>NC_142870.1:122790000-132790000 GCF_051225735.1 Oryctolagus cuniculus | reverse complement strand
TTTTATTAAATTTCCTTAAGTATTTCATTCCTTTGATTTATAGTAAATGGAATTATTTTCTGTACTTCATTTTTTTTTTATTGTCTATTGCTACAGAAATACAGTTGAGCCCCTGCCACCCACATGATTGACTCCAATGGAGCTCCAGGTTCCTGGCTTTGCTTGGCCCTGCCCTGGCCCTTGTGGACATTTGAGGAATTAACCAATGGATGGAAGGGCTGTTTCTCTCTCTGTCTCACCCTCTCTCTGTCACTCTGCCTTTCAAATAAGTAAATAAATCTTTTTTAAAAATGCAAGTGATTTTTGTATATTGATCTTGTATTATGAAGCTTACTAAACTCATTGATTAGCTCTAATAGCTTTTTACTTAACGTGTTAGGGTTTTCGAAATAGAAGATCATGTCATCTACAAATAGAAATGGTTTTACAGCCTTTCTAATCTGATGTCATTATTTATTTGCTTGTTTGTTTGTTTATTTTTTACCCTTGATCAATTGCCCTGACTGGAACCTCTAGTACAAAGTTGAATAGAAGTGGGAGACCGAGCCTGCTTGTCTTGTCCCTGATCTTAGACAGTAAGCTTCAACAGTAAGTATAATGCTAGGGAGCTTTTCATAGACTTTACTGTTTGAAGAAGTTGCTTTCTACTCCTAGTTTTTTGAGTGTATTTATCATGAAAGAATGTTGGATTTTTCAAATGCTTTTAATTTATTAAGATGACCCAGTGAGCTTTGTCTTTTATTCTGTTGACATGGTTAAATACATTAATTGATTTTTGGTAAACTACTCATGCTTTCCTAGGATAAATCTCACTTGATGGTCATGTATGAATTACAAGATTTGATTTGCTAGCATTTTGTTGAGAATTGCTATTTATATTCATAACAGCCTGCAGTTTGTTTGTAGCGTCTTCATCTGGTGTTGGTACAGGCGTAATACTGATCTCATAGCATCAACTGGCAAGTGTTCCTTGCTCTTCTTTCCTTTCTTTTTTCTGAATAGCTTATGAAGACTTGATATTAAGTCTTCCTTCAATATTTTGTCATCTTTTGTTTTATTACTTTATTTATCTTCAAAATGTAACTCAGCAGTTCCAGCAGAGGAAACGAATGCCCACGCTTTCATTTTACAACCCTGCGTGTTAACTGTGATCCTTAACTCACACGGATACTGTCAAAGCTGGAGCCACTCACAGGAAACAGAAGTTCCTAACTCGCCCTTAAAAGTTTTCCAAGTTATAGAGAGACAGAGAGAGAGGGAGAACATTAGGCTCTGGGAATCGATGCTTCGCAATCCCGGGTTGCCTCCCTCTTCGCTGCCCCTCTCCAGGCAGGGCTCCGGGCCAGGTGAGCGCGAGTCTGATAGGCGACGAGGGACAACTGTGGCATCATCCCGGCTGCCGCCAGTTTCTGGAGAGGGAGGGGTTGGGCCTGGAGGGTCTCCCGGGGCGGGGCGGAGGAGGCGGGAATGCAAAACAGAGCCTCCTCCCTGGAACACAGCAACGCCCCTGGCTATAAATTGGGAGTCGCGTAGCCGCCGGAGATTCCAGCGCCTGACAGCCAAGACCCCGGGCAGCGGTGAGTGGCAGCAACGCCGGGAAGGGTGCTAGCAGCGGAGCCCGACCCGCGGCCGAGATCCATGGGGAGCGGCTGCCGCCGAGGCGGGTCGTGAGGGCGCGCAGCCCGCTGGCGGCCGGACCTGGTGAGTCCGCGGGGCCGCTCGACGGGCTTGGGGACCGCGAGGGCGGGCGTCGTGAGTTTCGTGTGCCGGGGACCCAGCCTCCGCGGTCAGCGGCCACCCTGGAGCTGGCCGCCCTTCTCCAAAGCAGGTGATGGGCTTCTGGGATGGGAGGAAACAGCCCCAAAAATTTCACTCCGTTTTGCTCCAACTCCCTCGGGGCACAGGCGAGAAATGTGCAGACGTGGGATGCAGTCTAGCCAACTTTCCATGGCGGCTTTCTGTTAACTCGCGTCTTTTAACGTGATCTGAGTGGCAAGCCCCTATACCTCCGTGGGGTGTCCCTTTCCGGGCTGGGGGACGTCGTCCCCGCCCCCAGACCCCGGGAAATCATTTGGTCTGTCTGGCCCTGCCAAGGCAACTGCAGGTGGAACTCGAAACGCAATACATCTTAGAGCAGGCTACTTTTTAAGTTGATAATTTTGCATGGCCCTTGAATGATTTTATACTTATCTCAATGACCCGTGGCAAAAAAAGAAAATAATAATAATAAATAAAAGAGTTGTGCTACTTTTGAGATGAAGTGAAGAGTGTCCCCAGCCGCCTCATCTGCTTTGGGGGAACAGTCCCCGCATCACTCACGGCCCCTTCTTCCTCTCTCCCTGCACACCGGGGGAGTCCATGGCACAGGACACAGCTCCCGCCCGCCCTTGCGTATTACCATGGTGTCCTCTGTTACATCCAGCCCGGGAGGGGAAAAAAGCAAGGCGCCTCGCAGCCCAGTCCTTGTAGCCTGGGCCTGTGCACATTTGTAACGGAGGCAAGGTTTTGGGCAAAGGTCTTTTGCTTTCAAGACTGGCCAGAGCCCCGTGTTTGCCAGTTCTCTTAAATGTCTCCTGTATGGGCCTCCCCTGGTCTCCAGGAGAACTCAACAGATCTCCCCACAAATGCCTCTCCTGCCCAGTTTGTCCTGGGGCAATGGTTAGAGACAGTGGAGCGCGTGGAAGGCTCTTTCTTTGCCTACTGTCTGCTGATGGCCTCTTTCAGCATCACAGCCCCACTGCTGCCATTTCTTCCCAGTGAGAGTGAATGCTCACTCTCTTTTGGATCACATTTGGGGCTTGGCTGTGTTTATTTCCTGTGTCATTCTGGGAAGAGAAAGTTAACAGGGAGGCAAAGCTCACAGCCTCCTCTTGTGTTTGCTAACTTTTGTTGAGCAACTGTTGTCTCCCGAAGGTACTTCATGCCCAACATTTGTCACCACCTGAGCGTCGTGGGCCCCCAAATGTTTATTCCCCTTAGCATAAGCTTTCACACCTTGAGAATCAAGAAGGAAGGAGGGAAGGAAGGAAGGAAGGAAGGAAGGAAGGAAGGAAGGAAGGAAGGAAGGAAGGAAGGAAGGAAGGAAGGAAGGAAGGAAGGAAGGAAAGAAGGAAAACAAACCTGGTCAAGGCTCCTGTCTCTTTTCATGGTCCCCTAGCTTTATGTGTGGATAATCTCTCCTCGGGCTATGATGGTTTCCCAGCACCCTTCTCTTCTTCCCCACAACACCCTTCCTGACAGCAGTTCATGGGCACAGAAGCAATGGGAGAAGGGAATGGAGACTTCCATGTAACAAGCTGTGTGATATTAGAGGTGTTACTTAGCAACTCTAAACCTAAGATTTCTGCCCCCACAAGGTCCCCTCCAGGGATATTCTTGGATTCCTTTTGTTTCCTGGTTATATTTTTAAAAATAAAAGTCTAATATAATTATCCTGTTAGCTTATGCTTTAAGTCTTCAAAACGTTCAAACTATCCTGCTAAATGATCTGCCCAGGACAAACATGGAGCTTTCCCATGATGGCGTCAGGTGTCCACCCCCCAGATCATAGCTGATAGTTTCTGTAACCTGATTCAAGGCCCCCGGAGTAGCCCCAAGTTTAAAGGTCTCAACATCTGTTCAACTTTCATAATGATTAGTTCCAAGTCTCTTATGTCCTCTGTCTTCCCCATTTGTTCCTGAATTCATTGTTCTTTGTTCTCATCATGAGGCCTTAATTTCTGGTTCTGCTTTCTTTACTCTTAAACTGAATATCCATCTCAGGAAAAAAAAAAAAAAACTGCTTTTCTGCCACTGGTACCACTGATGTTGCTGGAAAACTAGTCTTTCCTGAGATTTACAAACATCTTTCAGTCCCTGTTGCTGCAGCAGCACTCCTGGGCTTAAATCTTTCCCCTCTCTCTTTTCCTAGGCAGTATTCCAAAAAAGTCCATTTTGTGGATTGCTCAGATTTTGTGTTTTTTGTTTTTCTTCCTTCTTGTTTGGTTTCAGAATTGTGGGGAGAGGGGTGTAATTTGGTTTGGTTTGGTTTTGCTACTGCTATTACTTTCTATTATTGGTGTTATTACTATAACTACTTTTCCCCTATACTAGAGGAGGAATAATAAGAAAAAGTTTAATCTGCTACTTACCCAAAGCAGAGGTAAAATGCTTAGTTGAGAAGGAATCTGAAACTCATAGTTCAAAAACATGGTGCATTCTCCTATAGTCTGTTGTCACAGTGCACTTTTCAAGGAGTTCACTGAGCGTTATTGTGCTTTGCTTTCAGCTTTGCCACAGGGACACAATGATAGAGTCCCATCACATTCGCATTTTGACTGCCTACTGCCAACTCCTGCCCTTGTATCTCACACTAGTTTACACAGCTCTCTCCTGATAGGTCACAACTGGTGAATGCCAAGGGGTCTCCTAAATTAGAAGTCTTGTTTAGAGTTTGAGTAAATCCAAGCGTTGTAAAGACTGAAAGGCTATCTTGAAGATGCACTGTAGCAATAAGCAAATACGGAGCTGGAGCAACAAAATATGACAAAGAACCAAAGCCCATTGCAATAATGTTTTTCTCTCATGCTGCCAACACGGATAAATCAACTTTTAAATTCACCACCACTGGAATGTACTATTACTTTTCTTCTAAGAAGTTCTAAGTTTTCTCTTTCAAAATTGCCTAAAGTCATTGGATTACCTAGTCTATGTTTCTTTTCACTATTGTTTGCTAAAACAAAACACTAAATTTCTGATCAACAAAAGCAATAGTTTGATTTCTAGCCTAAATTTAATGTCACTTTGCTTTCTATTTTATTCAGAGTATGAATTTTAGCTTCTGAAAAAATCAACTTTTTAATGAATTAGTATTAAAAAATCTTAAGTCAAGGAATATTTGTATGGATTTGAGGTACTATATGAGTGATTTGGCAAGTGACTGTCATTATAAAACACAAATGTTTCAATCAGAACAAAAAAATTTGCAATAACTATAAATTTGCCAAATGTTTCTGGTTAGTTGTTACTTTAATGACAAATTTGACAATGGAAATAGAAAACAAAGTATATATTTAGAATTTATATTTATATTTAACATAGAAATGACATGTTGATAATGTTACTGGCAGTGGTTGTATTAACATTGAAAGATTTGCCGGCGCCGCGGCTCACTATGCTAATCCTCCACCTTGCGGCGCCGGCACACCGGGTTCTAGTCCCGGTCAGGGCGCCGGGTTCTGTCCCGGTTGCCCCTCTTCCAGGCCGGCTCTCTGCTGTGGCCAAGGAAGGCAGTGGAGGATGTCCCAAGTGCTTGGGCCCTGCACCCCATGGGAGACCAGGAGAAGCACCTGGCTCCTGCCATTGGATCAGCGCGGTGTGCCAGCCGCAGCGCGCTCGCCGCGGCGGCCATTAGAGGGTGAACCAACGGCAAAGGAAGACCTTTCTCTCTGTCTCTCTCTCTCACTGTCCACTCTGCCTGTCAAAAAAAATTTAAAAAATTAATAAAGAAAATAAAATTAAAAAATTAAAAAAAATTAAAAGATTTGCTATCCCATTTTGATTATCTCTATAGCAGGTGTTCATGGCAGAAAAATCTTTCTCTTGCACATGAAATGCAAAATCATCTTTCAAAATATTTCACTAGCAAAGAATTCGCTGTGTAATCTAAATGTTGTATGACTGCCTTTTTTTTTTAAAGATTTCTGTATTTATTTATTTATTTATTTATTTGAAAGTCAGAGTTATATAGAAAGGGAGAGACACAGGGAGAAATCTTCCATCCACTGATTCACTCCTCAGATGGCAACAATGCCCAGGTCTGAGCCAGCCCGAAGCCAGGAGCCAGGAGTTTCTTCTAGGTCTCCTGTGTGAGTGGCAGTAGCCCAAGCACTTGCTTTCCCAGGCCATTAGCGGGGAGCTGGATGGGAAGTGGAGCAGCTGGGTATGAACCAGTGACCATATGGGATGCTGGCACTGCAGGCAGCGGCTTTCCATGCTTCACCACAGTGCTGATCCTGTATGACTGCTTTATTTTACATTGTTCCTGAAGTTCAGTCTCGAAGGGTTTGTTTTTGGTTTGGTTTTGTTCCTTAACAGATGTATCATCTAATGTCTTAAATAGAAATAAACATCTAGAATCTGTCAGTTATTGTTAGTTTCTTTCCTATACCCAAGAATATTTTTAGTCATATTGCTAGTTTCAAATTTCACTACTTTTCTAACATTAAAAGTCTAAAAAAATGAATAAGAAATGAGTATACTTAGGTTTTCACAACGCAAAAAAAAATTGCATTGTGCATTCCTTTATTTCAAGTCCCAACTCTGAATGTACTTAAAATTTTTAATCATAAAATTAATAATCTTCCATTTTGTTTCAACTTTTATGTGATTCCTTGTTCATTTTACAGATATATAAGATGCCTTGATCTCAACCAAATGATGTTAAAATCTTAATTAGATCAATGGATTCAAGTACTCTGAATAGTTAACTGCCAACAGAATATTGGAAAATACACATATGGCTGTGTGCTCTTAAAGAGAATTTATGATTGCTAATTTGCCTTCTAAGCTTCTTTAGATATTTTCTCATTTGGTATTAATCAAAGCTCTTCTTATCTACTTTGGAGAATGAAGAATTATGTCTCTGAAATGTATGAACAACAGTAGCAAACTCTTGTAGTGAGGAAATACGTGGATCTGAGTGATACTGGGCTCTGTGCACACACCAAAGACGAAAACAACCTTTGCCCCATAAATGCACTGAGCACGCGGAGCACAAGTTTAGAAAAGGAAACCATTTTAAAATGTCCCCTCCTTCTGCCCTGCCTTCCAGATTGGTAGAATGTCTATTGTGGCCATGTTATTTGGTTCTGGCCATTTCCCTGGTATCCACTGCTCCTTTCTTCTGAGGATTTTAACTCCTTTGATAACATAGACTACATCTAATGCTGCTTTGTCTTCTACTACTTAAGGTTCCACTTCTATTACCAAAAACCACTTCCTTGCCTCTTTGGTTTTTGTTTTTAGCTAAAACTATGGCAAGTCTTAAATGCATTTTTCAGATCCCTATGTTTTATAAGGAGAATATTAGAGAATGTTTTTCTAATGTTGTTTAGGTATGTTACCCTTTACACACAATAAATTTACTTAACATTGATGCTTCAGTCTTGCAGATCAGGGAACTAGATACTGGTAACATTTTTCAATCTAAAGCAGCAATGCCAAGAGGAAAGTTAAAAAGTAATAAAGGAAAAGGTGAAAAATAAGAGAAGTTGAAGTTTCAAGCAGTGGTGCTTCAGATGTTGGAAGGCGGGTAAGGGGAGAATATCAGAATCACCCAGGGAGCACACTGAATCTACATCAGAATCACCCAGGGAGCACACTGAATCTATGTGGCTCATCTACACCTTTTCCCCTGCCCCTTTGCCATTCTTCTTGTTTGAAACCCACTGTACTGGAAATCAGGAGCAACCATCCACAGTCACCTTAGTGCTGCAGTCCAAACCAGCACCATGGGTGTCACTTGGGAGTTGATGAGCAATGCAGACTCTCAGACCCCACAAGGACCCACTGGATAAGCATTTTAGCAAGGCCCCAGGTGAGTCAAATGCACAGTGTACAATGCGTGTGGCTTACTTAGAATGCTCATCTGGATCAGGGGGTAAGGAACGTTTTTTTTCTGCCCAGAGCCATGTGGATATTTGAGGACCATACACAATTATCAGCTTAAAAATTAGTCTGCTATACATTTATTAAATTTCAAATCCATCCTGCAATTGCATTGGGTCCTTATATGGACCCCTGGCTAGACGTTCCCTACCCAGACCCAGAGGTTATTTTCGTGGCTTTTTAATAAGCTAACATTTGAAATAAACTTAACATCAATTGAGCACATACAATGTGCCAAACACAATGTTTAACCTTTACTGTTCTTCTGTTTAATCCTTACAGTAACCCTCTCAGATGGTCACTGCTTTCTCCTCACTGTGTAGATTGGGAGACTGAGCAATGAAGAGATAAGTAGCTTGCTCAAATATAATAATGAATAGAGTCAAGATTTAAACACAGGGAGTCTGATCCCAAGGCCCGTGGTCTGAGCTGTTGCTCCAATATATGAATGTACAAGGCAGCCTGCTTTTTAAGGCAAACTAGTTACATGGGAATTGATTTACAGTTATAAGTTGAAATCAAGTCCTGTTTTCTTCATAAAAAAGAAAAACACTTTCTATTCCATTTTAGTTATAACATTTGCCTGTCATCTTACTAGATAGAATAAGGATGAATTCTAAAAATTCCTTCTTTAGTTGGGAAAAATACTAAAACTATGATAGCCAGTCCAAATTCATCGAAATGCATATATGACATTTTTCCTTATCAGTTATACCTCAGTAACCCTTTTTACAAGAATAGATGACACACAATTAGTAACTTCATTTTTCTCTAAAATGTACTGTTTATATTTGGTGTTCTAAAGCTGTAAAGACCATTCTTTCTTTAATTGAATAAGTCATTTTCTAAAATACATACACTGATCAGCATTCCACATCAAATTATATATTACTTTTTCAGCTTTTAATATAAATGCTTATTTACTGCACCATGGTTTACAAAACTGTAGTCAACTACTGTTACTAACCAGATAGTTGCCAACCAGCTGGTGATTGACTGTAAGCCAGTGGCTCCCCAAATGATTAGATCCCTGAAGGATTTCTCCCAGGGCACGCAGGTGCTTTGACAGCTCTCAGTTGAATTCAGGCGAATATTTGTTGTTTTCACAGAAGCATACTGGTGTTGGTCAAAAACCAGAGGTATGTTCTGATCATATAGGTCAGCAGAGGTCTGCCAATAGGACCAAGCAGCTGAAATTTCTCTGTGGTGAACGAACATCTCTGGGAGCCCAAATTTCACCAGCTGGATCTAGAACTTTAGATATGCAGGCGGCACTAACAGTATAGTATCTAACCTGTGAGTTACACATTAGGGCAAAATGAATCCAAGGCAACCACCATGCCATTCCAAGTACTGTGGACTGGGGAAGGGAAATAGTGCCAGGGAGCTGTTTTATGCATAGCAGGCTGAGTTTATGAGTACTAATAAATGATAAAGTACCAATGATCACCCCCTACGGCCCAAATAATCTCACTGGCTTTACTAAGCCCAAATATTTGTGACTGTGACTATGGCTGAATTTACTCTGCTCTAGGATTAAGTCTAAATAGAATGAATAAAAATCTCATAGCATTTCTTCTAGAAAACGTCATACATTTACAGCTTTATGCTGATATATACTTCATTTTTTGTCCCAAATTCTTCTTGTTGTCCAATGCAAATACGTTTAACATGCTTCTGAATTGACGTGGTACTCCCCTGGAGCAAGAATGTTCCACTAGTCCAGACGTAATAAATTTGCTTCCATGCAAATGATGTCACTTCACGTAAAACACATCGTGCCATGATGTGTCCCAGCCCTTAACCTTCACACAGTTAATTGCTGCCACTTTATCAGGAATGGAAAAGGCTTTGAGGTGATTCTTGTATAATGATTTCTTGAAAACGTCCTGGCCTTTGATCTACTGAGTTATCAGCATGGATTTTTGTGAGAAACATGCATCTATTCCTAGTCTTTTAAAGTCCCATAAAGCTAAGCCATATGGTAGAACACTATATGGTATTTTTGAAATATTTAATGGCAAGGAAAGAAAATCAAAAGTGAACAAAGCAATATACAAAACATAAATCATAAGTGTGATCCTCTGTGTCTGTGTGCATATGTGGTAAATTCAGTGGTCATTAAGGTCTGACTGGGGATATTGGTGTTCTGTAACATCAATTTAGTTGTTTTAGTACTGATTTGTGAGTAAAGTCAATTATATATTTTTAAATGTCTGCATATTTTTGGAGGAGATAAGAAAAACTAGGGAAAATATATAACAAATCCTATTTTTTTTGAGAATTATTAAGCTCAGGAGTGATTTTTTTCTTTACATTTTTAATGGTTTGTTTTTTGTTTTTGTTTGTTTGTTTGTTTGTTTTTGACAGGCAGAGTGGATAGAGAGACAGAGAAAGGTCTTCCTTTGCTGTTGGTTCACCCTCCAATGGCCAGCACAGCCGGTGCACCGCGCTAATCCAATGGCAGGAGCCAGGTACTTATCCTGGTCTCCCATGGGGTGCAGGGCCCAAGTACTTGGGCCATCCTCCACTGCACTCCCGGGCCACAGCAGAGAGCTGGCCTGGAAGAGGGGCAACCAGGACAGAATCCGGCGCCCCGACCGGGACTAGGACCCGGTGTGCTGGCACCGCAAGGCGGAGGATTAGCCTAGTGAGCCAAGGCGCCGGCTAATGTGTTTTCAAATGACCCTTTATACTTCTTTTTTTTTTTTTTACTTACTTGACAGGTAGAATTATAGACAGTGAGAGAGACAGAGAGAAAGGTCTTCCTTCCATTGGTTCAGCCCCCAAAATGGGCCGCTACAGCTGCCAATCCGAAGCCAGGAGCCAGGTGCTTTTTTCCTGGTCTCCAATGCGGGTGCAGGCGCCCAAGCACTGGGCCATCCTCCACTGCCTTCCCAGGCCACAGTAGAGAGCTGGACTGGAAGAGGAGCAACCGGGACTAGAACCCGGCGCCCATATGCAATGACGGCACTGCAGGCAGAGGATTAACCTAGTGAGCCACCCTTTATGCTTCTTGCTATTTGTCTTGGAATTTTGATTACTTTCCTCATAATCCACTATCCATTTCAGTTCTTAGACAATCATTATAAACTATTTGGTAAATGGTACCATAAAGATACTTTCTATAAATTGTTTTCCTATAATTCTCATATTGTCTTGGTATTTTATAAAAGATATCTTCTTATAGAAAGTTCTATTTTTTCCTAGTGCATTGTTCTTATGCCAAAATCTTCTATATAACAATGCTATAGTTAAGTTGATATAAACAGTTGTTTAAAAAAGTGAAATAAACTGGGCAAAGAAATACAAATATCACGTTTCTTTACATGTGGGAGCTAAAATTTAAAAAAAAGAAAAAATAGATAAAAAATCAAAAAACAAAAACAAAAAATAAATGCCTATCAGTATTGCTATAGATATAGTTTTGTAAATTTTTATTTTATACCTTTATCAAACCAATGGTTAAGAAAGTTATATTACTATAGTGATCTGTGATTACTTAAAATTCACTTATTTTATAAGCCAATCCCAAAAAGACAAATATCTTATATTTTCCGTGATATTTGGTAGCTAATATAGAAAGCAAGAAAAAGTATAAAAATGAAACTTTGGTTCAACAGTTCTGTTTGGAACTTATCTTGCTGATATGTATGTAAAAATAAAAATGTATGAACAAGATTATTGATACATTTTTAGCACCCAAAAGAGACAGAAAAGAATGAAATAAAGATATAGGCCCATTAATAGCAAGTTAGCTAAATAAATTTTCATGTATCAATGCAATTAATGAAATATTCCATAGTCATCAAAATATATAAGATAGATCTATAAATGCTGATGTGGAAAATTTTATTAGCCTTATTGAGTAAAATAAAAGGAAACAAAGACCATAAAAGTATATGTAGAATCAGAAAATATGGATGTACACATTTATATGCATGCAAATGCATTTTTAAAATTCTGGAAGGGTACATAAGAAATTATTAGAAGTAAGTAACTCTGGGAGGTAAATCCAGAGAGAAGCTTAGAGAGAATGAGCAGATATTTCCTTTCATTTTATATTCTTTTCTTACTTGACATTTATACCACATTCAGGTATAATTTTCATGATAAAGAAAAACAGAAAAAAAAAGATACTGTAAAAGGCATTTTTAAAGTTATGGTACAATAATATTTGTATAAACCTTACACCAAAAAGAATATGAAGTCACTCAGCAAAATTTAGCTGTAAATTCACAAGTAGAAATGCAATCCATTATTGCATATTTCTTATATTTAGTAGCTATGTCTTCACAAAGTAAGAACAGAGCTGGAATAAGACTACACTATTTCAGCCCAAAACACTCTTTTTTTTTTCTTTCTCCAGTGTCTATCTACAACGTATCAGGGAAGATACTGACCATAAACAGGAAAGGGATGAGAGTCAGCAACTTTAGCTAACCCTTATATAAGGAAAAATATGTCTTTGATGTAGACCACAAAGTATTTCATTCCCTTCTTTTTTTAAAAAAAAAAAAAATTATTTACTTGAAAGCCAGAATTACACAGAGAGAGAAGGAGAAGCAGAGAGAGAGAGGTCTTTCACCTGCTGGTTCACTCCCCTGTTGGCCGCAATGGCCAGAGCTGCACTGATCCGAAGCCAGGAGCCAGGAGCTTCTTCCGGGTCTCCCATGTGGGTGCAGGGACCCAAGGACTTGAACCATCTTCTTCTGCTTTCCCAGGCCATAGCAGAGAGCTAGATTAGAAGGGGAGCAGCCGGGTCTCGAACCAGCGCCCATATGGGATGCCAGCACTGCAGGCAGCGGGCTTTACCCACTACAGCACAGCGCCAGCCCCTTAATTCCCTTCTAAAACCTTCTTAATATGCAGTCTTAGTGACTACTCTGTAACTTAAAAAATAGAAATCTGATCATATTCAGTAAATCATTTTAATGTTTCTTTTTTTGTTCCAGATTTGAAATATCTAGATTATTCTAAAATGGCTGGGTTTTTATCTGAATAAGTCAAAGAAGCCATCCAGGAAGTCAACATCAGGTAAATGTCTTTCATCTTTAGCATTGTATCTAGACATCCACGGTTTCCTTGAATGTATCAACAATGAGGGTAGCACAAGAAACCACAGGCACCATTGTCCTGTAAAAGAAACAGAGGAAGTAGGAAAGAATGAAGTCTTAGTCTTAGCTCTCAGTGCTCTCCAGTATACAAATACAGACTAAGACTATTTGTATTGATATGACTTTAAGTGAAACATCAGAATTACCAAGTATTTCCATTCATGTACAGATACATAAACCATGTGAGAGTTTTGCAGCCCGTTGGCATGGAGTCCTCACGGTCATAGTCACTTGCTGCAAGCACTGTTGGGCTTGTGATGCCCTAGCACTCTCCTCCTGAAATCTAAAGACCACAGACATTAAATCTGACCTGCTCATCTTCAGAAAACAAAAATGTCTCAGAGTCTCACTCTTACAAAGTGGCATTAATCATGTGGCCTTACACAGTGGAGCAGTAATCTCTCTCAGAACCTGGTACAGACAGCAGCAGGGTTGGCCAGGGCCGCTACATATGTCCATCTCCCATCCGCTCGGTCTATATAATATTTTTCACAAAAAAAGCATCCTAGATTTATTCAACTAACAGGATATTTTTCCTTTGAAAAAAAAAAATTCAGCTCAAAGAATAAGACTTTATCTTCCCTAGTCCTGGGAGGAAAATATGAAAATGTAGCTTGGGTCAATTTGAGTATGTTGCGTTTTCATTTTATCAAAGTAGAGAATAGGTAGACTAGGTAGGTGCTGAGTAGGCAGATAAATATATTAGACATAACTTCATTGTTCTTTGTTAGATTGGTAAGTAGAAAGCACCTTCTGGAAGATACACTATGGTGGCGGTTTTAGGAAACTATTTAGAATGGCTTTAATCTTGCAGATAAAAACAGCAGCATTCTTCAGAGATCTTGGGTTGTTTTGTTTTATGTTTGTTCGAGGTGTGGTTGAGCGTAGGAGTCTGGGTTGTGCATGTTTTCAGTAAAAATTGAGCTCTGGAATCTGCACGATAATGTGGATACTAGTGAGGTAGACACTAGGACGGGATATCTTGTGTTACATCCTGAGAGCATTGAGCAGTAGGTGCTGTTTCTCCTTAATATCCCATTAGCACTTCGATGGTAGGAAGAGGACCGTAAATCCAGAAAGTTCCTGCTAGAAGGGATTCTTGCACCTGCTTCCCTTCTGTATTTCCAAAGCCTTCAGTTTTAAACATTTGCACATTTGTAGCAGAACTTCACAAATATCTCTGATGCTTTGCTTAAGAATAACAAAAACCAAAAAAGCCGTTTTTTTTAAAATCTGTAACTTTTTCAGATCTTTAAGCTTTAGATGAATAAGCAAAGCATACTTCATTATAAGAAACTGATTTTTGTTTATTACAGAAATGAAGCTATATTAATTCTACCACTAACTATCAATTTTCCCTTGGTTTCTTATAAAATAATATCCAAGGCCCCATCCCAATCAGTGGGCACTATACAGAAATGCAAAACGTATCTGGAGGGGTGAGCATTTGGCCTAGAAGGTAAGCCATTGGTTAGGACATCAGCGTCCCGTGTTGGAGTGCCTGAGCTGGGGTCCCAGCTCTGCTGTGGATTCCGGTTTCCTACTAAGGCACGCCTGGGAGGCAGCCTGTGATGGCTCAAGTAGAGGGGTTCCTGCTGCCCACATGGGAAACTTGGGTTTTGTTTCCTTCTCCTAGTTTCAGCCCAACCCAGCCTATGGGGGTGAACTAGTGACTAGTAGATGGGAACACTCTCATTCTTCTGTGTACCTCTCAAACCTTTTTTTTGAGTATTTGCAGAAGGACCTTCTGAACCCTGCAATATCCTTTTACAACTTTTACCAACTTAAAACTACAGAACTCTGATCTCTTATTGATTTAAACTAGCAATGTGTAAACAGCAATTCAGAGCTTGCGTTATAGGACCAAACAATTCATGTTGAAATCTACTTACGACACATGGGGGAAAGCCTGATTAGTGTATTTTAAAAAAAATAGAGAACTGTGTTCAATGGCTTGAAATTTATAGGCCTGTACCATTCAGTATAGTAGCCATTTGTCACATGTGACCATTTAAATTTACATATAAATTAATTAAAATTAGATACAATCTAACAGTCAGTTCTTCAGTCATGCTATTCACATCTCAAGTGCTGAGAAAATATATGTGGTTAGAGGACAGTACACACTCCGAACATTTCTGTCCTCCTGGAAAGTTCTCTGGACAGTACTGCTATATGATGAATTGATTAATAACGTGTTGGACTTCCATTACCACTTGGCAAGCTTACTAGGAAATGTTTCTATATCTTGAAATTCTAATCTCAATGTTGGGTTATCTGGTGTATACTCTTCACAGGACCCTTTTTATTTTCTCTATTATTTGCATATTAAAATATATAGGATGAAAGCTTAATTTACTCTGTTAAAGTCTGAGATTCTTGGTTTCCTAAAAATTGTGAAAGGAGGTACCCACAGTTATACTGAGTTATACTGAACAGAGGACAGAACTAGAAAGCCGCGGGCTTGTTCACCTGCTTCGCTGATATCTGCAAATAAGCAAACCTAAAGACGATATAGGATCATTCTGAAGGCCGATATTGTCTTCTTCACTCTTTGTCTTCTGTAAGGTTTTGGTTTTCGCGCAGTGATGGATACGTCTCGATTTTATTGACTTCACCTCAGCTGATTTTGTCTTATAAACTACTGGAATAGTCAAACAAAATAAGCAATAGAATACTTCTTCGCCTTCTCTTTTTTTATGAATGTATACATGATGTGTTAAGTCTGCAGCCTTACTTAAATTTACAAGTATATATCACAGATAACAATAGTTTGTTTTGTTTTTGATTATTATAATCACTCCTTGTTACAGTATATTCTGAAAGTTCTTTGTCATCATTTTTCCACTAACATGATCCCATTAATAAAACGTCAGTCTCAATTACTTTCCAGTTATTTGTACCTAGCAGTTAGGTTACATTTGTTTCCTGAGCTAATGATTATCTGTTACACAAGGCAAAAAATTAAAAGCAAATTTGTCTTTAAGTCACTGAAGCATCAAGAATTTGCAATAACGACATAACTAGCATGAGAAAGGGATATGAAAACCCAGCCAATACTCCCTTATATACTTGGCAGTATCATTTTTCAGTGAAAGGATAAGTACATGCCTGCCACAATCTTACCAATGGGGAAAAGAAGACAAAACAAATATTCGACATTTGTGATTTTTTTTCAGTAAACAAAAGCGGAGCTTGCTTTATTGAGTAAGCTACTTTTTACACAGTTTATCTACAGTAATAGTATTCATTTGCCAATAGTATTCATGTGCTTAAATAAATAATGTAGCTAGATATTCTTAGCATATAACTGAAAATATAAAAAATTCTACTTTAAGTTATTATTTATATTTTTAACAATTAAAAAAATCAGAGAGCCTCCTCTAAAGTCTTACAACAGACAAGGATGAACCCCACTAATCCCAAGAAGAAAAGCACAAGTCTCCAGTACCTGAAGGCTTCCGGATGCCCCAGCCTGGCCAGAAACTTACAGAAGGCAGGTATGCAGAGTAGACAGAAAATCCGCAACATCCACTGACGTGTCCCGTCAAGCTCTATGATTTCTACCTCTTCACATGGCGAAGGGAAAGGACTTGGACTGTTGGGAGAAATGTGGCCCCCTCCCTTCCTCAAGAAAGATGGAATCTAATGAGGATTGAACCTGCAGGGAATCTGCCCAGCTGGCTTCTCTGGACAGGCAGACGTCACAGACCACAGGAAAAACCCACGTTCTTTTCTTTCTTCATGCTCAAACATAAACTTAGCAGCTTCATGGGAAAAAATAAGGGAACTTCAACTATGATTTTTTTTTTTTTTTTGACAGGCAGAGTTAGACAGTGAGAGAGAGAGACAAAGAGAAAGGTCTTCCTTCCGTTGGTTCACCCCCTCAAATGGCCACTATGGCCGGTGCGCTGCGGCTGGCATGCTGCGCCGATCCAAAGCCAGGAGCCAGGTGCTTCCTCCTGGTCTCCCATGTGGGTGCAGAGCTCAAGCACTTGGGCCATCCTCCACTGCACTCCTGGGCCACAGCAGAGAGCTGGCCTGGAAGAGGGGCAACCGGGACAGAATCTGGCGCCCCGACCGGGACTAGAACCCGGGGTGCTGGCGCCACAGACAGAGGATTAGCCTAGTGAGCTGCGGCGCCGGCCTCAACTATGATTTATTAAAGACGACTTCTATTGAATCTTCCTTTATGACCAGTGCCATTTGAGATGTTAGAGAAAACATTTTACTGTGCCTTTTTGAGTTTTTGTTTTGTTTCTGGCCTCACATTGAAACCTTAAAGCTGAAGCTCCTGTGCCTGACGGAATTCTTGTAACATACAGTTGTGTATCATATAAAGATACCACTCTGTTTCTCTATGCATTCTTACTCTGGTTGTTTATTAAGAATGATAAGCATGGTTTTTCAGCTTTAAAAAAGTTCAGCGAATTCACCTCTAAATGCAGAGATTCTGTTTTGCTGCCAAGAAGTTTTCGTAGGTACCCAAAGTGTTGTGTCCTCTCCATTCAACTACTAAGTCAATTTGTTTAAGACTCTTAAGAAGATGTAGATGTGTAGGAGTCATCTTTTAAATTCCAGAAAATCCAGGATATCTGAGAAATGTAAAATGCAACGCAGACCTGATGGAAGATAAGCGGCTATCTGGAAGGAGGCCTTTGATGCCTTTCCAGAATTTAAACAAATACTGGCCTCACTCACCCAGAGAGCCAGGGACAACCAGAGCAAAGTGCAAGTCCACACTACAGCCAGGAGCAGCGGAGCTCCGCCTGTCATCCCAGCAAGGTCAGGACATTTGTGCGCAGAGAGGGGCACTGTAAAAACCAGAGTCACAAAGCAAGCGGGGGGGGGGGGGGGGGGGGGCTAACTTTTAACCCATGCCCCGCACCCTGGCTCTGCAGTGATTCATCTAGTTCAAAAAGAAGAAAACAAGATGGGCCTTTCACTGTGTCCTGGTTCCTCAGGTGGGGTCAGTTTAGGATGGTAGTGGGGAATAAAATAACCCATTGTCTTCCTTAACAGCATAAAGCAAAGGGAAAGCAATGCAAATTGGGGCCATTAATAACAACAGCTTCTCCTGGGATGTAGAAGATAATTATATAATCCTAGTGGGCCAGGCATATTTTATTCAGTCCACAACCATTAATGAATACTAGTCTTCATTTTACATAGAGGGTGTTTATTTATCTACAGTTGGATAAATACAAGTGACATTGGAAATGGTCCTGTGAGCAGTACTGGCCACAGCACATCAGCCTTCTAGAAGGCTCCCCTTGGACTTCTGCTAGAGTTTAGACTTAATTACATGGATGGATTAGACAAAACATATCATCTGAATTAAAAAGTGAGAAATACAATATGCACTGATTAAGTGAATGAAAATCTGCACTGTGAATAAAATAATAATACAAATCAATTTTATAATTTTTATTTTTGATTCCTTAAGATAATGTGACAAATTGAACAAACTTAATCTTACATCTTAACATGAAGAAATCTGTATAACCTCTCTTTGTGATTTCTTTTCTTCTTAGGAGGCTGCTTTAATATCTTTCCCTTTCATTTTTTTCATTTTTGCTGTCTGGTGTCACCCTCTAACAATTCACATTGGTAGTGATGGGGGGGGGGGGTGATATGTGTGTGCGTGAGTCTCCCAAGAGAAAGTAATTCTGCAGTCTTCCCCAGCAATTCAGTCTAACAATTAAGAACCCTTAAGCTAAATAGGAAAATTCATTTCACAGGAAACTTTTATTCAATATGTATAATTAGTTTTAGTTAACTTTATTAATGAAATGTCGCAAATCAATTAGGTTTGCAATAATCAGATGCTGAGGACCCAAGAGGGGCCATTTGTCTCACAAGAGGGGAAGGTGATATACAATTTAGTTGGGAAGCAAATGTAATTAGATTTGATCAGTTGAGTATTCCTGTCCTGATGTACAGTCAGCACATACCCGAGCCCAAGTGTATAGTTGAAAAAGAGATAGTAAAAACAGTGTGACTTAGAAAATGTCCTCATGGTCCTATTGGCCACCACTGGCAGATGAAGAACACCTTTGAAACCACAAGAATACAGGTTTTTTTCAAGCAGAGCTGTGTTTTTAATTTCATTTTCAAATCTGAATGTAAAGCAATATAAAAGCTCCCCTATTTGTCACAGACTCCACCACTCCCTAATGCCTTATATTAGTGTTGCACACATTTATTAACTATCCAAACCCTAATGCCATGTCTATTTGCAACTAACATGACCCAGATGGTATTTATTTAACAGGCGTGAAGTAATTCTAAAGTTTTTCTCTGACTATAAAATAGGAACAGGAAAGCAATACCATGATTATTAAAATCCTTCTGAAAGAGCATGGTGTTAAATACCAGGTATCCCTATTGAGGACTATAGTTTGCAACCTATTCTGTAGTGGTTTACTCAGTGAGTATCTGTGAACACCTACGTGCTACTCTCTTGTTTATTTTATTTTGTTTTTATTTACTTGGACAGCAGAGACAGAGAGATACATAGTGCATTCATCTACTAGTTCACTTCACAAATGCCTGCAACGGTGGAGTCTGGGCCAAACTGAAGCCAGGAGCTGAGAACTCGGTCTGGATCTTCCATGGGAGTAGCACAGGCCCAACTACAGGAGCCATCACCTGCTGCCCCCAGGATGCACATTACCAGGAAGCTGCAGTTGGGAGGAGACTTGAACCCAAACACTCTGATCTGGGATATGGCCATCCCAAGCAGTGTCTTAACAACTACACCAAATGCCCACCCTGGGAGCAGGCATCTCAGTTCTCAGTTTAACTGCTAGGCCAAACACCCATCCTGTTAGATTATTTTTAATGAAATCTTTGCCTTCTTATATAAATATACCAGTGTTCTTAAGTCCTATGGATGCCACTAAATGCAAAGCAATTTTCTACAATGGTTATTCCAATTAGATTACTTTGTCTTCAAGTCCAACAAGAAAATTCTAAATAAAAGAAATGGGATTGTGTGTGTGTAGTGTGTGTGTGTGTGTGTGTGTGTGATCCTTCCACACATAAATTATAATAGAATTATTCCATGGAAAATTTCCAACCAACTAATTCTAAAAATGTATGTAGAGTCTGAATGAAGAAACAGTTCTGACTTGGTGTTATTTTCTAGTAGTGTTGTTTTCTCATAACCCCCATGCTTTTTTCCTGTCCTGCTATTCTTCAAGATTTCCTAATGAGGATTAGGGAACAGGCATATTTAACAATCTGTGTTTGCAGGTTGGAAACAAGAACATGAAGACTAATAGTTTCTCTCCTGCTAATTTGATTTTCTACAGCTCCTCTCCTTCTAACTTAGGCAAAGGACTTAGTTACTATTTCCAGCAGATGGGGCCACAGAAAGACACGCATCTGTGATGTCATTGCCTCCCCAGCGGGCTGGCTGCCTGACAGGCCTCCTAGAGCCCTCCCTGTGAGTAAGAAGGAGAAATGATCATGAACAGAATGAGGGGAAAAACGCAACTTGCTTTATTGGTGAAAAACAGTAGCTCAATGGTTGGGAAGTAAAAGGTTTTACAAGTAATGTGATTCCTGATCAAACAAATCTCATCATCCTTGCTTATTGTCACTGGGTTTGTCAAATAAGGTTTTGGCAAGTTTATTTCAGACATCTAATCTTGAGTAAATCAATAATTAAATACCATTTGGAGGAAGCATTTTTATATCAGAAAACTTAGGTGATAAAAAATGTAGTTTACCCTTGCATTAGTCACATATACTCGTCTTTCCCATTAAAAACAGTTCTCATTTATGAGAACCTATGACTTTTCTGGCCTTTTATATATGATCTTATTTAATTCAGTCTCCACACTTCTCTGAGCCTTAGAGGGTTTGTGACTTGGCCAACTTTTAAACAACTAGTATTCTTATTTGAATCTAGAATTGTATTAAACCATATCAGAGCCAGGTGCTCAATCCCTATGCAGCTGTGCATCTTAACCCCAACCCGCAGCATGTCAAAATTTTGTCTCAGCAAATGGAACTGAACTGTGGTCTAAACAAAGCTATAGAAGGGGAGGATGATCTTCAGCAGGCCCATGTCTGTTTCCAGAGCGTTCTGCCACGGCCACCAGGCCCCCTTTCCTCCTCCCGCCTAATCTCACTGCAATCATTGTCACAGGGCCCTGGTCTCTCAGAACTAGAGAGGCTCCTGGTAAGTAAGGCTGAGTTGCCTCCTCAGAAGGAAGTGAGTGCAGCCCTAGGCTGCCTGGGTGTGACTGGCTCTCTGAACTGGAAAAGAACCCCATATAAACGTTCGGGTAGAATTCCAGGTTGTAGGGATAGTTGTTAGCACAAATGCAGTTAGATCTCTAATTCTCAATTGATTTCCCAATGCCCCTTGTATTACTAACATCACGTAAGCCCAATCCTGCCAAGAACTGGCACACTTAAAGACTATATTAATACCTAATCTTTAACAAGAAGTTTTCCTTTCTTCATACAAAAACATGTGAACTGACCCGGACCCCCGTGTGGGCGAGTGCCTCCTAGTTTTGGGAAGCATGCACCTGTTTCGCAACTCCTGTATGTCCTTGGACATTGCTGCATAAAGGCCAAACTGCCAAAGTCTAGTCCTTCTAACTCTGCGTAAAATCTTTTCAGTTATATGTCAGTCTCTTGGCCCTGTTCTCTTTGTTGCTAGTTGCAATTCTATTTTTTTTTTTTTTTTTTTTTTTTTTTTTTTTTTTGACAGGCAGAGTGGACAGTGAGAGAGAGAGACAGAGAGAAAGGTCTTCCTTTGCCGTTGGTTCACCCTCCAATGGCCGCCGCGGCCGGCGCGCTGCGGCCGGCGCACCGCGCTGATCCGATGGCAGGAGCCAGGAGCCAGGTGCTTTTTCCTGGTCTCCCATGGGGTGCAGGGCCCAAGCACCTGGGCCATCCTCCACTGCACTCCCTGGCCACAGCGGAGGGCTGGCCTGGAAGAGGGGCAACCGGGACAGAATCCGGCGCCCCGACCGGGACTAGAACCCGGTGTGCCGGCGCCGCTAGGCGGAGGATTAGCCTATTGAGCCGCGGCGCCGGCCCAGTTGCAATTCTAAATCTAAATCCCCACAGTGCTCAGAAGAAGAGCTGAGCTCAAAGAACGCTTGTAATTCAATCAGCATTGTATTCTCACTAAAAAGCTCTGTAGCAGGCCGCAGCCACAGCTCAATAGGCTAATCCTCCACCTGCAGCGCCGGCACACTGGGTTCTAGTCCCGGCCAGGGCGCCAGATTCTGTCCCAGTTGCCCCTCTTAAAGTCCAGCTCTCTGCTATGGCCCGGGAGTGCAGTGGAGGATGGCCCAAGTCCTTGGGTCCTGAACCTGCATGGGAAACCAGGAGAAGCACCTGGCTCCTGGCTTCGGATCAGTGTGGTGCGCCGGCCGTGGTGGCCATTGGTGGGTGAACCAACAGAAAAGGAAGACCTTTCTCTCTGTCTCTTTCTCTCACTGTCCACTCTGTCTGTTTAAAAAAAAAAAAAAAAAAAAAAAAAAAGCTCTGTAGTCACTACTTCCTCAATTCCCTCTCCCAGGTTTTTCTCTCCTGAAAAGAGCTAATATGCAGCATTTATGGGAAAACAAACAAACTTCTCTAGTCACTAGTAGAGGAAAAATGGAAGGGTTGAAAATAGCATTTTAAGCAAGATCATTTTCTTTCTCCCTCAGTTCTTCAGTTTAAACAGATTCCTATGTTCAGTGTTTTAAACTGCCCTGAAGCTGCTGCCTGTCTCTGGCTGACTCTTATTTCAATGTGATGTTCTGTCTGATAGAGTCACAAATATAAGTCATTACTCAGATCAGGAAAAAAATGAGGTTTCACCTAAATGGCACAGACTTCTCACTCAGAAACCTAAAAGTCAAAATTCTCATGTCCAAGAATGAATCATGCTTGAAACTCTCCCAATGTGCGGTCTAGTTTCAAGGGTGAAAACTTTGAGAGAACATTCTGGGGAACAGCTGTTGCCAAGCACTCTTTCACACACATAATCTTATCCATTTCTCATGACAACACTTAGTGATAACCATGATTATCGCCACTTTATAAATGAAGACGGGAAGGAGCAAAGAAAACAATCGTGAACATCAATAACTGAACACCTTGTGGTGTCAGGCGCTGGCGTGACCACTCCATCTGCATTTTTCTTATTTCGTCCGGCTACAGAGAACTAAAGTGTAAGAACTTCACAGTAACTGATGCTGAGTTACCCACATTGCTAACCACTGCCAAGGTCAGAACTTGAAATTGGGACTGACTCCAGCATCTTGGTTCCAATCATTTCTCCCCCTGTAGCAACCCACCAAATTCTCCAGAGCCTGCCATCTTACTGTTACTATTTAATTAACTGCTACAATAGCAGCTTTTTTTTTCATATAAGTAAACACTGTGCTAGTATTTAATTATAGGTTTATATAGATATCGGGTGCCAGTATAAACTAGCATCATTTTGAATAATAGTAGAAAAGTCAAGAACTCTGAAAGGAATGTTCAGAATACAGTAAAGCAGATATTTTTCTGTCACTTTTCAGGGAGGAAAATTGCTAATTCATATGCCACCAGCCAAGGGCAGAAATGCAACAGGAAATGGAGAAAAACTTAACTACTTTAAATAATGTGGTCTGTAGTACAAATTATTGTACTGTGAATTAGTTTCCATCTGTAGAATTGATCATTTGGATTATATAGACAAGCAGTGCAAGACCTTAAAAAAATTCTTGAATCGAGCTTTAAGATCTATATAAAACACTAGGCAATTTGCCTGCAAATACATAGAAAACACTTTTTAAAAGGATTAGATGAGTTATTTTCCTCTCTTTGAAATGAACTCAGCTGATCTGCCAAATAGCACTTGCAAATTGTTGTGTTTTAATAAAGTGACAGACTGCAAGGAAAGCCACACTAGACTCTCCTGCTAGAGACATGCAGGGCCAGGAACATGATGCCATAATGCCTTTTAAAAGAGGGGAGCCTCTTAGCATTACATCTTGCCCGGCAACAAACGCAGCCACTTACTCCAAATGCAGGCATAATTAGAATCTACGAAAATCTAACATCAGAATCCCAAACCCCTGTTGCAGGACTCGATAAATTACAGCTTTCAGGTCTGTAATATTTCAACCATTCCATTTCACTATGTCAATATGTGAGTGTGTGTGATGTGTTAGGAGGCCTGCTCCATATGCTATGGAGAGGCTTCAGCATTTGTAAACAGGGTGGCCCTGTGAGTGAAATACCTCATTTTTAGGTTTCTGGAAAGCTGCTACTGGCAGAGGGCAGACCCAAGTGGGCAACTCTAGTGAAAATCCCAGAGAGACATGGCATGCTGGGAAGCACTGCAGGAGGTATCGCAAGCCAGCACTTCCATTGTAACTTCAACCTAGCAAGCCCAGGCTTCTGCATTAGTTCATAAAATTGTCTCAAGGCTTTATAAAATAAACCTGAAGGGGCATTAAAATTTAAGCTAATAAAATATGACCAAAAAAAGAAGATTTTATTTCAAAACCCTCATAAAAATGGTAAAATTGGTGGTTTTGATGACCTAAATGAGAATCCAATTACTTTTTCTTTTGTTGTAGTGGGAAATAAATGCTTTAAAATTTGGAGTTAAAATACAGAGATCTTTAATATATTAGGGTTGGGGGACTATTTTGAATGGTCATTTTTGCAGAAAAATACATTTCGTTTCCCTGATTTATGCCTGGCCATTGATGTCTGTGTTTTAGAGAGAGAAGGTGTGCTCAGCTGTCTACCAGCAATATCTGGGAGACCTGGTCTTATTCCAAAAAGAAGAGTTCCTATTGGGTTTTTCTCCTTCCTTTCTTAAAAACTTCGCGATTTTTATGTCCTAGTGTTGTGTCTCAAAGAGATATTAAATCTGAAGACATGGAAATAGGTACTGAGGTTGGGAGGGGAACGTCTCAGCCGGCTGCCCGCGACGTTTTTACATAGGTAATACAGACCTCTAGTGGCTGAACGTGCAGAAAGCCTCGGCCAGGAACGGAAGCGGTGCCAGAGGCGGCGGCAGTGTAAGGGAAATGGAGAATCATCCACATGGCAGTATTCTCACATTTCATAAAACAAGAAAAGGCAAGAAGGCGCTTCTAGAACAAGAGGAGCAGCCCCAGCCTTTTAGCTGTTAAGTCCTCTAAAGCAAGCAAGGACCTCCGGATCAAAGGCCCAGCAAAGCAGTCTGGGGCTGTATTATTTTTCCTTCCACACATTATCAGAATGGAGCTGACAGACATTTCCGTGCTGTGAAACGGCTTTTTTTTTCCTCCGAGCACCGTTTTGCTTTGTTGTGGCTTTGCTTCTTCTGTGCCCCCAGGATCCCCAAGGAAACCGAAGGCTCAGCAGCTCCAGGTGCCTTTCCGGCTAGCCACTCAGGCTCTCTCCCTGGGCAGCAGCGCTTCAGTGTGAGGGCTGGAGGATGGAGGAGTGATGCTCTCCAGGCTACAAAAGGGGGAAGCTATTTGAAACATCTACGAACTTAAGTGATTACTAAATGAGCCTTGAGACCAGTGCTTTTCAAACATCAGTGGTTGCCCAGATCACCTGGAGAATCTTAATTAAAAAAAAAAAAAAAAAAAGCTGCAAGTTTTTCCTGAGATGGTTTTGCTTGGGAGACTCCCAGATGATGTTGACACCGCTCAGCCTGGGCCACTCTAGCAACAGCAAGCAGTTTTATAGCATCTCTCTATATTTTTAACTATAAGTCTTACTGATTTCTTCCCTTTTTTTCCTTTTTTTAATGACATCTCTTAAAATTTAATTTTTGAATTTGTAATACTTATCAAGGTCTCTTTCACTGACCTGTGCACAAAATCTCTAAGGAATCTGTTTTGGAAGTTTTGAAAAGTTGATCTCATATTTTAAAAACAGGTGCAGTATCGGCCGGCGCCGCGGCTCACTAGGCTAATCCTCCGCCTACCGGCGCCGGCACACCGGGTTCTAGTCCCGGTCGGGGCGCTGGATTCTGTCCCGGTTGCCCTTCTTCCAGGCCAGCCCTCTGCTGTGGCCAGGGAGTGCAGTGGAGGATGGCCCAGGTGCTTGGGCCCTGCACCCCATGGGAGACCAGGAAAAGCACCTGGCTCCTGGCTCCTGCCATCGGATCAGCGCGGTGCGCCGGCCGCAGCGCGCCGGCCGCGGCGGCCATTGGAGGGTGAACCAACGGCAAAGGAAGACCTTTCTCTCTGTCTCTCTCTCTCACTGTCCACTCTGCCTGTCAAAAAAAAAAAAAAAAAAACAAAAAAAACAAAAAAAACAAAAAAAACAGGTGCAGTATCAACTGTTGAGCTTGGAGAGTCCATGGTAGTTGTGTGAACACTTCTCTAAGAACCTGGAGTTCTTGAGCACTTGTAGTCACAATTAAATATTTTATTAGCTATATTAGGAGACTAAGGAAGATCATATTTTGTGCGTGTGCAGATTTATAGAAACATGACTAAGGACCCAAAGAACATTCACATCATACAGTCACGCTGAGTACAAAATGGACAAGTTGAAACAATGGGATTCTACAGATCAAAGCCTGGGAGAATGTAGTTTTCAGTCCAAATCTGTTATAATTCCACTATTAAATAGCTTCCCATTATAACATGTTGTCAACCTTAATTTTGAACTCCATAATTTTAGAACTGATATCATGAGGTAGTCTTTAAAAGCCTCTTATAAACTTTTACCATCTAGTTGCAAATCAGAAATAATATATTAACACACTGTAGCATGGAGGGAGTACATAAATTATCATCATTGCCCTGCATGAATAGTAATTCACAGGTTTGGCTCCGACACGACTTAGATGAAATAATTAACTATGTACAGTACTTAACAGTATAAAAGTAATTAATCTAGATGCCTCATACTGCTTTGGCCTAAATAAACATGCAATAAAAAAAAAGCCATAGGATTTTATAAGTCTTTCACTCATGTTCCTACATTAGTAAGTTGGAATTTTATTATGTCAGAAGATAGCTTTCCTTTAAAAAATCGTTTTCTTTTCAGATGTTAATGTTCTGATTATAAGCTGAGTGAGTTCCATTTTTTGTAATTGTGGGCAGATGTTCTCAATTAATAGTTTTATGCATTCCTTCTACTTCACAGTTTAGTGAAAATGACTGTTTATTGTAAATTAAGGTGTAAATAAGAAAAAATGAGATTCTTATTACTGCAAAATTGCATGGACTCTGTTGATAGTATTACAGTCTTCTGTTGCTGTAGCTTTGGCAAAATGTTTCAGGTTAACTTGATTTTTTCCCCATAGATTCTTGGAGGAGGCAAGTTGTTCTGTGGCACCTTCAGGCCCTTTACCAGTAGATGCGAAAGTGCAGGGCAAGGTCATCAATCAGCAAGAGGGAAGCCAGAAAAGCAAGGGTCCCCTATGGGGCAAGAGAAAATTCATTCAGCTCAGTATGTTTTTAGCTCCTCTCTGTGCATGGATATTCCTTGGCCTAATTTTACAGACTATAGCATGTTTTCCCCTGTGGGGTTCCCATCGATTAATCATTGTAGTACTTTGTGGAACTGTCCCCACTTCATCCATGAGTGAAGAAGAGAATAAGGCTGGTGTCACTCCCCGTCTTCGTGGAGGAACGACACAGGACCCTGCGCTGTTCTTTCGTCTGCTCGGCCCTCCCCGGGTTTGCTGCTGGTTCTTCCCGGGTTGGCTACAGACCCTCCACCTCCGTGGAGGGGCGGTTCCCCCTGCCACATTCCCCACTTCCGTGGGGGAGCGGCAGACCGCCAGCCGGCTCTCTCGGGGGCTGCACAGGTGTTCCCCTTAGATGTTCCTGGTGCATGCCGTCTCTCTCCTCCTTTATAGTCCTCTTCCACCAATCCCAACTCTGCTACCCACACGCCGAGTACGCTGCTCTCCTCCAATCAGGAGCAGGTCCCACAGTTTATTGGTTGAACTGGAGGCAGCTGTGTAGAAGCTGTTTCCCTTCTCAGCGCCATATTGTGGGAAAGCAGATGCATAGAATAAGTCTTAATTCCAGTAACTTAGTCTAGTCCGAGTTGCTCCCAGTTGCTCCCCACAGGCTGGGTCGTTCTTCCCAAATCAAACAACATCTAAGACATAGGGTCAAGACTCAAACAAACTTAAGAGACCTGCTTTCAGCCCAGATGAGTTACAGGGAGTTGCCTCCCTGCCAAAAACAACTCAAGAAACAAACACCTGAATATACAGCAGCAGTTTTCAAGACAGTGGACATCAGGTGACAAAGGGCAATGATCTCTATGAAGTGAGAAACAGAGGAGAGGAGTCCTGTCCTTGTCCCAGCTCAGTGCCTGCAGGGAGATTCCAGCATATGCAGGAAGGTAACAGAGGTCTCCCTGAGTTGAGCAGATGGAGCTTGGAGTTCCCAGAGCAGAGCAGCAGAGTGGAGACCTGCACAAAGAAAGGTTCTAGAGCTAGGCAAAGGGCCCGCCTGGCTTTTCAGGGCAGGTGGCTGAGGAAACACCCACTAGAATTAGAGGGAACAAGCATAGAGATCATCTGGAGCCAGCAAATGATTCCTATTTCCACCAGCCAGATCGAAAAATCTCACAATGGGCAACAAATAGCATACTCAGAAGGGTTTTGCCTCAGGAGTGTGAAAAAACCAGCGCTAGACTGAACGATGCTCTGGTTCCACCTAAGGAAAAAAAAATTAAACTGCAAAGAATCAAACTGTTTGCAAGTAACTCCCAGAACAAAGCTGCACAGTTTTTTAAAGAAAAACATCCAGTGCCCAACAAAGCAAATTCACAGTACTTAGTGTTCACTACAAAATTACGAGGCATACAAAAGAACAGGAAAGTACAATCAATTAAAATAAAAATTCAATTAACGAAGATCCTCTAATGACACAGATGATAGGATTATTACACCACGACATTAAATGGTCGTTGCAACTGCATTTTATATGGTCAAGAGACTGGAGGAAATTTTGAACAAAGTCAAGAAAGATATTTTTTAAAAAGCCCTAAATTGAATATTTAGAGATGATGAACACAATACGTGAGATGAAAACGCAAACCAGGACTTCATATGCTAAGACCACATTCACTCCACTGCCCCCAAAATATTCTTTCCTGGATGCTGAGTTGATCCCAGCAGCCTAACACATAATATTTGTTTAATATTAGAGCTCTCAGATAAGGAGCAGGCGTTTGACATGGCTGTTACAACGCTGCTTAGAGTCCACATCCCGTATCAAAGTGCCTGGGCGCACTTCCAGGCTCTCAATTCCATCTTCCTGTTGTTAATCCATATCCTGGGAAGTGATGGCTCAAGTACTTGGGTCCCTGCCACCCACTTGGGAGACTCGAATTGAGTTCCAGGCTCCTGGCTTTGTCCCAGCCCAGCCCTGGCTGTTTGGCTGTCTCAGACATTTTAGAATTAAGAAAAAAAAAAACTGTCAGATGAGAGCTTCCTTTTGGGACAGGTTTAAGAGTCCACGTGAGGTGCCCACTTCCCATAACAGAGTGCCTGGATACAGCTCTCAGCTCAGTTCTCCATTCAGGCTTCCTGTGACCGAGTCCCTGCCACTCATGGCCGGGGGCCGGGTGGGGGTAGGGGATCATTGATTGAATTCCTACATCCTTGTTTTGGCCTCTTGGCAAAGCTAAGGGCTGTTGTAGGCACTTAAAGAGACAACTAGCAGATGGGAAAGCAAGCATTCTTGTTTTCCTCCCCCTCCTCCCCTCTCCCCCTCTGACTCTCTGTCTCTCAAACACAAACCACACAATCTTAACCAGTAGGGATGCCCACATCCCATAGCAGAATACATGAGTTCCATACCTGGCTCCAGCTCCTGACTCCCACATCCTGGGAGGCAGCCGTGATGGCTCTGGAAGCTGGATCCCTGCCTTCCACGTGGGAGGCCTGCATTGAGTTCCCAGCTCCTGAATGTGACTGATCCATTCCTGACCACCATGAGCACTTGAGGCGTGGACCAACGGATGGAAGTGCTCACTCTTCCACATCCTCCATCTTAAATCATAACTTTGAACAACACAAATGCATTTTAATTTTTGTTTAAAATTTTATTTATTCAAAAGGCATAGACAGAGAAAGAGAGGTAGAGAAAGATCTCTCATCCACTGGTTCATTCCTCAAATGCCCACAAAAGCCAGAACAGGATGAGGCTGAAACCAGGAACTGGAAACTCAGTCCGGGTCTCCCACGTGGCTGGCAGGGATGTAACCATTGAGCCACCTCCTGTTGCCTCTGAGGGTACACATTTGGAGGAAACTGGTATCTGGAGCAGGGTGGGAACTGAATCCCAAGTATGAGATGCAGGCATCCCCAGCAGCACCTTAACCTCTAGGCCAAACACCTCTCCCAAATACCTTGCTTTTAAGAGGATGGTTAGCTACTGCACAGCCCCTTTCTCACCTTCTTCTGTCCTCTCCTGACCTGTCTCTAGTTCAGCTAGAAGTTCCACCTCTTTCCATAGACTGACACTTCTCCTCTCTGTGTTGAGACCCTTCAGAAAAGTAGCTACCAACAGCCCTCCAAACACCTTCTGAGTAAGTTAGAAGAGAGTGCGTAACATCAGACCATGACTTCTCTTTGTTCTCTATATGGCCCTGAAATGTTTAGTTTGAAAAAGCACAAGATATGACCTCTACATGTGGAATACAGTGAATGTGGAAGTTGGCATCCTAGCAGCTCCCAGCCTCCCTGTCCAAGGTCCTGTGTATACAGTTATGAACTCTGTTCTTCCAGCCAACCAAGCAACTTAGCAAAATGTACACGTTGTCCTTTCACAGAATTCCAGATATGCTCCTGAGAGTTCAACTATTGTTTCCAATAAAGCTGGGGGGGGGGGGATCAACTTGTCCAGAAAGTTTTATTAGGGCTAGAATCCCAAATAATGTAAATGCTAGCCAAGAGTTACTATTAATCAAAAACACTATCAATCCTGTGTAACTCCTTCTGTCAACATATCAACCTAATCAATAACAGATATGTTCTCTCCATGCCTCTTTTTCTTAGTGTGAGCTCCCAAACCTGCTGTGAATGAATTTAAAAAATGTTTTACAATCAAAACTGCAAATGTAACCTTGTAACATAAATATGTAGATGATCTCATGCTTGGAGCATCAGAGTTCACTTCAGAAATGCTTTACTTGACAATGAAGCTTTCAAAAATAAGTGTTTTGAGGACTTATTAAAAATATTTTAAAATTTAACCCCTCGCCAGTTCTAAAGCACAGCCATTGAGTCAGTATGGCTGTGTATAACAGCATTATTCTCCTTTACCACAGATGACCTTTTGCACAGTAGATGATATTTGTTGAATAAAGGTCAAAATACTGTGCAAAAATACCCAAATATCATAGATTCTATGCTGCATTCAGCCTCATGGAGACATCACTTTGGTGAAATGCAGCAATAGCTCCAAGAGATAAAACAGGATCTCTTACAGTATAGAGAAATGGAAAGGGAAAAATAAGTTACTGGCGTATACAAGGAAGTGAGGGGTGAAGTCCACACCACCATTCTGAGGTGGGTTCTTAGACTCCAGGCCTGACTCATCTCCTGTGCACACTGCCTGTAAACAGGTGTTGGCACAGGTGTTGTCCATCTCTGTGTCTTCCCACCGCCTCCAATCTCTCAGCCATTTTGAACTGGCATTGAAAGAGGGGATTTCTAACCATCTGAGCCACACTGACAGTATTTTGTGTTTTGAAAACATGGATATAGGAGTCTGCGGCATCTTGCAGGGTTTGGAGTGTGTTTTCTCAGTTGGAAGATTAGTTGGTTGGATCCTGAGTTGCAAATTGGCAGGACTTGGGCCCAGTTGATGTGTAAAATAGTTCTGTTTAGCTCCACAGTGTTTTTTTTTTTTTTCATGTACGTCCATTGAAACCATTTCCAAATATGACAGTTCACATAAAACTTGAAAGTCCCAGCTTCTCTTTTAGAATCTACCCCCCCCATCATAACCGGCATAATTAGCTGTGTTTGTGAGAAATGGGGAGGGTCCTCTACCCATAGCAAGCCCAGCCTCCTTCTCCCACTCTGTCCCTCCCAACCCCTGTGAGTATTTGAATAGGTGAATCATGCAGCACGTGATTTCTATGGACTCTTCAGCCACCAGATTCTATGAAACTGAGTTTGGTTGTTTCCAGGAAAGCAAACTACTGTTAAGGATGGTAGTTGGGCTGGCGCCGCGGCTCGCTTGGCTAATCCTTCACCTGCAGGACTCCGGGTTCTAGTTCCGGTTGGAGCACCGGATTCTGTCCAGGTTGCTCCTCTTCCAATCCAGCTCTCTGCTGTGGCCCGGGAAGGCAGTAGAAGATGGTCCAAGTCCTTGGGCCCTGCACCCGCATGGGAGACCAGGAGAAGCACCTGGCTCCTGGCTTCGGATCAGCGCAGCGTGCCGGCCATAGCGGCCATTGGTGGGTGAACCAACGGAAAAGGAAGACCTTTCTCTCTCTCTCTCTCTCTCACTGTCTAACTCTGCTTGTCAAAAAAAAAAAAAAAAAAAAAGGATAGTAGTTAAACTACATTATAGATTAAAACAGACTTCTCTTGGATGGCCTGACAACTAAAACACCATTTATAATATAATGGCTGTGTTGTTTGTGGGGACATAGGTACACATATTCATGTAAGTCCTTGTATTTCTTTGAAGAATAAAATAAATTTGATTCTCAAAGATATCTGTGACTTCCTGAATCATGCAGAGATAAAGCTACTCTCCAAGTCTAAATTAAAAGTCCATAAATCACAAAATGCCTTTTTATGTAAAGAGAACATCTTAATTTTGGTACAACATTAAGAAATCATATAGTTTACCTAGAGAATGACTGTAAGCTGACCACTGACTTAATATATAACTACGGCTACTGATGTAGACTGATTTCTAAAACATATTTTCTATGAGTTGGAACATCTTCATATCAAGACAGCCAAAATTATTAGAACATTATTCTGTTCTCACAAAGTTCTAATGAACTTTACAAATCTGTCAGTTGCATATTCTGATTTTAAAAAATACCTAGCCTAATTTGTTTTTCCATTATTTTACATAGCATTAAAGATAGCATTAAAGTATTACCAAAAATGTTATTACCAGTCAACAATACATATTGTATACTTATTAGAAAGTGAATTCATAAAAGCATATTAAAGAAGATAATCACACATGTTAAGTATTATATTTCAAGACACAGACTTACATGAATATTAGAGGAGCTATAGGCAAAGAAAATTTTTTCTCTGAAATCATGCATTTTCAAGGAAATATTTAATTAGTCAATCGTGATGAATCACCAACTGGTGGCCAATGGTGTGATATTGTTTCCTGCTCCAATTGAAAGTAATCTTAAACTTACCTGCACTTGAGATGTTCATTCTTTCATTCATAAAGGTGGATTCTTCTAATTGTCTATAAGATTATTAACAAATTAATCACCACATAGTATTATACTGAAAGGATCACTAACACCCACTTTTTGGCCACAAGTAATTAAGCAAAAAATTACATGCTTAATTATGAGATGATTTAGTATATATGTGGGGACATATGAATTATATTGAGAATATATATATAGAGAAACAATGCTGGTAATAACAGATGACACTTCTTGATAGTGTAAAATACAACATTTCCCCTGCATGTTATTTAACCCTCAAGTTAATAATATATTGAAGATTTTTATCCCATATTAAGGGAGAGGAGTCCAGCGCTCAGAGAGAGGGTGAGTACATCAGCCAGAAACACAGTTATTCAGAGATGGAGCCAGGCTCTTAACCCTGACCTCTGCTTTCCATGATGCAGCTGGCCAGTAGACTCTGACAACAGACATTCCCTTTTAAGATTCTAAGTGTGGAATGTGTATCTTTTATAGACTAGCTTTCCATTTCAGCCATTTCTTAAGTATGTTTTTACTGTATCTAGTCTATCCATACTGAATATAACATACAATCTATGAATAAATTATTTTAAACACATAATCCTCCAACATTGTTCTGAGAACAGGTAGATGCTTCACAGTATCATTCCCATTTGTCAGATCAAAGTCTAATAAAGATTCAATGTGATTTTTAGAAAGGCAAAGAAAAAAGCACCAGCCCCCAAAGCCCAGTTCTAGGCTAATGTTTGCTATAAGTGTTTTCCTCTCTGCCAAATCCTGCAGTGAGCTGATTTCTGTTTTTCAACTTCTTACATTATGTTGCTCTTTTACCCATTGCTTTTGGTTTTATATATTAAGATTCGGCATCAGCATTCACCCTATCTTTTCGCTCCTAATTTTGAGTGTTTCTATCTGATTGCTTTTGACTTTTGTACTTTATGGGCTTTTTCTTCATTTCTGTTTTACCCCGATTATCCAGGAAAGGCTGCATGTATCCTTTGAAAGCTCTGATGTTCTCAATGAAAAGACCTTCTAAATGGCCTTGTTTGTCTCCCATGGAGTTGCATATCATGACTTCAAATGCCTCACTAAAATGTTACCCATTTGGCATCAGTATACAGAAAAGGCTGCACTCTGTGATAAGAAGTGCCGTGGCGCTTCGTAGTGAGAGAATTGAGTTCTTAATGGGAAATGGGGGAATATAATTTCCTCCGATTTAGCTGTTCTTTCAAACTTCACGGTGCTTTTATTCTTGAACTACCCATTTGTAGTGAAAATACCAAAAGAACCAATTAGCAATTAAAATGATGGCCATAGAATTTTGGTCATAGAAGTCTATTAATATTGCTCCTTAAAAAGCTCTTTCCCACAAATGTTCTTTTTTGGCTTCCAAAACAACTACTCCAAGCTCCTACGAGTCAGAACACAGTTTTGTAGAGGAAACAAGTAACAGAGAATAGAGGTGACTAATTGAAACTCTTTGGTTGCCAAACTTCGAGATAGTGTCATTTGTAAGAGGTAGATTTATTCTCTCTCTTTCTTTCCTCTACTTGGCCTAATTCTGATGAGAACCTTGCTGACATGTTATATTTAATGTTCTGGTCCACAGAGAAGAAACGCCTAATGGTAATGCAAAGCTGAATTGATATTCAAATTGTATAGTCAGTTTAGACCCCAAGTGTGCAGCCCCCAGCCCTCCATCAGCTTCCCTGAAGTGTCACTCTAGGACAAGGATGCCACTAGAGGGCAGGGTTTGACTTCTGGACTCAGTGGCCTTCTCCCTGCACGGGGGACCTTGGAGGCACCACCACAGACATCCATCCCTTGAAGCCCTTACAATGAATCTAAAATCTAATTCCCTCTTCCGTTGTATTTGTGCAGAATCCTAGAGTTTGGGAAATGCCTAAGATAACGTCTAGAATGATCTAATACTGCAGACACATAGATCCCAGTTTCAGAGCTCCTACAAGGCACCCAATGTAACCTTGGACTTTGGAAGGATTATCCAACAGAATTTTATCTTTTGGGGGATCTGTAGTTTTTCAGAGAAAATATCATATGTTGAACAAAAGCCTCCAATAAAATTCATTATACAGCTAATTTATTATATTAAAGATAAGAGCTATAAACTATGAAGGGCTTTTTGTTTTGTTTTTTTTTTTAATAAACTAGGGAACAGAACATCCCAACAGCAGTACAGTGCAGTTTGGATAACCCTTTGTTGTGTGCCCTGTCCTATGCACCATGATATGATGAACATTATCGCTGCCCACTACCTACCAGGTGCTAGTAACAGCCTCCTCTTTTCCTCCTCTCTTGCAAAAATAAAAAATATCTCCAAACATTGCCAGATGTCCTTGGAGGGCAAAATAACTTCCTCATAAGAAGCACTGGACTGCAGAATAAAGAGATGATCTTCCTCCCAAAAATAAGAAGCCTACAGGGCCTGGAGACATCACTTATAGAATGTCAAAAACATAAGGATGTGCTCTCTAAGCCTATTTCTTCATCTGAAAAATGAGAATAGTGATGTCTTGTAGAAAAGTCAATTAAAACAAGCAAGTATTCAATTAATCACAAATGATAAATGTTATTATTACTGGTAAGTCACTATAAACCTTTGCTATGAATCAGATACCAGCAGAAATACAGAATAAAAACTAACTGCAAATTTTATAAGCTTAAATGAGCACTTGGATGTCACTCTGTGTTCAAGTTTCATGGCTAAGAAAATTAAATGGACATTTTCCTCATTGACATAACTAATCATCTCAGTGATTCTGTTTTCCTTTCTGAGAAGGTCAAAGGGCATATTTAGAAACTACATCCCACACATCTGATGAGTAGGTAATGATGCAGAAATAAACTTTTAAGTGCTTTGGGAGGTTTCTATGTGTAAAAAGTCCTATGTAAATATTTTCCAAGAGGACGCTTGAGAATGATTACTCACTTTCACTCTTTAATTTGATTTATAAGCTTTACCCATCTTGCAGGAGATAAGAACCAAAGTTAATTGGGGAGAAAAAATAAATAAATGGTTTCAAACTCCCATTGTCATCATCTGGAACTGAGGAACCGCAAAGATTTTGAAACTTTGAAGGAACTAGGCTGAAGAAGTTCAGCCAAAAATATTTGTTTATAAAAACTAGAGAATGTTAGCTATTTCTAACACAGTGGCTTATCATTTGAAATTTTTGCTGGCTCAAGCGAAATTGTGCTCTTCTATTTCCTACTGTGGGGTTCCCTCCCTAACCACAATTGCTTTTGAATTGGAGGTTTGTAACTCTGTGGACAAGAGCAGAGTCGGCTTAGCTAGCTGGAAGAACAAGAGGAAAGTCTTTATATTTCCTGAAGAAGGGGGAGCACTAACAGGGTGGTTGTGATAGCAGAGTTCAGGAAGAGTAGAGTTGATGTTGACAGTTGCTGACTTGAATGGTTTTGTTGCTGATAATAAAAGCAGAGCTGGCTTGCTGAAAGTGAAGTCGAGAAGTTGCCGAGGAGATGGTGGTCATGGTGTGGCACAGAGTGTTCAAAAATAGGCTCCTGTCTTAGAGAGTTGCTGCTGTATGAGTAATGTGCTGCCGCACCACGTGGTCCTTCTAAGCAGAAACGCTGTCTTTCCATTTTACACACCAAGGGATGCATTTTATTTTACATTTACAGGAGGCACAGTCAGAAGGCAAAAACATGATGCATTATCTTGAAAAAAGTTCCTTTTTAACTCCTACCCAGACTGCACAGAAATACTGGGAATATATTTTAATTTCAAATCTGATGTGTCACATCTGGTAACTCATTTATTGCTAATGAAGTTTTCGCAGGCAGCAGCAGTGCCTTTATCTCATCTTATTTTTCAGTTGGCAAAATGTTGTTTACCTTTTAGTGGCCCAGCTTCTGTGCCTCTTAGCCCAGGCTGTTTAAATAGAAAGCAGAAGTAGCCTAATGTAGAAAAGAAGAAGAGTGATAAATAATAGTATACAGAGCGGTCTGAATTTTTAATTACAATCAGTGGTGTAGTATCCTAATTTAACTTTAAAATTAGATAGTATTCAAGAGGAATTATCAGAACAGGCAAAACTGTTCAGTCCAAGGAGCTTTTCCCCTCTCTAAGTTTTTCAAATCCTAAATAGTACTTGGTTTCTTCTATTTCTAGTACTCACATGCAGTTTCCCAATATCTCTTATCCAAATTTGCTTACAGGGGAAACATTAGTCATTTACACAACAGTGTAATTTAATAACACCCACAACAAAAGTCCCAGAGCTCTAGGATCTCCTGGTACCCCCACACCCATGATCTCATGTGATATTCCCAGTATTGTTATAATTCAGGCTGCACAGATGTTTGCTACCACATGGTCATGAACATCAGTATCATTATCATCACTGAACATAATGAGTCACATATTAAGGAACAACCAGATATTCCATGATTCATCTTCAGACCTCTCAGTTCCCACCACTAGGCTCTTACCTCTGCCTTGATTCTGGCCCTTCCTGAAATGATTATGGCCCTTCTCCAGGTAGAGCTAGTCCTTGTGTATGGAGGTGAGTATACCGCCCATGCAACTTAAAGGAATTTCAAATACTTGTGAATAGCTACAAAAGTTATCTTACTGGGTGACACCCTGTTGGGCACACCTGCACTACACCAGTCCCGAAGGTCCATAAAAGAAGTGCACAGTTTGGGGCCAGCATTGTGGCAAAGCAGGTTAAGCTGCTGCCTGTGACGCTGGCATCCCGTACGAGCATCAGTTAGTGTCCAGGCTGCTCCACTTCTGATCCAGCACCCTGCTAACGTGCCTGGGAAAGCAGCAGAGGATGGCCCAAGTGCTTGGGCTCCTGGACCCACATGGGAGACTTGGAAGAAGCTCCTGGTTTCGCTCAAGCCCAGCCTCAGCCACAGTGGCCATTTGGGGAGTGAACCAGCAAATGGAAGACATCTCATTCTCTCTCTCCCTCTTTCTCTGTAACTCCAGTTTTCATTAAATTATAAGTGCTGCCTCCCAGAACCTTAACTAGCAGGAAACTGAAGTCAGGAAGCATTTGTTTCAGCATTAATCAAGTGCCTTTTATAATTCTTGTTATAAAAGCATTGTATAAAATAATCAAAAATACTTCTGCTAAATTAATTATGTTTTAAAATCTCCATTCATTTTTGAAGGTTCGAGCTTCCTCTCATTAAATTCATTTCAATTATTCTTGCATCACAAAAAGGTCACATTTTCGAATGTCTTTATGTTTTCCCAAGACCTCACTTTTTACCTCTACTGATCTGTGAAATAAAAGTGAGAACAGGTGTTGGTATTCCCATTCTAAATATGTTGTAATATTTAAGGAATGACAAAGTGAGAGATTAAATTACCTGTATAAGATTGTGTCTGTGGTCAGTGACAGCTGACTTTGCCAGCTCTCCAGTCCCCTGCTTTCTCTGCAGGATCATTCTGCTGTTTCTCAACTTTTATAACATTCTCATATTTTTAAAAATAATAAAAGAATCATGCATACAAAACTAGGAAAATGATACATATGATAATATCAGATAAAACTCTCCATATAGCATCTGTTTTCTTAGAGAAGAATTTCCATCTAATTATTCAAAAAATAGTACTCCAAATATTAAGTGATGCATTGCTGTGAGGGTCTTTTCTAATACCTTATGTTTTTATCTGGGTAACGGAACCACATAGTTCATGGCTAAACTTCAAAAAGTTGTGTTTTCCCACGAAGAATCTGACAATAGGTTCATTTTGTATGAGTTATTTTAACAATGTCACATCGTGCCTCTGTTATCATAGGACAATGTAATCTTGACTCCCTAATGTCAGGACATGCTTCTGATTTTGATTTTCAACCATGAACCAACCTGTTTGTACCCTTTCACTTTGTGGTGCCATTAAGAAATGCCAAGCTGTGCCTGAGAGGCTTGTAGCCATTGGTCATCAATGGACTAAAACAAGTATTCCAGATGGGACCTGATTAGTCTAGGGTCACAACCAGTTACACCAGTGTTATACTCAGGAACTTCAGAAAGTTCATGGAAAAATGGAATTAACAGATAAGTTAATTTTGGTGCAAAAATTTTTTGAAATCTATTCATATGAGGAGTCTTCACGAAGTTCATGAAAGAATGATACATCAATTTTAAAATTTTCTGCACCAAAGTCTTTCAGTTCCATTTTCCACATAGTTTTTGAGGTGACTTTTTGGAAAACAGTTTTTTTGAATGAGAGTTAATCTTTTACAGAAAAAAAAAAACTGTTACTGTAATAATCTTATGTGGAGTTGCTTTAGTCATCTTGAGTGAAAGGTGAAATTCTTTTCATTTGGTTTTTTTTTTTAATACAGAATCTTTGTATTTTTTAGCATGGGATTCAAACTGTCCCTATAGATTAATATAGAAAGATAGCTAATTTAGTGATATATGTTAATTCTACTTTAGAAAGCTTAGAAACTTTAGTGCTTTGGGGAATTTCATTAAGTATGTGACTGATTCTCTTGAGGATCCCAAGTTCAGAGAAGCAAAGAGACTGATTCAATGTCACCCACCTAGTGAGTGGAAAAGCCAAATTTAGTATGCCATCTCTTCTTTCATATGGTCCAGGACCTGTTTACAGACTATCATTCAAAAAATATCACTCCTACACTCATAACACTGCATGATTCAACTCCTTGGACCACTTCACCTATATGGGAGACCCAGATAAAGCTTCTGGCTCCTAGCTTCAACCTGACCCAGGCCTGGCCATTGCGGTCATTTGGAGAATGAACCAGAGGATGGAAGATCTCTTTCATTCTTTCTTTCCTCTCTCTCTCTCTCTCTTTCTCTAACTCTGCCTTTCAAATAAAGAATAAATAAAATAATTTTAAAATACACAGGCAATTTAAAGCAACATATACAGTATATTGAATATTTACTCATTCTAACTTAATAAAAAATTTTTTACCTGTACATTAAAAACTTCAATCTGAAATGAATTGCTTCATGACCAGTAAAGTAATCTCTAACAAACAACTCATATTTCATTGAGCTTTATAATACTATCATCATTTCTTATGTATACATTATTTTTTTCCTTCTCCTTAGAGTGGGATTTGAGATGAAATAAACAGTTTCTGCTGCTGAGTTAAAATTTCAAGGAAGAAAAAGTTGTCTCACATATGAAATTTGGAGTTTTATTCACAAGTTGGATAAAGCAGCTGTTAGTGATTAAAAAGCCCACATTGATATTGCCTTTTTTATCTACTAAAAAAGAGAAAAGCTTGGAGTGGTCTCTAAGAGCCGCGTTATTAAAAATGAGTTTTCTCCTGCCTTGAGGGCCAAGACGCTCATCTGCTGAAATGTGGTGATGGTCAAGGAGAGAAATTCCAAGTCTAAGAGGAGAAGTGTTCATTTAAGTATGGGATGTCCTCCAAGTTAGGTGTTCTTTTCCTTCTCTCGCAATCTCTGGAGCTGTCCACTCTCCAGGCACCTTCAAAGATGTTCTATGGTCCTTCATACGCAACATGACAAGAATAGTTTCTACTAACAACATGCCAAAGATTTTTAAGCACATTTTTAAAGCATGCTAGACTTGATCACACACAGCTTTCATCACTGCCTGTTTCTCATTTCTTTTTGAAATAAGGTAGAGACAGTCATCACAACTGAACTGTTTAAATCATAGCTTATAATGAGTAGAAACTTTTGGAGTAAAGGGAAGTTTAATTGTAGTTTAGTCTTCTGTTACAAGATTGTAGTCTTGGATAATTCCCAAGAAGCTAAAAATGTGGAATTAACATTTCTCTGTCATGAAATTTATATCCTTATTTAAAGGAAATTCCTTTTAGAAAGCTGGGTTCTTTAAGTTCTTAGGTTTCTTTGGATGAAGCAAAAGGGAGAAGTAGCTGGGAAAGATAGAACATAGCACCACCATCACCACAGCGGGTTACATCTGTTATGTGCAGAATTAAGAAAATGTCTCTTTTCATTTCTTATGAGATCAAACCCCAGTAGATGAGACGGGAAGAGGGCCAAAACCCAATATTTACCATTTAGCCATATCATAAAGCTCCTCATTAAGTTTCAGGAAATTGTCATACTTAATTCATATGACTTAATTTTTAAGGATTTATTTATTTATTTAAAAGGAGGGGAGTGGGGAAGAATCTCCCATCTTCTTGTTCACTCTCCAGATGGCCACAATCACTGGGATTGGGCCAGGCTGAAGCTAGAAGCCAGAAGCTTCTTCCAGGTTTCCCACTTGGGTTGCAAGCAACTTAGCAGGGAGCTGGATCAGAAGTGGGACAGCAAGACATGAACCAGTGCCCATATGGGATGACAGCATCACAGGCAACACTTTACCTGCTAAGCCATAATGCCTGCCCTGACGTGATAATTTAATATAATGCTTTGTATTGAGAGAAACATTAGTATAGGAATTGTAAGAGTGAACAAAATCATCTCCAGAGAAAGCACTTAATAGAGAGAAGTTAGGCTAGGATTGCTGGCCAAGAGCACAGCATCTGACTTGAAATCAATTTTAGTTAAGTGCCAGGCTCTCTGCATTGCTCCCTTCTTCATGGCTACTAAGCTTATCAGTTTATCAGCAGCCTGGAAAGGCTTGGATGCTTCATCAAAATGCATGGCTATTTGAAGTTTATTGGATTCAAGTAATTTTAACTATTATTTGCAAATATTAAACAGGACAACTTCTATTCAAAATGGAGACAATGGACTAAGCAGGCATGGAGAGTCCTCTTTCTACTCTAAACACAAAGTACTGGGTCAAAACTCTAAATAACAGCTGAGACTCATGGGCCAAAGAAGGACTAACCCTAAATCCACAACTGAGATAAAGTTCTAATGACTTTACCAGTATGAAAATCCATGTCACCAGACAAGTACTGCAGGCAAATGCAGCTGCATTTCCTGGATAAAGCTGGGAACTGAAAAATTATTGCCTATCCATGGTCAAAACCTAGAAAACCGGAACAGCCAAAGTTGTAGAGTGGATGGAGGCCCTAATCCATAGTATCTATGGAAAGATGGTTGAAAACTAAGCTCTTAAATCAACATCAAAAACTCTTCCATATCCATGACTGCCACATTTCCAAGCAAAAGTTTACCGGGCTGCCACCATCCAATCACACCCTTAGTGAAATTAACTCCCACCAAAGATGAGTCCACAAAGATTATGAAAGTAAAAAAGGAAGGCAAATATCATGAAAGAGGATCAACCACCATTGCAACAAATAAAATTTTGATCTGAGGGGTTACAAATAGTAAACCACTTAGGCAGGGGGGTCTTAACATACAAATATTCAAAATGCTTATGGAGATGAAAGAAGAAATAGTCTCCATAAAATGGAAACAGAGGATTAAGAATAAGAATCAGAGAATTTTAATAAGAAACAGGTAGACAACCTACAAATTTAGGCCAAGTTCTGTGAGTCAATGAATTCACAAGTGAATACCGACTAAAAGTTGCATGAGTGGGGTGTTGGAGAGGACGGAACATGTAAGAAGAGAAATAATTACTTTCTAAAGTCTGAATCCTAACATAGGAGCAATAAAGAGAATAGTTTCTGAACAGAATGGTTTTATGAAGCTGCCCAGCACTACAAATGACTTATAAACACTGGTCTTTCCCTCTTATATTTGAGAAAGATAGTTTGATAGAAGATTATACTAAGATATAATTACTTGGTCTTTTAGTTCTTTATTATCATAGGGAACTATGGGATATGTCTTTCTTTAGATTGCAAACTCATTTACAAATGAGCTTGTAATGAACATTGTAATTAGATTGGTTTTGGCTTTTCTAAAAGCTTAAGAAGATATTAATATTCTAATCAAAAGTCTTGGGGAAATATTCTTAGGAAAAAAAGAAAGGAAAATCCTCTTATGCTTGTTTCTAAGAACCAGGGATTCTGTCAAGAAACCCAAGGTAATGTCCACAAAATCAATCAATGAAGTGGTTTGGCCGCAATGAACCCACTCCTGTGTTTGCAACAGACTGAAGGTTCCCACCTGATGCACAACAAATTTGTTCAGCTGCTTAAGATTATTTTTTACTCAGGAGAACAGGAACTTGGAATTTTTAGCCTTTTAATGGAAACAGGAGGAGCTTACTAATTAATGATAATTTTTTTTAAAAAAATATGTTATACTTTCTTGATTCATGGCTATTCTGAGTCAGTGCCTACCTTATATTCAAAAAATAACAATAAAGATTCAAAAAATATTTATCAAATACTATTTGGGAGTTCAGTTCTTTCACTTTATCTTATTTCATTCCAATAATCATGTGCAGTGAAAAATCACTGTTTCCATTTCTAACAGATGAGGAAACTGGGTCTCATGTTTAGAGAAATGTTTTGAGTTACCCAGAGCCAACCAGACTTGTTAGTGCTAAAAGAAATTTCCGTTACAAATCCCTTAACCCCAAACCCATCTTCTTTCCCCACAAGATTGGGGAACCTTTTTTCTGCCAAGGGTCGTTTGGATATGTATAACATCATTTGTGGGCCATACAAAATCATCAACATAAAAATTATCCGGCTATGGATGTATTACATTTTGAACCTGCCTGTGGTTGTCTAGCCAGGGCCGGAACAAATGATTTGCCTGGAGCCAGATGCTCCCCACCCCTGCTCTAAAGGGAGACTGTACAGTAGAATTCATGTGTACCACAGAGGCTGTGTAAAAGTTGTGAGACCCAGAAATAGGAAAAATAGGACGAGAGGGGCCCTCTCATTTTGCCCCTGCTGGAGCAGAAACACAGCATAGAACTATAAATCTACAGCAGCTTTGTGGGACTCACACATTTGGTTTTCCTACAGGGTCATGCATCTCTCCTTCAGCTTCTCCCAAAGACACTGTCCTTTTTGCTCCTGGAGTTTGTTCTTTACACAGTACCCTTTTGCGAAAGGAGGGACACCACCTTTAGAGCATGTGTTCAGCTCTCCGGGGCAGCTGGGCAGACCAGTAGTGCCGATCCTGTTGCTCTTCTTCCCCAGGGCTCATTGTTATATGGAAAGTCACAGCCACATGCAGCTGGGGACCCGCTCCTGGTGGTGCAATAAGTTCTATGTACCCAGCACTCTGTACCACTGCACTGCCCTGCTGTCCTGCCTGTGCCCAGCGCTGGCCTTCACTTCGTAGTGTGACTGTACCACATCCTGTAATGTTACTCTTACAGCATCTTCAGCCTTCTTCCTGGACTTCCTGATGGACACCTACTTGGGAAGAATGCATTGATTTTCTAAATCTCATAAATTGATTGTTAATGAAGTAAAACATGCAGCAAATATTTGGCAAAGGCTTAGCTGAGCTCATTTCTGAACACCTGACTCTACCTAAAACCCTAGAGAACTGCTGCTATCTCAAGCCTTCCCTCTAGACGTGTGTCTGGTTGGCAATCCTGGCCTGATCTATATTCACTTGACATCCTTTCATACAAATGGTGAACCTCATGGACAGCTCCAGAAATGGCCGGCAGGCATGAAGTTTGTGCAGGCACTCTTTTGCTAAAGGAAGAGGCCTGGGAAACCATGAGAAAGATGCTCTTGCCCAGTCTGGAGCCCTTCCTCCAGTCCCTCTTAAATCTCCACCCACAGTGACACATTCCTCAGGATCCTAGAGGCAGCTATTCTGGCCACTTAATGGAGGGTGCTGGTAATTTTTATGCCTAAGACTATGAGATGAAACAAGTGATTTATTTAATAAATAAGCTAGGGAGGCTGGCATTTGGTTGCAGCAGTTAAGATGCCATTTTGGGCACCTGCATCCCATATTGGAGGGCCTGGGTTTGAGTCCAGGCTCTGCTCTCCATTCCAACTTCCTGCTAACGTGCACCCTGGAGGGCAGCAGTTGATGGTTTAAATACTAGGGTCCCTGCCACCCATGTGGGAGACCTGGGTGGAGTTCCTGGCTTCTAGGTATTTGGGGAGTGAACTAGAAGATGGGAGTTCTCTATTTCTATCGTTCTACCTCTCTGCTTTTCAAATCAAATGAAAGTAAATACATTTTAAAAAAATAAAGACTAAGGCATAGATGTGTCAGGCTTCTGAGGTTAAAGATAAGTTCATCAGTCTTGCTTACCTCAGGAAAAGCATTCAAGTCTTTCTTAAGATTTGATGATGTCCTTAATTGACATGTAAGTTAAGATATACAACCTAGAGGGGTTGGTCCCATAGGATCCCACTTGCATTTCTCCTGAGGATACTTGGCAGTTCCTACAAAAGCAATATGATCTAAATGGTAAATGTGCAGTCTTGGGCTTTATTTTTTCACAGTGTTTCTTCATAAAACATAATCTCATATCTTTTCCTGAAACTGAAGTTTGGCTAGTAGATTTGTGATGGAGAAATAAAGCTTTAGTTACACCAGGAACTTAATTTTTTGTTTATCTTTTCGTTCTTATTTCCTCCAGCTGCGTTTGATGAGACAAATTCAACCCAGGCCATCAAAATGATGCTCAACTCTTCTACCGAAGATGGTATCAAAAGAATCCAGGATGACTGTCCCAAAGCTGGAAGGCACAATTACATATTTGTCATGATTCCTACTCTGTATAGCATCATCTTTGTGGTGGGAATATTTGGGAACAGCTTGGTGGTGATTGTCATTTACTTTTACATGAAACTCAAGACTGTGGCCAGTGTTTTTCTTTTGAATTTAGCATTGGCTGACTTATGCTTTTTACTGACTCTGCCACTCTGGGCTGTCTACACTGCTATGGAATACCGCTGGCCCTTTGGCAATTACCTGTGTAAGATTGCTTCGGCCAGTGTCAGTTTCAACCTCTATGCCAGTGTATTTCTACTCACGTGTCTCAGTATTGACCGCTACCTGGCTATTGTCCACCCGATGAAGTCTCGCCTTCGACGCACAATGCTTGTAGCCAAAGTCACCTGCATCATTATTTGGCTGCTGGCTGGCTTGGCCAGTTTACCAGCTATCATCCACCGAAACGTATTTTTCATCGAGAACACCAACATCACGGTTTGTGCTTTCCATTACGAGTCCCAAAACTCAACCCTCCCCATAGGGCTAGGCCTGACCAAAAATATACTGGGCTTCCTGTTTCCCTTTCTGATCATTCTTACAAGCTACACTCTTATTTGGAAGGCCCTCAAGAAGGCTTACGAGATTCAGAAGAACAAGCCAAGAAATGATGATATTTTTAAGATCATTATGGCAATTGTGCTTTTCTTTTTCTTCTCCTGGGTTCCCCACCAAATATTCACTTTCCTGGATGTGTTGATTCAGCTGGGGGTCATTCACGACTGCAGAATCGCAGATATCGTGGACACTGCCATGCCCATCACCATCTGCATAGCTTATTTTAACAACTGCCTGAATCCCCTTTTTTATGGCTTTCTGGGGAAAAAATTTAAGAAATATTTTCTCCAGCTTCTTAAATATATTCCCCCGAAAGCCAAATCCCACTCAAATCTATCAACAAAGATGAGCACGCTCTCCTACCGCCCCTCAGATAACGTGAGCTCATCCTCCAAGAAGCCCGTGCCCTGCTTTGAGGTTGAGTGACATGTTCAAAACCTGTTGGTGAAGCAACTTTGTCAAAGAAGGAGCCAAAGAAACATTCCTGCACAGCACTGCGCTACCAAATGAGCATTAGCTACTTTTCAGGATGTAAGGAGAAGTTGGATCAATTGGACTGAACCGGCTTGTCTACAGCTCGAACAAAAGCTTTCCTTTTCTTTAGCAACAAAACAAAGCAGAGCCACATTTTGCATTAAATACAAGATGGCTGCTCAAAGAATGATGACAGAAACTGGACAAATGTGTTGATTTCAGAAATTTTGCTGGCGGAAATGCAGTCTCGCCAGTCTTCTCTTGTTCTATTATTTTTGATTTCTATATAAAGGTATTTAGAGGAAGTGAAATCTACAGAGCAGCAACAGGAGATCACAGTTCAGGATTGTTCTTTCTGCCCAATTTCCAAGGGGCGATGAAGCTTTTATGCCTGTTTAGCCATTAGCAGCTGTGACCCACTTGTACCTGCTCCAATGCATTTCGTGCAAAAATGTGCTAAGCAGTAGTTGTCAAGTTTCAGAACCTTTTATGAAATTCAACCAGAGTCATAAAGATTCACACTGCCAAAATAATGGTGGCAGAATGGCTTCTTGCAAAATGGTGTTACTAAAGTTACGTGTAAGAGTTAAATACTAGCAAAGGTGTCACTCTAGTCCCAGGGAGTTGTGTTCTCCTGGTCATATTAGTCTTATTTCATATCTGATAACTGTATATAGTTTATAGTAAAAAGATTATATATCGTAAAGTATGCCAAGCTGTTTCAACAAAGTATATATTTTACATACACATCTACATGTATCAATGTCGTTAAACTGTTGTTACTTGATTCAAATCTAGCAAAGCTCTATTTACCTTAAATAAAATAATTGTATTGTACTGTATTTAATCTTCATTACTTCAAACAGATGTTGATTTATTTTTAAAATAAGACAACTGTTAATAAATATGAGCAGAGTTTGCTTCTGTTAAATTCTGGTCCAACTGATAATTTAATTCTGTTGGTTCTAGATTCTGTATTCTGCCATTGAAAAGATAAAGAAAACATTTTGCTTGACTGCAAAACACGTCATTCTGAATTTTCCAAAATTTTTTACTTAACAGAAAAATTATTATTTCTTAAAAACTAAAATAGATTGTTTTAGACATAATTTAAGTAATGGAATTTTTCTAATTATACACATGAGCATTGTAGGAAATTTAGATTTAAAAAAGCATAAAAAAATTAGTCATGTTTAGTTTCCCACTCAAAAATGATCACTTTAACATTTGAGTACATTTGTTTTTATTTTTCTGTTTAAATTCTATGTATTTACATACAAAATTATGACATTGAAGTCATAATATGTACAGTACTTTGTATAAAGATTTCCCTTAATGTCATAGTATAGTAGTTTCCTACCCCATTACTTGTTTTCCTAAGCCATTTCAATATGTATATAATATTACAAAATATAGACCATTTTGATATAGTTAGCTAGTCATGATGTTTGACCATTTAAGTTGTTTATGATTTTTCAATATCATGGATTACACTGAGATGAACATTCAAGTATATGCATCTGATAAATTCCTCCTACATCTAGAAGTGGTACAAGTGAGTGTAGAGGCAGGAACATTTTCCATATTCTGAATATATATGTATATATAGAGAGACAAATATTTTTCAGAATACATATAACAATATATAATGCCACCAACTGGGTTTTGCTATATCTGACTACAATATCAACAAAACATGACATTTACTAAATGCAAGCAGCAGGAAGTTTACCATAAGGATTGAAGGGCTATACCAAAGAGTGGGGATGCAACTACACCTGCGGGTCATGCTGACACATTTCTGTGCCTGCTGGGTAACTGTTTTATCCTTTAGCTAGATGCCTTCACTGTTCTTGAAGTCAGCACAGGGCAGGGTGCAGTACACATCCTGGCCCAATGAACAAAGGATGGGAGTGATGCATAATGACCTGATGAGCAGGTCTTTCAGAAAGGTCTTGGTGCACTGTGCTGAATTTCCATAAAGCAGCCTGTCATAATTGCATGCCCAAGAATAGAGTTATTTTGTGAATAAATGTCTTACATGTGCCTCCCATATTTTTCTTCTTTATTACTTTTAATTATATTAATATAGTGCTGGCTACTCACTCCAAAGGTTCATAACCATTTTCACAAAGGATCACTTCTAAAAAATAAATTCCAGCTCATTCTAAATTATAAACATATCCAGCTTGAAATCCAACAGGTCAGTTTTATGATAATATTTTAATCCAAACACTTTAAACTTACTGATCAATTTGACCATGTTCCATATCTCATTTTATTTGAACTTAATCTAATTATATAGACCAATGTGATAATAAAGTTGGGAATCTACTTACCAAAATATTAGGATGGATGCCATGAGTTATTACTCATGAACATATTGAAAGGGCCAGCCAACTCCTTATTTTTGGAATGCTTTCAAAATCTATGCAAACAAATATTTTCCAGAGAGACTTGGGTACCCAACAAAATTCAAGTGTAATATAAATGCAGATACAGATATAGCTTCCACTTTTTATTTCCTCATGAACAAATTCATCTTTTCAGTCAAGCATTTATCATGGATTCAGAAAACTTTGTATTGTTTACCTACTCTATGCTGGACAACTGGAGTTCTGTGACAAATTGCTTAGGATGTATGGCAGACATTTCCACCAGCTGCCGGGTGTAGTTGTAGGAGAGCACAGTGAGAACTAGCTTGACTGCCAAGCCATGGAAAGTCTCATAAAGTGTTGAGGCAACTTTTTTTCAATAATACGTGCCAAACTGGGGAGCCAGAGAAGAGGAAACAGATTCAGGTGGTAAGAAAATGAGCCCCAGGGGGTGTTGCATACTTGGCATGAAAGATGAGAACCTGATGGTACAAAGAAAAGTAAATCAGAAGAAAATGAGACACAGAGAGACCACTGCATGGACAGGAAGTTGGAAGCAACTGTCTAGTGCCTCAAAGGCCAGGGTGCAGACCCCCCAGGAGGATGGCACACAGAAGTTTAGGGTTTCCAGTACCACTGGATGCACTGGATCCAAAACAACCAGAAGAAGAGGGAACCCAGCTATTAAGGAGGGAAGCAAGCTAAAAGCAATAGACAAAATTGTATATGGAAAGACTCGACTGTTTTGATTCTGCATATTCCAGGATACATGATAGGAGAAAAAAGTCCCCTGTAGAACAATGCAAGAAGCCTTACACAACACAAAGAATAAATCTAAATGGAACAAGGAAACAAAAGAGGTAGAATACTGGCTTTAATGATCAGAGTTATATGTTTCAAATACAAAATTTTGATTATCAATCAAAATATAACAACAGTAACTTATATCCACTCTTGTCTTTTTGCAGTGGAAACCCATAAGATCATCTACAAAGTGTCCCTTTTCCCTTTATCATGAAAATTTCCCACCTCACCTAAGAACACAACCACCTCAAAAGGTGATATTTTCCTCTTTAATCCCATTCCCATGCCAGTTAACTGGTCCAGGCATGAAGCACACCAATCAGTTTTGCCTAATGATTTTTCAAACAGGTAGAGATGGAGAGTTGGCCCTTCACCAGTGTTGGGATTTGTGAGATGTAAGACTAGGATCTATCAGCAGCAATGCCTCCCATTGTGTGGAGGATGTTGGCCTACCCTAGTGCTGCTGTAGTCCTTGAATCCACCTCCGTCCCAGACACTCCATACTTTGGAATTAGCATCCAGGGCCCCAATCAAGAGATCTGAGTACAATGATCAATAACTAGGATCTTCCGGGTTCTTCCTTCTTGTGATCAAAAAGAATTTTGCTTTTGTAGAAGCCAGCACTTCATCTAAGCTTCTAAGTCCTGGAACTGCTTAGTCTCTATCTTACTAACTAACAGTCATGCGGATTATCCCTCTTTCAAATGTATCCTTATGACAGGATGTGGCCAGGACATCCAATAGTGCATGTGTTTAAAGAGGGAAGAGGTGTGGTGAAATAGGAAGACTGACAGTTAGATGGGATTAGGGTACTATAAAACGTGCTATTGTAGGCCATTAAAAGCAGGGTTGTCACAGTGTAAAAACACTCTTCTCTTGTCTGACCAAATTGGATCATGAAATAATAAGGAAAGAGCTGAAATGAGTATCCTGAATCACCAGAGGGCCCAAACAGATGGCCTGCATGCCACCTGGACCCTCTCCATTCAAAAGGGAGCTGGAAGACCTCTGGATCTCATGGAACCAGTGAGAACAGTATCTCACTGTGCACAAATCCAATGAAAAAAGCCTTCATTTACCAAATCAACCCTCCTTTATGGCAAATGATGTAACCAAGATCCAAAAAGAGTAAATGTCTACATCCAGGAAGAGCCAGGATTAAAATCTTAACTAGGCTTATTTTTGTTTTTGGACAAAAGACAGTAGTTTGGAATGAGAGAATCTAGCTTTAATAAAATTGCCTCCTAAATAATTCATATACAAGAAAGCTTTGAATAACAACCCTCTATGAATTTAAAGGCTGTGAGATTTACCCTTCAAAGCAACATGATAGGAAAATACTTACATGCACAAGAAATGTAAATTTAATAAATAAGTAATATTAATTTTGAAACTATTAAAAGCCAGTTTGTTATTATGTTTACTTTGCCTTAAGGATCTAATGTTGATGAGCCATGTTTGCCCCTGGACCCAGTTCTTGACTCTTTCTATCTCCTATTAGGCTTCTTTTGAAAAATCAAACAAGATTAGGAGTAAGGATCTTGGCTGCACCTCCCATTGAGTTGGAATATGTCTCATGGAATTCTTTTCCCATCCTGGGCAAGTTCCACTACACCAAATAAGCTCATACAGGTGCTAAATGGTAATATTTGGAAAATAGGCTCCATTTACCCCAAAATGTCAGGTAGAAAACAAGTTGTTGTTGGCCACCAGGGAGAAACCCTTCTAGAATTCACCACAGAGATGTGGGCAAAGCCCCATGGGTGCAAGTCCCCTGAGCTGATCCACTGAGAATGAGCCAGCTACTGTAACCCAAGAGCCTCCAGGTGTGGATCCACTCTGACTGTGGCCTTTTTCTGGCCATTGACCTTTCAAGGAAGCTTCAGAGAACTGAAAGTGCAGGTAACAAAACACATTAGCCAGAGGCGACACAGGCAGCATTCTAAATAAGTACTAGCTATTCTCATTTTTTACATAGTAAGTAGAAGATAAAGAGAGAGGTGAAAACATTTCCACTGATTATATCATACTTACAGCTGTTGTTTGAGTCCCCCCATCCCATTTGTTCTATCTCCTTCCAGAAATAGCTCCCTATCTCCCTTTGCATGCTCACTCAGTGTAGAAACTGGACAGGGCTCCAATCCCATTGCCAACACACCCATGGAAGTTATAACTCCTAAGAAAATCAGCCCACTATATTTTGCTGTTTACAATGCGATGCACAAGCGGCCTAAACAGACCCATTCACAATGGATTTCCTGATTTTTGTCAAAAGCAATCAGGCAAAATGCTTCTTCCTCCTCATTACATGAAACTTACATAGACGTGAGAGGCTGTTGCTGCTATTTTTTCACTCCGAAGGAAAAGGTGGATATTTCTATAAGTTTCCAGAGGGGGATATAAGAATACAAGGAACAAAGTGAAAGACTGGAGAGGAAAGGAATGGAGAGGAACCAAGGCCTTATGACATTCCTTGGGAATGGAGCTTCTGCCAGGAACTAGCACAACCTCCCCAGACTTCTCTGGTCTTCAGCCAAATGAGGATGCATTTCCTGTCAGAATTAGCCACCAAAATCCAATTTGCTGCAAAATCAGTATAGCTATTCTACATCAAATTCTCTGCTATATGCATTATGTCACTTAATCCTCATGACAACCAGTCATGTCAGACTTGTTATTATCTGTAGAGAGTATTCACAATTGTTTCAACCCTACATGGCTGGAAAATCCTGGAGTGAAATCTGAACCCAGGCATTCTGACTCTAGAATTTTTGTTTTTATTTGCTAAGCTATGTTTCTCTTTGCACCATCTTCAAATGGCATTGCAAGTTTTGAATCATGTGGGTACTTCCCAAAATACTGTACATGCCTATTTATTCAAAATCAATGTGATAATATTTTAGTTTGTCTTAAACCCATATTTACTGTGGTTCAAGCCAGAATTTCAATAGTCTTTGTCCTTGAAAATTGGACTCACTAATGGAAAGCACTAATTGACCTTACACAGCAAAGCACTAGATTTTACATTTGTTGTAATTTGATTTTGGATGAGCTTATATTGGGTCTAGCAAATAAACAGGCTACAACTGTTAACTGTCACAGTAATTAGTTAAATGCTAAGGTCCTTCCTTCAGTCAACAATTTAGATAGCATTTACTAAATGGGAAGGAGAAGGAAATTCCTAAATTATTTTCATATCAAAATTTTACCTTCCAGGCCAGTGTTATGGCATAGCAGGTTAAGCTACTGCCTGCAAGGCTGGCATCTTGTATGGGCACTGGCTTGTGTCCAGCTCCTCCACTTTGAATACAGTTCTCTGCTAATATACCTGGAAAAACAGCAGAAGATGGCCCATGTACTTGGGCCCCTGCACCCACATGAGGGGGGCTGGTTGGGGGGACCCAGAAGAAGCTCCTGGTCATTTGGTGAGTAAACCAGCAGATGGATGATCTCTCTTTCTGTGTCTCTCTGTCTCTGTGTCTCAGCCTTTCAAATAAATAAATAAACCTTTTGTAAAAAAAAAATTACAGTCTAATATAATGTGCTTTCAAAAAAAAATCTTGTGGCTAAACTGCATCGAATTCTGAGAAAGATTTCGTTGTAAGGTTCAAATTTGGCAATAAATTTAAGTGAAGAATAGACCTGCAATGATGAAAACAAAACTGTGAGTTATCTCTATTGTGTCCAGAGACCCAGAGGATAGAGGGAAAATGATCAGGGCCATGAGTTCTGAGAACAGTTCCAGCAGCAGCATTGAAAACCACCTTAAAATGGCTGCCATTCAAGACAGTGAGACGTAAGAAGAGAGTTGCAACAGAGCAGGCCAAGCATGTTCACTGTTGCACCATTTGCTTATGGCTTCAGAACAGATAGAAAGGATCAATCACACATAAAACATTTCACAAGCAACCACCCTTGAAGGAAAGAACATGATAGGAAGAAAGTTCCAGGAGCCAAGATGAGTTGGAAAGCAGCGATGCAGCCTATGATGATAAGGATGGAGGTAGATCAGTGATTTTCAGCCAAGAGAGATTGTGCCACCCAGGGGATATTTGGCAATGTCTTAAAACATTTTTGGTTCTCAGAACTTGGAGGAGGATGGTGCTAATGACATCTAGTGGATAGGAACCAGGGATGACACTAAACTTTCCACAATGCACAGAACAGTCCTGTACAATGAAGAGCTATCTGTTCCAAAATGTCAATAGTGCCAAGGGGTAGAGGAGAAAAGGAGGAGCAGTTTCAAGCTGTAAGCATTAGCAGCAATGCATGGTAGTCAACAGCAATGTGTTGGCCTCCCAACCTTTGTAACCTATAAATTGACTTTCCCTCTGTGTCCTGGGTTTCACTGACCTTCTTAAATTGCATTGCAAGACAACTGCATCCAAATAACCTACTCCATGCACTAATGAGACCAATGTCATTTCTGGAGCTAAATAGACAAATCTATTCCATTTGTGCAAAAAGTGATACATTTTAAATTCACTCATGAATGTTAGGAACAAGAACAGCTGGCAGCATGATATAGAGCTAAGTGGTTGTGCCTCCCCTTCCATGGGTGGAAAATGGTGGTGCAGGTCCCACTGAGCAGCTAATCCACAGAAAAGACACCAAGTGCAGAAGTGAAACCCGTGAGCATGTGTGCTGCTGGCAGCACCATCGGGACATACTGCAGTATCTTAGCACATGGTGGGATTCTGATGAAAATGTTTATGGAACAAAATCAGGAGTGTGCGATTTTATTTTTTTCCTAAATATCTCCATAGAATATTTGAGTAGCTTCCAGTGAAAACATGCTAAAACAGAGTAGCATGAAAGAAACCAAACAGAAGAACCACAGAAGAGAAGAAGTAAAACCAACAAGTGTACAAGCAAAATAAATTGTTGTAACTGAGAAAAATAGAGTTCTTGGCATCTTGCACCTGAAATGAAAAGTCAGGTATACTAAATCTCCAACTCTTTTTATCAAGTGAAAGTGAATCAGGTCCCCAAATTGAGCAGTTTTCTATTTTTTTTAAGATTCATCTATTTATTTGAAAGGCAGAGTTACAGGGAAAGAGAAGGACATACACACATACACACATACACACATACACACATTCACACATACACACATACACACACGGGGTGGGAGGGGAGAGAATATAAATGGCCACAATGTCCAGAGCTGGGCCAGGAGTCAGAAGCTTCTTCTGGGTCTCCCACGTGGGTGCAGGGGCTCAAGTACTTGGGCCATCTTCTACTGCTATCCCAGGCCATTTGCAGGAAGTTGGATTGGAAGTGGAGCAGCCAAGACATGAATTGGTGCCCTTATGGGGTGCTGTGGCTTCAGACGGCAGCTTAACCTGCTGTGTCATAGCAACTGCCCTGGAGCACTCTTCTTGATGCTGAATTCCTGTGGAAATTTTTCACATGGGATTTTGTATAGAGACATAGAATCATATAACAGGTCATTTTTAAGCAATACTTTTCCTTCAGGCCTGATACTTAGGTGATTGTTTCTGTAATGTCCCTCTAAATAAGTCAATAGCACAACACCAATGAAGGTTGGTAATACATGCATATCCAGTACTCATATCCTATGAGAGTCATCGATTTCTGTACTTGACAGGAGTAGCAATATCATTTGATATCAGTGGAGATCTCTGATCCACTGGAACCTTAAATAAGATAAACAGACTACCTGAAAAAGTCAAGATCTGCAGAAATTTCCGCAGAAGACTGAGCACCTTATATTTCCATAGTCTCTAATTCCAGCCATCTGCTACTCCCCGTCCACCTTAGAAATCACCTTACGGGGCCAGCACTGGGGTGTTATGGGTAAAGCAACCACCTGTGACATCAGCATCCCTTGTAGGCTCCAGTTCGTGTCCTGGCTGCTCCAGTTCTGATCCAGCTCCCTGCTAATGCCCTGGGAAAGCAGTGCAGGACAGCCCAAGTCCTTGGGACCCTACCATACACATGGGAGACCCAAATGAAACTCCTGGCTTCAGCCTGGGCCAGCACTGGCCATTGTGCCCATCTGGGGAATGCCCCAGTTGATGAACAACCTCTCTCTGTCTCTCTCTCTCTCTGTGTCTCTCTCTCTGTCTCTCTCTCTCTCCTTCTGACTCTGTAACTCTGACATTCAAATAGAACAATAAACCTTAAAAAAAAAAAAAAAAAAGAAGTCACCTCACTCTCCTACACAGGTTGTGTGATACAGGCATGAAACAGCTGCCATTACAAACATGCACAAACACACATACACATTGACATGCTGTGTCATTTGGGGACATCCTTGATTCAAAAAATGTTTCTAACCCTCCGGATATTTCTCACACATCATTCCCTGCCTTCTCTGGACCTCTTCCTCTTTCACCACTGCCCCCTGGGGAAACAAAGCCAGCGTCTATTTCCTCACACAGAGCAGTTTAACACTCGTCTCCTCAGCTAGCCAATGCTGGGTGCCCACCCTGCCTTCCTGCCAGCCGGAATTTCTCATCTCCCCCAAGGAGATCATCAGGATACTTCCTTCGAAAACTCTCTAAGAGAAATTGCAGCCCCCAGTCTTCAGAAGAAGGATTGTTCAGCTACTCATTGACAATCCAGTGGTTTTAGAATTATCACACTCACTCCTAGTAGGGGAAGCAGAAAAGCTCCTCATGGAATAGAGCACCTTAATAATCCAATTTATTCAGAATCCAGGCTCCATCTATCCTCATTTTGTTTTCTGGCCAACCTAACAGGTCCCTTCCTCTTGTCCCCACTGGCCAGGGACGACCCAGTGCGTTGCATATGGCAGGACCCTGTGCTCTGTGTTTGCATCCACTCAGGAAGGCATTCATGGGCTTCATCCAATGCATGTTCGAGTTAAGCCACCTTTTCAGCTTCTTTCCCCCTTACATTCGTTCAGCTCATCACCAGACTTTGTTATTGCAGTTATTACATTCTGGAGCTACTTGCAAAACTGAAAGCAATATCATCTTTATTTTTTTTTAACTTTTATTTAATGAATATACGTTTCCAAAGTACGAATAATGGATTACTATGGCTTCCCCCCATACCGTCCCTCCCACCCACAACCCTCCCCTTTCCCACTCCCTCTCCCCTTCCATTCACATCAAGATTCATTTTCGATTATCTTAATATACAGAAGATCAGCTTAGTATACATTAAGTAAGGATTTCAACAGTTTGCTCCCACACAGAAACATAAAGTGAAAAATAATAGATGATTTTTTTTAATGATGATGAAATCAGATCAGACCTATTGTCATGTTTAATCCCAGTGAGAGTCAAGTTGGGAGTTGATAGTTTCTTTTCCTTTTTTTTTTTTTTTTTTTTTTTTACAGAGGATCAGTTTAGTATGCATTAAGTAAAGATTTCAACAGTTTGCACCCCCATAGAAACACAAAGTGAAATATATTGTTTGAGTACTCGTTATAGCATTAAATCTCAATGCACAGCACATTAAGGACAGAGATCCTACATGAGGAGTAAGTGATGTAAATTATTGGGGGCCGAGGCCATGGTGCAGTAGGTTAATCCACCGCCTGCAGTGCCAGCATCCCATATGGGTGCCGGTTCTAGTCCCAGTTGCTCCTTTTCCAATCCAGCTCTCTGCTATGGCCTGGGATAGCAGTAGAAGATGGCCCAAGCACTTCGGCCCCTGCACCCTTGTGGGAGACCCAGAAGAAGCTCCTGGCTGTTGGCTTCAGACCAGCCCAACTCCAGTTGTGGTGGCCATTTGGGGAGTGAACCAGCAGATGGAAGACCTTTCTCTCTGTCTTGCCCTCCCACTGTCTGTAACTCTACCTCTCAAATAAATAAAAATAAAATATTTAAATATATATATAAATTATAATGCAGATAATACCTAAACGTCTACATTCCAAGTAATCATTCTCTGCACAAAAGTTACCAATGTCATTCATATAACCTCACCTCACATTTTTAAAAAGTACTGGTAGCAAGTGACTAGTTTACAGAAGTTAAAAATTAATTTTTCCGCCTTGCGGCACCGGCACACTGGGTTCTAGTCCTGCTCAGGGCGCCGGATTCTGTCCTGGTTGCCCCTCTTCCAGGCCAGCTCTCTGCTGTGGCCAGGGAGTGCAGTGGAGGATGGCCCAAGTGCTTGGGCCCTGCACCCCATGGGAGACCAGGAGAAGCACCTGGCTCCTGCCTTCGGATCAGTGCGGTACAAAAAAAAATTAATTTTTGTTCATAACCTTGTGAGAGTAAGAACAATATCTAGACTTTGTTGGGAGTGATAATATCAAGGCTGTAGCTCCCACCCTATGGCTTATTTAGCTTTTTAACTCAAACATGTTAATACTAGAGAGATAAAATCAAAAACTTCCATAAAGGAATATTTTTTCTGCTGTCACTGGTGTCTATCATTCTATAAGCCCAGAACCCACTTCTAAAATAAGAGTATCCAATATTATACCTCCAATATGCAATATTATGACTCCAAATTAAACTTGAGACTGTCTATGAATACTTTTTCCAGAAGGTTCTTGTTATTATACACAAGACACAAGCTGAGAAATTCTACTCCTGGAAAACAGATGTGGATTTTTTTTAACCTGAGCCCGCCACCATGATTTGGTGGCTATATCGAGAAGGATTCTAGAACGTTGCTGTAAGCAACTTCAGGAATAAGTCTAGACACACTGCCTTTGCACATTTGGCAGTAACTCCAAAAGTTGCTGACAAAAATGCTGCTAACAGATTTATATAAATATTCAGCCTCACCTGGGCTTTCCTGCCACCCTCATCAGACACAGGTAAAATTGCTGTCTCCTCCTCCCCATCACCTGTAGCATTCATGGAAATCTGAGTCCTTGCCCAAGATCTCTGCGAGTCCTGAGGAGATCAGCACGTTTCACAGGTTGGGTTCCCCAGTGGCACACCACGAGATACCAGTTGTGTGCAGGACTTGAGGAGTGCTCCCAAGAACATCTGTGAGGAAACAAAGGAAGCAGGAAGAGGAGGAAGCTGGGCTACAAGGATTCAATGTCAATGAAGTCTCAGACAATCCCACAGGGAGTTCAGCAGCCAGAATGGCCTTGCAGAGCTCCACCAAATTTGGGCCAAGGGCCTGACCTTCGTACCCCACACTGACCAGTCTCTGGATGTGCTCTTCCCTCTCTCCAGCAGAGGATCCACGGGAGCAAACTCAGGTAAGGGCTGTTGGCCATCATCTCTCTCAGACTCTGGGTGTGAGTGCCACCCGACCACCCCACCCACAAAATCCCTCACTGTAGAAAGGATTTGGGCAGAGCTCGATGCTGTCCACCCAAGGGCCAAAGGGCTGCTTAGGTCCTCTTCCTCCTTTTGCTCCTCTGTGGGCTCCTCGTCTGTTACAAACTGTTTCTGTTGTACACCACATAGCCCAGAACACACAGCCCTTTCTTTACTGTCCACGAGAAACCCACTCACATCAAGCACGGTGTGTGCATTGTTCAATCAGCTCAAGAGGGAAGCAAAGGAAACCCACTTCCTGGGGTGGGAGGTCCTCCCTTTATCTCCCTGGCTTCCTACTTCCTTCCCTTCCCTTCTTTTCCTCTCCTCCATTCTGCAGGCATGAAGAATCCCCAAATTTCCTCTTAGGCAAAGTACATTGGCTTTCCCTAGGTTTTGCTCCAAAAGATGAAAACACACACTTTCATGACAAAAGTCAGAATGCGGGTCTTGCCTATGAAGAAATCCACCTTCCACAGAAAGTTGCTAGAACTGAGTGGTGTAGCTGGTTAAGCTGCCACCTGCAATGCTGGCATCCCGTGGGGGGCTGGTTCATGTCCTACCTCCTACTTCCTATCCAACTCCATGCTAATATAATGGGAAAGCAGTGCAAGATGGCCCAAATGTTTAGGCCCCTGCCACCCACCTAGGAGACCCGGATGATGCTCCTGGTTCCTGGCTTTGGCCTGGCCCAGCGCTGGCAGTTTCAGCCATCTGAGGAGTGAACCAGCAGATGGAAGAACTCTCTGTCTCTCTCTGTATGTCTCTCCCTCTCTGTAACTCTGCCTTTCAAATAAATAGATAAATCTTTTTTATTTATTTATTTGAAAGGCAGAGTTACAGAGAGAGAAAGGAAGAGAGAGAGAGAGAGAGAGAGAGAGAGAAGTCTTCCATCTGCTGGTTCACTCTCCAGATAGCCAGAGCTGCTTTCCCAGGCCATAGGAGGGAGCTGGATTGGAAGTAGAGCATCCGGGTCTCGAACCAGTGCCCATATAGGATGCCGGCACTGCAGGTGGCAGCTTTATCCGCTACACACAGTGCCAGCCCCAAATAAATAAATCTTCAAAAAAAAAGATTTCAGGCAAGGAGACATCTTTGTGGATGGTCTCTCCTACCCCTATATTTCACCAGTGAAGACATCCAGGCCAAGCCCACGTGGGAGGCTCCCTGTTTCCACAAAGGACAAGGCCTCCTAAAAGAGTGGAGCTTTGGAAGTGAAATCCCAACCGTAAATCAGTGTCAGACAGCGAGGAGAGAACTCTGGTGCAGAAGATGCTTCTAGGGCTCTTAATCTCACACCATAGGTCAGCCCTGAGAATAGGAGAAGGCAATTGGAGGAAGCGACAAATCATCCCCCAGGAGATCTGGGAAGGAAGGGGAGGGAGTTTTGCAGGTAATTGGAAGGGAGAAGCCTAGAGTGTCACTGAAGAAGCTGCTCTAATAAGCTGTCCCCAGCTCAGAAGCAGCTTGTCCTCCTTTCTTCTTCACAGTGACAACTCCTACGCACCCTCCTGGGTCACACCTCCCAGCTGGAGAGACACTGAGCCAGCAAAGCAAAGGGCCTGTGGCAGAGGGGATCCAGCTCTGTTTTGAGCTGTGCCTCCCAGTCTCGAAAGGCGTTAAATACACTTGACCCAGGGAAATTTGTGAGGCTGCAGATTTTGATGCATAATGCCGGGGGTGGGGCCTGGGAGTCTGCATTCCTCACGAGCTCCTAGAGTATTCCCTTGGGGCTGCTCCCTGGCCGCATTTCACGCAGTGAGGATCCAGAAAGTGAGGTCTAGTCAGCCAGAACCTGAGCTCACAGCTCCCATTTCTACGCATGCGCATCTCATGCATTTTCCTACGAGGCATTTCCTATATGGACACGTGACAGTCGCACTGAAATAAAACTTGAGGAGTGTCCATTGACAACGTGACTTCTGTTGCTTTTGGCATGGTGACTGTTTTTCATTTAGGCTGCTTGAGAACAATCAGAACAGAAATTCAAAACACTGAAAGTATTCAAACCAGAAAGTCCTCCAAACCACAAACCAAGGTTCCGGCAGCTGTTCTAACACGGTTCTAGCCTTTCGCTAACATGGCTCTGACATCGCACATCTCTGAAGTGAATCCAGTGCCATGTTATTTGGCGTTGCGGGAGGAACAAGTTGCAACCTCTTGCTGGGAAAGTGAGAGTGCTTAGAGTTGGCGCCAATCCTCAGAGTCAGTCTCTGCGCAGCCGCGGTCGGTCACAGGCAGGCGGTCAACGTAAAGATGGAGGGAGAGAGCCCTTGTATCTCTTTCAGGGTTTGTTTTTTCTCAAATGCATATGGATGCACAGCAAGCAAGCAGCAATCCTGCACTTCCCTGGTCATTGAATACCCTGCAGTGTACTTCTTAATTAAAACCAGCATCATAGATATGATTGCTTAAGTGCCAAAACCTGGCCCGCTTAATGACCAATCAGAGAAATACCTGATCATTAAATTCATGTGAAACCACTTTTTTTTTCCTGAGATGAATATAGGCAAGGTCTAAATGTTCTTATTGTTTCTGATTAAGTGTAGTTAAAAAAAAAAAAAAAAACACTGCTTCCTTTGTCAGCATTGCAACTTCCATTTCAATTTTATCATCAGAATTTAACCCTATGTTATAAGAGTTTATTATGATTTTTTTTCTTGAGCTACAATTTGTAGCAACACTGGGGATTAAGGAATAATTTGAGTGAGCAACACATACGGTGTTGCCTAGTAACACAGGCTGATCTGTACAAAGCCATAAATTGCAAAATTTCATAGCAGCATAAAAACTTTTACTGGCACTTAAGCATATTTTTCCCTGATTGAAGCAGAATTCATGCAACAATTACAACCACATGACAAAAGCTGGTAATGATTAGCCTTCAAGAGCTGCTGTTATTTCTGACAGTTCCAAAGCTGTTTTTGTTTGTTTCAGGGAAGAAAGCATCAAATCCTTTATGAACTAGCCTCTCTGAAAAGGCAGAATCGAGCCTGTTAATTAGTGAGTGCCAGCATTTTAACTACAGATCCAATGTAGAAGGAAGAATTATGTAATAATTTACAATTCTAATTAATTTGTGTCAACCAAGACCAGCTCGAAGTGTACCAATACTCACTTTAGAGGGCAGTCTTCTTGTTATGTAATAGAAAGGAGGAAACATATAACCCAGAAATGGCACAGACAGGCATGCAAGCAGCCATGATCAAGAAGAGAACTTCATGAAGATAAAAGATTAAAGCTGGGAGGGTTGTTTTCATTTCTTGTAGCAAACATCTTAAGGACCTAGCTTAAGCTATCTTCAATATCTATAGATGCTGAAGTTAAAAATCTCAAAATACAGTTGTTAAAGAGTATAAGGGAAATTGTATTCACATTGAACTCAAGATAGCTTGTTGAGTAATATCCTATAGCTAGCCAAAGGCAAAATTGGGCTTGTGGAAATAATAACTGATTACACCTTGACATACATACATAGACACACACACACACATCACATACATACACACACACACACACACACACACAGAGATGAATGAATGAATGAGTATTTCACTGATACAATACCAGATGATTTCTTTTTCTCTCCTAAACATGTCTCTATGAATAGATTCAGCAGTGTGAAGGGATTCCCACTAGAGCTCAAGGAAATTGAGACATAAATGCTTTGATCCTTTCATAAACTTTTCATTCTTCTAGCTCTAGCCTGAATAAAAAGTGCTTATAAAAATGTAATAGATAATGCAGGCACAAAAGAATGCATTGTGAGAAATATCTAGGAAGATTCGTATATTCAGGCTTAGCCTTTCAATCAGTTTTGTGGTTGAGCTTCCTAGTGTACACTTCGATAAATCCTAATTTGCTTTCACTTGAGCCTGATAATTTCAAATCTCTGGTTTGATTTCTCAGAATTCCCCAGACAGAACAATGCATTCAGAGATCCAGCAGCTACCCATGGAAATGGAATAAGATAACATGAAAGCAAGGTAATGGGATCCACCTAATCCAAGATCCCAGGAACCAGAAAGACATTCAATACCACACATACAACAGTTAGAATGCATGATAATGCATGAAACTGGTCCAGTGTACAAGGAACCCACAACTTCATGACAACAGGACCTTGAGAAAGTTGTTTAGTCTCCCTGAGATTGGATTTGATAAACTCTAAAGTCCCAAACAACTCCAAAATACTATACTATAACTACATCCTTCCACTGGTCTGCAAGAAAGTCTCCCAGCTTCTTTGCCATTTTACTACAAGCAGCAATAAGGGAAGCAGTCAGAGCTGAGAAACTGAACAGAGGCATAAGCCATGGTGGTCAAGGTGTGATACACTTTCCAAACTCACAGCTTCACACCACAAAATGAGACCTGTGCAGTTAGCTCCTCAGTGCTCCATACATAATGGGCCTCACCAAAATTCCTCTCCCACTCTTTCCTCTCCTAGCCACACATGAATCTTCATGAAGGATTTTTGTTGTTTGCTCTCATTAATAGGCTGAGTTTCTATGTTTTTGAGCATCAACTGTGAAAACAAAATAACAAGTTTGAAAAACTTACTTAGGAAGTGTCAGTACATTGCCTGGATTATGTATAGACTTAGAGTGACAATTTAGTCACTAACTTTTGATTAAATTATAAGGCTGATCAGCTTATTTTGAAAATAAGTTGACATTTGTCAAACAAATCCTAATGATAAGTGAAGCGTGTTTTCCTACACTGTGTTAGAAAGCAATAGAAATATCAAATTCTTGAATGATCATTAAATGTGTTAGATGGATTATGAATATTTTACATTTCATTAAAACTAATTCACGCTTCAAAGAGGTACAGAACATGGACTTGATTCTCTACCGAAAATAAGAGAAGCACAATGAGTAACAGAACCTCTGAACATATTTCTGAAAATAGCCCAAGAAAAAAACAGATTTATCAAGTTGCTGCTCATACATTGCTAGTTAGAAACTATAGCTTCTTTGAAAGTATATTTTTCTTTGAAAGAAAGAATGACAAAAAGAGAAGGAGAAACAAAGAAAGCTCTCCTATGTGCGAGTTCACTCCCCAGTGACTAGAATAACTGGATCTGGGCCTGGTTGAAGCCAGGAGCCAGGAATTCCATCTGGGTCTCCCAGGTGGTTGGTAGAGGCCCTAATACTTGGGGCCTTCCCAAGTGCATTAGCAGGCAGCTGAATTGGAAGCATTGCAGCCAAGACTTGAATAAATGGGCTGATATGAGATGCCGGCATCGCAAAAAAAAAAAAAAACCTTAACCCACTGTACCACAATGCCAGCCCTAAGATATACTTTTTCAAATATCATATAATCCTCAATAATTAAGTAGAAATTCAAAACTAGATAATTATCAAACTCATATATAGCTTTGACAGATTACTAGGGTAACCAGCATTACTGGAGTACTTTAGACATGTCATTATGTAACTATTATGCACTTTTATTAAAAGTCCTTGCCTCAACTCAACAAGTGAAAGAAAATAATATAATCTTTTTAAAAATAAACAAAAAATATTGCTGTGTCCTTCAATGTCATAATTTAGGACTAAGGTCTGTCTATATAGTCAAAATTGGGGAAGTTCAGGTCTTTAAGGAACTAAAGGGCAAATTCCAACTAACTTTCCATCTTATCTATATTGTTATGTCATTCCTAAGGAATGGACTCATCATATTTTTTATCATGTTTCAGATCATTTTATTTTAACAGTCCTTAGCAATTGTGAGTGTGCAGCAAGGGGAAGAGGGTTCTCCCCAATTATATTAATAATGTTGGCCATACAATTATAAGATCTGAAGATTTGAAGATGACCAGCTTTTTAAAACTTATACGTGAAAGTAGCAAATTGTTCAAACAGTGCACTTTTCTGAGAGGAATGAATTAGAAGTGTTCTACCTCTTTTTTTTTTTTTTTTTTTTTTGACAGGTATAGTTATAGACAGTGAGAGAGACAGAGAGAAAGGTCTTCCTTCTCTTGGTTCACTCCCCAAATGGCCACCACGGATGGTGCTGCGCCGATCTGAAGCCAGGAGCCAAGTGCTTCCTCCCGGTCTCCCACACGGGTGCAGGGGCCCAAGCACTTGGGCCATCCTCCACTGCCCTCCCGGGCCACAGCAGAGCTGGACTGGAAGAGGAGCAACCGGAACTAGAACCCAGTGCCCATATGGGATGCCAGTGCCACAGGCGGAGGATTAACTGAGTGAGACACAGCACGGACCCCAGAAGTGTTCTACCTCTTAAACAGGATGAAACAGTAGCATGTGTCATCCATTGCTCTAGGATCTGTAGTGGAAGAACTATTAAAAGGTAGCTTAGTGAAGAGGAAAGAAAATCAAGCATGAGTTGGTGTGTTTTTCCTTCCACTAGAAATAGTGCCTTCCTAAAATCTCATGGGAGACTGTGAAATGGTTTTCAACTTAGAGACATGGAAAGTAAAATAGGTCAAAGTCCACTGCATCTATTTTCAATTATTGAGACATACAGTCCTCAAGCAGGCAGAGTCAGCTAGAATGGATCATAATGAAAATATAGTAAAATGTATTCCCCATAGGTTTAAATGCAAAATGAGAATACCCAACTTTTTATTACTCATTAAATGAAATGTGCAGTGTTTTTCCCCTTTTAAGGTCAAGTATGCAGTATTTTGGAAAATAAACCATAAAAACATGATTAGGGGAAACAGAGGAAGTCATTATTTTCTCCAGTCATAAAGAATGTAGCATCATTCTATCAATCTAATGTATCTTTATAAAAGCAGTGGCAGCATGTGGCAGTGCTTAAATTGCAAATACAGTATTTAAGAAAAAGCATGGATTAAAAGAGCACTGAGATGAGCTGAAAAATATCCACATGGATTAGATTATTTTTATCAATTCCATTGCCTTTCCAGAGACCCACCTAATATTATATATGGCAATATTGCTTACCTGGACAGAAATGATGCACCCATCAGGCCAAAAGTCACAGAGTATGCAGTTAATGGTTACAGGGACAGAGTCTATGTTGTGATATATGATGTAGGAAACTAAAGGATCTGTGAAGTCAGTGTGGACATATTGAACTTGAATCTGTAAGTGTATATAACTTCTGCTTTGCCATCATGGAACAATTTACCGCTCAAAAACTGAAGATGGCAAGATGCACCCTCTCAATGTTCCTATCAGGAAACATGTTCATGCAAAAGCTTATCATAAAGACAAATAGTTCTTAGAATGTGGCTTTCGCAAGGCACGACCTCCATGTGAAGGCAGTTCCAGTGCAGTGTCAGTGTTTCAACAACAGTTGCTAGCTATCTGTCATATTTAGGGCAGTTATACTTTCGATATGCTCCATGAGAGGCAGCTGGATCAAGTTGAAACCAATTTGAAAAACATGTTTAGGAAAGCAAAGGAAATGACCTGTGACATGATAAACACACCATATTGTCCATGAGATTCTCAGTCCTGCGGCTCTATCAAGTCAGGCTAGATAGGACAGGATGAATTTTTAAGCCAACATTCAGGTTCAGGATTTCGTGTTTCAGGGCTTAGCGATGGCTTCCATTTCCAGTCTGTCTTATTTTACATGCTACATGGCATTTTCTGCAGGTTTTGGCTTTCAATAAAATAAAAGTCAACTCCTACTCACAGCATCACTGTCTACAATGCAAGAACTACAGCCCTAAGCAGAATAAATTGCCTCTGACCAATGGGGCATGGGGAAGACAACTTGGAGATTCTGCCAAATCCCTAAGAGAGAACTTTTTTTTATTAGTTCATCAGTTGGGTGGGTGGGTGTAGACTTTTTTTATTTTGCTATTACTTTGTGTGTGTGTGTGTGTGTGTGTGTGCGCACGTGCACACATGCATGTGTGTGTTAGGGGTTTTTGTTTTTGTTTTTATTTATTTTTTGATAGGGAGTGCAGATGTTGCAACCTTGTCTCACATGCTAATATTAATTAAGAAAATGGCCTCTGTCCTGGGCAATTTGTTTTTATCCCTAGGATTTGTTAGTGTGATGAACTAGATAAAAAGTCAGGACAGAAAATAAAAGGGACCTCACAGAGTCTCTGAGGAAATGCCAGGCCTGCTTGTTACTGAAAACTCAGTAGAAACGCACACAGCCACAAGAACAACTGGGAGGAAGCCAAAGGCACAGGCGCCAAATAAGTGGCATCTCCTCCAGGCTTTGGTTCCCTTGCTTCTTCTGCACGTATCTCATAGTAAGACACAAGATTTGGCTCAGCACTGCTAAGAATGTTGCACTCATCAGAAAACTTGGCATAAAGGAAAGCAAGATCTATGATTTTTAAAAGCAGTCTTTTTTTTCCTTACAACCTTAAGCTAGATGTTCAGACTGAAACTTGGTTCCCAAACTGAAAACTTGAACACTTACATCTTTAGTTTTTTGAAAGCAAAATTTTCTTTTCCACTGGCATTTTAGAATTATTAAAAAAACATGGCAAACCACACCTCAAAGAAAAATTCAAAAGGTTATAGTTCCAGGGGCTTGCATTGTTGTGCAGCAACTTAAGCCACCATTTAGGACACTGGCATCTTGTATCTTAGTGCAGGTTAGAGTCCCAGCTGCTATGCTTCTGATCCAGCTTCATACTAATTTTCCCGGGAAAGGCAATGGAAGACGATTCAAGTACCTGGGCACCTGCCACCCATGTGGGATACCAGCCTGGCCAGACTTGGCTGTTGTAGCTATTTGGGGTGTGAACCAGTTTCCCTGTCTGTCTTTCATATAAATAAATCTTTTAAAAGAAGTAGATGATGATGATGAAAATGATGATAGCTCCTGCTTTCTCTTTCTGAACTCTTCCGGGTTCACATAACCATTCATTTCCAAAGGGAGATGTTAATAAGCAGATAAAACAACTGTTAAAGTGTCTGGGTCCATAAAACTGCATGTGCAACACTCTGGGGGTTCTACACTGTCTGCCCCACATCACCAGCTATAGCTCAGCACCTGCATCTAGTGAAGTGGTCAAGGAGATAAATTTCCGCATAAATGATCTAGTCGTGATAACAGTACTGTGTGCTAAGTAAATCAATGCTTTCATTTTGTGTGAGATTATATTCTAACAGGCTTTGTATATTAAGTAGACAGTTATTATGCTAGACATTTTGTTGGCCTAAATTTTGTTCTCCCATGTTGTAAAATGGATATGATTTGATTCTGTGCATTAACTTGATATTTCAGTTAAATGCAATACACCTTCAGGAATCTGGTTCAATGTGCTGAGTGACTGGTTAATGCAGCAAGACTGAAGATGGATGAAAAGAAGGATTTGAGGACTCCAATCCTCATTCTGTCTTTGTCATTGTCAGTGACAAAGTAAAGCTTAACAACATAACTAGATATGAGCTTGGTCATTTATTCAGTAAATATTTTTGAGCATGTGGCACTGCTAAAATTGTTCAGTCTACAATACCTAAGAAACACCTAAGCAGAATACCTCTGCCATGAGAGAAATTGCTGTCTAGGAGAAGGAAAAAGACAATGAATGGGACAGAAAACAAAAATAAATCAAATTTTTAAATAAATATATAAAATACATAGAATATGATTGATAAGGCTAAGGAGAAAAGTAATACATGGAAACGGGGATCATAGTTTAGGAGTGGGAGCAGGGATTCAGTTAAATGTAGGATGGAATCAGGAAAGACTTCGTTGGTGTGGTGATCTTGAGCAAAGATTGAAGGCTGTGAGAGTGAGCCACAGAGAGATCTGAAGGAAAGCATTTCAGGAAAAGACAAAGTGTGAAGGAAGTAAGACTGTGCAATGACTTCAGACGTTAATTTTTTATTCTAAGTGGCATCACTGAAAATAACTTTGTGGATTTATTCAGATATGAGGAGATTCACACTACTAAACAAGTATAAAAATCCTATTTATAGTATCAGCTTTTCAGTCTTTGTAGGATGCGAGGGATAGTAGCAAGTTTGGGAGAGCTCACCTCTGGCTTATTTTTATAGTTAGAGAACCAGAGGCCCAGCAGGCGTAAATGGCTCCCCAGGTCACAGTGCTCTGGTGGCAGAGGCAGGGCTAGAATCCAGAACTCCAGAGTCGTATCCCCATGATTCTATCTGCTTCTCACACTGGAATTGTTTCTTATTTCAGTCATTCATAATAAAAACTCTAGATTCACTCTGAATTACGGTGAGAAATTTTGGAACATTTTATGGAGAAGAATTACATGATTTGCTTTCCTTAGGAAAGGCTCACTCTGGCTACCAAGATTAGGGAGAGCACCCAAGGACACTGAGATCAATTAGGAAGCTATCATGGTGCCCTTTGTGCTTAGAAAAACAATTATTGAAGGAATCAATGAACGAATACAGATAAGTGCCTCACAGCAGATCAAATATTAGTTCCTTATTATGAAAATGTATTTGGGGCCGGTGCCGCGGTTCAATAGGCTAATCCTCCGCCTGCGGCACCTGCACACTGGTTCTAGTTCCAGTCGAGGCGCCGGATTCTGTCCCAGTTGCCCCTCTTCCAGTCCAGCTCTCTGCTATGGCCCGGGAGTGCAGTGGAGGATGGCCCAAGTTCTTGGGCCCTGCACCCGCATGGGAGACCAGGAGAAGCACCTGGCTCCTGGCTTCAGATCAGCACAGTGCGCCAGCTGCAGCAGCCATTGGGGGGGTGAACCAACGGAAAAGGAAGACCTTTCTCTCTGTCTGTCTCTCTCTCACTGTCCACTCTGCCTGTCAAAAAAAAAAAAAAAAAGAAAATGCATTTGGGACCTTGCCTATGCATATGGCACATTTATACATACCATGCAAATAATAAAAATATATCCCCTAGAGATCTGTACTTCTGGGAAGCTAGACTAAAAGTACATTACCTATTTCCTCCACTAAGGCAACTAAAACCCTAGATATTATGCTTGTGTATAAAGCAAAACAAAAAGACTCCAAAAATGGTGAGAAGAAGGCAGACTTGTTGAGAACCTCAGGACTCTGAAAGATGTGTTGGTGAGTTCCTAGGTCTACTCTCTACCTCACATATACCATATACCACACTTGAAGTTGAAATCATGACAACCCAGAAACACCAATGGGCACAGATAAAAATAAGTCAAACAGAAATCTGACTCACTACCCAAAAGACCAGGAAAGGGACAACTTAGAAAAACAGAACACTTTTAGATAGTAACTGCTCTACTCTAGGCAAATGCCATGAGGGGCAGAGGGAAGGGGAAATAGCAGTGGCCTCAGCTCCACCCACACCAGTAAAGTTCAAGTGCAGAGCCTCCTACCTTTGTGAGCTTTCAATGAGACACCAAAACACCCTTGCTGAGCTGGAGTCAGAAAGAAATAAGTAGGAAGCTTGGATTTTCATGTCCATTTGCCAAGAATAAAGTCCTCCATCATGCTGGAGGTGACCACTGGGGATCCTGGATTTCCATTCCTCCCCCAGAGGGAATGAAGCACACCTCCACTCCCTACCAGGGCGGTGCCAGAGAAAGCATTCTGGAGAGTCAAGAGTTACCCTATAGACCAGTGGTACCAAGGCCACTATGGTGATAGCAGAGATTATCTGGTAAGTAAAAATTCCCATCCCAACCTTGCAACAAGACAAAGCTGCCCCACTGAGTATCAAAGAAAGCTGAGTGGGACCCTGAACTTCTAACTCCATCTGCCAGTAATGAGGCAGTAAAAAGGAAAGCCAGATAAAACAGCAGAGTCTCATAATATTCTGTGAAAATGTCCAAGTTCTAATCAAAAATTACTCACTACATTAAGAACTAGGAAATTAGAACTTGAATGAAAAAGAACCAATCTGGGGCCGGCGCTGTGGTGCAGCTGGTTAACACCCTGGCCTGAGGCACTGGCATCCCACATGGGCACCAGTTCTATTCAGGCTGCTCCTCTTCCCATCCAGCTCTCTTCTATGGCCTGGGAAAGTAGTAGAAGATGTCCCAAGTCCTTGGGCCCCTGCACCTCTGTGGGAGACCCAGAAGAAGCTCCTGGCTTCAGATCAGCACAGTTCCGGCCATTGCAGCCAATTGGGGAGTGAACCATTGGATGGAAGACTCTCTCTCTCTCTCTCTCTCTCTCTCTCTCTCTCTCCTCTCTCTGTGTAACTCTGACTTTCAAATAAATAAATAAAATCTTTTAAAAAAAAAAGAAAGAAAAACAATCAATCATGAATAGCTGCCAACATTGGGAAGACAAGGATGTTAGAATTATCTGATAATGCTTTTAAGACAATTTTGATAGAAATGGCTTAATGAACAATTATGAGCATGCTTGAAATGGACTAAATGTTTATGTCCCATCTCCTCAAACTCATATATGAAATGCCAACCTGCAAGGTGATAGAATTAGGAGGTAGGACTTTGGGTGATTAGGTCATGAAAGCAGAGCCTTCAAGGATGAGATTAGTGACCTTATAAAAGAGATGCCAGAAAGATATTCACCACTTCTACTATGTGAAGGCTACAGCTAGATGGCATTATCTATCAACCACAAAGCAGACCCTCAATAGATCCTAGATCTGCATCAGGCACCTTGACCATGAACTTCTCGACCTCTGGAATTGTGAGAAATAAATGCCTGTTATTTAAAAGATACCTGGCTCATAATATTTTGTTAAACAGCCCAAATGGATGGACAATGCTTAAAACAAAATTGTTTTTAAAGTCTCAGCAAATGGAGCTGGCGCCATAGTGTAGTGTGGCATCAGGATCCCATATGAGCACCGGTTCTAGTCTCAATTGCTCCTCTTCCGATCCTGATCTCTACTATGAACAGGGAAAGCAACAGAAGATGGCCTAAGTTCCTGGCTCCTGTCTTCAGATTGGCCCAGCTCCAGCCATTGCAGCCATTTGGGAAGTGAACAGTGGGTGGAAGACCTTTCTCTCTATCTCTCTGTCTGTAACTCTACCTCTCAAATAAATAAATAAAATCTTTAAAAAAAATAAAGTCTCAGCAAATAACACATAAATACATACATATGCCAAATGGAAATCTTAGAAATGAGATATATAAGAACAAAAATAAAATCAAAGTGGATAGGCTCAACAGTGAATTACAGGGGACCAAGGAAAGACTTAGAGAAATGGTAGATAGGTCAAGTCAATATAAATTATCCAATCTGAAGAACAGTAAGGAAATGGAGTGAAAAGGAAATACAAACAGAATCTTAGGTATTTAGGAGAATATAACAAAAATCTATCATCTGTGTCACCAGAACCCTAGAAGGAGAAAAGAAAGAGGGTACAAATGATAAAGCACTCAAAAATAATGACTTAAAACTTTCCATATTCTGCAAAATATATCAATATAAGATTTAAGAAGCCGAACAAACCACAAACAGGATAAGCCTACAGAAACCTATAGCAAAACACATCATTCAACATCTGAAAAAAATCTTAAAAGGGAAAAAAATCTTAAAAGTCCCCAGACAAAAGCAAATCCTTACATGTAGGAAAAACACTTTAAATGACAAAAGATTTCTCATCAGAGGGAAGTGGCATAATATTTTTCAAGTGCTGAAACAAAAAAATTCTCAACTCTGAATCTTATGCCCAGCGAAAATATTCTTCAGAAATGAGGAGAAATCATGACATTCTCAGGTGACAGAAAACTATGAATTTGCCACTTTGAGACCTATCCAGAAAAAATGGCTACAAGTAGTTCTCTAAACAAAAATCCAAAGACAAGTCCTTCTCAAATTACATCTTCTACCTTTGTCTTCAACTTTAAGGACCATTGTGACTACATTGTGCCCACCCAGACAAACCAGTGTTCTCATCTCACAATCAGCTAATTTCCCTTTGCCATGTAAAGTAACAGATTCATAAATTCTGAAGATTAGGATCTAAACAATTTTGAGGAGCCATTATTTTCCCTATCATAAAAATGGCCTAAATATACCCATTAATTGAGAATGAAAAACATGACCCAACTGTCGACTGTTTACAAGAAAAACACTTCAAATATATTATCATAGGCAAAATGAAGATGGGATACTTCAAAAGGTTCATGGAACACAGAGCCACAGACAAGTTGGAGCAGGCATTTGGAGTAGCAGTTAGGTCGCCAGTTGAGACTCCTGATTTCCACTTGGGAATATCTGGGTTCAGTTGTCAGTTCTAACTCCTGCGTCTAGCTTCTTACTAATGCGGATCCTCGAAGGCAGCAGGGGAGGCTCAAGTGACTGAGTTCCTGTCGCCCATGTTGGAGACTGGATTGAGTCCCTGGCTCCTGATTTTGGCCCAGACCTGCAAGCACCTTGATCTTGAACTGTGGCCTCAAGATTGTGAGAAAATAAATTTCTGTTCTCGAACTCACCATGCCTGTGGTATTTTGTTATGGAAGTGCTAAAAACTCTGGCCATAATAGAATCCCACCAGAAATCAAAAACAGGAGGAACCAGGAAAATCCTCAAAACCCTTAGAAACTAAGCAACAGAAGCCTAAGTAACCCACAACACAAAGAAGAAATCTTAAGGGAAAACAAAAAATGCATTGAACCAAATGATAAAGGAGATATAATATCACAAAATCTGAGGAACAATAGCTAAAGCAGCATTGACAGGGAATTACCAGCACTAGTTTATATTAGCATTTAATATAACAATAAATGCATACATTAACAAAAAAGGAAAGGAAAAATCTCAAACCAATAATCTAAATTTCAATAATCCAAGAACCTAGAAAAGGAAGAGCAAAGTAAATCCAAAGCAAGCATAAGGAATAACATAATAAACAGCAGAAATAAACAAAAATATAGTTCCTGCCTTCCAAAGTTTGGTGCTTATTTAGAAGGACAACACACAGCATAGAATGACAGACAGCCAGAAACTTTAAAGGTCAAGAGCAATTCAAGTACTGCCATTCTGGGTCTCAATGTGCTACAAAGTGAAGAAATGCCCAAACCAGGTTTTTGGTATTGTGGAGATTTTAAAGTTTTACATTTAGTAAATGGATCCTTAAAAAACTAAGAAAATGCAGTAATCGTATTATTCAAAAGATAATGACATAATTTGTAAACATATAAAGTTAGGGTGTACCTCAAAGTGTCCAGTAATAAGACACAAGGTAAATCTGTTTAATGAATATATTTTTCATGAAGCCTGTCTCCATACATTTGACTATATATATAGTCCCATTTAGAAATAATATAACAAGTCTGCATCCAAGAGTCTATAGATTGTGAAACATAAAATGAACCACCAATTATTCTACTCTAATATTTCTGGGGAACATGCCTCAACCAATAATTAGCCATTGTAGGTCACATTCTTTTGTCTGTTGCTATTGAGTATTACAAAACTCTGCATACAGCCAAGAGTCTCGCATTTGTGGAACTATCATAAAGCTATATTCTAAAATTGCATCAGTCTTCTTGAATATGACAGTCACATCTGATATACATAAAAATGTCAGTATGCCTCTGTTATGCAAATTGAACAGACAAGCACCCAATTATCCAACACATTTGCACAAAATTCAGGTTTTGCATGTGAAAACAGTTTCAAAAATGTACTGGAAGGCTGGGATATGGAAGAGTTCCCTGTGGTAGAACCTGACAGAATTGCCCTGAAGGGAAACCCAAGGCAACTCACTATTTATATTCTCTGCTGTCACTATCTCATCTGCCATTGGTTACCTTAGAGGTATGCAGTTCCCATGGAGACCACCTTCCTCATCAGTTCTATGTGTTCCAGAATGACATGGGAACAAATTAAGTGGATCAAGGTAAAAACTACTCTCAGATCAGAATTGTGCCTCTGCAAATTACCTGTGTTAGTTAAATTGTTAGTTGAATACCCTCTGCCTGCCCTGTCCCATCAGATTCTAAGCCTAGAGGGCAAGTTTGCCTCTTTCAAGCTAGTTTCAATGTCAAGAGTCTTGTTTTCTTTTCTATTCAAGTATGCTTAACTGAATGACACAGGCCCTGTGCAGGTGCAGTGAGAGGTTCACCGTTTGGGTCACAGCAGGGAATAAGGATATAGTCTTTAAGTCATTGTTCAGCAGTCCACGAGTCATGTGACCTTGTTAACTCATCTATCAAACATGATATTGCAAGACCTCAGATTTGCTGGAAAGATGGAGTGAATGTATGGCAAAGTGCTTGGTATATAACAGGCCCTTTAGTAACTCTTAGTGACATTGATGAGAGTTGTCTGTTTCAAGCAAGAGAGTCAGAGGGGAGCTTCTTCGTTGATCTGCAGTGGGTAGATTTAGAGAGTCCTAAACATGACTCTTGATGACAAACATCTCACTAAGGGTCACTGTGAGTTCCTAGTAACTATCTTCGCCATCTTTTTCCAGTACCAGAAAAATGGAATTACCTCCTTCTCAGTTTCTCACCACTGTGCTAAGTCAAGAGTTTGCTTAACCCTCACAACCAATCACTCTAAGAGGTAAATAACAGACACAAAAATGAACCTAGAAAGCACTGTGAAAACTTGAATCTTACTCTGTTTCATGTTAAACCTCATGCCTCCTCTCCCCTATACTATACTGGCTTGCATTTCAGTACTAACACAGTCTCCCTGAAGGTGGCTCAAGAATCATAAATATGTAATATGTACTATGTGTGTATAATATGCATGCCTCTTATCTATATTAAATTATATAATTCTTACAACAACTCTATGGGATATGTGCTACTTTTGTCCTCATAAAACAAATATGGAAATTGGGACCCAAGAAGTGAGACAACTTGCCCAAGGACAAACGGTTGGTGGATGTTGGGACTTGGATTCAAACCCAGACAGCAAGATTTATCCCTGGTGCTCTTAACTATTACACAACATGGATATGCGAAATACAGCCATGATTTTCAACATACCATCATCTCACAACATTCTTCCTAGGTAACTACAGCCAAGAATCATCAACTCTAACAGTGAAGCAAGACCAGAACTGAAATTGGAACTTTCTGCTGCTGATATTAGAAATAACAGCTACAACTGATAGATGGCTTCCCAGGTATCAGCTACTGAGCTGGGCGCATGACATATCAGAAAAACCCAGCCACAAAAGTGACACTGGATTCTTTTCATCAGTAAGAAAACTGAGATCACTGGTCATTTAAATTACGCGAGATCAATCGGTCTCTAAACTGGCAATTCAAGATTTGAGCATGTATCTTTCAAAGTCTAAATGCTTCCCAAACTCCCTAGATTATTACCTTGAGCCTCACTCTAATGTTCTTCCTTTAATTTCTTCATTTAACCTCCCCTCCCCCTAAAATAGAATTTGGTTTCCAAATTCTTACTTCACAAGTGGAGTTTGCACAAGAGTTTTTGAGATGGAATAAAGACTTTCCAAGAAATAAATATCTTTTATTTTTCCCTCAGAGAAAAATGCCTCCACAGATATGAGAATGTGTGAAATGCTTATGAAGAGCCAAAAATTAAAATTAGAATTTTCTAGGTAGAAGTTGAACTGTTTCACAACAATGGAAATTTGGTGAGTATTTTAAGGTATAAAGAACTGGAGAAATCACCTTTAATTTGAAAGATGGGAGAAGATAATTCTGAATACCCGGAAGTTACTCTCTTTATATATACTCTCTATATACTCTCTACACAAAATAATAGCACATTCCTAGCTCAAAGGGACCTTTGAGATCATCTGTCCAACTCTCATTTTACTTATTCACCTTTATTCAAGAAAAAGGATTGAAGGAACACATAATAAAAAGACGCTGGACTGGAACATATCAATATAAATAAGAACCATATAGAGAAAGAAAGATTATTCCATTAGGAAACTAAGGGGAGATCATTATTGTACTTGGGTGTCAGTTCCATTTGTGTTTTCTTGGCAGCAAAGGCAAAGATTGAAAATACTATTAGTTTAACTTACATTATGTGATAGTGTTAAGAACTAACATCTATTTAATAGGTTAAGATGGGGCCTGGCATGCACTGAGTATACTGCTCAGTGTTCTCTTCCTTCTGCCTCTCTTAAAGTGCCCTTCTTTTCTTTCACACAAATCCCGCATTAGAAAGTAACATCTATTTCTAAAACAAAACAGTTTTGAAATTATTTTCTGCCAGGAGTTATGCTCACACACAGTTCTTAATGAATAAATAACTTATATATATATGCAAAAATTCACAAAATAAATTCTTAATAACCTGAAATTTCTCAAAAGAATAAACTAACACAAAAGAGGAAAGGAGAGGAATGGAAAGAGAAGGGAAAAGTGAAATCATCTGAAACCAATATTTAATATATGTGTGTGTTTATAAACACTTCAGTAGATTTCCTCAAGGTCTCAAGATTCAGCTGACAATGTCTTCCCTTGACCACTCAGAGCAACTTTCCCACAATCACTCAGTGACCCCGGAAAGCCACATACATATTCACCGCTAAACATCATGAGGACAAGAGGCGAGCAGATGGTGATCATTTTTAAGAGCTGGTGTATTTGAGGGTTTGATTATTTAATCAAATAATTTTACTATTTACTCACTTAACAAAAAGTTTTAGTAGTGCAAAAATCAGTAAAGCCCATGAGATCCTGTGAAAACTGTCATGAAATAAAGATAAAATGGAACAATCCAGGGCTTGCCAATCAGCACACCACTGCCAAGGCTGGCACAGGAGTGCCAGTAGGTGACGTAATCTGAGGTACCCTCAGCCCCGGGGATACTAGAGGAAGCAGCCTGGCCTGTTTACCCCCCTGTGTAAAACATAGTGATTCCACATGTGAAAAAAGATTGGAAAGCACTCAAAGAGGCCATGAAACAATAGCAGAGAAGATTGACCAAGAATATTGATGAGAAGAATGATTCAGAACACATGAGCAAAAAAGTCATTGAAAACTCGTGTCAAATGATTATGGAGATTTGGGCAATTCAATAAAATATCAGCTGTATGAGTTACAATTGTGGCATTTCCAGAAAAGAAAATAGAGTTAAAAGTTATATAGTCATAAATATATTAAATGCTTTTTGATGATGGGGTCAGAAATACAACTTTATTATAAAGTCTACTTCTGGAATACATTAATCTAAATTTAATTTAGATTAATTATTTGATGGCTGCCTCTTAATAATGTTCAAATGCTAGTAATATAATCTCTTTGAGAATACTTGTAATAATTTGAAATCAAATTGCCTTATTGGGGCAACAGACTGATGCAGCTACCACTTGGGATGTCCACATCCCATAACGGAGTGCCTGGTTGAAGTCCTGGCTACTCCACACTTCTAATCTGTTGGTTCCCCCGGGAAGCAGCAGATGACAGCCTTGCACAGACCGGGATGGAATTTCTGACTCCTGGCTTCACCCTGGGCTGATGCTGTCATTTGAGAAGTACACCAGGGAATAGAAGATGGATTCTCTCTCTCTCTCTCTCTCTCCCTCTCTCTGTCTCTCTCCCCCTCCCTTCCTTCCTCCCTCTCTCCCTTTCACCCTCCCTTCCTCCCCCTCCACTTTGCCATCATTCAAATAAGTAAATTTTTTAAGTATTTTCTTTATAGTCAAAACATGTTATTCAACCCTAAAAGCAGGGAATTTCTATAATTCCACCTCCTAGAGATTATTTCCCCTTGAAGGGCCAGCCAGTTAACAGGTCAAGTCTTCAGAATCCTTCAACTCATTGAATTTCTTTCATTATTTTTTAAAACAATATCAAAACTGAAAGATTAAATCAGTTAGGCCTCAAATTTTAATTTTAATTGCTTAATTTCCCCAGTCCCCAACTTTAAAGTATGTTCATTTCAACTGATAGCCACGTAATTGTTAATATTTGAATTATAAGCCACCACTAGTTTGTTATTACTATTATTTGAGGAATTCTATGATTTAAGAATGTTTATCAAAGTTAACTTTCTCTCAATGCTTACAAAAAAAATAAATTAACTCAAAAATAATTCCATAAGCCACAGAGGTACATTTAACATTCTAGTATATTATAGATATTTTTTCTATATATACTTTTACTTTTATAACACCCTATAAATTTGTATCATATTTCCTAAGATTATATTATAAGCATTTCCTATCTATTTTAATATGTTTCTACCACATTGTTTATAATAGTTAAATATTATTTCATCTTACAACTGCCTTTTAAATTATTTCATCAGTTTACTATTTTTTACCATTTAATTAACTTAAAATATCTCATTATTAAAAATAATATGGACCTCCTTGGTCAAAATATTAAAACATAGACTGCAGTATAACCAAAAATTCAAAATTTAAAAACTATTTTAATATATAGCCTAGTGCATAACAAGACAGGGAAATTTCTGTGTGCTAGAAATATAGAGAAAATTAAGTGTTAAAGATAAGGAGGAGATGAAACCTCTCACTAGAAGTATTAGAAGCGATATGGGCAGGAGGGGCTAAAGGTTCTAATTTAACAGAAGCTAGGAGACAGGAGAGAAGACTCCTCTGTGAGAGTCAGAACTAGCCTTCGCATAAGACAAGGACTCACACAAGCCTTGGATTCTCTTCCACAAGCTCTGCTTGCCAGGCTGGGAAAAATATAAGGATGCTGGCAACATACACAGGGATAAGACTGAAAACAAATCACCTGTAAAAAAGCAGAACACCAAGCCTACTGCACTTACAGGTAGCAGGGTCATATTCCTTGTGCATGGAAGTCTCAGTGTGAGAAGTTAACAAACAAGGCTTGTCCAAACTGATAGCGCTCATAAATCTTTGGCAGAGGAAAATACAAAATCATTTCTCAGGAATGACTCCACAGGGACAATTCCACAACCCAGGACACTAGGATTTTTGTTTTCAACAATCCCTATGTAAAAATTACTCCCAGTAAACAGTTACAAGCCCTACATGGAAATGAGTCACAAGGAAGCAGTGTGAGTAGACGCAATCTGCAGGATCACTTGAACCCCAAGAATTGAAGATAGCAGGGCCATCTAAAAGAAACTTGCAAATAAATAAAAAAAGTAACTTTCAAATGATCAAAAAACAGAGAAAATAATCAAAACACTGCATCAAAAATAGAAGATTGAGTTAAAATATGTTTTTTCAAGACAGAAATTAAATAAATAAAAACTGTAATTTTTTTAAAAGTTGGTGTTTCAGTTCAAAAATCACTAGGTAGAGCTGAATAATGTGGAAAACTACATAAAACTGATGAATGATGCGCATAGCTGCAATGAGAAATGAACTACACAGAGTTAGGACTCATGCAACAAACACGTTGAGCATAATGGGAGCCAGTTTCTCCACTGTTGGAAAAAGGAGTGGCCAATTTTGAAAGAGATTAAAATTGAAGAGGAACTCAAAAGTGTCAATTATAGACAGACCTGGAAGTAAATGTAGGCATTCCATGGCACTTTAAAAAGTTAAGAAAAAAAAACTGTCTTGAAGCAGGAAAAAATAAATAAATAAAATTATTTTAAGTGAAAAAAATTCACAGAAAAAAAAAACAAAACAAAGATAAAATATATCTTGGTGCAAAAAAAAAATTGAAATCCCTTTATAGTTTTTACATAATATGCATTTTTCATGAACTTACTGAAGATCCCAGTTATGCATGGATTTCAAAAAATTTTTGCAACAAAATAAACATCTATTAAATTTTACTTTACATGAGCTTTCGGGAACATCCTCATATGCATATATGTACAGTTATTTATATAAATGTTTCTATATCTGTATATGGATGACAGATATAGAAAGGCAGATAGAACAGATAGGTAGGTAGAGAGAGAGAGAGAGACAGAGAGAGAAAAATGGATAGGTACTTGAGGATAATAGTGACTGACTACATCCAACACCCACATCTTAGTTTCTATATCACCACCACCCACTAAACAGATACAGGGATCCTTGGAGAAATGGCTGTTTCCAGAGTTGGAACCTGGAAAGCATAAGGTCGGCCTAGAACATCTTTGGCACATAAATTGTGAAATGCTCAAAGAATGATCACAATACATCAAAGATACCAATATTCAGAGATTCCGAGCCAAATTTTTGACAGCTTGATCATCAAAGTAAGTAATTCCAGCAACCGATCATAATCCGTTGAATAAAATAGGAATTCATGAGTCCATACTGATATAAATTTTTAAAATGAATATCTAAATGTGGAGAAAAGAGTTCTTCCTTACATTTGTCCACAAATGAATAGATGTAAGTGGAATAAAGCAATTAGAAAATCACGTTTTGACAACCATCAGAGTAATAAGTGACATGAGAAATCAGTGAACGCTAACACTATTCAGAGAAAGTTTGGTAGTGATGGAATTTTTAAATCCCTATTAATTCCACTTCCACAGTCATAAATGTGGCAGATACCACTTTGATCATGGCTATGATCACCGTAATGGGACAAATCAACACCATGTGTCACCCAATAGGATCCAGGAGGAAGAATGTGGTATCACTTCTATGATACCCCCATCAAAACGCATAACATGAATCTAACCAGAAAGAAACATTAAAGATGCAAATAGTGAGAAACATTCAACAAAAAACTTGGGCTGTTTACTATAAAAGTGTCAACATGAAAGGCAAGGGGGTGGAGGAAAGGTTGCAATCTGAAGGGCACCAAAGAGAGGAAAAAACAACGTGCAGAGCCTCATTCCAGGCCAGATCCTTTTCCAGAAAAGATGCAACTGTGACAATTAGCTGAACTTGAATGGAGTCTGGTGAAATGATAGTAATGTGTCAATGTTTATTTCCTGGCTTTCATACAGGACAACTTCCTTATTCGTAAGAATTACACATGGGCCGGCGCTGAGGCTCCCTTCGCTAATCCTCCGCCTGCGGCGCCGGCACCCCAGGTTTTATTCCCGGTCGGGGCGCCTGATTCTGTCCCGGTTGCCCCTCTTCCAGGCCAGCTCTCTGCTGTGGCCCAGGAGTGCAGTGGAGGATGGCCCAAGTACTTGGGTCCTGAACCCCATGGGAGACCAGGAGAAGCACCTGGCTCCTGGCTTGGATCAGCACAGTGCGCCAACCGTGGTGGCCATTTGTGGGGGGTGAAGCAACGGAAGGAAGACCTTTCTCTCTGTCTCTCTTTCTCACTGTCTAACTCTGCCTGTTAAAAAATAAAAATAAATAAATAAAAAAAATTACACATGAAGAATTTCTTTTTTTTTTTTTTTTTTTTTTTGACAGGCAGAGTGGATAGAGAGAGAGACAGAGATAAAGGTCTTCCTTTTGCCGTTGGTTCACCCTCCAATGGCTGCTGCGGCCGGCGCACCATGCTGATCCAAAGGCAGGAGCCAGGTACTTCTCCTGGTCTCCCATGGGGTGCAGGGCCCAAGCACTTGGGCCATCCTCCACTGCACTCCCGGGCCACAGCAGAGAGCTGGCCTGGAAGAGGGGCAACCGGGACAGAATCCGGTGCCCTGACCAGGACTAGAATCCGGTGTGCCGGCGCCACTAGGTGGAGGATTAGCCTATTGAGCCGTGGTGCCGGCCTGAAGAATTTCAAAATGTTAGAATATCTTATTAGTTACTTCCTCTTAAATGTGTCAGGAAAAATGTCCTACATCTCATTCTTAAAATTTTTCTCTAGGTTTGAAATGATTTCATATTTATAAAAATAAAACTCAGTGTCAAACAGTAGAGCAAGTATAGCTAATAATGAATTAATCTAGAACAGAAATCATTTTAAAACAATGGAAACTAACATATTGGACAAAATCAAAGAAACTGAGTAGAATGATCAGAGTAATCAAAGACACATTCAGTGTAAGATAGATGTATTAGTGAAATTCAAATGTCAGAAAGGCATATGACACTTTAAAGGTAACAGAAAGTAGAAAAAGAATGAAAAACTTCCAAACTCACAGAGAAAAAAAGATAGTTCTTAAAAAATGACCAATCTTCCAGAAAACTGAATATAAGAATAAGGTCATAGAAATTGAATAAGTGGGGCTGGCTCTGTGGTCTAGTGGGTAAGTATAATACATTATTATAGTGTATATTATGTAGTATCTATTATATATGATCATGTCCCTAGTATCCCTAGTATGGAATTGCTGTGTTAAAATTTACATACACAATCTTATCGTAGATACAACTTTTCAGTTCATGAACAAGTAAACTAAAATTATACGTAATAAACTGACATTTTTTACTTAAAATTAATTTCATCTGTTAAATTCCACTTTTTGTCATGCTCTACCTGCTGATCATACCCTCCCTCCACCTGTTCCCACAACATACCAAACCCGTTCTTGCCTTCCAGCCTTTGCAATTGCTCTTCTCTGTGTCTGGATTCCTGGCCCATTTCCCAAGAGCCACCATTCATAAACTGGCTCCTTTGGATCTTCCCATAATCGCCACCTCCCCAGAGAAGTCCACTCCAATCTTCCTCTTTAGAAGTAGCCCTTCCCGCAGAGCACTTGCTGTGGAACCCACAGCCACACTCTGCAGAAAACTTTAAGCATGTTTTTCTCCTAAGACCACGCAGGTTAGTGTCACCTTCTCATGGTGACTTTAATGACAGACCTTATATTTGATTTTTTTTCCTTTATAAATCAAGCTGCTAAGTGCTAATAAAACACATAGTAAAAAAGGTAAATGGGCTCTGTGTTAATCTTAAGTACTGTTCCCTGTAATATCATTTTAAAGCTATATTCTCAAATTATATAAACCCATGGGACTAGCTGTCAATGTCTTTCTTACCTAAGAACTCCTCATTGTGGCTGTTCTGTAACTTAGGCCAAATTTGTTTTCTTCTCCTTCTTAAGAGCAACAAAAACTTGCTCTAAAGGTTTTTGTGAGATTGGTGCTGGGGAAAGGAGCCACACACCAAGACCGCTCATAACCTCAGCTTCATCACAGGAACAGAAACCACATTATTATACCATTGGTACACCTCACAGCCACTTTAGAAAATCCAGTTTCCCCATAAGCAATCCATTTAACGCTGGAGAAAGTGTTTGCCATTTCCAGCAGGGAGCGACATGGCCTCTCACAAAGCAACTGCCTCTAAGGGTCTGGTGACGTTCTTTGGCTTGAGGTGGTGAGTTGTTAACAGTATTAGCCATGTCTGTAGTATTTTGGATTTGCAGTGTGTTTTACAATCCCTTTTCCTAATCATAAGTCCTAAGACTTGTGAAGGAGCAGCTGCTGTCATCATAGCTTTGCAGTTTGGATGCTAATCCACAGAAAGGTTAAATATCGTTTCCAGGATCACAGAGAGTGCTCCTGACACAGCCTACTTAAGCATTCACCTCCACTGACACAGGGCTCTGGGGAGAAGGAAAAGAGGAGAGGAGACGCCCCAGGCTGCGATGGGAAGACAACATCAGAAGCACATCACGGCGGATAGCCTTTCTCACATGCTACAGAGCTTGATGCCACCATGAAACGCCCAATTATGTCCAATTCTTTCTAATGTTAAGTAACATCATCCTCAGAATTCCTGGGGAACAGCGAAGCTTTAAACTGGCATGGCACGAGAAAGGGATGACTTTGTTCTTCCTCCCCAGATGGATGTCTCCCATTTATATCATGTTGATGCTGACACATGTATCTTGTGTTTACAAACACTGATGGATTCCTGTCGTGTGTACTGGAAGCATTCAGAATTGTTTGGTTTTTCTGTGTAAGAGTCACAAATGGAATTTGATTGTCAAAAAAATGTTCTCACTCTTCAGAGCAGTACACTGTGTTTCCAGAAGGCTAGGGGACATATCGAATACCACACAGCTACCAAGTGCGCTTTGCTCCAGGCTCTGCCCCAAGCCTGTGTCTCCTTCTAGCCATCCTCTGGTGGACACTGCTTATTTTAATTTGGGGAAAGGCAGGAATGCAGGGAATCCAAGAGCAACAAGAGCTACTAACTGACTGCAGGGGACTGGGACAAACGTTGAAAACACATGATCTGAAGACGTTTAAAGAAAGGAACTCAGTGCTCAGTAGTTGCCAATCCCAGTTTGCTACTTATCCTAAAAACATGAACAAAGGGGAGGTTGGAATTGCAGATTAGCTCTGGAAGCCGGCTGTGACTCCAATTCCAGACTCCCCGGCCTCCTAACCATTCATTTCATCAGACTGCCTTCTGCACATGGAAGGGTGCACTAATGGCTATTTCTCACTTAGAAAGCAAAGTAATAATGTACAAAGCAGATGACGAGTCCTTCCTCTGCTTGTTTCAGATACTAGCTGATTTCCATTACGGTATGGTTCATGAACACATTCATCATAACAACTTGGCAGATCCGGGAGCTCATATTGTCGGAACTAAGTAGAATGGATGCCAAGACAGGGCGTAGGGTTTCTGAGCAGATTTGGCCCTTCAAGAAATTCCTTTCAATCATACCATATCTATGCCTAGGTCTTCAATGCCTATGCTTTGCAGCAAGCCGATGCCTTTCCACTGTGGGATATTGGGGTTTAGTTTATTTTTTCTTAACCCGATGACTATGATTTTCCTTGCATGTGATGGAGTCCATTGTCTTTCTGTCGAGCTCCCCAGTTGGTCCCCACAGAATAGGCTTGGCACCCATGGCAATGTAGGCAGACCACAAAGTCTCCAGAATGAGGAAATGTTGGAAGCAAATGATATATTCAGCTGAGCAGCCTTCCTGTCAGTGGGAGAGCCTGATTTGGACCCTAAAAGCTTACTGGTGACAACAAAGAGGCATTGGCCTGGAAAATCCACCTCCTTTTAGGCAAAACAAGACAGGTAATGTGAAAATAAGTCTGCAATATTTGCAAAATGTTGCTACATTAAAGAAATTATCACAGTCCCATACAGGTCTCTTTCATGGAGTCATTCAGCGCCACATCCCTTGTGTGTCATCCAGAGCTCTTTGCATCTTTGACTGCCTCCCAGCACCTGAGGGTCATGTATCCCACTGAGAGCTTGGAAAGAGAAGCCAAGAAGATTTGGAGCTGATGCAGACGACTGTCGAGCACAGATGGCCAGTTATCGATGTAATCTGTGTATCTGGGAGGCATGTGCTATAAGGAGGCAGCTGCTAAAACAAATGAATCAAAGCACAGTCTTTAAGAAGGGAGAGAGTGTGGACTGGGAAAGGGCAGAAGTCGGGAACTTATGCAGCTGTAAGGGGCTGTGGTCAATGCTTAAAAACCAGGACGATATGCGCTGATTGACTGAGGGTTTTCTCAAAGTGCAGCCCTATGGTGGGTCACAGCAATAATCCTTTCCACTGGGAAGGGGGAGGGGCAGGGGAGGTCATTTTGCAAGGTCAGTTTTAACAGTGTTTTTCTGGCATGCCAGGTACTCCTATGTTACATTACAAGTGATGCTCTGTGTTTTGGAATAAGCTAGAGATCCACACTTAAAAGAAGGCATTGACCTGTCATTTTCCTTAGGGAAGAGGAGCAGAGAATGTTTTTACTCCATTTATTGATCATCTAGGTGTGTGACTTAGTCTGCATGGCTGGATAAATCCTAAATCCTCTGCCTATGGTATAACCCATAATGGTACTGCAAAATGAGCCAACATTACATTGTTCTGGCTGTGTGCACAGCACTGAATTCTAATTGTGTTTCTCTATGTAAGCCCAGAATGGAAACTGCCAAGATCAATTCATTTTGATAAATCAACTGTTTCTGATGGCTATCTACCCTGAACTGCAGCTGCTGTGCTTTTTTCCCCCTAACAAAATGATTATGAAGTAAATGTGCTCCAGCTATTGCTCACATTGTTTTATTGAACAAATGAATTGCTCTGGGAAGCCTGTTATGAAGAGTTTTGGTCAATTATTGTGTACAAATTGTTTAAAAGGAAATGCATCATAATTAGGCTAACAAATCTGCTGTGATACTGCCTCTCCTGATGAATGAATTCCTTGGAGAAGTGGGGGGAGGGAGACACAAAGGAGTACTTTGCATTTTTCTGTTTATTGATTTTCATACACAGTAATATGATGGGGTAACCGATGCTGGCTCCCAACTGCTCTTTGTCCAGAATTTAATGGAGGAAAAAAATATCACTTTTTGATCCCTTTAGAAACTCTCTTAGAAGTGCAGGAAAGAGAAGCATATGGTCATCAGGCAATACCACTGAGAACATTCACCTAGATCAAAATGAGGAAATGCATTTCCACTGTCATTACCATGTCATTACAGCCCCTCCTCAGCTGCATTTATGTTGCCAACAAGAATCCTCACCAGATCAAAATGATTGGAATCAGGCCCAAGACAGCTGTGGCCTAGATAAAGAAAACCAAATAATTTCTAGTCTCCTGGATACCAGCAAACAGACTATGTCATTGCTGGCCAGTTAGTGATCTTGTTCTGCACTGCAGTTCTACTCATTGGAGTGTGACACTTTCTGGGTAGTCACTGGACTATCAGTGCTCCTTAAAGTTTAGGGAGAAAAGGATTTCATTGTCTTCAAGGCCTTCTGCAAAAGTTGGAAGGCAGACACCAAGTGATACAGTCAGAGAGGGCTCTAGGAGTCTTGACGATAAAAAAACCACCATCCAACCAGTTACAGTCTTTTGATTTCATTATTCGAAAACTGAAGAGAAGTTGGCATGTACCTATTTTCTAGACTAGTGATTACCCAATAATATATACAATAATATATAGAGTGTGATTCTGGATTTATGAAAATTGAACTTTATATATTATATTAAGGTGGGAAATGACTATATGAAAAGAAAGTCTTGAGCCAAAATTCTCACCAGAAGTTTGGGGCACTGATAAGAAATCAGCCCTTTATAGCTACCTGTGTTTAAAGACATGCTTAGCATTATGCTTGATGAGATGAAAAATCTATGAATTAATAAGTGCATGGATCAAATAAGTAGTAACAGGATCAAAATTATGTGGACTTTATGCCCAATCAGGAGAGTCTCTGACACTCAGGAAGAATCTGTGTACCATCTTCCCTGCTCCACAAACCAGGCCAAAAAGAGGCCCTTTCACAAGCCCTCATGGACCCTGGCCAGTGAATGATCTTGTTCTTGTCAGAGAAGACCTCCCTCTCAAGCCTGCTAGAGTATTCTGTTTCTCTAAATCTTGTCTCTCTCTGTAATAAACTTCTCTCACCCTGATATAAATATAACACCTAACAATCTACCTGGGACCAGTGTTGTGGTTTAGCAGGTAAAGCTGCCACCTGTGACCCTGGCATCCCATATGGGTGCCCACTAGACTCCCGACCGCTCCACTTCCAATCCGGCTCCATGCTAATGTCCTGAGAAAAGCAGCAAAAGATGGCTCAAATGTTTGGGCCCCTGCCAGTCATGTGGGAGAGCTGAATGAAGCACCTGGCTTCTGACATCAGCCTGTCCTGACCCTGGCCATTTCCATCATCCTGGAGAGTGAACCAGTGGATGGAAATCTCTCTCTCTCTCTCTCTCCCCCTCCCAATCTTTTTTTAAAAAAGAAAAAGCACACTACCTAAATTGATCCATAGATTCAATGCAATCTTCATTAAAATTCAATAAAATCAAACTGTTATTCTTCACAGAAATAGAAAAAAAAATCCTAAAATTCATATGGAACCACAAAAGGTGCTGAACATAAAAAGCAATCTTAAGCAAAAAAGAATAAAGCTGGAACATCACACTTCAAAATATGCTACAAAGCTAGAGTAGCTAAAACACCTAGCAATGGCGTGAAGACAGACACAGACAGATGGAACATCATGGAGGACCCAAAAGTAAGACCATCAATCTATTGCCACATAATTCTCTGACAAAAGGAAAAAGAACTCACAAAGAAGAATAACAGTTTCTTTGATAAGCAGTGCTGAGAAAACTGGATATCCACATGTAGAAGAATGAAAGTAGACCCCTAACTCTCATCATACATGCAAAACAAACAAAAACTTAACATGGGTTGAAGACTTAAATGTGACACCCTGAATCTATGAAACTATTAAAAGAAAACATAGAGGAAATGTTTCAGGAAGTTAATTAGGCAAATATTTTTGGATATGATCTTGGAAGCACAGGCAACAAAAGTAAAAAGTGACAAATGGGATTACATCAAAATAAGAAGCTTCGGCACAGCAAAGGAAACAATCAGCAGAGCTAACAGGCAGCCGGCAGAATGAGTGATAATTGTTGCGGCATCTAATAAGGGGATATTATCCAGAATTTATAAAGAATCCAAACAACTTAATAGAAAAAAAATAAATAATCCAATTTTAAAGTGACCTAAAGACCTAAATAGAAATTTCTCAAAAAAAGACATTCAGCAGCTTGGGCAGCAGGAGGAGCGGCTGCAGCCAGGCAGCCCAGCTTCATAAAGGCTCTCGGCTGGCACTGATCTACAGGCACCTGCCTCACACCTTCCACACTGCCAAGATGCCCAAGAGGAAGGTCAGCTCTGCCCGGGCGGTGGTGGAGGAGGAGCCTAAGACGAGATCAGCGTGGTTGTCGGCTAAACCAGCTCCAGCAAAACTGGAAACAAAGCCCAAGAAGGTAGCCGGGAAGGTTAAGTGGTCAGACAAAAAACAAATGCGTGCAGGGGGGAAGAGAGGGGCAAAGGTAACACAGGCCAAGGCAGCTGACCAAGAAACTATAGATCTGCCTACAGAAAACAGAGAAACTAAAACTGGGGAGAGTCGAGCCTCTGAGGAAGCAGGAGAGAAGGGAGCCATGTCTGATAAATATCATGTACCATGTCTCATCAGTGGTCCTGTCTCCCTTCTTGGACAATCCGGGAGAATGTTTTAGCAATGATTTTGTAAATTCAAGTTTTTCAGTAGCTCTAGAAACATTTCTAAGAAGGAGAGAAGACCACCTCATCACATTTTTTAAGTGTAAGTGATTTTTTAGAAGAGATGAAATCATTTGCTGGTTGTTTCTTTTATAGTACAACCAGGAAAATAGTGGGATATTGAATTATGGGAAGCTTTGATTCTTGGGGTGTCAGGTTAACATTCCATAGGTGGGGGTGGTTTTTATATCCTGCAACACAACACAGACTTAATGGCAATTCGGAGTCTCCATTGTGCATTTAATCTGTCTTGAATATGTTCACTGCTTCTCCCGTGTTATTTTAGTAGAATTGTTTCCTACAGAACACTACTTATTGCTCAGTCAGAACCATGTGTGCTCTAACATCTTTGGCTATGGCAGTCAAGTTTCCCTAATAATTAAGTCAATGTGCTGAGAAAGACTGAAAATTTGAGTATGCCATCTATATCATAGTAAATTGAAATGGAGGGGATTTATGTAACAGCAGCCTTCAAAGATACTGGTACTTGATAGCTTCTTAAAGATGAGCAACCTCCAAATTTGAAGCTGGAAAGTCACTGGGATAGCTTTTAAAAAAGAATGACAATCCGTGGCTTTTTTAGATTTTTGGTATACATGCTAAGAACTGTGTACAAATTGAAATGTTTGTGTAATAATTCTCAACACCAATAACTTCTCAGTTATGGACCAAAAAAAGAGATGTACAAATGACTATCAGATATATGACAAAATGCTTAACATCACCAACCATTTAGGAAAATGCAAAGAAAACCCACACTGAGATATCACCTCCCTCCAGTTAGAATAGTTATTGTTTAAAAAAAATGCTGGTGAGGCTATGGAGAAAGAGAAATTTTTATGCATTGTAGATGGCAATGTAAATTCGTATAGCTTAATGGAAAACAATATTGATGTTGCTTAAAAAATTAAAAATAGAGATTAGCATTGTGGCATGGGGAATTAAACTTCTGCCTATGACCCTGGCATCCCATATGGGCACCAGTTCGAGTTGCAGCTGCTCCACTTCTGATCCAGCTCTCTGCTATAGCCTGAGAAAGCAGCAGAAGATGGTCCAAGAGCTTGGGCCCCTGTACCCACAAGGGAGACCCAGAAGAAGCTCCTGCCTGGTTCCTGGCTTCTGACTGGCCCAGCTCTGGCTGTTGCAGCCATTTGGGGGAGTGAATCAACAGATGGAAGAACTCTCTCTCTCTCTCTCTCTTTCTCTCTGCAACTCTCCCTTTCAAATAAATAAATAATCTTAATAAATAAATAAATAAATAAATAGGGACCGGTATTGTGGTGTAGCGAGGACAGCTGTCGTCTGCAATGTCGGCATCCCATATGGGCGCCGGTTAGTGTCCTGTATGCTCTGCTTCCTATCCATCTCCCCACTATTGGCCTGGGAAAAGCAAAGAAAATGGATCAAGTGTTTGGGCCCCATGTAGGAGACCTAGATGAAGCTCCTTGATCCTGGCTTCAGCCTGGCTCAGCTCTGGCCATTGCAGCCATCTGGGGAGTGAACCAGTAGATGGGAGATCCCCCTCTCTCTCTGTAACTCTTTCAAATAAGTAAATCTTTAAAAAAAAAAAAAAGTAGTCAAAATAGTCCTAACTGTTCACCAGTAGATGAACAGATAAAGAAAAGATGGTACATATACACAAGGGAACACTATTAAGCCTCAAAAAAAAAAATGAAATCTTGTCATTTGTGATGTGGATGGACCTGGAGGACATTATGTTAAGTGAAATAAACCAAGCACAGAAAGATAAATAATGCATGATCTCAATCATATGTACAATCTAAAATATTTGATTTCATAGAAATTTGGTAAAAAATGGTTACTACCAGAGGCTGGAGAGAGTAAAGGGAAAGGGGGAAGAAGAGAGAATGGCCAACAGGTGTGGTGTTACACAGAGACAGGAGGAATAGTTCTGGTGTGCTATGGCACAGTAGGGTGAATACAGTCAACAGTAATGCATTGTGTATCTCAAAATAACTCAAAGCGAGGATTTTGTATGTACTAGCCATAAAGAAATGGTGAATGTTAAGGTGATATATGTTAGTTACCCTGATTTCATCCTTACACTATGTACACACAAATTGAAACATCACATTCTACCCCATAAATGTGTGTAATTATGATGTGTCAGTCAAAAATAATATCGAAAAAGCCAAATATCTAAAATTGGATTTATCATACAATGTAGTGACTCTAGCTAAGAATACATCACATTCTGGAAAAATTGTAAGAGAGAAGATGTGAGTGTTTACACCACTAATGTGTAAACAGTGTAAGGTAATACATGTTAATTAAGTAAAGGAAATACATATTTCAATGTATCATGCTGTACACAGTAAATAAATTCAATTGCATCTGTCAATTTAAAATTATAAAAATGTGGAATTGTTCAACTTAAAAAAAAGATAACTTCCTATGTAAGTTGGGAAAGTGTAGTGTCTTTGCAAGACCAGCATTAAAAGTCAAAGCACGAATAACTCACAGCAGTGCTCCCAACCTTTCTCGTGTCATAGAACACATGAAGTTCATATCTGTACAAACAAGGTTGTTTGAGGTCGGCGCTTCAAGCCCTGCTCCCCTGCAGACCAGGAGCATAAATGTAAGCCATTGATGTGGGAGGCTGCACTGTCTACCAGTGATCGCTAACTTCTCTGCACCATGGACCCCTCTGCTATCTAGTGAACCCTAGGAACCCCTGCTCAGGATATTTTTAAATGTATAAAATAAGTTCATAGGATTAGAGAGGACATTGATTATATTGAAACAAAGTAAAAATATTATCACATAATAGCAGCATTTATTTCATTACAATATTAAATAAGTTTAGTGCCAATTTATTTCAGATTTATTTCATTTTCAGTTGGAAGTCAGCAAAAAAAAAAGGATATAATTTTTCCAAATCCCGACTCATCAACCCCCTCATTTTCCTCTGTGAATCCCAGTTTACAAACTCATCTTGAGAAGAAGAAAACTTCAGGACAAATTATTCTCGTGTGGCTTTCTGTTTTTCCCCTTCCCCAACCTTTTCCTGAACCACTCGTAAGCCCCCTCCCTCATCCTTTCATTCTGCAGCTTCCTGCTTCCTTCGGGATCAGTCTTTCCATTATTCTTGCCTTATTTCTTCTCATTCTCTTCATTTCCTTCATATCCTTTTGTCTCTGTCCATCAACTACTTCTCAGTGCACTTAGGAATGAAGTAGCCCCATCAGGGGCAGACCCTTGAATAGACTTATTCATAGCAAATGACAGGGATTTGAGCAAAGAGGGAAATGTACTTGAAATGCAGCCCTGGTTAGCTTGCTCAGGACAAGATTCTTTGTCATAAGTAAAGTGAAGAAAGCAGCCTCCACAGTTCAGAAGGAAAGTGGGCAATTGTCTGCTAGCCTGAGTCAATATACAGTGAGTAAAATTACCCAATCTCCAAAGTAGAATATTTGCAGACATAATTTCTTTTTTTTTTTTTACCTTTTTTTATTTATTTGACAGGTAGAGTTATAGACAGTGAGAGAGAAAGAGAGAAAGGTCTTCCTTCCATTGGTTCACTCCCCAGATGGCCACTACACTGGCACTGAGCTGATCTGAAGCCAAGAACCAGGTGCTTCTTCAAGGTCTCCCATGGGGTGCAGGGCCCAAGCACTTGGGCCATCCTCCACTGCACTCCCGGGCCACAGCAGAGAGCTGGACTGGAAGAGGAGCAACCGGAACTAGAAGCTGGCGCCCACATGGGATGCCGGCACCACAGGCAGAGGATTAACCAAGTGAGCCATGGCGCTGGTCCCAGCAGACATAATTTCTATCAACTTAAATATCAAACTCTTCCTTTACAAATTAAGCCTCCATTAGTAATCCTGTACTTTAAATGAAATTAGTATTAACAAAACCCTGAAAATATTTATGGATGGTCAAGAAAATCATAGGGCAGCTAGTGCTGTGGCACAGTAGGTTAAAGCCCTCGCCTACAGTGCCGGCATCCCATATGGGTGCTGGTTTGTGTCCTGCCTGCTCCACTTCCAATCCAGCTCCCTGCAAATGTGCCTGCAAAAGCAGCAGAGGATGGCTCAAGTGCTTGGGCTGCTACACACACATGGGAGACCCAGCAGAAGCTCCTGGCTTCTGCCTTCTGGCTTTGGATCAGCTCAGCTCTGGCTCAGCTTGTGGCTATTTAGGGAGTGAACTGGCAGATGGAAGACTAAGAGATCTCTCTCTTTTTGTGTCTCTACCTCTCTCTGTAACTCTTTCAAATAAATAAAATAAATATTTTAAAACAATTGTAGGAAAGTTTGAATTCAAAATTCTTATCCACATGCCTCAAATACAATAACCATACACTGGCACTCAAAGATGTACTAACAATTCACACACCTGCCTAGCACCCTACTCCTCAAACAGCATTCTTGATGCACCTTACAGGATTATGCTTACAGGCCACTAAGTTCTCTGTAGTGAGAATTGAGTAACTCAGGAGATGGTTAAACCCCTCTCCCCCAGTAAGTAAAGAAAGAAACTGAATAAATATGGAAACAATAGGAACACAAGAGGCTCATAAATAAAATTTACTGTTAAATTATACTAGATGACAGGGCTGGCGCTGTGGTATAGCAAGTAAGGCCACCGCCTGCAGTGCCAGCATCCCCTATGGGTGCCGGTTCGAGTCCTAGCTGCTCCTCTTTTGATCCAGCTCTCTGCTGTGGCCTGGGAAAAATGTGGAAGATGGCCCAAGTCCTTGGGCTACTGCATCTGTGTGGGAGACCCGTAAGAAGCTCCGGGCTCCTGGCTACAGGTCGGCTCTGCTCCGGCCATTGCAGCCAATTGGGGAGTGAACAAATGGATGGAAGACCTCTCTCTCTCTCTCTCTCTCTCTCTGCCTCTCTTTTTCTCTCTGTGTAACTCTGACTTTCAAATAAATAAATCAATCTTTTTTTAAAAATGTGCTAGATGGATTTGACTCATCAATGTAGAAGGGAAATTCATTAAATGATAAACATCTCATTTTAATAAAGTGCATGTGACAACATCTAAATACAACTTTGTCTAAAACCATCTGACCTAATTTTACAACAAAAAATCTCAGCCACATGAATAGAAAACTGTCTAGAAAAATTAACGATAATTTATACTTCATAAGGACACTAATTGGAGAAAAGCTTTTAATACCATGCTGTCTAGACAAAGAAAATGGGATCCACTCCAATTACTTCAACACTGTGATGGGAAGCATTTTGTATTCTTTTGATATTCAAAATTCATCTTGAGGACAGGCTGATCAGGAAGCAGATAGAAACAACTGTAAGAAAGCTACACCTGAATCCATCCTTTTTTTCTGGTGAGTCACTCTAGACCACAAGGATCTCCCTGCTGCTTGTCTCAAGTATGAGGAAGCTTCAGAAAGTTCATGGGAAACTTGCATGCTCATTTATTTCCATCACTCCACAGAATTTTAAAGCCTCCCTCATTCAAATAAACACAATTTCTGATTCACTTATTGACTTCCCAACCAATTATGCAACGATAAACAATTATTTCTAAGTCCCAGTTGTTTCAAATATAATGTAGGGATAATTCACAGAGCAATTATAAAAATCACAGAAACCAATGCATTTGTCAATCGTGAGCCATAAACAGAATAAGTGTTCAAGAAAGAACATGGTAGTCAGCTTTAGACAACCCAGCCAATGAGCTAAAGACTGTTTTGAACTATGATAAGGAAATGTGATTGGATTTTATGTTTGGAAATCTATTTGATGGAAAATATACCAATGATATGCTATGGTGTTTTCTGCACTCCAGAGTCTGTGTCATGATTTTAGCATCAAATGTAAGCAACTCACTTTTATTCCACATAACTGTGTCATCTTTCCTGATACTGCACAAAGGAAAATCACACCCAGCTGGCTAACAAGACAACAGCCATAACATTGTCTCTGTAGGGAGAATAAATCAAAATCTCGTGATTTCTTTGCTCTGAAATCCAAACTATAAGGGCTTAACTGGGGGTTTCCAAAATAATGTTTACAAGTAATAATGATCTTTAAAACTGGAAAATGATTAAAACTCCATCTCCTTTAGTCAGCCCGTTCAAAAATCATATCTAGAAAACTTTGTGTTATAGTAATAATCCTTTATTATTTCCTCTCTGTCTCTGTCTCTCTCCTTGGTCTTTTCATTTATTCATTTCCCATTAATCGTAAAATTGAAATAAAAAGAGATTGAATTTTTTAAAGTCACCTTCCATTCTGGATCTTTGTTAATTTCTTCTAAGTGCACTTTAGTGCTGTTTAATTTGTATCTGGGGGTAGTGCACCGTTACTGCACTATTTGCTTATTCCTCCAGATAGAAACAATTAGCAGGGCTAGCCAAATCCTCCACCTGGCCACCATCAGCATATACACAGCACCAGGAAAAAACAGGAGGCTGAGTGTTCCTTTGGGCCTGTTTCCTTTGGTATTTAAAATCTCCACTTTTTCCAATAGGTCTGTGGTAGTGGAATCTAATTTAAAGAACTCCGATCACTGCAGGTCCTGCTCTTGGCTGTGTTTCCATTCTGATATTTTAGTACCAAAGTAAGCTCTTTCTATTTTAAAGCTATTGCACTGACAAATAAGCAGTCTCTAAAGTGTAATTCCCAGTTTGACATTGGTTGGTACTGAAACTCACTGTTTTGTTAATGTTATGTGAGAAAGGTCTAGAAAGAAATTGGAGTGATCTTGATGTGACTCAACCAGGATTATGAATGTACATGCTTTAGAAAATGTACAGATGTTGGCTTAAGTTGATATTGTCTTTAGGGTCACTGGACAACTCCATACCCCTATGGGTTAGAATTTAACACATTTTAAGTGTCACTTGATAGATACCCATGTTGAACGTGGCTTGCCTAGAAACAGAGCTGTGGTATAACAGCTAATCTCCCCCTGTGATGTTGGCATTCCATATGAGACCCAGTTCAAGTCCCGGATGCTCCACTTCCTACCCAGTTCACTGCTAATTGGTGTGGGAAAAGCAATGGAAGATATTCCAAATACTTGAACCCAGATGAGGCTCCTGGCTCTGGCTTTGGCCTATCCCAGGCTTGACTGTTGGGACTATTTGGGGAGTGAGCCAGTGTATGGAAGATTCTCTCTCTCTCTCTCCCCTCTCTCTCTCTCTCACTCTCCTTCTCTTTCTGTAACATTGCCTTTCAAACAAGTAAAATAAATAAATCTTTTAAAAAAGAAAGAAAATAACTTTCCTTTTAGTTGATAGTATCAGTAGTTTCTAAGTTCTCTTCCAAAAACTTATCAGAACATATTTTCTTTTTTTTAAGATTTATTTTATATTTATTTGAAAGAGTTACAGAGAGAGGTGGAGACACAGAGAGAGGTTTTCCATTTGCTGGTTCACTCCCCAAATGGCCACAATGGCCAGAGCTGCACAGATCCGAAGGCAGAAGCCAGGAGCTTCTTCCGGGTCTCCCACGGGGGTGCAGGGGCCTAAGGACTTGGGCAATCTTCCATTGCTATCCCAGGCCATAGCAGGGAGCTGGATCAGCAGAGGAGCAGCTGAGACTAGAACAGGCGCCCATATGGGATGCCAACACTTCAGGCCAAGGCTTTAACCCCCTGCACCACAGCGTCGGCCCCAGAACATATTTTCCAATGTAAAAGAAGTTTCACTCCACAAAAAAGACAAATATCTTATGTTTTCTTTGATTTATAGCTAATACAGAGTAAAAAACATAATATATATGAGTGAAATTGACATCTTGAGTTTGATTAGTGTTTCTAACCTCTGTCTATAGCCCTGAAGAATGGTGTTCTTTCTACTTTCTACTTGTTGAATTCTTTATTTAGTGGAGGATTAACCTGTGACTATAAAGCAAACTGCAAGTATGTTATTGTGAAACTTAAAATAAAAAGAAAGGAAAGAATGAACAGGAAGGAAGGAAGAACAGGAAGGATCATTATGAGCTTAAAATTTTATATGTGAAATACATGAAAAATGTTCTCTATATAAATTTAAAAATTAAGAAAAGAAGAACTTGCACTCCATAAATGTCAACTGATAAGTGATTGTTTTAACACAGGAAAGTTTAGATTTAAAAATCAAATTATGATTTGTAATGTCAGGAAATGTGCTATGATTTTAGATAGGTAGGGCACAGTACAATATTTTTATTCTGTATGAAGTGCCTGTAATTAACCTTATGTTTTTATTTTTATTTTTTAAGATTTATTTATTTATTTGAAAGACAGAGTTACAGAGAGGCAGAGGCAGAGAGATAAGAGAGATCTTCCATCCACTTGTTCACTCCCCAGATGGCTGCAGCATCCACAGCAGGGATGATCCAAAGCCAAGAGCTAGAAGCTTCTTCTAGGTCTCCCAAGCAGGTGCAGAGGCCCAAGGACTTGAGCCATCTTCTACCGCTTTCCCAGGCCATAGCAGAGAGCTGGATTGGAAGTGGAGCAGCTGGGACTCCAACTGGCGCCCAAATGGGATGCCGGCATTGCAGACAGTGGCTTTACCAGCTTTGCCACAGTGCTGGTCCCATGTTTTTACTTTTGAAAAAGATTGCATGTTTCCCTTTTTGTGAGATTTCAATAAGAGATGCAGGATCTAGAGACCTCACCCTGCAGGTTTTGGAACTTTGATCTTATAAAAAGGTTCTTCTTGTTCCTGGTCATGTTTTTCCAGGCAAATATCAAATACAGAGACTTGGGAGAAAATGTCAAGCAAACGATTACATCCAAGAGTGAAAATAGAGTTTCAAATATCTTTAAATAAAGTAACCACAAGTCACAAACGTCTTCTTCTAAAGGAAACTAACTTTAAAAAAAAAATTAGTTGAGAAAACCATCAGCTAAGTAGTTTCTTTCTTTGCTTTGTTGTACAACTTAAACTGCTGTTCACAGCTGCACCCCAGATGCCTAGCTCAGTGTTTGCCAAATGGAAGGTACTAGGCAAATACCTTTAGAATAAGAGCTTAGTTTAGTGAATGAATTGATGAAGGCCATATCCTAATCTATCACCACTGACTGAGCAGAAATGTCCTCATCATTCCCTTCTTCCTGTTCACAATATTTAAAATGTGCAAATGTAGAATTGCGTTCTAGATTCCCCCTGCAGTATAGGAGGCCAGGGGGAAGAGCAAATCAAGGCAGGGGAAATTCTTCAATCTCTTAGCATCTCTGGCAAATCAGAAAACAATCCTGCTTGTTGTCCTAGATTTGAAAAGGTTTCAAGACAAATTACTTCTTTTCGCTTGGCCTTTTAACAATCAATCTAAATCCCACTTTCCAAATACGAAATGTCCTCCAAATATGACAGGACAGAAAGGGAGGGGATCCAATGATATATTCAAGGACACACTTTGATAGAATTAGATTGCTACACTGCCTCACAGAAGACAGGCGGGAAATGACAATTGCTAGGCTTTTTGGTGGTGGTAGCAGAGGAGGAAATAAAATGTATATGTCATTTTTATTCCAGACAAGGAGACTAAAGATAGCTATCAGTGAATGACAGTAAATTGTACCAGATGCCAAGTAAATTTTAACAGCTTTTTAGCTGTACTTCCTATAGTCCCATGATCATTAGTATTTTAATTTTTAGATATATAACTCAAGGTTTCAATACAATACCACATAAAAAGAATATTTCAAAGGTGTCTATGGAAGGAAATTCTTTTCTTGAGACTAGAATCCACACTTTGATCAAGAGATAAAAGTATTTTGTGTCTACCCTAGAGAAATGAAAACATATTTACACACATTCTTAAATGTGAATGTTCATAGAAACATTATTCATAATAACCAGAAAGTAAAAACAATCCAAACGCCCATGAACTGGAGAACAGATAAAAGAATGGGTTCCACCCAGGCAATGGAATATTATTTAGCAATAAAAAAGAATGAATTATAATAAATACCATGACATGGGAGAGTCTCAAAGACATTGTTAAATGAAATAACCCAAATAAAGAAGACTACACATATATTGCATCTATATAAAATGTTCAGAACATAAAAATCTAGAGAGAGAGAAAACAAATCAGTAATTATCTGGAGCTGGAAATGGTGCTGCAAAGATAAATGAAAAAAAAAATGTTGGGTGATAGGAAGTTTCTAAAATTGGATTTTGTAACTTTTACACAACTTATAAGTTTACTAGAAATTATTGAACTGTACATCTAAAAGGGTAGATTTTAAGATAAGCAAACAATAACTCAATAAAGCTACTAATAAGAGACCACTTTTTTTCACAGAGGAAAAGCTGGATTAGAAAGATTCCTCGTACAGAATAAAAATCTGTAAAATATAGAATATATTTTACTAATATCCGAAGCAATGATCAATCAGAAGTGATGTTTTCTTCTCAAAACAAAATGAAGAAAATTTGAAAATAAGCATTCCTCAATTGCTCTATCTTCTCATGCACTCTCGAAACAACCCCTTACTGTGGTGAGGGAAGGAGGGGGATGGGCGTGGGAGGGGAGCTCCCATATCACAAGCATTAGACTAAATTAATTGATGAAAAAGAATGAAATAAATGACATAATGAAGGCCTCCTTTCTCTTGAGCTCTTCAGTCATACATCTTCTTTGCTCTCACTGATCTAGGAACTTTCCCAGAGGTATGGATGAGCTCATTCTAATTTTGTGGTGCGCAACACCAGCTGAGTCCCCTATGCAAGCCACAAATTAATGTAAGTTCTCACCCCTTCCCCAAACCCACTTCCTCAGACTCCCTTCCTGCCACATCTCACCATCGTGTGCAGATAGTACTAATTCTACTTCAAAGAGAAAATTGAGGCTACCCTACAGAAAATCCCTCTGTTCTCTTGCCATTTGCCCCGTGGACAAACTCTCTTGTCTCCCTATCCTTTACCCTCTTCCATTCCCTAAGGGATCCGCACTCAACTTTCCCTAACACCTTCAACCTCTTCTTAATTCTTTCATTGTTCTTGTCATGCAAACATGTTCTAAGTCTTTCGCCACTGTAAAAGCAAACTTCAACCTTATCAACCTTTAGCTGCTTCCCTATTTCCCTCCATGCCTTCACTTCCTTGAAAGACCTCATTTTCCTCCTTCCTTTTCTCGAGCTCTGTGTGAAATCAGCGATGACATGTTGGCTGTTATATCACAGGGCGCAATCAACACCTAGTTTATCTGGGCTCTCAGTAATTTGCCTTTTAGCCTTAGAGTTGATACTTAATGAATTGAGACCATGGAGAAGGTTGGAACAGTGTGAGTATATTTTGCACCTCTATCTCTTAAAGACCAGGATCATGAAGGCTGGTGCTGTGGTGTAGTGGGTAAGGCCACTACCTGTAGTGCCGGCATCCCATGTGGGCAGCGGTTCAAGTCCCTGGTTCCTGGCTTTGGGGCCTCTGCAGACATTTGGAGAGTGAACCAGCAAATGGAAGATATCTCTCTCTCTCTCTCTCTCTCTCTCTCTTACTCTCTCTCTCTCTCTCTCCCCCTCTGTAACTCTTTCAAATAAATAAATAAATCTTTAAAAAAAAAAAAAAAGACCAGGATCATCATCATTGCTAACTGCCTACTGCATACTTTCACTTGGGTAACACATTGACAGTGTAAATTTGCATATGGTACTTCACCAAATCTAAATTTCTATCAATTATAAAAATAAACCATTACTTTATATAATATAAATAAAAGTCACCAACTTCATTATGCTATTGCTACTCATTATGAGAACAGAGCAAATTGAGAGATGTTAAAATGTAGGGAAAGCAAAGAAGGAGGTACCTTTCTCTGAAGGGAGGAGAGAACTTCCACTTTGACTATGACCTTGTCTAAATAAGATAAGAGTTGGAGAACTCAAAAGGCTTCCATAGCCTTGGCAACTCGTGACAAGAGCCTAGGGTGATTCCTGACACCATAAACAAGAGTGTCAATTTTTAAGTGAACAACAGGAGTCACTGTGCACTTACTCCCCATGTAGGATCTCTGTACTTAATCTGTAGTTCAATGTGAATTAATGCTATAACTAGTACTCAAACAGTACTTTACACTTTGTGTTTCTGTGTGGGCACAAACTGTTGAAATCTTTACTTAATATATACTAAATTGATCTTCTGTATATAAAGATAATTGAAAATGAATCTTGATGTAAATGGAATGGGAGAGGGAGTGGGAGATGGCAGGGTTGTGGGTGGGAAGGAGCTTATGGGAGGAAAAAGCCACTGTAATCCAAAAGCTGTACTTTGGAAATTTATATTTATTAAATAAAAGTTAAAAAATGTAGGGAAAGCAAAACAACATGCCTTGGAGTTAATAAATTATACTAAGCAAGTGAGGGAGTTCATTAGCTTAACTCCAAAAAGGAAGATGTTTTAAGCTGCTTGTACCTGCTTTTTCTTTTCTTTTCTTTATTTTTAGGTTTTATTTATTTATTTGAGAGGTAGAGCTACAGACAGAGGGAGAGACTGAGAGAAAGGTCTGCCATCTGCTGGTTCACTCCCCAAGTGGCTGCAACAGCTGTAGTTGGAAGAATCCGAAGCCAGGAGCCAGGAGCTTCTTGCAGGTCTCCCACGCAGGTGCAGGGGCCCCAGGCACTTGCACCATCTTCACTGCTTTCCCAGGCCAAAATAGAGCAGCTGGCACATGAACTGGTGACCATATGGGATGCCAGTGACGCAGGCAGAGGCTTAGCCTACTCCTCCACAGTGCCATCCCAGTCTGCTTTATCTTAATTGTCTTCAGCTCAACAATCCTTCATCATGTGGGTGTGGCATACTTTGCTTCCTTCCCTACATAACAATCATCCAATAACTCTGAAAATTACTTAAGCCTCCACATCTAAACTCTAATTGAAACTCATTCTCTATTTTTTTTTCATTTACTTGAAAGGCAGAGTAACAGAAAGAAAGAAAGAACAGATAGATCTTCCCCAAAACCAGCAACAGCTCAGGGCTAGGCCAAACTGAAGCCAAGAGTGGGGAGCTCCATCAGGGTCTCCTCTGTGGGTGTCAGGGATCCAAGCTCTTAAGCCATCTGCTGTCTCCCAGGACACATTGGCAGGAAGCTGGATCAGAAGCAGAGCAGCTGGGATGCAAACCAGCACTTACATATGGGATGCAGGCATCCCAAGCAGCAGTTTAATCTGTTGTACACCTGCCCCTTCAGTCTCCTGGTTGTTTTGTTTGTTTGTTTTTGTTTTTGACAGGCAGAGTGGACAGTGAGAGAGACAGACAGAAAGGTCTTCCTTTGCCGTTGGTTCACCCTCCAATGGCCACCACGGCCGGCGCGCTGGGGCCGGTGCACCGCGCTGATCCGATGGCAAGAGCCAGGAGCCAGGTACTTATCCTGGTCTCCCATGGGGTACAGGGCCCAAGCACTTGGGCCATCCTCCACTGCACCCCCTGGCCACAGCAGAGAGCTGGCCTGGAAGAGGAGCAACCGGGACAAATCCGGCGCCCCAACCGGGACTAGAACCCGGTGTGCCGGCACTGCAAGGCGGAGGATTAGCCTAGTGAGCCGCGGCGCCGGCCCTTCAGTCTCCTTTTAAACAAAGATACATCATTCACTTCCATTGTGAAACTACTCACTTTTAAATCATCTAGAAAGCAGGTACACATTGTTAAAAATTCTGTAATTTAGAAATTAACAAATTACATTGGCTCTGTAGAAGTCTAAAGAAAGTGTTTTCTTTTAAAAGATGTGTTAAAGATGAAAAAAAAAACTGATCCTAAGTCAGGAGCCAGGTGCTTCTCCTGGTCTCCCATGTGGGTGCAGGGCCCAAGCACTTGGGCCATCCTCCACTGCACTCCTGGGCCACAGCAGAGAGCTGGCCTGGAAAAGGGGCACCTGGGACAGAATCCGGCACCCCAACCAGGACTAGAACACTGGGTGCCGGCGCCACAGGCAGAGGATTAGCCTATTGAGCAGCAGCACCGGCCATTGGGGGGTGAAACAACGGCAAAGGAAGACCTTTCTCCCTGTCTCTCTCACTGTCCACTCTGCCTGTCAAAAAAAAAAAAAAAGAAAAAAAAAATTAGGAAAACATTTAATGCTTTCACAGATTTTCACTAGCAATATCAGGCAGGCCAAAATCTAGAATGTGTTAACATCTATTGGAAAAATGTCAAGGGTAACAAAATCATTTAGTCGGGTCACAAAGAGACAAGAACAATCAAGAAATTGCTCCCTCCCTTTCATTCATTTCACTTTGAGGATATGGTGTCATCACTAATACAAGAAGAAAACAGAAGTCAGTACTTGCCCCTGCCCAGCTTATCTTCATCTGGAAAGGGAAGGGGGAATTGAGCCCGAGAGAGACGAGGAGTAGTCAGAAGGCATCCAGTCCTATTAACTATGGTCACAGCTCCTGGGCCCAGCTGGACTGTGAGGGGAACTCAGTTTTCCTGGGAGACTGGAAGCTCTTGCAGATGCTCAAGAGGAACAAATGCCAAGGAGCATTAAAGAAATCAAGTTGGGTCTATTCAGAGAAAGCCTCCCCCGCATTAATGGCTGCCCTCTTCGTGGGCCAACTGCTGCTGCTTTCCAGCTGGTCCCGTCTCCGTCTCAACGCCTCGGGCACTTCTTTTGTCCTGGGTACAGTTGTTTCACCTCGCCTCAAAGACCAGAGATCCCTTCCAGGTTGCCAGCCTCTGCTCTGCTCAGTCCCAGAGAATCTATTGCAGCAAGCACTGTTTTCATGCTGGCGTTGAAGTCCTTCACTGTCTCTGATGTCGTCCTGTTGTTTAGCGCTTTGCTAGGTTCACATTCAGGCTTATGGGGCCGCTCAAAATGCCAGGATCAATGTCTAAATTAAATACTCTACACATACACCATTCTTCCTCATTTCCATTTCAATCTGCATTCACAGTCTTACTAACATTCATGTAAGCCATAGCTTGATTGAGAAGCAAATAATTCTGTCAGTGGAGCAGGGGGTCAATGGGTCTCCATAGGGAAGATGTAGCCCCATAGGAACATTTGACAATGGCTAGACACATAATTAATTATCACAACTTAAGCAGAGATGTACTACTTGAAATACTACTGGCATCTAATTGTTAGAGTTTAGGGATACAGCTAAGCATCCTAAAATGCACAGGGAAGCCACCCACAGTAAAGAATAATCCAGGCCAAGATATCAATAGTACTAAGGTTGTTTAATTCTGTAGGGAACTAACAAAATGTTAACTAATGCCATGATATGATTATAATCGCCTTTCTCATTTGTCATGGATTCTTGGTGTATGGGATTGCAATACTTGCCTTCAAAGATTTAACATAAAGTAGAACCAGAATATGAACCCATTCTGCATACCTATGTATACACCTAAGTATATGGCATGTACTTAAGCCATATTCAGAGTTCTCCAGCATGAGTAAAATAATGCATAAAATAATGCTTGTCAAAAATGTTGTTGACCCATTCTTTTAATTCCACAAATACACGTTAAGCTATTAATTGCATAAACTAGTAACAATTCATTTCAAAAGAGCATGAAAGGTCAAGGTCACTGAGAGTTTCCAGCCGTAGCGTCATCTGTGAAGCACTCTCTGGACGTCTCTCAGCCTCACTGAAACTCTATCCACAGTAAACATCATATTGCTTCTCCACAAGCAGAGAGAAGCTGCGGCGACATTCTCTGACCTCAGCAGGTCCTGACCCTGTGTGGCCAGGGTGGACATGCACTGCAGATCCTCCTGGCACTCTATGCAGTTCTTCCACAGCAGTATTGACTTCTGTGAACATCTTGATTTGGAAACAAAGTGCTAAGAACAAACATGAGTAAACAAACAGTTCCAAAATGGATATAAAGGACTTGTATTGTGATGAAACAAGCTAAGCCACAGCTTCAGACACCAGCACCACATTTCAGAGCACCGGCTCCAGTCCCAGAGATTCCACTTCCAATCATGCTTCCTGCCAATGTGTCCAGGAAGGCAGTGGGAGACAGCCCAAGTCCTTGCATCCCTGCCAGCCGTGTGGAGACCAGGACGAAGTTCCTGGCTTGTGGCTTCAGCCTGCCCCTGACCTGGTTGATGCTGCCATCTGTGGAGTAAACCAGCAAATGGAAGAACCCTCTCTCTCTCTCTCTCTCTCTTTTTCCCCCTTCTCTCTCCCCCTCCACCCCACTGTGTGTGTGTGTGTGTGTGTGTGTTTCCCTCTCTGTGAGTTTTTCTGCCTTTCAAATGCATAAATAAAACCCTTTTAAAAGAAACAAAAGGCATGTAGTATCAGAGGCAGGGTGGAAAGGGGAAAGACTGGGAACAGAAAGAGTAGGTGATAGTTTTTTTCGTCATCCCAGCTTGTGCCAGAGGTGATGGCAAGAACTGCTTCAGCTGTGCCCTTCACCCAGCTTTTGAAGCCCCGCTATTGGCCACCATTTTTGACTTGGTCAACCTGTCACTGCATCAGTTAAAATCTGTCATCAAACAAAACTTTACCAACTGTCACCCTTATGCCCACTGGACTTAAACCAGCTACTCTTCCCAACATTTCATACGTTGAACTAAATTGTGTGTGAAAATTACCTTTTAGTGACTTTAGTGAGAGCCTTGTACAAACAACTGAGGGCCAGTTTCAACTGCCAGAATAGCTCTCTGTCCCATCTGTTGGATGCACATACCATTAAAACCTTTATTGGCCCCAGAACTAGAGGACTCATTCTACAGTGTTAGCTAAAAACCTACAGAAGCAGCTCTACTAGCCCTGGCTATCACTGTGACTGAGTGGATGCTACTAAAGACCCAGGTTGACCATGTTGGCATCAATACTAAAAGGTAAAACTGCCCCAAAATGAGAGCATCAAAGTGCAATTTCACAACTGCGTCTTTGTACTTCATGTTAAACTGCTCAAAGAATATATATCTATTGCTTCTCAAAAAAATAGAGACCTTTTATAACATAGATTTAAAAATAAGAAAATTTCTTCTCCTGTTAACCTTGATTTGATAAGAAAACTGTCAAAGGACATACAGTTTCAATTAGACAGGAGAAAGAAGTTCAAGAGATTTATTGTACATTATAGTGATAATAATTAATAACAATATCTGTACTGTCTTCTTAAAAATTGCTAAAGAGGGGGACTGGTGCTGTGGAATAGTAAGCTAAGCCTCTGCCTATGGCACTTGCATCCCATCTGAGTCCTAGCTGTCCTACTTCCAATGCAGCTCCCTGCTAATATGCATGGGAAAGCAGTGGAAGATGGTCCAAGTGCTTGGGCCCCTATACTCGTGCTGGGGACCTGGAAGAAGCTCCTGGATCTTGCCTTCATATCGGCCCACCTCCAGCTGCTGCAGCCATTTGGGGAGTGAACCAGCAGATGGAAAACCTCTCTCTATGTCTGTAACTCTGTCTATCAAATAAATATATAAATCTTTTTTAAAAATTGCTAAAAGGGCCAGTATGTGGCGATCAAGTTGCCACCTACTCTGCCAGCATATGAGCACACTTTCCAATCCCTGCTTCACTTCTGATCTAGCACCCTACTAATACATCTGGAAAAGCAGAGGAAGTTTGGGGCCCCTGCTACCCATTGTGGTAGACTCAGAGAGAGTTCTGAGCTCCTGGCTTCAATCTCACCCAGCCCAGTCATTATGACCATTTGGGGTATGACCCAGCAGGTAGAGGATCTCTATTTGTGTCCCCCTATATACATATATATATGTATTTTTATGTATATTTATATATATTTATGTATATTTATATGCATATATATATAAAATTCTGCTTTCCAAATAAAAAATAAATCTTTTTTTTTTAAAAAAGAATGGGGGCCAGTGCAGCAGGTTAACGCTCTGGCCTGAAGCACCAGCATCCCATATTGGCGCTGGTTCGAGACCAGATTGCTCCACTTCCAATCCAGCTCTCTGCTGTGGCCTGGGAAAGCAGTAGAAGATGGCCCAAGTCCTTGGGCGCCTGCACCCATGCGGGACACCTGGAGGAAGCTCCTGGCTCCTGGCTTCAGATCAGCGCAGTGCCAGCTGTTGTGGCCAAGTGGGGAGTGAACAGCGGAAGGAAGACCTCTCTCTCTCTCTCTGCCCCTCCTCTCCGTGTAACTCTTTCAAATAAATAAATAAATCTTAAATAAATAAATAAAAAAGAATGGAAATTGCCAAAGGGTACACTTCAAATGTTTTCATCATTTAAAAAAATGAGAAGTATGTGATGTAAAACAAATGTTAAATAATTTGATGTAGCCCATTCCACAATGTACATGTGTCAAAACATCATGTTGCACACTGTAATTTTTTTTTTTTTGACAGGCAGGGTGGACAGTGAGAGAGAGGGAGACAGAGAGAAAGGTCTTCCTTTTGCCGTTGGTTCACCCTCCAATGGCCGCCGCGGCCGGCGTGCTGCGGCCAGTGCACCGCACTGATCCGAAGCCAGGAGCCAGGTGCTTCTCCTGGTCTCCCATGCGGGTGCAGGGCCCAAGCATTTGGGCCATCCTCCACTGCACTCCCGGGTCACAGCAGAGGGCTGGCCTGGAAGAGGGGCAACCGGGACAGAATCCGGCGCCCCGACCGGGACTAGAACCCGGTGTGCCGGTGCCACAGGTGGAGGATTAGCCTAGTGAGCCGCGGCGCCAGCCACACACTGTAAATTTATATAGTTTTTACTCATAAAAATCAATTAAAGAAAAAGAAAATTTCCTTAGAAACACCTTAAGGGAAACACCGTGCAGCGTAGACCTAAGAGTGAGCATCGAAGAAACCAAGAACATCTTTGGAAAAGCTGTAAGACGCTTTTCTAGGGGCCCAGGAAGAAGTAATGATCTTCTACCAGAAGCAGCGAGTAAGGTCATGGAAGCCTAGTATGGCTTTTTTACAGTTCTCCTTATAATTACACACTAAACAATTTACCCCTTGGGGATGAGTTCCTGAAGCCTGCTGAGACACTTCACTCAGAGAAAAGAGTACATGCTGTTTTTCTTCTGTTGCTGTTTATTTTTATTAAAACAAAAAAAACTTGCAACAACTGAAAAAAAATCACCTCTGTTGATTTTTACTCTTTCCAAGAAGACTGACAGCATGAATGAACATTTGTCCAATGTGTGCAGGAAGTCCAGCAATAAAAGACAATGGCTGACACATTCATGCCCAGTCAATGTCCTGTGGTCTGGAATTCATAAAATAAAGGCAGCAGATGGCATACCTAAATTTAATTTGCTATTTGATTTACCCTTGTGCTACCATTCTGAAATGCAGATACTGAGTGTTTAATGCCATTAGAAAACACAATATCATGCTTTGCACAAGGGGACTGTGTAACAATCCCGAGACCCAAGACTGCAGCCTATGCACAGCAGTGCTCTTGTCTAAGTGGGCCAGTCACCAGCCCATACTCCATGTCTCAGGGATGCCACAGCACATGCTTCGAAATCATTCCTCGTGGCAGGAAAATAATGCCAGAGACCGGGAAGAAGAAGACCATGCCTTTGATTCCTGTGTACCAGTAAGAAATGAGGGGGCTACTTTCATGTGTTTCAACTTTCCTTCCTAATAGTCCCAGAGAAAACTGATGCTTTCTTTCATTTTCCTTGTGGAACACTCTGCACCGTTGAACTCTGTATATCTTGTTCACTGTGCATCTTTCATTGTTCTTAGTAGTGTATGTCGGGCCAATACTCTAGCCACCACTCGCTACAATGGAAACTTCTTAAGTCTATGTTACAGCTCCTGGCAGCTGTCAAAACAGTTCCTGCTGACACCATGTTTAACAGCCTTTCCTCTGAGTCAGATCAATGTTGGGAGCAGCATGCAGTGCTGCAAAATTAGGTCATTAATTGTGAAGCAAGCTCAAGCCTCCTTTTACTTGGAGACCAAAACTCTGAGGGAAAAAGAAAAACTGAACAATCAAGAATTCTAGAATCATCTTTTAAATCTCAAATAAGGTGTCCGTTTAGTAATTTGATTCTCAGAATTCTTTGGAAGGATTTTAATACTTAAAAGTATGGTGATATAATAGCCTGTCCTCAAAAAGGACTGTGAACCATTCCAATGTTAAAATAAAATTTTCACTCCTAAAGGGTGAAAATCCAAGTCCCAACACCCATTACACTGATCATTTTCTGAGCACTTAAATGTCACCTTTTTCAAATGACTCCAGGGGAATCTACTGTCCATTTGTTTCTCTCAAGGATGAGCAGTAGGATTAGCCTATAAAAATATCACATGTTCATTTAATAAGGAGAAACACGGGAGTCTCAATGACTTAGAATCTGGGGACAGAAAAATACCAATTTGGTGGTCAGAACCAGATTGCCACATGACAGCATCACTGCAATTTCTGTGTGCCTGGAGGCTGCCCTTCCGAGCTAATTTTAAGAAGAAATGGAGATTGAACTGCAGCCACACAAAGTGGAACACAGACCTTTTTGAAGATTCACATCAGGTAAACGATAAACAGGTTGTCAGAAAATAGCAACATTTGAATTGATTTTATGCTTTTATTTCCCAACCATATGGCATTTTCTATTATTAGCATTTACTCATTAAAACTGAAACCATCCTCAAAAGGTTTTAAGGAGCCTTCATGTTCTGTTACAGCATTTTAAGAATAAAAAATAGTATCCCGCTACCTTACAAACCAGAAAAAAACAAAAATGTCTCATATTTGAATTAAAGGTGGAACTGCCGATTTTCTTAACATTTATCCCCAATAAAGCAAAGATATTAAGATGGAAACATAAGTGATGTGTTTATTTAACAATTCAAAATATCTGGAACATTTTCCTAAAATCCATCACCTAATACACAAATCAAAGATCAACATATTAAGATGGCTTATGAGAATTAACAAAGATAAATGTAGGAACAAAAACAGGTTGATTTGTTTGGCACCATTCCAGCTTTCCTCCTCACTCTTCTGTCCTGATTAATTGCCCTCAGCAAGGAGCTGGAGCCTCGTTAACGCTGTTTTCTTAATTCCTGTTGATGGAGTGTTGATACAAGGATAGAACAAGAACCAACTGCCTGTTCACCAACCCATTCTTCATGTGTTAATCAATCATAACTTGTCCATTTTAATTATCCCCCAAATTCCAAATAGAGATACGCTTGCAGTTTCCAAATATTTGCATGATTAAAGATGTTTTCCTTGTTTCAATAAGGAACCTCAAATTGATGACTCAGGTGCTAAGATTTATGGGATGAAGTAGCTGTGTTTATCTTCCAGCTTTCAAAAATACTGGTCTGCAACTCAGTAACAGACAACATTCCCACCAGAAATATGCCGACTATGCCCATTAAAAATGATGATCACGTAAAAAACATAAAAACATATACCGACATTAGTAAACACAAGGAAGAAAAGCCAGCCGAGAAAATGTTTTCTAGCCTCCTCCTTCATATTCATAAAAAGGCAGTGTTTTCAAATAGTAAATATAAATGCTCAAAACTAAGAGACCATAGGTGTACCATGTAACATTTTCGGGTTATTTTGCTCTCCTTGGAGCAATGCTAGCAGATTGGGCCATCCATCAGTTATTGGGCCATCCATCAAGTTACAGGGAAGTTCTGACTGACTCACAAATAACTGGACAGTTCAGTTAAGGAAAGGTAGTAAAGAAAATTTTCACCCAATTAATTAAATCAATCAGTTATTTTGATTGAAGACAAACAAACATAAAAGCTGACTCTTTGGAAACATCTTCCCATCTAGGAGGTTCCTTCTTTCAGCATATAAAATTTATTTCATTTTTAACACTAAAATTAAAGCCATGGGGCAGATGTTTAGCCTAGTGGTTAAAACACTGATTAGGCCATCCACATCCCATATAAGAGTATCTGCTTGAGTGCTGGCTCTGCTCCTGATTCCAGATTCCAGCTAATGCAGACCCTGTAAGGCAGTGGTGATGGTTCAACTAGTTTGGGTCTCTGACACCCAGGTGGGAGACCTGAGTTGAATTCCTGGCTCCCAGATTCGGCCTGGCCAAGCCCTAGCTATTGGTGGAATTTGGGGAGTATAACAATACATGCAAGTTCTGTCTCTGTCTATGCCAAGTAAATAAATAAATACTTTCTAGTACTTTCTAATACTGATGGAATAATTTTCTCTTTTCACAATTAACAGTCTAGGAAATGATAACTGATGAGGAGGAGGAGAAGGAAAATAATTTTTTCTGCTACCCTGAATTTTTAGTTGTGGAAAAAAGATGAATAGAACAGAAGAAGAGGCCGGCGCCACTGCTTACTTGGCTAATCCTCCGCCTGCAGTGCCAGCACCCCAGGTTCTAGTCCCGGTTGGGGTTCCGGATTCTATCCCAGTTGCTCTTCTTCCAGTCCAGCTCTCTACTGTAGCCTGGGAGTGCAGTGGAGGATGGCCCAAGTGCTTGGGCCCTGCACCCCATGGGAGACCAGGAGGAAGCACCTGGCCACACAGCACAGCGCGCTGGCCATAGCAGCCATTTGGGGAGTGAACCAACGGAAAAGGAAGACCTTTCTCTCTGTCTCTCTCTCACTGTCTAACTCCGCCTGTCAAAAAAAAAATAATAAAAGAACAGATAAGTTTATTAATACATATACCTTGTGTATACACAGGAGATACCCAAAGGAAAAATGAGTAAGTAAATCTCTGAGAGGTTGCTTAAATACCATCACCTGCTGAAACAGGGAAAAAGGATGTGGGGAGACACAGTTATGATAAGGTGACCAGGTATTACACTGTCAACAAGGGTAAGGCATACTTTGCAGATTTAAGTCAGTGCCTTCTCTACTAACAAGTTTCTGATGTTGTAGGATCATCCTTCTCTTCCTGGTACAGAGAAGACACCATCTCAAAAGGAGACTTCCTTTATAGATGCAAATTTCTCTCACCAAAGCACAACATCTATTCTTTTTGTGGAGTTTCTCCTGTGTCTGTTGTGAATTATATTTTGGGGTGGCCTATTCTATTCTCCTACAGTCACATTTGGTGGTAGTGAGTTCTTAACTCCTTCAAAGACAAAAATGATGATACTGAATTTTTGAGGAAATTATTTTATGTAAAATTTTTTTCATTAAATATCCAACAAACACAAAGACATACACAAAGTACTTGAACTTCTTCAAGTAATTAAAACTTTCCTGTGATTTAACAGAAATTACACATACCCTGGTTTAATCTCTTCCCTGTTCTCACTCTGGTCCTTGAAAAATATTGAAGAAGAGGATCTCCCACAAGGGTTCTACAAAAAGTTCATGAGATTTAGAATTAAAAGTATGAATTTATGTTGGTATAAAATATTTTTGAAATGCATGTACAGTTTTTTCATATAATACAAACCTTCTGTGTATTGTGTGAAAAGTACACCAAAATAAACTCATTTTTGATTCTATTTTCTTGGTGAACTTTTTGAAGTACCTTTGTATTTGTATTTCATCTGTCAATTTCATGTAGCACTCAAGCTGAGACAGTGGTTTACCCAGAATCATCATTTGATCCACTTGTTAAACTCCTATTCTAAAACAGTAGAAATGTTTCAAGGAAATGACTCCCTGAGTAATTTTGCCTGTTTGCATGCCTGGCAAAGCAGAGCTTTTCATCTCTGAATACTCCAATAGCACTTAGCCCAGCAACTTTAACATCAAAATCACAATACAGACCGGGGATCCTCAGGGTCAAGCCTTTAAATTAATGTAATTTTAGGGCAGGCATTGTGGCACAGTGGGTTAAGTCACTGCTTGAGCTACACATACCATGGCAAAGTACCTGGATCAAGTCCCTCTTCTACTTCCAATCAACCTGCTTGATAATGTGCACTCTGGAAAGCAGACAATGATGACTCAAGTGCTTGGGTACCTTCCACGCAATGGAAGACCCAGATGGAATTCCTAACTACTGGTTTTCGCCTGGCCCCAGTTCCAGCTGTTGTAGGCATTTGAAGAGTGAACCAGTAGATGCAAGATTCTCTCTCTCTCTCTCTCTCTCTCTCTCTCTCAGTGTGTGTGTGATTTTCCCTTTCAAATAAACATTTAAATTAATGTAATTCTAGTCATAAACTCAGTCTAGAGCTTCCCAAAATGTATTCTCAAAAAATCACTGTCCAAAGTAATGTTTTCAAAGGTAATCTTCCATAGTCAAACTCATCAGAATAGTACAAGTGGTCCCAAGTCTTCTAAGTATAGCTTGAACTCCACTCTGAGATGTGTTGGGAAATGCTGTATGCTATAGTCCATTTTGATGGTTTACAATACATAGTAAAGTCTTCAAGAAACCCTACACTAAAAAAACCCTGTTTGTTTTAGTTTAAAGTAAACATATTTGACCACAGAACGCTTTTCTACTTAATATTTTGGGAGATGCTTGGAAAACTTCTCTTTTAGAAATTAAAACATCACATAGGATGAAATGTAACACCATGGAGTAGTTTAGAAACTCTTCAAAAATCTCACACTGTTGCATGGAACACTGACAGAAAGATTCTTGCCTTATTAATCAACAAAGCTATGCAGAACAAAAGAAAATTTCAAAATAAAAACATGAGACAAAAGCAGGAATTTCAAAATCTAATAAAAATTATTGCACCTAACCAAAACAAACGTTAATTACTAACTGAAAATCCTAAATACCCTCCACTTGTATTTACAAAGCATCAGTTGAGATAAACTCTACAGTATGTTTATAGTTCCAAGTATAAGACCACAATTCATCTACAAGAGATTATGTCTTCCTTTAGTGAATATTTGTCATTCTTGTTGGTTACCCAAGTCTAAATCCTTTTTCTAAGTTTGCAGAATGCTTAGGCTAAGGAGGCAAAGACTCTTCCTACTATCAGCACTAAAAATCAGACTCTCAGAGACAGACAGCATTTAGCCTGGCGGTTGAGATGCCCACTTGTCTTATCAGAATATCTGTTGTTGACACCAGCTCCCTGCTAATGTGTACCCTGAGAGGCAATACGTGATAGCTCAAGTAGTTGAGGCCCTGCCACCTACAGAGAGACCTGCACTGAGTTCCCAGCTCCTGCCTTTGGCCTGTATCAGCCCTGGTCATTGAGGGCATTTGAAGAGTGAAACAGCATATGAAAGAAGTGGCCATCAAAGAAGAATGTACTTTTCTCTGAAGGGAGGAGAGAACTTCCACTTTGCTTATGGTCTTGTCTAAATACTGATGGGATTTGTGGATTCAAAAGGCTTGCATAGCCTAGGCAGCTCATGTCAAGAGCCTCAAGTGATCACTGACATCATACATAAGAATGTTAATTGTTAAATTAACAACAGAAGTCACTGTGCACTAACTTCCCATGCAGGACCTCTGTCTTCAAAGAGTTGTATTATGAGAGTTAACAATAAAACCTGTTCTCAAAAATTTTATTTCATTTTAGTGTATTAAGTGGAGGATATTCTCATGTCTCATAAGTTTTAATAATGCCTAAGTGTCCAAATCCATTGCTTGTTTTCTTAGGTGCTTCCTTAATTAATGATAAAACTCATTCTCAAGGACCTACTTTCTTTTATTGTATTAAGTGGAGGATATTCTCATGTCTCTTAGTTATATCTAAGTGTTCACAAAAGATATATAATTCTTGGGTGCTTCTTTAAAAATTAAGTTTCTAAAAAAAAGTGAAATTAACTTCGAGATGCAGTGATTGACTAGCCCTTGTCTTGACTGTTGAGGAACAGTGTGTGTGTGTGTGTGTGCGCGCGCGCATGCAAATTGTTGAACTCTTAACTTTGTATAGAGTTGGTCTTCTGTATATAAAATTAATCAAAAATGCATCTTAGCAGAGAATGGGACTGGGAATGGGAGAGGGAGGAGAAGAGGTGGGAGTGTGGGTGGAAGGGCTGGTATGGTGGGAAGAGTCACCATATCCCTAAAGTTGTACTTATGAAATGCATGAAGATTGTATTCCTTAAACAAAAGGTTTCTTTGGGGAAAAACAGAAGCCTTCTATTTAATGTCAGAAATATGGTAAAAATATACTATAATATCCCCCCAAAAAGAAACAGCAGATGAGATTGCACCCCCTTGCTCTCTCTCTCCTCACCCCTCAAATAATAATATAATATTCACTTTCTCAACCACTCATATAGCAAAGGCACTGGCCTATGATTTTGACTTTGACTTAGGAACTACTACAAGTGAGGGCTACTCAAGATCTGACCTGGAAAGAGAGGCAGCTGAAGCAGTAGTAGTGGCATTGAGTATTTTGTATGTGGTGTATGTCCAGCTTCTAGGGACGGTCACTTGACCTAGGCCTGGATAATCAGCACATCCTATCATCTTGACTACTAGAATTACTTTAAGGATAGTTCAGTACATATCTCAATTCAATTCACTAAGATTCAATCTGAAGATTCAGGTTAGAATTCTTGGGAAGAAGAAAGCATCCTTCCAAGAGGGGTTCTAATCTACTACATTACAAAACTACCTGATAGTGATCATCCTGTAATTACAGGGCAGGATTGACCGAAAAGAGAGGCCCAGGCTTAACAGACACCATCAACTAAGCCTGTGAAGCCAGAACTATTGCAGAACTTTTCAGCTATACTAATAACAAGTTTTAACTTCCATTTAGTGAGTTTAATTTTATTTTTAGTCACAACCAAAAGGGAATTTAGGGCAACCTAGGGAAGTGAAGTAAAGAAAGAATCCAAATCAGGATTGATGGACTGCAAAGGACAAGGTCAGTGGGGAGATTAAAAAAAAAAAAAAAAGAACAATGAGCAATGAAGTTCACACTTGATCTTAGCCAAAAGGCCGAGAAGCGATTAGCAATGATGTTCAAATCTGGAAGAATCAGCAGCAGAACAAAATGTGGTATATGGAGAAGATAGGGTTAGGATAATTTATAAGTAATCCAGTAATAAGGATTTACCATATATATGGTACCCATAGCATGGTGTATGAAGGGTGCAGTAATCAAAAAGACATCTGATCTGGATACCACTTGAACATTAATTCTGAATATGAAGAAGATTCTAAGATTCTAAGTTTCCCCTCAGAGGAAACTGACAATTATAGCAATACAAACATGGGGTGGGAAGGGGATTTTACGACTTCAGAGAAGCTTATAATTTTTATTTGATAGGAATTTTCATATAGTCATAAAATGAAAAGGGAATTCTTGGGGGGATCTTTTTGCCATTAAACCAAGAAAAGAATAAAATTTGAACTTCCTAAGAAAGCAATATCTTTCATAATATTAATCTCTCTATAATATGGCTATTGAACACTGCCAAAAGAACTTGGCATTTATGTGAAAATATCAGATTGTCATTACTTCTTCATCCTCCTGCTGTATGCACCAGCTACAAAACAAATTATAATGAATAAGACACAGTTTGATCTCTCAAGGAACTTGCAATCCTAGTGAAAGGAGAAAGATTCACAAATATTCATCTGGAATACAAAAAATTTTAAGACTGCAGAGATAAAAGCAAAGCAATCTAAGAGGGCACAGAGATGGGAATAATTAATAACACCTGTGAGTTAGTCTTGTCAAAGTCGAAGCACTGCCTAAAGTTCCAACTTTGTAATCAGTTGTGTTGATAAAGGAGAGACCATTTATATCCTCTATATTCAGGAAATTATGTAACTGGGCTCTAACTTCTTTGAAATGTTTTAATGGATTCTTGAGGGAACATGAAGATAAGCCAAACTGAAGAACATTCTACACAACTGACTTGTACCCTTTAAAAATGTCTATATGAAAGATAACTTAAGGTTGACGTACTAGCCCGGATTATAGGAGACTTAAAATGTTACAACCACAATGGGAAAACATCCAGCAGAACCTTGTAAACTTACATCTACATTATGGGTTTAGCAATTCCTGTCAGATAATTACCCCCATTCAAATGAAAATACATGTCAATGAAAAGACTTGTTCACAAATGTTTAGGGCAGCCTTATTCATAATAACACAAAATTGGAAGCAACATTACTATCTATTAACAAGAAATTGGCTAAACAAATTGTGGTATATTCATAAAATAGAATATTAGTTGTTAACAAAAGGGAACAAATTAATACTCTATACAAAAATACTGCTAAATCTCAAAAGATACTATCTTAAATGAAGGATTCCAGACACAAAGGAATATATAGTGTATGACCTCATACACATTAAGCTAGTACAAGCAAAATTAATGTATAAAGCTAGAAATCAGGACAAAGAAGCTCCTGGCTCCTGGCTTCGGATCAGTGAAGCTCTGGCTGTTGCGGCCATTTGGGAAGTGAACCAGCAGATGGAAGACCTTTCACTCTGTCTTGTCCTCTCTCTGTAACTCTACCTCTCAAATAAGTAGATAAAATCTTTTAAAAAGAAGTTATTTACTCCCGGGCTATTCAAGTCTGATATCCCACTTGAATAGGTGGGACTTGAGAGCATTCGCTGTTTCCACAGGTGTTGAGAATGATATCCTCTCAGACTTTACACAGCTACTTAGGCAACAGTGCCAGGAAACCCACTAATCAAGGTTGATAGGGCCTGTTTACAATCAGGAAAGAAAGCAAAGAACACCCGGTATTATAAAAGCAGGTGAGCCCAACCCAATACACCGAGTCAGACACAATGTTGGTGTTCCTGGTTCTGGTGACTGTGGCCCTGGCATGTGCTCATCATTCTGGTGAGCATTTTGAAGGGTAAGTAAGCAGTTCCTTAAAGAGCAACTCATTCTTCCTTCCCAAAATTTGCACCCGTGACCAATTTTAAATTTTCTGTTGATCTTCGGTTTCACCATTCAGTGAGAAGGTGTTGCGTGTCAGCGTTGAAGATGAAACTCACATCAACTTAATACAAGAGTTGGCCAGCACCAACCAGGCAAGTAGCACCTATTTTAAAATCTTTGATTGTACTGTGATTCTACCAAAGGAAGAAAGACATGAAATATGAACTGAACTCATAGCAGTTCAGGCTTGGGAAACATGTAGAAGCGCCATACGTTCTTTTTTCTGTCCACATTAGATTGCCATAAGCCCTATAGTATTATAAATCCATGCTGCTTCTGAAAGAACTGACAGGGCATGGCAACTGGATGAGTGGAACTGTCACGAAGGTCACCGAGCATCCACTGTGCAGTCACTTCCCTTATAAAGCAAAAGAGAAAAATGACCAACTGGATATAACCGGAAAACTGGGCTCTCATCCAACTTAAAATTCATTTCCACATCCCATGTATCATCTGTTCTCTTTGATTTTCTTTCATTCCAAATCAAACAGCTTGAGTTTTCATGACCTTGATTTGAGTCCCCTTAAAGATATAATATTGGAGGGGCAGGGAGAGAAGATAAGAAGTAATGATAAAAAAGTAACTTTGCTTATAAGAAACTGAAATCGCTATGCTCCTTTTTTAAAAAAATAAATCACCAAATATGGGGTGAGAACTGGCATTTTTTTATTAAACATGTAGTATGTGGCAGCAAGATATTGTTGACCACAAACAGTTTCACTCGGGCCAATGCTGTTCTTTTATGAATATATAAATTAAAATTATTTCCTAGCTCCTAAATATCTGTCTATATATATACATTTTTTAATTTCTAAGGTGTGGAGAAAGGAAGAAGGTGGAAAGTGTCATAACTGCAGACCCAGAGCTTAGCCTTGAAAGAAAATGTGCAATAATCTATTCCAACCTTCCAATCAAATCTGGAATTCCATCCCCTCTGTCCCTGAAAGTAACATCCCTGGTTGCTAGCCCTGGTAACAGCTGAGCACTTTCAGGGATGGTAGGTACACTACTTTTCAGAACAGCCCATTTGCCTTCCAACCATTCCAAGGGTTTTCTTCCTTGTATGGAGCCTTTGAAAGTTGCCTTCTCTAACTGTGACCCATTAGACCTAGCTGAGCTAAACATTGTTCTACCTCTAAGATTCATCTTTCCTAGGCTGTCTCTCATTTTTCTTAGCACTCATTTACAGACTCTCGATTGTTCTGGTCACTTCTGGATACAGCTTGGTCTTTCTGTCTATATTCCTATTTTTAAAATGTAGTTACCAGAATTGACAATGGACCTCTGATGTTTTCTGATTAATAGATTCTACAGAAGCAGACATTTACTCCTGGGAGCCTAAGATCCCTTTTAGCATCTTTGACAGTCATAGAACTCTCTTAGCTTATATGAAATCTTTGTTCAAAGCCATTAGGTTACTTTTTTCCTCAGAAGAACCACCCTCAAGCAAGTGATCTTTCCTTCTGCGCTTGCATTATTCATTTTTTTAAGCTAAAGATGACAGTTTAGATTTCTACTGCTAAAATTTATCTCGATAGCCTATCTCAGCAGCTTTAGATCTTATTCAGACATCCAGAAAAATACGTCTTCCCCCTAACTTTAGAACATCAGCAAGTTTGATAGTCATGGGTTCTCAACCTTCATCTTTGTCACCGATAAAGAAAAATGTGAGTGGCTCAGCAGTCAGCACAGAAGTAGAGTTCTCCTTCAAGGCTCACTCTTGCAGTACATAGTTATCATGAATGTCCAAAGTCCCAGACGCAGTGTTAAGCACTGAAAGAGATTCATTAACCTGCTTTTCCTCAGGTACGTTTATTCAACTACTCTAAATTAGTGGGATATTACCATAGCACTGACACTGGGCCACTTTCTGGCTTGAAAAGAAGGAAACCAGTGCAGCCACTTCATCAAATGCTTTGCTGGTATCAAGATTCAGCATTCTACTAAGTTAGCAGGTTTTTCCAATAATATGACGAAGCTAATTGGGCCTGACTTATTCTTGCTCTAAACCATGCTGGCTCACAGAGATCACAGCCTCTTTTTCTGAGCATTCACAATCCATCTGCTTCCAGTTTACTCTGCAGCTTTGCTAAATCCATGCCAGGCCCTGGGAGCTCCTGCTTCTGGGCTTCACCTGTTTTCCCATTTATGAAACCCAAGACTTGTCCCCTCCACTCCCCAGTGAGCCCTTCAACCTCTGATTCTTCCAAGATTGTAAGAGAATTCTGCAACCACCACATCTGCAGCATTTTTTAAAGTTGCCTAAAATTCAGCACTTTATGATCATCATGAGCAGAATCTGGACTCATACTTCCTGGGTTCAATCCCTGCCCTACCATCTGCTAAATGGACCTGGTATACCTCTCTCAGTCTCATTTCCTCATTTGTAAAATGATGACAATACTATTTACCTTATTGGATTGTTGCCATGTTTTAAAAGAATAATACAAGTAAAGCATTTAGAAAAAATAACAAGAACAAAATAAGCATTTGATATCATTACTGTCATTAGGTCTAGGGTTTTAATGCAATTCAATACATTTAATAATTTAATAAATTTAATTTTATTGCAATTTTAATAAATTATAAATTTATTAATTTATAATTAATAGACTCCTCTTCATCCCTTGGGCCTCATTGTTCTCTTTCCAAAGAAGGTCTTTTTATTTTTTTTTTAAATCATAACATGTGAAACACTTTTCACTTATCTCGGTGGTAAATTCACCTCTCAACCCAACAAGAAAAACAGGAGACAGTGTGATTCCTTTTTGGAAAAGACAAAAGTCAAACAAGAGTTAATGGGCTACTTTCTCTCTTACAGCTGCAAAGTTATGCCTGGGCTCCAAGCAGTAGGACACATGTTTCTTCTTTATTCTTTTTATTTCCAAGAAGATTGCAAGGAAGATTTTCAAAAACCTTAGCAGTTGTGTGATTGCACCATAATCTGGGCTGTAGCCTTCCTGATAAAATCTTCCAAGGGCATCCAGTCCTTGTATCCATCCGTGGCCAGGGGTCCTTGCTCCTAGCTTTTGAAGATTTCCTTTTGAGAGCCAGATGTATTGGAGAGATCTGTGACCACGTTGTGCTCTAGCATCCTCTCCTATTTCATCTGTATTTGGATAGTGAGGATTTTCTTTTATCTCCTTGCAATCATGGTTGCTCTTGTCCCTTTATTGGGTACATTCACCATTAAGCCTCCTACTGTCTTTTCTCTGGACCTCCTTGAATAGTGCATTTCTCAAGTGTAAGGTACATTTTGCTCTATGCCTAGAGTAACATGGTTCCTACCTTCCAATGCTTTCCTCATTCCCACTGCACCAATGAGTGCCTCCTCCATACTGTCTTAGAATTAGGTCTGGAGTAGAAGATGTTTCATTTTCCACAAAAAGAAAATTTTCCTCGAGATAAATAAAAAGTCTATCAGATGCGGTACTTCAGATTCAATTGCAATGTGAAGAAACAAATTTGTGCATGTGAATAACCAAAGATCCCCAGAACCCTGAAAGAATTGAAGATTGATTTACTTTTTCTTGCTTTTGTGCTAGTTTTATAACATATTGTAAGAAGGGATTCTTCAGTTGTAAGTCAGTTGGCTGGTTAAGTTGATATTTGCATAAGAATATCATTTAACAGGTGCTAAGAAGTGTGCATGACTTACCAAGTCTAAACCTCTGTGTCTGTAATAAAGGCTTGCTTCCCTCTTCCACCTCATTCTGGAATGACAGGTATTTACTAGGATTATAAATTCAGAGCTAACTTTTAAAAATGTGCTTTCTCTTTAGAATGCGCTTATCTTCATTCCTCTTCTCTATACAGTGTAGTTGAGCTATGGTTTCTCACGAGCCCCTGCTCTCTCTGTTCTTACTATGGCATGTCCTTATACTTCCTCTACTACCAGTTAACCTCTTATCTTGTCCCTCTCGTCCTTGACCCACTAGGTATCATCCTATTCCCAACCCTTATCCAACCATCTGTGCTCTTTCCTTTCAACCCTTTTATGACAACCACAATCACATCTTTCTCCTGGAATTCCTCTGAATGGAATCTCAGTGTCCTGACCTTGCCTATGGCCCTGTGTCCTAACAGTACCTACTGGACTTCTACAACCATTTGAAGATTATCAAGATAGGACATAGGATTCTGGATCTGTGTATCTGAAATTGAGTTTTTTTAATATTTTGCCTCATCGGTTTTTGCTGCACAGTTTCTAAGTCTGTCCAAACTCCTCTCCAAACTCCCTAGCCGTGGTCACAAATGTCACCATCACAGCTGAGACTAGCCCCCAGCCATCTAATCAGGGACTGCGTGAGATACTGGGGCAGAGAAAGGCCCAATGTTGGGCTCACCTCAGACTTGTAGATGCCTTCTCAGCAGAAGGAAGAACAAGAAATCAGTTACCCTGAAAGAGGCAATACACTCTGGCTAATATTTCTTTGTAGAAAGGAGATGTTTAAAAGCACATATCACAAATACAACTGATGGAATCATCAAATACATTATCCTGCTATTTTGTGCCTAATTTTATCTAAAATCCCTCCTCCTTATGAAGACAGAAGCCCTATTTGATTTTCCCACAAATAGACTTCTCATTCCAGGTTCAAGGCCCAGCACATAATAGGTCCTCAATAATACTGGATGAATAACTGAAAACATCAGTTCAATATTAGGTCCCTGGGAGTATTCTGTTTCCACTGCAGAGCCAGAATATTCACTGTGGAAAATACCATTTTTCTTCCTGATGTATCCTCCACACTTCAGGATGTCCCTGGTTCCACACATTACAATAACTTGTGCAGAACTGAGTCCCAAGAAAACTTCCTAAGACAAATTTATTCAAAAGTAAAAGGGAAAGCTCAGTTTCCCTCTACTAAATTTTATGGCTGTAGTTAATTCAATAGCATTTATACAGCATATTAATTCATTACTACAAACATTGCTATTGCAACAAGCAATACTCCAGAAAAATCAATACATAGAAAAGAGCAGTTGTGCAATACTGCAATTAACTAGTAATATGGGAAATAATTATATGCTCTTCATGCTGGGTGATAATCAAGGTTATGTGTATATCTGTAAATATTTCTATTGACATCTAACCACTTGGTACTAACCCTTGGTCACTCAAAAGAAGTATTTCAAAGAAATTTCATGGATTTGGAAAATAACTCAAGGAGCAGAGCATTAGTGAGCTCTCAGGTGATACACTCACTGAATTATAGGAGTCCAATATGGTATATTTTGATTTTTATTCAGATTGACTTCTGGAAACCAGATTCTGTCACACAAATCAAACCTCACAGTACAGTTGACTTTCGTGTCGCTGCAGAAGATGCTGACGCTGTGGAGGACTTTCTGAATCAGAATGAACTACAATATGAGTAAGTTTATGTTGGATAGCCCTTCAGATTATCTTCCTTGCCGCAGGGCCTTTGAATAATCTTGGGAAGGTAAAAATGAGACCAAGAGCATGCCCTCCTTATGGCTCCACAAGTAAATAATGGCATAGCTGGTTCTGGGTTCCAAATATTAACACTTCTGTGACTGGGTGTGGAAAAGTGACAGACTTCTTGTCTGAGGACAAGAACAAGAAAGGATGCTTAATTACACCACACCTGCTCAACAGAGTACTGGGAGTCCTAGCCAGACAAATCAGACAGGACAGAAGTAAAGGACATCCCTATAGAAAGAAGGAAGTCAAATTGTAATTGTTTGCAAATAACATGATTTTATACATGGAAAATTCCAAGGTTTCCAACAAAAACATGCTAGAACTAATGAACAAACCTAGCAAAGCTGAAGATATAAAGTCAATGTATAAAGTCAATAGAGAGTCATCTGAAAAAGAAATCCCATATCCAATGGCTACAAAAAAATCTGGGAATACAGAACAAAAAAGTGAAAGATTTCTACAATGAAAACTGAAAAGCATTGATGAAAGAAATTGAAGAGGAAACAAAGAAATAAAGACATTACACGTTCATGAATTAGAATATTAAAATGCACACACAACCCAAAGCAATTTACAGAAAAAAAAAAAGAAAAAAAAACAACTTCTGCACTGGCAAATTTTGTGCTTAATTACACCTCTAGTGAAAATGGTTTTGACTCTTGAACTCCAAACCTTCAGCCAGATATCTGACCTGCTACTGCTTTGTGGATGAAACTAGAGAACAGGCCAAACCAATGGTGACTCTGGACACACTTTTAGGTCCAAATCTTACCAGTTCTTCTTTCTAGGGGATGGACTAGACCTATTGGGAGCCATGTCTCTATATGCTCTTTTAACTTGGGAGCAAAACTTAAGTCAGTTTGAATGGCCATTCTGTCTTTTTGTCCAAGGTCCTATCACCATCTCTAGTGCTGGTAGAAGGCATAGAGAGAAAAGCCCCAGAAAAGACCTTGAGTAGAGCTGGCAAAGCCGGGCGCACAATATCAACTCTCCTCAAGTATCTGGCTAGTCTATCTAGTTCTTTCTAGATGGTAAGTAGAGCCAGTTGTCCATCTTTTGATCCAAGAAATAGGTACTGAGCACCCATATGTATCAAATACTGGAAAGGATAGAAATGGCCCCATTTCTTTTAAAGGAAAATAGACTTGAAACTAGGAATTTAGGGAATAGACCAAGTCTAGAGGGCAGGGAAGTCTGTCCTAGGTAATAAAGCTTCAGCTGAGAACTACAAGTTGGGGAGGAGTTAGCCAGACAAAGGCAATGAAAAAGCATCCTCTAGTCAGCAAACAGAACATACACTAAGGCTTAGAAGCGGGAGGGACCTTGCTGACCTAGATGTACTTGCAGGAAAGGAAAGGAATGAGGTCCTTACTACAAAGCAGAGTTCTTACTGGAGGCATGGACCAGGAAGGAGAAAAGAACATTCAAAGGTTGATCCAGCAGTCCCCGCCACAAACCCTTCATTATGTGTCAAGAAAATATGACCTACCAAATTTTAACGTTAGACATGTTCTCTTGTTTTTCACTTCTTAAAAATATATAATCACATTTGTGCCATTGAAAATGTCAAAATTGTTGCCTATAATATCTGTATTTCCCTCGAGAGAAGTGGTGTGGCATAACACAACCCCCAAATACTTTGGGGAAAAAAACATGACCAGATTCCAATCATGGCTCTGCAACTTCCTGACTGTGTTACACAGGATAATTTCCTTAATCTTTCAATGTAACAATATAATGTCTCTCCTAAAGAGCTGTCATAACAAAGAAATAAAATAATATGTAAATAAATTGCAATTGGTATCAGTACTGCTGAGAATGCTGCTATGGTTGACTAATGTAAAAAGAGAGATTATATATATATTTTAAAGGTCAGTGGAAACTGTTAAGTTTAACCCCGTTATCATGCCTCACATAGCTTAGCTATCTGCTTTTGCCTGCGGGAGTGTCAACATGTGACCTTAAGAGCTGGCTGTCTTTTTAAAACAAAAAGATAACCCAGTAAGTTTCAAAAAGTGATTAAGATTCATGTCTATGACATTTTGCTCTTCTTATACCAGGAAGAACTTCTAAAATCCTAGCCTTTAGGAGCCTTCAGCAGCGTTCACAACGATGATGAAAAACAGAGGTCAGAGTCGAATTCTGGCCACCTGTGCAATGTCCTAATTCAATTCATACCAGAAAATAGCGAAAGGGTTTCCAGTCACCTCCCAACCAAATTTACAGAGCTGGTAGAAAATTCACTTTCTTTTTTTGGTGTAAGCTTTTAGAAAATCTTGTATGAACACTGTCTCATCTAGAACATAGGATGTTTCCTGAGGACTAAGATCTTGTTCATTTTTGCTTCTCTGTTTACTGCTGAGCACATTCGCATCTTATAATTCTCTAAATATTAAATAATAATACAGCCCTAGAAGTCTTGGAAAAACACACGAGCAACATCCTTGCCAGGAACGCAAGCAATTCCCGTGCATCCCATTATCACTTCATATGGTAACTAATCTGTGTTTAGACAGTTTCCTGCTGGTAGGGGCTTGCAGTTACACTTGCTGTAGCAGGAACCATCTACTGCACACTTCCACCAAAATAACTCTTCAGATTTTTTCCATGGCCCCAACCTTTTCAGCAAGACTGGTATTATTTGGCAACTTTAATCAGACCCTGAATTATCATGGAAAAGATTCAAAATGTATGCAAAGTGAAAAGTAACTAGTTTTAAATGCCTAAGTTGCCCCTTAGCTTTAGAAAGACTAGAAATCACCTGGTGTGAATCTCCTAGAGTTCTGAAGCTAAGTTGACAGAGCTCTTTGGTGGATAGCCCTCCAGAGAACCTCTTCCTATAAATCGCAGGAAGATTGTCTTTTCCCTGTCCTCTTCAGGGAGAGATTGAGTGTTACTAAGAGTCTACAAGATCATTTTTCTGTGAATTTCAGAGTCACACTGGCAAGTGTCCTTGGATAGCCATATGCACATAGCAGTATCTTTTCATAGCACTAGGCACAGAGTTCAGGAACTGACCAAACCTCAGGAGTCTGAAGGTGGCATGAAACTGAGTCATGTCTCCCTGGCCCTCTCAGACACCATGTTCTTTGCTTTGTTGGGAGTCAGGGTTATCTAATTTGCTTGCATGTTTAAAAAAAGGAAAAGAAAGAAGTTGGATGGCACTATAAAAGGAGCATATGAAAGTATAAAATAATGTACATGCCTCTGTATTTTGGAGCTGTAATGCAATCCCTATTATATTAAGAGGCATTGTTTTAATCTTCTAGAATAGGAGCTCATTATTTAGTAATAATATTTTGTAATTTAGCTAAAGTAGTGCTTTGTCCTAAATCTAATAAAATAAAATAATCATAAGGCTGGAAAGGATCATTTGAGGTCAATTCCTTGCCTTCAGGCAAAAGGCAGCACCACATTTCAACCTCATTCTGATGCTTTTGTAAGTTACTAGAGGAAACTTTTACTCTTGGGTGTCATCTTAAATTTAACTAACTGTGTTTTTATGGTTGCCTTCGCCTGCTTATTGATGAAAAAGCTTTAATATTTAACACAGTAATAACTCTAACAGAACGTCTCTTCTTAGTACCAAACAAAACACTAGCCCTCACATAATCACTGATTCTCCTAAACAACTTGAACTTGAGAAGTGGGTGCAGATGAAAGTGTAGCTATATGTTCTGGAAGCTCTGCTACCTCTCAACCCAGAGCTGGTTCCTAATAGATCAGAGACAGCCAGGACGGTGGTCTTAGATACGGGAGTTTACCAAAAGTCTTGAGGGTGAAGACTGCCTGGAAGCAATTAACCCATAGGCACCCACTAAGAAGGCACAGGACCTAAATTATATTTTCCTTGCTCATTGATAGCGAAAAATCTTAAAATGAAAGTGGATGTCATTTACCATTTCCTCTTGGGCTTTTTGTTTGGTTGTTGGTTGTATTTTTTGTCTTTTGTCATTTAATAAGAGAAGTAAGGCAGAATTTTTTTCAAATTGATGATATTTGAATATTGTCATTTTCTTATATGTTAGTGTTTTTTTTTACATGTCCAGGTTTTTGTTTTACTTGCTTTATCTTGTTTTATTTTTCTGTTTTTATTTTTTAGTCATCCTTGAAAATCATTTTCCTAAACTACCTTTATTCTAGGCTTTAGTTTCATTCATGTTTTCTTATTGTTTATGAAGGTGGTAGCTGGCAAAAAAAATTTTTAAGGCCAATGGATTTGAGTCAAGTCATTGCATTTTAGAATTGAAGAAGACATTGAAAGTCTACTAAGCACATGGCCCCATTCTAAAACTTGCAAAATTAAGGTACAGAGATAAATGAATTTTTTGTAAAGCTAATTTACGAGTCAGATAAAACTGTCCCTTGATCTTTTGGTTCCTAGTTCATGATTCCTTTTGCTTCTACCCTGTCTCCTAACAATTCAGTTTAGGTGTTGAATATAATTATAATACTCACTATAACCATCGTAGCAGGCAAAATGAGAGTCCCCTGAAAATATCTACACCCTAAACTCCAGAGCATCTGAATATGTTATGCTACATCGCAAAGAGGAATTAAGGTTATCGATGGAACTGAATTCCCTGATCAGCTGATTTAAAGCAGAGAGATTATTCTGGATTGTTCAGATAGATACAACATAACCACAAAAGTCCTTAAAAGTGAAGGGGGGGGGTGCTGTGTTGTGATGCAGCAGGTTAAGCTGCTGCTTGTGAGGCAAGCGTCCCATATCCAAATGCTGGCTGTTCCACTTCCAATCCAGCTTCCTGCTAGTGCACCTAATGAGGGCAGTGAAAGATGGCTCAAGTGCCTGGGCCCTGCCACGCATGTGGGAGACCCAGAAGAAGCCCCTGGCTCCTGGCTTTACCCTGGCTTGCCCCTGGCTGTTGCAGCTGTTTGATAGCAGCCATGGAGGATCTCTCTCTCTCTCTCTTACTCTCTCTCTCTCTCTCCCTGTCATTCTGCCTTTCAAATATGTAAATAAATAAACCTTTTTTTGTTTTATTAAAGAAAAAAGAAAGTTGAGAAGGAAGCAGAGAACAGGCAGAGTGACTGGGTGTGAAAAGGAATTGATCTGCTACTGCTGGCTTTGGAGTTGGAGGAGGAGGGCCACAAGCCAGGGAAGCAGGCAGCTGCTAGGAGCTGGGAAGGACAGGAGCCACTCTCCCTGGAGCCTCCAGAAAGGCTGTTGACTCCTGGTTTTAGCCCAGTGAGACGTGCACTGGTCTTCTAACCTGGAGAAGTGTAAAATAATTCATGGCATATTAAACCACTATGTTTGGCCGGCGCCGCGGCTCACTAGGCTAATCCTCCGCCTAGCGGCGCCGGCACACCGGGTTCCAGTCCCGGTCGGGGCGCCGGATTCTGTCCCGGTTGCCCCTCTTCCAGGCCAGCCCTCTGCTGTGGCCAGGGAGTGCAGTGGAGGATGGCCCAGGTGCTTGGGCCCTGCACCCCATGGGAGACCAGGAAAAGCACCTGGCTCCTGGCTCCTGCCATCGGATCAGCGCGGTGCGCCGGCCGCAGCGCGCCGGCCGCGGCGGCCATTGGAGGGTGAACCAACGGCAATGGAAGACCTTTCTCTCTGTCTCTCTCTCTCTCACTGTCCACTCTGCCTGTCAAAAATAAAAAAAAAAAAATAAAAAAAATTAAAAAATAAAAAAAAAAACCACTATGTTTGTGGTACAGCTGCAGAATACTAACAGAGTACTGATGGCAGCTCAATGGAAAATTTTCTCTCTACAAAATAAATCTTTAAATCGACTCCTCTTTTTAATACTCCCTTAAAACAATTAAGAACCTAAAACACTGTTTGCATTTTGTTAGGAGGCATTTTTACAAATTTATTATATTTTCCATAAATGGACACAAGTGCACACCCAAGTTCACCAAAGGAAGGAGTGGCCAGGAGGAGGTTCAGAGGATGTCCCTGCCAGACTTCATCAGAATGCCCTTGGGGCAGCCAGATGAAAAGCAGACTTTTGATGTGTGGCTGCAATTCTCTGTGTGTCAGATAAACCCTTTTCAAGGCTTGACTATGGGTAATAAGACTTCTGCAAACCAGTCTCTGCAATATGCAGTGCTGTCACCAAGGACTTGAGTGCCCACACCATCCTGCCCCTTCCAAACACACTCCCACTCAAAGTAGCAAAGGGAAATGAAGTCTTGTATAGGTGCACCTTCAAGCCTTTTCTTACAAGCTTTAGGAGCTTTCAACTGAACATTTATAGAAACACATAGGTCTCGATGATGTGATCGCCAACTGTCATTTTAACTCACTACAGAACCATTATTAGAGTACTTTAAACCAGTCAAAAGATAAGAAAGTAGAAAACATTTCTTTAAACCCAATATTCTTTTGCCTAATATGTCTTCAACTTGTTAATATTTCTGAATTTCCAGTCATCAAGATATTTTTCTCAAAAATAGGTTCAAGGTAACCACTTATCTTGTATTCCCATTTACCCATAATCAAAGAGGTTCCTGGGGCATGGGACTTTTAGTGCTAAAATTAGGAAAAGTCTGAGGAAGGAAGCATACAGGCCTTAAGTACATACACACTGTTGGATGGAAGCCAAGGCCCTGACCCAGATGGTCCCAGGCACCAGGGGAAGCCATTTTCCTACTTCACGGTCTAAGGTCTAAGGTCAAAGGTCATGCAAACACACGAATTCTAGTATCCCTCTCAGCGACTCCCGCCCTCCCTTGAGCAGAACCTCCCCTGGGCAGCTCAGGTTGAAGGTCTCCAGGTACACTGGGAGGACAACCTGAGAATCCTGGGAGAGTGTGCCGTCCCATCTACTAAACAGGGGCTCTGGAGCTCCATGTATGTTCCCTGCAGAACCACACTCATGTTCATAACAGCACCCAACTCTGACTCATTGCAGGGTGTTGATAAACAACCTGAGACATGCGCTGGAGGCGCAGTTCGATAGCCGGGTCCGAGCGACTGGACACAGTTACGTGAAGTACAACAACTGGGACACGGTATGACACACACATTTAGAAAGACGTTGTTTTCAGAACTGGACCAAGGACATCCCGTTAATCCAAGAATGCTTCTGTTTGGTAGATAGAGGCTTGGATTAAACAAGTGGCTGCTGCGAATCCAAACCTCATCTCTAACAGCGTCATCGGAACTACATTTGAAGGGCGCTCTATTCACCTCCTCAAGGTAATCGTTTTTAACCATGACTTTGCCAGGTCTGAGGGTTTTAAATCAATGAATCTGAGCACATTAACATCTGTTCCACAGACATGCTAATCCCAAGCATTGTTATAACTCTTTTCTTGCCTATATTCCCCAGGGACTCAAACAGATTTGCCAGCTTCTTTTATCATATGTGGATTTTTAAATCATTATTTTGATTTATTCAAAAGAAAAAATGCAATAAAATAAGAGAAGTCCTATAAATTTAGCCACATTCCTGTAAGCAATGTAAATGATCATCTACCTTGATGAAATTCTTCTCTCCCAGCTGTTGTTGGCAAATCCATTTGCTAAAGAGGTTCATAAACTTCATGTCTATCAGACAATATTACACCACGTATCAACAATTTGTTTCTGTCATCCTCTAACACCATTTTTGTCGTATAATTCTAATGAAGGAAATAAAAAAAGGAATAAGCAGAGAGAAGGAAAAATTCTTACAGGATTAGCAACAATCATGATTACTTCTAATTACTCATCCAGTTGTCTTGGTCATGTCACCCAATAATAGCAGCTGAAAATAACCTCCACGTGAGTACAATTAGACTGGGTAATCAAGCATGTTCTGAAAATATGAGCTTGTCAAGCTTAATAAAAATAATAAACAACCATGTAAGCCCTGAGCTCAAACATTGTGAGTGTCTAGAGGCAAGAGCACACTGTGCTAGTGTTGTGTTTAATTTAATCATGGGATATATCTCTTGCTAGTGTCAAGTTTCACCTGTTGAGTACAACATCCAGAAGGTAGTAAATGTTAACCCCTGAATACCATGTGATGAATCAGTTTCCCTTTTCTTTTTGTTTGCAATAGGTTGGCAAAGCTAAATCAAATAAGCCTGCTGTTTTCATAGACTGTGGTTTTCATGCCAGAGAGTGGATTTCTCCTGCATTTTGCCAGTGGTTTGTGAAAGAGGTCAGTATATAGAGTGATCTTTGGCAAAGAGAAGTAGAAAGTATTTTTTATTTCATTTCTTTTTTTATTTTTTTTTAATTTATTTATTTTACTTGAAAGTCAGAGTTACACAGAGGAGAGGCAGAGAGAGAAAGAGAGAGAGAGAGAGAGAGATCTTCCATCCGCTGGTTCACTCCTCAACTGGCCGCAATGGCCGAAAATGTGCCGATCCAAAGCCAGGAGCCAGGATCTTCTTCCAGGTCTCCCACGCGGGTGCAGGGGCCCAAGGACTTGGGCCATCTTCCACCACTATCTCAAGCCATAGCAGAGAGCTGGATGGGAAATGGAGCAGCCGGGTCTCAAACCAGCGCCCATCTGGGATGCCTGCGCTTCAGGCCAGGGTGTTAACCCACTGCGCCACAGCACCAGCCCCTCAATTCATTTCTTATAACCTGGCTAAAATAAGAGAAAATAACATAAAAAAGAAGTGTGCATAATTCCAAATTCCTATTTTTGAAAATTTACTTCACGACCTTTATAAGACAAGACTTTAAAACAGCTTGAAAATGTTCTTTATTTGAATTTCACTCAAATTTATTAGTGTATTACACACCTTTGGTGCAGAAACTAACAGCAAGTATGGTGGATCAGTCATTCCAAAGGTAATGTGTGTTGGCCTAGTGGTTAAGACATTACTGGGGACACCCACATCCCATGTTAGAGCACCTGGATTCAATTTCCAGATATTTCTCCCAGTTCCATCTTCCTGCCAAACCTTGACCCTGGGAAGCAGCAAGTGATGATTCAAGTAACTGAGTTTCTATCACCAGTGTGGGAGACCTAGGGTGAGTTCTTGCCTCTCGTCTTTGGCCTGGCCCAGTCCTGGCTTTTGCAGGTATTTGAGGAGTAAACCAGCAGCTAGGAATTCTCACCCTGTCGATCTGTATCTCCGTGTGTAGTTGTGTGTATGTGTCTCTCCCTCGGTCTCTCTGTCTCTCAAAGTAAAAAAAAAAAAAAAAAAAAGTTAACTTTTGTGAATAAACCATCAACTTGATCATCATTATAATATACTTCAGAATAAAAGAAAAAGTGTGTGGTAGTCCCTACTCTAAATGATAAGGTTTCTCCTTCTGTATAATTACAATGATAAGATATATGCAAAGCTCTTTAAAAACTGAACTTTTTAAATATCCATGAGCTGACACAGATATAAATAATAATTCAATCAATAAATAAAAGAGAAAAGAATTCTTTCTTGCAGAAGAATTACGACTAATATATGTACCAAGAATGAGTAAAATATAAAATCACCAAGAGAATATCACTTCAGGTAAATCAGAAGATAAAATTTAAAGAGAAACAAGATACTTGCAGTCAGAAAATAGCTCCCTCTAAAATGTATTGGCTACAAAGGGAAAAGTTAACAGTGGAGAAACCTGGAAGAAATTCCCTTAACCAAGTGATCAACATCACTAGTAAAAACAAAACATACCAATATCATGTACCCCTTAAAATTATGCACTGAAAAGGCACAATAACATCTGTCATATTTTTCCCAAACTCCATGACCTCTCTTTACTCATAAAAGAAAAGTTTAATTTTAAAAAATCAGACAAACAACTTGATGGACATTCTGCCAAATAACCTGAGCAGCATTCTTCCATGGTGTCAAAGTTACCAAAGACAGGGAGAGATGAGGAACTCCCACGGAGCAGAGGAGACTAAGGCAACCACGATGTAGGATCCTACCATTGGATCCTGGAACAGAAAAAGGCTGGTAGTGGAAAAACCAGCTAACTCTCAACAAAGTCCACAGGATGGATAGGATTGTGCTCACATAAATTTCTTCACATTGGGAGAGGTCTTTGTTGTGTGAGGACCCAGGGGTGAGGCAGACATCTGCAAGCCAAGAAGAAAATGAGGCTGACACCCTGATCTCAGGTTTTCAGCTTCCAGGTGCGTGAGAAATAAATGTCTATTGTTTAAGCCAAAAAAAATTTTTTTTCTTCACATTGATGATTGTTCTGTGGTTATATAAGATGGTCACAATAGGCAACACTGGATGAAGAGTGGCTGGCAACAACCTGTACTATTATTAAGCTCTTTTGTAATTCTTAAAACCTGCATTGAAGTTCATTGAAGTTAAAAACATTTATTTGCTTTAAAAGACATAAGAATATTATAATACACAACAAAACTGCCTTGTGTGAACCATTTCTGCATTTATTTGCTATGGCCTTGATTTCTAGATGTTATATATCCAGGGGCATCGCTTCACTTCAGTGGATAGCTCATCATCTGCCCTTTAAAAGCAGAGAATTGGATTTTACCATTATTGCCAACTTGTAAACCATTTAAAGAATATGGTTCTGGGGCAGACGTTTGGCATAGCAGTTAAGCCACTGTTTGGGACATCTGTATCCGATATCAAATGCGTTCCAATCACGGCTCTGATCTCCATCCCAGCTCCCTGCTAAGGCATGCCTTGGGAGGTAGCAGTTGATGATTCAAGTACTTGGTCTCTGCCACCCACATGGAAGAGATGAAAGGAGTTGCTAGCTCCTGGCTTCAACCTAGCCAAGCTCTGGCTGTTGCATGCATTCAAAGGGTGAACCAGTGATGAGAGTTCTCTTGTCTCTCACTGTCTGAATTTCTTTGCCTCTGTCTCTCTGGCTTTAAAAATAAATAGGTCGGCACCGCGGCTCAATAGGCTAATCCTCCGCCTAGCGGCGCCAGCACACCAGTTTCTAGTCCCGGTTGGGGCGCCGGATTCTGTCCCGGTTGCCCCTCTTCCAGGCCAGCTCTCTGCTATGGCCAGGAATGCAGTGGAGGATGGCCCAAGTGCTTGGGCCCTGCACCCACATGGGAGACCAGGAGAAACACCTGGCTCCCGGCTATGGATCAGCGTGATGCACTGGCCACAGCGGCCATTGGAGGGGTGAACCAACGGAAAAAGGAAGACCTTTCTCTCTGTCTCTCTTTCTCACTGTCCACTCTGCCTATAAAAAAAAAAATAAAAATAAATAAATAAATAAATTTTTCAAAGTATATATGGTTCAATAGCTCCCCACTGTAATAAGCACAGGCTTTATCGTGTGCAATTTTCATGAATAAATACATGTATAAGTACAGAGTCACAAAGAGTATAGAAGAACTGTTCACACACAGAAGACTTTTACATTGTAAAGTTCATTCCAGCCAGTCCAAAGAAGGATTTACTTTCATTTGAACATGATTGGGAATGGAGGGGCTGTAACTAAGGGAACAGAGTTAATGGGCATGATGTCCTTCACTCTTAGATAAATGTCCACATTACTTAACAGGGAGAACCAGTCCCTTAGCAGAAATTCCTCCTCAAGAAAGAGGATGAACAAGGAGACCCCCATCATTATGCAGCTTGGAGAGTTGGGGAGAGCTGCCCCAAATCCATTGGTGTGGGCTCACTTAATCATTGGAGGCAGCCTCACTCTTCTTGCAAGCTCGAATCTCCCTCTAGTAAGATCATCTATAGGGAGTTTCATAGAAAATAACCCAGTTTATAGTTGATATATCATCAGGAACATGCATATTCTCTCATAAACATTCCTTAATTACTAGCACTAGGATTTATGCTCATATCGCACTACCTTTGGAAAAAAGTTACATAGTTTTTATCTCAAAGGAAGCTAGTATTTTTGTTATTTGAAAGTCATTAACCTTATTAAATCTTTAGAGTAAAACATTAGAATCAAACATAGTAAGTATGTGAATTATTTGTAGATGAAATAGAAGTATGCTGGAAGCAGAGAAGAATTGAAGACAACAGTCTTAAACAAAAATATCAGTAGCCAATTGCTGTAGCTGTTTAAATGCTAAAGTTGTCTACCTCAGTAAGGGACATTGTGCTCATTATCAAAGCCAATATTCATTTCATCTACGTACATTTTACCAGCACTGCAAATTCCATTTTCCATGAAATTCTGCTTTGTCATTCACATACAGGCTGTTAGCAACTATGGAAAAGATACTCTCACGACAACGCTTCTCAACGAGTTAGACTTTTATGTCCTTCCTGTGGTCAACATTGATGGCTACGTCTACACCTGGACCAAGGTAAATGAACCAAGACTGAGAACTGATGAAATTAAGATCAACCGTTTTCTATCATACTTGTCCTAACTACCTAATTCACTTTCAGAACCGAATGTGGAGAAAGACCCGCTCTACCAAGACAGGAACTACCTGTGTTGGTGTGGATCCCAACAGAAATTTTGATGCTGGTTGGTGCAGTAAGTATCTGACTGACTAGTTTGCATACATCAGTTGAAAAATTTAAGAGGAAAAATACATTAAAAACACAGCAGTGTGTAAAATTAGAAAACCTACAAACTTGTATGTCTTAGAGTTCTAACTTTCCAAAGGCACACACAACCGTTTACTAATTCATTCAACAAAAATATGTCAGACACTCAGCTATTTTCCCAGCAGTGCCACATGATGGAAATGTAAGACTGAACAAACAAGATGTAATCCTACAATTCACAGCATGTACAACCCAGAGAATCTAGTCTAATGAATGTCTAGAGAGAGCCATTAAATTAATAAACATTTAAATAAAACTGTGATGCAAGAATGATCACAGTAATAGAGCATTTCTTGTGGAGATAGTTTGCCCCCATTATCAATATTCATTTTCTTGCCCTGTAATGGTCTCATTGTGTAAAATTACACAAGGACTACTCGGTGATCTCCCTTGCAACTTCTTACTATGTTAGGTAAAACATACCATCCTAATCATGTGACTAAATGTATACATACTTTATAATACATGTGTAATTGAAGATGATGATAAAAACTCCCATGAAAAACAGTTTATTCTTAATTCCCTAACTTCCAAGCTTGAAAAATCCCTGTCAGAACTGTGGTAGGTCATTGTCTGTCATTGATAATATATTTTTCCAGAATTGGGAGCCTCTAAAAGCCCCTGTGATGACACGTACTGTGGATCTGCTCCTGAATCTGAAAAAGAGACCAAGGCCCTGGCCAACTTCATCCGCAAAAATCTCTCTACCATCAAGGCATATCTAACAGTCCACTCGTACTCCCAGTTGCTGCTCTACCCTTACTCCTATGATTACAAACTCCCTTCAAACAGTGCTGAGTTGGTAAGTAGCCATGACAGTGCACGTGGCATGCCAATGGTGAGACTTTTAAATTCTAATCCAGAAAAAAAAAAAAGATAATAACAACTTCTAAAAGTTCTTCTATTAATTTTTGGTAGTGGAAGTGGAAAAATTATTACAGATTTGTGGGATGGCTGTATATATTGGCTAAAAGATATAGTATTTTGATGCAAGGAATGGACCTTCCTCTGGTTCATTCACTGATCTTCAAAAATGACAATAGCTCCATTTCCTATGGCATCATCACAAAACTGACACACAGGATGATTTCAGGTGATTGGGGTAATAGACAAAGTTCCTTAGGTTGCACCCATAATCTTTGGCAAAGTCAATTTGGTGAAGTCATTTTGAGCTATATTTGACACTCAGAGTTTAGAAGTCATTAGAAATTTGCCTCATTTGATTGATATGGGATACAGCCATGAAATCCTAAAAATGTTTCGCTGTTTGAGCAGATGAGAGACAGAAGCTAATCAAGACCAAATGATGTGACTCAGTCTTTACTAGATACAGAGCATAACACCAAGAAATTTAAGTATCTCTACTCAAAACAACTAGCAATTTTGTTGGACGATCAACATATAATCACATGAGCAATTAAATAGTGCGAGTTTTATAACAATTCACATGAAAAAATATTACACATCAATGTGCAATTTTTAAAAAAACAGATCTGAATACTTCAAACAATATTTTCCAATTTATGAAACATCTGGCTGCCAGAAATTGAGGCCAATGATGTAAAAGAGCAAATATAAGATTTAAATCATTTCAGTTATGTCAAAAAAGTACTGTACTTAGACAATGACATAGATATTTGGCCTACCTAGATGCATAAATTTGAAGATCTAGTAATTTTAAAAGCTGCAAATGTTTTTGTGCTTTGAGATTCAGTCTTTCAGGGACCAAATAAGACATGTAATGCTGTAAACATTTTGTGAAGAGCAAAAACAGAAAAATTACCCACTCTTCTCGAAAACTGATAGATAATAGTTGGCAAAAGAAAAAAAAAAGATTAAAAACCCTTCCCGTTTTCCCTATCTGTATCCAAAAAATAGACCGGCACTGTGGCTCACTAGGCTAATCCTCCGCCTATGGCGCCAGCACCCCAGGTTCTAGTCCTGGTCGGGGTACCAGATTCTGTCCCAGTCACTCCTCTTCCAGTCCAGCTCTCTGCTATGGTCCAGGAGTACAGTGGAGGATGGCCCAAGTGCTTGGGCCCTGCACCCCATGGGAGACCGGGAGAAGCACCTGGCTCCTGGCTTCAGATCAGCGCGGTACACCGGCCACAGTGGCCCTTGGGGGGTGAACCAACAGAAAAGGAAGACCTTTCTCTCTGTCTCCCTCTCTCACTGTCCACTCTGCCTGTCAAAATAAATAAATACATAAATAAATAAATAAATAAATAAAATAAAACAATGTTAGACCACTAAACATTTCAGTTTTTCAGTTATGCTCAGTATGTGTTTCCAATGGGTGCTCACAGTCCTGCAGTCACAGCAAGAGAGGTATGGTCAGTGTCTCCTTTCTATCCTAGAGTGTTGGCAACAGAAGAGAGGAAGAAGGAGTATACAGCTTGCTTAATTCATGTGGGTATATTTAAATTGTACCACATGAGAAAATTAAAAAGCCATAATAGCTAAACACTAATAAATTAATAATGTAAATATCAAAACTAAAATTGTAAAACACATGAAATGTAACTATGATTAATATATCCAGTCTGCAAGGCACTAAGCCTTAGACATGAATACTAAAAGATCATACGAACAGAAAAGCTCAAAGTGTTCTTTGGAATCAAGCCACTCTGCCAAGATTTGGTATCTTTTATTTTGGGGGGAATAAGTTTAAGGAATGATAATGATCAAATAGCATTGTTGCTATTCACCACATGCAATAATATCCTAGTATTAGACTACCCAAAAAGTCTACAAATGATCCATTAAAAAAAGGAAAATCAAATAAGTTCTGCCTTGGGAATTTCATGAATAATCCCTGCTGCCTTCCATGAGAATTTTATTCAGGAGAAAACCCAAGACTCAGAGTCAGCCAGTTTAATGGGCCAATTCATTTGTGTCTCTAGTGGGGAGAAAATGTTCCAAGCAGAATGTGAGTCACCAAGACTCTTCCCTAAGAACCGCTTCTTTATTTAAAATCAAGAAAAGGAAAATAATAGAAAAAGAGATACTATTCAAAATCTAGTGTTTCAAAATTGTTTTTGAATTTTCCTTAAAAGTATATTTATTTATTTATTTGAAAGGCAAAATTAACAGCGAGATCTTCCATCCACTAGTTAATTCCCCAAAATGGCTGCAATGGCCAGTGCTAGACCAGGCTTAAGCCAGGAGCCCGGAACCCAATCTGCGTCACCACGCGTTAGCAGGGAGCCAGCCTGGAATTAGAGTGACCAGGACTCCAGCCTGTGCTCACATGAGATGTCTGCACTACAGGTGATGGCTTAAACTGGTGAGACACAACACAGGACCCTGTTTTTGAATTCCAAATAATAAAGCACTAGAATAAACATAAAGATATCAAAGTAATATATTCATAATCTATTATCAAAGGAATAAAAGCACAAACCACAAAATAACTTTATCCTGAATTTTTTTTAATATGAACTAATAAATTCAGGGAAGAAGGCATGCTACTTCTTGTTTTTCCAAAGCATGATAAAAATGTTACATGACTAAAATGCAAAATTTAATTAGATTTACATAATACTCAATGACTTAAGTTACTTTAATTTCTAATAACTTTTTTAAATAGTTTTTTCTATAGTTTGGCCTGGTTTCATAAAAGAAATATTTAAATGCCACTAGTAAGGCTTAAAGTGAATGTTAGTTGATTACTTAATTCATTCTATATCTGAATTCAGTTTGACACCCCAAAACAACTTTAATCTTTTGAGTTCCTAGAAATCCTTTAACTTTTTCTTATTTGTATAATTCCAATTCACTTACTTCCAAAGCATATTTTTGTATAATAAGCTTATAATTATGGTGTAATTACAAATACATGTAGAGTCAAAAGAGAATTTGAGTCTCTCAAAGGGAAAGATATTGGAGTTTTCACAGTTTTTATTTGTGATGAGGATTTCAAGGGGAAAAATTAAATTTTCATCTAGAAAGATGAATTTTCCATCCAAATTGAATGCCTCTATATTAATTCTTGGGTAGGGAAAGCTGTCCCTGCTGCAGAAAGCAAAGGTAGTAAAGGATTAATAAGATGAATTCCTGGTATCTTACTACATTATAGATAACTGAGAAAACTGAGCATTTTTTATTGGATACATTATGATGTCGTCTTACACAGGATTTGGCCTCACCATTGGCATACATATGATTTTTATTTCTCTTTACACTTATAAATCTTATAAGAATACATTTACAGAAAAAAAATGCTTCAAGGAGAATAAGACTGTAGATTCAAGCAAATTGATTTGTACTTATATTAGAATTTTCAGCAAATTTAGAACATACATAAGCAGCAATCCTTTATTATCTGAATCCTGATAAAAATTTATGTGGCTTCATTTCCAAGAGATCTCACATATAGACTGCCTCAAAATTGCTCATATCATGAGACAACCTTCAGAGGAAAGAAAGGCAGAGATGGGAATGTACAGTCCAGGGAAGTAAAAGAACAGGAAAAGTAATTACATAGATTATAAAGAATATTGCCAGAAAATCCAGCTTGAGTAGAGCAATACAAGCCCAGGACAATATGGTCATTTTATACACAAAATGCTTTTCATTACTGCTTGTAGCCATTCTGTATTGTTTAAAGAAATAAAGCAAAACGCACAATGAGTTTCCAGTGGCTTCATAAACCTGTATAGTGCCTCAGTGTAGACTTCTCCAATATAATGTTATCACCATCTTCCAAGGAAATTTTAAAGCTTAGAAAAAGAGGGTTGGGATATTAACATTTCCAAATATCTAAAGCATAACACATTGAACTGTGTGCCCTCTTTATTGTCAGAGGAAAATAAAATCTGGGAGACATAATGGAAAAGATCCCCAAACCTAGCCATATTGCTGCACTTGCTAAGCATAAAACCCAATCTTTGGCTCACCTTCCTATCCCCAAGACACCTACATAACTCTGCTATTAATAGTAATATAATAGCGCCACCTTGAAGTGAAAAGTAGGAAGCCAGCAGAATACCCAACCACGTGTCTTGTCCCAGTCCCCAGATGAACCAAATGGAAAGCAGAATACACTGCACAAAGGTGCTGATACACAGCATGCGTCCTGTACCATCGCTCTGCATTGGAGACGCAGAATCGTATAACTGGGAAAAGCTTAGGAATTATCTGGTTCTGTTTCTTCTTTTCCAACTGAAACAAGAAACTTTGGCTAAGCCAACACTAGTTGTGGAGCTAGTTCTGTGTCTAGAGCTATGGCTTCTGAAGACTTTTCTAGGTTGCCCAATATCCAAACACACACACACACACACACACACATACACATCTCTGTGGCCCTATGCTGTCCTAGTACTTCGTAACTATCTTGCAGAAGAACATTCAGCAGAAAACATCAGGAAGCCCATAAAATACATCATAATTACCTTTGCCCCTAGACATTGCTCAGGATTTCCTCTGGTTAGCAGAGATGACTCCCTGCTCGGTTCCTAGTCTTTATGATTCTGGCCCATTCTTCTGATGGAAGTATACTCATTAATCGGGAGGAAGAAGACAGTAACTCTAATTATTCTATGTGACCAAATGATAGAAACCTGCTCTTAAACTCTAACACCTTCCAGTCCAGTGGCACTTCACACACCACCTCTTTTGTTTGTTTGTTTGTTTGTTTGTTTTAAACATTTCTTTATTGATTTGAAAGGCAAAGTTACAGAGACAAAGGCAAAGAGAGAGAGAGAGAAAGAGAGAGAAAGAGAGAGGTCTTCTATCTGCTGGTTTACTCCCCAAATGGCTGCAACAGCCAGAGCTGGGCCAATCCAAAGCTAGGAGCCAGGAGCTTCTTTCAGGTCTCCCACTTGGGTTTGGGGGCCCAAGGACTTGTGCCATCTTCTACTGCTTTCCCAGGCCATAGCACAGAGCTGGATCGGAAGCAGAATATCCAGGACTCAAACTGGCGCCTATATGAGTTGCCGGCACCATAGGCAGAGGATTAACTTACTGTACCACAGTGCCAGCCCACACATATTACATCTTAAAGAAAGTTTTGTTTAATGAGCCACCAAGATAGAAGCCACAACTCTAGATATAATGCCATGATTAGAGATAAAAATAAAAATCAAAGGGAATAAATATTGTGATTAGGAGGTGGACAATTGCAGAGCCAGGCACACACCCATCACAGCTGTCACAATGTCCTTGCCTAATAACAGGAGTAGCAAGGCCTCAGCCTCACTGTCATGCAGGCTACTAGCCACTAAGGCAAGCAGTGCTCAAAGCACAAAATTTATCTGTTTTAGGAATTTCCTCAGAATGCCTGGTCTCATTTAAAAGAAAATTTTTTCTAATGGCAACAGTAGAGTGTCTGTTTCAAAGAACTGGTTGCTGATTTACCATTATATTATACTCTAAGTGATTTCCTGGCCTAATAAAATTCTCCTGTAGAGCCTGGTGAGGACATGGCTGAGCAGGTAATTATCAGAAATTTCATTGAACACCTATTCAGTGTTAACCATAATCCATGGTCCTTGCCACAGAGAATTTAGGATTCTATTGAGATGATGAAACTCAGATACCAGGAACCACACAGGAGAAGGACAGGAGTTGTCAACTAAGCTCCATCATAGAAGCTCAGGGAAGGGAAATGGCAGTGAGGGCTGGAGCTATTCCATGAAGGTTGTGGAGGGGAGATGCAATTTGTTCTGAGCCTGGAAGTGTGGGCAGGACTTTGGGGGCAGTAGAAGGACTAAAGCATTTTAAGAGAAAAGAACCAGCCAATGTGCAACGGAGGTACTGAATGAAGGAGTTGAATAGGGGAGAGGCAGAGGATCAGCCTATTTTGGATGTTCTTGTGAGGGAAGAGTGGGCGTGAGGTTTGGTCAGTATGATGCCCGGATAGAGAGGGACTTGAAGATGAGAACAGACCCTGTGATAACCAGTATTGCCAGGTCCAACATAGCACTCTTAGCTTACTGTGCATTTCAGATGAGCAACAAATAGTTTTTACTACATGTGTGTGCTGAATATTTCATGGGATGGACTTATACTGAAAACATACTCATGCTTTATCTGACATCTAAATTTAATGAGGCATCCTGTATTTTTTGCTAAATCTGGCAACCTTAACTGGTGAAGTATTCTTCTATGTATATAAGGTCTATCAGTGGGCACTGAGGAGAAAGCAAGTGGGACTGGAAGAAGCAAACGTGTATCTGCTAAAAAGGAGGCCTTAGCACAGATGTTTAAAGCCAGCTGTCTTTGACTTTAATATTTTCCTAAAAAGCAACTTATTCACCACAATTACATATTTTATAGTTTCCTTTGGACTAATTTTGCTCCCCCCAACTTTCCTCCCATCACTGCCCTGAGAGATCATTTGGTAGTGTTTGGGAGATGGGTTTGATCGTCCTGTGGGGGAGATCTCCTGGCATCTGTGCTGATAAACAGCCCATAATGCACAAGACAGGCCCCTCCTCCCACCCCACCCCACCCCCCCAGCAAATAATTATCTGGCCCAAAATGTCCATCTGCGCAGAGGTTGAAAAACCTTGCTTTACATAAAGATAAGAATAAAATCCCATTCCTGGCCAAAGACTCTTGGTTTTCACAGGATTTCACACCCTCCTCACAATTAGTTTGCAGTGTTCTGCATAGCTTGAGCACAAGAGCCCCTGCACATCCCTGTATACATTACTCACTTGTAATGTTTATATGGGAGAAGCACCAATTTCACCAAAAACAAAACAGAACTTCCCTGGACGTTGCAACTGCTGCTGACTCAGGCTTCACATTTTCCGTGAATTTGAAAGAGCTTAAAAATATGTATGCAGATCAGTCGAACAAAAAATTTTGGTTTATCTCAAGCAAAAGTGCTCCCGCATTCCCACCCAACTAGTGGGCTCTCCTAAACCCAGCTTGTCCTTAACCCCTATCCCTGGCTCCCACGCAGAGCCTCCTTTCAGAAACACATTTCTTTCTTCCAGTCCCACATGCCTTCTCCTCAGAGCCTGCTCACAAATCTTAAGAGCCTTCCTTTTGCACCAAAATTATGAGAGTTCAATTTCTCACTGGTCCCTTGGTGTAAGTTGCCCACTATCCCAGAGCAGAAGGAAGGACACTATAATTAGAGATGATCCTGATGCTCCCATTATCACACACTGACCCTCAACGATGGTTAAACTCACCAAAAAGTGCCTTTAAATTGTTTCACACCTCATAGTCAAGGGCTTTGGTTTCTTCTACGGTAATTAGGGGCCCCTGGAAGACTGGAAGAGGCAGCCACAGCTGTGACGCCAGCTGTGTACCTGGAGGCTGGAATGAGGACCACTTGCACGGTCACAAGACAGGGGCCTCTTTATCATGTGTTACCTGGGAGCGCAGGCCAAGGGAGAAGAACACCCCCTTTTTTCATCTCCCCAGGCCCCTGGAGCCCAGAGCCTGGAGAAGCATGACATTAGTTTATCCTTTGTCTCTAGGGCTTTCAGCTAGATGTGACATTTCAGTCTCTGTCTTTTGCTCTAGGACCAAGGCCTCTTTTTAAGGAAACAGATAACAAAAGAGAACATGCATAAGATGTGTCAGGAAACTCATATCTAAGGATTAATAAAGGCTGGGCATGTTTGGCCTTGACTAAAAGCAAAGTTTTCTCTGAGGCTGATTTATATTTAGCTTCCTTCTGTTCTTTACAATCGGTAAAGCCAGCTCCAGCAACACTTCTTTTGAAGTATTCCAAGGCCACAAGGAGAAGCAAAAAAGAGCACAGGATTTAAAGAAAGAAGAACCTAGCCCAAGTCAGCCACTTATGGGGCTATGTGCCCTTGGGCAAGTTCTTTTATCCTCTCTGAGTTTCAATTCTTTTATCTGTAAAATGGGGATAAAAATATCTAGCTCTTATCAAGTGCCCTTTGTCAAGTCCAAGGTTTTATGTAAATGTTAGGTTTTTCTGAACACACTGAGCAAGGATATAAAATGTCCCTCCCATGGCAGGTAGTGTAGAAAGTGTCATTAACTGAGGATTCAAGATGTGGACCCTGCTCTCTGCAGTGTTGTTCTTGGGTCTCCTGTCATTTGTCTTGGTCCTTTTGTACGGAAATGTACAGGGGAAAGGAGTTACCACTAGAGCGTCTTAGCAGACGCAAGCACACCTTTCTCTCTATAGTTCCTGGCAGGGGTCAGTCTTCCAGCTTGTTTGGAAGACTGCACGTGCTGCACCACACAGCATTCCATTCTGCTAGAAAATTCTGTGGTGATGAAATGTGGACAGATAATGTTAGGAAGATAAATGAGTAACATTTGTGAAATTATTTGAACTCCGCAAAAGAAAAGACCCACGCTGATTCCAGGGATTTTTGTTAAGATAATTGGAATTTTTTAAATTATATTTTAGTTGATTAATGTCTATTCTTATTTTTTTTTTGTCTCTTGGCCTTGAAAGGGCTAAAAAGAGTCCTCAGATTTCTTTGTTTGTTAATTAAGAAAAACAAGTAAAGTACATAAAAGGCATCCGTGCCTCCATGTGCTAACCCGTCTATTGTCGCTGCCCTCCTCACAAGCAGCCCCAGTCTGCACACAGGTGGGTCACAGTTCAACCTTTGCAGAACTTGGCACTTCCCGCCCCATCCAGATCTTGCCTGTTTATAGTGCCTCTAGGCCTAGCACAGGCCTCAATCAACCTTCTGCTAGGTAGGAGCTGGGCTGCTGAGGGTACAAAATGAATAGCCAAGGATCGCTTCTCAGAAGGAGCTCAGTGCTGGGCAGAGGAAGCAGTACCAAAACACAGAGTACCAGCACAGAGTGACAACAACTCAGAGATCTGTGAGTACCTACTAAGGACTGGGGAGGCCTGATGCTCCCTGGAAGAGCCGGGGACAGCTTCACATGGGAGGTAACACGGCAGCTGGATCTGGAAGAACAGCTACAATTCTCCATGGGACCAAAGTCATAGATGTAAGGAGAGGTAGGGACAGGTGAACAGGTAAGCAGGTCAGGAAATGGAACCGCAGAAAGAACAGGGGATGCACAGGAAGAGAGAAGGCTGGGATTCATGCATCGTGACTCTTGTCAAAAGAGAAGGTTGGACTTCAATCAAAGGTTTAGAGCCACTGTAGATACGGTGGTGAGGTGACCCTCAGATGAGTGATGAGGGGGAGGCAACTGAGGACAAGAACGGCCAAGGCTAAAGCACAAACTAAATGGTCCTTCTGTGCGTGCCAGTGGCAGGAACAGAGCAACAGCCTCTTCAAGCGAACATCAATCTTAGACACTGTTGCAGAATCAAAGACAGCAGCTTTTTCCTAAAGATTTCCTAGGAAGGCTTAAAAAGTGCTTAGGTGTCACTTCACGTGCCCAGAGCACGGTTCGAGGAAAAGCAATTTGAAATTTTTGTGTGGCCTTATGGGTAGTTATGAGTTGATGGATAAGTAGATGACTCCGAAGAGAGACCATAGTACCATTAGTTACTTTTGGTTTTGTCTGGAAACTCAGTTATTATACTACTACAATAAATATGTCGAGGAACTTGAAGGCCAACTGAGGCATCTGTTTCATAGATAATGTCTGTTAAGCCTATATCTTTTACCTTTATAATCTTCCACATTTGGAAATTCTCATATTTAGAACTTTTCACCTTTGGCACTAGTCCTGAAGAATTATATTTCTACTAACTAAAAATAATAATTCAAAGCCTAAAGAAAAGAACAGATCAGAAGTGAAAGCCGGCAAAGGCAGCTAGGCAAGGAACAAGAGATGTTTAGGGTCAGAGGTTCTACCTTGCAGAAAAGTAACTAGCTTTTCACCAATGGAGAGCAGATTAAAGAAATTGTACAATAGTAGAAAACATACTGCTTCCCTACCAAAAGAACTATTACCTCACCACAATCCACATCTCTAAAAGATGGCTTTAAATCTATTCTCAGCCTCACGCCATGTTGATCGATTATTCTGATTCTAGCTGAAAATAAGGGCCTACCTGAAGGTCAGGAGACAGTCTGACTCCAGCATCTTGGTTAGGATAAAACTGAGCACCAGGGGCAATGCAGTTAGATGGTAGCACACAAGAGTCCACATAGGAAGAGAAAGCATTTCTTAGCTTACCAGTTTGGAAACAGGGAAATAGAACCCTAATTTTTCAAGGGGCTGGCCCAAAACTGAGAAGACAGGGTTAGTTCCAGGAAACTGATGGCATCAGGCCACTGGACCAGAACAGAACATCATTATTTAAATTTTTTATAGTGTTTAAAATTTCCTAATTTGTCATTTGACTGATGAAATACAGCCATTGAAATCTTACAACCTTGTGCTCATCAATTTGACCCAAGATTCTATGAAGCTGATTTTAGTAATAGAATAATGACTAAGGGAAGTTTCTCCTTTGTAAAACTTGGATTACCCTGTTTCATCAACATCATAGTTTTCCAGGCATATGGACAAGAAGTAAGTGTGATGCCAAAGTATGAAATAAGGCCAGTTTCATAACCAGAATGAATTATAGCTAATTCTCCTGTAGTAAACAACCAGTTTTTCACATCTGTACTCCCCAGCCAGAGGAGTCAGGCCTTGCTTTTCAAGTGCTTATTTAAATAGGCTGTATGTCAGTGGACTTGTGCAGGGCAGGGTTTCTGGGTGCAGAGAGCCCTTCCCTAGCAGTTGGGTGCAGAGGGCTGGAGGTGAGAAGGTGATGCCACTTCTAAGAAGAGAATATACATAAGGTAACACTCATTACTTTTTTTCGATTCTGGGATTCACATAGTCTGCTTTTTGAAATAGAATGAATGTTCTCGAAATTTTGGCTTAAAAAGTCTTCCAAGCTGGAACTATCCCACAGCCTTGGAAGTGCCATTTGCAAAGCACTTTGATGCTGGCACTGACTATGCAATCATTTTTTTGTGTAGTCCCTGACACTGCTGCACTAATTCATAAAATCCTATCATGAGTTCATCTTGGCTTTACAACCTACCACACTGCCAAGTGGTTTTTGGGTTGTCTTGCTTTGCTTGGGGTTGTGTGTGTGTGTGTGTGTGTGTGTGATTTTTATCTGTTTGCCTGCAAAGTAGATACAGTCTTAGCCATTTGCCCAGTTACAAGACCCCTTTGCCCTCTGTTTTCCTCTTAAGAGCTTCAGGGACAAGAGACAGAAGCTCAGGGTGAGTGTTTGGGAACACACATTAGGGAAGATACCCTTCTACAAGAATCTCTTGGATTGTAAGACTAAGTCAGCTGGGAAAACTGGAATGGATGCTGAAGTATAAAATGCTAACACCAAGTGTGACATAAACATCTTTAAGTTCTTAAAAATAATATGAGGGAGGGGTGTTTATTTGGCAGTGTGTGTTTTCACGTACTTACTTATTGCTGGTTCTTTTGCAGGATGCCCTGGCCAAAGCTGCTGTTAAACAGCTTACCTCCCTGTATGGCACCAAGTACACATACGGCCCAGGAGCTACAACAATCTGTGAGTCTTGGCTTCAGAATGGTGCAAAGAAACCATGTGCCTAAAAAGCCAACAAATGCTTCCTGAGCTTTTCTTTTCTGAATATGTAAAGCATATGGCTTTTGGTGCACAGCACTTTTTTCTAAAATAAGTACTCAGTTGTCTGTTAAAAAAAAAAAAAAAAGGAGAGGGCTGGGGTGAGGATATTCCTATTCTTTCAACCATCAGAAACGTTTGATCTCTGAATATTGAGCGTCTACCAAGTGCCAGAACCTCACTAGATGCTAAAAGAAAAAGGAAGAAAGACCAGAAGTAAACAGTCCACTGGGATGCAGGTGCTAAGCGCTGAGACTGACATTAGGATGCACAAGGAGAGAACATGTCCAGACAAACCCAGGTCCCCTCCTCACTCCCACCAGTATCAGTGATGGCAGTGAGGACATGGAAACACATTATCAGGAGGGCTCATCGCCAGGAGAATGCGGGAGAAGGAGCGTTTTCCACGCTACCTGGATCACAGGTCTGATGGCTACTTGATGCGCAAGCCAGCTTCAAGGGGTGGACATCAATCCCTCTTGCCAGTCCATTGGTAAGAAAGCAAAAGAGAGGAAGTAGGAGGGTTAGGTAGGGGCCAGGCCACAAGGCCATGGATATGACAGAGTCCAGATTTCTTTGAGAAGGCTCCTTTTCCATTTCTATTTCTATTTTCCTTTGCCTTCCAGTGATTTCTTTCTGCCCCAGTTCTGAAATGAATAGAAAGATACATGAGGAAAAGATGCAGGCTTGTCATCAAGGGGCCTCCAGTGCAGCTGGGAAGGCTCCAGGCCTAAGTGGCTGGGTTGTTGATGTTTTTGTTTTTATAGAATACAGTTTTCTGCATTCTTATTGTTCCTTATACTGCTCCGATGCAGAGGAGTATACTGTCTACTTAAGGCTATTCTAGCAGAAATAACCCGCCTCGTCAAACATTGAGCTTCCTGTATGTTTTATTCAAACTACTTCAACTACCTTTTTTTTTTTCCCTATCATTCTGCCAACCTTAGGAGGGCAGGAGCAGTGTCTCCCCTTTATCCTGACCTCTCCAGTGTTGAGCCCATGGCCTGCTGTGCACTGGGGGCTATATAGTCATTGATGGAATACATAAAAAGATAAATAATTACTGAATGCATATTCTACGTGATAGTAACAACAGAATCTTTACTGAATGAGATAATAACTGAACAAATGCCAGCATAAGCCAGTAAACACACTGAAAGTACAAAATAATGGCACAGCCCTGCCTTCAAGCTGCTCCGATTTCCTCATTCAGCTCAGTTTTATGGGATTTAGAGTCCTCTCCTCTCATTACTCCCTGAAGCTTTCCTTGTTTTCCTGGAAGTTACACATTAGTGAGCCTTTCATTACTACAGTGAAATACCTGCCACAAGGTACCCATGAAAGGAGGAGGTTGGCTGCAGCTCATGGATGTGCAGGTTCACAGTCCAAGGTGGAGTAGCCCCAGTGATTCAGCATCGGGTGATGGTGCTTTTGCTAACAGAGTCCCCAGGTGAGGCACAGCGTCACTTGGCAAGAGGGAGCACCATGCCTCTCCTTATAAAGCCACCATGATGCCCTCATGAGGCTCCATTATAACAACCTTATCCAGTCTTTCTTTCTCTAAAGGCCCTGCCTCTAAACATCACAAGTAGATTAAGTGTCCACCTTCTTAGTGCCGTTAAGATGTTAGGGATGATGCCTTTAACACATAAGCCTTTGGGGGAATATTCTACATTCAAACTGATGTCCAAACCATAGTGTAAGTGAACTTTAAAAAGATCATGGAAAATGTATTAAATGTGGATTACCAGAAAACTATGTATGCATTTCAACATTTTTGCAGCAAAATAAACTTATTTTCTATTCCATTTTCCATGAAATTTTGAAATACCTTAACTGATATTTATCAATTAATATGCTATGTAATCTTGTTTACTATAACATAAAAGGACTGTGAGAATTTCATATTACAAATTACACACTTTCTAGAGAATTGAGCATATCATTCCCACAAAGCAGGTATAGAGGTAAGATTAAACAATTTTCTTTAAAATAGCTCCCCAAATCCTTTATGATCCAATTTACTAGAAAATTGGCCTACCCAGAATATTTTGCACAGTGAAACATTTGTAATTATGAAAGGAAGCTGACAATTTTTAGCAATGCTTTCTAGATTTAAACTTTCTTTTTTTTTATCTCTGCTCTTTGCACATTTCAGATCCTGCTGCTGGGGGCTCTGACGACTGGGCTTATGATCAAGGAATCAAATATTCCTTCACTTTTGAGCTCCGGGATACAGGCAGATACGGCTTTGCACTTCCTGAATCCCAGATCCAGGCAACCTGTGAGGAGACATTGCTGGCAGTTAAGCACATCGCCAACTACGTCCTGGAACACCTGTACTAGTGGAGGATGCTGAGATCCGTATTTAAAAATGCTCATTTTTCACTTCTTTTCTTTCCTGAATTATTCTTTTTGTTTGCCTGGATGTTTTGCAGATCTCAATCTTTCTTTTAGGCTTCTGGGTCTATGAACTACTTGGATATTTTAATATTGATCAGAATAAAAGTCAAGCATTCTAATGGGAACACCTGAAAGATTGTCTACTTCTTTGGTGGGGGATGGGGTATGGTGAGAACAAGTGAGTAGCAAGCTGTGCATAGGTAATAATGTAGTCATTCGTTATTGGCACAGGATTGGCCCAGGACTGTGGCCTGGGACTGACCCACACTGACCAAGTATAGAAACAGACACATTATAAAGGGAGGCTTACCAGTAAGAAGAAACAGAAATGGAAATTGAGAATTGCAAAACCTAGTGTGGATGAAAAAGACATCATCTTGATTTAGCTTTCATTGCAGCTCATTCACATTATTTTATGAGCTGTAGACCATATGCCAAGAACTGTGCTATGCAATTGAATACAGAACAAAGGAAAAGAAAGATAACACTTCTGCCCTCATTGGATGTATAGGCATCAGGAAGACAGTCATTAAACAGATAGTTAACTAATTAGTTATTAATTAATAATTAGTGATTTAGTTTGCATTAAGCAAATAAGCACTGAATGGACTATACAGAAATAACATATAAAAGTCTACCTACCTGATGAAGGAGAAAAGGCTGTCTCAGGAAGCATTATAACCTGAAAAAAATGAGTCACCATGAGCTGCACAGGTCCCAAGCCTATGATTATTCAGGTGTAAAAAGAAGAGGCCGGTGCCGCGGCTCACTAGGCTAATCCTCCGCCTTGTGGCGCCGGCACACCGGGTTCTAGTCCCGGTTGGGGCGCCGGATTCTGTCCTGGTTGCCCCTCTTCCAGGCCAGCTCTCTGCTGTGGCCCGGGAGTGCAGTGGAGGATGGCCCAAGTGCTTGGGCCCTGCACTCCATGGGAGACCAGGAGAAGCACCTGGCTCCTGCCATCGGATCAGCGCGGTGCGCCGGCCCCAGCGTGCCGGCCGAAGCGGCCATTGGAGGGTGAACCAATGGCAAAGGAAGACCTTTCTCTCTGTCTCTCTACCTCTCACTGTCCACTCTGCCTGTCCAAAAAAAAAAAAAGAAGAAGAAGAAGAAGAAGAAAGCCACTGAGAGTGGGACTTAGATAATAGAAGAGGGGCACGTGTCAGGGCTGGGGACCATATCAGGCAGTGCTTAGAGGTCATGTTAATGATTTGGAACATTGCTCTAAGAATAATGGCAATCCATTGACAATGTATGATCAGAGTCTTCTTTTTATTTAATTATTTAATTAATTAATTGAAAGACAGAGTTGGGGGTGGGGGGAGAGACTATTCCATCTACTGGTTCACTCCCCAGATGGCTGTATCAGCCAGGGCTGAGCAGGCTGAAACAAGGGGCCAGGAGCTTCTTCTGAGTCTCCCACATGGGTGCATGGGCCCAAAGACTTGGATCATCTTCTGCTGTTTTTCCAGGCACACTAGCAGGGAGCTGGGTCAGAAGTGGAACAGCCGAGACTGGAACCGGTGGCCATACTGGATGCCAGTGTGGCAGGTAGTAGTCTCACCTAGTATACCACAATGCTGGCTGCAGTTTTTGTTTCTTTTTTAAAGCACCAACTAGTCCGGAGTAGAAAGCAGATTGGAAGTAAGACAAGAGGTGGCAGGGACACTGCCTAGAAGTCATGAAAGATGGAAAGCCACTCTGTGAGTTGTACATCACACATAACTTGATGTTTTCTAGATTTAGAACTGTACATACTAGTGATGAAAAGCATTGTTCTGAAAACAAGCTTTAAGATAGAATAGTATGTATTTGGGTTGTAAAGTGGCGGCATTTCTTGTTTTAAAATCATAGAACAGGGGCCAGTGCTGTGGTATAGTGGGTAAAGCTGCCACCTGCAGCGCCGGCATCCCATATAGGTGCCGGATCGAATTCTGGCTGCTCCACTTCTAATCTAGCTCCCTGCTTATGCCCTGGGAAAGCAGTGGAAGATGGACCAAGTGCTTGGGCCTCTGTACCTGCATGGGAGACCCAGAATAAGCTCTGGGCTTCTGGCTTCAGATTGGCCCAGCACTAGCCATTGCAGCCATTTGGGGAGTGAACCAGTGGATGGAGGACCTCTGTCTCTCTCTCTGTCTCTTTCACTCTCTCCCTCTCTCTCTCTCCCTCTGCCTCTACCTCTCTGTAACTCTGCCTTTCAAATAAATAAATCTCTGTCTCTCTCACTCTCTCCCTCTCTCTCTCTCTCTCTCTCTCTGCCTCTACCTCTCTGTAACTCTGCCTTTCAAATAAATAAATCTTTTTTAGAAAATCATAGAACAAAATATTAGCTCATCATTTTCTATGCAGATTCAATGAAAATAGAATTCCATATAAAAATAATATGCTAAAATTTCCATAACAGTCCTGCTTCTGCTTCCAATCCAGCTTGCTGCTGATGCACACCCTAGGAGGAAGCAGGTAATAGTTGAAGTACTTTGGTCCCTACCACCCACATGGGAGACCCACTTGGAGTTCCTGGCTCCTGGCTTTCTTCCTGCTCCAGCCCTGGCTGTTTCAGACATAAGGAAAGCGAAGTAGCTGACAGAAGACATCTCCCCCTCACCCTCTCCTCTCTCTCATAAATATAAATAAACTTTTTCAAAAAAAGGAAGATAAATCCCTTGAAGACACCATGGTTCATTGGGAAGTTAAGTTGGAGTGATTAATTTCATTAATTGTCCACTAGATGGTAGCAGTGTAGATGCTACAATTTGTCAAGCAATCAACTTCAAAATAATTTAATAATATATTACTTAAAGAAACAGAGATCTTTAAATGTAAAAAAGAAATTCCTGCTAATTTTTCTGTAGTTTTGATGATAACTTAAATAGATGTAATTCAGCTAACTTATTTTTCCCCACTATATTTAACTAATATAAACTGGAGGGCTAGAGGCCAACTCTGTGGCATAGAAGGTTAAACCTCAAAAGTGTGTGACACTGGCATCCCATATGGACGCTGGTTTGAAACCCCAGCTGCTCCACTTCTGACCCAGCTCCCTGCTAATGTGCCTGGGAAAGCAGCAAAAGGTGGCCCAAGTTCTTGGGCCCAAGCACCCACATAGGAGATCTGGAAGAAGCTCCAGGCTCCTGGCTTTGGCCTGTCTCAGCCACCTGGGGAATGAACCAGTGGATGGAAGAATCCATTTCTGCCTCTACATCTTTCTGTGTCTCTGCCTTTCAAATAAATAAAAATTAAATAAAAAAAAGTCAACCATAGTTACCTGATTATCTTGCTGAAAGTATATGATTACATCTCTGGTCCACAGGGTGCTCCCTTACCCTGCCACTGGCAGATAACATCAACCCCTAACTCAGAGATACTGCATCCGAAGCACAGAAGCCCAGTGGGTAAACCATAAAAAGCACTCTAAGTCCCTCAGCCTAACACTCTCCAACAGAAATTAGGAAGACGTAGGCTTCTCTAAATTTCAAGGAATTTTTAAGTAGAATAAGGAACTAGAAAACAAAGATGCAAATATCCTTATTTAAAATTCCCTGCAGGTGAAATTTCCCACATACATTTTTGCTGGAATTCCTGCTACCGAAATAGCTAGTGGCTGAGAATTCCACCCTCCCAAGCTAACCCAAGGAAAACAAAGAGTGAAGTTTGCTTTAGTCCTCTCCAGGGCAACAGAGGCTGATGCCCTCCTGCCTGGCTGATCCGACACCTAAGAACCCCCCAACCCAGCCTTGCCCACCTAAGAGCCCCAGGGTATGAGGGCACCTCTTCCCCTTCATTTTTTCTTAAAGATTTATTTATTTATTTGAGAGGTAGAGTACAGAGAGATGGAGAGACATAGAGAAAGGTCTTCCACCTGCTGGTCCACTCCCCAGATGGCTGCAATGGCCAGAGCTGAGCTGATCAGAAGCCAGGAGGCAGGAGCCTCTTTCAGGTCTCTCACATAGGTACAGGGGCCCATGCACTTGGGCCATCTCCTGCTGCTTTCCCAGGCCATTAGCAGAGAAGTGGATGGGATGTAGAACAGCTGGGACTTGAATCAGCACCCAGATGGGATACTGGCACTGCAGGTAGAGGCTTAGCCTACTGCACCAAAATGGCACCATGACCCCCCCCCCCAACCCCACATTCTTTAACTTCCTTCCACCCTGAGAGCCCTTCCCTCAGCTCCAACCTCTCATGCCCCAAAGCCACCAACCGCCCCTTGACCAGACTGGCTGCCTCGGCTATATAAGGTACTGTACCAACTGAAATAAATGAGTCTGTGCGCTGCTCGCCACTAGCCCACTTTCACCCGACTCCCAGTGTCTGTGTTGTGACTCTGTGCCTCTTGCCCCCACCACGTTCCTCCTCTCAGAACAAATCCACAGCAACACCACAGTTAACCAGCAGCACAGGAATAGCCCCTGGACACTCTCCTTATCAAATGACGTGGCCAGTAAACAGCAAGACTAGTTTTCTGATGTGAATTACAGAATTCCTATATATGTACAGTCACATACCAAGTGCTCATCTGCTTTTCAAACTGACCTATGTGACTTGGTCAAAGAGGAAGAACTGTGACAAGTTAATGAGTTAATTTGGGGGCTGAATGGGGTTTTGATGAGGTTCTTAGGACATCTCATTCAAGCAAGTAGCCATTGTCCCTTTACCAGGTCTGACACTGCCTGAATCATACACTCACATATTCAATGAAATAACAAGAAAACTTTCACTTCCATTTTCTAGGACACTTCTTTTGCAATGGTAATGTTTGACAATACAGGGAAGCATAGTTTGAAAAAGTGATATTTTAAACCTTAACTAAACATGAACGTACTTCGAAAAGTGTGTAGAAAAGTAGATTTAAAATATTATTTTATTTTGGCCCCAAAATATTTGAAATCCATGCTTAGCTCCTGAGAATATGCATTTCCCATGAACTTTTTGAAGATCCCCTTGTATATACAACTTCAATTTTTTGTACCAAAATAAAATAATCCATTCAATTTTTCCATGACCCTTTTGAAGTATCTATACACGCTACAAAAATCTTAAGAGTGCAAAGCTCCAGAAAAATGGAAAATTATTCCTGTATGAAGCATTCAACTTTACTTTTTAAAGCAACTAATTTAACCTATGAAGCATCACACAGAATGACAGTCTTACACAGTCAATCTTAAAATGATATGGTGCCAACAACTATTCATCCTATTCCAGACACATGCCAAGACCTTTTATAAATCTTGATGCTGTAATATAAGGTTGTACTGAACTATGCCTGCCAAGAAAAGCACTTGTTCTGATAAAAAGCTCAGGAACATTCTTGAAATTCATCTATTGTGCTTTTCTTCAAAGGCTAAATAGATTGGAGAGGACTGGAAAAGGGATCTTAAATGCATCACACATCTATATCCTATTCCAGAAACAGAATTGTCAATATTCAACAGATATTAAGAATCCTAAGATGTACTTTTATTTATCATCAAAGTCTCATCCTGAGATACCAAAGTCCTCATATACTCATCTAGATTCCCTAATAAAATAAAAATGTCCTGTTTGTTCTGAAAAACAGATGTAGAAGTCTTCCCTATTAAAAACAGTCCCACCACAAAAGGCTTCAAGAAAATACATCAGAATGCTAGAATCAAGGGAGATTTCTATTTTTCTTCTTTCAAGTTTCCTGTGTTTTGCAAAACTATTTTCAATGGACATTTGTAACTTTTACAATCAGAAAATAAATCTCCAAACAGCAAAGTTAGAACATAAAAATTTTTTTTCCTGAAGTTGTCTACATTGAAACAAATACAAAGAGCTGTTTTATCCTTAAGGGTCAGAGTCCCCACTTTAATCTGCCAGGTGACACGTGCTGATACACCTCGTCCTGCAGCACAGTAGTAGCCAACTGTCAGTCTCCAACTAGAACCTGACAACTGCCTGGAGAACACAGTTAGGGTTTGCAGCACACACCATGCTCTGCTTCCCTTACATACACTCTCTCATTCAGCCCTCACGGTCACTGGTCAGTCACCCTGAATCCCCATTTTGCAGAATGGATAAGCCACCTGCTCAAGGTGATGCAGCTAGTGTCTGGGAGCCAGTCTGAGGTTGTATCTGCCCAAACCCAAAGTCAGGATCTTGTTTTTTCACTGAGTCCAGATCAAATGTACAGCAGTGGAGCAAGCATTCATTGTGGTAGTTTCTAGTGCTGATAAATGTGTCCAATTTCAGGAACATGAAGGCAGTTGCAGAAACTCCTGTTCCTTATCTTCAGGCTTAGGGCACAAAGACTCTGAAGTCTCAAAGAAACTCTTGAGCTTTATTGCACACGCATCAGATGATGAGGAAAAGTTATCACTGCTGTACATACAATAGGGAGATCTTTTCAACAACATCATTTTGATAACAAAAATATCAACCGTGACTCTTTGAAGTTTCATATATGACCACCTATATACTTGCCTGTCTGAAGAGGTAGTTTTTAAAATAAAATTCTCTTTTCTGATTAGATAAATTCACTCACTCTGTTAGGCTACCTACAAGTCTGAGTAAAATGTTGTTCTCTCAGATAATTCATAATTAACTGAGTTGTAACCAAGACTAAATATCCCTGGCCCCTGAGACTTCTTATATGGCCTACAAATGGCTTTCGTTAATTCAACTTTCAAAGAACATTTATTTGGCACCTACCACATCCATTCTCTGAAGGACAGCGTACAATGAGTAAACATTAGAGCACTGATATTTTCTTCTTCTTGAGGAGCCTCAAATTGCTTTCAGATTCGCGGTTACTGGGGCAGGTGTTACGGTAGAGCAAGCCAAACTGCCACTGGGACACCTACATCTGCATCAGAGTAGGTTCCAGCCCTGGCTCCTCTTTATTTCTGATCCAGCTTCCTGCTGATGTGACTGAGAGGCAGAGGTGATGGCTCCTGCTACGATACGGGAGACTCAGGTAGTGTTCCCGGCTCCGGCCTCAGCTTGGCCTTTCTCCAACGGTTGTGTTGTCATTTGGGAGTGAACCAGCAGACGGAAAAACTCTTTCTTCCTCTCTCTCTCTCTCTCTCTCTCTCGCTCTAGCTCGCGCTCTCACTCTCGCTCTCTCCCTTCCTCCTCCCTCCCTATTCTCTGTCACTCCGCCTTACAAATTAATTAACTAATTTTAAAGGAATCAAAGTTACCTCTGACAAAGGAGGAAAGAGAAGGGGAAAGGACTATGGATATGAGTGCTCTCACTTTTTCAGCAATGTTTGTTTCTTTATTTAAAAAAAAAAAAAAAAGAGGTAAGAGAAAACATGGCAAAAGAATGATCACCACAAAATCTACAAATTTAAAGCTCATTCCTTCCATCCTTGAGTTACAAGCACAGCAGTAGAGGAGAATTTTTAGAACAAACAGAACCGGATTCTAATCCCAGCCCAGGGAGCACAATAGGTCTGCTCATTTGAGAAAAGTATTTGCTAAAGTGACTTGTTTTCCCCTTTCTGCAAGTGGAACTATTCCCTACTGTAAAAGGTAGAGGAGTAGCATGGGCATTTAGTGCTAGCGTTTTGTTCTCTCCCTCCCCAACTGATAGAACCCCCTGCAGGTCAGGGACAGGGGGCAGGGACAGTGCAATGAACAGCATGCAAAGAGGAAATCAGCTGCCACTCAAGAGAAAGGCTGAGGCAAAAAGCTTTAGGCAGAGGGTTTCAAGGCAGGCAGCGAAGAACCATGAAGTTCATCCTGCACGTGGTTTTGATCGCGACCACCTTGGCCATCGCTCCTGTCCGCTTTGACAGGTAAACCTCGCTGTCCTCTGTTCCTGTCTCTGTGTGCAAGGCAGATCAGGAAACGTTTCTTTGCAGCTCACAAAGTTTTCATCTTTCGCCTTCCTAAAGGGACAAGGTGCTCCGTGTGAAGCCCCAGGATGAAAAACAAGCAAACATCTTAAAAGACTTGGCCAACACCAATGAGGTAAAGGTGTTTAGAAGGATGTTGAATCTTTTCTTGCTGTTCTCTAAAAGCTGCTTCATTTTAAATTTTATTTTAAATGCCCATGTGGCTAACGATAATTAACCAAAGGGGAAATGAATGGTGGGGGCTATTGTACACATATTTCCCAGATTACACTTCTGTTTTCCTCCCTAAAACCTTGCAAACAGATTTTTCTAGGTAAAATTGTGAAGTCAAGGGACATTCTCAACACCATGATCAGGACCTCTTTTTAATCCCTGCTGTACCCTGCCTACGCCCATCTCCTTCTTCCCACTCCCACCCCAATCTCCTCTGATGGCATAATTTCTGCTCAAGTCCTAACTAACAATGAATGCTGAGATACTGGCCAATATCAAGGCTTGACTTTCTCCAAGTGTGGGTGCATTTTAAAAGGTCATTCTTAAAAATTAGAACAGTCTTTTAAAGTCCAACAGGCTAAAACAATCGTATAATTTATTTAGCAGTTCCTGTACCTAAGGTACATTGTGGCAGCCACCTTACATATGCTATTTCAAACTCTCTAACAGATTTTCCATGTCAGCATCATAATTTAACCGGTTTGAAAGAAAAGAACTGAAGTTCAGAAACTGTCAATCAAATGACCAAGAGCTCATGGTTCCAGTCCTAGCTCATACAAGGCCAAGCCTGCATTGTAACATGATTGCTCCCTCTAAAACTTTACAATCACCTTTCTCCATTTAAAGCTTATTACTTATTGGAGGGCAGCCTACCAGGGAAAGAGCATGTTCTTCAGAGCCAAGTGCTGGGGTTCAAATCCCAGCTCTGCACTAGCTCTCTACCTTGGGTAAACAACTGGACCTTACTGGATCTCAATCCTCCTTTGCTAAAGATGACTAACACCCATCCCTACTCCCTGTGATTGTTGACTAATACCCATCCCTACTCCCTGTAGTTGTTGGCTAATACTCATCCCTGCTCCCTGTGGTTGTTGGCTAATACCCATCTCTACTCCCTGTGGCTGTTTAAGGACTAAATGAGCTTCAGGTGGCACCCAAAAGCAGCCCTCCATGATGACCACTGGAGAAGTGTTTTCTACTGGGATTGGTATATCATTTGAAGTCATTCATTCTCTTCAGTTTCCTGTCCTCCCACCCTCTTTCTTGCCCTTCAAGCTCCATAGACATCAAGAGTTCAGCCACCTGGCCCTGTATATCTTTTCTCATGAGGAATGTGTTTGTCTTCTTCACTTGGCCAGGTCCTACATAGTCTCCAAGACCCTGTCCAGGCAGCATCTCCTGCAGGAAGTCCTCTCTGTCCATCACTTCTCATTGGCTCACTCTGGGTTGCTCCTCATGTTTCCAGAACACCTTATACCTTCCTCTGCCATCAGCTACCATGCTGGAAACAAGCATATATGGCTCTGTCTCCCACACAAAACCTCTTGCTTCTCAAAACTCCTTGATTAGCCTCTTCTGTCATGGCAACAGAGCTCTGTGTGAGGTGCTTAATAAATGCTCATTAAAGTCCACTGAACTCTAAACTCTTGCTCCACATGACCATACTAGAACACAGAAAAAGCTTTTATGATAAGATCACCTGCCTAACGTGCCTTTAAATCATTCTGCATCTCTGATGTCCAACTCATGCTATAGTTTTTGATCAAAATAAACAGACATGTTGTTTGGTTCATAGCAGCTACATACTGTCCCATAATTGAGTGACCCAGAGCTACAGTGGGTTTCTATTATGAGACATCCAGGGGGACTTGGACATGCCCATAAGGTTTGTGTGAGAAGTGAAAATTGAGTAATTGCTTCGCATCTCCCAGGTTGGAAACCTGTACTTCGTTTGGTTCACAACTCAGTATGATTTTTGAAGAACCACAAGAATTAGAATCTTCTCAGAGTCATTCTAAGCTGAATGTTATTCTTCTGGGCTCTTTTACTTAATTTCTGAAAATCTTGGGGAGAGAGAGATAGAGAGAAGGAAATCCACACTTCTTAAATGCCTGTGTTGTGTCAGACCTCAAACTCATTTCATGACTTCACAACACCCCTGGCTATTAGGCCCATTTTTCAGGGGAGAGAAATGAATCACAAAGAGTTTTTGTAACTTTCCCAAGAACATATAGCTAAAACAATGACAAGGCTGAGAGACTACCCCTTCTGTTGGACACAAACCTTCCAGGAATTCCTGAGTTTACAGGGACATCTGGTTTTGAGGCCTGGCCAGGGAGAGAGGGAGACAGATATTTAATATAAATCCCAATTAGATCCAGATGCTATGGCTAAATCAATTGTGAAATAATCCTATTCAACCCCCAAATGGTAGAAGCAAACAGATTGACAAAAACAGCTACTCAGCATTTTTGCCTAAGTGGATGCAATGTACAATGTCCTGAAAAAGTAATCAGTACAAATGATTTCTTCCCAAATTTCCAATATTCAACTGCTCTTTGCAAAAAGCTCATAAGCCTATTAAAAGAAGGGTTCATATCTTAGTCACACTGAACCCCAAGTTCCCTTCATGGAGTTTAACATGGTCATTTCTTTACAAATATGTATTGGGTGAGCAAGTGAACAAGTGTGTCTAACACTGAACTCATCTCTGCAGCTTGACTTCTGGTATCCAGATGCCACCCACCACGTGGCTGCTAACATGACAGTGGATTTCTGAGTTACTGAGAAGGAATCCCGAGCCATCCAGTCTGCCTTGGATCAAAATAAAATGCACTATGAGTAAGTCCTATGTAAATATTTAAATGTATTGGATATTTGAAGTTTGGGGGGCCTTGAATTTGAAAGGAAAGCATTACAATAAAGATATTTTAATTGGGTCCTCCCAAACCTAAAGCTCTATCTGTAAAATCAAGTTCACAGTTACTTCCAGCAGGTAGGATCAAGCCTGACAGCTCATTTCCTCTTATATTTCGTCTGATCTGCAGGAATGACAGTCACCTACATCTGCCTACTCCAGGCCAGCCCCTCATAAGCACTGAGCCCATGTGAAAAGGCAGGGATGGTTCAGCCACACTTCATCACAACCAATAGGCAATCAACCCAGACAGAGCTCCTGAGCTACCGCTGATGGCCAGCACCACGTTCTTGTATTTGAATTCTCCTGAGCCATAAGAGGAGGCCAAAATACAGTGCTTATCCAAAAGCAAAAATGTGTTCATATGAAATATATAATGAATAAATGATTCTTTATGAAAGAAATTCTTTCTCATAGAAGGCAACAAAATAAGGTTTAGATCAAAGAAGAGAGAATCTCAAATAGCCAAAGATACAGAAATGAGTCGTTCTGACTCCACGGAGAAATAAGAGGAAATCAGAATTTATTGGGCACCAACCCTGGGATGTGTACAGTCTGGGCCCTGAGGCAGTAAACAAAAGGGAGTCCAGCAATGATTATCACAAATCAATGCATAATTTAGAAAAAAAATGTTTTATACTTTCAAACATTTAGTGGTTGGAAGTGGTAAGGAGAGCAGTTTTAACTTTCCCAGGCCTTCTCACCGCATATGGAGACGCTCACTGGCAAAGCACCACTACACACTACTTCTCTCCTTGTGAACCTACTATTCCATGCTTCCACTACCTAACTTAGTGTTTTAGTTCAAAGAGCCTTCTCCTAGAAGAGAGAAAGATTCCACTGATATCAATAACATCATTTTGCAGATGCCCATCATGACTTGAGAGCATCTGTGATATTACTAAAACATCCCAAATAAATACTCAGGTAACTCTAATGAAATTAAGGAAAGACATCCATAATATGAGTATGCATTCCTGTGTATGGTTTAAAAGTAGCAGGCTATTCATTGCGATGTTTACTCATCCTTGTTTTTGGTTTTGCTCTTGTTTCAAGTGGGCAGTGATAAAAATGTAGAAGCTAATAAATTGTGAAAGTATGATTAATCATACTTATACCAGCATTTGGCTTTTGTAAGTGAGTATATTGACATGCGCCTTTCTGTTTTTACAAACGGTGTCGTTAAAATTAGAGTAGACAGTTCATAAACGCACCTCCAAGACTGCAGAAACTCAGAGTACGTTACGGGTTCTCATCTGAAAGCAGTCGCCTCTCCACCACACAGCAGCCCTGGTTCCTGAGTCTCCTGATTCACTTCACAGCCAAGCTTCTCAAACGAGTGCCTCAGTTATCACATTAGCCTCCTTCCTTCATTCATATAAGCCTATCTAGATTCCGATCATCAATTAATTCTCACAAAGTATCCAGCCTAAGGTAGAATAAAGTAGTGTACTGGTCAAATTTTATACAACTTTGCTTGAACAATAGGCTAAAAAATGAGATATTCTGTCCTTTTAATAACCTTGTAATGTAGGCAAATATCTAACTGACTGGCATGAGTGTAGATACTGAAGTAAATCAATAGAAGGTGACTGCCATCCTCCCCTTTATTAAACAGCTCACACAGTCCCTCTCCCCACTTTGGTCGTCCAGGTCTCTCCCAGCTTGAAATGACTGTAGCTCAGCTAGAGGCCCGAATCCAGACTCTCACAAACATGTGCCTTTCACTTTGTCTTCTACCAAGAGTGTTTCTTGCTAACTACATCAAAAACCAAAGTGGTAAGCTACCTATACAAATTAGTTTTATCTAATTAAGACACAATTTCTAGAAATTGGCCCAAATTAGCCACAGTTGTGGGAAAGCCACATAATTGATAGTTACCTTCCTCAAAAATATAAATATGTAAAATGATCGGTGCAGACAAGAACTATTTAAAATCTTGTTTCCAAGTACTAATTATATAGATAATTTTATCTGCATATTAATTATATTGCTACTTGGTGTCACTCAGTAACGGAAGAGGGGTTCCAAGAACAGAAACATCTGGTTGGACCCAAGCACCAGGCTGAATAAAACCACAGTAAAAGGCTGGTTTGACACCATGATGTACTCAGACACCCTTCATTAGACAGTGCATAGAAACCACTATTTAGTTTCAAACATCTGTGGGTGATATTTTTTTCAATTTTAAGAAAATTAAATTATGAATTCAGATTTTGTTTTAAAGTAGCCTACTTGTTTCATTTTTATTTACAGTTGCACAAAATCATAAAAGGCTGAGTCCACAAACAAACTCAAACAGACTGATGAACACATGTCGAAAGGAAAACACATCCATCGGCCCAAGCCTCAGGGCAGACACCATATTTATTTAGCAGTTAAAAACCCTGGTGTTGTTACTAGATTTCTTTTGCATTTCAGATATTCTAGCTTTCCTATGATCAAAAGGTAAGATTAAAAATTAAAGGTTTAATGAAAGGTAATCCAGAAGACAACATAAAAGACAATAATAGGACATAAATGCTACAATTAAATAAAATCTTACTAAGGTCCACATAAGATTATGTGAGAAATGCAAAGGAGATATACTGACTGACACACCAATAATCAACACTTCATTTTAATGTTTAATTATCTAATAATGTTCAGTCGTAACTTCATATTCCAAGTGTATACCCAGTCATATCAAAGAAATCATTACAATGTGTCACTGCATTCACTTTTCCTTCTGCTCCACACTTTCACATACTACTTGCCCAAGACCATGACATGTATGTTGGGTCTGCTACAAATGTTGAAGAGGAATCAGTGGAAAACAGAAGAGTGTAGTAGGAAAGAACATAGCATCTGAAGCAATTCTGTCTGTGTCTAGTACCATTCAACTCATGCAGTAAGAAGTTAACACTGATGAAGTTTTTAATATTTTCCCACTTCATTTACCTCACCTGCAAAATGTGGATAATAAGAGAATGCATTAGGGGCCAGCTTTGTGGCACAGTGGGTTAAGCGGCTGCCTGCTATATCAGCATGCCATACAGGTGCCGGTTCAAGTCCTGGCTGCTCCATTTCTGATCTAGCTCTCTGCTAATGCACCTGGGAAGGCAGAAGATAATGATGGCCCAAGTATAGGAGACCTTGATGGAGTTCCAGGCTCCTGCCTTTGTCCTGGCCCAACCTGGCTCTTGCAGCCACTTGGGGATTGAACCAGCAGATAGAAGATTTCTCTCTCTCTCTCTCTCTCTCTCTCTCTCTCATTCCCCCATCTCTAACACTCTGCCTTTCAAACAAATATATCTATTTGAGACTGGAATGTATTTCATAGAGGTTGGCTGAGACCATAAAGTTGCTCCTTGCACATATTCTTTATTTGTGTTAATATAGGTATGGGAAAGGCCACTTGCACATGTGCTTACATGAGTACATGCACACACATACACACATAGACACCCTCATATCAAACACACACACACACACACACACACAAATGCAACAGGGAATAATTAGAGGCTATCACCATATGGTCTCTTTTCTTACTAGCAAATGCATTACTGCCTTAAAGTTTATTATCCCACACATAGTGTGCCCTAAAGGTTGGGAAATGCATGTCAGCAAGTGCAGAGTTTGATGCGTGGCAACCCAGAGAGGGAGTCACTAGGGATAAATTGGATTGAGTGGAAATCTGAACTCATGCTTTGTGAATAGTCCTTAACCTGCTGCACTGCAATAAGAGAATCCAGACCAGTTTATCAGGCATCCTAATAGCCTTCCCCATTGCTTGTGCACACGTGCGTACACACACACACACACACACACACACACCAGAGTCTATGGCCATCATCTACACTGCCCCACAGGTCTGCATTCCTTTGTTACTCTCTAAAAGCATCCTTCAAAATGTCAAATGCCTCTTCTTTGAACCTCTTACCTGTTTCTTGACGCTGGGAGGCAGGTTCCCACAAGACTTGGTTGATTGAGCAACCTCACAAAAGCTTCTAAAGACAATACCCAGGGGTTTCACTTTTGTGATAAGGCATTCTTATAGAATGGTTGCAATTAGGGTACCAAAGTCAGAGATGGCTAAGTTCCAATCTCAACAAATGTACCTTACCGGTAGTGACAGTAACCTCCATAAAAATGGCACTTACATAACAGTGTTGACAGGACAAAATGTAAACACAGTGCTGAGCAGAATGCCTGGCATATAAGAAAGCCTCAATAAACATTAGCCACTTATTAAATCCCCAGTGATAATTATGTGTCCTTCCACCTACATTCAGGAATTCTTTTTTAAAACAAATTAAACCAATCTTGGAACACTAAAATAATATTTGAGAAAAAGTAATTTGGTTTCATCTGCTTAAGCCTTGCTGCTGGTTAGTGGAAGGGCTCATGAAAATAACATCTGGCCCTAGTTCTTAATTTCCAGCCTTAGGCTTAATTTTTAGTCCCTATCAGCAATAATCTGGCACCATTCTCATGTCCTCATGCAGCTGCATTTGTGGGAAGGTTGTATTTTAGCTCACACTATTTCTTTTTTTCTTTCTTCTTTTTTTTTTTTTTTTTTGGCTGCTGTTATCACAAGAGCTAAATTGATATGTGTAAGTCTAAAAATATTCTTAGATACAAGCTTCCTGTGACTAATTAATACCGCCTTATGTTGCAAATCAACCTCTGGGATCACAGAAATTTCTCTTTCCCTCGGTTCTTCTACTTCTATCAGTGCAGGTGGAGCAAAAGCCATATGCCCTCTTTAAAGCTAAAAGCAATTAATTATATCTGTAGCGATCCCCCAAAATATAATTACAAAAATCTCAGGCTCCATGTGAGTTTTAGTGCAATACGCCCTATCTAATCCCCAAATTGCTATCACAAATTTATTTTCTCAGAAATCCCAGATTCCTAAGTCCAAAGCTAAGCATTCAATGAGTTACATATAATGTGCATAATAATGTGTTTGCCAGTGCTGCTAATGGGAATCAATATTCATGAGCAGTACTTGGTCCCATGTGCTAAATAAACTCTAATTAGGAGATACAGCATTTGCGCTGCGCATCAGAACTCAGATCAGTCAGTCAAGCTGCAAGGGGAAACCGAGACGAGTGGAGCTCTGCACTGTCATAGTTCATTATCATAAACAACTGAAGAAATCAAAGAGCCAAACCACCACAAGGAGCCAAAGCCCAGTTTAGAAACATGTGCCATCCATAAAGTGTCTGTCCATTCTGGGACTGAACCTAACTACTACTGAGAAACAGCGGATGTGAGGCCGGCCAAGTGCTTCTCGTATGTCACCTTATTTCATCCTCACTCCAATCTTGCATGCTATATTTTGGCCCATTGTAAAAGTGAGGAAACTGAGGCTCAGCACAGCCCAAGATCATATTAAGTATTGAGAAGCAGAATTGGGATTGGAACCCAAGAATGTCTGACTACAGGACACTGTTTCCTTATTTGACAGGATACACAGCAATGGAAAGAAAGCATCGTATGGTTTTAAATAACTAGATTGAACACTGAAAAACAGACAGTACCTTCCTGCTTACAGGACTCACCGCCAACAAGATTAAAATCACGCGCAGTTCATTACCTAAAATATGGAGTCCATGGGAAATGAGATCATTCAAATAAGAAAGTTGTTCACAACTTCAAAACATCTTTTCTTTTAAATATTTTCATTGAAATATTTCCATTATATAATATCATTCTCTGTCCTGAAAACAGAGTATATTGAACGTAGTTCATCTTTGAGTGAAAAAATATTTTAAACACAAATTTTCATTCTGGGCTATAAGAGAATCACATCTTTAAGGGCTCTCGACACTTCAAAGTATCTTGGACCATTTGGACTCACATCCAGCAACCCCTGTGTTTGCTAAGTCCTACATCAAGGTGGTTTTACCTTGGTGTTATACCTTTATGTTGTTACTATTGCTGTTTTCTGTCAGCTGTCATCTACTGGATGCCTGTGTGCTTGCTTTCAGCAAGTCATCTCACCAACATCCAATGCCTCCCTTCTAAGTTAAACAAGCTCTTTGGAAATGTATCCAAAATATCAGGAACACCGCTGTTTGTGAGGGAGTTTGTAAATCTGCTTTGCTGTAACATAATATTTAACATATTAAGAAATCTAATCAGACTTTAATGCAAGCATAAATGGAATGTATGTAAATTGATCATATAAATAAATATTGCTATATTAATGTCAAAATTACATTCAACATCATACCTAGTGGAGAAAAAAATTTTTTCCTATTTAAAAAAAGCAGGAAAAAAAGAAAGCTTTCTTTTGCTACTTTTATTTTCATTGTTCAAAGAGTTAAGCCAGTGCAATAAAGCAAAGCAAAAAGGAAATAATTCCTGAAGAAAAAGGAGAAAGCAGTTATTTGCAGAAGAAATAGTCATACAGAAAGCTTTAAGAAAACTAAAAATAGAATTACTGATTCAATCTCCATCATGGTTATTGGTCTGTTTAGGTTTTATATGTCTTCATGACTGGATTTTGGTAGATTATATGTGTTCAGGAATCTATTCATTTCTTCTAGCTTTTCCAATCTGTTGGCATACAGCTCTTTGTATTAATTCCTGTTGATTATTTTTATTTCTGTAGTATCTGTTGTTACATATCCTTGTTTATCTCTGATTTTAGTGATTTGGGTCTTCTCCCTCTTTTTTTTTTTTTTTTTTTTTTGGTTAGTTGGGCCAATGGTATATAAATTTTTTTCAAAATAAATTCTATTTATTTTTTCAGCTCTTCATTTCACTGCTGTTTTGTATTCTTATTTCAATTTTGTTTATTTCTTCTCTAATTTTAATTAATTCTCTCCTCCTACTAATTGGGGTTTGGTTTGTTGTTGTTTTCCTATGTTCTTAAGATGCATTGATAGTTCATTTATTTTGTACTTTTCCAATTTCTTCAAGTAGGCACCAATTGCTATAAACTTCCCCCTTAACACTGCTTTTATTGTATCCCATATGTTTTGATATGATGTATTGTCTTCATTCATTTCCAGAAATTCCTGATTTCTCCTTTGATTTCTTCTATGACCCACTTGTTCATTCAGGAGCATTTTTTGGTCAGTCTTCATGTATTTGCATATGATCTAGAGATTCTTGAGCTGCTTATTTCCAGCTTCATCCCACGCAGTCAAAGAAGATGCATGGTATGATCTCAACTTTTTTTAATTTGCTGAGACTTGCTTTATGTCTTAGCATAGGTCTATTCTAGAGAAAGCTCCATGCACTGATGAGAAGAATGTGCATTCTGCCACTGTGGGGTGAAAAGTTGTGCAGATATCAGTTAGGTCCACTTGTTCCATAGTGTCAATTAGCTGTTGGTTCTTTGTTGATTTTTCTGTCTAGTTGATCTGTACATTGATAAAAGTGGTGTGTTGAAGTCCCCCGTTACTACTGTATTGGAATCTATGTCTCCCTTTAGATCCATTAACATTTCTCTTAAATCCCAGGAGCCTTGGCATTGGGTATGTATACATTTATTATAGTCACATCTTCCAGATAAATCGATCCCTTAATCATTACATAGTGCTCTTTATCATCACTTTAGATAATTTTTGTGTTAAAGTCTATTTTGTCTGATATTAGGATAGTTACATTTGACCCTCTTTTTTTGCTTTCTGTTAGCATGGAATATCTTTTCCCATCTTTTTACTTTCAGTCTGCATGTATCTTTGTTGGTAAGATGTGTATCTTTTAGGCAGTAAATTGATGGGCCTTGTTTTTTAATACATTCAGCCAGTTTGTATCTTTTAACTGGAGAGATTATTATGTTTTTCTTAAGTTTTATTATTTTGCCTTTTACTTGAATGACAGAGTGACACAGAAAGACACACACACACAGAGAGAGAGAGAGAGAGAGAGAGAGATCTACTATTCACTGGTTCACTCCCCAAATGTTTGCCACAGACCAAGTTGGGCCAGACCAAAGGTAGGAGCCAGGAACTCTGTCTCTTAAGTGGGTGACAGGAATCCAGGTATTTCAGTCATCACTTGCTGCCTCCCAAGATACACATCAGCAAGCCGCCGGATCAGAAGCAGAGGCTGAACTTAAAGCCAAGCACTCTAATTTGGGATGTGCACATCTCAAGTGGTGTCTCCATCATTGAGTCAAATGCCAGACCCAAGTTTTTGTTTTGTTTTGTTTTGTTTTGTTTGTTTGGACAGGCAGAGTGGACAGTGAGAGAGAGAGACAGAGAGAAAGGTCTTCCTTTGCCATTGGTTCACCCTCCAATGGCCGCCGCGGCTGGCGCACCACGCTGATCCGAGGCCAGGAGCCAGGTGCTTCTCCTGGTCTCCCATGGGGTGCAGGGCCCAAGCACTTGGGCCATCCTCCACTGCACTCCCGGGCCACAGCAGAGAGCTGGCCTGGAAGAGGGGCAACCGGGACAGAATCCGGTGCCCCGACCAGGACTAGAACCCGGTGTGCCGGTGCCGCAAGGCGGAGGATTAGCCTAGTGAGCCGCGGCGCCGGCCCAGACCCAAGTTTTACTATACTTAAGTATTAGTTCTTATGCAAGAGTTAAAAAAGAGATTAATGTAGCTAATTAGAATATTTCAAAACAGACAAAATTCCTAAAAATATTTGACTATATGATGAAAATGGCATTTTTATACATATAATTTTTCAAGATTTAATTATTTATTTGAAAGTCAGAGTTATGGGGCAGGGGGGTAGAGAAAGAGAGAGACAGAGAGAGAGAGAGAGAGAGAGAGAGAGAGAGAGAGAAATGAATGTCTTCTATCCACTCACTCACTTCCTGAATAGCTGCAATGATCAGGGCTGGGCCAGGCCAAAGCCAGAGAACTGGAAACCCCTCTGAGTTTCCCACGTGGGTGCAGAGACCCAAGCACTCAGGCCATCTTCCACTGCCTTCCTAGATGCAATAGCAGGGAGCTGGATCAGAAGTAGAGTAGCTGGGACAACCAGTGCTCACAAGGGATGCAGGCTTTGCGGGCAGGGTTTTAACCTGCTGTGCCACAAAGCAGGGTCCCACATAAATACTGAAGTCAGGTATCTTGCACTCAAACTCCACCATATATAAATCGTGTTTAATCTTTCTGAGCAATAATTTCCCCTTTTGTAAAACTGATAATATTGACAAGATTAAATAAAGTAATGTATTCAGAGCAGTATTTGATCCATATCAAACAAATCAATGTCCGAGCCAAAGCAAAAATATCAGGTCAACTCTTGAATGTCTGGTCCTGGAGCTCAGGGGAGAGACTAGACCTAGACATGCAAGTGGAGGCAACTGGCAGGTAACCATTAGAGCTGGGGGACTCTGTGCAGTGATGAGATAAGCTGATGAGGAAGAGATGAAAATGGGAAGAAGGTGGTGAGATAAACCTGACCCCAGCAGTAGCCTCCCCACGATTTTTCCTGCCTCTTATTTTACCCCTCCAAACTACCCTAGCCATTTTCTAGCTCCATAACATAGCCAAGTTGTTTAAATAATTTCTGCCTCAGTTTTGTCATCTGTAAGATCAAAATAATAATCTCACATGAAGAATAAATTTTTAATGCCCATAAAAAGGTTAAGTCAATGCCTGGCACATCATAAGTGCTGAGTATTTGATGATGAAGATTGATCATGGTCATTATCATTATTGTTGTTATTCAGGTTTCCCCCAGCTTTCTGAGTGTCAAAATAATAAAGGATGGTCATGAGAGTTGTGTATAAAGATATCTTTTGTTGCCTGTCTTGTTGCATGTGTGAATGTGTGTGTGCTTTGGAGGACAATGATGAGTATGACAGCAGCATAATACAAACCACACATTAATTTTAAATATGCTAGTTGCCACATTAAAAAGTAAAATCCCACAGGTAAAACTGATTCTATTAAACTTAACAGATCTGAAATATTATTTCAACACATAATCAACATAAAATTATTTATGAGATAGTTAATACAACTTTCATACTGCCTTCAAAATTCAATACATATTTTTTAAAGATTGATTTATTTATTTGAAAGGCACAATGAGAAAGACAGAAAGATCTGCTATCTACTGGTTCAGCCCCCAAATGGCCACAACAGGGAGTAGGAACAGGCCACAGTTGGGATCTTGGTACTCAATCCAGGTCTACCATACAGGTGGCAGGGATCCAAGTACATGAGCCATCACCTGCTGCCTCCCAAGGTACACATTATCCAGAGCTAGAATGGAGAGTAGAGCAGGACTCTAACCCAGGCACTCTGATATGGGACATGGAGCAACCAACCAGCATTTTACCCACTGGTCGAATGAATACCCCATCAGTATATATTTTACACACACAGAATCTATTTTGAGCAAGTCCCATTTTAAGTGCTCTACACCCACTTGTTGTTGTAGACTATAATATTGGACAACACAGGTCTAGATAAATTGGGAGATCAGAAGCCAGACACGTGACATGTCCGAAGGATATGGCTAGAGGAGAATAATGAAGAAACATCCAACTTGATTAAAGATAGAGGAAAAGGAAGGGAACTTTTCTGCAAATGAATGATAGCCATGCTTCTGTTCCCCATGATAAAAGAGCATTTTGTCACCTCTCTGTCAAACAGGATCCTGGTTGATGATCTACAAGAAGAGATTGAGGCTGGCGCCACAGCTCAATAGGCTAATCCTCCGCCTGTGGTGCCGGCACACCAGGTCCTAGTCCTGGTTGGGGCGCCAGATTCTGTCCCGGTTGCCCCTCTTCCAGACCAGCTCTCTGCTGTGGCCTGGGAGTGCAGTGGAGGATGGCCTAAGTCCTTGGGGCCTGCACCCACATGGGAGACCAGGAGAAGCACCTGACTCCTGGCTTCAGATCAGCACGGTGTGCCAGCCACAGCGGCCATTGGAGGGTGAACAAATGGAAAAGGAAGACCTTTCTCTCTGTCTCTCTCTCTCTCTCACTGTCCACTCTGCCGGTCAAAAATAAATAAATAAATAAATAAATAAATAAATAAATAAATAAACGAGATTGAGAAACAGTTTGATGTTAAAGAAGATATCCCAGGTAGACACAGCCATGCAAAATATAATGACTGGGACAAGGTAGATTATAAAATGCTTCTACTGTAAAGAAAATGTGACCTCAACATTTGTTTTCATTTGGTTTAACTTCTCAAAACTGGTTTTGCTCTTAAGATTGAGGCGTGGACTGAAAAAATGATGTATAAGCATCCAGAAATGGTCTTTCACATCAAAATTGGATCTACTGTTGAAGACAACCCACTATATGTTTTTTTTTTTTTTTTTTTTTGACAGGCAGAGTGGACAGTGAGAGAGAGAGAGACAGAGAGAAAGGTCTTCCTTTTGCCGTTGGTTCACCCTCCAATGGCCGCCGCGGCCAGCGCGATGTGGCCGGCGCACCGCGCTGATCCGATGGCAGGAGCCAGGAGCCAGGTGCTTTTCCTGGTCTCCCATGGGGTGCAGGGCCCAAGCACCTGGGCCATCCTCCACTGCACTCCCGGGCCACAGCAGAGGGCTGGCCTGGAAGAGGGGCAACCGGGACAGAATCCGGCACCCCGACCGGGACTAGAACCCGGTGTGCCGGCGCCGCTAGGCGGAGGATTAGCCTAGTGAGCCGCGGCGCCGGCCCACTATATGTTCTTAAGGTAAAAATAGTTCCAAAACCACTGGTTCTTATTACTTTTTTTAAAAAAAAATGAGTTTAAAAGTTAATTTGAGTCACTACTGAGTTAATATTAAGAAAACAAAGACCTCTAGACATTTCAGCAATAAAATAGAAGTGATAGGTGGTTTTCAGTGGAATCAAGAAAATGTCTGAATAAAATGTCAGAGATTGCACAGCGGAGAAACCCATACAGATATGTCATCCCACAGCTTTCTTACAAGAGTTCGTGATGTCTTTTGTGTATAAAACAGTGAGACCCCAGGACAGTACAGTTTAAATCTTATGTTGAAGGGCAATTCCCTCTGTAATGAGCTGACAATGGCCATTCAGCTGCTACTGGATTTTTGTACATTCAAAGAAATAGCTCCTGAAGCATTCCCTCAGTAACAGGAAGCCCATCCTTACCCTGAATCCCGATCCATTCATCGTCTCCAATCCCCAAAATAAATCCAAACTCTCTTTAAAATGACATTCCTTCAAATATCCAACACCATTCTTCCTCCCCACTCCAAACACAATCTAAGGCCTGCTGCACTCCGGGATGAGCATCTCCAATTTATGAAACCAGAAAAGCAAAAGGAAATGATAGAAGGTATCTTATAATCTATTTCTCATAAGATGTCAGCAATAAGAGAAACGATAGATTATGATATTTTTAAACTCTAAAAGTAGCTCTGACCATAAGAAAAATTCGAAAAATATTCAATATAATAGATTATGAATTATGTGTAGACATTTAAGGACATATACCACGGTCCTCTCAGAAAAGTATGCATATACATTCTACAATAGACAGGGAAAGCACTGTTTTGAGAATATGAATGAGTTATTGGATGACATGAGATCAATGTGTGCGTTCATGCAAAATATCTTAAGTTTATTTTTAAATAGATTGGGAAAAAAGATGAAAGAAGAAAGGCTATTTTTATGGATTGTGGCATTCATGCACGAGAATGGGTCTCCCCAGCCTTCTGCCAGTGGTTTGCTTACCAGGTAAGTGAATCAGAACAGGAACACTCACAGTCTCATTTGACTGTCAAGTCTCAAGTACTACAAGTGGCAACACTCCCTTCCAAACGAGTGCAGCCTCACCTAACTAGAAGACCCACATTTGACGCTGTCAGGGAATAAATGCTCTGGATTTTCCTCCTATTGCTCCTCCTAGAATTCCAGCTGAGAGTTGATGAGCCTAAAACTTTCTCAGCTTTAACATGAAATTTCCCCTTATAATTAAGCATGGGAAATCTAAAACTACCTTTATATTACAATCTGCAAATTTCACCTTTTCTCAATGAGCTTAAAACATAGACCTTTAGTTCTGGTTTGGATGTGTCACTGGCCCCACATGTACTTGGTATTTTCATACTTAAAATTCCTTTCCAAGTTCAAAATAACTCATTTTTTACATTAAAACTAGAGTAACTGTGTGTTATTCTCACTCTACCAATGATGTATTGATTCCTACTATCTTTTCTAAAAAATGATTTATTTATTTATTTACTTGAAAGTTTGAGTTACACAGAGAGAGCAGGAGAGGCAAAGAGATAAAGAGACGTATTCCATCCACCGGTTCACTCCCCAAATGGCCGCAACAGCTGGAGCTACGCCGATCCAAAGTCAGGAGCCAGGAGCTTCCTCCAGGTCTGCCACGCAGGTGCAGGGGCCCAAGCACTTTGGCCTTCCTCTACTGCTTTCCCAGGCCATCAGCAGGGAGCTGGATAGGAAATGAAGCAGCCAGGACCCGAACAAGTGTCCATATTGGATGCCAGGAGTGCAGGCAGCGGTTTTACCTGCTACACTACAGAGCCAGCCCCCCTACTATCTTTTACTTTTGTTCTTCTGCCAACTTCTGCATGCATGACAAGGTTTTCTAGGCATGGATACTTTCACCAGAGAAGAACCTGCCCAGAGAATTGACTTGTTCCTGCAATTGTTGTAGCTCCCTTTATTCAACCCATAAAGGAACATATATGTGTGCCATAAATAAGTACAAATATTTCATGTTGACTAAGAATAAATATAAAATTATAGGACTACAAGAAAATCTCTTAGCAGGCAGGCCTCATGGCACAGCAGGTTAAGACACCATGTGAGATACCCACAGCCCCTTGAGAGTGTCTGAGGTTCCAATCTCATCTCCACTTCCAGTCCAACCTCCTGCAAATGTGAACTCTAGGAGATAGCAGATGATGGCTCAAGCACTTAGGTACCTGCCACCCATGTGTGAGACCCCAGTGGACTTCCTGACTCCTGGCTTCAGCCTGGCCCAGCCCTTTATGATGTGGTTAACTGGGGAGTAAACCAGCAGATGGGAGATACTTTCTCTCTCTCTCTCTCTCTCCCTCTTTCTCTCTTTTTCTCTCCCTTCCTCTCTCCCTCTCTCTGTCTCTCTCTCTCTCTACCCCATTCAAAATAAATTAAAAGAAATAATTTATTTATAAAAAAGAATGGTCATTGCAACTAATGTGACTGGTCTGACAACTGCTTCTCTTTTTCTTCTTTAATATATATATGGGTTGTTTATTTTTGCATCATTAAAGGACAATACATTTGAAATCATCTGACCCTGGGCCAATGACTCAAGGAAGGGTAGTTATTACAATTATAACCACAGCTTTCCACACAGTAGCTGATTTTCACACAAGAGCCTAATTTTTTCCTACTCCCACAGGCAACCAAAAGTTATGGAAAAATAAAATTATGACCAAACTCTTGGATCAAATGAATTTTTATGTTCTTCCAGTGTTCAATGTTGATGGATATATTTGGTCACGGACACAGGTATTACTTAGTACTCTCTTGTTTGCATTTAAATGATATATTATTTATTGGTTTTAATACACATTGATTGTTAAGCATTTAGTTTTTATTAATATAAAGAGAAGAGATTTCATGTAGTTCACAGATAAAATTCTAAGAATACAGTGATATTTCTCTCCATCCCTCCACCTTTCCCTTCTCTTCCTTCCTTCCTTTCTTTTTCTCTTTGGCATTTATTTTAAGGTTGGGTAACTATTTAGTTCTTCTGCTTTCCCAGGCCATAGCAGAGAGCTGGATTGGAAGTGGAGCAGCCAGGTCTCAAACTGGTGCCCATATGGGATGCTGGCACTGCAAGGCGGCAGCTTTACCCGCTACACCACAGAACTGGCCCCCTGCCTCCACTTCTGACCCATCTTCATGTTAATGCCTAGGAAGGCAGCAGATGATGGTCCAAGTACTAGGGTTCCTGTCACCCATGTAGGAGACTCAGATGGAGTTCCTGGCACCTAGTTTCAGCCTGGCTCTGCCTGGTTTTTGCAGGCATTTTGGGAAATAAACCAGCAGACGGAAGATCTCTGCCTTTCAAATAAATTAATTTTTAAAAGGCGGGGGAGGAGTCACTTAAAGACATTATGAATACATTGATTTCAAATGAGAAATTGTTATATTCCATAAGTTAAGGATGGAATTGAGATGAGCTGTTGTATAGAAAAGATTTAAAAAAAAAAATCTGTCTTTTCACCAGATGTTTTACTGCCCTCCTGTTGCTAAATAAAATTAATCTGAACTTCCAGGCAGATAATATCATATCAAGCTCTCTTCCAAAAATTTCATTGAACAGTAATAATTTTATTTGTATTATATCTGAACCTATAAATGCTGAAAATTTTAATAAAATTATAATTAAATATGGGTGATTTCAGAACACTATTGATTATTTTCTAAAATAAAGACCTAATCAGTGGTTTTTAAAGCTAAATGAATTATGTCATCAACACCTAGGAATATTAATATTAAAAACTGTGTTTCTGAAAAAGCACAAATTATAAGAAAATATTTTTTCTTTATAATAAATGCCTCAAATTAACTAGACAGATTTTAAATAAAGCTTTAGATACCTGCAGAGAGAATCTGAGATGATCAAATTGAAAAAAAATGCAAACTGATTTTGTATTAACACTTCTATCACTCAATCTGGCAGTACCGCATGTGGAGAAAAAATCATTCCAAGACCCGAAATTCCAACTGCATCGGCACTGACCTCAATCGGAATTTTAATGTCTCATGGAATGGTGAGTAGCAGACTTCTTCTTCTGGAAAACTGAGCATTAAGACACCAAACTTAAGTAAACCACCAACTTGTTTCAATAAAAGTAGGTATTCCTTGAGTATTAATTTTCACATGATGGAAGATAATCATCACTGCTACTGAGAAACCTTTACTGTTTCACTGCAGGAGGATGTGTGAGGGACAGAGCTGCTTATCCGGCCATCTGTTAAACAATAAATCTAGCTCGTTAAAAATCAGGCACGATCCAGATGCACAAAAATTCAGATAATCTGAAGAGATCCTCTTCCTGGTCTGACAAAGACTGAGAAACCAGTGCCCTGTTGTGGCACAGAGGGCTAATTCACTGCTTGCAATGCCAGCATCCCGTATCATAGTGCCATTTTTTTTTTTATATTTGACAGGCAGAGTTGTAGACAGTGAGAGAGAGACAAAGAGAAAGGTCTTCCTTCCATTGGTTCACTCCCCAAATGGCCGCCATGGCTGACACTGCACCGATCCGAAGCCAGGAGCCAGGTGCTTTTTCCTGGTCTCCCTTGTGGCTGCAGGAGCCCAAGCACTTGGCCCATCCTCCACTGCCCTCCAGGACCACAGTAGAGAGCTGGACTGGAAGAGAGGCAACCGGGACTAGAACCTGGTGCCCATGTGGGATGCTGGCACCGCAGGCAGAAGATTAACCAAGTGAGCCATGTTGCCAGCCCCCACTGTGCCATTTTGAGTCCTGGCCACTACACTTCCAAAGCAGCTCCCTGCTGATGTGCCCGGGGAAACAGAAGATGGTGGTGCAAGTATTTGAACCCCTACCATCCATGTGAGAGACCTGGATGGAGTTCTAAGCTTCTGACTCTGTTGGGGCCATTTGGGAAGTAAACCAGTGGATGGAAGATTTTTCTCTCTTCCTCTCACTCTCTCTGTCAGTCTGCCTTTCAAATAGTAAATCGATCTTTAAAAAAAAACAAGATTGAGAAATTAGTGGTTAAAACCAACATACAGGTCATTTATCAAGAGTTTAGCAAACAGAAACATCTGAGGCAAAGCAAATGAAAAGCCTTAATGAAATGCTCTGCCAAGCAGAGGTCTGATACCTTAGATGGTGTTCTAGGTCCTGATGACTTTGAACTCATCATGACCTATTTCAAAGAGAAATTACCACTGCCCCCCTTCATATCATTTGGTTGTAAGTAATGTCTTAGTTTTTACCTCCATTCTTCCATAATGAATATGACAATAACTGCAGACAAGCTTCCTGATGAAACAGACTGAATAAACTTGGGCTCAAAGATTAGTTCCCAGAGAATGAGAGCTGCAGTTGAGTTGGAACTAGGTCTATCTGGTCCAAGCCCTGAGTTGCCCCCAACATATCAACTCCTGAGCCCTAGGAAAGCAAGGGAAATGAACAAAGCTAAGAACATTCCCAGGAGTTAAGTCTGTTGCAATCTGGCATGTGTGTACAGAGTTGGTGCTCAGTGACGAGGACAAGAGAGACATGGAGGCAGCCCTGTAAGCATGAGAGGTCAGTGTTTAGAATGATTATGGAATCCACGTTAGAAGAGGCAGAGCCTATACTATATGGAGCAGACTGTGATCTCATCCACCATATCTTCTGCAGCTTTCCCTGACACCAGTAACCGTGTCTGAATTTCTATTGGGGCCCTGCGCCAGAGTCTGAGAAAGAGACAAAAGCTGTCGCTGACTTCATTCAAAGCCACCTGAAGTCTATCAAGGCTTCTAGCACCTTCCACTCCTGTTCCCAGATGCTATTGTTTCCCTATGGGTTTACATCACAATTGCCACCCAACTATGAAGATTTGGTATGTACAAAAAATCTGAGTTCATACGTTAACACCATGGTTGCCTTTCTGTCTGTTCTTCATTAACAACTTGGGTTCTGTTGAAAAAATTTCAGATTTTAATGCCAAAGAAAATAACTAATGAAGTTTGCCTTGGAGTTAAAATCATGATCTTCAGACTAATTTTTCACTTAATAAAAATATATCAATAATAAAATCTTTCAATGTGATTCCAAGAAAAATTCAGTAGGAAGAAATGTCTAGGTCTCTCTCTCTCTCATTGTCTCTTGATCTCTCTCTGTGTCTCTATTTCTCAAATACATTTTTATGTAAACAAAAGTTCTTGTATATTATGAAAAACTATGCTATAATTTCAATTTTTACACCAAAATAAATTTAATTCCATTTTTCTATAATTTTTGAAGTACTCTCATATAGATAACAAAGAAAATAAACAAGCAAATGTGACCTGAGTCACTTATTATCCAAACTACCTGAGATTTGACCCCATGAGTTTGATTAATTTATGCAAATTAAGCAATGCAATTTCAGGCTACTCTGGAAAATGATATTATGGATAAAAATGTGTAGATATACAACAAATCACTTTGAGTAAAATGAGAGTTCTGACAAAGCAATTAAATTGACTTTAAAATTTTATTTCTTGGTTATAAACTTTAAAAACATCTTCACCTGAAAAACAATTATGTTAGTGACAATATTCCTGTAGTTCATTCCAACAATCAGTTCTCATGGCACACAATATTAATATACATCAAACGTCAAGAAATACTGCTCTGAAATAGAAACCCCAATTTAACAGATTTATTTTAAAGAGCATCAACTACCTTTCTTCGCTTGGCACGCTGAGGTCAGATGGGGAGAAAGTCCTGCACCAATATAGACCTATTGAAGACAATGGAATGGAGATCACAGAACAAACTGGAGAAATTTACTTGGGAAGAGACAAAAACTGAAACCTGTCTCCAGAAAAATATCTGAGAGGATATTCTTTCTTTCAAAAGAAAGGAGCAGAGGAGAATAAAAACATAAAATGAGCTGTGGCACTACTGTACTTGTACATAATTGATTTTTCATTAAGAAGAATTTTTATAATGACAACATATCTTGTTGAAAATGTTCCTCATTTAACTGTTCATTTTATTTTGATCCTCAAATGCCAAATAATCAGTAACATTTACTTTTTTTAAACCCACTATGTTATGCCACATGGTGGTATTGGCTATAATGCTCACACCACTGATGATGCAAGTATTTACATGGTGTTCTATTGTTCTGCTCCAACTTTCCTTGCTCTCTAGGTCAAGGTTGCCAAGATTGGCACTGACGCTCTGTCAACTCGATATGAAACCCACTACATCTACGGCCCAACAGCATCAGTAATTTGTGAGTTTTTCCTGTTATTTACAGTGTTCTTTTCTCTGGTTCTTTTTTATCAATAATTTTTATTACCACATTTGTGAATTAGGATTAAAATTTAAAATCGTTAATTTAAATGCCACCTTTCATGGGAAATTCTGAATTCTATGTGAATCCAGTGGCTATATTCTGTCTTTTTCTTGGGATAAGACTTCCCTAGGAACAAATTATACTGATGTTTTACAGGGTTATAATGTCAACAGAAATTATTAAATAAAGACAAATTCACAGAATAATTAACCTATTTCCTATCCCCTACCACCACCTCTATCAATGTTTATACTTACAGAAACTAACAAGACCTTATTGACACTCTACATCTCTTTTAAAAAACCATTTAGCTTTCATTGGCCTCTATTCCTTGCCATTGCCCTTATGCAAGTGCAGTCTTTTCCTTAGACATTCAGATCCAGCCACTTTGGTCATATGGAAACCAGTTTCTCTTACATATCCCGTTCCATTGTGCTCAACTGAAATCCACATGGTGGACTAAGAAAAAGTGTCACAAGGTTCTAGTTCTGTTGCTTTTGATTTATATTATTAGTACCACTTCCTATTCTTCACTATTTTTAGATTTTCATTTTCTGTGTTTCTGAGCTATTGACTTAGATTTCTTGGCCTTGATTTTCTTGTCTCTTATTCTGCACCCCAGAAATCAACAGGCTTTTTCTGTACAGGATCACGTAGTAAACCATTTTGGCTTTGCTGAAGGCATCAGCTTCTATTGCAGCTACTCAACTGGGGCATTGTGGCTCAAGAGCAGCCACAGGCAGTAAGTTAACCAATAGGCATAGTTGTGTGCCAATAAAACCTCATTCACAAAAATAGGAAACTAGCCATGATTTGAACAGGCTGAGCAATATGCGCAACTGTTTGTTGTTTTGTTTTGTTCTTACAACTTAGGCACTGTGCTTAGCCCTTGATTTTAATATTCTCAATTAATCCTCATAAAGACCTTATGAAGTAGGCAGCACTATTTCCCAGTTACTAGTAATTGCTAAAGCTGGGACTTAATTCCAGGTTTTAACAAAACCAACGTCTATGATCTTCACCACTGTGAACCTTATTCCCCCATTTGATTTTTGCAGCTACCATTGCTTTTCTATTTTCAAGCAATAATTATAACAACAAAAATGCATTAGTTTTCACCAAAAAACATTCATTCAGACCTTGGGAAATGAGATCATTTCTGTTTTTATGGCAAACACCCACCAGCCTTAGTTTGGGATTACTTTAGTAAAAATTACCTTTTTCCATACCAAGTCTAAGCTTCAATTCCTAATACCAAACATTATCTATAATCTATAAACATTCTATAATCTATAAACATTCTCTATAATTTGCTTATGAAATCTTACCTTTGTAACAAAACCTAAGTCTTCTAAAGTAACAACAACGCTTCAGATCTCTCAACCGCACAACCTAAAGCACAATTCAAGGCATGGACAAACAGCAGAAATCATTCCCATAAAATTATTCAATAAAAATGAAGGCTTGGCTTACTCAAAAGCAGTGAACATGATGAGTTGAAACTCCAACAGAACTGGCCTTGATTTAGCCTCTTGGCACCAATGATAGCCAACCTTGTTAGCATAAAGACTGCTTTTTATCTTGTAAACATTTCACAGATAACCCCACCACCAACAAACACACATTCATACTTCCATGACGCTTTTACAATCTGTGGATTAAAAAAGTAAATATGTGCTTATGGATTCCTTGCAATAACTCTGCATGGCCACAGCTTAGCAACACCTCCTTAACCCAAGCTAGAAGTCCAAATGTGAAACAAAAACTACATCGTCAGTAATTTTTATGGAATTTTAAAAAGTCAGAGTTATCCAAAACAATTTTGACAGCCTATTTATTGAAGGCTTCTTTGGTAAAATTGGAAAAATGACTAAAAACAAAACAAAAAGACAAGTCCCATTCCAAGCAAACATGTACCAACCATCACCTAGAAACCAGTCACTGTTACAGTGCTAAAGCAAAAGTGTACTGACACAGATGATCTCCAGCATCCAAATAGATTTTGCTATAATGTAGCCATTCAGGGATTCATTACACACACAGGTGGATGACAAGATTTCAAAACTGATGAGATACACCCAACTACATGTGTGTGTTTGTGTCAAAAGTGCACAAAGCAAAGAAAAAGGGAACAGACTAGAATAGCAGTTTAAAATGTCAGCCTACTTAGGAGATACTGAGAAATACCCAGGGCCATTTAAAGCACCCAGACAATCATGTAAGAGCAACTAAACTGAGTGGGAAGAGCACAGAGATATTCTCAGAGACAAAGAACAAAGAGTTCCCAACAGGAACAAACTTTGCAAAAGGCAATTACAGTGTCAAAGAATACTTTAAAAAGTTCACGGGTGCTGGCATTGTGGTACAACTGGTTAAGCTGCTGCCTACTACAATGGCATCCCATATGACTGCCTTTTCAAAAACAGGATGCTCCACTTCTGATCCAGCTCCCTGCTAATGTGCCTGAGAAGACAGTGGAGAATGACCCAAGTACTTGGGCCTTTGCACCCATGTGGGAGACCCAGATGGAGCTCCTGGCTCCTGGCTTCAGCCTGGCCCAAGCTGGCTGTTGCAGCTAGTTGAGGGAGTGAACCAGCAGACAGAAGACCTCTTTCTCTCTGTCTCTCTCTCTCTGTCTCTCTCTCTCTCTCCCTCCCTCCCTCCCTTCCTCTTTTTGAAGTATCCTTGTATGTGTATGGGGGGGGGGGCATAGTGGATGTGTGAGTGTGTACATGCAAAATGTAAGGCAGCTATAGCTATGCAGGACATTGTATCACAATCCCTTACTGAACAAGAATTCATGGGACATCTATGTAATAGCTCAACATTCTCAGTTTCAGAGATGAGAAAAGTCAAGACACAATAGCTGCTCTCATGGAAGTTAAATTCTGTTTGCAGGAGCAGACAGCAAAAGATGCCATAGCTCCAATGCCATCTTGCGCGACCTTCAAAATGGAAGGATAGGGTCAAGAGGGGTTACTACTCTGTGTAACTGTGTACCATTGTTTTTACATGTGCTTGTTGTATTATAGCAAAATGTCCTTTTAAAAGATTGAGATTAGGAAGGAATTTCCTGTTTTATACAGGGCTGTAGCAGCTTGATAAATGTTTGAAATTTCTAGGAGTGACTGCTTTAATACTATATTTGATTGAATGTTAATCAAACATTCATGAGAAGCAGAGGGGAGCAAAGTGGTTAACTTGGTAAGAATACAAAACAAATGTACTCCCATGACTAAAATTTAATCATTCTAATATCCTGTCACTTAACAAGCCCCCAGATTTGGAGGAAAGCATCCAGCATTTGCCAGTTTTTCTCTTTCTGTGCTTTGATGAAGATAGAAGAAAAAGGATGAAGGAACACTTTTTTAAACTCAGATCATGGAGGGATCTCTGACCTTCAGAATACAATAAATATAAGTTTGTGATTTAAAACTAGGAAACAAACATATCAGGTAAGTTACGTAATAGATCTTGAAACCTGGGGAAATAGCAGCTGACATAATCTATAGTCTAAAGTCCAACTTCCTATTAGAATGATGGAAGAATGATGATCAGGCCCTACCCAAGATTCTTATTTCACCAGGTAGGTGGAGCCCAGGCACTCTCACTTTAAAGTAGCCAGAGTGAGGAGTTGTCATTTAGCTTAGTGGTCAAGATGTCCAGATCCCACATCAGAGTGCCTGGGTTCAATTCCCGGTTCTGGCTCTGACTCCATCTTCCTGACGTTGCAGACCCTGGGAGGCAGATGTGATGATTTGGGCCCCTGCCACCTGAGTGGGAAACCTGGATTGAGTTCCAGGCCCCTGGCTTTGGCCTGGCCCAGCCTCCCTTGTTGCAGACATTTTGGGGTGAACCAGTAGATGAAAAATCTCTCTCTCTCTCTCTTTCAAACAAAATAAAAGCATATCATTAAAAATCTTTTCCATTATCAGCCCACAAGAGACAATGATTCTCAGTGCGTGCACAGCAATTTCACCTATGATGCCTCTGCCAATAACTTCAAACTTCATTTGCCCAAACCCCTGAGTGATTGATGCTAATACATTCTTTAGTCGTCCTTGCTGTTTCTTTTCCCTATCAGAACCCTCTCTGGGTTCTTTTTCCTGTTAATGTCATTTTTTTCAAGCACCTAGATTGAAAGTTTATTTTTGTTTTTATCAAATTCTTTGACATCCCTCTCCCACTGTTTCTTAGATGGAACCCTTCATTTCTACTCCCAATGTGGTGATTCTTCCCCGTTCTTTCATTTTATAATACTTCCTGAGGGTAGTGTTGTGGCACAGCAGGTGAAGCCACTATTTGTGGCAATAGCTTTCTGTACCAGAGTGTTGGTTCAAGTTACAGCTGCTCTTATTTCCAATTCCACTTATTGCTAATATACTTGGGAAGGCAGCAGAACATGACTCTAGTACTTAGAGCCCTGCCACCCATGAAAGAGACTAGCAGAGAGTTCCTGGGTCCCTGATTCAGCCTGACCCAAACCTGGCTGTTGTCACCATCTGGGGGTAAACCAGCAAATGGAAGATCTGTTTCTGTCTTTCATTCTGCCTTCCAAATAAATAAATAAATATAAATTTTTTAAAAATATTTCTGAATTGATATACTCCTTCCAATCCATATTAATCACCCTAAAGTGCTGAAGTGTCTTTAGTGCCTTCCAGACAAAATCTCAACTCCTAGTCTGATTTAAAAAGTTGGCCAAGGGGCTAGCACTGTGGCATAATGGGTAAAATCAATGCCTTTCGTGCCAGCATCCCATATGGGTGCCAGTTCAAATCCTGGCTGCTCCACTCTTGATCCAGCTCTCCGCTATGGCCTGGGAAAGCAGAAGAAGATGGCCCAAGTCCTTGGGCCCCTGCACCTATCTGGGAAATCCAGAATAAACTTCTGCCTTTGGTTCAGCCAGCTGTGGACATTGCAGCCATTTGGGGAGTGAACCAGTGGATGGAAGACCTTTCTCTCTCTCTCTCTCTCTCTCTCTCTCTCTCTCTTTGTAACTCTGCCATTCGAATAAATAAATAACTCTTAAAAAAAATACAGAGGTTGGCCAGGCTCTCCCCACAAATTCTCACTTGGTCTCTTTGCTCCAACCCAGATAGAACTCACTGGTCCCTAAAACAGCCTCCATGCTTTCCCGTCTTTGTAGCTCTCTATACAGAATGATTTTTCCATCTCCACCTGGGAAAATACTCCCTTTCCTTAAGGCTGTCCTCAAAATCCACCTCAATCATGGGGAGAGTATTGGAGCAGGAACCAGGTGTGAAATGTCATCGCCTCACCAAGCATAATTTTCTTTGCTTTAAATCTTCAGAAACTTTTGTTATCTTTCCTATGGCACTTAACATATTCTGCTCTGTCTCTGTTGGTTTGCACTTTGGCTTCTCTCTCCTCAACTGTAAATTCTGGGAGACACTTCTAGGATCTTCATCTCTGTGCCCTGCACCACTCACCTTCCTCAGTGCCAAGTTAAGTGAACTGAGCAAAGTAAAGGTTTAGGAGATATTTGTTGAATAGTTTAAGAGCCAACCCTGCCTCTTTCCACCAAAATTTTCTTTCTTTCCTTCCTGCTTTCTCTTTTTCTTTTCATCATGGCTGTGAAATCTTTCAAACATAAAATATTTATGCCAGTTAAGCTCCTTACTTGTTCCAAAACACAAATGATTTTATATACCAAAAAAACTTTTCTACTACATGAAGCAAAATACATATATATGCATTTATAGTATGTGTACTCATTTACATAGTAAATCATCTCTAGATGTGTGTTTATATTTCCAATTCTTGACTAAATAATATTATCTTTAGCAAAATTTCAAAAAATGTAACATGGAAATTTAGATTTGGGGTTTAAATATTTCCTTAAAATAAACTGATGTCAGCTTTCTTGGTTATTTAACCATGACATCATTTTACCCTACCAACATGAATAGCAAGTGATTTAAATGACTACAAATGTTTTAATTTTGTATAGTCTGTACAACTTTTCTTAGTGATTTTCAACCACCAGTGACTCCCCCCTGCTTAGTTTCCTCCGCTGCTGGCCCTTGCTCAGAGCACCTTTGTGTGGAACATGTGCCCAATAAACCCAACTTGAAGTGATTTAACAAAAATGTAGTTTTTCAAATGCAGCACAAGTTTAAAATGGATGATGGGTTCCACAATCACAATGATGTTTTATTATATACGCTATTCCATCAGATCACTACTCTCATTCAATTCTGCAATTAACTGTGTCCATAATTATTTTTTGGCTAACTTTATCCCAGTGATTTCTGTTTCAGGGAAAACATTAGCAATTGTCTCTAATTAAATATTTACTGCTTCTGTTTTGCAGACCCAGCATCAGGCATTTCTCTAGACTGGGCTTACAACCTGGGCATCAAGCATACATTTTCCTTTGAGCTCCGAGACAGAGGCAAATTCAATTTTCTCCTTCCAGAATCTCAGCTGAAGTCAACCTGTAAAGAGACCATGCTAGCTGTCAAATTCATTGCTAAGTATACTCTCAAGCACTTAGAGAATTGCCCTCACTTTGGATGAGCCAAGTCATCCCTTGTTTGTGCCTTTTACCAGAAGGTCACCAATCACCACTAGATAGAGCTTCCACACCAGTGTAACAGAGCATCTCTAGCTCTCTTGTGTTCTGTGTGATTTCTTTTGGCTTTCATGTGTTCTCAGTAGCACCTAAGCACAGTAGCTTTAACTGATAACTTTTAACTGCCCTTCTTTGCTCCAAGTGAACTTTGAACACAGAAGAAAGTATTATTTTCATTATTTTGAAAGATATGGTTTTTCCAGAAACTGAGTTTCTCCAAAATCATATTTCATCCGAATCCTGTTTCTCTAGAAACAGATTTTCACCACAAAGCTTCATCACTACAGGTGCTAATATAATAACAAATAAAGTGCTTTCCTGCACTTAAAAAATGCATATATCCAATTATGTGTCAATTAAAAATAGAATACATAAGTAAAAGCACATCTTCTGCTTTCAATAAACTATATTCTCTGCATTTAATCTATTAGTGTTAATAAAATGAATGCCTCTCATTCAGTCTGTTAATGAGAAAGAATAGCTCCAATTTTCAAAAGTATAATTTGCCTATATATTTTTTCTGATAGAAGCAGATATTGTCTATATGTTCAAAACAACAAAAGGATTGCCTAGCAGTAAATTAAATGATTTATATAGAGCTGAGTCTCAGCGCATAAACAACCAATCCAGTTCTCATCAACAGAATGTACACTAGATTCAAAATGGTTCCATTTAACCGGCTGTCATCAAAGGAAGCCACCTGCCAAAACATCTCTTGGGAGTTACAGCCATCACAGGATACCAGTCAGCTGTATCACCTGTCTTCCTAATGAACAGGAAGGAAGGCTGGAAATGCATTACAGGTGGAGGAGAGCAAGCCATGTTGGCCAAAGGCAACTTTGTTACCTTTATGTGATCCATAATCCTACTTTTTAGGATGGCATTTCAAAACTCTCATCCCCAACATCAATCCCTCCATGTTTGATTAACTAACAACAGTGGTGCAGTCTACATTCCACAAATCTGGAACACAGATGCCCATCACAAGGCTGACCAAAACTTGAAAGACAAGTAGAAGGTTCCTTGACTTCCCAAAAAAATTTACTCTCAGAATACTCTGGGTATAATCTTTGAGAATTCTGAAAGGGCTTTGAAACTGTCAGCAAATAATCGGGACACCGGGCCAGCTCTCTGGCCCAGCAGGTTAAGCTGCCATCTGCAACACCAGCATCCCATTTGTGCTCCTGCTCGAGTCCTGGCTGCTCCACTTCCCATCCAGCTCCCTGCTAATGCGCCTGGGAAAGCAGCGGAAGATGGCCCAAGTGCTTGGACCTCTGCACCCACATGGGAGACCCAGAAGAAATTCCTGGCTCTGGGATTCAGCTTGGCCCAGCCCTAGCCTTTGCGTCCATTTGGGGAATGAACCAGAAGATGGAAGATTTCCCTCTGCCTCTCCCTCTTTGTAATTTCGATTTCAAATAAATGAGTCTTTAAAAAGAAATAACCTGGGACGTTCTTCATTAATTCTTTAAGGACTGGTAAAAGAAATGATGCCTTCCAATCTACAAGGTGACGGTGTCTCTGATAGTCATGAGGTAGGTAAAAGTTTTCCACGAAAAATGGTGTGGGGGAAATAAAACTGCTTTACAGGTGGAGAAGGGAAGAGTGGCAGAGCCAAGCAAAGGCAGGAATTGGGCTGCTAGCGGGCATCTGGGCCAAGGTGCAGGTGAATCCTGCGAGGATCAGAGCCAGCAGATGGTGGGCAAGAGCAGCGAGACGCTGCAGCACACTGACTACAGCACGAGGTGCCTCCCGCAGAATTGCCACATCTTCATTGGCACATTTAAGGCGTTTGACAAGCAACTGAATTTGATCCTCCGTGACTGTGTGATTTCAGGAAGATCGAGCCAAAGAGCTCCTAAGGAGCAGACAGGGGAGAGAAGCCAGTCCTAGGTCTGGTGCTGCTGCCAGGGGAGAACCTGGTCTCCATGACAGCAGAGGGACCTCCTCCCACAGATACTGGCTTTGGCCAAGCACCACTTGCTGGAGCTGCTGCTGGCCCAGGGATTGGCAGGGCTGCTGGCAGAGGAATCCCAGCCAGTGTTCCCAGGCCTCAGGCTCCCACAGGACTTGCTGACCCAGTCTGTGGAGCTGGTGGGCCACCCCAACAGGTGAGGACCCCTCAAGGAAGAGGCACTGTTGCAGCCGCTGCAGTTGCAGCCACAGCCAGTATTGCAGGAATCCCTACCCCGGTACCCGACCTGGCTGTGCGGGTCCTCCCCCACTTATGGGCCAAGGGGCACCTCATCCAGGCATGATGGGCCCACCTCCTAGAATGAGGCCTTCTATGGGTTCTCCAATGGGAACTCCGCTGGACGAGGAACTCCAATGTGCATACCCCCTCCAGGAATGGGAGGGCCCCCTCCCTTGGGAATGCACCCACCCAGGCTCTAGACTCATCCCCGCCTTCCTCAGCTGCGGGTTTCCTGTAAGGCTGTACCGAGTCACTTTATTTCCTTGTGGCCTATGAAACTAGCCTATAATGAATTCTTAAGAGAATATCATGCCGGCGCCGCAGCTCACTAGGCTAATCCTCCGCCTGCGGCGCCAGCACACCAGGTTCTAGTCCCGGTTGCCCCTCTTCCAGGCCAGCTCTCTGCTGTGGCCAGGGAGTGCAGTGGAGGATGGCCCAAGTTCTTGGGCCCTGCACCCCATGGGAGACCAGGAGAAACACCTGGCTCCTGCCTTCCGATCAGTGCAGTGCGCCGGTTGCAGCGTGCCAGCCGCGGTGGCCATTGGAGGGTGAACCAACAGCAAAGGAAGACCTTTCTTTCTGTCTCTCTCTCACTGTCCACTCTGCCTGTCCAAAAAAAAAAAAAAAAAAAAAGAGAGAGAGAGAGAGAATATCATTTAAAAAAATAAAAAAGAAAGAAAAGTGTTAGAGGGGCCGGTGCTGTGGCACAGCAGGTTAACGCCATGGCCTGAAGTTTGGCAACCTACATGGGCGCTGGTTGGAGACCCGGCTGCTCCACTTCTGATCCAGCTCTCTGCTAGGGCCTGGGAAAGCAGTAGAAGATGGCCCAAGTCCTTAGGCCCCTGCACCTGAGTGGGAGACCCAGAAGAAGCTCCTGACTCCTGGCTTCAGATGGGCGCAGCTTCGGATGTTGCAGCCAATTGGGGAGTGAACCATCTGACAGAAGACCTCTCTTTCTCTCTGCCTCTCCTCTTTCTGTGTAACTCTGACTTTCAAATAAATAAATAAACCTTTAAAAAAATAAAAAAGAAGAGTGTCAGAGTCAAGAAAGTAAGAGACAAAACTGATGCTATGGAATTATATTGTCTCATACAAAGAATATAACATCTATAACTAAATATTTAGCATTCCAGTCTGCATAAGAACCTAAATTTTTTCCATCAAACCTGCCATGAGGGAATTATACACTCACTCACACTTACGTATCCAGCTAAAAAAGGACTGAAATAAACTCTAACCCTAAAATTCATATAAATTTTTCTAACTCCACTGGGACTTTGGATGGAGGAAGTGAGAGATAATCTCAACTGTTGAATATTGTCCTGTGTCCATTCATTATTCAATTTACAAAAGACATGTAAGTTTTAAATTCCATTCACCTGAGTTATTATGTACTTTAATATTTCTCTTTTCAATGAGAGAAAAATTACCTGAAAGGCTAAATGCCAAAACTACCAAGCCCATTCCTTATCCTAATCAAATAGTCTCTGAATGGCATCCCAGGGTGTTTGGCTTCTTTGACTTCATATGAATTGTGAAAATAAATATGTGAGTTAACATTCTACATTAAAGTTTAAAAACTGAAACTTGGGGCCAGCACTGTGGCATAGCAGGTAAAGACACTGTCTACAGTGCCGGTCGGTATCCCATATGGGCACCTGTTCAAGTCAAAGCTGCTCCACTTCTAATACAGCTCCCTGATAATGCATCTGGGAAAGCACTGGCAGATAGCCCAATTGCTTGGGCCCCTTTACCCACGTATGAGACCCAGAAGAAATTCCTGGCTCTTGGCTTTGGCCTGGCCCAGACTTTGCCTTTGCAGTTATTTGGGGAGTGAGCCAATGGATGGAAGATTTCTCTCTCTGTAACTCTGCTTTTGAAATAAATAAATAAATCTTAAAAAGAATAAAACTAAAACTTCAATTCATTTATGAGGAAGTTTGAGTAGTCAGTGTTGTATTCTTCTCTTGTCCCTTCTCATTTAGCAGTAAAAGGCCTTTGAACCCAAGTTATAAGTTCTTCTGTCTCTTAAGATATTCTTAACAGTATGGCTTACAAAAAAAGGTATTTTAAATTATAACATTCCTTTCCAATTTCCTTGAAATAAAATTCACTCAAGGAGTATTATTTCACATTTTGAATTTTTTAGTCTATGGCAATATTCTGGCCTCTAAAACAAGTATCTTTATTTGATGAAAACTGAAACTTCTTGGGGCCAGCATTGTGGCACAGCTGGCAAAGCTGTCACCAATGACAGCAGCATCCCATGTAGGTGCAATCTTCTGCTGCTTTTCCTATGCCATCTGCAGAGAGCTGGATCAGAAGTGGAGCAATCAGTACTTGAACTGGCCTCCATATGGGATGCCAGCATCGCAGGCAACAGCTTTACCAGTTACACCATGCCTCTTATTTGGTTTTTAACTATATTCAAAAAGTATATAAAATTTCTACTAGATAGCTAGAAAATATAAAACACTTCCAATGATTAAAAACAGGAAAATTATGAACTCTAAAATTTTAATAAAGTTCTTAAATCCTGCCAAGTTGTTTATTATAATATTATGGTCCTTATAAATGATGTCATATTTGCATTAATTGTGTATGGTATAATATTTTGAGACAATTTTATCTACTTCCTTAAAAAAAAAACTCACTGAGTTGGGAAAAGAAGCAATATTCCATCACTTAGGAAAGAAAGAGTTCAGATCGCCCCTGCTTGCAGAGGATCCTGTCATTCAGAGGGTGACGTATAGAAAATGATGGGTGGAACGCAAATTACGGCAAACAAATACATGGGTCCTTCCAAAATAGAAGGCTTCACTGTGTAAAATCACAGTAAAAGCAACATTTTCTAGTGAGGCTAATATGAATACTAGGCAATATTTCAACGATTATCCCTTTACACTTCTTCCTCCTTTTTAACACAATTCTATTTCATGATTAAAATATAAGGCTTTTTTCTGTAATGAGTCCTAATAGCATCTTGAAAGTTTCGGCAGCATATAGGCTACTGTCAGAATTTCCCTAGGCAAAGCTTTTGGGAGACTCGCTTGCATTTCATTGTCACAAAATCCATTATACTAGGACAGATCTCAGCCTGCCTGAGTAATATCTATCTAAGGGTTATAATTTTGTCATAAAAATTTACTCTCACATGAACTTAGCATAAAAGGTCTCCGTCCAGAAAATAGGAATTGAAATGGATATATTATCACTTGAACTGCTTTTCTGCTCACTTATCCTTCAATTACAAGCCTTAAGTTCACTCGTGTCAAGAGAGGTTAAGCCAGAAAAATGTAAAACAATTTTTGAAATATGTGAAGGAAATTTGACACTTAACATTCCAAATGCATTATTATTACCATGGTATCACTGAAGTGTGGTAGTGATTCATTTTACAATGTGGATTAAAGGCTTAAAAGACTGTTCATGAAACAAAGAAAAAATCCATATGTATCATTTCATATATAAAATAATTTTCAAGAACTCTGGTTTCTTTTCTTATTTAAAAAGCCTTCAATGTCTTTAAAAGATCTGCTTTATACAACTTATATTTCAACATGTAATTAAATTATAATGGGGCATAGAGGGGGGAGGTGAGAAGGGCAAGTTTTGAGAACTGCAGTCATACTGGCAGTAATGAGCATAGGAAATGTAACATTTGCATAGCACTGGATAACCTAAAATTTGCCCTCACATGCATGTCTGCCTCTCATCATAAGCTTACCAGACTAAGTTGGGGAGGGTTATTATTGTGCCCATTTCTACATTAGAAATTTTAGCTTACAGTACATCAGTGGCTTGCATATATAAAGTTGCAAATTGGAAACTAGACTTCATACTTTGAAATTCCTGTTCTAGACCAAACTGTCCAATGGTTATCATTTCTCTGGAAGGCAGATGGAGAGAAAGATCATCTGCTTAGTGAGTCAAGCCAATCTAAAGAATCTTGGTTCTAATGACCCATCAGATGCTCATCTGAATGGTCTAGAGTGGAGCGCGCTAGGATCTCGAGTGCACTGGTAGAATTTTCTCTCTGTCTCTCCCTCTCTCTGTAACTCTACCTCTCAAATAAATAAAATCTTAAAAAAAGTTTAAGCTTATTTAAAAAAAAAGCAGGTGCTTGAACACAGGTTTAGGTATTTCAAATCCATTGCACATTAAAATCACCTAGAAATATACAGAAATAAGGATCTCTGCTTTGAAATTTTATTGATTTTACTTATTTAAGATGACTGCTACTCATTTTATTATTCATATTTATATTTTATGCATTAATGTATAGAATTTTAAGATATTTTAATTTTGTATGCTAATTATTCTATCCAAATTCACTTCGGACATATTAAAAATGACTTCTCCCAAGGCCTGGGTTCATTCTGACTACATGAAACTGAGGAAACACTCTGATTTGGACAGCACTTAGAATTCCTTTGGCAGTGAGCAGTGGCATTCTTAATAGTAACGCTGGGCAGATTCTGTGAGAAACGTCTGCCAATTATTTGTGAAGTTAATTGCATTTGTTTGTAGAAGAGCAAGGAGTGGATTCCAGCTTATCAAGTTTCTCAGCCATCACAGGGACAGGGGAGTGGGATCATCTGAGGCTGCCCTGACATTGCCATTTGGCAAAGCTCAGTGTGTCCTCTAATTAACGCTCTGAAAAGACCCAGAAACAAAGAAAGGAAGGAACATGTGCTGAGTCATTAGCTAGAAGGCTGGAAAAGAAAAAAGTAATAAATCAATGCTTCCCTTCCTCCCTCCCTAAACCGCCAGCCTCCCCAAGAATTCCCTAAATATTCCTCCTCTAAGCCTCATCAGAAGCCAACTGCTCAAAGCCCTTTGCCTACAGAAAGCAGATCTTGGAGAGGAGTTGCCTTTCCCCAGACCTCCAACCTAGGCAGCCTCATTAGGCTGGGATGTCCCATGTAACCCTTATTAATGTATTTACTGTCTAATAAAATAACTTTATGGGGGGAAGACCTTTTATTCCTTTATCTTATTCTAAACCAAGTATGTTTCTAACACAGTTTTGCCAGACTAAGCATACAGGAGCAACAGTTGAATGTACAGCAGGTGTAAGGACTTTGAAGTCACTCAAAGGCAGGTGTGCACACAGACTTCACACTCAATGGCATGGCTCATCAACCCATTTGTGAAAATCAGATCATGGTACCCATGTCTATATATCATTGTGGAGATTTGGAGATTTTAAAAGAAATACACACACACACACACACACACACACACACATATATATAAACATACAGGTGACCAAGTGTACCAGTTTGCTTAGCAGTGAGGGGTTTCTCAGGATCTGGGACCTGCAGGGCCCAACCAAGATAGTCCTGTGTCAGCTGGGTTCATCGGTCACCAAGTTGCACTGAGCTGTTGCTCAAGAAACATAAATAAATATTAGAATGGTGTCTCTCTCCCTTCCAATTTTCCAGAAGCTATTTTTATCAGATAAAACACATTAATATTTATTAGTAGCAATCCCTTAGTATTTATTATGTGTCAAACATTTTACATGGATTGGATCACTCATTCTGTGTTCTATTGAGTTATTTATTTATTTATTTATTTGAAAGGCAAAGAGGCAAGAGGAGAGAGAGAGAGTTGTCTTCCATCTGCGGGTTCACTCTCCAATTGCCTGCAACAGCCAGAGATGAGCTGATTCAAAGCCAGAAGCCAGGAGCTGCTTCCGGGTCTTCCATATGGGTGCAGGGGCCCAAGGACCTGGACCATCCTCTGCTGCTTTCCCAGGCACATTAGCAGGGAGCTGGATCAGAAGTGAAGCAGACAGGACTCACACCATCTCCTATAATGGATGCCAGCACTGTAGACAGAGGCTTAACCTCTGTGCCGTGGTATCAGCCGCATTACTTACTCTTTACACCCTAATTTTCACTTCTTTATTTGCGTTTGATTTTGAAAGGCACAGAAAAACAGATCTTTCCTCTTCTAGTTCATTCTTTAATCACTCCCATTTGACAGTTGCCAACATGGAGGCACAGAGCAGCCAAATATTGTCCTCCAGGTTGTGTAGCTGATAAAAGAACAGGGTGGGCGGCGCTGTGGCACACTTGGTTAAAGCCCTGGCTTACAGTGCTAGCATCCAATGTAGGCACTGGTTTGAGTCCTAGCTGCTCCACTTCTGACCCAGCTCCCTGATAGTGTGCCTGGGAAAGCAGCAGAGGATGGCCCAAGTCCTTGGACCCCTGCACCCATGTGGGAGACCCGGGAGAAGCTCCTGGCTCCTGGCTTTGGATCAGCTCATCTCTGACTGTTGCAGCCATTTGGAGAGTGAACCAGTGGATGGAAGACCTCTCTCTCTCTCTCTGTCTCTACCCCCTCTCTCTAACTCTTTCAAATAAATTAATCTTAAGAAAAGTTTGTTGACTCCTGATGGAGTACTCAAATTTGGGGGGAAAAAAAGAACATAAATGCAAGCCCATGCATGCAAATTTTCTAGTTTGTGCCATGGGCATAAATCCTGCAGAGGCTTATGTCACTTGAGATGCTGTTGATGCAGGAAGAAGCCTTGCAGCTTGTTCCAAGGAATAGGATTTTTTTTTTTTTTTTGACAGGTAGAGTTATAGACAGTGAGAGAGAGAGAGAGAGAGAGAGCAAGATCCTCCCTCCACTGGTTCACTCCCCAAATGGCTGCCACGGCCGGCACTGCACTGATCCAAGGCCAGGAACCAGGTACTTCCTTCTGGTCTCCCATGCGGGTGCAGGGCCCAAGCACTTGGGCCATCCTCCACTGCACTCCTGGGCCACAGCAGAGAGCTGGACTGGAAGAGGAGCAACCGGGACTAGAACCCGGCATCCATATGGGATGCCAGCGCCACAGGCAGAGGATTAACCAAGTGAGCCATAGCACCGGCCCCGCCAGGGATAGGATCTTACAACACACCTCAGCCTCCAACCATCACCAGGGAAATCTCAGTCACAGGAAAGGAACAGCAGCTATATCTTTGGAAGGCAGAGCTGTAGTCTTAGAGCCCACGCAGGGAAAATGACCAACACCCCATTGTTTGCCTCTTGCTGTGTATAGATCACATCCAGGGTAGAAGGTAATACACCTCCTTAATCAATCAAGTCTGGTAGCTATGACCAGGTGTTCTTCCATTTTCAATGAGGTATCCTTTGATTTTCAATGGGATTGATAACCACACATATATCTCTACTGTTTAAACTTGACTCAATCTATGTACTATAACTGTAAGAAAAATATAAAATAAACTGGGGCTTGTGGGGCAGCCAGCTCAGGCAACTAACTGGCTTTGTCTGGGTTTTAATCTCCAGCTTGACCAGCTGGGTGAACTTCAATTTTGATTTTTCAATTAACGGACTACTAACCTCTTTCTGCTCCAAGTGTGGTCCTCAGACCAACAGACTGATAGCACCTGGGAGCCTGCTGGAGCTGCAGAACGTCAGTGTCACCTCCACCCCAGAGGAACGGAGCAAAAATGTGTGTCAGGCCACTGTACCTCCTCACCTCAGCCTTTAACACTGGAAACTACAGAGAGACCAGTGATACAGAAAATTTGCAAATTCTCCATTGCCTACCCCTAATTTAAAGCTCACAGAACATAGCCAACGTTGTGGTATAGCGTGTAAAGCCACCACCTGCAATGCCAGCCTCCCATATGGGTGCTTGTTCATGTCCCGGCTGCTCCACTACTGATGTAGCTCCCTACTAATGGCCTGGGAAAAGCATCAGAAAACAGTCCAAGTGTTTAGTCCCCTGCCACCCATGTAGAAGATCTGGAAGAAGCTCCTGGCTCCTGGCTTTGGCCCGGCTCAGCCCTGGCCATTTAGGCCATCTGGGGAGTAAACCAGCGGGTGGTTGATTCTCTCTCTCTCTTTCTTTCTCTCTCTCTTTTTGTCTCTCCCCTCTATATTTTTTACTTCAAATAAATAAATAAATCTTTAAAAAAAGAAACTCACAAATCTAAAGACCAGAATCTCTAAAAGCCACACAGGAACTTTGGGATGGAAATTACAGTTGAACTAGGGTGGAAAAAACTCAAATATCCTAAAATCTAGTATGATCTTGGACAAAGAACTACTTAAACACACAGGGTAAACTTGTAACTGAAATAAGCCCCAAAATAAGCCCTTTTAAAACATAGGTTTTTATTTTTCCTTCAAAATATGTCAGTTTAAAACATGGCTAAAACTGTACCTTTTTCTAATAGAAAACCTCAAGAAGCAGGGAGAGACGGATACCAAGACATTAGGTCATTTTTAAAAGAAGCTTTGAGCTGATCTACTTTTTGTGTGGTTCAAGTTCACGGCTTCCATATAAAACTGAAAATATGAGACAAATTCATAATTAGGAGACTTGCTTAGGGTTTGCCAGGATTTAGAGATTTAAACGTAAGTATAAATTAACAACTTTTTAATGTTCTTTTCTGAAAACAGGGTCTTCGCAGCGATAGTCTATCAAGCACTCTTACCAAAAGCTGAAAGCGCAGCAATAAAATCTCATTCCAGGCTGGAACCAGACACACAAAGTCAGAAGTGATGAAGTCATTATCGTTTGCTAGATTAAAAACACTCAGTCTCAATAACAACTCAGACCCGGTTCACAGTAACAGCTTCAGTCTATCAGAGTAAATATTTTATGTGCCAAAATATGTTGGGTACACAGTCTGTACCAAATTATGTGTTTAATTAGCTGCATTTCATCAGATGCCTTTATACCAGGGCTATCTCTTCTATATGACATATTTTTTCCACATAAAGTGAATAAAATAGTCACTGAAAACTTCATTTAGGAAATAAGACTATAATTTTACCTTCAGGATTCCTCATCTTAAATCTAAATTTTTTTCTCATAATGTTCTCTGTTTAAATTTTTATTTATTTATTTGAGAAGCAGAGAGTTAAAAGGAGTGACAGAGAACAACAGTACCCATCTGCCAATTCCCTCCCCAAATGTCCACAGTGGCTCCAAGTAGGGCCAAAGCTGGGAGCCAGGAACTCAATCCAGGTCTCTCAGGTGAGTGACAGGGACTCAGCTTGGGCCAACACCACGGCTTCCCAGAGTATGCACTAGCAGAAAGCTGAATCAGGAACCTCTGAACTGAACCCAGGTATTCCCATATGGAATGCAGACAACCCAACTGGCATCTTAACCACCAGGCCAAATGCCTACCCCTCACAGGGTTTCTCTTTTTAAATTGTATATGTGTATCTTATGTCTTTCATTCAATGTAAATTGAATTTTTAAGGCTTTAGCATCAAGTATCACAACTGACATCCTTAAACGGTACCAGAATACAACTAGCATTTCTATTGCTCTGTGCCAGGTGCTTAACGTGATGATTTTATTTAATTTCCCAACAACAGCACCAAACAGGTAAAATACACCACTATTTACAAAGAAGGAAACCAAGACTCAAAGAGATCAAGAGATTTCTCATGGTTTTCACCTAACGGCCACTTTTGGGTTGAAACTCAGGTCTGAGACCCAAGCACAAAGCCCTCCAAAAGGGACCAGAAGTCACTCAAATCTTCTAAAGCTGAAAGTGAACTGTTTGCCCTCTAACATATGGGAAATCGCAAACAACACTGACTCACAAGGATGAGTCGACAAAAGGAAGGTCTAATGCTCCTCCTAGTCTCACGTATGCCCCTACTTCCACTGCAAGGGAAAACTTTAGCAAGGGAGAAGAGGGAGGCTTAGCTCCACTGGGTACAGGTCCTTCCAAGAGCTGATCAGCCTCATTTAACAGTGCTGAAACCACAAGTCCCTAAGCAAGCTCCAGCACATGGGACACAGGGCCTTGGACCTGCGTACATGGATCACAGTCCACACATGTGGCTGCCAAACATCTTTCCAACACTGCCAAGCTTTCAATGACAGAGCTTCCTGGGCACCCCCACACACCCTGAATCCAAGGGCATTGGTAAGTATGGGTCATCTCAGGCTGTAGATGACCTGTGGATCTACAAGCTTCAGTTAAGCTACTGGACAGTTTGGTTACCAAAGAATTGTAAGACCACGTTGGAAAATAGCATTTGCTTGAAAGTCCACAGCTCCAAAAAGAATGGGTCCTCGGGGGTGCTTCACACAGATCCCTCCATTCAAATTCTACCCGTTCTCAGGGCACTGCTCAGACCTGGCCTCCTCGTGGGACTTTTCCATGCACACTCTCTTTCCCCGTCACTCCTGGAGTTTGAGCTGATGGCTTTGGAAAACTGCTCCTCACATAGGGTCATTCACAAGAATGCATCTAAACCCCTGGAAATCAGCCATTCTCACATGGGCTTGTTTATTATTTCCCAAAGCACTCAACACGGCTCTGCTGTAGTAAGACTGAGACTGACGCTGGCAGGCCGCTTCAGCAGGGCCTCCTGGGAGAGCAACGCCTGGGCGGAGTGACCATGGCCCAGAATTCGACATGCAGAAATGGAATTAGGAGTGAGCAGGCTCCACCAGATGACTGCATGTCAACCAGACTCACCGCGGGACTGATCCCCACAAGTGACGGCCGAATTATTCCTTTCCTCTGGGCTGATAGGAGTTTACAGTGGACTGGAGATTGTAGAGTAAGGTACATCTGGAGAGACAGCTATCATCCCAAGCAATTGTTAAAGTGGCAGGAATGCAAATAGGCAAGGAGAATAAACACTGTACACGCAGCAAGTGACATGGAAAACAACAAAACCAGCGCAGTGCCTTCCAGGAGTGATATTTCTGTCTTCATCCTGATTTTTTTTCTCTTGATTTGAAACAGTAGAGACCCCCCTGGAAGTTGTGAAGTGGAGGACTGTGTGCTCCCAGGGGTGAAGCTAAGGCCCCGAGGAGGGTCACCTGCTTCCAGGGTTCACGTCCTAAATATGGTCTTTCTGAATTCTTGTCCCAGGCTGGACTTTCCATGGAACACAAAGTCAGAGGGAAATAAAGCAGGGGAAATTGTCATCACCTAGAGGATGTGAAAGAGACACTTCTGTGATCAGATCTGTGGCACCCAGGATACTATGAAGACCCCAAGAATCAACTGGTGGGAAACTTTTTACTGACTGTACATTGAAGTCATTTAATTTCCAGAAACATATCATTCAATTGAGGAAACTAATAAAACTATTTAGTGAAATATAAAATGCTAAGGAAACTGCAGTGGTTATCATCCAGCTGTTAACCAGCTAAACTCCACTGATTCTACCAGTGGAGATGGAGTTTGTGATACAGGTTATAAAAAGAAGCCTAAACCTATAAAGCTAAGCATAACTGACAACAACAGCATGATTATGTGTAATTTTTTTTTATTTTTTTATTTTTTGACAGGCAGAGTGGACAGTGAGAGAGAGAGAGAGAAAGGTCTTCCTTTGCCGTTGGTTCACCCTCCAATGGCCGCCGCGGCCGGCGCGCTGCAGCCGGCGCACTGCGCTGATCCAATGGCAGGATCCAGGAGCCAGGTGCTTCTCCTGGTCTCCCATGGGGTGCAGGGCCCAAGCACTTGGGCCATCCTCCACTGCACTCCCTGGCCACAGCAGAGAGCTGGCCTGGAAGAAGGGCAACCGGGACAGAATCCAGCGCCCCAACCGGGACTAGAACCCGGTGTGCCGGCGCCGCTAGGCGGAGGATTAGCCTAGTGAGCCGCGGCGCCGGCTAGATTATGTGTAATTTTTAATGGACTTTATTTTTTAAAGCAGTTTTAGATTCATAGCAGAACTGCTGAGAAAGTGTCAAGTTCCCACATACTCCCTTTCCCACTCCCTACACCCACAGCCTCACCCACAACCAACATCCTGCACAGGTGCCTGCATTTATTAAAGTCAATGGGGCAACACTGACACATTATCACCTAAAGTTGATAGTTTAGATTATGGTTCTTTTGGTGTTGTACATTCTGTAGGTTTCATATTAAATTTTAAATTATAAAATGGCACCCCAAAATGAGATCATCTCCCAAAGATGTTCTTGTAGGTGCTCAAAAGCAACAGATTGTCACCGAGCCAACTGAAAGTCTTCCAAAATAATTGTCCTAGAACCCAACACAACCCCCAATCAGGTTAGGTCTTGATGCACCACAGGAATATGTATGAAGACAAGCAAAGGACTAGCTCACTGAGAAGTAGAGAATCTCATGGTTATTCCTAGTGGCACAGCCGGATCATCGCAAATCCTCACACTTCTAATTCATAAACCATTTAAGGGTTCTGTTTTTTAAAAAGATTTATTTGGGAGACAGTTCTGTGGCATAGAGGTTAAGCCACCACCTGCAGCGCCGGCAACGCAGGTGGTCACCGGTTCAAGTTGCGGCTGCTCCATTTCCAATCCAGCTCTCTGCTAATGTGCCTGGGAAAGCAGCAGAAAATGGCCCAAGTACTTAGGACCTACGTCCATACGGGAGACCCAGAAGATTCTGGCTCCTGGCTTCTGTCTGGCCCACTTCCAGCCATTGGGGTCACTGGGAAGTGAATCAGCAGATGGAAGACATTTCTGTCTCTCCATCTCTGTAACTCTTCCTCTCAAATAAATAAACAAGTCTTTTTTTAAAAGATTTATTTATTTATTTGCAAGTCAGAGTTACACAGAGAGAGGAGAGGCAGAGAGAGAGAGAGAGGTCTTCTATCCGATGGTTCACTCCCCAATTGGCCATAATGGCCAGAGCTGCACCGATCCAAAGCCAGGAGCCAAAAGCTTCCTCCGGGTCTCCCACACGGGTGCAGGGCCCCAAGGACTTGGGCCATCTTCCACTGCTTTCCCAGGCCACAGCAGGGCGCTGGATCAGAAGTGGAGCAGCCAGGTCTTGAACTGGCACCCATATGGGATGCTGGCGCCTCAGGCCAGGGCGTTAACCCATTGAGCCACAGCACCGGCCCCAATAAACAAGTCTTTAAAAAAAAAAAAAAAAGACTCTGAAGGTGTTTCATTTTTATAGTGCAACATAATTTACAAGTTCCTTGAGATGGGCAGACCAACAGAGAGAGGAGAGACAGAGAAAGAAATTTCCATCCTCTGCTTCACTCCCCAAAGGGCCACCATGGCCAGGACGGGGAACTCCATCCAGGTGTCTCATGTGGGTGGTTTGTCCCAGGTAGCTGCTGACACTGGTGAAGCAGGTGGAAACCCCTTCCACAACCTGGAGCCATTGCCAGAGAATCCCAGAGAGCAGCCGAGCCACAGGCAACCCACATGCAAAAGAGGAGTATTTACTGCTATAAACCCCCAGGCTTCTAAGACTGTTTGCTATGCAGCAAAAATTAACACATGGACTAAACATATAGCACCTGAAACTGTGATTGGCACACATCAATCATAATTATCTCAAGGAACCTTTAAATTGTATTGCACTATAAAAATGAAACACCTTCAGAGTCTTTGCTTAAAGATAATGGAAAGCATGGTCGGCGCCGTGGCTCAATAGGCTAATCCTCTGCCTAGTGGCGCTGGCACACCAGGTTCTAGTCCCGGTCAGGGCGCCGGATTCTGTCCTGGTTGCCCCTCTTCCAGGCCAGCTCTCTGCTGTGGCCCAGGAAGGCAGTGGAGGATTACTCAAGTCCTTGGGCCCTGCACCCCATGGGAGACCAGGAGAAGCACCTGGCTCCTGCCTTCGGATCAGCGTGGTGCACCGGCCGCAGCGCACCAGCCGTGGTGGCCATTGGAGGGTGAACCAACGGCAAAAGGAAGACCTTTCTCTCTGTCTGTCTCTCTCTCACTATCCACTCTGCCTGTCAAAAAAAAAAAAAAAAAAAGATAATGGAAAGTATAAAATGCTTTGTGTCCCTCAATATCAAAAAATACTGCCATTTTCATTTACCTATGTCAAATTAAACCTACTTTTAGTACCAGCTATTTGCTGCAAGAAGTCTTTTTCCATTCCCATCCCTTGTTTGCATAACACAAATCCTGAGACTTGGATAGTTCCAAAGAGAGGGGAAGAGCCAGATTTTCAGACAACTTATGGAAGTAATGCTGATTTCCAAAAGTGTTTTGTACCTTTCCTGGACACCTATGACCTCAAAATATGTGATTAACACATGCTGTCTAGATGGTTAGAGTCTCAGAGAGTAAATGCCACCCATTGTCTTAATTTATATTTGTATTCCTAATTACTTAAATTGGAATTAGAATTAAGAGGATTTTACAGGGCTATTTGGAAGGAATAGTAATTTTGAAAAAAAAAAATGGGAGATGGTCTATCACCATTTTAATTTAATGTATCCTTAAAAAATGTAATCAGAGTAGTGCAAAAATACAGAAGAGAATTTGTCTTAAGTGATATACAAGTTTGTGCATATGCAATTAAGTATATAAAGTGTATTGAAAACCATTCAAAGAAGAGCATCATTCTTTGAGGGGCAATTTGGCAACACTTATCAAGAGCCATAAAGGGTTTACATGCAAAGACCTTGTAATCTCATTCTTAGGAATAAATCTAAACCAATAAGTCTTTTAATGGTATATTTATAAAGACATTATAGCCATCTCTAGTAATGAGAAGTAAAAAATAATCTAAACATTCTATAATAAGAAGTATTTAGTTAGTTTGGGCATATAATTTTTTGAGAAAATTATGCAATATATTAAAAATAAGCATTGGAGAACCATTAAAAACTGAACAAATGAAAAGAAAACTCAAAATAATGTGAACTAAAAAACCATAGTGCAAAAATGTGGCCTGTGGCTGAAAAGTAAAAATGGAACACAGAAAAAGAGCTTGAGTGTAACATTTTATATTTCACATTTTTATTAATCTTAGGAACACCTTTTGTAAAAATAAAATCATCAAACAAAACTATATGTTGCTTTGTACTGGAAAAAAAAATGTAAGTGCCTAAATATTATAGTAGAGTGTGGTCGGATCCACCTCTAGGTCTCACAAGAAAAGTGAGCAGGCTGGTATTTGTTCTCACCCCAAGATCATCCAGACACCAAGAAAGCTATGAGAAATCCCTGGGATAAAGTCAGGGTTGTGGAAGGGGCCGGCACTGTGGCATAGCAGGTAAAGCTGCAGCCTGCAGTGCCGGCATCCCATATGGGCGCCGGTTGGAGACCCGGCTGCTCTACTTCCAATCCGGCTTGCTCTCTGCTTATGGCCTGGGATAGCAGCAAAGATGGCCCAAATCCTTGGGCCCCTGCACTCATGCGGGAGACCCTGAAGAAGCTCTTGGCTCCTGGCTTCAGATCAGCTCAGCTCTGGCCATTGCAGCCATCTGGGGAGTAAACCAGATGGAAGATATCTCTCTCTGTCTCTCTCTCTCAAAGAAATAAATAAAATCAAAAACCGGAAAACAAAAATGAAGAGCCAAATGAATATCTGGATTCCAGTTCTATCAGAAGAAAAAATATTGACACCAATAATTCTGTATCAGCTTAACTGTATCACTATAAGACAAAAAATAGATTAAAAAGAGTAATGAATAGCCGGCGCCGTGGCTCAATAGGCTAATCCTCCGCCTAGCGGCGCTGGCACACCGGGTTCTAGTCCCGGTAGGGGCGCCGGATTCTGTCCTGGTTGCCCCTCTTCCAGGCCAGCTCTCTGCTGTGGCCAGGGAGTGCAGTGGAGGATGGCCCAAGTGCTTGGGCCCTGCACCCCATGGGAGACCAGGAGAAGCACCTGGCTCCTGCCTTCGGATCAGCGCCGTACATCGGCTGCAGCGCACCGGCCACGACGGCCATTGGAGAGTGAACCAATGGCAAAAGGAAGACCTTTCTCTCTGTCTCTCTCTCTCATTGTCCACTCTGCCTGTCAAAAAAAAAAAAAAAAGAGTAATGAAGATATTTTAAAATTCTAATAGTTAAAATAAAAAGCTCTAAAATGAGAGATATTTATAAAGAACATCACTAGGGAAGAAATTAGGAAAGGCAAGGAAGTGAGAACTAAAACTCAGTGGTTGTAAAAATGAGAACCAAAGTGTTAAAAATCCAAATGATAAGAATCACAGAAAGAGGAAATTTTTTTAAAAGAGGAAGAAATAATGTAGACAATGTCCCAAATTTTTAAAGAGATGGAAGGCCCTGAACTGAATAGCCTCCAAAGAGGAGAAAGAAAGAAAGAAAAAAATCCACACATTATACTAAAATTGAGGAATAAATTTTGTTTAAAAGACAAAAAGAAAATTCTAAAAGCAGCAAAAAAAATTAAAAAAGGCAAAGGAGGAGGAAGAGGAGAAAATGCATATCAAGCAAACATCAATCAAATTACTCAAAAACAAAGTTGGGGTAGGCATTTACCCCAGTGGTTAACAAGCATGCAACCCTGGGGCCTGAGCCGTGACATAGAAAGTTAAGGCTCTGCCTGTAGCACCAGCATCCCATATGGGCACTGGTTCGAGTCCTGACTGCTCCACTTCTGATCCAGCTCCCTGCTCATTGTATGGCCCAGGTGCTTGGGCCCCTGTACCCATGTGAGAGACCCAGATGAAGCTCCTGACTCCTGGCTTCAGCCTGGCCCTCCTCTGGCTGTTGCAGCCATTTGGAGAGTAAACCAGCAGATGGAAGATATTCTCTCTCGCTCATCTCTCTCTCTCTCTCCTCTCTCTATTTCTGCCTTTCAAATGAATGAATAAATCTTTAAAAAAAAATGCTTCCCACACTACAGTTCCTGGTTTCATTGCCAGCTCTGCCTCTGGACTCCTATTAGTGCAGAGTCTGGGAGGCAGTGGTAATGACCTGAATACAGTCCCAGGCTCCAGGCTTTAACCCTGGCCCAGCCCTGGCCATCACAGGGCATTTGGGTAGTGAATCAGCAAATGGGAGATGTATCTGTCTCCCTGCTTCTCAAATTAAAAAAAAATATTTTAAACATTAACATTTCAATTTAGCAGGAAAGAACAACTTCCTCATTTAACAAATGAATAAATGATACCAGAAAACTGCTCTCCATTCAGAAAAAAAAAAAAAAAAAAGCTGACAACAAGAGAACACTGTGTACTGTGGAAGTAGAATTTCCAAAGTATTGGAGGAAAATAACTTACAGTTTAGACCCAAGTTTCAGTAAAATCCAAGGGTTGGATAGTCACAGGCATTTAAGGTCTAATAAGATTTGCCATGCAAAGGCCCATGTTGAAACAGTGTGGGATAAAATTCTTTAAAAAAGGGCTAAACCGGGATCAGCACTGTGGCATAGTGGGTATGAGTGCTGGTTCTTTCCCGGCTGCTCCACTTACAATCCAGCTTCCTGCTAATAGCCTGGGAAAAGCAGTGGCCCTTGCCACCCACATGGGGGACCTGGGTAAAACTCCTGGCTCCTAGCTCCTGGCTTGTGGTCATTTGGAGAGTGAACCAGCAGATGAAGACCGACTCTCTCTCTCTCTCTCTCTCTCTCTCTCTTTCTCTGTAACTCTACCTTTCAAATAAATAAAATAAATCTTTACAAAAAATACAAATCAAAGAGACCAAATACCTTGGTAGAATTGGTTGCTCTCTTGAAGACAGAGAAAAATAGACAGAGACAGTCATAAGCAAGACTCTCCTCTTGTAATAGCCCCTAAAGACAGGTTCAGATAGGATCAGTGCATGGAAGGTTGGTTTCTCATAAGGGATTGAGAACATTCTAAACAGTAGAGTCCACCAAACCAGACAGGGAACTTTGCAACAGTTCTTTGCAAGAGAAGGTTGTTGCCCCAGAGTGCATATTAACTACCTCACTTAGCACACTGCTTAATCCAGTTGACTCAAAATTTTCACAACACGATTTTATCAAGAAAGGGAGCAATACTTTCATGTACATTCTGGTATATATGGTACTTATTTCATTGTGGATTAATAAACAATTCCTGGATTAGAATGCTGAACAGACACACCATTAGTGTAAGGGCAAAGAAAGGAAGTCAGTCAAAAGATAGAGACATGCCAGGCTGTGGCATAGCACACAAAGCTGCCGCCTGCAGTGCCCACATCCCATATGATTGCCAGTTCAACTACTGGCTGCTCCACTTCTGATCCAGCTCCTTACTAATGTGCCTAGGAAAGCAGCAGAAGATGGCTCAAGTGCTTGGGCCCCTGCACCCACATGGGAGACCTGGAAGAAGCTCCTGGCTTCAGATCAGCCCAACTCCAGGCATTCCAGCCATCTAGGGAGTGAACCAGTAGAAGGAAGACCTCTCTGTCTCTGCCTATCTGTAACTCTGCCTTTCAAATAAGTAAATCTTTAAAAAGATATAGACAGGGAAAAAAATAAAAACAAATAATAAAGTACCCAACGTGCGTGTGGCAGGGGGCAGGTGGGGAAGAACCACCAGTGAGATCCTGAGGTCAGGCTCACAAGACCATCCCTGCCCTGGGCCCCCAGTGCCCACAGGGTCATCCCAGCCCAGCACAGCCATGATCAAGGTTATCCTCATCTTCAACAACCATGCGCAGCATTGACTCTACCAGCCCTACAGTGAAAAGACAAACAGCAAGTCATCGGGGAGATGTTCCATTTGGTATCTAAAAGAGATGACCATGTAATTTCCTAGAATGAAGATTATTAGAGGACCTGACAACAAACTGATTTGTAGACATTATGCAATGTCACATTTTGTCTTCTCTGTGGATTCTTTAGAAAGTAAACTTGCATTTTAGATCTAATTCAAGTGTTTGTGAAAGCATTAGACCAGTGTTTTGAAAACTTCTGTGAGCCAGATTTGATTTTCCATGTAGACAAGGTTCACAATATTCTTGCAGAAATGGTGATGGGGGGAATGATGTGAGAGACCAACATAAATGAGATTGTTACACAGCTGATGTGCAGAATAAACTGGAGAGATCAGAGGCTGGCTCAGCAGAAGCCCAGCCCGTGTTGTAAAGAATATGAATCTTCCTGAGATCCCAAGAAATATTAACATTTTTGAGATCAGTATAAAAGTGCCAAAATATACCCTCTTTTAAATAAAAAAAATTAAAAGACCACTCCCAGGTAAAATCCAGGAGGAAAAGTCATCTAAGTCTACCAATCAATGGTTTACCAAAAATAGAAGAGGAGAAGCTTAAGTTTCACTCTTTGATTTGAGTCCAGGAATTGGATAGAAGTAGTATAAAATCAGTTTGGAAATTCAACATTGCTTTTCTTGCTTGGTGATTTTAAAGAAATTGTGTAATTCCATTGTGATTTTCTTTCTTTCCTGCCCTGCATTCCTGGGCCGTCTCCCAAGGCATGCCTCTGTGCATTGGCCACCCCACTGTGTCCAACAGTGTTGAGGCTGTTTCCTTAATGATGTAGCATTCAGATATCTGTGTTTGTGTGGCCCACAAGTTCTTTCTGCTCTTTGTCACCATTGTTATTTAAAAAATCAAGTATGTATTGACTGAAAATGTTATGACCTTTTTCTCTTAGTTTAAGTAGAATCTAAGGTAACTGGACTTATAACACCTCTTTCTGTTTATTTGATATCTAGCAATAACTTTTTATGACCCTCTGATTCAACAAAGTAAATAAAAGTATATTTTATCTGTTAAAAAATAAAATAAACATACCCAAATATATTAATAATTAGAATAAATGAATATGAACCAAATTTTCAAGGATAAAATTACAATTTATTTTTATGATAATCTAAACTATGCTGCTTATAAAAGACTTTCTTACTTAAAATATAAAACACACAAAGGTTAAAAATACAAGCATATGGGGCTGCCACAGTGGCATAGCAGGTAAAAGCCTGCAGTGCCAGCATCCCATATGGGCACCAGTTCCAGTCCCAGCTGTTTCACTTCCAATCCAACTCTTTGCTATGGCCTGAGAAAGCAGTGGAAGATGGCCCAAGTCCTTGGGCCCCTGTACCTGTGTGGGAAACCCAGAAGAAGCTCCTGGCTCCTGCCTTCTGATTGGCATAGCTCTGGCTATTGAGGCCATCTGGGGAGTGAACCAGCAGATGGAAGACCTCTCTCTCTCTCTCTCCCTCTCTCTCTCTCTCTCTCTCTCTCTGCCTCTGTCTCTCTGTAACTCTGCCTTTCAAATAAAATGAATAAATCTTTAAAAAAATAAATAAATAAAATAAAAGGATATAACATAAGATGCCAGGCAAATAAAACAAAACAAACAAACAAAAAAAGTTGTAGCTATACTAATATAAAAAACAAAGGCTGGGGTCAGCATTGTGGTACAGCAGGTTAAGCCTCCACTTACTACACCAACATCCCATATCAGAGAACTGGTTTGAGTCCCAGCTGCTCTGCTTCCAATCTAGCTACCTGCTAATGCACTTGAGAAAACAGCAGATGCTGACTTAATTACTTATACCCCCTGCCACCCCTGTGAGAGACCCAGATGGCGTTTCTGGTTCCTAGTTTTAGCCTGGCCTAGCTTTGGCTGTTGAACCCATTTGGGAAGTGAACCAGCAGATGAAAGATCTCTTTCTCTCTTTCTTTCTTTCTTTCTTTCTCTCTCTCTCTCTCTCTCTCTCTCTCTGCGCTTCCTCTCCCTCTCCGTCGCTCTGATTTCAGATGAATAAATAAATCTTTTTTTAAAAAAGGGAAAAGAAATAAAGGTTCAGGTACAACATATGAGGGACATTGTACACAGCATTAAGGACAGATAAATCAATTCACAACCTAATTCACTTCTTTATGAACATAAAGTAATTTTAAATATGTGATTAACCAATAATCACTTTAGTGTATATGAAGTCAATTTTATTGAATGTGCATGGATGGCATAATAAATCTACTACCATAGTAAGAGACTTCAACATACCTCTCTCCATTATTGACAACTCAAAATGAAAAAAAAAAAAAAGAAGCAGAGATACACAGATCGGAACAACACAATCAGAAAGCTTAACCTAACAAATATATATTGAATTCTGCATCCAACAACCAAAATATCATTCTCAAATATGTATGACTATATATGAACACCTACCATAAAGAAAGCCTCAACAATTTTATCGCCACCCCACCCCACCCCCGCCAAAAAAAGGTATGCAGGGGCCAGTGTTGTGGTACAACAGGTGAAGTCGCAGTTTGTGACCCTGGCATCCCATATTAGGGCTGTGGTTCCAGTCTCAGCTGCTCCACTTCCCTATCAGTTCCCTGCTAATGTGCCTGGGAAAGCAGCAAATGATGGCTCAAGTACTTAGGCTCTTGCCACCCATGTGGGAGACCTGGATGGAGTTCCAGGCTCCTGGCCTTGGGCTGGCCCAGCTCCAGCTGTTGTGGCTATTTGAGGAGCGAACCAGTGGATAAAAGATCTCTCTCTTTCTCAAACAAATAAGTTGCTTAAAAAAAGGGGAAAAAAGTTCATACCAGTCCACAGCAGCAAAAAAATAGAAACATCACAAATCTCCATCCACAGGAAAATGGATACTGAGCAGATCATGGCTTGTGCACGCAGCAGTCAAATCTGATGAACTAGACAGGGACAGGCTGCCATGGGCAGCCTCAGGCAAAATGGTACTAACATGAAAAAGGAAACCCTCTAAGGAGAATTTGGCATGAAAATCTGGCAAAGATAAAAACAAGTAAAATACAAGTTACATAGGAACAGAGATGCAATTAATCTACATATCACCCCCCACAAAAAAAAAGGTTTCAATTTCCAGGAAGCTGGAGCAGGTACACACTTTTCCCTATTCCTCTAACCAAGTACAAGACACCCTGGATATATAGCAAACATCAGAAGGCTCTGAACAATGGAGAGGCTAACACAGGCAGGCTAGGGACATGGAGACCCAAGGAAGGACCTGGGGGTGACTGCCAGGATTTCTTTTATTTTGTCATATAGACAAGGCAAATCTTCACTGGATCAAGACACTGTGATTTGGGTGTTTATTAAGACAGCATAGTCTAGCCTACCCTGAATAACATAGATGCTACAGAAAGACCTCCTGCCCCCAGAAGCTGCAAAGTTGCAATAGTGAAGACTGGAACTGGCAATTCATTGGCAAACCCTAGGAGAAGTGGTCACTGTTAGCAGAGCCCTTGAACTGGGTTGAGAAACACTGTTATCAGTGGTTAAGCCGTGAATGAGCTGGCACTGGATCACAGCAAACCCGATGGCTGAAAAGAAGGCAGCAAGATGCTCTGCCCCTCCCCACTGTCTGTCCTGGCTCAGAAATGCCAAGACAGTGCCAACCAAAATCTGGAGCAGCCACCACTTCGCTCCTGAAGATCTGCTTGCAAAGCTGCTTCCACCTGGTGCTGTGTCCTCCCCTCCACCTTTATCCCAGTCTCACTGGACTTCACGAAAAACAATGACAGCTATATACTTTTAAATTTTGTATTTATTCATTTTATTTATTTGACACAGAGGCAGACAGACAGGGAGAACACTACCATTCACTGATGCACTCTCCAAATGCCCACAACAGCCAGGGATACATTAGCAGGAAGCTGGAATTGGGAGCAGAGCCAGGACCTGAACCCAGGTACTCAGATAGGGAATGCTGGCACCTTCCAGTCTCAGTGAACTCCAATTATTAGACTCTTCTCTTATAATTAAACCTAACTTATGCAGTGTTTACTCATTTATTTTCCTCTTCTGAGAGAGAGAGAGAGAGAGAGAGAGAGAGAGTCTTCCATCCACTGGTTCACTCCACAAAAGGCCACAACAGCCAGGAATGTGCCAAGCAGAAGCCAGGAGTCCAGAACTCCAACTAGGTCCCAACATGGTGGCAAAGACCCAAACACTTCAGCCATCACCTGCTGCTTCCCAGGATGCATCAGCAGGAAGCTGGATCACAAGCAGAGCAGCTGGGACTCCAACCCCAACAAGCTCTGTGATATGGAGTGCAGGCATCCCAAGAGATAGCTCAACCCACAGTGTCACCATGCATGCCCCTTGGAGTTGAATTTGCCACTCTATCACCAGTTGTCAGTCCTAGTTCTATCCTCCAGAGAGAGAAAGAATGTTCCAAATTAAAAGTCTTAAAATAATTTGGAGTAACTATTATATTTCTACACACACCCCACAATCTTTTTATTTTTTGAGCCTAAATAACTCTGGCTACTTCAATCAATTTTTCCAACAGACGTACTGCTTGTTTATTGTATCAAAATGTATGGATAAAATCATAAAAAGAAATCAGCTGAAAGATGAAATTGGCATAAAGGATGTGATCAAATAACAGATGGTTATAATTTCCTCTCCTTTGTTTTTGGGAGATATTTTTTGTAAAATAATATAAGAATTAGATTATAAGAAGAAAAATTAATAATAAAAATAAATTAATTATCAAAAGGAGTTATCTTAATTCCTATACATCAAAGAACAATATTGCAAATATTCAATCATAGGGCATAAAAATTGGCACTTAAAATTAACCTTATCAAGGATTCTTTATTAACATTGCATTTCCTTTGATAGTCACCCAAATGAGAAATGGAAAAAAAATCCTCCTGAATATTTCCAAGTTCTATATCCATAATATAAAACATCTGAGCACACTACTAATTGTTTTTTAAGCAATTGTATCTCATTTTTAGTTTACTCTTCATCCTAAGATCTAAAATTGAGCTCTAAAATTCTATGTGTGAGATTTTTATTATGTCTTTTATGTGAGTCTATCTTCTGATGTCTCAACAGAGACAGTAATATCAAAAAATCATAAATTTCCTTTTAAAATTGACTATCACAAAATGACCAAACTTACTATTGGTAAATATTAACCAACAAGAAACCTAAGGTTAGATATAGTCCCATATTTATTCAAACAATATAGGGGCTAGGGCTGTGGCTCACTTGGTTAATCCTCTGCCTGCAGTGCCAGCATCCCATATGGGTTCCGGGTTCTAGTCCCAGTTGCTCCTCTTCCAATCCTGCTCTCTGCTGTGGTCCGAGAGGGCAGTGGAAGATGGCCCAGGTGCTTGGGTCCCTGCACCCAGCTGGGAGACCAGGAGGAAGCACCTGGATCCTGGCTTCGGATTGGCGCAGTGCCGGCCATGGTGGCCATTTGGGGAATTGACTAATGGAAGGAAGACCTTTCTCTCTGTCTCTCTATCTGTCTATAACTCTACCTGTCAAATAAATAATAATAATAATGTAGAACAAATCTCAGTTAGTCCTTATTTAAACCAACAAGTATTATTTTGAATTCATTTGCTTTAGGAAGCGTCCCTGAATCAGAGAATGTTAAAAACAGTAACTGCAAAAGATTTTTAAATGTTTACAGGACAAAAACATTTCTATACCATTATCCTTTTTAAATCAGTTTTAGAAACTAATGCATAAGAAAATTTTAAAATAACAGTTTATGTCATTAGAATGTAATGTTAGAACATTAGATAATCCTTTAATTTGAAGTTCTTGGTAGGGTACATGGTGTTGCTGGGTTGGGAATGGTAAGCATAATTGTTTTGTTGAATCCCAAAGATTAGAAACCTATGAAAATATGTTTCGGGTTACCAATCTCATATCATTAAATAATTATCTAGTAGAGGAAAAGAAGTAAGCTATGTAATGTCCCTCTAAGGCACTGTATAGTACTTTGCTATGGCACCATATGGTTCAGAATTGATTTTTGTTTTTCCAAGCCAAGTTTGAAATAAAATAAAATAAATTTCCTTCAATTCTCTGCCATTGAAAAAACTTGGATATTATATTAGGATTCTCTGAGTAAAGAGAACTAATAGGATCTGTGTACATAGAAAGAGACTAATTTTTTGTTCCCCCCCCCCCGGCCCCCACTATTAGTTAGGTTGGCAATTCCAAAATCTGGAGGGCAGACCAGCAGTCTGGAGATCCATGGAAGAATCATCGTGGTTCAACTCCAGAGGCAACATGCTGGGAAAACGCCCTCTTTTTCAGAGCTGGTTGGTCTTTTTTCTGAAGAATTTCCACTGATTGCATGAGATGCACACACATTATGTAGAGTAAGCTGCTTTACTCAGAGTCTACCAACTTAAATGTTACTGACATCTAAGAAATACCTTCACAGCAGCATCCAGATATGAGTCCCCTACTACGTAGCCTGGGCAAGTTGATGCATAAAATTCACTATCACGGACATTCTGAATGGTTTTCACAAAATACATAAAACGCAGTCAAACATTTCTAGAAACATTTCTATCAAGGAAAAAGAAACTAACAATGAACATAACAGGATAAATGCTGTAGCATACACAAGTACAGAAAGAAACTTTGGCAAATGAATGCTTTCTGAATTTTATACATTAAATACAAAAGGAAAGAAAATTATGAAATTTCATATTTCACATTGTTCTGACATCCCAACATGGAGTTGGTGTTTATCTTCCGTGTTATCAATGACATGAAAACTTTTCAACACTTCTAATCTTGTTAAGAGGTTAGAAACCTCACTCACACCAATACATTTTTTCCAATATTTGTTTTTCCATTTGAACTAAATTTCCTTAATATCTGAATCTCAAGTGGAAACTACTATGTTAAAATACCATGAAGATTTTTCATGTGTGTATGTGTATTGAATATGCATTCTCTTTTTCTAGGATGTCATGAACTGAATGCCTGTTGTGCACAACTAAAATGATCTATCCCACACCCACAGAAACACAAATGGAATCATGAAGAGTTTTGTTGATGTTTCACAGTTACAAGGCTATTTCACGGCCAGTGTTGTAACATAACAGATTAAGCCACCACCTACAATTCCAGCATCCCATACAGGCACTGCTTTGAGTCCCAGCTGCTCCACTTCCCATCCAGCTCCCTGCTAATGTGCCTGGGAAAGCAGCAGAAGAGGGCCTAAGAGCCTGGGTCCCCATATCCATGTGAGAGACCTGGATGAAACTACTAGCTCCTGGCTTCAGCCTGGCCCAGCCCCAGCCATTGTGGCTATTTGGGAACTGAACCAGTGGATGGAAGGTCTCTCTCTCTCTCTCTCTCTCTCTCTCTCTCTCTTTCTCTCTCTCTCCCCTCCCTCCCTCCCTTTATATAACTCTGACTTTCAAATAAATAAAATAAATTTTTAAATAAAGAATATTTCAAAAACTTCATGAAGAAATGGAATTAAGAGGGCAAGCATTTAAACAGCAGTAAATGCCCCCTTGGGATGCCTGAATCCCCTAGCAAAGTGCCTGGGTTCAAGTCCCTGCTCCACTCCCAACTCTAGCTTCCAGCTAATGCAGTAGATGAGGTTCAAATTCTTGGGTCTCTGCCACCCACGTGGTAGCCCCAGACTGAGTTTCAGTTTCGTGATTTCAACTTGGTCCAGCCCCAGCTGTTGTGGGCGTTTGGGGAGCAAACAGATGGAAGTGGGAGATAATGCTTATTTATAAATATTTCTCAACATTATACATATATTTATTTACTTTTATTTGAAAGATAAAGCAACATGGAGAAAAGAGGAGAGATCAAGCCGCCAATTCACTCCCCAAGTGTCCACCACAGCAAGGGTTGGGCCAAACTGAACCCAGGGTCCTGGAACTGCATCTGGGTCTTCCAATGTGGGGGCAGGACCCAAGAACTTGAGCCATCATCTGCTGGCTTATATGATGCACACTAGCTGGAATCTGGATCAGAAATGGTGCCAAGACTAAAACCAGGCACTCCCCACTATGGGATGTGGGTGCTTCAAGAGGCAAGTTACCTGTTGTACCAAATGCCTGCTCACTTGCTCACTCTCTCTCTCTACCTTTGAATGAAACAAAATAAATAAAACTTAAGAAAAAAAGAAAACTGAATTAAAAGATAATTTTATTTTTTCAAAATAACTTTTAAACCCATGCGTAGTTTTTTCATGCTATGAACTTTCCAAGAGTCCCTCACGTGCCTTGTTTCTCTCATTGCTGGTATGTTCTTTGCATATTCCTTCTTTAAAATAGTCTGAAACAGTATATCCAATATCTCTGGGCTTTTCCTGCCAATCGTCTAATTGACTATAACTACGCTCTATTAGCTCTGTACATGTGCCAGATTTTCAGACCAGTCAGTAAAGACTTGGATGAGCCGCTACTCTGCATGGTGATGTTGGAGGAAGATGAGTGTCAACTCACTTTCAGGTATGAGAAGGCTGCTTTTGCTCCCCACTGCTGTGCTGTGCCTCAGTGTTGAACAAGCACACCCTACAGGTGCACTGTAATGGCTCAGGGTAACTGCTGTCTACCTTCTCTCCCTGTGCCCTACAGAATGACATCGTATCAGTGAAATTTCCTCAGACATGGCCTTGAACTTGTGAGGATTCTCACTGATTTACTTTGAACTTTTCCCCTCTCTCTTCCTCTCTTTCTCACTCATCTTTAAGAAGTTTGTGTTCATTTTCTTTTTAAGGTGTTTTTCCAGAACAATTTTCATTCTTTTAAAATTTTTTAATATTCATTTACACCTTTGTGCTTTTTAATTCTTTTTTTACCTTTAATCCCCTCTACCTTTACATTCTAAACTTTCAGATCATGGGTGTTACTCTTTTATATTTTGTTTCTTTTACTACTACAGTTTTAATCTCTGATTCTTTATATTTTTATTTTAGATAATCTATCTTAATTTTAGTTTCCAATATTTTGTCTTTGTCAAGATTTAATTATCATTTTCAGATATTTTCCTTTTTAATTTCTTTTTTTTAAGATTTATTTACTTATTTGAGAGGTAGAGTTACATACAGAGAGAGGGAGAGACAGACAGAAAGGTCTTCCATCTACAGATTCACTCCCCAAATGGCTGCAACAGCCCAGAGCTGGGCCAATCCAAATACAGGAGCCAGGAGCTTCTTCCAGGTCTCCTATGTGAGTGCAGGAGCACAAGTATTTGGGCTATCTTCCACTGCTTTCCCAGGTGCATTAGCAGGGAGTTGGATTAGAAGTGAAGCAACCAAGACCAACCAGTGCTGGCACCACAGGCAGAGGCTTAAACCTACTACGCCACAGCACTGGCCCCCTCCCTTTTCATTTTTTCTGCATCTCAAATAATTGTTGCCGGGCCAACGCCATGGTACCATAGGTTAATCTTCTGCCTGCAGCTCCAGCATCCCATATGGATGCCAGTTCTAGTCCTGGCTGCCCCTCTTCCAGTCCAGCTCTCTGCTTTGGCCCAGGAAAGCCGTAGAAGATGGCCCAAGTCCTTGGGCCCCTGCACCCACATGGGAGACCAGGAAGAGGCACCTGGCTCCTGGCTTCAGGTCAGCACAGCTCCAGCTGTTGCAGCCATTTGGGGAGTGAGCCAATGGAAGGAAGACCTCTCTCTATGTCTCTCCCTCTCACTGTCTATAACTCTAACTCTTTTAAAAAATCATTGTTGTAATCTCCCCATGATACTTTAGAGTAGCAAGTAGGAATCCTTCCTGGACAGAAGCCCTCACTCCAAACAGCTATGCAGAATAAAATGTTGGATGGGGTAGAAGATATTATATTTCTGAAAATACCAACTTGTAGCTTTCAGGTATAGCTAAATTAGAAATTTCAACACCTTTCTCTCCATGTTTCCTTCCTTGGTAATGCTATTCCACACAGGTTCCACCAGCACCACCTACAGGGTGGCAAGAGGTCTACAGCAGTTCAACCTAAAACAACCTTCCTGGTTCAAGTTCCTCAAGAGGCACTGCTCCTACTCCTACACAGGACTGCAGATTCACTCTGACTGCTCTAATTGAGCCCCATGTTGCTTCCTGAAGCCTGGCTCCATCATGGGGTGAGAGTGGGAGCAGGGAGTGACTTAGACATGCATGGGAACTGCCTACTCCTGGAGCTGAGGCTGGGTCAGCCTCAGTTGAGTATCTTGATTGATCATAGAAGAGGAAGATTCCTCCAAATGAGTAAAAGGATGGTGGGTAGGCAAAGGGTGACCAGTATCTGCTCATTCTCTTTGTGAAGATTTATTTTATGTATTTGAAAAGTAGAGTGACAGAGAGAGAGAGAGAGAGAGAGAGAGAGAGAGATCTTCCATCCATGATTTACTTCCCAAATGGCTACAATAGCCAGGGACCTGAATTGAGTTCAGGACTTCTAGCTTCCGCCTGGCCCAGATCTCTGGGAATTTAGAGAATGAACCAGGATTTGGAAGATCTCTCCGTCTGTCTCTGTCTCCTTGCCTTTCAAATAAAATGAAAATAAATATTTTTTACACAAACCAAAAGACTCCACTAAGAGACTATTGAAACTCATAGAAGAGTTTGGAAATGTAACAGGATACAAAATCAACACACACACACACACAAAACAGCCTTTGTATACACAGACAATGCCACAGCTGAGAAAGAACTTCTAAGATCAATCCCATTCACAATAGCTACCCAAAAAATCAAATACCTTGGAATAAATTTAACCAAGGATACCAAAGATCTCTACAATGAGAATTACAAAACATTAAAGAAAGAAATAGAAGAAGATGGGGCCAGCACTGTGGCGCAGCAAGTTAAAGCCCTGGCATGAAGTGCCAGCATCCAACATGGGTGCCAGTTCAAGTCTTGGCTGCTCCACTTCCAATCCTGCTCTCTGCTATGGCCTGGGATAGCAGTAGAAGATGGCCCAAGTCCTTGGGCTCCTGCACCCACATGGGAGACCAGGAATAAGCACCTGGATCCCGGCTTTGGATTGGCATAGCCCTGGCAATTGCAGCCATCTGGGGAGTGAACCAGCGGATGGAAGACCTCTCTCTCTGTCTCTACCTCTCTTTGTAACTCTTTCAAATAAATAAAATAAATCTTTAAAAAAAAAGACATAGAAGAAGTTACAAAAAAATGAAAAAATCTTCCATGTTCATGAATTGTAAGAATCAATATCATCAAAATGTTGATACTACCAAAAGCAATTTACAGATTCAATGTAATACCAATCAAAATACCAAAGACATTCTTCTCAGATATAGAAAAAATGATGTTGAAATTCGTATGGAAACACAGGAGACCCTGAATAGCTAACTTATACAACAAAAACAAAGCTAGAAGCATGACAATAGCAGATTTCAAGACATACTACAAGGCAGTTATAATCAAAACAGCCTGATACTGGTACAAAAACAGATGGATAGACCAGTGGAACAGAATAGAAACACCCGAAATCAATCCAAGCATCTACACCAATTTATCTTTGACAATGGAGCTAAAATTAATCCCTGGAGCAAGGACAGTCTCGTCAACAAATGATGCTGAGAAAACTGGATCACCACATGCAGAAGCATGAAGCAAGACTCCTACCTTACACCTTTCACCAAAATCCACTCAAAATGGATCTACTCAAAACTAAAGACGTAAATCTACAACCTGACACTATCAAATTATTAGAGAACATTGGGGAAACCCTACAAGACATCAGCATATAAAAGAGTTCTTGGAAAAGAACTCAGAGGTATAGGCAATCAAAGCCAAAATTGACAATTGGGATTACATCAAATTGAGAAGCGTCTGTACTACAAAAGAAACAATCAGCAAAGTGAAGAGACAATGGACAGAATGGAAGAAAATACTCACAAACTATGCAACTAATAAAGGATTAATAACTAGAATATATAAAGAGATCAAGAAACTCAACAACAACAAAACAAACAATACAATTAAGAAATGGGCAAAGGACTTAAACAGACATTTTTCAAAAGGGGAAATCCAAATGGCCAACAGACACATGAAAAAATGCACAGGATCACTAGCCATCAGAGAAATGCAGATCAAAACCACAATGGTGTTTCACCTCACCCCCGTTAGAATGCCTTACATACAGAAATCAACAAGCAATAAATGCTGGTGAGGATGTGGCGGAAAGGGTACCCTAATCCACTGTTGGTTGGAATGTAAACTGGTAAAGGCACTATGGAAGACAGTGTGGAGATACCTCAGAGGTCTGACTATAGACCTACAATATGACCCAGCCATACCACTCCTGGGAATCTATCCAAGGGAAATGAAATCAGCATATGAAAGAACTATCTGTACCTCCATGTTTATCACAGCTCAATTCACAATAGCTAAGATATGGAATCAACCCAAATGCCTGTCAACTGAAGACTGGATAAAGAAATCATGGGATATGTACACTATGGAATACTACACAGCAGTTAAAAAAAAAGTTCTGGCCATTTGCAACAAAATGGATGAAACTGGAAAACATCATACTTAGTGAAATAAGCCAGTCCCAAAGGGAAAAATTCTATATGCTCTCCTTGATCTGTGATAACTAATAGAGCACCTAAAAGGCAACATGTAGAAATGAAATTTACACTTTGAGAAGCAATGACTTTAAACAGTCCTTCTCTTTACTATTGAGGAATAGCTTTTTCTATATTTTTGTTTATCTTTTCTTTTCCTTTATAATATTTTCCTTATCTTTTTTCTTCCATATGAATCATTGAACTCTTTACATAACATGGAGTTAACCATATATTTATAAAGTTAATTGAAAAGAGATCTTAGTAAATAATTAGAGTGAGAATAAGAAAGGGAAGAGGAAGGGGTGTGGGGGGGGGTGGGGTGGGCATGGTGAAAAGAATTACCAAGCTCTTAAAGTTGTAATTGTGAGATGTATTAAGTTCATAAATACAAAGCAGTATAGTCCTGCATACATTCCTGTGAACTTACTTCCAAGGGTACATCTTCACAGTTTGCCATAGGACCTCAAATTCTCTTAAGCTGGCTGGTAAAAATAGCAGCTTAAATGTTATAAAGATCAGGCCGGCGCTGCAGCTCAATAGGCTAATCCTCCGCTTTGCGGTGCCGACACACCGGGTTCTAGTCCCGGTCAGGGCACCAGATTCCTTCCTGGTTGCCCCTCTTCCAGGACAGCTCTCTGCTGTGGCCCGGGAAGGCAGTGGAGGATGGCCCAAGTGCTTGGGCCCTGCACCCCATGGGAGACCAGGAAAAGCACCTGGCTCCTGCCATCGGATCAGCGTGGTGTGACAGCTGCAGCGCGCCAGCCACGGCGGCCATTGGAGGGTGAACCAACGGCAAAGGAAGACTTTTCTCTCTGTCTCTCTCTCTCACTGTCCACTCTGCCTGTCAAAAAAAAAAGTGTTATAAAGATCAAATGGATAGGATTAAGTGGTAAAGTGAACATATAGATAGAATCTAGTGTTAAAGTGATCATATAAATAGGACTAAATGTTTGGAAAAAATAACAGAATTAAAAGGAGTAAAGGCTCCAACATGGGAAGCAGTCCATACAGCAGACTCATAGAATGACAATCACTTTAACTAGTACTCTGACCTCAGAATCAGCCCTTAAGGCATTCTGGTCTGGCTGAAAAGCCCACGAGAACATTTCAGGGATGGAAAGTCAAGACACTCTGGCAAAAAATGTCCTACATAAAGGAACCCTGTGGGTGAGACCCCAGTGGAAAGAAGTGGCCTTCAAACAAGGATGTACTTTTCTCTGAATGGAGGAGAGAGCTTCCACTTTGCTTATGGCCTTGTTGAGCTATTGGATCCAAAAGGCTTCCATATCCAAGGAAGCTCATGACAAGAGCCTTGGGTAATCACTTATGTCATATATAAGAGGGTTATTTATTAAATAAACAACAGGAGTCACTGTGTACTAACTTCCCCTGCAGGACCTTGGTCCCCAAAGAGGCTTAATAGTAAAACTTATTCTTAAGAATCACTTCCTTTTAGTGCATTAAATGGAGGATATCATTATGTCTCATAACTAACAGTTCTAAGAGCTCATAAAAGATGTATCATCCTTGGATTCTTCTTTGAAGACAATTAAGTTTCTAAAAGGAAAGAAGAGGGAGGAAGGAAGGGAAAAGAGGAAGGGGAAAAAAAGCAAAATCCCCTTTGAGAAGCAATAACATAGAACAGCCCCTGTCTAGACTGTTGAGGAACAGTTCTCTTAGTTATTTTTATTCCATTCTTTCTTTTTCTTTATCTTTCTTGGACTAAACAGGAGACGGAAGAGAAAGAGGTGGGGGAGAGTGGGTGAGAGGGCAGGTATGGAGGGAAGAATTACTATGTTCCTAATGTTATATTTATGAAATACATATAAATATTAAGAAACCAACAGTGGCATTTTTCAGATCCAACATACAAAGACCACCCCTCACCCCAAACAAGGCAGAGACTGTATTTATGTATTGTCATTTTTTCCCAAAAAAAATTTTGTCTAAGGAATATAAACTTCATGTATTTCATATGCATAACTTTAGGAGTATAGTGATTCTTCCCACAATAGGCACCCTCCCTCCCACACTCCCACCCCTCTTCCTCCTCCCTCTCCCATTCCCAGTCCCATTCTCCACTAAGATCCACTTTCCATTAACTTTATACACATAAGACCAACTCTATACTAAGAAAACAGTTCAACAATTTACACCAAAAAAAAACTGTTCCTCAACAGTCCAGACAAGGGCCGTTCAAAGTCATTGCATCTTGAAGTTGATTTCACTTCTTTTATTTTTTTAAGAAACTTAATTAACTCTAAAGCAGCACCCAAGAATGATACATCTCTTGCCAGCACTTAGACATAATTGTAATATAACTCTTTGAGGACAGAGCTCCTGCATGGGAATTTACTGCACAGTGACTCCTGTTGTTAATTTAACAATTAACACTCTTATGTATCATGTCAGTGATCACCCAAGGCTCTTGACATGAGCTGCCTGGGCTATTGAAGTCTTTTGAATACACAAACTCCATCAATATTTAGGTAAGGCCATAAACAAAGTGGAAGTTCTTTCCTCCATTCAGAGAAAAGTACATCCTTGTTTGAAGGCCACTTCTTTCCACTGGGGTCTCACCCACAGGGGTCCTTTATGTAGGACATTTTCTGCCAGAGTGTCTTAACTTTCCATCCCTGAAATGTTCTCGTGGGCTTTTCAGCCAGACCAGAATGCCTTAATGGCTAATTCTGAGGTCAAAGTCCTACTTAAAGCGATTGTCATTCTCTAAGTCTGTTGTGTGGACTGCTTCCCATGTTGGAACATTCTCTCCTTTTTAATCCTATCTATTATTATTACCAGACACTTAATCCTGTCCATATGATCACTTCAACACTTAAAATGGTATTTTTATCACCCATCTTAAGGGGATTTGGGGTCCCATAGCAAGTTTTTAAACTTTACCCTTAGAAGTAAGAACTATTCAGTGTTATAGCTACAAACTTCATACATTTAATAAATACAACTTTAGGAACATGGTGATTCCTCCTATCATGTCCACCCACCCACCCATACTGCCACCCCTCTTTTCTCCTCCCTCTCTTATTTACACTCTCATTTTGTCAGTTTATCATTTCTCCCTTTTATCCTTTTGTGTATCAAGCACAAGAACTGTGACTGTTTGAAGTGAGGAGTGGCCACCTTCATCACATCCATGCTGCTGTCCAGTTGTGCACCTCATATCATTAGAACGCCTTCATGCCTAACTCAGTTCCAGGACGAGGGGTAGGTTATAGTCCCCCTCTCAAGTCACTCAAGCTTCATTTATTTAACACCACTGACAACAGTATCAGTGTATACAGAGAAATGATCCATACATCTGTAAACCTAACCCGCACACAGATCATAATGACCTCTCTTTTTTCCTATTTTTCTGGAATCCTTTCCTGCTATTTTAGGGATGATTTCTATTGCTTAAATATATGTATGAGGGAATTATATCAAATGCCACTGGCCAAACCACTGCCTCTTGGCTTTAATGCCTTCCACAATGATATAAATCCCAAACCCCATGGTTCAGTGCTGAGCCAAAAACATGCCACATCTACATGACACAGAAGAGTTTAACCTTGAAACGCATCACACCAAATGGAACCCCATTCCTTGCCAAAAACGTGCAGGCATCTGTCACAACATTTATCTCCCTCAAGCAACAGCAACCACGGTTCACAATAGCTTCTCACATTCCAACCCTGTCCAAGTTTCTCCCACTCCATGTTCTGCTGGTCTTCATCCAAATTTACAGAACAGGTTTGCACCTCAAGCCCAGAAAACCCTATTTTCTTTCCACTACAGATTTCTCTGGTTCGTCCTACAACAATTTATTCCCAGTAGTAAGAAATTCCTTTAACATACCTGAAATTGACCTGTATCTTTTAGGGCTGTTTCTTATTATTTTTTTTTTGTAATGCTACCAACAATTTTAAAAGGAATTATTATTGATCGTTATCTACTTCAAAAAGCAGCAGAGAGACAAACAGACAGAAAGAGATCTTCTATCCACTGGTTTACTCCACAACAGCCAGGGCTGGGCCAGGCCAAAGCCAGAGGCCAGGAACTCCTTGTAGGTCACCTACATGGGTGGCAGCGGCCCAGGCACTTTGGCCATCATCTGCTCCCTCCCAGGATATGTCCACCAGGAAGCTAGACTGGAATTGGGAAGTGGACAAACGGGCACTCCAATATGGGATGTGGGCATCCCAAGGGGAGGCTTCACCCACTGAACCACAACGCCTGCCCCAGGGCAATCTCCTACCACTCTTCTCCAGCAGCATCATACTATTGTTAATTAGTTTAGTTTTAAATTTTATGAGTTTTTAAAAAAGAATACATCCACATGGAATTTGTCAAAGTTCAAAAGGGTTTAGAATGAAAAGAATATTTTCTTCCCAAACCAATCCCCATCCGTAACACTCTCCCCCTGAGATAACTCCTAAAACAATGCCGTGTTCCCCAGTGTCTGCTTGTTTACTTGAGTGTATAAGAGAAAGGTCTGGTTTGGTGAGAAGTACTAAGTGGAGTTGATGCAGCTTTATCTTTTAATGACTCATTCATCTGGGCTCTAAAGCATCTCCTTTCTCCTACAGGACTGAGATCGCATAACCCAGTACTTTCAATTAAAACCCACTTTAGCTTGATTTAAAACTCCTACCTTGTACCTAACATTTTTTGGTTTATTTTCATTTATTTAAGGCAGAGTGATAGAAAAAGAGGGGGTGGAGAGGAAGGAGAGACAGACAGAGAGTGGGAGAGAGAAAATATGTTCCATCTGCCTTTTCATGCCCCAAATTCCCACAACAACCAGGGCTGGGCCAGGCTGAAGTCAGGAGCCGGGAACTCCATCCCGGTCACCTACCTAGGTAACAGGGACAAAAGTACTTGAGCCATCATCTGCTGTCTCTCGGGGTGTGCATTAGCAGGAAGCTGGACTGTAAGCAGAGACAGGACTCTATCCTAGGCACTCCAATATGACAGGCAGGTGTCCCAAGCAGCAGTGTCACCCTCTGAGCCTCAATGCAGACCCAACTCACATCCCCTGCCCTCTCTTCTCTCCCAGTTAAGACCAGGGATCACCTTGGGGGACTTGGTTATGAAGACGCCCCTGTCTTTCATCAGATACAGGAAGAGGCAGAGACTCTGGTTCCTTTCTGGATCAGGTATTTCAGATGGAGAGTTAGGAGTGTGAGGAATGAGAGGCAGAGACCCTCTCATGTGACTCGTAACCCTTGCGTAGTCTTGTTATGCCTAATCTAGTTCCACCTGCTACCAGCAGCCTCTGATGAGGGGCTCTTGGCACAGGTGGGATGATTTTCTTGGGAAGGCGCTCAGCTTTTCCACGCTTCCCTCCCTGGTTGAGACACCTGAGACAGTGGCAGCTTTAGGGGTTGAATTGTGTCCTCCAAAATTTACATGTGGAAGTCCTAACCCCAAGATCTCAGAATGTGACTGTGTTGGAAGACAGGATCTTTAAGGATTTAAATTAAAATGAAGCTGTTAGGGTGAGCCCTAATTCAATGTGACTGATGTCCTTTTAAGAGGAAATCTGAATACACAAATCAAAATGAGGGCTGTGTACACACACTCACACACAAACACTCACACACACAAAGAGGAAAGATCATGTGAGAACCCAGTGAGAGAGGCCACCAGCAAACCCAAACCCACTGACACCTTGGCCTTGCCACATGATCTTTACATGGAGATACAGTTCCCGATAAATTAATATTTCATTTCTCTGATGGATAAGGGTAGGTGTAGATGGGACTGCCTCCTCCCTTTTCCCAGGCAAACCACTGCCCATCTCTTTGCAGCCAGTGACCCCTGCTGGTCTTTTGCTTATATAAATCTGCAGATCAGGGAAGCCAGTGATACGGCATAGTGCACAGTAAAGCCAACACCTGAGACTCCGGCATCCCATAAAGACAATGGTTCAAGTCCCGGCTGCTCCAGTTCCGATCCAGCTTCCTGCTAATGGCCTCAGAAAAGCAGCAAAAGATGCTCCCTACTTGCTCCTGGCTTTGGCCTGGCCCAATGCTGGCCTTTGCAGCTATCTGGGGAGTGAACCAGTGGGTGGAAACTCTCTCTCTCTCTCTCTCTCTTTCTCTCTGTCTCTCCCTCTATCTCTCTCTCTGTAACTCTGACTTTCAAATAAATAAATAAACCTTTAAAAAACAATCTGCAGCTCAGGAGTGTCTGGGTTTTACTGTGTCATTTCTCCGGCAAGCATCTCGGGACGTAAGCTCCACTCTGATGGTGACAGTAGGAGAGGCACCCAGCAGGCAGCTGCTCAGTCTCTTCCTACAGCCCGCTCTTCCTGCGCTCCTTCACTGCATCTTGGGAGAATAAAGCTTGACCTTTTCACTTACATAAACAGTGGGGGCAGAGTGATGGCTGGATGACAACCCCAGTTGAGCACCTCTTGTTAAGCCCAAAGGGAAGTATCTGATCTCAATCACTGGCAACTCCTTCAAGAATGTGGGAACCAAACATCTTCTTGTACTCTGAGCCTTCTACACCAATTTGGGAGCAATAGGAAAATTCCAATTCCACACAAGTGTATCTAGAAGGGTATATCAAAACACTTAGTGGGAAAATTGAATTAAAAGATAAATTTACTTAGATACAAAAACTTAAAATTCATTCATTTTTATAACATGCATTTTCCACAAACTTTTTGAATTATGCTCATATTCCAAAATCTTTTCAGAAGTGGGAAGAAAACACAATTCTGTTCTATTCTTCAGCGTCAGGTACTATTTTTCAAGTAGAAGAACATAAATTTTTTTTTCAGGTAGCAGAACATAAATCAACTTTTAGTTCTATTTTATTTAAAACTTTGGTACCTTAATTTATTTTTTAAAAATTATTTATTTGAAAGGCAGAATTACAGAGATGCAGAGAGAGAAAGAGAGAGAGAGAGAATCTTCTACCCACTGGTTCACTTCCCCAAATGGCTGCAACGGTCAGAGCTGGGCCATTCTGAAGCCAGGAACCAGGAGCTTCTGTGTCTCCCACGTGAGTGCAGGGGCCCAAGGACTTGGGCCATCTTTTACTGCTTTCCCAGGTCACAGCAGAGAACTGGATCAGAAATGGAGCAGCCAGGACTCGAACCGGCGCCCATATGGGATGCCAGCACTGCAGGCAGTGGTTTACCCACTATGCCACAGCGCTGACCCCCCTTAATTTAAATAGTATCTTGTAACACATAATCTCTTAGGGATAACAGCTCAGTCTCTTGTCATAATAAACAATGCTTGTGTATCTGTATATCATAGAATAAATCCTAAAAGTGAAATTCCAGGACAAAGGCCATTCAATAAGTTCAATAGAAATTCAGTCAATATTAGGAAGTATATTCAAAAATAAAGATTTATGTTATAGGTTGCCAAGCATTGTTCATAGATGCATCAATTAACAGAAAAATTAATTTCTATCCTCACTGAGCTTACATTTTAATGAAGAAAAACAAACTATACAGTAAGCCTGTCATATAGTAAGTTAGAAAGTGATAATAGCTATACAGATGAGCAAAAGGAGTGAGAGATAAGGGGATGAGGAGGTAGCAATTTTATTTAAAAAAAAAAGATTTTTTTATTTATTTGAGAGGTAGAGTTACAGACAGTGAGAAGGAGAGACAGAGAAAAAGATCTTCCTTCCATTGGTTCACTTGCCAGATGGCCGCAACAGCCAGAGCTGTGGCGATCCGAAGCCAGAAGCCAGGTGCACCTTCCAGGTCTCCCATGTGGATGCAGGGGCCCAAGCACTTGAGCCATTCTCCACTGCCCAGCAGAGAGCTGGGTTGGAAGAGGAGCAGCAGGGACTAGAACCAGCGCCCATATGAGATGCTGACACCACAGGTGGAGGATTAACTTACTGTGCCACGGAGCCAGCCCCAGAGGTAGTAATTTTAAACCAAGGAGTCAAGGAGAGCCTCATTGAGAAGGCAAACTTCAGCACAGAGCTGAATGTGAGGAACGTGGTACTGCCACTGACCAGGGAAGACAGTTCCAGGCAGAGAGAGCATCCAACACAATGGCTCTAAATAAACAAATCTTTAAAATAAAATAAAGCAAACAAACTGAAGGATGGCTAACTTGTTCACAGAAGAGCACAGGGGCCGATCGAGGTAGCTGGAGCCACGGAAGCAAGAGGGACAGAACAAAGTGGAGATCAAATCTGCTCTAGAGCTGGGTTTTACAGGGCCCCTGGCCCACTGTGGGGTTTCTGGCTTTGGCTCTCAGTGAGATGAGAAGTCAGAGGTGAGATTGGAGCGAGACGTGCAACATCATCCAGTTCTTGTTTCAAATGCTTACTCTGAATGCGTGTTGAGGAGAGGCTTTGGGGGACAAGGGTGGCAGATGCAGACAAAGAGCCTACTACAGCAAAGCAGGCAATGAGCTGGTGCTCCACCCTAGCGGCGGTGGAGGAGGCGCGGGTGGTCAAGGTCTGGCTAGATTTTGAGTGCTTGTGATAGAGGTTCTCCTGCAATGTATCCTCCCACCAACAGAGGAGACTTCCTGCTCCCTACATCCTGGCCAATGCAGGACAAAGTGGCTCCCTGAGCCCTTGCCACACTGCTCAGAAACACCACCTCGTTTTTTTGTGTTTTTCCTTTCATGAGTAAGGATAAATTTTTTTTACAGGTTCATGAACTATTTGTGTTGGTTTTCCCCTTTTTCACATTCTTCTGTCCATTTTTCTAGTGTGTTCATGTCTTAAAATGGATTCACTTAATTTTTAAATTGTATTTATCTCATTATTTTGAATGTATATGTGTAGCTACTTGAGAATCTTCCTTAAATGCTTTCTGGAGCAAGGCAGGGGAAAAGTAAATGTAAGAAATGAATTCCATGGATGCACCAGGAATGGTGGTCTGCACCTAAACTGCTGAGGATGTAAGGAAAAGTCCCTCCGGAGAGAGGTGAGGCTGAAGGCTGGAGAATGTGAGCGCGGAGGAGAGGAGGAACCCAGGCTCCGGCAACTCGGGCCCAGGCACCGCACAGCCCCAAAGAGCAGCTGTCGCTGTCTTCTGGCCACACGGAGGGTGGGGTTGACCAGATGCCTGCTCAGACTCCGCTGTGGATTAGTAGAGAACAGGAGAAGGTTGGATTGGAAGAAATTGGAGTTAAGGAACTTGATCCAAGTTAGGAACTTTGGTAACACGTTATCTGGGTTTAAATCCTTTTTCTGGGTTTGAGAGTTTGGTACAGGAGCTAAGACACTGCCTGGAACACCCACATCCTGTATCGGAGCACCTTGATTGAAGTCCCAGCTCTGCTCCTGATCCAGCCTAGTGCAAATGCAGACCCTGAGAAGCAGCAGGTGATGACTCAGCACTGTGTGCCTACCACCCAGGTGGGAGACCCAGGTGGGGCTCCCCACTCCAGGCTTCAGTGGAGCCCAACCCTAGCTGTGGCAGGTGTTTGGGGAGTGATGCAGATAGAAGATCTCTCTCTCTCTTTCTCTCTTTCTCTGTGTATGGTTGTGTGTGTCTGTATGTTTGTGTGTGTTTGACTCTACCTTTCAAATAAATGTTTTCTTTTTTAAGCAAGTCATTATTTCATCATTGGCTGTGTGTCAAGTTCTTTTTGAGTCTTAGCTTCTTCCTCCTTAAAAAAGGGTTAACACAGGGGTCCCGCACTGTGGCATAATGGATAGAGCCACCACCTGCAACACCGGCATCCCATATGGGTGCTGGTTCAAGTGCTAGCAGCTCTACTTCTGATCCAGTTCCCTGCCAACACACTTGAGAAAAGCATCAGAGGATGGCCCAAGTGTTTGGGTCCCTGACCCACATGGGAGACCTGAAAGAAGCTCCTGGCTCCTGCCATGGCCATTGTATCCATTTGGAATATGAACCAGCAAATGGAAGATCTCTCTCTCCTTCTCTCTCTGTAACTCTGCCTTTCAAGTAAATAAAATAAATGTTTTTTTATAAAAAAGGGTTAACATAGGACTCAATGAATTAGCACACAACAAACACTTACAGCAGAATCTGGTGCAAAGTAAGGAAAGAAACCCAGCAAGAAGCAATTTAGGGTCAGGAAAAGGTAAGTCTAAAACAGGGGAATTAAAACACAACTCTCCCAGGTTTTGGCTATTTGTTGTTTGTTTGGAATTGATCAGCAAGTCAGAGAGAAGTCCTGAGCACAACCAATTCAGCCAGAGGCCTAGGAGCAAAAGTGAAACTTTAAATATCAAGGAAGCATTAGCTCACTGCTTTTTCAGATAGAGCCTTTATGCAAATTAGGGGGATGGAGAGCGAAAGGCCCTTCTCCAAGACATAGCCATGCCACTTCCCAGGAAAGTGCTATACATACAAATGTACAAGGGCTCTGATGTGCACGGAGTTCTAAGCAGGGCTCAGAGTACATTCTGCACAGCCATCCACCTCCACCTTGCAGCTCTGGCTGGAAGACTGCTTTTCTATCTTTCTGCAAGATGTTACATATATTTTTTTATCCTAACATGTTTTCAAAAACAAGGAAAAGGAGAATGGTATCAGCCATGTTAATCCTTCCTCCTGCTGTGGTAGCTGGAAGAACTTAATCCTTATCTAATTCTAAAATATGTTTCTGAAACTTCATTTCACATGAAATGCAACTATCTCAAAAGGCAGAGTTGAAAAGCAGAACTTCACTCAAAAAGCTCAAGTTGCTTAAAAGCAAAGAATGCTGAACACGATCTAATGTTGGCAGTGCTGTTAGTCACTTGTTCTTTCAGAAGTTAACTTCCGGAGAGGTTTCACAAGACCTGATGGCTTTGAAAACATTTCTGCAACAACCGGGGTCCACGGATGTACATGGCTTGTCTTGAAGCAGTCTGGCTGAAACAAACACAGACTGAACTTCTGATCTGGAGAGAATTCTCTCCCTCTCTCTCTCCCTCTCTCAAATTATTTTCCTTTCATCACAAAATAGAAAACCTCTTTGTTTCATGCATCCAGCTGAGCACCCAGGAGCATTCACCCTGGCTTGGTTTTGGCTCAATACAGGGAAACACAGTGGACCTGTTTCAAGTCCGTGCGGCCCCGTCGTCATGAATTCATCACTGCACTGTCACAAACGTCCTCCTACAGTGCTTTTCATTGCCCAGTGGCACCAAGAGAAAAGAGCCAGCATTGTTTATGAAATGGCTGTGAAACGGATATTTGATTTCGTTTCTTCCCTTCCGAATCTGTTATAAGGAACAGAAGCAAAGGAAGGAGGAAGGGGACAAGGAAGAGCAGTCACTTCAGTTGTGTCGAAGGGAGCAGGGAGACAGGGCAGAAGGGAAGGGAAGGGAAGGGAGGGCAGGGGTGGGAGGGGAAGGGAAGGGAGGGCAGAGGAGGGGAGGGGAAGGGAAGAGGAGGGAGGGAAGGGGAGGGAAGGGAAGGGAAAGGTGAGGAGGGGAGGGGAGGGGAGGGGAGGGAAGGGAAGGGGAAAGGTGAGGAGGGGAGGGGAGGAGAAGGAAAGGGAGGAAAGGGAAGGGGAGGAAAAGGAAGGGAAGGGAGGGGAGGGGAGGGGAGGAAAGGGAAGGGGAAAGGTGAGGAGGGGAAGGAAGAAGAGGGAAGAGGTGAGGGGAGAGGAGGGGAGGGAGAGAAAGGAAGGGGAGGGGAGGGGAGAGAAGGAAAGGGAAGGAAGAGAAGGGAAGACAAAAGAAGGTGGAGGAGACAGGAAAGGAAGGCAGGAGATAAGTTGAGTCCTCCATGCACACCCTTGGAATACAATCAGACCCTAATCTGGAGGAAGAGGTGTTTTTGCTTTTTAAACTTAAATGACAAATGTCAACTCCTTGCTAAGCTGTGACCCTAAGTTTACTATAAAGCAAGCAAGCTCTACTAGAATATTCATCTGAGACTTTTTTCTCCAAAGTTGTGCAATGTAGATTTTTATCAGAATCTCTGGATACCCAACACAAGAGGCAAGTTTAAACCTGTCAGAAAAGTCAGGAGATCTCTCTCTCTCTCTCTCTCTCTCTCTCTCTCTCTCTCTCTCTCTCTCTCCCCTCACTCTCTTCCCAGGGCCTGGTCTGACTGCAGATGCTCTCCAGCCCGGGCAGTGACCCAAGTTCTCTTTCTCGCGAAGCTAAAACCTTTTTCAGCCACCTGACTCCTTCTCCTCTTGCCTCTCAGCCCCAAGTCCTGCACCCCTTCCCACACCTCTGCTTGCTCCCCCCTCCCCCAGCCACGCCTCTTCTGTCCTTGGGAATCAATGGCTGAGTTTCAAACAGGCCACCAAGAACTTCTGCAGTTAATAAGGAGTTCCTGGGCCTCGTCTCAAGGAAAAAAGGAAAGAAAAAAATCAAAGACCATGTCCTGCGCCCCTGTGAAGCCATGAAACCAGATTTGATGGCGTCCTGCCTTGTAAACAAGCCATCCAGAGTCTCATCCGTAGCAGGGTGACACAAAGCCTCCGGAGCTGGGCCCTTCCACCGAGTCACTGATTCCATGAGAGTGAGTTGAGAGCCTGACAAGGTTTTCCAGAGCAGCCTGTGACATCGTGGAAGCACCTGCTGGGGCCTTCGGCTTGGCCACCCTTCTGTAGACAGCGCGCTGTGCCCAGCCTCTCTAGCGGAGAAGGGAAACCACACCCTCTGGAGTTCGGGAACACCCCGTTGTCCCTGGAGCTGGCAAATGACTGCGGGGGCAGACGCCGCCTCCGCCTGGGAGGCGGGGCTGGTAAGGGGCGCTGCTTCCTTCCCGGGGCCTTTCCCATTCAGCCCCCCAACAAACCAGGGCAGGGAGCGGCCAGCGCTTCGCCTCCTCCAGCAGCAGCCTGTGGCTCCCGAACTCTAGCCTTCACTGGGTTCTTTTGATGACAGAGCAACAGCAAAATGCTGCCGCAATCAAAACTGCCTGAAGACAGCAGATTAGCCGTTCAGAGATTTAATTGAGTTAATCAAGGAACTGCCAGCCCAGATGCTGGCTGGGGTTGATGAGCTCTTGATGCTGTGTCCTTGAGATTTCTCCCCTTCTCTCTGACAGTCCCTGTCCCAGACAGGACTTCGGGAGTCACAGGAGCTACTCCCCTGTGTGTGAGGGTGGGGAAGGAAGGAAGATGTGCCAGGCATCCACAATGCCGGCTTGTTTAATTTTCCCCAGAGCCCCACCAGATGCATCCCAGTGTCAACATTTTGCAAATAAAATCGAGGCTCAGGGAAGGTACACAAGGCTTTCCTAAAGTCACTGTCCCACTACCGGAACACCAACCCCAAGAGGGCCCAAAGAAGTCCCAAAGAAGCTAAGCAGAAGTCTGGTTGGGAGGAGAGACATGAACTTTGCTCATGGAGGCACCGGTGGCAGCCACTGTCATAGGCCCAAGCCAGACAGAGGGCACAGCGTTAATTAAATAGTGCATGAGTAAGTGAGCACCATGGTCATGGTCAAAACAGACAGACGTGTTCTTCCATATTCTATAAGCCCAGTGGTTCTAGGTTCACACTGGTCCTCTCTACTTGAGATGTTTGCCCTGGCGGGCAGGGAGCAAGGGCCTACCCCACAGAGCATGCACAGGCACAGAATGCTCTTACTCATGGAGGCGGGGCAGCACTATGTCCACCCCCACTCACTGTCTCCTCCCAGGTCTCCAGGACATGCGACCTTGCTTGGCCGCCTGTGTCATTTCTAAAAGCTGGGTCTTGGCTTTCTTGTCTGAGCTGGAACCCTAGGACGCTAGGTTCTTCGGAGGCCACCTCCTGTAATCCCTGTATATTATGATGAGGCAGCTGGAGTACAGCGAATTAAATGCCCGTGCCCTAGTAAGCACTCAGACAGCAGAGACTCCTGGGCAGTCTGCCCGCACCTCACAGGGCTCCTAAGCCTGTGCAAGGAGAGACTCACGATAGAGATGCGAGCTGATTCTGGCGAGCCCCCCGCTGTTCTGGGACACACGGGTAGGTGGGAATACGACTGGAAGCCATGTCTAGTCTTAGCGGCCTGTGTGGTTAATGGGACACTCTGGAGGGACGGGGAGGGGAAGCGCCCACCCATGTCTGCCAGGTTCAACTCCAGGACTCATTGCTGCTTTTCAGCAGAGCAGCTCCAGCCAGCAGAGCCCAGAGAGAGGACAGACGTTGCAGGGAACGGGAAGCCGAGTCTCCAGCCCTTTCCCAGCTCAATGCTTCCATCATCTGCTTCTCGGACTTCCTGCTTGTCTCAACCCCAGGCTCTTCCAGCACTCCCATGGCAGCAGCGGATCTAACCTACTCTTGCAACCACCGCACCCCTCAATTCCTTGTTTTCTCGGTTCTGTCATAGTCCCCTGACCCACATCACCCAGTCTATAGAAACCTGCACGCCCCCTGTGCTTGACTCCTGCTCCCAGTTCTGGCCTGAGACTCCTGCAAGGTTCTAGATCCTGGCCTCCTCCTTCCTGCACCCCGTCCCTTAGTTCCTCTGAGCCAGGAATTTCTACCGCAAATGCCTTTAGGAGCAAGGAAGGTTAGAGTCAGGTATATAGCGTTAGGTGTACAATGACAGGGAATGTAGGAAGTGTAGCAAACTAGGACGTGCATACCCCACCATTTTTATTTTTTAGCAGAAATTTTTTGAAGTTTTTTTTATTGTCTATTTACTTGAGAGGCAGAGTTTCAGAGATAGGAGGAGAAAGAGAAAGAGAGAGAGAAAGACAGAGATCTTCCATCCTCTGGTTCACACCACAAATGGCCACAACAGCCATGGCTGGGCCAAGAAGAAACCAGAAGGCTGCACCTTCTTCCGGGTCTCCCACATGAGCGCAGGGGTCCAAGAATTTGGGCCGTCTGCTGCTGCTTTCCCGGGCCATCAGCAGGGAGCTGGATCGGAAGTGGAGCAGCTGGGACTTGAACTGGCACCCATTTGGGATACTATCATAATTGCAAGCAAAGGCTTAACCTACTAAGTCACAACGCCAGACCCAAAATTTCACAATTTAAAAATGTAAAGTGTTCTCCTGACTCAATAGAGCATTTCCACAGCCTGGCTTCAGTGGGCTCCAGTTTTTCATCTTACAAGGTCCATACTTTAATCTGTAGGCATTATTTTGTTTAAGCCCTGACTCCAGGTCTAATTTACTTTCCCAGAATATTTCTTATGAATCACCACTCCTTCACATCCTCTTGATTGTGTAGGTTGAATACCCTGTATCCATAATACTTGGACCATAAGTGTTTCGAATTTCAGATTTTTCAGATTTCAGAATATTTGCATACATGCCATGAGATATCTTGAGAATGGGATCCAGTCTGAACATGAAACACATTTATGTTTCATATAGAATAAGTATTGAATTTGTTAATAAATGTATATTGTACACACATTACCCTAAAGTAATTTTATGCAATATTTTTAATGTGCCTTTGTTCTGATGTCAACCTGTCACATGTAGTCAGCTGTAGAATTTTCCACTTGGGGTATAACGCCTGCACCCAAACCTTCTCAGATTTTGAAACAGTTAAGATCTTGGATATTCAGATTAGGAATGCTTAATCTGTTAATTCAGTCTGACATATTATCTGGCTTTTGTGTGTTGTGTACCTTGAGGGAGATGACCGTTTATCTATGTTTATATCTCAACTTAATATCAGCCCCCACTTCCAATTTAGTAAACTGGAACCTCCACATATATGTGGCATATGGTGTACAGTTTTATAAAAGAACCCTTAGGTGGTGTAAGTTCTACTCTTGAGTGTATAGATCAGTGTCATTGACAGCTTCGGAGACCCCTAACAATGGAGCAAGTTAATTTTCTGCATCCCCATAGTTCAGAGGAAAGGGAAACATTCTGTTAATTTGCAGGATTACAAATAAACCATATGGCCTTCTGAATGACTGAGTCACTGTGACACCCATTTCTCACTTGTCTCCCAGAAAGCTATCAACACAGGAAGTTAACCTTAATAACACGGGTCCCCCTATCATCTGCTGCCCTCTACTGGAAAGAATGGAGATAGCAGAGAGTATGGCCCGAATCCAGACCTTGAGACCAAACTGCGAGGGTCATGTAGTCACACAGGAAAATTGTCACTGCCTATGCGGTTGTAGCACTTTAGTGAGTCAGTGAAAACATCACAAACTACAGGCAAATCCACTCAGAGTTTTCTCTTATGGGAAGTAAAGTTTGTGTTCAAGTAAAATAAGCAGGAGTCGGGGTGGGTGTTGGAGTAGCAGTTAAAGGGCTGCATTCCATAAACTGAGTGCCTGGTTCCAGCTCTGCCCCTGCTTCCAATCCAACTTCCTGCTAATGCACACCCAGAGAGGCAGCAGGTGATGGCTCCAGTATCTGGGTACCTGCCACTCATGTGCAAAACCCGACGGAGTGCCTGCCTCCAGGCTTCAGCCAGGCTCAGGCATCACTGTTGTGGCCATTCGGAGAGTGAACCAACAGATACAAGCTCACTCTTGCTCTCTCACTCTCAAATAAAGTGAATATTTTTAAAAATAAGTAGGAATCAATGATTCATTAAAGAATTTTTTTTTTAAAAAATGAGTTTGGAAAGAAGCCAGGATGTGATCTTTATGCTACATGGGAAAAAAAGTCATTTTTTTGGAAAATAAATGTTTCTTGGTGTTTTTGTATATCACAAAAGTATATAAAGTTTATTGCACAAGGTTTTCATTATTATACAATGTGTATTCATCTTAGAAAATACAGATAAGCAACAAAATAGAAGTTGAAACACCCTCTATTAAAGGAATACCGCTGGTAATATGGCAGGCACACCATTCTGGACACTATTTTATGCATATGTAAACATAGGATTTTGTTTTAACAACTACAGGATCACACTCTGCACCCTGTTTCACCACCTGCCCCTGCAGGGCAATACTCTTCGGGCCTGAGAGGGAAACCACTCCTGAAGCCATTCCTCTCCTGTGTGTCTCAACCACTCACCTTTTTGGGAAGAACTTTTTTGGACTTCAAGAGGGCTCTGATGGGCAGAGTCACCTGCATTTCTCTTCCTACTTCTCCAGGTGGCTAAAACAGTGATCAATCACAGCATACCATTTTATGTCCCATTTTGGAGTTAAAATAATCAATTTGAGACTATGGAAAAGCCATTAAAATAACAACATGTAATACAGCTGTATTCATCATGATGGACTGCTTACTTGTTTAAAATCCACTGCAGTACTGGATTTAAGTGTTGTGGATACTGCTATTTTTGCTTTAATTTTTTTTTAATTTATACCTATATAAAATGGATTTTAAAAAATCATGGGAGATATTTAGCTCTCTTGAGAGAAGATTTCCAAGGTAACCAATCTGCAGTTATCTTGGAAGTGAAACCCAATCATTCCTCCAAGCATGTGTGGTTTGTCCCCACATTGCATCCAGCACGCGAAAAAGAACAGCAGCCGCTTAAGGGAACGCCCTGACGGTAGGAGTGAAAGACAGCATGACCAGAGTTAATGTTAAAGCAAACCGAAAACTCCACGATGGTACTTAAGTGAGCGTGATGAGAACGTATTGTTTCCTTATAACGATTTTAAATGGAAATTACAATTCAATCACAAATAAAAGTAAATTGTAGACAGTGAGGCGAACAAATCTGTTTCACTCGGATTCACGGTGATTATCAAATTAGCAGCTACTCACTCACCGCTAACCATTTCCACTCTCCCCGGTCTCCCTAGCAGCCCTGAACTGCCGCTTCGTGGGACTGCAGTGGAAGCAGCTGAATTTTAGCTGTGCTCCTGTCTCTCCTGTTCTTCCCTGTTGTTGTTTGGCAAGGCAGACAAGACAAAGAGCATGGCGGGGAGAAGGGGGGCTATGCCTGTCCTTTTCACGGCTATGTAGCCCCACTGAAGGCCTAACCTCAGCTCCAGAGGCCACCCTACTGTCTCTAGCACTCACCTTTCACTGGCTCCTTGCTGTTCCTCCATACACCAAGCACACTGCCATCTCAGGGCCTTTGCATGTGCTGTACCCTCAGCCAGAACGTCCTTCCCACCTACACCCACAAAACTCACTGCACCCCTTCATTGGGGTCTGGGTCCAAACATCTCAGAAAGACTGGCCTGCCCCAACTGGCTCATTTAAATAGCATCACCTGTCATTCTCTACTCCTGCACACTGCCATATTTGTTTTAACAAAACATTGATCACTACCCAACATATTATATACCAACCATATGTTTCTTGATTGAATGAACCCAGTATCAGTCCAGGGAGTCACAGCCAGGAGGTTGAAAAGCTCATCTGGTGAAGAGTCATTGGCTTAATGGGTGTCAGAGCTTTCGGAATGGTAAAATCTAGATTAAAATCCCAGCTTGACAAGCACGGGAGGGCCCAGATGTAGGCCCAGCCAGTAACACCGTCATCAAATGCCCATCCCACAGAGTCCCGCTGATGAGAACACAGGGTAATGGATTGGACACAGCCTCCTGAACTGGCGGGTGCTATATAACTATTTGTTATTAGTGCCCGATTTCTTCCCTGAACAGGAACTCTGTATATTCTTGGAGAAACTTCCAAATAGCAATAAAATTTATTTTTAATAAGAGCCTCAGACAACTGTGCTGTATCATATGGATCAGATCAATTGCTTTCTTCTAAACGTGAAAGCATCCATCCACTTTTATCCTTGAAGGCAGCACAGGAGAGAAGCCAGAGGGATTGGCACTGTGGTGTAGCAGGTACAAAGCGCTGGCATCCCACATGGGCACTGACTTGAGTCCAAGGCTGCTTCACATGCAGCTCCCTGCTAATGTCCCTGGGAAGGCAGCAGAGGACTGGCCCAAGTGCTTGGGCCCCTGCACCCACCAAGCTCCTGGTTCCAGGTTTCAGCCCGCCCAGCCCTGCCGTTGTGGGCATCTGGGAAGTGAACCAGCAGTTGGAAGGTATGCATTCTCTCTCTCCACCCCCTCTCTCTGTAACTCTGTCTTTCAAATAAATAAATAAATCTTGAAAATAAAAAAAAGAAGGAAACAAGAATAATTTGGTCAACTCTTGCAGAAAATTCAACTAGCTCCACAAGCCGAAATGCTAGCATTAACTTGGTCTGCGCTGCCCCAGCGCGGCGCGGCCTGTGACCCTTCCACCCTGGGGTGAGGAGGCCGCCTCCCCCGAGCCCAGTGCCCTCCCCAGCCGTGTAAGTCCCCTGCGGGCCGCTGGCTGCCTCCCTAAGGAGAAACGTCTCCTGAGCCAGCCCGTGACTGACAAACAGGAGCGCGGGTGGATGGACAGGGCGAAGTCGGGAAAGCCCAGGAGGGCGCACTTCAGGAGCAGCAAGCAGAAACGGGGCCTGTGGGAAGCCTGACCTCTAAGCCCAGGGGAATCCACGGGGTGTCCGGTGGGGCGGGGGCCTGGGAGCAGCTGCGGCTCCTCCCGGGATGGGCTCTCTGCGTGACCGCGATAGGAACTGGGCCGCCAGAGAACCGATCCATGGTGGCCCTTTGTGGAGGAGATCGCTGGGAGAGGCCCCGAGAACACACGGGTGGGGGCATGGTGTAATTCACGTTGACGTAACCCAGATAATGCAGGTTTTGTAGATGTGCTTCTAATTATAAACTCGGCAGGCGGGTTTCCTTGGATCAAGGGTGACACCTAGTGGGAAAGCATTGTTACACTTTTCTGTCCCCCCTCAAAAAATAAATAAGTGAAATTAATTCCTTTTATAACCAAGTATGATTCAAATATAACCAGGGAGTCATAAAGACCTATGTCTGAAAATTGCACCCAAGGGGCTGGCGCTGTGGCACAGCAGGTAAAGCCACCACCTGCTATGCTGGCATCCCATATGGGCACTGGTTCGAGTCCTGGCTGCTCCACTTCCAATCCAGCTCCCTGCTAATGCGCCTGGGAAAGCAGCAGAGGATGGCCCAAGTGCTTGGGAGACTCTGAAAAAGCATCTTACTTCAGGCTGTAGCCGTTTCAGCCATTGGGGGAGTGAACCAGTGGGTAGGAGACCTCTCTCTCTCTCTCTCTCTCTCTCTCTCTCTCTCTCTCTCTAACTCTGCTTTCAAATACCCCAAATCCTGTGGCTTTGATCTCTGTCAGAATAGCAGCAAAAGGGAAAGGCAAACTGGAAGCAGTCTGCAAACAAGGGAGATGTCAGGCGTGTGCAGGAAGCTGATAGGGGGAGGAAACAGAAATGAGGCAACGTTTTGCCTCAAGCCTCTCAACCATGGTGAATTTTTATTATAGTAGGTAGCACTTTTATTTATTTATTTAAATTTGAGAGGCAGACACACAGACATCTCCCATCTCCTGGGTCACTCCCCAATTGCCTGTAACACCCAGGACTGCACGCTGCACGCTGCACGGTACCAAAACCAGGAGCTGGATTCAGGTCTCCCACACGGAGTGGGGGGGGGGGCAGGGACCCAAGCACTGGAGCCATCACCTGCTTCCTGGGTGCACAGCAGCAAGCAGCTAGCGTGGGGAGCACAGCCAGGCCTTGAGCCCAGGCACTCCCACACGGGATGTGGACATCTCAAGTCCAGGGCCAAACACCCGCACCATGGTGAAATTTTTCCATCAGAGTGAGAGAAAACATTTAGAATTTGATGAGGAGGGTCCAGCACTGTGGCACAGTGGGCTAAAGCCCCAGCCTGTAGCACCAGCATCCCATATGGGCACCGGTTCTAGTCCCGGCTGCTCCTCTTCCAATCCAGCTCTCTGCTATGGCCCAGGAAAGCAGTGGAAGATGTCCCAAGTCCTTGTGCCCCTGCACCCATGTGAGAGACCTGGAAGATGCTCCTGGATCCTGGCTTCAGATAAGCTCAGCTCTGGCCATTGCAGTCATTTGGGGAGTGAACCAGCGGAATGAAAGACTCTCTCTCTCTCTCTCTCTCTTTCTCTCTCTGGTTCTACCTCTCTCTGTAACTCTGTTTTTCAAATAAATAAAATAAATCTTTAAAAAAAAAAGAATTTGATGAGGAACCTGCATTGGAAGCAACTGAAAAACAGTGGCTAGTAGAACTGGAAAATGCTGTGTAGCTGGGATGGGGCCAGTTGGAAAGCAAGCCGCAGGTCCCAGCGTTCTGTAACTCACACATCCCAGCTTACATCAGCTGGGACTGTCTGGATGCCACCATGGATATCACTGCCATTTTTTTATGACCTAAAAATCAGAACATATGAGAGTCTTCCAGAAGTTCATGGAAATGCATATTATGAAAAAAAATGCTGGGGCTGGCACTGTGGTGTAGCAGGTAAAGCCGCTGCCTGCAGTGCCAGCATCCTACATGGGTGGAGGTTCTAGTCCCAGCTGCTCCTCTTCCAATCCAGCTCTCTGCTACGGCCTAGGAAAGCAGTAGGAGATGGCCCAAGTCCTTGGGCCCCTGCACCCGTGTGGGAGACCAGAAGAAGCTCCTGGCTCCGGGCTTCAGATTGGCACAGCTCTGGCCATTGTGACCAACTGGGGAGTGAACCAGTGGATGAAAGACCTCTCTCTCTCTCTCTCTCTCTCTCTCTCTCTCTCTCTTTCTCTCTCTGTGTAACTCTGACTTTCAAATAAATAAATAATCTTTTTTTAAAAAAAAAAAGTGCTTGGGTTGAAAATTTTTCCCTCACGAGAATTAATGCAAAATTGATTCTGTTTTTCCAGAAACTTTTTGAAGTCCCTTCAATATACCCTAACACCTAACTGGGCCACAAAACAGAGCCATAGAACCAAGACCTGTGCCCGAGAAAGTCCAGATACACACTTGGCAGTGACTGCACAGATGTGACTTTGTCCTTTTTGTTTTTCATAAGGGATTCATTCCTAATCCTCCAAGACAACACTTTTTGTTTGGCTAGCGTTGGTGTTAGGTGGTCTAATTTGGGGGTATTTGTTGTTCCTCTGAGATAGTACTTTTTGGCTGGCATGGGGTTCTGGCTGTTTATTTTTGGGGTACTTGTAGTTGTTTTCAGTTTTGCCCAGGAGCAGCCACTTACTATTGAGTTTCAGGAGGAGGACTTGGGCAGCCCCTCAATAAAGTGGCTGTGGCTGACTGTGCTAGCTGCTGCCTGATAATCTCTCCTCCCTGCCTGCTGTGCCTGCTGCTTTCCAGTTTCTCACCTCCTCCCGGCCTGTGCTGCTCTAAGTCACCTACTCACCAGGCACCCCAGGCCCCCCCACCCAAGGTCTCCATCCCAGTGTGTTCCCACCCAAAGAGGCCTCCGTCCTTGGAAACTCACTGAGCAACCAGCAGTATGCCAGCAAACAGCTCCATTGAAACATGCCTGCCTGCTCTGCGCCACCACGCTGGTTTGCTCTGGCAGCCCACCTGCGCCTAATGGCATAACTCACTCCTGTTTGTTTAACTGCCTACACCCATTAAGGTGCATTTGGGGGCCAGGGGATGGTGGGCACACTTGTGTGTATTTTAACTCACACACACATACCCAGGGCTGAGACCTGTGGCACAGTTCAGAAACTGAAAGTACTCAATGCCATGGGGATGAAAGGTGACAACAGTTAAAGACCCACTGACCTCAAATACTTAAGACAAGTTTAATCACCAAGAGCTACTGGTCTTCAAGGCCCAAGGAGGTAGTGCTCCCTCCTTCAAGGGTCCCAAGGCCGCTCCAGGATCTCCAGGTAAATCCCATATAGCAAAAGGTTCCTGGGCACCCTCCCACAGCCCCAGAAGTACAAAGTCTAGGAGGAACTTGGAATCTTTTCTCCACAAGCTCTCAGCCAGCCACACATGTTTTTCAGTCCTGCATTTGAGAGCACTGCTCTGAATCGCAGTTCAAACCTCAGCTCCTTCAGGAAAGTCTGATAGAGCAGCTTCTGCCCAGGTTTCCCAGGCTGAAGTCACGAATCTCACCTTCATTTTGCCACACCCATGTACCACCTCCTCCACTCCCTACTACAATTTACCTAATATGAGTATATCAATTGTATGTTTTATGAGTTTAGTTGGGGCCAGCCCTGGGGCATAGTGGGTAAAGCTCCCTGCTGATGCGCCTGGGAAAGCAGTGCAAGATGACCCAAGTGCCTGGTTCCCAGATGAAGCTCCTGGCTCCTGGTTTCAGATCGGCCCAGCTCCAGCTATTGCAGCCTTCTAGGGAGTGAACCAGCAGATGAAAGACCTCTCTCTCTCTCTCTCTCTCTCTCTCTGTTTCTCCCTCTCTCTGTAATTCTGCCTTTCAAATAAATAAATAAACCTTAAATAATGTATAAGTGAATTTAATTTCTTTAAAACTGTATCTCTTCCATGAAATCATGATTTTGATGTATTTTTCCAATACATAATAAAATATACCATTAAAAACTGTTTTATATGCTCTCCCCTGTAGCACAAAACTACACCAGTGAGATACACCTACAATATTTGAGAAAACACTAAGCAAAGGAAATAATATCTGACTACACCTTTCCTTCCAAAGATAGCCCGGGGGAAACTGGGAACAGGAGGATTTTATATTAAGGGCTGGGGCCAGCATTGTAGCAGAGCAAGTATAACTGCCGTCTGCAGCACTAGCATCCCATATGGGCACGGGTTCAATTCCCAGCTGCTCCACTTCTGATCCAGCTCCCTGCTAATGCACCTGGGCAAGCAGTGGAAAATGGTCCAAGTGCTTGAGCTTCTGTACCTGTGTGGGAGACCTGGAAGAAGCTCCTGGCTCCTTGGCTTTGGATTGGCCCAACTCTGGCCATTGCGGCCACTTGGGAAGTGAACCAACAGATGGAAACTAACACTCTCTTTCACACACACACACACTCTCTTTCTCTTTCCCCTTCCTACCTTCCTCCCTCTCTCTCTGTAACTCTGCCTTTCAAATAAAATAAACAAATCTTTAAATAAAAAAAACTTAAAGGCTCCATTCTTCATTGATCTTCTCCTTCCCCTTTAATCAATAATAAATTAAATCACTGGGTATCCAGTAATTCTAAAATGAGTCAGGGGTAAAAACCAGCCCCATTCACTGCTAGTATAAATGTGACCTTTTACTCATTGATAGAAATTAAAACACATACACACACACACACACCAGAAGGTTTTAAACCTTCTCACAGTTCAACAAAAGGTGCTGGGAAAACTGGATTTCCACATTCAGAAGTATGAAACAAGACCCCTACTTTACACCCTACCCAAAAACCAACTCAAAATGGATCAAGGATCTAAACCTTAGACCTGAAACCATCAAATTACCAGAGGAAAATATAGAGGAAACTGTAAGACATTGGCCTAGGCAAAGACTTCTTGGATAAGACCCCAGAAGAACAGGCAATGAAAGCAAAAATACACAAATGGAATTATATCAAGCTAAGAAGCTTCTACACAGCAAAGGAAACAATTAGCAAAGTAAAGAGGCAACTGACAGAACAGGAGAAAATATTTGCAAACTATATACCTGATAAAGGGTTTACATTGATAATATATAAGCAGATTAAGAAACTTAGTAAATCAATCCAGTCAGGAAATGGGCAAAGGGATATGAACAGATATTTTTCAAAGAATGAAATACAAATGGCCAACAGATGCATGAAAAAATGCTCAGGATCACTAGCCATCAGGGAAATGCAAATAAAAACCCACAGTGAGGTATCACCTCACCCCGATTAGAATGGCTGTCATCCAAAAAACAAAAATAACAAATGCTGGTGTGGTAGCAGAAGAAAAGGTACCCTAATAGACTGTTGGTAGGAATGCAAGTTGGTTTAATCATTATGGAAAGCATAATGGCTATTCCTCAAAAAAGCAAATCTACCATATTATACAGCTATCCCACTCCTGGGAATATATCCAAAGGAAATGAAATCAACATATGAAAGGGTTACCTACACTCCCATGTTTATAGCAGCTCAGTTCACAATAGCAGAGATATGGAATCAACCTAAATGTCCTCTGATGACAGAATAAAGAAAATGTGGTATATAATCATGATGGAATATTACTGTGCCATAAAAAAGAATGGAATCCTGGCATTTGCAACAAAGAAGATGCAACTGGAGATCATTATGGTAAGTGAGATACACCAAACACAGAAAGACAATGTTACATGCTTTATTTGTGAAGTTAATATATAGAAAGAGTACAGAAGTTGGGTGGATATCCCATCATTTGGCATTTGGTTACAACTATTGCTTCACTGAATCATACCATGTAAATGATAATACACTTTTCCTTCCCCACATTATGAACATCGTCATGAGTCCCTCACTCTGTGATATTAATATCTTTGACTTCAAGAAAAAATAGTACATATGTATACATGGCCTACACTTGAAGTGAATGAATGTGACAAAATGTTTTTGAACATTGTAAAATATTTTTAAATGTAAAAAAATTTTAAAAATACACAGAATATGGTACTTTTTGTTACAAAAACAAGGTTTTCTTGGAAGATTGGCCTCCTCTCTTAATAAGAAATAATGAAGGGCCTTTATTTACCTTTGGGCTTAGGTTGCATTTTATAAAAATAATTTTTAGTGCTCCATGTTGTCTTTATTAAGATCTTTGATTGTTTAGAAAAAAAGTCATCTGTTCACAATATCTTGGGGATTTGTTCTCCAACTATCTAATTTTCTGCATTTGCCTTTAAAATGTTTTGGTACTATGGTTAAATAGGTAACTCTTGGAAGTGAAAAAAAAGGCTACATTCCAGAGGTGACTACTATATGCACATTAGCTCCACTCACCTCTGACTGTCAGAGTTCCGATACGTAGCATACCAGATGTTAGAAATAGGTTTTTGCTAATGATAATGGTGATGTCCAACATGCATGTGTAAAAAGAATCCAAAAAGGTTAAGTATGTGAGATGATGACTATGTTCATTTGCTTCACTATAGTTAACTATTTTACAATCTGTATGTGTTCCATAACACATGCCCCATTGTATACCTTAATTACACACAATAAAATTTATTAAAAAAAAAAAAAAAGGCTCTCCCAGGTAGAGATCAGAGCCAAAAGCCAGCGCCGACTGCAGCGAAAGCTGTCCTGAACTCACACTACATGGATATGCTCATGTCTGCACACTCTAGAAGCCCTTGCTGCTGTTCTCTCATTCTTCCTTCATTTTTCACTTTTTCCTTTATATTAGTTAAAAATAAAAATGATGTTTAGTGTAAGAAAGAAAAAATAGAAAGTAAAAATAAATCAGCCAGGCACAAGCAGTATGGAGCAGCAGATTAAGCCACTACTTGGGACACTGGTAGCCCAAATCAAAGGGCCTAGGTTTGAGTCCCATCTCAGCCTTTAATCTAGTTCCCTCCTCGTGTGCCTGAGGTGATGGCCCAAGTACTTGGGTCCCTGACATCCAGGTGGGAGACCTGGATGGAATTCCTGGCTCCTGTCTTTGGTGTGGCCCAGCCCTGGCTGTTATGGCCACTGGGGGAGTAACCCAGCAAACAGAAGATCTCTTCCCTGCTCCACCCATCCACTACCTGTCACTCTGCCTTTAAAGGAAATAAATAAATCTAAAAAAAAAAAAAAAAAAACACCAGAACCACTTACAACTCAATTGAGGTGGAATTTCCAGCCAGCTCTGGAGGTTGGGAGGCGCCAGATTTACCTGATTTAGAATCGGAGAATCCCAGTGACGTAGGCCAACAAACACCTCTGGGAGGAGTTGAGAGGGCTTATTATGGGATGTGGGGAGGTTATTGATAACTTTAGGGAAAAATGAGGAAAGCAAGGAGCAAATCTGGGTTGGATTCTGTCCAGAAGAGAGGACAATTTGGTGGCCAATTACCAAATTTTTATCTAGCCAAGAAAAAAAAAGTGAGAGTTGCCATTAATTTGAAGGAAAACAGCCATCACTTGTGTCTGGAAAGGACACATAGTCATGTCTGTGGTTGGACAGCCTGTCTTGTTGCAAGCACGGCCCGGATGTGACCTTGTCTGAGCACCTTTGTATTTTGTATTCGATGAGCTTAACCAGTGTTCCCTTGGGAGCTTCGTGACCGCCCCTCTCCCCCACCCCGCAGCAACAACACTGTTTCTTACTTTCCTTTTTTTTTTTAATAAAAGATTTATTTATTTATTTGAAAGTCAGTTACACAGAGAGAAGAGAGGCAGAGAGAGAGAGAGGTCTTCCATCTGCTGGTTCACTCCCCAATTGGCCACAATGCCCGGAGCCAGGAGCTTCCTCCGAGTCTCCCACACAGGTGTAGGGGCGCAAGGACTTGGGCCATCTTCTACTGCTTTCCCAGGCTACAGCAGAGAGCTGAATTGGAAGTGGAGCAGCCAGGTCTCGAACCGGCACCCATACAGTGCTTCAGGCCAGGGCACTAACCCACTGTGCCACAGCGCCGGCCCCTCTTAGTTTCCTAAACAACAAAGGAATGTATCATCGCTCAGATCAAATAAATATCCCTTACACAATACACATATACTTAGTTTTTACAGACATGGGATTCCACCATATATATATATTCCTTGTAGTCAATGTTACATGATGATGTATCACTAGCAGTTTGCCACAACTATTCAATCCATATCACTTTGAAAGGATGATGAATGGAGTTCAGTTATGCAGATGAGCCAGAAAGACTCCCATTTAACTCCAATTTAACTCCTATTGCTCAACATTTAAATTCTGTGTGTGTGTGTGTGTGTGTGCGCGCGCGTGCTAGGCCTTCCATCACAAAATACCACAGACTAGATGACATAAGTAACAGAAATGTACCATCTACCAACTCTAGAAGTCCCAGATCAAGATGTCAGGAGGATGGCACAGGTGTTTGGCCTACCAGTTAAGTCACCCATCCCCCACGTTGGAGAGCTTGGCTTCAAAAACCACTCTGGCTCCACACTCCAGCTTCCTGCTCATGCAGACTTGAAGATGAAGATGGGTCAAATGATTGGGTCCCTGCCACTCAAGTGGGAGAAATGGATTCAGCCCCACCCAGCTCTGACCATTGTAGGCATTTGGGAAATAAACTAGCAGACTGGAGCACACTCTTGTGTGTGTGTGTGTGTGTGTGTGTGACTCTCTTTCTCCCTCTCAAATAAATAAAATTTTTAAAATGTTACAATGTTGGCAGGGTTGATTTCATCCTGAGGCCTCTCTCCTTGACCTGTAGATGGCTGTCTCTCCAGTATCCTCACATGGTCTTCCCTCGCCATGTGTCTATGTCCTAATTGCATTTTAAAGCACCTGTCACATTGCATTAAGGCCATCTGTAGGACCTCATTCACTTTAATTTCTTTTTAAAGGCCCTGTCTCAAATTCAGTCCCATTCTGCAGTACTGGGGCATAAAGACTTCGGCAAATGAACTTGAGGGTCCACGGTTCATCCCAGAACAGCAGGCACGTGCGCATGTGCATGTGCGTGCGTGCGTGTGTGTGTGTGTGTGTGTGTTTTCAAGGCAACGCTCTAATGAACACCTCTGTATCTACAACTTCACAAATATCCATAGCTATGTCTTAGGATAAATTCCCAAAAGTGACATTGCTAAGTAAAAGTGAGGACACAGTTTTAAGGCATTGGATAATCCAAATTGCCGTGAAAAAGTTGCCCCCAAAGAACTCTCTCAGTAAGTAGTACAGGAAAGTGATTTAGGTTTCTCCCTTCACTGTTTTGTAATTCTGCAATTATCTGTCTTTATCGGTTTCATGTGTGGCAGATTTGGCGGTGTCCACACAAGTTCAGATGGTTCAAACACGCTAAAGAGACCAAGGCTCTAAGTTTAACAGCTTCAGGAGGTGAGAATTTTCATCCATAGCTAAACAAACAAAGGGAATGTCCCATTCATAGTAATGAGGACTGTTATTTCCATACACAAGTGACAGCTAAAGCTTTTTATTGATAGAATTCGTTCCTTGGTTTTTTGTTGTTAAAGTATTTTAATTTTACTTTTGATTATTTTTCTTTTTAATCATTTTTAATAGATTCAATATAGTTCATATATATAATTCTATGAATATAATATTCAGTTCCTCCCTCCAACTCTCTCCTCATCATCCCTCCCTCCCTCTTTTATCCCTTCTTTAGTTTTTGAGATAACATGTTTTAAATTTACATTAAAGTAAAAAAGCTTACTACTTCACCTAGTAAGAAGTTTAACAAGTAAAAAGCAAAAGACCCTAGTTTAGTAGGAATATAAGCAATGGCTATAAACAGTAATTGAATGGAAAAAAGACCATTTCACCCATATACAGTAAATTTTAAAGTAATCACAGATTATTAAAACCATAGTAGTATAACATTCTTAGCCACTAGTTTGAAAAAGATGTAAAACAAATTTTACAAACCTGTATTTGCAGCAATACTGATACACATAGACATTTCTTTTTTCTTTTTTTTTTTATTTTAGTGCCCACTTATAAGGGAGAACACGTGGTATTTATCTTTCTGGGGCTGGCTTATTTAACGCAACATGATGTTCTCCAGTCGCATTCATTTTGCTGCAATGCTAGAATTTCATTCTTTTTTCTAGGAGAATAATAGTCCATGGTATGTATATATATATATATGTATATATATATACATACACTGCATTTTCCTTATCTATTCATCTGATGCTGGACACCTTGGTTGATTCCAAATTTTGGCTATTGTGAACAGTGATGCTATGAACATGGTGGTGCAGGTATCTCTTTGATACAACATATGCCTTTTAGATATATACCCAGTAGTGAGATTCCTGGATCATATGGCAAGTCTATTTCTAGTTTTCTGAGATATCTCCACATTGTTTTCCACAGTGGCTTCACTAATTTACATTCCCACCAATAGTGTGTAAGTGTTCCCCTTTCTCCATATCCTCGTCAGCATTTGTTACTCTCTGTGTTTTGGATTTCAGTCCCTCTGACAGAGGTGAGGTACTATCTTATTGTGGTTTTGATGTGCATTTCTCTGATGGATAGAGATGTTAAGCACTTTTTCATTTATATTTGTTGGCCACTTGTTGTTCTTCTTTTGAGAACTATCTATTGATGTCCTTTGCCTAATTCTTAACTGGATTCACTGTTTTTTTTTTATTGTTGTTGAGTTTTCTAACTTGCTGATACATTCTGACTACTAATCCTTTGTTGGATGAGTAGCTTGAAAATATTTTTTCCCATTTTGTTGGAAGTCTCTTCAATCTATTGGTCATTTATTTTGCTGTGCTGAAGCTTCTGAGTTTGGCATAGTCTCATTTGTTTAGTTGTGCTTTTGTTGTCTCTGCTTTGGTGGTCTTGTCCAAGAAGTCATCTCCCACCCTACTGACTTGGAATGTTTCCACCTATGTATTCTTCCAGCAACTTTGTAGTCTGGGGTTAAATTTAGGTCTTTGGTCCATACTGAGTTGATTTTCATATATGGTGAGAAGTATGGATCCAATTTCATTCTTTTTTTTTTTTAAGATTTATTTATTTATTTACTTGAAAGTCCAGAGTTACACAGAGAGAGAAGGTGTCGCTCCCCCTCTTCGTGGAGGAATGACACAGGACCCTGCGCTGTTTTGTCTGCTCGGCCCTCCCCGGGTTGGCTACCGTCCCTTCCACCTCCGTGGAAGGGCGGCTCCCCCTGCCACTTTCCCCACTTCCGCGGGGGAGCAGCACACCGCCGGCCGGCTCTCTCGGGGGCTGCACAGGTGTTCCTTCAGATAGATGTTCCACGTGCATGTTGTCTCTCTCCTCCTTTATAGTCCTCTTCCACCAATCCCAACTCTGCTACCCACACGCCGAGTACGCTGCTCTCCTCCAATCAGGAGCAGGTCCTACAGTTTATTGGTTGAACTGGAGGCAGCTGTGTAGAAGCTGTTTCCTCCTCTCCTAGCGCCATATTGTGGGAGAGCAGATGCATAGAATAAGTCTCAATTCCAGTAACTTAGTCTAGTCCAAGTTGCTCCCCACAAGAAGGAGAGGCCTTTTTTTTCCAAGCCAAACTGTATCCAGCTTTATTAAAGATTCTTTCCATAAACCATCATGGTATTTCAGGCAGGACATGGGCAGACAATCATGAACAGTATACAACAACTTTCAACTCCCTTCTTCAATGGACGACCAAAATCAGAAAGCCACTATAAAACCCAATGAAGTCTCCACGACGCTCTGGAAAGGGGGAGTTTAGAGTGAGGGCTGACATTTCACATTCAGCATGTTGTTTAACAACTTTTCACAAGCCGACCCTGACTTTCAGGAAATGAAATGAAATGGCAGAATGGTCAATCTGAAGATCCACAATCTAAAGAAGGAACAGCTGCTCTTTTCAGGGCCCCACCTCAGGGGTGTCACTGTGAAGTCCAGATTGCCCATCATGCTCGTACCAAATTGTCTGGGGTTAGGTCCCAACAGGTCTCTGGGCTTGAGGGCATTAAGTCTATGCTGAAGGCAGACGGGGGGAGGAAGAGGGCATAAAATCAAATTTAGTTTTTCCACACCACAGGGTGTGTGCCCTGGTGGCTGTGTCAAAGGCAGGAATCCTTCCTGGGAGCTGAGAGGAAGTCTCTCAAAACTGCAGGGGAAGCTGTTTCCCCCATCGATCGAGCTCCGGAGACCTTCTGTTAGTGACCTCTGCCCCTTCCCCCAAAACAACAATGAAGTGTTCTGTGTGCTAACAACATAGCTTAAAAAAAAAAGTAAAACAAAATTCTTCATTTTTATAAAACTTGATAAAAAACAGTATTTCAAACTGTAAGTCACCAGAAGTACACAGTTATCAAAAACGCACACACTTCACCTGGCATCTCCAGCACCTTCCGCTCTCTGTGCCTGGTCCGTTTTGGCATCTCCATTTTCTGCAGGGTTATTCCCACCCTTGCCAGCATCAGCTTTTCCCTTTTTCCCTTTGGGCACCTTCTCTCCCTTTTTTGCAGGGGCCTTTTTAGGCTTGGGTTCTGGCTTTGGAGGAGCTGGTTTAGCGGACAACCCTGCGGATCTTCTCTGTGGTTCGTCCTTCACCTTGGCCTTATCTCCTTTAGCATCCCCTTCAGCCTTTCTCTTGGCAGTGGCCACAGGACGTAGGCACTGGGCGCAGGGATGCAGTGGCACACGGGCTTTGGTCGGTCCAGGGGTCGTCCTCGCCTCTTCTTCCTTTTTTTTTTTTTTTCTTTTGCCAACATTTTATTTAAGCTACTTGAGTCTAAGTTCTTTTTTCACCATTAGTCTAAAATACCTTTTGGTTGTTGTTAAACTCAATTTTGATTCAAAATCACAGTTGATTCATACATGTGCAGAGTGAGCTATTGTCACCTGATTCCATTCTGAAAATTGCTGAAATCAATGTGGCTACTACTGGCTATCTGGAAGATTTGAAAGATGCAAGAAGAAGCGAGGGAGGGAAGGAAATCGCAAAGGAGAAGGCTGAGGGAGCAATCATACATTATTCTGAGTACTCTGTGCTCACCAGGGGCACAGACAAAAAAGATGACCAGTTAGGTGGGCAGCGCTTTGGGGAAGAGAGTGGGGCTCGGGGAAAGAGGGCAGGCCAGCAACTACTAAGGGTAAGGGGGCTGAGGCAGCCAGAGCAGGGAGAGGTCCTCCATCTGCTGATTCACTCCCCGATTGGCCACAACAGCCAGAGCTGCACCGATCTGAAGGCAGGAGCCAGGAGCTTCTTCCAGGTCTCCCATGCGAGTGCAGGGGCCCAAGGACTTGGGCCATAGCAGAGAGCCATATCAGAAGTGGAGCAGCTGGGTCTCAAACCAGTGCCCATATGTGATGCTGGCACTCCAGGCCAGGGCATCAACCTGCTGTGCCACAGCGCCAGCCCTCAAATTTTATTCTTCTACATATATACATTCAGTTTTGCCAGCATCATTTGTCGAAGAGATTATTCTTACTCCACTGTATGGTCTAAGCACTTTTGTCAAAAATCAGTTGGCTGTATATACATGGATGAATTTCTGGGCTCTCTATTCTATTCCATTGATTGATGTATCAGTTTTTAAGCCTGTCCCATGAAGTTTTAATTACTGTAGCTTTTCAGTATGCTTTGGAGTCAGGAATTGTGATGCCCCAGCTTGATTTTTCTTGTTCAGGATCACTTTGGCTATTCTGGGTCTTTTGTGATTCCATATGAATTTTAGGATATGTCTGTTTCTTGATTTTTATCTCAAGCATTTAATACTCTAAGTTATTCTCTGTGACATCTCAATAGACATTTCTTGGTTATCTTTTAATAGTATCTGATTCTACTGTTAATCTTTTGGTTGCAAGTTACAGAAAATTCTACTCTGAATGGCTTAAGAAAAAAAAAATGAAGTAATCGATTCCTGTAACTGAAAACCCTGTGAGATAGGTAGGGTTGCCAAAGAAGAGTTTCATTCTGAAATTAAAGGCTGGCACCAAATCCAACCCCTCCTTGGCTGCCATTGAGCTGAGCAGCGTCTAAGCTCTCTGTGGTGGTTTTGTTACAACAGCCACACGATTGTAGCAGAAATGGAAGGAAGCCATCATGATCACAGGACAGGAAAGCAATACATACAGGGGTACTTCCAAAAGATCACGGAAAATAGAATGAAAAATTTTGTTGTTGTTGTTGCAACAAATTCTGAACTCCAGGCATATAAGGGATCTTCAAAAAGTTCACGGATAATGTTTCTTGTGAAAAAAACTAGGCATCAATTTTAATTTTTGAACCAAAATAAACACATCTTTTAATTTCATTTTCCATGAACTTTCTGAAGTAGTCTTACACCATTAATCTCTCAAAGAGTTGTAGAGCTAGTAGGAAATTTGGGAATAATTTAGTCTATTAATTTTCACAGGATTTTTTTTTGTTGTGTTTTGTTTTGGTGGGTAACCTTTTCTTCAAACAAGATCTTGTAATGTCATCAAATACAGAAAATAGAATTAAAACTGAACTGCTGGGACCAGCACTGTAGCACAGCAGGTTAAGCCACTGCCTGCAGCACTGACATACCATATGGGCATTGGTTCAAGTCCCACCTGCTCCACTTTCAATTCAGATCCCTGTTAATGCACCTGAGAAAGCACTGGAGGATGCCCCAAGTGCTTGGGTTCCTTCACTCACGTGGGAGACCTGGAAAAAGCCCCTGGCTCCTGGCTTCAGTCTGCCCCAGCCCTGGCCACTGTAGCCATTTAGAGAGTAAACCAGCAGATGGAAACACTCTCTCTCACACTCTCTCTCTCTCTCTCTCTCTCTCTAACTCTGCCTTTCAAATAAGTAAATAAGCAAATAAATCTTTATAAAAATTTTTTTAAAAAAACCTGAGTTACTAAGGCTGAAACAGAGGTGGGGAATCCATAGCTCCTTCCTCATCCTCATTGAGGAACTTCCCAAAAGCACACTCCTGAGCCCTGTAGAGAGAGGGCCCTTACCATCATTTTGAACTTAAATCCTTGATTTACCAGCTGTGCTCCTAACAAAAAATGGAAATGGAACTGAAAGTCTCAGTCGCCTCCCATCTGTAAGCACGCACAGCCCTCGCGCCTCCAGCCAGAGTTGGTCATGGAGCCCAGCCAAGAATGGAGCGAGTTCAAAACAACATTAAGCCTCTGCATTCTTCCAAGTCACCTTCAAGTCTGAGTTTCTGACAAATCTGCAAGACAGTGTTTCTCGGGACAATCTAAGGATTTTGTGGCCACTTTTCCAAGGGGCTCATATTACTCCATGTTTCATTACTGTAATGAAATACCTGAATGGACTATGGATGAAGAAAAGAAGTCTGTTTAGTTCAGGGTTTTGGAGGCTCAGAGTCCAAGATCAAATGGCCCCAGCGGTTCTGATTCTGGTCAGGACCTGATGGCAGAGGTTGTCTCAATGGTGAGAGCTTGTGTGGGAGGAAGAGATCACATCTCAAAGTAGGAAGCCAGAGACTCTGGCATTGTGGTGTAGCGAGTAAAGCTGCCATCTGCAATGGGTGGTATCCCATATGGGTGCCAGTTTGAGTCCTGGCTGAACCACTTCCAATCCAGCTCCCTCCAACTGGCCTGGGAAAAGCAGTAGAGGATGGCCCAAGTGCTTGGGCCCCTGCCACCCTTGTGGGAGAGCCAGAGGAAACTCCTGGCTCCTGACTTTAGCCTGGCCCAGCCCCAGGCCTTGCAGCTGCCTGGGGAGTGAACCAATGGGTGGAAGATCTCTGTCTGTCTGTCTCTGTCTCTTTCTCTCTCTCTGTAACTCTTTAAAAATAAATAATAAATCTTAAAAAAAGAAAGAAAGAAAAATGAAAGAACAGTAAGCCAGAGAGCAATTCAGGGGTTGGGCTCAGGAGTTCCTGGCGAGCTTCTCTTCTGGGGCAGATGCCCCCAATGATGGAAGGGGCCCCATTAGCCCCCCTCCTAAAGGTCCCAGCACCTCTCAGCACCAAACTCCCAACTCATGAGCCTATGAGGGACACAAGCAAGGCATACCCAAACCATAAAGAGGCTGCTGGTGGCCACCACGGAGAGCCTGGGCGCTGGTGAGTCCACAGGCAGCCAAGCAGAGGTGGGTGCTGTCGCAGCCTTTCATTTCCCAATGAAACCTCGTCTGGCCTGGGTTTAGCAGACATTCTTGAACACAGCGTAGTGTGAGAAACAAAGGTTAAAGGAATCCCAGCTGGCAAGGAAGGTTTGACATCCCACCATGAAGGAAAGAGACACTTCCTTTAGTGCACCACAGAGAGTTAAAGCCAACGTTGAAAAAAAGAAATGGAAAAGATAACCGGAGTCACACAGATGCCAATGGACTCCCATGCAATTAAAAACTGCTTTAAAATAAACAAAATGAAAAAGCAACACCATAGGTGACTGCTGAGAAGTAGCCTCCAAAAGCTCACAATGTATTTGATCTGGATTTGTAGCTTAAGAGAAGGGCATGGGAAGGCTCGCACAACTCACCAAGCGTTCTTTCTCCACTGCCATCCATCTTTTCCTCCTGATTTTAACTAAAGCTTTTCTCATGCAAAAGATCAGAGCATAGAAAAAAACGCAAAAAAAAATACATTAAACAAATGTTCTAACACAAAGGTTAAAGGTCACTGGACAGTGAGTAACATTCACAGCTCCATATACACCAGGCTATTGGTAGCACCCATGGACAAATATCATAAGAGCCTGAAGGAGGGGTGAGGCCCCTCCTTGTGAAGAATGATCTGTGGCACCACTGTTGTGGTGCAGTGGGTGGAGGTGTCACCTGCCATGCCAGCATCCTGTATGAGTGCTGGTCTGAGTCCTATCTGCTTTGCTTCCAGTTCAGCTCCCTGTGAATGTGCCTGGGAAAGCAGAAGATGGCCCAAGTGCTTGTGGCCCGCCCATGTGAGAGACCCAGACGGAATCCCAGGCTCCTAGCTTCGGCCTGGCACAACCCCAGATGTTGTGGCCATTTGAGGAGTGAACCAGCTGATCAGGGGTCTTTCTCTCTGTGTCTCTCCGTGTCTCTCTAATACTCTGCCTTTCAAATAAATAACATGTGTCTCTTTCTTTAAAACAAAAGTGATCTGTGAAGGGTCTCATTAAATATGGTTCTCCCTTGTCTTGCAAGAAAATTGTCTCTTCCAATGCTATAATTTCTAAAAGAACCCATCCATAACCTTTTTCATTATGCATTGATATACTGCAACTAAAAGCAATTTTAATTAGCTGAGGGTAGAGATTCAGTTTCTCAAAATGCTCATGTCATAAAAGAAAAATTTCCCCTTGACACTGAAGGAAAAAAAATCAGAGCAAATTAATAGACTTTTTTGTCCCTTTTAAAGCTAAAATCATTTTGTGAGTTTATAACAGGAATATCTTACATCCATCAAGGTTTGACCCGTGGGCTCTAGCACATGGAGAGCGGAGCATCAGGAGGAATAATCTGGGCTGGGGAGGCATTCGCTGTTTTCACGCGTGGGTGTGAAGGCCCAAAGACATCGGTTGCATACCCTCCAAGACCAGGGACGCCCCCTCCCCATCGTTACCACCTGTTCTTGTTCCCCTGTGTTATTTTGAGTTTACTCATCCATCTTTCCACCACACTCCGGGCTCATCAGGCGTGGGCTCTTTCTTACTCCGTAGGGACCCTGAAGGGCCTGAGAGATTGCTCGGCCTTCAGCCATTCAGCACACTGTGTCAGCTTTTCAAGAGCATAGCAGCCAAGGCAAGAAAGTGACCCGCTGAGTGGTAGCAGTGACCTCTGCAAGCTCTGAACTCCGCCATTTTGGCCTTTTTGCTGGATAAGTAAGAGACCAAGCGTCAATTTAAAGAAAGGCTGGGTCCGGAGACTCAAGAGTCCACAGCCAAGCGAGGATTAGAACTGTGGATGAAGGGTCTATCAATCTTGGGTAAAGCAATTTCTCTTCAGCGATGCGTTTGGCTTTTTTCCTTTGCCAGCTAAGTCTGCAACCAGCCTTGTCGGGGAAAATGGCAGCTGAAGAAAAGGAAGAGTGGCCAGAAGAGGGCGCTCTCGCCACGGATATTGACAAGCGGTGTCTTTGGAACGTTACCCCTTCAACCTGGCCAACAGAGAGGCAGCACGGGATTCTTTCCTAAGGAGCTCACTTTGCTGGCCAAGTAAGAAGGGAAAGGAGAACACCGCGGGTGAAAAACGAGTGCAGAAGAATGCCACGGCGAGGCCCGCGCTCCCTCGGGGAGCCGAGCCGTGCGTGGTTCTCGGAGCGCTGCTCGCCACCTCCTCACCGCAGCCTTCCCAGGAACACGGCCCGGCCCGGGAACGCTCTGCACGGCCGACCCGCCCCTCCCCCTGCACTGCCTTTCCCCTCGGCTTCTTCCACTTGCTTCAACACGTCATTGCTCCCAGAGCTGCACCAGGCCAGAGCTCCGGGCTGTTTGCCAGCGGCCTCCAACATTCCGGGCCAGTGCTGTGAGCCTTAGAGGAAGGGCTCTCCCGGCGCCCCTGGGGACGGACAGGCGTTGGCGCCAGGCCTTGCCTTCGCCCGGCTCCCGGACAGTTCCAGGCTGAGGGTCTGCACTCCGGGGGAGGTGGGACTTTGGGTCTCCTCCTCCTCCGAGGGTGACAGTGCACACGATGGCAAAGGCACCAGAGATCGGGAGGGAGGTACCCCCTGTCATCCTGTCCTCAAAGCCCGGCCTTCCCCAAGGCCAGTGCTGTTTGGGGACATTGTGTACTAACCCAAAATGTACCTTTTTCTTAGCCTGTGTATGATTCTGTAATTGCTCCCGGCTAAGGCCCTCCTCACTCCACAGGCTCCTACTGTTTCCCCTGAGCTTGTCCTGGTCCCTGATCAGGCCTTCGCGCTGAACTAGAGTTCTCTTCCTGCAAAAAGACCTGACCCTTGAATTCTTCCACATCACCACCCACAGTTCTTCCTATGACTTACTCCAACCACAGAAGCTTCTGCATTGTTCTGTGGATGTGACGGTGCTGCCTCAGGGCCTTTGCACTTGCTGATTCCTGAGTCTGGAATGATCAGACTCAAGTGATTCACTCTCTCACTCTCATTCAAGCTTATGAGCAAATATCATGCCTCCCCTGACCCGCTCCACCAGCACCCACCACACTCACACTCTATCTCCTTCCTCTGCCGTATTGTTTCTCACTGCACTCATCACTGACTGATGTCACAGCTGACCAGCTATTTCTGTTGGTTCACTTCCGACACTGTATCGGCAGTATCTGGCACATCAGATAAAGAATACTTGCCTGGTTAGTCAGTGACAACACACCTTTCATCCACGCAGCTTCCTCCTGCAGCCCTTCAAGTTCTCCTCATTCTCCCCGCAATGAAACCAACTCCTCTGGCCTGGCGCTCGGAGCTCGCGGGCAGACGCTCTTCCCGCTGTGGCCTCGCTGCCTGTCGCGAGCTGCCCACCTGCACGGCGCCCTGAGCTCCATGCACACCTGGTAACACACCAGCTTGCATGCCTGAGTGCTTCTGCCCTTCATTCTATCACCACCTGTGGAAATCCGCCTCATCTCTCGGACTCCATCTGACGCGCTCCCTCCTCCCAGGGGAGACTTCTCTGCTCTCCCTCCCATCCCAGCCCCTGACAAGTCCTCTGTCCTCTGTTTGTGCATCTTTTCTCGGATGCCCTGTGTTGTGAATTATTTCTCTATTTGACTTTCTCTGCAGGAACACAAATTGTAGGAAGTGGGTATGCATTCCGTGAACTCCCAAGCACGCAGAGCAGGGATCTCAGTCACGTTGGGGGCCGCAGGGGTTAGAGCTTCCATCTGTTATTACTGGGCTGCAAGGGAACACAGGAATGGGTTCAGCCCATACCAGTGGGCAAGGTGGGACTAGGGAACAGGGAGCCACCACCCAGCCCCAGTACATCGTCCATGCTGTTTCCAAACCTTCAGAATTTAAAAGAAGCTGGAAATCTGGATGATTCTTAGGAAGAAAAAAAAAAAACTGTCATCCTAAAATGTCAGAGATGAATAAAGAGATATTTTTAACTGTGTGAGCAAAGCAAATCCTATCCACAGGCAGGATTCGGTCTGGGATTGGACAGTGGTAGGTTTTGAGCTCCTGTAGGACAACTGGACCGAGAGCCAAGTGCTTGGGCAAATGGTTCTCCCATTAGGCACCACTGTCAGAAACGCTGAGGTGAGGATGCTGAGGTGGGGGCAAAACTCCTGACTCCTGTTACCTATAACCCGCCTACCCCGCCTGTCTTCCCAGTCCCTGTGCATCTACTGAAAAGTCACCACTGTTTCCACACCCTCCTCCATTCCCATCTCCCCTGCACAGACCGGGGCAGGCCCTGGCCCAGCACCGGCTCTGGTTCTGCGGGCTGCAGGTAATGGGGGTGAGCGGAACTGGAGTCAGCTCAGAAGAAAGCCAGGAAAGAGATGAGGGGTCTGAAACACAAAGCTCAGGGCAGGCGAGAGGAGCCTGGCAACCCACTTTGCAGGAGGGAAGGTTGCAGGGTTGGCCAGCAGTGGTTTGCAAGTTTATGAAAGGCTCTTGCCTGGGACAGTAATGAGCTGTGCCCCCCACTGAGAACAGAGCAAACAGAAACAGGCTCCAAATGCAGCCTGCGGGTCTGGACGGTGCCTTCCCTAACAGAGGCATTTGTGAAGACGTTTGTATTTGGATACTCTTTCCCAGGGAAACAGTCCTTTTTGCATTCATTATCTGCCCCCTATGGAAAGGTGGTTCATGATGAGTGAGCCACATGCTAGAAGAAATACTTTCATGTACAGAAGAGGGCTGATGGCAGTAACTGTCTTTATTTACCTGGAGATCACTTCAGCCAGGAAGCACACAGGTACCAGGTTCAAGGACAGATAGCTATAAACAGCCATGTTCCCCCAGGTCACATGCCAAGAATGCTAAGTTTCCTGCAGACCATGAGGAGGGCAGACAGCATAGATAAATGGACAGACAGACAGCCTCTTCCTCCAGATGTGCAGAGTCACAGCAGTGAGCCACCCTCCCGGGACAGTGGGCTTGTCCCCATGGCCACCCTAAGGTCGCATTTTCTTAATCCTCTAAGTTGAAGGAAGAGCAAGGATGAGCTTTTGTCTCTAGAACTCCATCCAGCCTGGAGCTATGGTCAACTGGCCTCCAAGGAAGCCCCGGGAAATAGTCTCAGACATTTCCCGCACGGCCCATTTCCTGCCTCAGTCCCCGGAACCTGCTGCTCCTGGGATCCACCACCACCATCAGTTCCATTTGCCAGGAACACTCTCCCCCCACCATGAAGGCTAACCAGACCCAGAGGGTAGCCCAGAATATCCTGTTTCCTCATTGCTCCTCTCCCTTAGGATTTTCAAAGCGATACTGTTTTCTCTTCTCTCTCTCTCTCTCTTTGGATTTTTTTATATTTATAGATAGGTAAGTAGGTAGACACATGTGAGCTAGGATTTTTTTTTGCTATTTATTTATTTAAAAGGCAGAGTTACAGAGAGAGAAACAAAGAGACAGATCTTCCACTTGCTGACTCAGTTCCCAAGTGGCTACAATAGCCAGTCAGGATGAGGCCAAACCAGGAGCCTAGAATTCCCTCTTCCAGTCTCCCACAAGTGTGGCAGGGGCTCAGGTACTCAGACCATCTTCCAGGGTTTTCTCTGATGCATTAGCAGGTAGCTGAATCGGAAGTGGAACAGCTGAGATCCCAATCCGTGCTCCTATGGGATGCCCGTGTCACAGACGGCAGCTTAACCTGCTGCACCCCAACACCAGCCCCCTTTTCCTCTTTGTAAGAAGGCCCACTTTCAGGTAGCTCAGGGGGATGAATCTTGAGGGTGTGCACCGAACAAGTGGCCTCAGAGAAACACAGGCCCCAGGTCGCCCTCTGGGTGCAGGTACAAGCGGCCCTATCAGACGGTGTACGCAGTGGTGCGCTCAGTCTCCTGTCTCCTGCCCTTTCCACCACTTCTCAAGGTTATTTCTGAGCCTGGTGCTGTCTCATTGTGTTTGCTTCCTGTTGGACTTCCAAGGGCTTTGGTTTCTATTTTAGCACTTTTAGTTCTTAATTAATCAGAACAAAATGCCAGCATTAAATCAAGAGAAGTGCTTGGTTTTGCTTTATTTCACAGGATGGGACTACATCTAAAGGAGAGTAATTAATTGTAGATGATAAGTTATTACTGGACATCTGGAATCAGGAAGAAGTAGCCCAGGGATTAGAAAAGCTGACACACATGAAGGCGGCTTGAGACCCTGAGTCTGGAAACAGCTAACGGGGCGGTTGGTCTTCTTGCTGTTGCTTTAGTGCTGTGATGCACTGGACTGGCTCAAATAGCATAATGAAGGGATAGGAGAGTAGAGTTAAATTATTTATTTGATATTCTGTCACATAAATGTTGGAGTCAGTTGGAGTTCAAATCCTAGATCTGCTATTTGCTGTGAGAACCCAGCCAGGAAATGATAACCTTTAAAGTAAGAACACCAACCTCCAAGGTTTTTGTAAAAATGAATTCTGTAAGGCATAGCCTACACATAGCAGCTTGTAGCACATAACAAGCTTTTGAAAAGTGCTAACTACAGGGGCTGGCGTTGTGGCACAGGAGATCAAGCAGCAACCTGGGCACCCACATCCTACATCAGAGTGCTGGTTCAAGTCCCAGTTACTCCACTTCCAATCCAGTTTCCTGCTAAAGTGCCTGGGAAGGCAGCAGAGGATGGCCCAAGTGGGAGACCAGGATGGAGTTCCTGGCTCCTGACTTCAGCTGAGCCTAGACCTGGCTGTTATAGCCATTCAGGGAGTGAACCAACAAATGGAAAATCAATCCATATCTCTCTCTCTCTCTCTCTCTCTCTCTGTCTCCTTTTCTGCCTTCTGCTCTTTCAGATAAATAAATCTTTTTTTAAAAAGTGGTAACTATTATTACCATTAAAGCAGCAATAACGACGTCAACAACATGTTCACCCTCAGTAGACTTCTCAAACACACCTCGCGAGATTCTAATCAAGCTTAGCTTGAGAGCCGACATCACATCAGCACCCTGAAATAGCAGGGCAAAGCTAGCCCAGCAATTGGCTCAGGTGTGACAATTCCAGGGTCTTTCACTGAAGTACAGGAGAATATACACTGTGTCCTGAACAACCTCTTTTTTATATCACCCTCTGCTATGGTTTGAAGCAAGACCCCACTCCCACATCCCGGCAAAACTCAGGAGTTTAGTTCTCAAAGCAAATAGGGTACCAACAGGGTGGAAGCTTAATTCAGTTATTTAGGGGTGGAGCCTTTGGATTAGGTCCTTGGGGTACAGCCTTGTGGTTCAATCATGGTGGTACCATAAGAGACCACACAGACATCCATGTTCCCTGTCTGTTGCCATGTGATAACCTGTGCCCCCTTGGCACTCTGCCAACAAGACCAGCATATCTAGAGGTGGGACCCAATCTTGACCTGTGAACCTCCAGAACTGTGAGCCAAGGTAAACCTCTGCCCTTTATAAAGTTAGGCTGCCTCGGGTGTTTCCTGGTGGGGAATAAGGGCTGCCTAATGCACCTGCCTAGCACCTGGTCCCCTGATTCCTCCTCCTTCCAGCAGATCTCTCCACGGGTATCTCTGCCCTGCTCCAAAGTTACTCCTCCTCTTGCCCTCTCCTCTGTAATCAAAACTTTCTCCTTCAGGATTGTGATTTTTTTTTAAGGTGGTAGGAAAAAAATGTTACCTGCTTCTTCATTAGCCAACTGAGAAAATACATGGACTGTTCTGAACCATAGTAAACTGTTTAGATAGGCATACCGCTAAAATCCTTGGATTCCACAGAAATTCACAATACTGTGTGGACCCCAGGTTTATGCAAATTGCATGTAACAGAGTTTTTTAAACTGCCCCCCACCAATAATCTACACCCACTAATCTCTCTTCAGTAGACTATGTGCCATTTAAAGATATCTGGGGAGGGGCCGGCGCTGTGGCAAAGTAGACTAAGCCTCCACCGTAGCACCAGCATCCCATATGGGCACCAGTTTGTGTCCCAGCTGCTCCTTTTCTGATCCTGCCATAAGCTATGGCTTGGGAAAGCAGTGGAGGATGGCCCAAGTACTTGGGCCCCTGCGCCCACTTGGGTGACCTGGAAGAAGCTCCTGGTTCCTGGCTTCAGATGGGCTCAGCCCCAGCCATTGAGGCCATTTGGGGAGTGAACCAGTAGGTGGAAGACCTTTCTCTCTGTCTCTCCCTTTTTCTGTAATTCTGCCACTCAAATAAATAAATTAAATCTTTAAAAAAAAAAAAAAGATATCTGGGGAAAACAGGTAACACAAAGGCCAGAACAATACTAAGCTCCTCGCCATCTCATTTCTGGATGGTAGCTGATCCCCAGCCCACACAAAAATGTGACTGGAGGATTAAAATTAGGGGAGCACCTGTTGAGGATGTTGTTCAACAGGCCAGGGGAACATGGGAAGCTATGGCCTAGGGTTACTGAAAGCACGACAAGCTTTCTAAGCAGACTCTGACAATAGCCTGGGCACCCCAAGGCTTCTGGGAACATTTGCAGGACTCGGGCTGGGGAAATCTGACCTGAAGATGGCCCTTGCCAATAAGGCAGCTTTGGAATTTGGTGGCTGATTTGCCAAGAAAAGGACCATCCATGGGACCGATGGCTCCATAAGAATCCAGTAATGGAGTTATGTGCCTACGTCACACAGCAGACAATTATATTCTCTATAGGTCACGTCAGGCAGCAGTCAAGTGCTTTATGATGTATTCATTCATTTCAATACAGTCAGCAGTGATGTTACACAGTGGTTTGGATCAAGAAAAGGCTCAACAGCATTTGAAAAGAAAAAATGTGTTTTCTTAAGGAGATTATTTTGCAAAACCAAATGAATGCATATGAGTTCCTTCATTAAACTGTAAACTAGTTTGGCAGGTGATTCTAATATGCTCCTAGCACAAGGGGGAATTAGAGCAATTGAAACAGTGGAAAGCAATGAGCTACAGGTGTGCCTTGCTTGGGTGTTTGGTCTCATTTGGATTATGGCAGGCTATGTCAAATATGTTTCACGAAGTTTGTAGTAAATCATTCCAATAATTATAATTGGAGTTTCTAAAAAGCACTGAATAGTTATATAATGGCTTAAGAGAGAAAATCGGGACTTTCGGGTCATCCATTCACAGTCAATGGCTTCCCAATACACCCTCCCATTCCAAAGCTGCTCTCCCCTCCTTCCAAAAGAAAAGATGAACCAACCACAGAGGAAAAGAAATGGACTCTTACAGTATGGCAAGAACCCAGAAATAAGCACCAGTGGAGCCCACAGGGGCTGTTCTGATGCTTACGAAGAAGGTTGACCTACACGAACCCCAAAGCTGCCTCCTAACCTTGAGCTCCTGTCAGCCAGTATCTAAAAGTCAATTCTTGGAGGTGGCATTGTGGTGTAGCAGGGCAAGCTACTGCTGCAATGCCAGCATCCCATATGAGTGACAGTTCATGTCCTGCTGACTCCTCTTCCAATCCAGCTCCCTGCTAATAGTCTGGAAAAGCAGCGGAATATGGCCCAACTACCTGGGCCCTGCCACCCACATGGGAGAGCTGGAAGAATTTCCAGGCTTCTGACTTCAGCCTGGCCCAGCGCTGGTCATTGTGACTATCTGAGGAGTAAATCAGCAGATGGAAAATCAATCTCTCTCTCTCTCTCTCTCCCTCTCTCTCTTACTCTGCCTTTCAAATAAATACATAAAACCTTTTTTAAAGTTATTTCTTCTAGGATGATCCATTTTCAAAGATAACTCATCATCTTCCATCTCCTCCTCTTCCTAAATTAGCCTGTTTTTTGAACTTGCTGTTTTATTCATTTAATTCATATATTTATTGGGAACTTAAAAGTGCCATGCACTATAATAGGTGCTGAGAATACAGCCATTAAAAAGAGAGGCAAAGTCATGCATAGACACCATTACATTTTACTAAAAAAGATAGAAAATAACAAAACAGATGATTATATAATACACTGTCAGCTGAGGAAGCATTATATGAAGAAGAATCAAGCAGGTTAAAGGAAAGTGGAGCCGGAGTATCCCAAGGTGTCTGCTCTGACGAGGGCACATCTGAGCAATTTCTACAGCTTAGGCTCTCTACCCTAAAAATTTGCAAGAACATTGGGAAGAGTCATATTTTAATATTTAGTGCATTATTTGAGCACTCCAATGTTTAAAAAGGTGACATTGGTTTGGATCAACACAGCTCCAACCATTGTGGCCAACTGGGGAGTGAACCATCAGATGGAAGACCTCTCTCTGCCTCTTCTCTGTGTAACCCTGACTTTCAAATAAATAAATAAATCTTTAAAAAAAAAAGGTGACATAAATTAATGGAGAGGGCCAGGTGGACTGCAAGTGAAGGCACAAGTCAGGGGGAGAGTGTTCTGAGCAGACTGGCAAGTGCAGAGAATTCGAGTGGCAAGACTTACCTTGCCCAAGGAACAGCAAGCAGACCTGCAAGGCTGGAGAAAAGTGAGCACGTGCAATGAAAGGCAGGGCACAGCTCTCAGTTCCTGTTCTCCTGCAGGCTGGAAGCTGCAGGTAAACTACAGTGCCGTCCACTCCTCCCCTCTTTCCTCATCCAACCACATTCAACTATCTTTCCTAAAGGGCGATTCTCTAAAATCATCCCTTCCCTGCTTTTCTTTCCTCTCCCACCTTAAATTAGGCTCCATTCACTATCTGCCTGCATTATTCAAGAGCCTCTAGGGGCCTGTGTTATGCCATAGCGGGTTAAGCCACTGCCTACAATGCTGGCATCCCTTATGAGCACAGGTTCACATCCACTTCCGATCCAGCTCCCTGCTAATGCGCCTAGGAAAGCAGTGAAAGACGACCCAAGTACCTGGGCCCCTGCACCCATGTGGGAGACCCAGATGAAGCTCCTGGCTTTGGCCTGACCCAGCCCTGGTCACTGTGGTCATTTGGGGAATGAACCAGAGGATGGAAGATTTCTCTGTCTCTCCCTCTGTCTCTGTAACTCTGCCTTTCAAACAAATAAATAAATTGTTTAAAGAAAGAACCTCCCAATTAGCCTTCCTCCATATTGTATCTCCCATTGCTCTAATCAGTTAAGCTTCCAGATTAATCTTCCTAGAACATTGCTTTCATCACATCCTTCCCACCATTGCATTGAAATATTTCAGCATTAGCTATAGAATAAAGAGATGTTCTTTAGTCTTCCCCTGCCTCAGTCTGACCCAAACGTCTTTGCCCTGTAACTCCATTTTCACCTTAAAACTCACATGCCTATAGTCTGCCTAATCCCTCTCAACCCTTGCAGCCCAGTTTAGGACCATATTCACCTATTCTGAACAGCCCAGCCCAAAACAGACTACCTCCTTTCTTGAACAACTGGAGCACTAAGTCATGCATACAGATAGATCTCCCACTGATTGCTTAATACACAGCACTGAATAAGGCCCACTGCATCCGCTGTAGTCCTGCCTCACCAGTTAAATCTGCTGAGAGCAGGAGCCAGGTCTTACTCATCCTGTGCATCATTCGAGTGTCACATATGTTCATGCCATAATATACATGATAGGGAGACGGTAAATATTTTCAACAAGAGACTTCCAGGTTGCCAGGCATCGAACTGGCTAAGAAAGCAATGAAATAAAAGGATCAATGTATCTGCAGCAAAGAGGACTGTCCAGTGCGAAGTCCTCTTCCTCATAATAGGAAAGATGGCTAGGTCAGCAGCATGCTCACAAAAATCTTTATTTTGCTCATCCCCTATTTCAGCAAATAGCTAAGAAACCAGCTCTGAGCACTTATGCTAAGCCCTGAGCATGTGTACTTGCAAACTCTCCAGGAAAACACCATCAACATGGGAGAATCAAATGTGCGAAACCCAGAGATGTGTTTCTTCAGTCTCCTAAACCACTGGCCAAATGTTGGGCAATAGCAACATTTTGCCCACACAGAAAGCTTCCCAGAGTGCCAATAAAAACTTAGGCAAAGCTTATAAAGCCTGCATTGTCATAGAGAAAATATACAGTCTCATTCTCAAATCGAAGTTTCCAAACAAGAGGCTAAAGTAAAAAAAAAAAAAAAAAAATTAGCACTGGATGCCTGATGGCCTTGCAGAGTTGCCCAACAGAACTGAACTGTCTGGGCAGTGTTTTATGTGGATTTTTTGAAGTTAGCACCTGCCAGATTCTTTGAAGTCCTATCTTTCAAAATAATAATCATAATAAAGTTAAAAATAACAGATGCAGGAATTCTGCATTCAATTCCTATTTCACCTACCTCCAGCAGGAAGAAGCCCTTGAAGGGAAGGGGGTGGGTAGAGCTGGGCAGTGAATCACCCCCTTCCAGTTGGCACCCCTGTGTTTCTGTCCCCCAACCCTTACCCTTGGAAGTCCAGGCTGCCCTGTCTGCTATTCTGGTGAGGGCTCAGGACAAGCCTTGCCCCTGGCAAAAGTAGGGACAGGCTTTACTGGACATGAGGAGCACCTGCTCTGCTCTCCTCCAGGTCCTCTCCCTGGCCGAAGCCTAGAATTCCACTAGTAGAGTGTAATCTCTGCATGTGCCTTCCTTCTCTGTGAACCTGTAAGAATTTAGAGGAAGGATAATAGCATTTACTGTCATTTGTATCATAGTGCAAAGGTCAAAACTCCAGTGTTTCCAGCGCCAGATTAGGAGGGAAATGGAGCCCAAACCAGCTCTAACCCAATTGAGCCATGCAACATGGACCTGATGCTACTAAGCCTTTTGACTACTGAATCCAGAAATCCAGAAAACATGTTTGCAACCTTGATAAGTACAGTGCAGAAGGAAGAGCTGAAACCCCCTGGTGGTAAAGTGTCCTTTACCACCAGGGAGGACACTCAGGGAGAAGGAACACTTCGCGGGGGGAGGACACTTCAGGGAGAAGCCAGTGGTCGGAGAGTGAGTTGAGAAGCTTTGTCAAAGATGAGCTCTGATGCAGCCTGCCCCAACTTTAAATCTCATATCAACCAAGAGCAAATGCATTTTTCAAGACATACATTTACCCAGCTTTAATAGTTCCCTTTCCAAAAACTAATCAGCAAAATCTCTTGTGCATTTGCGAAATAATACAAAATTACTAATTCCTCCCAATAGCATTGTTAGCCCGTTTTATAGCCAAGGTGCTAGAGAAAGAGACATAGTACAGAATTTTATATCCAGTTCTGTTTATTGTGGCATCCAGTGAGCCATGCTGCATTCCTAATGTTCAGATAGATGTCCGAATCTTACTTTGGGCCAAAACAAACCGATTGATTGCATCTGAAATAGCTGTTCTGTTAAAAAATTGGAGTAATTTATAAACATAATGGTTATTTCCTTATAGAAAAAGAACGAAACCCATCCCTAACCTATGCTCACATATGATGTTCAGCTCTGTAGGCCCAAATGCAATTCCTGACCATCAGCCATGTCAGCACTGAGTGCTTAATTCAGGCTAATATATTGGCTCTTTTTAACTGGACTATTAAGTCCATTATCATTTAATGAAACAATTTTAACTTTATCCCCAAAAACACTCCTTATGCCTTCCCCTCTACTCCCTAAAGGCACAACAATGTAAATTTAAAAGAAAAATAACTACGAAGCTTTGCTAAGTGCAAATGATAGCCACAGACCAGGTTAAGTCTTGAATTTCTGTTTCAATACAGGCCACATTTGATTTTTTACTACAAAGATAAACCCAAGCTGGCAATTACCCTTTACTAACCCTACCAAATAATCTCAGCATGAAAACACTGGTATTCTCCTTACAACAACATAACATATATGGAAATAACGAACATAATTTCAGAGTCTTAATAATCCATTTCACAATTAGGGTGTGAAACGTTATCTTTAAAAATACCATGGTAGTTCTTTTTCCTTTTCAGCAGTCTCAAAGTGAAATTATAAAAACCAAAGTCCTTTACAGAGTTTCAGCTGCCCCTGTGTCACAGATATGCATATGGAACACAAATGGGCCCAAATGCTCTTCAGGTGTACTTTTCTCTGCTACCTTCAGTACACACACACACTAGTTTAAGCCTTCACTTGTTCTGAACATAAAGTCTGAATCTTTTATAAATATGTTTTACCCAATGCCTATTTTGATACGTCTAAGGTAGAGAGAAGTGAAATTGGCCTCTTTATTAAGCTTTGCAAAAATAAGTTAACATATTCTTATTAATGTTTCTTAGTATAACGCCACTTTCTGAACAATTCTTAGGTCTAACCATCCTGTATACACCTCTCCCAAAAACAACGCCTTTGAAAACAGTGCCCCTCAACAACAACAACAACAACAAAGGTACAAACATCTGTAACTTACAATCATGGTTTTGGCAAACTTAGTTAATAATCTAATGATTAAAAAAAGAAGTCCCAGTTTTTTAACACCTGTCTTAAAAGACCTCAAATGGCAGCTTTAGGGATTTGAATACCTTTGAGAAGCTTGCACATCTAAAGGAGTCAGCGGGACTGATGTGGTTGAGGCACTAAGCGTTTGACGTGGCGGTTGTAGGGGCTGCAAAGGCACCACAGTAGGAAGCAGCTTTCCACGGACTTCAAAGCACCCGGCAGTTAATTATCCAGCTTTCAGGAGCAGCATGGACTCACCGTGACAGCTGTTAGGCGAGGACACATGGGCACCTCCACCACTGAACATCAGCCTTCACGTTGTGTCATTGTTCGGCTTGGATCAACCTGGAAAGAAATGCTTACGGTCTCAGCTTGGTTCAATTCAAATGAGCCTAAGAGTTTTCCCAGATGGTTTCTCTGCACAGGCTTCTTTCTCACCCTGGAGCTTGCACTTCGCCATCCCCTGCTAGAGCTGCAGGGCGTGCTGCTTGCATATGCTCCTGCTCCATTTTTTTAATGCCACACAGGGGGCGCATCCACATAGCAGCTCCTCCCTGTCATTACTGAACCCAACCTGGAGGCTTGTGACTTTGGTGAGCAAAGAAAAGCCTCTTCTTTAGGAGCTCTTCCAATCTCTCACCCTCCCTCATGCCCTCCCTTTTCCCATCCCTCCATTCTTTCAACTGACAGCAAAGATTGACTGTGCCTTGTGCTTAACAGGTGGGATGTCTTCGGGTGTTCTCCATGGCTGATCAAATATAGTGGGCCCAACAATTACTTGACTAACATGAATCCGGGCGGGGCCCTGCTTGCGCACCGTCTCCCAGAGCATCAGCTACTATCTACAAATCTCGGCAGGAGTAGCGGTGTTCACTCCTGGGCTCCTGACACCACCTCCAAATCAGACTGTGGTCAGAACTGTGCACTTGGCTGGCACCTTTGTCGCACCAGAACTCATCTTTCTGGAACAACATCAGGTGGTCCCAGGGCATGTGTCCTCAAGGAAAGAAGACACACATAAAAAGCAAAGTATACATTCCTTTGATGGGACTTGCTGAAGACAGGAAAGAATAGTCTTTGAAAGGGGCAAAGAAGCGAGGGCTAGGACTGCAGGGATCAGAAAGCTCATTAGGAAAGAGCTAAAAGAAGAAAAACTTCAAAAGGAAAAGAAAAAAAATTGACATAATAAACATTTTCCTATGAAATAATCATAATAATTGATATGCTCTCACCTAACATCATCCCTTTTAGAAAATTTCTACTTTTAGTACTCTAAGTTTGTGAAGTCTTGCTGCTTAAATTGGAAAAAAAAAACACTTAAACAAAAATCCCCAGCAATCTCTGACCTCTTATTGCCCTGTATTTCTAAGCCCATTCACTTTAATCAGCCACATACTGTTCCTTGACATGTCCAGAGGCCCAGATGAGGCCTTGCTGATTTTGAGCAGTTGGTAACTATGTGCAATATATGCAGAACCAGATTCTGGGGACTTCAAGAATCCAGAGCTCTCCTTGTCCCTCCACCTCTGGGACACAAATATCAAATGCTTTCATCTTTCTGGCGTGCAAAATGTTTTCAAGCTGCTTACAAGATGGGTAATGTGAGTGACTGGACAAAAATACCACACATTTTTTAATTGTCTTTAAACATGTTTCTCTGTAGTTTTCAGTTCATCTTATATTAGCTGCTGAGCAGAAATTGGCTTTGTTTCTTGCAGTCAAATTACAAAACAGGCATAAATCTCTAATATTCTCGGTTCCCTGTAGTGACTTTGCTTTGCTCTGGGAGGGTCTGAATATCTCAAAAAAGCATCACTACATAAATTCCCAACATGCCAGGCTGCTGGCCAAAATACTCAAAGGTGATAGGCCACAGCTGCTTCTTTCTTCTTGGGAAAAAGGTGTGGGTCACTGGATACTCAACAAATGTGTGATTCCTAAGTGTTGAGTCTCTGCTTTCTAAGGAGCGCTAAGTCGACTATAGCAAATCAGGCTTTTTTTTTTTTTTTTTAAGAAAAAAAGATTTAATTATTTATTCAAAAGGCAGTTGCAGAGAGGCAGAGGCAGAGAGAGGTCTTCCATCCATTGGATCACTCCCCAAATGGTCACAACCACAGGAGCTGGGCCAATCCAAAGCCAGGACCCAGGAGCTTCCTCTGGGTCTCCCACGTGGGTGCAGGGGCCCAAGCACTTGAGCCTTCTTCTACTGCTTTCCAAGGCCATAATAGAGAGCTGGATCAGAAGTGGAGCAGCAGGGTCTCAAACCGGTGCCCATATGGGATGCTGGCACTGTGGTGTAGCAGGTAAAGCCGTTACCTGCTACACCACAGCTCCGGCAGTTTGCATAGTTGACCAGACCTAGATTTTCTGGGCTAACTAAAGCAGTATTCAACCAATGTATCATAAAATCTCAGAATGGTAACTTACTTCAAAAATCATAGGGACCAAGGCTAATGTAGTGCAGTGGGCTAAGCCACTGCTGGTGACACCAGCATCCCATATCAGAGTGCCAATTCAAGTACTGGCTGTTCTGTTTCCCATCCAGCTAAGGCACCTGGGAAGGCAGCAGAGAATGGCCTAAGTACTTGGGTCCCTGCCACACATGTGGGAGACCCAGATGGAGTTCCTGACTCCTTAGCCTTCAGCCTGGCCCAGCCTAGGATATTGTGGCCATTTGGGGAGTGAACCAGCAAATAGAAGAACTCCTTCTGTATTTCTCCACATGTCCCTCTCTCTATCATCACTCTGCCTTTCAAATAAATAAAAGAAATCTTTAAAAACCAAGTGAAAAAACTATTTTGTCCAAAGATATGATCCATAAATGACCCCCATAATATCCCTAGCATATAATTATATGCATGAACATCTCTGGAGAGAAGATTCTACTCTGTGTTAAAATACTCTACATAAATGATAGTAATAATTAATATAAGATAAATAATATGTAAATAGCTACTATACCTTACTAACAAAAGAATAGTCTAATCGAAAAAATATAGATTATGAAAAGAAACATGGATCCCAAACAAATTTATGATGCAAAACAGTAAAACTCCTAGTAGAAAACATAGGAGAAAATCTTGATGGCTTTGGGCTTGACAATGATTTTTTAGATGCAACACAAAAGGCCATAACCCATGAAAGGAAGAATTGATAAACTGGACTTCATAAAATTTAAAAATTTCTGCCCTGCAAAAGATATTGTCAAAATAATTAAAACACAAACCACAGACTAGGAAATATTTGTAAAAAACATATCCAGACGCTGGCACTGAAGCATAGCAGGTTAAGCCACCACTTGTGGAGTTGGCATCCCATATGGGCACCAGTTTAAGTCCCAGCTGCTCCACTTCTTCCCTTTTTTTAAAGATTTATTTATTTATTAAAAGGCAGAGTTATGGAGAGACAGAGAGAGAGACAGAGAGAGAGATTTTCCATCCACTGATTCACTCCCCAAATGACTGCAATGGCCAGGGCTGGGCCAATCCAGTGCCAAGAGCCAGGAGCTTCTTCCAGGTCTCCCATGTGGGTGCAGGGGCTCAAGGACATAGGCTATCTTCCGTTGCCTTCCCAGGTGCATTAGCAGAGAGCTGGATCAGAAGTGGAGCAGCCTGGACTTGAACTGGTGCCAAAGGGATGCTAACACTTCAGGTGGCGGCTTTACCTGCTATGCCACAGCTCCAGCCCCTCAGCTGCTCTATTTCTAATCCAGCTCCCTGCTAATGCACCTGGGAAAGCAGTGGAAGATGGCCCAAGTGGTTGGGCCCCTGCACCCATATGGGAGATTTGGAAGAATCTCCTGGCCCCTGGTTCCTGGCTTCTGGCTTCAGATTAGCTCAACTCTGGCTATTGTGGCCATCTGGGGAGTAAACCAGTGGATGAAAGATCTCACTCTCTCTCTCTCTCAAATAAATTTTTAATAAAAATAAATTTTTAATAAAATTATTTCTTTCAAATAAATAAATCTCACAAAAAAAGGAAAACAAATCCATAAACTGTACTTTGGAAATTATATTTACTAAATAAAAGCTTAAAAAAAAAGGAAAACGAAAGACATCTAATAAAGGACTATCTCCAAAATATACAAAGAATTCTAAAAATTCAACAAAAACCAAATAACTGTGGGGAGCAACTCGGACTAGACTAAGTTACTGGAATTAAGACTTATTCTATGCATCTGCTCTCCCACAATATGGCGCTAGGAGAGGAGAAAACAGCTTCTACGCAGCTGCCTCTTGCCAACTTGAGTGATGACCTCCAGGAGCTGATCCTGCTCCTGATTGGAGGAGAGCAGCATACTCGGCGTGTGGGCAGCCGAGTTGGGATTGGTGGAAGAGGACTATAAAGGAGGAGAGAGACAACATGCACCAGGAACATCTATCTGAAGGAACACCTGTGCAGCCCCCGAGAGAGCCGGCGGGCGGTGTGCCGCTCCCCCGCGGAAGTGGGGAATGTGGCAGGGGGAACCGCCCTTCCACGGAGGTGGAAGGGTCAGTAGCCAACCCGGGAAGAACCAGCAGCAAACCCGGGGAGGGCTGAGCAGACGAAAGAACAGCGCAGGGTCCTGTGTCGTTCCTCCACGAAGAGGGGGAGCGACAAATAACCCAATTTATTTGTTTAAAGATTTATTTATTTATTTATTTATTTGAAAGGCAGAGTTACACAGTGAAAGGCAGAAACACACACACACACACACACACACAGATATCTTCTATCTACTGGTTCACTCCCCAAATGGCCACAATGGCCAGAGCAAGGTCAGATGGAAGCCAGGAGCCAGGAGCTTCATCGGGTCTCCCACATGAGTGCAGGACTCAAGGAGTTCTGATTTCCCAGGTGCATTAGCAGGGAGCTGGACTGGAAATGGAACAACTGGGACATGAACCAGCAGCCATATGGGATGCTAGCATTACAGGCTGCAGCTTAACCCACTATACCACAAATGCGGCCCCCAAGCAACCCAATTTAAGTATTGGGCCAAAGATCTTAATACATACTTCACCAAAGAAGATATAGACATGGAAACTGATCACAAGAAAAAAAATCCACATAATGTGTCATCATGGAAATGCAAATTTAAAGAATGAGTAAAATCCAGAACATTGACACCAAATGCTGGTGAGGCTGTAGACTAATCAGAACATTCATTCATTGCTGGTGGAAATACAAAATGATACTGCTACTTTGGAAGACACTTTGGTAGCTTCATAAAAAATTAAACATATTTTTAACATAAGATCCAGCAATTGAGCTCCTTGTTTTACCCAAAAAGTTCAAAATTTATGCCCACACAAGCCCCACAAAATGGGTGTTAATGCTTCCTTTTTCCATTATTGCTAAACTTGGAAGTAACCAAAGTGCCCTTCAGAAAGTGAGTGGCTAACCAAACTGTGGTGCATCCAGTCTACGGAATATCATTTAGTGCCTAAGAGAAATGCACTATCAAGACTGGTGTTGTGGCATAATGGATTAAGCTGCTGACTGTGACACCAGCATCCCAAATGAGTGCCCATCTGAGTCCTGGCTGCTCCACTTCCCATCCTGCTCCCTGCTAATGTGCCTGGGAAGGCAGAAGAAGTAGGCCCAGGTCCTTGGGCTCCTGCTACAGACATGGGAGACCTGGAAGAGTCTCCTGGCTCCTGGCTTCGGTCTGGCCCAGCCCCAGACATTGTGGCCATATGGGGAGTGAACCTGTGTATGGAAGATCTATCTTCCCCTCCCCACTCTGTAACTTTGCATTCAAATAAATGAAATAAATTTTAAAAAATAAATAGGTATCAAGCTATGAAAAGACATGGAAGATACTTAAATGCACTGAGTGAAAGAAGCCAGAAAGATAACTTTCTGATCCCAACTAGGAATCGTCCTGGAAAAATTAAAACTATGGAGACAGTAGAAAGATCAATGAGGCCAATTTTCCACCTTCCTGAAACCAATAAAAGTTTTTAAAACATCTTTTAGAGTCTCCAAGAGGAAAACACAAACTCTAAAGTGGTTGTTAAGGATTGAGGAGAGGGCAGGGTGGACAAGAGCATCAGGGTTCTTTGGACAATGAAACTACTCTGATTCGATAACGGTGGCTGCAGTCATCACACACGTACCCGCATGGGAGACCAGGAAGAAGCACCTGGCTCCCGGCTTCGGATCGGTGCAGCACCAGCCGTGGCGGCCCTTGGGAAGTGAACCAACGGAGGGAAGACCTTTCTCTCTCTCTCTCTCTCTCTCTCTCTCTCTCTCTCTCTCACTATCTGTAACTCTACCTGTCAAATAAATAAATAAATAAATGTTACCCAGACTAGATTTTACAAGTTACTTGATATTTTGTGATAGCAATATAAAATGGACTCAGCCATCTTTCCTACACTTAGCAAGCCCATTTCTATATTGAAACACTACCCTAAGAAGCTAACTCTTTCCATAACATTTTTTATGCTTCATCTTAGCTAGAAGCAGCGCCATGGCTCACTAAGCTAATCTGCCTGCGGCACCGGCACTCCGGGTTCTAGTCCCGGTCAGGTCACCGGATTCTGTCCCAGTTGCTTCTCTTCCATTACAGCTCTCTGCTGTGGCCTGGGAAGGCAGTGGAGGATGGCCCAAGTGCTTTGGCCCCGCATGGAGTGACCAGGAGGAAGCACCTGGCTCCTGGCTTCGGATTGGCGCAGTGCACCAGCTGTAGTGGCCATTTGGGGGGTGAACCAACGGAATGAAGCTCTTTCTCTCTGTCTCTCTCTCACTGTCTAACTCTGCCTGTCCAAAAAAAAAAAAAAGTTAGGATCCACATTTCCATCTTGTTGAAACTCATAAAAGCATGTAGAAAATTTTATAAAATCTCTGCTGGCACCGCGGCTCAATAGGCTAATCCTCTGCCTGCGGCGCCAGCACCCCGGGGTTCTAGTCCCGGTCAGGGCGCCAGATTCTGTCCCGGTTGCCCCTCTTCGAGGCCAGCTCTCTGCTGTGGCCAGGGAGTGCAGTGGAGGATGGCCCAAGTGCTTGGGCCCTGCACCCCATGGGAGACCAGGAGAAGCACCTGGCTCCTGCCATCGGATCAGCACGGTGCGCCGGCCACAGTGCGCCAGCCGCAGCGGCCATTGGAGGGTGAACCAACGGTAAAGGAAGACCTTTCTCTCTGTCTCTCTCTCTCTCACTGTCCACTCTGCCTGTCAAAAAAAATCTTATAAAATCTTGAAAGAAGAAAAAGTAAATGCTAAAGGGATTTGGATCCCGGTATTAAACTCTGTCTTCCATTTGTTTTTTCCTTACGTAAAACTTCACCTTGTACGCCAGCCATCAGTCTTGAATAAATATCTGCTGTTTAACTGTGAAGACTCCATGCCACAAGAGTCCACAGGCCAGGAACACATCATGCTGTGTGTGTCACAGGTGGCTTGGAAACCACCAGCTCTCCTTACCAGCCGAGCAGCATGCCTGGGAGTTGTGCATTGCAGGGGCGCCGGCCTTCGACAGCATTTCCCCCTTACTTCAGAAAGCAGCCAAACATCTTCCTAGATTTCTTTCCAAACCAATTTGCCCACGACACCTGTCAGGCAAACTGTTGGAAGTGATATCTTTGATAAAAGCTGTGTTTTTGTTTTTTCTGGTGTAGTACCTTTCTTATAGATATCCCTCTGCGAGTTTCATATCTTGGTGAATTCCATTCTAGCCCAACACACAGAATTACTTCAGGGTTGGTGGCTAGGCAGTTCTGCCTCAGGTCTTCATGCTTCCAGAAAGGGCCGCACTTGGCTGACAACAGCAGAACCTGCCAAAGAGTTCACATGCTGATTTTCTGATAGGCCCAGAGAGGTTAGATACCATCACTCCTAAGCTTTCCTCCAAGCCAGAAGCTAGCTTCCTCCAGATGATCACCCACAGCCAAACTGCTTTGGCTGCAGCCCCCTGCTTGGCAACAGAGTGGTGTGGGATCAAGTTCTGGTGACAGCTTTCAGCTCTGTAGTATTCAAGGGAGATCCTGGGCTGCAGGAGGGGTTTTCCGGACACAAATTGGCAAAGCTCAAGGTCAGTCAATGCTGCATGGAGGCAGTCTATCCAGATCCCTTTAAATTATTGATTGCAAATCTCTTCCAGCAGACAGACCATTAGCAGCCTATGATTCCAAAGATTTGCTGATGGAGGTTAATACAGCAGACACTTTGGTACGTTTTTTAAGCTGTTCACATCTAAGTTAAAAATTTTTAATTGTTCCATAGAGCAAAGCCCACAATATTTTGGGGAACTGAATATCTTCACCATAAATTCCAAAAAAACAAAGAACCTGAAAGTTCATCAGAAGGAAAAGTTTAAGCCATCAGAAGCTACTTGAAGGGACTTTAGGCAGCTCGTGGAAGAAGAGAATTAAAGCATAATACAAATTTTCATGACGTTTTTGCACTCATATTTAAGAGCCTCGTACTATAAAATAGATGTGAGCAAGTACTTTATAACTCAAGGAACATACTGATTTGTGTGGAACAATAAAGTGTCACTTGTTAGCACTTTTAAAAAAATGCCAAAACACATATTTGGAAAAAAAAAAAAAAAACAAACTTAACTACCCTTTAAACAGTTTAAGTATCAGTACTGAGCAAATTTCTACTTCTACATAAACATCTCTTCTATTCATGAATGATCACAACAGCACTGGGGGTATTCACAGTTCACAGAATTATGTGTTACTTAACAGTCCTCTGTTCCTCAATCCATAGAGCTTCTGAAAACATGTTGCTTTATTAAGAAGCTTGTTTTCAAAAATCTCCAGTAATAATTTCAGGCAAAACTATACATTAGAGTATTTACATAGGACAGAAATACCTCTGGACACAAAGTCTATTTACTGGCTCATAAAGGCATATTCACATGGAAAGTAAACAGTTTCTTAGTCTCTTGGTTTCATCATCTTTGTGTACAAAAAATGGAGCTAATAATATCTCCTGCATATGACTGTTGGAAAGATTAAATGAGATCATACATTCAGTGCCTGTTCCTTGCTGTCCCTCATACTAATTAGCTCTCAAAATAAGTGCCTCTTCTTCTCCAACCAGAACTTATTTTTCTCTTTAATTATAGGTGAAGCAGTACTTTGTCTTCTGAGAAAGGAACTCCAGACAGATGGAGATATTTCAAGGGTTCAGACCTTCCAAAACATCACTACGCCTTTGTTCAAATGACCTCTCCCCAGTACCAGGAGTAAGTGGTAGGATCTATTCTAGGAGCTGTTTGGGAATGACTGGGAATGAAGCAACATGTTTCCTTGGAGACCAGCTTTGTCACGACCTGGGAGCCTTTGCTCTGTCTCCCTCCCACCCTCACTCCTTCTCTGCCCTCCCACGATCTACAGCCTCTCAGGCTCCCTCTGGCATGATCTGTCTTCTACTTTCTCTACTTACCCCCTTTTCTCTTTTGAATTGGGGTCCTGCTTCATATATCCAGTGTCCATTCATTCCCACATTTCTTCTATATCCAAAAAAGCAGATGGTAAAGCCTACTTAAGACTGCTTACATCAGCAGTGACTATCTCAGGGCTCCTACATTTTACGGAATTTCCTGGTCCTACTCAAATTTCACCGAAACAGCAGCATTCAGGAAGACCTCACGCCCCACTCTTTGTAGTAAAATGACCTTGAGCAAATTCCTAACTTCTTGGAGTCTCAGTTACACCATCTGCAATAGAAGGGCAAGAATCTCTCATATGCTGAGGCTGACACTGTGGCGAAGTAGGCTGTCACCTACTTTGGTGACAATGATGTTCTCAGGCTCCATGCTTTCTGGTCTTCAGGTTAAACTCCTGGAGCTGATAGAATCCTAAGACTCTGTCCTGTAATGAACCTGAGGTCATCTTTTCCAATCCCTTTCTTTTTTAAAAAAAATATTTATTTATTTATTTGAAAGTCAGAGTCACACAGAGAGAGAAGGAGAGGCAGAGAGAGGTCTTCCATCCACTGGTTCACTCCCCAAACAGCCGCAATGGGCAGAGCTGCGCCAATCAGAAGCCAGGAGCTTCTTCTGGGTCTCCCACGTGGATGCAGGGGCGCAAGGACTTGGGCCTTCTTCTACTGCTTTACCAGGCCATAACAGAGAGCTGGAACAGAAGTGGAGCAGCCAGGACTCGAACTGGCACCCGTATGGGATGCTGGCACTGCAGACGGCAGCCTTACCCACTATGCCACAGCACCAGCCCCTCTAATCCCTTTCAAGGGAAGCCCTGAGAGCACCTGAGCTGTACACAAGCTCAATCAGACAGCACAGACACTAACGGAAAGTGATTCTCTAGTCACACACTTGTGTTTATGCCCCCTTCTTTCTCAATATACTGTGACTAGATCTGAAACTATCCCAGGCCATAGCCAATTCTACATGAAAACAGTAACTCCCATTCTTAATGATCTCACCCAAATTTGGCAATAAATTTTGGAAATTAACTGCCAATCTTATGAAGTTAAATGTACCATACTATGTGACCCAGCAATCTTTGTACTTGAATATTCATGGCAGTTTTATATATGAGACTCAAAAGCAGAAGTAACTCAAATGTCCCTCTACTGGCAAATGAATAAATACACTGTGATATTCATGCAAAAAACTTGTTGCTCAGCAGTAAAAAGGAATGAGCCATTGATACACTCAATAGAATAAATCTCAAAAACATTATGCTAAGTAAAAGAAGTCAGACAGAAAAGACTACATATTCTATGATTGCATTTGTATGACATTATAGGAAAGGCAATCTATATTGGAAAGAAATCAGACTCTGTTTGCCAGAGGCCAGGGGAGGGAGATGGGATTTACCATCAGGACACAAAAGGGAATTTTGGAGGATAATTGTGGTGATGTGATATGACTGTATTGGTCTATTCATAGATCACTGAATTGTATGCTTTTTTATTTTAAGGTTCATTTTATTTATTTATTTGAAAGGCAGAGTTACAGAGAGAGAGAGGAAGAGATGAGAGAGAGAGAGCTTCCAGCCTCTGGTTCACTCCCCAGATGGCCCCAATGGCCAAGGCTGGGCCAGACCGCAGCCAAGAGCCAGGAGCTTCTTCTAGGTCTCCCACATGGGTGTGGGGGCCCAAGGACTTTGGCCATCCTCCACTGCTTTCCCAGCCATTAGCAGGGATCTGAATGGGAAGTGGAGCAGCTGGGACTCAAACTGATGCCTGTATGGGACACCAGCACTGCAGGCCACAGCTTTACCAGCTATACCACATCACTGGCCCTGAATTGTATGCTTTTAAAAGGTGAATATGGGCAGGTTCCTGGAACTTTGGGTTTAGGCACTCCTTTGTACACCTGCATCCCATATTGTAGTGCTTGAGTTCGAGTACCACCTCTGTTTCCAACTCAAGTTCCTGCTAATGCACACTCCACACATCTTGGAGACCCAGATAGAGTTCCTGGCTCCTGGTGGTCTGGTCTAGCCCCAGCTTTACAGGCATTTGGGGAATGAACCAGTGGATAGAAATCTCTCTCTCTCTCTCTGTCTCTGTCTCTCTCTCTCTCTTTTCTCTCTCTCACTGTGGTGGAATGAGAAGGCCATGCCAAGATGGCCGCTGGCAAACAAGCATCAGTTACTCAGGAATGGCTTCGAACGCACCTGGCAACGGAGCCTTCCTGGCAACAGGCTGTGATTGGGTGACTTCAAATACTACCTGGCAACAGGCTGTGATTGGTTAGGGCATAAACCGCCCCTTGACCGGATTGGCTGCCTTGGCTATTTAAGCTGCTGTACCAACTGAAATAAATGAGTCTGTGGGCTGCTCTCCTCTGGCCTGCTTTCACCTGACTCCTAGGGTCTGTGTGGTGACTCTGTGCCTCTTGCCCATACCACGCTCCTCCTCTCAGAACAAATCCACAGCAACATCTGGCGCCCAACATGACAGAAAGAGACAGCGTGTCCGACTCAGCAAGGTCCCCCCTTGATTTTGGCAAGTACACCCCTCGGTGTTTTGTGTGCTGTTCGGTTCTGTGAGGGTGAGCACAGAACCCCCTCCTACGCTCCTTTCCTTGTCCTTGTCCTTTTCCTTGGTCTAAGTGACCCCAGGTTAGGCACACACTGCCCAGAAGCATAACACTGCTTCTCGGCTCCTCCTTTTACTTTCAATTCACCCAGCGAACTGATCATCCCAGAATTCGGAACCAAGTCATCTTCCCTCACTCGAGAGAGGTGACGTTCTGGAGACACGGTGTGGGCATACGGCCTTGACCTAACGAATCAAGGAAGTCCCCCACTAAGCACAGGACATACGTATGATCTGATATACCACTGTCTGTTCGTCTAACGTAGGGAACCCCCTGCAGAATGCCATCAGCTACTGAGGTGCTAGGAATTTGTTTTGTTATGGCAGCAGTGCTGTGCGTGTCTTTCCTTTGGCTAGAGTTGACATGGCATGCTGCTCTTAAACACTCAAACATGGGAAAATACCCCCCTCTCAGAATCCCACGCAGATTACCAAACATGGTGAATCTGTGAGTGATAAGAGCCTGACATTCCAGGCGTCTGCCTCACAGACAACAGTTGATGACTTATGCAGAGAGAGCTCCAACAGTGAAAATGACATGACAGCAAACAATGTAGCAAACAATGTAACAAACAATGTAGCAATGCCTAGTCAGCCACCCCCCAAATACTCCTGGGATAGACACAGACTACCTCCAGACAATAACTCACGAGAGGTTATCCCATCCACACCCAGTGAGGATCCCCACATTTGTGGCAGTCCTTGGGCACCCCAGGCTCTCAGGGCAGCCGCTAGACCCCATCCCATCTGCATGTTTGCCATTAATGTAGGAGCGGACACAGAATTCAGGCCCTGGATTCCAACGCCCATAGAAAGGCTACTGCTAACCAAGGGCCGAAGATATGCTTTTGTCTTTCCAGAGAATGTGGGACAGCCCATTTGGGTAACAGACAGAAACATCAAGCCTGCAACTGACAGTCAACCAGAACCAGCTAAACAAGACTGAGAGAGACCTCCTTGTTAGCAGACGCACCTGCCCTATCATCCTACCCTGAGAAACTGCCCATAGCCACATCTGTTACTGTTTTATACCCCACTAGCTCTGGTCAGCCGCTCAAACAGCCCATAGCCTGTGTGCAGTCATGACATTCCTGACTACCATTGTTCCTCATTCCTTCCCTCATCTGAGCAAGCACTCCTGTAGTCTCCCATTTTGAGCGCTGGATAATCAAAGACGGGTAAGATCCCCTGGGGTACAACCCAAGACAGGCACAGCCACATACGGAGACTATATGGAAATGGGGTCAACAGTGGTACGGCCAAGAATCATGCCTCCTGTTGCTCAAAAATAAATGAAAAGGGGGAAATGTGGTGGAATGAGAAGGCCATGCCAAGATGGCTGTTGGCAAGCGAGTGTCAGTTACTCAAGAATGGCTTTGAACCCACCGGGCAATGGAGCCTGCCTGGCAACAGGCTGTGATTGGTTAGGGCACAAACTGCCCCTTGACTGGATTGGCTGCCTTGGCTATTTAAGCTGCTGTACCAACTGAAATAAATGAGTCTGAGGGCTGCTCTTCTCTGGCCTGCTTTCACCCAACTCCCAGGATACATGTGGTGACTCTGCACCTCTTGCCCCCACCATGCTCCTCCTCTCAGAATGAATCAACCACAACATCTCACCCTGCCTTTCAAATAATTAAAATAATAAATGGTTAAAACTAAGTAATTAATTAAAAGCAAAATTTTAAAAAGTGAATTTCATTGTATGTAAACTTAACTTCAGTAATCTGACTTTAAAAAATAAGCCACTGCTGGGGCTGGCACTGTGGTGCAATGGCTTAAATCCCCAGCCTGCAGCGCTGGCATCCCATGTGGGCGCCAGTTCTAGTCCCAGCTTTTCCACTTCAGATCCAGCTCCCTGATAATGCACCTGGGAAAGCAGTGGAAGATGGCCCAAGTGCTTGGGCCCCTGCACCCAAGTGGGAGACCCAGAAGAAACTCCTGGTTCCTTGCTTCAGATCGGCTCAGCTCTGGACATTGCGGCCATTTGGCAAGTGAACCAGAGGATGGAAGACCTCTCACTGTGTGTCTCTACCTCTCTCTGTAATTCTATCAAATAAATAAGAATAAATCTTTAAAAAAAAAAAAGAATAAGTAACTGCTAAAGACAGTCTCTTAATTTTTACTCTTGTAACTAGCTAATTTAAGTGATTTAACTCATCAACTAAAACATCACAAATATGGTAACTAAAGTTCAAAAGGTGAAATACAGTTAAGCATTCAGAGTTAGAGATCCTGGACAATTTTATCCTTTTTTGACCACTTTGTTATTATGTTACAGGTAGAATACATAATAAAGATTGAACAATCAACATAAAGATAGGATTAAGTGTCAAAGGGATCACATAAATAAGACCAGTGTCTACTAATAATAATTGATAGAATTAAAAAGGAGAGAAGGATCCAACATGGGAAGCAGGATACACAACAGACTCATAGGATGGCAAATGCCCTAAATAGCGCTCTGGCCTCAGATTCAGCCCTCTAGGTATTCAAATCTAGCCTAAAAGCCCATGAGAGTTTCTCAGGCATGAAAAACCAAGGCATTGTGGCAAAAAATGACCTGAATGAAAGATCTCTGTGAGTGAGATCCCAGTGAAAAGAATGGGCCATCAAAGAAGGAGGTACCTTTCTCTGAAGGGAGGTACCTTTCTCTGATTATGGCCTTGTCTAAATAAGATTGGAATTTGTGAACGCAAGAGGCTTCCATAGTCTTGGCAGCTCATGACAAGAGCCTTGGGTGATTACTGATGTCATAAATAAGTGTGTCAATTGTTAAATCAACAACGGTAGTCACTGTGCACTTACTCCCCATGTAGGATCTCTGTCCTTAATGTGTTGTACTATGAGAATTAATGGTAAAACTAGTATTCAAACAGTACTTCATACTATGTGTATCTGTGTGGGTGCAAACTGTTGAAATCTTTACTTAGTATATACTAAGTTGATCTTCTGTATATAAAGATAACTAAAAATGAATCTTTTTTTTTTTTTTTTTTGGACAGGCAGAGTGGACAGTGAGAGACAGAGAGAAAGGTCTTCCTTTGCCGTTGGTTCACCCTCCAATGGCCGCCACGGACGGCACGCTGCGGCGGGCACAACGCGCTGATCCAAAGGCAGGAGCCAGGTACTTATCCTGGTCTCCCATGGGGTGCAGGGTCCAAGGACTTGGGCCATCCTCCACTGCACTCCCTGGCCACAGCAGAGAGCTGGCCTGGAAGAGGGGCAATCGGGACAGAATCCGGTGCCCTGACCAGGACTAGAACCGGTGTGCCGGCACTGCAAGGCGGAGGATTACCCTAGTGAGCCACGGCGCCAGCAAAAATTAATCTTAATGAAGAATGGAATGGGAGAGGGAGTAAGAGATGGGATGGTTTTGTGGGTGAGAGGGTGGTTATGGGGGGGAAAATCCACTATAATCCAAAAGTTGTACTTTTGAAATTTATATTTATTAAATAAAAAGTTTTCAAAAAAAAAAGATTGAACGATCAAGCAATTACTTTGTTTTTAGGATTTTTTACTAATTATAGAGGGGTATTCCCATGCCACTCTAATTTATGAAATCTTCATTATACTGACAAATCATTACAAAACCTCCAGAGCCACCCAAATTGAGCTGAAATTTCATCTTTGTTCTATGCCCACTTAAAACCCTTTTATCATTTAATCATTTACTAATTAATTCCCTATTTCTCTTCCACTTCCAGAGGGTCTCAAGCAACATATAAATAAGTCAAGCAAGGGTAAAAATGGGGGAAAAGTTAAGGCAGATAAATGCGGGATGGACAGCCTACATGATAACTACTAGAAATGACTGCAAATTTTGATAAGTTTCTAAGTGGCCCAAAAAATGGAGAAATAGATATTGCTATAAGACTCAAATATCTATAAAATGAAAAAAGTAAGTATTGAATAAATGCAACATTTATTCTGATAGCAAAAACAGTGTGAAGATTTTCCCACAGATCCTCCAAAAGGGAAAACTGCCTGGCATAGACATTCTTGAAGCCATAGAGAAAGCCATGAGCTTAGTGCCTCTCTGGGGAGGAGAACATGGTGACTAGGGAAGCACAGGGTTACTTTTCACTTTGCACATACTCTTTTGTAGCATTTGAGCAGTGCATAACCTACAGTTTACTAAAGGTGCTGGGTTCAAATCTCCACTCTAAAAATTACTAGTTGTAGAATGTTGGATGAGCCCTGTGCCTCACCCTTAAAGTGGGGATCAGAGAATATCTGCCTCATTAGATGTCTGGGAAGGTTAAATAAATTAGTACATAAAGGAAGCTTGGTATCAGGTAAGTTTAGCTGTTGCCAACAACAATACCAAAGTGCATTTTGTAAAAGCTGCCTTGGGAAGGGTCAAGAGAATGTGGCTTCATGTATAAAGCTCAGTGATAATTGGATTTTAGTCAAGAGTACGAATTCTGAGTATCTCTCAGAAATAAAAAAAAAAAAAAAATTAGCTGCTATGCCTGATCTGCTATGCCTGTATGCATGCAGCTAATAGACGCACTGTGTTTGGGTTTTGATATGTGTTTTATAAGGCAATGCATGACAAAGCATTGTTGAAAGAAATGAAAGAATACCCCAGTAAATGAAAAGGCATCCCTTGTTCACAGATCAGAAGACTTAAGTTGCTATGTCGGCACTACTCCCCAAACTGACCTACAAATTCAATGCAATCTTTACCAAAATCCAGGCTTGCTTTATGGCAGAAACTAAACTAACCCTAAAATTCAGTTGGAAATAAGAGGCGCCAGAATAGCCTAGACAGTGTTGAAAACAAGATCACAACTAGAAGACTCCTTTCCAATTTCAAACTTAGCATAAGTTGAGCATCCTAAACAAATCCCGCCCCCCTCCAAAAGTCCAAAAATTTTTGAGCACCAACTTGATACCACAAGTGGAAAACATACCTGACCTCATGTGACAGCTAACAGTCACAACACAGATGCACAATACACAGTTTTATCCAGCATTTATAAGGGGGAAAAAAATTCCCAGCCCTCTCACACAATGTCTTTTCTGAATATGCCCAGATTCCCTTCTCACAAGCATACTCACAAACCCAGGGACTCTGATGTAAGATGTGGGCATCTAAACTGCTAGCATAAATGCCTGGCCCTGAAGAGATTGTTGTAAATGTCAAAAAACAAAACAAAACAAAACAAAACAAAACTCTGCAGAGAGCCTATGGGTGGAGAGGGTTAAGAAAAAGTGAGTGTGTATTTGGCCAAGTAGCTAAGATGCTAAGATGCCCCAAGTACCATATTAGAGTGCTTGGGTTTGACACCGGGCTCTGGCTCCCCACTCCACCTTCTTGCTAATTAAGACCCTGGGAGGCAGCAGTAGTGGCTCAAGTAATTGGGTTACAGCCACTCAGGTGGGAGAAAATAGGAGAAAGCATTTATGTTTATCTACAGCACAGAAAGTAAAGCTGTTAGAAAAACTAGACAGTGGTGTAGTGCAAAATGTCCTATAGAAGAGCCTGACGTTGGAATGACCACCACATGTGACTTGCAGAAATCAAAAGATAAACTGATGCAGCTCTTTGTAGAAAGTGATGAACAGGAGCTAATGAAAAGCAGAAAAACAATGCCTAGAACTAAAAATGAAAGTCTGAGTTGTGTTTTCAAGAAGCTGATTTGTCAGCTTTGCAGTGAACACCATGCCACTTAATGCTATTCTGGGCATGAAACAATGCAAAGATCTATCATCATGAACTGAAAATCGAAGGGACTTTAATATTCAATAGGCTGGCTGATGGCTCAAGTAGTGGGGTCCCTGTCACTCACCGAGGAGGCCTGGATTGAATTCTCAGCTCCTGGCTCACCCTGGCACTGTCCCAGCTGCTGCAGGCAGTTGGGAGTGAAGTAGGGGCTGGAGATCTATCTCTTTCTCTCTGCATTTCAGATAAAATTAACTAATTTGTTAAAACACACACCATCATAGGCGAACACTGAAAGCTTGCTGTTGTTTGTTGCTGTTTAACAGCTGACAACAGAGGGATTGGTGATGACACCCTGCTGCTGAGTCATCTTGAACACCTTATTTTTTTCACTGTATGAATGCTATGACATATTTTTTACTATGAAGTACTTATGTATGAATGAGTACAAGAAACTCATTGGTTATCCTTAGCAGATAAATTCAGTCAGGAATGACAGTGATGCCAAACCACCACAGGAGTGGCTGAGATGGCAGTGTCTTTACTTTCTGATGGTTTAGTATATACAAACTTTGTTTCATGCACAAAGTTGGCAAAAATAGTATAGAAATCCTTCAGCCTATCTACACAAGTGGCATATGAAACATAAATGAATGCTGGGTTTACAACTGGATCTTCCCCCCAGTGTATCTCATTATTCCAAAATATTCCAAAATCTGAAAAAAATCCAAAATCCAAAACCCAAAACACTTCTAGCCCCAAGCATTTCAGATAAGAGATACACAATGAGTACAAAGCTACAGAAATCAGTGGTAAACTAGCATTAGGATAGACATATGGATTGATGAACAGAATTGAGTCCAGAAGTGGAATGTAATCACATTTATGGCCAATTGATTTTTTTTTTTTACAAAGATGCCAAAACAATTCAATGGGGAAAGAGCATTCATTTTCACAAATGGGGCTGGGACAACTGAAATTCACATGCAAAAGAAGGAAGTTGGATGCCTTCATATCTTACAAAACTTAATAAAAATTCACTCAAAATAGGCAGTAGACTTAAACTTCAGAGCTAAAAGTATACAACTCTTAGAAAATATAGTGGTAAATTGATGACTTTTGGTTAGGCAATGATTTCTTAGATATAACATCAAAACTATAAAGAGCAAAAGAAAAATACTAAGACACTTTGAAGTTTGTGGAAAATCTACATTACAAAAAAACTATGAGAAATAAAAAATAAGGGAAAAAAAACTATGCCCAGATTTCAAGATTGTTTTATACCAAAATAAACTTATCTTTTAATTCCAGTTTTTGATAAGCCTTTGAAGTGCTCTCACAAACTGGACTATTTCAAAGTTTAAAACTTGTGTGCTGCAAACGATACCATCAAGAAGGTAAAAAGTCAACACAGAATTGGAAAATATTTTGCAAGTCATATATCTGATAATGGATTTGTATGTAGATTATATAAAGAACTTTCTCGACTCAGTTATAAAAAGACAATTCAATTTAAAAGATGAGCAAAACATTTGAATAGACATTTCTCCTAAGAAGATACACAAGTAATTATGAAAAGAAGCTCAAAATCACAAGTCATTTAGAAAATGCAAATCAAAATTATAGTATCACTTCAAACCCACTAGGATTGCTACAATCTAACAGACCATAATAAGGGTTGGCTAAGAAATGAAGAAATTGGAACTCCATACATTGCTGGTGGGAATGAAAGACGATGCAGACATTTGGAAAACAGTCTGGCATTTCCTGAAATGTTAAACAGAGTTACCATATGATATAGCAATTCTACTCTTAGTTTATATCTAAGAGAAACAAAAACATATGTCCACATAAAAAGTTGGACACAAATGTTCATAGAAGCATCACTTATCGCAGCCCCAAACAAGAAACTACCCAAATGTCCATCAATATGCTTATCTGTGATAGGTAAATAAAATATGACATATCCATAATGAAATATTATTTGGCGAAAGAATATCAACAGATGTCTAACACGGGAGAACCTTGAAAACATTATGCTAAGTGAAAGAAGCCAGTTACAAAAGACCATATTTAGGCAAATCTCAGCAAAGAAATGGATACAAACAAAGTAGAGTAGTAGCTGCCTGGGACTAGAATTAAAACTAACTACTCATGGATATTAAGCTTCTTTTGAGGGTAATGAAAATGTTATAAAATTAGACAGTGGCAATGGTTGTACAACTTTATGAATATACTAAAAAAAACTTAGTTGTATACTTTGATTCAACAAAAACAGTTGAATTTTACCATATGTGGATTACCTCAATAAGGATTTTTTTTTTTTAAGGAAATACAACTAGTCACCAGGCTGCTGCAATTTATGGAATCTGGATTCCAGTTCTTGAGTGGAGAATGCACTACTTTCAGGCTCCAAGGATATTATATCTGGAAGCTAAAGTTTTGATGGAATTGGACAGAGCTGTGATCATTGCCAACAATCTGAGTACAGATTTTATATGTCATTAATTAAGGACAACATTTTAAGCAGTTGGTGAACTAGTTAGTCCGTGCGTCCGGCCAGATGTGGCACATCCATTTCCAGGGCTGTCCATGGGAAACGCTGGGACCTCAGGTCAGCAGGGTATCCTCTGCTCTGGAATGTAGTTCCAGGTCAGTTGTCCCACCATCAATTAGTGCAAGTGCTCAAGGGGAGGCCAACTGATTTCAACATTATCTTAAACAAAACCATAATTAGGAAGGTAAGCATCCTGCCAAAACATTACATAACACATTCCAAAGGCAATTCAAAATGAATTTTGGACCAACCATGCAAATTATACACGTGTAGCACAGCTTTTAAAGGTTAATTGTTATGCATATTTCTGCTTGTACTACTTATGTAGTGTACAACTTTTTTTTTTTTTTCACTTCAATTTTCCCGTTAGGATTCAGTAATTCTGCAAGTTCAGACTTCACAAGAAATAAGGTTCACAAGCCAAAGTCACAAACATGTGTCTATCTGTCCATTGCCTTCAATGCCTTATAATCCAAAACATCCAAATAACACCACTTATAGCTTGGTTACCACCTGGGAGATCCACTCCCTAAAAACTGAGTCAGGATCTGCATTTTAATAAGATCCTCAAGCAACTTGTGTGCACATTAAAGTTTGAGAGGCTTTGCTCTCACATCCAACTGAAACTCCACACAGAGCAACCTCAGGAGAATTAGGCGGTGGGTCATTATGAGTAACCTTGATTAAGAACATTTAAGAGCAGCTTGTAGAAACCTCAAAATGTCCCTATCTGATTCAGAGTGATAAAAGCTATAAACTTCCTGTTTTAAATTTTTTTAAATGTTATTTATTTGAAATGCAGAGAGACACAGAGATAGAAATATATTTTTCATCTACTGGTTCACTCCCCAAATGCTTGCAACAGCCAAGGCTAGGCCAGGCCAAAACCAGGAGCCAAGAACTCAGTCTGGTTCTTCCATAAGGGCATGTAGGGACCCAAATACTTTAACCACAACCTGTTGCTTGCACAAGTGCACATTAGGTAGAAGCTGGAATTAGAAGTGGAGACAGGATTCAAACCCAGGCACTCTGATATGCAATGTGTGTGTCACAAGCAGTGTCTTAACTATTGCAACTTAAGCCTGCCCCTGTAAAGTTTCTCTTTACATAAATATACATCCATCCCAGGAAAGAAGGCCAAGGGGACCCCTTTTATTTAAATATTGGGGGTGGTAGAGCAGAGAGAGCTTGTTCCCAAGGGAAGTATTCCCATTTTTTTTTCCCAGTTGTCCCTGGTTCTTCCTTCTCACTTTGCTCTTTTGCCCCTGAGGGAAGCCCAGCCTGACACACTTCAGGTGGAAGTTATTAGTGGCAAGAGAGTTCCTGGGTGGAATATGGAAGCCTCACTCTGGGTGTACCTATTGTAATTGGGAATTCAGTGGTCTCCAGGCCATGGTGGAGAGAGGGGGTCTGGGAAGCACTCAGAAGAAGCCTCTGCAGGGTGATATCTAACATGATGATTCTGGGTTCTACCCTGAGTTTCTAACTCAGGAGGTTTGGGTTGAGGCCCTGAAATCTACATTTCAACCAGTGCCCCCAAATGATTGTCCTGTAAGAATGCCAGTCCCACACATAAGGAAACAATGGCATACATCAACTTACCATGGGGTTTCCAGTCTTGATAAACCCATCCTAAGCTGCAAATACTGTAAGTCAAACATGCATTTAACACACACCCAACCTACTAACATCCCAGCTTAGCAACACTACACACTGTCAAGTCTCGGTTGTCACTTTCATGAGTGCATGGCTGACCCGGAGCTGCACTGGCCACTGCTGTCATGCATGGTAAGAGAGTTGTAGCCCGGGGCAGGGGTGGTGTGGGGTTGGTGGATCAAAATTTCAAAAAGTATGGTCTGTACTGAATGCATATCACTTTTACAGTATTGTAAAGTCAAATGGGTCTATGAGCAGGAGAGAGGGCAGCACCACCTTTGCAAATAAATCACTTGTTCTCAAGCACCTATTTCATTTCTTGAACTGACTGATGTTGTCAACTTCGTGACTGGCTTCCAGGAGCCTGGTAGGATCACCCCACATTTACTGAGTATCTTTTGCAGGCTTTCCACTGTGTTTGGGCTGGGAAGCAGCAAAGGGTGTGATCACATTAAGAGAAGTGTTTCTCAACTTCCTAGAAGCATGACAAATGGACCATTTCAAGATTTGTGAAACAGTTTGACCAAAAAAAGTATATTACCTAACCACAGTTACCATATTTACTAACCTTTTGGAAGCACCAGTGTGCCAAGAACAAACAAGGCTTTCTCAGTGGGAAGGCTAATTCTGCAGCCCCGCTGCCAGGATTCAGATCCCACCTTCTTCACTCACATCCGGGCTTAGAAAAGCAATTTAACTTTTCTGTGCCTTAGTTTCCTCATCTGTAAAGCGAACGTAGAACAGTTACCTGAGTTATTACAAGGATTACATGAAGCACTTAAATATTTAACTGATACAGACAGTTCCAAGAATCTAAATAGTGCCCACCGAGTATTTGCCGTATCTTTCCATCAAGGCCACAAAACTATTCTGGGTACACCAATTCCATGGGCGGATTTGCAATTCGAGGTGAAAAAAAGGGAATTAAAATTCATGTTTAATGAATTAAGCGGAGCGGAGGAGTTATGCTAACTGGATAACAGTTGGTTGGAGAGTTAGAGCTCCCTAACCCTTGACTTCTCTGGAAGCCTGAGGCCACACTCCGCCTGGGGTCTCAGGCTCAGCCGGGACAGGGAGGCCTGGCAGGAGTGCGGGGAGGCGCGAACCGCCGCCCAGCCCCAAGGCAGGTGCGGGCCGAGGCGCGGGCCCGGACCGCGGAACCGCCGGCCGCCGCCCCCCGCCGGCAGCGCCAGCCGGGAGGATGCAGGCAGCAGCGGGGAGCGTGCGCGGCCACGTGACGGCCGCTATAAGAGCGCTCGGGGCGGACGCTGGGCTCCCGCCGCGCCTCCTCCCGGGCCGCGCTCCCCTCCCCGCACCCGGCTTCTCCGAGCCACTAACCTGCGGCTGCAGCGGCCGCCCGCGCCCCGGCAGCACCATGACAGGTACGCGCCGCGCCGCCCCGCGCGCGGCGGGCTCGGCCCCGCCGCCGTCCCCGGCTCCTCGCTCCGCCGCCGCCCCGGGCGAGTTCCCACAGGATCCCGAGCGCCGCAAAGTTGCCGCGGACCGCCGCGCCGCGGCGCGCAGGACTCGGAGCAGTGCGGCGGAGCCGGGGGCCCTGGGCCGAAACCCTGCTCCGGCTTCCGTCTCCTCGCCCTTCCTCCTGCTCTCGCCGTGAAGGGCGGGCGGCCCAGCAGCTGCAGCGGGGCTGAGTGGGGGTGGGGAGCCGGGGGCGCCAGGCGGCAGCCCCGGGGCGCAGAGGGGGCGCGGGGTGCGTCCGCTGCCTAGCCGGCAGGAGCCCCCAGGCAAGGGGCCGCCCAGAGCCGGGACCCCTGCGGCCTCGGCCCGGCTTCTCGGCCGCCCGCCCCGGCCCTGGCCGCCACGCCGAGCCTATTTTTAGGCCTTTGGGGCCGGGCTGCGGGGAGCCGGCAGCCGGGCGAGTGTCCCCGGGGGCGGGCCCCGCGGGTGGGAGGGCGCCGGCCTCAGCTTCACTTGTTGCAGGGCGCTGCGGCCGCTGGCGAATCTGCCCCCCGCGAGGACCGGGAAGCTGGGAAGAAACTGGCCCTTCCGTGTGGTTGCGGCTGATTGCCGGGATGGTATGGCAGTTGAACTGCCTGCCAATCTTTGCAGGTGTGACGGAGCTCAGTCGCCTTTGCGGACGTGGAGCTCCTACCCAGCTGTTGTGGGTCTGTCGTTTGCTAGGTGTGGTGTTGTAGCCTGGGTGCTTCAGCGTTTGAGCACTTGTCCCGCCCCTTATTTAATCCAGGAATTCACCCATATTTTGCTTCCTTGAATCCTGCTGTTAAACTTTCTCCAAGACCTGCGGGACGCTGGACCACCTTTAAGTTACAGCAGGACTCCTAATGCCCAGATTAAGTATTTTGGATGCAGACTGACTGACACGGTACTGCCTTAGGGCAGGTGGAAGATTAGAGCAGCAGGCACAGGCAGAGGTGGGTGAGCCTGACAAGGGGCAGGTGGCACTGCTCCCAGGGTTCCTCAGTGTGATGGGCTTGGAAGCCCGGGACCCGCCAGAGTGGGCCATGCCAGTCTTTTTGTAACTTAGAAGTCGGCCTGTCCTGAAAGAGGGCTCAGCGATAAGAGGATGCGGCAGTCCTACGCGAGAAGATGGCTCTCAGGCCCCGCACCTGCAGGATACGCTGGCCCACTCGGCAGCACACAACCTTCTCCCGCTCCTCCATGGAACTGCCCCTGCCGCCAGCCTCCACGTTGGAAAATGGGCAAGGGAGAATGACGAAACCCAAGACGGAGAATCCATGGCAACATGTCCCAACTCCCTGGTTGGGCAACAGTGCCCCCAAGTGACCCCTGCCAGAGCCTGCTCCTCAGTCATCCTATACATTTGGATGCCCACCAGCTTGCTGTTAAAAAAAAAAAAAAATTCTCCGCCATGGAGCATGCCCAGAACGGTCCCGGAAGAAAGACCAGAGACAAGTTAAAGGTTGGGCTGGCGGTGGGGATTGTTCAGGGGGAGGAATGATCCACGTGTTTGCCTTGGGTTCCTGCAGCTAAGTGATTGCTTAAGGCTGCGGGAGCAGGGTGCCCTGGGTGCGGGTAGTAGCTACTCCTTCTCTAAAGTGGAGGCAGACTTGCTAGCATTTGTGGGTGGTCTCTAAATCCATATGACAGTGATGGATCACGATTTAGATAGCAGCCTCATGGAGAGGTGTCTTCTGTGGGCAGTGTATCCAGACAGAGACTCCCAGGGACTCCTCAGAGGACATGGGCGGGGCACATTTGCTCCAGGTTGAAGAATCGGTATGCAAAGCCATGGAGCTGGTGTGTTGGGGTGCAGCAGGTTAAGCTGCCTGCCTATAACCGCGGCATCCCATGTCAGAGTGCCAGTTCGAGTCCCAGCTGCTCCACTGCTGACCCAGCTCCCTGCTCATGTGCCAGGGAAGCTGCAGCAGATGCCCTAAGTGTGCCACTGTTACCTGTGCAGGAGCTCAGAACTGAAATCCAGGCTCCTGGCTCTGGCCTGGCCCTACCCTGGCTGTTGTGGCCACCTGGGGAGTGAACCAATGGATGGAAGGTCTGTCTCCCTCTCTCCATGTCACTCTTTCAAATAAGTAAATAAATCTTTAAAAGAAAGATAAAAATGCCTGCAGTGTGGCATGATCCTAAGACCCAGAATGAAGAATGTGGCCTCTACTCTCAGACTCAGCTGAGGTTGACAGTTGGGTTTGTGCCTGCCTGAAGATAGACCCTTGCAGAAGAAAAGGGAAATTCGCTCTTGTTCTCTTCTCACCACCGCTGATTGCCTGAAGTTCACCCTCTGGGTGTTGAGCTGTTTAGTCTGCCAGTTTAGCAATTTTCATGGCTCCGTAAGCCTCTCAAAGGTTGCCAGACAGTCCTGGGAAGCAAGGGTCTTTAAGCATTCTTGAAGCAGCTGCTGGGGTTTCCCCACCAAAAAAAAGCAGTTGCTTCCTTAATAGAGCAAGTGGTCTGAGAGTTGCTGATTTTGCCGAATTGTTGTTTGAACAGGGTCCTGGGGAAAATGCTTTTTCCAAGTTAGATACTGTAATGAGCGTGGTTTTTCTTTTTCTTTGTATTAAGATCAGGCCTTTGTGACACTGACCACAAACGATGCCTACGCCAAGGGTGCCCTGGTCCTGGGCTCATCCCTGAAACAGCATAGGACCTCCCGAAGGCTGGCCGTGCTCACCACCCCACAGGTCTCAGACACCATGAGGTGAGAACCTCGTGGCCCGTGTGTCTATCCACCCACCCCAGGGCTCTGTCATCCTCCTTCCCCATCTCTGGCCTTGGTGGGCATTGAGTCACACCCTGTGCAGGAGTTGAGCAATGGGTAGAGAAGGACAAGAGCTGCTGAGTGCAGGATTCCTGGGACCGAAACCTCCTCCCAGCTTTTGGGAGGTATCCCAGCCTAGCTCCCTGTGGGAGGCGGCGTTCTGACCCACACCCATCCTGAGTCCAAGGAGTAGTAGAAGGAAGACGCTGCATTCAACTTGGCCAAGTGCTGTCTAGATGATGAACACGCACCTTTATGTAGTCACTGCTCACTTGTAGTCCTCTCCCAAATGCAGCAGGGGTGCCCAGTCCTGTTTGAAGCCAGGAAACCCTCTGGTGACTTTGAAAGAGAAGCAGTCCCTTCCTTCATTGCCAGTTGACATTGGAGTGTAAAGATCTTTATTTCAACATAATACAACTAAAATCTTCCCAGAGGCTTTCTGACTTTCTGTTTTGTTAGAGAAGGCATCCTGAGGGGCACAGGCAGCTTGTTGATTGTGTAGTTCACTAACTTTAAAAAAAATCTGGGCACACTAGCAGCTTTGTGTCATGTTTATTTTTGTGGGCTGCTAGCCCTCTTAGAAATTGAAAATGCCCTTTTTGTGACTTTTTTTAAAATTTAAGCAGAAGCCAAGGGCTTCTGAAAAGTAGGCAGTATGTATCCATGTATATATATCTGGATATATATTTATATATATTTCACACTAACAACCTTGTTCCTAAAATGGTGATTTAGGAAGATGCCAGAAAGGCCACCTTCTAATGCATGTGTCCTGATCTGTAACCTCTCAGTGAGGATGTGTATGAGAAATCAGAGTTGAATTTCCCCCTCCAGCATGAATTTATTATTTGCCTCTGGCCATTTCTTTTCAAACAGACTGAGTTTACAGTTTAACTAGAACCTGCTCTGGGACAGCTTTGGAAGCAGAATATAAAAGATTTGTTCTGCATCTCTGACATCATTCTAAACGTCCAGGGATGATGTTTTTAGCGTATGTTTTTCCTTGTGCTCAGTTTAGTGTCTTACCTGAGTCTACCCCTCTGAAGCGCCTCAAGAGCTTTCCAAAATAAAGCTTCCTAAATTGTGGGCATGGAGAATTATACCTCACATAGCAAAGTGAGACTCTCATTGTGCCCCAGTAGAGTGCTAAGCACATTATAAATGCACACTAAATTGGAATCTTAAAAAAATAGTGACCTGGTAACCCAGCCCTTTGCCTTCTTTTGGGACACTGAGCGATGGGCAGTTCCCCGTCAATTGTGTTAGCAAACATGTTTGGTTAAAGGCTGCATTGCGAGTACCCTATGCACACGTTACTCAGCATCATTTGTAAAGGAATGCAGCAGTCTGCAAGAATCAATAAAATGTCATCATCAAATATATAGGCTGTTGCGAAGATGAAACTCTTTGACCAAGTGTCAGTCACATTTTTACAAGCTATCTTTACAACCTGCCCAGTATTCAGTGCCGGGATTTTAAAAAAATAGAAAATGTCTATAATAATTTTTAAGACTAGCACTTGAACCTCACCATAAACATTTATTGGGAAAGTTAGCTGCACATGCAGATGAACAGAATTTGCCCTCAAGTAAATGAAGACAGATTTCAGGGAATATGCCCGACCAAGGAAACAGGTTGTTCTAAGCGACAGAAAGGGTGGGTCACTTGTTCTGAAAAGACACTGAGTGTCGTTTTCTGGGTTTTGTCTTGACAGAAAGGCTTTAGAGATAGTCTTTGATGAAGTCATCACCGTGGACATCTTGGACAGTGGCGACTCTGCGCATCTCACCTTAATGAAGAGGCCTGAGTTGGGTGTCACACTGACCAAACTGCACTGCTGGTCCCTTACTCAGTATTCAAAATGCGTGTTCATGGATGCAGATACTCTGGTGAGTGAGGCTCACAGGGCTGCAAGGATGTCCTGGATATACAGGCCGAGACTTGCTAGGCATCTGAGGAATGCTGGCAAGACTTGAGAGTCAAGTTCAGATAAAACCACTACCGTTGTGAAAGGTGTTGGGGGATGACGGACAGTGGGGCCCTGGCTGCCTTAGCTGTCATCATCCTCTGTTTTGGATCACACTGGGAGCACTTCAGAAGGATAGGCCACCCCAAAACATTTCTGTAATGTTTCTCCTCCCGCTTTGAATCAGGTCCTGGCAAATATTGATGATCTTTTTGAGAGAGAAGAGCTGTCGGCTGCACCAGACCCAGGCTGGCCTGACTGCTTCAACTCCGGGGTCTTTGTTTATCAGCCTTCAGTGGAAACCTATAATCAGCTGTTGCACGTTGCTTCTGAGCAAGGCAGTTTTGATGGTATGTATCTGCAGCCTTCACATCTGATAAGTTGTTCCTCCCTTGTAGGGGCGTCTCTTCCCCGAGCCGTAATTGCTGTGGTGTCTTGTGCCTAGAAGACACATGAGATGTAGCACGTTTTAAGTTGTGCTCCTTTTGGAAATCCTTGCTGTGTCTTGGTGTGCCTGTGTGTACCGTTTTCCCCATAGATGCATGAGGTTAAGCAGTTTTATCCGCTTGCCTTTTTTTTTTTTTTTTTTTTTTTTTTTGACAGGCAGAGTGGACAGTGAGAGAGAGAGACAGAGAGAAAGGTCTTCCTTTGCCGTTGGTTCACCCTCCAATGGCCGCCGCGGCCGGCACGCTGCGGTCCTAGCACCGTGCTGATCCAATGGCAGGAGCCAGGTGCTTCTCCTGGTCTCCCATGGGGTGCAGGGCCCAAGCACTTGGGATATCCTCCACTGCACTCCCTGGCCACAGCAGAGAGCTGGCCTGGAAGAGGGGCAACCGGGACAGAATCCGGCGCCCCAACCGGGACTAGAACCCGGTGTGCCGGCGCCGCTAGGCGGAGGATTAGCCTAGTGAGCCGCGGCGCCGGCCCCGCTTGCCTTTAAATAGGCTTTCTTATTCGAGTATTAGAAATGTACCACAGTTATTAAAAAAGTAAGATAATACTGACAGGTCAACAGCTTTAACATCTGTCCATAAACCTGAGTGAACTTGAGCTCCAGAGGGCTTGACAGCCATTGCCCACAGGAGGGCTAAGAGTTGTCTCCATGGAAACTTGAAAAATAAGCCTGATTATTTGGTTTCCATTCATTCTCTAAGGAGACATTAAAAAAAGAAGATGGAAAGTTTCTGTGAATAATCTTTGCTTCTAAACTCTCATTTTATCTAAAGCTTATGTCTGATAGAATGATATCTACAAATCCAAATATAACATTAACAAAGTCATCATCCATTTTCTATCGTGTTTGAGTGTATCTGTAACTAAATGTATGTAAAGGTGATATGGACTGTCTATGATATAGGGCCTTAGATCCTTTGGAGAATTAAATTGTTTTTTTTTTTTTTCATTTATTTTACTTGAAAGACAGAGGGACACAGAGAAACAAGAGTTTCCATTCAGTGGTTCACTCCCTAAATGCCTGCAATACTCAGCCCAGGCCAGGCTGAAGCCAGAAGCCAGGAACTTAATCCAGGTCTCCCACATGGATGGCAGGAACCCAAGTACATGAGCCATCACCTGCTGTCTCCCAGAATGCATGTTATCAGGAAGCTGGGAGGAAGCTAAGCCAGGACTTGAACTCAGACACTGTAATCTGGGATTTTGGCATCTTAACCACTGTGCCAAATGCCCATCCTCCTTTGGAGAATTTTGATAGAATGAATTAATAGCTATGTTTCTCTTTTAGGCCAATCTCTGAAATAAGTAATAAACCATTTTTTAAAAGTAACATCAGAAACAAAACACAAGATAAAACTAGTAATGTAAAGGCAATTCTTATAAAATATGGTTGATGGGCCTTTTGAATAAAGAAAAGACCAGGCAGACAGGAAGAAGACCTAGAAGGACTCTAGGGATGACTCACATCAGATACCTGACACTGAGGCAAAAAACAGGCAGGCGCAGTCCAGGGGCTTTCTCCCCCGCCTCCCTACCCCACCCCTCGTCCAAGAGGAGATCTACACGGAGTAGATCTATTGGAATTAGCAGAAGTATCTTAGTGACCTGAGATTCAGCCCTGGATGCAGATAGGAGGAGTCATTTTCTGTACCTAGTTATAAAGTTAAAAATCAGAATACTGAACTTTTTTAATTAAAAGATTAAAAGTTTGTCAGTAGCTAAATTAGGATATTGAAATTTAAAACATTTCACATGATACTTAAAACTGAAATTGGGTTTTTGTCGCTGTTTATAGAATTGAATTCTATTTTGTTTTTTTTTTTTGGATTAGCCACTGTTGGAAATGTCACTGAAATAAGAATGCGTAAGTCTGTCTGTCTGTGCTGATTGGTTAATTTACACTCTAAGCCCAAATCTCAAGGGGGAGTTTTTGCCCCTGCAAGGGATATTTGACAACTTCTGAAGACATTTGTCTCAGTCGAGGGGGCGGTGTGCTCCTGGCTTCTGGGGAGTAGCCAGGGATGCTGCTACACCCTGCAGTGCACAGGACGGCTGCCCACAACCAGGAGTTATCCAGCCCCAAATGTCAGTCCTGCTGAGGTTGAGAAGCTGCGCCATGGAAAGACATTACTCGCTTTAAAACAGCAGGACTGCCTGAACCATACTGAATGGCAGTATCTGATTATTTCAGGCAACTTTAAGTGAGAAAATAACATGTTGAATGTTCACTGTGGTCAAGGCCGAATGAAGCTTCTTTGCTCGTCTGACATGTTTTTATATCCTGCTATTTCCTTTCATGTAAGGAATGGAAGCTGCACGGTTTCTAAGTCCTAGTGCTGTACACTCAAGCCGCTGCCTTTTCTAAGAGGAGGAGGAGACTGTTCAAGCAGAACTCCCTGTTTGTTGTAACTTTCCCATCGCAGCAGGATCACTACCTTTACTCCTTCTCCTCTCATGTGAAGGAAGTGAGTGTAATCCTGCCAGAAAGTCAGTGTAACTGTTCTCAACTTCAGTAAGCGAATCACATTCTGAAATAGATCTTGTGGGCTTGCCAAGTGCCTGAAATCCAAATGACTTTAATCGTGTAAGGAGAATCCAGTTTCTAACCGAGAAGCGTATTAGATGCTGTTGCTGTGAGATAAGAGTTTAGTTACCAAACAGTAGTGTGCCATGGTAAATTACCCAAGTTATGGTTTTAGAATATGAAACTTCATTAACTGGTAGGAGTCTGGTCTAGCTACTACGCTTTAGAATCTAGAGGCAGGAGAGGAGTCGATGGATTTGTGGTGTAAAAGCCTGAACGTGGGCAGAGTGTTCAACTAGAAAGCACGTCCCGCCTTTTCAGTCTGAACCTGAAACCACTGTGAGATTCTCCGTGTGCCTGCTAGCACTTTTCATTATTCAGCAGCAGGCTTTCCAGCGCTGCCTTCCGCTGACGGACCAACTCAGGGACTGGCTCGTGGCCGGCAAGGGGTTGAATTTTCTCTGTTAATAGAAATGCTTAATGAAAAGAGTTTCAAAACATCGACTATGCAGATGAGCTCACTATGCGAAGATTCATCAGAATATACTAGCAACTCTTAAGTGAGAGGTTGTTTTCACTTGAAGTAGCTGTCGCTCAGCTTTACCCAGCAAAGAAAGCTCACTCGGTGCCTTGCGGAGCCTGCTCCCCTCTGGGGGGAGTCAGTACCTGTGTGACATAAAGACATGGGGGGCTTACACTTGATATCACTGATTATATTCTGAACATCAAACTGATGGCAGTAGCCTTGCTTTGCCTCGTTTTCAATATATTCTATAAAAGTTATAAGAATTTTTAAGTGAAAATTATATTAAAAATTGTGTTTAGGTGTCATGCCATAGGCACTGAGGTGCACATTTTGGGGTATTTCTTTCACCGTCACGTACGCTGACAGCCCCAGGTTTCCCCTCCCCCAGTCCCCCAAATTTAGTGTGCAGAGGTGTACGTGTGAGCATTATTACCTTGGTTTTCCAGAAGACCAGTTTGGCAGGTGACTGTATCTCAGTCTGAGTATCTTGAAAACCCTGCTTAATCTCTCGCCTATCTGTAGTCATGGATGGGGCCTGGTGCTCACTGACAAGCCACACAGGCTGCTGATGGCCCAGCTTTTGCAGCTGCTCCCACAGCCCTTGTAACAGGAAAGAATGTGGCTGTCATTCTCATCACCAGCCCTGTAATCACCTCCCCCCAGCACCCCGTGCCTCTGGTCAAGAAAGTGCCCCTAATAAGGCAAACCATTTTAGGCACCTTGACATCTCTTTCCCTTGCAAATACCTAGAGTATTAGACACTTAGACACGTCACCAGTTCAGTGTTGGAATCTAACTCTCCATCGGGAAGAATTTGAGTTCTGTGCTGCTGTACACATCTTCCAGTTGTCTTGTCACTTCATCACAGAAGTGGCAGTTCCTGAAAAGTTGAACAATAGCCGTTGTGAAATAGATATATATTAGCATTTTATAGGCTGTGACAAGATGAGGTTAAATTTAGGGCTTGTTATCAGTAAGAGGGGGAACAAAGAGGCCATGTTATTATTTTAAGTACTAATGAGCAGTTCTTTCTCCTCGCACACTCATGTGAAATGAACTGATGCACTTGGCTCTTGAATTGAAGAAATCAATCTGGATACACACAGAGGTTTCTTTTTCTCTGTGACTCTGAAGTATCCTAAATTAAGGGTGCTTGTACAGATAAGAATTTAGTGCTTAACATTTGCTGTCTTTTAAATTTCATCTGTATGTGTTTCAAAACCCAAGTCAGAGGAACTCAGAGTTTCCAATATTTTAAGGAAAAAATTTTAGTGCTTGTTTTAGTTACTGTGACTTAAATACCCTAAATGTTTTATTGGTGTACTGGAATTTTGGACAGTGGTTGAATTTTCAGAAAGAAGAAACAAATCGAGAATAAATTGACAGAATATAAAGTGTGATTTTACTTTAAGCAGAATCCAGGATCTGCTGTGAGATCTGTCTACCCACACGTTTCATGTTCTGTGGTCGCCGAGGCCCTTAAATGGAGTATAGGAGTGCTTTTTAAATGTTTACGAGATAATTGAGTACTAAGTTCTATTGAAGTTTAAGATTGACCCCAGTGCTATCCTCTCTCATATCTGTCTTTAATTAGGCTTCACAAAAGGAGCTGCCCAAAAAAGGAATGAAGGACTGAGGTGTTTCAAGATAGTACTTGTTCAAACCGAATGAGCTCAGAAATCAGGCACTTCCCTTGGCTCCCCCAGTGGAGAGGGTCGGCTTTCACAGTTGTCTCCCCATGATGGGCTTTCCCCAGCTGCCCAACCACTAGGCTGTGTGCTGCCCTAAGAGTGTTTGATCAGTTGCTTTCCAAATAATTGTTCTCCTGCGTGCTACAATTAATGGTTTAGGTAGTGAGTATCTTAAATAAGTACAGAGGAAAAGCAAATGCCATGACGTGTAATGGCAAAATAAATGAGCACACGTAAAGGTTTTTTTCCTTAAGAGCAATTTTTATCTCATTGTGCTCATGAGTATTTTGTTTTTTAATGTAGCCATCTGTTTGTCTCCAGCTATACAACCAGCAGAGACCACGGACCCTGTGAGATGTAGGGAAGGAGGAAGGGACTTTGTAAGTGTGCAGGCTCATATGCTGGTCATTTCGCTTCTCGGCATTCCTGTGTGATTCTCATCATTCATTCATTGGACAGATTTGTGTTGAAGCCCTGCTATCTAGCTTGTGCTGGGAACCTGCCATTGTTCCAGTTCTCTGAGCTGGTGGCAAAGTCAAGTCTGAGCTACATAGTTTTTCTCACCACTGTGGGTTGGTTATGTGTGTGTGTTTTTCTCTCTGCCAACTCTTGAACATTGCGGCATTCTTTAAAATGTATCATGAGAGTGATAGAGGAGGAGCCCTGTTAACCTGGCCTTCTTACAGATGAATGACTGAAAATTCATTGCCCTCAGTGCACAGAACAGCTGGTACTCATTTTACAGAGGACCACACAGAGGCTCAAGTCTTCTATCTCTGCAGCTCATGTTCTCCCCTCTGGTGCACAAATACTTCTCTACATTGTCATTTTAGACTGATAGCACATTGTTCAGGGTCTGGAAGTATTCTTGGAAGTCTTACTCTCACCTGCATTTCTACAGTAGGCCCTTCATTTGGTATTGCAGAAATCATTTTAGCATCTAATCTGGGCAAGATACTAAGTTTAAAAGTGTCTGGAATAAAATGGTAATTGATACAGATTTTATCTCTGTTCCCATAAAGCTTATATTCTATGACAACTTACAGACTTTTTAAAAAAAGATTTATTTATTTATTTATTTGAAAGGCAGAGTTGCAGAGAGAGAGAGAGGCCTTCCATCTGCTGGTTCACTCCCCAGATGGCCTTGGTTCCAGCTTCCTGTTTTTATTTTCCTTAGTCTAATTTTAAAATTTTAATCTTTTTTAGATTACTGTTTTATCTATATCCTTATAAGCCTTTTTTGGAATAAGATTGGCATCTAAATAAATAGAATATATCTTTAAAAAAAAAAAAAAAAGGTTGGAGCTGCGCTGATCCAAAGCCAGGAGCTTCCTCCAGTTCTCCCACACAGGTGCAGGGGCTCAAGGACATGGACCATCTTCTGCTGCTTTCTCAGGCCAGCAGCAGAGAGCTGGATCAGAAGTGGAGCAGCCGGGACTTGAACCGGTGCCCATATGGGATGCTGGCACCATAGGCAGCGGCGTTACCCACTACACCACAGTGCCGGCCTCACCTTATAGACATTTAACAACTAGTGTAATTACATAATTTAATCTGAGAAGCTCAGAGTGGTAGGGGAATCTTGACCAGGAGGACCTGCCTTAGATGGAGAAAGTGAAATTTAAGTCAAGAATGAGTATATCCTTGCATTTGTGTAATAATTTCATGGCTTGGTTATTAAGAATCCTTTTTAAAGAAACAGTGGAAAAAACAAAAGCTATAACATGAAGTGGTGAAACGAATCAGCTGTTATTGCCTTTAAATGGGCTGAGGCCAGTGAGATGCACGATGCTGAGACCAAGTGCCTGGATTTCCATAAGCCACCTGGGGTTAATCCCCTGATCCTCAGTAAACCTCATAGAAAGATCCGCCCAAGCTGGGCAGTTCATAAACATGATTTTAGTAATCCTTGGCATTCTCACTGTAGACAGCACTAAGGATATCCACCAAGTTTATTATAGAAAGTCTGTTTTAAGGAGTGAGTACATGTTCATTTCAGCACTGTCTATAGCTCAATTATTTTATAAGCATATTTTACTATAAATTACAGGCTTGATATCTGGTGTTGTGCTCCGTTTTATGTGTTGGGAGCCATTAGAGAGCTGAAGCATATCTGTCTTATTTTCATGGCTGCTAAGTCTGGACCAAATTCACAGAATTTCCGACATTTCCAATAGAAACAACATCTTTAAGAGTAGTATCCTCTGATATGATAAAATGAAAAAGGAGTTGTTCTTCAAAAAACTAGATCAGTGTAAACAAATCGCCCAGTGATTGAAGTTTGGGCTTTGATTCCGGTAGGCCTAGGATGTGTCTCAACATTGTGTGTTTCTGTCAAGCTCCCAGGTGATGTCCACGCTCCCAGAACTTGGGCCACACTTTGAGCAGCACAGCTATATCAGGAGCATTGCTATGGCTGAGATACTAAGGTGTTCATTTAATACTGGAATTGACTGGCCCACCCTGCCGTCCACCTTAGACTGGCCTGTTGCCCACAGACTGTGGGAGAGCACACAAACCACACACGCATTGAGCAGACAGATTTAAAAGGTCACACTCAAAAACCCCATTTCTATAAAACTAATTGGTTATGCAACTCATAGTCCCAGCTTCTGCTGAGTGCTATGGTGTGTCATGCTTAACAGCTTTATGACCCCACTCAAAAGAACTAGAACATACCACATAGCTGTAAGGCTCTCAGTGGAAGGCTGGTACAGAATCAGGTATTTGCTTTTGTTTGTAGAACAGATGCCCTGTGCCCATTGTTCCCTGTCTCCGTGTCTCTCACCTGTGCTGCCACGCCCAGGCCTGCTGGATTACAGCTGCCCGTGATGCCTCATAATCCTGTTTGTCGGTTCTGAGATGATTCCGATTAAAAGTGTCTTAACCTGTCAGATTAAATAAAGCTGCCCTTGGAAGTCTGACCAGATTACACTGCATGGAAGGTCTAGGGTTTTGTGGTGGGAATTGAGCCATCTTCAGGGCATCTTTCTGTGTCTTGTAACTCAGACGTGCTTAGATTTGCCTTCTACCTTGAATTACGCTCTCATTTAGAGACCTCTAAGCAGAGGACATGCCACATATAGATTTCTCTGTAGAAGTTGAAACATTTACCTCACCTTGGAAGTTTGTACTGTGTGCTTTTGAAAAAAAAAATGGCTAGGATCTTGAGACTTGCTGTATTTTAAAATTATTTAAGAACCCACAAACTACTAGGTGGTATTTAAATTCTGTCTTTAATCCACGATTTTGAGCTCAAAGGTGATCCTTCATAGTCATATATTGATGGTTGGTGGTCATGGAAGGTTTGTGATCTGGGTTAGCCCATCTGGAGGCCAGGATCTAGTTGAATGTTTATGGACTTGCCAGTTTAGTGGACACCATTGACTCCCCAAGTCTACCTTGCTGCCTTTTCTTGATGGTTTCCTGCTTGTTCGCTGCCTCCTCTCCCTCCCGCGGCACACAGCTGATGGGCAGCGATGTTTGTAGGGTACCTGAGGGTAAACAGAAACGGCCTCGTGTGGCCAGGGGCAGCCAGCCAGGGGCTCTGAGGGATCAGCAGCTCTGCTGCCTGTTTCCTAGGCTTACGTGGGTCGGATTTGGATGTTTTGCTTTGTAACTGTTATTTGGCCTCCCGAGAATTCGATTTCTTCACAGCATTGCATGAGCCAATCATTGTTCTAAGTGGAGTTGCTTTATTTTAAAAAAGATCTTATAATATGCTATAGGAAAAACATAGTATGATACCCACATTTTAGAGCATTCAAAAACACAAGGAAGCACATGTGGTGTCTAGAAGTGGGTATCATGTGGCTAAATAAAGGAAAGCAAGACAGTTAGAACAGAATTCATGATGGATAGGTACCTCTGGTGGGAAGGGCCAGTTGTTCATGTTCAGGTTCAGACACTGGATTTATAGAGTGGTATTACTAATATGCTGTATGGTCTACACATAGTTTTCTTTTGACAGTAAAAAATAAAAATAACAGTGTTTAGAAAGAAAGATCTTAGCACCATTCTCATTTTTCGCCCTAATTCTGTTATATTTTTACATTATGAAAATAATAAGGAAAAGTAGGGGGAAGAACATCTGTAACCACCAATCCCCAACACAGTTACTGCTGTTTCATTTGTTTTCTTCTGAAGTGCATGTTTCTTCATGTGTATATTCTCAGTAGTCATAGCATGTGCAGCTGGACAGGTTACCTGCTGGACTGCTCTCTTCATAGATATGAGTCTCAGTGGCTGAGTGATGTTCCCATGAGTGATTGGCATCACAGCAAACCAACCCTTCCTCTCTGATGGAACGTTTAAGACAACTTTCATTGTTACAGAATATTTTCAAGGTTCTTGCATTCATTTCACACCTAATTTGCCTCTGTGTGAGGCATTCCACTACGTGCTAGAATTGTATGGTCAGCAAAAGAGCTATAACCTTGGTTCTTGCAGAATCTAGAACCTAACAACTAGTACTTCCTGGGTATATTTTGTACTGCAACCACATTAATCCTTGGACTTGGCGGGGGGACTGCTTGAGAGCTGGAAAGTCACATACTGTTCTAATAAACAGAAGAGATCCCATATACCCTTCCCTCAATTTCCCCCCTAGAAATAGCTTGCATAACTATAATATCAGCTTGGAAGTTGCCGTTGATATAATCCAGCAGGCTCACTCAGGTGTCACCATTATTCGTGTGTATGGCTGTGGGTGTGTTTTCTGTGCAGCTTTTAGGTGCACAGATTAGAGCAACCACCACAGTCACAGTGCAGAGCAGTGCTGCCACCTGGGTCCCCTGGGACCACTCTCATAGCACAGCCACCTCTCCTGCTCCCCGACCCTCACCCCTGGCAGCCACACATGTCTTCTGTCTACTTTGACCACTTGAAGAATGTTAGATAAATGGGGTCACATGGTGTGTAACCCAGGGGATTGGCGTTTCCCACTAAGCATGGCTCCTTGACGAGATCCCAGTTGCTGTGTGGCTCCATAGTTTGTCCTTTCTATGGCAGAGTTCCAGTCTGTTGTGTGAATGTACCATGTTCACACACCCATTTCCAGGTTTGTCCTGTTATGAATCAGTTGCTTTGAACATTTCCTAGACCCTTATTTTGATGATTATGTATCAAAGGGAATTAAAGACTTCATACCTTGACACCTCAGCCATTAGTACCTGTCCTCATATATTCGTGTAGCTTTGTAGAATCCCAAACAAGACTGATGAGTAGTGTGGTGTTTTGGCTTTAATATTTTATGCCTCGAATTATGTCAGTTTGTATCACTCGAATCATCTTCTTTCTGTCTGCGTCCATTTGAGCTGCTGTGCCATCATACTATAGACTGGGTGGCTTCTAAACAACAGGAATTTCTCCCTGTCCTGAAGGCTGGGAAGTTCAGGATCAAGGCCCCAGCATCTGTGGTGTGTGGAGAAGGCCTGTTTGCAGGTCCATAAACAGTTGTCTCTGCTGGAACCTCTTGAGCCCCTTTTATGAGGGCCCCGATGCCATCCATGAGGTCTCTACCCTCATGATCCAATCATGGTCTAAACGCCCCACTTCCTCCTACCATCACCTTGATGGTTAGAATTTCTTTTCCATTTGTTTTGTAATTTTTATTTCAATTTTATTTGAAAGGCAGGGAGAGGAGAGAGAAATTTCTATCTACTGGCTTACTCTTCAAGTGCCTGTAATAACCAGAGTTGGGCCAAGCCAAAGCCAGGAGCCCAGAACTCAATTCAGGTCTCCCACATGGGTGGCAGGGACCCAGGCACTTAAACCATTGTCTGCTGCCTTCCAGGGTGTACAGTAGCAGGAAGCTGGATGAGAAGCAGTGTAGCCAGGTCTTGAATCAGGCACTATGACATGGTTGTGGGTGACCCGAGCAGCAACTTAACCCTGCCCTGAGGGTTAGGGGTCCAACATGCAGCTTTTGGTGAACATAAACTATTCAGTCGACATCTTCTTTATGAGTGTAGCATATCCTGTTGCCACATTCATTGTCCTTTGGAACTTATGAGGGTGAAGCTTTGATTTTTGTCCCTTGAAGAATGGGGACCTGTCAGACCTGAGAGGTTGCTCCAAAGACATTACCCAGTGAATGCTGATCCTTAGAGCTGGTGGAAGGTATATGAAAAGATAGGAAACCAGAGGATGGACAAGATGCATTTGGATTTTGAACCTAAATTCCTCATCTCAGGGCTTACCTCTTTTATTTAACTAAATCTCACTATTTACCTCTTTTAGTTGAATAAATCTTTATAGATTTTTGGTTTTGCATCAAAACCAAAAAACCTGAGTCTCAGTGACAGACAGTCGGACTTGCTGTATGTTGAGAAAGGAAACTGGAACTTGGGGCAAAGCTCACCGAGGAGGGCAGTGACTGAGGGATGCCAGGATCGCCTTTAGAAGAGCCAGCAGGATTCTCCTGCCTTCCATCCCCTGTGCCCTCACACCAGTGGCCTGCATGAGGTGCTAAACGTGTTTTCTGAAGTCCCGTGAGTCCAAAACAGAAAGCACAAGGACTCCATGGAATGGGTATGACGTGGCTTAGGGACCTGTTTGGTTACTTATATGATTTAGGTGAGACAGCTGTTCAGATGTGTATTGTTTTCATTTCTTTTGAATGAACAGCTATGATCCTCACTTTATGAAGAATGTGTGTGATCTGGGAACCCCACGTGTTGAGCAAGCACTTTCCGTGTAGTTGTGGTTGACCATGGCCGCAGCGATAATTCACTGACACCTGCCCAGAGGCTTGGTCAGTGGCAGGAGAGCACACCACAGGCATGCTGTGGCGTCCTGGGCCTCTGTCCATGAGCCAACAGTTGGAGGTCCCAGAAAACAATTCCTCAATTCCAGTTTGCTTTTTATTGCTTTTTACTTTTTTTCTCTCCTATGGCTCTTGGGGAAACGTTTATAACTTCTGATGCTGGTGAGATCTGGCCTTCCCTACCTCTCTGGAACTCAGCTGGTGCACCCTGTTCCCCTCTCTGCAGTCCACGTGCCAGGTCGTCTTTTCTTAAAAGCTTCACGTCCCTTCCCAGCCCAGGACTGGGGTGCGTGCTGGTTTTGTTCTACGTGGAACACCATTGTCCCTCTTCCAACTCCCTCGGTTTGCTGCAGATGCCCATGCTCCCCTCGGCTCTTGGCTCACACACAGCGCGCTCCTGGGAGGCTCCGTGAGCCACTTGTACCTGCACTCACAGCACCCTGTGCGTCCTTCACTGCCCTCATTGCCGTTAGCGGCGTTGGTTGACTCCTGGTTGCAGTATCAACACTCCCACCCCCACAAAGGCCCTTGTGAAGAAGACCCTTGGAATTGTTCACTGTTGACTCTGCAGCGCCTGGTCCTTTATCTGGCACATAACAGCTTCTCAGTAAATATTCAGTGAGTTAATTAAATCAGAGAAGTCACTACCCACTGAAATGTCCTTAAGGGGTGTGGTGTGGAATGTGGCTCTATTTTAAAGTTCTAATTATATATTCCTATGAAATTATTGATCTTTCCTGGAGATTTGTTAACTATAATGCCTTTTTTTTTTCTTCCAGGTGGGGACCAGGGCTTACTGAACACATTTTTTAACAGCTGGGCAACAACAGATATCAGAAAACACCTGCCATTTATTTATAACCTAAGCAGCATTTCTATATACTCCTACCTCCCAGCATTCAAAGCGTAAGTGCAAATTGTTCAACCTGTCGGGGATGGTGAGGGAAGGAGGAGTGGGGCTTAAGATTTTGGAGTTGCCTCTTTGTCATTCTGAGGCAAAAAGAGTGGGGACATTGAGGAAAGTCTTTTTATTAGGAGAAACTTGGCTGCAATTGGGAGACGTTTTGATGCTGTCGATTGCTTTATGCTTAGACTCACCCCATGTAGCTACCTTAAAGGACAGTTCCTGGTGTCTGGCCTTCTGTTAAATCACCCCTAGTCATGGTCAAGAACACAGAGTAGGGGACAGGCATTTGACCTAGTAGTTAAGATGCCCAGATCCCATATCTGACTGCCTGGGTTCAATATTCAGCTTTGCTCCTGACTCCAGCGTGCTGACATTGCATACCCTGGGAGGCAAAAGTGAGAGCTCAAGTAGTTGGGTCATTGCCACCCACAGGGGAGACCTGACTGGAGTTCCCAGCTCTCTGCTTTGGCCCTAGCCTGGGGCTGTTGCAGGCATTTGGAGGAGAGAACCAGCAGATAGAAGCTTATTCTTTCCTTTCTCTCTCTCTCTCTCTCTCTCTCTGTTCCTCTCTTTTGCTCTTGCAAATAAATAAGTAAATAAATGTTAAAAACCCACATAAACTGTACAATTCATGCATTAGGCACAAACCTGGCCTCCACTTTATACTGGCACTGAGTGTCATGTTCCCTCCTATAGGAAAAGAGGTTTAAACAACTCCATTCCCTTCATGGTTGTCATGGGTAGTGAGATGCAGGCTGCAGTGTGGTGTCCTGGTTGGGAGTTGGGCTCATTTTACATCTTAGAGTAGCCCCTTGCTGGAAGGGGACCTTAGCCTAGGTCCTGACCTCCCTGATCCGACGTGTCCGTAGGGTTATCATGAGCCTGGGTTGAGGGAAGTACGCACAGCGGTTTGGCCTACAACTTAGTGCTCAGAGAAGGGTAGGTGATGAGTCAGTCTTGTTTGAGAGAAGTATAACATTAAGAGCAATCCTTGAAGCCAGGAAAGCAGAGTGTCCTCACTCTGTCCTTTTTCTGCTCCATGATTAGGACTCTACGCTTCAGTTCCCCTGTGCATAAATGAGGAGGAAGAGTGTGTCCCTCATAGGGTTGGAAGGAGATGCAGTGAGTGTGTGTGCGTGAGTGTGTGTGCATGAGTGAGCAGCAGGCGATTGCTGTGGTTGCTGTGCCTTGGTGTGATAGGATTATTTGGTGTGTGCTCTGTACCGGGAGGGCCCGGGTCCAGGTCTTCAGCCTCTGACTCTGTGTGTTGAGCTAAGATGATGATTCAGATCTCTTGAACAGGGGCCTAGCTGTCAGGTTGACAGCGAGACACAGCCGTGAGCAGGGAAGCCCTTCATCAAGTTGGCCTTGTCTTGGCCATCTCTCTCTGACGGGCATTCCTGGGAAAGCAGGAAACAAAGGGCCTTTCACTCCTCATGTTTCATTATCCAGAGCGCTCTGCACAAGTCTCACACCGCAGTGGCCAGCATGGCTGGCTTTATGGCAGAAATGTTTCTTTTCTAGCTGCTCTGTCAGCATCCCCAGATAAGGATTGTAAGCATCTGGTGCCCTTTCCTCCCCACTGTTGTCTTGGCAAATGTATCCAACAGCCTCTCGATTGTCTTCCCTTTCTGAAACAAACTCAAGTTCACCAACCGTGCTCTGAGCCAAGCACCCAGAACCAGATCTGCTGTTCATAAAGGGAGGAGCAGCAGAAGCGTTGTTTTCACCTCTCAGTTGTTGGCCTTGTAAAATACAAATCTGTCTCGCACAGAGCTGTGGACCTGACTCATTTTCATCCTTTTAGCCTCCTACCTAACCCTGCCTTTTTGAATAGTGTCCTGCACACCATGATATCTTGACTCCTGAGAGTGGAGTTTGTATACAATAGGGCAGTTGCTTTTAATTTAATTGACTGAATTCACCTTAGAAGCAAAAAAAGAGTGTAAAATGTTAATAGTGTGACCACTCTGATAAAAATTCTGCGCAGTGAGCAGGTGCCTTGGGGTGAGTACCTTGTGGAGGTAGGAATCTGATATCCGCCGCTTGGTCTCAGTTCCCAGATGGTGTGATGTGGCCCTCAGTACCCAGTGCCTCAGTTTGACTCCCTCCTGTCCTTACCGTACTGGCCAATGTTGAACACACTGTGTCTTACAGGGACAGCCTGGTTTGTACACATTGCTTGCATTTATTTTAACATAGAAGAACAAGAATCAGGAAGAGCGGAATGCTAACTATTTGGTCGGGGGGAGTTGGGGAGGTTATGGACTTTGTTGCTGGAACCTCGGCCCCCTTCTCTTAAGAACCCAGTTGCATATAGATCCTCTAAATGGGTTTCCCAGAAAAAAACAGTTGAAACAGTTGAGATCTAAATTACAATGGTCAAGCTGGTTTTTTCTTCCGGGCTCAACGAAGAAGTGCTAATTTTGGCAATCTCCTTGGTTTATTGCCCTTACTATAGAGTATGAGATGCACTGGGGAGATTGGGAGTGACTCCATCCATTAGCCAGATGTCGGCCGGCCTGCGGGCTGGCGGGAGTCCCTGCTGCTGCTCAGTAGCTCGCCCTTGAGGGTGTCAGCGCTACATTTCTGCGATAAGGCTCTCAAAGCCCTGCCTCGGCTCACCCCACGGCTGCCTGTTTGCCAATGTTTAAACCAGATCAAAGAACTCATCTTCCCTTACCACTGCCAGAGAATGTTTTAACTTTTCTTGCAGAGACCCAAAGAGATACATCTGCTTACCTTTCCTTTCATGTGGGAAGGGTTGAAAAGGTGCAGGGAGTTGCATTTCTTTTCTGTTTCAACTAATGTAAAAAAAAAAAAAATGCCAAATCCTTTGCAAACCAAAGTAGCCCATCGAGAACATTTGGGCCACCACAGCTGCTCCTCAAAGAGCCCCCATGACTTTGAAGCCTCACCCAGGTATTCAGAACATCCTTGGTAGTCTCCAGGACCGAGGAGCACCTAGGTCTTCCCTAGGTTGCGTGGGGAATGGTAGTTAGAATAGGAGACTGTGGCCTGGTTTAGAGCCACTTGGGCTTCTTGGACTTTCTTCCACAAAGCAAGAAACAAGAGTTTGTGTCCCCAGCTCCAAACATGTGCCATAAGGTCACCAACGCAATACTTAGAAAACCCAGAATCTCAGTGCTTTGGCTGTCTTGGAAGAGCGTGGCCTTTGATGCTCTGTGAAGTTTCAGCAATATGAATCAGACTTAACATGAATGTGAGCCATGAAATAGCAAAGTGATGCTTTTTTTCTGTGTATTATTTGGGTAGAACGAAATAAAGAGCTTTAATAGTTTTACCACTTTGAATGCTCAAATGTAGCTTCCAAAAGGCACAAAGTTATAAGTACATTTGTAATGAAATAATATATTTGAAATGGCTCAAATTCATGTTAAGTTTGAAAGTACCTAGCATAATGTTTGGGATATAAAAGACTTTTAATGACTATTAGAAGTTTTTTAAAGGTTTTTCCAACTGAAGGACCTATTTCATCCATATAGCATATAGAATTTGGTTTATGTAGAATGCTAGGAAAAGAATTTTCATTATTTTTTTGTCATTTAATTCCATTTTAGCTTTCTATTATACCCACTGACTAAAAGTTCTTTATATCATAGCATGTCATATGAAACAGACCTAAACCCAAGATACAGAATTCTCTGGTATTGCTCTAAGTTACCACACAAATTAGCTGGCCAACTGATTGACTACAAGCCTGATTTGCCAAATAATTTTCATATTAATGTTTTATTTTGCCCTCTTATTTGAACTGAGATAGGATCTGAGAATTCCCATTTATTTCACTGTCTTAAACTTTTCTGAGGATAGTTGTATGAATCTCTCTTTACAAGACTGTGACTCACTCACTAAGACTCTACCAAACATATTTAAAATCAGTATTTTCCCAAAAAAGAAATAGAATCATCAGCGTGGTAAATTCTCTTGTTCTTTGTATTTCTGATCTGATTGTTCAAGATGCCCTTGGCCCCAACTCTCCCCATGACCATTTGTTGAAGCTGTAGCCTTTCTATTTTCATTTCTCTCTTTTTTTTTTTTTTTTTTTTTTTGCCAGGCAGAGTTAGACAATGAGAGAGAGACAGAGAGAGGGTTATAGACAGTGAGAGAGAGAGACAGAGAGAAAGGTCTTCCTTCTGTTGGTTCACTCCCCTAATGGCTGTTATGGCTGATGCTGCACCAATCCAAAGCCAGGAGCCAGGTGCTCCCTCCCGGTCTCCCATGCCGGTGCAGGGACCCAAGCACTTGGGCCACCCTCCACTGCCCTCCTGGGCCACAGCAGAGAGCTGGACTAGAGGAGGAGCAACCGGGACTAGTACCCAGCACCCCAACTAGGACTAGAACCCAGGGTGCCGGCGCCTCAGGCAGAGATTTAGTCAAGCGAGCCATGGCGCCAGCCAATTTTCATTTCTTTTTTCTCATGCCTACTCCACCTGGAACCCTGAGGCTGTTGTAGTTTGCATCGCTCTTCTTCTTGGGTCATTGGTTGACCTACGCGGCAGTGCTGAAGCGCGCGCTGCGTGTCACACGCTCAGCACAGCCGAGGCCGGGGAAGGAACAAGGGAGCTCCTCGTCTCCTCCACTGCAGCTGCTGAGGTGTGCAGAGTCCCTGTCTGGCACGCCATGGTCCCTTTGGGGCTAAATGTTCAAAAAGAATCAAGTGGTGGCTGCACAGACATCTTGCTCCTCTTTTCTGGGTATCAGCAATGCCTGTACAGCCCAGCAACGTGGCCATCTGGTCATTCTGACCTCACCCCTAAGTGTCAATCAGATGATCTGCCTGGTCAGCTGCCCTGCCCCAGTCTTCATCACAAGGGAACAACTTCCATCTCAGACCCACCCCAGCCTTTAGAGGCCCCTCCGACAATAGGCAATGAAGGGCACAAGAAGTGACCTCATGTGGGTGGACGTCTGGCTGAGAAATCCTGTCTCAACAGAAGAGGGAGCTCACGGGAGAGGAAAAGCACGGACAGCTTCCTTCTAGCTCCCACACCCGTGGGCTTCATGCCTGTTGTATGCCAGGTCTCCAAAAAAGTTCATGGAAAAATGTGTACTATGAAAAAAAATTGTACAGAAATTTCAAAAAAAGTTTGCATCAAAATAAACTTATATTTTAATTCCATTTTTCCCCATGAGCATTTTGAAGTATCCCCTGAATCTGTGCCCTAGCAGGTTTTATTTCTGCTACCCAGAATTTTTTTTTAAACTCCATTAGCATTGTTTATAAAACCCAAGTTTCCAACTTCTTTGGAAAAGTCGGATACTTGGTGGTGTATGTCAGATGTGTCTGGTAAGGTTGGTGGCCGTTGCAGCCAGAATGATAGAGTTGCCATTTCCTGGAATGGGAACACCCAGGAGTGAAGCAGGTTCGTGGGGCTGGTGTGGGCCAGAGCTGTATTGGATGTGTTAGGTTTGGGATGTACGAAGTTTGGGGTGTATACTAACATCCTAGCAAGAGTGTAGAATAGGCAAGTAGACGTAAAAGTCAGGAGGTCAGGAGAGAGGTCAGGGTGAGACATAACCAGGAGTGGTGTCAGCAGAGAAGTGGTATTTATAGCCCACGAGACAAGGTGATGTCACCAAGGGAGTGATTATCTGTAAGAAAGAGTCCCCAAAGACTGAGCCCTGAGGCAGAAAAATAAGGACGAAGAGGGACAAGAGACCAAGGACAGCAAGGTAAGAGGAGACCCCGGGAGGTGCAGTGTTACAGAAGCTAAGCGAAGAAGTGCTTCAGGGAGGAAGGAGGGATCCCTCTGTGTTAGGCGCTGTGATAGGTCAGATAGGAAGGCAGCTGCAGATTGGCATCGGTTGTAGAAGGTGGAGGTCACTGGTGACTTTGGCAAGAGAACACTTGGTGGAACGGTGGAGGAGAGAGGCTGGTTGGAGCAAGTCCACAAGGAGGAGGCACGTTGGAGGCAGAAAATTCTGAGGCATCTGAGCAAAGGGATGGTGCCGGCTGGGAAGGTGGGGCCCAGAGAGGGTGGCGCTGATTGTTTTGTGAAAATGTGAGGTGTTAGAGCATGGGGTTTTTTATGGGATTGCTGTTAGGGGGAAGAGGACATTAACAGGCAGACAAATTGGGAGTAGAGGGGAACATGATAGTGATATCCTCGGGTAGGTGAAAGGGTGTGGGACCCAGCGCACAGTGGAGAGATCAGCCTCAGGTAGGAGCCTATACAGTTCATCCCTAGAAACAATGAATGGGGCCAGCTCTGTGACGTAGTAGGTTAAGCCTCCGCCTGTGACATTGGCATCCCATATGGGAGCCAATTCGAGTACCTGCTGCTCCACTTCCGATGTCACTCCCTGCTAATGGCCTGAAAGGGCAGCGGAGGGTGGCCCAAGTGCTTAGGCCCCTGCACCCCCATGGGAGACCTGGAGGAAACTCTTGGCTTCAGATCGGCCCAGCGCTGGCTGTTGTGGCTACTTGGGGAGTAAACCAGTGGATGGAAGACCTCTCTCTGTCTTTCCTTCTTTCTGTCTGTAACTCTGCCTCTCAAGTAAGTAAATAAGTCTTAAAACAACAACAATGTATGAGGCAGGGTGTGTGGGCACTGCTGCTGCTCGAGGGTGGATGCATGTTTTGGTTAAATGATGAGCAAAGTAGCAGACAAATGGCATGCTACCCTCAGAACAGCGCCCCCAGTGGCCTGACATGGTGAGTCTTTTCCTGACCTAGTTTGTGAAGAAAGGCCTGCCAGGCTTGGAGTCAGCTAGGCCCCAGTCTAGGTCTGCTCTTGAGAACTGACGTTGTTCTGATTTCCAGGCCACTCTTGGGAGTTGTTGCAAGGAAAAATTGGGTGGGCCCCTGGGGGCCGTGGTCCTTTGCTGTTGGGTAGCAGCTGTCTTCTGGCAATGGCACAAGCACTCCTGTGTGCCACAGCCCCAGCCTCACCGTCCACTCCCCATCTACATGATTGGCTGTACCCCATGGGCACTTGTGTTCGTGACTTGACTTAGAAGGTCAGTGGCTAAGAGAAGGGGATGTTTTGGTGAGAGAGGACAGGTGGCTCATTGGTTGGGGAAGGGCTTGTGTGCAGGTGAGTCGTGAGGCCTTGCTGCCGTATTTCTCAGACAAGTGTTAACAAAGCAGGACTGCCGCTCTCCCTCTGAATGCTGCTCTAAAAGGGCAGAGTGAGAATTCAGACTGTTTCCCTGTGCACTGTCTTGGGTTAGCGCCTGTTCTGCTCCGTAGTCTCCCCCGCGTGTTACCAGCTGTGTTTCCCAACTACTAAACTAGTCACGAAAATTCTATCTGATCTTTTGGTAGCATCAGGTCACAGGGATTACTTTAACGGCTAACATAAGCAGTATTATTGCTGGCTCGGGTTCAAACCGAGTCTTGTGATCTGGGTGACTCTTTTGAGATTCTATCAAGTTAAAATTAGAACACTTATTTTAAGAGATGTGTGCAAGCTGAGACCAATCCCCCTTAGTGGGTCAGAATGAATGGCTCTCAGTAGTTTAGAGACAATTGTGATGTATACTGAACTTTTTTTTTTTTTCCTGGCTGGCAGCTTGGTGGATAAATCAGGGAGTGAGTCAGGGAATCTTCTGCTTATCCTTGTTCTGGGGCGAGGTCAGCTCGGCTTTATCCTCTGACATCAGCATTTCCCTTTCTTATTTACCAGCTAACTATTTTGCCCTCGCCAACCAACTAGATTCTTACTGGTACCTGATTGTTGCCATAAGTGGAAGGGAGATTAAAGACAGAGAAGTATCCTGGGTTACCCTCCATGTAAGATGTGCCCTCAGATTCACATTCAGGCTGAAAGATTCTTTTAAGCATGAAATAATTTCTCTCTTGACTTATGATCTTGCTCTTCCTTACTTCATCTTGATGTGGTTATTTTGGATTTTCATAAGTGACAAGGATAAACTAAGATGACAGAAAATGACTTTTAGAAGCATTTCTCAAGAAACCTGATTGAGACATAAAACAATAATCATTTGAAGTCCATGTCTATCTACATGAGGTGAAACTCGGTAACAAACCAGACTGGAGCCTGAGACCTCCTGCTGTGCTCCTCTGTTCTTTGTCCGGTGTGTCATCAGGAAAGCTAACAGGGCAAGCCCTTCAAGCTCCTTTGCTTGTAACACAGTTAAAGCAACTCCTAAACCTTTATATAAGATGGTTTACATGATGTTGGGTGCAGATAGTGGCCCTTATACTCAGTGGGAGCTGTTGGTGATTTCCAGGATCACGAAATGGCAAAGTCTTTCTTAGCTTCCCTCCTGCCTTCCTAGCTGAGCCCCATTTTTCCCACTTAGCAGTCCTCCTCCCAGCTTCAAAGGCCCTTAGGCTGGCCCAAGCCTTGCATGCTCAATGACTCACCCAGGCCTGCTCTTCTCATAAAGAGCATGGCTCTAAAATTGGTTCTCCTACCGCTCCTTACGGCTGTCCATTCCCATAGAAGTTAGGTGTGTGGCAGTTAGACCACACCTATATCTGTCAGCGAGCTCCCCTTTCCTGCTGGCCAGGGAAGTCCCTGTGGGATTGCTGTATGCCCCCAGCATGTTTCTGACTTCCTGTCTGGTGCATCTCTCTGCCTTCACACACCTGAATCCTCATGAGCTGTTTCTGGCCCGCCCCTCAATAGCCTGGCTCCAGCTCATTTTTTAAGAAACTTACTCACAGCTTACATTTGAGTTCTTTTGTTGCAGACATTTGGGTAGCTGTTGGGAGGGTCCGTGATCCCTCTGCCATGCTGCCTTCCACAATTCTGCTCTCCTGTCTCGTCCCTCCATCCCTCCCCCCATCTTAGCAGCACTCAAGGAATTCCTCAAGTGCTGGAAGAAACAGCAGTTCCACCCCCATTTCTGACCCTGTAAGCCCCAAACAGGCCTGTCCAGAATCTCTCATGACTGCCAGGAAAGGACTGTGTGATGGATATGGTTTACAACTTGCTCGTGTAGAAGAGGTAAAGGAGGAGGGAGGATCCGTCTGCTGGCCACAGGTAGTAAAAGTAATTGAGCATTAAAAGGCACTCAGGAGCATGGATTCATGGAAGTGGAGCTGAAGACCTGAGCGACAGTGAAATGCAGAGTATGGACTTACTCCAGATGGCATTCCTGTTGACATTCAAAAATGAGGTCATGAGCCACGGAGGGATCTGCCAGCCTGAAGCCAGGATCGAGGGAGGTTGCACCAGGCTGGGACAGCTTAAGGCGTGTGTTCCTGCCTACTGCAGAGGACTGGGCAGTTGCAATGTGCAGGTAGATGAACCCTTGTGTCCTTCCTCCACCGGAGCACAGAGCCTCGGTCTACAGAACGAGGTCCTGGAGAGGAACTGGGGGCCCTGAAACACTGCCCAGCACAGTGCCCTCGTGGGTCACCTGCTCATCCTAAGAAGCCCCATCTAGGCCTTGTCCCACCTGTGTCCCTAGTCTGTGTGCAAACTGCATCCTCTAAGAGCAGTCTTTCTTCAGACAGTGCGAAGTTGCTTACTGTGTTAACTGTCTTTCCTGCTCTTTGCTTTCTATTGCTCTGCCCTCAGCTGTGCTGAGGGTATTGCCAGGGATTTCAGCCATACCTTTTCCACTTTCAGAATGATTGTCCATGGGCAGAGAGTTGTTCATGGATTAACAAATGCCACACATAGACAATGCCCTTATCATTGGTAGTGCCTTACAATGCGAGCCTTGTTGTAGTTAAGAGTCTTGGCTCTGGAGCCAGACTGCCTGCATGAAATCCCAGCCTTGTCACTCACCAGCCATACAATGCTTGATAGGTTACCTAACTTCTTCATACCTTGCTTTCCTCACATAGTCATTTTGGAGATTAGTTAAGGAAAACCATGCAGCTACTAACCAGTGCCTAGCACACGTGGGTTCCCATAGACAAGCACATTTGCTATTACTACTGCTTATTCACTTGTGAACTGCCAGGAGAGCAGATCAGAATGGAATAACATTTATACTATGTACAGGTACTTCAAAAAGTTCAAGGAAAATAGGATTAAAAGATTATTTTGATGCAAAACCAATTTAAATTAGGGGCCAGCATTGTAGTAAAGCCGCCACCTGCAATGTCAGCATTCCATTTGGGCACCGGGATCATGTCCCGGCTGCCCGGTTTCCTGTCCATCTCCCTGCTAATGGCCAGGGGAAAGCAGTGGAAGATGGCCCGAGTGCTTGGGCCCCTGCACCCATGTGGGAGACCAGGAAGAAGCTCCTGGGTTAGGCCTGGCCCAGCCTCAGCCTTTGCAATCATCCGGGGAATGAGCCAGCAGACGGATGGAAGATTTCTCTGTCTCCCTCTCTCTCTGTGACTCTTGCAAGTAAATAAATCTTAAAAAATTTAAATCTAGGCATAGTTTTTTCATAATGTGCATTTTCCATGAACTGTCAGGAGACTTCATGTTTTTATTAGAATTACAGTGTTATGACTGTGTACACCATTTATGTGAGGTCTAGGCCAGTCATGGGTTGAGACTTAGCGGTCAGTGAATTCACAAGGAGCAGGTGGGTGCTATGGCTGCGGACAGGGGAGGGGCTCAGGAGGAGTGAACATCTGGGAAGGCGGAGGAGTACGTGCTTCTGCTGAGGGCTTCGTTCTCGTTTTAGGCATGAGGACTGATACTGCTAGGAAGAGGCAGCGCCTGCCCACCCCGACCCCCAACACATACACACAGGCGTTGGACCTCTGCCTCGGGTCCCTCCACCACCGTCAGGACATTTGTTGAAGGCAGTTCCCTGAGCCCTGCCCATCTTTCCCAGACGTTGCCCAGGCCCTATACCTGCACAGAGCTGCCTCTGAACATCCCTCCCGCATTTCTTACTTTAGAATCCCCTTAGCCCTTCCAGTCGGCACTGGCCTGCTCGCCCTGCCTCGGAGCCTTGCGTGTGCTAGTACACTTACTGCTATGTAGATGGCCCGTCCCACTGTTTGGACAGAAGCATTTTGGGCCGCACACTGAGCATAGTGCCTGATGCATGGCAGTTGCTCATTTGATTGCCCTATCTTGGCACACATTTGGTCATTACGATTTCTGTCCTTTAAAGGATTAAAATTGAGTGTGTGTGTGTGTGAGTGAAGTCTATGTGTATAAAGAGAAAGCTTGAGGTGTCAGGTATCCCCTTCATTTTCAGAGGAAACACTCTGGAATAATCAGTCACCCTTAAAAAGCAGGAACTTTACAAGTAGAGCCTGTTTTTCTCACATATTTTTGGAGTGGCAGCATCGCTGGAGTGGGAGCCCAGCCCGAGAGGCAGGCAAAACTGTGCCAAATCCCATCTCTGACACTTAATAGTGGTGTGGCTTTGGATAGCTCAGTCTCAGCACCTCAATTAACACACCAGTGAACCTATTTTGTAGGAATATTATTATTCCCAATCATGTACTTAAAGAATTTAGGCTCCAAATATAGGAAACGCTCAGCTAATGACAGCTGTTTATCAAGTCCATAACATTTTTTACAAAATAAACTTTAGGATACGAAAGATTACATGAATTTTGATTGGCATATCATACTCCAATTCTTTGGTTGCCTTTAGGATAATCCACTAACATCTAATGCTGAGCGGGGTACTCAGGGATCTGTCCCTGTTTTCCTTTCTTTCCCTCCTCAAAACTTCCTCTCTGGCTCTGAGGATACTTGGTTAATCTCACAGATGCTCACCTCATATCTGCCACTCCCTGTCTGGAATTCCCTTTATTTTCACCAACTCCCCATCTGCTGTGCAAGCTTAAAGTCAACCCCACCATCTCGGCCCCTGTCCTGCCACTCTGCCGCTGAATTCCTGAGTAAATAACATGTTACTATTTGTTTTTATAGGCATAGATTTTTTCCCCCTAGCCAGAGGAGGACCAGCTTAACTCTTACTCTTTTAAAGATATTATTTATTTTGAAATATAGTGAGAGTGGGCATGTGGCACAGCGAGTTAAGCCACCTCTTGGTACCTCTGCATCCTATATTGGAGCACCTGGTTCATACCCCAGCTACTCCACTTCTGATCTAGCTTCTTCCTGATGCACCTGGGAGGCAGCAAACAATGCCCCATGTGAAACCAAGATGGAGTTCCAGGCTACTGACTTTGGCCTAGCCCAGCCCTAGCTGTTGTAGACATTTGGAAAGTAAACCAGCAGATGGAAGATCGCAATCTCTCTCTCCCTCCCACTCCCTCTTTTCCCCTTTCTCTGTGTCACTCTGCCTTTCAAAGTGATGTTAAATATACAACGTGTATACAGAAGAGTATAATTGAAACACACATGCAGTTTTATAACCCAACATTCAAGTTAGGAAGTGGGCCAGCAGTACCTTCAAAGCTCCCATTTGTCCATTCCAATCACAGCTTCCCCTTCCCCTGGAGGCAACCTGAATCATGAAATTTATATTGATTTTTTTTAATTTTTTTAAATTTATTTGACAGGTAGAGTTACAGACAATAAGAGAGAAAGGTCTTCCTTCTGTTGGTTCACTCCCCAAATAGCTGCTATGGCCAGTGCACTGTGCTGATCTGAAGCCAGGAGCCAGGCTTCTTCCTGGTTTCCCATGCGGATGCAGGGGCCCAAGCACTTGGGCCATCCTCCACTGCCCTCCTGGGCCACAGCAGAGAGCTGGCCTGGAAGAGGAGCAACCGGGACTAGAACCTGGTACCCATATGGGACACTGGAGCCACAGGCGGAGGATTAATCAAGTGAGCCAAGGCACCAGCTCCTATATTGATTATTGTCTAATCCTTAAATAGTACCTTCTGTTGTGTTTTGTTTTGCCTTTTTGGAAGTGGAGTCAAATGTATCTGATTCTATTTGGCTTATTTTTTGTCAACATAAGTATGTTGAGAACTCATCTGTTTTCTGCCTGATAGCTACAGCTATAGTTCATCCATTCATACTGCTATATTCTTTGTATTCCATTGTATGAATATACCACATGTGTTTTATTTTTTAACAAATAGAATGGATATATGAGGGGCGTCTTCAAAAAATTCATTAAAAATGCATGTTTTGAAAAAGCTATATATAGATTTCAAAACTTTTTTGCACGGAAACATCTTTAATTGTATTTTTTTAAAAGATTCATTTATTTACTTGAAAGTCACAATTAGAGGCAGTGGCAGAGAGAAGTCATCATGCACTGGTTCATTCCCCAAATGGCCACAACGGCTGGAGCTGAGCCAATCTGAAGCCAAGAGCCAGGAGCTTCTTCCAGGTCTCCCACGCAGGTGGCAGGGGCCCAAGGACTTGGGCCATCTTCCACTGCTTTCCCAGGCCATAGCAGAGAGCTGGATCAGACGTAGAGCAGCCTGGACCCAAACTGGTGCCCATATGAGATACCGGCACTATAGGCGGTGGCTTTGCCCACTATGCCACAGTGCCAGCCTCTTTAATTGTATTTTTCTTCGAATTTTTTGAAGTATCTCTCATATAACTCTAAAATCTGCATGCTATTTGACAGTCAGCAAGTATTTCGTTATGTGTTGGTGGGTTGGCTAGGATAGCTGTGATCTCTCAGCCAAGTCTGGAGCCAGGCCACAGATTTGAACCAGCTGTTCCAGGTTTCTCTCTCTCCTGGAACCAGCAGGCTGCCCAGAACATGCTCTTCTGCTGGTAGGAATTGTAATTTCTCAGAAAAGGTGGACAGAAATACCCAATGCCTCTGAAAGGTACATTGTCACTTCTACCCCCATTCCATTGGCCAAATCAAGCCATCATGACCTTGTGCAACAGAGTGTACTCCCCTGTGGAGGCTGGGAGGCATGTGCCGATGCTTAGCAGTATGTCCAGTTAGCATATGGACATTGGGTTGTTTCTAGTTTATAACGATTTCGAACAGTGTTGCTGCTGTGAACATTTTTATTCTCCCCTCTGTTGCGCATGCAGTTTCTAGAGTACACATTCAGAAGCTCAGCTCTGCTGGGTTGTAGCGCGTGAACGCCTCAACTTTACTAGGTAATACTAAGTGTGTTCTTGGTGCTTGTGCCTTTCCTGTCCATGATGGATTCGTGTTTGGTTGTGTGTATTTAACACAAATTGAAGAATTTTAAAAGGAACCGTCTCTCGGTTTTCTTTCCCAACTGCAGGATGGGTGCTATGGAACAAAATGTTGTCTATCTTTTTTTTTTTTTTTGTCAGTGCTCAGAATCCACTAATCGTTTCAACTTTTGTGTTCACTTGGCAGGTTTGGTGCAAATGCCAAAGTTGTGCATTTCCTGGGGCAAACTAAACCATGGAACTATACTTACGATACCAAAACAAAAAGTGTCAGAAGTGAGGGCCATGATCCCACCATGACTCATCCACAGTTTCTCAACGTGTGGTGGGACATCTTCACCACCAGTGTTGTACCTCTGCTTCAACAATTTGGCCTTGTCCAAGATACCTGCTCATACCAACATGTGGTAGGTTCTGGGTTTTATCTCTCTCAGATAATTGTGCATTTTTAAAAACTCAGTATATTAATACAGATGGGAAGTTTTTAGTGCTATTTTAAGCAGAGATAAGATGTTGTGGAAAGAAAACAATGACCATCTTAGAGGGAAGAAATATTACCACCAAAAAAAGTAGTAGGAATAGATTGTGTGGCAAATGTCAGTAGACCTCAGAGCATTAGAAAAGCTTTTAGAGTTTCTTATATGCTTCCATATGTTGTACCTAAAAACTCCTTATTCCACTGTCCTAAGAAGCATCCTAAAGCAGATGTCTGTAGAAACAGACTGCCACATTACACCTTTTAGAATCTACAATTTTATGTTTGTCATCCTCTTGGAAAGTATGTTTTCAGTTACAATCACAATAACATACAGTAAGTACTTTTCTAGGGCTATTTTTATTTTCTATTTGTTTTGCTATGACTATAGTATTGCAAATCAAATTTTGCAGGAGAGGTGACATGTTATCATATAGAGAACCTGTTTAACATCTTTTCTGACTTTAAAGGTTCTTCCCTGAGATTTGTTTTTAGAAGAATTGGAAGAGGATGAGGAATTAAGTTGCTATGGAGCACATTAAGATATAAAAGAATATAACTGAGTGGGTGGATTATAATTCTTCTCTTTTCTATGATACTGATTTGAGCCCTTTTACTTATCAGCATTTGTACCAAAATATACAAAGGAGAAAGGGAGAAATAACTAACACGTCCATTTTTCCTACCCTAAGTGCTTTGTATGGATCATGAAATAATACTTGTACAGTATTTGAAACAGTACCTGGCACACAGTAAGTGCTTAGTGAAACTTAGCTCTACCTTTATTGCTAACAGCCTTATAGATAAGATGAGGCTTACAGAGTAGTGAGTAGCGGAATTGGGGCTCAAATTCAGGTCTGAAAGACTGCTATCCTTATGAAAATGTGACATGGACATTACAGCCTTAAATGAAGTGTAGCACTTTTAATGGCAGAGGGAGTTAGACCTCAGATGCTGAACTGTTTTCAGCTAGATCCACTAAGCTTGGCTTAACCTTTGGGAAAGTTCATGATAAATGCACAGCCCTACATTGTAAGCAGATGAATCTGGAAGAGCCTTTCTTTATCCTTCCTGTTGCAAGTAGAAGGCAGAGGCAGGACTGAGCCAATGGGAGAACTTCCTCATGTTTCCTTGCCTATAATACACCCCTATACCAAATCCCTTGCAGTTCAGTGTATTTAAATACATACGCACACACCTATGTTTAAATACATATGGCAACACAAACAGGTCATCAAAAATTGTTCACCACCTTCTGTGAAAATCTATACCTATTTGTATTCATTCACCTTTTTCTTTGCTAAGATTCCCAGTATCTTCTCACCTTAGAGCTTTTTGGAGAGTAGCGTTGCTATTCGTTTACTGTGCATTGGAAACTTCACACAATGAGCATCAGATTTAATAAAGCATAGGTTTGCTCTGCTGGCTGCACATATATCCTCCTCCTTCCCTAACACAAAGGCTGAGAATCAGGAACCCAGGAAGTTCCTGGAATTAAAACAGTTGCTCAAAACTAAGCAGATTAACAGAAGCTACTAGATGCTACTTGGTAACCCAGATGAAAGCTTGAGCAGGCAGAAGATTTTGGTGCATAGTCTCAGACCATGCAGCTTTCCTCTATAATGTGACAACTCGTATATGTGTTGCGGCTCTCTGGTTAGGTTCTTTCAGAAGCATAGCATCAGAAATATCATTTTGTTTAAGTTCTCAACCTTTCTGAGCCCACACAGATTTGAGAATTTACCGTGAGACTTGTCTTCCTTTGTCCATTCACCTTACACTTTCTAATGAACTGTTTGCAGCTCTCAGACTTGGTCTATACACTGGCTTTCTCTTGTGGCTTCTGTAGAAAGGTATGCAGAGCTTAAACATTAACCCTAATTACTTTGTTCTCCCAATGTTTTCACTGAGTCCAGAAGTCCTCATTTTGTTAGGAAAAAAAAAAAAAACAACCATATGATCCTTGTATTTTTGTGCTTTTTGTTTATTTCATGTGATGCTTTTCAGTTTTTGCTATTTTGCATGATAATTCATCCTGGCTTTCCTCACCTTGCATTGATCGCTGTAAAATGGTCTGATGTTCAGCTCTCAAGACCTTCTGATTATGTTCTGCTTTCCAGGAAGATGTCTCAGGAGCCGTATCACACTTGTCCCTTGGGGAGACCCCGGCCACCACACAACCTTTTGTGTCCTCAGAAGAACGGAAAGAGCGATGGGAACAGGGCCAGGCTGATTACATGGGAGCAGATTCCTTTGACAACATCAAGAAGAAACTTGACACTTACCTCCAGTAGCACTGGACACACCCACTTCACAGGCACTTGTTTCTGATACTTAGCATCTAGAGCTGGGTTGAGAAAAGTCTGTTACAGCTGCTAGAGGCTTTCACTAAAACTCATCAGATGAAGGGTTTCTGTAGAGCGAGAACTGGGCAAAAGTTGTGAGGTAGCAGTTCTGTTGTATGGACAGTGTTCTGCTTGGACAGTGTTCTGCTTTTCAACACTTGACTGACTTAGCTGTTTCACGAACTTTCACTTAGGCAGACTGCCAATTATACATGGTAAAGGCAATATATATCGATATAAATATATATTGATATATCAAACTATTAAGATGGCTATATCAATTCTTTGGGGGAAAAGTACAGAGCCAGGTTCCCAGTCAGTTTCCCTTCCAGACAGCACATGGCATCCGGTCCCCTGCTTGCTTGCTTGCTTGCTTGCACCCTTCACTAGACCTGCATTGTAGAATTGCCCAGAGGCTATCAGAGTAAAGACAGCCTATAATAACACTGCTGAGTGACTCATAGCAACAATGGCATCAGCAGCTGGCGCGAACCCATTTCATTGCCTAGCCTGTGTCTGAAGATGTTCACCAGTGTTCTGTGTACAGTGAGGAGGCAGCATGCGGAAATGCTTTTGTTCAGTTCTGTATATTTGAAAATAGTGTGTTCTCTGATGGTTACCTGCAACGGCACCCTGTATGAAAAATAAAGACTCACTGCCATATCCTGATTGTTTAATTAGATTAAGAACACACACACACACACACACACACTTGGCAAAAATCTAATAGGAAACTTCATAGTGTATAAATGATGTCATATTTCTAAACAGTATAAAGCTGGACACTGGGATATATGCTTAAACATTATCTGAGATTTAAATCTAATGTTCTCCAGTGATAGTGATGGATTTGACAGGAGAAAGTGAAATCAAATTAATCTGTTACCCACACTCCATTTCCATATTCACTGGGATTTCAGATATTTATAAAGTCATCAAAGGTTCATTGTCAGTCTTGGAACGTACTCAGAAACCTTTCAGTGAAAGTACTAGACTACTAGAACTTTTTTCTGTGATTCAAAGTGATAAAATGATGAAGTATTATTAAATTTACAGATGATTCTAGATTGCAAGAGATGGTAAACTGGAGCAGGGTAGGATACAAACTGTTGTTCTGAAACTAAAGTGAGTACTCAGATATGATTCTGTTAAAGGACTCAGTAGGAAAGACTACAAAGTTTTGCTTGGGCATCTGCCGTGGCTTTTATAACCCCAGCCTTCAGTCACCCTTTGTAGTGTCTACAGTAATATTCTGCTGGTCATCTCTATTTAATATGGATGTCAGTGAATACAAAGGGATACGGAGACTTGGAGACAAGACTGGCTGGAGGCTGCATTAAAGGCTGGCTATAGGAGTTCAAGAAGAACCTGAGGACCTACCTAAAATGAAATATTAAATAAGTGATTTCGAAAGATAAAAGCGATTTGGACTGGTAGAGAGAATGAGTTAGTGTGCCTTCATGTAGGTGAAGCATTTAGCAAAGATTTAAATACATCCATGTGTCAGCTGCTGTTGCACAAAGACCTCCCAAGATTATGTGAGCTACTCAGAAACCTGGCTTCTGGATCACTGCTTGAGAGGAACAGGAACCCAGTCTTTAAAGTACATGACCTTACTTTTGTACCCATGGAATATACAATCCAAATAAAGTATATTAGAAGAGATAAGGTTCAAAGCTTTTTTTCTTTAACTGAGAAACTATTTAAAAGCATCAAATTTTGGGAGGAAATCAAACTCTGAATTTTTAATATTTACTACACTTTGGTGCTCATGTGAAAATATTAAAAGCTATCTCTTCATTGAAAATAAAGCATGTAATATGCATAAAGATGTCAAGTTATATGGCTAGAAAGTCACTGAACTGTGTTAACAATTTATTTTCCTTCTTTTAAAGGCTATGTCTTCATTAAGGTGAAGTTATTAACTTTTCCAGGCAAAGCTGCACAATTACCCTGTAAAATCTTTTCCAGGGAGCCCAAAGTAAGAGTTACTTAGTAAGAGAAATAAAAAGGCAGCAACTCAAATTAGAGGATATGAATGGGAGGTAACTGTAACCTTACCTAATCCCTTGTGAACAATGGTGGGTAGAACAGCCATTGATCTAAGATAAATTTGCTAAACAGAGGTCAAATCTATGTCTTCAGGGATTAGTTCCATGCTTAATCAAGGTATAGGATTATGACCTAGGTGTTTAGTTTTCCTTGCATCTATAGTTCCCTGTTAGGTTATACCTTTTGGATTTTTTATTTTATTTTATTTTATTTGACAGAGTTAGAGACAGAGTGAAAGGTCTTCCTTCCATTGTTTGACCCCCCAAATGGCCGCTACGGCCAGAGCTACACCGGTATGAAGCCTGGAGCCAGGTGCTTCCTCCTGGTTTCCCATGAGGGTGCAGGGCCCAGGGACTTGGGCCATCCTCCACTGCCCTCCCGGGCCACAGCAGAGAGCTGGATTGGAAGAGGAGCAACAGGACTAGAACCCTGCACCCATATGGGATGCCGGCACTGCAGGCAGAGGATTAACCAAGTGAGCCACGGTGCCAGCCCCGAGGTTATACCTTTTGTAAACATTCTTTTTTGTTGTTCTTGTTTCTTAAATTTGTATTAATTTTTTGAAAAGGAGAGTGATTGATTCTTTTTTTAAATTTTTTCCCCAGAAACCTTTTACTTAAGGAATATAAACTTCATACATTTCATATTTACAACTTTAGGAATATGTTGATTCCTCCCACAGTACCCATCCTCCCACCCACTCTCATACCCCTCTTCCTCCTCCTCCTATTCCCACTCTTATTTTTTAACTAAGATCTATTTTCAGTTAACTTTATACACATATGATTGACTATGTTAAGTGAAGAGTTCAAAAAATAGTATGGGGGAAAAAAAACTGTTCCTCAACAGTCAAGATGAGGGCTGTTCAAAGTCATTGCTTCTCCAAGTGTCAATTTCACTTACACAGATTGCCTTTTAGGTGCTCTATTAGTTATTAAAGGTCAGGGAGAATATATGGTATTTGTTCCCTGCAGATATTCTTAATGTATTAAAAATGTGTTAAACATTTGAGTTCTTGTTATGAACCAAATACCACATCTGTCCTCATGTTTATGAATCTCATCCAAATTATAAGGAATTTTATCAAGAATTATAAATGAGGAAAAAACACACCAATGTCCAGCATATATGGCTGGAGCATAAATTTCATTGAATCTGGTAATAAGTTACGGAGGATAATTTTCTCAATATTTCCAATCATTAGAATTGTGATTTTTTAAAATATGTATTTATTTGAAAAATTTATAGAGAGGGAGGGAGGGAGAGACCTATCTTCCATCCACTGGTTCACTCCCCAAGTGGCCACAATGGCCAGGCCAAAGCCAGGAGCTTCAACTGATTCTCTGGGTGGCAGGGGCCTAAACATTTGGGCCATCTTCCACTGTTTTTCCCAGGCTATTAGCAGGGAGCTGGATGAGAAGTGGAGCAGCCAGGACTCCAACTGGCACCCATATGGAGTGTCAGCATCACAGGCAGCAGCATTACCCATACTACACCTTAACGCCAGTCACAGAGTTTTGATTTTTAAGGGCAAGCTCTAAACAATCCAGAATACTATCTATATATAGGGACACTATCTTAATGCCTATTTTTCTTGCAGATGAGGAAATTAATTGGATCAAGGCATTTTTAATAAACAAGTATATACTCTTAATTTTTAAAAAATGCTTCTTTGAGAGGCAGGCAGACATAAATTTCTCATTCCACTGATCACTCCCTAGATGTCCCCACAGCCAGGTATGGGTCAGGCTGAAGTTGGGAGCTTGAACTCAGCCAGTTCTTTCTTGTGAGTAGCAAGGACCTCACTTGAGCCATCTACAGGATGTACAGAAGAAGCTGGAATCAGGAGCAGAGCAAGCACTCAAACCCAGGCACTGCCGTATGGAACGTGGGCGTTCATAACTGTTACACCAAATGCCCACTCCTACTCTGCTTTTTGAACAAGAAATTTAACCAGTTAAATTGAGCAAAATAACAATAGGAACATGATTAATAACAGTAATTTTTACATTCTGTCAATAGAAATGATGTATAAATGTCTTAATTAAAATGGGAGATTTAATGAAAGATTTTCTTTTAAGAGAGAATACCAAAGAAGCTAGTAAGTTTTTGAAATTTTTATTGATTTTAAAACAAAATCCAGTTGAACCACTGAACCACAATATTCAGTTTGAATCACAAGTGGAATTATAATGTCATAAGATATTTCTAAGGCTATTATTCTATATAATAACAGAATTAACAGCATAGCTTAATGTAAAATTTTCATTCCAGTGGTTTATATATTTTCTTAGGATGAATTAAATTTTTGTATTGAACACCACTGTAACAGAACTATACAAAAACAAAGATATATGACTTGCCAAACTTTCCAAGAATATGTCTATAAACACAACTCTGAGAATTCTAGGGTAAAGAAATAAACTATCTTCCTTTTTACAGTGAGTTTGTAAGGCGCTGCCTTTGTGAGCAAGAGTACTGTTTTGTCTTTTGTTAAATCTCACTGGAGCACTGGTATATAGAGGATTCATACACCATGTTTCATGAGATTCTAGTCAACCTACTTTTTTTGTAATGCTAGATCTACAAGGTGAAGAACTTCCCTACTGCTCCTAATGCTAGCACACTAACCCAAATTGTTATTCCACTCAGCCCTGCAGAAAGGTCTTAGTTTTGAAGAACATCAGCCGTCTGCTTCAGATTCTTGCTGCCTCATGCAGGTTCCTGCGGAGCAACAGACGGCACAGCAACAGGAGGACTTGGCGGGTGAGGATTTGACACACGCGTCAGATGTGTGCCCCTTGACACACACTGCCTTCGATCTGATCTTCCAGTCAAAGTCACTTCTAACACTAGTAAAATCCAAGGTGTTCATAAGTCTGTATCATTAAACCTGAAGCTTCTCTTGTTACAGTAATCAATACCTTCTTTCTTTGGGTTAAAAAAAGTTTCCCTTAAGGAAATAAAACCACTGACTGCCTAATCTGATTTCTAACTTCTTTGTTTTAAATATGACTTATCATTCTAGAATTCCGTGGCAACTACTATGAGTTTGCTTAATAACCCAAAAACTGACTTAATTCTATAGATAAATGTATGGATGAACTACTGAGGTTCTAAGATCAAATTCTGATTCTATGCACACATAACACATTTTTACATTCAAGATCAAGTTATCTTTAAGAGTTGAAACAACTTTGGAGGTTATCCAGGCCAACTTCTATCCAGATATTATGCTTCTCACATATAGTAGTCTTCTGAATTATAAAAATTTATAGTTATTTCCAAAAAAAGCTACATAAATAAAAAGTATCTATTTATAGAAATATCTATTTAGCAATTCCATAATTTAAATATTCCAATCAAATTGAGTAGAACTGTTCACTCTTATCTCCAGACTGTATCCACAACCTGCGTGTACATCAAGTTAACATTTAAACAAGGAATGTAGTGCCACTTGACTACAAGGGAGGAAACAGTGCTCTGACACAGTCCCTACTTTTTTCATGAACAGAAAACAACAAGTCACATAATGTGAGTTATCCAATGAAGCCGTAAAACAACAACAACAAAGTTCAAGTACCTGGACTTTGGTCTCTCATTTAAGGTTTGGTTTTGGAATGAATGCAAATATGGTTTTAGAAAACCCAACAAAATCAATCTCTTATATAGTCTGTATATATACTGTCTACAAGGACTGTGAACCCACTGCTTCACAAATCGGAGGCTTTGGTGAATAACCAAATGTGTCCAACATAGAAAATAACTCTTTATTGGTCAAAAGTATAAAAGGGTTGACCTTACTTGAAATATGAAAAAGCTGAGTACTTGGAAGATATATGAAAATACTCAGCATAAGATACTATGAAAAGTTGAATATCAAAGTAAATTTTTTCTCAAAAAATTACTTTAGGCCACAGTATTTAACGGAACTTATTGCTATTTTAAGTATCATTAAAAATAGGTTCATATATTGAAGAGATTATCAGTAATACCGCTTCATTAATATAAAACAATATTTTAGGACACATACTCTCTAGATCTAATTTCTAAAACGTATTTTCCTCTTTTCCAAAATTTATGTAGCTGATCAGATTCACTAAAATCTCATAAATCATAAATCAATCAAAGTTCTGATTTCATTAATTTTAGCTTGTTTCATTTCATTCGCATTTTTTTTAGTTCCAAAGGCTCCAGCTGCAAGTTCCCTCTTTGTGTTTTGTATTTTCAGCATATTTTCTTCAACAGAGTCCTTCACAATGAACTTTAAAAAGGAAAAAAATGAAGTTGAATTGGTGGATTACTTTTTAGGCCACAATACTTAAAATTTTTAATGTTAAAAAAACCCTAAGAAACCTAAATTAACTGAGAAGTATACAGGAATAAATATGCTAATAATGCCCACAAAAAAACTAAGTTTTGAAACCTGACGAGAATGCTGGTCTATAAAAGAATTTATATTCTAATGTGTGTTATACAGCCTTCAAAAATGTACAGTAATTACTAGCACCTTTAGTTTTCTTCCAGCAATTTACAGTGAAAATATTTAGAATATGATGTAGCTAGAGCTGAGCATTGATTTTTCACTTTTTAATATATAGTATATGACTGTGAGGACAGAAGTTACATATAAAGATTAATAGATAATAGGCACAAAAAAAGCAAACTATATAAGCAAGTCTAACTAAAAAAATAGCAAAATGATTCTGGCATTAAATTAAAAAAAAAAAAGCCAAATGAGAAATTCACAGAAATGTAACAAATGAGTTTTGACCTAGTGTAATTCATAACTAAACTGAATGTGATCATTTCAACAGATGCTTAAGAAACATTTAACAAAATTCAGTACTTATTCTTGATAAAAATTTTGGTTAAAAAAATTAACACAGCAATAAATGTCCTCAACTTTATCAAGGATATCTATTAGAAACCTGAAAGAACAAGATATTTAATGTGAAATAAAATTATTCACAACAAAAACAGGAAAAAAGTCATAAATGATTACTATCACTACTACTCAACACTGAATAAGAAGCCCAGTTACCAGGGTACCATTTACTGAAATACATGAAAGAGTTCAATAAATGAGAGAGCTACTGTCTATGTTCCTGTACGGAAACATTTTAAAAGAAGATAGTTCTCAAGGTAAAAATTCAGTAAATCCAAAACAGAGTTCTTAAATGGGACTTGACAACCTAAACCCAAAGTTCAATTCAAGATTAATGATAACAGCAATCATTTTCAAAACAAAGTGTAATGAAAACCATTTACTCTATCAGATATCTGTTTAAAAACAAACTTTATGGGGCCAGGATTGTGGCAGGATTGAGCGGCTGGCAGCGATCCCAAATGGGCACCGGTTGTGTCCTAGCTATTCCACTTTCAATCCAGCTCCCTGCTAATGCACTGGGAGGGCAGCAGAAAATGGTCCAGGTACTTGGACTTTGTTACCCATGTGGGAGACCTGAATGGAGTTCCAGGGCTCCTGGCTTCGGCCTGGCCCAGCCCTGGCTGTTGAAGTCATTTGGGGAGTGAACCAGCAGATGGAAAATCTCTCTCTCCAACTCTGCCTTATAAATAAATAAATCTTTTATTAAAAAATGAAATTTTTAAAACCACAGTTATTGTAAGAGTAATACTAACCTGAAAATAGGCACACAAATCAATGGAACTATTAGTCTAGAAAGAGACCCATTTAATATATATGAATTACAGTTTATGATAAAAGTGACATTTCGTATTAGGAAAACCAGGAATTTTTTTAATTATTTATTTTTTAAAGGATTTTATTTATTTATTTGAGAGGTAGAGATAGGGAGAAAGGTCTTCTATCCACTGGGTCACTCCCCAAATGGCTGCAATGGCTGGAGCTAGGTCAAGCCAAAGCCAGGAGCCAGGAGCTTCTACAGGTCTCTCATGTGGGTGCAGGGGCTCAAGCCCTTGGGCCACCTTCCACTGCTTTTGCATATGCAGAAAGCTGAATCAGAAGAAGAGCAGCCAGGACATGAACCGGTGCCCTATGGGATGCCGGCACTGCAGGTGGAGGTTTAGCCTATTACACCTCAGTGCTGGCCCTCAGGAATTTTCCTTTTTTAAAAATGACAGAACAAATAATTGGTTCATCATTAGGAAAAAACTAAACTCAGACCCATATCACAAGTCTTTAAGCATAAAATCTTCCAAGAGAATCAGAAGTATTGGAGAACAGTTTTTAAAAAGTAAAAATAGTCTTCCGTGGTAAGACCTTATAACCTAGAAGTTATGAAAATGGCTGGTAAGTTTTAAGTTATAAAATCTTTAAAATTTTTTTCATGACAAAAAGCTCATAAAATTTAAAGACAAGCAACAGCCTGATAAGCTATTTCTAACTTTCATAATAAAAGATTTAAAATCAGAATCCTTTATACTATGAAACATTTGTAGTTTATGAAAATAGGCAAAAGATAAAAACAAACAAATCACAGAAAAATATTAATGAACAACAGAGGTGGAATTTGCTCAACATCTTAGGTAAATGCAAATCTGAAGGGCACTATTTTTTTGAAAAAAAAAAAAATGTTTATTCATTTAGTTTCTTCTACTTGAAAGGCAGACTGAAAGAGAGAGAGAGAGAGAAAAAAAAAATCTTCCATTTGTTGGTTTACTCCCCATGTGACCACATCAGCCACAGCTGGGCCAGGCTGAAGCCAGCAGCCTGGCACCCAGGATGTATCAGTAGGAAGTTGGATGGGAAGCAGAGGAACCTGGACTTGCACCAGCATTCCAATATGGGATGTGGGCATGTTAAGTGGCAGTTTAATTGTTGCACTAAAACACCCATAGAAGGGCACTTTTTTGATCATCCAATAAGCATCAATTTATATAAAGCCTATTTTGAAAGCAATTTGACAATCTAATACAAAATTTGAATCCAGTATTGTTGTTTTCTTATCCTGAAGAAATACTAAATATATATTACACAAAGATGTATATTCAATAATGCTCATCATGCAGTGTTTATTAGCAAAAAAAATTCTACTGGTTAACTAAATTATGATGTACATATATCTATACACAGGTATTAAAAAGAATGAGCATGTATAGTAGTCAAATTCACAGACACCAGAAGCAGAGTGGTGGTTGAAAGGGACAGGGGAGGAAGGAATGGAGTTCCAGGTACAGACTTTGAGTCTGAGCAAACAGAAAAGTTCTATGGGTAGATGGTGGTGACAGTTGCACACCAATGTGAATGTACTTAGTGCAACTAAACGGTAACACATTACAATGACTACCATGGTAAATTCTATTATGTATATTCTGTTATGTATATTTTACCATAATGAAAATAAATTTATTGTATTAAATGTAGCTATATAGTAGCCTTCAACATTACACTTTGAAGGAAAAACAGTGTTTCAGAGTAATAAAGTGTGATCCCATTTATCTTCAAAATAACTTTTTTTAATGGAGAGATATATACATCTTGAACAGTATACGTTAAACTACTATGGAGGAGAAAAAAGGTAGCTTTTAATTTGCTCCCCATAATTCTTCCCTTATTAATTTTAAAAAACTATCAATGTAATCTTAGAATATGGCTTAAAAACTCACTTTTGTGATGATAACTTCCTGCTTCTGGCCAAGTCTGTGGCATCTGTCAAAACACTGGTCTTCAGCAGCAGGATTCCAGGCCTAACAAGAACACCAGTCACATTATCATCACCCTCACTTTTCTGTAATAGTCCTTTGACTTATAATTCACCTTTTTCTGACTGTTTTCAGATGCCAATATTACAGGCATACTGGGGGATACCAAGCACCTCATTAATCACTATGTCACAATCTCCCCTAGTCATTACATTCCACTGCTTGTAGTCAGCACCTAACATAAGTATTTATTGATTAATCAGTTTCCCCCCAGTCCTTCCCCTCATCTTAAAGTGAATCTATGTATGTTTAACACAAAATAAGGTTTAGACATCTAAGAAGATGTCCCTGATTTTACATTAGAAAATATAGCAATTCTTGGGTCCATTTATGAAATAGTTTTTTCCTCTTGCTGAGTTTTGGTTTATCTTTCACTTTCCTCCACTGAAATAAAAGTACAAAAAGTTTCAAATCAGTAGTAGTCAGATGTCCTCAACATTGTTTAAGACTCTTGAAGCTGAAAACATGATATTTTGGGGAAAAGGAACATTTTCACAGCAAAAAACTACCTGAAGTAGAAGTAAAATACTAAATATATATGTAGATGACAGGTTTATAATATTGTAAAGTGTCCGTGGGATCTACAGCAAAAAGTTTTCCTAGTGCTATAATTTGAGTTTTAGGTTCTTTTCCAGTATAAAAGTTAGATATAAAGAAAATTTAGCTAATGATTTTCTAAAACTAACAGAAAATCCTGTTTTGTGAATATTTTTATTTCACAAATTAGACAAGAGGCCAGATGAAGTTTTTCTTCCTGTTGCCTGTATTTTATCCAGAAACCTAACTCACAAGCTTACTCTATCTACTAATCCATCTTCTCATGATAGCTCTCTTTCTCACATGATTAAGGAAGCAACTAGATCCATCAGAAGTTCATTACGGACATTAAAATATCAACCTGTTACACGATGCTCCATGAAAAGAGATATTCATGAGCAATTTATTTTAAATTCTCATTTTTCTGAAAGACAGCGACAGAGAGATCTTCCATCTACTAGTTCATTCTCCAAATGCCCATATGCGGTCAACAAATAATGAAATCCTGTTTTGTGTCCAGGTGTTTTAATAGCACTGGAAAAAATTTGACTATAAACTTAAAAGGACTACTCTCTTGAGCAGCTGTCTCAAGCTTCAGTGCATAGAGGAACTAGGTTAAATACAATTCTAACTTGTATCCTTAGAGATTCAGGAGCTACTAGATAAGACTCAGGAAGCTGCATGATACAGATGCAAGTGTCCAGGAGCACAGTTTGAGGAACACAAAGCATTAACAGAATGTTCTGGGTAAATTTTAGTGCCTAATGTCATACAGTCACTTGTGATTGTACAATACAGACCTGGAGGTAAAAATGGAAGCTAAAATTCACTCCGAACTTTATGCACCAAGCTGTGTGACATAAAGCTGCATCTGCGTAGGGGCATGTTTTTTCTAAATAAGGGACTATCTGGCAGAAAGGACCCTGGACTAGTTGTTTGTGTTGTTTTTTTTTTTCTTTTTAATTTAAAGATTTATTTATTTGACAGGCAAAGTTGGGGGAGGGAGCAAGAGAGAGAGTCTTCCATCCACTAGTTCACTCACCAAATGGCTGTAACTGCTGGAGGCGAGCCGATGCAGAGCCAGAAGCCAGGCACTTCTTCCTGGTCTCCCATTTGGGTACAGGGACCCAAGTACTTGGGCCAGCTTTTGTTGCTTTCCCAGATGTATTGGCAGGGAGCTGGATCAGAAGTGGAGCAGTCAGGACTTGATCCGACACCCATATGGGATGCTGGCACTGCACTTCACCTTTACCTGCTATGCTACAGTGCCAGCCCCTGAACTAGTTCTATTTCTAACATGCTCTGGGTACTCTGTGGACTAAAGGCAACTCCGTGCTATCCCTGTGCATCTACATATTTAAGATTTGTTGTTGGGGGCTGGTGCTGTGGCATAGCAGGTAAAGCCACCGCCTGCAGTACCAGCATCTGATAAGGGTGCCAGTTCGAGTCCTGGCTGCTCCACTTATAATCCGGCACTCTGATATGGCGTGGGAAAGCAGTAGAAGATGGCCCGAGTCCTTGGGGCCCTGCACCCACGTGGGAAACAGGAAGAAGCTCCTGGCTCCTGGCTTCAGATTGGTGCAGCTCTGCCGGTTGTGACCATTTGAGGAGTGAACCAGTGGATGGAAGACCTGTCTCTCTCTGCCTCTCCTTCTGTGTTAACTTTGACTTTCAAATAAATAAACAAATCTTTAAAATAAAATAAAATAAAGATTTGTGGTCCCAGCTTTTTACCTGAAACTCAAGAGATTCATAACATGCAGAAATCTTCCTGTGAATGAAATTTTAAATCTTTTATACAGTTTCAGTATTTCATGGTTATTATAAAAAATTGTGTAACCACAGATTGTTTCATATTAATTAACTCAACGATAAAACAGTGTTTCATATTAATTAACTCAACGATAAAACAGAAGCTGATTTTTTTTTTTTTTTTTTTTTTTTGGACAGGCAGGCAGAGTGGACAGTGAGAGAGAGAGACAGAGAGAAAGGTCTTCCTTTTTGCCGTTGGTTCACCCTCCAATGGCCACCGCGGCCGGCGCGCTGCGGCCGGCACATCGCGCTGATCCGAAGGCAGGAGCCAGGTGCTTCTCCTGCTCTCCCATGGGGTGCAGGGCCCAAGCACTTGGGCCATCCTCCACTGCGCTCCCGGGCCACAGCAGAGAGCTGGCCTGGAAGAGGGGCAACTGGGACAGAATCCGGCGCCCCGACTGGGACTAGAACCCGGTATGGCGGCGCCGCAAGGCGGAGGATTAGCCTAGTGAGCCGCAGCACCGGCCTACAGAAGCTGATTTTTTAACAAGTTCCCAAATTATTTTCAGTTTTATAATCTTAGGAAAAGGTTATTAGTATCACAATTGAATAATTAGTATGATAAAATTTATCAGAGACTAAACTCTTTAGCAGCTATAGATGAAATAAACTTGGAGACTATGTTAGCAGTTTTATAGTAAAGTTGATTATTTTTTTTTGAATCTGTCAAGCTTCCCAATGTTGGTTCTAACTCTAATTACATTTGTTCTCTGGCTCTCTTGGCTTGTTTCCTTCCTAATGTGGACAGTAGGAAGGTAGCATCAGTGGCTCAAATAGTTGGTTTTTGCCACATACATGGGAGATCTGGATTGAGTTCCCACATTTTCCTACCTTCAATTCCCTAACTGGTGAAGGCACTGGGAAGTGGACTAGAACATAAGAGCTCTCTCTCTCTCTCCATCTCTGAGTCAAATAAATAAAACTACAGAAAAATAAAACTCCGATTCAATCAATACAAATTTACTAGGCTGGGCATTTTGCACAGTGGTTAAGATGCTGCTTGGGACACCTCCATCCTATCTCAGAGTGCCTGGGTTTGAGTCCTGGCTCCACTTGCAATTCCAGCTTCCTTCTAATTTGTCCCCTGGGAGGCAGAAGGAAATGGCTTAAGAACTTGGGCCCCTGCCACCCATGTGAGAGACCCAGATTGAGTTCCTTGCTACTGGCTTTGGCCTGGCCCATCCCCACCATCGTGGCCATTAGGGGAGTGAACCAGAGGATGGAATATCTACTTCCTATAACCCTTTCAAATAAATTATATTTAAAAAAAATAAGTAACAGATTTAAGAGTCCTTAAAACAGATAGAATCTAGAAGTTTGACTTATTACTGTGTAATGTTGGGAAAATTACTTTTCTTGTGTTTCAGTTCCCTTATCTGTAAAATAGGAACCTACCTCATCAGTATGTTGTAAAGATTTCAGTTGACATACGTAAGAAGAAGCCTCAATACATTCACCAAGCTGTTGTTATCGATTTTTAAAAAGTTTGGGGCTGGCGCCATGGTGCACTAGGTTAATCTTCTGCCTGAGCGCCGACCTCCCATATGGGCACCGGTTCTAATCCCAGCTGCTCCACTTCCAGTCCAGCTCTCTGCTATGGCCTGGGAAAGCAGCAGAAGATGGCCCAAATCCTTGGGCCTCTGCACCCACGTGGGAAACCAGGAAGTAGTACCTGGCTCCTGGCTTTGGATCGGCACAGCTCCAGCCATTGCGGCCATCTGGGGAGTGAACCAACGGAAGGAAGACCTTTCTCTCTGTCTCTCCCTCTCACTGTCTGTAACTCTACCTCTCAAATAAAATAAATAAAATCTTAAAAAAAAAAAAGTTTAAGAATTTTCACAATCAATTCTAACTATGAAGGCATTTACCAAATACTTTTTCTCATTTTTGTTTTTTAAAGAAAGTAGTAACATTCTGAAAAGTTTACAGAAGTACTTACAGGATCCATTAAAAACACTCTAGAAGCTGCACAGAGATTCAAACCAACTCCACCTGCTTTTAAAGACAGAAGCATTATAGTTGGAGATCCAGCTTCAGTGTTTTGAAAACATTGAATTGATTCAACTCTTTTCTTTTGGGCCATGGAACCATCCAAACGAGTAAACACAAATCCAGAGGCTCTACAGAGGTGAAAAAAAAGACAAGTAACATTTATTATACTCTGAAACAAATGTTCATTACGAATTTCTTCATTCAATTCTTCCATTCATTTAAAATAAACTTTTTTATTAGAGACACAGAAAAAGGGAAATACATGGAGAAAGAACTCCCATCCATTGGTCCATTGACCAAATGCCCTCAAGAGGCCAAGTGAAGCCAGTGCCAATGCGGGGAGCCAGGAGCTAGGAACGTAATACAGGCCTCCCCTGTGGGAGGTACAAACCCAGTTAGTTAGCTAGCACTTCTGTCTCCCAAGGTCTGCACTGGCAAGAAGCTGGAATTAGCAACAAGAACGGAAAGCAAACCCAGGCACTCTAAGTAATATGGGACCTTGGCATCTTAACCACTTGGCTAAAGGTCCACTCCTTCCCTAATTTATTTTAATATCACTTAGTGCTAACCAGAATGCTAGGCACTGCAGTTAATACTTTTTTCCAATAAATTCAGAACTTAATGTTGGAAATTCAATGCTGCCAGGAAATATTCTCTATTGTGATATTGAGTATTAATTTTAGACAAATGAACAAATTAAAACTGGGTGACAGTGTTGTGGCTCAGTGGGTAAAGCCACCACCTGCCACGCTGGCATCCCATCTGGGTGCTGGTTTGAGTATGGCTGTTCCACTTCCACATTTCCCTTCTAATGCACCGGGGAAAGTCACCAGAAGATGGCCCAAGCACTTGGGCCCCTGTATCCATGTAGGAAACCCAGAAAAGGCTCCTGGCTCCTGGCTTCAGCCTGGGCCACCCCAGTTGTTGCAGCATTATTTGGGGAGTTAACCAGTGAACAGAAGACCTCTCTGTCTCTCCCTATCTCTGAATAAAATAAATCTTTATAAAAACTAAAACTGGTAAAATAGTGGTGTATTTTTTGCTATACAAATCCATACATTTCTATAAAAATCCTTTTATTCAAAATGAAAATTATTGTTCAACTTACTTAAGTGGTGTTTCTATTAAAGACAGGAATGTTGTAAACTGAGAAACAACTAAACTTTTTATATTGGGATTCTTCGTTCTTAAGTCAATCAATGCATGCATTAGAGCATTAATCTGAAAAAAGAAAATACCCATCAGATTTCATTTTTCAATTGGTAAAGTAATTCCAAAACTTTTTAATATGGAGAAAAATGTTCTGTCAAGTTATTTCCTTAAAATGTAAAAGGCTATTAATTTAAAAAAAAATTAAGAGTGAGGCTTCCAAGATGGCAGAGTACAGAAGGAGCTTATTGCTCTAGTCTATGAGAAGATAGTTTAAAAGAAGTGGAAAGAGTACAGTCTCAGGGAAGAGTTAGGGAGAAAATGGCAAAGGGAACCAAGCAAATTAGAGGGACACAGTGGACCTACATGGAGGGCGTGGACACCCACAACTCAGGACCCCAGTAGCCAAGAGCTTCCGCATCAGGGTTGGAGACTGAGATGAGACCAGACTGCAGCAACCCAAGCCACTGGCAATAAATCTGCAGGAAGAGCCTAGAGGGAACCTGACTTGGAGCCCCACTTGGGATAGTGTACCTGCCAAACCAGAGGAGAAAAAAGAAGGACAGACACGTTTCTCTCTCCCCAATCACACTGAAATGGCATCCTGTAACAAACCGACAGAGTGGGCGCCATTTTGGACATACATAACAGCTGCGCCAGCTCATGTCTGCACCCACCAACCAGCCAAGTAGAGACTCCTGACTCTGGCGGGGAGAACTAACAGGGGGCTGGGTGTTTGTGACTGTGGGAGACTTGTGTGCCAGGATTGTGAAAAAACCAAGGCTGTATGGGAGGGCTCACTGTGTGGCTGGGACTTTGGGAAGTCACTGTGGGAGAATCCACATGCTTAGGGCTCCCTTATCACCAGGTGAGGGCACTGCTGGGGAATCTGAGCTTATACTGAAGACCACACAGATCCTTTGTGTGGTCCTTGTGGCACAGCAGATGAATATTATATCCACTGGGGCTAGCGCTCAGGCACTGGTCTCTTTTGAGGAGCTCAGCTGAATAGAATAAACCTCCCCTCTGATTTAAAAAAAGAGAGAGAGAGAGAGATTTACTATGCCAAACCTGAGTGTGTCACCTCAGACATGCCCTTCACACTAGAGAACTGAACAGAACTCCCGGGCCACACCCACCTCTAGATATTCACTGAAAGCAGACACTCCACTAATCTACAGTGGAATAGTACAAAGATAAAAGCCGTCACAATGAAAAAAAAAAAAAAAAACAAATCAGTATCTCCACAAACGGTGAATAACAAATGAACCAATTCAAGAAATAAGAATAAGGAATACAACATGATGCCCCCAAAAGAGCATACTTCAGTACTAGATTGTGAAGATGATGAGATGGAAGAAATGGAATTCAAAAAATTGATTACATAGAAGTAATCTAAAAAGCAAATGCACAAACTACTGAAATCCGTACATGACATGAAAGAAAATTTCTCCCAAGAAATTGAGATCTTAAATCAAAATGAAATGAAGAATTCAATAGAAAAATTAAAAATGCAGTGGATAGCTTTAACAACAGAATCAGTGAAGCAGAAGAAAGAATATCTGACATAGAAGACAAAGCACAAGAAATTATACAGTCAGACCAAAAACAAGATGAGGAAATTAGAAAACTAAAAAACTTTGGCAATCTACAGGATACCATCAAACGACCCAACAAATGGGTTCTAGGAATTCTTGAAGGCATGGAAAGAGAGAAATGATTAGAAGACCTTTTTAGTGAAATAATAACAGAAAACTTTGCAACTTTTAAGAAAGAAAAGGATATCCAAATACAGGAAGCACATAGAACTCCTAATACCAGAAAAGATCCAACCACAACACATTGTAATCAAACTTACCACAGTAAAACAGAAAGAAGATTCTAAAATGTACACAAGAGAAACACCATATTACTTTCAGATGATCCCCAATTAAACTCACAGTGGACTTCTCATCAGAAACCCTACAGGCGAGGAGAGGATGGCGAGATATAGTCCAAGTCTTAAGAGAAAAAAACTGTCAACCTAGAATCCTATACCCTGCAAAGCTTTCCTTTATGAATGAAGGTGAAAAAAAGACCATCCACAAAAAACAGGAGTTGAAAGAATTTGTCACCACCCATTCAGCCTTGTAAAAGATGCTTAAGGATGTGCTACACACAAAACACAGAAACAAGGTCATCACTATGAAATAAAGGAAGAAAATCTCCCAGTAAAAGCACAAAGGAAATACACAGTAAAAAAATAGGATTATTTTTGGGAAAATGGCAGGGCAAAGTTGTTATTTATCATTCAAGTCACTTTGAATGTAAATAGCCTTAACTATGCAGTTAAAAGATACAGACTGGCAGAGTGTATTAAAAAACAAAACCCATCTATTTGCTGTTTATAAGAAACACCTCTCACCAACAAAGATGCATGAAGGCTGAAAGTGAAAGGATGGAAAAAGATATTCCATGCTAACAAAAACCAAAATAGAGCTGGTATAGCCATCTTAATATCAGACAAAAGAGATTTTAACAGAAAAACTGTTGAAAGAGACCAAGAGGGGCACTATGTATAATTAAAGGATAAATTCAACAGGAAGACGTCACTATTATAAACGTATATGCAACTAATTATGGGGCACCTGGCTATTTAAAAGAAATGGTACAGGATCTAAAGGGAGGCATAGACTCAAATACAATAGTAATGGGGGACTTCAATACCCCATTTTCAGCAACAGACAGGTCAAGATGACAGAAAATCAGCAAGGAAACAGCATAATCAACACTGCCGACCAAATAGCTCTAACAGATATCTACAGAATTTTTCATCCTAAACTTGAAGAATACACATTCTTCTCACCAGTGAACAGAACTTTCTCTAGGATTGACCACAAACTAGGCCATAAAGCAAGACTCAACAAATGAAAAAAATCAAAATCATACCATGCATCTTCTCGGACCACAATGCAATGAAGCTGGAAATCAGCAACTCAGGAATCTCTAGAACATATGAAACATATGAAGACTGAAAAACATGCTCCTGAATGAACAGTGGGTCACAGAAGAAATCAAAAGGGAAATCAAAAAGTTTCTGGAAACAAATGAAGATGACAATACAACATATAAAAACTTATGGGATACAACAAAAGCAGTGTTAAAAGGAAAGTTTATAGCAATTGGTGCCTACATCAAGAAATTGGAAAGGCACCAAATAAATGAGCTATCAATGTATTCCAAGGATCTAGAAAAACAACAGCAAATCAAACCCAAAACTAGTAGGAGAAAGAAAATAATTAAAATCTGAGAATAAATCAACAAAACTGAATAAAAAAATGCAAAGGGTCAGCAAAATGAAGAGCTGTTTTCTTGAAAAAATAAAGAAAATTGACATACCATTGGCCCAATGAACCAAAAAAGGAAAAAGAAGATCCAAATCAATAAAATTAGAGATGAAAAAGGGAATTTAATAACAGACATCACAGAAATAAAAAAAATCATCAGAAATTACTACAAAGAGCTGTATGCCAACAAACTGGACATATACAACCTATCTAAACTGAGCCATGAAGACACAGAAAACCTAAACAGACCTATAACCAAGACAGAAACTGAATCAATAATAAAAAATTTCCCAAGAAAGAAAAGCCCAGGACTGGATGGCTTCACTGCTGAATCCTAGCAGACATTTTAAGAGCTAACTTCAATTCTGCTCAAATTATTCAAAACAATTGAAAGAAAGGGAATTAGCCCAAATTCTTTCTATGAAGCAGCATCATGTTAATTCCTAAAGCTGAAAAAGGGAAAGGGAACCAAGAACAATTTCCGTGATGAACATAGATGCAAAAATCCTCAACAAAATTCTAGCCAATCAAATCCAACAATACATCAGAAAGATCATCCACCAAGACCAAGTAGGGTTTATCCCTGGTATGCGGGGATAGTTCAACATTCTCAAATCAATCAATGTGATATACCACATTAACAAACTCCAGAAGAAAAACCACATGATTATCTCAATAGATGCAGACAAAGCATTCAATAAAATACAACACCCTTTCATGATGAAAACTCTAAGCAAAGTTGGTGTAGAAGGAACATTTCTTTTCTTTCTTTTTTTTTTTTTTTTTTTTTTTTTTTGACAGGCAGAGTAGACAGTGAGAGAGAGAGACAGAGAGAACGGTCTTCCTTTGCCGTTGGTTCACCCTCCAATGGCTGCTGCGGCCGGCGCGCTGCGCCGGCGTCCCACACTGATCCGATGGCAGGAGCCAGGTACTTATCCTGGTCTCCCATGGGGTGCAGGGCCCAACCACTTGGGCCATCCTCCACTGCACTCCCTGGCCACAGCAGAGAGCTGTGCCTGGAAGAGGGGCAACCGGGACAGAATCAGGCGCCCCGACCGGGACAGACTAGAACCCGCAAGGCGGAAGATTAGCCTAGTGAGCCGCGGCGCTGGCCCTGAAGGAACATTTCTCAACACAATCAAGGCAATTCATGACAAACCTACAGCCAGCATCCTATTGAATGGGGAAAAGTTGGAAGCATTCCCACTGAGATCCAGAACCAGATGCCTACTCTCACCATTGCTATTCAATATACTTCCTGCAAGTTTTAGCAAGAGCAATTAGGCAAGAAAAAGAAATCAAAGGGATATAAATTGAGAAGGAGGAGGTCAAATTATTCCTATTTGCAGATGACATGGTTCTATATATAGGGACTCCAAAGACTCCACCAAGAGACTACTGGGACTCCTTTAAGAGTTTAGTACAGTAGCAGGATATAAAATCAATACACAAAAAACAACAGCCTTTGTATTCACAAACAATGCCAAGGCTGAGAATGAACTTCTACAATCAATCATATTCATAATAGCTACCAAAAAAATCAAATACTTTGGAATAAATCTAACCAAGGGTGTCAAAAATCTCTATGATAAGCCGGCGCCGTGGCTCAATAGGCTAATCCTCCACCTTGCGGCGCCGGCACACCGGGTTCTAGTCCCGGTTGGGGCGCCGGATTCTGTCCCGGTTGCCCCTCTTCCAGGCCAGCTCTCTGCTATGGCCAGGGAGTGCAGTGGAGGATGGCCCAGGTGCTTGGGCCCTGCACCCCATGGGAGACCAGGAAAAGCACCTGGATCCTGGCTCCTGCCATCGGATCAGCGCGGTGCGCCGGCTGCAGCGGCGGCCATTGGAGGGTGAACCAACGGCAAAGGAAGACCTTTCTCTCTGTCTCTCTCTCTCACTGTCCACTCTGCCTGTTAAAAAAAAAAAAAAAAAAAAAAAAAAAAAATCTCTATGATAAGAATTACAAACCTTTAAAGAAAGAAATATAAGAAGATACAAAAAAAAATGGAAAAATCTTCCATGTACATGGATTAGAAGAATCAATATCATCAAAATGTCCATTCTTTCAGAAGCAATTTACAGATTCAATGCAATACCAATCAAAATAACAAAGACATTCTTCTCAGATATAGAACAATGATACTGGAATTCATATGGAAACACAGGAGACCTCAAAAAGCTAAAACATTCCTATACAACAAAAACAAAGCCAGAGGCATCACAATAGCAGATTTCAAGACATACTACAAGGCAGTTACAACCATAACAGCCTGGTACTAGTATAAAAACAGGTGGACAGACGAATGGAACAGAATAGAAATGCCAGAAATCAATCCAAGCATCTACAACCAACTTCTATTTGACCAAGGAGCTAAAATCAATCCCTGGAGCAAGGATAGTCTCTTCAACAAACAGTGCTGGGAAAACTGGATTTTCACATGGAGAAGTATTAAGCAAGAACCCTACCTTACACCTTACACAAAATTCCACTCAACATGGATTAAAGATCTAAATCTATGATCTGACACCATCAGATTATTAGAGAATATTGGGGAAACCCTGCAAGACACTGGCACAGGCAAAAAGTTCTTGGAAAAGACCCCAGAGGCACAGGCAGTCAAAACCAAAATGAACAATAGGGATTACATCAAATTGATAAGTTTCTGTATTGCAAAAGCAACACTCAGAAAAGTAAAGAGCCAACTGAAAGAATCAGAGAAATTATTTGCAAACTACGCAACTGATAAAGGATTAACAACCAGAATATACAAAGAGATCAAGAAACTCCACAACAATAAAACTAACAACCCAGTTATAGACCAAGGACTTAAACAGACATTTTTCAAAGAGGAAATCTAAATGGCCAACAGACACATGAAAAAATGTTCAGGATTACTAGCCGTCAGGGAAATGCAAATCAAAACCACAATGAGGTTTCACCTCACCCCAGTTAGAGTGGCCCTCGTACAGGAATCAACAAACAACAAATGCTGGAGAGGATGTGGGGGAAAGGGCACCCTAATCCACTGTTGGTGGGAATATAAACTGGTAAAGCCTCTATGGAAGACAGTATGGAGACAGCTCAAAGATCTGAAAATAGACCTTCCATATAACCCAGTCATCCCACTCCTGGGAATTTACCCAAGGGGAATGAAGTCAGTAAACAAAAGAGCTGTCTGCAACTCCATGTTTACTGCAGCTCAATTCACAACAGCTAAGACATGGAATCAACCTAAATGCTCATCAACCAAAAACTGGATAAAGAAATTATGAGAAATTATGTGATATGTATACTATAGAATGCTATACACTGGCAAAAAAAAAAAAAAAAAAAAAACATGAAATCCGGTTTGTTTGCAACAAAATGGATGAATCTGGAAAACACCATACTTAGTGAAATAAGCCAGTCCAAAAGGGACAAATACATATGTCTTCCTGCTCTGTGAGAACTAATAAAGCAACTAAAATGAAATCTGGAGAAGTGAAATTGACCCTTGGAGAAGGGATGACTTGAGCTGCCCTTGACTGTCAAGGAACAGTTTCATTTTCTTTGGTTTTTCTTTTTTGTTTAGCTTTTTACTTAACATAGAGTTAATCATACATGTATAAAGTCTATTGAGAATGGATCTCATTAAAAAATAAGAGTAGGAATAGAGAGGGAGGAGGAAGTTTGTAACTGTAAAGCTGTATAGTACTGCATAGGTTCCTATGGACTTAACTTCTAAGCGTACAGTTTAAAAACTTGTCATGGGACTCCAAATCCCAATAAGCTGGGTGGTAATAATGCCACCTTAAGTGTTAAAGTGATTATATTAAGTGTCAAAATGAACATATAGATAGGATTAAGTGTCAAAGTGATCATATAAATTGGATTAATTATGTTAATAATAAAAGAATTAAAGAAAAGAGAATGTTCCAACATGGGAAGCAGTCCACACAGCAGACTCATAAGAATGACAATGCTTTAAGTAGCACTCTGACCTCAGAATAAGCCCTAAAGGCATTCTGGTCTGGCTGAAAAGCCCATGAGAGCATTTCAGGCAGGGAAAGCGAAGACACTGTGGCAAAAAAATAAATAAATAAATAAATAAAATAAAATCCTACATGAAGGATCTCTGTGATAAAGATCCCAGTGGAAAGAAGGGGCCATCAAAGAAGGATATACTTTTCTCTGAAGGAGGAGAGAACTTCCACTATGTTTATGGCCTTGTATAAATACTGACAGTTTGTGAATTCAAAAGGCTTCTATAGTCTAGGCAGCTCATTTCAAGAGCCTTGGGTGGTCACTGACATCATACACAAGACTGTTAATTGTTAAATTAACAACAGGAGTCACTGGGCACTAACTTCCTATGCAGGACCTCTGTCCTTAATGAGTTGTATTATGAGAGTTAAGCATAAAACTGATTCTCAAACAATATTTGTGTGTGTATGTGTGTGTGTGCGCGCGCGCAAATTGTTGAAGTCTTTACTTAGCATATGAGTTGATCTTCTGTGTACAAAGTTAACTGAAAATGAATCTTAATGGAGAATAGGACTGGGAAGGGAGAGGGAGGAGGAGGGAGGGTTGAGAAGGTCAGAATGGTGGGAAGAATAACTATATTCCTAAAGTTGTACTTATGAAATTTGTATTCATGAAATAAAAGATTTCTTTGGGGAAAAAAAAAGACTGAAATAACTGCAATACTCTGAAACTGTTCTCCTACCTCTCAATTTCAGCATTGAAAAAGAAATAAAAAGCCAACACCCATCCAAAGAATATAAGCCAACATCCATTAAAAGAATATAACAATCAACTGACAGGACTAAAAGCAGAATTATAACTTTGATGTATATTTCCTTATATAAATGTAAGACAAATACTCAAATATTTGCATATATTATTTTACCTTTGAACTAGATGTCCATTCCATATTGGACTTTTTCTCACTATCACATGCCAGTTCTTCTGGAGGACATTCCAATAAATTATCTCCATGTATATCATTTCTGCATAAAGGGCACTTTGCATGTGGCTATATAAAAACAAAGTATGAGCAACACTTACAAGATGAACAAAAATATCAATTCTATTATTTCTCACAACAAAATTTTATTAAACTTGTTACATTCATTATTTGAGAAAAATTTGCTGAAATCCAGACAGATACAGTGTTCTAATATGTGTGCTAAGTAAGATGGGTAAAGGAAGGAGCAAAAGTATTTACCCTTAACCAAGCACAAGCTTAAAACACTAATTTATACCAATTGCAGGCAAGTACAGAAACCATGAATACAATGCCTTGAATGAAACTAAAATAGATCATGCTATTTGGAGTTATTCTTTAAGAAAAAAGTCCTTGTTAATTACTTACACAGCTATTAGTTTGCAACATGTGTTGTATCCATTTGTACTAAGACCCACTAATAAAATAAGATTACACCTTAAAAACTAGACTCTAACCACCATTACAATAAAAAAGATTATGAAACTAAAATTGATGCTAGAGGTCAATGCAATTCAGAATCATGATAATCCATTTTTCTACATGTATGTTATACATCAATTTAAAAACCATAAAAAAATCTACTCTAGCTCAAGGATTTCAGGATTTTTTCAAAAAATTCTATACAAATTAATCTAGACCTTCCTTATCCAAAACAATAGCAATTAAGCCCTAGAAATGTGACTAAGCCAAATTAAGGTGATATAAGTGTACAATATCACCAAAGTTTGAAGACTTAGCTTAAAAAAAAAAAAAGAGGCAATGTAGTATATCACATGAATACTATTCACATTTCAGATACATTAAATTAAAATGCATTAATGATTAAATTATGTTTTTAATACAACTATGAGGAAATTTTAAATTCCCTGTGTCTCTCACAAATTATCAATATATTGTTAGACAGCAATAATCTAGACAGCAGAACTAGGAAACTGTGAAACAATGCCTCCAAAATAATATCTCTTTGTGTTAAAGAGCTTCACTAATGAGAAGTATATTACCAATTAAAGATTAGAATAATTAGCTACAAAAGTTGTACTATTAAATCCAAGTACAAAACTTCTTATACTCTCTTGAACTTGGGTTTTATTATGCTACAGACAGGTACACCACTACAGAGAACACTGGACCCGTACTGAGCAAAACACTAACCTGCTCATTCTGAATGACTTGGCAAATACAAGGTTTACAAAATACATGTGCACAATGTGTTATCACAGGAACTGTTAAAGAATCCAAGCATATAGCACATTCTTCATCTGAACCTGAGCTCAGAATTAACTTCATCTTCTTTATTAACTTCTTTCGCAGTTCTTCAGGTGTATCATTCCCTAGAGAGAAGGCTGAAAAATTAATTTCAAAGCAAGATTTGTACACGACTTGACAAATTAATCTACTGAAGAGAAAGGAAACTTTTGCTTGCCACTGCATCTTTTTCTGTCCTAGGCAAAAAGCATGATTTAAATTTGAAATTTTGTGAAATATTCAGAAGTATAGAAACCAAATCAATTTACCTCATAGAGAATTACCAATACACTACGATCTACACACACCAGCACAGACTAAAAGGCAATTCCAATGTGATTCTTTCTTTTAAGGGTATCTTAAAAGAAATCTGAAAATCCTGGAAAGACTTCATTATAATTCCATTTCATTGGTAAAAAATTCTTGGATATATTCCCAAATGTCCTATACCAAAAGCAATGTCCATCTGACAGCACAAAATGACCAACCAAATTCAGGCTATGTAAAAAATTTCTGATTCTGATTTAAGTATTTGCAAAAAATATAATGGCATGAACTAATCATATTTTCTTACCTGAGGGACCACTGGAAGACACTGTATTTGTAAGAAGATGAGTATGACAACAAATCTGCCGCAATCTAAGTAAAAGACCCAAGACATCTGCATAGTGTGCAAGGACAGTCCCTTCATTAAAATACCTAGAGATAAAAATGTTAAATATTATATATCCTCTAAACAACATCTCCTCTGAAAATCATTCTAAATTAAAAATGAAAAAACAGAAATTTGCAACAATAAAGCCCAACTTATGCAAAACGGCTATCAACTGCAGTAAAAGAACGATAGGAAAACAGAACTGCAAATCTGGAACAGACATGCATTTCTTCAAAACGGAATGGAAAAATTACCTCTCATGTACAAAAACAGAAACAGGGCACATGCCTGTTGACATGAAATTCTCTGAACAATTTTACACAAAGAGCAGGGAAGGCAAACTGAGTGAAGAAACACATGGATGCCCTGTGTTTTCAGAAACAAGACTAAGGGCAGGAGCTTCTTACCTTACCTGAAAAAAACTCTACTCCCCCCATAGACCCATCTCTGTGAATGGCATTTCCATCCTTCCATTCACATGAAAAACTTTGTGGAGTATCTATGACTCTTCTCTCACACACACCATATCCCACCAATCAGCAAGTTCTGTTGGCTCTGAACAGTCCAAACATTTCTCATCCATTTCATCACTATTACTATGGTAAACACCAACATCAACCCTTTGATTATTGGCAGTGCTCTCCCTACTGATGACCTTATTCCAACAATCTAAATCTGAACACAAAAGCCAGAATGATCCATTTAAAAGGTAAATCATGGAGCTGGCATTGTGGCACAACAGGTTAACCTGCCACCTGTGACACCGGCATCCTGCACAGGCTCCAGTTCAAATTCTGGCTGCTCCACTTCCTACCCAGCTCCCTGCTACTATGCCTGGGGAAGTAGCAGAAGATGGCCCAAGTGCTTGGGCCCCTGCACCCACATGGGGGACCTGGATGAAGCTCCTGGTTCCTGGCTTTGGCCCAGCCCAGCTCCAGCTGCTGAGGAATGAACCAGTGGATGGAAGATCTCTCTTGCTTTCTCTGTTTCTCTCTCTCTCTCTTTCTGCCTTCCAAATAAATACATAAATCTTCTTAAACAAAGTAAATCAAATTATGCCACTCTCCTGGCTAAAACCCTCCAAAGAAAGTAGAAAGTAAAGTCAAAATTCTAGAAATATACCACAATGCCTCACACTATCACCATCCAACCCTCGCGCCAATAACTCTTCCATATGATGACTATTTTCCTGCTTACTCATTATTACTTTGCCACACCTACCTTTTTTGTTCTTTTTCAAACTCATCAGGCATGCTCCCAATTTCAGGCTTTTACAGTTTGGGGCTGTTCTCTCTGCTTGAAACACTCCTCAACTTCAATATCCTCCAAGCTTTGTTCAACATATCATTTTCCGAGAGATTTTCCCTAAACACCTTAATAAAATTCAGCATTCTCTATTCATGTTCTCTGCTTTTTTTCCCCATAAATTTAATCGTGTTTTTAATCTGCCTATTTCTACCCATTAAAATATTAATTCTTTGATGGTAGGAATTTTTGTTTTTTATTATGCTGTATCTAAATGTGCAGGAATGCCTAGCACACCAAAGGCACTTAACAGATTTCAGCAGAAAGAATAAACATGAAATTTCAATACCAATATAAGATTTTAGACTCTATAATCTGCTTGGATCTAATTCCTATGAAACTCTGTTTTGTACCTACAGTTCACTGAATTTTGAATTTTGTTTTGAACACCATATTTTCTCAGTTCTGTTTGCCTTCATTTTCTCCTATCCTTTCTGGTACCATAGTCATTCACATCACATATGCTTTCCCTTAGAATTTCTCACCTTCTACCATCACGAATCCCTTTTAATCTAATTAATCAACTCCTATTCCCAGAATTCTAAACACTGTTGCAAAGCCATATTAACGAATTTCACTACATGTATCTAATACTACCTATAGCATGTCTGCCACTCTAGCAATCTTTTAAAGACAGCTGCAAGTCCAGTTCACCTTCTTCAGCTTCTTATTACCTTACTTTGTATATACACTTGCTTCACAGTTCAATGACTGTACTCTTGATATTATTTTCTCCGATGTTAGGCTGTATTTTCCTCTACCAACCGCTATAATTTCTTTTCTATCTATAATCTCTTCTGCTTAAAGGTACTCATGCTAATTAACTATGAAAAAAGCTGGTCTGACAATTAAGTACTGATTCTACCAGTCTCATGTACTTTTTAAAGCCAAATTTACATAAAAAAGTGGCCTGCAGTTTAGTTTGTTCAATGATTTGCCCGTATATTCATCACTCTTGTGAAACTATTCTGAGAGTTTATACCAGTAGCTATTGAATCAACAAATTAAACAGTCCTTTCTAAGTCTCTGTACATGTGACACTACTGGTCATTTTCTCTTTCTTGACTGTGCTGTCTTTCCTGGGATTCTGTAACCATTTTTGCTACTTTCTTCACACTTCTCCCTTTGACAGAATCTCCTATAGTAGATTATTTTTATCTTATTTCTTAAATGCAAACATTGCCCTCAAATTTTGATTCCTTATTAAGATATATCTTACAGTTGATAGATAGATAGACAGATATAGATAGATAGACAGCCATAGAAAGATAAATATTTTTTAGTTTCAATATTTCTTATCTACTCAATTGTGGGGAGCAATCCGGACTGGACTAAGTTACTCGAATTAGGACTTATTCTATGCATCTGCTCTCCCACAATATGGCGCTGGGAGAGAAGTAAACAGCTTCCGCACAGCTGCCTCCAGTTCAACCAATTAACTGTAGGACTTGCTCCTGATTGGAGAGCAGCGTACTCAGCCGAGTTGGGATTGGCGGAGGAGGACTATAAAGGAGGAGAGAGACGGCATGCACCGGGAACATCTATGGGGAACATCTAAGGGAACCCGTGCAGCCCCCGAGAGAACCGGCCGGCGGTGTGCCGCTCCCCTGCGGAAGTGGGGAATGCGGCCAGGGGGAACTGCCCTTCCACGGAGGTGGAAGGGATAGTAGCCAACCCGGGAAGAACCAGCAGCAAACCCGGGGAGGGCCGAGCAGACGAAAGAACAGCGCAGGGTCCTGTGTCGTTCCCCCACGAAGACGGGGAGCGACACTCAATATGACACAAGGTCAAAAATAGAAGCAAAGTCTTCCACCTAGCAATCAACTTTCTCTTTAAATATTTTTCTAACTTAAGGAATTACTTCCCTGATGAATTATACTATTATTTTATCCATGTCAACTATTCATTTGTTTAAAAAAGTATAAACTATGGAGATAAATTATCTTTCCATACACTTCAGACTTTATTTCCAACAAAAGAAAGAAAAAACATAAAAATTACTTTCTAATGTGACTTTTTTACTCCATACCTTCCAATAGTAGCTTTGCCTTCATTTTTCACGGATTGATAAATCTTTCTCTCTTCATCTGAAAGTGTAATGTGCTGAATAAATACTTTACGTTCTGGTAACTCCAAAACAGGTTTTCCTTTAATTTTGCTTGTCTTTGTTCTTCTAAGTGTAATATTTTTAATTAAGGACTGTAAACGCCTAGTCAAAAAAATAATAATTACATAACTTTTTACGTCTATATGAGTTGGCCCAGTAAAAACAAAAAATAGTAAGTTTACATTATTGCTGTTTAATAAACTTACTAGAGGTTTTTTAAAAATTCCTTATTTGAGGTTTTATCTACTCTGATAACCATACAATTATTGTACAAATAGTAAATTATAGCAAAAAATGAACTGGAATTTCCCCTCAACTCAATACTTGTCACAATCTTCCTACATCCTGTCTTTAATTTTCTTAAGCTCTTCTCCCCACTTCTGCTCTAATCATTAACCTTTACTTCTCAATCATCTTGTCAACTGCATTACCCAAAAATTAACATTAAAATTCTTACTAAGTACTCACTGAGTACAAAGCACTGAAATAAATGTTCTAAGGATAAAATGAGTACAATCCTTCTTTCTGCAATGTGAAAAATCAAAGGTACATAACTAATTTTAAAGTAACAAAAATCCAAAAATAGAAACATGAGATTTAAGAAGAAGGAGAAATGCCTTCCTAGGTTCCAAGATCTTTACATTTCCTCCTAATTATCAGAAGAAAAAAAGGAGCATATGAATTCTTTAAGAAAAGGTTTTCCCTAACATTGAAATCTAAGTACAATTTCTTAACTTGAAAGTTTAAGTGTTTGGTTCTGAGTAAATCAAATGGACGACACTAACAACAAGGTCAGTGGCTTTTAAAAGTTTTCACCCGGCGCCATGGCTCACTAGGCTAATCCTCCGCCTTGTGGCGCAGGCACACCGGGTTCTAGTCCTGCTCGGGGCGCCGGATTCTGTCCCGGTTGCCCCTCTTCCAGGCACAGCTCTCTGCTGTGGCCAGGGAGTGCAGTGGAGGATGACCCAAAGTCCTTGGGCCCTGCACCCCATGGGAGACCAGGAGAAGTACCTGGCTCCTGCCATCGGATCAGGCAGTGCGCCGGCCGCAGCGCACCAGCCGCGGCAGCCATTGGAGGGTGAACCAACGGCAAAGGAAGACCTTTCTCTCTGTCTCTCTCTCTCACTGTCCACTCTGCCTGTCAAAAAAAACAAAGTTTTCACTATAACCACAAAAAGAGACAAATTTTAAATTCCATCCATACATAAACACAGACATATAAACAGAAATAAAATAATCTTTATTATGCAAGAAGCACTCTGATATTTTCTTATTTCCTCTACTCTATTTTCTCTTTAATGCTAGCTACCACCTTTATAAGGATTTCACAACTTACTAAGGTATCGGATATGCTCAGTTTAAAAGCAACTGCCAAGTTGGCCTTTTAGCCCAATCTTTAAGACATTTTAAGTAGGACTCCCATGCCTCATACTGGAGTAAATATATTCAATACCTGGGTCTGGATCCTCACGTGCGCTTCCTGCTAATGCAGACACTGGGAAGCAGTGATAATGGCTGAAACGACTGGGTTTCTGTCACCCACATATGAGACCTGGATTGAGTCCCTGGATCCTAACTATAGTCCTAATAGTCCTGGTTGCTGCAGGTATTAGGACAGTGACTCAGTGGTAAATCAGCAGATACCACCTCTCTCTATCTGCTACTCTGCCTCTACTTCTCAAATCAATAAAACTTAATTTAAAAAAAGTGCTCTAGACAGAAAAACTTGCACATGACCCTAGAACTTAAAAGAGAGCTAAGGCTGGCGCCGCGGCTCACTAGGCTAATCCTCCACCTTGCGGCGCCGGCACACCGGGTTCTAGTCCTGCTCGGGGCGCCGGATTCTGTCCTGGTTGCCCCTCTTCCAGGCCAGCTCTCTGCTGTGGCCCGGGAGTGCAGTGGAGGATGGCCCAAGTCCTTGGGCCCTGCACCCCATGGGAGACCAGGATAAGTGCCTGGCTCCTGGCTTCGGATCAGCGCGGTGCGCCGGCCGCAGCATGCCGGCCACAGCACGCTGGCCGCGGCGGCCATTGGAGGGTGAACCAACGGAAAAGGAAGACCTTTCTCTCTGTCTCTCTCTCTCTCACTGTCCACTCTGCCTGTCAAAAAAAAAAAAAAAGAGAGAGCTAAAACCACGGTGAGTTTTAATTTATGTTCTCAACTTTTATGTCTCCACCAGATACAATCATGTAAAACCTCACTCCTAAGAGGTCACTGTACACCACATCACTCACCACTTTATAAAGCTATGTAAGGTGTGAAAGCTAAAGGCATACTTGATCCTCAACAGATACAGATGTCCCTGTCACTGTTGATTCTGTTAATAGAGGCTTTGGAGACCACAAAGTTGTGCCCTTTCTTTCAGAATGCCTAAAATCAGAAGGGTAGTAAGTTACTGGAAATCTTTCTCTTCCCAAACAAGAATCACTAGGTTCTAAAAGTCAAAGACATTGAGACATAAACACTTTATGGAATGAGAAATCAAAAGTCAAATTAAATAACAATGAAAGTGGCAACTGGTTCAAGTCACTAAGTTATCTGTAGCACAATCATCAGTTGCTGTGAAATTACTTACCGAAGTCCTCCTTCATCTCCCATTGTGACAGGACGCTGTATTGTTCTGTGCCACCATTCTCTATCAACAAATGGCTTTAGTTTTAAAAAGGACAGAAGAGACCACAAATCCTTTAAAGAATTCTGGATTGGAGTACCTAAAAAATAATCAAAAAAACCTTTTAATCAGAGTATCCAACAAGAATATTCATTTGGCCCATCAGAGAAGATAACAGTTGCGAATGGGCATTCTATACCAAGCTGTGAATATAATGCTTTCTTAGACAGATACACACCTCAAAATACAGTTTCACTCTAACTTTTAGCTCTCATTTGCCACACTAACAAAGAAAAAGACCAAAGACCCAATGAATTAAACTTTCTCTTTATAAAGTACGTTTGCTTATTTGGTTTTTAAAACAGTCGCATTAGTAAGAAGGAAAAAGCAACTAATTTAGGTTTATATTCTCTTCTCTACCTTTTACTAAAGGTATCATGTGTAGCAAACAAGTTCCAAGATGGTCAATGAAAAATCACAATTCTGATTAGAGGATTAGAGTAGCTACTTTATCCCTGGGATTCAAGAGTAAATCCTGTGATTTAACTATAATTCACTATGATAAAGTGAGCAGTTACGAAAAACAAGCCAAAACATTTTAATTTCTATGATTAGTTTTGTGACAGACTTTATATCCACTTGAAGTTTACAAAGTTAACTCACTAACTTATTAAATAATATACTTTGAAGAATCAACTTTTTAAAAAGTTAAATACTATGATTACCTGTCAATACCCATCTCCTTTCTGCTTCTAAATCAAGTACAGCTTTTGTCTGCTGAGCATTTGGATTTCGAATGGCATGTCCTTCATCCAAGATCACTCTTAGCCACCTTATGCTATGTAATGGACTATCACCTTTAGTCTGAAATGAAGGTTTCATAAAAATTTAAAAATCACAGAAAAATAAAATAGTATTGAGTATAACTTGCTATAAAATAACAGTACATTCAATTACCAAATACTCAAAAAGCTCATGACTATTACTACTGATATTTTACATATAGAAAATTAGGGGCCGGTGATGTGGCATAGCAGGTTAAAGCCCCTGCCTGAAGTGCCAGCATCCCATAGGGGGCACCCTTTCGTGTCCCTGATGCTCCACTGCCAATCCAGCTCTCTGCTATGGCCTGGGAAAGCAGTAGAAGATGGCCCAAGCCTTTGGGCCCCTGTACCCATGTACAGAAAAATCTCCTGGCTCCCAACTCTGGATCAGCACAGCTCCGGCCGTTGCAGCCATACTGGGAGTGAACCAGCGGATGGAAGACCTCTCTCTTTCTCTGCCTCTCCTCTATGTAACTCTGACTTTCAAATAAATAAAATAAATCTTAAAAAAAAAAAAAAGAAAAGAAAATCAAAGTACAAGGTACTAAATATGTTGCTGAAAATATCATAGCTGGAAAGTGGCAAAATCAGCATTTTAAACCCTGGTCTAACACTCTGCTGAGTCCCTGAGCAATATAATGAAATATTCTGCTTCAGACTAAAATACAGTGGTGATACAAAAATTGCCAATTTTCAGAATTATTTGCATATAACAATACTGCCTTCTTTTATATGAAAGGTAACATTCATAGAAGACTGAAATTTTAACAATAACATATTTACAAAACATTTAGCTGAACAACTGAAACGGTACAATTACATAATAATTAGATTCCTAAAAGAATTAGAAAACTCATGAAATGCAGCTATAAAAAAGCTTTTTTTTTAAGATTTATTTATTTTTATTTGAAAGTCATTTACACAGAGAGAAGAAAGGCAGAGAGAGAGAGAGAGAGAGGTCATCCACCAGATAGTTCACTCCCCAATTGGCTGCAACGGCCGGAGCTGCGCCAATCCGAAGCCAGGAGCCAGGAGCTTCTTCCCGGTCTCCCACGCAGGTGCAGGGGCCCAAGCACTTGGGCCATCCTCCACTGCTTTCCCAGGCCATAGCAGAGAGCTGGATCGGAAGTGGAACAGCCGGGTCTTGAACTGGTGCCCATATGCGATGCCAGCACTTCAGGCCAGGGTGTTAACCCGCTGCGCCACAGCACCGGCCCCTAAAAAAGCTTATCTTCAAACTAAGGTATTAACTAGTCAAATCATTAAGGCAGAAAATAATTTTCCAGAATATTTAAGAAATAAAACTTAGTTAGACTTAGTTACAATTCAAATGTAAAATTTTACCTCAAAATGTCCTAAATAGAAAACATTCCTAACATTCCTAAGTTAGTATCTAAAGAAGGTAAGGGGCCAGCGTTGGGACATAATAGGTTAAGCATCTGCCTGCGACACTGGCATCCCATACGAGCAATGGTTCGAGTCCCAGCTGCTCCACTTCCAATCCAGCTACCTGTTGATAAGCTGTAGAAGACAGCCAAAGCCTGTGAAAGCAGTAGAAGATGGCCCAAGTATGTGGGCCTCTGTCATCCACATGGGTAAGACCTGGATTGGGTAAGACCTGGATGGAGTTCCAGGTTCCTGGCCCAGCCCCGGACCTCAAGGCTACTGGGTGAGTGAACCAGTGAATGGAAGATCTCTCACACTCTATATCTCCTTCTCTCTATATAACTCTTTCAAATAAATAAATAAATCTTTATTTTTAAAAATCCTATTTATTTCCTATATATTTTTAGTATCTAGAATGAAAAAAGTACAGAAAGCCAAACTTTTAGAGCACTTAAGAAATTCGAAGTGCAGTTAACTTCAACCTTTATAAATATCAACATACTTACTCCATAGTCATGAGTTAAAATATTATATGTAGTCAAAACAATATCTTGTTTTGAAAGCAAGGCTGGGTCTCTAATACGATCAGGACCATAATAAACATAGAAATTCAAGTGCACATCTGATTTTATATGTTGTCCAAACTGGTCCTAAAAGAAAATTAGACATAATTTTAATAACAAGCAGATTAATATGAAGCTTAAAAAGTATATGAAAGTATGTCAAAATCAAAGTATTACAACTGCATGAAATTAAGCTTCCTACAACTAAACTAAACTAACAACAAAGATAATAATATTAATTATTATATTGTCAGGAAAAACATCACATACACATAATCATAATAATACATTACATGAATTGTGCTTGGCTCTACCAACCACTTTATTTTTTAGGATGAAAAACAAGCTTTTCTAAAATAGTAATTCATTTTTAAAACAATATTTTAATAAAGGGTTTCTATAATGCTCCTAATTAGATATAATAATATCAAGATTGGGCATGGGCATCTGGCCTGTGGGTTAATCTTAGTCCCAAGCTCCACCTCAGATCCTACTAATGCACTCCCGCTCCTGCTAAAGCAGTAGTGATGGCTCAGGTTGTATCCCTGCCACCCACTAGGGAGACCTGGACTGAATTCAGGCCCCAGCACCAGCCACTGTAGGCATTTGAGAGAGCCTTTCTTTCTCTGCCTCTCAAACACTTAAATTTTTAAAAAATATAATAACTGGGCCGGTGCCGCAGCTCACTAGGCTAATCCTCTGCCTGCGGCACCAGCACCCCAGGTTCTAGTCCTGGTTGGGGCGCCGGATTCTGTCCTGGTTGCTCCTCTTCCAGTCCAGCTCTCTGCTGTGGCCCGGGAAGGCAGTGGAGGATGGCCCAAGTGCTTGAGCCCTGCACCTGCATGGGAGACCAGGAGGAAGCACCTGGCTCCTGGCTTCAAATCGGCGCAACATGCCAGCGGCAACACACCGGCCATTGCAGCCACTTGGGGGGTGAACCAACGGAAAAAGGAAGACCTTTTTCTCTGTCTCTCTCTCACTGTCTAACTCTGCCTGTCAAAAATAATAATAATATCTAGACTAATAAGTAAAAGAATAGCAACCAGTACTTTTAAGACTGAAGGCAGAGATTTAAGCACAGAACTCACTTTAATTCATTTACTGTAGGCCTACTACTTGCCAGGCATCAGCTTTGAGGACACGATCAGTATTAAAGCTTAAAGTTCATAGAAGAACTATAAAATAAAGTTACAGGAAGTTTCAAAATGAAGGGAGAAAGTAGACATAAAGATGAGAGATACTGAGTGTTTTAGACATTTATTATTTTTAGTTACTACAGAATACCTCTGACTAGAGAAGTATACTAAGAAAATGTAAATACAAACATGTAGGTACAAGTGAGAGGTATAGATAAAGATTGTAAAAAAGTATGTAAAGTCAAAGGAATGAATGCAATTTCCCAAGAAGAGCATGTACTAGTAACAATGAGAAAAGAAAGTAGTCAGAAACAGAGCCTACAGAATACCAGTATTTAAGGAACTTTATTTGGGGAAAAAATCACATGATGCCTAGGATATAATTAAAAATATTTCAGGGGCCGGCACTGTGGCATAGCGGGTAAAGCCACCACCAACAGTGCCGGCATCCCATATGCATGCTGGTTCAAGTCCTGGCTGCTCCACTTCTGACCCAGCTCTCTATTATGGCCTGAGAAAGCAGTGGAAGATGGTCCAAGTCCTTGGGTCCCTGCACCCGCATGGGAGACATGAAAGAAGCTCCTGGCTCCTGGCTTCGGATCGATGCAGCTCCGGCCATTGCGGCCAACTGGGGAGTCAACCAGCGGATGGAAGACCTCTCTCTCTCTCTCTCTCCCTCTGTGCCTCTCCTTCTCTCTCTGTGTAACTCTGACTTTAAAGTAAATAAATAAATCTTTAAAAAAATATTTTAGTGGGGCTGGTGCTGTGGTGTAGTAGGTTAAGCCTCTGCCTGCACTCCGGCATCCCATAAAGGTACCAGTTCAAATCCCAGCTTTCCATTTCCAATCCAGCTCCCTGCTAGTGGCCTGGGAAAACAGCAGAGGATGGCTCAAGTGCCTGGGGCCCTGCCCTCATGTAGAAGATCTAGAATATGCTCCTGGCTCCTGACTCCTGATAAGCCTAACTCTGGCCATTGTGGCCATTTGGTGAGCGCACCAGTGGATGGAAGATCTCTCTGTCTCTCCCTGTCTGTAACTCTGCTTCTTAAATAAATAAATAAATCTTTTTTAAAAATACAGAGAAAATAAAAAAAATGAAATGGTAAAAGTGAAAAAACAGATTTTTTCCTACAAAATTTCAGAAAACGACAGAATCCAACAGGAGAAGAATCCAGGGCCAGCGTCTGTGGCAAAGCAGGTTAAGCTGCTGCCTGTGATGCTGGAACTCACATGAGCAGTAGTTCAAGTCCTGGCTGCTCTGCTTCTGATCCAGCTTCCTGCTAAGGCATCTGGGAAAGAAGCAGAAGATGGCCCAAGAACCTGGGCTCCTGCCACCCACATGGGAGACCCAGACAGAATTCCTTGCCCATAGCCTCAGCCTGGCAAAGCCCTGACTGTCTTTCACCCTCTCTCTCTAACTCTTCCAAATCAATAAATAAATCTTTTTTAAAGAGTTACAAAGAGAGAGGGAGGGACAGTGAGAGAGAAAGGTCTTCCATATGCTGCTTCACTCCCCAAATAGCCACATTGGCTGGGACTAAGCCAGGCTGAAGCCAGGAACAAGGAGTTTCTTCTGGGTCTTCCAAGTGGGTGCAGCAGCCCAAGCATTTGGGTTGTTATCTGCTGCTTTCTCAGGCACACTAGCAGGGAACTGGATCAGATGCAGACTGACTGGAACTCAAACTGGCATCCACTCAACCTGCTATGCCACACTGAGAGTCCCATAAGTAAATCTTCATAAAAAAGAATTGATCCCAATGGCAAACCTAAATCAATGAGTGGTCTTGAAATGAAACAGAGAAAAAAAAAGTGCATATCTGTAGAAGGAGTAGACAGAGAATAAAATCAACTTTCTGGAAAAAGCAGAGAACTACCTATTTATTGTATTTCTAGACATTGTTCTAGGTCATATACAAGGATGCTTCATAAAGTTCATAGAAAAATAGAATTAAAGGATAAGTTTATGCTGCTGTCAGAAATTTTCAAATTCATCATAGTTTTTCCATAATAGACATCTTTATGAACTTTTTGAAGATATCTTCCATATTGATTTCAAATTATTTGCACTAAAGTAACCTTACCTTTTAACTCTAGTTTCTGTAAACTTTTTAAAGTACTCTCATATATTTCTTTTCAAATGAAAATGAAATAGGTGATTTCATGAGAGAGTAAGTAACTTGTCTAAATATCCAGAACTGGTATATGGTGGACTTGGGGTTGGTACCCAGGCCATACCCTTTTGACTTGATTCTTTCCCTTATTTGAAGACCAAAAAGGAAAGATAAATTAGCTCCAGACTGACTTTTAGAATGTGAAGTTATTTACTTGCGAGCTAGGAACAGAGTAGCCTGTTGAGATATTTTGAAATTTTAATTCTTGACTATAAATCCCTATGGGCCCAACTATCCATAGTTCCTTTACACTTCTGCACAGTCTCCCAATAGGCAAGAATTTATCAAGATTTCCTTTTTGAAGTTTATATAACCCCAAATTTTTACTGTTTTCCAGAGACAAGATTATAATAAAAAATTGATTACTTATTTTTGAAACATGTCTCCATACCCTAAGCCCCTGAAACAATCACAATATTGTTTATAGCTCCATAATATTTCTAAACATCACCCTGAAACTGTCATTCAAGACACTCAAGCACCCATGTACTGCCCTTCCCATGAAAAAGTATGTATCAAAAGAAAGGGCATAGTTTTGCTGGAATAAAAAGAACAAAACATCACTAAAATTCTTTCTGTTCCTAAGAGAAAAAATGACACACTAATCAGAAGGTATAGCTTCATTAAAACAAACAAAAAACCCAAAAACTTATCAAAAGATAAGTCATGTCATGGAAGACAAAGTTACATAAAGTCAAGAAGAAAAGGATATGTAAAGTCAAGAAGAGGCCACTGAATTTGACAGTTGGCCCTTCACTAGTCTTTTCCAATGCAATTTAGAGAACTGGTAACTGAAGCCAGATTACAATGAGTTCAGGAGTTAGCTAGTGAACGCATATACTGGAAATTAACCCCTAAGTGGTATGACAGAAGGAAAGAGAAATGGCAGCGATTTAAGAGGTAAGATATAATCAAGAGAAAATACTTTAAAATGCAAAAAGACCTGAGTATATTTTATGAGAGGAACAGTGGGAAGAAACTGAATAACCAGATAGAAGAAAAATAAGAGATAGAAAGCAAAGATAAGAAAAGATGGGATACAAAGTACAGAGTAAGGTACAGGTCTTACAAAGAGTAGGACTTTCTCACATACTAAGAGGAAAAGGGGCCAGTGTTGTGCAGTGGGTTAAGCCGCTGCCTTCAACGCTGGCGTCCCACATAAATACCGGTTTAAGCCAGAGCTGCTCCATTTCCAATCCAGCTCCCTGAATTAAGTGCCTGAGAAAGCAGCAGAAGATGGCCCAAGTACTGGGTCCCTACCACCCAAATGGGAGACCTGAATGAAGCTCCTGCTTCAGCCTGTCCCAGCCCTGGCTACTGCAACCATTTAGGGAATGAACCAGTAGATGAAAGATCCTCTTCTTCTTTCCTTTTTTCTCTCTGCAAGTCTGCTTGTCAAATAAATAAATAAATCTTATAAAAAAAAAAAAAAAAAAAAAAAAAGAGAAGAGGAAAAGGAGGAAAGGGCAGAAGAAGTATAGAAAGTATAGATAACCCTGGAGTGGGGCAAGAATGGAAGAGTTCACATCTAGTGGTCCTTATGTTTTACAACATTCCCAAGAGAGTCATCATAACATGAAGCCTGAAGCTAGAACTAGAAAGGAGACACAGAACTAGGCTACTCCATACATACAACACAGAAGAGGTTCCATTCCAATGTAATGTTTTAGAACAGAAAAAACAGAACAACAAAAATTTCTAGTATGTAATATTAAAAGTATTGGTCACAGGAGCTGGCACTGTGGCGTAGCAGGTGAGGATGCCGACTGCAGTGCCGGGCAGCCCATATGGGAACCGGTTTGAGACCCGGCTGCTCCACTTCCGATCCAGCTCTCTATTATGGCCTGGGAAAGCAGTGGAAGACAGCCCAAGTCCTTGGGCTTCTGCACCTGCATGGGAGACCCAGAAAAAGCTCCTGGCTTCGGATCGTCACAGCTCCAGTAGTTGCAGCCATTTGGGGAGTGAACCAGCAGATGAAGACCTCTCTCTCTCTCTTTCTCTCTCTCTCTCTCTCTCTCTGTGCCTCTCCTCTCTGTGTAACTCTGACTTTCAAGTAAATAAATCTTTAAAAAAAAAAGTATAGGTTACAGAATAAAAATGTTTTAGACTATCTACCCGCTCCATCACATATTAGCGGGATGATCTTGGACAAGTTAAACAACCTCTCTGTGTTTCTATTTGGTCATTTGGAAACTAAATAAAAACTGAGGATAATAGTCATATGGAAAATGTATGAAAAAAGTTCAAGAACAAAATAAGTACATAGAAGTTCACTAAATGTTAACACTGTTATAAAAATAAGTCTTGCTAATAGTCAGTTTACAAATATGGCAGAGATGGGGCCAGCGTTGTGGCACAGCAGGTTAAGTATCCACTTGCAATGCCATCATCTCATATGGATGCCAGTTCAAGACCTGGCTAATCCATTTCCTATCCAGCTGCCTGCTAATGTGCCTGGAAAAGCAGCAGCAGATGGCCCAGGTGCTTAGGCCCCTGCACTCACATGAGAGATCCGGAAGAAGCTCCAGGATCCGGGATTCAGGTTGGCCTAGCCCTGGCCATTTGGCCATTTGGGGTGTGAATCAGCAGATGAAAAATCTCTTTTTCTGTCTCCCCTCCTCTCTCTCTAACTCTACCTTTTAAATAAATAAAAAATGAATTTTATTTTTTAAAGGTGGTAGAAATTTATATACCTTTCACACTTTGGAAGACAAGAGTGGCAAAGGCAGAAACAAAAACCAAATTTCATGTGAGCAACTGATGCTTCTTTACTTTTTTGTACTATAAATCATCAAAATAATTGCTTAAATTCAATAAATATAACTCCAATTCACATTAACAATCATTTTAACTTAATATAATGATCAAGCATAACACTTTTTATCTTACTAAACAAATCTATATCCCATTACACTTATGAAGGGCTTTAAAGACTTACAATCCAGTTGCTTAACACAGAAAGTGGACAGATAATCAGTGTTGTTCTTGGTCTCTCTTCAACATCAGTTTTCTTTGAACCCTCTGCCGCAGATGCTCCTAAAAGAATGAATCATTGGAACAGCTTTTAGCTTTTTTTTATTCTTAATACACATTATCACTAAGAAGATAATAACATGCCTCCCTGAAAAGACAAATTGGGAAGCAGATGAACTAAAAAGGGGTGGATTTTTACCTTCTTCCTTTAAAAAAACTAAAAATCCAGATTGTAATTATTTATGGGACAAGCCAGAGGACTGAATGGGAAGGGGTACAAAGTAGTCTGAAATATCTCCTGATATTCAGTCATTCATTAAGATCAACTTTTTTTTTTTTTTTTTTTGACAATGCAGTTTTCTGAACTCGTATTACACTTAATGTGGTAGCCAAACTCTAAGATGGACCACGATGATCTCTATTTTCTGACACAACCTTGTGTACTCCTTTCACACACTGCACTAGGGTTGGTGTGTATCAGCAAGAGGATATAACAGAAATAAGAGTAAATGACTTCTGTAATTAGGTTACAGAAGATGAAACTCTCCCATTTGGTGTGATTTCCTTGTCCCTGTTCACTAGATATCAGAGAAGTCAGCAGCCATATTATGAAGACCCTTGGGCAGCTCTGGAAGGGCAAGCATGGTAAGGAACTGAGGACTACTTAACAAACAGGAATCAGGTTGGCTGAAAACCACATGAGTAACCCTGTTCTAGGATCCTCCCCTAAGTCTAGTATTCAGATGCCTATACCCCTGAAGGACAGTTTCACAGCAACCTCTTAGACCATTAGTTATAACCAGCCAGATAAGCCTCACACTAAGGATAGAAGTGGATTTTTTTTTTTTTGTATTTTTTGAAAAGACTTTTCAGTATTTATTTATTTTTAAGGTTTATTTTAGGGCTGGTGTTGTGATGTACCAAGTTAAGTCTCCATCTGCAATGCAAGCATCCCACATGGGCAATAGTTTAAATCCTAGCTGCGCCATTTCTGATCCAGCTCCCTGGTAATGGCCTGGGGAAAGCAGCAGCAGATGGTCCAAATACACCCATGTAGGAGACGTGGATGAAGTTCATGGCTCCTAGCCTTGGCCTGCCTTAGCCTTGGCCATCGCAGCCATCGGGGAGTGAACCAGCAGAAGGAAGACTTCTGTGTCTCTCCTTCTCTCTAACTCTGCCTTTCAAATGAATGAAAAGTAAATCTTAAAAAGTAGTAACAGATATATTTATTTGAAATGAAGAGTTACAGAGAGGAAGAGAGAAAGAGATTTTCTGTCTGCTGGTTCACTCCCAAATAACTACAACACCTGGGCTGGGCCAGGCTAAACCAGGATCCCAGAACTCCATCCAGGTTTCCTACATGGATGTCAGGAGCCCAAGCACCTGGATCATCTTCTGCTGCCTTTCCAGATGCATTAGCAGGGAACTGGATTAGAAGTGGAGCAGCCAGGACTTGAACCAGCACTCATATGGGACACTTGCATTGCAGGCAGCCACTTAACCCACTATACCACAATGATGGCCCCAAGAAATATTATAATATTTGATCTATCTATGTGCTTGTTAAAGTCAGGGAAATATTTATCTCTGGGCAAGGCTTTATTTTTATTCTTAAAAAAAAAAAGACTGAACTGAAATTTCAACATACTCCTCTCTGGGGTGACAAGTGATCCAAACCCTAAATGGATTTAAAGATCAAATCAATCAAACATACAGGGAAAGGAAGCTGGACACAGCAGTCCTATAATAGAGTTGCACGGTGGGCACTGTGGTACGAAGATTAAGCCACCACTTGCAAACCTGTACCCCATAATGGAGTGCAGGTTTGAGTCCCAGCTGCTCTGCTCAGGATCCAGCTCTCTGCTAATGCACCTGGGAAGCAACAGTACTTCAGTCCCTGCACCCAGTGAGGTTACTGACTCCTACCTTCAGACTGGCCAAGCCCCAGCTGCTGTGGCCATTTGAGGAGTGAACCAGCAGATGGAAGATATGTTTTCCTAGCTCTGTGTGTCCCTCTGCCTTTCAAATACATAATTTTTAAAAGCAGTTTTAAAATCTTGAAAATTCTTATTTTCAACTGTTTTCAGCACCAAAACATAATGATTTTTTTCAGTAGATTACCATCTACCTTTAGTTTAATAAAACAGCGTGGCACACAAATTCTGTTGCTTAACAGAGGCTAATTTTTTTTATTTCTTATTTTCATTTTTGTTTGAAAGGTAGAGAAAAGAGACACAACGAGACATAGAGGCAGAGAAAGAGAAAGAGAGAGAGAGAGAGAAAGACAGGCAGAGATCTTCTATCCACTAGTGCATTCCTCAAATACCCACAACAGCCAGGGCTGAGCCAGGTTGAAACCAGGAGCCAGGAATTCAATTCAGGTCTTCAACATGGTTGGCAGGGAACCAACTACTTGAGCCATTACCTGCTACCTCCAGGGTACACAAAGCAGGAATTTGAATCCAAAGCAGAAGAGCCAGTTCTGGAACCATGCATTCCAGTATGAGATGTGGGTATCCCAAGAAGCAACTTAAGTCTCTCTGCCACATGCCCACCCTATAGAGGCTGATTTTAGCAGTGTTTAGCAACACTTTTTTTTTAAGATTTTGTGTGTTTATTTGAGAGGTAGAATTAGACAAAAGGAGACACAGAAAGAAAGGTCTTCCATCCGCTGGTTCATTCCCCAAATGGCCAAAACAAATGGCTGGAGCTGATCCGAAGCCAGGAGCCAGGAGCTTCTTCTGCATCTCCCATGCGGGGACAGGGGCCCAACTTGGGCCAACTTCTACTGCTTTCCCTGGCCATAAGCAGAGAGCCAGATCGGAAAAGGAACAGCTGGGACACAAACCACCCACAGGCAGAGGCTCAGCCACAGCGCAGGCCCCAAGACACATATTATTCTATATTCACCACAAACTGGGACCCTATGCTTATGCTAGTTTTCTAACAATCTAACACTTTATTTACTCAGTAGAGACCTAATTTCCTCAGATTTGGCCATACACCAAATGGAAACAGTCAAAAACTCCAGCATAGCATGAGATCCTTTAAGCTACATAAATTTATTTTTAAAGATTTATTTATTTATTTGAAAATCAGAGTTACACAGAGAGAGAAGGAGAGGGAGAGAGAAAGAGGTCTTCCATCCGCTGGTTCACTCCCCAGTTGGCTGCAACAGCTGGAGCTGCACTGATCTAAAGCCAGGAGCCAGGAGCTTCCTCCAGGTCTCCCATACGAGTGCAGGGGCCCATGGACTTGAGCCATCCTCCACTGCTTTCCCAGGCCATAGCAGAAAGATGGATCGGAATTGGAGCAGCTGGATCTCGAACCTGCACCCATGTGGGATGCTGGCACTGCAGGCAGCGGCTTTACCCACTACGCCACATCACTGGCCACTAAACTACATAAATTGAGTAGAACTCGGCTCCTCAGCAATAAATATGATTTTACTCCCTCATTACAGGTTTTTCTTCTATAGCCTAAGATGCTTCGAACTGATGTTATCTCCTTTTCAGCCCAAAGCAGAAGAGGTACAATGGTGTGTGTTACTTAAATTATAAGAGTAACAACAATAAAAATCCAATGGTGGGCCTATGTTTGTGGCGCAGCAGGTTAACCCACCACCTGCAATGCCAGCATCCCATCTGAGCACTGCTTTGAATCCCCATTGCTTCATTTGTGTTCCAGCTCCCTGCTAAGGTGCCTGGGAAAGCAGTGAAAGAAGGTCCTAGTGCTTGGGCACCTGCCACTCATGTAGGAGACTCAGATGGAGTTCTTGGCTCCTGGCTACAGCCTGGCCCAGCCTTGGTTATCGCCAATTGTGGAATAAACCAGTGGATGGAAGATCTCTCTGTCTTGCCCCCCTCTCTTTATAACTCTGCCTTTCAAATAAATAGATAAACAAATAAAATTCAATGGAACAACTGGCTATAACTTTTCTGAAAACCTAACTGTGATTATGATAAAGCACAAACTTTGTTTTTATTTTTTTAATTATTTATTTGAAAGGCAAAGGTACAGAGAGGCAGAGGCAGAGAGAGAGAGAGAGAAACAGAGGGAGAGGTCTTCCATTCGCTGGTTCACTCCCCAAATGGCAGCAACAGCCAGAGCTGGCCAATCCAAAGCCAGGAGCCGGGAGCTTCTTCTGGGTCTCCCACACAGGGGCAGAGGCCCAAACACTTGGGCCATCTTCCACTAGTTTCCTAGGACATTAGCAGGGAGCCAGATTGGAAGTGGAGCAGCCAGGACACAAACTGGTGCCCATATGGGATGCTGGCACTGCAGGTGGTGGTTTTACCCACTACACCACAGGCCCCCAAACTTCCAGTTTATAATAAACTATGTCAAACAAAATATTGGATTACAATTAAAATCCATACACAAGCAATAAATCTATAGAAACATTTTTCTAGGATTGCTTCAGTTTTCTTTTTAAATTTGAGAAGCAGAGACAGAAAAATAAAGCTCCCATCTGCTTGGTTTACTTCCCAAATGCCAACAATGGCCAGGCTGAAGAGAAGGGCCAAGAATTCAACTGAAGTCTCTCACATGGGTGGCAGGGACCGCAACTACTTGAGCCATCACTGCTGCATACCAGGGCCTACATTAGCAGGTACTCTGACACAGGAGGCAGACTTCCTCACCGGCTTCCTGATTACTACTAAGCCAATGCCCAGGCCTTCTTTTCATATTTAAAGAGAACATTCTAGTAAGGTGAAACAGTATATCCTTATTTCTTTGCATATTTTTATAGATCGTCTATGGTACTCATATTTAACATATATACTTGTTATTTTAAACTACACATTTTACACTTCTGTGTCATTCTACAATTTGCTTTTTTTCTCTCAATGTTATATATTTGAGATTTATCCTAATTAATATTTGTAGCTGGGGCTGGTGCTATGGCATACTGGTCTAGGTCCGCCTACAGTGCCAGCATCCCAAACAGGAACCAGTTATGTCCCAGCTGCTTCTCTTCCAATCCAGCTCTCTGCTTGTGGCCTGGAAAAGCAGTAGAAGATGGCCCAAGTGCTTGGGCTCCTGCACTTGTGTGGGGGATCTAGAGGAAGCTCCTGGCTCCTGGCTTCAGATTGGCCCAGCTCCAGCCGTTGAGGCCATCTGGGGAGTGAACCAGTGGATGGAAGACTTCTCTTTCTCTCTCTCCGCCTCTGCCATTTAAGGAGTGAACCAGCAGATAGAAGATGTTTCTCTCTGTCTCTCCCTCTCTGTAACTCTACCTCGCAAATAAATAAATTCTTTAAAAAAAATTTGTAGCTGAAGTAGATTCATTTTAACCAATATCTAACACTATATTGCATAAGCAGCCTATAATTTATTCTTTGTTTCCCTACTGGACAGTGTTTCCAATATTTCTAATATTTCACTAAATAATTCTCCAATTAAAACCATTTATTCAGGGCTGGCATTGTGGCACAGCAGGTTAAGCCTCCACCTGCAACATTGGTATCTCATATGGGTGCTGATTCAGGACCCAGTTGTCCCATTTCTGAGCCTACTCCCTGCTAATGTGCCTGAGAAAACAGCAGAGGATAGTCCAAGTTCTTGGGCCCCTGCACTCTCATGGGAGACGTGGAAGAAGCTCTGGGCTACTAGCTTGGATAAGCCCAGCTCTGGTCATTGCGGCCATTTAGGGAGTGAACCAGTGGACGGACAATCTCTCTCTCTCTCTCTCTTCCTCTCTAACTCTCTCAAATAAATCTTTAAAAAAAATTAAATTAAAAAATAAAACCATTTCTCTGTCTCCTGTATACATCAACTGAGGTCTAGATGGTTTATTTTCAGTTTCATTGTATTTTTGACTAGTGGCTCTCCATAATAACTGACACTCCCAACTCCAGTATATCAGAGTTCCTACTGGGGCATAACCTTGCCTAGCCCATAATCTTGCCATTCTGAAATCTGAAATGCCAGAAAACATGATGAGAGGTTATCTCACTGTTCCTTTAATTTGCATTTCCCCAGTGATTAATGAGCCTGCTGTCTTATGTTTATTAGTTATTCATATTTTTTTCCAATGGCTGCATAACTTTACCCTTTGACTATTCTTTTGAGTTGTCTTTTTCTAACGATTTCTAAGGAATTCTTACATAGTCTAGATTCCAATTCTTAGTCAGTTATATTTATCACACTAATCTACTACAGCCTGTCATTTTTTACTTTGTTTATGGTGACTTTTGATGCACCAAAAATACAATGCAGAACTTTATCTTTTCCTCATGACTTTTTAGGTCTTACTGAAGAAATCACTAATACAAGACTCAGCAAGACCATAGCTTCTGTCTCCACTCACTGATATGTTTCAACTCTACAACAATTCCAGAGGTATGCATATTTTGGTTTTATAGCCCAGCTATAATTTTATTTGTTCTCTTATATAATTACTATGTGTCTGCAAAAGAAAACAGTTCTATGCTTCCATGTGGGAACAATTCTATCTCAACTGGAGGTACCAGATTTCTTTGAACTTCTAAAATTAGAGTCAAGAGGATTCCGTCTGAAATGCCTATATTTTCTGTTCTTGATTCCTACAGCAAAAGTTGATCCTCAAAATTCTGCATTAGCTCAAATATCACCTCTTAAAAAAGGGATCCTTTTAAGTCACTATTTTATTATCCCTTATCTTTTCTACATTATCATTATTTAAAAGTATGCAGTCACTTGTTTATTTTCTATTTCTCCAATCATTAAATTACAAGCTCCACAAAAATGGACTGTGTGCTGTATCTCCAACATATGAAACAAGAGATCAGTGTGCAGAGATATAACTTATACCAGATCTCCTTAACCTTAGTTCAATTTCTTTCCATCTCAAGTATTTAACTCTTATGCAGGGTTAATTATGCAAGGTTGAATTAAAAAACATAAAATTTTAATAAAGATCACTAACATTTTTAACTGAAAAAACAATTTCTAATCATACCAAAAATCGAATCTTTATCATAATAATTAATCTAAATTAAATTAAGCTTTAATGAAGCCAAAATTGTTTTGTGCTTTGTTCCTCTTCTGCTTAGAGTAAGGACACTCCCTCTCTCATCATATTTTGGTCTAATTATAACAAATACAATAGAAAGGTGCATCAGAAGGAAAACAAGACATAACTTTGTTTCTATTCTCTAAACTTCTTACAATATGGTTTTATAACTTTGTTACTCAATTATTTTTTAACTAAAAAAAAAATAGGGGGCTGGCACTGTGGCGCAGCAGGTAAAGCTGCCACCTGCAGTGCCGGCATCCCATATGGACGCCAGTTCGAGTCTCAGATGCTCCACTTCCAATCCAGCTCTTTGCTACGGCCTAGAAAAGCAGCAGAGGATGACCCAAGTCCTTGAGCCCTTGCACCCGCGTGGGAGACCCTGAAGAAGCTCCTGGCTCCTGGCTTCAGATCGGCGCAGCTCTGGTCATTGCGGCCATCTGGAAAGTAAACCAGCAGATGAAGACCTCTCTCTCTCTCTCTCTACCTCTACCTCTACCTCTACCTCTACCTCTCTGTGTAACTCTGACTTTCAAATAAGTAAATAAATCTTTAAAAAAAAAATAGAAAAATAAAGGCTAGGAAATCAGCAGATTGGGGCCAGTGTTGTAGTATAGTGGGTAAAGCCATCACCTGTAATGCCAGCACCCATATGGGCACTGGCTCATGTCTCGGATGTTCCACTTCCAATCCATCTCCATGCTAATAGCCTGGGAAAACCAACAGAAGATGGCCCAACTGTTCGGGCACCTGCAATCCATCCACATGGGAAACAGAGATGAAGCTCCTGGCTGACCTGGCCCAGTGCTGGCTGCTGCAGCCATTTGGGAACTGAACCAGTGACGGAATATCTATTTTTGCCTCTCCCTCCCTCTTTCTTTCTCTTTTAAAATAAATAAATAAATCTTTAAGAAAAGAAAAGAAAACCAGATTTCCTGACCTTTTTTCAGGATTTTTTTTGTTGTTGTAGAAGCAGACGAAGTAAGTGCACATGCAAATGCTGTATCTTCTTTAATTTTAGAAGGTCCTACTGAAAAAAAAAAAAAAACCGTTAGGATATCTTAAAAGCTTATATTATTTAAAATGATAATAGTATGTCATGAGCAAGAGAAGTCAAAGTGAGACAAGCCATATGCAAAGTGATTCAACTCTCAAATGTGAGCATTTTTTTCAAAGAAACAGATATTTGACTCCTAATGATAAAAAGTCTGCCAAATTTTCGATCCAGTCAAATGATTATAAGTTGCTATCCAAATTCAATACAATTTCCCAACTAATCAACAATACAACATGATCTGAATTAAAAAGAAAATAAAGCATGTTTTACAGAAAAAAATACAGTCATTGATTTCCTCTGTATAATAAAATAAATTAACAATAATGCCAAAAAGGCCCTCCAAACTAATTCTGGAATTACTATTTACACATATGCATAGGGTATCAAAGTCATTTTACAATTGGTAGAATATTAATCTGTTTTATTTAAAGTTGATTTAGATATTACACCTTAGAATTTTAACTTGAAATTATTTATTCAGTTTGCCTCATTCATTTAACACCCATGGTAAGCTTTATGAGGAGCTCAAATGCAAACATCAGTCAAGTTCAAGACCTATTACTAAAGAATTCCAAGAGAGAGAGATACAAATCTATGAAACTTTAATCATCTTTGAGTATAAATATGGTTATTGAGGAGATATAGTACACACATACCTTTTACCCTTTTAGTTTCTGACTGTACATTTTTCAATTTGCCTAAAAACAAAACAAAAAACATAAAAATGAGCACAACAGATTAGAATATAAAACACTATCAAATCTATTGCACATTACCTTTCATTTTCTGTGGCAATTCGCTTATTTCAATTTCCTCTGAATCACTGCTTTCAATGTACTGGACAGCAATTTTTTTTCTACGATTAAATATACACAATGAAATTTTTTACCAACCCAAAACAAAATGGTAAAAACATGTTTAATAAATACAATTAAAATGCTTTTAGCTTCCCTTGTTTATCTTCTGAAAAGTTTTGAAGTGAAAATTTTTGACAAACGGTAAGTCATAGCTGCTGTAGTATTCTGCTTTCATAACTAGCTGCATACATCAAAATGTAGTATCACTACTGTTAAAATAAATGTCAAAAAAGTAAGTCATTAAAAATCATTTCAATACTGAATTCAATATTGGGTAGCTCAATTAAAACATTTATATAAAATTAAAACAAAAAGTAGCTTTTATCAAAGAATATATATCTAGTACAATGAATTAAGCAGCCAAAAGCAAAAAAAAATTGTTTCACAATGAAAACTTCAATGAATTTTGTGTAGAAATAGTATAACATATCACACTTAAGTGACTAAGAACAATATATTCTGGAGTCAGACTGCCTAGATTCAAATCCTCATTCTGCCACTGATGTGCTATGTGACTATAGGCAATTCACCTAATATTCTTCTGTACCTCAATTTCCTCATCTGGAAAATCTAAGTAAAAATATAACCCACCTCATAGAATAAAATATTACTACATGCAAAAGTCCCTAAAATATTACCTTGTGCACTGTAAGCATATCTGTTTTAGCTATAGAATATATGTTGATGGTAGCTGTTCTAGTTGGTTTTTTCCCATGTTCTCATCATTATTATTTCCATGTCCTTTAACTTTGTCAACCTGATAGTGCTCTGTTACCCAGGTTTATATCAGTTCAGAGCTATCAGATTTGAGATTTAGTTAAGAAAAAAACTGATGAATGACAGTGTGATGCTTGGTTCAGATGAGTATAAATTACAGAAGAATTAACAAAGCCAAAATTTTGAGGTCTCTATTGATGAAAAGATGACAGACTCAGATATGAGTTCATATCTGTAGATAATGATGGCACACAATTCAGTGTAACAAAAATCCAGTATTTAGACCTACTCCAGAGAGCAAACGAAGTCTGCAAAGTAAAGACACTCAATGAAAGACCAGAGGGAAATCAGTGTTACTAAAATTTTCTCTCTAGTTTATGTTAATATAATTAACATTGTCCATATAACTAATACTTGTTTATGGCAAACATATCATGTCTTACTTCCACCACAGGTGAAGGGAGAACAAACTAAGATGAGCAAAGAATCCTTCTGTCAAGTCATCAGTCAAGTCGAGTCATTAAGTTTTCACCTCTTCAAATCTACAAAGAAAATTCTTCGGCCGGCACCGTGGCTCACTTGGCCAATCCTCCGCCTGCGGCGCCGGCACCCCGGGTTCTAGTCCCGGTCGGAGCGCCGGATTCTGTCCTGGTTGCTCCTCTTCCAGTCCAGCTCTCTGCTGTGGCCCAGGAGGGCAGCGGAGGATGGCCCAAGTCCTTGGGCCTTGCACCCCATGGGAGACCAGGAGGAAGTACCCGGCTCCTGGCTTCGGATCGGCGCAGTGCCAGCCGTGATGGCCATTAGGGGAGTGAACCAACGGAAGGAAAACCTTTCTCTCTGTCTCTCTCTCTGTCTATAACTCTATCTGTCAAATAAAAAAAAAAAAAAGAAAAAAAAAAAAAGAAAATTCTTCTGAAGTCTCAACAGAAATTAAAAACCAGGAGACAGATCTTAATTTCTAGATGAATAAAACAGGAAGAGGGTAGGCATTTGGCCTTGCATTTGAGATAGTGCCAGTTCGAATGCTTGCATCCCGCACTGGAGTGCCTGGGTCTGATGCTGGCTCAACTCCAGCTTCCTGCCAATGCCAACCCTAGGAGGCCATGATGATGGTTCAGTGATTGGGTTCCTACCACCCATGAGAGACACGAACTGAGTTTGGGGCTCTGTGATCCAGGCCTGGGGTGTTACAGAATGAAGCAACGGATGGGACTTTCTCTCTTTCCCCTTCTCAAATTAAAAAAAAAAAAGGTAGAAAAAATAATGATAATTAAAAATTACAATTTAGGGGCTGATATTGTGATACACTGGTTTAAGTTGCCACTGGCTATACTGACATCCCATATCTGAGTGCCAGTGTCAGTCTTAGCTTCTCCACTTCTAATCCAGCTTCCTGCTAATATGCCTGGGAAAGGAACAGAAGATGGCAAGTTCTTAGGCCCTTGTTGGCCACATGGGAAACCAGGATGGAGTTCCTGGCCCCTGGCTTCAGTCTGGCCCAGCCTTAGCTGTTACTGCCATTTGGGGAATAAATTAGATGAGGGAAGATTTCTCTCTCTTTCTCTGTCACTGTGTCTTTCAAATAAATAATTTTTTAAAAAAATTACTAATTCATTTCTTTTATAGGTAAATATTACTTTTCTTCACCTATAAAATAAGAACACTCTACCTACATAAGTCAATGATTTTTACAATTTGAAATAAAGCAAAGTATTTGAAAGAACCACGTAACTGAGATATAGCAGTCATACCCCTATCTTGTATATAAGAAAACAGAAAAAGTTTAAACAGATTACATGTAATCAAACCAAAACAGAGTTTACCTTTTGGGTTGAGAGCTAGACAATTCTGACATGGAATACTTATTCTTCTTGACATCTGAAATACTGGGTTCTTCACTATACCTAGATCCTTCTATTTCAAATTGAAATCAAATATACAGAATATTAGTAAATTCCCTTAGCTTAGCAGTATCACTTTTAAAAGTTTGATTTTCCAATTGCTATCCTCATCTTTCTTAACATCTTCATTCAAATACCCTGTTCTCTCAGTGAAACTACCAGTTTTTCCCTACTTTTTTCCTTTATCTAGTATTTTCTTATTTTATCATTCAATTTTTTTGACAGTCTTTCCCCTGCAGTTATCTAGCCAACCTCTCCCCTATTACCTCACAAAGTTTGTATCAAGACAGCTAAGAGCTGCTGGGAAAAACAACAACAAAAAGAACAACAAACAGGTGCTATTAGAAATTTAATTTTCAAATCTCCAGCCCTTACCTTATGTCACCTAGCAACTCCTAACTATATCACTGTTCAGCTCCTCTACCCATTCATCACAAAAATCCATACTACACTGAACCCTCTCCTTAGATTCTAACTCCTTCTACTCCCAGATGACCTAGGCCCTTTACAAAGAGTGTTTTATAAAATCCCTATTTCTATACTTTCTATCCCCTTATCTAAATTTTCTCTCAACCTTCCTTCTTTTCTTTTAATACTAACTCATCTACCTTGATTCTCTTGATTTCATTTCCATTCACAAGCCAAATTAGTCTCTCCACTATATCCAAAATCTCTTCCTAATTATGTCTTTCTTACAACAAAAAGCCCACCTTCTACTCTACCTCCCTCTCAAATTATTCTTTTTCCCCTATCTCCAATTTAACAAAAAATAAATAAATAGCACACAGCTATTATGTCCAACTCTTTAATCTTATTTTAAAATATTCCGGTTGCTGCTGTAACTTACCTTCAGAAATCAATTTTGTGAAAGTCATATGTAACTGCTAACCCACAGATCTCTTTCCATTTTTCTTTTGACTTCAGAATTTGGCTCTAACGTACCTTTCTAATTTTATCTTCTGTTTTCCAAGCACATTACATTATAAATACCATAAGATCACTAAGGTACCATAATAAAACATGCTCTATTGCTTTTTAACTACCCATTCATAGGTAGTTTTTTTCTTAACCAAAAATGTGCCCCCAGTTTTTCTGACTGGTAAACTAGCACCCTGCAATCACCATTTTGATGACTTAACACTCCTGACTACCAGTCCTCATGAAGTTCTCAGAAAAAGAGATTTTAAAATTTTGTACAGTATAAAACCAAAACTATAATTATATGACTGAGAAAAATATCAATCAAATATTGGTTCATATTCAAAATTAAGTTTACCTTTGCTTAACCCATCTGTCTTTTTGATGGTATCCTTTCTTCCAGGTTTGTCAGATTCACTGCTATTACATTCCTAGGTGAAAAGAAATTATTTCTTAAATGGTACTGCTATCAACTTTAAATAAATTGAAAATATATCTTACTTTATATTGCTTTATTTGACATAAAGAAGAATTCTTAAATTGCATTTCAATTCTGGAACAAAGGGGGTCGGGGGTGTGATGAAAAGTAAAGAGGACAAATATACAAATTGATTACAAATCTGTTCACAGATATCTTAAAAAAAATCAGCTGGTCTTTATTATTCCAAAAGGAATTTTTTAAAAAGCAAGCCTCAATTATAAATGGCATATTAGTTACTGTGAGAAAAATTCATGACATGGAATCTACTTCAGAAAAACTCCTGGGGGTCAGCGATGTGGCTTTAGTAGGCTAAGCTTCTGCCTGCAAGGCCAGCATCCCATATGGGCGCCAGTTCATATCCTGGCTGCTCCTCCTCTGATCCGGCTCTCTACTATGGCCTGGGAAAGTTGTGGAAGAGGGACCAAGTTCTTGGGGCCCTTCACCAGCGTGGGAGACCCGGAAGCAGCTTCTGGCTCCTGGATTCAGATCAGTTCCCACCATCATGGGCAACTGGGGAGTGAACCAGAGGATGGAAGACACTTCTCTCTGTCTCTCCCTCCCTGCCTCTCAAATAAACAAAAGTTTTTTTAAAAAAAGAAAAATTCCTCAGATTATCATATAAACCATGAGTCTCTATTCAGTAAATAATACATCTTTAATAAGGTTGTCATTCCTATTCTTTTTTCTTCTGGAATTCCCAGGGTAGATGGATGCAACAGTACAGGTGGCAGAGTAACTGTCTCTTAACCTACTGAGGATTTTCCCGCCACTCCTGACTTTTCCTTTTTCTCTTCACAAGTACCTCTGTTCCAAAATGCATCAATGTAGACACGGGTCCAAAAAAAATCTACTCTATAAAATCTCATTAAAGTTTTACTAAAATTATGGTTGAAAAGATCCATTCCCCTCAAATAGTACCAGTCCAAATAATTTTTAATAAAATATAATAACTCTAGATAGTGATTTAGCTATTAAGCTATTTTAAGTAACAAGCTCCCAGAAATAATGCTTAGAGTGCTTCTCACAAATCTATCAAGTCTTCAACTAATATAACCATTTTTTTTCTTTTTCCCTTTTTTTTTTTTTTTTTTTTGGACAGGCAGAGTTAGACAGTGAGAGAGAGAGACAGAGAGAAAGGCCTTCCTTTTCCGTTGGTTCACCCCTCAATGACCGCTGCGCCGGCACACCGCGCCCATCCGAAGCCAGGAGCAAGGTGCTTCTCCTGCTCTCCCATGCGGGTGCAGGGCCCAAGTACTTGGGCCATCCTTCACTGCACTCCCGGGTCACAGCAGAGAGCTGGACAGGAAGAGGAGCAACCGGGACAGAATCCGGCACCCCGATCAGGACTAGAACCCGGGGTGCCAGCGCCGCAGGCAGAGGATTAGCCTAGCGAGCCGTGGCGCCAGCCAATATAACCTTTAATATTGAGCAACATGCAAAAAAATCCAAAAGTTTACCCACATATAAAAGATGTACTTTATTCTTTACTAAATGATTCTGCCCAGTAAAATCCTTTCTTCACAGAGTTTAAAGGCAAACTTTCTACCAAGTCAAACCTAGACCAAATCATACTTCCTATTCTAAAGGACTTTAAATAAAGCATTTTAAGTTTAGAATTATCTAAGTCTATTTGAAATAATAAAAATTTTTCTTGCAATAAATCAATTCTTGGCTGCTATCTCCCTAATCCCATCAAATGGTGAGGGTAGGGGGCTGGGTCCCAGATTAGGGGTGGGAGAGTAGGTAGGTATACAGACCATTTCATACTTCAGACCAAGGAGACTTTTTTTTTTTTTTTTTGGCAATCTCTTCCCTTTTCCTCCAGAATGACTGGGGAAGGCATGCCATGTGTAGGGGGACACTGGCGACTACATCTTTGTGACAGTCCCCTGCTATCCCCTCTCTTCCCCCATCCCCCAGGACTCTGGCCTGTCCTGCTAGCACTTATGATGCCCTCTAACCCAACCCAACCTCCCAGCCCTCATGGTGTGTTTTCTTTACAGTCCTCCAGTAGAGCAGCTGTCTTGGATAGGGGGAGGGTTCACTGCTTAGGGAGTATGGAAGGAAGGGAGCAGTCTTGTTTGTCACTGTATTGTTTTGCATTGTCTCAGTTGGGCATACAAGGAATGCAAAAGGGGCTTGTCTGCTCTCCTCCAGAACCCTCTTTCCCCAACCCCTCAACTGCACATTTAGGCCTACTCTGTCCTCACAGAGGGCAATGTACTGCACAGGATGTCCCAACTCTAAGCCCACCAGCAAGAAATAGGCCTCCACCCATACCACCACCACCGCCCCCCCAAAGCTGAGGTAGAAGGTCTTTATCTCCCAATATCCCCTTCCTCTCCTTCCTCAGAGAAGGAAGGGGGAGGCAGGTAGGATCCTCTGCTCCTGTCACAGTTAGGTATGTGGAGGCTCAGGCCTGAGGAAAGACCAAGACAGGGTGGGTACAATGAAGCCGAGCCGCTCTGGTTCTGCTGCCTTTTCCTGTGGCCAGTCCCAGGAAGCATGAGCACCACCTCTTTCCCTGTCTTCCCTCTGGAGTGTGGACTCTTCCATACCAGGTTTCCTCCACTCTGCTTGCCACTTTTGGAAAGGTGTCATGTCAGGAGCTGAGGGAGGGGGTGAGGAAGGTGGATATGCACCTTAACTGTAGTGCTTAGGGGTTGGGGGGCAATTAACTCAGCCATGTTTGGTACTGATCAAGAATTTTTTTTTTTTCATTTGAAAAATATATAATGAATTCTTGGCTGGAAACCACATGTTAAGCTTCCATTTCAATTAACTTAGCCAACTAAATATCCTAAAACTTTCTTATTACTTGCCCGGCGCGGCGGCTCACTAGGCTAATCCTCCACCTAGCGGCGCCGGCACACCGGGTTCTAGTCCCGGTCGGGGCGCCGGATTCTGTCCCGGTTGCCCCTCTTCCAGGCCAGCCCTCTGCTGTGGCCAGGGAGTGCAGTGGAGGATGGCCCAGGTGCTTGGGCCCTGCACCCCATGGGAGACCAGGAAAAGCACCTGGCTCCTGGCTCCTGCCATCGGATCAGCGCGGTGTGCCGGCCACAGCGCGCCAGCCACGGCGGCCATTGGAGGGTGAACCAATGGAAAAGGAAGACCTTTCTCTCTGTCTCTCTCTCTCACTGTCCACTCTGCCTGTCAAAAAAAAAAAAAAAAAAAAAACTTTCTTATTACATAACACCTTAAATAAGTATTATTGATAACTGACAATCCAGACCAAAACCCTAAGTAGACTCACACACTTCCACCAAATTCTGACAACCCTATAACATCAGTTTTAATATTCAAATATAGAAAGAACAAGTCATAAAACATTATTCAGTGCTAATGTTTAACAGACTAAACTCTTAATGTAGAAAGAAGGAAATGAAACTAAGTGCAGACGTTAGTAAAATACAATCTCAATTAGCAGCTGGCAGGAAACGGATGCGCAGCCTCTCTAAAAACTAAAAAAATAGGAATAGCAGTTCTTCTGAGCTCAAGAGATATTTTGCACATATCTTTCTGCTACCTCTACTTTAAATACTTTGAATTTTCTGTTAAAAATAATGAATTGTGGGGCCAGCACTATGGCTTAGTGGTTGGAGCATCCCATATGGGCGCCAGTTCAAGGCCCAGCTACTCCACTTCCAATCTAGCTCCCTGCTATGGCCTGGACTAGTAGAGGATAGCCCAGGTGTTTGGGCCCCTACACCCACATGGGGGACCCACAGCAAGCTCCTGGCTTCGGATCAGTCTGGCTCCAGCCACTGCAGCCATTTGGAGAGTTAACCAGTGGATGGAAGATCTCTCTGTCTCTGCCTCTCTGTAACCCTGCCTTTCAAATAAATAAATAAATATTTTTAAACTGTTTTAAAAATAAAAAATAATGAATTGTTCCTTTCCAATAACTTTTTTTATTAAACTAATGTTTTTTAAATTTTTTATTTATTTGTTTGAAAGGCAAACAGGGGTCAGGGCTGCAGCATAGTGGGTAAAGCTGTCACTTGCAGCACCAGCATCCACATGGGCCTCAGTTCACATCCTGACTGCTCCACTTCTGATTCAGCTCCCTGCTAATGTGCCTGGGAAAACAGCAAAAGATGGCCCAAGTCCCTGGGACCCTGCACCCACATGGGAGATCCAGATGAAGCTCCTGGCTCCTGGTTTCAGCTCTGGCCATTGCAAGTGAACCAGCAGATGAAATCTCTCTCTGTCTCTCCCTCTCTCTCTGTAAACTCCACCTTTCAAATAAATAAATAAAGCTTAAAAAAAAAAAAAGGTAGAGAGAGAGAAAAAAAGAAAAAGGTAAAGAGAGAGAGATATCCTATTCCCCAAAAGCTTAGAACAAATATGGTTGGGCTAGTCCAAAGCCAAGAGCCAGAAAGTCAAGCCAGGTCTCCCACAAGGAGAGCAGAGCCAGGACTTGAACCCAGGCACTCTAGATAAGGGCTGTGGGCATCGTAAGCAGTGCCTTAACCACTTGCTGCATCAAATGCCTGCCCTATTATTAAGCTAACTTTTATTAGAAATTGAATATAAATATAGTTGTATATTATATATAAAGTTATATATTACATATTTATATACATAAACATAGACATTAGTACGTAAATTATCATTAACATTCTGGTACCATTCTGGTATGTGAATACACTTAAAACATACATAAATTGTATTTACAAAATGAGGATTCAAACTCAACTATTTTTACTAAGAAGTATCAGTAAAGTGAGTATTCTTAAGTGGAAAGATTCGTCTGATTGTGTAACATTAAATTTTATGGCTGTATTATAATTTAACTGTTCCCTTACTGAAAAATGTTTCAAATTGTCAACATTTAAAATCATTTTGAGGGAAAAAAAACTACCTGTAGAAAAATAGATTCCTGGTTACTTCTTTAGATAATCTCTCAGAAATTACTCACTATGTCAAAGACTCTCAATACATATTACTGACTGCCTCAAGAATGTAATACAAGGCCAGTGCTATGGCTTGGCAGGTAAGGCCACTGCCTGCAGTGCTGACATTCCATATGGGCTCCGGTTCAAGACTCAGCTGCTCCACTTCCAACCCAGCTATCTGATATGGCCTGAGAAAGCAGTAGAAGATGGCCCAATTCCTTGGGTCCCTGTACCCGCATGGGAGACCTGGAAGAAACTCCTGGCTCCTGGTTCCTGGCTTCAGATCATCACATCTCCAGCCATTGTAGCCAACTGGAGAGTGAACCAGCGGATGGAAGATCTCTCTCTGACTTTCGAATAAATAAATCTTAAAAAAAAAAAGGGGGGGCCGGCGCCGCAGCTCACTAGGCTAATCCTCTGCCTAGCGGCGCTGGCACACCGGGTTCTAGTCCCGGTCGGGGCGCCGGATTCTGTCCCGGTTGCCCCTCTTCCAGGCCAGCTCTCTGCTGTGGCCAGGGAGTGCAGTGCAGGATGGCCCAAGTGCTTGGGCCCTGCACCCCATGGGAGACCAGGAAAAGCACCTGGCTCCTGGCTCCTGCCATCGGATCAGCACGGTGCGCCGGCCGCAGCACGCCGGCCGCGGCGGCCATTGGAGGGTGAACCAACGGCAAAGGAAGACCTACCTTTCTGTCTCTCTCTCTCACTGCCCACTCTGCCTGTCAAAAAATAAATAAATAAATAAATAAATAAATAGAAGAAGAATGTAATACAGGGCTGGCATTGTGGTACAACGGTTAAGCCACCACCTCCTATGTCAGCATCCCATATGGCAAAGGTGAAAGTTCCAGCTCCTTCCTTCCAATCCAGGTCCCTGCTAATACACCTGGGAGAGCAGCAGCAGATGGCCCAAGTTCTTTGTCCCTGGCACCCATGTGGGAGAACTGGATTCGATTTTGGGCCCCTCACTTCAGCCCAATCCCCAGGTTGATGTGGTCATTTAGAGAGTGAACCAGCAGATGGAAGGTAACACTCTCTTTTCTCCTTCTCTCCCTCTGCCTTTCAAATAAATAAATCTTTAAAGAAAAAAAAAAAAGGTGATATCAGGATCTCAGCAGTTCTAAGGCTGATTGAGACACTACATTCCATGTCAGACTACTTGATTTGAATCTCCTCTGCTTACAATCCTGCTGATGCATACCCTGGGAGGCAGCAGGTGATAGTTAAAGTGCTTGGGTCTCTGCCACCCATGTAGGAGATGTAAACTGAGTTCTAGGCTTCTGGCTTCAGTCTGGCTCAGCCCTGGCTGTCACAGGCATTTGAGGCAGAAGATCTATTTCTCTCTTTCTGCCTTTCCAACAATTTTTTTTTAAATTGAAAGATTGTGATTTTTCAATATTATCAGCAACGAGAAAGAAGTTTAATCACATCTCTGAAAACACCAGATATCAATTTCTTGGTGGTTATCTTTTTTTTAAGATTTTCATTCATTCATTTATTTTTCAAAAGGCTGAAAAACAGAGACAGACACAGAGAGATCTTTTATCCATGAGTTCACTCCCCAAATGCATACAACAGCTGGGGCTGGGCCAGGTCAAAGTCAGAAGCACAGAACACAATCTGGGTCTCCCACATGGGTGGTACATCCTTGAGCCCTCACCTGTTGCTTCCCACAATGTGCATTAGGAGAAGCTGAAATCAGAAGCATAGCCAAGATCTGAGTCCAGGCACTCCAATTTGGGATGCAGGTGCCCCAAGCAGTGTCTTTACTGCTGTGCCAAACAACCATCCCAGCAACTATCTTTAAACGTTGTAATACAAAGGTTTCGTAGTAAACTACAATCTTCACAAAAAGCACACTTATTAACACTTTACCTTCTTCACTTGATTCTTTTTCATTCTTTCAACAGGAAGAGGCTTCCCATCATGGAAGTTGGTAAGAATTACTGCAATAGCTGTAAGAGTTTTACCCTTTAAAATGTTTTAAAAAGACAAATGGTCAGATGCTGAAATCAAGTTGACTAGAAAATATCCCAAAACCAATTTTAAAATCAAGTAATCAAATACCAAATATCATTCAAGGCCACACAAGTATAGTGATTATTCAAACATGTTAATAAAAAATGAGCATTTCATTTAGTCAGGAAACACCTGCCCCTACTGCATTAGCAATTATTAAATAACTGTCTACAGCCGTACCACCCTGAACACTCCTGCTCTTGTCTGACATTAGAAGCTAAGCAGCATCAGGGCTGGTTATTATTGGATGTAAGAAATTATTAACTGATTAACGATTGTAAGCATCTCTAAGAAAAGTCACTTTACTGAATAACTGCTGTCCTAAGATTCTACACTTAACCTAATAAACCATTATTCTTCTCTTAAAACTACTTATAATTGCTTGTTTTCTATGAAGCTCAGAGCCAATTTAAAATGAATAGTAATTCTAACATGCATATAAAGAGGTAATCATTGTACTAAATTTGACTTACCCTGAATTTCAAAAAGCAAAGAAAATGGAGAAATACATTTTATCTGTTATATTTATGTTATCTGTTTCGCCTGAAAATAACAGATTTGCAAAATCTTGTAAAATAATATCAGTCTTCTCACCAAAATTTGTTTGGGAACAGTTACTTTTCATTTTAACAAAAACAAAAGCTCTTTGTAATCCTCAATAATTTTTTAAGACTAGAAATGGTTATTGAAACCAAAAACTAAAAACAGCTGGTATAATGAATCATAAATACTTAATACTCTGCATGTTACAGTATTTGTGATAGAATATAAGGTCACATAGCATTTATTTAATTTTTAAAAGAAAACCCATGAAAGACAAATTACTCTGAATTTCAAAAAGCAAAGAAAATGGAGAAATACATTTTTATACCATTACTGTTATCTTTGTAATTATACTTCAGCCAGTTTAACATTATTATAAGTGAACACATTAAAAATTTATACTCTACACTGAAAGTAAAATCCATTCACAAACTGATTCCTACATTCCTACCTTTGTACTTGAAAATCATAACCATGATATAAGATTTTTATTAACCATAAGGAAAAAAAACCACAATTACCAAACCCATATCATCAGCTAAAATTCCTCCATGGACGTTTTCTGGTTGGTCTTTCTCTGAAAAATTGGTTATTGTGTTGTAGTACAAGTCATTCCGCAGTTCCCAGAATGGTGGAAGTTCTCTACTATTTTCTCGTGAAACCATCCAAGCTAGAGCTTGTTTTTGATGAGGAAGTAATGGCGTTTCAACAGCCTATAAATAAAATGTCATAAAGAGAAACATCATAAGCCCTTTATTTTTTGCACATGCAGAATCTGAAAAGGAGGTAGTCTTTTTTTTAATCATAAGATTAACAAATTTTTTAATTCTGAGTTGTTTTAAATAGGAAATATATTGGTTCTATACCTCAGCGGGTTCCATTTCCTGAGTTTTATCATCTTCTTTTAAATCTTCAAACAATTTGTCAAATTCTGTTTTAAGCTATGATAAACAGCAACAAGAAACATCATGAAGCAAATGGACCAAAATGATAACTGCACTTAATTCAGAGATCCAATCATATAATTAAGAGAATCAATTGCCAGAAGGCTCATAAAATAAATTTACTCTTTGAAATACTGTACTGTTTGGTGAAGGTAGAATGACAAGATTGCTTTAGGTGTAAGAGGTAAATGTATTATACCCAAAAGAAAACAAAAATGAGTTATTAAGTCCTGGCTTTCAGTCATAGTTCTCCCATAAATAAACCCATATATAATTAGGGCGAGGCATTTTAGTTTTCAAACTCTGTATCTTATTCCTATGAACCAAAAAGAATGAACTAAATTTAGATTGTCTCTAAGGCCCTCTGCCACTGAAATTCTCTGATTCTATTATAGTTTTATTCAGACTACTTAGGCAGACCTAACCATTGCATCTGACTTTTTTCACGTCAGTGACATTTAATTTATTACTGCATAAGGAACTTGGTATATGCAACACAGTATCAGGATGGTTTCATTATTATGCTAATATAGTTGGCTATTTAAACTGATTTAGTCCAATTTAATAGAAACATATTATATATATATACACACACACACATATATATGTTATCATTACTTCTGCAAATTAATAAATGACTACATAGCAGCAATAGCTCAACAAATTAGGCCAAGTCTAGAAAGTTAGGAGAGGTAGCTTGGGGTTTGCCCACCAGACACAGGTTCAAGCCCTTCGAACAACAGGCAGGGAAAACACGGTATCTTTTTTTTTTTTTAATTTTTTATTTTTTATTTTTTGACAGGCAGAGTGGACAGTGAGAGAGAGAGACAGAAAGGTAGGTCTTCCTTTGCCGTTGGTTCACCCTCCAATGGCCGCTGCGGCCGGCGCACTGCGGCCGGCGCACCGCACTGATCCGATGGCAGGAGCCAGGTACTTATCCTGGTCTCCCATGGGGTGCAGGGCCCAAGCACTTGGGCCATCCTCCACTGCACTCCCGGGCCACAGCAGAGAGCTGGCCTGGAAGAGGGGCAACCGGGACAGAATCCAGCGCCCCGACCGGGACTAGAACCCGGTGTGCCGGTGCCGCAAGGCAGAGGATTAGCCTAGTGAGCCGCGGCGCCGGCCAGAAAACATGGTATCTTACAATTAGAAGGGAAAAGGTATAACTGGTAGGTAGAGACATTAAAAGAAAACAACAGCAACAACAACAACAACAAAAACCACACACTTGGATGTTACTTTTCAGCAATCTGCATTTTTATAAATTTGCTTTTCGAACTAACTCAGCGTAACAGGATCCTAGGTTACAAATCAAACAAAGAACTGAAGGGTAGGGGCCAGCCCTGTGGTACAGTGGGTTAAAGCCCTGGCCTGAAGCGCTGGCATCCCATATGGGCGCCGGTTCTAGTCCCGGCTGTTCCTCTCCCAATTCAGCTCTCTGCTCTGGCCTGGGAAGGCAGTAGAAGATGGCCCAAGTTCTTGGGCCCCAGTGCCCACGTGGGAGACCCGGAAGAAGCTCCTGGCTTTGGATCCGCGCAGCTCCAGTTTTGGCCAGCGAGCCAGCGGATAGAAGACCTCTCTCTGTCTCTACCTCTCTCTATAACTCGTCTGCCAAATAAATAAAATATTTAATAATAAAAAAAGAGAACTAAAGGGTAATGCTGATTTGGAGTTAACTTTTAGTACTGTATTTGCAATCTCCTTCAAAGGAGGAATAAATTTCAAGTTTCAATGTTTCTTAAATTATTACTTGGACAATTATAAAATTTCAAATGCAAAAACAACCTATGCACATACAGTCATGTGCATGTTTCATGTTTTTATGTAAATATAAATGTTTATGTATGGATATATAGTCAGCAGTCGTTACATTAGATCCAAACAGCAGCAGGCTAATTGGTATTGTCTATACTGAGCATGTACAGACTTTTCGTCATTATCCCCTAAACAATATCCCCTAACAACTACTTGCAAAGTATTGGGTACCATGAGTAATCTAGAGACGATTTATAGCATACAGGAGGATGTACACAGGTTATATGCAAACAACGCACCATTTCACACTCCTAATAAGGGGCTCAGAGACCCTGGACCCAATCTCCAGATATAAAAGGACATATTTCTTTTAACTGTTAAATATTGCAAACAAATACATTTATTTCATAATGTTTCAATGTAACTTAACAATGTATCTGAATATCATTAATACCAGCACAAATACATTCTGCACATTTATTCTATTCTTTGAAACACCAACCTTCAACATTTAAAATCCACTTTCAGATTACATTACATTAAAAAAGAGAAGCAAGGCAGGCATTTGGCTTAACAGTTCAGCTGCTGGCTGAATGCCTGCATCTCCTATGGAGTGCCTGGGTTAATTTCCTGGATCCACTTCCAACTCCAGCCTCCTATAAATGCACACCCTGACAGGCAGCAGCAGTGATGGTTCAAGTGGTTGGCTCCTTGACACCGACACGGGAGACCTGGATTAAATTCCTGGCTCTCAATTTGGTGGGTGAACCAGCAGATGAGAGCTTGCTTTTGTATTTGCACTCATTTGTGTGCTCTCTCCCTTTCTGCCTCTCAAATAAATAATAAATGAAAAATAACAAAAAATATAGAGAAGCATACCTGTTCAGTTGTCATCTGTATGGCAGCATGAACTGGCATACTATAGCTTGGCCCAGCTCTTCCAGAGCCCCAACCACTTTCCAAACTGAATCCTAAAGCTATAATATACAAAATTTTAAAAATAATCAAATAAAATAGGTTTTTATCGCTTAATAAGTAGCTCTTACAAATTTGTGTAATAAACTAAATATTTCCTTAGTATAGTTATTTTTAAAGCTACATCTTAAATCATTCAAAAGATATCTTAAAATAATTCCACATTATTTGAATAAACTCGCAATTAAAAATAATCCTTTATCATTCCCTATTTGGAGGTTCTCTTTTCTAAAATTTACCAAAAAAATTTTTAAAATCAGAGGATTTCCAGATGTTATCACCAGGGAATGTTAGGGGAGGGCACAGGGAACTGGGGACCTCCCAGTATATTTGAATGCAGTTATAGTCATGTGTCATATGTCAATGCTTGGGTTAACAATGACAGATATAACAGTGGTCACAGAAAACTGAACCACCTGTGATGTCATAGTCACCTTAATTTGTATAATTATACTCTATGATGTCTGACAAAAACAATTGGCCTAACAATGAATTTCTTACAACATATCTACTTTATTGACATAGCACTGTACTTCAAAATAAAAAGGAAAAAACAAAAATTTCTTCAAAAAGACTCCAGGAAAAGAGCTGCAACTGGAAGTGTTTGCCTGTACAAATTAGGTTAAAATACTCAAAGAGAAAAAAAATGTTTTACAATTCCTACATCTTGCCATATCAAGATAAAATTAAGTTAACCCCTAAACTTACTTTTTGGTGCAGGACCCAATTTAAATCCATGTTTCTTCAACTGATCTAAAACTGCTTTTCTATTTTCTTCTTTTCCCCAAAAAGTCATTTGCAGAGGCATGGTAAAAGCATTGTTTGCACCATAGGGAACAACCCTATTATATTCAGTGAGGGAAAAAAAATAAGAAATTAGAAGGCTTTTTTTTTAACCCCCATTAAGAATGTGATAAAAATTCTAAGCATGCCTTTTAAATTTTGCATGGGAATATAAAATAAGAAAGAACTAGTTGGGCAGGCTTGAAAGACTGAAAACCATGGGGAATAGAATAAAAAAACAGTCAATAGAAAATGGTTATTTCTAGAAACAAATGCCAAAAGAAACTAAAGATACACAGTTTAAAACACAAAATACATAAAATGGTTTAATTGAGAGGGGAGAGCTTTGGTTAATAGAACCACTGAGGATAGTAACTCATTCTGCTGGGAGAACGGGGAATGATTTCCAAGAACTATTTCAAATGCAGGATTCACTACAAGTTTATTCTCAATATCTGAAAAACTTGAGGAATTGAAAAAGCAGAAAATAAAGTAAGATATTGCTGAGCATTTATTTTATCTTCCAAACTCACCTAGGATTAGGATATGAATCTCCTAAACATTCCAAATACTTAAACTGAGATCACAAACACAAATGCCTAAAAGAGAAGAGGTAATTGAGAAGAGAGTGAGAGTTTAAAAAAATAAAATAGTGGTAGCACTGGGAGAGAGTATGTCCTAGCTAAAGGTACAGCTACTGGGGCAGCACTGTGCCGCAGCAGGTTAAACTGCGGCTTCAGTGCCAGCATCTCATATGGACGCCAGTTTGAGTCCCAGCTGCTTCACTTCCAATCTGGCTCCTTGCTAATGTGCCTGGGAAAGCAGTGGAAGATGGCCCAAGACCTTGGGCTCTGGCAGCCACGTGGGAGACAAGGATGAAGCTTCTGCCTCCTGGCTTCAGCCTGGCCCAGCCCTAGCTGATACAGCCATTTGGGGAGTGAACAAGCAGATGAAGATTCATCTCATTCTCTCTTCATTCTCTCTCTCTCTCTCTCTCTCCCTCCCTCTCTCTCTCTGCAACTCTGCCTTTCAAATAAATAAACCTTTAAAAAAAAAAAAGGTACAGCTACTACTTAGTTCCTGTCAACAGATAGCATGTGAAAATAAGGGTCGAGCATTGTCAGATTTTCCATTTGTCAAGAAAAAAAATCTTAATAAGTTTTACATTTAAGAAAAAATATGTATAAAATGTACAATACCTAGATATTTCAATACTGTAAATAAGTGAAAAAAAACTTCTAAAACACTCTGCAAGCAAAATTAAACTCACCTACAAACCATCAGTTTACAATCTGATTTAACACTTCCAAACTCCTAAACCTATGCACCAAAAGGCTTGGAGAGAGAGTGTACTTCCTAATATACAGTGAAAGTCTGTTTTCCTCCATGATAATAATTCAGTAGGAAAAAGGGCAGACAGTTGTTTGACGGCTAGGGTAGTGGAAGCAGGCAAGAAGAGAATTTAAACATTTATTGAACACATACTAAAGGTAAAATGATACAAATTGCCAACATACCCTTATATGCTCTAATAAGGAGCCCTAGCAAGTTCAAAGATAACTACAACTCACAATTATTAAAGCCAAATGTTAAAGTACATTACCCTTCTATTTGCGCCAATTTGTTGTCCATGATATAGGCCAAAGCAGCGGCAAGCTCTTTCTTTAAATAGCCAACCTGATTTCCATTCACATTGTTTACTTTAATTGCATTCTTATCATAGGGGTTATTAGGCTCTCGTTGTAATGCAACCATCTCATTATTATTAACCTAATAAAAATAGTTAACAGTTAATATTATAAATAATGAAGACAATAACAGTTTGACTTTACCATATTTTATCTGAGATTTCCATTTCATTTTTAATGCTATTGCTAAACATTGCATAAGTAAAATATTTTCTTTAAATCAAATTAGAAATATTAAAGAATGCATTTTTTTCATGATTCTTTTACAGTATCTTCTAATTTACACTCATTGGGAAGTTAACAAATCCTTGATGTTTAAAAGATACAGTAAAATCTAAATTAGATCAGACTGCATAGACTGATTTACTACACCCTCACCACAGGTGAAGAAATTGAAGCACAGAACAGTCAGGTAACTTGCCCAAGCCAAAAAGTTAAGAATTAAGAAGTAGGTAGGTTAGTTCTGAGCCTGAATTCTCCAGAATCTAAAAGAAGGAAAAAGGCATTTGTAAGTCAGAATGGAACTGGAATGATAAAAATATAAGCAGCCTTCAACTCATGCCCTTCTCTGATTCCATTGATTGGTAAGTGAGGATGACATACATCATCAGAAATGGCAGAATAAGGACTTCTAAAAATTGTCTTCATAAATGCAACAGAAAACCCAGCAAGGAGCCAGCATTAGGATGCAGCGGGTTAAGCCACTGTCTACAGTGCTGGCATCCCATACGGGTGCCAGTTCGAGTTCCCGCTACTCCTGATCTAGCTAGTTCTGATCCAGCTCCCTGCTAATGCACTTGGGAAAGCGGTGGAAGAAGGCCCAAGTTCTTGGGCCCTGGCACCCAAGTTGGAGACCTGGCTCCTTATTCCAGTTTAGCCCAAACCTGGCTGTTTCAGCCATTTGGGAAGAAAACCAGCAGATGGAAGATCTCTTTCTCTGTCTCGCCTTCTCTCTCCTGTAACTCTGCCTTTCAAATAAACAAATAAATCTTAAAAAGATTCCACCTGGCCCAGCTCTGGATGTTGCAGTTACCCGTATCTATCAACCTCTACCCACCTCTCTCTCTAGCCCTGCCTGTCAAGTAGATGAAATAAACATTTTTTTGAAGGGAAAAGAAATCCTATCAAAATCAATCTCTGAAGTCTGGAAACTAATTAAAGGACTGTAGAAACCCAGGGAGTGTTTATTCAAGAAAAACAGCTGAGTATCAATGCCTCATTCCCATACTCATCTCTCCAGCAAGCACATTGGTGGCCTCGAAAATTAACAGCCTCCTGGAATTCTTGGTGCAGCATGGAGGTCACCAGATGGAGCAAAATGGAGTTGCTACAACCCTCGAAGATATTCATTCTCAAAGAACTATCATTATTTGACCTATCTGGTGGTTCCCTAGAAAATCCTACTTGCAAGTCAAGCTTTATTTGATCTCTAAGCTTACCCACTACAAAAAAAGTGTTTTCCCATGGGCAAATGCCTGTCAAAAACAATTTTACAGGCAAGTGTTTTAACTCTGTAACTGCCTAAGGCAGTGAATAACACTTGGGAGCAAACAATAAAATAACTAAAAGGCTTAAAAGGAACAGTTCAGGAATGAGACGTCAATAGAGGCTTTGAAAAGCCTCAACATATTTCTGGAAACCCAGGAGGCCATAAGCAAGCACAGGGCTATATACATGACCAGGCTGTGCACATCCACAAGACTGAAAAGGCACTAAGCCCTCACCTCTGACTGAACCTGAGGCGGAAAGTGAAGGCCGAGACAGAGTTGTTAACCGCTTCAGAATGCTACAGGGTGTCCCAACACAAACAGAGCCTCTCAGCAAAATCTCGAAGATTTATTGGTTCTGGTACAATCATTAGCTGATCATTATACTAACCAAGTACAGTGTTCATGACAACATACAGTAAAGAGCAGATATTACAGAATTCAGAAAAGTCACTGAATTAACAAACACCAATGGGAGGAAGCATTTGGCCTAGCAGTCAAGATGTCCACGCCTCCCATGAGAGTGCCTGGATCTGATTTGAAGCTCCAGCTCCTGACTCCAGCTTCATGCCAATGCAGATCTTTGGAGGCAGCAGAGATAGCTCAAGTAACTGGATTCCTGCCACCCACATGCAAGACCTGGTCTGAGTTCATAGCTCCTGGCTCTGATCCCAGCCCAGCCCTGGCCCTGTCAAGATCTGGGGAACAAATCAGCAGATGGGAGTTCACTGTCTCCATGTGTCTTACAGAAAAAAGGAAAAAAAATACAAATTACCAAAATCAGCAAAAACAACCCATGGAAGGGAGAGGAGAGTATCTGATTTCCAGAAAAGCCACACTGTTTAAAATGTCCAAGGGGGTAGAACCAAATGTCCAAGGGGCTGCTGAATACCAGGTTCTGAAGAGAATCCAATGTAAACAGCTACACACAGACCAAGTCACCTTCACAAGTGCTAAAGTCAGATGACAGACCATAGTGTCTCATCCTGCTACAATCATAAGAAGAGTTACACTAAAGAAAGCAAGAAGCAAGGAGCTGCCCACATCTTCCTCCCCTAGCTCCAAGGGCACAGCACTTTGGGAAAGGGAGAGCAAACTGAATCCTAGTGGAGGCACATGGCAAAAAAAAATTCATTTGAACTAAACTTCCTTCCCCAGGTCCTAGGCCTAAACCTGTGGAGTAAATATTTGGAGATTCCACAGCCCAGAGGCTTCTGCCCTCCCCTCCTCATCTCCCAACACAGAGATAAACTTAGGACTGCATCATGGAACTCAGAGTTAGGCCTACCACACCAAAGTTCATAGGCCTCTATCCCCTGTCTAGTGCTTACAGACTGAGCCTCCAGATATATTCAACATCTGATCTAAAATAAGTTACAAATGTAGGGTCCAGCACTGTGGCATAATAGATGCCTGCAGCACCGGCATCTCCTATGGGCACTGGTTCAAGTTCTGGTTGCTCCACTTCAGATCCAGCTCCCTGTTGATGGCCTGGGAAAGCAGCAGAAGGTGTCCCAAGTCCTTGGGCCCCTGCGCCCATGTGGGAGACCCGGAACAAACTCCTGGCTCCAGGTTTTGTATTGGCCCAGCTCCAACCATTGCAGCCATTTGGGGAGTGAACCAGGGGATGGAGGACCTCTCTCTTTGTCTCTCCCTCTCTCTGTCTGTAACTCTGCCTCTCACATAAATAAATAAATCTTTTAAAAGTTACAAATGTAATAGTGGTTACCGGAGGCTAGTGACAGAAATAGGGAGGATGGCATGGGGAAAGGGTTGTAAAGGTACTAAGTTATAGCTAGACAGAACTAAGATGTTCTGGGGTTCTATCGAAAAGTAGGGTAATTATAGAAAACGTTAATGTACTATATGTTTCTCTATCCATAAAACCCCCCAAAACATAAGCGTTTTAGATAAAGAAATGTTAAATGCTTGAAAAAATAAATTTATTTGCTCTGATTGGCTAGTACATTATATGTGTGTGTTACACATTACATACATGTAACAAAACATCACTTATGCACAATTATAAAAAATAAAATAGGGGCAGGCATTGTGGCCTATCAGTTTAAGCCTCCACTTAGAATGCCCATATCCCACATTGGAGTGCTGGTGTCAGTGGACTTCTGGTTCAGCTGCCTGCTAAATGTGCCTGGAAACACAGTGAATGAAAGCCCAAGTACTTGGGTTCCTGCCACCCATATGCAAAACCAGGATGAAATAAACAAGTAGAATGTCCAATCTTAAGGAAATAAAAGCACAAAACATGCAGTGAAACAAGGTAAGAATATCTATTCTTAGGAAAATAATCAATCAATATCTACTGTCCCTAAGGAAGCACAGATATTTGACACACTAGAAAAATAATTTAAATCAGCCAATTTAAAATGTGCAAAGAGCTAAAGCAATCCATTTCTTTAGATATGAGAATGCATGTCCAAAAGCATAAGAACAAGGCCTCCCCAAACAGAAATTCTGTGGATGAAAAGTACAATAACTGAAGTGAAAAGTCACTAGTCTCAACAGATTTGAGTAGGAAAAAGAACAAGAAACTAGGTCAACTGGGCTTCCACAATCTGAGCACCAGAAAGGAAATAAGTATTAAAAAACCTAAGTGCCTCAGAAATCTGTGGGTTAACATAAAGCAACCCAACTCACATTTAAGCACCAGGAGAGAAAACAGGGAAGAAAAATAATTGACAAAATAATGGCCAAAGCTCCCCCAAAATGATGAAAAACATTAATTCCCACATGGAAGCATATTTCAAAAAGTTCGTGGAAAATGGTATGAAAACATAAGTTTATTTTGTTGCACAGAAATTTTTACATCCTTGTGTAGGAAGAGTCTTCAAAGTTTCTGGAAATGCATATTATGAAATAACTATGCAAGAATTTGAAAGAATTTTTTAGAAGACTTACTTCATTTCAAAGTCAGAGCAACAGAGAGAAAGAGACAGAGAGAGGTCTTCCATCCACTGGTTCACTCTCCAATTGGCTGCAACAACCAAGGCTGATCGTGCCCAAAGCCAGGAGCCCAGGGATCTTTCCAAAACTACCCATATGGGCTACAGGGGCCCAAGCAGTTGCGCCACCTTCATTGCTTTCCCAGGTGCATTTGCAGGTACTGGACTGGAAATGGAGTGGCCACAACTGCAATCAGAGCTCCGATATGAGACGCCGCTGCAGGCAGCACCTTAATCTACTGTACCACAACACTGGCCCCAATTTTGCCAATTATGAAAATTACATGCAAGAAAATGAATTTTTTTACAAATATACACTAAATGATTTCTATGTAAAATGACACATTTGGGATTGCTTTAGCACAAAGAACAAAATAAAGAGATGAAGCAAATGTGGAATAAAACCTGTTAATCTGGATCCAGGGTATATCCAAGCTTATTGTACTATTCTCTACTTTTATGCATGTTTAAAATTTTTTACTAATTTTTATTAATAATTAAAATAATTTTGTTAACTTTGATAGCTCATTTTTAAATCATATTTAATAAAATTAGAGGTTTATTATCCAAATATCACACAAGCAGACTAGATGGCCACAGCAAACTACTGACCAAATAAAGTTACAGTCGGGGCCGGCGCTATGGCACAGTGGGTTAAGCTGCTGCCTGCTGTGCCGGCATCCCATGTAAGTCCTGGCTGCTCCATTGCCGATCCAGCTCTCTACCATTGCCTGAGAAAGCAGTAGATGACCCAAGTCCTTGGGCCCCTGTATCCACATGGGAGACATCGAAGAAGCTCCTGGCTCCTGGCTTTGGATCGGCTCAGCTCCGGCCATTACAGCCAACTGAGGAGTGAACCAGCGGATGAAAGACCTCTCTCTTTCTCTCTCTCTCCTTCTCTCTCTGTGTAACTCTTTCAAATAAATAAATAAATCTTTAAAAAAAAATTTACATAGTCAAATCTGTCTCTTCCTCTTTTTTCTTCCTGCCCCCTCTCATATATACACATGCACAGAGTAGAAAATACAGATTTAGAATGACAGACACAGGAAGAAAAAAGTCATCACAGGTGGCCAGCATTATGGCGTGCAGGTAAAGCCACTACCTGTGATGCCGGTATTTCATATGGGAACCAGTTTCACATTCCAGCTGCTCTACTTCCAATCCAGCTCCCTGCTAATGGCCTGGGAAAAGCAGCGGGAGATGGTCCAAAAGTGTCTGGGCCCCTGCCACTTACATGGGAGACCCGGATGAAGCTACTGGCTCTGGCCTGGCCCAGGGCTGGCTACTGTGGCTATCTGGGGAGTGACCCAGAAGAAAGATCTTTCTGTCTCTCCTTCCATCTAACACTTTCACCTGCTGCCTTCCAGAATCATAACTGGAACTGGGATTTGAATTTAGGCACTCTGATATGAGATGTGGGCATCCCAAAACACGTCTTGTTCACTGTGTCAAACTTTTTGAAGTATCCTTGTGTAGTATTCCTGCTTTCTTCACATGGCTTTGACCTTCCAGAGCTGCAGTTATAGGAAGGGGATAATAAATGTCCCATCTATTCCAGAGTTATTTTAAGGATCAAGTGACAGTGCTGGCAAAAGTGCTGCATATATCATAAGTGTAACACAAAAATAAAATATTAAAGAAGTTCAGGTATTTGGTATCTCTTGCCTATGTATATTACAATTATTTATAATAACTGCATGCATCACCTTCTAAATTTCTCACTTTCTGGGTTAACACCATAAACATATCACTATTTAACTTAGTATCTACTGTTATACTCACTACTCCAGTATAATAGCGTAGTCCAACCACATGACCTCTCAAAGTTCCAAATAAAACTGAATCCAGCTCTTCATCACTAGTCAGGAAGTCATCTGGAGGGATAATATCTTGGAATTCAAAACGTGGGAAAAACGTTGGATATGAGAGGCGTGAAAAATTTCCATGGACTCCATATTGGACCGTCTGCAAATACTTCCAAACAGGATCCCTATGAAAAAAGGAGGGGAAGAGGCACAAAAAACAATACACTACTTAACCAAGTACTTCTCAAAGACTTATCCGTATTTATAGGCCAATAGTTTTTAATATTCTATTTTAGCAAATAAAATCTAATGTGGGAATCACTGTACACAAATTAACAGTCACTCTGGTTAAAGCAGAGACTGCAATAGGCAAAGCTCCCGGAAATCCCACCTGTTAAATTGGCTCGTCCATCCCTCCCCCATACAAAATGAAAAATCCTGTAAAGGGTCACAAATCTCTTTCCCAGTGAAAATCACTTAAATTTAAGCGTATATGACGTTTGTAACTCCAATTTTATGCCAAAATTTAAAGAAGGACTTAGCCAGAAGAAACTTGCAAAAATGGAACCATTATTATGCATGCATACATTAAGTTGTTTATATTTTTTCAGATACTATATCCCGCATCCATTACTTTAATTCCCTAGGAACCGACCGCATTTTAATCTGGTATTCAAGCTACGTCATCTCCCGCTCCCCAATTCGTTGGTTTAAGGGTAACCCCAATCCTTTAATGAATAATGATTTTGGGAATAGGCATGAAAAGCAATCTGGACGAAGGAAAATGAGCGTTAGTCTGGTGGAGGCTTCCGGAAAGTTTCTATTCTCTTAAGAGACAGTCGCTATTTTTGCCTGCGTTTTCCTTCCGCATCACGCACACCTCGTCTAGCTTCTCTGCAACCGTTTGCAACCGTCTGTGCATATACACAAATTACGAACCACCTGGGGACAAGGCCTGTATTGCTCGACCCTCTAGTCCGAGCACAATGTGTAGCGGCACAGCGGAGCTGAATATTTTTTGTTGCCTGAAGCAAGGGCTAGGAAGCCTTGAGTCCCAGGCCCCCCACAGTCCGTGACATAAATTCCCCGAGGGTCTGGCACGAGACTCGCCTGAAGAGTCTCTCCTCGCCAAGAAGACAATGCATGTATTTCTCCCCTAGCCACAGGAGCGAAAAGTAGAACAAACACAAGCTGCACGAATCGCACAGGGAAGGCGGAGGAAACACGGGGAAGGTCAGGTTCATTTGGGGACGCCGCCAGGCCGTTAGCTCCAGTGCCCCACCCCCTTCGCCCCCTTCACCTCTTAAACATCCAGGACATGGCGCTGTGCGGGGTGACGAGGAAGACGCTGGGCGCCCTGGAGGGCTCTGATGCAGCCTGTTACGCGTCCTTCCTGGCCCTACAGCCTTCAAGCCGCGGGCAGGTTCTGAGCGCAGGATGAAATGCTCCCACCGACAGGGAAAGACGCCGCGGGTCTAATCAGACGTCGTCGCCGTTTCCTTCCAGCAACAATACGAGAGACCAGCGACGCTCTGACTGGCGTTAGGACCACCCAATCACGAGAGGGAGCCTGCGGAAATGACCCAATCAGGACACGGAAGGGAGGGCAACTCCGCCCCGCGCTGCGATTCAAAGACAGTGGGGGTCCCGGTTGCGAAGGGCTGTTCCATCCGGGTTCTTCCCCGCCCCCAAGCCGGGCGCGCGGGAAAGCCTCGTGGCCGTCGGAGTGCGACTACCGTGCGATGGTGCTGCGTTTTCTGGTGATTCCCTGCTTCGGAAGAAAACAACTCTCCTTTCTGCTGTTTCCCCGCCACATTCTAAGGCCCAGACACATTTTCAAGCCTCTGCGTCGTTCTGCTGCTCATTTTTCTCATTTTCATTTCTTCGTCTGAATAAGCTCTGCTACAGAACCTGGGCTACCCGCGGAATAACTGTTGCAACCGTGGAGACTTAGTCTTTTTTTCTTTTCTTTTTTCTTTTCCATTTTAAGCCTCGTTGACTTAATCTATGATACACCGAGTTTGGAAAATCTTCATCGGATCTTCCAGAGCGAGTGTTTCTCCCAAGTGTGTGTGTGTGTGTGTGTGTGTTAAAGGAAAATTGTCATTTCTTAGCGCGGGAAGACTGTAACGTATGATGGTACAACTGACTTGGTTGGCGACTGCCGGAAATGGACAACACCAGCTTCCCTGTGGGCCCATGGCTGCCCCTGCCAAGGACGGAAGAAGCTTGTTAAAGTGGGGTTGGGACGATGGACCTGTGGCCTCGGGGCTGCCAGGGACGCAGGTTATCTGCTTGACTCATCCCTCCAATGCCCACTTTGAGGGACCCAGGATCTCTAGTGTAACAACCAAGTGCAGTTTGTCCTCATTTTGAGATGAAACAAGTACAAATCCAGAATGATCACAGTAGGTTATGTTTTGTGAAAAAAGAACGATTGTAACAGGAACAAGAACTGTAGGTTGCTTGGTGGACCAAGGAGGAGGAGAAGCTGACACAAAGTGGATCATCAGGAAGATAAAGGGCAGACTTTAATGCATGGACCCTCCTAAAGTTTGGATTTTACTTTAATGGCAATAGGAAGCCAGTGAATGTTTTTTAAGTAGGAGAATGAGGACTGAATTAGGCTTCAAAAAATTCACTTGTGGCAGTTCTGTGGAGAATGAATTTTAGGAGGCAAGAATAGAAGCAACTGATAGAAAATTATGGTGTCCAGGTAAGACAGAATGGTGGCTTGGAATGGCGAGCTGACAAAGCTCAGAGAGCTAGCAGGATTCACCCATTGATTTGAGTATGGCTGGTGAGGAAGAGGAAGGAATCCAAAACTGCTCCAGCCTCCTGTCTCCCAGTCACAAACACACTTTCTCATCTGTCCCCCTCCCTTTATGGAAATCAATCATGTCACGCCCCCTGTTTGACTTGGTAAACAGGAAATCCAAGAATGGCATGTGTGGCTCTTTCTTCCTTTTTTTTTTTTTTTTTTTGAAAGGCAAAGAGAGGGGGCCAGCACTGTGGCTAGCAGGTAAAGCTGCCACCTGCAGTGCTGGCATCCCATATGGGTGCCAGTTGAGTCTCGGCTGCTCCACTTCCAATCCAGCCTCTGCTATGGCCTGGGAAAGCAGTAGAAGATGGCCCAAGTCCTTGGACCCCTGCATCCACTTGGCAGACCCGGAAGAAGCTCCTGGATCGGCACAGCTCCAGCCATTGCAGCCATTTGGGGAGTGAACCAGCAGATGGAAGACCTCTCTCTCCTTCTCTCTCTGTAACTCTGACTTTCAATAACCAAATCTTTCAAAAAGAGAGAGAGAAAAGAAAAAGAAAGGAAAGAAAGAAAGCTCAATCTGGGTTTCTCACGTGGGTGATAGGGATCCAGGTACTGGAGAATATGAACAGGAAGCTGGGAACAGACGTAGAGCTGGAACTCAAACCCAGGCAATCTGGTCCCAAGGTACATCTTAACCACTGTGCTTCTCAAAGAAATGAATGAATCTTTAAAAAGGGGAGGGGGGGAATATAAAGGTTACCTTTGCAAATGGAGCCTCTGACTAAAATCATATATGCTATATACTTCCATATATTACACCAAAGGAACTTATAACACTGATACCTCTAGATGTTTAAATGGGGGGGGTGTTCATTTTCTTTCTTTTTGTGTATATGCATATAACACATTCTCTGTGTTAAATATATATTGGTTTTTGGCCATAAGAAAGCAAGACACAAAATATAATAAAGAAATGCAAGCTCCTTTTCAACTTATTAAACTAATTTTAGACTCACAGAAAAGTTGAAAAGTAGTATAAATTGTTCCCTCGTATTGTTACCTCATTTATTTTAACACCGTATATGGGGTTGACACTGTGGCGCAGCGGGTTAGCACCCTGGCCAGTTCAAGACCAGGCTGCTCCACTTCTGGTCCAGCTCTCTGCTTTGGCCTGGGAAAGCAGTAGAAAATGGCCCAAGTCCTTGGGCCCATGCACCCACGTGGGAGACCCGGAAGAAGCTCCTGGCTGGCTTCAGATCGGTGCAGCCAATTGGGCCAATTGGGGAGTAAACCATCGGATGGAAGCGTTCTCTCTCTCTCTCTCTCTCTCTCTCTATGCCTCTACTCTCTCTGTGTGTAACTCTTTTTTTTTTTTTTTTTTTTTTTTTTTTGACAGGCAGAGTGGACAGTGAGAGAGAGAGACAGAGAGAAAGGTCTTCCTTTTGCCGTTGGTTCACTCTCCAATGGCCGCCGCTGCAGCCGGCGCACCGCGCTGATCCTGGCAGGAGCCAGGAGCCAGGTGCTTTTCCTGGTCTCCCATGGGGTGCAGGGCCCAAGCACCTGGGCCATCCTCCACTGCACTCCCTGGCCATAGCAGAGAGCTGGCCTGGAAGAGGGGCAACCGGGACAGAATCCGGCGCCCCAACCGGGACTAGAACCCGGTGTGCCGGCGCCGCAAGGTGGAGGATTAGCCTATTGAGCCACGGCGCCGGCTCTGTGTAACTCTTTCAAATAAATAAATCTTAAAAAAAAAAAATATATAACCATACACAATGATCAAACCAGAAAATGAACATTGGAGGTATTGGACATTACTTAATGATCCTTTAAAATAAAAACAGCCAAAGAAGACTAATGCAGAGAAATTAACAGAAAATAAAATCTGTGAATTTCTTAAAACTGAAATTGCTTATACTTAATTACACTTACAGATTCTGGAACAGAATTCTAGGTAAAAAAAAAAAATCACAGCTAACAGGGCAAAAAATGATGTAAAATCATGCCAAGTAAAAATCTTCTTATTTAAATAATGTAACAAATATCAAATGCTTACCCAGGAGTAAGCACTCTACCAAATGCTAACTTCATTCCCATTGTTGCTTTAATAATAGTGATTGTCTAATGAGACCTCCAGCACTTAGCAAGGAATGTCGTTGAGTGAAGCCTACTTCCTAATTGAGTTTGTCCTAAATAGAAAATAGCATGATTTACAGAAACAGGCATTTTCACAGGTGCATGTCCTTGAAACAGATTGAATTGTTTCATTAATGAGCAGAAGACACACCAATCTCAACTCCCATCCAGAGAAACGTGTGGTGTTCCAGATTACACAGCCCTTTCCCAGGAGATAACTGTTTCCTCCTCCTTGAGGCCTTGGCTCACTAAATACTTTTATATGGTCCAAGTCCAGGATTGCTGAGGCATCCATTTGCCTGAGATCTGCCCTCTCCTTTGCTTCTTGTCCAGGGTCTTCACCTCCAACTTAGGAAAGCACCATTCTGAAATGTGGAATGATTTGGACTTTCTGTGGTGGCAATAGACAGTTATCTTTTTATTTCAGCAAATCCTGCAAAGTTTGTTAAAAATCATCTGCCTCCTTTATGGAGGCCTATGTTTTGGCCTAGCAGGTAAAGCCGCTGGCTGCAACACTGGCATCCCATTTGGACTCCACTTTGCATCCTGGCTGCTCCAGTTCCAGTCCAGCTCCCTGCCAATAACCTGGGAAAGCAGCAGAACATGGTCCAAGTGTTTGGGCCCCTGCCACCACATGGAACACCAGTATAAAGCTCCTGGCTCTGGCCTAACCCAGCCCCGGCCATTGCAGCCATCGGGGAGTGACCCAGCAGATGGAACATCTCCCCTTCTCTCTCTGTAACTCTGATGTTCAAAATAAATAAATAAATCTTTTAAAACAGTTAAAACACCAAAACTTCAACTCGAAATGCACTTGAATTAACACACACAAAAAAACGCTATTTTTAAAATGTCAGACACTATATTGTATTAGTAAATCACTTTTCTAATAATCATCAGAATCACCAAACCATTGTATCCTCTTGAATTAGGCAGGCATACAAGTTAAAATTGATTAAGTTTGTGAGCTGGAAGACCACGCCTTCGCCATGCCCCTGTGTGATCTCTTGCCCCTACGTGGCCACACCTGAGTGCCCACCAGCCAATCAGGTTAATTAACCACTCCCCTTTAAGAATAGATTAAAAGCCTGGAACAGTGTGTTGCAAAGGCATCTTTAAAGCTGCAGCCAAAGCTGCCAGGTCACAGAGAAGCAGCCCATTCAAACAAAAAACAAAGTTCCTGTCCACCAAAGGACCCCGCCATAATAGTAGGACGCCCTTATCTTCCTCCCACCTATATGCAAAATATTCTCATTACAATTATTGCTGCTTTAGATTTCTGTCCTTGAGGTAGCTCAAAGTCCTGAAAGAAACACAGCAAAATTGCATATTGTTGTACACTACCACACAAGTGCAATTACACAGAGGCTACCATCAAAATCTTCATTTCTTGATACCCAGACTACTATAGTGTTCTCCCTCAGATTATACAATTTAATCTAACAGACGAAAATACAGAGAGATAGACAAAGTCACACAAAAAAATCATCAGTTAAAAAAAAATCCAGTAAAAAGGAATCTACAAATGGCACCACCCAGAGGTTAGGAAACCCTTAGGTGAGGTGGGAATGTTTTATGTTAGAGAAACATGGGCAGTTATTGAAGTTCCAGTTATATACTCCTTCCTCCATTCCCTCTGAGGATCATTGAACACATGAGTTGATATATTGTAGCAAAATCTGCTGAAAAAATTAAAGAAAAAATGCACACAAGTTTCTAACTTTTCAGATTAAGTTGTTACAAGTTGTATGTCTAGATTTGTACTGTACACTATGGTAGATCAAAATGCATTCTTTTTGTCTTAAAGCTTTAGGAATTTTAGAAAGTACATGAGAAATTAACTTTTTTTTTTTTTTTTTGGTTTTTTTTTTTTTTTTTTGACAGGCAGAGTGGACAGTGAGAGAGAGAGACAGAGAGAAAGGTCTTCCTTTGCCGTTGGTTCACCCTCCAATGGCCGCCGCGGCCAGCGCGCTGGGGCCGGCGCACCGCGCTGATCCGATGGCAGGAGCCAGGAGCCATGTGCTTTTCCTGGTCTCCCATGGGGTGCAGGGCCCAAGCACCTGGGCCATCCTCCACTGCACTCCCTGGCCACAGCAGAGGGCTGGCCTGGAAGAGGGGCAACCGGGACAGAATCCGGCGCCCCGACCGGGACTAGAACCCGGTGTACCGGCGCCGCTAGGCGGAGGATTAGCCTAGTGAGCCGCGGCGCCGGCGAAATTAACTTTTTTTAAAAAAAAGTATGAATTTTTAGATTAGTGAAGAAAACTAAAATAACCTCATACTTCAGCAAAGCTCTTCTTGTAAAATGCCAGATTGATGTCTTGTAGAACTCTGTTGTTAGGCTGAATTATGTGAGGCAATTTTCAAACCAACTGACTTTTTTTTTTTTTTTTTTTTTGACAGGCAGAGTGGACAGAGAGAGAGAGAGAGAGAGAAAGGTCTTCCTTTGCCGTTGGTTCACCCTCCAATGGCCGCCTCAGCCTGCGCGCTGTGGCCGGCGCACCGCGCTGATCTGATGGCAGGAGCCAGGTACTTATCCTGGTCTCCCATGGGGTGCAGGGCCCAAGGACTTTGGCCATCCTCCACTGCACTCCCTGGCCACAGCAGAGAGCTGGCCTGGAAGAGGGGCAACTGGGACAGAATCCAGCGCCCCGACTGGGACTAGAACCTGGTGTGCCGGTGCCGCAAGGTGGAGGATTAGCCTAGTGAGCCGTGGCGCCGGCCAAACCAACTGACTTTGTTCTTTCTTTATGCATGTTTAATAGGTGCAGAGCTATTAGCAGAAGCCTGTTCCAGGTACACCAAGGACTTCTGAGGAATTTCTGCAGGCTTGCTGTGCTGCTCATGGACACAGTCCTGCACCTGCTGCCCATGCTTTGCTTCTGTTGAATGTTTCCTGACGACAGCATATGAGCGCACTTCAAGAAGTTGGTGGAAAGACAGAAGTAAAAGGTAAGGTTATTTGATTGCAAAAAAATTTTGAAATCCAGATATAGTTTTTTTCATACATGTATGAACTTTCTGACAACTCCTCATATTTCTATTGTAATTTATTCCTTAGTTCCAAGACATCCTCTTTCATATCTTGCTGTAGTTCTCTGACAGATAATTTTAATGATTTCCTGGTAGGGAAAAAAAAGTCTTTCTCACAGTATTCAGAAACTTCTGGATACAAGATCAACACCACTTAGAATTTCTTCCAGATTAGTGTCACTGACAGTCCTGACTCAGAGAAGCAAAGCAGACCAAGAAAGATGATATCAATTTTCCACCAAGGTACTGTTAATAGATCCTCAGAGTTCCTGGCACAGCTCAAAAAAAGCGAAGCCTAGTCCAGACCTCCAGTAGAGGGTAGTGGTGGCCTCACCAGTGGCCCAGGGAAAATAGTCATTACATTTTTTTAAGAAAACAAGGGGTTCTCTAGCCTCAGCACCACTTCCATTTTCTAAGTAAATGGGATAATTCTTTATTTAAGGAGCTGTTCTATGCATTGTAGGATGCTGAGCAGCATTCCTAGCCTCTACTCCACTCTATACCTCCCAACACACACCTCCCAACAGTCAAAAATATCTTTGAATACTGTCCATTGACCCTTTAGGGCAGAGGCAATCACTCACTCAGAGGCAACCACCACCATACATTAGCTCACTCCTGTATGAGCTTAAATGCCATGTACATGTTGATCACTCCCAAATATGTGTCTATAACCCTAAGTGCTTCTCTAAGCTCCATTTTCATATCTGGTAGACATATGAAAGACAGATTATTCTCAGACACAGGCTACCATTATTCCTCACCTGAATTATTGTGATAACCTCTTGACTAAACTCCATCCTTCATCCTTCTATTTTCCTCATCTGATCCTACTCCTAGGTTCATTTTGCATCCAGCAGCCAGGGGTAACTTTCTATAATATAGATTCTATTATGATGGCCGGCGCCGTGGCTCACTAGACTAATCCTCCGCCTGCAGCGCCAGCACCCCGGGTTCTAGTCCCAGTCAGGGTGCTGGATTCTGTCCTGGTTGCTCCTCTTCCAGTCCAGCTCTTGGCTATGGCCCAGGAAGGCAGTGGAGGATGGCCCAAGTCTTTGGGTGCTGCACCCACATGGGAGACTAGGAGGAAGCACCTGGCTCTTGGCTTCAGATCGGCGCAGCGCGTTGACCTTAGTGGCCATTTGGGGGATGAACCAACGGAAGGAAGACCTTTCTCTCTGTCTCTCTCTCTCACTGTCTAACTCTGCCTGTCAAAAAAAAATAATAATAATAAAATAAATAAATTCTATTATGTCATCACCATGCTTAAAACACCCCAATGAATTATCTTTGCCTTACAATGAAATCCAAATTCTTCCATAGCCATTATCTAGCCCCTATTTGTCTCTTTTATCCTATTCTACACCATACTTCCCTAAGCCCTCTACAGTCCAGCCACACTGGCCCTCTTTCTTTCTGTGGCCTAGGTACCATCGAGCTGGCTCCTGCTCATGCTGAAAAGTTACCTCCTTAGAAAGGCTTTCTTGATCTAAAATAACTTTCCCCAGTTACTTTTTATTCCAGAAATTGCAAAGTTTTTTTTTCTACAACTATTTAGCAAATAATAGTTTAGAAAATAATAGTTTGGCAAATAAATTCAGTTTTGTGATCCATAAAATCTCTCTGGCAACTATTGGATTCTGGCCTAATAGCACAATAACAGCCATAGACAATACTTAATAAGGGTGGCTGCATTGCGGCCGGCGCCGAGGTTCAATAGGCTAATCCTCCACCTTGCAGCGCAGGCACACCAGGTTCTAGTCCCGTTCGGGGCACCGGATTCTGTCCCGGTTGCCCCTCTTCCAGGCCAGCTCTCCGCTATGGCCCGGGAGTGCAGTGGAGGATGGCCCAAGTGCTTGGGCCCTGCACCTGCATGGGAGACCAGGAGAAGCACCTTGCTCCTGGCTTCGGATCAGCGCGATGCGCCAGGCTGTAGCACGCCGGCCGCGGCAGCCATTGGAGGGTGAACCAACAGCAAAAAGGAAGACCTTTCTCTCTGTCTCTCTCTGTCTATAACTCTGCCTGTCAAAAATAAAAAAAAAATTTTTTTAAAAAAGAGTGGATGCATTGCAATAAAATTTTATTGTTTTGTGATCAGAGGAGACTGTGAGTGATTGTAAATTAAAATGCCATAATCTACATCTGGTTAAATCATCAGTACAAGTGAACACTGATCCCTCACACTGGCCATTTCCAAAAGATGTGTTTATTCCAACCTTTTCCTCCACGTTCTTTGTACTGTCATGATGGGTTCTTCTCTTCTAAGTGGGTGTCTCTTCTACAAGCGCCATCATTCATGGACAGACACACTAGCTATTCTTTGGTACTTAAAAGTCATGCTCACAGAAACATATCCTCACTGTAACTGACTTATTCCTCCCTAAGCAGTTGCCTTCTGGAAACTAAGGCAAATGGGTTTGAGTGACTTGCTCGAGAGCACACTGTGATAATGAACAGACCTTGAGGTGTGTGAAGGAAGGGGATGGAGTGGGGAGCAGTGACCTGGTCTAACTCTATGTTCCCTTTCAAGTCTAACACAGGTACCTGGGTCTATCAGTGTGTTGTATATTATGGGTGTCCACAAGCATATGTTGTGCAAGTGGCTGAAAACCTTCAGTTTATTTTTTGAATGAAATGGTTTATCAATAAGGGCAACTTATTTCAGAATGTTTGGGTAAGCACGTGTTAGTTTCTCCAACCAATGAATGGCATCCACCATACCCCAGGGTGACTCAAAGTAAGGGACCATCCCCCATCCAATCAATGACCTTTTGTTCCCCGACTACCTCCTCCTAAATATATCTCATTGCCATCTCACCATCTCCACTGCTCCTTTTCTTGCCTACACCACTATGGTTTGTTCACATGGTTTCCTGGCTCCAATTTCAATTCTTCAACCCACCCCTTGAAGAGACAGATTTTTCTAAAAAGCTATTGTGAGCAGGTAAGACCCCTGCCTAGTGCTCTAGTGTCTGCACAGTGCCTATGAATAATCTCATAACCTCCAAATTGTTCAATTCTGCCTCAGGTGGTGCTCCTTCCTCCCACCTCTCTCTCTCTTCCCCCTTACTCCCTTTTTCTCTCCCCACCAAATGGCAAAGTTCTTTTCATGAACTCTGCTCTGGCCCGGGGTCAGTTGTTAGCGCCTCTTCCCATGGATCTGGCTGTACATCTCAGCAGTTTCCTGCCTGTTGGTCCAGCAGATGTTCATTCAAACCTCAGTCTCTCCAGGCTAACCATCCCACCCAAGTGCTTCTATCCAGGGCTGCAACTGTAACACGGGTGGGATTATCACTGTCCACATTATTGCATCTGGAAGAATTAAGTTCCTTCCACCAAACCTCACAGAGAAGCGAAAGGAGGAGCAAACCTCACCAGCCCCCAGGTTGCACCAGACCTGGCCTCAGAGCATCGGATGTGCCCACCTCCTGGCAAGTTAGCATGCATAGGCCGGCACCGCGGCTCAACAGGCTAATCCTCTGCCTAGCGGCGCCGGCACACCGGGTTCTAGTCCCAGTCGGGGCACTGGATTCTGTCCCGGTTGCCCCTCTTCCAGGCCAGCTCTCTGCTATGGCCCGGGAGTGCAGTGGAGGATGGCCCAAGTCCCTGGGCCCTGCACCCGATGGGAGACCAGGAGAAGCACCTGGATCCTACCTTCGGATCAGCGCGGTGCGCCGGCCGCAGCGCGCCGGCCGCGGCGGCCATTGGAGGGTGAACCAACGGCAAAGGAAGACCTTTCTCTCTGTCTCTCTCTCTCACTGTCCACTCTGCCTGTCCAAAAAAAAAAAAAAAAAAAAAAAAAAAGAATAGCATGCGTATCCCAAGGCCCAAAACTACTATTCCTGAAATGTGCCCTCTCCACGCAAAACTACACTTCCCAGAAAGCCCGGCAGGGCTGCCCGCTGGGTTTGGAAACTTTTCTTTCTCCCAGAACACAGAGGGCAGGATTAACTCGTTTCTTTCCCTTTGCTGTGGGGACCTAGGCAATTCTAGTTTTCATCACGTTTAGACTTTGTTGCAGTTTGCTCGTTCACGATGTCATTAAAAATTATGAGATGAAGACCGTGGAAAGAGTGGAACGGCGGAAACACCCGCTGTAGCCCCTTGACCGTCCCCTTTCTTTGAACAGTGGCAGATGGCTAGAAAAATCAGTCGGTCCCCAGCCCCCAAGCCCCAGGTCTTTCCTACTCACATTGGCTTGGAAAGTCTCTTGATCTCTAGGGTCCTCAGTGCCTGGGTGCCACGCCGCCGTGGGGCATCAGGCACCTGCAGCAGGAGGCAAGGTAGGGTCAGAGCTGCCGGCGTGCTGCCAGTCTCAGGCCCGGGAAGCCAGCCGTGAGGAGCCTAATAGTCCATGAGGGGTCCTAATAGTCGCTCCTCAAATGCCACTTATTTCCTGCTTCGAGGACTAACTGCACCAGTGTAGGTTCAAGTATTCCCCACCACCACTACCTTCTCCACTCCGACTCTGATACCCTATGTTCTTCCAGACCCTACAACCCTGTACTTTCTCTTTGGACTTGGGCATCCTCCTTTGTTACCTCATACTGAGAATGTCACACCGCGAGTGTTCCATTGGTGCTGGGGATACAGGTCAGCCAGGAGCTATCAGAAGCCTACCTGGAGAGAACAGTTGAGTACTTGGACCTCATTTTGCCACTTGATATGAAGTCTCTTGAATTCTGGTCAGAGAGAAGGAGTGTTTCACGATGGATGGTGTAGGCAACCATGTTCATTGGGAATTTATAAAATGGGAACAGTTATCCTTAACCAGAAGAATGGGCATATATGCTTTTTGGCCCAGTCCATAATTCCCTGGTTAACAGTGCAACTTTTGCCTTCTGCCTCACCGAGAAAATTAAAACCCCAGGCACAGAGGAGAGAGATCACCACTTCTTTCCAGGTTCTTGTGGCTCAGATCAGTTAGGTGGTTCTGTTTGGCTGTTGCAGGAATCAGCTTGGAAGCTGGAAAAAAAAAAAAAAAACATTCAGGAATTCAGGGAGTATTCAGTATGTCACAGAGAGCATCATTGACACCTTTGTCTCCATTAAGAAAATTTGATTGCTGGGGCGGTGCCATGGTAGTAGGGTGTCTGCCTGCCCTTATTTCAAGTTCTCATTGCACCAGGAGAGGTCACTAGAGATCACCGTTGACCAACAGTGTGTAAAGCAATACAGTACACACTTTCAGAATATTATATACATTACTTAGAAAAATGAAAGTGTCTCAGGGTAAGGGCTAGATTTAGTCAGCACCCTAAGCACAGGAAGAAATGGGGTTTGTGAAGTTGGTGGCTCTCAAACGTTGTTACATATTGGAATATTTAGAAAAGACTTATGCCTGGTTTTGTTTCCAGGCATTCTGATTTCATTGATAAGGGGGGCATTGGTATTTAAAAACTCTGCAGTGATTCTAAAGTGTAGCAAAATTAGGGAACCATACCTCTAAGCCCTCCACTGTTTTAAATAAGGGCTGTGAACCAAATCTAAATTTCTTATGGATCAACCTAGAAGGTGGAATTGTCACCTCTTTTCTGATACGGGTAATGTGTGTTTTAACTCCCTTTCCCCCTGTGTTTTGCTACAGTTGTATCGATTTTATGGATTTCCAAAGAAACCAGCATTTGATATTACCTATTTTCCTCCATTTTGTGTATGTATTTGATTTTATTGAGTTCTACTCTGAATTTTATTTCCTTTTTTTGATTACTTTGGACTTTATTTACTGCTATTTTTCCTAGTTTTCTTTTAAAGATTTATTTATTTATTGGAAGCAGAGAGAGATCTTCCATCCACTGATTCAGTCTCCAAATGGTACAACAGGCAGGGCTGGACCAGGTCCAAGACAGGAGCCTGGAACTACACCCGGGTCTCCCACATGGATGACACGAGTTCCAGCATTTGGACCATTTTTCACTTTTCTCAGGTGCATTAGCAGGAACTGGATCAGAAGCAGAGCAGCAGGGACTTGAACCAGAGAAGCAGAAGCAGCCATGGACTGGGTCAGGTCTTATATTTATTTATTTATTTATTTATTTTATTTATTTTTTTACTTTTTTTTTTTTTGACAGGCGGAGTGGACAGTGAGAGAGAGAGACAGAGAGAAAGGTCTTCCTTTTGCCATTGGTTCACCCTCCAATGGCCGCTGCGGCCGGTGCGCTGCGGCCGGCGCATTGTACTGATCCGAATCCCGGAGCCAGGTGCTTCTCCTGGTCTTCCATGGGGTGCAGGGCCCAAGCACTTGGGCCATCCTCCACTGCACTCCCTGGCCACAGCAGAGAGCTGGCCTGGAAGAGGGACAACCGGGACAGAATCCGGTGCCCCGACCGGGACTAGAACCCAGTGTGCTGGCGCCACAGGCGGAGGATTAGCCTATTGAGCCATGGCGCTGGCCAAGGTCTTATATTTATTATTATCATTTTAATTTTTGAAATAATTACAAAATTATAGAAACATTCCATGTATAGATGAGGTTGCTTTTTTCTCTTTAACTATTTGCATGTAAGATATTGACATGATATCCTATCATCACTAAATACTTGAGTGTGTATACTCTTGTATGGATATTTACATACAAAGTGTAGAAATAAATCATGAAATTAACAGTTATATATCACCTCCACTAATCCTCAAAGCCTATTCAAATTTTGCCAATTATCCCAGTAATTCTCTTAACTGCAAAAGAATTATATGCTCTATTTAGTTGTCATATTTCTTCAGAGTCCTTTAGTCTGGAACTGTTCCCTAGTCTTGAATTTTTTTTGACTTGACACTTTAGAAAATTACATGGGGCCAGCTGCAAGTTAAGCTTCCATCTGCAGCACCAGCATCCTGTGTGGGCATGGGTTCCAGTCTGGCTGCTCCACTTTTGTTCTAGCTGCCTGCTGATGCGCCTGATGTGTGCTTGGGCCCCTGCATCCACATGGGTGACTCGGAAGAGGCTCCTCATTCCTGGCTTCGGTCTGGCCCAGTCCTGGCCATTGTGGCCACTTTTTTGGAGCATCTTCTTCAATTTGCTTTTGTCTGATGTTTTCCTTAAGATTAAATTCAGTTTATGCAATTTTGATGTTTTATTTTTATTTTTCCCTTATTGATTCCGATTTTCTCCTTTTTATGATTCTACTTTCCTTTGCTAGCAGTGAGTAACTTGCTTCTCACTCCTTTTATTATATGTCCTGAGTGTATCTTTTTTTTTAAGGGAAGGAGTTTTTTGGGGGAAACCCGACAGACTGGAGGGAAGGGGCAAAGAAGGAAAAGAGGGAGAAGGAGAGCGTAAGAGAGAGATGGAGAGAGACAGAGGTCAGGAGATGAGAGAAAGAGAGCCTCCTGAATACACCTGTGCACTATGTGGTCTGCCCTCACATGAATATGCTTCTTGTTCCGCCCTGGATCTGACATCCTGTACCGGCCACTGTATCCCTGCATGGAAACTCTCTTCACCTTGTTCAGCTCTGATCCCTCACACCAGTCCAGCCCATGTGTGGGTGCCCTCCTTCCGCAAGGGTGCTCTCCTCACTACAGCCAGGCTCTGTCACCCCATTCCTGATTGCCCCTTCATAGAGATGCCTCTTCACCCTTCTGGGGCTCTGAGTGCCTACACAAAGCTGCATATCCCCTCTTAAAAATTTATTTATTTGACAGGTAGAGTTACAGACAGTGAGAGGGGGAGACAGAGAGAAGTCTTCCATCCGCTGGTTCACTCTCCCAAATGGCCACAATGACTGGAGCTGCACCAATCTGAAACAAGGAGCCAGGAGCCTCCTCCAGGTCTCCTACACCAGTACAGGGGCCCGAGCACTTGGACCATCTTCTGCTCTCCCAGGCCACAGTAGAGAGCTGGATCGGAAGAGGAACAGCTGGGACTAGAACCAGTGCCCACATGAGATGCCAGCACCACAGACCTACCCCCCGTTTATTATTTGCATGCCCCCTTACAGACGTCCTAGTCATTCCACTTGGCCTCCAATTTTCCTGAAACTCAGTTTCCTCTTCCCTTTGTGCTGCTTACCTTACTCTGCCCTACCTAATAGTTTTCAGATGAACTGTTGGGTTTTGGAAAGAGAAGGCAGGGATGGAGAAATGAAATTGTTACACGTTTTAAAAAGGTCTGTTGGCCCATTGCCATGGCTCACTTGGCTAATCCTCCGCCTGTGGCACCGGCATCCCATATAAGTGCCCGGTTCTAGTCCCGGTTGCTCCTCTTCCAGTCTAGCTCTCTGCTGTGGCCTGGGAGGGCAGTGGAGGATGGCCCAAGTGCCTGGGCCCTGCACCTGCATGGGAGACCAGAGGAAGCACCTGGCTCCTGGCTTCGGGTGGGTGAGGCGCCGGCCATAGCAGCCATTTCGGTAGTGAACCAATGGAAAGAAGACTTTTCTCTCTGTCTCTTTCTCTCACTGTCTATAACTCTATCTTTAAAAAAAAAAAAAAAAAAAAAAAAAAGATCTGTCGGGGCCAGTTCTGTGGCATAGTGGGTAAAGCCACTGTCTGCAGTGCCAGCATCCCAAATGGGCACCAGTTCGAGCTCTGGCTGCTCCACTTCCAATCCAGCTCTCTGCTCATGGCCTGGGAAATCAGTAGAAGATGGCCCAAGTGCTTGGGCCCCATCACCCATGCGGGAGACCTGGAAGACACTCCTGACTCCTGGCTTTGGATCAGTGTAATTCCGGCCGTTGGCAGCCATCTGGGGAGTGAACCAGCAGATAGAAGACCTCTCTCTCTCTCTCTCTCTCTCTCTCTGTAACTCTGCCTTTCAAATAAATAAATATTTTAATAGAAAACTTTTATTTAATAAATATAAATTTCAAAAATACAACTTTTGGATTATAGCAGTTCTTCCCCTCATAACTACCCTCCCACCCACAAACCATCCCATCTCCTACTCCCTCTCCCATCCCATTCTTCATTAAGATTCATTTTTAATTATTTTATATAGAGAAGATCAACTGTATACTGAGTAAAGATTTCAACAGTTTGCACCCACACAGACACACAAAATATAAAGTTTGAAGATTAATTTTCCCATTAATTCTCATAGTACAACACATTAAGGGCAGTGGTCCTACATGGGGAGCAAGTGCACAGTGACTCCTGTTATTGATTTAACAATTGACACTCTTATTTATGAGGCCAGTAATCACCCTAAGCTCTTATCATGAGCTGCCAAGGCTATGGAAGCCTCTTGAGTCCACAAACTCTGAAGTTATTTAGACAAAGCCATAATCAAAGTGGAATTTCTCTCCTCCCTTCAGAGAAAGGTACCTCCTTCTTTGATGGCCCCTTCTTTCCACCAAGATCTCACAGAGATCTTTCATTTAGGTCATTTTTTGCCACAATGCCTTGGCTTTCCATGCCTGAGATACTCTCATGGGCTTTTTAGCCAGATCTGAATGACTTAAGGGCTGATTCTGAGGGCAAAGTGCTGTTTAGGGCATTTGTCATTCTATGAGTCTGCTGTGTATCCCACTTCCCATGTTGAGTCATTCCCTCCTTTTTAATTCTATCAATTATTATTAGCAGACATTGGTCTTATTTATGTGATCCCTTTGACACTTAATCCTATCTTTATGATCAGTTATGAACTTAAACTGATCACTTTAACTAATAAGGTGGCATTGGTACCTGCCAACTTAATGGGTTTTGGAATCCCATGGCAAGTTTTTAGCTTCACCCTTAGGGATGAGTCTGAGGGAGCATGTGCCAAACTGTACATCTCCTCCCTCTCTTATTACCACTCTGATTTTTAACAGGGATCAATTGTCACTTGGGTTTAAGCACCTAAGAATAATTTTGTGTTAATTAAAGGGTCCAACCAATGGTATTAATTAGAAAAAATACTAAAAAGAATAAAAAAGTAAGCTGTTCCTCAACAGTCAGAACAATGGCTGATCAAGTCCTTGCTTCTCGTAGTGTCAGCTTCACTAATACAGGTTTCCATTTAGGTGCTCAGTTAGCAAATAAATAAATATTAAAAAAAAAAAAGTCTGTGACTGCTCTATGGGAAATGGACTATAGGGGGACAAGAGTGTAGCCGGGAAAGCAGTTACAAGGCTTTTGTTTGGGCAAGAAATGATGGTGACTTTAAAGACAGGAATGGTGGGTGATATAGGGAAACAATGGTTCAATTCTGTATATATTTTCAAGACAAAGTTATAGGATTTGCTCATGGGTTGGCTATAAGGTGTGAGACAAAGAGATGGGTCAAGGATATTCCTGGGTTTTGACCTAAGTGACTGGTACAGGGTGATCCTTGTTATCTAGTTAGGGAAGTTGGGGGTAAAGAAATCGAAAGTCTACTTTTGAACATGTGAAGTCTGAAAATTGCTAGTAGGCAGTGCAGACATTAGATTGGCAGTTGGGTATTCAGTGTCAGAGATCAAGGGAGAGACTGAGAGGCTCCAGATATAAATTTGGCAGTCCTTAGCATTTAGATAACTTTAACTTTAGTTTAAAGTGATGAGATTGGCTAATTTCGAGAAAGAGTGAGTATGGATAGAACATGTCCAAGGACATCTAATTTTAGAGTTGAGACAAGGGGAGGTCGAGATCCAGCAAAGCAGACTAAAAGCAGGAAGACCTGGAGACTGGGATATATAAAGCTGGGTGAAGAGAGTGTTCTAAGGCGAGTGATAAGGCTGCCGAGAGGCAAGACGGAAAGGATGCCGGGAAACTGGTGAAATGAGTCCAGGTTAGTGTCCTGGTGTCAATGACAACTTACAAGACTGGACACAATGAAGAGAGGAGAAGAAATGAAGTTTTATTTGAGTAGGAAACAGAAGCTCCCCGCAAAGGTGAGGGGTTCATGAAAAAGAGAACGAGCTGCTGAGATCTTGTGGTATTTGTATGTCTAACATGTCAACTCCAAGCAGCAAATGTAGTGGTTATACACTAGCTATTGTGAAGGCAGGGGCAGTCTTAAGGAAGCCTTTTTCTAACTTGTTTTTGTCCAACCTAAATCTTGTTGTCTGCTGGCAAATACTTGCTACACCCGAACTTTCATTCTGTTTTGTTCAGGGTATACATGTTGGCAAGGAGCTGTGGGACAGAGTTAGACTGGCCTGCTTGTAGTCCCAGGCTCCCTCAAAGCATTTTGGCAATGTAGGAGATTTATGGTCAAATCAAATGTGAGACATTCTCTGAATGCTGCAAGCCAGTAAAGCTAAAGGAGTAAACAGCTTGAGCCATTTGGGCAGAAAAAGAAAAATCTGGAAGAGAGGGAAGAGGAAGCTAGGGAGGAGGAAGAGAGAAGACCACTTTTTGGAGCTGTGGTTTGCCTTACACTCTGCTTGGAGTTACACACCTCAGGGCTGGCTCTCGATTTCTCCAAAGTGCCATGCGTCTCTCTGAAAGCCCTGATGGTGGTGCTCAGAGCTGTGGAAACTACTTTATCTATTGCTCTGAGAAAGTCACATTCCATCCTTTAGGAGCTTTGCTCAGGACACCAACCCTATTCTAAAACAATCTTTCAGGCTCTCTTTTGTTTGTTTTGGAAAGATAATGAAGCCATCTTCTCAAATAGTGGTTGCCTCCTTTTGGGAATTGCTACACTGTTGTTGCTTTTAAGCTTTTCCAAGAATTGCTTTGAAAATATATGGAATGATAAAAAAATGTGAAGTAAATGACATTTTGTAGGTGATTTTTCTCAACATACTCTCCAAAATCAATATAGATATATATTCTGTGGTGTCTCACAGATGGGCTTGAAAATCAGTGCCCCAGGAATCCAGAACCTTTCAGAAAGACTCTGGTTTTAGGGAGCCATCTTTGAAGTCATCCTCACACTGATGGCACTGAGGAGAAACTGGGGTTTCCAGGAGTGGAGAACAGCTAGTCTGTGGCCATAGAAGGTCCACATAATCATTTGGTTTGACTCGGCCAAGGCAACTGAGGTGGAATTTGAAATTCATCAAATCTATAGCAGGCTAATTTTTAAGTTGATCATTTTATATGGACCATGAGTGACATTATAAATATCCAAATGGCCCTTGGCAGAAAAAAGATTTCCCACCTCCGCTAAGGCCTCCCCAGCAACTACAATTTAACGAAGTCCTCCATGGGTGCCAGTTCGAGTCCTGGATGCTCCACTTCTGATCCAGCTCTCTGCTATGGCCTGGAAAAGCAGTAGAAGATGGCTCAGGTCCTTGGGCCCCTGTACCCATGTGGGAGACCTGGAGGAAGCTCCTGGCTCCTGGCTTTGAATCAGTTCATGTCCAGCCGCCTTGGCCATCTGGGGAGTGAACCAGCTGATGGAAGACCTCTCTCTCTCTCTCTGCCTCTGCCTCTCTCTAACTCTGCCTTTCAAATAAAATAAATAAATAAATAAAAAGAGGAAGTCCTCCAACTTTTTCCAGAGTGCCAGCGCTTAAATGCCTATATTATGGAACAAATTGTTCCTCCTTGACCTCCTCACCTGCTTCCCCAGCACCTCAGACTGTGACTGCCTGTGGAGCTAGGGCTTTTAAGAAGTAATTAAATGGCTGGAGCCATGGCACAGTAGGTTAATCCTCCGCCTGTGGTGCCAGCATCCTTTATGGGTGCTGGTTCTAGTCCTGGCTTCTCCTTTCCCAATCCAGCTCTCTGTTATGGCCTGGGAAAGCAGTGGAAGATGGTCCAAGTCCTTGGGCCCCTGCACCCACGTGGGAGACCCGGAAGAAGCTCCTGGCTCCTGGTTTCAGATTGGCGCAGCTCCAGCCGTTGCGGCCATTTGGGGAGTAAACCAGCGGAAGGAAGACCTTTCTGTCTGTCTCTTCCTCTCACTGTAACTCTACCTCTCAAATAAATAAATAAAATATTTAAAAAATTTTAAAAAAGAAGTAATTAAGGTGGGACCAGCACTGTGACATAGAGGTTAAAGCCACCACTTGCAGTGCCGGCATCCCATATGTGAGCTGGTTGGAGTCCCACTTCTGATCCAGCTTCCTGCTAATGTGCCTGGGAAAGCAGCGGAAAGTGGCCCAAGTCCTTGAGCACCAACACCCATGTGGGAAACCCAGAAAAAGTTCCAGGCTCCTGGCTTCAGATCCCATTTGGGGAATGAACCAGCAGAACGAAGACCTCTCTGTGTTTCTGTAACTCTGTTTTTCAAATGAATAAACAAATCTTTATTAAAAAAAAAAAGAGATCATTAAAGTTAAATGAGGTCAGATAGGCGAGCATATTCTAATATGAATGGTGTCTTTATAAGAAGTGGAAGAGACAAAAAGATGCCTGCAACACAGAGCAAAGACCTTATAAGAATCCACTAAGAAGGCAGCCGTGTGTAAGCCAAGCAGAGAGGTCTCAGGAGAAACCAGACATGCTGACACCTTGGTCTTGGAAGTCCTGTCTCCAGAACTGTGAAAATAACCTGTCTATTGTTTCAGTTACCCTGTCTGCGGCATTTTGTTAGGACAGCCCTTGCAAACCACGATAGCCTCCCATTGGAAATAATGGTGTGGCACTGTTGCCCCTGTATCTCTAACAAGGACACAAGTGGGCAGTTCCTCCTCACAGCTCCTGACAGACATGGAAACCAGATGTGTCCCCTACCTCCCCATGGCAAGAGTGTCTCTTCCTAAACAATGTTAGATGACTCAGGGGCAAGGACTGTAGTAAGGGAGAAGAGATTATCTTTAAAAGGTATCCAGGGGGCCAGGCTGGGGCTGGACTAGGCTGAAGCCAGCAGCCTAGAGCTTCTTCCGGTCTCCCACGTGGGTACAGGGGCCCAAGCACTTGGGCCATCCTTTACTGCTTTTCAAGCACATAAGCAAGTGGAGCAATTGGAAGTGGAGCTGCAGAGTCTTAAACTGGTGCCCATACAGAGTGCCAGCATCACAGGTGACATGAGAATAGGCTACACAATGTTACCAATCCCCATCCCTTTGATGTTTTTTATTTTTTTATTTTTATCATGAGTAGGCTAGAAGGAAACTTTGGAAACACCTAGAGCTGGTCCTTCTAGTCTGGTAAATGGGCAACACTCCCTCCACATTCTGCCTTGCCTTGCTGGAATTCTGTCTCTTCAGCAGGGTCAAGGCATCCCAGGGACACAGTGCGGGTGGTGGTGGCTGAACATAGGAAAGCACTCCTACCCCCACTGTGAGCTCAGTAATGCAAGGCACCCATAGCCCAGGGCTTGAATGACATTTTCAGTAAGAAAAAGGCACCCAAAGCGGGCCTTCAGGACACTGGGAATTCCTTTCACACTCAGACCTTGATCTAAATATCAACCTAGGAAGACACTAGGAGAATAGGGCCTTAAGAAAATTATGCTCTAGAATGTTAAAAGGATTGTCTTAATTATGAGCTGAGTCTCTGACCTTGGGACTGCCAGCTGGATCCCTAGAACTCTTAAATGATGAAACTCAAACATGGCATGAAATTGGCATCATTTTTCATAATCTAAGATTATAAAGCCAAACTTCTGTTGTGCTCCTATAATGGCCTAAAGGATTAAACTCCCCTCCCCTCCTCTCTTCCTGTAGTTTTCTTTGGGAAAAAGAGAAAGAGGGAGAGAGAAGGAGAAAGGTCTCCTGTCTCTCAGCCTGGAACAGTGATACTTAAAAGTCTGCTGAATGTAGGTTGGCAGTCTCTAGTGGGGTTCTCACTTGGGATACACCAGCCAGGCCCACAGTCACCCTTGGGACCTGCCTTGCTGCTGCCTGAACATACATTTATTTCAGAGACAGTCGCGGGTATCTGGCTATTGACGAGGTGTTGGCCTAAGGCCCTTGTTAGGTAAAAGACTAGGTTCAATTTCAATCTAAAACCTAAAGAGACATACTTGATAAATAACAGTCTCATGCATGAGAATTTGATTCAACTGTAACTGGACATTGGGTTTAAAGAAATTTCTGGTTTAACAGGTTTCCAATGAGATAACAATGGATAATGAGTGCTTGTTATAGCCCTTAAGGTGAATTTTGCAATCTCTGGCTTATGTCACTGATTCCAGCTATAATTTTCATAAACAGGAGTAGAATTCCATATAAATGTAATTTTGACTTTAGTTCAGATAAAGGTATAAAAAATGTCAGCATCTTAAGTCATCTAGGTGTAACTGCTAAACGTAAGCTGGGTAAGGGTAAATTAGATAAATGTGTCTAAAAGTAAACTTAAGTGCTCTTAGCACCCTAAATTCTGTGCAAAAGCTTTGGGTTTGTTAACAAATATGTTTTCATTTTTCATATGAAAAATAATTCAAGACTACTTGAAAGTAACTAATGTTAAAATGTGAAAATATCTTGATTTAGAGATTTTTAAAGGATTGGTTCAGTGTAAATTAAGGGAATTAGCAGATGGAAAAAGGTCACAAGTATAAAAAATGTGTTCTTAGTAAGGAAGATTAAGAATGAAGAAAGGACATTTTTGAATGAAGAAAAGACATGATTTGTAAGAATTACTTTAACATAATGCCTAGTTTACTATAGAGGGTGTGAGGAAGTCACAGAAAGTTATGAAAGAAATTTTTGGAAACAAAAACTATTAATCTATTTTTTTTGACATAGAATCTGATCCTCTGTTAAAGCAATGAGGTTTTTGCAATATGTACGTTAGTGAATATTTTGAAATTGTCTTAAAATTCTGTTTCAAAACAGCAGCATCTCCTTTTCATAGTTTTTAATTGGTGGCTCTGTCAGTTTCCTAGCCCACTACAGTAAGCTCTCTTCTCTTCCATAGTTCTGACTTCATTGAAAGTGTTTCAGGTTCTGGGATGATTCTATGTGCTAACTGTTAAGTTCAGGTTTTAATTTCTCATTTTGGTGACAGACCAAAAAGACGTAGATTTTGAATTCTGTCGAATCTATTGTGTTCTCTACTGTCTCTGTTAAGTTTGATTGTTTAAAAACAGCTGAGTCTTTATTAAAAGAATTATGTTTTATTTGAATATATGCTTATTTTAAACCATTTGGGTGATCACTTTATAGCCATGATCAAACCTGGTCCATAATATGTCATGATGTTAAGGGATCCTATTTCTACCAGATATATTAAACCTTCTTGGCATCTTTGAAAGGCATTCAAAAAATCATATTAAAGGTACTGTCAAGATGTGAAGTGGTGCTAAATTTTAAGTTATGATCATGAAAATTGCTACTGATACAAATGTCCTAAAGTTACAAAAGTCTAATTATCATGTTGTGTTGTTATCAGACATGATGGTTATCTTAATGAGAAAGGCTCAGAGTCCTAAAAGGGATAAATGTTCTATAAAATCCTACAGGTGCTTTAAAAAATAGTGTGGAGTAAGCAAATGCCCCTTCTTGTTGGTTAATAGGTTTATAGTTTTAAACATGGCTATTTAAAGTCTTTTGTCACCCATGGTTTTGTATTCCTCAAACATTAAATATCAGATTTACTCCTCATGGAAGATAGACCATTGTTGGTTCTGAGTTTAAATGTGTCCTCTTTTAGGTTCCAAAGGACTTCTTTTTCCCTGACCTCTGTTGTGTTCAGTACTTTGGGATAGTTCTGTAAGCACATAAAACAATAATGGAATACAGCTCCAATTGAGACAAAGTATGGTTAATTCAGGTTACTAAGAGCAGGAAGTAATTCTAATCAATTAGTAATTTTAAAAAAGTTAAAGATTTTAAGAAGCTGTTACTGAAATTGCTTTATTGTTCTATCCTATAATGTATGTGTTACATATGTGTACATATTGTATGTCTATGTGAAAAAATTTATTAAGAACTCTGTTTTAATTGGACTATAGATAAAATATTGCTCATATAAATTTAAACTGCTAAATTAACCCAAAATACATTTGGGTTCATGTGACCTAGATAAATTTCTATATCAGACGTTTTAAATTTGTTGGTAGAAAGAAATTACTGTGTCTCATTGACATATTTGTGCTTGGGTTTGCTGGTCAAGCAAGTTACACTTGTGTTAGATATTTAAGAAATGCTGCCAAATGCACATATTCTTGTCTTAAAATTTATAAAAGGCATTCGACCTTTTGGTAAGTGTTTTCCTAAGTTGATTTATTTGACAGTTAAAATTGTTTTCTAGGCCAGCGTCGCAGCTCACTTGGCTAATCCTCCACCTGCTGCGACAGCACCCTGGGTTCTAGTCCCTGTTGGGGCTCCGGATTCTGTCCCGGTTGCTCCTCTTCCAGTCCAGCTCTCTGCTGTGGCCCGGGAAGGCAGTGGAGGGTGGCCCAAGTGCTTAGGCCCTGCACCCGCATGAGAGACCAGGGGGAAGCGCCTGGCTCCTGGCTTCGGATAGGTGCAGCATGCCGGTTGTAGCAGCCATTTGGGGGGTGAACCAACGGAAGGAAGACCTGTCTCTCTCACTGTCTAAACTCTGTCAAGTAAATAATAATAATAATAATAATAAAGCCAGGCTTCCCAGGTCATTTACTGTCAATAACTTAACATCAATTGAAAACTTAGCAATTTTTTTTTTGACAGGCAGAGTTAGACAGTGAGAGAGAGAGACAGAGAGAAAGGTCTTCCTTCCGTTGGTTCACCCCTCAAATGGCTGCTATGGCTGGCGCGCTGCGCCGATCCGAAGCCAGGAGCCAGGCACTTCCCCCTGGTCTCCCATGTGGGTGCAGGACCCAAGCACTTGGGCCATCCTCCACTGCCTTCCCGGGCCACAACATTGAGCTGGACTGGAAGAGGAGCAACCGGGACTAGAACCCGGCGCCCATATGGGATGCCAGCGCCGCAGGCGGAGGATTAACCAAGTGAGCCAGGGCGCCAGCCCCAGAGCCTGAGTTGTTTCCTCGTTTCTCTATTCAAGATGGGAAACTGATTCTATTCTGAAGGACTCTCCATTGGGATGTACAGTGTGGTCCTTAGACCTTATACAAGGATGGCTTACATTTTTCTGCCCTTACCACACACTGGGGGCTGGTTAGTCTACACATGGTGGAAGCTTGGGAATCTACATATAGAAGACCAAATAGCATAGCCTAAAGGAGAGTTTAAGTTACAATTTCACAGCCAGATTTACTTGGCCATGGGCACAGGAAACAAGCGAAACCTCCCTATTTCAAACCAAACTAAGGGAGAGATTAAAAAGTTTTACTAATATCTCCAAAATTTATAGATAAAGTGGTCATCATGTTTGATCCTAAGGTAAGGACATAGCTCTCCTCAAGGGCATCTTCTCTCACAGGAAGAACGCTGTCTGAACACGCCTGTGGCCACCGATTTCTGAGGCCACCAAAGACTAGGGATGGGGTTGAGCACCTCTCTAGCTTGCATCCTCTTAAAGGCTTCCTCTGTGCTTTACTTTAACAGAGACAAGGAGGGAGAGGAGCAAGCTAGGCGGCAGGAGCAATGTAGGGACAGGTGGCAGCCAACTAATAGCTTTACAGTGATCTGTCATCAAGGAGACCCAACAAGCCAGCCCACCCCAAAGGACATTGGTTATCGATGTGGAAAGCGAGGAGGGCTTTGGCCTCTGAAGAGCCCTGTCAGCTCTGCCAGTCAAGAGCTGGGTCACTGGAAATGGAACTGCCCTGGGGTTGAAGGATGCCCAGGTCAGAACCACAGACCTTGTTGGCTCTAAGCTGAAAAGCCCTGCACCCTTCCCAGCCTCCAAAGTAACTACTGCTGTTGAGGAGATGGTGTAGGGTCAGTAACACAGCAAGTAGAATTGTAAATTTCCATTTAGACATGCCACCTACTGTCTATTCAGGCCAGCTTTCCTCCAAAGCCAGTTAGGTAATGGAAGTCAACAGAGTGCCTTCCCTAAGGAGGGTCGCACCTCCCTTATGATGCCTCTTCTGGTATATATCAAGGATCATACTCTGTTGTGCTTGTTACCCACTCTGTTCTCACAGTTACAGGTTTGATCCCCTTGCATTCATCACACTCAGGTTAAGCCAGCTCCACACCTGGTTGTCTAACCTGGATCCTGGGGAGCCACTGAAGCTCTGCTTGTTTAAGGATCCCCAACAAGTGACCACAAGAGCCATCCCCTCTGGGAAGTCCATGCGACTCAACACACCGACACCCTGCCCTGACCACACACTGGAGGCTGGTTAGTCTACACATGGTGGAAGCTTGAGGAATCTACAGCCTTCACTCCAGTGAACCTGGGGACCAAATTGTTAATGCATTGCGAAAACCTGGAAAACTTAACAAGGGACATCTGAGAATTAGAGTAATTAGGGTCACGGTGTCACTCTATTCTGTAGGGGCTGATAATGATGTTGATTTTACTGCTGTCTCTAGGTTTAGCTGAGGTCACCCAAAAGGACTGGAGCTGGCCGCAGAGAGTTGCTTTAGCCATGCTCTACACACGAGTAGTAAGTCTATTAGGAAAAAACCTTTTGTTTCTCTAAGTTCCAGAGTGCATGGTCCAGTTACTCTCCAAGGCACACGGGTTTTTGAGTTACTCTCCCACGATCTGATAAATCCTACCGCTTCAGCCACGTGGTCGCAGGGTCAACAGTCCATTGGCCTCACTTTCGATGGGTGTGCACTCCTAGATTTTGCCAAAGATAACAGCCGGCTGCTGCTCCTGCTGAGACACACTAATTACCGCCTGGCTGACATCTACTTCTGTGGCCGGCCCACCACCACTCAGCCCTAGAAATGGACCCAGTACTACACATCTGGATGGGTTCGCGAGTTCCAGGTTGTTAAGGTATCTGGCAGGTTTCAGTGTTGGGCCGCTGGTTCTGTTATTGATAGGCTGGTTACTTGTTTGATTAACCCGCCGATTGCCAAAGTAAAGCTCCAACTACTCACTGAGTACCGGCTACTAGAGGACTAGCCCCTAGAAGATGAAACTTCTAGAGGATTCTAAAAGCGCCCCAGAGGAGGGAATGTTACAGACTCCCTCCTGCTTGTTCGGGAGGGACAATAATAAACTGTGCCTTTCCTCCGGAAGTCGTGAGTGCTATTTGCAATACAACAGCACACAGGTTCCAGACCAAGGTCATACACAGTGTTTAGGTTGCAGGGCTGTCCTAAGAGCAGTGGACCCAGAGCCAGGGAGGGTCTCTCCTCGTCCTTCTATCTTCTGGGTCTCGTTCTTCTGTCAAATGACCACAATAAAGCCCAGGGCTCTTTAATTCAGCAACTGAATTGCCCCTTTGAACTAAGCCGTTGTATTAGTTCCAGCATTTCTTAGCGACTCTTCGGTGTGTGTTTAGTCCCGGGCTGAGGTATGTGCACCCCACTCAGTGTTTGTAGTCTCATCCTCCAGAAACTTCCGGGCTGCTGTGGGAACAAGGGTAACACCCCTGAAGTGAGAACAAAGGGGTACAAAAGAGCGGATGAACCAGGACTTGAAAGCGTACTCCAAAACCAAATCAGTCCTCCTGGCCAAAAGCACGTGAGGAGGGCCGCACCTCCCGCCCGGCTCCCGCCACGCCCTCGCTCCGCCCCGCTGCGGCGTCTTTACGAAGCTGAGCCGCCGGCTGCGGCCGGCTGGCGCTCACATGACCCGGCGCCCGGGGCTCGCTCCCGGAAGTGGCCCTACCTCGGCGGCCGGCGCGGGGGCTCCGGGTGCCCGCGGGCCGGGCAGGCCGGGCCAACCCGCAGCCGGCGCCGGGATGGTGCAGCTGTACAACCTGCACCCGTTCGGGTCGCAGCAGGTGGTGCCCTGCAAGCTGGAGCCCGAGCGGTTCTGCGGCGGGGGGCGCGACGCGCTGTTCGTGGCGGCGGGCTGCAAGGTGGAGGCGTTCGCCGTGGCAGGCCAGGAGCTGTGCCAGCCGAGGTGCGCCTTCTCAACGCTGGGCCGGGTGCTGCGCCTGGCCTACAGCGAGGCAGGTGAGTCGCGGCGGGGCCGGGGGGCTGGGGAGAGGGCGCCTCCCAAGCGCGTCGAGCGTCCGGGGCGGCAGCTCTGGGTGGGGAAGGGACGTGATCCTTCCCGGAACTTGCCGGGGTGGTGTCGGCGAGTCTGGTGGTTGATGTGGCCAAAGGTGCTCCGCGCTGTGTGGTTGTTGTGGCAACCGTCAAAGTGAGCCAGCTTCGGAGGGGTGGGAGGGGCGGGGACACTTGACTGCCTCTCTGCATCTGGTGGCCGCGCCGGAAAAGCCCGTGGCTGGGTCCCATGCATCCCCCACGCACACAAACCCGTCAGTGCAGAGAATTTCAAACACATACGAGAGTAGGCATAGAGAGAATAACATCCGACGTCTCCAGGTATTCCCAGCTCCAACAGTTACCCCAGCTCGGGGCCAGATCTTTCGCATCTATTCCAATCCTGTCCGTTGGTGAAACTCACCTTGTGTGCTGATTTTTAAGTGTGTGTAAATGGAACGTGGTCCTAGATTGCCCGCTCTGCTGTCTTAAAGAGCTGTGGGAGCATCGATTACACTTTTCCACCAGAAATGTGGAGCGAAACCAAGGGGGTAATATGTGGGTACATCCCCCGTTTGGGAGAATGCCTTTTCAGATTACCAAAGGATTCTCTCTAGGATTCTTTCAGCCGCCTAATACGTTTAAACTTTGATTCCTTCCGTTCAAGAGAGGTGGAAAGTTCAGTGTTTATGGTGCAAAATCCCCTGGCTGGGTACTAATGAAGTGGAGAGAGCCAGCCTGGAGAATTGGAGAGCTCTCCATAATCCCTGCTCAGCAGTTAGTTCTGTGTGAATGCTGAATCTCTGTTTTAAAGTAAGTTGATTTATTAGATCAGTGATTTCTAGATAAAAACTATGGGGTTACCATATATAATATCTAACTGTTCATTTTGTCAAGATGTATGTGTGTGTGTATGTGTGTATAATATATTAAGATGCATATTTTAAAATGAAACGCCCTACTTGTGTTTATGGTCATCATTATTTATAAAATAAAAAAATACCTAGCACCAAACATTGGATCCTTTGAATATTGTGACCAGCTTGCCATGCTGTCATTTTTTTTTTTTTCCTTGTTTTGACTGATAACGTCAACCGAAGCCTGCACTGGGCCACAGGGCTATTTGAAAATCACTCATGAGCTCTGTAAGTTACCTTTCAGATTTGGGTAGTTCTTATGAAATCTATTCTTGTTGAACCTTTGATAGTGTTGGTAGTTTCCCTTTTCACCTGCAAGAGTTCTGCGGTGTGACAAGCTCACCAGTTCCAACTTTAGCATGTGTGTAAAAGAGGCCCACAGGCAGATACATGAACCCATAGCGCATCTGCATGATTTGCTCCATTCTTCCAAATGGTCCCTTATTCTATAATTTGAAGTAGCAGGCATTATGTAAAACCTCTAGCTTTCTTGTCTCTCTGTGGTGTTTTCTAGGATCTTTGGATGCCCACTATATATGCATAAGAATTACCTGAGGAGCTCCCAAAAAGTCAGATGCCTAGGCCACTCCTCAGAGATGCGGTGTTTGTTTCTCTGGGGTGAGATCAGCCTTGGGGTGAGTCTAATGTGCAGCCGCTGACTTTGAGCCCCACTGGCCACAGGAAGCCGTGAGCGGCGTGACCAACTCATGAATGAGGCATTAGAGAACAAAGAGGTTTTTATAATGTATTTGGCTGCCTTAAAGAAAGATCAGGAGTCATGGAGGATGTCATTAGCATCATAGGTCATATAGCTCAGGGATAACTTTCAGTGCACAGCTTGAATTTCAGCCCCTGGGTTCAGATCCTATTAACTGACGCATAACTGAACATCAACAGGGCTGGCTCCTGGCTCTGCAAACATCCAGATAACTTGCCTTCCACTTCTCTGCCTTTTCCTGTTGGCTCCTTTCTCCTGATCACAGTAACAAGGACATGGGATTCCTGCTGTCAGTGCCCAGTGGTCATCCTCTGTAGCAAATCTCCCCATGTCAAAACTGGAAAGAATATTACAACAGTCATTTGTATTGACTGTAAATGCTTTCAGGTCTCTTACCCAAGCAGAAAACATTTTGAAGTTTGTTTTCTTTTTAAAAAAATCTCTATATTAGCTAAAAGCTAATCTTTTATAAAATTGGGGGCATTAGAGAGAAAACAGGTAACGTTTTTGAATAGATTGTCAGTAAGGGATGTGTATGTGAAGGGAAGAACCAGGTGACTGAGAACTCATTGCTCCTGAGGAAGACCTTATGGCCAAGATCAAGTGTGCGCAGCTCTGGTGGTGGACATCTGTTTAGTAGGGCGCTTGGTTGGTGGGGCAGATGGTCAAACATGACCACATGGTTCTTTTTGCCTGTCTTGAGCACAAATGTTATTAAACCATTACTAGCCCCTCTGCCCCCCTCCCAAGCCCTACTTTCCCTCAACTTTTTTTTAAAGGTTTATTTTATTTATATGACAATTATATATTAGAGACGATTATATAATTAGAGAGAATCTTCCATCCACTGGTTTATTCCCCAAATTGCTACAATGGCTGGGGCTGGACCAGGCTGAAGCCAGGAGCCAGGAGCTTCATTTGGGTCTCCCACATGGATACAGAAGCCCAAGGACTTGAGCCTTGAACCAGCGCCCATATAGGATGCCAGCATTGCAGGTGACTCCTTAATCCATTGCACCACAGCACTGGCCCCCTCGCAGCTTTTATGAAATCATAAGATATATTTTGATGCTTTGTATATTCTATCTGCCAGTGATGTCAATTTTATCATAAGAGTGGAATGTTTTGGGGCCAGCGCTGTGACGTAGTGGATAAAGTTGCTGCCTACAGTGCCAGCATCCCATATGGGCATCAGTTTGAGTCCTGGCTGCTCCACTACCGATCCAGCTCTCTGCTATGTCCTGGGAAAGCAGTAGAAGATGGCCTAAGTCCTTGGGTCCCTGCAGCATCGTGGAAGACCCGGAAGAAGCTTCTGGCTCCTGGCTTCGGATCGGCTCAGCTGTGGCCATTTGGGGAGTGAACTAGCAGATGGAAGACCCGCCACCCCCAACTCTTTCTCTGTCTGCCTCTGCCTCTCTGTAGCTCTGCCTTTCAAATAAATAAATAAATCTTTTTTTAAAAAGTGAAAGTTTATTTAAAAAATCAATAACTCTCAACCTCAGAGTCAAAATGATTCTGATTTTTTACAAATACTTATATGAGAGAGGGAGAGACAGAGATCTTTCATCTGCTGGTTTGCTCCCCAAGTAACTGCAATTACAGGTGCTGGACCATGCTGAGGCCAGGAGCCAGGAACTCCATCCTGGTCTCCCAAGTGGGTGGCAGAGCCCAAATATTTGAGCCACCTTCCTCTGCCTTCCCAGGCACATTAGCAGGGAAGCTGGACCAGAAATGGAGCGGCCGGGACTTGAACAAGCATTCCAGTATGGGATGTTGGCATCCCCAAGTGGGAGTTTAGCCTCCTATGCCACAATGTCAATGCCTAATGATTTAAAAAAAATATTTATTTATTTGAAAGAGTTGAACAGAGAGAGAAGGGGAGAGAGGGAGGAAGGGAGAGAAATAGAGAAAGAGAGAGAGAGAGAGAGTGAGCTCTTCCGTCCATGGGTTCACTCCCCCAATTGGCCGCAACGGCTGGAACGTGCTGATCAGGAGCCAGGAGCCTCCTCCGGGTCTCCCACGTGGGTGCAGGGGCCCAAGGACTTGGGCCATCTTCTGTTTTCCCAGGCCATAGAACAGAGCTGGATTGGAAGTGGAGCAGCCAGGACTTGAACTGGCACCCATGTGGGATGCCGGCACTGCAGGTGGTGGCTTTACCCACTATGCCACAGTGCCGGCCCCACTTAATGATTTTTTTAATTAATGAAGACAGAAGCTATTGTAAGAAATAAAATAAAGCACTAGACACAAAATATTTTAAAATTTTTGGTTCTGTGGCTGGCAGTGGCACAGAGTTAAATGACACCAGTGTCCCATATCAGACCGCTGGTTCAAGTCCTGGCTGCTCCACTTTGATCCAGCTCCCTTCTAATGTGCGTGGGAAAAAGCAGAGGAAGACATTCTACTGGGGCCCTTGCCACCCATGTGAGAGGTCAGGGTAGAGTTCCTGGCTGCAGGCGTTTGCTTGGCCCAGACTTGGCCAAGCAATAAAAATTTATTTTCTTTTTCTTATAAAAGATTATAAACTCTACAGAATCCTGTAGATTTATGTCCCCTCTCCAGCCGTTTGAGAGAGCATTATGGGAGAATAAGTGTTGGCTCTGGAACTAGCCAGATCCAGATGGATCCAGATGGTAAGTTCCAGCTCCGTCGTTTCGGCTCTGTTGGCTCTGTGCTATAGGCAAGTTACTTAGTCTTAGATTTCTGACCCACAACATGGGAGGGGAGGGAGATCCAGATCCTGAAAGGCTGTTGTGAGGATTAGCTGCGGGAACTAAAGCTTTTGTCATAGCCTTGTCAGATAGACGTGCTTAGCAAATGCTAACTCATCACTTACTTAGTAAATAATCTGAAAATATGCAACGCAACATGAGCACCATCTATAATTTGCTGTTAACATTAGTTGATATATGGACTTTACCAGTTGTAATAGGCATATATTTATAGATACCTGAATTAAAAGATTTGATTGTAATGGAATATTCTTAGTTTTAAAATTCTTTTTTTTAAAGATTTATTTATTTGAAAAAATTACACGGAGAAGGAGAGGCAGAGAGGGTGGCGGGGGAGAGAGAGAAAAAAGTCTTCCATCTGCTGGTTCACTCCCCAGCCACAACACCGGAGCTGGGCAAATCTGAAGCCAGGAACTTTTTCCAGGTCTCCCATGCAGATGCAGGGGCCCAAGGACTTGGCCGTCTTCCACTGTTTTCCCAGGCCATAGCAGAGAGCTAGATTGGAAGTGGAGCAACCAGGACTTGAACTGGCGCCCATATGGGATGCCGGCAGTGTAGGCGGTGGCTTTACCTGCTGTGCCACAGTGCCAGCCGTTTTAAAATTCTTTAACCAACTTGAATATGATACCAAAAGTATAGACAACAAAAGAAGAACAGATAAATTGGACTTGGTGAAGATGAAAGATTTTTGTGAATCAAAGGAGAGTAGATTTCAGTAGATTGAAAAATCAATTCATGAAATGGGAAAAAATTTTGCCAATCATATATTATAAGGATTAATATCCAGATTATATTAAGAACTACTACAACTAAAAAAAACCACTTTGACTAAAAAATTGGCAAAGGACTTGAGTAGACTTTTTCCAAAGAAAATATGAAAATGGCTAAACACTCAGGCCAGAGGGGCTGAACTTCACTAATCATTAGGGAATTCAGATCAAAACCAGAATAAGGTATTGCCTCACACCCATGGGGATGATTATTGTAAAAAAAAAAAAAGGAGAGAGAGAGAAGTGTTGGAGAAGATGTGGAAAAATTGGAACCCTTGTGCATTGCTGCTAGGAATGTAAAATATTATAGTCATTATGGAAAGTTGTATGGTGGTTCCTCAAAACAATTAAATACAGAATTATCATACAATCTAGTAATTCCACTTCTGGGTAAATATGCACAATAACTGAAAACAAGGACTTGATATTTATGTTTCAGTGTTCATAGCAACAAGAACCAAAAGATGGAAGAGTCCAAAGGCTTTCTACAGGTGCACCGATAAATAAAATGTATATACATAAACTAGGTTGTTGCCCAGCCATCAGAAGGAATGAAATTCTGACACATGCTGCAGCTTGGGTGAACCTTGAAGACATTCTGCTAAGTGAAATAAACCAGTCACGAAAGGACAAATGCTGTATGGCTCAACTTAAGTGAGGCACCAAAAGTAGTCATCTCCATCTTTGATAGAAAATCGAAAGTAGAGTGTTGGTTGCCAAGGCCTGGGAAGAGGAAGAAATGAAGAGATATGTTTAATGAATACAGAGTTTTTATAAAGATGCAAAAGTTCTGGAGATGGATGATAGTGGTGGCTGCACAGCCATGTGAATGGAATCAATGCCACTGAGCCACAGGCCTGGAAACAGTGAAAGTAGTAAATTTTATGTTGTATGTCTTTTTTTTTTTTTAAAAGAGTTATTTATTCATTTGAAGTTAGAATTACAGAGAAAGAGAGAAATCTTGTCTCCACTGGTTCACTCCCCAAATGACCACAACAGCTAGGGCTGAGCCATGCTGAAGCCGAGAGCCAGGAGCCTCACCTGGATCTCCCACATGGGTGGCAGGGGCCCAAACACTTGGCCATCTTCTTCCGCTTTTCCCAGGCCATTAGTAGGGAGGTGGATAAGAAATGAAGCAGCTGGAACTTGAACCAGAGCCCACAAGGGATACCAGCATCGCAGGAGGTGGCCTTAACTGCTATGCCACAATATCAGCCTGCATGTTGTATATCTGTGACCACAATAAAAAGAATTTAAAAAATCATTTACTGAGGAAATTTTAGGAAGATGGGGGCCTCAAAACATTTTTTTCTCCCACATTTTAATTTATATTTGAAAGGCAGAGAGCCAGAGAGGAAGTAGGGGAAAGAGATTTCCCACCTCTGGTTCACTTCCCAAAAGCCCACGACAGCTGGGGCTGGACCAGGTGGAAGCCGGGAGCTGGGAACTCAATCTCAGTGTCTAGGTGGATGGCAGGGACCCACGTACTTGAGCCAATACCACTGCCTTCCAGGGTGTGCGTTAACAGGAAGCTGGAATCCAGGTCAGAGCTGGGACTGGAACCCAAGTACTCTGGTAGGGAAGGTAGGTGTCCCAAGCGACAGCTTAACTGCTTTACCAAACATTCACTGCTCAAAGCATTCTGTGGACCCTAGCTCCATCCTACCTATGGAGCAAAATGAGCAAACTGATGGCCCCTGTAAATTATCTTGAGTATTTACGCATTCTGCCAAGGTCTCCAGAGGAAGAATAGGTTCAGACTCCATTCTGTGGCATCAAAAGGAACTGGCGTCAGGAGAAAGCTGCTCTCCTCTTGAAGGCTGCATCATTGTGGAGAAGAGGAGAGCATGGGCAGCTCAGTGCCTGTCTGGAGAAAGTGGATACGGCTGCCAGTTCGCTGCATTTGCATGGGAGAAGTCACTAAACAGCAGCATTTCGATTTCAGTTCATTGGCAAAGGGCTGATTTACTTGAGTATTGATAGAGTAAGTTATGCATTTGGAAGAACTGAAGTTACTGCGTCTACATACCCCACCCATAAAATTCTAAAGATTAAAAATTTAAATAAGGGACTGGTGCTGTGGCATAGTAGGTTAAGCCTTCACCTGCAGCGCCAGCATTCAATATGGGTGCCTGTTTGAGTCCTGGCTGCTCCATTTCCATTCCGGCTCTCTGTTAATGGCCTTGGAAAGCAGTAGAAGATGGCCCAAGTGCTTGTGTCCCTGCACCCATGTGGGAGACTCAGAAGAAGCTTCTAGCTTTGGATTGACCCAGTTTCATCCATTGTGGCCATTTGGGGAATGAACCAGTGGATGAAAGACCTCTCTCTCCCTCTCTCTCTGTTTCGCTCACTCTTTCTCTCCCTCTCTCTGTAATTCTTTCAAATAAATAAAATAAATGTTTTAAAAAATAAAAGATGATGCTTAGGATACCTACATCCCATATTTGAGTGCTTGGTTCAAGTCCTGGCTCCACTTCCAGTTCCAGCTTCCTGCTATATGTATCCTGAGAGACAGCTGGTAACGCTGAAATACTGGGTCCCTGTAACCCATGTGGGAGATCCATATTGAGTTCTGGGCTCCTGGCTTCAGCCTTGACCAGTTCCAGCTGTTGTGGCCATTTGGGAGATGAACCAGCTGATGGAAGATCTCTGCCGCTTTGCTTTTCAAATAAGTAAAAAATAAAACAGTACACATTGTCTCCAATATTCTCACCTTTGGCAGTGTAGGCAATTAAAATAAACCTTCCAGTAAGTGAATATATAGGTATAGGCCTGTTTACCACAATGTGAAGCAGAGTGGCAAAAGACTGGAAATTCATGAATATATATCAGCAGGAGAGTTGTTGAATAAATTATAGCACTTGTATATGTAGAATATTTGACAAATATCAGAAAGGGTAGATTGATAACCATGTGCTGAGTTGGAGAGAGATTTATTGATAATTTTCTGAAGTTCAAGATTTTAAAATATATTTAGTGTGTTTATATTTTGGTTAAAAAATGCAATACTGGGCCAGCACTGTGGTGTAGCTGGTTAAGCCACCACCTGCAGTGCAGGCATCCCAAATGGGCACCAGTTCGAGACCTGGCTGCTCCACTTCTGATCCAGCTCTCTGCTATGGCCTGGGGAAGCAGTGGAAGATGACCCAAGTGCTTGGGCCCCTACACCCTCGTGGGAGACCTGGAAGAGGCTCCTGGCTCCTGGCTTCAGATTGGCGCAGCTCTGGCCATTGCAGCCAATTGGGGAGTGAACCAGAAGATAGAAGACCTCTCTCTCTCTGTCTCTCTGCTCTCCTTCTCTCTCTGTGTAACTTTGCCTTTCAAATAAATAAATCTTTTTTAAAAATGCAGTACCACACGGTGATCAATGTTTACAGCTTGTATGAAAAAAGCAGGCCGGCGCCTTGGCTCACTAGGCTAATCCTCCGCCTTGCGGCGCCGGCACACCGGGTTCTAGTCCCGGTTGGGGTGCTGGATTCTGTCCCGGTTGCCCCTCTTCCAGGCCAGCTCTCTGCTATGGCCCGGGAGTTGCAGTGGAGGATGGCCCAAGTGCTTGGGCCCTGCACCTGCATGGGAGACCAGGAGGAGCACCTTGCTCCTGGCTTTGGATCAGCACGATGCGCCGGCCGGCGGCGGCGGCCATTGGAGGGTGAACCAATGGCAAAAAAGGAAGACCTTTCTCTCTCTCTCTCTCTCTCTCTCTCTCTCTCTCACTGTCCACTCTGCCTGTCAAAAAAAAAAAAAAAAAAAAAAGTATTGAAGGGCACACACTACGCTGCATGTTAACATGGGCTTCCCAGGAATAGTACTAAGGGGGAGATCATTATCATTACACTTTTTCATTTTCTGAATCTTTACTATTTTACTGTTTTGACTTCTTACAACAAATACGTGCTTTTTCTTGTTTTTCAGAGTTGTGACTTGTGGGAAGTGTAGAGGTTGAAGTGCAAATTAGGTCACAGTAATACTGTATCAGGAGAGCTTTGTTAGGCTTATAGATTTCTAAGTAAACAGAATTAAAATAGGGAATAAAATATAGAATTTTAGTATATTGGATGAATAATTGATAGGTTAAGGTTAAAATGGGAAGAACTTCTATTTCAGAACCTCAGTGCCTCATGTCAGCTAAAAACAGATCTAAGATTTCATTACTTAGGGTTTTGTTCTACTCAGTCTTGAATCCAACCATTCATGGTAGGATTCACTGATAGTTTCATTTCATGCCAGCAAAGTAAGTGGTGGTGTTTTAATTACAAGTTCTCACTGTAATCTTATTTCCTTTTTAGGAGACTATTTGGTAGCAATTGAAGAGAAAAACAAAGATACATTTCTGCGTGCTTATGTGAACTGGAGAAGCAAAAGGACTGAAAACTCTCGTGTGTGTATCCGGATGCTTGGGCACCATGTGGAGATGCCTGTCAGCGAGAGCTTCCGGGACCAGATGTCCATAGTTGAAATGCCGCTCTCTGAGGCCCCCTTGTGCATTTCCTGCTGCCCCGTGAAAGGAGACCTTCTTGTTGGCTGTGCAAATAAGTTAGTCTTATTTAGTTTGAAGTATCAGACCGTGAATGAGGAATTCTCAATATTGGACTTTGAGCGTTCTTTAATTGTGCACATAGATAGGATCACTCCTGTTGAAATTTCTTTTTGTGTTGGCTATATCGCTGTCATGTCAGACTTAGAAGTCTTAATCCTAAAACTGGAGTCAGGCACTAAAACTGGAGAGAGAGTTAACCACCATCCCCAGAAGCCCAAGAATGCACTGAGACAGACAGAAGAAGGTAAATGATGGATTTCATTTGCTTTCTTATTTGGGCATAGGGAAGACCTTCAGCTGAGGGCTCTAGTCTCAATGGTGCTGTGCAGCATTCTTTATGGGTTTAGTTATTCCTGGTCCCTTTATGACTTTGCTGTTCATATCTTGTTCTGAAGCCTGTACATGTATGTCTGTGTGTACTTGTTAGTAGAAGTAATGGAACAGCCACTGCCAGAAGAGGGACTTTTAGTCCTTGATCTTCTATTTATTAGTTCAGTAATCTTGGGTTAGTAACACCATCTGTTAGTTTCAATTTCCTTGCTTATAAATGGGAATTATAATATCTGGCCTGTTGAACTTTATCATTTGTTGTGAGGAATAAATGTTCAAGTGCTAAGGCCTCAGAAACCACAGTACCTCATAAATGTGTAGAACAAGTGAACACATAAATAAAATTTATTATATTTCTGTGTCACTAGTGAGACAACATTGTGCAGTCTTACTTTCCTTCAAGCAAGCAGTAGTACTTAAAAGTTGTTAAATTCTGAATATTTTATTTTTTAAGATACTAGTAATGAAACCTCACAGCTAGAGTCGGATGACTTTGTTATCTGCCAAAAGCCCATGGAGCTTCTTGGTGAACAAAGTGAACAGTCTGGAATATCTGTTACACTGGAGTCTACAGGATTATCTGATGAAAAAATAAAATATTCCCATGTTCAGCATCTGTTTTATAGGTACGAGAAAGCTTTTTATTCATCAGTATTTAATGTGTCCCCGCTTAAAGCACATGGAAATTAGATTTATCCCTCTCTCTTTTAAACCTGCAGACGTTTTGCACCTGATATTTCCTTCTATGTCTTAACGGATGACATTAAGTTGCATTCCCTTCAGCTGCTACCTATTTACCAAACGGGTGAGTACGGCAGTGCTGCAGGACAGGAGATGAAGAGCTCTGGGCTGGGAGGGGGACCAGTGTGGATAGTAGATTTGATTCTTCTACTGTGTCTGCTTAAGTTGCTGGACACATTTCTTAGCAAACACCATGAGCCCCAAAAGAGAAGTTATGTTTTCTAGGAGAAGTGAAAGCTTGGAGAGGATGTGACAGACAAAACTGATTTCCCTTTTTGAAATGGTCTCCAGGCTCAAAAAGGGAAATCAGAGCCCAGTGAGAGCTGAGGCTTATCTAAGTGCCAGCTGATTGTTTGACAAAACTTCTGATGACAGCCTTGTGATTAAGAGGGAGAATGTGGATGGAATGGAGACTCCTTTGGAGTATGGTTTACAACACTGCTGCATGTTACACTTACATGATTATTTAAAAAAATACTGATGCTGAAGCCCTGTAGGCTGCTGATTCCGACATCACTGGTCATTTGTGGGGCCTGAGCATATGTATTTTTTTTTAAAGCTCTCTAGGAGTCTAGTGTGCAATAGTTTGAGAATCACCAATTGCTATACACGTAGCTCTGGCCAGTTGAACACTTTTAGATGGCTTCTAGAAAAAATATAAATATTATTCTGATTAGATGCCTTTATAGCTTTCATTTTTATCCTTTCAGTAAACATTTATTGATTACTTACGGTGTTGAGAATCGCACTGAATACTGGGGAACCAGCAATGAGCAAAAGCAGGCAAAGTCCCTGCACTTATGGAGCTAACTGTCTTAATGGCAGTAGGCAGCCATTAATTGAATAATAGCCACACTTACACCAAAATGAACGCTATGTGAGAGCCTGTAACAAAATATCCTGACTTTGTCCTGCAGTCAGGGAAGGGCCCCTGAGAAGAGGACCTCCTGATGGGTGCATTGGGCTGGCTTGGGAGTAGGAGTTGGTACAGAGGAGAGGAGAGGCCATTCTTGGTGGAGGAGGCAGCCAGGCTGTATGGTGAGGGGAGGATTTTATGTTTGAGAACTGAGAAAAGCAAAACTGAGTGAGTAGAGCAAAGGAGGTGGGTGTAAGACATGGCTGGACACCAGACAGGACCAGTCACCCCGTAAGCTGTTCGTCCAGTTGCCCTTGGAATAAAACTCCAGTCCATTCCTGTGGTCTACATGGCCTTCACCCGAGCTCACCCCTGTTTCCTGTTCTCCATCTGGAGTGGCCTTCCTCTCTTTCTCAGACAGGCCAAATACACTGTGGTCTAAGACCCCTTATTTGCCTTTTATAGGCCTAGAAGTACTTCCCTCTTATGGTGCATGACTTGTGCATTTAGGGTCATTTAATTCACAACTCAAATGTAACCTTGAAGTGGGTGTTGTGGCATAGCAGCTTAAACCACCACTTGGGACATCTGCATCCCATATCATAGTGCCAGGGTCAGGCCTTGAATCCAGCTTCCTGCTTTTGCAGATGATGGCCCAAGTTCTTGGGTTCCTGCAGCCCAAATGGGAGACCTGGATGAAATTCCTGGGTCCTGGTTTCTGCCTGGCCTACCCTGGCTATGGAGGGTATTTGGGGAGTCAACCAGTGGATGGAAGGTCTCTCACTCGATCTCTCTCTTTCTCTGTCACTCTGCTTTTCCAATAAATAAATCTTTAATATATATATATAAATATATATAACCTCATCATGGAGGACTACCCTGATCTCTAATTTTTTTTTTTTTTTTTTTTTTTGACAGGCAGAGTGGACAGTGAGAGAGAGAGACAGAGAGAAAGGTCTTCCTTTGCCGTTGGTTCACCCTCCAATGGCCGCCGCGGCTGGCGCGCTGCGGTCAGCGCACCACGCTGATCCAAAGGCAGGAGCCAGGTGCTTCTCCTGGTCTCCCATGGGGTGCAGGGCCCAAGGACTTGGGTCATCCTCCACTGCACTCCCGGGCCATAGCAGAGAGCTGGCCTGGAAGAGGGGCAACCGGTACAGAATCCGGTGCCCCAACCGGGACTGGAACCCGGTGTGCTGGCGCTGCAAGGCGGAGGATTAGCCTGTTGAGCCGTGGCACCGGCTCCTGATCGCTAATTTAAAATATCTTCACACACTGTGGGATTCACTTGTTTATTCTCCATCCCAGTTCCCATCACTAGAATGAAGGCTTTGTGAAAGTAGTTGCCTCATCTTGTGCGCTATTTTATATATCCCTAGAAACAGACTTCCACTAGGTGCCTAATGATAGACAAATGAATAGATGGGTGTATTTGTATTTGAGCTGGCTATTATAGATGAATAGAAGTTTTAGAAGATGGAGATTTTTCATAAGATACTACACGGGGGAACCAGCATGTGCAAGGTATAAGGTAATCATGTGTGTTTGGAGATCAGTGAGCAATTATTTGTCTGGAGCACCCATGTGTGCAGGAAAGAAGATGGTTGACTTTGGGCCAGTTGTGGAGGGTACAGAATTGGATTTCTCATACTAATGAGTGTCCTTGAAAGAGGTCAATCAGAGGAGTATTTTTTATTTATTTTTAAATATTTATTTTATGTATTTGAAAGGCAGAGTTAAGAGGAGGGAGAGGAAGAAAGAAAGATCAAGAGCTCTTTATCTGCTGGTTCACGCTCCAAATAACTACAACAGCCAGGGCTGTGCCAGGTCAAAGCCAAGGAGGCCGGAGCTTCTTTGAGGTCCCGTGCGGGTTCAGGGGCCCAAGCACTTGAGCCATTTTCCATTGCTTTCCTGGCACATTTGCAGGGTGCTGGATTCAAAGTGAAGCACCTGGGTATTTATTATTTAAAGATTATTTTAGTTGAAAGGCAGAATTACAGGGAGGGAGAGGGGAGACATAGGGAGAGAGATTTTCCAGTGCTGGTTCATTCCCCAAATACCCTCAATGGCCAGGGTTGGGCCAGGCCAGAGCCAGGAGCCAGGAGTGTCATCCAGGTCACCTACTTGGGTGGCAGGGAACCATCTTCAGCTGCTTTCCCAGGCGCACTAGTGGGGAGCTGGACTGGAGGTAGAACAGCCAGGACTTGAACTGGTGCCCATGTGGGATGCAGGTGTTATAAGTGGTGACTCCCAAAGGAGTACTTGTTAAAAAAAATCGTGATAATTTAAACTTGCAGTCACCTATACAGAGAAACTAGTACAGTAAACTCCCTTCTAGCTGTTCACAGCTTCAGCAGTGTTGCTCGTGACTGTTCCTGAGCCGTGCCAGGTTACTTTGATATAAATCTCAGCGTTCATACCATTTTATCCATAAATATTTCAACACATATCTCTAAAAGAAAGAAATTGTTTTATTTAAACCAAAAACACCATTTCACATTTTCACAAAAATTCCTTGATTTCATCAAAATGTCTAATCAGTGTTCAGATTTCTCAGATTGTCTAAAAATTTTTTTTCTATAATTCATTTGTTTAAATCAGATTCCAAATAGTAAGGTTCATATATTGCCATTGGTTGTTATATCTTTTTTTTTTTTGAAGGTTTTTATGGCTCACACCAATTCTTTTTATTTACTTATTTATTTATTTATTTATTTATTTTTGACAAGCAGAGTGGACAGTGAGAGAGAGAGAGACAGAGAGAAAGGTCTTCCTTTTTCCATTGGTTCGCCCCCCAATGGCCGCTGCGGCCAGCACGCTGTGGCCAGCGCACTGTGCTGATCCGAAGGCAGGAGCCAGGTGCTTCTCCTGGTCTCCCATGGGGTGCAGGGCCCAAGCACTTGGGCCATCCTCCCCTGCACTCCCTGGCCACAGCAGAGAGCTGGCCTGGAAGAGGAGCGACTGGAACAGAATCCGGTGCCCCGACCGGGACTAGAACCCGGTGTGCCGGCGCCACAAGGCGGAGGATTAGCCTAGTGAGCCGCAGCGCGGGCCAATTGCTCTTTCTTTTGAGTTTCTTAACATACAAGGGAAAAAAAAAAAAAAGAAAAAATATACAAGGGGCTTCAAAAAGTTCATGGAGCAGTAGAATTAAAACAAGTTTATTTTGGTGCACAAAAACTTTGAAATCCTTGCATAGTTTTTTTTTTTTTTTTTTTTTTTTTATAATATGTGTTTTGTCATGGACCTTTTGAAGACTCCTCAGGTAGGCTCTCCCTTCCTTTCTTTTTCTCTTTTCATTGCAGCATATTTTGCAAGAAATTGGATTTTAAAAAATTTTTCAAAGTTATTTGAGGCCGGCGCCGCGGCTCACTAGGCTAATCCTCTGCCTTGCTGCACTGGCACACCGGGTTCTAGTCCCGGTTGGGGCGCCGGATTCTGTCCCGGTTGCCCCTCTTCCAGGCCAGTTCTCTGCTGTGGCCAGGGAGTGCAGTGGAGGATGGCCCAAGTGCTTGGGCCCTGCACCCCATGGGAGACCAGGATAAGTACCTGGCTCCTGCCTTCGGATCAGCGCGGTGCGCCAGCCGCAGCGCCCAGCCGCGGCGGCCATTGGAGGATGAACCAACGGCAAAAGGAAGACCTTTCTCTCTCTCTCTCTCTCTCACTGTCCACTCTGCCTGTCAAAAAAAAAAAAAAATTATTTGAGAGGTAGAGTTACCGATACGTATAGAGAGAGATAGAGAGGAAGGTCTTTCATCCTCTGGAATACTCCCCAAATGACCACAATGGCCGGAGCTGAGCTGATCTGAAGCCAGGAGCCAGGAGCTTCCCCCAGGTCTCCTGTGTGGGTGGCAGGGCCCCAAGCACTTGGACCATCTTCCACTGCTTTCCCAGGCCTTTAGCAGAGAGTTGGATTGGAAGAGGAGCAGCTGGGACATAAACCAGTGCCCATATGGGATGCTGGCTTCACAGTGCCCACCCAGAAATTGAATTCTTACCCTAAAATTTCCTACAGTCTAAATTTTACAGATTGACTCTTCACAGTGTCATTTGGCATGCTCCTGTATCTGCTGTATTTGCATGCAAGTTGGCACTTAGAAATAACTGCCCCCTGACTAGTATAGCAGCCTAGCTGTAGCTTGCTATTGAGTTCCTGAAATGTGACCAGCATATCTCAGTTTAGAGCTATGCAGAAATATAAAATACACACTAGATTTCGAATACTTAGTAAAAAAATATATAAAATATAAAATATTTCTTTTTTGTTTATTGCTTGTTGAAATGATGTTTTTGATATGTTGGAGTCAAACAATATTAAAATTTCAGCTATTTTATTTATTTGCATTTATTTTATTTATTCAAAAGAGTTATAGTTAGCTACAGAGAGAGAGGTCTTCCATTTGCTGCTTCACTCCTGAAATGGCCACAATGGCCAGGGCTGGGCCAGGCCAAAGCCGGGAGCTTCTTCTGGGTCCCCCATGTGGGTGCAGGGGCTCAAGTACTTGGACCATCTTCTGGTGGTTTCCCAGGCACATTAGCAGGGAGCTGGATAGGAAATAGAGCATCTGGGACTCGAACAGGCACCCATATGGGATGCTGGCACTGCAGGAGGTAGCTTAACCTACTGAGTCACAGTACTGACTCCCTATTTTTATTTTTTAAATGTGATTACTAGAGAACTTTATAGATCTGGCTCTCATTGAATTTATAATGACAGTGCTGATATAGACTCAGAATTAGACAAATATTACTGTTACTTTTTGGTAATATAGTATGTTGAGCTGTGCTGGAAAACATGTGGTATCTGGGTAACCCTTTTGGGGATGTTCACAGCCACTGAAGGTTATTAACTAAATTTGTTAACTTAATAGGGCTTGCAAAATGATGCTATTCTAATTATATCACTCCTGTGGAACTGGCATTCTTCTATAAAGAGTAACTTCCCCGTAGCAACTCGGGTTACTCACTGATGAAGTCTACCTAGAAAAGTCCAAATATTGATTCTTTTTATTTGCTGGTATTTATTTCTTTGATTTTTGTGTGCAGGTTCTCTTACATCGGATGGAAAAACCTTGTCTCAGGAAAAGGAGTTGCTGAGTCTCTTCTGTTTTTTCTCATTACCTCACGTGGGCTATCTCTACATGATTGTCAAGTCTGTTGAGTTAATGTCCATCTACCAGTACTCAGAGAAGGCTCAGCAGGCAGTGCTCACACCACAGTTTCTGCATGTCATCACAAGGTACTGTGACACAGTCACTTGTTGGCCTTGAAGTCACTTATTTTTCCATAAATTCTTGAAGTGCTCACCCTGAATCTTGAACTGAGAATTATCAGAGTTGATGGAGATCATCATAAATTACTGAATTACATCTGTCTTTTCAGATCTGTCTTTTGGTGGCCAGTACCTGCATTTTGAATAATAAAGATTCAGGCTCTGTTCTTGTCTTTGTTCGTTTCCTTAGACTGGGTGGGGAAATCTCAGGTTCTTCCTAAAGGAAGATTTTCATAAGGAATTCTAATAAACAGTTAGTGGCACCAATCAGAGTGTCTCTTTAGATTCCTTTTTAGATTGCCTAAACTTTTTTCTCTCTCTGCCTGTTCTTTCAGTATGAGTTATTTCCAGTTGTTCAGAACTATGAAGTGCTGGAAAGATGACCTGATTCCATCGTCCTCATTAGTACTGGTGGGGAAGTAATGACAGAGAGAGTGGAAGGATTAGCCAGAGTCATGTGGCTGCTTAGTGACAGGTATCTTCTGAGTTCCCTTACCCTAGTAGGATCCTAACTGGGGTTTAAATTTTTTTAAATTTTTATTTTATTTTATTTTTTTTTGACAGGCAGAGTGGACAGTGAGAGAGAGAGAGACAGAGAGAAAGGTCTTCCTTTGCCGTTGGTTCACCCTCCAATGGCCGCCGCGGCCGGCGCGCTGCGGCCGGCGCACTGCGCTGATCCGATGGCAGGAGCCAGGAGCCAGGTGCTTCTCCTGGTCTCCCATGGGGTGCAGGGCCCAAGCACCTGGGCCATCCTCCACTGCACTCCCGGGCCACAGCAGAGAGCCGGCCTGGAAGAGGGGCAACCGGGACAGAATCCGGCGCCCCAACCGGGACTAGAACCCGGTGTGCCAGCGCCGCTAGGCGGAGGATTAGCCTAGTGAGCCACGGCGCCGGCCCCTAACTGGGGTTTGATCTCATTTCCTTTCATCTCACTGATGCATTTAGTTCTATTTCCTGTTTTTTTGAACTTAGATTATATTCAAAGCATTGCCTTGGGCCCTCTGATCAAGCACCTGTGACTAAGGTACACCAGCTGCTTTCTAATGCAAAAATGGAAGGCCAGAGACACCCACTAGAGGAACAGACACTTTGAGGCTCCTGAAAATCTGTTAAGATTTTGGAGCCAGTGTTGTGGTGCCTATTAGAATGCCAGATTGAGTCTTGGCTACTCTACGTCCAATCCAGCTTTCTGCTAATGTGCATCTGGCACCTCTGTGGGAGAGCAGGATGGAGTTCCTGGCCCCTGGTTTTGGCTTGGCTGGAGACCTGGCTGTTGCAGCCATTTGGGGAGTGAGCCAGCAAACGGAAGATATCTCTCTTCTCCTCCAACCCCGCCATTCAAATAAATCTTTCAAAAGTATGTTAAGATTTCATGAAATTGGCATAGATATAAGGAGAAGGTAAATTCTGCCTGAGTCATGTGGAGAAGTTTCATACAGGTGATTGTATTTGAAAAACCTGTATTTGAAAACTAGTTAGAATTTTGACAGATGGCGATTAGAAGACATGGGCATTACAGGTAGTGGGAAGACTATAAACAAAAGTTATATCCAGATTTTTTAAAAATATTCAATAGTCAGTTGCACAGGACAGCAATTTTCTTTTCTTTCTTTTTCCCAACTGCGTGGTAGTATCAGAATCTCCAGCAGGTGCTGGATTCAAACTGCATAGAACCCACCTGAAGATTCTGATACCTGCTCCTAGTGGGAGTGCTACTCTTTCCTCTTGATTTGCAGTATAAGCAGAAATGTTACTGATAGGAATGTGTTTCTTATATGAGCAGTGTGGAGATAGCTATTTTTTTTTTTTTTTTTTGAAAAAAAAAATCTACTTCCCTAAAAGTATGTGTAGTGGTATTTTTTTTAAAATGGAGAAGCTAAAAAACAGAGAAGTGGTAATAATGCTTGTGAAATAGCTTAAGGCTTTGGAAATTAAGGAATTTTTCAAGGTATTGGCTACAGAAAGTGATGTAATCACAGTGTCACAGTATTGCTTTAGGAAAATGAGTGGTAGCCGTTATAGAGGATGGATTGAACATGAATAGCCAAGCTATTGGAATGGTTCAGGAAGGAATAATAAGGGGCTATAGAGAGGTGGACCAGTGACAGTGAGAGGAAAAGAAAGGATAGATGGGAGAGGCTTCCGTGGAAAATTACAGTGCTTGGTGACATGGCAAGACTGGAGGAGCCTTGAAAACCTACCAGCATACTATGGAAGAATGAAAGCTGGTGTAAGGTGGGGATAAAAAGGTGGCTTAGGCATTTGAAATTAAGATGCTTCTGGAAGATCAAGCATGAATGCCTAGTGGGTTTTGGACACACAGATTAGAGAGGAAAGCATTTTATTACCATCAAACAAAAGCTGACTATCAAAGTGGCAAGCATGGCTCCAAGAATGTGTAGACAGAGAAGAATCATTGGAGAACTTAACTCTGGTGGTGATCATGTTTAGTAAGCAAGAAGAGGAAGAGAAGGATCTTTAAGGATGAAGAACCTACAAAACTGTAATATCTGAGAAACCAAGGAAAAGAAGAGGAAGGAGGAGGAATCAAAATATTAATTTTGGTCAAAGTAAAGATGCAAAGACTATCCATCTTTTAACTAGTCATCATTTTAACTATCTGAGGACACTGAGAATTTAGTGGGCCCAGTGCATTTGTTCTTCTCTGTCTTTTGTATAAGTCATGAACTAGTTTAGGATACAGAGTCATGAAAACAGGTTGAGCATCTCTTATATGAAATGCTTGGGAACAGAAATCTTGTGGAATTATGGATTTTGGAATATTTGCATATACATATTGTACCATTTTCGGGTTGAGACCCAAGTCTAAAAACAAAATTCGGGGTCAGTGTTGTGGGGCAGCAGTTCAAACCATCACCTGCATGCCTGTGATGCTGGTGTTGATGCTGGCATCCCATATGGGCGCTGGTTTCTGTCCCAGCTGCTCTACTTCCAATCCAGCCCCCTGCTAATGGTCTGGGAAAAGCAGAAAAAGATGGCCTAAGTGTCGGGCCCCTGCTGCATACATGGAAGACCTGGAAGAAGCTCCTGGCTCCTGGCTTTGGCCTGACCCAACCCTGTTCGTTGCAACCATCTAGGGAGTGAACAAACAGGTAAACATCTCTCTCTCTGTCTCCCTCTCTCTCTCTGTAACTCTGACTTTCAAATAAATAAATAAATCTTTTTAAAAATATTAAAATACAATAAAACAAAATTTTTTCACCTTTCTTATATCCTACAAATGTAGCCTGAAAAAAATTTTATACAATTTTTTTTTAGTGTATCTGCATTTTGACTGTGACCTGTCACATAAGATCAGATGTGGAATTTTCCTGTTATGTCACTGTCAGCACTCAAAAAGTTTCAAATTTTGGAGCATTTCAGATTTTGAATTTTCAGATTTGGAATGTTCAATTTGCATTTTGAGGATTTGGTGGGAATTAAAATTTGTGAATTTTCACTGTCTTCAGGTAGAAAATTACTAGAGTTTTCCTTTTTTTTTTTTAAAGATTTATTTATTTTATTTGAGAGGTGGAGTTATAAACAGAGAGAGATAGTGACAAAGAAAGGTCTTCCATCCTCTGGTTCACTCCCCAAATGACCACAATGGCCAGAGCTGAGCCAATCTGAAGCCAGGAGCCAGGAGCTTCTTCCAGGTCTCTCATGTGGGTGCAGGGGCCCATTTTCTACTTCTTTCCCAGGTCATCACAGAGAGCTGGATTGGAAGTGGAGCAGCTGGGACTTAAACCGGAGCTCATATGGGATGCAGGCACCACAGGCGGTGGCTTTACCTGCTACACCACAATACCTGCCCCATCCTAATCCTGTTTCTACATCCTCTATTGTTGAATGTGTATAATTTAAATTTTACTCAATAGATATAAGAATATTTTTTAAAGTTCATGGAAAAATTAAAGATGTTTATTTTGGTGCAAAATATTTTGAAATTCATGCATATGTGAGGTCTTAAATAAGTTCATGGAAAGTGTGTATTATGAAAAAGCTATGCATGGGTTTAAAGATTTTTTTGCACCAAAATAAATTTACCTTGAGGCTGGCATTGTAGTGCAGTGGGTTAAGCTGCCGCTTACGATGCCTGCATCTTACATCAGAATGCCAGTTCAAGTCCTAACTACTCTGCTTCCTTTCCAGCTCCCTGATAATGCATCTTGGAAGGCAGCAAAAGATGGCCCAAGTACTTGAGCCCCTGCCACCCACGTGGGCGACCAGGATGGAATTCTTGGCTCCTGGCTTCAGCCCGACCCGGACTTGGCTGCTGCAGCCACTTAGGGAATGAACTAGCAGATGGAAGATCTGTCTCTGTCTCTCCTTGTCTCTCTCTTTGCCTTTCAAATAAATAAATCAATAAATCTTCTTTTTAAAAAACTTATCTTTTAATTCTGTTTTCCATGAACATTTTGAAGTGCCCTCATACATTTTTTTTTTCAATATTTATTTTATTTACTTGAAAGGCTGAGTTACAGAGAGACAGATGGAGAGATAGAGAGGTCTTCCATCTGGTGGTTCACTCCCAAAATGGCTGCAACAGCCAGGGCTGGGAAAGACTGAAGCCAGGAGCCAGGAGCTTCATCCAGGTCTCCTACGTGGGTGTATGGGCCCACGGACTTGGGCCTTCTGCTGCTGCTTTCCCAGGTATATTAACAGGGCACTGGATCAGAAGTGGAGCAGCTGGGACTCGAACTGGCACCCATATGGGATGCAGGCATTGCAGGTTGCAGGTTAACCTGTTGCACCACAACTTCAGCATCTCTTATAAATATTTTTAAGTTATTATTTGAAAGACGGACAGAGAGAGGTCTCCCATCTGTTGCTTCACTCCTGAAATGCCCACAATGGCCAGGGCTGGGCCAGGGCTGAAGCCTGGAGCAGAAACACAGTCCAGGTATCCAGTGTATATGGCAAGAACCCATATATGTGAGCTATCACCATTGCCTCCTAGGTCAGCATTAGCAAGAAACCAGAGTCAGGAGCCAGAGCTGAGAATTAAATCCGGGTACTCCAATATGGGATGCAGGTATCTTAACCAGTGTCTTAATCACCAGACTGGACATCTGCCCCAACTATGACTTATTTTTTACAGAAATGGATCATACTGTGTCCATTGTTCAGCGATTTGCTGTTTTATTTAGCAGGTATCTTTTTTCTTTCTTTCTTTTTTTAATTTAAGAAGCAGATAGTGACAGAGATCTATCCAATGGTTAACTCCCCAAATGCCGGTGAAAGGTGGGCTGGCCCAGCTGGAGCCAGGTGGAGCCAAGAACTCAACCCAGGTCTCACATGGATGCCAGGGACCCAATTACTTGAGCTGTCACTGCTAGTAGCATATGTTGGACATCTTTCTATGCGGGCACATTTCAGTTCACTTTATTCTTTCCTTACACTTCTGTTTTGTATTTCAACCATAGCCAACAAGCTGAATTACTGTAGGTGGAGGTGAGGCAGAGGATTCTGTGAAAGCTAAAAGTCATTTCTCTTTGCAGTCATAGTTAACTTTTAGCTGTCATTCTGATCCTACTGCTGGTGCCTTTCTTGTTCCCTTCTCTCTCAGTTTATTTCCCGAGGTTGCTAATTATACTGCAGATTTTTAATTGGTGATGGCTGTCAAAGGTCATTTCCTCTCACTTCATTGGAGTGGACAGAGATGGCAATGGGCTGAGGCTGGAGTGGAAGCCCCTCAGATGGAGAGAGGCCTAACTGCCTTCTACCTATGCTGGGCCCAAGATTCTCACTGTGAGATTGTCAGAGTGCTTTCTTATTCAAGTATTTTGTCTTCTTTAATGTATCCTGTTAGGTTTGCTTTAGTCCTTTTTTTTATTTCAAAGATTTCATTTTTACTTTTTTCCATTCTGATGTGTTTTTAGCAATCATTTTTATGGACCCACTGCAAGACAGGCTTTGTAGCAGTTCCCAAGCTGACTGTTAACTGTTTTTAATGCCAATAGTAGAGTGTTGACTTAGATGACAGCAGATGACAACCAGGCATCTGTTGTGCACTCCTGTGCAGAAGCAGCTGGGTGCTGTGGAAAGAGAGGAGTGTTTGGACTTAGGAGCCAGGTATCTAACAGGCCTGTACTGTCCAGAGAGGCCTTGGACCAGGCCAGATCCTTCCATGTTCTGATGTTTGACAGACTAGGTCATTCTGAAAATATCAGACAACTCTCATTTTCAGTTCTACCATTGACTTGTGTAGTCTAAGTGTGCTGCCCAGCATAATCTAGGCAGTTTCATCCTGAAATGGGTCAGGTGGAATAGTCAGGAAACAGGTTCTGTCTTGGCTTTGACAGTCAGTCATTTGTCCATGAGACAGATCCCATGGACATCGTTTTGTCTGTAGAATGAAGACATCAGTCCAGACCTATGGTTCTTAACTAGGGTATACATCAGAGTCGTGCATGGAGCTCTGTAGAAATAGACATGTCTGGGTTCAACGCCTAGAGATTCTGACTCAGCAGGGGTGAGGTGGACCAGTTACATGTTTTTGAAGACACTCCATAGGGATTCTGAGACTCTCCTGGTTGAGAAGTAGCCTACCATGTGAACATTTGACAGATACCTGAGTCTTCTCTCACCCTGCCCTTGCTCTGATTGCCTGTGAAACCTCCATGTGGTGGGTGTGTGGGTCATCAGTCTTCGCTTCGCTCAGCAGGTTCTCTCCTCTTCCTTAGTAACAACCTGCAGTGTTTCACAGTGCGATGCAGTGCTGCAGTGGCTCGGGAGGAGGACCCGTACATGGACACCACCCTGAAGGTTAGAACTGGCTGATGATGACAGTGAGACCTTAAGGTCATGTAATAGACGCATGTGATTGCAGATTTGCTTTTGGGCCTCAGCTTGGCCAGGACTAAAAGCCTTAATGTTCGTTTATTTATTGAATTAGATAGAATATTTGGATGCAAAGTAGTAAGCATTTTGTGACTCATAGTTTAGTTAAAAATTTTTAAGATTGCTTTGAAAACATTTCATTTAGAATTGGTTTAGCATATAGTTTTTAAAGTTTGGTAAAGTCTTGTAGTGTAACTTCAGAGAGAGCAGTTCATGACTATAATATCCTACTTTTTTTAAATGGAAATGTTGGTGGCAACTATATAGAGCTATTAACAAAACTATAGAAATCAATATACTCAAGAGCACAAATTGAATACAGTGCATTAAAATGATTTATTTATACAATTATAAGATATGCCTATGTTTCTTTTTGTCATTTTCTAAGCCTTCAACCACCCTGTGTAATCATTCCAAGAGTTAATGGATTTGCTAGATCAATAACCACATTTTCACTGAGAAGTAATGTACTTTGTCTGAAAAGCTCTTGACCATAAAATAAATGTGGACAAATTTATGATGAAATTCTGAATCATCTGACCTTGAATTCTGACCTGAGAAATATACTGCTCATTTGCTTGATATTCACCTGAGAAATATACTGCTTATTTGCATGATATTCATCTGTGCTCTTTTATCTCTGAAGTGTAAGCTATTTGAATGGGTATTTCCCATAAAAATGCATGCTGCAAGAAACCCCCAAATTATGGTGGCCCATATTTCAAAAGTTGGTTTATATCTACCTGGAACCTAGAGTGCATTTTTTTTCTAGAAAAATAAGTGCTCAGTAATTACAGTTATGTTAATAAGCCTGCCTGCCTTGTAGTGCCTGAGGTTTGCGTGGTTTGTGAGAAGCAGTAGTATCTTTGGGAAAGCATGCTCTCTGAGTTCTCAGTGACTCTTTGCTTGTTTTGTTTCTGCCTACAGTCTGTTTCTGGGAAAGAAGCCAGAATCACAGATTCTCCATTCCTTTCAGGATATTATTTTAAAAATAAGAGTTATTTCCATAGTAAAAATGGAAAGGTGACAGATTGATAAAATTACCATTCTTTGTTCCTCTCTTTTCCCCCACTTTGCTATTTTTAAACCTCAGAAAGACATAAGGGTGATGGAGCACCTTGGGGTACATAATTACAATGAAATAAGATCAAACTTACATTTGGAAAGCAAATCATAATTTCACTGAAGACAGTCTCCTAAAACCAGAGGGAAGTAGCAAGAGACCCAGGGGAGGGAGTAGGAGGAGCCAACAGGTGGCATGAGTTGTTGCCCTGAGGCCAGTGGAGGTGGGAAAGTAGGACAACAATGATCTCACCTTGTGACTCCCCCTTTCCCTGTGACCTCACCAGTTCTGAGACCCTAGATGCCCCCTGAAGAAGCACACTGTCACTTTAGCCCAGTTGCTGACTTAGGCTTTGGGAACTGTGGTGTCTGTGAAAGATTTCACAACCCCTGAATTTGGCTTAACATGTATGTGGTCTCTGTCTCCCTTTCTTCTGAAATTCCGGCTCCTCAGCAGTAGCCAAGGCCAACTTAACAATTTTTAGAAATAGTTAAGTGTGGACAGAGGCGTTGCCATAATCACTTTATCCAAAGAGATGGTGAAAACAACCTCGGGATCAAAACAGTGTTAACGGGCAGAGAGCAGGGCCCTGGCAGCAGCATTTTGTAGTTCCCAGAAGGAACTCTTCCGTTATCGTTCTTTTCCACTCCACTTGGTAGTGGTGCCTGCCAGGAACAGGAGCCTGGCTCTACCAGTTGCCTGACACGTCCCGACTGTTTGCACTCAGTGGGCTGGCAGTCAGGGGCCGTGAACATACAAGCATTTTTTGCACAAGTCTCCCACTCAGAAACCATTTTACGTACTCCATATGCGGTGGCTTGTCGCTTCATCCATCGTGTCTGATTTTGTCTGGATACCCCACCTGGGCATACCCTCAAGCCAGCCCACTTCTGGGGGTGATAGGCTGCGAGCCCAGGCCTACTCTTCCAGAGAGATCTGCCAAAGCCACTCTGTAGGACACATGCAGGAGCTCCTGCAGCTGTGAGACCACTTTCTGTGTTTATTCAGTTAACCAATGCTGAATTTGTTGACTGAGTGGCTCTGTAAAATAGATGGCTTCTTAGGTTTAGATAACCTGATTCTGTTGAGAACAGGGCTTTGGAGTGCTTTTGTAGGGAGGGGAGGTAGTTGGAGAAGAGGAAGCAGGGGGGACTTTATCAGATAAACAGGCTCAATTTTGAAGATTCAAGTTCATGTGCTTTTCCCTTGGTTAAATCTGTGACTTTTCTCCTACTAGGCTTGCCCGCCTGTCAGTATGGACGTCTGCGCTTTAAGAATCCAGCTGTTCATAGGCTTGAGAGCGCTCTGCCACTTCAGGAACCACATTGTACTGTTGACCAAGGCGGACACAGGGGCCATCCCAGAGAGAAGAGAGTCACCCAAGAGGCTTCTGTAAGCATCTCCTTGCCCCAGACGCTGTGCCTACTTTTCTGGAATGCATTATAATTGGTCTATGTCCTGTGTGTCTTAGTTTACCTTTTTTTATAAAGTCAAAACTTGGAATAATCAGATGGCTTTTCCATGCTGTTCTTTTTGCAGAGACAGAAAATAAAATTCTAAGAATCAATTGAATAATAATAATAATTGAATTTGGGGCTTATTAGAAGAAAATGAATAATAAAATAGTCTCAGTAAAAATCAGTGGTATTTTGATAAGTTAAAGGATGTAACTTTCTGTTTAATTAATGACAAAGACACAGCCTGTAACAGCCTGTAATGTTAATCCAAACTATAAGAGTTTGTTTTTTATTTTCAATGTTTTTCTTTCTTGCTGGTATTACAAAAGAAGTTAATAATTTCTTACCTTAAAGCATATTCATGATCTATAGATAGCTGCTCTTCCTTAAAATAAAATTGAATTTTGATAACTTCTGGTTAATCTTTAGGTTTCTGCTTTTACATTTTTAGAATAAAATGCTTGATTTCTGATGAGTTATGCTTTGATTTGTTGTTTTCTACACTGTGAACTTAGTGAAACGGAATGCACTAACCTGAACATTCCCTTGAGGAAAAGTCCGTCAAGATGATCTGTTTGGGGGAGAGCATATGGCACGTTTCAAGTCCAACAAAGGTTTTGATGTTTTACCCACGTGTTTGCTTTCTGAGTTCTACCCACAGCAAGCAGAGGGTGACTTGAGTACCTGGTCACGTAGAGAATACACAGGGTGGTTTCTGAGACTGATCCTAAAAGCTCTCTGGCAAGAGGAAAATCAGTTTTTAACCTTGCATATCAACATTTTAAAAATATCACATTTTAAGTGTGTTTTTTTTTTTAATTCTTACTTGAAAATCTGTTTGATTAAAATTTTAAAAGATTTTATGCTAAAGAAAATTCATCCCAAAGTAGAAACAAAAGATAGTGTTTTATTCGTATTTACGCTTTTTTATGTGTTCTGCACATAAAAGCCCTCCAGCAGCCAGGAGGGTTTCAAATGTTAACCTCGGCTTAGATTTGTCACCTAGGGCGTGCTGGACTCACAAAGGCCACGTGCAGGAGAGAGGCTCGGTACAGGGGCTTTCACAGCAAGCCTTCTTTTAAGCGGTCTTTCCTGTCTTTTGAGCTCATTGCTCATTTGAGAATACTTGTAGAGTGAAGTGAAAGTGATTGGTTTATCAATACATGATAGTTATAGAATATTCAATTCTGTAGGCCTTTATAATACTGTGAAATGATGGTTTATAAAAGTCAACTGTACAGTTATTTGTGGAAGCAAATACTAAATAAAGGTGATTTCAGATTTCAGAGTTATTTTCATGCTGTTATTTACCATTTAAAATTTCTATTTATTAATAATATGCCTTATCTTAGAATTCTTGTCCTTTGTTTTACTTTCAGTTCTAGAAGAGATACCAGTGTTAAGATGAAAATACCTCCTGTAGCTGAGACTGGGTGGAATTTGTATATCGTGAATACAATCTCACCAATGCAACTATACAAAGAAATGGTACTCTCTTCCGGCTTCTCATTTTTATTTGTAGAAATCTGAGTGAAATTGATGACCAGAAATTGGTTCTAATTATCATATTCAGGGTGCCACAGCCAGCCAGCTTCTAGGCTCTGACAGAGAAGTGCATGTATTTTCTCACAGTTTCTGACATTAGTGGAGCCAGTAGAAATCTCCTTCCCTAAAATTAGATTCCCTTATTCATAGACTCATTTTAAGAGGTTGATGAGCCAATGTAAACATAAATAGTCCTTGATCTTGACTTAGAAAGGACTCTAGCAAAGAGAAGTATGAAATGGAGCTAAAAGAAATCTAGGAGTATTTACCTCTATTTCACTCTTCTTTTTTTGAAAGACTAAGAATCCTCAAAAACTTTATAGCACTGTATTATGAAAAAACGTCAAATGGGTTTCAAGATTTTTTTCACCCAAATAAACTCTGTTTTCTGCATATTTTTAAATATCCACATATTAACAGATTATTCTGTGGGTATGGCTCCAACATGGGCATCTTTATTTGAATCCTTTTTTTTGTTTTTTAGACTTACTTATTTATTTGAAGGAGTTACACAGAGAGAGGAAGAGACAGAGAGAGAGAGAGAGAGATTGATTTTCCATCTGTTGGTTCACTCCCCAGATGGCCACATCCGCTGGGCTGAGCAAGTCCGAAGCCAGGAGCCAGGAGCTTTGTATGGGTCTCCTACATGAATGGCAAGGGCCCAAGCACTTGGGCCATCTTTCCCACTGCTTTCCCAGGTGCATTAGCAGAGAGCTGGATGGGAAGTAGAGAAGCCAGGATACAACTGATGCCCATATGGGATGCCAGTGTTGCAGGCTGCAGCTTTACCCACTATACCACAATGCTGGCCTTTCCTTATTTGTATTCTGAGTGACAACTTCCTATTCATCCCTGGCAATTATTTTAACTCTTTTTTTTTTTAAAGATTTTATTTTATTTATTTGAGAGGTAGAGTTATAGACAGTGAGAGAGAGAGAAAGAAAGGTCTTCCTTCTGTTGGTTCACTCCCCAAATGGCCGCAATGGCCGGAGCAGCGCCGGTCTGAAGCCAGGAGCCAGGTGCCTCTTCCTGGTCTCCCACATGGGTACTGGGGCTCAAGCATTTGGGCCAACTTCTGCTATCCCAGGCCACAGTAGAGAGCTGGATTGGAAGAGGAACAGCCGGGACTCGAACCGGCACCCATATGGGTGGCACCACAGACGGAGGATTAACCTACTGTGCCATGCTGCCTGCCCTTTAACTCTTATTTTGAAATAAGTTCAAACTTCAGAAAATTTTCACAAGGAACAGTTGTACAAGAAAATCAGTATATTCATCTACAGCCAACATTTTGTCCCTATTTGCTTTTGTCTTTTTATTTTCTACACTTTTATGCTTTCTAAACACACACACACACACACACTCACTTTTTTTTTTCCCTGATCCATTGGAAAACAAATTGTGAACATGGGGCCTTTGACCCCCATGTATTTTTGTATGTTTTCTAAGAATCTGAACATTTGGCCGGCGCCGCGGCTCACTAGGCTAATCCTCCGCCTAGCGGCGCCGGCACACCGGGTTCTAGTCCCGGTTGGGGCGCCGGATTCTGTCCCGGTTGCCCCTCTTCCAGGCCAGCCCTCTGCTGTGGCCAGGGAGTGCAGTGGAGGATGGCCCAGGTGCTTGGGCCCTGCACCCCATGGGAGACCAGGAAAAGCACCTGGCTCCTGGCTCCTGCCATCGGATCAGCGCGGTGTGCCGGCCGCAGCGCGCTGGCCGCGGCGGCCATTGGAGGGTGAACCAACGGCAAGGGAAGACCTTTCTCTCTCTGTCTCTCTCTCTCACTGTCCACTCTGCCTGTCAAAAAATAAAAAAAAAAAAAAAAAAAAAAAAAAAAAAATTTAAACCTAAATTAATAAAAATTAATTTAAAAAAAAAAAAAAAAAAAAAAAAAAAGAATCTGAACATTTTCCACACAACTATATTACAGCCATATGCTTCAGTAAATTTAGCGTTGACAGAATGTCTAGTACACAGTTCATGTCCATTTTTGATGGTTGACCCAATAACCACTTAACAGTATTTCTACCCCTTCAGTTCAGGATCTAGTCTAGGATGACAAGCAGTGTATTTACTGACCTTGTCTCTTTAGCCCCTTGAATCTGGAGTAGTTCTACAGCCTTTCTTTTACTTTGTGACTGTGGTATTTTTTTAAAAATGTAATTTTCCCCTTTATCTGATTTTGTGTCTCTTTGAAGAAAGTATTCATAATTTTGAGTTTGATTTTTTTTCTTTTTTTTTTTTTTAAGTTTTATTTATTTGAATGTTAGAGTGATAAAGAGCACTAACAAGAGATGTTCCATCCTCTGATTCTCTCCCCTAATGGCCACAATGGCTGGACCTGGACCAAGCCAAAGCCAGGAACCTGGAACTCCATTCTGGTCTTCCATGTGGGTGGCAGCAACTCAAGTACTTGGGCCATCTTCCTCTGCTTCCCCAGAAGCATTAATGGGGAGCTAGATTGCAAGTGGAGCTGCGGGACTCCAACTGGCGCTCTAGCTTGGGATGGTGGTGGCTTTACCCCCTTCAACACAGTTCTGACCCCTGTTGTTGTTTTCTTTTTTTCTTCTCCCATGAGTAGATTTAGGCTATAGGTTTTGAACCAGAATATTGCTTTGGTGATATTGTTGAAAGAGACAGATCTATGCCATGGATGATTCCCCAAATGCCTGCAACAGCCAGGAGCCACAATCTTCATCTAGGTCTCCCACATTGGGTGGCAGTGGCCCTCATACTTGAGCCATCATCTGCTGCTTCCCAGGAGCATTATATGGCAGCTGGTTTGAAAACTGGGACTCGAACCAGCACTCCAATATGCGATGCTGGTATCCCAAGCAGTAGCTTAACATATAGTGCCACAATACCTTGCCCCACTATTGTATGTGTGTGTTTTTTAATGATACCACATTTGGAGGCACATGATGTCCATTTGCCCCTGACTGGGGATGTAAATTTTGACCATCAGGTCAAGGTGTTGTCCGATTTGTCCCTGGCATTTTATGCTGATAATTATATCATCTTTATCCTAACTTTTTAATCTTGCTTAATTGAAAGTCTTTGACTTCAGCTAGGTGATTTGACTCTTGGAGTCTGAATGTACTGATTGAGTCAGATTAACTAATGATAATTTTTATGACCCCATTGTGGATTACATAAGTAGATATAACAGAACCTAAAACTCACCATTTGAGGAGGGTTACTCAGTCTGAATTTAAGAGAGTTATCATAGAGCTTTTTTTTTTTTAAGTTAACCATTTCAAATATTTTTACTAGCCTTATCAAAGAAGAGTGAAACCATTGCTGAGTTAACAGTTTTATTAGCTTTACAGTATTTTTTTAACTGTTTAGTATCGTACTGTTTGACTGGCTCGTAGATTGTTGGGGGAAGACACACTGCATCTAAGTTTCCAAGTAGCCATTCTCAATTACTTTTAGGACTTAATATGTCCAGATATTAACTTCACTAGCAAAATGTATAGATGTTCTTAGGAAATGGGGAACTTTTAGGAGTGTTTTTCCCAGTAACGTTTGCTGTTTGTCTTGTTTTAGGTAGACTATAGTAACACGTACAAGACTGTAAAAACCCAGAACTGCATCCACCTTCTCAGTGAGGCTCATCTGTTAGTGAGAGCTGCCCTGATGGATGCCAGTCAGCTGGAACCCGAAGAGAAAGAAGAGCTTGTAGCAGCATTTAAAGAAAGCTGTGGACACCTTGGAGACTGTTACAGCAGGTTGGTGACACCTCTTGGGACCTTGTTACAGAAGCCATCTTGAATGTCGTGTGTATTTAGTAGCTTTTCCATCTCCAGTGGTTGGTTACCAGATAATTGGAGGAATGCATGAAGGGAGGTGGTTCATTTATTCACTTATGCCACATGGATTTATTGAATGCATTCTGTGTCCAGTGAGTGGATTTATGGGTCATCTTCTAGGTTTAGAGATAAAAAATGAACGTGACCCATTCCCTTCTTTCAATGAATTCCAAGTTCATGGAATGATCAGTAAGTCTCAAGTTTGTGAGTCTCTCACCACTTCACTTAGGAATTTGAAGATTTTTTTTTTCAGGTTTTAAAGGACCTGAACCTTGACCAGTGAAAATCCCCAAGATAGACTTACTGTTAATATAAGGGAGATGTGTTAGTTGGACCATCAGTTATTTTAATCTCAATAGTCAATGCTTTTATGTTGTTAGGGACACTAGGATGAATGGTGATTTTCTTTTTTTTTTTTTAAACTTTTATTTAATGAATATAAATTTCCAAAGTACAGCTTATGGATTACAATGGCTTCCCCCCCATAACGTCCCTCCCACCCACAACCCTCCCCTTTCCTACTCCCTCTCCCCTTCCATTCGCATCAAGATTCATTTTCGATTCTCCTTATATACAGAAGATCAGTTTAGCATACATTAAGTAAAGATTTCAACAGTTTGCTCCCACACAGAAACATAAAGTGAAAAATACTGTTTGAGTATAGTTATAGCATTAAATCTCAATGTACAGCACACTAAGGACAAAGATCCTACATGAGGAGTAAGTGCACAGTGACTCCTGTTGTTGACTTAACAAATTGACACTCTTGTTTATGGCATCAGTAATCACCCTAGGCTCTTGTCATGAGTTGCCAAGGCTATGGAAGCCCCCTGAGTTCACTGACTCTGATAATATTTAGACAAGGCCATGGTCAAAGTGGAAGTTCTCTCCTCCCTTCAGAGAAAGGTACCTCCTTCTTTGATGACCCGTTCTTTCCACTGGGATCTCACTCGCGGAGATCTTTCATTTAGGTTTTTTTTTTTTCTGAGTGTCTTGGCTTTCCATGCCTGAAATACTCTCATGGGCTTTTCAGCCAGATCTGCATGCCTTTAGGGCTGATTCTGAGGCCAGAGTGCTGTTTAGGACATCTGCCATTCTATGGGTCTGCTGTGTATCTCAATTCCCATGTTGGATCATTCTCTCCCTTTTTGATTCTATCAGCTAGTATTTGCAGACACTATTCTTGTTTATGTGATCCCTTTGGTTCTTAGTCCTATCATTATGATCAATTGTGAACAGAAAATTGATCACTGGGACTAGTGAGATGGCATTGGTACATGCCACCTTGATGGGATTGAATTGGAATCCCCTGGTATGTTTCTAACTCTACCGTTTGAGGTAAGTCAGCTTGAGCATGTCCCAAATTGCACATCTCTTCCCTCTCTTATTCCCACTCTTATATTTAACAGCGATCACTTTTCAGTTAAGTTTCAGCACTTAAGAAGAATTGTGTATTGATTACTGTATTCAACCAAAAGTATTAAGTAGAACAAACAAAAAAAATACTAAGAGGGATAACATATCAAGTTGCTCATCAACAGTCAGGGTGAGGGCTGATCAACATTTTTGAGAATTATGCTTACAAATTTTTTTGTATGTGATTGTTTCAGATATTCACTGGATCCATATGAATAATATAAGTTGAAAGATTTTTCCAACCAACAAACAGCATTATTGTAGTGCCACACTATAAATATTAAAACTCACTTAATGAATTGATTATTTTGTATTTTTATTATGAGCAGGCAAAAAGAAACTACTTTAATTAGAGTGACGACTTTGTGAAAGAAAATTTAAGAGTCTTTTTCAATGACTGATGGCAGTAGAAAAGTATTCTTAAGACTTACATCTTCAGGAAAGCGTGATCTGTTTTATTATTGAACATATGAACATATCTAGGTTTAAACATTGCAGATTTGAGGTTTTTTTATTTCCTTCCTTTTAGGCTTGACACCCAGCATTCCCACCTTGCCTTACCATACTATAAGATGTCTGGTTTGTCTATGGCTGAAGTGTTGGCCCGTGTGGATTGGACAGGAGAGGATGAATCGCAGAAATATGAGAGGGGGTTAATCTTTTATATTAATCATTCACTTTATGAGAACCTGGATGAAGAATTAAGTGAAGTGAATATAGTTTTCTATTTAGTTATATCTAACATGTCTAGCTTTGTATTTTAATAATTTATTTTATATAATACTATTTAGAAGTCAAGTTCCAAATTTTTCTCTTCTTTGATATTCTTTTTCTTAAAAAGTAATGTACCCTTTTCTTCATTAATAATTATGGAATTGTAGCTTGGAAAAGAATCTATGAACCATCTCATATGCTTTCATTTTATACACAGGGAGATTTGGTCCACTGTAGTTGAGTGACCTGCCCAGTGACAGAAGCATGTCCTTATGACACAGTGTGGGCCTGGCATTCGTAATTCTCATCTGTAGTCGTTCCCCCAACCCTAGCAGCCCTATTCTACAAGTGTCCAAAACTTTGTTTTCAAACCCCTGCCCAGTGACCTTAATACATTATTACGAATTGTTTTTAGCCCCTCATGTGTTTTAAACATAGCTGAATGCTGGGTTGGAAATTATGATTCCAGATGCTTTAAGATTTTAAGAGAAATGACATTTTCTCATATGAATTACTTCCAAGGGTATGTTTTGAACTAATTGTAGTTTTTTATGGTGGACATTTAAATGTAATTTAATGAAATACTTTTCTTTTTCCATATTCCTTTTAAAATTAGAAATGTTGATTATAATGTGTACATACTTTCATTGCTTTTTCTTCATTGTAACTCAGCAAAGAGATCACTTTGGGTCATGTTTAGGTCTCCCACATATCAGCATAAACTCTTTTTTTTTAATCAAAACATGATAGTATAATTTTATGTTGATTGCAGTGTTTGTATCTTAGCTTTGTATATACACATTGGGCGTCCCTACTCTGTAAATCCAAAATCCAAAATGCTTTAAAATCCAAAGCATTTTAAGTATAAACATGATACCATAAAACCGAAAACATTTTAAGTGTAAATAAATATAATACCATAAGTGGAAAATTCTACACCTTGTTTCTTGTACCTACTTACAAAATTATCCTCACACTACATGTATAAGTTGTATAAGGAAAATAAATGCATTTCATGTTTAGACTTTGGTCCCATCCTCAAAATACCTCATTGTAGGTAAATATTCCAAAATCTGGGGAAAAAACTCCAAAATCTGCAGCCCTTTGAGTTGTAAGAATTTTGGATAAGGGATATTTGGCAGGGTTGGGAGTGTTGCATGTGTGTGTATGGGCACATTTGTTTTTTTGCGTGTGCAAGGGGAGCTGTTTTTGTTGCTGTCTGATGGCTGACTGTCCTTTTCTTCTTTGTTCATGCTCACTGAAGGAATTAGCAGCAAAAGTTGTAAAGATGTTTCATGTGACCGAACCAAAGCAGCTGCCCCATATTCTTTGTAGCCCTTCCATGAAGAATATTAACCCTTTAACTGCCATGCGCTACCTAAAGAAGATGGATACTTCTGGGTTTTCATCCATCTTAGTGACACTGAGCAAGGCAGCAGTGGCACTGAAAATGGGAGATCTTGACGTGTACAGAAATGAAATGAAAAGCCATCCAGAGGTATGGTGCCCTGCCTGGTGTGAATAGCAGGCCGAAATAGAACTGGTAGCTTGAGGTGTTTAGCGTTCTTCTGACTTTTTTTCTAGCTCAGATTTTCTAGTCATAATGGACAATAGACTCAATGTTAGGAGAGTGATCTGAGTGGGACTTTGAATCTGGCATATGAAAAAGAAGTAAGGCTGATAATGGCAGCAGTGGGTGTCCAAAGATCTTCCAACTTGGTGTCAAGTATGTTGGGAGCACCATGCTTGGTACTGAAGAGTATGCAGGCTCTAACCCAAGCAGACAATCTGATCTGGCATGAGGGATAGATATAGCATATGCACTGAGAATAGAACTGAGTGATGTGTATGTAAGTACTGCCAAGGGGCATGTTGACCATGAGCCTCAGAATTCTACAGAAATAGCCTCCGAGGGAAAAATTGCAGACGACTTTATGGAAGACTGAACATTTGAGTGTCATATCAAAGGAAGAGAAGTCATTTTCCTTGGAAAAGAGGTCATTTAGGGACGTGAACCAAAGATATTAATCATTTAGGAGAAAATATTGGAGCTTGTATTAATCAAACACTGGTTATGTCCCAGGCCTATTCCAAGCCCTTTTTTCATGTTGGTAGGTTCTGTTACAGCCATTATACAGATGAGAGAACTCAGACACACACAGAGTAAATAACATGCTCAAGATCACACTGTTGATGAGTGGCAGAGCCGGAGTAATCCGACACCTGACTTCAGCACCTGTGCTCCTGTAGTACTGTGATTTTTGTGGCCTTCCTGTGGTCAAATTCTCACACTGTGACTTTGGCTTCTAAAACCAGAGCAGAAGTGCTTTATTACCGTACAAATGAAGTGCTGTGTTATGATGAGGAAAGCAAGTCAGTACTCCCTTGCCTTATACTTTGAAAAGCAAATGCTAGAATAAAATTTCTTTCCATGATTTTGAAAAAACTTAAGATATTTATTTTCAAAACAAGCAGATCTGAATATAAAAATCTCTACAAAAATGAGCTATCCTGATACTTAAATATTAACAACTTACATAAAGCAGTTAATAATATCCTTCTTAGGGTAAGAATTAGTTTTATAGTTAAGGAGGAAATTGTGTTTAATTATTAATAACATAACCATGAGTCTTGAATGCACTAGCATACATATCCAAGATGGATCATCTGAAAGAACTGCACATTTTATTCCTGAATTTCTGTTTTATCTGAAGATGAAGTTGGTGTGTGGCTTCATTTTGGAACCACGCCTGTTGATTCAACACAGGAAGGGACAGATTGTTCCAACTGAGCTTGCGACTCACTTGAAGGAGACTCAGCCAGGATTGCTGGTGGCTTCAGTCCTGGGATTGCAGAAGAACAGCAAAATTGGGATTGAAGAAGCAGATTCTTTCTTTAAGGTTTGTTATATTAAAAATGCAATTTTTCTTCCTGATCTGATAAGATCAGCATAGATGGAAGTAGAATAAGAGAAATGAGTTTTTCATTTATTTGTTTACTGACAAAGACAGACTTACAAATAATACTAATTTATAGGCTGGCACCGTGGCTCACTTGGCTAATCCTCAGCCTGTGGCGCCGGTACCCTGGGTTCTAGTCCTGGTTGGGGCGCTGGATTCTGTCCCGGTTGCTCCTTTTCCAGTCCAGCTCTCTGCTGTGGCCCGGGAAGGCAGTGGGGGATGGCTCAAGTGCTTGGGCCCTGCACCCCATGGGAGACCAGGAGGAAGCGCCTGGCTCCTGGCTTTGGATCGGCGCAGCGCAGGCTGTAGCGACCATTTGGGAGGTGAACCAACGGAGGGAAGACCTTTCTCTCTCTCTCTCTCTCTCACTGTCTAACTCTGCCTGTAAAAAAAAAAAATACTAATTTATAAAAGTTCAAATTAAAAGGATGTATCTGAAGAAACTTCATGCAGTAAAGGATCTGATTTGTTTTAAAGATTGATATATTTGAAAGGCAGAGTGAGAGAGTCCGAGAAGGAGAGAGATCTTCCATCTGCTGGTTACTCCCCACGTGCCCACGACAGCTAGGAACTCCACTGGGGTCTCCCATATGAGAGGTAGGGACCCAATTACTTGAGCCAGCATCATCTGCCTGTTAGGTGTAGGAAGCTGGATCAGAAGAGGCAGGAATCAATCCTGGGGACTACAGTGTGGGATGTGGGCATCCCAAGCAGTGGTTTACCCCACTCTGCCACAATGTTTGCCACTGGAATCTGTTTTATGTGTTAAATGTCTGATGCCATGGCACTGATGCTAATGGTAAGTTATTACCTGCACAGCCCACATGGTGATGTGATATTCGGTCCACCTGTAACTTATCACTTATTGCTATATGTATCTGAGGTCCAGAGGCTGTTTCGCTGTTTTCCAGGTGCTTTGTGGTAAGGATGAAGATACCATCCCTCAGCTCTTGGTGGACTTCTGGGAAGCTCAGCTAGTGGCATGTCTCCCTGATTCGGCACTTCCAGAACTCTTTTACAAGCTCATGTCACAGTACATCTGGAGATTATCTCAGAGACAGCCTCCCGACACCACACCCTTGCGAACAGCAGAGGACCTGGTGAGTACCTTAGACCCTTACACTGCGGATCACGGTAACGGCCCTTCTGATTTTTAGTGACTTAGACCCAGTTTTCTATTACCAGGTATCTTTTTTAAGCAAGACTTAACAATACACTTAAAACTTGTCCATGACTGAAGTTGCCCACATTTTAAATGGCTTCCTTGCAGTCGTACCTCAGTAGTGCTTTCCCGAGAATGTCACTCCATCTCCATGTCTTCAGCAGAGGTTCTTTAAGTAGGATATGAGGGGAGAGACATGTGCAGAGCCCCCTGATGGAGAGGGACTGCAGAAGGCTTGTGGGAGGGAGACATCTGACTGGGCCCCCACTTCCCATCCATCAGCTCCGTGCACAGCAGCCTTTCAGTAGCATTCAGGGTAGCCACAGCAGCTCTATCCTTTCTCCGCCCTTCCTGTCCTTGGGCTTGCCATGTAATGTGGGTTGACTGGGAAAGCCCCCAACTTCTAGAATAAAGGGAGCTTCATGAGGATTGTCCTGAGAACCTATGGAAGATATTTTGCCTCCCCAAAAAAGTAGTACAGGTTAAGATTTACTTCAGTATTACTGTTAACTCCTTTTGAGTGACATTAGCTTAAAAGCAGTATTGCTCTTTTTGGCAAAAAGTACTTCCTTGGAATATTTTAAATTATTAAATTTAAGGAGGTATTTAGTGACAATTATTTAGCATGGAAGCATCAAGACTGCAACATTTTCCAAGGGAATACATTCTAAAAGACTTTCCTTCCCATTCTCTGGAAAGTGTTGACCTAATTCCATGACATGGCAGGAGACTGATGATTGCTTTCTTGTTGTGGAATTAATGAAGAAAGCGTTTTGCTTGTTGTGATATTTTGTTTATGATACATTTCTTTTATGTTTTAGATAAATGCTTGTAGTCATTATGGCTTAATTTACCCATGGGTTCACATCTTAATATCATCTGATCCCTTAGCTGATAAAAATTATACAGAAGACCTTTCAAAATTACAGGTAAGTAAAAGCACCTCTTCTCTTGTGAATATGCATATGAAGATACGGTGTAAAGTTTAAATTTGGTAAGACCTCAGGTGTCCTGCTAATTGGGAATGTATCAGATTTCTTCCTTGCCTAGAGCTGCCGATGGGTGAGGCGTGTGTGCTGAGAGACCAGTGCACTTCGCCAAACCACAACTGTCATCCTCATTTTCAGCATGAGCTTGAAAACATTTTGTGAAATGGCACTGTGGCATCTGTTTAGTGCTGTTTTTATTGATGTAATCTTTTCTTAATTTTTATTGTTACTACATTTTAGGCCTCTAGCCCTACCTGTGTTATAAGAAAGAGATCAAGTGGCCAGAATTCTGCAAGAATTCTGACCATGACAGTGTTTTCGAGGGAAATGAGAAATAAAGTCCACATTTGAGTAGGTCAGGAGTCAGAGAGTATTTGGAGGATATTTATAGCATCATGGGAAGGTCATACAAAATTATTAATCTAAAAATTAGCTTTCAATATAGATGTATTGAATTTCACATCCCACCTATGATTGTCTTGGCAGGGCCAGACCAAATGATTTCGCAGGCCTTATATGGGCTGTGGGCCGGACCATTCCCCACCCCTGCACTAGGTGCATCAGCCTAGGGGTATATGTGCATGGGACTTCAGTGACCCAAGAACCAGCTATGATCCCCATGTGTGTTTTTGGTCAGTGCAGTTTTGCTGCCCACATATGAAAAATTAAGAATCCTGAGTTTCAAGTTCCTCTTGGAAAGTCCTGCACTGTTGGTTCTGCTTGACTGTCCCTCCATTGCTTCTGAGGCCTGAGGGTTAGAGCTGGCTAGTGGTTTCCCTCTGTGAGAGTATTAATGCTCTTCTGTCTGTGTTACTGTCACCTTACTGTCTTCTGAGTCCTGGTGCTGAGAATCTTGTTATACTCAGCTGCCTTCCTGCATTTTCATTATGTGTTTGGCCCCTTTCGGCCTTATAGTTTGCAATCCCTGATTTACACTCTGGAAACAGATGCAGATGTGGTTATTACTTATCAATCACAATGTAAGTTGGGGACGGTGGTTAGAGAGGGATGCTCAGGAGGCCATAATGCTTAGACCTAGTTAGTGTCCACATAGGAGTGTGTTGTCCCCAGAAATGGAATGGAATTATTTTTCTTCTTTTTTTTTTAATAAAGACTTATTTATTTGAAATAGAGAAGAGAGAGGGAGAAAGATCTTCCATTCACTGATTCGCTTCCCAGATGGCCACAACGGCCAGGGCTGAGGGAGCTTCATCTGGATCTCTCCCACATGGGTGCAGGGGCCCAAGGAGTTGGGCCATGTTTCACTGCTTTCCCAGGCACATTAGCAGGGAGCTGGATTGGAAGTGGAGCAGCCGGGACTTGAACCAGTGCCCATGTGGGATGCCAGCACTGTAGGCAGAGGCTTATCCTTCTACGCCACAGCACCAGTCCCATTACTTAGTTCTTTAAAAATCACCAAGCAAGTTTCCTGTTGTCTCTTTAGTGTCTAGGAACCTTTTGATGCAGTGGCTTCTGAGGGCTCAGTCTCATGTTCATTCCTTTCACAAATATTGCTTGACATGTTCTGTATATGTGATAGACAACGTTGGAAAAACAGGCGGGACCTTGCCCTCCCACAGCTTATACACTCATCTTTGAAATCCTAATTATAATAAGTTCTGTTGCATTTCCCCCAGTAAAGTTTCAGAACATTTATAATCACTGATCTCTTAAAATCTATTCTAAAGTACCTAAAAGTATATTCTCCCTGGGATTCTTTGCTATTAAAGGATAAAAATGAAGTCTGTCTAGACTTGTCTAAATCCTTTTCCTAATTATAACTTTCTAGATTATCTGTGGGTCAACTAGTCTTAGTCATTAAGAAAAACTATTACCATCAAGAAACAATTTCATTATTTCTTTCTTAGAGGGATGGGGAAGGTTCAAAATTACCCATAGAGGGCACCAGTTCAAGTCCCAGCTGCTCCACTTCCCATCCAGCTCTCTGCTATGGCCTGGGAGAGCAGTGGAAAGTGGCCCAAGTTCTTGGGCTCCTGTACCCACATGGAAGACTCAGAAGAAGCTCCTGGCTCCTGGCTTTGGATTGGCACAGCTCTGGCTGTTGCGGCCATTTGGGGAGTGAACCAGAGGATAGAAGATCTCTCTCTCCCTCTCCCTCCCCCTCTCTCTTTCTCTCTTTCTCTCTTTTTGCCTCTGCCTCTCTTTAACTCTGCCTTTCAAATAAATAAATACATCTTTAAAAAAATTACCCATAGAGCTTTTCCACCATGTGACTCCCCTCTCCCCACAAATTAGATGTGAGTTTCTGCCTGTTGTCCTTAATCGCTGCAGTGGTATATTTGTGCAACAATTAAAAACCATCAATAAATCACCTGTGTGTCAGAAAACCACTGTTTGGGATGACATAATATCCAGTCAGTGTCCTGCCTTTGCCAGTGTTGCCCTGCTGTCCTGCCCCTACCTCCTTACCAGCCACCCTTAGAACCACACTGTGGTTGACTAAGTGAAGACAGAAGTCTGAATTCCCAGGCCTGCTGAGTCAGGGCTGATGGTGAGAGATTTTAATTGGAGAAGGAGATAATTAAATAATGCTTGTGTTGAGGGTGGAGAGAAGTCCATTTCCAATATTGAAAAAAAATTAATACTCAGCTAAGAAGTAGATAACAACAGTATTTTAAATGATAATCTTTGGAACTTTTTTTGTCCAATGATATATGTTTTTTTCTTTAGTGTTTCTTAACTGTTATACTTAGTTTTACCCATATCATCAAGACATTTAAAAATAAGTAAAAGTTCATAGGTTATCCATTTGTACCAAGTTTTGGCTTGTTTCATTTAACCATGGATTAATCAGGATATGATAGAGAAACAGTCTGTGTTTGTTTTCTTCTGTGTTGAGAAATTCCAGGAGTGAGAAATTTATCACCTTATTTTCATTTTGCCATCATATTGTCAGGAAATTATTGAGATGAATAATTTATTAAAGTTGAGGAAAGAAAAGGCACTAACCTTATTCTGCTAATAATTCCTTGATAAATATTTGGAATAAAAAAATCATGCTCGCTGTGAATGGATAGTTCATGTTCCATATCCTCCTATGAATCTGAGATGATGCTGTAGCAAAAAGATACAGGGAGAAGAAATCAGGACATGACCACCTCATCTTCATCCAAGAGAAAGGGAAAGGAGATTATTTTGGTAACAGACTCAAAAGGAGGGTATATAGTTTAAATAGATGAATATTGATAAAGTTCTGAATACTGAAATAATACCTGCTCTGTGTCATTCAACTTGTGCCAAAAGATATTATCAATACAAATGATGCAGTTCTAAACATTTGCTTTGATTTTTTAAATATGAAATTTCATTTTTGTTTATATATGTAATACATGTTCATCAGAGAAAATTTGGAAAATACAAAGAAGTGTTAAAAGAAAACAAAAATCAGGCTCTATCCTCTCATTCAGTGAATAAATCTGTTTCAAATAGTGATGCTTTTCCAAAGAGATTTCTATATTTGCATTTACCTATGTGAATTTTACAAAACTGATTGTGCTCTGAATATAATTTTGTATTGAATGTTTTTACTCATTTTATCATGAACATTTTTTCATTCACTAGCTTTTAAAAAGATAATTTTAATGGCTAAATAATATTCCATTTTTTTACATATCCCTATTGAACATTTAGATTTCCTCTAATTCTTCAGTGTTATATGTTGATTATTTCCTTGGGATAGAATCCTAAAGAATTCCGATTAGTTTTTTTTTTTCCTGTTTTAAGATTTATTTATTTATTTATTTATTTATCTGAAAGGCAGAGAGAAGGAGAGACAGATACAGAGAGATCTTCCATCTACTGGTTCACTCCCCAAATGGCTGCAAGGACTGGCAGTGGGCCAGGCCAAAGCCAGGAGTTTCTTCCTGGTCTGCCACTTGGGTGCAGCAGCCCAAGCACTTTGTCCATCCTCCACTGCTTTCCCAGGCATGTTAGCAGGGAGCTGGATAGGAAGTGGAGCTGCCAGGACTTGAACTAGTGCCCATAGGGGATGCCTGGAATGCCCACACTGCAGGCTGTGGCTTTAACCTGCTATACCACAGCGCCAGCCCCTCCTGCTTAGTTTTAGTTTGCAGTCTGTCCGACACTAGTAAAGTTATTTTTAAAACCATCGGATGGAAGACTCTCTCTCTCTGCCTCTCCTCTCTCTGTGTAACTGACTTTCAAGTAAGTAAATAAATCTTATATATATATATATACACACACACATATATATATTCTGTCTGTTAATGTTTTAATTTCTTTTAAAAATTGTATTGTGTCTGTTGTGTTTGTTTTTTGGGTTCCTCATTCCATAACATTTCACTTTTCTGTTCATAGTCTCTTATATGTGGTCCTTCATTTGACATAGCTTCCGTGATACCATTCTTGGAGCCACTGTCAGAAGACACTCTTGCTGGCCTCAGTGTCCATGTTCTGTGTCGTACACGCCTGAAAGAGTATGAGCAGTGCATAGACACACTGTTAGAGAGATGCCCAGAGGCTGTCATCCCATATGCTAATCACGAGCTGAAAGAAGAGAACCGGGTATGCCTTTCATGTTTGCAGCTTGATCAGTGATAAGCAGAGCTAAAGATCTGGTCGTCTTATCTGTAAAATGGGGACAGTTTATGCCAGTCCAACCTCACAGCGCTGTGTGGGCCCCTGAGCTTGTATGTTTAATATGTTCGGTGTTTTGAGTACTGTTAGATGATTTTCAAATGTACGATGATGGTTAATGTTGCCATTACAAAACTTCCTCATTTGGAGGTGAAGTAGGTGATTGATTACCTCAACACTGGGGAAGGATGCTGCATGATGGGAAAATCTTCTCTGTGCTTTATAGTCTTTAGTTTAGAAATCAGAAGAGCTTTAGACTTCAGTGCTGCTCCTCATTCCCTCCCTTTTTTGCCACCTAAGAGATGATTATAGGACATGTGCATTCTGCTTCCTGAAAACAGCCATGTACATATGTGCAGTACACATATTACTGGATTTTTCAAGTTACAAAGCTGACTTTTATATTACGATTTAAGCAGAAGGATGACTGCTGATACAACTTTTGTTTTAACAAAGTTGGGTGCCATAAACCAAAATCACATGTCTGCCCTCTGCCTTCCTGTACAATCTTATTCTGCCTCTACCAAACTAAAATTTATGCATTTTTTTTCCCAAGATAGACTTTATGGTGGAAAAAATTGCTGCCTGAACTTTGTCAGAGAATAAAATGTGGTGGAGAGAAATACCAACTTCACCTGTCATCATTAAAAGGTAACAGCTTTTTGGCTTGATTAGGAATGATAAGAGTTGCAGTTTTAAATGTAAAAAGCCTTGCTCCCTCCAGTGTGCTCGTGTGGTTCTCCAGGGAGGTGAAGAGGATCTGACAGTCATCTTGAGAGATTGTTTCAGCACTCACGTGCCCCTTCCCCATCATAGTTCACGTTTGTCTGTCTTGTCTCATCACAGAGTGGATGCTCTTTTTACTTCATCTTTTTAAACACCCATCGGATTATCAGTCACAGAAACCCCCAGCACCAACATCTGTTTAAAAAATCTGAGTAGCCATTGAGACAATTCTACTTTTTACCAATAGCCTGGGTACTTGACTGCCTTGGTGTAGGAAATTGAGGTTATTATTAAACAATAATGTAAGTAAATATTGAGGAATGACAAGTTCCTTAAGGATTAAAGGTTTTTGTGTCTAAATAACTCAGACATAGTTATTTGAATTATTATAATTCATAAATAGTCATGTATAAATCTTGAGAAATATATGGTTACGAGTTTATATACTATTGTATGTTAATATCACTTGTTTTTTATTGAGTGGATTGCAGAGTATATGATCACTTTGATTGCATTGCTCATAAATGAGAAATTGACATTGGAATTATGTTTTTCAACAGAGATAATTGATTTTTTTAATGGTAAGCAGAGCCAGTGGCCATGCAGGTTGTTTTTTCTGAAGATCTCCATTTAATTAAAGTTAGATGTTTGTGACTGGGAAGAGGAGGAGGTGACTTGTCCTATCCCCCTGAATTCTTTTAGTTTTCTTTTGTTTTTTTGGGGGGGGAGTGTCAGGTGTTTAATTGCTTTGCCCCACTGGCATCAAATCCATCAGATAGCTTATCACTGATAGTTGTGTTGGTGGTTCACTTCCCAGTGCAGCTGTCCCACGTGGTCACACCTCCACAGTGTCATTACGTCAGTCAGTAGACTCCTTCATCCTTTTCTGATCCAGTCCCTCACTCCTGAATTGACCCATAATCATTGTTCTGAGGGTCCCATTTTTCTATATCTTTAAAATATGTTTGTGTATTTGCACACATGTATGCACATGGGACCCATGAGTGTTGCAGATGGCACTAGGAGCTGTGTGTGGTTTACCTTTAATAGACTGAAATTCCTCAAGAGGTGATATGGTTTTACTGATTTTTCATGTTGCACCCTCACCAGCAGTGTGAACATCTCTCGTACGAGGCATTTTGTGACTGTTTACTGATTGGTAGGGGAGACACTTGAAGAATTTCAGATGTACTTCTTGGGAGATATTTCTGTTGGCAGCTGTAGTATGTTAAGAACAGCCCAGAATTGGAGTCTGGAGAATTGGAACTGAGTTCCAGTTCTGCCTCTTTCACTGGGTGACCTGGAGCAAGCCAGTCTTAAGTGAGAGTGGTGGGACTAATGAGAAGTTCAGTACTAACTCCAGAGTAAAACAGTAGGCAAAAGGCAAGAGGGTAAGATTGGAGATGGAGCTCAGAGACTTATGTAATCTGTATGGAGCTTGGATGTCTTAGCTCTCTAGTGCAGTGTTTCCCAACCTTGGCACTTTGGAGGCCAGAAAATTCTCTGTGTGCATCGGGATTTCCTTTGTCTATTTTAGATTGTTAAAGGGCATTCTTAGCCTCTACCTACTAGGTGCCAGTGGCACTGTTGTAGTTGGAGAAACAAAAATATTTCCAGACGTCAGCAGGTGTGCTCTAGAAGATAAAATTGTACTGTATGATGCAAAGCCAGTGAAACTGGATGTGGTGGATGGCTTGCTCCCTTGGAGGAAGTGTTTATTACTGTTTTTCAATAATGAACTGTGCTTTTTTAAAAAATTTTAATATTTTAGTAAATTCCAAAAATAAAAATTTAAAAGGTCATTTAAAGTCCCACTGGCCAAAATAACTATTTCAACATTTAGTGAGTATTTTTTAGACAGCTTGAGGATCTTAAGTATGTGGGTTTACATTTAGATAGATTATTTCTGGACAACTTGTAGATTTGAATGGCTAGTTAGTAGAGTAAAGCAAGTTACTTTAATCTTTTCTTAACCATAATTTTCCCAACTATAAAATCAGACGTAGTGCCCGCTAGAATATCATATTCTCTTTGGGGTTGGGCTTGAATTAATAAGAATCTCACAGGACTCTGGAAGGAATTAAATGAGAAGTTATAGCTGAAAACACTGGATCAACTTCTAAAGCCCTCAGTGGATTTAAGGTCTTGGAGTTATGACTGATACTAGTGTTTCAGTGATTGGGAGAAGAAGAGAATTATGCAGTGATGGAATGAATTTTGGTTGGCTCTAACTGTTCAACACTAGCCTCACCCCCATGCCCAACTCAATTTTTTTGTATCAGGGATACTACTTATAGGCTCCATATTTGGGTAAATAAATTGATTTGGTAGGAAAACTTCAATAATTCATGTTCACATTAGTTAGTAATTGCTGTTTATTAAGGCCCTATTAAATATCCAAGGTGCATCGTTGTATTTTAATTTAATTCTCATAGAAACTGGAAGCCAGCAGATGATTATAGATGAGGACACTGGACTTTCCTGAAGTCACTCAGCAAGCAGTAGGTGGAAGAGTCTGAACCTTTCCCATGTCTGTCGGGATCTTTCCTATTCATCACGGCTAATCCATTCGTTAATGTTTTAGCAGCAGGGAAGGTCATTCCTTTGTGTAAAGGATAATTTAGGCTGCTGACTATTGGATAGATGCCTGTGGATGGATTTTCTATTTCACTGACTTTGCAGGTAGAGTAGGTGGCGGGTGTGCAAGGATAGCTCTAAGACTATACGTGGATGTTTCAGTAACACTGCTCCCTTTTCCTAGGAGAGGGCAGCATGTGTCAGGTAAGAAGCAATAGCTCATAAAATTGTGTAGTTATCATTACAAAAATAAGTGCCTTAATGTTGAAGTTGCTCATTGGAGCACTAATTTTGCAGTTTATAAACAAAGATCCATGGTCATGAAAGTGGATTTGTGCTAATAACATGAAAAATCTCAGACAACAGCTGATTTAGGAAAATGTTAATGGTATTTCCTGTCCTATTAGACAATCTGTGTATTAGCTGTAGTATATTACTAACATTAACACAGCATTCAGATAGCTGTGTTTTTCTTTAGAAAATAGTAAAAATATATTGAAAAATAAATATTGTAGTAACCCAGCAATGAGATAGTAAATCCAAATTGCATGGAGCTAATGTAAAATCAAAAGATTCTAGAAAGGATACATTAAGACATTGTTAAAATCGTAAAGTATTTTGTGGATTTAAGAGACCACTTTTTTCTTTGTACTTGCCAAACTGTATTACCCAAACTAACTTCTGATTGGTTGAGTGATTAAGAGAGAATCAGATGAAAGACCCTCTCCTTTCTAACACTGATATTCTTTCCACAAACAGAAACATTGTCAATTGTTGCTGTGGAACTGGAACTAAGGGATTTCTTGAATGTTCTCCCAGAAGATGGCACTGCAGCATTTTTCTTGCCGTATCTTCTTTACTGTAGTCGAAAAAAGTCATTGAGTTGAAGGTATCATTTGAAAAACCAACACAGTAGTATGTGAAACTGAATTTAAAAAAACTGAATGCCAGGTAAAAACACAAGCTAAGAATTTTTTGTACTTTACAAATGTATGTATTATGGATACTTTTAAGCTAAGGTAAGCCTCAGAATGCAATGGTAACCATTAGTTTCTTAATTTATGACCTGAATTCACCTAATTGTCCATAATGTAAAAAAAAGCTTCAAGACAGAAGAATTCTTCAAAGAAGCCATGTATTTTTAAAGGTGGAGATTGACTTTTATTCTAAGAAACAGCAACAATTCACTTGTTGGAGAAATGACAATCTTTTTTCATCCCAGGAACATTTTAAGGAAACATTTTGTAAATTACAAAATTTTATCTTCTTGAACTTCCCATATTTCTCTACTGGACTACCTTTAAAAAAACTCTTTCAAAAAGATGTTAATGTTTTACCACAGTAAATGATTTCAACCCTTATTTTCTTATTAACTCAGAACTGTGAATCAAATGAAGTAGACAAGGATAGCTTCTTTTCTAGCTCTTAACATGATTTGTTGAGTGTATAGTTTTTAGCCAAAGCCTTCTTCCCTTTCTTTTTTTTTTTTTTTTTGTTGATGTGTCCTCTTGCTCTTTGAAGAGTAAAAGCATGAAAATAAAGAAATATTCATATAGCATGGTGTTCATAACTGTCTTTTTTAACCTCATTAAAGTATTTCAAGTCCAAATTCAGCTTACCATTAGAGTCCTTTAAATCCAGTTAAGGCTGGGCAAAAAATTCTGCCTAGCAGGTATCTGCCACACGATATTTATTTTGAACTTTTCTCCTGATGGCAATAGTCATCTTTACCAGGATTTATTCTAAGAACCGGTCTTCAACTCCACTTCGCTCCGGTTCCAGATAATGTCTTTTTGACCATTTCTTCCAGGATCTAGCACATCTCAGACATGCATCTTTTTATTTGATTTTTTTTCCTTCCTCCACGCTTTGTGCCCCTTTGTCCACTGCTTCATTAGGAATGATGTCAGCATGATGGGACAGGGATTGATGAGAAAGCCGTGGCCAGAAGCATTTCATTGAACCTTAACTGTGATCCCTGGAGGACCACCCAGGTCATCATCTGGTCATGTATTTTCCTTTTTGGAGAGCAGTTTTGTAAAGCTTTAATTGTGGTGGTGTGAGTGCCCCGTATGAATCAACTCTATAACCTCATGTACAAGTGCCAACCATGTATCATAACACACTCTGATTCTTTCATCTGCAACAGGGAAACCTATCTCCCCCACAAATGCACAGAGTTGGGTTCTCAATCTTTTTTAAATTTTTTTTTAATATTTAATATTCCAAAATTTTTTATTCTAGTCGACACTTTCACATCCATTGTCATAAATCATAGATTTTTTTTCCTTTTTTTTCCCCACTTATCACCAATTTATTTCTTTCAGCCAGACTTGGTCTCTATAGAAAAAGAAATTTTAAGACTATTATTTAAAATCCTACATATTATGTGGTTAAAAATTAATAGACAGTACTTTAAATAGATTATTTTTTAATGTTCCTTTGTTTAATCATTCTTAATTCATTTCTATTTTTCTATTTTTCTTTTGTTTTAAAATCTCTCATTATGCTACTATTTCAATGAAAAAGTACTTTCTTCCCTACAACATTTTGATTAATTTTAAAGAGGAAAAATAGAACTATAGTGGAGAAACCCTGCCAATACCATCTTAACCTCAGTAGTAATGGAACAATCAATAGCTTGTGGCTCCTGGGGAATGAGAAAAACAGCATCGCTTTTGTAGTGGTCTTGCTAACAACACATAACCTGAATTTTCATGAGGACACATGGGACAAATCTGAATTAAAGAAGAGTCTACATAGCCTTTTATATGTTCCCTTTTATGCCCATTTGGAGGATAAATGCTTCCTTTGCATTATTTTCCCACTGGGCTTGCCATTTCCAGTTCTAACAATTCTGAACTCAGAAGACTTAGAAAATCACCAAAGCCTACAACCACATTTCATTCTTCAAACATACTGTTGGTATGTATCCACAAAAATGTTATTGTTTTGCTGTATTTATGTGCGTGGGTATATGTGTGTGTGCTTAAGTGTGTATGGGGGAGGAGTGGCACTTTGGTGTAGTAGATTAAGCCTCCACCTGTGGGGCCAGCATCCTATAGGAGTGCTGGTTTGTGTCTCACCTGTTCCTCTTCCCATCCAGCTTTCTGCTTATGGCCTAGGAAAGCTGTGAAAAATGGCCCAAGTGCTTGGGCCCCTGCATCCATGTGGGAGACCTGGAAGAAGCTCCTGGCTCTTGGCTTTGGATGGGCTCAGCTCTGGCCATTGTGGCCATTTAGGGAGTAAACCAGTGGATGGAAGACCTCTTTCTCTGTTTCTCCTTCTCTCTGTCTGTCTCTGCCTTGCAAATAAATAAATAAAAATCTTAAAAAAAAATGTGTATGGCCGGCGCCGCTGCTTACTAGGCTAATCCTCCGCCTAGCGGCGCCGGCACACCGGGTTCTAGTCCCGATTGGGGCGCCGGATTCTGTCCCGGTTGCCCCTCTTCCAGGCCAGCTCTCTGCTGTGGCCAGGGAGTGCAGTGGAGGATGGCCCAGGTGCTTGGGCCCTGCACCCCATGGGAGACCAGGAAAAGCACCTGGCTCCTGGCTCCTGCCATCGGATCAGATCAGCGCAGTGCGCCGGCCGCAGCGCGCCGGCCGCGGTGGCTATTGGAGGGTGAACCAACGGCAAAGGAAGACCTTTCTCTCTGTCTCTCTCTCTCACTGTCCACTCTGCCTGTCAAAAAAAAAAAAAAAAAAAATGTGTATGGAGGGGCCAGCACTGTGGCTCAGCAGGTTAAAAGCCCTGGTCTGCAGCGCTGGCATCCCATATGGGTGCCAGTTTGAGTCCCAGCTGCTCCACTTCCAGTGTAGCTCCCTGCTAATGCACCTGGGAAAGCAGCAGAGGATAGCCCAAGTCCTTGGGTCCCTATACCCACATGGGAGACCCAGAAGAAGCTCCTGGTTCCTGGTTTCGGATCGATGCAGCTCTAGCCGTTGTGGCCATTTGGGGCATGAACTAGCAGATGGGCAATCTCTTTCTCTCTCTTTCTCTTTCTCTCTCTGTTTCTACCTCTTTCTGTAACTTTTTCAAATAAATAAAATAAATCTTAAAAAATGTGTATGGGGAGAGGAGTTGCAGTGGTTGGGGAGCAGGGAATGTAAATTTCTTTGCTGTTCTTTCAGTTAGTAGTCAGTAATGCCTCCCATTCCCTTGGATGCACACAAAGACACTGCCCTGCCTGGTTGACTGGAATTATATTGATTTTTTTGGGGGGAGGGGAGTCTTCAGCTTCTCTTATGTCTGAAGTATTACTTAGGAAAAAACTTAGTTTTATGAAAGAAATTGAATTCTAAATGTGTGTTTTATAAGCTGGCTAGTAGCCATCATGACTACTCCATCATATCTGCTTTAGTTTTAATTACACTGCACCAGGTTAGTATCAATTTGTATTAACTTAGAAGGCTCTAGTGCCTTTTTAAGTACTGACTGTCAGGAAGTGAGCAGTATCCTACATCATTTAGCAGTAAAAATTCCTCTTTGTAGGTACAGAAGCAAGAAACGAGCAGTAGATTCACAAGTGTTCCATATTTGGGGAGGTATGTAGGCAAGGTACTGCATCATTGTTACAAATTCATGACCTGCGACTTCTAGCATTAATACCTGGATATTCACCTTCATTAGGTAGAACAGTGTAAGTAGTTTCCATTCCAGCATGTACGTGGTCGGTCACATGGCAGTGGAGTAACCAGATTCCAGGTGTTTCTGGAAACATCTCTATGGTTTGGTATGTTCCAGGAAAAATGTCAAAGACATCAGAACTATAAATACCCCTGTGCTTAATGACAAATGAAAAATGACAAATATGTATCAGTATATGTGAGATGAAACTCAAATAATTTTTCACTGACCAGCTCAGGAATATTAGAGAACTTAATAAATCTGTTTTAAAAACGAATCCCTGCACATTTCTGTATTTAATACAAACAGGGAGATAGGAGGATGTTGGCCATGGGCCACTGAGTGGGCGGGAAGGAAAGAAGATGTGATGAGTGATTCATCCACCAGGCCCACCCTCAACCTTCCATGCCTCTACCCTGATTTGACTCTTTGTCAGAGAACTTGTGCTACACAAAGGAACTTAGCTGTGGTTCCTAAACTCCCTTTTCCTAAACCTATCCTAGACTGGCTTGTCTGTAAACCTGAAGGCAGGAAGAGCAATAAAGGGAGCAGAAAAGGGGGCCAATGGCAAAGCCACAAGACGGGGCATTTCAAGCACAGTCTCAGCTGGACACAGTGGTGGGTGTGCTTCTGCGAGGACAGAATTGAAAGTCCACTAAGAGTACAAGGGCTCCTCAGAAGGCTCACAGTGCATATTATGAAGAAGTCTAGGGATGCATTTCAGATATTTTTGCACCAAGATAAACTTATTTTTTTATTCATTTTTCAACAAGCTATTTCAAAGTACTCTTATATAATATATCTGTGTAAAACAAAGTGTAGAGGTAATAAAATGAGCTTTATGCAATGTATTTTTCAGTAGCTTCTGCATTTTCTCTATCAACTTAAACATCAGAAAAAAAGGACTTCAGATGGACCAATTGGTTCCTGATAAAATCAGCATTGGGTAAGGAATAGGAGGAGGATTGGGATCTAGGGACAGTTTGGTACCTGACACTTGACCGGTGACCTTGCTTGCCATTTAAGATATACAGTTTGGGGGCTGGCATTGTGGCTTAGCAGGTAAAGCCACCACACCCAATATAGGCACCAGTTGGAGTCCCAGCTGTTCCACTACCAATCCAGCTCCCTGCTACATGCCTGGAAAAGCACCAGAAGATGGCTCAAGTATTTGGGCCCCTGCACTCACATGGGAGACTGGGAAGAAGCTCCTGGCTTTGGATTAGCCCAATCTCTCTCTCTCTCTCTCTCTCTCTCTCTCCCCCCCTCCTCCTCTCTCTCTCTCTCTCTCTCTCTGTATCTCTGCCTTTCAACAAGCAGATAATTTTTTTCTTAAAAAGATACACAACTTGTCATAGGGCAAAGATTATAACAAATGCTCACTGGTCTCTGCTGTTTCCATCATTACATGAATACTCTTACTCTCTCTGCTGGCAGTTCCACTCAGATGCCTTACTTGGGAGTGTGTGTCAGAACTCCATGAAAATCCAGTTAAAAACTGCAAATTTGAGGAAGAGCCCAAGATGTAACAAAGACTGGTGTGTCAGGCTTTGCCCTCTACTCTTGGAAGCTCTTAATTTTTCACAGATCTCTGAGGAAATACTCTCTTTGTTGCAGAATATTTTCAAGTAGAGCAAGAACGAGAGCAACTGCCACATGTGGCTCTTACCTTGTACCGGAAGCTGTGGCCGTGAAAATGTACCGTGTGCAAGTCTATTTCATTGCCCATCCCCATCAGATACCAGTTGACTTCATCCCCCGCGTGCATTGTGAGGCCATGCAGGTTTCCAAACATCCTTCCATTGATAGCTGGGAAAGCAGATGACTTTGTATTACCTTTCAGGATATTTTAAACCAATAGCACATTCCATAGAACATATGATTAGGTTAATTGAAGGGTGTGTATGTGTGTGTGTGTGACAGCTTGTTACAATAACAAAGGAAATGAATGCTATAAGGTTAATAGTGTCACGCTCTGCTTTTCTAGTCATATTATACCGAAGATCTTCATCTCAATTGTGGACTTATTTAAAAGGAAATGAGGATTTGGAATTGGGAGAGAGATTAGATGATCTTTGAACACAGTCACCTTTCTGTTTTGAACAGAATTCTGCCTCAACGTGGGAGAGAAGTGGTTTATCTAATGAATAGTCTCCAAAGTAATTTTATTTGAGAGAGGAAAAAGGTGAAAAGGAGTAAAAATGATTTTAGAATAATTGATCATACCGTGCATTTTATTGCTTTCCATAAATTCATCATTGTCTTTGTTTACTTTCTCAGGATGTTCAGAGTAGGTTTGGATGTTGTCATCCAAGTACCAAGATTCATTCTCATCAAACACTAGAAACAGAAGGCTAAATTCCAGTTTCTTTATGGGATTGAATACTTTAATGTAGTGTCTCCGACAGACAATCAGCGGGCCAATTAATCCACTGTAGAGATCCTGAAAACAAGCCAAAACCTCAGTCATCCTCGCGATGTAGGTCAGAGAGATACCGGAGACTTGCGACCTCGTCACACCCCAACCTCAGCAGTTTTGGAGGGACAGATTTAAGTAGTCTGTGCCCATCGTGGTACTGCCCACACTCAGTAACTTTCTTTTTGAAGCAGCTAAGTCGGAACAAAGGGAATAGAAGGTAGTTCATGCTAGGTAACAGAGGTGTGTGCTGAGGCCAAAGATTGGCTCAGCTAATGAACAGCAAGTTAAAAGAGCCCCAGATGGACACTGTTGGTTTGTTTATTCCATAAGCACAAGAACGTATTCGCATGAGTCAAGCAATGTGCTGCTCACAGCATCCCCAGATATGAGTCAAACAAAGCTTCACTGCTCCTTGTATAGGAGGGAAGATAGAGGAGTGGGAGAAATGGCAGTAACTGCTCAAATGGAGGAATTTAGGGTGCTGATGGGCACAGAGGAGGAAGACCACGCTTGGCTCTTAAATCTGTGAGAAGTTTCATTGGGCTTGGCATCAGTAATGGCAGATGAGGTCTTAAAGAGTTTGTGCTGTATCATTTTAGGGAATTTTAATTGTTCCTCAGCTTTGGCTCAGACCAAATGTAGGAAGTTTTGTGTTTGTGTCAAAAGTAGCCATTGACAAATTGGACAGAGAATGGCAGCATATCTGTGTTTCAAACTAGTCTTCCTAGTGGAGCAAAGGAAGATTGGGGGAAGGGGAAAGTGGAGGCTTGGGGGTCTCTTCAGGAGTTGAGGTGAAATTCAAGGGCTTAAACTCTAGAAAAGAAGAGAAGGAATGGTTTAAGCTGTATGGAGGTAGGTGACTTGCCTGGGGGAGCCAGGGAGAAGAAGGTGCTTGCTAATTCGGATTTCTGGCTTGAACAACTGAGAAGATGTGGTGCTTATGTCGCTCTTTATTACAAAGGGAAATACAGAGGAGGTGGAGGAGGAGCTCAGTGTCCGTTTAAGAGATGCTGGATTTGAAATGCCTGTGAGAGCTGTTGGTGAAGGTGTCTACAGGCAAGCGTTGGGACAGTGGGAATGTGGAGATTTGCACTAAATGTTAAAATTTACAAAACAGTTCTGGTGCTTCTTCTAATCTGGTTGTTAGTGTTTTTTGGCTTTGAATATTTCATCAGACAACAGCTTTAGCTGTGGCTGACTGCTAAGATCAGCTTTTTGATTATCATGAAATAATAGAGCTCTGAAACCATATACCCCCCATCTTTAATGTATTTTTACATCAAAAGGGAAAGAAAGTACAATATCAGTGTTTAATTTCTATAAGTTAATCATGGGGGAGTTGTCTATCTCTGAAAAAAAGAAAAAGAAAAAAGAAAAAAAAACTAGATAGCAAAGCAACTTACTTCCTGGAATTTTAGAATTGTACCACAGGAAAACTGTAACCTCATCTTCCTTCGATTGTGTGTCTATTTTGGGAATTGTCACAAAACACAATGATTTAGAGTTTACCTTCACTTGATCCACAGTTGAATAGTAAGCCCATGGAATACAAGGCAGATCCTCTGTTCCAGCTCCAGATCTTTCTGGGATTTGCCATATGTAAGTGCGAGTTTCACCTAAAGTAATCAAGTGTTCATGTGTTTGGTTATATTTGGTTTCTATTTGACTTACACACCCAAGCCTTGATAGCCAATGACCAAAGAACTGAAAAGGGCAGGGTAGTTAGTTTTTCAAAATTGTGACCCTCAAATTATTTTTAGGAAGTTAGTTTTCAGATAAACTGTAAGACTTTTAGGTCAATAATTTTGACTCAGTTTTGCCAGTGATGGAGTCACCACGACATACGTGCCATGCCGTGAAGCTAGGAGGTGGCAATTCCAGTGTCACAATCTGAAGAAACGTGGCAGCCAATCTTTTCACAGCTTGAAGTATGTTTTCCCAGCATGCTTTTTTCTCTTCATATACCAGGTGGTTTTCCCCCACTGGCTAGCACCCTGCCCTCCCACTGGCTGTCTGTATGTCTGACCTGTCCTGTGTCCTTCCCTCAGTTCACCATGGCAGCCTTCCTCCTTTCTCACAGCCATCCTCAGCTCACAAGAAGCCGTTAGACCTCTTGATCTCATAGGTCACTGACTTACCTCAATTTTGTCTACCTCTCTCACCCGTCGAGTTTGTCACTACTATGTCATGTGCACTACTGTGTCATAACAAGACCCTGGACCTTGACCCTTTGAGGCTTGTCAGTTGCTCAACTCTCCCACCTTGCCAGGGCTCTTATCCTGTTCCCATGGGCTCCAGCCTCTTCTCCATTTCCAGTCACCTTGGGGCTTCCCATATAACCATTCAGAGACCTTGATTTTTTGCCAAGCCCAGCCCCGAATCGTGGCAACAGTGATAGTCCACTTTACTTATGTAGACCTTGCTGTCAAACTAATTTGCCAGAGTCTGACAAGAAAATTTCACTGAGAATATAAAATGTAGATTTATCACTTGAACATTTTACTGTCTCCCCAAGTCTACTTTCACTGATTATCATAAGCTGAAAAACAGCATTTCCTTCTCCTCCACCCCCCTTCCCAGACTGCTTTCCCACCAGGGGCTCATAGCCAAAACCCTGGGGTTGTCCTTTGGGTCTTCTTCCCTGATTCCCCCTAATGCCTAAGTTTCAGCGAGTTCTTTTAAAAAGCTCTACCCTGAAGAGCCCATGAGAGTATTTTAGGCATGGAAAGCCAAGACACTCTGGGGAAAAAAAAAACAAAACAAAACAAAAAAAAAACACCTAAATCCTAAATGAAAGATCTCTGCGAGTGAGATCCCAGTGGAAAGAACGGGGCCATCAAAGAAGGAGGTACCTTTCTCTGATGGGAGGAGAGAACTTCCACTTTGACTATGACCCTGTTAGAATAAGATCGAAGTTGGCAAACTCAAAAGGCTTCCATAGTCTTGGCAACTCATGACTAGAGCCTAGGGAGATTACTGACGCCATAAACAAGAGTGTCAAGTTGTTAAGTCAACAACAGGAGTCACTGTGTACTTACTCCTCATGTGGGATCTCTGTCTTTAATGTGTTGTCCAATGTGAAATAATGCTATAACTAGTACTCAAACACTATTTTATACTTTATGTTCTGTGTGGGTGCAAACTGATGAAATCTTTACTTAATATATACTGAATCAATCTTCTGTATATAAAGATAATTGAAAATGAATCTTGATGTGAATGGAATGGGAGAGGGAGCGGGAGATGGGAGGGGTGCAAGTGGGAGGGAAATTATGGGGGGGAGCCATTGTAATCCATAAACTGTACTTTGGAAATTTATATTTACTAAATAAAAAAACAAATATTTTTTTAAAAAAAGCTCTACCTTTGAAATAGAACCAGAACATGCTAACTTCCTACCACTTCAAGAGCTTCTACCCTGTTCCCAATGTTGACAATTTTTTTTACCCAAATTATTGCAAAAGACCCCAAATGGACCCCTGATGCAGCCCTTGCCACCCCAACAGTCACTTATCCACACATCAGCCAGAACAGCCTTAAAAAAAAGGAGGGGGGCTCTTATCATCTCATCACCTCATATGGGTATTGAGAATAAACTCTCACCTCAGCATCATGGCCTCTGTAGTACTCTCTACTCATCCAGCCCCTGCTCTCCCTCTGTCTCATCTGTCCCTTGTTTGCTCTGTTCTCACCTCTGGTCCCCTTGCTGCTCCTCAGACACGTCAATAAGACATACACTCCCATCTTGGGCCTAGACACTCTTTGCCACAGACACCTGCATTTCACTACCTCTCATGACTGAGATGTCCAGTATCACCTCAGGGAAGCCCTGCTGACCACCCCACCTAAACCACCTCTCCTGCTATGGTCTCTTGCCAGGCTGCGTCTTGCTCCCAGCATTTTTCACTCATTGACATAACTTGTGGTATCTCCCTTGGGAGAATGTGCGGACTATGAGGGCAGGGATTTTTATTTCTAGCCCCCTAGTTTTATAAGAGTTGCTTGATAGATAGATTTATGTTTTCTCATTTTATTTGAGAACTGCTAAGTTATTGAGAAATGGACTTTTCATAGAAGCCAATTTTAGATCTAACAGAAGGAAAATACAGTTCTCGTTCTCATTAAATAAAAACACACTTAAGTTTATAATCTATCTCATCTTTTCCTCTATGTTGTTTAAAGAAACATTTGTTGAACTCATAGGTCTTGCCAGATAACTGGACTAGACGTGTGTGTGTGTGTGTGTGTGTGTGTGTGTGTGTGGATTTAGAATTCCAAATGGCAGCCTATTGCCCTTCCGATCCCGTGTGTGGGAGGCAGGAGTGGGAACATTTAGCCGCATGCACTGTGGCAGATGCCATCTGATGTGTGTTCTGGCTGAGAGCTGAGCTTGGAGGGAGCATCTCCCTGATTCACATTTGAGTATTTGTAGACCTCTAGTACCTTCAAGGTTTTTCCATTGAGCTCTATTGTGGATTTTTTAGGTATGCACATGTGCACACACACTTCCACACACACAGCCTCACCTCCCTGTATCCCCTCTCACCAACAGCCTCCTCACTTCCCCAAGTCCCACTCTTTGGAAGGATATCGCTATAGCAGTGGTCATTTGTAGAAAGCCTGTAAAGTCTTAAAATGCATCTCCCTCCCATGAGTACCTGGTAACGTTGGAGTAACTGTAGAACTCTCGGTTTTTACCCCGTGGGCGTGTATAGAGTAAGGCCTTGTGGCCATGTTTTTAAAAATAATTTTAACTTTGTCCCCAACATCTGCATGAAGCTGTGGACCTGGAAGAAATGGAAAAGAAGAGTGGCTTATTTGTCAGATTGAAAGTTCTAACTTAGTAATAACAACAGAGCTCAGGTGACTTTCTCAGCCTAAGACTGGGATCGGTTTCTTTTTCCCTGGGGCTTTGTGCTGTAATCCTCTTGAATTTATACCTGGTGCAGGAGGACTTGGGATAAAAACTACAAAAAGGCTACCTCTAAGGATGGAGACCCTGGTGCATCCCTAATCAGAGATGCTTAGGGAAGCGTTGGCCTAACGTCCCTGCAAAGTCATGGTGGGTTGGGTCCCGGGCACAGAGTTGTGCTGCAGGGCTCGCTGTCATTTCTCATCCTTTGGACTTCCAGATGTTCATCAGAATGCAGGTGGGAAGTAGTGTTTGGAAGGGTGGGGCTGCCCCGCACATTTCTAACACCTAGTCTGTCTTAGCCTGTCTCCCGCCTGAGAGAACTGCTATCATGCTGCAACAATGTCTGTTCCCTGTGGGGGCTCCAAGGGCTGAGGATAACCAAGTCTCTGGGAACTCTGAGAGCATGGGAACATAGTGCCTGTGTGTGAAGCGGTAGGGAGAGGCAGAATGTCTCCTGCCCTTGATGATTTTCAAGAAGATTCCCAAAGCCAGTGTCAGCCAAGTCCTTAGACACTGTCTTAAAGTGATTCCTGAAAAACTGAAGGTAACTCTCCCCTGCGATGTGACAATAACACTTTTTCCTTTCTTGATTTCCTTGTCTGTAATTTTTGTAATTAATCATCTACTTCTTAATTTAAAAAGTAAACAGCTGTTGTGTGTTGGTAGGTGAGCTAATGGGGGCAAATCTGGATATAAATTCCATTAGTAAGTAGTGTCTAGGAACCATCAAAGCTGTAGGCATCAATTTGTTAAGCACAACATATATACAATTTCTTCAGGGTATAGTATAATATGTTATTTCTGACAGAAATAAGTAGGTTTTCTCATACACATTCTTTAGTAAATATGGGCTTGTCATGTTTATTGAATAACATTTTTTATTTAAATTACATTGAAATATGAAGGGGAAAATGAAACCCAAGGACGTGGATGGATGTCTCTGCACATGCAGCCCATGCTTAACCCACGCTCAACTACAGGAGCTGGCAACCCACCTAGAATTCCTAGATGTTCCTCTTCGGGTTTTCTCATCACTGGAACTGTGAACGTGCTGTCAGTGTATTGACGGTACACAGCTTTCTTATACTTTGAGCCTATGTAGAACTCTTCCTTATCTAAAAATGGATTTGAAACACTTGAAGGAAAAAAAATGAAGATTAGTATGTGTCTTAATGAAAGTGGAAGTTAAGTTTAAATTTCAAATAATGACACGGTTTTATGGAAGTAACTGTGGTAGTTTGTAATGATCCCTTTCCCATCCCAGTAAGACAGAGTAAGAAGAAAGCACACATGACCTGAGTGGCGCTACCTGCGTCCTGGCCCTGACCACCACTAGCTGCAGTGGCCCCCAGCTAGCCACTGCCTGTTGGAGCCTCAGTTTTCTTCAGCCCTAAAATGAGGTATTCAATCAGATCACATTGGAGGTTTCTTAAGAGCTTGGGCATTTTTATGCATCTAGATTGTACCAGTGATGTGATCTTGTGTTCCTGCATATTTCTGGTCCGGAGAAATGGAAATAACACTTATTTTCAGTCATTCCTTTTTCCTAAACTTGTCCCTGATGTCTCCTGCAGCCTTTCAACCACTTTACCACGACTACTGAAATAACCTTTATCTTTTATACTGCAGGCCAGCCCCACCAGCACAGCTAACCACTGCCTCACCACAGGTCTCAGGTCATGCCATGGGCCCCGGATCCCAACACCTGCCCATCCAATCCTTCCAGTCGTGTCCACAGGCTCAGTCAGTGTGTGGCAGAAGTGAGGTGACAGAGGAGAAAATGCTTGGAAAGTATGAAAGGGGTGACCTGAAGTGGGGGTGACACTACTCTCGTGTTTCAGAAGCTCCGCAACTACCTCTACTTACATTTATTCCAATTGAATTGACTTTTTCCTCTTCTGTAAAATACACGTTACTGGTGGATTTGAACCATATTTTCCTGTAAGGTCTCAGAGTGCAGAGACCACATCTGCTATACTGCCCTCAAACATTTAAACACTGTTTTGTACATAATAGATTTAAGAATGTGAAATGGCTCAGTGTTTGGCTAATAGTGAACTCTCCGGAGGAAAGGTTAAGATAAGCAGCAAGTGGTTGGTAAAGGGAATTGTATTTCAGCTCTAAATTTAGGCATTGTTTGGTTAAATTTGAAAATAAATGACCAGGAAAGAGCACATGAATGTGAGAAGATATAAAGGAAAGAAAGTAAGATGGGTGATTGCAAAGAATCAAAGAAAATCGGTGGAGTTTTCCTGTGGGAATACTGAGAGGGGCAGAAAGGAGTGAGGATGGGGTCCTGGGAAGTATTTTGTTGTTGTTGTTCTAACTGTTTAATGCAGCTGCTGGTTTTTCTAATATTTAGCAGAATTCTTTCTTCTCTGAAAGGGAAACTTAACATTAAGCTGAACACACTGGGGAGCAGAGTCCGGATGATTACTTTTGCTCTTGTAAATGATGCAGCTCCTTTTCCCATGTCCTGCTCGGGGAGTAATCCCATTCCACCTCCACTGCTGCAATGTAGTAGGTCCTTTCTCCCTGGTAGAGGGTGGAGCCCTCAGCCCGCCGCCCGCATTGGTTCACGGTGTATTTTTGCTTCATGCCGCCTGTGTAATGATCGGTGGTAAGGCACTCAACCTCAAAAGTTCCTGGAGCAATAAATAAGAAAGCAGGTCAGTCCTTTGCTCAATCCCCTCTCTGCTCCCCTCCAACACCTACACTCCCCGTCCCGGCCTCTCTCAGAGTCGACACCAAAATCCTTATGGTGACCTTACATGGCAAAGCCAGAGAGACAGGGAGGGAGGAGGGAAGAGAGAGAGAGAGAGCAATTTTCCATCTGCTTGTTTACTTCTCTGTCGCTCCCCCTCTTTGTGGAGGAACGACACAGGACCCTGAGCTGTTCTTTCGTCTGCTCGGCCCTCCCCGGGTTTGCTGCTGGTTCTTCCCGGGTTGGCTACTATCCCTTCCACCTCCGTGGAAGGGCAGTTCCCCCTGGCCGCATTCCCCACTTCCGCAGGGGAGTGGCACACCGCCGGCCGGCTCTCTCGGGGGCTGCACGGGTTCCCTTAGATGTTCCCCATAGATGTTCCTGGTGCATGCCGTCTCTCTCCTCCTTTATAGTCCTCCTCCGCCAATCCCAACTCGGCTGAGTACGCTGCTCTCCAATCAGGAGCAAGTCCTACAGTTAATTGGTTGAACTGGAGGCAGCTGTGCGGAAGCTGTTTACTTCTCTCCCAGCGCCATATTGTGGGAGAGCAGATGCATAGAATAAGTCCTAATTCGAGTAACTTAGTCTAGTCCGGATTGCTCCCCACATTCTCAAATGCCCACGACAGCCAAATCCGGGTCAAGTCTAAGCCAGGAGCTAGGAACTTGGGCAGGGGCCCAAGCACTTGAGTTTACCAAGATACATTGGTGGGAAGCTGGATTGGAAGCAGAGTAGCCATTTAGGTGCCCCAAGTAGCAGCTTAATCCATTATGCCTACTATCACCCACTGAGATAATCTTTTTTAATTTTATTTAAGTTATATAAGTTTCATGTATTTCATATATACAGATTTGGGGACATAGTGTTACTTCCCACCCAACCTCCCTCCCACCCAAACTCCAACCCTCTTCCTCCTCCCTCTCCTATTCCCACTCTTAATTTTTACAAAGATCTATATTTAATTTACTTAATGATCATAAGGTTAACCCTACACTAAGTGAAAGAGTTCAACAAATAGTATGAAGAGAAAAACAAACAAAAGCACTGGAAACCATTATACTTAGTGAAATAAGCCAGTCCCAAGAAGACAGATATCATCTGTTTTTCCTGATTCTAAGTAACAGAGTACCTGAAATCTAATGTACTGGAGTGAAATAGACATCTTGAGATTCAATGATTTTTTATAGCCCTTGTCTCCTGTTGAGAGACTCTTGATACCTCCTCCTATAGATCACCATTCTTTCTGCTGCCTTATTTTTCTTCATGTACTAATAAGTGCTTTACATATCTATCTATCTATCTATCTATCTATCTACTTTTTTGTGTCTTTTTCCCTGCATTAGAATTTCAGCTCCATGAGACACTTTTGTACATTGATTCATCTTTTTTGTTCATGGTTGTATTTACGTTGTCAGACAAATGAAGGAAATGATGACATTGGATCTGTCTTATATTTTAATGGCGAATAATGAACCGAATAAAAGCATATTTTTCACATTCTGATTAAAATTCTTTCTTTTTTTTTAGTTTGTTTTACTCTTTCAGAGCTAGATCTGTAGGTGTTTCTGAATTTACATGGCAATAGTTCTAATATAGAATAATTCATTTGCAAGCAACCAACAGGCCAACACTATACCTAGGCTGTAGAGATGTGATTCAAAGTTTAGATGCAGGGTCCGGTGCTGTGGTGCAGTAGGTTAAGCCTCCACCTGTGGCGCTGGCATCAATATGAGCACCAGTTCGTGTCCCATCTGCTCATTTTCTAATCCAGATTCCTGCCATGGCCTGGGAAAGCAGTGGAAGATGGTCCAGGTCCTTGGGCCCCTGCACCCATGTGGGAGATCTGGAAGAAGCTCCTGGTTCCTGGCTTCGGATGGGCTCAGCTCTGGCTATTGCAGCCATTTGGGGAGTGAACCAGTGGATGGAAGGTCTGTCTCTCTGTCTCTCCCTCCCTCTAGAACTTTAACACTCAAATAAATAAATAACTATTTTTAAAAGTTTAGATGTGGAGTCTGTGGGAGTCATTTCCCCTGTAGTCTGCACCTTTAAAAGAGCCATAATTAAAAGGGATCACCTTGAGAATTCTATGTGGAAATGGAGGAAACCATCACCCACTCTTCTTGCTCCCCATTTCCCAATAAAAAGGAAACAGACCTAGCCCACGTGTGTGTCAGGCCACAGTGGTCCAGACTGCCCCCCCCTTTTTTTTAGATTTATTTATTTATTTGAAAGTCAGAGTTACGCAGAGAGAAGGAGAAGTGGAAAGAGCGAGAAAGAGAGAGAGAGAGAGAGAGTCAGTCTTCCATCTGCTGGTTCACTCCCGAATTGGTTGTAATGGCCGGAGCTGCGCCAATCTGAAGCCAGGAGCTTCTTTCAGGTCTCCCACATGGAGGCAGGGACCCAAGGACTTGGGCCACCTTCTGCTGCTTTCCCAGGCCATAGCAGAGAGCTGGATCAGAAGTGGAGCAGCCAGGGCTCGAAACAGCATCCGTATGGGATGCCGGCACTGCAGGCAGAGGCTTTACCCACTATGCCACAGCGCTGGCCCCCAGACTGCCTCTTTCAAGGGAAGAAAAGGCACTTGGGAGGCTCGGGGAAGGGATGAGCTCACTCATCATGTTCTGTAGGATTTCAAAAAGCCACACCGATTGGTGCACTAGAGACTTTTCCTAGCGTTAAGGAACTGTACCTTCTGTGTCAGGCCTCATGAGCAGCGTAAGACTTGTCTGAGGGAAGAGGTTCGCGGTGTCTTTCACTTCTCCTCTTGACTGATAGGTGTTTCCTGAGAAGTATATTCCATGTACATCGGCCTCATTTCCAGCACTGAACAAGTACCACGAGACTGAATCTCCCTGGCACATGCTGAGACCAGGCTGATTCCCATACATAAATCCATTCATGGCTGTGAACGTGGGAAACAACATTGGAAAGTGATTTGAGTCCTACTCTACGACAAGTTCCCAGACTTTCCAAAGCCAACCTTGTTTTTGTCACTTTTAAAAGACCCATTCAGGCTGGCGCCGCAGCTCACTAGGCTAATCATCTGCTTTGCAGCACTGGCACACTAGGTTCTAGTCCCAGTCAGGGTGCCAGATTCTGCCCCAGTTGCCCCTCTTCCAGGCCAGCTCTCTGCTGTGGCCAGGGAGTGCAGTGGAGGATGGCCCAAGTGCTTGGGCCCTGCACCCCATGGGAGACCAGGAGAAAACACCTGGCTCCTGCCATCGGATCAGCGTGGTGCGCCGGCCAGTGGCGGCCATTGGAGGGTGAACCAACGGAAGAAGGAGGACCTTTCTCTCTGCCTCTCTCTTTCACTGTCCACTCTGCCTATCAAAAAAAAAAAAAAAAAAAAAAAAAAAAAAAAAAAAAAAAGACCCATTCAGGCCTCCCATCCTTTTTTGTGTCAGGAGTGTCAGTCACTTCAAATCCCCGACTGTCCCAAGCATCTGCAGAGCAGCCCTGGTTGAAAGGGAGCAGAGCTGAGTGCCTGGTTCTAGGAAGGAAGGAAGGAGTCAAGAACTCAATCCTGCTCTCCCACTTGGGTGCAAGGATCCATTTGGAGTCGCATGCTGCCTTCTAGGGAGCATAGTAGCAGGAAGCTGGAGTCAGGAGTGGCGCTGGATCTTGACTCCAGGCACTGCAGTGTGGACTATGGGCATCTCAATCAGCACTTTAACTGTTACTTCACATATCTGTCCCAGTGGGCAATATTTTTGACAGTTTCCAAATGCAAAAATGCAGAAAAAAAATACCTATTTTATAGATTAGGGACAATGTGACTAGTGTCAGTCCAGCTGAGAAAAACATCTATTTGTAATACAATTTTACACTTTTTCTTCTACTAGCCACAGTAATTTCTATGTTGTCCATGAATTCTGTGGGCCTTTTGAACAATTAGCTCACTGTCTCTAAACAACTTTTTAATATCACTTTGGGAACTAAAAGTAAATTTGCTGCTAGCTTCCAGTGAAATAAAACTCCCTGGAGACTGTCCTGGGCAATGGTAAGGCAGAGCTCATATCTTTCTACACTTTAAGTCATCAGATGAGCCTGTCATTGAGCTACAGATGAGAAGAGCCTCCAATCCAGTAGCTCTCCAACTTGAGCATTTATCAGAATCACATTGCAAGAACCCATATCTCTTTCTGATTCAGGGTTGGGGCCCAAGAATTTCCATTTCTAACAAGTCTCCATACGATGCTGGGGCGACTGATCCAGGGACCACACCTTAAGGATCATTCATCTAACATACTTTGTCTGATGACTCCCAGGTAAGTGAAATGTTGAGTAATTGGCCAACACATTAAATAACCTGTGGTATTTCCCTTAGAGCACCATTGCACTTAATCGTTAGTGAAAATTAACCAGTGAGCAAAGCTGTTTGCAGTTTGTTTTAACAGAAAGCACTACATATGCAATACTGAAATAACTTCATAGATTGGTGAATGGTGCCATACTTACAGTGCATCTTATTAGATTCCTGAAAATCAGCATTGTCCTTGTCCACCTGATCAGGTGCAGTTGTAAACATTTTAATGTTATCATCCAGGAATAAACTCTCATTCTCATCAAATACTGTGGGAAACAAATAGAACTCCTTGTCTACATCTTTCTGTCAATCAAGAACAATGAGGTGAAGACAGAATAAGTAATGCTGAAGATTTACATGGACACAATAGTATTTATGCACACAAAGGCTAAAGGAAAAAATGAAAACAAATTTCTTTTTCTTCTTTGAACTAGGGCTTGGCTCCTAAAACATTTCAGTTGACCCACTGAAGTTTCCATTAATTTGTTGATTGGATTTATGGTTAAGTACGGTAATCTGAGCCTCTCTCTGTATCTGCAAGTTCTGATTCTTCCTGTCTTGCTGCCCAGGTTGCCCATACCAATCGAAACCATTAAAAAAATAGTTAAAATGGGGGGGGGGGGGTGTGAGTAGAGATGGGATCTGAGTGTCTGCTGGAAAAAGGGAATTTGACATCCACATTCACGAAAACTCAAAGAATTCCTGTAAGAGCAGGGTGGAAGAAGTTTGAGGACCTAGTCATCGGAAGTGAAGAAATAACCTGCCAGTGAACTGGTACAGGGATTCCCACAATCTCCATGCAGCTGGACAAACATTCTTACCCTCTTCCCCAACTCCCAGTGAAAAGGAAGGAAGCGGGCATGCTGTCTGGTCTGTGCAATGATCCAGTCACGGGGAAGAAGGATTCAAATCATATGAGCCCGTGAGAGTGTTACTCCCATAAAGGGGAGAAAACTTTAGAGAGTATTGCATGATCTTCCTTGAGAGCATTTTTCAGGTGAAAAACATGATTATCCGATTGAAAATATACAACAGGCAGAGAACTGGATCAACTGTTCTCTAAAGTGATCTAAAGAAAGCTGGAAGTCAGAGGAAAGGATTCAAGAGGAAAAATACGCTTGCAGTAACAAATTTAGGAAAAAAGAAGGAAAAGGGGAGACACAATCTTGAAGAATGGTGAAAGTGTTCATCACCATTAAAGGAAAAAAAAAAAAAAAAAAAACAAACCAGGGTATTCAGATTCAAGTGTTTCACTGCGGGGCAGTTGTATGGCCCAGCAGTGAGGATGCTCACATTCCATATCAAATGCCTGGACTCAGTGCCCGGCTCTGGCTTATACCTCCAGCTTTCTGGTGCAGATCCTGGGAGGCAGAGATGATATGTACTTCCCACCCATGAGAGAGACTTGGATTGAATTCCCTTTGAAGCAGCATATAAACAGGACTCACAAGATCAAGCCCTCCTGACCCAAAACATATCCATCTCCTGACTCGAAGATATATTCATCTCGCTCCAAACCAATCAGGAGCAAGCAGCATCCAGAACCTAACCACAAAAGCCCTTCACTGCCTGTGTAGGGACTTTCAACAATCCATGCACATGCCCAGAATAGCCCACTATGAGTTTTATAGGACTTTCCTGGGAAGGTAGTTATGAGCAACAATACTGTTTTGAGCATATCATGCAAAAGAAGCAATTGCGCCTGCCCAGAACACCAAGCTGGGTACAAATACAAGTTCCTTGTGTCTAGGGAGAAGCCAGAGACCAAGATGGTGTGGCCATGCCTTCCCACCACGATCAAACCAATGAGGAACTTGTTCCTCATTGCTGACACCCTGGTGCTTGTGCATAAGCCCCCATTAAACCTTGTCTGGGTTGAACATTGACATTTTGTCAATTTTTATTTGCAGGTGACCTAAAGAACCCTGGGTCAACATCACCATTGCTGGCTTGGAGCCAGTTGAAGAGTGAGCCAGGAGACTGGATCTTTCTCTCTGCCTCTCAAATAAATATATATTTTTAAAAAGTTTCACTGAAAATAAGACAAAATTAGTAATAGATAAAAATATAATGCAATACCTAAAAATATCCTGGTAACAGTTTTGAATTTCAGAGATAGAAATTAATCCATGTTTTTAAATGTTCCCATAAATTGGAGAAATCAGATTGTCATTTCCCTTTTTTGAGAAAAGATTGTGATACAAAAATTCAACACTGGGTGAAGGACAACAACATGTATTTTCAAATGTAAAAGGATGATGCCAACAGGAACCATCACAATCACTTACATACTGAACAGAGAAAACTTCAATGAAAAATTTATTTTCTAATTATAATGCAACGAAACTAAAAATTTGTCCTAAGGACAAAATGTTTTAAAAATTTAAGAGTACCATATTTGATCTAAATAGCTCTTAGATCAAAGTGGAAATAAAAATGAATTACTAGGTATTCCATAAGTAATATCCTTGAGAACACTACAAAATGTTTGGAATAAAAACAGAATCTGAAATGCTTTTTATTTTAAGCAAAATTAAATAAAAGTAATGTAATATTTGAAAATTTTATAAAGTTAAGAGGAAAATAATAAAGACTAAAGTAGAGAGTAATAAATTAGAACACAAAAATCTCAGCCTAAAGAATGTATTAGTTGAGAAAACCAATGAAATACATAAAGCTGGAAATATAATTAAAAATGATGGGGCTGGCATTGTGGCAGGTTAAGCTGCCACCTGTGACACTGGCATCCCATATGTATACCAGTTGAAATCTCAGCTGTTCTACTTGCTATCCAGATCCCTGCTAATGTGCCTGTGAAAACAGCGGAAAATGGCTTAAGTGCTTGGGCCCCTTCACCCACGTGGGAGACCTGGAAGAAGCTCCTGGCTCCTGGCTTTGGTCTGGCCCAGCAATGGCTGTTCTAGCAATTTGGGGAGTGAGCCAAGTGATGGAAAATTTCTCTCTCTTTTTCTCTCCCACTTTCTCTCTGTACCTCTGCCTTTTAAATAAATAAATCTTTATAAAAATGGAAATAACCAAAATATATCATATTTGGAATGAAAAAGGAATATAAGTACCTATACAGGGGAGGAAAAGTGAAAATGATTATGCACAATAAATGTGATCAATGCACCGACTTAGGAAGAGGGTCTGAATAGAACAATATTCATGGATGAAATAAAAATGGTGGCTAGAAACATAAACAATAAAATTCCTCTTGATTTCTTTAACTTTTTTTTTTTTTTTTTTTTTTTTTTTGAGAGGCAGAGAGACAGAGAGAGATGGAGACAGATATATAGAGCTCCCATCTGTTGGTTCACTCCCAAAATGCCTGCCATGGCCAAGGCTAGACCAAGGCCAAAACTGTGAACCAGAAACTCAATTCATGTCCCCAACATGGGTTGCAGGAACCCAATTACTTGAGTCATCCCTGTTGCCTCCCAGAGTCTACATTAACAGGAACCTGGAATCAGGAGCCAGAGCTGGAATTCAAATCCAGGCACTCTAATATGGGAAGCAGACATCGTAACCAGCACCTTAACTGCTAAGCCAAACACTCCTACAAAGTCAAACATAATTTCACAGGCCATTTCTTTTAAATCTATAATCAGATTATTTCCTACTATTTAAACTTTATCACAATACTTTTAAATGGAAATCTTCTCAATTTACTTAATGAAGATAGTGTAACTATTTTAATATATTAATGATGTAAATATCAGAAAAAGCAGTTTCTCATTTATAAGGTTAGTTGAGAAAGTCTAAATAAAAACATCATACTCAGTAATGTTTTTTTTTCCCAGAAGTACGAGAATAGTTTAACATTAGGAAATTGTTAATGTTGGTCAAGTTTATAGATCCAATGAGCAAAACTATGTAACAATTTTAAGGAAAGCTAAAAAGAAATTTTTATGAAATGTCCCAATCTGACACTAGCTTTGCTTTTTCCCCAGATCTTTGTAAGGCTGCCTCTTTGAAATTTAGCTATCACCTTAACTATTATTTCTACCTTATCTGAAATTAGGATTTCTGTTCACGATTTTATTATTGTACTTTGTGTTTTAAAGCTCTTGGAACTTTCTGAAGTTTTTTTTTTTTTTTTAATTTTAATGCTTGCTTATTTCCTCCCTTTACTGCCACCCAAAGCACTAGCAAATAAACCCTGTTAGACCAGGAAACTGACTAGTCCTATTTACCAATGAGTTCTGTGCCTAGTACAGGATGCTAATGGAGTGGCTCAAGTGATTTGTTTTTTAAATAGAAGAACATTCATAGTAATCTAGAAATAGCATAAAGAACGAGGAGTAGTCATCTTATTCTTAGTGGTAAAATAATAGAGATGTTCTCATTAAGATCTGACACAAAATCAAGCCAGCAGTTGTTACCACATATTTTTAAATGTTCTGCCCATTACAATAAGGCAATAAAGTAGCACAAGATGAAATACTGGCAAAGAGAAGATAATTAGCATTATCTGTAGATATTATAGAACCTATATGAATCAGCAGGCAATTATTTGAATTTAAAAATGCCAATTTTAAATGTCCAGTTACAAAATGAATGTTAAGCAAATCATAGCTTGTTTCTATGACAAGTCAATTTAGAAACCAATATTCAGCACTGATATGAAAAAAAACTAGAAAAACTTACTGAATAATCAAAAAGACAACTTGAAATAAATGGTCCTAAGTAAAAGGCTAAATGCAGTTAGATGCATTTTCTCCAACTAAAGTGAGACACTTAAATTCCAAAAAAACCACATCATGACAGCTTTGGGCTTGACAAAATTATTTTAAAGTCAGTCTGAAGAATGCATGTGTGAGGGTAATTAAGAACAATCTAAAAGAGAAGAAAAAACCTTCCCTTTGAAGTCAAGGAGGAACATACTCTATCATTTGTTGAACACTAAGCTGCAACAGTACAATATGTCACTGGTATTGGGACATAGAGATCACGTAAACCTAGCAAACCTAGAAGAATGATCCAGATATATGTAGAATATAGGATATGATTAAGGTGACACTTTAAGCCAATAGATAAAAAACAGATTTGTTCATATAGCTGTTTAAAAAAAATTGGTTAAGCCACTGTTTGGGATGACCACATCCCATTTTGCATGCCTGGGAGAGAGTCCTGACTCTGCTTCTGATCCAGCTTCCTGCTAATGCTCCTAGAAGGCATCAGATGATGGCTCAAGCACTTGCATTTCTGCCACCCATGTGGGAAACCAGGTGAAGTTCCTGGCTCCTGCTTTTCGTTTGGCTGTTAAAGGCATTTGGGAGTGAACCAGTGGATGGAAAAATCTTTCTTGCTCTCTCTCTTCCCTCTCTTTTCTCTCTCTCCTCTCCTCTCTATCATTCTGCCTTTCAAATAAATAAATAACAAAAATTTAGAGTTCTACTCAACAAACGCAACTAGTTACAAGTACCACTTTTAGGGAATTAAAATATAACTTAATATTTATAGACTTATAGAATGGGAAATAACTTTCTAAGCATGATACAAAAGGCAAAAATTCATCAAGAAAGGTATTGGTAATTTGGCTGTGTAAAGTTGAAAACAGCTACATCATCACAGACCAACAAACAAAATAAAAAATACAAAACACCAATCCTAACCAATTATGAAAAAATTAGAAAGCACAAAACATGAACAGAAAAAGAAAATCTGCATTGTACATGAAAAAGATAATATGTACATATACACATATATACACATTATATGGCTTAATTACAAGTATTGTATGAAGACATAAACAACTAAAAATAGAAGACTGCCATCAGGAAATTGACAAAAGAAGTACAAATGTCAATAAACCTAATACAGTAATCAAATTACAAATTTAAATGAGAATGAAGTACTGAATTTCACCTGTGAAGTTTGTAATAATTAAAAGTATACTCAGTCTTGGTAAGAGAGTGGCGAACAGCCACTCTCATGGACTTTAGGAGAGTGACTTCAAAGTTTTCAATTACAGCCACCTAAGATACATTTCACATTGTGAGCCTAAACACAAACACACACTCACTAATCAAATAAGAAATTTCATTAAACTCTTAACTATGCTTGTCTTTATTACTTGTGGTATACTCTGATATTTTAAAGGTGGATACTATTAAAAATTCTAGTCACTAGTGGTAACCCACTAAATGACTTATGATCTGCGGTTTGAAAAATGCTACTTTATGGAAAGCAGTTAACATTTAAAGTTGTGTCTCATCTGTGACCTAGAAAGTCAACTTCCAGGATTTGTTCCAATGAAAAAAACATAGACATGTTCTAAGGTTTAGCTAAAACAAAAAACAACATGTTGGCCGGTGCCGCGGCTCACTAGGCTAATCCTCCGCCTTGCGGCGCCGGCACACTGGGTTCTAGTCCCAGTCGGGGTGCCGGATTCTGTCCCGGCTGCCCCTCTTCCAGGCCAGCTCTCTGCTGTGGCCAGGGAGTGCAGTGGAGGATGGCCCAAGTGCTTGGGCCCTGTACCCCATGGGAGACCAGGAGAAGCACCTGGCTCCTGCCTTGGCCATTGAGGGTGAACCAACAGCAAAGGAAGACCTTTCTCTCTGTCTCTCTCTCACTGTCCACTCTGCCTGTCAAAAATGAAAAAATAAAAGAAAAAACATGTTAAATACAGCAGTGTTCATAGTAGGAGACATTGGGGTGCAAGGGTCTGGCCTAATGGTTAAGATGCCTGCATGCAGTATCAGTGCCTGAGTTCATACCCAGCTCTGCTCCTGATTCCAGCTTCCTGTTCATGCAGACACTAGGAGGCAGCAAGGAACTGCTGAAGTAGTTGGTTACCTGCCATGCATGTGGGAGATCTGGAATGAGTTTCTGGCTTCTGGGCTTATAGGGAGTAGACCAGTAGATGGGAGCTCTGTCTATCTCTGAGTCTCAATGTGTGTGTGTGTGTGTGTGTGTGTGTGTGTGAGAGAGAGAGAGAGAGAGAGAGAGAGAAATGTTCAAGATGAGCTTGAAATACCTTATGTTAGAAAGCAAAGAAGGTCACATAAAAATGAAGGCAATAAGCCCCCCAGTGTCAAAGCATTCTTTGACCATCAAGGATGGTGGTACTGAATTGAAACACACCAAGTAATACCTAAATCCATGAATTCACAATGCTGCTTCAAATGATCAGAAACTATTCAGAAGTTTTGAAGTATACTGGAAAAGCACTACTAACCTGAAGACTTGTAAGCACAGGAAACAGGATCAAGTATCTGTCATTGCCTTTCTATATAATAAGTACCTCGGAGTAGCCAAATGACCCATTAAGTGAAGCTTCTGCTTCAGCCAATTAAGAAAGAATGATTGGGTTAGAACACTAGCATCCGGTCACCTCTGATTAGTGCAAAGGTGTAGGCAGTGGTCATCAGCAGCTGATAAGATCCCTAGTGGTGAGACAATCATACATTATGTATTCCCTGATAGAAGAACCCCAGGATCACATTGAAGTAATCTTGCAAGAAAAAAAAATACCTAATGAGTCATATTAAACCTTTAGACCTAGCCATTGCTTTATGAGGAATGGAAGGGGAGAGAAAGAAATATGTTAAATGATAGCGCAGGATCATTATCAATAAGGAGATCCAGACATGGGAAATTGCCACAGGATTGATGACACTTACAATAGAAACAGTGCAAGAAAATAATCTCAAGAAACATCAGTGGATTGTAATGTGTGCAATTATTTGAATATCGATTGAAACAAAAATGTAAAACAATTATAATACAATTGGGGAAATGTAAGCATTAAATATTTGATGATATTAAGGAGTTGTTATGATATGTAATTATTCTTGGATATAATAATTACATTTTGGACATTTTAAAGGAATCCATATTTGAAGGTATATACTAAGGTATTTATTTTAGAACTAAAAACAATGATTGGGAGAGGTGTTCCCGTTTATATAGTAAAAGAGTTATTTTCCTCATTTCTAAAAGATATTTTAGGCAATATTTCCCTCAGTGTTAATTGAATCAATATCATTAATGAGTGGTTTTTAAAATGTGTGTGTTAGGGCCTGGCGCCGTGGCACACTAGGTTAATCCTCCACCTGTGGTGCCGGCATTTCATATGGGCGCCAGGTTCTAGTCCCTGTTGCTCTTCTTCCAGTCCAGCTCTCTGCTGTGGCCTGGGAAGGCAGTGGAGGATGACTCAAGTGCTTGGGCCCTGCACCCGCATGGGAGACCAGGAGGAGGCACCTGGCTCTTGGCTTCGGATTGGCATAGCTCCGGCCATTGTGGCCATTTGGGGAGTGAACCAACAGAAGGAAGACCTTTCTCTCTCTCTCTCTCCCTCTCTCTCTCTCTCTCTCTCTCTCTCTCTCTTTCACTGTCTGTAACTCTGTCAAATAAAAAATAAAAATCTTTTTTTTTTTTTTTTGACAGGCAGAGTTAGACAGTGAGAGAGAGAGAGAGAGAAAGGTCTTCCTTTTTCCACTGGTTCACCCCCCAAGTGACCGCTACGGCCAGTGCACTGCGGCTAGCACGCTGCGCAAATCCAAAGCCAGGAGCCAGATGCCTCCTCCTGGTCTCCCATGGGGTGCAGGGCCCAAGCACTTGGGCCATCCTCCACTGCACTCCCGGGCCACAGCAGAGGGCTAGACTGGAAGAGGAGCAAACGGGACAGAACCGGCGCCCCAACCGGGACTAGAACCCAGAGTGCCGGTGCCGCAGGCAGAGGATTAGCCAAGTGAGCCGCGGTGCTGGCCTATAAATAAAAATCTTTTAAAAATAAATAAATAAATAAATAAATAAATAAATAAATAAATAAAATGTGTGTGTTAGAGTTTAATTTTATTATAAAAGATCTTGAATCTCATGGAAAAATTTTGTTTCCAGCTCGTCTTGGAACAATTATGTTAGCCAGAAGATCTTGACACAGTACAGATTTTATAAACCTGAAAAATTTATAAAAAGTATTATGCATAGAATCTTCACTGCCTCAAAACTCAGAAACTTCCTATGACAATTATAATTCAAAGACACAGGCAATTCACTTTCATTTTCCATGATTAGTCTCACCTGTTTTCCATTTGCATGTAAACTTCCTTTCTTGCATATTTTCATTGGCCCAATAAGCCCAGTGAATATATCCTTGGTGGGGTCCACAGCAGAATAATACATCTTAGACAGACACACTGGGTCGGCATAAGTAGGTCCCACTTCCTTGGGAACAGTCCATTCATAGGTGAAGGTTTCTTTGGGAGCCACATGGGAGGCTGAAGGACGAGGCCCACCTGTGAGAAGGTCGCACTGCTTAAGGTTAAGTGTGCTTTCTAACGTGGCCATTCTAACCACAACGTCGATAGGGTTGAATGTAGGCTGAAAACCCACCTCTGCATGAGTTAGAATGGAATCCATGGGTGCTCCTGTGTCAGGTAACAAGGGTGATAGCCCCAGGTGCCCCTCTTTGTACCCAAACACCCCTAAAACATCCCTAGAACTTTTCATCTTTATTGTGTGTGTTTCTCTCCCAAACAGAATTTTGCTTTGCTTTTCTCTCTCTGCATCACCTGCAGCAGTGCCTGGCAAGGGAGTAGGCCACGCAGGTTGTGCTGAACAAAACTGAACTTGACAATAACCATAGAACTGACAGGAACTTTGCAAATGATCCTGCTCATATAGCTCAGATTTACACTTGAGGACACTGAGGCCAGAAGGACTGAATTACCTCCCATAGTCAGACTGGATGTGGTAACACAGAGGCTTCACTGGTCAGCCTTCATATATAAATATACTCAAACCCCTTCACATAATAGAATGTTTTGTTACATTAAAGTTATATTTGTAAATGCCTACAGTGCTAACTAGGAGAACAAACTCTGTGTATACAAGTATAAATATACAAAGGTATTTCAAAAAGTTCTTGGAAAATGGAATTAAATGGTGATGTGAAGGCCACTTGTATATTTAATTCATGATCTGTACCATATTTAAAATATATATTTATGTGCACAAATGAAAGTTGAAGAATTACATCAAAATATAATAGTGGTCATGGTTGTTCATAGAACTATTGGTAATTGATGTTTTTGGCTGTAACTTTTTATGTTTTTCAAATATTCTTAAGCCTCTAACCTCTACAATCACATTTTTAAAATTGAAAATCACCCAAATAGTCTTTCAGAAATTCCGACTTGTTATAACCCAACTAAATTACTATCAGCATTATCAATACTCATCAAATTAGGGCAGGACAAAATCCCACAAACCAATTGAAAATGGTAGGAGCAAAGGTCTGTTTGCTTTTTGGCATGAAGACAATACGTGAGCAGTTGCTCCCTTCAGCTTTTGCAGGACACTAACAGTGGGTTAGTCAACACTATGGCCGGCTACAGAGGGCTGTACTCACCCCCACTCGAGCTGGAATGTGAGGCATAGAATGTGCCCTCATTGTCCTTACTGAACCTCACCCCAGTTGGCTCAATACTGAGGGGAAACGGTCCTTTGTTTTTGAAGGTGACCTTGATGGTGTCTCCCACCTCTGCCCAAATGACAGGACCTAGGGACAAAGAGAAATATTATCCTTCCTTGCTGTATAACACACGGAGTATACAAAACAGTTATTTTCTCTGTTTGTGCCCTCTGGCAAGCACCACTGGGAGAAACATGCTTATTTGTGGCAGGTGGAAAGTCTGATTTTTACTAAGTCTGTTATTGAGGCTGGCATTGTGACATGATGGCTAAAGCTGTTGTCTGTGGCACTGGCATTCCATATGGGCATAACTTCCAATCCAGCTCCGTGCTAATGCACCTGAGAAAGCAGCAGAAGACGGCTCAAGTGCCTGGGCCCTGCACCCATGTGGGAGACCTGAAAGAAACTCCTGGCTCCTGGCTTCAGCCTGGCCTAGCCCCAGCCATTGCGGCCATTTGGGGAGTGAGCTAGCAAATGGAAGACCTCTCTCTGCATGTAACTCTGACCTCCAAATAAATAAAATAAATCTTCAAAAAATAATAAATCCATATTTAATCTGACGTGGTAAGGTTGGAAAGAAGTAAGAACTTTTTGACCCAACTTCAAATTAATGAAGTTGGTTGTCATTTTTGTCTAAGACAGTTAATAAACTATAGACAGCTACAAAAAGCTTTTCAGCAAGTCTACACTCTCCTCACCCTAGTCTTCTAGATGTGTGCCTTTATCCTCAGGTCAGAGGGTGCTACAAAGTTGTACCACCTAAAGCAGGCAAGTTCAATTGTCTTGGAAGTGAAGGGTAACACTTTCAGATTTCCCACCACACAATCAATGTTATTACCAATTATTGAATAAAAACATAAATATGCAGTACTTACATAGTTCACTTACTGAGAGCTTCCTATCTGTTCTGAGTGTTCATGTGTATTAACAAATCTAATCCTTGTCTAGTTTGATGAGACAAAAACCATTATTCTTCCCATTGTACAGAAGGGGAACAGCCACAGGCAGTTGAGTGTCAGCTGTCACACAGATGGTAGGTGAGCAGTAAGGACCGTCTGGATCCAGACCTCTGCTGAATCCAGACGGGGCTCCCCAGCTCTGCTGTTCAGCCTGAGCATTGGGGGAGAGCCTGCCTCTGGGCTGTGCCCCAGGCCCGCCCTCACAGGGCCCTGGGACAGATCCAGCCTTCCTCATCTGTAGCCTGCCTTTTCTTTCTGAGGCAATGTACTTTCAGCTGGGAGCAGAAGTTAACGGCCTGGTTACATATTTAAACCAAGTCACATAGCACACAAGTTCCTTTTATCTCTTTGAACAGCAACAACAAAAATAATCATTTGAAGTCAGCATGGCTTTTAATGATTAAGATTCAGCATTGGGAATCTACATCTGGGAAAGTCATTTGCAGCGTTTGATTGATGTTCCCTGCTCCCTGCGTCTAGCTTGCGTGTAGAAATCACGCTGCAGGGCCTGGCTTTTCTGTTCTTTCTGAGGTTGGTGGCTCCTGGGGGAGAGTGTAACGACGACGCGCTCCTGTGTCCTGCTCAGACTCACCCAGCAGGCCAAGGTGTTCCTCTTCAGGGCCTCGCTCCTTTCGGTCAGTGAAGGAGGCATCTGTGTACTCGCGATAAACTAGCTTTTTATAAGAGCCTCCAATTCTTGTAGGTCCTTGTTCGAAAAACACCTCTGAGGCACTGCCAAAAGACAACGGATGGGTTTGATGCAGACACAAAGCAGGTGTTCACATGGAGCACTAATGAAGGCAGAAAATGCTGGCCGGTGCTTAGGAGTGAATCTTTTCCTTGGTTAATGGCAATCCATACTTTTAGGTAGGAAGTCAGAAATTGAGCCTATGAGTGTGTGAGACAGGCCTGAAGACCAGCACCTACTGGGGAAGCTCCAGAAGCCCAGCATTTTGCACTTCGAAGTCCTGCCCAGATCCTGGTACCTTCCAGCTGGTACCAGCCCTTCCCCCAAAGAAAGCTCCCAGGAGAATTCTTTCCTCAGAACCAGATGGGCTACCTGACCTGATAACATGGGGCAATAAAACCTTCACAGACGCCCTAAGAGTGCCAGCAAATCTGGGGAGGAATTTGCTAATTTTCACTCAACAAACCCTTCTGCTAGGACTCCCCATCCTTTGTCCTGGAGGAAAAGGGGAGGTGGGTAAACAGACTCCCCTACAAACCTAGGGAGTGCAAACAGACTGTGTGCTCAGCCCTCTGCCTCTCTGCTGAGCCTGCCCAGGTGTATTCTCTCCATTCAACCTCGCTCTCGCCCCAGTCTGAGCGACTGGGCACTCTCTCTCTCTGTGCCTTCCTTCTGACAGATGCCCTGTCCCCAGTAAAGCCTTATCACTTTACTCTCTGTCTCATGCCTGCATTCTTTTCTTGCTTCCATGGTCTTTTCTCCGGTGACAATGCCAGTTTCTCACACAGAAGCAGACAATTCTAGGCCACTCAGACTTGTAGAGGGTTAAAGAGTACAGGACCATAGAAGAGGTTCCACGACCCCCAAAGTTTAAGAAAGTGTTCTGTAATAGGGTGTTTAATAGTAGCTACTGTTTATTATGTTTTAGCACCAGCCAGGTGCTCAGGGACTTTCCTTTGTAAGTTGAAACTCCCAGGATGAGGCAATAAAGTTGGTATTATTCTCCCCATTTTATAAATAAAGAAGTTAAATTTCAGAAAAGTATTTGATTTGTACAAAGCCATCACATTCATGTCTGATTTCACTTGACAAATGTGTGGAACCCCTGTCGTGGCCAGGAGCCCTGCTCTGTGTTGATGACACAATCATAAGCCAGCTCTCATCCCTGTCCACGTGGGCTTCACTTCTATCAGAGAAGACAGACTGATCCCAGCCGTGGTCTAAAATGAAAGAAGCACAGGCTGTTGGGAGTATTTTCCTGGGGGTGGTGGGAAGTGGCCAAGAGGAAGTGATCTTGAATCCTATCTAGAGGAGAAGAGTTAGTGACATCAGGTGAGGGTGATAGGAGAATGGGCCAGGGGGTTACAGGAGAAAGATTCCAGAGGAGTGAGCATGGCAGGGAGGCACAGCGGAGGCTTAGCATGTTGGGTAGGACAGAGGAGAGAGGAATGGGGGAAGGAGAGGGAAGAGAGATGGGGGAAGTGGAGGGAGGCCTTGTTCAGGCTTCAGCGCTCCATTTTAGGGTAGTACTGAAAGATGTAAGCCTTTGAAAGATGGGAGTATTTAAGATTAGTGTTTTAGGAGAATCTCTCCAGTGGCTGCTTGGACAACATGCTGAGAAAGGCAAAACTGCAGGAGGAAGATCAGTCAAGGGCTTGTTTTTATAATCCCAGTGAAAGACCATGATGGCTCCAGAGGTAGCGCCAGGAGAATGCAGAGGGCGAGGCAGTGTGCAGGGATGTTTAGGATGTCAGGAGTCAGGACTTGATGAGGACAGGAGGAGGAGGAGGAGTATCCATAATGAACACATCTTCCTTCCCTTTTCCATGTTCTGATTAACCAAAGCTAACTGCTGATCTTGTGACTGGAGAGTCTGTTCCATTTGACAGATAAATAGTGCTTGCTTGACGTTTAAAAATTAACAGAAAATTGATCTCTGTGAAACATAGGAGTGGGAATAAGAGAGGGAGGAGATATATAGGACGGCACATACTCACTCAGACCTACCTCCAATGGTGGAACTAGAAATGTGCCAGGGGATTTCAACTCAACCTTACCAAGGAGGCAGGTACCAATGCCAGCACACTTGGTGAAGTGATAAGTATAAATACACAACCGATCCAAAAGATAGGGTAAGTGTCGAAGAGATTACACAAATAAGACCAGTGTAAGCAAATAATGAAGGATAGAATCAAAAGGGAGAGAATGATCCTGCGGGGGAAGCAGGACACACAGCAGACTCATAGAATGGCAAATGCCCAAAACAGCACTCCTGCCTCAGAATCAACCCTTGGGACATTCGGATCCGACTAAAAGGTCCATGAGAGTCTCACAGGCATGGAAAGCCATGACACAGTGGCAAAAAACAATCTAAATGAAAGATCCTGGTGAACAAGACCCCAGCAGAAGGATCAGGCCATCAAGGAGAGAGGCACCTTTCTCTGAAGGGAGGAAGGAGCCTCCACTGTGATACGGCCTTGACTAAACAAATTCAGAGTTGGTGAACTCAAGGGGCTTCCATAGCCTAGACAGCTCATAGCAAGAGTCTCGGGTGATTGCTGACATCATAAATAAGAGTGCCAATTGTTAAATCAACAACGGGAATCACTGGGTTCATGCTGCCCACGTAGGATCTCTGTCCTTAAAGTGTTTAACTATGAAACTCAAAAACAACACTACTAGTCGAACAATACCCTATACCTTGTGTGGTTGTGTGAGTGCAGCCTGTTGAAATCCCTTCTCAGTATATACTAAGTTGATCTTCAGTATATGAAGGTAATTGAAAATGAAACGTGATGAAGGGCGGGATGGGAGAGGGAGTGGGAGAGGGGAGGGCCACGGAAAGGAGGGAAGTTCGGGAGGGGGGGAAGCCACAACAATACAAAAGTTGCATTTTATATTCTACTTAAAACTATTGGATGAACTCTGTAATTAATACACAATTACTCTTAGGTGTTTAATTAATGCTATAACTAGTACTCAAATAGTATTTTATACTTTGTGTTTCTGTGTGGGAGCAAAATGTGGAAATCTTTACTTAATATACGCTAAATTGATCTTCTGTATATAAAGATAATTGAAAATTAATCTTGATGTGAAGGGAAGGGGAGAGGGAGTGGGAGAGGGGAGCGTTGTGGGTGGCAGGGAAGTTACAGGGGGGAGGAAGCTATTGTAATCCATAAGCTGTACTTTGGAAATTTATGCTCATTAAATAAAAAAAAAAATAATGCTTGCTTGCGCATTCCAGAAATTGGCCTTGAGAAGGCTGGATGAACCCACAGAGGAATCTGGCCTACCCCAGTCAGTACAACAAGAGATTTATGTAAGCATGGGATGAGAGTAACCACTGTGACTCCAACAAGCCTCTTAAGGCTTGGCTAGGGGCCAGTGTGCAGCTGGCACTACTCTCTGTTCCCTTTGCTCTTGATTCTTCCTCTACCTCCCCTTTCCCCCTTTTAAACGTTCTTGTGATAACTTGCAAATTGGGAGACAGCACTTTTGGAATGAAAGGATCTGCTCTTATGCCAAGAATGCTAGCTTCTTGAATAGGCATGTTTCCTCGAATTAACTCTTCCCTGGTGAGCTGACTATGCAGCAGCAGGCAGCCTGGGCCTAATCATGACTGGTATCAAGAGGCTGAGTCAAGAATGGTGATTGGGCTTTGCACTTGGGTACTTGGATGGGTGAATGGCCAAATAGTGTTTTGAGCAAGAGAACTCAGATTTGCAGAGGAGATAGTGCGTTCAAGTTTAGACATAAGGAGTTGAAGGAGTCCCATCCCAGTGGGACTGTCATTAAGAAGTTCAAAAGTGCAAATCTGAACTTTACTAGGGCTTTCTGGGTTGGAGATGTAGTTCTATGAGTCATCACATTTGGCTGTCTGTGTAGTCTGGGACTTAAACATTTGTTTCAGGACTTTAAAAAGATTTATTTTTATCTTCTTGAAAGGTAGAGCCACAGAGAGAAAGAGAGGGAAAAACATAGAGAGAAGTCTTCCATCTGCTGGTTCACTCTCAAATAGCCACAACAACCAGGGCTGGGCCAGGTCAAAGCCTGGAACCATGAGCCTCTCCCAGGTCTCCCTCAACAGTGCAGGGACCCAAGCACCTGGGCATCTTCCACTGACCTCCCAGGCTCATCAGCAGGGAGCTGGATTGGAAGCAGAGCAGCCAGAACTTGAACCAGTGCCCATATGGGATGCTGGTGCTGCAGGCAGTGGCCCAACCCACCACACCACATGCCAGCCACGTTGGTAAATACTTAAATTTTCCAAGTAGGGATTTTTAAGATGAGTGGAAAACAGGGTTTCTCTGAGATAGTGATGGATGAGCAGAGAATTGGGGCAGAGAAGTGGCCTAATCTCACTGATGTTTCTGAAAGGTCACCATGGGTGCTTTGTGGGAAATGGACAGAAATAAAGGAAGACAGGCCGGCGCCCCGGCTCAATAGGCTAATCCTCTGCCTTGTGGTGCTGGCACACTGGGTTCTAGTCCCGGTCGGGGCACGGGATTCTGTCCTGGTTGCCCCTCCTCCAGTCCAGCTCTCTGCTGTGACCTGGGAAGGCAGTGGAGGATGGCCCAAGTGCTTGGGCCCTGCACCCCATGGGAGACCAGGAGAAGCACCTGGTTCCTGGCTTCGGATCAGCGCGGTGCGCCTGCCACAAAGGCCATTGGGGGGGTGAACCAATGGAAAAAGGAAGACCTTTCTCTCTCTGTCTCTCTCTCTCACTGTCCACTCTGCCTGTCACAAAAAAAAAAAAAAAAAAAAAAAAGAAAAAGATGCTGTTTTCACTACACTCTCAAATCTGTATGTATGAATTTATATACCTTATATAAAAATTAAAAAAGATATTATTAAAAAAAGAAATAAAGGAAGACTGAGCAGGAAGAACGGCAGGGAGGCCATGGAAATCATGCAGACCTGTGCCAAGAGTAGCTTATGTGCATCAAGGGACATTTTCAAGAGGGTGAAAGACAACCTGCAGAATGGGAGAAAATATTTGCAAAGATTTGATTAGGGATTAAAATCCAGAACATACAAAGAACTCCTACAACTCAACAATAACAACACAAAACCAAACCCCTTTCAAAAGAGGGCAAGGGACATGAATACATGATAAATGACTAATAAGCATATGAAAAGATGCTCAACATCATTAATCATTAAGGCAATGCAAATCAAAACTACTACAAAATATCACCTCACACCCACTAAGATGGCTAATTTATATATTAAAAAAACATTCAGTTCCAGGGAGGATGTGGAGAAATTGGAACTCTGTGCATGGCTGGTGGGTGTGTAAACATGGTGCAGCCACTACGGGAAATTTAGAAGTTCCTTGAAGAGCTAAAAATAGAATTTTCATACCATGCAACACAGCAATTCCACTGCTTGATGGAAACCCAAAAGAATTGAAAGAAAGGACTTGATCAGATATTTTTACACCAATATCCATGGCAGCATTATTTGCATTAGCCAAAAGGTGAAGCAGTCCAAATGTTCATCAACAAGTGAGTAAACAAAATGTGGCTTATACAGTTAATAGAGAATTATTCTACTTTAAAGAGGAATTAAAAATTCTGAGACACACTACAACACTGACAAACCTTGAAGGCATGTTAAGTGAAATAATTACACATAAAAGGACAAATATTCCACTTGGATGAATTGCTGAAAATCTGCAAACTCATAAAGATAGAAAGTAGCATTGATGGGGCCGGCACTGTGGCATAGCAGGTAAAGCCACTGCCTGCAATGCCAGCATACCATCTGGACACCTGTTCGAGTCCCAGCAACTCCACTTCTGATCCAGCTCTCTGCTATGGCCTGGGAAAGCAGTAGAAGATAGCCCAAGTCCTTGGGCCCCTGCACTCCCATGGGAGACCCAGAGAAGGCTCTGGGCTCCTGGCTTTGGACTGGCCCAACTCCGGCCATTGCAGCCATTTGGGGAGTGGACCTGCGGATGGAAGACTTCTCTCTCTCTCTCTCTCTCTCTCTCTCTCACTCTCTCTCTCTCTCTCCCTGCCTCTGCCTGTCTGTAACTCTGCCTTTCTAATAAATAAATCTTAAAAAAAAAAAAAAGAGAAAGTAGCATTGAGGCTCTCAGGGTATGAGAGAATAGAATTGAAGGTTATTGTTTAAGGGTACAGAGTTTCTACTGGGGATGATGCCAAGGTTCTGGAAACGGATAGTGGTGATGGTTGTATAACTTGTGCATGTCCTTGATGCTGTTGTTTGCTATATTTGCAGAAATGGAAAATAAATAACTGATCCCTCTAGTTGTATTCAGTATTTTCTTATGACTGAGTTGGACATTTGATAACATTTGAACTCACCTTTTCTCACAGATTCAGTCATTGTTCTCAAAGTCAGACTTGTACCAAACACCTCAATAAATATTTAACGTATATTTACCCAGTTTCAGATACCAGTGAGAAGCTGAACTGCTGAAGCAGCATTTTGGGTGGCGAGGGGAGAGTATTTTTGAAACAGCAGCATTTCTGTGAAGTACCTTCCAGGTGCTGTTAGATTTTCGTGGGTGAACGTGTCTACACCAGAGGGAGCGTAGTCCCAGATGGTTTCCTCAGCAGCTATGTAGTAGTGCCTGATTTGCTTCCCGTGGATGCCATCCTCTGCCGGAGACTTGTGGCAGTCCTGCACCTGGAAGAAGGCCTGCAGCCCGGCTGAAAGAACACGGGAGGGGGGACTGGTTAATGCAGCGGTGTTCATCGCTTGTTTTCATCATGGAAACTGAAGAAACAAGCAGACAGAAGCACCATTATCAACTAAGGTAAATGCCTATCGATGAATTACTAAAGGAAAAATTCAAGTTTTAAAAAAGATATACCTTTTTATGTGCATACAACATAGCAAAAAGATGTTAAAGCTATGTTTTAAAATGTGCCAATTTCTGGCTGGCGCCACGGCTCAATAGGCTAATCCTCCACCTGCAGCGCTGGTACACCGGGTTCTAGTCCCGGTCGGGGCACCGGATTCTGTCCCGGTTGCCCCTCTTCCAGGCCAGCTCTCTGCTGTGGCCCGGGAAGGCAGTGGAGGATGGCCCAGGTGCTTGGGCCCTGCACCCCATGGGAGACCAGGAGAAGCACCTGGCTCCTGCCTTCGGATCAGCACGGTGCGCTGACCGCAGCAGCCATTGGAGGGTGAACCAACGGCAAAGGAAGACCTTTCTCTCTGTCTCTCTCTCACTGTTCACTCTGCCTGTCAAAAAAATAAAAATAAAATTAAAATAAAAAAATGTGCCAATTTCTGTGGTGTGTCACTTGGTAGTACTTTTGATGAGAAGAAAAGGACAGATTTCTAGATAAGCAGAAAGGGGCAGTTTTTTTTTTTTTTTTTTTTTGACAGGCAGCGTGGACAGGGAGAGAGACAGAGAGAAAGGTCTTCCTTTGCCGTTGGTTCACCCTCCAATGGCCGACGTGGCCGGTGCGCTGCGGCCGGCGCATCGCGCTGATCCAATGGCAGGAGCCAGGTGCTTCTCCTGGTCTCCCCATGGGTGCAGGGCCCAAGCACTTGGGCCATCCTCCACTGTACTCCCTGGCCACAGCAGAGAGCTGGCCTGGAAGAGGGGCAACCAGGACAGAATCCGGCGCCCCGACCGGGACTAGAACCCGGTGTGCCGGCGCCGCAAGGTGGAGGATTAGCCTAGTGAGCCGCGGCGCCGGCCTGGAGCAGTGCTATTTTAAGGGGTAGATAGGGTGGGTGAGGAGGAATACAATGAGCATGTATTATGTTCTTACACACAAAATGACTGGCACCTGCTGTGAGGGGGCCGCCTGTGGTCCAGGTCATTCAAGGGTCATTCAAAAAGTTCATGAAGGGGAGGGCCTTTGGCTTAGAAGTTAAGATGGCAACTGGCTCATCTTCATTCCATATCAAGTGGCTGGAGTCGGGTCCTGGCTCCTCCCCTCCCAGCTTTCTGCTAATGTGCATCTTGGAAAACAGTGGATGATGGCACAAGTACTTGGGTGTCTGCTACATAAGTGGCTCCAAGCTCCTGGACCAAGCTCCAAGCCCGTCCCAGCACCAACCCTTGTGGACTTTTGAGGAGCGACACAGTGGATGGGAATTCTATCTCTTTGTTTTTCTCTTTGTGTCTCTTAAATAAATAAATTGTAAAAGTCTCTTTGATGGACTACAAACACATGAAAAAAAATTGTTCAGGGTCACTAGCCATCAGGTAAATGCAAAAAAAACCACAGTGAGGTTTCACCTCACCCCAGTTAGAATGGCTGTCATATAGAAATAAAAAATTTACAAATAAAAAAATTTACTAATGCTGCAAGCATGTGGGGAAAAAGATGCCCTAATCCATTGTTGGTGAGAATGTAAACTGGGCGGCCATTGTGGAGGATAGGCCTTGAGAATGATGGACGCTGGCTGGGGCCATACCCCAGGGCTTCCAGAAGGTCTCTTGACCGGACACCAGACCTCAACAACCCAAATGGTGTTGGGCCAGGAAACGCACTTTTCAGCAGGGAGTGAGTCCCCTGCTCTTTGGAGTCCTCACGAGCTGTAAAGCCAGAGGCTCCACTCTTCATACGTCTCATCTCAGCTCTAGAATGTTGGTCTGGTCTGACTCGGCCTCCTTTTACAGGAATAGGCCCATCGCGTGGGACTGAGAGAAGGGCTTGGAATAACTTTGAAATTCAGGCAAGGGCCACTCTCTAGTGTTTTTTTAGGGCTCCCTGACGGGACACCAGACCCTGATAGCCTGTTAGGATGTCGTCTGAAAACTCCACCCTATTCTTCCTTCCTCGGAGGTTAGTTTGTTGGTGAGACTAGGTGCAGTTTGGAGCAAGGCCATGGGCTCTGGGCTCCATGCCTGAACGAATTTTTCATTTACCCCAGATCCCAAGAAGATCTCTATCTCTCTCTCTCCTCCTCTTCCTCCTCTTCCTCTTCCTCCTCCTCCTCCTCCTCCAAATGCTTTCCATATCTCACCAGGTCTTCTCAATTCCTACAAACTTGAATTCCTGGTCTCATTTGTGGGTATTTCCTAGCTATCTCGTTTGTTAGCTCTGGGTTAAAGTTTAATTATCCCTTTTGCAGACAGGCAGTTTTTTGATCTAGACTCCTATTAAGTCCCCACATGACTCAAACTTGTTTAGACGTCTCAGTATATCTCTGCTATCCCCAACTTCCTTCTCAAGCCCCCTCTATTGGGCCCCTCTGTCAGGTCTTTCCTACTCTGTGTTTTCTAGCCAGCTCTAGTAAGTTATTTTCTTATCTCTGGTTCTGACTATGTTGAAATTGTTCCAAATTATGGGATAATTCCATGTGCTGCTTCTTATATTTAAGGTTTTATTTCTGATTCTTGGGATGACAAAGAGACAGAACTTTTGTGTTCTGTCGAAGTAACTTATTGTGTTTTCTTAATGTCTCTGTTAAGTTCTGATTGTTTAAAAACAATTATTTTTTTATTAATAGTTATTCATTCTAAAGCATTTGAGTAATCATTTTGTAACAATGATCAAATCTGGTCTACATTATATCATGATGTTAAGAGATCCTATTTTAACCAGATATTTTAAGCCTTCTTGGTATCTTTGACAGGCATTCAAAAAAATCACAGTTCCACATTCTTTGGACTTTGATATTTCCAGCTGGGCTCCTGGAAATTTCAAAGGATATATGTGTCATCCTGCAGAGACACCAACTAATAAGGCTATTTGGATTATATTAAAGGTACTGTCAAGATGTGAAGTGGTGCTAAATTTTAAGCTATGATGATGTAAAATGCTACTGATACAAATGTCCAAAAGTTACAAAAGTCTAATGATCTTGTTGTGTTATCAGACATGATGGTTATCTTAATGAGAAAGGCCCAGAGACATGAAAGGGATGTTTTATAAAATCCTACAGGTGCTTTCAGAAATACTTTGTGGAAAAAGCAAGTGCCTCTTGTTGGTTAATGAGTTTATAATTTTAAACAAGGCTATTTGAAGTCTTTTGTCATCCATAGTTTTGAATTCTCCAAACACTAAAAATCAGATTTACTGCTCATCAAGTTAAAACATTGTTGGCTCTATGTTTAAAGCGTATCCTCTTTTAGATTCCAAAGGACTTCTTTTTCACTGACCTCTATTTTATTTAGTACTTCAAGGACAGTTCTATAAGCACATAAAGTCAGTAATGGACTACAAGTTCCATCTGAGAAAAAGTATGGTTAATTCAGATTACTAAGAGCAGGAAGTAATTCTAATCAATTGATGATAATTAAAAAAAAGCTAAGGATTTTAAGAAGCTATTATTGAAACTGCTTTATTGTTCTATATTGTATGTATACATGTGTAGATTTTCTATATCTACAAGGGAAAATTTACTTATTAACAGTTCTGTTTTAATTGGCTCATAGATAAAAATATTGCTCATAAATTTAAACCGCTAAATTAATTGATGATATCCTTTTTGGTTCACGTAACCTAAAATAAATCCCTGTACCAGATGTTTTATATTTGTTAGTAGGAAGAAACTAAAAATGTTTAAGTCATTGACATGTTTGTACTTGGGTTTGCTGGTCAAACAAGTTACATTTGTGTTAGATATATAAACTATGTTTCCAAAGACATGTACTCTTGTCTGAAATTTATAGAAGGTATTGCACCGTTTGATAAATGTTTTTGTAAGTTATCATTTAACAATTAAAATTGTCTGCTAAGTTTTGCTATTAAGTTACTAAGAGTAAGCAATCTGGGAAGCCTGACTTGTTTCCTCATTTCTCTAATCTCTTCAAGATAAGAAACTGATTCTATTCTGACGGCCTCTCCACTGTGATGTACAGTTTGATCTTTAGACTTTATAAAAGGGATGGATAACATTTTTCTGTAATAATAGCCTGGCCACATAGAAGACTAAATAACATAGGCAAAATGAGAGCTTAAATTATGATTTCACAGCTAGATTCACTTTGCCATGGGCACAGTAAACATGCAAAACCTCCCTTTTCAAACCAAAGGAAGGGAGAGAAAGTTTTACTAATGACTTCAAATTTTATAGATAAGGTGGTCATCATGCCTGATGTTAAAGCGAGGACATAGCTTTCCTCATGGGCATTGTCTACCTCACAGAAAGACCACTGTCAAAACATGTGACTATAGAGTTCTAGCTTTGGCCACCAGAGATTAGGAATGGGACTGAGCACCCCCTTGACTTGCATCTCTTAAAGATTTCCTCTGGTCTACTTTACCAGAAACCTGGAGGAAGAGGAAGCTAGGCAGCAGAAGCAATGTAAAGACAGGTGGCAGGTCAATTAATGGCTGCTTTACACAGTGATCTGCCACCAAGGAGACCCAACAGGCCAGTCCACTGGCATTGGTTTTTGATCTGGAAAGCCAGGGTCTTGGATGGACACAAAAGTCAGCTTTTGAAGAGCCCTGGCAGCTCTGCCAGCCAAGAGCTGGGTCACTGGAAACAGAACTTCCTAGGGGTTGAAGGACTCCTGGGTCAGAGCCACAGACCCTGTTGGCCTTAAGCTGAAAAAAGCCCTTCACTTGGCTCAGCTTCCAAAGTAACCACCACTGTTGAGGGAACAGCCAATTAGGGACAGCGACACTGCAGGCAGAACTGTAAACCTCCTTCCAGAGATGCCACCTGTCTTCTATTCAGGCCAGCTCTCCCTCAGGGCAGCAAGGCAATGGAAGTCCACAGGACACCTTCCCCAAGGAAACTTCCAATTTTACCATAAGAATAGCAAGGGAGTGGGGATTCCATCCCTCTGAGCTCACCAAAACAAGTTACCTATCCCACCCCTTGGTAAATAAGATTATGGATCAGGTCTTTTGATGGGTTTTGTCCTTTTCTTGTAACTTAATGTCAAGTTGATAAGTTTTTTTCTTCCCCAAAATTGTGCTTGAAAACCCCACTACCACCAACCCCTTCAGATTTTGCCTCTCTTGGAGCCCCCTCCATGCCACTCTGGCTGGAGGTCTCTGACTTAAATAAATCTTGCTTTTAAGTCTTAAAAAAATACCATACATTTTCCCCGATCTGTTGTAACTAATAGAGTACAAAATATATTATATATAAGCAAAGTTGACATTTTGAGATTCGATGATTGTTTATAGCCCTTGTCTCTACTGTTGAAGAATATTGTTTTTTTCTTCTTACTATTTGTTGAATTCTTTTTTTTTACTTGAAAGGCAGAATTATGGGGTGCCGGATGGGGGAGGAGAGAGAGAGGTGTTTCATCTGCTGATTCACTCCCCAAATGGCAGCAATGGCTGGAGCTGGGCCAGACCAAAGCCAGAAGCCAGGAGTTTCTTCCATGTCTCCCACTTAGGTTGAGGGGCCCAGGTCAGGGGGCCAGGTCATCTTCCACTGCTTTATCGGATGCATTAGCAGGGAACTGGATCAGAAAGGGAGCAACTTGGACTTGAGCTGATCCCATATGGGATGGCAATGCTGCAGGCAGCAGCTTTACCCACTACACCACAGCAGCAGCCCTGACTATTTGTTGAATTCTTTACTTAGTGTAGGGTTAATCTGATGAGTATAAAATAAACTGAAAATAGATCATTGTACAAATTAAAAGAAAGAATAAGAAAGGAAGGAGAGTGAGAGCGTGGGGAGGAGGGAAGGTAGGGTGGGAAGTATCACTATGCTCCTAAATCTGTATATATGAAATTTGTTTACCTTAAAAAAACTTTTTAAAAATCATTTTTAAGAATTTCATGGATTAACAGTGACTTGATCAGCCCTTGTCCTGACTGTTGATGTACAATTTAATAGTTTATCCCTTTTAGTATTTTTCTTTTGTTCTAATTAATACTATTGGTTGAACTCTGTAATTAACACACATTTATTCTTAGGTGTTGAAATTTAACTGAAAAGTGATCTCTGTTAAATATAAGCGTGGGAATAAGAGAGGGAAGAGATGTACAATTTGGGACATGCTCAAGCTGACTTTCCCCAAATGGTTAGTTAGAAATGTGCCAGGGGATTCCAATTCAATCCCATCAAGGTGGCATGTACCAATGCCATCTCACTAGTCCAAGTGATCAGTTTCAGTTCACAATTGATCACACTGATAGGTCTAAGAGTCAAAGGGATCACACAAACAAGGCTAGTGTCTGCTAATACTAACTGATAGAATAAAAAAGGGAGAGAATGATCCAACATGGGAAGTGGGATACACAGCAGACTCATAGAATGGCAGATGTCCTAAACAGCACTCTGGCCTCAGAATCAGCCCTCGGATCTGGCTGAAGCGCCCATGAGAGTATTTTAGGCATGGAAAGCCAAGACACTCTGGCAAAACAAAACAAAACAAAACAAACCCAGAAACCTAAATGAAAGATCTCTGCACGTGAGATCCCAGTAGAAAGAACGGGCCATCAAAGAAGGAGGTACCTTTCTCTTAAGGGAGGAGAGAACTTCCACTTTGACTATGACCTTGTCTAAATAAGATCAAAGTCAGCGAACTCAAGAGGCTTCCATAGCCTTGGCAACTCATGACTAGAGCCTAGGGAGATTACTGATGCCATAAACAAGAGTGTCAAATTGTTAAGCCAACAACAGGAGTCACTGTGTACTTACTTCTCATGTGGGATCTCTGTCCTTAATGTGTTGTCCAATGTGAAGTAATGCTATAACTAGTACTCAAACACTATTTTACACTTTATGTTCTGTGTGAGTGCAAACTGATGAAATCTTTACTTAATATATACTGAATCGATCTTCTGCATATAAAGATAATTGAAAATGAATCTTGATGTGAATAGAATGGGAGAGGGAGCGGGAGATGGGAGGAGTGCAGGTGGGAGGGAAGTTATGGGTGGGGAAAAGCCATTGTAATCCATAAACTGTACTTTGGAAAATTATATTTACTAAATCAAAGTTAAAAAAAAAAGAATTTCATGGGGGCCGGTGGTGTGGCACAGTGGGTTAACACCCTGGCCTGAAGCGCCGGCATCCCATATGGTCTCCAGTTTGCATTGTGGCTGCTCCACTTCCAATCCAGCTTTCTGCTGTGGCCTGAGAAAGCAGAAGATGGCCCAAGTGCTTGGGCCCCTGCACCCGCATGGGAGACCCAGAAGAAGCTCCTGGCTCCTGGCTTCGGATCGGCACAGCTCCAGCCATTGCGGCCAATTGGGGAGTGAGCCAGTGTTTGGAAGACCACCCACCCTGCCTCTCCTCTCTCTGTGTAACTCTTTAAAATAAATAAATAAATAAGAATCTTAAAAAAAAGAATTTCATGGAAAATATATATTATGAAAAAGCTATGCATGGATTCCAAGTTTTTTGTACTAATATAAGCTTACCTTTTAGTTCCATTTTTCATGAACTTTTTGAATTACCCTTGTATGTAATCAATGCAGTAGTGTCTGCAGGTCAAATTAGCATACCCAAAGACCTAGATTAAACCTAATTTCTTTAAGAGACAAACATGACAAACTAATAATTTTTCAATAATATTAAATATTTTCATCACATTGCATTAAAGAGACAGAGGAGAGATTTATCAAATTAAACTGAGGAATAGCCAGACTCAATGAACATATGTGGCTACACTTGAAAGAAACACATGAAAAAAAAAAACCAGGCCACTCTTTTTAGTGTAATATTCAAGTCTGGTTTTATAATATTGGATATCTTACAAGATTGAGAAACTATTTATAGTACTATCAAGGAGGAATTGTACTCTCTAAGCCAATTCTTTTCTACAAATGTATGTATTTTCAGATTTCAATACTTTATATTCTAGTATTTAAGGCCTTTTTATTACTTTATGATACGTGCCAGTATAGAATAAAACTAAGACACCAATCCAATGTCACATCATTACAAAGGCAATTCAGCTTTCGACTGTCATTCTCAGTCATCTCCCCATTAGCAGTATAACTGAAACCTGCCTCTTTTTTCTAGCTGATAGCTGACGTCAGGTAAAGATGCCCTACCTTTCAGATGGTTCAGATTCTGACAGCTAAGCATCCATTCTCCAGGGTTCTGGGCCACCATGAAAGCATCAAAAAGAGTAGCAGGAAAGAGGTTGATCGTATCGATGCGGTAGTTCTTGTTCGTTAACGCTTGCCCATGAAAGAAAGCTGCGTGCACATCAACTTCATTACCCATACCAAAAAGATACCACTTCACTCTGTCTTCTGCACACATGGAGAGTCCTGGGAGACTTCCAAACGTGTATCCATTCACAGCTGTAAGTCAAGTGCAGAGTTTGTGAATAGTAGACATTGGTGCCTGATAGTGGTAGTTACTGCTACAGAAACACTATCAATCTGGGATGGAAAATGCCTGGCACACACCCTAATGTTCTGTCCTCCTGTACCATGTCAGACATTGCTAATCGAGCACAGCACTCTTTCATTTTGGACCTGAATTCAGCCTGAGGGTTCTTTTCAACACCACAGTAGCAGATGAACACAATACTAGAGATGAAACTATTTGCTTTGTTATAAATTGTAATGTTGGTTGTATATGTGTTTGCAAGTACAGATGTGTGCATATATATATACATTTACACAAAACAAACACAAAGTAATTTTAAAAAGATTAAAGGTTATTTAGTAATCAATGGGTTACTAATCATGTCGGCAGTAGTAGTATGGGTGTTTTAATTTTTCTTATTGTATATCAAAACTTCCAATTTTATAGTGAAGATTTCTCTTATAGTAAGAAGATAGGGCAAGTTTTGTTTCCTCTTTTTAAAAGATTTATTTATTTATCTGAAAGTTTGAAAAGCAGAGTTACAGAGAGAGAAAGAGAGACAGAGAGAGAATCTTCCATTCGCTGGTTCACTCCCAAAATGGCTGAAACAACTGGAGCTGGGCCAGGTGGAAGCTAGGAGCCAGGAGCTTCCTCTGGGTCTCCCACATGGGTGCAGGAGCCCAAGGACTTGGGCCATCTTCAGCTGCTTTCCCAGGCCATAGCCGGAGCTGGATCAGAAGTGGAGCGGCTGGGATTTAAATCAGTACCCTTATGGGATGCTGGCCCCTGCACCACAGTGCTGACCCTATTCTTGTTTTTTTCAGATTGGAAGACAAAATTGAAAAAAAAAAATTAAGGAAGAAAAAAAGAAATTCAGAGGAAGGACAGCAGGAGCCAGGGAAGAGAGTCTCAAGATCCAAAAATCCAAAAACTGGGGGCCGGCGCTGTGGCGCATCAGGTTAAAGCTCCAGCCTGAAGCACCAGCATCCCACGCGGGTTCTAGTTCAAGTCCCAGCTGCTCTTCTTCCGATCCAGCTCTCTACTATGGCCTAGGAAAGCAGTAGAAGATGGCCCAAGTGCTTGGGCCCCTGTACCCGTGTGGGAGACCTGGCTTTGGATTGGCCCAGTTACCGCTGTGGTGGCCATTTGGGGAATGAGCCAGTGGATGGAAGACATGGAAGACCTCTCTCTATATATATCTATCTACCTCTTCTTTTTTTTTTTTTTTTTTTTTTTTTTACAGGCAGAGTGGACAGTGAGAGAGAGAGACAGAGAAAAAGGTCTTCCTTTGCCGTTGGTTCACCCTCCAATGGCCGCCGCGGCCGGCGTGCTGCGGCCCGGCGCATTGCGCTGATCCGAAGGCAGGAGCCAGGTGCTTCTCCTGGTCTTCCATGGGGTGCAGGGCCCAAGCACCTGGGCCATCCTCCACTGCACTCCCTGTTCACAGCAGAGAGCTGGCCTAGAAGAGGGGCAACCGGGACAGAATCCGGCGCCCTGACCGGGACTAGAACCCAGTGTGCTGGCGCCGCAAGGCGGAGGATTAGCCTGTTGAGCCACAGCGCCGGCCTATCTACCTCTTCTGTAACTCTGTATTTCAAATACATAAAAATAAATATTTTAAAAAATTCAAAAACTGGATGGTCCCAGAATTTCCTGGGTAGAAACTAGTTCTAGCAAAGACATTGATTTGCTAGCAGTACCAAACCAAACCTTTCCAAATAGAAATATCTTTTCCTAAATGGATTTTGTTGTTGTTGTTGTTGCTGTTGTTAATATATAGCAGAGGCAGGATTAAAGTATGGAAAGGGGACCTGACAGGCAGATAAAAATAGGAGTTGCTAACAGAAATAAAATAATTACTTTATTGAGTAGTTTATTTTTCTGTGTTGGCAGTGCGGTTATCTTTGGGGTCTCAGTTTCTGAGTTCAGGTTATCTAGCACAAGATGAACATAAACATCTACATGTGCTGGTGTGGTTGGTGTAAAGGTACTGGATTTCTCATACAAATTCTGAGGGCTCAGTAGTCTTACTAAGTCTAGCATTTGTGTCTGAGAATTAAGAAAAAGATTAGGGCCGGCGCTGCGGCTCAATAGGCTAATCCTCCGCCTTGTGGTGCCGGCACACTGGGTTCTAGTCCCGGTCGGGGCACGGGATTCTGTCCTGGTTGCCCCTCTTCCAGGCCAGCTTTCTGCTGTGGCCAGGGAGTGCAGTGGAGGATGGCCCAAGTGCTTGGGCCCTGCACCCCATGGGAGACCAGGAGAAGCACCTCACTCCTGCCATCGGATCAGCGTGGTGCGCCGGCCGCAGCGCGCCGGCCTCGGCGGCTGTTGGAGAGTGAACCAACAGCAAAAGGAAGACCTTTCTCTCTGTCTCTCTCTCTGTCCACTCTGCCTGTCAAAAAAAATAAATAAATAAATAAATAAAAAGATTAGGCAGTAAAAAAGGCATTTCTAGACAAAACAAAGTAAGCCAAAATACAGCAAAGACTGATGTAAAATGAGTGGCCCAGTGAGGGCAATATGGTATGTAAAGGAAATAGACCATTTGGAACCAGTGGTCCCAACTATTTTCTTAATATATATAATAAAAAATATAATAATAACATAGTAATAAAAATAACTTGGTATTTTGCAATACGTGTATAATTTTAGTTTAATGGTTTTAGAGTGCCTTAAATAATTTTTTAAATGTCTTGGAGGATAAGTAAATATGCAAATGTAACATACACATGCATTACACCATAACTGATGTTATTTTATCCTTATCCGTTAGGAGCAATTTTGATGTATTCAGCTTTATCCAGCTTACAGAGTTTTGATTTTGACCTATTTAGCTGAGTATCAACTCGGATGTCTGATATGCTTCACTACCATACACTAAGCTAGAAAAACACTTTTTATTCAGTGAGTGAATAGGCTTAGCAGAATTAAACACATCAAGAAATAAGAGCGTTAGCAGTCTTCTGTGATCTTACAGTACATTCTGTTACTCTCCTGGAACTCTTCGTCATCTTCGTCGACTCCCTCTGGGTCAGAGCAGTAGGTCTTAATGTTGTCTCCTAAGTACCAGCTGAGATTCTCATCCACCACAGAAAACATCACCACAAATTCTTGATCAATATTTTTTTCTTTTTCTTTTTCCTTATCCAGAGAATCTGAAGTGAAAAATTATTTCAGTAGAAGTAAATTTCAACATATATTTTGGTTTATATTTTCAGATGAGTTATGAGAGTTTTTGAAATGTTTAGTATTTCCCCTCCTAAACCACAAATAGGGACCAGCCACTCCCTCCTGTTTTACAGATGTGGAACCACATAATGAATTTCGTGTGTAGTATCCTACACTTGGGAGACACTCGCATATCTGGGTGTCCACAGACCACATGACTGAAATGCTGTGTGGCCAGTGGGAAGATGTGTCAATGTCTTCCGGTGTGTATAACCACAAGCTGAAAACGTCTCTGCAGGTTATTAATTGTTGTTCATGTAAGCACTGTAATTCATGTGCTTTGAGCTATGTTGTCTTTCCCATGATGTCAGAAATAAATACTCCGATATTATATTTACCAATATGGTACAAATATCTACAAATCTGTCGCCATGGAGAGCCACTGCGAAGTCACATTTGACAAAGCTGTAATTCCCCAGACTACTGTTTGAAGCTGGATGTGGCAAGCTCATCCCCAAACGCAACGTATCCCATGCAGTTTAGCTTTGCTGCCATTTTCCCTGCGCAAAGACTGTTCCTGCCTTGCTCTTCCCTTCCTTTTTAATAGGCGCATCACCTCTCTACTTTATTCAATTTCAACAAGATGACTTCACCTGCATTAAAGAACTGGCTTACCCCTGGCTTATGGTCAAATCTTGTGAGCAATAATGAGAGAATGCACCTTTTTTACAGATTATTAAAGGTCCGATGAGTCCCGAGGCAATGTCTTTAGGAGCATCGATGTGGGAGTGGTAAATCCTCGTCACACAATTGCCATCTCCCTCACCAGGGCTTTGTTCTTCACTGGCATTTAGTATGTAAGTATACCGCTCTCCCGGAAGCACTTTGTCATCTGCTTTTTGAACAGCTGTGGTATTATCGGGGTAGATGGCCCCTGGAAAGGAACAAGCAGCAAAGTTACAGAGTGCATATATCTGAACTCAGTCAAGAAGATGGATCATTTGTGAATTCACTCAACAAACATTTATTCAGGCCATTAATTTGTCACCCTTGGGTGTGCAGTGATGGCCTTTGTGAACACAGGGAAATGAGAGGCTTATGGCTAAGGTGTCTAAAAACTTCATAGGTATTTTTATTTTTTATTTTTTATACTTGACTGAGGCTTTAAGAAGTAAGTGGTAATAGATAGGTCAGGAGCAGATTGAAAGAACAACTTTTAGCTGGGAGTCATGGAGTGGAAGTATGTCCAAAATGGCTATGCTCTTGATAATTTGAAACTTCTTACATGATATCAAATTTTTGCCTGGGAAATAATCATGGAAATGGAACATTTTGGGGGGCCGGTGCTGTGCCACAGCTGCTGTCCACAGTGCCAACATTCCACGTGGGTGCTGGCTCATGGCTCAGCTGCTCCACTTCTGATCCAGCTCCCTGTTAATGGCCTTGGAAAGCAGTGGAAGACAACCCAAGTCCTTGGGCTCCTGCACCCATGTGGGAGACCTGCATGAAGCTCCTGGCTCCTGGCTTTGGCCTGGCCCATCCTGGGCTATTGCAAGCATCTGGAAAGTGAACCAGCAGATGGAAGATGTCTCTCTCTTTCTCTCTCTCTGTAATTCTGACTTTCAAATATGTAAACAAATCTTTAAAAATTTTTTCATTCATAATTTTGTAAATTTCCAAATATATGCAAAAATCGAAGGAATAACATATACCCATGAACTCAGAACATTAATGATCAACTTATGGCCCATCTTACTTCATCTGTACCCCACTCACTCTTACTTCCAGTACTATTAAATTATTTTATTTCATTTTAAAATGTTTATTTATTTACTTGAGACCTCTCTCATCCACTGAGTCATTCCCCAAATGCCTGAAATAGTCAGGGGCCAAAGGTAGGAGCCAGGAACTCAATCCAGGTCTCTCAGTGAGTGGCAGGAACTTGAGTCATCACTTCTGCCCCCCACGGTTTGCACTGGCGGGAAGCTTGAATCAGGAGGGAAGCTTGAATCAGGAGTCATATCTGGAAATTAGACCTAGATACTCAGATGTTAGACACAAGTGTCCTAACTGGCAGCTTAATTGCTAGTCCAAAAGCCTGGCCTCCACTGAATTATTTTAAAGAAAATCCCAAACATTGTATTCCATTCATAAATACTTCAGTATGTATCTCTGAAAATAGAACTCTTCTTTTTTCCTTTTAACAGAACCACAACACTATTATCACACTTTAAAATGAATGCTAATTCCCTAATATATTATAAAATTATAAAAAAAAATGACAGCAGTTAGCCACTCATGCTTATAATGTGATTGATTTGCCCAAAGCAAAAACCTCAAGAGAGATACATTCGGGGCTGGTGCCATGGCATAGTGGGTAAAGCCACTGCCTGCAGTGCCAGCATCCCATATGGGCACTGGTTCAAGTTTCTGCTGCTCCACTTCCAATCCAGCTTCCTGCTAATGTGCCTAGAAAAGCAGTGAAAGATGGCCCAGGTCCTTGGACCCAGCACCCACGTGGAAGACCCAGAGGAAGCTCCAGTCTCCTGACTTCGGATCAGCCCAGTTCTGCCGTTGCGGACACTTGGGGAGTGAACCAGTGGAAGGAAGACCTCTCTCTCTCTCTCTCTCTCCCCACCTCTGCCTCTCTGTAACTCTGACATTCTAATAAATAAATAAGTCTTAAAAAAAGAGAGAAATCACTAACAGGATCTATCTGCTTAAAAAAAGAAGAGATACATTCAAAACATTCATGTTCTAAAACAATATCTCATTTTAAAAAGTTGCATAATTAATCAAAACTAGTTTTACATTCATTTCCAGGCTTGATCCTTATAACTTCAATGAAATATGTCATAACTCAAGTATTCTTGCTTGTGAAAGTAGCTGACATTTATTGAATTGTTACTGTATAATTTCATAGTCCCTATATTATCAATGGGGAAACTAAAGTGCTGAGAATTTAAGTAACTTCTCCAATATCATTCAACTGGTAAAAGGCAAAGCTGAGACTTGACTCAGACCTTGGCTTATTAATTTCAAAGTCTTTGTTTTCAACCATGACAGAATACCCATTAATTTCACTATCACCATCAAGCACAGGCACCAAACCTTTTCTTTATTCTTCTTGTACCACTTTTAAGACTTCTGAGTTCTACATTCAAATAACCCTTTTGGTCTGTTGTGCAGCAGATGTGACCTGGGGCCACCCCAGCCACATGTACCACTTGACCGATGTCTGAGACTACTCAGGCCACCTCAGCTGGGACGGAGTTCTCCCTGAGTAATGACTGCATTGTTGTCCCTTCTTGGCTTCGCTGCTTGCGTCCGTCCGTCTCTCTTGTTCCAGAGAAATGGCAGGAAAGGGGTTGGGTACTGAGGACGAAGCTCCAGCTCTTACTGACTGTCACCAACAAGTCTGCCTAGAAATCCCATCATATTCACACCTTACACGAACACACACAACCTGGATAAATAGTTACTAGGATGAACCAAAATAGCTGTTCTGCAGTTTAGAGCTAAAGATATAGTGACAGGTCTTTTCCTCCTGTCCGTGCAGCTGTCCCACGAGCTGAACTTACCTTCATGTTCCTTATAGTATGTTATTCCATGTGGATGAAAAGTATAGGGCCTAGAGGCAAAGTTTTTTAAATGTACATAAATTTTGTCTCCAATTTCAGCTTTGATAATAGGGCCTAAAAACCCTAGCCAGACTGGTTTTTCTATCGTTGTCGTAAAGGTGCCATCTGTGTACTGAAGATAAAGAGCCTTTTTGTAGATTCTTCCAATTCTATTTGGGCCATTTTGGAGATACTTATTGGAGTGTTCTCTGCAAATGGAAAGAAGACAGCTCTATCAGGAATCATGATTTCTGGTGACAACATTATAATTAAAGAGAAATAAATGACCACATTACGTTAACTGTTTGTCTGTGATAGGAAAGTCTTCAAAAACAAAGTGGAGAGTTGGAAGGTATCCCCTTAGCAGGTGTGTGGCAGAGAACCACCCATGAAGGTATCCTAAAAAATATGGTGCATCTTACCGGAGTATTTTCTCCAAGATTTCCAGGTGAAAATACAGAGACATTAAGGAATAGAATGCAAAAGTAAAATCAATTGCTAAGATAAAGCAATTAAGATATTTTGCACTATAGTGCACTCAGCTACTGCAAAAATTTAAATTTATAAGCAGTCAATCTGGATATATGAGGCTTCCAAGTGTATGTGTGTTTTCTTAAAGTAAAATTAAGCTAGATTAATTATATCAATTTAATGTATTTTAGCAGTCTTAAATCAAGGCTAAAGTTGATGCATGCAACATATGTGGGTTTTAAAATTACCTTTAGATTTAAATCTCCCCTGTGTTTTGTTAAAAGATTATTTACTTGAAAGGCAGAGAGAGAGAGACAGAGAGAGAGAGAGAGAGAGAGGAAATATCTTCCATCTACTAGTTCACTCCCCAAATGACCTCAATGGCTGGGGCTGGGCCAGGCTGAAACCAGCAGTTTTTCTGGGTCTCCCACTCAGGTGCAGGGGCCCAAGGACTTGGGCCATCTTCTACTGTTTTCCCAGGCCATAGCGGAGAGCGGATCAGAAGTGGAGCAGCTGGGACTCAAACTGGTGCCCATTTGGGATGCTGGCACTGCAGGCAGCAGCTTTCCCTGCCTTGCCACAGTGCCGACCCTCCTCCCCTGTGTTTTTAAGATTTCTCACTACTGTTAAAAAAAAAAAAAAAAAAAAGGGCCGGCGCCGCGGCTCACTGGGCTAATCCTCCACCTTGCGGCGCCGGCACACCGGTTCTAGTCCCGGTCGGGGCGCCGGATTCTGTCCCAGTTGCCCCTCTTCCAGTCCAGCTCTCTGCTGTGGCCAGGGAGTGCAGTGGAGGATGGCCCAGGTGCTTGGGCCCTGCACCCCATGGGAGACCAGGAAAAGCACCTGGCTCCTGGCTCCTGCCATCGGATCAGCGCGGTGCGCCGGCCGTGGCGGCCATTGGAGGGTGAACCAACGGCAAAGGAAGACCTTTCTCTCTGTCTCTCTCTCTCACTGTCCACTCTGCCTGTCAAAAAAAAAAATTTTTTTTTTCTCACTACTGTTGATTCTTAGCATTGAATGTTTATACTCTGGTTTCTGCTGATTAATAATTGCTTAAAACTTTGCTAAAGATATCCACAAAGACAATAGTAATCAATAAAACAAGAAAAAAAGGTGAGTTTTGAACTGATTCTTGAACTGAACTTTTGAACTGATTCTCGTTATTCACTTAAACTGAAGCTTCCAGATAGCCCAGTGGGATCTACTTTTAGGCAGTGCCATGCAGCCTTCTAGGGGAACCTGCTTGCATCCTGGGCTGCAGCAAGCCTCTCCCCATCAAGGTGTCTTCCACTGGAATAAAAGCTGCGCACCCTCAGGATGATGACCTTGGGCTTGTATTTGTTCGTGTGTATGTGTGGCTGTGTGTGTGTGTTGCCTGCTCTCATCTGAGCAATGTCTGACACCTTATCATTCTCCATTGAGTCCTTATGGGGCTGGGTAGCCACACTGAGGAACACTTTGTGGTGTTGCCCCAGCAATGAGCTCATCGGAAACAGTGAGACATATTTGTTCTTCATTTCTTCAAAACAAGAACTGCACCTCTCCAGGGGCTCAATGCTGCAGAATTTAAAAACCTAGGTTCTCAAAAGCCTCGGGCTGTGGCCCGATGTTTCTTAGGGTTTGACGTGCACAGGAGACTATTGAAGAAGCTTGTGCAATGCAGATTCCTGGGCCCAGCTCCACGGATCTGGGCCGGGGCTCAGATCGTAAGCCACGTGCTGGTGTGTCCTAATGCAAGCAGGCTGCCCTGGGGTCAAGGGTAACCTGAGGCAGGGCAGCTCTAAGGCTGAAGGTGAAGAGAGTTGCTCAGTTCCAGGCATGAGGATTCCCTGATACTGTGGTTCAGGAATGTGGACAGTGTGTCTCCAGGCCATCTGCTGGCAGCAGGCAGATCTCTGCAGGCAATGGCTGTGTAGATTAAATCTGAGCCCAGGGACCAGGGAAGCTCAGAGCAGTCCTAGTGATGGAGCTTGAGCTAAAGAACAGGTGTTGGAAATAACAGAGCCGCTGCCCCTTGGACTGACCCAGGGGCTTCTACCATGACCACCTCATAGTCATCACTATCTTCCTATGATGCCATTTTCCCCTGGGTTGTATGTACTCCAGCATTCCTGAAGGAGGCAGAATTGTTCTCTGAAAAAAGACCAAGTTGGGGCCAACGCCGCGGCTCACTAGGCTAATCCTCTGCCTTGCGGTGCCGGCACACTGGGTTCTAGTCCCGGTCCGGGCGCCGGATTCTGTCCCGGTTGCCCCTCTTCCAGGCCAGCTCTCTGCTGTGGCCCAGGAGTGCAGTGGAGGATGGCCTAGGTGCTTGGGCCCTGCACCCCATGGGAGACCAGGAGAATCACCTGGCTCCTGCCTTCGGATAAGCGCTGTGCGCCAGCCACAGCACGCCGGCCGCGGCGGCCATTGGAGGGTGAACCAATGGCAAAGGAAGACCTTTCTCTCTCTCTCTCTCTCTCTCACTGTCCACTCTGCCTGTCAAAAAACAAAAAACAAACAAACAAAAAAAGACCAAGTTGGTGTTTGCCTGCTCACCTCCCCATCCTAGTGGGAGGGCCAATCTGGAAGTTAGAAAAATCAAGTGACTTTTTTTTTTTTTTTTTGCACCTGATGAGAAGCAGCGAAACCAAGGGTGTGCCACATTTCTCGTATTTGCTCTCACCTTCTGGTTATGTATTACAGTTTCCTATTTTTTCAGGACAAAACAGAAAATAATTTGGGAAGATTCTGAGACACACCAAGAACATGGAAAACATGGAAAAAGCAGGACATTGGAGTGGACTCTGCCCCTAAGCCATGGCATTGGTGAGGATGGGAGGAATCTTAATACATATATGCTCTAGTATCAGCTAAAATAATTGACTAATTACTGAAGAAAGACCACCTGGATTAAGAGCAGAGATTTCCAGTCTGTTATGGAGCAGAGGCTCAACCAGATCACGGCATCAGCTGCGAAGTCTTCAAACCTGTGACTCCTCTGTGGGGCCCTCGAAAGAACCCTTGCCCAAGCATCTCCAAGGCTTGTCTAAGCTCCAGAGTTAGTTGCCTTCAGGGTCTGAACAACTCCTATTTCTAGGAGACTGGCCTGACATATTTGGAGATATTTTACTCTGTGATCTACCATGCCCTGTCGCTAACACATCTTACATAGGCCAATAAAACAGCAGCTTGAGAATTCCTAAGACTTCATTTAAATAAAATATGTATTTATGTTTTTTGAATGTGATGATACAGCATTTAGAAATACATCCTATCCCATTTCAATAAACTACAGCAGGCTTTGTGAAAATACTCTCATTGCATTGAAATTCCCCCGTATTAGTCATTTCCTAAACTAGGAGGAGCATTGCCTAGACTTTGAGACTCATCTTTTTCTACACCAAGATTTCGGGGGAGAGAGTGTGAAAATGACTTTACAATGATTGGAGCGGGCATTTGTCACAGTGGTTAAGACACCACTTGGGACAGAGGACCGCAGAGCACACTGGAGCGCCGGGTTTGAGTTCTGGCTCTGCTTCTGATTGCAGCTTCCTGCTAACGTGCAGCCTGGGAAGCAGTGATGAGGGCTCCAGCTCTTAAGTTCCCACCACCCGCATGGGAGACCTGGGTGGAGTTCTAGGCTCCCAGCTTTGGTCTGGCCCAGGCCTATCTGTTGTGGGCATTTGAGGAGTGAATCAGAAGATTTCCAGTTGTTTCAGTCTTTCTGCTTTTCAAATAACTAAAAAAAATGAATAAAAATTCAAAAAATACAACAATCTGAAGCTATAATATATCCAGGATTTCTCACACTTGGAATTCCTTTTATGTACATTGCAATCTGCAAACTGGTTTTTCTGTCTTGCATTTTATTGTGAAAAATTGTCTCAACCAAATAGGGAAATAGCTCATATCGTGTGATTTTTGGAAGGAGGTCTATTTGCTTGTGATCTGATTGCAGGGGAATATCAAAAGGTCATTATGGGGGGGGCAGCGCTGTGGCATAGCGGGTTAACGCCCTGGCCTGAAGCAACAGCATCCGATCCAGCTCTCTGCTGTGGCCTGGGAAGGCAGTAGAAGATGGCCCAAGACCTTGGGCCCCTGCACCCACATGGGAGACCCAGAGGAAGCTCCTGGCTCCTGGCTTTGGATTGGCGCAGCTCCAGCCGTTGTGGCCAATTGGAGAGTGAACCAATGGATGGAAGACCTCTCTCTCTTTCTCTCTCTCTGCCTCTCCTCTCTCTGTGTAACTCTGCTTTTCAAATAAATAACTAAATCTTAAAAAAAAGAAAAAAAGGTCATTATGGGATGTCTACTTAGTAATTTCAAGAGCACAGTTTTGGGACAAAGGGTCAGTTTCTGGAAACTTGCAGGAAGTTTGCCAGTCTGATATTTACTTACAAGAATCTGTTCTAGTTGTCCTTTGAACCAAACAAATAGTTCTTCCTGTTGCCAATTATAACAGGCTCCGTTTTGCTCCTCTTAGCAAAAATGTTTTCCTCCCAGTAATCACATTCCCTCTTTTTAGCTTCACCTCTGGTTTTAAAAAGCCAACACCTATCATTTCTGGTAGACTCAGATGGAAAAGAGAGTTTTTAATGGCAGAGGACTTAATTATTTTATGTTGCCTTAGTAAGAATAAAAATGCTGTCCCCTCCCATGAAGTCATGATTCACTCGAGCGGTCTTGGCTTATGTTTACATGTGGTTACTAAAGCTTGAGATTTGAGGGTGAAAAGTTTCTTAGATTTTTGACCTCATTAATCTAGACATTGTTTTTGTCGCTGTGTAACAAATGACCACACAGTGGCTTAAAAGCGTCTCCATTTTCAATTTGGTGGTTGTATGGGTCGGGAGTCTGGCACGGCATGACGGTGTGCTCCACTCAGAGCATCATGGTGTTGAAATCAAGAGGCGGTTGGGCTGATTGCTTGTCCAAGGCTCTGTGGAAAAACCCACTTCCTCGTTCATTCAGGCTATTGGCAGAATTCAGTTTACTGAGGTCGCAGGGTTGAAATCCCTGTTGTTTGCTGACTGTCAGTGGCCTCTCTCAGTTCCTTCAGGCCACTCCCAAGCTTTGTCAAGGGACCTGTTTCAGTCATCAGCAATGGGTGGAATCGCCTGCAGCTCTGACACCCTCAGCTGCCTGGAGCTTCTCCTAGGTTCCAAAGCGTAAAACCAGGGAGTGGGAACATCCTGTCCCCAGGGGCTGGCGCTTTGGGCATCTTTTGGAGGCCTCTTTAAAAACCCTGTCACCACAGGATGGAATCATAAGGAAAACAGGAAAGACATTGGCAGACGCTCAGCCTAGGTGTGCCTTTCACAGACGGAAGTGAATCGTAGGCTCTTGCTAGCTTCATTTCCCTGGAACGGCATGAGTACCTAACGTAATGGTCAACTTTCTTCCGACTGTTCTCAGGAGAGAGAGACCCAACACTGCAGATCTGGAAGCCTGTGCAGTGTTACAGCTGCTGAGTTAGACCCTTCGTACACAGTCTCCTGGATGATGTGTTCATCCCATGCCGTTATTGCTTACTTGGTAATCTTAGAGAATGAATTACTATCAGTGAATTTTCCAGAAAATTTTAGCTAATAATTGCATCTCTTTAAGAATCACTGAACATTTTTTTTTTTTTTTGACAGGCAGAGTGGACAGAGAGAGAGAGACAGAGAGAAAGGTCTTCCTTTGCTGTTGGTTTACCCCCAAAGTGGCCACTACAGCTGGCGTGTTGCGGCCGGCGCGCCGCGCTAATCCAAAGCCAGGAGCCAGGTGCTTCTCCTGGTCTCCCATGGGGTACAGGGCCCAAGCACTTGGGCCATCCTCCACTGCACTCCCTGGCCACAGCAGAGAGCTGGCCTGGAAGAGGGGCAATTGGGATAGAATCTGGCGCCCCGACCGGGACTAGAACCCGGTGTGCCAGCGCCGCAAGGCAGAGGATTAGCCTAGTGAGCCACAGTGCCAGCCAAGAATCACTGAACATTTTTAAAATCATTTTTGAAGGGTTGTTAAATAATTAATTGGGAGACTGTCATACTGAGATGCCTTCAGTACCTTGGGGGTCCTATACAAGCGAACCCAAACCCAATTTAAGCAAACAGTAGAATGAAACTTCAGCTTAACTAATCAGAAACCACGAACTAGACTCTAATTAGAAAGTTTAACAGTGATCGCCGCTTGACCTCTTACTGGAGACTTTCCACTTTATAATCTAATTTTTTTCTTACTCTTACTTCCACCAAACACCTTCTAGAAGGTTCCTTTCTTGAACCCCACTCACCAGTGAACTGCTTGTGGTCTGGTGCTACTTGATTTATAAATGGCTAACAGCTCACACAATCCTGTTAGAATTTTAATGTGCCTAAGTTTATCTTTCTTTTTTTAAATATTTATCTATGTATTTGAGAGGCAGTGTCTTGGACAGAGAGAGAGTCTTCCATTTGTTAGTTCACTCCCCAAATGACTGCAAGGGCTGGAGTTGGGCAGATCAGAAACCAGGAGCCAAGAGCTTCTTTGGGTCCCCCATGTGGGTGCAGGAGCCCAATCACTTGGGTCATCCTCTGCTGCTTTTCCAGGTACATTAGCAGGGAGCTGGATAGGAAGTGGAGCAGCCAGGCCTTGAACTGGTGCTCATATGGGATGCTGCACCACAAGTGAAGTCTTAACCCACTATGCTATAGCATTGACCACATAAGTTTATCTTTTAGCAGGGATAAAATGGACACTTTCAATGCAAATTTTTTCTCTAAAAATATTTTGTTTTCTTTCCTAACTTCTTAAACAGGGGACATGATATAATGGGGAAAAATTACTTTTTGAGTTCCATGAAGATGAACATTTATTGCATACTTAATGCATCCTGATTGCTCAAAATCATAACAATAATTTTATTAATGGGTGTAATTATCTTAGTTTGTTGCTTATTTCTTAGATCAGGATTTGAGATACTGTTTCTTCTTAGTCATTAGGGCTGCTTATAATGATATCTTCATTATATCAGTTGTTTCTTAAACCTACAATGATCTGGAAAACTAGGTAAAAAGGTTTATAAGAACTGTATGTTTGATAATTGTTTACAACCCTAGTCTCAACAGTAGTTTAGTTTTTTTTTTTCCTTTATACTATTTGTTGAACTCTTTACTTAGTGTAGGGTTAACCTTATGAGTGTATGAATATGGAATAAACTGAAAATAGATCATTGTAAAAATTAAAAGTGGAAATAAGAGAGGGAGGAGGAAGAAGAGTAGAGGCATGGGTGGGAGGGAGGGTAGGGTAGGAAGTATCACTATATTCCTGATTTTGTATATAGAAATACATGAAATTTGAATACCTTAAATAAAAAATTTTAAAAATAAGAAAGTCAACATGCTTGAGTGAGAACTCATGAGGTCAACTGTGAAAAGGTCTTATGATGATTCTCTTGTGCTTAAAGAATTTTCTCCTTACTTCCAGCTTCCTAGGGGTCACTGAACACAAAAAAAAGTAACCTGAAGATAACAGTATTACTATGTTTGTTATTAATTCAATAAATATTAAACTTATCAATATTAAGGACCCAGAGTATTCTATTGTGGGTACCAATTTATATATATATATATATATATTATTCTTATTTAAACACAAATAACAGGATCAGGAACTATCTCACATACTCTTTTTTTTAAAAAGCCTTTATTTAATGAATGTGAATTTTAGGAATATAATGGTTCTTCCCCCCATACCCACTCTCTCACCCCCACTCCTGTCCCATCTCCTACTCCCTCTACCATCCCATTCTTTATTAAGATTCATCTTTAATTTAACTTTATCATATACTCTTTATTATTGACTTATTGAAATGACAGATGAGGCACTGACCCAAGTAAATGGCAGGTGTGAGTACAATATAAGGAAGTTACTTTTCACCTCATCCTCTTCAAAGTCAGTATTATCAGCTCTGAGAACAAACTGCCCCTAAAAGCCTGAAAAGCTTTCAAGAGAAATTCTCACTATCTGAGGAGTGTCCGGACAGAGCTATTAGACCAACAGGTCAATTTGACTTTGTGATGTGCACGTAAGTTCTACTTCATCTTAGCCCTCTGGAGTAACCTTGTGCAATCTCTTGTTTTTTTTCATAAATTCCTTATCTATTCCCAGAAATGTCCTCCTTAAAATTAATCAGTAGCCTTTTCGGCACACTCTGTTGTAACCAATTATGTCCTAAAAAAATTGATCTGTAACCTGTGAGAAAGACACCCTCATTGACCTAAAACCCATCTTTTTCAGTCAGGCCAATGTATGTTTACTGTATATTCATGAATGAAAATTTACTGTCATGGAATTTCTAAAATGGGACGACTTTGGAATGCTTCCCAAGTCTCATGAAAAGTCACTGGGCTTGTATCTCCCAGACCTAGGTCACTCGTATTCCGCTCTGAATAAACCCTTACATTTACCTTTTAACAGAGGCTGTTTATTTTCATCCATAGCATTAATATCAGAGAGGTAAACTCTTTTCCTAACCTTTAATGTATCTGACTTTTTCCTTAAAAAACATGCGTAATTTACATTATATTTAACAAGGAAAGTACTGAATTCATACATAATAATCCTTCTGGTGAAGCTGTAAAACATACATCATATTCCAAAGAAGAGAATACTGTCTCAAAACTTTGCTAGAAAAAAGCCAATGTCAAGTTAATTTTTACCTTTATGTCATAAATTTTCCTTACTATGCATTACTAAATTAATAACAATAATTATTATTATCAACTATGTATTACTTTTATATTGTGAGGAATTTCAACCATACATAAAATTTAAAAGAATAATATATACCCATCAACGAGAGTCAGTATTTATAAAATTGGAATATTTACATAGCTGTGTTTTAAAGGTACAGTCTTAGCAGCTGATAGTCATTGAACTCATTGTTAAAATACATTTGTTAATGTAGTGACTGCTGTTTCTTTTTTTTTTTTTTTTTTTTTTTTTTTTTTTTTTTTTTTTTTTTTTTTTTTTTTTTTTGACAGGCAGAGTGGACAGTGAGAGAGAGACAGAGAGAGAAAGGTCTTCCTTTGCCGCTGGTTCACCCTCCAATGGCCGCCGCTGCAGCCGGCGCACCGCGCTGATCCTGGCAGGAGCCAGGAGCCAGGTGCTTTTCCTGGTCTCCCATGGGGTGCAGGGCCCAAGCACCTGGGCCATCCTCCACTGCACTCCCTGGCCATAGCAGAGAGCTGGCCTGGAAGAGGGGCAACCGGGACAGAATCCGGCGCCCCAACCGGGACTAGAACCCGGTGTGCCGGCGCCGCAAGGTGGAGGATTAGCCTATTGAGCCACGGCGCCGGCTTAATGACTGCTGTTTCTAAAACCAAATTTCCATTTGGCAGTAAATGTTTAATGAACATTTTTATAAGTGATGATCCCAATGTAGATAAACTTCCATAATAAAAATCCTGAAGGACAACTATGTTTTTGGGTTTTTATAGTGAATATTGCTTGAAATAAGGAGCTTTCAACTGAAGCATGAAAATATTTAAGTTATATGGAGTTTGGGGGCCATCGTAATCAGTGACATTTCTGTGCATATTTGATGCTCTCCAAGCACTGTGCTAAGAGTTTTACTGCAACCAATCTTTAAGCAAACCTATAAAGTAAGCTAATTATCCACATTTGACAGATTAGCACTCCGAAGTGATGAAAGATTAGCTCAATTATGTCCAGAGGCATCCAACAAATATTAGGCAGAATCATATTTATACAAGTTATACTTTATTTCTATGAATGATATTTTGAAGGATTAAAAAAATATTGTATCCTCACCATGAATAAGCAGTCAATGGTGTAATAGGCAGGCATAGCATTTTACATAGTCACTAGTCATTGCTTAAAGAACCTCTGCATAAACAAACACAAAGAGAATGCTGATGGGAGAGGCAGTGAGACCAGAAGGAGCAGCCTCTCAAATGATAAGCACCCCAGGACAGAGGGGAGACTGGGTAAAGTGTCTGTACTTTCAACTCCACGTTTTGCAGTTTCTACATAAAACAAATCAAATAATTATTTCACTTTATTGGCTTTATTTTTAAATTGAAAATTTATGAAATTGGCCTGTAAGCAATAAAAACAGTGACTTACGTGTCCACTGAAATAAGTGTCTTTCCCTCCTGGTCGGAGGCGTAGTTCCAAGCTATTTCAGAAATTCCAATATAATAATGCTTCTCTTCTGCCTGGGCTTGGGTATTACATAAACACAAAAAAGCCCCAAACATCAAAAGCTTCATTTTTCCACCTTCTTGGAGAGAGAGCCTGAGAAGCAATGAAGTAAAATCAGAAGCAGGCAGATTTATAAGCAAGACTTTCTTCCGTTATTTGCTTGATTGACACAATTTAATGTTGCACAAGAGTAAATTGTTTCGTTAAAGCAAATAACAGTTTCCAATTCAGTGCAGTTCTCGTAAATCCAGGGAAAAAACCGGTTGCTGGTTGCCAGGATTCTCTGACTACAAATAAAGTCAGCAGTTATTGTTGGAGACACCGGAGTAGCATAACTGTGCCTTCTTCCATTCATCATGTGAATTCCAGGAGGGCAGAGAACATCTCTAAATGCTCCCATTGTTCATCCAACAATAGGATAGAGTATGGTGTCCTGCAAACAGTGAACTTTTAATAAACCCAGAGAAAGATTATGTAAAACGGGCAGCGCTTGATTACTTGTAGAAGCCAAGCAAAAACTTAATTGCAACTTTAAGATAGGAAACCTGCTATTTGGCATGCCAAATTTAAGTCACCCAAAATAAGAATTTCATTTGGAAGAGTTTATCTGTTTGGTAAGCTCTCAACACAACTGCATGGAAACTTTATCAGATCTGCACTATGGAAGATCTGCACAGGGGAGCCTCAGAGGAGTGGATAATTTTGTTTTAATCATCAAGGAAATCAGCCATCAATAAATCAGTGTTAAAAGGCAAGAATTGGTCTCAGTAAATAGAAAACATATTGGTTTCTTAGCCTGGGATGTCTCTCTTTGAAGTGGACATGGATTTTAGCATGAAAGACTATATGAGGTTCTTTTCTCTAGAATCCCTCAAAGTATTATGTATCTGCCAAGGGTTTTTTTGTGGAAATAGATTGGTACAGGAGAAAGGCCTCTGATGTTTGAGTAGTTCAAACATTAAGAAAACGTTGTTGAAGGAGCCTGCACTGTGTGCCAGGAGCTATTCTGGGCACTCGGGGTCCAGCAGTGAAGACACCTACCCTTGTGGAGCTTGGGGTAAAACGCCAATAGGGAGATGAAAAAGGACATGGACAACGTCAGTGGCGAAGTGCTACAGAGAAAAGTCGGCCGGGGAAGGAGAATAATGATTGCTGGGGAAGTGTGGGAAGAAGACCCAAGTCTGATGCTATCTCACGGCCCTAAGGCCCACGGCCCTAAGACACTTCAGGGACCTCAGCTTCAGCTGCAGGGCTGTAGTGGGAGGGCTGTCATCCACAAGGCAGCAGCTCCTCTTTCCAGCTGGTACTAAGTAGCCTGGCTGAGGAAACTGAGTCACAGAGCCCGGGATGCTCCAAGGCGTCCTTCTGGAGTTGCCCTGATTGATGGGCACGCATGGCCACCGACAGGACTGGAGTGGTGACTGGAGACTGAGCACTTGCCCAGGCCCCACTGGCTAACCCCTGTGCCTTGGAAGAAACTGCTGCCTTTCACAACGGGTGCGTGGAGGGCTCCTTTCTCCAGGTGGCCCACACGGGGGAGGGCATCTCTTAGTGGTTCATTCTCCTGGGATGTGGGCTTTTTTCTAATTGGCATGAAGCCAGCAGCTACAACAAGCAATTTCCTTCTCATGCTCTACCCTGTGCTCAAACTCAGCACCAGCGCTGTGGGATGCAAGGCTGGTGGTCAGAGCATAGAAGCCAGTCCTAAAGTCACTTCTTCCAGCACTCTACCAATCACCGACCTACTGTGGTGTTGCTGAGGGCTAAAGAATGTATCTTTAGAGCAGACCTCTTGGTATTGAAATGATGTGGTTAACACCTTGACCAGAGCCAGTGAAACTTTTACAATGCAACGCATGAAGGATTATGGAGTCCTTGTTTCTGTTTTATTTTGTGGTGATTTTCCCATTGAAAAATAAGTAGCTCCTGCATGACGGGAAGTGGTGGGGATTCTCTGAACCCTAGGACTATTGAAATAAGCGGGAAAAACCCATCGAGGTCAATAAGCAGCCAGGCATTGGCAGAATCAAACCTCATTACAGTGTCTCCAGAGTTGGTCCTAGAAAGTGAACTTTGGATAATGTTGCAATCTGAGAATTTTCTGCATTCAATGCATTGCAACAGCAGAGACTGGAGTGAGCCAAGATGAGCAGAGCACCAGAAGACACTGAGCAGACTTCAGAGTAGTGCAAGATGAGAAGAGGATCTAGACGGACAAACCACCTGCCTGTTGGCTGGAGTCACTGCAGAACCCCAGGGTAGACCTCTGTAGTCTGTTACACAAGGGTACTTCAAAAGGTTTGTGGAAATGGACCTAAAAGACAACCTTATTTGGGAGTAAACAAAAAGGTTGCAGGACAGTAGGGGAGTTGGGGTGTAGCTGGAGCCACCGCCCATGATGGCAACCATTCATGCCTCACTGCTTTGCTTCCAATCCAACTCCCTGCTGGTGGCCTGGGAGGAGGAGCGGAGGATGGCCCAGTGCTTGGGCCCCTGACATTCACGTAAGAGACCCAGAGGAAGCTCTTGGATCCTGGCTTTGGCCTGGCTCTGCTGTGGTCATTTAAGTCACTAAAGGATGGAGGACTTCTCTTTCTCTATCTCTCCCTCTCTCTCTATGGTTCTGACTTTCCTATATATATATATATATACACACACACACACATACATATACACACACATATACATATATATATTTATTTAAAGTTAGAAATTCATGCAGACAAGGGGACTTCAAAAATTTGTGGAAAATGTATATTATGAAAAATCTATCCACGGATCTAAAAGTTTTCTTGCACCACTAGACTTTACTTTTTTTATATAGGCAGTTAGACAGTGAGAGAGAGAGACAGAGTGAAAGGTCTTCCTTCCGTAGGTTCACCCCCGAAATGGCTGCTACAGCCGGCGTGCTGCACCTATCCGAAGCCAGGAGCCAGGTGCCTCCTCCTGGTCTCCCATGCGGGTGCAGGGCCCAAGCACTTGGGCCATCCTCTACTGCCTTCCCGGGCCACAGCAGAGAGCTGGACTGGAAGAGGAGCAACTGGGACAGAATCCGGCGCCCCGACCAGGACTAGAACCCGGGATGCTGGCGCCACAGGTGGAGGATTAGCCTAGTGAGCCGCAGCCATATCCTTTTTTTTTTTTTTTTTAAAAAAAAAAGGATTATTTATTTGAGAGGTAGAGTTACAGACAGAGAGAGGAAGAGACAGAGAGAAAGGTCTTCCATCTGCTGGTTCACTCCCCAGATGGCGGCAAGGACCTGTGCTGATTGGAAGCCAGGAGCTTCTTCCTGGTCTCCCATGTGGGTGCAGGGGCCCAAGGCCTTGGGCCATCTTCTACTGCTTTCCCAGGCCATAGCGGAGAGCTGGATGGGAAGAGGAGCAGCTGGGACACGAGCTGACGCCCATATGGAATGCTGACGCCACAGGTGGAGGCTTAGCTTACCATGCCAGAGCACCAGGCCCTCCATATACTTTTTGAAGTACCCTTGGAAGCAATTAATATCTAAGTTAATGGATTAGCAACCTGAGTAGAGTTAAATAGCAGAAGTTTAATCATCTCCCACAATTTGTTGTTGCTGTCAATGTCTTCTGGGTTGGATGAATCTTATCTGCATTTAGCAATCAAGATTCTGGGGCTAAAATCAAGGACGCAGCCTCCTTAACAGAATGTTGCCTCAGCTTCTGTCTGTCTGTGGGAGGCAATCACTCCTCCTTCATTCATGTTTATATGCTTCTCATTTCTTTCTTGTTGATCCATGAGAACTGGCTCCTAACATCTAGTCTGTGCCAATCAAATTATTAAAAAATGAACCGCTGGCATGCACTTTGTGACAGCAGGGGACCCTAAGCTGGACATCAGAGTCTTTTGTCCATGGTCAGTTAAGGCATCCACCCTGCTTTCTTTCTCACTGGAAGTTGTGCAATTCTGGGATTTTATTGGAGTGTGGTCACTTACAGAATGTCGATCATGAGTACACTGACTTGCCCTGGCACCGTGAGAGCCTTGATGACACCTGTCCTCTGTCAGCCAGTCCATGATCTTTAGGGATCTTCTCTCAGGTCTCTGGTCACTCCATGTCCCCTGGCTGCCCATTAGGGGCTTGTGGCCCTGTTCATCAGCTCCTGACTTGCAAAAGAGTGACAGACAAGAGACAAGAGAAAGTCCACACTCTACCAAGAGACTTGATGATCTTAAAGTCTGCAGTACTACAGGAGAGGGGCTTTCCTTTATGAAGGTGCAAGAATTTCAATTACTCATTCACTCTTATTCTCTCACTACCTTAAACGATACAGAAATCGATGCATGTGATTTATGAATAAAGGAAGAGAATCACAATAATAGAATTAATTTTTGAAAAAGATCAAAAGGTAACATTCATTAGAATTAATTTTATAGCATTTCCATCTGTGAATGATTGACATGTTCTCCAGTGAATTCCCTGACCCATTTCCTATTGCTTCTATGCCATGGTGGGATAATGCACTTTGTCTACCTCTTAATGCTGTGACTGTATTGGCTTATACAAGGAGACTGAGTGATGACATGGAGACACCAATGCCAGCAAGAGAGAAGCTTATGGCTACCTCCAGTTCTCCTGGATACACGAGGCATGACCCGCCATGCAGAGCCACACTGGGAAGCACCAGAGTAGATCAGGAGCCAGGAGCCAGGAGCCAGGGGGAAAATCCAGACTATAGCCTTGATTGAAGTGTCTATGGGAAAGACAGGGCAGGGCAAGGTGAACAATTTAGGACTGGCTGATTTGAGCTATTCCCATGGGTTTTAGGGCATAGAATTGTCCTTATTTTCTAGTACCTGGCCCTCTGTTGATTTCAGGCAGGGGACACACTACTTAATGCATTAGAGTTAGATAAAGACATCGTTGGGAGTGTGGACTCAGGATTGCACTCCACTCTCTAGGCAGTAGCTAGCTTTGTTGATGTGGGTTGGGGGGCAGGCAGTCTCTTAGGCTGCCAAAAAGCTCCTTCAAAGATTTCAAAGAATCATAAAACACAGAAAGGAAAAATATGACTTGTACATCATTATTAAAATTATCTACTTATGTGACTATTTCCTCAGTTTAACTGGGGAATGATTATGAATTATTTATTATTGAATCTTTAGCATTTAGCATAGTACTTTACACGTTGCTTAATAAATATTAAAGTAATAAATATAAATTTTATTTCAATTAATCCTTTTTTTAAAAATATTTTATTTATTTACTTATTTATTTATTTTTATTTGAAAGGCAGTATTACAGAGAAAGAGGAGGGGAGAGAGAGAGACAGAGACAGAGAGAGAGTAAGAGGGCTTCCATCTGCTGGTTCACTCTCCAAATACCCCTAACAACCAGGGCTATGCCAGGCCAAAGCCAGGAGCCAAAAACTTCTTCCAGGTCTCCCATATGGGTGCAGGGGCCCAGGTAGTTGTGCCATCTTCTGCTGCTTTCCTAGGCTCATTAACAGGGAGCTGGATCAGAAGTGGAGCAACCTGGATTCGAACCAGGGCCCAGATGGGATGTTGGCATTGTAGGTGGCTTAATCCACTGTGCCATAGCACTGGCCCCTTCAGTTAATCCTTACAACAATCTATTAGATAGATGTATGAGTCTTCCTTTTTTTTTCCAAGATTTTTCACTTATTTGAGAGACAGAGTTATATATATATAGAGAGAGAGGTCCTCCATCCACTGGTTTGTTCCCCAAATAGCCACAAGGCCAGGGCTGGGCTGATCAAAAGCCAGAAGCCAGGAATTTCTTCCAGATCTCCCATATGGGTGCAGGAGCCTAAGCACTTGGACCATTTTCCCCTACTTTCTCAGGCCATCAGCAGGGAGCTGGGCCACAGCAGCGACCCCAATGTATTAGTCTTCTATCCCTGCTATAATGAATTGCCAAGGAGCTAGTGACTTAAAATAGCACATATTTATTATCATGTAATTCTGTGTGTCAGAAAATCTCATATGCATTTCAAAGCGCTCATGTCAAGGTATCAGAAGAGCTGCTTTCCTTTTTGGAAGCTCCAAGGGAGGACACATTCCTTACCTTTTCCAGCTTCTTGGAGGCCACCCACGTTCCTTGGCTTGTGACCATCTCCCCATCTTTAAAGCCAGCAATTGCAGATTGGGATTTTACATCCCATCACTCAGACCTTTTCTTTTGTCTCCCTCTTTCACTTTGAAGGCTTCTTATGATTCCATTGTACCCCCCAGGACTATCCTAGATAACCTCTCTATCTTAAGATCATCTGACTGGCAAACTTGATTCCATCTGCAATCTCAATTTCCTTTTCCAAGTAAGCCAACCTAGTAAAAGTTTCTGGGATTAGGATATGAATGTCTTTGAGGGGTCGTTACTCCCTGCAGAATAACACAAATAAGTATTATTATCATCTGCATTTTGCAGATGAGGGAACTATAGATAGGAAAGGTTTTATACTTCATCAAGACCACAAAGCCAGTGAATGAAGCATTTGGGATTTAAACCCAGTCCTGGCTAATCCAGAGATGCTTTGGGGGCTCTGAAGGCATTAGAGTGTGGTTCCAGGCATTCCCAGTCTCTCTGCACTTTGCAAGGGCTCTAGTTGTCAGACTCAGAATCTCATTTTGTCAGTTTACTAAGGTGATTGAGTTTAGAGGAGCCAATTGATTGTAAAATAGCCTGGAGAATAAATCAGTATAATTTATTGATTAAAAAGTAAAGGAAGATTGCTATAATTTATATTATTGGCCCTATGAAAATTTAGGGGCAGGGGTGAGCATTTAGCTTAGTGGTTAAGACACCCACATCCTGGCTCCAGCTTCTGACTCTCGTTTCTGGGTAATGCAGATCCTTGAAGGTGGTGGTGATGATCCAGTTGAGTGGGATAGTGGGACTGAATTCCAGGCTCCCAGCTTCAGCCTTGAACCAGTCCCAGCTACTCCGAGCATTTGGTAACCAAAAGAGAAGATGGGAACTTTCCCTGTCTCTTTCTGTCTCTTAAATAATTAAATAAACTTTAGGTGCATACTTATTTATAACTTTATTCAGGAAATCGGTTTGTGGAACAAAGTTTTCTTGGTAACTATAGAGTTTAAGCAAAATATTTTAAAGCATGTGAAGGTACTTCAAAATGTTCCTGGAAGATTGAATTAGAAAATAACTTTATTTTGGTGAAACAGATTCTGAAATTCATGCTCATATTCCTTGAGTTTGTTTGTTTGTTGCACTAATAGTATTTCTGTCTAAATACTGGGCAGCAGTTGTTCAGTAGACACAGCCCACACCCGCCTGAGCCACGTGACTGCCCCTGGGGAAGAATGTGTGCACATCACTCCTCTGCCCTCTGCCTCCATTACCTAAGTCACAGTTCACACAACTGTCAAGTCAAAGGATGGGACTGTGTTGACATACAAAAGGGTGAGTGAATGAATTAAAGATTATTCTGGGGCTGGTGCTATGGTTTAGCGGGTATAGCTACCACTTGCAGTGTCAGCATCCCTTATGAAACCCGGCTACTCCACTTCCAATCCAGCTCTCTGCAACGGCCTGGGAAAGCAGTAGAAGATGGCCCAAGTCCTTGGGTCCCTGCAGCAGTGTGGGAAACCCAGAAGAAGCTCCTGACTCCTGGCTTTGGATCGGCCCAGCCCTGGCTGTTGTGGCCAATTGGGAAGTAAACCAGCAGATAGAAGACCTCTCTCTCTTTCTCTCCACCTCTGCCTCTCTGTAATTATGCCTTTCAAATAAATAAATAAATCTTAAAAAAAGATTATTCTGGGTTGGATTTAGGCAACACTTCTTTGCAGTATCTTTAAAAATAGTCTATTTTTATCAGCAACCCCTTTAAAAGTTTCACACTTGGCAATGTCTATGGAAGAGGTAGCTGTATCCATATGTTATAGGTTCTTGTTAGTTTTAATATTAAAGAGTGAATTATTACCATTAATTTTGTCCAGTATTATAATGGTATTATTAGTACATTAATTTTTTAAATTAAATTAAATTTATTTTTGCTCAAAGAAATATTTTATTAAAGGAATACAAACTTAATGCATTTCATAAGTATGACTTTAGGAATATAGTGAGTGATTCTTCCCACCATACCCTCCCTCCCACCCACACTCACACTCCTCCTCCTCCTTCTCCCATTCCCAGTCCCATTCTCCACTAAGATCCATTTTAAATTAACTTTATACACAGAAGATCAACTCTATACTAAGTAAAGAGTTCAACAATTTGCACACACAAAAACAACAACTCCTTCTCAACAGTCAAGACAAGGGCTATTCAAAGTCATTGCCTCTGGAGCTTAATTTCACTTTTTTTTTTTTTTAGAAACTTAACTTTAAAAAAGCACCCAAGAATGATACATCTTCTGTGAGCGCTTAGACATAACTATAATTTATGAGACATGAGACTATCCTCCACTTAATATATTAAAAGAAAGTAGGTCCTTGAGAATGAGTTTTATCATTAATTAAGGAAGCCCCTAAGAAAACAAGCAATGGATTTGGACACTTAGGCATAACTAAAACTTATAAGACATATGAATATCCTCAACTTAATACACCCAAATGAAATAAGTCTTTGATAGCAAGTTTTACTGTTAACTCTCATAATACAACTCTTTGAGGACAGAGATCCTGCATAGGAAGTTAGTGCACAGTGACTCCTGCTGTTAATTTAACAATTAACACTCTTATGTATGATGTCAGTGATAACCTGAGGCTCTTGACATGAACTTCCTAGGCTATGGAGGTCTTTTGAATCCATAAACTCCATCAGTATTTAGACAAGGCCATAAGCAAAGTGGAAGTTCTCTCCTCCCTCCAGAGAAAGGTACCTCTTTCTTTGATGACCACTTTTTTCCACTAGAGTCTCACCCACAGAGGTCCTTCATGTAGAACACTTTTTGCCAGTGTCTTGGCTTTGCATGCCTGAAATGCTCTTGTGGGCTTTTTAGCCAGACCAGAATGCCTCAAGGGCTGATTCTGAAGTCAGAGTGCCACTTAAAGTGATTGTCATTCTATGAGTCTGCTGTATGGATGCTTCCCATGTTGGAGCCTTCACTCCTTTATAATTCTATCTATTATTATCATCAGACACTTAATCCTATTTATATGACCACTCTAACACTTAATCCTATCTATATGATCACTTTAATACTTAATTCTATCCATATGATCACTTTAACATTTAAAATGATATTTTTACCACCAGCTTAAGGGGATTTCAGGTCCCATGACAAGTTTTTAAACTGTAGCCTTAGAAGTAAGTCCTAGGAATGTATGCAGAACTATATAGCTTTATAGTTACAAACTTCATAAGCTTCATAATTACAACTTTAGGAACATGGTGATTCTTCCCACTGTGCCTGCCCTCACATCCATACTCCCACCCCTCTTTCTTCTCCTTCTCTTATTCCCACTCTTAATTTTTTTTTTACTAAGATCTGTTTTCAATTAAACTTATACACACATGATTAACTCTGTGTTAAGTAAAGAGTTCAGTAAATAGTATGAAAAAAATCAAGACAAGGGCTGTTCAAGTCATTGCTTCTCAAAGTGTAAATTTCACTTCTACAGATTGCCTTTTGGGCGCTATTAGTTATCACAAGTCAGGGAGAATATATGGTATTTGTCCCATTGGGACTGGCTTATTTCACTAAGTATGATGTTTTCCAGATTCATCCATTTTATTGCAAATGACTAGAATTCATTTTTTTACTGCTATGTAGTATTCCATGGTATATATATCCCATAATTTCTTCTTTTTAGATTTATTTTATTTATTTGAAAGACAGAGTTACAGAGAGAGGCAGAGGCAGAGAGAGGTCTTCTATCTGCTGGTTCACTCCCCAGATGGCTGCAATGGCCAGAGCTGTGCTGATCTGAAGCCAAGAGCCAGTAGCTTCTTCTGGTTCTCCCATGCAAGTGCAGGGGCCCAAGGACTTGGGTCATCTTCTATTGCTATCCTAGGCCGTAGCAGAAAGCTGAATCAGAAGAGGAGCAGCTGGGACTTGAACCAGCGGCCATATGGGATGCCGGCACTTCAGGCCAGGGCTTTAACCCTCTGCGCCACAGCACCGGCCCCCCCATAATTTCTTTATTGATGCACATTTGAGTTGATTCCATGTCTTAGCTATTATGAATTGAACTGCAATAAACATGGGAGTACAGACAACTTTCATATGCTGATTTCATTTCCCTTAGGTAAATTCCCAGGTGTGGGATGGTTGGGTCTTTTGGTAGGTCTATATTCAGATTTCTGAGGTATCCCTATACTGTCTTCCATAGTGGCTTTTCCAGTTTACATTCCCATCAATAGTGGATTAGGGTACCTTTCTGCCACATCCTCAACAGCATTTGTTGTTTGTTGATTTCTGTAAAAAAGCCATTCTAGGGCCGGTGCTGTGGCATAGCGGATAAAGCTGCTGCCTGTAGCGCCGGCATCCCATATCGGCGCCAGTTTGAGTCCTGGCTACTCCACTTCCAATCTAGCTCTCTTCTATGGCCTGGGAAGGTAGTGGAGCACAGCCTAGGTGCTTGGGCCCCTGCACTCATGTAGGAGACCTGGAAGAAGCTCCTGGCTTTGGATTGACCCAGCTCCAGCTGTTGTGGCCATTTGGGGAGTGAACCAGTGGATGGAAGACTTCTCTCTCTCTCTGCATCTGCCTCTTTTTAACTCTGACTTTTAAGTAAATAAATAAAATCTTAAAGAAAAAAAGCCATTCTAATCAGGGTAAGGAGAAACCTCATTGTGGTTTTGATTTGATTTTCATTTCCCTGACAGCTAGTGATCCTGAATATTTTTTCATGTGTCTGTTGGCCATTTGGATTTCCTCTTTTTTTTTTTTATTTTTTTGACAGAGTGAACAGTGAGATAGAGAGAGACAGAGAGAAAGATCTTCCTTTTCCATTGGTTCACCCCCCAATGGCCGCTGTGGCCGGCGCACCGCGCTGATCTGAAGCCAGGAGCCAGGTGCTTTCCTGGTCTCCGATACGGGTGCAGAGCCCAAGCACTTGGGCCATCCTCCACTGCACTTCTGGGCCACAGCAGAGAGCTGGACTGGAAGAGGGGCAACCAGGACTAGAACCCGGTGTGCCTGCGCCGCAGGCAGAGGATTAGCCTATTGAGCCATGGCGCCAGCCTGGATTTCCTCTTTTGAAAAATGTCTGTTTAAGTCTTTTGCCCACTTCTTAACTGAGTTGTTTGTTTTGTTGTTGTTGAGTTTCTTAATCTCTTTATATATTCTGGTTATTAACCCTTTATCAGTTGCATAGTTTGCAAATAATTTTTCCCATCCTGTCTCTTCACTTCTCTGCTGTCTCTTCACTTTCCTGCCTGTTTTTTTTTTTTTTTTTTCAGTACAGAAACTTCTCAATTTGATGTAATCCCATTAGTTAATTTTGGCCTTGATTGCTTATGCCTCTGGGGTCTTTTCCAAGAACTCTTTGCCTGTGCCAACGTCTTGTTCTGTAATAACTTGATGACATCAGTTCAAAGCCCTTGTCTGCTGGAGACACCCATGTGAGTATTTTGTGGTGAGCTGCTATCATGTCAGGATTTGCTTGGTGATACTCCAGGTATTCATGTATTACTTACATGGCTAAGACATTAGTAAGCAAAAGGAATGAGAAGTCTAATTTGGTTCTGATAATTATGCTGAACCCTTTTGTTTAGCCAACTTTTGCTTTCAAATAGTCTCACAGATGGTCTAAAGCAGAGGCTGTCGGCCAACATAAAGTTGTTGCCAACCCTTTTCTCCTGATCCTTCCACTACAGAGGCTACAAAAATCCCTTCCTGGTCTGCCTTGCAGTTGGAAGTAGCCTGATACGGGTTTGAACAATAAGACCTAGGCATAAATGAGTTAGGGGCTCCTCAGAAGGCTTTTTTGCTTTCTTGGAAAATGAGCAATTGGGGCCACCCATTTTCCCACCTTCTCTGTCCTCAGCGTGGATGTAATATGTAGAGTTGCAGCAACAAGAGGCAGCAGTTCTGGGGGCAGGGCCCGGGGAGTCAGATGCTGGCTCCCGTGACACCCATTTGCTGTCTGCCTCCAGACTTTCTTGTTACTTGAGACAAACAGCATTGCTAATCCCTTCTTGGCTGGGTCTTCTGCTACTTATAGCAGAACACCTCCCAGCTGGTACTAGTGCCAGGTTCCAGCTCAGAGCATGACTTTCGATTCTGGCTTCTGGCAAACTGGCAATCACACACTCCATACCCTGCAAGTGTCCATTCCTAAAGTACAGTACAATATGGATTTGCACTTTCAAGGCTCATTCAAGCCGTATCCTAGGCTATGAGAATTTCCTTATGAAATGTTTGCAAATATTGCAGACTAGCTTTAAGTCCTGTGTTGTGTATTTTTCCCCCTAATTAAGCAATACTTCAGTTTGCCCTTGCTCTCTTCGTCCATCCTGGCTACTCCACTGCCGTTTGTTGAAAGCCTTGTTATACCACCTCAGACACAGTACCTACATCACTCCAGTGTCTGTTTACAGAAGAAGTGACTCTCACACAAAACACACATAGAAAACATTTATTCCAAACTAGTTCTTCTGGGATGCCGTCGTGAAATTCCAGTGGGCTGCTCCTGGATTCTTGCCTCTCTAGAGTGTTCTTTCTCCAGGTTTATCTTTGTTGGTGGGCTTCTCAGTAAATATCAGGGAGATATTTATGCTGCAGAAAAGAGAGTTTCAAAAGTTAACTTACAAAATATAATAGCATGCAGCTCTAAGCCAGAATATCAAACTAACAGGATTGCAAACATTTGAAGAATAAATGAAAATTTTATGTAAGTCTTAAGAAAATCTTTAACATGACTGCCATCACTTTTGCTGCAAAAAGTTCTCTTATTAAGAGCAACATCACTGACAGCTTCCTATGGAGACAGAGGGCCTGTAGCTTGACCTTATGTTGTTTGAAATGTATAATCTAGTTTCCCAAAAAATGCTGTTGACATGGGTTTATTTCTTGATCAGCACATCCAAGTCTCTTTTACTAAAAATGTACATTAGTGATGATAGGAATATAATAATAATTCTCTAACTCTATTAGTAATATCGCTGATATTGTGACATTAGTCTTCTCATTTATCAGATACTGGAGGTGAAAATTGTATTTTGGGCTCATCAAAATTGTGATCATATTAAGAGAAAATTCTGGGGTAGGCATTTAGTGCAGTGGTTAAGTCACCACATGAGACACCCACACCCCATATCAGAGTGCCTTGAGTTCCGGTGCCTCCACTTCCAATCCAGCTTCCTGTTAATGTACGCCCTGAAAGGAAGCAGGTGATGGCTTGAATTCTTGTGTCCCTGCCACCCACGTGGGAGACCCAGATTGAATTCTGGGCTCCTGATTTCAGCCAGCCCAGCCCTGTCTGTGGCTGTCATTTGGCCAGTGAACCAGTGGAAGGAAGGTATCTCTGTCTCTCTGCCTTTCAAATAAGAAGAAAATAAATACACAAACATTTTTAAAGAGAGAGGAGAGCATCCTGAGACACTGTCTACATCGCTTTGCTTCCTCTGATTCAGCGGCTCCATCTGTCAGCCCCAAGCAGAAAACAGCAATGGAACTTGAGAGCTGCACACCATATTTCAACTAACATATGACAGAGATTTTCAATAGTTTTCCTGAGCTTTTTTTTTTTTTTTTTTTTTTTTTTTTTGAGAGAGAGAGAGGGAGGGAGATCTCGATATCTCATCCACTGGGTCATTTCCAGGTACCCGCAACAGCTGGGACTGGGCCAGGCTAGACCAGGAGCCAGGAACTCCATCCAGATCCTCCACATGGGTGACAGAGTGTACATTAACAGGACGTTGGAAATATGAGCCACAGCTGGGAACAGAACTCAGGTACTCTGATGTGAGACATGGGTGGCTTTTATATTCTTTTTTAAAGATTTCTTTATTATTGGGGAAGGCTTTGTGGCACAACAGGTTAAAGCCCTGGCCTGAAGCGCCGGCATCCCATATTGGCACCGGTTCTAGTCCCAGCAGCTCCACTTCCGATCCAGCTCTCTGCTATGGCCTGGGATAGCAGTAAAGATGGCTCAAGCTCTTGGGCCCCTGCACCCACGTAGGAGACCTGGAAGAAGCTCCTGGCTCCTGGCTTCGGATCGGTGCAGCTCTGGCCATTGCGGCCATCTGGGGAGTGGACCAGAGAATTGAAGACCTCTCTCTCTGTCTCCACCTCTCTCTGTAATTCTGTCTTGCAAATAAATAAAATAAATCTTTAAAAAAGCTTTATTTATTATTTATTTGAAAGGCAGAGGCAGAGAGAGAGAAAGAGAGAGAGAGAGAATTCTTCCACCCTCTGGTTTACTCCCCAAATGACCACAATGGCCAGAGCTGGGCTGATCCAGGAGCTTCTTCCAGGTCTCCAATGCAAGTACAGAGGCCCATCTTCTACTGCTTTCCCAGGCCATAGCAGAGAGCTGGATCAAAATGGTACAGCCGGGACTTGAACAGGCGCCCATATGGGATGTTGGCACTACAAGTGGTAGCTTTACCCACTATGCCACAGCACCAGCCCTGAGACACAGGCATTTTTAACCACTAAGCTAAATGTCTGCCCTAGTGTTCCTATTTTTGAAAGTGTTTCAAACTTTACAGAATCTTGGAAGTTACAGAAAGCCATTAAAGGAAGCAAACCTCACTCATCAGTTCCCTGCCTGGTAAGTCTCCATCAACATTTCAGTAGTTTTTATTCTACCTCCCTCTCATATTATATATAATTTATGTACATATATATTTCAGATACTATTTAATAGACTGCTTTTTATGACTCAATATGGAATTATAAGTAGCTTCCCATTAAAAATTTTATGTCATAATTTTTCTAAGTAAGGAAGTACTTCAGATAATAAATGTAAGAGATTTATGGTAGATAATTTCCTGTTTTTTATTTTAAAGGTTTATTTTATTTTTTTGAAAGGCAGAGTTACAAAGAGAGAAGGAGAAAGAGAGAGAGAGAGAGAGAGAGAGAGACCTACCATACATTGGTTCACTCCCCAAATGGCTGCAACAGCCCGGGCTAGGAGCTAGGAGCCAGGGGCTTCTACCTGGTCTCCTATGTGGGTGGCAGGGCCCAAGAACTTGGGCCAAACTACGTTGCTTTCCTACGCACATTAACAGTCAGCTGGATGGGAAGTGGAGCAGCTGTGACTTGAATGGGCACACATATGGGATGCCGGCACTGCAGGTGGCAGCTTGACCCACTACACCACCATATTGGCCCCCATTTCCTGTATTCAATTTTCCACTAGCATAAAATAACATGGTAAAAATTTTTTCTGAATTGTTGATAACTTCTCTCAGATCAACTCACTCAAGTCTAGGCAATGCATGTATGCCATCACACTGTTACAGATACTTCCATTAAAAAAAGAAATATTTGCCAAAACATATATTCCAAAAAAGTTTCTTATCATTTTTAAAATATATTTCATTATTTGCAAGGTCATATTTTTTCTAAGCTTGAGAGAGAGAGCACTCCCATCCAGTGCTTTACTTTCCAAATTCCCACAGTAGTGAAGACAGGAGCAGGCTGTAACCAGGAGCTAGAAACTGAATCCAGGTCTTCCATGTGGATGGCAGGAATGTCATCACTGTTGCCTCCAAGGTCCTGAATTAGCAGGAAGCTGGAGTCAGGAGCTGGGACTGGGGACTATACCCTCATATTTCAGTGTTGGACATAGGTGTGTTAACTGCTGGGTCACTGGCCCACTCTGTGACTGAATATTTTTATAGCTTTCAAATATATTTATATCTTCTTTTTAAAAAATATTTAGTTACTTATTTGAAAGAGTTACACAAAAAGAGGAAGACAGAGAGAGAGAGAAAGAGAGAGACAGAGAGACAGAGATCTTCCATTCACTGATTCACTCCCCAAATGATTGCAATGGCAGGAACTGGGCCAGGCCAAAGCCAGGAGTCAGGAACTTCTTCTGGAACTCCCATGTGGATGCAGGGACCTAAGGTTTTGCGTTATCTTCTGCTGCTTTCTCAGGTACATTAACAGGGGGCTGGATGGGAAGTGGAGAAGCTGGGACATGAACCAGCATCCTCACGGGATGCCAGCGACTCAGGTGGTGGCTTTACCCACTATGCCATAGCACCAGCGCCATGTGTCTCTATTTTCCATAAACTGTTTGTTCTAACTTCTCCCAGCATTTGTTACATAAATCTGGAAATTTCATTTGCCTAGGATGTCATTTCATCAGATCATAAATTGTTCCCTAAGTTTGTAAAAAAATAAAACCAGAGTAGCTTGTTCACCCTAAAATATTAATTGTTGAACAAATGAATGATATATCACATAATGTAAATGTACAGTGCATTAAATATCCTTATATAAACACTGCATTTATTTAAACATGATCACATGTAATTAATTTGAGTGACAGCTCTTAGTTTTTCTTCCAAGTGCAGTGTTTTTCCGTTCCAGCATCAATGTGTTCACTAACTTAGCAATGAAATAGCCAGGCTCCAGCATCTTCAGCACACAGTTTTACCCCAGGAGGAAGGTCACAGAGCTCAAATCAGTTTAGTCCTTAATCTTAACAAACAGATGAAACACCATGTAATGGCTTATAAGCAACATCAGTCATAGGGTCCAGTGTTGTGGAGTAGGGGGTAGTCGCAGTTTGCGATGCTGGCATCACATACGGGTGCCAGTTTGTGAGTCTGCTGTTCCACTTCTGATACAGCCCCTGCTAATGGCCTGGGGAAAGCAGCGGAAGGTAGATCAAATGTCTGGGCTCCTGCATCCGGTGGGATTCCACCTGGCTCAGCCACAGCCATTGCAACCACTTGGGAAATGAAACAGCAGATGGAAGATCTCCCTCTCTATCTCTCCCTCTCTCTCTGTAAATCTGACTTACAAATGAATAAACAGTTTTTTTTTTAAACTCAGTCATTTGCACTTCTTATACTTGCTATAGCTCCTCAATTCTAACACAAGAGGTCTTCAAAAGGTTCATGAAAATGTATATTATTTATTTATTTATTTTGAAAGACTTATTTATTTGAAAGTCAGAGTTACACAGAGAGAGAAGGAGAGGGAGAGAGAGAGAGAGAGAGAGAGAGAGAGAGAGAGGTCTTCCATCTAATGATTCACTCCCCATTTGGTGCAACAGCCAGAACTGTGCCAATCTGAAGCCCGGAGCCAGGAGCTTCTTCCAGCTCACTTAGTTAATCCTCTGCCTGTGGCGCCGGCATCCCACATGGCCACCGGATTCTAGTCCCCGTTGCTCCTCTTCCAGTCCAACTCTCTGTTGTGGCCCGGGAGGGCGGTGGAGGATGGCCCAAGTGCTTGGGCCCTGCACCCGCATGGGAGACCAGGAGGAAGCACCTGGCTCCTGGCTTTGGATCGGCGCAGCACGCTGGCTGTAGTAGCCATTTGGGGAGTGAACCAATGGAAGAAAGACCTTTCTCTCTGTCTCTCTCTCTCTCATTGTCTATAACTCTACCTGTCAAATAAAAAAAATAAAAATAAAAAAACTACATGTGAGCTTTAATTTTTTAAAAAAAAATTATGTATTCATTTGAAAGGTAGAGCTACAGAGAGAAGGACAGAGACAGAGAGAGAGAGATTGTCTATCTACTGGTTCACTCCCCAAATGGCTGCAACATCCAGGGCTGGGCCAGGATGAAGCCAGGAGCCAGTAGTTTCATCTGAATTTTCCATGGGGGCCCAAGCATTTGGGTCTTCTTCTGCTTGCTGCTTTCCCAGGTGCATCAGCAGGGAACTGGATTGGAAGTGGAACAGCAGGGACTTGAACTGGTGCCGATATGCGATGCCAGTCCAACAGGTGGAAGACCAACCTACTATGCCAAAGCACTGGCCCCTGCCCTGGATTTAAAATATTTTTGGCAGACTTTCTCTTTTTTTAGATTTATTTATTTATTTGAAATTCAGAGTTGCATAGAGAGAAGAGAGGCAGAGAGAGAGAGAGAGGTCTTCCATCTGATGCTTAACTCCCCAAATGGCCACAAATGTGCCGATCTGAAGCCAGGAGCCAGGAGCTTCTTCTGGATCTCCCACATGGGTGCAGGGCCCCAAGCACTTAGACCACCCTCTACTGTTTTCCCAGGCTATAACAGAGAGCTGGATTGGAAGTGGAGCAGCCAGGTCTCGAACTGGTGCCCATATGTGATGCTAGTGCTTCGGGCCAGGGCATTAACCCACTGCGCCACAGCGCTGGCCCCTGGATTTCAATTTTTTTTTTAATAATGATTCTCTTTATTTTTTTATTTTTTATTTATTTTTTTTTTATTTTTATTTTTTGACAGGCAGAGTGGACAGAGAGAGAGAGAGAGAGAGAGAAAGGTCTTCCTTTTCCATTGGTTCACCCCCCAAGTGGCCACTACAGCTGGCGTGTTGCGGCTGGTGCACCGCGCTGATCCCAAGGCAGGAGCCAGGTACTTATCCAGGTCTCCCATGGGGTGCAGGGCCCAAGTACCTGGGCCATCCTCCACTGCACTCCCTGGCCATAGCAGAGAGCTGGCCTGGAAGAGGGGTAACTGGGACAGAATCCAGTGCCCCGACCGGGACTAGAACCCAGGGTGCCGGCGCCGCAAGGCAGAGGATTAGCCTAGTGAGCTGAGGCGCCGGCCTGGATTTCAATTTTTTTTAACACCAAAATAAACTTATCTTTTTTTCAAAATATTTATTTATTTATTTGAAAGAGTTACGCAGAGAGAAGGAGAGGCAGAGAGAGAGAGAGAGAGAGAGGTCTTCCACCTGTTGGTTCACTCCCCAATTGGCTGCAACAGCTGGAGCTGGGCCAATCCAAAGCCAGGAGCCAGGAGCTTCTTCTGGGTTTCCCACACGGGTGCAGGGGCCCCAAGGCCTTGGGGACATCTTCTACTGCTTTCCCAGGCCATACAGAGAGCTGGATCAGAAGTGGAGCAGCTGAGACTCGAACTGGTGCCCAAATGGGATGCCGGCACTGCAGGCGGCAGCTTTACTCACTATGCCACAGTGCTGGCCCCTAAACTTATGTTTTAATTCCACTTTTTCACTACCTTTAGAAGACCAGTAGAAAGTATTCTATACCATTGCAAAGATCCAGTCATCAGGGACATTTTTTTCTCTCCTTTGGGTACAGTTGAGGATGTGGAAGGGAAGTAAGTCCCAGGACACTTCAAGTTAGAAAGTCACAGAGCGAATGTCTCACTCCACCAGGGCACCTTCCATTAGCACCATGGTAGCATCTCATCTTGCAGAGTGCGCTAGGCTTCAGAGAACACCCAGCCTCCCAAATGCCCAGGTTTTAATGGAAATATTTCTAACTAGAGGTATTGGTGATGTGAAGTATGGCCATTTCTCCAGAGGCAGCATCGTTGTGGGACAGCAGCAGGGGGTCTGGGGAAGGGACAGAGGGGCTCCCTGGCACCTGCAGCCAAGGCTGCCCTCGGGGTTGGAGCTGAGGGCTGAGGGTAGTTCATAGATAGAACCTCTCCCAAGCACTGAACCAACTGCTTAGGACGCTGTCTCTATAAGCTGCCCTGAGGTTGAGGGTGAGACTCCAGGGCTCGGCCCGTATGGGTTGGAGAGAGTGAGAGGGAAATCAATCACTCGCCATGCCAGGGAATTGGAGGCTGAGGCTTGGGTTAGGTTAGGGAGTGCAGCTTGAGATGGAGTCCAGGATAATTTGAGGAGAAATGAGACCCTGGAAGAGTCTGGAGGAAAAATGTGGAGAAGTAAGTCCTGAGGGTAAGAGCAGAACGTGGAGGAGCCAGCGGCCCTCAGTGGTGTGTGATGGGCAGAGGCATCTAGCGTCAAGTGCTGACCTTGGGCAGTACCACAAGAAAGAAAATTCTCACCTACTCTCAGACTTTCATCTACAGTCTATGACTCATAATGGCTTGCTTTTGTCATGGCTGAAGAGTATCAAAAGCAGGGCCAGCGCTGTGGTGCAGCAGGTTAAAGCCCTGGCCTGAAGTCCCGGCTGCTCCTCTTCTGATCCAGCTCTCTGCTATGGCCTGGGAAAGCAGCAGGGGATGGCCCAAGTCCTTGGGCCCCTGCACCCACGTGGGAGACTGGAAGAAGTTCCTGGCTCCTGGCTTCGGATTGGCACAGCTCTTGCCATTGCAGTCATTTGGAGAGTGAACCAGCGGATGGAAAACCTCTCTCTCTGTCTCTACCTCTCTTTGTAACTCTGTCTTTCAAATAAATAAATAAATATTTAGAAAAAGGATCAAAAGCAACAGAGTGTGTTCCATTTTTTGAACTGTGCAGAGAGATGAATATATGCCAACCGGCTGAGGTGAGAGGCAAGGGATAGGAACAGAAATGAGAGTTGGACCTGGACTGATTGGGAAAAAAATTAGGCTTGTGAGACTCCATTCAGACACTGAAAAGCAGACAGAAGGAAGTTTGTCATCTACTCAATGCAGAATGAGCATCCAAGCCACTGTTCTTTTTTTTTTTTCATAGAAAACTTTCATTTAATAGATACAAATTTTGAAAGTACAACTTTTGGACTATGGTGGTCTTCCCCCCCATAACTACCTTCCCACCTGCAAATCATCTCACCTCCTACACCCCTCTTCCATCCCATTCTTCATTAAGATTCATTTTTAATTATCTTTATACACAGAAGATCAACTTAGTATAAAGTAAGTAAAGATTTCAACAGTTTGCTCTCACACAGACACACAAAGTATAGAGTACTGTTTGAAGACTAGTTTTACTGTTAATTCTCATAGTACAACACATTAAGGACAGAGATCCTACATGGGGAGTAAATGCACAGTCACTCCTGTTGTGGATTTAACAATTGACACTCTTATTTATGACGTCAGTAATCACCCGAGGCTCTTGTCATGAGTCGCCAAGGTCATGGAAGCCTCTTGAGTTCACCAACTCTGACCTTATTTAGACAAAGCCATAGTCAAAGTGGAAGTTCTCTCCTCCCTTCAGAGAAAGGTACCTCCTTCTTTGATGGCCCCTTCTTTCCACTGGGATCTCACTCACAGAGATCTTTCATTTAGTCATTTTTTGCCACAGTGTCTTGCAAGCCACTGTTCTTTAAGATTAATTTTGGGGCTGGCACTGTGGCATAGTGGGCTAAACGTCTGCCTGCAGTGCCAGCTTTCCATTTGGGTGCCAGTTCTAGTCCCGGCTGCTCCACTTCTGATCCAGCTCTCTGCTATGACCTGGGAAAGCAGTGGAAGATGGCCCAAGTGCTTGGGCCCCTGCACACACATGGGAGACCTGGAAGAAGCTCCTGTCTCTTGGCTTCAGATGTGGCCATTTGGTGAGTGAACCAGCAGATGGAAGAAAATTCTCTCAAATGTCTCTCCCTCTGTCTGTAACTCTACCTCTCAAACAAATAAAATCTTAAAAAAAAAAGATTAATTTTGCATCTAAGGTAAAAAGACCCTAAGTGACAAAGGACACTTTTCTAGGATGTCAGTGGATGTAGAAAACGGTATGAAAAAGTTTTAAATATGACTGAGCAATGTAAAAGTTGTAGGAATTGAAAAGCAATCCCTTGTCAAAGCTAACAAAAGTAGCTAAATCAAGCTGGACATTCATGGAGGTGTTCGCACACACGATTGCCTGAGAGTGACGTCACACAAAGCCCTGCCGGAGCCACAGCTGTGTACACAGGAAGTGCTTCTGCAAGCTGTCCACCCACAGGTGTTTGCTCATCCTCCCACTGGCGCCGCCTTTGTTGTCATTCCTTGTGGACAGGGATTATTGATTAAAAATAATTTATGCAATCCTTCTCATTTTTGCCTTTAAAAGCTTCCCCTGGCTTCAGACCCTCTGAATACACTTGTAATTTGCTGTGACGTGCACATTCCCATTGCCATGCTCAGCTGGTCCCAAGTAAATACCTTTCTTATCTAGAGAATCTCCCTCTGATGGTCCTGTAGGTTGGCAATGATGTCCTAGGCACCAGTAAATACGTTCATGAAGCTCTGCCCACCTCGCCCCCGTGACCCTCGCCTGAGGGAACAGGAGGTGACAGGGATGGGCTGGCTGCCCCCAAGAGTTGAGGAGGCAGGAGCTGAGATGCGCTCACCTGCTGTGGGTGCAGTGTGGAGGCTGGCATTGAGTGCAGGTGGTACAAGCAGGCTCCTTCACAAGGGAGGCCGTTCTGGGAAGCAGGGAAGTTCAGATTCTGCAGTGAGAGCCGGGGGTTTAAATCTGACTTCGACCACTTCCTGCCTGCAGGGAAGGTCCTAATCGTTCATTTCCTTCCCCGGCAATAGCGAGCCTTCAATTTCCTTTCAGCTCCACACAGGACTTAACATGGTTCCGGAGAGATTCAACGAACTGAACCATGGTGTATTTGACAGTGTTAAATATGCTGCAAAAAAGTATAACCAGATTTTTAAATCTCTCCTTTGTCTCAATTTTTAAATGTTTTATCATAAACAATTATAAACTTAATAATAACCCATAAACAATTATAAACTTTATAATAACCCGAAATCTTAGTCTTTGGTTGAAAAATATGGGGAGCACAGATGGAAGTGCAGCAAGGTCATGGTGGTTGGAGCTAGGTCAAGGGTAAGAAGAGTCCATTGTATTGCTGTGTCTATTGTAACATTACCCATAATAAAAGCTCTTATGACAAAAATAAAGTTTAAGGGGAACAAATTTGTTCATTGAAGGATGAGAAAGAAAGAAGTTTACCAGTAAGGCTTTGTGCAAGTTGAGTCATGCATGCTCATTTAATTTGCCTCTACAATAGACCTTGTGCATTAAAGAATCTGTGAAGCTAATACATCTGGAATTCAGGAAAGCTCCACGAGAAAGATGGGCTGTACCGATGCCAAGTGTTGGATTAAATTTCTGAGGTGTCACACGCAAGCAGATTTGATTTGAAATTATACGTTGATGTTTACTTAGGGGATTAGAATGAGGAAATTAAAAAAATGCTCCTGACATAAATAGATTGTACTAACTAGGAGACTGAAAGTGGAAAGATAAAATTTAAAACACCTATACAAAATTAGAGAAATAATGAATCCAAAGTGGTTATGAAAGCAATTGTAGGGGCCAGTGTTACCGTGTAGTGGGTAAAGCCGCTACCTGTGACGCCGGCATCTCATAAGGGCACCAGTTTGTGTCCTGGCTGCTCTTCTTCTGATTCAGCTCCTTGCTAACGGCCTGGGAAAATCAGCAGAAGATGGCCCAAGGGCTTGGGCACCTGTACTCATGCGGGAGACCTGAAAGAAGCTCCCGGCTCCTGGTTTCAGCCTGGTCCAGCCCTGGCCATTGTGGCCATTTGGGGAGTGAACCAGCAGATGGAAGATCGATCTCTCTCTCTCTCTCTCTCTCCTTTCTCTCTCTCCTTCTTTCTTCATGTAACTCTGACCTTCAAATAAATCAATAAATCTTTTTTACACAAAAGCAACTATAAGGCAGTGTGATTGGTGGGGCAAGGGGAAGTAATTCAGAGAGAAGATGCGGAGACTAAGTGAAATGACATAAAATAGAAAAGGCTGGCAAAAATTATAAAAATGATACCGAGTCCCACATTTTTATTTTATAATCACTGTTGAAGAAATGGTAGAACTGAAAGTCATCATTTTGTAACTCCCTTTATAAAAAATGATCCTATCAAGGATCATTAATGGATGCCTTTAAAAATTACAAGGAGAAAATAGCGTTGGAGAATAAACAATGTTTTAAAAAACCACTTAATGGGTTATTTATTACAGGCTGAATACACTTTATGCAAAATGCTTGGGATCAGAAATGTTTGGAATGTTTTTTCAGGTTTTGGAATATTTGCATATATATAATAGGACATCTTGGGACTAGCACCCAAACTGAAACATGAAATTCATTTATGTTTCATATAAACATATACACTAGACTAAAGGTAATTTTATGCTCCGTTTTTAATAGTGTTACACATGAAATACAATTTTATGGTGTGGAATTTCCTACCCATGGCAACATGTTGGTGCTCAAAAAGTTCTGTGTGGGGAGCAACTGGGAGCAACTCGGACTAGACTAAGTTACTGGAATTAAGACTTATTCTATGCATCTGCTCTCCCACAATATGGCGCTGGGAGAGGAGGAAACAGCTTCTACCCAGCTGCCTCTCACCAACTTGACAAGCTGCAGGACCTGCTCCTGATTGGAGGAGAGCAGCGTACTCGGCGTGTGGGTAGCAGAGTTGGGATTGGTGGAAGAGGACTATAAAGGAGGAGAGAGACAACATGCACCAGGAACATCTATCTGAAGGAACACCTGTGCCGCCCCCGAGAGAGCCGGCTGGCGGTGTGCCACTCCCCCGCGGAAGTGGGGAAAGTGGCAGGGGGCCCGCCCCTCCACGGAGGTGGGGGGATGGTAGCCAACCCGGGAAGAACCAGCAGCAAACCCGGGGAGGGCCGAGCAGACAAAAGAACAGCGCAGGGTCCTGTGTCGTTCCTCCACGAAGACGGGGAGCGACATTCTGGACTTTGAAACATTCAGGTTTTGGATTTTCAGATCAGGGATTCTCAAGAGAAAAGGATGCTTTTAGAATGGGAAGCAATGGTACACATCACTTCAATCAAGTTGTCAGACTCGGCCTCACCAGTATTGAGCCTATTGCCCTCCTATACCTCTTGACATCATGTGAGGAATGGACACAGCACCACCTGTGTAGTGTTCTTGCCAAAGTTTTCACATGGATCCAATCTTTGAGGAACCTGTCGGACTAATGCAGATTATGGAACATTCTACAAAATACGGGCCTTGCAAAAATGAAGTTGTTCCATTACCTGGGCCCACAGGGTGAGGTCAATGTCACTGTTAATGCTGGCCATTATATTCCCAGGGTTATCAAGATCTTACAGTGATTCTACCATTGGACAATGTTAATCATTAAATATCTGATTTATTTGTTTAATAGATATTGATTGTAGTGAAAATAAGTTTGGCTGTGAAACATGTCAAAGTCCTGAAACTCATGTCAGAACTTTCTCCCACGCATCCCCAAAGCTGTTTGCCTCCGCCCTATTAAAACTTAACCCTATACTCCTGCAGTGAAGTTGTTTCGGTCCCTTCTCCCTGGCCCAAATCCTGCCTTTCCCACATGCAGAGGCTTTATTTTCCCAGGAACCTGTGACATTCTTCCTCCACCACTAACCAATCCCATCCCCAGCTTCCTCTTTTCCAAAATCTTCAACCATTTAGCACTAACCCTCGCTTCCAGCATACCGTACCGTGGAGGCCAGACAGTGGCACCCGGAAGGGTTTGTGGGTTGCCTGTAAGTGAGCCTTTCCTGACCAGTCAGAAGAGGGGGCTGACTTGCAAACCCCCTGATGGAAACAAAAGGGGGTGTTTCACTCATCATCGACGTCCCTCTGCATCACGAATCTTTCCTTGCTGAACTTGGCTCTTGTGTTGATTTTCTTCATTCCCAGAACTACTTGCTTTGGTGGACTTTCCGATGCCCACTTTAAAGAATGAAAGACTTGTAGCTCCAGCAAGCGTCAGCCTCCTCCAGAGACAGCCTTGGCTGAGAGAGCCACTGTGGCCAAGTCTGCATCCTGTGACTGAGACAGGAATTTAAAGGCCCCATGCTCTCACCCCCACTCAGGACAACTGAGTCATTTTAGCTTCAGAACTTTTCGCAGGATGGGTTGTGACTTGGGTGGAGGCTACATTTCTGCTCAGTCTTACCCCTTGCTCAATCCTACTTCTTTCTCTTGTTTTTCATATTCATTGATCCCAAGCGCACTAACTGCACATGAATCACTGTGTTAGAGTCTGCTTTCTGGGTGTTTTTAATTAAAAATTGTGGATTTTCTTCTGAGTGGAGGATGTGGAATGATATTCTCTATACTGGTGACACCATGGAAATGTTCACCCATGGGGTTCATCACCTCCTCTTACTGGTTCATCTGTCTCCCCTGCTCCCTCACGTGTGCACTGCATCTTATACACCTACTTTAGCACTTGAGCTGGCAAGGGTTAATACAGCACTGAACAATATACCTGGAAGCTGGGCAGGTCCAGAGGGGGCGGGAAGGTAACACTAGATGGGGAGGTGGGCTCTGAGACCAAACCCTCACTTCACAGCTTTGCCTGTGGTGTCCCAAACTGAACATAAACTCAACTTGCAAGAGGAACTTGCTGGACACTTTCTTCAGGTCTTTCTTTCTTTTTCACTTCATTTGTTATATGTTTCATATATTTCATATGTACAGATTTAGGAACATAGTGATACTCCCTCCCACCCATGCTCCAACCCTTCTTCCTCCTCCCTCTCACATTCCCACTCTTAATTTTTACAAAGATCTACTTTCAGCATACTTAAACTTAAGTTTAACCCTATGCTAAGTAAAGAGTTCAACAAATAATATGAAGAAAAAAACACTGTTTTTCAAGTCTTTCTTAACAGTCCATTGGCCTTGTCCTCTGGAACTGCATCCATATTTAAGAAAAGAACATTAGCCCTACAGTCCTGCAGAAAAAAAATAATAAAATAAAATAAAAAAATAAAGCCTTGGGGACTTTCTGTCTCCCAGTGCAGCTACCTGGTCAAGCTGGAACAGTGGGGTAGTTTGTTTGCACTCTGTAAGCACAGATAGAATAGTGTTTTAAAGATTTATTTCTAAAGATAATTCTAAGTATTTGATTAGGTTGGATATTCTAGAGAATATAAAAAGGAAAATTGTACATAATTTTTATTTATTTTAAGTTATGAGTCATCTGTCCCCTTAAGTATTTATCCAGTGACTTATTCTTACCCGTTTGCAGCCAAATGAAACAAAAACACATTCAGAAGGCAGATGACTGCTGATTTAGGAGACGCAAGTTTCTGCCTGAAAGAGTTTAAGTCATTTGGAATTCTTATAAGTCGCTTCTCTAGGAGACTTCCTTTACTGAACACGAGACAATGCCTAGGAAGACACACAATTTAGGGGCAGAATCTTTCTTTTTCTTCTTCCTTCTTTTCTCTGTTAAGCCTTCTATTCTTCTGCCCCTGCGTCGAGGCCTGTTTATCAACCCGGTGGGATTTTCTCTCTTGCGGACAGCAGATGCCTTCATTGTCCTCTCTGCCTTCCATCCCAAGCCAAGAATAGCAGGCATAACATTTGCTTGCAATCTTCTTTCTATTTGAAGCATATTGAATCGGTGGCTGGAGCGATCCTCAAACAGGCGGTTTTGAGAAGGAGCAAGCAGCAATAACTCTCCTCAAACTTGTGTTCTAATTACCCAAATCAGAGTCCTGGAGAGGTCTGGTTGGTGCTAAAGAGATGGCCTCCTTGCCCATGGTGGCAATCTCACCTTCCCAGATGCTATGTTTGGATTCCCTTTTTCATAAAGAATAATAGAATCCAGATGCCCTATTGGTTTTTCTTATTTTTGTGCATTCAGCTAGAATCCTATTGAAACAGACATCCTGCTGGTACTTAAGATAGGGGTCCACTCACAAGCACCAAGAAGTGGACAGCCCAGGCCTCCCTCCAGGAGTCACCGGGGGAAAGCTGTAGAGCCCAGCGAGGAGTCAAGAGCAGTGAAGCATCCCCCTCCCCGGAATGTGAATGCACTTCTGGATCCTTCACCCAAAATGGCCTCCAATATACACACAGAGAGCGGGGCGCAGGAGTTGGGCTTATGGAAATGTCATGTGACCTCGGGAAAGACCATGGGACTCCTAAAATGTTACATGCAGGTGCCTGAAGGTACTTCCAGGTTTCCTAGCTCATCTCTTAAGGGTGGAAGAAAGCGTTGTAATTTTCTTCACTCTTGGATAGAAGAAGAGAGAAGACACAACATGTAAACAAAGAATTTCTTTGTGTAAACCAGGTCCTCCCCACTGTGCTAGGGTGCCCCCAGCTTTGCTCTAATTGCATTGCAAGCATCCCTGATGGCTACTCCTAAGTGCCTTCCAATTCTAGAAGTCCTGAATTTGGAGGGCAAGAAGTCAGATAATCTGAAACTGGGCACATTGATCGTCTATAGTCTCTTTATACTTTTCAGAACACAATACCTGAATCAACTCTTTTCCAGTAAAAATGCCTGTCAGCACACAAAGTCGAGTTGGAACTGCTAAGCACTTCCTCTGTCAAGGTATGAGTTAGCAGTGTCCTCTGTACAGCAGTCTTTAGGGGCTGCAAACAAGAAAAACCTGAAAATCAACCTTACAACAGATCCACAGACAGTGCATATCAAAGCTCTCCGTCTTCACTCCCTTCTGTTTGATTTGCAAAAGTGTTATCACATTTGTGGTAGACAACATTCTTGCATTTAGACCCAATGTATGGTCCATTTCTATCTAAATGCATGTTTGATTGGAGTTAAGAAAAGACTCCACCAAGTAGTTAATTTAGTCATTAAATTAGACAGCCTACTCATATAGAGGAATCTCTCACATTGCACTTAGACTGTTTTCCTTGCAAAAGTAATTCTTTTTAAAAAAGATTGATTTAGGTAACTAGTTGGGTATTCATTCTGTATTTTAAAACATGTGTTCAGAAAAAAATTTTAGTTTTTATACATGAATAAATAGCAAGAAAGAAAACCAGAAAAGGGATCAAATTTTATGAAAAGAGAAAAAACGAACGTCTTCAATTTGAAGTGTCCAGAATAGAAACAGAAACAAATGAAGACAAAAGAACATTCTGATTGATTCCAAAGGTTAAATGCAGGGGAAGTGGGGCTTAGCATTCCTGTGGTGAGACAGGAAGGAAGCCTGCAAGAAGTAAAAAGCAGCAAGAAGAAGCAAAACACACAAGTCATGTGATGTTTAGAAAGATCTGAAGTAGCTTGCAATTCAGTGTGTGGCACACACACATTGTTTTCTTTCTTTTTTAAATATTTATTCATTTACTTGAAAGACAGAGTTACAGAGAAGCAGAGGCAGAGAGAGAGCAGAGAGACAGAGAGAGACAGAGAGAGAACTTCCATCCGCTGGTTTACTCCCCAGATGACCGAAACGGGCAGAGCTGGGCAGATCCGAAGCCAGGAGCCAGGAGCTTAAAGCTTTACATTCAGATATCTGTCCTCGGTGCAGTCATCCATAAGCTACACCCCCTGCCCAAGAAGCATAATAAGATTCGTTATTTCATTAATTCAGCAAATCTTTACTGGGTCCCTTTGTGCCATATTCCTAACCACTTGCGACAGCAGGCTCCCGTACTGGCATGTCAGCCTGAGTCCCAGCTATTCTGCTGGGTGGCAGGGAAGCCTCATTACAGAAAGTGACCTTGACCTTGATGATCCATCCAACCTCTTCCTGAAAGACAGAGCCTAGAAACTGCCAGCTGGGAGCTGCTTTCAGATTTCAGGTAATTGTCAGTCTGTGCTGCTTGGTTAAGGTTTTTTTTTTTTTTTTTTTTTTTTTTTTTCTAGATTTATTTACCTGAAAGGCAGAGCAACAGACAGAGAGCAAGAAGGAAAGTGAAAACAAGAGAGTGAGAGCGAACGTGAGAGCGAGAGCGAGATCGAGAGAGAGAGAGAGAGATCTTCCATCTGCTGGATTACTTCCCAAATGGCCACAACAACCAGATATGGGTAAGGCCAAAGCCAGGAGTAAGGAACTTCATCTGGGTCTCCCACGTAGCTGGCAGGGGCTCAAACACTTGGCTCATCTTCCATTGCCTTCCCAGGTGCGCTAGCAGGAAGCTGGGGCATTAGCAGAGCTACCAGGACTCAAACTGGCACTCAATATGGGATTCTGGTGTCACAAGTGGGGCTTAGCCTCCCGCACTACAACACTGGCCCCAGGTCAGATTTTTAAAGGGAGAAATTAAAGGAATGATGACATGAATCAGAATCAGATCCAATAACAAGAGGTGATATGATTCAGGATCTTAAACAGCCATTTTGACTCACTTGAATAATGTGTATTTAATTCTATGTGTATATATTCCTAGTCATTTCTCTGCAAATTTTCTTTTTGAATAAAAATGCAAAAGTTATCATATTTGATATTTTTCCAGGCACATAGTAACAAAGACTGCTTTTAAATTTGAGAGAGAGAGAAAAGAGACAGAGCAAGGAGACAGAAACAGAGAGAGCTCTCACTTGCTCGTTCATCCCTCAGATTCTGACAAGGACTGGGGCTGGGCTAGGTCAAAGCTGGAAGCTGAGAACTCTCTCCAGGCCTCTCATGAGGATTGCAGGGACTCAACTACTTGAGCCATCCCGGTTCTGGCTGCTGCCTCCCAGGATGCGCACTATCAATAAGACAAAGCTGGGAGCAGAATCAAGACCGGAATCCAGACACTCTGATATGGAATGCAGGCACTCCAACCAGCAGCTTAACTACCAAGCCAAATGTCTACGCCAAATATCACTTTTAAAGCAACTATTTGTAGAAATGTTATGAGATTAAGATTGGAATATCATTTTTATATTTTTCTATTACAATAATTTTAAAGGGCCCTCTGAGAAAAGGTGTTTTCTAACAGTAACATAGTAACATTCATTTTTTTTAAAAGATTTATTTATTTATTTTGAAAGTCAGAGTTACAGAGAGAGAGAGGGAGAGACACAGATATCTTCTTCCATCTGCAGGTTCACCTCCTAGGTGGTTGCAACGGCTAACTGTAGGCCAGGCCGAAGCTAGGAGCTTCTTCCAGGTCTCCCATGTGGGTGGCAGGGGCCCAGGTACTTGGGCCATTATCTGCTGCTTTCCCAGGCCATTAGCAGGGAGCTGGATCAGAAGTGGAACAGGAGTAATAGGAACTAGTTTCCATATGGGTTGCTGGCATCACAGGCTGCTACGCCACAATGCTGGCTCGGGTTAACATACTCTTCTAAGATATCATAGAATTTCATAGCCATGGAATGGGCAGTGTGTCATCAGAGGGTTTAGGCCACTGCTTGGGACTCCCACATCCTGTACTGAAGTACCGGTTCAAATCCCAGCCACTCCACTTCCAATCCAGCTTCCTGCTAATACACTTCCTGGAAGGCAGCAGATGACTGCTCAAGTGCTTGGACTCCTGCTACCCATGTCAGAGACATGGATGGAGTTCCTGGCTTCTAGCTATGGTCGGGCTCAGCCCTGGCTGTTGGGCCATTTGGGGAATGAACCCTGAATGGAAGCTCTTTCTCTCTTTCCCTCTGCCTCTGTTACTCTGCCTTTCAAGTAGACGTAAATAAATAAATAAGCATTAAAAAGAGGAAATATCTGGGGACAGCATTGTGGCATTGTGGGTAAAGCCTCCATCTACAACATGGGCATCCCATATTGGCAATGGTTTGAGTTCCAGCTGCTCCACTTCTAAGCCATCTTCCTGTTAATGGCCTGGGAAAGCAATGAAGGATGGCCCAAATGCTTGTGTCCCTGCACTGATGTGGGAGACCCAGAAGAAGCTTTGGCCCCTGGCTTCAATCTGTCCCAGCCCTGGCCATTGTGGCCATTTGGGGAGTGAACCAGATCTCTCTCTCTCTCTCTGTCTCTCCCTCTCCCCCTTCTTCCTCCCTCTCCCTCCCTCCCTCTTTCTCTGTAACTCTGCCATTCAAATAAATAAAATAAAATTTTAATAAAAAATAGAATATAATAGCCAGAAAAATCAAGGAACATAAAAAATTATATTGATACAGTCTTATTTTTGTTGATATAAAATGAGAGTAAGAACTAACATCACAAAAGTTTTTGCTCTAAGTAGTTACTCTTCTAGAATTAATAAAAAATTTCCATTGCATAGATTGAATAATATATTGATGATCTTAAAATGCAGGAAGAGAAAATATTCACTTGGTATAATTAATATTCTTGGCTTTCTCAAGTTTTCTGCGAATGGAACTTCTCCAGAAGCAGCCTCCAGCAGCCCCAAATGATGCATGTAACATGTGTGCTAGTAACAGCTGCTGAAGGATTTTGGAAACTCCTTACATTGGAAAATGCTTGCATACCCTCTGAAAAGCATTAAACCCAAGTAGAGAATGCTATTAAGACAAGCAAAGGAGGCTGGCGCCGCGGCTCACTAGGCTAATCCTCCGCCTGCAGCGCCGGTACTCCAGGGATTCTAGTGCCAGTTGGGGCGCAGGTTCTAGTCTCAGTTGCTCCTCTTCCAGGCCAGCTCTCTGCTGTGGTCTGGGAAGGCAGTGGAGGATGGCCCAAGTGCTTGGGCCCTGCACCCGCATGGGAGACCAGGATAAGTACCTGGCTCCTGTCATCGGATCAGCGTGGTGCACCGGCCGCAGCGCACCGGCCGTGGCGGCCATTGGAGGGTGAACCAACGGTAAAAGGAAGACCTTTCTCTCTGTCACTCTCTCTCACTGTCCACTCTGCCTGTCAAAAAAAAAAAAAAAAAAGACTTAGATGCATAGTGAATGTCATGGAAAAAAACTTCAAGATTTCAATAAGATAAAAGCTTGCACAAACATTAAGTGCCTTGTGATCTGCTTATTTAAACAAAACATGATACATAGATATGTATTTTTATTGTGTAATATATTGTGTGAAAGAGCTTAGTAAAAGAGCTTATAATTGCATCAAATTGGTCACTGTGGTTTGTCTCCTGTGGGGGAACTGGGGTGGTGGTAGGATTGGGTTGGACTAACTGTGTTCTTAAATCAGCTCTCCAAAAATAAATGCACACAAAATCTGATTTATGTGCCAATTATTCTGGTGTAAACATTCCCACTGGGATCAATTTGAAGCTGTCAATGATTTATCAGCTGGCTTATTTAACTACTAGCTCTCGTGGGCTGCTCCAGTTGGCTGCTGTACATAGCAGTCAACTTCTCCCACCTTTGCCTGCCTTCCTCCTTCCTCTGGGGGCCTGAGAAGGGAGAAGATGAAATGAGGTGTAGGAAGCACAATGGGCAGGACTTGATTGGTCGAGTGTTTACTGGGCATGAGGGAGGGGAATCAAGAATAAAACCCAGGGTTGTGTCTCCAGTGGCTAGCCAGAGGATGAGGGTCCCTTCCCTAAAGCAGGGGACATGGAAGGGAGAGGGGATTCAGGGCTGGAGCAGATGATGAGCTTTGGAGTATGATGAGACTTAGGAGCAATGGAACATCAAGCAGAGACAAAAAGTGTCAGGCCTGCCATCTGTAGAGAAGGTGGGACCAAAGTTACAGAGCTTAGACTCGTCAGTGCACAGATGGAAACAATCGACCTGGAACTGACAAGATCACTTTGATTAACTTGGATTGAATAAAAGTGAAAAGTGCCTTGGAATTTGGGAATAAAGTTATTATAATATCAATGTAATGTAATCTATGTAGTATATATAAATATAGCATACAATTATTATCAGCTCCAAATACTTTCTATCAGTCTTCTATTGAAACTATGGAGCGTAAGTCAGAATAACTGTAAATGAGGAACTATTTTTTTAAAGATTTATTTATTTTACTTGAAAGTCAGATTTACACAATGAGAGAAGGAGAGGTAGAGAGAGAGAGAGAGAGAGAGAGAGAGAGGTCTTCCATCTGCTGGTTCACTCCCCAAATAGCAGCAATGGCTGGAGCTGTGCCAATCCGAAGCCAGGAGCCAAGAGCCTCCTTAGGGTCTCCCACGCTGGTGCAAGGGCCCAAGGACTTGGGCCATCTTCCATTGCTTTCCCAGGTCATAGCGGAGAGCTGGATTGGAAGTGAAGCAGCTGGGCCTTGAACCAGTGCCCGTATGAGATTCTGGCACTGTGGGCGGAGGCCTTACCTGCTACGCCACAGTGCCGGTCCCATGAGAAACTATTGGTAGCACTTCACATACATGCCTTCGCGAATGCAAAGCCTTAAATTATCCCATTGCTCTAATGAGAAAAGGAAGAAATATTAGAAATAAACTAGAAATCCTAAAATTTAAGTTAAATATATACTTATTCTATATCTTATCATCATGCATTTGAGTTCCTGGCGAGTTTGAACAGGGCAACAAGCTCTTCAAAAGTTGGTCTTAAAAGTTTTACCCAATTAGCCTAATATTTAACCTTGACACTATGTATATTTGTGATATGAAACTTAAACTATTTATTTATTTATTTATTTGACAGGCAGAGTGGACAGTGAGAGAGAGAGACAGAGAGAAAGGTCTTCCTTTTCCGTTGGTTCACCCTCCAATGGCCGCTCCGGCCGGTGCACCATGCTGATCCGATGGCAGGAGCCAGGTACTTATCCTGGTCTCCCATGCGGGTGCAGGGCCCAAGTACTTGGGCCATCCTCCACTGCACTCCCTGGCCACAGAAGAGAGCTGGCCTGGAAGAGGGGCAACCGGGACAGAATCTGGCGCCCTGACCGGGACTAGAACCCGGTGTGCCGGTGCCACAAGGTGGAGGATTAGCCTAGTGAGCTGCGGCGCCGGCCATGAAACTTAAATTATTAAAATATTTATTAAAGGGGACAGCATTGTGGTACAGTGGGTTAACACACCACCTGTGACCCTGGCATCCCATATCCAAGTGTTGATTCATGTCCCAGCTGTTCCAGCTCCCTGCTAATACTCCTGGGAAAGCAGCAGATCATTCAAGTACTTGGGACCCTGCTACTCATGTGGAAGACCCAGATGGAGTTCTTGACTTCTGGCTTCAGCCTGGCCCAGCCCCTGCTGTTATAGTCATTTGGGGGAGTGAACCGGTAGATGGAAGATTTTTGTCTGTCTCCCTTTCTCTGTCACTGTGCCTTTCAAATAAAAAAAAATCATTTTTAAAAGTTTGTAGAAAATGAAATTATAAAGGTAAGCTTTTAAAAATATTTATTATAAAGAATTGTTTGTTTTAGGGCCAGCGCTGTGGCGCAGTGGGTTTATGTCCTAGCCTGAAGCACCGGCATCCCACATGGGCCCTGGTTCAAGACCTGGCTGCTCCACTTCCGATCCAGCTCTCTGCTAATGTGCCTGGGAAAGCAGTAGAAGATGGCTCAAGTCCTTGGGCCCCTGCACCTGCGTGGGAGACCAGGAAGAAGCTCCTGGCTCCTGGCTTTGGATCAGCGCAGCTCCGGCTGTTGTGGCCAATTGGGGAGTGAACCATTGGATGGAAGACCACTCTCTCTGCCTCTCCTCTCTCTGTGTAACTCTGACTTTCAAATAAATAAATATTAAAAAAAAAAAAAAACCTGAATATTCTCTTGCAAGTTACAAACATATCAGTGAAACTTCCTCCTTGTGATAATTATTTTCCCTGTAAAATAAGGTAGTGATTCTAATGAATTCAACTCAACACATAAACATGAGTAATATCTTACACCCCCACAGAAAGCAGCTTGCAAAGAACAGCAAAATGCCTCTCATTTCCTATCTCCTTCCACCCTGAAGATACGGGCTGTGATTTTGTGCGAGTGGCTAAAGCAAACTTGACTGGGTTTGACTACCATCTAGCGACAAAACACATTATTTATTGGACTGAGGGCTGTACTCACGATCGCCATCCAGTGCTCAGAGTTCAGATAGCAAGTTGCCATTCCTAACAAGTCAGGAAAATGGAACCCCTTTGATGGCAAAATTCCCTAGGAGAGCAGGGGAGAGCCCACACATTCTTGTAGATTCGAGTACTACAATGAGATGTTTAAAATGTTGCCTCTTTTACAACTCTGAATTGGTCCGATAGGGCTTGAAGCCACAGGGTCTACATGGGAGTGGAAAGTCCTTGTCAGGCAGTTGCTGTCACTGGGCATTGCCCTGGCTTCCGTCCATAAACCACACATAAGTATACTGATCCCTAATGCCGCATAATCATTTTCCTTTTGTAAGTTGGAGTTCGAAGGGTACACAGCACCTAGACAATATACTCTGCCCCGTGGTTACAGTACCAATCCGACAACACGGTTTTGAATGAGACTCACACTTTCTTCATTAAAGCATGAATGCATGCTGATTTGCATTTTTAAAACAGAGTGTGCATTTCTTCCTGCCTCTTCCCTGCCTTCTGCCTTCCTAAATCCCCCTCAGTTGGCTTCCACCTGAATGCTCAGCTTCGCCAGTTTTTAAATTGGAACGAGCCAGGTAGCATACTGATGATAGGCAATCACCATCTCACTGATGAATTTAACTAACAGTTACTGTGTACCTGCCATGTGCCTAGACCTGAGGTCCAGGGGCACCTCTGGGCTCCTCAGTTGCCCTTCATATGCAGACTCATATTCACTGTCAGTCACATGCAGACACAGGGCATCATGGGGGAGCATGTCAGAGCACAGCTTAGGCTACCCTGAGCTGTTGTCTCAGCTCTGAAGTTGGGACCTTGCTCCCCTTTCTTTTTCTCTGGTGAGAATTTTGCCTCAGATCCCTATCCCTTGTGGCTGGGAAACTGCTGAATATGGACGCAATTCCTTCATGCGATCAAAGACTTGGGAACATGAGCAACCTCCCATTCGCTCGGTATCTTGGATCCTCTGCTCCACATTGAACAGGAAGAAATTTACAGCCCATGAGTGGCTGCCTGCTCTTCCCTCTTCCTGCCTAGAGAGGGGGCAACCTCTGGACCTGATCCACTTCCTTCTGCATCTCAGTGCAGAGGATTAACTCAAGGCCAATTCCTAGATTCCTCCTCATGCTTTCCTGAGGCCATCAGTGAGTTCTGTTCTTCTGGAGTGTCAACTCTAATTGACACATATGTTGCCCCATTATATGTCTATAATAAGTAATATTTTAAAGGAGATTCATCATTGAAAGATGGTCATATAATATGGCAAAGTGATCATGATGGATGGATGGGATCAATACACTATTTCCATCACCCTGTATGCTCGCAGAGCCTCTGCTGAAAGACGCACCCCTCCTACAGGTGGTTCCCTTGTCAAATTGGACTAAAGAATTATGCCAGTCCTTTAGAAAATTATCTGTCAAATGTTGGAAGAAAAAAAGCTATGATCTCCCACAGACAAACCCAGGCTCTCCTTTCCTAGCTTTCCTGTTGTCTCCCGAAACCACAACAAAATTTTATTTGTTGGCCTTCTCTTCCCTTCTCGTCTCTATCACTGTCTTGCAGCCGGGACTGGATAGGGTCTGTTTAGAAAGTGGTGATTTCTCTTGACACAGATGTTTTCCAAGAGGGTGATCCTCATCTACTTTGAAATGGAAATGAGATTGAGGCAGAACAGGATTTTGGCCAGCCTAACGTTTAGCTCACAGGCATCTCCTACAAAAGCAAAACTTAGTTCTGTAAGTGAGAGCAAAGTGGGTTTTCATTCCTAGAAATTGCACAAGATGAGAAACAGTCATTCAAGATGAGAAAATGAAAAGCGACTATCTTGGGTATAAACATTGAGGACATCGGATGTAAGAGTCTGTATCCACCCTGAATTACCCTCCCTGCCCCACTCACAGTGATCATGTGGTCATGACGCCCTCACCACTCCTGATGCCCTGTGCCCCTTCTCTTGCCCATAAACAGACGCTCAGGAGAGTGAAGCCTGCGGATCTGACTACCTTCACTTTCTTCAGTGTAGGCGACTCTGTGAAGATGTAAACTGTAGGCTATAGAAGTGTGATTTCTTTTTCAAATCTTTAGTTTTTAAAATATTTATTTGCTGCAGAGAGGGAGAAAGAGAGCACTCCCAATCACTGATTCACTCCCTAAATGCCTGCAATGGCTTTGGACTAGAGGCCCCAGTTGAGGGCCAGGAACTCAATCCAGGTCTTACATTCACATGCGCGGCTCGGCCCCCAAGTACTGGAGTCATCCCTGCTGCCTCCCAGGGTGCGCCTTAGCAGGAAGCTGGAGTCAGGAGCGGAGCAGGTGGTGAACGCTGTCACCCTGATGTGGGACACAGACATCTTCACTCCCAGGCCAAACACAGTGCTGAGGCACAGCTTTTTTTTTACTTGTAAATAAATGAGGTCTCCAGTCTTTTCCTTAAATATTGGACCTAAAAATCCCACCCAGGATGGGTTTTCAATGATTATTTGAAATGGTGTCAGTATACTAAAAATACAAACCCTATTTTTTATAAGCATGTTCATTCCTATCTTGACCTTCTTGTTGATATATTTGGGACTGAAACTCTGTGAAAATAACCAGCCAGAGGAAGAGGGAGATGAAGTGCACTTTAATACATTTCGACTGAAAAGAGAAAAGAGTTAAATTAAAACTAGAAGAAGCTTTGGGGCCTAATTTGGAATGATACAACTCAGATGCTACAGAAAATGTGAAGGAAGTTAAAAAAAGTATTGCCAGTGAGGAGGATATTGAAGTATTAAATGAAGAAACGAAATATAAAAGTGGCAAGTGATGTTCATGGCATTTGGCTCAAAGGCAAACCAAAGTCTTTGGTCGGAGCCACACAAAGATTTCTAACCCCACTTCAAGGTTATTTTGGCTTTCAAGCATTAGATCAAGTCCCATGACATTGGATTGTTTACAACTTTAAATGGATTTGTTGATAGAATTTGGGACCTTTTGCCCCAAAACCATGGTAAGTCAGAACTCCACTCATAACCTCTAATTTTCCCCTCTCAATTATCTGAAAAGAAAATTCAAGAAGACAGCTACATTCATATTAGAAAGAACCTGCTGCCTTGTACCATGAACACATTTGATGACAACCACGAAACTGGAGATGATCCGTGAAATAGTGTTAGAGGGCAAGAGCTGTGAGAAGCCCAGACTAGAACAGTTTCTGATTATATTAATCTCTGTCTTCCCACACCACACGTTTACTAACCAAGCAAGAAAAGTGATCCTAATGGCATATGTACCCTTTGAGAAATTCTTCATTAACGTTTTTCCCATTTCTTTTTTTTTTTTAAGATTTTATTTATTTATTTGAGAAGTATCGTTACAGAGAGAGGGAGAGACAGAGAGAAAGGTCTTCTACCGGCTCATTCACTCCCCAAATGGCCACAACAGCTGGAGCTGGGCCAGTTTGAAGCCAGGAGCCAGGAGCTTCTGCCAGGTCTTCCACATAGGTGCAGGGGCCCAAGGACTTGTATTATCTTCCGCTGCTTTCCCAGACCGTAGCAGAGCTGGATCAGAAGAGGAGCAGTTGGGACACCAGTGCTGCAGGCGCAGGCTTAACCTACTGACAGTGCTGGCCTCTATCAATGTTGTTGTTTTTTTTTTTTTTTTCAGTGAGTAGCAATGATGAGCTTCTGTTTGTGACAGCAACTTTTTAATGTACAGGAATTCCATACCAATCAGCTGAAATCAGCTGAAACAGGCTTTCCATTGAGCATATTTCTAACCCAAAGCAGCAAACCTGCTGCCCAACCTGGAAAACTGGTAAACCACAGAAAGGTTGATGGTGAAAGGGCTTGGGGCCAGCGCTGTGGCATAGTGGGGTAAAGTTGCTGCCTGCAGTGCCATCATCCCATATGGGCATTGGTTCAAGTCCCGGCTGCTCCACTTCCAATCCAGCTCTCTGCTACAGACTGGGAAAACAGTAGAAGATGGCCCAAGTCCTTGGGTCCCTGCACCCATGTGCAGGCTCCTGGCTCCTAGCTTCGGATCGGCACATTTGCAGCCATTTGGGAAGTGAACCAGAGGATGGAAGACCTTCCTCCCTTTCTCTCTCCCTCTGGCTCTCCTTCTCTCTCTATGTAACTCTGACTTTCAAATAAATAAGTAAAAAATCTTAAAAAAAAAATAAAAAGAAAAAGAAAGGGCCTTCCTGTCCAAATTCTGAGCCTGGGGAAGCCCACTGCATGGGACTTGCCTTCATTTTTGTAATCCAGGCTTGCTTGGTTTATTTGTGTCAATTCCCATGATTAGGATTGCAGAGAGCTCATCTCTCTTCATCCACATATATGTCATTTCCACTCCAAAGGCCTTTGGTTTTCATTTGTTGTGTCCAATGAAATGTCGCACAACTCCTAGGGAATACTGGTTCTGGGCCCAGTCTACACTGCCAGTGTAGGGCTTCTTGGGTACTGGATAGATGGGCTCAGATAGCCCATCATCCCTAGACAACTGCTACCTGCTCTCAAACAGCAGGAGCAGCGTCCTGTCTGGTCTCCAGGCACCATTTGCCCGTTGTTTCAGTCCATCCTCTATATTTTTCCTGTATGGTTCTCCTTTCAGAGCTACTTGTCAAGTTATTCCCCTGGATGTTAATTTAAACTACTTGTCATTTAAGACTTGCAATTATTGTCAGATTTTAATACTAACCACAAACTAGTCCCCCAACTGACATCCTAAGTTTACCTCCATCATTCATGTCTAGGATCCCATCCCCTTGGGGAGTTGTCTTGTGAGGGACACAGTGTGAGATGGGGGAGAATTCATGAGCCCTGGCACCTGCCAGCTCTGTGTTTGACTCAACCCTGCACTCACCAGCGGGGTGTGATTATGGAAGTGACTTTCCTCATTTGAAGTTGATGTGAAGGATACTTTACCCAGTTAGGAAGTGGTGGAACTAAGTGAAACAGCACAGGCGTAGAGGAGCTTGGGAGCACACACGAGGAGCCCAGTGCACAAAGCCCATCGTCAACATAAAGCAAGTGTTCCTTCCTCTCCCTCCATCCCTCCACGGTCATGCTTTCTGCTTTTACCCCATCTTACTCACACGCCTTTTCCAGCATGAGTCCCTCTCTCGGCCTCTTCTCTCCCTGCCTTCGCTAAACTTTTCCCATTCTTCAGGGCTCAACTGAAATGCACCTCCGCAGGGAAGTCTTCCAAGACTACATCAGTCCTTCTGAATTCACCAATTACGTGAGTCTGGCAAATTAACCACACCCCACTTTGTATTGCTGCTTGAATTTTCATGTGATGTTTCATCTACTCCAGGAGATTATAATGTCTACAGATTACAGGTTAGGGATTACTTCTTGCTATCTCTTAGAAATAACAATACATAAATGTTAAATATTTTTTGAGCAGATAAATAAAGTGCCTTGGCCAACATTGAATAATTAAGGAAAGGACCAGGAGTTTTTATAATCCACTGATTTGTTTTGATATCATCATGTACCTATTACTATCAGATGTTGTCAGGAATTTTTGATTTGAAAGGCACTGCTCCTTTTGTTAGATTTGTACTCTGATTAAGGTTTAGAAACACACAGTTAAAAATATTAATGCAGCCAATCATACAGTATGTATAATTCTTCAGCTTCTATTTCTCAACTGCATGTGACAGAGATCTTTATACATCAGTACCTAAATGTCCACTTCTTTCTTTTTAATTGCAACATAGTTTTTTCCTATTATAAATGTACTATACTGGTTTTAGTTTTTTATTTGACAGGCGAGGGGGGGGGGAATCTCCCATCCACTGTTTACTCCCCAAATGCCTGCAGTGGCAAGGCAGAAACTGGGACCTAGAAAATCAATCCAGGTGTCCCACGTAGTGGCAGAAACCTAACTGCTTGAGCAATCACCTGCTGCTTCCAAGGGAGTGCCTTAGTAGGAAGCTGGAATCAGAAGTGGAGCCAGGATTCAAACCCAGGGGCTCTGATATGGAAAACCGGCATCGTAACCACTATGCCAAATGCCCAGCCCTAGTTTATTTCTTAAAACACACAAAATCAAAGTGTATTTTTCCCGTATGTTTACATAGATATCTGTATACACTTAAGAAAATGTCTGAAAGTATATGTCACAAATTAAATATCACTCTGAGAGGGAGAGGGAAATTTATTATATTCTAAATATTTTTGAAAGGAGAATGCATTTATATATTACTTGATTTAAAAAATTACAGAATTCTTTTTCCTTTTTTTTTCAGTAAAAAATAATGAGTCTATAATTCTTCCTTATAAGCAAGTTACTAAATTCTACACAGGTCAAAACTGGAGGCCATCATTTCTCAGAACTTTGCATATCTGGGAATCATTTGGTTAATCTGAAGAAGTGGGTCAACAGCCCACTGTGTTGGCAGATTTTTGTGTCACTGGGAGCCATTGGAAGGAATTCAGGAATGCTAGACCTGGAGGGACTGGGCGTGTGGAGTAACCACCCAGGGAAGAACCAAGAGGGAGAGATTCACATTTGCACCTTCTGGGAAACAGTTGAAAGGGTTGGAGAGCTGACACTGGCCAGACGCCATCTGCCCTAAGAAGGCTGGAAAAAATGGGAGCTAAATGTCTACAGATTGAGCCCTGTACAGAAGAGCTTAGAACCTTACCTGGCACTGTGACCTAGGCCCGCAGCTGCAGGAGGAACCACCTCATCATTCCTACACTCCATGCCTTCCTTCCTCTTCCTCAAAGGAGCATTACTTTTACCTTGGAATGTGGATAATAGAGTATCCCTTAGCTGACATGTCTTCTTTGGTAGGTACCCCAACTGATATAAAATCAAACAGGACTTCCCCCGGTTTGGCTCTACCAGTTAGTAGCTGTATTATTTGGGGGGCATGTTGCATAATCATTCTGAACTGTGTTCTTTTACCTGCAACACGAGAGTAGCAAAGTTCAGGGTTCCTGTGCGGATCTAGTTTCTCATATGACACAGAGCAGCATTCAGAGGAAGTTAGTTTCCCTCCCCCCAAAACAATGCAAATAGTTTTGATGAATATCCCTTGCTTGTTTGCTTTTTAATGGATGACTAGGAAAATCATCTTCTATTTTTTCTTCCTTGGAGAGAGGCAAGCACTTTTCCTTAGGTACTGATATATTTTATGGCTTGTCACAATGGAGGCAATGTTTGCAGTCCTGTCCTCAATTTGTAGCCCAAGATCATAAGGCAATTTACTTAGCTGAGATTTGGCCCGAAAGTGTGAGTTCAAACACTTTGGGTGAAATTTTGGATACTTTCCTGGTTTTTCTTTTTTTTAATTTAGTAAATATAAATTTCCAAAGTACAGTTTATGGATTACAATGGCTCCCCCCCCCCCCATAATTTCCCTCCCACTCGTACCCCTCCCATCTCCCGCTCCCTCTCCCATTCCATTCACATCAAGATTCATTTTCAATTATCTTTATATACAGAAGATCGATTTAGTATATATTAAGTAAAGATTTCATCAGTTTGCACCCACACAGAAACACAAAGTGTAAAATACTGTTTCAGTACTAGTTATAGCATTACCTCACATTGGACAACACACTAAGGACAGATCCCACATAAGGAGTAAGTACACAGTGACTCCTGTTGTTGACTTAACAATTTGACACTCTTGTTCATGGCATCAGTAATCTCCCTAGGCTCTAGTCATGAGTTGCCAAGGCTATGAAAGCCTGTTGAATTCACCGACTTCAATCTTATTCCGACAGGGTCATAGTCAAAGTGGAAGTTCTCTCCTCCCTTCAGAGAAAGGTACCACCTTCTTTGATGGCCCGGTTCTTTCCACTGGGATCTCACTCGCAGAGATCTTTCATTTAGGTCTTCTTTTTTTTTTTTTTTTTTTTTTTTTTTCCCAGAGTGTTTTGGCTTTCCATGCCTAAAATACTCTCATGGGCTCTTCAGCCAGATCCGAATGCCTTAAGGGCTGATTCTGAGGCCAGAGTGCTATTTAGGACATCTGCCATTCTATGAGTCTGCTGTGTATCCCGCTTCCCATGATGGATCGTTCTCTCCCTTTTTGACTCTATCAGTTAGTATTGGCAGACACTAGTCTTGTTTGTGTGATCCCTTTGATCAATTGTGGTCAATTGTGAACTGAAATTGATCACTTGGACTAGTGAGATGGCATTGGTACATGCCACCTTGATGGGATTGTATTGGAATCCCCTGGCGCAATTCTAACTTTCCTGATTTTTCTATGCCAGGACTATAAATAAATTTAGGAAACAAATACAGCACATAAAAATGTACATAAGAACCTGATGATAATAGCATCTTGTGTTTGTAAAAAGCTGACATATAAAATACCTTATAAATGAAAAATAGCTCTGTATGCAATCTTCCTATCACTTTGTCCCCCACTCCTTAAACCTGTTTTGTGGATGAGAAATCGTCAGCTCAGAAGGTTAAATCATTTGCTGCAAGATACATACTTCCAAGTTGTGGTCCCCGGGTAAAGTATAAATTGTTGCGTTCCAAGTCCAACATTCCTTTCATATTACCTTATTAATTGGCTCCAGTTGTTTAAATGTGCATACTCTGTATTATCAACAAATGCTAAAATTTGCTCAGATATATAGCTCTAATTGTGTCTTTCAGCAAGGCAGAAAAATGGAATATCAATGATGTAGGAGAAAGACGGGGAGTTTAAAATCCATGTAGAAGACATCAGGAACTGTTAGATCAATTTCTGTTCTTTCTAATGCTTCTATCAGAAATCACCATTTGTTGAAAATCAGCTCTTTTTTAGTCACTTCCTAAACATTAGCTTCAATTGTGCCATCAGCCCTGTAATGAAAGTTCTTAAAATGGTTTTTATTGATGAATAAACTGGGACTTGGAGGTTTTAAACAGCTTCCTAAAGCAACTGAGTATTGTTGTTAGAATTTAAACCCAGGCCTTGAAGCCATGCCAGATGCTCTTGCTACTGAGTGCCCTGCCTTGTGGGCTCCGTGGAAAGCCATCCACCAGTTGGGAAGAGTTTAAATTAGTAGCCAGTAATTGAGGCAGCTAGGTCCACTTGGGTCAGAGCCCTGAGCCCTTTACATATTAAGGATATGTAAATTGTAAAGTTTCACATTATGGGGTAGTCTCCAGGAGGGACCGGAGACTACAAAACGAGGCACAAAGGGAATGATGGGAAGTTACTGATACTCAATGTCACTGAGAAAGAGAACAGCAGCCCCTGATAAGCAGAAGCTGACCTGGCCCTGGTGGTTTCCTATTTATGTGGTTTCTTAGAGAATTTTTTTTTAAGATTTATTTTTTTGAAAGTCAGAGTTACACAGAGAGAGGAGAGGCAAAGGCAGAGAGGGAGAGAGAGAGAGAGAGAGAGAGAGAGAGAGGGGTTTTCCATTCTGTGGTTCACTCCCCAGTTGGCCACAACGGCTGGAGCTGCGCTGATCCGAAGCCAGAAGCTAGGAGCTTCTTCTGGGTCTCCCATGCAGGTGCAGGAGCCCAAGGACTTGGGCCACCTTCTACTGCTTTCCAAGGCCATAGCAGAGAGCTGGATTGGAAATGGAGCATCTGGGACTCGAACCAGCACCCATATTGGATGCTGGCATTGCATGTGGCAGCTTTACCTGCTGTGCCATAGTGCCGGCCCCTCTTAGAGCATTAAAATCAGACACCACCACTCTGTGACCATTATAGATCAAGACAAGTGTTGCCATTCTAGAACATGTCTGAAATTATATTGTCCTGGTCAAGAGAAAACACTTAGACAAAAGAATTTTAGTAGAGTTTCATTGAATAAAGAATCATTCGTGAATTGTGCAGCCCTCAGAACAGGTTCAGATAAACCAAGGTGTGCAATAGGGCCAAGACAGAAAACGAAAGCGAAGTGCAGACAGCAGAAGTGAGGTGCAGAATGATGACAGCTCTCTGGTTACCGTACTTGAACGTGGTTTGAACAGCTGGATGCCTGCAGTGGACTGAAGCAGCTGCTCTGCTTGGGTAAGACTAAGTTATTTGTAAAAAGCAAACTCAGGCTTTAAGTAGTTTGTGAACTAACAGTGCAGCTGGTTCTGTAAAGACTCACGGATGGAGGTCTCCTTAGAACAAAGTTAGCTTCAGGTAATTGTCCCGACCTCAGAAGTGACCAAGCACATGCTGGCTCTCACTGACTGCTGCTTCTTTACTGATTACAGCTTTAGCTTCCCTCATTCCTCTTGTCTTTTACATTCTATTTATTAAGATACCGAATGAAAGAAGCAACTCCAACCTCTCACTGCATCCAACCCAGAGCAAAGCCTGGCTTCCTTAAACATTGCCCAAATCACTTACCACATATCTCAACCCTCTAAATCTTTTCTAACACCCTCTTTCTGACATAGGCCAAAGTTCTCCGTGTTTGCTCTCTGTCAGTGCCAAAAAGCAATGAATACAACCTATCCGAATACAGGCGTCTTCCAGTGGGTTAGTTGGAGTGCGTTGACACTAAAGTCTAAGATGTGGCTTAGGAAACCTGCTTCAAACTTGACAACAGCACAAAATTCGGTCTCCAGCTTGGACCTTACTTCCTAACTCCAGACTCCAGTATGGCATATGATTTATTCAACATCTCCTCTCAGTTGTTCGAGATAGCACTTCTCAAATGTTAATGTACAGATAAGTCATCTGGGGATCTTTTCTTCTATTTATATGAAAGAGTTAGAGAGAGAGAGAGAGAGAGAGAGATCTTCAATCTGCTCATATACTCCCCAAATGGCTGCAATGGCCAGGGCAAAGCCAGAAGCCTGGAGTTCCATCCAGTTCTCATACATAGGTTCAGGAATCCAAGCACTTGGGCCATCTTCTGCTGCCTTTCCAGGTGCATTAGCAGGGAGCAGGATGAGAAGTGGAGCAATCGGGTCTTGAACTGGTGCCCATATGTGATGATGGCATTGCAGGTGCAGCTTAACCCTCTTGCCACAATGCAGGCCTCATGAGGATCTTCTAAAATGCAAATCTGGATTCTCTAGTTCTGGGATGTGGTCTGAAATTCTGCATTTCTGCACTGCCTTTCAGGAGATGCCAAGGGTGCAAGGTCGGAAGCATACTTTGTGTAGCAAGACACTAACAGGAAAATTCAAGGTGCCTAAATAGTCCTAAATCTCATGGCTTCCACTTTCAGTTCCAACATGTAAAGAACTTGACATTGTCACTCCCATCCCTACAAGAAAAACTGGATAAACTGTCAATCAATATCTATTAATAAACCCGTCAGAGACTGGAGTTTGTAGGGCAAACCACCGTCCCTAAGTTTGAATAGATAGTCCTGGAAGACACATGCTTAGCTGGAGCAGAAGCCACTGGAGCCATAAACTTGGAAGGAACACTTAGAAGGTAATTTTAATTAAGTTTTAGAGGTTGCATGTGGACTAGCATGATGGCGAGAAACTCCTGGGGCTGAAGCCTTGAGAGGTGGAGCCCACACTTTCACAGACTTTAGGAACCCCACCAGATTGTCACAGCACAGATCCGAGCTATCTCCTCATAACTCTGGCAGTAGGAGAAGAATAAGTCTTGTGAAATAATCCCAGACCCTTCTTCAAAAGAGAGACTTGCCATCCATTTGGGGGACCAGGCCCTGGCTGTTATGGGCATCTGAAAAATAAACCAGCAGGTGGAAGATTGACACCTCTCTCTCTTTCTCTCTGTTTCTCTCTCTCTCCTGTCTATCTGACATTCTGCCTTTTAAATAAATAGAAATAAGTAAATAAACATTATTTTTTTAAAAAGGAAAGTTTTGATCAAAGCAAGTTAAGCACGGGCATGGTGATTCTGAAAGTAACTTTTTGAAGGAATTATATACAAGTTGGATATCTGAATTGACTATTATGGTTGATTCTTTTGAAAAACATGAATGGAAATGACCATTCGGTGTTATAATGCTTAAAACTTGTTGTACCTAATGCCTAAGTGCTCACAAAAGCATTTTTCTCCAAAATTAACTCTTTCAAAAAGTGTTTTCTTCAATATACACACTGCAAAGAAACCTTGAATATACGAACTGATGGATGCTCATTATCTTAATATGATCATTAAAATGTATGCATGTATCCTCTGCCTGCGGCGCCAGCACCCCGGGTTTCTAGTCCCGGTTGGGGTGCCAGGTATACTAGTCCCGGTTGCCCCTCTTCCAGTCCAGCTCTCTGCTGTGGCCCAGGAAGGCAGTGGAGGATGGCCCAAGTGCTTGGGCCCTGCACCCGCATGGGAGACTAGGAGGAAGCACCTGGCTCCTGGATTCAGATCGGCGCAGTGCGCCAGCCGTAGCAGCCATTTGGGGTGTGAACCAACGGAAAAGGAAGATCTTTCTCCCTGTCTCTCTCTCTCACTGTCTAACTCTGCCTGTCAAAAAAAAAAAAAAAGTATGCATGTATTGAAATATTACATTGTACCACATAAAATGTACAATTACTGTTTGTCAATGAAAAAAACTAGTTGTATCATATTTCAAGCTGTTGTGTACTTCTGAAAATGAAATATTAAGTCACATTTCCAATTCTTTTGATTCACATACATTCTGTTAATTTTTTAAAGCTCTTTCTTTTGCCTCCCCATACTGAAAAATTAAAAAAATATGGTTAATATAATTAATACTTTATCTAGATTCAACAATAAACATCTCATCACACTTGCTTTATCTCTCTTTGTATTTACTTTTTTCTCTGAGTCATTTAGAAGTAATTCAATGACACATCGCTCCTAATACTTTATGGCATGCCACTCCTAATATATTATATTCCTTAGAATAAGGACATTCTTCTGTATCATCACCATATGGCCATCACATTCAATGCACTTAATGTTGGTATTGAAGACTTATCTAACATACAGTCCATAGTGAAGTTTCACCAGTCATCTCAATACTAATTCATAGATGGTTTTTTTCTTTTGTTCTGATCCAGGATCCAATCAAGGAACAAGCTAGCATTTAGTGGCCCTTGATTCCAGAACAATTAATTCACTTTTTAATCTTTTCCTGCATTTACGTTTTTGAAGAGCACAGATGGAGTATTTCATAGACTGTCATACAATCTTGATTTGTTTGATTATTTCCTCATTACTAGGTTTAGGCTAAACATTCTTTTTTTTTTAACTTTTATTTAATGAATATAAATTTCCAAAGTACAGAATATGGATTACAATGGCTTCCCCCCCATAAAGTTCCTCCAACCCGCAACCCTCCCAGGCTAAACATTCTTTAGAAAAAACACTGCACAGATAATGTGTGCACTTCCCATCGCATCACACCAGGAGGCGCTCAGCATCCGTGCATGCCTCTCCTGGGGATGTGATGAGACTCAGATTGGATCCTCTGAAAAAGCAGGCCCTAAGACAGGATCTGGGTACAACCAGTTTATTTAGGACATGACCACAGGAAGCACAATGAGGGAGTGGGGAATTGATGGAGGGAAGAGGTGGACTCCCCAGGGCCGTAGGGGTCAGTCAATGTGCCCCATCCTGCCCCCGGGCTGGAGCTTCCAGAGGGCTTAATTTCCCAGGCTCTTCATTTCTAGGGTTATCTTTTAAATAATTATTTGTTTGTGAAAGAAAAAGAGGCAGACAAAGCAAGGCAGAGAGAGCGCTCCCATTTACTGGTTTACTCCCTGAATGTCCACAGTGGTCAGGCTGGGCTAAGGCCAGAGCCAACAACAGGGAACTCAGTCCAGTTCTCCCACATGGTGGCAGGGACTCAATTCCTGGTGCCATCCCCTCTGCCTCCCTGGGTGTGCATTAACAAGAAGCTGGAGTCAGGAGATGGGCATTTTTTTAAAAAAATTATGTATTTATTTGAAAGGCAGAGTTACAGAAAGGCAAAGGCAGAGAGAGAGGTCTTCCATCCGCTGGTTTACTCCCCACATGACAGAACTGAGATGATCCAAAGCCAAGAGCCAGGAGCTTCCTCCAGGTCTCCCACGCGGGTGCAGGGGCCCAAGGACTTGGGCCATCTTCTACTGCTTTTCTAGACCATAGCAGAGAGCTGGATAGGAAGTGGAGCGGCTGGGACTCAAACTGGCACCCATATGGGATGACTGCGCTCAGGTTGGGGCTTTAACCCACTGCACCACAGCACCAGGACAAGGGCTAAATGCCATTCCTAGGATCTCTTTTTCTAGGTTCTTTAAGAATAGATTCATACGGATTCCCTGAGGTCAAGAGAGCTCCATGGTGCCCATTCAGCAGGGGTTTATCTCTTTGGTCAGCAAAGAAGCCTAAATAAACTCCAGCCACCATGGATGCTTCTTTATATCCCTATATAAAACAGCGTGCTGTTGGAAGTAGAGAACCGGAATCCTGCTGAAGATGAGCGGGAGAAGGGGGTGCTCAGGAGCTAGATGCATTGCTCTTTAAGGATGTCAGGCCCTCCCGTTTCTCTAGAGATACAAGTCCGTTCCTCCCAACCTATTTAGAGTCACTGATGGGGTCGGCATTGTGACACAGTGTGTTAAGCTGCTGCATGCGACTCTGGCATCCCAGATGGGCACGGGTTTGAGTCCCAGCTGCTCCACTTCAGATCTAACACTCCACTACCCCCACAACTCCAAACCATTTCCTGGCTCAACACGGAGCAGTGTTGGCAGTGTGTATGGAGCAAGGCATTGTGGAGGTGGAAGTGCTGGGGCCCAGTGGACCTGTGATGGAGACAGTGCCTACAGAGCAGCCACAGCAAGCAGCAAGGTCTGGCATGCATGTTCAGCCTGGAGTGCTGGGCTCTGCAGGTGATGGGAAAATACACAACAAGGCTGCTGTCCTCAAGGAAGTCAGGGTACGCAGTGGTGCAAAGTCTGCAAATGTTGTTCTGTTTCTTTTTCTTTTTTTATACATATAAGCAGAGGTAACTCCCCATGACACAGGTATCCGAGAGTCCCTTGAGTGTGCCCCCCAAGCTGTCATTTACTTCAAGGCTACTTTTTCTAGTCCTCCACACTCACCATCAGCACCAAGAAAGTCAGACCAGGAGTGTAGTTAGATTGCACACATTTACCTAAAACTCTTTTTGGCTTATCTGTCTCACTACTTTTTGTGCTACACATTGACTGAAGGATCATTCCACGATGTTTGCAGATCCTTAATATTGGGCAATGTGGAAAAACTATTCCCTTTAAAGGTTGGGAAAATGGGAAAATGTTAAATAGTAAATGTATGATTTTTAAAAAATTTAAAACAAAAATAAGAAAACTTGGAAAACATAGAAAAATAAGATCATCCAGGATCCCAATCAACCACAGTTGATGTTTTGGTATATTTCCTCCTAGATTTAGTTTTTATCCTAAATTTTTTATTATTTAGAGATTTGTTAATTATAAATAGTTATGCTTACACTGTAAACATAATTTGTAACCCACTTTTAACATAGTGTTACTCATAATCTTTAAAACATTATTTATAGGGGCTGGTGCAATGGCTCACTTGGTTAATCCTCCACCTGTGGCGCTGGCATCCCATATGGGCACCGGGTTCTAGTCCCGGTTGCTCCTCTTCCAGGCCAGCTCTCTGCTGTGGCCCAGGAGGGCAGTGGCTCCAGGAAGAAGCACCTGGCTCCTGGCTTCAGATCAGCTCAGTGCCGGCCGTAGTGGTCATTTGGGGAGTGAACCAGCAGAAAGAAGACCTTTCTCTCTGTCTCTCTCTTTCACTGTCTATATCTCTGTCAAATTAAAAAAAAACATTATTTATAATGACTCTATGATTTTATAAGTAATATATCACATTTTATTCCCCCCAAATTTAGACTTTTTGGGTATTCTTAATTTTCTAGAATATTAAGCACTGTTATAGTATACACATTTGCATTAAGTTTTATCTTGTAATCTTATTTATTTCCATAGAATAGATTCCTGGGAACAGATTTGTTTGCATAAAGGGCAGAAATATTTCTGAAGCTTCTAACACATGTTGCTTTGAAAAACATTCAAGATGGAAGGACAGTGTAATTGGCCCATTCACTGAAGACTGTATATTGTACAAATGGACACAACAAACATGAAATGGAGGAAATATCATCATTTGAATATTTGTCCTCAAGTCTATGCAGTGGATATGACTTAGATTGATGTCCATATCTTGATAGCAGGCATACATGTCCTGTTTCAAATAATTCCAGGCTGTGAAAAAAAGGGTAAACAACATGAATAAATTTGGCTTGCTTAATAATCAATAATCTATGTAGCAACTTCAATGTATATTAAATATTCGACAGAACAGGAAAATATCTAGTTGAAACTGCCAGGGAAGGTATCATGCATTACATACTGTTAAACAAAACAAAAAAATGTCTCATTCATGATTTCTCTTCATTTTGGACTTGCTAAATAGGTTTAGCAGCTTCAACAATCATTAGATTAGTACGAATATCTTAGTATTTGAAATAGAAGTGGTTTCAGTAGGATAAAGACATATGGGGGAATCTTTTAAAAGTTCATAGAAAATGTATATTATGAACAACTAAGAATGACTTTCAAAATTTTTTGCAAAAGCTTCTATTTTACTTTAATTTCCTCAATAGCTTTCTGAAGCCCTCTCACATTTCCCTTCTTTCTCAAACCTTTATTCACCGACTGTAGCAACATTCAAGAAGAGAAATTCTTCCTGTGAGATAAGGTTCTGAGCCTTTCGTTATCTTATGGACAGGGAAATTCTTCGTAAATGGTGAAAGTTCTCTGTGTTTTTGGATTTTCTCTCCATAGAACACTGCAATGCTGCTCATTGAAAACACCACTATTTTCACCATTCAATGTGGAATGTAGATTTTACAATTACTGAGTTGACTCCATCCTTACAGAGAAACCAACAGACACATTGGAGAATGAGGGGGAAAAACTGAGAGATTACAGCAGGAGTAAAGAGGAGGGCAGTGGTACTGGTGGCAGGGGGCGGAATTGGTGGAATTCAAGAGACTTCGAACGGGACCCACTGGGTTTTGGGGATGACATGGAGAAGGTGCAGGCACCGGTGGGGATCTGTTACCTGGATGATGACCGAGTAGGTTCCACACAGTATCTTAGACAGTTGCATGCCTGCTCTTATGAGGCAGATGATCACTTGCAGCCCACTGAGGGTTATAAGAATGGAAAATAAAATGATGTTCCATTCCACTACGTGTGTGGGTTCCAAGCACTGAATCCATATGCTGGAATCTGTAAGGAAACTGAGACAGAGAATGAAAATGGTTAACAAGACCCACTGCAAGGGAGGGACAGCTGGGACTGCTTAAGGTATCAGAGTGCCTGGGTTTGAGTCCTGCCTCCACTCCTGCTTCCTGCTTCTTGTTAATCAGCATCCTGAGAGGCAACAGGTGATGCCTCAAGTACTTGAGTCCCTGCCATGCACCTGGGAGACCCAGACTGAGGTCCTGGCTCCTGGCTTCAACTTGGCCAAGCCCTTGCTGTTGGGGTCATTTGAGAAGTGAATCAGAAAGTGGAAGATCCTCTCTCTTTCTGTCTCTGTCTCTGCCTTTCAAATAGATAATAAATATTTTTTAAAAGAAACATTAAAAAAAAAGACCCATGGCCAAGTCTTGGTTCAAGGAGGAATATTTTTGCTTGGGAATTTAACAAATATGTTTAAAATATATAGTAACTGGGGCAGACACTGTGGAGTAGCAAGTAAAGCTACCACCTATGATGCCAGCATCCCATATGCCAGTTTAAGTCCCAGCTGCTCCACTTCCTATCCAGCTCCCTGCTAATGAGCCTGGAGAATGGCCCAAGTCCCTGTGCACCTGCACCCACATGGGAGATCCAGAAGGACCGCCTGTGTCCTCACTTTGGCTTGGTCTAGCCCTAGCTGTTGAGGCCATTTGGGGAGTGAACCAGTAGATGGAAGATCTCTCTCTCTCTGTGACTCTGACTTTCAAAGAAATAAAAATAAATCTTAAAGAGTTCCATAACAATGAAGGGCAGCATGTGGCCGAAGCAAGAGAGGCAGAGACAGCCCATTCTCCGGGATCCCTGAAGCTGAACTGGGCTGCCAGGAATGGATTGAGCTAGTGCTGGACAGAAAACACTCATATGGCAAGATAACAAAGAGTTTTGCCAGAAACTCCTTGACTCTGTCCCAAAGCCCTCTGAACAGCTGTTTCCTAATGTGAGTCTGCATCGGGATTATCTGGAGGGCTTGTTCAAATACAGACTGCAGGGCTTCACCCCAGAGCTTCTGGGTCAGCAGACGTGGGTGAGGCTCAAGTCTGCATTTCCAGCTTCCCAGGTGACACCCTGCCACTGCTCCGGAGCATACTGGGAGAACCTCTGCTTAGAACACTGCGGGCCACCGTCGGTGAGAAGAGGCGGATTAAGCCGTGGCAACAGAACAGACCATATGGGCTCCAGGTTCTGTCCCGGTTGCTCTTCTTCCAGTACAGCTCTCTGCTGTGGCCCAAGAAGGCAGTGGAAGATGGCCCAAGTGCTTGGGCCCTGCACCCGCATGGAGACCAGGAGGAAACACCTGGCTCCTGGCTTCTGATCGGCGTAGCTCCAGCCTTAGCAGCCATTTGGGGTGTGAACCAATGGAAGGAAGACGTTTCTCTCTGTCTTTCTCTCACTGTCTAATTCTATCTGTCAAAAAACAAAACAAAACAAAACAAAAAACAAAACAAAAGTTTCCAGCAGTGTGGTTTTAGCACAGGAATGTGAGAATTAAGGCACCTGCTAGACAGTCGTCAAGCCACACTGAACAAACTTGCCTGACTTAGGCTCAGGTCATAAAGATCACTGAGTCTGGAGGAGAATCCCTGGGTCTCTAGGGTCATAAGCAAGGCACATTATCCGCTCTGGCCTGTGAGCCTCATCTGGACACTGGGGCAAAAATACCTAACCACGCAGTCATGACAAATGAATGTTAGGTTAAGACATTCGGTGCTTTGGGATCTGCAAAGCACAGCACAGAAGTGGTTTGGGGTTGCAGCTTCCATCTCACACCCTCTATTCACCAAACTCAGTCTCAGCCACGAGGGAAGCAAAACCACCAGATCCCTAATCCATCCAGACTTCCCCAGTGCCTGCTCTGCACAGATCATCCCCCACTCGGAAACAACACTATGAGCAGGGGTTCTCTTTTCCTCCCGGGCGCTGGTCCTGTTTACGGCCCTTACAAAGTACAGAGTCCTCCATTCGCTAGCAGAGTGGGAAGGGACTAGAGAAGCTCGCCTGAAACCCCTCCCTCCACCACCTGCACATTCCCCCGGCAGCTGCCTTTCCACTGTGTCTGACATCTGTACCAGCATCTGTTTCTATTTCCTTATCAGACCATGAACTCTGAGAGCGCCGAGTGTGACAGTTCATCTCTGAATGGCCAGCTCTCAGACTTTCTAACGATCCACAAGGACTTGTTGAAGGACAAGGACTCAGGTGCCTCACCGGTCACTCAGACCGATGGCAGGCTGCACGGGCTGGTCACCCGGCAGGTGAAGAATGTCACATCAAATAAGGGAGAGGGCCGGCGCCGCGGCTCACTAGGCTAATCCTCCGCCTGTGGCGCCGGTACTCTGGGGTTCTAGTCCTGGTTGGGGCACCAGATTCTGTCCTGGTTGCTCCTCTTCCAGTCCAGCTCTCTGCTGTGGCCAGGGAGGCTGGTGGAGGATGGCCCAGGTCCTTGAGCCCTGCACCCGCATGGGAGACCAGGAGGAAGCACCTGGCTCCTGGCTTTGGATCGGTGCAGCGCACCTGCTGGCCGTAGCGGCCATTTGGGGGGTGAGCCAACGGAAGGAAGACCTTTCTCTCTGTCTCTGTCTCTGTCTCTCTCTCCCTCTAACTCTGTCCAATAAAGAAATAAATAAATAAACAAACAAATAAGGGAGTGAGCAGGGAAACAAGGTTAGTGATAAAATCTGGCATGACATGAGAACCTACTCCATCTAATTCGTGTATTATTTCCACGTGATGCTCAGTGCTGTGAGGGAGAGATGATCAGTATCTGCAACTTACAGAGACATCCAGGTATTTGTCTGAGGTCACACAGCTTCTAAGCAGGAGACAGGGGACTTAAATCCGGATCAGTAAGCACAAAGACCTGTGCTCCAAGAGCAGCGCTCACCCTGAGATGCCCATCCCAGTAGAACCTTCTGTCAAGTCCATGTGAATCCCTAGAGGAGAGGGAACTTGTGCCATTTATCTCTGATTCTTCAGCACCTGGCCCAAGGCCTCGACAGAGTACATGCTTAGTCATTCTTGGTGAATAAATGCTCACATGAATAGCTGGTATGCACAATGTCAGTATTAACACCTGCTGCTCTCTGTATTTACCAGCCCTGGAAATTTCTCCTGGGTACTAGATTCTTAGCTTCCTTGCATGGCCTCCAAATAAGGTTTTAACTTCAAACATTTTTTTAAAAAAAGATTTCTTTATTTGAAAGGCAGAGTTGTGGGGAGGGGGACAGAGGGGAGAGAGGCAGAGAGAAAGATATCTTCATCTGCTGATTCGTTCCTTAAATGGCATCAATGGCCAGGGCTGGACCAGGCCAGTCAGGAGCCAGGAGCTTCATTCTGGTCTCCCACATGGATGCAGGGTTCCCAAGCACTTGGGTCATTCTCTGCTGCTTTCACAAATGCATTAGCAGGGAGATGGATCAGAAGTGAAGCCACTGGGACATGAACTGGCGCCCATACGGGTTGTCGGCTTAACTGGCCAGGCCACAACATCGGCCTCCAAACATTTTTATATAGGTGAAAACAGACCTCAAAGGCAGCTTAAAAGAGTAATGCAGAGGCATGTGGTCGGCCTGAGATTCACACATTGGAAGGGAAGAAGCTCAGAAGATGATGGTATAAAAAGGGGTCTTTTCACCCAGTGGGAATTTTTACATTAGGGTCCTGTTTCCAGAGCCCCTTCTGTCCCACATGCGCGTCTCTTCCAGTTGTTCAGGAAGGCCTGAGGTCATTGTCTAGGTTCTCCTGAGACAGCTCCCTGCTTACCAAGAGACCATAGCACGTGGCCAAAGCCATGGGCACAGGAGCAGCTCTGCTGAGCACGCCGAGGGGCACATGTGAGACCTCAGAGATGTGGGCCTTTAACGATAGCTCCGGTCATGAGGCATCCAGAACAAAACATAGCTTCCCCAGGGAATGGTACAGTTACTCCTTAACTGTATTCCCTTAGGACTCTGAGCACAGCATGAGATCCAGGAACAAATCCATGAACCTCTGCTGCTTCTCTTTCAGGGCCCCACTACCTTCTGGGAGGCTCTGCAGGTGTAGGTATCCCAAAAAGCCCAGCGTGAGGCATTCTGAGAGCCAGGATTTGGTTGCTTAGCACCTGACTAAATAACCAGTTTTCTGAGCAAGGACAGCTCTCTCGAGCCTTCTTTAACACAAGCTAAGAAAGCTCCTGGCTCCTTTCACAAACACCTGTGCCTGGTCCCCATTCTTGGACCTCACACTGCAATTCCCTGCTAGCCTGAACTGCTGCTACCACTGTGTCGTCTCTACTGCTGTGGCCCCCTGTGGAACCACCTGAGACTGTCCTGTTTCTAAGCCCAGAATTCCACACATGGAACAGACCACACATCCAACCTGGCCATACAAAGACTCCATTGCTAGAACCACCCAGGTCCCCAACTCCAACAGTTATCAGACCATGATAACTAAAACCCTAATCTACAATATGGAAAAAAACACACCTTTCTTTTGGACATCTCCATGACAACCTCAAAACACAGAATGCACATAATATTCAAAAAACTGGAGGAAAAAAAATGTCTGAACAAGATCTGTGCAGGAACAAGTTGATCTGGGTATCACTAAGCTAATGGGGAAATCGGGCACTAAGGGAACTACATGGAGCCCCAAAGTGACCATGAAAAACGTGCATGCGTGTGAGGCCAGGTGTTTCTGCCTTTCTGGCCTCGTTGGTTTGGAGACTCGTTCCTTACCGTCCACCAGTGCCTTCAAAGGCGTACTCCCAGCCGTCGAGGGTGCGGCAGTATGGGCCCTGGACGAGACCCAACACTGATATGACCAGGCAATATCCAGAGAAAGCAACTCCAAGGGCAGAAAAGATGATGGACAGCAGTGTCTAAGTGAAATACAAAAGAAAGTTAGTGCCATTGACTGAGACAAGGAGACAGCGTGGACAAATGGGCTGATAGGTACTGTCCACTAGCAATTCCTGCCTGCTAGGTGTGCTACTCAATATCCACAACCAAATGGAAAATTTAATCCAAACCTATTTGATTTTAAAAATAAGTTTTGCACTGATGCTTTGTTTGGCATCACATAAAAGGAACTGGGTCATTTACTAAAGTTTTTCCCTTTTTCTGGAATTTTGATATCAAAATAATGATTACCTTTCACAGAAGTGTGGTGTCGACATTGTTGCCAACCAACCTGTCCATATTTGAGATTTTTTTTCTTTTTTTAAGATTTATTTATTTATTTGAAAGGCAGAATTACAGAGATGAGAATGGCTGCAATGACCAGAGCTAGGCTGGTCTGAAGTCAGGAGTCAGGAGCTTCTTCTGGGTCTCCCATGTGGGTGTAGGGGCCCAAGCACTTGGGCCATCTTCTACTGCTTTTCCAAGATCAGAAGTGGAGCAGCCAGGTCTCGAACCGGAGCCCATATGGGATGCTGGCACTAGAGGCAAAGTTTAACCCACTATGCCACAGCTCCAGCCCCTTGAGACTTGTTATTTTCTAGGTAAGGTAGGTTCTCTAAGAATTATAAGCCATAGCCCCTGGTTTTCTCTTGTGCTGATGATATTTTAGTATTTTCACACATGGAAGACACCAGGTGTTAGGCTAGAAGTCCATGGGCGAGTGAGGCTGGGATGAGGGAAGGAGGGTGCTCTCGTGTGAGTACAGGAAGATTGACATTCAAGGGCAGCTTGGCAGGAGCAGAGTGGTAACACTCTGTGGGTCTCTGGAGTCTGCAGGCAGATGGTCTGATCCAAGAGGGGGTTTGCTCAGAGGGGCCAGAGGAGCTTCTGAGGACCAGAGGTGGTGCTAGTGCAGGAGAAACAGGGTAGATGGGACACCTCCAGCCCTTGAGCAGTTCATGAAGTGACTGCAGCTTCGTAGATCTCTGAGCCAGAGACAGCCTTAAACACCACATCAAGGAGCCTGGACTTTATCCTTCACGGCAAGGGGTTTTTCCTGCACAAACGTTCACCAAAAAAATTGCAAATCTAAAAAAAAATACTGAAAATGCATACCATAAACTCTTATATACCCCTTCTCTAGACTCACCTACTGTGAATAATTTATTATTGAGGCCAATGTTGTGGTGCAGCAGGTTAAGTCACCACCACCTGTGATGCTGTCATCCCACACTGGAGTCCTGGCTGCCCTGATTCCAATCCAGGCCCCTGCTAACGTGCCTGAGAAGGCAGCAGGAGGTGGCCCAAGTATTTGGGCCCCTGACCCACCTGCTGGGCCCGATTGGAGTTGCTGGCTCCTGGCTTTAGCCTGGGCCTGCCCCTAGTGTCCTAGCTATTTGGGAGGTGAATCATCAGATGGACGATCTCTCTGTGTGTCTCTCCCTCTCTCTGTCACTGCTTTCCAAATAAATGAAGGAAAAATTTAAAAGTCATATTTTATTGTTTATTCTGTCTTGCTCTCTCTCTCTCTCTCTGTGTGTGTGTGTATATATATATATATATATATCTATGAGGGGTATTCAACAAATTCAGGTAAAATACATATTATGAAAAACTGACACATGATTGCATAATATTTTGCACAAAAATAAACTTGTCTTTTAATTAATTTCCATTTCCATCAACCTTTCAAAGTACCCTCATATCTATACAAACATCTATACAAACACAACTATTTAGTTCCTCACATTCTTTCATTGTAAATTGTTTGAAAGTAGGTTGAAGACATTATGGTGTCTCCTCCCTAAATATATCAGCTTGCTCCTCCTAGGATAAAAATGTTCTATGATTTTGTAGCTGTTTTTAGCTTTTTGTGCAGGATCCAAGGAAGGTTTGTTTATATCTGTCTAGCTGCATTTGATATAGACCAGTCTCTTTTTGTTTTTCATGATAATTTTTTTAAAAGAATCTCAGCCAATTGTCTTGTACAATGCCTCACATTCTGGGCCTTTCTGGTTGTTCCTCACTACTGGATTCAAACATTTTGGCACGAATACATGGTGGATGTGGTGTATCTCATGGACCTCTCAAGTTTTTGTGGTGCTAAATTTGATCTTTCAGTTAAGGACGCCCATCAGCCCTCTCCTATGAAGAGATATGTTTTCCATTTTGCAGTTAATAAACAATTGGCGAGGTAATACTCTGGGAGTGTCATATTCTGCTTACTAATAGCATTTCAAGGGATGGATTTAGTATCCACTGATGAGTCTCACACCCACTGACCACTAATGATAACATGGGGTTTGCATGTGCTGCTCTTATAACACTGTCATTTCTCTGTATTTATAACATCATTTTTCTGCACGGAACAACTACTGTTTCCCATTTTGCTCTCATTTGCCTCTCTCTTTCTGACTCACGGACATTCTAATTCAGTGTTCTACAATCCATAACTGCTATGATTCTTTTATTTGCTCAGATGCTCCAAATTTGGCCTGTGGGAAGAACTCCCCTAAGTGAGCTCCTGTGCCCTTTGACCTACCCCCATTAGTCTTCCAATATATTGCTTTCTGGCACAAAAAGCGTCCAGCTCACTACCAACTCATCCTGCTCTAGATCTTCGATAGCTGTGTTGTTTTTTGTTTGTTTGTTTTGACAGGCAGAGTGGACAGTGAGAGAGAGACAGAGAGAAAGGTCTTCCTTTTCCGTTGGTTCACCCTCCAATGGCCGCTCCGGCCGGCACACTGCGCTGATCCAAAGCCAGGAGCCAGGTGCTTCTCCTGGTCTCCCATGGGGTGCAGGGCCCAAGTACCTGGGCCATCCTCCACTGCACTCGGGGGTCACAGCAGAGAGCTGGCCTGGAAGAGGGACAACCGGGACAGAATCCGGCGCCCTGACCTGGACTAGAACCCCGTGTGCCAGCGCTGCAGGCGGAGGATTAGCCTATTGAGCCACGGTGCCTACTGATAGCTGCGTTTTCTAACACATCCTGTGACTGGTTTTTGAGCAAAGCAGTGAAACGGCCAGAATGCGCCTTTGCGGGACTGCTCGGACGGTGGTGCCACGTGGGATGATATAACCAGCAGATTATTGCTAGTTACAGTTTATAAGGAAAATTTGCCTATTCTCCAACACCAACTCTGAGAAAGGAATAAGGATGTATTGAAAATGTCGAGATCCTTGTTTACCTAACAGATCTTTAAACTGTTCACTGGGGAGATCAATGAAGAATTTCTTTATTTGGGGAAATTGGCAAACATGATGTATATATATATATATATATACATATACATATATAAACTTGAAAAATTTCATAGAAAAATAGAATTTATTCATAAATGAGAAATTTATAAATGACAAACATTTTGACACCAAAAACGCTTGAAATGCATGCACAGTTTTTTCATAGCATGCATTTCCATGAACTTTTTAAAGATACTCCCATACATACACATGCAAATTACAATCTATTGAATGGATACCATTGTGCAATTGAGTTGGGCCTCAAAATAATGTAGGAACATTGAGGCATTGCTTCATTTTCTGTAAACTGCAGATGATAATAGTGCCTGTATAATAGGGCTGTTTCAAAAATTAACATGCAATAAAAATATTAGTTATTATTTCAAGTGTCTTTCTCCAGCCAATATCTGCTCTCCAGGAATAACTGCCCAAGAATTTTGGCAGAAGTCTATACCCCATGGACATATAGTGCCTTGGTGTGTTCCTGTTGCTGTCACAAAATTACTTTAGCGTGGCTAATTTATAAATAAAGTAATTTTATTGTTCATAGCCTAGGCAGCTTGGAAGTTCAAGAGTCAGGTGCCTACAGATCTGGTGGCCTGTCAGGGCAATTTCTACCTGTCATCAGGTGGTAGAAGAGGCCAAGTGTGCTTGCTATCAGGACACTAACTTGCTTGTGAGGGAAGAGCCCTCGTGACTCATCCCCTTTCCAAGTGGCCCACCTCTTGATCCTACCACAATGGGGAGTGGGTTTCAGCATAAACTTTGGAGGGACACTTTTAGATACAGCAGACAGCAACCAAGAAGTGAATCTTGGGTGACCTCACTTATATTTCTGGAGTTGCAGACGGAATAAACGGGGGCAGACTCTAATTTGACCTCCAAGATGCATTTTATTTTGTTCGAATGAGACTTCATTGCCAACATTTTATATTGGGCACAGATATTTTATAATTGGGAAGCTTTACATAAAAATAGGTATTTCTACTTTCTACTGAAATCTGAAATCTTTGCCCAATTTTATCATGGTAACAATTCACTGGACTTGAGTGGTATTCCCTCTCCTCCTTAAGTGGAAATTTTGCTCTAATGCCTATCAGATTCAATTCTTTAACTTACATCACATATTTGGCAAATGAGCTGGGAACTCCATTCTAGAACCTACTTTGAAAAAGCGAGACAGGGAATCTGGGGACTTCTTTCTCCCCTCCTTCTTCTCTTTCCAGTGAGATGTCAGCCATGTCATCCAATGCTAATTAGAAGATCCTGTTGAGACTATTTGTAGCATCCTTTTGTGCTGAAGATGCTAGTAGTGTGTTAAGGCAATATGAACACATTGACTTTTACTATAAACTTAATGGCATATATGTTTGTTTTCTAGAAGTTCCCTGAGTACCATAGTTACAGATACACCTTGATCCACTGCTTCACCTAGGTACCTTTGAAAGCTCTTCACAAGTATAATATAAGTAGCTACCAGAGGATGTCTGAGTCAGTTGGTTAGGTGTGCATATGTATGCAAACACACACACACACACACACACACACACGAGGGCATTTCAATGTTCTTATCCTTATTCACCAGGGATACAGCACTAAATTAAAGAACTAATTTAATTTTACAGAGGCATCACTCAAAGGAAGTTCGCCATACCATATTGGCTACACATTAAAATCTCCTGAGGAGACTTAAAGAAATATCTGCGCCCAGTTTGGGCCTCAGACCAACAGAGTCAGGAAATGCAAGGGAGTGATTCAGTCATTACTATTTTTCCAAGCTCCCAGGTGGTTGCAGTGGGCCGCTAACATGCGGAACCCCTTCTAGCCCACCAGACCTTGTGGTAAAGAGCCTACTAGTTAATACATCAGAGTTGTCTTTGGACTGCAGGTGCCTCATCCATAAACTAGGAGCAATGATGACAACTCAGTGGGTAAATGTGAAAGGAATGTACAATGAGGAGGCGGAAGAGGATAAGGGTAGAAATATAGGAGCCCAGGCCTGCTTGCAGAGCCCAGGCTTAGCAAACTCAGTTGTTAATATGTCCTATGGTTTTAGATTAAGTAATTTTAAAGTTTCGATTTGTAAAAATTGTACCTCATATACACCCAACAAGATGACTGAACCTAAAAATTATAATGCAGATAAAAAACAAATATTATAAGCTTCTTTTTTATATAGAATGCAAACTAATCTGTAATGACAAAGAGAAAATCAAAAGCTAATTTTTTCATGGTGGGTGTGTGGCCTAGTGGTTAATCTGCTGCTTGGGTTGCCAACATCCCACATCAGAGTCCACTTCTGCTTTTCACATCTACTCCCAGCCGATGCACACCTTGTGAGGCAGTGGGTGACAGCTGAACTATCGTGGCCCCTGTTACCTATGTCAGAGACCTAGACTGAGTTCCTGGCTCCCAATGTCAACCTGACCCAGGCTTGGCCTAATCCCAGCTTTTGTGGGTATTTGAGGAGTGAACCAGCAGGTGGGAGCTCTGTTTCTTCTCTCCCTCTCCAAATAAATAAATAAGTTAATATGTTAGAGTAATGGAGATGTTCCATATCTTTATTGTGATGGTGGTTTCATGGGTATATTCGACTGCCCAAACTCATGGAATTGTACACTTTCAGTGGTTGTCACTTGTTATATGTAAATTAGCCCTTGATAAAGTTGATTAGGGAAACCCAGTTAGGCGTTTCCTAATTTCATGTGCCTTTATGTCCACAATTTCTGGAAGAATATCAGCAGAATAAAGGTATAAGCCAAATGCAGAGGATTTTTGGAGTAAACTCTCGGTTTCTGAACTGATAGGATGCGTCTTTGGCGGTATCAATATTTTTGTCTTTCTGACAGAGAGGAAAGACAGTTGGAGCCCACTCAACCATCCTCACAACCTGCTGCTCCTACCGTGTATTTTTCACTGCAGTTTTCACTGTGGCAACGTTTACAGCTGTTTTCATTCTCCAGGACAAGAAGAATGGCTGCCACTATAAGCATCTGTAGGAGGGAAGAGAGGAGAAGTCAGAAACAGAATGCTGGTTTCCATGCACGCCCTTAACCAGGCTGGGGTTCAAATCCCTGCTCTGCCACTTTCTACCTACGTGAACTAGAGAGTCCTTCCTTGCAAAACAGCATTGAGGACTCTCCTCACGGGGTTGTAGGAGGCAACCTGTAAATTGCTGAGCAAGCTGCTTGATGCATAGTAAGTAACTGATAAGTACAAGCTGTTATTGTCATGATTAGAGATCATCAGAAGCTAACTCACTAATATAGACAGGGAAATACCACCATGGGCAGCAAAACCTGCATTTCCCACTGACTCCACTGTAGAGAATGAAGGAAAATCATTCCACAGTTTGTGGTTTGCCAGCCTCTCCCCTTTCACTGCTCTCTGGGAATGGAGGGGAGAGGCATGGTTTCTCTGAAATGACATCTCTTTGAAGTGAGTTCAGTTTTCTCATGCATTCACACTGTCTCAGGTTCGAATTTTGCAGTGTGTTTTGCCTGTATGGAGCCAACAAACTGGGAGAATTCAATGCATTCTATTTCCCTTTCTTGGGATCTCTAGGCAAAAGGCTTGCCCTCTGGAAAGTGTATGGATTTCTTTAGTTATGATTTCTGGCTAGAGCAGGTATGGACCATAAATCGCTGATGGAAAATTCTCCACCTCCCCCCTTTAGTCCTTTGCTGAATTCTGAAAATGAGTTCACTGTCACTTCACTGTCGGTAGTCAACATTTCCAGTTTCCAAACTGTACATTTAATTATTATCCATATTTGCCTCCTTTCTCTTAAAAGGAGTTGCTGAAGTTATCATGATATATCTCAATCATTTCTAGAAAATGAAAAATAGAGAGCAGCTTCTTTTTCCACTTTTAAATTTATACCCTCTATCCCCTTCCTCTTAACCCCTTTATGCTAGACTGTAATAAATTTTTGTGTAGGCCTTTTAACTGTCCCATTTGCTATAAATACTTAAGGAGGGGACACTGACAAGATAAAGTTGAAACACAGTGGCACACTTCTTTATAATGTTGTAGAAGGCATTAGACATGGACCTTGGACTAGCGGTTTACAGACACCAACTGTGCAAAGAGAAACTGTCTCCTTGTCTTGTTTTTAAACATAAATGTGATCCTGAGGACTTGAGCATGGTAGAGAAAAATTACCCACAATCCCACCACCATCATGTGATTTAATGTATTTATTTCAGTGTTTCTTCATACACATATGTTTTATGTCACTCCAATAATAATTTATCCAATTTTGTTGTACCTTTTCTACTTAACACAAAATTAATATGCATTTTGCATGTTGTTACATCTTCATACTTTGATTTTCATTGCTATATGAAAGAAATCTACATTTATTATTTATTTTAAGTGAATTTGAGAATTTTTAATTTTAGAGGCAGAGAGAGGGAAAGAAAAAGAAAGGAAGGAAGGGAGGGAGGGAGGGGGAAGGGGAGGGAGGGGAGGGGAGGGGAGGGGAGAGGAGAGGAGAGGAGAGGAGAGGAGAGGAGAGGAGAGGAGAAGAGAAGAGAAGAGAAGAGAAGAGAAGAGAAGAGAAGAGAAGAGAAGAGGACGGGGCCTCCCATCTGCTGGTTCACTCCCTCAGTGTTCATAACAGCCAGGGCTGGGCCAGGCCAAGCCAGGAGCTGGGAACCCAATCCAGGTCTCCCTCGTGGGTGGCAGGGGCACAATCACTTGAGTCACCACCTGCTGCTTCCCGGGGCCACATTAGCAGGAAGCTGGAATTGGAGGAGAGGCAGGGCTCTAATCCAGGTACTCTGAAATGGGATCTGGACAGCTTAACTGGCATTTCAACTGCTAGGTCAAATGCTTGCCCCCCGGAATTTATGTAACTACTTTTCTGCTAGGATGTTTCTTCTAGTTACTATTATAAATCATGCTGCCACAAACATCTGTACCTACAGCTGTTTCCGTATTTTGGATTATTTCCTCAGAATGAGTACTGAGATTTAGGTATATAGTCAAGAGGCTTAAACGTTTTCATGGAGCTTGATATATTAGACCAAACTCCTCTCCAAAAGCTTTGCCCTTATCTTTAGTGCCACCAGCAACATCGGTTTTGTGTCTGTTACACAGCAACTTCTACAACCTTGTTATTAGTATTTTCAAATTTACTACTTCAATATGCAAGAACAATAACTAAATGAAAGCAATTTCCCACATAGCTTTTCAAATATTATAAAAAACACTCAAAGAGATGTAAAGACAGATTATTATGAGTTTTCTTTTACATTACTGACTGTTTAGGAAGGTTACAGTACACACTGTGCTGTTTTTAGAAATGATACGATCAGGAAAAGTGTCTTTTCCTCTGAGTTGCCAGCATGATTTACTATCACTTTGTTTATTCCTAATGAACACACCCCAGGAAAACAGTCGTGGATACTTACCATTGATAATTAAATTTTCTAGAACATCCTCCATTATTAGAGATATCATGGAATAATATTTAATGACAATATACCCCATCTTTTAACAAAAAGTTGTAATTACAATAGTCACTAGTTACATGCTATATGTTAAATTGGTGTTATTTGATTCCCACAATGACCCTGAAAGACAAGGGTCATTACTTGTATTTGTCAAATGAGACCACTGAGGCTGAAAGATAATGAGTAACTTGCTAGAGTTCTCATGACAGAAACTGCAGAGCTTAGATATGAAAGCAATTTTTCTAAATCTCCAAGTCTTGGCTTCTCCATGCAGTCCTAATGCCCCTCCAAGCTAGAGAAATCACGAGTGTGGACAGAAAGTCTCTTCTGCAACAGAGGTCAAACAGCTTGGCATTCACGAGGCTGTATTATTTTTTACAGGTCAAAGTTCCACAAACTTTCATCAGGGCTAATCCACTGCACTGCTGTGCAGTTCATCAAAAACACAGCTACTGCCCTCATCCTAATGGGTTACCTGCCCCTCCGCCCCTATAAACCTTCCAAATCCCAAACCCAAGATTTCTGACATTGTCTTTCCACTCTTTGTTATTCTTACTAAGTGCAAGGCAATTCTCAGTAATAGCTCCCTCTTCTATGATCCTAAATTTCCAAAGTCACACTTACCATGACACCTGAGAAACAGATGCCTTCAAAGTACCACACGTAGTTGGTGAGTTTATTGCTGGATGCATAGGAAGTTTGCCCATTGGGGAAATACAATAAAATATTCACAATGATACTCCAGAGTGCAAGCGGAATCAGCAGGCAGCTTAGGCAGCCTCCACACTGCCGGGAGCCCATTTTCGCCCTGTGTAGAACCTGTAGAGATTCCAAGTGCATAGAATCGCATAAGACGGCTTTTCTCCCTACCTGCTGCCCATGCCCCCCTGTTTTGAAGTTACCTGCCACTTTCTGGGTCAGAGCCCGTCACTTCATATTCACAAGGAGCCGGGCACTTGGATCTAACTGCAGCCTTGACAGTCTCGGTGCGAAATAGTGGTCTAGTGTTAGGAGAACAATAGACAATGAGCCGGGGCTGAAGAGCTGAGCTGGGCTTCATCCTGTGCCAAAGGAATGCGGTGTTTTCACTGCTTTTTAAAATAAGTCATTTTCCTCTGGATTAAAGCACTAAAGACCTAGCCCTGAGCATGTTTTCAGAAGGAAGTCGGGGTGGGCAATGGAAGTGAGCGTGCCAAATTTCATCCAACGGTGGTCAGAGGATTGAAGATAAAACTCCCAAGCAGCTTTATCACAGAGCAAGAGAGCTTTGTTAAACTATCCTGAAGTTACAGCTTTTTGGTAGATCTGGTTTTCACTCAGGATTCTCTATTGTACTCGTGATTCACTGAGCGCAGAGCGTACAAGAAGCACTAAGAAAGGGACTGGTAGGTGAGGACAGGAGAAGGAGACGGGACATTGATGAGTTTATTGTTACCAGAGCATCACAACTTTCCCTCCTGGGGTTCACACCTGCCATCTCCCACTCTGAAAAAAGAAACAGGCACCGGTGCAAGTCTTTCGCACTTCGAAGAAAAAGGAGGTAAAGGAACGTGGATAATTTGGTTAAGACTTTATGAGTTGGGGCCAGCGCAGTGGCATAGCAGGTAAAGCAGCTGCCTGCAGTGCCGGCATCCCATATGGGCACCGGTTCGAATCCTGGCTGCTCTACTTCCAATCCAGCTCTCTGTTATGGCCAGGGAAAGCAGTAGGAGATGGCCCAAGTGCTTGGGCCCCTGCACCTTTGTGGGAGACCTGGAGGAAGCTCCTGGCTCCTGGCTTTGGATTGGTGCAGCTCCAACCATTGCAGCCAACTGGGGAGTGAACCAACGGATGGAAGACCTCTCTCTCTCTCTGCCTCTCCTTCTCTCTCTGTGTAACTCTGACTTTCAAATAAATAAATTAATCTTTAAAAAAGAAAGACTTTATGAGCAATGAGTGTGAACCAAGGATTAGGAACTCTCCCTTCCAGGTTGTTGCCTTCAGTGGAAAGAGCCTCCGATCTCTTGGAGTGCATTATGGAGGGGAGCCACGGGCTGCTTTGTTCAAGATGATGTAGGCCGCCTGGGCACAGAGTTCAAGCATTGGTTTCCTTTTGTTGAGCCTCAACTTCCTCAGCTGTGAAATGGAAATAAGAAAATCATATCTTCCCCAGAGGGACAGTGTGAGAAATAAATAAAACTGCATGCAGTACAGTGTCAGCTACAAGTAGACAGACGGCAGTAAATGGAGCCATCATCATTAATAAATAGTGCAGTTACAGGAAGATGATGCTCCAAGTGGTACAGAGATCAGAAGGAACGTCACTCATTTCCTCTCCTCTGTGCCCAGCGTTCTGTATCATGAAGTCTTAAAATCTTGATCCAAAAAATAACACTTAATGTGATTGTCCTCTTGAAGTTGTTAATATTCTATACTTTAAAACGTTTGTGGGACTGTGGAAGTAAAAATGAAGTTGAGGGTGTGAGTGATGGCACAGTGGGTTAAACCGCTGCTTGGGATGCCTGCATCTCAAATGGGAGCTCTAGTTCAAGTTCCCACTACTCTGCTTCTGGTCCAGCTTTCTGCTTATGCACCTGCGAGGCAGCAGGTGATGGATCTCAGCCACCCACCCGAGAGACTGGATGGAGTTCCTGGCCCAGCCCTGGTTTTTGCAGGTATTTGGGGAGTGAAACAGCAGATGGAGGATCTCCACACCCCATCCCCTACCCCCACCCACCCCAGCTCTGCCTTTCAAGTAGATAAAAATGAGTAATATTTTAAAAAAGGAAGTTAAGCAAATTATAGTATATTCAGAAGAATTGTTAATCAGTTAAAATGTTACTTTAAGGCCGGCGCCGCGGCTCACTAGGCTAATCCTCCGCCTTGCGGCGCCGGCACACCGGGTTCTAGTCCCGGTCGGGGCGCCGGATTCTGTCCCGGTTGCCCCTCTTCCAGGCCAGCCCTCTGCTGTGGCCAGGGAGTGCAGTGGAGGATGGCCCAAGTACTTGGGCCCTGCACCCCACGGGAGACCAGGAAAAGCACCTGGCTCCTGGCTCCTGCCATCGGATCAGCGCGGTGCGCCGGCCGCAGCGCGCCGGCCGCGGCGGCCATTGGAGGGTGAACCAACGGCAAAGGAAGACCTTTCTCTCTATCTCCCTCTCTCACTGTCCACTCTGCCTGTCAAAAAAAAAAAAAAAAAAAAAAAAAAAGAAAAAAAAAAGTGTGAGAAATAAATAAAACTGCATGCAGTACAGTGTCAGCTACAAGTAGATAGACGGCAGTAAATGGAGCCATCATCATTAATAAATAGTGCAGTTACAGGAAGATGATGCTCCAAGTGGTACAGAGATCAGAAGGAACGTCACTCATTTCCTCTCCTCTGTGCCCAGCGTTCTGTATCATGAAGTCTTAAAATCTTGATCCAAAAAATAACACTTAATGTGATTGTCCTCTTGAAGTTGTTAATATTCTATACTTTAAAACGTTTGTGGGACTGTGGAAGTAAAAATGAAGTTGAGGGTGTGAGTGATGGCACAGTGGGTTAAACCGCTGCTTGGGATGCCTGCATCTCAAATGGGAGCTCTAGTTCAAGTTCCCACTACTCTGCTTCTGGTCCAGCTTTCTGCTTATGCACCTGCGAGGCAGCAGGTGATGGATCTCAGCCACCCACCCGAGAGACTGGATGGAGTTCCTGGCCCAGCCCTGGTTTTTGCAGGTATTTGGGGAGTGAAACAGCAGATGGAGGATCTCCACACCCCATCCCCTACCCCCACCCACCCCAGCTCTGCCTTTCAAGTAGATAAAAATGAGTAATATTTTAAAAAAGGAAGTTAAGCAAATTATAGTATATTCAGAAGAATTGTTAATCAGTTAAAATGTTACTTTAAGGCCGGCGCCGCGGCTCACTAGGCTAATCCTCCGCCTAGCGGCGCCGGCACACCGGGTTCTAGTCCCGGTCGGGGCGCCGGATTCTGTCCCGGTTGCCCCTCTTCCAGGCCAGCCCTCTGCTGTGGCCAGGGAGTGCAGTGGAGGATGGCCCAGGTGCTTGGGCCCTGCACCCCATGGGAGACCAGGAAAAGCACCTGGCTCCTGGCTCCTGCCATCGGATCAGCGCGGTGCGCCGGCCGCAGCGCGCCGGCCGCGGCGGCCATTGGAGGGTGAACCAACGGCAAAGGAAGACCTTTCTCTCTGTCTCTCTCTCTCACTGTCCACTCTGCCTGTCAAAAAAAAAAAAAAAAGTTACTTTAAAAAAGATAGGTTCATTATGGTGTAAAAAAATTTTGAAAGCCATGCATAGTTTTTCATAACATAATTTTCCATGAACTTTTTGAGGACCTGTTGTATATACTTTTAATTCAAGAGTATAAAATTTTACTATATTAATATATTTATATTATACTTTTTTTGGAAAATTAAGATATTTGGTACACTTTTTACTTTAAACAGAACAAATCAAGGAACTATTAGTCTTACACTATGGCAGGTTCCAAAGAAGTTTTCTGGCACCCCCTTGTGGATGTGATTTTTCTCTTTAGTGTTTTTAATCTAAGTGCATCAACAACTTCGAGGTGTTAGATATTTTTTCCAGAGGCAGCTTTCGGGATTGAGTGCTTATGGAGCACTTCCCTGTGTGCCAGACATTGTTCTAAGAGCACAGAAGGGATCAATGGACAAGACAGTCCCAACCCTCTTGGGGCTTCCACTCTAGTGTAGGGGACAGTAACAACAATTTCTGTACCTACATCTATATATGCATATATAACATCAGGTAGTGGAAGTGTGGCTAAATAAATCAAGGAAAAGTATCTCTCTGTTTGTCTCTCTGCCTCCCTTCCGCAGGAAACAGTTGCAGGAGTTTGTTGGAGTCCATGGGTTTTATTCCTTAATATCTATTTTATATCTATGGGAAAGGGTGATTATCAGGAGGGAATGTGGGATTCAAACCCACTAAGTTGAAGGGTTGTTAGTTTGGGGGGCAAGGAGAGCAACTGAGCTGGAAAGATAGGAGGCAGTGACTAAGCAGTTGAGATTATAGAGATGTTTCAGGAATTGGTCTAGAAGTGTTCCATCAAAATTAATATGCTAAAGCTGTAACTCCCATAACCTCAAACATGACTATATTTGGGGATAGGGATGTCAAAGAAGTGACTAAGTTAAAATGAGGTGGGTGGGGCGGGCCCTGATCCAAACTAATGTCTAATGGACATTTCAGAAATGAATCAGCAGATGGAAGATCTTTCTCTCTTTCTCATTCTCTGCCTCTCTCTAACTCTCTGTATCCCTCTCACTGCCTTTCATAATAAATAAAAATTTAAAAATGAAACACAAACATTAGTTTGTCTCCAGCTCTCTCAACTCAGTCTTTTTGGACACAAAAAGAGATAGCAGAAGCAGACGTGTTCTCCAGCAGCTAAGATGCTGGTGGGGATGCTTGTGCCCCACATTGTTCTTGGGTACTTGGATTTGAGTCCTGGCTTAAAACAGCTTCCTGTTGGTGCACACCCTGGAAGCCAGCAGGTGATGATTCAAATGGCTGGGTCCCTGCCACCCACGTGGGAGATGTGGCTTGAATTCCTAGCTCCTGGCTTTGGCCTGGCCTTGCCCAGCCTCTGTGGGCATCTTAGGAGTGAATTAGTGGATAGACGGTCTCCTTGTCTTTCTGTCTGTATGTGTGTCCCTCTGTCTCTCAGATAAAAGACTTAACAATAATTATCAATAGAAGAGAGCGATCGGAGGTGCTTGTGTGCAGAGAGAAGACCATGCAAGCACAGTGCGAGAAACCATTTGCAAGCCAAGATGAGAGAGCTCAGGAAAAGGCAACCAAGTCTCCCAACCCCTCAAACCAAGACTTTTGGTCTCCAGAGCTGTGGTTGAGGCCCCCCAGGGTGTGGTAGTTTGTGTGGCAGCACAAGCACACTTAGACAAGGTGTGATCCTAGGGCCGAGGCAGATGGGAGGATAAGATGACCGCAGGAGATAATCGAGAGAGCTGGAGACTGGAATGATCAGTCATAATCAATGTTTGGGTTTTATTTTTCAAGTTTTGTTTATTTGTTATAAAAAGCAGTGAGAGGGAGACAGAGAGAGAGAGAAAGAGAGAGAGAGAGAGAGAGAGATCTCCCATCTGCGGGTTCATTTCTGAAATGTCTACAACAGATGGGGCTGAAATCAGGAAGCTACAACTTCTGGATCTCCCATGTGGATTTCAGGGACCCAACTATTTACGCCATCACCTGCTGCATCGTAAGCAATGTGCCAAATGATTTCCCACCCCCCCCCCCAATTAATATTAAAATCAGCAACTAAGACAACACAGTTTTGGAGAGAATGATTACATTTATTTATTTTTATTTTTATTTTTATTTTTATTTTTATTTTTGACAGGCAGAGTGGACAGTGAGAGAGAGAGAGACAGAGAGAAAGGCCTTCCTTTTGCCGTTGGTTCACCCTCCAATGGCCGCCGTGGCTGGCGCGCTGCAGCCGGCGCACTGCGCTGATCTGATGGCAGGAGCCAGGTACTTATCCTGGTCTCCCATAGGGTGCAGGGCCCAAGGACTTGGGCTATCCTCCACTGCACTCCCTGGCCACAGCAGAGAGCTGGCTTGGAAGAGGGGCCACCGGGACAGAATCCAGCGCCCCGACCAGGACTAGAACCCGGTGTGCCGGCACCGCAAGGCGGAGGATTAGCCTATTGAGCCGCGGCGCCAGCCTGATTACATTTAGAAAACTAGATGCCAAACTCCTTGAAGAATGAAAAGAAATAACCTCGAAGGAGGGAAGTGACAGAAAGACCAGTCAGCATTGAAATTTACCAACTTTAAAGTCACCACGCACCCTCTCCTTGACTTTGATGCAGAGTTGTTTAAGAAAATGCAATTGTTTTCTTTGGGTACTAGTTTTCTCCACCTTGAATCCTCTACCCCTGGAGGTTCTACCAGGCACTAAATGAAGAGTGGGAAAGGGTACTCTCTGGAGAGGGTCTTTTGCTACCAAGCAATCCAGAGTCTCCCTCAAATAATCATGCTAAATTGACGTCTATTGTGTATCCTATATGTGCGAGGCACTGTGATAGAAACTTTCAGAAGCATTAAAAACAAAAGAGAGCAAAAAACTAATTCTCACAATGATGCTAAAGTGAAAGCATTATCCATCTTGTTTTGCATGAGCAGAAAGAATAAATCTAAAAAAACAATTTAAAACTGTGCTTGAAGCTAGAACTTAAGCCCAAGACATTCATACTCTGTGTACCATCTCACCATGTTCACCCTTGTCTAGTGCATTTTCATGCATTAAGCCTCTCTTCTTTATTACAAATAGGTTTTATTTTATTTTTTATTTATTTATTTATTTTGACAGGCAGAGTGGACAGTGAGAGAGAGAGAGAGAGAGAAAGGTCTTCCTTTGCCGTTGGTTCACCCTCCAATGGCCGCCGCAGACGGCGCGCTGCGGCCGGCGCACCGCACTGATCCGATGGCAGGAGCCAGGTGCTTCTCCTGGTCTCCCATGCAGGTGCAGGGCCCAAGGACTTGGGCCATCCTCCACTGCACTCCCTGGCCACAGCAGAGAGCTGGCCTGGAAGAGGGGCAACCGGGACAGAATCCGGCACCCCGACCGGGACTAGAACCTGGTGTGCTGGCGCCACAAGGCGGAGGATTAGCCTGTTGAGCCGCAGCGTTGGCCTACAAATAGGTTTTAGACCTGGAGATTCTGATTCCATGGCATGAGTGCCTGTAGTGTAATTCTGAAGGCACACTGGTTTTCAGGGGAAGAATATGCAAGCCAGATAGATTAGTGATGTCTGCTGGGGAATGGGGTCATGGAAGGGCAACGTGCATGGCTAGTGTGCTCCATCCCTGGTCAAACCCTAACCACACTCTAACGGTGATGTCCTGTCTCGGGGGTTACAAAGACTTCGGGGGAGGAGCACAAGTGCTTCTCCCTCAGAAGACTGTTCACTAAGGGACAGATGTGCTGAAGCGGACGGGACTGGTTGGCAAATGTGATAAAATTGTAAAAAGTGGAGTTGAGCCACTTCCTTGTCTTTGGTTATCTCATTAGTGGAAAAATCTAGTGAAGTCTTTCCAGATAGCTAAAAAATTTACTTAATGTCATTCCTAAGAAAACTTTTTTAACCTGGCTCCAAAAAAAAAAAAAAAATGTGCTTATAAATAACATTCTTGAGGCTACTTGCCTCCAGTAAATTCCTAATTTTCTTGCCAGGGAATTTTTACTAAATCAGGGTTTTCTTACTGGTCCTCCAGGAACCGGGAAGAGTCACCGGGGTACTGCGCCTATCGGCTGCTTCTGGCCTTGGCTTCCTGTTCTCAGCAGCAGAACCGAGGAAATCCGCAGGATGCAGGCAACCAGGGGACATGGGGACTCGGGAGGAAGTGCTCCACCTAAAATAGTTCTGGTGCACAGTCGCTGAGTCAGAGTTCACGTATGATCCTGGAATTATTCTCACAGGTGATGGGAAGTAGAGAAGAAGGAAGGAGATGAAAAGAGCTTTTCAAAAAGAAAAGTTTGCCACCAAGAAAACAGCTGAACAGCAGAAAAGGCTAATATCCAAAGATAAGTTCATCCTGTGCGTTCAAAGGAGACAAATTGTGATTTCCTTCATCGACCATGGGTGCAAAGTCTTGGTCCGGGTTCAATTTGGGGGCCCATAGGGAGTGGATGTTTGCTTAGCAGCAACAGAACAGCTGTGCAAACGGAAGTGGACCGTTTGGATCCAGTCTCCCTGAGTCATGTGTTCACAGTTCTTTCTCTAGAACCACCAGGCTCAAAATGTCCACAGTGCTGACTCTAGTTTTATCGCCGGCTAGTGGGAAACATCTAGCATTTTGCCTACTGAGAAATGAAAAGGAGTAGACAGTTCTCCATCATAGCTTCCCAAGCAGGGTGCTGTGCTTGGAGTGTCCTCTTGGACCATGGGTGCACCCACCCTCTACTCCCAGCCTACTGGAATCCATTTATTTCTCCAGACTGCACAGTGAGGGACTGATGAGCCATAGTCAGTCAGTCATTCTTGAAATGCTTTCTGAACATCTACACAGCTGCTGGACCTGAACATTCATCATTTGCCCTCCAGATACTCAGAATAAACAAACACGGTAAAGTCTCCACTCATTCCGTTCTCTCCCTCCTCCAAAAGGAGGTATTTTCATTGGTCTCTGATTTATCCTTTCCGTTTTTATTCCTTTATTTATTTATTTTCCTTTATTTTTCACACTCTAGTGTACTGGAGGTACTTCATTTATTTCACTTAATAATAAATCCTCACAATCACGCCCTACCAATTTATAGAAATCTTTCTTTTTTTTTGTTATCGCTACATAGTGCCCCATGGTGTAGGCTCGTCTCAGTTTGAGTTAGTAGTGCTTTTGTGGTTGTTTTCAACGTCTTACTATTACAATAATACTGTAATGAAAAACATTGCACTTGTAAACACTCTCTTTCCTGTTGGTGGAGGCACCTTCAGGGTAGTTTCCCAGAAGTACATGTCCTGGGTCAAAAGATAAATAAATAAGCATCATTGTTAGCTCTTGCTCATTTCTCCAACAGGGGTTGTGTCATTTTGCATTCCCGTCAGCATTGTATGATGGTGCTTGTCTCCCTCACTCCCTTGTAATGAGTGTGTTGTCAAGCATTCAAATTATTGCCAATGTGATAGGTGAGAAATGCTATCTCTGTAGTTTTAATACACTTTTATCTCATTAGGAGCAAAGGGCCACATGCGTAGCTGTGCACCACTTAACAAGTCTGTGTTCTGAGAAACGTGTCTTTGGGTGCTTCATTGTTGGGTGAACATCACTGACTGTGCTTACGGAAGCCTACTACACACCTACGCGGTAGAGCCCATTGCTCCCCGGCTGCAAACCTGTACATCATGTTACTGTACTGAATGTCACAACAGTAAGTATTTTTGCACTTAAATGTACAAAATATATGGTAAAAACATGATCTGAAAGGTGAGAACGATTTTGAAAAGGTGCAGCAGTGAGGTGCACCCATCATGAATGGGTAGCAGCACTGGAGCTGCTCTGGGTGAGTCAGTGAGAGAGCGGTGAGTACAGGGGGCAGCCTAGGTCCTTGCTGTACACTGGTGTAGGCTTCATAAACACTGCACATGGGCTATGCTGCAGTTTTTGAAAAATGAAGGTTTTTTTTTAATAATAAGCTTGGTAAACTAACTTTAAAAAATGTATTTATTTAGGTATTTGAAAGGCAGAGTGATAGAGGAGAGACAGGGATCTTCCATCTGCTGCTTCACTCCCCAGATAGTTACAGCAACCAGGGCTGAGCCAGGACAGAATCAGGAGCCTGGAACCCCATCTGGGTCTCCCACCTGGGTGGCAGGGACCCAAGCACTTGGGCCCCCATCTGCTGCCTTCCCAGGTGCATTACCAGGGAGCTGGGTCAGAAGCCAAAACATCCAGGACTCAAACCAGCACTCAGATAATGGATGCCGGTATCCCAAATTGCTGCTTAACCCACGGCACCACAGTGTTGGCCCCCACAGTAACATTTTTACAAATATTTTAATTTCTATTAACTTTTTGATTCTTTTAAAAAAAGATTTAGTATTTATTTGAAAGTCAGAGTTACAGAGAGAGAGAGACAGAGACAGAGATAGAGACAAAGAGCTCTTCCATCTGCTGGTTCACTCCCCAGATGTCTGCAACAGCCAGGGCTGGGCCAGGCTGAAGACAGGAGGCTGGAGCTTCCTCCAGGTCTCCCACATGGGTATCAAGGGCCGAAGCTTGGGCTATCCTCTGTTGCTTTTCCAAGGGGCTGGATTGCAGGTGGAAAAGATGTGATTTAAACCGGCACCCAGATGGGATGCAGCTTAATCCGTATGCCACAACACCAGCCCCAAATGTTGATTCTTGTAATACCATTTAACTTGAAACACATTGTGTAGCTTATATACTTATTCTATAACCTTTTTATTGAAAATCATTTTTATTTTACTTTTTAAACTTTTGGACTATAAAGTAAGACACAAATACACACATTAACCTAGGCCTACACAGGGCCGGGATCAGCAATACCATCATATCAGTGTCCTCCAGCTGCACACCCTGTCCCACGGGGAGGTCTTCTGGTGCAGTCACACACTGGGGATGGTCCTGTCTATGGTCAGTATCTTCTTCTGGATGCCTCCCACTGAGAATACTAAGAAGCTCCCCTTACAGCAGTTACAGTACAGTTCATACAGCTTGAAGGCGGAAGTGCTTTGACTTGTATCATAATGGGCTGTTATACATTAGCATTCTTTTTAGGGCTATTGATCAATGTAAGCTCAGAAACTGTGGAAGGAAAAGATGCCTTGGGTGGAAAGTAAGGCTGTTTGCTGAGAGGTGCCAGGGCAGAGTGTGAGGGAGGGAAGCAGAGAGGATGGGAACTTTGTACAGCACCCAGTGGATGCCCAGGGAGGGGAACCAAGGCCGAGGACTGCAAATGAAGAATGAGGACGATGTGTGTTAGTTGCTTATAGCTGCCATAACAAATTAGCACAGGCTGGTGTCTTAAACAACACGAACTTATTGTCTCGTTGTTCAGGGATATGAAATTAAGGTGCTGGCAGAGTTAGTGCCTTCTGGAGATCTGAGAGGACATTTGTTCCGTGCCTAGCTTGTGGGTTGGTGGTTGCCAGGAATCCTTGACGTGGCTTGAGCTGCATTGCTCCCATCTCTGCTTCTGTCTTCTCATGGCCTTCTTATAACAGCACCAGTCATTGGATGCAAGGCCCACCCTAACTCATCTCAGTAACCAGCCTAATTAATTATATCTGGAAAGACCCCATTTCCAAATACGGTCAAATTCTGAAGCTCCAAGTAGACGCAAATTTGGAAGGACAATTCTCAAGTCCTCATAAAATGGGAGAAAATTCACTGAGGGAGGTGAAATGGCACAGAAATCCAAGGGGCCACTTTCAAGGGTCACCAGGCCCAGTGCCTTGGAGAGGGTGAGTGAAACCTGAATCACCTGCTGTTTACAATGACTCTTGCCCGCTACTGTCTAGCCACGCCAGCTTGGATCAGTTGCTAAAACCTACTGAGCATGTACTTCCCCTGTACCTGCTGTCCCCACCACCTGGAGCTCTCCTCCCACCTGTCCTGGAGGGTGGGCGCCGTCTGTCCTTGAGGTCTCATCTTGGAGCCCCGCAAGGGTAGACGTCACATCCACTCTGGGCAAATGTTTGTCCGCTTCCTCTCATGGTGCTTGACATACGGTAGATTCTTAATGAATGTTGGATGAATGGTCAGCTTGGGCGTTTCAGTGTTAATCTCTCTCCAGTGTCGACAAACAATCACTAGAAAAGTATTGCTGACAAGAGAGAGACTTTATTTTTAGGAAGCAGTTTGCAAACTGGGGAGCTTCTGGTATAAAATGAATGGGTGCTTGGCCGCCCATGTGGGTGCCAGTTCGAGTCCCAGCCGCTACACCTCCAAACCAGCTCTCTGCTATGGCCTGGGAAAGCAGTAGAAGATGATGGCCCAAGTCCTTGGGCCCCTGCACCCACGTGGGAGACCCGGAAGAAGCTCCTGGCTCCTGGCTTCAGACTGGAGCAGCTCCGGCTGTTGCAGCTATCTGGGGAGTGAACCAGCGGATGGAAGATCTCTCTCTCTCTCTCTCTGCCTCCCCTTCTCTCTCTGTGTAACTGTGATTTTCAAGTAAAATAAATAAATCTAAGGTAAAATAAAATAAAATAAATAAAATTAATGGGTGCTGCAAGGGAACAAAGAGAAGGACTTCCTTACATAGAGAAGTCCCGCCATTCCCACTCCTGTCTGCTGTGCAATGAGGAACGCAAGCTGGTGAGAAAGTGCTCAGTGCTGACTGGCTGATTTTAAAAACTGACTGAACATCACAGTTCATCGGTCAGGTCCTGGTGGCAAAATGGGACTTTTGAGGGCTCTTGAAATAGGAATACACTTGGGCAAGGGCCCCGGGGTGTTTTTTCAGGAGCACAAAACATTAACACCACGAGTGCAACATCCAGTTAGCAAATTCTGCTCAGCTCCACTATGAATTTCAAGTCCATTTTGCTATTCGGGATCCACCTCGAAGGCTTAGGCTTCCCCTGGGTTTGTACCACTAAGATGTATATGAGATAATAGATATTCATAGTCTGTGTATCCTAATATATCCTGCGGGAAATTACAGATGATATATTTTATATTTTTATTTAGCATTTACATGGTGGTAACTGTCTTCTAGCTACTGTTTTAAGCATGCTACCATTGTAACTCATTTAATTCTCATAGTAACTATTATTACCTCCATTTGATGGAACAGGAAACTAAGGTGCAGAGAGGTTAAATCACTTACCCGAAGTCACACAGCTGATCAGATCGAGCTGGGATTCAGGTGGGGTGGTGTGGCTCTGGATGGAGTGTGTGCTCAAGGCTGCCTCCCAGTGCACCTTTCTCCTTTGGTTGGGTGGCAGTTTTGCTTTTTTCTACAGTGGGGTTTGAAGGGAACAGCTTGCATGTTTCTCCTGTGGTCCCATCTACATGCTATACACCCACAACCAGCAGTTCACTACACAACACACACAGCTCTATAAGAACACAAAATGACGTGCACACACACGTCTGCCAGAGTTAGACACGAGCAGCTGGGGGAAGGGCCACAAAACCCTCTTCCCTGGTGAAACCTAGGCCCCTGCTCTCTGGCAGGGGGCACCCAAGACTGTCCACTTTGTGGTTTAACTTGTGGTTAGTGTCCTGATAAAACAGGCTCTCAGCTAAACCAGAGAAGTCTAGTTTGCAGCTACAGGCACAGACAGCCTAAGGGTATGCAACTCCCAGATGGCAATCACGCTAAGTATGAGAGTCATGGCCACACACCAGTCAATGCCCTTCCTACTTCAGGGCTAGAAGCCCCAAACCAGGAAGAGAGGGAGCCACGTTTTCTTGCCACTGAACAATTCCTCTCTAGGAATGTACTTTAATAAACTAAGCTTCATTACCTCTACTTCCGTCTCACCAAACTGTAGTTCATTATCCCACTGACAAAGAAGAAGTCAGGCAATATAACTCCTTGCTCTCGCTCCTCCCGTCTTCTTTCCGCCATCTTTCCGTGCCGCCGCGATGGTGCGCATGATCGTCCTGGCCGATGTTCTCAAGAGCATCAACAATGCCGAGAAGAGAGGCAGGCGCCGGGTTCTCATCAGGCCGTGCTCCAAAGTCATCGTCAGGTTTCTGACTGTGCTGATGAAGCATGGTTACATTGGCGAGTTTGAAATCATTGACGATCACAGAGCTGGGAAGATCGTGGTGAACCTCAGCGGCAGGTTAAACAAGTATGGAGTGATCAGCCCCAGATTTGACGTGCAGTTGAAAGATCTAGAAAAATCGCAGAATAATCTGCTTCCGTCCCGCCAGTTTGGTTTCATTGTACTGACAACCTCAGCTGGCATCATGGACCATGAAGAAGCAGGACAAAAACACACAGGAGGGAAGATCCTGGGATTCTTTTTCTAGGGATGTAACACAGGCATACAAATAAAAGCTCAATGGACAAAAAAAAAAAAAAAAAAAAAAAAAAAAAAGGCAAACTGGCCACTGCCAGTGACACACACACACACATATTAAAAAGTCCAACTCAGAGAACAGAAACCATCCTGAGTCACCGCTGGGAAGGCGTTTGGCCTAACAGTTCAGACACCACTTGGGATGTCCACGTTCCTTATCAGAGTCTGGAGTGGGGGCTAAGAACTGACATTCCTAATGAGGTGCCTGATGACGATGAAACTGCTGCTCTGGGGACTGCACTTTAAGAATCATGCAGCATTCTTTTCTTTTTCTCATTAATTTTTTTTAACTTTTATTTAGTAAATATAAATTTCCAAAGTACAGTTTATGGAATACAATGGCTTCGCCCCCCCCCCATAATTTCCCTCCCACTTGCACCCCTCCCATCTCCCGCTCCCTCTCCGATTCCATTCACATCAAGATTCATTTTCAATTATCTTTATATACAGAAGATCGATTCAGTATATATTAAGTAAAGATTTCATCAGTTTGCACCCACACAGAAACACAAAGTGTAAAATACTGTTTCAGTACTAGTTATAGCATTACTTCACATTGGACAACACACTAAGGACAGATCCCATATGAGAAGTAAGTACACAGTGACTCCTGTTGTTGACTTAACAATTTGACACTCTTGTTTATGGCGTCAGTAATCTCCCTAGGCTCTAGTCATGAGTTGCCAAGGCTATGGAAGCCTGCTGAATTCACCGACTTCGATCTTATTCCAACAGGGTCATAGTCAAAGTGGAAGTTCTCTCCTCCCTTCAGAGAAAGGAACCTCCTTCTTTGATGGCCCCGTTCTTTCCACTGGGATCTCACTCGCAGAGATCTTTCATTTAGGGTTTTTTTTTTTTTTTTTCCCAGAGTGTCTTGGCTTTCCATGCCTAAAATATTCTCATGCACTCTTCAGCCAGATCCAAATGCCTTAAGGGCTGATTCTGAGGCCTGACCACTCAGCATTCTTAAAAACTGAATGCGTTAGGGACAGAGGAGTGAACCTATTTTAGCATTTTTAAGAGCATTTAAAAAATATTTTTATTTATCTGAAAGACAAAGGGAGAAAGAGAGAGAAAGTGAGGGAGAGAGATAGAGATCTTTCATCTGGTGGTTCATCCCCCTATTCCCCAAATGCCTGCAATAGGTAGGGCTGGGCCAGGCTGAAGCCAGGGCTCCCATGTGGGTGGCAGGTGCCCAATCAGTGGAGCCATCATTGCTGCCTCCCAGGATGTGCATCAGCAAGAAGCTGGAATTAGAAACCAGAGCTGGTACTCGAACCCAGGCCCTCTGATATGGGATGCAATTGTCACAAGGCGCATCTTAACTGCTGCACTAAATGCCCATGCCAATTTTTGTTTTCAGTGGTTATTGGAGCATCCGTTTTGGTTGTATTTCATGCTCAGATTTACTTGAAAGTAATCTGTAAAACAGTGATATAATAAAACTATTTTGTGGCTGGCACCGTGGCTCACTAGGCTAATCCTCCACCTTGCGGTGCCGGCACACCGGGTTCTAGTCCCGGTCGGGGTGCCGGATTCTGTCCCGGTTGCCCCTCTTCCAGGCCAGCTCTCTGCTGTGGCCAGGGAGCACAGTGGAGGATGGCCCAAGTCCTTGGGCCCTGCATCCCATGGGAGACCAGGATAAGCACCTGGCTCCTGCCATCGGATCAGCATGGTGCGCCGGCCGCAGCGCGCCGGCCGCGGCGGCCATTGGAGGGTGAACCAACGGCAAAGGAAGACCTTTCTCTCTGTCTCTCTCTCTCACTGTCCACTCTGCCTGTCAAAAAAAAAAAAAAAAAACAAAAAAAAAAAAAACTATTTTGTAGACAGTTGTGAGATTTAAGTGAGATAAGGCACATAAAGACCTTAACACAGAAGTGGCCACAAAGGAAGCACACAAACAAGACTAACCTGTAGTCATTGATCTCCTTGGGAACTCAGATTATATCGTTTTCATTTTGATACAAATTTCCAAACTTGCTGAGAATTTCTAAGGGGTAGGATAGTAGTGGCCTAGGGTGTGATACACAGGGCTGTAACACACATGCAAAAGTCAATATAATGTAGTTGCAAACGTTCAGAAATATAAGGCAAGCCTAGTTAGAACATTTATTTTAGAATGATATAGCTAACCAGTATGAACTGCTCCAACAAACCAACATATCAATACTGAACAAAATTGCTATAGCTCCCACCTGTCTTAGTAACTAGAAGATCACTGTCTCTCTCCCACAGTGCACCTGTTCAAATTGGTTCTGTTGGGGTGCAGGCTTGGCCAGGCCTCCTCAATGCAAGTGGGTGACACTGCTAGTTCTGTGCTGTCTTTACTTCTCTTGGCCACACCATGTCAGTGTTGAAGACCAGTTGGTTCTCTTTAAAAACCTTCTTCTATGCTGAGAGGAGCCAACAGGGAGTCCCTGCTGGGACTACAGAGGCTCTTTGTGGAGGGTGGTGGGCTTCCTCAACGCTCAGCTCTGCCAAGAGGCCCAATATGGCAGCCCGTTAAGCCTATCTCAGTCCATTATGGACACACAGAGCTGGTCCCCAGGGATTTATAGAACTCCAGCCAAGGTGGGGGGGTGGGGGCAGAGGTGGCAGCGTTGTTTCCACCACCAGGCCCGCCTCCACCTCCCAAGCATAAAGAACCTCTCTAACACGCCTTTCTCTAGACAGTCTAGGCTACTCACCCTTTAACTACCTGTTTCTGTGGCTTGAATGGTATCTTCTGAGAAAGAACTCCAAGTGGTCTACAAAGCTATTTTTCCATCCTGGCCCATAAGACAAAGTTGCTTCCCTTTCTCTCGCTAAAAAGTGACAGAAGGTATCTCCTCTTGCATGCCCAAGATAAAATAATACCAATTATGTTTTTTTAAAGTGCAGTTCCTTTGAGCTTTGAAACCTTTGTTCTTTTTTTTAGATTTATTTTATTTGTTTGAAAGAGTTACAGAGAGCGGTAGAGCTAGAGAATGAGAGAGGTCTTCCACCCACTGGTTCATTCCCCAAGTGAACACAACAGTCAGAGCTGAGTTGATCCAAAGCCAGGAGCCAGGAGCTTCTCCCAGGTCTACCACATGGGTGCAGGGGCCCAAGGACTTGGGCCATCTTCTACAGCTTTCCCAGGCCATAGCAGAGAGCTGGATTGGAAGTGGACCAGCCAGGACTTGAATCGTTGCCCATATGGGATGCCAGCACTGCAGGTTGGGGCTTTAACCCACTGTGACACAGCACCAGCCCTACCAATTATGTTTTGATTCCATCATTTTTATTTTTAATTATGTTCTAGACCTGTTATATAATATCTTTGTGACTACTAATATATCCCACCTTCTTGGGGTATTCTGTCCTTTCATTTCTCCTTACCCTTAGTCCTACTCATATTTTTACCAAACTCTACTTAAATATTGTTTGGTCTATTGTCATGTTTATTGGGAAGGGAGTAAAATTGATCAGTCCAGGATTAATCCTGGTACTGAGAGCTCTGACTCCTAGCTAGGCTGGGTGGGACCCGGAAATGAGTGTGGGTGCATGGTCAAAGCAGCTCCTCCAGCATTTGGGTGGTTTTCCACATTCTATCAGAGAACACACACACCTTTGATCTCTGAGTTCAAATGGCAGCTGGTAATTGGAGCTATGTCCTTGTTCCCATCTTCATCCTACACACAAAGTACCCCCTTGTGAAGTTCCCACCAAGTCTGCTTTTAACAACCATGTATTAGTGTTGTGGCTTCCTGGACCCCCTTTTTCCTTTCCTTTGGGGAATTACCTTCTAGATTCCACATGATCCAGGTGAATGTGCCAATCCTGATGGCCTGTCTCACCTACGCACTGGAGTAGGTACATGGTCCATGCCTGGACAGTCAAAGTGTATCAACTCCATGACCACAGCAAGATGGTCCTTGGACCTGTTAGTCTATATGTGCTGCTGTAACAAATACCATAGACTGGGTAACTTGTAAAACTAGAAGTTTATTTCTCCCAGTTCTGGAACCGGGGAAGTCCAAGGTCAAGGTGGCAGCGTTAGGTATCTGGGGAGAGTCTCCATGCTGTGTCCTCACGTGGCAGGAGGTGGAATGGCACGAAAGGGCCTGCACCAGTTTCCTGTAGCATGTCTGCCAGAACAGAGGTCAGAAGTGACATCAAGTCCTCCAACTTGCACACAAGCCAGGTGGCAACTCTCATCTGGCAGCAGCCATACCGATAGTAAAACACAAAATAGCCCCTTCCCCATCCTCCCACCTTCATTCCGGTTGCTGCTCCAGCTATCCTGCTGCACAGACTGAGGCTGGTACATTCGGTGGTAGCACAAGCACAGTTGTGGGCTTCGTTTCTCCCAGTAGCATCCATATGGGATGAAAAGGGAAAAATGCTGTACGCAGGAAGGCAGGAACACTTGTTTCTTACCTTGTTCTCATCATGTGTTGGGGCCTCTGGCGGTCAGTCTCCAAGATGATTCCCAATGAGTCCTTTTATATAACTGCCTCACATCTTGGATCAGGGCCAACCCATGTGGCTAATAAAACACAGTGGGGGAATGAAAGGGAACTTCCAAGATCAGCCATGAAAGACTGCAGCTTCCACCTTGGCCTATCTCTCTCTGCAGCACAAGGAAAGGAAGCCATTGCCAACAGCCCATGAGTGACCTTGGATGTGGGTCCTCCACTCCTCAAGCTTTGGGTGGCAGCAGACCCAGCTGGCACCTTGGCTCAGCCCCTCGAGAGTCCCAGAGGCAGAACCTGGGCTAAATTGCCCCTGCATTCCTGGCCCTCAGGAACTGTCAGAACAAAAAAGAAGTTCACTCTTTAAGTTGCAACATTTTGGAGTGGTGAGGGTATGGATTGCTGTTTTTCAATGAATTTAGGTTTCAGCGTAATCTTGAGTACAAGATGCCCCATTGTATTCTTTGAACCAATCAACAAGAGAAACAATACTGCTATGTGCTGCTTTTACTTTTATCTGACAACTCCATAAATGTTGTATCCGAAGAGCAACAAAAATGTGCAACTTAGAACTGATGAAACAGGGGCCAGTGGCGCGATGCAGCAGGTTAAGCCACTGCCTGCAGCACTGTCAGCCCGTATGGGCACCAGTTCAAGTCCCGGCTGCTCCACTTCCGATCCAGCTTTCTGCTAATGTGCCTGGGAAAGCTGTGGAAGATGGCCCAAGTGCTTGGGCTCTTGCACCAGTATAGGAAACCAGATGAAGCTCCTGGCTCAGGGTTTGGCCTGGCCCAGCACCAACCTTTGCAGCCATTTGGGGAGTGAACCAGCAGATGGAAGATCTCTCTGTCTCCCCCTCTCTGTGCAATTCTACCTTTCAAATAAAAAATACTTTAAAAAAAAGGAATTGATGATACCTATTATTTGTGTTTTGTAACAGGGATTTCCCGTCATGCACTGGGGAAATAAGAGCTTTAATTTTTGTACTTGTTATTCAGCTTGGTGTGGAGTAACCATCCAATAGTATCTACTGAGGTTTTGTTTTGAATTGAGATGTGTAGTGTTCAGATAGATAGAATGTGACTTTTTGAGTAAATCTAGATTCAGCATAAATCTAGTTTTTTTTTAAAGTTTTATTTATTTTGAAAGTCAGAGTTACACAGAGAGAGAAGGCAAGGCAGAGAGAGAGAGGTCTTCCATCTGCTGGTTCACTCCCCAACTGGCCTCAATGACCAGAGCCACACCTATCCAAAGCCAGGAGCCAGGAGCTTCTTCTGGGTCTCCCACGTGGGTGCAGGGGCCCAAGGACTTGGGCCATTTCTACTGCTTTCCTGGGCCATAGCAGAGAGTTGGATTGGAAATGGAGCAGCCAGAACTCAAACTGGAGCCCATATGGGATGCTGGCACTGCAGGCGGTGGCTTTACCTGCAATGCCACAGAGCTGTTTTCATAAACCTTGTTTTTTAAAAAGATTTATTTATTTGTTTGAAAGAGATATACAGAGAGGGAGAAGGAGAGAGAGAGAAAGAGAAAGAGAGATCAACCTTCCATCTACTGGTTCACTTCCCAAATGGCCGCAATGGCCTGCGCTGGACCAGGCCAAAGCCAGGAGCCAGGAGCTTCATCCAGGTCTCCCACATGGGTGGCAGGGGCCAAAACACACAGGCCGTCCTCTGCTGCTTTTCCCAGGCCCATTAACAGGGAGTTGGATTGGAAGTGGAGCAGCCAGGATAAGAACCGGCACCCATATGTGATGTCAATGTCACAGGCAGCAGCTTTACCCACTATGCCACAATGCTGGCCCCATAAATCTTGCATTTAACTAGACATACACATGGGAAACTTTCTGGAGACAAGTCCTCTAATCCTAATGTTAGCTGAAGAAAGGGTCCGTTCTGGATTCCTAAGCAGCCCTGTGCTCTATGCTCTCCCTTTCTTAAGAGCAGATGTTCTGCCCAAATCGGCTCCCAGCCCCTTGGCAGAGCTGCCATCGATGTCACTCTGTCAACCCTCTCTCATTCCTTACCTGAGCCAAAAGCTCCCACTGGAGAGACGACGGAAGAGAAGCTGCAAGCATTGAGAAACTCACTTTTGACAACAAAACTAGAAAGTGGCGAAGGCTGGAGTTCTACCAGGCTGGCCCTACTGCTACCCTTCCCACATCCCTATGTCACTTCTAAAAAGCAGTGCCGTGGCCTGCACCCTGGACTTAAAGGAGATTCACAGCAAAGCAAGAAAGAGCACTAATGCCAGCGAGAGTTTTCAAAGGCCTCTAAATGTGCCTTACTTGTGAATAGCTTGCTTGCATCTTGGGAACAGAGAGCGTTCTGTAAATATTACCCCATTAGTCCTCATAACACCAGACCTTTTCAAACAAATGAGTTAATGTTTGCAGAAAACACTTGAGATTTGAAGGTTATAGGCAAGGCACACAGCATTGTCTGAAAGCCCGACAGCTGTCTCTCCAGTGACAATGTCAGACCTTCCAAGTCTGGGGATGGAGGCAGGAGCGGGGGAGTCAGGTACAACAAAGCTGCCTGTGCGGAGACCTGTTGTGCAGTGGTTGAGATGCCTCCTGGGCTGCCTGCATTCCACACTGGAGTACCTGGGTTTGAGTCCTGGCTCCCCTCTTGATTCCACCTGCCTGCTGATCCACACGCTGCGAGGCAGCAGGTGATGGGCCAAGTGCTCACGTCTCTCCCACCCAGTGAGAGACCTGGGTTAACTTCTTGTACCAAGGGGGATCTGGCAACTCTGATCAGTTGTTGATGTTTGCCTGACAGCTGAGTAGAGAAGCATCCCCAGGTCATGTCTGGCCTCACTGGGAAGGAGCTCTGGGGGTGATCCGTGATGTTTGCTGTGGGTTCAGGACTTAGAGAGTTTGAAGCGCTTGCTCCAGGAGGTTACCATTCTTGAGATCAGTGATTCTCAACCCTGTCTGTACACTAGAATGCTCCGAAGAGCTTCTTTAAAGAAAGTTTTAAATTTTACTTATTTTTATTTATTTGCAAAGCATAAAGAGAAAGCATTTAAGAAGCATAAAGACAGATCTTCCATCCACTGATTCACTCTTCAACTGTCTGCAATGACCAGGGTCAGGCCAGGCTGAAGCCAGGAGCCCAGAACTCTGCCTGCCTCCCCCATGAGAGACCTAAGCACCTGGGCCATCACCTGCCGTCTCGCAGGGTGTGAATTAGCAGGCAGGGGGAACTGAGCTGGAGTCAGAACTCAAACCCGGGAGCTGCAGTACATAATGCAGACATCCTAAGTGGCATCTTCACCACTGTGTCAAATGCCTGCCCCCCTCCCCCGCCCCCCATCGGGGCCGGGCGGGGGGGGGGGGAGGGATTTAAAAAATACTAGTGCTTGGGAATGGCCCCAGAACAATTGCCAATTTCAGCAAGTGGTCATCTGCAGGTTTTTAAAGTACCCAGGTGGCTATAATTGGCAATTCTAACTTAACTGTAATGCAGATTTAATTGGTGATTCTTCTCTAATTGAGATCCATGGCTGTTAAGAGTAGCACTCATCAGGCCGCGGTTCTTAGCTTCCACTGTTCTTTGGGATTACCTGGGGTGTACTAAAAGCTTGCTGGTATCTAGGTCACACCTTATTTTTCCTGATTTAACTCATCTTGGGTATGGCCTGGACATTGGGAATTCTGAAAGCTACTGGGTGATTTTTTTTAATGAAGACTTTATTTTTATTTAATCAATTTATTTTTAAAGACTTTTTATTCTATTATTTGTAAGACAGAATTACAAAGAGAAACAAAGAGAGGGATTTTTCATTTGCTGGTTTACTTCCTAGATGGCTGCAAGGCTGGGGCTGGGCCAGGCTAAAGCCAGGAGCCAGGAGCTTCTTCAAGGCCTGCCCCATAGGTGGCAGAGGTCCGAACACTTGGGCCATCTTCAACTGCATTTTCAAGCCCTTAGCAGGGAGCTGGATCAGAAATGGAACATATGGAGCTGCTGATAGCCAGCTGCTTTTGATGTATAAAATGACAATTTCATGTGGTCCAAACTACCCTGGCTAAAACCTTCCAAACTGCATATTCTTTTAAGATTTTTTTCATCTTTTTAAAAAGATTTACTTTATTTATTTGAAAGGCAGAGTTGCAGAGAAATGGGGAGAGGGAGAGAGAGAGGAGATATTCCTTCAGCTGGTTCACTCTCCAAATGGTCATGATGGCCAGGGCTGGGCCAAGCTGAAGCCATGAAGCAGGAACTTTACCGGGGTGAAAGAAGGAAGGAAGGAGGGAGGGAGGGAGGGAGGAAGGGAGAGATGATAAGCTATGGGAAGGGGCTGAGGCGCTCCTGGAAGAAGAGAGGAAAAGCTTCCCCTGCCCTCAGAGGCAGGAAGTGAGGCAGGGGATGGAGAAACCAGGCCTGTAGACACAGAGTGTGTTTATTACACTGCACTGAACACGCTTATGCCTGACCTGGGACTGTCTTGTGTGACCAAGAGAACCGGAGTACTTTTTATCACCTAAGGGTGACAAGAGGAGTCATGAGGGATGCCCAGGAAGTCGCCAAGAGCAAGCCAAGAATTGGCCCCTGGGATGGCTTTAGAGTGGATGGGAGACACAACCAGCCCCCCTGTGACTACAGTAGCGATGACACCCATTCCCTGTGGTTACACTGGATAAGGCACCTTGTCCTGGAAACCACTCCTGGGCATTCTGCTCTTCCAGCCCAGGGGTCCTTGACTTCTCCCTTCACCACCTCCCTCCCTCCCTCAACTTGCAAGTAGCCCTGGACAGTGGGGAGGCTGGGGCCCCTGAGGCTCTGCCCCTGTAAGCATAAAACACACCTGCTCTTTGCATCTGAGACCCGATCTGGCAAGGACTGACCCCGTGTGCGGTGAACGTGGTCGCCCAGCAGGGAGCACGCAGCCGTCCTGGCAGGGAGCCTCCTGCACTGACTCCTCAGGCTCCTCCAAACCCAGCACTGCCGTGTGCTGCTGGCAGGGGCAGGAGGTGCTGCAGCCTCTCGGGAAGGCAGCCCGGGGGGTGAAATTAAAGAAAACATTCTAGCATCTCTTTCAAAAAATATTAATTTTGTTTATTTGAAAGCTGGTGGGGAGCAGAAAGAGAGGAGAGAGAGAGAGAGAGAGAGAATGGAATCTTCCATCTGCTGGTTCACTCCCCAGATGCCTGCCAAAGCCAGAGCTGGGCCAAGCTGAAGCCAGGAGCCATGTGGGGAGCAGGGGCCCAAGTACTTTATGATGTGGATCTTCCTAGTTAAGAACATGCTCTCCGATTGTTCAAGTCTATTGTTATGGGTTTCAGTAGAGTTTTATGCTTTTTCACACGGTGGGGCACTTGATTGTTTACAGCCCTTGTCTCTTCCCTTGAGGAACGATGTTTTTTCCCTTCATACTATTTGTTGAACTCTTTACTTAGCATAGGGTTAACTGTAGGATCATTAAGTAAACTGAAAGTAGATCTTTGTAAAAATTAAGAGTGGGAATGGGAGAGGGAGGAGGAAGAAGGGTTGGAGTATGAGCGGGGTAGGGTGGGGTGGGAAGTATCACTATGTTCCTAAATCTGTGTATGTGAAATACATGAAACTTGTATCCCTTAAATAAAATTTGTAAAAAAAATGCATTAAAAATTAATTAATTTTTTAAAAAATAATTGAAAAAGAGAGACAGACAGAAATCTTCCATTTGCTGGATCACTCCCCAGATGCCTGCAACAGATAGGGCTGAGCCAGGCTGAAGGCGGGAGCTGGGTCTCCCACATCAGTGGAAGGGACCTGCATGCTTGAATCATCATCTGCTACCTCCCAGGGAGCACACCAGCCAGAAACTGGGATCAGAAACAGAACTGGCATTCAAACCCTGTCATTTCTACATGGGATACAGAGACCCCAAGAGACGGTTCAACCACCATGGCAATTTCCTACCCCTCTTTTTTAATTAAAAAAAAGTATTTATTTATTTTCATTTTATTTGAAAGGCAGAGAGAGAGAGAGAGAGAGAGAGAGAAAGAGAGATGGATCTTCCATTAGCTGGTTCACCTCCCAAATATCTGTAACAGCTGGGGCTTGCCCAATCCAAAGCCAGGAGCTAGGAGCTCCATCCAGATCTCCTGCATGGTGGCAGGAATCCAAGTATTTGAGCCATCCCCTGCTGCCTCCCAGGCACATTAGCAGGAAACTGGACTGGAAACTGAGGCAGGACCTGATGCCAGGCTTAATCTGCTGGGCCACAGTTCCTGCTCCAGTATCTCTTGATGACAATGTAGACTCCTTGAGTGTAGAGACTGTGTCTCTGCCATCTTTGTAGAGTTCTGAAGTGCTCCTTGCTGCTACAGGAGGACTCAACAAGAAAGGCCCCCCAGCTAGCTTGTGTGAAGCTCACCCCTGGTTCCCAGTGACCACCATGCCACAAGGAACCCCAAACCAGCCTCGGTAGAGGGGCCACAGGGAGAGGTGCAGACAGAGAGGAGTGGAGGCCCCCAGCCAACAGTCAGCAGAGAAGTCCCAGCCCACGAATGCCTGAGTCTTCAACCATCCCTGCCCCAGCCTTGAAGTCTTGCACTGAGGTCACAGCACTCTGAGCAGAGACCCGCATCCCTGTAATGCCTTGTGCCAAAGCCTAACCCACAGAGTGTTGTTAGTGACGGTTGCATCCCATTAAATTCCCCAGCTCTCGTAACTGGAGCTCCATGAAATAATGAACAAGCTGCTTCTCTTTGGGCTTGGATGTTCTCATCATTAGAACCCATTCTGCAGAGAGAAAGAAGTATGGGAATGCAGCCACCACCTCCTCTCCCTTCTCCTAACCCACCACCTTACAGCCCCAGGGGGCCTTCTCTGCACCTGCCCCCACCTTGCCCCAGGTCTCCCACCATCGGCTCGCAGCACACCTGGGATGTTTCTCTTTATCCAGTGTGTGATTATAGTCATGTGCCACTTCAGGATGGGGACACCTTCTGAGAAACGCAGGAGGAGGCGATTTCATCACTGTGTGAGCAGCTCAGAGTGACTTACACACACCTGGTGACACAGGCTGGTCACCTCCACGTGACCACTGCTACAGTCAAGAGACAAGGTAAACATGAGATAGATGAGGCCATGTCTGTAGTAACCTAACATACAGGTCTACAGAGAACTTCCTTATATCTAAGTAGGAGCCCACTCCGAAGTAGTAATAAAAATACAGTAAATCCAGTAACATAGTCGGTTAGTCTCCAGTCCTGCACATAATTGCATGTGCTATACTTCTATGGGACTGGCAACACAGTAGCTCTGTTTACACCAGCATCCACACAAACTCCTGGGTAATTCCTTGTGCTGTGCTGTGACAAGGAATGGAAATTCTTCAACTTTGTTACCATTTTATGGGCCCACCATCATTTTTTTTTTTTTGACAGGCAGAGTGGACAGTGAGAGAGAGAGAGAGACAGAGAGAAAGGTCTTCCTTTGCCGTTGGTTCACCCTCCAATGGCCACCGCGGCCAGCGCGCTGCGGCTGGCGCATCGCGCTGATCCAAAGCCCAGAGCCAGGTGCTTCTCCAGGTCTCCCATGGGGTGCAGGGCCCAAGCACCTGGGCCATCCTCCACTGCACTCCCTGGCCACAGCAGAGAGCTGGCCTGGAAGAGAGGCAACCAGGACAGAATCCGGCGCCCCGACCGGGACTAGAACCCGGTGTGCCGGCGCCGCTAGGCGGAGGATTAGCCTAGTGAGCCTAGTGAGCCGCGGCGCCGATATGGGCCCACCATCATTAATGTGAGAGGTTGTTGGCTGAAATATTGCTATGAGGTGTGTGACTGTTCCTATTTGTGTGTGTTATTTGTGAAACATGGGCTCTGTGCGCACTTTTACTCACTGTGGTGTCATGACAGCAGAGTATCTGGGATGGAAAGCTGTGATGGATGAACTTGGACTTGCCCAAGGTCATCATGGAGTTGCAGATTTGGGATGAGGCCCTGGTGTTCCAGTGGTCCATTACAGAGGGTTTCTGCGGCTACATGGTGTTCCCCACTCCCAACCTGCTCTAGTATTTTTTTAGTGCCCAAACTCCGTGCTTCTAGAGTAAGGCATAGTGTCTGCAGAACTTCCCAGACCAGAAATATTCTGTCTTCATTGCCACAACCACCTTCCCGCCAAAATAAACCAGGAAAGGTTGTGTGAGTCCCTGGATTCCACAGGAGTGGAGCTGTTGTGGCTTTATTATTAATTATTTTAATATTAATATTTTGAGGGTTCTCACCATCAATTCAGATAAGAAGCTGAATAGTGGCTCAAATAAAACAGGCAACATGGCAACTTTTAGCATTTATTTAGTGAGAGAGATACACAGGAGGGTGAGGGCTTTATTTAAGGGAGAAAGGAGCCTAGAAGCGTAAGCTGGGTCCATACCAGTCCGAGAGCTGGCCAGGAGCCACGTGGGGCAGAGCATGCAGTTAAAGAGTAGCCACAGTGACACTTGCTCCCCATGTAGGACCTCTGTCCTTAATGAGTTGTACTGTGAGAATTAATGCTATAACTAGTACTCAAACAGTACTCTATACTTTGTGTGTCTGTGTTGGTGCAAACTGCTGAAATCTTTACTTAGCACAGAGTTGATCTGTTGTATATAAAGATAATTAAAATTTAATCTTAATGAAGAATGGGATGGGCGAGGGAGTAGGAGGTGGGATGGGAGTGGGGGTGGGAGGGCGGGTATGGGGGGAAGAACTGCTATAATCCAAAAGTTGTACCTATGAATTTTATGTTTATTAAATAAAAGCTTTCTTAAAAAAAAAAAAAAAAAGAGTAGCCATAGATAGTGTAGCGTGGGCAGGAAAGAAGAGAGAGGGGCAGCCAGGAGGCCATGCCCCAGAAGCACAGGACAACAAGGGGGAGGCCCAGTGCGCTCCACACCTTTTATACACTTCCAAAAAGGGTGTGGTTACCTAGTGGGCATATACAGGTAAGATCAGATAGGGGCATGAGATCGAAAAAGAGGGCAGGGCGAAGGCGTGGTCTTCCACCTTGTGAGTCAAATTGATTTAATCCTACCTGCCTATATCAGAGCTGTTCTGAGAAGAAAAACGGAGAAGAGAGAAATATGCCAAAATGCCGATTTGTTTCCCTTTCTCCACAAACTTCACAACACAAGGAAACCAACAGAGATGAGCTCGTCATGAAGTGAACAGCTGATGCTGCCAAGATGCCTTGCGGTGGATATAAGCAGGGTCATTAAAATAGGGCCCTGGAAGGGAGGGCGAGTTTCCTCTGTCTGTCCCCTTCGGATCTGTGTTCTGAAAGCTCAGCAGGAATTTCAACAAATAGCAGGGGGGACAGTGACTCTGATCAGACTCAAGGCAGATGTCCCTCCGAAACTTCCCTTCCTTTTAATACATTGGCTTCTGCAGGTTTTGCTTTCTAAAGCTTTCCCTTTTTAAAAATGCTGCCACTTCAAATTTCTTCTTCCCGTCTGGAGAGCCTCCCTGAGAAAAACAAAATGGGCATCATACGGGTCTCGTGTTTTTCTCTGTTTCTTTCCTGTCGGTCAAGAAGACACCTGTTGCTTCTCTAGTGAATGAACATAAGGACAGGTAAGGAAGGTGGAGGTAAGGAATGGGGTCACAGTGCTTCCCTCAGAGTAAAAAGTCAAATACAAAGTTAGGGGAGGAGGCAACGTACATACAGAGAGCTACGGACAAAAGGTGTTGGCACAGCAGTTAGGATGACCCTCTGGGGCCCGGTGCTGTGTCATAGCAGGTAAAGCCGCCACCTGCAGTGCCGGCATCCCAAATGGGCACCAGTTCTAGTCCCAGCTGCTCCTCTTCCAATCCAGCTCTCTGCTATGGCCTGGGAAAGCAGTAGAAGATGCTCCAAGTCCTTGGGCCCCTGCACCCGCGTGGGAAACCTGGAAGAAGCTGGCTTCAGATTGGCCCAGCTCTGGCCTTGTGGCTACACAGGGAGTGAATCAGTGGATGGAAGACCTCATTCCCTCTCTGCCTCTGACTTTCTGTAGCTCTGCTTTTCAAACAAATTAAACAAATCTTAAAAAAAAAAAAAAAAGATGCACCTCTGAAGCCCTGGTTTGGGGTATTATGATTTGTGATTCTTCTCTACTGCAAGAGATCATAGCTGAAGGAGGCATTGTGGGAAAATCAGCTGCCGCTGCTGTCACCCAAGGACGCTTCTACATCGTTTCGCTGCAGAGCCAGAGGGGCTCCTTTATCCTGGCAAGGCCACAGACCACCAAAATGAAGTTTGCAAAAACAGTCTAAAGTGAGCAAGGCCACCTTTTTATTTTTTACTTGAGAACCCATCTGAGGCCTGACTAAGTCCAAGAACAACTAAGATGCGCACATTCCAAGAATGGCTTATATGAGGGAACAAAAGGGTTAAGATGCAAATGAAAAAAGTTGGAGGTGGTGAAAGGCTGTTCCATAAAGAAAGGAAGAAGCCACGTGCAGGACAGCCTTGAACTTGAAAGCAGGGGTGTGTGTGTGTGTGTGTGTGTGTGCGCGCACACACATGCTTTTCAACAGAGAGTGAACAAACTATGCAGAATATACCAAGATCAGCTTTCATGTTTTTTTTTTCCCATTTCCTAGGTGTCAATGATCATATGGGATAGTTCTGTGACGAATAATTATCTTTTTCACTAACACAACTTGACACTTTTGCACTGCCTATATTCCTATTGGGACTGATTCTCAGAGTATTTAAAGGTCAGTACAGGCTTCATGCATTATTAGAAGTAGAAAGTTACTTTCTTTAAAAAAAAATGTAATTACACAGATACTATGTAATTTTGCCACAAGAGGGCACTCTGGTGCCATTGAAAAGCCCACAGTTTCTTCCCCCTGCTCCACATAACAGTGGGTTCTAAATGATCCAATCCATTTCAAGAAGTCAGCACACCCCAAGGTTCTGACCTGGAACATTTTGTTACAAGCATTAATTAATACAAAGTTCTTGGGAACATGTTAGATGACTCATTTTATGGTTTCATCCAGCCTGTGTGTGTGCGTGTGTGCGTATGTGTGTGTGTTTATAGAAACAAAATCCTGTTTGTCAGACTGGTGCCATCATTGGCAACTTTATTTTTTTACTAAAAATAAGATGAAAAACATGAAGAGATATGTGTGTGTGTATGGGTGTGCACATGCAACCTCACGTATTCAGCACACACTCACTGAGAGTGGCCTGCAACCCGGGCTCTGTGTGAGGTACAGGGGACTTGAAGCTGAGCCATTAGGACGCACCACTCACCTTCGGGAGCTCACAGCATAGCCACGCGGCAGCACTCTAACCTGACAGAGCAGACACCTGGAAGCTCTACATTAGAAGGAGGATTTATCTGTGAAACTCAGAGTCTAAAAAACACTGACTTAGGGGATCTGTCTGGAAAAGCCAACACAGAGGATCAGTCCCTGGGGAGAGACTCTGACCTCCTAGTCAGTCTGGCTGAGCACTGTCCAAAGGATTCTCTGTGATGATGGAGCTTGTACGTCAGTGCTCCGACGTGTGGGAGCCCCTGGCATCAGGGTGATAGCCACTTGAAATGTGGCTACTGTGATGGAGGAATGAACTTTCGTCTTAATTCAAGGGGTAGGGAGAGAGCTCTTCCCTGCTGTCTTCACTCCCTAAATGCCTGCACGATTGGGTTTGGGTCTGGTTGAATCTGGCAACCAAGAGCTCAATCCAGATTTCTCCCAACTCCTTGAGGCATCACTGCTCCCTCCCTAGGTCGGCACTGGCAGGAAGCTGGAATCCGGAGCCAGAACTTGAGACTCAAAGCTGGATATTAGGATAAGGCACCTGGAGTGTTGCAACTGACACCTTTAAAAAAAAGATTTATTTTATTTATTTGAAAGAGTTACAGAGAGAGAAGTCTTCCATCTGCTGGTTCACTCCCCAGGTGGCTGCAACAGCTGGAGCCCCACTGATCCAAAACCAGGAGCCAGGGTATTCTTCCAGGTCTCCCACATGGGTGCAGGGGCCCAAGGATCTGGGCCATCTTGCACTGCCTTCCCAGGCACATTAGCAGGGAGCTGGATCAGAAGTGGAGCCCATATGGGATTCTGGCGCTGCAGGCCAGGGCTTTAACCCACTGCTTCGCAGCGCCAGCCCCACAACTGACAGCTTTAACCACTGGGCCAGACACCCAGGCCAGGAACTGAAGTTTTAATCCTAGGTAAATTTTAATTTAAATCACTGCAGTTCGCTGCTGCATTGGCCAGCACAGTGGCCAATGGGGAGTTGGCCCGCTGGGGAAGTGGCCCTGGGAATGAGCCCTTTTGCCTTTGAGTTTCCAATATGCCTTATATTCTTTGCCTCAAAAAAAAAAAAAAAAATTCTTGTAACTGGAAGAGCCAGCCTGGCTCCTAGTCACTTCAACAGCCAGATTTAATTTCTCCAGAAGTCTGAGAGGAAAGGATTGCTTTCTGGATCATTGCTGATGGGCCCCAGGGTGCCACAGAGTCAGCATCCTCTTTGATCACAAAAGACAACGTCAGATATACAGGGTGCCTTTATGTGCAGGAGGGTAAATCAGTTGCAGAAGTTAAAGACCAGAAGGGGTTCCTGATGGAAAGCATTGAAAGCAGAGTGTTGATGGGAGTAGAATTTCTCCCATCAGCCAGTGCTCACTCAGCACCCGGAGTGTGTGCCAGGCCCTGTGACTTCAGGGATGCTCGGCGCCTGCTCTAGACGGACACCGCCTGTCTGTATCGGCTGAGGAATTGAAGCGAGCGGCTCCTAGATGGGGAAGTCGAGGCCTCTTCCAGGGAGTGCAGCAGCTCCCAGGTGCCTGGGAGACAGGGAAGTTGGACAGGAAAGGGGTATCAGGGAGGTGGGAGTTTCTCCGGGTAGTCCCTCCCTCCAAGCCCAGTGGCCCTGGTCGGCCAGGGGAGGGAGGACGCAGTGGACGCCCAGCCCCCCCCCGCCCCGCCCTGCTCCCTGTCTGTCCCACCCTGGAACATTCTGGAGGGCTGCCCTCCCTGCTTCCATGCCTGGCGTGCTCTCTGCCATGTCCGCTGGCCTTACTTCTTCACCAATTTTATTTTGTCCACCTCCCAACTGCCACCTTGTCCCGGTCTCCGCTCACCCTGGCTGCACCGCCACAGCCCGGGGCACCGGCAGGCCACAGCTCATGGCTCCTGATGAGCCCCGCCTTCCCCGCAGAAGAAAGTCCCTGTCCTCAAACTGGACGTTCTTTCTGCTTGCTCTGGCTTCTGTGTCTTCTAAAGGCAGAATATTGCTGAATGTTTGCCTTTGAATGTGATGGGGGCAATCAGACCATGGACGTGGGTCGTCAGGAACGCCCCGGGGCAGGGGGTCGGCTTTGGTCTCCGACTCCCTGGAGCTGGACCCAGTGATCACCCTGAGGTCTGGGCTGTCACCGTGTGAGCTCAGGCAACCTCGCATGCTGGCTCTGAACCCTTTCTTCATCCGCAGTAGAGGAATAATTACTGTAGCGCTGCAGGATTACCGCAAGCCTTAGCATTAAACACAGGTGTGGTTCTTCCAGCAAATAGTAACACAGAGAGGGCTCAACAGACTGCTATTTTTATGGTTGGTGGCACCCTTTTTAAAAAAAAAAAAAGATATTTTTGATGGGAATTATTTAAATTTAATAAACCAATTCAAATATACTTAATTAAACAGCAAATATTTATTTTTCTTAAGGTATTATTTATTATAGGCATTCACAACCCTTTTTGTGTCTTAAGTCTTTTTTTCTAATTTATTTTCATTTTATTTTATGCATTTGGGAACATGATGCTTCTTCTTCCTTAACTCTCTCCCACCCATACCTTGACTTCTCCTCCCTCTTCCTTTCCCATTCTTATTTTTTACGGAGATCAATTTTCAGGTAATTTTTATACTCATAAGATTAACCTTGTGGCAGGTGCCGCAGCTCAATAGGCTAATCCTCCGCCTGCAGTGGCGGCACTCCGGGTTCTAGTCCAGGTCGGGGCGCCGGATTCTGTCCCGGTTGCCCCTCTTTCAGGCCAGCTCTCTGCTGTGGCCAGGGAGTGCAGTGGAGGATGGCCCAAGTGCTTGGGCCCTGCACCTGCATGGGAGACCAGGAGAAGCACCTGGATCCTGGCTTCGGATCAGCGTGGTGTGCCAGCTGAAGTGCGCTGGCCGCGGCAGCCATTTGGGGGGTGAACCAACGGCAAAGGAAGACCTTTCTCTCTGTCTCTCTCTCTCACTGTCCACTCTGCCTGTCAAAAAAAAAAAAAAAAAAAAAAAAAAAAAAAAAAAGATTAACCTTGTACCAAGTAGAGAGTTCACCGATTAGTATGAAGAAAAAACAGAAGTAATGAACAAAAACAAACAAGAAAAACATTGTTCCCAACAGTCAAGGCAAGGGCTGTTTAAAATCGTTGCATCTCAAAGTGTCAGTTTCACTCCTATAGATTATATTTTAAGTATTCTGTTAGACCGTATGATCTGTCCTTTTGTGACTGGCTTGTTTCACTAAGAACAATGGTTTCCAGTTTGATCCATTTGCTTGCAAATGACAGGACTGCATTTTTTTTTTTTACTGCTGTGTAGTTCTCCATAGTGTATATATACCATAATTTCCTTATCCTGTCTTCAGCTGATGGACATCTGGGTTGAATTCATAACCTTAGTTATTGTAAATTGAGCTGAAACGAGCATGGGGGCACAGATAAGTCTTCCATATGCTGATTTCATTTCCTTTCAGCATATATGTAATGGTTACTGAGTACCTGGGTGCCGGCGCTGGAGTAGGGAGCGGGCTGGTGGTGGGCGGCACACAGCCCAGATGAGACGCCTCACTGTCCAGCCTTGTGGAGAGCTCAGGGGAGAAAACAGATGCCCAGGCGCCCAGGAGGGAACTGCTTAGAGCAGGGGAGGTCACAGAAGGCCAGCGTGGCCATGGCGATGGGCGCTATGAACACAGCAAATGCACACGGGGCGGGTTCTTCCACCACAAGGAGCTATTCCGATTGACCTCACAAAGAGCCTACAGCAGTGCCTCATGGACGCTCTTCCAGGATCAGCCCAGCAGTGGCCTCGCGTGTTTGCAACTCCAGTTTTCTTACGTCCGGCTTGGCGTATTTGTTGCAGGCTCTGGGTTCTGTCCTCCAGTGCACGCAAGACTTTATTGTCTGTTCTGTACCAGGAAGCGTGCTGGACTCCGCACCAGAAGCGTCTCTTCGCGTTCTGTTTCTTTTGCAAACATACCTAAGGCTCCCCTGCAGACCTCCTTGAAGACCCAGGCAAATGTAGTAATTTGTGAATTTTACTTCTCAGTTCTTTTGCAGCTGTCCTGATTTCTTCAGAAACGTAATCACCACCGGTTAGAAAACTAGTTGGCATTTTAAATAACATTTGCCACCGAAGTGGCCGACCCTGCAGCTCTGTATTGGTCAGACAGAAGTCTTGATCATAGCCATCACCTGGTGATGATTGTTTTGAGGCTGGGTCTGTGGTTTCCTTCCCATTTTCCCAGCATGGCCATGCAGGCCCCCTTCAGTGTCTGGGGCATCAATTCCCGGACCCCTGAAGTAGCCAACTCTGCAGGTGCTCAAGTCCCGTCTATGAAATGGCATCGGTACAGCCTACACCCATCCTCCATATACCTCAGATCATCTCTGGGTTGCTTCTCACACCTAATTCAATGTAAATTCTGTGAATCTACTTACACTGTTTAGGGAATGGGGCAAGGAGAACATTCTGTGCACATTCGGCACAGAAGTGGTCAGTTTTTTCAAATATTTTCTTTGTGGCTGGCTGAGTTCCTGTGTGCAGAGCCCACGGATATGGAGGCCAATTGTGTTCCCACTTCCTCTTTCCTTAGGGGTTATTTTCTTGCTGGGAGCCAGGAGACTGTGTGACCTGCACACAGAGCGAGAGGGCAGGTCCACCTGGGAAGTCACTCTGTCTCGCCCCTGTGTCGAGTCACTTAAGGTGCTTGTTCGGATCCTTCACATTCTCGCTAGGGGAATGCAGCAATGGAGAGAGAGGACCACTGGGCTGTCTTATCTGGCAGAGCTTTGGAGCAGGCTTGTGCAATCAGGTGCTTCTGTTGAAAGGAAATGTAAAATTTTCCATAGTCACAGCTTTCCAGATTTTAATTGGCTGCTTGCCCTTGGGTCTGAATTTCTTTTCTAAAATAGAAGTTTTTGGAAGGCTCTTATCTTTACAGGCAGATGCACAACTTCCGCTCCTCCTGACCAGGAAAGCGATTCTTCAGCTATAATTTAGTCCCCAATCTGTCCCTGCTTAATCAGCCTTCCGAAAGCTCAGTAAATCCCACGTTAGAACTGCGCCGGGACAGTAGCGTTATTAAACTTGTTCTTTTGTTGTTGTTTCTCTTTAGTGGTGCCATTGTGAAGGAATTTGTTTTCCCTGCCCCCCCCCCCCCCTTTTTAATCTCTTAGTTTAACTCCTGTTCTTGGCTTCTTCACTTTGTTTGGCCAAGGTCTGTCTTTCAGCATTGTGGTTCCCTTTGGACGGCTCGCCTGGGTCATTCTTAGTCTTCCTGCTTTTCTCACTGCCCTTCAGAACCCTTTCCCGAGGAATCTGCTCCTTTCCTGTAAGGATTGCAACTGCAGAAAAAGCCGACTGGAGCTGAGCTGCGACAGGGTGACGTCATCCAGTGAGGCCAGAAGGGCAGGTGCTCGGTCACGCGCATGCGCACGCGCGCACGCTCCCTCTCTGTGACCCTGCCTTTCCAGTGAACACACACATCTTTACAGAAGCAAAGCACGTGGGACACCTGATCCCCACGTTGCAGCACCTGCATTGGAGTCCCAGCTGCACTCCTGGTTGCCGCTCCCTCTGCTGCACACTCTGGGAGGCAGCAGTGATGGCGCGGGTGTGCAGGTCCTTGCCCCCCACGTGGGAGACCTGCATTGAGCTCCTGGCTCCTGGTTCGTGGCCTTGGCCTGGCCCAGCCCCAGCTGTTGCAGACGTTTGGGGAGTGAACCAGTGGATGACGAATCTCTTGCCCTCCCCACCCGCCCTCCAATTCAATTTCTGTCTTATAAATAAGTAAAATAAATAAAAATGTTTTAAATGACAATAACCTTAATCTGTGAAGTCCCTTTTGCCACATAAGGTGGCAGTGAGAGATTCTGGGGACTGTGGTGTAGACACCCCTGAGGAAACACCATCCTGCTGGCCTCACCCTTCATGCCTCTAAACTTTCTAAACTATCACTGCGAGCATTGATTCTCGTTGTCATTTTCCTCAAAGAATCCTTTGTCTCTACCAGCCCAGACTGCTCTGCGATGTGTGGTGGAGAGTGAGGTGGTTCTTGGTTGCTGTGGCAGAATCTTCTTGTGGGTGATGGTGCACTGGTTTTCCTTGGAGGGACTGGCCATTCCCTACTCTCAGTGTGGTTTAGGTAGTGAGGCTCAGGGATGGCCCCTGTCCCAGGCTTAGACCACACAAAGGTCAGTGATGGGGACCTGACTCTCACCAGGCCAATAAGACACAGTCCTGGAGGCAGCAGGTGACAGCTAAGTAACTGGGTCCCTGCCACCCACATGGCAGACTTGCACTGAGTTCCTAGTTCCTGGCTTCAGTGCACTGTGGCTCAACCCTGTCTGCTGTGGGCATTTGGGAAGTAAACCAGTGTATGGGAGATAGATCTTCCCTCTGTCCTCTATCTCTCAGACTTTCAAATAAATAAATAAAATTATTATGGTTTTTGAAAGATTTATTTGTTTCAAAGGCAGAGTTACAGAGACAGAGAGGGAAAGACAGAGAGAGAAACTTTATCTACTGGTTCACTCTCCAAATGGCTGCAATGGCCAAGGCTGAGCCAGGCTGAACCAGGGGCCAGGAGCTTCATCAAGGTCTCCCACATGGCTCGGGGACTTGGGCCATCTTCCACTGCTTTCCCGGGCACTTTAGCAGGCATCTGGATAGGAAGCATGCAGCCAGGACACAAACTGGTGCCCATATGGGATGCCGGCATCACAGGCGTCAGCTTTGTGTGCTATGCCACAAAACCAGCCTCTGTTTTTTTATTTTAAAAAAGCCACTCTCCACAGAGGGGTCTGCTTGGATTTTTGAAGACGTGAGAATCCTCACTGACTGCCCTTTAGGTCCAGTGTTTTGTGCAGGAGTTCAGATGCTGGTTCAGACACCGGGTCCCCTGTCAGAGGGCGTGGGTTCACTGCCCAGCTCCTGCTCCTGCTAAGCTTCCTGCTAATGCAGACCCTGAGAAGCAGTGGTGATGGCTCAAGTGTTTGGGTTCCTTCTACCCACAAGGAGAACTGGATTGAGTTCCTGGCCCCAAGCTCCCGCCCTGGCCCAGCCCTAACCATCGTGGGCACTGGGGGAGTGAAGGAACAGACGGGAACTCTCTCTCTCTCTTTCTCTCTCTCTCTCTCTCTCTCTCTCTCTCTTTTTCCGCCATTCTGATTCTTGAATTATTTTTTAGAAATCCAGAAGTTTCTATACATGGCATCTCACAGTCTAAGCTCAGTCTGCATCAGGCTAGACCTGGGAGGTAGCCAGGGAAGGCAGGGGGAGTGGAGAGAGCGAGACTGGCCCCAGGAACTCCAAAAAGATGGCCTGCTTTGTGCCTCATTCGTTGGCTCCCCAAGCCTGTCCTGAATTCTCCCCAGGACATCCTCCACCTTGAGGCTGATGGCACCTGGTCAGCCTCTGGGGAAGCAGCCAGGGCAGGGGAAGGAGAGAGGGGCAGTTCCAGTGCAGGGGTCCTTGCTGCCACGCCCAGATCAAAGAAAAAGTGATAAACCCAGAGGAAGGAGAGGAATCCAACAGCCAAGGCCAGAGGCAGCTTTTTGGAGAGCAACGTCTCCCTCTGGTGGCCGGCTAGGATGTTACTCCCAGGGAGGGCGGCCCTGTGGCAGATTCACAGCAATGATTGACAGATGAAAACAGCTCTTCAGTATCACTGGCGAGCCTGAAAGGATGAGAACAGGGCTGGCCGGACCCAGCTGCCCTAAGGAATAAGAAACTGTGCAAGTCTCAAGGCTACCTCCGGATACCAGAGCAGTGTGCAGGAGATCAGCTTTATCCGGAAGCACTCCGAGGAGACCCCAGGCATGCGTGTGGACCCACGCTGATCCCATCTCTGCTTTGCCAGGGAGCCCGTGGAACTCTGAGTCTTGGGCTTTTCGCAGGAGTAGCAGGAAGCAATTCTGAAACTATTTGATGTGCATCCTAGCACTGAACTAATGAGTGAATGTGTTTTGGGTAATGAGATCCGAGTGATTCCCAGTGCGAGAGAGGAGCTGCAGAGGAGAGAAGCTTAGAATGAGTCTTGGGCTTGGGCTCTCTTGCTGTCTGGCTGCCTGAGGCCTGAGCACTGTCCCAAACAGCTCAGCAACTGTCCACTCCAGGAAGTTCATGGCCGACCAACAAGTGCAGAGAACCGTCATCGAGGTTCTTCACCCTGGGAGGGCAGCAGTGCCTAAGAAAGAACTGCAAGAAAGACCGGTCAAAGGGCACAGGCCACTCAGATGTCATCTTTGCATCTGGTTCAGAACCTATTCTGGTGGTGACAAGACAACTGGCATTCACTTGTTTCATGATTCACTGGGTTCTGCAAAGAAAGAAGAACCCAAGCTTGCAAGGCTCGGCTAGATGAGAGAAAAGGATGACAGGAACGTGAGAACAGCGTGCAGAAAGTCCAGGGGACTGCAAGGACGTGGCGGGAGGGGGGACCTGCAGACTTGATCTGCGGTGACCTATGGTTGCTTCACAAGAGGATCCACGCATGTCAAAAACCCGGAAACAGTAAGAGCGACCCTTCCAACGTTGGATAGGAACTGGAGGTGTCCGGCTAACTCAAGGCTTTCAGCATTCAGAGAGACGGGGCTGTGCGCGAGTACATTCTCTGGTTCCATCTGCTGAGCAGGGCCCAGGAGCTATGGAGAGCCCAGGAGCACCGGGCACAGCTGGCACCCAGACCAGGATTTCTAAATTCCGCTCTCAATCCCAGGAGCTGGGCTCCTTGGAGACACAGGTCACGCTGCGGCCAGGGCACGGGAAGCAGAAGGTGAGCCTGGAGTACGTGTGGCGCCAGCAAGCAAGGATGTGCTCCAAACAGGATAAGGACACGGGAAATGGACACAGTGGCCCACTGGAGGGAGCGCCCAATGGCCAAACCAGGGAGAATTGGAATAACCAAATGAATAATGATAATAATAGTCCACACGCCCTAGAATAAAATAAGAATCCGCGGATCTACATGGATACAGATAGAGAAACAAATAAACATACACAGATAGAAAGGAAAGCGTTCTCACAGAAGTAATTCATGCATTAAATGTAAAAGGAGGGGGTGGCGCTGTGGCATAGCAGGTAAAGCCTCCGCCTGCAGTGCTGGCATCCCATATGGGTGCCTGTTTGAGTCCTGGCTGCTTCACTTCCGATCCAGTTCCCTGCTAATGCACCTAGGAAAGCAGCGAAAGATGGTCCTGGTTCTTGGACCCCTGCACCCACTTGGGACACCTGGAAGAAGTTCTTGGCTCCTGGCTTCTGCCTGGCCCAGCTCCAGCCATTGCATCCATTTGGAGAGTGAACTAGTGGATGGGAGACTCTCTCTCTCTCTGTTTCTCTTCCTCTTTCTGTAATTCTGCCTTGCAAATAAATAAAAAATAAATCTTTAAAAAAATGTAAAAGGAGCCCGGCGCCACAGCTTACTAGGCTAATCCTCTGCCTGTGGCGCCGGCACCCCAGGTTCTAGTCCTGATTGGGGCACCGGTTCTGTCCCGGTCACTCCTCTTTCAGTCCAGCTCTCTGCTGTGGCCTGCGAAGGCAGTGGAGGATGACCCAAGTGCTTGGGCCCTGCACCCGCATGGGAGACCAGGAGAAAGCACCTGGTTCCTGGCTTCCAATCGGTGCAGCGCGCCAGCCGTAGCAGCCATTTGGGGGATGAGCCAACGGAAGAAAGACCTTTCTCTGTCTCTCTCACTGTCTAACTCTGCCTGTCAAAAAAAATGTAAAAGGAATGATGAATTTACAAAATTCCTAATTTTGTAAATACTCCATTTCTAGCAAGAATCATCAAGGATGCCTAAAGTTGTAGGCAAAAAGATGCTAATGTAAAGTATGTATGTTATGATATAAAATATGTTATGACAAGAAAATATGTATGATATGATATGATAAAATATGTATATATGATAAAATATGTAGCTGCTTGGCCTGGTGATTAAGATGTCAACTAAAACAGCCATGACCCAGCCATGACCCTTCTTGGACTGCCTGATGTCATGTCCTGGCTCCAGCTTCCTGCCAGAGCATACCTTGGGATGCAGTAGGTGATGGCTCAAGTAGCTGGGTTCCTGACACCCACGTGGGAGACCTGGATTGAGCTCCTGGCTGCCAGCTTCAAATCGGCCCAACCGCAGCCATTGCAGGTGTTTGGGGAATGAATCAATGAATGGGAGCGCTGGCTCTCTCTCTCTTTCCCTATCAGATAAATAACTTTAAAATATTATAACAATCAGAATGTTTACATAATCTCAAATGCTTTCACCACAGATACTTGTTAATTACAAAAGAGGAAAAAACCCAGTAACTCTAGATGGAGAAATCAGACACCACCTGCCCCCAAATGACACAGGGAGAAGGACCCAGTATTACGCCTGCACTGGTTCCCTATAACAGCCCGTAGCTGTAATAGAAGCCAGGAGCCAGGAGCCCAGTCCAGGTGTCCCACACGAGTGGAAGGAACCCAGTGACTTGAGCCACTGCTGCTGCCTTCCTGGGTTAGCAGGGAGCCGGAATCAGGAACCAAGGCTGGGACACGAACCCAGATACTCTGATTGAGGTGGGTATCTTAACAGCTAGGCTAAAAGCCTGCCCGCAAAATGCAACCTTCTATTCTGAGCCTGGCCATGGAAGAGGAAGGGCGGTGTGAGGGTGCTCAGTGTTGCCCCCTGTGCACCCTCCTGCCCCCCTTCCCCTCTCAGCGCCTCTCTTCCCAGGTCGACTCCCTGTCCTGTCCAGATGCCTCCCAAGACTGACCTCTCAGTCCCCATATTCTGATTCCAGAGGTACAGGAAGACCAGAGCATCCTCACTCCCACCCCCTGCCTGCTGGCACTCCTGCAGGACAGAGCACTTCAGGGCTGAGGCCACTTGGCTGTGTGTCTCTGAAGTCCTACACACACACACGCACACTCACGCCTGCACACACACACATGCACACACATGCACACTCAGCCATGCACACACACATATATACACACACCCCTGCACACACATGCACTCGCCCCTCTACACTCACACATGCACACTACACTCACCCCTGCACACACATCCGTACACATACACACTCACCCCTGCACATACACACCCCTGCCCACACACATGTGCACACACACACCCCTCTACACTCACACATGCACTCATCTGCACACACCCCTGCACACACATGCACACTCACCCCTCTACACTCACATGCACACACACATGCACACTCACCCCTCCACATACACACACAACAACCATTCTGATATCCTTTAGCATATTTTATTAATTATTCTAAAATTAGTATTTTGAGAGTCCTTGCCATCTATTTAGACAAGAATTCTAAATACCAGCTCAAATGAAGCAGGCAGCATTGTAAGGCTTGACATCTATTTAGAGTGAGAGAAATTCACAGGAACGTAGGACTTTATTTAAGAGAGAGGGTGATCAGAAAAAAGAACAGGGAGTTCCATACCAGGCAGAAAGCAGATCAGGGCCCACGTGCGAGAGTTCACAGGCCAGAGCGAGGCAGAAAAGACCACGCGGTTGTAGCGCTGTGCACGTGGGCAAAAACAGGGAGATGCGGCCAAGAGGCCACCTTCTGAGAGGTGCAGGACTGCAAGAGGTGGGCTCCAGTGCGTTCCCTGCCTTTTATCCACTTCCAAAAGGGGCGTGGTTATGTAGTCTGATTGGCAGGTAGGTGGATACAGATGAGATCCCGTAGTGGGGTGGTGGCGTGGCTTCTAGCTCATCAATCTAATTAATTTAATCTTATCTGTCTACCTATATCACCTCCACACACACACACACAGGTACACACGCACATGCACACACACGCACCCCTCCACATGCACACACATGCACACTCACCCCTCCACACATACACCTCCACACATGCGTACACACACAGGCACAAACGCATGCATACACACATGCACACGCACACACATGCATGCTTCCTCTCTCTCAACCCAGGAGGGAGACTGCTGGGTGCCAGGCAGCTGTGTCATGGTCCCCGGGGTAGGGCGCTGTGCACAGGGCCCGAGGCGCCCCTTCCTGGTCCTGACCCTTCTCTATATTGCAGGTACTGAGTGTCCCTGGACCTCACTCGTCCCCAAGTCACTGTGCCCTCGGGGTGCTGACCCCTTCTCTGCTGGGCGGAGGAAGCTGGGGCTGAGGGGCAGGCGGGTGTCGCCCCCTCGGCCTCCACCAGGGCCGTTGCCAGGCTGCGTGTCCCACACGGACAGCCCAAGGCGTGCTTCTAGGACCTAAGGGCAGAGAGGACCTGAACCACCCCCACCCCAGGAGCCCTCCCCAGCGTCCCTGTCACCGCAGACTTCCCTGCAAGGGCATGAGCGCCTTGCCCAGTACTCACAGAGAAGCCAGAGGGAGGAGGTGGGCCCTGTGGGGACTCCCACAGCAGGTGGTGTCCAAGGCCAGCCTGACACTCACGTGCCCACATGCACATGCATAGCCCCCATTCTCACTTTCACACTCACACTCAGTGCTGTCAGCCAAGCGCCCTAGACCCGGGCCAATGCCAGTGACTCCTGGGGTGTCAGAATTCGTGGAGGGGCCGGCTTTGTGGTGCGGCAGGTAGGGCCGTCCCCTGCAGTGCCGGCATCTCATATGGGTGCTGGTTTGTGTCCCGGCTGCTCCACTTCCGCTCCAACTCTCTGCTATTTTCTGGGAAAGCAGTGGAGAATGGGCCAAGTGCCTGGGCCCCTGCACCTGCATGGGAGACCTGGAAAAAACTCCTGGCTCCTGGTTTCAGATCAGCCCAGTTCCAGCTATTGCAGCCATCTGGGGAGTAAACCAGTGGATGGAAAACTTTCTCTCTCTCTGCCTTTCAAACAAATAAATAAATTTTCCAAAAAAAAAAAAACAACAACAACAAAAAAAAAACAAAAACAATGTTCCAAGGCCCAGCCGCCCCAGGATCAGATGCCTGACATGAACGCTGAGTCCAGGTAGGGAGAGTAAAGGAAGGGGCCTGTCCTGCACACCTGAGTTTGGACCTGGTCAAAGAGGAAGCAGGAAGAAGATCTTGTGAGATGCCTGCCCTGGAGAGAGAGTTGTGGTGCAGGATCAGCCCAGGGCTTGGACGGCAGACTAGGAGGCAGCCCCAGCCCACGCCTGTGTCATCCAGGATGGACCACACTGTCCCGTGTCCTTAGTTTCTCGTGGTTAATTATGGAAACTTTGGGGAGAGTTGAAAGTATGCTGTTAAGGTGTCCTCAGTATCATTCTCTCTCTCGCTCTCGCTCTCTCTCATTTTTTTGCATAGCATGCCTTTGGGCATTTCATTCTCTGGGGCAGCGTGGATACGTGCTGAAGGGTGGGGATCTGGAAGAACACTGGACTTCTAGTATTCTTACAGAAATAACTGCTCATTCCTGATGACAATCAATCCTGCCTGGGAGTAGCTGGGACACGGCCCATTGCAAGTGACTCATGTTATGGTCTTCAGTGCTGTACTGGGCTCTGCCTGAACCAAGCCTCAAATTCCCCCCAGGCCCCTGGCTGAGGGTTAGGTCACATGCACGAAACCCACCTCCCTTGCCTGCCTTCATGTTCTTCTCAAGAGCCCCAGTGAGATCAGGTGTCCCAACTGTGGCATTGGGGCGCCACCTGGTGGCCACTGTAAATGTTACTGTTCCCCCAGAACCATGTGCAGGGCGTGTGTGTGTGTGTGTGTGTGTGTGTATACACACGGGGTGTGTGTAGAAAGAGAAGGAATCTGCAGTCTTTGAGAAAGTTCTTTTCATAGATATGCAGGCATGAGCTCTTCCTCTTCTTAACTTCCAAGCTCTGATTTTTTCTGGATCTGTTCACATTGGTACTGGCAACTTTCACACCTGGCTGGGAGGGGAGGCAGAGGGTAAAGGCCCTTGTGCACACCCTGGTGTGAGTGCAGATGCGTGCAACCACTGTGGAAAGCATTTGCACACTTTGAGGGCACTGAACACACGGTCAGGTTCTTACACACACACACTGGTAGACAAGTGCCCAGATAGTCAGAACTCCACTGTTTCTTATAGAAAAACACGGGAACCAATCTCAATGCCCACCAAAGTAGGATGAGTGAGTAAACTGGGCAGCATTCGTACACTGCAGTGACACCCAGCAGTGGGAACCAACAAGCTGATTTCCATCCCACAGTCCTACTGTGCCGTGGAGGCACACGGAAGCCATGGCCTTTGTGTACAATGCAAAAGCATGCAAGACCACACTGTGTACTTCTTACAGATGCGTAGGTCCTGGAGTCAGGAGGAGGAGATGCACAGGGGGAGTGGTGTCTGTGGTAGGCGGAGGCACCAGGGACAGATGCCTAGGGCTCATCTGTACGGTAGACAGACTTATGGATCTGTGTAATGGGTATAGAGGTGTTAGGTTAACCACTTAAGTTTATCTTGTGATTAAATGAAGCAGGAACAAGAGCAATAGAAATAGGAAGGAGGAGATGAGATGGAAAGATAGAGGAAGGGAAGAGGAAGGGAACGGGAGGGAAAGGGAGGGGAGCAGAAGGGAGTGGAGAGGGGGAGGGGAGGGACACTCTCAGGTCAGAGTGTGGGATCCAGAAGGCAGTGTGCACCTGCTTGGAAGGTCTGAGGCCTTGAACTTACCCTGTGGGTGTGGACTGCAGCTGGAGTCCTGAGGCTGCCCTTGACCCTGGTGCTTAGGCAGAGTTGCTATCCTAGACACACCCCAGGGTACACCTTTCTTCCCTGCATGCACCTCCCCCCAACCTGGCCACCACACGCACCTTTCCCAGGCTGCTGTCCAAACTTGCCTGCCCACGTCAATCACCTAAGTGTTTGACTCCACACATCACTGGACGTCCAGGGCAGGACCGCTCACCCCAGACCAGCTCCGGGCTTCATCTGCTCCCACAGACAGGCTCCCCACTGTGTGCAGAGAAGGGAGCCAGGCAGCATCCAGAGGTGCAGGTGGCCTGGGGCTCCATGAAGAATCATTGAATACTGGGATGCAATTCATCCCTGTCTCAGTTCATCGCACGCTCCAGCCTGAAAGGCTTGCGCTGGTTGGACAAGGGCATAGTGGATAGGAAGCCACACACATCAGTTTTTCCAGATTACTCTACTTGTCTCAGAGACCTGGAATAGCAAAAGTTGAAACCAGAGGGAAGTTTCTTTTCTTTGTCATGTTAAATCCAGGGACGGACAACGAAGAACTGGTGGGGCAGAGCTGCTCTGGCAAGTTCTAAGGCCCCAAATCCTCCCTCTGTTTCCGTTCCACCCCCTCAGGGTGACACCTCATGGGCCAGGTTTTCTGCTCAAGCTCCAGCCAGATCCAGTGCTACGGCACAGCTGGCTAAGTCACTGCCTGCAGCACCAGCATCCCATATGAGCGCCTGGCTGCTCCGCTTCTGATCCAGCTCCCTGCTCACGTGCCTGGGGAAGCAACTGATGATGACCCAACTGCTTATGCCTCTGCCACCTACATGGAAGACCCAGATGGAGTTACTGGCTCCTGGCTTTAGCCTGGCCCAGCCCTGGCTATCGTGCCCATTTGGGGAGTGAACCAGCAGATGGAAGATTCTCTCTCTCTCTCTCTCTCTCTCTCTCTCTTTCTCTCTCTCTTCCTCATCTCTCCCATCTCTCCCATCTCTCCCTCTTTTTCTGTTGCTCTGCCTTTCAAGTAAATAAGAAAATAAAAATGTAGCTCCAGCCACCACATCCTACCTTCCACCATGTAGGAAGAAAGACATCAAACAAGACACATGCCCAGCTTTGTGGAGGATACTTCCTGGCAGAGAAAAAGACCACTGCCTCTCCATCCCACACGACGACATCATGCCTGGCCATCACAGGGAAGCTATTGTGCTTATTCAGGAAGGAAATAGGTCTTATTGTGCTGTTCACAGCTCTTTGTGCTGCAGTTTGTGTGAGGTGGGTGGTGGCTTGACTCTGGGCTATGGATTTTAACCTTGATTCACAGGGTTACAGTTGTGATACAGCTGATTAAGCCATCATTTATGACACTAGCACCCCATATGGAGGCACCGGTTCAAATCCCAGCTGCTCTGCTTCTGATCCAGCTCCCTGCTAATGTGCCTGGGAAGGCAGTGGAAGATGGCCCAAATGGTGGGGCCCCTGCCTCTCATGTAGGAGACCAGGATGGAGTTCTAGGCTCTGTTGCATCCAGTGAACCAGCTGATAGAATCTGTGTGTGTGTGTGTGTGTGTGTGTGTGTGTGTGTGTGTGTTCTATCTCTCCCTCTCTCTGTAACTCTGCCTTTCAAATAAATATTTTTTAAAAAATCAACAATGGCCTTGAATAGACATTTTCCTAAAGAAGACATTCACACAGTAAATAGGTACATGAGAAAGTGCTGATCTGCCTGAAACATCACGGAAATGCAAATCAAAACCACAATGAGATATCACCTAGCACCTGTTGGGATGGCTGTTACTAGAAAGATAAGAGCTAATGAGTGCTGGTGGGAGTGTGAAGTAAAGAGTACCATTGTACACTGTTGGTGGGAATGTAAACTAGTACAGTCATTATGGAAAACAGCATGGAGGTTCCTGGAAAAAATGGAAAATAGAACTGTAATAAAATCTATTTTCTGGATATATATTCAAGAGTACATGAAATCAGTTATCTCAAAGAGACCAGCACACTCATGTTGGTTGCAGTACTGTTCATTATCGTCAATGGAAACAACCCAAGTACCCACTGACAGATGAAATTATAAAGAAAATACGATGCACCTGCACACAATGGAATACTGTGGCACAAAAAAGAGGAAATCCTGCCATTTGTAACAACATTATGCCAAGTGAAATAAACCAGACACAGAAACTTAAAAATTCTATAAGCTCATACTATATGGAATCTAAAAATGTCAAATTCATTGCATCAGAGAACATAAAGGTGGTTTCCAGAGACTGAGTAGTGGGAGGCTCAGGAGATATTGGTCAAAAAAATACTAACTTCAGGGCCAGCGTTGTGGCACAGCAGGTTAAGCTGCCGCCTACAATGCTAGCGTCCCATATGGGTTGCAGGTTCTAGTCCCTGCTAGCTCCTCTTCCAATCCAGCTCTCTGCTAATGAACCTGGGAAAGCAGCAGAAGATGACTCTAGTGCTTGGGCCCCTGCACCCATGTGGGAGACCTGGAAGAAGTCCCAGCCATTGCGGCAATTTTGGGAGTGAACCAGCAGAAGGAAGATCTCTCCTTCTTTCTCTCTATGTAACTCTGCCTTTCAAATAAATAAAATAAATCTTTTTTTAAAAAAATATGAACTTTCAGTTAGCAGATAAATAAATTCTGAGGATCTAATAAAATCACGGTAGCTATGGGCTGTGATACAGTATTGTATACTTGAAATTTCTGAAAGGAGAGCTTCAGTGTCTTCCCCCATCCCCAAACACACACACACACACACACACACACACAGTAACCATGTGAGGCGATGGATACATTCACTAGCTTGATTGTGATAATCAAGTCACAACGTGTATGCATATCAAATCATTATGTTGTACACCTTAAATATGTGCAAATTTTGTTGGTGAATTATACTTCAGTGAAGTTGAGGAGGGGGGAATCCTGAAGTTTGTGACATGGATGAACAGGGGGAGAGGGGACAAGAACTCAGGAGAGTGATATTACAGTAAAGCCACTGTTCTCTCTCTTTTTTTAAGTCAAAGTAACATCTGACATAAACCTTTATAATGCATTTTAATATGGTATCTAACACCCCTACCATAGTAGGCAGGTAGAGGTAATATTATCCTCTCCACTTGACAGATTGGTAAACTGAGACTCTGAAAAAAAAAAAAAAAAAAAAAAAAAAAAAAAAAAAAAAAACCTGGCCTCTCCAAGATCAAGAACCATGACCCAGGCCCTGGGTTTCTGAGTGAAACCTTTCCCGTGATTCTTCAGCTTTTTGAATTTCCCCAACTGCCTACTGTACCTGTCAAACAAGGGTATGATTGTATTGTAGCTGCCTGCACATTAAAAGGAGAACCCTTAGAAAGGCCGGTGGAGACAACCACCTGCTTCTGGTGCAGGGAGACTGGGCCTTGGGAACTCTTCCTGGCATTGCTGATGGGAGGTTGGAGGTGTGGAGCCATGGCAAGGGTGGCGCTCAGGGAGGTGCCAGGAGCCTGTGTCGCTGTTGACCTGAGCCCCATTCTGCCACCTGGCACATCTCCACAGCCCTCACGCCCTGCTCAGGAGTCCTGGTGCTGTGCCCATGAACGTGGCTCTCATCATGCAAGTCGAGACTCACCATGGCCTCCGGCAGGAGGCTGCCCCAAGCCGAAGGCACGCCCTAGCGCTCAGAGGTCACCCACCCACCAGCGCTTCCCCTCTGGCCAGGGACAGCCTGAGTCACTTGCTTGCCTAGGCAGAGCCGAGCCTCTAAGACAGCGTCCAGGTGCCTGCTTCCAAGTTTAGGCTTTGCCTCCCACACCCGTAGCACATCCTCGCCAGCCATGCCGGGGCCCTTGCAGAGGTTTTTGGGAAAATAGAATTGAAGCAGAAGTCTGTTTCTGAGCCAGCGCCGTGGCTCACTAGGCTAATCCTCTGCCTGTGGCGCCGGCACACCGGGTTCTAGTCCTGGTCGGGGCACCGGATTCTGTCCCGGTTGCCCCTCTTCCAGGCCAGCTCTCTGCTGTGGCCAGGGAGTGCAGTGGAGGATGGCCCAAGTGATTGGGCCCTGCACCTGCATGGGAGACCAGGAGAAGCACCTGGCTCCTGCCTTGGGATCAGCGCGGTGCGCCGGCTGCAGCGCGCCAGCCGCGGCGGCCATTGGAGGGTGAACCAATGGCAAAGGAAGACCTTTCTCTCTGTCTCTCTCTCTCTCTGTGCACTCTGCCTGTCAAAAACAAACAAACAAACAAACAGAAGTCTGTTTCTGTTGCAAAAAAAAAAAAATACCTGAAATCTGCAGGCAGTTGCTTTGTACCACATATTCCCATGATGCTGTTGAGGACCCCTCTCATACTATCTTCCATGCCTGCATACATACACGCCCCCTGAGAAATGCATGTAGCTATTACAAATGTGACCAGGAGACCTGGCCTTACCCTAAGCTACAGATCCATGGATCCACGAAGAATCTTCTAATAGGATTCTTCTGAATCTTTCCTCTGAAATTGTGTTGTCTCTCCCCCATGCAGACCAAGTAGCTACAATACTTTCTCTTCAAAACTGTGACATTGGACATCTGGAACCCTCCTTCCCCTAAATGCAGGGAGCTGCATTGTTTAGAGGGCACGTGACATTCTCCTAGAGAACTGGAGCTGATCAACAGGGTGGAAACCCTGCATATGAATTCAGGAGCCAAAGGTCCAGAAACAGCACGTCGGTGTTCCTATCCATTGCACAGCTAACTACATGGTAGCAGCTATCTACATGGAGAGTTTTCTGCTTTCATTGTAGGCTTCTGGTTGTCACGGAAGGATTCCTGGGCACTGCATCCACCGACTGTCATTGAACGAGAGTTCAGCATATTCCCAGCTGTGTGCTTTTCTTCTCGTCCCATCCTCTGTATACCCCCTTAGCAAAGCTGTAGCTCTAGGGACTGATAAATGAAACAATTTACAAGTTTTGGGGGAAGGCATTTGGCTCAGCAGTTAAGATGCTCCCATCTCAGAGCGCCTGCCTTGGGGTCCCAGCTCTGCTCTTGATTCCAGCTTCCTGCTGATGCAGTCTGGGCACCTGAGACAGTGGTTCAAGGACTTAGGTCCTTGGGAGCCATGAAGGGGAGCCAGATTGAGTTCCTAGCTCCTGGCTTCAGACTGGCCCAGCTCCAGCTGTTGTGGGTATTTGGGGGAGTGAACCAGAGGATGGAAGACTTCTCTCTGTCTTTCTCTTTCAAATAAATAAATATTTAAAAAATAATTTGGAAGTTTGGAGTTAAACAGGTTTTTCCAACATAAGTTCTCAGTACTAGTGGAATGCTAAGGTGTGTGGTAAAACCCCAGGAAGAGGTACTGGGCATTGTCCACTATCCTAAGACTTCTGTGCAGTACAGAAAATGCTGACGAGGTCCCTGACAGAGCTACTGTCTCTGCCTCTGCTATATGTGGAAGGTGTCCCCCTCAGAAAGGTACATTGAAGGGGCCAGCACTGAGGTATAGTGGGTTAAGCCTCCACTTGCGACATTGGCATCCAATATCTCCACTGCTTTCCCAGGCCACAAGCAATGAGCCGGATCAGAAGAGGAGCAGCCAGAACATGACTACACCACAGTGTCAGCCCCAACACATACAGTTTTTGTCACTACGGGGCCCAGTGCTGTGGCGTGGTGAGCAAGGCTGCCGCCTGCAGTGCAGGCAGCCCATATGCTGCCAGTTCAAGTCCCAGCTGCTCCACTTCGAACCAGTTCTACCATGGCCTGGGAAAGTAGTGGAAAGTGGCCCAAGTCCTTGGGCCCCTGTACCCAAGTGGGAGATCTAGAAGAAGCTCCTGGCTCCTGGTTTCGGATCAGCCCAGCTCTGGCCATTGTGGCCATTTGGGGAGTGAACCAGTGGATGGAAGTCATCTTCCTCTCTCTCTGCCTCTGTCTCTCTGTAACCGTACCTTTGAAATAAAATAAATAAATCTTTAAAAAAATAGTCACTATGGTGAGACACAATCCCATAGGACTGGTGTCCTTATCAGAAGGGGAAACAGGGCCGCAAGACAGACAGTGCAGAGGGAGGACAATGCGAAGAGATGCAGGAGAAGATGCCCTCTACAAGCCAACCACTGCCTGACTTTATGGAAGCTGGGAGGGAGGCCGGGAACTGACCCTTTCCTTCAGAGGGAGAAAGACCTGCTGCTGAGACCTTGGCCTCAGACCTCCGGCCTCCAGAACCCTGTGCCAGTACGCCCAGATTGTTTTCTCTGTAAAGAGTTAGAGAATCAATGTGTCTGGGCTTTGTGAGATGTGTGGTCTTTGTCACAACTACTCAACACCATCATTATAGCAGGAAAGTAGCCAAGATAGTGTGTAAACAAATGAGCATGGCTGTGTTCTCATAAAGTTTTATGGGCAAAACAAGTAGCAGTCCAAATGTGGCCATCATGGGCCATCATTTACTGAGCCCTGGCTGGTGAGAACCCATTGTAGGCTGGGCACTGGCCAGAAGGAGCTTGGATGCAATCATGAACAGTCACAGTTACAGTCTCAGCTCTTGGGGAGCTTGGGAAATTTTTTCCTGGCCGTGTCCTCAGCACCTTATGAAAGGATAGCACACAATGGGCAGTTCATAAATAATCAGTGGGTGATTGACATTCCCTTAGGAGGGAAGACATGAGGCAAGCCTTGAGGATGCTCGCCAGTAGGAAAACTCATGAGATGCTAACCAAAGCACAAAAGAGGAAACTCCACTGGCAACTGGATGCCTTGACAAGGAACAAACATTGGTGAGTTCTCAGATGCACCAAAAGACGTCCTCAACAATGATGATAGCAAGAAAACTTCCTAAAAACCAAAAACAAGTAACAAGCCAAATATCCATCAATAGAATCACATATGAATAAACTGTAGCATTATCAATATACAAGAAAACATGGGCAAATCCCACAAATATTGGGAACCAAAGCCATCTACCAATCCCTTTCCCACAGTTTGAGCCCTGAAGACAGAAACCATAAACTGTTCCACAACTTACTGTGTCAATTAACATGATTCTATTATCCCCATACTCCTTGCTAGCATAGCTTTTCAATCCCAGAAGACTCCTGGAATTGAAATAATAAATAATAAATAACTTTATGCTTCATTATTAGGCCTCCTGATTCATTTTTTTGATAGGAAATACCAACAGCATATATCTTGAGGGTTTTCTAACCTCAAAATCCTTGACTTGCTGACCTCAAAATACTTGCCTTGCTGTCTCCACCAATCTTAGATGATGCCACAGTCTTCACCCATCTTTCTAAAACTCTCACACTGAAAGAATAACCCTAAGCCAGAATCAAAATCTCAAACTTGATCTTCTCCTTCCCCCTCCAAGATGCCACACAAAGACCTTCCCAGGCAAGTCCCCCTCTCTGCAGTGAACAGCACACTCAGAGTATCAGAAAGTTGTTCCAGAGACAGCACGCAATTCCATAGCGCTCCCTGAGAAAAATCTACACACAAAAGGAGAGTCCCTGAGGCTCAAGAGCAGGCCCGACCTATCTGCAGTGATAGAGATCTGGACTGTGGTTACTCTGTGCAGGTCGTAGTGACAGTGGGTTGTGTGCAGCCTGGGAGAGAGTGTGAGGGAATCTTCTGCTTGCTGGAAATATGCTAGAAATTCTGGTTTCACAGTGTAAATATGTACAAATTAATTGAGCTGTACATCTTTGTGTGCAATTTGCTACATGCCAAGAAGTAATGTTTTAAAAAAGTTAAAAATGTAACAGTTGTCAGCAATTAGTAAGGAGCTGACTGTGGTCTGAGAACCACTGCTGGAGGAGAAGGTGTTTGATGCGGGGGTTCAGTTGCCTCTTGGAATGCCCACATCCCATATCAGAGACCCTGTATTTGAGTCTCAGCTCTGCTTGCAATCCAGCTTCCTGCTAACACACCTGGGGGGCAGTAGATGAGTTCCTGCCATCACATGGGAGGTCTGGATGGAGTTTTGACTTTTGGCTTTGGCCTGGTCCAACTTCAGCTATTGTGGGAATTTGGGGGGTGAATCCGTGGATGGGAGATCTCTCTCCCCACCCCCTTTTGTGTGTGTGTGTGTGTGTGTCTATCTCTCTGCCTTTTTGAATAAATAAAAATAAGTAAATAATAATTTTCAAAAGAACTGAAGCAGTCAAGTGATTGTCTTAGACAATGCGGAGTTAGGTATCCCAAGATATCCCAGCCTGGATATCTTGGTTTTTCTTTCCAGTCCTTCTATGTATTGTCTGTCGTCTGACTCAGCAAAGGCCATTGCAACCAGCTCCAGCACTGCATGTGAATCAAGGGATTTGCATACATGTATCAGAGGGGGCTTGGTGAGAACTGGTAGCAAGTGGCATGCCTGAAGCAGAATCTTACAGTTGCTAGATGCAACTGATGTATGCAGAATTCTTCAAACAACACCTCTTGGGGAAACAAGAGTTTCTCCTATACAAAGCTTGGGGTGGGGGTAGGGGGCGGCGGCGCTGTGGTGTAGCAGGTAAAGCCGCCACCCGCAGTGCTGGCATCCCATATGGGCTCTGGCCCAAGACCCAGCTGCTCCACTTCCTATCCAGCTCTCTGCTATGGCCTGGGAAGGCAGTGGAGGATGGCCCAAATGCTTGGACACCTGCACCCTCTTGGGAGACCCAGAAGAAGCTTCTGGCTCATGGCTTCGGATCAGCTCAGCTCTGGCCATTGTGGGCAACTGGGAAGTCAATCAACAGATGGAAGACCTCTCTCTCTCTATCCCCGCCTCTGGCTCTCTGGAACTCTGTCTTCAAATAAATAAATCTTTAAAATAAATAAATAAGTGTAAATAATTTTTTTAAAAAAGCTTGTGTGTGAAAGGGGCCCTTTTCTCTGTTTTCAGGATTTCACCACATTCGTTGAGATTATGTCCAGAATTGTGTCTTCGTAAGTGGGAATAGGAGAGGGGGTGGTTTGGGTTCTGATCACTTGCGAGATTCATTCATCCGTGTTGTCTCATGTAACACTCGTTTGTCCTATGTAATTCCATTAAGAAAACATGTATTCTGCAAGTTCGCATGTATATGTGTGTGAGAGAGAGGAGGTGGGATGGAGAGAAGCTGGTTTCAGAAGCAACATGAAACCCAGCTCCAGAAAAACCTAGCAATCTTCTGGGACCGCAATAATGGAAGAAAGTATCTGAATTGATCAAGACTTGCACACACCAAAATATTTCATGTTAAAAGAGAAAGAAGAACAGTTTGCACTTTGTATCTGCTAAGGCACACAATCATTTCAACAGTCTAGATGAGGCCAGATCCTATAAATGTTTAACCTTCCTTTCGCATCAGAGAATTAAAATCAGGAATGTTCAAGCTGTGCCACAAAAAGCCGTGATGAAAGGCTCGTGTTCACAAGCAAAGGTGTGTCACTCCTTTCACTTTTAAAGTATAAATCATAGCTGATATTTGTAAAAATGTCACTTAGTAACCAGACTAAGAATTTCCCAAACAGAGTATTTTCAGCCTGTGGTCACCGCTGATTCACCAGCACTCCTCGCACCTGACTGCGGTGTAATCACTCTCCAGTGTTGACCACAGAGTGAGGCCCCTGTCCTAGCACAGGAACAATGCTTCTCTCAGGCAGCCCGGGGGTTTAGACTAGGGACTCCTCCCTTAGTGCTTCTAGGACTCATTCTCCTTCTCGTTCCTGAACTCTTCTGTGTGTATTGTGGAAACTTCAGAAAGTACAGATAAGCAAAATGAATCAAGGCAAAAATCATCTAGAATCTGATAAAAATTATTTTTAATATATTTGGAATATATATGTGTGTGTGTAGAATATATGTATGCATATACTATATATATACAATTCATCTTTTCTCTGTTTCAAGACTTTTTCAGGTAATGTGTGGTCCTTATCACTTATTTATTTTTTTTTTAAAGATGATTTATTTGAACATCAGAGTTACAGAGAGAGGGAGATACAGATCTTCCATCTTCCCAGAACATCAGAGTTAGAGAGAGAGGGAGACACACACACACACACACACACACACAGATCTTTCATCTCCCCAGAAGGCCACAACAGCTAGGGCTGGGCCAGGCCAAAGCCAGGAGCCAGGAGCTTCATCTGGGCCTCCCACATGGGTACAGAGGCCCAAGAGCTGGGGCCATCTTCCATTGCTTTTCCCAGGCTGTTAGCAGGGAGCTGGATTGGAAGTGGAGCAGCCAGGACACTATGAACCAGCATCCATATGGGATGCCAGCAATGCAGGTGGCGGCTTAACCTGCTTTGCCTCAATGCTGACCCCTGGTCCCTATCGTTTAGCCTGATTTAATGGCCCTTTTTCATCTTATTGTACTGACTACATTTTCTCAAACCAATTTCTTGTTGTCAGGTATTGCGGTTCTTGTCATTTTTCTTGGTGTTATAAACAACATTCCCGAAATTATCCCTGTAAGTTGAACCACGGTGTGTTTCCTTGATGATTCTCTGGAAATAAATTTCTAAAAGTAAAAATGCCAGGTTAAAAAGGATGTAAAGACTTTCTGGATTATTGCTATCTATCACCCAAAAGCGTTTCTGAAAAGTTACCTTAAATCTCAGGTCACAGGAAGTGTAGTCAAAGGGCCCGCCTATGCTCAAGACACTCAAATCGTGGTCACAGTGACAGCCAACCCCACTCCCTGTGATTTCACTGCATGCAGTGGTTGTGGGTAAGCTTGGTAACCAGGGTGAGCTGCCACTCACACAAATGTGACTCAGATTCTGCAGGGATTTTTGTTGTCTTCACGTTGCCAGGTAATAGTGAGCTGTTTCGGCAGACCGCCCGAGGGAGTTTCCAGCCAACTTGAGAAGTTGAGAATGTCTCAGACCCAAAACGCAGGCTATAAACAGAGCTTAACACGCATGCGGCATAACTTGTGCAAGCTGCTCCCTCTGGCGACGGCATGTCTTTTATTAAGGAATTTACAGATGAACGAGGGCAACTTGGAGTCACTCAGATTTGGGATCTGCAACAGGAATGACTGAGAGGCACAGGAGCCCCGGGAACCCCCAGGAGGTGGGGGGCTTGTCCGGGTGCAGTGTGGGATGGTGAGAAGCCTCCAGTCCCTGGGCAGCAGGCAGAGGAGAGGAGCAGGAAAAGCATGGGTTTCATGGATTTGAATCTCAGCTTTGTCATTTGATAGAGCTGTGGCCTTGGGCAGGCACCTCAACCTCTCTTGGAGCTTTGACTCAAGGAAATGGAGACGAACACCTGCTTCCAGGGCGGTGGAGAGATCTCACTGATATAACCCTCACTGCAATAACTGAGGGACTTGGTAACTATGGTTAATAACTATTATTGCCATTTTCTTTGAGGATCGATCTAGGGGAAAATGTGCTGATGACAGATGGTTCTGGCTTTGTTGATTCCTCTATGGCAGGGGACCTTAACCTGCTGGCCTAGAACTCCAGAGACCTGTGGGTAGATATGCAAGGGGGGGGGTTGTTAGACCCTGAAGGAAAAAGATGATTTTTTACTAATATTTAACCAGAATTTAGTATTTTTAGCACCGTATGGACCAAGATAGCATAAGCAATACTGAGCATACTTTGATCTATAAAACAAATTTATACATTTTTATATCAAATTAAAACTGCTGCAGTTTTATCAAAATTTAACATCAGTTGAAATTTCAGAAGTGCAACAGTACTTAGAGGTCATTCAACCGTTGGTAGAACACAGGTGATCGCTGTCTTTCTGTCTGCAGATGTCAGGGTTGCTCAATAAAAATGACAGGAGGTTGGTCCAGTGTTGTGGCGCAGAGGGTTAAGCCACTGACTGCAACACCAGCGTCCCACATAAGCACCGGTTTGAGTGCTGGCTGCTACACTCCCAGTGCAGCCCCCTGCTAATGGCCTGGGAAAGTAGAGGAAGATGGTCCAAGTGCTTGTCCCCCTGCCACTCACATAGGAGATCTGGATGAAGTTCCAGGCTCTTGGCTTCAGCCTGGCCCAGCTCTGGCTGTTGTGGCCATCTGGGAATGAACCAGTGGATAGAAGATCTGTCTCTCTGTCTCTCCCTCTTTCTCTATAACTCTATGTTTCCAATCAAATAACTTTCTAAAGAAAATTACAGGAGGCCAGTGTTCTGGATCAGCTCCTACACTAGCCCTGAACAGATTCAGCTAAAATTCAAGATGGAGTTTCTCACGCTAAAGTTCCATCTCCCCAGGCTGAAACTAAGCTCTTTATCTGACCTGAAGAATCAGGGTTAGCAAAATAACAGCCAAGTTTCCCAAACAGGCCAGTTTCAGTTGGCATGATCATGAAGTTTCCTGTTTAATCCTTACACAAAAAAAAACTAACCTGGAGTAATCTGATTTTAACCAATCAGTTCTTTTCTATTGTTCTATCTGCTATTAAGGAATTTCCCTGTCCCCACGTAATAAGGAAAGAAACTTTGAAATGAGCAATCCACTTTTTGCTTTGTTGGCTTGTTCTTGCTTTGTTGAACCCTTTTCTGTCTATTGAACCAATCCCTGCTGCACAGCTCATCAGAGCACTTATTCTATTTTAGGGACTGGAGTGTTACCCAACTGTTTGTTACCTTGCTCTCCTGTTGCTCAGGGAAAACATTTCTGTCAACAATGCCCAGCAGGTTGGGGGGGTCTTGAACTTGAGAGAAACTAGGTCACCAGGGGAGGAGTGAGACTTCTGCTCCCATCCCCAGGAGCACCTGCTGGGGCATCCAGCAGCGGGGAAAGGTGCCCAGAGCAGTGAGGACTCCTCGCGACCACAGTGACAATTCTATGCAGCAGAGGAGGTAGACGAGGGGCAGCATGAGGACGAGGAAGTGGGACGAAGAAATCAGGAGGCACGGAGCCCTTAGTCACAGGAGAAAACACAGGAAGAACAGGAGGAAAGTCAATCTAGGAAAGCTGAATAAGCAACAATCAAATGGTAGCAAACACTTTATTTTGTCATAAAAAAGAGTTTTAGGGGCATTTCTTTCTGATCTTCCCCACCCTCACCATGATGTTGATCAACTGCTTTATTCCGTCTCCCAGTTTCGTCCTTGTCCGATTCTCCTGGCCTTTCTCTTTGAAAACTCATGACCCACAGTACTCGTCTTTGAAGGATAAAAATCTTCCCGCATGTCAGGAAGACTTAGGACCTGGCAGCAGCCGCAGCAGCGGGTAGCGTCGTCGCGAGTTTCCGTTCACGCGTTTGGGCTGCAGCATTCCTGATGAGTCCCCCACCCTGGGCCTCTCCCAGAACACAAAGCACTTGGAAAGGCCTCTCGTTGCAGGTTTCAGGCACACACATGGGAAACATCATGTAAACAGTGAACAAAAAACCTCATCTTTTCGGGTGCTTGGCATTTTCTCCTCGCTCTCACAAAAAGCAAGTAGGCGTCTTTCATTTTCACAATCCATGCACGTATGTACAGCAGTAATTGGGAGGTGACTCTGATCTGGCGCGGTACGGGGTTGATTGACCTCAGATAGGCCGAGGGCCATTACTCAGTCTGTGCACTACTCTCAGAGTGGGGTTTGTTTTCTCACTCCTTGAAAAACAGGACTGTTGACTGAGTTCACTTACTGACCTCATATGATGAAGTCAGTCCTTATCCACCTTTATAAAAGTAGACTATGTGGAATATGATACACCAATACGAAGTTTTACAAATTAATACAAGTAAAATATATAAATTACAATGAAATAGAGGAAGGTTGTGGTTTTGTCCTCGGGCGGCGGCTCTTTTAGCAGTCATATTGCTGTAAGGAGAATGCAGTGTGTATTAGGTTATGCTCAGGACAAACAATGATGCCATTTCTGTCCTTTAAATTCCTGTTTTAAGCAAACATTAGGCAGAGTGATCTCAACTTCAGCTGAGCATTAGCCAACCACAGCTAGGGCTTCGACAATGCTCCAGCAATGTCTCCTAAACAGACCAGAGCTATTGTCCTTCCCCAGTCAAAGCTGCTGAAAGAGCCCACAGAAACTTCAGAGTAGCCGGCAGAGCCATGGGAGCGTCACCTGGCTTTGGGCTCATTGTGGGTAACCTTTCCAGTTAAATGCTACCAAATTATGGACTCAGTTCTTCTGCCCTCTGAGAGCACCTTTTGTCTCCTAACAAAAGTCCCTGATCCTCCGTTCAGTGTCTGGGAAGAAACTACCCCACAGTGACTCAGGTGCGGACACACTGTCTTTTCTCCCCAGCGCAGCGCCACTCCCTGACAAATCACTTTGGCTGTTTTGCTCACTGATTTTTTGCCTGTCTGCAAAATGCACCAGCAACCAAGTCCAGTGAGGGCTCTGCCTTGTATGAAATCCAAGGCTAAAGATAGATTGTGTTATAGCAATCCAGAGAGAATTCTTCTCGGTCCCTCCCCAACCATGTAGCCTGAAAATAGCCCTAGGCTGGAGGTTTCCTGCTTGGTATTTTTTCTTGGAAATTTGGCAGGATCCCAAAGAAATGATTAATCTGACTGTGCTTGCCTGAGAAGGAAAACCAGATTTTTATTTTAGGTTCCCCTGAAAAATTATAGAAAGTTTCCATTTAATTCCAGCAAAGTTTTTCATGGTAGCAACTTGTAGTTTTCGTTAGATTTCTTTCTTATTTTAAAAAGAAAGTTAAGAGAACTGGAACCTTTGGAATAAATGATTGGAAAACATAAATGAAGTAAGTTTCTGGTTACTTAATCCTATTTTACAGAAGACATAAAACAATTCCCCCCAAATTAGACCAAGGTTGGACTTCCATCAATTCAATAATACATAGCATTTAGAAGGATATAGAAGCAAGAACTTGCCCTCTACGAACAAATGCATATTTCTCCCCAAAATCATATCCTCAGGAAACAAGTGCTTCCTGGTTTTCTTTCACAGTGAAAGGCTTTTCATGAGCTGCTATTCAAAGACTACTAGTGATTGCCCAGGCTCACTTAGGCATTTTTTGTGACTCCTTATTAGGGAGGAACTGTAGAGAATCCAACAGACCAGCAAGTGTAGCACACAGGCTAAGAGCAGGAGCACTGGCGTACAATGACCCAGGGATGGAAGCCTATTACTTCCTTATGAGGTCGTCTCAGATGTATCGCTGAATCTGAGCCACAGTCTCAGAAAAGTGAGTGCAGCACCGTGCCTGATGCAAAGCATGCTGGCCGATGTTGGACACAGGAGAGCCAGCCAGGAGAGGACTTGGAATTTGTGGGGAGTGAAAAGGGCATGGATTTTATCCTGAAGGCTGCCCTGCATGTACAGGCAGCTTGTTCCTCTGGACATAGAGCCCACCACAAAGAAACACTATAACACAGTGACCGTGAGGCTCAAGGGAGATTCTCCCTGGGAGCCAAACAATGCTATAGATGTGTTTGCACAAAGGAATAAAGGTTAGTCTGGCAGGCATGGTTGGGTTTGCCTTTTTCTCTGTGATGAGAAGAATGGTGCATTCCGGCACTCATCTACCTTAGGGCCTGGCTAGCTTCTTACCTGTTGGCGAGAGCAGCAATAGCCACAGATGCCTCCAAGCACCCCATTTATGACTTGAATGAGACACAAGATGAATTCAATTCCACCAAGAGCCAAGAGGATGGAAAACAGAGTCACGTTCCACTCCACAATGTGCTTGGGTTCAACGCACTGGGACCACGTGGAAGTGTCCAGAAGGTACCTGTGGGTAAAAAGAGCCACTTCTGAAGGTGACCACAGCTGATGTGGTGGGTTTTCACTCAGGAAAAAAGGAATGCATCAACTCAAGACCCTTGACCAGATTCTCCCAATGCTTGTCATTCCACAAAACAGACACACTTGGTCCAGATCTTATCACAATAAAAATACAAAATTAAAACCATTTTTTTACTTCTAATTTAAGATACTGTGGTTGGAAATCTTTATAATGATGCTTATACCCACTAAAAGTTATATGCATTCTTCTAAACAAAAATTAAAACATAAATCTGGCTTTATGATATGTTTAAAGCTGAAGTAAAATTCATGCATGTACTTGAGAGTGAACTCAGAGCAGATGTGGAAACACAAAAATGACGCATGTGTTAAGGTAGGAGAAGGGTAAGTGATTTCTTTACTCTTTCCCAATTTCATTATTGCTTAATTGTCATCTGTGTGAGAGGGAGGACTTGGTAATCAATACTGAGTAAATAGTTATTTAGAAAACATGATCTTTTTACATTAGTATTTTTGGAATTTTAAGGTATTAACTAAATAGTTTTAATTAAACTTAATTTGGAGGTAGGTGTCGTGGTGCAGTGGGTTAAGCCACCATTTGGGATGCCCACATCCCCTCTCAGAGTGCTGGGGATTCAGTTCCACTTCCCATCCAGCTTCTTACTAATGTGCACCCTGGGAGGCGGCAGATCAAGTCTCAAATATGTGGGTCCCTGACACCCACGTGGAAAACACAAATTGAGTTCCGGGTTCCTGGCTTCTGCCTGGCCCAGTCCCGGCTGTTGCAGATATTTGAGGAGTGAACTAGAGAAAAAAAGTAATCTCTCTCCCTACTTCTCTTTCTCTCACACACACACACTCTCTCTCTTCCTCCCTCCCTCTCTCTCTCTCTTCCTCTCTCTTTCACACACACACATATTATCTCTCTCTCCCTGTGCCTCACACTTGCTCTTCCTTTCAAGTAAATAAAAATAAATTAACTCTAAAACTCAACTGTTACTTTTGAAAGTTATCCAAATTCTGACAAGTTCAAATACTAGAGTTTTTCAACTGAGACTTTTGAGAACAAAATTATTTTTTGCTTATAAGAAATAAGTTACTTTGCAACATGGAGCACAGGGATCAACCACAACTAATTTAAGATGCCTCTTCTTTACGTTCATAATGCTGTGCCCATACATCTATAATGGGAAGTAGCACACTGCATTTACTCAGAAAACAAAGATTGTCAAGCACTCCAGGTGCGTTCAACACTGAGCCGGAGCTGGGCATATAATGGTGAACAAGGCATGGACTGTTCTGGAAGGGCGTCGCATTGAAGGTAAGAGATGAGTAATAGTCAAACTCAATGCAACAGGTACTCTGATAGGGTAAATAAAGCATGGAAGGACCACTGAGGAAGGGCACCTAACGCAGTCCAGAGAGTACCTGCTAAGGTATCCACAGAGGTAGGAACCAGACCTACTTATCACTGTACATTAGTCCCTAGGACAGCATGTGGCACATAGCAGGTACTCCACACATTTTAAATGTGGTTCACTGACATCACTTTGTGAAATGTCAGCAAACTACACTGGGGGCACATCTGACTATATACCCGAGTTAGATTTCTAAATACTTGGGTATTTTTTTTCAATCAGGAAAAATTCGACCTTTGATTACTCTTCTAGAATTTCAGTCTTTGCTACATCATAGACTGTTTGGATTTTTAAGGAGATAGGATTCAATCAGGTGGGAAAATCAAGAATTGACCGAATTCCACAAAGAGGGCTAGTATAATTCTTTCCTTATCACTTTTTCCTGCCACAGCAGAACAAAGGGGCTTGGAATTAGACACCTAACTTTAGAATGGTTCATTCAGCCAATCAGAAATTCCATTTGTTGACTAAAAAAAGCAAAGATTCTCTCATGGCCCTGTGTTTCTGCAGGTTTGTGGAATAAAAATCAGTGTTCTCAGGTCACAATGCAAAAAAAAAAAAAAAAAAAAAAAAAAGTTCTTTGTCTTCATTTGGCTACCAGGCAACAAACCTGTAGCTTCTGGCTGTTAGTTATTCCCCATATGGAAACCCCTGGAGAGGGTCACATGAAGAATCATATTTAAAAGAAGAGGAAGGTTTCTTGCAGAAGCTAGAGTGGTCATTAAGAGGGACATACAACCTAAGAATTGCAAAATAAATAAATAAATACATAAATAAAAACATACATTTAAGGATACTCCGACCTGTCCTTGCTAGTCTACCAGCATAAGCCATGACTTTGGAGAGTAGGCTCCTGCAATGATTGCATATGCTTGTGCATACACAAATAACACGTGACTGCTAGTACATTCAACGTGTTCAGAACAAATATGAATCATCATAGAGAACAATTTTGAACATCGAACTCCCACGAGAGTCTTCCTTCCAATGCTGCTGCTGGGCCGTGCTCCTTGTAAGGCAGCAGACCATATTACCACTAGCAGGGGTGGCGTTCCCAAGGCCTCAGCCTCTGGGGGAGCATTCTCATGTATTACCTCAGTAATCCTCATGACGTCTGCCATCCGCTTTTGACAGATAAAATAACTGAGACGAAAGAGCGGTCACTTCATGTTTTCCTGTTTTCAGAGAGCAGGTACAGAGGCGGAATGCCAAGCTCATGATCTCATGAATATGCTTATATACATACACAATCCTCTTCATAAGATGCTATACAATTCATAGGGATAAACACGCTTACTCTTGATAGCAGAAGAGCAATTGAAATTATTGTCTCTCTCTCTGCCTCTCCTCTCCCTGTGTAACTCTGACATTCAAGTAAAATAAATACATCTTTTTAAAAAAAAGAAATTATTGTCACTTATAAATCTTAAAGTTTTCAGATGTCAACTTCAAAAAGCAAATAAGGAAGAGGTAAACTTAGAATCGACGCCCACCCAAAAACACATGTCATTCATTCATCACCACATATATCAGTGTCCATGCAAACTTTCTGTTTCTATTCTTTTCTCGGTGAGAAAAGAAGTAAATATCAACAGAAAGCAAAGAAACCCCTTAGATTACCCCGATGTTAAAGTTGTGACTAATATCATCTTCATATAGCCCAATAGCTTTAAATAAAGACTGCTCTGCAGGGCCCGCATTATGGTGTAGCTGATAAAGCTGCTGCCTGTGATGCTGCCATCCCATATGGGTGCCTGGTTCATTTCCTGGCTGCTCCACTTCTGATCCAGTTCCCTGCTAATGACCTGGAAAATCAGAAGAAGATGGCCCCAGTGCTTGGGCCTCTGCACCCACGTTGGGGACCCAGATGCAGCTCCTGTTTCTCACCTTGGCCTGGACCAGCCACAGCTGTTGCAGCCATCTGAGGTGTGAAGCGGCAGATAGAAGAGCTTTCTCTACTTGTCCCTTCCTCTCTCTCTGTAACTCTGCCTTTCAAATAAACAGAATAACTCCTTTAAAAAAAAGACTGCATGCGGGGCTGGTGCTGTGGCCTGACAGATAAAGCCATGGCCTGCTGTGCCAGCATCCCATATGGGCACCGGTTTGAGTCCCGGATACTCCACTTTTGATCCAGCTCTCTGCTCTGGCCTGGGAGGGCACTGGAAGATGGCCCAAGTCCTTGGGCCCCTGCACCCACACGGGAGACCTGAAAAAATCTCCTGGCTGCTGGCTTCCGATTGGTGCAGCTCCAGCCATTGGGACCAACTCAGGGAATGAACCAGTGGATGGAAGACCTCTCTCTCTCTCTCTCTCTCTCTCTCTCTCTCTCTCTCTGCCTCTGCTTCTCTGTAGCTCTGTCTTTCAAATAAATAAATAAATAAATCTAAAAAAAAAAAAGACTGCATGGACAAAGTTCTTAAGTTTTCTATGTATATGGAGGTGGGGTATGATTTGTCCAAGATTTTGACTAAAATTCATATAGTTGACATCCTTATATAAGGATCCTATAATGCTTTCGTTTAAAACAGTAAAATGGATTACATTGAACCAGCCAATTTTTCTGGTTTCACATATAAATGACCTGAGTACGAACTACAGTTAGATTGCCTAGACTCAAATCCTGATTGCTGCTTCCTAGTCATGTGACCTTGGACAAGCTACTTCATCTCTTTATGCCTCCCCTTCCTTGTCTGTAAATTAGGAGTTTCAGTGGAAGTCATTCATAGGGCTATTATGAGGACTTAATATTATGTCTATTATGCCATAAAGGCTATTATGAGGAATCAGTGAATCTATTGGAAGCACTTAAAGCTTGTCCACATCAGGGACTGGCCGTCCATCCCTGGGCACCTATTGTTCAAATAGTGCCTGAGTCAGGGTGAGTCAGTACTGGCTGGCTGGCCGGAAGATGGATGGCCGGAGGTCTGTTCAGTTTGATGGGGTTCCCACCACACACATGTCCGCATAGGAACGCGTGACCAGGCAAGGAGCAATTACGTACTGTCCCTCAGTGCTGGCGAAGGTGTAGTTCCACTGGCCAAGGGAATTAAGACATCTTGGTCCTTCTGCCAAGCCCAGCGCTGCCACAATGATGCAGTAGCCAGACCCAAGGATTCCGATGACAGCTACCAGTCCAGAAGAAAGCATCTAGGGAGGAAGAGTCGAGACGTGAGCCGCAGAGGCTGTGGCTGCTTCTCGGGCGTCACTTTCCCCACCGGGGCAAGAGGACCTACCGCGCATCTCTTGCCACAGTTTTCGTGTCCGCAGCAGCCACAGCAATCATCCTCTTCCAGCCCAATGAAGACAAACGCTGGCAGGAGTATCTGGTCAGGAGACAAGCAAGCTCAAGTCATTGTTCCTCTGCAGCTTGAGTGTCTTCCCCGCCCACCAGAAAGCTTTTATTTAAGGTATACAAATTTCGTGCATTTCATGAATGCAGCGTTAGGAACATAGCCATTCTTCCCTCTGTATCCACCCTCCCACCTGCACTTCCACCCTTCTTCCTCCTCCCTCTCTTATTCCAATTCTTAGTTTTTACTGAGGTCTATTTTTCAATGAACTTTATACACATAAGATTAACTCTACACTAAACCCAGAGTTCAACAAACTGTTTGGAAAAAAAAAAAAAAACAAAGAACAAAACTGTTCCTCAACAGTAGAGACAAGGGCTGTTCTAAGTCACTGCATCTCTTTTTTTTTTTTTTTTTAAGATTTAACATTTTTTTAAAGATTTATTTTATTTATTTGAAAGACAGAGCTACAGCCAGAGCTACAGCCAGAGAGAGAAAGAAAGAGAGAGAGAGAGGCCCTCCACCAGTCGGCCCACCCCCCAGACTGCCACAACGGCCGGAGCCACGCGGATAAGAAGCCAGGAGCCAGGAGCCAAGAGCCTCCCCTGGACTCCCCATGCGGGCACAGAAGCCCAAGGACCCGGGCCATCCTCCACCACCACCCCAGGCCACAGAAGAGAGCTGGATCGGAAGAGGAGCAGCAGGGACCAGAACCGGCACCCACAGGAATACCGGTGCCTCAGGCCAGGGCCCCAGCACGCTGCGCCACAGCACCAGTCCCAAAGTCACTGCATCTCAAAGTGTGTAACTGAGTATCTTTTGATAAACAAAAATGCTTGTTTCTCATGGTGTTCACTGGCTTTGATTAGGTTGACTGAGTAGCTCAAACAATTTAAAACTCTGGGCGGGGGCGGAGGGAACCCCTCTGAACACTGTGAAGTGTCAAAGCTTTCCTTAGGGCCAGGATATAGAAGGGGAGGGGTAAAGAATTATTTATAAATGTGTTTATTCCATAAGAATTTATACCATAGTCCCAGACACAATCTCTGCTTTGGAACTGGTAAGCCCTATCGCTAAAACTGATGCATCTCATCAAATGCAGAAGATACCAACAAGTCTTTAATAGACTAACTGAAACTTTCGTGTAAGTGGGAGATTTTAAGGCTCCTTTGAAGAGTAGTTTAAGCTTAACCGTAAAGTTCTTTAAGAATGAGAAGTCTGAAATACTTTAAGTGCGAGATCACAGGTGATTTACCCAAGTGCGATGTTGTAGAGACAAATGATTATGTTACTTGATAACAACGCTGAAACTCAAAAAGAGCTTTGCTGTGCCACAATTAGTGTATTGGACTCAAATACTTTAATATCTTTTAGTTGACTAAGAAAAAATATCCTGTATGGTATTAATGCCATAAAATTTGCCGTTAAAATTCTTCATCTTAACGTTTTAAAGTTGCAAACTTAAGTTTCCCCACATTCTTCCCATGCTGTGGTTGAAGCTAATACTCTCAGCTCCCAGGTTACCAGGCGAATTCCTCCCACTTCAGTTAAAAACAAACTTTGGAAAAAACAACACATTCCACTCTTAGCTTCAGATATCGATCGGCTGCTAACCGTAGGGTTTTTCTTGCAACACCACACCCCAGCATTACATAAAGGAGAACGCTTTATAATTTTTTTAAAAACAGCAGTGCACTCAACAATTCATTGTTTCCCACTGTTACAGATGCCTGGGAATAAAAACCAGAGAACTTGGATCTAAGACTGCTGACACCAGCTGACCCCTCCCAGGTCCCCAGAGCAAACAATAACTGATACTCCAGCACCAGAAACTCTCAAATCTGCCCTAAAAGCTGATCTCTATTTGCTAGTCATAAAGTAAAAGCTCACTAAACAGGCAGTTCACTTTTAGTTAAAAGAGGATTTTGTAAAATAACGTCTCATACAATTAATGTACCAAATATCAGCTTGCGTCTAATCTGCTTTCAAAAGAAAGAACAGCCAAAATTTTGAAAAGTCGCTGTTTTCGGAACCAGGCATTACCTTAAACTTTCCACGAAAACGCATAAGGAAGACATCTAGTTAGCAGGAGAGGGTCTTTCTAAGGGTGTGAGAATTCTGAACGACTTACCAGCAAGCCCCCTCCAAGGATGCCCGCAAAGAACCACACGAAGCGGCTGAGGTGGTTTTCGGAGGCGTACTTGGTTTCGCCATTGGGAAAGTAAAGCAAGATGTTAGCTACGATGCTGAGGACGGCGAGCCACACCAGGGAATGTCCGATGCCTCGCGCGCACTTGCCGTAGCACATGGTGGCGTCCCGGCGGCCAAGAGCTTCTCCCTCCCGTCTGTCTGCGGGTCAGTGATGCCCTGGGTCAGATGAGTGTGTGCTCAAGCGTGGAGACAGCAAAAGCAGTTCCCAGCCCATTCCTGCCACCTCTTAAATACTGCCAGTTCTGAGTCACTGGGTGGATGAGGTACTTGGCTTTCATTGGTCCTGGTGGCAGGCTCCGGTGGGGGTGGGGGTGGATGTCCCGCCCTCCCAGTGCAAACCCTGGGACAAGCGAAACCAGGGGCAGGATGTGAGAAGCGGCCTCAGTCACAGGCAACAGAGAAAATGATTAATCCTCAACAAGGAATTCACTGTGCAACTCCTTCCCAGCACAGGGAACCGCCGGCAAAGTCTACCTCTGTGTCCATGGCACCCCCGGCATGAAGCTTCAGAAATAGCAGGCTGGGATCCTGTAACCGGTTGGATGGCTTCCAGGTCTGGGGCTCTGTGTTTTTCACTTCTACCTCTGCCTTGATTTAATTTGCCACCGGGAGCAAGTTTCCTGAGCTCTGAGCTCCGTGTCTTACAGAGGAGGTGTCGGAGCTGTCACCTGCAGACTTGAGGAGGCAACTGGGCAAGTTCCTGAACAGCCTTCTCTCATCTGCCGAGGCAAGCTCCTCGGGACTGATCCTGCCGGCCAGCCTCCCTGGACGTCTGTCTCCAAAACAAACCTGCACCTCGGCCAAGTTGGCCTCGGAGACACAGGGGCCACAGGCACTTCTTGAACCTGGAGATTGCTGTCTGGGAAAGCAATGCCTGGGACGGAGGAGGAGGGCCTAAAGTAAAGCATGCGACAAGGATTTTAAAAAGAAGAGGGAGAGGAAGCAGTGGGAGAAGAAAGGAAAGAGGAAGGAGGGAAAGAAGTAAGGAAGGAGGGAGATGGGGCAGGGAGGAGGCAGAGAAGGGAGGAGGCAGGGAGAGTGAGAGGGAGGAAGGAACGAAGGAAGGGACAAGAGAAGGGAGCTTGGCAATCCCAGTGAAGAAACAGCCTGAGAGACCCTGGAAGGAGGAGGAGAGTCCCAACCCACTGATCATGGCACAGAGGTGGGCAGGAGGCTCCCCAGCCCTGTGGCCCAGAGGGTTAAGCTGCCACTAGCAACACCAGTATTTCATATGAGCGCCAGTTCAAGTCCCAGCTGCTCTGCATCCACCTTCCTGCTAGTGTGCCTGGGAAAGCCGCAGCAGATAACCCAAGTGCTTGGGCCCCTGCCACCCATGTAGGAGAGCAGTATAGAGTTCCTGACTCCTGAGTCCAGCCTGGCTCAGTCCTGGCTGTTGTGGCCATTGAGGGAGTGGACCAGTGGATAGAAGGCTTCTCTTTCTTTCTCTCTCTCTCTCTCTCTCTCCCTCTCTGTGTGTGTCCATGCTTCTTTCTCAGTCATTCTGCTCTTCAAGTAAATAAATAAATCAATCTGTTAAAAAAAAAAAAAATAAAGGCATGACCAGAGGGTCTACCTAACCAGCACCCAAGACCAGCTTTCCTGGGATCCCCCTATGAAAGCAGAGAAAGTCTCACTTTGCAGAGGGGTTACCTTGCAGAAGGATGGTTTGGATGCTGAAAAAGTCAGCCCTTGCATAGCATGCTGCACCAGCCAGCTGGATGGCGGGGGGCGGGGGCAGGCGGGGATAACAGGACAGCCAGGTGGGGCCAAGAGCCCAGTCACCAGAGGGAAAAGGCCATGGGGAGTTCTTGGTTCACAAGAGGAGGGTGAGCAGGACTGAGCCAGAGTCAGAAGGACTTGCTCTAAAGCTAGATGATGGATCACAAATCAGAATTGAGGAGGCCAGGCAGGGATGTGGGATCTGGCTGGGAGGAGAGCCCAAGAGGAGGTGTGGCCAGATGCAGCCGCCATCCAGAAGGGCCTGAGGCCAGTGGGGACTACACTGCAGGCAAGGGAGGCCTGGGACCGCGCCCACCTGCTCAGGTGGAGGTAGGTGAGTCTTTGTTAGAACATCACACCTCACCACCAAGCATCTGACAACAGGGCCCATGTGCCTTGTTACTATGTGTTCTGCTTGGAGACAGGCGTCCACAGGGAACAGGGCCTGGAGGGACAAGCCTGTGAATGAGGGGCTCCCTTGTAGTGCCCAAGTGGGGAAAGCGACCCTTGGCTGACTCTGCTACAAAGGCTCAAATCCTCTTCCTTCCTCTCTCTCGCCCGTTCCTGCAGACAGCCCATCAGGGAGCAGGGCGCAAGGGAGTTTGCGAACAGGAAGTCAGAAGAAAGAGCCCCTCGCGGCTGTTTTCCAGGCTCGTGGACTCGGGCAAGTCACACGATCCAGGACCCTCCAGAAAGCATGGGCAGGCCCAGACAAGACTCACTTAGCCACTTAAAACATTTCTTCTGTTTACTTTTTTTTTTTTTTTAAGATTTATTTTATTTATTTGAAAGACAGAGTTACAGAGAGAGGTAGAGACAGAGAGGTCTTCCATCTGCTGGTTCACTCCCCAGATGGCTGCAACGGCCGGAGCTGCGCCGATCCAAAGCCAGGAGCCAGGGGCCTCTTCCTGATCTCCCACACGGGTGCAGGGGCCCAAGGACTTGGGCCATCTTCTACTGCTTTCCCAAGCCATAGCAGAGAGCTGGATCGGAAGAGGAGGAGCAGCCAGGACTAGAACCAGCGCCCTTATGGGATGCTGGTGCTTCAGGCCAGGGTGTTAACCCACTGTGCCACAGCACTGGTCCCTTCTGTTTACATTTTAATTGTACATACTTATGGGCTACATTGTGATCATTTGATACATGCTTTCAGTATGTGATGATCAAATCAGGCTTCCATCTCCTCAAACATTAAAATTGTGTGGAGTCCGGGCTGCTCCACTTCTGATCCAGCTCCCTGCTAATGTACCTGAGAAAGCAGCAGAAGATGGCCCAAGTGCTTGGGCCACTGCACTGTCACGGGAGACCCGGAAGAAGCTCCTGGCTCCTGGCTTCGGATTGGCCCCACTCTGGCTACTGCAGCCATCTGGGGAGTGACCCAGTGGGTAGAAGTTCTCTCTCTCTGCCTCTGCCTCTCTCTAACTCTGCCTTTCAAATAAAAAAAAATCTTAAAAAAAAAAAGGAAAGAAAAGCATTAACATTGTTTTGATGCACACTTAACAACGGTGCACATTTATAGGGTAAAATGTGCCGTGTCTGTAACTGTACAATGTGCAGTGATTTGGTCAATCTTGCAATGATATGGACCCAAGAAGAAATACATACATGAAAACAAACACGTTTTTCATGCTGTTTCTGGGAGACTCCTGACCCCCAGAAGCCCATCAGAGGTTCCTTTTGTATGTTGCTCAGGTGAGGTCTGCTGGAGGACTGACTCTGCAAGACTCATGCAGATCTTAAGCCCCATCCTTGACACAAAACGTTTCCGGTGATGGGGCCCAGAAACCTACATTTGTTGCGAACACTCTGAATCAGTCCTTTGTGCCCTCAAGTTCAGAGGTCACTGGTCTGTCCACAGGCCTAGGTAAGTGTCATTTGTATGCGTTATCCTCAGAACTCACACTCACCTTCAGTGCTTCCTTAACTCTGACCGATACACAGTGGGTACAGGAATTGTGGGGAAACACATTGAATTTTCAGGATCGGGATAAGACACGTTCAGCTTTGAGCTCCCAAAATTCTCCTGCAAGCCCAAGTGCTTCCGTTGCCTTCCTGGATGACTCTCCCGTCTTCTTTTACAGCACAGTCCTCTTCTCCCCCTCCTCGGGCCCCCCAGATGCAGCAGAAGTAGAGTCTTGTGTGGTTTGGGCTCCTGGTTTGGGGCCAGATTGCTTTCCCGGACACTTTCCTTAACCACCTGGCTGCCGTCCTGGGCTGACTTTGCCCCAGAGATGATCCTGGTCTTTCTCCTAGCTGTGGGCTCCCAGCGTCCTGGGCAGAGCTGCTGTCTCCACAGATGCTTGCAGGGTTTCCATGCACTGCCCACCCCTGCCCCTGGCCCCACCCCACCCCGGCCTTGCCGTCTTCCTGCCTGGTTTTATTGCCGGCACCTCCCCCAGGGCACCACACTGCAGGACTCTGCTCATGGCCTGCCTCACAGGCCCTCTCTGAAGACCTCGGAACTCTATATCCCCTCCCCCACCGTCTCTCCATCACACTGTCCTGCTCCATTATCATCGCAGACCTTATCATCCCCTTGGATGCTTGGGGTAGGCGCTTGGCACAGCAGTTAAGTCTCTGCTTGGGGTGTCCATCTTCCATACTGGAGTGCCTGGGTTCAAGTGCAGGCTACTCTGCTTCTGATCCAGTTCCCTGCTGCTGTGCATCCTGGGAAGGCAGCAGATGATGGCCCAAGTACTTGAGTCCTTGCCACCCACATGAGAGGTCCTGATGGAATTCCAGCCCCCTGCCTTTGGCCTGGCTATTGTGGACATTTAAGGAGTGAACCAGCAGATGGAAGGTTGTTATCTCTCTTTCCTTTCCAATAAAACGAAAATTAAAAAAAAAAATTTTGTTTGGATGGGCCTTGTGTCTACTTTCCCTGCTGATGCACCTGAGGAGGCAACAGAAGATGGCCCAAGTGCTTGGGTCCCTGGCATCCATGTGGGAGACACAGGTGGACTTCCTGGCTCCTGGCTGCAACTTGGCCCAGCCCTGTCTGTTGTGGTCATTTGGGGTATGACCCAGTAGGTAAGAGCTGTTATTGTGTCTCTTCATTTCTGTCACTCTGCCTTTCAAATAAATTGAACTAAAGCAGAAAAGTCCATTTTATTTTTTTACAAAGGAATTCATCACCCCCTGAAATTATTCTGTCTATTCACTTGTTTCTAGTGTCTGTGTCCTCTCCTCTCCTCTCCTCTCCTCTCCTCTCCTCTCATCTCATCTCCTCTCCCCACTGAAGACTGGACCCTTTTGCCTGGTCCTCTTTTGTCTCCCCAGAGCCTGGAACAATGCCTGGGACATTATAGGTGCTCAGTAAATACTGTTAAGTGCTCCCATGCATACACAAGTGAACTAATGAGAGAGTCTAAGCCTCTTAGCAGGTGGCTTACATTCCAGTCCGCCCACCCTCCCTGCTGCTGTGCCTCTCTGTGAGCCCAGGAACTCTCTGAAAAGCTCTCTGCAATTCATACTGTGGCTCCCAGACCCTGCCATCGCCTGACTGCTGTTAGACTCGGGGCAGGCTGTCAGCCAGTCATTCACTCACCAACATATACTGAGCTCTGACGGTGTTTTCTGAGTGCTGGGGATACAGCCGGGAACAGAATGAAATAAGATCCTTGCCCTTACGGGCGTCCATTCTATCAGAAAAAGAGAGACAAATAAAGATAATAACAAGTATGCTACAAGAGGGCATTAGATGGTAGAGGGGAGTGCGATGGGGGAGCAGGAGACCTTACTGAGTGTGTGCCTCTGGGGCAGAACAGTAGCAGAAGGACCTCACAGGGTGATGATGGCAGAAGTGAGTCAGTCCATGTAGTAAGGCTTGAAGCATCTGGCACTTGGCACCACTCCGTAATGTTTCTCGTCATTGCTTCTTATTTTCTTCCACCCACTCACTCAGGCAAGGTGTCTCCATGCCGCCTATGATTCATTATCTTTATTTTCCTGAGATGTGGTCACTCCAGTAGGTGTTGGATCCCTTTATTACCTTTTCTGACAAATTTTAAAATACTGGAGTCCTCACAGTTTATACTAAAAGACTTACTTCCAGCTGTGTCCCCTCTGGAACCACTCTGGATTCCTGAATACCTCTGGAAGGAATGGGTTTTAGTGCATCCTAGAACTGCAGGCCCCTGAGCACAAGCCACTGACCCTCAACCCCATGTTTCGGGTGGACAGAAAGGCCTTGTTCCCCCACCACAGTCTACCTGCTAACCCTCCCACCCACCTGGCCGAACTCACTGCTTCCTCCATAATGCTTTCTAATACACCTCTGATTGTTTCTCACCCCCAGGCCTGCTCATGACTCCCAACTTACCCCTGAATAAGCCACACCCACAGGGCAACCCCCATCTGACAATGATGCCCAGATGTGTCTTCCTTAGCCTCCTCAACTCCACTAAGGATCCAGGGTGCACTTTAGTTTTCCTCTTTGAGTGCACAATAGCTATCCTGTAGGGCACAGTGTTGGCTATCAAAATACTTACTGAACTTTTGTTCAAATTAATAGGGTAGTTGAGTATGTTCAGTTCCAAGGTTATTTGCTTTTTGTGAAGAGTCAAAATCTCTTACAAAATGTTAGACAAGTGTTACTTTTATTATATCTAAAATCGAAATTTTCAGTTTTACCCATCATTTACATTAGCAGCTGGTGTATACTTCTTTGGTTAGCTGGCCTAAGCTTTTATTTTTTACATTTTTAAAAGAGTTATTTACTTATTTGAAAGGCAGCGCTACGAAGAGGCACAGGCAGAGAGAGAGAGAAAGAAAGACAGAGAGAGAGAGAGAGAGGTCTTCCATCCACGGGTTCACTTCCCAGCTGGCTGCAGTACTCAAAGCTGAGCTGATCCAAAGCCAGGATCCAGGAGCTTGTTCCAGGTCACCCACGTGGGTGCAGGGGCCCAAGCACTTAGGCCATTTTCAACCTCTTTTCCAGGCCACAGCAGAAAGCTGGATTGGAAGTAGAGCAGCCAAGACTTGAACCAGCGCCCATATGGGATGCTGGCACTGCAGGCAGTAGCTTTACCTGATATGCCACAGTGCTAGCCCCTCTCCTAAGATTTTGATATTCAGAGCAGAGCTTCAACAATAATTCCAGGGGAAGCTCCTTTTTTAAAAAAATTTTTTTCTTTTATTTGAAAGGCAGAGAGAGGAAGAAAGAAAGATATTGAGACAGATATCTTCTGTCTGATACCTCAGCCCCCAAATGCCCACAACATCTACGGCTAGGCTAGGATTAATCCAGGGGCCAGGAACTTATTCTGAGTCCCCGACGTGGGTCAAGGATCTAAGTACTTGAGCCATCATCTGCTGCATCTCAGGGTTTGCATTTTTTGGAAGCCATATTGGAAGCAAAGGCAGGATTCGAACCTTAGAACTCCAATACAGAATGTAGGTGTCCCAAGTGATGCCTTACCCACTGCACCAAAGCACCCACCCCAGTAAACTCCTTTCAATAATATCGACTGCCGTTTAAGCACAGGTTTTCATGTTGAAAGCAAACTTCAAGCTTCAAGCTTCAGTAGGGCAAATGGTTCAACTCTGAACCCTTCATGGAATCACTACAGCCACTTTGTGGTTAAACCCACAGGATTTAAAAATTCTCCCCAAGGTCACCTTGCTAGCAGGCTGTGGAATTGTGGCTTACCTTTAAGAACTTCCATCAGTGGTCTATGATTTTATGAGGCTGTGGAATTCTATAAGGAAGGTTTGAATTCATATCTTCTGCCTCTTTTTTGGATTCTTCCATGCATATTTTGATTTCCTTGTTGACAAAGCACTAGTTTCTTACTCACTTGAACATGACAAATGTGATGACTCATATGTAGTAATCATGCCCATTAGAGCTTTTAAAATTATTATCAGCATCCAGTTCAGCCACTTTAGAGCTTTTAAAATTATTATCAGCAGCAAGTTCAGCCACCTTAACCAAAGGGGGCATTAACTCCAAAGGTGGATCTGGATGGGAGGATGGAACTCACGGACAAGGGCAACCCAGAATATTCTACCCTTTGTGTTCCTCTGCATCAGGGGCTTTCCATGCATACACTCTCATGAGGACTCATTTCCCAGCTTCTTAGTTCACATTACTGCTGTCTGGGATGTGTACCTCCTTCTTTGTTCAAGTGAGTCCTGACTCTGAGGAAAGGGAGCTCCCTGGACAAGGTGCAGACAGGTGCCCAGGCCTGTGGGATCTGCATAAACACAGCTGCTGGGAGCCATCCCTGCCACCGGACACACGGTGGAGTCGCATTCTCAGACAGCATCACTGCCCTCTATTAATTTTTTAAAAAAGATTTATTTATTTACTTGAAAGTCAGAGTTACACAGAGAGAGAAGGAAGGCAGAGAGATACAGAGAAAGAGAGAGAGGTCTTCCATCCACTGGTTCACTCCCCAATTGGCCGCAACGGCCAGAGCTGTGCCAATCCGAAGTTTGGAGCCAGGAGCTTCTTCTGGGTCTCCGATGTGGGTGCAGGGGCCCAAGGACTTGGGTCATCTTCTACTGCTTTCCCAGGCCATAGCAGAGAGCTGGATCAGAAGTGGAGCAGCTGGGACTCGAACCGGTGACCATATGGGATGCCAGCACTGTAGGTGGCAGCTTTACCAGCTACACCACAGTGCCAGGCCCCCCATCTGCCTTTCAAAAAAGAATAGCCCAAGAGCTTCTAAACTGTACATGCTGACTCATCCCAAGAGGAACAACCTTTTTGGCGGGGTGGGGGTTAGCAGCAATCTTTGTTTTAGGCAGAGTTGAAGTCCATTTCTACAGGTTGTTCAACTTTTCAGTTTTCTTTTTTTCCCCTTTATATTTTTAAAAATAAAGATTTATTCACTTAAAAGGCAGAGTTACAAAGAGAGTGCAAGAGAGATCGAGAGAGAGAGAGAGAGAGAGAGAGCGTGCTCTTCCATATGCTGGTTTCCTCCACAAATGGCTACAGAGAACCTGGAACTCCATCTGGGTCTCCCATGTGACTACAGGGGTCCAAGCACTCAGGCCATCTTCCCAGGCACATTAACAGGAAGCTGGATTGGAAGTGGAGCAGCTGAGACTCAAACTGGTGCTCATATGGGATGCTTAACTCACTGCACCACAACAGCTTTCTAAATGAAGCTAACTGAGGTCTGGAGGGGTTCGTTTGCTTGAGAAGACAAGCCAAAACTAGAATAGAGCAAAAACAAGCCCTAAAACATTAAAACTGATAGATTCCTGGTCAACCGGGTGGTTCTCTTTGCGAGGTAGGAAACAAGCTGCTCCCTCTCTGTTCAGTACTATCTGTTTGTTGCAGTAGTTAAGACACTTAACTACTGGCCCCACCTCAGAGATGCTGTGTCTTTCGGGCTGAGTCAGCTTGTGCAGTTTTGGAAGGCCACAGGCGTTCTCTGCTGAAAGTCAGATAGTGTCTGAAGCCCTCCAGGTCTTGCACACCAGGCTATAATTAGTATCCATCCCAAGGAAATGATACTGCAGCCCGTAAACGAGAGTCCTTCTTTCCGAAAAGGATCTGTGCATTGACTATCCTGGGCACACTTGGATGCCGTTGAAGGTAAGAAGTCAGGCCAGGGCTAGTGAGCAGTCAGCCTCCAGGAAGGGAGACCCAGACCCACATCTTGAACTTCAGCCCACGGAGAAGGCATCCCGAGAGGTGATTTGCCTAATGACAGCAACAGAGGCCTGGAAGATTCCCTGGCTTGAGGAGCCATTGGGCAAGATGGCCGCTGTGAGACACTGAACTGGAACTACCAAAACCAGGGAGTGAGGGGTTAGGCGTAAGGATTGTCTTTGGCTTCATCTTGGGCCAAGAAACTTATTTTTAGCTCAAGGATGAAGTGACTGGGAAACCATGAGGGTGTGTCCAAGATGGTTCACACTGCTCCTCCCTCCACCTCCCCTCACTCTGCTGTCTGTCCTGATTACAGCTTCAAATGAAAGACAGTGGGGTGTGCATTTGACACAGCCGTTAAGATGCCCACGTCCTACATTGAAGTGCCTGGTTCGAGTCCTGCCTTCTCTTCGTCTGAGCCAGCTTCCTGCCAGTGTGTTCCCTTAGAGGCAGCAGATGATGGATCAAGGGTTTGGATCCTAGTCACCTGTGTGGGAGAAAAAGATTGAATTCCAGGTTGCTGGCCTCAGTCTGGCCTACCCTTGGCTATTGCGGGCATTTAGGGAGTGAATCAGCATATAGATGTCTCTGTCTCTGTCTCTGTCTCTCTCTCTCTCTCTCTCTTTTTCTCAAATAAATGAAAATTAAAAGCAAGATTTTTAAAAATTAATAGAGGGGGGCCGGCGCTGTGGCGTAGTGGGTACAGCCGCCGACTGCAGTGTCAGCATTCCATATGGGCGCTGGTTTGAGTCCCAGCTACTCCACTTTCGATCCGGCTCTCTGCTACGGCCTGGGATAGCAGTACAATATGGCCCAAGTTCTTGGGCCCCTGCACCTGCATGGGAGACCCCGAAGACGCTCCTGGCTCCTGGCTTCGGTTTGGCACAGCTCTGGCCTTTGCAGCCATCTGGGGAGTGAACCAGCAGATGGGAGCTGTCTGTATCTCAGCTCTCTGTCTCCCAAATAAGTGTAATAATATTAATAAAAAGGGACAACTAAATAGGGTGCAGAGGGGACTTGTGCCAGTCACCACGTGTTGAGACTGAACATCAGAGCTGGCTTGTGTGAAGCCGTTTATAGGTGAGGAAGCTGAGGCTTGTGTGGATAAAGTACGCAGTCAGGGTCACAAGGCTGGTGAGTGACACCGTCTGGGTTCTCTCTGACTGAGATACCCATGGGATTTCTTTCCCACACCTGGCTCATTTTTACCACTCCCCAGGGCTCTCTCTGATGAACACTGTAACTTTGAGACATGGATCAGATGGTCTCTACTTTAGATAGATAAATGATTCTAACTTGGTATCCTCAAAATAAGCCATTCCACTGAGATGGGTTGAATAATCAGACAGTAGTGGATAGCTCGGAGCTCAAGCGATGAGTTAGTTTTGTTGTAGCAAAATAGGACTCTTAACAGTTACATTCAATCAAAGTAAACATTAAATTAACTTGAGACCCCCTAGATTCTGTAGAGGAAAAATATAACAAAGTCTGTTTTCTTTTCCTTTACCCTGGTCGAATGTGTTGAAAGCCCCACCAGGCCTTTTCACCTTCTACATGTATGACTATGGCTGCCTTTTTGCAGAGAGATGGGGGGAACAGCTCTCCGGGTGCTGGTTTCATGCCACTCAAAGCACAGCTGGGCGGGGCTTCTGTCAGCTGGGGGCTGAGATGCCACAGTTGGAGAAGGGAAGGTGGTTGGCTCAGAGCTGGTTTTCAGACTCCACTTTCCAGGGATGCCTGCTACAGAGGAGGAGGTGGTTGAGCGCTGGGCACGAAAGCTTCCCACTGTAGTGGTTTCCATGACTTCAGCACTCAGAGACGTGGACTGAAGCTCACCTGGGAGGCAGCGGGAGCGTTCTCTGAGTCGTCATTCCAAAGCAGTGAGTCAAGGCTGCACGCGGTCCTGGTGGCCTCGCCGCTCTCAGTCTAACTGGTTTTTGAGGTTGTCAAACGCCAGCATGGCACATTTCCCACCGATACTGCATGAGCTGAAAACTCAGGTTACTGCTGATTTTGCCCTAGGGAATCTTATCAAGAAAGGCCTTCTAGCAGTGTACAGCTGAGAGAGAGAGAGAGACAGAGAGAGAGAGAGAGAGAGAGAGAGTCAGACACCAAGGAAACCTGGCAGCTTTGGATTGGCCATGAGGGTCAGGGTAGACAGCGGACCTCACACCCCACCTCCCTCTTTGCAGGCTGCCTGTCTCCAGAGCAAGCATTACTCTACCTTCTAATATAAATACCATGCCTCAGATTTCCTCCCAAGAAAGGGAGTTGAGATTGTAACCAGTTGAGTCATCTAGCGACAACTCCCTTCATTGTGTTAGGTTACAAAACACAGTTGCTTACCATGGGAAACTTAATGGGAAATCCATCCACTACCAGGTCAAACCGTTAGCCCAGCCGTTTCAGATGATTAAAGGAGCTCACAAAACCATGATTTTTCAATAATGCCTGCATGGTCATTTTGAAATTACTTTTGCAGACTCAGAAGATGAGGAAAACTTGAGCAAGGATTGCAAAGGGACTGGAATACCAATTTGAATTAACAATGATTTGCAAAATTTCTAGTGCATCCCTTCCCCACTGGGAATCAAATGAGCCCCTCTGGTGAACCCCTTGGGCATGGCTGTTCCTAAGACAAGCTCAGTGAGGAATTTGGGACAGCTGGTAAGAGATGTCAGTAAAAGTGAGCTCAGGGTGTGGCATCCCAGCGTGGCCCTGGTGCTTCAGTTGTAGAAACCAGTGCTAACTGTCCTCATTTCCCTCCTGAGAGGGGAGAGAAATAATTGCAGGCCCCTGTTCTTCTTGGCTACCTTCTCCTCTTCCTCTGATTTCCTGTCATCTCAATGGTCCTGGCTTCTTGTAAAATGACTTAAAGATTTTATTAATCAGAATTCCAGACAAAGAACTGCACACTCAATAACTAGGCTTATCTGAGTTCCTTTCTGACCTTTTAAACTTTTTTATAGAAACCTTTATTTAATAAATATAAATTTTGAAAGTACAACTTTTACATTATAGTGGTTCTTCCCCCCATACCTGCCCTCCCACCTCCAAGCCATCCCATCCTCTACTCCCTCTCCCATTCCATTCTTCATTAAGATTCGTTTTTAATTATCTTTATATACAGAAGATCAACTCTATACTAAGTAAAGATTTCAAAAGTTTGCACCCACACAGACACACAAAGTATAAAGTACTGTTTGAAGACTAGTTTTACCATTAATTCTCACATGGAGGGCAAGTGCACAGTGACTTCTCCTGTTGTTGATTTAACAATTGACACTCTTATTTATGACATCAGTGATCACCCGAGACTCTTGTCATGAGCTGCCAAGGCTATGGAAATCTCTTGAGTCCACAAACTCTGACATTATTTAGACAAGGCCATAGTCAAAGTGGCATTCTCTGCTCCCTTCAGAGAAAGGTACCTCCTTTTTTGATGGCCTGTTCTTTCCACCAGGATCTCACTCACAGAGATCTTTCATGTAGGGCATTTTTTGCCACAGTGTCTTGGCTTTCCATGCCTGAAATGCTCTCATGGGCTTTTTAGCCAGATCGGAATGCCTTAAGGGCTGATTCTGAGCCAGAGTGCTGTTAAACATTTTTTAATGAAGAAAAGGAAGAAAGAGCACAAAAAGTAGAAGATATTTTATTTTCTCTAGAATCATACACATAGTGCAAATTTTTTCTGAAATCATATATATGAATGGTCTTTAATAGTTCATGGAGGGGCTGGCTCTGTGGCATAGTAGGTTAGTCCTCTGCCTGCAGCACCAGCATCCCACATGGGCACCAGTTCTAGTCCCAGCTGCTCCTCTTCAGATCCAGCTATCTGCTATAGCCTGAGAAAGCAGTAGAAGATGGCCTAAGAGTTTGGGCCCTTGCACCTGCATAGGAGACGTGGAAGAAGCTCCTGGCTCCTGGCTTTGGATCGGCCCATCTCTGTCTCTTGCGGACAATTGGAGAGTAAACCAGCAGATGGAAGACCTCTCTCTCTCTCTCTCTTTCTCTCTCTCTCTCTGCCTCTCCTTCTCTCTCTATGTAACTCTGACTTTCAAATAAATAAATAAAAGTTCATGGGAAGGGACTGGCACTGTGGCATAGTAGGATAAGCCTCTGCCTGCAGGGCTTGTTTCCCATATGGACAACAGTTTGTGTCCTGGCTTCTCCTCTTCCGATCCAGCTCTCTGCTTATGGCCTAGGACAACAACAAATTTACTGAGAAATCACAGTGTATACCAGACATGAGCCTAAGAACTTGGTATGTATGTTTTAGTGAGTTGTCAGGCAACCTTTTGAGGTAGGCACAATTATAACCACCATCGTACTGGTGATAAAACCATAGGAGCTTAAATGACTTCCCCAAAACCTCACTGCTGTCCACTGTGGCTCCACTTATAATTCAGACAATCTGGAGCCATAGCCCACCCTTCTTATCCATCATATATTGCATCTAACCTGGATCATGACCATTGTATGGTGGTGATAAAGCAAATGATGAAGTGAGTATGGCAAAACGCTAACAATTGTGAATCTGGCTAAGGAATCCATGTGAGCTTTTGGTAGTGCTCTTGTAATTTTTCAGTTAAGTTTGAAATTATTCAAAATAAAAAGAGTAAAAAAAGTTAGAATTTTCTTTTAACATTTTTCTGGAAATCATTCTAAGAACTCCTTTGCCACTTTGGGAGCTCCAGGGACATGGTGACCCTTGGCGTATAAGATACTGCCACACCACATGGATATAAAGAGCATGAATGACACACAACTTTTCATCTCTTCAGATGGGCTATCGGGAATTTGATGCAAACACTTGCCTTGGTGACTAATTCTTGCATGTTATTCACCGAGGAGCAGTAGTCCTTGGCTTGGTGTGCAGGTGTGGGTGTGATGACATGATGCAATAGACGTTGGGCGGTGCTGGCCTCTGGCCCTGGTTCCCCACCTGCTGGGGTAGGGGTGCTGAACTTGCCATCCACAGCGGGGTCTCCCCCGGGCTTTCCCTCAGCTTAAGGGAGCTGCCCCCTACCCCCGAGCTCCCCCTGCTCGCCACGGTCTGCTCACCCCCTGCTCATGACTGATGAGGATCACATGGGGACTCCTGGACTCCACTGGACGCCATGAAAGGGCCACGGTAGTGCCCGAGCTCCCAGCGGGGTGGGCTGTGTCCTCCCTAAGTCCACCATAGTTGGCCTTTGGCAGCCGCCCAGCCTTGCTTGTCCGCTCCCCTCAGCCGGTGGGTGTTGGGCTTGGCCCTCAGCAACCTCCGGCACACCCAGCTCCACGCAGGAGTTTCTCAGAGAAGCAGCGATTTAGCACGGGTCTTCCCCAAACCATCAGCCCAGCCCCCCAGAACCAGGCTGCCTGCCTGCCTCCTGGCTCCTTCCTGTGCCTTGCCCTCAGGAACTCTTCTGACCCATGAGGGTCGTAAATGTATAATTTGGGTGTGATTAAAAGAAAACAAAAAGGCAATGTAGCAGGAGGACCTGAGGGAAATGACTTCATTCCTAGCCCCTCTCCTGACCCAGTGTCCTCCTTCGGGACATTTTAAAACAGGTATAAAACTAGAATTGTATAAAACTTTTTGGATCAGGGCCGGCACTGTGGCTAAATGGGTTACACCTCTGCCTTTGGGCCAGCATCCCATATGGGCACCAGTTTGAGTCCTGGCGGCTTCACCTTCAATCCAGTCCCTGTGGTGGCCTGGGAAAGCAGTGGAAGATGGCCCAAGTGCTTGGGCCCCTGCACCTAGGTGGGAGACCCGGTAGAAGCTCCTGGATCTTGGCTTCAGATCAGCGCAGCTCCAGCTGTTGCAGCCATTTGAGGAGTGAACCAGTGTGGGGAGCAGCCCGGACTGGACTGAGTTACTGGAATTAAGACTTATTCTATGCATCTGCTCTCCCACAATATGGCGCTGGGAGAGAAGTAAACAGCTTCCGCACAGCTGCCTCCAGTTCAACCAATAAACTGTAGGACTTGCTACTGATTGGAGGAGAGCAGCGTACTCGGCGTGTGGGCAGCCGAGTTGGGATTGGCAGAGGAGGACTATAAAGGAGGAGAGAGACGGCATTCACAAGGAACATCTAAGGGGAACATCTAGCTGAAGGAACACCTGTGCAGCCCCCGAGAAAGCCGGCCGGCGGTGTGCCGCTCCCCTGCGGAAGTGGGGAATGTGGCCAGGGGGAACTGCCCTTCCACGGAGGTGGAAGGGATAGTAGCCAACCCGGGAAGAACCAGCAGCAAACCCGGGGAGGGCCGAGCAGACGAAAGAACAGCGCAGGGTCCTGTGTCGTTCCTCCACGAAGAGGGGGAGCGACAAACCAGCAAATGGAGGACTTCTCTCTGTCTCTCCCTCTTTCTGTCTGTAACTCTACCTCTCAAATAAATAAATCTTAAAAAAAAAAAACAAAAAACAAAAAAACTCCACGCACCCTCTTGGCTGTCCCCTCAATAACCCATGGCCTGACTTGCTTCATATCTACCTTACCTACTCCGTTGTGCTTTGAAGCATTTTCCAGACATAATATTATTTCATTTCTGTGTTTCTCAGTTTGAATCTATATGGGAGAGTGATCCTTTTTAAAACATACCCCTCATAGAATTAAATAAAATATAATAAATTCGTAATCGTATCTTCTTATCTTCCAGTGTTCAAAATTTCAGCTGTCTGTAAATGTGGTCACAGTCGCTGTGTTTGGCTTACGTGATCTGTATTTGAATACAAGATTCAAGTCTACTTGTCATGATTGAGTGCTAGGTTTCTGAAGGTTTCTCTTCCTCCTTTTGCTGTTTTCCCTTCCCTCGCTGAGGAGAGCTGCAGAGTTTCCCACAGTCTGGGCCTGTGGTATTAACACGCTGCGTGTGTTTCCTGCAGGTTGTTAGTTGGGCCAGGAGGCTTCATCACAGTCAGGTTCCTTCTTCTTTTCCAGCAAGACAGCTCTTCGTGGGACACTGAAGCAGCGATTTTCTGCCCACTAATGCTCACAGCTGTTGATGATGGATACCTACTTACAAGCTCTTCTTAGGAGCTACACAGAGACATATTTTACCATTCTGAATTAATTTATCAGCCAGACTAGTTTTTATAAAGTCACCCTTCTGCATGTCTATTTTTGGAGACCCAGAAACAGAGTTTGTATAAGAAAGCTAGGATAAGGGCCTGTATTGTGGCATAGCAGGTGTAACTGAGGCCTGTGACGCTAGTATCCCATGTGGGTGCCCGTCAGGGTCTTGGCTGCTCCACTTCTGATCCAGCTCCCTGCTAATGGCCTGGGAAAAACACCAGAAGATAGCCCAAGTGTTTGCTCCCCTGCCACCCACAAGGGAGACCCAGATGAAGCTCCTGGCTCCTGGTTCCTGGCACAGCTCTGGCCGTGTGGCCATCTGGGGAGTGAACCAGCAGATGGAAGATATCTTTCTATCTCTCTGTCTCCCCCCTCTCTCTGTGTAACTCTTTAAAAATAAATAAATTTTTAAAAAAGAAAAGTTAATATAAATGCTGGACTCTTTCCTTTGATTTACTGATCTAAAAAAAAAAAAAGAGTTAATTTCCCATCATCTTCCCAGTATAACCAACTGATTTTTGTCTTGCTCACTATTACGAATTGCATGAGTTCCTAGTGTATCACAGGTCACTGAAGTTATTGGCACTGAGTTGCTCTGTCCTGGGTCCATGGGAGCCTCTTCAAGTTTGCTCCTGAATCCTGTATTCATGGTCCCAGTGGTCTTCACCAACTTCCTTGCTATCTGGTATAACAAGTGGCGCCAGGCTTCCTGGACCATCTCCTGCCCTATACATGTAATTGTCCATTTCTCTGAGCAGCCCGGTTCTTCTTAGTGGGAAAAGAGAATTCAAAGCTGCAGTATAACCTCAGGAAGCATACACAGTTACTAAAAAAAATAATTCATGGGGCCAGCTTTTAGTCTAGGGGTTAAGATGCCTACATCCCACATCAAATACCTGGGTTTAATTCTCAGCTCCAACTCCTGACTCCAGCTTCCTGCTAAAGCAGATCCTGGGAGGCAGCAATGAGAGTTTTAGTAATTGGGTTCCTGCCTCCAACATGGGAGACCTGGATGGAGTTTCCAGTCCTTGGCTTTGCCCCAGCCTCGCCCAGCTATCGTGGACATTTGAGAAGTGAACCAGCACTTGGAATCTTGCTCTTTCTTCTCTCAAATAAATAATTTAAAAAATCTTATATTCAGAAGAGGTGAGAAAAAGGGATTGTTTTATTGTTCTTTTAATACCCCTCTGTACTATTTTAATTTGATCATGTAGATTTACTATTTTAACTATTAATTACATACAAATTCTACATAAGTTCATTGTTGAAAAAATCAAATTCTTTGCTCATTCTTTCCATGCAAGAGATAACTACACTTAACAATTGTGAATTCTTCTACCCTTTTTCTTAACCAGTATTGTTTCTTAGGTAAGACTAGTGCACTTATGATTCCAGATCCTATTTTTACTTATTCAAATGATTCATAGAACTAGAAGTCTGAAGGCAAAATATCAGGGAGAGCAATTTGGACCTTCATTGAGAACAACAAGCAGGGCCTCCCGGCTGCCAACTCCAGGGGGTGCTGTTGACATTGTGCCTCGGAGACTGGGGCACCCTGGCGTAGGCAACACACAGCAAACCAGCTGACAGACCCACAGGAGCAACGGGAGTGAACGCTCAGGAAAGACATGACTCTTAATGTATAAAAAGGTGCTCATGTTCCCTCGTAAGAAGATAAAGGCAAAATAGCACTACACCAGAATACTATTTTCCACCTATCAGACTGGCAAAAATGAAAACGCTTGCTAATTCGTACGTACCTTATGCTGGCAGAGTAACTCTGTCTGTTGGGCAATTAGGCACAATGCATTCAATTATGAATGAATTGGCAGTTGCTAATTCAGAACACCTCTTGGAATTTACCCTACCAATGTGCTTGAATGTTCGGAAAATGATGTATGTATAAGGCTGAGTTTCCTAACCCTAACCGAAATGTATCATTTCCTTTCTTTATGGAGCAGGAAGGAACCCACTACATGATCAGCTGATACCTTTGTTACCAATAATAATCACAGATATTTTCTGTCATATTACCATGGTTGCAGGCGTTTTGAAATGGCATTTGTGCTCATCTGTTCTTTCAAATTGCAGTAGTTAGTAGACCCACTGCTAGATCTTGTTCTCTACTTTATTAACAAGCATGTATTCCCTACATAAAAATATTTCATAGCTATACTTCAGTGTAACTGGTTTCCTTTTCATCCTGATGATTTTATCATAAACACTAAAAAACACTATGGTAAGACAGAAGTCCTAGACCTCACCAGACTGCCAGAAAGCTTCATGGCCACAAAATAGGTTAAGAATGGGGCAATTCATGGTGTCATACATAGATAGAAAGAGATACAGGTAAGCTTGGAAGTAGACAAGAGGGAACTGGCTACATTGCTACAATGGAATACTCTGAAAAAAAAATCTAATTTTACCTAAGAAAATGAAACAAAATCCCAGATATTTTAAAATACAGCAGTGTGAAGAATTGCTGTAGTGGGCTACTACTCACATGAAAATGAAGGGAGGCGAATACATGCAAATGTCTGTTTGCTTGTTTGTACATAAAATAGCTCTGGAAGATGCACAGGCAACTGATGACAGTGGGGCCTCCGGAGAGGAGAACGGGGTGTCGGGGAAAGTTTGTCCTGATCAACCTTATAGGACCTTCAGAAGTTGTGAACTTTCTGAGTGTACAACCTATTCAAAAGTTAAATAAATACAAACCTAACACTTGAAAACTTACTAGAGTCTGTGAGGGTGGGGGGCTGGGGGAGGCGCTAATTCACAGCCTACCCCTTGTCTAGTACCTCAACCACCTCCTCCACTAAGAAACCATAAAAACAACCTCTCTAAGACCCCCTGCCTTTAGAATTCTCTCTGCCAGAAGTAAATGTTGCTTTATTCTAGCGCAAGGCAGACGTGGGCAGTGCTGTGGGTGCTGTGGGTGCAGTGGGTACCTCACAGGCCAAGCCGGCTTCGGTGGCCCTGTGCCCAGTGGGCACTGAAGGGAAACACAGGAATATGCGCAAGGTAAGCAGTTTTGGACTCAAACATTCTTTGCATTCCCATACTATATTTGTTTCAAGATGAAGTTTTACGCATAGAATGGGGGCACATTTGTTTGCTTTGGTAGTTACATGTGGAGCCTAATGACTGCAATTTGAAGGGAAACATAAATATTATGGGATGAGATTGTTGAAATACTTCTTCTTCCTCCAATTGCTCTCCTGGATTTCCTACTGTTTCCAAGTGAAGCCAAGTGTCAGTGCAATCCAGTGCTCACCACCCTTGCCCAGGACAGCTTTGGTAATGATGAGTGCATCTATACTACCAAGTAAAATATTTAGAAGAAAACTTGAATGTCAGGTCCCGAGGGATGCCATTAGCACAAGTCATGATCACCAAAAGCGTGCAAAGCAGGGCTTATAAATATTTATCTGGGGCTTTATTATAGCAAATGCTAACTTTTCTTGGGATGTAGGTCAACAGAAGAAAACCTGTTATATTTTTTGGAAAATATTTCGTTTCAAAGCTAACCTAAGGTTTGTGTCACAATCAGCGAAACCATCACAGGGCCTTGCCATTAAAACTCACGTGAACAAATCATTTAAAATTCAAATGCAACCTTATTATAGTATTATTTTTATGGTGGACTCTGGGAAAATATTTGAGGTCAGAACAGAAACGTCTGGCTTGTTTTTGAGTGAAGAATGTGTTTTCTTTGGAATCTTGTACAGGATGAGGATAACTGGGTAACTCCCACGGCTTGGTGCTCCAAGTGTGTCCCATGCTGTAGTGAAAAACCGTTGTCTGGGACTTCTGGGAGGTGAGGAGGGGGACTCAGGGCCGCCAGGAGATTGCAGGGGCAATAAGGAGTAAAAGAGGAAGGGGACAAACTCTCTTGTTACCTCTGAAGACCTGTGCAACCAAGTGAGTTATTCAGAAAGGAAGAACTGGCACGTCTGCTTGCTCTTTGCACCCTCAACACTCACTAAAAAACTTCCTGGACTGCCTTCCCAAAAGGAAGTGCATGGAGGGGAGCACTGTGGGACTGAAGACACAGAAGCTTCTTAGTCAGGGCAGGAGCTGGGTTTCCTTGCTGGGCTACAAGTGAGAGATGGGAACAGGAGCCCCGCAGCTTTCTGGAAGGGCCAGGGCTCCCTCTGTGCAAGCGCATGGCAAGAATTATTTCAGGATGTGCTTTAGGGGCTCAACACCACGCTAATGGGAGACACTGAAGGTGCCAGCAAGCCTGTGTGTGGCAGAGCAGGGGCCCACCCCAAGGGACATGGCCAGCACATACGGCCCCGTTCAGTGCCTTGAAAAACTGGTGAGGCCCAGCAGATGGAGTCGTTGCCAAGGATCCTGCCCGCTTCTGACATTCCAGATACCAGGAGGTCCTCTGTTGAGCCCGGCCCACCACAGATATGACTGAGATAGACGCTTCTGTAGTCATGTGAAAATTCAGAACTTTTTTGTAATGTGAAGGAATGTAACATTTATCAGAAAGCGACAGAGTGACATTCATACTTGGTGTGGCAAGTATTTGTGTATTTATAGGGAGTCCGATGTAAAGAACACTTTCCCCTGCACCACCACTACACCTGTGCACATGAACACACACACACACACACACACACACCCCTCATCAATCCTTCAGAAGAGACCAGCTAGGGCTAACTGACCTCCCCACCCTTCCCTACACTGCCTGCTTCACTTGTCTTTTACTTGTTGACTTCATTTGCTTCTCACTCAATTAATTCTGCAGAAAATCTTGAGGGTCCAATATTTGCCTGTAACTCAAAGGTGTAATTCCAATCCCAAGCTGTTCACAATCTGGAGTGTGATGTGGAGTGGCAGGTGGAAAAGTGTGAGTGGGTGGGGTGGGGGCCCTAGGAAGGCAGCGGGCTCTAGTAGCTTGGAAGGGCAGTTAAACCAACCACGAAGGAGAGGAGGGGCCCGTTCCTGTTTTTATAAGAAATGATGACTTAGCAGATCTTAAGTTGCAGAGAGTTCATGGGGACAGGAAGAGCACTTCAGGGAAGTGGAGCTGTAAGAATAAAATGCTTGCAGACATAAAGAATAAGGTCTATTTCATGAATATAATCTATAAACAACATACACTTCCTACCCATTTCTATGTCGCTTCTAAATATTATTCTCTACATACTTCCCAAGACAGTCATCTAGCTAACTTCTCAAAAATTCTGGCCAATGTGGATATATGTAGAACAAGTAGCAAACCACGGAAAATGATTTCAGCAGCGAAGTGAAGCCTACACTGTTGGAGGTGTTTTGCTAACAAATCACATGTAAATTGCAAACTCCTCCTGATAACTGAGGAATAATCCATACATGTTGGTCAAATGCCTGGATGTTTTCATTTCTGCAATGTAATGGCTTTCTGAGAATAAGTGCATGCTAACAGATGTTACTGCAACAAATACATTTCCTTATGGGATATGATTTAACATATAATTTAGTGCTCATCAGTTGGAAATAAAATTATGGAATAACCCCATGCATAATTTGATTAACTGCAGCTGAGAGGACACAGAAAGGTTAGTTCAGCATACGCTTTTTCACATAAAGACAAATGTTGTTTTTAGATTCATGCAGAATGTCTTCTGCAAGGTAAGATCTTACCTTTACTCAGTGAAAATATTCCTTCCCCTTGGACTTCACCCTCCATCTTAAATCACTTCTCCCCGCGGCAAATGCCTAAGAACAAAACTCAGTGTATTTTTAGCAGCCTACCCACCTGTCAAGAATAAGAAGTCTATCATTTTCATGAGTGTTTATTGCACACAGGCTGTGTGTGTGTCAAGAGTTCAGTGGACCAAGTAGATGGGTAGAAGAGAGGCTAAAGTTAAGGAACTGTTGTATCACCTTGTCTCTTCTTAAAAACAAATGTTGAACAAAATTTTCTTTCCATGGAATAAGTTAAGATTTTCAGAGGTGGGTGTTGTGGTGCACTGGCTTAAGCCACTGCTTGGGATGCCTGCATCCCGTACTGGAGTGCCATTTCAAGTTCTGGTTCTTCCACTTATCCAGCTGCTTGCCAATGTATCTGGGAAGGCAGCAGACAATGGCCCAAGAACTTGGGCCCCTGCCATCCATGTGAGACTTGGATGGAGTTCCCAGCTCTTGGCTTCAGCCTGGTCCAATGCAGGATGTTGTAGGCATTTCGGGAGAGAACCAGCAAATGGTAGATTTCTTTATCTCTCCCTCCCATTCTATCATTTTGCCTTCAAACAAACAAATCTTTAAAAAAGCTTTGCAGTGACTATCTCTTTAGAGCAAGGTTTGAGAAATTTTATTTGCACTGTGGACCCATGTGGCAGCTGGATGTTCCCTGTGCCCTTCTCAAAGTGTTTTTAATGCATAAAATGAAATACAAAAGATGAGAATTGACAAAGGAAAATAGTTATATAGAAATACAGCTATTGATAGAGCTTTATAAACTACATACTAAAATAATATGTGTCTTTATGAATGCACGAAGTAAGATCCACCTGCAAGCCTACTAGCTTCCATATCTTGAATTTCAGATGAGCGTGATGGATATCTCCAAGATATCTGCAACAATTGTAATGCAATAAAAACTCTTCTTCCTCTTGGTGACAGACCCACAGAAACAGCTAATAACTGCTAAAGCTTACAATCTACACTAGCAATTCAGGGAAATCACTAAAGGAATTTTTTTGTAAGTCCAGCCACATGGACTGTCAGAATTCTATCCCTAGACTGAGACAATGAACTCTTGTTTTCCAGGGGCCCTAAACCAACAAATCAATCCATTTCTGCTGTTGACTTGGAGATGGCCCTAATGAGAACAGTCCCTCCACAAGGAGGCCAGGGGATTCCTCATTCCCCACTGGAAGGCATGAAAAGGAAGAGAAGGCTTACTACTGCTTTGTCCCTCTAAGATGCTTCACCACCAACTCGTTCTACAATCCCACCTTAATCCATTGATACATATATATAACATGTTATATATATTATATATTTTATATATTGTATTATATATGCTTATGTAATATATAATGCATATTATATATTATATAAACCAGTATATATTACATATTACATAATGATATATTATATAGTATTATAACCATTATAATATAGTATAATTATATGCACTATAATTATAATATATTTATGATAATAATATATAAATAATATATAATATATGTACTTATATAATTATATGCAACATATAATGTATGTATTATATATTATATATTCTGTTATATAATACATGTTATATATTATATATTATTAATATAGTATAATATAATATAATATAAATTTCAGAATTTTAAAGTCTAAACAAAATTCTAACACAGAGGTGGCCCAGAAAAATAAAACCACCATGAGCTTGTGGGAGGTTTCTTGCCCCTGGCTTCATTCCTTGTGTGATCCTGGTAAGTCCTTCGACTTTGATCCTCAGCTGAGTCGACATTAAACAGGCACAATTATACCAACCTAGCAGCTTTGTGACAACGTTTAAACAGAACAACATCTTTGGGAATGATTTGCAAGCTATGAAAAGCTGTCCGAACGCTGCTAAAGTCTGCTGTCTGTTTATAGAGGTCTGGGTCTCCTCTGTGTTTTTTCTCACAGGACTGGGGAGCCAGAGGACGGCATGTTACAAAAGAAGAACCTTGGACTAGAGACCGCTACAGAGCATGAGGAAAGTAGAAACATCCCTTGCACTCTGGATCTCACTTTCCCCCCCTACCATGCTGGCCCACCATCCCCCAAAGGAACACCACAAGTTTCAAGTTTGCTTTAATCACCCAAGTTTGCCCATTCATCTGCTCCCAAAGCGCGATGAAAGAATGTTAGAAATGACTTCACTGGGGTCAGTGTAGCGACACAGCAAGGTAAACCACCTCCTGCAATGGCAGCTGGTCCAGTCCTGGCTGCTCCACTTCGGATCCAGCTCCCTGCTAATGCACCTGGAGAAGCAGCAGAGGACAGCTCAAGAACATCTCCCTGCACCTACGAGGGAGATCCGGAAGAAGCTCCTGGCTCTTGCCTTTGGCCAGACCCCATGTTGGCCTTTGTGGCCATTCGGGGAGTGAACCTGCGGTGGAAGATTTCTGTCTCTCTCTCTCTCTTTCAAATAAATAATAAATAAATTTTTTTAAAAAAGAAAGAAATAACTTCATAATGCAGACTGGTTGGAATTATAGAAGCATCAGAGAGAGTCACAACCTTTCTGTTTGTGGGCGCAAGCATCAAGTCCCAGTGGACATCTCTTACTCTTGCGCCTGTATCCTACCAAACTCTTCTGACACTGAAACCATAGCCAATTTTATGTGAATAGTTTTTATGGTAAGGCTTACATGGTTTTTTTCAGATACATACTGCGTACTTTTGGATGAAACAGTGTGTGGTCTAGGTGAGACATGATAGGCCAGATACATGTATTTCTTGAAGCTATGGGATAGGTGCATAGAGTTGCCTTTTTTTTTTTTACCTTTGTATGCGTTTGAATTTTCCTCTATAAAAATATTTAAATAAGTAACATACACAAAAGGAAAAGCAAAGTTATCCCATATTCATATTAAATGAATGAAAATGAATTAAAGTGAATTGTTGTATCATAAAATGCATATTCTATCAGGTTGATCTGGAGAAATAGGTACCATGTACCCTAGTATACCTTAAAATATTTTTACCAATTTTGATGCCCTTATGTAATAGACAACACAGATTACTCAAGGCAGGAAAGCACATGAAACAGTTTTTTTCTCTGTTTCCACTTTTTTCAGCTAAATAGATATGACTGCTAATGGGGGTATCCTTCCGTTGTATCTGTTCAAACATTTGTTGGCCTTTTACAATTAAAAAAAAACTGTAATGACTGTGTTATTCTATTCTGAAAATGCAAATGGTGATCAATAACACGATCAGTTTAAGAGCCCTGTGTAGAATTACATGGTATTTATCTAAAGTACGATTAAAACTCATAATGAAGACACTGTCTTATTCATTGCATATTTTAGAGTCATCATATCTTACTAATACACGAAACACATACGGCAATCGTAGAACTATAAAGATATCTATCAACAGCAAGTTAAAAGCCAATCACATTTGAGATATTATATCTTTGCGTAAATAATTCACCATTTTATCTTCTAGTTAAGGCAAAGGCCCAGTTTGAAAAGGATTAGCTCATAAGAGCATGAAACTAGTGATGATACCAAAGCAACACCACAAATGCAGGAACAATTCACAGACAATCATGAAGATGAAATTTGAATGAGTTTTATAAATGCTCCTCTGGAGGTTTTTTCATTTCTTCTTTCCTCAGGATCACTAGAATTTTAAATTAAGGCAAATACATCACATTCAGAAATGATAGCTAGAATGAAAAGGACATTAAAGTTTCCTATGTTGTTATTTAGGTTATAAAAAAGAAATATTTATTCCTTGTGTCACTTTTATATCTCAGTGAATATCTATTTACAAATTTTACTCCATATTTCCAAGGAAACTGGTTTCACTATTATTGTATGCTATATAATAAAAGCAAAAATTACACATTATATTAGTTATTCTTCTCCATTTTATGTCCAAACACACAACTTTGAAAAATTTATTTATTTATTTGAAGCCGGCGTCGCGGCTCAATAGGCTAATCCTCCACCTAGCGGTGCCGGCACACCAGGTTCTAGGCCCGGTCGGGGCGCTGGATTCTTTCCCAGTTGCCCCTCTTCCAGGCCAGCTCTTTGCTGTGGCCCAGGAAGTCAGTGGAGGATGGCCCAAGTGCTTGGACCCTGCACCCCATGGGAGACCAGGATAAGTACCTGGCTCCTGCTATCGGATCAGCGCAGTGCGCTGGCCGTGGCAGCCATTGGAGGATGAACCAACGGCAAAAAGGAAGACCTTTCTCTCTGTCTCTCTCTCTCTCTCTCTCTCTCTCTCTCACTATCCACTCTGCCTGTCAAAAAAATTTTTTTTATTTATTTGAAAGGCAGAGAGAATGAGAGAAAGGCAGTCAGAGGCAGATGGACGGACAGTTCTCCCACCCACTGGTTCACCCCAATTGCTCACAACAGCCAGGTTTGGGCCAGGGCAAAGCCAGGAGCCAGGAGCCGATGTAGATGGCAGGAACCCAAGTACTTGAGCCCTCACTTGCTGCCTTCTAGGGTGTGAATTAGTAGGAAGCAGAATTGGGGAGCCAAGTCAGAATACAAACCCTGGCACCGTGATGTGAGATGTGAGTGTCTTAGGTGGATCTCAACCCCTAGGACAAACCCCATCTCCTAAACACAACCTGTGATAGTGACATGCTGCCACAAAGACCCACCCCCTCTTAATCAATCTTTTTTCTCTGAGGATTAAGAAGGGCCTTTCTGTACCATCAGGTAATTGATTCTTGACAGAATAAACAGAGTTATACAATCATTCTTTACCTCATTCAGGGTCTTACCAGGGCAGATTAGGTCAAAAATGCTTGTCCAAGTTTCAACGCCTTTGAGAAGATTTAATGTGTCAGAAACAAATAACCAGTTCAAGAACTTTGTCAAGCGTTGATTTCAATCTGTTTTGCTTTTGATTGCTTTGATCCAGCTTATCACACTAAAAACAGTCAAAAAAAAGTTTATCCATAATTTAAATATTTCAATTACATATACATAGCATACACAGCTACACTGATTTAATCCACAAAATGACATTTTGTTCAGTGCAAAAAAAAAAAAAAACTCAAAAGGAATGCAATGGGTGTCATCTTTGCTAATACCCTCTCCATTTATGTGGATCTGATCCTCAGACCCATTCAGAATACGTAACTAAAACACTGAGAAAAGGGTTAAATGACCAGAACTGTGTCATTTCCTCTGATGCTCAAAACCATGTTCTGCTATAGGCAGAGAAGACTGTGACCATCCCCAGTTTACAATCCGGAAAGCTGACACTCTCAGAGGTTAAACGGCCTTCCCTGCGCCACAGAAATAGTAGTACGACTAGAAGCAAAGCACTTTCCCCTCCCGACACGTCCTGCCATGCAGTTTCCAAGACAGTGATGAGTGAGGGTGGAGCTTCAACCGCGTGTTTACCTTCGGAAAGCATTTTTCTCTCCAGATCCTCCGCTGCCTGGCACCGGCCTCCCGTCCAGGCTCCGGAGCCATGTTAACAGGAGGGGTGCAGGCGGTGGCTTGGCCATCTGCCATGCAGAAAGACTGGGTCACTTCCTCCTTGGGAGGCAGTTCCAGGCTCCTTTTCCAGGCATTCTAAAGCAGAGAGGAAAACCAATCTGCCACGGGAGCAAGTAGAAAAATAAGCACCAAATTAGTATTTTGCATTCCAAAAGACGGTATCAGATCATTGGTTATCTTTAGAAAGAGAGAATAAAATTTCAGCTCTCTGTACCAAAGCTAGAGCCTCATCTGTTAGGGTAAGTAGAGAGTATTCGAAGTCTGTTGTTCCTATATGACGAGGTAATGCTTAAATAAATAATTGGTTCCCATCATACAACTCAATGTTTAGCCAAGTCCAAACTTACTGCTGCCAACATTTTAAGTCAACACTGATATCTAAAACAAACACAGGCTGACTAACACACACTGGAACATTAATGAAAATATATTGCGAAATATCTCCTTGCCGATGGATGTTCTTGGGCTCTTTTCTGGATAACAGTTGATTATTCAGGAAAATATTTAGCCTCTGCATATATATGTTTTGAATTAATTCTTTGGGAAAAGTTTTTTTTTTTTTTTTTTTTTTGATTCCTTCCTGAGCACTTGGTGTCCAGCAGAACTGTGACGAGTCTGAGATTTTATTCTACTTGAAGCTGTTAGGCTGCCACAGTTTCATAGGAGCTGGCAAAAGTCTTGAGACTCTAGGGTCAGAGACAAAGGACTTTAGAACTTACAGCGGCGTCAGCAGTTGAAAGGGAGTCTGAGCTTAGGGAAGCCGGGCTTCTGACACTGGCCAGTAACCTTGGGTTATTGCTCTTGAGAACGGCTTTCTCACTCCCCTAAGGTTGTTTGCTTTACAAACATCGTTGACAAAGAGTCCAGAATCAGGGCTGTCAATGCCTTTACTCAGAAGACATATAAAAATGTGAGAAATCCAGGGAGCATTGTCCCCTGATATTACTCTCTACCAGACGCTGTGATAGACACTAAACATATGAAGATCAAAAAGAACATGCTGCCTAATTCTTGGTAAATATGAAAACTAACAAATTCAGCCATGACCATGGACCCTCAGATTCTGTCCATAGAAAATGTGGACAGCTCAACTTTTCTGCATCCTCATTTAACTTGATTCTTATCATTTAAAAAAAAATGGTGAAGGAGCTACAGGCAGAACTCCTGTCTTTAAGCTGCCAACTTATTTGCTTGTGAAGTGTTAAAGCACTAAGCACCAGCGTTAGAGTACAGTATTTTAGCACTTCTAAAGCATCCAGCCTATGGCATAAGGATCCCAATGACATGAAAGCAAAGGTCACTGGCAAGGGAAGTAGATAACAGTGTTTAAAAAAGAAGCCAGTGCTATCAGTAAAATATTAAGAGGGAAACCTCTCTTAATTGCATTGGTAGGACCTTGCTACAAAAGAAATTGAATTAAGCCACACCAAAATACAGATGAGAACATTTGGCTCCAGCAAAAGAATCAGTTACAAAAGCCTTTAGCGTATAATTTAGAGGTAAGCTTTTCTGTGGGAACTTGGAACATTACGACCAGAATGTAGTATGTAGCCATGTCTGCAATTTTATCACAGGTACCAGTTGTTTCCTCTTAGATAAGAAAGCACACTGTATTCCATCTTAGCCAAAAGACTAGGATGTGGTTATTCTATATAATATATATACATGCACATCACACATATATGTACATAAACACAATTGCCAGCTTACATATGGTTGTATATATGGAAATAATTTTGAGACTTAGTGCAATAGTATTAGACAACAAAGGCCGAAAGAGGACATCGTGTGTGTTTAGATTATTTAAATCTGCCCGATTACAGTGGTGCAACTGTCATCAAGTGAGTCAGTCATTCAGAACTACTCGACTCTCAACACTTGGGAAATTGTTCAGTTTCCCAGGTTCTCTGATATGTTTCCTATGAGTTTTGCCTCTAGTGTACTTTGATTGCTGAAAAGGGCTAGGGAGGGTGTTGGGAAAATGGCGAAGTTTTATCTATGGCGCAGTTTTATCTATGGCGCGATCTACACCCTGACACCATCCTAGGCTCTAGCCCCAGCCGCCATTGCTGGAAGCCAGGTGGCCACAAGGCCCAACCACCGGTGTCACGCTCCACCCCCATCCTAATGGGATTCGCTGCTCCTGCTTCCCTGCCCGCCCTCAGGCAAAGTTTTAAAAGGACCTGCTCCTGACCACGTGGCTCTCTCTCACTCTCTCTGCACTCCCTGCTCTCCTCTCCTCTCCCCCTCTCGTCTCTCTGCTCTCTGCTCTCTCTCTTCACTCCTCGCTAGCTCCTCTCCTCTCTGTCTCTCTCTCTTACACTCTCCTTCTCTCTCTTCCGCCCTTTTCGCCCCTTCCCTCTGGTCTGTTGGGTTTTCCCCAATAAACCCTTTCCCTTACTCCGGTGTTTGGTGTGTTTTGTGACAGCCTTACAGAGGGTGTATGAATAAATTCATGATATTTTTAGCTTATTATTTATTTATTTGCTATGGCAATCTTCTGTTGCTACAGGTGAGTGTGTGAGTTTATGACATACGATTTCCTGGAACTATCTCATCAGTGCCTACCTCACATCCATATTACACTTAGTTGAGAAACCCCTATCCTATCCTATCCTATCCTATCCTATCTTATCCTATCCTACCCTATCCTATCCTATCCTATCCTATAGTTTCTGACTATTTCTTTTTACATTGGTAAATTTCATGACTTTTATACTTTGGTCTTCCCAGGAGTCATCAGAACATTTGAGTTATCTAAATATGGAGATACTGGCACAGTGGTGTAGCCCAGCAGTTAAGACATTCATCTCCCATATGGGAGCACCTCAGTTTGGTTCTCAGCTCTGGATTCCAATTCCAGCTTCCTGCTAATGCAAGACCCTGGGAGGCAGCAGCGATTCTGCTAGTATTTGGGTCCCTGCCACCCATGGGGGAGACCTGGCTTGAGTTCCCAGCTCCTGGCTTTATGCAGGCCCAGTCCTAGCCATGGTGAGCATTTGCAGAGTGAATCACTAGATGGGACCTCTCCCTATTTCTAAAATAAATAGATAATTAAAAAAAAGAAGGAAGGAAGGCAGGAAGGAAAATCACTCGTTCGCTTTGGTCGTGATCTAAGCTGCCATTCTCCATCTTGACCCAGTCACTTGGCTGGATCTGTTGCCTTGCCTGTAAAATGGAGCTCTTCCACCCACCTCCCAGAGCGTCATGGAGATTCAGTGACATAAAGCTTGAGTCTCAGCTCTGGTCCTGAGAAGGAACCCGAGACAAGGATTTGAGACAGTTTATTTGCAAGGTGAGAGGATCACTCAAGGGGGACTGGGAGCTGAGACAGAGCAAGGAAAGCTCCCTGCCAAGGGTTACTGGAGCTTCATAGAATTTGGTACAAACCTTCCCATCTTTTTTTTTTTTTTTTTTGCTGCACAAATATGCCTTTTAAAATGAAAATCTGTTGTCCATATACCTACATCTTCTACTTTTCTCACTTAACTGTTTTTCATGTCATTAAGTATGTTTTTACAACATGCTGCTTAGTGTTATTTCATACTCTGCAGCATACTTCTGTTGGCTGATCCCTTAACATTAGCATTTAGGCACATACAGTCATCGGTGAGAGTGTCGGACGTGAAGGGTGTGGTTGTGAGGCGGATTCTTGGGTGTGACTTGAGGTCCTAATTTCTTGCCCTGAGAGTCACTCCTCATCCGTATGCAATTAACACAGCTCTCCCAACCTTCTCACAACCAAGATACCTCTCCTAGCCAGAATCATACAGGGATCTTTATAAAGAAGCCTTTTGTTACCAACGGGAACTGAAGGAAATGCACCGCGTGAAACAGTATTTCACAATTTGCTCATGATTCTGGCACTAACCGAAACTCAAAGGTTTCCCACACTTCAAAATCAAATGGAAGGGATCATCCCTTTTACATGTCAGGATTTGGGAAGATGCTCACTTTATGTTACAGAGATTATCACAGATCTGAGTAAACTTGTCCCCAAACCAGGAAATCTGCAGAGCAGAAATGCAGAGACAAAATAGAGTGTGTTTCTCAAATAATGTTAATTTGAAGCTGTCAATCATGGAATCACTTGTGAAAACAACCAACTCTTGCATTTCACAAAACCGTTTTGACTATTCCAAAACCACAGTTCCCTTCAAGGCCAGGTTTATGCAAGTACAAAGCTGAAAGGCGGAAAGGCCCAGTTTCCCAGTGTCTGTGCCCCAAGGGCTTGGTGGGGGCTGGTCTCACAGCTCCATCTCTGCCACTGGCGCTGGAGCAGCTCACGCCCTGCCCTGGTGTTGGCTCATGTGGATAGTCTGAAAAGTGCTTCTGTAGTCAGTGGAGTGGTGCGCTTGGGACAATGTGCATAAGAGAAGTCATTATGAAAAAGAGACTTCGAGAACTTGGTATTATAATAGACATTTTCACATATATTAAAGTTGACCCAACTGTTTATAAATCCTCCGATGTGTATCTTGCACCTTAAACATAATACTAATTTGATAAATATTCTACTACTCATTCAATAAATATTTATTCAGTGGTTGGTGCGACATACCTCTCTCAGCCCTGGGAGATGTGAGGGTGAATAGGGCAGATGAAATCTTTCTCTCCTAGGTTCTACATTCTCCTGGTAGGGGCTGTCAATAAAATAAATAAGCCAACAGATAAATAAAAGGATTGCAACCAACAGCAATAAGTGCCAGGAAGAAAGCAAATATGGACTGGGAAAACCTGTGAGGTTCTGTAGTGGGCAGCCAAGGAGGAACTCTTTAAGAAGAGAAGGGTAAAGCTGAGATCCCTCCCAAGGAAGGGACGGGACCACCCCTGGAATTGTGGGAGGATGGATATTCCAGGGAGGGAGCGGCGTCCACGGGCTCTGAAGATGCATGATGCTGAGCATATCTGAAGAACTGAAAGGAGACAAGCTTGGGAGACTGCGGTGGTACAGGTGCAGACACAGTGAGCTGGAAGAGATGGCTGGGATCCTCTTAACCAACACCTTGCAGGCCAGACAGAAATCTGAATTTTGTTAAGCATGTGAGTTCAAGTATCATGTTAAAAGTCCAGTTCAAGATTTTAAATGGACTCAAAGTCAATGCATTGTTTTATTTTAAGAATAAAGCCATAAGGTCGCCCTTTTAATGACAAACTCAGAAAACTGATGGTGTCATGTAGCTAAATCCAAGCAGAAAAAGTGAGTTGGATCTAGGAGCATCTTGAATCTCTGTTGGCTTAGAAGGGTTCCTATATTCCCAACATCTCTTTTATATGCAGCATTTGTTCCAGAAACTTCATTTTAAATAAAGTTTGTTTATTAGTAGCTGCAATAGTACAAACTAGAATGGGTTGAGTGACTTTGTACCTCCAGCTTCTGTCATGGTTGAATGGACTAGTGTGCGAGATGTCTGTTCAATGTTAAGGTTTCACTTAACATATGATAAGATCCAGCAGAAACCACCAATGGCCTATTTCTGTTTTCCCAACTGTTTCTGGAAACAACAGTGAACACTTCCGTTCGAGGAGCACCACGCAGGGCTATCATTGAAAGCAGGAGGTGTACTCAGTCCTGAGCAGCTAGAGGTGAATAATTCTTCAGGTCTCAGCTGGTGGTGGAAGAAACAGTCCAAGGCACTGACCTGTCTGACACTTGGGGTATCAGCTTGTGCCACTCTCTGTAGATGCACAAAGTCACCAGTCACCAAGTTAGGGAAAACATGGGAAATTATGGGTTGAGTGCATACAAAATTTGCACAGAAAGTAGATGAGCAATCCTGCATGGAATTCATTGTGTCTTATGAATGCTACCAAGACTCATGGAAAGATGAAAACCATGTCTTCTTAGGCTGTTTTTGTCAATATTTTATTTTACAATAAGCCTTTAATGAAAATATAGGTGCAGAAGTTCCATTTCTCAAGAAAATAGATCGTGAAGGTGAATCTTGCACAAAATGTAGACACACGCTATCCATCATGGGTTACATTGGGATATCACTGACCACTGGAAAACCGAAAGATACAAATCTGCTGAAAAATCATCAGGGTCTACTAAATGTTAATTGTTCACTTAAGACCATTGGGATTGATGGGGCCGACTGCTGTCACAGATTAAGCCACTGCCGGCAATGGTGGCATCCCAGATGAGTGCTGGTTAGAGTTAGCTTCTCCACTTCCAACCTAGCTCCCTGCCATTGCACCTAGGAAAGCAGCAGAAGGTCATCCAAGTGCTTGAGCCCCTACCAACCTTGTGGAAGACATGGATGGTGTTCCAGGCTCCTCACTCCAGTCCTGGCCATAGTGGTCATTTGGGGAGTGAACCAGTGGATAGAAGATCTTCTCTCCCTGTCTCTCTCACTGTAACTCTGCCTTTCAAATAAAAACAAATAAATCTTAGAAGAAAAAAAGAAGGAATGAATGTGACACTTGAGTAAGCAAAGTAATAGTGAATATTGACTCCATCAGAATGAGAATGAAAGGAGCCAAGAGCCACCATAAAAAAAATGGGGCTCTTGAGACAAACCGTTCCAGAGACGGCCTTGGGAAATGGGGAGTAAACCGGTTCACAGAGAAAGCAGTCAGCTACTAACCAGAGATACACAGAACACCTGCCTTGTAGATAAGCCCCTTCCCTACGCTTGCTCAAGGTTAACAAAGAAAGCTGCAAGGCACGTAGCAACCTATTCCTCTCTCCTAGAGACCCCCTCCCCTAATGTATCCCTTTGACCTAGTACTTTTCCACCGACATTACCACTTTTAGACTGCCATACAACGCCTGCTACTGAAAATTATCCAATGAACTTACGCCAGCCTATAATATGTTAATTTTGTGGTTTTGCCCTTTAAAAACTGTGTGAGATAGCTGCTCGGGGCTCCTCTCACTTGCTTGCTGCTTGCAGCAGTAGGGGGCCCATTTGTACAAATGAAATAAAATTACCTCCTGTTCTATTGCATCGTCTGGTCTGGAGTCTGTGTTTCTGGGGTCGTCACAAGAGGACACCGCTTTTGGGGTCCTACATTTGGGGGCTCGTCCGGGATTTGGGGGACCCCAGACTCCCACACTCCATCGGCCAGACGGAGGTAAGTTTGCTTACTTGTGTATCATTGTAACTGTGGTTTGTACTGTTTGTCCTTGTCTGCCAGGACGATGTGGAATCCGTCCTGGGGCGCCTGTACAGGCTCAGTACTGACTGGACCGAAGGGGGAGACAGACGTGTCCTGAGGCCCCTGGTCCAACCCTGGAGGACGCTCCAGTGGTGGTCTGGGAAGGAGGGAAAGAGGGCGTTTCCCTTCTTCCAGGGGAGAGCCTGGCCAAACGGCCGCTCCCTTCTGAGATTTTGGTTTTGGTTTTGTCTCGGTCTGTTGCTGCGCGGCTTGTGATTTCAGACGTGTCCTGAGACCCCTGGTTCAACCCTGGAGAACGCTCCAGTGGTGGTCTGGGAAGGAGGGAAAGAGGGAATTTCCTTTCTTCCAGGGGAGAGCCTGGCTAGACTGCCGCTCCCTTCTGATAGTTTCGGTTTTGTCTCGGTCTGTTGCCGCGCGGCTTGTGATTTGTGTTCTGTGTGTCACTGTTTTTGTTGTCCTTTATCTCTTACTGTCTCCCCCATCTGTTTTTATTGTTGTGTTTGATTGCTAGATGTATACTTGTATGAAAAATGTGTATTGTATTCTTATAATGTGTTAATTATGTCTACCTCTCAATGCAACTCTAGGGTCAAATGTAAGGACAAATTTTTGGGCTGGAGAGGCTTGTACCTAGATTTGGCTCTGGTAACCAAGAAACTTTGCTGCCGAATGACCTTCTCCTGCTCCTTGGGAGCCTGGCCAGTTCCCGGGGAGGAGGATAAAGGAATGTTTTCTGATAAACAGGTGGGCATGCTTCATGTCTCGGCTCTCTGGCCAAGACCCGAGATGGGACGCACTGCTTGCCTAAAATCTTGGCAATGAGCCACCCTTGTCCTTGGAGGCTTTAGGGGGGAGCCGGAGCAAGCCTCTGTTGCTGCTGTTTCATCCTGGGGGAACACGCAGTCAAGCTGAATGTTAAATATGCCCGTAATGATTACATGATCAATTGGCTACTGTGATTGAGGTGTTCTGTGACAGTCCCTTTAATAAAAAATTAACAAAATGGATTAATAACAGGACATTCAGGACCTGACGCTCTGCTTGGTATGTCATTACAAAAATCATCAAGGAGGGCTATGCCTGATAAATGAGGGTGCTATAAATGTGGGCAACAGGGACATGTACAAAAATTGTCCAGAAGTCAAAAATCAAAATAAGGCTCTTCCTGGGATTTGCTTCCAGTGCTAAAGGGAAAGGCATTGGGCCAATAAGTGTCACTCCAAAACTGATAAAAAAAAAAGGTAATTCATTAAAAAACAGAGTTCAGGAAACTGGAAGCGGGGCCAGCCTCAGGCCCTCCCTACAGGGATCAGTGGACCATCTTGCTATAGTATCATTAAAGCAATGGAGCCATGTTTATTGCAACATTCTGTTAATCTATGCTCCTTTACCATCTTTCCTGTAAATAATTTTAGTGTGCACTACAAGGCTTGCAGCGTATTTCTTGCAGATTAAAAGTAACTAAGTCTGTGCACAGCAGACAGCTAAAAAGTAATTTACTGTCACAAATTGGCGTAGTTGGCAGGATCTGCAAGTATGCAAAGCAATGCCTTTCTTTAAAAGAAAAACTGAAGTTGCATGTGTAACCTGTGATGTTCCTGGCTGAAAAGACCTTCAGTTCGCCTCTTTGGTGAAGGAATGGGCTCTCTGCTCAGAATCAAGTGAGAATTGGGATGGCAAGTTACGGAGTGCACAGCCTCCACAAGTTATTGAGGTTTTGCTATCAGTGCCGGTAGAAAAGGGGGATAAACTATAGGCTTTGGGGAGGTGAGAATAGATTTTGTTATCTGCATACTAACGCATGTGTAAGCAATTGAAAAAATAAGTACAGGATAAATATAAATTGGGAAAAAAAAAATACTGCCCTTCGGAGTCAAACTGCTAAATAGTGGTAGAAAAATTATATCAAGCTCCTGTACTGCTGCCAGGGCCAACTAAGATTATTCAGTGTAAACAATACAAAATTCCAGGTGGACATAAAAAAAAAAATCTAAAACAGTAAAAAATTATCTTAGTGCTGGAGTGATGATTCCCATAATCACTAAAAAGAATTATCTAATTTGGCATGTTAAGAAATCAGATAAAACCTGAAAAATGACTGTGGATTACAGGGAATTAAACAAAGTTACTCTCCCATTGACTGCTACAGTCCCAGATACCGTCATTTTAATGTAAAAGGTCACAAACATAAAAGCGTGTTCTTAATAAAAAAAGTTAAAAAAAAAGAGATACTTTTAAATAAAAAAAAAGGACATGGTTTATAAAAATTGTTTATCTTAATGGCTGGTTTATACTGGAATAAAAAAGGAGGGGAAAAAAGAGAAAAGTTTGAGCAAGTTACAAAAGGTGTAAAAAAGTCGCAAAATGTTATAAAAAAAAATCTTTGGTTATTTTCTTTGACATAAAATCAAAATCTGATCCTCTGTTAAAACAATGAGTTAAAGTAATCTATTATGTTCTCTTGATGTCTCTGTTAAATTCTAACTGTTTAAAAACAGCTACAAAAAGAGCAGTGTTAAAATGGAGGGATCCTATCACCAATCAATGGAATGGACCTGATCCAGTACTGGTATGGGACAAGGGCTCCTAAGGGATGGGTTTTTCCATGTAACCAACATGCCTTTCTGCAATTGCTCCCTGGGCCGTGTGGCCCTGATGCTAACATCTGTATTTACAGCAGCGGACAGAGCACATCAGTGGCGTGCTTTACCTGAAGACTACAATAACAACGTCATCCTAATAGGAGAGGACACTGCCCTTGACATGGCTGCATCAGTAGTAAGTGTTCCTGGACTGGCTTTTGGAAATAATCGTGGACTATGAAGGCTTACATGTTTGGTGACCAAAGCAATCAATCTTACTGCTACTGTGCTATCCAATATAGCCAAAGAATTGGATCAAGTTCACTCAGGAGTGCTTTTAAGCCATGCAGCTAACAATTACTTGCTGTTAAAAAAAAAATCATATAAGTTGTAAATCTGTACCTGGGGGATGTTATTTTAACATTACTAACAATGTGCCATATATAGTCTGTTATTGATAAACTTAAGAGTAAAATGCAACATATGTTTATTACTAACCCACTATTCATTTGAAGGGTTTCAATGGATTCATTGGTTATTAATGTTGGCTGGACTGCTACTGCTTTTCCCACTTTGTATGGGATGTCTTCCGTGTGTTCTGCATTTTATGCTGACTTCCCTATAGTATGAATGGACTGAGATTCATCATTTAAAACTTCGTACCAAGCCTCCTTTGTAATCAAAATAATTGATATTTGGCTGTATGTTTCATCTCTCACCTAATGTTGGGCTGGAATGGTACTCAAAGACGGGTAAGACGCTCAGCATCCTGTACCAACCTAAGACAGGGCTCTAGGCCAAGCTGCCAGAGTTACCGATGACGGGTAAGGACAGAGATGACTGAGGGCAACCTAAGACAGAGGCCATTCTCAATTTAATAAAAAAAAAATATATATATATATATAAAAACCCATGGCTGGCCATGGGCCCACATGCGAAGGCCTGGCTTGCTGATCATTGACATTAGTCCTCACGCAACAGTATCAAGCCCTGGCCACCAGTGACCGTATTGAAACCCCTCATTAACAGCACACAATTTTAGGATTAAAATTAGTTCAAAGAGAAAATGGGGGAATGAAAGGAGCCAAGAGCCACCATAAAAAAAATGGGGCTCTTGAGACAAACCGTTCCAGAGACGGCCTTGGGAAATGGGGAGTAAACCGGTTCACAGAGAAAGCAGTCAGCTACTAACCAGAGATACACAGAACACCTGCCTTGTAGATAAGCCCCTTCCCTACGCTTGCTCAAGGTTAACAAAGAAAGCTGCAAGGCACGTAGCAACCTATTCCTCTCTCCTAGAGACCCCCTCCCCTAATGTATCCCTTTGACCTAGTACTTTTCCACCGACATTACCACTTTTAGACTGCCATACAACGCCTGCTACTGAAAATTATCCAATGAACTTACGCCAGCCTATAATATGTTAATTTTGTGGTTTTGCCCTTTAAAAACTGTGTGAGATAGCTGCTCGGGGCTCCTCTCACTTGCTTGCTGCTTGCAGCAGTAGGGGGCCCATTTGTACAAATGAAATAAAATTACCTCCTGTTCTATTGCATCGTCTGGTCTGGAGTCTGTGTTTCTGGGGTCGTCACAAGAGGACACCGCTTTTGGGGTCCTACAAGAAGAACATACCAAACAATCATTGAAGGTACAAACTCAAGTCAACAGAAGCCAAAGAAGACAACACCTATGAAAATATTTGAATTTAAATATCTATACATTTCGGCTGGTGCTGTGTTTTAGCAGGTAAAGCCACTGCTGCAGTGCCAGCATCCCATATGGGCACCAGTTTGAGTCCACGTCTGATCCAGCTCCTGCTAATGCACCTGGGAAAACAGCAGAAGGAGGCTGAAGTATTTGCGCCCCTGCACCCATGTGGGAGACCCAGGAGAAGCTCCTGGCTCCTGGCTTCTGATCAGCCCAGCTCCGGCCATTGTGACCATGTGGGGAGTGAACCAGCAGATGGAAGATCTTTCTCTCGCTCTGCCTCTGCCTCTTTGTAACTCTGTGGGGAGCAACTCAGACTAGACTGAGTTACTCGAATTAAGACTTATTATATACATCTGCTCTCCCACAATATGGCACTGGGAGAGGAGTAAACAGCTTCTACGCAGCTGCCTCTCGCCAACTTGAGTGATGACCTGCAGGAGCTGATCCTGCTCCTGATTGGAGGAGAGCAGCGTGCTCGGCGTGTGGGTAGCAGAGCATGGATTGGTGGAAGAGGACTATAAAGGAGGAGAGAGACAACATGCACCAGGAACATCTAAGAGGAACACCTGAGGAACATCTGAGCAGCCCCCGAGAGAGCCGGCCGGTGGTGTGCCGCTCCCCCGCAGAAGTGGGGAAAGTGGCAGGGGGAACCGCCCTTCCACGGAGGTGGAAGGACGGTAGCCAACCCTGGAAGAACCAGCAGCAAACCCGGGGAGGGCCGAGCAGACGAAAGAACAGCGCAGGGTCCTGTGTCGTTCCTCCGTGAAGAGGGGGAGCGACATAATGGTGCCGTGACTCGGATAGGAAACCTAGGAGGGAAGAAGTGGGAAGAAGCGGGAAAATATCGGAGAGAGACTAGGGAAGAAGCGGGAAGAAGTGGGAAAATACCGGAGAGAGAGACTAGCAAAGAGCCTAGAGAAAAGCCGGACGGAAGAAGTGCCGGAAGAAGTTAGGATTGAAAGCGAAAGTGAAAGCTGGAGGAAACATAGATTCGGATGCGGACTATGGCGGGGAAGCTAGGAGATTGAAAGCGAAAGTGAAACCCAGAAGAAACTTAGACTCGGATACGGACTGTGGGGAGATGCCAGGAGAAATGAGAGGGGAATATTGTTGGAAGAAAAGTTAGGAAACATACCGGGTAGAGAAAAATGTTAGGGAAAATGAAGCTGCGGGGGCAGGCTGAGGTGGAGACGTAAGCTAGCTTGGGATTCATCAAGTCAGCCCGGGGAGCAAAAGGCGAAAAGCTAAAACCAGAGGCGGAGACGCGTAAGCTAGGTTGGAATCCGTCAGATTAGCCTGGGGAGCAAAAGACGGGAAGCCAAACCGAAGTGGAGACGTGAGCTAGGTTGAATTCGCCAGGTTAGCCCGGGGAACTTAGACTGAATACCGGTGGTGGAAACGTGAGCTAGGCTGTGTGACTCGCGGAAGCCGCCGCGCGCAGAGAGAGCGCGCGGGGCACGAACGGGGAGAGTGCATGGGGCGCAAGTAGATAGGGAACGCGGGGCTAGCGCGGAGGCCACGGTGTGCGCGTGAAGCCGGGAAGCCGCGCAGAGCCGGGAAGCCACCGCGGGGCGAGGCGCCGAGAAGCAGCCTCGGGGCGGGCACCGGGAAGCCGCGGGGATAAGAGAAACAGAAGTTTAGAAGTAAAATGAGAGAAATAGGAATGGTGGCAGATAGAAGTAAAATAGGAGAGATAGGAATGCCGGGAGGTAGAGAAATAGAGAAAAATAAGGCCTCCCCACAACACGGCAATGAGAGAGCTTGGATTCGGTCTGCCTGATTAGTAAGACGATAAGCACCTGTGGGCAGCTGCAAGTCACCGAAGACAGGCACGTTATCAACACCAATAAGTCTCCCTACAAGACAGCAATGAGAAGGCTCGGATTCGGTTTGCCTTATTGGTAGGGCTTGTAAGCACCTGCAGGCAGTTCTAGCAGAGCAGAGCATGCGCTGCAGGGCACCGAACACAGGCACGCATCAGCGCCTAAAAACCTCCTCACAACATGGCGAAGAGAGGACCCGGATTCGGTTTGCCTGATTGGTAGGGCTTGTAAGCACCTGTGGGCAACTCTAGCAAGCAGAGCAGAGTGTGTGCCGCGGGGCACCGAAGACAGGTGCGTATCAACGCCAAAAAATATAAGAAAGGGGGAACTGTGGGGAGCAACTCAGACTAGACTAAGTTACTGGAATTAAGACTTATTCTATGCATCTGCTCTCCCACAATATGGCGCTGGGAGAGGAGTAAACAGCTTCTACAGAGCTGCCTTTCACCAACTTGACAAGCTGTAGGAGCTGCTCCTAATTGGAGGAGAGCAGCATACTCGGCGTGTGGGTAGCAGAGTTGGGGTTGGTGGAAGAGGACTATAAAGGAGGAGAGAGACAACATGCACCAGGAACATCTATCTGAAGGAACACCTGAGCAGCCCCCGAGAGAGCCGGCCGGCGGTGTGCCGCTCCCCCATGGAAGTGGGGAAAGTGGCAGGGGGAACCGCCCTTCCACGGAGGTGGAAGGGATGGTAGCCAACCCGGGAAGAACCAGCAGCAAACCCGGGAAGGGCCGAGCAGACAAAAGAACAGCGCAGGGTCCTGTGTTGTTCCTCCACGAAGAGGGGGAGCGACATAACTCTGCTTTTCAAATAAATAAATAAATAAATCTTAAATATATATATATTTCAACACTATAAACAATTAGAGTTGAAATTCTTTTTCCACTTAAATTTTCTTTGAGCTTGCTCAATTTTATTTTTTTATTATTATTTTTTGACAGGCAGAGTTAGACAGTGAGAGAGAGAAAGAGAGACAGAGAAAGGTCTTCCTTTTTCCATTGGTTCACCCCCCAAATGGCGCCGTGGCTGGTGCGCTGCACTGATCCAAAGCCAGGAGCCAGGTGCTTCCCCTGGGTCTCCCATGTGGGTGCAGGGCCCAAGTACTTGGGCCATCCTCCACTGCACTCCCGGGCCACAGCAGAGAGCTAGACTGGAAGAGGAGCAACGGGGACAGAATCTGGCACCCCAACCAGGACTAGAACCTGGGGTGCCGGTGCCACAAGCGGAGGATTAGCCAAGTGAGCTGCGGCACCGGCCTCAGCTTGCTCAATTTAAAAAAAAAAATTAATTTAAAACATCTACAGAAAAAGAGACTAACAACCACATTTTTAAAAAAGATTTATTTATTTATTTGAAAAGCAGAGTTACAGAAAGGGAGAGGCTTGGGCAGAGAGAAAGAGAGATCTTCCATCACCTGATTCACTCCCCAAATGGCTACAACAGCCAGGGCTGGGCCAGGCTGAGCTAGGAGCCGGAGCTTCATCCAGGTCTCCTATGTGCGCACAGGGGCCCAAGGACTTGGGCCATCTTCTGCTGCTTTTTCAGGCACATTAGCAGGGAGGTGGATAGGAAGTGGAGCAGCCAGATCTTGAACCAGCACCCATATACAATGCTGGTACTGCAGGCAGTAGCTTTACCCACTACCAACAACAAATTTATTAAAAATAACATACAAATTTGAATGTGGCTTCAGATAATTTTATGAAAAATTAAAAATAAGGGAACGATTATAGACTTCAGAAAAAATGTATCTATGATGTGATATTGAAGAAACATTAAAATCTATGCTATGTACCAAGAATAAATATCTTTTTTGTCTTTTTATGTTCAGAGAAATTTTTTAAAAATTTTTCCCTAGTGGATATGGATATACTATTCTTATTTTTCAAAGCAATTCCATGTTTTGAAAATAGTTTTTGAATAGAACTAGCTTCTAAGTTCAATAATGATGAGGCTAATTTGTCACTCAACAAATTTTTAAAATAATTATAATTATTTTTGGTAACTCCTTTTATTTTCCAAAGTGTCCTGGTCTGTGTGATGAATTGTGCAGTCAGCCTAGCAGGGGCAGTGTCATCTTGCAGGAACAGGTCTGACACACAAGGACTGAAATTGGTGGACGGCCAAGCCAGCTGAAAACCCCGGCACACATGCTCCGCTACTGGCGGCCTGAGGCCTGCACAGAGACAGTCCCTGACTGAAGGCTCCCTGCGTGCCCAGCTCCATCAGGAGAAAAGCCTAAGAAATTCTGACCGCCAGCTCCTGAGGCTCAGTTCTCAACCCACAGTACATGCAGAGTCCTCATCTTGCGGCTTTGTTGGTTAAAGAGCGGGTAGTGGACCGGTGTTCCCCTCTTGTGCGTTCCATGGAAGGTAAGAGAAAAGGAGGAAGGAGGCCAACTAAAACACAGAATCCCACAAAAATCTAGCTTTGAAAACTGGCCACACACACATGCGTGCGCGCACACACACACACACACACATTGTGGAAAAGGAGCACAAGGGCAAAATGTAAGAACAATAATAATGATAGTGGGCACTTGCTGCTGCTCCTCGCTGATTTCCCCCTAAGCCATTGTCTTTCAGAGGCCTTGCTCCCCAGATTGGCTATGACTCCAGTGTTTTCTCAAATGCAAGGAATCAGGAAGTCTCCCTGCGTGGGCCGGTCTGTTCTGCTCCACCCCGAAATAGCAGAGTTCAAAGGTTCTTAGCATTTTCCATGCCTCGTGCTTTCTGTCTTTAGCAGTGGCATCTCTGGGATCGACGGGAAATGCTTCCTAACAAGGAAGAAAACAAGCATTGTAGCTATAACGAAATACTCAAGAAAGTTAGATTTATCACATATAATTCCTGTTTTAGAAGGAAAAGAAAAATCGGGCTCACCGTTGGTCATGTCACTTACACAGAATTATTCCAATTCCCTTCGTGTAAAACTTCTGGGACACTTTCGTTCCTGCCCATTTGTGATATGGAACAATATCTTACCTCTTCAACAGGAACTCTCTTTCCTGTCAGTCTCCTTGCTGTTTCTCAAACGCTGGTGCCCTGTTTCTCTTTCTGCAACTGGGAGCCCTCTGACAACAATGCCCTTTCTTCAAGTGTCCAGTCTTTTCTGTGCCATGGAGTCTTCCCGGGACACTCTAGCCTACAGCGACGGTTTATGTTTGGAAAGGTACACTTTCTAACAAGTCACTTCACCTTCGGACATTTTCATTTCCTTATCTGCAAAGGAGGGTACCATCTGCTTAGTGGAGGGGGGACGCTGAATAAATGACACACACACCTCAGGGTCTGCCCGTCATAATTACCCATCAGCGTTTGCCATTGCACTGGGGAACTGAATGACATTAAGGAGATGGTATTTAGGGTCAACCAGCACTGGGTTCCCGTGTCGCTTAACTCCCTGACTTCATAAAATTGGAAGAATAATTCCTATCCAATAGGTTATAGTGAAGACCAAAGAAGAAAATATGGGTAAAATTTCTCCTGCCCTTAGTACACTCGATTTGTTTCTAACTGATTTCCTTAGAGGTCATTCGTTCATTCCCTAATTCCGTAAACATTTATTGAGGACTTGGTAAACAGTCCTGAATGAGACATAAACAGCCTCCTCTTCTGTGACTTCATAGTGCTCTGATGGGGACGTCCAGGAAGCCCCCAGGAGAGGACCTGAGCCAGACCCTGCAGGTCAGGAAAGCTGGCAGCTGAAGGAAGGAGTGATTGGTGTGACCCTGGGGAAGGAGGTCTGCAGTGGGCTCACCTTCCAGGTAGAGGCACACAGCACACACAGAGGTCTAGATGAGGAGGGTCCCAGCACACGTAAGTCCAAAGTGACTGGACAATGTGGACAGCGCAAGGCAGGAGAAGTCTTGTACCCCTAGGTGTGTGTGGCCCTTAGCGTCCTTAAGCAGGTCTGCTCTGACTCTCAAAACAGCTCAGAGACGGTCAAGTCGGGAACAGTCCACCTCATTTGAAGGCAAACAAAAGCTCAGAATGATTTAATGACTAATTAATGGCGAGGCCTTGTGATAGCTCCTAGGCTGCTATCTGGGTCATTATTAAACTCTTATTTCCTTCATTCCAACGAGGCAGTAAGAGTGCTAAGACCAATTCATGCTTTGCATTTTTATTTTTTGTATCCCTTATAGTGGGAGTCACTGGGTTGCTATTTGGTGAATGTGAGCAGAATGCTTGCATGAACTGATTCGCTTTCTAGAACTTAAAAAGGACAGCAAACCATAACAGGAGCAGAGCAGATATGTGGATACTGAGTTACATGCAGGTAAACTTAAGTTCTATTCAAAACCACTACAATGTCTCTACATTGTAATTATATAATAGGTAAATCAAGGTTGTTTCAGCCATACACTGTTATGTAATGTACCCATGCCACTGACATGTGACAGCCTTATGATATAATAAATGGGGGGAAAAAGCAAAGCATAACACGGTGCATTTTGGGGCCGACGCTGTGGCGCAGTGGGTTAACGCCCTGGCCTGAAGCGTCGGCATCCCATATGGGCACCAGTTCTAGTCCCGGCTGCTCCTCTTCCAATCCAGCTCTCTGCTGTAGCCTGGGAAAGCAGTAGAAGATGGCCCAAGTGCTTGGGCCCCAGTACCCACGTGGGAGACCTGGAAGAAGCTCCTGGATCCTGGCTTCAGATCAATGCAGCTCTCTCTGGCCATTGCGGCTAGTTGGGGAGTGAACCAGCAGATGGAAGACCTCTCTCTCTCTCTCTCTCTCTCTCTCTCTGCCTCTCCTCCTCTCTATGTGTGACTCTGACTTTCAAATAAATAAATAAATCTTTTTTAAAAAAGAAATGTTTGGACTGGCGCTGCAGCTCAATAGGCTAATCCTCCGCCTGCAGCGCTGGCACACCGGGTTCTAGTCCTGGTCGGGGCACCGGATTCTGTCCCGGTCACTCCTCTTTCAGGCCAGCTGTCTGTTGTGGCCCGGGAGTGCAGTGGAGGATGGCCCAAGTGCTTGGGCCCTGCACCCCATGGGAGACCAGGAGAAGCACCTGGCTCCTGGCTTTGGATCAGCGTGGTGCCCCGGCCACGGCGGCCATTGGAGGGTGAACCAACGGCAAAGGAAGACCTTTCTCTCTGTCTCTCTCTCTCTCACTGTCCACTCTGCCTGTCAAAAAAAAAATAAAAATAAAAAAAAGAAAAAGAAATGTTTGCATGTTTATGCATGACTTAAGGAAATTGTTATAAAATAAAAGGAAATGTGTAGGCCTGACTTAAGGAAAACTCAACAAGTAGTAATAGAGGTTACCCCAGGGACGAGAATTATGTGGCTGAGGGATACTAGTGGGAGGGGGATTTTTAATGCATATCTTTTTGAATAACTTTATTGTATTATCAGCATTTAGGACAGAAACTAGTCTTAAAGACATAAGAGTCCTTGCAGTTTTATTTTGGTTTTGGTTTTTATGTAGGGTTTAATTTTGAAGTCCCAATGCCTTTTTATGCAGTGGTGTATTGGTACATCTATAATCCCTACATAGTTGCACTCTGATTATTGGTTGATATTTTTGTCTGTGTTGTTGACAAGCAAGGTCAAAGAGAAGCAAGAAAGTTGTATATCAGAACTTCATTCATTCATCAATGGGTGAACAACTTCCTTGCTAAGTTATATAATGATTCTTAAACGTTGGAATAATAGTTTCTCAATTTTTGTGTTCAATTTTAGGTATAATGTAATAGCTATAAATGAGACATATTTTAAAATTTAATCTGTATTTTTATCATTGTCCCCATTGTGTCCTTGTTATATTCAGAACAGCGAGTTACAGAAGATTTCAAAGTCTCAGGGCTGATGTATGGAGTCTCTTTCTGAAAGCTGGAGGCTGCATGGGGGCATGCGCTCTCCACATCATGCAGCCCCAGTTGAGCTCAAGGGTAAGCTTATAAAGGTAAGAACCACGTCTTGTTGGAAGTTAATTACAAAACCACGCGTTCTGGCATACAGAAGCTAGAAAGAACTTAAACTTTGCTTATGGCTTTGTCTAAGTACTGGCGGAATTTGTAGATTCAAAAGGCTTCCATAGCCTAGGCAGCTCAAGTTAAGAGCTTCCGGTGGTCACTGACATCATACATAAGGGTGCTAATTGTTAAATTAACAACAGGAGTCACTGCACTACCCATGCAAGACCTCTGTCTTCAAAAAGTTGGATTATGAGAGTTAATAATAAAACTTGTTCTCAAAGATTTACTTTGTTTTAGTATATTAAGTGGAGGATAGTCTTATGTCTCATAAGTTGTAATTATGTCTAAGTGCTCACAAAAGATGTGTCATCTTGGGTTCCAAAGTTAATTAAATTTCTCAGAAAAAAAAGAATGCTTATTGAAAAAGGAAAATCAACAGTGGCATGGGCTGTAGCAACTTCCTCTCACCTTGCCTTTTTCTGACAAGTGGATGTATGTGGGTACTTCAAAAAATTTGTGGGATATGGAATTAAAAGATGTTATTTTGGTGAAAAGAATTTGTCAGATCCATGCACATAAACGTTGTCTTTGAAAAGCTTATGAAATGCATAGTATGAAAAAATTATGCATAGATTTACAGTTTTTGTACCAAAACAAACTTATCTTTCAATTCCATTTTCCATGAGTTTTTTTTTAAGCACTCTTATATCCTGAGTCAAATTACAGGTCTAGGCTAGAGATAATGATTTTTTTATTTGACAGGCAGAGTGGACAGTGAGAGAGAGAGACAGAGAGAAAGGTCTTCCTTTGCTGTTGGTTTACCCTCCAATGGCCGGCGCGGCGGGCGCGGCGGGCGCACCGCGCTGATCCGAAGCCAGGAGCCAGGTGCTTCTCCTGGTCTCCCAAGCACTTGGGCCATCCTCCACTGCACTCCCGGGTCATAGCAGAGAGCTGGCCTGGAAGAGGGGCAACCGGGACTAGAACCCGGTGTGCTGGTGCCGCTAGGCGGAGGATTAGCCTGTTGAGCTGCAGCACCGGCCGAGATAATGATTTAAAAATGAATTTCATTCAGATTGCACAAGGAGAGAACATTGTTCCAAAATTGAAGCTGTGTCCCTGTTTGGAAAGATGGGAAGAGAATGAAGAGGTTTTAAGCTGCAGAGATTTGGAAGGACAAGGAGAAAAGCACTTTATAAGCTAAGCAAACTGAATTGCTATGAAGAATCAATTTAAATTCAGCAGAGTACCATAATTTATCCTCTGACTTTGGCAATGAGGTGTAATTTTGGATCTTGCCCAAGAAGGTGTGGGAGAAGCCCCGTCTCTGCAGGTTGAAGAGTGAGAATGAGGAAGTGTCACGTTAAAGAGAACAGTTTCAGGGATATCTGCTGAAGGCAAGGAAGACTCCATCCACGACCATCGTGGTAGATTTAGATACAGGGGCTGCTACTGTGGGTTCTTGCAGTGGGCGAGAGAGATTGTACTCAACTCCTGACACAATTTTGGCTGATGGGAATTTATAACCAAGGAGCAGGCTGGAGGTCAGAGGATGGAAAATGAACATAAAAGGAACTATCAGGGGCCAGGTGGGACTCTGGCTAGCTGATATAAGAGATCTTGCTGCAATCAGGCCAGGGTGATAAGACATCACCTGGGGAAGACAGAGGACAAGCAACCTAGTCAGGTGTTGAGGGTGAGGGGTTCTTGCTCTTTGCTGCACCTGCAGTTCATGTGGAAGCACACATAGGACTAGAAGGTTCAGGAACCTGAGCAGAGTATTGTCAAGCACAGGAGACACTGAGTGAAGACCCTTTTCCCAAGGGGCTCAGCGATGACAACCCATCTGGAAAGATAACTGCGCTCATTACAGATCCCTTCCTGGCTGAAGATTTCACTTTAGGGAGCCTCATCTTACTTGGAGGGCACAGCTTCTCCTTACTGGAGGAGGGGCAGCTGTGGGGAGCAGGACTTTCCTTCTGTGACCCGAGGTGGCTGAGAAGGGGGTAAACTGAGGCCATGCCTTCACTCGGGCAGAAAAGCTCTGTGGAAATTAAAGAGAACTTGCAGTATTTTTTTAAAAAAAAGTCTAGTTGCAACTTTAAAAAGTAAATACATATTGATTACTTGTTTTTAAGAATATTAAAATTATTTAAGAAAAATGAATGAATTTGGAATTGAAGAGCAGAAAGCATGCAGATCCATGGCTAGAGGGCATCACAGTTTCTCAAGTTGGGGCTCCTCATCCTCCCCTCTTTTTTAGACAGACAACTGGTTTTAATTTGACCTTCTTTTTGTTTAATTTTTTTAAATTTCAGGACAGTAAATAGAGTTCCCATGTAGTCCCCACCCAACTTCCCCTATTGTTAACATCTCATTAGAATGATACCATTTGTCATCATCTATAAACCACACCCAGCCTCCCCTATCATTGACATCTCATATTAGTATAAAATATTTGTGACAGTTAATGAACCTACCATCCTGGATGCACCTGATCCTTGTGCCTCTTTACAGACTGAGAGGTGGAGAGAGGGTTGGTTGGGCCAGGTTGTCTCAGGTGAAGACAGCCCTGGGAAGCAGACACATGCTGTCATCATCCTATCCCATGTGAACAAGCCCTCTTACAGCTTTAGCTTCTCCGTCTAGTCTGATTTCTGTGTGCAATGTGTTTTCCTTACAGAACTGAGCTTCTTTCTGTCATGTCATTAAATATTATTATTTTTAAAGATTTATTTATTTAAAAGGCAGAGATACAGAGAGAGAGAAAGAGAGAGAGAGGTCGTCCATCCACTAGTTCACTCCCCAGATGGTCACAATAGCCAGAGCTGTGCAGATCCAAAGCCAGGAGCCAGGAGCTTCTTCCGGGTTCCCCACGTGGGTGCAGGGACCTAAGGACTTGGGCCTTTTTTTTTTTTTTAAGGTTTATTTATTTATTTGAAAGGCAGAGTTACAGAGAGGCAGAGAGAGAGAGAGGTCTTCCACCTGCTGGTTCACTCCCCAACTGGCCACAATGGTCGGAGCTGAGCTAATCTGAAGCCAGGAGCCAGGAGCTTCTTCTAGGTCTCCCATGCAGGTGCAGGGGCCCAAGCACCTGGGCCATTTCCCACTGCTTTCCCAGGCCATCAGCAGAGAGCTGGATCAGAAGTGAGGCAGCCGGGACTCTAACTGGCACCCATATGGGATGCTGGCACTGCAGGTGGCAGCTTTAGCTGCTACACCACAGCCATCTTGTACTGCCTTCCCAGGTCATAGCAGAGAGCTGGATAGGAAGTGGAGTGGCCGGGACTTGAACCAGCGACCATATGGGATGCTGGTGTTGCAGGCGGCAGCTTTACCCACTATGCCACCCATTAAATATTATTTTAAATATTATTAACTTATAAATATTATTAAATATTAAATATTATTATTTAATTTTAAATATTATTACTGCTATGCCACTGGCGTATGTGAAACATCTTTTCAGATTACTCTCTAGAAAAATCATATTAGTTTTTTTGTCCATCAAAAATATGTCAGTCCCGTTTCACCACACTCTCATGTGCTGGTCTTTCCAAAATGTTCCATCATTACTTATTTGATAGGGAAAATAGGGTGCAGAGTTGCAGATTAAAATTTGCATTTATTTTATTATCTTCAAGGTTATCTATTTTAATGGGTTTATTAGTTATGAAATGTTCATTTTTTTGCCTTTTTGTCTATTAAGGTAATCATGCTTTTATTAATTTGAAATATTTTAATATCAAAGACATGAGTATTTCCTGCCATTTTGATCACTTATTTTTAGCAAAAATAGTTTTTATGCATCCCAAACCTCTAAATATAAATATTATAATAGTGACAGTATTTGGAAATCTTTGCTTATGTTTTCCTTTGTCCACTGTATGTTTTAAATACCAGCACACATCATCATCACCACCATTATCATCCTTACCGTACTTCAACATCTATTCCAGGCACTCCTCTTCTTTTTTGCTTGAACTAAGTATATTCAACTATTATTATTGTATGACATTTCAGTAATGCCAGTCAAATTTGGGTTTCTATCTGGACTACTCAGGATTGACAAATGGGCAATGAAGAAATTGTAGTGCTTCTCTATGAAGGCCTCTTTCAATGAATTAAAATGAAAGCAAAGCAGTATTTCGTGGTGATTAGGAGTGGCTACAGGTTTAAGAATCAGAAGCCCTTGCACGCCACCTACTACCCGGCAATGCCTCCTTGCAAGCTGCCTCTCTGATTCTGTTTCTTCCTCTGTGAAATTAGAACGCTCAATCTGGCAGGACTTCCATGAGAGGTAAATGAAAGGATGCATGCAAGGGTTTAGTTCCAGGCCTGACAGCAGCAAATGCGCCACAAATGGCTTGATTCTTGTGTTGATTTGCTGCAGTGCCATTGTAAACGTCATCTCCTTATGCTGTGATGTGCAATTTTTCACGCTGTTCTGCTTTCCAAGCATCTTTTAAAAATACCTGCGATGACCCTGTCTCAAGCTCTGATGCATGTAGACTTAATTATTCCTTTTATGGAATTCTGATAAAGGAGAGGGTAATTATCATTTTCTGGTCGTGAGCTCAGTGAATTTTTCTGACAAAGGACTTGAACAGCAACAACAACAACAAAATGATATTAATAGTCTAATCAAATATTTAAAAATTTACATAAAGAGCTTCCAGATACTCAAAGACACCAAGGGAACTTAGGTGTGGAATAGGAAAAAAAAAGCAGAAAGCAAGCAGGACAGTGTTGGATCCCCAGAGCAACTGCTGAGGGTGAAGAATCAACCAGATGTCCATGGCATCAACTGTGGTTGATGAGGATAGGAAAGTAGAAGCCAGGTTTTGCTTTGTTTTGGTTTAAATCCTTTCAATTAATTGAAATGGTACTAATTGAGCTTAAAATAACAGTTACTCTCCCTTTTCTCAGTTTTTGAAATGAAAAGAAACTATTTCTTGGCTAGCTCACTTTCAGAATATAGACATGGAAAATAGGAGGTCAAGTCTGGACCTTTCTTAAAGAAAGAAAAGTCGTCTCTCAACCACACGTCAGTTCCTAGGGTTTCCCACATAAAAAGGTGACTCATGCTCATTGTATAGTCTACCTGTCATCTCACCTCCATGTGCTCACTTGTAAGGCCTTTCTGGATAGTCTAAGTAGTTTCTGTCAAAACACCTAGTTTGGTCCAATGCTTCACACACTCTTAATTGCATATTTGTGCTGTGACCACGCATTTTCTGGAAGTTCCATGATGGCAAGGTCCTTGCTGAAGCTCTGTGCACCTGAGCACCTAGCCCCTGGCCAGGTATAGTGAAGGTGCACCATGTAGCTCCTCTGTGCACACTTGTCGAAAGACATAGCCTCAAAGATCAAGTAACTGACCTCCATACTGTCTCCCCCATTCTCCTGTTGGCTCCATTCTGTATGCAACGGGGACACACACTTATTTCTCCTGCCATGCGCAACTCAGTCTCTCATCAGGTCCCCCTTAGTCTCTACTGACTCTCAGGGTCCCAGGAGAGCTGGGGTCCCTGAGAGTAATATGGTTGGGTCCTTCCAACTCATTCCATAATAGAACTTGCTCAGAAAATGAGTAAATCCATTGTGAATATAGGGGATCTTTAAACCTTCAGTTTTTTTTAAAAATAAGAAAGCTAAGGATATTAACAAACAAATAAATAAGCAAAGAAACCAAGCCAACCTTGTTTCCCTCGCCTCCTTGACACCAGGGGTTTTCTGTATTCGTTGCCACTACAATGCAGGACACAGGGCCTTTGGAGATCTCTCCTGGGGTAGAGCTCTTGGGAGCCAGATTTTCATTTTTAGGTAACAAAACTGATACGAATTCATGTAAATGAAAAGCATGGACACAGAAACCACCGCCTTCCCGTGACGGAAGATAAGGGGCATCAGCTTTCTGGAATAACCTTCTGGCAGTATTTTTCTGTGTGCTTGTTTATCTCTGTGAGTACAAAGATGGCAATAATGAGTTTTCAAAAGGAAACATCCTTTAACCTGTCACAAACATTCAATTGTTTTTGAAAGGCAACACTTTTTCATAGCAGGAGAAATGATGGTTTGTTAGTTTAGCTCAGGGCTGTAACCCAGCTCTTAGCACAGTGCTTGGTTCAATCACCCCCTGTTTGAATGAATAAAAGCAATTGACATCACTCTGGTAAACAAGATCGTGGTTCTATATTGAGAGTATCCATTTGTTTATACACATTTCTTTCCTTGTGTAAGAGTTCCCTATGTGCAATCTTTGGGCAATTCTTCAGAACCAAATACAGACTTCCTGTTCAGGGAGGTCTCTGAAAGTACCCTTAGGTCTTTATGGTCTGCAGGTCCAGGAACTTTAGCCAGAGTTTATGGGTTTTAATTGAAAAGGCCATGTTAATAATGAGCCCAGATTGTTTTGTTCTTTGGAAATAAGCAAAGTCTTTCAGAGTCTGGCACGGTCAGAACATGAAAGGAAGAAAAGGCTGCTGTTTGAATTTGTGGGAGAAGAAAGAAATTTCTTCTACCCTTCTCAGATTTTAATCCGAAATAAAATAGATTGAGAAAATAAAAAACAGAAATTCAGAAATTGATCGACACTCAAAGCTCACACACACATTGGAGAAACTCAGGAAATGAATAACCCAAACAATTGACTTAGAATTCAAGCTTTTTTTTTAAACTTTTATTTAATGAATATAAATTTCCAAAGTACAGCTTATGGAGTACAATGGCTTCCCCCCCATAACTTCCCTCCCACCCGCAACCCTCCCCTTTCCCGCTTCCTCTGAATTCAAGCTTTTTAAACATCATCTTCAGCTAACAATCAAGGACAGCACAAGGTGTTCCTGAAGGATGGGGGCTTACGGAGCTGCTCCAGTGTTGTCTGTTTTAAAGTGTTTGTTGGGAGCAGGAGGCTGGGGTCTGTGGCTCAGCAAGTTAAACCGCCTTCTGCAGCACTGGCATCCCATATGGGTGCCAGTTTGAGTCCCAGCTGTTCCCCTTCCGATCCTGCTCTCTGCTAATGTGCCTGGGAAAGCAGTGGAGGATGGCCCAAGTGCTTGGGTCCCTGTAACCCCGTGGGAGACCCAGAAACAGATGCTGACTCCTAGCTTTGGCCTGGCCCAGCCCTGGCTGTTGCAGCTATTTGGTGAGTAAACTAGCAGATAGAAGATTCTCGCACGTGCGCTCGCTCTTGCGCTCTCTCCCTCTCTCTCTTTCTCTGTCTCCCTTCCTCCCTCCCTGCATCCCTCTGTGACACTGGCTTTCAAATAAATGGATACATCTTTAAAATAAATAAATAAAATAAAGTGTGTGTGTGTGTGCATGTGTGTGTCCTGCCATCACCTGTACTGAATATATATATATATATATATTTTTTTTTTCATCTAAATCGCGTTGTGGGAAGCAATCAGATAAATTTGGACTGAGGGATATTCCATCATATTCGTGTAAACCACCAGGAATTGCAGTGAAGTTCAGAGAGACAGGTTTCTTTTTTTTCTGCTTTCTCCTATTTCCATGATCTTCTAAAGTGAGGTATCCAGGAAGTAGACTCTTTTTCTCTGGAAATTGAATTAATTTAATGCAGAGCATGGCAAGATCCCATTCATTACCCAATTAACAGAAACATCTCTCCTTGATTAAAGTTGGTTGACATCATTATCCTAGAGCGGAAGCCATGAGCACGCAGCTGTTACTAGAGCACATATTCCTCAGCTGATGAAAGAAAAACCAGACTCACGCTGCACAACCTGAAGTCTCCCTGGTTTATTCGCAAAGCTTTCTGTTGGGCGCTTACTGCCTGGCCAAATATTGGCTTCTCCGGGATATTCTCCCCGTCGGCTACCCTGTGCAAAATAGTCCTGGTCATAGAATCAAGGCTATTGCCATTGAAGGGAGATTTGAGATGTGAGTTTCTTCTCATAAGGCAAAAGAGGCAGCAGCCACTAGAAGGTATGTCTATTACCAGAAGCCTAAGGTGGGGAAAAGGATGGGAGGCACCGTCCTTGCAAATCTCCCATCCTACCATCATCTCTGGAACACTAAAAATCTGCCATTCCATTTTGACACTCAGAAATGTGGCCAAATATCCATATATTGTAGTTTAGACAGCCTTAAAGCTTTGGTACACACCGCTAAACTGCTTCTTGGAAAGTCTGAACAAATTTATGTTCATACTAATGATGTGTTTTTGTTTTTTAGAATTTTTCCCTTTCTTTTTATTTTTTAAAGATTTATTTTATTTATTTGAAAGACAGAGTTACAGAGAGAGATAGAAAGAGAGAGAGAGATCATCCATCTGCTGGTTCACTCCCCAAAAGGCCACTATGACCAGAACTGAACCTATCCAAAGCCAGGAGCCAGGAGATTCTTCTGGGTCGCCCACATGGGTGCAGGGGCCCAAGGACTTGGTCCACCCTCCACTGATTTTACAGACATGTTAGCAGGGAGCTGGATCAGAAGTGGAGCAGCTGGGACTTAAACTAGCACCCATATGGGGTGCCAGGGCTCCTGGCCAGGGCTTTAACCCCCTGAGCCACAACGCCATCTTCCCAACCATGTTTGAGAGTGAACAATCATCAAATCTTCATCAAATTTGGTATTGTATTTCTTACTGTCATCAATTTACTAAATGAAAAGTGATATCTCATGGATATTTCAAATTGCACTTCTTTTGTCACCAGTTTAGAAATTTTTCTATATGCTTGTGAATTTTTTATGTTTTTTCTTTGGTGAATTATCTGTTCCTGGCCTTTACATTTCTGCCAAAGTGCTGTCTGGCTTCTGCTCAAGCATTTCTAGTAACAGAAACTACTGTTTCCTGGTCAACAGTCCTGGATAAGGGCTGCAGACTGTCAGAGAATGTCTCCGATTGAACTGAAGTCTTTATATTAAAGTTCTACTGGGTGGGGTTACCCAAATTAACGTTCTCAGCAGCTGATTTCATTGGAATCTTGGTAACAATTGATATAATCTCCCTAAATTCTGCAAGCCAGCTTCCTAGTTCCTTCCATTGTAATTTTTTTAAGATTTATTTATTTGAAAGCCAGAGTTACAGAAAGAGAGAGAGACACAGAGAGAAGGAGCGCTCTTCCATCTGCTGGTTTGTTCCCCCATTGGCCACAATGGCCAGGGCTGAGCCAGGCTGAAGCCAGTAGCTAAGAACTCCATCCAGGTCCTCCACATGGATGGCAGGGGCCCAAGCTCTTGGGCCATCTTCTGCTGCTTTCCCAGGCATTAACAGGGAGTTGGATTGGAAGTGGAGGAGCCAGGACATGAACCTGTGCCCATCCAGGTTGCTGGAGTCAGAGACAGTGACTTTACCAGCTACACCACAACCCTAGCCCCACTTTTTGTCTTTTTATTGCAGCCATTCTAATTGGAGTGAGCTGACATTTTGGTTTGACCTGCATTTGCCTAACAGCTAGTGATCTTAAGCATTTTTTCATAAATTAGTTAGCTATTTCAGTTTCTTCTTCTTCTTCTTCTTCTTTTTTTTTTTTTTTTTTTTTTTTGACAGGCAGAGTGGACAGTGAGAGAGAGAGAGAGAGAGACAGAGACAGAGAGAAAGGTCTTCCTTTGCCGTTGGTTCACCCTCCAGTGGCCGCCGCGGCCATAGCACCGCACTGATCCCATGGCAAGAGCCAGGTACTTTTCCTGGACTCCCATGGGGTGCAGGGCCCAAGCACTAGGGCCATCCTTCACTGCACTCCCTGGCCACAGCAGAGAGCTGGCCTGGAAGAGGGGCAACCGGGACAGAATCCGGCGCCCCGACTGGGACTAGAACCCGGTGTGCTGGCGCCGCAAGGCAGAGGATTAGCCTAGTGAGCCACGGCGCTGGTGTCAGTTTCTTCTTTTGAGGAGTATCAATTTGTATCATTTGCCCATTTTATTTTTATTTTTTATTTTTTTATATTTTTTTTGACAGGCAGAGTGGACAGTGAGAGAGAGAGACAGAGAGAAAGGTCTTCCTTTGCCGTTGGTTCACCCTCCAATGGCCGCCGCGGCCGGCGCGCTGCGGCCAGCACACCGCGCTGATCCGATGGCAGGAGCCAGGAGCCAGGTGCTTTTCCTGGTCTCCCATGGGGTGCAGGGCCCAAGCACCTGGGCCATCCTCCACTGCACTCCCTGGCCACAGCAGAGGGCTGGCCTGGAAGAGGGGCAACCGGGACAGAATCCGGCGCCCCAACCGGGACTAGAACCCGGTGTGCCGGCGCCGCTAGGCGGAGGATTAGCCTAGTGAGCCGCGGCGCCGGCCCATTTGCCCATTTTAAAAATTGGGTTATTGGTCTAGGCAATGGCTTTTTTTATATGACCTCAAAAAGGCAACAAAGGCAGAAATAGACAAGTGGGATATGTCCAACTTAGAAGCTTCTGCACAGCAAAGGGAGCAATTAACAGAGTGAAACTACAGCCTAACGAGTGGGAGAAAAAGTTTGCAAACCATTTGTCTGACAAAGGGTTAATACCCAGAATGTGTGAAGAACACTCTGAAACTTCTAAGCCGGGCCCTAAGAGGACTAGTGGCTCCTACTTCTTCTCTCTTAAGAGGCTCCCTCATGGAATGCCCAGGCCTGCCATGCTATGAGGAAGCCCAAGTCAGCCAGACGGAGGAGAACCCAGGGGCCCTGGAGCACGCTTCAGCATTCCTGGAGCCAATCTGCCAGTTGCATGCAGTCATGTGGGCAACTCCAGACAGGACCAGCAGAACAACTGCCCAGCCAACACTCAGGTTGGCGAGAAACCATACTGTGTTATTGTTTCAAGCCACAATATGAATTTGCCCCACATGAATTCTTCAAAAATATGATCTTCTTTTATTATTCCTGTTACTATCTTTCAGAAATGGTGATATACTTACTTAGACAAAATTGTCAAAAGAAACCTGCTTCTTTTTCTGCACAGAAAACAGGAATGAGAATGGGTTGATGAAGAAAGTTTTTTTGTAAGATTTATTTATTTATTTGAGAGGCAGAGTTACAGATAGAGAGAAGGAGAGACAGAGAGAGAGGTTCTCTATCTGCTGGTTCACTTCCTATCCAGCTCCCTGCTAATGTTCCTGGGAAAGCAGCAGAAGATGGCCCAAGTGCTTGGGCCTCTGCATCCATGTGGGAGACCCGAAGAATATCCTGGCTCTTAACTTCGGCCTGGCCCAACCCTGGCTGTTTCAGCCGTTTGGGGAATGAACCAGTGGACAGAAGATTCTCTCTCTCTCTCACTCTCTTTCCATCAGCCCTGTAACTCTGCCTTTCAAATAAATACATAAATCTTTTCTAAAAATGGCAACAAAGTATCATTTCTAAAATAAATAAATAAACATCACAAACAACATTCATCAGATTTTAGGGCCAAATCTCTCTCTTGGGTGTTAGGAGCACCTTCTCTAAGCAAAAATATGGATATTCCAAGTTTTTCATGTCCCTGCCACTCTGCCATGTCTAGGATTTTAACTTTCTTCATCTGTTTTAGACAGAGGAAAGATATAGCATGAACATCTCCCTTCAAAAGCACTTGCTTTTCTCCCTCCAAGCAGCGGTGAGTCCTGTGGGAGAAACGTTCATTTGGGTTTTTAATTGCTTTTTCTTGACAATGGCAACTTGCTTCTCTAAGGAAATACTGAGGGGGAAAAGGAAAGTCTCAGGTTGGCAAATAAGAACTCAAAAAATTCAGACCTCTGGGGAACATGGTCCATGGAATATCGAGACCTAATCACACCTCCCTCCCAAATATTCCTGTAGATGACAGTAAAGCGGTTTTGGTTTGGTTTGGTTTCAAGGCATAAGCCTACGAAGATGTGGAGGGCAGGGAAGGAGACAGCAGCAACTGCAGTGAGATAGCTCAAAAGCAGGGGAGGTGGTACCGAGTCTGCAGAGAGGGGGAAACTCAGCGCCGAGTGTGTGAGACAGGAAGTCCCACAAACGGCACGGCTGGGGGAGGTAGAAATGTGTTGTCTCACAGTTCCAGAGGCCCCAAGTCCTGGCTTCTGACTGTCTACTGGCAGTCGCTCTCCTCGGCACCACCTTGACCTCTGCGCCATCTTCACTAGGTTTGCTCCCTGTCTGTGCCTCTGTGTCTCAATTGCACTCCCTCTGTAGGGTCACCAGTCATGGAGGATTAGTTCACTCCATAGGCAATGACCTTGTTGCCAGGAAAGCTCACTTTCAGAGTACTAGGGGTTAGGACTTTAAGATGAAGTTTGAAGGGGACACAACTCAATCCATTACACTGGGCCTGCAGTAAGAAAGCTGAGAACTAAAACAAGGGACGTCACAGGATCCCTCGAAGTCCCATGTGCACGTGGTGCTGGCTATTTCTGGAGTGGGGGTGAAGTGTGCAGGATGGGATATGGAGGGAGCTGGAAAACTGAACAGGAAGTTAATTCTCCAGAGCTAAGCTGTACAATAGGATAGCCACAAGCCAAATGTGACCAATTTAATTGAAATTTTCACTAATTAAAATCAGATTGAGCATTCAGCACGGTTGCCACGATGCAAGTGCTCAATAGCCCCGTGTGACTTGTGGCTATGGTACTGGACAGTGCGGATGGAGCATGTGTCCATCAGTGTAGGAAGTGCTATTGAACACTGCTGCTATGAAGCAAAGAAAACCGAAGGGGCCTAGACTGGGAGATGGCAGGTGTGGTGGAAAGTAGAGGCCACACACGAAAGTGCTGTTGAACCAAGAAACTCCCAACCCTGCAGCCCTCTTCCCCTACTTGACCATCAAACTACACCTTACGGGCATATTGCAATACAGAAATTTATTCCTCTGGCCACAAAAGTGGAAAACCTATAACTTCAATGTTCTCTTTGTAGGGGGCGGGAAAACAGGGAAGGCACTTAAACTAATTAAGTATCTCCTGTGTATACCAAGTATTCAACATATATTACCTCATTTAATCCTCAGAATGACTTAATGCAATGGACATCATTCGCATCTAACAGGTAGGAAAATTGAGACCCAAGAAGGTTGAATAATTTGCCTTGATTATGAATGCAAACACTGAAATCAAATCCAGGATTGTTTGAGCCAACTGTTCACATTTTTTTTCTGCCTTACTGCACTCCTTGCCTGGTGACTGGTTACCTCACTAACGGCTTCCCAAGTCCTTGGACTACTCCAGGTCTTCTTCCTCCCACATCAAATATGTTAGGCGACAATCACTCTACAACATGGCCTGAGAGAGGGCAGAGGTGTAAATGAGATAACCTGTGAACATTTACATTTACTCAAAATATCCTTCCATCCATGCGGGGAATCCTAACAGAAGAGACTATGCAGACACTTTTGGAGGGCGTTAGAGAACTTCAGGACGTCTTGGGGTACTGTTTACCATCTTATCACTGTTGAACTAATGAATAAAAATTTGGTTGTTGCGTCTGGGTGTGTTTCAGCCACATTTAGAGCCAGAAACTTAGAAATGTCCAAGACTTCCCAAAATGAGGTTTTCTCACTGGAAATAGCACTTAACACAGAATAAAGTTCAACACTGGTGTTCAATGAATGTGGAATAATGTGTGAACCAATTATTTATTTGACCCAACATTGATAAATCAGTTGTTAAATCAGATCATAGACCTGGCAAATGCTGAAATTCTTCAACAATGTCTGAGTGGGTATATGCCACTATGGTATAATATTTTAAAGTTAAAAATATGTGGGACCATTAGGAGGTCCAACATAGGTCTATTTCTCTACAAAAGACTTGCTGGTAGGAAAGAGACTTGTGATATTTTATTTCCATGGAGATGGCTTGGGATTGAGGTTGTGGTTGTATACCCCCAATCACCACTATATACATGACTGTATTACCACAGGGTCTGTAGCGTCTTCTCTATCTTGGCCTTTGCCACCCAAAATGAAGATAGTTACAGTGCAAAGTACAATTGTGCCTGCCAACATGGAAAGTGGCAGGGATTTCCCTGTTGGCTCCAAGAGTCCTGGGAGTGGCTCTCATTGACCAGGGATGTCACTAACAACAAAAATTAGCTGTGACGCTTCCCTGTAATAGACTTTATGAAAGAGTCATTGCAAGTTGTCTGGCACACTTCTGTCCAAGTGCTTTGTTTGGTGCTGTCCTTAGGTGTATTTGTTTGGTGTGTTTGATATTTGGCAGCATGGGGTTAGCTCTTCCAGGCTGTAACATTGATTTCAAGATCAAGAGACTAAATAAGTGCTAATGAAACATTTTAAAATATTTTCTGGAAGGACAGGTTGCTTCCTGGTTTCTTCCTAGGGCAGGATATGGTTTCTAGAAAAGTCAATTTTCTTTAGCTCAAACATATCTTATTTTTCATTGATATTTTTCTTGAGATAATTGTAGATGCATATGCAATTGTAAGAAATGACAGAGATATCCTGCAAGTTTTACCTAGTTTAGATACAAGTGTTTCGGAATTGTTCTTCTCATCTTTGGTGATGAAACTGTCTCCATGGATAGTTAAGACAATTTGGTCATTTTTTTTTTACATTCTCTACTTCTCATTTTCTTAAAATTTAGAAGGAAGAATTTGCTCTAATTCATTTCTTTGTGTGTGTGTGTGTGTGTTTTGTTTTTTTGACAGGCAGAGTGGACAGTGAGAGAGAGAGAGACAGAGAGAAAGGTCTTCCTTTACCATTGGTTCACCTTCCAATGGCCGCTGCAGCCTGCAGGCTGCGGCCTGCGCACCGTGCTGATCCGAAGCCAGGAGCCAGGTGCTTCTCCTGGTCTCGCATGTGGGTGCAGGGCCCAAGCACTTGGGCCATCCTCCATTCCCTTCCCAGGCCACAGCAGAGAGCTGGCCTGGAAGAGGAGCAACCGGGACAGAATCCGGTGCCCCAACTGGGACTAGAACCTGGTGTGCCGGCGCCGTAGGCAGAGGATTAGCCTAGTGAGCTGCGGTGCTGGCCACTCTAATTCATTTCTAAAATTTCATCTAGCTTTGATATTTTATTAGAATCTGAAATTGGGGATGGCGCTATGGTGTAGCAGGTAAAGCTGCTGCCTATGATCCCTGAATCAAATATGGGCACCGGTTTGATACTTGACTGCTCCACTTCCAACCCAGCTCCCTGCTAATGTGCCTGGGGAAGCAGCTGAAAATGGCCTAAGTGTTTGGATCCCTGCACCCACATGGGAGATCCAGAAGAAGCTCCTGGCTCCTGGCCTTGTATCAGCCCAGCCCTGGGTGTTGCAACCATTTGGGGAGTGAACCAGCAGATGGGAAATTTTCCCTCTCTCTCTTCCCACTCCCTCTCTCCCTCAACTCTGACTTTTGAATAAATAAATAAATATTTTTTAAAAAAATCTGAAATTCAGTAAGATCTCTAACAAACCGTGGTTACCCAGTTTCAGTCCATGAGCTAAGAACAGTCCATGAGCTAAGAACGATGTTTTTTGTTTTGTTTTGCTTTTAAAGATTTACTTATTTATATAAAAGGCAGAGTTACAGAGAGAGGGAGAGGCAGAAAAAGAGAAAGAGATCTTTCATCAGCTGGTTCTCTCCCCAAATAGCTACAATAGCTGGGCCAGGTTGAAGCCAGGAATCAGGAACTCAATGCAGGCCTCCCAAGTGACAGAAACCCAAGCACTTGGATTATCATGCCTTGCCTTCCCAGGTGCATTAACAGGAAGCTGGATCAGAAGCAGAGCCACCAGGACTCAAACTGGCACTCTGGTATTATGTTTTAAAAAACGCTTGAAAAATAATCAAGAGAATAATAACTTTTTGTGACATGTGAGAATTACACAGAATTCAAATTCAGTGTCCACAAGAAAATTTTATTAGAACATCAGTACATTTGTTCCTTCCAATATTGCTTATGGTCACTTTCACATTCCAGGTGCAGCACCAGAACCCGTGTGTCCCACAGAGCCTAACACTAGCTGACCCTTTCAGAGAACATGCATTGCCTCCTTTTGTAAACCATTCGTGCCCTGTAACCTAGAACACCACTCCTAGGAATTTACCCTAAAGGAAAAGCAGAAACCTCCAACACTAGAGGATTCCTTAGGGTTATTGGATGGAGAAGGGTGCATGTGGTGGTTTCTAAGAGTGTTTAATGATGTAGCAAATGCTCGCAATATAGGTTCAGTTGAAAATAGAGAAAAACATTGTACACATAGTTCTTGCATATAAAACAAAATATGTGAAATATATATTAAAGTACATAGCAGGTTTGTGACAGCATTGACTGGAGAGGAAGGAAGATAATTAGGAAGTGGCAAATGGGCTGCAATTCTAACCATAAAGTTTAATTTCATTTTCAAAACAAAAACTTCTGCGCATATGACAACGTGTGAACTTTTGTTTTGGTTGTATGTCTGCTGCTTATATAGTCACACTATTCGTTTATTTTTTTTGGTTTTAATTTCTTCTTAACACTGCTTTAAATTTCAAGAAAGTGAAGATGGGTGGAGTTCAAAGACTATGACAGTAGAAAAGTGAAAAGGAATTGAGTAATAGTAGATGGTATTGAGTAATTTTACAATTTATTATAGTGAGATTTATTCTTATCTATAAGGATGGTCTTCTGAGGCCTTATCTCTAGACTTTATCAACCCTGGAAGTCAAGTGCCTACTTTGGTTTCGTGTCATGATTAGAACTGGGCCACTGAGTCAGCGACATTTCAGAGTTCAATGACATTACAGAGACAGCCGTCACCAGTCTGTAACTGCAGAGGAGTGGGCGTTGGGTGCTGTGGTGGAGATGCCTGTATCCCGTACTAGAGGGCCTGCCTTCAAGTCCTGGCTCTGTGGCTTCTGCTTCCAGCTTCCTGCCAGTGCGCATTCTGGGAGGCAGCACGTGATGGCTCAAGTTAGAGTCCCTGCTACCTACAAGGGACACCTGGGTTGGGCTCCTGGTTCCTGGCGTTTGCCTTGCTCAGCCCCAGCTGCTGTGGGCTTTTGGAGAGTGAGTCAGTGAGTAGAAAATCTCTCTCTCACTCTCACTCTCTTTTCCTTTCAAAAAATAAACAAATAAATAATATAAACTAGAGAAGAGGGTGGGATGTTTCATTTCAATAACTGAGTTCTGAAGGAAGGAAGGGAGAGAGGGAGGGATGGAGGGAGATAATTGGTTGGTAAGAAGATAACGCACACTGGCCGGCGCCGCGGCTCACTAGGCTAATCCTCCACCTAGCGGCGCCAGCACACCGGGTTCTAGTCCCGGTCGGGGCGCCGGTTCTGTCCCAGTTGCTCCTCTTCCTGGCCAGCTCTCTGCTGTGGCCCGGGAAGGCAGTGGAGGATGGCCCAAGTGCTTGGGCCCTGCACCCGCATGGGAGACCTAGAGGAAGCACCTGGCTCCTGGCTTCAGATTGGCGCAGCACACCAGCCATGGTGGCCATTTGGGAGGTGAACCAACGGAAAAGGAAGACCTTTCTCTCTGTCTCTCTCACTGTCTCACTCGGCCTGTCAATAAATAAATAAATAAATAAAAAGATAATGCACAGGATTCTATCCTCATAGCAACAACTAATGAATATCATGTTTTACAACAGTTATCTACCTTTGATCTACATTTTTGAAAATTCCAAATGCAGAATTGTAAATGACTTTCTATCTACATGTGTTTTTAATATCAGATGTAGCTAGGAGGTTTAAGACCACAAGTGAGAGCCAGAATGTTTGAGTTTGAATCCATATTATGCTGTTCATTATTTTTGTGATTTTAGGGAAATGATTTGGCCTTTTTTAGTAACTTATTTTAGCTATTTAGGATTTACAGTTTCCTCATCTGTAAAATGAGAAAAATAATTGTGTATCCTCACGGTGATTACCTTAAATGTAAGGTAATCATAAAGGCCAAAATGAAAACAAAGATGTCTCAATAAATGACATTTTTTAAATCTTCAACGCGATTATTTGTACGATTCAGAAATTAGCAGGACCAAAATTAGCACCATGCCAAGGCATTTCCTTTTTCCTAAAGGTCAGAGTGCTTGAGACACGGTCAATGAGCTCGGCGCATCACGCAAGGAAGAGTTCACCCCTCTTTCCCTTCATCCAGGCAAAGAAATCCACGTATGTGAACCTCCCTTGGTGTGTAGCAGCAGTCTCTCTGATGCACACTAACTCTAACTTGTCCTGATTAATATGGATCTATCTGCACATGGTGGTGAGCTGAGGTGTCAGCTGATTCCCCCTCAGGGCCGCATACTCTTCAGACTTCCCGTCCCAGAGGGATCAGGTGCTCTGGGAGGTCTACCTGGAATACGTCCTTTCCGCCTTGCCAGGGCACGGGCTCCAGTAACCACCTGGGTTTGAAATCATAGTCAGGTACTTCTGCTTCAGGTTGGTCAGAACGGCTTGACTTTCCAGTTCCACAGTCTCCACAGGAGCCAAGTTTTCAGGGCATCGCCACGTTTCCCCGATGTCAATGAGCCCGGCTAACACTCCTCGCCCAACCTTTAACCCTTCCTGAGGCAAAGCCTGAATCTGAGTGGGAGTCCGCCCAAGTCTTTCCACCAGCAGCTCCTGCCAGGCGACGTCTTCCCAGTCCCGGCGAGCAATGTGGACGGCGATGGTATGGTTCTGGTGGCTGCTAAGCAGGGGACAGCAGCGCGTCTCCAGTCTTGACTCCATTTAAGACATAACCCGCATAAGGCTGCTGGAAGGAGAGGCAGCCAGTCTTCATCTCCTGCCAGCTCCTCAGGCCTCGGCGGCCTGCTTTGGCCCAAGGAGAGAGCAGTCTTCTGCCTGCCTGCCTCGGCTTCTTCACGCGATCACGCACTGACGCACGCACTCACTGGGCACTAGGCAATGGACCCTTTAGGGTCGTAAGGCGAGCACCTGAGGTCGGCCAACAACGCGAGAGGGCTTGGCGAGACCCTAGCCCCAGAGAGGGGACGAGACTCCGACAAAGGCCCCGGGGCCAATAAATGACATTTTGTATCTTCGTTTAGTGCATTCATTAGACGATAACATGATAGTCTCCAAATGTCATGTACTTAGCAGGCACCCTGTAATACCATTATGGTTTGATAGGATTTGGTTCTCCAATTCATGCAGATGTTGAGGTCTGAAAACCATGGATTCATGGTGCTTGCAGGGTAGAGGCTTGATCCAGTGTGTTGCCTGAAGGCGGGGCCCTTTGGAGAGGATTGGATGGAACTGTCTTCCTGGAGTGGGGCCCTGTGACTGAACCACAGTGGCTTTATGAAGAGGCGTGTACTCCATGTTTCTCTCTGCCTCCTGGCTTGCCATGTGATCGCCCATATGTGTTCTACCATCTATCACTTTCATCTGACACAAGACCGTGGAGCCACCCTATCTTGAACTGTGAACCTCCTAAACTGTAGGCTGAAATAAACCTTCTTCTTTCGTAAGTAACTACTCTCAGGTATTGATTATAAGTGATAAAAAGTTATCCAATACAAATACTGATCATAATGAACATAAAACAACCCAAAGTTGGACACGACATTTTTAAGTCGTGACCAAAATCATTATTCAAGCCAGTAGATTGCTTTGTATCTATCTACTCTTGCCCGTTGAGGCCCCATCATTCTTGGCACCTCATGTCACAGTGTAGTTCAGCCATCACAATCTGCCTTCGTAATTCCATAGAAGTTTCTGAACCATGGCTTTTAGGAGGCTTACGGTTCTGCAAGATCAAGTGGTTGCTCCCAATACAGACCACAACAACAAGCTAGAGGCTTCATAAAACTCAACTTCCTATTTAACCTTCTCACCTCTGAGCCATACTATCCCAACTCCTGTTATCTTTACTTGCAACTATCTACTTATTTAATTTTCTCCACGTTAGTTAGGAGCACCAGCTATTTTCTGGGCGGAGTCATACATATTTCTGCCATTACATATCAAACTGCAGTATCTTCCAAAATCAGAATGCTACAGAAGTCACCAAGGTTCATCTCTGATGCACACTATTTTTGGCTCTAGAAATTAATTACAATTGATTATTAGTTTATACTGATATTTAAGATTAGCTCATTGCAACTTTATGCTACATAAAATTCAAATCTTCAAAGCACAACTTTCTGACATACTGAAAATGTACACACTGTTGTAATTCTGCATGCCTATTTTGATGAGTATAACCATGGTTTCCCTATATTTCTAATTTTTTAGGCAACACAGAATCAATGTGACAATTAGTTTCCATAACTGAAAAATTAAAAAGTACAAAAAATTTACATGTATCTTAACATTTTAGAACCTATATTTTGATTATGTTAAACAGCACATTCAAACTTCTCAGCCAATAGTATAGAGGATCAAAGATAATTCGAAGTTTTGTTAGAAGCAGGACCACCTCCAACCAGGAAAAGGGTGAGACTTTAGTTTTTGGAACTGTATTCAAATCATCAACTAAGAAGCTGAAGTCTGCACAAGGAACCCTTTTGGATGTCAGAGATGCCAGTCACACACACTTTTCTCTAAGGTCTCAGTTAAGAAAGATTCCTCCATTGGAACCACAGTTCATTCATGCACACACTCTTCTAGCCAAGCCCATGGCATTTTACATCAACCCTTCATGATGAGGGAAGGCTTCAAAAATAAATAAGCAATTAAATGTAAGGAAGTAATTAACTTTATTAGAGTATATTGGATCATTAGACTCCTTGGTTCCCAGTCATCTGGAGGTGTGGCTAAATACCTATTTTTAGCAGCAATAAAACATACATAGCTTCCTACACTGCCACTGCCTGTGTGCTCATAGTCCTGACCAGTGTCTGAAGAATGTCCCTGTGGAGATTTGTATAGGAACAGAAGAGCAAGAGGAAGTGCAGGTTCTTTGGGCTTATGGGGAAAATCAGGGTCTATTCAATTGTACTTGCATTTTTCCTTCAAAATGGCTGTGTGATCAGAATATAAAATAAAGACATTGATGAAATCAGCTTCCTCAACTGTCTTCTCTGGTTGTAGGTCGAACCTTATTGTTCAAATAACAAGCCTTGACCAGTGTTTCCTTCTCTCTTGTCCTGTCTGGCACTGAACTCTTACCAAAATCACTTGTGCTTGATACTTTGTGATGGAAGCTTCCAGTTAAGGTCACTAATTCTACTTCAAAATTAAAAACTGGACAGAAAAGATTGTCCCACTTTAACCCTCTTTCTGAGTACTTAATCCATGGTTACCTATAGATTGATTTCATATTTGATGGCTTTAAAAGATCTTTTTCAAAAAAGAATTTTGCTTATCTTATTTGAGATGGAAAAGGGGCTATTATAAATGTCAAGAATAGTACAAAGGTTACAAGAAATATGGGTGTGGTATGGAGCATTTAATTGTCCTGCCAGGTACCAAAACATGATTCAGTGGTGACGATTTAAAAGGTACCACAGCCTGTCTCCTCCAGGCGTACTTGACAGAGCTCCCTGCTATTGTACATGGAAACTCCTAGGCATGGCCAGATCTCTTGGTTAGTCCTGGTGTGACAAGGCCCTCCCTTTCTGGGTCATGTGCTCCAGAGGAGGGTCACTACTTATAGGTTCAAGGAGAATAGGTTAGATGGGACCTAGATACTCAGGTAGAGGAGAGAAGGAGACAGCGGGTGCTCTACATTAGGGAAATCACTCAAACCAAAATTCCAAAGAGATGTCTGTCATTCAAGTCAGGACTTCAGTTTCAGAAAGCCTCACAAAAGTTGGAATTTGTGTAGCAGGTAAGGAAGACACTTCAGGGAGGAGAGAAAGTCCTGCAGCAGCCATGGGAGAGACAGTAATAATTTTCTATGGAGTGACCAAATGATCCCCCATGAATCCCAATGGACTCTGGTGGGTATGATGGGGCTGTGGATACATGCTCCTCCTACCAAGATAGATCCCAGAGTGCCTCTATCAGTTTTGTCACACACACACACACACACACACACACACAGAGTATCATTAGTTCTATCAAGGCACTTGGCACTTGAATCAATACAATGTAGCTGAGGAGGGGGATTTGGTGCAATGGCTGAGCTGCTGGTTGGAACACCTGTATTCCACATCAGAGTGCCTGGTTGGAGTCCCAGCTCCATTCCTGATTCCATTTTCCTGCTAATGAGTACCTCAGGAGGCAGCTGTGATGGTTCAAGTAGCTGAGTCCCAGACACCCACACAGGACAGCTGGATAGAGCTCCTGGCTCCCAGCTTCAGTCCGCTCCAGTCCTGGCTGTTGTAGCCAAGTATTTTGGGAAGTGAACCAGCAAGTGGAAGTTCTCTCTCTCCCTTCCTCCTTCTCTCTCTCTCTCTCTCTCTCTCTCTCAAATAAACGTAAATAAATAAATACTTTTAAAAAACCAGTGTACTTCATGAAGCTCACATTAGGAAGCCGGCCCCACTAGGAAAGGGTGGCGAAGACAGCAAATGTTGACAACTCCTAACTCCTTCGGTTTCATGACTCCATGATAGCTCTGTGAATCCTCCTTCACAGCTGAGAACATTGAGACCCCGTGAGCCTTACACTAGACTTTAAACTGCCAAGTATCCTGGGTGGCACTTGTAACAGATTTCATTCTAAACCTGAAGTCTTTCTATTACACTTCATTCTGCTCACTTGCATTCATTTTCCTGCCTGTTTCAGAGGAGAAATTTTTTCATTTTCCTGAAATCAGGGTGAAATCACCATAATATGAAATTTCAAGGCCTACCTTCCTTTTTCCTAAATCCTCGTTTAATTTCATCCCACTCTTATTTACTAAACTCAGTGACCAAGGGCTCACTCTGTGTTGGAAGGGCGGAGATCCCGGAAGCAAAGTGCCAGCACAGCACTTCCTAACATGTGCCCCTGGGCAGCTTTCTGGGCCTGCACCTCCCCACCTGTGCGCAGGGCAGGGACAGTGCCCACCTCGTAGGGTTGATGGGGGAACAAAATGATGTAACTCATGTCAAGCACTTAGAACAATGACTAAGACTAAAACTGGCGCTTGACTTCATGGTTGCTTAAAGCAGGGTCAGCCCTGGTGCCAAGCTCCAGGAAAAAAAACACAGAAAGTGCTAGGGCTTCCAGACCCGCCTTCTCCCAGCCCGGCAGCAGCTCCTTGAAGAGGGGGGTTTCTCAATCAGTGACTGTAGTGACACGACAGGCTGCCAGTGTCAAGGAGACTGAAATGGGTGGGTCACACTCAGACTCCCCCCTTCAGCTCTGACTCAGGGATTTACTCCAGTCATGTAGCTCCTCAAGGACCCCTCCCCCAGTTCTTCATCCCCTCTCCCCCTCCCATGTTATTCTGCCTAATGATGTTTTCATGGAGGGTGACTACCACACACACACTCACTTTGGAAAAATACAGAATGCCCTGTGCTTTAGTGATGACTAAACAAGAAGTTAAAAAAAAAAAAAAAAACCAACAATGCATAGCAGTCGTGTAATCTTCCTGTGAACTACCTCACTCAGTGATTCCGGGCACATTAATTTAATCATGCCTCAGCTCCTGCTGTTTTATAGAGGAATAAACTGTGACATAGAAGCAATTGTCCTGATAGGAGCCCTGAGTCAGCAGGGCCGTGAGGAAACGCCCCCGAGACCTGACTTCCAGCTGGACCGGCAGCTCTAAGGTGGCTTCCCACTGTTTTTCCACTGAGACCTTCTGTGACATACTCCAGCGATGCAGGTGGCTGCCCCCGGGGCTAGAGAACAAAGTTACAAAAAAATCCTGTAGTCACGTATTACCTAGCACAGTCCTGGTCTGTTGTATGTAAGTGATCCTGTCCTTAAAAAAAATCCCATCGGGTGGGTGTTAAGGTTAAGTCACCTGCATCATACATCACAGTGTCTGGGTTCAAGTTCTGACTCTGCTCCCAGTCCCGGTTTCCTGTGAACATAGATCCTAGGAGGCAGCAGCGATGGCTCAGGCAGTTGCCACCCATGGCAGATGGGTTGAATTCCCAGCTTCAGGTTTTGGCTTGGTCCAGCCTTGGCCATGTCAGGCATCTGGGGAGTGAATCGGTGGAGAGGAGTTCTCTGCCTAGTTGTTGCATCTCTCTAGGGAGTGAACCAGCAGATGGAAAATCTCTGTCTCTCTCCCTCTCTCTGTAACTCTTTCAAATAAAGAAATTCTTTTTTTCTTTTTTTTTAACTTTTATTTAATGAATATAATTTCCAAAGTACAGCTTATAGATTACAATGGCTTCCCCCCCATAACATCCCTCCCACCACCCACTCTCTCTCCCCTTCCATTCACATCAAGATTCATTTTCAATTCTCTTTATATACAGAAGATCAGTTTAGTATATATTAAGTAAAGATTTCAACAATTTGCACCCACATAGAAACACAAAGTGAAAAATACTGTTTGAGTACTAGTTATAGCATTAAATCACAATGTACAGCACATTAAGGACAGAGATCCTACATGAGGAGTAAGTGCACAGTGACTCCTGTTTTGACTTAACAAATTGACACCCTTGTTTATGGCATCAGTAATCACCCTAGGCTCTTGTCATGAGTTGCCAAGGCTATGGAAGCCTTTTGAGTTTGCCGACTCTGATCATATTTGGACAAGGTCATAGTCAAAGTGGAAGTTCTCTCCTCCCTTCAGAGAAAGGTACCTCATAAAGAAATTCTTAAACAAATAAAAAACCCACAACAATATATCATTTCACTTCTACTAGAATAGATGTGAAAGAAAAAAGACTGGCAATACTAGGTATTCCCAGGCTTGTGGAGTAACTGGAAGTCTTATACATCGCTAGTGGAAGTGTAATATGATACACAATGAAACTAGAGATCACAGTTTGACAATTTCTCTTAAAGTGTCATATGATCTAGAAATTGTATTCTTAGCTACTTACCAAAAATGTGAAACTATAGCCACACAAAGACTTGAACACAAATATTCAGAGCAGTCATATTTTGCTGTAGGCATCCTAATGGTCCCCCCTACCTAGAATTCATGCATCAGCAGGACACTCTGGCCTTCAGTGTGGGATGAACCTAGAGACTTTCCTCCAACAAAGAGAATGTGGCAGGGGAGGCGTTTACCTCACAGGTAAGCACTGGTTAGGATACCCACGTCCCACACTGGTTTCAGTGCCCATCTCTAGCTCCTGATTCCAGCTTCTGGTTAATGCAGACCCTGGGAGCAGCAGTGACAAGTCGAATGCCTGTGTTCCTGCCACTCATGTGGGAGGCCAGGATTGAGTTCCTGACTCCCAGCTTTGGCCCCAGTCCATCCCTGGGCATTGAAGTTATTTGCGGAGTGAAGCAATGAATAGGAGCACCCTCTCTCTTGCTCTCTCTCTCTCTCCCCGACAGCCCCCACTCTCACAAACAAAAGAAGGTGGGGAGAGAGAATATGGAAAAAGTATTGAGAAGAAGCTTCTGAGATTAGGTTAAAAGGACTATAGTCTCCCTACTGTTTTCTCTTTCTTGTGCACTTGCTTGCTTGTTCTCATGAAGCCAGGGGTCACGTTTGAGCTTCTCTATGCAGAGGCCCACATGACCAGGAACTGAGTGAGGCCTCTGGCCAACAGCCAGGGAGGAAACTGAGGCCCTCAGCCCAATAGACCACAAGAAGCTGAATCTTGCCAACAACCACAATGAACAGTCTGAGAGAGACAAAGAGCAAGAGACATTGTCCATCCAGTGGTTCATTCCCCAGATGGCCATGGCAGCCACACCTGGGCCAGACATAGGTGGCAGACACCAAATACCAAATACCTGGGCTGTCCTCCTCCTGCCTTCTCAGGCACATTGGCAGGAAGCTGGGTTGGAAATGGAGTTGGTAGGCCTTGAACCAGCACTTCTTATGTGGGATGCCAGTGTCCAAGCAGCAGATTAACCTACTGAGCCACACTGCCAGTCCCCGTGAACTTTTTGAAAACTACTTCATACACCTTTGTCTTAACTCAATGAAATATGAACTTATAGAGGCATATGAGTATATTTTATTATATGAAATTTATACATCAGCAAAATTTATTCACAAAGTGAAAACAAATAAATCCCAAATCAAATATTAGTTTTAAATCCATGGCAGCAAATTTTAAAAATCTGTGAGCAATGAACAGGTTCCTGACAAAAATATAAATTATTGAAATTGGCCCAGGAAGAAATGGAAAGCCAAAATGTAGAGCAACCAGAAGTATATATTAGGTTAAAAGATTATTAAAGAATACCAAAGATTACTTAGCAGTTATTGAAGTATTGATCCTCTGTTTCTGAATCTGTAAAATGGAAAGAAAGTAACACCTTGCAAAAGTTTGAGAATTAAATGAACATGCTTGGTGTAACGCTTGGGATGCAGTAGATGCCCAGTACTAGTTTGCCAGTTTGCATCTCTTTCCAGACGGTCAACATAAGGTTAGTTAAGTCAACAAATGCTGTGTTCCTCCTTTAAAATTTTTTCCCAGATTCCCTAGCTATGCAGATGAGACAGTCTTTTTTTTTAAGATTTATTTATTTATTTGAAAGGCAGAGTTACGGACAGTTGGAGAGACAGAGAGGGAGGTCTTCCTCCATGGATTCACTCCCCAAATGGCAGCAATGGCTGGAGCTCGGCCAATCCAAAGCCAGAAGCCAGGAGCTTCTTCCAGGTCTCCCATGTGGGTGCAGTCGCCCAAGGACTTGGGCCATCCTCCACTACTCTCCCAGGCCACAGCAGAGAGCTGGATCAAAGAAGGAGCAGTCGGGACACAAATTGGCACCCATATGGGATGTCAGCACCACAGGCGGAGGCTTAGCCTACTATGCCATAGTGCTGCCCCTGAGACGGTCTTGATGTAGTATTTTATTTCTCCTGACCTAAGTATGAAGAAAAAGATGAAAACACCACCAAAAAGAGGAAGCAGGAGACTAAGTGCTAAAGGAAAATGATGGGGGCTGGCGCTGTGGCGCAGCGGGTTAAAGCCCCAGTTTGAAGCACCGGCATCCCATATGGGCGCCGGTTTGAGTCCTGGCTGCTCCACTTCCAATCCAGCTCTCTGCTGTGGCCTGGGAAAGCAGTAGAAGATGGCACAAGTCCTTGGGCCCCTGCACCACGTGGGAGACCTGGAAGAAGCTCCTAGCTCCTGGCTTCAGACCAGCCCAGCCCTGGACGTTGCAGCCATTTGGGGAGTGAACAAGTGGATGGAAGAATCTCTCTCTTTCTCTCTCTCTGCCTCTCTCTCTCTCTCTCTGCCTCTCTGTAACTCTGCCTTTCAAATAAATAAATAAATAATTTTTTTTAAAAAAAGGCATGTTTGGAATTGGATGATAACTACCAATGCTGTCTTGAACAATGCTGGGGTTTCAGAAGTCTAAGCCACTGGGTTGCAAAGCTGACCTCTCAGCATCTCAACTTGGCAGGGAGGTTGATCAGAACCCAGGCTTCGCACCTGTAATGTTTTCACCTCACTCCCCCAGGGGAAGCCGCTGGGCCACAGTGGAGACAGCGCTGCCTGGGAGGTTTGGGAGTGGCATTCGGGAAATGTAGTTTCCTGCCAGGTTTAAAAGAATGTGGCAAGTCCATTCTCTGCTGCCTCCTCACCATCTAGCATTAGTCTCCTTCAAGATATGGGAGGTTTCCAAATAGTTGCTGGAGGCTCCTGCAGGTCTGACTGGGTGATATGGAATGCCAGGGAGTGTTTCCAAGGACAGCAAGGAGGAGACAGTACCAGGCTCTTAATCAGGGGAGTAGAATTAAATTAAAAAAATCCATTATCATACACCCTCTACCTTCAAATACACCTCTTCTCACACACAAAGAAAAATGGACGCTGGAGAGTCAGGCCATGCCCAAAGGACAGCTGCTAAGAATCTGCCGCGCGTCACAGGAACTTTGTAATCATTTCCACAGGAGTTCTCTGTGCAATTCCTCCAGCAGTGTACACGCCGGAGGAAAGGGAACTGGCACTGGCACTGGGTTCTGCCATTCAGCAACTTTGTAGCCTCAGTTTTCTCATCTCTAAAATGGGGATGATTATATCATGTTTTGAGACTAAATTAAATAGCAGATGTCAAGTACATGGCACTGTCACTGGCTAATAATAGAGCCTCAAGAAACACTTCTCTTGCTCACTGCATTTCACACAGCTCTGTTGGGAGGACACAAAACAACGTACCTCATCCTGCTCAAGTTTCCTTTTTGCCCCTTTCTGAAAGCCACAGGAAATCTTGTAGAGATCTATGGTGTTCTACAAACAGTTCAACTCAAATTCATCCTGGCGAGTGTTTGTGGTGCACAAGCTATGATCTTGTAGATACTTGGGGTTAAACATGATTTCCAGTTACCAACTGCTAAGACCACACCAAAGTATAGTACCTTTCCACAGCAATGCATTCGGGACTCTCCTGGTTCTGAGGGCTCCCTGGGCTTGGCTGGCTGGTTCTCACGTGATGGCAAGCGGTTAGCAGTTGAGTCAACCAAAGACTCATCTCGCTTTTCTAGTGCCTCAGTGCCCCTCCACGTGCCATCTTGCTCTAGGAGAGTAGTCAGACGACTCCTTTTTTCAAGATTTATTTTATTTATTTGAAAGGCAAAGTGACAGAGATGGACAAAGACAGAGAAGGAAGAACATCTTCCATCTTCTGACTCACGCCCCAGTTGGCCACAACAACAAGAGCTGGGCCAGGCTGAGGCCAGGAACCTGGAGCTCCATCCAGGACTTCCATGTGGGTGCCAGGGGCTCAAGCACTTGGGCCATTTTCTGCTGCTTTCCCGGGTGTGTTAGCAGGGAGCTGGATCAGGAGTGGAGCAGCCTGGACTCAGACCATCTGTCCATGGAATGTGGCACATGTAAATTACTTCAAAGGATTTGTAGAAAAAAAAAAAAAAACAAATTAAAAGAAAAGCTTATTTTGGTACAAAATAATTGAAATCCATTCATAGCGTATTCATAATATACATTTCCATATACTTTTTTTTTTTTTGACAGGCAGAGTGGACAGTGAGAGAGAGAGAGAGACAGAGAGAAAGGTCTTCCTTTTTGCCATTGGTTCACCCTCCAATGGCCGCTACTGCGGCTGGTGCACCGCGCTGATCCAATGGCAGGAGCCAGGTGCTTCTCCTGGTCTCCCATGGAGTGCAGGGCCCAAGGACTTGGGCCATCCTCCACTGCACTCCCTGGCCACAGCAGAGAGCTGGCCTGGAAGAGGGGCAACCGGGACAGAATCCGGTGCCCCAACCGGGACTAGAACCCGGTGTGCCGGCGCCGCAAGGTGGAGAATTAGCCTATTGAGCCACGGTGCCGGCCCATTTCCACATACTTTTAAGACCCCTTATATGCATAGACTTCAAAAATTTTTGCACCAAAGTTACCTCTTAATTCAATTTTCCATGAACTCTTTGAAATTCCCTCATGTGTGCAGAAAAGAAGAACTGGTGATGGAAATCTGTTGAATCTTTTGCTTTCTTTGCTTCTGGACTTCTTAGTTCCAAACACTATACATTCAGGCATTAGTAATGTTTTACACTTGGTCAAGATGGCCTTGTCACCTTGGGACTCGCTTTACCCATGCATTGCAACCTTCTTGTGAGCCCATTACTTTGCAACTCACTGTTTGGTCTGCAGAGTAAAGACCAAAGCTTTGATCATTCAGCGCTCTGGCTCCCATCTCCTAAAGCTTCTTTCCTCCTAGGCTTCCTCCAGCATAGCTCTCATTGGGTTCCCCTTACTCAGGGCTGCCTTCCGACTTGAATCAGTCATGGGCCTCATTAGCTCCTTGTACGTCTTCAGATCACTTACTGCAGCTTATAACTTGGTGTTTGTGAGGTTGTTGGATTCTCATCTGTCTTCCTCAGTGGACTACGAGCTCTTTGGAGTTAGCATGCAGGTCTGTGCCTTATACATATCAGATGCTTGTTATATTCTTGGGATGAATTGTTCTTTCCCTCCAGAATGGTTTCATGCTACAAGAAGGTCAACCCCATTAAAAAGGAAAGAAATTTTGGACATGTATTTATACAAACGTGGTATTGGATTCTTTTTAAGTGTAAGACCTTAGAAATTGTGCTATCCAGTTGAGAAGATGAAATGATTTGATTCTGAGATTGCAGTGTATGAACTGAATAGCTCTCTGCTGTTCCCCTCCTTGGCAGCCGCCGGGACCTCAGGCCCCCAGGCTGTTCTGACGGGGCATTTCTGGGCTTCACCTCCTACTCACCATTCTGGATGCTGCCTTTCTGCTTCTAGGATTCCTTTCCAGTGGCCTCAAGCTCGCTTGCTTAATCTCTTCAAGTTCACTTTGCAGTTGGAGTGCCCATTTGGCCTAAAAATCTCCCTGAACTTCCTGCTCCCCTTAAATACCATCTTTCAAAAATGTTCCGCTTTACCTCCACACCCACACAAAACCCTGGAATCCTCCCCTGAATTCCAATGCCCTGATTCAGCATACCCAAAGTTGCCTCATTTAGCTTTGGTGCTCCCCAAACTGGAAACAAAGATGAACAGTTGGACTCCAGGAATCCTTTTACCCACTCTCTTTATCATGGAAAAATTTAAAGGTGAAGAAAATGCTATAATAAACTTGTGTGTGCCCCCCCTCAGCTTCAGTCATGCCCAACCTTATATCTTCCATGCCTCCTCGAGTTCTCCTCTTCACTGCCTAATTTTGTTTAAAGATTGTACTCATTAATTTGAGAGGTGAAGTTACAGACAGAGAGAGGGAAATACAGAGAGAAAGGTCTTCCATCCATTGGTTCACTCCTCAAATGGCCGCAACAGCCAGACCCAGGAGCCAGAATATTCTTCCAGGTCTCCCATACAGGTGCAGGGGCCCAATCACTTGGGCCATCTTCAAATGCTTTCCCAGGCCATAAGCAGAGAGCTGGATTGTAAGAGGAGCAGCCAGGACACAAACCTGTGCCCATACGGGATGCTGGCACCGCAGACAGAGGCTTAGCCCACTATACCAGAGTGCCGGCCCCCACTGCATGATTCTGAAGCAAGTCCCAGATACCACACAATTTTATCCATCTCTGTTTCAGTATCCACCTCCAAAATACAAGTATTTTAAAAAACACCTAAAATAATGAAAGTTCATGTTAATCAAAATTGTAAATTAAAAACATTTTTAAAATTCATTTTGCAAACACATTATCATAAAGATGAACATATTAATATTATTAAAATTTCTTCACCTAAGAAAGTAATCTAAAATACAGTATCTGAAGGATTCCAAGACAGCAGAATAGGGAATGATGTACTACACTAGGCTAGGGATTAATAGTTAAGAAAAAAAGGTAGGAAGTGCACTCTCAGGGGAGAATGAGAGAGAAAACTGCACTGGAAATTCTACAAAAGGAAGAGGAATGCCATGGTCCTATGTGGAAGAGGCAGATGCAGCAGAAAGAACACGGACACAACACATGATTGCAGCAGCCGAGTGCCAGAGTTGAGGGCAGCTTGGAGATGGAGGTGAGACCAGACTGCAGCAACCCGTGGTGATATAGCCAAAGGCAGAGCATGACGTGAGTCTGGCCTGGAGTCCTAGGGGCCAGCCATTACACGTGGACTCAGTGGAAGTAAAAGAGGCATGTTTCCCTCACCCCATGCTCCCCACAATGGCGCTGCTGCCTGGCTGAGAGAGGGCAGGTGCCATTTTGGGCTTGGGCAGCAGCTGCAGAAACCTTTGTGCATGTGCACAGCAAGTAGCTGACACAGGACAATATTTTCTCAGTGGTACTGGCGGCGGAGGGGGGGGAGATGGCAACACTTGGCCAATGACTCTTGAGTATGCATGTGATCCAGTGGTTCTAAGGGAGGCAAAAATCTGCAATCCCCACAGACTTTTTAGCCTGGTTAGGAGATGGCTGGGCAACCATGAAGGACAGTGAGGGGCCCACAGCCTCCCAACATATCACAGGCTCCAGGGCTCAAGCTTCCCAGGTGGAGCAGGCTCAGGGGACATCTGCCTCTCTGTGGACTGGACAGGCTGGCAGGGAAAAGTGGAACTTCTGCACCCAGGGACTGGGAGAACTTTGTGTGCTGAGACTGTGGGGACTCAGCAGTTGCACGAGAGGGTGCAGGGTGTAGCTGGGGCTCTGGGAAATCAGAGTGCAGTTCCACATGCTTCAACCTCCTTGGTTTCCTGGGGCAGGTCATCGCAGCAAGAACTGTGCTCATACTGAACACTGCACAGATCATTTGTGTGGTTCATATGGCAGTGTGGATGAGTGCTGAACCCACTGGGGGCTAACATCTGGGCATTGCTCAGCTTGGAGGAAAGAATGTGAGGGGATGATCACACCAATGAGATGACCATTCCCCCACTCTTCTGTTAACAAGAGGAGATCTACCATGCCCAACTTGGGTGGTTACCCTGGATACTCACCCCATCCTGCAGCACTGACCAGAGCTCCCTGGCCACACCCACTATATACCTCTTGGTATTCACTGAAAGTGCAGACATTCTACTAAGCCACTGAGGCATAGTTCGAAGATAAAAGCCATAAGAGGAAAAAAAAAAAGTAACTCCACAAATGCTTAAAAATAAGCAAAGAAATTCAAGAAGTAAGAATAAGGAAGTCATCATGACCCCCCAAAAGTAACACAACAACATTTCAATATTAAAACGTGAAGATGAAGACATTGCTAAAATTCTGGAAATGATGTTCAAAAGATTAATCATAGGATTACTCAACAGCAAATCCATGAACTAAATAACACCTTAACATAACGTAAATTTTTCCTATAAAATTGAGATTTTAAAAAGAAATCAAAATGAAATATTAGAAATGAAGAATTCAAAAAATGCAGAGGAAATCCTTAACAACAAACTTGGCGAGTCAGAAGAAAGAATATCTGAGCTAGAAGAAAATCTTTGGATGGAAATCTTTCAATCAGATCAAAAAGATGAAGGAGAAGGAGAAAGAGAGGGGGGAGGAGGAGGAGGAGAAGCAGAAGTAGAAAAAGAAGAAGAAGAGGAGGAGAAGAAGAAGTTAGAAAACTTAAGAACAGTGTTGGAGATTTATGGAATACTACCAAACAACTCAACATATGCGTTCCTAAAGGTATGAAAAGAGAGAATGAACTAGAAGGCCCATTTATTGAAATAATTATAGAAAACTTACCCAATTTTGAGAAAGAAAGGGGCATCCAAGTACAGGAAGCATGTAGAACTCCTAATAGACATGACTGGAAAAGATCTTCACCAAGACACATTGTAGTCAAGCTTTCAACAGTAAAAATAAAGAAAAGATTCTAAATTGTGCACAAGAGAAACACCAGATTACTTTCAGAGGATCTCCAATTAGACTCACAGTTGACTTCTCATTAGAAACCCTACATGCTAGGAGAGAATGGTGAGACATATTCCAAGTCTTAAGAGAAAAAATATATCAACACAGAATACTGTACCCTGCAAAGCTCTCATTTATGAATGAAGGTGAAATAAAGACCTTCCATAACAAACAGAAATTGAAAGAATTTTTCACCACTTGTCCAGCCTTACAAAAGATGCTTAAGGATGTACTACACACAGAATTACAGAAAGATAGCCACCATTATGAGAGAATGTGAAGCCAGAAAATCTCCCAGTAAAAGTACAAAAGAAATCCAAAGTAAGCAATAGGTGGGGCTGGCACTGTAGTGTAGCAGGTAAAGCCGCCACCTGTAGTGCCAGCATCCCATACGGGTGCCAGTTTGAGTTCCAGCTGCTCCACTTTCAATCCAACTCTCTGCTGTGGCCTGGGAAAGCAGTAGATGGCCCAAGTCCTTGGGCCCCTACACTTGTGTGGGAGACCCAGAAGAAGCTCCTGGCTCCTGGCTTCAGATCAGCCCATCCCTGACCATTGCGGCCATCTAGGGGGTGAAGCAGCGAATGGAAGACTCTCCTCTCTCTCTCTCTCTCTCTCTCTCTCTCTCTCTATCTATCTTTCTATCTCTATCTCTCTGCCTTTACCTCTTTGTAACTCTGCCTTGCAAATAAATAAATAAATCTTAAAAAAAAAAACTAAGCAATAGGAATATTTATGGAAAATGGCATGGCCAAGTCATTACTTATTAATTACTTATCATTACTTTGTTGAATGTAAATGGCCTCAACTCTCCAGTTAAAATATACAGACTGGTTGAATGGATTAAAAACCAAGACCCATCTATTTGCTGTTTTCAAGAAACACACCTCACCCACAAAGATACACACAGACTGAAAGTGAAAGGATGGAAAAAGATGTTCCATGGTAATAGAAAGTAAGAAAGGACAGGTCTAGCCATCCTAATATCAGACAAAATAGACGGTAGCATAAAAACTGTTAAAAGAGAGTAAGAAGGGTGCTATGCAATGATTAAAGGATCAATTCAACAGAAATATGTGGCTATAATAAATGTATATGTACCCAATTACAGGGAACCTGAGTATTTAAAAAATGTTAATGAATCTAAAGGGAGACATAGACTCCATTACAATACTAACAGGGGACTTAAACACCCCACTGTCATCAATAGACAGTTCAACTAGACAGAAAATTAACAAATAAACAACAGAGCTAATCAGCACTATAGACTAAATGTTCCTAACTGATATGTACAGAATTTTCACCCCACAGTTGCAGAATACACATTCTTCTCATCAGTGTATAGAACTTTCTCTAGGACAGATCATATGCAAGACCATTAGGCAACTCTCAGCAAATTCAAACAAATCTAAATCATACCATGCATCTTCTTTGACCACAATGTAATGAAGCTGGATGTCAACAACTCAAGAATCTCTAGATTATATGCAAACACATGGAGACTGAACAACATGCTCCTGAATGAACAGTGGGTCATAGGAGAAATCAAAAAAATTCTGGAAATGAATGGAAATTACAATACATCATATCAAAACTTATGGGATACAACAAAGAGCAGTGTTCAGAGAGAAGCTTATAGCAATTGGTGCCTACATGAAAAAAATTGGAAAGATACCTAATAAGTGAGCTATAAATGGATCTTAAGGACCAAGAAAAGCAACAAACCAAATCCAAAATTAGTAAGAGGAAAGAAATAATTGAAATTAGGGAAAAAATAAACAAAATTAAACCAAAAAAGTGCAAGACATCATTGACATTAAGAGCTGGATTTTTAAAAAATAAATAAAATTGATATGCCATTGGCACAACTAACCAAAAAAAAAGAGGGAGAATATCCAAATCAATAAAGTCAGAGATTAAAAAGAAAATGTAACAACGATACCACAGAAATAAAAAGAATCATCAGGAATTACTACAAAGAGCTGTATGCCAACAAATAGGGAAATCTAGAAGAAAAGATAGATTTCTAGATGCATATAATCTACCAAAACTGAGTCATTAATAAATACATAGAAACCTAAACAGACCAATAACCAAGACAGAGATTGAATAAGTAATAAAGACCCTCCCAACAAAGAAAAGCCCAGGACTGGATGGCTTCATTGCTGAATTCTATCACAAATTTAAAGAACTAATTTTAATTCTTCTCAAGCCATTCAAAATAATTCAAAGGGAGGGAATCCTCCTAAATTCCTTCTAAGAAATTTGCATCAATCTTAAATCCTAAACCAGAAAAAGATACAACAGAGAAAGAGAACTATAGACCAATATTCCTGATGAACATAAATACAAAAATCCTCAACAAAATACTAGTCAACTGAATCCAACAACATATCAGAAAGATCATTCACCTGGACCAAGTGGGATTTATCCCTGATATGCAGGAATGGGCCAACATTTGCAAATAAATGTGATACATCACATTAACAAACTGAAGAACAAAAACTATATGATTGTTTCAATAAATGCAGATAAAGCATTTATAAAGCATTGATAAATTTTTGAAAGCATTGATAAAATACAACATCCTTTCATCATGAAAACTTTAAGCAAATCGGACATGGAACATTCATCAACACAAGCAGGGCAATTTATGACAAACCCATGACCAGCATCCTATTGAATGGGGAAAAGTTGCAAGCACTCCCACAAAAATGTGGAATCAGACAAGGTTGCCAACTCTCACCATTACTATTCAATATATTCCTGGAAGTTTTAGCCAGAGCCAACAGGCAAGAAAAAGAAATCAAAGGGATACAAATTAGAAAAGAGGAAGTCAAATTACCCCTATTTGCATATGACATGATTCTATACATTAGGGATCCAAACGACTCCATTTAGAGACTTTTAGAATCATAAGAGTTTGGAAAAACAGCAGGATATAAAATCAACACACTAAAATCATAGCTTTTAAATTCACAATGCCATGGCTGAAAAAATCTTTTAAGATTAATCCCATTCACAATAGCTACAAACAAAAATACTTTGGAATAAATTTAACCAAGAATGTCAAAGATCTCTATGATAAAAACTACAGAACATTAAAGAAAGAAATAGAAGAAGACAGTAAAAAATGGAAAAATATTCCATGTTCATGGATTGGAAGAACCAATATCATCAAAATGTCAATACTACCAAAAGCAATTTACAGATTTAATATGATCCCAATCAACATACCAATGACATTCTTCTCATATCTAGAAAAATTATGCTAAAATTCATATGGAAACACAAGGGGCAATGAATAGCTAAAGCAATCTTATACAACAAAAACAAAGCCAGAAGCATCACAATACCAGATTTCAAGACATACTAGAGGGCAGTTATAATCATAAAAGCCTGGCACTGACACAAAAACAAATGTGTAGACTAATAGAACAGAATAAAAATGTGGGAAATCAATCCATGCATCTACAACCAACTTATCTTTTACCTGGGGGCTAAAATCGATCCCTGGAGCAAGGACAGTCTCTTCACCAAATGGTGCTGGGAAAACTGGATCTCCACACACAGAACTATAAAACTAGGCTCCTGACTTACACCTTATTACACAAAAAAATCCACTCAAATGGATCCAAAACCCAAATCTATGCCCAGATGCCATCAAATTACTGGAGAACACTAGGGAAACTCTGCAAGACACTGGCATAGGCAAAGACCTCTTGGAAATGACCCACAGAAGCACAGAAATTTCAAAACCAAAATTGAGAAATAGGATTTCTTCAAGCATAGAAGCTTGAAAAAAAAAAACACTCATAAAAGTGAAGAGACAACTGACAGAATGGGAGAAAACATTTGCAAACAATGCAGCTGATAAAGGGTCAATATACAGAATCTATAAAGAGCTTAAGAAATTCAACAATAAAACAAACAATTCAGTTAAGAAATGGGCAAAGGATCTGAACAGGCGTTTTTCAAGAGGGGAAGTTCAAATGTCCAACAGATGCTTGAAAATATGCTCAGGTTCACTAGCCATCAAGGAAATGCAAATCAAAACCACAATGAGGTTTCATCTCACCCCAGTTATAATGACTCTCATACAGAAATCAACAAGCAACAAATGCTGGTGAGAATGTAGGGGAAAAGGTACCCTGGTCCACTTTTGGTGAGAATGTAAACTGGTGCACCCACTGTGGAAGACAGTATGTAGATACCTCAGAAATCTGAATATAGACCTACCATATGATCCAGCCATCCCACTCCTGGGATTTTATCCAAACCAAAAGAATTCAGCATATGAAAGAGTTGTCTACCCCCACGTTCACTGCAGATCAATGATAAGTAATCAACTAGATGTTCATCAACTATTAACCAAATAAAGAAATTATGGTATACATACACTATGGAATACCACTCAGCTATTTAAAAAAAAAGAAAAAAGAAATCCTGTCTTTTGCAACAAAATGGATGCAACTGGAAACCATTATTCTTAGTGAAATAAGCCAGTTCCAAAAAGAAAGATATCTTATGTTTTCCCTGATCCAAGGTAACTGCAGAGTACCTAAAATATAATATATAGGAGTGAAGTGAGCATTCTGCAATTCAATGATTGTTTACAGCCTTTGTCTCTTCTGTTGATGAACAGTGTTTTTTTTTCCTTTGTACTATTTGTTCAACTCTTTTACTTAGTGTAGGGTTAACTCTATGATCATTAAGTAAACTGAAAATAGATCTTTGTAAAAAATTAAGAGTGGGTATGGGAGGGAGAGGAGGAAGAAGGGTTGTAAAGTGGGTGGGAGGGAGGGTAGAGTGGGAAGTATCACTATGTTCCTAAATCTGTATATGTAAAATATTGAAACTTATATAGCTTAAATAAAATTTTTTAAAAACTAAAATACATTGTCATAATTAAAAATACTCTGAACACCCTTAGTTGTCAGTCTCAATTCATTTTCAGTCTAAAAGATGCTGATTCAGTAAAGTTGCCTGCTGCTGGCTGCTTACATTGCCCTCTCACCCATCACCCCTCATGAGCACATAGAGGAAGGATCCAGGGATATTAAATACACATGTTTCTGATGGCAACTTTTACTGTCCCATGCAAGACTCAGCACTGACATGCAATTGGTTTTGCTTCAGTCAATGTTTTTCAAAGACCACCATGAACTCTTGTAGTCCCACAGGTTGGTTTTTTACAGATGCTACAGGGGACACACACACCCTGAGGAACCACAGAGCACCTCAGTGAGAGGTTGTCAGAAAGAGGTTGTTAGAAATGTTGGGCTTGGCTGGGTGACCAGGGGATGAGATAAGGAAAGAGGGTTCACTGCAGATTGGAGGTTGTTAGAAAGTGGAGGCAACTCAACTCTACAGCTGGGTATCTCAATAGCATTTCCAAGGCGGGGATGGACTAGAGCCATTGCCAAAAAAGTCATGGTCACTTTTTCTGCCAGAGAGAATGTGGTATTTTGTGTTGCACTGTGACCTTGTTTTTGCCTCATTTTATCCTGGCCTGAATGTGACCTCATTTGATATAAATATTCTATGGGATTGTTTACTACCAACAAGAGAATAAAAATGGCCTGGCTATGAACATCAGGCCAGCTTATAACAACATTGAGGTCTACTTGTGAATGTCAAATCAGTCTTCGATGTCAGGGGCTACTTTTTTCTTTCTCATTGTCCTACCACTGTTTTAGGGCATATGAATGCAACAAAGAATACCTTCTGTACTGTTTTATTTCACTTTCTTTTTTTTATTTAGTAAATATAAATTTCCAAAGTACAGTTTATGGATTACATTGGCTTCCCCCCCCATAATTTCCCTCCCACTCCCACCCCTCCCATCTCCCACTCCCTCTCCCATTCCATTCACATCAAGATTCATTTTCAATTATCTTTATATACAGAAGATTGACTCAGTATATATTAAGTAAAGATTTCATCAGTTTGCACCCACACAGAAGCACAAAGTGTAAAAATACTGTTTCAGTACTAGTTATAGCATTACTTCACATTGGACAACACATTAAGGACAGATCCCACATGAGAAGTAAGTAAGTATGTAAGTTCTTTCCACTGGGATCTCACTGGCAGAGATCTTTCATTTAGGTCTTCTTTTTTTTTTCCCCAGAGTGTCTTGGCTTTCCATGCCTAAAATACTCTCATGGGCTCTTCAGCCAGATCCAAATGCCTTAAGGGCTGATTCTGAGGCCAGAGTGCTATTTAGGACATCTGCCATTCTATGAGTCTGCTGTGTATCCTGCTTCCCATGTTGGATCGTTCTCTCCCTTTTTGATTCTGAGAGTCAAAGGGATCACACAAAGACTAGTGTCTGCTAATACTATTTCACTTTCTGATTCCACTTTTCCTTTTGAATGTTTTTTGTCACTCATTTATTGGTGGTTGTCCTATTATATTATGTTCAGCTGTGTGTGAGCTTCCTTAAATCTTTTTCCAGAAAAGAAGACTGAATTCATGTTTGCATGAATGAAAACACATCTGGAAATTTAAAACTAGCTCTGCTATTTATATAATGTCAACAACTACAAAATCAAGCTGATTTTGGGTAGACAAACAGTATTTTACTTGCATAGGGCAATGACCATGACTACATTGCAATCAACTCATTCAATTAACTAGAGAAGTTTTCTTAAACTTTCCCCCCACTACTGGGATCCTCAGTAAGAAGTTCATTGTACTTAGGATGAAGTATACCACAAAATACACAAACCACACACACACTTTACCAAACCCAAAATTTTGCAGGACAATATTTATCCTTACTAATTGTGATGCTCCTTAATATTTTCTATTTTACTTCAATTAAAAGAAATTAAGAGGGGCTAGCACTGTGGTGTAGTAGGTAAAGCCGCTGCCTGCTTTGCCAGCAACCCATATGGGTGCTGGTTCGAGTCCTTGCTGTTCGGTCTGCTTCCAATCCAGCTCTCTGACAAAGTAGTAGAAGACGGACCAAGTCCTTGGGCTCCTGCACTCGTGTGGGAGACCTGGAAGAGGCCCCTGGCTCCTGGCTTTGGTTCAGCCCAGGTCTAGCCATTGCAGCCATTTGGAGAGTGAACTAGCAGATTGAAGACCCCTCTCTCTCTCTCTCTTTCTCTCTCTGCCTCTCTGTAACTCTGCCTTTCAAATAAATAAATAAATCTAGAAAGAGAGAGAGAGAGAGAGAGAAAGAAATTGTGAGACTAATGACCTAAACTGAGTTCATCATCTCCTAATGGCACTGCATTACTTTGCATAAAACAAAATGCTTATGGATACTGCATTGAATTAATATTGATGCTGCTGTTGTTTTTGAAAACCATGATGTGCATTTTGTCATAATCACTTAAAAATCTTTCTGTGCTAAATAACAGCAGTCCTGTTGAATGGTCTAGATACAAACAAATTTTTTTAAAGATTTATTTAATTATTGGAAAGTCAGAGTTACACAGGAGAGGAGAGGCAGAGAGAGAGAGGTCTTCCATCTGATGGTTCACTCCCCAATTGGCCACAACAGCTGGAGCTGCGCCAATCCGAAGCCAGGAGCCAGGCGCTTCTTCCGGGTCTTCCTCAGGGTGCAGGAGCCCAAGGACTTGAGCCATATGCTATTGCTTTCCCAGGCCATAGCAGAGAGCTGGATCAGAAGGGGAGCTGCCAAGTCTCAAACCGGCACCCATATGGGATGCCGGTACTTCAGACCAGGGTGTTAACCCGCTGTGCCACAGTGCTGGCCTCCAAACAAAATATTTTATGGAGAGAAATCTTAGCTCAGCCTCTTATTACTCATTTGACAACCACTGGGCAAAAATAACCTAGGCAGGGCAGGTGTTTCCATTGTGCACCAGGACTTACATAACTGGATTTAAAACTGGATCTAGGCTTTAATTTTCAATGCTGAAGAATTACATTCTAGTACTTGTCAGGAAGAATTGCCTGTGTTCTACATGAACAAAAGCTTTGCTGCAGGGAGTGCCTGTGAAAGGATGGCATTGGAAGACACCTGTCAAACCCAGATCTTTCCTCCATTTCTGCCCTCATCACAGTCAACATCACTCTCCACTGCTTTCTGGCACTTTCCCAAATTTTCCCAGAGAAAATGAGATTCTGGATGGAGTTTTTATACTCATTATCAGAAGTAGACTTACTTTGAATATCAAGAGTCGAAGAAGTCCAGAAGTTTATTTATCAACAACAGATCAGAGAGCCAGGCCTTGGCTGACTATCTCAGCATGGACAACCCATGGTGCGGGAGGTTTGCACTGCTAAGCTGGGGGCTCGGGAGGCCACGTTGTGGAGCTGTGACCAGGAAGGTTGAGGAGGAGGGGAGTAGCCCTCCAGCTGCCCAGCCCTTCCTGGGTGAGCACTGCCTTTCAGAGCAAAAGAGTGTGAACCAGAGCCCTCAGCTGCCCATACCACAGCCCTGAGGAGGGCACTTCAACTTGAACTTCCATCTTGCTGAGCTTACTGGTTTTAGCTGATCCAAGAGGGTGGGCCCCTTAAAAAAGAAGGAAATTCTGACACCTGCTACACCAGGGGGATGAACCTTGAAAACTTTCTGCTGAGTGAAATAAGCCCAAAGCAAAGGACCAATATTGTACGATTCTGCTTACATGAGGTGCCCAGGGTAGTCAAAGTCATACAGGCAGAGATTAAAATAGTGATTACCAAGACTGGGGCTGGGAGGGAGAATGAGAGTTTGCATTTAATGGGTTCAGACTTTCCATTTGGGAAGACGGACAAGTACTGGAGATGGATAATGGTGATGGTAGCATAGCAAGAAGAATGTATGTACTTAAACCGGAGTATACACTTAAAATGGTTTAATTGGCAAGGTTTATGTTGTGAATATTTTAGTTTTAATTCAAAAAAATTTTATTTATTGAAAAGATCTCTCATTTGCTGGTTCACTTCCTAAATGTCCACAACAGCTCAGGCTGGGCCAAGGCTAAACAATAAGCTGGGAATTCAGTCTGGGTGTGGCAGGGACCCAAGAACTTGAGCCAGCACTTGCTGCCTCCCAAAGTGCACATTAGCAAACAGTCATAATTGAATTGGAGCGGGACTCAAACCTGCACCCCCACATGGGATGCAGATTTCCAAGAGGCATTCTCACCCTACACCAAATGTCTGCCTCTTACTACAATTTCTTTAAAAGTCACGAGTCTTCAATATATAAGTATGAAATGAACCAAAACACCTGAAAATTAGGTTAACATTTTGTTCTTTTCAGTCCCATTTCCTGAGAAATTTTCTGTTTACACATAAAAACTTAGTAAATCTTATTTAAGGCCTGCCTGTGTGGTACCAATCCATGTTCTAACAACACAAGAATGGCTGGGACTTGGTCCTGAGCCTACAAGATGCTCATAATATAATAAAGAGGTGTTTCCTACCAGACCACCCACTATCCACATGGAAGAAGAAAAACAACTTTTTGTTTCTGCCGTTATCTTCATCTATGGTGCTTCCGTAGTCCCAATTGTGCCAGCATAAAACCTGGGAAACGCTCTTGGTTTCTTCCTTTTCCTGAATCCCCTCACCCAGACTTTGTCATGAATACTTCCTAATAATATTCCAAGTCTGCCTCCACCAATCGCAGCATGACTCGCTCGGCCACTCAGTGGCCTCCTGTCTGGTCTCCTGGCTCTTTGTCTTAACAGCAGTTAAGTTGGCACTTGGGGTGCCTCTATCCATATCTGAGTTGCTTGGTTTAAGTCCTGGCTCTACTTCTAGTCTGGCTTCCTGTTAATGTACACCCTGAGAGTCAGTGGTGATGGCTCCAGTGGCTGGGTCCCCTGCCACCCACGTGGGAGTCCTGAAATGAGTTCTAGGCTCCTGGCTTTCATCTGGCCCAACCTAAGCTGTTGTGGGCATTTAAGCAATAAATCAGTGGATGCAAGCTCTCTCTCTCTCTCTCTCGCTCTCGCTCTTGCTCTGTGTGTGTGTGTGTGTGTGTATCAAATAAAGTGAAAACCAGTTAAGTTTTTAAAAGTAAAAAACCAACCAAAATGAATTATGTTCCTCTTCTGTTCAGTACCTTCCAATGACCTCCTGTTGAACTTGGACTAAAACCCCAGTTTCTGACCATGACCTGCATGGATCCAGCATCCCCTGACGCTTGATTCCTCTACAACCAGTGGCACCCTCCAGCCACCTGAACGAGGCTCTTTCCCTCCGGAGGCCTTTGCACACATTGTTCCCTCTGCCTGGAGTGGGGTTCCCTTTCTTACCCTCATGTATCATCATAAGCACCCCTGACATCCTGGCAAGGTTGGCCCTCCCCTCAGCACTTCCTACCCGCCTCATCAGTCTCCATATTCCCACCCTGTTGTTTCCTTTTCAGATTTTAATCTCAATTTTTATTTATTTTCTTTGTGCTTGTTTATTTTCTCCCATTCAGCCCCACGAAGGCATGGACCAGATCTGTTTTCATTTACTGCTGTAAACTTAGTACTCTGGGAACAAAACTGACACTCAACAAATATTTATCAAATGAGTAAATAAAACAAGAATGTGGCTGGCGCCATGGCTCAATAGGCTAATCCTCTGCCTGCGGCGCCGGCACACCAGGTTCTAGTCCCGGTCGGGGCACCAGATTCTGTCCCAGTCGCTCCTCTTCCTGTCCAGCTCTCTGCTGTGGCCTGGAAGTGCCACAGCTCTCTGCTGTGGCCAGGGAGTGCAGTGGAGGATGGCCCAAGTGCTTGGGCCCTGCACCCCATGGGAGACCAGGAGAAGCACCTGGCTCCTGGCTTCAGATCAGCGAGGTGCACCAGCCGCAGTGCGCCAGCCGCAGCAGCCATTGGAGGGTGAACCAACAGTAAAGGAAGACCTTTCTCTCTGTCTCTCTCTCTCTCACTGTCCACTCTGCCTGTCAAAAAAAAAAAAAAAAAAAAAAAGAATGTGAGAGGGCTGGTGATGTAGTGATGTAGTATAGCAGGTAAAGCAGCTGCTTGTGGAACCAGCACCCCATATGGCTTGATTTAAGTCCTGGCTCCACTTCCAATCCACCCCATATGCCAGTTCAAGTCCCAGCTGCTCCACTTTTATCCAGTTCCCTGCTAATGTGCCTGGGAAAGCAGCAGAAGATGGCCCAAGTGCTTGGGCCCCTGTACCTACGAGAGAGACCTGGAAGAAGCTCCTGACTCCTGGCTTTGGATCTGCACAGCTCCAGCTCTTGGAGCCATTTGGAGAGAGAACCAGCGGCTGGAAGACCTCTCTTTGTCTCTCTCTCTCTCTCTCCCTCTCTCTCTGTAACTCTGCCTTTCAAGCGAATAAAATAATAAATCTTTTTTAAGAAAAAGAACATGAGACAAAGGCCAGCATTTCACAATGGGTGTGTGCATAACACTCCTGTGCTCCCCGCCTACACAGCCCCAGCCGCAGGTGCTCCATGATTCTCAGAGCAGCTCGCTCCGTCCTCACCACCCAGTTAGCAAGCCTTTGTCCTTATACACCAAAACAAGCGTCATCTTTTAACTGTATTTGTCCACAAACTTAAGTACCCTCCAATGAGTCAGTAAAATATAAAGTGATAAGTGCCGGGAAAAAAAAAGGGGGGGGGGGGATTGTATGGTGTTTGAATTCTAAGTGAAGAAAGATTTACTCAAGTGTGTATGGGGGTGGGACATGTGTGTACAGAAGCAGAGAGACAATTAATCAGAGAAAAGTACAAGGAGCTGCATTTCAAACTTATGTTTGAAATGTACATTTCAAACATGTTTGAAATATGTACATTTCATATGTTTGAATATGTACATTTTAGATAGATAGATAATCTGACATTTTGTACTTTCTTTTGCAAAATTATATTTTATTTGTGGATACAATTGTCCCATTAATAAAGCAAACATTTTTCTCTTGATTTGATTGCTACTGAGATCCAAGCGAATGTACATAGTTGTTTAAAAATAGTTTTCAAAGTTTTGATGATTGTACTGTTCCGATGTGAGTCAGGAAAGATTAAGGAATGTGGTACACTATGACCCTGGTGAGAACACACTCATGGAAATCGGCCGGGTAGAGTTCAAGATCTGCGCTCCTGTGGCCTTGGGCACTATCTCATCAGGCCCCTGCTATCTCATCTACAATGCAGTATCGTGGCCTCAGTGACTTTCAAGCATTATCAGTCCCTGCTTTTTTTTTTTTTTTTTTTTTTTTTTTGACAGGCAGAGTGGACAGTGAGAGAGAGAGACAGAGAGAAAGGTCTTCCTTTGCTGTTGGTTCACCCTCCAGTGGCTGCCGCTGCCGGCGTGCTGCAGCCAGCGCATCGCGCTGATCCGATGGCAGGAGCCAGGTGCTTCCTCCTGGTCTCCCATGGGGTGCAGGGCCCAAGCACTTGGGTCATCCTCCACTGCACTCCCGGGCCACAGCAGAGAGCTGGCCTGGAAGAGGGGCAACCAGGACAGAATCTGGTGCCCCGACTGGGACTAGAACCGGTGTGCTGGCGCCGCTAGGTGGAGGATTAGCCTAGTGAGCCACGGCGCCGGCCAGTCCCTGCTTCTACAGCTATGTTATACCCAGTAAACACCCCTCCTTCACCACGGCCACCAGCTCCCTGGGCCGACTCTTGCATCTCTGCCCGCACCCACTCCAGGGGCTGTTGAGAAGCAAATCCCTAGACATCGCATCATTTTCTCTGTTTTTCCTTACTAAAGGAAATAAAAAGAGGGAGGGCTGGTGCTGTGGCATGGTGGGTAAGGTCGCCGCCTGCAGTGCTGGCATGCATATGGGCGCCAGTCCAAGTCCTGGCTGCTCCACTTCTGATCTGGCTTTCTGCTGTGGCCTGAGAGAGTATTGGAGGATGGCCCAAGTCCTTGGGCCACTGCACCCGCATGGGAGACCTGGAAGAAACTCCTGGCTCCTCGCTTCGGATAGGCACGCTCTAGCCATTGTGGCCATTTGGGGATTGAACCAGCAGATGGAATCTCTCTCTCTCTCTCTCTCTCTCTCTCTCTTTCTGCCTCTCTGTAACTCTGCCTTTCAAATAAATAAATATTTTTTTAAAAAAATGAAAAGAGGGAAAGCCCAATTTTTTGTGTTTTATTAGGGTTCTTTTAAATTATTTATTTATTTGAGAGGTAGAGTCACCAAGAGAGGGAGAGATAGAGAGAGGTAGACAAAGAGAGAGAGGTCTTCTATCTACTGGTTCACTCCCCAAAGGGCTGCAATGGCCAGAACTGGACCAATCTGAAGCCAGGATCCAGGAGCTTCTTCCAGGCCTCTCACGTGGGTGCATTTTCCATTGCTTTCCCAGGCCATTAGCAGAGAGCTGGATGGAAAGAGGAGCAGCTGGGACATGAAATAGCACCCATAAGGGATGCCAGCAGTACAGGTGAAGGCTTAGCCCACAAGCCCCAAGCCCAGTGTTGTAATGTGGTGCACACCACGGAACATTTACTCATAGAAAGAAATTCAAGATGGTGGGAACTGCAAATGGTCAACAGTTTTAGAACATGTAAGAAGTTCTGCAAGGCATGAAGATCAGAGTCACGGTCAGGAAAAGGGACAGACAAATCTGTGGGTATTCTTTGCCTTTACAAATAGTTTTCAGCAGCCACTGGGCACCTCTGACTGAAGCAATCCATGTGGCTGGAGATGGAACAGATCAAGCGTGAGCCAAGGCTCAGTTCCAACAGTGTCGGCCACACTGTCTCTCCACTCGGGCCTCAGCCTTGGGAACACTGTCATCTCTGGCCTCATCAACACTGCTTAAACCATTGAATTTTGAGGGGTTTTGTTACCCAAGTCATTAACAGACACAGAAATAAGGCAAATCCCTTCATCCCAATATTAGATAATATCCTCTCGATTAAAGCACATGATAATAGAGTCTCTTCTGTGTGTGTTTCTTCCATTTATTTTTGCCTTGGGGAGTGGTGGAGTGAGTGGAGGCACTTGGGGAGCGCCTCCTTGGGGAGGCTGAGTGAGCAGGAAACTTGGCCACAGGCAGTTGGAGCAGGCGGTTGGGCTTCTGGCTCTCAGACTCGGGTATCCTGCTTCTCCCTGCCCGCCAGCAGCCACAGCACCTGCCTCCAAGCCATGGCAAGCCCGCTTTCACTCTGGTTCTGCTCTGTACTGGCTCTGTGCGTTCTGGCAAACTCTCTTGACTTCCCTGGCCTCAGCTTCTCTGTCTGTGAAACCATGGCTGTAGTAACACCTGCCTGGCTCGCCCACCTCACAGGGGCACTGTGTGAGGTGATGATGGGAACATACGTTGAAAACCGAAAGGTGGCCGTGGGCACATCCAAGCGTACGATGATGCGATGTCGTGATCCAGGACTTCAACCGATCACACTGTGGATTAGCTTAGTCAAAATTCTCAAGAAATTTTTTTCCATTGAAAATGATCAGTGCTTGGTTTATAGATGCCAAATACCTGGATTTTATAAACCAAGGGTTTGTGTATTATAGCATACAGAATCAGTACTATAAATCGATTAATAATTGGCTAACCCTAGATAACTAATTATTCCACTGCCCAGGCAAAGTGACAGAAGCCCCGAGAGGCCAAGGTGCACGGTTGTTGGTTGATGGCAGCTGCGTTTAGATGTCAGGACCCTTCCCATCACATCCCAGCAAGGATTCCCAAAGGAACAGGAGGCAGGCTGGCCACAAGGACACACAAAGTCACCTCCTCAGAGGAGTCGGCTTCCTCTGCAATGATGCCCTGATATCTTCGCAAGAGCAAAGCAGAAAATGCAGAACACAAACTGCCTCAGACTGGAAGCTTTTGTTTCCCTTGTTTGCGTGGCCCACGGCCGATGAATGAGTCACGAGGTTGGCAGGGAACTCCGCTGGCATCAGACACTGAATTTGCAGTGAGCAGATACTAGAGGTGTCTCACTCCTGGGCAGCAGGCCCCATGGGACACAGGACACGGCAACCAAGGTTATACCCACTTCAGGCCCCTCAGCCAGTGTGCACACACCATAGAAAGAATTTGGAGGAAGTTTACCATGCGGTGCATCTCTACCCAAAATGGACTTCCTGGACTGACTGCGGGACAGTGTTCTACACGATGCATCCTTCAGGTGTTTGCTTTCTCTGGTGATGGAGAGAACTATCGTGCTTGAACCAAGGAGAGAACTTCCTCCTCTCCTTATCAGCCCTCTCCCCAGGTTCCTCCTCAAAGTCCATGTCGCCAGCTACATTTGTACACTCCCATGTTCTCAATTCATTGCTGAACAAAAGATGGATATGCTGAAGCGTTGACTTGAACTTAAACATGGATTTGGAACTACATTAAAATCATAAACCCATGGAAATGCCAGTGTCAGGAGCTTAGGTAAACAGATGTATGGCTAATCCAAAAGGTGATCAAAACTCAGAGTTCAAGAAATGGAGAAAGGACCCTATCCTGTGTTTTTCATGGTCTGGACGTATAATAGTATGAGTGGTGGTCATTATCATCGTCATCTCCATTATCAGCTAATCTTTTATGGTGCATTGATTAAGTGAAGGCAGCGTATGACGTACAGTGAAGGACTTTACCTCTCGAGGACCGGGTAACCACTTTCAGGGAGTGGCCCAACTCTATTTCTGGAATAGAGGTAAGGTTAAAGGTTTTGACTTAAAGATAAGTTTGGAAAACAGATCAGCCCTTAAGTTCCTGGAAAGTGGGGGGCAATAAGCTTCAGCATGTGGACTTCCGCAGAGAACCAGGATAATTCCAGCAGCCCAGAGGCAAGCACTTCAGAAATAGTGGAACACTGCTCGGGTCGAAGAAGAAAGAAGCCCAAGACATGGCCACTGGATTCAGCAATGTATGATGGTGCTGATGAACGTCCCAGGGAGATCAGAACAGACGCTTGTCAGCTACTGATCAGCAAATGAGATGGCACCAGGAATTGGAGAGAGGGGTGTGGCCACAGAAGGAAACTAAGTGGATGGTAGTTGAGGGGAAGGTAGCAAGGCTGAGAGAAGATGTTTCCAAGCAAAAATTCAAAAATGACCTGTTTGGGGAATTGTTGAAGTTGGTTGATGGGTAAATAGAGGTTAATTATCTAATTCTCTACTTGGTGGATATTTTTTCACTTCCTTAAAAAATTTAGAGAAAGACAGTTGAAAATGGAACACACAGGGCCAGTGCCCTGGTGCAGTAGGTAAACCCTCTGTCTGCGGCACTGACATCCCATATGGGCTCCAGTTCTAGTCCCGGCTGCCCTTCTTCCGGTCCAGCTCTCTGCTATGACCTGGAAAAGCAGTAGAAGATGGCCCAAGTCCTTGGGCCCCTGCAACCACATGGGAGACCCGGGAGAAGCTCGTGACTCCTGGCTTCAGATCAGCACAGCTCTGGCCGTTGCGGCCACCTGGGGAGTGAACCAGCAGATGAAAGACCTCTCTCTCTCTCTCTCTCTCTCTTGCTCTCACTCTCTCTCTCTCACTGTCTGTAACTCTAACTCTCAAATAAAATGAATTTTTTTTGACAGGCAGAGTGGACAGTGAGGGAGAGAGACAGAGAAAAAGGTCTTCCTTTGCCGTTGGTTCACCCTCCAATGGCCGCCATGGCCGGCGCGCTGCGGCCGGTGCACCGCGCTGATCCGATGGCAGGAGCCAGGTGCTTCTCCTGGTCTCCCATGGGGTGCAGGGCCCAAGCACTTGGGCCATCCTCCACTGCACTCCCTGGCCACAGCAGAGAGCTGGCCTGGAAGAGGGGCAACCGGGACAGAATCTGGCGCCCTGACCAGGACTAGAACCCGGTGTGCTGGCGCCGCAAGGCGGAGGATTAGCCTAGTGAGCTGCAGCGCCGGCCATAAAATGAAATCTTAAAAAAAAAAAAAAGAAAATGGAACACATGAGACGAGGTGATGAGATGGGTAAATGCAGGATATTAATGCTGTAACAGACAGTAACAATGATTAGGGTATGGTCTCAGAGCAGGAGTGCAGAGATGGAAGCCAGAGTAAAGTGAAGGGATTCACCTTCCAACAGTGGCAGATAATGCAAACATATGGAAATCAACATAAAATACAGGTTGAAGAGGAAGGAGTTGACATTAAATGTTATAAGGCTAGAGGGAAGAAGGATGAAGGATCAGGGCCTCCATTCCGCCAAGTGGGAGGAGAGATTCCGAGGGGCAAGGGAGTGGGGAGAGGAGGAAGGGTTGGAGAATGTGGGAAGGGCTGGAATAACAGTCATGGAATGCAGGAGGGATGAGTAAGAGGGGAGTAGTAGAGCCCATCAAGGAGACATCGGCATGATCTCCTCTTAAAATTAATTAATTAATTAATTTGTTTTTCAAAGAATATAAATTTCATAAGTACAACTTTAGGAATATAGTTATTCTTCCCACCATACCCACCGTACTACCCACATTCTCACCCCCTCCTCCCCCTTCCTCTCTCCTTCCCAGTCCCATTCTCTATTAAGATTCCTTTTCACTTAACTTTGTACACAGAAGAACAACTCTATACTAAGTAAATATTTCAACAATTTGTGCACACACACACACACACACACACACACATAAAACAACTGAGAACAAGTTTTACAGTTAACTCTCATAATACAACTCATTGAGGACAGAGGTCCTGCTTGGGGAGTTGGTGCAGTGACTCCTGATGTTAATTTAACAATTAACACTCTTATGTATGATGTCAGTGACCATCTGAGGCTCTTGACATGAGCTGCCTGGGCTGTGGAAACCTTTTGAATCCACAAACTCAGTCAGTATTTAGACAGGGCCCTAAGCAAAGTGGAAGTTCTCTCCTCCCTTCAGAGAAAAGTACATCCTTGTTTGATGGCCACTTCTTTCTAGTGGGGTCTCACCCACAGAGATCCTTCATGTAAAACATTTTTTACCACAGGGTCTTGGCTTTCCAGTCAGCATGATCTTTAATGGACTCACACTTTAAGAACTGCCACCTCAAGCATACAGAGAACAGCAAGCCAGAGTGACATGGGATCTCCACTGGTCCCAGAGCTTCTGAAACCCTAACGTTGGCCGTGAATGTCTCAAGAACAAAGGTTCGTTAGAGAAGGCAGCAACTGTCACAAACACTTTACAAAAGCAGAGCCAGTGGGAGATCCACACAAGATTTCAGATGACTCAAGTGCACTTTAAAATTTGATTAGTCCTGGCCGGCGCTGTGGCTCACTTGGCTAATCCTCTGCCTGCAGCGCCAGCACCCCAGGTTATAGTCCCCGTTGGGGCGCCGGATTCCGTCCCAGTTGCTCCTCTTCCAGTCCAGCTCTCTGCTGTGGCCCAGGAAGGCAGTGGAGGATGGCCCAAGTGCTTGAGCCCTGCACCCGCATGGGAGACCTAGAGGAAGCACTTGGCTCCTGGCTTTGGATTGGCACAGCGCACCAGCCGTAGCGGCCATTTTGTGGGTGAACCAACAGAAGGAAGACCGTTCTCTTTGTCTCTCTCTCTCTCACTGTCTAACTCTGCCTGTCAAAAAGAAAAAAAATTTTTGACTAGTCCTTGGGGCCAGCACTGTGGCATAGTAGGTAAAGCCACTGCCTGCAGTACCGCATCCCGTATGGGCACTGGTTCGAGTCCCGGCTGCTCCATTTCCAATCCAGCTCTCTGCTATGGCCCAGGAAAGCAGTAGAAATGGCCTAAGTCCTTGGGCCCCTGCACCCACGTGGAAGACCCAGAAGAAGCTCCTGGCTCCTGGCTTCCGATCAGCATAGCTCTGGCTATTGCAGCCAATTGGGGAGTGAACCAGTGGATGGAAGACCTCTCTCTCTCTCTCTCTCTCTCTCTCTCTCCTCCCTGTGTTAACTCTGACTTTCAAATAAATAAATCTTTAAAAATAACTTGACTAGCCCTGATCTATAACTTTACTCGAAGATTTGATACATACATTGGTAATCATGGCAATGCTGATTTCAGTGAAAAGTTAGTGGAGGGGTGGGAGTCCTTAGCAGGGCAGGCACACATTACGATGCTCACGTCCTTAATCAGAGGGCCCGAGTTGGAGTCCCGGCTCTGTTCCTGATTCCAGCTGTCTGCTATTGCAAACCCTGGAAGATAGCAGGTGATGTCTTAAGTAGTTGGACCCCTGCCACCCATGTGGGAGACCTGGATTGCATTTCCAGCTCCGAGCTTCAGCCTAGTCCTGTTCACTCTCTAGCGCTCTCTCCTGCCCCAACCCCGGTACTTAAAGAATAAGCTATTGAGTCCCTGAAGTGTGCCTCATGCTACACTGGGCACTATGTAATCACAATAGTTATTGCTGGTAGAAATATTTTTGAAATTATAATTCAGTCTTGAAATGTACTGGCTTTCTGTGAACTGGGGCTGATCCTTTGATTCCAAGCAAGTGATGCCCATCGTTCAAGCTTGGTTTTTGGACTCCCCACCACGGCCAGTGGAAGTGTAACCTGGCTGTGCCAGTGAGTACATATTACCCTAAGTTAATACATCGAATGAATTCCATTTAAAATTTGACTTTGAGGTCTTCAACTCCTGACATTTGGTTTTACCTGTAATTTTCTCTCCACTTGTTCAGTTCTTTTGTATCTTAGCATCTTTGGGTGGTGAGACCACAGGAGCCTTCATCTCCCAGCACTGCCCTTTCCTTTCACTGAGACAAGTAGCAAGTCTTAGCAGAGTGGGCTGGAGTTCAAGTTTCGTACCTGTGTGATCTTGGGCAAGCTTCTTACCCCTTGAGGCCTCAGTTTCCTGCCATACAGTAAAGAGGGAGGTTACTGTATGTACCCACCTCACACAGACATTGTGGAAAGGAACCCAGTTAACTGTGAAAAGCATTGAGGCTAATGGTGTGATGCAGGAGATTAAGCATCTGTCCACAGTGCCAGCATCCCCTGTGCTGTGTACCCATATGGGTACCAGTCCAAGTCCCAGCTGCTGCAGCTCCGATCCAGCTCCCTGCTGATGGCCTGGGAAAGCAGTATAGATGGTCCAAGTGCTTTGGCCCCTGCACCCATGTGGGAGACCTGAGAGAAGCTCCTAGCTCCTGTCTTCGGATCAGCTTAGCTCCAGCCTTTGTGGCCATTTGGGGAGTGAACCAGTGGATGGAAGACTTTTCCCTCTCTCTCTCTCCCTCTCTCTGTCTGTAACTCTGGCTGTCAAATAAATAAATAAATAAATCTTAAAAAAAAATAATGAAAAGCATTAAAGGCATCCCCAGTGTGTAACAAACTTACAGTAAATACAACCTATATAATATAAATGTATTACAGTTTTATTCTTGACAGTTAACAAAGGCTCACAGTGCTGTCTCAGGGATGCTTCCCTGCCCTGCTTGATGCCTCTCCCCTCCCCCAGTACATGTGTGTGCTTTCGTGGCTGTCTGTCCTCAGAACAGGTCATCTCTTGTTATTGGATGTTTCTGAAAGTTTCTGATGAATGAGGGGCAATGTAACACAGTGGTTAAGAGCACAAACTTATTTTTTTAAAACAAGGGATGACTTAAGATCAAATCCTGTCTCCTCATTTCAGGCATGGAAAGCCAAGACACTGTAGCAAAAAAATATCCTACATGAAGGATCTCTGTGGATGAGACCCCAGTGGAAAGAAATGGCCATCAAACAAGGATGTACTTTTCTCTGAAAGGAGGAGAGACTTCACTCTGCTTATGGCTTTGTCCAAATACTGACTGAGTTTGTGGATTCAAAAGGCTTCCATAGCCTAGACAGCTCATGTCAAAAGCCTCAGGTGGTCACTGACATCATACATAAGAGTGTTAATTGTTTTTTTTTTAAGATTTATTTATCTACTTGAAGTTACACAGAGGAGATGCAGAGAGAGAGAGAGGTCCTCCATCCGATGGTTCACTCCCCAGTTGGCCGCAACAGCCGGAGCTGCACTGATCCAAAGCCAGGAGCCAGGAACCAGGAGCCTCCTCTGGGTCTCCCACGTGGGTGCAGGGGCCCAAGAACTCGGGCCATCTTCCACCATTTTCCCAGGCCACAGCAGAGAGCCGGATCAGAAGTGGAGCAGCTGAGTCTCGACCGGCGCCCATATGGGATGCCAGCATCTCAGGCCAAGGAATTAACCCGCTGCGCCACAGCGCCAGCCCCATAGAGTGTTAATTGTTTACAAGAGTCACTGTGCACTAACTCCCCATGCAGGACTGAGTTGTATTGAGAGTTAACTGCAAAATTAGTTCTCAGTTTTGTGTGTGTGTGCACAAATTGTTGAAATATTTACTTAGTATAGAGTTGGTCTTCTGTATACAAATTTAATTGAAAATGAATCTTAATGGAGAATGGAACTGGCAAGGGGAGAGGGAGGAGGAGGAGGAGGAGGAGGAGTGGGAGTGTGGGTAGGAGGACAGGTATGGTGGGAAGAATAACTATATTCCTAAAATTGTACTTATGAAATTTGTATTTGTTAAAAAATAAATTTAACAATATCCTTTCTCTTACTACTAGTTGTGAGATCCTGGGCAAGTGACTTAGCCTTTCTCTGCCTCAGTTTCCTTATCAGTAAAATACAGATCAGAAGACTGCTTGCCTCATACAACCGCCATGAGAATTATACTGCGATGCCTTCTCTGCCCTTCTTTTGTTATGAGCTCTGTCCTGCTGATTTGTCCCCAGTGCCTGACGTACAATGGTTCAGTAAGCATCACAGGACTTCAAAAAACTTGTGGAAAAATAAAATCAAAAGATAAGTTTATTTTGCTGCAAAAATCTTTGAAATTCATTAATTTTTTATATAATTTACATCTTTCAGGAACTTTCTAAGGAGCTTTTTTATGCTAAATGAATAAGTGTATGGGGACTGGCACTATGGTACAGTGGGTTAAAGACCCAGCCTACAGTGCCTGCATCCTATTTGGGTGCCGGTTAGAGTCCCCGCTGCTCCACTTCTGATCCAGCTCCCTGCTACTGCACCTGGGAAAGCAGTGGAGGATTGCCCAAGTGCTTTAGCCCCTGCACCCACATGGGAGACCAGGAAGAAGCTCCTGGCTCCTGGCTTTGAATCGGCTCAGCTCTGGCCCATTACAGCCACTTGGGGAGTGAACTAGTGGATGGAAGACCTCTCTCTCTGTCTCTACCTCTATCCCTAACTCTGCTTTTTGAATAAATAAATAAATAAATTTTTAAAAAACGAAGAAGAAGTATATGAAAGCTAAAAGTCAGGGGCTAATGCTGTGGCATAGTAGCACCTGCGGCACCAGTATCCCACATTGGCACCAGTGTGTGTCCTGGCTGCTTCTCTTCCAATCCAGCTCTCTGTTAGTGGCCTGGAAAAGTGGCAGATGATGGCCCAAGTGCTTAGACCCCTGCACCAGTGTGGGAGAACTGGAAGAAGCTCCTGGCTTCAGATTGGCTCAGCTCTGGGAGTTGTGGCCATCTGGAGAGTGAAGCAGCAGATGGAAGACCTCTCTCTCCGTCTCTCCCTCTCTCTATCTCTAACTCTGCCTCTCAAATAAATAAATAAATCTTTAAAGAAAAAAGCTAACATCATCCTCACAAAAGTTGCTTGACATAATACTTTAAGTCAGTTGCTTTTGATAACATTTTTTTCCTAATTTCATTTGCTCTCTTTTTATTTTTGCTATTGTTTTCTAATATGCTTGTGAATTTTTTAAAGCAAATATGTGGGAAAATAATTTTAAAAAACAGAGAAATTGCAGTTTAGAGACTAAACGAAGAGCATATAATTATATATAATTCATAGACATTAAGAAAACAAATGCAATGTTAAAGTTTCTTTGCATTTTACATCCACAGCATGAATTTAGAAGCTCAGTCTACTTCAGAACGTATGTGTGCCTTTGCTTTGGAAAAAGTAGATGAGGAAGCTCGGTTAGTGAATCACTTTGTGGAGAGCAGAAAGGGAGCTCCAGTTGCAAGTTGACTTTGCACCCACAGCCATGGTGATACAGGAGAATGCTGAAACAAATCGATATTTGGGCATGTCACTCGGACAGATTTATCACCCAGTGCTCATGCCTCTCAGGGGTCACAGCTGTGCCCTTTTGTACTAAGACCTGTGCTAGAGAGAGTCACACAACACCCATTTGAGTCATGAGGTGGGGCAGCTTGCATTTGCTCATTCAGGCTTTGAAACCAACTGGAGACACTGACTTGTGGGTGCAGAGGATGTTTGCTTGAGCCCCAGATTCGAATCCTGACTCAAGCTGCATCTACTCACACCTACCGCAGGGTGTTGTCCCAACAATTCTGTCTACGGCTGAGAAGGACCCTCAATGGGAACCTGAATGCATGCCAGCAGCCCTGTCCATGTTGATCAAACAGTAGGTAGTAGCTGGTTTTGGTTTTGGTTTTTGAAGCATTGTATTGTGCTAGTTAAGAGTGTGCTCTCTGGAGCCAGACTCCTTCAGTTCAAATGCACCTGTACCCTGTGCAGCAAATTAAAGGACTGCAAATTTCCTGACCCTTGCATCTTAGAGAAGGGTGAGGTCCTTGTCTCCTCCCTTGCCTGCCCTGATCAACAGAATATGGTAAAAGTGGCCCTGTCCCACGTTCTAAGCCAGGCCTTAAGAAAATGGCATCTAACACTTTCTATCTTAAAACTGAATATTGGGGGAGGCATGTGGCTCGATGATTGGGATGCTGCTTAGAATGCCTGCAACTCTCATCAGGGTACCTGGAGTCCACTCCCAATCCCTGCTTTCTATTAATGTGTACCCTGAGATGGCTCAAGTTCCTGGGGCTGTGCTGCCCACATGGGAGGCCCTGGTTGAATTGCAGCATTTGGGGGATGAATCACTGAACAGGAGTGCTCTCTTGCTCTCTCTCTCTCTCTCTCTTCCCCCTTTTCAAATAAAATTAAAAAAAAAAAAACCAGCCTAACAACACTGCTAAATCTATCACATGGAGAGCCCAGAGACTACAAGGAAGGAGAGAGGGGTCTGGCTGAGTCCAGTATCAAGAGCTATAACCACTGTTCCCATCAAGGCACTTGGCACATGAGCAAAGCCATCTTGAATCCTACAAACCCAAGAGATCGTAAACCAAACAAAAGCAAATCATCACCCACTGGACATCTACCCATATCCTTGACCCACATAAGCACAAAAAAATAATAGTAATAAAATAGTTTTAAATAGTCTTGGTGCAGTTTGTTACACACCCATCGATAAGCACCACAGCACTTACCAGCTGTTTTGGTTTCTTTATCTCTAAAACAGGGACAGTAATTATAGTACCTGACTTAGGGATTGTTCAGAGGATCAAGTAAGTTAGCACCATCACACCAGTGCGTAGACCAGTGAGTGGAGCGTAGGAAACGCTGTGCAAGGCTGGCTCCCGTTCTGCGTGGATCACAGGTCCAGACCCTGAGACAGGGCAGTCTGAGGGTGGGCTCTGTGTTGCCCCGCTCTCCAGGCCATTCTGTCCCTGTGTTGCCCAGCCGGCCTCTGCACAGCTGCTCTTGGCAGAATACTCCTACTGAAATGGCCTGGGCATGGCGGGGCTCGTCACGGAGCAGCGGAGCTCATTGCTTCACTGGGAGAACAGCTACTGTCCTCCCTCAGGCCTGAAAGCCCCTCCTCTGGCCCGGCCCCCTTCCTATCCACAGCTCCTCACCCACATGTGCACCCAGCACCTCCCAGCCTCCCCACTCCATGCTTCACCCATCTTCACCCTCCACTCTCGTTACCCTGCCAACGCCTCAAACGACCGTGGGGGCTTCTCTCTGCCGACACACCCCAGCCCAAGGGCTTGGAAGTGAGTGAGCTCCAAGTTTCCTAAAGAGCGCGCTGGGGAGTCCTGTTCCTTCCTACAGGTTGTGCCACAGCAGAACGATTCTGTGGGTACGAAGTTTGGAAAACTTCCCAACACTGTATTTCTCAACTCTTCTGAGATCATTCCAAGTGTATTTACAATTTAAAAACCCTAGAAAGTTCTGCTATTCAGAACTCTTTAAAAAAATCAAATCTCCCCAACATATCTTGAAGATGAAATATTTTTTTTTTTTGGACAGGCAGAGTGGACAGTGAGAGAGAGAGAGACAGAGAGAAAGGTCTTCCTTTTCCATTGGTTCACCCCCCAATGGCCGCTGCTGCCGGTGAGCTGTGGGCAGTGCACCGTGCTGATCCGAAGCCAGGAGCCAGATGCTTCTCCTGGTCTCCCATGCGGGCACAGGGCCCAAGGACTTGGGCCATCCTCCACTGCACTCCCGGGCCACAGCAGAGGGCCGGACTGGAAGAGGAGCAATCAGGACAGAATCCGGCACCCCGACAGGAACTAGAACCCGGTGTGCTGGCACCGCAAGGCGGAGGATTAGCCTAGTGAGCCGCGGCGCCGGCCGAAATACTTTTTCTATCAAGGAAGGCTTCTCAGAAGAAGCGCCTGCTGAGCTGAGCCCTGGATGAAGGTCACCGGGAAGTGAAGGGGACAGGGAAGGAGGCAGGGAGGTGGGAAGCTGGACCTGGGAGGATGTGAGCCAGGGAGAGCCGAATGCAAGACCTGAGTGCCGAGAAGCCAGCCTCCTGAAGGCAGAAGCCATAGAAGGCCAGGTTTGCACTGGAAAAGGGCATTGGGACTCATTTTAGAAAAATCATTTATTCTCATGACCTACTTTAGATTGTTTAAAAATTTATTTATTTATTTATTTGAGAAGGAAAGACAGTGACAGAGAGAGAGAGGGCGAGCCCATCTGCTGGGCCAGTCCCCACATGTTCCTTAATGGCTGGCCAGTGGTGGACAAAGCCAGCAGGCAGGCAGTCTTCAGCTCTTGCACGAGAGTGGAAGAGACCCAACTACTTGAGCCATCACAGTTGCCTCCCAGGGTCTGCAGTTAGTAGGAAGCTGGAATAAGAAGCCAGAGCCAGGAGCTGAGCAAATGCACTTCAATGTGGAACACAGGCTTCTTCATTTCTAGGCCAAAGACTCACACCAATCTTTTTTTTTTTTTAAACTGGAAGTCTATAGTAAGCAAAACATGGTGCATTATTACCCAATATCTATATACACAGAGCACATATTCTATAGAACGGCCCTTACTACACACAATCCCCACTGATATGTTCTACGATTGTTTTCCTCCTTGGAAAATCACTTCTAGCAGTCTGTTCCAATAGTCTACGCAAGCAAAGATGGGGACTTGAACTCTAAATAGCAACATGTGGAAGCTCCATCTTCTCCCTGATGTGCTGGAGGCATAACGAGAGGGATCCACTCTAAGACAGGATGAAGAAGCTGTTCGTGTGTGTGCTCAGGAGCAGGTAACTTATCTAACTTCCATGCATGCATTCCCTTATCTCTTGTCACAGTGGGAGGCTGTGATGCCACTGCGGGCAGACAGAAAGTCTTGGGTTTATCTGGTTCCCTGGGACTGCACTTGGCACACTGGCGGACACATCGTGGGTGCATCCACCACCCTCACTGACTGCACGGCATGTGTGCTGAAGTAAGAAGTCCTCACCCACCGCAGGGAAGGAAGCTTAGAAATGGCAGCAAGCTTCACCCAGGTACTGAGCAGGTGTCCAGCAGGTAACCGGAGTCACAGGGAAACCATCTCCGACTCCTGCGTGTGTTAGCTCAGGAATCGAGTGCCTGTGTCCGCAGAAGGAACCCCTGGACTTCAGGCTGCACAGCCCCCTCCAGACAGACCTTCCAGGAGGTGAGGTCTGTGCGCACAGCAGCCACGTCCATTCTTCTCCCTTCTTCCGGGATCCCTGCTGTCTCACTACGCTTCCAGAGCCATCATCCGGTCTCCCTTCTGAGGTCTTCCTCCTACAAGACTGGCTACAGAGTGGGGCTCAATCTCCCCAGACACCTCCTTACTGCACCTAGCCTTTTTGGGTTAGGGGCTTCTTTGCCAAACACACACAGGAACAGAGGGTAAGCACAACCCATCCAGCGGGAGTACGCCGAGGAGGATTCTCAGAATCTCACACAATTTTCCCCAACGTCTTTGGTAATATGTTAGTGACCCCTACTTCCTGAGGGTGAATTTTACCAATGCCCCCCTCTCGTCATGCCCCCTTTACTGATTAGGTGTTTCACTTCCTGCTAAAGGCACAATTCATAGTTGAACAATTACTGAGTTAGTCACCGTCCAAGTGGTCAGGGCGTTGCAGAAGGGTGAAAGTCTCTCAGGGTCTCCCCTTCTCCACACAGGAAATACGTTATCTCGGGCTCTCCTTCGAAGTTACTCACGTACCACACCTTAAAATCCAGGAGGAAGTCTGAAGCAGGGCCCCCTGTATCTCTTATTTCTTTCATCTGTTCACTCACTGTAGATCAACAACTCCAGTCGCTAGTCTGAAAAGTCTAGGGCTTCCTGGCTGTGTTGACCAGTGCTGATCCAATGCCACACTTCTAGAAGCACAAGACACAGTCCATGGAGAAAGAAAAAAAAACCCAGACCCTGAAGGGGAGCAGACTTGCTCCAAGGTGGCACCAGCATTTGACTAATGCAACTTTTGGAAGCCTGGAACATTTTTCTTCTTTGCTGTTATTACTCCCAAAGCTCTTTGTCAAAAGCTGATGGGTTATAAATAAAGGCTACTGCCCACCTGTCTGGGTGTTGGGAAATAACCTGCTGCAGAGGGTCTCCTGGTGATCATGATGCACCTTGCTTTTTGTTCAGCTAAAACTGGGCTCCCTAAGCAGTTTTACCTGTTGCTCTCAGTTCCGACCTCCAAGCTCTCAAGGAAAAGCTGGCAAGGCTTCTTGCTCCACCCCTGATCCTTCTACTGTTACGTAAGCCCAGTACCAGGCAGGGTCATCGCGCACTGTGGATCTTAGTCTAGGCGTGGCACAGACTTTCTCTGATGACACAAAGCAACTGTATCGCACCCCTGGCAGTTGACAGAATTCCCAACAGGGGTGCGTTGCACCGCCTCCCACGCTTTGTCCTCTCTGCTTCCAGTTGAAACACAGATAATTCTCTCCGTCTCCTCTGCCCTGTGGAACTTCCTTTCCCCTTAGCCTTTGTGAACCCAGTGGTTTCCATTCCTCCATGCAAGATGTAGCTACGCGAGCTGAGTAGGAAAACCGCTTTAGCTAATTCCATCTCACCTGGTGGGAGACATCGTACACACTTGAGTAACCAGTAGAGAAACACAATGAAATAAAATAATTTCCATAGGCAATTAGACCATCAAATTATTTTCATGTTGAAGAAAACAGACCGCTCTTTGGCTTAACCTCACATCCCAGGTTCTCCGCGGAAAAGACCAAGCACACGCACTACAGACCATTAAGTTCTTGGGAGACAGAATCTTAACCAGGATGTAACTCAGTTATGAGGGTCATTTGTGAAGACCCCGGGGGGAAATATTTCTTTAACTGGGCAGGGGCATTGTCAGATTAGAGGGGCAGGGCTTTTAAGCGCTGTCCGTGCCAGCCCCGTCTTCGATCGCAGCAATGTGAGTGTCTTGTCGGTGCTGGTAGATTATTAACAGAGGTTATTGGTCTCCATGGCAAAACGATTGACTGATTGCACTGAGCATAATCTCATTTATGGGGGTGCAGGGAAAAAAGGGACGTCAAGCTGCGGAGAATTATAAATGTCCATCACCACTGAGGTTCTGCCATACTTGAGCGGCTGAAGTGACTCCAAGGACACAGCTCACAGGGATTTGGTTCTCGGTCCCAAAATACTGAGTGCACCGGGGACAATTACTGGGGCACTCCAGCCAAAACCCTTGAAGAGGCCCCGGGCAGGAGGCAGCCAGGAGTCCGTTGCTGCTGAGCAGTGCTGGGCCTCTCAGCATGTGCACAGGGAGCTGTGCCAAGTGCCTGGGGGGCACCCTCATCCCCCTGGCCGTGCTTGGCTTGCTGGCTAACATCCTGCTGTTTTTCCCGGGAGGGAGAGTGGCGGACAACAACGACCACATTACCACAGAGGTCTGGTATTTCGGAGGAATATGTGGAAACGGGATCTTGGTGAGTAGGGAAAAGCCTTACAGTCTGCCTACCTGGGCTCCCCCTCCGTTCTATCCTAAGTGCAGTCCTTACCGAACAGAGACGCAGTTCTGGGTTAACGAAAGCCCGAGCAATGCGTGCTGAGCAGGCAGTGCATAGTTGATGTCCTCGCTCTGTTAGACTGACAAGGACAGTCCACTGGGTCTACTGACTAATCCCCTGGCTTGGGCTGGCGGTCCTCATGGGACATTCAAGTCCTGTGAACCAAATCGATGGCTGCAAAAAAAAAAAAAAAAAAGAATGCTTTCTAGAGACTTGATTGGCATAAACTACCAAGAGATGCAGGCGTCAATGGAGTCTTCCTCCATTGGTGAAAGATTTCTTTATCCCTGGTTTCCAGCAGAATTGGGAAGCTCTGGTGGGGCGGGAGCTTTTCCTGTCCATTGAGGAACAGCTCCTCGGTCGTGTGCTAACCCACCACCTAAATAAAAACTCGGGGTGCCAGACCTGAAAGCTTGCCGTGTTGAAGCTGAAGGCAGTCGGGTCGAATGGAACCTTAGCTTCCATTAACGCTCCTTCTGCCCAGCCAGCCATGCCTGGCTGGCGTTTGCCGCCCGGCCCCTGGGAGCCTGCAAGCCCCCCTGACCAGGGACGGGGCTCCTGACGCAGCCAGACCTCCCTCTGAGACTTTTCTCTTGCTGGCAGATGATCTTCCCTGCGCTGGTGTTCTTGGGCTTGAAGAACAATGACTGCTGTGGGTGCTGCGGCAACCAGAGCTGTGGGAAGCGGTTCGCGGTGAGTTCCTGCGGCAGCCACGAGGGTGCGCTGTGTCTCCCGGGATGGGCAGCCTGGGGCAGGGGCAAGTGAGCCCACCCCCGCCAGGACTCTGGGGGCCAGCTGGGGCGGGGAGAAACCTGGGAGTCTTGCTGTTGGTACAAAATAACAACAATGATACATCTGTATAGGCGGCAACCTTCAAACTGGTAGGGGATGACACACACCTCTGTTACCAGGAGGCAGGGTAGTCGGAGCTGGGGAACCAGAGTGGTGCCATTTAAAGGAAGTAGGCTTGGAAGGTGCGGGTGGGGGATGTAGCTCTCCCCCTGCCACGGACAGGCCACGGAGTCTTGGACAAGGCATTGCCTTTCTCTGGCCCTGCCTTGTTTCAACTGTAAAGAGAATTTGAGACAGGGTAAAAGATGGCACATTCCCCCTCCCCCAACAGCTCCCCAGTCCCCCACCTAAGCCACTGCCGGGTCCACTATCTCTGTGCCCAGCAGTTCCCGGCTCCACCCAGGTTCTGCCTCGGGACCTCGGTTTCCTCTCTTGCTTTGTGTGGCCCTCCATCTGTTAGCTGGAGAGCTGGAGAGATCAGGCAGGTATCGGCCTCTGGGAAGCGGAGACGATGCTGGGACCCGGGGTTGGGTCCCCTTCTTGCAGCTGGGCAAGTCCCTGCGCTGTTCTGCCTCCCTTCACTCCTCTGAAAACGAAGGAAGTGGAACTAGATCAGAATTTCCCACATTTGGGGCCAGTCCCGGTGGTAGGTATCCGGATGCGCTTTATCTTTGAACAGCAAAGAATGTTTTCCATTCTTTTTCAATCCATGTAGTTCTAGTAAGGAAAAAAAAAAAAAAAACATTTTGATGGCGCTCAGTCTTTATTATTTCAGACCCTTTCTAATCGCCCTGTAGAACAAAGGAAGTACAAGTCTCAGGCTCCAGGAACACAAGCAACATTAACTAAAATTCAATAATGTGTGCTTGTGTCCGCTAATGAGGCTAGTTCTCATTTATAATAGTGATATAAATGAATAAGATACAGAGTTACTTGCAGAAAAAAGCACTGAGTTTAGGTATATCGATGTGGGGGAAATGAAGAAGGAAAAACTAGAATTACAGGCTGGATGATGAGTAAGGCCAGGTTTTCCTCTAATCTCCACGGTTCAATTCCATCTAAGAGACTTGTGAACCCCAGCAGGAAACTGTACACACTCACTTCAACTTCTTAAAGGGAAAGATGTTTCAATCCTTCTGAAACAGAATCGTCCGAACATTTCTTTCTCATCATTATCTGCTCATTTATTCAATTAAATATTTATTGGAGGGCTAAGACTGGTGCATTGTGCATAAATGAGGGTACTTCCAAAAGTTCATGAAAAATCAGATTAAAAGGTAAGTTTGTTTTGGTGTAAAAATGTTTTAATTCGTGTACAGTTTTTTTATAGTACTTATTTTCCATGAACTTTTAAAAGACCCTTTGTACTAGTTTTCCATTTGAGATCGAAGATCATTCAGACAATGTATTCAACCTTCTAACCACCGTCATGGGTCTCAAAAAAGTATTGATAATTATTCCTTTAACATCTAAAATAATTATTTTAAAAAGATATAAAGCAACCATAATCTAAGATAATTATGAAATATATGGGTCTATAAAAAGATAATATTTTCATATGATGAATTATAAAAAAGGGTAAATATATGACTCATTTTCCCCTTGAAATATAATCCTACTATACCTTGTCAACTTTGGAGGATACATTGGAAATCAGTTTGAAAACCAATTAGCAATGAAGAAAATCAAGTGAAGAGAAAGAATCATGACTTGAAAATCTAACATTTCATTCATAGTGCTGAAGACTGGCGAGTATAAAACAAGAGGGCTTTTTGATTTTGGTTTCTTGATAACCACAGTAAGAAGTGAAATATTATTCAGAGTATTATTTTCATTAGACTTAAACTAAGTCTAAGAAGGCAGAAGAAACCTGTGTTTGCAGGAACAATTGAGAGAACACACCTGAAACACTGGGTCTGTCCAGGGCACTTGTCTAAGAGCTCCCTGCCTCCAGGTGGGGTTTGCCCTTGGTGTGAGTTCAGAACAACACCTGCAAGCGACTGACGGTCCAGAGAGATGGGCAGTGTCCGTCAAAGAGCCAGCTGTGGCAGACTGCAAATCAAGGCACCCAGCCTTGGCCACCCTGGCCCAGGGCCCACCACATGCTAGGGAGCTGTCACAAGGATTTCTTGATTTTTACTAGTGTGTTCATCAACTGTTAAATTTCAAAAATGAGAGATGACACCAAAAAAAATCTAGATATCTTACTTTCTTTGAAAAATAAAAACAAACAAACAAAACCACAAAGAATTGGGAGCAGGCATTGTGGCACAGCAGGTGAAGCCCCAGCTGGGACACCACATCCGTCACTGGAGTACCTAGTTTGAGTCCCAGGGCTTCTGATCCAGCTTCCTGCTAGTGTGGCCAGGAGGCCGTGGATGACGGCTTGGGTACTTGAGTCTCTTCCACCCACATGGAGACCCGGATGGAGTTCCTGGCTCCTGGCTTCAGCCTGGCTCAGTCTTGTCTGTTACACTCTGCCTTTCCAACAAAGTAATTAATTAAAAATCAGCCCGACACTCCACGTTTTGGTCCACACTTTGGCATAGCAGTGGCCTGCCCCAGGCGTGGCCGAGCCACCCTGACCACTCCACTCCATTCTGACCCCTGCCCCACCCCTGAGGCCTGCTTTAACAGCTGTGTTTCCTCAGTGTTCAGGGGCTCCAGAGCACTAAGCAATAATCATTTATTTTCTTAATTTGAGAGACAGAGAGATAGAGAAATAGAGCCAGAACTTGTATCCACTGGTTCGCTTCCCTGCAACAACAAGAGTTTGGCGAAGGCTGAAGCCAGGAGCTAGGAACTCGGTTCAGGTCTTCCATGTGAGGGCAGGGACCCAACTACTTGAGCCAACACCTGCTGCCTCCCTGGGTCTGTATGTGCAGGAAGCTGGAGCCAGGAGCAGAACTGGGACTCGAACCCACGTACCCTGGTGTGGAACACAGACATCTTAACCCCGACCAAATGCAACAAAAAGGAAACAGCTGCAGCGTAATTATGGTGGAATTATAATGCTGAAAGTGTGAATTATTTCCCAACATGCTCCAGGCATGCTTAGGGAGCCCTGTGCCTCTGCAGGACAGTGTTGCAGAAGCTGGGCTGAGCAGAAAGGCCTGTAAGGCAGACCAAGATCAGACAGCCCTGCACCTGCCACCCTCTCTATCTGCCATCCTCACTGTGTCAGCTGCTTGATGGCCCCTCAGCTGGCTCCCTCCTTTCTTGTCTTCCTGGAACAGCCCTGGACGTCGGCTGCACCCTTCTCTTCCCCTTCCTTGGGCAGTAAAATCAGGCTGTGGGAGGCAGGAGAAGCAGGGTGTGCAGGCTTGGGGAGTAAAGCAGGAGCTGAAGGGGTCCAGATGGCCTCGGCAAGTTCCAAGACAAGACTGAGAAAACGGAGACGGGCTCTTCTTTGAGGCCAAGCAAAAAGGAAGCTCAGCCCCAGGTGTCTGTTCACCTTCAAATAAATTAGGCTCCATACAAGCTGGGAAAAGTGAGTCCTGGAGCAAAAACAGTGACTTCCGGGGTGAGCGCTGACCTGGGTTTGTTTTCAGGATTCCACAGCCACCTCGCCTCCTGGCAGCCTGTGTGTGGCTGGAGAGCATCTCCTGCCCCTAATCCTCTAAGAATTTCTCTCTCGGGGGCCATTGGGGCAGATCATTAATTTTATCAACTCATTCATGTGAAGGATGTGCTTTAATAAGTCTTTTGGAGACCTTGGACTTGACTCGTTATCTTTAATAATGGGATGGGCGGTAGATTGATAAATTAGATAGTTGGGGCAGGCAGGCGTTTCAGCATCAGGGAGATAAAGCACTGGCTCCCCACTCACCATGGTCAGGGTCAGGTGAAGGGTGTGTTTGTCCTGAAAGGACAGCGATCCCATCCTAAGCAGTCTGGGTGCTGTAGACTGCATGTCTCCCTGTGCCTGGCTCACCTGCGCCCCCTAGGGACGTCTCCTGAGTGAGCACTTCAGGGAACTCCCTCCTTTTTTTTTTTTTTTTTTTTTTTATCTTTTATTTAATGAATATAAATTTCCAAAGTACGACTTATGGATTACAATGGCTTCCCCCTCATACCGTCCCTCCCACTCACAACCCTCCTCTTTCTTGGAATAGTAGCCAATGTAAGGAAGGGATTTAGCAAAGACAAGTCTTTGAAATAATGGATTCTCTTGAAAGGAGAGATTAAAGTACGGAGCAGTATTTCTTCACTAAACATTTTCTCCTGCTGAAAGGTCAGAGCAGTAGCTCCGTGTCACTAGACTGTTGCAGTAACTGAGGGGGGAGGTTGCATCAGTGAGACGTCTCGCTAAGTGCAGAGGGTGTTAAGAACACATGAATCCTCTGTAAATGCTCGTTGGTTGTTGGGGAATGAAATACATGAACACCCCGAAGGCATTCCGGGGGATTTCCATATTTTAGCAGACCTGATTGTCAGGATAATCCATGTGTAAACTGTTGAGTTCTTTGGGAGCACAGAACTTCTCAAGAAGCATCATCAGTGATTTCACCATTCTTCAGCCCAAGCGGCACACCCAATTTGCTGTTAGTTCTTCTTGCTTCAATTTTGTTAGAATCCTCTGAAAGGGGATCTTTTCTCATGGCTGTCTTACCCTTCTCAGTGCCCCAACTAGATCCTGTTCAGACAGGTCCCAACAGGCCAGTGTGAGTTGATTGTGATACAGAAATTATCTGAAACCCAGTAGTTTTTTTCATAATGCACATTTTCCACGAGCTTTTTAAAAAGACCCCTGGTGAATGAGGAAACAGAAACTCACGCCTGTTCACTCCGACTGCCACCCCTTGTCCAAGTCTTGCTGAAGCCGAAAGTGAGGGACATAGTGTTGTGGGAAAACGTGTACCATCTGCACAGATCTGTTTAGACCGCTTGGATGCCATCTGCATAGATCTGTATAGACCGCTTGGATGCAATCTATATAGACCCGTATAGACCTCTCGGAGTGTTTGCTAGGAAGGAAGGAAATGCCTACCAGAGATATTCCCCAACATGTCTGCATACCATGTCCTCAGAACACCCATTCTCCCTCCCTTCCCAACCCTGCCTCCTCCCTTTCCTTTGGCCAACATAAGCACATATGTGACCAAGGGCAGGTGGTGCACAGCTGGGATCGGAGCCCCACAGAGAGGGAAGGAGATGGCAGCGTCTCTCTGTCATCCATTTCAGGACACTTCAACAGTGTGGACAGAAGGCAGTGCTGGGCAACCTCATGAGAATTAGCACATTTACTTCAGTTTTTCTCCCCAGTTATGTGCTCTGTATTTGGGGAAAGCAAGAGTGTGAAAGAATATGATTTTAGAAAAGAAGTATTGTAAAATATAACGACATTCACCAAGTGTGTGTGATCATTGTGGCAAGTCTTCCACACCTGGGGAATTGGCAACAAAGATTCTGGGTGACTGATCAGCGACATGCTGGAGGCTACCTCCACCTGCGGGGGAGTCTGGTTTTCTGGAGCTGGCTACCTTCACTTCCCTGTTTACCTCTTATGAGCTCTATGTGACAGGTACTTAATGAGCATTGTATACAGAAGGTGAAATGGAGACAAAAAGACTCAGTTCCGGAGGAAGTTGAGTTAAAACCAACTATATTATTAAAATTAACCTCTTCTGGTTCTATTAATTATATAATAGGTTATATAAATTATAAATATATTACAGTCTATTAAATTAATCTCTTATGTTTGTTTTAATGGTGGTTACTAGGAAATTTTAGATTACATACGTGTTTCACGTTGGAGTTCCATTGGCTGGTGCTGGTGTCAGGGTAACTCTTTACTTAAGGAAAAAAATCATCTCCTCACTGGTATTTTACCCTAACCTGAATTTTCATGGCCTCACACTTGCCAGAAATGAGGAAAGTTTGCATTTGTATCCACTTTCTGTATTTCTAAACAGGTGTCTGCTAAAATGTCGTGGAAGTGTTGTCTAAAATCCATCAGTCAGCTCACATAGCAGGAATAACCACAAGTCAGATTTCTCCTCTTGCTGCCAGCCAGCAGGTGTGGAAATCCTGGGCACTTTTGGCTAGAAGACCTACATCCACCTACCCCTCTCCACTGCTTACCATGGTGACGCTGAGAGGGCTGGGACCCGGCTCTCCCAGAGACCAAACTGCCCCTGGGAATGCAATGCTGCTTTTTCATTGCAGCAATTTAGATTCTTATAGATTCATAACTATCAACACCTTCATGACTGCTGACTAAAAACCAGAACTCAAGATAAGCAATTCAAGTAGTCAAAAAGACATTTCTTTCCCTATCTGTTATTTCTTACTTTTTTTCAAAGATTGATTTTATTTATTTGAAAGGCAGAGAGAGATGCAGAGAGAGATATTGTCCACCTTCTGGTTCACTCCCCAAATGGTCAAGAGGATCAGGGCCAAGGTCAGGAGCCAGAAACTCCATCCAGGTCTCCCACATTGGGGACAGGTGTCCAAAGATTTGAGCCATCCCTCACTGCTTTCCCAGAAGCATTAGTGGGGAGCTGGATCAGAAGCAGAGCAGCTGAGACTCGAACCGGTGCCTGATATGATTTGTTGGTGTGGCAGGCAGTGGCTTAACCCATTGCACCACAATGCCAGACCCTATGTGTTATTTTATTTCTATAAGAGAACCAATGTCAATCACAAGCAATACAAATAACAATGTCTGGTGTTGGTGGCAGTGGTGAGGGGGTGGGGAGCAGGGTACTGGAAGTGGTGGAAGGTATAGGATGCCAGGCTGGGGAGGAAGAGACCTGGGTTCTGAACCTAGCTCAGCACCTTCTAGGCCTGTGACTTGAGAGAGCCGCAACTAAGAGCAAGGGCTTTGGAAGCAAGTAGCCGTGGATGGAGCCCAGTTCTACCACCTCACTGCTGTTTAACTTATAGCAATTGCCTTAATTTCTAGTAGTCTCGGTTTTTCTGTCTGGGGAACAAAAAGATAATAATACCCATTTCACAGGTCTGTTTGGAAGATTAAATGATATAATGTGCATAGGATTATCATCAAATGGAGCTATTTTTATTAGCCAGCAAGTGAAATGATTGGGGTTACTCTATGGCACAGTGGGTAAAACCGCTATCTGCAATGCCAGTATCCCATGTGGGCACCAGTTCGAGTCTCAGCTGCTCCACTTTCAGCTCAGCTCCCTGCTAATGCACCTGGGAAAGCAGCAGGGGATGGGCCAAGGTGCTTGGGCCCCTGCATCCACGTGGGAGACCTGGAAGAAGCTCCTGCCTTCAGCCTGGCCCAGCCCTGGCTGTTGTGGCCATTGAGGGAGTGAACCAGCACATGGAAGATCTCTCTGTCTCTGTCTCTCCCCTTCCCCCCATCTCTGTAACTCTGCTTTTCAAATAAATAAAATAAATGTTTTTTTAAAAGTGAAATTATTTCACTAGATGACTTTTGAGGTCTTCTCTATTATTAAAATATGATTTTAAGAATATTTAACTGGTTGCAGCCTGGCTCAGCCCTGGCTGTTGCAGCCATTTAGGAAGTGGACCAGCAGATGGAAGATCTCTCTCTCTCTCTCTGTCTCTCCCTCTCTCTCTCCCTCTGTAACTGTGCCTTTCAAATAAATAAAATAATTCTAGAAAAGAAAGTTTAACTATATATTTGATGGAAATTCTGGCTTTTGCAAATTTGGTTTGTTTCCCCAAAATTATTTAACTATACATCCTTCAGAAACGACATTGCCTGCTTTATCATGATAAATTGATGAAAATTTTTGTTTACTTCTGATATAAATTCTTGAATTCTTGAATTCTGATATAAATTCTTGAATAAATTTCTTTATGGTCACAGTGGATTTAAGATATACAAATCATAATAGTCAGGGGAAACATTCTAAGATATGAGTAATATGAAACTTTACTCATGGAAAAGATCCAACAAGTGGTCACCCAGTGCCTTAATAAGCTAAGAAGAAAAACCCTACAGAAGGTGGGAGGGGCAGAGCTCCCCAACTATCTCTAAATAACTCCTGTGCATGACTTCAAGGACCTTGTGCTGACTGGGGGAAGATGGCGAGAAAGAAAGGAAGGAAGGAAGGAAGGAAGGAAGGAAGGAAGGGAGGGAGGGAGGGAGGGAGGGAGGGAGGGAGGGAAATTATTCCTTAGTGTGTTGTAGGCATTGTGCTGTGACAGACCGCATGCAATCCTGAGTGGAAGGGAGAGAGACAGGAAGATGGAATGGTCAGATCTACAAGGAGAGTCACACAAGGCTTCCTAAGGCACGTGAGACTAGCGCTCAGCCTTGGAAAATCGCATGAAAAACACTTTTGTATACTATGATATAAAAACAAAGGCCAGCTAAAATAGAATTCCACTTTTTCATTGACTCCAATCATCCAGACCCAGTCAGGTCCTCTCCATACCAAGTCTCCCCTCCCCGCATTCCCTGTGGTGACATTATTACCGCTAAGACAGGAAGGGGAAAGAGAAAGCAGCTGGCATTGGACTTAAGCTACCGCAGCTAATTTTCACAGCAGACATTTAGGGTAGGCCCTGTTGTGCTCATTTTATAGGGGAGGAAACCGAGGCTCTGAACACACAGAGGAAATCAGCAAAGCTGAGATGTGAGCCCGGGTCTGCTGTTAGCCCCTTGAGTCCATCACCAAAGCAATATAGGTGATCACTGTCCACCTCCATCTCCAAAATGATGAATGTTTCCAGGCTACGCCCTCCTTCCTGTCTGGAGCAGACACTGCCAAGTTCTTAGCATCGCTGGGCCTAAGGTTTTGTCATCTGAAACGGAAGCGGGGCCTGCATGGGCTCCAGGCCTGGCTATGCCTCTCATTTTCTACCACTCTAATTTGACTTTGTGATCGAACAAGGAAAGATGCGAGTCTCCTCTGTTTTTCACTGACTACTCTGTGTTGTGTGAAAATATTCAGGACTAGGATCACTGGGATTGCTTAACCTAGAGAAAGCTCTCAGAAAGCGGAAGGGCGGGTGCGATGTCAGCGCCATCCTCAGATAGTCTCAAGGCTGCTGCCACATGGAAGACAGGGTGAAATTAATCTTTTTGGTCTCCAAGAATCTAACTGGGACCAGGGAAGAGACGTTCCAGATGTCTGTTCTTTCTGATCAATAGAACCCACCCACCCCTTGAGACTCCAGTAATGTGGCCTTAGCAGGACGACTGGGCCAGAACACACTGAGGATCACTGCCAGTCCTAACATCCTTGGTTTCTGTAAAGGATTGGCCTCATCTGTTGGTGCTCCAAGTGAGACTTTACCCGTTACAAAGTTAAAAATCCGTGGTTCAAATGCATCAGCCCAGAGGCAGCACCTCGGTCATCAAGGAATATGGGAAAAGACAGGGCTGAAAGGGGGACTGTAGGCAGTGTGGGCATTGGCTCAGCAGTTGCAATGCTGCTTAGTATGCCCACATGCCAGGGCGTCTGGGCTCAGTCCAGCTCCACTTCCCATTCCAGCACCCTCCTAAGGTGCATGCTGGGACACAGCCAGTGATGGTGCCACTGTTTGGGTCCTTGCCACCCACATGGGAGGCCTGTGGTTACTCTCTGATTGCTGGCTTCAACCAGGTCCAGTGCAGGAGTGAACCAGCATATGAAAGACCTCTCTCTCTCTCTCTCTCTCTCTCTCTCTCTCTGTCTCTCGGCCTTTCAAATAAAATGAAAATATATAAATGAAATGTTTCTTAGAAGATTGGAACATGAAAAAAAAAATTTAGGGCCGGCACCGTGGCTCACTAGGCTAATCCTCTGCCTTGCGGTGTCAGCACACCGGGTTCTAGTCCCGGTCAGAGCGCCGGATTCTGTCCCAGTTGCCCCTCTTCCAGGCCAGCTCTCTGCTGTGGCCAGGGAGTGAAGTGGAGGATGGCCCAAGTGCTTGGGCCCTGCACCCCATGGGAGACCAGGAGAAGCACCTGGCTCTTGGCTTCGGATCAGCGCGGTGCACCAGCTGCAGCCGGCCATTGGAAGGTGAACCAACGGCAAAGGAAGACCTTTCTGTCTCTCTCTCTCACTATCCACTCTGCCTGTCAAAAAAAAAAATTTAAAAAAGAAGGGAACATAAGACAACAAAATTCATTCCAGGAGACCCCTTGGGCCCCATCCACTTCAAAGACTGGCTCCTATCCCACTACCTCCCTGTGGTCTCCAGGTTCAACCACCCGGCTGCTTAGGTTTGCTGTGTAATCTCTGGACCACCTCAAAAAACAATGCTGTCTTTCTCTTCCAGATGTTCACCTCTACAATTTTTGCTGCGATTGGATTCGTGGGTGCCGGCTACTCGTTTGTCATTTCTGCCGTCGCAATCAACAAGGGCCCTAAGTGCCAAGTGTCGAATGGCACCTGGGGCTACCCCTTCCACGAAGGGTAAGGCTGCACCCTGCAGTGCCCAGACATCGCCACAAGGGGCAGTGCAGGCAACGCACGGGCAGGAGACCCCACAGGGAAGGTCTTCATGCTCTGGCCTGAGCCATGGTGCTCTATTGTCGCAGAGTTGGGGCTGTGGAGAGGGGAGACGTTGCACAGGCTTCACCTCCAACGGCTCTTTTGAGACAGTGGAAATCACTGGCGGAGGATGCTCATTTGGTCCGAGCGGAGGGAAGGATCTGTGGTGTCATGACTCACATCCAAATATTTATTAGTATCTACAATTTGAGGCAACCAATAACAACAGAATACTGGCTTCCATTATAAGTCTTACAGTAGAAAACAAGGATGATTACTCGGTTAGTATGTGATTATTATTATTCACTAATAACCCAAATTGCCTGTAATTAATCTTTCAAGGTGCAAAATTATAGAGAATGACATTGAAAATATTCTTCCTGACAGTTAATGTTAGTAGAATCTGTTAAATAACATTTCATATTCGCGTGGTACTTTGCAGGTTGTAAATTTATAATTTAATCTCCATAGGACCCCAGCAGGTAGTTGCTATCTGCAAGACAAGCTTGATAAATTCATTTGTCCTTTCACACATCCTTCTGCCCCAAGACTGCACTACAGTCCAGTCCAGTAACCAGCAGTCACAGTGGTCATTTAAAATGAAATTCATGGGGTGATTGCTTGGTGTCACAGTTACGATGCTTCTTGGGATGCCTGTGTCCCTAACCCAAAGTTCCTGGGTTCAAGTCTTGGCTCTGCTTCCAATTCCATCTTCCTGCTGATGCAGACCCTGGAAGGCAACAGGTGATGGCTCAAGAAATTGAGTCCCTGCCATCCACATACGAGAGACCTGGGCTGGACTCCCAACCCTAGCATCAGTCTGGCCCAGTCTTGGCTGTTGCAGGTATTTGGAGAGTGAACCAGCAGATGAGAGCGTCTCTCTTTCGCTCTCGCTCTCTCTCTTTCCCTCTCCCTCTCTCTCCTTTTCAAAAAAATAAAAATACTTTTTACACTAAGTTAAATTGAAGTTAAGAGCTCGAGTCCTCAGCGGCAGTTGCCACAGTGCCAGGCTCAGTAGCCACGCCTGCCTCACCGCTGCTGGACCCAGCGGCTCGGAGACAGGACAGGACAGGACAGTTCGGTCATCACAGAGGCCCCGAGAGATGCTGTGGCATGCATTCCAGCCTGCAGGAAGCATGCGCCGTTCTCTTTTTGTCGACTCTCTCGGCCTCTCTGCCCTATGCAGAGGCCGGCACATCACAGGGAGTCAGGACATATGATTGTTGGGTCTTCCTGAGCATGGAGGACGGGGCCAGGCTAAAAACAACAGCCGTTGTCCCTTGCTATGGCTTCCAGGATCCCCCAGCACTGGATATGAGGATCTGCAGATGCTCCGGTCCCTTCTCTACAACGCTGCATGCGGTCTTTGCATATAACCTGCACACTTGCTCCCGCATACTTTAAATCCCCTCTAGACTACTTACAATGCCAAATCCAATGCAAATACTATGGAAACAGCTGTTATGCCGTACTGTGCAGGGAATCTTGACAAGAACAAAGTCTGTCCATGTTCAGTGCAGATGCAATTTTTTTACAAATACTTTTTGGCCCACGGTTGGGTGAATTTGCAGATGCAGAGCCCGAGAGCACGGTGATCTCACTGTGCCTTTGTTTACAGTGAGGTGATAGAGACCCTCAAGGATAGACTGCAGCGCAGGGCATGGAAAATGCTAATTCTGCTGTGATGCAAGGTCTTGGTTTTTCCCAGGTGTCCCAGCTGAGACTTCCCTACCCCATTCCCACAGCTCAACATGCAAGGCCTCTGACGCCCTGCCAGCACCCGCAGTGACTCCCGATGCACTGAGCTAACTATGCAAAGTCCGTTTCTCCTGCAAAAGATGGCAGAGGCTCCACCACGGTGCAGCTGGCTTCCATGGGCATAGAAGTCAGGCAGCAGAGGGCCACACATCTACTGAGGTCTCCCTCCTGGGGCTCCCTCTCCCACCCCAGGGTGTCAGTGGAGCTACCGACTGTGTCTCCCTTCCAGGGCCCCTTTCCTTGCACTTCCAACACCAGCCTGCCACCAGCGCAGCGTGGGACCTCTTTCTCTTTATTCTGTTCTGTACGTGATGCTGTGCTTGATGAAACGCCTATCAACTAGAACAAAATCCATCCCCCAAACCAAGAAAGGACCAATAACAGATGCCAAGGAGCACTCCGAAGTGGGTTGAGGGTCACCTGCGTTGTGGCTTTAGGACCTGACAGCCTGCTCCCACACTCACGCCCTGCTTGGGCGGGGCCAAGGTCAGGAGAGTGACAGCTGGCCTGTGGGCCACCCCAGGAAATGCCCATTTGCAACAAGGACAGGAAGCCACTTTTCAAAGCGCTCTGCATTTGACCTTCTATCTGAGAGCGGTTTCAACTATTCAGGCCCTGACTGTAGAAGTTAACCCCACTCTCTGCACAAGGAGCGAAATGTACCCCAAGCAGGCACTCAGGGGGAATGGGTGCAGGCGAATGTCCCCTTTGCCTCCTGGCACCCTTTTAGTAATATTCCATTGTTTCCTGCTATCTTTGAAGACAAGAACTCACATTCCTTTTTTTTTTTTTTTTTTTTATAAAAGAGAGTGAGACAGAAAGGGATGGTGGAGAGGGCACACAAGAACAAGCAATCCCAACTGTTGGTTCACTCACCAGATGCTGGCAGTGTTTTTGGACAGGGCTGGGGGGGGTCAGAGCCCAGAGCCAGGAACTCAGCCTGCCTCCCACACAGGTGACAGGTGACAGGTGACAGGGGGGATGGGTGGGGACTAGGGGTGGGAGTGGCGCAGGGCACAGCTGACTTGGGAAGATGAGCCACAGCCTGCCTGGCAGGGAGAGAGAGGCGGGAGAAGGCCTGATGAGCTCAGGGTGGCCTGGAAGACAGGAGCACACTGGGCACCACACGACAGGCATGTGACAGAGAGGCAGGCCAGTGGACAGACAGCACTGCCAGTAGGGACATGGCGTGGCCACTGTGGGTTTACAGGACCGTGCCGATCCCAGCAGGGACAGGCTCAGTGCCTTAGAGAGAGAGAGAGAGAGAGAGACAGAGACAGAGACAGAGACGCAGGGGTGGGAGGAGAACCACAAGGTAAGATCTGGAGCAAAGAGAAAGAGCCCCCTTGTTCCTGTGCGTGTCTGGAAGGGATCACCAGGACATGGTGGACAGGGCGCAGGGATGTCCGGCTAGGGGCACAGTCCAGGGCTTTCCATGGCCCTAGAATGCAGCACTGTTTTTCTCAGAAGTGTGGATAACAATGTCAAAAAAGAAAACAGGGTTCAATTTCCTTTCCTTTCCTTTCTTTTTTAAAGATTTTAAAATTTATTGGAAAGGATGGAATAGAGGTCTTCCATCCACTGGTTCACTCCCCAGATGGCTACAATGACCAGAGTGGGGCCAATACAAAGCCAGGCACCAAGAGCTTTTTTCCATGTGGGTGCAGGGATCCAAGGACTTGGGCCATCTTCCATTGCTTTCCCAGGTTCATTAGCAGGGAGCAGGATCAGAAGCGGAGCAGCCAGGTCTTGAACCGGCGCTCATATGGGATGCCAGCACTGCAGATGGCGGCTTAACCTGCTGCACCACAGCACCAGCCCCCAATTTTCTTCCTAAGAAGCATCCCGGGGCAGGTGTGTGGTGCAGCAGGTAAGCTGCCTGAGACACCTGCACCCCAAATCAGAGTTCCTGGATTCAGTTCCCGGCTCTGCTCCTGATTCCAGTTTCCAGCTACTGCACACCCAGGGAGGCACAGGCGATAGCTGAAGAAGTTAGGTTCCTGCCATCCACATGGGAGACCCAGATTGAGTTTCGGGTTCGTGGCTTTGGCCTGGCCCCGTCCTGGCCATTGCAGACAGTTAGGGAGTGAACCAGCAGGTGAGAGATCTCTGTTGGTCTCTCTGTCTCTGTCTCTCGGCCTTTCAAATAAATTTTTAAGAAGTATCCCAGAAGGAAAAAAGAAAGCAGGCCCATTTTGAGACACACCCTCTTGGCTTCCTGCAGAGGGGAAGGTCTTCCTCTCTGAGACAATCGGCCACCCCGCCCTTGACCCTGAGCTGCTGAAAGGGAAGCAGCTTGCGCAGGGCCTTCGTGACAGCTGTGGGAGGGGACGACTGAGGAGGGGCCAAGCACATTCTGAGCCAAGCATGGCCCTCCCAGGCCAGCTGGGCTGCTCCCCGCCCACCCTCTGGGGACCCTAAGAGCCACACCGGATATGAGGACATGTTCTGCCTGGGCTTGCAGGACAAACCATGCTTCCTAGCAAGGGGCCCATGGGCTGCTGTGACCGCACTCTGGACAGCTGGGCGCCACAGCGACGGGGATAGAGCCGACAGCCCTCACAAGGCACAGAACTTCTCCCAAGCATTAGGGCTAGGTTTTGCCCGTGGACAACTCGGGGTCCACTCACAGGCTCTGTGCAGAATGAAAGGAACAGGTGCAGGTGAGCATAAAATAGCGTGATGTACATAAAGCCCCAGACTGCTTGGTAAACACTGCCTAAGGGTACACTTTTAGGAAATCAGCTATTATTGTGAATAAATTCTTCATTATGCACCAGAACTTTCCAAAATGTATTTTTGTTATGATTTTTGTGACTTTTATTTCAATCCTTTCCATGAGAGACAAGAAGGCTCAAAGAGAATCATCTCTTTTATAGATAAGCGTTGATTGATGTGGTCATAGACAGATTGTGTAGATTAAGTGTCATAAATAAATCATAGTTCTCATATCCTAAGAGGTTGTGACTACTCAGAGTATCTGCACTGGCTAAGAGCCCTGGCTTTGGAGTCAGACCTAAAATCCAAAGCAGGACCTTCCATTTACTAAGCCTCAACTTCATCTGTAAAATGGGTGCTCATTCACTCAAGGAGCATTTGCAAGGAGCACAGCTTGAGTGCAGTAGCACCTCCTGGTAGGTACGAGGGAGCCGTAAGCTGAGGTTCTGGAAAGAGCTGTGAATCCTCAAGGTTCTGAGGTGGCTCTCGGCCCATTTCATAGATGGAGACACTGACGCTGAAAGGCGGCAGGTGACTGTGTGAGGAATGCGCAGCTAGTAAGAGAGACGTTTGAGTTCAACACCAGACTTGTCTGAATCCAAAGCGCTCGGCTGTCTCCGTGAGACCAGGCTGCTTGGATGCAGCGAAATCGCGATGCTGGGCGTGTCTGCCGAGCAGGCACCGTGAGCAGGCACCATTCTAAGCACGGTGCTTAGAACTCATGCAGTCCCCGCAGTAACACCGTGATGGACAGATGATGCTATTCCCGCGTTTCAGGGACGTTCACAAGTCGCCCAGCTAGCAAGCCGCCAGAACTGTTGTTCTCACAGAAAAGCGACTCAGGGACATAAACACGGCTTGGTTTCTAAGTCAAGGGCCACACGCTCGTCCCTTCCTTCATCTCGATGCCAGGGCACCCTCCGCCGTCTTGAAAAAGTGTTCGAATATTAATAGCGAGTGTGGTTAAGTCAGTGTGTGGAGATCCGTGAGAAGTCAGCGGAAGCAGGTGTCATCACCAAGAGCCAACGGTGATAAGGTGGACACTACTATGAGGAGTGAACAGGGAGTCCCCTCCCGGGCCCCGGGGGCAGAGGAAGTGGCCGGGGGTCAGCTCCAGGACTGTGAGAAGGAGGCCGGGGAATGCACAAGCCCCTGCCCACTGTGCTGCAACTTGGTCTCCAGGAGAGCCTGCTTCCCATTTTTCCTTCAGGCCAGGAACTCCCTCCCTTGATGTCATAAAATACAAACAGATGGCGATTTCTACTTGTTCTGTTTTTGTAAAATATCATTGAGGTAGCCAATTATTTCTTCCTTTTAGAGAAGATGAATTACTTGTCTTTTCATGTGGAATTCCTGTATGTTAACAAAAAACATAATTGGCTTGGCTTCGGGTGGACAATTTGGTTAAAATGAGGCCTTAAAAAGTATCCCGCTATTCCCTTTACCTATATGACACCATTGTGTTTGGCGTGGCTTCCAATGACCACTGGACTCGGCAGGCGATCTGGTCTCTGATAATGACAGCGTGGCTAAAGGCCCTGGGATGTCTTTATTTGGCTCTCTCGGAGAGGGGTTTTAGCCTTCCCCCTTGCCAGCTCATTAAAATGGCTCTGCCACTCCATAGCTGTATTCCTGGGGGATGTCACTTCACCTCCCTGTGCCTCGCTGTCAGTGAGAGGAAAGAGCCACAGGATCTAAGCAAATATGTATGATATGTGGGGGCTGGGCCGTCACATGGATGCACTCACGGAGCATGGCAGGGTTTGCTCTCTGTCCCGTGGTGCTTGTTTGGAATGGGAAGTGTTGCACACATGCAACCTCTAAGGGTCACGGTGGACTCCATTCTAGAGACTTGTATTCCTTTGACAAAGGTCTCCCTTCTTTCCCCCGGGTCCCCAACAGGGACTACCTCGGTGACCACTCCCTGTGGAGCAAGTGCCTGAAGCCGACCGACGTGGTCCCCTGGAACCTGACCCTCTTCTCCATCCTGCTCATCATCGGGGGGGTCCAGATGTGTCTCTGTGCCATCCAGGCCATCAATGGCCTCCTGGGGACCCTGTGTGGCGACTGCCAGTGTTGTGGCTGCTGTGGGGTAAGTGAAGGGCCAATCAGATCACAGGGCTAGCGGGGGAGGGCGGGGAGTGTGGCAGGTGCGCAGCGGCAGGGCTGGCAGCGGGGAAGTTGGTCATCCCAGCCAGTCACCCATGGGGATGTGACACTGTGTCTCCGGCCCCAGCAGTCCTGCTCCCCATGCATGTTAACACACGGGTGGCAGTTGAACCTATTTGGTGCTGCAGCTGGCTGTAGTGCCACTGACAGTGGCTCTGGCTACACTTGGAAGCGTATAAGGATGTTCATTAAAGAGCCACAGCGCTCGTCCTGGAGGCCTGTGGTCACAAGCACACATCAGAGTCTAGCCCTGAAGGCTCTCACTCCCAACGGTGAACACAGCATCTTAAAAAAATTATTTATTTTATTTGAAAACCAGAGTTGTGGAGGAGATAAAGAGGTCTTCCATCCTCTGGTTCACTCCCCAAATGGTCTCAACAGCCAGAGCTGGGCCAGGCCCAAGCCAGAGCCAGGAGCTTCCTCCGGGCCTCCCACATGGGTGCAGAGGCCCAAGCACTTAGGCCATCCTCAGCTGCTTTTCCAGGAGCATTAGCAGGCAGCTGGATCAGAAGTGGAGCAGCTGGGACTTGAACTGGTGCTCATATGGGATGCTAACACCTGCTACACCATAGCTTCAGCCCCAAACACAGCATCTTTTGATGTGATTTCTGATCTAGGAAAGGAAAATAGTCCTTCTATGAGGGGAGAAGAAAGTAAACCACTCAAGATTTAGTCTCCAACCAGCATCTCATAAAATGGGGACGTTAACATATAAATATTTCAAATAGTCTTGTAAACAGTAAGACAATCTGATTATTTCAACTAATACCCAATTCAGATCAGGTGATAATTCTCACATACCCATAAGTGTCAAAAAGTACAGACTGATGTATGAGGGAGAAAATTAAATAAAACTCACAAATTCTCCAGCTGAGAAATTATGCAAATAAATCTAAATAAAGATCTGTCCACTTAATATAATAATGCCCAAATTTTAAGTGGTCCAAATCATTTAGTTTAATTTTTGATAACTATTATGTCTATGGCTCCAAAATTAAATCTATACCTGTGTGCACACACACACACATAACTATGTAAACTCCCATAGGGAAAGCCTCCTATCTCTGCTACATTTGCCTTCTTTTTTCTTTTTCTTTTTTTGATTTATTTATTTATTTGAAAGGCAGAGTTACAGAGAGACAGAGACAGAGAGAGAGAACGAGAGAGAGAGAGAGGTCTTCCATCCTCTGGTTTACTCCCCCAAGTGGCTGCAATGGCCAGGGCTGCACTGATCTGAAGCCAGAAGCCAGGAGCCAGGAGCTTCTTCCGGGTCTCCCACGTGGGTGCAGGGGCCTAAGCACTTGGGCCATCTTCTACTGCTTTCCCAGGCCATAGAAGAGAGCTGGATCAGAAGTGGAGCAGCTGGGACTCAAACCAGCCCCCATATGGCAGGCAGTGGTCTTATCCACTATGCCATAGCGCCGGCCCCTACGTCTGCCTTCTATGTACCCAAGTCATCCCACTGTCCTCGCTGCGTGCACTGACAAAATCCCTTCTGTATCCTCCCAAAGTTTCTTGTCTTTATTTTTACTCCTCAAGGCTACAATAATATTGAAAATGCCAATGAAATCCTGTTATTTGAAAAGAACAGGATGTCAAACAATGTACACAATATGCAATTATGTAAATAAGAAAGACCAAAACACAATGTAAAGAAAAGTCTAAAGGAATTCAGTCAAAATGGTAAATTACGCTTCTTTGTGGATAGGTGACTGGCTGTTCTCCTGCCTGTTAGCCTACAGTATTCAAAACAATCTTAATGATCATTCACTGCTTTTAAAATATAATTTTTTAAAATCCAAAAACGTCATCAGTATAATGCATGGATTACAGATGTATTTCACTGCCTATTGAATTTTGTCTATACATTTTCAATTCTATTGTATTGTATTTAAATGTTTGAGTCTTCAAATGAAATTGAGAGAAAAGAAAACCACCAGTTACTATCCACAGCATTATTTTTGAGGTATCAGTTAGGAATTGAGTATTTAAATCATGCAACTCATCCAACACGGATGAATATTTGCTAAATCAGTTTCAGAGGGAGTCATACATTTTAGCTGAGTGGTACATTTTCTTTGCAAGACCTACGGAAAATGATTTTTGAACAGATGAGTTTGCGAAATCTACAGATTACCTGTTGAAAGCCCATAAGTGCTGGTGGATTGGCTCTTTTCCATGAGTTTCATTTATTCAGACACTGCATGTTGGTGATCTTAATGGCCAGTTTACCTGCTAATTGAAAGACAGTAGATGGACCCCTTGGCTGTCAGCGCCCAGGGCCACGGGGAACCCCAGAGGTTTTTTCTTCCCTTCCTTCTTTCTTCTGCCCTCTCCTTCTCTCTCTCTCTCTCTCTCCCCCCCTTCCCTCCTTCCTCTCCCTCCCCTCCAACTTTTTTTTTTGAAAACTTCAAATCCCCTTAAACATTGAAGGAATGGCACAATGATCACCTGTATACTCTCACCTCGATCCAGAAATTAAAATCTGCTCTTTCTCTCCCTTGCTCGCTCTCTGAGCTTTCGGCAAGAAATTTGCAGACATCATGAATGGTCACTGCTATTTCGATGCATGAGAGCTGCAGTTTTCGTAATCGGCCTGCTTCCTGTTGGCACCTGCGTTCTCACCTTGGTAGCACGTTGTGTGAAGATGTGAGCCCTCAGCCTGGTTCCTGCCCCCACTAAGCTGAGTGCAACGGAACCTCTCAGTCACCCACCCCACCTGTCTCCTGGCCCACATATTCCAGAAGGCAGAAAGTACTCACTGAGAGTTTCCTGAGCCTCACACAGTCCTTAGAAGAGGCGATCACTGGGATCATGCTTTACAGTGCAAGCCCCAAGACCTGGTTTAAATGCCAGCTCTGCGATCTTGGCTAAGTCTGTTGCCTTCGACTGTTCCTTGTCTCCCAAACCTGGTTATGAATACCAGCCTCGCCAGCACCGCGGCTCACTAGGCTAATCCTCCGCCTTGCTGCACCGGCACACTGAGTTCTAGTCCCGGTCGGGGCACCAGATTCTGTCCCGGTTGCCCCTCTTCCAGGCCAGCTCTCTGCTGTGGCCCGGGAAGGCAGTGGAGGATGGCCCAAGTGCTTGGGCCCTGCACCCCATGGGAGACCAGGAGAAGTACCTGGCTCCTGCCATTGGATCAGCGCGATGAGCCGGCCGCAGCGCGCCGGCTGTGGCAGCCACTGGAGAGTGAACCAACGGCAAAGGAAGACCTTTCTCTCTGTCTCTCTCTCTCACTGTCCACTCTGCCTGTCAAAAAAAAAAAAAAAATAATTAAATTAAATTTAAAAATACCAGCCTCTTCAGGTTGCTGAGTGCCTAGCACAGGTGATAGATCTGCATCCATCCTGACAATTACAAGCCTTAGGAATACACTGACATTATCTGTGTGAACCAGCAAAGCTTCCAGGAAAGGAGTCAGCCTGAGGGTTCAGCCTCCTGGGTCCAAACCCCTAATCCACTATGTAATTAGTTCTGGCATCTGACAACAGCGCACATACCTCTCTGTGCCTCCGACCAAACTATTTTTAAAGATAAATGATGTGGGGATGGCCCTGTGACATAACGAGTAAAGCCACCACCTGCAGTGCCGGCATCCCATATGGGCACTGGTTTGAGTCCCGGCTGCTCCACTTCTGACCCAGCTCTCTGCTACGGCTGGGGAAAGCAGTGGAAGATGGCTCAAGTGCTTGGGCCCCTGCACCTATGTGGGAGACCCAGAAGAAGCTTCTGGCTCCTGGCTTCAGATCAGCTCAGCTCTGGCCTTTGCAGCCATTTGGGGAGTGAACCAGCAGATGGAAGACCTCTCTCTTTCTGTCTACCTTTGCCGCTCTGTAACTCCACCTTTCAAATAAATAAATAAATCTTCTAAAAAAAATAAATGATGCAAAAGAAAATGAAGCTTCAACTCCTATGACCTCCATACGGGTCAGACACAGATTAGAGCTCTGAAATCAGTCAGAAGAGCGTGGAAAGTAGCCAGCTGGTGACCAGTCAGGAGCAGGAGTCATCGGGACAAAGAGGGGTGATGGACAGCGAGGAGGGAGGGCAGAAGAGAGGCTTCTTGTCCAGGAGAGACATCCTGATTGATTCACTTTTTCTGTCCTCCAGGGAGACGGACCAGTCTAGAGCTTGCTGGAGAGCTGTCCTACCTCCACGTGGGAAGACGCGTTCAACCCACGCCCGTCTGCTTCCCTGCTCACACCGCTCGGGAGGGCGGAGGAACCCCTTCCCCTCCCTCTTCCCAAGCAGTTGGTTATTTTCCAATAGAAGAGGTTAGCCGCCTAACAAATTACACTGATCAGTCTCTCCACTTGGCTTCTTGCTAGACCTTGAGAACAGGTTCAAGGCAGATTTGTCATGACTTTTTTCCTGAAAAGTGTAAAATATATAAAGTCGGTGCCTTGTCATACTGCTGATTTGTATACAGAGATGTTTATATCTTTGAGGCTTGAGGTAAATCAAAGGAGGAAAACACAATAGAAATGAGAAACTGAGACCAATTCTTGCTTTTAAGATCTATGGGAAAAAAGAATGATTGATGTGTCGTAAGTAACCTCTAGCTGCTGTCATTGTTGCTGGTTTGCTTGAATTACTTATGACTGATCTCCTGAGCCTGTCTGTGTTTGCTAGGTTCCCTTATGTACAGTAAATTAAAACCCGAATTCAGAGGCAATACAGTGAAAATTGTGTGTGTGTTTCATTAGGGAAGGCAAAGGGTGAAATGGATAACACCTTCTTCTCATCTTTTCTACAAATGCTTCCTTTGCTCCAACATCCAAAATAAATCTTGATTTGGGTAGTAACTCATCAGACTGTTACTCAGGTAACGAATATCATTAGTTCTATGTGTTACATTAAGGTATTGGGTTTTTTTTATGAATGAGGCAGTAACGTGGAGTCAAACCCACTCTTTTGATTTGGGTTGCAATCCCAAGTCCACCACACACCGACGTAAGGGTCCTGAGAAAGTGATTTTCCAACTCTCAGTTCTCCCTTCTGTAAAAGGACTGTGGCAAGACAAACATCCGGGAGTTCTGAGGTCAGCAAGGTTGAGAGAAAGACCTGAGGGGTTTTCACCGTGACCGGTGTGCAGCAAGGAGGATCCCAGGCACTGCCAAGCCAACCAAAATCAAAAACTAATTCCTGGGATCCTCAGGGAAGGGGGTGGGGGAAGGGCAGAGCAGGTCCCTGAGCTCTCTGCCCTCCGTGGCAGGCCCACGCTGTCCCCTCTGCTCTGCTACACTCTGCTGAGAGCTGCCGCTGACAAGCCCCTCCCTGTAGGCACAGGTGTCCTGGGTTGAAACCGCCTAACTGTGACAGCCCTCGCGGGGGCGCCTGTGAGCAATAAAACCACCCTTATTTGAGAAGTGGGAAAACAGAGATGTGAAGACGTTGGACAGCTGGCCAAGGACACAGAGCTAGTCAGTGGCAGAGCTGGCATTAAAGCTAGGATGTAAACCTGGCCCTGGGTTCCGAGGTTTCCGCAGCCAGATTCTCCTGCTCGTCCTGCCACGTGTCCTCCCAGAGTCAGCTCGTGGCCAAACTGCAACTCTCCTGCTTTCTCCTGGGCAGGTAAAGGTTCAGGTCCTTCCTGGGACCAGTGCCGTGGCGCAGCAGGTTAACACCCTAGCCTGCAGTGCCAGCAGCCCTTTTGGGCACCGGTTCTAGTCCCGGATGCTCCACTTCCGATCCAGCTCTCTGCTAAGGCCTGGGAAAGCAGTAGAAGATGGCCCAAGTCCTTGGGCCCCTGCACCCATGTGGGAGACCTGGAGGAAGCTCCTAGCTCCTAGCTTCGGATCAGCACAGCTCTGGCCATTGCAGCCAACTGGGGAGTGAACCAGAGGATGGAAGACCTCTCTCTCTCTCTCTCTCTCTCTCTCTCTCTCTCTCTGCCTCTCCTCTCTCTGTGTAACTCTGACTTTCAAATAAATAAATCTTTTAAAGAAAAGAATCTCTCTAAGGATCAGCTCAGTGACACTTGCCTTACATCATGTTTGGGTTTCCATCGTTTTAAAGTTTCTATTTGTATAAGTGTTTTACAATGTACACATACATTAGGATAGTCATATATGTATACAACATAATTTTTAAAGATTTATTTTATTTATCTGAAAGAGGTTTACAGAGAGAAGGAGACAGAGAGAGAGATCTTCCATCCACTGGTTCACTCCCCAAGTGGCCACAATGGACGGAGCTGAGCTGATCCCAAGACAGGAGCCAGGAGCTTCTTCCAGGTCTCCCACATGGGTGCAGGTGTCCAAGGACTTGGGCCATCTTCTACTGCTTCCCCAGGTGCATTAGCAGGGAGCTGGATTGGAAGAGGAGCAGCCGGGACTCCGACTGGTACCCATATGTGGTGCTGGCACTGCAGGCCAGGGCTTTAACCTGCAGCACCACAGCATCAGCCCCCACAACATAATTTTTTAAATTAATTTATTTATTTGAAAGGAAGAGGTACAGGGCAGGTGGGAAAGGAGGGGGAGGCAGAGAGAAAGAGATCTTCCATCTGCTGGTTCACTTCCGAAATGGCTGCAATGGATGTGGCTGGGCCAAGAGAAGCCAGGAGCTTCTTCCAGATCTCCCATGTGAGTGGCAGCAGAAGAACTTGGGCCATCTTCTGCTGCTTTCCCAGGCTATTAGCAGGGAGCTGGAACTAAAGTAGAGCAGCCATGTCTCCAATCAGTGCTAATACAGGATGCTGGCTTCACAGGCAGTGGCTTTACCTGCCGTGCCACAATGACAGCCCCTATACATTGTTTTAGGAGCAAGCAAACACATACGTTGAGGCTCCATGATTTAAAAAAAAAAAAAAAAAAAAAAAAAAAAAAAAAAAACTTTGGGACTATCACGAGTCATGGTCCTCAGACTCAGACTTGAATATGCACCAGAATCATTTCAAAGCTTGCTGAATAAATGCAGATTCCCAACTGCCAGAGTCGTTCAAGTTCATGAGCTTTGAGAAATTCACTTTTTACACTAACAATTTAGGATATTCCAAGGCAGGCGAACCATGGACTGTTACAGACCCTGCTCTGAGAATGCATTTATTTTTTCCTTTGTACTTAAGAACTCAAAGCCACATATCTCCCCACCAAAGGGTATATAGATGAATGCAGAGAAGGCAACATTGTGTGTGTCTTTCTCTTCTCCACTGGCGCCCCAGCGTCTCCCAGCCCTTGCTTGTGGCTCTGCAGAACCCATGCTGGTCACTGCTCCACGACAAAGCCATCTGCTGCCCTCTAGTGGTGACTCAGCTCAACTGATGGGGCCACACAAAACAGATCACTAGCACTTTCTCCAAAAATAGCTTTGGCCATCTTTCCAAAGCATCCAATTTTTCTCCAATTATTTCCCTATCAAGAACTATTCTTCAAGAACCTCATAGGCTCAAGGCATGGGAGTGAGAGCTAATAAATGTTTCCACATAGGCCAGTCCCTTGTCCAAGCTGCTGGCACAGAACAAGCAAAACTCCTGCCCTGGAGACACGGACAGGCTCATGGGGGCAACATCTTACTGTTAGATGGTGTTAGGTGCTGGGAGAAAATATGACCTGGGAAGCAGAGTGGGGCTTTCATCAGGAAACAGGAGTGAATGCTCACCGGCCAGCTATGAACGGCTGGTATTTAACCTGAGTCCTGTCTCTCCATCTTCACCACCGTCTTGTTGAAGCACCCCTTTCTTCATTATGCCGATTTTATATGCAAAGAAACTGAAGGTCCAAGACTTTCAGAAACTCAGCTAAGGTCATAGTGTTAATTAGTAGCAACTGCCTGGCCCTGAACTTCATTGCCGGAATGAAGTCTGGGGCACATTTGGAAGAGCGTGCCCACACATGCCTGCTGTTAGCACTCACACACGCACGTCTGCAGGACTCCATGCCCGGCCTCCCGCTTCCCCATCACCAAGATCCCTCATTCTGCTTCCCTGAAGCTCTTATTTTATTCTGTGCTACTCCTGGACGTGGGTTGTCTTTCTCCAGGGCCAGGGGTTAATGACTGTTGATTTCTGCTAATCCCACCACTCCATTTTCTTCCATGATTAGCCTCAGTAGTCACATCATCACAGCCCGGGAAAGACAGCTGAGCAGGGCCTTGTCCTGGAAGCAGCTCCCCAGTCCTCAGGGTGAGAAGGTCAGGCCCAGTGGTTGGGCTTTGAGGAACACGCTTTGCAGTTTGGCTTGCTAAAACACCATCACTTATGGGGACTAGAGCCATAGCTAAAACATCAGCTTCTCAGTCTCCAATCGGTTACAGCTATCAGGCTCTCAAGAGTGCAGGAAGAAAGGGAATGTGTTTTCTGGACAAATCTGCCCATCTCCTAACTGTAGAAAATCTGTTCACATACTAAGGTGGCAGAATGGAAGAATTTTAATAGCATGCATGAGGCCGGCGCCGCGGCTCACTAGGCTAATCCTCCGCCTGTGGCGCCGGCACCCCGGGTTCTAGTCCCGGTCGGGGCGCCGGGTTCTGTCCCGGTTGCCCCTCTTCCAGGCCAGCTCTCTGCTGTGGCCCAGGAGTGCAGTGGAGGATGGCCCAAGTGCTTGGGCCCTGCAGCCGCATGGGAGACCAGGAGAAGCACCTGGCTCCCAGCTTCGGATCAGCACAGTGCGCCGGCCGCTGCGGCCATTGGAGGGTGAACCAACGGTAAAGGAAGACCTTTCTGTCTGTCTCTCTCTCTCACTGTCCACTCCGCCTGTCAAAAAAAAAAAAGATAGTATGCATGAGACAGTGAGCATTTTACACAAAGGGTCTTCAAAACATTCATGGAAATGCATATTACAAAAAATCGTGTATGGATTTTTAAAAATTTTGCACCAACATAAATTCATCCTTTAATTTTATTTTCCATGAATGTCAAAAAAATTTAATTTTAATTTTTTCATCTACTTGAAAGGCAACGTGAGAGAGAGACAGAGACAGAGACATCTTCAGTTTGCTGGTTCACTCCCCAGGTGGCCACAATGGCCAGGGGTGGACCAGTCCAAAGCCAGGAGCCTGGAACTCCACCAATTCCATCCAGGTCTTGCATGTGGGTGGCAGGGGCCCAAGCCCTCAGGTCATCTTCCTCTGCTTTCGCAGGCATGTTGGCAGGGAGCTGGATTGGAAATGGAGTAGCTGGGACTCGAACCAGTGCCCATAGGGATGCCGGCATCACAGGTGGCAGCTGAACCTGCTGTACCACAACCCTGGCCTTGAGCTGGCATATAGTGCCTGACTTCCAAGAATAAGGTTGGGGTTTTTTGGTCTGTTCATCTTCAAGTCTCATTCTTTGAGAATATTAAGAAAATAGACTGAATTGAATAGAAGGATTCAGTATCATAAAGATGTCAGTTTTGCCTAAACAATTCTAAAAATGTAATGCTATTCCAAAAAAAAAAATAATAAATACAGGGACGAACGATGCTTTGCTCCTAGAACACGGTAGGCTGCTGATGCGTATTGTTTCCTTTTCCTGTCCCTGTCTGCCTCTGTGCCAGTTCCTCACTCCCAGGATGCCTGCTCCTCCGTCTTACCTGACAACCTAGCCACAAATGCTCTCTTTCCTGAGCTTCAGCGGCTTCCACTTGGTGTTAAATTCTTCAAAGTGCCTAAGTTTCTTGGAGGCAGAGCAGAGCCCATGATTTCCATTTCGTCCCCTGCTGGTAGCGCCAAAAAGGCCCTGACACGTGGAGAAAAGCCGCCAACCTCTCCATTTTGGTTCATCTTTACTTTTCTGCTGATTCTTTAGGGCAGTCTAATCCTTAGACTATTCCTGTGGCCCCCAGTGTGTAGGATAAACTCCAACTCCAGAGCAAAGCGCACAGCTCCTTCAAGGATGACTCCCCATGGACTTTATCTGGGCTCACCTCCCACCTCACTGCCTCCACACACTCCCTCGCTGGGGCCATGGACTCTCAGAGTTGGGTGCCTTCATCCATGCTGTTCCTTTGTGTCAATGCCTGGCTGACTGACTGAAGAATAAGGCCCAGATGCCACGCCTATTCGGGGTGGTTCACACCTCTTCTTCCCTCCCTACTCTGAGCTCCCATGTCTCTGTCCCATAGTGTACGGCCCTGATGAGAATATATGCTCCTCTAGAGAAGGAATTGGGAGCCACCGCTGTGGTGTAGAGGGTTGAGCCTCTACCTGCAGTGCTGGCATCCCGTTGGGTGCCGGTTCAAGCCCCGGCTGCTCCACTTCTGAACAACTTCTCTGCTAGTGTGCCTGGGAAGGCAGTTAAAGATGGCCCAGGTGCTTGAGGCCTTGCACTCACATGAGAGACTGCGGAAGAAACTCCTGGCTCCAAGCTGTGGCCTGGCCCAGCCCTAGCTGTTGTGGACATTTGAGGAATGACCCAGTGGATGACAGCTCTCTCTCCCTCTCTCTCTCTCTCTTTCTCCTTCTCTCTGTATCTCTGCCTTTCAAATAAATAAATAAATCTTTTTTAAAAAAAAGAAAAAAGGAATTGAGTTGTCTTCATCCCTGTATTACGCATGCCTATTCGGTGCCTTTCACCTACCAGGGGTTCAACAAGTACTCACTTACTGTCAAATGAATGAATGGGGTTGATATATATTTATATTTATTTGCTAACTGGTTGATATTAATGACCCAGAGAATACTGGGTGATGTCAAAGGTCCTATATTCATTGGGACCCTCAGGAAAGAACAAATATGTCTTAAGACCAGAGCCCTCACTTGCAATGATTTCTCTTCAACTACCAAGCACAGCCTGCTGGCTGGCAAGGTTGGTGGGAGGTTATCTTAGTAGGCCGAGTTAGTAAGTCCCCAGCTTATGGCTTATGAATACTTTCTATCTTATGGAGCTCCTTCTAGCCTGTTCTTACAGAAAGATACTCTGCCCTCGTAGTCACTTGGCGTGCAGCATCGCCCAAGGCCCACGCATAGGAAGAAGGGGCAGGGCTGTCTTCGGGAGCCCGTTCCCCTGCTGTTTTACAGCTCAGGCCCCACGTTTGCTTTAATGCTCTGCTGCCATCTTCCAATTCTTAATAAATCTGAGCAAGAGGCCCCACATTTGCATTTCGCAGAAATTCCCACATATTATACAACCAATGAGTACAAGTTGTGAACTTCCCAACTTCTTCTAGTTTGACGGTTTTAATACTGAAAGCCTTGGGTCTTGGGACACCCCTCAATCCCAAACAAACCATGGCAAGCTGACTGCTGGTCCTCAGGCATGCCTTGCTTTGCTCCTGTGATGTAATGACTTTGTGAGTCCATTTAAGACATGCAGAACTCCCCGGCAGGGGTGGGTGTTTGGCCTAGTGGTTAAGACACGGGTTAAGTCATCCATATCCTGTGTCACAGAGCCTAGGTTTGATTTCCAATACCAGCTCCCGATTCCAGCTTCCTGCTAATGCACACCGGAGGAGGCAGCAGGTGACAAGGCAAGCAGTCGGATCCCAGCCACTGGCTTGAAAAGAGCTGAACTGAGTTCCTGGGCCCCTGCCCCAGCACTGGCCATTATGAGCATTTTGGGAAATTAATAGCAAATGGGAATTTTCTCTCTCTCTTTCTCACTCAAATAAGTAAATAAAAAATAAACCAACAGAGGCTGGTGCTGTGGCATACTAGGTTAAGCATCTGCCTATGGCACCAGTATCCCATATGGGCACAAGTTCAAGTCTTGACTGCTCTGCCTCTGATTCAGCTCCTTAATGGCCTAGAAAAGAATACCTTATTTTTCAACATTCCTTCACGTTTGAAAATGTTCAAAAGACAAAGAAAAATGCTATTAATTTTTTAGCTATGAAAATGATAATTCTATTATACAAGAAAATGTACTTTACAGAGCCACCTATTTAAGTATTTAGGAGTAAATATAATTGTTATTGAATTGTAAACACTTCCATTAAAGAACATGTAAAACAAGTATGGCAAATATTAACAATTCCTTTTTTTAAAGATTTATTTTTTAAAGATTTATGGGGCAGGTGCTATGGGGCAGTGGGTTAAAGCTCTGGCCTGAAGTTCTGGCATCCCACATGGGTACACATTGTTTGTTTACGATTTATTTATTTGAAAGGTAGAGAGAGAGAAAAAGAGAGATCTTCCATCCACTGATTCACTCCTTAAATGGCCACAACAGCTAGGGCTATGCTAGACCAAAGCCAGGAGCCAGGAACTCCATCCTGGTCTCCCACATGGGTAGCAGGACCCAAACACTTGGGCCATCTTCTGCTGCTTTCCCAGGCACATTAGCTGGGAGCTGGACTAGAAGTGAGCAGCCAGGGTTTGAACCAACACTCCAATATGGGATACCAGCTTAACCCATATTACACTATGGGGCAGAGAGTAATGTCAGTGAGCCTCTGGAAGTCAGTGTGAAATGTTGTGTGTGTGATTGACTTATATATTTGAAAGACAGAGAGAGAGAGGCAGACACACAGACACACACACATGCACACATATATCTACCAGGCAGGAGGAAGAGAGGGAGAGAATCTTCCATCCACTGGTTCACTCCCCAAATGACAGCAATGGCCGGCCCTGCACTGGGCCAGGCCAAAGCCAGGAGCCTACAACTCCATCTGGTTCTCCCATATAGGTGCAGGCGCCCAAGCACTTGGGCCATCTTCAGCCAGGCGCGTTAGCAGGGAGATGGATCAAAGTGGAGCAGCTGGGACTTGAGCCAGCGCCCACACAGGATGCCAGCATCACAGGCAGCAACGTAATCAGCTGTGCCACAATGCTGGCCCCAGTCTGTCCTGATTTAGGAACAGAAGTCCTGGACCCATCTCACTCCAGTGACCAGAAACTCATGCCGAAAGTCTTCTTAGCATGACACAATGTGTGTGATCTTGATTCACTTCAACCTATTATATTCATTTATCTATTCTGGGCAGAATGGCAGGTGTCACCTTCAACTTAACATATTTTCTGTTCATGTAGTTGGCCCGTATTTCTGGCATGCTGTTTGGTTTCCTTATTGATTTGTAAGTTTGTGTACATTCTGGGTATCTTAGGTCTGTTCTCCAGAAGCAAACACTGACACAGGGCTAGCGTGCAAGTGATTTATTTAAGAAGTATTTAAGCAAGGCTCTATCAAGGAAGTGGGGGTTTATAAGGGAAACTGGCAGAAGTGGGGAAGCAGGGCAGCAGGCAGGGGGGAGAAAGAAGGCAAGAGTGAGCTCTCCGACTCAGGCCCACAGAAGGTCCCCTCTGACCCCCAGGGCACCGCCGGAGTGCCAGTCGCACGCCCACCTGCACTGCTGAGGGTCCTGTGGGGGATGTAAGGTCAGTCTCACTTGCAGTCTACAAGAGTGAGATACTTACCATCCATCGTTATCTGGAACGTTCTAGGAGTTGGGCCATATCCAGGTGCAGGTTGTCAGGGGTGACACAGGCCTTTGCATACGTTGCTGTTGGGAGTAGAAAGTGGCACAATCCTTTTTTGGGGAAAATACTGGGCAGAACCTAGCAAAGTTTAAAATCATGGAGGTGGGCATTTGGTGCCTCGAATCCCATATCAGAGTGCCTGAAATGCGGTTTTTAAGAAGGTACGTGAGACTGAGGCTCTGGACAAGATGCTTCCAACAGCATCACCGGCTGTGGCTCCGCTCAGTGCCTACGGCACGAGTGCTTTCACCTACCGTTCCACCTAGCGGACACAGGTGTAGGGCAGGAGAACCAAAGGACTCAACAGACAGAGGCAAGATCCTGTGGCAAGCCCCATCGCAGAACGAAATGACCAGCTGTTGTTTTGGTTTTAGTTCTGACGACAGACGAGGCCACATACGTATTATAACACTGGAGGAAAGAATGAGAACCTTACAGCTCTGTTGTCTCATCAGATATGAACATGCTGGCAGGACAGAGTGATTTTTTTTTTTCAACAAATACACACCTTTAAAAATCCCAGGGGATTTCTTCAACTAAAGTGGAAACCAGAATCGTGTGGACACTTTGAACATGGCATGGGAGCCAAAACGAGGTTTGCCTGTGCAATCTTCTTTCTTTCTTGGTGTGCCGGGGGTGTTAAATCAGCCACTCTGAGCGCCACCTCCCGGAAACGCACATACACAGATAACAGAAAGACAAAGCTCCAAGTGGAAATTCAATTGTATTTATTTTTCTTATACAGAATCAGAGGAGTAAAAACCAGTACCAAATACCGGGTAAAATGGTTTGATCTGATTGATTCAGTTGCATACTTCTGTATGCATAACATTCTAAATTAAAAATACACACACGTATGTCATATTACAAAATGCAGAAGTCAATTTTTTAAAAAAGTTAAAGTACTAGCACATAAATGATGTAGTGGGTTAGGGAAACGGTCTCTGTCAATCGCCCATTTTCCCAGTGAATCTACAATTTCCTTTTATGCTTTAACAACTTATTGATTTATTTTTTTACATAGAAGCTGTCCCTTCCGAAGTCACTTTCTAATGAGGATCACATCTTGAGAACACAACTTGGAAGAGCGACCCTGCTCTCACTCCACACCACCTTCCGCCGAGAGCTGTTCTGCCAGCTGGGGGCTACAGCACCCCCACCCACACTGCTCTGCGTGCTCCCCTGGCGTGGAAATGAAAGGAAGGACACTCACATCCTATACATTGTGGTGAAGCACTGTCTAACGGTGGCCTAGGTCACAGAATGACAACCCGCTTTTGACAATGTCTTTACTGCAAGAAAACGTATCGGGAAAAGGATACCTTGAAAGATCTCGGAAGTTATTTTTCAATTTCACTTTTGAAGATGCCTTTTCCGTGGCAAAATTTTGGGGTGAAATTGATTGATTTGGGAATAAGAAGACTAGCTAGGCTGGCAGTTGTTTGATAAGAAATATAGTATAAATTAGCACCTTATTGTGAATTCTGCAAGGGTTTTTAACACTTACAATAATAGGCAATAGCCATTAAAAACTTGCTCTTACTTTATGTTTCTAGCTTTAGTGTTCTTTAACAAAGGCCATATTTTATGGCCCTAAAAACAACAACAACAACAACAAAATTATATCTGGCTTCATCTATTAGTAAACACATAGTCAGGGTCTGTATTTTATTCTGGAAAAATATTTAATATATTTATTAATAAATGTTCCAACTAATTTTGCTACAAAAATTCTAGTATTTTCTAATGCCACAAGCTTACTAGAAAATTACTTCTAAGAATTGGTAATATAAATCATCAATGATTCAACTACTTAAAAAAAAAGAGAGGGGTATCTATTTCTTTTACATTTAAAAACCTGAAAATGAGTCTATAAAAATATTTTTTAAAAATACAGTAACACTGCTGAGTTTTATTAGGTCCCTTGTTTTATTTATTTTTTTCTTAGAAAGAATGTACAACTCTTTTTGCAATTTTTGCTAACAAAAGAGAAAAAGAAATAGGGCTCCCTTTCAATTTAGTAGCAAGATAAACATCACCGCACGTCTCTGCGTGCTCAGAGAACACGGAAGGAAAGGACGGGGGCACAGAACCCATGGGTCCTTCGGGTAAAGGAAATCACTCCATGGTGTCAAAGCCACAGGGGTTCACGCTCTTATCCGCCTGCACGTTCAGCATGGACAGGGCGCCCAGCGCAAGCCCTGTGCCTCTGCCTCCCACATAAAGTGCACCAAAGCCTTCTTTTCTCCGACAACAAACTCCTTTGGGTATCAAGGTTGTAGGAGAAAATTGCTGCTTTGTCCTTTTGGGGCGCCTCTCACACCTCCTGCCCGTCTTGCTTTGGGGGTCCCATAACGTGTCTATTTCCTTGTCCCAACAGGCACTTTCTCACCACAGCCCACACCTGCCCCACTGCATCTCCGATCTTTGCACTTGCTTTCTTTCCAACGAGATCAAATGCATCCTGCAGACCTATATTCCCGTGGATCCGAAGGACCTCGGCTAAGATCCCCACCAAAGAAGCCCCCTGTGGGAACTGAAAGGGTCCTCTTAGAGACCTGAATTATTAATGACTTTCCAACAAGAGAGTAAATTCATAGATTATAAATAATGTCAGTTCAAAATATTAAACAGTTCAGGACTTCATCGGCAATGCAAGCAGACTGCGTGCCAGGTGAACACGACACTCTCTCAGTCCTTCAAAGCTAATAAACAAGGCTTTTGGTTACATAAGAGGTATTGAATACATATTTCATGCCTTTTTATACCAACTGTAGCAAACAGGATTAGGATAATACACTTAGAAATCAATTCTGCTGAATTCAGAAACATACGTCTCCACCATAGGCCTTGGAGATCTGCTTCATCCTTCACACAGTTTCATAGATAGGATTATTTTAAACCCTTGACATCTCAAAAGCAAAACTGACAAGGCTTCAGAATTGAGATAGCAACAGCTTGTACGGTGTTCATCAGGCTGAAATTTGTGCTGGCCTGATGCTTTCAGCATAGTTTCAAAGACAAAAAGACAGTGGCCGCTGATTCATCAAAAAACATTTGACTGCCTTTGCCCTCTATGAAAAAATCACAACACTTTATAAAATAAACACCACATTCTAAGCTGCAATTTGAAAGTAAAAGTCCAAGTTGCAATTTAAAAACAAGGTTTTGTTCCATACATGTTCAGAAGTAGTACCAAGCTGGTCTCTTTCACAAGCTCACAGGTGTAAGGCTGTCACTCATATGGCTGGGAGCCTCCCAATGCAAGGCTCACGCCGTCTGCATGCCACACAGTAAAATAATGGAGAAACCAGACCTGGGTGTGCTTTTGAAAATACACAGTAATAAGAGCCATCAGAGCCAGCATGGGTTCCAAACTACACTGTAGACCATATAGCAGAATCTTACCAGACATATACTGATTTTTTTTTTTTAAAGCTCAAGTTAAATACATTTTTTAAAGCATTCGGATCTGCTGTCATCATACAGTTTTTGAAACTGTAAATTAGGCTTAATTTTGTGCACATTTCCTGGACCAATGTACCCGTCAGAATTCACTGCCTGTGGTCAGCTTTTTATGGTTGGTACTCAATTGATGTATAAATTTCACCTAACCCCCATAAAGCTTAGCCATGGGAGAGTAGAAAGTTAAAAAAAAAGAGAGAGAGAGAGAGAAGCAACTTGCATAATGGATTCTGCACACACCACTCTGCGTACTCTGTCACAGGAACGCAGGCTTGCAGAAAATGAAAATAGAATATGTAATTCTGTTTAACTGCAGTGAGTGCCAATCCAAACCAGGCAATGATTAGACTGGCCTCAAGGAAAGGAGGGAGCATGAGTCGTGGAGGCAGAAAGGGGTGCACCTGCAGACTTGCTCCGCTCCCGTGGCTTTTCCCAAGAGGCCCAGGAAATGTCAGGTCCCAGCTGCATCCACATTACAATGGTAGTGACTACAGCCAGGTCAGAAAAGGCTCGCTTTTGTTCAGAGCGGACTCCACATCATTAAAGAGGGGGATCAGGTCTTCAGATTCCAACGTTCCCAGGTCAACGTTTGTCCCCGGAAGACAGTCAAGGAAATCGGGGAAACGGGTCTGCTGGGGATTGATGTTCACAGGCATCTGCCCTGCATTTTCTCCTGAAACGAAATGAAAGGAAATCATGTTAATCCCTTCCCTTGACAGAGGGACGGTTCAAGTGTTAACAGAGCCCTCACCCTCAGCTCTTCAGCCTCCTTGTTACTGATCCTCACTGTAAACAGGCGCAGAGATGCTGGGGGGTGGGAGGGAGGCGATTCTTAAGTTGTTTCTGGGCAGACATGGTCCAGAACATTAAAGTGCAGGAGGATAAAAAGAGGGCACGCAGAAGGCATTGTGGGTCTGACCTTCAGTCTGTGCTCCATGTCCGAGGCGCGAAGAGCTGCTTTGCAAGAGGAGGGGGCCCTGCCTGTCCCAACGCACAGCTGCTACAGCTAGAACCTATGGGTTACGTTCAAAGACAGTACGAAAGTGTTTCCAAAGTTTATAGAAAACGGAATTACACGATAAATTTAGGGCTGGTACTGTGGTGCAGCAGGTTAAGCCACTGCCTGCAATGCTGGCATCCCGAAGGAGTACCAGTTCGTGTCCTGGCTGCTCAACATCCAATCAAGCTCTCTGCTAATTCTACTAATCCACGGAGATGGCCCAGGGGCTTGGGCCCTGGTTACCCATGAGGGGACCCAGATAGAGTTCCCGCCAATATGGTCAGCATGTGATTGGCAGGCCTAACCGACCTTTCCCTGACACATTTGAGTTCTGCCCGCCCCCCGGCTCCCCCTTATGTGGTCGCTGTATAATTACATTTCTCCTTGTGAAAGGGTTTATGCCTACTTCCCCAACTGCCCTCACACAGGTGACCCTAAACTCAGGGAGTCAACACTCACTCAAGCAGGTTAACTTGAAACCCTGTGTTTGTCAGGCACGTTTCGTATATGACATGAACCTTCTCAGAAGAGAACTTGGTGGCCGGCTCTGTGATCCCATGAACCGCACACCTCTGCGCAGCGAGCACTTACGAGGTGAGAAATCAGAGGCTGTACCACTCACCCTAAGCCTTCACTACCTGAAGCAGAGAAGCAAAGCTGCACCCCGGACGGCCATCCATGCGATGGATTCCACACACTCGCCGTTTACTGACCTGAGGTCATTTTAAAAGGCATGGAAGGTTGCCGGCGCCGCGGCTCACTAGGCTAATCCTCCGTCTTGCGGTGCCGGCACACCGGGTTCTAGTCCCGGTTGGGGTGCTGGATTCTGTCCCGGTTGCCCCTCTTCCAGGCCAGCTCTCTGCTGTGGCCAGGGAGTGCAGTGGAGGATGGCCCAAGTCCTTGGGCCCTGCACCCCATGGGAGACCAGGAGAAGCACCTGGCTCCTGCCATCGGATCAGCGTGGTGCGCCGGCCGCAGCATGCCGGCCGTGGCGGCCATTGGAGGGTGAACCAACGGCAAAGGAAGACCTTTCTCTCTGTCTCTCTCTCTCTCACTGTCCACTCTGCCTGTCAAAAAAAAAAAAAAGGCATGGAAGTTGGCTGGGAGCACCAGGCAGTGACAGCCACACCGGGAGAACAGAGGGAGGGGAAGGCCAAGATCCATGACCGGCAGAAAAAGCAGTTCATGAGGCTATGGAAAACAGGCCAAAAACAATGTGGAGGAGAAAACTGACAAATTCAGAGGTCCTCAAGACCCACAGATTCCAATAAAGATTTTATTCCTCCAAAAAAAAAAAAAGAAGAAGAAGAAGAAGAAGAAGAAGACGACATAGAATCAAATCTATCCTTTAAAAAAAAAAAAATCTACCGGGGCCAGCGCTGTGGCACAGTGGGTTAATGCCCTGCCTGAAGCACCAGCACCCCATATGGGCGCCAGTTGGAGACCCAGCTGCTCCTCTTCCAATCCATCTCTCTGCTGTGGCCTGGGAAAGCAGTAGAGGATGTCCCAAGACCTTGGGCCCCTGCACCCACATGGGAGACCCGGAAGAAGCTCCTGGTTCCTGGCTTCGGATCAGTGCTGCTCCAGCCATTGAAGCCAACTGGGGAGTGAACCATCAGATGGAAGACCTCCCTCTCTGTCTCTTTGCCTTTCCTCTCTCTGTGTAACTCTGACTTTCAAATAAATAAATAAATATTTTTTAAAAATGATATACCAAATTTTTTTTTCTTACTTTACTTTGATTTTTTTTAATCCTTACTATCTTCCCAGTGTTTAAAAGATGAAAATAAATACAGAACTTCCGTATGGCCCAGCAATCCCATTATACTGGGAATAGAACCAAAGGAAATGATATCAATCTGTTGAAGAAATTTCTGTACTCCCATGTTTATTGCAGCACTGTAAATACCCAAGAAATGGCAACAATCTATGTGTCCCTCCACTGAGGAATAAAGTAAACGTGGCACACATACACAATGGAGTATTATTCAGCCATGAAAAGGATGAGACTCTTACTTTAACAATGTGGAAGTCACTAAGTTAAGTGAAATAAGCCAGGCACAGAAAGACAAGCATTGCATAATCTCACTTACCTGTGAAATCAAATTGAAAGGAAAACTGATCTCATGGAAATTAAGAGTAGAATAGCAGTTGCCAGAGCAGGGGAAAGCAGGGGTGAGTGTGGGATGGGAGCCACTTGGTCTACAGGCACTAAGTTACAGTAAGGGAAAGAAACTCTGGTGTTCCATTGCCCAGTAGAGTGACTTTAGGATGACAATAATATATTACAAATACTTAATTTAAAGGCAAAAGATAACAGACAGGATTTTGAAAGTTTTCACCAAAGACAGATGATAAATGTTTGAGGCGATGGGTTAACCCTGACTGAACACTGCACAGTGTGCACGTGTATCATGGTACCATACGGTGTTGCATAAATATGTGCAATTCTTATGTATCAATTAAAAACAAAATTTGGGCGAGTATTTGGCCTGGCAGGGAAGATGTTGGTTAGGACATCACAAACCAACCATACTGAAGTGCCTGCATTCGAGTCCCAGCTCCACTCCTGATTCCAGCTTCTTGCAAATGCACATCCTGGGAGCCTGAGGTGATGCTCAGGTATTTAGGGCCCCGGTACTCAAGTGGGAGATTCCAATGGAGTTCCTGGCTCTTGGCTTTGGCCTGCATCAGCCGCAGCTGGTGCAGACATTTGGGGAGTGAACCAATGGGTGAGAGTTCTCTTTGTCTGTCTCTCTGCCTCTCAAATATAAAATGATTTCAAAAGAAAATAGAGTCCATTCTTTTTCAAAAAGACTCTCCTGAGGATTTTTCTGATTTAACTTTGATTTTATCTCTACTGGCTTCCCAGTGTTTAAAAGATGAACATAAACAATGTTTAAACACAGGAAGGAGCCACTTAGGACTGTTCCAAAGACAGTAAAGCCAATAATAATAATAATAATAATAACAACAAGGAGAGAGATGGCTTGGAGGCGGACAGAGAACACTGAAGCAATACACTGAAGAGGAAAGCCAGCAGTTCAGACTATTCTGTGTGACCTCTCCCAAGACCAGGTCCGCCTCTGAGAGCACAGAGAAGGAGCTGCAAGGAGAACCCGGAGCTGCCCCAGTGCTGGGCTCGGCGAACACCTGCCTGTGAGTGTGGCTCTAAGTCTCCGCCAATTTGGATTCACAGCACAAAGAGGACTCAGCTAGAAGAGTGTTAGCAAGCACAGGCACTAGGAACAAATGCTTGAGGAAAGCAATTTTAAAAGTTAGTTAATTAATTAATTTGAAAGGCAGAGGGAAAGACAGACAAGACACATGAAAATCTCCATCTGCTGGTTCACTCCTCAAATGCCCACAAGCAGCTTGGGCTAGGGCCAGGCCTAAAATGCTAGCCAGGAGCTCAATTCAGGTCTCCCACAGGGGTGGCAGGGACTCAAGTACTTGAGCCATCACCACTGCCTCCCAGGTCTGCATTAGCAGGAAGCTGGGACTGGAAGCAGAGCCGGGACTCAAACCAAGGCACTTCAAAATGGGAAGTGGATGTCCCAAACGGTGTCATAGCTGGACCAAATGCCTGCCCTAAAAGCAATTTCTTACTTTCCGCACAGAACAATTAACTTTCTATCATCAGTGATGATGCAGGAAAACTTAAATGCATCCTCCAAATGGTGGACACCTCAGCTGTCGTTTATTTTGGGCTGTAGAATACCTTCTGGCAGTCTGATTCCTAGAGTGAAGTCTCGATTAGGCTAATAAGACTAAATTCGGATTTTGCAATTGGAAGTCCCACGCCTTGAGAACACATCAGGGAAGCCTGCTGAGGCCAGGTGGAAGGATGGCCTGGCTGGGGATGAGGTCAAAGTCATCTTGGTCCTCTTTGTATTTACCGAGGGAGGATATGATTTCCATACTGAAACTGGGAGCTGACCATTGAGAATCCCCCGAGTTGTTTCACTTTCAGATGCCCCTGCCGTTTGCTCCCCAAATGCAGTGAGAGACACGAAAAAATGGATGGTGCATGGCAGTGGAAAGATGTCAGCCAGTACCAGTCCCCAGGAGAGAAAGTGGCCGACCCATTACAACTGAAATCCAGTCCAGCACAAATACCTACTGCGGAAGACGGCGAAGCAGACAGGGGTATCTTAATGCAACTGCGAGGAAGAGGCTATACAATACAAGGATCAGTTAATAAAGAAAAAAAAAGATTTTAAAGTCCTGTGCCCAAGGGCAGATGCTGGTGCAACAGTTAAGATGTTGCTGGAGACTCCCATATTGGAGTGCCTGGGTCTGATTCTGATTCCAGCTTCCTGCTAACGTGCACCGGGAGAGGCAGCAGGTGACAGTTCAAGCAGGTTGGGTGCTGGCCACGCACACGGGAAACTTGGATGGAGTTCCCGGCTCCTGGCTGCAGCCTAGCTTAGCCAGAGCTGCTGCGGGTATATGGGGACTGAACATGGATGGGAAATCTCTGTCTCCCCTCCCCGTCTCTCTGCTTTTCTAATAAATAAAAGTTCAAAAAAATGTAATTAAGATTTTCCTTAAAAGACCCCATGCCTATATATAAAACTATATTTGGCTGAATAAGGAGGCGGGGCTGGAGTTTATTACTAGTGTTGGGGTTGGGTGGCTTTACAGTTGTCATTTTATGCCGCTAATGGGCACTAGTGCTTCTGGCTGGATTTTAGCATTGAGGTGCCTGAACAGACCATTTTAAACCACAAACACACTGCATGCCCTTGCGTGGCTCTCCTACCTGTGTCCATCTCCTCCACATTGCTGAGGAAGTCCTCTGGAGTGGTGGGGACGCTGTAGCAACCTAACCCCAGGCCGCTGTCGGTGCTCTGCTCCCTCGAGTGGTACGGCCCTCTGCAGGGCAGAAGATGGAGAAGTTGAGATGCAAGCCCACCACATCACTTTGCAAATGAAAACACAGTCACGAAAGTTCTAAACTAGTGTCTTCCATCACTCCGCCCAGCTTTCCAGGCAATGAAAGGAAGCAGACTTGTGCCTCCCTTTAACTTTGAAATATGTGCCTCAATGTCATTAAAATTAATACATGGGAAGCAAATAAAACTGGTAATTCACTGGGGTCCGTGCTGCGGTGCAGCAGGTAAAGCTGCTGATATTCCATATGAGTACCAGTTCTAGTGCCGGCTGCTCCACTCCTGATCCAGCTCCCTGCTAATGTGCCTGGGAAAGCAGCAGAAGATGGCCCCAAGTGCTTGGGGGCCTGCACCCATGTGGGAGCCCCAGAATAAGCTCCCGGCTCCTGTTTTCAGCCTGGGCCAGTCCTGACTGTTGTGGCCATATAGGGAGTGAATCAATGTATGGAAGATCTCTGTCTCTTCCTCTCTCTTTGTCTCTGTAACTGCGCCTTTCAAATCAATAAATAAATCTTGAACAACAACAACAACAACAACAAAAATACTGATAATTCACAGTAAATTGGCACTGATTTCATTTTCACCTCAAAATAACGTGGACACAGAGTATGACACAATTTACAGAAATGTGGTTTGTTTGTGTTTTGTTTTGTTTTCAAAAAAAAAAAACAGAAAATAGTACTGACTCAATATGGGTACACATACTAGGGAGCAGAAAGAAGTACAGCCTTGGCTGTTGGGGGTTGAACCAGTGGATGAAAGATCTCTATCTCTGTCTCTGTCTCTCTCTCTCTCGCTGCCTTTCAAATAAAATGCAAATAAATAAATAAAAACTTTAAAGTAAATGTGATAGACACATCATCTTCTGAATAGCAACTCTACTTGGAGTGGAAGAAGGCAAAAAAATGAGATTTCAGTAGTGGCAGAGATGGGTTCAAATATTAATTGTAATATGTTGTTTACAGGGCCGGCGCCGTGGCTCACTTGGTTAATCCTCCACTTGCGGCGCTGGCATCCCATATGGGCGCCGGGTTCTAGTCCCGGTTGCTCCTCTTCCAGTCTGGCTCTCTGCTGTGGCCCAGGAGGGCAGTGGAGGATGGCCCAAGTGCTTGGGCACCTGAACCTGCATGGGAGACCATGAGGAAGCAGCTGGCTCCTGGCTTTGGATTGGCGCAGCAACAGCCGTGGCAGCCATTTGGGGAGTGAGCCAACGGAAGGAAGACCTTTCTCTCTCTCTCTCACTGTCTATAACTCTACCTGTCAAATAATAAATAAATAAATAAATAAGATCAGGTGGAAATGTAGCAATCTGGGTAGTGGGTATGTGAGTAGTTCTGTCATTCTTTATACTTTGCTGTATAGTTATTACTTCAAAGTCAACAACTTAAAGCCCCACTCCTTCATTATTTTGGTTACTGTTTTTCTTTTCTCTCTCTGATAACACTCAAGATTATATTTGTTTGTTTGCCAAAAGTCTCTGCAAAGGCAGAAAAGACAGGAAATAGAGTATTATTTGAGTTTGAAAGGGTACAATTAAAGTTGACTACGTCTACTCATGAAGATATTTCTGCTAAATAATCTTTTCCTTCTGCTGTTGTTTCATTTTTAAAAATCATTGTTTTAATCAATTTTGAATGGTAAAATAATTTTAGGCTCGCATAGAAGACGCAAGAAAAGTAGAATGAGTTTCCCTGTACCCTTCCCCCAGCTTCCCCAATAATCTTTTACATCACCACAGAACAGTCACCCAAACCAGGACACGGCCATTGTATTGCACCTCAACTACAGACCTTACTCATATTTCATCAGAAACATGACTTCTTGCTTTGTTCTCAATTTACCATAGCACAAGCGTTTATCTCCTTGTTGATGCCACCAGATTCTTAGAATTACTAGACAGCACCATCTTGTTTAAATTCTAAGTTCATTTTTGTTTTCAGACTGCTGACTAGAAGTTAACTCCATGTCACACCATCAATTTTTGAATGAGATTTTAAAGAAGGTGAATACTTCCCCCACTTTCCTTTGGTCCTGCCAGCTCTGCCCACTCATCCCTCTGTCCTCAGCCCCACCCTCTGGCTCCGCACCTGTTCCAGTGTAAACAGAGACCACATATTTAAAACAGCAAAAGTCAGTGGCCCCCAAACACCAACTCACCCATTGAGGAAAGGATCTGAGCTATTATTCGTGACGGATCTCATGTCTGGAGTCATGGCGGGTGGGTTGACTGCAGCCTGGACCGCGGCCAGAGTGTCAGCTTCCATGGGCAGCTGTCTGCAGAGAGCAGCCTCCTACACAGGGCGACAGACAGAGGGAGAGGCAAGAGTTACTCACTGGCACAAAATTTGGAGCAAACTTCTCATGAAATCTTTTCACTCAATACATAAAGCATTTTATATGTACTGCCAGCCAAGTCAAAATCATCAGGAAATCATTAGAGCAGAAAGTCTTACAGACATAAGTCGCTTTTTCACATTCACAAAGTGAAGGGGATGTTCAGCTTCTGGTCACTTACTTTGCAATTGTCCAACCATGCAATTGTTTAAAAGGCCAAATCAAACAATGACCTCTCAAGGAACTTTTCAGAGACTAGGGTATTTTTATCTCAGCTTCTGAGACCAAACCAGATTCCTCTGAATTAGCAGGTACATTCCAGTCTTTGCCAATTACAAGCCAGTGAAGCGGTGAGATTACAAAATTTAGGTTCTATATGAAAGTATATCTAGCTTTATGACAATAGGCAGGAGAAAAAAATAACTAGTTAAAAAGTTGGTTTAGGAGCCGGTGCTGTGACGCAGTAGGTTAGGCCTCCATCTGTGGCGCCAGCATCCCATATGGGTACCAGTTCAAGTTCCAGCTGCTCCACTTCCAATCCAGCTCCCTGCTGATGGCCTGGGAAAGCAGCAAAGGATGGCCCAAGTGCTTGGGCCTTCCCACGTGGGAGACCCAGAGGAAGGTCCTGGCTCTTAGCTCCTGGCTTTGGATCAGGCCAGCTCCAGTCACTGTGGCCATCTGGGGAGTGAACCAGTGGTTGGAAGACCTCTCTGCCGTTCCCTCTCTGTGTCTGTAACTCTGCCTCTCAAATAAATAAACCTTTAAGAAAAAAAGTTGGTTAAAAAAAAAGTCAGTGGAGGTACCGGTAGGTAGTAGGCATAGCAGTTAAGACTTTGGCTAGGAGTTCTGTGTCCCATTGGGAGTCCCTAGGTTTGAAACGCAGCTCCAGCTCCTAACTTCAGCTCCCTACTGATGCTAACCCTGGGAAGCAGCAATCATAGCTCAAGTAACTGAACTTCTGCCACCCACATGGGAAACCTGGATTCAGTTCTGGGTTCCCAGTTTTGGTCCTGGCTAGGAAGCCATGGCAAGCATTTGGGGAGTGGACCAGCAGATGGGGGCACAAACACAGCCACCCAGGTCTCTGTCTTTCTCTCTGCCTCTCAAACAGATACATTTTTTTTAAAAGTCAGTCAACATGTTAACCAAAAATATTTAAAATAAAAAAAGTCAATCCGGTTTTTCTATTTGACAATTTTGTTAACTAAAATGGTTGACGGTTGAGAAAACCATGCAGAACCAATCTAAATCCCATGGAGTTTGGATATTAGTAGCAAAACATATAAAAGCAAGCATTATTTTTTTGAAGTTAACATTACTTCACCAAGGAGAGTAGACCCAAAGGTTACAAATCTGTTGACTGCATTTACTTTTGGTAAGAAGTCTCTCCCACTTTGACAAACACGAACACACCTCAAATTCCCTTCAGTCTCCAAAACACTTTTGTATGTTTATCCTCACAGGCCCTTTCCCCATGTGTGCCAAGGGGTTTTCCTCTTTCCACGCTGAAGTCTACTGGTCTCACCATCCCTCAAACCCCAAAACCACAGATACCAGGGCAAACGGAACATTAGGTCACCTAGGGTAAGGTGTCTCTGTGAGATCTCTTCTCTGAACACGGAGAGTACCTGCTATCTAGACAACTCGCAGTGAAGTCATCAGCTATAAAAACTTCAGGTTACCAGAGTTCACGGTGCTGCTACTCGGAGTTGTGGGAACAGGACTCTTACAACCCATGAGAGAACTGATTGATAATTAGCCTACAATGAAACTAGGACTGTGATTCACTGAGTTTGAAATAATCAGACTGCTTCACACATTTTATCCAGTAACACATAAAAAGCAAACCAAAAAATGAAGATTTTTTTTTACAAGATGATTTTAGTCCATCATTCAAAATCCTGGAAGCACCCTCAGAACACATCTAGAAAAACTGAATTATTTTTGATAGTTTTTACATGACAAACAGTGTGCATTAGAAACCTTACTGTCCAATCCAAGCATCCCTAAATGACTTGTATAGAGAAGAACAAAAGGAATTGAACTTGGTACAAGGAACCTGCATGGAGCACATGAGCCCCAATCCCCCATTTACTCAGACCCCAAAGCACAGTTTGAAAACATCCAGTCAGTGGTGTAATTTCTGGTTCCTTATAAATCATAAATGAAAAGATCCTTTGGCTAATAATCTTCATTGTCAAAAAAATACGATGGTGCATTTCTTTATACCTAACAAAATTTTACTGCTATATGTTTTAAGAGTACACTGAATTTGTGATAGCCAAGGTCAGAATTTAAATACAGTAAGAATAATTTCTGGAATTCATGGAGCTTAAAAAATATATACATTATTTATTATCTGTAACAACAGGCAATGTGAACATTTTGCTTATAAAAAATCAGAAACTAGATGTAAAGCATATAGCTCTAAATTCTCTTTTTAAAAATTTTTTATCTATCTGGGAGGCAGGCAAACAGAGATCCTATCCACTGATTCACTCTCCAAATGCCCACATGGCAGGGGCTGGGCCAGCCGTGAACCAGGAACCAGGAACTCAATCCAGATTTCCCATGTGGGTGGGCCACCACCTCTGTCTCCTGGTGCCTACATTAGCAGGAAGCTGGTGCAGGGGAATCAGACACAGGTACTCTGCCTCTAGGATGCGGCATCTTAATCCATGCCTTGACCACCACGCTAAACCCCTGTCCCCAACCTTTATTCTTCAATTAAACTACTTCAAATATTCTACATAGAGACAGCATAAAAATAATGCTGTGAGTGCTAAATATATACATACATGTCAAGACACTATCAGTAATACTCAAAGCTGAAAGGGTCTACACGATGTTGGGGAAAGCACTTCACTGTGCAGTTTCACATTTGTTCTCTCTGTTAGATGAAAGAGATCTGAAATCAACTCCAAGTCAGCGGAGAGGAAACGCTACATTCTGTCTGCAGGGGGCTCACAGGATCACTTTCTAACTCCAGATGACTAAAACCTAGGGAGAACACAGGGAGGGCGCTGAACGTGCCTGAATCTGCCTTGTGTCCCTGAACGTGCCTGAATCTGCCTTGTGTCCCACCAGGATGGATCCTCCCCGTGGCCGCCAGAGCCCTGCCTGCCAGCCAGCCCTGCCCACCGCCCCTCCCTTTCTCTCTTCCCATCAACAGGTCTCCTTGCTGCGCCTCCCACTTCCAGCACCAACTGCTGGAACCGCTCCCTCTGCCTGGAACTCACTCTCCAGACCTCCCCTGGGTTCACTCCCTCACTCGATGCCTGTTGCCCACAAATCTCTCTCCTGAGACATTCCTTCCTGACCTTTGTTGAAAACAGCCTCGGGCCTGCCATTCTCTCCCTCTGATCCTAAATGCAACTCCCTGCTAATGAGTCCCCAGGGAGCAGCAGATGACAGCTCAAGGACTTGGGTGCTTGACACCCACACAGGATACCAGATTGAGTTCCCGGCTCCTGGTTTCAACTTGGCCCCATCTAGGTGGTTGCAGACATTCAGAAAGTGAACCAACAAATAGAAGATATCTCTCTCTCTCTCTCTCTCTCTCTCTCTCTCTCTCTCTCTTTCTCTCCTTCTCTCCTCTCTATCTATCCCTAAAATAAATATAATAATATAATAAATATATTAATTAAATGGAGTGTGGGAAGCAGGTTCATTTCACTTAATTATATTTTATAATACAATCATCCTATGCTTAGTACTTTAAAAATTCCAGCCGTTTTTGGAACATTTCCCTATGTCTGATCATGAATTGAAAGAGAAAAACAAAAACAATACAAAATCCAAGGAGTAGAAACAAAAGGTCTAACCTCACCAAGAAGTCCCCAGCCGCACACGGGAGGGTTGGGTTTTGTTGTTATTGTTTGAAGACTAAATTTAGATATAAAATTAAAGCCCAGACCCAGAATGATCACGACAGCCCCATGACATCCAATGCCCTTGCACTGGCACAAATAAAAGGCAAACACCCATCTTTACCTAGACCAAGAAGCAGCAGTCAAAAAAAAACAGTAAGGGCACTAAAGCAGGCTAAGCAAAGACAAAGACAAAAAACGGGCCCTGGGCTAAGTAAGCTCAAGTGGAGCCAGAGGGGCGACAGCTGGGCGAGGCACACGGAGGCCATGACTCAGGCCTCCGACTCTGAGAATGGGCAGTGCAGGGCCCAGACCTCAGCTCCTCTGGTGCAGGCAGGAGAATCAGTGCTAAGCTGCAGGCACAGCTGAGCCTCCTGCTTCGTCTCTCCTCTCCCATCCTTGCTCCAGTGAAGCATCTACTGACAGATGCTTCCAGTGTCCCCGCCATGTCCACCCACCCTATTCTGTGGAGCAAACCTTCAGTTTGCCAGACTCTCAGGACCTGGGGTGTCTGCCTTGAGCTTACCCAGCCTTCCAGTTCCTGTTACACCACCTCATCCAGGATGCCTGCCCTGAACACCACAACCACACCACGTCACTCCCTCCCACCTTCCCAGCCCTAAACTCCTAACTGAACATGTCCAGCTGGTGTCTGAAACTCCGTCTGGTCCCAAAGCAGGATCTCGTACTAAGTTCAAGCTTTCTCTTTATGCCATCACTACCACCCAACCATGCTCAAAATCTGAGTCAACTACATCTCCCTCAGCCCCCAAAATCATTCATTCATTTGCACCTGCATTTAAAATACTACTGAGCCTACCACGTTCCAGGTACTGTCCTTAGCAGTAGCTATTCGGCAGTTGACAAGGCAGACAGCGCGCTGACCTCATGGAGGATTCTAGTAGCGGCATCAGACCTTCACAAATAATGGAGTCAAAGATCCATCTCCCAGGCATCTCCATGCATCAAGACTCCTTTCCATCTGAGTGGCAGGCAGCACATCACTGCTTCTTGAGATATTCCCACTCATCTCCCTACCTCCAGCCAACACAGCTGTGCAAGGCTGCTCCCAGTCTCTGTCCAACGTTGTACTGAAGTCTTTTCAAAGAGCGCGCAAAGCACAGCAGTCAAGATGGGCAGGGGACAGGGGGCCAACAGCCTAGGACGAAGTGGGGGACTATTTCCCCAGCGCAGAGGACTCCAGGGGCACAGCATGGACTCTCACATGAGCAAAGGAAGAGGTCGTCTATCCCAGATTCGAGGCAGACAGGAAGGTCTTTCCGGTTTGTAGTCAGTTCAGTGGGGGAACTGGCTGCCTCTCACTCGTCTGGGATATCGGCCACTGGAGGTCTCAAGCAGTAGTTAAGGTTGCAATGCTGCTGGATATGTCCAGGGCAGGAGATGAACTGTCTTTGGAATCAGAAAGACAGGAGTTCAAATCCCAGTTCAGTATTTATATAGCTGTGGCATTCTGGGCTACAGTCTTAAGCTTCCTTGATAATTTGTTCATCTGGGAAAAAGATGGCTTGTAAGCGCTATCTTTTAAAGATTAGAAAGCTCGTAAAGAACACGGCACAGCGAAGCTGTCTAGAGAATGAGCTACTCATAATGTTCAACACATTGGGAGGTAGAGGCGTCACATACTTGCACATTCTATTTCATTCCATTCCCATGACAACTCCACTGTCTCCATTTTCCAGATGAAGAAAGTAAGGACCAGAGAGACAGAGCAACTTCCCCATGATCCCTCAGCTAATCGGTGGTGCTGGGGGAGCCAGGATCTAAATCCAGGCCGTCTGGCCCGTGTGTCTGCTCCCATAACCACCACAATCAGTGCGGCAGAAAGAAGACAGCCAGGGAGGTTGACGCTGGCAGGCCTCACGTTCGCAGCCCTTTCACCTACTTTCAGGCTGCAAGGCTTGGGCAACTGACTCCGTTTCTCTGGCCTGCTTCCCCAGCTCTAAAATGGAAACAGCACACTGTTTCCCGCAGGCCGTGCAGAGGGAGTTGGAGGAAGCGGCCTGGTTAACTGTCCTGCTCGGCGTGGAAGCACACTGCCCGGACGCAGTCTATTGTACTTCTCAACGGACATGGGTGGAGCCGGCGCCCTGGGACCTCCCCGTGCAACACGCACGGTCATAAATGCCGATTTTACAGGCCGGCCTCAGGAGGATCTGCAAAGGCACCACCCCAACCCTTCCTCGCTCCCCAGCTTTCTGTTTTCTCTCTGTCCAAGCTGGGGATGGAAAGACCATTGCCAAATAAGGCCTGGAGGATCTCCACGAGTCTGTGGTCGTCTGTGTGGCTCAAAAAAGAGAACGCCTTCTCCTAGGGGCTGGGGCTCTGGCCGGTGTGTAAGCAGGACAGGGTGGCGCATGTGACAGACAAACGCTGATTGTGGGCGAAGGTGTCTCTGGAAGCAGTCCCTAGACCTCCCTTCCTCCCAGTTCCCCCCGGGGCCTGCAGCTGGCCTGAGGAAGAAACCAACAGAGGAGGTGAGAGAGGCAGCGGCAGCAGTGGAGCCTGCCGCAGCCCGGCTGGCCTTGGCTGAGGGAGCCCCTCTGGTTGCCAGCAGGCCCCTGCCCTCCCCGGGAAGGACTTCAAAGGGAGGCACATGACAATCGCCTCTTCAGGGGTGCCGGTGCAGCGCGTGTGGCCAGGGAGTGGACAAAAATGGGAGGCTGGATTGTTTTCATTACAAAGGGTGGAGTGAGCAGAAACAGAAGAAAAGGAAAAAATAAAGACAATGCTTCCAAATCCTAACGCTGCAAGAGTTATTCTGGTGCAGCATAGTGGCTGCACTCGCTCTCTCTCTCTCTCTCTCTCTCTCTCAAATCCCCAAGGAACTTCAGAGGCTGAACACAGAATGATCTACCTTGGGGCCAGCGCTGTGGCATAGCAGGTAAAGCTGCCATCTGCAGTGCAGACATCCCATATGGGCGCAGGTTCGAGGCCTGGCTGCTCCACTTCTGATCCAGTTCTCTGCTATTGCCTGGGAAAGCAGTAGAAGATGGCCCAAGTCCTTGGGTCCCTGCACCCAAGTGGGAGACCCAGAGGAAGCTCCTGGCTCTTGGCTTTGGATCAGCTCAGTTGCAGCCATTGTGGCCAAATGGGGAGTGAACCAGCGGATCGAAGACCTCCCTCTCTCTCTCTCTCTCTCTCTCTCTGCCTCTCCTTCTCTCTGTGTATAACTCTGACTTTCAAATAAATAAATAAATCTTAAAAAAAAAAAAAAAAAGAATGATCTACCATCTCTACAGAAGGAAAACCTTCCCCCACACACATCTCTTTCACTCTGAGCCAAGGGATTCTAGAAATTCAGGGTCCTATTTCAGGGAGCCTCTCTCTCCTGATTACCTCCTCACACACACTCAGCTGCCAGCCTCTCGCTGTAAAAGAGCAGTCAAAACTCGGATACTCTGGGGAGGATACGAGGTGAGGCCATAGCTAATACCCACCGCCTGTCTGCTGCTCTTTTCACTCCTGGTGTATTTAACAATGTTGTGCTGCATACACTCTGTCTCTGTTTTACAATCACATTAAGAACACATGATAATGTAGATACACTCTTATATAAATACTGCCAGGTGCAGGCATTGTTGCACAGCGGCTTGCTCGGGGAGCCCACACCCTGTATCAGAGTGCCTGGGCCCAAGACCAGGTCTGTTTCCGCTCCCACTTCCTGTCAGTGCAAAGCCTGGGAGGCAGCAGGTGATGGCTCAAGTATGTGAGTCCCTGCAACCCACATGGGCGAACCAGATGGAGTTCTAGGCTCCCAGCTTTGGCCTGACCCCGTCACGGTTGTTGTGGCCATTTGGGGAGTGACCCAGCAGATGGAAGATCTCTCTCTCTCTCTCTCTCTCTCTCTCTCTCTGCCTTCCAAATAAAAACAAATAAATAAAACTTAAAAAGTACTAAGTGAATTTTGAAATGGAATATTTCTCCCTACTTAAGTGATCTTGTTAACAACAGAAATAAGCTGTATTTCACTGATGGATCTCCACTTTAAAACTAGTTCAATTCATAACATTTTTCAAAGGGGTGTTTTTATTTTACTATCTATTTATATTTTTAAATTGACAAAATTGTACGCATTTATCACATGCAATATGTTGTTTCAAAAAAAAAAAAGAGAGAGAGAGAGAGACCCTGTACAAAGACGTGGCCCAGTACCAGTCCTCAACAACAAGGGACCATCAGGACACTGCCAAGTGGATGACTTCTGGGGCCATCTTTGCGGTACAGTCAGCTGAGCTGCCACCTGCAACACAGGAATCCCATATCAAGAGCACCAGTTCCAGTCCTGGCTGCTCTGCTTCTGATCCAGCTCTCTGTTAATGTGCCTAGGAAGGCAGAAGATGGCCCGAGTGCTTGAGCCTCCGCCACCCATGCAGGACACCTGATGGGGCTCTGGACTCCAGGCTGTTGTGGTCTTTTGGGGAGTGAACCAACAAATGGAAGATTTCACTCTTTTTCTCTCTTTTTATTCTGCCACTGAAATAAGTAAATATTCCAGGGGAAAAAAAGAACAAAGTGGAGGATGAGTGAAGTTAGAATGGAAGATACGGGCCAGGGTTGTCTGGGTTACTGCTGTACATACAGTGCCTGGAACATCTGTTGAACAAATGAATGAAAGAATGGACTGAAATGGCCACACTGCTACCGAAGGACTTACAGATTCACTAACCACTGGCTGACCCGGCCTCTGACACCCAAGGCCGGGAAGTGTTTTTGTGGTTTTTTGTTTTTTGTTTTTGTTTTTGTTTTTGTTTTTGTTTTTTTGTTTTTTTTGACAGGCAGAGTGGACAGTGAGAGAGAGAGACAGAGAGAAAGGTCTTCCTTTTCTGTTGGTTCACCCCCAAGTGGCCACTGCAGCCCGCGCGCTGCAGCTGGCACACCGCGCTGATCCGAAGTCAGGAGCCAGGTGCCTCTCCTGGTCTCCCATGTGGGTGCAGGGCCCAAGGACTTGGGCCATCCTCCACTGCACTCCCGGGCCACAGCAGAGAGCTGGCCTGGAAGAGGGGCAACCGGGACAGAATCCGGCGCCCCAATTGGGGCTAGAACCCGGTGTGCCGGCACCGCAGGCGGAGGATTAGCCTAGTGAGCCGGCAATGCCCCGGGAAGGGCTTTTCTAAAAGCTAAATTTAAGACCCATGTTCTGAAGGGAAGACCAGGGAACAGCCACCATGTGGGCTTCATGAGGCAACACTTCTTATCCCTGCAGAGAGCTGATCCCCCCATGACACTTCCCCAGACAAGTGCCCCTCACAGTCGGTGCAGCTCAGCAAACCCCAGGGATCTACCCCGGGGAATCATGAGGAGAATCCTGCGGCCTCCTTCCAGTGGCCTCTCTGTTGCCCCGGCAACCAGAGGCCAGGCTGAGTCAGCGTTTTTGTCTGACAGGCTGCAGTCCCTGGCCCCCAGGCCCAGCTGAGGGAAGGCTGGGAAATGATGACGGTTTCCCAATAACGCGGGCTCAAGAAGGGGCTAGGGAGAGCCAAGGCTTCACCACTTTAGTCTTCCAGGCCCTGGAGGCCGACATGAAGTTCTTAAGGTTAAAATCTTCCAGGCAGCAGGCTCCAGCTCCAAAGCTTTATATTCAAATATACATAATATTTACATGACACAATAAGACACATGAAAGAAATCCTCTCTTCTGACAGACCCACCCATGTGTTTTCATGTCAAGGAAAGCTCTTTGAGATGTATAAACAGAAATCGAGAAGTCTGTTTCCCAATGTCTTACCAGTGACTAACATTTTCCATTTTATTTGGTAAAGTTGCAAACATGACTTTTAGGATACTGAGCAAACACTGTGCTGAAAAAGAACTTAGTAATTTATATTTTTAAACATTAAACAACTCTTTTCTACTAAAAAACTTCAAAGGAACAAAATTCTAATTTCCTTTTTAAAAATTAAGATACCAGGAAGTAAAAAGAGATGCTTTCTTTGCTAAGATGCCACTTCTGAGGCCCCTACTGTGGCATACCAGGTTAAGCCACTGCCTGCAGTGCTTGGCATCCCATATGGGAACTGGTTCGAGTCCTGGCTGCTCCCCTAATGATCCAGCTCCCTGTTAATTTGCCTAGGAAAATAGCAGAAGATGGCCCAAGTGATTGAGTCCCTGCCAACCACGTGGGCGACTCGGATGGTGTTCCACATTAGGGAGTGAACCAGTAGATGGATGGAATCTCTCTCTCTCTCTCTCTCTCTCTCTCTGTAACTCTGCCTTTTAAGTAAAAACTAAATCTTTAAGGATTAAAAAAAACTTTCTTCTGAGTAGAACAAGAAGCTGCCTCTTAGCCCTTTAAGAAATTTAGTAAGAATAAAACTGTATCACGGAAAATGGACCAAGTCTTCCATGAAAATCGCTTTATGATGTCAGTGACATATGACCCACTTTCCTAACCAGGCTGTGTACTGCAGACCGGGCAGGGCATCCCTCCACTCGGAGCACCTGCCATTCTGAGATGATTCACTGGTGATAAGAAAAAGTAGCTCAATTCTGATGCTAAAGTAGAGTGACCATGGTTGAGGAAATGCTCCCACTTCAGAAGATTCCTAGTCAGCAGAGCCAACAAAGTTCTTTTTAGGTAGCTGTTCAAGACCTTGTTGGCCCGAGATCACTGAAAAGAAATAAAAGCATAGCTATTCGGCATGGTGGCTAAGACACTGGTGTGTCCACACCCCATAATGGGGTGCCTGGGTTCAAAGCCTGACTCTGTTCCTGATTCCAGCTTCCTACTGATTTGCACCCTGGGAGGCAGCAGGTGATGGACCAAGTAGTTGGGTCCCTGCCAACCATGTGAGAGGCTTGAATTGAGTTCTATGCTCCTGGCTTCTGCTTGGCCCAGCTCTGGCTGCAGCAGGCATTTGAGTAGTAAACTAAGGGATAGTAGATCTCTGTCTGTCTGTCCATCTCTCTTTCTCATTACCTTTCCAATAAATAATATGACTTTTAAAAAATCAAGGAAATAAAGGAGCACTTAATACTTGTTTCAGAGAACTGTTCTCCAGTGTGTCTGGTCTCAGTTCAAGTAATGAAAGTCAAAGATGGTAGCCATTGGGACCTCACAAAGTAGAGAATGGTTTTAATCCCCTACTCTGGCCACATATTTGGATTAGATGTCATTTTTAAAAACATTTATTTATTTATTTATTTAAAGTCAGAGCTACAGAGAGAGAGGGAGACAGAGAAAGAACAAGTGAGCTCTTTCATCCACTAGTTCACTCTCCAGATGGCCACAATGGCCAGGACTGGGCCGAGCCAAAGCCTGGAGCAGGAGCTTTATCCAGGTCTCCAACATGGGTGACAAGAGCTTGGACCATCTTCCACTACTTTTCCCAGCCACGTTCTTAGGGACCCGGATCAGAAATGCTGCAGCTGGGACAGGAACCGACACCCAGATGGGATGCGCCAGCCTCAGATGTCATTATTTTGCATCCTCTACTAGAAAATAAGTTATCTGAGGCAGCCACGTCCCACGTATCTTGCTATTGTTTTCTACCACATTCATTGAATGAATGAATGATGAGATAAAGGAAGGAAGGAATGAAAAAAAGGTTTACAACTGGAAATAATGGAGGTTCACTTCAGATTTGCAATTTGTTAATATCCTGCCAATTTCAGTGCCAATGAGCTAACACACAATGCTCTCACATTGTAAACTGACATCAGATTGTGAGATAAGGACTGAGAAAATTTTTTCTCCACTGTACACTGTCAAACTATGTGGGCTGAGGAGTAATAGCAGCAGCAGAAGGAAGAAGAGAAAGGAAACTGAACACTTGTGTAACCTATGATTTATAAGGACCTTCCTCATTTAACATTTCATTTAAGAATAGTAAAAATAGGGGCTAGTGTTGTGGTGCAGCAGATTAAGCTACCGGCTGCAACATGGGCATCCCGTATGGGCACCAGTTCTAAACCAGCTCCCTACTAATGGCCTGGAAAATCAGCAGAAGATGGCCCAAGTACCTGGGCCCCTGCCACCCAAGTAGAGGACCCAAATGAAGATCCTGGCTCCTGGTTTTGGCCTGGCCAAGCTCAAGCCATTGTAGCCATTTGGGGAGTGAACCAGCAGATGGAAGATCTCTCTCTTCCTGTAATTCTGCCTTTCAAATAAAGGTAAATAAATCTTTAAAAAATAAAATAATAATAAAAACATACAGAGCAAGGATGGCTTCCTATGAATTAGGGATAAATTCAAGTAATTATTAGATTTTGCTAAGCTCCCTTTCTGCTAGAGACAGAACACTGCATGGGGCTTCTCTCTGGGAAACTCTCCTTGGCTAGAACTACAGGTAGGTGGAGATCCACCTGCAGAGCAAGGGTCCTGAGCAGACAGACCGTACAGTTAGGACTTCCTGCAAGGAAGAGGAGAGTCTGGGTCATCACAAACTTTCCAACTAGCAAGGGATATTCAGGCAGCTGTTGGCTACCCAGGACATGAGAGTGGGACAGAGTGGAAAAATGCAAGCCCACAGGTGAGCTTCCTGTCTCAGCAGGACCACTGCTTCCCTCATCCCTACAACTCCTACAGATGCTGGGAGGCAGTTAAACAGATAAGCCACAGATCACTCCTGCTTCCCATCCCTTTCCCTGCCCCTACTCTGGCTGAGGAACCAACAGAAGCAGAAAATCGCCAAGAGAAAGAAGTCAAGACCCCTACTAAGCGGACACATATAATCCACAAAATCAGGCATTCTGGCAGGTGCTCTAAGAGATTGCAACATCATTTATTACATGAGGGGACTTCAAAATAGTTGTGGAAATGGAATAAAATATGTTTATTTTGGTGCAAAAATATGTGGAAATTCATGCATACACAGGGTCTTCAACAAACTCACCAATATAAACTTATCTTTTAATTCCATTTTTCCACAAACTTTTTGCAGTGTCCATGAATGGCCTTAAATAATATCTTTGGCTCTGAAGAGCAAGCTGCTTCTGGATTGGGAAAAAACTTTCCACTATTAGAAAGTTAACTTAGAACTTTTTGTCCTGTACAGTCCCTTCCTCCTAACTACACACACACACACACACACACACAAATGAACTGTGGGAGCCTCTGAGCACATCCACACAGCCTTTTCCCCTGCTGCCCTCCATGGTGGAACTCCTCACTATGATGCACCAAAATGCTCCAAGCTCCACAGCCTCCAGGATTAGCATGTAAGGAACTGCGTCCGCATTCCTGTAACATGAACCATCAACACTGCATGAGGGTTCAAAGGCACCTACAGCTGGAGTAAGGGAAACAATTCGGGGATCTTCTCCCCACCCCTTTTCAGAAATACTTTCCGTGGGAAAGAAGGAGGTGGAGCAAGAGAAAGACTAAGAAGCAGAAACAGAAGTAAGTCCCCCTTTGCAGAAGAGTCACCATGCTTTATTAAAAAACAAAGCCCTCATTTGGCTCATTTAAATATAAAACCAAGAGAGAACTCATAAATGCTGCTCCAATACTATTTAGTTCACTGTCTATGAAAACAAAGAAAATTTATTCTAAATGGAATCATTATCCAAAGACAGAAAACAATCATACAATTATTTCCTGCCAGAAACACAATATCGTATGTCTACAAACAAGATAAACCACTGTTTCCCTAATACAACAAAGAAAGTTCAAACATAAATCTTCAGGGTAAAAGGCTCAACCGTGCTTACCTTATAAAGCTGTATTCAGCTGAAAAACAAAGCATGATTTATATTCATTTCCTTTATTTTCAAAGGCTATGCCTAAGAAATTGTTTTAATTTTCCATGTATTTTAACTACACCCAACATGAGTACTTTATATTCTAGACTTTATTCGATGAAAAATACATTATTCATTGATGGATAAGAAATACATTATTCATTTATAGAAGTCGAAGTCTATTTTTGGAAGTATCAGATAAAACCAAAAAAAAAAAAGTATTTAACCTAACACACACCCCTCCCCGCTCCAATAAAACTTTCTGGAACGGTTAAAACTAATTTCCCAAAAGGAGCAGAAGGAAGCTACCCATATATCTTGCTTCATGTGAGTCATAAAGCAAAGTCTGAAGAATTGCACCAATAAACTAAACTTTTCTTCCCAAAACGTAGCCAGAAAAATGTCCGAGGTCTGTAAACACGAGCTATGTTAGTTTAGCGACACAGAAGGAAAAATTGCATTCTTCCATAGAGCAGACCACCGAAGCAGGGAGAAAACTGTGGGTTCCTTTAGGGATCCTCTTGTATTCATTCTTGTACAGCACTGAGCCTGCTCCACGGGGACCACACAGCAGTGGTTCTGTTGACTGAATGAATGAGTGACCGGGGCCAGGCGGCTTTGCAGAGCATGCTAACAGAGCTCATATACCGACCATTTTCCTTCCTATTCTCCCTTCAATTTTCCCGCTTTTTCCTGCTAATGACCAATTGCTGCAGATTCTTTGTTATTTGTTCTGTGGCACACCCCTTCCACGACCTCCTATAATCTGGGGGTGTCCTATGACTGCTTTCTTTTTTTTTTTTTTAAGGATTTTATTTATTTTATTTGAGAGGCAGAGTTACAGACAGTGAGAGGGAAAGACAGAGAGAAAGGTCTTCCTTCCGTTGGTTCACTCCCCAAATGGCCGCAATGGGCCTGAGCTGTACTGATCCGAAGCCAGGAGCCAGGAGCTTCTTCCAGTCTTCCACACGGGTGCAGGCGCCCAAGGACCTGGACCATCTTCTACTACTTTCCTGACCATCCCAGAGTGGATGGGAGGCAGCGGTGGCAGTGGTGGCAGAAGCCGCAGCAGTCGTCCTCCCAATAGTTCTTTTTTTCCGTTCTCTTTCTGCAGTTCTGGGCACCTCTACCTGCCCCAGGGTGGACCCCAGCACTCTCTGGCGTGCTCCTGTGTCACTCTAGCCAACCTTTTGTGGTTCCATCGCCTGACTGTCCCCTCTATTCATGAATTTCTCTCTGCGCGACCCGGCACACCTTGCTGCTGTACCGCCATTTCTCCATGACTGCTTTCACCAGAACATAGCAAAAGTGACTCCATGACACTTTTCAGAGCCACTTCCTGTCCCTCAAAACACTGTCTCTTGGACACCCAAGCTGCCATGTAGTAGGTCCCACAACTCTGAGGTAGCCATGCTGTAGGTGGCATGTGTAGATACTCTAGGCTTTAGTCCCAGCTAAGCCCCACCGTCCAACAATCCTCACCATTGGTGCCACACACTTCAGTAGGCCATCCTGGACCCTGCAGACCAGCCCGCCCCCAGCTGAAATCACTAAGTGACCTTGGTCATCACCACACAGAGCAGAATAGCTCAGCTGAGCCTCTTCCAAAGGCCTAACCCACAAAACTGCAGTACAATGAAATGACTATCATTTTCAGCCACTAAATGCTGGAATACCTTGTTACACCACTATAGATCACTGGAACATTCTCTCTACTTTCTCCTTTACCTCCTTCTTATGAGAAGCAGTGGGAGCCAAAAGCAGCCACACTTCTTCAGCCAGCCTTTCTGTTCGCAGAAGTTGGGCACTGAAGACCATGCAGGCGGACAACGGGAGGCAACTGACCCTAACATCAAGACGTAGAGTCAGGCTCTAGATGGCAAATGCACTCACCCAGGCAGCAGAGAGTAGCTACCCATCCTTGGCACCCGAGGCCCCAGAGCCTCCACCAGGCGCCACAGAAGGCCGTACCTGCCTCATGAGCTCCTCCTGGCGCATCCGAATCCTCTCTCTTTCCATCTGGATCCTCTGAAGCTGCAGTTTCTGCTGTTGCTGCTGCTGCTGCTGCTGCTGCTGCTGCTGCTGCTGCTGCTGCTGAGTGGTGAGCACGCTGGGCATGCTCATGAGCCCCGCCGGTGGGTTCTGAGGAGGGCGGCTCTGCTGGCTCAGGGTACTGGGGGTCATCTGCTGCTGGTGCTGGTGATTCATCACTACAGGAGGGAAAAACAGACAGGAGGTTACCCACCAGGGCCTGCGGGACCTTATCAGAAAGAGACCATCAGAATGCTCTGTGCTTCACAGTACACATTCCCAAGATTCCTTCCAAAGATCTTTCCTGTTAATCATTACTGTCTAAGTAATTATTACCTTCATTCAATTCATGGAGGGTCAGGAAGCGGCCCCACTCCTGACTCATCTAGTAAGCTTTTGGGTTCTACGAAAAATCTTCTTTCACACCTTCCCTGCGGGTGGAGCCCATTTTAAGCCTCACACAGAACACACTGGCAAAAAAGCAAATTCCACGAGGGTTAACAAGAATTATGAGCTAATTCCACCGAGTCATCTTGGTGGGGGTGTGTGCACTTTCTCAGACAACCTACACACATGTGTATGGCACAGCTGAGGAGAGGACACGCTCATCAGCACGTGCTGGGTCCACAAGCCATTGCTGGGGTGGACAGGTGAACTGCCAAGCAACATATCCATCACAGCACCCAGGTCAGGAACCCACACCTGGGTAGGACTCGTTAATGCCTGGGCTGCAAAGGGAACCCCAAAGAAGGCTGAGCTTCTGCAAAGGGAAAAATCAGTGAGAAAAAAAGTACATAGAAATGCTAAGCATGTTAGTGACTGGATAAAGATGCTAGAAGTGTTCTCAACTTTTAAAGTTTCCTCTATTTATCAGCATTTACCAACATGTGAAACTTCGGCATATACAACTTTACTTTAGAAAAAAGTGGGAGCTGGCGCTGTGGCGCAGCAGGATAAAACCCTGGCCTGCAGCGCTGGCATCCCATCTGGGTTCCTGTTTGAATCCTGGCGGCTCCACTTCCAATCCAGCTCTCTGCTATTGCCTGGGATAGCAGCAGAAGATGGCCCCAAGTCCTTGGGCCCCTGCACCCATGTGGGAGACCTGAAAGAAGCTCCAGGCTCCTGGCTTCGGAACAGCTCAGCTCAGACTATTGCAGCAATTTTGGGAGTGAATCAGTGGATGGAAGACCTCTCTCTCTCTCTGCCTCTCTCTGTAACTCTGTCCTTCAAATAAATAAAGTCTTTTAAAAAAAGAGTCTGAACTCTAATAATGCTATAATTGGAACTGCCACAAAATTATTTATTTTCATTTTTAATGCATTTCTAAAAGTGCTAGTTTTTCTCAAAACAACTGACCATTCAAATTTGCTTCAATTCTGCCTAGGCAATATCATGTAATAACGAAAACAAAATTTTTCCATCTATTTGCTCCTAGGTCAGCGCCAAAGACAGCAAGGTATAATTTTATAACCTCACTTCATTTTCAGGGGTGGGGGGAAGAGAGGACAACCTCAATTTTTGCTATACTTGGTATCACTACCAAAGACAAAAATATTGGGACAGGCACTGTGGCACAGTGGGTTAAGCCACCACTTGGGATACCCACATCCCATGTCGAATCCACTTCCAATCCAGCTTCCTGTTAATGAGCCTGGGAGGCAGCAGATGATGGCCCCAAATATGTGGATTCCAGCCACCCACATGAGAGCCTGCAGATGGAGTTCCCGACTCCTGACTTTGGCCTGGTCTAGCTTCAGCTATTGTACACATTTGGGTAGTGAACCTCTGGACAGAAGATCTCTCTATTTCTCTCCATCTCTCCCTCTCTCTCTGTCACTCTGCCTTTCAACTAAATAAATATATCTTTTTTTTTCCTTTGACAGGTAGAATTTACAGTGAGAGAGAGACGAAGAGAAAGGTCTTCCTTCCGTTGGTTCACTCTCCAAATGGCCGCAACGGCCAGAGCTGTGCCGATCCAAAGCCAGGAGCCAGGAATCTCCTCCTGGTCTCCCATGCCGGTACAGGGGCCCAAGGACTTGGACCATCCTCCACTGCCATCCCAGGCCACAGCAGAGAGCTGGACTGGAAGAGGAGCAACCAGAACTAGAACCCAGCGCCCATATGGGATGCCAGCGCCGAAGGTGGAGGATTAACCTGCTGAGCCACGGCACTGGCCCAATAAATACATCTTTAAACACTGTTTAAATAAAAGATAAAAATATTGACATATTTTAATATAAAAGTTTAAAAGTTAAATATTTTATATCTTCAATTTACTGTGGAAATTATGTGAAAATAATTTCTAAGTAAATTTTCTTAAATGAATTTTAAAGTAGCCCAATCATCTATGTATTAAATGTGTGGCATATTTAGTACATACATGCACACACACACACACACACAAGAGAGGTCTTCAAACAGTGCATTGTATTTCATGAAAAAACTAGGTAAGGATTTTAATTTTTTTTGCACTGAAATATACTTACATGTTGATCCTATTTTTGTACCCTTGTAAACTGTCACCAGTAGCAACACTAAATATTTTCTTTTTCTTTTTTTTTTTTTTTTTTAAGATTTATTTATTTGAAAGCCAGAGTCACAGAAAGAGAGAGGAGAGACAGAGAGAGATCTTCTATCTGCTGGTTCACTCCCCAAATGGTCACAACAGCCAGGGCTGGGCCAGGCCAAAGCCAGGAGCTAGGAGCTTCCTCACATGGACACAGGGGCCCAAGGACTTGGGCCATCCTCCACTGCTTCCCAGGTGCAGCAAAAGGGAGCTAGATCAGAAGTGGGCAGCTGGGACTCCAACAGGCACCCTTACGGCACCTTATGGCACCCAAGGCTGGAGGTGGGGTGGGCCAAAACACATCCACTGAAGTGTCTGGTGAAGCCCCTCACTCTGATCTTTACTGCACTCCCACTGAGTGCCCAACTCTGAGCTTGACACTGGATAAGTAGCTCCTGCCCTCACAGGAAATAACAGGCCTGCATTTTATGGAAAAGGGACATTACCCCACCACTCTGCCAGGGTCAAATTCAAGGTCTCCGACACCAGCACCCTGGCCAGTGGTTCATCTTCAAATGACTACAAGCCAGAACAACTTACAGCAAGGAGATGGGATTAGCAACAGGAAGAATTCAAGTGAGTTCAGATGGATGCACAGCTCAGTGACAGGCTACCTAGGGAAGGTGAGACCATTCACAGTGCACTGTTGAGACAGCTGGATTCCCCTTTGTGAACTGAGCCCAGCACAAAGGACTCTCCCCTCCCGGCACCATCCTTGACACACAGGGGGAGCTCAGTACCCGACCTGATGAGTGGATGAAACCAGATGGACATTTTTACACTCTTAGGGTGAGAACATCCGTTGAGACTGATGCCAAAGTAGCCGCACTGAGTGTTTCACTTCTAGAGTTTATGGGTGCAACATTACAACCTTGACTGGAAGGCCCAGGTGGGATGGCCAGCAATACGCACGCAGGGAGCCACAGGGAAAGCGTGCTCTTAAATACCGACCAAAGGAAGACAAAAAACAGATGTCCAGAAGGTTTAATTCATAAAACCGACTTCCAGCCAGGGAAGGGAGGCACAGATGAAGAAATGGCAAGTATTCAAAGGATGGAAACCCTTTGGAAAAAGCATATTTACTTTTCTGATACAACTTCTGTAGATGCTCAATATCCTCACTATCACACAACTCTGGGGTAGGAAAAAGATGTTTGAAAAGCACAGGCTTTTAATGCATTGAACAATTTTAGCCACAGACTTGGGTCTCATAACTTGCTGACATGAGAGATTCGAGCAGGGCTGTCTTCAGTGTCTTCGGCAGAACGTGCTTGTTCCTGTACAAATAGGGTATCGGGTTCACCCCCAAGCCAGTCCTCTGTTAACTCAACTCCACGCAGCAACCAGACAAGCTCAGCAGATCTTACTAAATCTTTACCTGGGGGAGTTCCCTTGGAGGAAAGCTCTTCCAAAAACACACCCTTCCCAGCCCCTACCAGAGACAGTCACAGGGAGTAGCCTTGAGATGTTGATTTCTTCCACTCAATTTAGATTTGACCATTCAGACTAAACATCCCTGGTTATTAACTGTGGAGTCTGGAAAAGAGCAGAACGTAGACCATGGCTTTGTTTTCAAAATAAAGTCACACCAAGAGAGCAGGTTGTAATCGGACAGTCACCACGGTATTGTTTATAATAGCAAAGACTAAAAATGACTTTAATGTCCACCAAGGGGAGATTATGGTCTGTCCATCCAGAGAAATTCTACATAAGCATTCCAAAGAATGATGGAATTCTATAGGAACTTACAAGGAACAATCTCTAAGAAGCACAGTTCAGAGAGGAAGCAACCCAAGGGACAGAACTGAAAGTAAGAGCATGCTCCCATTTGCAGGGACCAGCAAGGGACACTTAGTGTGCACGCACAGAGAAGCTCTCTGAAAGACACACCTGGAACTGGTAACAGAAGGAACCAAAGCCCAAAGAACCAGGGAACTTCACCAACGTCATGAAAATGGTCATTGTCCTAGAAGCCAGGTGTCCTGACTCAATCCAGGAGTTCACAATTCAGTGCCAACTCTGCTCCCTCCAGCTGTGCAATTTCTAACTGTTTCTAAGTCATGTCTGAGACCAGAGCTCACAAGCAATGGTGGCCAATGTATCCAGAAAGCAAGCATGCTTTTTTCCAAGGGTTCAGAAATGGCCATCCCTTGAATAACTGCCATTCCTTCATCTGCACTATGTTTGAGACCAGCATTGTGGAGCAGCAGGTCAAGTCGCTGCCTGAGATGCCTGCATCCCATGTGAGTGCCAGTTCAAGTCCCGGCTGCTCCACTTCTCATTCAGCTCCCTGCTAATGCACTTGGGAGAGTGGTGAAAGATGGCCCAGTGCTTGGGCCCCTGCACCCATGTGGGAGACCCAGATGGAGTTCCTGGCTCCTGTTTTCAGCCTGGACCAGTCTTGGCTCCTGAGACCATTTGGGGAGTGGGAGTGAACCAGTGGATAAAAGATTTCTCCCGCCTTCTTCCCCCATCTCTGTCTGTAACTCTCTGCCTTTCAAATAAATAAAATAATCCTGGGGGGGGGAGGGGCTGTGTCTGTAGATTCTCAGAGCCCATGGAGACAATGGGACTACAGGAGGCCCCTGGCAGAGAAACAAGGTCCCCAAGAGAGCCTGGGGAGACCAAACCCCTAATTTTGAGACAAACAAAACACTCCTTGGGATAATATTCCAGAACACTTTATGGAGAGAATAACAGTTCAAACACACACACACAAAAGGCAGAGTATCCCAAAATGCAAAATGCAGCATCTGAGGCCAAACCATACGGGCGGACTGCCATGAACGGCCTCAGAAAGGCTAACGACCGCGTCAGACCCAGATCTTTGCCAGTCCCCACAGAAAGGAATAACCCAAACAGAAGATGTCTCCATTGAAGCAGGAATGCATTAAAACTAAGGAAGGCGTCTTTTTCCTTCCAAGAGAGTCGAATTTAAATTTAGATCCCCATTTATCTTTTTCTTTTTCACTGTTCTCATCTCTCCAGATACGTGACCACATGTGATGGTATCCAATCTAAAAGAAAACACTGAGAAAAACAAACGCCCAGCATCTGAGATGCAAACACCCTTCTGATGCAACAACCCAGTCTTTGGAGAAGAGACCATCAACACGGGGATGGGGTCGAAGTGAGGGCTGTGCACTGCAGACAGGGACCCCTGGTTAACGCTGCCCGTGCCAACGAGCACTGCTGTGCCCTCTGAGCTGTGCTAGCAAATGCAATTGATCGCTTCTTCTACAAAGCTCTAAGGGCAAGCTCAGGGCCAGTTAGTTCTAAGCCAGCTGTCAACTTGCTATATAAGAAGTGCAACCATAATAAAGTCACTTTCCCTTATTTTCAAATTTTAACTAACAAAAACCCAACTACCAGTCTCATGAGCTACCCAAGACTAATCTCGTGGACAATAATGTTTGCAGGAGAATGTCAGAGGCCTACCAAGAGGGGAAGACTGCAACAATGGCCTTCACACCTAACTAAGAAGAAAGCGACCACCACCTCCCGGACTGATCACGAAGCCTCCACTGACTGACACCTGGATTTCCCCAATGGTCATCAGAACAAAGCCTGAAAAAAAACTGCCTAAATTTGAATAGACTGGACTCATTATTTTTCCTTGCCTCCCTTGCCATCACCTCTTCTCTCTCTGCAAATCCTCATGGCTGGCTTGTTGGGTAGAGAGGAGCATAGTTTGGATCAAGAGATCTCTCCTTCCCAAAACTGACGGCTCCTGGAAATAAACCCTGCGCTCTGACCAACCATCGGCTGTCCCAGTGGCGAGCAGCAAGGGCCTGCTGATTTGTCCGGAAAAGGGAAAGGCTTCACTCCTGAACGCTCTGCCTTTCACAGCAGCAGGGAGAGGGCGACGGCTCACAAAGTGCTCGGCAGCTTCCCCAAGCCACGAGCTGCAGACCCGGAGGGAGGCCAGGGACTCGAGCCGCCCGGCGCGTCTCCTGGAATGTTTGACAAACGTCTTCTTGGCCTCCGGGAGAGGGTCGGCGGCTTGCCCTTCCGTGCCCTGGCCTTGCCTCCCTCGTTTTTAAAAGTAGGTTTTGGTTACACACACACAGAGACGCCAGGCCAAGTGAAGAAAACAAAACCGTAAGATCAGGCTCAACTACAAAAACCATCTGTGTGGATTATGGAAAAGGCCAACCAGTGTCCCAATAGCCAGAAGTCACACATAAGCCCTGCACAGACACAGAAAGCACTTTATTCCCTTCAAATCCTCCTCCCCGACTCCCATGTGGGTCTGGGAGGCGCCGAGGAGTACCTGTGGCCGTGACACGGTTCTCAGTTCTCGTCTCGTGCTCAGCCTCCTCTCCCCTTTCGAGAGCAGCAGATCTCCTGGCTGAGGTGTCTGCACTCCCGGTACATGGCCTTGAACTTTGAAAAATGTGGTTTTGCCAACATGTCAAAAGCAGCACAACTGCATAGAAGTTTATGGGTGAAGCCTTCCCAAGCCCTCCGTGGCTTTTCTACTGCCTGACCACCTCTGCTCTATCAATAATGGAGAGATTTTCACATTCGTTTTAATAAAAATACAATATCCACGATTCCATAATCATACTAACAAATAGCTGAATGAAAAATTAAACACAGCAGGAGAAGGACCAAATATCCCTTACAGAGCAATTCTGTATCACTTGGTAGGTGCACGGCTCTCAAAGGGGCAGGTGCAATCTTCCTGGCCCAATCTCCGCTATTGCTGGCGTTTAGTGCGTGAACCAGCTAATGAGAGCACTGTATCACTGTCTCTCTGTCTCTGTCTCTCTATAATTAAAAACAATTAAAACCAGAGTGTGTACAAACACACACACACAGACACACACAACACAATATGCCCAATGAATACCAGGCATGGTGCTAGACACTGTTTCTTTAGTAATCCTTTTAGTGTTTATAGGAGATATAAAAATGGTAAAATATTCAAAGTAAAATGTAGTTTACCTAGAAATAGATATTAAGTTAAAACAAAAATTTTTTAAAGTTGCTTCCAGGAGTGTTCCATGGTCAAATAAGATTGGGAAATGTTGGGCTAAATAAAACTTTAAAATGTATTTTACTGGGCTGGTGCTGTGGCATAGCAAGTAAAATCGCCACATACAATGCTGGCATTACATATGGGCGCCGGTTTGCTCCACTTTTAATCCAGCTCCCTGCTAATGGTCTGGGAAAAGAAGCAGAAGATGGCACAGGTGCTTGGGTCCCTGCCACCCACATGGGAGGCCAGGATGAAGCTCCTGGCTCCTGGCTTTGGACTGGTCCAATGCTGGCCATTGAGGCCATCTGGGGAGTGAACCAGCAGATGGAAGATTCTTTCTTTCTGTAATTCTGATTTTCAAACCAAATACATCTTTAAAAAATATTTTACTGCAGGATTTCTCAGAGCCTTTAATAGGACAGCAGACACTGGGACTTCTGAAAGGGAAGACCCCAAGGTAACATTTCAAACTCACAGGACCAGTGCTATCTGAAGGCCAGGAAATGCTGGCTCCCTGCCACACAGCAGGGATCCCAGCGGCACACGGAATTAAATATGAGTTGAAATGTATTAAGCACCTACTATGTACTCAGCTCTTCAAAAATAAGCAGCTGCTTAGGATGCTGAGCCAGAAGTGAGAACAACTGCCAGGGCTGTCCAACAAAGTGCTCCTAGAATTAGGGACCATTTGCCAAGAACTTTTTTAAAAAGTGTTTATTTATTTATTTGAGAGGTAAAGTTACAGAAAGAGAGAGGGAGGGAGGAAAGAAGGGAAAGAGAGAGAGAGAGAAAGGTCTTCCATCTGCTAGTTCATTCCCCAAATGGCAACAACGGCTGGAGAGTGGCTGGAGCTGGGCCTATCCAAAGCCAGGAGCCAGGAGCTTTTTCCTGATTTCCTACAAGGATACTGGGGCCCAAACACTTGGGCCATCTTCTACTGCTTTTCCAGGCCATAAGCAGAGAGCTGGAACTGAAGTGGAGCAGCTGAGACATGAACCAGCACCCATATGGGATGCCGGCACCACAGGTGAAGGCTGAGCCTACTATGCCACAGTGGTGCACCTGCGCTCTTTATAGATAAGAGCCACAAAGGAACCAAGGTTCCCTGTGACTCTGAAAGCACTGCAATGAAATGGACCTTCCTTCCTTCTAAACCCAAGGCAAAACTTCCTCCAGTACGTTTCAGATGTGACTAACATACACAGTGGACACCAAGTGCATTCTCCCAAAACTAATTCCGAGTTATGGGTCAGAAATTGGCTAGAACACACACACAAACACACATACACACACACACCAGTCTCTTAGGAAGATGATTATCAAAAATTTCAATTTAAAAGGAAGATAATAAAGAATAAAAGTCAGAAAACAGAAAAAAATGCGCCCACTGCACTCACCAAAACAGATACAACTCGTCCTCTGGAGCAGGCATCTTAACCACTACTCTCACAGTCTCTGTGACTCTCTGATGAGCACTAGATTTTGGTTGCTCCTTCCTCTCATCTTTCCAGAGCAAAGTTCCCCACTAGGCACCGATTTTGTGTCATTTTGCTTTATACTCAGTGGTTGACAAGCCCTCACCTTCCCCCACAACACTCAGCACAGTGTTCACTCTGCTCTGTGCTGTCACAGTTCAGGCTGCCAGGGACGACAGATCCTCTTAGTTCAGTGGCGCTTAAATTTTTTAAATTTATTTTCATTTTATTTGAAAGGCAGGGAGATAGACAGAGATCTTCCATCTACTGGTTCGCTCCTTAAGTGCTTAGAATAGCCAGGTCAGTGCCAGGCCAAAGCCAGGAGCCAGGAACTCAATCTGGGTTTCCCACATGCGTGGCCAGGATCCAAGGACCTGAGCAAATCACCTCCAGCCCCCCAGATGTGTATTACTGGAAGCTAGATCGGAAGTGGAGAAGCCAGGTCTCCAAACGGGCACACTGCTATGGGACACAGGTGCGCCAATCGGTGACAAGTGTTGCCCAGAACGTCCGCCCTCCGTTTAACTGTTCTTTAGTAGCTGGGTCTTCCTCCAGGCCCAACACATGACACAGAGGCCACCCTCAGGTCCAGGGGGCCATCCAACCGCTAGCCCAGAAGTGCTTGTGCTGGGGCCGGGGCCGGGACAGGAAGGGCGGGAGTGTTAGCCACTTTGACTGTCTCCTCTATACCCCCTTGGTCTTGCTTTCACTCTGTTCTCCCTGCAGGCATTTCTCAACTGTCATGTGGAAATTTTCAACAAATTTCTAACATCTGTTGAACAGGCACAGCTATTGGAGGTTGGACACCACTAAGTTTAGCTTCTGCTCACATCCCCGGAGATTCTGGCTTGGATCCCTGGGGAACACTTGAAACCAATGACTTGGCCTAACTCACTTGTTTTAGAGATGAAGAAACAAAGACGGTTACATGACTCAGCACAAATCATGCACGCAGTCTGGGACGAGCCCAGGAGGCCTCAGAGCATCTATCACACAGAGCCCGGGTCAGCTTCAGGGACCACCACTCATGGCTCTGTCCTGCCCACCCGCAGGGATCACAACCTATCTGTGAAGCTAAATCTGGTGGCCACGAGAAACTACATTTCCCTTCCCCTGTTTGATGGGAAAATCTACTGCAGACTATTTTAATTAACATATTTACTTCAAAATGATGAAATAACACGAATCATATGTTTGCACGGCACCCTATTTGTGTGACCTGGTTTTACAGAGAACGCTATAGCCCTTGGCTCTTCAAGCCTCCAAATAATAAGACAAAATCAAATTAAACCTTAAAAAATTATATTTCACAATTCAAAAAGTTTTATATGGGAAGGAGAAGAGCTGCCATCAGGCACAAGAGGGTACCTCAAAAGCTCTGTGGCCATGACACAGCTGTGAAGACCCCCACATCCCATATCAGAGTGCCTGGGTTCGAGTCCTTGTTCTGCTCCAAACGTCAGCTTCCTGCTTAATGCACATGCTGGCAGGCAGGAGGTGAGGGTTCAAGTATTGGGTCCCTGCCACCCACCTGGAAAGCCCAGCTTAAATTCCAGGCTCCTGGTTTGGCCTGGCCCTGCCCCAGCTGTTGCAGGCATTTGGAGAGTAAACCAGCAGATGGGAGATATTTCCTTCTCTCTCTCTACCTTTTAAATAGATTAAATAAATGTTAAAATCCTAATTTTTAACAAAAAATAACAGTTGTGGAAAACGGAATTAAAAGATAAATTTATTTTTGTGCACAAAAATTTTGAAATCCATGCAAAGCTTTTTCAGAATATGCCTTTTCCATAAACTTCTTGCAGACCCCTGAACTAGAGCTCTGCCCATCACGGCCTTCAGGGAGTAATAATTTGCAGCTGGAAGATGCCCACGCCTACAGGTGTCGATTGTTTCCAACTTATGTGCAAACCCAGCACCACCAGCTTTAAAAAACATTTGAGCAGCAAGGAGTGCCTCCATGCAGCTGCGGGCCCTTCCCTCTCTGTTGCTGGGCCGTCCGTGGCTTAACTCAAGTGAACTGGCCAATGGCAGGTGTCACGCAGCCCTGTCTGATGGAAAACACATGTCCACGGAGGTAGACAAACCCAGCCTCAGCCCAGCCTTGACTCAGCCACAATACAATGAAGCAAGAAAAGGGGTTGCAGACGCGTCTCTCGCCCTCCTTGTGTCTCTCTCAGCCCTGCCAACAATGAGCCGCTTGTTTCTCTTATTTCCCAGAAACTGTATTAGCCGTCCAACAAGGTCAGCAAAAAAAAGGCAGCTTTTCACTTCAGAGTGCACTTGGTTCCAAAAATCTGTAAAGTATTAAACCGAGGAGCTGCACTATCCCAACCTCACACTGGGGCCTTTATTCCAGTTCTGGGTGAGAATAACCATAAGGAAATTTCTCCGCCGGCTCGGCTGATAAGGCCCAGAGCTCAGGATACATGGCCATTCAGCCACACTTGCGCAGATCGACTGAGTCGAGCCATCAAACCACTTCCAGGTGCCCCAGAGCGCAACAGATGGGCCTCAGGCTCCCCACCTGCCACCAGCCCCTCCAGTTTCAACCCAAGTTGCCCTGACTTCACAGGAAGTCTTGAATGTTGAGCACAGGCAATGATTTTCCTACTTGCTAACCCATCTGCTCATTCAAACAGTGATCAGACCACGAGGCAGTGCACAATCATCTGGACAACTCTGTACTCCAAGGTGTAAACATGCGAATGCCTGTACAATGAGTTTTTGTCTTCCCATTACACACATTTTTCATTACCCAAAATGTCATTATCCAAAATGGATACTTACAGGACTTAAGACACCAGTTCTTATCACTGCAAAAAAGCCAGGAAGATCTCAAGAAAGAATCACGTCTTCCTGGTATGTTTTTTTCTTCAGGATCCTATTGCTATAAAGAAACCATCTTCCAGGCCAGCGCCATGGCTCACTAGGCTAATCCTCTGCCTGCGGTGCCGGCACACCGGGTTCTAGTCCCGGTCGGGGCACCGGATTCTGTCCTGGTTGCTCCTCTTTCAGTCCAGCTCTCTGCTGTGGCCTGGGAGTGCAGTGGAGGATGGCCCAAGTGCTTGGGCCCTGCACCCCATGGGAGACCAGGAGAGGCACCTGGCTCCTGGCTTCGGATCAGCGAAGCGCGCCGGCCGCAGCAGCCATTGAGGGGTGAACCAACGGAAAAGGAAGACCTTTCTCTCTCTCTCTCTCACTGTCCACTGCCTGTCAAAAAAAAAAATATATATATATATATTCCCTCCAAGATTTACCCCAGGACACACTTGTACAGAGCTGGTAACTTTACACAATGACCTAACACGGGAAAAGAGGAAACGGGTGCTTCGCTTTGCTGCTACATGAAGTCAGCCTTCCTTGTGCTTTGAGATTTAATTCCACAGCTGGGCCACTAGCAGCACAAGCAAAATTGTTTTATTATCTTCAGACAATAGGTATAGTTTTATCTCAGCAGGAAATGGAAACTCTGATTTACGCATTTATTTTCATTACTCAGGGGACAGTTCATGCGACTCTCTCGGTCAGCTCTCCTGAATGATTTTAAAACTACACCAGGTGCAAAGCATGGGAACCAGGCAGGGCTAAATCACAGCAAACCCATGCGCGACTGTGTTCTACGAGGAGGGGAGCGAGGCTGCCAGGGTGAGCCCCTGGTTTTTTCTTTTTATAATGTGCCATTTTAGTAAATGCTTTTATTATTTAAAGAGGCTGTACAGCAGACATTAAGACTCCAAGAGACAGTCAAAGGGCTTAAGGGATCTATGAAAGAGTAGACACCATAAGCAATCAAACAAGGAGAATGATCAGTTTCACAACAAATGCAAATTTTAAGAGATCCATTTTTCAGCAACCAAATCAATAAAGATAATAATGTGATGTGGGTGTTCTGTATTGAGCTAGGACCACTCAGGTTAAAAACAAAACAAAACGGCCGGCGCCGCAGCTCAGTAGGCTAATCCTCCGCCTAGCGGCGCCGGCACACCGGGTTCTAGTCCCGGTCGGGGCGCCAGATTCTGTCCCGGTTGCCCCTCTTCCAGGCCAGCCCTCTGCTGTGGCCAGGGAGTGCAGTGGAGGATGGCCCAGGTGCTTGGGCCCTGCACCCCATGGGAGACCAGGAAAAGCACCTGGCTCCTGGCTCCTGCCATCGGATCAGCGCGGTGCGCCGGCCGCGGTGCGCCGGCCGCAGCGCGCCGACCGCGGCGGCCATTGGAGGGTGAACCAACGGCAAAGGAAGACCTTTCTCTCTGTCTCTCTCTCTCACTGTCCACTCTGCCTGTCAAAAAAAAAAAATATATATATATATAAAAAAACAAAACAAAACAAGAGGGGCCAGCGCTATGGCACAGTGGGTTAACGCCCTGGCCTGAAGTGCCGGCATCCCATATGGGCGCCGGTTCAAGATCTGGCTGCTCCAATTCCAATCCAGCTCTCTGCTGTGGCCTGGGAAAGCTGTAGAAGACGGCCCAAGTCCTTGGACCCCTGCACCCACGTGGGAGACCCGGCAGAAGCCCCTGGCTTCAGATCGGTGCAGCTCCGGCTGTTGAGGCCAACTGGCCAACTGGGGAATGAACCAGTGGATGGAAGACCTGTGTGTGTGTGTAAGTCTGACTTTCAAATAAATAAATAAATCTTAAAAATAGATAAATAAATAAATAAATCTTAAAAAAAAAAAACACAAGAATTTAACCAGAGGTAGCTTAGAGTATCTAGTAAAATTACATGACAAATTTTGAGGATTTGTGCACATATGTATTTCATTGAGGACTGTATCTCTAGGTGTTCTAGTGGCTCCCCCAACCAAGAAAGTTAATTTTCTTTTAACTGAAAAGGATATCTTTAAACTGAAAAAAACTTCCTGGGCTCAATGCCAGGAGCTGGAAACCAGAGACAATCCAGGTCTCCCACATAGGTAGCAGGAACCCAATCACTTGGGCCAGCACCCGTGCCTCCCAGGGTCTGCACCAGCAGGAAGCTGGAGTCAGGAGCCGGAGCCGGGTGTCCGACCCAGTTCCTGTGAAACGTCTTACCCGCTGTGCTAGACGACGGCTCCAGGACATTAGCAGTGGTGGTGTTTGAGCATGGATGAGTTTCGGTTCTTTCCAGCGTTCTACTGCTCAATCCCTTCCCCTTACTCATCCCCACTGTTCCAAGGTGCTACAGGAGCAGTGATGAACAAGACGGCAGCAGCCTGCCCTTCTGGAGATTGCGGTCTAGTGGCAATAACATACACACAGCAGAGCTGCAGGGATACAGGCTTTGAACAAACCAATGGGGAGTTATTTTCTGCAGAGAAGCTAAGGAAGGCCTTCCTCTGAAGAGTGCAATCTAAAAATATCTGAATGAAGTGCAGAAATCAGCGTGGGGACATTTTAGGCCAAGAGACAGCAAGTGGGAAGGTGCCTGACCCTGAGCTCCGGGCGGGCCACGTGGCTGGGGGGCAGGGACAGCCTTGTCCGCTGTGCTGAGCAGGGTGGTAGCCTTTAGTACAGAGGGCGCAAGCTCACCACAGGGCAAGCAGTTAGGCTGTCTCTTACACCACTGTAACACTTGGAATGGAGAGGCTCCGGGAGGGGCCACCGATTAAGTGGATGAAGCCTCAGGATCAGTGTCTCTCAGTCCTTCGAAGAGGTTCAGGGTTGTCTTTGGGGAGAAAGAACTAAAGTCTGGGGCAGAGGTGGAGACACAGAATCCAAAGAGCTCTGCTTTTTTATGGGGGGGGGGGGGTCTGTAATTTTATTTTTATTTTTAAAAAAAAACTTAAGGTAGACAAATTTTATCTATTTCACATATACAGATTTAGGAACATAGTGATACTTCCCACCCATGCTCCAACCCTTCTTCCTCCTCCCTCTCTCATTCCCACTCTTAATTTTTACAAAGATCTACTTTCAGCTTGCTTAATGATCGTAGTTAACCCTACACTAAGTAGAGGTGAACAAATACTAAGAAGAAGAAGAAGAAAAAAGGCACTGTTCCGCAACAGTCAAGACATGGGCCGTAAACAATCATCGAGTCTCCAAGTGTCCGTTTCACTCCTATAGATTTCCTTTTAGTACTCTATTAGCCACCACAGCTCAGGGAAAACATATGGTATCTGTTTTACAGCATTGTTTACAATGCCTTTAGACATTGACACAAGGAGATTCTGGTCCCCAGCAAAAGAAAACAAAAACCTGCAGCTCTAAATTTTATTTGGGGTAGGCCAAAGGGGGTTCTCAAAATCACAAACAAACCAAAACACAACAACGACACCAAAAAGCACACGCAGCTCTGGAGCTGGCAGATTTTATCCTCGCCCCAAGCTGGATGTGTGGCGTGCACGTGTTACGGCCTCCTATGAACGCAGCCTGGCCCTCTGCCACGCCCTCACCCAGTGCTTCGAAGGTTAGAGACAACATCCCTGCACCACTCCCGGTGCTCACTGTTGGAGGACACTGACCCCCAAATCACACTGTCAAGATGACCTGCAGAGAAAGGGGAACGTGCTCTTAGCACGTTCAAATTTCTCCTGAACACCACGCGAGCCCTCACCTCCTGAATGGCCACACCGGCACAGCTGAACACATCACTCCTTTTGCAAGGGCAGGCGGGAATCTCAGAGCCAACCCTGCAGGCACCTCCAGGAGACCACAGAGGGACCCATGGTTTGCACTTTCCTCCCTGCGTTTTTGTTTTCTCAATCACAGTCTCTTTTATCCTTTTGAACTATGTGTTTGGTAAGGGAATAAATGGGTAGCAGATCACAATTTCATTTAAAACTGCAGATCTGCGTATTTAGCTAGCCATAGCGCATGCTGGAAATAGTCATTTGCAGGACCACAGAAAAGGTTTAAGTGAATTTAGGCCACACCTTAGATCTAGTGACCGAAAAACTCTTCTTGATTCTCATTCTCTTTCCTGAACATGATCACTGGAGAAGCCATCTGAACAAGCAAACTGGGTATCACCTAGTCCTTAACCAAATGGGCCACGTTCACATAACCAGTAGCGGAACAGATCCCAACCAAAAAGCAGTCTATAAGATAACTGGTCTACCTCTTCAAAGATATCAACGCCCAGGAACACAAGGGCTGTGGAATCACTCAGGTTAAAAGATTAAGGAGAGGAGACAGCTAAACACAATGTATGATCTTCAATTAGATACCCATGAAAATCAAAAGTAGCTACAAAGTTATAAATAATGTAAGTAGTTATATATTATTGGGCCAACTGAGTATCTTAAATATGAACTCTGCATTTGATAGCAGTATTACATCAGTGTCGTGTTTTCTGATTCAACACCTGTGCTGTGATTCGGTAACAATATGTTCTTTTAGAAAACAATCTGAAGCATTTAGGAGCAAATAAGCTGGGGGTTGCCAACTTGAATGTGTTGGAAAATAAAGAAAAACAAAACATTTACACATACAGAAAGCTATTGAGTATTTCTCAACATTTGGCAAACGTGACTTTGTTTATAAACACAGTATTCATCTGGGCACAAGGCACACGGAAGTTCCTTGTACTATAGGTGAAACTCTTCAGAGGAGTTCTTTCTTTTTTTCTTTTCTTTTCTTTTCTTTTTTTTTTTTTTTTTTTGACAGGCAGAGTTAGACAGTGAGCACGAGACAGAGAGAAAGGTCTTCCTTTTCCGTTGGTTCACCCTCCAATGGCTGCTGCTGCGGCCGGCGCACCGCGCTGATCCGATGGCAGGAGCCAGGTGCTTCTCCTGGTCTCCCATGCGGGTGCAGGGCCCAAGCACCTGGGCCATCCTCCACTGCACTCCCGGGCCACAGCGGAGAGCTGGCCTGGAAGACGGGCAACCAGGACAGAATCCGGCGCCCTGACCGGGACTAGAACCTGGGGTGCGGTGCCGCAGGTGGAGGATTTCTTAAGAACAATAGCTCTCCACACCTATCTCAGACTCCCCAGAGCCTGGGAACTCTCAGGCTGGCAGAGTCGGAGGCTCCTGTGTGGGGCTCAGCACCCTGGGGCTCTAATGATCTCTGAGGAAGTCCCTCACGGGGGCCATAGCTAACTGGGGCGGGCAAGGGCCCCACCCGAGCTGGAATGAGTGCTGTGTGATTCTGATACCACACACCCACAGTTCCTCCATCCCTCACCTAAGTGCCACTGAAACAATTCATCTCTCCAGAAACACAGAGCACCTAAGAAGACAGGGCAGAGCTACCCTTCAGAAGAACACTCTGGCCAGCTGCCCCGGGACGAGGTTTCCTTGGGAGAAGCCTGTGCACCGGGGGGCCACTGGAGAGCTGAGACTTTGCCCTGCAAGGCTCTCACCTCCCGGTCACAGCTGAAGACGCTACTCCACAGGGGCCTTGATCAATCGATTGATTGATTGATTATAGGAACAACAGAGAGGCAGAAACAGCTTCCAGTCACTGGTTCACTCCCCAAATGCCTGCAACTGCCAGGGCCAGGCCGGGCCAAAGCCAGGATCCCAGATCTCAACCTGGATCTCACACATGAGTGGAAGGATTCCAAGCGCTGGAGCAATCATCCGCTGCCTCCCAGCAGGAGACAGGACAAGAAGCAGGAGAGCTGGGACTTGAACCCAGGCACTCCAGTCATGAGATGCTTGCAAGCAACATCATAACCACTGCACCACATGCACACCCTTGACCTTGATTGTAGGAAAAACAAGCGAAGGCAGACTGGGAGATGGAGAAGGAACGAGCGAATGTGAACATGTGGAACAAGAAATGTCTCCAACCCTTGAATTACAGGAAAAATAGATTGTGCACTTAAAACCAGACTAGACCCAGAGAGAAAGAGGAAGCAAGAGACACATGGAGGATCTGAAAAGAAAGGTCTCAGGGCAGTGTTCCCGGTGTGAGTGTTCCAGGCAGTAGCAACAGAAAAACCAGGGACACGGTAAGGTAAAGGGGAGGCCCCCAGAAACCCCCGCTTTGGAGCTGGCCTTAGCATCTCAGAACGTGATGATCCATCTAGGGAGAGATTACAGCTCCATTCTAATTAATCCAGGCACTCCAACAGTTGATCAGGGTGGAAATACAAGAATTTTATTTCTGAAGCTTCAAGTGTGAGTTCTGAGGCAGCTAAACGAAGTGTTCTGAGCCAAGACTAAATCAGCCACATAAACTTCTTTTTTAAACTTTCTTTCTTTCCAGCTCTGCAAATATTTAAGCCTTGGCAAAATTCAAAGCTTACAACTCACTCTTCACTGGTGTCTGAGAAATATAATACTGAAAAGGACAAAAATAATATGGCATGAAATGCATGACAAGTACCGGGAAGCAAGAAACTTGCAATGAAACTTCCATTTATGGTTTAGTCAAAAACATACGAACATGCAAGCTAAACAGCAGAGGCAGTAGAAAGGCGAGGTACCTGCTTACAAGGACACTTTCTGTGGCGATCTTAAATAATTTTCTTAAAGAAAATAAAAAAGAACACCCCCCACCCCCCCACACACACAAACAGTGGCTCTTTAGACAATTTCTTGATATGAAATTTGTATTTAAGGGATTTTTATTCTTTACTCAAGTATTTCCAAGAAACTAAAAAACACAAGGGAATGAAAGGTAACACTGAAATGTACATATAAGGATATGCACTGCAGTATCATAATAATAAAAGGTAGACTCAGGTGTAGGCATGTGGCCCTGGGGTTCAAGTGGTCCCTTGGGACACCCACATCCTATACTGGAAGGCCTGGCTTGACTCCAGGCTCCTCTGCTTCCAGTCCAGCTCCTTGCTCGTGCACACCTTGGGAGGCAGCAGGTGACGACTCAAGCACTTGGATCCCGGCCACCCATGTGGGAGACCCGGATGGAGCTCCTGGATCCTTCGCCTGGTCCAGCCCTGGCTATTGGTGGCATTTAATAATAGCACTAGCATTAATAATAGCACTAGCTATTGGTGGCTAGTGGATGGAAAATCTCTCTCTTCCTGTCTCTCTCTTTCTCTGTCTTTCAAATAAACTGAAAATAAATATTAAAATGGTAGAATCAAGCTATATCTCTTTTAAAAAAAGAATTAAACAGATTATAACAGAGTCACAAAGGAATATTGTGCAGCCATTAACATGATGTAATGGTTTATGAACCAAAGAAATAAGCCCAAGACCACTCAATACTTCAAAAAGAAAATTAAAATGATGAGGGTCTAGTTCCTACTAGAATTATAAAGTCTGGACTGCTTGACAACCAGCATTTCTGCCAGCTGAGAAGCCGCTCTGGGATGCCCTGATGGGAAACTGGGGTAGTCTTTTAGGAAACACATGGACCAAGAGCTATCAGGACTTCAAATGCACATACACTTTGATCCAAGAATTCCCTCTCTGCAAAATTCCCTTATACATTAACAGCACGTGGTACAAGGATTTATGTACAAAAAGGTACACTGTAGTGTTTCATAACAGTGAACAGTCAGAAAAAAAAACTAATTTTTTTTTTTTTTTTTTTTTACAGGCAGAGTTAGACAGTGAGAGAGAGACAGAGAGAAAGGTCTTCCTTTTCCGTTGGTTCACCCCCCAAATGGCCGCCATGGCCGGCGCGCTGCACTGATCCAAAGCCAGGAGCCAGGTGCTTCCTCCTGGTCACCTATGCGGGTGCAGGGCCCAAGGACCTGGGCCATCCTCCACTGCACTCTCGGGCCACAGCAGAAAGCTAGACTGGAAGAGGGGCAACCGGGTCAGAATCCAGTGCCCTGACCAGAACTAGAACCCGGTGTGCTGGCGCCGCAAGGCGGAGGATTAGCCTAGTGAGCTGCGGTGCTGGTCACTAAACATCTTAACATAGAGGACTGGTTAAATAAAGTTAGAGACATCAACTGGGGGGGAATATTATATGTTGCTGACAAAGAATTAATAAATCTGCAAGTGCCTTAACATATCCTCTAAGATATGTTAAGGTTTAAAAAGATGTGTATGCCCAATCATGCATCTGTATTCCTAAAAGAACATTCCAGAGGCTGATGCTGTGCTGTTCTAGGGAGTAGAGAAGGGCTGGAGTCTCGGTGGGAAGGAAACTACTTTTCCTGAATACCCTTTGGAATGGTTTGAATTTTCAGCCGTATGCTTGTTATTTTCCTAATAGAAAACAACCTAGCCAAAAACCACTATCAAAAATATTTACTGAAACAAACAAAAAAATGCTTATGATATGTTAAGCTTAAACCAGCAGGCTACAAAAACAAATGTAGATGATTTTCCAACTTTTTTTGTTTATGTTTGTATTGAAAAAAGACAAAGACAAGAGAATCTACCAGTGGGATTCTGAATGATAGGATTACAGTGGCTTTTTATTTTCTCATTTGTTGCTGAATAGCATTTTCTACAATGACCAAGTAGCAATTATAATACGGAAAAAATATAACATTCTGAAATCTCGCTGCCTCAAATATATTTAGGACCTTATTTTTTCCAGCCTTTTTAAAAAATCTAAACCAAGCAGAGCGGGGTGATCGTGCTCTTTTTAGCACCGAGAAAAGACCACCAGGGCTTTTGTTCTCCTGGCTGCTCTATTATTTTTGCTGACTTCATCGTGTGGAGTTTTTCAGAGTCAAGCACGGCAGAACAGCTGTCCCTGACCACTAGCAACTGCAAAACACCCAGGGCATAAATTTAGACTTCCAGAAAGGAAGAAGAAATCAATCAGCGAGTAGCCAATGGGGGAGGGGAGGATCACACAGGGGCAGGGGCAACTTCACCGGGAGCCCCAGAGAGGAGATCAAAGAGCGGTCAAAATGCCACTCAGCACTTGTCAGTTTGGAACCAGAGGCTGAATGATCAACCATCCCAGTATCCCGTAGCTTGTACATAGCCTCAGACTTTAACTGGATGAAATCCCCACCAGGAAGAGAATGCCTTGGGCCAAACTACTGGCCATCAGTCACCAGACAGCATTCTCTCGGGAGAGGTCTAAGAGATTAGACTCCATTAACTATGAATGAATGAATGTATACAAAAAAGGGACTGAAAGTTTGACCCAGTCTTTGACATTCTTCCTAAGGAGCTCATTCTTCACCAGGGCAGCAGACATCCTTCTGGAATTTTTAAGGGGTTTCCGTTGAAATCAGGCTTATACATTCACCCAGTAAAGTTAAGCAATACAGTTCAATAATTCCGATCTAGGGCTGGCCTTGGGGTGCAGCAGATTAAGCCACCACTTACAATACCAGCATCCCATATTGGAGCGCCAGTTCAAGTCCTGGCTCCTCTACTTCTGATTGAGCTTCCTGCTAATTCTCCTGGGAAGGCAGCAGAGGATGGCTCAAGTTTTTGGGCCCCTGCCATCCACATGGGAGACCAGAATGCAGACCTGACTCCTGGCTTCAGCCCAGACCAGCCAAATGTTTCAGCCATTTGTGGAATGAAACAGTGGATAGAAGATCTTGCTATCTCTCTATCTCTCCCTCTCTCTTCATCACTCTGCCTACAAATAAATAAATATTTTAAAAATAATAATAATAATAATGCACAAGACTGTTTTGACTCCCAGACCTGGCCAGTGCATTCAGGCCCTCAAAAACTGCACACCGCTCCAGACCACACGCTCATCGCCTGAGACAGAACTGGGGTGGGGCCCAGCGGGCCTGCTTCCAGCAGCAGCAGCCACAGATGCCATCCAGGATGTTCCTTGGCAGCAAACAGGCTCCTGGGGTCAGAGGATGAGTGCATAAGACACGCCCCATGTGACCCAACTAGTGGTAGACCTGGACCACACTTGGAGCAACAGGACGTTGGAGTCTGGTGAGTAGCGTGCTTGTCACAGGCAGACTCATGCCAGCTGCTGAAGCTGGCCCATTCCGGCTTTGTCCACCTTACACATGAGGCCTCCTGCCCATCACCCCCTCCTCCTCTCCCACCATAAAGAGCTCAAGGTACCAAGTCATTCATTTTCTCTTTGTTATTTCCCCTTTCTGGTATTATAGAAGTAATAAAACCACACTACAGAGAAAAAAGGTCTCACTCATAATCCAAAGGCCTGTCGTTATCATTAACATGTTAAATATTTAATGTAACTATTCCATGAATGCATTATGCAAAATGGTGCACTTCTAATGCACACTGCCCTTTGCTGGGAGCTAGAAGCAGGCACAGGGAAAGCAAGGTCTCTGTCCTCAAGGAACTTCGCCTGTAGGAAGAGAGAATCTGAGCAAAGTCTTTTTTGTTTTAACTCATTTATTTATTTGAAAGGCAGAATGACAGAGAGAGAGGGGGAGAGAGACAGAGAGATCTTCCATGTACTGGTTCACTCCCCAGATGCCTGCAACAGCCAGAGCTGGGCCAGACTGAAGCCAGGGGCCTGGAACTGCATCCGGTCTCCCACATGGGTGGCAGGGGCCCAAGTGCTGTGCTCCCAGGTGCATTAGCAGGAGGTTGGATCCTAAGTGGAGCAGCAAGGACTTTACCTGGCACTCTGATATGGGGTATGGGCATCGTAACGGTTAGCTTAACTAGATGTGCCACAACACCTGCCCTCAAGGTCTATTTTAGAAAACAAAATCATAATCATAGCATACACAATGTTGCCTGCTGTAAAAAATTAGAATATTGTAATAAGCAATTTTCCATGTGTCTCCACAGTCTATAACTGTTATTCCACTGGTTACAAACACATTTATTTTCATATTACAGGCATTATTTATTTACCAGCTATTACAGCTAACATGCCTCTGTATACACAACTTTCCAAAATGTTCACCTTGCATACTACCTGGGAATTTCATCCTGGAGAGTATTTTGGGGGAAAATTTACAGCATCAAACATGTTCATGGCTCCACATACCTGTTACTGATTTTTCCACCTAAACTTCACATGATAAAACCTACATATCTTCATCACCTATCCTATCCCTCAAAGTAAGTGAATGCTAATCTAGGTAAAAGATTCATTCATGACAAGATCAATGGAGCGGAGAAAGCACTGTGGTGTAGCAGGTTAAGCCAACGCCTGCCGCGCCAGCATCCTATTCAGACACTATCAGGAGTCCAGGCTGATACTGCACTTCCAATCCAGCTCCCTGCGAACAGCCTGGGAGAGCAGTGGAAGATGGCCAAAATGCTTGGGCCCCTACATGCACATGAGAGACCCAGATGAAGCTCCTGGCTCCTGGCTTTGGATCAGTCCAGCTCTGGCTGTCCCAACCATTCAGGAAGTATACCAGAGGATGGAAGATCTCAGTCTCTGTCTGTCTGTATGTCTGTCTATCTCTCTCTGTATCTGTATCTTTCAAATAAATAAATAAATCTTAAAAAAAAAATCAATGGAGCACACCCATGCAAACACAAGGTTCATTTCTTTATATTCTGTGTCCCACTTTATTTCATAGTGGAAACTGAATCAGTTAATACATTTTTCAGCCTCCATTTCACACATTTCTTAAAGCCTTAAAAGGTAGGAACTATAACAAATCTCTCAAAAACTCAAAAAAAAAAGTTTTCAATAATGTTGGTTGAGGGGCTGGTGCTGTGACATAAGGGGTTAAGCCTCTGCCTACAGCACCAGCATCCCATATGGGCACCAGTTCGAGTCCCAGCTGCTCCACTTCTGATCCAGCTCCCTGCTAATGCACCTCAGAAAGCAGTGGAAAATGGCCTAGGTGCTCGGGCCCCCGCACCCACGTAGGAGACCAGGATGAAATTCCTGGCTTCGTTTCAGCCAGCTCCAGCCATTGCGGCCATTTGGGAAGTGAACAACGAATGGACGACTTCTCTCTCACTCTCTGTAACAGCACCTTTCAAATAAATGAAATGAATCTTTAAAAAAAATAATGTTGGTTGAAGTGAATTCTGACAACAGACAGCTTCCTCAAACCCTGAGAAGGTAGCACTGATTTTCCTACAGTGGTTACAAAACGCTGCTGCTTTTAGTGAAGAGAAGCCCTCTTTTCACAGGACCCCTTTCCCCTTTTCCTGTGCCGGCCAGTCTTCCTTCCTTTCCATAAACACACGCTTCTACCAGCACCTACCACCTGCACCCTCCCCCTTAACGCCCGTGGGTTTCTCTCTCTTCCCTCGTCTCTGGGTTTGCGTGTGTACACCCCTGTGCACTTGAGGCTAATGTATGCTGCATAAAACACAAAGTTCAAAAACTAGTCAGAACATCGGAGCTGGAAAAATTGCAGTAGCCGGATGTGTCTGCCAGGAACTCACCATACAAATTTAATTAGACAGAAAACACCGGAAAAAGGAAAGAAGAGGATACCTACGTCTAAATCTGACTTTTAGTGGACTTTCAGGATCCCCTCCCACATGCTTCCAGCAACGCTGGTCTGCAGTATCCCTTCTCTATTTATTTGCTGTTGATAAAATACAATGCCTTTAACTGCCTCTGTGCACTTCCTAGGGGAAAGAAGCAGCCAACTCACTTGAGCACACACAAGATTTTCCATCTTGTCTTGAAAAGCATGCCCAGAAAATTAAAAACTCACACATGTGTTTATAATTTGAAGTACAGATCAAGACACAGACCTGGAGGATTTATGCTCTGGGCTGGCAGACGGCACATCTTCAAAGGAGGAAGTGTGTGTGTGTGTGTGTGTGTGTGAGTGATTTTTTTTTTTAAATTCCGACGGTATTGAAAATACACTCTGGCTGCACCTTCCCGAAGTTTCTGTCCTGGCTTGGGCTGGCAGTCTGGTGAACTTGTTAGACAGTCCTTACTTTTCCTGTACTGTCTGGGAAGATAACTGGCACCCCCACTAGAGGCCTCTTTCCAACCAAGAGCTCTGTGAATGTGTGGCCCATGATTGCTGAATTCTCATGAGAATGGCAGAGTCCCATGCCACTTTCTCTTTGTAAAAGTGTCCTAAAATATGGGGACATAAGTCACGGCATGCCTGTGGCATCTGCGTACTGAGAAATGGCACGGTCTGACCCTGTCACCACTCAGTGGGGGAAAGGCTCATCTCTTACAAGCCAAAGCACGAACACTCTTGACAAGCTCCCGCTGTCCACGGGCTGATGGCAAGAGCGCGGGGACGCATGCTCCCCTTCATCGTCTCACAACTTCTGTGTGAGGTTAAAGAATATTTCAGGGGACAGGGATGTTCGGCGCAGCAGTGCCCGTGCTGGAGTCCCAGGTCCTCTGTCAATCCAGCATCCTGCTAGTGTGCACCCAAGGAGGCAGCAGCGATGGCTCAAGTACCTGGGTCCCTGCCACCCACGTGGGAGACCAGGATGGAGCTCCTGGCTCCTGACTTTGGCCTGGCCCAGCACTGCCTGTTGCAAGTATTTGGAGAATGAACAAGTAGATGGGAGACCCCTCGTCCCATCACTCTGCGTTTCAAATAAATAAATAAATAAATGCTTTTAAAAAGTGAATATTCTAGAGCAGGAGTTGTGGCATAGTGGGTAAAGCTGCCACCTGGGACACCGGCATCCATATGGGTACCAGTTCGAGTCCCAGCTGCTCCACTTCTGATCCAGCTCCCTGCTAATGCACCTGGGAAAGCAGCTTGAAGATGGTCCAAATGTTTCAGGCCCTGCTACCCATGTGGTAGACCCAGATGAAGCTCCTGGCTCCTGGCTCCAGCCTGGCCCAACATTAACTGTTGCAGACATTTAAAGAATGAACCAATGGATAAAAGACCTCTCTCTCTTTTCTCTCTCTCTCTAACTCTTTCAAAATAAATAAAGATTTTGTTTAAAGTAATTATTCTACACAAGCTGTCAGCACTCACATGATTACCAAATGATAATAACTCCTCCTTACTACCTTAGATCCTGTAAGGCCTTCCTTCCCTCTCCCGTTCACGGGGTATGCCTTGGATTCAGACTTAGAGGTTTACTCAGACAGAAGCAAACTGAGTAAAGCCTTATAGTAGACCCTGTTTGGCAAACACAAAAACTAAAATTGCAGTTAAAGCCACACCATGCTGGAGATGGTTATTTGAATTAAAGTGCAAAAATCGTTTTCAGAGCCCGCTTCATTTAAGTGTATGAAAATTCCTTAGCTCTAAAGGCCCAAGAAATCTATCTCCTTTCAGAAAGAATCTGTTTCCATGAAGCCACTAACTCCACGATGAATTTAAGTGAAGGGTTTCTCCTCCCACAATTAAAACATGCTCAATTTATAAGTCACATTTCAGGAATGCATTTAAAACTCTTAGAAAAAGACAAGATACTAGGCATCTACCAGAATGAAGTTTCTTGGGGGAGGGGAAACCGAAGCATTTCCACCAGAGGGCGCTGTTCTCATTGGCAGTAATGAATGCGGTATTCCTAACTTAAAGCCCCAAATAAATTTTTTTCTTGAAATTCTTTGTGATGAACAATCTTAAAATATAACATATTATGGTTAAATACAATAAATATTTACTTCAGTTTATTATAGGCCAAAGTCCTATGTTTTTCACAAATACAATCTCATAATTTCCTCATACAACACAGAATCTTCATTCTACATATGGGGAAACTGAAGCACAACTAAGTAACTTAGCAGAATCACCGAGCTGGTAACTGGCAGGGCCAGGATTCAAATTCTGGTAGCACGAGCCCCAAGCATATCTCACCTATGTCATGTCTGAATGTGCTCAATAATACCACTGATGCTAACACAGCTCTAGAAATATTGAAAATTAGCGATAAGAGGTGCTAATCTCATTATCAGATAGTAATGTTATTTTGACAGCATTTTCACATATACACAAGTACTTCCCATTGGAGGGAAAATAGCACTTATGTTCACTTACTTGTCATCTACATCTCATGAAAAGTGCCAAAGTTCTAGATTTCACAAGGAGAGAGAGAGGAACTTGCTCTTTTATTTTTAAAGATAATGAGTACGAATCACAGGCAAAGCTGAGGGTTGAAGTGAAATATTCTGAGTAAATCATTATTACTAGCACCACCCTGGGACTCAAAATTGTATCCTGGTCTTCAGAACTAACTTGGCATTTCTGATTTTTTTAAGATTTATTTATTTATTTGAAAGAAGAAGATACAGAGAGAAAGGAGAAAGAGAGATCTCCCATCTGCTGGTTCACCCTCAAATGGCCACAAGAGCCAGAGCTGGGCCAGACTGAAGCCAGGAGCCAGGGGCTTCTTCCAGTTCTCCCAACTGGGTGGCAAGGGCCATCTTCAACTGCCTTCCCGGGCATATTAGCAGGGAGCTGGATCAGAAGTAGGGCAGCTGGGACTCAGACATATGTGATGCCGGCACTGCAGGCAGCAGCTTAACCTGCTATAGCACAACGCTGGCCCCGGTGTTCCTGGATACATGTCTATCCTTGGGACACATCTGTGACTCTGTGTAGGCTGACACCATATTCTGAAATGGGCAAATATTCAAGTATTGTTGGAAAAACCCAAGAATATATGTCTTGAGAAATGTACTGACCTCATTTATTAGAAATATGGAAAGCAAGGTATTTTATTTAGCTACAGTACGTATGTTTCACAAAGTTCCAATCACAGCTTCTTTAGATTACTCCACTAACATGACTGGACTGTGTATGTGTGTGTGTGCACACACAAGCACAGGCAGATCACATGTGCCTTCAGTATCAAGCTTCAACCATTCTAGTTCCTTTCTAATTTAATTAGTACACTTCCTACTTGTTGCACAATTTTTACAAGGAGCACACAGAAGAGCATAACGAAGCATATTCCCCACAGTGTTATACATACCAGCAACACACTAGTAACAGCCTAATTATCCATTGGACAGGAACTAGTTAAATAAACTAATTATAACATGTCAATATGCTGGACCACTGGGCAACTTTTAAAAAGAATGAAGCAGCTCCATATGCGTGGCTACAGAGGTGGAAAAAGCAAAGTGCAGAACACTGGGTATAAAATGCTAGGTGCACACGCACACACACAGACACACACACACACACACACAGCAGGAAACACTGCCTGGCTCCAGGAAGTAAACTGGGAGATTAAGGAAATGGGGATTGAATGAAGACTTACTTTCTGACAGCCCCTTTGAAGTGCCTGAATTTTTTTAAAAAACATATCCATAAAAGATTTTTTTCCAAAGAGAGTCAAGTGAAGGTGAAAACATTAATAACTAGTTTTCTGAACATTACATGGTCAAAGTCACCGTGCAACAGGTGCAATGCCACCTAGCCTGGATCTTCTTCGCCACCCTGACACCTGCTTCCTGCCTGAGCTCTCACATAGTTGAGACCAACAGGGCGTGGGTGTCTGGGAGGTGCTGGTTTCCAACCACTGGGAGAAGCACAGGTGCTTCTCCCAGACCTTTCAGATAAGGAACACCACGAGGTCTACCCCAGGGCAGCTGCTTTCGAGATACGATGTAGTCTCCAAGCTATGAAACAGCAGGTTCAGGCTTCCTGGAAGAACGGGTGCTTGCAGCTAACCGGGGTCTACCCAAGTTCACGCTCACTTTGGCTAGGCCCCAGTGAGAAGGAGGACTGTCCAGTAACGCTGCTTCCATTTTTATCCTATCCATTCCTGAAAATCCACCAGGAGATTCTTTTCACACCCTAAAATTAGCTCCTGGGTACAGCAGTCTGCAGATATCTAATCTTAAGTGGAAATGGTATCGCAAACAGCATCTTCTTTTATATAACTTTAAATTGGCCCATTTTTCTTCTTTGATTTTAGCCCCTGGGGGCAAGGGAGGGAGTGAATGCCACAAAGGCAGGCAGCTGAGCTGCCCCTGCTGCTCATGGCCAGTGGGCAGGGGTTTAGCTCTCTGGGTTTCCAGGCAGCAGGCAGAAAATGCGACCCCCTCAAGTCTGCAGGCCACACCTGCAGGCGGTGATGCAGTGGAGGATGAGTGACACTGTCCCCAGGGTCCACAGAGGAGCTGCGTGTTGACTATGCAGTGGTTAACTGAATTGTGAAGTCGTACTGACTTGCATGACTGGGAAAGTCTCCTCTCATCTACAACATGGGGATCCTGTCGCTCCGGGGGCTGTGCTGAGGAGTTAATGCAACTGGGCCTGTGTGTGACAGTGACCAAATTCACAGACGGGGGCAGCTGCCCTATGTGCCTGTGTGTGCGGATGAAGACAGGAGGCCTAAGGGATTTTTCTTTCTTTTAATTTTTATTTATTTAAAAGGCAGAGAAAGAAAAGAGTTCTTCCATCCCTTGGTTGACTCCCCAAATGCACGCAACACCCGGGGCTGGGCCAGGCTGAGGCTGGGAGCCAGGAACTCCATGCGTGTCTCCATGTGGGTGGTGGGGATCCAAGCAGTTGGGCCATCACCTGTGCACTAGCAGGAAGCTGGAATGAGGAATCGAACCTGGGACTTGAACCGAGGTTCTCCAATATGGGTTGTGGGTGTTCCAAGTGGCATTTTAACCACTGCTCCAAATGCATGCCATACGTGATGCTTTCAAAGAGCTCCCAAGAAGGGAACTGGAGCAGAGGTGAGAGTGCCATGTCAACCTAAGGTGGGGGCAGCAGTGTCATGAGCCATGTGGTAAAGAGGCCAAGGCAAAGGGGGCAAGGAGGGTGATAGCCCCAAGAAGAAGGAGAAAAACCCTGCTTGGGTGCAGGAAGAGGCACCGAGACGACCAGAACTGCTCCTGCCCAGAGCCTGCGGGCGGACCCTGGTAACTCCAGCGGGCAGGCTGCGCGCGGGGCTTACCGAGACTTGGCTGGGCCACTGCCATGGACCTCTGCGGCACTGGCGTGGAAGTGACGGCAGCGTGCAGGTTCATGTGATTCAGGGGCTGATTCATCGCCTTCCTAGGGTCTTGCCATGTGGTGATTTTTTCTATGTGACTAAAAGAAGGAAAAACAATTATCTTTTTAATTGCCAGCATCGTTATCAACACCACCAAAACCAGCACAGCAGTTAAGTGACGCCAATTCTCGGCTTAGGCTGCTTTACACATGACTGGTGATTGTGTCTGGCTTCTCCAAGGGTGCACACCTGCCCACATGGCCCTCCTTGGCGGGGGGGGGGGGGGGGGGTCCCACTGAGGATTTTGTGGGCGTCTCTCTGGACACCAGCTATGCTGTCCAGACTGCTCCTAGGTGCAGCAAGCCCCAACAAAACTCCCCTCGACCCCAAAGGCTGGTTCCCTGACACTCCCAACACTCAGGGGATGATGCTTCCCCACCATCCCCTCCCTGGGGTGCCACGGTGTGAGCCCCTCCTCCAAAGTAAGGCCCCAGCTCTCCTCCCCTGCTGCCAGCCCCCCACATTCTCTCCATCATGGAATTAGCATGAGAAGGCTCTTTCACCTGCTCTCTGCCAAAGACGGGCCTTGACCCAGTCTCTTACTGGACATCCCCGAGCTCTTCCTCACAGGGAGGCTTGCTGAGGCCCACAGGGTAATACATAAAGCCCTCCGGGAGCTCACCTTCCACCAAGCAAGGCAATGGCTCGTACTGCGGGGCAGAGGAGCAGCAGCAGCAAAGTTGAATATGCCAAGTTTGGCAAGTATCAGATTATGGCGAAACCTGCACACTGAGGTGTGAAAGTGTCCCAGGCAAGGGAAGATACCCTTAGACTACGGAGCATACACAACTCCCAATAGTTGCTACTATAATTCATCTCCGAGAAGCCAGCTGCAGGGTTTCCAGGACGTCCCTGGAAAGTTGGGAAGGGCCTCCAGCTTCACCCACCTCCTCCAAAACCTCATTTCAAGTCACTTCCGGGGCCTCCTAGGCCCTGTTCCACTCCAGCAAGCTCCACCTTTAATCAGAGTTTGTTCTACATATCATCAGCCCTCCATATCTATGGGTTTCACATGCACAGATTCCCACAGATCAAATATAGGGTCAGGAAAAAAAATTGCACCTGTACTAAACATGTATGGACCTCTTTTTCTTGGCCCTAAACAAAGCAGTTTAACGACTATACGCATAGCATCTCATTGCATTGGGTATTATGAATTTTGTGCCATTTTAAGGAAGGGACCTGAACACCCTTAGATTCCGATATCTGCAGGAAGTCCTAGAACCAACACCCTCAGATACCACGAGTTGACTGTAGGTATTTTAAAGATGCATCACATCCTCCTGGTGCCCCTATTTTTTATTTTCCAAATGGTATCAGGTCTTTCTGTGTCCATCAAAGACAACACACTTTGATAGAAGACACTGAATATTAGCTCGTTCTGTGCCTTGCAGCTAGGTTTGCCTCTTCCCTGTCAAGCCCCAGCCACTGCTGACCCTTCCTGGCACACACAGAAAGGAGTCTGGTAGTGTTGTAGGTAAGGGACCAGAAGAAATGCATCACCACACCCTCCCCCCAAGGGTTGCCTCTAAAAACTTCTTCCTTGCCCTGCAGCTTAAAATTGCTATTGTAGCAATGCCACACTGGCCTGGCCAAAAAGATCCAGCGGCCTGCATCCTTCCATGATCTACAGGCCATTACGATATCATCATAATAAAGCTAACCATGCCTGACACGCCCAGTCCCACCATGCCCCCGATGTCATGACACATCAAAGACTTCCTAAAAAGGTGAGAAAAGTGGCAGTCATCAGACTCCTGGAAATCTCCGCCATTTCCTGGAAACCCCCCCAAAGCATCACCCCCGTACCTCCAGATCTCAAAATGGGATCATCCCAAAGGGATGCAGCTCACTCTGGACCAGGCCTGCACCCCTGCTTTAGCGTGTACTTCTGCTTCGCTAATATATCTTACTCCTCTGCTAACTTTTATCTATGTCGAACCTCTGTTCATAGGAGACAAGTACCTGGACCCCAAGCCTCCCAACAGCATCTCTTTGTTAAGAATCCTTCATTTAAAATAATGATGATAATAATAATAATAATAACAACGGAGATCTCGTTCTGCGGCACACCAGACTGAAAGCAGCCCCCTGCGATATGAACACCAGTTCAAGAGGCTGCTCCACTACTGATCCAGCTCCCTGCTAATCACCTGGGAAAGCAGTGGAGGATGGTCCGTGTGTGCTTGAGCCCCTGCCATCCACACCCAGGGAGACTTGGATGGAGCTCCAGGCTTTTGACTTTGTCCTGGCCCAGCCCTGGCCATTGCAGCCACTTGGGGAGTAAGCCAGAGGATGGAGGACCTCTCTCTCTCTCTCTGTGTAACTCTGCCTATCAAATAAATAAATAAATCCCTTTTTTAAAAAAATACCTAATGCCTACTAAAAACAATGGCACCTGTGGAACCTTTGGTGTTCGGATCCTCTGCGGGGATCATGCAGCTTAATTCTAAGTCAAGAAACCTCTTTGCACTGATTGTGTTTGTTTCATTTTTCTTCCCTTCTGTTAGCTCACATTTCAATACTGAAACCAAGGGAAGCATTTGGAACAGAGTTTAAAATGCTGCTTGGGACACTTTCAACCTATATCCCAGCCTCTTCTAGTTCTAACTTTCTGCTAATGCACACCCAAGAGGTAGTAGGTGAGAGCTCAAGTACTTGGGTCCCCACCACCCATGTGGGAGAACCAGAAGAAGTTCTGGTCTCTGGCTTTGGCCTGGTCCAGATCTAGCCATTTATGGACATTTGGAATTGGAATGAACCAGCAAATGGAAGATCTCTATCTGTCTGTCTGTCTGTCTATCTATCTATCTATCTTGTCTCTGTCTCACTGCCTTTCGAATAAGTAAAAATAAATAAATAACAAAAATAATAAATGCTGACAGTGTTAAAAGTCTTATTCAGATTTCTTCATTGAAGACTTAACGGTATTGTTGTAGGGAATTCATCCATTGCCTTGAATGAAAACTTGGACGTTTTCCTAAGACTTTTTTTTCCCTTGAGTATTATTTTATTTAAGTGAAAGGCAGGGTGTGAGAAATAGATATTCCATCCACTGGTTCACCCTGACTGAAGCCAGAGGCCCAGAACTCCATCCAGGTCTTCCACATGGGTAGCAGGGAATCAAGTACTTGGGCCATCACCTGCTGCCTCCCAGGCCCATTAGCAGGGAGCTGGATCAGAAGCAGAGCAGCAAGGACTCCAACTGGTGCTCTGATATGGGATGCTGGAGTCACAAGAGGTGGCTTCTCCCACTGCATACAACATTGTCCACTTAAGAAGACTGAAATGAATGTGATCTTAAAAGTCAGCCTCTAAAAAGGAAACAGAGTTAACTACTGAGTTCCAAAACTGTAGATGCCATCAGTCTTCCTTAAAAAGTAAAAAATTAGTAAGTCCAAAATTATCCCAAAGGAATTAAAATAAAAGAACCAAGTCTGTCTTGATAAGAACAAAGCATCAGGCTGGTGTTGTGGCGTAGCTGGTAAAGCTGCGGCCTGCAGTGCTGGTATCCCATACGAATGACGGTTTGAGATCCAGCTTATCCAGTTCCGATCCAGCTCTCTGCTATGGTTTGAGAAAGCAGCAGAAGATGGTCCAAGTCCCTGGGCCCCTGCATCCATGTGGGAGAGAGACCTGGAAGAAGCTCCTGGCTCTTGACTTTGGATCGGCGCAGCTTCAGCAGTTGCAGACATCTAGGGAGTGAACCAACAGGTAGAAGACCTCTCTCTCTCTCTCTCTCTCTCTCTCTCTCTCTCTGTCTCTGCCTCTCTGTAACTCTGCCTTTAAATAAATAAATAAATCTTAAAAAAAAAAATAAATAAACAAACATCGGGAGCCGGCAATGGGTGTGGTGGGCATTGGTTCTTCTTGTCCCAGCTACTCCACTTTCAGATGCAGCTCCCTACTAATGGCCTGGGACAAGCAGCGGAAGATGGTCCCAGTGTTTGGGCCCCTGCTGCCCACAAGGGTCATCTGGATGAAGCTCCTGGTTCCTGGCTTCTGGCTTCGTCCCAGCTCAACCCTGGCCACTGTGGCCATCTGGGGAGGGAACCAGCGGTTGGAAGATCTCTCTTTCTGTGTGTCTTCCTCTCTCTCTCTCTCTAACTCTGACTTTCAAATAAATAAATAAATCTTAAGGTTGAACTAAAGAGATGAGAATCATTTCACTAAGCATTAAAAAAAAATTCAAAAAGCAAAGCAACAGTTTTAGTTCCAGTTTCAGACCAGCCGTTGTAATTCTGCTTACAGCTCTCATGAAATCCTTTTGTCAACTTTCCGGCCTGCTGGAAGTGGGGTAGGGGGTGTCCCAGCCAGGCGCAGGGGGGTTGTCACAGGCCCTCAGAGCCAGGCGCCAACAGCTGAGGAAGTGAGGGTGGGCAAACTCCCTTCAGCCAAGTAAGGAGAGCTCAGAAACCCTTTGATTTGTCCTTTAGGACCCATCCTATTAAAAGCTGTTTTCCAAGGTAGACACGTCCTATACACAGCCACTTTGCGTTCCGGTAGCAGAAGGCAAAGAATCCTTCCCTTTCATGCAGCTCCCTCTGACTCCTACCTGGAGCGGCTCCACGGGGTGGGGGGAGAACCAGCCCAGGGGGGAGGCAGCCACAGGCTCCGCGTGGCCGAACACGCAGGACACTGCTGTGGGGGATATTCAGCTGCCAGTGGGAGGCATCACCCAGGAGCCCCACTCTCCCTCCCATCCTGAACAAGTGGAGGAGGGAGGCGTCCAGGGCACAGAGCCCTTAGGGAGGGCAGCCGCCACCTGCAGGACCGAGTGGGTGGCGCCTTCAGGCGGCCACCCCCTCCCTCGTCCTCACCGGTCTGACCCCAAGGAGGTACAGCTCATTCACTCGGAGGCCTGTCCCCAGATGCCCACCGAGCCTGGGAGCCCCGGTGGCTCACCCGCACAGCTCCCTGCTCAGACTTCTGAAGTCTGTCTTGTTGTAAAGCAGTCTTGTTCCCGGCCGGTTTGGTCATGAAAAGTGTCATTCACTGGCAGTCCCCGCAGACAGAAGCACAAGAGGGAGACTTTCTGAAGTGGGCAGTTCCCATCACTCTGAAAGGGCTCTGAGGCGGCCCCTCATGACCCCAGCCCAGCCGCAGAGCAGTCCACGGGACCAGCGTGGTCCTCAGGCTCCACTTGGAGTGCTGTCCACAGTGGCTCCCGCTCGGAATGCAACAAGCCACGGGAAGTGCTCAGCACAGGTGCCTGACACAGCGCTGATGATCTGAGCTGAAAACCAAATTCTCCTGCCTTTCCAACCATTTAGAGCCCCCCCCCCCCCGCCTGGATATGCCATTCACTCTTTCATTCTGCTGTCTCATCCCTGCTCACTCTCCCAATGCTACTGAGTCACTTCCTTTCTCATATTTCTCAGTGGAACCCTATTGTCTGCCAGGACCCACAATTTAGCCAGATTAATCCCTCCTTCCTAGGACTCCCACCTCCTTCCTGGCTCCACTCCCTTGCTGAGTCTACTTCAAAAAAAAAAAAAAAAAAAAAAAAAAAGTCTCTCCACTGTTCAGAAAGTACAGCTTCCCTGGGAAATCAACAGAGAGATCGTTTTTCAATCCTCCTATACTGTAGATGCACATCCTATAAATACATACTCCGAGGTGGGCGTTGTGCTGGGGCCACCTGTGCTAGTCACATCCCATACCAGCGTCCCGGCTCCTCCGCTTTCCATCCAGCTCCCTGCTAATGCACCCCGGGATCAGTAGAGGATGGCCCAAGTCCTTGAGCCCCTGCCACTCACGTGGGAGACACGGATGGAGTTCAGGGCTCAGCCTGGCCCAGACGCAGCTGTTGTGGGCATTTGGGGAGTGAACCAGCAGACGGAAGATCTCTGTCTCTCTGCCTTTCAAGCAGATGAAGATAAATAAGCTGTATTCTGTACAGTTTTTTCATATTTGAAAATGGAATAAAAAAAAAAGAAAAAAGATACCAAACTGTTTATGGTGACTCAAGCAAGGAACAGGCTACGTGGTTATTTTTTTCCTTATCTAAACTTCTCTGCACTTTCCAGCATTTAGTAGTGACTACGGATTGCTTTCATAACCAGTAAAAACAGAAACACTCGTGAAGGTACAAAAAGACAAGAAGGAAAACTGCAGCATGGATACGCAGGTCACGGGGTACTAAATAGTTGTTGAAGATAAACAGATTGGGCTTCTGTCTTCCAGTGGTCCAGGTAAGAAGTGGAATGAAATCAATTATCCAGTTTTGCACGGCTTATGTCGAGAAAGGATACCAGTTCCGAAGGAGAAGGAAAACTTTTCTAAACACCAAAAAAATATTTTTCCCCTAGACTTAAAATACACACACACAAAGATCTCACAGAAAAGGAAGCTGTCTGTGGCCGGCACACAGGGAGTGGTCTTTCCACTTCCTTGGAGGCCCCTGGGCCCCTCCTTCCCAGACGGCCTCCTTCTTTCAGTCAGGGAGAAAGCCAGACCAAGGGCAGCCACATTAGGACATCTCAGAGAAGCGCCCTGCTCCCAGGACAGGGTGCTCGCCAAGGGGCAGGAGAGGCCGGCACTTCCCTGAGAAGATACTTGGCTGGAGACGGGAGCTTATGCAAAACTGTTGTGTGAAATTGTTTTCCCTTGTGGATGAATACTTTCTTCAATAAAGACAAATTTAGAAAGCTGTTGCATTTATGAAGCGAAGTCTTTGTGTGGGGTGAAAATGTCATTGGAATCGGCAAGGGTGACACGCTCACCCTCCCCGCCCCCCTCCCCGCTGGGGCCTGCCCCTCCCATCAACGGGAGGGGCGGGGCTAACTCGCTTGCTCTCCACTCCAGCAACCCACAGGCTGCTTCCTGAACTTTCACCTAGATGAGAACGCCACAGCCTGAGGGCTTCCCCTCCCGCTGTTTTTGTTGTTTTCTTCCCTGCCTTCCCCTAACCAGCTCTTCTCTCCTCCAGCCTCATATCCCAAGGACATCTGGGACCCAAGCCACCTCTGGGTCCTGGGTCCTCACTGTCCATGATATAAAAGTATCACTCCCACTGGAATGTCCCTGGCAGAGCGGCCAGACCCCATGGGCTCTGCAAAAAACAAAGTCCTGCAGTCACACCTGAGTTTTAGACTAGCTTTGACCCTGCATGACCTATTTGGACAAGGCATCTAACCCATCCCAGACTCAGCACTGTATCCATGAGACATGGGTTAAAAAAAAAAAAAAAAAAAAAAAAAGATAACAGATAATACCAGTTTTTGTTCTGCAGCTCTTCCAACTGCCAAGGTCATCTGAAGATTTAAGACCAGTTCACTGGTTTCGCAACCTCACTCAGCAGTGAGCTGTATGGAAGGCAGCTCTGGCCTCAAGCCCAAGGCTGCAGGTTTATTCAGCAGTCAAGGACTGACTGTGCACCTATTATGCACAGTGCACAATGCACCAGGTAGGCATATAGAAATAGAAAATGAAAAACTCCTAACTAGCAACGGAACCACCAAAGGCAAAGAAAATCTTGTCTGGAAAAATCAAATCCACCTACTTCTTTCCCAGGAAAAGGCCTAGGGTTTTTAGATGGATTTACCCTCCATGTCTTGACCTATCACACTAACTTTATGGAAGGAAGCCATGGAATAAGGGCTTTATTAAACAGAAAAGACCTGTGTAATACATTCTGTATTGCTGGAGCAAACAAAGATATAAAAACAGGAATGACTACTAGTGCTTCATTCTGTAGGAATTTAAAATTCTTAGCTGCATGTTGCTTGTTTGTATGGGCAAAGATTTCCATCCTCAAGCCAAGTGCTTTGTCTTTTTTCACTGGGCCTCCTGTCTGCCCTCACTTCTGTAACATGTTAGAGTTTCACGTTTGTGTCAGACAGCAGGGCTCCCAGCACCCACAGAACTGTTGGGACAGACTTGCAGACACCTCCAACCTGCCTCTTCTTTTCTGTCACAACCTGGCGAGGCAGTTAAGAACGCCAGGCCATGAGATGGGAGTTTAAAGGCAGCCTGAAGTCTCAAGGGCGACCCTTCCAAAGTCAATCACACTGCTGTTACTTGACTTCATCCCCTCACTCCCTTGATGAAGTTCCTCTTCAATGGCGGCCACTGCTCCTTCTTTCGGGGTGTTCCTATTGCTCTCCCAGTGTACTATGAGCTCATTGCTGGCCCCATGGAGCACAGGAGAGTGTTCTACCATAGCAAGCATTTGAAAAATACACTCTGGCAACCCCTGTGATACTCACAAGCCCAATTTAGGAGACAAGCAAACTGTCTTATTTTAGAAAATAAATAAAAATTTAAAAAATCTTTTGATTCGCTGCACCAATTTGCCACATTCTTAACGTTAAAGCAAATGTACCCACTGAAGACTACCTAAAAACTGACAGGGGCCGGAGCTGTGGCGTAGCAGGTAAAGCCACTGCCTTGCAGTGCTGGCATCCCTTTTAGGCACCAGTTCAAGTCCCGACTGCTCCACTTTCAATCCAGCTCTCTGCTATGGCCTGGGAAAGCAGTAGAAATGGCCCAAGTTCTTGGGCCCTGCACCTGCATGGGAGACTCAGAAGAAGCTCCCAACTCCTAGTTCGGATCTGGGCAGCTCCAGCCATTGTGGCCATCTGGGGAGTGAACCAACAGATGGAAGACACTCTCTCTCCTTCTCTCTCCCTCTGCCTCTCTGTAACTCTTGCCTTTCAAATAAGTAAATAAATATTTTTTAAAAACTGATAGAGTAAGAAACTTTGCAACTTGCTTTTTGCAAGCCATTCTAGTTAGACCCATTAGTGTTAAAAATGAAAACTGAAACAGATTTAGAAGAGGCTGATAAATTCCCACATAGGGTTCGCCAAGTGAACTTGACCCACTGTCAGCAGATAACAAATGCTGTGCCAAATTTTAATCCCATGCCAGATGGCAAAAAGACTTGCCCAAGACTCATATTAAAGTTTTGAAAATTTCCCCAATTAGAATTAGAATACAAGTATGAAAAAGCTGGTTTGCTTTTTTGTTACATTTCAAGGATAAATGCTGCTTATATTTCAATCAAATTAAACATTCCCATGTTTTTATTGAAATTTCAAAACCTAGGAAATAGCACATATCTTACTCATATTGTACATTTCTCTAACTGGTATCTTCTATTTGCTTCTTTGTTTGCCAATCGCTCTTAGTTCTTCCAACTGACACCCCAGACAGGTGTGACCAACAAGAACAAATCTCCATGGCTGGACGCACACACTTTCTCCAGAGTCCCTCGGCTGTCACCCTAAGCCAGAATGCAATGGGAGTCACCATCACTGTGGGTGCTCAGCTCTCGGGCCCCATCACAACCCAACCTGATCATATTCATAAGATTAGTAGCCACACAGTAAGCTGTTGCCCTGTGCTTAACCCTATCCACCCTTTTGTGTAATGGGGCGTCAGCTTTTGAACTTCAATGCCCTGACAATCAGAAATAAAGTGTTGGCTCCTCACGCGGCTGAACAGATACACAGCTTGTGTCTTACTGTATTCCCAAAGCGATTAGTTTCCCTCGCAAGCTGTCACCCTTCCTACTTTCACCCCAGCTGATGATTCTTTGTCCTAAAGCAGCTTCTATAACACTTCCAATTGGTCACAGTTCTCCATTCTGTGCAAATGCTACACAGCACGGGCACCACCTCCTGCTAAGAACTCCACCACATTCGAATGAAAGAAAGAGACAAAAGCCAGGCTGCAGATGCACAAAGCTGACACCTCCATTAGCAAAACAGCAGTTTAAACCTCCACGCTGTAGAGAGAGATTCTCCCATCATACAACAAAGGTGACTGTTCACTTAACAGAAATGTGCTGGATGAGGAAGCGCCTCTTTCTTTGAAACCACAAGGAATTTATAGTTAAAAGGTTCCGGTCAGATTTTCACCTAGGCAGCTCATCAAACATAGCTGCAGTCTATGACCCAGGAATAATAACTCTTATATAAATAGGGGATTTTTTAGGCTCCTCTAATAAAAGATGACCCAAGAGCAGAAGCATTATTTTGGTGCACGCTTCCGGTCTCCACCATTCATTTGCCAATCCAAAAAATTTCAGAATTCTCTGGAATTCTGCATGAATGGCAGGGATTGTATTTTTAACTACCAGGCTCTAATCCTTGACTTCCATCCCAGCCTTGCCAAGAAGCCTCCACTTGTTTAAATTAGCAGCAGCAGCGTGAAAGGTCTGCTGGGATTGCCGCTGCGGCAGCTGTGCCGATCCGTCTACCTCGAGTCCTCCCGCTGCGCACCACTGACCTCTGCACACTCATTCCTTCTGAACCCGTCAGGGCACAAGCTGAGTCCAGCGGAGCTGCTGGCAGACCCAGGGAGCAGGATGAGCCCGCTTGGGATCATAATATCCGTGGTTCCTGCAGGGGTTTACGTATCAGAGTATTTTGTCCCGGGGATAGGAAAGAAGGGGACATTATGAATGTGTCACTTCTCGGAGAAACCTCTTTGGGAAGCGGGTGACTCATTCACACAGTCCCACAGTGTGACTCACGGACCTGGCTTCCAAGGGTGAGCGGTTCAGCCATTGTGTCTGAGACACCTATCATCCGTTCGGCTCCCCAGTATCACCCAGCACCAGCAAACCTCCCTTCACCCCTGCAAATGGCGCCAAAATCTTGCTTAACCTCATTCCTCCCAGAGACTGGGAGCTGTTTTGTTTGCTGGTTTTTTACTTGGGTCAAGAGCCCTATTGATAAACTTTGGCTGAGTCACAATTTTATTATCAACACTAGCATGTTTTTTCTCTTCTCATGGCAGTATCAGTAAAGCTTTAAAAAGGTTAGCAGAGGTGGGCATTTAGCCTAGCATTTAAGACTCCAGTTAAAGATACCCATGTCCCATACTGGAGTGCCTGCATTCAATTTCCAGCCAAATGCTGGTTCTAGCTACCTGCTAATGAATACACTGTAAGGCAGCAGGTGATGGGTCAAGTAATTGGGTCCCTGGCCCCGAAGTGAGCACCTGAGTTGAGTGTTTGGCTCCCAGCTTCAGCCTCAGCCAAGCCCCAGCTGGTGCAGGCACCTGAGGGGTGTGCCAGTGGATGGGCGTTCTCTTTGTCTCTTTTCACAGATTTACAAATCACTAAGTTTCTTGTGCTGGAACTGAACAATGCATGAGTTTATTTCACTATATTTTAAGTAATTTCTAGGTGCTAAGTATAAAACATGTACCTGTTAGAGTCTTTATTCCACTTTCCTCCTTTCCCAAGACAAAATCATGGGATGGGAAGGAAGCGGCGCGAAGAAATGACAAGGCTCCTTATGAATGGTGAGTTCTAGAATTATCAGCCTAATGTGGGAAGGATTTATCCATGTACTTACTGGACAAACATTTATTGTGAGGTTCTGTTTTCCACAGGGATTTGGTTCCAAACTCAGTTTTCACACATGTGGACCGTGGTAAAAATTACCCCCTGAAAATCCTTTAAATACGCAGTCCACTGGGCTTTGTGTATACGGTACGATATTACCTTTCAGTATGTTCACTGCAGCCAGCTCCGCCCACGGTGAGGATACGGTGCTGTGTCTGTGGCTCAGCCCCGGATGAAACAGCGCTGCACCCAAATACATATGTTGGGATTTGCCACTCAAAGATGCATATGGTGCTGAGGGTATATGGAGCTGGCGATCCAATGCGTGGGGAGACATGGCTGTGAAATAAGGGGCTTAGAGCACTAACCCTCCTGTTTCTGCTGTCAGACAGCCCCAGAACCGAGGCTCTGTCTCAATGGCTGCATTTGAGATGCGCTCTCCATCCCCGCCGCATCTTACATCTCGGAGGCAGCTCCAATCTCTCTATTAGTTGTAAGAAGGAGTTTGGTTTTAAGCCACCAAGCTACGGTAAATGCTAAAAAAGGTGTTTTCCCAGCTCTCTTCCTGGAGAAAGTGTCAATCCCGCAAGACTGGCTCACTCCTTTTAATAGATGCCTTTCACAAGCTCCGTGGGACCCATGCTTCTGACCAATCAGCTGTAAGTCGGAGTTTCCACTTGGCAACATTCAACGAGCTTTCAAGTAGCTGGACACATGGAAGTTTCTGGAGGGTGGTGCATGCAGGTAGGACATGGAAGCTTGGAGCCCCTTCCTGCATGCTTTGCCCTGTGAACCTCTTCTGTCTGGCTGAGCATCTGTAGCCTTCCCACGATCCTTTATAATACATGGGTACTGCAAGTTAAATGTTCCCCTGAATTCCATGAGCCATCCTAGCAAATTAATCAAATGCTCTCAGGGGTTGGTGGAAGACCTGATGGAGCTCCTGGCTCCTGGCTTTGGATCTGCCCAGCTCCAGCTGTTGGAGCCATCTGGGGCCATCTCTCTCTCTCTCTCTCTCTCTCTCTCTCTCTCCATGCAGTAGCTCTGCCTTACAAATAAATAATCTTCGGGCCTCCACTACTGTGTAGCAGGTAAAGCTGCCGTCTGCAGTGCCGGCATCTGTATGAGTGCCAGTTCGAGACCTGGCTGTTCCTCTTCTGATCCAACTCTCTGCTATGGCCTGGGAGAGCAGTACAAGACAGCCCAAGTCCTTGGGCCCCTGCACCCATGTGGGAGACCTGGAGGAAACTCCTGGTTCCTGGCTTCGGATCAGCCCAGCTCCGGCTGTTATGGCTAAATGGGGAGTGAACCAGTAGATGGAAGACCTTTCTTTCTGCTTCGCCCTCTCACTGTCTATAATGCTACCTCTCAAATAAATAAATAAATAAATAAAAACGTTTAAAATAAAAAAAAGTGGACAGCCATTCAGTATTATTCTTACTGTGCATTTTGCTCCAAGCTGAACCCTATCTTATATTTTACATGTGGGAGTGGAAATCTTGCTGCGATGATCCGTTCTTTCTCACAGAAGGCACAAGGCAGGTAACAAGGAGTACTAAGCAATCAGAGTGGCTATTATTAGAAAAAAATAAGGACAGGAGGTGTACAGCCTTAAGACACATCTTCTATCAGAGTGCCTGGGTTACGATCCTCACTCCAATCTGATTGCAACTTCCTGCTATCGCACACTCTGGGAATTAGCAGTTGATGACTCAAGTACTTGGGTCTCTGCCACCCACGTAAGAGACCTGGATGGAGTTCCAGGCTCCTAACTTTGGCCTGGCCCAGCCCTGGCTGTTGTCAGCATTTGAGGAGTGAACCAGAGGATGGAAGATCTCTCTCTCCCTTTCTCTCTGTCTCTGTCTCTCTCCCTGTATCTCTATCTCCCTCTTCTTTTTTCTTTCTGTCAATATGTCTTTCAAATAAAAATAACTTTTAAAAAAGAAGTGGAAAAAATATATGAGAAAAAAACATTTAAGTTTGCAGGTAAATGTTCTTCCAGTGCTTGGAACGAACATTGTATGTGTACAAAGATTGTGAAAAAAATGATAAACAGCAAAAATTTCCACCCCAACCTCTTTAGATGTATGACCGAAACAAAAGAAAAAAAAAATACACACACACAGCAGCAGGAACAACCCTTGAAAATACCCACGGGGCAGTGCTGTGGTGAAACAGGCAAAGTTGCAGCCACAAACAAGCCACACGGGCACCAGTTCAAGACCCGACTATACCACTTCTGATCCAGTTCCCTGCTAGCTAATGCACCTGGGAAAGCAGCAGAGGGTGGCCCAAGCACTTGGGTCCCCGAACCCATGTGGGAGACCTGGAAGAAGCTCCTGGCTCCTGACTTTGGTCTGGCTCAGTCCCAGCCGTTGTGGCCATTTGGGGAGTGAACCAGCAGATGGAAGATCTCTCTATTTCTCTCCTTCTCTTTCTCTGTAACTCTGTCTTTCAAATAAATAAACACATCTTTAAAAAATAATATTAATAGGTGCCAGCATTGTGGCTTAGAGGATTAAGCTGCCATTTGCTATGCCTGCATCTTGTATTAGAGACTGATTCAAATCCCGGCTACTCTGCTTCCCATCTAGGTCCCTGCTAATGCTCCTGGGAACGCCTGGAAGATAGTCAATTTGGTTCCTGCAACCCATGTGGGAGACTGGAATAGAATTCCAGGCTCTGGGCTCCTGACTTCGACCTGGCCCAGCCCCAGCCACTGGGGCCATCCACGTGGGGAGTGGACCAGTGGATGGAAGATCTTAACTGCTGTCTCTGTCTCTCTGTCACTCTGCCTTTCAAATAAACAAATAAATCATAGGAAAAAAATTGGAATACCTACAAAATGCTCACGAAAGAACCTGTAAACTTGCGAAGGGTCACTCTCATTACCAGACTTCCTTTGGCACTGCCTCTCTGGAGGACAGCTGATTGACAGGTGACAGAAGCCCTGGTCCGGCAATCCCACCTCCATAAAGTGAACCCCAAGGAACAGCAGCAACAGCCAGCCGTTCTGGAAGATCCACTCTTTCAGTCTGGGTGCTGGGAACGGTCATGGCAGGTTCTGGATGCGCTGCGTGGGCTTCTGGAGAAGTTTCTTCAATGGGACGGAGACAGACTTTCAGCTTTCTACTTTTCCTCTTTCCTCCAGTTTGGAATGTGAACACGACAGTCAGAGCTGGAGCCGCCCTCTTGAATCAATAGGAATAGAAGCCACTCAGCAAGAGCAACTAAGCAGAGACAGCTGCGTGTGGAGCCATAAACCCACCATGGAACGCCTCACTTCAGATTGGTCCAATGTTCTCTAACAAACAATCTCATTCCCTGTCCCTATAAACCACAGACACAATTCCAAGCCAATACAAGTTTGCAAAATTAATGCACAAAGAAGTCCACTGCAGTTTTGCTTACAATTAAAATATGTGAAGCCGGCGCCGTGGCTCAATAGGCTAATCCTCCACCTTGCGGCGCCGGCACACCGGGTTCTAGTCCCGGTCGGGGCGCCAGATTCTGTCCCGGTTGCCCCTCTTCCAGGCCAGCTCTCTGCTATGGCCAGGGAGTGCAGTGGAGGATGGCCCAGGTGCTTGGGCCCTGCACCCCATGGGAGACCAGGAAAAAGCACCTGGCTCCTGGCTCCTGCCATCGGATCAGCGCGGTGCGCCGGCTGCAGCAGCGGCCATTGGAGGGTGAACCAACGGCAAAGGAAGACCTTTCTCTCTCTGTCTCTCTCTCTCACTGTCCACTCTGCCTGTCAAAAATAAAAAAAAAAAAAATATGTGGTGATAGAACGGCTAAGGAAAGTAAAGCACAGACAATGGCAGACTGAACAGACAAGAATGATACAGCGCTGCCTTTGCTAAAATGGTAAGATATTTACAGGATATTGCTGAGTGAACACAATCCTGTTTTGGTGAATAGAATACATATGAGGGAGGGAAAATAGACTTTATATCTTTAGGTTTTTTAAACTTAATTCATTGTCTTCAATAACAATTATTTTGCTGGGGCCAGTGTTGTGGCACAGTGGGTTAAGCTGCCACCTGCAATGCTGGCATCTCATACAAGCACAGGTTTGGGTCCCAGCTGCTCCACTTCTGAGCCAGCTCCCTGCTAATGCACCTTGGAAGGCAGCGGAAGATAGCCCAAGTGCTTGGGTCCCTGCCACCCATGTAGGAGACCCAGATGAAGCTCCTGGCTCCTGGCTGCAGCCATTTGGGAAGTGAACCAGTGAATGGAAGTGCGCTCTCTCTCTCTCTCTTTCCCTACCTCTTTCTCTCTCTCTTTCTCTCTCTCTTTCTCCTCTGTCTTCTCTTTAACTCTTTCAAATAAATGAATACATCTTTTTAAAAAAATATTTTCCTCATCAGAAAAAAAGATAATGACAAAGCTAACCTCCCCACATATGAACCCACTTCCTGCTTTAAAAATAATTTTGCATTCCACACTGGAACCCATACCTGCTAATTATAGCCTCTGGAAATAACTCCATAGCTAGAGTATAGGGTTGAAAGTCTTGTCAGTCCTTTTCCTGGGGGTTCGAGGTGGCGCCAGCGCAATGCTCCCATGAGCGCTAAGCCCAAAGGTGCTCTGAACTGGGGACAGGCACAGAAAAGGGGGGAAAGGCGGTAGAAAGCCGGGATAAAGAGGATCAGGAGAATTCTATAATTAAGCACTCCTTGGTGGCTGCCCCTGGCAGCTGCTGGAGGGAGCAGGGGAATGTGAACGGGGCGTCAGCAGCCCTCTGGGGCAGATCAAGCGGGCCTGTCACTCTGCGCAGGGACTGTGCTTCACACAAGCCGGGCCACCTTATATCCAGCACCTGTCAGCCTCGGAGACGCCCAGCTGTGGCACCGCGACTGCTGTCATCTGCCTGATCCACAAGGCCAGACAAGTACTGTATCTAGAAAGAAAGATTAGGGCAAAAGATCTTTGATTGTTCTGATGAAAGAAAATGCATGCCTCCTGTTTGTTTTCTTCCTTCCTTCTTTCTTTATTTATTAAAGGAAGAAACCTCCCCTTGCAGCTGTATTTGTCATTTTTAACTCCCGTGTTAATTATATATGCACTACAAATAATGGTTTAAATTTAGTCTGAGGACCCGCCACAAGGCCCCTTCTCATCCCACCGTGAGGCACATCCTGCCTTCAAACCCCTTCACAATTCCCATTGACTCGCAGAGGAACCCTGTGCAAGAAGCGAAACAGGATACAGACCCTAAGGGTTGCCAGAGGAAACGGTGCTTTCTTCACAGGACACATTTAGATGTTTCCTTTCCTGAGACTTTTTAAAGTGATGTTGAAATCGAGGGAGGCCTTACGTAAGCTGTGAACTTCTCAGCACATGCAACTGTGAACTGGGTGCAGAAGGCAATCCCACAGCAGATATCCCAAAACGAACCATGGAATGAATGAACGAGTCAAGAAAGACAGCGTGAATGAAATAACATTTTTAATGGGTTTACGTCAGCAAATTGCTTTGTTTCTCAGTATCAAATGCAGCAAACAAAACGTCCTCCCTTATATCTTGAAGTCCTCATAAACTGCAACCAGGATGTTTTGTTCTTCACTTGTCTCAGGAAGGCCACAGATGCTAGAGAGTGATACGACACCCTCTATGACAAATCAAACCATCAGTTCGTTCCCATTCAATTCAGCATACTGGCTGACTGAGACCGTACCAGGTACCACACACCACGGGCCCTAAGTCTGCACCAGGTCATGCATCTAGTGGGATAGTAAATGCTTGTTGAATGAACGAATGTATGAATTGGTACCAATTTTTATAATAATGACAGCCATGATAATGATGATTCATACCAGCCATTCTATTAGTCACAACATTCACAATAATCTTGGCAATAATGTCTCATAATAACAGTTGACACTTGACAAAGCATTTTATAGGTTCAACATTTATCTTAGCTCAATCACCCTAACAGGTTTAATAAATTCCTTTTGTAAGACCCAGAAAATGAGTTGGGGCAAGTTAGTCCTCGGTTTCTATGGGATAGAGCAGGGAGTCGAGTCTTACTCTCCTAGGAGTCAGGCTGGGGGCTTTGTCCATGACACAGTTCTGCCTCCTGAATCCAGAGAGGCTGACGCACATCACCCAGCCCACTAGGAAGGAAGGAAAAGAGGATACGCACAGGCACTGCTGCTGACGGCCTGGCTGTGCCCTGAACCATCTCCTGCAGGCTCTGTCCTCCCCCGGCTTCAGTGAAACATCACCAGCCCTCCTAGTCTTTCCTGAGGCCCTTGAGTCACATAGCATGCGAGTGGGCCTGCAAAGCTGACCTTTTAACAGCCTGGGTTTAATCAGGCCCATCCTGTCCAGAAAAGAGATTCGCGTGACAGTTAAACAAATGAGCTCCATGTGATCCTGTAGCTGACGTCGTGGGAGCAAGGAGAAGAAGAAACACAAGTACTCCTTTTTCATCCATAAACCAAACACAAAGCAGAACCCAAACTCTCCGCCGTGGCTTCAGAGGACCCCGGTAAAGATGGGTCTGAAGACACAAGGCCGTAACTGAATTGACCCTGAGCATCGCTGGAACCGAGCTACGGAGGGAAGTAGGACGGTCACAGACCTGTGTGCAGAGAAAGCCAAAGCTGCTCCCTCAGAAACCAGCCTCCAGGAACCACAGCTTCAGGCTGACTCACCTTTCATTTTTATTAACAGCCTTATTATTAATGACTATGAAAAATATTAAAATAGGTTGGTGTTTTCTAAAAGTCATAAATATGTTCATCCTATAATAAGCAGTGTTACCAGCCTTTACAATTATCTGTAATTACTTAATTAAAATCTAGGATGTATGTTAATCTCTCTTACTTTGTATTTTCACCAGGAAAAAAAGACTAATAGAGATAAATTCCAGTTTTTCAAAGCCACTCCCTGTTAGCTTTTCATTATATTTCATATTTTTAACATCCATACCACGTACATTATTATGAGCACTGAAAGGAAACAGTTATATCAGAAGAAATATTTCACATGGGGTCAGGGTTTGCAGCCATCTTAAAAGACTCTTTTGTTTGTTTTTGTTTTGTTTTTTTAAGACACAGAGACAGACCCAGCTCCCATTCACTACTAGTTCACTTCCCAAATGACCAAAACATCCAGGGCTAGGAACCAGGAACTCCATGAAGTTTCCAATGTGGGTGGCAGGGACCCAACCACTTCAGCTATCACCTACTGCCTCCCAGGGTGCGCAGTAGCAGGAAGCTGAGATCAGAGTGGGACTTGAACCCAGGTACTCCAATACAGGACACAGGTGTCCCAAGCAGCAGCTTAACCACTAAGCCAAATCCCCACTCCTTGAAAGACTTCTTAAGAAGTTCATGTCTGGGGTCAGCAGAGTGGCACAGAGGGTGAACCACCACTTGTGATGCTAGCATCCCATATCTAAGCACTGGTTTGGATCTTGGCTGCTTCTGGTTTGAGATCCACTCTCCTGCTAAAGAGCTTGGGAAAGCATTGGAAGATGGGACAAGTGCTTGGCCCCCTGCCACTCATGTGGGAGACCCAAATAGAGTCCTGGTTCCTGACTTCATTCTGGCCCAGCCCAGGCCGTTGCAACCATTTGGAGAGTGAGCCAGCAGATGGAAAATCTCTCTCTCTCTCTCTCTCTCTCTCTTTCTGCCCCTCCCTCTTTCAAATAAATGACATAAGGCTTTAAAAAACAGAAGAAGTTCATGCTTGTCCATTCAGGACATAATAACTAAATACAACATTAACATAAAGGTGAGGGAAATGTACAAACGTTAACTACCGTAGCATGTGATGCCTAATGTGGAGGGAAAAACAGAAAAATTATTACTACACTGAGATGTAGTCAAGAGGAAAATGACAGAAATTGTCCTTATCTGGTTACCTCAACGAACTATCTGTTTTCTCAATGCACTCCAGAATGTTCCATGAATGTTAAATTTCTGTAAACATTCTCCTACAACAGAGGCTCAGGCAAGCCAAAAATAGGGCTTAATCTGGAAAACTCCCGTAATACGGACAACTACACTGACAACAACGATGAAAATGCAAGTGTGCGTTGAGGTGAGAGTGTGCAGGGAGTGCGCACAAGTGGCCGTGACGTCCACGGGGGAAGCCACTGCTGACCCTTCTGGTACCACTGTGCTCAGAGACCTCCTCTGCTGCCTAAAACCCACTGCTCAGGTAGCTAATGGGTGTTCCCCGGCTCAGCCAGACTGCCCAGGAGGCGGTACGGTCCCAGGGCAGGGAGGCCTCAGGTGCATTCTACAGAACTCCAGTCCTGGGAGATAACCGCCCCGGAAACCCTAACCCCCAAAAGGGCTCTCTTATCAAGTAAGTTTAGAGCACAAGGCAGGCTGTACTTCCCTTGGAAAAGCTACACAACACGTGTGTATAGAAGAGGCTCTGGGCCTACCTTTGCTTAATGCAACATCTCCAATTTATTCAGTGTTATCCTTTTCTTCCCTTAACTAATGACATCCAGTAGAAGGCATTTTTAGGACTTACGTTACAGAATATACTGTTTGTGCTACTGAATCCAAGCGTGACTTCCGATTTCAATTCAGCAACACTGTACTCTATGCTTCAGACACGACAGCAATGTTTTCCTACGCGACTGACTACAAGTACAACCGCAAGGACAGTTCCTACCAGGGGTCACAGGGGGATGTAAGTATGATGTCAGGACACCCTGGTTCCAAAGCATCCCAGTGTCAAAGTTCATTCAAAGCAGAGCTAACAGAGATTCAACAGAGAGAGACAGCCTGGCTTACATACAAGCCTGTCTGTGGGAGTGTGGATGTGACAACACAACATTTTTAAATGAAACGAAACACACTTAAGTGGCCTGAGCTGTTGGCACCCACAAAGCTTTGACTTGCCCTCCTGATTTCAAAAACCAGGGGCCTGTGTGTAGCTATTCTTAGTGCAACTTCGAAAGGAAGCCTCCCTTGGTTCAGGGTCACAGCTGCTGCAAAGCACTGTGGGTGACTCCCCTGCATCCCTTTGAAACAACTGGTGGGAACCTAGCCGTAGGCTGTCAACCCAGCTGTTCAGTCTTACTTTCTAAGTTTAGCAAACCACTTTGCCCCCGGAGTCACTAGGGCATGCCACATGGACAGCCACACCAGTGGAAGGGAGATTCCTAGCCCCTAAAGAACTCCAGGCACACAGAGCCAAGTCACACTCGTGTGCTAGCTGCGGTACCTCCCAGACTCCACTCCCAGGATCCATGGGACCTGATTCACTGGGCACACCAGGGACATCAGAAGGTCCCTGAGGTGCCATCAGCTGCCTGCCATCTCTCCCCGTAGTACAGCCCATCTGAGAGTTATCTACCAGCAGGGTGCAAAGCCCAGCAGCCTGGGGCTAAAAGATCATGAAAATCAACCTCCGATTGGATTCAAGACACTCGCACATGCACTGCGCTGTCCGTCCGCTTTCTTACTAACATGCAGGTTGCTTGCTTTTTCAGTATTAACGCACCCTGCACCTGTCACAAAGCCCACATGATGCAACCGGCTACACATGTCCTCTTCCTAGTTTTCTTTTTTTTTTTTTAACTGTATGTTCATTGTAATTACTTGCCTTAAAGCCAAGAGATTTCAGAGTTATCTGTTGATTAGCCTTTGAGAGCTACTAATTAAAACAATTTCCTCCAGTGAAAAGAGTTGCTCTTTTCCTGAATTCGCCTGGACACTGCTCACCACGGAGAACTCAAAGAATGCCTTGCTAAGCTCCCCTGTAATTCACTGCCTCCATTGTGAACATATGCGTGGACTTAAAAACATTAAACGACTCACACAAATGGAAACAAAATGCCCTTTGAGTTCGATTGATAACTTAACCTTTAGCGTTTTGGATGAAATCCCAATTCTCCGAAGCAGAGGGAACCACTGAACGAAACCGTTATGTCAGACATGGTGATCGGAATGATTTTATGTGAAAATGTACACAGCCCATCGTGTTTAATGTCTTTGAAGGTGGGCTTTCATAATTTAGAATGAAAACATAAATATCTTTTCTACTTTCTCTACTTAGTGCTTCCTCTCTCAGGGACTAGAAGTCATCATAAAGATGGATGTTGGGGGAGGGTTCCCACTAGAGACCGAGGGTCTAGAAGCGGGCAAGTGGTGCTTCCGGACCCAGGAATGGCCTGTTTCTTGGTCCAAGAGCTGTGCCCAAGGATGTGTTAAATATGTGAAAATCCAGACAGTGTACTTATGGTTTACATCCTCCATACAAAAGTTCTACTGCATTTTTAAAAGCAAGAGAAATCATTTCCATTTTTTTCATTTGTTTCTTTTCTTCTTTTTTTTGGTGGAGAGGGGATTGTGAGAGAAAAGGCAAGAACTTTTTTTTTTTTTTTTTTGATAGGCAGAGTTAGACAGTGAGAGAAACAGAGAGTTATAGAGAGACAGAGAGAAAGGTCTTCTTTCCGTTGGTTCACCCCTCAAATGGCTGCGCCGATCCGAAGCCAGGAGCCAGGTGCTTCTCCTGGTCTCCCATGTGGGTGCAGGGCCCAAGCACCTGGGCCATCCTCCACTGCCTTCCCGGGCCACAGCAGAGAGCTGGACTAGAAGAGGAGCAACCGGGACTAGTACCCGGCGCCCCAACCGGGACTAGAACCCGGTGTGCCAGCGCTGCAGGCGGAGGATTAGCCAAATGAACCACAGCACCAACCTCATTTTTTCATTTGTATAAAAGAAAAAGGGATACAGTTTCCATCTAACAGAAGCATAACTTAAGGTCTTTCCTAGGAATTAAATTAAGACTGTAGCAGCCGGCGCCGCGGCTCACTAGGCTAATCCTCCGCCTAGCGGCACCGGCACACCAGGTTCTAGTCCCGGTCGGGGCGCCGGATTCTGTCCCGGTTGCCCCTCTTCCAGGCCAGCTCTCTGCTGTGGCCAGGGAGTGCAGTGGAGGATGGCCCAAGTGCTTGGGCCCTGCACCCCATGGGAGACCAGGAAAAGCACCTGGCTCCTGGCTCCTGCCATCGGATCAGCGCGGTGCACCGGCCGCAGCGCGCCGGCCGCAGCGGCCATTGGAGGGTGAACAAACGGCAAAGGAAGACCTTTCTCTCTGTCTCTCTCTCTCACTGTCCACTCTGCCTGTCAAAAAAAATTAAAAAAAATTAAAAAAAAAAGACTGTAGTTTATTTTTCTTATTTTTTAAACAATTTTCATTTTATTGAAAGGCAGAGAGAGAGAGAGAGAGAGATACTTTCCATTCTGCTGCTTCACTCTACAAATGCCTGCAGCTACTGCTCGGGGACCAGGCAGAAGCCAGGACCTAGTGCTCCCCCTGGATCTTCCTGATGGGTGGCGGGGACTAAATACTGAAGCTACCATCTGCTATCTCCCACGGTGCACAGTAGCAGGAAGCCGGATCTGAAGCATAGGAGCTGGGATTCAGATAGACACACCAATGTGGGATGTAGGCATCCCGAGCTCAGGCTTAACAACTGAAACAAACATCTGCCCGACTATTTATTTTTAATGCTGTACAATATATAATTTGACCAATGTAAAAAAAAAAAAGAAAGAAGAAGGGGCCAGCATTGTGAAGTGGTGGGCCATGGGCCAGGCCATCACCTGGGATGCTGGCATCCCATATGGGTGCCGGTTCCAGTCCCACCAGCTGCTCCCTGCTGATGCCCGTAGGGAAGCAGTGGAAGATGGCCCAAGTCTTCAGGTCCCTGTGTCCATGTGGGAGACTCAGATGAAGCTCACGACTCAAGACTCCTAGCTTCAGTCTGGCTCAGCCTTGGCTGTTGGGGCCATGTGGGGAGTGAACCGGCGGGTGGAATATCTTCTCTCTTTGTCTCTCCCTCTCTCTCTCTCTCTCTCTCTCTCTGTAATTCCACCTTTCAAATAAATAAAACAGATCTTTTTTTAAAAAAAATCTGAAAGCATCAGGAATATTTGATTATGTATCATGTATTAAGAAATTATTGTTTCTGTCATGGTAAAATGTGCATGTATTTTTGTCAAAAAGTTTGATCTACCTACCAGGTTAAGGGGTCTATACCCAGCTCCACTTCCTGACCTCCATTTTGGGGTAATGCAAATTCTGGGAGGCAGCAGGTGATGGCTCAAGCAACTGGGTTCTTGCCACCCAGTTCCCAGATCCACTCCTGGGCCAGCCCCTGCTCTTTCTCACACTTGAGGAGCAAACCAGTGGACAGGAGCTCTCTCTCTCTCTCTCTGCCTCTTAAACAAATAGACAAACTAAATTCCCTCAAAAATTTTGTTGGACTAACATAATCACAGGGAAACTCGTGTCCAAGATGATTCTGGTCTAAAGAACTTAAAAAAAAAAAAAAAAGGTAATGTGTAAAAGATGAACAAAACATTTGAGTATATCCTGCATTTGGAGAGTACACACACACAACAAAAGTTTTTGGAACTAGGGGATTTGAATATAGGCTGTCTATCAGGTTATATTACTGAAATAAGGTTAATTTTCTTGGGTGTAATAATAGGGTTTTGCATTGTGTAGAGGAACACCTCAGAAGGTACGTGCTAAAGTATTCAGGGGGCCGGTGCTGTGGTGTACCAGGTAAAGCTGCTGCCTGCAGTGCCGGTATCCCATATGGACGCCGGTTCTAGTCCCAGATGCTCCATTTCCGATCCAGCTGTCTACTATGGCCTAGGAAAGCAGTAGAAAATAGCCCAAGTCCTTGGGCCTCTGCATTCATGTGGGGGATCCAGAAGAAGCTCCTGGCTCCTGGCTTCGGATCGGCCCAACTCCAACCACTGCAGCATTTTGGGGAGTGAACCAGCAGATGGAAGACCTCTCTCTCTGCCTCTGCCTCTCAAATAAATAAATAAATCTTTAAAAAAATAAAGAAAGAAAGTGTTCAGGATAAAATTCAGTGTTGCCTGTAACTTGCTTTCAAATGGCTTGGCCAAAAAAGAAAAGAATACAGAGAGAAATGTGGCAAAAATGTCAACAACCTCTAAATTTAGATGAAGGTAGAATACCCTCTTTTTCAACATTCCTTCAGGTTTGAAAATGTTCAAAAGACAAAGAAAAAATGCTATTAAATTTTATAGATATGAAAATGATAATTTTATTATGCAGGAAAATGTACTTTATAGAACCACCTTTTTAAGTATTTAGGAGTAAAATACAATTGTTATTGACTTGTAAACACTTCCATTAAATAATATGTAAAACAAGTATGGCAAATATTAACAATTCCCTTTTTTAAAGATTTATTTATTTATTCAAAAGACAGAGTTACTCAGAGAGAGAGGGGGAGAGAGAGAGAGAGAGAGATCTTCCATCCAGTGCTTCACTCCCTAAATGGTTGCAACAGCTGGAGCTGGGCCAATCCGAAGCCGGGAGCCAGGAGCTTCTTCCAGGTCTCCCACATGGGTACAGGGGCCCAAGGACTTGAGCCATCCTCTGCTGCTTTCCCAGGTGTATTAGCAGGAAGCTAGATTGGAAGTGGAGCAGCTGAGTCTAGAGCTGGCTCCCATCTGGTATGCCAGCACCACTGCCAACAGCTTTACTTGCTATGCCACAGTGCCGGCCCCTATTAACGATTCTTAAATCCAGGTCCATATTATAGGGTAAGTCATTCTTTGATTCTCTCTCCTTGCACATTTGACAGTTTAGATTACTTTTCTTTAAGAATTACTTATGTATTTGAAAGGCAGAGTGACAAACAGAGCGAGGGAGAGACAGAAAGAGAGAGAGTTTCCATCTATTGGTACGGCATATCTTACGACATTTCTTCTGTCTTTAACCATACAGGACTTCCCAGGTTTTTTGGTCTCAAATTTTCAAAACTTCAGGAGAATTCCTCCCTGATTCATACTCATGTTATAATTTAAAGTTCTCCAGCATCTGTAAAGCCTGGAGAGACACCACTAGCTCGGGGGACAGGCATTGTGAGTCCCTAAATAAAGGCAAGTGGCCCACTTCCTTCCGTCCTCCAGTATCAGCAATAATTAGGGGACAGGACAACACAGCCAGGGAAGACAAGTTCTGAAGTCTTTTCTAAGACCTGAAAGTTACAGGGGGGGACAGCAAAGACAAGCCCTCCTACTCCTGCCCTGCTCCCTCCAACCCGCCACTGATAACACAGCAGCCACAGGAATTCACTTCTTTCTTCTGGAATGTTCTCCGCTGGGGAATTAACACTAGCACTTCTAAGGCCCTTGCTGAGCCCAGGCATCACAGCTTCCCCGGAGTGACTGCTCTGGAAGCTGCTGCCAGGTCAGGGCACGATTAACTGGCAGAAGGAAAGCCCACTTCTCTGAACTCAGAAGAGAAACTTTTTGGGTTATAATACACAAGGCAGTGGCCCTAGTAAGGTGGGCCTTGGAGGGAATCCTGTCCTGCATATGCATTTCCTTGACTATGACAACAGAGGAAACACCCTCAGGGAAGCACCTAAAGCCTTAGGACTTCAAAGACAGGTTGCCTAACAGGCAACAATGTGGGCAGGTAAGCCCTGCCCCGTACTGCAGGTGTGACCTTGGACAAGTTACTCAGTCTCTCTGGGCTTCCTTATCTGCAAAGTGGAGATACTGCATGGTTAAGAGGTCCACAGCCGGACTGTGCTCCAATCGTATTCCTGTACATTCCTAGTTCTGAGATCTTGAGCAAGTTACTTAATCTCTCTGTGTCTCGGTGTCCCACTAATACTCCAACAAAGACCTTAAAGCAAAGCCAGACAGAACGCCATCAAAAAACATTAGCTGCCGCCTCTATTAGAAAAGAAGTCTCCACCCCATAAAATTACCCTGAAACTAAAGTTACTAAGCCATGCAAAGCTCTTCGCATGGTGCCTGGTGCACGTAATTGTTGAATAAATGTTAGCTACTGTCATTGGGCTTCACGGTAATTCTGTTGGGTAAACAGAGTCAATGTGAGTACTGTACTGATAAAGAAGGGGAGGATCAAAAGGACTCAATGGCACGCTGACAATGACTCCACAACTCTACCCTGCTGCCTAAAATTCCCCATGACGCAAGGATCCACTGTAAAGAAGGCAGAAACCCTAAAACAGCATTTGAAGCTGCACTCATCAGCATCCACATGAGCATTCTGGAGCTCAGTTTAAAGCATAACCTAGGCCGGCGCGGCGGCTCACTAGGCTAATCCTCCCCCTTGCAGCGCCGGCACACCGGGTTCTAGTCCCGGTCGGGGCGCCGGATTCTGTCCCGGTTGCCCCTCTTCCAGTCCAGCTCTCTGCTGTGGCCAGGGAGTGCAGTGGAGGATGGCCCAAGTGCTTGGGCCCTGCACCCCATGGGAGACCAGGAGAAGCACCTGGCTCCTGCCTTCGGATAGGCACGGTACGCTGGCCGCGGCGGCCATTGGAGGGTGAACCAACGGCAAAAGGAAGACCTTTCTCTCTGTCTCTCTCTCTCTCTCTCTCACTGTCCACTCTGCCTGTCAAAAAAAAAAAAAAAAAAAAAAAAAAAAAAAAAAAAAGCATAACCTAGTCAGTGATGGGACAACCACAGACTACTCTGGCAAAGAGGAGTGCAACTTTGAACACAAGCGCACTTGACTTTGTACCACCGAAGCCGATCTTTTTAGTTGGTTGGTTGGCTGGTCCAGTCACATTCTAAGTGCACAGAGAAATCTCCCTTTGAGAAATAAATTTTCTTGGAGTGAGCGTTGTGGCACAGCAGATCAAGCCAACACGTGGGACCCCAGCATCCCATATCGGAGTGCCAGGCTGAGTTTGGCTACTCTGCTTCCCATGCAGTTCCTTGCTAATGCATCTCAGAAGCAGCAGCTGATGCTTTAGGTACCTGAATCCCTGCCCCTGACGTGGAAAATCCAGACGGAATTCCTGGTTACTGGCTCCAGCTGCTGCAGCCATTGGGGGAGTGAACTAGCGATAGAAGATATTCTCTCTCTCTCTCTGTCACTCTGCCTTTTGAATAAATAAATAAATCTTTTAAAAAAAATTAAGGGAAATAATTCAATTGCTAATGTTTTTGAAAAAGACAGTCCATAAATCTGAAGCATTGATATTTGACCTCTAATGGACTAGAAAGCTGTTAAAGGCAAAATTTCTCGATAGAGCCTTGCATTACCTGTATCTCAGCAGCACATTAAACATCAGTGCACAAAATCACAGTAGAAAACCAAAATCAAGAATACAACGCAGAACACCTTTCTGGAATTATTAGGACTGGCTGCCACCCAGATATCATCTCCCAGAAGTACAAGAATTTTACTTGTATCATTCTCTCACTGAACACTCACACCAATCTTGCAAATAAAACTCATTACCCCTGCATTGGTTTGGGTGTGTCCCTTGAAGTACATGTGCTAGAAACTTAATGTAGGGTTTTTTCAAATTATTTATTTATTTATTTACTTGGGAGACAGAGAAGAGACAGACAAGCAGATCTTCTATCCCCTGGTTTACTCCTCAAATGCCTGCAACAACCAAAGCTGCACCAATTAGAAGCCAGGGGCCCAGAACCCAAACTGGCTCTCTCACATAGGGGACAGGGAGCTGCTGCCTCCCAGGGTGCACAGTAGCAGGAAGCTGGAATTAGAAGCAGAGCCAGGACTTGAACCCAGGCACTCCCAGATGGGAGGGGGTGTCCCAAGCCACGTCTCCACTCTGTACCACAGCAGGCCCCAAAGTTATCTGGTAATGGTATTTGCAGTGGGGCCTCTGAGAGGTGGCTGGTTCATGAGGGCTCTGCCCTCCTGGGTGGATTAATGGACATGTGGGTTACCTAGGAAGCGGCTTTACTGCAAAAGGGAGCTGGCTCTGGCAAGTCTGCCCGGTCTCTCCTGAGATACTCTCTGATGCAACAGGAAGACCCTTACCAGATAACCAGATACAGGGCAGGGGCTGGCCCCATGCTCTGTGCGACTTCCCAGCCTTCAGAACTGTGAGCCAGAAACTACTCTGTTCTTTATAAATTACCCAGTCTGTAGTGTTCAGTCACAGCAACAGAGAACAACCAAGACAATCCCCATTTCATGAATGAAGAAACTGAGGCTCAAAAGTTGAGGAGACTTTGCCCGAAGCTCCAGGGCTTATAAACAGAAGGGTAGGAATTCAGACTCAGGGCTGCCTGGCACCAAAGCCAAGTTCTCTTGAAATTTTCTTTAATCTTCTTTTCAGTATCCCATGGAAGAAGAAAGAAGATACTCAAATTCTTAAGAATCTGAACCTAAAATTAAAGGAAAACAAAGACTGTAAAGAATTAAGCCCAGTCAAGTCCAGGAATTCCTCCGCGGGCTCCGTGCAGATGAAGACATTTTCTAAACAATGTCGGCTGCTGGGTTCCCCACCCCTGAGCTTGGCTTGGCTTGGCTTTGCTAACTGGGGATATTGCCTCCTGCTCCGGTTAAAGCCAGCCATCCACAGTGCTGGCCACGGGCTCTGTCTCCCACTGGCTCGCTACCTGGAGATTAGCATTCTCAGCTCCAATCTCAGCTAGTGGACTGAGAGAGACAAGGGGGACACTTCCCTCCCACTAGAGAGGATGTGATTCAGAGGCTGAGCTACCTGAGGAAGGAAAGCAATCTGACAACTTCAATTCCAGAAAAGTAGCACTCACTTTCAGTGTACTGCCTTCACACCACAAGGCTGAATTTCTCAAACCTGCATTTCACTAAGTGTAGGTTTTGCATAGTTTCATTCTCTATCACCTCTCAATTGCCAGGCTTTCCTCCCAGACTTCTTCAGGAAGATAAAGCTCAACTGAAAGGGGAAAACCTCTAGGGGTGGAATCACCTAGAAGGATTCTTTTTTTCCAGCCAAATAAGTATAGGTGGCATTTTTAATCACTGAGACCTGCAGTGGTAGGTCCAAAACAGTGAGGGAGGGAAGGGGTATGGCACCATGACATGTTTATCTATATCATTCCTGCAGTTTCATACACACAGGTTGGTCTACTTGCTTGGACTTTTTATTATTAAAGTAAACAAAAAGAATAAAATTCTGATGTTTCTTGACACCTTAGTGACACAAACATCAAAGCCAAGGGTTTTAGCATATTTTTTTAAAGATTTATTTTATTTATTTGAAAGGCAGAGTTTTAGAGAGAAGAGGAGACAGAGAGTGGTCTTCCATCCACTGGGTCACTCCCCAAATGGCCAGAACAGCCAGGACTGGGACAGGCCAAAGTAAGGAGCCTGGAGCTTCTTCCAGGTCTTCCACGAGGGTTTAAGGGACCAAGGACCTGGACCATCTCCCACTGCTTTCAAAGGTGCATTAGCAGGGAGCTGGAGCAGAAGCAGAGCAGTAGGGCAGGGCTGTGGCACAGCGGGTAAAGCCACGGCCTACAGTGCCAGCATCTTATAAGGGCACCAGTTTGAGATCCAGCTGCTCCACTTCTGATCCAGCTGTCTACTATGGCCTGAGTAGCCCAAGTCCTTGGGTCCCTGCACCCATGTGGGAGACCCAGAGGAAGCTCCTGGCTCCTGGCTTTGGATCGGCCCAGCTCTGGCCATTGTGATCATCTGGGGAGTGAATCAGCAGATGGACAATCTCTCTCTCCATCTCTGCCTCTGCCTCTGCCTCTCTGTAACCCTGCTTTTCAAAATAAATAAATAAATAAATCCTTAAAAAATATAGAGAGAAAAATGGAGCAGTGGAGTCTTGAACAGGTGCCCATATGGAATGCCAGCATTGCAGGTGGAGGCTTAACCTGCTATGTCACAATGCTACACTCCCCCCACTCCGCTTTTTTTTTTTTTTTTTTTAATATTTATTGATTTATTTGAAAGACAGAGACAGAGATACAGAGAGACCAGCCATCTGCTGGTTCACTTTGCAAATGACCACAACAGTCAGGACTGGATCAGGACAAATCCAGGAGCTAGGAACCTAATTTGGTTCTCCCACAAGGGTGGGTAACAGCCACTCAGCTAACTACTTGATACATAATTGCTGCTCCGTAGAACGCTCCTCAGCAGGAAGACAGAATAAGAAGCAAAACCACAACTTGAACCCAGGGACTCCAGTGTGGGATGCCGGAGTCCCGGATGGGGTCCTAACCACTGCACCAAAGGCCCACCCGGGAAGCTGAGAGTCTGAGCATTTTCCTATTGAATTTTTGATTCCTTCAGGGGGAAAACTCATTTAAACACACTTTTCTTTAAGGACTTTAAATTTACTTCCAGATAGGGACCACAGTATTATGATTTTCAAGAAAGAGTCTTGCAAAGAAGTTCAAACTACAGATCGGCCTTCCTCACTCCCATCATATTTTGTCTACCCATGATATCAACAATTAAAATATCCAGATTCTTTAATACATTCCAGATTTCTCTAGCAACTGTCGAGGTGCATCCACTCGCTGCAACTATTGTGTTGCATACATAAGCAACTTTTCCAAAAAAGCTGCTCCTCCCTGATTGTTACTAGGTGGCCTACCTAATTTATAGATGTTTTCACAGCTGGTTCACCTGATCAAGTAAGTGCTTTCTTTTTTTTTTTTTTATTTTTTTAAGATTTATTTATTTGAAAGTCAGAGTTACACAGAGAAGGAGAGGCAGAGAAAGAGAGAGAGGTCTTCCATCTGCTAGTTCACTCCCCAGTTGGCTGCAATGACTGGAGCTGCACCAATCCGAAGTCAGGAGTCAGGAGCTTCTTCTGGGTCTCCCATGCACGAGCAGGGGTCCAAGGACTTGGGCCATCTTCTATTGCTTTCCCAGGCCATAGCAGAGAGCTGGATCAGAAGTAGAGCAGCTGGGACTTGAACCGGTGCCCATATGCATATGCCTGCACTGCAGCTTCACCTGCTACGCCACAGCACCGGCCCCAGTGCTTTTATTATTAATAGTACCCAGCAACATGTAAACACTAGCAGAAGAGCTCTGTTTCTGAAAAGCCATGATCTAATGCATCATTTTAAACCAAAGCCTTTTTTTTTTCTTCTGCTTGCATCATGATCACAGAGCTTGCTCCTGGGAGGCAAAAATGTACACATCATTCCACGCACATCTAGGATGAAAAAATCTTGGGGACTATCTGATCTAACTTCCTTCTTAATTCCTCTTCTACTTTATGGTGCCATGTGCCTACGTGGTGGCAAGAGGTATTGGGATTGCACATATGTCACAGGCTGCCCGCCCCACACAGAAAGGAGAATGTGACTTGGGCAAGCATGCGTTTTTCTCTGGGGCCAGCCCAGTGGACTACCCCGCCTTCCATTGTTACAGGGCTGTGTTCTTCGTTTCAAGGCCTGGCACTGTCGACAGGCAACAGGCAGCAGCCCCGTTCAGCTGGGTTCCTCAGTGCTAACAGCTGATTCCCAGAAGAGAAGGCCTCACAGTCCCGTCTCCTGACCCTCTGTCATTAGTTCAGGAATTTTGTTCACTTTGTAATTCACCAGCCAAAATAAAATCTCAGACAACCTCGGCTTGAGAAATCGCCTGGGTCTTTGTATTAATCAGCTAGAATAGCAGGGGGTCTTCAGAAAGTTCATGGAAAATGCATATTATGAAAAAAGTATACAAGGACCTCAAAAATTTTTGCAGCAAAACAGACATCTTTTAATTCCATTTTCCATGAATGTTTGGAAATTCCTTCATATTTAGAGGCTGCCTTCTGGAAAGTAGTGCCAGTGACTCTATGGGGGCCGGCGCTGTGGCACAGCAGGTTAAAGCCCCAAACTGTAGGGCCGGCATCCCCTATGGGTGCCAGTTCAAGTCCCAGCTGCTCCACTTCCAATCTAGTTCCCTGCTAATGCACCTGGGAAACAGCAGAGGATGGTCCAAGTCCTTGGGCCCCTATACCTATGTGGGAGACCTGGAGGAAACTCCTGGCTCCTGGCTTAGGATCGGCTCAGCTATGGCCATTGCACCCATTTGAGAAGTGACCAGTGGATAGAAGAACTCTCTCTATGTCTCTACTTCTCCCTGTAACTCTGTCTTTCAAAGACATAATATAGAAAAAAAAAATTTCCTTTACGGTACTCTTATCATGTCTCTTTCCTTTTGAAAATGTATTTTATTTATTTGAAAGGCTGAGTGGCAGAGAGAGAGAGAGAGAGAGAGAGAAAGAATCTTTCATCTGTTGGTTCACTCCCTGAATGGCTTAGAATGGCTAGGAATGGACCAGGCCAAGCAGAAGCCAGGAGCCAAGAACTCCATCTGAGTTTCCCACATGGGTAGCAGAGGCCTAAGCACTCGCGCCATCTTCTGCTGCTTTCCCAGGCTCATAAGCAGGGAGCTGAATTAGAAGCAGGGCAGCCAGGTAGTCTCATGGGATGGCCTCAGGTGGTGGCCTAACTTGCTGCACCACAACACTGGCCCCTCAGGAGTCTTTTCTAGTGCATGCTTTCTCATAGCTGTGATTATACTGTGTAAAATGCTGTATTATGTCTTTTAATTTTCCCTTTGACATCATAACAATATTCCCATGGCATTAAAAACTCCTCTGGGGGTAGTCATTTAGCCTAACGGCTAATATGCCTGCTTGTCACATCCAAGTACCGTGATTCGGTGACCAGCTCCAGCTCCTGACTCCAGCTTCCTGTTAATGCTGACCCTGGGAGGCAGTGGAATTCCTGTCCCTGGGGAGACCTGGCTCCAGTTGGCCCTGGCCTTTGCAGGTATTTGGGGAGTGAACATGGATGAGAGCTCTCTGTCTCTCTCCTTCTCTTTCTGCCTCTCAAATAAATTTTTAAAGAAAAAAAAAAAAACTTCTTAAAAATCATAATTTACTTAACCAATTCCTTACTGTGAACATCTAGATGTTGTTTTTTGTTTTTTATTACAAATAATGCTTCAGCAAGCATCCTTGAGCACAAGCTTCTCTCAGTGTTCCAGGTCATTTCTTTAGGCCACTGTCCCAGAATCAGTACAACTGGGTCAAAGACCATCAATGTTTAATCTTTTGTTTATGTTTAGAGAGTGAAAAGTTACAGCCTTATTACTGAGGATAACTCACTTCATACGGGCTTTCAAAATTATTTGTGCATACAAGCAATTTTAATGATATTTACACTATTAAATTATCTTTAATTGAATATACAAATTTAAACCATATTCCAACGATGTTTCATTCCTGCCATGTTGAATTATGTCAGTCTATAAGATAAGGATTCCAAAATGGCAATGAAGACAGTCTACCATAAGAACTTTGTTCAGAAATCAACACCACTCTGCAAAGTATCAACTTGTAGATTAATAGCTGGACATTGGAAGGAAGATCTGATTCATCAAAGTTAATAGGCTGGGGAAAACAATAGGACTAATTAGCAAATGGATTATTCTTGGGCCCTTTGCTAGTCTCCAAAGGATAAGCTATTGGTTCCCATAACAGAAAACAGAACAAATAACCAGGTTAATCGCTAAGTTCAAAAAGTTGGCCGGCAACGGTTGTTAAGGGCTCTGGGTCCAGGAAATCCCGCCAGACAGGCACTGTTTGCAAATGGCTGGGAAATATGGTCTGTTGCCATGAAAAACAGATGAAAAGCAGGATTTGGTTAAAAGAGTGAGTGTTTGCCCAAGCAAACCTTTCCAAAATAAAGAAACAGGGTATGCTGGCTGCCAACTGACCTCAGCTGCAGAGAGGGGACAGTCCCACACTGATGCTCATTATAACCAATATCAAAACTACTTAAATGGTGTTGAGTGGAAATAAGACTCAATCAAGTAAAGACCTGCCAACTCTGACAGTGTGGTAATACCCCGAACTAAAATACTCAAGATTATTATTTAATCAGATTTGTTTTCATTTAAAATAAGATACACTAAGACAATATCTATACTATGGTATCTATTCAATAACAAGCAAAGAGAATTCATGTAGGCATGCGTTCAAAAACATCAAAATGCTAAGAGTTGCAGACTATATTTAAATAGAAACAGGTATATCTCATATAGTCATAAAACAGGGCAAGAGATCACTATTGGTTATGTCGTCAAAAAGCAGTGTCATTAAGAATCAAGAGCTGTAACTCTTAAGATTTTACATATAGCAGAGTCTCCTATGGAAATATAGTTAACATTTGTAAAGTGTCTGGAGCATAGTAAGCACTGAAAACTATAAGCTAAGCAAATGAAGTCACAGGGCCAAAAGAGCAAAGAGGTGCCTGCCACTTCCTCACTGCAATCCCAACCCAAGTGTGTGCCCTCCCCATCCCTCCAGAAGCTCAAGCAGGGAGCCCAGTCCTCTGTCCTCAACACTCCACTAACCTGAACAGGAACACCAAAGCTGTGCCCCTTGGGCTCAGCACCTTCCTTGACACTTGGATGGAAATAAGGCCAACTTCCCCGGGGCAAGAACTACTGAGTACCCATTTGATGCATTAAATGAAATTCAATAAAGTATTTCCACAAGTCAAGAAACTGCCTATTGAAAATTCACATTGTCAGCTGCTTGGTTCACAGGCGGTGGTACATATGATACTCTGCCAGTTTGTGGGCCCCGTTTGTGTCTTAAGAAACTCTTATTTTTGTTCTCTTGCAATGCTCTTTCTTGAGACACAGCCTCCATGCTATGAGGAAGCCCAAGCAGTACTGAGGGCGTCACACAGAAAGAAGCTGATGCATCCAGCTGACAGCCAAGAGCAGCATGCTACCTGTGAATGCCCCAGTCCCTGCCAAGCCGCTCCATCTGCAACTAGCAGAGCAGAGAAAAGCTGTACCTGCCACACTAGGTCCCCACTGTAGATCTGCAGGAAAAATAAATGATGATTTGAAGCAAGTCCTCTCCCCACTCTCCTCCATTAGCTCAGTAACACACAGAGCTATGCTCAGGTTTGAATTAGTCAACACAACACTTCTGAACACAAAATTTATCGATTTTAAGAGGTGGGTGTGGGGGCTGGCACTGTGGCATAGTAGGTCATGCCTCCCCCTGTGGTGCTGGCATCCCATATGGGTGCCGATTCCAGTCCTGGCTGCTCCACTTTCAATTTAGCTCCCTGCTAATGTGCCTAGGAAAGCAGCAGAAGATGGCCCAAGTGCCTGGGCCCCTGCACCCACGTGGGAGACATGGAAGAAGCTCCTGGCTCCTGGCTTTGGATTGGCCCAGCTCTGGCCATTGTGGCCATTTGGGGAGTGAATCAGCGGATGGAAGACCTCTCTCGCTGTGTCTCTCCCTTTCTTTGTCTGTAACTCTGCCTCTCAAGTAAATAAATAAATCTTTAAAAAAAAAATATGGAGTAGGTATATATTTCAAAAGAAGCCATTCAAGTGACCAGGCCAGATCCTTTCTCCTTTTCTGGAGACTGTAAGGTCAGTCTCTCCTCTAGGAACTTGCCCAGAGCTAACACATAATGCTTCTCTAGTGAACAACCAGCCCAGAAATCCTAAAACTAACATACTCCCATTTCTCCATTGTATATAAATGTTCTTGGTTTTAAAAAAAAAATGTCATATTGATCCAAGACATGGGGAAAAAATTTTTTTAAACTTTTATAAGGTCCTGTTCTTTGTGTACCTTCTACAGTCTGCTGGAGAAATAAGATGAGCATGTTTCCAACATTCAGCCAACAATCCTAAAACAGTGCCACAAGAGAACAGTCATGTGATCCTATGATGTGGAGTGGCTGCCTCAAAACAGAAGGAATTGAAGTGAGCAAGGTGTGAGGGAGGGTGTGCATCACACTAAAGTTATGTTTATCCACAGAGAGTGACACAGCACTTGCGGTAGGTCTTGGTTCTATCAGATTTTTAAACTCCTTTTGAGCCCACACCGCATCTCATCTTCACATTCACACCAACAACCACAGACCCGACCCCACTTAAAAAAAAAAAAAAAAAAAAAAAAAAACAGCATTGCCTTGCAGGCACTCAGTGTGCAGAGGAAATGAGGAAACAGTCTTCCCTCAGACATAGGGCTGAGAGGGGATATCAGGACAACCAAGGGCCAAGTTCAGCAAGGATTTTTCATCCACCAAGTTCACAAGTCCTTCCTATTCCTGGATGAGCATCTGCATGTATTTTTGCTAGCAGTTATTTTGCAGTGAGCTGAGGATTTGGATAAAAAACTAAGACGGCCTTGGGATGGGAGCAGGCCCAGATGGGAAGGCGTTTTCGGCAGTAGCGTCCGTTTCACCCCCAGCAACCTTGAAATCCCAGCAGTCACGCAGGGTCCTGAACACGCAGGACCTTCTCACGAATCGCACAGCCTGAGACACAGAAGCGCAAGGTCTCAACAGGAACTTCAGCCCTGGTGGTTTACCCCTCCAGGGACATCAAACCCCTCCCACGGCTGATTCGCTCATCATTGTTCAAGTGGGCCTTACTGATGCTCAACTAATTTATGAGAAAAGCCTAATTTTAAAGCCAAGAAGGAAAATACAAATAACCAGGCTGCTTTTCACTCTAGGTCTCAGCTGCGGAAATCCATCTCCAAATTTCAAAAGCGATCAGCGCTGGACAAGAATGCTAACTTTGGGGGAGCAGCATCCCGGCGGCCCACCTTCCTTTGTCCCCACCCATCAACCCACACACCCACTTCCCTGCTCACGACCACTCTCTGGCTTCCCACCAAGTCCTTGCGAAATGATTTACCAAGCTCAGTCAAGTAACCAGATTCTATGAAATCATAAAAGGAAAATGGAGTTCAGGACCGAAATCAAGCTGGGCGGAGACATAAAGAGTCTTTTGTTCAAAACAGTACAAGGGAATGCAAATGAAGACCGGCTTCACAAGGAATTCTGACATCTTAATGAAGATTTATGAAGAATTTTTGGCATAAAAGTCTTAAATACAAGGGGAAACGGTCACATAAAAATACCGCTTTAGGATTTCTTTAAAGACAACTCAAAAGATCGTTCCTTCCTAATAACGCTAATAATCCAATTGTGGAGAACTCCTTTTTTCTGATCTCTAATTGCATTCCCCATCCCCCCCTGCATCGCTTTCTTTGGTTAACTCTGAAGTGGCAGCGCTCACTGGCGTGCCCTAAAGCTGTGAACTGCCCCACTGATGAAATCATGGGAGTGATTAAATTTCTCTGTTCTACACAGAAAGTTTTGTGTGACACAGTTTTCTTTGTTCATGCCCTTAGTAACGCAGAAAATCAACTGACATTTTCTCCTAATAATGATTGGATTATGAGATAATGTCAAGGAAAAAAATGCTGCGGCAGTGAAACGCTTTCCTGGTGCTACGTAAATGTCACACAGCAAGACAGCATGCATGTGAAGGAGCAGAGGTCTCAGGCAGAAACACACTTGCCACATCCAAGGTCAATGACAGCTTGGTACAGTCACCGATTTTAGGTTGCATTCATGATACACACGGGTAATCAGAAACAATGCTCCTGAAATGTACTCAAAGGGAGAAATTTTTTTAAAGATGTGTTTGTTTGTTTGTTTGTTTGTTTATTTGAAAGGCGGAGTTGGTTACAGGGAGAGGAGAGATCGAGGGAGAGAGAGAGAAGGAGAGAGAGAGATCTTCCATCCGCTGGTTCACTCCCCAAATGGCTGCAGTGACTGGGACTGGGCCAGTCAGAAGCCAAGAGAGCCAGGAGTTTCTTCCGAGTCTCCCATGGGTGGCAGGGGCCCAAGCATCCTCCACTGCTCTGGGACTCAAACCAGTTTTCACACGGGATGCCGGGTGTCGCAGGCAGCAGCTTACTGCACTGGGCTACAACACCAGATCCCAATTCTCCTAATATTTATTTCATGCTCTAACCCCCACCTTACAGCTGAAGAAATGGAGAAATAGAAGTTAAACACCATCCCTAAAACCAGGCTGCTGGACGAGGGTTGAGGCCTAACTCCCAGTGTTGGGCCTCTTCACCACAGCTCACCGCCTGCAAACCCCACTGCTGCCTGGGAAGGGGTTAGCACAGGACTTTGCAAGGGCACCTACGTTAGCTGCCACTTCCTCCTCTTCGAGAGGAGCTCCTTAGCTAAAAAAGCAGCTGCTCTCAGGGAACCAGAGCTAACAGGGCCTGGTTTACTCCTTGGATTCTACCTCAGCTTTCAGCTGTAATTCAGAAAATGCAGGAACGAAGGAAGGAGGTCGAAGGAAGAGCCCCTGGACTTCCAGGAGAGCCAGGTGCTCCCTGTGGCACAGCTGCTACTACAGGGCTGCCTTAATCCCTAGCCCTCTAGCCCAGCCCCATTCCTCCCAGCCCACTTGCTGGCCAGCTGCTCAGCACTTCTGTGCAGGAGGGGGTGGAGGCAGATGTCAAGCAAGCCAGGAGCCCCTGACCCTCCTGCCCATGCAGCACCGAGTCCTCACACCCTCCCTCAGTCTCCCATCCCTCAGATCAGACTCAGTGGCAGGCCAGAAGGCAGGTGCAGCAACAGGCGCCAGGAGAGAGCAGCCACCCAGAAACTGAAGCCGTAAGTTCTGCATTCTCACCCTCGCAGCAAACAGGGCCAAATGTCAACCAAAGACCCACGCAAAGCTGGGGCTCATGCTTACCTTATTCTCCGGGTTTCTGGACCCTGAGGCTCAGGGACAGTGGAGAAGGAAGGCTCACTGAGCAAACAAGTAATTCAGACACAGGGAACAGCACAGCGAAGTCCCTGAAGCTCGAGACAGTACAACAGATGGGGGGAACTGAGGATCAATACAGAGTGGACATCTGGTAGCAGGGGCTTCATCCGCTCAGTTAAAGCATTTGAACTTTATCCTAAATGCCTGATGAAGAGCTTTAAGGCACACAGCACATTAGCAACACATCTGTCTTTTTCAGATCATTCTGGCTACAGAATGGCAATGAATCAGAGGAGAATAAGACAGGACTGCAAAGGACATCATTTGGGCTACTACTGCCCGAGGCTGGGCAATAGATGATGGTGGCCTAGGCCAGAAAAGGTAGGGAAAGGAGTAGGGGACATGGGAGAAGGATCATGTGACATATGAGGAGATGATGGGTGATGTAAGGCTACCACAAAACACACCAAACACTGGGATAAGGGAAAGGGTTTATTGACAGGGGGTGGGAGGGACCCAACAGGCTGGAGGGAAAGGGCGAGAAAAGGGAAGCTTCGCGAGAAAACAGGCCTTGTAATAGGGGCGGGGGAATGGGAAGAGCAAATCCCGTTCGAGTGGGGGTGGGGTTGCCGCATATGGTTGGGCCGTTTGGTCACCAGACTCCTCATAAGCCAGGCTGGGTCCTGGAGAGGCCAAGATGGCATCCGGGGCTTGAGATGTGCCTTTAGATAAGACGGCACCACTTCTCTAACAGGTGAGGCTCCGGCTTGGGAAGTCAGGGTGTGAGTCGGGCATGAGTGCACTCTGGCCATGTTGCCTTGGAGTTGACTGTGGTACATGCAAGTGGACAAGTCTGGTGGGCAACTGCACAGAAGGATCCAGCACTCAAAAGAAAGGTGTGCGCTAGAGCTAGAGGTCTGCTGAATCCTTTTCTCAAGTTATTGACACGTGGTCATGAGCTACCAACCCCCTTAAGCCTCCGCCACTCCACGAAGCTGCTTTCTCACCACTATTCCAACCCCTTTCCTGAACCCAATACAAAGTCACCCCTAACATGCTGGGAATAAAAGAGAAGACAGGTATCCACACAGGTGCTGCCAATGGCTGGACACTGCTATGGTCTGAATGTGTGTGTCCTTCCTCGGATTCATAGGTTGAAATATACAGCCCCAAGGCGGGCCGTGTGGGGGGTGATCAGGGAGGAGGGCAGAGCCCTAGTGAATGGGAGAGTGCTCTCATGACAGCGTGCAGAGGGCGCTTACATATCCCTCCTGCCACTGGAGGACTCAACGAGACCGGGCCTTCCACGAGGAATAGGCCCTCACCAAGCAGCAAAGCTGCCAGTGCCTGGGTCCTTGAGGAATGAATGCAGGTTGTTCAAAAGCCAGCTCAGGCCGGCGCCGCGGCTCACTAGGCTAATCCTCCGCCTAGCAGCACCGGCACACCAGGTTCTAGTCCCGGTCGGGGCACCGGATTCTGTCCCGGTTGCCCCTCTTCCAGGCCAACCCTCTGCTGTGGCCAGGGAGTGCAGTGGAGGATGGCCCAGGTGCTTGGGCCCTGCACCCCATGGGAGACCAAGAAAAGCACCTGGCTCCTGGCTCCTGCCATCGGATCAGCGCGGTGTGCCGGCCGCAGCGCGCCGGCCGCGGCGGCCATTGGAGGGTGAACCAACGGCAAAAGGAAGACCTTTCTCTCTGTCTCTCTCTCTCACTGTCCACTCTGCCTGTCAAAAAAATAAAAAATAAAAAAAAAAAAAAGAAAAGAAAAAGAAAAAAAAAAGCCAGTTCAAGGTATTTTCGGCAACAGCAGCCCAAGCAGACTAAGACACATACTATTTCATGCATAAGTATTTTTCTGTCCCATCTAAGTTTAAGCTGTTTAAGGGCCAAAAAAACCAACCAACCAACCAAATATGTCTGATATATGCCTGGGTGTTGGTTCCAAATATTCTGGCCATATGCATTCTTGTGCCATTAAGATTTCTGAGAAACTGCAATGAATTCAAGCAGTATTTGGTCAAACCTAGTCCGTAAATATTATAATGAAAAAAGCATAGGTTAATATTAAGACTAAGACTCATGAAAGACACATAGAACTACAGCACGAGGAAACATCAACGTCTATCACTAAACCCCATAAGTCAGCCCCCACATTGATAATGTTCTAACTGAAGTGCCCGGGGAGGAGGCAGACTCCGGGGTCACACCAGGCTGGCGTGGCATCCAGCCCCGTCACGTAGAGGGACGTCATCTTGGGCAAGCAGCTTCACCTCTCTGTGCCTCAGAAGCTTCCTTTGTGGAAGGAGGCTGGAAACACACAGGACTGCTATGCCCAATCATACCAAGTGCTGGGTGTGGGGACGGGCAACACAGACTCTCCTGTCCTCCAGTTTATTGTCAGAAAGTGACATCAATCTTTAACCAGAGGTGCTCTAAAGAAGTGCAGGATGTTAACGGAGCAGTGTTCAGTCCTAGGAAGGCCAAGGCAAGCCTCCACGACAAGGGATCTTCAAGGTGAGATCCATCAGGATTTAACCACATGGTAGGGTTAATGCAGGAAGGACACCGGGGAGTGGCAAGTATAAGTGTGAAAGCTCTGAAGCCAGATTTAACTTCATTTTATTTAAAAAAAAAAAAAAAAAAAAGGCTGGATTAAGCCACCCGCATCCCACATTGGAGTGTCTGAGTTGCAGTCCCAGCTCCAGCTACCGACTCCAGTGGTTGGGATCCTGCTCCCTATGTGGGAGACCTGGAACAAGTTCCCAGCTTTCAGCTTCAGCCCCGGCCCAGCCCCAGCCCCAGCCACTGCAGGTATCAGGGGAGTGAACCAGCAGGTGGGATTACCCTCTCTCATTTCCTCTCTCTCTCTCTCTCAAATTAAAAGAAAAGAAAACAAAAACAAAAAAACCCTGAAAGACAGACCACTCTGACTAGAAGGAGGACAGGGTGGGGAAAGGCCTGGAGGGGAATGACAGGAGTGGCAGCTTTTGCTATTGTTAGTTACTCACTGTTATAGTAACATGACTGTTATTATAATGGTATTTTTCTAGTTGGAAAGCCCAAGATTGTCACCCTCTTAAAAATAAGCAAAGTTTGTGATACCTAAGCTAAGCTATGAGACTGTTTTAACAGGTTTTGGGAAGTATTTTCAATTGCTTTTACTTCACTCATCTTTTTTTTAGTGCTCATTGAATCGATGCATCTAAAATCCTTTTTCATAAGAAGCGACGGCTGAAAGTCTAGGTTAAGTAACCTTGGAGAACCTGAAATAGTGATTTCCTCCCGGATGTATTTGCTGGAACTTCCCTCAAATTTTAAGCTGATCAAAGTATTTCCAGATTGGCCGGCACCGCGGCTCACTAGGCTAATCCTCCGCCTTGCGGCGCCGGCACACCGGGTTCTAGTCCTGGTCGGGGCGCCGGATTCTGTCCCGGTTGCCCCTCTTCCAGGCCAGCTCTCTGCTGTGGCCAGGGAGTGCAGTGGAGGATGGCCCAAGTGCTTGGGCCCTGCACCCCATGGGAGACCAGGAAAAGCACCTGGCTCCTGCCATCAGATCAGCGTGGTGCTTCAGCCGCAGCGCGCTGGCCACGGTGGCCATTGGAGGGCGAACCAACGGCAAAGGAAGACCTTTCTCTCTGTCTCTCTCACTGTCCACTCTGCCTGTCAAAAAAAAATTAAATAAAATTAAAAAAAGTATTTCCAGATTAGCTAATATAACTAAAATGAGTGAATTAAGTCAGTCTTCTTCAATGATTAACAACCTGTAGGAGACTGGGAAAGTTAACAAACACCCGCGTGACTAAAATTTCCTCTGATAATTCAAAAACATTACTCAGAGATTTGCCAAGAGATAACTGACACAAAATGAGTAAGCAGCTCTCTTCCGAAAGCACAAATAAAACCTCCCGTCCATCTTCTTACTTTAAAAAAAAAAAAAAAAACAGATTTTATCTCTGATATCTTTGAGAGTCCCGTGACAGAGAGATAGAGAAAGAGATCTTTCATCTACTGGTTTACTTCCCAAATGGCCGTAATGACTGGAGCTGGGCCAGCCCAAAGCCTGGAGCCCAGAACTCCATTCGAGTCTTCCACGTGGTGGCAAGGGTCCAAGCACTTGGGCCATCCTCTGTTGATTTCCTGGGTACAAGAGCAGAAAGCTGGATAGGAAGTGGAGCAACCAGGACTTGAACCTGCACTGCAAAGCAGAAAGGAGGCATTGCAGGCAGTGGCTTAACCCACTGTGCCACAGCACTGGCCCACTGCCTGTCATCTTCAACAGCAGTCTGCACTAGAGTATAAGCTTCCTGGGGGCAAGGAGTCTAGTCCTCAGTACCCAGACCAGTACCTGGCACGTAGCAGGTGCTCAAGAAATATTTTTTTGAATAAATGAATGAGCAAAAGAAGAACTAATGTAACCTCAAAAATCAATATCTGATATTTTTACTGAATTCTAGATTATTCATATATTTTTAAAGACTTCTTTATTTATTTGAAAGAGTTACAGTGAGAAAGGGAGAGACAGAGAGAGAGGAGGGAGATCTTCTATCCACTGGTTCACTCCCCAAATGGCCTCAATGACCGACCAGGAGTCAGAGGAATTTCATCTGGGTCTCCCACGTGAGTGCAAGGCCCAAGCACCTGCCATCCTCCACTGTCCTCCCAGGCACATTAGCAGGAAGTTGGATCAGAAGTGGAGCAGCCTGGACTCAAAGAGGTGCCCATATGGGATTCCAGAGCTGCAGACTGCAGCTTAGCCTGCTGCACCACAGCACTGGCTCTCACATGATTTATTTTAATAAATGTATTTTAAATACCTAATTATTTACTATATTATTTTTAATAACTGTAAGAAGAACAATGCAAAACAGAAAAACAATTTCATTTGGAATACTGAATTGTGTGTTTTTTATCCTGACTGCCCCCACTTGCCCTCATACACACACAACACAATGACCACCACCAAATCCTGTACAGTTAGCCCATTATTATTTTATCAGCAAATATCTAAAAATAATTTTTAGAAAGGTCAATTGCAAAAACCATCATCACAAAAAAAAAAAAAACTAACACACAAGTGTTAAGAGTCTAAAATGCTGAAATCTACAGAAGCCTTAGAAATCATCTGGTCTAACTTGCTTATATACCAAAGGCAATACAATACAGGTTCAAAGTGGGACTCAGCTTTCCATCAGTGGGACAAGGACAAGACCATGAGAAGCCTAGAGTCAGCCAAACTCCACCTAGGATCTTCTTCACCAGTCTGTGCTAACTAATCATAGTCTGGTTATCCATTAAAAGGCACTGAAGGGGTGGGCGTTGGGCACAGCAGGCTCAAATCGTGACTTGGGACACCCACATCCCCTCTCAGAGTGCCCGGTTTGAGTGCGGATTACTCTGCTTTGGCTGTAGCTCCCTGCTAACACACACCCTAGGAAGCAGCAGTGAGGGCTCAAGTGCCACCCACGTGGAAGACCATGGAAGACCAGGCTCATAGCTTCGGCCTGGCTCAGTCCCGGAAGTTGCAGGCATTTGCGGAGTGAACTGGTGGATAAAAGCTCTCTTTTCCTCTGTGTGTGTCTCTTTCTGCCTGTCTTTCAAATAAAGTGAAGGGCCCGGGGGGTGGGGGGGCGCAGGTGCTGAATATGGACTGTGTTCACCACTGCCCCACTCACCCCGACAAATTACTGTGCTGATTCATTAGAATAAAGTAAGCAACCAAATCTCCTCCACCGCCCATGTTTGTACAACAGGTAATCTAAGAATAGTTTTTACTTTTTAAAATAACTGAAACAAATTAAAAGAATGACACTATTTTGTTACAGTGAAATTTCAAATTTGTGTGACCACAAAGTTGCACTGGGCCACAGCCAACAGGCGTCTGTTTACACATCGTGAATGGCTGCTTTGACAGTAGGATGGTGACTGGACGGCCGGCAGAGTATGAAATAAGTACACCTGGCCCCTTTACAGGACATGTCTGCCAGCCCAGGAGACAGTTAATGTGACTTTGGTAAATTTCACCTTCCAAAGGACCAGCCTGGTCCTGGTCAACCAGCTGTAGTCACTCGCATGCTATTTCCTCTTCTTTGATTATTGAAACTCCACGGCAAACTATTGTTTTTACCAGTCACCCAGAAAACAAAGATAAAAGTTTCCACAGAGGAAATCATAGCCTTCCTTTTCCAACATCCCCATCTGCCTCACTTCCAGTGAAATTAAAAGCAAGGTTTCATTTCCGGGGGTTCATCTGGGACGCTCTCCCCAAATGCAGTCAGAAGACTTCAACAGTTCATTTTCACAGTAAAGGGCAGGAAAAAATTTGCTAGGTAACAAACTTACCCTAAGAAAAAGAGGAAGGTTTAAGATCACATAGAAGTGAAAGTGTTTCTTTGAGATGCTATTCTTTCTAATATCAAAATATGCATATTGCCCTGTCATCATCTAAAATTATCTATCATCATCTAAAATTGAAAATCATAAAGTCTATTTTGAAATTCTCAACCAGCTGGTTCTCCATTTGAACACAAAGTGCCAGATTTAAACCTGCTCCATGTTGCAAACAAATGATTTCAAAACAAAATGATTTTTTGGTTTGATTTTGCTCCACTTGACTTTCCGCTCCCAGTGTACACAGTACTGCCTTGTAATGCAAGAGTTAGGAAAATCCCATTCCTGGGGTCTCGGGAAATAACCTGAAGGGTGTCTATGTGTTCACTTACATCATGAACCCAGCTGTTATGTTCCTAAAGTGACAAACAGCCACTCTTGGTTTTAATAGGACATTTAAAGAAACCTAATGTTAGTTCTACACGGGTAAACAGTCTCCAACACAGTATAAATAAAGAATTCTTTGAATTGTAAATAGTAGTTGCTCAAAGGAGTGGAAGGGTGGCTGAGGAAAATAGAGCAGAGAAGTCTTCTCCCCTCCCTTTCCAACAGTGGAGTGCACACAGCAGGGAGAGGAGGCAGAGGGCTGAGGCTGGAGGGCTCGGCTGTCCTGAAGCAGGTGGCCACCGGTCACTCACTGTTCTCTCATCCGGGGAATGTCGCCTGAACACCTTCTACCTATACAACATTCAAGGCTTACAAAACAGGAGAGAGGCCTGACTCTGCCCTTATGAAGCCAGTTCACATGCCTTAACTTGCTGAGGTAAAACATACACTGACCAATAAACCTACACAGCGGATCCAGACATAAGCCAGGGCTCAGCTAGCTGCAGATTGTTTTTGTTAATAAAGTTTTATTGGAATGTGGCCCCATCCACTCGTTTATGCATGGTCTAGGGATGCACTCCCAGAGTTGAGCAGATGCGCCAGAGACCTTGGGGATGTCAAGAGCCAAAAATATTGACCATCTTGTCTTTTTGAGAAGAAGTTTGCCAAACCCTGACACAGGCCAGAGAGAGATCAATCCAACCAGGGTCACCAGAAGAGAGCTGACATCTGCTGGGAGTCATGGAGACTCTGCTTTGAAAGGCAGAAACAAGGCCAGCGCCGCGGCTCACTAGGCTAATCCTCCGCCTTGCGGCGCCGGCACACCGGGTTCTAGTCCCGGTCGGGGCACCGGATTCTGTCCCGGTTGCCCCTCTTCCAAGCCAGCTCTCTGCTGTGGCCCGGGAGTGCAGTGGAGGATGGCCCAAGTGCTTGGGCCCTGCACCCCATGGGAGACCAGGAGAAGTACCTGGCTCCTGCCATCGAATCGGCGCGGTGCGCTGGTTGCAGCGCACCGGCCGCGGCGGCCATTGGAGGGTGAACCAACGGCAAAAGGAAGACCTTTCTCTCTGTCTCTCTCTCTCACTGTCCACTCCTGCCTGTCAAAATAAATAAATAAAATAAAATAAAAGAGATCTTTGAAAATTTAAAAAAAAAAAAAAGGCAGAAACAAGAGAGGAACATGGTGAGGGGCAGAATGGCCGAGCCGGGATGCGTCTGAGCAGTGGAAGGACCAAATGTGAATGGAGTGCAGGATATGAGAAGGAAACCGTGGGAACGTGGTCAGTGGCCTGGGTTAACAGTTAAAATTGAAAACACCTTTCGGGAGTGTTTGCTAACTTATTCACAACGTTATTCTTTTTTCCTGTGCTTCCTTGATGTTTACGGCAAACCTCACTGGGACCTAGCAAAAGCCAAGATGCATTCATTATACAAGCTCACTGACTGATCACCATGATCCATCGTAGATTTCCGTCATTTGAATTTCAAAAACACTTGTATTTGCATGACTGCCTAAACTGGCCCCTCATCTTCAACCTTCCCAGGCACTATTATTCCTGCTTGCCATTGATGGCTTACCTCACCAGCGTGAGAAGTCAGGGGCCGAGCAACTGACTTGGAAGTCTAAATTCTCTGCTGCACCTCATGCCTTACCTTGGGAAGCTGCCACAGCACCACGTTCTAGACTAGGAAGTCTGATCAGCAAACACCAAGCCATCAAACAGAAATGTTTTCTGGAGACACATCCTTGCCCAATCTGAACTGTGGCTTGATTGTAGCATTAGCTAGAGCTTAATGCTACTCAATTTCCCGATTAAAGTGCTTGAGGTAAATTCATTTGGTGCTTCAACAAAATCTGGCCAATTTATACCATGTAGTTATCATGAGAACCAGGTAAATTTCACATGGATTATCTTAAAGCCCTCACAGAAAGGGAGGGAAAAAAAATCCACCTACCAATATAGTATATCTTCTTTGACAGTTAGATTATCTTTATTTTGTGCTGGAAAATTTGGAATCCTGAAGAGAAAGGATTCATTTGTCATTAATTTCTGTCTTGCCAGCACAAAATACGTGATGTATGAATCAGTCTCTTAGAAGACCCAGGTGCCTACCAATTAGGTGTTACCTTCTTTCCAGGGAAGTGCGCAAAAGAGAGCCTACGACTTGGGTTGCTGAGGATTTGCTGTGCAAGAGGATATGAGACTGGAGCACTGAATTTCTCCACCGTTATCACACCCAAAGTCAGAGCATCCACACTCCCCAAGTTGTGAAGTAGTTCCTCTAACCACTGTGTCCTCTTCACCCCTTCTTCCCCAAGTCACTTCACTCACACCCCAGCGCCGTCTTCATCCCTCAAAACATCTCTTTCTACACCATTTTCTGATAAGACGTAACCACATTATGTCCATCAGAGTTAAATTCAGAACAGTCTGTCGTTCCAATGCAGGTCTGAAAACCATCCTGCAATACTTCACAACTCTTCGCCCGTGGGTGGCCAAGCAGGGAAGCATTATCTGGGAAGAGGAGGAGCTACACCTCATCCCCAGGGCCCACACACTCTGCTTGTGTCCTGTCTCTCAGCACCCGCCACCTCCCCGCCTCTCCCAACAACCCTGAAGCCTGGGCAGCCTCAGAGGGCAGATCAGGGAATGTCGGCAGGTGACAGAGGACAGAACAGAATCGGGCATGAAACGTAAACACAGCCTCGGAGACTGGCCTTAGGAACTCGGGTCAATTATCCTCCCACCTGGCCTAATGAGATGACGTCAGGAGGGTGAGCAGCACTCGCCACCATCAGCAATGGGAAAACAGAGGCAGGCGCCAGGGAGCAGGGCGCAGCAAGGATGAGCGGCGAGACGAAGGGGAACGTGTCGGTGCTGGTCCTCTCTCCCGTCATGGGCCTCAGGACAGCCATCTCCACCGCTCATGTGCCTTCTTTTATTACAGTACCTTACATTCTTGCTACCTTTTACACTATCAAATAATCCTGGCTCATGGTGAAAATAGTCTACACTACAGATAATAAAAATGAGAAAGGCAAATGCACAGACAGAAGGGAGGGAAACCCAGAGAACCCATTGCTAACATTTCAGTGCTGCTCTCCCAAACGAGTTCTTGCTCACACGTCTTCTGAAGGGTCTGTCTCGAATTGCCTGCAGACAGAAGTTCCTGTCTATTCTCTGCCTTGAAGAGCCAATTCTGGGGCCAGCGCTGTGGTGCAGCAGGTTAATGTCCTGGCCTGAAGCACTGGCATCCCATATGGACATCAGTTCGAGATCCGGCTGCTCCATTTATCAGCTCTCTGCTATGTCCTGGGAAAGCAGTAGAAGATGGCCTAAGTCCTTGGCCCCCTGCACCCACCCACATGGGAGACCAGGAAGAAGCTCCTGGCTCCTGGCTTTGGATCGACACAGCTCCGGCCATTGCAGCCATTTGGGGAGTGAACCAATGATGAAAAAAAAAAAAAAAAAGAAAAGAAACTGGGTGAAGAGCACAAAGGCTCTCTCTACTTTATAAAAAAAAAAAAAAAGAGTTCTTCTGACAGTTCCTACTACTTGTTTCTCAAAGGCAGCAGCATGGATGATTAAGGGTTTCTTTTCATCTAGAGTGACAGAAATGGTTGATAGCTTCCTCCCAAATCAATAAGACTGTTTTGATCCAGGAAGTCTTATACAAATAACACAGCTTGCAAAAGGAAACACATCACAGTGATGGCTTAAGGAGGCGGGTACAGGGGTGGGGAGGCACGTTAGGGCACCCCACCAGCACTGGGGAATGTGTGAAATCTCCCCTTATGAAAAAAGACCAGTCTGGGAAGTACTCAGTCAATGAAATAAACAGCATGTTGTACTTTCTTTTTTTTTTAAGATTGTCTTTTTTTTTTTTTTTTTTTTTTTTTTTTTTTTTTTTTGACAGGCAGAGTGGACAGTGAGAGAGAGAGACAGAGAGAAAGGTCTTCCTTTGCCGTTGGTTCACCCTCCAATGGCTGCTGCGGCCGGCCCTCTGCGGCTGGCACACCGCGCTGATCCGAAGCCAGGAGCCAGGTGCTTCTCCTGGTCTCCCATGGGGTGCAGGGCCCAAGTACTTGGGCCATCCTCCACTGCACTCCCTGGCCACAGCAGAGAGCTGGCCTGGAAGAGGGGCAACCGGGACAGAATCCGGCAACCCAACCGGGACTAGAACCCGGTGTGCTGGCGCTGCAAGGCGGAGGATTAGCCTAGTGAGCCGCGGCGCCGGCCCATGTTGTACTTTCAAGTTACAGTCTTTAATAGAAGATTTTACACATGTTCTGATTTAATGCAGAAATAATTAAAACTCAGCTGTTTCTTGCCATTTTTAAAAGGGTTTCTTCTTTGGCCACTGATTTAAAAATTCCATACATACAAAACTATATGCTATCTGGAATTTGATTTCAAATACTTTAGCTAGCAAACAATCATCACAAATTTTAAAACATTTCTAAAAGAAGGTAGGGGGCCAGAGAACAAGAATGGCAGAATGTTGGTAATTGTCAAAGTGGGGTGATTGGTGGGTACACTGAATATTATTACACTGTTCTCTCCACTTTTATGTATATCTGGACATTTTTATAACACAAAGTCTTGTTGTTTTTTTTAAGATTTATGTATTTTATTTGAAATGCAAAGTTACAAAGAGAGAGAAGGAGAGGTGGAGAGAGAGAGAGATCTTCCATCTGCTGGTTCACTCCCCAGATGGTCGCACCAGCCAGAACTGTGCTGATCCGAAGCCAGAAGCCTTTCCAGGTCTCCCATGTGGGTGCAGGGGCTCAAGGACCTGGGCCTACTTCTACTGCTTTCCCAGGCCATAGCAGAAAGCTGGATTGGAAGAAGAGCAGCCGGGACTCAAACTTGTGCCCAAATGGGATGCCGGTACTGCAGGCAGCGGCTTTACCTGCTACGCCACAGCGCTGGCCCCTTGTTGTTATTTCTAAATCACTGTGGGTGAGCACTAAGCCTAGTGACTAAGTTGTGCTTCTACCGGAGTACGTGGGTTTGATTCCCAGCTCGGGCTCCTGACTCCAGCTGCTGTGATGCAGACTCTGAAAGGCAGCAGTGAGGGCTCAGGTGACTGGTTCCCGGCACCCAGGTGGAGAAGAGACCTGGATTGAGTGTCTGCCTTGGGCCCTGGCCCAGCCTCAGTCACTGAGCACTTGAGGAATAAATAGCAGAAGGCAGACCTTTCTCCCTCCCTCTCTCTCTCTCTCTCTCTCTCTCTCTCTCTGTTATTCTTTGTCTACCTCTCAAATGATTTTCCTTTAACACATCAGAATATGTTGCTCTAGTTTATGAATAAATCCTGCCATCGCAGGCATTGGGGAGTGAAGCAATGAGTAAGAGCACTCTTTCTCTGTGTCTCTCTCTACTTCTCAAACTTTTAAAGAATCACCGTGAGGACACTGCTCTAACTATGAGTGAATCTTTCATACCCAGTGTCAAATCAGTTCAGCTTTCACACAATGGCCCCCTGTGCACCCAGCACTGCTCCTAGGACTTCATACTCATCCACTCGTCACACCGGGCCTGCCTAGCAGGTGTAACTAGTCCTGATTCACTATCTGAGGAAACTGAGGTCCAGAGAAACCAGCTACTTGGTCAAGAACGCAAGGCAACTGAGAAGGGGCGGGGGCCTAGCCTCCTGTAGAGGTGTCCGCGACACATATTGTTTGATCCCTTTATAAATATTATTGTACGTGAGCACGTCTGTCTCATTGTCACTTGCAGTATTTTAGTGCATCCTGTTTTTCTAGAAAAATGAATCAGCCTCTCTCTGTTTATCCAAGATAACAAAACAAAACAAGGCCATCCTGACTGCCAGAGGAAGCGCCCCTGAGTCAATATCCTCAGTGAGAGACATCCCCTCATACGGCAGCCCAGGAATATTCCAGCAGGGTTCAAATCAACATCAACATCCACACAGTGCCATGGAAGCCACCCCGTGCTAGGCAACCGACACTGCCTGCAGGCTTTTCCTGTCTCGCTGCTGCACTCCGACCAACGCCTCTGGCTGCAAAGTTCTGGAAGGTTTCTTCTCCCCCTGAACTGAGAACGTCTGCTTCCCGCCCCACTTTTCCGCCTGTCGAAGTTCTCCACCAGCCCTAAGAATCCGGCTCACAGAGCACCGCCTCTGTAGGTCAACACAGTCACTACCCCTGGCTGGAACCCGGGGTTTCTTCTTCTGCACTTTTCTCATTTATTAACTTTCCTTCAACCTGCCATGCAACACTGAAAATGCGCACTTCAGGATAAAGGCCCCATACGGACCCATGACCTGGGTCATGACATCTCACAGTTCCAGCACATACACACAAGGCAGCGGCAGATCAGTGTGGAAGGAAATGGAAGGAGGGAAGGAGCGGATGTTGCTGCACAGGCCAGAGATGGGTCTAACAATGGAATCAGATTCCTAAGTCTCCAAGTAAAAGCAAAACTGCCACTGGAAATCCCTGAACTGTGGAGCAGGCATTTGGCCTAGCAGGTACAACCCTGATCAGGTGCCCCCAGCCCATACAGCAGTCCCCAAGGTTCATCTCCAACTCTGGCTACTGACTCCAGCTTCCCACTAACACAGACCCTGGGAAGCAGCAGTTAAGAGTTCAAACAATTGGATTCCGGCCACCCACAAGGGAGACTTGGATTAAGATGACAGTTCTTGGCCGCTGCCGCGGCTCAATAGGCTAATCCTCTGCCTGCGGCGCCGGCACACTGGGTTCTAGTCCCGGTCGGGGAGCCGGATTCTGTCCTGGTTGCCCCTCTTCCAGGCCAGCTCTCTGCTGTGGCCAGGGAGTGCAGTGGAGGATGGCCCAAGTGCTTGGGCCCTGCACCCACACGGCAGACCAGGAGAAGCACCTGGCTCCTGGCTTCGGATCAGTGTGGTGTGCCAGCCGCAGAGGGCCGGCCGCAGCAGCCATTGGGGGATGAACCAATGGAAAAGGAAGACCTTTCTCTCTGTTTCTCTCTCTCACTGTCCACTCTGCCTGTCCAAAAAAAAAAAAAAAGACAGCTCTTTGCTTTGGCCCTAGCGTAACCCCAGCCATTGCAGGCATTTGGGGAGTAACCCAGTGGATGGTGCTCTTTCTATTTCTCTAGATCTACCTCTGCCTTCCAAATATAAAAGTAAAAGAAAAGATTTTAGCTGTACATTAAGTGTGTGGAGCTATTTTTAGATTCTATCTCTCAGTAAAACAAATATACTCTGCTTTCCTCCAGTGTGGAACAGACAGCTGACAAGACGGCTGGCTCTCACTGAGCGGCCACACTGTGCCAGGAGGGTGGTCACACTCTGAGGGTCTCCTGGAGCCAAGATGAGCAGGAAGAGAAATGAATGTGCATCTTCTCTCACACTCAGTTCAAGGGAGGGGAACTGCAGTGCTACCCAGTCCTTCTTCACTCCGAGCTCACACAATCACATGAGGGTGAACCCAGCACACACACAAAACAGTGTCACGGAGCTTCTTCAAGTTCAGCTACTGGAAGTTTATGGAGAAACAGACATTAGTCACTTCCATTATTTCTAGCTGGTCTCATTCTAACAGAGGATTTGGGACCTTTGAAAAATTCCAAAAATCATACCAGTATTACTTATGGGTACTAAAAACTCCTCCCATGGATTCATAAATAAAGCGTAGACTATCTCACCATTGGCTAGAAGAAAATAACTGTTATTGGAGCCGACATTGTGACACAACAGATTAAGCCACCCTCTGCAGTGCCGACATTTCATATGGGCACCGGTTCAAGGCCCAGTTGCTCCACTTTCAATCCACCTCCCTGCTAATGCCCTGAGAAAAGTGGCAGAGGATGGCCCAAGTGCTTGGGCCCCTGCCACCCACATGGGAGACTGGATGGAGTTCTAGGCTCCTGGCTCCTGCTTGGCTCAGCCCCAGCCTTGCTGCCATTTGGGGAGTGAACAAACAAATGGAAGACCTCTCTCTTTCTCTCTCTCGTGTGTGTGTGTGTGTCTTTCTCTGCCCTTTTTTTTTTTTTTGAAAAGCAGAGACAGAAAAAGAGAGAAACAGAGAGAGAAATCTTCTATCTTCTGGTTCACTCGCCAAATGGCTGCAATGGTCAGAACTCAGCTGATCTAAAGTCAGGAGCCTGGAGTTTTTTCCGGGTCTCCCATATGGATGCAGGAACCCAAGCACATCAGCAGGGAGCTGGATCAGAACTGGAGCAACCAGGACTCAAACCAGCACCCATACTGGATGCCAGTGCCACAGGCGTGGCTTTACCTGCACCAACTCTGCCTTTCAAATAAGTAAATAAATCTAAAAAAAAAAAAAAAAAAAAAAAAAACCTTATAATTATAATACATGCACAGAGGAAAACCTAGAAAGACACTTATCATATACTTCCTAAAGGCCACTGTGTCAAATTCTTAGGGATGGGCTGAAATAAAAGATTCTACAGTGTCTATGCCCTTTGCAGGCCTGTTCTCTCAGACACTTAAGAATGGTATGAGGGGGTTCCTGGAGCCAACAGGCTACTGGCCCAAGCTGGCCACCAAGCCTGGGACGACAGTGTTGTGGGCCAGCAGATATGTTCAGGTGTGCTGATGGGGTCAGAAGACACCCAGGTACGGCTACCAAGCTGAAGGTAGGGCCCAACATCTCTCAGCATCCATCTGGGCCAGTCCTTATGCCAGAGGTCCAACAACAGCACCCAAGGCAGGTAAGAGGCTGGATTACTTACTTAGGGTCACATAGCCAGGAAATGGCACAGCCAGGGAAGTGAGGTATAAGCCAAGCTCCTGAAAGTGCCCTTAGCCAGTGTAATACCCAGGAAAGGGTGTGACCTCCACACACCTGGAGCTTACAGACAAACGGAGGGAAGAAGTAGCAAGCATACGGTCAGGTGAGCACATCAGTGAAAGGTGGGTTCAGGGAGCCTTGGAGTGTACCCCAGAAAAACCCGGGGGAAGCACAGTGCTGAGATTCGAACTCAGCTCTAGCTGAACCTGATGTCTTAGTGGCTGGCACAAAGCCAAGTTGCTCCTCCAAACTGCAGGAACCTAGAAAGGACAAGGACAAACGGGCTCCTTCTGTTTCTCCCCCTCCTCAAGCGCCACCTGGGCTCCTGAAAGAATCACACAGGAGCCCACACCTCCTTCCACCCCACTGACATCTGTGAGATACTCAGAGACATTCAACCCAGAGACAGGCTGCTGGCCAAAGAAGGAAATCCGAGATAAACCCGCCATTCTGTCATGACCTCATCCTGACGGGAGACAGGCAGAAACAAGGGCAACAAGGAACAGCCCTGTGTGTTTTCACAGCACCTTTCAGGAAGAGATGAAAGGTGCCATCAGCCACACCTCTCTGAGGTTACACCATGTGGCTGGTGAGGCACAGCGAGGGAGGCGGGGAGTCTCCTGAAGGCAATCCTGTGGGCCCCCCAAAACTAAAAACAGCACTGCTCGGCCTCAAGCTCTTCACACTGATTGACAGGAGTCCCTGGGAGGCAGTATTTGTCAGCAGTGTCATTAAGAAAGACATCAGGTTGACTTCACTGGTTGATTTCCTCATCCCCCACACTCGCTTTATTGGAGCACAACAAAAATACTTCGTTCAAGTTCATTATCACTTCCAGCTTGAAGAGACGGGCAAAGGAAGGCCCATATCTTACCTTTACTGGCCAAAGATGTGATGGTCCTAGCAATCCTGCCTGCTTGGGCAGCTGGCTAATTCTCTCACAGACTGGACCTAGGCCTCATGTCGTGCCCATGATCTCAGGGGATTTATTTCTACATCTTGCTTGCCAAATTGGTGGTCCTTTGGAAGCATCTAGAATTCTGCTACTACACCTGCCCGAAGGTGCCCAATGAAAGATCTGGCTCCATTTAACATCAACACCCTTTGATTGATTGGGTCCTGGCCTCCATCATTTGGTACTTGACATAGCCTGGCTCTCTTAAGTCTGGAAACAGCCTTGATGGAGAAGTGCTTTAGAGATGAGGAAACAGACACAGAGTTGAAATTCTAGAACCTGTGTTCTTAGCCACTACACTAGATTGCCTTCTTTAAAGATGGATGGGCGATGTGGCTTCTTTGTCTTCTAAATGAGATCTCACTGAGGGAGGCAAGGCTGTGGAACACAGAGCCAGGAGTGGACATTCAACCTCAGTACTGTGAACTGTGGTTCTCAACTGTGGTTGGCCCTTAAATTGAAACAATCACAAAGCCTATCTTCTAAGATGATAGTAAGTCTGACCCCAAAGGAGAGAATTCAAGGATCTACAGATCCACTTCCAACTGCCTAAAGAAGACCCTCTGGGGAAATGGGATCTTGGGTAGTTTCTTGTTTCAATCTCCTGAACCACCCATCCACACACACACACACATACACACACACACACACCCATCTACCTTTGTAAAGGACTTCATTTAAACAACAGAGTATATCTTATCTATGCAACATAACATGGGATTTTTTTTTATAGGCGCCAAACAAAAGTCTGGATCATTTTCAGTCTACTTTCTAACAACACCTTAAGTTCCAGCTCAAATCCCATCTGTCTTCCCACTACAGCATTTCTGTTACAAAAGGTTACTACTATGTCCGGGCAAATGGCGGGCAGGGTCCTGTGCTTGGGCTGCAGAGCAAGGAGACCACACACGTCAGCCTTGACATGAGAATTCCCAGCATCTCCCCTGGAGTGCCTCCGCCTACTCTATTTGCTCTACCCAAAATCTGGAGCACCATAAAAGAACTGGGGTCACCTCCTGTACTGGAGTTCGTTTTGCTGAATGAACCACAGATCCCTGAAAACAAATTTACTGCCGTTCTTACTTTATGCCTGCAAATATCACAGGACGACATGCTTTTTTTTTCTACCTTAGCTTTTGCTTTGCTTGAACTGTCTTGAGGTATACTAAATACAGCACTTGAAAGGGCAAAAAACACCAGCCCCACAGCTTTTAGGGCTCCCTTATAAAGGAACAGGCCTTGTTTTTAAACTTTTCAAGCTTCTTAAATTTGCTTATTCAAACTGTAAAGTTCCAGACAGTAATTCTAATCACAGAAGCCTTTGTGAAATGATATTTCTGTGACTTTTTTTTTTTTAACTCAAGCAATGTTGTTGGAAGGAAGCAGAAAAACCACAGTGCCCAAACAGAAGTGACTAACGCTGGTAGCCAAGTGCAGTAATAAATAAGGCCCCCTCCAGAGCAGGAGACCACTGCGCCACAGTGGCCCGTTGTATATTGCGATGGGCTGGAGTATTTGGAGACTTAGCAATCAGATTTTCCAACTCTCTTCATGTGCTCATGAAAGGAACCAGAAGCAACTCCCTTCACTAGCAATCTTTTGCTAAAGATAATAGAAGGAAAACTTCTAAGAGGAACAAAAACTAAGGAAAGCAAAAAACCTAAATAAAACCTTCAATTTGGTAGAAAACAGAAGTCATGTTGCTATAGGCCTATACCTGCTTATGTTCCAGATCAGTTTTTAAAGAACTATATACGTTTATTGTCTGACATTATGCAATGCAAGTGTTCTCAAAATTTTACATGGAAGCCAGACCAGTGATCCAACATGAAACTCTGAATTTCTCTACTGCTGTTTCAACACATTGCTGGCACAGCCTCAAAAGTAGTATGTGGTTTCCCTAAGGAACCATAAGAATGGTTCTTCTGGGATGCAAGAGAGGCAAAATGTCTTAATCAATCATTGAAATTTCCTTATCTTTATTATTTCAAATGTCACTCACTCACCATTACCCAAACATATTTTGGCACTAACTATGAACCCACATCCCACACCCTCACCTTGCAAAAAATAGTGAGCCTATCTACTACTGATCACTACACACATACCTCTCATCTTATGACATGACAGTTTATAACTATTTCTTCATAAATATAAGACTGTTCACCTCAAAAACAGCAGGGGGCTTGTTTTAGCCCTGCCTTAAAAGATGTTTCTCGGCCGGCGCCGCGGCTCACTAGGCTAATCCTCCGCCTAGCGGCGCCGGCACACCAGGTTCTAGTCCCGGTCGGGGCGCCAGATTCTGTCCTGGTTGCCCCTCTTCCAGGCCAGCTCTCTGCTGTGGCCCAGGAGTGCAGTGGAGGATGGCCCAAGTACTTGGGCCCTGCACCCCGTTGGAGACCAGGAGAAGTACCTGGCTCCTGCCATCGGATCAGCGCGGTGCGCCGGCCGCAGCGCGCTGGCCCCAGCGGCCATTGGAGGGTGAACCAACGGCAAAAGGAAGACCTTTCTCTCTGTCTCTCTCTCTCACTGTCCACTCTGCCTGTCAAAAAAAAAAAAAAAAGATGTTTCTCTGACAATGACAACAGTGCTGTGGGAGGCTGCCTATTATTGTCCCAGGTGCTAGGACCTCTTCTATTTGAATATATCTAGCATTTTATATGAATGATTGGCTTATTTTTCAAAAACATGACAATATGACCAATTGTCAGGATAATTTACTAGAGATATTAAACAATGAATTTATACTGATAGTATATAATATGAATAATATATAACAATAATAATCTTTCAGTACTCAGTACTTAGAAAGGTGCTAGATGAACAAATTGGAGTACAGCTATAAAATGGAATGCTGGGAAGTCACTAAATGCCAAGCTGTGATGCCATTCATTGTGAAAGACATCCCCAATCATTTACGTTCGCAGAGGATGTTGTCTTGCTTTTTGTGAATTCAAGGCTTTCTCCATTGGATAGCATCACCTCCATGAACTTGTGTTCTGACATGCTTATTTTAACTGGATAGAAATACTTCCGATGGGTAGATGTAGACCTGCATGTATAGAACATTATATTACATTGCTTTCAGGACTAAGATTTACCATGTGGCCATGGAGAAGGGGGATACAATCACAAGCAACAAGAGCACTATGGCAAATAGAAAGCTGCAGACAGTGCTAAAATCTCACAATTGGGGCTGGCACTGTGGCGTAATGGGCTAAGCCTCTGCCTGCAGTGCTGGCATCCTATATGGGCACCTGTTCGAGTCCCGGATGCTCCTCTTCTGATCCAACTCTCTGCTATGGCCTGGGAAAGCAGCAGAAGATGGCCCAAGTCCTTGGGCCCCTGTACCCACGTAAGAGACAGGGAGGAAGCTCCTGGTTCCTGGCTTTAGATTGGTTCAGCTCTGGCTATTTTGGCCATATGGGGAGTGAACCAGCGGATGGAAGACTCCTCTGACTCCTTCTCTCTCTCTCTAACTCTACCTCTCAAATAAATAAATAAAAATCTTTTAAAAAATAAAATAAAATCTCACAATATTCTGTGAATGACCATGGTTCACACCGATGGTACTGAACTTCGCACTTCCTCACTACCTTTGCTTACTTTTGGCAATGCCAAGCTGTCTCCCATGCAGGCCTGTTATCTACAGGGTCCTTGTCTTCCATGTGGCTTCATCACTCTCTATAGGAAAAGTATGCGGTTACTGTCTGCCCAGCATCTCTTCCCTTCTTCCGGCCACAAAACCTCCCCACCCCCTCTCACCACCACCACCACTACTACTTCCAGTGACAAACTATTCTTACTCCATTCTAATTTTGTGAATCCTGCAGGCTGACCAATTCAGGACCCTCCTCCACTGAGCTCGGGGGAGGGCAAGTAAGCAGATACATAGGTACACACATTGAAGCTGGGGGTTAAGGGAAGCCCTCTCTTCCTTCCTGAGAGATATGGACACGGAAGCCCAACTATGCCTGAAGCCACATCCCAGACAATGAGAGAAGGGAATGCGGCCAAGAGGCAGAGACACCAAGGAAAACCGATGGGGAGTCCAAATGACACTAAAGAAATCCCAGAGGCTGGAGCCAGCTTTGGCTTCTCTAGGAACATGGATCAACCAGGGTGAGTTGGACTTGGGTCATCTTCAGCTGCAACAGTCCTAACGAGTCCAGAGACAGAACCATAAATCCTGTGCTGCACTTGTTCAAGTCCTCAGGCTGCGGTAGTACCTTGGATATGGGTCACGGCTGGGGACGTGAGACCCAGTATGCTGCTCCATTTAAAATGCCAGTGCTTGTACCAAGGGGAAGGCTCTGGCTCATTCTGTTTCTTACTAAAATCAGAAAAACAAATCATAGTAATTTTTCATCTTCAAAGGAAGCCTCTGTCTAGAAAAGCTTTCCTGTCAATCAAACTAACATCTCTGCTCTTTTTTTTCCCCTACCTCCAAGGAAAAGAGTTACAGTTCGGTGTTTGTATGTTTTAATGAAGCAGGAATTAAGATCACATGCAAACAAGTGCTTTCTCACAAGGAAACGAGTTGTTCTAAGCATAGCACTAAAAGCCCTGACTCAAACCAAATGCCAACTTCTTAATCACTAACCCGCCCCCGTTCAGCACCTTGAGTTTCCCACTTAAGTATCTACAGAGTCCCTCCCTTCCTAGATGTGTGACACCCAGTTGAGCTCATGGATCAAGGTGACATTCATAAACTACTCCTAGCAATGAATGTACTATAACCACACAGTAACGACGGCAAGGTAATCGTCACTCGTGACAAATGAATTTTTCCTGCTGGGCCCAGGAAATTAAAACATCATAGATGACTTTCTGAGTCAAACCAAGGTTAAAGAGGGCAGGCTGTAAGCTGGGGAAACTGTACATGTGACTACTGCAGTAGGAAACTACTGTAAATAAATTAATCCTCCCTGTCAATCCTCTATATTCGTTACTAGAACCTACTAATTAATAACAGAGCCTCCGAAGAGAGTGCCAAAACCCAGTAGGCACCCAACATCCAGGGGCAGACCTTGTCAGATAAGCATCCTTTGTGCCTCGGGTTTGGATTTCACAGGGTTTATTTTCTCCCAGCTGAAATCAGTCACTATATAAAACAAAGCTAATAACTTACAGAATTTTTTTTAAAGGTCAGAGTTATAGAAAGAGAGGAAGAGACAGAGGAATAAAGAGATCTCCCATCTGCTGGGTTCACTCCCCAAATGGCTGCAATGGCCACAGCTGGGCCAGGGGGAAGCCAAGAACCAGGAGTTTCATCTGGGTCTCCCAGACAGGTACAGGGGCTCAAGCCCTTGGGCTATCTCCACTGCTTTCCCAGGCTCATTAGCAGGGTGCTGGGTGGCGCAGCTGGGACTTAAACCAATGCCAATATGGGACTGGAGCATCTCAGGCGGCAGCTTTACTTGCTAGGCCACAACACTGGCTCTGTGAACCAGAATTTAAAGGGAATCTTTATAGACCATCAAATACGTATTCTCTAGTATGTGGTGGGGGAAAAAAAAAAAAGGACCAGAACCAATGTTACATTTAGCATGCAAATGCAAATCATTTCTTAAATTAAAATAATTGGCACTAAAACCTTTAAAGCAGACCCAGCATTATGGTTAGAAGCGAAATTCTACTTCTCTTTTTTCCAAATTCCAAGGCAAGGTACTGGAGGTGTTTGCCCAGAAGGATTACAAAAGAGCATCAATTGGAAAATAGCCCATACTCAGTGTGTGGGCAGACGGGGTGATGAAATACATAGAACATATGAGTGCATCCAAGAATAGTATCAAAAACAAGGCGTTGCCCAACCTTGGCATATAGTGAACAGGTAGTTGAACACCCACTCTGTCCCGAGGCCACCAAGCAGCTGCTTGGCCAATCCTTTATTTATGCCCTGCCCTGCCCTCTCTTCATTCCCACTAGTGTAATACCCTGCCCACTATATCACTCCCCAGCACATCCACAAAGCAAAGAAAGCTTAGGTTAAGTAAGTGACAAGCTAATAAAAAACCATGAAATAGGACATGAGAAGTATCCTAGGGACTTGGGGTTCCAGATTGAGCAATAAAAATGCAGGATGCCCAGGCAAATCTGAATTTAAATTTAAATCAATCAACAAATATTTATTTAGCAGAAGTATGTCACAGGCAACATTTAGATGCAAAACACTAAAAATTCATCTGCTGTTTCTCTGAAATTCAAATTTAACTGGACGTCTTGATTTCATCAGGCAGCCCTCCTTAGGGTAAGCCTCTGTTGTTGCCTACAATCTATGATTCCACTTTTCCTGACCACAATCGAAACTTTCTTTGGGAAACAGGGTCCATCTTCAGCCACGTGGGGCAGTCAACCCTGAATTCATGCTGGGCGATGAGCTGTAAGGAGCAGAGGGGCGCCCCATTTTGATGGGAGGACACTGTTCCGTATGTTGCTAGGAGGAAGGAAGCCTGAGAGGAAAGGAAGTGATGGCTGCTGCCACACCTGTCCCTGCAGCCCCTGCTCATGCCAGAGAAACCAGAAAGAAAGGAGTAAGCATGGTAGCTGAAGACCACGTGCTGGTAACCCAACAAGAGACACCATGGTGTACGGCCCGTGACACTACAGGTATCTTCACCCATTGCTAGGACTGATGAAGCTCTATAGGCTGCGATTCCCTAGCTTTTTCATAGAGTGGAACCAGTAAAAGTAGTATTATTTTCTAAGAATTCTAAAGGCATTTTAAAAATTCCCATTATTAATCCAGTTTGGGGCACTCTGTGAACTGCCCGCTTCCAGAGAAACCCAAGCAAATGCTCTTCTAAGAAACAGCTGCCGCCAAAGTCAAAGCTGTGTCCTTGGCAACGCTGGCTGCTCTGTGTGATTGGCTAATTCTTCCCCCAGGAGCGTCTTCTGCCGTGTGAGGGAGTACAGATATCGCTGCCAACAGCAGACAAGATGAGCTCTTGGAGGCCTGGGGGAATGGGTGCCTTAAGCCAATCCAGCAATTTCAGATCTCAGTACCAGGAAAAATCCTAGTCTTGCAAATGAATCATGTAGTATGTGACCTCCACCAAGTATTTTAAGGAAAGGCTAAAAGAAGAAACCTTTTTCCGCTTGTGCAGCGTGAGTTTGAGATGGGGGAAAAAAACAGTCCCCAACTCCTACAGCACTTTATAGGAAGACTGGAAAGGCCTCAGCCTCTCTATTTAAACAAATATCACAATTAAAAAAATAATACAAATAAAAACTGTTGAGGTCGGCGCCGTGGCTCACTTGGTTCATCCTCCGCCTGCGGCACTGGCATCCCATGTGGGCGCCAGTTCTAGTCCTGGTTGCTCCTCTTCCAATCCAGCTCTCTGCTATGGCCTGGGAAAGCAGTAGAGGATGGCCCAAGTGCATGGGTCCCTGCACCCACCCGGGAGACAGGAAGAAGCACCTGGCTTCTGGCTTCAGATCGGCACAGCTCCAGCCGTTGAGGCCATTTGGGGAGTGAACCAATGGACAGAAGACCTTTCTCTCTGTCTCTCCCTCTCACTGTCTGTAACTCTACCTCTCAAATAAATAAATAAAATCTTAAAAAAAATAAATAAATAAAACTGTTTCACTCCTTTCTCCATCAAACTAAAATCTTTCTTTGATTTTAAGCAGAGTCCCTTAGGCTTTCAAAAGTTCTATGGTTGTACTTCCTGTTTCCTGGGGGTTCTTTTGGTTTTGGTCTTGGTTTTTTTTTTTTTAGGCTATTTATACCCTTCCAGAATAGGGCCTCAAGGATCACCTATGAGACCCAGCTGAATATCTGTCAGGTTGAGGAACCTGCCAAGCTTGACTACGGCTTCCAAAAGCTCTTTCCACTTAAATCCATGGTTTCCTCAGCATCACTCCTCTGCTTTGTCATTTCTGAATCAGAGAAAATTAGTCTCTCTCATGTGTTGTCCAAAGAGCTGCTATCCATTTGCTGAAGACTGAATCAAAGGCCATGAAGATAATCCTTCCCTACCACAGCAATCTTTGATAATCATCTATTGTTTTGGACATGACTGACAACAAATGCATTTAAAAGCCCCTGGAGGTTTCAAATCTTGGAGAATGAAAGCAAAACAGAAAAGTCCTTTTATATCAGTCCAACTACTATGGAATACCTGATCGTGAAAGACTATAATAATGAAAAGCAACATATGCAAGCAGAAGGAGAAACTTGAAGGGTATTAGAATGATATTTTCAGTGCTTTTTTCCTTTTGCAACAAATGCCCAAGTATTATTATTATTATTATTATTATTATTATTATTATTTTTGACAGGCAGAGTGGACAGTGAGAGAGAGAGAGACAGAGAGAAAGGTCTTCCTTTGCCGTTGGTTCACTCCACAATGGCCTCTGCGGCCGGCGCACCGCGCTGATCTGAAGCCAGGAGCCAGGTGCTTCTCCTGGTCTCCCAAGCGGGTGCAGGGCCCAGGGACTTGGGCCATCCTCCACTGCACTCCCTGGCCACAGCAGAGAGCTGGCCTGGAAGAGGGGCAACCGGGACAGAATCTGGCGCCCCGACCAGGACTAGACCCCGGTGTGCCAGCACTGCAGGCAGAGGATTAGCCGCAACGCTGGCCCCAAGTATCATTATAAACTATTTTTGCAATAAATAATATTCTAATAGCTAGGTGGATCATAATTCTAAGAGTGTCAGTCCCCCCCCCCAAAAAAAAAAAAAAAACTTGCATTCAATGGAAGTCTTTCATTTCACTACTGCCTCCAGCTCTAACAATGAACAGGGAGAGATAGAGAAAGGTGTTCTGTGCAGGATAAAAGGAAACCAGTAACTTATCTCAGAGCAGCAGCAAAAGACAAGGATCTAAAATGATCAGGCCATTTACTGTTTCCACTCCGCCTGGGTGCCTCTTTGGCAAATGAAGCCACATGTAGGGACACATGACCAGAATTTCTACTCGCTCTTCCTTCAGACCTGCTCAGTCCTGCTCAGCCCACTGTATCTTCCAGGCAGCCGTGAGCCAGCAATACAAGGGCAGGGCTTGTTGCTTCATGTGAAGCCCTAGTCACGTGCCCAAGCGCTTCTGCCTGTTGAGCTGACAAACAGGAGCCTGCATGTAAATAAGGGCACCTCAGCCCAAGGGGCAACAGGAAAGCAGAGTCCCGAAGCCGACAGTAATGAGACAGGCTAATAACACAAATGATGAAACCCCTCCTTCTCCAGGGTCATGCTGTAGACCTGGGAGCCTTGAAGTCGCCCCAGGAATCATGCGCACACGTTTTTGCAGCTTGCATTTAGATGGAGCAAACAGAATCTTCTTTGCCTATTCCTTCCTTGTTTCTAAGTTCTACTTAGTTCTGAAAAGGGTCAAAATCTAATGAAGGGAAGGGCAGAGTTAACGGATAAAAAGGGATGCCAGGGACAGGTGTGCTGTAGCTTCCGATGCCTGCAATCCGCATCAGAATGTCGGGGCCAGTTCCCGTCTCTGCTTCCGATCCAGCTTCCTGCTGAAGTCCACGCTGGGAGGCAGCAGATGGTGGCTCAAGCAGTTGAGTCCCTGCTACCTGTTCAGTTCTGGCTCCTGGCTTCAGCCTGGCCCATGCCTGGCTGTTGTGGGCATTTGAGGAGCGGAGCAGCAGATGCCAAAAGAAAAAAAGACATTTGTGTTGTCACAGGCAAACCCCAAATACATAAGCCAATAGATGCTTAATAGCCATAGCAAGCTCCTGGTGACAAGCTACACTCTGAGACAACAAACTTCAGGGTAGAAAACCTCCAAAGGAGGTAATCCATCTTCCCTGCCTACCCTCAAAGAATGACTGACTTCCTCTGGATCTTCTCAAAGAGGTAAAAAGGTCTCACCCGTTAGCCATTCTGCTCAATCAGCGTGATAGAGTAGTGACTGGAGCACAAATCTATACACAGGATCAAGGCAGGCCAAGATCACACGTGCAGTTGTCCCACCAAGACCAAGTAGGTCCATGCTGACAGCTGCAGCTAGGATGGGGACTGAGCTACAAGCTGGGAAGGGAAGGTTGGAAGGCACTCCACCTCTCTAACACTGACAAGCTGAGGACTCCCTAGGACTGCTCTCTGCCATGAAGACCAAGGATTCAACCTGTCCAACCCCACTGTGCAAACACAGCCATTCGGTCCAGACTCCTACCTCTAAAGCAACTGAGAGAAACTGCTATTGGCAACTCAATGCTATAGTATTTAGCCATAAAGAATGAAATACTCATATGTGCTATAACGCGGAAGACCAGATCTGATTTCATTTACACACAATGTCCAGAACAATCAAAGCTGCACAAACAAAGGTAGACTACTGGCTGCCTAAGGCAGGGAGAGCCGAGGGGAGGCGGGCTCAGGGCAGAGGTGATAGCAATCATTGCCTAGCTGCTAGGGGATTCTCTTTGCCGATGAAAATGTTCTCAAATTGACTGTGAGAATGGTTGCACGTATCTGTGAATATACTAAAAATACCCAACGATACCCTTTAACTGGAGGAATTATTTGGTATGTAAATTATATCTCGGTACACCTGTTTTAAAAATAAATAAGTGTAATTGGTGAAGTAAATGAAAAGAAACCTTGGGTAAAATCTTCAAGTTTCTCAAAGATGAGGAAACCAAGCCCAATATTAGAGTCTAAATCAGTGTCCAAAATGTGCCCTGCCCACGAATCCCACTGCTCAATGTCTATTTCAAAGATGCCCATGACTTCAGGAACTCAATTCAGTGCCAGGCCAGGAACATCGAGCTTAAAGCAAGGTGGACTTTATCAAGCCTGAAACAGGCCGGCGCCGCGGCTCACTAGGCTAATCCTCCGCCTTGTGGCGCCGGCACACCGGGTTCTAGTCCCGGTCGGGGCACCGGATTCTGTCCCGGTTACCCCTCTTCCAGGCCAGCTCTCTGCTGTGGCCAGGGAGTGCAGTGGAGGATGGCCCAAGTGCTTGGGCCCTGCACCCCATGGGAGACCAGGATAAGTACCTGGCTCCTGCCTTTGGATCAGCGCGGTGCGCCGGCCACAGTGTACCGGCCGCGGCGGCCATTGGAGGGTGAACCAACGGCAAAAGGAAGACCTTTCTCTCTGTCTCTCTCTCTCACTGTCCACTCCGCCTGTCCAAAAAAAAAAAAAAAGACATGTTATTAAAAAAAAAAAAAAAAAGCCTGAAACAAGGAAGTCATGGCCAGCAGCCCACAGCACTGGGCCCAGGAAGGCGAAGACCCTCAGAGCTGAGTAGCTGGGCAAGGAGTGAAGGCCCGGCTGGACCTGCAGGGAGAATGGGCTGGATGAAAGCTGCAGCAGAAGCAAGGGCACACCAGGGAAGGGGACAGGCACCGGCCAGGGGCCGTGTCAGCGCATGGGTCAGCAAGGGAAGGGAGCCCGGACAAGCAGGGCTGGAACATCACACTGGAGAAGGTTGGGAAGCAGGCGAGAGGTCAGTCCTGACAGCGCAGGATGCCAGGGAGTGTTGGGTAGCAGCAAACAACAGGATGAGAACGTTCCTAAGGAAGATTAGCCTGGCTCTGGTGTGCAAGGGACTGCGGTGCGGGCCATAGGCTGCACTCATCACACTGGAGTGGAGGCAACAGAACCGGAGAGGCAGAAAGAAAACAGGAGAGATTCCAAAAACAAAACCTCAACCACTTCCAGGCCTGTGGGAGAGCAAAGGACAGCCAGGGCCCTGCCTCTGGGCCCAGACTGCCTGGGTTTAAGGCGTTACTGGTGCTGTCGTTAGTCAAGTTACTTAAATGCCCTGGATCTCAGTTTCCTGAGTAAACTGGGGGATAAAAATAGTGTTCCTATTATACAATTGTTGGACAATTACGCGTGGACAGTGTTAGAACAATGCTTGGCATAGAGTAAGTGCTAACTACATGTTTGTTAGATAAATTCGTGTAAATGCATATCACAAACTCCGTGACCCAGCTTCTGGATACACCAGCAGCAAGAAGGAAAAGCATCACTCTATCCCATCAGTTTCCTTTCTCAGTCTTTTTACCCTCATTCATTCATTCATCCCTGGATTCTAGGAAGACTAAGACTTGCTCCTTGCTCTAGAGGGTGGACCTGCTGGGAGAAACAGATCAGAAAACAAAAGAATGACTACTCCCTGCTAAGGAAGGTCCATGCCCAACAAATGGCTGAAAGGCATGCCTGGTGAGGCGCCCAGGGAAGCGAGAGAAAGAACACTGACCTGGCACGGCTGGTGTTCTATGGGTAGAGGTAGGCCTGTGGAGCTCCTGTTAAAAAGGAGGACAAGGCGCAGGTGTTTGGCCTAATGGTTAAGACACCCTCATCCCTATCTGGGTGCCTGGTTTGATTCCCAGCTACTCCACACCTCCTACTAATACACCCTGGGAGGCAGCAGATGTTGACTCAAGTGCCTGAGTCCCTGTAACCCACATAGGAGACCAGGATGGAGTTCCTTGCTCCTGGCTCTGGCTTAACCCAGCCCCTGCTGTTACAGGCATTTGGGGAGTGAACCAGCAGATGGAAGATCTCTCTCACTCTCTTTCTCTTTGTCACTATGCCTTTCAAATAAATCTTTATTTAAAAAAAAAAGGCAAATTAGGATACAACAACAACAAAAATCTGAACTTGATGTTGTATTTAAATAGCTGTTGTTAACTGATTCTTCTGACATCTTTGTGCTAAGTACAATACCATTTCCTGGCATACAATATATGCTCAATAATAGCTTTGACTTATTACATAAGAAATAATCACCAGGTGATCTAAATAAAGGCGATATTAAGAAAGCATTTGGGACCAGCACTATGGCATAGTAGGTTAAACCTCTGCCTGTGGAGCTGGCATTCTATACAGGTGCTGGTTCAAGTCCCAGCTCTCCACTTCTGATCCTGCTGATGGCCTGGGAAGGCAGTGGAAGATGGTCCAAGTACTTGGGCCCCTACAGCCATGTGGGAGACCTGGAAGAAACTCCTGGCTAACGGCTTCGGATCAGCTCAGCTCTGGCCGTTGTGGCCATTTGCAGAGTGAACCGGCAGATGGAAGACCTCTCTCTCTCTCTCTTTCTCTCCTTCTCTCTGTCTGTAACAAATCTTCACCCAAAAAAAAAAAAAAAAAAAAAAAGAAAGAAAGAAAAGAAAAAACCTTTTGGCTTAAGTACTCTCTAGCAAGACAAACAGTAAAAGATTGTTCATTATTTCTTTTTTTTTTTTTTTTAAGATTTATTTATTTATTTGAAAGTCAGAGTTACACAGAGAGAGGAGAGGCGGGGGGGGGGGAGGAAGAGGTCTTCCATCTTATGGTTCACTCCCCAATTGGCCACAACGGCCAGAGCTGTGCCGATCCAAAGTCAGGAGCAGGAACCAGGAGCTTCTTCCGGTCTCCCATGTGGGTGCAGGGGTCCAAGGAGTTGGGTCATCTACTGCTTTCCCAGGCCATGACAGAGAGCTGGATTGGAAGTGGAGCAGCTGGCTCTCGAACTGGCGCCCATATGGGATGCCAGCACTTCAGGCCAGGGCTTTCACCCACTGCGCCACAGTACCAGCCTTGTCCATTATTTCTAAACTCAATTTCAAATCAATTCTGTTGGTATATCCAATATATAAAAGCATCGGTTTCTGCTTCTGATCATCCAGTGACAATTTACTTCAACAACACGTTCAATATCAGCATTGAGCTCAGCAAATACTCCCTGGTACCAAGATGTGATGGCATGACATACAACATGTGTCCACATTCTGAGAGTCGACACATCTGGGGAATGACACAAACTCACTCACTTAGAAGCAAACCTTCCTCAGCATCTTACTAGACAACAGAAAAGATTAAGTAGGGACAGATCAAACTGCCATGAGGGTCTCCAGAGGGGATGGCTTCCGGTGAGCTGGTCCAGGTAGGGGACACAGATTCCCTGGCTGAATCCAAACAGACCAAGTACAGAGATGGAGAACATTCCAGAAGCAAGAGAACGACGACACCCCACTTCTAACTGGAAGTCCAAAGATGAGCCACTGTGGATGAAATATGCAGCAGTGTGAGCATAAAATTGGAGAAAACTAGAGTAAAAAGTACCATAGTCATTTATGGAGCCTCCTTCTGGCCCCTTTATGAACACATCCCACCTCTCTCCCGCTGACCTGTTATGCACACGCATGCGTTGAGACGAAGGGGACAGACGAGAGATACAAGCTCCAAAGCGAAGTATAAATCCCTAACATTTGTGTTTTTAAGAGTTCAGTTAAAGGGCAATGGCATTCGCCTGATACCAGCCTCAGACTTTGGATTTTTAACCAAATGTGCAAAATGACTCCTTCTCTCTCCTTGTCTCTGTGGGTGCTTCTCTGGCTCTCGGTCTTGTTTTCTTCACTCTTCCTTTATTTTTCCCTCTCCATCCATCTCAGTGTAAGTCAAGAAAATAAATGCCACAAGTCTGCACGTTTAACTCAGCCCACACGACATTTCCTTCGCATTTAATTGCTTCCATACAATTTATATCCGCTAGTCACGCTAGACCCCAGAGTATTAAACATGCTCTTTTACAAAGGAGCTCTTGTCCTTTAATAACCCCCATAATCAAAGTTCAGGAATCATGGGTAAGGCCCAGCCGGCTGACAGGCGAAACAAACAGGTTTTTTAATTCACCCAGACAGGAAGCAAATCAAAGCCAGCCACTCTGCCATCAGGCCTTCGAGAGAAAGCTCGGGAGCACTGACTCCAGCAGAGACCTGGGCATCTCTACACAAGCCGCAGGTCTGGGGCCGCCACTGTATCACCGGCAGCCATGAACACAAGCAGCCTGCGTGTGACTCCGTGAGACACCTGGTGACACGCTCTCTGCTCTCAAGTCTGCCCACTCCGAAAAGCTCTGGTGATGGCCCTCAAAGGCTGCTCTGTTAAAGCACCCTGAAATGAACCCCTCATTTCGCCTTATCATTCTGAACAGACTCAAGTTACACCTCTCCTCTCTTCCAGCAAACAACTTATGCAACATTTCAGATCTTGTCCTATAAGCAAGAGACATCCAAAAACATCTCAAGGTCTTCTTTGAAGCACCCTTACATTGCTGGACATTTGTCCAGCTTATCCCATGACCCGCCCCCTCTCCACAAACCACCTCACCGGAAATTCATCTTTGAGATTCTGGCACTACACAGGGCACTAGTATGACTTTCTGCATCTCCCTTGTTCACACAGCCCATTTTTCATAAGAGCTGGGCCTACTCTTTTTTTTTTTCTTTTTTTTTTTTTTTTTTTTTTTTTTTTTTTTTTTTTTTGACAGGCAGAGTGGACAGTGAGAGAGAGAGAGACAGAGAGAAAGGTCTTCCTTTTCCCGTTGGTTCACCCTCCAATGGCCGCCGCGGCCAGGGTGCTGCGGCTGGCGCACCGCGCTGATCCGAAGCCAGGAACCAGGTGCTTCTCCTGGTTTCCCATGAGGGTGCAGGGCCCAAGCACTTGGGCCATCCTCCACTGCACTCCCTGGCCACAGCAGAGAGTTGGCCTGGAAGAGGGGCAACCGGGACAGAATCCGGCGCCCCGACCGGGACTAGAACCCGGTGTGCCGGCGCCACAAGGCGGAGGATTAGCTAGTGAGCCGCAGCGCCAGCTTGGGCCTACTCTTCTTACAAAGTCCCTCTTTGCAACAGTTTTACTCTTCTCGCTGTGTTCAGATGTGTACCTCTCCACCAGGATCAGAAACGACTGTTAACTCCATGCACTCTCTTCTGGTATTCAAAACCTATGCAGAGCCCCAGCAAAACAATCTCAACTGTTTATCTGTCCCCCACAGTCACATCTTTTTCTTTTTTTTTTAAGAGGATTTATTTTATTTATTTGAAAGTCAGAGTTACACAGAGAGAGGAAAGGCAGAGAGAGAGAGAGAGAGAGAGAGAGAGAGAGAGAGAGAGAGAGGTCTTCCATCCAATGGTTCACTCCCCAGTTGGCAGCAACAGCTGGAGCTGCACCAATCCGAAGCCAGGAGCCAGGAGCTTCTTCCAGGTCTCCCACATGGGTGCAGGGGCCCAAGCACTTGGACCATCCTCTACTGTTTTTCTAGGCATAGCAGAGAGCAGGATCAGAAGTGGAGCAGTCATCATTTGAACCAATGCCTATAAGGTATGCCAGCAGTGCAGTCAGCAGCTTTACCCACTACACTACAGTGCCGGCCCCACAGTCACATCTTAAAAGGCTTATTAAAAGTTTTGACAGCTTGTCCTTCAGCTGGTTTTCATAAGCCAATGACTTTGTCTATGGATAAAAGTTAAAACCAAGACAGTTTGGGGTCGGCACTATGGCACAGTGGATTAAGCCACTGCCTGTAATGCTGGCATCCCACATAAGTGCCAATTCAAGTCCCAGCTGCTCCACTTCCAATCCAACTTCCTGCTAATGCACCTGGGAAAGCAGCAGAAGGTGGCTCAAGTGCTTAGGCACCTGCGCCCACGTGGGGGACTCAGATGAAGCTCCTGACTCCTGACTTTAGCCTGGCCCAGCCTTGGCCATTGCAGCCATTTGGGAAGTGAGCCTTCAAATGGAGGCTCTCTCTCTCTCTCCCCACCCCCCCCCCCTTTCTCTCTGTGTAAATCTGACCTTCAAATAAATAAATAAGTCTAAAAAAATAGTTTGGCTCAATCATTCAGTTTTAAAAAGTGACAGATGAGGCCATTTTACTTATAGCCAATGAGCTACTTTTATATAATAGCTGATTTCTATGAAAATAACTCCTGAGTGATCACTAAAACATAGTTGCCCTTGTGATTTATTGACTTTTTACTTTCTACACAGATATATTATCTATTGTAATAGACTAGATCTGCACACAGAGCTATAATTATCTTATATATCAAATCACTGGCAAAAAAAAATCCTCAAATTTAAAAAATATTTAGAAACTCACCTTTACTTTTCAGAAATGAAACCTGCAATTTCAGTGGCATTAGCTAGTACTTATTGTACAGTGTCCTCTCTCGCCACACTATAAGCTTTTGTTTTGTTCTTAGCAGACTTCAACACTCACCATACAAAACAGACACTGCTGGAAAACCCACTTGTAGTAAATTGGGAGTAAATATGATCCTTCCCTTCAGCTAAAGCAACTCCACAGCATCAGTACATCTCGAGGCTGACCTGGGGATTTAGAATATTCTTTCTCTTCAGCTCTCAAACCTGGACTCAAAAGGTACGTGTTGGTCGCCGTTTGTTTACCAGGCCTCAGAAGGACCTTCTGAGAACTCTTAAAACCTAACTTGTTGGTGGCGCTTTTCTTTGAGGTGAGTATGGACAGGCACTTTAATTAGCCAGACCACGGTGCCTTTACTCACAGCCATGAGGTAAGCTGGACATTCCATTGCATGTGCAACTGGGAAGTCTGAGTCGTTTAATGGTTTTCAACCAATTAACTAGGGCTGGCCAATTATTAGGTTAAGCGAAAAGCACCGTGACAAAACCTGACTCACTCCACTATGGCTAATAATTAAAAAGGGCTGCGCTGGGGCCAGTTCTTGCTCTACTCACCTGCCCAAGTTTCAAAGACTTCAGCGGTTTGGGAATCTAACCTTTAAAATCATTTCTTTAATGTTGACACTCCAAACTGTCCACAGTGACCCAACACTATTCTGCTCCTACTGTTAAATATGTTAATAATCACCAGCTACTCCAGAGTTATTAAAATGTAAGCAACAGGAAATACAAGGAAACAACGGCCTGGCAGGGTTGCCTGCACATCACAGCCTTTGGGCCATCGCAGAACTTTCCCAAGCCCAAAGCATAGCCCTTCCATCCTCATCCTCAGAATGCAGACATGCAGGACCAGTGGCTCACGTTTAACTTCTCTTAGACTATAGACAAGATAGCTACACTTTTTAAAAGGCCTCAGAAAGAAGGATTATATTTTAAAAAGTACGCTTGGTTACAGGTTAATTTCTGAGTCACGGATCTGTACGCCATGCCTGTCTTTTCCCTCAAGATGTTCTGCAATACAGATTTCTGTTGCATTTTATGTGAAAATGCACAAACAGGGAACTATACACTGGATGATATGACTATGCAAGAAGAACCCGTAGTTGCCAAAGGTCCATATACACAGGCTTATCCTTCATAGAACCCAAAACAAGGGTCCATGGAAGTGAGGACGACTGCACTAGAAAATGTGTCTTTAGAAAACATAATTAATCTTTTAACCAGCAATGAAGTTCACCGCCTCTTTTATGATTGTTAGCCTTGCTACAAAACGCAGATGGTATATACAAATTCCAAACCTGTAACTAGGCTCCCAGGTGCTGCAATCAGCAAAACGCCGCAGAACAGCCTTTTAAACACAATCAGGCTTTAACTACAACACGTATTTGGTCTCAAACTCTAACCAGCATGACATCATCAAGCACTTTATTTACCTATGCTGGGAAAGGGCAAAGCGGCCTAGAGAATTTACCAGCATTAATCCCAGAACCCCCTTTCCAAGTATCCAAATCAGTTCTAGCAAAGAGAGGAAAGATACACACTTTCCTGAAAACTAGTTACTTAATATTCTAAGCCATAAAGTTTTAACTGGTATTCTCCAAATATAATCTGCTATTTTTATGGCTGTATAATGAGTCCTGGTAGTAGCAGTCCCATGTGCTACCAACTGTGACAAAGACTTTGCCACAGCTAAGAGCAGAGTCTGATTTTCTTCATGGCAAGTAATTATCACATCAATTAGACTAATATTTTTACCCAAGTCTTATAACGTATCTCAGTTATAAAACACTGATTTCACAACAAATGCTGACAAGGATGTGGAAAAAAAGCTATCCTAATCCACTGCTGGTGGGAATGTAAACTGGTACAGCCACTGTGGAAGACACCATGGAGATAACCTCTCTCAAAAGGATCTCACCCGTATCTGCATTTTTTTTTAAAGATTTTATTTATTTCTTTGAGAGAGTTACAGACAGAGAGAGGGAGAGATGGCCACAATGGCTGGAGCTGGGCCAATCCAAAGCCAGGAGCCTGGAGCTTCCTCCAGGTCTCCCACGTGGGTGCAGGGGCCCATACACTTGGGCCATCTTCTACTGCTTTCCCAGGCCATAGCAGAGAGCTGGATCAGAAGCAGCAGCCGGAGGCTTAGCTCACTATACCACAGTACAGGCCCCCCCTTAAGTGCATTTGACTAATCTTACAAATATATGAGGGGGCTTCAGAAAGTTGTTGGAAAAGCGGTATTAAAAGATAAGTTTGGGGCCAATAATGACACACAGTAGGTTAAGCAGCTGCTGCAATGCCATAATCCCATATCAGAACCTCGGTTGGAGTCCTGGCTGTTCCATTGCAATCCAGCTCCGTACTAATGCTTCTGGGAAAATAGTGGAAGACGCCCCAAGTGCTTGGGACCCTGCCACCCAGGTGGGAGACCCAGATGGAGTTCCTGGCTTCAATTTGGCCCAGCCCTGGTTGTTTTGGCTATTTGGGGAATGAACCAGCATATGGAAGATCTCCCCTCTCTCTCCCTCTTTTTCAAATAAATAGATAAAAATATTTTATTTATTTATTTATTTATTTTGACAGGCAGAGTGGATAGTGAGAGACAGACAGAGAGAAAGGTCTTCCTTTTGCTGTTGGTTCACCCTCCAATGGCCGCCACAGCTGGCGCACTGCGGCCGGCGCACCACGCTGATCTGATGGCAGGAGCCAGGTACTTCTCCTGGTCTCCCATGGGGTGCAGGGCCCAAGTATTTGGGCCATCCTCCACTGCACTCCCTGGCCACAGCAGAGAGCTGGCCTGGAAGAGGGGCAACTGGGACAGAATCCAGTGCCCTGACTGGGACTAGAACCCGGTGTGCCGGCGCCGCAAGGTGGAGGATTAGCCTAGTGAGCCACAGCGCCGGCCATAAATAGATAAAAATATTTTTTAAAAAGGTATGTTTATTTTGGTGTAAAAAAAAATTGTGAAACCCAAGAACAGTTTTTTCATAATACACATTTTCCATGAACAGTTTATATATATATATGTATATGTGTATATATATATATATTTAAGGTAGAGAGAGAGAGAAATCTGAAGCGAAGAGCCAGGAACTCAGTCTGAGTCTCTTACATGGGTGGCAGGGACCCATGTAAGTACTTGAGCCATCACCTGCTGCCTGTTGGGAGTCACATCAGCAGGAAGCTGGATCAGACGTGGAGCCAGGACTTGAACCCAGGGACTCTGATATGGGGTACAAGTATCCCAAGCTGCGAAGGAACCTGCATCTACTGCCCACTCACTTCATGAGCTTTTTGAAGCCCCTTCATTATACAGTACCCACCTCCCACCAGGTAACTCCTTTGGATATCTTAAAATCATCTCCAATTCAGCGTGTTGACAACCTTCTCCACCGCTTCCAGCCCTCTCAGCACTGCTTACTACAATCAGAGGTACCATCATTGTGTCATTTTACAGCCAGCAATTTGCAAATCTTCCTTCACCTCTTTCTCTCACTACCCTGATGTAATCCTCTCAAATGATTTCACTCCTTTTTCTCCCGGCCTACAAAAGCAACTTTCCAATACATAAATCACTCTTGTGAGTGGCTTCACTCCAGAATGGAAACTATTTCAGTCACTGCTGATGAGTTCTGAGGACCCTGAAAGTAAAATTTGTACCCCCAGGAGCAATCATTTAACAGAGCAGTTAGGACCCAGTTGCTTCCCATATCACAGCAACTCAGTTAAATGCCCGGCTCCAGCTCCTCGCAGCAGCAGCAATGGTTCAAGTAGTTGGGCTCCTGCACCCACATGGGAGACGTGAATTGTGTCCCTGGCTCCCAGCTTTGGCCTGGTTGAGCCCCAGCTGCTGTAGCCATTCAGGGAATGAATCATCACGTGGGGAGACAACCTTCTCTCTCTCTCTCTCTCTCTCGGCCCCCTAATCCTGCATCTCAAATAATAAGTAAAAAATTTAAAATCTGATTAGTTTTGGAGCCCCAAATACATAAATTTCCTGATCCACAAAACCAAATCCCAACTTCTGAACAACAATTTCTCCAACAAGGCCTTTTACCCAGAGACTCCCCATCAGTCGTCACATCCAATCCTCCAGAATTTTTTTAAAGATTTATCTACTTATTTACAAGGCAGATTTACAGACAGAGAGGGAGAGAGATCGTCCATCACCTGGTTCAGTTCTCAAATGGCTGCAGAGCTCATCCAGGCTGAAGCCAGGAGCCTGGAACCTCATCCAGGTCTCTCACATGGGTGGAAAGGCCCCTGGGCTTGGGTCATCCTCCTCGGCTTTCCCAGGCGGTGGCTTGACCTGCTGCACCACGTCACCTCCAAGTTCTCCAGAATTTAATCCACACACACACACCCACACACACACATTATAGATCCTTAGAGGATACACAGTCAACAGTGGTTAGTTTTGAGGAATAACCTCAGGAAGCCGAGTCAGGGTGGCAAGGTTAACGCTTCACTTTGTAGCCTTCAGTTCTGTTTGAACTTTTTTATTACTGTGTATTACTTTTATTACAAAAGCCAGAATTTTTTTTAAAGATCTATTTTATTTATTTGAAAGTCAGAGTTACAGACAGAGGTAGAGACAGAGAGAGAGAGAGGTCTTCCATCCGATGGTTCACTCCCTAATTGGCTGCAACTGCCGGAGCTGAGCTGTTCTGAAGCCAGGAGCCAGGAGCTTCTTCCCGGTCTCCCACGCGGGTGCAGGGGCCCAAGGACTTGGGCCATCTTCCACCGCTATCCCAGGCCACAGCAGAGAGCTGGATCAAAGAGGAATAGCCGGGACAGAACTGGCGCCCATATGGGATGCCAGCACTTCAGGCCAGGGAGTTAACCCACTACGCCACGGCGCCAGCCCCAAAAGCCAGAATTTTTAACAGCCCACCAAATAAAATCTAGTCACTAAAAGTACTGTTGTTCATTTTAGTTATATTTATCATTTCTTGCATTGTCTGCTTTTGGATGTTTTATTACAGTTGCTCCCTCAATCTTTGAAACGTCTTTCACAGGCAAATATACCATATCTTAATATTTTCAGAAAAGCCATCACAAAGGAATATTTTTTAAATAAACAATCGAGTACGTGTATTTTTTTCCCCATCACTGTGTTTTGATTCCTGAGTCTGTGGCTGGCATGCTTGCAGGCTGGGCACTCTAAAGAACAGAAACTGGATATAATTGGAGTGCTCAAAATTGAGGTGTGCCAAAGCTTTTTTCTGAGACAGAGTTAGTGTAGGGGTCAAAGACATAAGATGTGCTAAGTACTCAAAAACAGATAAAGTACAATCTTTATGCTATACAGTTTGATTCCATATTGACACTTACTATTCAACTTCTTAGACTGGTTAGTCTAAAATTAATGATAGGTGTGGTTAATTGATTGCTTGATTTGACAGGTAAAATAGTCATAAAGATGGATGGAAAAATAAAATGATTGGTAAAAAGATGGAAAAGAGGATGGAAGAGAGGGAGGGGGAGGAGGAGGGAGGGAGGGAGAAACAGATCAGTGCTTTTCAAACTGCCTGATAGTTTGGTGAACAGCCGTTCTGTCAAGACAGTCCTGTTGTGGATGCGATGTACACAGCTCAGACCACATGTGACTCACCACGCAAGTCTGACACACCCAAAATACCCTGTTTCACAAGACAATTCCACTGATCAGGAGCTCGAATGTCACAGCAATGCCATTTTGCCAAACACTCTGATGTCTATAACCCAGCCCTTCGGGAGCCAGTTACAGCTGCGTACCGATTCAGCCCAGGGACCACAATTTGAGTAGCATTGATATATATGAGCACCCACTTCACACTTGCATGCCAACCACTCTGGGCATCCATTTGCCAGACCCGTGTATCACCCTTGAGTAAGATAAGCAGACTCCTGATAGTAGACAACAGACAAATTTGTTAACAGAGAAGCTAGTGAAAAAGATACTTCTATTGAGGAAGATCAGAAGAATTTACTCCCCATTTTGCTCCCTCCATTGGTATTTGGGCATCTGTGATCTTCAGCATTAAAAAGAGAAAATCAGAAGCAAATTTAATGTTGGACAGTAGAGAACCAGCTTTTTTTGAAAAAAAAAAAAAAAGAAGTAAAGCAGATATTTATGTACAGAAGATTAATGGGCTCCATGATATACTTAGGGAAAAAAGGGAGGTCCTGAAGAATGTGAACAGCTCACGACCATGTGTACTGTACTGAAAATGGTCTAGGTGGACACACGCATTTACTACATACAGACATACATGCTTATACTCAGTTTCTCAGGAAAGACAGAAAGAAACCCTAGGGGCCAGCGCTGTGGTGTAGCGAGTAGAGCCACCACCTGCAGTGCCGGCATCCTATATGGGTGCCCATTCGAGTCCTGGCTGCTCCACTTCCCATCAAGCTCTCTCCTCTGGCTTAAGAAAACAGAAGATGGCCCATGTCCTTGGGCTCCTGCACCCACATGGGAGACCCTGAAGAAGTTCTTGGCTCCTGGCTTCAGATCAGCTTAGCTCTGGCCGTTGAAGCCAACTGGGGAGTGGATGGAAGACCTCTCTCTCTCTCTCTCTCTGACTCTCCTGTCTCTGTGTAACTCTGACTTTCAAACAGATAAATAAATCTTTAAAAGAAAACAAAAACAGAAAGAAAGAAACCTTGGCTCTGGAGGGGGCACTGGGAGAAGGGACGGGATAAAAGAAAGATTTCTCACAGTGTATGTTTTGTGCTATTTAATTGCTTTGTTTATGACTAACTCAAAAAATTTCTTTCTTTTAATTTGCAGAGGCCATCTGCAGGCACTAACTTGTGAGTTTAGAAAGCATGTACTGGAGAGGGAGGCCACTGGCTGCTCAGGCGAGGCACGGTCTGGGGACAGGGCCTCCGTGGGCCTTGGTAGGAGGACTGTGGTTCCAGAATCTTAATTTCGTCTGTGCCCAGTTGCTCAAACTCAGAGAAACTATCCAAAAGCCACAGGACAGTATTCTTGGAACTAGACTCAAAAGTTATTCATTTATAAGCAGACATGGCAGATTCAGTGGGGGCAGGCCTTGAGTCAAGGGTTAAGCTGGTACCCCACAGCCGTGGAGAGCAAAGGCTACATTTACTAAGCTGAAGTTATGGCAGATGGGTAGGGGAATTGTTGCGAAAGGCTCAATCATTCTCACAATCTTTTAAGTCAGTATAAAATGCTTAGTTCTCTAAACAACTAGTAAGATGTCAACACAGGGGACACTGATGGACTCCTACGCCGTGTTCAGATAAAGCTAGGATTGGTGTATTTCAAAAGCAAGAGGTAGGGAGGTTGTTTCCCAGCAGAAGGTTTAAAAGGATCTGGGATGTGTGGTCATCTGGCAGTCAGCACTTATCTTTTAACCCAGACAAGTCAGACTCTCCTTGGCCCGAAAAACGCACCCTCATCACTTCAGACACTGCATTTCTTTCCATTCCCTCTTTCCAGGAAGGGCTGACTGCTTACCCACTACATCTCTCCCATTTTTCAGGACTCCATCTATGTCCTACCTCCTTTACCGAGACTTCTCTGAACATTGAACCTTCTGCGATCCCAAAATTGGAACTTCCATTCTAAACTGTCAGTCCAAGGAGCACAGACATGATGCGATTACATTCTCAAGCACAGCAGATTTCTATCAGAAATTCCAGTGTGTAAGCTTGCAAGGCAAATGACCAAAAGATGGCCAAAAAAGAGGGGAGAGGGGCCGGGGCTGGTGCTGTAGTGCACTGGGCTGAAGCCCTGGCCTGAAGCACCAGCATCCCATATGGACGCTGGTTCGAGTCCCAGCTGCTCCTCTTATGTTCCAGCAGAAGATGGCCCAAGTCCTTAGGGCCCTGCACCCACGTGGGAGACCCGGAAAAAGCTCCTGGCTCCTGGCTTTGGATAAGCTCAGCTCCAGCCATTGTGGCCATTTGGAGAGTGAACCAGCTGATGGAAGACTTCTCTCTCTGTAACTCTTTCAAATAAGTAAAAATAAATCTTCAAAAAAAAAAAAAAAAAAAGAAAAGAAAAGAAAAATCACACGATTTTAGGACCAGCATTGTGACACAGTGGGTAAAGCCACTGTTTCTGGTGCTAGCATCCCATATCAGTGTTGGTTCCAGTTCCGGCTGCTCGACTTCCAATCCAGCTTCCTACTAATGCACCTGGGAAAGCAAATAACAGCCCAGTGCTTGGGTCTCTGCCATCCATGTGGGAGAATCAGATGGAGTTTCAGGTTCCTAGCTTCAATCTGGACATTTAAGGAGTGAACCACCAGACAGAAGATCTCTCCTTCTCTCTGTTACTCGCTTTTCTAATAAATAAATAAATATTTACAAAGAAAAATTACAGGATCTCTTCCTTATTAAATACCTACTGTGTGTCATGCATCACATCCAGGTTTTACAACATCAAGCAAAACAAACACCATTCTTGTCCGCGTGGGGACCAGTGCTATGGCTTTGAAACTCAGGGAGCTATGGCAGAGGTAGCAAGAGCATCTAAAAGTAGAGCCTGTGGCAGGCCAGAAGCCCTTGCCTAAAAGCAGCAATGGTGTTAACCAGACCAAAAGCAGGGAAATAATGTTCTAGGCACAGGCATCGGCTTGTGCCAAGTTCCAGGCTGGAGGGAACACAGCCAGTGGGAGAAACAAACTTCTGTTCAGCACGGTTACACGTTTCGGACCTGTAACCATAATAAAATGACTGACTTAGGGCACACCTCAAGAGGGCTCCCAAGCCACCCCTGCCGGGTGCAGCTGCTGGAGGCTGCAGCACCACACAGGTTGGAACCAGCTGTTAGCTAGTTTTATCTGGGTTCCTCTTCTCTCCCCAGAGAGCCTGCCGGCTGCTTGAGGTGACAGGTCAATCCCGCACTTCCTCGCACACACGATTCTAGCACTCAGGGGGCTTCAAGGACTTTTCACTGTCAATTAGCTGAATCAGCTCCAGATCTTTCAGGAAAGGGCAGCCCCCATGAGCGCCTAAACCTGGAATAAAGACAGGCATGACCCTGCACAGGTGTGTACTGCGCCCGGCACGGCCCTGCGCACTCAGTGCACATTCCTTCACGCTGAGCAGGCGAACATCATCTTTTCCTTTCTTATTCATCATCTGCTGCGTCTCCACGGCACACTGACTAAAGGCTAAAGCCCAGGAAGGAGCACATGCAACTAAGAACAAGGCGAAAGAAATCTATGTCACCCACGATTTGTCACTAGCCTGTTTTTATCCTCAGGGGACTTTTGTGCCGATTTTCGTTGAGACTTGAGCAACTGCTCTGTTCAGTTCATTTCAAAGTAAGAAACACCCAAGCAGCTCCCAAAGAACACCCATTTAGTACCATGAAACCCAGTTGTCAGACACTGAGCTACCGCTTACACAGCCCCACACCTGGCCAATTCCACCCTCAAGCCTCACTTGCTGTTTGCTTGCTTGCTTGCTTTCCCTTGCATTCTTTACAACCCCACACTGATATAAGGAGAAATACTTGTTTACTGTAGTACAAGGCCTATTCTCTCCAGAAATGTAGAAATCAGGCAACAAATATCATCCATAATTTCAGAAATCACCAATATTTGATGTGTTCTTCTCTGTCTTCCTCTCTCATGCAACACACACACATAAACACACATTCACATGCATGTGTAGAGTCTCTAAAATCAGGACTGTGATGCAATCACTAGTACTGTACTATAACTGGATCATTTTCTTACTTCTCTTTCTTGTATTGTCATCTCCATGAGGGCAAAAATGGTTATTTGTCTTAATTGATATTGTGTCATCCAAGCACAGTGCCTGGCCCACGGTAGGTACTTGACAAGGAAGAAATGTTGGGATTTTTTTTTTTTCTCTTTTTTAGTCATTTGCCTTGCAAGCTCCCACACTGGAATTCCTCATAGGAGTCTGCCGTACTTGAGAATGGCATTCCCTTAGGATTATGATACTATTACACTGCTACTGGACTATAATTGTTGGTTTTCTCCTCTACACCCCACTTGTATGATATTTAGAGCCACTTCTTTTTTTTTTCCAGATTAATTAATTAATTAATTTGAAAGGCAGAGTTAGAGAGAGAAGACAAAGCGATCTTCCATCCTCTGGTTCACACCCCAAACAGCTCCAACAGCCCGGGTGGGGCCAGGCTGAAGCCAGGAAACAGGAGTTTCTTCTAGGTCTCTCATGTGGGTGCAGGGGCCCAAGCTCTTGGGCCATGTTCTGCTTTCCCAGGCAAATTAGCAGGGAGCTGGATTGGAAGTGGAGAAATGGGGACTCAAACTGGTCCCCCTATGAGACACTGGCGTCATATAAGGCAGCTTAACCCAGTATGCCACAACGTTGGCCCCTTGAGTCATTTCTTACTGCTACATTCTTAGCATCTCACATATTTGTATGCTTTGGTAGTTGACTATAAATAAAAAAATATAAATGAAGGGGCTGGTGTTGTGACACAATGGGTTAATATACCACTTACAATGCCCACATAGCATGTCAGAGTGTCTGAATTACTTCACTTCCAATCCTGCTCCCTGTTGATACACCTGGGAAGAAGCAGATAACAGTCCAAGTATTTGAGTCCTTGGTATCCACATGGGAGATCTAAATGGAGTTCTTGGCTCCTGGATTCAGTCCAGCCTAGCCCCAGCTGTTGTGGCCATTTGGGGAGTGAACCAGCAGATGGAAGATCTCTCCATCTTTCCCACTCCCCCTCTCTCTGCAACTGCCTTTCAAATAAATATTTGAAAATACAGCAAATACACATAAAGCACACTGAAAAGAAAAACTTTAAATAGCCTCAAACATGAAAGTCCAACTCTAAAAATAATAATGAAGTTCACAAAAAGATTTCCCAAAGTGTGTTCTGTAGAACATCCCTATGTGTGGTGGGTTTTTTTTGTTTGTTTGTTTTGTTTTTTGGTTTTTGGGTTTTTTTTGGACAGGCAGAGTGGACAGTGAGAGAGAAGAGACAGAGAGAAAGGTCTTCCTTTGCCATTGGTTCACCCTCCAATGGCCGCCAGGGCCGGCGCGCTGCAGCCGGCGCACCGCACTGATCCGATGGCAGGAGCCAGGTGCTTCTCCTGGTCTCCCATGGGGTGCGGGGCTCAAGCACTTGGGCCATCCTCCACTGCACTCCCTGGCCACAGCAGAGGGCTGACCTGGAAGAGGGGCAACCGGGACAGAATCTGGCGCCCCGACCGGGACTAGAACCCGGTGTGCCGGCGCCGCAAGGCAGAGGATTAGCCTAGTGAGCCGCGGCGCCGGCCCCTATGTGTGTTCTAACAGATGATGGTTAAAATAAAAACATTCAGAATTCATTCAAACATGTTTGTGAAATACTAGGTTAAACGAAAATAGTTCTTCCAAAAAGGAACTTTTGTATTTTCAATGTATATTGTGAATCTTCAAGATAGAGCATGCCACATATCCCCAGACCTATTGGTCTAGGAATTCTTTGTTCACAAAACATCTGAACCCACAAGAGTTTCAAAGAATACACTGTGGAAAACACTGCTTTACCAATATTTCCACGCAAGAAAGTCTTCATGGTGCCCCACAGTGAGCAGAAGAGCCATCCTCTCAGAATTAGCCCTCGGATGATGAGCTAATTACTGGGTCCTCATTCTCCCAAATCACTCTTAAAAAAGAAAAAAACTGCCCCCTAGATTGGCTGATTCCGTAACCCCTGCCTCTGGTTAGGTGTTTAACTCAGGTAGGAAGGGGAAGAAAGAGCTGAGATTCAAGGTTGCAAATTCTCTAAGTCTGAACTGAGTTTGTCAGCAAACAGACTCAACGCTGCCTCAGATCTCTACCACACTGTACAAGGGTTTGCCAATAAGTTTGTGGGAAAATGAAATTAAAAGATTTTTTTGTGGAAAAAAAATTTTTGAAATCCATGGATAGTTTTCTCATAATATACATTTTCCAAAAACTTTTCAAGATCCCCATGTATTTTCAGTTGCTGCAATTATAAAAGCAGTTTAGCAGCAACATTGCTGTCTTTCTTCTTGAAACTACCAACATGTTCTAATTAGCACTGTCAACAAGTCCCCAGCAAAGCACCCTCTCCTGCCATCAGCTGAGATGGATGGGGACCTCCGTCATCCACCCTTCCTGTCACGTCTGTGTTTACTGCCACAAGATGTGGATTTATTTGGTGGAAATCTTGATGAGAATAAAATATATAAATAGGCACTCACTGAAGGTATATTACCCGTTTCTGGTTTGCTTGGTTTCTCATCATCATCATCTCATCATCATCAACAAGAGCTCCAAATAGGATCACTCAGGCTCAGTTCAGAAGCAGATGCTAATGGTCCATCCACCACTCCAGAGTTATCTGGTCACCAAGAATATTTAATTACAGGGGCTAATTATGAGCACATAATTGGCGTGAGACAGCATGGCGTGAGGGTAGGAACACAGGTTTTAGAATCACGCAATTCAAATCCCATTTCTGCCACTCACCTGTTATGTGACCCCGGAACATTTACTCAACCTCATTGAGCCTCAGTCTCCTCAACAGTAAAATGAGATAATAACATGTACCTTTTCACAGGGCCACTGGGAGGGTTAAAGGGAGACGACGTACACAACCACCTAGGGTTGTGAAAAACGTTTCCACGGGCATGTGATGCGGTGCTATCTCTTCGGGAAGCGCTGACTCAGCTCACAGCCTTGTCTGGCAAAGAGCAGGTCATCAGCAAATGTCAACTACCTTCCCTCCCACCCTCTTGTCTCCCCCTTCTCCACCGCTGTCCACTCCCCCATCTCAGGCACAAAAATGACCCAACTAGAAGTTACAAGGAAGGTTCCAAACAACAAAAAGTAGACACTCCTGAGGATGGGCACCCTCTGCTCAAGACGCCCAAGTGACAGGGCACCCATGGGGGACATTTCCATGTAGGTTTTCTTAAAACAGGAAATCTTTACTTTACATTTAAAAAGCAAATTTTAATTCCAGACAGATCCAGACTGTCATTCAGAGCCATACTTATAATCAGGAGTTGAATATCACCCTACCCAGAACTGACATTGTGGCATACTTGGTAAAACCATCACCTGCAATGCCAGCATACCATATGGGCAACAGTTCAAGCCCCAGCTGCTCCACGTCCAATCCAGCTCCCTGCTAATGTGCCTGGGATTGCAGCAGAAGATGGTCCAAGTGTTTGGGCCCCTGCACCCACGTGGGAGACCCTGAAGAAGCTCCTGGTTCCTGGATTTAGCCTGGCCCAAGCATAGCTGTTGCAGCTATCTGGGGAGTGAACCAGCAGATGGAAGATCTCTCCCACTTTGTCTTTCCCTCTCTGTAATTCTGCCTTTCAAATAATTAAAAAAATCTTAAAAAAAGAAAGAAAGAAAACAACCTACCCTACTGCCAAGGGTTTTGCATCTGATTTTGGCCAAGTGAACCATGTCCATGAGTTGAGAAAGGGGAAGGGAAGGCAAGAACTAACTTGTCCCAAGCATCTATTATGTGGCAGATGCTGTAAATGCGTTATCTCATCTAATCTTTCAAGCCACCCTGAGATAAGTATTACTATTCTCATTTTACACATAAGGAAACTGAGGTAGCAGACAACATATTTTGAATGACAAAAGGCCCTTCATGAAAATAGCTCCCTGATCCTGTCATCCAATGGTAAAGAAAAAAAAACAAGCCAGGATCACTTCCTCTTTTAAGGAAAATGAGAACAACTTTTAAAGCAAATACGTTTAGATGGAAAATGATTTCAAAAATTTATCTCTCAAAAGCATTCCTTAAGAGGTTACTACAGCATGGCCTGTGGCAAAATGAGGGCATGAACCAAGAAAGAAGACATGGGAAAAGGAAACAGCACTTTCAGCCCTGGAGAGCCGTCCCAGGACAGGATGACAACTCTGCTGGGAGCCTGAAGAGCAGTCAACGCAGACAGCACAGCAAGATGAGGGAAGCTGAACACAAAGCTCAGGGAGAGTTGATGGAAGAGATGGAGTGAGTTGTCTAGAAAACTTCTGAGAGCATAATAAAGACAAACAGTACATAAACACATGAAAAAGCAATTAGAAACACCAGAAAAAAGTGTTTAAGAAAGTCCTGATGCAAATATGAACAAACTCAAAGGTGACATGAATGCAAAACAACTGGTGGAGACTAAGAAGAAATCCATTGACTTTGGTGCTGGACATATCATCTTTTGATTGGCCCAGAAATCCTGACAGCAGACCCCAATGTGCAAACCTAAAATCCAACCCTAACACATAGGGTGATGACTCATTTTATAGAAGTAGAATTACATAAATGTGGCCCATGGATTTGCAACTTTAGGAATCACATATAATATAGATAAGGTCAACTTTTAGGCAAAGCATTAATATAGGTTACAGGCTCAGGGCTTTGGCAATGTTAAACAGTCTTTGTTTAAGAAGTGAATAGCAGGGCAGGTGCTGTGGCATAGCTGGTAAAGCTGCCACCTGCGATGCCAGCATCCCACATGGGCACCAGTTCAAGTTCCTGCTGCTCTACTTCTGATCCAGCTCTCTGGTAATGCATCTGGGAAAGCAGCAGAAGATGGCCCAAGTGTTTGGGCCCCTGCACGCATGTAGGAGACACAGAAGAAGCTCCTTGGTACTGGCTTCAGCTTGACCCAGTCCGGCTATTGCAGCCATCCGGGGAGTGAACCAGTGGATGGAAGATCTCTCTCTCTCGCTCTCTCTCTCTCTCTCTCTGTGACTGCCATTCAAATAAATAAATAGATCTTTTAAAAAAAGAATAAAGATGGAAAATTTATCTGAAGCTAGATCATTTCTTCTTTATAATTCTCCATTTTCTGATTTATGTACAAAAAGCATGCATAGCCACAAATTTTTAAAAAACTGAATGGGATCAATGTGGAAAGTCAGTGTGCCAGAATGGGTAGAGCTCCACATCTATGCATCCCAAGCTGATCCAGGAACATCAGAGAAGCAGCAGTGCTCAGAGGCCTTGTGTTTTTCCATCGTTACATATTACCCTAAAGGAATGGCTGGACACCAAGAAAGCTGTGAATACTCAGAAAAGGTAATTTTGGGAGGTCCCAGGATGTGATTGCATCATATGCCTGAAACAATCTTACAGGAGAAAACAACAAAAGGCTTTTGAAAGCTCAGATGTTCAGATTCTGTTTCCCATAAAACATACAGCTTGTCTAGGGAAGTGACACGGGGAAAAGGAGGGGATGGGAGGGAAGGAAAACTCTGTAAGTAGACAGAAACAGTCCAAGGTCTACCGCTAAACTACCAGTGACCTTCCCCAAGTCACACTCTCGTCCTTTCCTAGCCAAAGAGGCAGAAGTGTCCCTTGTCGATCCTGAAGTCTCTGATTTCTGGTTGATAAAGCCCTCAACTCCCAAAAGACTGAATAGGATTCTTCTGCTAGCTCCACTTACAGGGTCGGTTGCCACCATCTTTCAAGGTTCTACTTAATCCACCAAAATACATTGCCTTTCAAGTCTAACAAATGTAACACATACCATTTACATTATTCCAATTTTAAACAAAGCACTCAAAGAAACTCAGAGACCTCTTGGCAGGTTGCTTATTCTGAAAGACAGTAGTCACAATGACCTAATTTCTTAAATTCTCTAAGTTACTTGGCAAATATATAGAGATATATACATATATATACACATATATATATCTGTGTATATATGTATATATCTATATATCTATATGTATATATACATATATATGTATGTCTATATATATACATATATATAGATATATACATTTATATCTAAATAGATAGATAGAAAGATATCCAGGACAGCATGAGCCCAAGCCAATCGACTACAGACACACTTTGTTCAGCTGTCATTTTCCCAGAGCATGCAGAGTGAAATGAAGATGGCCCCTGCTCTGGGTTAGGGAGTGGCTATGGTTGGGGGGGGGGGGGGGGGACAGCAGCAATTTACTCCAAACCCAAGACTTAACTTCCATTTTTGCCCTAATTCACAAGAAGTTCTGAGCTACTCCAATCGTTCAAAACACATTATAAAATTAATTTTTTGCTTTTGTTTAGGGATCTTTTTCATTTACTTAGGCAAGCGCAACTCTTATTTCATATTCCTAATAATCAGTTACACTGAACACATACCTTGTATGTGTGTTCATAAACAGTTGGAAAACTATTTTTTTAATTCTTTTTTATTTTGGAAAACTATTTGAGACCAAAAAGAACCCCCCGAAATTATAGAGTCTGCTTCTATCTATATTTGTTATTCTTCCATTTCTGTAAAAGTCACAATAAAATAAGCAAAACTGCATTTGCCTGGGCAAAAGTAACACAGGCCGCTAGCTGCTTTGGATTAGGACAGCCTATAGGAATCAGTGTCATTGTTGGGAACAATATCAGATTTAGAAAAATGTCATGTCTTGACATCACCTACCAGACTTCCATTAGCCATGCAGAAGTCAAAGCACTGAGCTCCTTGTCCACATGACTGTTCAAGCCCAGGAAGACCAGCTTTGGAATAAATAAACGGCCATCAAGTCTGTTTCTGGATCTCAGCACCGCACCAACCCCAGAAACAAAAATGAACTCCTCCTTGCATAAGCTGTCAAACAGCTTTTGGAGGGGAAGGAACAAAAATTGGTCACCAGTCTGAGCCCCAGAGTTGGCTGTAATAAACCTCACCCATCTGCGTGTGTGCATGCATAGAGTTCTCTCATGGCAATCAAAGTGCCCCATATGAGTGCCAAAGAAGGACTTGAATAATATTTTTTAAGTGGGCCATCATGTTTTAGAACAACTTTTGAACGAAAGCTCTTCCACCAAAGGAACATAGGCATTTAAATGAACTGTAAGGCAAGTTCCTGGAAGAGGAGTTTTTCTCACTGGCAGAGAGTGCAATCAAGTGCAGGCAATCCTGAACCAAGTGGCCCAGCTGGCACCATTTCCACCCAGGCCTTTGCTAGCCTGACCCTCCATGACCTCACTAGCTACATTTCAAGTTCCAACTTGGTTTCTCCTCAGGAATGTAATTATCGTAGGGTACCACAACGGAAACAATAACCTCCAGTGTTTGAGAATGTATTTTCCTGTAGGCTCTAATTAGAAAACTCAAACCTAACTTCCAACCCATTGTAACAGAAGGCTGGAACAAGGCTAAGGGCAGAAGCAGCAGGCTGCCGATGTGATGGTATTTTAGGTGACCCAGCGCAACCTCATAAAACTCCTGACCCAATTTCCACACAATTGATTAGGCCAGCCCACAGGGACTTCACCCCAGTTGCTAATTACATCACTGTGCTGTGTGGTCATTACGTCACCCTGATGGGTGCTGCACCCGGCTGCTCCCTTTCCCAGCTTGCTCCCCCTAGAAGCCAGGGGCTGCAGACCAGCTACTGTACCAACGGCCGCTCCCGCTCTGAGCCTCCCAGCCTCTCTCTCACAGGATCCCCCTCCGTCCCGCAAGGCGCGAAGGCTCTGTGCTAGGGGGAACCTGTTTCAGTCCTCCAGATTCAGGGCGAAGTACAGACGTGTCCCGTGAGCATTTCCCCGCCACAATTCTGTTTTCTCCTTGGTTCTTCCAGAACGCCAATGAACCTTACCAGATTCTGCTCTGCCCCTGGTCCCTTACAAGTATGTCCACACCCAGACAGTCCGTACATCCAGCCTTCGGGATTCGGGGGCTGGGAGGGGGCAAGATCCGTGGGAGGACACGCACCATCTCACACTCACACACGCACACACGACAAAGCGCGCGGGCCCTGAGGACGCGGGGATTCTGTGCCCCTCGGCTCCGGGTCGACTTACTTGAGGAAGTACTTCTGGCCAGTGGCCGTGTAGGCCATCTCCCAGCCCGGGGGCAGCGGCGGCTCGTCGGTCAGGTCGTAGGAGCGCTGGCAGAGGTGTACGTGCTGCTGCGCGGGACTGCCCGCGGCGCCCGCGCCGGTGCCCAGCTGCAGGGACGCGGGCGACGAGTGTGAGCGGACGTGCTGGGCGCCGCCGGCCAGCCGGGGCCCCGGGTGGCCGCCCGACGAGTCGGTGCTGGACTGGCGCGAGTGCGAGCCCGAATCCGGCTCCTTGAAGAAGGACTCGGGCAGGATCTTCTTCCGCCACGAGCTGGGCTTGGGGTTCATGACAGAGTTGAAGAGGGCTTTGAGGTCCGTGTCGAGGTCCTGCGTGACGTGGATCACTTGCTGCCCGGGCGGCGGGAGCGGAGGGGGCGCCGAGGCCGGATTCATCTTCTGCAGGGAGAAGGGAGGTCAGTCTCTTATCGGAGTTGGAGGACGGGCTGGGAGGAAGAGAAGGGAGAGGACGGGTCGGTGTCGGCCTCGGGATACCAGCCGCTCGGCCGGGTGGGGGAGGGGTCCCTCCTGACCTCGGGAATTATGCAACTTTCTTGAAGCAAAGAAGTTACCGGGAATAGGAGAAGGAAGGGCGGGGTGGGATTCAGGGTGGGGATGGCGGACGTTGCTGCACTGCTGGTGGCAGAGGATAGGGCGCAGCTTTCCGCGGCCGGCAGCCTCTGCAGCCCACCTCCCCACCGCCCCCGCCCGCCCCCGGGAAGTCTCACCCCGAGCCAACCCCACGCCAGCCCGACTCCGGAAGGCAGAAGAGCCCGGCGCCCTGGACCCGTGCCGGGCAAGCGGGCGCGTTCCAGCGGGCACTACCTGGGCGCGCAGCGAAGCCGAGCCCGAGTGCGCGGCGGCCGCCGTCCCGCCCGAACTTGCCGTCTGGCCTCGGTCGCCCGGCTGCGTCCCGCGCGTGCGGAGCTGGAGCCGGGGCCCGACTGGCAGAAACCGAGCCGACTCGGTGCCTGGCAGCCCAGGGGCTTCGGCTCTCACATCCCCTGAGCTGGCCTCAGGCGCTCGCTCTCGGCGAGAAGGAGGCGGAGGAGACGCCGACAGCGCGGCCGCAGCAGCTCCGGGACTGTCCCATAAACAAAGTTTGGAGCAAACTCCCACCCCCAGGAAAGAGGCGGGCCCGAAAGTTGAGCTGTTGAATTATGCATGACCTGCAGGTCCTGAGCCTGCCTGCCTGCCCCCGCTCGCCCCTCCTCTTCCTCCTCCTCCCACCCCCGGCTCCAGAAACCCCTGGGCGTGTTGAGTACTTCACAGGGTAAGAGGAGACGGGTGCCCCCCACCCACTCCTCCCGGCCCGCGCGGACCTCTCCCGCGGAGCTCCGGATCTGCATTCCTTTTAGTTTACCACCGACTTGGGGCGGGATCAAAGGGAAAGTGGCCCGAGCCTGTTTAATCAAGGGGTTGTGGACCGAAACCCAGGCTGGGGGTGGCGGAGGGCAGGCGGGTGAGGGGCCCAGGCTGGGGAAGGGCCGGTCCAGGGCGCTGCGCCTTCTCCTGGAGCCCGGCGCCCAGGCCTGCAGAGCACCCGCAGCGCCGCGCTGACCCACGATGCTGCCCGAGGGCGGGCCGGGGTACGCCCCAGCGCGGGGAGACTCCAACAAGGCCAGCCTTTCCCCGGGAGGCTGCTTAGCGCTTGTGACCATATTTGGTCTGGCGAGGAGGCATTTTGGCCGCTCGACTTTCGATTGTCTACTAAAGAGCGCGGACGGTGCCCCACAGAGTGCTGCTGTCGCTGGAGATGCGGCTTCGCCCACTGGTGGGGTGTAAACAAACAGCCTCCAAACCATTCACCAACCCTTGGTTGCCTCGATGGCTTGGCCCGGGCCGCTAGGGGCCGAGAAGAAAGCGGGTCAAAGCTGGGAGCTGCGAGGCGAGAGCAGTTGCGCCCCCCCCCCCCCCCCCGTGACATCCGCGCGGTAGTGGGAGGATTGGAATGTCCTTGACGCCCTCCAGGGAGCCAGGTCCCGGCATGGAACCCGAGCAGGTGGCTGCGAGCAGAGAGGGGGTGCCGGTGACCCGGAAAAAGCCACCCACCCTCCCACCGACGGATCTGCTCGAAGGCTGAAGACCCCCTGCCCTTAGCCAGGGGAAGAAGGTCAAACCTGGCAGACAGCTGCGGGAAGTGGGAGGCGGTCGTGCCCTCCGGAGCGGCTTAATTCCTCCGCTCCCTCCTGCCCTTCTCCTTTGCGGAAAAACGGGAGGATGGCCAGGAGGTAGATTCCAGAAAGCCCCCACACCACCCTGTTGATTCAGATTGAAGTTTATTAAATAAATCAAATGAGGCAATATTTGTAAAACACCGCACAGCAGAGGGCAGGCTACCAGTGTTTGCTAAATTAAAATGTATTAAATGCAGACATTGTACATCAACATTTTTATAAGGGTGAAATAAAGGGGGTCAGTGCTGTGGCATAGTAGGCTAAGCTTCCGCCTGCAGCGCGGTTCCAGTCCCGGCTGCTCTACTTCCAATCCAGCTCTCCGCTCTGGCCTGGGACAGCATTAGATTGCCCAAGTCCCTGGGAGACCCAGAAGAAGCTCCTGGCTCCTGGCTTCGGATCTGCCCAGCTCTGGCTATTGTGGCCGTTTAGGGAGTGAACCAGTAGATGGAAGACCTCTCTCATGTCTCTCCCTCTCTGTCTGTAACTTTACCTCTCAAATAAATAAATAAATTTTTTTGGGGCTTGCGAATGCATCATGTACAGACATCCCCGCAGTCCTCATCACATCAGCAGACAGCCATAAGTCACATTTCACTTCCTGTTCCAAACCCATCTGTAATGCTCCGTGTCAAAGTCGTCGGCCAGCTCTGAGTCCTCCTCCTTAGGTGGGAGCTGAGCCCCAGGCTTGTGGAACCAGGCCCGGCGCTGCTTGGCAGACAGGGTGTCCAGGTCCAGGGGCATCACCAGCATGCGCCGTGGCTCCCTGCAGCAGATGTGAATGGTGGAGCCATCTTGCTTGACCAGCAGCACCGGGTAGAGGGGTAGAGGCGCGCGGGTAGGCCAGTGAGAGAGGCTCTGCTGCTGTGAGCCCACCAGGGGGACGCGTGCAGGCAGCGGGGCTTGGGGACAGCCGTCTTTATGGCAGTCTGCCACAGCAGGCTGCACACAAACATGATGGTGTTGGGCAGGCAGTGCCGGCTGGTACCCGTCAGCCATGACAGAGAACTGCCCAGCCGCAGGAACCTGACAGGTTGGTGACACGTTCTAGGGGAGGGATATGCCTCCAGGCTCATGAAGAAGATCCAGGCTGTGGCTGGGCAGCTCTGACCTCATAGCCAGGAAGAGGCCGCGGAGGTGACCAAGGCATAAGGGTGATGATGCAGCCCTCTCCTGATGGTACTCCAGGGGCCTGGAGGGCCGTGCTTACCCAAGCAGGCTGCCCACAGCTGCCATTCTTCCTCAGAGCCTCGGGGACATGTGTAGGGGTCAGCTGCAGACCCTGCTGCTCCACCTGCGGCCGCCGCTGTCATGGATGAACTTCACTGGTCACATGGGTAGGACCAGGGACAGGCAGAGGGTCACGGCCCATTGTGTACCCAGACTATAGCTGCGCGTTGCTCATGGCCTGCATTGTGCAAATAAAATCTTTTTAAAAGAATGAAATAAAGTCCAAATTAAACTCTGGGTTTGCCTTGAAGGAGAAGAGTTAAAGGGAAAAACAAGGTCACCCCTAGATTTGCCTTGGGAAAGGTGGGAGCATTTGGGAGCCATTGCCTGAAGGGTTGCATCCTGAGCAGGGGTCACGTCCCCCTTGTTTGTGCTTGGAGTTGTGCTCTGATTCAGTTTCTCACAGACCAGGAGAAGTCAGGGCTGTCACAGATGAAGGCAGGCACGGGGAGCATCTTCAAAGAAGCCTTCCAGGAGAAGCCTCTGGACTGGAGTGTTTTCCTTGCAGCAAGGTCTCTTCTTCCAGGACTAGCAGAGGGAAGGGGGTGCCACTCCAGGTCACGCCACGGAAAGCAGAATCCGCAAGCTATGCAACTAGAGGAAGTGGCCAGGACTGAATGGTTACTAATTCAGAAGTCTCAAGGCTGCCTTGATTTTTTAAAAAATGATTTATTTATTTATTTGAAAGGCAGAGTTAGAGAGAGAGAGGTCTTCCATCTGCTGGGTCACTCCCCAAATGGCCACAAAGGCTGGAGCTGGGCCTATCTGAAGCCAGGAGCCAGGAGCTTTTTCTGGGTCTTCCACATGGGTGCAGGGCCCCAAATGCTTGGGCCATCTTCCACTGCTTTCCCAAGCACGGTAGCAGAGAGCTGGATTGGAAGTGGAGCTGCCTGGACTTGAATCAGCGCCCATAGGGGATGCCGGCGCTGCAGGCAGTGGCTTGACCTGCTGCATCACAGCATCAGCCCCAGAGGCTGCCTTGATTAAAGATGGAAACTTGAGGCCAGCCCTGCTCCAGGAAGGTGAGAATCAGTTGGGATTGCATGGGCAAGGCTTCAGTCTTTATACCTTGCCACACTGCAAGAAGTAGATAGTAGAGGGCAAAGGAGTAGTCACAGAAGTAGAAATTGTCTTTTTTACAGGGTAATCCCCAGTGGCCAAGCAGCCTATAACATGCAATAGTATATGATTCAAGAGATTTGCTTTTGTCCGAGCCTTTCTAACAGTAGCTTCAGATTAAATATTTACATGGTCTCAGCATTATGGTGCATCAGGTTAAACAACTGCCTGTGACACCAGCTTCCCACATCAGAGCACCGGTTTGAGTCCCAGATGCTCTCGTTCCTATCCAGCTCCAAGCTAAAGCACCTGGGAAAGCAGCAGAAGATGACCCAAGTGCTTGGGCCCCTGCCACCCATGTGGGAGACCCAGATGGAGGTCCCAGGTTCCTAGCTTTGGCCTGGACCAGCTGCAGTCATTGCAGCCATTTGGGAAGTGAACCAGCAGATGGAAGATCTTTCTGTATCCCCCCCACCCTCTCTCTCTCTCTCTCTCTGTGTGTGTGTGTGTGTTTTGGTCTCTCTCTCTCTGTTATTCTGTCTTTCAAATAAATACAATGTTTTTAAAAATAAATAATATGTATAGGCTTCATATAATTAACAGATTCATAGGAGGTTGTATAGTGGACTGGGTAAATGTGTAAGGATCCTTCCAAAAAATGAAATTAAAAGATAGGGGCCGGTGCTGTGGCGCAGCGGGTTAACGCCCTGGCCTGAAGCGCTGGCATATTGGTTCTAGTCCCAGCTGCTCCTCTTCAATCCTGCTCTCTGCTATGGCCTCGGAAGGCAGTAGAAGATGGCCCAAAGTCCTTGGGCCCCTGCACCCACGTGGGAGACCCGGGAGAGGCTCCTGGTTCCTGGCTTCCGATCGGCACAGCTCCAGCTGTTGCGGCCATCTGGGGAGTGAACTATCGGATGGTAGACCTCTCTCTCTCTCTGTGTTACTCCTTCTCTCTGTGTGTAACACTTTCAAATAAATAAATAAATCTTAAGAAAAAAGAAATTAAAAGATAAGCTTATTTTTTTTAAGTTTTTATTTATATTCATTTTATTTGAAAGAGAAATAGACAAAGATCTCTAATCCTCTTGGTGTACTCCCAAGTGCCTGCAACAGCCACAGCTGGGCCAGGCCAAAGTCAAGAGTCTGGAACTCAATCCACATCTCCCAGGTGAGTGGCAGAGACCCAAGTTGTGAGTCATTACCTGCTGCCTCCCAGGGTATTGCAGTAACAGGAAGCTGGATGGGAAGGGGAAGGGCCATGAGTCAAAACAGGCACTCTGATATGGAACACGGGCGTCCCTTGCAGCTTCTTAACTGCTTAACTTAAATACACTTAAGATAAATCTTAGTTCAAAAAGTTCCACATCTAATACATTTTTCATAATACACATTTCCCATAAACTTTTTGAGGATCTCTCATATGATTTCTGGAGCAAAGTTTCTGAGTCAGCTAGGGCAAGATACATAAACTCTGTATTCTTGGGTTTCCTCCTTTGTAAACCAGGCACAATAACAGTGCCCACTTTGGAGGCCACTGTTGTAGCATAGCCAGGTAAGCCACCACCTGCGATGTCGGCATCTCATATGGGTGCCAGTTTGAGACCTGGCTGCTCCACTTTGCAATCCAGCTCCCTGCTAATGTACCTGGGAAAAGCAGCAAAAGATGACCCAAGCCCTTGTGCCCCTGCACCCACATGGGAGACCCAGGAGAAGCTCTGTGCTCCTGGCTTTGTGGCTATTTGGGGAGTGAACCAGCATATAAAATATATTTCTCTATCCCTGTCTCTGTGTAACTCTTCCTTTCAAATAAATAAAAATAAATCGTAAAAAAAATCAAAAAGTACCTACTTTAGGAGATTCTAGGTTAAAGCACCATACAAGGGACTAGCATTGTGGGGCAATGGGTTAAGCCACCACTTCATCCAAACTGAGTGCTGGTTGCTCTGTTTCCAATCCAGCTTTCTACTAACTCACTGGAAGACAGCAGATTATGGCCCAACCTTGGCTGTTGGACCACTTGAGGAATAAACCAACGAATGAAAGCTCTCTATCATCTGTCTCTTCCTCTATCTGTCATTCTACCTTTCAAATAAATAACTCTTTTCTTAAAAAAATATTTTATTTATACAAAAGACGGGCTGAGAGAGAGAGAGAGAAAGAGAGAGACCTTCCATCCACTGGTTCACTCTCCAAATAGTCACAATCGCCTGTATTGGGCCAAACCAAAGCCCGGAGCCAGAAGCTTCATCCAGGTCTCCCACATGGGTACAGGGGCCTACACACCTGGGCTATCTTCCCTCTGCTTTCCCAGGCACATTAGAAGGGAGCTGGGTCAGGCTGGCGCCGCGGTTCACTAGGCTAATCCTCTGCCTGCGGCACCGGCACCCCAGATTCTAGTCCCTGTTGGGGCACTGGATTCTGTCCTGGTTGCTCCTCTTCCAGTCCAGCTCTCTGCTGTGGCCCGGGAAGGCAGTGGAGGATGGCCCAAGTGCTTGGGTCCCTGCACCCACATGGGAGACTGGGAGGAAGCACCCGGCTCCTGCCTTCGGATAGGCATGGTGCCTTGGCCATAAGGCCATTTGAGGGGTGAACCAACGGAAGGAAGACCTTTCTTTCTCTCTGTCTCTCTCACTGTCTAACTCTGCCTGTCAAAAAAAAAAAAAAAAAAAAAAGAGAGAGAGAGAGAGAAAGAGAGAGAAGGGAGTTGAGTCAGAAGCAGCTTAAACTGGCACCTACATGGGAAGCCAGGCAGCTTTACCCACTATGCTGCAATGCTGGCCCCAAATAAGTAACTTTTTAAAAAAGAAAATAACTCTGTCAAAATTTTATTTGTTGACCCATGATGTAGCACACAAGTTTGAAGTGTCTGGTACTATGCTCTACATTGGGCAAGTAACTTACCCTCCCTCAGTCACCACTTATTCATTAACAAACTGAGATCATATTGTGACAGTCTGTTACTTCACTGCTCTTACAAACCTGGTCCCTTCAATTTAAATCTGGACTGGGCTAGTGACTTACCTTTACTAGGAAAATGTAGCAATAACATTGTACCATTCCCCTTTCCCAGTCCAACCCCTGAGAAGGTGTAGAAGCATCTGTCAGGACTGGTGCTGTGGCACAGCGGGTTAACGTCCTGGCTTGAAGTCCCGGCATCCCATATGGGCATCGATTCAAGACCCGGCTGTTTGGCTTCCAATCCAGCTCTCTGCTCTGGCCTGGGAAAGCAGTAGAAGATGACCCAAGTCCTTGGGTGCCTGGCTTCAGATCAGCGCAGCTCTGGCTGTTGCGCCCAATTGGGAGTGAACCATCGGATAGAAGACCTCTCTCTCTCTCTCTCTCTCTCTCTGCCTCTCTTCTCTGTGTAACTCTGACTTTCTGACTTTCAAATAAATAAATACATCTTTAAAAAAAAGAAGAAGCATCTGTCTTTGCACTTTTGCGAGTTCTGAGCCACTGTGCTGAAAGCCTCTGTTGGAGAAATCATATGGGGAAAGAGCTGGACCTCAGTGCCAAGCTAAGCTTGGATAGATTTATAAGCAAATAAAATGGGTCTTGTTGTTTTATTTTTATTTTTTTAGAATATTTATTTTATTTATTTGAAAGTCAGAGTTACACAGAGAGAGAAGGAGAGGCAAAGAGAGAGAGAGGTCTTCCATGTGCTGGTTCACCCCAAGTTGGCCTCAGCAGCTGGAGCCGCGCTGATCTGAAGCCAGGAGCCAGGAGCTTTTTCCAGGTCTCCCACAAGGGTGAAGGGGCCCAGGCACTTGGGCCATCTTCTACTGCTTTCCCAGGCCACAGCAGAGAGCTGGATTGGAAGTGGAGCAGCCAGGACTTGATCCGGCACCCATACGGGATGCCTGCACTGTAGATGGCAGCTTTACCCACCACGCCACACTGCCGGCCCCTTGGGTATTGCTTTAGCCCAAAAAGTTTTTTATGCAGAAAGTTCATTCTAAGGATTAATTAATTAATTTATTTATTCAAAAGGCAGAGGAACAGAGAGAGGGAGACATAGAGATCTTCTATCTGCTGGTTCACTCCTCAGATGACCACAGCAGCTAGGTCTCAGCCAGGCCAAAGCCAGGAGGCAGGAGCTCCATCTGGGTCTCCGCAAAGGGTGGCAAGAGCCCGAGACAAGCACGGTAGCAGGAAGCTGGATCAGAAGTGGAACAGCCAGGACTTGAACCAGCAATTCGATATGAGATGCCCACATTGCAAGCAGCAGCTTAACCCACTGTTACCACAACACTGACACCCAAATAATATTCTTAACACAAAGTCTCATTGGTACCCAAAGCCTAGATAACGTATGACTACATCCCCATTTTTCAGATAAGGGAACTGGCCCAGGGATTTTTGCCCAAGTGCGATTCAGCCCGGGGGTTTTTTAGAGCAGAGCTTCTCCACCTTGGAACCGCCTGCCTATCTCCTAGAGAAAGGCCACAGCTTTTGCAGATATGCAAATTTTTCTATTTGCAAATCCTTTCCACCAGAAGTTTATCGCCTGCTTCCAAATCCTCCCCTCAACACACTTCCTATTGAAGCCTCTCTGGAATCATGCCTCACTCCTCCCTCTCTGTCCGCATCCAATCAGTGACAAGGGCTATTGATTCTTTCCTCTGGTGTCCTTCAAATCCACCCTCCCTCTCCCTCTCCCACAATAGAACCTTATCTTAAAATACTCCCAGCTGCCTCCTAACTAGTTTCTCTGCCTCCAGTCTCCTGTTTTCATGATGTCATGGCCTGGCTCAGAAACTTTTAAACTACTGCCCACAAGAACAAAGGTCACAGCTATCAATCTAGCACCAAGACCTCCCAATAAACTGCCATGTGTGCAACTTTCTGAACTTGGTTCATACATGCCCCAATAAAACTGTGCCTTTCATCTACTCCAGTAAGTTCTCACCCAGCCATATTTGATCTATTCCTTCAGTATACTTTTATCTTTGAACCCTGCTCAAAACTGCCCTCCAAACTCCATTGTCAAACTTTCATTAATCTCTCCCTTCTTCCTCTAAAATTCTCATTGTTCTCCTCTTTTTCACTCCCTTGACATAATCAAACATAACACCACCTTCCATTGTATTTTAAAGGTTAACCTCAGATTAACATTTAGATCTCTTCCCTCCCTAGTCAATTGTCAATAGTTGTAAGACAGGAAGCATCTTGCATTTCTTAATGTAATTGCTCCTAAGAAGGCTTCAATTCCTTGTTGAGGGCATGACAATCCTTACATGATTTTGCCTATTCCTCTCAATGTGTGCTAAAAAAAAAAGAGATTTATTTATTTATTTGAAAGGCAGAGTTACAGAGAGGCAGAGAGGGAGAGGTCTTCCAGCCACTGGTTCACTCCCCAGATGGCTGTAATGGCTGGAGCTGCATTTATCTGAAGCCAGGAGCTAGGAGCTTCCTCCAGGTCTCCCACACGGGTGCAGGGGCCCCAGGACCTGGGCCATCTTCCACTGCTTCCCCAGGCCATAGCAGAGAGCTGGATTAGAAGTGGAGCAGCCCAGACTCAAAGCGGCACCCATGTGGGTTGCCGGCATGCAGGCAGTGGCTTTCCGTGCTCCGCCACAGCGCCAGAGCCGGTCCCCCATTCCTCTCAGTGTGCTCTTGACAGTCTGTAAGGTATTCCTCCACCATTCACTACCATTCTGTTGCTGTATAGAGATGCAAACCCTTAACAGGATTGCAGGCTCTGAGCAAGAGTCTAAGAGGACTTCAGCTTGGTTTTGTTCTTCCCATGTGTAACAAGCTGTTCTCCGTGTAGGTGTGCTCCGTATATGTGGCTGCCTCGCCCTGCGGCTGTCCTGCCATTTTTGCCTGAGGAAAGCCTCAAGCTTCTTAGCCCTAGCCCTTGGGTTGGTAACTTGGTCCAAGTGGCTGACTCCAGCCAAGGTGAATGGTTAGAGACTTGGTGGGGTAGCTAAGCCATTAGAGGATGAGGGCCCATAAGCCCATGGGGCAGAACCTGCCTGGACTTGCCAAACCAGTATGGAGAAAATTCCCAAGGCTTGGGCTGGGTCACCATTAGCAACCCAAGAGGAACACAACAGACAAGGACCTTAAATTGATAAGGGCTTGAATAAGGGCTTGAAGAGTCCAGAAAACTGTTGACACTAAGATTGGTCTTTATTTCAATATGAACATAAAACCTGACAAATTCCTTGACAAATCAAACACGACACTTCTTGGTTCATCACTGACTACATTCCAGGAGTCCAGAATACAGCGAGTATACAGATGCTTGACTCAAAAGGAGTGGGTGCTGTTATTCATGTTTGCATTTTCTCTCCTGGAGCAGATCTCATTGCAACTCCTCACTTCGGTGTTCTTCACTAACGCATCACTGGCGTGATGAAGAGGAAGACCATTCTGATGACGATGGCTGGGAGCTGACTTGTGCCTCACACTGTCTAAGGCTTCAGCAATGCACTGGGGCCAGAGCAAAAGGGAATTCCTTAGATTTAGCCTTTTCTTACCTTTGGTACCTTGTGCAAGTTATGTATCCTTTAGTAGTTTCACTGTTCGCTTTTTCTGGAGGGGAGGAGCTGGGGAAAATATTTTCAAGTGGGAAAATAATATTTTCCTGGAAAATAGAAATACTCTTTTTAAAATGCTTAGCTATTTACACTGATGTAGAAGTTAACTATCAACCTATATGGCAAAGTTACCAATTGCATCATAATACCTGGTGGGGAAAATCTCCTAGACAATTAAGAAAAGAATAGCTGAGTATATTTAATAGATTGTTATGTGTGATGAATTTTTGGTAGCTATATGAAGTGGTGTTTATAAAGACAATATAACAACCTTGAAAGGATAATTTTAATAATTTTGATGAGAAAAATCCACACACATCTGTGTCCCCCATAATTATAACTGTGTTGAAAAACATGAGAAAATGAGTGAAAAATAAGATGCTAAAATAGTACCCCAAACCGAAATACTTACATAAAAATAACAAGACAACTGTTTCCCTTTGTGTGCTTGGATCTGTGTGTATGTGTAACATGATAAACTGAATCATCACTCTCAGAAGCCCAAATCATATTATTAGTATCATTTTGGGTATAAAGAGAGAATTAATTAGTAGTGACTGGGAGGAAATTTCAAGGTACTCACTACTATCCTTCCGCTCAACAAATACTTACTTTTTTCAGTGCTCATTGTGCGCAGCCCAGAAGTTGTCTTTCAGGCTGAGCTTGGAAGAATTATCCACCTGATAGGTCACTCATTAGTTGATGAGTTCAGGACATCCACTGGTTAATGATGTCATTCAACTCCTCCCTTTACCCAAATAAGTCCCAGATCTGGTTACACCAGCTGTTCAAGCCACTGCTCTTCCTCTTTCTTATTTTTCCTGTTGACAAGAGCCAAGCATATGCAAGTTCTATTATCTCTGTATCTCAGCCTTGTGCAGACTCAAGTTGGGACACACTTCATGCCTGGTCAGGAAAGGCCCGCTTGTGGTTTGACGTTAGGAAGAAACAAAGAGAACCTGAGACATCAAAATGAGGCGGAAAGCAAAAGCCCAGAACTCTAATGCTGCTGTTCAAGTTGGCTGCCACCTTAGGGCCCTCATTTAATTCACATGTGCTTAAAAATGATAACATTTTTCCTTTTAAAATGCATATTTCCTTTTAAATGCATATTTCTAATCTTAGACTAAGAGGGTAGAGTTATTCTCATACAATGCCTGCCACATAATATTCCTTTTTTTTTAAAAAAAAGCATTATTTTATTTATTTGAAAGACAGAGTTGCAGAGAGAGGTAGAGGCAGAGAGAGAGAGACATCTTCCATCTTCTGGTTCACTCCCCTTAGGGCCACACACGGGATGCCAGCACTGCAGGCCAGGGCTTTAACCCACTGCACCCCCGTGTTGGCCTCTTACAGGTTCTTAAAATGCAATCAAACCTTCACTTGTGTGCATTAGAGTCATTCTGTGATGTGATTCATCATACCTACTTAATATGGAATAGGCAGTCTATTTTTTTTTTGAAATGTTGTATTCCTAAAGTTGTTTTATATTTTGGTGATTTGGAACTCAAAATATGTTTTATTATAGAAAAAAATTATCAGTGACAAGTTAGGTACTCCATGCACACACTGTGCTCCATGTCCTTGGGAGCCCCCAAGTTTCAGTCTGGTCATGTTCTTCTGACTTGAAGGTGTAACACGACTATCTCAACAGCAGTCAGGATTTGCATGTTTGTTTTTTTTTTTTAAGATTGGATTGTTTGTTTATTTATTTATTTGAAAGGCAGAGACACAGAGAGGCAGTGGCAGAGAGAAAGAGGAATCTTCCATCTGCTGGTTCACTCCCCAAATGGCTGCAATGGCCAGAGCTGAGCTGATTCGAAGCCAGGAGCCAGGAGCTTCTCCCGGGTCTCCCACCTGGGTGCAGGGGCCCAAGGACTTGGGCCATCCTCCACTGCCTTCCCAGGCCATAGTAGAGAGCTAGATCGGAAGCAGAGCAGCCAGGAGGCGTAGCCCACTGCGCCACATCGCCAGCCCCTGCATGTGGTTTGTCACATCTCCCTTCTCCCCCAAACTTATACAGGAGAAACACAATGCACACAGGTACAGAAATCCATGCTCCCCATCTCTTGTCAGCTGATGTTGTGTGCTGCCTCAGGACACTGCCAGCAAGAAGCCATCACCAGAATTGAGCCATGAATCTCCAAAACGGTGAGCTAAATACGGCTCTTTTCTGGGCAGACATTTGGAGCTACAGTAAAGATGACACCTAGGATACCCATGTGCCATACTGGATTGCCTGGCTCAAGTCCTGGCTCTGCTTCGGATTTTACCTTCTTGTGAGTGTGCACCCAGGGAGGCAGCCGGTGATGGCTCAAGTACCTGGTCCCTGCCACCCACATGGGAGCTCTGGATTGAGTTCTGAGCTCTTGGCCTCTGCCTGGCACAGCTCTGGTGTTTTGGGGAATTTGGAGAGTGAACCAGCTGATGGAAGATATCTCTCTCTTTCTCTCTCTCTTTTTCAAATAAAATTAAAAGTAATTAATTAATTAAAAATAAATAAAGAAACCTCTTTTTTTTAAAGTGAGCCTGCCTCAGGTATGTCATTGTAGTAATGAAAGTTGACAAAAGAGGCCGGCGCCGCGGCTCACTAGGCTAATCCTCTGCCTTGCGGCGCCCCCACACCGGGTTCTTGTCCCGGTCGGGGCGCCGGATTCTGTCCCGGTTGCCCCTCTTCCAGGCCAGCTCTCTGCTGTGGCCAGGGAGTGCAGTGGAGGATGGCCCAAGTCCTTGGGCCCTGCACCCCATGGGAGACCAGGAGAAGTACCTGGCTCCTGGCTTCGGATCAGCGCGGTGCGCCAGCTGCAGCGCGCTGGCCGCGGCGGCCATTGGAGGGTGAACCAACGGCAAAGGAAGACCTTTCTCTCTGTCTCTCTCTCTCACTGTCCACTCTGCCTGTCAAAAAAAAAAAAAATTAAAAAAAAAAGAAAGTTGACAAAAGCAATAGCCAAACAATATCATGAGTATGTGTACTAACTTACTGGCTTCACACTGTATTTCTACTGCATCATCATCTCTCATTTCTTCAGTAAAGATTTTAGACAAGGGGAATCTTATCATTTATTCCATATATTTCCTTCCGCCTGCCATCATTTCCTGTTTCACATGAGGGAAAAGAATCTGAAGATATTTGAAAAGAGAATTATATCATCTTGACAAAAGAGAAAACTAAAGATTTACCTACTACCTCACTTAGAAATTTTGTACTGTTGGGGCTGGCTCTGTGGCGCAGCAAGTTAAAGCCCTGGCTTTCAAAATCAGCATCCCATATGGGTGCTAGTTCAAGTCCCAGCTGCTCCACTTCCAATCCAGCTCCTTGCTAATGTGCCTGGGAAAGAAGTGGAAGATGGCTTAAGTCCTTGGGCCCCTGTGCCCATGTGGGAGACCTGGAAGAAGCTCTTGGCTCCTGGCTTCCGACTGGCTCAGCTCCAGCCATTGTAGCCATTTGGGAAGTGAACCAGTGGATGGAAGACCTCTCTCTCTCTCTCTCTCTCTCTCTCTCTGCCTCTCCTCTCTCTGTGTAACTGACTTTCAAGTAAATAAATAAATCTTTTAAAAAAAGAAATTATGTACTGTCTATGAAAGTGTTAATGAAGACTCTTCCCTACTGTAGATTGCACTGTGAGGACTTCAGCATTAGAGATGATAATACTTCTGAGTCCAAGAAGTTGGCATTGACTCTATAAAAATAAAACTGGGGATGGCAGTTGGGCATTTGGCATAGCAGTTAGCTCACTGCTTGAGACACCCATGTCTCATAGAGGAGTCCCTGGCTCGAACCCTGGCTTCTCCACTGTCCATCAACTTCCTGCTAATGCACACTCAAGGAGGCAGAAGATGATGGCTTTGGTTCTTGGGTTCTTGTCAACCAAGTGGGAGACTCAGGTGAAGTTTCTGACTCCTGGCTTTGGCCTGGCCCAGACCTGGCTGTTGCATGCATTTTGGGAGTGAACCAGTGAATTAAAGATCTCTTTCTGTCTGTCTCTCTATCTCTATGTCTCTCTGCCTTTCAAATGAAAATGAAAAATATTTTTAAAAAGCAAAAAAAAATATTGGTTAGCGACTTTTAGGGAAAGAGGTATCTAGACTTTTAGTCATCCACTTTTCTCATAGGTGTAAAAAAAGACTTTCTTTTTTGCAATTACATATGGCAACTTGTACTTTTTTAACAAGGAAGGACAAAGTTCTTTGTCTAATGGTGATTCAAATACTTTCTTAGATAGGAAATCTGGGGCTGGCACTATGGCGCAGTGGATTAAAGCTCTGACCTGAAGCGCTGCCATCCCATATGGGCATCAGTTCTAGTCCTGGCTGCTCCTCTTCTGATCCAGCTCTCTGCTATGGCCTGGGAAAGCAGTAGAAGATGGCCCATGTGCTTGGGCCCCTGTGCCCACATGGAAGACCTGGAAGAGACTCCTGGCTCCTGGCTTCAGAACAGCTCAGCTCTGGCTGTTGCAGCCATCTGAGGAGTGAACCAGCAGATGGAAGACCTCTCTCTCTGTCTCTCCCTCTCACTGTCTGTAATTCTACCTCTCAAATAAATAAAATAAATCTTTTTTTTTTTTTAAAGGAAATCTCTCTCTTCCATCTGCACCAGGGATAGGTCTATTGAGGTGTCTATGAGCTGACACTTCATTGCTTCATAGCAAAGCATAAGTGGTAGATCCTGGGTCTGGCATTGTGGCGTAGTGGATTAAGCCACCACTTTCGATGCTGGCATCCCATGTGAGCTCCAGTTTAAACCCTGGCTGTTCCACTTCTGATCCATGTTCCTGATCATGTGCCTGGGAATGCAGAAGATGGCCCATGTGCTTGGGCCCCTGCCATCCATGTGTCAGACCCTGATGGAGTTCCTCACTCTTGGCTTTGGCCTGGCCCAGCCCTGGCCATTGTGGCCATTTGGGGAGTGAACCAGCAGATAAAAGATCTCTCTTTCTCTGTAACTGTGCATTGCAAAAAATTAAATAAATCTTTTAAAAAGATAATTCCACTTTTAAAAAAAGGTTTATTTATTTATTTGAAAGGCAAAGTTACACAGAGGCAGAAGCAAAGAGAGAGAGAGGGGTCTTCCATCCATTGGTTCACTCCCCAAATGGACACAAAGGCCGGAGCTGGGCCAATCTGAAGCCAGGAGCCAGGAGCTTCTTCCAAGTTTCCCACAGGGGTGCACGGACTTGGGCCGTCTTCCACTGCTTTCTCAGGTCATAGCAGAGAGCTGGATCAGAAGTGGAGCAGCCAGGACTCAAACTGGCACCCTTATGGGAAGCCGACACTGCAGGCGCTGGCTATACCCGCTATGCCACAGCACCAGCCCCAATTCTACTTTCTGAACAAAATAAGTAATTACCAATAAAGAGGGCCCTTTTGATAAATTCCTTGACAGCTACAGGACCAAAGTTATGTTAATTCCTCCACATCAGCTCCCTCAGGCACTCTACTAACCAAAACATGTGATCTGGGTTTCAGTAGTTTTCATGTTAATGTCTGAACACCCCACAGGTTCTGTCTGTTTGGCTGAGATGAGAAGCACAACCTGGTGGGAAATTCTGTCCTTGTTAATGAATCCTTCCTTTGACCTTCTGGGCAGCTTTGCCAATGAGTAACTTTACAGCCTCTCAAAGCAAGCTCTTGGCATGGAAAGACCCAGCTCTTCCTACCCAAATTCACTGAAGGCCTTGGTGCAGGCCCCACATTTTTACCCTTAGTTCGTGTTTTCTATTGCGTCGCTGCTGGGGTTTTGCTTTTCTGGGAGTGCTAACAAGAACCCTACGAATATGTGTTTTCCTTCCAAAAGAACATCCTCGGAGGCCAGAAAATCCCAGCAAGGAAAAACCCACCAAGGTTTATTTCAGCATCAGTGCCATTGATCTGCCGCGTGGGCAGCCATGGGTGGCTGGCCTGGGGACCGAGTGCTCTTTCTTCTTACACACCCAACCTAACTGCAAAGGGCCGCACGTAAGCCAGGCATTTCCATTCTGGAAGCGTCATTTCATTTGTACTTCAAGTCTTGTGTCTTAAAGGAGACAAACAGGGTCCCCACTGCTGGAGTCTAGTGGGAGAAGAAAGAGAAGGAAACATAAAAATAATCCAGAAAAACTTTGAAGGTGAACTTGACCTTTTGAAAACAATACAAAAAAAAAAAAAAAAAGTAGACCTCTGCATCCCTCCTATGACTTCCAGAAGTGAAACCATCCTGGATATCCTCAGGGGAATTAAATTACAGGACGTTGGCCAGTGGTTATGTCTGCATTTATAAGGTAGGAGTCTGTTCAACCTTCAGTGTTCACATATCCATCGAGGGCAAAAATGTGGGGAACCACAGATGATTACTCGGGAATAACTAACATGATTTGCAGGGCAGTTCAGATGCACCAGGAAGCAGAGAGATGTACTGGGAGAAACGCTTACGAAGCCTGAGGAGGAAAAGGAAGAAGTCGGCTCAGGAGAGTGTCCAGATTGCAAGGGAAGTCTGACCGTGGGGAAGGAGGAGAGGGTGATGGAGGACTGGGCAGGAAGAGCCTCAGACCGCACCACACCTCTGTGAGGGTCCCAGCGAGGCCGAGAGGAAGCTCCACAGCAACAACTGTGCATGAGACGTGTCCCCCGGAGGGAATCAGTGGCCCGGCTCCAGCTGCCTGCTGGACTCAGCCATTGGCAGATGCCGCAGACATGGCCTTCAGAGTGAGCAGTGTAGTAATTTCACAGTTTTGGCAGCTGGAGCTGTCAGCTCACTACTGTCCTTGTGATGGGTGCTCTATGCACAGAGTGAGCTGTCCGTGGATACCACACAGCTTAGACAGCAGCTCACACACACTGAATGGTGTCAGTTGACCTTTTGATCCATCTTTAGGAAGCAGTTCTTCCAAACCTCCCATGGGCTCCTCCTGCGAGGAAACTTAAAAAAGAATTTAACGAGATAGACCACTGCCCCTGTGGCTGTAGTTGGTCTTGGGACCACAACTCTTTTTCCTCTCCCTCTTCAACTATCCAATGTTCTCCACATCTTATGCTATCACCTCTGCAGGTATTGATAGCTGACCTGGTGATGCAACTTAAATCTCCAATCCTAAGAAGCCCAAGCCCTTGAAATCAAACCCTTCCCAGATGAGGCTGCTGCATATGTCCATGTCCAGTTGTAACTGGGAAAGGACGTTCCCATAGGCACCTCTTGTGTATTACCTGGTTGTGCACATTCCTTCTTGCTTGCCTTGGGCAATAGCAGCCTTAACTCCTCGTGCCGCTCAAGGTCACTGACCCCAACCAGAATGATCCAGAGGCTTGTACCTTTCAATAAGGAATGACAAAGTTCTTTGTCTAGTGATGATTCAAATACCTCCTTGGGTAGGAATCTCTCTCTTCCATCTGCCCCAGGGGTAGGTCTATTGAGGTGTCATAAGTTGACACTTCATTGCTTCACACCAAAGTAGCAGTAATAGATCCTGGAGTCAGCACTGTGGCATACTGGCTCACACCCCTTGTGAGCTCTAGCTTGAGTCTAAAGTGTTTAAGTGGCATGTGTAGATTATAGTTCAATGGTACCCTTGCTATATCCTCTACCAAAAACATATTCCCTCTGGGCCCTGGATCTCTAACCCTACAGAGCCCAAAGTTGTGAGGATGAGAAACACCATGTTCAACAACAGATAATTGAGAATGACGGTAAGCGGGGCCACTCTTGCTTCCACATCTTGATTCTTGGATCTGTAATTCTTCCTATTAACGACATGACTTCATATAAAGGTCTCTGTACACACTGTGCTTTGAAGAATGCTACCTCATCCCTGCAGAATGTTGCCTACATGCTAGTGCTTCAGCTGTGCCTTCTCTGTATCAGTTTAGCTAATTCTGGGTAATGCAGTATGTGACACAACCAGAGGATTCCAAAGTCAGGGGGTCACTCATAGATCTCTTTTGCTGCACACTGGATCCCTTAATGGATGCTGTATTGTGTTGGATCTCATGCCAATGGAACAGGCATTCTCTTAGTTTCTAGATAATGGGACTTACAAAGGCTCTGAGGGCAAGGAAGGAAATCCTGTACTTAAAACAGGTATCGTCTATGGCCATACTACCCTGAACATGCCTGATCTCATCTGATCTTGGAAACAGATATGTATTCCTGTGTGGGCAAACTAGATGGAAGGAGCCCATGAGAGTGAGCCAAGTGGCCGCTTGGACTCCTCTAGGAACTAGTGTCTCAGATTCTGTTGTTGCCTTGTTGGACATTTGGAAGCAGCAGCAACTTGATAAGCACTGGTAAGTGGAAGTCCATGCTGTTGGGCTCACGTGTAGCCTCTTCACTTTCATTTGCCTTTCCTATCAATTCTGTGGTGGTACTAGCAAAGGCTGACCAGCATCAACTGACCAAGTGTATTTTGTCTACGTGGTTGTTGAATGCCCCTTCATTGGTGAGTGTTTTGGGATGAACACTGACATGTTGCAAAAACCTTGAGGCTTTATGCCCCCTCCCATAGACCTATCCACAAGCTTTTGCCTCTGACTTCTTTGTCTCTAGTCTTCTGGTCGGTCCTTTCTCCCAGGGACACCACAGAGGAAAGTATAGATGACTTTATTCCCACCCTGAGCAGTCACGTTCTCCCTTTACACAAAATGAAATATCAGTTGCAGTGCTTGCAGCTCTACTCAATGAGAAGTTTCCGAGTCACATTAACTGGTACCCCTACACTTAGCCAACAGATCCATAAGCCAAGCATATGCTAGTTCCTTCCCCTTCACTGGTTGGGACCCTGCAGGGAGTAAAGGGAACTAGTGCACCCACAATGGGTGACACTGGGGTCTGGGATACCAGCTCATGCGGTTTGCTGATAGCCATGTATCCTGCTCAGGCTCAGTCCCAGATGTACCAGTTCCATTTTATGATGGATGGAATGCTTTGGGGTCTGTCCAACTCTGTGATTGGATGGAGTCAATAGAGCTCAACTCATCATAGACTATTCTAAATGCATGCTCACTTAGGACCACATGGCCAAGTCCTCCATCTGTGCCAGAACCTGGTAACAAACCAGGAGCTATTTCTCAAAAAGATGTATAATTCTGTGCTTCAGATGGCTTCCTAGGACTCCTGTTGTTATTCCCTCACTGAGGTTTTCTAGAAGTCCCATGCTTTCTACCATGCCTCCAACATTTTGGACCCTGCCAGGTCACATGGTCAAGTAACATTGGGTTGCTTGCACCTTGGCTTGTCCTTGTTGTAGGGCCTTTTCTCTCTCTAGGCTTCATCCAAAGATACCAGTCTCCCGTGTCACATTGTATTTGGAAGATAATGTCTCTAGTATCCAAACAAGCCCACCAGATACTGTGCTTCCTTCTTTGTGGTAGGAAATGCAAGATACAGCACTCTGCTTTGTTTTAGAGAGGTTGTACCAGAACGCTGTAACCACAGAAGCCTTTAACAAAATTTCACTGAAGCATCGGATTCCTGAATTCTCGTAGGGTTTATCTCCCACACTTTGGAGTGCGTGTCTTTGAGCTAGGCTTCCAGCACACTAGCCACATCTGGCTCATCCTGCCTCATCTGCACAATCGTGGATGAAGCGGATCAGTGTCGTGTTCTGTGAGATGTTTGGATGGTTTAGATCTATATCTGAACTATCTATCACAAAGGGCAGGGGAGTTAACATAGCCCCGAGGTAAAAGTACAAGTAAATATTGTCCAGTCCCATAAATATAAGCTGTTTCTGATTCTGTTTTCTAAATGGAATGAAAAATAATTCTTTTGCCAGGTTAACAGCCTCATGCTCTCACTAGAGGCCTTATTCACCTGCTCCAGCTAGGAAAACATGGCTGCCCAGCAGCTGCGATCATGGCTGTTTGGACTCACATTGGTAGTGAGGACTGGCTCGGGGTGCCAACTTGTCTTGGATTGAAGGATGCTTACAGGATTGGAAAATCATTACTCCGGGATGTGCCTGTGAGAAGACTGACGTGTGGGTCAGCACACGAAGCAGGGGAAGCCCACCCTGAATGGGAACCAGCACCATCCAATCACGGGGCCTGGACAGCACAGGATGGAAGAGGGGAGAGATATGCTATTATTTTCTCTCCGGCTTTTGCTTCCAGAGCGGGTGTCTTTGCTGCTGCTGCTGTCCTTAGACATAGACTCCAGCTTCTTTGGCCTTTGAACTCGGGAACGTGCACCAGCAGTCCTCCAGGAGGCTCTTGGACCTTCGCCCTTGGACTAGAGGTTACATCATCAACCTTTTCATTGCGAGGCTTCTGGCTCTCAGCTACAGCTTCCCTGGCTCTCCAGCACGCAGATGACCATGGGGGGTACTTCTCACTTTCTGTGATTGCGTAAGCCAATCTAATAAATCCCCTCTGATATAAATACATATTCTATTCTATTTCTCTGGAGATCTTGGCATAATACAATATCCTAGAACTTTTGGCACCCAGATTTGTGGATTAAACAAAGATCTGATAGCGACTTACCATTCCCCGGCATGCTTTGGATTTTCAGTGGTGGCGTTGATCTCTCCCATCCCCACCTCTCACCCCTACCTCCAGGAAGCAGTATTGGCTTCAATTTGCTATCTTACAGGGAGTGGGCAGATTGGAAGGATGTCACTGCAGAGGGTTCCACGTGGCCTTCACCACTGTGATAGCTCTTACCCCACAGGCCAAAGTTCCCAGTGTGGGGATTAGTCTAACTGCCAACTGTGTCAATCCCAATTACATTCTTGAAGACAGGAGAAATGGTTGCTAGACAGACCCACAGACTCAGGGGACCCATTGACTTTAGCCAGAACTCTGTTTATTTATCTGGTCCCAAATTTCTCATCTTAATGATGGGAGTGGCATGATGATGCTTCGGGTCTCTACATGTCAATGACAACACAGAATATAATACTCCTTTAAATGGCTGAATAGTCTCTTTCCCCCAGTGCATAGTCACCTAAGCCACAGCTCCTTTTGGAAAACAACTGGGAATTTTTTTTAAAGTATTTATTTATTTGAAAGGTAGAGTTACAGAAAGAGGTCTTCCATCTGCTGATTCACCCCACAAATGGCCCAACGGCCAGAGCTGGGCTCATCTGAAGCTAGGAGCCAGGAGCTTTTCCTGGTCTCCCATGCGGATCCTTGGGCCATCTTCCACTGCTTTCCCAGGTCATAAGCAGAGAGCTGGAATGGAAGAGGAGCAGCCGAAACATGAACTGATGCCCATATGAGATGTGAGCACCACAGGCAGAGGCTTAGCTTACTATGCCGCAGCGGAGGCCTCCACAACTGGAAATTCCTACAGAATTACTTTCCTGGTGATCCGGGGTCCCTAATTCTGAGGCCTTGACCCCCTCTTCAGTGAAGGGTTCTCAAACCTTCATCAGCTCAGGCCCACGAACTGAGCAAGAGATGGTGACTTTTCTTTCTTTTCTTTTCTTTTTTTTTTTTTTGACAGGCAGAGTGGACAGTGAGAGAGAGAGAGACAGAGAGAAAGGTCTTCCTTTGCCGTTGGTTCACCCTCCAATGGCCGCCGCGGCCGGTGTGTGCGGCCGACGCACCGCGCTGATCCGATGGCAGGAGCCAGGTACTTCTCCTGGTCTCCCATGGGGTGCAGGACCCAAGCACTTGGGCCATCCTCCACTGTACTCCCTGGCCACAGCAGAGAGCTGGCCTGGAAGAGGGGCAACCGGGACAGAATCTGGCGCCCCGACCGGGGCTAGAACCTGGTGTGCCGGCGCCGCAAGGCGGAGGATTAGCCTAGTGAGCCTCGGCACCGGCCATCTTTTCTTTTCTTTTTTAAATATTTTTTTTTTTTAAAGACAGTTACAGAGAGACAGAGAGGTAGAGACAGAGAGGTCTTCCATCCACTGGTTCACTTCCCAGATGGCCACCAGAGCTGTGTCAATCCAAAGTCAGGAGCCAGGAGCTTCTTCTGGGTCTCCCACATGGGTGCAGGGGCCCAAGCACCTGGACCATCCTCCGCTGCCCTTCCAGGCACATTAGCAGGGAGTTGGATCATTAGTGGAGCAGCCAGGACTCAAACTGGTGACCATGTGGGATTCTGGTCCCATTTTAAAAGTTTTAATCATTAGATAAAGCCACAGTGAAATTTCTTCCTATGAGATTTTACTACACTTGATCTTAGCCAAAAGGTGAGAAGGGATCCTATGAGATTTTTATCTCCTTTAGAATGACTTTGCTTCAGGGGGTCTTTTGTCTGCTACTTTTGATAAAAAGGCCCTATTGTAATGCACACACTCTTCCATCCTTCCCTAGAGAGTTAAGTTAACAAGGCCAACTAAAAAGACTTTGGTGATAGTATTTTCACAGCTCTTAGAAAGCCTGTCCTATCCGTGAAATTAAAAAAACTTGAGTCCTTTATAAGAGTAATAGTTTTTCATCTTAGATATTAAATGGACAAGTACCTGCTTTACGCAAGGCAGTAAGCTAAATCACTATGGGAATCATAATGAGAAACAAACTCTGCGATAAATGCATTAAATGTGATTTCATTCAACGTCAGCGTGAGGTTTACACCACCACCTCCACCAACACCACCTCCACCACATCCTCTCCACCTCCACGCCGTCATCACTGGTGCACTTGATCTTGGGCGAAAGGTGTCATCACTGTTAGCAGCACCTCCGCACTACCACAGTCATCATCACCAGCGCCGTGGCCTCTGCCACCACTGCCACGGCCAGCACCACCTGCACCACCCCAGCACCATATCACCATCACCCTCACATAGACCTAACAGCATAAAATACGGCTACTGTGAAAGCTGGGCTTACAGAAAGAACTTTTCCCCACAGGGACTTGGAAAACTGCATCTCTCATGAATTTAATTCACTGGTACTTCTTTTGGAATGTATCACATATTGTTAAATGTTTCACACCAATATGCTGTCCTTTTCAGAGCCATTTTTCAGTGTTTTGACACGCTAAGAGGAACTTTTAAGTGTGAAGGAATTGTAAACACCAGCAGTTCCACCAGCTTAGCGAGGTGAAGTGACTTGTCCAGGGTCACGTGAGGAGGCAAGGACGGAGCAAAACGAGCACTCTGTCTCCTTCATGTACTGCCCAGTCGCCGACTCCTGCTGCGGGGGGACCAAGTAAGGAAAAAGTTAGCCCAGCTCGCGGGTGGACAGAAAGTCCCTGAAGAGCAGGAGGAAGTTCAGTCCTCTCCTAGTCCTGGGTTAGCTCAGTCGCTGGCAGCTCATGGACATGAGGAGGCCCAAGGGGAGAACGGGGCCGCCAGCTTCCTGGGGAGTAAGCAGGAGAACGCTGTACGTCCTGGGAAGAAGAGGATACTTTGTGCTTGTATGAAACCCTTCCTCCCGCCAACAATAACAAGTCAGTCTTTTGTACTTTCAGCCAAATACTGCAAAGTGCTTGACAAAGGTTTAACTCGTGAATCCTCAGAACAATCGAGAAGGGAAAACTTGAAAGGAAGAAAGCGAGCAGTTCTCAGCCTCGTGATTCAAACGGCCACTCCAAGGTCGTCAGGGAGGGGCGAGTGCCCCTGGGCAGGCCACACCCTGGCAGGGCTCCTGACTCCCAAGCACATGCCTGGGTTTGCACACCAGCTACAGGGACCTGACGGATTCTGAGTAGGGTGGGGCTACAGCAGAAAAGCCACTGCCCGTTCTTCCAGCCCAGGGCATCTGTGAAACCTTCAGAAGAGGCTCGGTTCTGAGTCTGTACGGGTTCCTTGAAGCTTCTTCAAAGGTTGTTGCTGGCCTACCCTCTAAACACACTTTTACAAACCTTGTGCTCCTTACAAAATTTTTAGTTGACATACAAAATATTTCACTTTATGTTTACATAATTGCCAAAGTTCCAATTTCTGCTATGGTATTAATGCAGTTATTTTAAAATAAATTATTGTGATTATCTTTAGAATAACCACTCGAATCTAAAATTCAAGTTCTAAAATTTACTTTACAGGGCCGGTGCTGTGGCTCACTTGGTTAATCCTCTGCCTGTGGTGCCAGAATCCCATATGGGTGCTGGGTTCTAGTTCAGTTGCTCCTCTTCCAGTCCAGCTCTCTGCTGTGGCCTGGGAGGGCAGTGGGGGATGGCTCAAGTGCTTGGGTACCTGCACCCGCATGGGAGACCAGGAGGAAGCACCTGGCTCCTGGCTTCGGATCGGCGCAGCACCAGCCATGGTGGTCATTTGGGGAGTAAACCAATGGATGGAAGACCTTTCTCTCTGTCTCTCTCTCACTGTCTATAACTTTACCTGTCAAATAAATAATAAAAAAAATTTACTTATTTGAAAGGCAGAGAGACAGAGAGACAGCTCCCCTCTGCTGGTTCACTCCCCAAATGCCCGCACTGACAGGTCCTGGGCCTCCAAATCACTTAAGCCATCACCCACTGCCTTGCAGGCTGCACAGTAGCAGTAAGCTGGAGTGGAGAGCAGAGCTGGGACTTGACCTCAGGCCCTCTGATATGAGATGAGGACATCCCAAGCAGCATTTTAATCACTGTGCCAAAAGCCTGCCCTTAAAATTTAAGCAATGTGATACCCACCATCATCCATCTCGAAAGTACACAAACAAGCTGTTATTTACCATCAGAAATTTTACATCATTCTCTTTTCTCCTTAGGCTCATCTTTTAATGTGGAATTTCTTAAATATTCATGTTATTTATTTGAAGGGCAGAGAGAGAGAGAGAGAGAGAGAGAGAGAGACTCTTCTGCTTGCTGGTTTATCCCCCAAATGCCCACAACATCCAGGGCTGGACCACGTGGAAGCCAGGAGCCCGAACACCCTCTGGGTCTCCCATGTAGGTGGCAGGGACCCAAGTTCTTGCCTTTCCTGGCACATTGTCAGGAAGATGCACTGGAAGTGGAGTAGCTGAGACCCAGACGAGCACTCTGATAGGGGATGCTGGCATCACCAGCACTGCTTAACCCACTGCACCACAATGCCTGCTTCTGGCTCATCTTTTTATTCCATGGCTCTTATGCACTTTTAACCTAATGTACTATATTACTATACTTCAAGGTCTTACTCATTTTCTTATACTTTTTTTTTTTTGCAATAAAAATGCTGGTCATTTAAATTTATTTCCTGTATTTCTACTAAACTGGGCTGCAAACACAAGTAGACCCAAACATTTAATGGCTCAATATAAAGTTGATTTCCTTCTCACAGGATAGCTCTGCCCACATAAGCAAGGTGCTCCTCTCTGCACAGTTATGAGGGAACCCAACTTCCTTCCATCTTATGACTTCACTGTTTCCTGGAGCAAGGGTTCTATCCTGTAGGCTAATTTTGTGTATCCTGGGAGCTAAGAATAGATTTACATTTTTAAAATGCAACTAAGGGGCAGGCAATGGTTAAGATACCACTTGGGTAGGGGCATAGCAAGTACAGCCTCCACCTGTGACGCCGGCATCCCGTATGGGCATTGGTTTGTGTCCTGGCTGCTCCACTTGTGATCCAGATCCCTGCTAAGGGCCTGGGAAGAGCAGAGAAATATGACCCAAGTGTTTGGTTCCCTGCCACCCATGGGGGAAACGCATATGAAACTCCTGGCTCCTGGCTTTTGCTTGCACATTGCTGGCTGTTATGGCCATGTGGGGAGTGAATCAGTGCACGGGAGGTTTTCTCTCTCTCTCTCTCTCTCTCTGTAGCTCTTTCAAATAAATAAATAAAATCTTAAAAGAGAGAGAGAGAGAGAGATGCCTCTTGGGATGCCTGCATCCCATATAGGAGTTTCTGGGTTTCAGTCCCTGCTCGGCAACTAATCCAGCTTCCCGCAACAAGCACCCTGGAAAGGCAGCAGGTGATGGCTCAAGTTCGTGGGCCTTTACCACCAACATGGGAGACCTGGAGGGAATTCCAAGCTCCAGACTTCAACCTGGCCCAGTCCTGGCTGTTGTGGGCATTTGGGGAGTGACCAAGTGGATAGGGGATTCATTCTCTTTCTCTCTCTCTCTCTCTCTCTCTCCCTCTCCCTCTCCCTCTCCCTCTCCCTCTCCCTCTCCCTCTCCCTCTCCCTCTCTCTCTCCTCTTTCTGTCTGGACTTTCAAATCAATAAAAACAAACAAAAGGCTACTAAGAAAAATGAAAAGAATGAACAACAAAAGTCTTACGTGGTCCCAAAGCCTAAACACAGTAACTGGTTCTTTACCAGAGTTTGCTAACATTTTCCCTCAGAGTCTCATCCACGTATGTAGCTGGGTGGAGGAATACAACAAGGAAGGGTGTGTGGAAGAGATTCCGTGGGAGCAGGCCTGGAGGTGGCCTGTCTCATATCTACTCATATTTGGCTCCCACAGTTGCATGGCCCCACCTTACAGCAAGGGACGTGGGGAAATACAGACTTTGCTGCACATCCACGGAAGGAGACAACAGATTCAGGGGCACATGCACTTGAACCATCTTCAGCTGCTTTCCCAAGTGCGTAAGCAGGGAGCTGGATCAGAAGCAATGCAGCCAGGACTTGAACTGGTGCTCATAAAGGATGCCGGCATTTCAGGTAGCAACTTAACCCGCTGCACCACAACACTGGCCCTTCTAGGAGTTTTTCCTACTGTAGTAGAGAATGTAGTAATCCCAGAAAACATTTCCGTGCAATTGAAAAGAATTCTTACATTATGCTAAAATTGCACAAGTTCAGAAGGATTGTTCTCAGTGCATTCTACTAAAGGAGAGTGTCACCTGGACAGCATTTGAGGAGTGTTCCCTGCAGGTGTGTCCCTCAGGCCTGGATCTGCATCCCTGTCTGGCACCACATCTGCTGCCCACGGTTCACTCAGTCCAGCTATGGCACCTTCAAATAACTGAAAACAAATGGAAGACATCCTCATTTCAGCATCTGAAGTGTTCTTTCCTTCACTATTTTGGGTCTCTCCCTCAAGAGCTATGCTCTTGTTGATGAAAATCAGGAGAGAGAAGAAGCTGAGCCACAGTACCCTATAGCATCTCAGAGTCCAGAGCCTCCCAACACAGGCCAGAGACCCTCCCTCTAGACTTCACCCTTATGGAACCATCTGCAAAGCTACTTAATCATTAAAGGGGGCTTTCCCCAAAATCACTACATCAAGAAGTTCCTTTTTTTCCTTCAAGACCACAAAGGGACGGAAGTGAGATTCAGGATGGCTAAGAAGGTCAGCTATTTTGAAATGGAAGGTGAAAATAATGAATTTATATCAGGGACCAGCATTGTGGTGTGGTAGGTAAAGCCGGCATCCCATATGGGCAAAGTCCCGGCTGCTCCATTTCTGATCCATCTCCCTGCTAAAGCACCTGGGAAAGCAGCAGATGACAGCCCAAGTGCTTGGGCCCCTGATCCCATGTTGGGGACCTGGATGAAGCTCCCAGCTTTTGCCTGGCTCAGTTGAAGTTCAACCATCACCTTCTACCTGCCAGGAAGTGCATTAGCAGGGAGCTGGAACCAGGAAGAGGGCCACAGCTCAAAGCAGGCTCTCTGATGGCGGATGCAGGCTTCCCAGATGGTATCTTGATTGCTATGTCAATGCCTGCCCCAACTTCCTGATTTTTGAGCCTGTATCACCAGGAGGATAATGGAACAAAGAAATTTGGAAGGTCAGAAAGATAAAGGATTCAGAGGAAGATGATTAGACTGTCAGTGCTATAAATAAAAAGTAGATGTGTTTTTAGGTGGAAATGACTAGCACCTGATTAGAAATAGGGGCGTGGAGCTAAGAGGTGATATCAGGGCCCGAAAATGTCAACGTGGTGGTTATTTGAAGAAACTGGTATCTACGAGGGGAGGGGTAAGGAGTTGTGGAACCCTGACCACGTCCAGTGCTCATGTCTGACTCCTCCGAGGGGACTCTTACACCAGAAGAAAAAGGTAATAAGTTCCCGACTGCTTGAAGAAAAGAAGGAAATGTCCCTGCCAAGCTATTCTGAAGATAAAGATCTGCTTATATTCTAGAATAAGAATCCTGGTCCCCAGAAAAGAGGCGCAAAACAAGCAAAAAACTTCAGCATCGACCCTTTATAAGAAAAATTTAATAATACTATTTGTTGACAACTTAAGGATCTTAACATCTCTGGTTTTAAAGAGGAATCCTAATTATCACTGATTCTCCAGCAAAGTAAAAATTCAGTCTCATTGAATCTGAGCGTAATCTTTCTTTTTTAAATATTTATTTTTTAGTTAAGATTTATTTATTTATTTGAAAGTCAAAGTTACTCAGAGGGAGGAGAGGCAGAGAGAGAGAGAGAGAGAGAGAAGAGGTCTTCCATCCGATGGTTCACTCCCCAGTTGGCCGCAATGGCTGGAGCTGCGCCAATCTGAAGCCAGGAGCCAGGAGCTTCTCCCGGGTCTCCCACCTGGGTGCAGGGGCCCAAGCACTTGGGCCATCTTCTACTGCTTCCCAGGCCATAGCAGAGAGCTGGATTGGAAATGGAGCAGCTGGGTCTCAAACCAGCGCCCATATAGGATGCTGGTGCTTCAAGTCAGGACATTAACCCACTGAACCACAGTGCCGGTCCCAATATTTCTTTATTTTGAAAGTCAGAGTTAGACAGAGAGAGAGGAGAGAGAGAGAGAGAGAGAGGTCTTCCATCCGATGGTTCACTCCACAACTGACTGCAACAGCCAGAGCTGAGCCGATCCGAAGCCAGGAGCCAGGAGCTTCTTCTGGATCTCCCATGCAGGTGCAGGGGCCCAAGGACTTAGGTCATCTTCCACCACCCTACCAGGCCACAGCAGAGAGCTGGATTGGAAGTGGAGCTGCCAGGACCCTAAACCAGCGCCCACATGGGATGCTGGCTTGCAGATGGCAGCCCTACCCGCTATCCCACAGTGCTGGCCCCGAGCGTTGTCTTTAAAGAACCATATTCTTTGTGGGTTTACACAAAAGTAAAAGCAGGCCATAACTCCTGAGAGCCGGGAAAGCAAAGAGCTGAGCTCCTAGGGATGATGATAAAAACTTCTCAGGTAGAACAATGATACACTTTTCTGAAGAAGTGGGTAGACTTAACTGCCCTAACCTTCCTTCCACCTGAAGTCACTATCAGTGTCCCAGCTTTTACAAGTTGACCTATTGAGGTTCACATTGGAAGCTGATGGAAGGCAGGTGACATTTCTTTGGCCCAAGGAATTATAGATAGTTCTCTTCTGGTCTCTACTTATTACCTGTGTGACCTTGGGCAAGTTACTTAACATTTCCGTTACCTCATCTGTAAAATGAGCTGATGACAACAAGGATCTCATTGATAAAGTAACAACAGAATTTGGTGTCCAAGAGAGGCATTTTTGAGAGTGAAAGGATCACTGCTAATTATGTTGTGACAGGTGAAAATGGAGACTGTCCTGGTGTATGGTCACCTTATTCCTAAGGCAATTGTGAATATCAAATAAGCCAATACACAAAAAATACTTAAACATGACTAGAATATAATAGTCAGTAATCATTAGCTATTAGTTTTCTTTTTACATATATAACATTGTGTGGCTATACTATAATATATATAACGAGTTCCATATTGATAAATGTTTTGGTTGTTTTCAGTCTTTTTCAATACAAAAAATGCTACAAAGAATTTATATATTATTCTTTGTACATAAAACTTATACCTACACCTTCAACACCAGGAGAGGAATTTTGGGCCAAAATGGGTGTATATACGTCTGAAGTTTACATACATATGAGCCTACAGCCCTTGAAAGAGATTGAATGTGCTGAGTATGAATGACCATTTTCTCACATTCTCTCCAACTTCAGATTTTCAATCATGATCAACATAATTTTTTAAAGTGTTACAGAAAGAGGGAGAGAGAGAGAAATAGGGAGAGAGAGAGAGAGAGGTAGTCCATCCACTGGTTCGCTCCCCAAATGGCCACAAAGGCTGGATCTCAGCCGATCCAAGGACAGGAGACAGGAGCTTCTTTCACGTGGGTCTCCCACGTGGGTGCAGGGTCCAAGGACTTGGGCCATCTTCCACTGCTCTCCGAGGTGCAGGGAGCTAATTGGAAGTGGAACAGCTGGGAGTTGAACTGGAGCCCATATGGGATGCCAGCACTGCAGGCCACAGCTTAACTTACTATGCCACAGTGCCAGCCCCATAGCCCATTTTTAAACTGGGTTGTTAGTTATTTTGCTATTGGGTTGTAGACATTCCTTTTATATAGAATTTTTTTATACAAAAGGATTTAAAACAGGTATTAGCACTATCATGTTCATACAGCACTATTCACAGTAGTCAAGGATGTGGAAACCAACCTAAGTGTCCATTAATGCATAATGTTTAAAGAAAAGGCCGGCGCCGCGGCTCAATAGGCTAATCCTCCGCCTAGCGGCGCCGGCACACCAGGTTCTAGTCCCGGTCGGGGCGCCGGATTCTGTCCCGGTTGCCCCTCTTCCAGGCCAGCCCTCTGCTGTGGCCAGGGAGTGCAGTGGAGGATGGCCCAGGTGCTTGGGCCCTGCACCCCATGGGAGACCAGGAAAAAGCACCTGGCTCCTGGCTCCTGCCATCGGATCAGCGCGGTGCGCCGGCCGCAGCGCGCCGGCCGCGGCGGCCATTGGAGGGTGAACCAACGGCAAAGGAAGACCTTTCTCTCTGTCTCTCTCTCTCTCACTGTCCACTCTGCCTGTCAAAAAATAAAAAAAAAAAAAAAATGCTTAAAGAAAATGTGCTGCAGGGGTCGGCACTGTGGCGCTGCGGATTAAAGCCCTGGCCTAAAGCGCCAGCATCCCATATGGGCGCAGGTTTGAAACCCGACCGCTCTACTTCCGATCCAGCTCTCTGCTATGGCCTGGGAAAGCAGTAGAAGATGGCCCAAGTCCTTAGGTGCCCACTCACGTGGGAGACCTGGAAGAAACTCCTGGCTCCTGGCTTCGGATAGGTGCCATCTCCGGCCATTGCAGCCATCTGGGGAGTGAACCATCGGATGGAAGACCTCTCTCTCTCTGTCTCTAACTCTCTCTGTAACTCTTTCAAATAAATAAAATAAATTAAAAAAAAAAAAAAAGAAAATGTGCTGTACACATACACTAGTATATTATTCAGCCTTATAAAAAGGAAATCCGGGGGCTGGCGTTGTGGTGTACAGGGTAAAGTCACCACCCGTGCTACCATCATTCCATATGGGTGCTGATTCATATCCCAGCTGCCACTTCTGATCCAGCTCCTAGCTAATGGCCCAGGGAAGCAGCAGAAGATGACCCAGTGCTTGGACCCCGACACCTATATGAGACCCAGAAGGAGCTCCTGGCTTCTGGCTTTGGCCTGACACAGGCCTAGCTGTTGCGACCATCTAGGAAGTGAACCAGTATGGAAGATTTCTCTCTCTCTCTCTCGTCTTCTCTCTATGTGGTTCTAACTTTCTAATAAAGAAATAAATCTTTTTAAAAAATGTAAATCATCAATATGCAACAATATGAAAGAGTCTTAGGGACATTATGCTAATACTAAGTGAAATAAGCCAGTCACAGATGGATGAATGTTGCATGATAATATTTGGATCTAAAATAGTCCAATTCCAGGTAGACACTGTGGTGTAGCTGGTTAAGTCACTGCTTGTGACACCTGCATCCCATATTGGAGGGTCTGGGATCAAGTTTCACCTCTGCTTCTGATCCAACTTCCTGTCAATGTGCCTGCCAGTCAACAGGTGATGGTCAAAGAACTTGGCTTCCTATCACCCATGTGGAAGACCCACATGGGGTTTCTGGCTCCTGGCTTCAGCCTGGCCCAGCCCCAGCTGTTAGACGCATTTGTGGAGTGAATTAGTGGATAGAAGATTTCTTCTTTGTATATCCTCCTCTCTGTGTGTCACCATGCCTTCCAAATAAATAAGTATTTTTAAAAATACAATAGGCAAATTCATAGAAGCAGAGAGCAAAAGGGGAGGGGAACAAGGAGTTGCTAAAGTTTGAGTCAGGTAAAGTGAGTAAGTTCCAGCGATCTGCTACACAACACTGTGCCTTTAGTTAACAATATTGTATTGTACTCTTAAAAATTTGTTAAGAGGGTGGATCTCAAGTATTCTTACCACAATTAAATTAAAATAATAAAAAACCCTCCTGACTCATAATGCAGAAATGAGAACTGTGGACTGCATCCATCACTTCCCCTGCTATTGTTTAAAACTCCCAGGACTCTCAGTGATCAGTGGGTGAGCCAACACCAACCTTCCCGGCGTCTCCAGACTCTAACCTCAGCTCTGTAACTTTGGCTGTACTAAGGAAACACTTAATAGTTTTGAGGACAATGCTCCAGGATAGTGAAATATGTCATCCTAAAGTCAAAAAAGTTCAGGTTATTTTTAAAGGCAGATAATAATAACAAGTGAATATATAAGCAATTAAATTGATAACAATGGGCCGGGGCTGGTGCTGTGGTGTAGCAGGTTAAAGCCCTGGCCTGAAGTGCCAGCATCCCATATGGGCGCCAGTTTGAGTCCCAGCTGCTCCACTTCCGATCCAGCTCTCTGCCTGGAAAAGCCTGGGAAAGCAGTAGAAGACGGTCCAAGTGCTTGGGCCCCTGCACCCCTGTGGGAGACCCGGAAGAAGCTCCTGGCTCCTGGGTTCAGATTGGCACAGCTCCGGCCGTTGCGGCCAACTGGGGAGTGAACCAGCGGATGGAAGACCTCTCTCTATCTCTGTCCCTCCTGCGCTCTCTGTGTAACTATGGCTTTCAAATAAATAAAATAAATCTTTAAATAATAAAAAAAGATAACAATGGGCCAACGTTGTAGCACAGTAGGTTCAGCTTCCACTTACAAGCCAGCCAGCATGGGAGGGCCAGTTTCCGTCTGGCTGCTCCATTTCTGATCCAGCTCCCTGTTAATGTGCCTGGGAAGGAAGAGGGAGCTGTCCCAAGCACTTGTCCTGTCACCCATGTGGGAGACCAAGGTAGAGTTCCGACTCGTGGTTTCAGCCTGGTCCAGACCTGGCTGTTGTGGTCATTTGGGGAGTGAAGCCGTGGATGGCAGATCAGTCAGTCTCTCTCTGTATGTCTGTCTCTGCCTCTCTGTCTCTCTCGCTCTGCCTTTCTCTCTCTGTGTCTCTCCTTCTGTCACTGTTGCTCTGCCTTTCAAATAACTAAATAAATCCAAACATAGGGTATTTGTCTTTTTGAGACTGGTGCAATAACATACTTTCAATTTACTTTATAATCACAGGCTTAATACATCATTTAAAATGACAAAATAATCATTAGTTTCTCTTCCTCATCCATTTCTTCAAAAAAGGTATCGTGTTTCAGTTGCCCACTGTCATGTGTGCCACCAAGTGCGCAACTCAACCACAGCTCTCCAGCCAACAACATGCACTTCATCCAAGATGGACAAATTAGAGCCTCTCTTCTGAGAAGTTGTAACTGGACTAGAAGACCTGGCTGAGTCTCTGTGCGGCACCTCGATTAGTCTCATACCAAGAGGTCCCAGAAAGCTGGGGCTGGGGTAATTGAGATCATACACCCAACAGACAACCAGTCTGCAGAAAGTGAAGAATGAGGCTGAGATACTGAAAAAAGCAGTCATCCAAAGACCAGATGGCGTTTCCCAGAAGCAGCCAGGGCCTGCTTCTCTAGGGTCCAGTTCTGTTCTGCCTGGACTTTTTACTCTGGATTCAAGAAAGACCTCCATGTCCTTGCTTAGTTGCCTTGACTGGGTTTCTGGTTACTGCAACCAAAAATTTCCTCAGACTCTTGCCTTGGCAAACAGAGCACTGAGAAACGCAAGCACATCCCCTTGAATCCTTCTCCAGCCCACCTCCCTCCCCACCAACCACCATCAAGTCCCAGTGCTGGCGCTTCTTGACCCATCACTTCCTCCAGATCTAAGTCCGTGCTAACACTCACTTGGACTTCACTGATCATTTTCCTGTCACTCTCACTTTTTCTGGTATTTGTTCAACATCAGAGTGAAACTTTATTTCTCTATTATTTTCAATTCCACGTTGCAAATGTATTTCAAACTAATCAGCATTTGTAATACAATACATGGCATTTTAGGGACAAAGAGGAATTGGTGCACTTTTAAGTCCAAGATGTATAGTGAATTTATTTGACAGTATGTAGTATAAAAAATGCTGAGGTCACTTCCTGAGTAGACTTTTTTTGATTCCGTGTTGCCTGCACAATAAAGCTAAGCTTCTTTGTCTGTTGCCTCAATTCTGACACAACTAACAGAAAACTTGAGAACAAACTGGCTTAAACAGCAGAGAGTGTTTGTTATCTCAAAAAAGGAAGAGGTCACCAAGTAGGGCACCACTATGTGCCTAACACATTGCCCCACAATGGCATAAATGACCCTAGCTTGTTCCAGCTCTGCTTTACAATTCTTGGATTGTCAGCTTAGTCTTTAGACTAGATCAATTAGTAGGTCGACTTTCAGGATCACATCCCAGACACCCACACCAGAGGAAGCAAGGGGGCTGTCTGTTCCTTAGGCTTCTTTTAAGAGCAGAGTGATCATTCCCAGAGGTTCCTAGACAACTCCTCACTATTTCTCATTGGCCAGAATAGGGTCACACATCTCAGACCAAAGGAAAGGAGATTCTTCTAGATGTTTACTTAGCTATTTATTTGAGGGAGGCACACAGAGAGAAACAGAGGGAGAGATTTCCTGTCCTTTGGTTCACTCCCCAATACCCATTACCCATAATGGCTGTGGTTGGGCCAGGCTGAAGCCAGGATACTGGAACTCAACTCAGGTGAGAGGCAGGGACCCAACTGCTGGAGCTATCCCAACTACTTGCCTCCATGGGTGCTCATTAGCAGGAAGCTGGAATTAGGAGCAGAACCTGGATTCAAATCCAGGGACTCCAGTATGGGACAGGGGTGTCCCAGGTAGTGTCTTAATCACTATAGCAAACATCCACCCTGGAAATGAGAGTCTCATGATTGGTATAGACGATTCAGGATGTGTGCCTAAGCTGGAAATAGGGACACATTCCCTAGATGAAGATATTTGAGTGGTAGGAAAGTGTGTACTAAATATGAGGCAGGCAACAGACAGAGTCTGCCTTACATGGAATTTAAAAAACCGTGTAATTTGGCCTCTTTTCCTTTCTCCTATAGCCTCAGCTCTCATTGCTCCCCACTCCACTGCACTATGGAAATTCTGAGAACATCTGCTGTGCATCTTTATGACTTTTCAAATGCTTGTGTCCAGATCTAAAATGCCTTTGCTGCCTTATCTGGTCTATTGTCCAGCTGTCTCACCCGAAGGTCAGTTACTTTTAGCCTTCAGGGACATGGGGGAGGCATCCACAGACTGAAGGAACTGAAGCATTAATTGTCACCTCCAGGCTCCAAGCTTACTCCTGGACATCTCCCCAGGCTTCCAGCCTCACTGTGTTCCACCAGCACCAATCATTCTTGCCCACATTACCTTTCGCCCACTAAGATTTGACCCTGGTTTTGGAGCAAAGGTTTCCTTAGCAATTTGCCCTGTGTGCTTATAACGGGGTGACTACATCACCTCCTTCCAGGACTGACTGGAGACTCACTTCTTCAGAGAAACACTCCCAGGCTTATCTTGCCACTCTAATCATTACTTCATTAGCCACAACAATATTTTATTCTGAAATTGTTTTTTAGTTTAGATTAGATCTATTTGAAAAGAAATGTCATACCTGATGTCTAACATGTGAGTTTAGGAGAATATATGCAAATATAGTAGCTAACAGTGGTGCTGGTTATGAGCCAGGCCCCTATGTAACGCATGTACCCTTTCCAGCAATCCTCTGGGGAAGGTTCTATTCCCTATCAGTCTCATTTGGCAGATGACGCAGTTGAGTTATTTGCTCAGGATCACACAGTCAGGATCTGGCACTGCCTTGAAGCAGACAGGCGTGGTGAAGAGATGTGGCCACTGGACTCAGACAGAGGCAGACTGAATTTGCCACCTTCTCTGTCCGCTTCTTGTGTTCCTCCACTCAGAGACCGCAACTACCAACCACTCAGCTGCCCAGACTTGCAGCTGGAGAGACACCCTTGGCTCCTCCCTTTGCCCTTTAGATCCATTCTCTGTTTAGCCAGAATGTGATTACATCACTTTCCTGCTAAAAATCTTCAGAGGCTTTACAATGCCCAGTCAATTCAGACCTATTGACCCCTCCTGGACTGCCTCCAGGCACACTTGCACCGCAGCGCTGGTCACCCTGAGAGCCCTTCCACAGCTCGGATTGAAGGTTACTCTTCCCTCTGCTCTCCCGTGTCCCCGTGTCTCCCCCTACACAAGGCTCTTAGTCTCTCTCTCTCTCTCAGATTTATTTATTTATTCATTTGAAAGGCAGAGAGAGAGAGAGAGAGAGAGATCGATCTTCCATTTACTAATTCATCCCCCAAATGGCCACACAGCTGGGGCTGGGCTAGGCCATAGCCAGAAGCCAGAAATTCCATCCAGTTTTCCCACATGGGTGCAGGGGCCCAAGCTTTTGTGACATCCTCCACTGCTTTCCCAGGCATATTAGCAGCTAGCTGGATCAGTAGTGGGGCATCTGGGACTTGAACTGGCACCCGTATGGGATGCTGGCTTTGCGAGTGGAGTGGTGGCTTAACCCACTAAGCCGCAATGCCAGCCCCTGGGAGGTAATGTGTTTTCCAGCAACCCTCCTCAGTGTACTAAGCTTAGCTGATTCTACTCCAGTAAATACCACAGCACATGGTAGCTTATCTCGTGACTTTTCTAATTTGATTATTAGGTATTTGAAATCAGAGAGGAGAGAGAGAGAGAGAGAGAGAGAGAGAGAGAGATTGCTCATCTGCTGATTCCCTCTTCACATGCTTGCTTGCAACAGCTGGCGCTAGACCAAACCCAAGCCAGGAGCCTGGAATTTGCCCTGGGCCTCCCATCCAGGTGGCACAGACCCAATCACCTGGGCAAGCACCTGCTGCCTCTCAGGTTGTACATTAGCAGGAGGCTAGAATCAGAAGCACAGCCAGGAGTTGAACCCAAGCACTCTGATATAGGATGTGGGCAACCTAAGCAGTGTCCTAAGCACTGTGCCAAACACCGGCCCTTGGCTACTTTTTTAAAATCCCTCCACTAGACTGAGAGGAGGGCTCTGGTGGCTCATCATTACATCCTCAAAGCCTAGCATGGTACTTGACCCATTATTCACTCAATAAATACCAACGAAAATAATGTTGGTTTCACTCTGAAGCAGCTATTTGAGTAGCCACAGAGTTCACATTTAGAGCATGTAAAATGTGGTTAAAAAAATAGAACAAAAATGCAGAGGGAGGGGCTGGCACTGTGGGGTAACAGGTGAAGCCGCTGCCTGCAGCACTGGCATCCCATATGGGCTACTCCACTTCCGATCCAGCTCCCTACTGGTTCACCTGGGAAAGCAGTGGAAGATGGCCCAAGTGCTTGGGCCCCTGTACCTACACGGGAGACCCGGAAGAAGCTCCAGCTCCTGGCTTCAGATCAGCCCAGCTCCGGCTGTTGTGGTCATTTGGGGGAGTGAACCAGCAGATAGAAGAACCCTCTCTCGCTATCTCCCCTTCTCCCTCATCCCCTCCTTTTTCTCTGTAGCTCTGCCTTTCAAATAAAAGGGTGAATCTAAATAAAAATGCAGATGGAGCCCATATTGGTCTCTTTTTCCTTTCCTAAATCCTAAAAAAAAAAAAAAAAAAAAAATTAGGTTAATTGGAGCAATAACCAGTGACTTGAATAACATGATATATCTAAAGTCCTGGTATCTCTGGAAATATTGCACAAAACTGTTAACAATGGATAACAATGGGAAGGAAGTCTCCAAGCTGGGGGCCAGGGATAGAATAGTCTCATTTTAGCGTCTGCCATAATCCTTGGACACTCAGAGACCATTCAAAAGAACACAGGAATTAAAAGAAAAGCAGGGCCTGGCACACACTGGGCCTTCAGCAAAGGTGAGTTTCATCGCAGGTGACAAGCCTCAAGTAGCTGATTAGCACCGAAGCTAGGACCAGGTCACAGGACTCCAAGTCTGTAGTTTTTCTGCTGAGCAGGGAGGGTTTTCGAGAAGATGAGAGCCCAGGCAAGTGGCAACGTCAGCTGATCCCTTCTGTACTCTGTATTTGTCATCTGTGTACCTGTGACAGAAGATGATGATCTCTGTCCCGTGACTGTACTCCTGTGTATGGACAAGTTGCCCATACATCAACAAGAAGAGACACATGCGTTTCCCCTTGCTGTGTGGGTAATGCACCTACAGCCAGAGGTGAGCACTATCAACAATACGCGCTTACAGACGTTTCCTTGCCACGGCAGGCTGGCTCAGTGTAAACTTCAAGGAAAATTTTTTTAAATCTTGCTTTTGCCGGCGCCGCGGCTCACTAGGCTAATCCTCCGCCTAGCGGCGCCGGCACACCGGGTTCTAGTCCCGGTCGGGGCGCCAGATTCTGTCCCGGTTGCCCCTCTTCCAGGCCAGCCCTCTGCTGTGGCCAGGGAGTGCAGTGGAGGATGGCCCAGGTGCTTGGGCCCTGCACCCCATGGGAGACCAGGAAAAGCACCTGGCTCCTGGCTCCTGCCATCGGATCAGCACGGTGCGCCGGCCATTGGAGGGTAAACCAACGGCAAAAAGGAAGACCTTTCTCTCTGTCTCTCTCTCTCACTGTCCACTCTGCCTGTCAAAAAAAAAAAAAAAATCTTGCTTTTACATTCCACTTCAATTTTTAAAAAATTATTTATTTGAGGGAATGAGAGCAACAAAGAGCTCCCCTGTGCTGGATCACTCCCCAGATGCCTGTGATGAAGCCAGAAGCCAGAAACCCTGGGGACTAGGAACTCAATCCAGGTCTCCCGCGTGGGTGGCAGAAACCCAATTACTTGAGCCATCACTGCTGCCTCCCAGGGTCTGCATTGGAAGGAAGCTGGAGTCACGAGCTCCAGCTGGGAATCAAACCCAGACACCCTAATATGGGAGGTAGGTGTCCCAGCTGGCATCTGGATCAATAAGCCAAAATCTCCACCCTCTACTCCTGTTCAATCTTTGCTTTGTGACTCAAATTAACTAAACATCTCAGAATCTCATCTTTTTCATATGTAGAATGACTGTATTAGTAATGTAACACTACAGACTTGTTGGGGGGGATTAAATAAGACCATGCATGTAAAGCATCTAGCAAATGGCAGGCACTAAGTAGTAACAATTACTGTGATTTCTTTGGTTTCTAAAAACAGCTTTTCTTGACTTTGCTCTTTAAATCAAATAAATAACAATAACAGATGCACATTCTGATTGGCTATTGTGTTTTGTTGTTTATGAAATAACAAGTAGGATCAGCCTTCCTTGATGATGGAGGTTAGCATTAAGGAACATGGGTTTGGTTTGGATCTTTTTTTTAAAGATTTATTTATTTATTTTGAAAGTCACAGTTTTAAGCCAGCGCCGTGGCTCAATAGGCTAATCCTCCGCCTAGTGGCGCCTGTACCCCGAGTTCTAGTCCCGGTCAGGGTGCTGGATTCTGTCCCGGTTGCCCCTCTTCCAGGCCAGCTCTCTGCTGTGGCCAGGGAGTACAGTGGAGGATGGGCCAAGTGCTTGGGCCCTGCACCCCATGGGAGACCAGGATAAGTACCTGGCTTCTGCCTTCGTATCAGCGTGGTGCGCTGGCTGCGGTGGCCATTGGAGGGTGAACCAACGGCAAAGGAAGACCTTTCTCTCTGTCTCTCTCACTGTCCACTCTGCCTGAAAAAAAAAAAAAAGTCACAGTTTTAGAGAGAGACAGGGAGAGACAGATCTTCTATTCACTGGTTCACTCCACAGATGGCCACATGGCCAGAGTTGGGCCAGGCTGAAGCCAGGAGCCAGGAACTTCTTCCAGGTCTCCCATGTGGGTGGCAGGGGCCCAGGTACTTGGGCCATGATCTGCTGCTTTCCCAGGCTATTTGCAGGGAACTGGATTGGAAGTGGAGCAGCCAGGACTTGAACCAGTGCCAATATGGGATGCCAGCATCACAGGTGGCGACTTTTTCCACTACACCACAGTGCCAGCCCCAGGAGCACTGGTTTTGGCTGTTGCTCACCAGGCTGGCCCTGGCATTTCTGAGACTGCAAGGGCTGTTGCTTTGGTTTTGCTGTGGGACCAGCCACATCCACATGCCCACACAGCTCAGGCTCTCTCACAGGACAGCCTGACTTGTCCATGAAATGAGCTCTGCCGGGAGGCCATCATTTGTGGAAATTCTTGACTGGGCACAAAATGTGGAAGGGGTTAACATTAATTATGAGCGGAATCCTTGCTCATCTCATTGCTCCTCACCATACCCTAAGACCACTCATGTCTCATTGTGCAGAGAGAGGTAGAAAATTAAATCTCCTCCAAACAAAAAGATACTGAATGGAAGCATTTGCTCCTTATGTCGATTTTAGTCAGAGTTCTCTGCAGAGAACTGCCAGGAAGCGAGATGAAATGAATAGATCTGGGGGCTTGTGTTTGGGAGTCCCTGGTGCTGTGAAGGAGGGTGTCACCGAATGGGAGCCTGGATCTCCGAGCCCATCTGGGGCACACATGTTGTTTACATCCCCAGCCACATAAAAGGTGGTGAACAACCCGAGAGGGTGTTGCCAACAAATAGAAACATTTACCACGCAGCAGTTATGCCGGCCAACATCTTAGAAACTGGTTGGAAATTAATGAATACGTTGACACAACTATTCTAAGATACATTAGTCCATCTCATCAGAATTCTTTGATTTGGGATCTGGCACAGGAAAATCTACTTTTGCAGGATGAATTACTACACTAAGAGTATCTTTTAAAAATACCAATTAAAGGTGGTTGACTGAACAAACTTGTTTATCCTTAAACCTCTATTAAAACAAAGATAAAGGGATTTCTAAAAAGTAAAAGAGGGAAGAAATAATGATAGTATCAAAATTTTAGTAGCTAAAAAGTAGGACAATTGGTGTTTTACTTAAAACTGAAAAAATGGACATTTGGCTCAAGGATGCCTGTATTCCGTGTCTAGAGTGCCTAGCTTCAAGTCTCAGCTTCACTCTTGGTTCCCGCTTCTTGCTAAGGTGCACTCTGGAAGGTGGCAAGAAGCTAAGTAGTTGGACCTAAGTCCTTGCCAGCCACAGGGGGAGACCTGGACTGAGCTGCAGGCTCTTGGCTCCTGCTTGGTTCAGCCCTGGTTGTTGTGAGATTTTGGGGAGTGAACTAGCAGATGGGAGGTCTCTGTCAGTTTGTCTCTCTACCTCCGTCTCTGCTTCTCAAATAAAATAAAATAAAAATTTAAAAAACAAACAGAGAAAGCTAAATCGTAAACTAGCAGAGGAGAAATACCAAGAAGCAAGGCAGATCCCAGGATAGGTCACTCCCATACCTCCTCCCAAATGCAGGTTGGGGATCACCCTTCAAGTGGAAGACCTGGATTTTCTTCTGAAGGAGGCATGAGGAAGGGTCTCCGAGCCTGAACCAGGGGTGCCAAGTATGGTTACGGCTGGGAACGCAATACTGAGAGCAGATTGTTTTGAAAAGAGGTTTATAGGATGAAACGTGCTACTCAGTCTGGGCAAGCCCCAGATTGCTGGCATGGGTATAACTAGCACTTCCAGGAAGGGCGGCAGAGGCTTCCTCTCTAGAAAACTTGACCAGAAACAAACAAACAAAAAACTAAAGGTAATGGCATAGCCCATAGCCACCTCAATAAAGGGGCAGGCAGGATAACCCTAGGGACCAACAGCAATAAGATTCATGTGTGGCACAGAGCTTTCCACCAGCTCCAAAATTGGAGCAATGGGCCAGAATCACCAGATATCTGAGGATGGAGACAAATCACACTATCAGAAAAGAATAAGAAGGAGGACAGAGACTTGAAAATATGAAGTGAAATGAAAGTTTAAAAAAAATACCAACCCGGGGCTGGTGCTATGGTGTAGTGGGTAAAGCCACTGTTAGCAGCACTGGCATCCCATATGGCACAGGTTCAAATCCTGGCTACTCCACTTCCGATTCAGCTCCCTGCTAATGTGCCTGGGAGAACAGTGGGAAATGGCCCAAGTACTTGGGCCACTGTACCCGTGTGAGAGACCCAGAACCTCCTGGCTCCTGGTTTCGGATCAGCCCAGCTCCGGCTGTTGTGGCCTTTTATTTTATTTTTAACTTTTATTTAATAAATATAAATTTCCAAAATACAACTTTTGAATTATAGTGGCTTCCCCCCGCCCCGTAACCTCCCTCCCACCCGCAACTATCCCATCTCCTACTCTCTCTCCCATCCCATTCTTCATCATGATTCATTTTCAATTATCTTTATATACTGAAGATCAACTTAGTATATACTATGTAAAGATTTCAATAGACTGCACCCACAAAGACACACAAACTATAGAGTACTGTTTGAGTAGTAGTTTTACCATTAATCTGCATAGTATAACACATTAAGGGCAGAGGTCCTACATGAGAAGTAAGTACACAGTCACTCCTGTTGTTGATTTAACAATTGACACTCTTATTTACGATGTCAGTAATCACTGGAGGCTCTCGTCATGAGCTGCCAAGGCTATGGAAGCCTCTTGAGTTCACCAACTCCGATCTTGTTTAGAGAAGTCCATATTCAAAATAGAAGTTCTCTCCTCCCTTCAGAGAAAGGTACTACCTTCTTTGATGGTCCATTCTTTCCACTGGGATCTCACTCACAGAGCTCACAGAGATCTTTCATTTAGTTTTTTTTTTTTTTTTTTTTTTTTTTTTTTGCCACAATGTCTTTGCTTTCCATGTGTGGAAACTCTCATGGGCTTTTTAGCCAGATCTGAATGCCTTAAGGGCTGATTCTGAGGCTAGAGTGCTGTTTAGGGCTTTTGCCATTCTATGAGTCTGCTGTGTATCCTGCTTCTCATGTAGGATCATTCTTTCCTTTTTAATTCTATCAATTATTTGCAGACTCTGGTCTTATTTATGTAATCCCTTTGACACTTAATCCTATTTTTTATCAATTATGAACTTAACTTACTTTAACAAGTAAGATGGCATTGGTACATGCCTGTTGTGGCCTTTTAGGGAGTGAACCAGTGGATCGAAGACCTTTCTGTCTCTCCCTCTCGGTTGTAATTCCACCTCTCAAATAAATAAATAAATAAATCTTTTAAAAAATATAGCAATGCAAAGATAGTATAAAAAGTATAAAAAGATATTGTAAGAATAAAATGCTACAAAAATCATTAGAGAACAAAAAAGAACTTATATAAATTTAAGATACAGGGGCCAGCATTGTGGTGGTGCTGATTAACCACCATGGTTGAAGCCAGGATCTTGTTTGAGCACCAGTTTGCATCCCAATGGCTGTTCCACTTCCGATGCAGCTTCCTGCTAATGGCCTGGGAAAAACACCAGAAGATGGTCCAAGTGTTTGAACCTCTGCACCCATGTGGGAGACCTGGATGAAGCTCCTGGATCTTGGCTTCAGCCTGGTTCAGCCTTGGCCATTGCAGCCATCTGGGTAGTGAACCAGCAAGTGGAACATCTCTCTCTTTCTCTCTCTCTCTCTCTCTCTCTCCTTCTCTGTAATTCTGCCTTTCAAATAAATAAATCTTTAAAAAATAACTTAACAGAAGGTTTAGATAATGAAATTGAGGAACAAAAAAAAATTTTAAAACTGAATGCTTTGAAAACATTAAGGAAAATAATGCCAAAAGACAAAGAGAAGGTCAATACAAGGCAACGGGGCGTGGGGTGGGGGAGACAATCAGATGAGTCTCAAAGGTCTAATGTTCTAATAAACAGGAGTCCTAGAAAGAGAGAAGGGAATGAATGATGGCGAGGAACTCACTATAAACCAGTAACTCAAGCTTTCCCAAAGGGTACCAACTGCCAGATTGATAGGCTCCCAAAAACCCTAGACAAGGGATGAAGGTATGGACATGGACAGCTGCCCAAGGACATCACTGTTCACGTGAAAGTGGGTGCCAGGCCCAGACGTCCACATGGTGGAAGGCAGTGTGAGAGGCAATCACAAAGAAGCCATTTTCAGTTTCTCCAAAATAGAGCAGGTGGAACTCTAGGGGAATTCGTGGGGGAGAAATTCTAATTCCAAAATGTAAGCAGGGTCTTCAAAAAGTTCATGGAAAATGTGCCTGGCACTGAATTCCTTTCCCATGAACTTTTTTTTGAAACCCTCCTCATACCCCTGCAAGACAGAAAACTAAAAGCAAATGCACAATGGTTTGGAGCTGGATTGAGATGTAGATTTTAGAAGGGATTTCTTCTTAATCTTTGGATATCAGCAAACCACAACAGTAAGCACTAAAGTGGGCCAGGCTTCTCACTAAGCATTTCTAACACGTTAGCTTATGTACTGCTCATGACAATCCAAGTAGGTAGAAATAATTATCACAGTTTTACAAAGCTGTGGTAATTAAGCAATTTAGCCAAGGTTACACAGCATTGGTTAAGTAAGAAGAGCAAGAAATTAAACTCTGAAACCCATTCTTTAACAGCTCGGCCTTGCCTGGAATAATGTTCACATTTAAATATTTCACACAGTATTTAAAGTTCAGTGATCTCTTCTCACCCTGACTTCTTAGAGATGCATGAAACAGAATCCTATTTTATATCTTCCTATTTTGAGAGTGAGAGGACAAGGAAGGAGGAATATCAGCTAAATATCATTTAAAACAAAATACTAATTCATGACTTTTTTTTCAGAAAGGAGTATCTGGATTAATAAGCCTTTTCTTAAAAGAAAGATGTGCCTTCAGTGATAAAGCTCTGAAAAAGAGCAGCAACGTTTCAGTTTTCGCTGGCCTATCACTCTATTGTTGAGAGCGCTAATGCCCAAATTAAAATAGAGTTTTGCACAAGACGTTTATAAGTTGGCGTGGCAGCCATTTGTATTTACACAGCCTCCCTCCCCCCAATTTTCCATATTAATATGCTCCCATTGTTTTCAGCTGTGCCTGCAGTAACTTTAGCCCTCTTCCAGATGTTTCCTGACATCAGCATCCAAGATGTGCTGGCCAGCTGTCTTTTAAAATTGCAGGAACTCTGGGCTGTGTGCATTAGTTATGCAAATAGGAAAGCAAGGACAAGAAGCCAATGTAGGGGATGAAAAAGAACTAAAGCAGGGATTGGGCCAAGGCTTTACTGGCAGACACAGTTTGGGTAGAAAGCCAAGGGTGCAAGCTGTCTTTGATTAAAGCCCCCAGCAGGGTCCAGCATTGTGGTGCAGTCGGTTAAGCTGTGGCCTGGGATGCCGGCATCCCATATGGATGCCAGGCACCAGTTCAAGCCCTGGCTGGTCCACTCTCAATCCAGGTCCCTGCTAATGTGCCTGGGAAAGTAGCAGAAGATGGCCCAAGAGCTTGGCCCAGATGGAGTTCCAGGCTCCTGGTGTTTCAGTCTGGCCCACTGCAGCCATTTGAGGAGTGAACCAGCAGTTGGAAGATCTCTCTCTCTCTCTTTCTCTAATTCTGCCTTTCAAATAAATAAATCTTGAGAGAAAGGAAGGAAGGAAGGAAGGTAGGAAGGTAGGAACGAAGGGAGAGAGGAACGGAGGGAGGGAGGGAAGGAGGAAGGGAGGGAGGGAGAGAGGAAACCAGCAGACCTCGCCACCACCATCCATGCCCAGGGGTTAGTGTCATCAGTGTCCAAGTCAGGCCTGGGTTTCTGGAAACTTTCTCCATCTGTTATGGTGACTTAATGGGGATTATGCCAAATATCCATAGATCTACCAATCACTTAACCAGTTTCTCCTTTGCTCCATTTTGTTAATAGAGAAACATCTGTATTTCTAGAGAACAATTCTCCAGAGTGTAGCCCTCCATAAATTAATATGAGATGCTATGACAGAACAGTGGGACAGGCAAACGAGCTTAGAAAAATCTAAGTTAAACAAGGTAAGCAATTGCCTTGGTCACAGCATTCCCGGGGCCTCTGACAAGGTCATGTGCTCTGGGCATGTTACAAGGAACCATTTCACAGAGGACTCGGAACCCACCCAGGAAATGCCGCGCCACAGGTGCAGTCTTCCGTTGAAGTGCATAACTCACTGGCACTGAGTATCTGCACATTCGGAAACCACATCTACTAGGGGGCACACAGTGCTGAGCCGGCTCAGCTCCAGCTCTCCTTTCTGAGAGCATGGCAGGGTGTATGTACTGCCTCATTCTCCTAGACCGGAATCACAGCCATCACTCCCCTTTCGTCCTCTCCTACCTGCAGGGAAGGGCCAGTGCTTCCTTTTCCCAGCACTCTCGCGGCCGGTGTCTCTGCTCATGTCTGGACATTCTACTTAGTGCTCTGAGGACACAGTCTCTGGCCATATCGGTGGCTAAATTCATGTTTTCCTCACCCACCAGGCACACTTCTCCCGACGCTTGATTACTCTTAGTAACACAGAATTGCCAGGTTCTCAAAAAACCTGACATTCGCTGTTTTCCTTTTTTAATATGAAGATTTATTTATTTTATTTGAAACAGTTACAGGGAGAGAGGGAGGGACAGAGCAGCAGAAACAGATCTTCCAGCTGCTGGTTCATTCCTCACATGGCCAAAATGGCTGAGACTGGGCCAGGCCGGGGCCAGGAGTCAGGAGCTTCTTTCTGGCCTCCCACATGGGGGCAGGGGCCCAAGCAATTGGTCCATTTTCATCTCTTCTTCTGCTTTTGCAGGCACAGTAGCAGGGAGCTGGATCAGAAGTGGAGCAGCTGGGACTCAAACCGGTGTCCATAGGGGATGCTGATATTGGAGGTAGTGGCTTTATCCACTACACCCCAACGCCAACCCCTCCAAAACTCTTCATCTTGTGTAACTGAAACTCTCTGCTCATAACAAATCCTTACTCCCCGCCCTCTGCTCCGGTAGCCATGATCTCCTATGAATGTGAGTGCTCTCGGCACCTCTTCTAAGTGGGAGCATACAGTATTTGTCTTTCTGTGACTTTTATTTCACTTCACACGTCCTCAAGGTTTATCCGTGCGGTAGCCTGTGTCAGAACTTCTTCCCTTTCTAAGGCTGAATGATACTTCCTTGTATGTACATTCCACAAGTTGCTTATTTATAAGTCTGCCTGTAGATAGGCCCTTTTACTGATTCCATATTTTGCTGCTGTGGATATTGGTACACTGAACACAGAAATACAAATATCCTCATTTCAGTTCTTCTGGATGTATATCCTGAAATGAGATTGCTGGATCTTATTTTTAATTTCTGAGGAATCTCTACACCATTTTCTATAGCTGCTGTACCACTTTACATTCCAACTAATAGGGTTCCAATTTCTCCACAATACTTGTTTACATTAAAAAAAAAATCCCAACAGGTATGAGGTTACATTTTATTGTGGCTTTGATTTGTATTTCCATGATGATTAGTGATGGTGAGCAGCAGTTCTTATACCTGAAGACTATTCTTATGTTTTCTTTAGAAAAACATCTGTTCAAGTCCTTTGTCCATTTTTTAATAAGGTTGTCCTGTTATTGTTTTGTGAGAAACAGAAAATCATTTAAGCTAGGTTAAGTCAAGACTGTTGGTGTGCTGGTAGTGATAACCACTGTGCCTTCAGATTTTTATGTTTTGGAAGGACACACAGTGGACTCCCTCGGAGGACTGAGGATGGCTGGGCCTTCTGGGGACGAGAGCTGGGAAGCACCAGGAAGCAGGTGAGCTGCTCTCCCCCTCGGAGGCGTGGGCCCTTTCCTTCAGCTTCTTCGTGCTGCGTCTGCCCTGTGTTCTGCCCCCTTCTTTCCCCCGTTGATTCAATTCACATGTGACTCCTGGTGAGCCTCAAATCCTCAGCTCCAGTGAATCCTTCAGCTCCAGTTCACCTACCAAACCAAGCTCACTCCTGTGTGTCTCAGGACAAATTCTTTGGAAGGAAAGAAGCTGACTATTCCAGGTCATTTGTCTGGTGAGGCTACCCAGGCATTGTGTGCTTCGGGGCCAGGTGTTCATTGAGGCCCAATATGACTCGGAGAAGGGGCTCCAGGCTCACCCAGTGCCAGGCATGATGATTTAGGACAGGCAGAATATTCCACTGCAGTTAGATGCTCTGGATCAGGAGCCACACTGCCTGGAATCGAGTCCTGGCTAGACACTTAGCAGTTGTGTGACCTAGGACAGCTTTCTTTACATCTGTTCTTTGGTTTTCTCATCTGGAAAATAGATTTCCTCCTAGTAGTTATCTACTAGGATTAAGTGAATGAAAACCTGAAAAGCACTTATAAAACATCATCCCTGGCCTTGTGTGTGTTAGCTTTACATCACTATAACAAACACCTGAAAAAAGCCACTTCTGAAGGAGGGGTTTATTTTGGCTCATGAAGGTTCCAAGGTCAAGATGAAGCAGTTCTGTGTGCTGGACGCCTGGTGAGAGTTGTGGGTGGGAATGGTGGAACATGAGAGCCAGGAAGTAGAGTGGGTAGCTGGGTCCAACTCTGACTGTAACTGACATGGGGAACTAGGCAGAGACAAGGATGGATGAGGTGAGTTTTCGGCTAGCCCTGAGCTGTAACTTTACCCCCTCACCTGTCAGCTTGATGTGCCTACCTTTCCTTGATGTGTCTGTGTCTCGTCTGGGACAAGGAACGAGGAGATGCCATGATGGCCACATGGAAGTTAAACTCCAGGCTTCACAGGAGGCTAGATCCCAAGCAGAGGAGCTGGAACTCCAACAGGCACTTCAGTATGGGATGCGGGTGTCCCAAGCACTGTGCCACAATGTCCCCTCTTCTAGATTTCTTAATATATTGTCTCAGTATTTCATAGGTAGATGACTGCTACTTGGGTGATTCTGAACATATATTTCAGGATAAGTCCACAAGAATTAGCAGGTTTAGAACATGAAAACTTTCTTAAAGGAAGCTCAACAGAGAAGTTGTTAGAGAAAAAGACTTGAGAACTACATTCACAAAGACCAAAATTTTAGGGGGTGATACACCAGGTTAAGCTGCCATGTACAAGTGCTGGCATCTCATATTGGTTCCAGTTCGAATCCTAGCTGCTCCACTTCTGATCCAGCTCCCTGCTAATGTGCCTGGGAAAGCAGTGGAAGTGACCCAACATGGGAGACCTGGAAGAAGCTCCTGGCTCCTGGCTTCAGCTTGGCCTGGCCCTGGATGTTGAAGCTATTTGGGGGAGTGAACCAGTGGGTGGAAGATGTCTCTTCTCTGCTTCTCCCTCTCTCTGACTTTCAAATAAATAAATAAATCTTTTTAAAAAAATCAAAATTTTAACTTTTCTCTTTTATAAAGCAGCATTCCTTGTGCTCTGACCTGTGATTGATTATTTATTAGGCAAATTGCCTTGCCTTTCCTTGGTCCATCTTTCCCCCATTAAATGCAGTTTCACTCCTATTATCACACTTTGATGGCTTTGAAGGCTAGAGTAATGAATAGAAGTTTCGGCTGCCTTTGGCTGAAAACAATGGAAAGTTAGCAGGAGAAAAAAAAAAAACCGAGATTGGGAGCTGTTTACAAAGGCTATTACAAGGACAATTCTGTTTGTGAACATAGATAGAGAGTCAGCCACCAGAGTCTTCATTCCTTTCTATTTCGGGTGGGTGTGTTCAGGCAACTTGGCCATCAGAGAAGTCTTCAGGTGACTGGGCAGAGCAAAGCTGAATTGCTTCTCTGCCTTCTTCAAGGCGCTGGAGCAAGTGCAGAGGAGAAAATCCTGCTGTGGAGACAAACAGGATTTGAGCCCCAGAGAAAGTGAGACTTGAGATGTGTGCCCTCTGGTGCCTAGGAGGTGAAGGACAAGGTGACCTTTGCAAACGTGGATTCTGGTGAAAGACTTTACCGTCCTGGTTACGTGTGCACAGAGAGGGGTGCAGGATAGTCTAGGTCTGAGTCTAGACGTAAAGATCCACACATGTGGAAGGCCTCACTGAAGCAGAGGTTTAGAAATAAGGCTGTAGGGAGGGTGGGAGTGTGGGTGCACGGGAGGGTAGGGTAGGAAGTATCACTATGCTCTGAAATCTGCATATGAAATGCATGAAATTTTGTTCACCTTAAAAAAATTAAAAATTTTTAAAAAAAGAAATCTGACTGTAGTTAACATGTGCCATGAGCACCTGTGAGCGTTTTTGGTATTTCCAAGCAATGAAGTCTGTAGTATTCCTTCATGTTTCCCTCCCAGATTTCTAAGAAAACAAGGAAGATCATCATCCTAATTTGGGGAAGAACAGAAATTGTCATGTTATCAAGGCTGTGTTTTTACAAAAAGATAAGCGAACAAGAGGTATTATATGAAATTATGTCTAAACTGCCTGTGCAGGAAAAATGGTTCTAACAAGTGGATTATCAAACCACATAAATTATGCAATCGCTTAATCTTCTATCACAATGCGCCCGTATTGACACTACTAACTTATCAGGTCCCAGAGATTATTTTTACATCTGTTTGACTCTCAGAAAATTGAACTTCCGTAGTATCCCATCTTCTCGTAGCAACCTCATAACCTCTTTTGTCATAATTACATCAAACTTGTAATTTTAGATCTTGCAGGAAAGCAGGTCAAAAAAAGTGGAATTGAGGAAGTGAAGAAAGCAGATGAGGAGGAAGCAGGGGATCATTAGCAATCGCCCAGCCACCTGGGCCACGGGGCCACTCACAGCTGCTCTCACTACAAGCTCTCAGACTTTTCCACTATCTCAGCTGGAGTCATTAATTTATAATGTTTCCCCAGTTTTATTTTTTATTATGGTAAATATATATATAATAAATTTATAAAACCATTTGAAGTGTATAGTTAGATCAGTGGTATAAAGTACATTCCTATATTTTAAAAAACATTTATTTGTTTATTTGAAAGGCAGAGTAACAGAGAGAGGGAGGGACAGAGAGATCTCCTATCTATTGATTCACTCCCCAAATAGTTGCAATGGCCAGGGCTGGGCTAGGTTGGGTTGTGCCAGGCTGAAGCCAGGAGCCAAGAACTTCATCTGGGTCTTCCATGTGGGTGGCAGGGGCTCAAGTTACTTGGGCCATCTGCTGCTGCTTTCTGGGGCACATCAGCAGGGAGTTAGACTGAAAATGGAAGCCGGTGCCGCGGCTCACTAGGCTAATCCTCTGCCTTGTGGCGCCGGCACACCGGGTTCTAGTCCCGGTCGGGGCGCCGGATTCTGTCCCGGTTGCCCCTCTTCCAGGCCAGCTCTCTGCTGTGGCCCAGGAGTGCAGTGGAGGATGGCCCAAGTGCTTGGGCCCTGCACCCGCATGGGAGACCAGAAGAAGCACCTGGCTCCTGCCATCGGATCAGCGCGGTGCGCTGGCTAGAACCCGGTGTGCCGGTGCCGCAAGGCGGAGGATTAGCCTAGTGAGCCGCGGCGCGCCGGCTTATACATAAAAGTTTTAGTTTTTACCATATCTAATCTGTCTGTGCCTTTGGTGCCACAAGAAATCATGCTAAATCCAATGTCATGACAATTTTCCTTGTTTTCTTCTAAAAATTTTATAGCTTTAGGTCTTAGATTTGGGCCATTGGTGCATTTTGATTAAAATTTTGTAAATGGTATTAGGCAAAGGTTCAGCTTTATTCTTTTACATGTGGGTATCTGGTTTTCCCAACACCATTAGTTGAAAAGTCTGTCTTTTCCCCTGTTGATCATGGTCCATTTGTCAAAAGTCATTTGACCACGTATACAGTGGTTCACTTCTGGATTGTCTGTTCCATTCCATGGATTATCTACCCATCTTGGTGCCATTCTCACACTATCTTAATTATTGTTGCTTTATAATAGGTTTTGAAATTTGAACATATGAGTCCTCTAGCTTATCATTTTGGCAGCTCTGGGTCCCTTTAAATTCCATACAAATATTAGCATTGGTTTTTCTATTTTTGTGAGAAATATTATTGTAATTTTAATAGGAATTGCACTAAATCTGTAGACTGTTTTAAGTAGCATTGACATACAACAACATTAAGTCTTCCCACCCATTAATATTGACTTTTTATTTATTTCAATAGATATTCAGAAATGATTTGTAGATGTCAGTGTATGGTTCTTTTATTTCTTCAATCCATTTCTAAGTTTTATTATTAGTATTTATTTTTGGTGCTGTGAAACTGTTTTCTTAATTTCTTTCCAGATTATTCACCGTTAGTGCATATAAATGTAACTGCTTTTTGTGTGTTGACTTTGTTTCATGCTACTTTGCTGAGTTTATTATTTCTAATTTTTAAGGGATTCTTTATGGTTTCCTCTGTAACTATTATGTCATTGCAAACAGACATTTTTAGTTTTCCCTTTCCAGTTTGTATGTCTTTCATTTCTTCTTCTTGCTTAATTGCTCTGGCTAGTACTTCAGTATCATACTGAATAGAAATGGTGACAGTGAGAATTTTTGGTTTGTTCCTGGCAACATAGGAAAAGATTTAAGTAATTTTCATTTTCATGTGTTTCTTAGTATTTTCTTTCTTTGTGTGTGTGTATTTAAAGATTTATTTATTTTTTGAAAGAGAGAAAGAGAGCGAGATCTTCTATCTGCTGGTTCACTCTCCAAATGCCTGAAACAACCAGGACCAGGCCAGTTTGAAGCCAGGAGTCAGGAACTACAGCCCAGTCTCCCTTGTGGGTGTCAGGGACTCGGGAACTTGGGTTATCATCCACTGACTTCCCACATGCTTTAACAGGGAGGCGGATTAGAAGTGGAGCAGCCAGGACTCTGATACAGATATAGGCATCCCAAGTGATGGCTTAATTTTTGCTACAGTGCCTGCCCCATCTAAGTATTTCCTAATTTCCCTTGTGATTTCTTCTTTAATTCACTGTTTTTTTTTCTTTTTAAAGATTTATTTATATATTTGAAAGCAGAGTTACAGAGAGAGGAAGAGGGACAGAGAGCAAGATCTTCTACCTGTTAATTCACTCCCCAAATGGCCGCAATGGCTAGAGCTGGACCAGTCTGAGGCCAGGGACCAGGGGCTTCTTCTGCGTCTCCTCTAGGGGTGCAGGGGCACAAATACTTTGGCCATTATCTACTGCTTTCCCAGGCACATCAGCAGGGAGCAGGATTGAAAGTGGAGCAGCCAAGATTTGTATGGGTGCCCATATGGATGCTGACACTGCAGGTGGCAGCTTAACCCACTGGCCCCAATCCATTGTTTTTTTTTTTTAAAAAAGAATATCTGGGGGAGGGGGACATGGCGCTGTGGTGCAGTGGGTTAAATCCCTGGCCTGAAGCGCTGGCATCCCATAGGGCGCTAGTTCTAGTCCTGGCCGATCCTCTTCCCATAAAGCTCTCTGCTATGGCCTGGGATAGCAGTAGAAAATGGCCCAAGTCCTTGGGCCCCTGCACTGGCATGAGAGACCAGGAAGAAGTTCCTGGCTCCTGGCTTCAGATTGGCGCAGCTCTAGCCATTGCTGCCATCTGGGGAGTGAACCAGCGGATGGAAGACCTCGCTCTGTGTTTCTACCTCTCTCTGTAACCCTTTCAAATAAATAAAATAAACATTATAAAATTAAAAAAAAAAAGAATGTAAAGAATGTCGGGGTTGGGGCCAGCACTAGCACTGTGGCATAGCAGATTAAACCACCACCTGCAGTTCCCACATCCCATATGGGTGCTGGTTCCAGTCAGGTTGCTCCACTTCTGATCTAGATCTCTTCTGTTGCTCCTGGGAAGTCAGCAGAAGATGGTCCAAGTATTCAAGCCCCTGACACTGACATGGGAGACCCGGATGAGGTTCCTGGCTCCTGGCTTTGGCCTGACCCAGCTCTGGCCATTGCGGTCATTTGGGGAATGAACCAGCAGATGGAGATCTTTTTCTCCCTTTCTCTCTCTCCCTCTGTCTCTCTGTCCTTCTCGCTCTTTGTAACTCTGCCTTTCAAATAGAAAAATAAATAAAAAATAAGAATGCACAGGTTAATTTCCATGAGTTCCCACATACATAGTTTTTGAACATTATCACTGTATATATTCTTGCTCCTTGCCCTGTTCTCCCAGTGCTCAACAACGCATGTGCTGGTCCACTCAGTGATGCCCCATGGATCCCTCAGACTCTACAATAATTTTTCTAATCTCTTTTTTCCTGTTCTACAGATCTGACCATTTCCATTTTCGAACCAAAGTTTCTTTTTAAAAATATATCTATTGGAAAAGCGGAGTGATGGAGAGAGAGAAGAGAGAGAGAGAGATGGAGAGAGAGAGAGGGAGAGAGAGATGGAGAGAGAGAGAGAGGGAGAGAGAGAGAGATCTTCCAATCACTGGTTCACCCTGGCAATGGCCAGGAATGGGTTAGGACAAAGTCAGGAGCTTCATCTGGGTCTCACAGGTAGGTGGCAGCGGCCCAAGAACTTGGGCCATCTTCCACTGCTTTCCCAGGCCATTAGCAGGGAGCTGGAGCCAAAGTGGAGCAGCTAGGACATGAACTAGTGCCCATATATGATGCCAGCGTCACAAGCAGCAGCTTTACCTGCTATGCCACAATGCCAGCCCTACATGGTTGCTTCTAATGTCTTATTCTTCAATATCTTGATTCCAAAAGGTAGAAAAGACAAAAATATAGGGGGGCAGGTGCTGGCCCTTTACGTTCCATGGAAGCCACTTCAGCTAGAGAGGGAGAGGCTTGCAACAATGGGGTGGCGTGCAACAGAAATGCCTGCTGCTTCTATGTCTGCACTTCTGTGATCAGAAGCAGCAGCCTCCAATCTCAGCATGGATCCCAGATACCTGGAGGACAGTCTCCTTTCTACCCTTGCTCACAGGCTTGAGCAGGTTGTTCCAGGAGCACATCCATAGCTGCCTGACATGTGGCTGAAGGTGAGGGAGGCGCAGCTGTTACTGTGCTAAGAACTGAAAAGGACGAAAATGACTGCCCAAGTCTTACTTTGGAAGTTGCAAGCTTCCAATAAACTCCAGCATCACACAGATTCTGCCAGTGCCATTGTCTAGGTGAGCAGACGGACTCCTTTGCCTCCTACTCTGATGTTTTCCCCAAATACCCCTTATTTTTTTTTTAAAAAAACCTTTTTATTGTGATGGCTGACATTCTGGTGCAGCGAGTTAAGCCAGCACATGGGATGCTGGCATCCCGTATCAGAGTGTTGGTCCCAGTCCTGGCTACACTGCTTCCTACTCAGCTCCTTGCTAATGTGTCTGGGAAGCAGAGGATGAGTTGGGTACTTTGACTTCTGCCACATACATGAGAGACAGATGGAGTTCCTGGCTCCTGGCTTCAGCCTGGCCCAGCCTTGGGTTGCTGCAGCCATTTGGGGAGTGAACCAGCAGATGGAAGATCTCTCGCTTTCTTTCTCTCTGCCATTCAAATAAATAAATGAATAAATAAATCTACAAAGTCTTTATTGAGTAAAATTTTAAACTTAAACAAAAGTAAAGAGGCTGATACAACAATAAAATAGAGTATATAATAAATAAATAGAATAAGTAAAGAAAATGATAAAATGTACCTGTAACACAGACTCAAGAATTACAATCCATCTGCTGCCTCACCATGAATTTCAGCCTGTGGTTTCTTGTTCATTGCTTTTGTGGACCCCCCCCCCCATTTCTACCCACATTTAAATAATGTGATTTCTTGCCTCCTGTCCATTTCCAAGAACCAATAGGACCCCTCCAGATATCCAACAAAATCAATGGACCCTCTTTTCTAACTTCCTAACTTGAATAAGTTTTATAGTCTCTATTCGTAGACTCCTTAATAATAATTTAAAAAGCAGCCTTTAATCCTTTCCAATGATTTGAGAATAGATTGGGGTTGGTGTGTGGCATTGTGGGTAAAGCAGCATCCCATATGGGCACTGGTTCATGTCCTGGCTGCTCCACTTCTGATCCAGCTCCCTGTTAATGGCCTGGGAAAGCAGTGGAAGATGGCCCAAGTGCCCAAGATGGCCCTGCTTCCCATGTGAGAGACCTGGAAGAAGCTCCCGGCTATCGGCTTCTGCCTGGTCTGGCTGCTGCCAATGCAGCCATCTGGGGAATGAACTAGTGGATAGAAGATTGATCTCTCTCTCTCCCTCCTTCTCTCTGTAACTCTGACTTTCAAACAAACAAACAAACACAAATGAATCATTACCCCATAAAAAAAAAAGATGCACACACACTTGTGTATGCAGTTCCAGATTCATGAACACTCTGAAGCCCTCCTAAGACCCCAGGTTAAGAAGCACAACTTTAATCTACTCTGAAAGGTGGACCCTCCTTCCTAGGCCTGCCTGGCCCTTGCAGCCATGCTTCTCTTTCATATTGGCATAGAACTGTAAGACTGGGACAGCACACATCAATTCCTTTATTGTGGTCCATCGAGGCAACCAGTCGCAAAGAAAGGATATGCAGATGTGCCTGCCCCAAATCCGGAACAGTGAAAAACAGAACTATAGGCGCCATAACAACCTTGTGTAACCTCTGCCTGATTGTTCTTCTGTTCCTTTGCAAGAAATTAATGCCAACTCCCAAAATACCAGCTTCAGAACACTATTTTAGCTTTTCATGAAATTCCAGGAGGCTAAAATACTAACAGACTCAGAAGACAAATTGGAGCTAATTAGAAAATTAATTTTAAAAATACCCTTATTTTTTATTTTTTATTAGACAGGCAGAGTTAGACAGTGAGAGAGAGGGACAGAGAGAAAGGTCTTCCTTCCGTTGGTTCACTCCCCAAATGGTCGCCATGGCTGGCATGCTGCACTGATCCGAAACCAGAAGCCAGGTGCTTCCTCCTGGTCTCCCATGCGGGTGCAGGGCCCAAGCACTTGGGCCATCCTCCACTGCACTCCCCTGCCACAGCAGAGAGCTGGACTGGAAGAGGAGCAACCGGGACTAGAACCCGGTGCCCATATGGGATGCTGGCGCTACGGGTGGAGGATTAATCAAGTGAGCCATGGCTCCGGCCCCAAAAAATACCCTTTTAACAATTATATTTTAAACTACAAAGGTGTTAATACTTCCCTGAGAGGGTCAGTTTGTTTTTGCTCTGATGGTGGCTTATTTGTGGGGAACTCCTGAGCTGGCTCAGTTACCCAGTTACCCAGAATGTCCTTCTGACTTCTTCTTCTTCTTCTTCTTTTTTTTTTTTTTTTTTAAGATTTATTTATTTATTTGAAAGTCAGAGTTAGAGGGAGAGAGAGGGAGAAAGCATCTTCCATCCACTTGTTGACTCCCCAGATGGCTGCAATGGCTAGGGCCTGGAAGCAGGAGCTTCTTCCAGGTCTCCCACATGGGTGCAGGGGCCCAAACTTTTGGACCGTCCTCTGCTGCTTCCCCAGGCCATTAGCAGGGAGCTGGACTGGAAGTGGAGCACCAACTGGCACCCATAGAGGATGCCAGTGTCACAGGTGGCAGCTTAACCTGTTACACCACAGTGCTGGCCCCCAGTTCTTCTAATGTTGGCCCTGGATGCTGGTAGAGCATTTTAATCACCTACGGCGTTTGCAAGGTGAAGAATAAAAGGTGAGTTCAGACAAGCCCACCTGAGGTTTACTGGCCTTGGGACCAGGCTTTAGCTCAATTGCACTAGGATAATGCAGCCCAAGTTCCTACTTAGCAAGGACATATCACTACTGTAAGGGAAATGCGAAGTCTTCTAACCACAGGGACCATTTCCACATTACTAGTTAAAGTAAGTTTGCTTCTCAAATCAATTAGCCCCATCTCAGAAATGGTGTCTGAGATTTGATTCCTATTACATTAGGATTGAGGCACAGAGGAGAGTGGGTAGGAGTTTTGATGAAACAAAATTGGCTATAAGCTGACCATTGTTGAAACAGAGTGTTGTGCACATGAGGGTTCATTATAGTATCCCATCATCCTTTGCGTACATTTGAGGTCTTCTATAGTCATAAACAAAACAGCCAAGTCCATCTCTGCAGAGGCCTTACACTTGATGTTTGCATCAGCAGAAGATTTCTCCTTGTGGTTTTCCAGAAGAATGCAACATGTGACCCCGCAGGTGCGTTCAGTCTCTACCCCTACCTGTCCCTCTGTGGATGATTCCAGACACTGCAGGACTCTGATTTACTCAGGCCTCAACATTCTAGCCACCGAGTTCTTCCTATGTCAAGTACGTTCTGCACAGGAAGTTCTCATAATCAGCCCGGGGTGACGGCACCGAATGGTTTTCTCCTCCTTTCAAAATTTCTTGGGCTGTGTGACATTTCCAGTATCTACACAGAAGATTCAGGCACTGCCTTTCTCGATGGCAGAAAAGAATAAACCTGTGCTATTTTATGAGGGTGTGTGTGTGTTCTGAAACATGGACTTTGCTGGTATGATCTGGTGAAATGGAGTCTGGTGAGAATGGCTTGCAGAGTGGCTGGCTGGACAGGATAGCATATCTGGTCTTTGCAAGATTTATGGCAGGGGCTTTGTTCTGGGACATGATTCTCAGCTTTATTAGCCCAGGAACGTAAATGTTAGCACACACAGACTTAATGGAGCTCTAAGAGCTGACATATGCCAATTAATTAGCTTGCAGTGGGAAACATGACTACAAGCAGGCCCCAAATTCATGTTTGCTGGTTAGCACATTTTCTGTCTGTGGGGAACTTTTTATGTGAAGCCAAATTATAATCAGAAGGGTATTTGGTGAGAGCGAGCTCTAGAACAGTGAATTTTTAACTAAGGAGAGCTGCTGTTCCAGGGAGGTTGGGTAGAGGGAGGGGGACTTCTAGGGGGCATTTTTGGTGTTTTCTTTCTTTCTCTCTTTCTTTCTTAGTAGGAAAGGCACAGCCAATATTTTAATTCAACAATACTTTTGGGGGGAGGAATGTAAATCTTATTACTTTCATAATGGAAATTATAACAAGTAAAGCTCAACAAAATCCTCCTGGCTGATGACTCAGCTGGGAGGGTGGGAATCTATAAATAAGACTCTCTGAGGGCCTAAGATTTTTGTCTTTCAAAATGAGGCCACAAAACATTGCCCATGGAGGCACTAAGCGAAAGCCATACATGAGGCAACTGACAATTGCAGGATTCAAATCAAATTTTCTGATCTCTTTCTCACTAAACAGTTTTAGTAATGAATATAATTATGTTTAATTTCATATTAGTCACTAATTGATGTAGAAGAGTAGGTTACTTACAAGGGATTACTGCACTTTGCAGTATAGACAATAAGGTAAAACTACAGTTGTGCAACCAAATTCTGCAGGTAGCTCAATCACTGAATAGGTACAGCAGACATCTGATGGCCTCAGCATGGATTTCCCCCCTCCTGCTTCTCCAAAAGACCCCATTTTCACTTGGGGATTGCTGTGGTTCTAAGGAAGAAGGCTCCACTCCTTCCTAGCGGACTATGACGCCTTGAACTCAGCAAATGGTTTGTAACCCAAGCCGGCCCAATCAGAGTAAATCTCAGGTTTTATCCTAACAATAATAATGACACAAAAACGGACACACATTCTCAGAGGCTTTAGCAGCCATCTTTGGCCATTCACAGGGCTTGAGTTAGGAGAAAGCCAACACCAACGAAACAACAGGCAAGAAAAACAGAAAGCTGTGTGCCGGCACCGCGGCTCAATAGGCTAATACTCTACCTGTGGCGCCGGCACACCGGGTTCTAGTCCCGGTTGGGGCGCCGGATTCTGTCACAGTTGCCCCTCTTCCAGGCCAGCTCTCTACTGTGGCCAGGTGCAGTGGAGGATGGCCCAAGTGCTTGGGCCCTGCACCCGCATGGGAGACCAGGATAAGTACCTGGCTCCTGGCTTCGGATCAGCGCGGTGTGCTGGCCGCAGCGCGCTGGCTGTGGCGGCCATTGGAGGGTGAACCAACGACAAAGGAAGACCTTTATCTCTGTCTCTCTCTCTCACTGTCCACTCTGCCTGTCAAAACAAACAAACAAACAAACAAACTGTTAGGCTGAATTTACTGATTTACTTGAAAGGCAGAGTTACAGAGGAGAGGGGGAGGGGGAGAGGTTCAGTCCCCAAATGACTACAACAACTGGGACTGGGCCAGGATTAAGCCAGGAGCTTCCTCCAAGTCACCCATTTGAGTGCAGGGACCCAAGCACTCAGGCCATCCTCCATTGCTCTCCCAGGCATGTTAACAGGGAGTTGGATCAGAAGTGCAACAGCAAGGACTTGAACCGGCGCCCATATGGGATGCCGGCACTACAGGCCGGCACTTACTCCTGCACCACAGCACTGGCCCCGGAGTTTTAAACTCTTAGTTACAATAGAATTACATGAATAACTCTTACAGATCCCAAGCCAATTAAATCGGAATCTATAAAGGTGAGGGCAGGATTTAGAATAAAAAAAAATTTCCAAGTGACTCCAATGAGCAGCTTGGGCTGAGAACTCCTGGTCTAAAAGTCTGGCTCTGCCCATTTGATAGAATCTGCAGCTCAATGTCCTAAATGTCTTTCCACTAAAGAACAAACAAAAGCTGACATCTAACTTGTGAGGTTAATGCAAACCACACTTGCATGACCAAAAAGAAAATATATGCAAATTTTGTACTATATTCCATATTTACTCTTTTCTCTTTCTCTCTGCTTCTACAAAACACCAGGGATACAGAGAAAAACAAGGAAAAACACAGTTCTCACAGCCCAAGGGAAAACAGAAAACAAATCTAGAAATCCCAACAAAACCTGATGCATCTATGACCAGGACGGCATGGGGACACTATGTGCAGAGAGCAGGGGCTCTAACATCCTGGAGGAAATGATGTTTAACTTGAAGTCAGAAGAATACTTATGGTTGACAAAGGAAGGTCTAGACAGTGAAAATATCCAGTTCAATGTCATCAAAGTGAGGGAGCTAAAAGAACATAGCAGGGAAAGGAGAGAATGCTAGAGAGATGAGACTGAAGATAAAGGCCAGAATCAGACTATAAAGGATTATTTTATAAAACACATGATAAATTTGGACTTTATCTAAAAGTAATGTAAATCAACAGAAGGGTTTTATGCAGCCAAAGGATGTGATTTCTCTTCGTGGAAGAAAATCCTGGCTGCTCTGTAAAGAATGCATTGTCGGAGATAGGGTGGGAAGCTTAGTAAGATGGAGTCAGGGAGACCAGTTAACTGCAGGCAGGTGTAGTAGCACAGGCAAGAGATCATGGTGGGGACCAGTGTCATGGTGTAGTGGGTATGGGACCCTGGCATCCCATATGAGGTGCCGGTTTGTGCCCTGGGTACATCACTTTCCATCTAGCTCCCTGCTAATGAGCCTGGGAAAGCAGTGGAAATGCCCACGTGCTTGGGCCCGTGTACCCACTTGGGAGCCAGAATGAAGTTCCTGACCTAGTCTTGGCCATTGTGGCCATTTGGAGAGTGAACCAACAGATGAAAGGTCTGTCTCTCCTTCTCACTTTGGAACTCTGCCTTTCAAGTCCCAGCTACTCCACTTCCGATCCAGCTCTGGGAAAGCAGTAGAATGATGTGCCAAGTCTTTGGCCCCCTGCACCCACGTGCGAGACCTGGAAGAATCTCCTGGCTTCTGGCTTCGGACTGGCGCAGCTCCGGCCATTGCAGCAGATGGAAGATCTCTTTTCCCCCACCACCTTCACCCTGTAACTCTGCCTTTCAAGAAAATAAATAAATATTTTTAAAAAAATAAAGAAAAGAAGTGCTAGGACTTGGTAATTGGCTAGTCATAGTGAGCTGGGGGAAGTCAGAGAAGAGTGTCGAACGTTTCTGATTTGGGCACCTGTGTGGATAATTGTGTGTGAATATTGTTCATTTTGAGTATGAACTACCAGTCAGACATCTAATGTTACGTGTGTGTCAGATGCAGGACAGAAATATGGGCAGAGATCTATGTAAGTTGATGGTTGTCAGCATGTTGATGGTAAGTAAAGTCTAGGGAAGGAACCAAGTACCTGGTGTAAATGTGGGGAGAGAAATGGCTTAGAACAGAGCCCTGGTTGGGGGCTGGCACTGTGGCTTAGTGGGTTAAGCATCCCAAATAGGCACTGGTTCGAGTTCCAGCTGCTCCACTTCCGATCCAGCTCCCTTCTAATACACCTGGGAAGGCAGTGGAAGATGACCTAAGTGCTTGGGCCCCTGGACCCGCGTGGGAGACCTGGAAGAAGCTCCTGGCTCCTGGCTTTGGTCTGGCCCAGTTCCAGTCATTGCAGCCATTTGGGAAGTGAACCAGAAGATGGGAAATCTATTTTTTCCCTCTCTCTCTGTAAGTCTGCCTTTCAAATAAAATAGCTAAATCTTAAAACAAAACAACTCTGGTGAACACTTACAACTAAGAGGATCATAGAGAAGAGGCCTGCAAAAGAGTGTTCGACAAAGAACAAGGAAAAGAAAAAACGGAGAGGGAAAAGTACATTTTTAGCAGGAGTGCATGATCAGCCATTTCAAATACTGTTGAAAGATACAGTAAAATGAGGACTAAAGTACATTTGGTTTAGCAACACAGAAGCTTCCGGAAATATTCCTAGGAGTGGTTTGGGAAGGGAAGTGAACTTTCTCAAGAAGTTACTGAAACAGAGAAGAGAGGGAATATGCAGTCACTAGAGAGAGATGTAGGCCAAGGAACAACAAGATGAGATCAGCTTAAAAGAAACTACCTTAATTGAAAAAAATCAGGAAGATGGGTAAGTGGAAGTGACAAAAGTGTCCGGATAATGGCAGAAACAGGATCCAAAAAAGTAAAGGGTGACTTCTCCTGGAATAGGAGAGAAAGGGGAGTGTCAGTCTGGGAACAGTAGTTTTGTTGGCCAGAAGTGGAGAAAATTCCTATTGGATCACTTTTCTTTGTTCTGTGAAGATGGAGGAAGGCATTGATGGAGAATGAGAGGGAGCGGTGGGTGGGTCAGTGGTTTAAAGGGAGTGGAGAATTTTGAAATAATTGTTGAAAATGGGAGACAGCTGACTAAGGAAACAATAAAGAGCCGGGAAGCGTTAAGGGGTTGAGACGCATGACGACAAATGAGTAAGCCCGGTACTGTGTGTTTCTGCATCTTATTGCCTCTAAGATCTCAGCAGCCCATGGACAGAGAATATTATACGTGGTAGTCACTCACCATTCTGATTTACTCGTTCATTTATTTGCTTAATTATTCTGGGTCAAGGGACTATTCTAGGCACTAAGTAATTTGATAATTACTTGATAATTTATGTTTTTATTTTATTTGTATAAGCAAACTCTAATATATTACAAGGATTGGAGCAGACATTGTGGCATAGCAGGTTAAGCCACCTCTTGGGACGCCCTCATCCCATATCAGAGTGCTCGTTTGAGTCCCAGCTACTCTGCTTCCAATCCAACTTCCTGCTAATGTATTCTGGGAGGCAACAGATGATGGCTCAAGTACTTGAGCCCCTGTTACCCATGTGGAAGACCAAGATGGAGTTCTGGGTTCCAGGCTTCAGCCTGGCCCAGCCCTGGTTGTTGTAGGCATTTGGGGAGCAAACCCAGCAGATGAATAATCTCTCTTTCTGGAGCCGGCACTGTAGCCTAGTAGGTTAATCCTCTGCTTGCAGTGCCGGCAACCATATGGGTGCCGGTTCTAGTCCCGGCTGCCCCTCTTCCAATCCAGCTCTCTGCTATGGCCTGGGAAAGCAGTAGAAGATGGCGCAACTCCTTGGGCCCCTGCATCCATGTGGGAGAATGGAAGAAGCTCCTGGCTCCTGGTTCTGGATCAGCTCAGCTCTGGCCATTGCGGTCATATGGAGTGAACTAGCAGAATGGGGGACCTCTCTCTCTCTCTGCCTTTACTTCTCTCTGTAACTCTGTCTTTCAAATAAATAAAATAAATCTTTACAAAAATATACAAGAGTTTAGACACAAAAGATACAGAAAGCAAATAAAAGGACTAGTATATTACAAGGAAAATACTAATTAAGGCTGTATGTTTTGAATCTTATCTCCCTAATCTCACTATGAGACCCCAACTATGAGTTAATTATAGTCAACCTACATGCTTATCCTAAACCAATGCTTAAATTTTAGGTATGTAACAATTTGCAGAGCTGTTTCACAAAAATTCCATTTTATGAAACAAAGAATTCATTTACAAAATTGTGTTGTTGTACTCTGTAGCATATAGGGTTATTTAGACTCTCAATTTAAGCAGAGAATGAATTTATTGGACATGTGTTAGACACCATACAGAACCAAGGGGCAGCCCTAAGACCAGGTCCCCAGAGGCCAAGAACAGGAGTAGCTTCATAAGGTTATGTAACAAGTCATGGAACACTTCACAAGGCTGCCATCAGGAACTTGGGTCAACCATTCTCTCAGGTCCTTGAGTTTCAGAGCCCTGGAAGAGAGACTTATGGGCTCAGTATGAGTAATGGAGGGCAGGGTCCTTGTCTCACAGTTTGACCAAACCATAGCCAATTGAGAAGAGATTATCTCCCAGATGTAAACTGGGGTGCAATGACCAAACAAAAATTATCAATTAAAAAAATGGCGAGCTAGTTGTGGACAGCAGGGAAAGCTGCCACTGGCAATGTCACATCCTTTATGAGCACCAGTTCACATCCCAGCTGCTGTTTCCAATCCGACTCACTGCTATGAGCCTGAGAAAGTAGCTGGAGATGGCCCAAGTGCCTGGGCCCTGCATCTACACAGGAGACCTGGATGCACTCCCTGGCTCCTGGCTTTGGCCTGGCCCATTCCCGGCTATTGTGGCCATTTGGGAAGTGAGTCAGCAAATGCAACATCTCTCACTCTGCTTTTCAAATAAGTAAATAAATCCTTTTTATAACGCAAAGTAATGCCTTCTTGATGCCTCTAGTGAGAATTTGTCTCCCCACCTCTTAGAGATGCAGGGCTCATGTGTGGCAGCGCTTCAGCCACCTAACCTGTATGGAGTGCAGAGGTGGTTTCTGTTCCTTCCCATGTGCCGCAGTAACAGACGAGTCCCTAGGCCTAGAGATCTTGTGGGTGGCTCTTTCCAAACTAGTTCAGAAATAGCCTGAAGAGTACACTTCAGCAAAAGCGAATGCCTTTTTCTCTATACCACTATGGACAATTACAAATATTTCTAATTTGAAAAACATACAAAATTAATATGGGATGATAGAAATCATTAGTCATTTTCTTATCTTTTTTAAATTTCACAGAACAGTTCTCATTTTAGTAGGAAATCTTTTAAGTTAAAAACAATATAATATGCCTGTTTAGGACTGATTTCAGTTAAGTCTCTTCAATAGTTCATCTGGGGGGCCGGCACTGTGGCACAGTAGGTTAATCCTTTGCCTGTGGTGCTGGCACCCCATATGGGCACTGGTTCTAGCCCCTGCACCCACGTGGGAGACCCAGAAGCTCCTGGCTCCTGGCTTCAGATTGGCTCAGCTCTGGCTGGGCAAGGCCGAAGCCAGGAGCCAGGAACTGCATCTAGGTCTTCCGTGTAGATGCAGGGGCCTGAGCACTTGGGTTGTCTTCCACTGCTTTCCCAGGCCATCAGCAGAAAGCTGGATAGGAAGAGGAACAGCCAGGACCCAAACTGGCACCCATATGGAATGCTAGAGCCACAGGTGGAGGCTTAACCTGTTACACCATAGTGCTGGTCCCATCTTTTTTTTTTTTTTATTGTTATTTATTTATTTGAAAGGCAAGGAGAGAGAGATGATATCTTCCATCTGCTGGTTCACTCCTTAAATGTCTGCAACAGCCGGGGCTGGGCCAGGCCGAAGTCAGAAGCTAGAAGCCAGCAGCTCCATCGAGTGTCCTCTGTGAGTGGCAGTGGCCCAAGCACTTCAGCCATTACCTTGTTGCCTCCCAGGATGTGCATTAGCAGGAAGGTAGATTGTAAGTGAAGTAGCAGGGACTCAAACCAGCACTCTGATTTGGGATGCAGATGTCCCAAGCTGTTGCTTAATTAGCTGCGCTACAAAGCCCATTGCAGGTCAGCAGCTTTTTTTTTTTTTTTTTTTTTTTGAATAAAACAAAATGCAGCAATGCTTACACAGTTAGACCATGAATAAGAATCAAGCACTATGAAAAGAGCAGGCGAATCCACACAGTGGAGTAGCATTGTCATAAAAAGTGCACAAAATACTGATACATGCTACAGAATGCATGAACCTCAAAAACATTATGCTAAATGAAAGGAAGCAGACATACAGGAAGTGTCCAGAACAGGCAAATCCACAGAAAGCTGAGTGGTTGGCAGAGCTGGGAGGAGGGGTGAAGGAAGAGTGACTGCTGCTGATTGTGGATTTCCGTAATCAGATAGGGGAATGCTTGCACAACTTTGTGAGCATATGTTAAAAACCACTGAACTGTACACTTGGAAAGGGTAAATTTCATGTTACGTGAATTCTATCTCAATAAATAAGTTTTTTAAAGGGAGAGAGGGGGCTTAATGAGAGGTTTGGCATGAGAAGAAATTGTTCTAAAGGCCTCCTAAGAAAGGCATGGAATTCGGTATTTATGTCTTGGCAAAGACAAAGAGTAGAAGAAAAAAGCATAGAAAAGAATACACAGTAATTATATCCTTGAAAGCCTAAACATAACAATAACAAAAAAGGTTTTAATTACATTGCTCAGACCCTGAGATAAATCATTTTTGCCTTTTTGTAAAGTACATGGTGACTTGCTCTTTTTTTCCTTTTCTGCCAGGTACTAAGAAAAGTCGCCTGCAGCCGTGGGTGCGTCTCCCAGCCTGTGACCCAGCTGCGGGCTCCACCACCCGTCCAGCAGTTTATGATGGCGAGGCACCTGAACTCACTGAAGCTTTGTAAGGATCTTCTGTTTATTTGGAAGAAGAAGCATACGGCTTTCAGGCCATGCCAGGAAATCATATCCTAACCATCTCTGCTTGCCCCAGTGAAACGCAGGCTTCCCTGGATTTTCTTTTCCTCATTCTCTGCATTTCAATCTGTGTGTTTTTAGTCTCTGAGGTAACTGAGAAGCCTTTGGGTTCTGTGAACTAAGCACATTCCTTCAAAACCACAGGCATCCACTTCTCATTGGATTTATGACAATCACAACATTGGCACGCAGGTAAAAAAAAGACCTCAATTTGCTTTTCCCATCACACCTCTCCTTACCTCAGGGAACCCCACTTCCACGGAAAAGGCAGAAGGGTAACTAACGCCTGCCACCCTGACCCTGTCCAAGCGGTCTTCTGTATTCCACAGGGATTTGACCTTTGCCCTGTGCACTCCAGAGGCCCGACCTGCTGACGTACTTGTGAATGGGCCTGCTGGAAGATGGTGGGCTCTCCAGGAACAGCAGACGCCAGCACGGAGCGCCCCTCCTTTTGGGTAATCCCCTCGGGAGATTGCTCTCTGAGCCTAATGAGTTTATGGATTAAACTCTTCTAGGGGCTGGAAGGGCCTGAGAGCACTCTAAACTCTGAGAAGATTAGGACTTTATCCTTTGTTCAAGACATACACCATGGTTCACTCTAAGCACTTAATAAATAACAACAGGAATCTGCGCCACATAAAAAAAGAGCTAGAAAAAGTTTCAAAATACATAAGTGGGTGGATTAGAGCTCACTGTAAAGAGTAAAAAAATTAGAAGTAAACAAGGTTTCAGATGGTTGATATGAAAAGGCAAAAAAACGGGATTTTTTGTGTTCACTTTCTAGTTGATGCTGGGTGGACTGTTCTGAAGAGAGGCTATAACTGCTGAGACAGGAAAACTAAGTGAAGTCTTTTTAAATATAACTTACGTTCTTTATAATTTTTTAAAAAAATGTACTTGAGTGACAAAAAGAGGGAGAGAGAGATAGAAATCTTCCACCCACTGGTTTATTCCCCAAATGCCTGCAAAAGCCAGAGCTTGGCCCAAGGCAAAGCTGGGAGTCATAAACTCAATCTAGGTCTCCACACAGGTGACAGAGACTGGACTGCCTGAACCATCACCTGCTGTCTCCCTGTGTGTACATTGGCAGGAAGATGGAGTAGGAGTGTGACAGCCTAGGTACTCTGACATGGACCCAGCCACCTGAACTGGTGTCTTAACCACTAGGCCAAATGCCTGTCCCCAAAGTATAATTTTTTTTAAAGATTCACTTATTTGAAAAGCAGAGTTACAGACAAACACACACATACACACACACACAAAATTAGAGAGAATCTTCCCATTTGCTGGTTCATTCCTCAAATGGCTGCAATGGCTGCAATGGCCAGGGCTGGGGCAGGCTGAAGCTAGGACCCACCCAGGTCTCCCAGGTGGGTGGCAGGGGCTCATCTTTTGCTCTTTTCCCAGGCATATTTGCAGGGAGCTGGATCAGAAATGGAGCTGCCAGGACTCGAATAGGCCCCCATATGGGATGCCAGCATTATAGGCAGTGGCTTAACTTGCTGTGCCACAATGCTGGCCCCGACAAAGTAGAATCTTTGCAACTAAAAAATGTCAACCTAGGCTGAAGAGCATGGTTTCTCCCTCTAATGGCCATACAATTAGTAGTATTTCTACTGATAAGCATAATTACAAAAAATTCTTATAAAAATTTGCTTGAGTTTAGAATGGCAACAACCTGACTAAAAGTCTAGAGTACATTAATCTAAATATTTATAGTTCTGATATTGTTTTTACTTTTTTATTGAAAAGATTTATTATATTTGACAGGCAAAGTGACAGAAAGAGAGGGAGAGACAGAGAAAGAGATCTTCCATCTGCTTCTTCCCCCAAAGGCCACAATGGCCAGGGCAGGGCCAAGCAGAAGCCAGGAACCTGGAACTCCATCTGGGTCTCCCATATGGGTGGCAGGGGCCCAAGCACTTGGGCCATCTTCCACTGCCTTCCCAGGTGCCTTAGAAGGGAGCTGGAGCCAAAGCAGAGCAGCTGGGCCTGGAACTGGCACTCTAATATGGGAGGCTGTGTTCCAAGTGGCAGCTTCACTTGCTGAGCCATAATGCTGACCCCTCTTTTTTACTTTAAACCCATTAAGGCAATAAAGGTCTTTCTCCTTTATTTCCCCATTTTGGTGTGCAGAATTTTACAGATGCATGGTATCATGTATACTGAAGTCATCTGAGTTCAGAGAGGAGGAGCTATAAAAACATAAAATCAGGGCTGGCACTATGGCATGGTGGGTAAAGCCGCCACCTGCAGTGCCTGCATCCCATATGTGAGCCGGTTTGAGTCCCGGCTGCTTCACTTCCAATCTAGTTCTCTGCTATGGCCTGGGAAAGCAGTAGAAGATGGCCCAAGTACTTGGGCTCCTGCATCCATGTGGGAGACCCAGAAGAAGCTCCTGGCTCCTGGCTTCGGATTGGCACAGCTCCAGCCATTGCAGCCATTTGGGGAGTGAACCAGCAGATGGAAGACCTCTCTCTCTCTGCCTCTCCTCTCTTTAGCTCTTCCAAATAAATAAATAAATCTTAAAAAAAAAAAAAACATGACATCAAGGAGTCATTAATACCTAGTGATCAAATCATTATATATTTTAGTGTCATGAAGTAGATCATTGTTTTCTCATCTCCACATTACAAACATTTACAAAGCTGAAAAGTCACAGGCTGATTCTGCTTTTATAAGTAAAACATGACTTTCTAAGTCTGTAAAGCTCACTGAACTAACCACATCAGTGGTGGGGTTGTGCTCATTGTTTTTGTTCTAAGGAAAGTATTTACAAATTTGAACACAGCAGTCATGGTGGTTTCAGAAGTGCACATATTTCCGTTAGCTGCAATGCACTATGATAACCTTTCCACCAAGATATTTTCTACAGTTTGTGAAAGAAAGGAAAAGGCATTAGGGTAACCTATGATTATGGAAACTCTGGAAGTGTAAGCTGGGGGGGACTTCATCAAATATATATTTAAGTACAGAGAAGAGTAAATTACAGCAGGAGGACTTCCACACAGAGCTGACAGAACTTCCTGAGCACAGGGCTGTCAACAGCTACACAGAAGGCAGTTATATCCCTGATGGGCTTTCCTTTGGGGATGAAAAACAACACCAATAATTTTGTTTAGTTGTACTATTCTTAAGGGACTAAGCATCTCAATTTTTATTCCAAGCTCTTGCCCCGACAAAGAGTTCAAAGTAGAGGTATACATACAGTGCACAAGTGAGAGCAGAATTTATAAAAGTGAGTGGATATACACTCATGTGTGAGTGTGGACCTTCCACACAGAGATACCCATCATGAGTGGGTCACATTGTTGCCTATGAGACAGTGTAGGAGGAGGCCAAGAAGGACCTGAGAGTAAGGGCCAGAGCCAGAAAGCAAAAGGGGTGTTCCCATGTGTAACAGTCACTTTTATGGGGTAGCAGGTGGTGCTCTTGACTGAGTATATAGTTGGGGTGAAATCTGGGTGGGTACAGGTGAGGCATTCTGGGAGTTTTAAGGTGCCTCCACGTGGAGTTTAACTTCCACATGGCCTTCATGGCCATGATGGCATCGCTTCCTTCCTGGTCCCAGTTAGGACACAGTTGCATCACGGATTGACAGGTAAGTGGGGAGTTACAATTCAGGGCAAGAGGCAGAAACTATTAGGAACAACTTGTGGCTCACCTATTCCTACCCAATCTTCCTGCCTACTTCCTCCATATCACTATTACCTACAGAAGAGAATGGGCTTCAAGTATGTCTTGAGATTCCCATGGTTTTTTTGTTTTTGTTTTTAACTTACCTGGAGGAAAACAGGCAGAAATCAGGAACTCTAGGCATCAAGTTCTCAGCGTGCTTGTCTGAGTCCTTTGGGGAGTGAGTAGTTTTGAATAGGTGAGCTTTTTTTTTTTTTTTTTTTTAAGATTTATTTTTACTTATTTGAAAGAGTTACTCAGAGAGAGGAGAGGCGGGGGGGGGGGGGTGGGAGAGAGGGAGAGAAAGTCTTCTTCCATCCGATGGTTCACTCCCCAATTGGCCGCAATGACTGGAGCTGCGCCGATCCGAAGCCAGGAGACAGGAGCTTCCTCCAGGTCTCCCAAGCAGGTGCAGGGGCCCAAGGACTTGGCCATCCTCCATTGCTATCCCAGGCCATAGCAAAGAGCTGGATCAGAAGTAGTAAAGCAGCTGGGTCTCGAACCGGAGTCTATATGGGATGCCGGTGCTTCAGGCCAGGGCGTTAACCCACTGCACCACAGCAATGGCCTCGAATAGGTGAACTTTTTGAGAGCTATGTGTTCATCACTCTAATAATTAAAATTTCTAGGGTGGGGATTGAAACATCAGTTAGGACACTCAGAGATCCGAGTGCCTGGATTGGAGTCTCCAGATTCCAGCTTCCTGCAAATGCACACCCTGGGAGGCAGGGGTGATACCCTGAGAGACTGGATCTCTGCCACCACTGTGGGAGACCTGGATTGAGCTCCAGCTCCACTCACTGAGGCACTAAAGGAGTAAACCACTGGACAGGAGTGTTCTCGCTCTCAGATTACAAACACAGCTTTGGGTGAAAATATTGTATTAAAATATAAACTTGATCTTGTTTTCTTCTAAAGGTTATGAAAGTCAAACTCATTATAGAAATTACAATGAAAACAACCAGTTAGCAGTCTCCCTGTTTCTTTTTTTTTTTTTTAAGATTTATTTATTTATTTGAAAGTCAGAGTTACACAGAGAGAGGAGAGGCAGAGAGAGAGAGAGAGAAAGGTCTTCTGTTTGCTGGTTCACTCCCTAATTAGCCACAATGGCTGGAGCTGCGCCAATCCGAAGGCAGGAGCCAGGAGCCTCCTACAGGTCTCCCATGCAGGTGCAAGGGCCCAGGGACTTGGGCCATCTTCCACTGCTTTACCAAACCACAGCAGAGAGCTGGATAGCAAGTAGAGCAGCCAGGACTTGAACTGGCGCCCATATGGGATGCCAGCACTGCAGGCAGCGGCTTTATCCACTACACCACAGCGCTGGCCCCTTTCCCCATTTCTTAAACAGAGTATATTGTACATAATGCAAAGTTATAAAATAGTTGAGCCTTTAGGTGGCACAACTATTTCAATAATGGTAAGCATTTGTTGAGTACTTCCTAAAGCTGGACAATCTGCGTACACAGTCTCATTTAGTCCTTAAAAGCCAGTGTGGTAGGTGATCCTAAATTCTCATTTTAGAGGTGAAGAAAGTAAGGCTCTGAGAAGGACCCAGAAGAAGCCACAGAGCCTTTTGTCCAACTTCTTCTTCTTCTTCTTCTTCTTTTTTTTTTTTTTTTTTTTTTTTTACAGGCAGAGTCAGACAGTGAGAGAGAGAGAGAGAGAAAGAGAGAAAGGTCTTCCTGCCATTGGTTCACCCCAAGTGGCTGCTACAGCAGGCGCGCTGCACCAATCCGAAGCCAGGAGCGAGGTGCTTCCTCCTGGTCTCCCATGCGGGTGCAGGGCCCAAAGACCTGGGCCATCCTCCACTGCACTCCTGGTCCACAGCAGAGAGCTGGACTGGAAGAGGAGCAACTGGGACAGAATCCGCGCTCCAACTGGGACTAGAACCCAGGGTGCTGGCGCCGCAGGTGGAGGATTAGCCTAGTGAGCCACGGCACCAGCCCCCAACTTCTAACGTTAGCCTTTTACCTTCCTCATTTATATCCTTAAAAGTCATGAACTATTATGAACTTTAAAGACTTGACACATGAATCCTTTACACAAACTCTTTTTTTAAAAAGATTTATTTGGCTTTTTCTTTCTGTGCCCATAGCGCTTCTGCAACATGAATGTTCCGAAAACCCGCTGGACCTTCTGTAGTAAGTATGGCAAGCACCAGCCCCATAAGGTGACACAGTATAAGAAGGGCAAAGACTCTGTATGCTCAGGGAAAGCGGCGTTATGATAGGAAGCAGAGTGGCTATGTGGGACAGACTAAGCCGATTTTCCAGAAAAAGGCTAAAATTACAAAGAAGATTGTGCTGAGGCTTGAGTGTGTGGAGCCCAAGTGCAGATCCAAGAGAATGTTGGCTATTAAGAGATGTAAACATTTTGAATTGGGAGGAGATAAGAAGAGAAAGGGGCAAGTGATCCAGTTCTAATCTTTATTTTCTGTTTTGTTATGAAGACAATCAAATCTAAAGGTTACCACTGCTCACTTCCTTTGGTCTTTTGGATGGGAATGAACCAGAGCCATCAATGAAACTCCTCTTGGAAATTAAAAATAAATAAATAAATAAATTTGTTTGAAAGGCAGAATGACAGAGAGAGATTATCACCCACCCACTGGTTCACTCCCCAAATATCTGTAACAGCCAGGGCTGAGCAAGGCCAGGTTTTTCAAACTTTATTTGATTTTTCAGTTCTCAAAGAAGATACACTATAATACTCTGCACCCCTTTCTAATTAGCTGCTTTAAATCTGTCCAAGCTTGGAGATAATCAACAACAAACCCAGCTTGTTGAAATTCTGTGAAACACTTGTGGAGACTGCCAATAAGTACATACAGATTTTGTGATACACACATAGATATATGCTCAGCTATGCTCTGAGGTGTCAGGTTACTATTCTGACTTTGAGACATAAAGGATATAATGCTTAAGTCTAAGCATGCATTAGCCAATTTGTACTCTTTCTACACATTTCTAACTGCTCAACTCACAATAGCTAAGATGTGGAATTAACCTAGGTGTTCATCAATTGATGACTGGGTAAAGAAGACATGGTATATGCATGCTCATATGGGATGCCGGTGTTGCAGGCTGCGGCTTAACCTGCTGTGCCTCCACCCCAGCCTCGAGAGATTAGTTTTAAAAGGTTTATCACTGACAAACACTGCACAAGGTGCTTGCGCAGTGAATACCACAGGCAGTGGTGAACAGGTATGAAAATCAAGGGAATTAATCCTTCAGCATAACTGTTAAAGGCATTTTAAAACACTGTCTCCTTATCCTTTTAGTTCTTGAACCTTAACTAGGCATCAAGATGTTATGTTGGAAAGGAAAATGTGAGGGAACCATGGCTTTGAGCTTGATCATTATCAGGTAATTCCTTAGTGTTTCTGTCCCACAAAGAACAGATCAAGTTTGTTGTAACTGAACCATACTGCCCCTGGGTTCCTAGCTGGGCTCTTGAATGGCTGTGTCCCGCCAGAAGGCTAACGAAGGCAAGCTTTTAATTTTACTTTACTATCGATGTGTTTTCATGAATGAAGTGTACTACCAATAAATGCACATCTTATCTTGTCTTATCTTGTATCTGATCCTTTAAAAAAAAAAAGAAAAGAAAATATGGTAAATGTACACAACTGAGTATCAGTCATAAAAAGAATGAAATCCTGATGTTTGCAACACATTCAATGGGGAGATCATTATGCTAAATGAAATAAGCCAGACCCAAAGACAAATACCATGTTCCTCCTACTTGTGGTACTCAACATATACAGTATAAGACTTGTGTGTATGTCCTATCATTTGGTATATAGTTATAAATGTTAGTATGTAAATGACAATATATTCTTCCTCACATTAAAAATATGGGTAGAGGGAAGAGTAAGGATTCTTGGGGTGCTAGCAATGTGTTGTTCTTAATTTGGATGTTGGTTATGAGTGTGATCAGAGGACCAGAAACTAGTATTTCTATACATTTATGTGCATTTACTGATAGTACACTATATTTCAACAAAATGTTAAAAGAACCAACATATTCATAATCTAAAGTTTCAGTAAAAATTCAAATTATTTATAGATGTGAAAGGCATATTACCCAGAGTTAACAAACCTGGGTTATACCGAAGAGTGGAACAATGACAGTATCTACACAAAATTATGTGTATAAACAAGCTACGGAAATTATCAAGTGTGGATTCGGCACGTGGGTTGGGCTACCACTTGGAATGACTACATGCTAAACTGGAGTGCCTGGGATTGAGTCCTGCCTTCACATTTATGATCCAGCTTCCTACTAATATGTACCCTAGGAGACAGCAGATGATGGCTCGACTTTGTGGGTCCTTAACACCCATATGGGAAACCTGGGTTGAGTTCCTGGTTCCAGGCTGTTGTAGGGGCTTGGGGAGTAAACTAGCAAATGGAAGATCTTTCTTTCTCTGTTGCTCTGCCTTTCAAATGATAAATAAACTTTCAAAAAAAAAAGTATCTCTCACAAACCAGTCATTAAGAAAATATATCAAATATTGCATAAACCACATAAGGCAAGAGAATCCACAAGGACATGGAATGTTTCAACAAGAAGAAGCTCATTCAACTGCTTACACCAAAAAAGTGAACTCCAGATTCTGAAAGAAGGTAGGGAGACTGCTCCCAGCTCATCCTGGCTCCAAAAGGTGCAGAAGGCAGGCTATCACAGAGGAGCAAAGTTCAGATAAAGACGACCAGAGGAGTCTGATACAAATTTGAAAAGAAGACTAGCACAGGCGTTCTTGTTTTGATTCAGTTAAGAACAGCAGACAAAGAGGTAAAAGAGGTTGCTCTGAGGGGAAACAGGGCTATTATTTCAGTCTGGCTGGAGTCAGCCCTGTTTATCTTCTATCAAATGTGGACAAATAAGCCTCACACAGCTATTTTTGTCATATAAGCTTGGCAGGCAGGTTGCTTTTAAACTCAATGGCATATGCTACTATTTCATGCAATACATAAAGTCTCCTTCTGTTTATGAGTTAATAAGTGAACTTCATTAATCAAATTGTTACTATAATTAAAAATTATTTCTAATTAGTTTGCTACTACCTAACAATACAATTGTTTTATAATTGTAGACTATATACCTGTAGGAAAAGGGGGGGGTCCATGTGCCTGCAGGTGACAATGGGTAGCAATTTCAAGTGTGCTTTTCAGTAAGAGATGTCAGTCTGACCTGAAAATCTCTAATTCTTAGGAAGCAAAGTCTTTTTTTTTTTTTTTTTTTTTTTGACAGGCAGAGTGGACAGTGAGAGAGAGAGACAGAGAGAAAGATCTTCCTTTGCCGTTGGTTCACCCTCCAATGGCCGCTGCGGCCGGCGCATTGCACTGATCTGAAGGCAGGAGCCAGGTGCTTCTCCTGGTCTCCCATGCTGGTGCAGGGCCCAAGCACTTGGGCCATCCTCCACTGCACTCCCGGGCCATTGCAGAGAGCTGGCCTGGAAGAGGGGCAACCGGGACAGAATCTGTGCCCTGACCGGGACTAGAACCCGGTGTGCCAGTGCCGCTAGGCGGAGGATTAGCCTGTTGAGCTGCGGCGCCGGCCTGAAGCAAAGTCTTGATAGAGCCTAAAGTCCAGCTTAAAGTCTGACCATTCTGAAGGACCTCCTAGGTTGTTCCATGGGGATAAGACTCTAAGGTTAAGGCCCTGGACACATAGTTAAGAACGAACTCCCATTTCTACTCTTCCATTTAATTCTCCCTAACTCCTGTCATCTTGTCTGCACTCTCTTAGGCTGACCTAATAAGTTGGCATGTGTTTTTCAGGCCAATAGTTTTTGGTTGCCTACTAAAAAAAACAAAACATTCAGATTTGTATAGAAGGGACATCTGCCTATAATGAAATAAAACAGCCTTCTCCTCCCCACCCTTACGGTTTATTCAAATAAAATTATAAAAGTGACTGTAATATCTAGGTAATCAACAATCAACTATATTACTCTGCATCCATTATTTACGAATGTAAATGGCAGGGTGTCTTTTAGATCCTTTGGGTATTAAGAGTAAAATTAGTTCTTGATAAAATGCAATATATGATTATTCAAATGTGAGTACTATTTAAGCTAATTAGCCATGACAACTCAAACTTAGGCAACAGGGTAAGACTTATCATCTTCAAATACAAAGAAAAAAATGTACAAACTGCCTATGACAATGTGGCATTTAAAAATTATATTTACTTTTAATTATTCTGTGGTTATTAACGTCATGAGGTGCTTTTATAAGTAAAAAAACCATTAAACTGTGAAGAAATATTCTGAATATTAATAAACAGTATTGCATTGTGAATTTTATTTTTAAATTCTGATCAACAATGAAGAAAATAAAAAGCAGTCAAAAGAAGTACCAAAAACAGGATACTCATTCATATATACAGAAAATATGAACAATATATATTCATTTCTAGTTGATTCAATCTTATGTACACATTTAAAATACAAAATACATCTTAATTTGTCAAGAAGCTGGCCACATTTAGCACCAGGAAAAGGAACTTTTCAATATTCTGGAATAAGAAGAAATGTCATGGAATCAGATATATCACCAACAAGTAAAAAAACAAACTCTGAAAAGCAATTGTTATACATTACCAATTCACAAATGATTCAAAGGGACTAAAACTCTGAAGCTGGCCCTACTTGATGTTGCGGACAACTCTTCTACAGTGGTTTGTCTTCATCTCCTCCAATGCTTGTTCCAGTTGCTGAACCAAATGGAGCAGGGTGGCTGGATCTGTCTGTAGAACCTTGGTGTTATGATCTCCATTTTGATTCAGGTGTAGTTTTATGGTCACTGCTGGTTTGATCTGCTGCCTGAGACTTCTGCTTGCCAGCTTGATTTTAAATGGAGTAAGAGTGGAACAACTATTTAATAACCACAATGAGTACATTCTGTTTATAATTGCCTTATACATTAACACAAAAATAAAACTTCAAATGATCAGACTTCAAAATGAAAGGTAAACTTAAAAATCTTTGTAAAGGAAAAAAAATGAGAATATATGCAATAAATATTCTTCAAAGAATACTAAAGGGGTTGGCAGCATCCCATACTGTCCTAGCTGCTCCACTTCCCATCCAGCTCCTTACTAATATGTCTGGGAAAGCAGCAGACGATGGATGGCCCAAGTTCTTGGCCCCCTGCATCCACATGGGAGACTCAGAGGAGACTCCTTGCTTTGGTGCAGCCCAGTCCCAGCTGTTGTGGCCAGTTGGAGAGTGAACCAGTGGACAGAAGATCTCTCTCTTTGTGTCTCCCTCTCTCTCTGTAACTCTGCCTTTCAAATAAATGAATCTTTTTTTAAAATTTTTATTTATTTATTTATTTTTATTTTTTTACAGGCAGAGTGGACAGTGAGAGAGAGAGAGACAGAGAGAAAGGTCTTCCTTTGCCGTTGGTTCACCCTCCAATGGCCGCGCAGCGGCTGGCGCACCGCACTGATCTGATGGCAGGAGCCAGGTACTTATCCTGGTATCCCATGGGGTGCAGGGCCCAAGTACTTGGGCCATCCTCCACTGCACTCCCTGGCCACAGCAGAGAGCTGGCCTGGAAGAGGGCAACTGGGACAGAATCTGTGCCCCAACCGGGACTAGAACCTGGTGTGCCGGCGCTGCAAGGAGGAGGATTAGCCTAGCGAGCTGCGGCGCTGGCCAAATGAATAAATCTTAAAAAAAAAAAAAAAAGGGAATACCTAAAAATGGAGACAACAGAAGTGATAAACTAGAAGAAGGTGCACCAGTGCTGTGGCTTAGCAGGTAAAGCCACTGCTGCAGTGCTGGCATTCCATGTGGGCACTGGCTTGAGAGCTGGCTGCTGTACTTCCAAACCAGCTCTCTCCTATGGCTTGGGAAAGCAGCAGAAGATGGCTCAAGTCCTTGGGCCCCTGCACCTGTGTGAGGGACCTGGAAGAAGCTCCTGGCTCTTGGCTCCAGCTGTTGTGGCGATTGGGGAATGAACCACAAGATGGAAGATCTCTGGTTCTACCTCTCTGTAACTCTTTCAAATGAATAAATAAATACTAAAAAACAAACAACAACAACAAAAAACCCTGGAAGATATTTTGCAATGCATATATAACCAAAAAATGATGACTATCCAGAATTTATAATGAATCCTTTTGATTTAATATCAAAGAGAAAAACTCTCAAAACCCAAGAGAAAAATGAACAGATCTCAATCAGCATTTTATAAAAGAACCAAGATACTGATCAAAGACTGAAATTTACTGTCCCAAAATAATCTGTAAACAGGTCAATTCTTTTGGGTGTGCTAAGTCCCCAAACATAAACCAGTTATTTTAAGGTAAAAATATCTCTTTAAGATCATCTCTGTAGTATAGAAAAGTACAGCTAGGGTAGATATGCAAACTATAAATACAGGAAAAGCTGCTTATTCAATTAGTACCATTCATTTTTATTTCCTCTACATCTGCAATAACAGGGACTGAATATACTTAGGTTTGTAATTAAGCTACAATTTTTTTTTAAAAAACATAAGTCACTCCATTTACCCTTTAATTTTAAATAATATATCTAAATTAGCAACCTTACAGATAAGTATCTATAACATTCTTTTAGAATTCTAGAAAAGAGATTATAAAACATCCTTAGCAAACACTCAGTAAAGACATAATCAGGGGTCTGGTGCCATGGCATAGTAGGTTAAGCCTTTGCCTGTGGCACTGGCATCCCATATGGGTACCAGTTCCAGTCCTGCTCCACTTCTGATCTAGCTCCCTGCTAATGTGCCTGGGAAGATGGCCCCAGTGCTTGGGCCCCCGCACCTGAGTGGGAGACCCAGAGGAAGCTCCTGGCTCCTGATCAGCCCAGATCAGCTGTTGTGGCCATCTGGGGAGTGAACTGGTGGACGGAAGACCTCTCTTTCAATCTCTCCCTCTCTCTATAACTCTGCCTCTCAAATAAATAAAACCTCAAAAAAAAAAAAAAAAAAAAAAAAAAAAGAAGACATAATCTGAGCTAATTTTTTCTCAGAAAGATTTCTCTCAGACTACAGAATAAAGAACCACAGCTGACAAAGTTCTAGACATGTACTTATTTTTTAATGGAGATGAAATTCTGCCACCTTCCCTGTGAACCCAACAATAACAGCATCTTTTAAAAGGGCATCAATTGTGCTGACAATTTATGACATATGGGAAAATATTCCTATAAGAAATTAAAATATGGTGATTAATGTTTCCCATAAGCAACTGCACCATAATTATATGGTAATTGTCCATTCACTACCAGTCTCCAGTTACTCAAAAATGAAAGGCTCTGTATCCTATTATTAGTTTCCCAGCCATTTAGCTGGTCTCATCCGACATGCCCTCTTCTTGCCACAAACAGAAAATTCTACTACAGCTAAAAACCCATATAATAATTTCAACTAACGAGCACAGGATCTCAATTAGTTTTATGCAGCTTTGTAAGCCCTTAAGTGCATTTCACCCTAAGTGGCAATATTCATTCAGTAAACCCTCAACTTTAAAGCATAATCATTCTTATATGAATTCAGCAATTCAAACTCATTTCATTGGGTAAATGAGCTCTCTTAAATTTAATTTTAGAAAATTCAGTTTATTAATTTGTGACTTTTTTTTTTAAAGATTTATTTATTTGAAAGGCAGAGTTACAGAGAGGTACAGGCAGAGAGAGAGAGAGATATCTTTGATCTGCTGGTTCATTCCTCAATTAGCCAAAATAGCTGTGGTTGTGTAGATCTGCAGCCAGGAGCCAGGGGCTTCTTCTGGATCTCCCATGCAGGTGCAGGGGCTCAAGAACTTGGGTCATCTTCTACTGTTTTCCCAGGCCATAGCATAGAGCTGGATTGGAAAGTGGAGCAGCCAGAACTTGAACCAGCGCCCATACGGGATGCCAGCACTGTGGATAGTGGTTGTACCCGCTATGCCACAGTGCCAGCCCCATTTTGTGACTTTATAAAATGTCTTCATAATGGAAAAAAAAACAAAGCAAATCAACAAAGTCAAAAGAAACTATTAAGAATTACTGAACCCCCAAATCAGAGGATACTCCAACATAAAAGACAGGTAATGATCGATGACAAATGACTGCTGAATCACATAAACATGACCATTCCCACATCTCCCCCTGGTTATTGTGAAAGGTCCTAGCTCTAAAGGCTTAACTACAGTGATCTCCTCTCCATGATCCCCACATGCTTGCTGCATATGATGTCCGCAAGAGAATGAAGTGTGTCTTGTTCTTTGCTGTATCCATAACACCTGGCAAACATCAGTTGTAAAACAAATGTTTGATAAATAATTTAAGCCTATGCTACCTTTCCCCTCCCAACCACCTTTTTTTTCTTGTTGTTCCCTGAAGATTTTATTTATTTATTTGAGAGGTAGAGTTACAGTGAGAAGGAGAGACAGAAGAAAGGTCTTCCATCCACTGATTCACTCCCCAAACGGCTGCAACACCCAGAAGTGAGCTGATCCAAAGCCAGGAGCCAGGAACTTCTGGGTCTCCCTCATGGGTGCAGGGACCCAAGCTCTTGGGCCATTTTCTACTGTTTTACCCAGGCCACAGCAGAGAGCTGGATCGGAAGAGGAACAGCCGGGACTAGAACCAGCACCCAGGTGGGATTCCAGCGCCGCAGATGCAGGATTAACCTACTGTAACACAGTGCCAACCCTTAACAACCATTTTTTAACACTGAACACCTATTATGTGGTAGGTACTGGTTGGAGATGCCATATCTGCCTTCATGGGGCCTATAATCTAGTTTATACCATATCTTGTGTTCATGCCTATTCAAGAACTCATTACACTTGATTATAATCACAAATTTTCAACTTTATTTTTTAAATGATTTATTCATTTGAAAGGCAAAGTCACAGAGAGAGAGAGGAAGAGACAACAGTGAAATCTTCTATCTGATAGTTTACCTCCCTAATGTCCACAACAGCCAGTTTTGGGCAAGGCTGAAGTCAAGAGCTGGAAACTCCATCCTGGTCTCCCACATGTGTGGCAGGGACCCAAATACTTGGCCATCTTCCTCTACCTATCCAAGCCCACTATCAGGGAGCTGAATCAGAAGTAGAGCAGCGGGACAAAAATTGGTATTCTGATATGGGGTGTCAGTGTCACAAGCAATAGCTTAACCTGCTGTGCCACAATACTGGCCTCATGATTTTTCATCTACTTTTGGGGGTCTCCTTCTGTAAGACTGTGTGGATTTAAAGGCAAGTACTATGTTTTTTTTGATTGCTATTTCCATAAGGCCTGGTATACAGCATACATTCAACAAATAGTTTGATAAATGAATAGTAAGGTAGAATCATCAATGGATAAGTGAAACATAAAAATTATCTTTTCTATGGTTATCTGCACATAACCAAGGATGCTCAGTGACAACAGAATACCTTTTCTCTCTAAGCTATCCATCCTATCCCAAGGGTAAAATCTATACTGTGATGGCTATATCTTTCTTCCAACCAAATCCTGAACCCTTTATCTCAACTCTGACACCCCTGAGGATCCCCCCATGTTCAATGTTGCTCTTACTTTCAGTAAGACATTGTGTTGTACTAGAGGTTGTTCTTTCCCCCTAACCATCCTTATTTTAATTGCTAGCTTTCTTTCTATTAAGAGTGAATAACCAACATGATTGAAGTCAGCTGTTGGAGAAATCATTCTCATTTGTAGTTGGAACTCATCTTGCACCCAAGTTTTAAGCTCACATCCTCAAATACTATAGAGATTGAAACTTAAGCCACCATCACCTTAGATTCATTGCATCTTGAATTGATTAATGCTATGTGTGAATGTGGCTCCTTGTGTTGCCTGTATTTCTGATTTTTTAAGAGGTGTTGGAAATTATAATTTTGGTGTGGAATTTACCGGTTTTTCTCAAACAATGGAAGGGAAGCAATCAGTTTGTGGATATCTTTTCAAGTCAGAAACTGATTTGCAGATGGCTGGGATGAAGGATAAGGAGAGGAGTCAAGAATCAGTCCAAGGCCGGCGCCATGGCTCAATAGGCTAATCCTCCGCCTTGCGGCACCAGCACCCGGGGTTCTAGTCCCGGTCGGGGTGCCGGTTCTGTCCTGGTTGCTCCTCTTCCAGGCCAGCTCTCTACTGTGGCCCGGGAGTGCAGTGGAGAATGGCTCAAGTGCTTGGGCCCTGCACCCGCATGGGAGACCAGGAGAAGCACCTGGCTCCTGGCTTCGGATCATCGCAGTGCGCCTGCCGAAGTGCGCTGGCCACAGCAGCCATTGGGAGGTGAACCAATGGCAAAGGAAGACCTTTCTCTCTGCCTCTCTCTCACTGTCCACTCTGCCTGTCAAAAAAAATAAATAAAAATAAAAAAGAATGAGTCCAAGTGTTTTTTAGCCTGAGTAATTCAAACCGCAGGGGAAGATTATGGAAGGAGTTTAGGGAGAGAAATGAGAAGGCAGGCTTCAAGTTTTGATGAACTGCATTTGAATACTTATTAAACACCCAAGTGGATATGTCAAATAGGTTTCAACTGGTAACTCTGGGGTTCGGGGCATAGGTCTAGTATAAAGACTTAAGTTTGGGAATCCAGAGTCTACAAAGGAGTATCTGAAGCCATCAAGTTGGATGAGATCAGCTAATGAATAAAGTGGAAAAGGTATGAAGACTGAAAGCTGAACTCTGGGGGGCATTTCAATGTTGAAAGGTCAACAAGGCAAGAGAATCAGCAAAGGATACTGAGAACGACTGGCCTATGAGGTTGGATGAGAACCAGAGAGAAGAACTTCCCAGAATGCAACTGAAGAATGTATTTCAAGTAGAAAAGATTAACTGTGATAAATGTTAATAAACAGAATGGCATAAAGACTAACAAGCACTGAATCCATCAAATTATACTAGTAGACTGGTGATGATGAAGCCTAATCAGAGTTGGTTCAAGAGAGAACACACAGAAAGACAACTCTTTCAAAGAGTTTGGGTGTAAAAGGAAGCAAACTAGTGGGGTAGAAGGGTTAGATAGAGTCAAGACCGGGTTTCTGAAGGGAACAACTCAGTACAGAAGTAAAAAAGTATGATGCAGACAAGAAAGGGAAGAATGCTTGAATTATGTCCATATGTGGACAGATGGGGATGGATTTAATTGTACAAGGGAGAGGTTGACTATGGATATGAAAATGGCCAGCACTATGGTGTAGTGGGTAAACCCCTGCCTGGGATGCAGGCATCCCCCATATAGTACTGGTTCGTGTTTCCCAGCTGTTCCATTTCCAAATCCAGCTCCCTGCTAACATCCTGGGAAAAGCAGCAGAGGATGGCCTAAGTGTTTGGACCCTGCTATCTGCATGGGACACCTGGAAGAAGCTCCTGGTTCATGGCTTTGGCTTGGCCCAGCCTGCTGTTGCTGCCATCTGGAGAGTGAACCAGCAGATGAAATATCTCTGTCTCTCCCTCCCCGTAAACTCTGAGTTTCAAATAAATAAATAAACACATCTTAAAAATAAAAAAACGACATAGAGTAACAAGAGAGAAGGCAGAGCAAGCAGTAACTGATATGGGCAGGATGGCAGAAGCATGTGAGAATTCTCTTCTGAATTCTTCTCTTTTCTTAACCAATCAGGAGACAAAGTCAATAGCTAAGAATGTGGAGCATGGAGATGTTGAGGCTTTGAAGAGAGAGAAGAAATAAGACACACATGGCCTGGTATCCCAGAGTTTACAGCTTACTGTGGAAAACAGGTATGTATGAATGAGATAAATTGCCAAAGAAACAACACAGATGCCAGCAGGATTTAACTGTGACTAGTGGCACAGGGCATTTCTCTCAGGAGGCATGATTTAAAGGAAAAGTTCAGGGGCTGGCGCTGCGGCATAGTGGGTAAAGCTGCTGCCTGCAGTGCCAGCATCCAACATAGGCACCAGTTTGAGTCCTGGCTGCTCTACTTCTGATCCAGCTCTCTGCTATGGTCTGGGAAAGCAATAGAAGATGGCCCAAGTCCTTGGGCCCTGCACCCGCGTGGGAAACCTGGAAGAAGCTCCTGGTTCCTGGCTTTGGATTGGCTCAGCTCCAGCCACTGCAGCCATTTGGGGAATGAACCAGAGGATAGAAGACCTCTCTCTCTCTCTCCCTGCCTCTCTGTAGCTCTGCCTTTCAAATAAATAAATAAATCTTTAAACATACATAAATAAAGCAAAAGTCAGCAAACATTTTGCTGTAAAGAGCCATATAGTAAATATTTTATGCTTTGTAGACCATGCAGTTTCTGGCATAACTACTATTCAACTCTGAAAAACAGCCATAGATAGTATGTCAACAAATGAATGTATCCCAATAAAAATTTATTTACAGAAATAGGTAGCAAGCTAGATTTGGTCCAAGGGCCAGTTGAACCCCAATTGAAACAAATTTAAAAGTTAGTAGTCGAGAGGTAATGGGAGGGCAGAAAAAGTATTTCATATGGAGAGACAAAATGTGTAAAGGCCTTAAGTTCTTCATACTTCTAATTCCCAATTTCATTCCAATCTGCTCAAGAATGCTAGAGTACATTTCCTGACTGCTTTAATGTTATTCTTATCTGAGAATCTGCAAGGACTTCCTATTGTCTGCTGTGTCAAATCTATTTTAACAATCTTATCTCAATTCAAATGAGGAAGAATCCACTGAAACAGTGGTTCATAAAGTATACTGCATTTTAGAATTACCTGGGTGAAAAGGGAGCTTTTAAAAATTCTGGTGCCCAGGCCAACGCCTTTACCAAAAAATCAGAACTTCGATGGGTAGAACACAGATATCAGAATTTTTTTTAAAGCTCCTCAAATTATTCCAATATGCAATCTAGTTTCAGAACCAGTTTACTAAACCACATATTCATAGGCTCATTCCCATGTCCACAGGGCCTTTACAACTTACACTGCCTCCTCTACCAAGGATATGTATCCAGATTTTTATATTCATTCATCCTTCTAAAATGTCACTTTTTTGCTGAAACTTTACTGGATCATGTCAGCACACATAGAATTGTATAAGCTATACATTTTTTTTGAAAAACATAGTGGGCACCCTCATTTATACAATTATACATTCCTTTCCCTTCCAAAATTTTATAATTACCCTTAAGTACTAGTTACTTTGAGAAGACGTGGGCCAGCATTGTAGCAGTTTAAGCTGCCTTCTGCAATGCCTGCATTCCATATGGGTGCTGGTTTGAGTCCTGGGTGCTCCAATTCCAATCCAGCTCTCTGCTAATGTGCCTAGGAAAGCAGTGGAGAATGGCCCGAGTACTTGGGCCCCTACACCTAGGTGGCAGATCAGAAGAAGCTTCTGACTCCTGGCTTTAGCCTGGCCCAACCCCCAGCCATTGCAGCTACTTGGGGAGTGAACCAGCAGATGGAAGTCTGTCTGTCTCTCTCCCTGTAACTCTGCCTTTCAATTAAATACATAAGTAGATAAATCCTAAAAAAATGCAGAGACATTAAAAAAAAAAAAAAAAGAGGGAGAACACCTAGTATCTTTAATCAAATGGCAACATATTTTTCAGCTGAGAACGTGGGACCAGTGCTGTGGCACAGCGTGTTAAAGCCCCGGCCTGCAGTGCTGACATCCCATATGGGCACCGGTTTGAGTCCCAGCTGCTCTACTTTTGATCCAGCTCTCTGCTATGGCCTGGGAAAGCAGTAAAAGATGGCCCAATTCCTTGGGTCCCTGCACCCGCATGGGAGACCCATAAGAAGCCCCAGGCTCCTGGCTTTGGATTGGCACAGCTCCAGCCGTTGCAGCCATTTGGGGAGTGAACCAGCAGATGGAAGACCTGTGTGTCTGTGTGTGTGTGTCTACCTCTGTCTGAAACTCTGTCAAATAAGCAAAATAAATTTTGAAAAAAAAAAAAAAAAAAGAAAGTATTTCACAATTTTGGTTTTTTAAGGTGACTTTTTAAAGAATTTTTATTTATTTAATTTATTTGAAAGGCAGAGGAGAGAGACAGAGAGCATGAGATATCCTTCACTTGCTGATTCACTACCCAGATGCCCACAATAGGTAGGCAGAAGCCAAGAGCCCAAAACTCAGTGTGGGTCTCCTACATGGCTGGCAAGGACCTGCTGCCTCCCAGAATGCATTAGTAGGAAGCTAGATAGGAAGTGGAGAGCAAGGCCTTAAACTAGCACTCTAATATGGGATGCAGGTGTCCCAAGTGGTAGCTTAACCCACTACGCTAAAATGCCCGTGCTTTATACTGTTTTTGTCCCAAAGCATTTAGCACAGCTATAATTTGCAAACAGGTGACCATCAATAAAACACCTATTAATTCATCTGTTACTACTTAATACAGGGCTACTACCGCAATGACCTGAAAACTCCCTTTTGTTCATTTATACATCTTAAAAAACATCTTGAATCTCACAAAAATAATGTGCAAAAACAGCCAGATACAAAAGAGTATTTACTGAGTCATTCCATAGACAGAAAGTTAAAAAGCAGGCAAAAATAATCTATGTGTTAGCAGTCAGGATGCTGGTTACCTTTGGAAATAAGGGAAGGCGCAGTAAATGGAAGGAGACATGAAAAATGTTTCTGGGACCCTAGTCCTGGTTAAATCTGTTTCATTAAGTTTTTTACCATGTGATAATTCATTGAGCTGAAAACTGACCCATGAACTCTATATGCATTAAAACTAAAGGAAAGTTGTTTAAAAAATCTAAGCATTACCTTAAAAGTCAGCCCAATTATCTCCTTTTCTAAAATAACCAGTTTCTTACAAGCTTTGAAAACCAAACTGATTTAAACAAATTAAAAATTTAATAGGAATGTGTGTTTGGTGCAGAGCATAAGTCCTTACTTGGGATACCCACATCACATATGGAAATGCCTAATGTGAGTCTCACTTCTTCTGCTTCCAATCCAGCTTCCTGGTAGGCAGCAGGTACTGGCTCAAGTATTTGATGCCTACAACCATGTGAGAGATTGAGGTGGGAGATCTGAACTCCTGGCTTTAGCCTGGCCCAGCCCCGGCTTTTGGAGGCATTTAGGCAGTGAACCAATGGATGAAGATCTCTTTCCCTCCACCTTTCAAATACAATGAAAATAACTTTTAAAAAAGAAAATAAGCTATTTATAAATGGGCTGAAAATAAAGACTAAATAATCAAAGTTCAAACCAGAGCTTTGTTGATGTGATAAAGATTACAATAAGTATGTCACGTTTAGAAACAGCTGTACCTGTACATCTAGTCGCCATTCAAGGTTATGGTAACTAGGAAGGTCTGGTGCCAATTCACTCAGAATGGTTCTGATCTCTTTTCTGTTGTCCAGATAAAGCTGAAGCAACAATTTGTTCAACTCTTCAGAGAATCCCAAAACAAAAACAGAGTCTTGGAAATCCAGTTCAGAAATCTAAAAGTGAATTGAGTTTAACAGAATGTCAAAATTTATCTTTGGTAAATGCTAAAATACTAAAATACAAATAAAGAATATTATCTCTCCTAATTCATTTGTCTAGTAAAAGTAATGTTCCTTACAACTAAGGACAACCAATGTCCACTATTCCAAAATAATGAGCTATTGATATATAATAATATTTTAAATACAAAGAGGAAATAAGATGCCTAGTTTACCCTCCTATTTTGCATCTATGCAGATATCATTGATAGGCAAAGACAAAACAAATGAATCCATACTCCTTCCTCCTAGGATACATACACCATGGCACATAGTTTAACAACATGAAAAATTAGAGGTCATTCTAATTTATACCAGTAAGAGATATTCACAGTAGATGATGTTACAGTCGTATTGTTTAGCGATACCGTCACAAATCCATTATAAACCATTGACAACATTATTGCAAAACACAGGTACTGGCCAAGCTCATGATGTAGAGTACACTGGACATTCTGTAAGGATCCAGGCAATACCACTCAGCCCATGGAAGTCCTTACCATGAGCTTTGAACTCTCAGTGAGGAGATAGATTAATCCTTCCACGCCATGCTGGACAGTGTCACTACTCACACTGAGTTTTCCTGAGAAAGAAAAGGAAAACATGCAACTTAATAATCGTGTGATACTTATCCTTTTATTCAATGATCCTTTTACTCAAACTTGTTTTCTATTTTAAGATTTTTAATTTATTTATTTGAGAGGTAGAGTTGCAGATAGAGGGAGACACAGAGAGAAAGGTCTTCCATCCGCTGGTTCACTCTTCAAATGGCACCAACAGCGGAGCTGTGCAAATCCGAAGTCAGAATCCAGGAGCCAGGAGGCTCCTCTGGGTCTCCCATGCCAGTGCAGGGGCCCAAGCACTTGGGCCATCCTCTACTGCTTTCCCAGAGAGCTGGCTCGGGAGAAGAGCAGATGTGACATGAATTGGTGCCCATATGGGATGCTGGTGCTGCAGGCAGAGGCTTAGCCTACTATGCCACAGCCCTGGCCCCCAATCAAACCTGTTTTTAAAAACAGATAGTTGGGGCCAGCCTTGTGATGTAGGTTAGGCCAATGCCTGTGATGCGTCCCCAAGTGCTTGGGCCCCTGCACCCACATGGGAGACCCAGAAGAAGCTCCTGGTCCTGGTTTCAGCCTAGCCAAGCCCTGGCTGTTGCAGCCATTTGGGGAGTGAACCAATGCATGGAAGATTTCTGTCTCTCCTCCTCTCTGAAGCTCTGCCTTTCAAAAAAAAAAAAAAAAATCTTAAAGCATAAAAAAAAAAAGATAGTGTCCATTATTCCTTGCTTTCAAACACTGCAATGAAAAAATAAGTTGGCCACAGCCTCTTGTTCTTTCTCACTGGACTTCCAAACAGAAGTCTTCTATATTTCCCACCAGGTAACCTTAACAAAATGCACAGCCGCGGAGGCGGTCCCAGACACACAGCCCTTCCCCTGAGCGAGCAGTCCCTCACACCCGGCAGGAGAACTCAAGAGGAATGGAATAAATCCCAGAGAGTGCCCCTCATCCAGTGGGAAAACAGTAATACTTCAGCAAAAGCTTCTATCTGAATAGCCTTGCATGTTTGTTTGCATATTTGGATATATTCCATAGGCATGGATATGTACAGTATTGATTAAACATCACCATATTCCTGAAAAGCGCCTGAAAAACTGACTTTAACGGAGCCTTTAAAACAAAAAGAAAATTCTCACTGCTACATTCGGAACGGACAGGCTTTATTAATACCTGACTGATGAGCTCTGCTGGTTTCATACTCCCACAAGGAGAGCAAGATCCCGAAGTCGCAATCACCCTTCCTCTTCCGGGCCCGCACTTCCCCTCCCAGCCTGCAGAGGCGCCCCTCCCCTTCTTACTGGCGGCGCCTTCGTAGACCTTAGGGTTCGAGCCTCGCCTCAGGAACTCCACAGCAATCCGCCCAAACTCCGCGACCACTGTAAAAGGAAGTCGCGAGGCCGTGAGCTCCGGGCGCTCCCGTAGGCCCCCAGTCCACAAACCATCGCCCCCGCCTCCCCTAACCTGCGCTGTCCACTTGGGGCAGGAACGCTAGGTGCTCCTTATGCTCCTCCGACAAGTCCAGCAGCATCTTCCCGGGGCGGCGGATCTCACCCAGCAGCACAGACCCCGCCCTCCGCACTTCCGGCGCCTGCGTCCAGGAGCAAAGAGGCTCCGGCGCGGGACCGCGCCAAGCTTTGGGTTCCGGCCTACGGCCGTCCTACTCTGAGACACCCGCTGCGCTGCATGCTGGGAGAACGGGGAGGTACAAAAGATTCTTGCATTCCTAAATCGTCCCTAGTGCGTGAGAGCTCCTGCGGGGTGAGCGGAGCTAGTCTGTAGGAGGTGGAAGTTGTTTACAATCCGACGTGTCCCTTCGTGGAGCTTATATTAACAACAGCTAGCACTTGTTAGGCATTGTTAGGACTTCGTACATTTATTCATTTAGAGTTCACAAGAATTCTGATAGGTCCACTGTTGTCTCCGTTAATGATAGGGAAACAGACAAGCAACTGAAGCTTTTATAGAGCTATTAGTTGGCACAGAACTTTTGTCTATGTTATTTATCTATTTAATATACTCAGTAGCGATGGCTTCATTTTTTATAGAGGAAGAAACAAAACTCCAAAGATAATATGAGAAAGCCAGTGACAGAGCTGGAAAGAGAGGGTCAGATTCCTTACCCACTGCTCCAAGCCCAGCCTTCTACCTGCCGGGATGAAAGCTGCAGGTTTGTGACAAGTTTTATAAACAATTATAAATTAGAATTCAAATGCTGACAAAGCTGATGACTGTGACCAATGTTTACGGGATTCGGAGCAATGTATCTTTAAAATATTTTCTTTTTATTTGAAAGGTAGAGAGAGAGATCTTTCAGCTGTTGGTTCACTCCCCAAATGCTTGCAACAACAGGGGCTGGGACAAACCAAAGGCAAGAGCTTGAATTCATTTTAGGACTCGCACATAGGTGGTAGGGACCCACGTGAAATTGTTTTTATGTTTTACTGATATCATTTGTAAAATGGATATTTTAATGGCAACTGCCTATTTAAAAAGATTTGTTTTATTTATTTGAAAGGCAGAGTGAAAGAGAGAAAAAGAGGTCTTTCATCCATTGGTTCACTCCCCAAATGGCTGCAACCATCAGAGCTGGTTGAGATGAAAGCCAAGAGCTAGGAACTCCCATCATGGGTTCCCACATGGGTGGCAGAGGCCCAAGCACTTGGGCCATCTTCTGCTGCTTTCCCATATATATTAGCAGGGAGTTGGATTAGAAACGCAGCAGCTGGGACTGGAACCGGCAGTGCAATATGGGATGCTGATGTTGGGGCTTAACCCACTGTGTCACAATGCTGGCCCTAACAACTGCCTTTCTGAGCCATATCAGGGCTACTGTGCTGATGAAATGAACTAATAATTCACATCAAGATGCTGATTTTGATGATTAAATGAAACAGTAAATTAGTATTAAGTGATTGAAGGATATGTAAAGTGAAGTGATTATATTTTATAGAAGCAACTTTTTATTATGTATGTAAATGAGAATTCCATGGGCACGTTCATCTAAAAATCCACTATTTAATTCAATAACTATTAAGTACTTTCCTCAAGTACTCGAGTGTATGCTTATACCTTGGCAACTTGGAGATGAATAAAATGATGTCCTTGCATTCTAAGAGAAGGCAGTGAAGTGAAGGAGACAATGAAGCAATTTCAATACAGTGTGGAGACTGGTCATACTCAAGGAATATACAAAACAACGTGGAAGCATGGAGAAGGTGGCCATTCATTCTAATTTCATTATGGTTCAGATTCCGAATGAATGTCCCAGGATATCCTGTGCATGTCGATAATGCCTTACAGTTATATAACATTATAAGAATATGTGTTCTTAATGGCACTTCATGCTGTCTTACTTCCAGGGCTAACATTAACAAAGAATAAATACTTAGTGGTTTTCCACTGATTGTGGTGCGGAACATGGCTTCATATGAGTTGTCTTCCTCACACTTTGTCCTCATTTGTCTATCCTCCTCCAACTCATTTATCTTCTTCTCTAGATTTCCCATATTCCTTTATTCTTAGACATTCCAGCCCCAGAATCTTTGCACAAGGTATTTCTTTGGCTGTGTGTCTCAGTGATACACAAAATTTTACCACCTGCTGCAAGGAATTGTGGTTCAGTTTAGTCCACTGTCAAGGGATAATAGCATGATGAGGTGCCTCACTTGCAGGAACAACTCCCCTCTGAGTCTGAGGATTGCATCAAATGCAGCAATTAACTCCTGAGATTTTTTTCATTATTTCAGGTCATTTTTAAGCAACGATATCATAAATGCATATAACAAAGGGTACAGTTGAAAAATAGTCCTTGTTGAATTTACTCAAATTGACTTCACTTATTAACCCACATCAGGAAATAGAATGTTACCAACACCCAGAACCTTTGCTGTTCTCACTTCCACTGTATCCCTTTTTTACCCTGTCTGCAATGAACCTAAACACATGCTGCCTTACACCATTTCATTAGTATCATTTATGAATTTATTTTCTCTTAATCTGCTTTGTACCTCTAATATCAAACTTGATACTCAGAAGTATATTTTAAATCAGCTTTAGGTTTTAGGGGCCTCTGACTATTTTATCAACATAATCTATCTTAATATCTTCCAAGCAAGTAGAATAAAAAATGTAAAATATTTAGAAAAAAATTGAACAGATTTGTAAGGTTTCTATAATAAAATCATAAAACATGACTGAAAGAAATTTAAAAGGCTTAAATGAGGATGGAAAAATATATCATGGGTTGTGAGATTCCATATTTTTTTAAAGATTTATTAATTTGAAAGTCAGAGTTACATGGAGAGAGGAGAGGCAGAGAGAGAGAGAGAGAGAGAGGTCTTCATCTGCAGATTCACTCCCCAATTGGTTGCAACAGCCGGAGCTGTGCCAATCCGAAACCAGGAGCCAGGAGCTTCCTTCAGTTCACCCACGCAGGTGCAGGGATCCAAGGACTTGGGCCATCCTCTGCTGCTTTCCCAGGCCATAGCAGAGAGCTGGACCAGAAGTGGAGCAGCTGGGACTCAAACGGGCACCCATACGGGATGCCAGCACTGCAGGTGGTGGCATTACCCACTAATGCCAGTGCACCAGCCCCAGATTCCATATTGTTAAACTGTTAGTTGTGCCCAATCAAAATCCTAACAGGCTTTTAAGGATAGAGAATAGAAAGTCATTTTGAAATTTATATAGAAATGCAGAGAATTGAGAATAGCCAGAAAAAAGTTGAAAAAAAGAACAAACCTGCAAGACTTATATAGCTTGATTTCAAAACTAACCTACAGTAATTAAAACAGTATAGTATTAGTATCAGCACAAGCAAATAGGTGAATGGAACTGATTAGGGTATGGACATAGATCCATAAATATACTGTTAACTGGTTTTTGACAGAAATATCCAGATAATTCAATGGAAGGAAAGGAAAATATTTTCAACATCTTGTACAAGAGCAAAACTGATTCTTATTATACATAACACACACACACATAATTTAAGATAGATTATAAATCTGACATGAAAATTAAACCCACAGAGATCCTAGAAGAAAACACAAGAGATTGTCTTCATGACTTGGTGATAGGCAAGGAGTTCTTAGAGAGGTAAGAAAAAGCATGAACCACTAAAGAAAACAAATGATAAATTGTATTTCATCAACGTTGAAAACTTGTTTATCAAAATACATCATTAATAATGAAGAAGCAGGTGTCTGCATTGTGGCACAATGGGTTAGCTGCCACCTGTAATTCTGGCATCCCGTGCGAAAGACCCAGATGGAGTTCCAGACTCCTAGCTTTAGCCTGGCCTAGCCCCAACCTTTGTGTCCATTTGAGGAGTGATCCAGTGAATGGAAGAGCTCTCTCTCTCTGTCTCTCTCTGCTTTTCAACTAACTAGCTAAATAAATAAAATATAAAAGCAAGCTGCAGACTAGGAAAATTTTTCACAATAAATATGTCTGATGAAGAACATGTGTCATGATTTTATAAAAATCTCCAATAAACTAATAATTAAAAGATAACCCAGTTTTTAAAATGAGCAAAAGCAGCTGGCGTCGCGGCTCAATAGGCTAATCCTCCGCCTGTGGCGCCAGCACACTGGGTTCTAGTCCCGGTTGGGGCGCTGGATTCTGTCCCAGTTGCTCCTCTTCCAGGATAGCTCCCTGCTGTGGCCCGGGAAGGCAGTGGAGGATGGCCCAAGTGCTTGGGCCCTGCACCCCATGGGAGACCAGGGGAAGCACCTGGCTCCTGCCATCGGATCAGCGCGGTGCGCCAGCCGCAGCGCACCGGCCGCGGCGGCCATTGGAGGGTGAACCAACGGCAAAGGAAGACCTTTCTCTCTCTCTCTCCACTCTGCCTGTCAATTAATTATCCTCTTTAATTGATACTTCATAAAAGAGGATATACAAATAACCAATAGCATATAAAAAGATTTAACATCAAGTCTTCAGGGAACTGTAAACTAAGATCACAATGATGTACTGTCTCAAACACAATAGGGTGGCTAAAACTGAAGAACACTGATGACACCAAGTGTTGGCAAGCATGGAAGAAGCCATAACTCTGGTGCATGGCTAATGGAAATGGGAAATCATAAAACTATTTTGGAGAGCTCTCAGGCGGTTTCTTACTATGTTAAATGTTCATTCACCCTATTTTCCAACAATTCTACTCTTAGATATTTACCCAAAGGAAATGAAAACATGTCTGAAGACTTTTGCAATAATGTTCATAAGAACTTACTTGTAGTACTTAAAAACTGGAGGCAATCCAAATACAGTTGAACAGGTAAACTACGGTGAATCTATACAATGGACTGCTGCTCAGTAATAAAAAAGAATGGTCTACTGGTATGTGCAACATGTAAATGAATCTCGAAACATTAAGTCAGCAACTGTATGGTTCCAGTGATTTGGGAATCGTGTCTGTGGAGATACAAATCAGAGTGGCAGTTGCTTGAAGGGGATTGGAATTGAGAGGAGCTTGAAACAACTTTTTGAAGTAATAATGGTGTGGTATGTCTTGATTAGAATCTTGGATACACAGATATGTATGTTTATCAAACCAAGTGACTCTTACATTTGAGATCCAACTCACTGTATGTAAACTTTACCTCAATTAAAAATATTAATGGTAAAAAAATATTAATAATGAAGGGGGCCAGTGTTTTGGTGTAGCAGGTAAAGCCACCACCTGCGATACTGGCATTTCATATGGGTACCAGTTCGTGTTCCAGCTGCTCCATTTCCAATCCGACTTCCTGCTAATGGCCTGGGAAAAGCAGCTGAAGATGGCCCAAGTATTTGGGTCCCTGCCACCAACACGGGAGACCTGGAAGAAGCTCCTGGTTCCTGTCTTTGTTCTGGCTCAGTGCTGGCCAATGTGGCCATGTAGGGAATGTATCAGTGGACAGAAGATCCCTCTCTCTCTCTCTCTCTCTCTCTCTCTCTGTTGCTCCCTCTGTCTCTGTAACTCTGACTCTCAAAGTAAATAAATAAATCTTTTTAAAAGTTAATGGAATGTTGGGGCTGGTGCTATGGTACAGTGGGTTAACTCCCTGGCCTGAAGCGCCGGTTCTTGTCCCAACTGCTTCACTTCTGATCCAGATCTCTGCTATGGCCTGGAAAAGCCCAAGTCCTTGAACCCCTGCACCCACGTGGGAGATCTGAAAGAAGCGCCTGGCTCCTGGCTTCAGATCGGCACAGCTCCGGCAATTGTGGCCAATTGGGGAGTGAACCATTGGATGGACGACCTCTCTCTCTCTCTCTGCATCTCCTCTCTCTGTGTAACTTTGACTTTCAAATAAATAAATAAATCTTAAAAAAAAAAAAAGTGGGGCCAGCGCTGTGGCACAGTGGGTTAACACCATAGCCGGCATCCCATATGGGTACTGGTTGGAGACCCAGCTGCTCCACTTCTGATCCAGCTCTCTACTATGGCCTAGGAAAGCAGTACAAGATGGTCCAAGTGCTTGGGCCCCAGCACCCCTGTGGGAGATCTGGAAGAAGCTCCTGGCTCCTGGCTTTGGATTGGTACAGCTCCAGCTGTTGCCACCAACACTGGGGAGTGAACCAGCAGATGGAAGACCTCTCTCTTTCTCTCCTCTCTGCCTCTCCTCTCTCTGTGTAACTCTGACTTTCAAATAAATAAATAAATCTTTAAAAAAAAAAAGTTAATGGAATGCAATGTTTTAGCAGAAGTTCAAAAAAATCAGAGTACTAGAGCCAGATGGTATTTGTAACTTTCCTAAGGACTTTACTTGTATAATATTTTAAAATTTTACTTATTTTTTGTTAATGTTCTACATTAATATAGCTTAAAAAGTCAAAAAACATTAAGCAAACTTAGAAAAATAAAAGGCAAAACGAAGATTATTAGTCCTGGAGTAGGCATTTGGCCTAGTTAAGATGCCAGTTAAGACCCCGTGTTTCAAATCAGAACGCCTGAGTTCAGTCTCTGGCTCTGTTTCCTGATTCCAGCTTCCTGCTCAGGCCTATCTGGGGACGCATTAATGACAGCTGAAGTAATGTGGTTTCTGCCACCCTTTTGGGAGACCTGGATTGCTTTCCTGGCTCCTCGTTTCTGCCTCAGTCCCAGTGGATGGGCGTTCTCTGTCTTTTTCTCCCTCGCTGTCTCTCTGCCTCTCAAATAAAAAAAAAAAAACAAAAACAAAAACAAAAACACTTCTCAGTCCCATCCTTGTTTCCATTCCTCTCAGTACCTCTACCCCCACAGGCAACTACTATTCTCAGTTTCTTAGGAAATCTTCCTCAGGCTCTTTATGCAAACAAACAAGAAACACGCAAAAAGCCCTATATTTTCACTTAGGGTTTAGAGTCTTAAAAAAAAACATGGCGTTAAACACTCAACATCCTGTTGAATGCCATGTAGCTTTAGAACAGTTAGCATCACTAAGAGCTGTGATTAGAGATGATAGCATTATAAATGTGGACATTAGAACTGGAAATTCTCTTTGATCAGGTGTTTGCCCTAGTTAAGGTTGTCATGACTTTTCAAAGCACAATTCCTGGAGGATTTTCTCATGCTGTCAGGCCTCCTTGTGGAGTCAGATTGGCGATGCTCTTTTTGGCCAAGGCTCTTGCTATTCCTAATTGCTGAAGCCACCGTTTCTCTTTAAAGGCACTGCAAAAGAAACAAGACAGAATTTATAAAGGAGGTCCAATCTTGTCCCTGTACCTGGCTGAATGGAAATCTGAGGCTGATTTGGTTGCTGTGCCTGGTTTATTTTATCACATAGGCAGGATGGGAAATAGAAATAGGAATCTCTCTAAGATCATTCCTTGTGATACAGTAGGGATGTTCCTTTCCCAAGGCAATATTGCACGTCCAGAACTCACCATTAGAAACAGAGAGACCGTCAATGTCACATAGAACTCTCTGGGGTACAGCTTTTTCAATCTGTCTTCCCTAAGCCTCCCTATATATCACATACTCCTTGAAATTTTCTCCATTCTGTCAAAAACACATTAGCGTTTTTGACTGAAAAAAAAAATAATAGATATATTTGATGGTCTTTAACTGAAATGCAATGGAGCTTAATGTTTTATGGTACATATACCATAGTATGTATGTATGTAAAATATGGCTACATACTAATAAGATTTGTAAATTTTGAATATTATTTCTCCTACTTTGTGATGCAAATCTCATTCATTACAGAGGGATTTTATATCCCTTTGTTCCTCTTCCCTTTTTGTACCCTCATTCTGGGAGACCTTATTTACTCCTTTCTTCAGTTTCTATTTCCATGACTCTAAGATCTTTCTTAAAAGTTGCATAGCTCCAATTACCAAATAAAATATTTATCTCATAGATTTTCCTAATTTAATATACCTTTTAACTTCTTTGTAAACTTGTTCCCCTTCAGTATCCTTGTTCTAACACACTGACTTTGCTTTCCTCACCATCTCTATCCAAAGGTGGAAAACTCAATTCCTTCTTTTTCTGTTCCCATAATGAATTAGTGACATAATTTTGCAAATTATTCCCCTGAACATTTCTCTTATTTGGCCTTTTCCCTTCTCCCTAACCATTACTGTTCTGGTCTAGGTCTTTGTTGTCTCTTAATTGTCTTATTGTGGCCTCCCAAACCTATTGTAGTCTTTCCACACCTTTCCAGTGAGACTTCCATTCATTGTCACTAAATTTGTCTTTAAAAACTGATTATGTGGCCGGCGCCGCGGCTCAACAGGCTAATCCTCCGCCTTGCGGCGCCGGCACACTGGGTTCTAGTCCTGGTCAGGGGCGCCGGATTCTGTCCCGGTTGCCCCTCTTCCAGGCCAGCTCTCTGCTGTGGCCAGGGAGTGCAGTGAAGGATGGCCCAAGTGCTTGGGCCCTGCACCCCATGGGAGACCAGGAGAAGCACCTGGCTCCTGCCTTCGGATCAGCGCGGTGCGCCGGCCGCAGGGCGCTGGCCGCGGTGGCCATTGGAGGGTGAACCAACGGCAAAAGAAGACCTTTCTCTGTCTCTCTCTCTCTCACTGTCCACTCTGCCTGTCAAAAAAAATAAAAATAAAAATAAAACTGATTATGTGATTTACCTTCTAAAAGTTAACTTCTGTGAACTTCCCACACACTCACCTCCTACCCCATAGAAAGGGGAATAGGGAGAAAGCTCTGCGCTTGGGTACATGAGCTGCTTCTTAATGTAGGTACACTCTACTTTGCCATTCACATCTCCAGACAATTCTGGATCCCCCCTAAAATGCCCTTTGCAGATCCACTTGCTATCCTGAAAATGAAATTTCTTACTTGCCCTTCCACAAAACAGTGCCTTTGACTATGTTGCCATATCTATGTGGGTCCTTCTGCTACCCTTTAGTCTGGCAAGTCAGGTTTTGTTTTGTTTTGTTTTTTACTTGACAGGTAGAGTTAAAGAGAGAGAGAGAGAGAGAGAAAGATCTTCCTTCCATTGGTTCACCCTCCAAATGGCCGCTACGGCCGGAGCTACACTGATCCAAAGCCAGGAGCCAGGTGCTTCTCTCTGGTGCAGGGGCCCAAGGACTTGGGCCATCCTCCACTGCCTTCCCAGACTAGAACCTGATGCCCATATGGGATGCCAGCGCCACAGGCGGAGGATTAACCAAGTGAGCCATGGCGCTGGCCCCCGGCAAGTCAGTTTTTAAAGGGCTTTTACTCAGTGTAAAAGTATTAGGCACAGCTTTGCATAAAAGTACAGTAGTGTTTCAGACATTTGTCCCAGGTCCATGTCTGTCTGATTTAACTTTTGTTATGTGTTAACTCCTTCACCTCAATGGGCCTACTTCCCTGGGCCGTCTAAATTGGGTGAACCCATTCATGCATCCCATGAAAATCACCTCTTAAGCTTTCAGGAACTCACTCGGGCTTCTTTATTTAGCCTTTCCTCATAGTCCAGGTGATTTAATTTGAAATTCTGTCTTGCATTCTGATGCATCCTAATTCCTCCTAAACTCAGAGCTTATACTGATTCTCTTCTTGGCATTTGAAACCTGTTTTTTCTGCATTATTTGAAAACTGTTTATTAAACACTTATTGTTCTATTTGCTGGAGATACAAAATGTGAACAAAACATACAAGGTATGCCCCTTTATAAAGAAAGAAACCAGAGACTTCTATCCAGAGCATGGAAGATTGAGATTACCACCTGTACTCAGTCCACTGAAACCCTAAGCCTTCTGAGTCGCTCACACATTTGAATGCTCATGAAACTGGACTTTCAGGCCACATAAACCTCACTGGATTTGGGTAATAAGCAATAAGGAAAACTCTTTTCTACATATGCTTTAGAGATACCCTTTTATCTGGGTAAAGCCCACCCCATCTTCCTGGCTGAGGAATGAGACTGTGTGACCTCCTGGACTCACGTTAACTCTTCACCAACCATATGCACTCTCCAATGCAGACTCCACATCAGTCTGAGCTAACTGCAGCAATACCATCTTTGAATCAAGTCCAAGAGGTGTATTTTCATGAATCCAGAGTTCCCGAGCAGCATAAGATACAGCAAGCACTTTCCCATGATGCCAGCTGAAGTATCACAAGTCTTGATTTGGGAGACTGTCGCTCCCCCTCTTCGTGGAGGAACGACACAAGATCCTGCGCTGTTCTTTTGTCTGCTCGGCCCTCCCCGGGTTTGCTGCTGGTTCTTCCCGGGTTGGCTACTGTCCCTTCCACCTCCGTGGAAGGGCGGTTCCCCCTGGCCACTTTCCCCACTTCCACAGGGGAGCAGCACACTGCCAGCCGGCTCTCTCGGGGGCTGCACAGGTGTTCCCTCAGATGTTCCCCTTAGATGTTCCTGGTGCATGCCGTCTCTCTCCTCCTTTATAGTCCTCCTCCGCCAATCCCAACTCGGCTGCCCACACGCCGAGTACGCTGCTCTCCTCCAATCAGGAGCAGGATCAGCTCCTGGAGGTCAGCACTCAAGTTGGCAAGAGGCAGCTGCATAGAAGCTGTTTTCTCCTCTCCCAGTGCCATATTGTGGGAGAGCAGATGCATAGACTAAGTCTTAATTCCAGTAACTCAGTCCAGTCCGGGTTGCTCCCCACAGAAGACTCTACTTCCTATGCAACCAAGAACAACAGATGGCTATTTTGCCCTCCCTGATTGAATTCCATGGGCCAGCATCATGAGGATTACAATAAATTTTTCCTCATCTCCTGGCTATGATACTATCAGGGTGTTTGTGCATGTAGCAATCAAAATAGAGTCTGTATGTTCCTCATGTCTGTCTTTTTGGCACAAGAGCCATTTAAAGATGAGTTCTCAGACCACCTGACTGTATGGCTTGATTGGCTGTTTCAGGTAGAGATAGGTGCTTTCCTGACTCCTGTGAGAGGCATGAATCAGATCTAGAAGAGTTGTGTAGGGGCACAAGACCATTGGTCTCTCTTTCCCCCTCATAGTCCACCAACAAAGAAAGGTGGAATAGATCCAGGGAAAGCAGTGGAAATAAAGGAGAGGAAGTAGAGGGTAGAAGAAGATATTGGGAAAATAGAAACAGAAAGCATTTGCTTGTATTAACTCTGCTAGGGTAAGTCCACAATCAAACTGATCATCTCTCCTACAGATATCCCTTCTGCATTAACCTCTTTTGTTATTTATATTTTTGTTTTATTTGAAAAACAGATCTTGCATGTACTTATTCACTCCCCGAAATCCTCAACAGCCAGGGCTGGGTCAGACTGAAATAAGAAACCCAGAACTCCATCCAGGTATTCTATATATGTGGCAAAAATCCAGGCACTTGAATCAGTATCTGCTGCCTCCCAATGTATGCATTAACAGGAAGCTAGATCAGAAGTGGAGGAAGGCACACCGTCTCAGGGCTGATCCGCGGTAGACATTTGCAGGGCGGCTGACCGGCAGTCTGTGGGCACGCACCGCCTCCTGGGGAAGCCTGCGTTGGCTGTGCAGCTGATTCCTTTGGTCTCGTCGCCATGTCCACCAATGAGAATGCCAACTCACCGGCCGCCCGGCTCCACAGATTCAAGAACAAGGGGAAGGACAGCACCAAAATGAGACGGCGCCGAATAGAAATTAACATAGAGCTGAGGAAGGCTAAGAAGGATGACCAGATGCTGAAGAGGAGGAATGTGAGCTCCTTTCCTGACGATGCGACTTCCCCACTGCAGGAAAACCGCAACAACCAGGGCACTGTACATTGGTCTGTTGATGACATTGTCAAAGGCATAACCAGCAACAATTTGGAAAGCCAGTTCCAAGCTACCCAAGCTGCTAGGAAACTGCTTTCCAGGGAAAAACAGCCCCCTATAGACAACATAATCCGGGCTGGTTTGATTTCAAAATTTGTGTCCTTCTTGGGCAGAACTGATTGTAGCCCCATTCAGTTTGAATCTGCCTGGGTACTCACTAACATTGCTTCTGGGACCTCAGAACAAACTAAGGCTGTGGTGGATGGAGGTGCCATCCCAGCATTCATTTCCCTGTTGGCATCTCCCCATGCTCATATCAGCAAACAAGCTGTATGGGCTCTGGGAAACATTACAGGTGATGGTTCAGTTTTCCGAGATTTGGTTATCAAGTATGGTGCAATCGACCCACTGTTGGCTCTTCTGGCTGTTCCTGATATGTCCTCTTTGGCATGCGGTTACTTACATAATCTGACATGGACACTTTCAAACCTTTGTCACAACAAGAATCCTGCACCCCCATTAGATGCCGTTGAGCAGATTCTTCCTACTTTAGTTCGTCTCCTGCATCACGATGATCTGGAAGTGTTAGCAGTTACATGCTGGGCGATTTCCTATCTCACTGATGGTCCAAATGAACGGATTGAAATGGTTGTGAAGACAGGAGTTGTGCCGCAACTCGTGAAGCTTCTAGGAGCTAATGATTTGCCAATTGTGACTCCTGTGCTAAGAGCCATAGGGAATATTGTCACAGGGACAGATGAACAGGCACAGGTTGTGATAGATGCGGGAGCACTTGCCGTCTTTCCCAGCCTGCTGACTAACCCCAAAACTAACATCCAGAAGGAAGCCACGTGGACAATGTCAAACATCACAGCTGGGTGTCAGGACCAGATACAGCAAGTTGTGAATCACGGATTGGTCCTGTTCCTTGTTGGTGTTCTCTCTAAGGCAGACTTTAAGACACAAAAAGAAGCAGTATGGCCTGTAACCAACTATACAAGTGGCGGAACAGTTGAACAGATTGTATACCTTGTTTACTGTGGTATAATAGAACCGTTGATGAACCTCTTGACTGCAAAGGATACCAAAATTATTCTGGTTATTCTGGATGCCATTTCAAATATCTTCCAGGCTGCTGAGAAATTAGATGAAACTGAGAAACTTAGTATAATGATTGAAGAATGTGGAGGCTTGGATAAAATTGAAGCTCTTCAAAACCATGGAAATGAATCCGTGTATAGGGCTTCATTAAACTTGATTGAGAAGTACTTCTCTATAGAGGAAGAGGAAGATCAGAATGTTGTGCCAGAGACCACCTCTGAAGGCTACACCTTCCAAGTGCAGGATGGGGCGCTGGGAGCCTTTCACTTCTGATCGCACTGCTGAGGCACCAGTCATTTTGTTGTTTGTCTTACTGTTTCTCTACTAAGACCTTTTTTTAAATGTGGTTTGTTATTGTAGCACTTTTACAACAAAATTATACTTGAACAGTTCCAAACTGTACATACTGTATGAAGCTTGTCCTCTGAATGGGTTTCTTACTTCTGTGGAATTTTGTATCTTACAGTGTCCTGTAAATAAAGATAAAATTCCACCCAAAAAAAAAAAAAAAAAAGTGGAGGAGCCAGGACTTGAACCAGGCACTCTGATACAGGATGTGGGCATCCCATGGGATGACTTAACCACTGCAACGAATGCCTCCCCCCACATTAACCCCTTTCTTTAATCCAATTTCCTTCTTGACCTTGAAACTGACTTCACTTGATTAACTCCAATCCTTATGAAATATATTTGCAAAAACAGCATGCTGGTATAACCTCTTTAGAAAACTATTTGGAAGTGTTTACTAAAGCTAAATATAAACTTACGATCCAGCAATTAATTCATTCCTAGGCATAGAGTCAAGAGAAATGTATGTAAATGCCCTCCAAACCCAACATACAAGAATAACTGTACATGTTTTTTCTAAATAGCTCCCAAATTAGAAACAAACAATGTCCATCAATAGGAAAATAGGTAGATAAATTAGGGTGTGAAATACAAAATAGAGATGGAATGTTACGTAGAAATAACAATCATTACACACACAGACACCAGTGAACCTCAGAGGCAATATGTGGAGCAAAAAGGGCAGACATAAAAGGTAGATATGCTACAATGTCCTTTATATGAGGTTCAAGAATAGGATAAACTTACCTTTGGTGGTAGGGATCATTGATTGGTAAGGGACAGGAGAGGAAAGTTGGAGACTCTGGAAATAATTTGTATTTGATCTGGGCCGTGGTTTATTGATGTAGGCAAACACAAATAATCAATAGGCTGTACATGTAGGACAGTGCTTCTTATGCACTTTGCTGTATATTTCAGAACTCACTCCCTGAGGAAATATTCCATGTCATAGGCAACTGGCAGCCTTTCTCATCTAAAACCACATGCATGTCCACCTTTGACACATAAATATTTTTACACATTTCCATTTCCATTCTGCCTAACACTTCACTGAGCCATAATAAGCACTTACTGAATGTCTGAAAAATAAACTCATTTTTATTGTTCTTCTGCTGATATAACAAATCATTATTTCCTTTCTTATATTTATGGCCCCATTTAAGATAGTCTATACATGTAATTTTAAAACTAATAATTTTCCTAGGATTTTAGATAACCTCTTTTAATGCATTCTAGTCAGAGATAGCTTATAAATTACAAAGACTGAAGCTGTTAAGCAGTGTCTCAACTACTGTCAACCTCATCTTTGATCTTGAATTTTGCCGCTTTTACAGCCCCAAATACTCTGACCACTAGGTGGCACCAACTTAGCTGAGATTAAAGTTCCAAACTAAAGACTAAATAGAGAGAGGCAAGTAAAACAATGTAGCTTCTTTTTCCTTGCTCCTGATTATATTGAGTAAGGGGAAAGGTCATGCATGAATCTGTATTTTTACTATAATATAGGCATCCACTAATGTAAGTAATGAGTGGCACTTGAGATCTAATCAGAAAATTGTGTTTGCCATGAAATCTGATGACTAAAATTTACCTGATGAAATGAATGTTCCTGAAAAGTCTATTTCTGATGTACTTGCTTCGCTCTTTAAGTGTGATAATGGATTGCCTTTTTAAACTCACTTTAAATATTAATGTCAGTTCTAACACCCCATCCTTCCCTGTCTATCTTGCTCAGTAAGCCAACTTAAGTCTTTATGATTCAATTTGTTATTAAATTATTCCTCTCTTTCCTTCCACTTTCATTACCATCTAGTCTTCAATGATGCTTTTGATGTCTCCCTCTCATATTTCAAGATTGCCTCTTCTCCCTTTAATTATAATTAATAATTTCTTACTAGCTTCAAAGAAAAGTAAAAAGCAGCAGCCATGGGCCTTACTAATTGACACAATTCTGTTTTAAAAAAGATTTATTTATTTGAAATACTGAGTTTGAGAGAGAGAGAAAGAGAGAGGGAGAGAGAGAAAGAGAGAGAGAGATCTTCCATGTGCTGGTTTACTCCCCAGATGGCCACAATGGCCAGCACTGGGCCAGGCCATAGCCAAGAGCCTGAAGCTTCATCTGGGACGCCCATGTGTGTGACAGGGGCCCAAACACTTGGGCCATCTTCCCCTGCTTTTCCCAGGCACATTAGCAGGGAACTGGATTGGAACTGGAGCAGTGGGACTAGAACTTGTACCCCTATGGGATGCCAGCATCATAGGCGCCTGCCCCAGAAACAATTCTTTTCACTGTTCTTTTTCCCTCCTGAAAGTTTGAAGACCAAAGCACTACACAGATTGGGTTGCTCAATAATATCAATTCATTTTGCCCTAGACATGACGCTAGTGAGGTTCTTGAAGCTGGGTACTGATGTATTGGAATAGTTTGTATTACTCTACGTGGCAGAGTAGTTTCATGGACCATTCATTGCACTAGATTAGCCTTATTAAAAGTCTGCCCTTGTAGGGCAGGTGTTTGATTCAGTGTTTAAGGTGATTAGAACTCAGAGTACGTGTGGCCAATGTCTGGCGCTGGCTCCTGGTTTCTGCTAATGCTCACCCCGGGAGGCAGCAGCTGATGGCTCAAGTAGTTGGATCCCTGCCACCCCATGGCAGACATGGACTACATTCCTGGCTCCTGGCGTCTACCTGCCCTGCCCAGTAGCAGCCGTTGCAGGCATTTGGGGAGTGAAACAATAGCTTGGTGCTCTCTCAAAACAAAACAAAACAAAACAACAACAAACAAACCAAACCAAAAACCCCACAAAAACCAAAAGCCCCAAGAGTTTGCCCATGCATGCGTAAAGGGAAAGCATTACCTTGCCATGGCCAGGCAGTAGATTGCATTCTCCCTTGGAGTCCTCCCGCTGTGCTCTGAGAATGATGCAAAGGAGGACTTTCGTAAAAAGTCAGCGCTGGGGGTATAGTAAAAAGATGGGTGTGAATATCCAGCCCTGGAAACTGGAGGGAGGGGCACTTGGGGGAGATATGCATTTTTTAGGAGCTTCTCCTTTTTCCTGGCTGTGGCAATAACTTTTTTCTGATTTTGATGCTGATGTTCTTGTAATACAGAGGATGTATTTGCATCCACCCGTGGAGGAAATTTGAGGGTTTGCTCTTTCGTGTCCGGCTGTGAAATTGCCAAAGGATTGACAGGTGTCCTGCTTGCAGTGTGTTCCATGAGAAGCGGGAGCTTGGGCAAGGTGCTGCGGGAGTCCTTGTTCTCGGCCTGATGCCAGCTCTTGGAGGTCATCTTGGGCTTGGTGAAGCCATCCACCATCACAGTGTCTCCAACTTTGGCCCCAAAGACCCTTGCTCTGCACAGCCGGCTGCTGTGCAGGCTGTGGCTCTGAGCTCTGAGGATCCATTGTTTGATTTTAATGTAAATCCTCATGGGGACTGAGATTTTCAGAAAAGAAACCGTGGACCACATTTTACTCAGCAGATATAACACACAGTCTTTGTGCTTGTGTTTGGACGCGATGGTCAGGGGAGTGCGTCCCGCTGCATCTGTGCATTCCAGGCACAGCACACTGCAGTTGACAAAGGCCTTCAGAATCAGCAGCTGGCCCGCTTCTGCAGCTGCGTGAATGGGGCATTTAGAGATGTCTGCATGAAGGGCTTCATGGCACCAGGCTCGATAGGGGTGAACACCGACCGCCTCGTGGGGCCGCGCGCCCTGCTGCAGGGCCCATTCAGTGAGCTCGACGTGGCCGTGAAAGGCAGCAATGTACAGGGCTACCCTTCTCTGATACCTGAGGGAGTGAATCAAGTGGGAGATGGAGTTTAGTAAGCCGGAAAACAGACTTAATTGTATGTTCTGAACTTTCCAGTTAAAATATTTGTTCCTTTTGCCTAGAACTTGTTTTTAGAAGAGATGTATCATAAATATGAGTATACAGGTTTAACCACACAGGGCCTGCTTGTGTGCATTATCCTGCTATGCACATGTAAATAATGCAAACTGGTTTCCTTGGAGCCATTATCTTTCTTATAAAAATCAGGAGTTCAAGAAAAGTGTCAAGCTTTATATGAAATGGGAAAACACTGAAAGCAACTTGGTGCATTTTAGAAATGTAAAAAAAAGGGGGGGGGGGCATTGTAGTGGAATAGTTTAATTCTCTGCCTGCAGTGCTGGTTCTAGTTGCAGCTACTCTTCCAATCCAGCTCTCTGCTATGGCTTGGGAAAACAAGTGCTTGGGCCCCTGTACCCGCGTGGGAGACCTGAAAGAAGCTCCTGGCTCTTGGCTTCGGATTGACACAGCTCCAGTCATTGTAGCCATTCGGGGAGTGAACCAATAGATGGAAGTCCTTTCTCTCTGTATTGCCTCTCATTGTCTGTAACTCTACCTCTCAAATAAATAAATAAAATTTTTTTGAAAAAAAAAGTCTTACATATTTGTTATATCTTTTCTAATAGATCTTATTTTCTGGCGCCTCAATATCTCTACTACTATTTGGTCTAAACCCAGTCTCTAAATTCCTCCACCCCACCCCAATGCTGTAGTCTCTCAGTTGGTCTTCTGCCTTCTCTTCTTTTTCTATAGGCTTTTGTCATATAGCACCTGGTTTTTTTTTTTATTCCATAGATTGGAGGGTGCCTATTCTCCTTTTAAAACCATTCAATAGCTCTCCAGTGTAATTTATTAGTCTGGAAAAATCATTTATTTATTTATTTGAGAGGCAGCAGAGAGAAAGACACGGAGAGAGAGTGTTCCCATTTACTGGTTCTCGCCCCCAAATGCCTGGGATAAGTCAGGGCTGAAGTCAGGAACCAAAAACTCAATCCAGGTCTCCCACATGGTTGGCAGGAGCCCAGCTACTTAAATCATTACCAGTGCTTCCCAGAGTCTGCAGTAGCAGGGACTGAGGAAGCCAGGTACCCCCGTGGGACATGGTGTCTTAGCTGGCATATCAGTCACCAGGTTAAATGCCACCACCCCTGACTTACTCTCCCCCTGCCCTGCTGCAATTTAAATTCATATTCCTCACCTTCACCTTTATGTGGGTGCCTCATCGTCTGGCCTGCACCCTTCTATCCCATCCCCTCTACTCCCTCCCTCTTTCCCTGTCCTGGAGCCACGCTGGACTTCCTGCTGCCCCTCCAGTAGCTCACAAGGCATAAGTTGCGTGATTGGTGAAGGCTCTTCAGAGAGATGAGAGTTAGGGATACCAATCTTCACAGGGTCCTGCCAGGTATTCTTTGGTGCACACTTGTGCAGGGGTGTCTGTGTTTTGTGCTGGTGGAGACAAGCCAGCCTGCTGTCATCTGAACTCCACCGCATATAACTGACCCTCCTGTCTCTGATTGTATGCTCACCAGCCCACCTTTTGATGTGTATGTGGCTTCCCACATACTTCCCTCCATGGAGAACATGCCCTGCCCAGAGCCTGTGGGTCTCTGAAAACTCCTGGCACTTAAATTGTAACTAATTCAAGTTATAAACCAATGCGCTGGCATTTGAATCACATATCAGTTTCTTTTGCAATTCATTATTGCGTGGCAGCATCAGTTTTCTCCCTCTGGGATAAAGAGCCCCTCCTAGATGGAGATGCCCCCTGAGCTCTCTGTGCAGCTGGGCAACTGTGCTTCCCCTTCACACATCCACGTTTCATTAATGGGTCCGTAAGTGCTTCATGTGACACTTCTGTGACTGAACTCCCCAAAACTTGCTCCTGTGATGGCACACCCTTCCTGGATGGGCAGAATTTCCTTCCACCCCTCGGTTCAAGCTGAGGGCCTGGACTTCATTTTTGCCTTCTTCTTCCTCTCCTTCTCACCCTCTACCTAATTTGTTACCTACAGGTTAACTAGGCTTCCTTATGTATCTTTTCATAGTCTGTCCTCTTAGCTTCACCTCTACTGCTATAAACCTAGTTCAAGCCACCACCTGTCTGCCTCCCTTGTCTTCCTGTGTGCCTCTGTTCCTCACACTGCAGGCAGAGCCATATTCTTACATGCATTACCCTTCTTGGCCCTTCCCTCCCTACAGTGTCTTTCCAACATCTGAAAGATAAAGGTCAGATTCTTTTACATTCTTCCACAGGCCTGTGTCAACTGTCTCTTCTTATTCTTCCAGCTGCTGGCTGCTACCTCTGCCACCTGCCACTCTTCTTTCAGTTCCTGCCATCTGTTTTTTGCCTGCAGGCCTTGGTATATATACTTCCATCTGTTTTGGAGCATCTTTCTTTCTTCTCCTTCCCACCTACCTGAGTAGCAATGCTTCAGGTCTCATCTTGACTTAAAGTTCCTTCTGAGGATGACTTACTCGGTAACTCTAGTTGGTTATCTGTATGGTGCATTCCTGTATCACCTGTTCTCTGAGCATAGCACTTTTTATGCTGCCAGGCCTAACACATCTTACATCCTGCTTACCATTCACCAAGCACCCTTCTAAGTTCTCTAATGTTATTAAGTCATATAATCTATAAAATAGTTTGACAAGGTAGATATTATTATTATTCACATCTTATAGAAGAGGAATTGGAGGTGCAGGATGTTTATATAATTTACCCAAGTTTACACAGCTAAACACTGAGGGAGAAGGACTTTGAACCCAAGCAGATGGGCACTGGAGTTTGTACTCCCAAACATTTTGCATTTCTGCTTCTCTAGGAATTGGCTCCTTGCTTTCGGTTTCTCCCACTGGACTATAAACTTGCTGAAAGCAGTTTACTGCTGTATTCCTAGAATCTCATACAGTACCTTGTAAGTGCTCAGTAAATACGTGTTGAATGGCTGGATAAATAAAAATAGCTTTCCAGGTCAATCATCTATATTCTCTGAACCCTTAGATTTATTTAAAGATTAAGTTGAATGTAGATGGTAAGCACACATGAGTGCTAAATCATCAGAATCCAATACCCATTTCTGCCCTTCCTAGCTGTAGAAGAGTGGGCAGGGGTCCTAATCTCCGTTTCTTCAACTTCAATGCAAGATTAAAAATTCAGTTTATATGATTGTTGTAAGTAGAACATGAGGTAATTAATTTAACAGTAAATGCTGCAAAGAAAATATTGAATAAATATGCTGCATTAGAAGTTATAATGCAGCACAGTTATTTCTTTGCATTTAGAACATAAAAAAGAGAATTATCACTATTCTAAATAGGAATTAATGTAAAATATTGGAGTATTTTATAATGTTGTAAAAACTACAATTTTAGTTGGTAGAGCTCCTGGTGGGTGTCTGGGCTTCTACGAAACCTAAATAAATCACCCACAAGGGGGCACTGTTCTAAAATACCACTGAATTAAACCCAAGGGTTAATGCAATTTAGGCATTTGAGAAGCTGATGTGATAATCCCACCTCACTGTGCTGTAATCCCCCCCACTTCCTTGCCCCAGCCAATGACCTTATGCTTCTTGTGTAGATGATTGTACTAAATTCAGCTTGGAAAGTAGCATGGGAGCCCTGGAAGAGCTGGCCAGTGATTTCAGGTAACCGGTTAGCAAGTGTCCTTGTTTTTAGAATAACTGAATTTGAAAGTGGCAAGGTACTTACTCTACTATGACAGGCTTTAAAGGGGTTTGTTAAAAGTCTGATGGCCAGGCTAAATCACCATTTCATTAGGTGATTTCTCAGGAAGGTCTACCTGAATAGTAGCCCATTACCAAGGCTGTCAGCCCTGCTGGCATCTCGCTCCAGCAAATATCTTGATGAAGACTTTTGACTGACACATGCCAAGGAGGACTGGCTTGGAGCAGCACCCAGTTGTATGGTGAACTTCACATCCATGGTACAATAATTTAGTTAAAAAAGTACTTAGATTAACGTGGCATTTGCTTCCTCTCCCATACTTGAGTACTGGTCCTTCTTTTGATAGATAGCGCTGGACTTTTAGTTTTTGTCCGAGGAGACAACCCATCAGAAATTCCTTCCATCCATCCCAGACGTCCAAGCGAAGTGTGGTGCCTGGGGATCAGAAGAGGCAGTTTATGGTTCCAACCCACCACTGCAGCTCTCCATCCATAAAACTTCTAATGACAGCTTCCCCAAGCAGAGCTAGATAAATGCAAAACAAAAAGCAACCTTGGAACTAGGAGATAGGGATGCTATTTTTAACCTTGGCTTTTATTGGCTTGCAAAAGCTGCTTAGCTTCTGTGCCCTGCCCTTTTCTCATCTGTTGAGTGCTTGCATATAGTATTGAAATGCTCTTTGAAGCTATCTTAAAACAATCCTGTGGATGTTGATTTAATGCTGATATATGTATTATGAAGGAAGCTAGAGGCATTATGTTGGAAGAGGGAACCAAGGAGATGGTGGCAGGGCAAATGGCCTTCTTGGGCTCTCGGATTATTAGTGGGCTGTGAGGGAGCTGAATGGTGCTTGCCAGTTAATCCTTCATGAAACAGGGGCTTTTCTGTGTTGTGAATGTAAAAACCTAAGCCCTCACTGCTGACAAACTGATCCTTCACTCCTCAGAAGTCCAGCCTTGCCTGGCTTCTGTGACACCACATTCCTCTGTCCATGGGCTGCTGTTTTCTGGCATTGTTTCCCCAACCTTCTGCTCTGCTCTCTGCACACTCCTGGGATGAAACTCAAACCCTCCCTATCTGGCCCACTCAGCCTCTCTCGTCCCTCTCCACTCTGCCTCACTCACTCTGTTCTGGCCACCTTGACTTTTCATTTGTCCTTCAGACACACCAAGTCCATTCCCAACTCAGGACCTAGTGACTTACTGGTTCTTTCCCTTGAAAGGGCCTACGTCTAGGTTTTTGCAAAGCTGTATCCTCTTTATTCAGCTTTAGATTCAAACATCATGTCTTTGCAGAGGACACTTCTGGGCCACCATAGCTAGGCATTCTCTGCTGCCACCACCTATCCACCTTTGTCACTATACCCCATGGCCTTATTTTTACTTCTTCATAGCCCCTATCATTAGCATTTGAAATCATTTTACTTGTTTGGAGATTTTTCCCCTGTCCCCATTAAAAAAGTTCCCTCAGGACTTGCCACAAAGCCTGGCACATGGCCAGTGGCCACTGATTTACCATGGGGAATCTCAGCTAGTGGCTCCATTGACCACCCATGCGCCACTTACTCCTAAGTCCAAATCTCTAGGCCAGGCCTCTGCTCTGCTGGGGGTATGAGGGACTGCACTACAGCCCATTATTCTAAAAGACCACTCACCATCATGTACCCCCAGCCTGCTCTGCCCCCTTGCTGTTTGTCTCAGGTTGTGGCACCTCTGTCTTTCCTGCTACCTACGCTAGGTGTTGGGAGTTGCTCTTCATTGCTCCCCTTTTGTCAGACCCTACATCTAAACAAACGGTGTAGACCCAGCAAGTTTACCTCATGTGGATTTGCAGACTCTGTTTCCGTGCCTCTGTCTTGACTAGTCCTACCTTGTCTCTGGCCTAGTTCACCTCTCACTTAAATCTGCTTTGAGAAATTCTTAACAGCCTCTCTGTCTTTATTGGGTCTCTGCTAAAATGTTGTCTCCTTTTCTAACCAACTATCCTAAAGTAGCCTTCCCTCCCCTTACTGCCTCGGTCTTATTGCCTTACGCTTCCTTTCACTTCATAGTCTATCTCTTTTTAAACGTTTATTTGCTTGAAGGTACTTAAAAAAAGATTTATTTGGGGCTGGCACCGAGGTGCAGTAGGTTAATCCTCTGCCTGTGGCACTGGCATCCCATATGGTGCCAGTTCTAGTCCCAGCTGCCCCTCTTCCAATCCAGCTCTCTGCTATGGCCTGGGAAAGCAGTAGAAGATGGCCCAAGTCCTTGGGCCCCTGAACCCATGTGGGAGACCTAGAAGAAGCTCCTGGCTCCTGGCTTCGGATTGGCACAGCTCCAGCCGTTGTGGCCATTTGTGGAGTGAACCAACGGAAGGAAGAACTTTCTCTCTGTCTCTCCCTCTCACTGTCTGTAATTCTACCTCTCAAATAAATAAAAGAAATCTTTAAAAAAATGAAAAAATAAAAAAGATTTATTTTTTTGAAAGGCAGAGTTAGAGAGAGAGAGAGAGGGAGAGAGAGAGAGAGAGAGAGATCTTTCATCAACTGGTTTGCTCCCCAACTGGCTGCAGGCCTGGGCTGGGCCAGGCCAAGCCAGGAGCCAGGAGTTTCATCCAGGTTTGCCACATGGGTACAAGGGCCCAAGCACTTGGACTGTCTTCCTCTGCTTTCCCAGGCACGTTAGCAGGGAGCTGGATCAGAAGTGGAGCAGCCACAATACAAACTGGCACCTGTATGGGGTGCTGGCACTATAGGTGGTGGCTTAACCCTCCATGCTGCAGCGATGGCCCCTGCTTGAAGATTCTTGCCTCTGCCACTGAGTAGCATGCTTCAGGAGACTGGGGATGTTGTCACTGTGCCCCCTCTCCTTTGTGGGGCTAGCTCATGGTGGATGCTCAGTAAAAATTTGTTGAATGATGTCTTGTCCAGCTCCTCAATCCCCCACTGACCACGTACTGCTCTCCTAACTCAGCAGCCTGGCTTGAATTTCTGCATGCACACCAAGCTGTCTCTGGCCTGGGGGACCTCTCTTGGTGGCCATTCTTTCTGAACTCTTCTGACCCCTTCCCTACATTCTCCAATTCAGATTATGCTGCGACCCTGGCATCACTTTCTCCGTAAAGCCCTCCTTGATGACGCCTTCTCCTTACCTCCCCAAATAGGTTGAAGGGCTTCTCCTCAGCCTCCAATATATATTTTGAAACTCTATCATTGAACATACTTGCTGCTTTGGAATTGCTGGGTATACACACTAATGGAGAATTCTGAGCCCAAGAATCATGTCTAGTCTAGTCTTAGAGGCCTAGTTTTAATTATACCTTCGGGTTGCCATAGGTCCTCAATAAAATGGGATTTACTATACAGAAAGACAATGGCCAGACATGCATTAGGCACCATTCAAGGTGGGCCATTCCCCATCTTCCTCGGGAGCCCCAGGATATCTCTTTCTTGTGCTTTGTGTTGCTTTATATGTCTTCCTCCTGTGTCTTCTCCCTCTCTCTACTGACAGTTTGCCCCTGCTTATTTATGGTTCCTGTTCCAACTTTGGCATACATACAATATTGATTTGTGTGACTCAATCCTGCTTCATGATAACTTTCATTTTTTTTCCTTACCAATAACCAGCTTCATCTCTCTATGTTTCCCAATTACACCTCCTACAACTAAAATTAATTAATAATAATAATGACTAATGTAAGGGTGGAAAGGAATGATTAGCTTTCCTTACTCCTCACAAAGGTCATAGCTGAAACTCCCATTAACAAAAGGCAGGTTAATAAGAGAAAGGCATGACAAATTTATTTATTTATATGACACAGAGACTTTCAAAATGAAAACCTAGGGCTGGCATTGTGGTGCAGCAAGTTAAGCCTCTGCCTGTGAGTCCAGCATCCCATATGAGCGCCGATTTGAGTCCCACCTGCTCCACCTACCATTCAGCTCCCTGCCTATGAGCCTGGAAAAGTAGTGGAGGATGGCCCAAGTCCTTGGACGCCTGCACCATGTGGGAGACCCCGAAGAAGCTCCAGGCTACTAGCTTCAGTCTGGCCAGGCCTTGATCATTGCAGCCATTTGGAGAGTGAATGAGCAGGTGGAATATCTGTCTCTTTGTCTCTCCTCCTCTCTTTATAATTCTGCCTTTCAAATAAATAAAAAATAATTTAAAAAAAAAGAAATGAAAACCCAAAGACCCAGGATTAGGTTTGATGAATCATGGACAGCCATGTGAAATGTGATTGGACAAAAATAGTATTTTCTAATGGTAATAGATGGATGAAGGAAACCTAGCAAGGCCTCTTTGTGTGACATTCCTTCCTCCAAGGTGTAGAGCAGGACCCTCTGGATTGAGGGCTGATGAGTTACTATCAGGCAAAGTAGGTCAAAGCATTTCTTTACAGCCAGCTTCTACACAGAAAGGCAAGAGCAAATGAGAGTAATTTCCTAGGTTTTATGGCTTCCTCAGAGGAGAAATGTTCTAGTTTCAATGTCTCAACTTGAAGAAGAGAAACTCTGGTATCCATACATACTTCAGGTGAAAAGACAGAAGAACTGGAGAAGATCAAAGAGAATTTGCCCCAGAGACTCTCAGATCTCCTTCAGTCCAAAGTGCTCAGCATTCTAGAGTACCTTACTTTGTGGTGTTGTATTCTGAGCCCTAGCTGAGCATTTATTGTGCGCTTGCCATGTGCTCTACACTGTTCCAAGTGCTTGACATGAGTACACGAATGTCAAATTTGTGATAATCTTAAGTGCTGAATAGTATGTTTAAAAATATTTACTTATGCCGGTGCTGCAGCTCACTAGGCTAATCCTCCGCTTGTGGCACCAGCACCTCAGGTTCTAGTCCTGATTGGGGCGCCAGATTCTGTCTTGGTTGCTTCTCTTCCAGGCCAGCTCTCTGCTGTGGCCAGGGAGTGCAGTGGAGGATGGCCCAAGTGCTTGGGCCCTGCACCCGCATGGGAGACCAGGAGGAAGCACCTGGCACCTGGCTCATGGCTTCAGATCGCCGCAGCGCGCTGGCATTTGGGGGGTGAACCAGCAGAAGGAAGACCTTTCTCTCTGTCTCTCTCACTGTCTAACTCTGCATGTCAAAAAAATTTTGTTTTCATTTTATTTGAAAAGAGAGAGAGAGAAAGGAAGAAAGAGAGAGACATCTTCCATCCATGTGTTCACTTCTCAAACACCTACAACAGTTAGAACTAGGCCAGGCCAAAGCTAGGACCCTGGAACTCAATCCAGGTTGGGTCTCTTTCTTGGGTGGCAGGGACCTAACTATTTGAGCAATCATATGCTGCCTCCCAAGGTGTGCCTTAACAGGAAGCTGGATTGGAAGTGGAGTAGCTGGGGCTTGAACTAGGCACTCCTTTATGAGATGCAAGAATCCAAAGTAGCATCTTTTTAAAAAATATTTGAATTTCCTTGGAAGGCAGAGGACATAGAAAAAAGCAGAGAGAGAGAGAGAGAGAGAGAGAGAGAGAGAGAGAGATATGAATCTTCCACCCACTCACCCACTGTTTTGCTCCCCAAATGACTGCAATGGCTGGGGCTGGGCCAGGCTGAAGCCAAGAGACTAGAACTCCATTTGGGTCTCCCATGTAGGTGGAGGGGCCCAAATACGTGGATCATCTGCTGCTGCTTTGGCAGGCAAATTAGCAGGGAGCTGGATTGGAAGCAGAGCAGCCAGTTCTCAAACTGGTGCTCTGGTGTGGGACGCTGGTGTGACTGGTGGTGGCTTAACTTATGCACCATGATGCTGGAGCCCCAGAGTGGCATGTTAACTAAAGGCCTGCCCCAGAGTAGTATTTTTTTCCCCATCTGATGGCCGAGGAAACTGACGCATCATTAGCTTAAGTAACTTGCTCAGGGTTTATACACATAGTAAGTAGTGGGACCAGGGGTTGGATTTAGGCGTTTCGGTTCCTGCACCCTTCTTCCTATCTTCTGTGTTGCACTCATTTCCAAATAAGAATGCAATTGGCCCAGTGTGATAGTTGATACCCTTAGCGAGCCTATGCATTGACTGCCTCTGAATCAATGTGACAGCTTTGGTAATAAGAGCTGGGGTGTGTGTGTGTGTGTGTGTGTGTGTGTGAAAGAGAACTAGCAAGAGAGAGAAAGAGAGAGAGAGAGAGGGAGACAGAGAGACTCACATATCCTTAGATTCAGACACAGTAGGTCCACATAGATTCTTGGAGGAAGGAAGAAGGCAGGCAGGAAGGCAGGGAGACAGGAAGAAGAAGAAGGAGAGACGGAGGAGAGGTAGACCAGCTCGCCAGCTGACCTCATTAACTATTTGGAGCTATACAAAACTCCTAAACTGGCTGTGGTTTCCTAACATCAGTAGTCTCAGAGCCACAGAAGGGTGAAACTAAAATGTTAAAAGACCGGCCCACTCCGTTGTCCCCATTTATGGACTAGGAAACAGACCCAGAGAGATGGGCTCATTGCCTGAGGTTACTCAGCAAGCTAGAATAGAATTTGACTCGGAAAACATTCTCCTTTCACTTTCTTTGCTTTTTGCTCCCATTCTTTCCCTTCTTGCCTCCTGGACTTGCTTCTTTTAGGAGTCGAATCTTACTCACAAACATGTTTACTCACAGCCTGATCTGCGTGGCTGCACTCATCCCCGTAACCTGCCTTCACCCTCATGAACCTGGCCTGAGCTAGGAGAGTCCACTCTCCTTGCTGGACAATTACAGAATGAGTGTGTTCTGCAGAGACAAAGTGGTGGTTCTGCAGCTACTTTGTAGAAATGCCTTGATAGGGGCCGGCGCTGTGGCATAGTGAGTAAAGCTGCCGCCTGCGGTGCTGGCATCCCATATGGACGCCAGTACGAGTCCTGGTTGTTCCACTTCCACTCCAGCTCTCTGCTATGGCCTAGGAAAGCAGTGGAAGATGGCCCAAGACCTTGGGCCCATGTACCCTTGTGGGAAGACCTGGAGGAAGCTCCTGGCTCCTGGCTTCGGATTGGCGCAGCTCTGGCCGTTGTAGCCAACTGAGGAGTGAACTACCTAATGGAAGACCTCTCTCTGTCTTTCTCTGCCTCTCCTTCTCTCTCTGTTTAACTCTGACTTTCCAATAAAACAAATAAATCTTAAAAAAAAAAGAAATGCCTTGATAAAGATTTTCTCAAGTATGGATAATATTTGCCACACAGATTAAGTTTCTTTACAGTGCCTTACTGTACTTAACCCACTACACCACAGTGCTGGCCTGGACAGCGTTTTGCTATACTTAAACCTTCTTATAAAATGTTTAATTCTCATTAGCACTGGAAACAAAGGACTTTAAACACTGCTCCAAGTGTAGTAACTTGATCTTCTGACTTGAACAATTTGCTATGTTTTTGATTTATTGTGAAAATCACCCACAGATGATCAGTGAAAAGCAATAGCCTCTTCTTGCACTCCAACCTCATTGGTCCTCCAAAGCTGAGGGCATACAGCCTCCATTTAAGGAACATCCTGGCCCACAGGTTTAGGGAACAATTTCAATTGCAGAAGAGGAACTCCGTTAGCTCAGAGGTTTTGAGGGAAGTTGGCTTTCCTGTTCATTCTACTCAGATGTCCTGGTTACTTGCTCTATTTCTTCTGAATAGCCCCACAGTGTGTGCCATGTCATGAATCCCAGCTTAATACTTCACCTTCTTGGCTTCAAGACTAAAGTCCTATCTCTGAATTTCCTCCTCTGAACCCCAGTCTCCGGGGTCAGATTTCTGTTACATGTTGTCAGAGCCCAGCTGCACTAGTTTCCCATCTCTGGGCCATGCTTTCGTTCAGTTCTGGCTCACCGTCCAGGTCTTTGCTGGATGTTCTGGAGGGCCACCTCTGCTTTCCTTGGCCTTACCCATTGCCTGCTGCACACTCACTTGCTTATTCCGGGACTCCCACCGGCACAACTTGTTTGAAGCTAATTTCCTTTGGCTGGATGTCCACAGGTTTTTCCTGTCATTCCCTCGGTGGTTACTAGCCTCAAGGTCTCAGCTGTCTTCTTACTCAGTCTTCCTTAACTTCACTGGGGCACCTTCACCATTCTGTTTTAATTCCCTGTCTCTTGGCAAATTTACAAGTGTTAAAACTGTTGCTGCAGTTCCTCACAGTGAAGCAGCCCTCATTTCTCAAGGAACAAAGATAACAATGGATGGTTTTCTCTTAATGCTCAACTTTTGAAGATCCAGCAACTTTCTAAGCAAGTTAGCCAGCAGCACTTACTGGGTAACACTTTCATCCCTACCGGTTTGTAATGCCTTTCTTGTCACAGATGACATTCCTTCATAAGCTTAGGAAATTGATTTGAAAGTAGAAATTTACTTGAAAAATGCTATGTTTCTCCTGAAAATACAAGTCAAATCTATTACTGAAAAGAAAGTAAAACTAATGAGACTTAAGCTTGAGGTCCCCTCATTGCATGAGCCTTCTAATTTTCTATTTTTAATTTTGCATTCAGAGCTTCCCAAACCTGGATAACCTGGATCTGCCTTCTGTCTGCCTGTAAACCCATGTTTCATGCCCAGGCCACACAGGCAGGCAGGTGGGAGCAACAGTTGCCTATTCTAGGCAGTTGTCCTGCTTGTCTCTGTGAAGTTCCTGTCTCCCAGCTTTCTGGATTTCTCATTCATATCCCAGAGGTCAATATCTGCCTATCTGATTTAGACTTTTTCCTTCTGAATATGGAAAATATTTATCTGGTTTCCCCTTGTCTAAGGAAGCAAAATAAACATTGATCAGAACTTAAAGGGCATCAATAAAGACTTGGCAGTATCAGTTGTTGGAAAGAATCCAACTCTGGATGTATGATTACCATTTATTGGCAGTATGACCTTGAACAGGTCATGTAACTTTCCTGAGCCTCAGTTTTCTCATCAGTAAAGGAAATTAATATGGCACAGTTGGTCTCCATGGTCCTAAGAGCTGGTAGAAGGACGCTGGAGCCAGTCTAAATTTCAGGGGCTTAGTGGACTTGGCACCTGCAGTAGTTTCTCAGATATGATGAGCCCAGGGTGGTCATGAAATGTATCAACTGACATCACCCATAAAGAAAAATCATTCACTAATTCACTCATTTGTTTAGATATACTTTGTTCCAGAAAGGATTAATGTCTTTGTGATCATGTATAAAATATAGACAGAATAACAAACAGGTAAGCATATAGGTAAGCAAGTGGAAAGCAAAAGCTAAGGTGGAGAGACTTAAGAGCTAGACTTGGGGCTGAAATAAATCTGTGTGTGTGTATTGGACCTATGTGATGTGCTACTAAGTTTCAAGTCACAAAATCACAAATATTAGGATATGTTTAGATTCAGAGGTTTTTGGTAAGTCAGTCTTAAATGTTTCACCACAAAAAACTGCTTTATCCCCTCATTTTTTATCTCCTTAATCCCTGTAATCTTTCTGTCTCCAACTACTTTGTTAAAACTATTCTCTCTGAGCTCACCAATGACCTTTAAGCCAAATCAAAAGTTTTTTTCTCAGGATTGTTTTTGTCCTTTTTTCAGCAACAGTTGTTCCTTTATCATCTGTTAATAATATTCATACAAAGTCCCGGTTCTCCTCCTGTCTCTGGCAGCGTTTGTGTCTAATTTTCTGGCTCTTCCTCTGTCTGCTTGCCCAGAACTCAGAGCGTCCTGACTACAGGCTTTTGACCCTTCATGCTTCCTCTGTATATATATTTATTCTCTAGGGAGAGCCCCTGTACAGGGCTTGACCCCTGTGTGGGCAGGATGCCTACATAAATATCTCCCAACCCAATCCATCACACAAGCCCTCACTCCATGCTTGTCTCGGAGAGAATTGGAAGATGTGGGTTGTTCTTACAGCTTTGTTCCTAATGATAAACTGAGTAACTTAAAAAAGAGGGGTGGGTGGGCATTTGGCCTGGTGGTTAAACCATTGATTGAGATGGGTTACATCTCATTTTAGAGCTCCTGGGTTCTAGTCCTAGCTCTGTTCCTGAGTACAGCTTCCTGCTGATGTATATCCTGGGAAGTAGCAGGTGAAGGCTCAAAGTGGTTAGGTCCCTGCCACCCATATGGGAGACCTGATTTAAGTTCCAGGATTTAAGCTTCAGCTTGGACCGGACCAGCCCCGGCCGCTGCAGGCATTTAGGGAGAGAGAGAGAGAGAGAGAAGAAAAGACCCCAAAACATAAATACTCTCTAATCCAAAGCATTACTCTTTTCCCCAATTCCCTTCCCCTGTTCTAGCAGATCTGTCTTTTTGTCTTTTCCACTGCTGGTGAAAATAGTTGATACTACATTCTAGTTAGCTCACCACTCTTCCTTTAGCCTCTCCTCTCCCCTTTCTGTATTTCGTACCGCTTAGCTACTAGATGACAGTTCTCTTCCAGGATGTACGTGGACCTGGTTGCAGCTGCATGTCTCAAACTGCTTCCACCAGTGCGGCCTGTGCTTTCGGCAAGGCTCCTCCTCCTCTCTGTTCCTTCCTGGGATAAGTCCGTGTTCATGAGCCCATGGCTTCTGTTTTTCTCCTGTTCCGGAATCCTGGAATGTCTTCCACTCCTCCTCTCAAATCATCCAGAATTCCTGCAGGATGCTTTCCCTTGAGCTCTGCAGCTTGACTGAGCTGGCTTATTGAATTGTAACTGAGAATATGAGCCCCACTTCTGCCACTTTATTGTAAATGCCTGGAGGGCAGAGGCAGCTTTATATTTCTGTATAAGCAAGTATGTACACTGACTGAACTACTTCGATCTTTGGTTTTCAACCTAGATTTAACCGCAACTCCAAAACCTTCCTTTTTCCACTGCTTTTAGAGAAGGGGGTTAAAATTTACCTCTTGATAGCAGCAAGGATTCCTCACTAAGTAGAAAGAGGAGACCAGAGAAGTGATCCAAGATCCTTAAGCCTCTGGTTTAAACAAACGTGGGCTGGCTGCTTCCAGCAAGCTAGCTCAGCTTGATTGAAGGGCATGAAGCAGGTCAAAGACGCTCCCTCCCTCCCCTTTGAGGGCCTGCTTTCCTTGCTTTGGCGTTGATTTCCTGCATTCTCATGGTGGCCAAAGCAGCCTACCTAGCTCATGCGTGGGCCCTTCGTTTTATGTGAAAACTCTCATTCCCTAATGTTCCCACTGTCAGAAAATCATTTTAAGGGGTTGGTGGGTTTTGCTTGAAACACCTTGAGCAAGTCATTTAACCATTCAGATACTTTTTTTCTTTTAATCTGTAAAAGGTTTGGGCCAAGCTATCACTAAATTTTCTTTCAGCTCTAAAGTGTCATGTCTGAGCAGGACAGGCCTGAAGATCAGTCGTCCTGAGTTGACTCTGCTTTGTTTTGATCGTCTGGTAGCTTGTTAGACAACTAGATTATTGGTTGCTTAGGGACAAATGCCACTGTGTGTCCTTCCTCATATAGGCTCCTATGCTGTTCCAGGCAGGGCCCAGCTTCCGGCAAGCCTGCAAAACAGCGGTGCCTATTACAGGGAAGTGCTCTGGGGAGAAATCCTAGAACTTCTCTTCTAATCCAAATCAGGGACAATAATCAATGACAAGCTTTTGAGGACTCAATTTAAAATAACATGAAAGAATTCTGTGAATGTGATAGAAGTGTATGTCAATAAATGCAAATTTAGTGGTTATAAAAAGCTGAACTACTTACACATGCCTTCAAAGCCCTGTGTGTAAGTTGGGAGTACTCAAATCCCACTGCAGCCAATGCTGCAGGACAGAATTACCCAAAGGTGCTCTGACTGCCAGCAAGGACTCATTCACCTCAAGCAGTAATCTGTTCACACTGTGGGTGAAACAAGCCTGGCAGTTGGTCAGATATGAGTTTGTCTTGCAGAGGTTTGGCTACAGCATGACAAGACAAGGAAGTACAGTATTTAAAGAGAGGTTGTGATCTACCAGGGAAAATGCCAATCACTAAGGCAGCTTTTCAACCAGCAAATGCATCTAAATCTAAAAAATTGTTTCAATATAACTGGCAACATTTTTTTTTATTTGACAGGTAGAGTCATAGACAATGAGAGAGACAGAGGAAAGGTCTTCTTCTGTTGGTTCACTCCCCAAATGGCCGCTACGGCCGGTGCTGTGCCGAGCCGAAGCCAGGAGGCAGGTGCTTCCTCCTGGTCTCCCGTGCGGGTGCAGGAGCCCAAACACTTGGGCCATCCTCCAGTGCCTTCCCAGGCCACAGCAGAGAGCTGGACTAGAAGAGGAGCAACCAGGACTAGAACGCGGTGCCCATATGGGATGCCGGCACCGCAGGCGGAGGATTAACCAAGTGAGCCATGGCGCCGGCCCCTAACTGGCAGCATTTTAAGATGTGATTGCAGCTGGCGCCGGGGCTCACTAGGCTAATCCTCCACCTTGCAGCGCCGGCACACCGGGTTCTAGTCCTGGTCGGGGAGTCGGAATCTGTCCCAGCTCTCTGCTGTGGCCAGGGAGTGCAGTGGAGGATGGCCCAAGTCCTTGGGCCCTGCACCCCATGGGAGACCAGGAGAAGCACCTGGCTCCTGCCATCGGATCAGTGCGGTGTGCCGGCCTCAGCGCGCCGACCGCGGCGTCCATTGGAGGGTGAACCAACGGCAAAAAGAAAGACCTTTCTCTCTGTCTTTCTCTCTCACTGTCCACTCTGCCTGTCAAAAAAAAAAAAAAAAAAAAAAAGATGTGATTGCACAGGAGGGTTCAGAACAGTGTGTATCATATGCTATCATTTGCATTAAGAAGGAGAAAGAGAATATGTACTTGAACTTACTTCTATATATGCATGAAATATGTTTTGAAAATGATAAACTGATGTATGTTTTGCTCTTTCATCTGGAAGATATTAGTAAATCTTGCTTTGAGAATGAAACTTGACAGACTTTTTTTTTTTAAAGTGATGTGAGTTATCTCTTTCTCTCTCTTGAAGATTTATGTATTTATTTGAAAAGCAGAGTTACAGAAAGGCAGAGGCAGCAGAGATAGAGAGGTCTTCCATCGTCTGGTTCACTCCCCAAATAGCTGAAATGGCTGGAGCTGTGCCAATCCAAAACCAGGAGCCAGGAGCTTCTTCAGAGTCTCCCAAATGGGTGCAGTGTCCTAAGCACTTAGGCCATCTTCCGCTGCTTTCCCAGATGCATTAGCAGGAGCTAGATTGGAAGTAGAGCAGCCAGGACTTGACCCAGTGCCCATATGGGATGCCAGCACTGCAGGCGCAGCTTAACCCACTAAGCCACAGTACTCTCCTTGAGACTTCTTATTTCTTAGTCTATAGGCTCAGAGCTAAGAGACAAGTGTTGGCAGGTTATAGGCACTCTATACTGACATGAAATAAGCTTAGAAACAACTCCTGCATGTGTTGCAACTCAATTTAGAAATACTCTGGATTCTAAATCTTCTTAATGCCATCAGTTACCTGTGGAGGGGGAGATGAGTACTTAGAGGGCCAGAAGGAGGGGGACTTACACTGCACATCCTTTTACACTTCTTTTTTTTTTCTAAAGAGTTATTTTATTTATTTGAAAGACAGAGTTAGAGGAGAGGGCGTATCATTGTATTCTTAGAATTTCATTATAAACTACATTGAATATGTTCTCTTTGTATTAATATCATATTAACATGAGAATTGAGGAGAATCGTGTTGCAGAAATTATGCATTTGCTGTGACCCTGAGAATCTAATGTATTAGTAAATTCTTTAAAAAAAATAAGACACTTCCTGGAATCCGCATTCGTTGTCAGGGTGCCTGAGTTTGAGTCCTTGCTCTGTTCCCGATGCCCACTCCTGTTAATGCATATCTTGGGAAGCAGCAGGTGATGGTGCAAGTGTTTAGGTGCCAAGGCCGGCGCCGCAGCTCACTAGGCTAATCCTCCACTTTGCGGCGCCGGCACACCAGGTTCTAGTCCCGGTCGGGGCGCTGGATTCTGTCCCGGTTGCCCCTCTTCCAGGCCAGCTCTCTGCTGTGGCCAGGGAGTGCAGTGGAGGATGGGCCAAGTGCTTGGGCCCTGCACCCCATGGGAGACCAGGATAAGTACCTGGCTCCTGCCATCGGATCAGCGCGGTGCACTGGCCGCAGCGTGCCTGCCATGGCGGCCATTGGAGGGTGAACCAACGGCAAAGGAAGACCTTTCTCTCTGTCTTTCTCTCTCACTGTCCACTCTGCCTGTCAAAAAAAAAAAAAAAAAAAGTGCATAAAAAAAAAGTGTTTAGGTGCCTGCCACTCATGCAGGAGACTGAGACTGAACTCAGCTCCTGGCTTCAACCCCAGCCCAGCTCCAGCCATTGCACATCATTTTGGGAGTGAACCAGAGGATGGGAGGTATTTTCTCTCTCTCTCTCTCTCTCTCTCTCTCTCTCTCTCTCCCCTTTTGCCTTGCAAATGAAATACATTGAGGAAAAACAGATGGGTTATCAGACACCCCTAGTGCTGAGTATCCCATGTGTGGGCTGTACCGATGTCAGTCTGGTAGTCCCTGAGGGAGTTGCAGTCATACATCTCTACTCGCTCTGGGGTCCGGAGACAGTAGACACTCACAGGGAAGCCACATTTCAGAGTGACCAGTGTTCTCAGATCAGATACTTTTTTACCAAGAAGGGAAATGTTCTCCATTATTGCCATTGTCTCTTGGGTTACAGCATTGAACACGTAGAGAGTAGGCTTTTCTTCTTCCTAAAGGGAGAAAAAAGGAAGGAATTCATTGGCTGGAGGTTGCACTGAGGGACAGATGTTTCAGAGGGTGACATGGGTGTGAAGGGTGAAAGCAAAGGTCAGTTCAGGGCTGTGACTTCTGATCTGAGGCTTGTTCTTCTGCCCTGGGGATACGAGCAAGGTCCCCTGCTTTTAGTGACGTGGGGATGTGGCAGGGATTTGAAACTTTCTTACTCTGTAGTCTGCAGGCCAAGATGCCCAAGAGGAGTGTTGACGGTATATATATCCACACTGTATTTATGGAGGTGTTAGAAAGCACTTCTCCGCTGTGCTGCACCTTAACCTGGAATACCTTGGATTCTAAGTCATCTATCAGTTTTTTTAAAAAATCCTTTCTGGGTGGTTACCTGGGAGGGAGTTTCTGTTTATCATTGTAGCTCTTCACTATCTGTATGGTTTGATTAAAAAAAATACAATAACCGGCCGGCGCCGTGGCTCAATAGGCTAATCCTCCACCTTGCGGCGCCGGCACACCGGGTTCTAGTCCCGGTCGGGGCGCCGGATTCTGTCCCGGTTGCCCCTCTTCCAGGCCAGCTCTCTGCTATGGCCAGGGAGTGCAGTGGAGGATGGCCCAGGTGCTTGGGCCCTGCACCCCATGGGAGACCAGGAAAAGCACCTGGCTCCTGGCTCCTGCCATCGGATCAGCGCGGTGCGCCGGCTGCAGCGGCGGCCATTGGAGGGTGATCCAACGGCAAAGGAAGACCTTTCTCTCTGTCTCTCTCTCTCACTGTCCACTCTGCCTGTCAAAAAAATAAATAAATAAATAAAAAAATTAAAAAAAAATACAATAACCACATGTACTTACTTTTACTATTTAAAAGGGGAAATACTAAACACAAGTTTTTTTTTTAAAGGTTTTTTGTTCCTTTTATTTTGCAGTCTAAATAGGAAGGCACATGGAACAGGGATGTTTGAAGTAAAGAGGAAAAGTTTGAGGAAATACAGATCCTCCCGTTAGCAACAGTTTAATCAAGCCAAACCCAAACTAAAACACAGGGGCTGGTGTGGTGGCGTAACAGGTTGAACCACCGCTTGTGACATTGGAATCTCATATGGGCACTAGTCCTGGCTGCTCCACTTCCCATCCCACTCCCTGCTAATGGCCTGGGAAAAGCAGTGGAAGATGGCCCAAGTGCTTGGGCTCCTGCCACCACATGGAGACCCTAATTAAGCTTCTGGCTCCTGGCTTTGTCTTGGTTTTACTCTGGCCACTACAGCCATCTGGGGAGTGATCTCTCTGTGTCTCTCCTTCTCTCTCTTTAACTCTGCCTTTCAGGCAAATAAATTAAATCTTTCAAACACACACACACACACACACACACACAGAGCACATGGGAGAAAGGGGAAGGAAGTGGGGAGGAAAGTTGGTTAACATTGCCATTTTTTTTTTTTTTTTGACAGGCAGAGTGGACAGTGAGAGAGAGAGACAGAGAGAGAAAGGTCTTCCTTTGCCGTTGGTTCACCCTCCAATGGCCGCCGCTGCAGCCGGCGCACCGCGCTGATCCGATGGCAGGAGCCAGGAGCCAGGTGCTTTTCCTGGTCTCCCATGGGGTGCAGGGCCCAAGCACCTGGGCCATCCTCCACTGCACTCCCTGGCCATAGCAGAGAGCTGGCCTGGAAGAGGGGCAACCGGGACAGAATCCGGCGCCCCGACCGGGACTAGAACCCGGTGTGCCGGCGCCGCAAGGTGGAGGATTAGCCTATTGAGCCACGGCGCCGGCCCAACATTGCCATTTTTCTAACAAAAAATGAAACTGGCTTTACTTCCTCTTTTTGCAGATTCAGGACAATAATATTTTTCTTCAATGGCCCATTGTTGGCCTGTGTGTCAATGTCAGTGTGCAGTGCCCCCTGAATGCCCCAGGGCTGCAGGCTCTCACAAGCTGGCCTGCAAATTCTCCCTGGGCCCTCCAGGCAGCCGCTGCTGTCTTGCCCCTCTGTTGTTCCCATTCCCACTTTCTCTCATCAGGATTCCTGATTCCTCCAGGGTCCCCACCCAGTTGCAGATTTAACAAACATTCAGTTCATTGCCACAAGATAACACAGAATTGTTGACAAAGCTGTTGAGGAGAGGTGATGAGATTCAGACCTGCAATGTCTAGGGCCCATTTCTTGACTCAAATCATTGGGAGCCGGTGCTGTGGCTCAGCAAGTTAAAGCCCCAGCCTTTAGTGCCTGCATCCCACATGGGCGGCGGTTTGAGACCCAGCTGCTCCATTTCCCATCCAGCTCTCTGCTATGGCCTGGGAAAAAATGGCCCAAGTCTTTGGGCCCCTGAACCCACGTGGGAGACCCAGAAGAAGCTTCAGGCTCCTGGCTTCAGATCAGCTCAGCTCTGGCCGTTGCAGTCCTTTGGGGAGTGAACCAGCCCATGAAAGACCTCTCTCTCTCTGGCTCTACCTCTCTCTATACCTCTGTTTTTCAAATAAATAAAATACATCTTAAAAGAACAAGCAAGCAAAAACAAAAACCAAAAATGACTGGGAGAAAGCTCAGTCCCTCTTTAGCTGCAGGTAAAGCCAGCCCAGCAAGCTATGCTCTTCACTGAATCTAAAGTACATAGAGTGATTTTTCATTGTTATTTCTCAGAAACTCACTCAATAACAAAAGAATACAGAATTTTCCTTTCACCATATTCATGATTTCTTATGGTTCAATGAGGTCAGTGTCTGTTCAAGTTAATCCTTGTAATAATTATGGGCAGGCAAAAATTCCTGAAAGCTGGATAAAAAGGTAGTGAGAAACAGAGAAAAAAATTTCTTTTATATAATAGCTGTTCTTATTTCTTTAAGACCCCTCTGATGGTTCACTCCCCAGATGGCTGCAACGGCCAGAGCAGTGCCAATCTGAAGCCAGGAGCCAGGAGCTTCTTCCTGGTCTCCCACCTGGGTGCAGGGGCCCAAGAACTTGGGCCATCTTGTACTGCTTTCCCAGGCCATAGCAGAGAGCTGGATTGGAAGTGGAGCAGCCATGTCTCGAACTGGCACCCATATGGGATGTTGGCACTTCAGGCCAGGGTGTTAACCCCCTGCGCCACAGCGCCAGCCCTGAAATTTGTATTCCTTAAATAAAAGGTTTCCCTGCATGGAAGAGGGTAGTCGTTTGGTGCAGTACCTTAACTTACCACTTGTGATGCCTGCATCTCATATTGGAGTGCCTGGTTAAAGTCCTGGCTACTCCAATCCCAACCAGTTTCCTCCCAGTGCACATCCTAGAAGGCAGAAGATGATGGCTCAAGTACTGGGGTCCCTGCCACCACATGGGAGACCTGGATGGAGTCCTAGGATCCTGGCTTTGGCCTAGCCTAACCCTGGTCATTGCAGGAATTTGGAGAGTGAACCAGCAAATGAAAGATTCATCTCTGTCACTCTGCCTTTCAAATAACTGAAAATAAATAAATAATGCTTTTTTAAAAAGTACATAAGAAATATTAATTATTAACAAAGCCAGGTTTTTAAATATCAATAAAATTACTGCTATAAAATCTTTTTTTTTCAGTTTCCAGAAACTTTTAAACATGTAAATAAATAATAAATGTTGCATGACATCTACAGCCCAAATAATTCATAATGTAACTGGAACATAGTTCTCATTGCACTATTTTCAACTCTACATATCCACCATTTTACAAAACTTGTCTTTGTGGGAAAATTTATTAGGAATTCTAATGAGGTTCACTGGTTGGAAACACTTTTTGGTTGCACTAGGAGGTTACAGATAGTTACTGATTAATAGCAACTTGCTAATTCACCTTATGCACATAGCTGATGGCATCTCCCTACCTTAATACCTACATGATATTCTTCCCCAAGCATTCTGAATCAATGAAGGCTGATAAGTTACACCCAGGTGTAAAATTACATTTTCTCCTTTACAAACAAAGACACTGAGATGCACACCAACTTTTCAATAAAAACAAGTACATTCTACTATTTCATGAGAATAATTCTACTTTTGCTTTCAAAAAACAGATGCAAACTCCCTGTAAGTACATATATTAACATTAACAATAGGGGTCGGCACTGTGGCGCAGTGGGTTAATGCCCCGGCCTGAAGCACCAGCATCCCATATGGGTGCTGGTTCGAGTCCCGGCTACTCCACTTCCTATCCAGCTCTCTGCTATGGCCTGGGATAGCAGTAGAAGATGGCCAAAGTCCTCAGGCCCCTGCACCCACATGGGAGACCCAGAAGAAGCTCCTGGCTCCTGATCAGCACAGCTCCGGCTGTTGCGGCCAATTGGGGAGTGAACCATCAGATGGAAGACCTCTCTCTCTCTCTCTGCCTCTCCTTTCTCTGGGTAACTCTTACTTACAAATAAATAAAAATAAATCTTTAAAAAAACAATAACAATGAAACAGGAAAAGTTAAAGCGATTTGAAACAAAGCAGAAGTTGGCATATGTCTTGAACGCTACTGTACTTTTTTATCAAGTTCTGCTTTTTTTTTTTTTTTATATTTTGCTGTTTTGGAGTTGTAGCACCAAATGAACAGGAACTTGCACCAGCTATTCCAGAGTGAACAAGAAGGAGAAGCAATGTTTGTTTTTGTTAAAGTGAATGAATTCCAGTTGAGATGTCTTAATAAATTTCTCCTCCTATACCATCATCATCTTGGAGAATTTATACTTGCAATCTGGGACGCTTAACTGAAAAACCTTTCTTCACCAAACTCTTTCTATACTGTTCACTATGGCTCATCTTAGAAAGATAGCCATTTTTTAGAAGTGTGTTTTCATTTGTAAGTTGTGCATTAATTTTTTTTTTTAGTTTGAAAGGCAGAGAGAGAGAGAGAGCGAGAGAGAGAGCAAGTGAGCTCCCATCTGCTGGTTCATTTCCTAATGCATGCAACTGCTGGGATTGGGTCGTGCTGAAGCCAGGAGCCAGGAATTCCTTCCAGGTCTCCCACATGTGTGGCAAGGTCCCAACTATCTGAGCCATTACCTGCTGCCTTCCAGGATGTGCAGCAGCAGGAGCTGAAAGAGGAAGCAGAGCCAGGGCTTGAACCCAGACACTCTGATATGGCATGTGGGCATCCCAAATGGCATCTCAACCACCACACCAAATGCTTACCCCTAAATTGCACATTTTTAAGAAACATGTTGGAGCCAGCACTGTGGCATAGTGGGTAAAGCTGCTGCCTGCAGTACTGGCATCCCGTATGGGCACTGGTTCAAGTCTTCGCTGCTGCACTTCTGATCCAGCTCTCTGCTATGGCCTGGGAAAGCAGTAGAAGATGGCCCAAGTCCTAGGGACCCTACACCCTCATGGGAGACCTGGAGGAAGCTTCTGGCTCCTGGCTTCGGATTGTCTCAGCTCTGGCTGTTGTGACCATTTGGGGAGTGAATCAGCGGATGGAAGGCTTCTTTCTTTCTCTCTATCTCTCCTCCTCTCTGTGTAACTCTGGCTTTCAAATGAATAAATAAATCTTAAAAAAAAAAAAGAAACTTATCTACTTTGTGTGTGTGTGTGTGTGTGTGTGTATAAACACCTATAGGAAGTGTAAAACAACATATGCAGCTCATGGACTTTGGTCTCTGTAAATTCACACTGTCTTTTAAAAGCTAAACTGTGCATCATTTTCCATCCGTTTTAGTCTTATCAATATAGTGTAAGTTTCAACTTCTCTGACAGACATCTAAGCAATGGCACTAAGATTAACACAATCTCTTACCAGAAAACAGCTTCTCACATTCCAAGGATATCAGAAGGGATTAACTGTGTTTTAGCCCAGCACTTGGTTGGTGGAAGTGTGGCTTTATAAGGAGGCAGGGAAACCAGAGGGAGTCTTAGGGAAGCTGAGCCGACCTCATACTCTAGAAGACTCAGCCTATGGGACAGTTGTCCCCTTTGCAGGAGAGCATGGATGGGTGACAAGGTGCTCCCAATGGGGCCTAATTGTCCCCCTCCACTTTGAATTCTAAGCCAGTCAGGCAGAGTAGCAAGGGACATGCAGTGCCCATGGCAGCGGCAGTTCTGAAGCTTCCAGCCCTGGCAGCAGTGTGTCTAGTGCCTGCTCCAGGGGTGCAGTGGTGGCTGCAGTAGCAGCCTTCCTGGGTTGGTTCTGAGTCATGATTTAGGTGTTGTTTCTGGCTGCATAATCTTAGAGCCAGATTCTCCAGTCTTCTTGGTAAGACTGTAAACTACCCTGGGGTCTACCCCAGGGTCTTTCAGTTTGTTTATTTCCTGCTTAAGTTACTCAGGTGTCGCTCCCCATCTTCGTGGAGGAACGACACAGGACCCTGCGCTGTTCTTTTGTCTGCTCGGCCCTCCCCGGGTTTGCTGCTGGTTCTTCCCGGGTTGGCTACCGTCCCTTCCACCTCCGTGGAAGGGCGGTTCCCCCTGCCACTTTCCCCACTTCCGCGGGGGAGCGGGGGAGCGGCACACCGCCGGCCGGCTCTCTCGGGGGCTGCTCAGATGTTCCTCAGGTGTTCCTGGTGCATGTTGGCTCTCTCCTCCTTTATAGTCCTCTTCCACCAATCCCAACTCTGCTACCCACACGCCGAGTACGCTGCTCTCCTCCAATCAGGAGCAGCTCCTACAGTTTATTGGTTGAACTGGAGGCAGCTGTGTAGAAGCTGTTTCCTCCTCTCCCAGCGCCATATTGTGGGAGAGCAGATGCATAGAATAAGTCTTAATTCCAGTAACTTAGTCTAGTCCGAGTTGCTCCCAGTTGCTCCCCACACTCAGGGTTTCTTTTCTTTCTTCTTTCTTTCTTTCTTTCTTTCTTTCTTTCTTTCTTTCTTTCTTTCTTTCTTTCTTTCTTTCTTTCTTTCTTTCTTTCTTTCTCTTTCTTTCTTTCTTTTTCTTTCTTTCTTTCTTTCTTTCTTTCTTTCTTTCTTTCTTTCTTTCTTTCTTTCTTTCTTTCTTTTTTTTGACAGGCAGAGTGGACAGTGAGAGAGAGAGACAGAGAGAAAGGTCTTCCTTTGCCTCTGGTTCACCTTCCAATAGCCGCTGCGGCCGGCGCACCGTGCTGATCCGATGGCAGGAGCCAGGTGCTTCTCCTGGTCTCCCATGGGGTGCAGGGCCCAAGCACTTGGGCCATCCTCCACTGCACTCCCTGGCCACAGCAGAGAGCTGGCCTGGAAGAGGGGCAACCGGGACAGAATCCAGCGCCCTGACCAGGACTAGAACCCGGTGTGCTGGCGCCACAAGTCGGAGGATTAGCCTTTTGAGCCACGGTGCTGGCCTGAAATGCATCTCAGTACCTTGCTGTGATGTTTCCAATTATAACCACATACCTTCTTGTTCATTTTCATTCTATGTCCCTCAAGGCCTTTATCAATTCATCCATTTAGCACATATTTATGTAGAGTCTGTTGTATGTTGGGTATTGGTTTAGGCACTGGTTGACAACAGCAAAACTCAAGCAGTACTGTCCTCAATATCTGGGTCAGGTGTTGTGGCACAGCATGTTAAATGCTACTTGTGACGCTGGCATCTCACATCAGAGTGTTGGTTTGAGGCCCAGATGCTCTGCTTCTGATCCAGCTCCCAGCTAATGTGCCTGGAAGGCAGCAGAAGATGGTCTGCCACCCATGTGGGATACCAGAATGGAGTAATTGGCTTCTGGATTTGGCCTGGCCCATACCTGCCTGTTGTGGCCATTTGGGGAGTGAACCAGTGGATGGAAGACCTCTCTCTCTCTCTGTCTCTCTACATCTCTCTCTTTCTCTCTCTCTCTCTGTCTTTCTCTGTCTCTGTCTCTCCCTCTCTCTGTTGCTCTGCCTTGGAAATAAATAAATATATTTTTAAAAAAGCAATATTATCTCTGCATGCTGGACAAAAATCTGGGTTTTTACAATGTCATAGACCATGGTTAATAGGAATGCAGTGACAGTAAGAGCATTGGCAGTGAACAGGCAGGACTGACATCTGTGCTGATGGAAGTTGGAGTTGCATGCCATAGAAAATATTTCTTATGGCCTCTGTAGGAGTTCTTTTTCAAAGATGGGAAAGTTAATGCAATATTCTTTCCTCACTACTCTTGTGTTACCCCCCTATTTGCTTTTCCAAATGTGCCTACATTACCACTAAAGAAAAGATATAAAAAGCATGGAAGGTGCTGTTTTAAAATTTATTTAAGGGTAGATTTTCTCTGCATTTATCTAATATCTTTCCTTCTTTTCATAGAAACAAAGCTACACAGATACATGAACAAAATAGGGAACTCAATTATCTTGGGTTTATTTCATTGCATTTATCTACTTGTACCTTTTCAAAAAGGAAAACTGCCTACCAGAGCCAAGTGTTTGAACTTTGTAAAAATTTTTGGTTTATATTATAATATTTCTAAGTTGTATCAAAATAAGGGGTGCTAGCTTTCTGAGATTCTCCGAAGGTAGAACTAACTTGCACGCAGTGACATAGTATGAAGAGGAAATGTACTGGTTAAATCTGGGGATATAATTATACTATAAGCAATGACATGATTTAAAAAACAGCTCTCGTTATCTGTGGTAGAGCAAACAACAGAGCAGGTATGACTGCATTCTTTGAGGTGTGGGATGTTTTAATGATCTATTTTAGTTGTTGTAAGCCCATTTTTTTTTTTTTTGGATAAATGCTAACTTTTATTTTCTCATTCTTGGTCTGAGTTGGTATCTGAGCTGTCCCAGACTTTTTTTTTTTAAATATTTATTTATTTATTTGAAAGTCAGAGTTACACAGAGAGGAGGAGAGATAGAGAGAAAGGTCTTCCATATGGTGGTTCATTCCCCAATTGGCTGCAATAGCCGGAGCTGCGCCAATCTGAAGCCAGGAGCCAGGAGCTTCATCCAAGTCTCCCATGTGAGTGTAGCGGCCCAAGGACTTGGGCCATCTTCTACTGCTTTCCCAGGCCATAGCAGAGAGCTGAATTGGAAATGGAGGAGCCAGGACTTGAACCAGTGCCCATATGGCATACTGGCACTGCAGACAGCAACTTTACCTGCTACGCCACAGCGTTGGCCCCATGTCCTAGACTTTTTAAAGACATCCTAGGAGAATATTAAAATGGAGATCAACTCTAAGTGTTGTTTCACAGAGGCATCTAGCCAACTTCCTGTTTATCCTGGGGCCTGAGATTAGGAGCCTTCACAGGGACCCACATAGAGCTGTCCAGTTGTAGCCTCTGTAAACCCATTTTTTTTTAAAGGTTTATTTGTTTATTTTGAAAGGGTTAGAGAGAGTGGGAGACAGAGAGAGGGAGATCTTTCATCTGTTTGTTCACTCCCCGGATAGCTGCAACCACCAGCACTGGGCTAGACTGAAGCCAGGAGACCAGAGCCTCTCCTGAGTCTCTCCAGGAGTTGGCAGGGGCCAATGCACTTTGGCCATCATCCGCTCCTTTCCCATGCCATTAGGTGGGAGTTGGATTGGAAGTGGAGCAGCCAGGACACGAAGAACCAGTGCTCATATGGGATGCCAGCATTTCAGGCAGCGGCTTAACTTGCTATGTTTGCCACACACCGGCCCCCATAAGCCCATTTTAGACTATTATCGCACACATACGGTAAGTAGCATGGACTTTTAGAATAGGCCTGCCTCATTATCTAACTTAAACAGAAACGAAGTTGGGGTGGAAACCAGTATTTAAGTAATTCTTTACTTTCAGATATTAAAGATGTTATTCTCTGAGCCCAAAGTAGTGACAGAAATTCTCTAAATGTGACTCTACTGGACATAGTAAGGAATTAAATGAGTAAGATTTCCATGGGACTTGAGAATTTTTAATTATTCCCTGTGTGTTGGCCATGAGTCTTGTGGCATGTAGTGATATTCTGCGTTAGACCCTCTTGAATAAGCTCTTTTACCTCTACATTCTATTTCTGTCATTAGGATTTTAGAACTCCAGGAAAGTGTTAAGATTTCAGGGTGAAGCTTGTGTAGCTGTGATAGAAGATGCCTTATTAGCAGAATTTATGAAATGTTTTTGTAAGTAAAACTACAAACATAGGTTGCCTCTGGTGAGAGAAACTTGGAGCCAGAGGTGGAGACTTTTTACTGCATTAGGAGACTCCAAAAAGTTTGTGGAAAAAGAAAGTAAAAGATAAGTTTATTTTGATGCCAGATAAATGAAAACTATGCATAGTTTTTTTCATAATATGCATTTCCAAGAACTTTTTAAAAATCTTTATTTTTATATATTTAAAAGGGAGAGAGACAAAAGGAGAGAAATCTTCCGTCCCCCTGGTTTACTCCTCAAATGCCTTAAACAGCCAACACTAGGCCAGGCCAAAGCCAGGAGGCTGAACTCAATGCAGGTGTCACATGTGGGCAGCAAGGACCCAACTGCTTGAGCCATCACCTGCTGCCTCCCAGGATGTATGTTAGCAGGAAGATGGAATTGGAAGTACATCCAGGAGTCGAACCCAGACACTCTGATATGGGATGCAGGAGTCTCAACATCTTAACCACTGCACCAAACACTCACCATTTTATATGTGAAATTTTTGAAGCCTCATTGTATATAGGTTCCTATCTTTTTTTTTTTTTTTATTGAGAGCAGTGTGCTGTTAGCACACTTTATTTACTTCCCTGAGGAGCCATCAAATTCCTCCAGCCAACTCAAATTAAATGCTCATATAAATATAAAAAGCACATCTAAGATGGTCTTTTTAAAAGAATCTAAATGGCATCATCTAATGCCTACTATTCTGTAATTCGTCTTTACAAATTATACTACTTAATAATTATTGATGTATTCGTTTTGAACATTCATCTAGTCAATTAGTAAAACACTTTAAGGAACTAGAGTGGGTGTTTGCCACAGTGGTGAAGATACTACTTGGGGGCTGGCATCACGGCTCAATAGGCTAATCCTCTGCCTGAGGCGCTGGCACCCCGGGTTCTAGTCCCAGTGGGGCACCGGATTCTGTCCCGCTTGCCTGTTTTCCAGTCCATCTCTCTGCTGTGGCCCGGGAGTGCAGTGGAGGATGGCCCAAGTGCTTGGGTCCTGCACCTTCATGGGAGACAAGGAGAGGCACCTGGTTCCCAGCTTTGGATCAGCGCGGTGCGCCGTGCGCTGGCCGCAGCGCGCCAGCTGCAGTGTCCACTGGGGGGTGAACCAACGGAAAAGGAAGACCTTTCTCTCTGTCTCTCTCTCTCACTGTCTACTCTGCCTGTCAAAATAAATAAATAAATAAATAAATAAAGATACTACTTGGGAGGCCCATATTCCATGTTGGAGTGGCTGGGTTCAAGTCCCAACTCTGCTTCTGCTCCAGCTTCCTGTTAACTAGCATTCTCGGAGGCATTAGGTGATGCCCCACGCGGTTGGGTCCCTGTCATCTACATGAAAGACCTGCACTGAATTCCTAGCTCTCAGCTTCTCTCTCTGTTGCTAGCATCTATAGAGTAAGGATGGCAGGTTTTTGCCTATTTGTCTGTCTTTCTGTGTGCCTGTGCCTTTCAAATAAATTAAAATACATAATAAACAAGGACTTAAGTAAAACTATCACAAAATTTTTTAAATGCTAAATATGAGAAAAGTAGTTCCCTATTTAGCAGAGAATATGTGCTTTTTGAAGTTCCTTGAGGCCCAAGTTTTCATATGGGCTAAAGAATTAGTATAGAATAATACTTCCACCCGAATACAGCACTCTTATATTCTTTGGAGTACCTGTCCATTTAAAAAATTGAAAGCTGGTGTTGGCACTGTGGCATAGCAAGTAAAGCCTCCGTCTGCAGTGCTGGCATTCCATATGGTTACCGGTTTGAGTCCTGGCTACTCCACTTCTGATCTAGCTCCCTGCTAATGCACCTAGGAAAGCAGCAGAAGGTAGCCCAAGTGCTTGGGCCTCTGCACCTATGTGGGATACCCAGAAGGAGCTCCTGGCTCCTGGTTCCTGACTTCGGACAGGCCCAGTTCTGGCTGTCATGGTCATTCAGGGGAGTAAACCAGCAGATGGAAGATCTCTCGTTGTCTCTTCCTCTGTCTCCCTGTAATTCTGCCTATCAAGTAAATACATAAATCTTTCTTAAAAATTGAAACTAAGGATAGTTTATCCAGAAAATTTTCTAGGAGCATACTTTATATATTTTACCATTGTAGGGTTGTGTAAGGTTCTTAAAGCTCAGCCGTGGATGCTAAGTTAAACATCCATCGATTAAGGAAGCTCCATAAGTGGAAAGGCTGTCCCCCTTGCATATGTAAGTTGGAGGATACTCTTGATGTATTTGGATGTACGAACTGACCCTTCATTTTTATTGTTACTAAAAATTTCTTCTCCTTCCTCATTCCACCGCCCCTAATGATTGTGTGCTGCATAGAGGCAGCTAATCCTGTTCTCTGCGTGTCAATATCCCAGAAATGTTCCTTGGTTTTCTTCCTATATTGTGTTGTGGTGAGCTCTGTGATGACTGGATGGGGCAGGCAGCAAATGAGTTAGGAAAAGGAGGGGACGAAGGAGTAAACAAGGGGAATGCTATTCAGGCTCCTTGTTTTACTTCTTCTTACAGCACAGAGCGTGCCAAAGAACCATTACAGAAATGGAAGAGAGCAGAAGGTAAGAACATCTCCAAGTTTATGAAATTACTTTGGTTGACTTTTCGATTACTTTATTCAAAATATGAAAGACAACCTGGACAAATGTGGTATGATCAATGTACCTTAAGAAAGCATTTGAGAGTTGAACAGAAAGATACTCCAACATCAGCAAGACTCCAGCTGTTCTTTAGTGCAGCTCCAGCGTACATCAGTTCCAGATACCGCCGGCCTTGTTTGTCTTCAGAGAGGGGAATGTGGAAATAATCCTTTAAAATCAAGAGCATATTATGAAAACAGTGTATTTCTGTATTACCAGACCAGAAATGTAATCTCTTTCTTTTACATTTTTCCACTTAGTATTCTAATTGTTTGGGACAAAAAGGAAAAAGTATTAGACAGGGTTTCATAACTTTTAGACCTCTCCCCAAATTAATACAATTTAGGTGGGAAAAAAAGACACATGTAGGCAACAAGCTACAGTAGTAGTACCCAGCTGTCCTGTGACTTTTTCACGAAGGAAATCACAGATGTTTTTATATGACCATTGTTGCAGTTATCTCAAAATATTATTTATATTTACCGTTACTTTGAAAGTACAGTAGTTACTATATGCACTGCTAGAACTTGTTCGTAAAAAATCTCACATGTCACTATGTCACAAATGTTTTATATATATATATAAAATAAAGTTATTTTTTATTTGAAAGGCAGAGTTACAGAGAGGCAGAGGCAGAGAGAGGTCTTCTATCTGCTGGTTCACTCCCCAAATGGCTCTAATGGCCAGAGCTGGGCTGATCTGAAGCCAGGAGCTTCTCCCATATTTCCCAGTTGGGTGCAGGGGCCCAAGCACTTGGGCCATCTTCTACTGCTTACTCAGGCCATAGCAGAGAGCTGGATTGGAAATGGAGCAGCCAGATTTCGAACCAGTGCCTATATGGGATGCTGGTACTGCAGGTGGCTTTACCACTACACCACAGTGCTGTACACTTAATATATATTTTTAAAGCCATCTTTTCTTAATGTTTATTTATTTTTCATCTACTTTCAAGGCAGAGAGAGAGAAATTTTCCATCTATTGGTTCACTCCCCAGTCAACGCCTGGCCAAGGCCAGGAACTTGAAATTCTCTCTCAGTCTCCCATGTGGGTATCAGGGACCCAGCACCTGAGTCATCTTCCACTGCTTTCTTGGGTACTTTAGCAAGGAGCTAGATCAGAAGCAGAGTAGCGGAGACTCAAACCAGCATTCTGATATAGGATGCGTGTGTCCAACACACTGAATTAACCTGCTGCAGGTGCCATACCACCTGCCTCTATTTTTAATATTTGAAAATTGTATATAATAGGTTTCCTTTTTTGATATATATTTTATTTTATGCATTTAAGGACATTCTATGGAGTCTATAGGCTTCACCAGACTTCCTAAATTACCAAAGGTTAAGATTTCTTTTGTTAGAAATTCTAGATTTGACTAATTTGTTAAATATTGTGTGACTATGGTTCACTAATGCTCCTTAGCAAATGGGAATGACTGTCTCCAGGTTAGATATTTTATGATCAGGGACTAAATAATTTTGTATAATTTTTCATTTTAGAGTGAATATTTCTAAGAAATTTATAGGGAGATACTGTACCCACATTTTTCTTATTCTGCTTGGTGATCCTAGATAAGATAGTCTATCTGATCTTGCATTCAGTTTTCTGTCAGTGAAAAAGGAAGCTATAGTGCACTTGTTGTGTAAAGTGTCTTTGTTTCAAAATCCTTTGGTTCTTTAATTGCCTGCTCACCAAACAAGGCCTCCCTCTGCCACCTAGCACATTTCATCTAGATAGCCTAAACTTACTGTGTTGTTTTTGTTCTCTTCCGTGGTAACACTGCCTGGCCCATGCACAACCCACAAATCCCCCAAAGACAAAGGAAGCTCCTTTTATTTTTTTTCCGAGAATTTATTGGCTCAGTTTGTTTTCTTGCCTAACATCTCTAGAGTTGCTGTCTTCCTATCAATCTAATACAAACAACTAATGATATTCTCAGATAGTTTTAGGTCGTTGTTTGCTAAAAATATCCCCGACAAGATGTCCAGTCTAGGTTCACTTTAAGCTGCACTGCATAGTTACAGTTACTACACGTGATAGTGGGTCAGGAACATCATACATACCTTTATCATCAGCTTGACAGCCTCTACAGTCACATCTGCTGAAACATCGAAGGGTTCGAAAGATCCCTCAAAGGCTATGAAAATCCTCATTGTGCAATTGCCTTCCAAAACAAAGCAGAACAAACCAGCATCAACAACAACAACAAAAAGCAACTGAAAACTTTTGTTTCAAGGATCCTTCTGGGTAGCTGAAAAAATATTGATTCACGATCAAGGTCAAAAATAATGGCCAGAGATCGCTGCCACTGGGTAACCTCAAAAGTGAACAGAGAGAATGTGAAAATCCACAGCCCACCGCATCACAGCATCAGGCAAAACAGACAGCAGCTCCGCTGGAGGAAGTGTTTCTTGGCTGAAGGCATAGTAAACAGCTACCTTCTTCCTATTACGGAAACTAGCAAACTTGACAATGGTTGAGGCAAGTGTGAACAAGCATCAACTATGTCACTCACAAATGTTATGTATAAATTAGACTTTGTGAGGTGCCCATGATGATCTGCTGACTCTTGAGTTCCTATTTACCTAAGTAGAGCTGGTTGAAGAACCTCAAAAAAGAGATCTTTGGTTGAGATGCACTGCCCTAGGGTACAGCAGAGTTGATTTTATTGAATGTGGTAATCCGGAAAGTTCTCTGTAAATAACTCGGAGCCCAAGAATTCTGGTTTCCATAACAACTTTGTGTATTTGTTCCTTGGCAGTGTTTCTAATCCTGCCATGGGATGCAGAACAATACCCACTTGCACCAGGGAGACCAATGTGTGGGCAAGTGACTCTACAGCTTTCCCTCCCCGTCTCTGTATAATGGAATCTGCTGAATAGCAACACTGCATAGTTGATATTTCTGCTAGTCTTTGCCTTTATGTTATTTAGAACAACTTGCCATTGTTACCTACTTCAACCTCCCTCGGTGTTGGTGGGGAGCATTTCAAACCCCACTCAATAACTGAGTGAAGATACTGAGCATCATTAGTCAAGGTTATAGAGCAAGCATTTTATTATTAATTCTGTTTATTCTCTGAAATAGCCAGTATTATGCACCTGGTTTAATGTTATTATGTCTGATCATATTTTCATAGACATAAATTTGGCCTTCCTGAAATCTCTCCTAGGGCAGAATTCTCATATTTATTTTAAAAGATTTATTTGAAAGTCAGAGTTATAAAGGGAGAGAGAGAGACAGAGAGAGATCTTCCATTGGGTAGTTCACTCCTCAGACGGCTGCAACAAATGGGGCTGGGCCAGACTGAAGCCAGGAGCTTTTTCCAGGTCTCTCACGTGGGTAGCAGGGTCCCAAAGCACTTGGGCCATCTTCCACTGCTTTCCCCAAGCCATTAGCAGGGAGCTGGATTGGAAGTGGGGCAGCGGGGACTTGAATCAGGGCCCATATGGATGCCAGTGTCACAGGCGGTGGCTTCACTTGCTACACCACCACACTGGCGCCTATTTTTGTTTTCAAAAGCGCTTAGCACGAAGTGAATGACCTGGAAGGTGTTGAGGAAATGTTAGTCTGCTGACTGATCTCTTCTGGTGCCCAACTTGAGTTTCAGCTGTAAGATGTTTGAGAAAATGGAAAGCATATAAAGGGCAAAGCGTTTGATCGTAAGCTAAACTCTTTTTGTCTCATTTTTCAAATGTGTTGCAATATGATGATATCTTCTCATTGTTGACCATTTTGATAGGAAGCATATTCATGTAGGATTAATGTAGTTGATGTTTTGGTGCCTTGCCACCTCTTCCCCTGCTCTCCTCCCACAGCTATTGTGACTACTGAAGGCTCATAGTTGCACTCCCTCGTCTAAAGAATTGCCACCAGTTGATGGGAACTCCTTGCCAGAAAATCTTAGCACCCTTCTCATTTACTAACTGCTAAGGTACTACCAGTGACCCACCCCATTGTTTCAAGGGGATCAGCTCTGCAGAGGATCTCTGTAAGTCAAGCCATGGCTGAACTTTACCTTCAGCATTACTGGGTTCTTTCTTTCCAATCCTGCTGAACTTTCTTGATTGATTTTCCCAAGAGCACTCTTTCTGTAACTGACATGTGTCTGAATCCCATCTCAAGCTTGGTTTCTGGAAAACTCCACCTGGAAATTTATATGCTTTAAGAAATTACAAGCTGGGGCTGGCGCTGTGGCACAGTGGGTTAACACCCTGGCCCGAACCGCCAACGTCCCATATGGGCGCCGGTTTGAGACCTGGCTGCTCCACTTCCTGTCCAGCTCTCTGCTATGGCCCGGGAAAGCAGTAAAAGATGGCCCAAGTCCTTGGGCCCCTGCACCCACGTGGGAGACCCAAAGAAGCTCCTAGCTCCTGGCTTCGGGTCGATACAGCTCTGGCTGTTGCAGCCATCTAGGGAGTGAACCTTCGGATGGAAGACCTCTCTCTCTCTCTCTCTCTCTGCCTCTCCTCTCTCTGTGTAACTTTGACTTTCAAATAAATAAATAAATAAATAAATCTTTTAAAAAAAGAAATCACAAGCAATTTTGCAGCTTCCTGAACTTCAGATTTCTTTATTTCTGTACACTGAAGTACAGTTGCCTTTTGGAGTAAGTGCCCAGCTCAAAATGATGTCCTTAAGTAGTTGCTCCCTAGACCCAGCAGCTAGGTTTTTAATATGATCCTTTTCTCTTCATCAATAATTGCTTGGGCCAGAATTCATAAGTCAGAATTCTTTCATTTGCCACTGAAGGAAAATAAGACATTGTGACTGGCATTGTAACAGGCAAATTAAGAACTGTAGGTAAATGATCTTCTTTCCCCAATGTAACTAAGTGGCAGAGAAAGCTGGCCAAGAAGGAATGAGGAAGGCCAAAGAGGAAGTGAGAACATTCCTTTTGTTTCTTATTGCCCTTAACTTTTGTGAGATACCCTCCCTCTCTATAATGAATTCTCCCCATTTTGCTTCAGCGTGTTTGAGTTGGTTACTGTAACTTAAAAAGGAAAGAGTTCTAATACATATGTATTCGTTAAGATTCAGCTTCCTTTAGAACAAGGTAATTATGTCAGTTGTTTAATATTCTTCTCAAGATAGTAGCAAAAAGTTTTCAATGAAATATTTGGACAAGAGTGAGTGAAATTATTCCTATTGTAGAAGACATAAGTATAATCCAAAAAAAAGTGGGGAGAGAAATAATTCAAGTTAGTGACTGTATTTAAAATTAATATTCAGAAATCGGGGTGGGCATTTGGCCTGGTGGTTAAGGTGCCTCTTGGGATGACCCATGTCCAAATGCCCGGGTTTATGTCCTGCCTCCGCTTGCAGTTCCAGCTTCCCGCTGATGCTGGGGGACAACAGTTGATGGCTCAGATAGTTGGGTCTCTGCCACCTACGTGAGAGACCTGGGTTGAGTTCCTGGTTCCTGGCTTCTGCTTGGCCCAGCCCCAGCTGTTGTGAGCATTTGTGTAGTGAACTAGCTGATATGTGATTTCTGTCTGTCTCCATCTCTCTGCCTTTGAAATAAGTAAAATATAAATAAAAATAACACACAGAGGTAAATATCTTATAGAAACATAGATAACAGAAGACATAATGTAAGAAAATGCTCTCTTTATAAAAGAAGAAAGATAATCTATTAGAAATAAATATAAGTAGAAAACTTATACAATGAATGTAAAGTAAGCACAAAAACGATTAGAGCAAGTGAACCAGTATACTATAATATTGGAAAGATGATTCAAAAATCATTACAGTGATCAATTCATTCTAAGTTAACCTATCAATTAATATTATCTCAACAGGATTTTTTGGTTTATTTAAGCAAGATGCTCTTACAATTCATGTAGAAAATGAACAAGCAAGAGCTGGCGCCACGGCTCACTAGGCTAATCCTCCGCCTTGCGGCGCCGGCACACCGGGTTCTAGTCCCAGTCAGGGCACCGGATTCTGTCCCGGTTGCCCCTCTTCCAGGCCAGCTCTCTGTTGTGGCCAGGGAGTGCAGTGGAGGATGGCCCAAGTGCTTGGGCCCTGCACCCCATGGGAGACCAGGAGAAGTACCTGGCTCCTGCCTTCGGATCAGCGTGGTGCGCTGGCCACGGTGGCCATTGGAGGGTGAACCAACGCAGCAAAAGGAAGACCTTTCTCTCTGTCTCTCTCTCTCGCCGTCCACTCTGCCTGTCAAAAAAAAAAAAAAAAAAAAAAGCAAAGAGCAAAGACAGCCAGAAAAAAATCTGGAAAAGATAGTATTGAGGGGCCTGTGCCATGGCTCAATTAGCTAATCCTCCGCCTGTGGCGCCAGCACACTGGGTTCTAGTCCCGGTTGGGGTACCAGGTATTAGTCCTGGTTGCTCCTCTTCCAGTCCAGCTCTCTGCTGTGGCCCGGGAGGGCAGTGGAGGATGGCCCAAGTGCTTGGGCCCCTGCACCCGCTTGGGAGACTGGGAGGAAGCACCCGGCTCCTGGCTTCGGATTGGTGCAGCGCACCGGCCGTGGCAGCCATTAGGAGAGTGAACCAACGGAAGGAAGACCTTTCTCTTTGTCTCCCTCTTGCTGTCTATAACTCTACCTGTCAAAAAAATAAAAAAAGATAGTATTGAGGAATGTTCATCTACTAGTTGTTAGAATATATTGTAAGGCTGGAGTTGGCACTGTGGCCTAGTAGGTTAAGCCTCTGCCTGCGGCACTGACATCTGTATGGGCACCCATTCATGTCCCAGCTGCTCCACTTCCAATCCAGCTCTCTGCTATGGCCTGGGAAAGCAGTGAAAGATGGCCCAAGTGCTTGGGTCCCTGAACCCATGTGAGAGACCTGGAAGAAGTTCCTGGCTCCTGGCTTCAGGTCGGCTCAGCTCTGGCTGTTGTGACCATTTGGGGAATGAACCAGCAGATAGAAGACCTCTCTCTCTCTGTCTTTCCCTCTCTCTCTCTGTAATTCTGCCTCTCAAATAAATAAATAAATAAATAAATCTTTTTTTAAAAAAGAATATATTATAAGGCTATAATAATTAAAACAGTGCAGTACTGGCAATATGAAGAGTCAGAAAATTTAAATTAAAACTGAAAGAAGATAAATGAACTGAAATACATAGCAGAAGTAGTACATTATAAAGTTGCATTAGTGGACATGGAGTGGGGAAATAAAGTAACAGTATTCAAGTGATAATGCTGGATTAACTAGGTAGGCATCTAAAAAAATATAAAAGCAGAGCCATACTTTTTACCTTATATCAGGAGAAGTTAGAATAAGATTTAAATATAACAAGTAGAATCAGGAAAACATTAGTCTTCTAATATTTTTGTGATATTTTAATCACCTCAAGTGATAAGACCTGTCTGTGACAAAAAGTCTTGAAATCATAAAAGAAAACATTGATAAGTTCAAGTACATTTTAGAAAATCTGTGAGGCAAGAATCATTTGATGTAAAGTCAAAGACAAACTCTGAAAAACACTTGCAACTCATATTTTAGGTAAAAGGTTAACTTCCAAAATATACAAAGGAATACCTAAAAAGAACTCTATAACATGATGCCATTATTTACCAGGATGTTGGAAAAATCCAAAAGTTTAATTACACTTGCATGGTGAATCAGTTCCAATTATACTTTGTCATAGAGAGTATGATTTGGTATAGCTCCAAATAAAGGGAAATTTTGAAATATATATTAAAATTACAGCTGAATGTGTATATTCTTTGACCCAGAAATTTCAGTTCTAGGACTTCATCCTTACAAATATCATTATGCCTATTTACAAAATAATACAAGTAAAACATTGTTCATTGCAGCTTTGTTTATAATAGGAAAAGACGAGCAACATCTTCTATGTTTATCACTAGGGTACAGGTTAAGTAAGTTATTTTTCATTTATACAATGCTATATGACAAGGAAGTTCTTTCTGTGACATTATAGAAAACCCTACAAGTATATCACTAAATGAAAAAGGAAGGGTGAAAAACACAGTGCATAGTACCTTCTTATTGCAGACAAAAGGAGGGAAATCACATCTATAGACACAGATATGGTGTTTGTATATCTCTCAAAATCCCTGAAAATATAGTCAGGAAACCAGAAACAGTAGTGCTTGTGGAGGAGGCTTGACCATCTGGAGATCACAAATGAGAGCAATATTTTTCACTGTATTGCCTTTGTTTTTCAAATGGGCCTTATTTCTTATAGCAGTTTTAAGTTCACAAACTGAGTGGAAAGAACAGAGAGTTCCCATATACCCTCTGTCTCTACACATGACAGCATCTGTGGCTACCAATACTGATCCAGAATGGTACGTTCACTATAAATACTGAATCTATAGTGACACACTGTCACCTCAAATCCACAGGTTACATTAGGCTTTCCTCTTGGTTGTACATTCTGTGGGTTTTGGCAAATGTATAGTGGCAGGTTCATACCAAATGGCATCATTGCTTAAAGATCCTCTGTGTCCTGCCTACTCATTTGCCCCTCCTCTCCCGAGTCTGAACCCTGGTGATAACCTACTACAAGACATTTTGATTGCTTTCAAATTTTGGCAGTTGTCAGTGAAGGTATTATAAATATCCATGTGCAGGTTTTATGTGGATATATTTTCTTCCTGTTTTCAAGATTTATTTTTATTTATTTGAAAGGCATAGTTACAGGGAGAGAGCAATGGTGAGACACACACACACAGAGGGAGAGAGAGGGAGGGAGGGAGGGAGGGAGGAGAGAGAGAGAGGTCTTCCATCTGCGGATTCACTGCCCAAGTGCTGCGATAGCCAGGGCTGGCCCAGGCCAAAGCAGGAGCCAGGAGCTTCTTCCTGGTCTCCCATGTGGGTGCAGGGGCCCAAGGACTTGGGTTGTGTTCTGCTGCTTTCCCAGGCACATTAGCAAGGAGCTAGATAGATTGGGAGTGGAACAGCTGGGACTCAAACCGGTTACCGTATGAGATGCCAGCACTGCAGGCAGCAGCTTTACCGGCTGAGCCACAACTCCAGTCCTGTGTGGATGTATTTTCAACTCCTGATTGTTAATACCAATATACAACTCCTGGGACACATGGTAAGAGATGTTTGGTCTCACATGAAACTGCCAGACTCTTTCCCAGAATCACTGTGCTACCTTGCCTTCACATCAGCAATGAACACGTGTTGCTGTGGCTCCACATCCTCACCAGCATTTGGTGTTGTCAGTAGTTGTATATCTTTTTATTCTTTTAAAATTTTGAACCATGTGAGTACCTTAAATAAAATAGTGGGGGTGGGGAGAATCTCACTCTCAGTTCTTCCCAGAAGCTTTCTTGACCTCCCCGGGAAAGTTTCCTTCTCTATTCTTCTGCCACATCATATATTCTTGAGGTTTAGGACATTTTGTACTCCATTGCATTGGTACCATCAGTGTGAGCTTCCCCCATTAGACTATGGGTTTCTTGATGGAGAGGCAATGACTTAATCATCTTGGTATTTCCTGTGACTTGCAATGGATGAATAAGCAAACTGGGTCATTGTAGAGTAACTAAAAGTTGCCTTGTAACAATGAAATGATAAGTAGGCTTGAAAACCGTCTTGGAAATCTCAGGAAAGCTTGACATTATCACAGTTAGACTTACAAATTAGTTGCAATCTAGGAACTCTTCTTTAGCAACTAGGAATCTTTTTGGTTTTTTTCCTTTTTTCTAGGAGCTTTAAATTCATTTAAAGCCTACTTGGGGCCTCTTATATTCAATGGAAAATGCTAGGTATTTGCAAGATTTGATGATGAATGTGAATTTAAAGGATTTGCCATGTGTAGGGAAGATGAGAGATATCCCAAACACCTGGATCAAGAACAGTGCTATAGTATGAATGGTAGTAAGAGAAGTATAAGCAAAACAGATGGTATGAAAGTGAAGAAAGAAATATTTGATCTGAGATGAAGATACATTCTTCATTTATTATTCATTTCATACATATACATGGAGTCCCCACTCTCTGCCAGGCACTATTCTGTGCTGAATTATTGCAGTGAACAAGACATGGTACTTCTGGTCAAGTGTGTGTGTGTGTGTGTATGTGTGTGTGCACGCACACACGCACAGAAGAGGTAAAAGGTAGGAATGCAATGGGAGGAAGGCAAATACAATTGCATGTAGCCAATGCATAAAGAAGGTACTTTTGAAGAGAATCATCAAATAGAAGAAGCAAGCACAGAAAAAGTAAATAAGGCAAATTAATGTAGGGAATTAGAAAAGAAATTGACTGCTGGCTCTGACTTCAGAATCAGACCTTAAAGCATTCTGGTCTGGCTGTACAGCCCACAATAGCATTTCAGGCATGGAAAGCCAAGACACTGTAGCAAAAAACTGTCCTACATGAAGGACCTCTGTGGGTGAGACCCCAGTGGAAAGAAATGGATATCAAAGAAGGATGTACTTTTCTCTGAAGGGAGGAGAGAACTTCCACTTTGCTTATGATCTTGTCTAAATACTGACAGAGTCTGTGGACTCAAAAGGCTTCCATAGCCTAGGCAGCTCATGTCAAGAGCCTCTGGTGGTCACTGACGTCACACATAAGGGTGTTAATTGTTAAATTAACAACAGGAGTCACTGTGCATGAACTTCTCGTACAGGACCTCTGTCCTCACTGAATTCTATTATGAGAGTTAACAGTAAAACTTGTCCTCAAAGATTTATTTCATTTTAGTGTAGTAAGTGGAGGATATTCCTAGGTCTCATACGTTTTAATTATGCCTAAGTGCTTGTTTTCTTAGGTGCTTCCTTAGTTAATGATAAAACTTGTTCTCAAGGACTGGCTTTTTTAAATGTATTCAGTGGAGGATATTCTCATGTCTCATAAATTATAGTTATGTCTAAGTGCTCGCAAAAGATGTATCATTCTTGGATGCTTCTTTAAAGTTAATTAAGTTTCTAAGAAGAAAGGAGTGAAATTAACTTCGAGATGCAATGACTTTGAACGCTGACTGTTGAGGAACAGTTTTTGTGTGTGTGTGTGTGTGTGTGTGTGTGCAAATTGTTGAACTCTTTATTTAGTATAGAGTTGGTCTTCTGTGTATAAAGTTAATTGAAAATGGATCTTAGCAGAGAATAGGACTGGGAATGGCAGAGTGAGGAGGAGGAGGGGGGTGAGAGTGTGGGCAGGAGGGCGGGTATGGTGGGAAGAATCACTATATTCCTGAAGTTGTACTTATGAAATGCATGAGGTTTGTATTCATTAAATAAAAGGGTTCTTTGGGGAAAAAATAACAGAAACCCAAAAGTTGTTATTACTCCTTAAACAAGAAATTAAAAGGCCATTGGAACATCCTACATTTTTTAATGTCTCAAAAAATAAACATCAAGGCCGGTGCTGTGGCTCACTAGGCTAATCCACCTGTGGCGCCGGCACACCGGGTTCTAGTCCTGGTTGGGGTGCTGGGTACTAGTTCTGGTTGCTCCTCTTCCAGTCTAGCTCTCTGCTGTGGCCCGGGAGGGCAGTGGAGGATGGCCCAAGTGCTGGGGTCCCTGCACCCGCATGGGAGACCAGGAGGAAGCACCTGGCTCCTGGCTTTGGATTGGTGCAGTGTCGGCCGTGGCGGCCATTTGGGGAGAGAACCAACGGAAGGAAGACCTTTCTCTCCGTCTCTCTCTCACTGTCTATAACTCTGTGTCTCTCTATCTCTCACTGTCTAACTCTGCCTGTCAAAAAATAAACATCAAGCTCTATCACCAACCTAAGCCAAAAGTTCTTGGGGTCCTTGGTTTAGTTTAAGTGGAAGGTTCTTGAGAAAACCCCCGAGGATTAGCTGTAGCTGTGATTGGCCCTGCCTTGCTCTGACTTCATAAGTACTAACTGTCATGAAATACAAATCCATGCAAGTCCCTGCTGGACTGCCATTGGTCCATTTCTTGCTCTGACTTCATAAGGATCCCTATGGTTACAGAATCCCACATGCCTATATAAGCGGCTGCCCGGCCCAGGTTTTTGTCCACCTTACCAGGGAGCTATTGTGGTGACCTGTCTGACTTGGCCCCATCTATCCTACCATTTGTGCTTGTTGGTGTCGGTGTGCTTCTTTGTTTCTTGTTCTATTTTGTTTATTCTTTATCCCATTTTGTTTTTTTTCCACCTTTTTTTTTTTTTGCCCATTTTTGTCTTTTGTTTTGTTTTGGGCTTTCATCTTTAGTTAGGCAGTGCCACTGGATTTCATAGTGTTAATGTAGATATTTTGTGTTTTTTTTTTTTTTTTGGAGTTTTCCTGGTTTTTGTTTTCAGTTTTGTTTAGATAGTACTTAGCCTTGCCACTGTGTGTCATGAGTGTAGTTAGTGTAGCTAGTGTGGTTCCATAGTGAGATCAGAAGGTAGTCCCCTTGTTGTCCCTTTATTTTCTTAGGTATTGTAATGAGGGTAGCTCCTTAGTGTTTGTGGACAGAAATCTTAGGGAGAGTAGATCAGAGAGAATAGTTAGGGACACCAGCATGTAAGGCCTTGAGGACTTCAAGGCCAAAGCCAGCCCTCAGCCTGAGCTCCAGTTGCTGCACCTCCTGGGCTGGGGCAGCTTCAGCATCTTGTTTCTAGCCCACCGCCAGTCCAGCGAGTGGCAGGTGGCCATGAAACTGCCTCCGGAGGGGGTGCTACAAGCCAGCCCGGCCCTAAAGGAACTCCTGAGCTCGCTGCTCAGCCTGGACCCATGTGAGAGGACTACGACAGAACTGGCTCAGCACCACTGGTGGTTCGACCCCTTACAGGAAGAAGCTGAGGGCGAGGAGGTGAGCAGTCCCTGGGGGTTTCCGAGGACGCAAAGGCCCAGGAGTACCTGATGGGCCTGGGTCTGCTGCTGGGCGCTGGACCCAAAATGCTGTCTGTCTCTGGTGGCCCCAGCTCCTTGTCCCTGCAGTCAGACTCGTGGAGCCTGGAGCAGGTGCTGCCTTGGGGGCAGAGTGCGCCTAGGGCCGCGGCCTCAGCGAACAACCTCACGGTTGAGTGAGGCGCACCTGCATACAAGGCCTCCAGAGAGGTCTGGAGTGCCCCTTCCCTTCTCACCTGTGAACCTGTCACCTCAGGACCGCAGGGAGCCTGAGGCTGAGCCTGAGCCTGGACAGGAGCCTGATCCCGCCCTCTGCCTTCCCCCGCCGCTTGCCTCTTCCCTCCCTGGACAGCTGCAAGAGGAGAGGAGGTTCCCAGCACAGCCCCCAAGCCCGTCCCTGTGACCAGCCCTTCCAGCCCCTGGCCCAGGAGCAGTGGGAACCTGATGGTGTCAGAGGTCCCTGCAGCTGAGCCTGAAGAGGCTGGGACCTCAGCAGCTGCCTCTGTCCCGAGCAAGGGCCGCCAGGAGGATCCTCAGGTTCTTCCTGCGGGCCTGCTATATCTTGCTGGCCCCAGCCAGCGGCTCCGGCCCCCGCAGCCTACCTCTGGACATGTCAACAACAGGGGTCTTCCAGCTGAGCTGTGCGGGTTTTCATTTGCTTAAGACTTTTGTGTGCTTCTCATAAGTAAAAATCGTAACTGTATGCATAAAAAATACTATTCTCATTCAAAAAAAAATAATGCAGTAGGATCATATGACAGTAAACTAAGTCTGTAAATGATACCATCTAACTTTTCATTATTTTTATTATTGGTGTGTTTTCATTGAACAAATGATCTTCCCTGTGTTTCTTTTTCTATAATGATCAAATATACCACGTGCATATGTATCCTAAATTTCATTATCAAAAATGCTAATGCTTCTATAAAAGTTATAAACAAATACCAAATGTTAATCACAAATATAGTGGATATAATGAAGTATCTCTGGCCATTGGGGGAAAAAAAAAGAAGTTGATTGCTGGGCATTATAGAAGGAAAGAATTAGGTTAAGTGTAGAGAAAACAAGTAAATAGAAAGATGACCCATGTCAAAGGAGAAAGAGAAAAATCACATTACAAGAAGGTCTAGCAGAGGGTGACAAAGAAACAGCTGCGCATAACCAGTGACTAATATTTTGGTTCTTTGATCTCCTACTTTTAGAAGATGGAAATCAGTGCTTAATTCTTACATCTGTGGCATTCTCCCTATTACAGTTTATCCCTTTATGCTGGGTTTGTTTAAAAAGCTCTAGTTGGGGCATCCCATAGTGGACTATCTGAGTTGGATTCCTGGCTCCCGACTCCAGCCTCCTGCTAATGCAGACCTTGGGAGCCCATGATGGCTCAAGTCATTGGGTTACTGCCGCTCCTGTGTGGAACTGAGTTCCCAGCTCCCAGTTTTGATCCTTGCCCAGTCCCAGCCATTGTGGGCATTTGGGGAATGCACCAGACAATGGGCATTCTCGCTGTCTCTCAAGTAAAAACAGAACTTTTAGCAATCTCTGAAATAATTAGACATTTAAATTGATTTTTAAACTATTTTCTAATGTATACTGTATGACACATGGCATATATGTTACATGATATACAGAACACTAAATAGAATTTTATGTCACAGAGTTTTGCAAATGTTGAAATCCCAAAGTCCTAAGTTAATGGTGCTAAGAGGGTAAAAATTTAATCCAATTGTGTTTGGAAGTAGAGGCCTTTGAGAAGTGATTAAATTGAACTAGGCAGTGATGGAGGCTGATGAAATCATTGTGGCTGTACAAGGAGAGTCACAGACACACATGGGCTCCCTTTTCTATGCAATGTTCTGCACTACCTTGGAAGCATGGCTACAGGAACCCCATTGGCAGAAGGCAAACCAATAGGGCTGTCCAATCTTGAATTGTGATCTTCCAAAACCATGAACCATAATAAACCTCTTTCCTTCATAAGTAGCTTGTTTTAGGTATTTTGCTGTAGTAGAAAAAGCTGACTAACATACATGGTGTATAGTATTGTAAAGAAATGCTGAATGACTGGTGGTTCTTTGTGATACTCTTTACCTTAGCAGTACCTGCTTTGGTAAAAATGTCAATGCTGACATGTTGCGAAAGAATTGATAGTCACTGTTTTAAATATATGATTTTGCTTTCATTATTGTAGCTTTCAAAATTTCCCATTGAGTTCTAGCTTGCTATAAACAAAAGCGCAAATGTGCATGTGAGTCATCTGATGAACCTCTTCATGTGTGGATTCTGATTGACTCATTTTTTTTTTTTTTTTTTGACAGGCAGAATGGACAGTGAGAGAGAGAGACAGAGAGAAAGGCCTTCCTTTGCCGCTGGTTCACCCTCCAATGGCCTCCGCGGCTGGCGCGCTGCAGCCGGTGCACCGCGCCATCTGATGGCAGGAGCCAGGTGCTTCTCCTGGTCTCCCATGGGGTGCAGGGCCCAAGCACTTGGGATATCCTCCACTGCACTCCCTGGCCACAGCAGAGAGCTGGCCTGGAAGAGGGGCAACCGGGACAGAATCTAGCGCCCCGACCGGGACTAGAACCCGGTGTGCTGGCGCCACAAAGTGGAGGATTAGCCTACTGAGCCATGGTGCCGGCCTTGACTCATTCTTTAGCAGGACCTGAGATTTTCAATCCTAACAAAGTCTCTGGACCATACTTTGAATAGCAGGGAACTAGAAGCTGTATAGAGATTTTTCAAATTATAATTCTAATTTTTTTTATTTATTTGACAGAGTTATAGACAGTGAGAAAGAAAGAGACAGAGAGAAGAAAGGTTTTTTTTTTTTTTTTTTTTTGGGACAGGCAGAGTGGACAGTGAGAGAGAAAGGTCTTCCTTTACTGTTGGTTCACCTTCCAATGGCCGCCTCTGCTGAGGCTGGCGCACTGCGCATATCCGAAGCCAGGGGCCAGGTGCTTCTCCTGGTCTCCCAGGGGGTGCAGGGCCCAAGCACTTGGGCCATCCTCCATTGCACTCCCGGGCCACAGCAGAGAGCTGGCCTGGAAGAGGGGCAACCGGGACAGAATCCAGCGCCCAGACCGGCACTAGGACCTGGGGTGCTGGCACCACAGGCAGAGGATTAGCCTATTGAGCCGTGGCACCGGCCACCAAATTATAATTCTAAAGGAAAAGAGATTTTGACTCAGCTGCCTGCCAATTTAATACAAAGAAAAGCAGGAGAATATTGTTCTGTAAAATTCCACTAAAGATAGTTACACAAACAGTGATTTCAATCTTGCATTCCTCAATTTTCTTGAAAGTTATAAAAGATATATACAATCTGTTGAGATACAAATAATCAGTATTGATAAGCATTTTTCATTTGTGGATTAGTGAAAGTAACATGAGCTACCTTCAGTTTAAAATTTATGAGTTTCAAAGATATTTATCTATTAAAATAATTTTTGGTAAATAAAAGATGCACATTTCCATTTAGCATAATGCTTGCTTCTCATTTTTGAACTCCCAAAAGTTTAAGAGCTAGCAATCTTTGTTTTGAATATAAGTAAATGAGTTCCTGTGCTGCCTTCCACTTTTTACTAACTGGAAAAGCCTATCATTGAGAACATTTATCTCTAATTCTAGGCAGGACTTTATGTTGCAGTAGGCCAAGTTTTTGAGAATAGAAACAAGTTTTTAAAAGGATGTAGAATTTTTAATTCTCTGTATTCTTCCGGTATTCATATTATGCATGATTCCTTTAAGACATAGTTTTAATTTTTAAAAAATGTACTTTATTGTTATTGAGTTTTTAAACTGGAATTACAATCATATAGGCATGGGCAGTACTGAAATACTTAGATATGTTGGGTTAGACTACATCTTTGTAAATGCCCAGTAAAGTATGCAGGAAAGTAAGGAATACTTTCTTGGATCAAACAAAGAGGGAAATAAAAAAAAAACCTAGAATTTATAGTTTCTTGGATTTGCTATTTAGCAAAGAAAAAGAAGTGGGGGGAGGCTGGCACTGTGGTGTAGTAGGTTAGGCATCCACCTATGGTGTTGGCATCCCATATGGGTGCTATTTCGAGTCCCGGCTGCTCCACTTATGATCCAGCTCTCTGCTATGGCCTGGGAAAGCAGTAGAGGATTGCCGAAGTACTTGGGCCCCTGCACCCAACTGGGAAATATGGAAGAAGTTCCTGGCTTCAGGTCGGCTCAGCTCCTGCTATTGTGACCATCTAGGGAATGAACCACCAGATGGAAGACCTCTCTCTCTGTCTCTTCCTCTTTCTGTCTATAACTATGCCTCTCATATAAATCTTTTAAAAAAAGTGAGGAACCAACAGATTAAAGGAGATAGGTCTTAAATGTAGAAGGAATGCATGATTTAGAAGTTTGGCCTGAAGATCAGTAGCATTAGTATCATTTGGGTGCTTGCTAAAACTATAGTATCTGTGACTCCACCCCAGACCTCCCAGATCAGAATCTGCAGTTTAACAAGCTCCCCAAGGGTTCCTATGGATGGTAGAGTTGGAGAAACTTTGGTCTATATGATATCATGGCTGAGTGATACTGGAAAGATATCTTTAGACCACCAAACTTTTCTATCCATTCATTTCAGTATCTAAAATTTCATTTCCACTTAAGGCATTGGAGTTTTTGAAGCTAACTATAAAATACATATCTTTAATAAGGCTCATATTGAATTAATTTATCAAAAAGTTTTCTTAACTGGAACTTAAAATAGAGCTTTGGAATTTAAGACAGGTTTATTTTATGTGTTGGAGAGGGGATAGGTTTGATAAATGGATGCTACTCCGAGAGGAGAGCCATGCATAGATAGAATGTGATGAAATCAAGGAATAAGAGGTTGCATTACTTGCCTGAGACCACCACGGAGAAAGTGATTTGATTCCAACCTAAGGCCCTCTCTCTCCTTTGATGGCTACTCATTGTTTATTATTTTGGTATAGCACTCAGGCTGTGATGTCAGTAGACTTATATTTAAATCCCAGTTCCAAGACATCTGTTCATTTCTCATTAGCTGCATGAGTTTGAATGAGTTGTTTGAATTTCTTTGAGTCATCATTTCCTTGCCTGTGAAAACAAACACAGTAATAGGACCTAGCATTGTCATGAGGACTGATAATATAATGTACTCATCTAAAAGATGTTGGTATGTATTGTTGCTGACATTAATGTTATTAGTGAGGGAAGAAGGAAAGCAATGAAAAGTCTGGGAATATTTTGAGGGCACTGGTCTCTTGAGGATAGATATGGGAAAGAACAAGGTTAAAAAGAAAAATTAGAAAAAGTTTTAGAATAAACTTTGCCTAATTAAAGATTTTTCTTAGTCCTGAACATGAAGAAGCCAATGAATAAAACCTGAAACTATGATAAAACAGCAGCTGTGGTGGGGGTGGAAGAGAGGGAAAGAAGACTAAGTTAAAACAGGAAGGGCTAAAACAGCAACCAACTCTAGCAATTCTCAATCACTGTAGATGTTTTACCATCATTTAGTTATTACCACTACTATTTAACACATTTAGTGTCTTTAAATTGATCATCTGAACATATGGCAAATGTAATCAAGACATTCCCTCATGTCATTATTTTTTGGAAACGAACTAGGGGCAGAAGCATCTCATTAAATTGCTAAGATTGGTAAGACTTAACTGTTGTTAGGAGGGAACTGAGCAGACTTTCCAGAGTATAGAGTTTATTTCCAAATGCAAAGACTCTTTCAAGGAAGTGAAATTGTACGATTGATAGTTGGAATAAACACATGCTTGATACAGGAAATAACAAGCAGTGAAAAGGAAAGCAACCTACAATTAGGAGCACAAAGTATAAGGGAAGATAGCCATTATAAACCACAGTTTATTGTCAACTGAAATAGAACAAACAGTAGGCTAATTGAAGTACTAAGTATCATTGTGTTTGTTGGGATGTTTTATATCAATACAGAGCTTGCAAATAACCATTGGCCCATATAAAACACATTGTGCTTAATAGTCCTTACCCCTTTGTTTTCCATATGGTATCCTATCTGTGTCTAAGTGGTAGAGAAAACTCTTGCAGGTTGTGGTGTAGTGGCTTACCCTGCTGCCTGCATTGCCAGCATCCCATATGGGTTCTGTTTCAGTTCCAGCTGTTCCACTTCTGATCCAGCTCCCTGCTAATGCGCCTGGGGAAACAATGGAAGATGCCCAAATGCTTGGCACAGATGGAGTTCCAGGCTCCTGGCCTGTTGCAGCCATCTGGGAAGTGAACCGGCAGATGAAGTGCTCTCTCTTCCATCTTCCTCCCTCTCTGTAATTCTTCCTTTGAAGTAAATAAAATCCTAAAATATTCTTTCATTTTCGTCAAAGCTCCAAGGATTAAGATAATGCCATTTCAGACTTTCTGTTCTCATTTTTTTCTGCTCAGTCCATTCTGTGGAATTTCCTTCTCTGCTTTAAAAAAAATGTATCTGATTTTGCAATTAACAAGAGAGTGGTAGGATTGGGGTGGAGAAATTGATTAAATATGAGATGTCAGTGGCTATCAAATTTCTGATACTTGCCTTGTTTTTATGTCCAAATAAAAGAATGTGGGAATTTCAGCTACTAAGAACTACGGGTTCTAGACGGAAAAAATTGGAGGGCAGGAGCCAACATAATATGTACGTAGTCACCTGGCTGACGTACATTGAAAGCTAGCTCCAAATACATCTTATTCAGTTTAGTGGATTTATTAAAATGGTGCAAAGGAGCCTGCCTCTAAGTGATCTCCTGCAAGTATATTCCCATTTATTTGATGCTATTTTTACAATAAAGATGGCTAAATTTATATCTCCATTGTAACTGCTATTTTTCTGGGTGTCTCCTTTTGGATGTCTCAATCATAATGTGTAGACTTATGTTTTTTCTCTCCAAATTTTTCTTTTATTTTATCACCTGGTTTTTGCCATCTAATAAATGGTACCACAAAACACTCAGCTGCTCAAAGCAGACGCCTGGGAATCATTTCTTTTCTTTTCTTTTAAAGATTTATTTATTTGAAAGTCAGTTACACAGAGAGGCAGAGAGAGAGAGAGAGAGTCTTCCATCCGATGGTTCACTCCCCAATTGGCCGCAATGGCCAGAGCTGCATTGATCCGAAGCCAGGAGCCAGGAGCTTCTTCCAGGTCTCCCACGTGGATGCAGGGGCCCAAGGAGTTGGGCCATGTTCTACTGCTTTCCCAGGCCATAGAAGAGAGCTGGATCAGAAGAGGAGCAGCCGGGACTAGAACCGGCGCCCATATGGGATGCTGGCACTTCAGGCCAGGGCGTTAACCCCCTGTGCCACAACGCTGGCCCCGGGAATCATTTCTAATTCTTCTCTTTTCCCTTAACTTTCCATATCCCTCAGTGAACTCTCATAATTTGAACTCGAAAATATGTTTTAACTTTGACTGTGTGTTTCCATCTCTACTGCTAACCCATTGGTCCAGGCCATTATTTCCTTCTTGAGTTCTTATGTCTCCTAAACAGCCTCCTTATTTTCAGTTGTGTCATTCTTCAGTCTATTTTACATACAAATGTAAAGGTGAATCTCAAATGCAGATATGACCATTTACTCCTCTGCTTGAAATTCCTAATTGCCCTTCAAATACAACCTGAACTTTTTCTATGGTCCAGAAGACCCTCTTCATCAATGACTGTAAATCTTAAGCATGCTTAAGAATCACCTGGAAATCCAGTAAAAACACAGATTCCTGGACCTGACTCCCAGAAAATCTGATTCTCAGCCTGAGAATATGAGTTTCTAAGTAGCTCCCAGAGGAGGCTGACTTGGCCATACTTTGAACTAATGGCCAACTCCAGCCCCATTTTTTTACTACTCTTCTCTTCCCTCCCCATAGTGTAGCCCACTGCCTTCTTCCTTATCTTCAAATATACTAGGCTTGTCTCTGTCTCAAGGCTTTTTGTTGTTGTTTACTTATCTATTCAAGAGGCAGATAGAGAGCTGTCATCTTGTGGGACACTTCCAAATGCCAGCTATGGCTGGGACTGCACAAAGGTGAAGCCAGGAACCAAGAATTTCACCCAGGTCTCCAGTGTGGGTGGCAGACACCTAATTATTGAGCCATCACAAACTGCCTCCCAGGGTCTGCATTGCTGGGAAGCTGGAGCTGGAGCTGGAGCTGGGAATAGAACCCAGGCACCCTTGATATAGGATGCAGTCATCTTAATTGTTAGACCAAACACCTGCCCTCCAGTCAGGGCTTTGGCCGTGCTATTCAACTTTACTAAGTGCTATTACTGAGCATTTATTCTATCTTCTTTTGGTATTATCATCCAGTTCTTTTACTTCTCTACTTTGATATGTGGTCTGATAGGACAGCTACTTAAGGCACAGTGGTTAAGAAATTGGCATGTGCTACTCATGAGGTCAGCAGAAGTTTCCTTCTCTGGAATTTTAACTGAGGGTAGACTGGCATGGTACTTGCAGGACAATGAGTATGTGGGCTAATTAGAGTTGCTGGTTACTGGTCTTTATAAGATTATGCTTTAGGCATTCACTTAAAATCCTGTGAGTATCCCCATATCCCTCAAAAATATTGCCCCCCCCCCCTTAACCTAAAATTACCAAAATTAACTCTTGTGGCTGACCACTGGAGACTCCTCATTTCTCAGGTCTTGGCGTACGTGAACTTCTCAAAGAGGTTTCTCTGATAATCATGTGCAATATAGGTCCCTCCCTTTATTCTCAAATGATTTGTCTGCATCTATTAAGATAGTCTTTTTGTATTTTTAATGTCATTAATCATGCTAATAAATTCTATCATATTACATTCCTGATAGCTACTCTTTGTTTATCGGTTTTCTCTCTTTTTCAAGTTTTTTCTAGTTAAATAATTTACTTATTTAAAGACTTATTTATTTGGAAGGCAGAGTGACAGAAAGAGAGGAAGAGACAGAAATAGAGATCTTCCCTCTGCTAATTCACTCCCCCGAAATGCCTGCAATAGCCAGGGCTGAGCAAGGCTGAAGCCAGGAGCTAGAAACCCCAAGTACTTGGGCCTTCTTATGCTGCTTTCTCAGGCACATTAAGAAGGAGTTGGAATTACGTTCCATCAATGTTATCAAGATCTCAAAATAACACATATCTAACATCTGGTTTGAGGAGAATTCTTCCTCTTCACTGCCACCTCCTTTACTTTCAGTTACTATTGCCTTTACATTCTTCTCCTAAGGCACACCATGCCCCATTTATTGCGCAAAGCCCCTGACATCTAGGTTTAAACACACGGAAAACATTGTTGACAGATTATTTATGGTAGCAAATCTCAAATGGTTACTGCCATCAACTAAGGGCTGCCGTATCAGAGGGTTGACCTGTTCTGCTACCAGGTTTGAGTCCTTTGTCTGAAACATTGTGGTGTAGAATTACCAAGGACTTCAGTTTGAAACCATCTGCCAGCCCACACATAATTATTTTTTTTTGTGATAGTTTTTTAAAAAAATTCAGTTAACCTTTTTAGTGTATCTAGCAGTAACTGGTAGTTACAAATTGGTGAAAATAAAGACATCCTTGTTCTGGAAGTTTAGCCTTCTTCAAATAATAGGTACCAAAGTGTTCAAAATACTGTACATATTTTAGATGAATGATTCTTGATTGATAATCCCCTCCGCCTCTTATTTGGGAATATGTGTGTGTCCTATAAACTTAATTGAAAGATTTGTAAATGAGCTCTTATTTTTGGCACACAGAATGGGTTGGTAGAACACAGAATTTTGATTTTGATGTGGATGGAGAGGGAATAATGGGTACATTACCTAGGTTGATATGAATTTAGGGGAGTATACATTTTGAAACAATCTGCTAATAACAGATGGTGCTGAAATCTATTTCCTAGGATTTTTCTAGCTGTTTAGCACTATATTATAAAACCTTCATATAAGGAATGTTTCTCTGGCACAGTTGTGTAAGTTAACTGCTAAGTTCATGTAAATACACTATTGGATATGCAGTATATCAAAATTCATAATCTGTAGGAAAGGGAGAGAGCTGTGTTAAAAGAAGAGACTAACTTGTACAGGAAAGAGAACATAGAGTACTTTGGTTTTCTGTTGAAACTTTATATGTCCTTGCTAAGATTTCTCCCAGCAAGAAGGGTGGTCGTTCTCAAGCATGGGTGTTTATTTTGCAGTGTCTAAGTGAATTCAGTTGATGTCAGTATTCAGGCTTTGTCCTCAATATATTCAGTAGCAGAGCTTTCTCATGGGTTTTTCCCCTCACTGGTTTTTAAAATATAAATGGCATTGACCAACGATAAAAACTCTGTAATGTAATTTGGTTCTCTTTTCGTTTGCTGTATAAATGCCTAAGAAATTCTTCTGAAGAATTTGCCTGCCTCATTAGCTAGTCAAGAAGGTGTGATGATATAAAATGGTTAGAAACAAAGTGTAGAGGGGAATAATGAAAGACAAATACGTCATCCTGATTTAGCTATTGAGAAAAGAGAAAAATTGAGTATTAAAAGTTTGAAATTTTAAAAAAATACTAATATATCTCTTGAAATTGTGATTTACTTTCTATGGAAATAATACAGTGAAACACTTTTTTTTTTTAAAGACATGCTTTCAAGATAAACTCTAGGGTAAACATGCACAACACAGTCACAATATGTTATTCGTCATTGTGAAATGCCTGTATGCTTTGTTGGTACATCTTCCATGGAGATGTCATTGACTATAGTACTCAACCTGTGAATATTTTAAATGTTGAAATAAAAATAAGAAATATGAAAAAAAAAGAAGGAGTTGGATCAGAAGCAGAATAGCTGGGACTCAAACTGGAGTTCTGATAGGGGATGGTGGTGTTGCAAGCAGCTTATCCTGCTGGGCCACAACACAAAATCATTTTGGATTTTTACATATTTATTCAAAGTGATAGGCACATAATTTTTGTTACTTGTACTGGCTTTGTCTAGTTTATGTATTTAGGTCATATTGCCCTTGTAGAATTAGTTGATTAGCTTTCCTTGTTGGTTCTATGAAGTAATCTATAAATATTGGATTATCTATTTATTGAAAACATGGCAAACTAATCTTTAAGGTCTTCTGGAGTTGAGATTTTTTTTTTGGAGAAAGTTGTAGATTTTTTAACACCGTTTCAATTTCTTCAGCCAAGTCAGTATTCCCATATCTTTTCAGGTGTTTGAGTTAATTTTTTTCCCAGAAAGTTATCCATTTGATACTGTTTCATATTTATTATTCAATGTTGGTTATAGTATTATCTCACAATTAAAAAAGAGCTACTCTTTAGTTAAAACCTAATACTGTATTCTCGTCATTGATCATGTGTTAAGTATATGCCACTAATTCTTTATATTTGTTAGGATTTGCTTTATGACATACTATGCTGGCCACTTGGAAAATTCCATGTGTGCTTGAAAAGACTATCTCCAGGATTCTCTATGTGTTTCACATATTGTCCAAATGTTCTGTATTCTTATTAATGTTTTTTTCTGTTGGATTTATCCAGTTGCTGAAAATGGCATGTAATATCCTCCTATGATTGTGGACTTGCCAACTTTTCCTTGCAAACTTCTGAGTTCTTGCATTAAATATATTGTCTATTTCTAGATGAGTATTGCTTCAAGATTACAACTTTTTGCAAATTTTTCCTTCTATTATTATTTAATAGTCCTATTTATCTTAGTACAAGAATGTGTTTTACTTTAGATCTTTTCTCACCCCCACTACAACCTCACAGAAGTACAGCTATGCCAGCTTTCTTTTAGTTATAGGCTTTACGTACATTTCGTTCTCCTTTTACTATCAACCTGTTGCTGTCCTTTAAGTTTTAGTATTACAGGGGCTGGCGTTTTGGCGCGGTAGACTAAACCTCCACCTGTGGCAACAGCATCCCATATGGGCACCGTTTCATGTCCCTGTTGCTCTTCTTCCAATCTAACTCTCTGCTTATAGCCTGGGAAAGCAGCAGAAGATGACCCACGTGCTTGGGTCCCTGCACCTGCCTGGGAGACCCAGAAGAAGCTCCTGGCTCCTGGCTTCAGATGAGCTCAGCTCCAGCCCTTGTGGCGATTTGTGAAGTGAACCAGCTGATGGAAGACCTTTCTCTCTATCTCTCCCTCTCTCTGTCTGTAACTCTATCTCTCAGATAAATAAATATCTACTAAGGTAGATACAATTTAAAAAAAGTTTTAGTATTATGTCTTCTTATAAAGATGATAGCTGGCAATCTGTTGTTCAACTGGCAAGTTTTTTTGATATGTTTCTTTCATTCTTCTCTACCAGCCAAACTGAGATATAAATGATAAGTATAAATTATATATATTTAAGGTGTACAACATGATGATGTAGCAAAATGATTACCACAATCAAGCTGATTAGTATATCCTTACAACCTTACAAACTTACAAAGTTGCCTTTTTTTGGTTATGGAAGTATACTTAAGATCTACTCTCTCAGTGTATTTCAAGTATGTAAAACTTACTGTTAGTTATAGTCAGTGTGCTGTATAGCGGTTCTCCAGATTTTTTTTCATCCTGTAATTGAAAATGTGAACCCTTTCATCAGTATCTTCCTGTTTCCCCTACCCTTCTGTCCCTGGTAGCCATCCTTTAGAGTCTTTGTCTCATGTAGTATGTATTTTTCTGGATCTGGCTTATTTCACTTAGTGTAATGCCTCCAGATTCATCCACTTTGTTGAAAATGCCAGAATTGCCTTTTTTTTTTTTTTTTTAAATTTGACAGGTAGAGTTATAGACAGTGAGAGAGAGACAGAAAAGTCTTCCTTCCATTGGTTCACTCCTCAAATGGCCGCTACAGCCAGTGCTGCGCCAATCCGAAGCCAGGAGCCAGGAGCTTCTTCCTGTTCTCCCATGCGGGTGCTGGGACCCCAGCATCCGGGCCATCCCCCACTACCCTCCCCGGCTACAGCAGAGAGCTGGACTGGAAGACAAGCAACCGGGACCTAGAACCTCGCGTTCATATGGGATGCCAGCCCTGCAGGCGGAAGATTAACCAAGTGAGCCACAGCGCTGCCCCCCGCCCCTTTTTTTTTGAAAGTTGAACAATATTCTCTTGTGAGTGTATGTGTGCTTGTGTCATATTTTCTGTAACCATTTCTCCTTTACTGACAGATTCAGTATTTTGGCTACTATGAATAATGCTTCAATGAATATGGGAGTGCAGGTATTTCTGTCTTTTTTTTTTTTAAAGATTTATTTTATTTATTTGAAAGAGTTACAGAGAGAAGTAGAGACAGAGAGAGAGGTCTTCCATTCACTGGTTCATTCCCCAGATGGCCGCAACAGCCAGAGCTGCTCTGATCCAAAGCCAGGAGCAGGAGCTTCTACCGGGTCTCCCATGTGGGTGCAGGGACCCGAGCCCTTGGGCTATTTTCTTCTGCTTTCCCAGGCCATAGCAGAGAGCTGGATCAGAAGAGGAGCAGCTGGGACTAGAACCGGCACCCATATGGGATGCCAGTGCTTTAGGCCAGGGCTTTAGCCCAGTGTACCACAGTGCCGGCCCCGGATATTTTTTTGAGATACTGATTTTATTTCCTTTACATAATATATCCAGAAATGTAATTGCTGGATCTTATGTAAGTTCTATTTTTAATCTTTTAAGGAAACTCTACATTGTTTTCCATAATTGCTGTACTGATTTAAATTCCTATAAGCAGCTATAAGGATTGTTTTTCCCCAACATTTTTAGGAGCGTTTGCCATCTCTATAGATATGTGGTAATGGCTCATAGTGGTTTTGATTTGCATTTGCCTGATGATTAGTGACGTTGAATACTTTTTTATATGCCTGTTGGCCATTTCCATGTCTTTTTTGGGAAAATGTATGTTCACGTTTTTTGCCTATTTTTACTCAGGTTTTTATATATTTAATTTGCTAATACATTTGTATTAATGTATATTCTTTATTTAGTTTGTATATAAACCCTTTGGCAGACATTTGATTTGCTAATATTTTTTGCCATTCCATGGGTAGTTTTTTCATTTTCTTGATTCTTTCCTTTGCTGTGCAGAAACATTTTAGTGTGATGCAACACAACTTCTTTATTTTTTGTTTTTGTTTCCTGTGCTTTTTGATATTATAGCCAAAAATAAATCATTGTCAAAACCAATGTCATAAATTTTTCTCTATGTTTTCTTTTTGGAGTATTATGATTTCAAGTCTTACCTAAATTTAAGTCTTTAATCCACTTTGGGTTATGGTATAAGATAAGTATCCAATTTCATTTGTTTTCTGCATGTGCATATCCAGTTTCCTCAATCCCATACATTATATTGTATATTCCTGGTGCCTTTGACAGATTAGTTGATCTTACATCCATGTGTTTATCTGGGCTTTCTATTCTGTTCCACTGGTCTATGTGTCTGTTTTTCAGCCACTATCATAATGTTTTGATTACTGTAGCGTTCTAATGTAATTTGAAATCAGGAATTATGAAGCTTCCAGCTTTGTTGATGCTTAATTGCTTTAGTTATTTGGGATCTTTTGTGGTTCCATACAAATTTCGAAATTAAAAACATTTATATCATTTATATGAAAAATGCCATGGAATTTTTATAAAGATCACACCAAATCTGTAGATTGCTTTGCATAGTATGGGCATTTGACAATATTTATTTTTTTCTGATCCAAGGACATGGATGGCTTTTTATTTATTTGTGTTTTCTTCAGTATTTTCATCAATGTCTTACAGCTTTTGGTGTACAGATCTTTTACCTCTTTGCTTAAGTTTATAACTAAATATTTCATTCTCTTTTTTTGCTATTCTAAATGGGAATTTTTAAAAATTTATTTTTGAATAACTCACTGTTAGTGTCATTCATGTTAGAAATGCTAATGATTTTTGTATTTGATTTTGTATCCTGAAACTTTACTGAATTTGTTTATTCCAACATTTTTGTGGTGGATTGTGTAGAGTTTTCTATGTTTATTTTTTATCTTTTTTAATTTTTTAAAAATTTTTAACTTTTATTTAATGAATATAAATTTCCAAAGTACAGAATATGGATTACAATGGCTTCCCCCACATAACGTCCCTCCAACCTGCAACCCTCCCCTTATCCACTCCCTCTCCCCTTCCATTCACATCAAGATTCATTTTCGATTCTCTTTATATACAGAAGATCAGTTTAGCATACATTAAGTAAAGATTTCAACAGTTTGCTCCCACACAGAAACATAAAGTGAAAAATACTGTTTGAGTACTAGTTATAGCATTAAATCTCAATGTACAGCACACTAAGGACAAAGATCCTACATGAGGAGTAAGTGCACAGTTGACTCCTGTTGTTGACTTAACAAATTGACACTCTTGTGTTTAACTATCATCTGCAAACAGAGACAGCTTTACTTATTCCTTTCTGACTTTGATGATTTTTTTAAAAAGATTTTATTTATTTATTTGACAGGTAGAGTTACAGACAGTGAGAGAGAGAGTCAGAGAGAAAGGTCTTCCTTCTGTTGGTTCATTCCTCAAATGGCTGCAACTGCCAGAGCTATGCCAATCCGAAGCCAGGATCCAGGAGCTTCTTCCTGGTCTCCCACGCGGGTGCAGGGGCCCAAGCACTTGGGCTATTTTCTACTGCTTTCCCAGGCCATAGCAGAGAGGTGGACTCGAAGAGGAGCAAATGGGTCTAGAACCAGCACCCATATAGGATGCCGGCGCTGCAGGCGGAGGATTAACCTAGTGTACCATGCCGCTGGCCCCTGGATGATTTTGTTGTTATTTTTTTCTTGCCTATTTGCTCTGGCTCAAATTTCCAATATTGTATGTTGAATAGGAGCAGGAGAGTAGTTATTGTACTGGTTTTGATCTTAGGTGAAAATATTGAGTGTAATGTTATCTGTTAGCTGGTCATAGATGATCTATTTTTTTAGATTTGTTGGGGGGGGGGAGAGAAAGAGAGAGAGAGAGAGAGATCTTCTCTCCACTGGTTCACTCTGCCAAATGCCTGCAACAGCCAGGACTGGACCAAATCAAAGTCAGGAGCCACGAACTCCATCTGGATCTCTCATGTGGGTACCAAGGACTCAAGTACTGAAACCATCATGTGCTGCCTTCCATGCATATTACCAGGGAGCTGAATCCAAAGGCAGAGAGAACTTCATCCCAGGTAGTAGCATATGAGATCTGAGTATCCCAAACTGTGGCTTAGCCTGCTGTGCCACAGTGCCTTGTCATATATGGCCTCTGCTCTATGAGATACATCTTCTAATTTGTTGAGAATTTTAATTGTGAATGGATATAGACCTTTGTTATTTTTTATGCTACTTTTAGTTTACCAGTATTTCATTAAGATGACTGTGATTTTTGTCTCAAGCAGCATCTCAAACCTTGAGCCCAATGCCTGCCCCCTACTTTTAGTCTCTGTGTGTCCTTAAAACTGATTTGAGTCTCTTGTAGGCGACACATAACTTCTCTTTTTTCCCCTATCTATTCAACTATTCTGTGTCTTCTGATTGGAGATCTTGATGCATTTCCATCCAAAGTAATTATCGGTAGGTAAGGACTGTTGCCAATTTGTTAATAGTTTTCTGGCTGTGGGCCTCTTGGGCAGTGTCCCACAAGGCTGGGGAAGCTAGGCACTCACTCACTAAGCTCTTCCTTTTCCTGTAGAAGAAATTGCACGCTGAGGAGTTCTCTTCTGGCACTGAGCTGTGCCGCCTAGGGTAAGGTGTGCTATGGGTAAAACCAACCTCTTCTTCTTCACGGTTTCATTATATCTATTGCAGATTTTTAAATTCCAACAGCGTGCTGGAAGTCCTCTGCTGGACTCCTTGACTTCCACAAAAGTATTTTCATCCTTGGGGTGTTTTCAAGACTGATGCTTCTGTGGATAGATAACGGCGGGGAGTTCGCATTCTGCCGTGTTGCCGATGCCAGTCTCCCACTGCATTTTGAAACTGCCCTTTACAGCATCTTTTGTTTGCTGCTTCCATCTTTCCTTCCCTGCCTTCTGTTGAGTAATTATGCTTCCTTTATTCCCTTTCATGTCTATTGGTTTGGAAATTGTGCTCAAATTTTCTGCTCTCTATGCTTTCTTGCATCTCACCCCCTTTATTTTTTTCTGGATTCACTTTTCATCTTCCTGAAGATACTCTATAAGATTTTTCAATAGAAGTCTGTTAGTGGTAAATAATGATTTTCTCTGAAAATCTTTACTTTGCCCTCACTTTTAAATGATAGCTTAATGAGGCATATAATTCTAAATTGAAAATCTCAATTATTTTATTTTAGCATTTAAAGATAGTTTTATTAATTCCATTTTTGTCGTTGCTATCGAGAAGCCAGCTGTCATTGAAGTATTTTATCTTTTCTTTCTAAGAACTTCAGCTTTTATCTACTTTAAATTTCATTACTGATCTTTGTTTTTCACGTATTTGGCCAAGATATGAATTTATTTTGTGTGTGTGTTTTAAGGTATGTTTCTTGAAATTAATTGCTGTAATACACAGTTTTGATTTTCAGCCCTCCTAAATTATGTCAAATTGTTTCCCAAAGTGATTGTATCAATTCACACTCATGTGAGTTCTTCCATTTTTGTATTACATTATTTTACATGATATTATGCATGCTTATTTTATGATATCTTTGTTGGCAAATAGAGAAAGAGGCCCCAAATAAAGGCAAAGTTGAAATTGCATGTTAACCATCTTGCACGTAGGAGAGGCAAGCAACTCATCTCAATTGAATAGATCCATTTTAAAGCCATTTAACCTAATATAGATTATTTTTTGTATGATATTTCTAAATTCCTTAAACATGAATCTTGTTGAAAAACCCTTCAGACTCTTTCCTGTTTCCCTGTATTCTGGACTTTTCATTACTAGCTTACAAAATGAACCTATTCATTAATTTGGAACTTGGCAAAGAAACAGAAGTCTTTCCCAATTTGTGGCCAGAAATTCCCTGAAGCAATTTTTAGAATTTCTATTTGGTACTTTTTCAAATTTGTTTACTATGCATATATATATAGATTATGAATTATATTTCTTTTATCGCAGAGATAATTTTTTGTTTTTAAAACAAATATGGCTTTTTCATCTGATTCTAAAATTATGTTTTTCTTGATTCTAAATGTAGTAATATCTAAAATCATTTAAAGTTTCTGATGGATCCTATTTCTTAAAAGACTTTTTGGTATTTACAGACAATTGCTTCTAAACAATTTAAGAAATTGGCTAACTGGATATCTGTGGTGGTGGTGATTACTGTCTTAAAATATTGTGGAAGCAGGAAATTCTGTAATTATATTTACCTTTATTCTGGTACTTTATGAAATGAGTTTTTTTTTTTTAAAAAAGTGTCAGATACAAAGCCCTAGAAGCTAATTTCCTTTCATTTATTTTTATAAGGAGATTATTTGTGGCATATTAGTATCATGTGTTCTGTTAACCCTTCATGTTATTGAAAATTGTATCTGTCTATTGTTCTAATTTAAAAAATTAGTATTTTTTGATCTATTTTTTACACAAGTTAGGATAATACATGTTTCTGCAGGGTGAACCAAAATTAGTCTGCCTGAATGTTCCACGAACCACACAGTTACCTTGTTCATAATTGAGAGGACTATATTTATTATGATCTGAAGAGCAGAATAAAGCTAGAAGTAAACTGTTTGTACTGAAAGTACCTTTATTTAAGGAATTAATAAAACTCTATTTCTCTTTGTCTATAGTACTTTTCTATGTCATGCAAGAAATCTCCCAATTAATATAGAACCAATTTCAGATAATTTAATGACAAAGTACTTAAAGAGGGGCCAGCGCTGTGCATAGCTGATGAAGCCGCCATTTGCCTCACTGGCATCCTGCATTCCCAGGAAGTGGAGCCGGCTGCTCCACTTCCGGTCCAGCTCTGGGCTGTGGCCTGGGAAAGCAGTGGAAGATGGCTCAAGTCCTTGGGTGCTGCACCAGAGTGGTAGACCTGTAAGAAGCTTCTGGCTCCTGGCTTCTGATCTTCCCAGCTCCGCCCCTTGTGGCCATTTGGGGAGTGAAGCAGTGAAACAGTGGAGGGAAGACCTCTCTCTCTTTCTCTGCCTCTGCCTCTCTGTAGCTCTGCCTTTCAAATAATACATAAATAAAGTTTTTTAAAAAAAGTTTGTAGAGCCATTGTAAATATGTTTAACCTAATCTCACCAGCTTTTATGGTAATAATCCCAATCCTGATTTTTACTTAGGACTTTCTTAAGGGCAGGATTATGTGTTATAAGTATTCAGTGTCTTCATGACCAATGAAAACTTTATAGAAGATAAAAGTATCTTTGGTGGCCTTTATTTTTAAAAATTTGATCTTGACATTTCTTGTATGATATTTAAATTTTGAATAGGTTCAAAATTTAAAAGGCACAAAAGGATACACGGTAGGGAGTTTTTCTCTCATTCCTGTGTCCCAGCTACTCAATACTCTGGAAGCAAAATTACAAGTTACTTGCAATGGTATCCTAAAGACTCTTGCCTTTTAAAAGATGTTGAAGGAAGTGAAGTCTGTGAAGGCCTGTTTTTAAAAGGGCGCCTTATTACTTCGAAGCAGATGTAGGACCTGAATCTGTCTCCTGACATTCGAGTTCAGGACTCCGCAGCCTTTGCGCTAAGCCACACGGCCTTTTTAAAGTGCTGAGTCGGGGGGCACCGGTTCATCAGTGCACAGTCCACCGCTAACTGAAATTCTGAGGTTTAAGATTGGGGCAGCCAGGAAGGGGAGGGTGCTTATCGGGAGGGCGGTAGGGGACGAGGTTTGGGGTTCGTGAAAAGGAGGCAGGGTTTGAAAAAGGCTGACCCAGGGAATGAATCACACGGTCTGGCTTTTGCTGAGCCCCGGGGATGGCACGTGTCAGGCCCACAGTGTTGATGTCAGCGCGGCTCCGGGCCAGAACTCGGGACTCGTGCTCAGACCTCGGGCAGCTCGCACCTCTAACACGGGGACCTGGTCTCGGTCCCACCCACCCCGATCTCTGCCGCGAACTGGTGTAGAGGGGATGAGGCCTCGCGCTCGTCTCCTTAGCCAGCCGGGTGAGTGCGGCGCTGGGAAGAGACGCGTCTGCGCTCCAGCCAGGCCCGCCCAGGGGCTCGGGGTACTTTGGCCCAATAGCTGGAGCCGGACGCTGGGTCCAGCGCTCTGCCGACCTCCGGGCCTCGGCTGCGGGGTGGAGGTGGGGGCAAATGGCCGGGGTGCAGGCGCCCCGACTCAGTCCTCTCTGCCAGCAAGTTCCCTCCCCTGTCAAGAGCAGTTTCTTCAACCGCGGTCTAACCCCCTAGAAGCCCGCCCCACCCTGCTCTTCCCTTCCAGGGAAGACCGATCACGCGGCCAAGAACGAGACTAGCGAACTGGGCATTTCTCCGAGCTGGGCAGGAGCGAGCGCCGAGACCCAGCGTGAGAGTGGGAAGGAGCCTTAACAGGCAACCCCACGGCCCAATGGCTCGTTTCGGTGTCCGGGTGCGGGCCAGTGAGGCGCGTGGGGCGGGACTTCCGCCTCGCCTCGCTGTTGTCGTCCCCACTCCGACTCCGGGCGGTGGGGGTCGGCGCGGATGTTCAGTCATGAAGTCGGGGTAGGGACATCTCCCGTAGCGACGCGGCGGGCGAGCCTGACAGTGTTCCGGGGGCCGGGCTTCCAGGTAAGAGCCTGTCCGGCTCCGCGGCGGCAGGGCGGCGGTGGTCCCTCGCGGGCCTGGCCCGGAGAACACACCCCCTCTTTGCCCCTGGAGCTCTGAGTTGGCCTCGCTGCTGGGGTGTTCGCAGCTCCTCTCGAGCTGGCCGCGGGGGAATTTTTTTTTTTTTTTTTTAAGAAATTTTAAAAGCTTGGCCCTCGAAGGACTGAGTCTCCGCTGCACTCCCACCCCGCGAATTTGTGCCCGAAGTTGTTGGGTGATCCATTTTAAAAGCTCCTCACCTTCCCTTCCGGAAGGCTTCTCTGGGTCAAGCTCTTGCCGCAGAGTCCTCGGGCGAAATCGCTTGACTTGCGTTGCGGGGGCTGTGTAGGTCTTCGGGGAGAAAAGGCGGGCCGCCGCTTGCTTGCTCTCTCCCGCGGACCCCCTTTTCTGTGCCCGGGCGCTCAGATTGCAGGTTGGGACGTGACTGCCGGGGCCTGGCCCCGGTCCCTGCCCTCTGGAAGCCGGCGGCTGTGCCAGCACGCTCGCTGAGCTGACGTGCTCTAATGAAAGAACTCTGCCCCAGAGAGGCAGAGGGCCGACCTGAGGCCCAGCCGGAGCATCCCAGAGCCACTCACGCAGCTTCGGGGGCCGCCGCTGCGCCTTGGCTGAACTCCTTTGTTTTGTCCTAATCTGGCAATAGTAAATTTCCAAAAGGATCCTTTGTGATCCGTTTCAGCACCGTGGGCAGCTGCTCACGTTGTTGTCCTAAACCTGCCCGGCCCTTCCTATTGGTCACCGATGCGGCAGGAACAGTGAAAATTAAGACATTCTCCAGGGAGAACATCTGCAGTTTTGATACAATCTAAATAAGTAAGGTGGGTGTGCCTCGGGAGAGTTCCAGTAGAGAAACAGATCAAGACCCAGGGAACGGCTTCACGGGTCCAGTCTATTTAAGGGCACTTTTTAATGGATCCGTGGGATTAACTCCATTTCAAAGTAACAAAACTGGCCTGTGGTAGGAGTTAAAAACAGCTTTAAACAGGAGATAAGAAGTGCAGCGCTATGCTCTAGTGCAGGGCCCAGAGGGATTCGTTAATGGATTTTGGAATCAATTTAGTGGCTTGATATGAGCATTAAAAGGAGAGAAGGGAAGAAAGAATATCTGAGGACATTGTGTGGAGTAAGACAAAGTAGTTCTTGTAGCTTGTGTTTCTATTTTTCTTTTTTCTTAATGTGTGTGCATCCAAGAAGATGTAAAGTGTGTTATTGTGGATTATGACAGACACAAGTGTTTCAAAATACTGCTGAAGCCCACATGTGGGAAGCTGATTGGAATTCAGCTCCTGCTACTTGCAAGTTCTGTAACGTTATCCATAAAAAAGGAAAGAGTTGCTGTGAGAATTAAATGAAATAAAACATATTTGTTTACATGGTTAAGCCTCAAAAGTTTTTTTTTGCTTATTTGTTTTTGAAACAGCTGGATAGAAGCACAGTTAATTTCTTTCTGTAAGGAATGACAACTGTTTTTGTTACCTTTTTTTTTTTTTTTTTAACCTCTGCCTTCGTTGAATTCAGCCAACTTGGTGTCTTGGTCTTCAAGTGTAATGAAAATCATGTGAACAAAGTCTTGGTTGGAGAGGTTTAATAGTGAAGGGTTGGGGTAGTAGTGCTCATCCACCCTTGGTTAAAGCACGTTTCTTCCATACATTTTGGAGGGATCTAAATTGTTGCTAACATTCGGTTCCCTTACCCTGATATTTTTTGCATCCCAGGATAACATAGATTTATCACAGGTTTTTCAGGCCCTAATTTTTAGCAAAGTGAAGGTAGGATTAGGGATCTGTTGGTAGGATCTGGCTTTGAGTTAAGTTGGATAGAAATACATCTAATGTTTTATAGGTTTTGCCATTAAGATATATGAAATGATTTGGCTTGGTCAAATATGGTATGTTTACTTCATACGGATGCTACTTAAAAATGTTTGACTTTAAAATAAAAAGTATGGTTCAGAACTTTTAAAATCTGGGAATTAATAATATTTGGCAGAAGGCAGAATGAATTTGAATCAAAATAGTGTTTTGTTCCATTTGGCATGTAACTACTCTATGGCATTGTATATGGTAGTCTGATATGACATGAAAAGGAGAAGAAGGTTGCTAAGCATTGTTGATTTTCTCAAAAGAGGAAACAGAATTAGTATACAAGTGAATTCCTTTAAAGAAAACATGGTGGAACATTGTTTAAAAATTCATGTCTTCTACATATATTTATTAAGCATGTATAAATTATAGTATTAAGCCTTTACATTGTAAAATTGATTTGGAAACTGAATATATAATACAATTGATATTATCAAAGTTTATGATTATAGCATGTAAACAACAAAGAGCAGTAATAGCAGTTAATATTGATTCCTTACCATGGGCCAGATATAGTTCTAAGCACTTCTCATTATCTCACACAATCCTCACAGTCATCAATGTGGTAGGTGGTACAACTGCCTCTTTTGTATAGATGGAGAAACTCAGTCATCATTGATATATAACCTGCCGAGTTCACGCAGGTGTAGTTAACAAGAATTTGAACCCAGGTATCTTGACTATATAAAGCCTGAATGTGGAGTACTAGAGGGACTATCTGGATTCTTTCTTGTTGGTGACCTTGGGAAAACTCCTCCTCAGTTTTCTTAACTACTTTCTCATACTGTTTTTGGGGATTAGGATGCTTTTTTATTTTTTAAAGATTTATTTTTATTTACTTGAAAGAGTTAGAGAGAGAGAGAGAGAGAGAGAGAGAGGACTTCCATCCGCTGGTTCACTCTCCAGATGGCCGCAACGGCCGGAGCTGCACCTATCCGAAGCCAGGAACCAGGAGCTTCTACTGGGTCCTCCACTTGGGTGCCCAAGGACTTGGGCCATCTTCCACTGCTATCCCAGGCCATTGCAGAGAGCTGGATTGGAAGAAGAGCAGCTGGGACTCGAACTGGCACCCACATGGGATGCCGACACTTCAGGACAGAGCGTTAACCCGCTGCGCCACTGTGCCGGCCCTAAGGGGATTAGGATTCTTTGTAAAGCACTAGACAGAGTGTGAGTTCAGTAAATAATATGCCTCAGCCTTTTTCTTTTCATCAAGAATGTGGCCATTTGAACTGTTTTTAGGATTTGGAAGAGTGGGAGAAGGAGCAAAGAAAAATAGTTGCACCTAAGAATACTGACCAAGCAAAGGCACAGAGGTAGGAAAAGTAAGGTTGCAAGAATATGTTGAAGGAGTAGTCTGGTAAAGGTAGATGGATTTAGGTTACAGAGATTCTTAAATGCCACACTAAGGATTTTGCATACGATTTTCAGTTGAGAAGAACTCCTCCTTATGAGTATGAATCTTGGAACAGAGGTCCAGTGTAGGGGTAGAAGTCTGGAGTGTGGAGTTTAATTATAGTAGTCGAGACAACAAATGATGATTGTAGAGAAGGGTATAGATTTGGAAAATGTTGATGTTGATGTTAGGAACTGACATACATATGGACCTAAGACAAATTTTTGGGAGGATAGTAATTCTTTTTATTTATTTATTTGAGAGGTAGAGTTACAAACTGAGGGAGGGAGGGAGGGAAGGAGAAAGAGAAAGTCTTCCATCCGCTGGTTCACTCCCCAAATGGCCGCAAGCACTGGAGCTGGGCTGATCTGAAGCCAGGAGCTAGGAGCTTCTGTTCTGCCACCTGGGTGCAGGGGTCCAAGCACTTGGGCCATCTTCTGCTGCTTTCTCAGGTGCATTAGCAGGGAGCTGGATCGGAAGATCAGCAACCAGGACTGGAACCGGGGCCCATATGGGATGCAGGTACGGCATGAAGAGGCCTAGCCTACTATGCCACAATGCTGGCCCCTGGAGATAGTAATTCTATGAACCTAAATAACAATATGGAGAAGAGCAGGTTTTGGTGGAAGGAGATTTAGGAAGAGAGAGAATGTTAGGGAGTTTAGTTATGGAGCAGAGGAGTTGTGCATTTGTAAAGGTGAAATGAAAATGGGAAGCTCTGTGTACTCTGTACAGAGATCAGATGCTAACATTGTGGGGAAATGGCCTAGAGCAGTCATGCCCCTGTGGATCATGAGAGAGATGTGGCCCTTAAATTTCTCAGAAATGCAATTTCTTGCTTAATAATGGTGTGCTTGTTATTTTTCCCTGTAGCATATTTTGATTTGTGTCCTGGGAGAACAAGACGGAAGGTTGATGGGGAAGGAAATTTTTTTTAAACCTAACAGGGCTCCCATTTATTATTTCAAAAGAGAATCAAGTAAATTGGAGGCTAGGGATTTGCACAGAAAGGGCTTTGAAAGATGCTGTGGCTTTTGTATAGTGCCAGACATTTATAAATATATATTGAATGTTGTATTGTTGTAATGTCTACAGATTTGTTATTTTTGTTATCTCCTGTTTGTTAACCTGTATTGATGAGTAGAACAACCTTTAAAACAGGGAGCGGGGGTGCTTGTTAGGGGAAAGCAATGAAGGGGAAGAGGACCCTGCTGGGGAGATTGGATTCTATTTATAGTCAAGACTGTGGGAAAAGAACCTCAAGAATTAAGAGGAAAAGACTGCAAGGTGTGATGGGAGGAAGAGCTTTTGGGACTAAATCCCGGTTCCACTCATTCTCTGGCTTCTGCTCTCCCATTCTGTAAAAAGATAACAATGACGATACCAATTCTGAAAGCTGCTTTGAAAATTAGAGTGAATATGTGGAAGTGCCTGGTGCACAGCAGATAAAATTGAGGTGTTTTTATTATCATCATTACCTTCACAAATGGGAACAAACACAGAATCCTACAATCTTTTGTAAGAAGAAAAGAAAAGCATCTGGAAACCATTTGTACTTGATAATAGAGCGCAGGACTAAGTAGTAGAAGGGCTGCTAGGCTTCCTTTCGTGGCAGATTTTTTAAGGTTTGGTGCAGTTGGTTAGGACATGATGTTAGATTAAACAGTAAAATCTATCTCTGAACTATTTTTAGCTCCCTTTCATGATAGGCCTGTGCAACTGGCCAATGAAACAAAAAACTGTGTTGTTGAGCAAGCAGAGGACAAGGGAAGGTTTTATTTTCTGTCACACCATTGTTGAAAACATTACATGGATCCTCCTACTTAGGGGTATGTCTGTAGTTTTCCTTCACTCGGTAAATTTTATTCAGTACCTTAAGAGTAGACGCTGTTCTAGGCATTCAGAGTGTCTGGATCAGTGAACTGAAGAGACAAAAATCCTTACTCTCATGGAGCTTATCTTCTAGTGGGAGAAATAGGCACATTTTTAATAATTTTAAGTACTTAGATTTTTCTTGTACTGTGTATTTATAAGGTCACAATATTTTAGCACATGATGAGACTGACTATCCCTGATTGTGAACAATTTTGTAGAGCATTTTGAAAGAAGAGATCATGCTTTTTTACTTGTATTGTCTGTCCCCTTTTACCTCTTCTTCCCAATGGAAGATTTATTTTTATAAAGTATCAGGCATTTGTAAATACATATTGAAAGTTGAATTGCTGTAATGCCTCCATATTTGTTATTTTTGTCATGTCATGTTTGTTAACCTGAATTGATTAGTAACAAAATCTTTAAAGCTTAGGAAACGTAGGTACTCATTTAAATGTTTATGACAAAGAAAAAGAGATTGTGTTAAGGCAGGGGCTAAATTTAAAGATAAAGTAATCACTTAAATATAGCAAGTATTAAGGACCCATGTACTGCCAGAGGGTGGAAGAAAAGAGAGGCATGCTCTGAATTGCATTGTCTGGCTTGGCACTGAGGTTGGAATGGGAATAGATTATGTCATAGCTGAAAGCACCAACATTAAGGGAATCTGGGTGTTACCCAACTTGCCCAAGAATTGGCTGGGTGATGCTGCATAAATAACCTCACCTCTCAGTTCATTTCCTCATCTGTAAATGAGGTAGTTGGAATTTTCCAGTTTGAAACATCTGCTTTTAAGACTTCTTACAAAATGTCTGTTGTACAGCTTCACTTTACTAATGTAGAGAAAATGGAGCTGATCATAAACTTCCGTTGAAGCATCAAGTTAAAATGTATATTCTCAGTTAACAAACCAGACATGTAGAAAGATATGTCTACAAAATTAATGTTATGCTTGATGCTATTTACTGTTTTTAAAAATAGAACAAAATATGGTCTAAGATACTATACTTTCCCCCTTTGTTGTTGTGTAAAGGAAAAATAAGCCATTGTATTTTAGACCTTAATAATGGATCACCAGCTCTCTGCTATGGCCTGGAAAGCAATAGAAGATGGCCCAAGTCCTTGGGCCCCTGCATCCGCATGGGAGACATGGAAGACATGGAAGAAGCACCTGCCTCTTGGCTTCAGATCAGTGCAGCTGCAGCCACTGCGGCCAATTGGGGAGTGAACCAGCGGATGGAAGACCTATCTCTCTCTCTCTCTCTCTCTCTGCCTCTTCCTCTTCCTCTCCTTCTCTCTCTGTGTAACTCTGTCTTGCAAATAAATAAATAAATCTTAAAAAAATTCTTAAAAAAATAATGAGCACAATAGTTACTTATTTTAATCTAGACAACAGTTACTTGCTGCTGATTGTTGTGCCAGGCACTTGATATACAGAATCAGAAAACATTTAGTCTCTGACTTAAAGAAGTTTTGAGGATAAAGACAGTGATGAACAATTTGTATTAACTTGTTACATTGTGGCAGTACAAAAAAGGCACATAATGAGAGGCTGGGAGAGGAGAAAATTATGTGACTGCAGAAAAGAGAGACTGAAGGAGTAACAGGGGACAAAGCTGGAGACAGGAGCCACTTTATGACGAATGTCTGTGCCAAGAGACAGTTCAGATTTGAACCATGCTCTTTAAGTTCTTTCTTCTATTAAGGATTTTATATAGGCGCTAATGTGATGGGGTATTTTTAGAAAATTATTTATTTAATTTATTTGAAAGGCAGAGAGTGAGAGTATATGTTCTGCCATTCCCTTGTACACTCCCCAAAGTCCTCAACAGCTAGGACCAGGTCAGGTGAAAAGAGGAACTGGGAATTCCATTTGGCTCTCCCATGTGGGTGCAAGGAACCAAGTACTAGAACCATTATCTTCTGCTTCCCAGTCTATAGAATGTTAGAAAGCTGGAATCAGAAGCCAGAACTGGGACTTGAACTTGGGGCAGTCCTATATACAGGCATCTCAAGTATTGTCTTAACTTCTCTGTCAAATGTCCACACCAATGAGGTATTTTATTATCTATATCTTTACATGCTTCTTAAGAGAAGCTGATCCATGTAAGAAAATATTTATGCTATTCCTAGTTATTTTAATGGTATAGATCTTTTTGAAGAAATTAGTGTTTTAACTCAATAAAATCTGAGAAACATTATTGATTTTGTGGTTTTTGGGTATTCATTACCATTAAATATTGAGACATTAAGGCATTTAGAAGTTCATTACCACATTAATATACATTGAAAAGACAGCTAAAACATTGGCATATTTTACTTGTTGATATAAGAGAATTTTTGGTTGACTATAAGATTTAACTTAGAATCATTGCTAAGGAGTTAGAAATTTGTTGGAAGTTTAATTGGTTGGATGTGATTGTGTTCAGGCCCAGTTTCTAATGATTAAGGATATCTAGTTAAACTTTATAGAGGGAAAACATTTCCACTCTGACATGATCCTACTGATGAACTGTTGATTGATGAGTATTTCTGAATGAAGTCATGAGAGAGTACGAATTGAACTTCTACTTTCTTAGATATGAAAATACCTCATTAAATGTTGAAGAATACTGTGTAATTACTGTGCTTGTAATTTATATGTTTGATCATCAATATGTATTTATAACTGACACATTTGTTCAACAAGAATTATAAGCATTAATTTGCATTTTTTGGAAAAAAAATTTCGAGTTGAACTTCACTTAACATAAAATTAACCATTTAAAGCAAACAGTGTAGTGGCATTTAGTTCATTCTCAGTGTTGTACAACCACATCTCTGTCTAATTTCAAAACATTTTTATCACTCCAGAATAAAATTCCATACTCATTAAGTCTGTTACTTCCTTGATGTCTCTGGCCTATGGCAACCACAAATCTGCTGCTGTTTCTATGGAAATAATTATTCTGGATATTTCATGTAAAACAAATCATGTAATATGTGGCTTTTGATGCCTGGCTTCTTTTTTTTTTTCAAGATTTATTTTATTTATTTGAAAGAGTTAGAGAGAGAGGTAGAGACAGAGAGAGAATTCTTCTACCCGCTGGTTCACTTCCCAGATGGCCACAACAGCTATAGCTGCGCCAATCCAAAGCCAGGTGCCAGGAGCTTCTTCCGGGTCTCCCTTGTGGGTACAGGGGCCCATGGACTTAGACCATCTTCTGCTGCTTTCCCAGGCCACAGCAGGGAGCTAGATTGGAAGAAGAGCAGCTGGGATATGAACGGGTGCCCCTATGGATGCCAGGACTTTAGGCCAAGGCTTTAACACACTGCACCACAGCACTGGCCCCGATGCCTAGCTTCTTTCACTTTGTGAATGTTTTCAAGGTTTATCCACTTTATGGCATATGTCAGTGCTTCTTTCTCTTTTACAACTGAATAATATTCCGGTGTGTGTATCTGTCATTCTGGTTATCCATTCATCCATTGATGGAAATTTGGATTGTTTTTATCTTTCAGCTGCTGTGAAATAGTGTTGCTGTGAACATTCATGTACAAGAATTTGAATACCTGCTTTCATTTCTTTTGGGTATATGCTAAGAGTGGAGTTGCTGGGTCTTAGAGTAATCCTGTCTTTAGCTTTTTGAGAATCTGTCAAATTGCTTTCCATAGTGGCTAAGCCATTTTACATTCCAACTGGCAGTATATGAGGATTACAGTTCCTTTTTGTCAATACTTTTTTTTTAAATTATTATTGCCATCTTTGTGGATATGAAGTTGCTTTGATTTGCATTTGCCTGATGATGGCCATTTGTATAACTTCTTAGGTGAAATATATTCAAGTTCTTTGTATCTTTTTAAAACTGGGTTGTTTGTCTATTACTGAGTTGTGTTTTTATGTATTCTGGATACTCCACCCTTACCAGATACATGATGTGCAGATGTTTTCTTCTATTCTTTACTTTCGTGACAGTGTCCTTTGCTACATACTTTTCTAAAATTTTGTTGAAGTCTAATTTGTTTGTTTATTTTTTGATGCTCCTGCTTTTGGTGTCATAGCTAAGGATCTATTGCCAACTCCAAGGTCATGAAGATTTATTCCTGTGATTTCTTCCAAGAGTTTATAATTTTAGCTCTTATATTTAGGTCATTTATCCACTCTGTGTTAATATTTCATTGAAGTTTGAGTTAGTGTTACAGTTTCATTGATTTGCATGTGAATATCCAGTTGTCCAATTACCACTTATTGAAGAGACTATTCTCTCCCCCAACCCCTGCCACCACTGAATGGTCTTGGCTCCTTTGTTAAAAATCAGTTGGCCATAGAAGTATAGATATATTATTAGATTCTCAATTCTACTCTTTTGGTCTATATATCTACCCTTGTGGTAGTACCACACAGTTTAGATTATTGTGGTTTTATAGTGAGGTTTTGAAATCTAGAGATATGAGCCTTCCAATTTTGTTTTTCAAAATTTTACCCATTTGAGGCCCCTGTGAATTTGAGGATTGACTTTCCATTTCTGCACAAAGTCCATTGGAATTTTCATAAGATAATATATTGGTCTTAGATTGCTGTGGATATTACTGCCATGTTATTATTAAGTTTTCTGATACATGATATGTTTTTGTTTCATCAATGATTTTCTGTTTTACTAGTTTCTAGGTATATGTTTTTTATGTCCTTTGTTAAATTTATTCCTAGATATTCTATTCTTTTGAGATACTATTATAAATGAAATCTTTTCTTAATTTTTGGATATTTTCTTTCCTGGTACATGAAAACACAATAGATTTCTGTATGTAATGTTAATAGTTTTTAACAGTATTTTATTTTCTTTTAAGCTGGATCATATAAATAAATGAAAAAATGACTAAAGAATTTTAATGTATCACACATGATTATCCTGAATATGAAGATTATAAGGTCTCCTTTCAGTATAGTGCTGTTTGATTCCTTACTATACTTGTACTATTGCAGTATGAAACAAAGGATGTGAAATGTGCACGTGAAAAAGTCTGTCAGTCATAGTTGGATCGCAGAAGTAGAACCATTATAGGTGGTATGGGTGATGTGGAATAATGAGAGAGAGAGAGAGAGAAAGAAAGAAAGAAAGAAAGAAAGAAAGAGCTCCCATCTGCTGGTTCACATCTCAAATACTCACAGCAGCCGGGCTTGGGCCACATTGAAGCTAGGAGCCAGGAACTCAATCTGATTCTCCCATATGAGTGGTAGGACTCAATTGTATTGAGCCATCACCTATTGTTTCCCAGTGTGCACATTAGCCAGAAGCTGGAATGAGGAGTGGAACTGGGACTGAAATCCAGGTATTCATATATGTGATACAGATGTTCTAGCTGGCAGAGAATATGAGAATGAGATCTTCTATTCTCTGGTTCACTCCTCAAGTGGCTGCAATAGCCAGGATTAGGCCAGGCTGAAGCCAGGAACTAGGAGCTTCTTTGGGTCTCCCATATGGGTGGCAGGGGCCCAATAACTTGGGCCACATCTCATTGATTTCCCTAGGCCATCAGCAAGGAGCTGAAATAGAAGTAGAGCAGGGGCCAATGCTGTGACCTAGTAGAGTAGACCTCAGCCTGACGTGCCAGCATCCCCATATGGACAGCAGTTCATGTCCCGGCTGCTCCTCTTCAAATCCAGCTCTCCACGTAAGTCTTGGGAAAGCAGTAGGAGATGGCCCAAGTGTTTGGTTCCCTGCGTCTGTGTAGGAGACCCAGAAGAAGCTCTTGGCCCCTGGTTTCAGATCAGCCCAGCCTGGCCGTAGCAGCCATTTGGGGAATGAACCAGCAGATGGAAGACCTCTCTCTCTCTCTTTTTTTAAAGATTTATTTATTTTTATTTGAAAGTCAAAGTTACACAGAGAGAGGAGAGGCAAAGAGAGAGAAAGGTCTTCCATCCAATAATTCACTCCCCAGTTGGCGGCAACTGCTGGAACTGCGCTGATCCGAAGCCAGGAGCCAGGAGCTTCTTCCGGGTCTCCCATATGGATGCAGGGGCCCAAGGAGTTGGGCCATCTTCCACTGCTTTCCCAGGCCATAGCAGAGAGCTAGATCAGAAGTGGAGCAGCCAGGACTAGAACCGGCACCCATATGGGATGCCGGCGCTTCAGGCCAGGGTGTTAACCTGCTCTGCCACAGCGCTGTCCCCAGAAGACCTCTCTTTCTATCTCTCCCTCTCTCTGTCTGTAGCTCTACCTCTCAAATAAATAAATAAAATCTTAAAAAGAAGATTTTTTTCTCCTGCAGCAGCCAGGAGACAAACTGACACCCATATGAGATGCAGGCATTGCAGTCTTTAGCTTTACTCACTAAGCCACAACACTGGTCCCCCAAACTGGCATCTTTGCCGCAAGGCGAAACATCCGCCCCTGTAACACTGATATTTAGAAAGCATCCCAATAATTTATTTTGAACTTTGGAAAATATTATATAAAATGATTTCTAAAAATTTGAAATAATAACAGAATATCTATAAAAACTATACAAAGGTCTTTTTAAAAAGTCATTTGAGAATAAGCTGTTGCCCTTGTACTCTAGGAGAGCACTTCAGAAAGTTCGTGAACAAATAGAATTAGATGACAATGTGCATTTTCTATGAAGTTTTTCATGCGCCCTTATATAACCCTCCCATACTTACTGTAAAGTTCCTACTAACAGGGGTATTTTTCTTAGGTAAACTGCTGATTTCAGAGCTATGGTAGGAAAAGTTCAAAATAGGAGTGGAAGATAATGTGCCAGAACACAGCTGCTCAAGAGCGAAGGGAATGTGTTATAAAGACACAGAAATCTGCTTGAATGAGCCTCTGCTAGCCAAATTTGGGATAATTGGTGATCACAATACTAATTAACCCATTGAACAGTAATATTTCATTCTGTAGTGACATAAATAAATCAATAAGTTGAGATTTGGATGAGAAATGGGATTACTGTATTAGAAAGAATAATGATACCCTAAATGTCCACGTCATAATACCTAGAACCTGTGACTGTTATCTTGGATGCCAAGTGAACTTTGCAGATGCAATTAAGCCAAGAACATTGGAGTGGGAAGATTACCCCAGGTTATCTTGTTGGGTTCAGTGTTCTTAAAAATGAAGAGGGAGGCAGAAGAGGGGTTTGGAATAATGTGATGTGGGAAGGAATCGATCTGCCGTTGATTCGAAGATGGAGGAAGGGTTGCAGACCAAGGAATGTGCGTAGTCTCCAGAACCTGAAAGCAAAATCATCAAATTGTTGTGTAATTTAAAACATTTTCATTTTAAAACATACATGGATAATAACCTAGACTAAAATAGAAATTTGTATGACTTTTGAAAATAAATGATACTAGCAAGAGACTGTGGTTGCTATTTCATACTCTGCTCCCTTAATAACACACTAATGGCTTTCGGGCTCATGTTCTTCTTTTTCTCTGCTAAATGAGAGAAGTAAATACTGCTAAGAACAGAAAAGTAGTTGTGCCAGTTATTTATTGTTCCTCTACTCCACACTCACCATTCATTACTTGCTCTATGATAATTGACAGGACAAGGACACAAGGTTAAACATTATCGGCTGCTGGAGGGGATAAGGTCCTTGAGAGGGAATTTGCTGGAGGAAGGTAGTTTTTTCCTTCCTGGTTCATTTGAGCTGTGTTATGCTTTTTCTTGCTCCTGCTGTATGGTGCCTGTGGGTGGGGATATCCAGTGGTGATCTGCCTCAGCCATGTGCTCTGAATACAAAGGCCCTCTGATCTCACAGCCCCACCCTTGACCCTTCTCTTGTGCATACTCTGCCTGGACTCCTCTGTGTGCCTGCCCACCAGCCTTTGCTTGTCTGTACCCCAGGGAATTTTTTCCTGCACACCCCCTCGCCCCCGACATAGATACTGCGTATTTCAGGTCTTGTGTGTATAGTTGTTCCCTGACATCCTGTACACACCTACCCATCAGCCTCAGCTTGCTTGCACCATGGAGATCATTCCCTTTTTTGCCTGGCAGTTTTGGATCAGCCTTCAGCTGGTCAACCCAGTGGAGTTCTGTGATACCTAGTGTGCTACAACCACACTTACTCCAATGGGGACTGAACTCAAGCTTAAGGGAGAGTACTCCTTTTCCAAGTTTGTCTTTTTGGTGTATCTCCGTCTTATATCTTAATTTCATAAGTATTTTCTTATTAAAATAGCTTCATTAACTTATAATTGACATACAACAAACTGTGCTTGTTGAAGCGTATATTTTGGTAAGCTGATATATTCGTATTTATATAAGCATGAAATCATAACTAATGAAGTTCATGAACATATCCATCTACATTTGTTATTACAAGAAAATGCTTGGCACAGGCTACTGATGAAGGAAAAGAGTTTAATTTGGCTCACAGTTTAGGAAGTTCACAGCCAAGGTTGAGCAGCACCCCTTGGTTCAGCATCTGGTGAATGCTTTCCTGCTAGTAGAATTCTCAAGTGCCACAGATAATCACGTGGCAAGAGGGAGTGCATGTTACTATGTCCACATCTATGTGGTCCCTTATAAAGCCAGCAGGATTCAATTATGGGGGCCATCCTAACAACCAGTCCAATCTAAAAACCCCCCAAAGGGCTCACCTCTAAAAACCATCATTGGATTGTTTCTGCCCTCTTAGTGCTATTAACATAAGAATTTGAGGGACCAAACCTTTAACATCTGGGCCTTTGGGGGACTTTTGCCTCCAATCTAATATCCAAACCATAGCACCATCACTTTCAGAAGTTTCTTCATTTCCCTTTGGGATCTCTCGCTCCTCTGTATCTCCAACTTCGATGTATCTTTATGTTTATTACCTTGTTATGGCTTAATGATGATTTATGTTAAACACCTCTGTTTAATTTACTATATAGTTTTTTTTCTGCTAATTCAACCCCTGCTGTAGAGAATTGGTGCCTGGGGTGACTGCATAACGTAGATCTAAAAATTTGAAATTTTGGTATTGGTTTAGTTTTGCCTTTGGGTGTGTGCATAGTGCTGAGTTAGATAAGCACATCACAGTTAGATAAGCAATCACCTGTGGTTGATTGTGATGTTTTGCCAACATGATACACTTGCCTCCAGAGTCCAGGTACTATTAGATTTGATCTTTGTGGCAGTGAGGATAGGCACTGTAATGTGGAGTAGAATCATTTAGTGTAATTGAGTGCTTACAGATAAAAAAAAGACTTTTCAGATTTGTTAATTCTCTGTTCAAGATCTGTCCTTTTTTTGTTCTTTTTTTGCTTACACATTTTTCTTCAAAAGAAATTTTATTTCTTCCAGGTTGTGAGTAGATGTATGAACTAAAAGCCTTGTTTCTTGATTTTTTAAAAAAAAATTATTTATTTTTATTTGACAGGCAGAGTTAGACAGTGAGAGAGAGACAGAGAGACAGAGATAAAAGTCTTCCTTCCGTTGGTTTACCCCCCAAATGGCCACTGTGGCCGGCGCTGCACCGATCTGAAGCCAGGAGTCATGTGCTTTCTCCTGGTCCCCTGTACGGGTGCAGGAGCCCAAGCACTTGGGCCGTCCTCCACTGCTTTCCTGGGCCACAGCAGAGAGCTGGACTGGAAGAGGAGCAACCGGGACTAGAACCCGGCTCCCATATGGGATGCTGGCACCGCAGGCGGAGGATTAACCAAGTGAGCCACGGCGCCGGCCCCTAAAGATTTATTTATTTACCTGAAAGAGTTACACAGAGAGAGGAGAGGCGGGGGTTGGGGAGAGATCTTCCATCCTCTGGTTCACTCCCCAGTTGGCCACAACGGCTGGAGCTGTGCCGATCCGAAGCCAGGAGCCAGGAGCCAGGAGCCAGGAGCCTCGTCTGGGTCTCCCAAGCAGGTGTAAGGGCCCAAGGACTTGGGCCCTCTTCCACTGCTTTCCCAGGTCATAGCAGAGAGCTAGATCAGAAGTGGAGTTGCTGGGGCTTGAACCAGCACCGATATGGGATGCTGGCACTGCAGGCGGCAGCTTTACCCACTACACCACAGGGCCAGCCCCACTGGATCGTTTTTGAAAAAAATCTTTTTGTAGAAAACCAATGTAGATTAACTGGTTGTTTTATTGTTTATATGTTTAAAGCATAGATAAAATATTTTTAATGTTTAAGTCTTACAGTTTTTTAAAAGCATAGTTAACAGGGGTTCTGTAGAAGATGCTATCAAGAAGAGGCCTAGTGTGGATTTTATTATATAGATATTAAGCACCTAATACATGCCAGGCATAATTCCATGAAATAAAGGTTTGTGTCTTTGAGGAATATATACTCCTGTAGTAACTATGGACACTAACCAATACACATAACAATTTAAAAAATTATTGTGTAATAGAAAGTAATCAGTATTGTGATAAAAATTAAGGTTAAAAGAAGTTAGGCAGCCATTTTGTGGGCGCCAGGTGAGAGAGACTATCTGTGGGAGCTCATCAGGAAGATCCTTTGGAGTGCATGGAATTGAACCTCCGCAATTCTAACCTAAGCTCTCGAAATGCATCATGATTCCTGTCCATTGGACTGTAAGTTTCATGTAGGTCATCTTTGTAAACAATGGCAATAAGACTGAATTTGAATGAGACTTTGGCTATTATTTTTTTTTAACTTTTATTTAATGAATATAAATTTCCAAAGTACGACTCATGGGTTACAATGGCTTCTCCCCTATAATGTCCCTCCCACCCGCAACCCTCCCCTTTCCCACTCCCTCTCCCCTTCCATTCACATCAAGATTCATTTTCGATTCTCTTTATATACAGAAGATCAGTTTAGCATACATTAAGTAAAGATTTCAACAGTTTGCTCCCACACAGAAACATAAAGTGAAAAATAATAGATGATTTTTTTTAAATGATGATGAAATCAGATCAGACCTATTGTCATGTTTAATCCCAGTGAGAGTCAAGTTGGGAATTGATAATTTTTTTTTTTTTTTTACAGAAGATCAGTTTAGTATACATTAAGTAAAGATTTCAACAGTTTGCACCCCCATAGAAACACAAAGTGAAATATACTGTTTGAGTACTCGTTATAGCATTAAGTCTCAATGTACAGCACATTAAGGACAGAGATCCTACATGAGGAGTAAGTACACAGTGACTCCTGTTGTTGACTTTACAAATTGACACTCCTGTTTATGGCATCAGTAATCTCCCTATGCACCAGTCATGAGTTTCCAAGGCTATGGAAGCCCCTTGAGTTCACCGACTCTTATCTTGTTTAGACAAGGTCATAGTCAAAGTGGAGGTTCTCTCCTCCCTTCAGAGAAAGGTATTGCCTTCTTTGAAGACCTGTTCTTTCCACTGGGATCTCACTCACAGAGATCTTTCATTTAGGTTTTTTTTTTTTTTTTTTTTGCCAGAGTGTCTTGGCTTCCCATGCCTGAAATACTCTCATGGGCTTTTCAGCCAGATTGACTTTGGCTATTATTAATCACTCCAAAGTGTGTGGGTTGTAAGAAACCCTCCTGGCTTCACTTTTGTTGAATTTGAAGACACACAGGATGCAGCTGATGCCGACCAAGAACTGGATGAAGATCGCTGTGTGGCTGCTGTGAAAGAGTGGAACTGTCGAATGGTGAAAAAGGAAGTCCCTCCCTCTGGGGTCATCATCTTTGAGATGGCAATGATTATCATAGGAGGAGGAGTCTACCTCGCTGTAGATCTCCAAAAAGGAGAAGCTTCTCGCAGGCAGAGCAGGTCCCCTTTTAGAGATGAGAGAGAGATCAGTGTCTTGGGAGAGAAATTACAAGCAATCCTGTTCCTTCTCTAAGTCTCATAGCCGATCTATGTCAAACGAAAGAAAATAGAAGGCCAGTTTGCAAGAGATGTGGTGTACAGGAAGCAACTTCATTTGGCAGGAGTATATACAGAAAATTCTAGTTTTGTTTGAGAATTCATAATTTCGGTGCATTTTTTAAAAATGTTTTATTTATTTGAAAGGCATATATGTATGTATGTATATATCTTAGAGTAAGAGAGATAGAGAGAGATACAGAGAGAGAGATGGAGAGATACAGAGAGAGATACCGTTCATCCTATGGTTCCCTCCCAAGATGGCTGCCAGGGCTAGGTGAGCCAGGAGCCAGGAGCCACAAGCTTCTGACGAGTCTTCCACATGGGTGCAGGGCTTAAATTGTTGGTCCATCTTATGCTGCCTTCCCAGGGACATTACCAGGGAGCTGGATCAGAGGTGGAGCAGCTGGGACTCGAACCAGCACCCATAGGAGATGCCAGCACTGCAGGCAGAGGCTTAACCTTCTGTGCCATAGGTGCCAGCCCCAGCTTTTTAAAGATGTTTTAGCTTTTCAAATTTGTTTGACTCTTGGAGAAGTGACCCAAAATGATATGATTCCCTGTGGTTTGAAATGGATCATATGAGGCATGTAATATCAAGAATTGTTACTTTACTTTTCCCTTAAGCATGATTTACTTTTGAGCTTTAGTCTTACATAGATTGATGACTTCTAAATTCTACCCAGCTAAACAAAATATTGTGATAAATATTATAGAAACAACGCTGTCAAAAACTGAACTAAAGTGTATTTTTTTCCTGGCTAGTGTATAGTATGCAGCTATAGATAAGCAAGCAGTCTTTAAAAGCTGCCGTGATAGAAGCCAGCAGGTAAAAATAAAAGCTGTACCATTAAAATAGACTGGAGGTTTTTTAAAAACTCAGCTAGTCTTATCCTGGGCAGAAGTTGTCTAGTTGGTATATAATCTGGTAAGTTTCAAGAAAGGTTACCTTAATTTAGGTCATAAGTTCCTTATATAATTACAATATAGATTATGTAGTTGTTTGTGTACCAGCCTTTATTAGGAAATTTGAGATTTCCAAGAATATCAATATCATTTCAGTTTAAGGGTACATTGTAGAGCTAAACTTTGAGTTACTGTACAAGATTTTTTCTATGCTGTCATTTGTAATATGCTTTTGTGAGAATTTTTGGGATTAAAGTTTGGGTTTAAAAAAAAAGTGAGGCATGGCAGGAGTGAGCCTACACAGGTTGCAGCCTTGCCAAGGGAGCTTGTAATATACAGAAAAGAAGGCCAAAAACAGATCTGTGTGATGATGTTTTAAAGAAAGAGTTGTTGGGGCTGGTGTCATGGCATAGCGGGTAAAGCAGCCGCCTGTAGTGCCGGCATCTCATATGGATGCTGGTTCAAGTCCTGGGTGCTCCACTTCCAATTCAGCTCTCTGCTATGGCCTGGGAAAGCAGTACAAGGTGACTCAAGTCCTTGGGCCCCTGCACCCATGTGAGAGACCCGGAAGAAACTTCTGGCTCCTTGCTTCGAATTGGCTCAAGTGAACTGGCAGATGGAAGATTCTCTTTCTCTCTCTCTCTCTCAGGACAGTGCAAGTTACTATTTCCCAGTGTTGTTTTTGTTTTATTTTACAAGATTGTTTTGAGGATTAGAAGAGAAAATATTCATGTCAGATACACAATATAGTCCCTGGCACAAAATTAAGTTTTCTTTCTTTTTTAAAAGATTTTATTTATTTATTTGAGAGGTAGAGTTACAGACAGTGAGAGAGAGAGAGAGAGAGAGAGAGAAAGGTCTTCCTTCCACCAGTTCACTCCCCAAGTGGCCGCAACAGCCAGAGCTGCGCTGATCTGAAGCCAGGAGACAAGTGCTTCTTCCTGGTCTCCCACATGTGTGCACGGGCCCAAGCACTTGGGCCATCTTCTACTGCTTTCCCAGGCCACAGCAGAGAGCTGAATTGGAAGAGGAGCAGTTGGGACTAGAACTGGCACCCATATGGGATGCTGGCACTGCAGGTGGAGGATTCACCTACTACACCATGGTGTTGGCCCCAGAAAAAATTAAGTTTTATATCAATGTTGACTATAGAAATAGTGGTGACATTTGTATGAAGCCTCATAGCAGTGATGAGAGTGAGCATTCTTGTCTGGTTCCAAATCTTAGTGGAAATATTTTCAACTTTTCCTCATTCAAAGATGCTGGCTGTGGGTTTGTCATAAATTGCCTTGATTATGTTGAGGAATGCTCTTTCTGTACCTAATTTGCTCAAGGTTTTTTATCATGAAGAATTTTTTTTAATGTTTCCTTGCATCTATTGACATAATCATAAGGTCTTTGTTCTTTAGTTTGCTAATGTGATTTATCATATTGATTTGTGAATGTTGAACCATCCTTGCATACCAGGGATAAATCTCACTTGGTCTGGATAAATGATCTTTCTGATGTGTTATTGGATTTGATTAACTGGTGTTTTGTTGAGGATTGCCGTGTCTATGTTCATTAGGGAGATTGGTCTGTGGTTCTCTTTCTCTGTTATATCTTTTTCTGGTTTAAAAATTAGAGTGATGTTCTTTAAATGTCTGGTAGAATTCAGCAGGGAAGCCACCTGGTTGTGGGCTTTTCTTTGTTGGGAGGGTATTCATTACTCATTCAATCTCCGTCTTGTTTATTGGTCTGTTCGATTTTTCAATGTCTTTGTGCCTCAGTTTTGGTGGATTATATGTGTCTAAGAATCTATCCATTTCTGCTAAATTTTCCAATTTGTTGGCAAATAGCTCTTTGTAGTAATTCCTGATGATTCTTTTTTATTTTTGTGTTATCTGTTGTTACATTTCCTTTTTCATCTCTGATTATATTGATTTGGGTCTTCTCCCTCTTTTTTTTTTTTTTTTTTTTTTTTGGTTAGTTGGGCCAATGGTGTGTCAATTTTGTTTATTTTTTTCAAAAAGACACATTTTCATTTCACTGATCTTTTGTGTTGCTTTTTTTTTTTTTTTCAAATAGAGTGCCCATTTGGGTCCTGGCTACTCTACTTCTTTCTATTTACTTATTTTATTTTTTATTTGACAGGTAGAATTATAGACAGTGAGAGAGACAGAGATAAAGGTCTTCCTTTCATTGGTTCACCCCACAAATGGCTGCTATGGCCAGCACGCTGCGCTGATCTGAAGCCAAGAACTGGGTGCTTTCTCCTAATCTCCCATGCAGATGCAGGTGCCCAAGCACTTGGGCCATCTTCCACTGCCCTCCCGGGCCACAGCAGAGAGCTGGACTGGAAGAGGAGCAGCCGGGACTAGAACCTGGCGCCTATATGGGATGCTGGTGCCACAGGTAGAAGATTAACCAAGTGAACCATGGCGCTGGCCCATTTTTGTTTATTTCTAATCTAATTTTAATTATTTGTTTCCTCCTACTAATTTTGTATTTGGTTTGTTGTTGTTTTTCTAGGTCCTTGAGATGCATTGATAACTCAGTTGTTTGGTGTCTTTCCAATTTCTTGATGTTGGCACCAATTGCTATACATTTTCCTCTTAACACTGCTTTGCTGTACCCCATAACTGTTTATATGTTGTTTTGTCATCTTCATTCATTTCTAGAAATTGTTTGATTTCTGTTTTTGTTTTTGTTTTTTTATCTTTTATTTAATGAATATAAATTTCCAAAGTACGACTCATGGGTTACAATGGCTTCCCCCCCCATACCGTCCCTCCTACCCACAACCCTCCCCTTTCCCACTCCCTCTCCCCTTCCATTCACATCAAGATTCATTTTCGATTATCTTAATATACAGAAGATCAGCTTAGTATACCTTAAGTAAGGATTTCAACAGTTTGCTCCCACACAGAAACATAAAGTGAAAAATAATAGATGATTTTTTTAAATGATGATGAAATCAGATCAGACCTATTGTCATGTTTAATCCCAGTGAGAGTCAAGTTGGGAATTGATAATTTCTTTTTTTTTTTTTTTTACAGAAGATCAGTTTAGTGTACATTAAGTAAAGATTTCAATCGTTTGCACCCCCATAGAAACACAAAGTGAAATATATTGTTTGAGTACTCGTTATAGCATTAAGCCTCAGTGTACAGCACATTAAGGACAGAGATCCTACATGAGGAGTAAGTGCACAGTGACTCCTGTTGTTGACTTTACAAATTGACACTCCTGTTTATGGCATCAGTAATCTCCCTATGCACCAGTCATGAGTTTCCAAGGCTATGGAAGCCCCTTGAGTTCTCCGACTCTTATCTTGTTTAGACACGGTCATAGTCAAAGTGGAGGTTCTCTCCTCCCTTCAGAGAAAGGAACCTCCCTCTTTGAAGACCTGTTCTTTCCACTGGGATCTCACTCACAGAGATCTTTTTGCCAGAGTGTCTTGGCTTTCCATGCCTGAAATACTCTCATGGGCTTTTCAGCCAGATCCGAATGCCTTTAGGGCTGATTCTGAGGCCAGAGTGCTATTTAGGCCATCTGCCATTCTATGAGTCTGCTGAGTATCTCACTTCCCATGTTGGATCACTCTCCCCTTTATTTATTCTATCGGTTAGTGTTAGCAGATACTAGACTTGTTTATGTGCTCCCTTTGACTCTTAGTCCTTTCATTATGATCAATTGTGAACTGAAATTGATCACTTGGAATAGTGAGATGGCATAGGCACATGCCACCTTGATGGGATTGAATTGGAATCCCCTGGTATGTTTCCAACTCTACCAATTGGGGCAAGTCAGCCCGAGCATGCCCCAAATTATACATCTCTTCCCTCTCTTATTCCCACTCTTATGTTTAACAGGGATCACATTTCAGTTAATTTTCAACACTTAAGAATAACTGTGTGATAATTACAGAATTAAACCAGTCATATTAAGTAGAACAGACAAAAAAAATACTATGAGGGATAATGTATTAAGTTGTCCATTAGCAGTCAGGGCTATGCTGATCAAGACACCATTTCTCATAGTGTCCATTTCACTTCAGGAGGTTTCCTTTTTGGTGTTCAGTCAGTTGTCACCAATCAGGGAGAACATATGGTATTTGTCCCTTTGGGACTGGCTTACTTCACTCAGCATGATGTGTTCCAGATTCCTCCATTTTGTTGCAAATGACTGGATTTCGTTGTTTCTTACTGCGGTATAGTATTCTAAAGAATACATATCCCATAATTTCTTTATCCAGTCTACCATTGATGGGCATTTAGGTTGGTTCCAGGTCTTGGCTATTGTGAATTGTGCTGCAATAAACATTAGGGTGCAGACCGCTTTTTTGTTTGCCAATTTAAACTCCTTTGGGTAAATTCCAAGGAGGGGGATGGCTGGGTCGAACGGTAGGGTTATATTCAGGTTTCTGAGGAATCTCCAGACTGATTTCCATAGTGGCTTGACCAGTTTGCATTCCCACCAACAGTGGGTTAGTGTCCCTTTTTCCCCACATCCTCGCCAGCATCTGTTGTTGGTAGATTTCTGTATGTGAGCCATTCTAACCGGGGTGAGGTGAAACCTCATTGTGGTTTTGATTTGCATTTCCCTGATTGCTAGTGACCTTGAACATTTTTTCATGTGCCTGTTGGCCATTTGGATTTCCTCTTTTGAAAAATGTCTATTGAAGTCCTTGGCCCATCTCTTAAGTGGGTTGTTGGTTTTGTTTTTGTGGAGTTTCTTGATCTCTTTGTAGATTCTGGTTATTAACCCTTTATCTGTTGCACAGTTTGCAAATATTTTTTCCCATTCTGTCGGTTGTCTCTTCACTCTCCTGACTGTTTCTTTTGCAGTACAGAAACTTCTCAATTTGATGCAATCCCAATAGTTGATTTTGGCTTTGACTGCCTGTGCCTCCCGGGTCTTTCCCAGAAATTCTTTGCCTGTGCCAATATCTTGAAGGGTTTCTCCAATGTTCTCTAATAACTTGATGGTGTCAGGTTGTAGATTTAGGTCTTTAATCCACGTTGAGTGGATTTTTGTGTAAGGTGTAAGGTAGGGGTCTTGCTTCATGCTTCTGCACGTGGAAATCCAGTTTTCCCAGCACCATTTATTGAATAGACTGTCCTTGCTCCAGGAATTAGTTTTAGATCCTTGATCAAATATAAGTTGGCTGTAGATGTTTGGGTTGATTTCTGGTGTTTCTATTCTGTTCCATTGGTCTATCCATCTGTTTCTGTACCAGTACCATGCTGTTTTGATTACAACTGCTCTGTAGTATGTCCTGAAGTCTGGTATTGTGATGCCTCCGGTTTTGTTTTTGTTGTACAAGATTGCTTTAGCTATTCGAGGTCTCTTGTGCCTCCATATGAATTTCAGCATCATTTTTTCTAGATCTGCGAAGAATGTCTTTGGTATCTTGATTGGGATTGCATTGAATCTATAAATTGCTTTTGGGAGAATGGACATTTTGATGATGTTGATTCTTCCAATCCATGAGCATGGAAGATTTTTCCATTTTTTGGTATCCTCTTCTATTTCTTTCTTTAAGGTTTTGTAATTTTCATCGTAGAGATCTTTAACATCCTTGGTTAAGTTTATTCCAAGGTATTTGATTGTTTTTGTAGCTATTGTGAATGGGATTGATCTTAGCAGTTCTTTCTCAGTCATGGCATTGCTTGTGTATACAAAGGTTGTTGATTTTTGTGCATTGATTTTATATCCTGCCACTTTGCCAAACTCCTCTATGAGTTCCAATAGTCTCTTAGTAGAGTTCTTTGGATCCTCTAAGTACAGAATCATATCGTCTGCAAAGAGGGATAGTTTGACTTCTTCCTTCTTGATTTGTATTCCTTTGATTTCTTTTTCTTGTCTGATGGCTCTGGCTAAAACTTCCAGAACTATGTTAAATAGCAGTGGTGAGAGTGGGCATCCCTGCCTGGTGCCAGATTTCAGTGGAAATGCTTCCAACTTTTCCCCATTCAATAGGATGCTGGCTGTGGTGATTTCTGTTTTGATTTCTTCTATTACCTACTGTTCATTCAGGAGAATGCTGTTCAGTCTCCATGCGTTTGCATATGTTCTTGAGATTCTTGAGTTAAGTTCCAGCTTCATTCCTTTTTGGTCAGAAAAGATGCATGGTATCGTTTTGATTTTTTTGCTGAGACTTGCTTTATGGCCTAGCATGTAGTCTATCCTATAGAAAGTTCCATGCATTGATGAAAATAATGTGTGTTCTTCAACTATGGGATGAAATATTCTGTAGATTTCATTAGATACATTTGGTTCATAGTGTGAATCAACTCTGTTGTTTCTTCATTGATTTTCTGTCTAGTTGTTCTGTTCACTGATTGAATTGGGGTGGTGAAGTCCCCTATCACTATTTTATTGGAGTCTGTGTCTCCCTTTACACCTATTAACATTTGTTTTAAATAGCCGGGTACCCTGTAATTGGGTTCAGATATGTTTATTATAGTCATATCTTCCTGTTGAATTGATCCCCTATTCATTGCAAAGTGCCCTTCTTGTCTCTTTTAGCAGTTTTTTTGTGTTTAAAGTCTGTTTTTTGTGATATAGGATGGCTACACCTGCTTGTTTCATTTTATGTTAGGATGAAATATCTTCTTCCATCTTTTCACTTTCAGTCTGTATGTATCTTTGTTAGTGAGGTGTGTTTCTTGTAGAGAACTAATAGATGAGTCTTTTGGTTTTTAATCCAATCATCCATTCTGTATCTTTTTATTATTATTTATTTATTTGAGAGGTAGAGTTACAGATAGTGAGAAGGAGGCAGAGAAAAAGGTCTTCCATCCGCTGATTCATTCCCCAAATGGCTGCAACAGCTGTAGCTGAGCCAATCTGGAGCCAGGAGCCATGACCTTCTTCTGGATCTCCCACATGGATGCAAGGGCCCAAGCTCTTGAGCCATCTTCCATTGCTTTCCCAGGATATAGAAGAGAGCTGGGGGCTGGCGCCATGGCTCAATAGGCTAATCCTCTGCCTAGCGGCGCTGGCACACTGGGTTCTAGTCCCGGTCGGGGTGCCAGATTCTGTCCTGGTTGCCCCTCTTCCAGGCCAGCTCTCTGCTATGGCCCGGGAGTGCAGTGGAGGATGGCCCAAGTGCTTGGGCCCTGCACCCCATGGGAGACCAGGAGAAGCACCTGGCTCCTGCCTTCAGATCAGTGTGGTGTGCCGGCTGTAGCACACTGGCCGCTGTGGCCATTGGAGGGTGAACCAATGGCAAAAGGAAGACGTTTCTCTCTGTCTCTCTCTCTCACTGTCCCTGTCCACTCTGCCTGTCAAAAAAAAAAAAAAAAAAAAAAAGAAGAAAGAAGAAGAAGAGAGCTGGATTTGAAAAGGAAAAGCTGGGAGTATAACCAGTGCCTATATAGGATGCTGATACTTCAGGTGGAAGATTAACCTACTGTGCCACATTGCCAGTCCTACTCTGTATCTTTTAATTGGAGAGTTGGCCCTGCCATCTTTCTGTAAGTATTCCTATCATTTACTTTGGATTTCCTTTGTGCTTTTATGGGAGATTTTCTACCTTCACATTCTTTCATAGTGATGACTATCTTTCTGTGCTTCTGTGCATAGCACATCCTTAAGAAGCATTTGTAAGGCTAGGCGAGAGGTGAGAAATTCTTTAAACTTCTGTTTGTTATGGAAGGTCTTTATTTCAGCTTCATTCATAAATGAGAACTTTGCAGGGTACAGTATTTTGGGTTAACAGTTTTTTTCTCTTAAGACTTGGACTGTGTCTCTCCATTCTCTCCTAGCCCATAGCATTTCTGATGAGAAGTCAGCTGTGAGTCCAGTTGGAGAGCTCATGAAGATAATCTGGCATTTCTCTCATGCACATTTTAGAATCTTCTGTGTTTTACTGTTGAAAGTCTAACTACACTGTTTATGGTGAGGATCTTTTCTGGTCATGTCTATAAGGAGTTCTGTGTGCTTCTTGTACTTGACTGTCCCTTTCTTTCTCCAAATTGGGTAACTTTTCTGTTTTTCAGTTTGATTTATCTTTATAACCTCATTCTCACAGGAAAATTTTTTATGTCATATATGGATTTCTTTAACTCATGAATTTGTTTCTCATTGCTTTTCTGTAATCCTATGATCCTTCTTTTGAATTCCATTTTGGGAATTTTATCAGTCTCTTCATCTTCACAATCTAATAGTGAAATGTTGATGTGTTCCTTTAGGGGAATCATGTTGTGTTCCTTGTTCTTGTTTCTTCTATTTCTACATTTGTTTTTAGACATTTGTGGAAACACTTTTTGGTTTTCTCTACTTATGGGTTTTGTCTTTGGACTATCCCCCTGTGGCTTCGTGGAGTGTCTATTCTTTCAGTGAATACCTAGAGTCATGTGCTGAGTAAGGCTTGGGAACTCTGGTGAGTGCTCAAGGATGGGTTGTGAATTCAGGGTGTCACCCAGATTGGGCTTAATAGGTCTCCTCTCTTGTCAGCAGGGGAGAGGATATGATCACATCTTTCGGTGTACTCATAAATCATCTCATCTCTTCCAAGGTGATCAATGCCCAGGGTTAGTCCACCGTGGGTACAATCCTCACCCACCTTGGTGCATGAACTTTACAAGGATCTATGCAGTCGTCCGTGCGAACATGGAACCCTCAGGAGTTATGCATCCCAAGCATTCAGGGAGCTTTGAGCTTCTGATACCAGACACAGTGATTACTCAGAGACTCAGCTACACCCTACACCAATTTTGAAGTCATAGGTTTCCTACAGTCACAGTGCACAAGACTCCCACAGTCACAGGGTGCAGAAGATCTCCTCTTTGTCCGGTAATCTTGCCCTGTCCATAGATAGAGAAGATTTGTTTCCAGAGCCAGTTGTCTATGGGTGCTCCACCTTGGCAGTTTGAGCGATGGAGCCTGTGGTAGCTTGAGAGGCTGGAATCTGGTAAGGGCAGACTGCAGCAGCTGGCGCCACTCTCAGAACCTGGTGTTTCCTAAAGCCTCTGGCTGCGGGAGTCACAGATGGTGTCCCCGCTTGCTGATGTGTGGCTGTACTTTCCATACTGCTACACAGTGTACGTCTTCTTTCTGTAGAATTTCCTTTGCAAACTTCTCTCCAACTCTGCCTTGGGGATATTCTTCCTCTGCTTTTTTCTGCTTTCTTCCCCTTGTCAGAACCAGCTTGTCTTTTCCCTATTAAGCTTTCTTGGAATCTCTAATGCTTTAAACTTTTTTTAAAAAAATTTCTGATGTACTCTTGTTTATGACAACTTCTGAGCCATTCTCTTTGAAGGCTTTAAAAACTATTTCACAGGAATTTAATTTTAGTATTTATTAGTGGTTCTAGTTTTAAGGATTCTTGGAAATCCATGATGCATTATGAAGAGCACTATGGAATTGTTGATATATCTGGGTGTTGTATGAATTTAGAACAGTATTTTGGAGGAAATTTTGTAGGATCATATTCTTTTTTTTTTAAGATTTATTTATTTATTTGACAGGTATAGTTACAGACAGAGAGAGAGAGAGAGAGAGAGAGAAAGAGAGAGAGACAGAGAGACAGAGAGACAGAGAGACAGAGAGAAAGGTCTTCCTTCTATTGGTTCACTCTTCAAATGGCCGCAGTGGCCGGAGCTGTGCTGATCGAAGCCAGGAGCCAGGTGCTTCTTCCTGGTCTCCTATGCGGGTGCAGGGGCCCAAGCATTTGGCCATCCTTTACTGCTTTCCCAGGCCACAGCAGAGAGCTGGACTAGAAGAGGAGCAACCAGGACTAGAACCAGTGCCCATATGGGATGCTGGTGCCACAGGCGGAGGATTAATCAAGTACGCCACGGTGCCAGGATCATATTCTTGTATATGTCTTGTACATATGTAACCATGATAACATTTGTAAGAAAATAACATACTTAATGAAATGTGACTTGCTATTATAAAATTTCCACTGAAATAGTTAACTAATTGCTCACTTTTTTCTATTAGTGCTTGGTGTAGAGTGCATTCTTTTGTTGTATGTTATCATTTAAGATACATCTATTGGAAAGAACACAATAAAACTACTAGTTATTTCTGTAAAGTAGGAAAAAATTATAATTATTTTATCAGTTGTGATGGGTTTTGAAATACCAGCAATAATAGGGAAGATAGGTTGAAAACTAATGGAATAGGAGCTTCATTTGAAGGAGCTTATTTGTGGAGATGGTTGGCTGTTTCATAAGTGTTATTTGACAGTAAAGTAGTTGATTTCAGATGATTGAGTCATTTTCAAAATTAAGTTATTTGGAAGGAAGTTTCCTGAAAGGAATGGTGGTCTGAACACTTGCTGAAATCTTAAAATGAAATTTTAAAATGTAATTTTGTGTAAATAAATTGTATAATATTAACACAAATTTAATTATGAAGTTAAGGTTTACTGTGATGCTTGGGGAATTTATAAAATTTGCAATTACCAGACCAGCATTAGAGAGTAACTGTCATCTATGCTCTACAGCCATGCAGATAATCATTTGTGTCAGCCAGGGTTCTCTAGATCTGAAAAATGTGGCCAGAATGAAATCAATAAAATCAAGACATGGTTCTTTGAAAAGATCAACACAATTAGCAAGCTTTCAGCTGAACTTATTAAAAACAAAGAAGGAGAAGGGGAGAAAGGGTGAAGAGGGAGGAGGAGAGGAGGGAAAAGGGATGTGAAGGGGAGAAGGAATGAATATATATAGAAATTAGATTGGAAATATAACTGCCAATTTTAGGAATTATGGGAGGGTACTATAGATAACTGTATGTGAAAAAATTGGATAGCCTAATTGAAATGGATAGCCTCTAGAAACGGAAACCTGCCGAGACTGAATCATGAAGACAGAAAATTGAGTGAATAATCAGAATCTTCGCAAGAAAGAAAATCCTAAGACCAGATAGGAATTATGAAAGAGTATTATAGATAACTATATGCCAAGAAATTGGAAAGCCTAATTGAAATGGACAAACTCTAGAAACACAGAAACCTACTGTGACTGAATCATGGAGACAAAAAATTGAATGAATAGTCAGAATCTTCCCAAGAAAGAAAATTCCAGGACCAGATGGCCTCACTGGCAAATTCTTTCAAATATTTAAAGAATTAACACCAATCCTTCTCAAATTCTTCCAGCAACTACTTCTTTTAACATCATGAATAACTTCCAGGATCCCTTTGAAGTCATGTTTGATTTTAAGAAACACAATAATGCAGGGTATCAGGGACCTCTTGCTATTGTTGTTTATGTTTTTTTTTTAAACAAGCTTTTATAGTTAATTTATAATCTTTCCAAGTTAAATGTTTTTCACCAATCAAGGAATTATTTTTTCAATAAATAATGTCACCTAGTAACTCAATTGACAATCTGCATTTATGTTAACTCAGTAAATTAAGTACTAAGAGAGGATGTATCAAAGGATTTAAACTTGCTAATATTTCTCATCAGATGACTTCCTGGAGAAGGAAGGTTTAACCTGAAATCTGAAAAATCCAAAAATGACAAAACCATATCTGTGCTTTCTAAGAATGTGTTAACAACTCTGGACCTTTTTACAGAAGCTACATATATTTACACATACACAAAATTTTGTGAAATTTCCTAACACTTTTAGTTTCTCCCAAATTGTCTTTTGAATATAACAAAGGGGTATGTTTTATATCCTGGATAGCACATATAATGAAGTATAAAGCCAGGAGGTGTGTTTCCAGAAAGTTTATCAGAGCAGGAGTCACTGTTTAGAATTCAGAGACATTTATGTCTCATTTATTTATGTTGGACAAACTCTTTAATGTGAAAATTTTAGACTCTCCTGCCTCTTCTCCAACATTTACTTCTGTGGCTTACTGCCCTTCCCTCCTCATAAATACATTTCAAAGTTCTTTGTTCTCTTGACTTTTATGAAATCAATCTCTTTACCCTGCTTTCACTGTCTCTTACATTCAAATAGTCTTCAGAATTTTGATTTTTTTTTATTTTTACTTTTACATTAAGATCATTTCAGTTACCACCTATTTGCTTATGATTCCTAAAACTCTTTTTGCCTTAACTGCAGTCTTTTATTGATCATTGCTTGTTTACAAGTCTACAAATCTTTTTTTTAAAATTTTTTTTTATTTGACAGAGTTAGACAGTGAGAGAGAGAGACAGAGAGAAAGGTCTTCCTTTTGTTGGTTCACCCCCCAAATGGTCACTATGGCTGCACCGATCTGAAGCCAGGAGTCAGGTGCTTTCTCCTGGTCTCCCATGTGAGTGCAGGGGCCCAAGCACTTGCGCCATCCTCCACTGCCCTCCCAGGCCACAGCAGAGAGCTGGACTGGAAGAGGAGTAGCTGGGACTAGAAACTGGTGCCCATATGGGATGCCAGCACTGCAGGTGGAGGATTAACCAAGTGAGCCATGGCACCGGCCCCTACAAATCTTAAAGTTGAAAAATTCCCAAATTATACTTGCCCTGCTACTAAACTAAAAATTTCCAATTTAGGGAGCATTTCAGATTTCAGAACATGGGTATTTTGATTAGAGATTCTCAATCTGTACTTTATAGTAAATTACTTTTATTTATTTGTTTTTATAAAGATTTATTTTATTTATTTGAATGGCAGAGTTACAGTTATATATAGAGAGATCTTCTACCTGCTGGTTCATTCCCCAAATGGGCTGCTGGTTTGTTTTTACATTCTTTATTGTGGGCACATCATACAAGAGTAAGTAAAAAATAAGTTTAAAAAATTAGTTAATATAAAGAGAACAGATTTTATGTATTCCATAGGTACAGTTCCAAGAAAACAGCCACACTTCCTTCACTCACCTGCTCTCCCCAATCCCCACTCTCTTCCTACCCCTCTTACATGTGAATTTATATTGAACCAGAGTCTAAAAATTCTAAAAATTATGTAAAAATTTAAAAGTCTTTGTATTTTTTACTGTTATTGTTATTGAAAGTTCATCTCGCTGAAAATTGAATTAATAGACAGCTGTAGGAGGATTGAGCACTGTAGGAGGATGTTTGTTCTGTGGTTAAAACACAGAACTTAAGAGTCACTGTGAATTATGTGGGCGCCTGTGTTGACTAATCTTGGGTGTTTACCTATATGTCCAAATTTGTGTATATTCTTTCACTTTTGAAATAGAAACTTTAATTTTAAGATTGGCTCACATGTATAATTACAAGCGAAGCTTTTCAGTATTATTGGGAATTCATATAGCAAATGATTTATCCTCAGGGACCAAGTACCATCTCTTAATACATTCTTGTTTTCCAGGTGATTTTACGAGATGCTGCTCTCCATAGGGATGCTCATGCTGTCGGCCACACAAGTCTACACCATCCTGACTGTCCAGCTCTTTGCATTCTTAAACCTCTTGCCTGTAGAAGCAGACATTTTAGCAGTGAGTATAGTAAGATTTATTAGTATCTCAAAAATTCCTTAAAGAAAAGCTTTAAGTAAGTCCTGAATGATGGAATTATATAAAGCTATTTATGTACAAACATAACTAACAACATGAACGCAGTTATTTGAAAGTAGGGTACCTTATTCATTCTTATTATTGCTTACTGTCTAATGTATATCTAATGCAATGAGTACCTGATAAGTGATGTTGTTCTTGAGAGTGTGTGTGCATATGTGAATGATTTTGTATTTGTGTTGAATCTTAGCATCTTTCTTGGTTTCTAGCATATCTCTAATGAATATAATTTCTCAACATTATATCTGTTGACAATATATTTTTGAAAGATTTTATTTATTTATTTGACAGAGTTACAGACAGTAAGAGGGAGAGACAGAGAGAAAGGTCTTCCTTCCATTGGTTCACTCCCCAGATTGCCATAATGGCCGGAGCTGTGCCGATCTGAAGTTAGGAGCCAGATGTTTCTTCCTGGTCTCCCATGTGGGTGCAGGAGCCCAAGCACTTGGGCCATCTTCTACTGCTTTCCCAGGCCATAGCAGAGATCTGGATTGGAAGGAAGAGAGGCAGCCATGACTAGAACCGGCACCCATATGGGATTCCAGTGCCACAGGTGGAGGATTAACCTACTGTGCCACAGAGCCAGCCCCAATAATATTTTAATATACTCTATGAGATGTCCATAGAAAATTTCATTAGCATTGATAAGTCTGAAGACAAGCACAGTTGTCCTGTCTTTGATGGTGGATAGTAAAATTTTTAGAGATGATTGCTCTCACTAGGCTACTGTCTTATGGTCTTTTACAATGGGAAATGTATAGATTTCCTCTTTTTCATTTCTGTGAAGGTAGAGAAAGAAGAACTAAGTGTGTATGTTTGTGTATGTGTGTGTGCGTGTGTGTGTGTGTGTAAGAGAGAGAGATACTTGCACTCTAGGTCTGTGCTAAGGATGTATTGTTTTTGGTTTTCTTTCTTTCTTTCTTTTTTTATTTTTGACAGGCAGAGTGGACAGTGAGATAGAGAGACAGAGAGAGAAAGGTCTTCCTTTTGCCGTTGGTTCACCCTCCAATGGCCGCCGCTGCAGCCGGCGCACCGCGCTGATCCGATGGCAGGAGCCAGCAGCCAGGTGCTTTTCCTGGTCTCCCATGGGGTGCAGGGCCCAAGCACCTGGGCCATCCTCCACTGCACTCCCTGGCCATAGCAGAGAGCTGGCCTGGAAGAGGGGCAACTGGGACAGAATCCGGCGCCCTGACCGGGACTAGAACCCGGTGTGCCGGCGCCGCAAGGTGGAGGATTAGCCTATTGAGCCACGGCGCCGGCCCTGTTTTTGGTTTTCTGAATACAACTGATTTGCTTAAAGATACTTGATGAGAAATAGAAGGGCAAGAGTGGTTGCTGACCAAAGTTTGATGCGGTCCTCAGCTGTGCTTTGGCATAGTATTGTGGCACATTTCCGAAAGATTTCAGACTCGTTTGAGGACTTGGGAGAGCCAGGCTGGTTTCTGTAACAGCTTTTGAAAGCAGAGTTCAGTCCCTGTGACATTTCTTATCCTCTGTCACCTTCAGTAGGGAACTGCTTATTTTTTTTTCTTGCATATCATGTGGATCTTTTTGAAGTGGAGTGAATGTAGAACTTTTAAGAACTGAATCTGTTGCTGTTTAATCTGTTCTCTACATTAGTTCTCAAAGTTGTTGGAATATTTTTTTATTTTTTAAAAACTTTTTTAAAGATTTTATTTATTTATTTGAGAGGTAGAGTTACAGTGAGAGGGAGAGACAGACAGAAAGGTATTCCTTTCGCTGGTTCACTCCCCAGATGGCCACAATGGCCAGAGCTGTGCTGATCGAAAGCCAGGAGCCAGGAGCTTCTTCCCGGTTTCCCAAGCGGATGTGGGGGCCCAAGCACTTGGGCCATCTTAGACTGCTTTTCCAGGCCATAGCAGAGAGCAGGATTGGAAGAGGAACAGCTGGGACTAGAACCGGCACCCACATGGGATGCCGGTGCTACAGGTGGAGGATTAGCCTATGGCACCCCAGTGCTGGCTCCTAGAATATTCTTGATATGACTTTTGAAATGAGTTAGAGGATTTATGGGTGGATCAGGAGATGAAGTTTTCCTTGTCTCCCATGTTTTCTTTAATTTTGTCTCTGCGTTTATGTTATTTCTAATGCTCGTCACTCCTTTTTGTTTTTATTTAGTATGTATCTAAGGTGAATTGTTATTCCTAGTCCAATTGTGTGATGAGTCAAATTTTCTGTAGACTGCTTTGAGAACTTAGCAGTTATGTGGTTTTGATAAAATTACTTAGCTGCTTTAAGTGCTTCAGTTTCTTTATTTGTAAACTAGAGTGTTGTGGAGGTAATTAAATAAGGTAAACTTCATGGAGTAGTATCTAACACACAGTAAATGCTATGCATGTCATTTTTATATTCATTATAATTATCATTTTGATTATCTTTCATTTACTCCTTCAAGATGATCTGAGACATTCAAGCTTTATTTATTTATTTGAAAGAGTTCGAGAGAGAGAGAGAGAGAGAGATATCTTCCATCCACTGGGTCACTCCTCAAATGGCTACAATGGCCAGGGCTGGGCCAGACCAAAGCCAGGGGCGTCTTCCAGGTCTCCCACATGGGTGGCAGGGCCCCAAGCACTTGGGCCATCTTCCCTTGCTTTTCCCAGGCCATTAGCAAAGATATGCATGGGAAATGGAGCAATTGGGACATGAACTGGTGCCCGTATAGGATGCCAGCATTGTCTACTATGTCACATTGCCGGCCCCAAGCTGTGTTTTTGAATGTAGAGACCAAACAAAATGTTAGGTTTAGAAAAACAATCAAATGTTTTTGCTAGTAGTGTTCCTTGTGCCTCATGCAGTAAGTATTGGTTGTTGACTTCTTCCGGTGAAGAAACCATCATCATGAGAGCTGTTTAAATCTGGTGTAGGCTGAGACTAAAGAAAGAATACTTACAAGCATGCAGAGGTGGCTGGAGGGAAGTGGTTATAAGGTCATGTAACTGGTAAAAAAGGGAACTAAAAATTAAGACAGAGGAACTGGATATGATACAGTCATTCAAAGGAAGTGAGTCAAACTGTAGAAAATATTAGCTCTTCCTTTTAATTGACTAGAAGCATCCCTGAAATCTGAGCTTGCAGTCATACAGATTTAAATACATTGTACATCAGGTTGATTCTAGTTATATACCTCTCATTTTTCTTTAAAGATTTATTTATTTGAAAGAGTTACACAGAGAGGAGAAGCAGAGAGAGAGAGAGAGCTCCCCAATTGGCCACAATGGCCGGAGTTGGGCCTACCTGAAGCCAGGAGCCAGGAGCTTCTTCTGGGTCTCTCATGCGGGTGCAGGGGCCCAAGGGCTTGGGCCATCTTCTGCTGCTTTCCCAGGCCATAAACAGCTGGATCAGAAGAAGAGCAGCCAGGACATGAACTGGCCCCCATATGGGATGTTGGTGCCACAAGTGGAGGCTTAGCCTACTATACCACAGCACTGGCCCCTATACAATTCATTTTTAGGTTTCTTTTATCTTGGCCATTGAATTCTCCCACTTCACTGTTAATTCCCCACTAACAGTATTTATGCCACTGGTTGGAGATGCTACTATAGTATGTTGCTAACAAATCAGTAAACTTTGTAGATTTTGAGTACCTGGAAGGCAGGATTGTGTCTCATTAGTAAGCTTTATGTTCCTCCTGCCTATTGTCAGTACACAGTAAAAATTCAGGAAATGTTGGAGCAGATCAGTAGTCTTCCCTTAGAGATTTAGTTCTGTCTTGCTTTGTTTTAGAAGCATGAGTTTCTTGATACTTTTATTTATTTATTTGAAAGGTAGAGTTACAGAGAGAGAGTGAATACCAGAGAGATCTTCCATCTGTTGGTTCACTCCCCAAATGGCTGGAACTGCCAGGGCTGAACCAGGTCTAAGCCAGTAGCCAAGAGCTTTATCTGGGTCTCCCGCATGTGCAGCAGCGGCCTAAGCACTTGTGTCATCTTCTACCACTTTTCTCAGACCATTAAAAGGGAGCTGAATCAGAAGTGGAACAGCCAGGACTCAAACTGGCTCCCATAGAGGATACTGACATTACAAGGGGCGGCCTTACTCACTATACCACAATGTTACCCCTCTTGATACTTAAGATTACTGTTTTCATTTCTTATTTCATTGTTTCTCTTTTCTTTTACCTCAAAAGAAATGTGACATCATTAATTATGTAGGCTTATTTCTAGAAACATGTACTTTTGGAATTGGCAGGAGCATTGCACTTAAACCAGATCAGTGGAAAATATCCTAAGTCCAGTAGGCACAAGGGACTGGTTATTTTGGAGTTCTGCCTTTGGTCTTATTTGGTCTTAGTTTCATAGGACAAGTAACCCAATGTTGGCTGATTCTTAGTCTGTTTTTTGATTTAGTTGTCTGGATTTTTCATGGACAATTGGTTGCTTGGTGGTGGTTTGAGGGTCAGTGAGCTGAATAGCAGAGAAACACCTAGTGGGTGGTAGTATGAATGGTTTGCATTATATAGCATGGTAGTCAAGTACTCCAGCAATGGAGTTGAAATCTGAGTTGAATTCCAGTTCCACCAAAAGTTGTATGACTTTTAGAAAATTATCTAACATCTCAAGTATCTATTTTAAAAACAAAAGTATGTGAAAGACAGAATAAGGTAGTGAGTTAAGACCCAGGGTGCTGTAGATGGCATTGTGGTAAAACAGGTTAAGCTGGGCAATGCCAGCATCACATATGGGCACCAGTCCAAAACCTGGATGCTCCACGGATGATCCAGATCCCTGCTGATGTCCCTGGGAAGTCAACTGAAGATGGCCCAAGTGCTTTAATCCCTGCACCCACATAGGAGACCTGGAAGAATCTGTGGAGTCCTGGCTTTGGCCTGGCATAGCTGTGGCCATTGCAGCTTTCTGGGGAGTGAACCAGTGGATAGAAGATCTCTGTTTGTCTCTCCTTCTCTCTCTGTGACTCTGCCTTTCAAATAAATAAAATATATATCTTAAAATAAAATAATAAAAAAAAGAACCAGAGTGCTGGTGCAAGGCACTTAGGTTAAGAATCTTGCCCCACCCCCCACCAAAACCTTTTATTTAAGGAATACAAACTGCATGCTTTTCATAAATACAACTTTAGGAATATAGTGATTCTTCCCACCGTACCCTCCCTCCCACCTACACTCGCAGCCCTCTTCTTCCTCCCTCTCCTATTCTCATTCTTTTATTTTATGAAGATCTATTCAATTAACTTTATACATATATGAATAAACTAAGTAAAGAGTTCAACAAATTGTATGAAAAAGGGGACAGCACTGTGGCAAAGAGAGTTAAAGCCCCAGCCTGAAGCACCAGCATCCCATATGGGTTCTAATCCCAGCTGCTCCTCTTCCCATCCAGCTCTCTGCTGTGGCCTGGGAAAGTGGTAGACCCCTGCACCCACACTGGGGACCTGGAGGAAGCTCCTGGCTTCCGGCTTTGGGTTGGCACAGCTCTGTCCATTGTGACCATCTGGGGAGTGAGCCAGCGGATGGAAGACCTCTCTCTAATCTGTCTCTACCTCTCTCTATAATTCTGTCTTTCAAATAAATAAAATAAATCTTTAAAAAAAAAGAAATTGCATGAAAAAAACTGTTGCTCAACAGTTGTGACAAGGGCTGTTCAAAGTCATTGTATCTTGAAGTATTAATTTCACTTCTATAGATTGATTTTTAGGTGCTGTATTAGTTATCAGAGATCAGAGAGAACATATGTCTTTTTGGGACTGGCTTATTTCACTAAGTATGATGTTTTCCAGATTCATCCATTTTGTTGCAAATGACAGAATTTCAATTTATTTTACCGCTGTGCAGTATTCCATGGTGTACATGTCCTATAATTTTTATGCAGTCATCAGTTGATAGGCATTTGGGTTGATTCCATGTCTTAGCTGTTGTGAATTGAGCCACAGTAAATATGGAGGTACAGATAACTCTTTCATATGCTGATTCATTTCCCTTGGGTAAATACCCAGGATTGGGATGGCTGGGGCATATGGTAGGTCTATATTCAGATTTCTGAGGTATCTCCAAACTGTCTTCTCTAGTGGCTTTACCAGTTTACATTCCTACCAACAGTGGATTAGGGTACCTTTTCCCCCACATCTTTGCCAGCATTTGTTCTTGATTGATTTCTGTATGAAAGCCAATTTGATGGGGGTGAAGTGAAGCCTCACTGTGGTTTTGATTTGCATTATCCTGATGGCTTGAGATCCTGAACTTTTTTTTTTTTTTTTTTTTTTTTTTTTGGACAGGCAGAGTTAGACAGTGAGAGAGAGAGACAGAGAGAAAGGTCTTCCTTCCGTTGGTTCACTCCCCTAATGGCTGGTACAGCTGGCACTGTGCCGATCTGAAGCCAGGAGCTAGGTGCTTCCTCCTGGTCTCCCATGTGGGTGCAGAGCCCAAAAACTTGGGCCATCCTCCACTGCCTTCCCGGGCCACAGGATAGAGCTGGACTGGAAGAGGAGCAACCGGGACAGAATCAGCTCCCCATCCGGGACTAGAACCCGGTGTGCCAGCACAGGTGGAGGATTAGCCTAGTGAGCCATGGCGCTGGCTGATCCTGAACATTTTTTTCATGTGTCTGTTGGCCATTTGGATTTCCTCTTTTGAAAAATGTCTGTTAACATCCTTTGCCCATTTCTTATCTGGGTTGTTTTGTTGTTGTTGAGTTTCTTGGTCTCTTTGTATATTCTGGTTATTAATCCTTTATCAGTTGCATTGTTTGCACATAATTTTTCCCATTCTATCAGTTGCTTCTTCACTTTCCTAAGAGTTTTGCAGTGCAAAAGTTTCTCAATTTGATGAGATCCCATTTGTGAATTTTGGCTTTGATTGCTTGTGCCTCTGGGGTGTTTTCCAAGAACTCTTTGCCTGTGTCAATGTCTTAGAAAGTTTCCCCAATATTCTCTAATAATTTGATGGTATTGGACCATAGATTTAGGTCTTTAATGCATTCTGAAAGTTTTTTTTGTGTAAGGTGTAAGTTAGGGGTCTTTCTTCATACTTCTGCTTGTGGAAATCCAGTTTTCCCAGAATCATTTGTTGAAGAGACTGTCCTTGCTCCAGGGATTGGTTTTAGGTCCTTTTTCAAATATAAATTGGTAGTAGATGCTTGGATTGATTTCTGGTGCTTCTATCCTGTACCACTTCTATTCTGTTCCACTGGTCTAGCCATCTAGTACCAGGCCATTTTGATTATAACTGCCTTGTAGTATTTCTTGAAATAAGGTATTGTGATGCCTCCAGCTTTGTATCTTTGTATAAGAATACTTTAGCTGTTCAGGTCCCCCCTAAGTTATTTTTTTTTTTTGAAAGTCAGAGTTATATATAGAGAGAAGGAGAGGCAGAGAGAGAGAGAGAGAGAGAGCGAGCGAGCGAACCATCTGCTGGTTCACTCCACAAATGGCTGCAATGGCGCAATGGCTGGAGCTGCGCTGATCTGAAGTCAGGAGCCAGGAGCTTCTTCTGGGTCTCCCACGCACCTATAGGAACCCAAGGATTGGGCCATCTTTTACTGATTTCCCAGGCTGTAGCAGAGAGCTGGATGGGAAGTGGAGCAGCCGTGACTCGAACCGGTGCCCTTATGGGATGCCAACACTGCAGGTGGTGGCTTAACCCATTGCGCCACAGCGCCAGCCCCCTCCCATAAGTTTTAATATGTTGTATTGCTGTCTTCATTCTTTTCCAGAAATTTTTTCAAATCTCTTGATTTTTTTCTATGACCCACTGTTCATTCAGAAGCATGTTGGTCAGTATCCATTTGTTCATATATGTTTTAGAGATTCTTGTGTTGTTGAAATCCAGCTTCATTCCATTGTGGTCAGAGAATATACATGGTATGATTTCAATTTTTTTGAATTTGCTGAGATTTGCTCTATGGCCTAGCTTGTAGTCTGTCATAGAGAAGTTCCATTCACTGGTGAGAAGAATGTGTATTCTGCATCTGTAGGATGAAAAGTTCTGTAGATATCCATTAAGGCCATTTGTTCTATAGTGTCAATTAACTGCATTGTTTCCTTGCTGATTTTCTGTCTGGTTGATCTGTCCATTGCTGAAAGTGCAGTATTGAAGTCCCCCATTACTATTGTGTTGGAGTCTATGTCTCCCTTCAGATCCTTTAACATTTCTTTTCAATGGCCAGGTACCCTGTACTTAGGTGCGTATGCATTCATAATAGTCACCTCTTCCTGTTGAATTTATTCTGTATTCATTACATAGTTCCCTTCTTTGTCTTAGCAGTTTTTGTGTTAAAGTATGTTTTGTCTGATATTAGGATGTCTCTTTTTTGGTTTCTGTTTACATGGAGTATCTTTCTCTCTCCTTTCACATTTAGTCTGCCTGTTTCTTTGTTGTTTCTTGTAGGCAGTAAATAGATGGGTTTTGTTTTTTAATCTATTCAGCCAGTCTGTGTCTTTTAACTGGAGAGTTGAGGCCATTTACATTCAAGCTGACTTTTGGTAAATAACAACTTGGCCTTAGCATTTTTCCATAAATATCCTTATTATTTACTTTGAATTTCCTTTGTACTTTTATGGGAATTTTCTGCTTCAGTTTATTTCATAGAGATGTCCATGTTTCTGTGTATAGCACATTATGGAAGGTCTTTATTTCACCTTCGTTCATAAATGAGAGCTTTTCAGGGTGTAGTATTCTGAGTTGACAGTTTTTGTTTGTTTGTTTTTGTTTTGTGTTTTGCTGAAGACTTGGAATATATTTCACCATTCTCTCCTAGCAGGAAGGGTTTCTGATGAGAAGTCAGCTGTGATTCTAATTGGAGATCCTCTGAATGTAATCTGACATTTCTCTCATGCACATTTTAGAATCTTTTATTCATATTTTATTGTGGAGAGTTTTACTACAATGAGTCATGGTGAAGATCTACTCTGGTCATGTCTGTTAGGAGTTCTATGTGTTTCCTATACTTGGATGTCCCTTTCTTTCTCCACATTAGGGAAGTTTTCTGTAATTATTTCACTAAAAGGGCCTTGTAATCCATTCTGTGTTTCCATGCTTTCAGCAACTTTTAAGACACATATGTTGGGTCATTTGATAGTATCCCATTAATTAATCTCTGACAGTGTTTTTAGTTTGCTAGTTTCTTTCTTTCTTTCTTTCTTTTTTGTTTTTGGTCTGACTTTAAAATTTCTAGAGATTTGTCTTCTAACTTGGATATTCTTTCTTCTGCCTCACTGAGCCTGTTCTTGCGGCTTTCCACAGTATTTTTTATTCTGTTAAATTCATTTCCATGATTTCATTTTGATTTCTCTTTAAAATCTCAATTTCATGGGAACAATTTTCATTCATGTCATGTATGAATTTTTTAGTTCATGAATTTGCTTCTGATTACTTCTAAGTAATCCTGCGATCATTTTTTAATTGTTTCTGTCATTTTGTCAGTCTTCATTTCCACATTCTAGTATTGGACTGCTGTGTTCTTTTGCAGGCGTCATATTTTCTTCTTTATTATTGTTTCTTGAATTGCTGTGTGTATTATTAGGCATTTGTGGTGATACTTGTTGTTTTTTTTTTTTTTTTTTGCCTTTGATGACTTTTATCTTTGAACTATTCCTCTGTGGCTTAGTGGAGTGTCCGCTCTTTCATTGAATACCCAGAGAAGTATGCTGGGTGTGTTCAGGGAACTCTGTTCAGTACTCCAGGGTGAGGGGAGTGTATAAGGTGATACCCACATTGGGCATGATAAATCTCATATATATATATTTTTAAATCAGAGGGGAGATTTGTTCAATTCTGTTGGTGTAGTCTCATGCTCTCCTCCTCTCCTAAAAGGAGACCAATGCCTGGGTGGTAGCCCCAGTGGGTAGTTTTCATCTGTGCTGCCACAAGAACCACACAAAGGATCCATACAGCCCTCAGTGTGAACAAGTATCCTGTAGCAATGACCCTCACCAGGGAATCAGGGAGCCACAAGCGTGTGGAACTGACCACAGTGACTGCCCAAAGTCCCAGTGACACATTGCGCTCTCACACTCAGCCACATTATTTTCAGTCCCAGTGCACGAGGCTCCCACTGTCATGAGCTCCCAGTCCCTGTCAATTCTCCCAGCCAGACTCAGGCGTATTGTCTCATCTGGTTGGTAGATACACAAACACATGCTGGTGTCACTGTTGTGTATGTCCAAAATGGCCTCTCTCACATAGTTACAGGACTCTAGGGCTGGGTTGTTGGGGAGGGAGAAAAATGTGCCCCTCCTTCCTCCCTCTAGGTTGGCAGGTATGCTATCTCCCACTGGACTCGAAGCCAGCCTCCTGCCAGGCTCTTCCTGCAGTGGCTTGGGCTGCTGCTGTCTGATCTCACCTCACTCTAAAGCTGGTTCTGAGGCTCTCGGCTGCTGGTGTCCTGAGTTGTGCACATCCACACCCTCCACATAGGTCCACAGTGTCCCTCTAATTTATGTGGAGTTTCCTCTGCCATCTTCTCCCTAACTCTTTCCTGAGACTGTGCTCTCTCCACTTTTCTGAATTATCATCTCCTAGACTAGAGCTGTAAATGGCCTCCCCATTCTGCCATCTTGACTCTCTCTGAATCTTTTTATTTTTTTTAAAGATTTATTTATTTATTTGAAAGAGTTACACAGAGAGAGGAGAGGCAGAGAGAGAGAGATCTAGATCTCTAGAGAGATCTAGAGAGAGAGGTCTTCCATCCGATGGTTCACTCCCCAGATGGTTGCAATGGCTGGAGCTGCGCCGATCTGAAGCCATGAGCCAGCAGCTTCCTCTGGCTCTCCCACACAGGTGCAGGGGCCCAAGAACTTGGGTCATCCTTCACTGCTTTAGAAGGCCACAGAAGAGAGCTGGATCAGAAGTGGAGCAGCCAGGACTCAAACCAGCATCCATATGGGGTGCCAACACTGCAGGCAGCGGTTTTACTCGCTACATCACAGCACCTGCCTCATGAATCCTGTTTTCTTTAACTTAGTAGAAGGAAGTTATTTTTGAATTTCTGTGATCAGTCTATCAAATAAGAATGATAATAATAGTGACCTACTTTATAGTTTTTTTAAGGATTAAGTAAATTAATACCCATGATAGATATGCCAGTTATCCTGATCGTATAGTCACACTTGTATATGTGTACAAATGTCATATACTCTACCCCATAAAGAAGTGCAATTACTAAATGTCAATTCAAATATATATTAAAAATTAAAACCTATATAGTGTTCAGCATGATGTTAATATATAATGAGTGCTCAATAATTGTTAGCTATTTGTTACTTTCTAAATTAAAGGAAACGTTCTGTTAAGCTTCCTACAAAGAACAAGTATTGGTAAAGAAAAGACCTTTTCAAAATAAGTGAACTGAAATTTTATGGGATAATAACTGAGGATGGAATTTTAGAAAGAAATAATTTTATTTTCTACTTCAAAAATCTTAACAGAGAACATACTTATTTATTTATTTATTTTTTGACAGGCAGAGTGGATAGTGAGAGAGAGAGAGAGACAGAGAGAAAGGTCTTCCTTTTGCCATTGGTTCACCCTCCAGTGGCCACCATGGCTGGCGCGCTGCGGCCGGCGCACCGCGCTGATTTGAAGGCGGGAGCTAGGTGCTTCTCCTGGTCTCCCATGGGGTGCAGGGCCCAAGCACTTGGGCCATCCTCCACTGCCTTCCCGGGCCACAGCAGAGCGCTGGCCTTCTGGAAGAGGGGCAACCGGGAATGAATCCGGCGCCCTGACCGAGACTAGAACCTGGTGTGCCAGCGCCGCTAGGTGGAGGATTAGCCTATTGAGCTGTGGCGCCGGCCAGAGAACATACTTTAATGTCATGAACATCACACTTTGTCTACCCCCATCTTGTTTCTGCAGTGCCAAAGAGGTATTTGTTAGTCTTGTTCATAGGAGGAACTATTGCAGTGTGAGACAGTCCTTTTGCTGGTATGGAATGAGAAAGTGATTTCAAAATGGGTCTCACTCAGCAACAAAATTTACATCAAGTCCCACAGTTATAAGTACTGTAGTTCAAGTTCAATATTTTATTTCTCAAATTTTAAGCATAAAAGTAAAACTCTTCAGTAATAAGAAATGATTAAAAAAACCCTAGATTTGCGGATTTTCCTGACTTAAAAAGCACACATTCACATTTTTATTTTTCCTCAGTCCATCTATCTTGATCTAGATCAGATTCTTTTATGTTATAGTGGTGTCTTTTCCTGGGAAGAGTTAAATGACTTTCTCAGATTCAACACAGAACTGATTATAGTGAATGAAAGCAATTAAGGTAATTTAATCAAGAGATTAAATGTGAATTGTGGTAATGGATGTAAAAGCACTTTGTAAGTTATTAAGCACTCTTCAAATAGGAATTATGACTGCAACAGACAGCAACCCTGAAGCAATCACCATTCATATGAGGATACTTCAGAATATTTGTGGAGAAATGCAATTAAAAGATAATTTCATTTTGGTGCAAAAAATTAAAATCTATGCATACTTTTTCATAATATACATTTATTGTGAATGCTTTGAAAATAGCTGTATATATGCATTTCAAAAGTTTTTGCACCGGCCGGCGCCGCAGCTCACTAGGCTAATCCTCCGCCTAGCGGCGCCGGCACACCGGGTTCTAGTCCCGGTCAGGGCGCCGGATTCTGTCCCGGTTGCCCCTCTTCCAGGCCAGCTCTCTGCTGTGGCCAGGGAGTGCAGTGGAGGATGGCCCAGGTGCTTGGGCCCTGCACCCCATGGGAGACCAGGAAAAGCACCTGGCTGCTGGCTCCTGCCATCGGATCAGCGCGGTGCGCCGGCCGCAGTGCACCGGCCGCGGCGGCCATTGGAGGGTGAACCATTGGAGGGTGAACCAACGGCAAAGGAAGACCTTTCTCTCTGTCTCTCTCTCTCACTGTCCACTCTGCCTGTAAAAAAAAAAAAAAAAAAAAAAAAAGTTTTTGCACCAAAATAAACTTAACTTTTAATTCTACTTTTCCATGAACATTTTTAAGTACTCTGTTCTGGATGGCCTCCATGTACACTGCTGGACTGATAAACCCAGACATAAGAGAGTGGATGGATTCAGTGCCCAAATTCAGATGCTTGGATCACAAAGTTTATTGAATTAATTGCAAGCAGATGGTGAGAACAAAGGTGAACGATGGGTATGTTAAGACACTCAGGATATGGTTTTAGTGGGATGCAAGAACCATACTACCCGAATTCTCTGTTGTCTGTTGATTGTCCGTTTTCTCTCTATGCTGTGTCAGCTTTCTCTATGGATGGTGTGATTACCAGGGTCTGAGCTGAGAGTGAGCCAAGTGATCCAATACTTGCTTGCTGTATTGGTGAGATACAAGCATTTTTAAAAAGTTAATTAATCATTTATTATTTATTTGAAAGGCAGAGAGAGAGAGATTCTTTTTAATTAATTAATTTATTTGAAAGACAAAGTTTCAGAGAGGCAGAGGCAGAGAGAGAGAGAGAGAAGTCTTCCATCTGCTGGTTCACTCCCCAAATAGCTGTAATGGGGGAGAGAGAGAGAGAGAGAGAAAGAGAGAGAGAGAGAGAAAGTCTTCCATCTGCTGGTTCACTCCCCAAATAGCTGTAATGGCCGGAGCTGGGCTGATCCAAAGCCAGGAGCCAAGAAAGATCCCACGTGGGTGCAGAGGCCCAAGGACTTGGGCCTTTTTCCTTCTGTTTTTCCAAGCCATTACAGAGAGCTGGATTGGAAGAGGAGCAGCTGGGTCTCGAACTGGTGCCCTTATGGGATGCTGGTGCCGCAGGCAGAAGCTTAGCCCACTGCGCCACAGCACCAGCCCTGATACAAGGCATTTATGCCTGGCTGGTTAACTGCAAAGGTGTTTATCTGCATACGTCTGACAGGTGAGATAGGAGTTTAGAATGGGACTCACCAGAAGATATTTGTTTTAGGGTTGACTTAGCTATCAGTCTGGATGTCTGATATAATCCATGTTTTGTGGACATTTAAGGTTTGCTTGATCCTTCTATCCTTCTATCTTTTCTTATGATAAGTTTTATGTAACAGTTTTGCTTTGTTTCATCCTTTTAATCTGTCTTCAATCAAACATTTTCTTTTCTATTTATGACCTATAGGTTGTGAACAACTTTTTAAACTGTTAATAAATCACAGTTTTCACTTGGGTCTCAAAGTTGCTTGTTTACTGTCTATGCTTAGCTCTGTCTACCTTCCTTGCTTCTCGTACTCTGTTAGCAGAATTAACATTCTAATTATTCTAATTAATTATTCTAATTAAATGATACAGCAAACTCAAAATTGTATCATAACTGTTATCTTCTAATACATAGAAAACCGTTTTGTTTTGTTTTAGTAGAGGATTAATAAATATCTTGGCAGAAGACTCTGTTATATGGAAAGGGGAATGTTGATAAAGTGAATACCCTCAGTTATCCTCAATTAAATCAGAGCTTTGGGGCCGGCGCTGTGGTGCAGTGGGTTAAAGCCCTGGCCTGAGGTGCTTGCAATCCGTATGGGTGCCATTTCTAATCCCAGCTGCTCCTCTTCCAATCCAGCTCTCTGCTGTGGCCTGGGATGGCAGTAAAAGATGGCCCAGGTCCTTGAGCCCCTACACCCATGTGGGAGACCTGGAAGATGCTCCTGGCTCCTGGCTTTGGATTGGCACAGCTCTGGCCATTGTGGCCATCTGGGGCGTGAATCAGTGGATGGAAGACCTCTTTCTCTGTTTCTACCTCTCTCTGTAGCTCTTACAAATAATTAAAGTAAATTTTTATAAAATAAATCAGAGCTTTATAACTTAGAGAAAATAAAATGGAACCCTCTTGCTGAAAATTAATTTCTCTAGGAAATTCCTTGCCAAGGAGTTGTCTGCAGGAAAAAAAATCAGAAAAACTATAAGTTGTTGAATGCTGTAGAATTATTGTTGTTACTAAAATACAATATATGAAATCAGAGTCAAATTTAAGCAGTTGTGTATTTTGTACCTTGCATATATTCCTTGCTATTGTAATGAATACGCAATTCCACATTTATTTATTGTTATAAGCTGATAGTAAACCCGAATTATGAAAATGTCAATTTATATAATCTTCAGAAACCTTTTGTTTTTAGTATTATATGTAAATTGGTCTTAACTTGATTCTTTTCAATTTTATATTTAGTATAATTTTGAAAATGCATCTCAGACATTTGATGATCTCCCGGCAAGATTTGGTTATAGACTTCCAGCTGAAGGTTTAAAGGTAAGAAAATAATAATATATGTTAAAGTCACAAGGTGTTTAATAAGATAATTTTTATTGTTCTTTATTAAATAATGAAATTTGTAGTTTATTATCTTAAAGTCCATACATACATTGTTATTTCTAAAAGGCACGGACTATTCAGAAGATATAAAAAAGAAAGTAAAAATTACCTGTGATTGCGTTTTTCTGACATTGCCACTGTTAATATTTTGGTAAATGTTTCTGGGATATGTGTTGTGTATGTGACTGTAACTGTAGATGGTGTATGTATTTGTATGTTAATGAGAATGCTTATATATGCAATGAATCTATGGTTAATACTGAGAGAAACATGCTACCTGACTTTTAATTGTATATCTAGATTACCTTTTCATGCTTATCGGGCAAAGATCTACATTATTATTTTTAATAGCTGTATAGTGTTTGCAGTATCCTGGAATACTGTGAATTTTGAACACTCTTATATAGGTATTCATGTTATCCAGTTTTCAGTATTATAAACAGTACTGCAATGAATATTTCCTATAGGATACCTTTCCGAGGTTTTCCACAAGCCCTTTCTTGAAAGTTTACCTTAGAAAACCCAGGAAGCTTTCTGAGAAGCTTAGCTGCAGCAAGTGTTTTGATCAGAAAAGTAGCTTCTCTTTGCTGTGATTATTCTATAGTTTGAACTAGTTCTAGTTGGTTGCTGTTTTTTTAATTGTTAAAATTATAAATCACATCTAATCATACTGAATTGTAAAACTTCTGTTGTGTCTTTATTTTAAGAAAAAATGAGAATAAAATTACCCTGTTTGACCTGAATGTAGCAGAATATGGCCCAAGTCCTTGGGCCCCTACCACCCACAAGAGAGACCAGAATGAAGTACTTTGGGTTGGCCCAGCTCTGGGTGTTACAGCCATTTGGGGAGTGATCTGGTGGGTAGAAGATAACTTTTTCTGTCTTTTCTTTCACTCTGCCTTTCAACTAAATGAATAAATCTTTTTTAAAAAAGGTATCAAATAAAATATTGTTGTTTTTCTAGGTTTCCCCCCAGGAACTTTAGAACAATTTAGAATTCCATCAGTGGCAACTAAGACTGTGTTTTTCTCCCATATTCTTTCTAATGTTAGATATTATTTTTAAAGATTTATTTATTTATTTGAAAGTCAGAGTTACACAGAGAGAGAGGAAGAATGGCAGAGAGAGAGAGAGAGAGAGAGAGATCTTCCATCCGCTTGTTGACTCCCCAGTTGTCTGCAATGGCCAGAGATGGGCAGATGCGAAGCTAGAAGCCAGGAGCTTCTTCTAGGTTTCCCATGCGGGTGCAGGGGCTCAAGGACTTGGGCCATCTTCCACTGCTTTCCCAGGCCATACCAGCAAGGTGGATCGGAAGTGGAGCAGCCAGGACACAAACCAGTGCCGTCGGCAGCTTTACCCACTACGCCATAGCACCAGCCCCAATGCTAGATATTATTAAGCTTGTACTAATTTGATAGAAAAAATGTCTAATGAGGTTGAATATCTTTTTTTTCCATGAATATCTTTTTTTTCTTTAGTTAATATAAATTTCCAAAGTACAGTTTATGGATTACATTGGCTCCCCTTCCCCATAATTTCCCTCCCACTCGCACGCCTCCCATCTCCCACTCCCTCTCCCATTCCATTCACATCAAGATTCTTTTTCAATTATCTTTATATACAGAAGATCGATTCAGTATATATTAAGTAAAGATTTCATCAGTTTGCACCCACACAGAAACACAAAGTGTAAAAATACTGTTTCAGTACTAGTTATAGCATTACTTCACATTGGACAACACATTAAGGACAGATCCCACATGAGAAGTAAGTACACAGTGACTTCTGTTGTTGACTTAACAATTTGACACTCTTGTTTATGGCATCAGTAATCTCCCTAGGCTCTAGTCATGAGTTGCCAAGGCTATGGAAGCCTGTTGAATTCGCTGACTTCGATTTTATTCTGACAGGGTCATAGTCAAAGTGGAAGTTCTCTCCTCCCTTCAGAGAAAGGTACCTCCTTCTTTGATGGCCCCATTCTTTCCACTGGGATCTCACTCGCAGAGATCTTTCATTTAGGTCTTTTTTTTTTTTTTTTTTCCCCAGAGTGTCTTGGCTTTCCATGCCTAAAATACTCTCATGGGCTCTTCAGCCAGATCTGAATGCCGTAAGGGCTGATTCTGAGGCCAGAGTGCTATTTAGGCCATCTGCCATTCTATGAGTCTGCTGTGTATCCCGCTTCCCATGTTGGATTGTTCTCTCCCTTTTTGATTCTATCAGTTAGTATTAGCAGACACTAGTCTTGTTTGTGTGATCCTTTTGACTCTTAGACCTATCAGTGTGATCAGTTGTGAACTGAAATTGATCACTTGGATTAGTGAGATGGCATTGGTACATGCCACCTTGATGGGATTGTATTGGAATCCCCTGGCACGTTTCTAACGCCACCATTTGGGGCAAGTCTGATTGAACATGTCCCAAGTTGTACATCTCCTCCCTCTCTTATTCCCACTCTTATATTTAACAGGGATCACTTTTCAGTTAAAATTTAAACACCTAAGAATAATTGTGTGTTAATTACAGAGTTCAGAGGTTGAATATCTTAATGTTCAAACTCATAATGAGAGAATGAGGATGAGGATTGACTATTGATGTTGTTTGCCAATTTAAAAGTTAAGATGTCTGTTTTACTAATTTGTAAAAGTTCTTCATATATTGGAATTATGAACTTATTTTTTCAGTGTATGCTTCAGATCATTTTCCCAGGTTGTTTTTTATCTTTAAATTTTGTTGAAAATTACAGAAGAATTTTTCTCTAGTTAAAAGTTGCTATCTTTTCCTTTTTATCTGAAGTTATAGTCGGAAAATCTTTCTCCATTCCAAGGTGATATGAGGTTTTTGTATTATAATAGTTGAAATACATGAAATGTTTATCTTTGTACCACAGAATGTTTTCAGTTTGTTCTAACTTTCTTAAAATTCCTTGTGGAAGTACAATAAACCTGATAATTTCAACTCTGATGGCAAGCATCTCTGGGAGGGACATTAACATGCTTTTAGTTTTTTAAAAAGGATTTCTATATTTACTTGTTTGAAAGAGTGAAAGAGACAGAGAGGGGAGAGATGGATGGAGGGGAGAGGTGGACGGAGGGAGGGGGAGGAGAGAAAAAGAGAGAGAGAGAGAGAGAGATCCTTTATCTGCTGGTTTACTCTCCAGATGACTTCAGTAGCTATGCCTAGACAAGGCCAAAGCCAGGAGCATGGACCTTCTTTTAGGTCTCCTACATTGGTAACAGGGACCCAAGCACTTGGGCCATCATCCGCTGCTTTCCAAGATGCATTAGCAGGGAACTGAGTCAGAAGCAGAGCAGTCAGGGCTCAAACTGATGCTCTGAACTAGGATGCAGGTGTCACAAGTGGCGGCCTAGCCAACTGCGCCACAACACCAGTCCCTTAGATATGATTAATTGTTAAAGTGATCATATAAATATGATTAAGTATCTGGTAACAATAAAAAAATTAAACAAGAGTGAATGCTGCAACATAGGAAGCAGTCTGCACACAGACTCATAGAATGACAGTCGCTTTAAGTAGCACTCTGACCTTGGAATCAGCCCTTGAAACATTCTGGTCTGGCTGAAAAGCCCATGAGTGCATTTCAGGCTTGGAAAACCAAGACACTGTGGCAAAAAATGTCCTACATAAAGGACATCTGTGGGTAAGACTACAAATGAAAGAAGTGGTCATCAAACAAGGATGTACTTTTCTCTGAAGGGAGGAGAGAACTTCCACTTTGCTTATGGCCTTGTCTAAATTCTAACGGAGTTTGTGGATTCAAAAGGCTTCCATAGCCTAGACAGCTCATGTAAAGAGCCTCGGGTGGTCACTAACATCATACAAAAGAGTGTTAATTGTTAAATTAACAACAGGAGTCACTGTGCACTAACTTCCCTTGCAGGGCCTCTGTCCTCAATGAGTTGTATTATGAGAGTTAACAGTAAAACTTGTTCTCAAAGATATATCTCTATCTGTCTATCTATATCTATATTTATATCTAAATAGATATAGATATACATGATGATTTTTTTGTGTGCAAATTGTTGAACTTTTTACTTAATAGAGGATTAGTCTTCTTCATCTGAAGTTAATTGAAAATGAATCTTGGGGCCGGCACTGTGGTGCAGTGGGTTCAAGCCCCAGCCTGCAGTGCCAGCATCCCGTATGGGCACAGTTTGAGTCCCGGCTGCTCCTCTTCTGATGCAGCTCTCTGCTATGGCCTGGGAAAGCAGTAGAAGATGGCCCAAGTCCTTGGGCCCCTGCACCCACATGGGAGACCCAGAAGAAGCTCCTGGCTCCTAGCTCCACAGCTTAGCTCTGGCCATTGCGGTCATTTGAGGAGTGAACCAGCAGAATGAAAGACCTTTCTCTCTCTCTCTCTGAGAGGCTCTACCTCTCTCTGTAACTCTGTTTTTCAAATAAATAAAATAATTCTAAAAAAAAAAAGAAAAGAAAATGGATCTTATTGGAGAATGGGACTGGGAATGGGAGAGGGAGGAGCAAAGGGGTGGGAGTGTGGGTGGGAGAGCAGGAATGGTGGGAAGAATCACTGTATTCCTAAAGTTGTACTTATGAAATGTATAAGTTTGTATTCTTTAATTAAAAGGTTTCTTCGGGGAAAAAAGATTTAAAAATGTTTTTTAAAATTTCAACATTATATGACTGTTTCTCCTTGTAAAAAATATATAAAGAGAAGATGCATATATAATAAAAAGGAAAATCCTTCTTTTACTCCTTCCTCACCTATATATACCAGTTACACTTCCCTATTCAGAGTTAAATATAAAATTTGTGCTTTGGAGTTAAACAATTTTGTTTATATTAGAAGTCCTATTAGAAAACTCTTGATCTAAATTATCTTTGCACCAATTTCTTATCTCAAGAATTTGTACCCTTTGAAACGTGAATGGCCAGCAGACACATGAAAGGATGCTCAGGATCACTAGCTATCAGGAAAATGCAAATAAAAACCACAGGGAGGTATCATCTCACCCCAATTAGAATGGCTGTCATGCAAAAATTAAAAAATAACAAGTGCTGATGAGGCTGTGGAGGCAAGGTGGGCATGTGAACTGGTATAACCATTGTGGAAGACAGAATGGAGATGCTTCAGAAATCTGAAAATAGATCTACCATATGACGCAGCCATCCCTCTCCTGGCAATATACCCAAAGAAAATGAAATCAGCAAATGAGTTATCTGTCCTCCTCTGTTGATGCCACTCATTTCACAATAGCTATGTTAGGGAATCAACCTAGATGTCCATCAACTGATAACTGGATAAAGAAAATGTGGTATGTATACAAACATAAAAATGAAAGAAGTCTTGCATTTTGCAACATAATGGGTACAACTGGAGACCATTATGCTTGACCTAGAAAGACAAATATCATATATTTTTTCACTTTAATGTGAGTGAAATGGACATCTAGGGATTTGATTACTGGTTTGTTTTTTTTTTTTAAAGATTTTATTTATTTGAAAGATAGAATTACAGAGAGAGGGAGAGACAGAGAGAAAGGTCTTCCATCTGCTCATTTACTCCACATATGTCCACAACATCCAGAGTTGGGCCAATTGGAAGCCAGGGGCAGGTGCAGGAGCCCAACCCCTTAGGCCATCTTCCACTGCTTTCCCAGGCCATAAGCAGAAAACTGAATTGAAGGCCGGCGCCACGGCTCAATAGGCTAATCCTCCGCCTGTGGCACCAGCACACTGGGTTCTAGTCCCGGTCGGGGCACCGGATTCTGTCCCAGTCGCTCCTCTTTCTGTCCAGCTCTCTACTGTGGCCTGGGAGTGCAGTGGAGGATGGCCCAATGCTTGGGCCCTGTACCCGCTTGGGAGACCAGGAGAAGCAAGCACCTGGCTCCTGGCTTCGGATTAGTGTGGTGCACCAGCCGCGGCGGCCATTGGAGAGTGAACCAACGGCAAAGGAAGACCTTTCTCTCTGTCTTTCTCTCACTGTCCACTCTGCCTGTCAAAAAAAAAAAAAATGAATTGGAAGAGGAGCAGCCAGGACACAAACCGGCACCCATTTGGAATGTTGGCACCACAGGAATACTTGTCTGTATTCTTGCTGAACAATAGTCTTTCTGATTTTTATTTGTTGAACTCTTGATTTAGTGGAGCAATAAGCCTGTGACTTAAATTAAAAATATGTTATTGCAAAAATTAAAGACATGGAGAAAGAAGTATCAGTATATTGTTAGAATTGTATCCATGAAGTACATGAAATCTGTTCTTTTTATATTAATAAAAATAAATGCATAAAAAGAAGCAAAAATAGAATTCACATCCTTTGAAATCATGGGAGATGGAATAAAAATATGTTAATATCCTAAGTTGACACTTCTCTGGATGCTTTATGTCTACACTCCCTATCTCATTTTATAGAAATCCAATCACCTTAACTATGCTTAGGGTCTTTCTTAATCTCAGTTCACATAGGGAATAAATAAACTGGTCATTCTTTGTGCAAGACTTTCACAATATGGACCAAATTCTACCTGAGATGATGTTTTCAAGGTATCCTAAGTGTGTTCTTTTTGAATGGTAGCTGTGGTTGGTGCATGACTTCCTTTTTCTGTGATTCTTTAAAAACTAACCTAGAAGTGGCTGTGGTCAGATCAGAAGGGAAATATATGACATTATTATGTTCTTATAAGTTTAAATATCTTACAAGAGACGTGATAATGGTTTGGTTGCTGTCCAGAATTAGACATTCACAGGGAGTTCACCACTGAAAATCTCAACTGGACATTACAGACGTCTTTGAGTTTGGTGTTGTAACCTTATTTTCTTCCCTTCCTCATTAAATAAAATTGAACTCAAGTGTTGCTGCTTTGCCACATCCTTGCCAAGACTTCATATTCTCAGAATTAAACTTCTGCTAAACTGATCATCCTCCATCCTCCCACTGCTTTCTCAGGCCACATCAGAGAGCTGGACTGGAAGAGGAGCAACCTGGACTAGAACCGGTGCCCATATGGGATGTCAGTGCTGCAGGTGGAGAATTAACTTAGAGTGCCATGGCACTGGCCCTTTGTCATTCTTTTTTGTTTGTTTGTTTGTTTGTTTTTACAAAGTATTTGCTTATATGAAAGGTAGAGCATCAGAGAGAGTGAGAGTGAGAGAGATCATCCGTCCCTGATTCATGCCCAAATGGTCATAACAGTCTGAGCTTGGCCAGGTGAAAGCCAGGAGCCAGGAACTCCATCCAAGTCTCCCACATGGGTGGCAGGGGCCCAAGCACTTGTGTTATCATCTGCTGTCTTCTCAGGTACATTAGCAGGAGCTGGATTGGAATTGGAGTAGACAGGACTTAAATGGGTACTCTGATATGGGATGTGGGTGCCCCAAGGCATCATAATCTGCTGTGCCACAAAGCCCATCCCAGAATGTCATTTTCTTAAGGTTGTAATCTTTATATCACAACTCTTTAGCAGTACCTGGCTTGGAATTAAGAAAATATACAATTGGTTGTTTCAGTAAAATATGTAATTAAAATGCAGTTAATGCTTCAGGTTAACCTAATAGCAATGTTATAAGGTAAGCCTGCAAGTTCCTAGCTGATAAAAATTTCTTAGGCAGGGATTTCTTCCTATCCATCCTGCTACTTAAATAGTATCCTCATGAAATGAGACCCTTGTCTTTTGAGGATAGTGTTAACAGAATTTAATTTTGTATCAACATTGATTAAAGTATATTTTAATGAACAAACCAAGACTGATCTTCAACTGTTTGTGGAAAAGGAATCAAATGTGACCTGTCTGTGAAAGTTACTGATAGCTTTTGGAAGAATGTTCTAATAAATAAAGAATTAGAGAAGAAGACTGAATTTTTTTTTTAATTGTGGTTTGCTTTACTTTTTGGGTTTGCAAGTTCCTAATTGATATAAATTCCTTAGACAGGGATTTCTTCCTATCCATCCTGCTACTTAAATAGTATCCTCATGAAATGAAACCCATGTGTTTAGTTAGAGGATAGTGTTAAAGGAACTTGCAGGCCCAAAAAGTAAAGCAAACTACAAACATTCAATACAACTACAAGAGAACGGAGCAATTCACTCTAAAATGAAAGGCAGTAGAAGAATTTATTTATTTATTTGAAAAGAGAGGGAGTTAGAGAGAGAGGGGGAAATACAGAGAGATCTTCCATCTGCTGGTTTACTCCACAGATGGCTGCAATGGCCAGGACTGGACCAAGCCAAAGCCAGGAGCTAAGAGCTTCATCTGGGTCTCCCAAATATGTTGTAGGGGCCCAAGTCTTTGGACCATCTTTCACTGCTTTCCCAGGTGCATTAGCAGGGAGCTTGGTTGGAAGTAGAGCAGCCATGACTTGAGTCAGCACTCGTATGGGATTCCAGCATCGCAGACACTGGCCCTGATATATTTTTAACATTTTAGGAATTTGTTTATATAAACAAGTTAATCTGTCTCACATTAGGAAAGCTAAGATACTGTGGCTGTTTTAACTCTCTTTGGTCTATGTTTGAGTGTAAAAGTTATGACAGAGAGTCTCCTTTGACATCAATATTTGAAGGGTTTGTATCAAATTTTGGAATCAACCTCAGTTGCCTTTTGGACATATTGGTTCATTTATTTTTGTAAATGTCTATTTCTCTTCCTGCTTCCCATTTTTGAGCTTGATGAGGTCATACTGTGTAGTTCTTGAGAACATAGGCTCTGAAGTCAACCGTCTGGGATTGCATGGCTGCTTTGTTTACCTGTGGGCCTGTTTATCCTAACCTTTTTGACATGAACTTTCCTCATCTATAAAATGGAGATGATGGTAATGGTAGTTACCTAATAGTGTTATTCCTAAAATGAACTAAGTTTTGTATATTTAAAGGGCATAAGTGCCTGACACAGTGTTGAGGGCCATGGCTTGGCAAATGTGAGTTTTATTAACTGTTTGCTATTACTACAGTTATTAATCATCAACTCATAACCTCAGGTTTTCTTTTTTTTTTTTTTTTTTGGACAGGCAGAGTGGACAGTGAGAGAGAGAGACAGAGAGAAAGGTCTTCCTTTGCCATTGGTTCACCCTCCAATGGCCGCCACGGCCGGTGCACTGCGGCCGGCGCACCGCGCTGATCCGATGGCAGGAGCCAGGTACTTCTCCTGGTCTCCCATGGGGTGCAGGGCCCAAGCACTTGGGCCATCCTCCACTGCACTCCCTGGCCATAGCAGAGAGCTGGCCTGGAAGAGGGGCAACCGGGACAGAATCCAGCGCCCCGACCGGGACTAGAACCCCGTGTGCTGGCGCTGCAAGGCGGAGGATTAGCCTAGTGTGCCATGGCGCTGGCTGTCTTCAGGTTTTCTTAACAAGATAACTCACCAGATTTCCCCCTGCCTTCGCACCTGGCACTTTTACACTCTTACCAAAACATTCTCTGCTGCCTTGCTTCCAGCTTTTTAAATAATATTACTATATTCTTATGAATTTTTCTCAGTGTATAGTTTGCCATTCAGTAGTAGCTGAATGAAAGGAAAATCTCTTTTAAAAAACAGCACCATATTAAATTATTTGCCTCTTTATGATCTAATAATCAAAGTTATCAGCAAAAGTAATTGTTTCTATGACATTTACCTTGAAATATTATACAGTTCAAATATTTTCTGAAGCATTCAAGAAATATTACACTTATTATGATTTTTTAGTTTAGGTGATGTGACTATTTCAATTAAAAATTGATGGTCCAATCCACTTTGGAAAACTGCTTGGCAATATTTATTAAAATTTGATACTCTGTGATCTAGCTTGATAGCCTATGATGGTATATCTGTGTATATATTTAGTTCATGCGTACTTGTGTTCACAAAAACACTTGTCCTAGAATGTTTCTAATAATACCATTTATAATAGCCAAAATTATAAAATACTCAAATGCTCATCAATAGTAGAAAAAGTTATATATTCACACAATGGAATACTAGGTAGAAACAAAAATGAAAGACCTACAAAGTTTATCTCAACAGTATGAATAAATTTCACAAACACGTACTGAGAGAAAAAGTGTGAAAGAACTCTTAGTATACTGTATGATTCTGTTTATGTCAAATGTTATACTTCTGATATGAATGTACTGTTTTTGCTTTTGTTTAGGCAAAAATAGTTTTAAGCTGTTAGAAGCCCATGTGATGCCATTGGGAATGGGATTAGAGCACTGACTGGCAGTGGGGATGAGGGAGGCTTCAGGAGTGCTGTCCTGTTTTCTGAAACAAGTGTGTTCAGGTGGCAAAAACATATCAAGTTGAAAATTAGATTTTGTGCACTTTGCTTTCTGGATATTACAGTTCTGAAAACTTTGTAAAGACGAGTGATATGTTTATATATCATAAGCCTGTTGTATTAAATATTTAATTTTATGTTTGATGATATTGAGATGTCAGTATACATGCCCTGTATTTTTCAGCATCCATCCCTGTTTAATCATCAGGGGATTACAATAACAAAGAAGAGTGGGCATCCAGATTATTATTTTTAACAAAATATTTATGTGTTCATTTGAAAGAGGGACACATAGGGAGAGAGATAGAGGAAGAGAAAGATGGGAGGAGGGAGAGAGGGAGAGGAGAGAGTGAGCAGAAAGGAGAACGGAGAGAGATCTGTCCTTTGCTTCACTTTCTAAATGCGTATAACAGGCCAAAGCCAGGAGCCCAGAACTCCATCTGGGTTTCCCACATAGGTAGTAGGGATTTCAAGCACACAGCATTTAAATCATTATCTGCTGCTTCCCAGGATACGTTAGCAGGAAATTGGATTGGAAGACAAGTACCCAGGACTTGAGCTGCCACTCTGATTCCAAGTGATGGCTTAACCTTCTGTTCCTCAGCACCCACTGCAAACATTCAGCTTTTGACTCTCCTAGGATTTGGTAGTTTTCTTAGGCCTGCTGTATAGTAGCACAGAGTGCCCCTGTCAGAAAGTAGGCATAAGAAACGCTTGAATACAAAGTAAGCATCCTTTTAATGAAAGGAATTGGCCAGCTAGATAACACTGAGCATGTGGATCTGGGTTAAGGCAGCACCTTCTTGGCCACTCTTATTTTAGGGACAGAGAATTCTGCACAATTAATTGGCAAGTTTCATTATGCTATTTGGTATTTAATGACTCATGTTTGATGGAAGAGTAGGAGTTGAGTGAATTATTTTAGTAAGTTGTTCTTTTTAGCTTAATCCACAAGATAATATTTAATACTTTAGGAACTGCTTTTTTTTTAAGGGTTCTATCAGTTTTCCATTAAAGCAAAAAAGATTATTTTTAGGATTTTTAGCTTAAGTGTATCTGATTTTAATAAATTTTCTTAAGTTTAAAAATAATGCATTTTTAATAGGTTCAGCAATATAGAAATGACTAAAAAACAAAAATGCTTTTCTAGTTCTCCCAGAGGTCCTCATTTTGGCTTCTGTACACACCATGTTTCATTGATTCTAAGATGTACTGTATTACCCTACAGGTTAGCATTTCTGAAATTGGGCTGTGTATTTCAATTACTTTCAAACAGGTGGCATTCATGATGAAGTTATCATCACCTAGACATGGGAAATTTGGCCATAGTTAATCTTGTCTTCACTTTGATTGAGTTACATGCTTTCTTGGTATTTATATGGCTTGAGATTCATTGCTGTTATAAGCATGTTGAAAAAGATTTACTGCAGTGTGTGACTTGGCATTAAAGCCAAAGTTAGTGTGGACAGAAAGGCTAGAACAGAAAGCAGTGTGTAAATTTAATAAGAAATAAGCAAATATTCATTGTTGAAGGATGACCAGTTTCCTTTCCCTGAAAAGCAAAAAACCAATGCTTTATGGAATCAAGAAGAGGAACTACTGTATGAGTAAATGAAGGAGTGATGTATTTTTCCCCCAAAACTTGTGTAAGACCTTTCCCTATCACAAGCAATATAATTTAAGTCGGGAGGAATTGTCAAATTCTGTAGACAGTTGGTGTGACAAATTCAAGTACTATATTGAAATACTGTTAAGTCATTGTGTAATAGTATATTTCTTCTTCTTTTTTCTGTTTTTAAAAAGATTATTTATTTAATTGAAAGGCAGAGTTACAGAGAGGCAGAGAGAGAGAAAGAGAGAGAAAGAGAGAGAGATCTTCCACCTACTGTTTTGCTTCTCAAATGACTGCAATGACTGGGGCTGGGCTAGGCTGAAGCCAGGAGACTAGAACTCCATCTGGGTCTCCCATGTAGGTGGCAGGGGCCAAGTATTTGGGCCATCTTCTGCTGTCTTCCCTTGCCCATTAGCGGGGAGCTGGATTGGAAGGAGAGCAGCTAGGACTCGAAGCAGCACCCATTTGGGATGCTGGCACTGCAGGTGGCAGTGTTACCTGTTACACCACAGTGCCAGCCCCAGCTTATTTCTTATTGCAAATGAATTAGATCATCTTTATATGTGTTTATTTTTATTTTTTTAAAGATTTATTTATTTGAAAGAGTTACACAGAGAGAAGGAGAAGCAGAGAGAGAGAAAAAGAAGTCTTCTATTCTCTGATTCACTCCTAAATTGGCCACAACAGCTGGAGCTGCACTGATCCAAAGCCAAGAGCCAGGAGCTTCTTCTGGGTCTCCCACGAGAGTGGGCCCAAGGAGTTGGGCCATCTTCTACTGCTTTCCCAGGCCATAGCAGAGAGCTGGATTGGAAGAGGAGCAGCCGAGACTCGAACTGGCACCCATATGGGAGGTTGGCATTGCAGGCAGGGGCTTTACCCGCTAAGCCACAGTGCCAGCCCCATATGTGTTTTCACATCCATTGAGATAGTGATTTGGTTTTCAAAAATTTTATTCTGTTGATACAACATTTTAGCACGTTTTCTGATGTCAAGCCATCCTGTGTTTCTGTGTTTCAATTTGCTTTTTGCTTTTTAAACTCATAATTATCTTGCAGATATCTTTTCAATTTAGTGTGCATTGTTATACCTCATTTTAAAAATAGTTATATTATCTTTCTGTTATATGAATGTACTCTAATTTTACATAGCTGTCTTATCAATTTGCATGATTTCTAGTTTTTGTTATTAAAAACTGCATAGCGGGGCTGGCGCCATGGTTCTCTTCGTTAATCCTCCACCTACGGTGCTGGCATCCCATATGGGCGCCAGGTTCTAGTCCCGGTTGCTGCTCTTCTACTCCAGCTCTCTGCTGTGGCCCGGGAGGGCAATGGAGGATGGCCCAGCTGCTTGGGCCCTGCACCCGCAAGGAAGACCAGGAGGAAACACCTGGCTCCTGGCTTCAGAATGGCACAGCGCCGACTGTAACGACCATTTGGGGGGTAACCAATGGAAGGAAGACTTTTCTCTCTGTCTCTCTCTCTCACTGTGTACCTCTGCCTGTCAAATAAAAAAAAATAGCAGTAAACATCTTCTTATGCACACCTTTATATTCTCAGGCTAAAATATATTTATTTGCATTTTTATTGTTTGATAAAAAAAAGTTAAATGTTAAATTTTAATGAGTTTTTTTTGGGCATAGAAATGTTAAACATTGTTGGAAAAATATACCAGCATGTTAACAATGGTTGTCATTGGAGTAATTGACTTGTATAAGTGTTTTCAACATTTTTTATACTAAGAAAGATGGGACTTACTTTTTAAAGCTACATGTTTTTGAAATCAAATACTATTTTTTAAATAATTTTTAACAAAGATTTATTTAATTTATTTGAAAGTCAGAGTTACAGAGAGAGGTAGAGACAGAGAGAGGTCTTCCATCTGCTGGTTCACTCCCCAGATGGCTACAATGGCCGGAGCTGCTCTGATCCGAAGCCAGGAGCCAGGAGCTTCTTCTGGGTCTTCCATGCAGGTGCAGGGGCCCAAGGACTTGGGCTGTCTTCTACTGCTATCCCAGGCCATAGGAGAGAGCTGGATTGGAAGAGGAGCTGCTGGGACTAGAACTGGTGCCCATATAAGATGCTGCCACTTCAGGCCAGGGCTTTAACCCATTGCTCCACAGCACCAGTCCCTCAAATACCATTTTTAAAACTCTGGGATTGTGACAATTGTAGTTTCTGGATAATACATCTAGTGTAATGTAACACACATGAAACAAATAGATGTTCACAGATGTTGATTGATTCATTGAGAGAAACCAAGTAATAATCATTACCATTTCTTTTTCAGGGTTTTTTGATTAACTCAAAACCAGAGAATGCCTGTGAACCCATAGTGCCTCCACCACTAAAAGACAATTCATCCAGCACGTTTATTGTATTAATTAGAAGATTTGATTGTAATTTTGATATAAAGGTACTTTTTCATTTTTTTGCTTATTGTTTGTTTACATACTCTAAGTTCTGTCATGTTTCAGAAAATATTTAAGGTAGCTTACACTATTACTCGGTTTAGAAAATAAGGAGATGAAAACAAAGAAAGGGAGGAGGAGATGATGAAGGCAAGAAAGACAGGAGCAGGTTTACTTTCTTATTCATGCTGTAAATCTTAGTGAAAGTTTTTAGCAGCCGATAAAAGTGGAAGACCGTTTCTGTTTCATGATTCACAATTTTGGTAAGATTGAAAATGAATGAGTACAACATAAATAGCTATTAGATAAAACTATTTCTTGCAAAATCTTCAAGTATTTGTTGGGCATCTGGAACTATGTTTTAGTAGTGAAATCTTACTTGATCTAATACAGGAATTGAAACCTAACTTCAACGTTTAATTTTATGCCTTGACCCTTTCAGTATTAGTATAACACTTACACCTCCATCTATGTTGACATTGGGGTTTCTCTTTTTTCATAAGTTGACTGTGTCCTTATATGAAGTTTGTCTTCTGGAAGTGGATTGAACTGACATTTCACAAATAGTAAAATAAAGTTCATCATAAAACCTCTCTCACTATATACCACTATATGTATTTGGTTTATATAAGTCTGTGTTTCAGTTGGCCTTGGCCGAAGGAACATGGAGGCCTGCATAGAATAAGCCTTGAAGTTATTTTTACTAGATTACCTCCAAACTGAATGCCATATAGAATCTTCTATGTATCTCATAGAATAGACATGGGATTTTATTTTATGTACTTACCATAGCTTGATCTTAGATGATTTATATGTTCAGTATGAAAAAGGCTGCCTTGCCTCCTGTTGTACCTGACTTTTGTCTCTGCTCCTTTACATTACATGGAAGAAATGAGATCTCCCTAATAAACTTAGTAAAAGAAATAAAGGAATAATAAAAAGGAGTTTGAGAAATGTAGAGCACTTTATTAATGATAGTACTATTGTGTATTAGTTGCAAGTCTATACTCGTAATTTTCTTTAAATCAGGAAAATAATTTGGAGCTTGAAGTCAAGTGCAATAGATTTCTCAGTCCTCAGAGTTGTTCATGTAGTTTGAATTTAAACTGTTAGAAATTTTATCCAAAACTAAACTGTAATAATTAGAGATTTTTTCAGCCAAAAGGAAGTAGTATTTTTGACATTTAATTATTTTCTTGCTGTCAATAAAGTAAATATAAGCTTATTCTGTTGATTATAAGGTTTATTGCACTATTATGGTGTATAATTTCTGACTTTATACAGTCTTTGGTAACTAAGAACTAAAGCTAGAATCCTTTTTAAAAAATATTTATTTGATTTACTTATTTTATTTGAAAGGCAGAGTTACAGAGAAAGAATGAGAGGGAGGGAGAGAGAGAGAGAGAGAGAGAGAGAGAGAGATCTTCCTTCCACTGGTTCACTCCCCAAATGGCTGCAATGGCTGGAGCTGGGCCAGGCTGAAGCCAGGATCCAGGAGCTTCATCCAGGTCTTCCATGTGGGAGCAGAGGCCCAAGCACTTTTGCCATTTTCCACTGCTTTCCAGGCACATTAACAGGGAGCTGGATCAGAAGTGGAATAGCTGGGACTCAAACCAGTGCCCATATGGGATGCCGGCCCTGCAGGTGGCTGTTTAACCTGCTACACCATAGCACTGGCTTTTAGAAGGTGTTTTGCTTTGAAAGTTAGGTAAATGCAGTCACTGAATACTTGTTTTGAAGATGAAAAGCTAACTTGGGAATGAATAAATAATCTTAGTAACCCTCCTATCCCTTTTGTGAATCCTCATTATGAAGCTTTGTGATTTAGCTATTACTCCAGCTCAACTCTTTTTACCTCCTGCCTTGAATTTTCTGCTACAGCCACACCCCCTGCTTGGAATCTCTCAACTTGCTGTGCCATCCTGACTGCACTTTTGTGCCTTTATGCATACTATTTTTTCTATTAAAGCTGACCTTTACCAGCTTTCTTTGTTTCATCATTTATGTGTTGGCTGAAGATGTCACTTCCTCAAGAAGCCTTAATTTTCTTTCTGTTCCCTCTTTGGAAAAGTAAATTTTCAGTGTGCCACCTTTCTACTTTGCAAATACTTTCTTTATTGCTATGTATCACATTATTATTTTTCTTACATTGATATCATTTTTTGTGAACTTGTAGTATTTAGTTTTCATCATATTTATATATCTGTTTAATACCATAGCACATATTAGGTGGTCAATAAAGGTTTATTAAATCAAACTATTTAATAGCCTTCTGCTTATATATTTAAAGCATTCTTTTAAGATTTATTTATTTGAAAGTCAGAGTTACACAGAGGAGAGGCAGAGAGAGAGAGAGAGAGAGAGAGAGGTCTTTTATCTGATGGTTCACTCCCCAACTGACCGCAGTGGCCGGAGCTGTACCGATCCGAAGCCAGGAGCCAAGAGCTTTTTCCTGGTCTCCCACATGGGTGCAGGGGCCCAATGACTTGGGCCATCTTCCACTGCTTTCCCAGCCCACAGCAGAGAGCTGGATCGGAAGTAGAATAGCCGGGTCTCGAACCGGTGCCCATATGGGATGCCAGCGCTTCAGGCCAGGGCGTTAACCCACTGCGCCACAGTGCAGGCCCCTGTATAGAAAGTATTTTTTAAAAATGCATATAGGTGGAGCCAGCGCTGTGGTACAGTGAGTTAAAGCCCTGGACTGCAACACCAGCATCCCATATGGGTGCTGATTTGAATCTCGGCTGCTCCACTTTGAATTTAGCTTCCTGCTAATGCACCTGGGAAAGCAGTGGAGGATGGCCCAAGTGCTTGGGACCCTGCACCCATATGGGAAACCTGGAAGAAAGTCCTGGCTCCTGGCCTCAGCCTGGCCCAGCTCTGGTCGTTGCGACCATTTGGGGAGTGAACTAGCAGATGGAAGACCTCTCTGTCTGTGTCTCTACCTCTCTCTGTAACTCTGCCTTTCAAAAAAATTTTTAAAAATGCATATAGATACATGTAAAAAGATTTAAATTGAGCCTTTTATATATTAGCAAGGAAAATGTTAGAAAACTTCTCATTATACTTTGACATATGGCCACAAGTTTTTGTTATTACTTTAAATATTTTATTTTTATCTGACATAAAAATTGTACGTATTTACCATATGATGTTCTTATGTATGTATACACTGTATAACCACCAGTCAGGGTGAACATACCCATCTTTTTGGATGTTTAGCCTTTCTTTATGGTGAAACCTAAAAAATCCTTTATTGTAGTTTTTTTTTTTTTTAGAGAGAAATATAATGTACATTAGCATTATCTCTGGTCAGCCTACTTTGTAACAGACTTAGAACTTTTTACTGCTATTTTACTGTAATTTAACACCTCTTAATCAACCTTTCCCCATTTCTCCTTCCACCTTACTCTTCCCATCCTCTGGTAACCACCATTATGCTCTAATTTCTGTGATACAAGCTTTTTTTGTCATCCACATGAGTGAGATCATGTGGTAATTGTCCTTCTATTCTTAGGTCATTTAACGTAATGATCTCTACTTGTGTCTATGTTGTTGCAGATGACAAAATTTCACCTTTTTATAGCTGAATAATATTCTGTTGTATACATATATAACATTTTCTTTATATGTTCAGCTGATGGACACTTAAATTGTTTCAGTTCTTGGCTTTTGTGAATAGTGCAGCAGAAACATGGGGGAGCAGATGTCTCTTTGACTGTTGGCTTCACTTCTCTTAAATATATACCCAGTAGTGGTATTGCTGAATCATAGGATAGTTCTTTTTTTATTTTTTTATTTTTAATTTTTCCTGAAAAAACATTTATTTAATGAGTACAGATTTCATAAGTATAGCTTAAGGAATATAGTGATTCTAACCATCATACCCACCCTCCCTTCTCCATCTCCCACTCCTACCCCACCTCCTGCATCTCCCATTCCCAAACCATTTTCCATGAAGAAAAAAATTTTTTAAAATTAAAAAAAAACTTACTTGACAGTCAAGACAAGGGGTGTTCAAGTCATTCCTTCTCAAATTGTCAATTCACTTCTACAAATTGCCTTCTAGGTGCTTTATTAGTTATGATAGGTCAAGGAGAACATATGATATTTATCCCTTTGGGACTAGCTTATTTCATTAAGTATGATGTTTTCCAGATTCATCTATTTTGTTGGAAATGACTAGATTTCATTTTTTAACTTTTTTTTTAACTTTATTTTTATTTTTATTTTTTGACAGGCAGAGTGGACAGTGAGAGAGAGAGACAGAGAGAAAGGTCTTCCTTTTGCCGTTGGTTCACCCTCCAATGGCCGCCGTGGCCAGTGTGCTGCGCTGATCCGATGGCAGGAGCCAGGTACTTATCCTGGTCTCCCATGGGGTGCAGGGCCCAAGTACTTGGGCCATCCTCCACTGCACTCCCTGGCCACAGCAGAGAGCTGGCCTGGAAGAGGGGCAACCGGGACAGAATCCGGCGCCCCGACCGGGACTAGAATCCGGTGTGCCGGCGCCGCAAGGCGGAGGATTAGCCTAGTGAGCCACTATATGGTATTTCACAGAGTACATATCCCATAATTTCTTTATCCAGACTTCAGTTGACAAGCATTTAGGTTGATTCCATGTCTTATTTATTGTGAATTGAGCTGCAGTAAACATAGGGGTGCAGGTAACAGTTTTGTTTGCTGATTACATTTCCGTTAGGTAAATTCCCAGGAGTAGGATGACTGGGTCTTATGGTGGGTCTATATTCATATATCTGAGGTATCTCCAAACTGTCTTCTGTAGTGACTTTACCAGTTTGCATTCCCACAAACAGTGAGTTAGGGTACCATTTCCCCCACATCCTCGCCAGCATTTGTTGTTTGTTGACTTCTATATGAAAGACATTCTAACTGGGGTGAGGGGAAAACTCACTGTGGTTTTGATTTACATTTCCCTGATGGCTAGTGATCCAGAACATTTTTTTAATGTGTCTGTTGGACATTTGGATTTCCTCTTTTGAAAAATGTCTGTTTAAGTCCTTTTCCTATTTCTTAACTGGGTGGTTTGTTTTGTTGTTGTTGAGTTTCTTGATCTCTTTATATATTCTGGTTATTGATCCTTTATCATTTGCATTGTTTGCAATTTCTCCCATTCTGTTGGTTGCCTCTTTACTTTCCTGAGTGTTTCTTTTGCAGTACAGAAGCTTCTCAATTTGATATAATCCCATTTGTTGATTTTGGCTTTGATTGCTTATGCCTCTGGGGTCTTTTCCAAGAACTCTTTGCCTGTGAAAATGTGTTGCAGGGTTTCCCCAATGTCCTTTAGTAATTTGATGCTATCAGTTTATAGAATTAGGTCTTTAATACATTTTGAATGGATTTTCATGAAAGGTGTAAGAGGGGTTCTGCTTCATACTCCTGCATCTGGACATCCAATTCCCAGCATCATTCGTTGAAGAGACTGACTGTCCCTGCTTCAGGAATTGGTTATGGCTCCTTGGTCAAATATAGTTGGTTATAAATGCTTGGGTTGATTTCTGGTGCTTCTATTATGTTCCACTGGTCTATCCACCTGTTTTTGTACCAGTACCAGGCTGTTTTGATTATAACTGCCTTGTAGTATGTCTTGAAATCTGGTATGGTGATGCCTCTGCCTTTGTTTTTGTTGTATATGATTGCTTTAGCTATTTGAGGTCTCCTGTGTTTCCATATGAATTTCAGCATCATTTTTTTTCTAGATCTGAGAAGAATGTTTTTGGTATTTTGATTGATATCTCATTGAATCTGTAAATTGCTTTCAGAAGAATGGACATTTTGATGATACTGATTCTTCCAGCACATGAACATGGAAGATTTTTCCATTTTTTTTGTATCCTCTTCTATTTCTTTCTTTAATGTTTTGTAATTCTCAATATAGAGATCTTTGACATCCTTGGTTAAATTTATTGCAAAGTATTTGATTATTTTGTAGTTGTTGTTATAGGATTGATATTATAAGTTCTTTTTTCAGCCACGTCATTGCTTGAGTATACAAAGGCTATTGTTTTTGTGTGTTGATTTTAAATCCTGCCACTTTACCAAACTCTCCCTATGAGTTCCAATGGTCTCTTTTTGAATCTTTTGGATCCCCTATATATAGAATCATGCCATCTGCAAATAAGGAAAGTTTGACTTCTTTGTTCCCAATTTGAATCCCTTTGATTTCTTTTTCTTGTCTAATGGCTCTGGCTAAAACATCCAGAACTATATTGAATAGCAGTGGTAGGAGTGGGCATCCTTGTCTGGTTCCAAATCTCTGTGTGGGAATGCTTCCAACTTTTCCCCATTCAGTAGGACTCTGGCTGTGACTTTGTCATAAGTTGCCTTGATTGTATTGAGGAATGTTCCTGCTTTACCCAGTTTGCTTAGAGTTTTATTCATGAAAGGGTGTTGTATTTTATCAAATGCTTTCTCTGCATCTATTGAGATAATCATATGGTTTTTGTTCTTCAGTTTGTTAATGTGATGTATCACATTGATTTGTGAATGTTGAACCATCCTTGCATACTAGGGATAAATCCCACTTGGTCTGGGTGGATGATCTTTCTGATGTGTTGTTGGATTTGATTGACCAGAATTTTATTGAGGATTTTTGCATCTTTGTTAATCAGGGAAATTGACCTGTAGGTCTCTTTTTCTTTTGCTTCTCATCCAGGTTTAGGAATTAAAGTGATGCTGACTTTACAGAAAGAATTTGGAAGGATTCCCTCCCTTTCAATTGTTTTGAATAACTTGAAAATTATTGGTGTTCTTTAAATGTCTGGTATAATTCAGCAGTGAAGCCATTCAGTCTCGGCTTTTCTTTGTTGGGTTGGTCTTTGTTACTGATTCACTTTCTGGTAATGAGTCTGTTTAGGTTTTCTGTGTCTTCATACCTCAATTTAGGTAGGTTTTATATATGTCCAGGAATCTATCCATTTCTTCTAGATTTCCCAGTTTGTTGGCATATAGCTCTTAGTAGTAATTTCTGATGTTCTTTTTATTTTTGTGGTGTCTGATGTTACATTTCTTTTTTCATCTCTGATTTTATTGATTTGGGTCTTCTTTTTTTTTGGTTAGTTGGGCCAGTGGTGTGTCAATTTTGCTTATTTTTTCAAAAAAACCAGCTCTTCATTTTGCTGACTTTTTGTATTGCTTTTGGTTTCAATTTTGTTTGTTTATTCTCTAATTTTAATTATTTATTTTGGGTTTGGTTTGCTGTTGTTTTTATAGATCCTTGAGATGTACTGATAGTTCATTTATTTGGTGCCTTTCCCATTTCTTGATGTAGGTATCAATTGCCATAAACTTTTCTCTTAACACTGCTTTTGCTGTATCCCATAATTTTTGATATGTTGTGTTGTCGTCTTCATTTGTTTCCAGAAATTTTTTTATTTCTCTTTTGATTTCTTCTATGACCCATGGTTCATTCAGTAGTATGTTGTTCAGTCTCTATGTGTTTGTATATGTTTCAGAGATTCCTAAGTTGTTGATTTCCAGCTTCGTTGCATGTGGTCTGAGAAAATGCGTGGTATGAGAAAATGTGTGGTATGATTTTGATTGTTTCAAAGTTGCTGAGACTTGTTTTATGGCCTAGCATGTGGTCAATCCTAGAGAAGGCTCCATGCACAGGTGAGAAGAATGTTTATTCTGCTACTGTAGGATGAAAAATTCTGTAGATATGTTAGGTCCATTTGGTCTGTAGTATCGATTAACTTTGTTTCCTTGCTGATTTTCCGTCTGGTTGATCTGTCCATTGTTGAAAGTGGGATATTGAAATCTCCCATTATTGTTGCATTTGAGTCTATGTCTCCCTTTAGATTCCTTAACATTTCTTTTAAATAGCCAGGTGCCCTGTAATTAGGTGCATATACATTTATAATAGTCATATCTTCCTGTTGAAGTGATCCCTTAATCATTACATAGTGTCCATTTTTGTCTCTTTTAACCATTTTTGTGTTAAGTCTATTTTGTCTGATATTAGAATGGGTGCACCAGATCTTTTCTGGTGTTTGTAAGCATGGAGTATCTTTTTTGCAACCTTTCACTTTCAGTCTGCATGCATTTTGTTGGTGAGATATGTTTCTTGTAGGCAGCATACAGTTGGGTTTGTTTTTTAATCCATTCAGCCAGTCTGTGTCTTTTAACTGGAGAGTTAAGGCCATTTACATTCAAAGTGACTTGATAAGAAATGCCTTTGCCCTGCCTTTTTCCCATAAATATTCCTATTGTTTACTTTGGATTTCCTTTGTACTTTTACTGGGAGATTTCCTTCCTTTACCTTCTTCCATAGTAATGACAGTGTTTCTGTGTTTCTGTGTGCAGAACATCCTTAAGCATCTTCTCCATGGCTGGACAGGTGTTGACAAATGCTTTCAGTTTCTGTGTGTCATAGAAGGTCTTTATTTTACCTTTGTTCATAAATGAGAGCTTTGCAAGGTATAGTATTCTGGGTTGACAGTTTTTTCTCTTAAGACTTGGACTGTATCTCACCATTCTCTCCTAGCCTATAGGGTTTCTGATGTGAAGTCCGTTGTGAGTCTAATTGGAGATCCTCTGAAAGATATCTGGCATTTCTCTCGTGCACATTTTGGAATCTTTTCTTTATGTTTCACTGTGGAGGATTTGATTACAGTGTGTCATGGTAAAGATCTTTTCTGGTCATGTCTATTAGGAGTTTTATGTGCTTCTTGTATTTGGATGCCCCTTTCTTTCTCCAAATTGGGGAAATTTTCTGTTATTATTTCACTAAAAAGGCCTTCTCATCCTTTCTCTCTTTCCATGCCTTCAGGATCTCCTAGAACCCATATAATGGGGCATTTGACAGTATCCCATAGATCTCCAACAGTGTTTTTAGTTTTCTAATTTCTTCTTCTGTGTGATCTGACTATATAATTTTCTGTGCTTTGTTAAGACTCTCCACTGTATTTTTTATTTGTTCTCTTGAATTCTTTATTTCCAAGTTTTCATTTTGATTTCTTTTAAGATCTCAATTTCATGGGAGAAATTTTCTCTCATATCATATATGGATTTCATTAGTTCATGCATTTCCTTCTAATTACTTCCAAGTAATCCTATGGTCAACTTTTTGAATTCCATTTCTGGCATTTCTTTAATCTCATCATCTTCACAGTCTTGTATTGAGCTGTTGTGTTCTTTTGAGGGTGTCATGTTGTCTTCTTTGTTCTTGTTTCTTGGGTTGGCATATTTGTTATTCAACATTTGTGGGGATACTCATTGGTTTCTTTGATTTTTCTCTGTGTCAGCTTTTATCTTTGGACTGTGTCTGATTGGATTAGTCGAGTTTCTGCTTTCAGGGAATACCTGGAGGTGTGTGGTGGGAGTGGCCTGTGAACTCTGTTCAATGCTCCAGGGTGAAGGGTGTGTCTGAGTTGACACACCCAGGTTTGGCATGGTAAATCAGCTTTTTTTTTTTTTTTAATCAGAGGGGAGTTTCTTCTCATCTGTTGGCATAGCCTCAGCTGAGCTCCTCTCCTTGAAGTAGGCCAGTGCCTGGATGCTAACTGCAGTGAATAGACTATTCATCTGCTCTGCCACAAGGACCATACAAAGGATCTGTTCAATCCTCTGTGTAAGCTCAGACTCCCCCAGCAATGTTTTTCAGCAGGTAACCAGGGAGCCCTGATTGTATGGAGCCTCCCATAGTGACTGCCCAATGTTCCTGCTGCACCCTGAGCAACCTCAATATTTTCACAGTCTGTGCACACAAGCCTATAGGTTAGTTCTATTTTTAATTTCTTAAGTCAGCTCCATACTGTTCTCTACAATGGTTGTGCTGATTCACATTACCACCAGCAATGTGCAAGGATTCCATTTTCTTGACACCCTTAACTGTACTTATTATCTTTCACATTTTTGATAAACAACAATCTAACTAGATGAAGTGATATCTAATTATAGTTTTCTTTTTTTTTAAGATTAGATTATTTTATTTCACTTTTTTTTTTCATTTTCGATTCTCTTTATATACAGAAGATCAGTGTAGTATACATTAAGTAAAGATTTCAACAGTTTGCACCCCCATAGAAACACAAAGCGAAATATAATGTTTGAGTACTCATTATAGCATTAAGTCTCAATGTACAGCACATTAAGGACAGAGATCCTACATGAGGAGTAAGTGCACAGTGACTCCTGTTGTTGACTTTACAAATTGACACTCCTGTTTATGGCATCAGTAATCTCCCTATGCACCAGTCATGAGTTTCCAAGGCTATGGAAGCCTTTTGAGTTCACCGACTCTTATCTTGTTTAGACAAGGTCATAGTCAAAGTGGAGGTTCTCTCCTCCCTTCAGAGAAAGGTATTGCCTTCTTTGAAGACCTGTTCTTTCCACTGAGAAGGTCGTAGATTTAGGTCTTTAATCCATGTTGAGTGGATTTTTGTGTAAGGTATAAGGTAGGGGTCTTGCTTCATGATTCTGCACGTGGAAATCCAATTTTCCCAGCACCATTTATTGAATAGACTGTCCTTGCTCAAGGAATTAGTTTTAGATCCTTGATCAAATATAAGTTGGCTGTAGATGTTTGGATTGATTTCTGGTGTTTCTATTCTGTTCCATTGGTCTATCCATCTGTTTCTGTACCAGTACCATGCTGTTTTGATTACAACTGCCCTGTAGTATGTCCTGAAATCTGGTATTGTGATGCCTCCGGCTTTGTTTTTGTTGTACAAGATTGCTTTAGCTATTTGAGGTCTCTTGTGCCTCCATATAAATTTCAGCACCATTTTTTTCAGATTTGAGAAGAAGGTCTTCGGTATCTTGATTGGTATTGCATTGAATCTATAAATTGCTTTTGGGAGAATGGACATTTTGATGATATTGATTCTTCCAATCCATGAGCATGGAAGATTTTTCCATTTCTTGGTATCCTCTTCTATTTCTTTCTTTAAGGTTTTGTAATTTTCATCGTAGAGATCTTGAACGTCCTTGAGTAAGTTTATTCCAAGGTATTTGATTGTTTTTGTAGCTATTGTGAATGGGATTGATCTTAGAAGTTCTTCCTCAGCCATGACATTGTCTGTGTATACAAAGGCTTTTGATTTTTGTGCATTGATTTTATACCCTGCTACTTTGCCAAACTCTTCTATGAGTTCCAATAGTCTCTCAGTAGAGTTCTTTGGGTCCCCTAAATAAAGAATCATATCATCTGCAAAGAGGGATAGTTTGAGTTCTTCCTTCCCAATTTGTATCCCTTTAATTTCTTTTTCTTGCCTAATAGCTCTGGCTAGAACCTCCAGAACTATATTGAATAGCAGTGGTGAGAGTGGGCATCCCTGTCTGTTACCAGATCTCAGTGGAAATGCTTCCAACTTTTCCCCATTCAATAGGATGCTGGCTGTGGGTTTTTTATAAATTGCTTTGATTATATTGAGGAATGTTCCTTCTATACCCAATTTGCTTAGAGTTTTCATCATGAAAGGGTGTTGAATTTTATCAAATGCTTTCTCTGCATCAATTGAGATAATTATATGGTTTTTCTTCTGCAGTCTGTTAATGTGGTGAATCACATTGATTGTCTTGCGCACATTAAACCATCCCTGCATACCAGGGATAAATCCCACTTGGTCTGGGTGGATGATCTTTCTGATGTGTTGTTGCATTCTATTGGCGAGAATTTTATTGAGGATTTTTGCATCTATGTTCATCAGGGATATTGGTCTGTAATTCTCTTTCAGTGCTACATCTTTTTCTGGCTTAGGAATTAAGGTGATGCTGGCTTCATAGAAAGAATTTGGGAGGATTCCCTCTTCTTCGATTGTTCTGAATAGTTTGAGAAGAATTGGAGTTAGTTCTTCTTTAAATGTCTGGTAGAATTCAGCAGTGAATCCATCTGGTCCTGGGCTTTTCTTTGTTGGGAGGGCCTTTATTACTGTTTCAATTTCTGTCTCAGTTATGGGTCTGTTTAGGTTTTCTGTGTCTTCCTGGTTCAATTTAGGTAGGTTGCATGTGTGCAGGAATCTATCCATTTCTGATAGGTTTCCCTGTTTGCTGGCATACAAGTCCTTGTAGTAATTTCTGATGATTCTTTTTATTTCTGTGGTGTCTGTTGTTACATTTCCTTTTTCATCTCTGATTTTATTGATTTGGGTCTTTTCTCTTCTTTTTTTAGTTAGTTGGGCCAATGGGGTGTCAATTTTGTTTATTTTTTCAAAAAACCAGCTCCTCATTTGGCTGATTTTTTGGAATGTTTTTTCTTGATTCAATCCTGTTGATTTCTTCTCTGATTTTAATTATTTCTCTTCTCCTACTAGATTTGGGTCTGGTTTGCTGTAGGTTTTCTAGATCCTTGAGGTGAATTGAAAGCTCATCTATTTGGTGCCTTTGCAATTTCTTGATGTAGGCACCTATTGATATAAACTTTCCTCTTAATACTGCTTTTGCTGCGTCCCATAAGTTTTGGTATGTTGTGCTGTTATCCTCATTTACTTCCAGAAAATTTTTGATTTCTCTTTTAATTTCTTCTATGACCCATTGTTCATTCAGGAGCATGTTGTTCAATCTCCATGTGTTTGCGTATGCTCTAGGGATTCCTGAGTTGCTAATTTCCAACTTCATTCCTTTATGGTCTGAGAAGCTGCATGGTATGAGTCTAATTCTTTTGAATTTGCTGAGACTTGCTTTATGGCCTAGTATGTGGTCAATCCTAGAGAAGGTTCCATGTACTGCTGAGAAGAATGTAAAATCTTTAGCTGTAGGATTGGAAGTTCTGTATATATCTGTTAGATCCATTTGGGCTGTAGTGTCGTTTAAATCTACTGTATCCTTGTTGATCTTCTGTCCTATTGATCTGTCTATTTCTGAGAGTGGAGTATTGAAGTCCCCCAGTACTATTGTATTGGGGTCTAAGTCTCCCTTTAAGTCTGTTAACAAATCTTTTAGATAAACTGGTGCCCTGTAGTTAGGTGCATATACATTGATAATTGTTATATCTTCTTGTTGTATTGATCCCTTAATCATTATATAGTGCCCCTCTTTGTCTCTCTTAACAGTTTTTGTGGTAAAGTTTATGTTGTCCGATATTAAGATGGCTACGCCCGCTCTTTTTTCATTTCTGTTGGCATGGTATATCTTTTTCCAGCCTTTCACTTTCAGTCTGTATGGATCTTTGTTGGAAAGATGTGTTTCTTGTAAGCAGCAAATAGATGGGTTTTGTTCCTTAACCCAATCAGCCAATCTGTGTCTTTTAACTGGACAGTTTAGGCCATTAACGTTCAATGTGACTAATGAAAAGTGGTAACTTTGCCCTGCCATTTGGCAAAGATAAGTTCTAATATATGCTTTGAATTCCCTGTGATCTTTTGCTGTGAGGTTTCCTTCCTTTATCTTCTTTCATATTGATGACTGTGTTTCTGTGTGTAATACATCTTTAAGCATCTTTTGCAGGGCTGGACGAGTGGCGACAAATTCTTTCAATTTCTGTTTGCTATGAAAAGTCTTTATTTCACCTTCATTCACAAATGATAGCTTTGCAGGATATAATATTCTGGGCTGGCAGTTTTTCTCTCTTAGTACCTGGGCTATATCTCGCCATTCCCTCCTAGCTTGTAGAGTTTCTGATGAGAAGTCAGATGTGAGTCTGATTGAAGATCCTCTGAGAGTAATCTGACGTTTCTCTCTTGCACATTTTAGGATCTTTTCTTTATGTTTCACTGTGGAGAGTTTAATTACAACGTGTCGTGGTGAGGATCTCTTTTGGTCGTGTTTATTAGGGGTTCTGTGAGCTTCCTGATCTAGGATTTCTCTGTCCTTCTCCAAACCTGGGAAATTTTCTGCTAATATCTCACTAAAAAGGCCTTCTAATCCTTTCTCCCTCTCCATGCCTTCAGGAACTCCTAGAACCCGAATGTTGGGTTTTTTAATAGTATCCTGAAGATTGCTGACAATATGTTTTAGATTTCTAATTTTCTCGTTTTTTTTTTGGTCTGACTGTATCCTTTCCTGTTCTCTGTCTTCTAAGTCCGATATTCTCTCTTCTGCTTCACCCATTCTGTTTGTAAGGCTCTCTATTGTGTTTTTCATTTGATCTATTGAATTCTTCACTTCAGTCACTATCACAGTTTCCTGTTGTACTAGTTGTTTCATTTCATTTTGATTCCTCCTTAATATTTCATTTTCACAAGAGAGATTTTCAATCTTGTCCATTAAGGATTTCTGTAGTTCAAGAATTTGTTTTTGAGAACTTCTTAATGTTCTTATCAATTTTTTGAGATCTGCTTCTTGCATTTCTTCTATGTCATCATCTTCATAATCTTGAATTGGGGTGTCTTTTTCATTTGAGGGCGTCATGGTGACTTCCTTGTTTTTATTACCTCGGTTTTTGCGTTTGTTATTTGGCATATTGGAGATATTTGGTTTCTTCACTGTGGTGCTTTTTCTTGTTATACTATGACTCTAGATTAAGTGGACTATCTGTTTTTGATGGAGCCTTAGGGCTTGAGATGGGTGTGGCCTGAGAGCTCTGTTTGGTGTGCCAAAGGTGACACTCCCAGGTTAGGCGTGGTAAATCTCTCTCTCTCTCTCTTTCTTTTTTTGATTCAAAAGGGAAGTAATTCCGCACAGCTGAACGAAGTTGGAGGTAGTTAGCAGGCAAATGATATACCCACAGGAGCCAGAGATCGGAAGCTCTTTCCCAAGATCCCCACAGGGAATCTGTTCGGCCCTCAGAGTGGGCTCAAATTCTCCTTCAGTCTCCCACTGGGTTGCCAAAGTTACGGAATTGTATCGTCTCTGGAGAGTGCTCACGTGAATTCCGTGAGTTCTCTCCCCCACTGTCTCTTTTTTCACAGTCTCAGTTCAGTAGCACCACAAATTTACTAGGTCCTAATCTCCTGTTAATTCCCCCTGCCCAGAGTCAGGTTTTTCTGCTAGGCTCAGGGCCGGTGCAGACCTGAGGTCGCTCTGCTTATGACGTATGTCCAAGATGGCGCCTGCTCTTTGTCTTGCTTGCCCTTGAAAGGTGAGCGGAGAGAGAGAAACCCGTGTCCGTACCAGTCACCTTTTTTTTTTTTCTCTCTCTCTCTTCCAGTTAGCCTGGTGAACTTTTCCCCCCCAGGGGTCGTTCCCTCTGGTCTCCTCTGTCCGCTTGCCTGCCGGTGTCTTGGGCTATTGAGGTTCGGCTCACCTCGCGTTCCAGCGCTGGTGTGTTGAGTCTGCCGCTGGTGTCCCGAACTGTGGGCTCCCATGCTCTCCACGCAGGTCCGCTGTGAATCACGTGTTCCGGAAGAGTTTCTTCTGCTGTTTCCTCCCCTACTCTTCCTTGAACCTGCAGTATCTCCACTTTTATTACACTATCTCTCCCTGGACTATCAGTGTGCTCCCTTCCTATTCCGCCATCTTGCCTCCTCCTCTATTTTATTTCACTTTTTGAAAATCTCATCAATCATACTTGATTTTGACGGTCAGTTCCTGTTCTGTGGTTCAGCACAGACCTTGGGATGTCTGCACAAATAGTGGTCACTTTCACTCCTCTCCTCCCATTACCAGACCTTCACTTTCAGTCTAATTATAGTTTTCATTTATATTTCCTTGATTAGTAGTGGTGTTGAGTATGTTTTCATGTACCTGTTTGTAATTTGCATATCTTCCTTTGAGAACTGTGTGTTTTGATCTTCTGCCATTTATTTATTTATTTATTTGAGAGGTAGAAGAACAGAGAGGGAAGGAGGGAAAGATATACATGCAGAGAGAGCTCCCATCTGCAAGGTCATTACCCAAGTACCCTCTATGACCACAGGTGGGCCAGTGTGAAGCTGGGATCTGGAAACTCAATTCTGGCCTCCCACATGTATAGCAGGGATCCAGTCACTTTAACCATCACATGCTCCTGCTGCCTCCTAGTATGTTCGTTAACAAGAAGCTAGAATTGGATTGGGGCTGAGACATGAAACCAGGCACTCCTATTGGGATGTCCCAACCACCAGGCCAAACTCTTCACTCCCACTTTGGAGAATTCTTGACCTCTGTGGGCATCTGCAGATTGTTGGATTAATTAGTTTTTATAGTCTCTATGAACTGGTTTTGTTTGTGGCTATCCTTTTAGAAATTCTAGTAATCCACTTACTTTGCCCTGAGCCTGTGTGAAGACTTCTGCTACTTTAGCACTAGGTGGCTCCCTAAGTTGAAGTTTGCTGCAAGTCAGCTGCCAGTGTGCTGTCACTGCTTCAGTGATGACCTGAGCTCAAACTCAGAATGAACCCAGGAAGTATCCAAAAAGATTAGTCCCTGTAAGCCTTCCCCTGGGGACAAGGGTGGTATAAATGCTCCATCCTGTGGCCACCAGTTCTGAAACATTAACTCACGCTAATCCCTCAGCCCACACAAACCAATACAGCATGGGGTTAGCACATTGCTATGGTCTGTCTCTTGCTGAGATGGACTCACAGCCTGAGATCACTGCAAGTAGCCACAGGTAATGCTGTTTCAGCCCATGTGTCTTCATTTGGCACCTGGAGCAGACCCAGAGGCTCTGTTTGCTGGCACTGGCCTGAGGACAGCAACCATTAGAATCTAGCTAATTTGGGGTTTTAGTAGCTTTGTGGGGTTTAGTAGCTTTGTGGGACAGTCCTGGAAATCCTTGCTGTCTTCCCAAAGATGGTGTAAGTATGATAAAGGCAATCTGTTGGCTACCCAGATTACTACTAAACTGGGACACACTTGGATCTCTTAGTTACCAGGCCCAGCACAATCTCATGTGCATGCCAGGCGCACGTGAAGCTGGTGGTGATACACACTGAAACAGGTCAGCCCCATCAGGGCCACATCTCAGATGCCTGAGCAACTCTAGAGGTTCCAGTTGTGGACACTAGCCTGGCAGTGGAAGTCTTTGGACTTTATCAGGCACTAGATCTCACAGCAGTAGACCCAGCTCTGAGCTTTAAGGCAATGTCCTAAGATCTTTTTTCTGCCCCACTCTCCAGGGGCTGGAGTCTTTCTCCACTATTAGTTGGAAGTTGGGGGATATGTTGTAAAGGCTGTCCCTTGGCCACTTGGCTAAGGGTCCAGAGTCTTAGTCTGTTGGTACAGGCCTGAGGACAAGGATCATGAGGCCTTGTCAGGATCAGCTTTATTTTTAGTGTTCATCATTTACTTAAAAGGCAAAGTAACAGAGAAAGAGAGATAGACGGAGCTGGGGCTGGGGCTCAGTGGGTTAGGCATCTGCCTGCAGTGCTGACATCCCATATGGGCACTGTTTCAGATCCCAGCTGCTCCACTTCTGACCCAGCTCGCTGCTGATGGTCTGGGAAAGCAGTGAATATGGCCCAAGCGCTTGGCCCCCTGCATCTGCATGGGAAACCCAGAAGAAACTCCTGGCTCCTGGTGTCCAATGGGCCCTGCTTCAGCCCTTGCAGTCATTTGGGGAGTGGGCCAGTGGATGGAAGACCGCTCTCTCTGTCTCTCCCACTCTCTTTCTATAACTCTGCATCTCAAGTAAAATAAATAAATCTTTTTAAAAAGGGGGGTGGAAAATCTCCATCTGCTGGGTCATTCCCCAAGTGTTCACAATAGCCAGGGCTGGACTAGGCTGAAGCCAGGAACCAAAAACTTCAGCTAGGTCTCCCACATGGGTGGCAGGGGCCAAGCGCTTGAGACATCAACTGCTGCCTCCTAGGGTACATTAGAAAGAACCTAGATTAGAAGTGGAAGAGCTGTGATTAACTGGGACTCCAGTATGGGATGTGTCCTCCCAGGCAGCAGTTTAATCCACTGCTCCACAACATTTATCCTGGGGCACTGTTGTTTGTTTGTTTGTTTTATTTTTTTAAATCATGGCCAGCCTGGTACTGGATTTTACATCTGTGGTCTGGACTTAATTCACTCTCCTGCTCCCAGGTAGGAGGCGAGCTATCTGTTTCCATGATGTGCTCTACTTGTAGCTGGGGAAGGAGTGATGTGTGAAACTCTTTCCTTGCTGCTTTCTTCAATGCTTCTTTTATTTTTTTAGAAAATTGACTTTTTTATTTGAGAGGAAGAAGGGCGGGAGGATAAGAGAAGAAAGAGGGCAGAGAGAGTGAAAGATTCCATCTGCTGGTTCACTTCCAACATTCTGAGCCCGGCCTGGAGTCAAAGCCAGAAGCTCGAATGCAATGAAAAGTTCTTATGTGGGTGACAGGAGCCCAATTACTTGGGCCATCACCACTGCCTCCCAGGGACTGCAGTGGCAAAAAGCTGGAGTCAGGAGCTCGAGCCAAGAACTGAACCCAGGTACTCCTGTGTGGGCATCAACACCCATTCCAATGTATCTTTTCTTACTATTATATTAAAACCAGGCACTACAGTCTTTTGCTTGGCTTTCATAACTTTTGTGAAGCCAGAATTGGTGTCTGTATGGGAAGATGATCACCAGAGGGTCTTACTCAGCCACCGTCTTGCTGGGAGGCTGTAGGTACAGCCTTAAAGTTCCATATTTGTACATGCTCTTTAACTTTTTCCCCCCCACAAATACACAATGGAATATATATGGCCACTTAAGGGTAAAGATTCTTTACGTCATTCCTGCTGATTTCTGATTTTGTCTCACATGTATTAAATGGAAGGCACTCCAGTTAATAGGGGAGAGACATTTTCAAGGTGGAAATAGACTGCAAATGTTTGAATTCCACCTTTGTCATTTTTCTAGCTGTGCTATCTTGGGTATGTTATCTTACCTCTGTATGCTTCAGTTTGTTTATCTGTAAAATAGGAATTACTCTTTCCTGCATCATAGGGTTGTTGTGAGAATCAATGAAATAATTGATGTTAAACACCTGTCCAACCAGTACTGGATGGGTGTTTCGGTACAGTGGGTTAAGCAGCTGCTTGGGACACCTGGATCACATATCTTCATATTAAAGTGTCAGTTTGAATCCTTGCTGTTTTGCTTCTGATCCAGCTCCCTTCTAATGCACTTGGGAGGCAGTGTATAGTGGCTCTGGTGCTTGAGTTCCTGCCACCCATGTGGGAGACCCAGATGGAGTTCCTAGCTTCAGTGTGGCCCAGCTCCAGCTGTTGTGGCCATCTCCGGGAATGAACCAGGAGGTGGACCACCTCTCTCTTTTCTCCCTCTCTCCCTCTCTTTCTCTCTCTCTCTCTCTCTCTCTCTCACTGACCTCCAAATAAAGAATTAAATAGATCTTTTTTAAAAGGGTGCCTTGCACACGAGAATGAGGCAGTAGGTGTTAGCTATTGATGTTTTGTGATTTTTACTATTGGAGTTAAGTAGAGTAAGAGTAGAGATGGTAAAGATACTGAATCTTCAGAAATTAACTTCTTGACTGATAAATCATACTGTGACATGGTAACTCAGAATCAGTGATGTGTAAAATTTCTATTTTGTCTTGCAAAGGGCAGGCCAGTCATGCTCCAGTGTGTAATATATAAAATAGAAGCTCAGTTTATAAGAGTGAGAATTGTGGATCACCATCAAGGTAGTGTGAATGAGTAAGGATAAAGTCATGATGATTACTGGAAAAATGATTGGAATCTCATCCCAAAGAATTTCCTTTCTAGGTTGGTTATTGATGGATAAGCTGTTAAAGTTATTAGGTATCCTTATCAAATCTTCTGACTATATTTTCTGAGCTTCCAAATTGATGATTATATGTGGGGAGCAACTCGGACTAGACTGTTACTGGAATTAAGACTTATTCTATGCATCTGCTCTCCCACAATATGGCGCTGGGAGAGGAGGAAACAGCTTCTACACAGCTGCCTCCAGTTCAACCAATAAACAGCAGGACCTGCTCCTGATTGGAGGAGAGCAGCGTACTCGGCGTGTGGGTAGCCGAGTTGGGATTGGTGGAAGAGGACTATAAAGGAGGAGAGAGACAACATGCACAGGGAACATCTATCTGAAGGAACACCTGTGCAGCCCCCGAGAGAGCCGGCCGGCGGTGTGCCGCTCCCCTGCGGAAGTGGGGAAAGTGGCAGGGGGAACTGCCCTTCCACGGAGGTGGAAGGGACGGTAGCCAACCCGGGAAGAACCAGCAGCAAACCCGGGGAGGGCCGAGCAGACAAAAGAACAGCGCAGGGTCCTGTGTCGTTCCTCCACGAAGAGGGGGAGCGACAATTATATATAGTTTTGTATTAGATTATTAGGTAATCTAATAATTTATAATGTGTGTGCAGTACTTTTCAGAACTGTAAGTAAATATTTCTTCCTAATAGTGATTCATTCATATAAGATGCAAAATTTTCTAGGAATACATTGATTTACAAAAATGTTGAGAAAAATGACTTACTTCCTTATTCTTTATGTAGCTCACTGGAACGAAGTATTGAGGAAAGCTTAATTTAGCACTGTATGTAGTGCTATAGTTAATAGTAGTTGGAAAGTTTTTTGGCATTTTTCCTATCAAAAATGGCATCCAAATTTTCTGAAATGAGAATTCCTCTATCTTCTAAAGCTTTTCTTGAAGAAAGGAACCTTTTTTTATAATAGACAATGACAAGAAGAGAGGCAAGATGCAACATTTATTAGGTTATATCAGATGATTAATAGTGGTAGGTATTTCAGGACTTAGATTTTGTAGTTTTTAGATTTTTTAAGATGAGTGTTTACTGTAATTAAAGAAACATATACTTTCCTTATTTCTTCCTTAAAAGTAAATGATGAGGTGGAATCTGCATTACAATGAAGAAAGCGCCAGGTTTTCTCCATACTAACCATCCCAAGTGATTTGTGACACAGAGATAGCCATTAAAAATAGCAGAAATGCAATTAACAATTCTTGGATGGTAGAGAATTGTCTTCTAAATAAAGAGAGCACTGTTTTAATTTTCAGTCTTCTATTGAGAGAAGCACATTTGAGCATTTTGGTTGATCTTGCCCTGAAGAGATGCAGCAAAACCTACACTCAGAATTAACATTAGGGTGTGTAGAATATCCAGAAGGCTAGGAAGAGGAAGCAGTGATTACGTATCAGTTACTTAGTCAGAAGAGAATCATTTACACTCTCACTGGCAAAAACCATATCCTCTGAAAGTACAGCTTTTTAGAGGAAAAACCTAATGTTGTTTTCTCTGTCTGCGCAATGCTGTTCTTTACCGTGACATAATTAGTTATTTGGAAATGTTAGTTTTTGGTAGCATTTCAGGTTAAAAAAATTGTTGGTTCTTTGATAAATAACTTGAGGCTAAATTTAAATCTTTTAATCAAAAAAGTGGCTAAGCATTCCAAGAAGACTTAAATTGGCATGCCAGTTGGAAATAATGACTTTTTAATATTTTAAATTGGTTTGTAAGATTTATTTATTTAATTGAAAGGCATTGACAGGGGAGAGGAGAGAGAGAGAGAGAGAGAGAGAGAGAGAGAGAGAGAGATTGATCTTCCATCGACTGGTTCACTCCCCAAATGCCTACAACAGCCACCCACATCTGGGCCAGGCCAAAGCCAGGAGCCAGGAACTTCATAGAAGTTTTACACATGGGTGTCAGGAAATTAAGTACTTGGATTATCATCTGTTGCATCCCAGGTACATTAGCAGGAAGCTGTATCAGAAGTGGAAGCTGGGACTCTAACTGGGACTCCAGTATGAGATATGGGCGTCACAAATGGCAGCTTAACCCACTGTGTCACAGTGCCCACCCTGACTGTTTTTACTTGAAAGAACGTTAAGATAATCTTTTTTTCCAGTTTTTTAAATTTAAATTTTAATTAATTTTTAAGAGATTTGATGTGATTTATAGATATAATTCATTTTTTCTTTTAAAAAAAGATATTTATTCAGCATCATGATTTTATTTTATTACATTTAGCAATCAACAGCATGGGTACAAAAAAGGAAAAAACTACATTAAAATCCTTTGTTGGAATGCTTTACACTTTCCACAGAACAGAAACTAAAATAATCTGTTATACAATTAGTCACAAATATAGTCCTCAAGTTTTTTTTTTTTTCCCCATACACATGAGTATTGTCTAAAACATGTCTTGTTTGTAGCAGCTAGGCCTTGCCACAACTGTGCATGGCTGAGTTCACAAATCTGTTGTAACCTGTAGCTTCCCTGTCACTAGATAATCTTTTTTTTTTTTTTGACAGGCAGAGTGGACAGTGAGAGAGAGAGACAGAGAGAAAGGGCTTCCTTTGCCGTTGGTTCACCCTCCAATGGCCGCCGCGGCCGGCGCGCTGCGGCCGGCGCACCGCGCTGATCCGATGGCAGGAGCCAGGTGCTTTTCCTGGTCTCCCATGGGGTGCAGGGCCCAAGCACCTGGGCCATCCTCCACTGCACTCCCTGGCCACAGCAGAGAGCTGGCCTGGAAGAGGGGCAACCGGGACAGAATCCGGCGCCCCGACCGGGACTAGAACCCGGTGTGCCGGCGCCGCTAGGCGGAGGATTAGCCTAGTGAGCCGCGGCGCCGGCCTAGATAATCTTTTAAAATAAAACTTTTCAGGGCTGGCACTGTGGCATAGAGGGTAAAGCAGCCTCCTTCAGTGCCAGCATCCCATATGGGCACCAGTTTGAGTCGCAGCTGCTCCATTTCCCATCCAATTCTCTGCTTTGGCCTGGGAAAGCAGTAGAAGATGGCCCAAGACCTTGGGCTCCTGCACCCATGTGGGAGACCCGGAAGAAGCTCCTGGTTTCTGGCTTTGGATCAGCACAGCTCCAGCCTTTGCACCCAGTTGGGTAGTAAACCAGTAGATGGAGAAGGAAGACCTATCTCTCTCTCTCTCTCTCTCCCTCTCTCTCTATATAACTCTGACTTTCAAATAAATAAATAAATCTTAAAAAAGAAAAAAAATTTCATAACTGTGCAATTCTTTGTTTTTATAAACAAATAAAGAGTAATTTTATTTAAAAAATTGTCCATCATTATAGTCCAAGGAATTTATACCACATGGTTAAAATGATCAGTCAACAGTTTCTTTTTTTTTTTTATTTGACAGGTAGAGTTGTAGACAGTGAGAGAGAGAGACAGAGAGAAAGGTCTTCCTTCCGTTGGTTCACTTCCCTAATGGCTGCTATGGCTGCTATGGCCACTGATCCAAAGCCAGGAGCCCGATGCTTCTTCCTGGTCTCCCATGCGGGTGCAGGGCCCAAGGACTTGGGCCATCCTCCACTGCCCTCCTGGGCCACAGCAGAGAGCTGGACTAGAAGAGGAGCAACCGGGACTAGAACCCAGCACCCATCTGGGATGCCGGTGCTGCAGGTGGAGGATTAACCAAGTGAGCCACGGCGCTGGCCCTCAGTCAACAATTTCTATGAATAATCAATTTAATGTATTTTAACTGAACTCTAACAAAGCTTGGGAAACAGAAATGGTGTAATGTGTGTTTTATTCAGCATTGTGTGCTGTATTTTATTACTGTCTTGTACATTTTTAAAAAAAAACACAATGGCAAAGCCATCTAGGCTAGTTACTAGGAATACTGAAAGAACTTAGATATTACCCATCCTCCTTTTTTACATGAATGGAGGTGTATCTGGACTGTAGATATCATGGAGTGTATTGGTGTTCTTCAGAGATATTTTTTGTTGCATGTCTTTTATAAAACTTAGTTGGAATATAAACCACTACTTTACCGGACTTCTGTCTCCCAAGTGTCAGTAATTTTCCCCCTTTCCTCCATTAGCCATAAGTTTATTTTTTATTTTATTTTTTTAAAGATTTATTTTATTTATTTGAAAGAGTTACAGAGAGAGGTAGAGACAGAGAGAGAGGTCTTCCATCACTAGTTCACTCCCCAAATGGCTGCAACAGCTGGAGCTGCACCGATCTGAAGCCAGGAGCTTCTTCCGGGTCTCCCACGTGGGTGTAGGGGCCCAGGCCATAGCAGAGAGTGGGATTGGAAGAGGAGTAGTGGGGACTAGAACTGGTGCCCATATGGGATGCTGGCGCCTCAGGCCAGGGCATTAACCCATTGCACCACAGCGCCAGCCCCAAGCCATTAGTTTAGATATAAGATTAAGTATCTCTTGTGTGAAACCTCTCCTGATTTTTTCTGAAGTAGAATTGATCACTTCTTTTATATGTCACTTTTTTTAATCCATGTCTGTTTCTGTAAACTTTTGGGGGTAAATATGTACTATATTGTATAGTTCCAGTGCCTAATACATTCTATGGCACTTAGAAGATGAGTAATGAATATTTGCAGAATGAACTATTTTTTTAAAAAAAGCTTCAGGATTTATAATCAAAGTTAAATAGATTAGGGAATAAATAGTATCTTTGGTATCTTCCATTTGCTTCATTCTTACTTCACTTAATACTCTTGGAAGTACTTCTAAATCTAGATATTTACCCCATAAACCTTTTCCTTCATATCTAAATGTCTTATGATAATTTTTGACTTATTATTTTTAGATTATTTGGATGACCACAATATAATAAAGTAAGTCTGGGGGGTTGGTGTTGCGGTACAGTGGTTTAAGCTGTCACCTGCAATGTCAGCTTTCCATATTGGGATGCCAGTTCAAATCCTTCTGCTTCTAAACTACCTCCTTGCTAATGCACCTTGAAAGCAGTAGAAGATGGCCTAAGTACTTTGGCCCCTGCCACCCATATTGGAGACTTGGATGGAGTTCCTGTCTCCAGGCTTCAGCCCGGCCTAGCCCAGGCTATTGGGACCATTTGGGTAGTGAACTAGTGGGTGATAGAGCTCTTTCTTACCACTCTCACCTCCCCACCCCCAGTTTCTCTGCCTCTCAGATAAAATAAATAAATCCTTTAGAAAATAATTTTTCATGTGAGACATTGCTACAATCCTCTCATTTTCCTTTCTAGGATTACCTCTCATTATCTCCTTTCTGGGCTCTGAGCAGCACATTACTTAGTGTTCTAAGAACATATTCTAAACTTGTATTTCAGTAGTACTGTGCAAGAAGGTATGACTTTGAGTGGAAATTGAACTCTTCATTCATCCACATCTCATTTAATATCATTTTTTTTTACTGTTTACTCCATTCCTGCAAAGTAGTTTATAGTGTTTGTTATTAATCTGCTTCAGAAACATTATAAGATTCCACTAAAGAATTTTCAATGGATGGAAACATTTCTTTCCCAGCATGGTTCAGTTGGGCAGCTTTCTGCTCCTTAATTCATTTGTTTATTCCTTCCTTCTATTTTTTTAGTTGGTAAAAATTCTTGCATTTAATCTATGTTAAATTAACAGAAGCCGCTGTTTGGTGTAGTGGTTAAGATGTCATTTAGGACACCCACCTCCCATATCAGAGTACCTGGGTTCCAGTCCTGGCTCCATTCATTCTCAGTTGTGACTTTCTGCTCATGTACACCTCAGGATGCAGGAGGTGATGGGTCAGGTTGTTGGGTCCCTGCCACCCACATAAGAGACCCAGATTGAGCTCCTGACTCCTGGTTTCAGCATGGCTTGGCCTTAGCTGTTGTGGGCATTTGGTAGTAAACCAGCAGAAGGGAGGTCTGTCTGTCTCTCTGTCTCTTTGCCTTTCCAGATAAATAAAATGAATAAAAATATTCAGTGAAAAAAACCCTGGAAAATATTGAAGTGCATTTACTTTACAGTAACCTAATGAAGCAATGTCATACCAGTAACTTCATTCACATATTTGTTTCCCACATTTTTTAAAAGATTATTTATTTATTTATTTGACAGGTAGAGTTATATACAGTGAGAGAGAGAGAGAGAGAGAGAGAGAGACAGAAAGGTCTTCCTTCCATTGGTTCACTCCCCAAATGGCTGCAACAGCTGGAGCTGCGCCAATTCCAAGCCAGGAGCCAGATGCTTCCTCCTGGTCTCCCATGCGGGTGCAGGGGCCCAAGCACTTGGGCCATCTTCTAATGCTTTCCTGGGCCACAGCAGAGAGCTGGACTAGAAGAAGAGCAACCAGGACTAGAACTGGCCGCCCATATGGGATGCTGGCACTGTAGGTGGAGGATTAACTTAGTGCACCACGGCGCCGGCTTCTCCCACATTCTTTTGCTATGAAAGTTTTACATGTATGTCATTCTATATAGATAACAGAATTCTAAATGATATACTTCTTAAAAATATATTTATTTATTTAAAAGGCAGAGGGACAGAGAAAGAGATCTCACATTCTTTGGTTCACTCTCCCAGTGCCTGTAACAGCCAGGCCTGGGTCAAGCCAAAGCCAGGAATCTGGAACCCCATCTTGTTCTCCCTTGTGGGTGGCAGAGACTCAGGTATTTGAGCCATCATCTGCTGTGCATGCTGACTCCCAGGGTACACATTAGCAGAAAACTGAATCAGAAATGGAGTAGTTGGAACTTAAACCAGACACTCCAATATGGAATGCCAGCGTCCTGAGTGGCAGCTTACTGTGTTGGCCACAATACTTACCCTAAAACCATATACTTTTTATAAGCCTTTCTGCTTTGTTTGGAGCCCAACCAATGAAATGTATTAAAGTCAAGATACTCTTGTAATTTAGATACGCTATAAACACAGAATTCCTTGGTAAGGAAGAAAGTCAGACTCTAGAAAAAGGGAAAGATGGTTTATGTCACTCAACATGAAGGACAGTGAAATTGTCATTCAAGCTGCTACTATCTTCTGAGGAATAGCTCTACCCAACGTGGCCTGTGGTAATTCTAAAATAGCATGCAAGAACGGACAGTGTGGGAATGGGTTTAATATTGGCAGGATTGCATGCAAAAGTTCTGGGTTTTATTTCAACAATTATTTATTCCTTACTGTAATGTTCCCAGGAATTTTTATCCTATAGATAAAATTAATAATATTCACAGTCACATCTGATTCCTCTCTGTTGCTCCATTCTCATCTGCATTGTTTTGGGCACCTTTGAAAGAGATTGTACATTTTAGTTTCTTACTTCTTTGGACTGAAAAGGAAAATCATAGCTAGAATTTTAGAAATACCAATATCACTGTTCTCTAAGTCTCTCATTCATTTCTTCATTTCCCTTCCTTTTCTTTTAGTTTTTCTGCTCTGTTAGACATCTAGGTGAGGAGGAAGTATTTTATGCTTGGGCTGATGGTTGAGTTATTACTCTCTTTTTTTTAAAAAAAGATTTTATTTATTTATTTGAGAAGTAGAGTTATAGACAGAGAGGGAGAGACAGAAAGGTCTTCTGTCCACTGGTTCACTCCGCAAAAGGCTGCAACAGCCGGAGGTGAGCTGATCCAAAGCCAGGATCCAGGAGCTTCTTCTGGGTCTCCCATTTAGGTACAGGGGCCAGAGCACTTGGGCCATATTTTACTGCTTTCCCAGAGGATAGCAAGGAGCTGTATCAGAAGAGGAGGAGCCAGGACTCGAACCGGCACCCATATCGATGCCAGTGCCACAGGCAGAGGCTTAACCTACTACACCAGAGTGCGCTGGCCCTGAGTTGTTACTTTTTAGTGCTGGCAATTCTGAAGGAAAAAAGGTAAGTTTTCTGGAGAATTCTTTTGGTTGTTATCTGGACAAGTTTAGGAGCAAAGATCGAGCTGACATGGCATAGCAGGTAAAGCCACCAGCTGCGATGCCAGCATCCCATATGCGTGCTGATTCACGTCCTGGCTGCTCCACTTCCAATGCAGCTCTCTGCTAGTGGCCTGGGAAATTCAGTGGAAGATAACCCAAATGTTTGGGCCACTGACACCCACATGAGACCCAGATGAATTTCCTGGCTCCTGGCTTGGGCCTGGCCCAAATGCATTGTGGCCATCTGGGGAGTGAATCAGTGGATACAGAATCAATCAATCAATCAATCTCTCTCTCTCTCTCTCTGTCTCTCTCCCTTCCTTTCTCCCTCCCTCTTTCTGAAACTCTTGACATTCAAATAAATATATCTTAAATTAAGAAGCAAAGATAGGGGCATGTTTTCTGGAGATCTTTAGAGATCCCTAAATGTAGATTGGATAGCAGAGTGAAGTTCCAGTTGTCTCATATTGCTAGGACTGCCAAAACTCAAACCTACCAGATAGAAGAGACCAGATTTCGGAACCATCCAGTATGTTGTATGCTATGATTTCTTTCTTGTTTTGGCTTTTTCCTTTTTAGTGTTTTGAAACATAGCATATGCAATAGAAATAATTGCATGTATTTGCAATTTAAATAATAGTAAAATGGAGTTTCTGTGTACTCATAGCTCAGTATAAGAGAGACATGTTGCCTTCTGGTACATTGCTCAGATTTCATTAAATACATTGTTATCAGGTAGTACTTTATCTTTTAGGTTTTATTCCATCTACAGATCATGTTAAGCTAGTATCTACATTATCTACATCTGGTCATCAAAGTAAGAGAGTTTTTCTTTTTTAACTATTTCTATATCGATTTCATATGTTTTAAATAAAGTGATGTTAAGGGTTCATGAAGTGATTGATTATTAAAGCTATTCATTTTTCATTTTGTGTTTCAAAAAGCTTGCAATGGGACAGATTCTTTGCTAAGCCCAGAGCAAACCCCAGCAGTACTGTGTACTTTTTCTTTACTATATGTTCTTTTGGCATCATAATACTGTTTTCTTTCCCTTTTGCTTGATGCTAGCCTAAAACTCCATGGCTATATCTTTTCTAATTTTAGCTTCTTGTGAATAGAGCTGTATTTTATGCAGTACAGTATACTGAACTTTCAGTATACTCTTTAGAATACCAGAAATGATCAACAGGCAGGAAAGCAGAAATATCTTTAGAGACTGTCACTGGGTAGTGCTAAGCATCAAAATTCCCCTACTTGCTCCATCACAGCTTCGCTTAGCTTCGCTTCGCTTCACTTCTCTTGATTTATTTATTTATTTATTTTGAAAGAGTTAGAGACAGAGAGAAAGATCTGTCATCAGGTTCACTCCCCAGATTGTAGCAACTGGCTGAAACCAGGAGTCTGGAGCTTCATCTGGGTCTCCCATCTGGATGGCAAGGGCCCAAACATTTGGACCATCTTCCGCTGCTTTTCCCAGGCTATTAGCAGGGAGCTAGATTGGAGGTGTAGCAACTGGGACACAAACCAGCACCCATATGGGATGCTGGTGTTGTAGGTGGTGGTTTAATTCACTGTACCACAATGCTGGCCCCATAGCTCTTTTTATAGTGGTGTGACTCCCTGTCATTATTTGGGAATTTCTTAGCAGGCTGATAGCAAGTACCAAAAGTCATCCTTTTGTTGCACAAATTCTTCCAAAAGCTTTATTTTCAGTGGTGGGTGGATTGAAATGGAGCATTTGCTATGTTAGTATAAGGAATAATTAAGATTTGATTGGAATGAGTCAGATCAGTACCAAAAATTTATAAACACTTTCATTTTGATATACATTTTCCCCCAGAAACCTTTTATTTAAGGTATTCAAACGTTATGCATTTCATAAATATAACTTTAGGAGCATAGTGATAGTGATTCTTCACATCATATCCACCCTCCCACCTATCTCCCATCCTTCTTCCTTCTTCCTCTCTTATTCCCATTCTTATTTTTACTAAGATTTATTTTCAGTTAACTTTATACATAGAAGATTAACTCTGTAATAAGTAAAGAGTTCAACAAATAGTATGAAAAAAAAATCTGTTCCTCAACAGTTTTTTGATTTCTCTTTTGATATTTTCTATGATCCTCTGTTTATTCAGGAGCATGTTATTCAGTCTCCATGTGTTTGCATATGTTCTGGAGATTCTTAAGTTGTTGACTTCCAGCTTCATTCAATTGTGATTAGAGAAGATGCATGGTATGATTTTGATTTTTTTTTTTTAATTTGATGAGACTTGTTTTATGGCCTGACTTGTGGTCTATCCTAGAGAAAGTTCCATGCACTGGTGGGAAGAATGTGTATTCTGCAACTTTACAATGAAAAATTTTGTAGATATCTGTTAGTTCCATTTGGTCTATAGTGTCGATTAAATCTGCTGTTTACTTGCTGATTTTCTGTCTGGTTGATGTGTTCATTGCTAAAAATGGGGTATTGAAGTCCCCCATTACTATTGTAGAAGGTCTATATCTCCCTTTGGATCCATTAACATTTCTTTTAAATAGCCAGATGCCTTGTAACTAGGTGCATATACATTTATTATAGTCACATCTTCCTGTTGAATTGATCCCTTAATCATTATATAGTGCACTTCTTTGTCTCTTAAGAGTTTTTGTGTTAAAGTCTGTTTTATCTGATATTAGCTCTTTTTTGGTTTCTGTTAGCATAGGATATCTTTTCCATCCTTTCACTTTCAGTCTGACTGTATCTTTGTTGGTGAGAAGAGTTTCTCGTAGGTAGCAAATAGATGTTTTTTTCTTTTCCATTCAGCCAGTGTGTATCTTTTAGTTGGTGAGTTGAAGCCATTTACATTTAAGGTGACTATTGATAACTAACAAGTTGGCCCTGCTGTTTTTCCATAAATATTTCTGTTGTTTACTTTGGATTTCCTTTGTACTGTTACTGGGAGATTTTTTTGCCTTTACCTTCTTTCATAGTGATGACTGTGTTTCTGTGTTTCTGTGTATAGCACATCCTTAAACATCTTTTGTAAGGCTGAATGAGTGTTGACAAATTCTTTCAATTTTTGTTTGTTATAGAAGGTCTTTATTTCACCTTCATTCATAAATGAGAGCTTTGCAAGGTATAGTATTTTGCATTGGCAATTTTTATTTTTCTGAAGACTCGGACTATATCTCGCCATTTTCTTCTAGCCTGTAGGATTTCTGATGAGAAGTCTATTGTGAGTCTAATTGGAGATCCTCTGCAAGTAAGCACATTTTAGAATCTTTTCTTTATGTTTTACTGTGGAGGATTTGATTACAGTGTGTCATGGTGAAGATCTTTTCTGGTCATGTCTATTAAGAGTTTTATGTGCTTCTTGTACTTGGATGCCCCTTTCTTTCTCCAAATTGGAGAAGTTTTCTGTAATTATTTCACTAAAAAGGCCTTCTAATCCTTTCTCTCTTTCCACACCTTCAGGAACTGCTAAGTCCTTTGGTGGTATCCCATAGATCTCCAACAGTGTTTTTTTGTTTTCTAATTTCTTCTTCTTCTTTTTTTTTTTTTTTTTTATTGGGGGGATGCTGATTATAAAATGTCCAGACATTTGTCTTCTAACTCAGATATATTTTCTTCTGCCTTACCAATTCTGTTGTTAAGGCTTTCTACCACATTTTTTATTTATTCTATTGCATTCTTCATTTCCAAAATTTCATTTTGATTTCTCTTTAAAATCCCCATTTCATGAGAAAAATTTTCTTTCATGTCATGTACAGATTTCTTTAGATCATGGATTTGCTCCTGATTACTTTTATGTAATCCTACCATCAGTTTTTTGAATTCTGTTTCTGGCATTTTTTCAATATCTTCATTTTCACATTCTAGCATTAAAGTGTTGCATTCCTTTGGGGGTGTCATGTTGTCTTCCTTATTCTTGTTTCTTGAATTGTTCCATTTACTTTCAGGCATTTGTGGAGATACTTGTTAGTTTATTTTTTTTTCCCTACAGTGGCTTTTATCTTTGGACAATACCTCTGTGGATTAGTAGAGTGTCTTCTCCTTCAGTGAGTACTCTGAAGTGTGTGCTGGGTGTGGCCAGGGAGCTCTGTTAAGTGCTTCAAGGTGAGAGGAGTATCCACAGTGACTCTCAAACTTGGCATGGTCGGCCGGCGCCGCGGCTCACTAGGCTAATCCTCCGCCTAGCGGCGCCGGCACACCGGGTTCTAGTCCCGGTCGGGGCGCCGGATTCTGTCCCGGTTGCCCCTCTTCCAGGCCAGCCCTCTGCTGTGGCCAGGGAGTGCAGTGGAGGATGGCCCAGGTGCTTGGGCGGCCATTGGAGGGTGAACCAACGGCAAAGGAAGCCCTTTCTCTCTGTCTCTCTCTCTCACTGTCCACTCTGCCTGTAAAAAAAAAAAATAAATAAATAAAAAAATAAAAATAAAAAAATAAAAAAACAAAAACAAAAACAAAAAACTTGGCATGGTAAATCTTACTTTTTTTTTTTTTTTTAATCATAGGGGTTGTTTGTTCAGCTCTGTTGTCATAGTCTCACCCTCACTTCCTTTCCCAGGAGACAAATGCCTGGGCACTAGCTCCAGTGGATACAGTATTCATCCACGCTGCCACAAAAACCACACAAAGGATCCATGCAGTCCTTGATATGAGCACAGATCCTGCAGCAGTGGCCCTCACCAGGGAATCAGGAAGCCCTGAGTGTTTGGAGCTGCCCATAGTGACTACCTGTAGTCCCAGACACACTCTGTACCCTCCCAAGCAGCCACAGTGTTTTCACGGTCACGACACACAAGGCTCCCACAGTCATGAGCACTCAGTTCCCTGTCAGTTCCTCCAGCCAGACTGAGGCCTCTGCTCTTGGCTGGTTGCTGGGCTCGCAGACACAGGCTGGTACAACTCTTACATATGTCCAAAATGGCACCCGCCTGCCCTCTTCTAGTTACAGGACATTGGTGCCTTGTGATTGGGGAGAGAGAAACATGCCACCCTTTTTTTCCTTCTAGGTTGGCAGTTATACTGTCCCCCATAGGGCTCCAAGCCAGACTTACATCAGGCTTTTCCCACAGCTTTATCGCCAGTGGCTTGGGCTGCTGCAGTCTGGTCTCATCTCATTCTCCAAACCTGGTGCTGAGGCTCTCGGCTGCTGGGGTCCTGAGTCATGCGTGTCCACACCCTCCACATAGAACCACAATGTCCCTCTAATTTGGGTGGAGTTTCCTGTACTGTTTTCTCCCTAACTCTTCCCTAAAATTACACTCTTAATGTTTTTTAAACTATCTTTTCCTACACTAGAGCAGTAAGCTTTCTCCCTATTCTGCCATCTTCTTTGATACACATTTTAATATATAGATAAGCAGGGAATATTTGTATTTTGTGAATACCCCCCTCCTTTTTTTTTTTTTTTTTTTGACAGGCAGAGTTAGACAGTGAGAGAGAGAGAGACAGAGAGAAAGGTCTTCCTTTTGTTGGTTCACCCCCCAAATGGCCGCTATGGCCCTCGTGTTATGGCCGCTACGGCCCTTGTGTTGTGGCTGGCGCGTTGCAGCCGGTGCGCTGAGCCGATCCAAAGCCAGGAGCCAGGTGCTTCCTCCTGGTCTCCCATGCAGGTACAGGGCCCAAGGACTTGGGCCATCCTCCACTGCACTCCCAGGCCACAGCAGAGAGCTGGACTGGAAGAGGGGTAACCGGGACAGAATCCAGCTCCCCAACTGGGACTAGAACCTGGGGTGCCGGTGCTGCAGGCGGAGGATTAGCTTAGTGAGCTGTGGTGCCGGCCATGAATACCCTTTTGAGACTTAAGTTTCAATTTTAATAGTATAATATTTAGGCAACTTTTAACTAGTCTAGTTTTAACTGGTGTACTTTATTACAAAGCAAAGGCTTTTCTTTTTTAAGGCAGTTTTACTTCAAACTAATAGCAAACATGAGAAATAATTGCATATAAAGATTATTCAGTTTTCTTAATGGCACTGGTGAAAAGAATTATTTTAATTTCATTTTATTAAAATTAATTAATTTTATTTTCTAAATTGTATTTAGTGCTAATTCTATACACACACAATATTAAACTTTTTTGAAAGCAGCCACATTCAAATATTTGTAAGCTAATGACTTTAATTTTGTGGTGGTGTGTTGCAGAACATAATGATTGCAATAGTAGAAAAGATATCAATCTCGTTTATGGTTGCAGGCACCCTGCAGAACATTAAGAAATATTTCTGTGAGTGGATTTCAAACTTTACTCACTGGCTTCCACGGTTAGAGATTTATTTTCTCATGTCCCAGTATGTATATATCCCATAGCCCTAAAGCAAAGTTTCATGAAGCAGTACTTTGCTACACTGCCTATAATACTTCAGTAAATGAAATTCTTTTTGTTAAAAAATAGATTTCAGTTGAGCACACTCAATGATTTTACTACCCAGGAATAGATCATGACTTACAGTTTGAAAAGTACTGATTTATGCTAACCTTTCTTTATATCAAAGAAAGCTGAAGGGGTCACTAAAGTATGCTTTTTGTCCATGCATTTCTATATTTTAAAATTGCTTTTCATTTGTAGTTTTAATTTTAAATTGTATCTCCCAATATTTAAAAATTGCCCCAACACAAGTGTTACAGATTGACTTGAAAATGATGTCACTGGAACATAGCATAAGATGTTTAAAGATGTATTCATTTATTAAAAGACAGAGTTCCAGAGATAGAGAGGGAGAGAAAGAGAGAGATCTTGCATCTGCTGGTTCACTCTCCAGATGGCTGCAATGGCCAGCACTGGATGAGGCTGAAGCCAGGAGCCAGGAGCTTCTTCTGGGTCTCCCACAAGGGTAGGAGGGGCCCAAGTACCTGGATCATCTTCTGCTGCCTTTCCCAGGCCATTAGCAGGGAGCTGGATCAGAAGTGGAGCAGCCAGGACATGAATCAGCATCCATATGGGATGCTGGCATTGCAAGCAGCAGCTTAACCCCACTACACCACAATGCTGGCCCCTAGTATTAAGATTTTTTTAAAGTTTCAAGCATTGTGGTTTCTATTTTCTGGTATCCTTGAAACAAATAAGTATGGTTTCTCGTACAACACAGAAGCTATTTACCAGCCCTACCCAAAATATTTCCCAACAAAATAAATAAATTTTACTTATCTCTAAGCCTAAGTCAACATGTGCACTAGTAACGTGTCTCTGCTCAGAAGATAACTCCCTCAGAACATCACTTCAAATAAAAGGGTGGACATGTCTTTGTGCTATCATAACATATGTCACAAAGTGTTCACGTTAAAACCGTGTACTTTTTCTGACAGTTTTTCTCAGAATTGCCCTACATTTAATTTTTTTTTTAAATCAGAGTTCTTACTAATTTTAATTCTGTTTCTGTACTAGAAGAAAGACTATAAAGGTGGGGGCAGACTGGTCGTAGGCTACTAGTGTTATGCACAGAGAAGGAGGAGCTACCATTTGACTCTTCATATTACAGAGAAAAACCACCCCCTATGGTTGAAGCACGTTCATAATGGCCCAAGTAACTGAAAGGTGTGAGATCATATTTGGTGCCCTTTATTTGGAAAAGCTGGGAAAAAGCAAAAAATATGTGAGAGATATTTTTACCTGCAATGACTAAAGTAAAATTTGTGTGTGTGTGTGTGTGTGTGTTTAAGGGGAACTAAAAAATAGATGTAAGGAAATTTCATTTTTGTGGTTTACATCTTGGTAGATTAACCATTATTATCTATTAACTATTTATTAACCATTATCTTAGTTGCAGTTTAGGTTAAACAAATATTTATGTAAAAGATGTTCTCCTAGGCTTGAGATATATACAAATAAAATTGTTCTTTTTTTCTGGGCCACATTGTGGTACATGAGGTTAAGTTGCCACCTGCAAGACTGCATCCCATATGAGAGCTGGTTTGAGTCCTGGCCGCTCTGCACCCTTCTAATGCACCAGAGAAAGTAGCAGAAGGTGGGCCAGATGGAGTTCCAGGCTCCTGACTTTGACTTGGCCCAGCCCTGGCCATTGTGGCCATTTGGGGAGTGAACCAACGGATGGAAGATCTCTCTCTCTCCCTCTCTCTCTCACACACACATACCTACTCTGTTTCAAATAAATAAATAAATCTCATTTAAAATATTCCTTTCTTCAAAGAACATAAAATCTGACATTCAAAAATGGTACAAATGTTTTATCAGATCTGTCTTTCAGGGTAGCAACAGGCTTAGTTTTCTAGTAGTTGTACCATGAAGCATGAAATATAATGACCTTTGATTAATTTAAGGGAATATTCTAAAATATAAATAATTATAAATTTAGTTTTCGAGTGTTGTGATTTCCATTTATCTGTGAGTGAAATAGGATTTAAGGTTTATTTATTGAAAGGCAGAAGTACAGAGTGAGAGGGAGAGAGAGAGATAGAATGAAGTCTTTGTTTTGCTGGTTCACTCTACACATGGCTGCAATGGTCTGGTGGGCCAGGTCAAAATCAGGAGCCTGGAACTCTATCCCAAACTCCCAGGTGAGTGGCAGGGGCCCAAGCACTTGGGACATCTTCTGTTGCTTTCCCAAGCACATTAGCAGGGAGTTGGATCCGAAGTAGAGCAGTGGGACCCAAACCAGTGCTCAGATATGGGATGCTGGCATTGCAGGCAGCGGCTTAGCCCACTGTGCAACACTGCCTGTCCCCCCGACCCCTGCAAGTGTTTTGTCTTAAACTATTTTAAAGTAAAATTGAAAACTATATAAAATGTGAAAATATGGACTATATTTTATTAGAAGTTTTTTTTTTTTTTTTTTTTTTTTTTTTTTTTTTGACAGGCAGAGTGGACAGTGAGAGAGAGAGAGAGAGAGAGAGAGAGAAAGGTCTTCCTTTTTGCTGTTGGTTCACCCTCCAATGGCCGCCGCAGCTGGCATGCTGTGGCCGGCACACGGCGCTGATCCGATGGCAGGAGCCAGGTACTTATCCTGGTCTCCCATGGGGTGCAGGGCCCAAGGACTTGGGCCATCCTCCTTGGCCACAGCAGAGAGCTGGCCTGGAAGAGGGGCAATTGGGACAGAATCCGGCGCCCCGGCCGGGACTAGAACCTGGTGTGCCGGCACCGCAAGGCGGAGGATTAGCCTAGTGAGCCGCAGCGCCGGCTTAGATGTTTGTTTTTAATAATGTAACTAGATGTTTTCTAAATATTTGTTGACTGAATAAATGAATTAATTTGCTGAAAATATCTTAAATTTTGGTCTCAAGTCCTTGTTGTGGGTTTACCTACCTAAGGAAACCTTGCCACCTAATTTAGTGTGCTTGATGCCAGGACCTGCTGCTTCCCTATCAAAGCAAACTGTTTTCTCAGTTTTCCAAGTTTTGGTCAAAGTCATTCCTCAACTTTCATCAATTTTTGTCAAAAATTGGCTATGAAGAACAATCAAAGAGTGTTCTATCCTATCATTGCCTGTCTTTTTTTTTAATTAAAAAAATTTTTTTTTTGACAGGCAGAGTGGACAGTGAGAGAGAGAGAGACAGAGAGAAAGGTCTTCCTTTTGCCGTTGGTTCACCCTCCAACGAAACCAGGAGCCAGGTGCTTCTCCTGGTCTCCCATGTGGGTGCAGGGCCCAAGCACTTGGGCCATCCTCCACTGCACTACCGGGCCACAGTAGAGAGCTGGCCTGGAAGAGGGGCAACCCGAACAGAATCCGGTGCCCTGACCAGGACTAGAACCCGGGGTGCCGGCGCTGCAAGGTGGAGGATTAGCCTATTGAGCCACAGCGCCGGCCATTGCCTGTCTTAACAACTTCCAAGTCTTTAGACCCTCCTCTTCAATTCAGTCTAACCATTATCAAATCGTTTAAAAACATTATTTTAAATAGTTCAATCCCTTATCCAGGCACCTGCTATACACTTTTTTTTTTCTTTAAGATTTATTTATTTTATTTGAAAGGCAGAGTTACAGAGAGGCAGATGCAGGGAGAAAGAGAGAGAGAGAAAAACAGAGAGAGGTCTTCCATCTGCTGGTTCACTCCTCAAATGGCTGCAGTGGCCAGAGCTGAGCCAATCTGAAGCCGGGATCCAGGAGTTTCCTCTGGGTCTCCCACAGGGGTGCAGGGGCCCAAGGACTTGGGCCATCCAGGCAGCTGGATTGGAAGTAGAATAGCTGGGACTCCAATCAGCACCCATATGGGATGCTGGCTCTGCAGACAGCATCTTTACACACTACGCCACAGCACCAGTCATCTGCTATACACTCTTGACTGAGGGGAACCTAAATCTGCTTTTCTGAGTTGCCTTCAAAGTACTACATAATCTGTACCTTCTTCCCAGTATCTCTCCTCACCTCTTGTAGAGCAATGAGAAAAATAGCAATGACAGTGATTTTACTTCTCATGTGCCGGGGACTGTCTAAGCACTGTTTGCATGCTTTAAAAATATACTAAATTATTTAATTCTCAGAACAGCCCTTTATGTCAGGTGTATCATTATATTAGTTTTATAGAAATTAAGTTACTTGCCTGAGTTAATACAGCTTGTATTGACAGAAGCAAGATTTGAATCCAGGCAGACTAGTTCTGTACTTTGAACTCCTCTGCTGTTCACCTTTCAGTAGCTCTCTTTAATCAGGTAACTCATGTGTTTTGTTTTAACTTTATCTTTAAAGATACAATTTGTCTTGCTATTGTCATCTTCTCATATGAAAAAATTCACTCAATTCTTTCCACTGATAACCAAAATTTCTTCTCATTGAGGTATAATTCAAGTACCATAACATCTGTCATAGCTCACCCCACAACTTTTCTCCCCTCTAAGTTTTTATTAATTCTACCCTAATATTTTAGCATGTTTGTTCTTGGTTTATGCTGTTTTTTTATATGTGTTATTTTGCCCTCAAGATTTTTTTTAAAGATTTATTTATTTATTTGAAAGGCAGAGTTACACAGAGAGAGGAGAGGCAGAGAGAGGTCTTCCATCCACTGGTTCACTGCCTCAACAGCTGGAGCTGTGCAATCCGAAGCCAGGTGCCAGGAGCTTCTTCCCATCTTAGGCCATCTTCTACTGCTTCTCCGGGCCATAGCAGAGAGCTGGGTTGGAAGTGGAGCAGCCGGGACTTGAACTGGTGCCCATATGGGATGCTGGTGCTGCAGGCAGCGGCTTTACCTGCTACGCAACAGCACCAGCACTGCCCTCAAGATTTTAAGGTTAATGTGATCTAAGTCTTGATGTTCCCTCAGTTCAGTTTCTCTTTGCAGACATTTATAAAGGGTTGAGTAAGCTTGGTAGTCCTGGTGGGGCTTATCTGGATGCATTGGAAAATCCTTTTCTTTTCTAACCAGATGAAGTTTCACATTTCAATCTGCCTAAGTATGACTTAGGTTCAGTTATCTGTCTGTCTTCATTTCTTAAAAAATATTGAAAATATATGTTGTAGAGTTGTTATTAGAAGTCATATATATATATATGTTTATATTAATATATATTACTAGCACAGAAAAGTCTCTTTTATTCATAAAGTCTTTGGTCTAGATCCTTTGTATATTCACACTATGAATAGTTTCTCCAAATAATCATTCCTATTCGTCCTTTAGAAATCTCTATTCATGATTTTCTTGAGGTGTAATCACTTCCTCTTAGAAGGCATGTTTTATTACATGAGTAATACATTGAGTATTATCAGTTTGTTCAATTGAGAAATAAGATGAACTAGTGTGTCATTTCCAGGGTTTCTTTTAGAACCTGTCTTTTGACAACTCTTCTATTAGCAGTCTGCTATCTTCTAAGATATGGTTTATTTATAACAATAAGAAATTGAGCTCTATGTTTCTTTAGAATTTTTGGTTAGGTGCCAACTGGTCTTCATAATTTAGTTATATCTGATGTGTTGATTACAGTAAAATATTCAGGACACTCACCACAATTTGAGCTAATAGCTCTTAGTATCAGTCTCCTTTAGAAGGCAGAGTGGTGGGGGCTGGTGCTATAGCACCGCAGGTTAAACCACAGTCTGCAGCGCCTGCATCCCATATGGGTACCGATTTGAGTCTGGGCTGCTCCGTTTCTGATCTAGCTCTCTGTTAAGCTCCCTCTGTTGTAGCCATTTGGGGAGTTAAGCAGAGGATGGAAGACCTTTCTCTGTCTCTTCTTTGCTCTGTCTGTAACGCTTCCTCTCAAATAAATAAATCTTAAAAAAAAAAAAAAAGAAGAAGGCAGATTGACAATACATTCAGGAGACTTTTTGATGCAATTTTCAATTTTGATAGCTGTTTTGGATCTAGGTTTGTTCACTGTGCATGCTCTTTATTCGTGAATCTTTGAGTTATTTTTTTTTCTTTTTTTTCTTTTTTTTTTTATTTAATGAGCATAAATTCCAAAGTACAGCTTATGGACCACAATAGCCTCCTCCCCCCCGATATCTTCCCTCCCACCCACAACGCTCCCCTCTCCCACTCCCTCACCCCTTCCCCTTCACATCACGATTAATTTTCAATTATCTTTATATACAGAAGATCAATTTAGCGTATGTTAAGTAAAGATTTCCACATTTTGCTCCCACACAGAAACACAAAGTGTAAAATACTATTTGAGTACTAGTTATAGCATTAATTAAACACCTAAGAGTAATTGTGTATTAATTACAGAGTTCAACCAATAGTTTTAAGTAGAATATAAAATGCATCTTTTGTATTGTTGTGGCTTCCCCCCCAACCTCCCTCCCTCCCGTGGCCCTCCCCTCACCCACTCCCTCTCCCATCCCACCCTTCATCATGTTTCATTTTCAATTACCTTCATATACTGAAGATCAACTTAGTATATACTAAGCAGGGATTTCAACAGGTTGCACTCACACAACCGAACCAGGTATAGGGTATTGTTCGACTAGTAGTGTTGTTTTTGAGTTTCATAGTTAAACATATTAAGGACAGAGATCCTGCGTGGGGAGCATGAACCCAGTGACTCCCGTTGTTGATTTAACAATTGGCACTCTTATTTATGATGTCAGCAATCACCCGAGACTCTTGCTATGAGCTGTCTAGGCTATGGAAGCCCCTTGAGTTCACCAACTCTGAACTTGTTTAGTCAAGGCCGTACACAGTGGAGGTTCCTTCCTCCCTTCAGAGAAAGGCGCCTCTCTCCTTGATGGCCTGTTCCTTCTGCTGGGGTGTTGTTCACCAGGATCCTTCATTTAGATTGTTTTTTGCCACCGTGTCATGGCTTTCCATGCCTGCGAGACTTTCATGGACCTTTTAGTCAGATCCGAATGTCCCAAGGGTTGATTCTGAGGCAGGAGTGCTGTTTTGGGCATTTGCCATTCTATGAGTCTGCTGTGTGTCCTGCTTCCCCCGCAGGATCATTCTCTCCCTTTTGATTCTATCTTTCATTATTTGCTTACACTGGTCTTATTTGTGTAATCTCTTCGACACTTACCCTATCTTTTTGATCAGTTGTGTTCTTTGAGTTCTTTGCCTCTATGTGACACCATGTGTTTCAGGTTGCATTTTATGAATGCAAAACCTTGCACATGATTACTAAATGCTTTAAGTTTTATTTCTACCTCATGTGTTCTTGAAAATACCAGCTGGTGCTTCATTCAAAATGTAATTTAATTTGACTGACATGAATTTTATAGTTCATAAACATTGATGTATTTTCCTTGTTTGTATTCATAAGCCTGTAGGTCCATATGTTAATCTGTTCCTTGACTTAATTTTCCTTATTTATTTTAAAAATAATTAAAAACAGCAACAAAAACCTTTGGGAAGCCTTTATATTTGTTAAAGTTGTAGAAACATGCTTCTGTTTTTTGGTATTCATGCTTAGGCTTGCAGAATTCCTTCCTATTTTCATGTTTTTCTAAGCTTCCTATTTTAGGAGAACCATTTTTGATATTGATATAATTTTATATTGTGTTTATGGAAACAGTTGTGTTTTGGATGTGTGAAAGAAATACTTCCCCCCAGTTGCATGGTAATGTTTTAAGAAGTTAATTATTGGAAAGTAATGATGCATAACAAGTTGTTATAAATCCATTTGTATTGATGATTCCTAATAATATGGGAGTGATAAAGCCTCTTGAAAAATTGGTGACTATTTTGTCCCTTTGCAGCAGAAAAGTTGCTATATACACAACTGCAAGAGATTTATGGACTTCCTGAGGGTCTGTTTTGAAATAGGATACTACATGTATCCATAAATATGATAAACGGCACTATCAAAGATCTTTAAGAAGCATGTAAACAGATTAATATGTATACTTTAAGCATGGAGCAGCTATTATAGGTACTTGGACACAGCATGTTGACTAGGGCATGGGACAGAGACAGCTTCATGCAGATGATGGAATTTGAAGACCAGATGGACATTCAGAAGACAAAGCAAGTCCTGAGTAGAAATGATGGTATAAGCAAGTGCACTAGAGCAAGAAGGCACTTGACTTGTTGGATGTCCAAATATTAAATCCCCATCAGGATAGTCTGTTTCTGGTTCACTTTTGAGTTCTGCATTGTGCTCAGCACCGGCGCTATACTTATTATGTAAACTCCACAAATACTTGTTGAAATGAACTGCAGTTTTTACTTTTTATTATGGTCCCCTAGACCCCTTTTTTCTGTGTCTTGAAAGTTATATCTTCTCTCTCATATGTCCTTCTGCAAGAAAAAAAGTTAAATTATATAATTTCATTGATTATGTGAATCAGTTACATTTACAAAGTACTTTAAAACTTAATTTTGTCTTTTAAGAAAAAATATTTATTTGAGAGGCAGAGTTAGAGGTGGGGGGGTGGGAGACGGAGGGAGAGAGAGCTTTCATCTACTGGATCACTCCCCAAATGGCCATATTGGCTGGGTCTGGGTCAGGCTGAAGCCAGGAGCCTGGAACTCCATCCAGGTCTCTTACATGGGTGGCAGGGGACCAAGCACTGGGGCCATCCTGTGTTACTTTCCCAGGTGCATTAGCAGGGAGTTGGATTAGAAATGGAGCAGCTGGGACTTGCACTGGCACTCCTATAGGATGCTATCATCACAGGTGGCAGTTTAACCTGCTGTGTCAGAACACTGGCCCCAAAATCTAAATTTTATGTTAGCAGAAAGCAGTTTTCATATTTATGTAATTTTTATTTCTTGAATTATGTCTTTGTCAGTAGTTGCATCTGTGATATGAAAAGAAACATTTCTCATCAGTTACTTGGTTACATTCTCAGCAGTAGTTAAAATGGTCACTCCAGTGTTAGAAAAACTAATAACCTCAAACAAGTATTCTTTTGCTTAAATAAAACGAATATAATAAGGCTAAGACATTATAAATTTATCTTTAAAAATATTTGTAATTAAAAAATCTGAGAGACAAAGAGACATGGATATATATATATATATATATATATAGAGAGAGAGAGAGAGAGAGAGAGAATACATGTGCATGTGAGTGTGAGAGAGCATGTGTGTGCACTCCCTCATCCACTGACTGGGGCTGAAGCTCAGAGAACAGAATTCAGTCCACTACTGCCACATGAATGGCAGGAACTCAGTTACCTGAGCCATCACCACTACCTCCCAGGGTCTGCATTGGTGGGAAAGTGGCTTCAGGAGCTGGAGCCAGGAATCAAACCCAGTCATTCCAATGTGGGCCATGAGTGTCTTAACTGTTAGGTCGAATTCCCACCCCTGTGATATCCTTCTAAAGAGATTTTTCTTCCTCTCTTGGAAAGCTCTGGGGAAGAAGCTCTGGGGACTAGTGTTTTCTGTGTTAGTTAGATAACAAAATTCAACTAAAAATGAGACATGTATTCATATGCAAAAATACTGAACTTTCTTGATTGTTGACTTTTCCTTGGCCAACTACAAAATGTTCCTTGTAACAATTTTGTGGGCTGGGTGATTTTTGCCATTATTCCTAACATTAGAGCAGTAGGTTCTGTGTCAGTGAATTATTTATATTATTTTAATTAGTTTAAAATACCTTACTGCCAAATTTATTTCTTGTGCCTATAATATTATATGTGAGCTATTAATTTTAGCACAATTTTATACATTTAACTTATTCAAGTGATATTTACTGAGTTCTTACTGTCGGTCTATTTCATTAGTGCTGTGGAGGTGTAAAGATGAACAAAATATGAATTCCCCAAGGCGCTCCTATCTCCTATAGCTTCAGGGCTCATTTTTGGTAATAAGATAAAATTAGTCAGATTTAGCCACACTAATGTTTCAGAAACCCAGCTTGAGTCAGTGAGGTAGTTTTAGGGAAGTCAAGGGTAATGTAGAAGAGAATTTTACCCTGTGCATAGCCAGCTTGCCTGACGGGTTGACTGTTTTCTAGCCGTCAGATCCAGAATGTCTGAGTAATCAGACATCCCTTTTACTCTCGGGAACTCACTGCTTTGGCCTTTCCCTGACTTCAGAACTGGACTCGGGTTTTATTTTCATTAAATTGAGTCATTCAGTATGGATGACCAAAACTGAACTAATACTTATATTAGACCTGAATTTTTTTTAAATTTAATTTTATTTTCCTGTTTCTTAAAAGCATAAGTATTAAGTAATCACTTTGAGAGATGTATTACGATGCAGTGATCATAAGGTGATATATTTCAGGAGTTTCTTAGCTTATTTAATATTGATAATTTTATACATATTCAAAAGTACTTCAAATATTTATAACTATACATAGCTCATAGTTTTATAGTTTACATATAAAGCTATATATTTTAAAAGTGTTTCATATGTTCAAAAGTATATATCAACACACACACATGCATACATGAATGTTTGCCTACTCAGTCTTCATTTTATTTAACCAATGTAGAAATCATGGTTTGATCCTTAATTTTTACCAATGGTCTATAAATAGTAAATATCAAATAATTAGTTTAGGTTTGTGTTTATTTTTATTTGTAACAGATTATCATTTTTTTAACATGAGGTATAATAATATGTTTGGATACTTTTCAGATCTTTCATGTAATAAAATTATGTCACACATTGAGCCATTTTCTTTTGGTACCAATGTTACTGTTTTGGAAGTGAACTTTAGGAAAGATTAAATAGATAGCTAGAACCAGAGTAAGCAGCTTCAGGCTAGAGCTGTTTGTAATTTTTTAAAGCTTTTGAAAGGAATTTCAAAAAATAGTGTTAACGATCAGGCTCTACCTCTTTAGAGATACACAGGCTTATTTATTTAGTGGAAAATCAGAGTTACAGAGCGAGAGAAGGAGAGGGAGAGGAGAGAGAGAGAAATCTCTTCCATCCTCTGGTTCACTCTCCAGATGGCTTCAAATGCCTGGGTTGGTCCAGGCTGAAACCAGGAGACAGGAACTTCTTCCAGGGCTCCCATGTGTGTAGCAGGGGCCCAAGTACCTGGGCTATCTTCTGCTGCTTTTCCCAGACAATTAACAGGGAGCTGGATTGGTCAGGACTTGAACTGGTACCCATATGGGATGCTGGTATTGCAGGCAGTGGCTTTATCTGCTTCGCCACAATGCCAGCTCCCATAGGCAGGTTTATTACTTTGGATCCTTTCAATGTTTTAGGTATTCCTGTCCTTTATTTCTGGTTTCAATTAATGCCATAAATGAAATCAAGAAAACATCTAAATAAATTCTTGATAATCAATTGTAAGACATCATACTGTTTCAAGAACTACACCTGAGGTTTATTCCAATAAATATATGAAGTGGTCCTGGATATAGAGTGTACATTTGCTGACAGATGTAGTATAGACTTGTTGAGCCTTATTGAAATTCAGGAACATTATGACAAACCATCATCTCCCTCGTAAAATGACTGTTTTCTGTTTGCAGGTTTTAAATGCACAGCGAGCAGGGTACAAAGCAGCCATAGTTCACAATGTTGATTCTGATGACCTCATTGGCATGGGATCCAACGACAGTAAGTACAGGTATCACTTTTCTTCTCTCCTGTTTGAAGATCATTTGAAACTAAAAATTAGCAGGATTTTCCTTCTCTATTTTTTCTGCTTAAAAAGCAAGATTTCTTCTCAGATAACTCTCAATTCTTAACCTTTTTGAGATAATTTTATTTGCAGTAGAGTTGGAATTTAATTGTTCTTTTCTACAGTTTTTTTAATCTTTGTGTTCTATTTATTGATATTTTGATCACAACCAAAGGAAAGTCAAAGCTTTAAATAGAGTTAAAAACCCTGAGTTAAGAATGCTATTGAATAATTTTTGTGATTTATTTGGAGACTCACAGCATTAAATTTTAGAATATATAGGTACATAGGTACCTTCTATATGTTAGTGGAAGTTCAAAGCTATTATATTCTACTGCTTTCTTCTACCAGTTGATTATTAGTCCTTTGACATTATGTTTACATGTCTATAGTTTTTCACTTAAGATCTTTCCTTGTTCTCTACTGAGTGTTAGCTGACAGGGAAAACGAGCCAGTTGGTAAAATCACAGCCTTTATGCAGACGGCGACTTTAAGCTGCATGTTTCACCTCATGTAGTCTCTCTAAACCAGGGAGCTATACGTTTTCACAAAGCCATTCTAATTGCTACTAAGATGATTCACTGCTAACATTTATGATTAGAAGATCTTTTATTTTTGTTTAACTTTTATAGCAAACCATAATATTTCTTGCTGCTAAGTTCTGTTGCTTTGTGAATACAAGTCACAGCTTGGAGGGGAGAGTAGACATAAAGCTGTGGACTGATAACAGTACCGTGGAATGTGGAATGTGTTTAGGACTTTAAATAACTACCTCCTTAGTAGCAATATCTTGACCCAAAAGGCTTCTTTTTTTTTTTTTTTTTTTTTTTTTTTGCCAGGCAGAGTTAGACAGTGAGAGAGACAGAGAGAGTTATATACAATGAGAGAGAGACAGAGAGAAAGGTCTTCCTTCCGTTGGTTCACTCTCCTAATGGCCGCTATGGCCAGCGCTGCGCTGATCCAAAGCCAGGAGCTGGGTGCTTCCTCCTGGTCTCCCATGCGGATGCAGGGACCCAAGCACTTGGGCCATCCTCCACTGCCCTCCTGAGCCACAGCAGAGAGCTGGACTGGAAGAGGAGCAACCGGGGCTAGTACCCAGCGCCCCAACCGGGACTAATCAGGGTGCTGGCGCCGCAGGCGGAGAATTAGCCAAATGAGCCACGGTGCCAGCCTCCCAAAAGGCTTCTGTTTATAGCTCAAGACAGTGTTGGTTGTTGTTATTTGTCCTTTGTCCTTCTAACTCTGAATATAATGAGATAATATTATAGTACAGAAAAAGTAAAAGTCTGGCAGTTTATTTCTTTATATTTTAAATTATTACTTCAATCTCCTAGCCGATTAAATTTTTTTGATTGCAGAATCCATGAAGTGCCCTCAAGAAGTTCTAGCATTTCAGGAATAGTTTGACAACCAATGAGTGGGAATTACAGGACTCCTTGTTGAAGGGAGTTAACTCAACAAATAAACTAGCACTGTTGATACTGCAGGATTTGACACATTTTTCTTCTCCTTTAACTGCCTCCCTTTTTCAAAGAAAAAAAAAATTTGTCCCAATTGATACATGGTAGGTGAGTAACTTTTGTGATCTGTACACATTACTGGCAAAACAAAAAGCACACATACTCTAGAAACAGATGTGAATCCTAATTCAAGCTACCACTTAGATCAGCAGAATAACTTTGAGCAAATTATTTACTCTGTGTATTTTGCTGAAGGCATGGGCCTAAGACTTGGCAAAATATTCAAGATCTCAAGAGCTAAGTATGTTTTGAGTTTGAGTTTTAGGTATGAACAAACTGTTCATTATTTGTAAACTGTTTCCTCTTTTGACAGATTTTTCAATAAAAAATTTGCAAGCTAGAAGTATCAGTTCTTTTTTAGCACCTATTTAATCAGTGTAATACCTTAAAACCTTTTTGTGATAATTATGCCATGTTCCTAAGGAAAATGTGCAGAATATTAAAAGTAGCACATAACTGTATAATCGTGCTGTTGCCATGGAAATGTTCCAGCTGAGTTCTTATATTTCAAAAATTGATCAGAATTTTGGGCCTTGACTTTATTGCTTGGATTACAATCTGTGATATTTGGCTCCATCCTTGCATGTAGATATATGCTTAAACATTTCATATATCCAAAGAAAATTGTTGTAAAGATTTTTATCATTTTTATCTTTGCTGCTACTTGCAAGAGGAAGGGAAAACATGAATTTATCAGAAAGGGTCTGCATCCCTCTTTCCAAGTCTTAGTCCTAGGTCATAAGGAATATTGGTGTTGTCCTGAATGGAGATTCCAACATGTGGAAACAAAAGGAAGTTTTAAAAGCTCCTAGGTCCTAACACCTCACATATGGAATGTGCCCACATCCAAGACAGATACAGAATGGGTTTACTCAGTGAGCAGATAACATTGTTTATCTTCGGGAGATAGCAGAATATGGTGGGAAGAACACCTATAGTAGAACCAGGAAATACGGGCTTACTTCAGGCTGGTTGATACACAAACTAGCCTATACCTTTTTTTTTTTTTTGACAGGCAGAGTGGACAGTGAGAGACAGAGACATAGAGAAAGGTCTTCCTTTTCCGTTGGTTCACCCCACAATGGCTGCTGCAGCCGGTGCGCTGCAGCCAGCACACCACGCTGATCCGAAGCCAGGAGCCAGGTGCTTCTCCTGGTCTCCCATGCAGGTGCAGGGCCCAAGGACTTGGGCCATCCTCCACTGCACTCCCGGGCCACAGCAGAGAGCTGGCCTGGAAGAGGAGCAACTGGGACAGAATCCGGTGCCCTGACTGGGACTAGAACCCGGTGTGACGGCGCCGCAGGTGGAGGATTAGCCTATTGAGCCGCAGTGCTGGCCTAGCCTATACCTTTGAGACCTTTTCTTAACCTTTCTAAACTCTTTATTTTCATCTAAAAAAGTGTAAGTAATTTAAATTTTTATTTTTCCTGACAAAGTTGTAAAGTTCATGTGAAAGAAGGTGTATGAGAAAGCTCATGCCTTGACAGAGTAGGAAGAGCCTAGATTCGGAATCAGAGCCCTCACGTTTGAGTCCAGGCTGTGTAAATTCCTAACTGTATAACCATGGCAAATCAATATCCTTGGGTTTGTTTCTTCTTTTTTTTCTTGCTTCCTTCCTTCAACAAATATTTTTGAAAGCTTAACCTGTATCAAGTACTTTTTTGGACTTTGTGACTATGGTAGGGCATGATATAAAGGTTCTGCCTTCATACCTTTCACTAAGGTAACAGAGTACAGTAGAATACTAAGAGAGTGTTTTCTGTGTGCTTGCCAGTGTCTGAATCCCAGCTCTGCATAGCTTTGTGAGCTCCGGTATGTTACCTGACATCTCTATGCCTCAGTTTTCTGGTCTATCAAATGGAAATGATAACAGTACTAATCTCATTGGGTTGCTGTGAAAATTGAGTGAATCAAGGCCTATAAAGCGTCTAGAAGATTGCCTGTTTCCAATATTTGTTTCATGACTGTTCAGATATTATTTTTATTGCTGTTATTGCTTTCTATGGTGGGAGGAAAGATTTTAATATCTAATCAAATAAATGAGCTATAGTGTTAAATCGTGATAAGTTTTGAAGGAAAACATATCAAGCTAAGAGGGTATAGACAAGGGTAAGAAGCAAGAGGCTGTTTTAGATAGGGTGGTCAGAGAAGACTTCTGTGAGGCACTGAGATTTGAACAGATAACTAAAGTGAGTTGCTGAGACATGAAGATTTCTGATGGAGGAGGATTTAAGGAGAGAGGATGACAAGTACAAAGGCTTGAGGATAAAGTGCTTGGTGTTTTCTAGGTCAGGCTAGAGTAGAGTAAGCAAGAGAGAGTGGCAGGGGATGAGGTTAGAGAAGGAGCAAGGGGCCAAAGCATGTTGGGCCTTGTATGCTGTGATAAGCACTTTGGAATTTATTCTAAATATTGGGTTTTGTGTGATTATATGAGGTATTCAGACATACTTGAACAAGATCATTTTGGTTGATATTTGAAGAATAAACTGAAGGTGAAAAATGGTCAAGAGTGCCAACAGAGAGAACATTGAGAAAGTTGCTGCACCAGTTGCTGCATCTGCCAGGCAAGAGTGAAGGTGGTTTGGAGTGTTAGTAGTCAAGGTGATGAGGTGGTAGGATTATGGATATATTGTGAAGCTGAAAGAGTTTGACTTAGGGAGTAAAGGAAAAGGAGCTGCCAGGGATGACTCCAAGATGGTTAGCCTGAGAAACTAGGTATGCTTATGCTGTTTACAGGGATGAGAAAGAGTAGCTTGAGGGGAAAGAGACATTCAGAATTCCACTTGGGAAACAGTAAGTGTGAAACATCTATTAGGCAATAAAATGGAGATATTTAACAGTTAATCGGGTTGTGAATCTGAAGAGACTGGAGCTGAGCATTCCAATTGTAGTTTTTCTATGATATGATAATATTACTTGGCAATATATACATCACAGGGTTATTTTGTGGATTAGAAAGTATTTGGTGAATTAGAACATGCTTGGTTTTGTAATGCAGTCTCCTTGATGACTTTTGTTTTTGACATGTAGCATTGTCCCCCACCCGTTCTTATCTGCTTATTAAAGTGAAGAAATCTCCACATGTCTTTAGATATCATATCTAAAAGAAGTTATATTATTTCTAATAATTGTAAGCCAATATTCACAAGTCAAATGTTCTTCTTTGAGTTTGTCATGAAAAAAATAAAGCATACAAAGGATATGTAATTCCAAGTTTTAAATAACAACTAAAATAAGATTTGTGGTAGAGGAAACCTAAGATAGAAAATATTTCTCTAAAACACATAGTCCTATAACAATACCAATGTAGCCATGAAACGTGATGAAATAGATAGAGGTTATGTGAGGTGTATCATGGAATGGGAACAAAAGCTTATTTTTTTATTATTTTAAAAAATATTTATTTAAAAGGCAAAGTGACAGAAAGAGCTTATATCTGCTGGTTCACTTCACAAGTGACCACAATAGCACAGGCTAGGCGAGGTGGAAGTCAGGAGCCTGGAACTCAATCTGTGTCTTGCCTGTAAATTAACAGGGGCCCAAGCGCTTGGGCCATCATGGGCTACTTCCCCAGGCAAAAAGCAAGGAGCTGGATGGGAAGCAGAGCACCCAGAACTCTAACTGGAACTGTGGTATAGAATGCTGGCATCTCAAGCTGTGGTTTAATCTACACTGCATGACACCAGCCCCTTATGTATTATTAAATGACTCCATTAATAGAAAGATAAAAATTTTATTGATCTCATCAGTATAAAAGTAATGATTATCCCTTGACTAACCATTTTGGTTCCTGCCCTCTTGGCACTGACATGGGTGTGTGTGTGTGTGAAAGAAAGAGAGAGAACGAGATGGGAGAGAGAGAGAGAGGATGTGTGTGTGGGGGGGAGAGTAGAGAATAAATGATATTTGCATAAAACAACCTGGAAATGGAAAAAAAAATTACCAAGGATACGAAGATTTAAAAGCTTGACTTTATAAGGATAATAAACCAAAACAAACTATCAGTGGCTGCTGAGGTTAGGAGGGGTCTACTATAAAGAGGAATGAGGGAAATTTTGAGGGTGATGCAATTTAAGTATGTCTTAATTATGGATATACATAATTGTTGAAATTTTGCAGGGTGCTTGGACTTTCTACACATTTGCTTTGTGGAAATAAATATTTACAGTTTTACATTAAAGGTAGAATAAGCATTAGAGCTTCCAACTGTATATTTTTTAATTTTATAGATTTTTAAAAAAACTATGATCCTTTATTTGGGTGTTTTGGGTGAACTGTGCTAAGTTTTAGGGCAAGTAGTTGTTCTAGTTTACTTTTTATCATCGTCAAAAGTACATAAAAGTCCTATTAATCCTCTTATTCTTCTACTTCCCTTAACCCTGGTATACACCAAAAAGAAATCTTATTTCCCTTGTTTAATCATTATGAAAATAATAAGTCATTTTCTAGTATAAGAAAAAAAAAAACTTTTACAACTCTTATTACTTCAAATAAAACATTTGTCTTTGGGTGGGAAGAATTATGATTGTACTTTCTTTTTCTTTTCTTTCCACCCCTTTTAAATGTATAATGTATATGCATTATTATTTAAAATGTAGACCAAAGTTATTTTGAAAATTGTAACATAACAAATGGACTTTACCTAATGACTAATCTGTTATTTAACTCACAGCTAATAATAAGGCTGCTTTTTCTATTAGTAACATTAAGAAAATTGTTTTTATTTCTGAGTAATGAGTAATTTTTTCCAGATTATATTTTGGTGATATTTGAGTTTGGATTTGAATGAGTATAAGTCAGATTTCTTGAGAAAACACCAATCAAAACACAAAGCTTTACCATAAACTCCAGGCATAGGAGGAAGTAGACATTTACCCAGCTTTCCTATCCAATGTCTTTTATCAACTCCTGCCAGTCTTTCACTCTGGAAAGCCAGAAGTGTGTGATGTTATTTTTTTAAGCTGTTGTAAAGTGGTCGTTCTCTGGATTATGCCTCTCTTGGAAATGGATATGTGAAAACTTTTTCTCTTTTGCATATATATATGTACATATATATATATATATTTGTATATATACACACACACATATTTAAAGTTTTGTCTATAGGGGCATACTTTTAACTTAGTGGTTGAGGTTGAGACGCCTGAGTCTCCTATTGGAGTATCTGGGTTCAATATTTCACTCTGGCTCCTGATTTCAGCATCCTGCAGATGCAGACCCTGGCAGGCAGCAATGATGCCTCAGGTAATTCCACTGAGTTCCTAGTTCATGGCTTCCATTTGTCCCAATCTTGGACATGCGAGCATTTGAGGAATGAACCAAGATGTCTGTCTGCCTCTCAAACAAAAAAACAAACAAACAAATAAATAAATAAAAATTTTAAAAGGCATATCTGTAGAGGGGAAAAGGCAAATGGAAATACTAAAAATGAAAATTGTGTTGATCTTTTAGGACTATTAAGAGAGTTAGGTGACGTAATGTATATATGCAAAATGCTAACTTTGCTTTTGTAAATGTTACTGTGTTTCTCAGTCACTTTGAAGGTGAATCAAATCACAATATAGAAAATCAACCAGTTGAAAATTTAAGGTGATTATAATTGTTTGCAGTTGTATTTGCTACTATTATGAAGAAAGATTGTACTGTAAATATGGGCTTTTAAGAATAATTTTATTCTTTTATACAGTTGATGTGTTAAAGAAAATTGACATTCCATCTGTCTTTATTGGTGAATCATCAGCCAATTCCCTGAAAGACGAATTCACATATGAAAAAGGGTAAGTAATGGATAAAAAAAGAGTCATGTAGCTTAAAAATTTTTCTTTATATTAGAACAGAATTATATAATATCAGATATAATCAGAATTGTGTTTTAGAATGAACTCTTTTGTCTAACTTATCTCTTTATATGTCTTCATGCTTTTAAGATTTACTGTTTTATTGAAAATATATTGAGAGAATAAGGTAACCACGTTGTTGAAAAGATCACAAAATTTCCCATTGTATAGTTTAATCAAACCACTCATTTTTTTGATGCAGTTCACATTTATATGACTTTCTCTATGAAGAAATGTTTCTATTTTATTAAAAATAAATTTGTTATTGTAGAAGCACAGACTCCAAAACACAGTATGATAAGTGACCAACTTCTACAAAGACAAGAAGTCACTTTTCAAGATTTAAAAGTTTGATTTGGAATAAAAACTTCTATATGGAACTTCTCTATAAAAAAAAAACTTGTTACACAAGTGATATATGTACTAAAATTAACTTAAGGCACTGCTGTCTCATTTAATACTATACAAAACAGTTCAATGAACCCCTCAGAATGTTTTCCAAGAAACAAATTCCCAGAACAGAGTGGGCAGGAACTTCCTTTTGACTGTGAAGAACAATACCAAAATATTAATACCTGTCTGCTACCTATACACTTGTCAAACTTACCCTCAAATGTCCTCTTTTTCCTTTCTTTCAGTGGACAGAGCAAGGAAATGCATATTTTTTTTTTTTTTTGGACAGGCAGAGTTAGAAAGTGAGAGACAGAGACATAGAGAAAGGTCTTCCTTTTCCGTTGGTTCACCCCACAATGGCTGCTGCAGCCGGTGCGCTGCAGCCAGCACACCACGCTGATCCGAAGCCAGGAGCCAGGTGCTTCTCCTGGTCTCCCATGCAGGTGCAGGGCCCAAGCACTTGGGCCATCCTCCACTGCCTTCCTGGACCACATTAGAGAGCTGGCCTGGAAGAGGAGCAACTGGGACAGAATCCGGCACCCTGACTGGGACTAGAACCCGGGGTGCTGGCGCCGCAAGCGGAGGAGGATTAGCCAAGTGAGCCGTGGCACCAGCCTATGCATATGTTTTTAAAGGTACAACAAATCAGGAGGACGATTGTTTTGTTTGCACTGTAAACCTAGGATATAGGATTTTCACTTAATTGATTTTAAATCTGCATCTTATTTTTCTGTGCTGAAAAGCACATGTATAATCATTCTTTTCTTTTTAAATTTAATAACAGACACACACACAGACACACACACAAACACACACAACAGACTTAGAAGAATAATACCAGGGCCAGCATTGTGTAGCAGATTAAGCCTTTGCCTGAAACACCTGCTTCCAGTTCGAGTCCCAGCTGTTCCACTTCTCATCCAGCTCCCTGCAAAGGTGCCTGGGAAAGCATCCAAAGATGCCCCAAATGCTTGGGCTCCTGTACCCACATGGGAGACCAGGATGAAACTCCAGGCTCATGGCTTCAGCCTGGACCAGCCCTGGCAGTTATGGCCATTTGGGGAGTGAACCAGCAGGTGAAGATTTCTCTCTCTATCTTTCCTCCTTTCTCTGAAACTGTGCCTTTCAAATAAGTTTTAAAAAGAAAGAAAAATACCAACATTATTACCAACATTTTTAAATAACAGTTTTTTCTGTGTGTTTTTTTTTCTAAAGATTTGTTTGTTTATTTGAATGGCAGAGTTACACAGAGAGAAAAGGAGAGGCAGAGAGAGAGAGAGAGGTCTTCCATCTGCAAGTTCACTCCCCAATTGGGCACAATGGCTGGAGCTGCACCCATCCAAAGTCAGGAGCCAGGAGCTTCTTCCGGGTCTTTGGGCCATCTTCTACTGCTTTCCCAGGCCATAGCAGAGAGCTGCATTGAAAGTGGAGCAGCCAGACTTGAACCAGCACTCATATGGGATGCCGGCACTGCAGGCAGTGGCTTTACCCACTGTGTCACAGTGCCGGCCCCTCTTTTGGTGTTTTAAGATATATCATAAAGAGTATGTAAAGTCAAATTGTTTTAAGGGCACATATTATATTCCTTTTTATGCTGATGTTACCAACTGGAAACACAGGTCTTTGATTCATTTACTTTTATTTATGTATTTATTTTTATCATTTACTTTTAGATAGTAGGAATGGTTTGCCTGCCCCCAAGTTGTGACTTTTATAATTATGTAAATCTTAAAGTCAAACTCAGTAGACCAAGGTATATTCAAGAAGTTTAGATTCTGTTTCTATCTTGTCCATACTATTTCCATCCTTACCTTATAGCTAAAGGTTTTTTAAAAAAGATTTTAATTTAGTTCATTAAATTTTGGAAAGATTTATTTATTTACTCAAAAGGTAGTGTTACAGAGAAAGACAGAGAGAGAGAAAAAAATATCTTCCATCTGCTAGTTTACTCCCCAAATGGCCACAACAGCCAAGGCTGGACCAGGCCAAAACCAGGAGCCTAGAACTCCATCCAGGTCTCCCACATGGGTGGCAGGAGCCCAAACACCTAGGCCATCTTATGCTGCTTTTCCAGGTGTGTTAGCAGAGAGCTGGATCAGAAATGAAGCAGCCAGGACTCAAATCGACCTTTATATGGATGCTAGCATTGCAGGCATTGGCTTAACTTGCTGTAGCACAATGCCAACCTCTCATTACATTTTTTAAAAAATATTTATGTATTTATTTGAAAGGCAGAGTTACAGAGAGAGAGAGGTCTTTCATCTGCTGGTTCACTCCCCAGATGGCAGCAATGGCCAGAGCTGCGCTGATCTGAAGCCAGGAGCCAAGAGCTTCTTCTGGGTCTCCCATGTGGGTGCAGGGGCCCAAGGACTGCTTTCCACTGCTTTCCCAGGCCATTACAGCGAGCTAGATCAGAATTGGAACAGCCAGGATTCAAACTGGCACCCATCTGGGATGCTGGCATTCCATGCTGTGGCTTAACCCACTAAGCCTCAGCACCGGCCCCATACTTTTTTAAATTATAGGCAGATACACACTCTTTTCCTCCGTCTTTCATCCTGAATACTTAAACACTGTTACCTATTCTGCTAGTTGTCTTAACAAGAAATCCTAGAGATTGCAAATATGAGTTCATAGAACTATTCTTCATTCCTTTTTCCAGCTAAATAGAACTCCATTTTTTGGCTGAACCAGTTTTATCAGCCAGTCCCTGTTGATGGTCTTTGAGTTGTTAACATTATTTTGCTATTGTTTTTTTTTTTTTTAACATTCTTTTGCTATTGTAAATAGTGCTGTATTAAATAACTTTATGGATAGGTCTCTTCATGTTTTTGCCAGTTTACTTTTGAAATAGATTCCTAGAAGTAGGATTTATGGAGATATATTTCACATACCATAAAATTTCCCCATTTAAAGTATACACTTCAGTATATTTACAGACTTGTCTAGGCATCTTCCCCTTCTAAGTAGAACTTTTTTTAACATCTGAATAGAAACCCTGTTTCAGCCACTCCCTATTCCCTACCCCAGCCTCTCCCCCAATCCCAACCCTAGGCAACCTCTAATATTCTGTCTCTGTGAATTTGTCTATTCTGGTCATTTCCCATAAAAAGAATCACATTTATTTTAAGGGCACATACTATATTCCTCTCTATGCTGATGTTACCAACTGGAAACACAGGTCTTTGATTCATTTTTGTGGTCTTTTGTGATTGGCTTTTTTCACTTAGCATGAAGATTTCAAGGTTCGTAATGCTGAGCATGTATTGGTATTTTTTCCCTTTTATTGCTATATAATAACCCATTGTTTGGATGCACTGCATTTTGTTTATTGATTCTTCAGTTAATGAACATTTAACTTGTTTCCGCATTTTGGATATTATGAAGAATGTTACTGTATACATTCATGTATAAGTGTTTATATGTGCATATGTTTTCATTTCTCTGCCTCTGTTCTTAAAATGGAATTGCTTGATTATATGGTAATTCTGTGTTTTAAGGGACTGCAATGCTTCTTTTTTTTTTCAGAATATCTATATCATTTTTAATTCCCACCAGCAATATATGAATGTTCTAATTTTCCTTTCTGAAGGAATTTAATAACCAAGCTGTCTTGCTCCAGAAAAACCTGCTTGTATCTTTCTTGAGAGTATATTATTCCTATAGGTTAATTTAGGCATTATCAACATTACAGTAAGTCTTGCTAAGGAATATAGTATGCCCTCCCATTGTTCAATCCAACATTTATGTAATGAGGAAGTTTGTTTAGTTTTTTAATCTGAAGTCAATGTTAGAAGAAAATTTCTTACGAAATATATGCCTAAGTATGTTACTGTTCACTGCTGTAGGAGGAGTTTTTTTTTTTTTTTTTTTTGACAGGCAGAGTGAACAGTGAGAGAGAGAGACAGAGAGAAAGGTCTTCCTTTGCCGTTGGTTCACCCTCCAGTGGCCGCTGCGGCTGGTGTGGTGCGGCCGGCGCACCGCGCTGATCTGATGGTAGGAGCCAGGTACTTATCCTGGTCTCCCATGGGGTGCAGGGCCCAAGGACTTGGGCCATCCTCCACTGCACTCCCTGGCCACAGCAGAGGGCTGGCCTGGAAGAGGGGCAACTGGGACAGAACCTGGTGCCCTGACAGGGACTAGAACCCGGTGTGCAGGCGCCGCAAGGCGGAGGATTAGCCTAGTGAGCCGTGGTGCTGGCCAGGAGGAGTCTTTTTATTACATCTATAATCTGTTTTCCATTTGTATATATGAAAGCTCATTTTGTATGTTGATATTATAACCTAAAATTTAATTAAATTCTCTTACTGTTCATTTATCCATTACAAGTAGGAATCATTTTGTCTTTTTATTTTTTATTCTTATGCTTCTTATTGCTTCCTCTTAATGAACTGTATTGGTAATATTTTCCATACCATGTTAATTGTAGTAAAAATAATAGACATCTTTGTTTATTATTTGTTCCTCACTTTAGTGAGAAAGCTTCTCAGTTCCTCTTTAAGTAAGATTCTGGCTTAAAAAAATCATATTAAGAAAATATCCATCAATTCCTCCATGCTACAGACCAACTTTCCAGTTTTTTCCTATGTGATCTATAGCACAGATGACTCTCATGTAAAGCCACTGGGGCTCAGTAGTTTGGATGGTTGGAGCTGGGTGTCAGAAAGAATAGCAGTGTAGGGCTTCTGTATCAACAGAGGGATTGAGGCATTGGATTGGCTATTGTTTTAAAATGTAGGCCTAGGTATGTGTTTTGAAATTAGCCTAAAAACTTATGCAAAGGAAAAAAACACCTTATGTTCTGGATTGCTTAGGACTTTGCTTCAATGATGAAATCTTAGCTAGGCTATACTGTATTGAGGCGTAGACATGGGGAAGTAGATAATATGTTTAAATAATTTCTTTCTTAAATACACATAAATCTAGAACTAGGACAAAGATGAATCTACAGGTTCAGCTGTGGGAGACCTGGACAAATAGAGGAAGTAAAAGTGAAGCCAAATGAGTGATATTCTATAGTAATTCTCCACCCTGTGTTATCACTGTCACCACTTCTACCATTAGCAAATTGGTTAAGAAAAAGCAGTATATTAAATGTTCTTTTGAGCTTAAATTGAGCTTTTAACTCAAAATGCTTACAACTTTTTACCAGTTGTAGACCATGTAAAATTCTAATAATATATCTTGACAGACTAAAAATGATTTGAGATATAACAAGTGCTTATTAGCAGAACATGTAGAAAATTACATGTAGAATGTAGGTTGATGAATCCAGTGCTTCTGGAAAATTGTAGAATTGATTACATTTATGTAGTTATAAAAGCAACAAAAATTTCTAGTAAAGAGTCTTAATTTCTAGTTCACTGGGACTTCCTGATTTGTCTTTTTTTTTTTTTTTTTTTTTTTTTTACAGGCAGAGTGGATAGTGAGAGAGAGAGAGACAGAGAGAAAGGTCTTCCTTTTGCTGTTGGTTCACCCTCCAATGGCCGCCATGGCTGGCGTGCTGCGGCTGGCGCACCGCGCTGATCCGAAGGCAGGAGCCAGGTGCTTCTCCTGGTCTCCCATGGGGTGCAGGGCCCAAGCACTTGGGCCATCCTCCACTGCACTCCCGGGCCACAGCAGAGAGCTGGCCTGGAAGAGGGGCAACCGGGACAGAATCCGGCGTCCCGACTGGGACTAGAACCCGGTGTGCCGGCGCCACTAAGTGGAGGATTAGCCTAGTGAGCCGCGGCGCTGGCCCCTGATTTGTTCTTTTGGGTTATTTATTCTCACCTGTAGCTCTGTTCATTTTTGAGCAGTCCTGGGACTTATTTCATAAGACAGTGTTTGTTTATCTCACCTAGGCAGAATGTGCCTTAAGAAGTCATAAACATAAAAAGAGAAAAAAAAGACCCACATATAAGAGATGTAAGTATTTCTACTGCTGAGATATTAAGCTATAGTGGGCTAAATTTAGGATATGCAGTAGTGTAGCTTCTAAACTCTAGCAGGGATGAGTTAGAGAAGTTGCAGAGGATTAGCATCTCATGGAAAGGCTCTTGAACTGAGAAGTGGTACCATTGGCTTAGGGCAGTTCCAGAGGCTTTGTGCCAAGAACAGGGACATTATGAGCAGAGCTGGCCTCATTCTGAAAGAGATAATATTAAATTAATCAGCCCGGGTCTGCTGCTGCTGATTTTCTCTTTTTCACGTTGATGATGCAAGGGCACTTCAAAAAGTTTGTGAAAAGTGGAGTTAAAAGATAAGTATTTTGATGCAAAGATTTTTTTGTAATCCATGTATAGTTTTGTCATAACGCACAATTTCCATAGATACTTTGAAGACCCCTGTATGTTAGTCACTTTAGTATTTAATGTAAAACTACAAAAATACATGTGAAATTCCTTGTCATCCTCCTATTCTGCTGGAAAATGGTTGAAATAAAAAGCTACTTGTATTCTAGTAGGTCTATTAGGTTTTGAAAGTATTTAGATTATTTAGGGGAAATTTCTGGTGTTATCTTTTTTGGTTGGGGTGAAGCTTGATAGAACTTCTTTAACACCATTATAACAAATAATAGCATAAAGATTTAAAAACAGCTTTGAAATAGAAATAATTTGTTTTCATGTTATTTTTCTTAAATTCTGTAGTATTCTAAGCACCTCTTAGGATGGGGAAAGAGTCAATTTGTTTTTTTGTTTTTTTTTTTTGCCCTTCATATTGAGAATTATTATTTTGCCTTTACCATTGTATTGTGAATTATCTGATTTCACTACCTAAAAAACCACTCAGCAGTGGGTGGTAGAGTAGCACTGCCAGCACCATACTAGTCTAATAGCACAAGTGGACCCATGGAGAGATCAGTCATATTAATGAACATTACAGTGGCCCTTCCCTAGACTAAGATTTTTTTAATGCAGAGTCTTTTTTTTTCCTCCAGAGAAACCTTTTATTTAATGAGTACAACTTTCATAAGTACAACTTTAGGAATATGGTGATTCTTCCCACCCCCACTCCCACCCCACCTCCTCCTCCCTCTCACATTCCCAGTCCCATTCTCCATTAAGATTCATTTTCAGGCCAGCACCGTGGCTCAATAGGCTAATTCTCCACCTGCGGCACCGGCACACCGGGTTCTAGTCCCGGTTGGGGTGCCGGATTCTGTCCCAGTTGCTTCTCTTCCTGTCCAGTTCTCTGCTGTGGCCTGGAGTGCAGTGGAGGATGGCCCAGGTGCTTGGGCCCTGCACCCCATGGGAGACCAGGAGAAGCACCTGGCTCCTGGCTTCAGATCAGCGTGGTGCACCGGTCACAGTGTGCTGGCCGCAGTGGCCATTGTGGGGTGAACCAACGGCAAAGGAAGACCTTTCTCTCTGTCTCTCTCTCTCACTGTCCACTCTGCCTGTCAAAAAAAAAAAAAATACTCATTTTCAATTAACTTTATACACAGAAGACCAACTCTATACTAAGATTTCAACAATTTGCACACACTTAGGAGAACAAATTTTACAGTTCATTCCACAATACACGTCATTGAGGACAGATCCTTCATGGAAAGTAAGTACACAGTGACTCCTGTTGTTAATTTAACAATTAACATTCTTATGGATGATGTCAGTGATCACCTGAGGCTCTTGACATGGGCTGCCAAGGATATGGAAGCCTTTTGAATCCACAAACTCTGTCAGTATTTAGATAATGCCATAAACAAAGTGGAAGTTCTCTCTTCCCTTCAGAGAAAAGTACCTTCTTTGAGGGCTACTTCTTTCCACTGGGGTCTCACTAACAGAGATCCTTCATGTAGGACATTTTTTTTTGCCACAGTGTCTTGGCTTTCCATGCCAGAAATGCTCTCATGGGTTTTTCAGCCACACCTGAATGCCTTAAGGGCTGAAGTCAGAGAGCTATTTAAAGCAGTTGTCATTCTATGAGTCTGCTGTGTGAACTACTTCCCATGTTGGAACATTCTCTCCTTTTTAGTTCTATCTATGGTTATCACCAGACATTTGATCTTATTTATATGATCCCTTTAACACTTAATCCTATCTATATGATCATTGTCACACTTAATATGATCATTTTAACACTTAGGATGGCATTTTTACCACCCAGCTTAATGAGATTTGGGATCCAATGGCAAGGTTTTTTTTTTTTTTTCCTTTTTAGAAAGCTTTAATTTAATAAATATAAATTTCATAGGTACAACTTTTGGATTATAGCAGTTCTTTCCCCCATACTTGTCCTCCCACCCCTGAACTGTCCCACCTCCTACTCCTTTTCCCATCCCATTCTTCATTAAGATTCATTTTTTATTATCTTTATATACAGAAGATCAACTCTGTACTAAGTAAAGATTTCAACAGTTTGCACCCACACAGAAACACAAAGTATAAAGTACTGTTTGAAGACTAGTTTTACCGTTAATTCTCATAGTACAACACATTAAGGACAGAGCTCCTACGTGGGGAGCAAGTGCACAGTGACTCCTGTTGTTGATTTTTTTTTTTTTTTTTGGACAGGCAGAGTTAGTCAGTGAGAGAGAGAGAGAGAGAGAAAGGTCTTCCTTCTGTTGGTTCACCCCCCAGATGGCTGCTATGGCCGGCGTGCTGCGCCAATCCGAAGCCAGGAGCCAGGTGCTTCCTCCTGGTCTCCCATGCGGGTGCAGGGCCCAAAGACTTGGGCCATCCTCCACTGCCCTCCTGGGCCACAGCAGTGAGCTGGCCTGGAAGAAGAGCAACCATGACAGAATCCGGCGCCCCAACTGGGACTAGAACCCGGGGTGCTAGTGCCACAGGCAGAAGATTAGCCTAGTGAGCACGGCGCTGGCCTGTTGTTGATTTAACAATTGACACTCTTATTTATGGTGTCAGTGATCACCTGAGGCTCATGAGCTGCCAAGGCTGTGGAAGCCCCACTAGTTCACAAACTCCGACATTATATAGACAGTGCCGTAATCAAAGTGAAAGTTTTCTTTTCCCTTCAGAGAAAGATACCTCTTTCTTTGATGGCTCCTTCTTTCCACTGGGATCTCACTCACAGAGATACTTCATGTAGTTCCTTTTCAATGGCAAGTTTTTAAATTGTACCCTTAGAAGTATGTCCATAGGAATGTATGCAGAACTATACAGCTTTACAGTTACAAACTTTTCTCCCTCTCTTATTCCCACTCTTTATTTTTTACTGAGATCTATTTTCAATTGACTTCATAGACATATAATGAACTCTATGTTAAGTAAAGAGTTCAACAAATAGTTTGAAGAAGAGGAAAAAAAAACCTGTTCCTTAACAGTCAAGACAAGGGCTGTTCAAGTCATTGATTCTCAAAGTGTCAGTTTCACTTCTTAAGACTGCCTTTTATATATATATATATATATATATTTTTTTTTTGACAGGCAGAGTGGACAGTGAGAGAGAGAGACAGAGAGAAAGGTCTTCCTTTGCCATTGGTTCACCCTCCAGTGGCCGCCGCTGCCAGCGCGCTACGGCCGGTACACCGCGCTGATCCGATGGTAGGAGCCAGGTACTTATCCTGGTCTCCCATGGGGTGCAGGGCCCAAGGACTTGGGCCATCCTCCACTGCACTCCCTGGCCACAGCAGAGAGCTGGCCTGGAAGAGGGGCAACTGGGACAGAATCCAGCGCCCCGACTGGGACTAGAACCCGGTGTGCAGGCGCCGCAAGGCGAAGGATTAGCCTAGTGAGCCGCGGCGCCAGCCCCAGACTGCCTTTTCAGTGTTCTATTAGTCATCATAGATTAGGGAGAACATATGGTATTTGTCCCTTTGGGACTGGCTTATTTCACTAAGTATGACATTTTCCAGATAAATCCATTTTCTTGCATCTCATTTTTTTTACCACTGTGTAGTATTCCATATAGTACATATCCCATATCTCTATCAAGACTTCAGTTGACAGGCATTTAGGTTGATTCCATATCTTAGCTATTATGAATTGAACTGCAATAAACATGGGGTGCAGGTAACTCTTTTATTTGCTGATTTCATTTCCCTTGGGTAAATTCCCAGGAGAGGGATAGCTGGGTTATATGGTAGGTCTATATTCAGATTTTTGAGGAATCTCCAAACTGTCTTCCATAGTGGCTTTTCTTTTCTTTTTTTAAGATATATTTATTTATTTGAAAGGCATAGCACACAGAGAGAGGAGAGGCAGAGACAGAGAGAGAGGTCTTCCATCTGCTGGTTCATTCTCCAACTGGCCCCAATGGCTGAAGCTGTGCTGATTCAAAGCCAGGAGACCTCCCAGTCTCCCACGTGGGTGCAGGTGTCCAAGCACTTGGGCCATCTTCTACTGCTTTCCTAGGCCACAGCAGAGAGCTGGATTGGAAGTGGAGCAGCCGGGACTTGAACTAGCACCCATATGGGATGCCGGCACTGCAGGCAGTGGCTTTACCCGCTACATCACAGTGCTGGCCCACAGTGGCTTTTCCAGTTTACATTCTCACCAGCAGTGGGTTAGGTACCAATTCCCCTACATCCTTGCTTGCATTTGTTTATTGATTTCTGTATAAAAGCCATTCTGACTGAGGTGAGGTGAAAGCTCACTGGTTTTGATTTTCATTTCCCTGATGGCTAGAAATCCTGGGCATTTTTTCATGTGTTTGTTGGCCTTTGGATTTCCTCTTTTAAAAAATGTCTGTTTAAGTCGTTTGCCGATTTCTCTCTCTCTCTCTTTCCTTCTTTCCTCCTTTCCCTCCCTCCCTCCCTCTCTCTCTCTCTCTCTCTTTCTTTCTTTCTTTCTTTCTTTCTTTCTTTCTTATTTATTTATTTGCTTGAAAGGCAGTTACAGAGAGGCAGAGAGAGAGAAAGAGGTTGTCCGTCCACTGGTTGTTTACTCCCTAGATGGCCCCAAAGGCTGGAGCTGTGCTGATCCACAGCCAGGAGCCAGGAGCTTCCTCCAGGTTCCTCAAGTGAGTGTAGGGGCCCACGCACCTGGGTCATCATCCACTGTTCTCCCCAGCCATAGCAGAGAGTTGGATCGGAAATGGAGTAGCCAGGACATGAACCTGCGCCATATGGGACTCCAGCATCACAGATGGTGGCTTTTCCCCCTATGCCACAGCACCAGCCCCCATTTCTTAATTGAGTTGATTGTTTTTTGGTTGTTGAGTTTCTTGATCTCTTTATATATTCTGGTTATTAATCCTTTATCAGTTACATAGTTTGCAAATAATTTTTCCCATTCTGTCAGTTGCCTCTTCACTTTCCTGTTTCTTTTGCAGTACAGAAACTTCTCAATTTGATGTAATCTCATATGATAATTTTTAATGATTTATTTATTTATTCAAAGATCAGAGTTATACAGAGAGAGAAGAGGCAGAGGGAGAGAGAGAGGAAGGGAGGGAGGGAGGGAGGGAGGTCTTCCATTCACTGGTATACTTCCCAATTGGCTGCACAGCCAGAGATGAGTTGATCCGATGCCAGGAGCCAGGAGCTTCTTCCAGGTCTCCCATGTGGGTGCAGGGGCCCAAGGACTTGGACCGTCCTCCATTGCTTTCCCAGGCCGTATCAGAGAGCTGGATCAGAAGTGGGGCAGCCAGCACTCGAACCGGCCCCCATATGGGATGCTGGCACTGCAGGTGGCGGCTTTACCCACTATACCACAGAGCCGGTCCCTCTCATTTGTTAATTCTGGCTTTGATTTCCTGTGATTCTGGGTTCTTTTCTAAGAACTGTTGCCTGTGCCAGTATTTTCTGGGGTTTCCCCAATGTTCTTTAAAAAATTTGATGGTGTCAGGAAGTAGATTTAGGTCTTTAATCCATTTTCAATGGATTTTCATGTAAGGTGTAAGGTAGGGGCCCTACTTCATACTTCTGCACGTGGAAATCCAGTTTTCCCAGCACCTTTTATTGAAGAGACTGTTCCAAGGATTGGTTTTAGCTCCTTGGTCAATATATGTTGACATATATGTTGGTTGTAAATACGTGGATTGAATTCTGGCATTTCTATTCTGTTCCATTGGTTCATCCATCTGTTTTTCTACCAGTACCCTGCTGTTTTGATTATAACTGCCTTGTAGTATGTCTTTTTTTAAATTTACTTATTTGTGAAGAGTTACACAGAGAAGGAGATGCAGAGAGAGAGAGGTCTTCCATCTACTGGTTCACTCCACAATTGGCTGCCATGTTCGGAGCTCTGCCAATCTGAAGCCAGGAGCTTCTGGGTCTCCCACATGGGCATAGGGGCCCAAGGACATGGGACATCTTCTAATGCTTTCCTAGTCCACAGCAGAGAGCTGGATTAGAAGTGGAGCAGCTGGGACTCGAACTGGCTGCCATATGGGATGCCAGTACTGCAGGCTGTGGCTTTATCTGCTACATCACAGTGCCAGCCCCATTGTAGTATGTCTTAAAATCTGGTATTATGATGCCTCCATCTTTGTTTTTGTTGTATATGATTTCTTTAGCTATTTGGCATCTCCTGTGTTTCCATATGAATTTCAACATAATTGTTCTATGTCTAAGAAGAATGTCATTGGTGTTTTTATTGGTATCATACTGAATCTGTAAATTGCTTTCAGAAGAATGGACATTGTAATGATATTGATTCTTCCAATCCATGAACATGGAACATTTTTCCTTTCTTTTTGTATCTTCTATTTCTTTCTTTAATGTTTTGTAATTCTCAATATAGAGATCTTTGACTTCCTTGGTTAAATTTATCCCAAGGTATTTGATTTTTTTTGTAGCTATTGTGAATGGGATCAGTCTTAGAAGTTCTTTCTCAGACATGGCATTGTCTGTGTATACAAAGGTTGCTTATTTTTATGAGTTGATTTTATATCTTGCCACTTTATCAAACTCTTCTATGAGTTCCAATAGTCTCTTAGTATAAACTTTTGGATCCCCTATATATAGAATCATGTCATCTGCAGATAGGAGTAGTTTCACTTCGTCTTTCCCAATTTGTATCCCTTTGATTTCTTTTTTTGCCTAATGGTTCTGGCTAAAATTTCCAGGACTATATTGAATAGCAGTGGTGAGAGTGGACATCCTTGTCTGGTTCTGGATCTCAGTGGGAATGCTTCCAACTTTTTCCTATTCAATAGAATGCTGGCCTTGGGTTTGTCATGAATTGTCTTGATTGTGTTGAGCAATGTTCCTTTTATACCCGGTTTGCTTAGAGTTTTTATCATGAAAGGGTATTGTATTTTATCAAATGCTTTCTCTGCATCTATTGAGATAATCATATGGTTTTTGTTCTTCAGTTTGTTAACGTGATGTATCACATTGATTTGTGAATGTTGAACCATCCCTGCATACCAGGGATAAATCCCACTTGGTCTAGGTGAATGATCTTTCTGATGCTGGATTAAATTGGCCAGAATTTTGTTGAGGATTTTTACGTCTATGTTCATCAGGGAAATTGATCTGTAGTTTTCTTTCTCTGTTGTTTCTTTTTCAGGTTTAGAAATTAAGGTGATGCTGGTTTCATAGAAAGAATTTGGAAGGATTCCCTCCCTTTAAATAGTTGTCAATAACTTGAGAAGTAGTGGAGTTAATTCTTCTTTAAATGTCTGATAGAATTTAGCAGTAATCCATACAGTCCTGGGTTTTTCTTTGTTGGGAGGGTCTTTGTTACTGATTCAATTTCCATCTTGGTAATGGATCTATTTAGATTTTCTGTGTTTTCATGCCTCTACCTAGGTAGCTTGTATGTGTTGGAAAATTTCTCCATTTCTTCTAGGTTTCGCAGTTTGTTGGCAAACAGCTCTTTGTAGTAATTGCTAATGTTCTTTTTATTTCTGTGGTATCTATTGTTACATCTCTTTTTTTTCACCTCTAATTTTGTTGATTTGAGTCTTTTGGTTAGTTGGGCCAGTGGTGTGTCAGTTTTGTTTATTTTTTCAAAAAACCAGCTCTTTGTTTTGCTGATCTTTTGTATTTTTTGTTTCGGTTTTATTGATTTCTTCTCTAATTTTAATTATTTCTTTTCTCTTCCTAGTTTTGAGTTTGGTTTCCTGTTGATTATCTAGATCCTTGAGATGCATTGATAGCTCATTTATTTGGTGCTTTTCCAATTTCTTGATGTAGGCACCAATTGCTATAAAATTTCTTCTAACATTGCCTTTTCTGTATCACATATTTTTTGATATCTTGTGTTGTTATCCTGATTTACTTTGAGAAATTTTTTGATTTCTCTTTTGATTTCTTCTATGACCCAGTGTTCATTCAGGAGCATGTTGTTCAGTCTCCATGTGTTTGCATATGCTCCGTTTAATTTAAACACCTAGGAATAGTTGTGTGTTAATTAAAGAGTTCAACCAATGGTATTAAGTAGAATAAAAAATACTAAAAGGAATAAAATAGTAAGTTGTTCCTCGACAGTCAGGACAAGGGCTGATCAAGTCATTGTTTCTCATAGTGTCCATTTCACTTCAACAGATTTCCTTTTTGGTGCTCGATTAGTTGTCACCAATCAGGGAGAATATATGATATTTGTCCATTTGGGACTGGCTTATTTCACTTAGCATGATGTTTTCCAGATTCCTCCATTTTGTTGGAAATAACTGGCTTTCATTTTTTTTTACTGCTGTATAGTATTCTATAGAGTACATATTCCATAATTTCTTTATCCAGTCTACTGTTGACGGGCGTTTAGGTTGATTCCAGGTCCTAGCTATTGTGAATTGAGCTGCAATAAACATTGAGGTGCAGGCAGCTCTTTTATTTGCCAATTTAATTTTCTTTGGTTAAATTCCAAGGAGTGGGATGGCTGGGTTGTATGGTAGGGTTATATTCAGGTTTCTGAGCAAACTCCAAACTGACTTCCATAGTGGCTTTACCAGTTTGCATTCCCACCAGCAGTGGGTCAGTGTCCCTTTTCCCCCACATTCTTGCCAGCATCTGCTGTTGGTAGATTTCTGTATGTAAGTCATTCTAACTAGGGTGAGGTAAAACCTCATGGTGGTTTTGATTTGCATTTTCCTGGTGGCTAGTGATCCTGAACATTTTTTCATGTGTCTGTTGGCCATTTGGATTTCCACTTTTGAAAAATGTCTATTGAGGTCCTTGTCCCATCTCTTAAATGGGTTGTTTGTTTTGTTGTTGTGAAGCTTCTTGATCTCTTTGTAGATTCTGGTTATTAACCCTTTATCTGTTGCATAGTTTGCAAATATTTTTTCCCATTTTGTTGGTTGCCTCTTCACTTTTCTATTTCTTTTGTAGTACAGAAACTTCTCAATTTGATGTAATCCCAAATGTTAATTTTGGCTTTTACTGCTTGTGCCTCTGGGGTCTTTTTCAAGAAGTCTTTGCCTGTGCCTATATCTTGCAGGTTTTCTCCGATGTTCTTTAATAATTTGATGGTGTCAGGTCATAGATTTAGATCTTTAACCCATGTTGCATGGATTTTTGTGTCAGGTGTAAGGTAGGGGTCATGCTTCCTGCTTCTGCACGTGGAAATCCATTTTTCCCTGCACCATTTATTGAATTGACTGTCCTTGCTCAAGGAGTTGGTTTTAGATCTTTGATCAAATATAAGTTGGCTGTAGACATTTGGGTTGATTTCTGATGTTTCTTTTCTGTTCCATTGATCTATCCATCTGTTTCTGTACCAGTACCATGCTGTTTTGATTATAACTGCCCTGAAGTATGTCCTGAAGTATGGTATTGTGATGCCTCTGGCTTTGTTTTTGTTGTACAAGATTGCTTTAGCTATTCGAGGTCTCCTGTGTCTCCATATGAATTTCAGCATCGTTTTTTCCAGATCTGAGAAGAATGTCTTTGGTATTTTGATTGGTATCACATTGAATCTATAAATTGCTTCTGAGAGAATGGACATTTTGATGATATTGATTCTTCCAATCCATGAGCATGGAAGATTTTTCCATCTTTTGGTGTCCTCTTCTATTTCTTTCTTTAAGATTTTGTAATTCTCATCATAGAGATCTTTAACGTCCTTGGTTAAGTTTATTCCAGGGTATTTGATTGTTTTTGTAGCTATTGTGAATGGGATTGATCTTAGAAGTTCTTCCTCAGCCATGGCATTGCCTGTGTATACAAAGGCTGTTGATTTTTGTGCATTGATTTTATATCCTGCTACTTTGCCAAACTCTTCTATGAGTTCCAATAGTCTCTTAGTAGAGTTCTTTGGATCCCCTAAATAAAGAATCATATCGTCTGCAAAGAGGGATAGTTTGACTTCTTCCTTCTCAATTTGAATCCCTTTAATTTCTCTTCCTTGCCTAATGGCTCTGGCTAAAACTTTCAGTATCATATTGAATAGCAGTGGTGAAAGTGGGCATCCCTGTCTGGTGCCAGATCTCAGTGGAAGTGCTTCCAACTTTTTCCCATTCAATAGAATACTGGTCTTGGGTTTTTCATAAATTGCTTTGATTGTATTGAGGAATGTTCCTTCTATACCCGATTTACTTAGAGTTTTCACCATGAAAGGGTGCTGTATTTTATAAAATGCTTTCTCTGCATCTATTGATATAATCATATGGTTTTTCTTCTGAAGTTTGTTAATGTGGTATATCACATTGATTGATTTGCAAACATTGAAACATCCCTGCATACCAGGTCTGGGTGGATGATCTTTCTGATGTGTTGTTGCATTCTGTTTGCCAGAATTTTATTGAGGATTTTTGTGTCTATGTTCACCAGAGAAATTACTCTGTAATTCTCTTTCAATGCTGCATCTTTTTCAGGTTTAGGAATTAAGGTGATGCTGGCTTCATAGAAAGAATTGGGAGGATTCCCTCTTTTTCAGTAGTTCTGAATAGCTTGAGAAGAATTAGAATTAGTTCTTTAAATGTCTGGTAGAATTCAGCAGTGAATCCATCTGGTTCTGGGCTTTTCTTTGTTGGGAGGGCCTTTATTACTGATTCAATTTTTGTCTTAGTTATTGTTCTATTTAGGTTTTCTGTGTCTTCATGGTTTGATTTAGGTAGGTTGTATGTGTTCAGGAATCTATCCATTTCTGATAGATTTCCCTGTTTGCTGGCATACAAGTCTTTATAGTAATTTCTGATGACTCTTTTTATTTCTTTGATGTCTGTTGTTACATTCCCTTTTTCATCTCTGATTTTATTGATTTGGGTCTTTTCTCTCCTTTTTTTAGTTAGTTGGGCCAATGGGGTGTCAATTTTGTTTATTTTTTCAAAACACCAGCTCTTTGTTTTGCTGATCTTTTGTAATGTTTTTTTTTTTTGATTCAATTCTGTTGATTTCTTCTCTAATTTTAATTATTTCTCTTCTCCTACTAGTTTTGGGTCTGGTTTGCTGCAGTTTTTCTAGATCCTTGAGATTCATTGAAAGCTCATTTATTTGGTGCCTTTCCAATTTCTTGATGTAGGCACCTATTGCGTAAACTTTCCTCTCAACACTGCTTTTGCCATATCCCATAAGTTTTGATATGTTGTGTTGTTATCCTCATTTACTTTCAGAAAGTTTTTGATTTCTCTTTTTAATTTCTTCTACGACCCAGTGTTCATTCAGGAGTATGTTGTTCAATCTCCATGTGTTTGCATATGCTCTAGGGATTCCTGAGTTGCTAATTTCCAGGTTTATTCCACTGTGGTCTGAGAAGAGGTATGGCATGATTTTGATTCTTTTGAATTTGCTGAGAATTGCTTTATGGCCTAGTATTTGGTCAATCCTAGAGTAGGTTCCCTGTACTGCTGAGAAGAATGTGTATTCTTTAAGTGTAGGATGAAAAGTTCTGTAGGTATCTGTTAGATCCATTTGGTCTATAATGTCGATTAAATCTGCTGTTTCCTTGTTGATCTTCTGTCTGGTTGATCTGTCCATTACTGAAAGTGTAGTATTGAAGTCCCCCAGTACTATTGTATTGGAGTCTAAGTCTCCCTTTAAGTTCCTTAGCATATCTTTTAAATAAACCAGTGCCCTGTAATTAGGTGCATATACATTTATAATAGTTACATCTTCCTGTTGAATTGATCCCTGAATCATTATATAGTACCCCTCTTTGTCTCACTTAAGAGTTTTTGTGTTATAGTTTATTTTGTCTGATATTAAGATGGTTGCGCCAGCTCTTTTTTGGTTTCTGTTTGCATGGAATATCTTTTTCTAGCCTTTCACTTTCAGTCTGCATGCATCTTTGTTGGAAAGATGTGTTTCTTGTAAGCAGAAAATAGATAGGTTTTGTTTTTTAGTTTATTCATCCAGTCTGTGTCTTGTAACTGGAGACTTGAGGCCATTTTACATTCAATGTGACTATTGATAAGTAGTGACTTTGCCCTGCCATTTTCCCTAAGATATTTCTAATATATTCTTTGAACTTCCTGTGATCTTTTATTGGGAGGTTTTCTTCCTTTACCTTCTTTTGTATCAATGGCCGTGTTTCTGTGTTTCTGTGTATAACACATCTTTAAGCATCTTTTGCAGGGCTGGATGAGTGGCGACAAATTCTTTCAATTTCTGTTTGCTATGAAAGGTCTTTATTTCACCTTCATTCACAAATGAGAGCTTTGCAGGATATAATATTTTGGGATGGCAGTTTTTTCTCTTAGTACTTGGACTATATCTTGCCATTCCCTCCTAGCCTATAGGGTATCTGAAGAGAAGTCTGCTGTGAGTCTAATTGGAGATCCTCTGAGAGTAATCTGACTTTTCTCTCTTGCACATTTTAGAATCTTTTCTTTATGTTTCAATGTGTTGAGTTTGATTACAATGTGTGGTGGTGAGGATCTCTTTTGGTCATGTTTATTTGGGGTTCTATATGCTTCCTGTACTAGGATATCTCTTTCCTTCTCCAAACCCAGGAAGTTTTCTTCTAGTATCTCACTGAAAAGGTTTTCAAACCTTTCTATCTCTCCATGCCTTCAGGAACTCCTAGAACCCAAATGTTGGGTTCTTTAATAGTATCCTATAGATGCCCAACAATATTTTTTAGATTTCCAATTTCCTCTTCTTTTCTTTGGTTTGACTGTATACTTTCCTGTGTTCTTTCTTCTAAGTCCCATATTCTCTCTTCTGCTTCACTTATTCTGTTTTTAAGGCTCTCAAATGTGTTTTTCATTTGTTCTGTTCAATTATTCATTTCATTTTGGTTTCTCTTCAATATCTCAATTTCATGTTCTACTAAATTCCTCATTTCATTTTGATTCCTCCTTAAGATTTCATTTTCATGAGAGAGATTTTCTGTCCTGTCCTGTATGGATTTCTGTAGTTCATGCTTTTGTTTTTGGTAACTTCTAAATGTTTTTATAATAAATTTTTTGAAATCCGTATCTTGCATTTCTTCTATCTCATCATCTCATAATCTTGTATTGGAGTGTCATGTTCATTTGGGAGCATCATGATGTCTTCCTTGTTCCTGTTTCCTTGGTTTCTGCGTTTGTTGTTTTGCATTGTGGAGATGTTCTTTGGTTTCTTCTTCTTCTTTTTTTTTTTCCCACTGTGGCATCTTTTCTCATTATACTATGACTCTAGATTAAGTGGACTGTCTGCTTTTGGTGAATCTTTAGAGGCTTGTGGTGGATGTGGCCAGAGAGCTCTGTTCAATTCTTCAGGGCTAAGGGTGTGCCAAAGGTGACACACTCAAGTTTGGTGTGGTAAATCTTCTCTCTCTCTCTTTTTTTATTCAGAAGGGAAGTAATTCCCCTCAGCTGAGCTCTTCTTGATGGCAGTCATGCCTGAGCACTAGCCCCAGTGGATATAATATTTGCTCTCTCCCAAGGACCACACAAAGGATCTGTGCAGTCCTCAGTATAAGCTCAGATTCCCCAGCAATGTCTCTCACCATGTAGCCAAAGCTGCCTGAATTTGTGGTGTCTCCCCCCGAGACTACTCATGTCTCAGCCACACTGTGAGTTCTCCCACACACCCTCAGTGTTGTTTTTTTTTTTTTTCCCACAGTCCCAGTTCATAAGCTCCACATATTCATTAGGTCTTAGTCTCCTGTTATTTCTCCCCACCAGAGTCAGGTTTTTCTGTTTGGCTGAGGGTGGGCACAGCCCCGAGCTGGCGCAGCTGTTATGAATGTCCAAATGGTGCCTGCTCCTTTGTATCCCTCGCCTTTGTAAGGTGAGTGGAAATAGAGAATTGTGTCCATACTGCTCCCTTTTATTTTTTTTTCTCTCCTCTAGTTAGGCTGATGTACTTTCCCCCATGGGGCTTCAAGCCTTGTTCCCTCTAGGCTCTTCCTGCCACATTTCTGCCAGTGTCTTGGGCTACTGCGGTTTTGCCTCACCTCCCTTTCCTGGGCTGGTGTGTAGACTTGGCAGCTGGGGTCCCAAGCCGTGGGCGCCCGTGCCCTCCACATAGGTCCACCATGTCCCTCTAATTCCAGAAGAGCTTCCTCTGCAATTTTTTCCCTAACTTCCCTGAGACTACAGTATCTGCGCTTTTATTAAACTATCTTTTCCTGGACTATCAGTAAGCTCCCTCCCTATTCCACCATCTTGGAGCCCTCTGACATGTAGTTATTCGGGTTTTGTTTTTTAATCCATTCAGCCAGTCTGTGTCTTTTAACTGGAGAGTTAAGGCTATTTACACTCAAGGTGATTATTGATAAGTACTAACTCTGCCCTGCCAGTTTTCCATAAATATTCCTATTGTTTACTTTGGATGAGATTTCCTTCCTGTACCTTCTTCTTTAGTGATGACAGTGTTTCTTTGTTTCTATTTGCAGCATATCCTTATGCATCTTCTCAGGGCTGGAACGCTGGTGACAAATTCTTTGAATTTCTGTTTGTCATGGAATGTCTTTATTTTACTTTTGTTCATAAGTGATATTTTGAAGGGTATAGTATTCTGGGTTGACAGTTCTTTTCTCTTAAGACTTGGACTATATCTCACTATTCTCTCCTAGCCTCCAAGGTTTCTGATGAAGGGTCTGCTGTGAGTCTACTTGGAGATCCTCTGAATGTAATCTGGTGTTTCTCTTGTGCACATTTTAGAATCTTTTCTTTATGTTTTACTGTGGAGAGTTTGGTTACAATGTGTCATGGTGAGGCCGGCGCCGCGGGTCACTAGGCTAATCCTCTGCCTTGCGGCGCCGGCACACCGGGTTCTAGTCCCGGTTGGGGTGCCAGATTCTGTCCCAGTTGCCCCTCTTCTAGGCCAGCTCTCTGCTGTGGCCAGGGAGTGCAGTGGAGGATGGCCCAAGTCCTTGGGCCCTGCACCCCATGGGAGACCAGGATAAGTACCTGGCTCCTGCCATCGGATCAGCACGGTGTGCTGGCGGCCATTGGAGGGTGAACCAACGGCAAAAGGAAGAAGATCTTTCTCTCTGTCTCTCTCTCTTACTGTCCACTCTGCCTGTCAAAAATAAAAAAAATAAAATGTGTCATGGTGAATATCTTTTCTGGTCATATCTATTACAAGTTCTCTGTGCTTCCTGTTCTTGTATGTCCCTTTCTTTCTACAGATTAGGGAAATTTTCTGTCATTATTTCACTAAAAAGCTTTCTAATCCTTTACCTCTTTCCTCACCTTCAGGAACTCCTAGAACCTGTATGTTGGGTCATTTGATAGTATCATGTAGATTCCTGACAGTGTTTGTTAATTTTCTAATTTCTTTTTGTGTTTGGTCTGACTGTATGATTTTCTGTGCTTTGTCTTCTAAGTCAGATATTCTTTCTTCTGCTTCACCTATTGTGTTGTTAAGACTTTCCACTGCATTTTTTATTTGTTCTATTGAATTCTGCATTTCTAAGATTTAATTTTGATTTCTCTTTAAAATCTCAATTTTGTGGGAGAAATTTTCTTTCATGTCATGTTCCTTAGTTTGTGCCTTTGCTTCTGATTACTTCTAAGTAATCCTATGATCAAGTTTTTGAATTCCATTTCTGGCATTTCTTCAGTATCCTCATCTTCACAATCTAGTATTGAAATGTTGTATCCTTTTGAGGGCATGATATTGTCTTTCTTATTCTTGTTTCTTGAAATGGTTGATTGTTATTTGGCATTTGTGGAGATACTCTTTGATTTCTTTTTTTTTTTTTTCCTGCTGTGGTGGCTTTTATCTTTGGATTATGTCTGTCTGGATTAGTTGCATGTCTGCTTTTGGGAATACCTAGAGGCATGTGGTAGGTGTGGCCAAGGAGCTCTGTTCAGTTCTCCAGGGTGAAAGGTGTCTGTGGTGACACACCCAGGTTTTACGTGGAAAATCTCTCTCTTATTTTAGTTGTTTTTCATTTTTTTATCAGAGGGGAGGTTTGTTCTTGTCTATTGGCATAGCTTCACCTGAGCTCCTCACCTCAAAGGTGTCCAGTGCTTTGGCGCCTGGGGGTATATTATTATATACTTGAGCCCCAGTGGATATATTATTTCTGCTCTGCCACAAGGACGACACAAAGGATTTGTGCAGTCCTCAGTGTAAGTTCAGATTCCCCAGCAGTGTCTCTCCTTGGTAACCAATGAGCTCTGATCCTGTGGCGTCTCCCACAGTTACTGCCAAAAGTCCTGGCCACACCCTGAGTCCTCCCACACAGCCTCAGTGTTTTTACAGTCCTAGCACACAAGCTTCCCACAGTCACCAGCACCCAATCCCCTGTCTGTCCTCCCCACCAGACTCAGGAGTCTCTACTTGTCTGTTTGCTGGGCATAGGCACAAACTGGCACTGCTGTTATGTATGTCCAGAATGGCACCCACTCTCCATCAGCTTATTACAGGACGCAGTTGCAGAGTAATCAGGGAGAGAGAAACGTGCCCCCTACTTTGTTTTTTCTCCTCTACTTTGGCAAGTACCCTTTCCCCCAGGGACTCCAAGCCAGATCCCCTCTATGCTCTTCCTGCATCTTTTTCACCACTGGGTTGGGCTGCTGCAGTCTGGTCTCACATCACTCTCCAATGCTAATGCAGAGGCTTTCAACTGCTGGGTCCTAGATTTGTGTGTCCTTGCCCTCCACCCTGGTCCTCTGTGTCACTCCAATTTGCATAGTTTGCTCTGCTGTTTTCTCTCTAACTCTTCCCTGAGACTATATTCTTTCCACTTTTTTAAACCTATCTTCTATACTAGAGCAGTAAGCTCCCTCCCTACTCCACCATCCTGTAGTTTTGTGCCATGTAAAATTTGCTCATGCAACACAAACAGTATACTTAATTCTCATCACAGCTTTATTTCAAGGGTCCCTGTCAAATTGTATAATGGGAATACCACAGTAACTGATAACATGCTTAATAACCCCAGTAACTAACAACAATGTGGAATAATGCATATAACATTCATTATCCGTCACCCCCACAACATATACATTTCTGTGGGTTTTTTTAGTCAAGCAGTGGAGAATAGAGAAGAAGCCACAACTCTTGCGAATTCCTTGACCAGTTTTTCATTCCATATATCAGAGATGAATGTACAGTACAGGGGCTATGGCCAGTCTATCTGGTAAAACAGCAACATGTAAAGCAGGTAGGGAAGAAGGAGTATGATTTTTATCAATAGTGGTTCTAGAGTTTTGCCAAAGGAGGACCTGTGAACAGTAATTTGGTGGAGGTAGGGGTTCATGTTGACTTGTTACCCAAGGTACCACAATTGATTTTAAACCTGCTGTTGGATATAAAACTTTTGTCCAGGTTGCTAAATTGAGTAAATAATATCTCTCCTGGATAGACCCAGTAATGTTACTTGACTGATTTCCTTTATCCAGTCTAAGAGCTTCTTTAAGCTTTAAGCTATTTTGAAAAATATATGAAATAGACTTAAATATGTAAAAGTATCTCTTAAATTTTTAGAAGTCATATATTAGAAATTGAGTTGTGTATAGTAGATTGAATTATAATGTTTATGTCTTCTAAAAATATTTCTTTCCTTGTTTTTATTTAACATAGTTTAATGACTCTGTTTCTCAATTATTACTTTTTGTTTTCTTCTAGAGGCCACATTATCTTAGTTCCAGAATTTAGTCTTCCTCTGGAATACTACCTAATCCCCTTCCTTATCATAGTGGGCATCTGTCTCATCTTGATAGTAATTTTCATGGTAAGTAAATAAGCTTATAATTTAAAAAAAATACAGTATAGATGGATCTAAAAATATTGTATTGAATTAAAGAAGACTTATATAAAAGAGTACATATTGTGAGTTCCTTTATATGAAGTTCTGAAAAAGGCAAAAGTAATTTAAGTTGAAAAAAGTCAGAATGGTGATTGCTTCAGGGAAGGTGATGGACTTATTGAAAATGGTGTGGGGTAACTTGCTGAGAGAGAGAGATCCCATCCACTGGGTAGCTCCCCAAGTGTCTGCAATGGTAGGAGCCAGAAGCACAGTCATTGTCTCACCAGGGTGGCAGGGAGTAAACCACTGGAGCCTGCTGCCTCCCACAGTGCTGATTAGTAGGAAGCTGGAATCAGGAGCAGAGTTGGGACTTGAACCTAGGCACTCCAGTAGGGGTGGGCATTCCTACCAGTGTCTTAATATTTAGTTTTTAATTTTTAAAAGATTTATCTATTTATTTCAAAGGAAAGAGAGAGATAAACATATCTTCCATCACTGCAACAGCCAGATCTAGGCCAGGTCAAAGCCAGGGACACGAGCCTGGAATTCCATCCTGATCTCTAACAAGGGTGGCAGGAGCTCAAGTGTGTGGGTCATCTTCTGCTGCCTTCTCGGGCACATTATCAGGAAGTTGGACCAGAAGCACAGTAACTGAGATTCCAGTTGGCACACTGATATGGGATGCCAGAATTGCAAATTGCTGATCTTGAGAATTTGTGTATTTCTCCTATAGGTTTGTTATTTTTCTAAGTGAAGTGTCTCCTAATGATAAATTTTACCTTAAATTATATTTTAATTGATACGTCAGCTTTTCTTTTGCTTAGTATTTTCATGGCATATCTTTATTTCTTTATTTTTTATTTGTGTCATTGAGTTTTAATCTTCTAAATAGCATATGGTTGGAATTTTTTCCTTATACAATGTGATCTATTCCTGTAAAAAACTGGTGAACTCAGGAGCGGGCACTGTGGCACAGCAGATTAAGCTATCACAAGGGATGCCTGCATCCCATATCAGAGTTCTGGTTTGAGTTCCCACAACTCCACTTCCCATCCAGCTTCCTACTGATGTGCCTGGAAAGGCAGGAGATGATGATCTGAGTATTTGGGTCCCTACCATCCACATGGGAGACCAGCCTTGCCTGTTGTGGGTATTTGGAGAGTAAATCAGCAGCTAAAAGATCTCTCTCCAGTTCTCTATTTTAGTTGTTCTGTCTTTCAAGTAAATAAATAAATCTGTAAAAAAAAAAAAAAGGTGAATTTAATAAGTTAAATTTATTATAGTCACATATTTGGAATAATTTCTATTTTGTATTATTTTTTCTATGTAAATGTAAATTATTTAAATTTTACTTTCTTCTTCCTGTTGATTGGAAAGCTTACATTATATTGCCCTTCTTTTATAGTTACTGTTAAATTCTGTAAATGAAGCATTTATTAAGGCATGGTTGGCATACAATAATTTACATGTATTTAAATTCCACAATTTAGTAAATTTTCAAATATATACATAAACACACAAAACAATGAAATCACCACTACCACAACCAAGATAATGAAATGTTGATCACCCCAAAATGTTTCCTCATACTCCTTGGTAATACTTGGTAATACTTTCATATCAATACTTGATTTAGTCAGCCTTTTGGATCTTAATCATTCTAATAGGTGGAGGGTATTTAATTGGGATTTTAATTTTCATTTTCCTGTTGACTGAATGATATTGAGCATCTTTGAATATGTATTTGCCATTCATTTATCTTCTGTGGTTGAGAGTCTTTATCAATAATTTTGTCTACTTTTTCCTACTGGATAGTTTGTTTTCTTATTACTGAGTTTTTAGAATTCTTGGTATATTCTGGATAAAAATCCCTTACCAGGTATGGAATTTGCAAAAAAAAAAAAAAAGTCCCACTTTGTGACTTTTCTTTTATCATTTAACAATGTGTTTTGAAGACAGAGTTCTTAACATGATATAGTCAAATTTGTCAAAATTTTCTTTTACGAATGGTGCTTTTGTTACTTGATTCTGTCCCTGTGAACTTCCCTTTTATTCTTGCAGATGTAGCAAATCACTTTAGTGTTTTGTCTATTTTATCTAGCATTTCTGTGTATTTGTAGTAGAGGTGTTTTGTCCATTATGCTGCTAGAACTCAAAGTACAATAGATAGTGGAAATTTTATTAGTCTATAACTTATGGCAATCTCAGTCTCCCCATTCTTCTTCATCCATTGGAGTCTTTGGAGTTAATGGTCTACCATTTGTATTTGTACAAACAGTTCTATGTTATTTATAATCTCTGTCAGTAAATAAAAGATAATCAAGGTCATTGAATAAACAATGCCAAGGATAATTTATGGGTTAACTAATCACTAATGTAATTTAATGACTTAATTAATGATGTTATTGTGATTGTGATTTAAACAAAATGAATTGGTTTATAGCAGCTACCCAGAAACTTAAAAGAAATTTGTTATTTTAATGGCCATGTCCTACTTGCATATTTAATATCTGACTTTATTATTATTTTCCTTTAATTTTAGATCACAAAATTTGTTCAGGATAGACATAGAGCCAGAAAAAGCAGACTTCGTAAAGACCAACTTAAGAAACTCCCTATACATAAATTTAAGAAAGGTGAGTGAATATTATTTTTTAAATAATCCACCTTAGTTTATCTAAGAATACTTGGTGGGCATATTCTTAATGTTACCTCTGTGCCCCTGCCATACAGTAAGTAGTCAGTCAGTAATGAATGAGAGAAGGTGATAGATGTCTGTTGCTTTGATGCTGTGATGAGGGTAGTAAAGGAGTGTATGGTTTACAGAGAATTTGAAGGAGTCATAAAGAAGATGAAGATGCTTTTGATTACCACCATCTTTAAGTAGTTCTAAACAGTGCCAGTGGATAAAATTCATCTCTGTTCCCACTGACCTTCCTCCTGCTACCATATATACTGTGTAATGTTGGATGTACCAAACGCATAGATAGCTATTATATTTTACATGAAGCATCTCATTAATTTTCATACTTTTGTGAAGTGAGTACTATTATCATCTTCCATGAGGAAATAGAGAGTCACAGAGGCTAAGAACTTTACCTAATATTACATCATCAATATGGACAGAGTTGGGTAGAGGGGGTTGGTCTGGTATTATAGTCAATATAGTTTTCCCCATTCTGTGCCTAGAGAGCTTTTTGTGCTTGTTAAATCCCTTTGACTAGCACTTACCAGATTTCAATTTCAAATACCAGTAAAAATGTTATCTTTATTAATTCAGCAGAGAAAGAAAGCAGGATTTTCAAGTAATAAAATGTCTTAAGAACCTGCCATTTATGTTTATCATTATTTTATTAAAAAAGACAATTTAACATCAAAAACTTAGGGAAAAAAGAACACCTGGTTAAAATAAATAAGTAAATAGACATTTATAACAAGTATGGTACTGTTATTATGTAGTATAGATTAGATAAAATTTATTCATAGACCAGAACTAGTTTGAAGATTATCTTTAGAAAAAACTTTTTTTTCTAGGGGCCAGCGCTGTGGCGCAATAGGTTAATCCTCCGCCTGCGGCGCCAGCATCCCATATGGGCGCCAGTTCTAGTCCCGGCTGCTCCTCTTCCAATCCAGCTCTCTGCTGTGGCCTGGGAAAGCAATAGAAGATGGCCCAAGTCCTTGGGCTCCTGCACCTGCATGGGAGACCGGGAAGAAGCACCTGGCTCCTGGCTTCAGATTGGCACATCTCCGGTTGTGGCCATTTTGGGAGTGAACCAACAGAAGGAAGACCTTTATCTCTCTTTCCCTCTCACTGTCTGTAACTCTACCTCTCAAACAAATAAAAATCTTTAAAAAAAGAAAAAAAACTTTTAAAAAATATTTATTTATTTTGAAAGTCAGAGTTAAACAGAGAGAAGGAGAGGCAGAGACAGAAAGAGAGAGAGAGATCCTCAATCCTCTAGTTCATTCCCCAGATGGTTGCAACAGCCAGTGCTGAGTCAGGCTGAAGCCAGGAGCTAGGAACTTCATCTGGGTGTCCCATGTGGGGGCCCAAACACTTGGGTCATCTTCCACTGCTTTTCCCAGGCCATTTGTAGGGAGCTGGATCAGAAGTAGAGTAGCTAGGACACAAACTGGCATCCTTATGGGTTGCTGGCATCACATACACTATGCCTCAACAGTGGCTCCAAGAAGACTTTTTTTGTGTATTTATTTTTGTTTCCTGAATCCAGAAAAAAAAGTTCAAGAAAATGATATTGACAATACACCTTGGTTAAAAAGGATACACATAGTTGGTATATCCACTGGGTAAGATGGGTGGCCATTGTAGGATTTGAACAGAAGAGAGGTAACATTTGTGTTAAAGGTTAAAAGTAGCTTTCTACTGCTGAGTTAAGAGTAGGCTGTAGAAGGTCAAAGATAGGAACTTATTGCAGGAATTCAAGTGTAATATAAATGTGGCATGAACTGCAATAGTATTAGAAGAACAGAAATCTTCAAATTCTGGATATATCTGGAAGATGGAGTACACTAAATGTATGGATGGTCTAGGTGTGGGGGAAAGGATGACTCCTGAGCTTTTGGTCTGAGCAACAGGAGGGATGGAGTTTCTTTTGAAGTAAAAAAGTCTTAGATAGAAATAAGGAAGTTTAAAATCCACATTTAAAAAAAAAAACACCTTCTTTACTATGGGTGATTTTAAACATTTACAAAAGTAGAGAGACTGGGATAAGGAACTCCAGTGTCACATCATCCATCTTCAACAGTTACCAACTTCAACAGCCAGTCCTGTTTTCTGTACATTGTAAAGAAGTTTAGTGTATCGTGGAGCAGAATTTGGGGGATAAACTGAGAGGTAGTTTTGGATGTGTGGAATTTCATTATATAAGTGCAAGGTTTAAGAGAGGGGTCTGAACTGGAATTATTAGCATAAAGATATATTTAAATCATGAAGCTGGTTAAGATTACCAAGTAAGTTGTGGGGAGCAACTGGGAGCAACTTGGACTAGACTAAGTTACTGGAATGAAGATTTATTCTATGCATCTGCTCTCCCACAATATGGCGCTGGGAGAGGAGGAAACAGCTTCTACACAGCTGCCTCCAGTTCAACCAATAAACTGTAGGACCTGCTCCTGATTGGAGGAGAGCAGCGTACTCGGCGTGTGGGTAGCAGAGTTGGGATTGGTGGAAGAGGACTATAAAGGAGGAGAGAGACAACATGCACCGGGAACATCTATCTGAAGGAACACCTGAGCAGCCCCCGAGAGAGCCGGCCGGCGGTGTGCCGCTCCCCCGCGGAAGTGGGGAAAGTGGCAGGGGGAACCGCCCTTCCACGGAGGTGGAAGGGACGGTAGCCAACCCGGGAAGAACCAGCAGCAAACCCGGGGAGGGCCGAGCAGACAAAAGAACAGCGCAGGGTCCTGTGTCGTTCCTCCACGAAGACAGGGAGCGACAGTAAGTGAGTGTAGATAGAGAATAACAAACATACCCTGGGGCATTCCAGCATTAAGTAGTGGAAGAGGCATCAGCAATGTTGGCAGTGTAAACTGAGGTGCAGCTAGTTCAGTAGAAAGAAAACTCTGGTAAAGTCTGGTTCACCAGAGACCAATTGATGCTACTCTATCAAGGAGGAAAGAGTGATAACTGGTGTCAGGGCTCCTTAAAGATAAGTAAAATGAGAGCTGAGAATTGATGATCTTGATGAGAAGTTTGGGAAGAATGGTGAGGTCAAAATTCCAATTGTGGTAGATTTAAGAGAGTATAGAAGGAGAGGGATTGGAAACAATAACTTCAGATAAGGTTGAAAGTCCCTTATCTGAAATACTTGGAACTAGAACTGCTTCAGGTTTTAGAGGGTCATTGTGTTTTGTTTTGTCTTGTTTGATTTTGGAACCTTTGCGTAGACTTTATAGGTTGAGCTTCCCTAATCCGAAAATCTGAAATCCAAAATGCTTCAAAACTCAAAACTTTTTGAGTACATTGCATTTTGGATTTCAGATTTTCAGATTAGGGATGCTCAACTAGTGTAGAACTTTTGCAAGAAATTTTATTACAAAGGGGAGCAAAGAAATGGGGTAGTAGTTGGTGAGGGGATTTGGATCCAGAAATAACAGTGTGTTCATTTGCTTAAGAAAATTGATGAGGTGGCAGTTGGGAGAGATGCTATAATGATGTTGAGAAGGCAAGAGGAGATGGGATCTGTTTTACGAAAAGGTGGATTAGCCATAGGTAGTCTTGGAAAAGTTGAGCTAAGTAAAATTGATTATGTGGGTACACAAATGCCAGAGTAGATGTGTATTTGTATTAGTGAGCCTTTGGAAGTATTCCTTGCTTGCATTTCTCTCGGTGAGGTGGAAAATACAGTCACCAACTGAGGGTGAGGATGGAGGGACATTAAAGATTTAAGAGCAGATATAAAATATTATTCTAGGAGAGCAGGAGGTAGACTGATTTTCTGGAACCATCCAGTTGAAGAAATACAGAGTACTGCAAAAAGTTTATGGAAAATAGAATTAAAAGATAAAATTTAATTTGGTGGCAAAATTTTTAAAACATATATATAGGTTTTTCATATATGCATTTTCATGAATTTTTGGAGACCCTTATATGTATGGTTTCAACTTTTTTGCATTATACTAAACATCTTTTAATTCCATTTTTCCATAAACTTTTTGAATACTCTTGTATACCTGATAGTAGGATTGTTAGATCATAGCAGTAGTTCTAGCTTTAATGTTCTGAGGAGCCTCCATACACAGTGGCTGTAATAACTTACATTCCTCCCAGCAGTGTATGAGAGTTCCTCGTTTTTTATATCCTCACCAACAATTACCATTTTTCCTTTTGATTATAGCCATTTTAAAAAAGGATTTATTTAAGGGGCAGAGTTACAGACAGAGGGAGAGACAAAGAAAGAAATCTTCCTTCTGCTAGTTCACTCCCCAAGTGGCTGCAACAGCCAGAGCTGGGCCAATCTGAAGCCAGGAGCCAGGAGCTTCTTCAGGTCTCCCATGCAGGTACAGGGGCCCAAGTACTTGGGCCATCTTTCACTGCTTTCTTGGGTTATTAGCAGGGAGCTGGATGGGAAGTGGAGCAGCTGGGACTTGAACTGCTACATATTTGGGATGCCGGCACTGCAGGTAGGGGCTGTTCCACTTCTGATCCAGCTCCCTACTAATATGTTCTGGGAAAGCAGCAGAAGATGGCCCAAGTACTTGGGCCCCTGAACCCATGTAGGAGACCTAGAAGAAGCTCCCAACTCGTAGCTTAGGCCTGGCCCAGCCCGGGCCATTGCAGTCATTTGGGGAGTGAACCAGTGGATGGAAGATCTCTTTCCCTCTGTCTTTCCCTCCCTCTCTCTCTCTGTAACTCTGCCTTTCAAATAAATAAATAAATCTTTTTTTAAATGCAAAATTAAGTCCACAAATGGCAGGAAAAAAAGTGGAATACAAAACAGGAACAAGGGTAACAAGTATAAAACAAATGAATAGGATAGAAAATAATCCAATTATATTTAAAATCACTTTAAATGTCAATGTAAATATATCAATTAAAGGATAGATTGTCAGAGTTGGATCAAAAACAAGACCAAATACATGTTATCTAAAAGAAACCCATTTGGGGGCCATTGCGGCCATCTGAGGAGTGGCCCACCAAATGGAAAGCCTTTTTTTCTCTCCTCCTATCTGGAGCTCTTTCAAATAAATAAATAAATTTAAAAAAAAATAATACACTTCCAAAACAGAAAGCACCAGGCCCAGAGGGATTTACTGGCAAATTCTTCCACTTAAGAAAAAAAATGGTAAGAATTTTCTGCAATCTCTTCCAGAAAACAGTATCAGAAGAAATACTTGATTCATTCCATTAAGTCAATATTACCCTAATCCCATAAGTAGGCAAAAACATTACAAGAAAGGGAAACTACTGATTAATATCTCTCATGAACACAGATGACAAATCCACAAAATATTAGCCAAGTGAATATGTGTATAAATGTTATGCACCATGATCAAGTGATATGTATATTTAATTCAATTTGATATGCATATTTAATGCAATCCCAATTAAAATCCCTGTAATTTGTTTTCTGAACTCCTAAAACTAATTGGTATTCTGGTGCTGAAAGCAGAGGTGTAACCCACTGAACCACAATGCCGGCCCCTTAATTTTGCATTTTATATGATTCTATTTCCTTTCTTTCTTAGCATATCAGTTATTTTTCCCCCCTTTCTTTTTTTTTTTTTTTAAGATTTATTTATTTATTTTGAAGTCAGAGTCACACAGAGAGAGGAGAGAGAGAGAGGGTGACAGAGAGGTCTTCCATCCGCTGGTTCACTCTACAATTGGCCGCAACAGTCAGAGCTGGGCCGATCTGAAGCTAGGAGCTTCCTCCAGTCTCCCACGTGGGTGCAGGGGCCCAAGGACTTGGGCCATCTTCTACTGCTTTCCCAGGCCACAGCAGAGAGCTGGATTGGAAGAAGAGCAGCCAGGACTAGAACCGGCACCCATATGGGATGCTGGTGCTTCAGGCCAGGGCTTTAACCTGCTGCACCACAGCGCCGGTCCCCTTTCCCCCCTTTCTAACTGGTTGCCCTTGAGTTTGGAGTATACATTAATGGCTAATCAAGGTCCGCTTTCAAATAATAGCATTCCACTTCATGGGTAGTGCCATACCGTATAACAGAACTTCCTAATTCTTTCCTCCTGTTCCTTCTGTGACTGATTTCATTCATCTCACCTACATATAGAACTATGTAAGCATATGCACACATTCACATACATAACTGAGTATATTCTGTCCATCATTATTTTGAATAAGCTGTTATTTGTTGAAAGAATAAGAAAAATAAGTTTTTATTTTACCTTCATTTAGTTCTTCTCTAAGGATATTTGTTTCTTTTAGATCCCAGCTTCTGACCTGTATCATTTTTCCTTCTCTCTGAAGAACTTCTTTTAACATTTCATGCAGATCTGTTCTGTTGGGAACAATTTTCTCAGTTCTTGTCTGAGAAAGTTGTTCTTCCTTCACTTTTTTTTTGGTTAAAAATTTCAATCTTGGTATGAAATATATAACATTAAATTTACCATCTTAATCATTTTAATTATACAGTTCAGTAGTGTTAAGTATGTTCACATTATGTGCAACAGATCTCTAAAACTTTTTCATCTTACAACATCAAAGCTCTGTGGCTGCACATTTTACATTCATGCCAGCAGTACACAAGGACTCCAACTTCCCCACGTTCTTGTCAACACATATTATTTTTTCTGTTTATAATGGCCATCTTGATGTGTGTGAGGTAGTATCTCGTTGCTGTTTTGATTTGAATTTCCATAATTATTAGTGATGATGAGAATCTTCATATGCTTTTAGGCCATTTGTATATCCGCTTGAGAAATGTCTTTTCAAGTCATTTTCTTGTATTTTAAGTGGGCTTTTTTTTATTGATAAGATTTAAAATTTATTTATATATTCTGAATATTAACTCCATATCGCATATATTATTAGTAGTTATCTTCTTCATTCCATAGGTTGCTTTTTTTGTGCTGTTGGTTATATCTTTTAGTGAACAAAAGTTTTGTGTCTGTCTTTTCCTTAATCTATTTTTATGTGTATTTTTTAATGTTACTTGTGATTTTCCTGTTGTTTCCAAGAAATCATGACCAAATCCAGTCTCCAGAAATTTCCCTCCTATATTTTCTTTAGGTGTGTTGTTTAGCATGAAATATCATTCCATTTACTTCTGTATTCTTTTATTTCATTTGGCAGTATTTTTTGGTTTATAGTGAAGTCTTTCACCTCTTTACTTAAATTCTTAAGTATTTTATCCTTTATATTGCTATAGTAAGTAGAATCATTTTCTTAATTTTCTTTTCAGGTTGGTCATTATTAGTATATAGAAATGAATCTAATTCTTGAGAGTTGAATTTTTAAATTGATTTTAGCAGTTTTCGATAGACATTTTAGGGTTCTCTTGTAATTGTTGGGAAATTTTTAGGTATTGCTCACTAGTTATAGGTCTTTCATATTTATTTCTTCAATGAGTCTAGAATGATTATATGATTCTAGGAATTTATCCATTTCTTCTAGGTTATCTAATTTGTTTGCATATAATTTAAGAGTAGTCTCTTATAAATCATTTCTATGACACAGGTTGTAATATCTCATTTTTCATTTCTAATTTTAGCTATTTGAATCTTTTTATTAGTGCATCTAAGACTTTACTTTTGTTGATTTTTTTCAAAAAGCTATTTGTTGAACTTGTCATATTATTTTGCTGTTCTTTGTTTCATTTATCTCTGTTTTTTTTTTTTTTTTTTTTTTTTTTTTTTTTTGTTTGTTTTTTTTTTTGACAGGCAGAGTGGATAGTGAGAGAGAGAGACAGAGAGAGAAAGGTCTTCCTTTTGCCATTGGTTCACCCTCCAATGGCCACCACTACTGGCGTGCTGCGGCCAGCACACCGCGCTGATCCGAAGGCAGGAGCCAGGTGCTTCTCCTGGTCTCCCATGGGGTGCAGGGCCCAAGCACTTGGGCCATCCTCCACTGCCTTCCCGGGCCACAGCAGAGAGCTGGCCTGGAAGAGGGGCAACCAGGACAGAATCCTGAGCCCCGACCGGGACTAGAACCCGGTGTGCCATCGCTGCAAGGTGGAGGATTAGCCTAGTGAGCCGTGGCGCCGGCCTTATCTCTGTTCTAATCTCTATCATTTCCTTCCTTTTGCTAGCTTTGGAGGTTTAGTTGGTACTTCATTATCTTCCTTTAAGGTTAGGTTCAGTTGTTGATTTGAGATCTTCCTTTTGAATGTGTTTACCATTACATATTTTTCCTGTTTTTGTTGCATCCCATACATTTTAGTATATTGTGGGTTTTTTGTTTGTTTGTTTTAAGGGAAAAGTTTTATTGTCAGGTGTTGGAAACCCAACAAGCTACCTCTCCATGAACAGAGAACAGCAGCCTGTACTGAGAGAACAGGTCTTATATAGTATTGCAGAGGTAAGGAAATGGGAGTGGCAAATCCATTAGGGTGGAGGTGGCGCTGACGTTTGTGATGGGGCCATTTGGTCACCTGATTTCTAGTAAGCCAGGCTGGGCCTAGGAAGATGGAACCATTTTACTAAATTCCCCCCCCTTAGTGTTTTTTTTTTTTTTTTATAAAGCAAGTGTATAGGATTACAATAGCACCAAAAGTCCAGATGGGGGTAGAGGGACGATGATCTATCTTCTAGAGCTGCTTCCTGCTGACATGGGGTGACAAATTACTCTCTGCTGGCATGGGGCAATGTCTAAGTCATGATGTCCTGGATGCGGAGCGGAGTATATCCCTGTAGAAGCATTTGGTTGACTGCCTGGTTGGTGAAGGGTTTGATTCATTACATTATCACTTCCTGTAAACACTTAAACAGACAATGCAGTATAAAAGCCAGGGTGAGAATAGAAGCCAATGGTTCTAGGAGTGGCATTAACCAAGTGATGAGGGGGCTCCATAGGGAGGAAGAGAGGAGTTGTTTGTAGAAAAAGTTCTGAATAATCATACAATGTTAAGTGTTGGCAGGAGTGGGGGAGACTATCAATACACATGGGTCGGGAGTAGAGCCACTGATGTAAGAGTAGAGGGTGTGATTACAAAGGAATGAGGCTCCCAGATAGAGTCATCATTAGAGGACCTCAGAAAGGTGCTGTCTAAACCACAAGCAAGTTTTCCCATTGAGAGGCAAATAGAAACTGACATAAGGGGCTTAATAATAATCAAATGGGGTTTAAGGCCTTGCCAATCATAAGGTCCAGACCTGTCTATCTCTTCACATGGGATACATCATAAAGGAGGTGTGAACCTCCTTGGGAAAGGCACCCTGTGACTTCCATTACCAAGATGGTCTGGGAGGAGAGCTGGTCAGGTAAAGGCAGGTGGCATCTCTAACAGGAATTGTACAATTCTACCTGCAATGTTGCTGACCCTACTTGGCTGTCCACCCAGCAGCGGTGGTTACTTTGGAATCTGGGCAGAGTGAAGGGTTTCTCAACTTAGACCCAACAGGGTTTGTGGCTCTGATCTCGGTGTCCTTTGACTCCAGGGCAGTTTCACTTCCAGTGACCCAACTCTTGGCTGGCAGAGCTGCCAGGGCTCTTCATAAACTGACTTCTGCTGAAGCCCTGGCTTTCCAAATCAAAAGCCACTGCAATGGACTGGCTGTTGGGTCTCCTTGATGGCAGATCACTGTGCAAAGCAGCCATTAATTGGCCTGCCACCTATCTTTTTTTTTTTTTTTAAAGATTTATTTTTTTACTTGAAAGAGTTACACAAAAAGAAGGAGAGGCAGAGAGAGAGAGAGAGAGAGAGAGAGAGAGAGGTCTTCTATCTGCTGGTTCACTCCCCAACTGGCCACAATGGCCAGAGCTGCGCCAATTCAAAGCCAAGAGCTTCTTCTGTATCTCCCACGTGGATGCAGGGGCCCAAAGACTTGGGCCATCTTCTACTGCTTTCCCAGGTCATAAGCAGAGAGCTAGATGGGAAGTGGAGCACCCGGGACTGGAATGAGCACCCATATGGGATGCTGGCACTGCAGGAGGCGGCTTTACTTGCTATGCCACAGTGCCGGCCCCCATCTATCTTTACATTGCTTCTGATATCTAGCTTTCTCTTCCTCCTGGTTTTTGTTAAAGCAGACCAGAGGAAATCTTTAAGTGGATGCAAGTCAAGGGGGTGCTCAGTCTCATCTCTAATCTTTGGTGGCCTTAAAAGTCTGTCGTCACAGGCATGTTCTGCTGGTGGTTTTTCTATGAGGTAGACAATGCCCATGAGGAAAGCTTATGTCCTCATTTTAAAACTTTCTCTCCCTTTTATTTGAGAGGGAGGTTTTGCCTGTTTATTGTGTGCTCATGGTGAAGTAAATCTAGCCATGAAATCTTAAAATCAGCTCTCATTTTGGCTGTGCTATTATTACAGAAAATTATTAGCCATCCCTTTTATAAGATCTCAAGATCAAACTGTACAACCTGGAGAGTCCTTCAGTATAGTCAGTTTCCCATCTTGATGAGAACAGAGAAATGAGGGAACAAGTCAGGCTTCCCAGATCACTCACTGACAATAACAATATCAAATGAAAACATTTACCAGAAAGTCCAGTGCCTTCTATAAATTTTAAGACAAGAGTACATTTTTTTGGAAATATCCCTTAAAAATCTGACATGGTATAACTTGTTTGACCAGCAAACTCAAGCACAAACATGTCAATAGCTTAAATAGTTTTAGTTTCTTTCCACCAACAAATTTAAAACATCTGATACAGAGATTCAGGTCACACAAACCAAAATGTATCTTCAATTAATTTAGCAGCTTAAATTTATGAGTAATATTTTTATCTATAAGCCAATTAAAACAGAGCTCTTAATAAATTTTCCCATGTAGACATATAGTATGTACACATGTATAACATACAAGATACAACAATAGAGCAATTTCAGTAATAGCTTTTTTTTTTTTTTCTTTCTTACAGAGTGGACAGTGAGAGAGACAGAGAGAAAGGTCTTCCTTTACCGTTGGTTCACCCTCCAATGGCCGCTGTGGCCCGTGTGCTGCAGCTGGTGCACCGCACTAATTCGAAGCCAGGAGCCAGGTGCTTCTCCTGGTCTTCCATGGGGGTACAGGGCCCAAGGACTTGGGCCTTCCCGGGCCACAGCAGAGAGCTGGCCTGGAAGAGGGGCAACCGGGACAGAATCCGGAGCCCTAACCGGGACTAGAACCTGGTGTGCTGGCGCTGCAGGCAGAGGTTTAGCCTATTGAGCCGCGGCACTGGCCAGTAATAGCTTCTTAAAATCTTTAACTGTTTTTTAAATTGGCAATTGATTCAAATTACTTTCTTTCTTTTTTTTTTTACTTTCTGCTCTTAGTAACTTTGGTTAACCATACTCAATTGGAACCTGTAATGCATTATTGGCTTTATCTGCTTACAGAGCCATCCCAAAGTATTGAATACAATAGAGTTCACTGGAAAAAGCCCTTCAGGACCTGTAAGAGTGTCGCTCCCCCATCTCGCGGAGGAACGACACTGGACCCTGCGCTGTTCTCTTTTCTGCCTGGCCCTTCCCGGGTTAGCTGCCGGTCCCCCACTCGCGGAGGAACGACGCCGTCCCGGGTTAGCTGGGGGCTGGCCCGCTCTCTCGGGGGCTGCTCAGATGTTCCTCAGGTGTTCCCGGTGCATGTTGTTTCTCTCCTCCTTTATAGTCCTCTTCCACCAATCCATGCTCTGTTGCCCACACGCTGAGCATGCTGCTCTCCTCCAATCAGGAGCAGGATCAGCTCCTGCAGCTTATCAGTCAAACTGATGAGGCAGCTGCGTAGAAGTTGTTTGGTCCCTCTCAGTGCCATATTGTGGGAGAGCAGATGCATAGAATAAGTCTTAATTCCAGTAACTTAGTGCAGTCTCAGTTGCTCCCCACATAGGAGGACAGTTAAACACAGAACCAACAATGTTAGTTTTATGAGCAGCAAGTCTGTTATACAAAACTGTGGATAACAAAAGACTTTAAATAGCTATGTTTTAAAATTATAAACTCATTAACCAACAAGAGGCACTACCTTACTCCACACAGTATTTTTGAAAGTACCTGTAGGGGCTGGCTCTGTGGCTCACTTGGGTAATCCTCCGCCTGTGGCTCCGGTACCCTGGGTTCTAGTCCTGGTTCGGGCACCAGATTCTGTCCCAGTTGCTCCTCTTCCAGTCCAACTCTGCTGTGGTCCAGGAAGGCAGTGGAGGATGGCCCGAGTGCTTGGGCCCTGCACCCGCATGGGAGACCAGGAGGAAGCACCTGGCTCCTGGCTTCAGATCCGCATAGCCGGCCGTGGCAGCCATTTAGGGGGTGAACCAACAGAAGGAAGACCTTTCTCTCTCTCACTGTCTAACTCTGCCTGTCAAAATACATACATACATACATATATAAATAAGAAAGTACCTGTAGGATTTTATAAAACATTTATCCCAGACAGGCCTCTGGGCCTGTCTCATTGAGATAACCATCATGTCTGCTAACAACACGACATCATTAGATTTTTTTTTTTTTTTTTTTGACAGGCAGAGTGGACAGTGAGAGAGAGAGAGACAGAGAGAAAGGTCTTCCTTTTGCCATTGGTTCACCCTCCAATGGCCACCACTGCTGGTGCGCTATGGCCGGCACACCACACTGATCCGATGGCAGAAGCCAGGTACTTATCCTGGTCTCCTGTGGGGTGCAGGGCCCAAGCACTTGGGCCGTCCTCCACTGCCTTCCCGGGCCACAGCAGAGAGCTGGCCTGGAAGAGGGGCAACTGGGACAGAATCCGGTGCCCCGACCGGTACTAGAACCCGGTGTGCCAGCACCACAAGATGGAGGATTAGCCTAGTGAGCCGCGGCGCCGGCCAGATATTTTTTAACTTTTAGACATTTGTATCAATAGCATTTTACATTATCATAACTTAAAATTTAGCACCACTTCACATCTTGAATTTTTATATAATTTTATAATTTTTATATAACCTTTTATATAATCCAAATAGCCTGATTAGTTGGTGTCTCTACAAGATGAAAGACATATATCTTTTGATATTTTCAGGGGTCCAACTGGAAATATCAAAGTCCAGAGAGTTTGGAACTTTGATTTTTTTTTGGAATGCCTTGTCAAGGATGCCAAGGAGGTTTAAAATATCTGATAGAAATAGGATCCCTTAAAATCATGACATAATATAGACCAGTGATTACTCAAATGTTTTAGAATAAGCATATACTGGCCAGCGCCGTGGCTCACTTGGCTAATCCTACACCTGTGGCGCCGGCACCCCGGGTTCTAGTCCCAGTTGGGCACCGGATTCTGTCCCAGTTGCTCCTCTTCCAGTCCAGCTCTCTGTTGTGGCCCAGGAAAGCAGTGGAGGATGGCCCAGGTCCTTGGCCCCTGCCTCCACATGGGAGACCAGGAGGAAGCCCCTGGCTCCTGGCTTCGGATTGGTGCAGCGTGCCAGTCGCAGCAGCCACTTGGGAGGTGAACCAACAGAAAAAGGAAGACCTTTCTCTTTGTCTCTCTGTCTCTCACTGTCTAACTCTCCCTGTCAAAAAAAAAAAGTAATAAGCATACACTTAAACCATAACTCTTAATAGAAACACAGCTGTTTTAAACAATCTTAACAGAGACATTAAGAGACTATAATAAATTACTTTAATAGAACACAAATCAGTCTGTCTTTGGTCATTTCAAAAATAGGAAATGAAATAAAACCTCAAATTTAAGAGCTAGTGCATGGAATTATATCCTCTCATTTGGAACAGTTTTAACAGTCAGGACTAAGGAAGAAATAAGAGTTTACTAAAGCTGGCTAGAAAACTGCCAGTCACCAATTAGACAAAACTATCAAAAGGAGATGCTGCAAGTTTTAAACAGACTTCTAAGATGATTTCAAAATATTATAAAAATCTCATTGCTTTAACAGAGGGTCAGTTCTAGTTCTATGTCAAATAATAGCTTTTGCTTTCCACCTGTTGATTTCCTTGATTTACATTTTGAAATAACCCTTTAGAAATCTGCAAAATAAGACAACATTTTCTAAATAAGATAACATATTGATTTCAACTTTAGTTACTTTCAAGCAATGTTGAACTATTTTCTTATGGACAATTTATGAAAACATATTAGCAAACTCAAGTAGTTTTTCTATGGAATATAAGGTGTTAAGTGTCCCAGCATTTACATTTAGATACATTTATGTCATTTGACTACCCAATTTACATTTAGCAATTACACCTGATGACTGAGGATGCTGATATTATATCATACCTTTATCTGAATTAAGGTGAAAATTATATTTATGTGGAATTCTACCCTTTTTATAAAACTTGAGCTATAAATCAGTGACATTAAACCAGAGATTGAAAAATCTACCTTAGGGGCTATAATGAGTACTGATTACCCATTACTATATCATTGGGAACCTATTAAAACAAATTGCAAAATAAGTTTGGCAAGTTACAGAGCAATATTTTTAAAGGCAGTGGTCTCCCTAGATTCAGAGAGAAATTCCTTTAAACCCAATGCCCAGCTACAGCTGAACCAAATTCTCATGCATGAGATTGTTATTTACCAAAGACATCTTTAAGATTCTAATTCAATTTGAGTCTACTTTTCTTTTTACACAAAGAACACCTTGGGCCAATGATGCCCTAGTCAATGGTCAGCTACTTGGGATTGCTTCTGAAACAAAATATTTAGGCAGCTGCCAGACAGGTCCCAAGGATGACTATGGGCTAGGGGCTGATGTGTGGGACAAGAAGTTCGCTGGAGATCGTTCACCATTATGTTAGGTCTAATGGGAGAGGGCATCCACCAGAACAGGTGGGCAGCCTTTCAGAGATACTTAAGGAGGAGAATCTGATAGGTAATAGAGTAAGGGGCAATTAGGGAGAAGGAGATATGTCTGGAAATAGTAATTAACCCAGTGAGCCTGCTGGTTTTGAAGGGCCAGTAGTCTTGACCACATTTCACATAGGTTGGGAGAGATATATCTAGGAAATGCTCACTAATGGGACCAGGAAATCAAGTTTGTAGGAATTGAGGAGACATGGTGAGGTCAGATTGATATTCAGTTACAAGGTGGGGATAAAACCCATCAGAAGACCTGATTATCCTGTCTGGCTTGCTCTTGATGAAACAAAAAAGCCATCAAAGGGGTGGAACACCTAATTTGTTTTGCAGTAAACTGGGAGCTCAGAAGGATGGAATCACCACTCCCTTGCTATTTTTATGGTAAAACTGGAACAGTAGGGGGATGGGCAAAGTCCAGTTGGAGGGTGAAAGCATGGAGACAGGACCCAAATTCACCTTTGCTTATCTGGGAAGAGGGCTTTAGAGAGGATCATAGATAAGGCAGGGGGAGTAGACTTTGGACAAGGGCTTGTTCTGAGATAAGATTGGAATTCCCAGGCAGGAGGGCAAGGTACAGTGAAAGCCAGAGCAGTGAACATAGAAGAAAGGGATTTTGGCTTTTTTTGTGAGAGCTTTGGAAGTTAAGAGAGCTTGAGCTGGAGAACACAAGCAGAGATAGTAGGGTTAGACATAGGAAATCTTCCACTTTTCCGAACGTTCATGGAAGTGGTAGAGATCCCAGTAATGTTGGGGTTAAATGTGCCGTTAAGCAGCCACTTGGATGGGTTGTCACGGTGGGAGACAACTGAAAGGAGGATCAGACAGAACGTGGGACGAAGAAGCGCCCATGGTGACCCATAGATATCAGGCATCCCCGAGATCACGGCCGTCCGACGGGAGGATATGGGAACAGAGGGTTGGGTTATCCATGCACCCACTGGAGCCCAGGGCATAGCCTGTAGAAGGGAAACAGGGAGTTGAGTTGTCACTCACATCCACTGTTGCGTGGACACAGAGTCTGTAGAGGCATGAGGCCATAGGAATTGTGGTGCCTGGTCCCAGGACTTTGGGGCAAAGGTGCGTAGAACCACAACCCATGGAGAGTCACAATGAGAGGATCCTCCAACCCACCCCATCTTACCTCAGGAATTTTGGAGGGCTGGTGTGTGGATGGAAATCTCAGAGTGTTTGGTGGCAAAGAAGGAGGTCTGGGATGGGTTTTGTGTTTGGCAGAAATCCAGGATCCTGAAGCAGCTCACATCCCCGAGGGTAGAGCAAGGTCGACAGGAGAGCCTGGTCTTGGGTTTCGGCACATGAAGGAAAGGCCACCACAAAACACACCAAACACCAGAGTAAGGGAAAAGGTTTATTGTCAGGTGGGGGAGACCCGACAGGCTGCCTTCCTGTGCACAGAGAACAGCCATATTGTGTTTTATTTTCATTTGTCTCCATTTTCTAAATTCTCTTCTGATTTTTTATTGGACCCATTAGTTGTGTTAGATTGCCTTGTTAGATTGCAACACATTTGCGGATTTTTCTTTTTCCTTTTTTCCTGCTACTGATTTATGGTTTTCTCTCTGTGTTCTGAGAATATACTCATGTGACTTTTTTTGAATTTAAAAAGATTTATTTATTTATTTGAAAGAGTTACACAGAGAGGGGAGAGGCAAAGAGAGAGAGAGAGGTCTTCCATCTGATGGTTCACTCCCCAATTGGCTGCAACGGCCAGAGCTGCACTGATCAGGAGCCAGGAGCCAGGAGCTTCTTCCAAGTCTCCCATGCAGGTGCAGGGGCCTAAGGACTTGGGCCATCTTCTGTTGTTTTCCCAGGCCATAGCAGAGAGCCGGATTGGAAGAGGAGCTGCCAGGACTCAAACCGGTGCCCATATGGGATGCAGGCGCTTCAGGCCAGGGTGTTAACCTGCTGCGCCACAGTGCTGGCCCCTTTTATGACTTTAAGTGTTGACTTGTTTGTGTGGCCTAATGTGGTCTGTCTTGGGTAATATTCCATCTGTGCTTGAGAAGAGTTTGTACTCCGCTGTTGTCAGGTGGAGCATTCTGTACATATTAGTTCCAGTGGAGTCGTAGTGTCTTCAAGTCCTCTGTTTACTTACTCATCTCATGTGCTATTCTTTTCCTACTGAATGTGAGGTAGTGAACTCTTGCATTATTGCAGTGCTGCCTATCTATCCTTCAATTCTTTCAGTATTTGCTTCATATATCTGACTGTGCTGATGTTAGATGCATATGTATTAATCATTGTTATATCTTCCTTATGAATTGACCATTTTATTATTATATGAGTATAATGTCCTTCTTTGTCTCTTGTAATAGTTTCTGTCTTAAAGCCTTTTTTGTCTGTTTAGGTATGGCCACTCCTGCTCTCTGTAATTTTCCATTTGTAAGAATATCTTTATTAACCCTTTTTCTTTTAGCCTATGTATATTCTTAGATATAAAATGAGTTTCTTGCAGACAACATATAATTGGGCATTGATTTTTATCCATTCAGCCAATCTGTTTTTTTTTTCAAATTAGTGTGTTCAATCTGTATATGTTTAAATGATCAGAAATAGACAAAGATTTTATTCCTGCCTCTCTCCCACTGTCCATCCCTCCCTCCTTTCCTTCTTCCTTCTCTTTTGTCACTCTGTCTGCCTGTATTTTGTATTACAAGCCTTGGCATATTAATCAGTTGTTTTAATTCTTCTGATAATTCCAACATTCCTGCCATATCTAAGTCTGGTTTTGATTGTTGCTTTGTCTCTTCAAACTGTGGTTTTGCAGTTTTTATTAAAGTAAGATATTATGTACTGGATGAAAAGAACTATAATAAATAGGCTATTAGTGACATGGTAGTAGAATATCAGGGAAAAGGAAGTGTTCTGTAGTCTATTGACTATGTCTTGGTGTTTTAGGGAGCCTGTGGCTCCCTTGACTGTGAACTTCACCAGTACCTCTGTTTTTCCCCTCACCTTAGGTGAGCCTAGATGGAACTTTCCTTTCCTATGCAAAATGCTAGAGCTGATTGGAGTTGGGTATTTTTTTCCTTTCCCCCAAGTAACTTAGATTATAAAACCTCAGTAGAATATGATTTGGTAAAATAGTTTGTTTTGTGGGCAAGCCTTGCTCAGAAGAACTCTCATCCACCAAAGACCAAGGGGATTTTTCCTGGTAGAGCTTCAGGAGGCAAACTCAGAAAACTACCAAGTTCCCCTGGAGTTTTTAATTCGCAGACTTGATGACTTCTAAGTTGCTTATATGCCAGACTAGAAGAGTTCCCTTCTCCTCTTTCTCCTTTCCTAATTTTTTGCATTTTCTTAACTTTGTGGCACCATGAGATATTCATCTTATCTTTTTCCTGCCCAAGTCCTGGCATCAGCATTTATCTGAAGAGACTTGGTTTTTAAAAAACGGGAATAATAGGCCAGCACCGTGGCTCACTAGGCTAATCCTCCGCCTGCAGCGCAGGCACCCTGGGTTCTAGTCCTGGTCGGGGCACCAGATTCTGTCCCAGTTGTTCCTCTTCGAATACAGCTCTCTGCTGTGGCCCGGGAAGGCAGTGGAGGATGGCCCAGGTCCTTGGGCCCTGCACCCTCAGGGAAGACCAGGAGGAAGCACCTGGCTCCTGGCTTTGAATTGGCGCAGTGCTCCGGCTGCAACATGCTGGCCATAGCGGCCAGTTGGTGGGGTGAACCAATGGAAAAAGGAAGACCTTTCTCTCTGTCTCTGTCTCTCTCTCACTATCTAACTCTGCCTGTCAAAAAAAATAAAAATGGGAATAATATTAGTGTGCCAGCTCTGGTCATTGATACTAAGACATACCTGCTTCTAGGTCCTTTGTATAGGCAGGTTTAGGAAATATATGCATGTATATCATTATATAAAAATATACATACATATCTGTATATAACATGTAGGCATTCATACTTTATACACACATATATATATATACAGATGAATATTTTGAAAATAATACACCCACACTTATTTCCTGCTTAAGTTACTCAGGGTTTTCTTTTCTTTTTCTTTTCTTTTCTTTTCTTTTTTTTGACAGGCAGAGTGGACAGTGAGAGAGAGAGACAGAGAGAAAGGTCTTCCTTTGCCGTTGGTTCACCCTCCAGTGGCCGCCGCGGCCGGTGCACTGCGGCTGGCGCACCTTGCTGATCCGAAGGCAGGAGCCAGGTACTTATCCTGGTCTCCCATGGGGTGCAGGGCCCAAGCACTTGGGCCATCCTCCACTGCACTCCCTGGCCACAGCAGAGAGCTGGCCTGGAAGAGGGGCAACCAGGACAGAATCCGGCGCCCCGACCGGGACTAGAACCTGGTGTGCCGGCGCCGCAAGGCGGAGGATTAGCCTATTGAGCCACGGCGCTGGCCTAAGATTCATTTTCAATTAACTTTGTAAACAGAAGACCAACTCTGTACTAAGTAAAGATTTCAACAATTCACACACACACACACACACAAACTGTTTGAGAACTAGTTTTACAGTTAACGCTCTCTCTCTTTTTTATTTGACAGGTAGAGTTAGTGAGAGAGAGAGACAGAGAGAAGGTCTTCCTTCCATTGGTTCACTCCCCAAATGGCCACTACAGCCAGCGCTGTGCTGATCTGAAGCCAGGAGCCAGGTGCTTCTCCCTGGTCTCCCATACGGGTGCAGGGGCCTAAGCACTTGGGTCATCCTCCACTGCCCTCCTGGGCCACAGCAGAGAGCTGGACTGGAAGAGGAGCAACCAGGACTAGAACCTGGTACCCATATGGGATGCTGGCACTGCAAGTGGAGGATTAACCAAGTGAGCCACGGTGCCAGCCCCATGTTAACTCTCAATACAACTCATTAAGGACAGATCCTGCTTGGGAAGTTGGTGCACAGTGACTCCTGTTTTTTTTTTTTCCCCCAGGCAGAGTTAGAGAGACAGAGAAAGAGTTCTAGACAGAGAGAGGGAGACAGAGAGAAAGGTCTTCCTTTTGTTGGTTCACTCCCCTAATGGCCGCTACAGCTGGCACTGCTCCAATCCAAAGCTAGGAGCCGGGTACTTCCTCCTGGTCTCCCACGCGGGTTCAGGGACCCAAGCACTTGGGCCATCCTCCACTTCCCTCCCGGGCCATAGCAGAGAGCTGGACTGGAAGATGAGCAATCGGGACTAGAACCCAGGGTGCCGGCACCGCAGGTGGAGGATTAGCCAAGTAAGCCGTGTCACCGACCTCCTGTTGTTAATTTAACAATTAACACTCTTTTGTATGATGTCAGTGACCACATGAGGCTCTTGAAATGAGCTGCCTGGCCTATGGAAGCCTTTTGAGTCCACAAATTCTGTCCATATTTAGACAAGGCCATAAGCAAAGTGGAAGTTATCTCCTCCCATTAGAGAAAAGTACAACCTTCTTTGATGGCCACATCTATCCGCTGGGGTCTCACTCAAACAGAGATCCTTCATGTAGGACATTTTTTTTTGCCACAAAGTCTTGACTTTCCATGCCTGAAATGCTCCTGTGGGCTTTTCAGCCAGACCAGGAAGCCTTAAGGGCTGATTCTGAGGTCAGAATGTTACTTAAAGCTATTGTCATTCTATGATTCTGCTGTGTGGACTGCTTCCCATGTTGGACATTCTCTCCTTTTTAATTCTGTCTATCATTATTACCAGGCACTTGATCCTATTTATAATGATCTCTTTAACACTTAATCCTTTCCATATGTTCACTTTAACACTTAATATGATCACTTTAACAATTAAGATGGCATTTTTATCACCAAGGTTAATGGGATTTGGAGTCCCGTGACAAGTTTTTAAACTGTACCCTTAGAAGAGCATAGGAATGTATGCAGAACTATACAGCTTTACAGTTACAAACTTCCTCCTCCCTCTCTTATTCCCACTATTATTTTTTCTGAGATCTGTTTTCATTGACTTTCTATACATATGATTAACTCTATGTCAAGTAGAGTTCAACAAATAGTATGAAAAAAAAAGAAAAAAAAAAGAAAATGAAGCTGTTCCTCAATAGTCAAGACAAAGGCAGCTCAAGTCACTCCTCCTCGAAGTTTCCATTTCACTTCTACAGATTTCATTTTAGGTGCTCTATTAGTTCTCACAGTTCAGGGAGAACATATGGTATTTATCCTTTTGGGACTGGCTTTTTTCACTAAGTATGATGTTTTCCAGATTCATCCATTTTGTTACAAATGCTTGGGTTTCATTTTTTTTTACTGCTGTGTAGTATTCCATAGTGTACATATCCCATAATTTCTTTATCCAGTCTTTGGTTGATGGGCATTTAGGTTGATTCCATGTCTTAGCTATTGTGAATTGAGCTGTAATAAACATGGAGGTGCAGATAACTCTTTTGCTTGCAGATTTCATTTCCCTTAAGTAAATCCCCAGGAGTGGGATGGCTGGGTCATATGATAAGTCTATATTCAGATTTTTGAGGTATCTCCATACTGTCTTCCATAGTGGCTTTACCAGTTTACATTCATACCAACAATGTATTAGGGTACCTTTTTCCCCACATCCTCACATTTGTTGTTTGTTGATTTCTGTATGAAAGCCATTCTAACTGGGGTGAGGTGGAAACTTCATTGTGATTTTGAGCATTTCATTTTATAAGGCTTTTTGCTGTCTTGAGAGTTGGTTGGCATATTCAGCATTGAATTAGGATTATAAAATCTAAAGCCAGCTTTATTCCATCAGTCAGGTTCTATATAGAATTTCTCTAAATTATTTACAGATGTTTAGCTTTCTGCCATTATATCAATGTGATTAGGTCCTCTGCTGTGGATTAGTACTTGGAAGTAAAAATCAAGATTTCCTGACAATAATTGGTTTAGTTATTTAAAATATTTATTGAATACTTTTATCCAGTGTGTTCCAAGTCCTGTTGTAGATGCTGAGGAAATAGCAATAAAACACCTGCTTTTGTGGAGCTTAGAGTTTACAGATAAATGAGTAAAGCCACAGAATAATAAGTATAATGGAGAAAAATAAATGGTGAGGAACAGATGCTATTTTAGATAACAGGGAAGACTGATCTGAGAAAGGTATTTTTCAACAAAGCTCTAGAGACGTGGGAGAATCCACACTGGGGTTGGAGCAGTGGAGGGATAAAGGAGAATGTCACAGGAAGAAAAAGAGTAGGTAGAAAGGCCCTGAAACAACTGTGACTTTGACACAGAGTCAGAGAAGAGCAAAAGGACCTGTGGCTGGAGGTAGCAGTCTAGAGGGAACGTGGTCAGAGAAGAGATCAGAGAAGCAGATAGGGAGCCAGGTCATGCCTTGGTAAGGACTTGTTATTTTACTATGTGGTGGTAAAACTTGGGTGGAATAACTTGATCTGATTACTGTGGAAAACGACCCCTTCCACTGGTTAATCGAGAATAGACTAGAAATTGACAGTGACGCAGGAAGAGTCAGTGTAACAGGTTCCTGGTTAGAGCTAGAAGCTTCTTTGTTAAGCTTCTAAGTGTTTTGCAGCATTCATATATTTTGCAAATATATATTGGGAGCTTACTCTATACAAGGCATTGAACTAAAAATGAGGAATATAATGGTCAGGAGAACACATGGTCCTTTTCCTCCTAGAGCTAAGAACCAATAACCAGAGTTCTATCCAATCAGTGCTGGTTGGTGCTTGTTCTGTGTTGAACAGTTTCAAGGGAAAACTATTGTGAATTTACTCTTTTTAAAAATTTTTTAATTTTCAATTTTTTTGTGAATTTACTCTTAAAAAAAGTTAGAGAAATTAATATTGCTTAGTTCCTTGAAGGAAAACTTTTCAAAATGGCCTCAGAGCAGTGAAGTAATGAGGATCCGAGTTGGGTAAGGAGTTATTGCCATGGCTTTGTCTCCTAAGGGAAAAGTGCATTTCTGAGTTACTTTTGAATCATTTATTACTTCATGTCCAGACAGAAATCCCAGGATTCACACTGGAATAGTTTTGACTAAAGAGGATTGAGAGTTGGTCCTCTAGGTTGTTTGTATCATGGCACTCTCGACCTTTATCATTTGCCTGGAGCTCTAACTGCTGAGGAGAAACATAGTCTACCTCAGCTCCTTTATAACTGCAGAAGTTAGTGTAATTTATATCAAATGGGTTAACTGAGTTTGAATTGCATTGGGATGGGCTTTGCATCCAATCAAAATTTGATATTTCTCCAGTTTAGGTCTTGGAAGCATATAATAATATACCTATTACATAATACAAAAGCTAACAGCATACTTTGCATGTATAATGGCAGTTGATTCTCAGAGGGGCCAATTAGGAAAGCATGTGTATTGTCATGTCCATTTTATAGGTAACATAAATGAGACCCAGAAAGGCCATGTAAGTTATCTTGAGGGCACATAGCCACATAGAGGTAAGTGGCAGTACTGCAATTTAAATTCCTAATCCCAAATACAACTATACTCATAAATACTTCTCTGCCCTGTCTTCCCTCCCTTCTTTTATCTTTCCCCCACTTCCCCTCTTGTCCTTCTACCTCCTTAACTCACTATATCAAAAAGAAAACATTTTTGAGATGTACTAATTTCTTCAAAGTTTAAGTCTAGTAGCAGTATATGAGAATAGTCATTTCATCATAGTCTGCATTAATAAGGTAAAGTGTCCCATTTATGTTTCTCCCTCTGTAACCTGTTAGGTCTTCTGCTTACATATCTGTTGGGATCTTTGTGTTTTGTTATCAATTTGTATGTACTGTTTAGAAGGGAATTTTATGTATGACCTATCATAGTCCCCTTTGCTACATTGAGTTATACTAAATATTAGACGAATCCAGTCAGCAGACTAAAGTAATGTAGAAGCAGTCTCCATTATGTAAAAATAACAGGCCTGATGCCACAAGTACACCTGAAGCTAAGCAAGTTTTTTAATTAATTTTCTTCATATGAAGGAAAAGAAAAAAAAATACTAGATTAGAACACAGTAGTACTTTAGGATACACATAAATTTATACTTGTTGAAGTCAACTCTAGAAGAGTGTTGTACACCCTGATCTCCTGGTGACCTGAAAAGGAATAATGAAAAAAAAAAAAAAGGAGACTGAAACTTTTCTGTACATAATACAAGGAAATACATTTTAAGTACTTGAAGTCTGGCACCATATTTACCATTCTACAATCCATTAACTCTGATATTTCTTTTCAGGATGATGAAAAATCTTTTAATGTGTTTGTTTCTCTGTTCAGAAAGATCTTGAGTATACTTGTAGTTTATCCATATGGTTAATGCAATTAAGTTAAGACCAATAAAGAATATTTTAAAAAATATTTATTCATTTATTTGAAAGGCAGAGTTACAGAGACACAGAGGACAGAGAGATCTTCCATCCACTGTTTCATTCCCCAAATGGCCCAAAACCAGCGCCAACAACCAGGGATACAGGCCAAAGCCAGGAGCCAGGAGCTTCTTCTGAGTCTCCCAAGAACTTCGGCCAACCTCTGCTGCTTTCTCATACACATTAGCAGAGAACTGGGTTGAAAAGTGGAGCAGCCAGAACATGAACCATTGCAGGCCCTGGATTAATTTAGATACAATGAAACCAGAAACCCTAAGCACATGTACCAGGAGACAATACAGCTTAAAGGGGAAGACCATGCACAGGTTTTGGAATCTGACAGTCGTGAGTCAGACTTCTGGATCCTCCGTTTATTGCCTGTGTGACTTTTTTTTAAAGATTCATTTATTTTAAAGGCACAGTTACAGAGAGAGGAGAGAGAGAGAGAGATCTTTCATCTGCTAGTTCACTCTCCAAATGTCTGCAATGGCCAGGGCTGGAGTAGGCTTAAGCGAAGAGCCAGTAGTTTCTTCCAGGCCTCCCACATGTGTGGCAGGGGCCCCAACAGTTGGACCATCTCCCCCTGCTTTCTCAGGCCATTAGCAGGGAGCTGGATCGGAAGTGGAGCAGCCCAGACTTAAACGGGCACCCATGTGGCATCACAGGTGGTGGGTTAACCCAGTGGACCACAATACCTGCCTAAGTTTCCTAACCTCTCCATACATCCATTCACATGTAAATATGACTAACAGTGGATACTTCACGACATGGAAGGGACTCAAATCAATATGTAACAAATGCGTATGAAAAGGCCGGCGCCGCGGCTCACTAGGCTAATCCTCCGCCTAGCGGCACCGGCACACCGGGTTCTAGTCCCGGTCGGGGCGCCGGATTCTGTCCCAGTTGCCCCTCTTCCAGGCCAGCCCTCTGCTGTGGCCAGGGAGTGCAGTGGAGGATGGCCCAGGTGCTTGGGCCCTGCACCCCATAGGAGACCAGGATAAGCACCTGGCTCCTGGCTCCTGTCATCGGATCAGCGCGGTGCGCCGGCCACAGCGCGCCGGCCGCGGCGGCCATTGGAGGGTGAACCAACGGCAAAGGAAGACCTTTCTCTCTGTCTCTCTCTCTCACTGTCCACTCTGCCTGTCAAAAAAACAAAAACAAAAACAAAAACAAAAAACAAAAAAAACAACAAATGCGTATGAAAGTCCCTGCCACATAGCAAGAGCTCAGAAAATGATAGCAATCATTATAAAAAGAAAACAACTCTAAAGAAACAAATCATAAAATACTGTCATCAAAATTCAGTCATTAAACAGTTTTGAGTAAAAAAGAAAAAGATTGCCAAAATCATGAAGCATTTGGATAATAATGTGACTTTATAAACATAACACTTGGAATTTCTTTTCAGGAACAATAAGTGATCTACTTTATTTTTGTTTTAGAATTTTTTTGTTATCATGACATTTGGCATCTAAAGTAAAAGAAAGGTATATTTGTTATACATGTTCTGATAACTTGTAAAGATTTTGACAAAGTATTGCATAGATGTTAGAAATATCCATTTAGTTATTACAGTTTTCTCACTATTGCATACAATTGAAAACATGAAGGTAAAAGTATATGCAGGAACAGTTCTGCAGGTTTTTATCACTCCATGGAATCATTATCCCACACCATGGAAGTTTTGAAGGAACTCTTGTAGGCTTAAAATGTAGTAGAGATGTTAGGGGTAACTGTCTATCAAGCCATCACCCCTAATTGCATCTCCCCCAAAAACAGAATAGAAAAACTACTTTAACAATTGACTGTTTCATTCCCTTCAGAAGTCTTTCTATTTTGGATATACTTGCCAGTCAACTAAAAAGAACTTAGCATTTGGAAATAGCTTCCATTGGCAGAGCCTATAATCAAATGCACAGAAACTTCAAGAAGTAGCAACTTGAAACTTGTAGAAATACAGTGTTTGTGCTTCAAGAAGGTTTATGGAAAAATGGAATTAAAAGGTAAATTTATTTTGGTACAAAAAATTTTTTTAGGGGCCAGGTCTGTGGCACAGTGAGCTAAGTTGCTGCCTTCAGTGCCAGCATCCCGTATCGAAGCACCAGTTCAAGTCCTGGCTGCTCCACTCCTGCTCCAGTTCTGGGCTGATGTGTCTGGGAAAGCACTGGAGGATGGTCCAAGTACTTGTTCTGCTGCCACCTATGGGGGAGATCGAGCTGAAGCTCCAGGCTCCTAGCTTTGACCTGGACCAGCCCTGGCCTTTGCCACCATCTGGGGAGCAAACCAGCAGATGAAAGATACCTCTCTCTCTCTCTCCCTTTCCCACCCTCTCTGACACTCTTCTCTTAAGATAAAAATAAATAAATCTTTTAAAAAGTTGTTTTGAAATCTATGCAGTTTTTTTCATAGTGCATGGAAAATATGAACTTCTTGGGTTCTAACATATAAATGATAAAAAATGACTTTTATAGCTGATATTTTAAGGCATTCTTCTTTATAGCTTATTTAGATTTTCAAAGTAATACATAGGGAAACATTTTATTACAAAGATTAGAAAAAAGAAAATGCATTTTATAGATTACATAATATAGAGCAATGCTTAATTTTTATAATCTTTAGCTATTAAAAAATGCTAAAATATTTACAACTGCATTTAACTGCCTTTAATCTTACCTTGAAAATAGGTAGTACTTCCTTTGCCCAGAGCTTAAAAATAATCAAAGAATTCTCTAACAAATTTGGCCTTAAAAATATTTTATCCTGTTGCCTTTTGTTCAGATTTCTTGGAACTGGTATGGAGGAGGGAAGAATAGAAGATAAGGTTTTTTTAATTTTTATTTGCTAGAGAAAGCACTGTTGTTTTCCTTACCAGCTGATAAGGCGATTAAGTAGCCACTTTCTCAACAAGGAAAGTAGTTTTGGCTTTGAAGCCTGTGAATGCAGTGATATATATCATCCCTGGGCAGATTTATAATGCACATTTGAAGTCATTCCCTTCTTGTGAAATCTGTATTTAGCCCCGCATGTTCAATACGTTTTATCTTTTACTTTGAGGAAACTCTTAGTTGCTTTAATGTGTGGACTAACTTGTTATGAAATTAAACTTGTAAGTTTTGCATCACCATGTCTGCACTGACTAGATTATTTCAGATTAGCTCAGTTTTGTCTTTAGAAATGGTGATTCCTCTATGGGTCCAGATGTTTTTGTGATCTCCTGACCAAATTTGAAGACTGGTAGAAGGCCAGTGAAGTTCGGCATGAATGCAGGGTACACTAACATGAGATGAGGTGGAAGGAGGCAGGGGTCAGATCATGAACAGCTCTATGAAGGCCATCAGGAGCTCGAGTTTTATTCATAGTGAAATGGAGAGCTGTTAAATGGAAATGACATGATTTGATACCTGTTTTGAAATGATCACCCTGGTTGCTAATGAGGAAAATGCCATTAAGCATAAATAGATGGGAGACCAGAGAGGAGGCTATTATGGTGATACAGACTATGGACTATAATTGAGGAGACAGAAGAGGATAGATTCAGTACACATTTTGAAGATGAAAGTCGATAGGACTTGGTGACAGATTGAATATAGGCCCTAAGGGAGGAGTGGGGAACCTTTTTTTTCTGCCAAGGGCCATTTGAATATTTCTAACATTTGTAGGCCATACAAAATGACCAACTTAAACATTAGCCTGCTATAGATATATTGAACTTCAAGTCCTGCCTGCAGTTGCCTTAGCAGGGCTGGACCAAGTGATCATTTCACAAGGCTTATACAGCCATTGACTTGAACAGCTTATTGACTCTGACAGAAAACAAACAGAAGACATCATTTAAAAGTAAATAAATCAAAAGGCATTTAAAATAAATGACTGAAGACCTAACTTGAAATTTGAAAAGTTAAAAATTCTTTGCTGCATATTTGAATTAATTTACCATTTTCTATTACAGGAGATGAGTATGATGTATGTGCTATTTGTTTAGATGAATATGAAGATGGAGACAAGCTCAGAATCCTCCCCTGTTCCCACGGTATGAATAATTACATACTGCTTTGAATTTACAAATAGACTGATTTATAGTTAGCCTGGATATTGCAGGGGAAGAGCCAAAAAATTATTAACCCACCATAATCCAGCCTCTGTACTAATTAGTGGTCTCATTAGAGGAGGAAGACACATTATATACAGTTACAGACTTCTCTCCTCCTGTTCCTACATGCATATGAATCAGAACACTGAATAAATATGGTAAATGATTAAATATGTTCTCAGCCACAGCATACTAACTGAAGATATATCTTTTCTATCAACAGCTTATCACTGCAAATGTGTAGACCCTTGGCTAACTAAAACCAAAAAAACCTGTCCAGTCTGCAAGCAAAAAGTTGTTCCTTCTCAAGGTGATTCAGACTCTGACACAGACAGTAGTCAAGAAGAAAATGAAGTGTCAGAACATACCCCTTTACTGAGACCATTAGCTGCCGTCAGTGCCCAGTCATTTGGGGCTTTGTCAGAATCTCGCTCACATCAGAACATGACAGAATCTTCAGACTATGAGGAAGATGACAACGAAGATACCGAGAGTAGTGATGCAGAAAATGAGATTAATGAACATAGTGTTGTGGTCCAGTTGCAGCCTAATGGTGAATGGGATTACAACATAGCAAATACTGTTTGATCTTTAGGGGATGACTGGTTTATTTCCCTTTAAAATGTTTATTTGGATATGTAATTTCATTTTTTGCTCCCTTCAGAGATCTCGTAGAAGTAACTTATTTTTTAGCATTCTAGTTTAATCAGATTACTGAAACAGACTTTCTGATCTAGTAGTTACCTTCAGGAATATACTTCCATTTCATTGATAAGTAATAACAGATTGGTGCTGTGACTCAAGCATCAAATCCAGCTCTTTTGGGATGAAAGATAGCCAAAACACTTAAAAAAAAAAAAAAACCTTCAATATAGCTTACAATTAAGACATAGATCAAAGTATGCAAATTTTGTTTTACACATGAGGTCAGTGCTGTAGCCAATAGCAAATACTAAGCCAGTTCCCACCTCCATCAAGTTACCCAGAATTACTGAGTTGGAGTATGTTCCGGTGTTTCTCCAAATTGCCATCCTTAGTGTGAGGCAACAAAGTATTTTAGCATTTTGCTTCCTATCATTAGCACCCCCAAAGAAACTCAAAGCTGTCTTTTTTCCTTCCCATTTCCTTGTAGTCTTGTCCTGATAGGAAAGGGCTGTAGTAGTGATTTCAAAAGCTTTTTATTTTTTAAAGGTTTTGAATACTATAGTGTTATATATAAATTTGATTCAGCCGTTAATGTAATGTCTCTGGACTTTACTCACTGAATTTCAGTATCCTTAAGAATTTTTTGTGTGTGTGATCAAAGCAAAAGAAAATGCTGCATAAAATACCAAACTTTAGCAACTGTTAATACTCAGATCATATACCTCTTAATAAAGAGCATCTTATGCTAGCTAGCCCTGCTAAACTACATTCACAGGAAACTGTTCAAGTATTGGATTTGAAAGTAAGTGCTTATGTTTAACAGAACTAATGATGTATTGAAACAATGTATTACAAATAGCTAAATTATATTATACATCATTGTAACTATAGAAAATACAGACATGTATAATCAACATGCTAAGAATTTTTATATGGCCTTGTATGAAGGGAGTTTGAATGTTAATAAACATGTTTTTCACTTTAAGAACCAGTGTTCTGCTATAGTATTACTTACCATATTAGCCTTCTTTATATGCATAATACTATGGAAGGATAATGATTTAGGTCAGATAAACACACATCACCTTAGAATTTTATACAAGATAACTGCTCACAATTAGGTTAATCCTCAAAAAAGCAAAGACTTTGTAACTCAAATCATTTCAAAAATAGTGTAATTTGTAATTTGTAACCCAAATCATTTCAAAAAGTGTAATTATGGTACCCTGTTGCAAATTATGGTATATCTTAAGACCTTTGTATATCCTTGTAAGAATAAAGTAGATAGGGGACTTCAAAAAGTTCACGGAAAATGAAATTAAAAGATGTTTATTTTGGTGCAAAATATTTTTGAAATATATGCACAGTATTTTTATGATGTACACGAACTTTTTGGAGACCTCTTTTGTACAGCTACATCTGTATTGACATGGGACACTGTTAATGAATAAAAGTATGTTATACAATAATATGAATATCAGGTATATGAGCTTTCTGTTATAAAGAAAAGAAATAATTTAAAAACAAATGTAACACTATAAGGAGGAACTTTACTCTGAATTACTTTTAAAAATTTCTTATAATCATTAGAAAAAATACCCAGGTAGTTCCACTTTGGAAAATAAAAAGATTGAATTCAACATCTGTTGGGAAATACTTCATTATCCTTCCCTCCCTTGCTTAAAACACCAATCTGAGGAATGGGACATCAGTTTACTGTGGTAGTGACAGAGGCTGGAATTTGACTTAGTGTGCCCCTCATCTTTTTAAACCCGTTTGGTCATTTGTATACTTTATATAACCTAAGGAAGAGTCTAAGGACAAAACACAGTTCAGAGGCTGGTGTTGTGGCACAGCAGCATACACGGAATATACTTATCCCCTATCTATCAGAGGCGCCTCTTTCAAGGCCTGGCTTCTGCGCTTCCAATCTAGCTTCCTCCTACGGGCATCCTGGGAGGCAGCAGATGCCGCCTCAAGTACTCAAGTTCCTGCCACCCACAAGGGAGACCCAGATAAAGCTCTAGGCTCTTGGCTTTGGCCTGGCCCAGCGCTGGCTGTTGAGGGCATTTGGGGAGTGAGCTAGCAGATGGAAATCTGCCTTTCAAGTGAAACGCAGAGCTCAGTGATGAAATGTGCAATAGCTTTAAAAATAATGAAACACAACCTCAAACAGGCTATTTAGAAGTAAAAGGTAAAAGTCACTGGTATATGCAGTTGTGTATTGATGTATAGTCTTTCATCAACTGTTCTGATCAGCATTGTGGCATACCTGGCATCGGTTTGAGTCCTGGCTGCTCCACTTCCAATCCAGCTCCCTGCTAATGTTCTGGGAAGGCAGTGGTTGATGATCCATGCACTTGGGGCCCTGCACCCTTGTAGACCAGGTGACGCTCCTGGCCCTGGCCTCGCCCAGCCCTGGCTGTTGTAGCCATTTGGGGAGTGTGAGAAGCACTCTTCCCCCACACTCCCCCACTTCTCTGTCTGTCCCTCTCTCTGTTAATGCCTTAAGGTGGACAGATCTTTAAAAAAAAAAAAAAAAAACAACAAAAAAACAAACAAACAACCTGGTTCTTTTATTTTAGGCATTTTTCTATAGCAGAAATTTTTATTTAAATTCCAAAGTTACTTTTGGGTGTAATAAAATTTATAAAGTATCTTAATAGCACTGGCTAGGGTTCTTAGTATTTACTTGAAATCTTCAGTGGTTTCCTAGTATAATTAACTCAGCTTTTTTGAGGACAGTAAGTAAAATTTAAATCCAATTTCTACTCTTAAGAAAACCTTAAATTTGATCATAAAATTACATTTTTTAAAATGTTAAAATCAAAAAAACATCAAAACTTTCCTGAGATAAATCTACCTTGATACATACAGTGTATAAAATACATTTTCTGAAGGCAGTGTAACTATTTACTGAACACCTGTTTATATCTTCATACTATTTGGTGAGCATTTCCTTGTATCACTGAATAGTGATTTTTTTCCCCCCTATGGACATAAAATTACTTATTCAGCCCTATGCCTTAAAGTTTTCCAAGACTAGTTATTGTATGTAGTGCTGTGTGATGGATATTCTGGTAGAGAAATTTGTATTAATACCACTTCCTTATGTTTACAGAACTAAGTACAAAGCATGCATGTATTTCCTTAAGTGTTTTTCTACTGAAACTGGGGAAGGGGATAACAAGTTTCGTGATTTACATTATTACTGAAAAAGTCACCTTCTACCATCTTTTTTATTCTACCCACACAACACATAACACCCCCCTCTCTTCTTACAGGTTTATTAAGGATCTCACAATTTTGGCAATTGTTTTCTTTAATTAATCATTCTAAGAGTTCTTTACAACTGATGTGTGAATGTACATTACTATAAAATCTCAAATCATCACAACCTAACCCAACTTCCAGATTTCCCTTTGCCCGACTTTTTGTCCTCAACAGATTTTTAAAGGTGAAGCTGATTTTACTACCAAAGTAGTCTCAAATCCCGTGTCTTCCATACTTTTACATCCCTACACAAGTATTTAATCCAAAACAGAACTAATGTATAACTTGTCAAAGAAAAAAAACCTTCGGGTCAGCACCATAGGGCAGCAGGTTAAGCCTCTGCCCGTGATGCTGGCATCTCATAAGGGTGCCGATTCGAGACTCCCACCACTGACTGCTCCACTTCCCGTCCAGCTGGGAAAGCAGCGGAGATGGCGAGGTGCTCGGGCCCCTGCCACGCATGTGGGGAGACCTAGAAGCAGCTTCGGGCTCCTGGTTTCAGCCTGCCCTAGTCCCAGTAATTACAGCCATTTGGGCAGTGAATCAGCAGATGGAAGATTCTCTGTCCTCTCTGTGTAACTCTGCTTTTGAAATAAATAATAAAAAATCTTTAAAAAAATTTGTTATGCACAGTATACATGAGTACTTTAAATCCAAAAAAGCTTGCGGAAAGTGGGATTAGAAATTTGTATTTTGGTGGCAAAAATTTTTGAAATCCAGGCATCCATGTAAAAGGATCAATTCCTATTCCCTAACCCACTTTGCTCGAAGAATAGCATACAGACCACTTAAAATCAAACTAAGGCTGTTTCTAAAAAGTAACACCTAGCCTTTCATAATCCCTATTTCCAGATAGAATCCCAGAGTCTGCACTGTAAGCAGCTGCCCAGGTTAACTCAGCCCGACCAGCTTTAGAACACCTAGTGCTCTTTCTGCCTGCGAGTTCACAGCAGTGATGAGTTAGCCCACATATTCCTGAATTTACAGATTTACTGCATTTTACCACCACCTGGGAACTTACGACCCTTGGGAGTAAATCACTGTGTAACCACAGGTCAACACGTCACTGCAACAGCCAGAAAATGCAAAAGCATCCCAATACTCTGAAATGCTGAAACGTGTCGTCTGCTCCTCTGTGGGAGAGTCCCAGCTGACTGACATCAGCCTGCCAGCACAGCCTCTGAATCTAAGGTCACAGGAGAGCTCAATACAGAAGAGCCCACAACACTGCAGAGCTTTCCTGGTGCCAGCCCCGACTGCTTATCAGACTTCACATCGACAGGCAGCAACACGAGGAGGACAGTTACTTCCTTGCAGGGAAGAGTTTCCTCACATAAGCCTAAGAGGAGCCTGAAATGACCAGAAGCCATCTTGAACAGACCACAGCCCATTCATAAGAAATTCTGAGAGACCGCATTTGGCCTAGTGGTCATGGTGCCTGTGCCCCCAACTCGAGTACCTTGGTTCAATTCCTGGCCCTGGCTAATGCAGATCCCAGCAGACAGCAGTGATGGCCCAAGTAATTGAGTTCCTGCCCCCCAGGTAGGAAACCTGGATTGCATTGCTGGCTCCAGCTTCTGGCCTGGCCCAGTCCCAGCTGTTGTGGGAATTTAGGGAGTGCACCAACAGATGGGAGCCCTCTGTGAATTTTACGCTTGCAGCAGACCTTGGTGTATTCTCTACATTCCCTCCATTGTTCACTAATCAACAGTCACAGTAAGTCAGCAATTTACATAAACAACAGGAGTCTAAAGTATTTGGTTGGAATAAATTTATTTCATCTGTCTGTAAACAAGGTGTTTTAATAGTTATGGCATTTTTTTAAATGCATATTAAATCAGATGAGTTAGACTGTATCCCAGATGTAACAAAGTGCAGGGAAAGAAATGGACAAATCAGCAACAAGATTTGTTTTTAAATCTGTACATTATCCACAAGGCCCAAACAATAGAAGCAAATACTAGAATGTCCCTAAAGTAGTGCCATTCGAAAGAAACCCTTAATAGGTCAGTTAAAATCCATCTCACAACAGCAACAGTTCATTTTAACAATAGTATGGCACGGAATACATATGGAAAAAATTCATCACAAGACAGCCAAGTCCACAATAATGCAACTTCATATAAAAACTCAAGCTGCAAATAAAAATTGGTCCTATGAAGAACAAACTGGACACACTCCAGATGGTTATGTTGGGATATCTAACGTCCATAATGGCAGCCTTTTACAATTTTACTAAAGAGTAGAAGCTGGTGTGCAAAGAAAAAGGAACAAACATCTGAGCTACTGCAGTGATGGAATGTCCCCGGGGATTCATCAGTCTAGTACGGTCATGGGAGGAAGTGCCTTTTGCTCTTGGTTTGTAGTTGCACTCTTTACACATCCTATAGACATTATGAAAAAAGGTTTGTCTGTACTCAAGTGCAACAACAATACGAAAAGCAAACTCCTGCAGCTCTCAATAGCTCGTCAATAAAAGGGGTATTAATTGGGTAAATTAACCAGGCACTGCATGAAAGAAGATGGACTCAAACCAAGTACCTCATGTGCGAAGGAGTGGGTAGGAAGAGAGGATTGAAGGAAAGATGCATGCACGTTTTCCTCCCAACCATGCGCTATGAAAGGAAGACTACATGAGCCAAGTAAACGCTCAAAGTGCTGCAAAACACTCATCAAGTTAGATTGTACAACCGGCACCTTGCTTAATGTTAACTTATTTTAGTAATCAATATCCCATTAATTGCTAAGACAATGTAATGCCCAACTTGGCATGCCCCCTCCCCCCAATTTCAAGGTATCATGCAAATCATTATTGTGCTGCAATTATGTTGCCAGGTGAGGGCTGGTTACATACAGTGGTTAACATACAAGTGATCCATTGGGCAAACAGGAATATGACTTTAGAAAATAGGTAAAGAAAAGTTAGCTACCATCTAGAGTCTGGTAGCACTGTGACCATATTTGGGGTGGTGATGAAGACAGCTGCTAGGTAGATGGGGAGAGGCTGCTTACACATCAGACCTCCTCAGGTATAAAGCGAGTTCATATGCTTTCTTGTTAAGTGTGCCTCCGTGGACACCTTCCTTTCCCATGACTATAACCAATGCTGGAGTACACAAGGAAACAAAACAAAAGTGAACAGAATTATTTAAGGGGGGGAGGGCAGAAAGAAAGACACCTTTCCCCACCAACAGAGGGATACAAAGGAGACACAGGTTCATACCCCATCACCCTGCATTGCTAATAAAATTTCCAGAATTAAGACTTAAGCTTACAGCTAGGAAAGTTTAAGAGCAATTTTCCCCTAATACTTAACAGTCTGCCTAGCAGCTAGAACCCAGAGTCTCTCAAGTATTTTGCCATTGAGTATGCCTTCTTATTCAATCCGCCTCCATGGACCCCTTCTTTTCCCATTACAAAGACCAAGACTGAAAGAGAAAGAAGAAAAGTGTTTCAAAAGTAGTGTTAATCAAGAAAGTCACATAAGTTTTAGCAGACAGAACCCCGATTAATAAGTTAACATTAAGTTAGTTTTCCATAAACTGTCGAGCACTGAAGTCAATTAGGTCTCCAAAGTGGAGAGCTTTCAACAAGTAATATACTAAAGACACAACACAGCAGCTGTGAATGCTCTGTAAGCCCAACTGTGCCACAACAAGTTCTACACAAGTGTCCTCACATAGCTAGGGAAAAAAAGTGCCCATTTATCTTCCATTTTAGGACAAAAAAATTCTAGCCACTAGAACGAATATATATATATTACTTGGTCCAAAAACATATAAATTAGCTATAAAAAATAGCTAATTATTACATATTCTCCCCTGATTTAACATGTTTGGTAAATACAAACTATTAAGTCTTACCAGTGAGGCTAAATGTATCTATTACTTCCAGAGGAAACCAAGATCACATTTTAAACAGCATTTTATGTGTCACTCAGAAAAGATCAAATTAAAATAGTGTTAGCCTTGTGCTTGTTAATAGTATCTCCACTCTGCTAGCCTTGTTTTTAATTGGGTTCTGCCATTCCCAAACAGGCTTACTATTTCTAATAACAGGTTTTTCTATGATGCAAATTCAAAGTTCTATCTGTAACATACACACACAGGTATGTGTCATTTTCTATTCACTGCCACTAGATGTCAGTAGTGCTCCATAGTATAATAACATTCTGGTTTCACATCATGTGGCTAATGCTTCTTCTTTAGCATATTTCTCTCTGAGAACAGCTAATGTTGAGATTGGTCTACTTTCAAAATCATCTACTTTTCTATAGATAAATACTCAGGAGCATCAAGTCACACCTGAACAAAGTAACCTGAAGGACAATCAGAGGAATTTGGTAGAACCCCAACATTAATTTTAGAGCTCACTGTGCTTCAAGTCCCTCAGCACGGGAAGCTGGTCTTCAACTCAGATGTTCCAAGTCCGCTATATGAGGCTACACAGAAGCCCTCCTTATATTCAAAATGCTTATCCAGGTTAACACATTTATGTACATTTGTAAATCAGCTAAAATTCATAATAAACCTCAATTTCAAAGTTTCTTTTGTAAAAGTAGCAATACTTAAGTGCAGTAAGAATTTTGGTAATGTTGACAAAAGTCCAAAGACGGGGGCCAGCACTGTGGTATAGTGGGTAAAGCTGCCACTGGGGGAATGAAATCCCAGCTGCTCCACTTAAAATCCAGCTCCCTGCTAATGTGCCTGGGAAAGCAGTGGAGGATGGCCCAAGTGCTCGGGTCCTTGCACCCACGTGGAAGGCCTGGAAGAAGCTCCTGGCTTCAGATTGGCCTAGCTCCAGCCGCTGCGGCCATCTGGGGAGTGAACCAGCGGATGGAAGATCCCTCTCTCCCCACCTTTCAAATAAATAAATAAATCTTAAAACAAAAAATAAGTCTCAAGACAGCAGAATTTTTGGACCAAGTATATAAACTAAACCTAATTTTCTACTTTTCAGACACATTTATGCTTTGAAAATATTTTAGTAAATGGGAAATTTTCTTCAACATGCTCGCCTGATTGCAATGTTTCTGATAGGAAAATGAACCACTGTTAACTTTTCTTTATGCTGAACAGTGAAATGATTAAAATGTAAGCAAGAAAAAAGGAGAGATAAGAAAGTCAAAGACTCAAAAACACTAAAATAATGAAATAACCTGAACGATTAACCGTGTGATACACCACAGGATTACCAGGCGACATGTACAGCAGTTTAAGAGACAACTCCTGATTTTGCATTCACAAAAGCTGAAAACGAAGAGTTGTGTTCTACTTTAGAATAAAGCCAGGACGCAAGAAGCTAACAGCTGCTGTGGAGTAGGTTTGTAAACCTAAGGCAGGGCTTCCCTTCAGTGCTGGGCAGTTCACAAAAACCACCTTAATAGCCATTATGGACTAACTTTACTCAAACTGTGAAAGCAACTGCTTACTAAGTTGTAATGTGGCATGCAACTCTAAGCCAAAAGAATATCGCTTACCTCTGCCAGCTCTGCCCACAGCAACGTTGTACGTTGGCTCCCCACCTTGACTCTTTGTCCGGATGTCCATTGTGCAGTCCCCATCGACATATAGACTATCTCTGATCACTGAGCACTTCTTTGCGCCAAGAGTCAAGCCGTTGGTAAAGAAACCTTCTCGGTCTTTTCCTACAATCATATCTATTTCTCCTGGCTGCCCCAAAAGAAAAGAAAAAGGAAAAAAACCCATTAAGTTGTAGTTAAATCCGTTCAAGGCTCCACGTAAAGGGTCAGACTGTGCTCAGTTCACACTAGCACTACGAGAAGGCCACGTGGCACTAACGCGGAATCAAGAGTCGTCTCTTCCGCAAGATTACCCAGTCCCATGGACTACACGCTTTCTACCAGCTCATCTGCTTGCACAGTTCCCAGTGCGGTCAGTCTGTACAAAGAATCTCTCCAAGTGTCCGGCTGTTGACACTAGACAAACTACAAACCTGAGAGTTATTTATAAACCGTATCGAGTCAGGTGGTGCCTGAAGGTGTTTATGTCATGGTAAAGACTCGGCTATAAACTCTTTCCTCAACAGCTTGTCTATCATATTTAGTCACATCGCAGTCATGTCACATCAAATTTAAAGTTGCCTGAAAGTCTCCCAAAATAAAGGCAGTGCTTGGCAGATCAGTTCACGTCCCTGCTGGGAAGAGCTGCCAATATCCCTCTGAGCGTCAACCCCTACACACCAGTGCATTTCCAAATTCGTATTTCCCTCCTGTTTTTCTAGCCACTACTTTTTTTTTTTTCCTCCTAACTTCCCTTCCCCTCCCATCTCAGTAATCAGTTTTCTTTCTGGGCAAATGCAAAGCGGGTTCTGTCTACAGCACTGCAGCTGGCACCGGTAAAAGAACAGAGAAAATGGAGGGAGCTTGGGCAAGAAACTGAGGTAGCCAGCAGAACCGGAAAGGAGAAAGCGTGCATCCTAACATTCCATGAATAAGAAGGAAGGCGTCGCCCCCATCAGAACTGCAGAGTCATAGCAGGCCCCAGCCATTTCTAAGCACACTCCAGCAATCTTCCCAGCCAGACAGCGGGAACTCACACACAAAGACAAGAGGACTGCAGGGGAAAAAAAAAAGTTGATCATCAGATGCCAATTCTCCCTAAGAAATGTACTCCACTGCGGGTACCGAAGACCTTCCAGTGCTAAAATGAAGACCCCACTTCTACAGTTAGACCTCAAACCGTGTTAAGTAGCCAAGGACTAATTAATACTCCTAATAGGGGAGCGGAATTTTGGTATCTGATGGGAAGAGAGCTGGAGGCTGAGAGATTAAGGAAATGAGCTCGCATTTGATACAACTGTCACAATTTCAGAGGGAGCCTTGGGGAGACACAGGCGAAACAATAAGCAGTGCTCTAGGCTCAGTTTCAAATATTTCCGGAACATGTGGCAACCAAGTCAAAACGATCAGTCAGGAGAAAAGCTGGCAGCGTGAGGCATAAATCTGCATCACTGAAGAGGGAGGGACTTGGAGAAGTCCAGGGGCCCCTCGCTCTTCAGATTACTGAGAGCCCATTAAAAGCACTCCCTTTTTAGAGCTATGTTGCGTAACGGGGGATAACGGTGTATCGATGAATCTCCATAGGCGGCGGAGAGAAATCAATGGCAGTTCGCCATCTTGGAGAATTAAAAAAAAAAAAAACCTATAGAGCCAGTGCTGAAGTCGAGATTCACGAATCCACCTACGTGGTCCGCGTCCATTTCTCGCAAGCCCCAGAGGCCCAGACAGCGGCAAACCTACGCAAAGTCGCTTCGAGAATCCCGGGGGCCGGGCGGCCGCCGCCGCCACCGCCGCCTCCCACAGCCCCCGGCGCGGGCGGCGCGCGGGCGGGCGGCCCGGGCCCCCGGTGCACCCCCGCCGGGGCCCGACCCCCGCTTCCCACCCCAGGATGAGCGAAGCACAGCTCAGGGCTTGCAAGGGACCTAGAGAAAACGCACCGAGAAGAGAGGGGAAAGCCCCCTCCGGCCCACCCCGGCGGAGCGCGACCCCTCCCCCCACACGGGTGCCCAGGCGGCCGCCGCCCCCGCTGGTCAGCGCAGCCCCAGACAAGGGGGCGGCCCCGGGCCTCCGCCTCCCGCGCCGGCCACTTGCCGCATCCTCAGCGCCCGCCGCCCCGCACACCTGCCGGCTCGGCCCTCCAGTCGCGGCCCCTCGCTGCGGCGCCCACCCCAGGCCGGCCAGCCCCGGCTCGGGTGCGGGCACCGGGGTCCCGGCCGCCGCCGGTCCTCACCGTAATGCTCTGGAAGACGCCCCCAGCCGTGGCTGCCCAGACGTATTTGGCGTCGCAGTAGCCGACAATGGCGGCCTCCTGGCAGCAGCCATCGCACATCAGGTTATCCACGTAGCTCTGCCACCCGGCCATCTTCGAGCCCTTCGCACTGCAGCGGGGACGGCGAGCAGCAGCAGGCGCAGCGGCGGCGGCGGCGGCGGCGGGCGCGGGCGGCGGCGGGCGCGGGGGGAGGCGGGGCGGGGGCGGGGAGGAGGCGGCTCTGCGCAGGCACCGACCGCCCCCCTCCCCGAGGAGCTGCGGAGGGAGGACGCGGGGACGGCGGGGAGGGACGAGCCGCGGGGCGCGCCGACCCGGCCGCAGCCGCGGGGCCCACGAGCCGGCGGCGGGAGGCTGCGGAGCTGCTGTGGCGGCGGCTGTGGCGGCTGCCGCTCCTCACCGCGGCTCCCTCAGCTCTCCGCGGCAGCGGCGGGACGTGCGCGCGCGTGCGTGTGCGTGCGATCCTTCCGCGGCGCCCCGACACGGAGGGTCCCGGGCAGGCGCGGGAGGAGGAGAGAAGGGGGGAGGCTGGGGCGGGGGCGCGGAGGGATACCGCTCCGGGACAATCACGGCCGCCACGTGCGGCGGCGGCGGCCGGCCGGCCGGGGAGCTGCTGGCCGCGGTGCCCAGGCTCGGGGGTCCGCAGCGGGGGCTTCTCCCGCGACGCAGCGGGCACCCCGGGGCAGCGGCGGCGGGGCGAGGGACCCCTCGGAGTCCCCGCGGCCGAGCGGCGTTGCGCGGCGCCCGGCGGCCCGGGATGCGGGTTTTTGAGCCTCGGTGTCGGGTTGCGGAGTTGCCCGGGAGACGGGATGCGGAGCGCTCGCTGCAGGCGGCGGCTGGCAGGGTCGCCCACGCCCCCTGTGAGGCGAGCTCCGCGGGCCCCTCTCCTCTGGAGCCCGCTCACCTCTCGGCCACCAAGGTTAGCCCAGCGGGCGCGCTCCTGCAATCAGAGCGGGCGCCCGGGCTCTCAGGAATGTTGCTGAGCTCTGCAGATCTTTCATTGTTGCCTCGTCTGGGTACCAGGGGCCTGGGATTCTGTGGATTCTCTGCGGGGAACAGCCCGCTTAGGGCTGTTAGTCGCTTGTGGGGCTGAAAGGCTCGTAAATTCCGAACAAAACGAGTAAGAACGGTGTAACCTGTTTGTTAGCGAATGGGGAAGTTACCAATGGGGCGAAGAAACAGCTGAAAATACAAAGGATTGAACAGAACACCTCTGCTCTCTGAGGATGAAAAAGTCGGGACCCAGAGCTGGGAAAGGCTCGTACTGGGTGGACTTTGGTTGGAGACCAGCGGACCTTCTCGTGTCTGTAGTAACCTCTATGACTATACACGGAATTGGGAATGTCCCACATCGGGAACTTCAGTTTTTGGTTAACACAAGCACTCCGCCAGTTAAGGGAAAGAAAAAGGCGCCAGGACCTTGAACATCAGGCGTCCAACGTGACACCTACGGTGTAAGGTCAAAGTTTGTGGAATGGCAAAGATGGGAGTCAGTGTTGCTACACGAGCTAATTGGTCCTGAGGTTTCATGGTTTTTTTGCTGTTTGCTCTGAAATGTTCAGGGAAAAAACGACCGTAGGAGACCCACCTAGCCCTGCAAGTTAGGGACCTGTCAGGTCGACAGACAATACCTGTGTGGTACAAAACCTGAGCCAAAAGTTGTTCCATTTGTGCCTCTGCACCTCCCACCTGATTTAGTTACACTTACTCCTCGTTGAGTATGCCTGTGTTTTGGTGGTGGTGGTTGGCGGTTTTAATCCTTCAGTCTTAGCGTTGTCACCTTGAGAACTAACAAGAAGCGCGCTGGGAGGGTGGGCATACTACTCTGAGAATCCACCAAGCTGTATGTAGATGATTGGGGCGTGTCCTTACATGTGTTATAATGCAGGAAGTTTAAACATAAACAAAAAAAGTGATGGAAACGTTAAGAAGTATATTGACATGGAGCTTCATTGATCTCTGAAGTGCTTAAGGTTTCATTTCTAGACCTTATTACCTTATTGTATGGCACAGTTAGAAATAACTGTTTTCCATCCTTACTCTTTTATGCTTGGCTTTAAACCCTGAGAGGATTAGACCAACTGAATGTTTTGGACAGTCACATAGCAAACCATTCTAAATCTAGTATCTATTGAGCAAATAAATTCACAAGAATTTAGAATTCCTGCCTTCTTTCCTACAATTTTCAAATGTAGCATTATATTTTAAATTACTCCTACTTTCCTAACACGGTATTATTATTTTTCCAAGACTGCATAGAGTAAAATGGAAGCAATGATGAATACCGTGTTCTGTGTAATAGATTAGCAGGGTTTTACACTTTACATTTTTAGGTTATACCATCTACTGGCTTTGTTTGCGGTACCTTGATGAAGTCAGCCTGTGTGCGGTTTCTTCAGAGCCAGGTGCCCTCTTATCCAGTCATATTCAATGATCTGATCCTATCTCATCTAACTGTTGCTTACTACTCAATAAAAGTGTTTCAAAAAGAAAAGCATAAGTAGAGGTAGAATATGGAGTGTTAGGAATAGCAATATAGATTAACCTGAATCCAAGGGATTATCAGTATGAGAAAAAGGAGAATGACCAACTTGTATCTTTCTCTTCTGTTTTCAAGGTACCGAATCCCTAGAGCAGTTATAGCAGTGTCTGGGAAGACATCTAGAAAAGTTGTGACGCTTGTTGATGCAGACACCCAGAATGTTAGTCATTAACCAATTGATAGCATATTTCAACTTGGAGTCCTTTATTATTATGCCTTTTTTCCAAAATTCTTTCATTCTTATTGAATAAAACAGGATCTATATGGCAAACCACATTTTTCAATGTATAAATAGTACTTGATCCATTGAAGTCCATGAATAAATCAATTGGCATCTGAGGAAAGCAAAAATGAGAACTTGTTAAAAGTTAAAATATACACAACCTGGCAAACACTGTGTGTAGGACAAAATATAGACAATACTCGGACCAAAATATAGTAAAACCTTAGTTAAATTCGTTCTAAACCTCAATTATCTAAAATTTTCACCCTCATAATTCATTTTTAATAAGAGTATATTAATTATAAATGTAATTATTGCAACAATTCAGAGCAAAAATTACCCTTCATGGCACAGGCTACTACAGATGTTAACCTTAGAATGTATTCACTCATGGTTGCACTTAAGATTTTTACAGTAAAGAATTAGGAGTACTTACTGTTCTAGATTTGTCCATTTAACTCTGAAATTTTATACATTTCTTTTTATATTTTGAGAGTATTAATTAGAAAAATAGAAGTTTAAATTGCTACTTATCCCTTCTGATGAGTTAAATTATCATTAAGTAGGTGCCCTCTTCATCACCCATCCGACTTTTTGTCTGAAATTCTATTCTATCAGATATTAAGGCACTGTCCCATATCTCTGTTTATAGGCATCCACCTGATAGAGCTGTCCTCAACCCGTACCTCTTCTCCAACTTTTCTCTGTCTTTCAGTTTTAGATGAGTGTCTTACAAAGTTCATATACTTGTATTTGGATTTGGGCTGTTTAACCAATATGGCAAAACATTTAATAAGTTGGCCAGTTTATTTCACTTACATTCATTATCATTATTGACATATGCTTGGACTTGTTTGAATAAACTCTATTAGTCCCAGTTTTCTGTATTTTCCTTGCCTTTTTTTTTAAATGTGGGCTTCATTCTTCTAGATTTTTTTCCACATTCAATTGGTATTTATTTGCTCTGCTTGTAGTCTTCAGATTTCTTAAAATTTTATCTCATATTTGATATATCAAAGCTTTAAATAATATCTTAAACCCTCCCTCCAGACAATCCAAGGATCTTATAATATTTTTTTTTCAGTCTCATAAGCATTGATTAGACACCAGTTGTGTGCCCTCTTCCAGCTTGACACAGAACTCAGTACTCTGGGTCCCAGTCCTCAGGTACAGCAGGAGCAGGGAGCTCCGTATCTGTTAGGCAGGCCCTCAGGTCAGAAGTGATTGGGGTCTTTGCCACTGCGGCCCATTCGTTGGCAGCCTGGTCAGCCATCGAATCCTCTGCTCCATGGCCCATGAGTCTCTGAAGGTCCTCTCTGGCATCACTGATCACCTTGGCAGCCCAGACAACCCCAGGGCCCCTTTGGGCAGCGTCATAGTTGCCCCGAATATGGAAGTATTTGGTGCATTTATATAATTGGCTTCTCTCATGTTGGAGTAGGCTCTCCACATGTCCCCTGCCCCTTGAGTGGCCTCACCAATGAACGAAAACCAGCTTTGGCTGCTGACTCCCAGAACCAAGGAGCAGAAAAACAGGCCTGAGAGGAGCTTCATGGTGCTGGGTTCTGGTGGAGCAGAGCTGCGGTCACTGCCTGCCAGGGACAGGAGGCTGCCTTTATATGGAAGTCTCACTACTGGGACCCTGCGGAGGTCAGGTGAGTGTGCTGTGCCTTGGCGGCCAACAAAGCCGTGAGAGGAGAGGAAGGGGGAGCCCAGTGATGGTGGCTCCAGGACTGTGGCCCTCACAATGTTTTAAATCAGATTACTCCTCTCCAGATTATTTTGCATAGATGTGTGTGTGTGTGTGTGTGTGTTTGCTATTTACTATTTCTTATAAATCAGACCATCATTCCATGATCATTTTCATTATTCCTAAAGTACATCTTTTCAAAATTCCTTTAATGGAGGTCTCTTGGTGGTAAATTCTGTTTATCTGAAAATGTCTTATACCATTTTAATTATTGGAAAAAATTAGGTTAGATCTACAATGGAAGACTGACTCTTTTTAAAAAAAGATTTATTTATTTATTTATTTGAAAGTCAGAGTTACAGAGAGAGGGAGAGTCAGAGAGAAAGAGATCTTCTACCCACTGATTCACTCCTTAGATAGCCACAACTGTTGGAACTGAGCTGATCCGAAACCAGGAGCTGAGCACTTGGGCCATCTCTTGCTGCTTTCCCAGGTGCATTAGCAGAGAGCTGGATTGGAAGCGGAGCAGTCGGGACTTGAACTGGTGCCCATATGGCATACCAGCACTGTAGACAGCAGCTTTACCCGCCACGCCACAGCGCTGGCTCTAGGACTGACACTTTTGAAGATATTATTCAATTTCGTTCTGGCTTCCATCGTCGTACCTATGGATGATCTTTTTTGTCTGGCTCATTTGGAATCGTTTTAGTTTCACTGTGGTGCATCTAGATTTCTTTTATTCTGTGTAAGAAATATGGATTTCTGTCTTCACTTCTGGAAAATTCCCCATCACTTCCTCTTCAATTTTTCCTTTCCTCAGTTCTCTCTACTCTTTCCTTTTAGACCTCCAAAGAATCCCATGTGTCTGTGTCCGCTTGTGTTCTCCATGTCTCTTCGCTTGTTCCTTGTTTTTCACCTTCTTACTCTCTCTGCTGCATTCTGGGTAATTTTTTCAGCTGTATGTTCCAGTTCATGCTTCTCTATTCCACCTGCTGTTAAACCTCTACGTTGAGTTTTTTATTTATAAAACTCAATCTTTTCTTTTTAGAAGTCCCATAGTATCACTATGCATTTCTTCCCATTGTTCCTGACCATCTCTGTTTGCCCATCTTTGTGGTTCCATACATTTCCTTAAACATTTCACAACTGCTATTATATTCTCTGTATCTGAGTCTTCGAGTATGCATAGACTGTGTGTTGGTTGTCACCCATGGTGGCTTGCCCCCTTGTGTCCTTGGTGATCATAGATTGTGTGAATTGTTATTTCCTTTTTATCTTAGTATGTGGGAAGTCTAATGATCTAGACTGGGGACTCTTGCCTTCTAAGAAGGTTTGCATCTGCTACTGCTATTGCTGGCAACCTGGGGCCATGGTTTACCCTTCTGTGGTGTCCCTGCCTGCACTGGTATCTTGTCAACCCTCCCCTCAGTATGGCTCATTGGCACTGGTGCACAGAGCAGCCCATCTCTCCTGCCTGCAGACACCACTGCTCTAGTTTCCGCCCAAGATTTATTTCTCTTTATTTGGTAGGAAGAGGGCGTTTTGAAAATTCTCCTAATTTCTCATTTCCATATGAGAATTTTCAGTTGCTCCAGTTCTTCCCCGATGCTTGTTAGTATGTCTCTTTTTTATTGGTAAACATTTTGGCTGGTGTTTAAAAGTATTTGATGGTATTTCAGTATGACTTTAATTTGAGTATTTCCAGTGACAGATGTGAGCATCTTTTTCATGAGTTTCTTAGTCATTTGGATATGTTTTTATGATATGCAGGTGCAAATATTTTTGTTTATTAATTTATTTGATAGGTAGAATGGAGCAAGAAAGCTCCCATCCACTGGTTTACTCCCTAAATGCCTATGGCAGTGAGGCCTGGGCCAAGGCAAAAGCCCAGACTAGGAGCTAGAAAATCAACCCAGGCTTCCCATTTGGATGTTGCTTCCCAGCATTTGTATTATTAGATGTTGGAGTCAGGAACAGGAGGTAGGTATGGAACCCAGGCCCCCGACAAAGAATGCAGGTGACTTAACTGCTGGGCCAGCCACCTCCTTGTGCGAATTTTCTGCCATATGTTTGCGATTTTTAATGATTGCGCTATAGTCCATCAACTGAGTGTATCATAAGTTATCCTTACTGAAATACCTGGCGAGCTGAGAACCCACAATCAAAATAGAACTTAGTTATCATCTCTGTGGTGCTGAACTTACAAAGGCATGGGGAAAGAGGAATGTAGTTTTAGAAAAATGTCCAACAAGATTTTTTTTTCATTTTCAATTATTTTTATATACAGAAGATCAATTTAGTATAAATTAAGTAAAGATTTCAACAGTTTGCACCTACCCTGAAACACAAAGTGTAAAATACTGTTTCAGTACTAGTTATAGCATTAATTCACGTTGTACAACATATTAAGGACAGAGATCCTACATGAGGAGTAAGGGCACAGTGACTCCTCTTGTTGACTTAACAATTTGACACTCTTGTTTACGGTGTCAGTAATCCCCCTAGGCTCTTGTCATGCATTGCCAAGGCAATGGAAGCCTTTTGAGTTCGCTGACTCTGATCTTATTTAGATAAGGTCATAGTCAAAGTTCAAAGTGGAAGTTCTCTCCTCCCTTCAGAGAAAGGTACCTCCTTCTTTGATGGCCGTTCTTTCCACTGGGATCTCACTCGCAGAGATCTTTCATTTAGCTTTTTTTTTTTTTTTTCCCCAGAGTGTCTTGGCTTTCCATGCCTAAAATACTCTTGTGGGCTCTTCAGCCAGATCCGAATGCCTTAAGGGCTGATTCTGAGGCCAGAGTGCTGTTTAGGACATCTGCCATTCTATGAGTCTGCTGTGTATCCCGCTTCCATGTGAACAACAAGATTTGAAATACAAAGTACAACCCTGAATTCAGTTAATCAAATGTGAAAAGCATTGTTGACTTACCTACCCCCAGTGTCCTTGTGAACAGAATCACAATGTTGCTTGGAGGAGGAACAACAGATCTGATTTAAAATACTTCCACAAATGCCCTTCCAGCCAGGGGCTCATCTCATCCACTTGCCAATGCACTGGAACAGAAGTTACCTCACAGAAAGCGATTTTCTCCCATAGCTCTGTTTGCCTACCCAGGTGAAGGCAGAAAGGGCAGCTCACTGGCCTAGGCTTTCTGTTCCGAGCCGTCCTCCCATGTGTCTGGATCCTGTGCATTGTTGAGGTGGGGCAGCTCTTTGCATCTGTGCTAAGGACTGTGGTGCACAATGGCAGAAAGAGCCTGATTTCCTCAGGTGGCTTCACCAGGCCCACACTGCCTGCCCCTGGACTCCTGTTAGATTGGATAAATAACCTCCTCACTTGGTTAAACTACCCTGACCAGCCTCTGTTAAGGGCAAACTGTATCTTAACCACAACAACCTCCTCCTGCCCCACCTCGGGTCCCTAAGCATTCGGGTTTAGCCAGGCTGCTTTTCCATAATGAGATAAGCACTTGAGGAAGCACTTTATGTTTATTGCATCCCTATTGTAATAACGACTGAATTGGCCGCATCATAGAAAATTGCTCTGCCAGTTTTGTGGCAGTAATACATTAAACAGTGCCCCGGAGGCTGCAAGGATTTCTTGTGCCTTCCCACATATCACACTAACTTGTAGACAATTCCCCATGTGCTTTGATTGGTGCTCTCTGATCTGCCAGATACAGAAAGAGGTTTCTGGAATCACATGTAGCACATTTCATTCTAAGAAATGTACGCTTGGGAGGCATTTATTTATTTATTTTGTAGAATTTCAAGGGAAGGACACAAAGCCTGTGAGAATACTGATTCTTGTTATCGGAGATGTGATAGGCATACAGGCTCTCCATTAGCACATCCACAAAGAGAGGACACGTCTAATTTTAATTCATCTCAGTACCTGAACACAAGCGATGAAGTTTAATTTAATTAATTAGCTGTTTTTTCCCCCAAAACAGTATGAAATGAGATTTTTAAAAAATTTTATATAAGTTACACAAATCTCATGTTTTTCACATGTACGGATTTAGGAATATAGTGGCATTCCCCCACCACCACCACCACCTCCTGCCCACACGCCAACCCATCCTCCTCACTCTTGCATTCCCACTCTTAATTTTTACAAAGCTCTATTTTCAGTTTACTCAATGATCATATAGTTAACCCTACACTAATCAAAAGATTTCAACAAATAGTATGAAGAGAACGGAAAAGATGTTTTTCTTCAATAAAGCTTAGATATAACTTCTAGGGAAAATTATCTATGAGCCCATAGACACGGATTACAGAACTAAACATGAAAATTCAGTCATGGATGTGTTCTACTTAAAACAATTGTTAAAGTAAATATTAAAATGTAGCTGTTATTAAAAATCATTTGATATTCGAAGAACACAACTTCACCACCTCCACCTGCAGTAGCCGCATCCCGACTGAGAAACTGGGATCAGTAGGTGATTATGCTCATGACAAGATCTCCCAGGCCAGGCTGGTGCCTCATCTTGCCTTCAGATTTCAGGATGGCTCAGAGTCATGGTATCGATGGATACTCACCGACTGGACACCAACCACAGACCCAAAGCACAGAGAACCATGCAAGGTGCATACTTGTACAAACTCTAAGTCAGAAGTGTTTTTAGAGGCAAGTTCACAACACTGACAACAAAGGTGGTGCTTAGGACGGTTAATTGGAATTCCAAATGGAATCTGGGAGGTTAAAGTGAAGCACTCCCAATACTACTCAATATCGATATTGAATGTATTCAATATTCAGTATGAATATACAATATTCATATTATAGAGAGTAGATTCATTTGATGAATTCTGTGACTCTGGTTTCAAAATTTCTTTAACAAAATGTATTTTATTTTGAACAATTTATTTGCTATCAGTTCTTAGTGGATAGTAGATATTCCTTATACTATTAGCATTTTTCAAATCATGTAATACTGAGCTCTCATGCTTTAAATGTTGGTGTGTAGAAATATATTATATATATTACATATAATATATAATATTATATATTAAAGAAGGTCCAGGCCCTCTGATTTAAAGTCTAATCAGAGGAGTAATAAATGCAAAGTGTTTAAGCAGTATGGGCTGATGTGCAAGAGACAGGGGCACAATCTTACTGTATTACCACCAGGTCACAAAACCAGATGGTAAGCACTATAGAAGGGCAGAGATGGAGACAATTAATGGAGGTTGGAGTTAAGGAAAATAATAAAAATGTTTCATAGAAAAGTGAATCACACTCAATCCTTAAGGAATGGTTGAGACTGAAGTTGTCATGGAGAGAAGATAAGCTGGAGTCCTCCTCCTCCTACTGGAAAAGGCGCCCCATAAAACAAGCAGATACTTGCAAAATACATCTGACAAAATACTTATTAAGATCAAATATATAAACTTCAAAAACAGTGATACATTTTTTGTTGTTTTTTTTTTTTAATTTTAAAATTCTATTTATTTGAAAGGCAGAGTTAGAGAGAGAGAGAGAGATCTTCAGTCTGCTGGGTCGCTTCCCAATGGTTGCAATGGCCCTGGCTGGGCCAAGCCAAAGCCAGGAGCCAAGAGTTTCTTAAATGTCTCCCATGTGGGTGCAGGTATCCAAGGGCTTAGGCAATCTTATGCTGCTTTCCCATGTTCATTAGCAGGGAGCTGGATTGGAAGTGGAGCAGCCAGGACTCAGATCTGTGCCTATATGGGATCTGCAGGTGGTGGTTTAACCCACTACACCAAGAGTGACAATTTGTAAGAAGCATTGGCAGAGACTCTAACAGACCCTTCATAAAAGAAGTCCCAAGGTCAGTGACCATAGGAGAATTTCAAGGGAAGATATTCAGTTGCATTGGTTACCAGAAAAAGACAAATTAATCTCACAAGGTACCATCTTACTCCTATAAAAAACAAAAAGACCAGGAAAGCTTTGGTGAAAATGTGGAACAATTAGAATCTTTGTATACTGTTAGTGAGAATGCACAATGGTGCAACCACTATGGAAGACAGCATGGTAGTTCTCAAAAAATTAAAAATAAAATGACCTTATGATTCAGAAACTCCACTTCTGGGTATATACCCAGAATTGAATGCCAAAACTCAAGCAGATATTGTACACTCATTTTCAAAGCAGTACCATTTGTCACAGCACAAAAGCTGGAAGCAACTCAAATACCCACTGACAACAAATCAGAGTTGTATACAGACGATGAAATGTTTTAACCTTAGAAAGGAAGCAAATTCTGACATATGTTAAAACATGAATAAACCTTGAGGACATTATACTGAGTAAAATTAACCAGTCACAAAAGACAAATATTGTATGATTTCCATGTATGTGAGGTACTTGGTCAAAATGGTAGAGATAGAAAGTAGGAATGTTGGTACCAGGGCAGGCAAGAGGGAAAAGGAGTTACTGTTGAATGGCTACAGAGTTGCCTTTGAGAAGCTGAAAAGAGTTCTGTGCTGGGGAGGTTGGTGCTGAGATGCAGTAGGCTAAGCCTTTGCCTGCTGCACTGGCACCCAGTATGGGTGACGGTTCGAATCCCGTCTGCTCCACTTCCTATCCAGCTCTTTGCTATGGCCTGGGAAAGAAGTGGAAGATGATCCATGTGCTTGGGCCCCTGCACCCACGTGCAAGACCTGAAGAAGCTCCTGGCTTTGGGTCATTTTGGGGAGTGAACCAGCCGATAGAAGACATCTCTCTCTGTCTCTGCCTCCAAAATAAATAAATAAAAAGGGTTCTGTGTATGGCAGGTGGTGGTGGAGCTGTGCATTGAATGTGTTCCCTAACAGTCCCCAGTGCAGCAGTGTTGGGAGCAGAGCCTGCTGGGAAGTGTGTGAGTCCTAGCGGCCGCTTCCATGAATGGACTCACGCTGGATTTAAAGGCCTTGAGGCTCTAGGTTCCCTCTCTCAGTCTCTCGTACGTCCCCTGCCCTTCTGCCAGGGGATGACGCAGCAAGAAGGTTGTGGCCTCTTGACCTTGAACTGCGCAGGCTCCAGCACCTGAGAAATAAGTCTGTTCTTCATAAACTACCTAATGCCCTAAACTATACCCTTAGAAATGGTTTAGCTGATAAGTGTTATCTGTATTTTACTACAATTAATATACATTTTTAAACCACTGCGGTACTACTACATATCCATCAGAATAGCAAAAATGAAAAAAGCAGGAAATACCAAGTGTTACTAATCAGAACAACATACACTACTATTGAAAGTATAACATAATGCAATCATTGTGGAATGCCATCTGCAGTGCATACTAAAACAACATATACAGGGCTCCAAACACCACAATTCTACTCGTAGGTGTATATCCAAGTAAAAATGCACCCATGTCTTTATCAAAACATTACACAAGTCATAACAGCCTGAAACTGAGAACTGCCCAAATGCATATCAGCTGTAGAATGAATGAATACATTGTTGTAGTCACACAGTGGAATATAAGACAGCAATGTGAACGAACAAAACTGTTTTCAGCAACCTGAATAAAACTCACATACAGTTAAGCAAAAGAAGCCAGATAAAAGGTTTACTTTAAAAAAAAAAAAAAGATTGATTTGTTTGTTTATTTTGAAAGTCAGTTACAGAGAGAGAAGGAGAGATGGGAAGATGGAGAGAGAGAAAGAGGGAGAGAGAGAAACACTTCTATCCACGGGTTTACTCCCTAGATGGCCATAATGGGTAGGACTGGGACAGGCCAAAGCCAGGAGCCAGAAGCTTCACCTGGGTCTCCCATTTGGGTGGCAGAGGTACAAACACTTGGGTCATCTTGCACTGCTTTTCCCAGGCCATTAGCAGGGAGCTGGATTGGAAGTGGAGCAGCTGGGACGGGAACTGGCCCCCATATGGGACACCAGCATTGCAGGTGGTGGCTTTACCCACTGTGCCACAATGCCAGCCCCAAGGATATACTTTTGAGAAGAGTTATTTGAAAGGTGCCCTAAGGTACAATTGCAGTCCTGTCTACCATTCTATTTTTTGTGTTTATGATTTTAAGTACTCAGTATATTGTGTTAAGTGGAAATCCTACAGTACTTTTGTGACTGGGTTGTTTCATTTAGCATAATGGCCTCATAATGTGCTGATTACTTTAGTGTGTTAACTCAGGAGGAATTCATCAAGCTATATACTTGCTATTGGGGGCATTTTCCTGTATTTTTGTCACATTTCAAAAGGAAAACTTATTTTATTTTATTTTTGTCTTGAAGATTTATTAATTTATTTCAAAATCAGAGTTACACAGAGAGAGGAGAGGCAGAGAGAGAGAGAGAGAGAGAGAGAGAGAGAAGGAGAGAGAGAAATTTTTCATCCGTTGGTTCACTCCCCAATTGGCCGTAACTGCTGGAGCTGCACCTATCCGAAGCCAGGAGCCAGGAGCTTCTTCTGGGTCTCCCATGCAAGTGCAGGGGCCCAAAGATTTGGGCCATTCTCCACTGCTCTCCCAGGCTATAGCAGAGAGCTGGATAGGAAGTGGAATAGCTGGGACTCGAACCGGTGCCCATATGGGATGCTGACACTTCAGGCCAGGGCATTAACCCACAATAGTGCCGGCCCCAAAAGGAAAACTTTTTAAAACCCGCAGAGATAAGTGTGTGTGTAGGGCGGGGGGAGAGACTCAGAGTGAGCAAGCAAGAGAGAGGCAAAGAGTTGACAAACTAATTGTTAAATTTGTATAGAAATGCAAAGAACCAAGAATAACCAAGAAGATCATAAGAAAATACTTGGAAGGCATTTACCATTGGCTATTAAGACCACAGTGTATTTAGTATTGGCACAAGGGTTAACAGAACACAATAGAGATTCTAGCATGGATGTGTGAATGGCCAGTCAGTTTTGCAACATACATGTCAAGGTAATTAACTGTATTGGGGGTAAAGATAATCTTTTTAAAAATTCTGGAATAACTGCACATCTCTGAAGAAAATGAACTTCCACCCTTACATTTCATTCTGCAAAAATTGTCAAAAGAAGCCCAAAACCTAATTATAAGAGTTAGAACTTCTAGAAAAAACAAAACAAGAGAGAAAATATTTGTGGTTTTTAAGTAGGCAAGAAATTCTTAAACAGGACACAAAACATGAATCAAAAATGTATAAATTGAACCTTTTCAGAAGTGTTTAATTTCTGCTCTTTTTTTTAACTTTTATTTAATGAATATAAATTTCCAAAGTACGATTTATGGATTACAATGGCTTCCCCCCCATACCGTCCCTCCCACTCACAACCCTCCCCTTTCCCACTCCCTCTCCCCTTCCATTCACATCAAGATTCATTTTCGATTATCTTAATATACAGAAGATCAGCTTAGTATACATTAAGTAAGGATTTCAACAGTTTGCTCCCACACAGAAATATAAAGTGAAAAATAATAGATGATTTTTTTTTAAATGATGATGAAATCAGATCAGACCTATTGTCATGTTTAATCCCAGTGAGAGTCAAGTTGGGAGTTGATAATTTCTTTCTTTTCTTTTTTTTTTTTTTTTACAGAGGATCAGTTTAGTATGCATTAAGTAAAGATTTCAACAGTTTGCACCCCCATAGAAACACAAAGTGAAATATATTGTTTGAGTACTCGTTATAGCATTAAATCTCAATGCACAGCACATTAAGGACAGAGATCCTACATGAGGAGTAAGTGCACAGTGACTCCTGTTGTTGACTTTACCAATTGACACTCCTGTCTATGGCATCAGTAATCTCCCTATGCTCCAGTCATGAGTTTCCAAGGCTATGGAAGCCCTCTGAGTTCTCCGATTCTTATCTTGTTTAGACAAGGTCATAGTCAAAGTGGAGGTTCTCTCCTCCCTTCAGAGAAAGGTACCTCCTTCTTTGAAGACCTGTTCTTTCCACTGAGATCTCACTCACAGAGATCTTTTGCCAGAGTGTCTTGGCTTTCCATGCCTGAAATACTCTCATGGGCTTTTCAGCCAGATCCGAATGCCTTTAGGGCTGATTCTGAGGTCAGAGTGCTATTTAGGACATCCGCCATTCTATGAGTCTGCTGAGTATCTCACTTCCCATGTTGGATCACTCTCCCCTTTATTTATTCTATCGGTTAGTGTTAGCAGGTACTAGACATGTTTATGTGCTCCCTTTGACTCTTAGTCCTTTCATTATGATCAATTGTGAACTGAAATTGATCACTTGGAATAGTGAGATGGCATTGGTACATGCCACCTTGATGGGATTGAATTGGAGTCCCCTGGTATGTTTCTAACTCTACCATTTGGGGCAAGTCAGCTTGAGCATGTCCCAAATTATATATCTCTTCCCTCTCTTATTCCTACTCTTATGTTTAACAGGGATCACATTTCAGTTAAATTTCAACACTTAAGAATAACTGTGTATTACTTACAGAATTAAACCAGTCATATTAAGTAGAACAGACAAAAAAACTACTAAGAGGGATAATGTATTAAGTTGTTCATTAACAGTCAGGGCTATGCTGATCAAGTCACAGTTTCCCATAGTGTCCATTCCACTTCAACAGGTTTCCTTTTTGGTGTTCAGTCAGTTGTCACCGATCAGGGAGAACATATGGTATTTGTCCCTTTGGGACTGGCTTATTTCACTCAGCATGATGTGTTCCAGATTCCTCCATTTTGTTGCAAATGACTGGATTTCGTTGTTTCTTACTGCGGTATAATATTCTAAAGAGTACATATCCCATAATTTCTTTATCCAGTCTACCGTTGATGGGCATTTAGGTTGGTTCCAGGTCTTAGCTATTGTGAATTGAGCTGCAATAAACACAAAGGTGCAGACCGCTTTTTTGTTTGCCAATTTAAATTCCTTTGGGTAAATTCCAAGGAGTGGGATGGCTGGGTCGAACGGTAGGGTTATCTTCAGGTTTCTGAGGGATCTCCAGACTGACTTCCACAGTGGCTTGACCAGTTTGCATTCCCACCAACAGTGGGTTAGTGTCCCTTTTTCCCCACATCCTCGCCAGCATCTGTTGTTGGTAGACTTCTGAATGTGAGCCATTCTAACCGGGGTGAGGTGAAACCTCATTGTGGTTTTGATTTGCATTTCCCTGATTGCTAATGACCTTGAACATTTTTTCATGTGCCTGTTGGCCATTTGGATTTCCTCTTTTGAAAAATGTCTATTGAGGTCCTTGGCCCATCTCTTAATTGGGTTGTTGGTTTTGTTTTTGTGGAGTTTCTTGATCTCTTTGTAGATTCTGGTTATTAACCCTTTATCTGTTGCATAGTTTGCAAATATTTTTTCCCATTCTGTCAGTTGTCTCTTCACTCTCCTGACTGTTTCTTTTGCAGTACAGAAACTTCTCAATTTGATGCAATCCCAATAGTTAATTTTGGCTTTGACTGCCTGTGCCTCCCGGGTCTTTTCCAGAAACTCTTTGCTTGTGCCAATATCTTGAAGGGTTTCTCCAATGTTCTCTAGTAACTTGATGGTGTCAGGTCATAGATTTAGGTCTTTAATCCATGTTGAGTGGATTTTTGTGTAAGGTGAAAGGTAGGGGTCTTGCTTCATGATTCTGCACGTGGAAATCCAATTTTCCCAGCACCATTTATTGAATAGACTGTCCTTGCCCCAGGAATTAGTTTTAGATCCTTGATCAAATATAAGTTGGCTGTAGATGTTTGGGTTGATTTCTGGTGTTTCAATTCTGTTCCATTGGTCTATCCATCTGTTTCTGTACCAGTACCATGCTGTTTTGATTACAACTGCCCTGTAGTATGTCCTGAAATCTGGTATTGTGATGCCTCCGGCTTTGTTTTTGTTTTACAAGATTGCTTTAGCTATTCGAGGTCTCTTGTGCCTCCATATAAATTTCAGCACCAATTTTTCCAGATCTGAGAAGAAGGTCTTCAGTATCTTGATTGGTATTGCATTGAATTTATAAATTGCTTTTGGGAGAATGGACATTTTGATGATATTGATTCTTCCAATCCATGAGCATGGAAGATTTTTTCCATTTCTTGGTATCCTCTTCTATTTCTTTCTTTAAGGTTTTGTAATTTTCATCGTAGAGATCTTTAACGTCCTTGGTTAAGTTTATTCCAAGGTATTTGATTGTTTTTGTAGATATTGTGAATGGGATTGATCTTAGAAGTTCTTCCTCAGCCATGGCATTGGCTGTGTATACAAAGGCTGTTGATTTTTGTGCATTGATTTTATACCCTGCTACTTTGCCAAACTCTTCTATGAGTTCCAATAGTCTCTTAGTAGAGTTCTTTGGGTCCCCTAAATAAAGAATCATGTCATCTGCAAAGAGGGATAGTTTGAGTTCTTCCTTCCCAATTTGTATCCCTTTAATTTCTTTTTCTTGCCTAATAGCTCTGGCTAGAACCTCCAGAACTATATTGAATAGCAGTGGTGAGAGTAATTTCTGCTCTTTTTAACTAGAACTCTCATACACGGAGAGTGGAAATATAAAATAATACAACTTTTTGGAAGCAAATTTAGTAGTTACTTAAAAATGTAAGCATACACCTACTGTATGACTCAGCTACTCTATGCCTTGGTATTTTCCCAAGAGACTTAAAGTCATGTCTGCATGAAGACTTGGATAAAAGTATTCCTAGCAGCTTTATCCATAATAGCTAAACACTAGAAAAGCCCAAAGTATCCATCAGCAGGTATATAGATTAGCAATTGTGTTTTATCAACATAATGGAATACTATTCAGCCATGCAAGGGAACACACTTTTGCTACATCATCGAACAAGCATCATGATGAATGAAAGGAGCCAGACACCTCCTCCTCCCCAGAAAAAAAGGCTGTTTCCTAGCGGAGCTCACCTGCTTTGCTTTGGAGAACAAGGTTCTTACTGTGAGGCAGACAGAAAGAGCTCAGTGCCCACACTGCACTCCAGGGGTAAATTTGTCTCTCACTGGGATATGGTTGACAATTTTTAAACTCTTTAATATCTTGCATTAGTTTCCTAGGACCGTTGTAACAAATTGCCACAAACTTAGTAGCTTAAAACAGGAGCAGTTTGTTCTCTCACTAGGATGCCAAGGGGCCCCCCAGCTCTGTGAGTCTCAGAGAGACTCCTTCTCACCTCTTGCAGCTTCTGGGGAGTCCGCTCAGGGTACCGGCTGAGGCTGCGTCACTCTCTTCTCTGCCTCCACATTCGCACGGCCGTCTTCTCTTCTATGAGTCTCTCCTCTGTGAGGCTGCTGCTTATCTAAGGCCGCTTGTCATTGGCTACAGGGCTCACCTGGATAATCCAAGGTAAGTGTACTGAAATCCTTAATTATGTCTGAAAAGACCCTTTTTAAGTTTATTTTCTAGAAGTTAATTTAACTTATTTATTTGAAAGGTGGGGGGTTTGGGGAGAGATCTTCTATCCACCAGGTCACTCCCCAAATAACGACAACAGCCAGGCTTGGCCTGGTCAAAGCCAGGAGTCAAGAACTCCCTCTGATACTCCCACGTGAGTGATGGGGGCCTAAATGCTTGGACTGTCTTCCTCTTCTCCAGGCACATCAGCAGGGAGCTAGGTGAGAAGCAGAGCAGTGAGATGCTGGCGTCACAGGGAGCAGCTTACCTTACTGTGCCACAATGCCAGGCCCCTTTTTAATATTTTTTATTTGTAATTGATGCCTAATTATTGTACATGTTTCTTGTGAAAGCCCTTTTTGCCAAAGAACATTACATTCATGGCTTCCATCGGTTAGGGCATGCTCATATATTTTTGCGGTGTGCCAATCACCCAATAAACATGTATGTAACAATTGAATAAGAAAATATATCACAAATAATGAGAGCCAGGTCTCATTAGAAGTTGCAAATAAGCAAAAGGAAAAGGCTAGAATAAATCATATGGTGCCAGTTTAGAGTCACAAATATCAGCATGATCTTAAATGAATGTGTATGCAGATAGAACAGAAATAAATACGGGTACATGTGTATCCACAGGGTAGTATACATACATACACTTCCCACATCTGTTCACTAACAGAAGGTAGAAGGAATGACATCCAAATAGCAATGAGCACACACAGCACCCATATCTTGATTTTTGATACCATTCTCCAAGAAACAAAGCCAGCGATCCTTAAAGAAATGGCTGTGTCTCAGGCAAGATGCAGAGAAAATACAGTATGAGCCAGGAACATCTTACAGGGCTAGAAGGAAAAAAAATCTGTACAAATAGGAATTAGATTCGTGATTGCCTAGGGCTGAAATTGGGAATAACTGCAGATGAAAATGAGCTTCCTTTTTGGCATGGAAATATCCCACAGTCACACTGTCCTCTGAGTACAATCCATAAATATATCAAAAATATTGATGTCACGTGTCTCCTGAGATGATGTAATCAGGATGAAGACTGAACATGTGCACACACTTAGAAGAAGTAAGTTTTAGAGTATGAAAATCACCCCAACAAGGCTGATTAAGAAGAAAGTATTTAATAAAAGGATGATGTACATCAAAGGCACACAGGAACCAACTGGAAGAGCTCCTAGTAGCCAAAGTTTGAAAAATTTGAACAAAAAAATTAAACAATGATAGTATTAGAGTATAACCCTCAAGATAAAACAAATATTTGTGGGAAAGAAGGGACAAATCGTCCTTACAGATGAATTGCAAATACTAACTGTTGAAGGAATGCGGGAGACAGAAACTCACCATCCGAATGCAACAGTAAGAACCGTGAGCTAGTTCCACTGACGAAGTTAATGGGGGGAACTCTAGGATAATCAAGGGATCTGCATATCTCAAGGTCTCACCCCTTGAATGCTTATTAGTTATAGTAGTTCAAGCTGGTAAAGTTTTTATGTTTCTTCCTCTAGGGGATAGAGCTTAATTTCTTTCTCCTTGAGTATGGGTGGATTAAGTTACTTGTTTCTAATGAATAGAGAATGGCAAGGGAAAATAGCAACTTCATACAGGAGGAAACTGACAGGCATGACCTTACAATGTAGTTAGCATCATAAATAAAAGGTCATGTTGCTACACTGTGCCCACTAATATCATGTGATGTGCATGGGACTTCCTACAGCTAAGCATGCACTCAGGCTGGGACTTACCCCTTCCATCCATAGGATACATGCAACAAAAGTATGTACACGGGGCCGGTGCTGTGGCACAGCGGGTTAACACCCTGGCCTGAAGCGCCGGCAATCCCATATTGGTGCCAGTTCGAAACCCAGCTGCTCCACTTCCAATTCACCTCTCTGCTATGGCCTGGGAAAGCAGTAGAGGATGGCCCAAGGACTTGGCCCCCTGCACCCACATGGGAGACCTGAAGAAGCTCCTGGCTTCTGGCTTCGGATTGGCTTAGCTCTGGCCGTTGTGGCCAATTGAGGAGTGAACCAGCAGTTGTTAGACCTCTCTCTCTCTCTACTTCTCCTCTCTCTAACTCTGGCTTTCAAATAAATAAATATTTATTTTAAAAAAGTGTGTTTACATTTTTTTTGCACTAAAAGTTCTTTTAAAGAGTGTTCAGGGGCAGGCAATGAGGCATAGGTGGTTAAGTCCCCACCAGGGACACTTATAATCATCTCAATCCCCAGGTCATACCCCAGAGCAATTAAATCAGAACGTCAGGGAGTGGGAGCTGGGTGTCAGGAACGTCACAGCTCCCTGGGTGATTCCAATTGCGTAGCCAAGGTTGAAAGCCTAAAGGTTTGACAATGAAGACTTATCTGGTCCCAGAGTGCCCGTACCCAACGTAAGGAAGGCAGACTGGGTGTACAGCTTCTCACTCCTTGCTCTGTACAAGATGCGGACTGAATGGCCCCAATCTCCACACCGAAGTCAATGGCAGGCGCCTCCATCATCTTCACTGTGGACCAAAGGACCATCCGAATGACTGCTCCTGTGCAATGCTAAATTCAGTACTTCTGTCTCTCTTGAGTATTTCCAGGCACTTTGGCCCTGATCTCATGCCCTCAGGCTATGTCTGTAGCCGTCCTCAGTGCCCCCAAACACTGTCCGCAGTCTATCCCCAAAAATAAGGAGAAGGAGGCAGTGAGTGTTAGCATATTTGCCAATGTACATTTTCCCAGATATGTTAGCAATGCCTCCACCACGCTAGTAAGGTGACTGTTTCTACCCTGCGCTCCAGGAATACATCCTCGTGGAGACACTGATCTTAGAACAACACAGCATTCCTATGGGCCTCCCTGCCCTGAGCAAATATTAGTCTTTAACTGAAATGACCAAAAACAGATGTTTCATATCTCGAATGTTTTCTCACAGAGAGTTTCAATAGAAATATTTTAGCTCTTCTAATACATCCAAATAAAATATTTGGTCTTGAACGTTCTATTTTAAAAGTCTGCGTTGTGTCTTCATGCTAACAGAAGCAGCATGAATCAGAGACCGGTTTGCATTTTTCACTTCTCATCTTCGGGCTGAGCAAGAGTGAACAGTGAAATTGATGAAATTTTGAACTCTGGTGATTCAGAGATGATTTTTAAAAAGCGTGCATCCTTCACGTAGTAGAATTGGGAAGTGCAATGACACTTGCTGTAAAGCCTGCACGGTGACTGCTCTCACATCGATCTGCATTATAAAGCCAGTGGCAACTGTGAATTAGAAAAATTTGCCCCTGAGTTAAACCAAAATCATGCGGGTAGCCAGATCTTAGTCACATCTTCAGAGAAACCTGTATCAAAGAAGATCTAATAGTACCCAGAGCTCAGTATTATCAATTTCAATATATTCATCTATTCCTATTAATCAATATATTATTCAATATTCAATATTAATTAATATTCAAAATAAGCCAGAGGCAAAAGCATGAAAAGTGAAAATATTTTACAATAATATTTTTCAGCTTTTAGTTGCATAGCAATCTGCTGGGGTCTTATTAATTCTTCTGGTGCTGGGAGAAGCCAAGATTCTGCCCTTGTAGCAGGCTCCGGGGAATGCTGTTTGTGCATGTCTGCAGACCGCGCTCTTTCAAAGCTGGGTTTCTTCCTCCATTAATCATACTTACTCAGGAGCAATTGTAACAATTTAATTGAAACAAACATCTTAAACATGTTTGCTTAAAACCAAAAATATTTACAATTTCATTATATACTCTTTAGGAAACATCGATTCAGTGATAAATTGGTTGTTAAATTATTGCTTTATATAGATATATATTTAAAGATTTATTTATTTATTTGAAAGGCGGAGTTACGGAGAGGCAGAGGCAGAAAGAAAGAGGAGAGGAGAGAGAGAGAGAGAGGGAGAGGGAGAGGGAGAGGGAGAGGGAGAGGGAGAGGGAGAGGGAGAGGGAGAGAGAGAGAGAGGTCTTCCATCCGCTGGTTTACTCCCCAAAGGACCACAACGACCGGAGCTGTGCCCATCCGAAGCCAGGAGCCAGGGACTTCTTCCTGGCCTCCCACTCAGGTGCAGAGGCCCAAGGTCTTGGGCCATCTTCTACTGCTTTTCCAGGCCACAGCAGAGAGCTGGATCAGAAGTGGAGCAGCGAGGTCTCCAACTGGCACCCATATGGGATGCCGGCACTGCAGGCAGTGGCTTTACCTGCTACGCCACAGTGCTGGCCCCAAACCTAATTGATAGATTTACTTATTTATTGAGAGGCAGAGTCACAGAGAGAAGGAGAGAATTTTCACTCACTCCTACCGCAGAGTGCTTCAAGGCGTGTGTCAGTACGTGCTGTGTTGTACTGCCTCAGGAGTGCGTCCAGAGCACACAGCCCCTAGTGCTCGCAGTCCCATCCCAGGCCCAGTGACTACCGTGCTGCGGCTCCCCCGGTGTAGAGGATGGCATGCTTTAAGCATTGTGCTGGCAGAGGTGTCTTAGTCACTCACAAGCCTCAGTTGCCCAGAGAAGAGCTTCCTGCTTCTTCCTGACACAGACACCAACATTCTGCAGACCCCGTGCTCTCAGTGGTACCCTCAATCTGCCTTGGCTTGCCATACCCCAGGGAATTCTTTCTTAGATCCCTTAAAACATAGACGCTGCACATCCCAGGGTGCCCTATTGTGCTAGAAAGCAGGCTTTGAGCACGCTGATTCCCTCTTTGCCTCTCTGCGCCAGCCTGGCTGGCCTTCTACCAGCAAGTTGTTTCCTGCTGCCTGGCGATGCGGACCAGCTCTGGATGAAGAAGAAACCCAATCGACTTTTCCAGCATCCATTGGACTGCAGCCGCACCTTCTCCCATGAGGGCTGAACTCCTTCCGTGATTGCTCCTACTTGAGAGGTCCCCTTCATTCCTTGTTCAAGTTCTTTATTTTTTTTAAGGTTTATTTATTTACGTGAAAGAGTTTATATATAGAGAGGAGACACAGACACACACACATACACACACACACAAACTCACACGAGAGAGAGAGAGAGAAGGGGAAGGGGGGGAGAGAGAGAGAAAGAGAGAGAGAAGGGGGAGAGAGAGAGAGAGCAATTTTCCATATGCTGGTTCATTCTCTAAAATGAAACCAAAACCAGGCTGAAGCCAGGAGCCTGCAACTCCAGCTGGGTCTCCCCCGTCAGGAGCAGGGGCCCATGCACTTGGGATATCATCTGCCGATTTCTTAGGTGCACTAGCTACATTGGAAGTGGTGTAGCCAGGACATGAACCAGCTCTCAAATGGGATGCCATCACAGGCAGTGGCTTAACCTGCTGTGCCACAATGTCAGACCCTAGTTCAAGTTCTTTTCACATTGTTTACAGTTACTCCCCTAACATAGTTTCATAACTCTTTATATAAACCTTTCCTGTTTTAATAACCGTTTGAGTCCTGTCCCTTGGTCAGACCCAGGCTGCTGAAGTCTGTTTAGTACATTTTTGTTGTATGCCAAACATCGTGATTGACATGTTATAGAGATGCTGCACTTTCTCTGAATACTGTTGATTTTTGGTCAAGCAGGCAATTTGATCACAGACTGATTGCCCTAAATTCGTGAAGACTTGGTTTTACACTTTGTAAGGCTGGGTCTGTATCACTTTTGCCCTTATTCCTAGAGCAAACCCCTCAGTCCTGAGCTTATAGTTTTTTTTTTTTTTTTAAGATTTACTTATTTACTTAAAAGTCAGAGTCACACAGAAAGAGAAGGAGAGGCAGAGAGAGAGAGAGAGAGAGAGAGAGAGAGAGAGAGAAAGAGAGAAAGGTCTTCCATCTGCTGGTTCACTCCCCAGATGGCTGCAATGGCCAGAGCTGTGCTGATCTGAAGCCAGGAGCCAGGAGCTTCTTCCAGGTCTCCCATGTGGGCGTAGGAGCCCAAGCGCTTGGGCCATCTTTCACTGCTTTCCCAGGCTATAAGCAGAGAGCTGGATCGGAAGTGGAGCAGCTGGAACTTGAACCGGTGCCCATATGGGATGCCGGCCCTGCAGGCGGCGGCTTTACCAGATACACCATAGGTACGGTCCCGAGATTATAGTTTTTTTCCCCAACATATTGCTCTTCTGGAATTTTGATGGAAAGTTTGCCATATTTTCCAAGCCCCCTTAGTTTTGCAAGACTCACATTTTAAATTCAGTCACCCGGTGCTGTGCAGCGACTCCCTTTCTGCTGAACTCTGTAGCTTGCTTCCGGTTGTTTCCCACTGTGCTCCTTGCCGTCTCTCTCAGACACCCAGAGTTTCTGACGTAGCCAAGGATTTGAGGAGTTTGTCCATAGATATTAGGGCTGCCTCCTGTGTGCTCCTGGGACTTGCTCCCTTAATTTCCTGATCTTCAGCAGCTTTGAACACCATCCTTTGATTAGAAGCCAATAGAATTGCAGCTTTCCACCAGAGTTCTGGCCACTGTGAATAACTAGGAGTGAGTGTTTCGTGGGAGGCAAAACTTGCTCTGCCTCTCATCCATCCTGGTCCTCGTCAGCTTCTGCCCACGCTTGGTTTTCTTTTTTCTTTTTTGACAGGCAGAGTGGACAGTGAGAGAGAGAGAGACAGAGAGAAAGGTCTTCCTTTTGCTGTTGGTTCACCCTCCAATGGCCACCGCGGCAGGCGCGTTGCAGCCGGTGCACTGCGCTGATCCGATGGCAGGAGCCAGGTACTTATCCTGGTCTCCCATGGGGTGCAGGGCCTAAGCACTTGGGCCATCCTCCTCCACTGCACTCCCGGGCCACAGCAGAGAGCTGGCCTGGAAGAGGGGCAACCAGGACAGAATCCGGCGCCCTGACCGGGACTAGAACCCGGTGTGCTGGCGCCGCAAGGCAGAGGATTAGCCCAGTGAGCCGCGGCGCCAGCCCCACACTTGGTTTTCTCTCGTGCTTCACAATAGCAGTGCTGCTGTGTTTGTCACTGCTAGTTGTAGAAGATTAGTCAATTGTTAGCTTCACTGCCATTACTAAGACCATAACTCTAAACTGAATTCTATATTTGAAATTAAGACAGAAGCCAAATAAGCCATTATTAGCAATTTTAATATTGGAATGGATTTTACTAAGCAAGTTCAAAGAAATCTTGTCTCTGAGTTAATTTCCTAAATTAAAATAACAAGTTAAACTTTTTGATTGCATTATATAACACTAAGATCTAGATATTCAGTTTGGCCTCATAGTGTCTTCCTGAACAATCAACAGATTATGTGAAATATTTGATGTTTTTAAAATAAGATTTCAATGAGGATAAAAATCATTGTTGTAATTTGACAAAAATGTTCTTTCTAAAATAGATTATGACATGAAGTGTTATATTTTGAAGAATATTGTATATAAAAATTTAATGGTTCAGATTGGATTTTAGGCACAAATATTCCATTGTTTATAACTACATTTTTCTATGTGTATACAATTGTACTGTCAATAATGAGGTTGATCTGGGATTAATGACATAAAAACAGAAAAATTTTAATAGGAAATAGAGATTTGGGAAATGCATAGGAAACATTGTTGATTTTTAAAAATATTTATTTTATTTCATTTTACTTATTTGAAAGACAGAGTTACAGAGAGAGAGCAAGAGGCAGAGAGAGAGAGAGAGAATCTTCCATCCACTGGTTCGCTCCCCAAATGGCCACAACAGTTGGGGCTGGACCAGACAAAAGCCAGGAGCCAGGAGCTTCTTCCAGGTCTCCCACATGGGCTTAGGGGCCTAAGCTTTCTTGGGCATATTAGCAGTGAGCTGCATTGGAAGTGGAGTAGCTGGGATGCAGACTAGCTCATGTGGGATGCTGGCATCGCAGACATGGCTCTGCTCGCTATGCCGTGATGGCAGCCCCAGCATTGATAATTATCAAATTATTTCTTATACAGTTGTTGGTAGAAATCAGAATGACCACATGACAAAAGAAGTGTTGTATTTTGACTTTTTTATCTTTTTTATTGTGGTTGAGAATATTTTGTTTAAAGATTTAAGTGTTCATGTGTATACTGCATTGTAGCAATATATTTTAATAAAACAAGGAAATTCCTGAAGAATTTTTTGGAAATTCCAGAAGAAATTTTTTGTCTCAAGGGCTGCCTGCAAACTTCTTTGTCCTGTGAGATAATCTCTGGCTGCCAGGGTCCCTGTTGTATCAAAAGTGCCTCACCCAGGGGCTCCTCTCTGGTGACAGCTAACCTCCTGTGCTCCTGTGATTCTTATTTGGACGCAGGAAAGTCTTCCCTAAAATATTCAAACCTGGGATTCTTTTTTTTTTTTTTTTTTTTTTTTTTACAGGCAGAGTGGACAGTGAGAGAGAGAGACAGAGAGAAAGGTCTTCCTTTTGCCGTTGCTTCACCCTCCAATGGCCGCTGCGGCCGGCGCGCTGCGGCCAGCACACCGCGCTGATCCGATGGCAGGAGCCAGGTACTTATCCTGGTCTCCCATGGGGTGCAGGGCCCAAGCACTTGGGCCATCCTCCACTGCACTCCCGGGCCACAGCAGAGAGCTGGCCTGGAAGAGGGGCAACCGGGACAGAATCCGGCGCCCCGACCAGGACTAGAACCTGGTGTGCCGGCACCGCTAGGCGGAGGATTAGCCTGTTGAGCCATGGCACCAGCCAAAACCTGGGATTCTTAACCGTTCTTCCTCTCTCTCCTTTCACGGACACCAGACTGCACGTGGTGCATGCGCTTGGAGCTCCAGACCACATCCTATTACTTATCCAGTTCTAGATCGCTTTATTCAGTATATGTAATTACAAAATTGGAGACTCAGATCATTCAATTATTTTGGTCATGGACTGAAAGCCTTAATTTGTCTTTTCCGACTTTATCAGTTTTATGGCCCCGTTGCCGTCCCTCGGCCTCAGATGTGGCTCTTTTTTTAACCGAGCTGCCGTCCAGTTTCAGGCTGTGTCCTGGAGGACACAGTTTAGGTCTGGAAATGAGAGTGCCCTTTCAATCCAGACCCCCAGAGAGTTCTTGGGGTTCTGATCAAAATCTGGTCTTGCAGACCCCTTGAGCCACTGTCCCTGGGCTTTGATTTTCCAGAAACGCTTCAGAGCCTTCTCTAGGGCTTTTGGCTGGCTCCGGGGTGCTCTGCCTGCCTGTGAGCAATGTCCAGAGTTGAATCACCCGGGGAAACCAACCCCAGGTGACTTTGCATCTGAACCGTGAACATTATACCTGCTTGTTAGTTTTCTTTTTCTGTTTGAAGAATAAGGAGTAAGAGTTTGTCATTCTCAACTTTGTGGGTGGGTGGGCTGGGCAGCCTCTACCTAGAGGCTGTGGAGTAGAACCCAATGTTAGCAGAGGAGAGCCCGGGGGCCCTGCCCAGTCAGTGAACAAACTCGATGGCAAGCAGCAGCTTCCGGCAGACGTTCCAAAGAGAGCTGTTTTTTCAGTCTACGCTGAGTGTTGTCTCAGGTGAGACATAGAGATCACCAAGCGTGTGGCCTGGGAAGTTGTAGATAATCATATGGAAAGCAAGCAAGCAAATAGACTAGGGGTGCCAAAAGTGCAGATAGGCTGTTACTCCAAGACATTGGAAATGTGCTTACGTTTTTTTTTTATGTTTGAATTTAGCTAGCACTGTCTTGTCCTTGACTAAGGTTGATCCTATACCATGGAAGGAGATCTGAGCAAGGCTGTGACTGACTCAGTGACCACCCTGAGCTGTATCAAACATTTTTAACATCATCATCATCATCACAACTATTGCTGTTCAGAGCAGGTGAGATATAGCCAAGTCAGATTACAGGTGCATTTTATTAATTAAAGTCAGCTATTCTTTTCATGGAATTAAAATCCTGTACACATATTTGGCTTGTGTATTTTGCATTTTAGTCTGACATGTGGCACACATTGTGAAGAGCTGTCGATACAAAAGCTATGAATACTGCGATTCTTTAATAGTACATTGTATTACGTGTGGTTTTCCTGTTACACATAGATTTTAGAATCTATTTTCTGGCTAAGACAAGATCCTACTCTGCAGTATTCCTGATAAGGAACTAGCATGTGTTCTGTTGATATTTTAGTTTATCGTCACACACGGTTTTATTATATAAATTTGTTACAATAGCTATAAAAAGGAATTCTAACAGCATGTCCTAACTAAGTCTTTGTTTTCCACACTTTACATTTATTCTATGGAAGCAGGAGGGGCCCACTCTTCTGTTTTTGTTGGAGGGTGTGGGGAACCTGGAAGAATTGGGGACATTGTGCCCAGCTGGGCTCAGAAAGGGCGCCGGCACAGTTGACGGGGACACGACACTCGGTGTCTGTTCGCGCAGACGTATTTTACTTCACTTTGACTCTTTATGTTCCTACGCTTAGTTTTCTACAAAACAAAATAAAATGACCGCAAAACCCAAACATAGGACAAGGAACGTGTTGCACAGTGAGAGTGGGTGGAAGTTTCATTGTGTTTCCCCAAAAGAGAAGTCAGTCCAGAGGGAGGTAGCAGAGCCGACCTGATAAGCAGAAATATCACAGAGAGCAGAGGTAATGAGAAGCGTGGAAGAAAACGGAGAAAGTTACACAGATCTCAGACAGCCTCAGCAAGGGGAGCTTTTGTTCTGGGGGAAGATTTCTCAGCAGCAGTTACGTGGTCTTGCTCATCCTGCTTGGGGATGTCTTCATCTCCAATCCCCCAGCCTGCGAAGCTGACCATCATGAGTGCCCAGGCCTGGGGTCAAGGGCACTGTCATAACTCTCCTCCCCTGGTTGGCCATGGCACTGAGGCTGACATGAAGTCTCACTTATAAGTGCGGCAGAGACAGATGTTTGCGGGGGGGGGGGGGGCTATGTCAGAAGACAGGAGTGAGGCAGAGCTGAATCAGAGTGCTGTTTTTGTTCCTTTGGAAGAGATAAGAGCCCTTAACAGATCTGCGTTCTCCACACTGCCCAGGTCATGGACACTCTCTTCCTGTTTGTTAAAAGAGAGATCTGGAGTCACAGTCTTGGGGAGAAAGTCTGCTGACTTCCAGTTTGGAGATTAGATCGCATCTGGTATTCCTGGGGAGATGTCCGGCAGTTCCAGTTCCCGTAAGGAAATGCAGGTCTTGCCTGCCTCGCTGGGCAGCCTTCCTGGACAAGCCCTTCCAACTCCCCGCCACACACACAACTTGTGTTGTTGTTATGCCTTTCTCTCTGGAAAGAGAACTAAAGTCTTTGGATTCTGCAGGAAAATGGTACTCAAACTACTCAGCAAACACTAATGTGAGCAATGGAATGGGATTCTTGGCTCCGAGCCAATAAAGTTGTGTTTCAGAAATATGATTGGGAGGTCACTGTAAATTGAAACCATTGTCCTGTTTTGCTTCTGTAGCCCCCAAGAAGATGAGATAACGATGAAATGCTAAAAACCATTAAGAAAGACATGGGAAATGAACATGAAAACTATCCTGCCTCTCATTGAACCTAGGAATTATTTTCTGGTCATTGCATTTAAAGAAACCGAATCAAAGCAGACTTGAAGAAGAGTAGGGACTATTTCCATATACAGAACAGAGGAGCACCACCTCTTCCCCGCCACCTCGAAATAAGGTTTACAGGGAGTTGACACAAAATACATGCACCGGGGAAGCCATGGGTGGCTAAACACAGACTCATTAAGGGTGAGTTTACTAGGCCAACTAAAAGGGGGCCTTGCTTTGTACAGCAATAAATGCAATGGATTGAAGGTTTGTCTCCCTGTACGATCCATAGGCCGAAACCCACATGTCCAATGTGCTGGTATCTGGAGATGGGCATTTGAGATCAGGTCATGAGCGTGGAGCTCTCATCATGGAATTGGCGCCCTTACGAGAAGTGATGCTGTGTGAGGACGTGGTGAGAGACAGCTGCCTGCAAAACAGGAAGCAGCCCCCCCCCCCCCCCCACGGAGCTGCCAGCATCTCGCCTTTGGACTTTCCCAGCCTTCAGAACTGTACGAGATACACTTCTGTTGCTAAAGCCACCCAGTAGTCTCATCCTTACTGTCCACAATGCCACAAAATGTTAGAGTGCCTTTGATACTGTAGTTGGGCATATAAACATTAACATTAGGTGGTCTGGGTTTGAATCCCAGGCGAGCATTCCCTAAAAGTGACTTGAAGCAAGTCAGTTCATGTTCCTTATCTTCCTTTTTCTCATCTGTACAATGGAGGTCGCGGCATTGTCTGCCTCACAAGATGGTGAGGATTAAATGAGATAATGGATGAAAACTTCCAACGTGAGGCCCAGCACCTAGTAAAATATCAGCAGAGGTTATCTAGTAATACCATCTGCACATAATTCACGGATAAAACTGCCTGTAAGGGGATTACTAAAAGAAACTTAGCTCTGAGCATGGGTACGAAGTCTTATACTTTACGACAGGGGTCAAATATTTGTTGTAAAAACCCAATAGTAGGGCCAGCGCCATGGCTCACTAGGCTAATCCTCTGCCTGCGGCGCCAGCACCCCAAGTTCTAGTCCCAGTTGGGGCTCTGGAATCTGTCCCAGTTGCTCCTCTTCCAGTCCAGCTCTCTGCTGTGGCCAGGGAGTGCAGTGGAGGACGGCCCAAGAGCTTGGGCCCTGCATTCACATGGGAGACCAGGAGGAAGCACCTGGCTCCTGGCTTTGGATCAGCATAGCTCCGGCAGTTGCAGCCATTTGGGGAGTGAACCAACGGAAGGAAGACCTTTCTCTCTGTCTCTCTGTCTCTGTCTCTCACTAACTCTACCTGTCCAGAAAAAAAAAAAAAAACAATAGTAAATATTTTGGGTTATATGGGCCATACTGTGTCTGTTGCAAACACTCAACTGTGTCTTGTAGCATGAAAACAGCCTCTGTAAACAAATTGGCAGCTTGTGTTCCAAATTAAACCTTACCATACTATGGAATTTGAATGTCACAGAGTTTTTACCTCACTAAATACTAGGTTTTTTCTTTTTTTTGTCATTTTCCCCCATCATTCAAAAATGTAAAAGTCATTCTAATCTCTGAGCTGTACAAAAACAGGTTGTGGAACAGGTTTGGCCCACGGGTTGTAGTTTGCCTACCGCTGCTCTAAGATGGTAACTCAGTTCGTTTAACTCTGACAAGATCAAGACTAGTTCTTGGTCTCTCTGGCTTTCTGACACTCCATTCCCATTCAAGGACACCCAGTCTATTGCTCCATGTGCTGCGTGGCATGGCTGTTAGGTTAACGTGAACTGAATGTCTATTTTGCAAAGCTTGGGAAATTTCAGGATTCTATCTTGGGCTCTGACCATCTGCACGCCTGTAGAACAAGGTAGGGAAAAAGCAAATGAGAGCCATGCTGACAAAGAGTATTGTAATGAACTGTCTCTTGGTGATGAGTTCTGAAAATGACCAATGCTAAATGTTGTTGGAGTCATTGCCAATCTTAGGTGTTTCTGTTTGTAACTCAATTAATCAACAGCTGGAACATATGATAATAGTGAGGCCCAAGATGAAGCTGGCATTGTGTGGGATGGCAGGTAAACTTGCTGCTTGCAATGCTGGCATCCGTATGGGCACTGGTTCATGTCCTGGCTGCCCCACCTCAGATCCGCTTCCATGCTAATGGCCTAAAAAGCAGAAGAAGATGGCCCAAGTACTTGAACCCCTGCCTCTCATGTGGGAGACCTAGAGGAAGTTCCTGACTCCTAAATCTGGCTTGGCCCAGTGCTGGCTGTTGTGGCCATCTGGGGAGTAAACCAGCAGATGGAAGATATTCTCTCTCTTTCTCTCTCTCCTCTCTCTGTACCTCTGACTTTCAAAATAAATAAATAAATGCTAAAAAAAAAAAAAAGAATCCCAAGATGCTGCAGGTAGCTTTGTAAATGTCTTTGTAAGTGGTCTTTCTCATGACTAATGCTGGGACATCTGCAGTGACGTCTGCAGTACAGGACAAATGGGATATTTCTGCTAGTGCTTGCAAATAGATTTCCCTTTAAAAATGGAAACCATAATCTACAACTACAGGGTCGCGGTGACTCATGTGTGGGGAGTGATGCCACGTAAGTGCTGCCATCCTCAGAGCCAATCAGAGAGGCAGATGTCATCCTGGCTGAGAGCAGGGAGCCCAGGGAAGTGGACACAGATAGAAGCAGGCACAGTGAAGGAGTCTCTCTCACCCCCACCTCCTCCGTGTTGTGGTCCTACCCTTAGCATTAATGCTTTGTGACACCCATCCATCCACTGGTCCCTCCCAGGCCCTCGATGGGTCACTCTCAACAGGGCCACCATCCTCCAGGTACAGCAAGTGCAACATCTGGGACCCACAATATTTTTAGGAGTCTATGAAAATTATTTAATTTCTTTTAAAACTGGAAGAGGAAAATTAACTTCTAGGTTGAAGAAAATGTTTTAAAACTAATATGATTTCTCTTTATGGCACTACAGTAGCAAAATATAATTTTTCATGTTTGTCTATGGAGGAAAGTAAAAGAGCTTGGGACCCTGGAGAACCATGGTGTGATGTTGCCTCTGCAGTATCACCTGTCTGCAATGAGCTTGCAAAAGAAATGGAGAAATCAGAGTAAGTTATAAACTCCCATGGCTCCCCTGCCTTCCTCCTTTGGTTTTAGCCACTCTATGTGGCCAACCCAGCAAAACAGGGAGACACTGTCCTGAGCTTGGCTTTGAGGCCCAGCAATGCAGAGAGAGAAACATGCAGGGCTGATCTTCATGGGCCCCTTCCCTGACAACGCCTGCCAAAACACGGACGGTGCAGGGTGCACGTGGCCTCTCTCTGTGCAGCAGCACCTGAGAATCAGAGGCGAACGGTGGAGCCCACCGGGAAACTGTGGCACCAGTCTTTGGGAGAACGTCTGACCCAGGGCTGGGTGCACTGATATCATGTCCCGTTTGTGCAAGGCCTCCGACACAGCTTTAGGTTGAGGGTTGAGCCCTTGCTGGCTTACAGGCTGGGTGCAGTTTTGAAGAAATGTTAACCTATTTCAATCCATCCTTGGAAGTGTCAGTCTATTCCAGAAAAGGAAAAAAGGTCGGAGTCCCACAGTGTGAGTGACAGCTGTAGTACCAGGTGTCCCTGTACCCAACCGCCCAGCTGCCACCCGGGATCACCTGGAACACCCTTGGCACATGTCCACTGAAGAGACGGGAAGCCTGGCAGTAGAGCCTGCTGAAGCCAAGGGCCTGCAACATGACCTTGCTCCAGAGCCCAGTCCTCCCCCTGCCTCTGGTGGCCAGAGACTCCAGAGCCCAGAAAAGCTGGGCTAGTGTGCGTCTTGGGAGCAGCAGCAGCAGCTACGGCCCAGCTTGCAGAAGCAGCTTCCTGAGTGTGTGTGACTTCCCATCCCTCACTCCCCGCCCCTGGGTTCAGAGTCTCAGTCCTCAGAGTCACTGTGAATGGAGGAGTCCTTCCCTTAGCCTGCCGGAGCTCTCTGAAGGTTCTCTAACAGCGGGGCCTCTCAGGGAGCTGGTGGAGGTGGTGCAATGGCCGACTGTAGTCTCCTGTAAGGGATTGCCATGAGGAGATAGTCCGGGGATGCTTTCAGATGCAAGGGGGCAGCCAGAGCATCCCCTGGGCACAGTGCAATGGAAGATTTGGAAGAAGCAGCATGAGACTACGAGGTCAGCACTGAGAACTAGAGATGCCAGACAACATTACGTGTGGTCACAAATCAAAGAGCCCCCTAGACTCGCAGTTTAGTAACTCTATTTAAAAAGGAAAAAGAAGGGGTGACTTGGAGGTCTTAGCACCAGGGAGCACTGGATGAGCCAGAAGTGGAGACCAGCCTGGTTGTACTGAAGGAGCTGAATGGGTGTCACCCTCCATCACACTCTGCAGGGCTTGGTTCACCAACTGTAACCCTTGATTGGTTTCTAGTAGGACTTGGTTGGTTTCCGACAGAATTGCTATGTCTCCCAGGTGTGAGGAACTGCAGCTCAGGAGAAACTGACTCAAGTCGTGGTGGGCGGAGATCATCTCTGTCTGTCTCGGTTTGGGCAAAGAGGGCCATCTGATATGTGTCCATGACCTACTTTAGACAATGCTGATCTTTTTTCATCTGTACTAGTCTTTGGTTCCGATGACTTTGAAGTAAGTTCTGGACCTCATATCATTTTGTCTGCAAATAGTTTAGTGTGTATCACTAAAAATTATAATTTAAAATGACATATAAAAAGCACACGTCAGAGAGTAAGAGGCAAGCAATATTTTATTAAACCTTTGTCATGGGGCCGGCGCCGTGGTTCACTTGGTTAATCCTCTGCCTGCGGTGCCGGCATCCCAAATGGGCTCTGGGTTCTAGTCCCGGTTGCTCCTCTTCCAGGCCAGCTCTCTGCTGTGGCCCGGGAGGGCAGTGGTGGATGGCCCAAGTGTTTGGGCTCTTGCACCTGCATGGGAGACCAGGAGGAAGCACCTGGCTCCTGGCTTCTGATCCACATAGCGCCGGCCGTGGCATCCATTTGGGAAGTGAACCAATGGAAGGAAGACCTTTCTCTCTGTCTCTCTCTCTCCTGTCTATAATTCTACCTGTCAAAAAACAAAACAAAACAAAACAAAACAAACAAAAAAAACAACTTCTGTCAGCTAAGATGCCACTTTCCATATTGGAGTGCCGGGTTTGAGGCCTGGCCCTGGTTCTGGCTTCCTGCTAATCTGTTCTCTGGGAGATAGCAGTTGATGGCACAAGTGCTTGGGTCTCTGTCACCCATTTGGGAGACCCAGACTGAGCTCCTGGGTCCTGGCTTCAGCCTGGCCTAGCCCTGGCTGTTGCAAGCATTTGAAGAGCAAACCAGTGAACGGGAGATTTCTTTGTTTCCAGCTCCCTCTCCTTCTCTCTTTCTTTCTCTATGTCTCTCTGCCTTTCAAATTACAAACTAAAACAAATAAATAACTAATTTAAAAAATATGAAAGTCAGGTTAAGCTGCCTCCTTTGATGCCAGCATTGATATGGCTGCCGATTTGAGTCTTGGCCTCTCAGCTTCGGATCCGGCTCCCCACTAAAGGCCGGGGAAAGCAGTGGAAGTGCTTGGGCCTCTGCAGCCACGTAGGAGACCTGGATGAATCTCCTGGCTTCTGGTTTTGGACTGAACTGGCCCAGCTATGGCTGTTGCAGCCATCTATGGAGTGAAGCAGTGGATGGAAGACCTCTCTCTCTCTTTCTCTGTCTCTCTCTCTAACTCTGCATTTCAAATATACAAAATGAATCTCTTACAACAATATGAAAGTCACTGTTCTATAAGAAAGTCCTGAGCACCCAGTCCTCACTGTCAAGCTCAGCATCTCCAGTCCCATGCCTGATGTCAGAGAAGAATGTGGCCAATCCAATGGGAGACAGGGTTGGGGGAGGTACCCTCGGGTGGGTTAAGAGTTTGAGAGGTGGCCTGGATGATGTGATGTCCTCTTTTTTGAGGACAACAAAGCATTGCTTACAAAGAGTTTGTGATGGCAATAAAAGAAAAAACTTAATACAACCAGTGATTGTAGCTTCCTGCTTCCTTTCTAAGGAGGTCTTGGAGCCTGGCTTTGTGCTGCAGCTTGGAATAAAAGCTGAATTGAAGGACGCCTAGCAAAGCTGACTGTGTCTCCTTAGAGAAGCACTGAGCAGAGGTGGTGAGGGTCAGGGAAACAGCCAACTCTGGGAGAGTGGGGGTGGGGGGAGTTTGCAAAGAAAGAGTGGGGAAGGGAGCCAGGAGGGATATTTGAGTGGCTGCTGTGGAGACAGGCATGGAGGGCTGAGGAGGGATTTTAAGATAATGTGCTGTGAGTCATTAAGCGAATCTCATTTTAGGCCTGTGTTACAAGCCTCAATAGAGTTCCAAGATCCTTCCCAGTGCCCTTTGGATGTCAAGCCAGTGTGTGCACTGAGCCACCCCAGCAAGAGGAGGCTCAGGTTGGGTGGTTAGAGTGGAAGAAGGCAGGTGAGTTAGCAATCCTGGAGCAGATCCTGGAGCTGGAGAGAGAGGGGGATCCAGGGTATGTTTAAGGCAAAGTCAGCAAGGCTGCCTATTGGATTGGATGGGAGGATGAGCAAAACCATGGAACCAAGGTTAACTTCTCCATTTTAGGAGTGGAATTAGTGAGGAGGCCCTTTCCTGGAATAGGAAAGAATGTGAGAGAGGGCAGGGTACAGGTGAAACATTTAGAGTTCTCCTGGGGTCATGTTAAGTTTGAGATGTTCACTAAGACATTTAATTTGAGGGGCCAACTAACTGGTTGAATATATGCCAAGTTGTGGTTCTGGAAGACATCCAGTCTGGAGATATGGATTCCTGGGCCACTGGCCAAGAAGATGGTATTTCAAGCCAACGGCCTGATTGAGATCATCCAGAGTGTGTTTGATTTCTGGAGAAAGTAATGGAGAATTCATTATGAGCCAGGTGGAATCTAGAGCGCAGGTCATTGGGGCAACCCCAGAAAAATGAAAGAAGGTGAATTCTGCATAGATGCTGGTAGGTGAGGATTCTAAGTACTCATTCAATGAAAGAATTCCTCTTTGATTCTTTCTTTTATTTTTAATTTGAGGTAAACAAATATCATGTATTTCATATATACAGGTTTAGGAACATAGTTATAGTTCCCACCCTACACTCCAACCCACCCATGTTTCCACCCTTTCTCCTCCATTCTCTCTTATTCCCACTCTTAATTTTTACAATATCTAAATTCAGTTTACTTCATGCTCAAAAGATTAACCCTATACCAAGTAGAGTTCAAGAAATCACAAGAAGGAAAAAAACTGTTCCTCAAAAGTGGAGACAAGGGCTGTAAACAATCATTGAATCTCATAATGTCCATTTCACTCCTACACATTGCATTTTTTGGTACTCTGTTAATTACCACAGATCAATGAAAACATATGGTATTTGTCTTTTGGGGACTGGCTTATTTTACTAAGTATAATGGTTTTCAGTTGCATCCATTTTGTTTCAAAAGACAGGATTTTATTCTTTTTTACAGCTTAATAGTATTCCATAATGTGTGTGTGTGTGTGTATATATATATATATATATATATATATACTATAATTTCTTTATTCAGTCATTAGTTGATGGACATCTGGGTTGATTCCATATCTTAGCTATTGTGAATTGAGCTACAATAAACACGGAGATACAGATAATGCTTTCACATGCTGATTATATTTCCTTTGGGTAAATTTCCAGGAGTGGGATTGTCGGGTCATGTGATATATGTATTTTCAGGTTTCTGAGATATCTCCATACTGTCTTTCATAGTGGCTTTACTAGTTTACATTCCCACCAACAGTGGATTAGGGTACCTTTTTCCCCATGTGCTTGCCAGCATTTGTTGTTTGTTGATATCTATATGAGAGCCATTCTAACTTGGGTGAGGTGAAACCTCATTGTGGTGTTGATTGCATTTCCCTGATCGCTAGTTATCCTGAGCACTTTTTCATGTGTCTGTTGGCCATTCGGATTTCCTCTTTGGAAAAATGCCTGCTCAAGTCCTTTGCCAATTTCTTAACTGGATTGTTTGTTTTGTTGTTGTTGAGTTTCTTGAGCTCTTTATAGATTTTGGATATTAACCCTTTATCAGTTGCATAGTTTGCAAATATTTTCTCCCTTTCTGTCAGTTGCCTCTTCACTTTGCTGAGTGTTTCCTTTGCTGTGCAGAAGCTTCTCAGCTTGATGTAATCCCATTTGTCTATTTTGGCTTTGATTGCTTGTGCTTCTGGGGTCTTTAACAACAAATCTTCGCCTATGCCAATGTCTTGCAGAGTTTCCCCAATGTTCTCCTCTAGTAATTTGATGTTATCAGGTCATAGAGGTAGATCCTTGCTCAATTTTGAGTTGATTTTTTTTAATAAGGTGTAAGGTAGGGGTCTTGTTTCATACTTCTGCATTCACAAACCCAATTTCCCCAGCATCGTTTGTTGAAGAGACTGTATTTTCTCCAGGGAATGATTTTAGCTTCTTTTTTAAAGATAACTTGGTTGTAGATGTGTTGATTGATTTCTGGAGTTTCAATTCTTTTCCAATGGTCTACATGTCTATCTTTGTGCCAGTACCTGGCTGTTTTGATTATAACTGCCCTGTAGTATATCTTGAAATCTGATGTTACAATGCCTCCAGCTTTGTTTTTGTTGTTTAAAATTGCTTTAGCTATTCAGCATCTCTTTGTGTTTCCATGTGAATTTTAGCATCACTTTTTTTTAGATCTGAGAAGAATGTCATCAGTATTTTAATTGGGATTGCATTGAATCTGTAAATTGTATTTGGTAGTATGGACATTTTGATATGAATTCTTCCAATTCACAAACATGGAAGATTTGTCCATTGTTTTGTGTCTTCTTCTATTTCTTTCTTTAATGTTTTGTAATTTTCATCCTGGAGATCTTTGACCATCTTGGTTAAACTTATTCCAAGGTATTTAATTTTTTGATAGCTATTATACATGGAATTAATCTTAGAAGCTCTTTCTCAGCCATGGCATTGTCTGTGTATACAAAGGCTATTGATTTTTATGTGTTAATTTTATATCCTGACACTTTATCAAACTCTTTTAAGAGTTCCAGTAGCCTCTTAGTGGAGTATTTTTTTTTCTCTATGTATAGAATCATGTCATCTGCAAATAAAAACAATATCCCTGATAAACCTAGATGTAAAAATCCTCAGCAAACTACAAGCTAATTGAATCCAATAACACATCAAAAAGATTATTCACCCAGACTATGTGGGATTTATCCCAGGTATGCAAGGATAGTTCACTTTATGCATATGAAACATCACATTAACAAAATGAAGAATGAAAACCATATGATTATCTCAACAGATACAGAGAAAGTATTTGATAAAATACAACATTCTTTCATGATAAAAACCTTAAGCAAATTGGATATAAAAGGAATACTCCTCAACACCATCAAGACAATTAATGCCAAACCCACAGCCAGCATCTGATTGATTGGGGGAAATGTTGGAAGCATTTCCACTGAGATACAGAACCAGACAAGGATGCCCACTTTCACCAATGCTATCTAATATAGTCCTGGAAGTTTTAGCCAGAGCCATTGGCAAGAAAAAGAAATCAAAAGGATACAAATTGTAAAGGAGGCAGTCAAATTATCTCTGTTTGCAGATGACATGATTACTTCCTTTTCTCAATGAAAGATGAGCAAAGTCACCAGTGTAGAGTGAGCACAAGGGAGGAGATGTTAGAAGCTTGAAATAGCCAATAAACTATTGGTTACACATCTTTCTAAATGACTGCCATCCCATGAAAACAGGAATTGGGTTGTCTTATTCATTGCTTATTCCTTGTGCCTTGTATGTTGCTGCATATATGAGGATCTTCAAAAAGTTCATGGACAATGCCTAATGTGAAAAAAATTGTTCAAGGATTTCAATTTTTACATCAGAGTAAACTTATCTTTAATGCTACTTCCCCACTGACTTTTTGAAGTCATCTCATATAGTAAGTGTTCAATGAACAATTGTTAAGTGAATTAATTGGTGATTAAAAGTTAAGATATTGCCTCTACTTATTTATTGCTATAGAAAAAACACCCCAAAACTTCTTGGCTTGAAACAATCATTTGCCATCTTCTCTTACCATCCCATGCTTTTGCTGAGCCCAGCCAGGTAGTTCCACTTGGAGTTCCTCATATGGTTGCAGGCAGATGACAGCGGAGGCTGGGGTTATCTTATGACTCCTTTACTCCTGGGACTGATGTCCGTGCTGTGATATCTGGGGCATTTGGGAACTGGTGGGCCTCTCTCTTCCCTGGGGTTCTCTTTCTTGGCTGGCTTCGTCTTCCTTACAGCACCGTAGTCTCTGGGTGCTCGTATTTCTTTCTCAATGACTGGATTCCCCTAGAGCTGACTTCTCCCAGAATTACTGTGCCAAAAAATCTAGGTTGAAGCTGTAAGGCTATTTATTTATTTATTTTTTAAGATTTATTTATTTGAATGACAGAGTTAAGGAGAGAGAGAGTGCTTCCGTCCACTGGTTCATTCTCCCAAATGGCTGCAATGATCAGGGCTAGACCAAGCCAAAACCAGGAGCCAAGAGCTTCTTCTGGGTGTTCCACATGGGTGCAGAGTCCTAAGGACTTGGGCCATCTTCCACTGCTTTCCCAGGTGCATTAGCAGGGAGCTGGATTGGAAGTGGAACAGCCAGGGATTTGAAACGGTGCCTATATGGGATGGTGGCACTGTAGGCTACAGTATTATTTTTTTTAGATTTATTTTATTTATTTGAAAGACAGAGTTACAGAGAGAGGCAGAGCAAGAACGAGAGCAAGAGCGAGAGTGAGAGCAAGAGCGAGAGAGAGAAAGAGAGAGAGGTCTTCCATGTGCTGGTTACCTCCCCAATTGGCCGCAATGGCTGGAGCTGCACTGATCAGGAGCCAGGAGCTTCTTCTGGGTCTCCCATGTGGGTGCAGGGGCCCAAGCACTTGGGCCATCTTCTACTGCTTTCCCAGGTCACAGCAGAGAGCTGGATTGGAAGTGGAGCAGCCAGGACTCAAACCGATGCCCATATGGGATGCCCACATTGCAGGAGGAGGATTAACCTACTGTGCCACAGTGTTGGCCCCTAGGCTGCAGCTTTAACCCACTGAGCCACAGCACCAGCCCCACTGTAAGGGTTCTTAAAAATCTCCTGGTGTCACACTCACTCTGTTTTGTGGGTCAGAATAGCCACACATCAGCCCAGATTCAAGGGGTAGTGAGATATATACTCCATCTCTCCATGGGGAAGGAGCTGATGTAGTGTTCTTGGGAATAAGCTACAACATCTTTGTGAATGTGACCCATTGACCTAGTGGGAGCATAGAACTAGAGACAAAGTAGAAAGTACAGACAGAGATAAGAGCTGAATAAATGAGAAAGGACTGGCCCCTTCGAGGGAGACACGGGCAGAAGGGGGAGCATTGGAGGACCTATCCCCTCCCTGTCAGCCAAAGGGAAGAATCAAGGAGGAGGAGGGAGAGGACAAGGGCCAGAGAGAGGGAAGAAGAGAGGAAGGAGGCATGGAAGGAAGGGGGAAAGAGAAGGTGGGGGGGGGAAGAGCTGGAGGAGAGGGGGAGGAATGTTTAATCTGGTGTCCAACTTTAGCTGTGGCATAAGAACCCAATTATCTGAAAGTTCAAATCAAATCCTCCAATCGGTTTCGTTTTTGGAGACCATTAATTGCTGTTTCTTTTTTTATTGCTACATGGAGCAGAACCTTGACATTTTCTACTTGGTTTTATTTGTGGTTGCAACTGATGCTCTCGTTTGGGTTCGAACAAGTGCCAGTGCAGGTGGGTGCAGCTGGCTCCCAGGCGAGCCTTGTCGTTCCCACATCTTACCCCGGGGGCTTGGTGAAAACTTTCAAAAAGCAGTGACAGTGGTGCAGTTGCGAGTTTGCAGGAGGACAGTAATTGCACCGGATTTCAACTTGGATTTGGGCTGGGGTCAGTCATCCGGCTCATTCAATAATTTTCTTCGCCAATTAAGCTAATTCCTGGGTATACTTTATACTGGAGTCTCAATTTCCATTGAGAACTGAGATTTTATCTTTGCGGAGTTGGAGAAGGGAAAAAGATAAGGCAGCAGGTCCTGTCAGAAAGAGAGGTGAACTCAATGTCAAATGGTGAAACTGCAAAAATTGGAGATCCAGAGGCTGTGAGGAGGAGGGGACCAAGGCCAGAGAGCACAAGGGAGCACAAAAGGATTGAAGGAGGGGAGGCCCTAGGCTCAGCGAATCTGAGGTTTTCCCCCGGGCAGGGCTCTTTCCTTGCACCAAGGAAAATACTTCACTTAATCATCTAATTTGGGGTAGACTCATACAAGCATGGGATTTTGTTTTTAAATAGCTAAATAAAAGCATGGTTGGAATCCTTTTATACTAGCTGGCGTCTGCAAATGCACTCAGTTCTTACACAGACACTTCGTACCTTCTGCTCCAAGCTCTGGGTGAAGACTGGGGTCAGCGGCTCGGATCTGCCCCCAGTATGTGAACTGCTTGGGAAAAACGATTCCTCCGAGATTAGGTTGAATTTCCTGTGCTGAGCCGACCTAGAGTGTTGGGCTGGAAGGTCCTTCTTAGCTTTCCAGTCTATACTCTTCATTTAACAGAGGAACACACAGGTCTGAGGATCTGAGGGTGAACTCACTCATTCTATTCAAAGGACTATGAAATGCACAAAGGATTTTTAATAGATAAAATTGAGTAGATGCTTTCAAAAAAGTCATTGGTAGTCAACATGTTTTTCTTCCCCATACCATCCAAACTAAGGCATCTCTGTCATGAATGTTTAGACCTAGGCCACATCAAAATGTGAGATGTCTTTTTTTTTTTTTTTTTTTACAGGCAGAGTGGCCAGTGAGAGAGAGAGAGAGACAGAGAGAAAGGTCTTCCTTTTTGCCGTTGGTTCACCCTCCAATGGCCACCGCGGCCGGCGCGCTGCGGCCGGCGCATCATGCTGATCTGAAGACAGGAACCAGGTGCTTCTCCTGGTCTCCCATCGGGTGCAGGGCCCAAGCACTTGGGCCATCCTCCACTGCACTCCCTGGCCACAGCAGAGAGCTGGCCTGGAAGACGGGCAACCGGGACAGAATCCGGCGCCCCAACCGGGACTAGAACCCGGTGTGCTGGCGCCGTTAGGTGGAGGATTAGCCTATTGAGCCATGGCGCCTGCCGTGAGATGTCTTTTGAAACCCCCTTCCAAGGTCTCTGAAATCACTCTTCGGGGCAATCTTTAGCAAAATGAGCCTTTAAATCTCAACAAGAATATCTACTTCGTGAAACTCTTTGGGCTAGGGTAATATCATTGCAGTAATAAATAAAACTCCTGACCAGTGGCTTAGAAAAATAACTGTGGCCTGGGGAAGTTATTTAGCCTCGTTTGTATGTCAGTGTCCTCATCTGTGAAGTGGGGCTAATACTAGCACATGCGTCATAATGCTCGCTGTTTTGTGTATTAAACGGGTTCGTATTTGTAAAGTGGGGCAGGTGTTTGGATCCAGTGAATCCCTGCATTCTGCATCAGAGTGCCTGGGTTTGAGGCCTGGCTGTGCTCTCGGCTCCCGCTTCCTGCTAATGCACACCCTGGGAGGCAGCAGGCGATGGCTCAAGTAATTGGGTCTCTGCCACCCATGTGAGAAACTGCTTTAAGCTCCTGGCTCTGGGCTTCAGCTCAGTCCAGCCCCAACTGCTGTGGGCATTTTGGGAGTGAACCAATTGATGGGAGCGCTCTCTGTCTGCCTGTCTCTCTGCCTCATGCATAAGTAAGCAGAATATTTATAAAGTCCTTAGAAGAGTGCCAGACACAAAGTGAGTATGTAAGTAGCTGCTGAATGACTGACTGACTAAGTGAATGAATGAACAAATATCTGTCTGTTGCTTGCCTTCCAGTGTGTCTGTCCCTGCTGTGGCAGCTTTCCCTGGGCTTGTTCATTTCAGTTCTGTCTTGGATCTCCGCTCTCCTCTATCGGCTCAGGGCCCCGCCACGCCTGCTGTAGCACGAGCCGGACGTCACAATCGGAAGTGGTGTAAAGGTGGCCACATGAGGAAAGACCCTGACTCAGCAGCCATGGCGAAAGGGAAATGTAGATCATGGCAGGTGCCCCTCCGGGTCCCTGTGAGAACCATCTAGAACAGACACATGCAGTACCTGGCACACAGCGCCAGCCACTCTTCAAGTGCCCACTGTGTATTTGCATTGTCCTCTGAAGCACTTTCTTTCTTCTTTTCCCAGCCTTTCCCAATAGGTGCGTGCACTTGACCTTGTTTTCATTGGTATTTAATGGCCTTTTCCAGAGCGCCGTGTCTTACATTTCAAAATGCCCCTCAACTCTCAATCGTTTTGGTCTCTGGAAGAATCTTTCTGGGTAAGGATGAGTGTTGTCCAAAAGCATATTCTTTATTTTTTTAAAGATTTTTATATTTATTTGAAAGGAAAAATTACTGAGAAGCAGAGAGCAAGAGCGAGAGCGAGAGAGAGGTCTTCCATCTGCTAGTTTACTCCCCAAATGGCCACAATGGCTGGAGCTGGGCCAGGCTGAAGCCAGGAGCTTCTTCTGGGTCTCCCATGTGGGTGCAGGGGCCTAAGCACTCAGGCCATCCCCTGCTGTCCTCCCAGGCACATTAGCAGGGAGCTGGATTGGAAGAGGAGCAGCCAGGACTCTAACCAGCGCCCATAAGCCGGTGCTTCCGATAGCGGCTTAACCCACAGCACTGCAGCGCCAGCCCCTCTTCACTCATTTCCAAGCTAGCAGCACAATTCCTGGTAAAGGATGAAAAGCAATGAGAGGGAAGAAAGCGTCTCAGCCAGGAGAATGATGTTTTTTGCACATTTCAGACGTGTTACACAAACACCGAGGATCCTGTTGTTACTGCGCACCTACCTCCTTTGGGGTAGGAAGGGCAAGAGTGGGACAGATGTGATATCCGCTGGTTGCCAACTGAGCCTTTTGCTATGGTACCACCTGTTTGGGTCACCTCAGGACAGGGCCTGGTCTTCAGCCTTGCTGGGTAAATATTAGACTTTAATCAAGTCACTCAAAGTTGATTGGCATCCAAAAACCGATTTGCTTCACCTGAACACTGAGGAGCCAGGTGTCTGAGCCAGGCGTCCAGACCCGTAGGACCGCGCATGGGCTTTGGCCTTAGTCAGAAATGCATCTTTGTCTTGTCTCTGTCACTTTCGGGAGCAATGTCATCTTGAGCCAGCAACCTATCCTTGCCGGGCCTCAGATGCTTCAACTGGAGATGGAGATAATTCTGCCCGCCCCAGAGAATAACTGAAGACTTATTGAGATAGTCACTGGAGCATTTTTGATGGTCAGGTGCAGAGCAAACCCCAGTGTTGCTATTATTACGACTCTGTGAGTACTTGTTTATTGACAGGATGTTCTTTGAGATACCTGCAAGATTTGTGTATGATGTGCAGGTATCAGGACACAAATACCAATGCTCACTGAAGACGGAATCTGGCCTTCAGGCCATGGAGAAGAGCAATAGATGGGCAGGGCCTCCCGGAGACTCCTCCCTCCCAGGGCCAGCTTCCTGCTGTCAGAGCCCACATCCCCCTCCCTGTACGTGCCTGCCTTACAGTAGATATTCAACAGATACTTTTGGACTAAGAGTACAGGACAACAATGTACTCTTTCTATAATTGGGGTTTTCCTTTTCCGTGTTTCATTCTGTCACATGAAGTTTTCATGTGTTAAATCCAATCATTCCTAAGCTCTCTTTCCAAGAAATTAAGCTTTGGTTGTCTTGGTTGCAGTACTGAGCATTCTAAAGCATTCTCATTCTTAATTCCATTTCTATGAATTCACAACTCAGACATACTCAAAGCTAGGTGCATAAAGCTATTCATGCCATAGAAAAAAACTAAAACCAAACACAAATTAAGAAGTTCCAAAAGAGATCCAGGTTGCAGTTGCAGATGTGGGTGCCTCAGTATCTCAGTGGTGTTTAAAGCCAAGAGATTGCCCGAGATCACTGAGAGAGGGAGCCTCTTCCAGGTCTCCCACGTGGGTTTAGCACTTGGGCCATCTTCCACGGCTTTCCCAGACCATTAGCAGGGAACCGGATGGGGAGTGGAGCAGCCAGGACTTGAACAGGAGCCAATATGGGATGCTGGCCTCCCAGGCAGTGCTTCACTCGCTACACCACAATGCTGGCCCTGGATCACGAGAGCTTTGCTGGCATTGTCTGAGGTATAGCACTGGGAAAAGCCAGTGCTGAGTGGAGAAAATGGTGGGGAGGACTTGGAAACAGCTTGCATAAAGAGCAAAGTTACATACACACACGTGTTTGCACACACACAGAAGAGATCTGGAAGGCAAAGCACTAGACTCAATGGTGACTCCCTTTGTGGAGGTAGGAGCTGGGAGCCAGAGGTTGTAGAAGTGAAAGCCTTGTTGTCCTTACCCCACGAAACTTCTTTCCAATAAATTTCTTTCATTTTTAGTAGTTTACTATTTCAGTATTAAGATACCAAAGAAAACCTCATAATCATTTTTAAAGATTTATTTATTTATTTGAAAGAGTTACAGAGAGACAGAGGGAGAGAGAGAGAGAGAGAGAGAGGTCTCCCATCCGTTGGTTCACTCCCTAAATGGCTGCAATGGCCGGAGCTGGGCCAATCTGAAGAAAGGAGTTTCTTCCAGGTATCCCATGAGGATACAGGGGCCCAAGAACTTGGGCCATCTTCTACTGCTTTCCCAGGCCAAGCTGGATCAGAAGTGGAGCATCCAGGTCTTGAACTGGCACAGCCAGGTCTCCAACGGTGCCCACATGAGATGCTGGCATAGCAGGCAGCACCTTTACCCACTATACCACAGTGCTGGCCCCCTCATAATCATTTTTTTTGACAGGCAGAGTGGATAGTGAGAGAGACAGAGAGAAAGGTCTTCCTTTTGCCATTGGTTCACCCTCCAATGGCCGCCATGGCTGGCATGCTGCGGCCGGCACACCATGCTGATCCAAAGGCAGGAGCCAGGTGCTTCTCCTGGTCTCCCATGGGGTGCAGCTCATAATCATTTTTAAAATGAATTATTTATTGGAAAGGCAGAGAGAGAGAGACAGGACACACACATAGAGAGAGAGCACTTCCTTCCATTGGTTCACTCTCCAAATGCCCATAACAGCCAGGAGTGAGTCAAGCAGAAGCCAGGAACCAGAGATTCCATCTGGGTCTCCCACATGGGTGGCAGGGGCCCAAGCACTTGAGCCATCATCATGCTGCTTCCCGGGTGCATTAGCAGGAAGCTGGATGCGAAGCAAGGCGGGACTTAACCCCAGGCACTGTGCTCTGGGGTGTGGGCATCGCAAGTAGCCTCTTCATCTGCTGAGCCACAGGGCTCACGGCCATAATCACCTCTTCACAATTTCTTGATTGCTTCTACCATTATGTGTGTGTTTTGTTAGTTTCCGCCTTGGGTGCAGCTTTGTTCCTTGTAGTTCCAGGTGTCTGGGGAAGTGGCCCCCATGGGCAGGATTCATGGCACCTAGAGCAGATCTTTTGCAGCGTCTAGCACTTTCCCTTGAAAAGCAGTTCTCGTATGTTGGGGCTGTAAATGAGAGGGAAGTAAAACGACTTTCTTTGAAAATTTGCACTGCTGCAGAAATGACTACAGACAGCTTAGGCTTTCTGTGTTGCTGGAACGATTAAAAGAGTCCACACTGACAACTTCCCAATCGGCTCATTGGCAGTGCCGCCATGGTGCAGTATTCAACGCACGGTTGTTCAGGTCCCACCCCAGATGAAGTGCAAATGATCCCGGGATAACAGTTGTATGGGTTTTTTTATTTTCAAGTTTCCAATTCTAACGGATCATCAGGATTGAGAATCACTGGCGTAACGTTTACAGTTTTACCTACATTCACATAAAGGCTGCACGATCATGTTGCTCTCCTAGTAGTGAGGAACTTACTGCCTGCTGACTGCAGACACTTGGAGGCACATGAAGGTGGGATGCTCGGAGCCAACAGGGGCTGGGTGCCAAGTCCACTTTCCAGATTAGAGTCCTCCCTTGCTGTGGAGACAACTAAGATTCACTTCTCTGAAGCCTAAGATTGCCTAACTAGAGGCAGTGCTGGACCACGTGGAGCCAGGGGCAGGGACTCCACCTGGGTTTCCCACGTGGGTGGCAGGGGCCCAAGTGCTTCCCACTGCCTCCCAGGATGCACATTAGCGGGAGGCTGGACAGGAAGTGGAATGGCCAGGACTCAAACCAGGTACTGTGATGTAGGAGGTGGGCATTGCAAGCAACGGCTAAGCCCCCTGTACCACAACAGCCACATGATATTACTGTTTTCAATTGGAAAGAAACAACTTCTTTCCTGGATAAAAATCATCTGTAACTTATCAATCTCCTACAAATTAATATCTCACTATCCAGAATCTGGCCTCCAATCAACAAAAAAGTAAGAGTCAAACAAGTCACTTGCCCTTTGCCTGTGTTTTAAATGCCACGTGAGATGACTTGAAAAGCTGTATAATTGTCTTCAGGTTGGGATCCTTGTTCTTGATTTAGAATAAATGCTCGCACCAACAGGTTGTAGGTAGCGATAAAAGTAGCTAACATTTACGGATGGCTAGGCACTCTTCTAAGTATTTTCCTGGATTAGTTCTTTTAGTACTGTCACAACCTGTAAGACAGGAGCCATTAGTGTCCCCACTTTACAGAGGAGAAAATTGAAGCATAATGAGGTCAAGCAATTTGCTCAAGACAGCAAACGGTTGCTGCAGTCTTAGTGCTGAGGGTCTGCGGCAGAGCCTGTGCGCTCAACTGCACCCCCTGAAAGCAACTAGCAAATAGTGTGGTGGTGGTGCTGTGTGTGTGTGTGTGTGTGTGTGTGTGTGTGAATTCAACTCAAATAGGCTGCTGGTGGACTTACCTGCTCTCCCATTTCCCATCCAAAGTGTGAATCAGCAGTAGAGGGTGATAGGACAATTGTTTGTTACGCGGGCTGCCTGCAAACCCTAAGCTAGTCCGTGTAGAATGCCTGCTACCTTTGTCCAGTTGAGGCTGCTGCTCCTGTACTTAGACTTCCAGCATCAGCTCATTACACCGTCACCCCTGGTCCTGGGGCTGCAGCAGTTGTGTTGGCTTGTCTAGTAAAGAAAGGGGGGAGGGCTGTGTGCATATGTTAGCATTCACTGGAGTGGATGTGACAGTATTTGTTGTAAACAAAACAAAACAGGAGGCCTGCATTGTGGCGTAGTGAATAAAGCTGCCACCTGCAATGCTGGCATCCCATATGGGCACCAGTTTGTGTCCCGGCTGCTCCACTTCCAATCCAGCTTCCTGCTGGTGGCCTGGGAAAGGTAGTGGAAGCCCAAGTGTTTGGACTCCTACCACTGCACGGTAGACCTGGAAGAAGTTCCTGGCCTCTGGCTTTAGCCTGGCCCAGCCCTGGTCATTGTGGCCATTTGGGGAGTGAACCAGAGGATGAAACATCTCTCTCTCTCCCTCTTTCTCTGGAACTCTGCCTTTCAACTAAATAAATAAATCTTAAAAATTGATGTTTCTTACAAAAAAAAAAAAACCACAGGATTTCCTTAGAACCTGGTATTTTCTGGTGGTCTGCAATTTTCCTTAGCGGGCTCTCTGGCTTCTTATGGTACCCAGAACTCAAAAGAGCAATGTGGTGAGTTGCTTTTTCCTAATTAAATTAGCGCACAACTTAATCCTCTAAAAATAAGGTAGTAAACAGTGGCAGGAGAGCTCTAGCCCGTAACACTGGAGGTGGGTGTCACTCCCCTGCGCCTACTCTCCTTGTAGCTGGCACATGTATGAAGTCTGAGTTATGACTTGATGAGCCAAATCGTCCTCCTCAGCCTCCTTTTGTTTTGTCACAATTAGCTGCACGTGCAGGACTGTTTTTATGTGTAATTGTTCCCAGGAGGGGGTAATTGCACCCAAAAGTGGCTGGTTGCACCAATGGCAGGAGCAATTAGTAGCGAAAATGCAAATAATTGCAGGCATCCAAATTGCTGTTTGAAAAGGGGGCGGGGGGGGGGGGCAGGAGAAGCTTGGCTCCACAGTCAGCCTGCTCCGTTTCCTACTGTGGTCTGAAAGCAATGCTGTCATCTCTGGACCCCCCTTGGTGTTCCACACTTCCAGGGGCCTCTTGGAAAAGGTATATGCGATGGGACCATCCAAAAAACCAAGCGGATTCCACATGTCTGCTCGTGAAAGAACTAGAAAAACAGAGTAGCACAGAGTCAGAATTATGTGTTTTTTTTTTTAAAGATTTATTTATTTATTTGAAAGCCAGAGTTGCAGAGAGGCAGAGGCAGAAAGACAGACAGACAGAGAGGTCTTCCATCTGCTGGTTCACTCCCCCGATGGCCGGAGCTGGGATGATCCGAAGCCAGGAGCCAGGAGCTTCTTCTGGGTCTCACACACGGTTGCAGGGGCCCAAGGACTTGAGCCATCTTCTACTGCTTTCCCAGGCCACAGCAGAGAGCTGGATCAGAAGTGAAGCAACCGGGACTCGAACCGGCACCCATTTGGGAAACCGGCACTGCAGGCAACGGCTTTGCCCGCTACACCACAGCGCTGGCTCCCAGAATTATATTTTAAAGAACAACAACAACAAAACTCTACAATTCAGAATTGTGAACTTCTCACCTCCCCCCATCAAACCTAGGGGGTAAGAAGCACGGCCACAGAAATACTAATGAAGGGATTTTTAAACATCGGCCCTCTAGTCACGGAATTACAGACACTCTAGCTCCACATCTTTGCCGCCCCTCCCCCTCCAACAGGAAGATGGCTGGGTCTGAGGAGCCTGTCTGCATGGCTTTGCTCTTGTTTCCTGCAGCCCCTACTGCTTCCCCTCCCCCCTGAGATGGCCCTGGACAGCAATGTTGAGCTCACAGGTCGCGCCTTTTGAAATGGGGATCGGATCATAATGTGCTTTCTGCTTGCGCTGCGCTTTGCGACATGAGCCACAGGGGACTACGTCTCGCTGCTCCTGAAGCCTCACAGAGGTATTAGTGGAACATCTCGCCTTTGTTTTTCTATTCCAGCCTGTGTCCCACACTCTAGCCAGGGATCTGAGGATTGAGAGTGCAGGAGATGGCAAAGGGTGGGGCAGCAGGGGAGCCCCCACTCTCCATCAGAGTTACCCCTTCAATCAGGTTTGCGCACGCTGTGCTAATTCTTGTAGGAGTTTTACCCCCACAAAGCTTCTTGGATCCTCATGCAGACACACATTGCAAAGGACTCCTCTGCTTGGTGTAGCCTTGCAGAGGTAACCGGACATGCCCAGAATTTTGCTGGAAAGCCAGTGTAGGATGCTGGAGCCCCCGGCTGGAGTGTTGGTCGACAGAGGAACAGGCAGACAGGAAATCAAGGCAGTATTTTATAGCAAGTGGTTTACAGCAAAGAAACAGCAAACTCCTATTGATTGCCGGACCATGGGGACCCATGTCACCAACAGAATGAGGAAAATAAACTCCGGTGATGTGTGCACTGTTTAGTATTCCTATGTTAGCAAAGCCCTTGCCTTGGGGGATAAGCTGGTCACATGACTCACTGCCAATCCAGCCAGAGGAATGTGGAAGACACCAAGGAATAGATCCCGCAGTCCTCTCCCCTCTGAACGCCACACTGGGGTTTGGCACACAGGGCGGAGGTCAGCTTGTGTTGCTTTGAAAATAGGGGGTGAGCTCATTTTTCAACAAGAAACAATATAGGGGCAAAAGCGAGCCACCTCTGGGCAGAATATGTTTAAAAGCCGAAGGTGGACCAAGGAGCAGAGAGATCACCCAGCTGCTGCTCTCCGCGTGAGCTCTTGGTTGATTTAATGAGAGCCTCCTCCAGCCGGGGCTGGAGAAGAAATGTTGCCTTGCATTTACCTCCGTTGTGTGTAGCAGCTGGGAGGCGGCCCCATCATCCTTCCCATAGAGTTCTCCCCTCCCTTATTGCTGTAAGCAGCCCTCATCCAAAAGGTTTACTTCCCAGGTAAAAGAAGGGGCATTAAGTGGTCACAGTGTCTCGGGGTGAGGGGCTGTGTTTTTGCTGAGACTGAGAGAGGAAGTCTAAAGATGTATAAAGGATTGCGCAAGACCATGTAAGAGGGCCGCTCAGATACAGTGACGTCAGACCAGTGTGGTTGGGTCAACTGTTTGGCTTGGGTAACCAGAGAAGGTAAGCTCATTCTGAGCCCCAGCAAATCTCCTTGAGGGGAAGTGGCTGCCCACGTGTCCCAGGCTTAAAAGAAACCCTATGACTGTCTGTGGAAGGAATTCTCTGGGTACGGGCTGCAGTCAGGTGCTGTTCTCCTGCCTTGGCGATCCGCTCCGGGGGCAGTGGGAGGCTCAGCCTTTGCGACAATGGCTTGCATAACCGAAGATGCACATCTGCTGGGCTTCGTGTGCTGTGGGAAAGGGCTCCCCCCTCCTCTATTTGCCTACACTGAAATTATGGGAATAAATGCCACAGTGGCTCACTTGGGCTTTACATTCAAATATTATTGGGGAGACATGGTAGATTAGCAAAACAAAAAAAGATCAAATTGAAACATCAATGATTGACATACAAGTCTAAACCAGGAAGAGGCCACGAGAAAGGAGAGTTACAAATCAGCAATGAGGCCTACAGAGAGCACTTGGCGGAACTGCTGCAGAGATGCAGGGGTCTGGATGGTGGTTTCTGGATAGCACCGTGAGAACCCTGGCTCAGCAGAGGGAAGAGAGCAGTGTCTCGGGGCGTCAGTTGGTTCTGCCTGGTTGCTATTCTTTCCCCATTGTCAGAGAACCACTCTTTTTCTATTGGGGGCACTATGTTTCCATACTCTGTGTGGTTCTGGAAGGCCTGAGTGTTCCCCTGCCCTTCCCCCAGCCCTCCACTGCCCCACCCTTCCAAGCTGAGGTCCCCATCATTTGGGACACTGTCTTTCCTATGGCACAATAGGCCGTCACTGGGAAAGAGAAGATATCTATCTTACTCGGGGATTTCTAGTTGTAAGGATTCTATGAGCCTGGAACTGCTGGAAGCGATTTTTCCTAGCAGTGGGGATTAAAGTGTCTATAGAACTAAACCCTCACACAGAGGAGAGCAGAACCAAGAGGTGGAAAAGGGAATGCCCTCAAAGCTCAGTTGTGTCCCTGATGGGCCTAGATCCAGCCATGCCTGAAAGAAGAATGCCTTTAGTGACAACAGACTCAACAGAACCCCTTTTGGCTTGAGAAAGTTTGAGTTGGATTTTTATCATTTGAAACCAAATGCAAAGAGGAGTAGAGAACATGAGAGGCCAAAAATTTTAATTAGAGTAGATACAAACTCCATGTTTCAAAGGACCTACACAACTGGGCTGGCATTGTGGCTAAGCAGATTAAGCCACCACTTGCGATTCCAGAATCCCACATCGCAGCTCCAATTAAAGTCCTGATTGCTCCTCTTCTGATCCAGCACCCGGATAAAACCTCCTAGGAAGGCAATGGGAGATGGTCCAAGAAGTTGGGTCCTTGCCACCCAAGTTGGAGACATGGATGGAGTTCCTGGCTCTTGGCTTGAGCCTGGCCCAGCCCTGGTCATTACAGCCATTTGGGGAATAAATCAATGGATAGAAAATCTGTCTATCTATCTATCTATCTATCTATCTATCTATCTATCATCTGTCTCTCCCTCTCTGTGATTCTATACTTCAAATAAATAAATCTTTTTTCAATAAGACCTTCTTAGGGGACCAGCACTGTGGCGCAGTGAGTTAAAGCCGTGGCCTGCAGCACTGGCATCCCATATGGGTGTCGGTTCGAGTCCTGGTTGCTCCACTTCTAATCCAGCTCCCTGCTAATATATCTGGGAAAGCAGTAGAGTATAGCCCAAGTCTTTGGGCCCCTGCACCCACATGGGAGACCTGGAAGAAGTTCTTGGCCCCTGGCTTCAGCCTGACCCAGCCCTGGCTATTGTGGCCATGTGGGAGTGAACCAGTGGATGAAACTCTCTCTTTGTCTCTCCTTCTCTCTATATAACTCTGCCTTTCAAATAAATAAATGAATTTTTTTTTAAAAATGACCTATGCAGAAAAACACAAAATTTTTGTTTCTTTATAACTTTAGCTTGGGATGGAAACATGCAGATTTCAGCTTTATCTGGGCAAGTTATTTAATCATTTTGTTTTTTCTTGTAATGGAAGAATAGTATTAGTGCCTTTCACTACTTAAAACCTGCACAGAGCTCTCAGAATAGTGCCTGTATATAGTAAATGTTCTCTCTATATATTCTCCACTTTCTTTCTTTCCTTTCATCTCCTCTCTCTCTCTCTCTTCATTTTTTCCTTCCTTATCCATAAGTCTGTATAGGAAATGTGGAAGAGGGGCTGCTATTGCAGTATAGTGAGTGAAGCCACTGCCTGTGACACCAACATCTCATATGGGTGCTGGTTCATGTCCCGGCTGCTCCACTTCTGATCGGCTCCCTGCTAATGTTCCTGGGAAAGCAGCAGAAAATGGCACAAGTGTATGGCCCCTGCAACCACATGGGAGACCCAAATGAAGCTCCTTGCTCTGGGTTTGGCCTGGCCCAGCCCTGGCCATTGGAGCCATCCAGGGAGTGAACCAGCAGAAGAAAAATCTCCCTCTCTTTGTATCCCTGTTTCTCTCTTGTAACTATGACTTTCAAACAAATAAATAAACCTTTAAAGAAAAACAAAGAGAGGAAGGAAGGAAGGAAGGGAGGGAGGGAGGGAGGGAGGGAAGGAGTGAGGGAGGAAGGGAGGAAGGGAGGAAGGGAAAGAAAGGGAGGGAGGGAGGAAGGGAGGAAGGGAAAGAAAGGGAGTGAGGGAGGAAGGGAGTGAGGGAGGAAGGGAGGAAGGGAGGACAGGAGGACGGGAGGAAGGGAGGGAGGGAGGGAGGGAGGGAGGGAGGAAGGAAGGAAGGAAGGAAGGAAGGAAGGAAGGAAGGAAGGAAGGAAGGAAGGAAGGAGAAAGAACTGGTTTGGTAAAGGCAGACCTTGCCTTGCAGGTTGGGGGCTGGGAGTGCATGGGGCTGGTGAAGATAGAATCTCTTGGGTGACTAGGGATGGAAGAGTCTGGCAAGAACTTACTTTCCCTAAGAGACTTGAGCCTGTCAATCACGGAGGAGACACAGTAAGTCCTTTTTCTCACTGTATCCTTTGACATCTTGGCAAAAGTGAATTCAATGCCTGGACCTATTTCCTGGTGTAAGATTTTTAAAGACAGTTTACAAAGCTATAGAGAACTCATTCAACCAAGTCACTCAGGTGTAAAGAATGACTGACAGTGATCCTAACAAGATAACAAAATATTAGATCATTTCAAAAAGTCATTGGTGTTTAGGTCTGGTTATATACTATTTAACCTGGAGTTAAAGGTGTTTAATTACAGAATATTTGAGAATTAAAATAAACAAGGCTGCTTTCATGCCTGGCTCCTTCTAACACTCTTGAGATATATAAACTATATGTCCTCATGATCATATATTTTTGTAAGATTTGAAAAAAGTAAGATATTTTTGTATTTCTTAAAGAGATCTTGGGGCCGATGTTGTGGTATAGTGGCTTAAGCCACCACCTGTGACAGTGGCGCCCATATGGGTTCTGATTTGTGTCCTGGCTGCTCCACTTCCCATCAAGCTCCCTGCTAACGGCCTGGGAAAAACAGTGGAAGATGGCCCAAGTGTTTGGTCCCCTGCAAGCACTCTGGAGACCCAGAGGAACCTCCAGGCTCCTGGCTTTGGATCAGCCCAGCTCTGGCCATTGTAGCCATTTGGGGAGCGAACCAATGCATAGAACACGTTCTCTCTGTCTCTCCCTCTCTCTGTAACTCTTTAAATAAATAAATAAATATTTTTAAAATAAGATATCCTAATACTATATAAGCCCCAGGTTCTATAAAACTTGAACCCTCCCTCTGTCAAAGGCCTTGAAGCTACTACAATAGATTTTCTGGTATAATAAGAAAAATAATCAACCAAATCTTGGAAATAAAACAAAAAGAGAGCCATATCCTTTCACAATCATACTGGGAGTTAACAAACCCACCAATGAGTACTTTTTTTTTTTTTTAGGAAAATGCAGTTTCTTTTGACTCCTTTTTTACTATTTAAAGGTCCTAGACTTGGTGAAAAAACATGTTAATTTGTAGATTTTTGTGTCTAGTCGAGATGCAAATGATTTCTGTTTGACAGAGAAATAACCTCAATGATTATGGTTTTATTGCCCTATAAGACATTAACCACTTTTGTGTCTAATCTTGTAATCTCATTCTGCCTTTATTTTTTGTTGCCAATAAACACCAGTTCCTCCAATATTCTTTGTACTTTATTTGCCATCTTACTAGTTCCCTAATTAATGAATTGAATAGTGTGTTTGACATGTTTTCATTCTATACTTGCACAAGAGTTACATCTGTAACTTTTTGAAAATTGTACTTTGATAATAAGTTAATTCTCCAAAGAAACTCATTCTAATTATAATTTATTATGACATCTACAAATAGGTGTTACTCATCTATATGATTACTTTATATAGGGGTCAGGATTCCAACTTGGCTTGAGCTCTTACCACAAAACCCAAGAATCTCTTCCATTTGAACTAGTTCAGAGCCCCAACTAGTAGGCATGGATGTACCAATTTCCTCATCTGTAAAATGAGAGTTGCTGTTAACATCACACGGGTTGAGGTCTGTCACGACCTAGCACGTGAGGACGTGGAAGTATTCAAGAAACCTTGATATCTTTCTTGTATGGGCCAGGATCTTTCCAGTTTCCCATGGCAGCACCCAGGTGTCCTTCAGAACCCAAGGTAGACGTTGGTAGACTGGAACCACAGCTGTACCTACCTGGGAAGTAAACAGCTGTAGCAATGAGCCCTTCTCCTTCTGTGATTATGGCTTAAGTGGCTCTGTCAGCCTCAAGACACATCTAGGGGGTCCCCTCCCGAACCTACTTGGCTTTCAGACAGCCTAAGATTTTGCCTGCCTGACCACCTTTTGACCAGTTGGTTGGATCCTTTATAATCAAGTGTTATCTGTCTTCTTATCTTCTCAGTTTTCAATCTTGGAGGCAAAAGAAGATCTGTTTCCAGATTAGTTCTCTAATTCTCGTAGAGCAGTCCCCCCACAGAGCCTGGCAGCACAGTCAACATTGTTTTCATGGTCTGCACTGGCCCACTGTGAAGGATGAAGGACGTATAGGCAGAGATGATAAGAAGCTACGTAGCTGGGAGGGCCAGAGTGGGGCGTTCTGTTACCTGTAGCTGTGAACTCTGGCAAAAGTCCTCCAGGACCCTGGAGTCCTAGCCCAGTGTTTGCTCCATTCTGCCTGCATAACTCCCCTTGACCTTGCACCTGGACTCGTTCACATCCCATTTCTATTTCTGGCTCCATGTTTGAGCTTCCTGCATCTTCACACACACACACACTCACAGACACACACATACACGCACACATGCACACACACTCTTTTGCTCCTTCATTTTTTCCACACTTTTAAAATTGATAGCCAAGGAAGTCATGGAAAATTCCCCAGCAGCAAGACAGCAGGATTAGATTTGTCATAAAAAGAGTACTCTGGGCTCTCAGGAATTTCACTGTCAGTCAAGATGGAGGAAGCAGGGTCAGATTTATTTTCCTACCTTAAGAAACGAGAAAACCAAACAAAATGCATGAAGCAATAGTTTCCAGATATTGAAGAAGAGCCAGTGACCTGTGAGAAAAGGGAGACAAACGCCATGAGCCTCATGATGGCCAACTCCCTGTCTCTGCCGAGACGGCAGCACAGGGAGGAGGAGCCCACGGTGGCCCTGTGGTCTTGCTGAGTTGAAGAGGCAGAGATCAGAGTGTGGAGAGCCAAGGCAGCACGAATTTCCAGAGCGGGAGAGAGTACAGGGAGGAAGGGCGGGGAGACAGGGAGGGAATGGCCTGGAAAGCTTCAGAGCCTCAAGTCTTTGGTTGAATTCAGATCTGCACATGCATGAGGCAGGGAGAGAGCCACTGAAGACAAGGGCAAACCAATCCCCAGAGTTTAAAACTTACATTCCAACCAGCCAGGGCAGAAAACCTTGTCATCACGAGGAACTGAGTGGAACCTTCAGAAGGGTATGTTAGTAACAGGGCTAAGTTAGGTCCCTAGTAATGGCTGCTTCAAACATGCTCTGACAGAGCTGGAAAGTGAGAGTCCAAAGGGCCCAAATGTTTCCAAAAAACTTACTTATATGAAACAAAATCCAGCACTTTTTAAAGGAATATAACAAAATCCAGAAGTAAGGAATAGGAATAAATACCAAAGAAGATACAATATTGAGGAAGGTGAAACCCTCTTAAATGTGTAGGAACTTAGCACAGGGCTCCAAAATACAGAAAGTAAAACAGATAAAACTAACATGAGATGCAGATAAATCCACAATTACAGTTGTAATCTTCAACGTTTCTCTCTCAATAATTGATGGAAGAAGTAGACAGAAAGTCAGAAAGCACCTAGAGGCACAAGAGCCAGTTCATGAATATGAATATTGATTACAGCATTCTTGAATGGAAACAACCCATATGGGCATCACCTGATGAGAGGGTAAGCAAAATGCAGTGCAGTCTATAAAGTCATCAAAACATTGCGTTAGTTAGTGCATACTGATTGAACAATTGCTCAAGGTTAGAAGTTCTTGCTGGGGCCGGCGTTGTGACATAGCGGGTAAAGCTGCTGCCTGCAGTGCCTGCATCTCATTTGGGCGCCAGTTCGAGACCTGGCTGCTCCATTTGGGATCCAGCTCTCTGCTGTGGCCTGGGAAAGCAGTAGAAGATGGACAAAGTTCGTGGGTCCCTGCACCTGCATGGGAGACCTGGAAAAAGCTCCTGGCTCCTGGCTTCGGATTGGCACAGCTCCGGCCATTGCGGCCTTCTGGGGAGTGAACCAGAGGATGGAAGATCTCTCTCTCTCTCTCTCTCTTTCTCTGTGTGTGTAACTGTGACTTTCAAGTAAAATAAATAAATCTTTTAAAAAAAAGAAATTCTTGCAATCTGCAAGTCACAGGATTTTTACCAATGAATCAACAAACTTATTTTATATTGGTTTCTAAAATTAAAGACACCTTATTTAATAAAAATTGTTGATTCATTAACATTGGACTCACAGCCAACAAAGCTTATCTAACATATATGTTTTCTCCATAAGGTACATCACAGCTTTTTAATTTCTTTTTTTAAAGATAAATTTATTTGTTTGAAAGTCAGAGTTACAGAGAGGGAGAGACAGAGTGATCTTCCATCCACTGGTTCACTCCTCAAATGGTCGCAATGGCAAGGTGAAGCCAGGAACCAGGAGCTTCCTCTGTGTCTCCCATGTAGGTGGCAGGGGCCCAGGCACTTGAGCCATCCTCAGCTGCTTTTCCCAGGCCATTAGCAGGATCAGAAGTGGAACAGCCAGGACACAAACCGGCGCCCACATGGGATGCCAACATCACAGGCAGTAGCTTTACCTGCTGCCATAATGCTGCCCCTCCCACCCCTTTTCAAGATGTATTTATTTATTTGAAAGTCAGAGTTACAAAGAGAGAGACAGAGATAGAGAGAGACAGAGAGACAAGATCACAGCTTTTCTTCCATTAGAAACACTAGCCAGCACTTCAGCATTATTCTAGGGAGCTCTTTAAACAGCAAAATTCCCTAAAAAAGGAAAAACATTTTAAAATATGGCAATAAGTAGACCCCCCAAAAAGACACTTGTCTGTAGTATGGTGATTGAAAAAGAGGTCTGAGTAGTGTCTTGTTCAACCGATTCTATTGGTTTTGTTCCTCTGTAAGTGTTCACAATGGCCGTAATAGCACCGTGAGAATTGATTTTGAGTTTACAAAGAAATTTTAGCCAGTATGCAAATTTGTAAATCTGAACTCTACAACTAATGAAGATTGGCTTTTTATGCATATGATGGACTCTTATTAAGCCATAAAAAGAATGAAGTTCTGATTGCTCCAACAAGGGTGAACCCTGGAAACCTGGACAGGAGCCAGACAGAAAAGGCCACGTTTTGTGTGATTTCGTTGGTGTACGGGGGTGGAGCAAGTGGAGAATACGTGCTAAAGGCTGTGGAATTTCTTTCAGAGTGAAATTTTCTGGAATTAGGTAGTAGTGATAGCTATATGGCTGTATTTTTTGCTAATTTGGTCTTTTTTTAAAAGATTGATTTATTTATTTGAAAGAGTTACACAGAGAAAGGAGAGGCAGAGAGAGAGATAGAGAGAGAGAGAGAGAGAGAGGTCTTCCATCCCTGCCCTGGTATTGAAATAACACAAGATGTACTTTTTCCATAACTGAATTAAACTACACCTCAGTAGTAGAACATTATCTGGAAAATATCCAAATATTTGGAAATACAAATACACAGGGTCAAAGAAGAAATCACAACATATGTTAGGAAAAACAGTTTTAATTGAATGAAAATGAAAATACAATAATTGGTGTGTGGTACTATTTTTCTTTTTTTTTTTTAACTTTTATTTAATGAATATAAATTTCCAAAGTACGATTTATGGATTACAATGGCTTCCCCCACATACCGTCCCTCCCACCCACTACCCTCCCCTTTCCCACTCCCTCTCCCCTTCCATTCACATCAAGATTCATTTTCGATTATCTTAATATACAGAAGATCAGCTTAGTATACATTAAGTAAGGATTTCAACAGTTTGCTCCCACACAGAAACATAAAGTGAAAAATAATAGATGATTTTTTTAAATGATGATGAAATCAGATCAGACCTATTGTCATGTTTAATCCCAGTGAGAGTCAAGTTGGGAGTTGATAATTTCTTTTTTTTTCTTTTTTTTTTTTTTTACAGAGGATCAGTTTAGTATACATTAAGTAAAGATTTCAACAGTTTGCACCCCCATAGAAACACAAAGTGAAATATATTGCTTGAGTACTCGTTATAGCATTAAATCTCAATACACAGCACATTAAGGACAGAGATCCTACATGAGGAGTAAGTGCACAGTGACTCCTGTTGTTGACTTTACCAATTGACACTCCTGTCTATGGCATCAGTAATCTCCCTATGCTCCAGTCATGAGTTTCCAAGGCTATGGAAGCCCTCTGAGTTCTCCGATTCTTATCTTGTTTAGACAAGGTCATAGTCAAAGTGGAGGTTCTCTCCTCCCTTCAGAGAAAGGGTACTATTTTTCTTTAAAAAATAGTACTTTGAAGGAAATTTTTAGAAGATGATATTAAGAAAGATGAAATGTCTCCAAGCTTTAGCATAAGAAACTAGAAAAAGAAGAATGAATTAAACCCATAGCAATCAGAAAGAAGAAAATATTTATGAAAACAGAAGAAATCTCTGAAATTTAAAAGGCTAAGGTGGCCGGCGCCGCGGCTCACTAGGCTAATCCTCCGCCTTGCGACGCCGGCACACCAGGTTCTAGTCCCGGTCGGGGCGCCAGATTCTGTCCCGGTTTTCCCTCTTCCAGGCCAGCTCTCTGCTGTGGCCAGGGAGTGCAGTGGAGGATGGCCCAAGTACTTGGGCCCTGCACCCCATGGGAGACCAGGAGAAGCACCTGGCTCCTGGCTTCGGATCAACGCGGTGCGCCGGCCGCAGTGCGCTGGCCGCGGCAGCCATTGGAGGGTGAACCAGCGGCAAAGGAAGACCTTTCTCTCTGGACTCTCTCTCTCACTGTCCACTCTGCCTGTCAAATAAATAAATAGATAAATAAAAGGCTAAAGCAGGAGCCGATGTGTGGCAGAGTGGGTTAAGCTGCTACTTGGGGTGCCCACTTCTCCTGTGAGTGCCTTTTTGAGTCCTGACTCAAAATGGCCAAGTGGGGTTTATAATAGAAATACAATAATTCACTATAACCATAATCTAGAAAAGAAAAAACATGAGATCCTTTTTTTTTAATTTTTTTTTTGACAGGCAGAGTGGACAATGAGAGAGGGAGACAAAGAGCAAGGTCTTCCTTTTTCCGTTGGTTCACCATCGGATGGAAGACCTCTCTCTCTCTCTCTCTCTCTCTGCTTCCCTCTCCCTCTAACTCTGACTTTCAAATAAATAAATAAATCTTTAAAAAAATTCTAGTTGAACTTTTCTTCAAAGTTTATATGGAGAAGAAAAGTACCTACAATAGCCAAAACAATTTTAAAGTAAAAATAAACCAAAAATCAAAAGTAAAGAACTAATATGACTTCATTTCAAAATTGACAATAGAGCTACAACAATCAAGACAGTGAAGTATTGTCCTAAAGATAGACATGCAGATTAAGGAAGCAAAATAGGGGTCTGGAAGTGGACTCACGTGGGGCTAGTCTGCTGCTTTTCAGTAAGGGGTCAAGGCAGTTCAATGCAGAGAAGAATGACATTTTAAATACGAGGTGCTAGAACAGTTGGATGGTCATATGTGTCGCTCCCCCTCTTCGTGGAGGAATGACACAGGACCCTGCGCTGTTCTTTCGTCTGCTCGGCCCTCCCCGGGTTTGCTGCTGGTTCTTCCCGGCTTGGCTACTGTCCCTTCCACCTCCGTGGAAGGGCGGTTCCCCCTGGCCACATTCCCCACTTCCGCAGGGGAGCGGCACACCGCCGGCCGGCTCTCTGGGGGCTGCACAGGTGTTCCCTTAGATGTTCCCCTTAGATGTTCCTGGTGCATGCCGTCTCTCTCCTCCTTTATAGTCCTCCTCTGCCAATCCCAACTCGGCTGCCCACACGCCGAGTACGCTGCTCTCCAATCAGGAGCAAGTCCTACAGTTTATTGGTTGAACTGGAGGCAGCTGTGCGGAAGCTGTTTACTTCTCTCCCAGCGCCATATTGTGGGAGAGCAGATGCATAGAATAAGTCTTAATTCCAGTAACTCAGTCTAGTCCGGATTGCTCCCCACAATATGCAGAACAGATCCTGATCCTTGCCTCACATCATAGACAAAAATGAATTTGGCATAGATCCCAGGACTAAAAGTCCAAAGCTTCTGGAGGAAGTCACAGGATATCTTTGTGGCCTTGCATTAAGCAAAGACTTCTCTGATAGAACACAATATGGCCTAAACTAAATTAAAAATGTACTTGTACTATTCAGAATTAAAACTTTCTTCTCTTAAAAAAAGCTAAAAAGGCAAGCCGTGGCATGGGAAAAGAATTTGTAAAAGGTAAATATGATAAAGGACTATATCCAGAAAATATAAAAAATATCCATAACTGAATACTAGGAAGACAAACTACCTGATTTTAAAGTGTGGGAGACTTGAATAGACGTTTTATCAAGGATATACAAATGACAAACAAGTACATGAGATTCTCAGCATTGTTAATTATTAGGAAAATGTGAATCAAAAGCGCATTGAGATATTGCTACACTCTCATTATTGTCCAAAGACTGACAATAGGCCGGTGCCGCGGCTCACTAGGCTAATCCTCCGCCTTGCGGCGCCGGCACACTGGGTTCTAGTCCCGGTCGGGGTGCCGGATTCTGTCCCGGTTGCCCCTCTTCCAGGCCAGCTCTCTGCTGTGGCCAGGGAGTGCAGTGGAGGATGGCCCAGGTGCTTGGGCCCTGCACCCCATGGGAGACCAGGAAAAGCACCTGGCTCCTGGCTCCTGCCACCGGATCGGCGCGGTGCGCCGGCCACAGCGCACCAGCCGCGGCGGCCATTGGAGGGTGAACCAACGGCAAAGGAAGACCTTTCTCTCTGTCTCTCTCTCTCTCACTGTCCACTCTGCCTGTCAAAAAAAAAAAAAAAAAAAAAAAAAAAAAAAAAAAAGACAAAGACTGACAATACCTAAGTATAGTGGGAGTGTGGAGTAACTGGAATGCTTAGATTTTTTTTCTAGTAGAAGTGCAAAGTGGTATGGCTAGTTTTGAAGACAGTTTGGTAGTTTTTAGTAAGATAATGAACATACAAGTATAATAGGGCCCAACAACCCTCTTTGTAGACTTTTATCTAAGCGAAAATAAAGCTGTGCTTACATTCACACACACAAAACACTCACTGAAGTGTTATGGAGGCTTTCTCTCTCTCTCTTTTTTTTTTTTTTTTTTTTTGACAGGCAGAGTGGAAGGTCTTCCTTTTCCGTTGGTTCACCCCCCAATAGCCGCTGAGGCTGGTGCTCCGCGCTTATCCAAAGCCAGGAGCCATGTGCTTCTCCTGGTCTCCCATGCGGGTGCAGGGCCCAAGCACTTGGGCCATCCTCCACTGCCCTCCTGGGCCACAGCAGAGAGCTGGACTGGAAGAGGGGCAACCGGGACTAGAGCCCAGGGTGCCGGCACCGCAGGCGGAGGATTAGCCTATTGAGCTGCAGTGCCGGCCGGCTTTCTCTTTAATAGCCTCAAACTGGAAACAATCGAGTCACCCACAAGGGCTGGCGCTGTGGCACATCAGGTTAAAGTCACAACCTGCAGCACCGGCATCCCACATGGCTGCTTCACTTCTGATGCAGTGCTAAGTGCCTGGGAAGACAGCAGAAGATGGCCCAAGTCCTCGGGACCCTGCACCCATGTAGGAAATCCGGAAGAAGCTCCTGGCTCCTGGCTTCGGTGTGGCCCAGCCCAGTCAGTGCGGCCATTTGGGGAGTGAACCAACGGATGGAGGAGCGCTCTCTCTGTCTTTCCCTCTCTCTCTCGGTAATTCTGCCTTTCAAATAAATAATCTTTTAAAAAATAAAGTCCCCAAAACAGAAGGTGTCCATCAGTCCTTGAACGGATGAACAAATTGTGGTGTATCAAATGATACAATAATAGTTGGTAGTAAACAGCGGATGAAAACAGATTTCTCTCAAAGGCATTCAGTCAAGTAAAAGACGTTAGACACCAGACACCACACACGATCCGATTTCCTTTATTTACAGTTCTAGAAAAGGCAAAACTGTAGTGTCAGAAAGATCAGTGGTTGGTGCTGGGGGCCACGTGTGGGAAGAGGAGATTTCCTGCCAAGAAGCATGGGAGAGAGTTTGGAGTGGTGGAAATATTCTATAATCTTGATCACGGTGATGCTTATGTGACTTTTGTCAAAACTCATAGAACCATATGTGTAACATCATAAATTGTATCTCAATAAAGCTGATTAAAAAAAAAAAACAGAGAGGAGGGGAGAGAGAGAGACTTCTGCTTGCTAGAGGATGGATTGATAGGGGTGCTATGACCAAAGACCTTGATGCTTTATTCAGAGACAAAAACTTGAATTTTTAGAAGAAATTTGACTGAGAAATAAGGGGAGGGTAACAAAAGGGGGAAAGGAAACACAAGAGCTCAGAAACAGGCGAGCTTCCTGAGCGGAGATTTTGTGTTTTAAGGTAACAAACCACGGATTGGCGTGGCGGACACTCCCAGGGTACGGATGCTCCTTGTTCCTTTGGCTGCCCCACTTCGGTCTCCCTAGGGTGCTGCGCCAGGCTGCTCAGGTGAATTCCAAGGTAGGCTGTGTTAACATCACCGTCAGCTTGTCAAGTGTGTTCTGAGGGCTCACGGAAGACTCCTTCTACCACTGGTAGAATTTGGCTGAAGGGGCCAGCGCTGCGGCATAGTAGGCTAAGCCTCTGCCTGCAGCGCCCGCAACCCATATAGGCTCTGGGTTCATGTCCTGGCTTCTCCACTTCTGATCTAGCTCCCTGCTAGTGCACTTGGGAAGGCATTGGAGGATGGGCCCAAGTCCATGGAAGAAGCTCCTGGTTCCTGACTTCAGATCAGCCCAGCTTAGGCAGTTGCGGCCATCTGGGGAATGAACCAGCAGATAGAAGACCTCTCTCTCTCACTGCTTCTCCTCTTTCTGTGTAACTCTTTCAAATAAATAAATAAATCTTTAAAAAAATGATTTAGGCAAGGCAGAACAGGAATGCCATTCCCCTAAATAGCCATCCCTTGAGACAGGTCATCAAAAACTTCCATGTCCTTTCTCCCACCTATGGGAATGGGGCTGAGACTGGAGCTGGGAGCCAGGACCTCAATCCAGATTTCCCACATGGGTGGCAGGAACCCACCTGCTTGAACCATCATCCCTGACTTCCAGGATTTGCATTGGCAGAAAGCTGGAATCAGCACCTTGAACCAGGAATTGAACCCAGGCACTCCACCATGAGATATGGACATCTTAACTGCCGAGCCAAACCCCCACTCCTGGTGTGGTATTTTCCCAGGTGTGCTTGAGTTTAGCTGGAAGGTAATTGCATACCAAGAAAAACATCCTGCATGGCCTGTGGTGCAAGAATTAGAAGCTCATTATTGTCTGCTTAGTACTCTGAAATAATTTATTCATAAATAAGCCAATATTTCAAACCTCCAGCCCAATCAACTTCATTATTTGAAGTCTGTGATCTTTGTATTTGCTGTGTATTTGAGAACACCTTTAATCTTTATTAATGATGAAAATGAGATTGTTAATGAGGGTAAATGATATGGCTGGGTTACAGTAACTTGATTTTTACACAGTGCTTGAGTCAGAAATTCTTGTTCTGCAATTGGTGATGGGAAATTTGTCTGTCTACCTATCTAACAATCATCTTCTGGGTCTCCATTTCTCCCCAAATCTTACAAACCCTAAATGAAAAAAATAAATGGAAAATCTATTAATTAAATATTTAAGAACTAATAAAAGTATATGTCCATGGATTTTTTTTTTTTTTTTTGCCCCAAAAAGCTATGTCTTTGGTCCACTGCCACCCATTAGGCATTCCACCTCTTTGTCTCAAATTATTATAGCATAAAAAAAGAGCTTTTGGATTTCAAAAGCGTAAGTGGTTAGGGCCTCAGGGAATAAAGAAAACCTGATGAGAAAGAGTGAATTCTCCCAGGGATGGCACTGTGGCACAGTGGGTTAAAGCCCTGGACTGAAGTGCCGGCATCCCATATGGGCACTGGTTCGAGTCCCAGCTGCTCCTCTTCCGATCCAGCTCTCTGCTATGGCCTGGGAAAACAGTAGAAGATGGCCCAAGTCCTTGGCTCCCTGAACCCTTGTGGGAAAGCCGGAAGAAGCTCCTGGCTCTGGATCAGCACAGCTGCAGCCGTTGTGGCCATCTGAGGAGTGAACCAGCAGATGGAAGATCTCTCTCTCTCTGTCTCTATCTCTCTCTGTAACTCTGTCTTTCAAATAAATAAAATAAAACCTTTAAAAAAAAAAAAAGAGTGAATCCTCCCTTTGACCCTTCATTCCTCCAAAGATCTGCAGGCTCGGGCTTAGGGAATCACTAAATGAGTGCTCCATAAAGAAATGAGGTTAGTAGGCACCATGTATACTGCTTGTCGTTATTTATTTTAAGAGAGTAGTGGATGAGGGTGACTACCAGTTACCTCTTTACCACACAGGACAGGATTGAAAGTTAGTCTAGGAGGCAATATAAGGGACCTGGGGTAAGGATAGGGAAGAACTTGGAAAGTTTTGTTTATTTAACTTCTGGAATGGGCTATCAAAGAAGTTCTAAGTTCTTGGAAAATAGATGATTTTTTAAGATTTATTTATTACTTTGAAAGGTAGAGTTTCAGAAAGAGAGGGAGAGATAGAAACAGAAAGATCTTCCATCTTCTGGTTTAGCCTCCAAATAGGGGAGCCAGGATTGGGCCAGGGCAAAGCCAGGAGATTGTTCTGGGTCTCCCACATGGGGCAGAGGCCCAAGTACTTGGGCTGTCCTCCACTGTTTTCCCAGGCCATTGGTGGGGAGCTGGATTGGAAGTGGAGCAGCTGGGACATAAACTGGCACCCATACGTGATGCCGGAGTTGCAGGCGATGGCTTTACCTGCTATGCCACAACACTGGCCTCACTACATAGGTAACGTTTAAAAAAAATTTTTTTTTAATTTGAGCAGCAGACACACACACACACACACACACACAGAGTGAGAGAGAGATCTCCCATCTTTTGGTTCACTCACCAAGTGCCTACAATGGCTAGACCTGGGCCAGTTCAAAGTCAGGAGCTGGGAATCTCGCATGTATAGCAGGGATCCAAGTACCTGAGCCATCGCTGTGTGTTAGCAGTAAGCTGGAATTAGGAGTAGGGTCAGGACTTCAGCCCAGAGGTCTGATAGGTATGTAGGCATTCCAACTGGTGTCTTAACTGCTAGACCTAATGCCTACCCCCCAAAATAGGTAGTAAGATGGTTAGTTACTCATTTTCCCAGGATACTTTTGTTGTAGACCTGTGCTATGGGTATGTGCCCTAGAAGTTCTTGTGTTGGAAACTTAGTTCTTCGATCGCAGTTTTGGGATGTGAGAGGTGCCCACTGAGTATTAATGCAGTCTGCCACCGGCCCGGACTAGTTTGGCAGGAGTGGGTTGTTGTAAAGCCAGGCTGCCTGTCATGTTTGCTCTCTCAGTGTGCCCGCTTGCCCTTCTGCTTTCTACCATGAGTTGCAACAGCACGAGGCGCTTGCCAGATGCACCTGTGCAATCATGAGCCCAAAGAAGCCTGTTTCCTTTGTAAGAGACCCAGTGACAGGCGCTCTGCGGCAGAAGCAGAAAGTGGACTAAGATGGCCGTCGCATCAGAGCCGTTAGTGATGAGCACAGGCCTTCTCTACCTTGACGGCCTGGCCATTCATTTAGCTGTCAGAGCTGCTTCTCAGTTTGGATTACCTTCTAGTCACCTTGACCATGGTGCACGATATGCCATTTCCTTACGATTTATTTGCTCTGGTGGTGGACCAACTGCATACTACAGTCTAGAAAAGAAATGAATTCTAGAATAGGGTCAAGGCTGTTTGAGTGTTCAAGATGAGGACGATTCACAGCCATCATTTTAACCCTCCTTTGTCCCATTCAGGGAGATCTTCCATGGGAGTCAATACAGTGAAATAGGAAGAGTTGTAAAGTTTTCCCAGACTCAGTGGTGTGACTTGATTTGTGCTTCCCGGTTATTTGAAAATATGTCAAAACACAGTATGAAGCAATTAAAACAAATATTGGAAACTAGATTCCTGGGACCGTATGTGAGCTGCCTGTGTTTTGCAGCAGGAATCAAAAGCAACCTGCGGTTGGTCAGCTGGTCTTTTGGTCACAACCAATCCAAAAGATGCTTTGCGATAAGAAGAGGCAAGTGTTCCACATCTTGGGGCCTGCTTGGTTTTACTGTTAACTCTTTCTTGAAGAGCAGTGCACTTACAAGCAACCTGTAAGGGCCATGTTTGACTCCAGTATCATGATCAGAGAGAGAGAAACTGCATCCAATCTGTGTGAAAATCAGCGTTGCAGTCAACCTTGCCCTCCCATTTTCCAGAACACAAAACCGAGGCTCTAAGAGTTTGCACACTTTTCCAAAGCCAAGCGGCTGGCTAGGAACTGAGAACCTAGAGGCTCCCATTGCCTGGGCTCTCCCTCTCCCCCATCCCGCTCCAGGCACATCGTCTTCCTCTTCACCTAACAGTCCAGGCTGGATCCTGCCCCACACCTTGCCACTGTTATTCCCTCTACCTTTCCCGCTCGGACTTCCCATGGCTCTGCCTTCTGTCATGTGTTACCCTAGTTACGGTCTTCTTAGAGACCCACCAGTCACTGTCACGTCACCCCGAAGTGCTTTCCCATCACTGGAAATGACCATCTTTATCCCTTATATCCTTTTTTTAAAGATTTATTTATTTATTTGAAAGTCAGAGTTACACAGAGAGAGGAAAGGCAGAGAGAAAGAGAGAGAGAGAGAGAGAGGTCTTCCATCCCATGGTTCACTCCCCAATTGGCCACAATGGCCAGAGCTGTGCCAATCCAAAGCCAGGAGCCAGGAGCTTCTTCTAGGTCTCCCATGCGGGTGCAGGGGCCCAAGGACTTGGGCCATCTTCTACTGCTTTCCCAGGCCACAGCAGAGAGCTGGATCGGAAGAGGAGCAGCTGGGACTAGAACTGGTTCCCATATGGGATGCCGGCACTTCAGGCCAGGGCATTAATCCACTACGCCACAGCACTGGCGCCCCTTATATCCTTTTCCATTGTCTTCCTGGAAGTCCCAGGTAACCTGTAGGGTGGCCGCAGCTCTTCCTAGCTTGCTCCTGCTGTACGTTCTGCTTCTGGTAGGTCCTGTAGAGCAGCAGTGCTCAGTGAATGCTGTTGAGTACATCACAGAAGGGAAAGAAGCTGTGTACGGATTGCTGTATCGGGAACTCGGGATTACCTTGTACTGTGACTTCAGTGTAGCATACTCATGAGAACTACTGTTTGCTGATGATGTGTTTTATGGGTTAGGCCTTTAATGAAGCTCATCTCATTTCATCTCGCAACAACCCCAGGTGGTAGGTATAATGATCCCTGTTTTACCTATGAAAAAGCTTAAGCGCGGAGAACCAACGTGGTTTAAGCCAAGTGACAAAGCTGCATTCCAACTCCTGTGTGTCTGACTTGAAGGTCATCATACCTAAGATCTGTAACACCCTTTATTTATTTCATCTAGCTCCAAGTGCTGAATATTGGTAAATACATTGAAGAACATTTTCCAGATTGCCTGAACTCAGAACAGGTTTTAATTTCACATTAATAATGAAGCAGTCATTGAAAGTACAAAGATGTTTATAATTGCATTGATCTGCAAATGTTCAAGCAATCTTTGGCTTCCTCGCTTGTTTAGGTTCTGATTCGTTTGTTGTGTCTGCTGGACTCAAGAGAGCCAAGGGGAACTAGAGTGTTCCATGGGAAGGAGGGAGGGGCTGGCTCTAGCCTGGGAGCCCAGTAGGGGCGGTGGTAAACTCTGGGGTCCAGCTGTGCAATGCTGCAGAGGCCTTGGCTTGAGGGAGATGGGGGGCTTCTTCATTTAGGCTATGAATTAGGATCTTAAGATAAAATGAAAGCAGGACCCACAGCTCTATTCTTTTTTTTTTTTTTTTTTTTTTTTTTTTTTTTTTTTGACAGGCAGAGTTAGACAGTGAGAGAGAGAGACAGAGAGAAAGGTCTTCCTTCCATTGGTTCACCCTCCCAAATGGCTGCTATGGCCGGCACTGCGCCGATCAGAAGCCAGGAGCCAGGTACTTATCCTGGTCTCCCATACGAGTGCAGGGCTCAAGCACTTGGGCCATCCTCCACTGCCTTCTCGGGCCACAGCAGAGAGCTGGACTGGAAGAGGAGCAACCGGGACAGAACTGGCGCCCCAACCGGGACTAGAACCCTGGGGTGCCGGTGCCGCAAGCGGAGGATTAGCCAAGTGAGCTACGGCGCCGGCCCACAGCCCTGTTCTTGTTCTGTGTTCAGCTCCTAATGACCGACCGGCCTCAGTTCCACCACCTGTGAATGTGGAGCACCCTGTAAATGCTGACAAGCTTGTTGGGATATGGTCAAACATTGCTTTCTGACTGTTTTAAAGGCCAGTGTAACAGTCTTCCGTGGGTCTTACATCCTGGCTTTTATCAGAGAAGCAATGTGGGATGCCAGAAGATGACCAAACAGCTGTTCACTTCAGGCTCAAGGATAGTCTGGGGGAGAAGGCTCGGGAATGGGTCACTGGCCTTGTGGGCTGTTGCCAGTCATGGCTCTGCTCAAAGGCCTTAGGCCATCACAAGGCAGACTGTCAGAGACACTTTATGATCACCCCGGTGAGCAGGCAACGTCCTGCACAGGCTCCCTGCCTTCTACTCACCTCCACCCACCCCGCTCTGCAGTCCTTTATGCAATGGTACCTCCAGCCCTATCTGCTAGCCCTTCTCCCGAGGGCATTCTGCCGAGCGTCTCCTCCCCAGCTCGGAGTTCTATTGCAAGAGCCTGCCTCTACACCTGCAGCTTCAGAAAGTGGTGTCCATGACATCTGTGTTTATCCGGATACCCCTTTGGGAAAACCCTGCATTGATGTCCATGCATAGTAACACAGGTATGTGAAGAGGATGCCCAAGGACTCCATGGTCAGGAAGCAAATAGGTCCCTCGAAAGTCTAGAACATCTTTTGTGCCAAGTAGAAGGCCCCTAGGGAGCAGATCATGACCCAGCCTTGCGCTCTATGGACTTCTCAGCACCCAAGAGCAGAGGGCAAGTGAAGCGATAGGACACTGGGTTTTCAGGGGTGGGCCTTTGGCCTCATAGTTAAGACACCAGTTGAGATGCTTACATACCAACCAGGGTTCCTGGATTCTACACCTGCCTCTGGCTCCCAACTACGGCTTCCTGCTAATGCAGACCCTGGGAGGCCATGGTGATGGCTCAAGTAGTTGGGTTTCTGCCACCCACATGGGAGACATGGATTGAGTTCTGAGCTCCATTTTAGCTCCTTGCAGCCTTTGCCATTGCAGATATTTGGAAAATGGACGTTAAGCAGATGGGAGCTCTCTGTCAGTTGATCTGTTTCTCCTTCCCTGTTTCTCAAATTAAAAAAAAAATGGATTTTTCCATATGTTAATGATAAGAGGAAAGAATATTATTTGATCATTATATTGGAAATGGAGGAGGTGAATGTTTTTCATTAGCAAAATGTGTTGCAGATTTAGGATGACAACATGAGACAGGAAGGCAGAGTATAAGATTTCAATGAAACTGCGTGACTTTGATGAGGAAAAGCCAAGAAAACACTTGGAAGGCAAGCAGGGTATGCTGATTGGGCCTGGAGGCTCATCTGAGAGGGGTGGGGGTCTGTCAGGCTCGAATAGACACGGGATGAGGGACTTCTGGCAGCTAGAAGCCTGGGGTGCCACGGGAGTATTTCAAAGTCGAGGGGCTGGCATGGGGCTCAGACAGGAAAGAACTCAGGTATGCTAACCCAGATTTCCAGTGCTTAGAGCTGGGGAAGATAGGGAGATTCTAAGGTTGTTACCCAGAGCACCTGCACCTTGTGAGACGAATCTGTCATGTGGCACACAGAGGCATGACAAAGAAAGCAAGCTGTTCCCAGGACTGGCTGAGCTGTTACCAAGGCTCAAAGGAAGCCCTGGCTATGAACATGTCAGGCTGAGCTCTGATGTGGCCAAGGAATGAAGTCTGGGTGCAGTAGTGCCAAGTCTAGGGTACCACTGTGCATCACACAGGCCTGGGTGATGGCCCAGGGGGACAAGAAGAGGTCACTAAATCCAGACACCCTCCAGAAAGAAAGTGAGTCCACATATGCCTCTAGAAGAGCTTGAACAGTAGAACAAATCTTTGCCATACGTTCAGGGGCTGATTCCCATCCTACCCTGGTTAGAGCTGACCTCTGATTAGGCTGCCTAGAGAGAAGTGTGAATGGCTGGTTTAATGAGGAGTCCCTTAATGTATTAGTGGAAATGGGGTTTATCTTGAGTAGAAGTAAGGCAGCTCACAGGAGGGGCCCAGAGGGGAGTGGTCTGAAACAGACTGGAATGACGTGTGTGTGCCAAGTGGTCATAAGAACTGAGCTTGTGGCCCATCGCCCTTAAAAGATCACTGACTCGGATATCATAATGCAGGGGAAAGTTTCATAAAAGAAGAGGAGGGGATTACACAGGTGTTCGCTGTGAAACTAAGTTCTCATCCAAGGGGGTAGGCAATCGAGGCAGTTGTCTGGGATCAGTGACCCATAATGGGTCCAGAAGAGACAGATAGGCAGGAGCCAGGGTATCTAGCCAGGGACACAAAAGAGGGGCTCCATCCTGAAGGTCGTGGCAAGGCAAAAGTCAGCCTGCAGAAGGTTACTCAGTATAATACTTATGACCAGACTGGTCCTATTTAGCAAGGAATCAGGTAAGGAAGGAATTGGGTCTATGAATGTGTGTGTGTGAGGCCCATAGCTGCGTGGTCATGAAGGGCCTGGTGCCAGGTGGGCTGCAGCCCACCTAAGGATGGAGCCTATGCTGTAGTAAGGTAGGAGTGAGGACTTTAGTGTTGTTATCTGAACAGCTGTATCAAATCCAGCTTGACACACAAGTTACCACTGGATTTCAGAAAATGAAGTTGATTTCAATACCTCTGTTGACAATATTATCATCACGATTATTTGTGCTGATGTGAATGAGTTATTTTCAAAGAATAAATTTTTTTTGATTTTTTTATAGAAAGCTTTTATTTAATAAATATAGATTTCATAATTACAACTTATGGATTATAGCAGTTCTTCCCCCCATACCCGCCCTCCCACTCCCTATACATCCCACCTCCTACTCCATTTCCCACCCCATTCTTCATTAAGATCCATTTTTTTAAACTTTTTTTATTTAGTAAATATAAATTTCCAAAGTACAGTTTATGGATTACAATGGCTTTCCGCCCTCCCATAACTTCCCTCCCACTTTCACCCCTCCCATCTCTCACTCCCTCTCCCATTCCATTCACATCAAGATTCATTTTCAATTATCTTTACATACAGAAGATTAATTCAGTATATATTAAGTACAGATTTCATCAGTTTGCACCCACACAGAAACACAAAGTGTAAAATACTGTTTCAGTACTAGTTATAGCATTACTTCACATTGGACAACACATTAAGGACAGATCCCACATAAGGAATAAGTACACAGTGACTCCTGTTGTTGACTTAACAATTTGACACTCTTGTTTATGGCATCAGTAATCTCCCTAGGCTCTTGTCATGAGTTGCCAAGGCTATGGAAGCCTTTTGAGTTCGCTGACTTCGATCTTATTCAGATAGGGTCTTAGTCAAAGTGGAAGTTCTCTCCTCCCTTCAGAGAAAGGTACCTCCTTCTTTGATGGCCCCGTTCTCTCCACTGGGATCTCACTCGTAGTGATCTTTCATTTAGGTCTTCTTTTTTTTTTTTTTTTCCCAGAGTGTCTTGGTTTTCCATGCCTAAAATACTCTCATGGGCTCTTCAGCCAGATCTGAATGCCTTAAGGGCTGATTCTGAGGCCAGAGTGCTGTTTAGGACATCTGCCATTCTATGAGTCTGCTGTGTATCCCACTTCCCAGGTTGGATCGTTCTCTCCCTTTTTGATTCTATCAGTTAGTATTAGCAGACACTAGTCTTGTTTGTGTGATCCCTTTGACTCTTAGACCTATCAGTGTGAACAATTATGAATTGAAATTGATCACTTGGACTAGTGAGATGGCATTGGTACATGCCACCTTGATGGGATTGTATTGGAATCCCCTGGCACGTTTCTAACTCCACCATTTGGGGCAAGTCTGATTGAGCATGTCCCAAATTGTACATCTCCTCCCTCTCTTATTCCCACTCTTATATTTAACAGGGATCACTTTTCAGTTAAAATTTAAACACCTAAGAGTAATTGTTTGTTAATTACAGAGTTCAACCAATAGTACTAGAACAAAAAAAATACTAAAATGGATAAAGTATTACATTGTACATCAATAGTCAGGACAAGAATTATTTTATTTATTTGAAAGGCAGAGTTACAGAGAGAGAGAGAGGGAGAGTGACCTTCCATATACACTGGTTCATTTCCCAAATGGTCACAACGGCCAGAGCTGGGTCGATCCAAAGCCAGGAGCCAGGAGCCAGGAGCTTCTTCCAGGTCTCCCACATGGGCGCAGGGGCCCAAGGAGTTGGACCATCTTTCACCGCTTTCCCAGGCAAATTAGCAGGAAGCTGGATTGGAAGTGGATCAGCTGGAACTTGAACCCACACCGATATGTGATGCTGACATTGCGGGTGGCGGCTTAACCCATTTCGCCAGAATCCACAGGTTCACTCCCCAAATGTCCACAATATCCACAGCTGGGGCTGAGCCAGGTGGAAGACAGGAGCTAGAAATTCAATCTAGGTCTCCATTGAAGGACTCAACTGCTTAAGCTATCATCGGCTGCCCCCCAGGGTGTGGATTGGAAGTGGAGTAGCCAGGACTTGAACCCAGGCACTCAGATACTGGATGCTGGCACTCCAAGCTGCATCTTGACTGCTATGGCAAACGCCCACCCTTTGTCATGGATTCTTGAGTGGAAGGGGCGAGGGTTAAGGGAGCAAAGTTGGTAGGAGGCATTATGATGTGCTAGGAGGGCCTTTACCTTCAGGAATCAGGCCTTTGAGAAGACAACTCCTTCTGGCCTTTCTAGTAAGGGTGGTTTGGACTTCCCTGAGAGCAGGCCTTGTGGCTGGGGCTTTCCTGTGGAAGCAGCAGCCCCACCAAAATCTGAATAGAGGGCCCTGCAAGGCCAGTGAACCCGGCGAGATGTCCTCACCTTGGCTTAGAGTACTCTCCGGGCTTCCCTCGCAGGCTGGGAGGCGGTCAGAATGTCCCGTGCTCACTTATCTATGAGCTTAGGGAGAACTCACAAAGTTCGCCCTTCCAGATTGTTCTTGAACTTCTGAGAAAGTAAGAAAGCCCCAAATACCACAAGCTGGCTGAGTGTGGGTGGTTCAGGGAGAAGGCACAGCAGTGTTCTTGGGAGAGGCCCCTCCTCCCCCTGCTGATCTTTCAGGGGAACGCGCTCCCGGGATGGGAAGTGAGTGTGTGCACTCAGTCTCCCCTGCACAGACGCAGAGCCAGGCCGTGAGGCTGCTCTTGGGAAGGGCTTGTTGAGTGGGGCTCCAGAAACACCCACTCATCCCGGTGAAAAGTCGCCTGCAAGGGAGAGGTGTGCAAGCAGGCAGTTCCTTTCAGTGGCCTGATGCCAGGGGCAGGGCAGCTCCCCAGTCCGGCCATCGGCCATCTCTCATCTGCTGGCTCTTATTGTCCCAATTGTTAAAGCGCAAGAGCTTGGTAGCGGCGTGAATGAAGTCATCTCTCAGTGTGAATGAGTCATCAATCCCTCTACTGGGAGCAAGTTAGGGTTTTTGGAGAGGGGAGAAAGCATGAACTCACTTATCAGAATGGCATAGGGAAGGAGACCAGGAGGAGGGAACTAAGAGCCACTCAAGTTAACTTAGCAGACCTGGGTAGCCTAGTGTGCCCCAAAGAAAGTGCTGAGAAAATGCCCTGTGAGAGACCGGGCCCCAGTGTGTCTCTTTGCCTTTCAAATAAATAAAAAGGGAAGGTGGGCTGGGGTCGTGGCCCAGCGGGTTAACCTGCTGCTTGTGATGCAGGTATGCCATATTGGAGAGCCCGATGGAGTCCCTGTTGTTCCAGTCCCTGCTAATGCACTTGGGAGGCAGTGGAAGATGGCCCAACTGCTTGGGCCCCTGCCACCCATGGGGGAGACCAGGATGGCTGTTGCAGACATTTGGGGAGTGAATCAGTGGATGGAAGAGCTCTCTCTGTCTCTCCCCTTCTCTCTCTCTTGCTCTGCCTTTCAAATCAACACATCAGTCTTTTCGAGTAAAGCGGAAGGTGAGGAGGTGGGCCTGTGACACCCTGGTTAAGTAGCTGTTTGGGATGCTGCATCCCATATTGGAGTGCCTGGGTTGGAGGCCTGGCTCCTCTGCTTTCAATCCAGTTTGTTGCAGTGTGCACCCTGGGACACAGCGGATGATGGCTCAAATGCTTGGGTCCCTGGCAGCCAGCCATGTGGGAGACCTGGATAGAGTTTCCTGGCTTCAGCCTTGCCCAGCCTTGGCTGTTGTGGCCATCTGGGGAAGTGAGACGGTGGACGTAAGATCACTGTCTCTCTGTTTCTATGCCCTTCGAAAAAACAAAACAAAGCAACATGTCTCCAAATTGCATATTCCCTTACCTCCTAAAAGAACTTCGAGAAGTTGAATACCCTTTACACATCTTTGAGTTAACATCTAAATAGTTCACCATAAAGATTATCTTTTATTAACACGAGTAGAAAATATCAAACATTTGGCAATATGATCACAACTGGTGCAAATATTTTGTAATATGGCTTAATGAAATAAGTTATTGAATAAAAAGCACCAAATCTTTAAGAAATATGTAAAAATTGCAGCTATGAATTCCTTGCATGTATCTGGTAGTTTCAGAAAACAGTGCAGCTACATGCATCACAAACCTGCACCACTCCCTGATCTGCATTCAGAGCATCTGGCACACCCCAAACAGCTCATGAATGCAAAGCTTCAGGCTTAACAAAAATCTCCACAGGACAGGCTTCCCCAGGAGCTGCTTGATTTTGGTAAGGAGCAGGCACTCTAGAGTGCCTGGACCCCAGTGACAGGACGCATGCGTGGGAAGACGTGGAGAGAGTGAGGGGCCAACCTCTCTCAGAGAGGAGAGAAGACCACTGTGTTAGGAAGGCAGTCATATTCTCAAGTGGATCCGTTTTATGAAAAAAATAAATATGGAATTAGGATCTGGAAACTGATTCCTTTTCAACTAGCCACATCCTTAGGGGTGTGTCGTGTACCCCTAACACACGCACAAGCCAATTCCTCTGTGTTTTTCCACAACAGTAGAACCCCAGGGTTAAATTCATTTGGGAGCTGCATGCCAGACTCCCTGACTGGCTTCTTTTTTTTTTTTTTTTAATTTTTTTTTTTATTTTTTGACAGGCAGAGTGGACAGTGAGAGAGAGAGACAGAGAGAAAGTTCTTCCCTTGCCGTTGGTTCACCCTCCAATGGCCGCCGCGGCCGGCGCACCACGCTGATCCGATGGCAGGGGCCAGGAGCCAGGTGCTTTTCCTGGTCTCCCATGGGGTGCAGGGCCCAATCACTTGCGCCATCCTCCACTGCACTCCCGGGCCACAGCAGAGAGCTGGCCTGGAAGAGGGGCAACCGGGACAGAATCCGGCGCCCCGACCGGGACTAGAACCCGGTGTGCCGGCACCGCTAGGCGGAGGATTAGCCTAGTGAGCCGTGGCGCCGGCTTCCCTGACTGGCTTCTTAACAGCTCTGTTAGGGCCTACGATAGTAAAGGAACATTCTCGTTCAACCTAGAGTTTGTCAAATGTACTTAATTTTGTTTAACACTTGGTAGTATTATTATAGAGCTTTCTGCAACAGTGTTATCATTAGCATTCTCTGGGTAACAAAATTGAGGTTAACTCACTTGCTCTAGGCCAGGGGTCTACAAACTCTTTCTGTAAAAGACCAGGTAGAAATTTTTGTTTTCCTTTAAGATTTATTTACTTACTTGAAAGGCAGGGTGACAGATAGGCAGAGGCAGAGACAGAGGCAGAGAGAGAGAGAGAGAGATCTTCCACCCGCTGGTTCACTCCCCAAATGGCCACAACAGCTGGAGCTGCATAATCTGAAGCCAGGAGCCTGGAGCTGTCTCCCACATGGGTGGGAGGACTTGGGCCATCTTCTACTGCTTTCCCAGGCCAAAGCAGAGAGCTGCATTGGAAGTAAAGCTACCAGGACTTGATCTGGCGCCCTTATGGGATGCCAGTGCTGCAGGTGGATGCTTGGCCCACTACGCCACAGCACTGGCCCCCATGGAGAAAATGTTCTAATCTTTAAGAGCTGTGTGGTCTCAGCTGGAACCACTGGACTCTACTACTGTAGCACAGAGCAGCCATAGACAATAATCAGTGAACGGGCAAGGCTATATTCCAATAAAACTTTATTTACAAAATCAAGTGGCAGGCTAGAGTTTGACAACCTCTGCTCTAGGTCACAAATCTTCAGGGCTTTGAACCTGTCTCCCAAGTCTCACAGCTTCACAATGTTGACTCTGTCTCATTAGAACCATGATGCAGTGTCCTAAAAGGCCCCAAATGGGGAGCTGGAATACAGGGGGAAACCTCACCTCCTTGAGTATTTTACCAAGAGCTCAGGTTTAACAAAAATTTCTAGAAGACCAAGAGCCCTAGGGGGTTTCTTGACTTGTCATTGAAGATCAGGCACTCAAGAATATTTGCATCTCTGTGAAAGGACCCACAGTAAGATGTGTACCCCTCCCAGCTTGGCTGTTCTGAAACCTCTTCCCCTGCATGGAAGTTTGCCTGCCATCAACTGCACTCATTGTTAATAAGCAATTAGTGTGGATCTCAAAGCCCAAAGAGGAAGCATCCCCCATAGGCCTCTGTTGCAAAGTACAAAGCGAAACACACAAGCGATCCTTCAGCACAAATCAACGCCCCAGCAGTTCTGAGCTCAACTGGGCCCACATGGGAGTTCTTTCTCTTGTTTAATAGATTTGTCCTCAAGTCAACAATTTCTCAATGGCGCTGGTGATTAGATTGGTGATTTCTATTTTAGTGCCTCCAAGAGTTCAGAAGGCTAAAAAATATTCATAAACTTTTGACTGATGCTGGGATAAAGACTTGAACCCACACTATTTTATAGGCCTGCCCTTGGAAGACTCAGTTAGGGAGTTCATTTCTGGACAGAATCAAATTTCTTGAGAGGTGAGGGCTCCTTGGAAGCAGAAGTGATCTGGGGGCAGCTGCAGCTGCAGGGTTCTGTGAGGCCTGCACTCCACGGTCGACCTCTGCAACAGGAAAGAACTGTGTGCCTTTTTCGAAGACTGCTGGGCAGGGATCGGATCATAAAAGCCTAGAAGTGCCATGCTGAGGAAATGAGATTGGAGACTGCAGAGAACTGTGAAAGAAGGGGAGTGACAAGCTCAGCTATGCATTAAGAAAGTCCCTTTAGGCAGCAGGATGAACAGGAGGAAGGGTAGGAGGTTTTCATAATAGAGAGGCGATGGGGGCCTGATTTTAGGCTGTTACTGTGGGGGCGGGGGCTGGAGCACAGAGGGTGAGTTCAGAGTCCAGGATAACTCATTGTTATTTAAATCATAGCTTGAAATAAATCCGTAGCAAAATTCTGAAATTGAACGAGGCTTTCCTTGGGGGGAGTGGGAAAAAGATTGCGAATCATGATTCAATGATGGATTAAGCTCAAAGCTGGGACAGCTCAGTGGCGGAAGCAATGGGAGGTGTGGTTGGGGGACTTTGTCCCCGTCCCGCCGCACCCTTGAATGTGACGCCTGCCTGAGATTTTCCCCAGATTATGCAGGGCGCCACGGAGGGTAGCTTCCAGCCTCCTCTATTTCCAGACATGTTGGCCACTGAACCTTTCCAGTGTAGACATCTCAGCGCTGCGTTATATAAGATGCCGCATGGCTTTGCAACAAGCATGGCGTTCTTCAAAAGAAAGACCAGTGATCCTGGCTTCTTGCTTAAATGGAAATGAACTAATCCTGCTTTATGGTCAGCATCACAGACATGGAATGGAGCCCACACAGGTGGGCTCCCTCTTGAAACAAAGAACAGAACGTGTCTTTAACAAGGTAGAGTGTCGACGGCAAAGAAAACCTCGTCGTTTAGTTGTGACAGGTTGTTTCCAAAATAGCAGCTGTGACAACCAGCATAAATATAGGCGTCTCTCGGTGCTTCGGCGCGTGTCCTGGCCGCCCTCTCAGAGCCCAGCGGGACCCAGAGGCTGTGCCACCCACGACCAAGGGGTCAAGGGCTTTTGGTAAGTGCTGAAAGTTCACCCATTGTTTCCAAGGCACACCAGGTCTTGGCAGGGAGCGGCAGGCAAGACTCACTTTGAATCTTCTCCCATTTCACTCTGGGCAGTTCGGAAGCTGCCAGTTGGCTGCAGCCCTGTGTCCCCACTGCAGCCACCTGACACCGCTTCGGGCTTTATTTGTGAACCCCTGGAACTCAGAGGCAAAATCAGATCCAAGCCGGTGTTATCACGGGCTCTGCAGAAGCAGTTGGCTCAGCGGTGTGAAATGTTGCTCCGGGATTGTCCTTTCTGCTCGCTACCTCCTCCCTGCCTGCAACTTCGACCCGCCTCACTGAACACCTCCTGGCAGTGAGACTCCACGGTGGGGGCGGGGTGGGGGGCTCTCAGATCCACCGGGCATGGTCTTTACCCCCAAGGACTTGACAGGGTAGCTGAGAGACAGGCATCCGCCCACGTCGGAAGCTCTAACCGCTGTCTCTTTGCTCTTCGTTTTTCTATGTTGTCTTGTCTCTCTTGGTGCCTGTGGTCTCTCACCTCTCCCCGTGTCTGTGTGAATAGAAGCGCTGAAGCAGAGGTATGGTGTCAGAAATGAAATAGGACTTCATGGAGGTCACAGAGGGCCTTCCGTCAGGTTTACAGAAAAGTGTAGACAAATACTGATCGCGTAGGATGGCTGGGCACCGGGGAATACAAAACCCACCTTACTGGGACGGAATGCCTTTCAGTGTGCTGGGTGAGATTTGTTTGACATCACATCAACGTTCGCTGTGGTTTCTTTATTTTGGGAATAGCTGGGCTGTGGGATCATAAAAGGAACCCCCAGAAAACTAGGTTAATGTAGGTAAGGGATGGAACAAATACCTTATTTCAATGGGAGCCAACACATGAGGGCCCAACAAACTACTCATCCTCAGCTTCTTGTCTCTCCTCTGTAAATAAAGGCGTGAACCAGCAGAAAAGACACCTGGGTGAGTGCAGGTAGGGACCGTCTTCGGCTTCTTCTTTATTTAAAGATTTATTTTATTTATTTGAAAGGCAGAGTTACACAGAGAGAGACAGAGAGAGGTCTTCCATCTGCTGGTTCACTCCCCAGATGGCCACGACAGCTGGAGCTTGGCCTATCTGAAACCAGGAGCCAGGAGCTTCTTTCATGTCTCCCACATGGGTGCTGGAGCCCATGTTGAGCCATCTTCCGCTGCTTTCCCAGGCCATAGCAGAGAGCTGGATCCGAAGTGGAGCAGCTGAGACTCGATCCGGTGTCCATATGGGATGCCGGTGCTGCAGGCAGAGGCTTTACCCACTATGCCACAGTGGCCACCCCCCTCCCCGTCCCCCCCCCCCCCCCGTCTTCTTCTGTTTTTCTGCATGCACAGCTCTCTCCGCATGGAAGGAACTAGATTTAAGGCCCTGATGGAACTTGGCCACAAAACATTCTGTGCGGATCTTTAGTCCTGCCAGGGAGAGCAAGCAGTTCCAAGGGGCTGAGCTGATGTTCTTGCTGCAGACTTCTGAGTTCTGTCTGTTCAAAGACCGTTCTGCTAATTAGCCACCACAGTTCGTTGGTTAGGGCCGCTGCGTTGTTAAGGAGGTAGGCGTTGTACAACTCTGTCTGTCTGGCTGTCGGGATCCTTGCTCTTAGTTTGCTAACACTGAGTTCCTCTCTGTCATCATCAGAGGCTCTGAGAGCCCTTCTGTGGTTGCAAGCAGCCCAAGTATTCGAACACGGATCCGTGTGTGGGATAGGGGTGAGAAAGCTGTTGGGAGAAAAGTTTGGGTTAGGGCCAAACTGCAGGCCTGAATGATGGGAGAATAGACTTTATCCTTAAACATGCTGGAGAGCAAATCAGAATGTCTGGACTCATTCGCATCAGTAATTTGGACGAGGTGGGCTCCTTGTCCCTTCCTCTGCCCTTGTGAGCTGCAGCACAGGGCTTTGGAGTAAGGCATGAGTGTCAGTCCTTGACCCCCCGCTGCCTACCTTGGGAGAGAGCCTTCATCCCCTTAAGCCTTTATTTCTTTTTTCCCCCCATAAACCTTTTATTTAAGGAATACAAACTTCATGCTTCTCATAAATACAATTTTAGGAACATAGTGATTCTTCCCACCGTAACAACACTCCCACCCTTCTTCCTCCTCCTTCTCTTATTCCCATTCTTATTTTTTACTAATATCTATTTTCAATTAACTTTATACACATATGATTAACTCTATACTAAGTAAAGAGTTCAACAAATTGCATTAAAATAAAACTGTCACTCAACAGTGGAGACAAGGGCTGTTCAACGTCATCACATCTCAAAGTGTCAATTTCACCTCTATAGATTACCTTTTAGGTGCTGTATTAGTTCTCACAGATCAGGGAGAACATGGTATTTGTCCTTTAGGGACTGGCTTATTTCACTAAGTATGATTTCCAGCTGCACTCATTTTGTTGCAAATGACCAGATTTTTTTTTTGTCGCTGTGTAGTATTCCATGCTGTCTATATCCCATAATATCTTTATCCATTCTTCAGTTGACGGGCATTTGAATTGATTCCACATCTTAGTTATTGTGAATTGAGCTGCAAAAAACATGGGGATGCAGATAACTCTTTCATATGCTGATTCATTTCCCTTGGGTGAATTCCCGGAATGGGATGGCTGGGTCATATGGTAGGGCTATATTCAGATTTCTCAGGTATTGCCATACTCTTCCACAGTGGCAGTGCCAGTTTGCACTCCTACCAACAGTGCATTAAAGTACTTTTTCCCCCACATCCTCACCAGCATTTGTTGTTTGTCGATTTCTGTATGAAAGCCATTCTAATGGGGGCGAGGTGAAACCTCATTGTGGTGTTGACTTGCATTTCCCTGACAGCTAGGGATCCTGAGCATTTTTTCATGTGTCTCTTGGCCATTCGGATTTCCTCTTTTGAAAAATGCCTGCTCACGTCCTTTGCCCATTTCTTCACTGGGTTGTTTGTTTTGTTGTCGTTGAGTTTCTTGGTCTCTTTATATTTTCTGGTTATTAATCCTTTACCAGTTGTATAGTTTGCAAATAGTTTCTCCCATTCTGTCGGTGCCTCTTCACTTGGTTTATGGAGCTCCTGGGTGGATTAACCTCAGGACAGGATTATGTGGACCTGGCCGATTGCCTAAACCAGGGTGGTGCTCAGTGGTTGATTTCCCTGGCTCTGGCTTTGCAACTTAACAGCCGCTAAGCTTTTAACAAGGCATGTACGTGCTCCTGGCCTCAGTTTCCCTCATCTGTAAATTGGGCAGGAGAAGACGAGAATAACACTTGCTCACTGTGGTGTTCGGAGGTGTATCTGGACACCCGTGGCCGTGGCTGTGGCGGCTGGTCACCATTGTGTCACCTGCCGGTGGCTCCGTGGTCAGCTTCATAGCCATCCTCCTCGTGGGATGAAAGAGTGCTGGGTTGCTGTCAGGGAGGTCATGGATGTGTCTTCCTGGATTGGGACCAGCCGGAAGGCATGTTCCTGGCAGGTGGACATCCTGAATTCAAATAGCAAATCTTTTCTTTCTTTCAGAAGGCCTCTCAGCTGTCACTTATTCCTCCCTCACTGCCACGGTCTTAATCCAGACTCTTATCCCAGATCCAAACAGCAGCAGTAACACTGATCCCTTTGCTTTCGGTCCACATATGAGGCTTTCCAAAACTCCAGGGACTTCTAGTTCTTTTGCTGCTCAAAGACTTGTGGCCCCGTAACTTCATGGACCAGCTGAAGATTTTCAGGCTGATACTGAAGGTCTTCCAGTCGGGCCCACAAGTCCCCTTACACACTCACCACTAGAGTCTCCTCGTAGCCTAATGTATTCTTAACTTCTGTAATGTACGCACTCCTTTCTACTCTTTAACATATTCAACAATGCCTTATGAATATCTTCCATGTCAATGAATACTGATATAAATACTAATTTTAATAATGATTTAAGAATAGACTAAAATGTATTTCACTTTGTATGAATATTTGCCTCATTTTTAGTTTTTAACTTCCCACCATTTGTTTACCAATTGTTTTCCTGAAGGAAATTCCTAAATGTGTGACATAATTTGTCTATTTGGATTTGGAAATGGTATTGACTTGAAGAGAACAAATTTGCAGGTGTTCACTGTAAAAACAAAATAGATTGCTAGACAATCAACAGATGAAAATAACAATTCCATTACTCAGAGATAAAGTATAAACTGGGTTTTATTTTTTTTTTTTAAATAAAAGCCAAAGCTTTAATCCCTAGAAGTCTCACAAAAACATATTACAAATGACAGCATGAAATTCAAAGTTCAACTTTACAAAGTACCTTTAACTGGCAGGACAGTGTTGTTTTTTGAAATCTCAAATTTCTCAGTAGAGGCTGTTACAAACAGCTGTGTGTTCCATATTGCAATCACAGAAAGAACTCGGTGGCCTAAGCAGAGGTAAACTTTCTTGAAATTTACCAGATTCTGTTCTGGCTAGACCACCTCTGCCCCAGGCAATACTAACTGGAGCTTTTCAAAAACCCCTGGTCTAGTTTAATGGTACCTGCTGGTTCGCACGACAGCAGCTTTTAAAGGCTGCTTGTTCATCTGTAGCTGCATACTGCACACCATCTATGAAAAAAAGTATATCATGGTCCCATTTTTGACAGTGTTGCTTCTGTAATATTAAAACATCATCCTTTTTTTTTAGCTGGGTAGGATTTGGAGGTTATCAGTCTGTACATGAGTAACGGTCACGGGGGCCGGTGCTGTGGCATAGTGGGTAAAGCTGCCGCCTGCTGTGCTGGCATCCCATATGGGCGCCGGTTAGAGACCTGGCAGCTCTACTTCTGATCCAGCTCTCTGCTATGGCCTGGGAAAGCAGTAGAAGATGGCCCAAATGCTTGGGCCCCTGTACCTACATGGGAGACCAGGAAGAAGCTCCAGGCTCCTGGCTTTGGATTGGCACAGCTCCGACAGTAGCGGCCAACTGGGGAGTGAACCAGAAGATGGAAGACCTCTCTCTCTCTCTGCTTCTCTTTTTCTCTCTGTGTAATTCTGACTTTCAAATAAAATAAATAAATATTTAAAAAATCCTGAAGGTCAAAGCACATCCTATCTTGCTTAAGGGAACATCGTGAAGTAGCAAATTTTGATATTACACTATAGCTAGGATTTGATGACATTCCATCGCCAAGTTGACAGAACACATATTGCAATATTCTGATAAATTTCCTTCTATTGTCCTATTTGCCCAAATAGTTGAAATTTTATCGGGATACTCTGATGTCTTCACATTCTGCACATTATTATGACTTTTCTGTCAGACCTTATCTAGCAGATGCTTCAACAAAACCAACATGAGTGCTGACGTGATACATTACAAATGTCAAGGAGAGAAGCCATGCTTTTGCTGCCCCATGTCTTGTCATCTGTATGTTTTTAAAAAGATGTGTTTTAGTTTCAGGGTCCTGGCTTGGAGAATGCGATGATGCCACAGTGCTGTGTCACCTTCCTGACACAGGAGTTCATCACGCTGGGATCCTGTGTTAAGAACCTCCCACTCACCCATCTCCAGATCATTCCATCTCTTCACAGAGTCTCCACTACTTACACTGAGCCTGGCGAGCGCCCCAAATTCAGGGAGCCCCCTCTTCCTCTTTAGATTTCCTTTGCATAGCACACTGCCACCTGTATTGTACAGTTGCAGTTCAATGTAGAAGACTTGAATCAAACTATCCATTGGAAGAGTAAAACAGGATGAAGAGAAAAACAGAGCCACATCTTAACTTTGTTGGGCCCTAGGTATTTTTGTCTTCATGGGGTCTTTCCTGTATTTGAAATCTTTTTCATCATAGTTTCCAAGCCCTGGGTGCTGGGGAAACAGCAGTGAGCCAGGCAGGTCCCTCCCCTCCGGGTGCTTCATCCTTTGAGTCCAAAGCCCGTGCCCTGACTCTCAGGCTGCCAGCTGTGCATTCAGGATTCCTGGGCTCCATGGGCTGAGAAGTTTTGTGTCATACGGATGGACAGGCAAATCCCTGGGCGGATTTCATCCATCTCTGCCTCACGTTTGTTGTTAGAAATGAAGACAAGCTCATAGTTTAAAAAATAAGATGAGAGAAGAAGTAGAACTGACCTGTATTTTCAACATCCAAAATTACTGCTGCTATGTTAATGTATGTCTCCCCTGCCTTAAAAGTAAAAGGTATTTGTAATTCTTAAAAACATTTAATCATGGGGCTGGCGCTGTGGTGTAGCGGATAAAGCTGCCTCCTGCAGCGCTGGCATCCCCCATGGGCACCGGTTCGAGTCCCAGCTGCTCTATTTCCAATCTAGTTCTCTGAATGGCCTGGGAGAGCAGTAGAAGATGGCCCAAGTCCATGGGCCCCTGCACCCACGTGGGAGACCTGGAAGAAGCTCCTGGCTCCTGGCTTCGGATCGGTGCAGCTCCGGCCGTTGTGGCCAACTAGGGAGTGAACCAGAGGATGGAAGACCCCTCTCTCTCTCTCTCTCTCTCTCTCTCTGCCTCTCCTCTCTCTGTGTGACTCTGATTTTCAAATAAATAAATAAATCTTTAAAAAAAGAGTTTAATTATTCATTTATTCATTTTAAAAGCTGGGGGGGGGCAGGGCAGAGAGTTTCATTTCACTGGTTCCTTCCTCAAACACTCACAATAGCTGAAGCTGGGCCAGGCTAAAGCCAGGAGCCCAGGGCTCAATCAGGGCTCAAGGTTTCACATTAGTAGGAAGCTGGAATTGGGAGCAGAGCCAGGACTCGAACCCAGGTATGCCAATACAGGATACAAGTATCCCAAGTGGCATCTTACCCACTAGGCCAAATGCCTGCCCCAGCAGGTTTTTTTTTTTAAGAAGTAAAGTTTGTTAGGTATACTCATTTATACATTTTTATGTATTGTATCCAACAGTAAATTGTGCCTGTCTTCTGCATGCTATTGCTACTTATCTCTTTGGACCCAAAGGATTTTCCTTTTAGGATCTCTCTCCTTTTCTCCATTCTCTTTCCTCTGCCTCAGCAAAGGCTTACATTCTTCTTGCTCCCATCATTGCTACCCTGATCTCCCCATTTTGCCTGACTCCCTGATGCTGCCATAGGAAGCTGCCTAAGACCCCCCACCCTGCCATGGCTCCCAGTTGCCTTTAAATAAAGCCCCTACCCCTCAGCCTGGCTGTCAGGTCTCTTCTCACCTGGATCCTGTCTGCCCCCATCTTCACCTCATATTCCTTTCTTTTTCTCTCTCTGGCTTACTGGGTCTCTAGTGGATTAATGGCACTTCATTCATTAGCCAACCAACAGTAATTGAGCATCTGTATGTCCCCAGCTCCAGGCAACGTACCAGTCACTGTGCCACCTGTGAGTTGGACTAGAATAGAGAAAAGCAGAGAGAACTATGGCCGTATGGGATGTGGCAGGAAGAGGGGCTGGTTCCTGAAGCAGGAGGTGAGCCCAGAGACTTCCCGCAAGAGGCTGCTCCAGCGGTTGTGTGGGATGCCAAGGGACCCCGAGGGAGGAGTTGATGAGGCAGTGCTGGGCAGCTGAGTGCAGCCTGGCTGGGCCCTGAGGTCCCGGCCCAGGAGTTGGCATTTATCCCCAAGGCTTTGAGGGCATAGCGGCAGGTTGTCAGCAGGGGTGCAGTGGAGGTGACGGGAAGTGGACAGGTTGGAGAGGACGAGGACCACCCAGAGCTTGGTGTCCAGGCGGACGTCAGGCGAAGGAGGAGGAGGGTGCAGGATGGAGCCTTGCTTCTGCGACAAACCGCAGTGCTTTCCTCGGACGGAGCCCCTGCCTGGCTGCTTGTGCTTCTCAGCGCACCGTTACCTCTGCGTCACCCAGGGACCCTCAGTTCGGGCACTGTGTGTCCCTGGAAATCTCTCCCCACCAAGACCCAGCAGGAGGGGCCGGCACTGTAGCGCCACCTGCAGCGCCGGCATCCCAAGTGGGTGGTTCTAGTGCCAGCTACTATGCTTCTGATCCAGCTCTCGCCTGTGGCCTGGGAAAACAGTGGAAGATGGCCCATGCCCTTGGGCCCCTGCACCGATGTGGGAGACCCGGAAGAGGCTCCTGGCTCCTGGCTTAAGATTGGCTCAGCTCGGGCTGTTGCAGCCAACTGGGGAGTGAACCAGCAGATGGAAGACTTTTTCTCCTCTCTCCCTTTCCCTGTTTGTAACTCTGCCTCTCAAATAAATAAATAATCTTAAAAAAAAAAAAGAAGACCTGGCAAGTAAAGGCAGCAGTACAGAGCACACAGCACAACCTCTCCGTTGTGTTTTATGGCACGACACTCCTGCCATGGGGCATGAACAAGCTGAGTGGCACAGCCTGGCAGTCTCTCCTGGCCTCCCTGGCTTCTCCTTTTTTATAGCCATCCGTGGTCGCCTCCTTTTCCAACCCATCCTATACCGAGGAAGTTAAGCAAATTGTTCTGGTAGTAATTTTCACCACATCATATTAGTCTCTAGTTCCACGTGCAAACTTTTTTGACAAGTGGCTCCCACACCATGCCTGTGTGATTGGTTCTCAATCATGCATCTGTGACCTCTCTGGCTTATTATTGAAAGCAAGGCTTTAGCTGGTGCCGCAGCTCACTAGGCTAATCCTCCGCCTGCAGCGCCGGTACCCCGGTTGGGGCGCCAGATTCTGTCCCAGTTGCTCCTCTTCCAGTCCAGCTCCTGCACCCGCATGGGAGACCAGGAGGAAGCACCTGGCTCCTGGCTTCGGATCGGCACAGCACCAGCTGTGGCGGCCATTTGAACCAACGGAAGGAAGACCTTTCTCTCTCTCTCTCTCTCACTGTCTAACTCTGCCTGTCAAAAAAAAAAAAAAAAAAAAAAAGCGAGGCTTCTTTATTCACGGTGTTGTGACTTCTCACCACTTCCCATACCTAGCAGGCTCTCGGGGCGAGTTTCTGATGAATACTCTGCTTAAGTATGCCTAGTCCATACGTGTCACCATAGTAACTCCACACCTTGCCTTTTAAAGTAGGTGGCAGGGGTATGTAATGACCTGGATTCCTTCCTGTTCTGCCGCTAATCCTGTGGATGGCTGGTTTTGTTCCTACCCCCTCAAAGCCCAGGGAGCTCTGCACTCCATGAAAATGCCAGAAGCGCTGCCAGCTTCGCTACCTGACTCCTCTCTGCCTCCAAACACAATGCAAAACAAGCTCCAGTTTCCAGGCTGCAGCAGAAATAGAGATTGTTCTTCAGCTTCAGAAATGTCCTTGGCACAGAGCGCACACACCGACTTGCTACAGGAATCCTCTCTTTCGACCTTACAGGGCCATGGTTGAGATCTTGGGAGCCCTCTTCAGGCAGCCTGTCCTGGAGTGAATCCTCATCTGTCCTGATTGCCCTGTGGGAGGGAGGTAGAGATGCCCTAGCCAGCACCCAAAAACTGGAGCCAACCCCATGGGAATTCATGAATGGCTTCTCTGAGCTCCTGCCCCCAGGCAGCGCTGCCCTGTCGCACAGGCACAGGGGAATGGTGCTCCCATGGGTGTGGCTTGGAGGGGCGGGGCTTGCTGAGCATCATCTGGGTTCTGATGAAGACAGTGCTGGGCTCCTTGCACGGTGATACTTGCTCCTCTGCACCCTGTTGGTGTCCCAGGGGACAGGCCTGTGACCTGCATCCACTTCCCCCTGGATGGTGGCAATGCCTCTCAGAAGGCTGGAAGTGCAGGAAGGAGCTCAGAGGCCTGCGAACCCGCCTCCCTGCAAGATTGCCATAAGTTTGGCCCTGGAGACCACGGCTCCCGTTGGGTGGTCCCCCCCAGCAGGCCAGCAAACTCTCTGATGGCCGAAGGGCATTGTTGCTTTTGCCTTTCTCTTGTGGCCCCTGTACTCGACTCTTTCTAGCTGTGACCCAGTCTGAGTGTGCCGTCATTCCTTGTTGAATCCTGACCAATACAGCGCGGTAAGGCAAAGTCCTGGTCTCACTGGAGCTTACACCAGCATGGAGGAGAGACATATAACAAGATGGCAGATACAATACATATAACTTCAGATAGTGACAAGGGCTAAAAAAAAATGTGAACCGAGTAATGGGAGGGAGAGGGTCTAGGGGAGGAGAGCTGCTATGGGAATCCAGGAAAGGCTGCACTGAGGAAGTGACTCTGCCCCACCACCACGGCACAGCCGCACTGACACACAGGGAGGAATAATCCAGTCTCGTGAGGGCAGATGTAGACGGCCCCACACGGGGAAAGGTGGAACAGAATGGAGTGCAGTGGACCAGGAGAGAGCAGTAGGAGACGAGGCCAGGAGGAAGGGTGTCAAGGAGCTTGAATTTTTTTTTAAGCATTTTAGTTACTTTAGTTACAAAAACAAAAAACAAAAACCAGCCTTTTCCAAAGGCGACAAAGTGCACTGAAGGCCAGAAGGAATCTGGGTGTCAGCTTCTTACCCTCTGCTCCCAGACTGGAAGTGAACAAACGGCTCTCACTGGAACTCCAGGGGCCCCTGTGCAGCAGAGGGTTCCGTGGGTGGGCGGGGCGCAGAGCTGGGAGCCCAGTCTTGGTCGTGGCTTGGTTTGAGTGGGCTCCCAGGCCATTTCCGCGTACCGGTTGGTTGACATGCTTCACACTCACTCTAGGGGGGCATTCAATTAGGGAATGACACGGAGCCATGAGAATGGCTTTTTCAGTTGGATTCTGAACCACAATCAGGAATGAGTCTTTATCTGGTACAACCGTAATTTCTTTTTCCTTGCAGCAAATTCAAAGGGAGGTGAGGTCATTCTGGGGACCAATTTCACACAGGGTGCTCTGTGCCTTCAAGATGAGGTTGCGCACCAGGCTGGCATCCTGCGTGGTGATGGCATTGTCAAGATGCTCTCGATGGGCATGCCTTCTGGGTCATCATAACCACCCCTTGCACCCCCTTCCAGCTCTGAATTTGCGTTAGTGTCGCCTCCACCTTTGCTTGCACAGAGCTGTGAAAAGCAGGAAAGACAAGACACGTAACGTGCTCAGCAGTGCCTGCCACACAGCCAGCTTCCAGGGGGCACTATCACTGGGGCCCAGGAGTTTGAATTTTATCTTAAAGGCACAGATAAGGCATTGGAGAATTTGGGACCGGAAAGTTGTAATGGTCACTGTCTTATCTGAAATCAGATGACACAATCAATAATTAACTGGTGAAAATGTAATGAAAGGACAATTTCCATGGGTGTGGCTGGGATTAGGATACCAACAGAGAGTGGTGAGCATCCGGGAATCACACAAAAGAGTGAAGCTATTAGCGCCTCTAGACCTGTAGGGTACTAGGTGAGGGGGCCATTTGTGGCCTCTGGGAAGAGGAAGAGCCATGAAAGGGAGGACAGACAGGAGCTGGTGCGAGATGGTGACTTCCAGGGTCCCACGCACCAGACTTGGGAGGATGGAGTTGGAGTTGGACTACAGAATGCCCAGAGCCTATTGGGGTGAGAGTCCAGGTGAGGGAGCACGGCTTACGAGGCCTGGACATCAGGGCATGGCTGAGCACATGGTGATCTGCATGTCTGCTATGAAGTAGAAGCTAGAAAGAAGGAACTTCACACCTTCCAATGAATGAATGAATGAGTGGATGAATTCCCATAGTCCCAATGTTTGTCAGCAAACCCTAACTGCTCGTGAACTAGAACACCTTGCAGACTCAGTTAGGAAACTGTGAGAAGGCAGTCACAAGCTTAGGTGGTACAGGGCGGGGGGAGGAGGGTGCTGGCCCCACAGAAGGGCACTGAGATTGAAGCGTTGCACAAGCCTGAGTCTGGGAGAGCTGTCTGGCCCTGGAGCCAAGCCGCAGCTTCAAGGATGATTTGTTCCGCCAGCTTCTCAGAACTTTCCAAAGTCCTTGCACTGTGGCACTACCGGTGCTGTCCGAGGGCCAGGACAGCCCAGCAGGTGTGTGGGGTTAACAAAGGCAGCGCTGCAATGCACCTGTTCACTCACACCCAGGGGTGCGAACCTTCCAGGCTAGGGGAGAGAGATGCCCTCCAAATCAGCGGTCCTCAGTCCCCAGGGCACAGAGTTCTTACTAAGACTGAATTCTAGCCAGTGCTGTGGCGCAGTAGGCTAAGCCTCCACCTGTGGTGCCAGAATCCCATACAGGGGCCCGTTCGAGTCCTGGCTGCTCCTCTTTTGATCCAGCTCTCTGTTATGGCCTGAGAAAGCAGTAAAAGAAGGCCCAAGTGCTTGAGTCCCTGCACCTGGACTAAATTCTTTTTTTTTTTTTTTAACAAAGAAACCTTTTATTTAAGGAATACAAACTTCATGCATCTCATAAGTACAACTGTAGGAATATAGTGATGCTTCCCACCATACCTGCGCTCCCACCCACATCCCACTGCTCCTCCTAATCCCTCTCCCATTCCCATTCTCCACGAAGATCCAGTTTCAATTAACTTCATACCCAGAAGACCAACTCTATACTAAGTAAAGAGTTTAACAATTTGTACACACACACACACACACACACACAAAACTCTTCCTCCACAGTCGACAAAGGGCCATTCAAAGTCACTGCATTGTTAATTCACTTTTTTTTTTTTAAGAAACTTTAAAGAAGCACCCATGAATGAACATCTCTTGGGAACACTTAGACATACTTATAACACAACTCTTTGAGGACAGAGGACCTGCATGGGCAATTAGTGCACAGTGACTCTTGTTGTTAATTTAACAATTAGCACTCTAATGTATGACATCAGTGACCACCCGAGGCTCTTGACAGGAGCTGCCTAGGCTATGGAAGCCTTTTGAATCCACAAACTCTGTCAGTATTTAGACAAGGCCATAAGAAAAGTGGAAGTTCTCCCCCACCCCTTCAAGAAAAGTACATCCTTTTTTGATGACCACTTAAAAAGACTAAATTCTAAGGAAAGACAACCCTTGGGTGAGGTGACTCAGGGCAAGTCAATATGCATAGTCATCTTTGTTGGTTTTGCTCGTGGTGAGATACATCTGAAAAAACGCAACAACAAAGACAGGCGGTGCTCTCTTAGGAAACCTCAGCTGCTCCTCACTGGCGTTAGTCTTAGCTTGTGCTTTCCAAATGGTTTTAGCAGGACTCTCTGTCCAAACAAAATCTGCCACAGAATCTTAATGTACAATCCAGGCGGAATTCAAGTAGCCACTCCTAACACCTTCACAGACCTGTTTCCAACTAACCCTAGAGGGACCAGCCTGGGTGTGTGTGTGTGTGTGTGTGTGTGCACGAGCTATACTAATATTGAGATAGGACTTGCGCACAGGACAATTGACTCTTCTTTTTGTGCAATTTGATATCAGGACATGAAATGGCTCTATCACCCCGAAATTCCTTCATAACCTTTTTGTAGTCAATTCTCTTTCTTCCCATCGCCTCTCTGCCACCACAGATCCGTTTTCTGTCCCAATAGCTTTGCCTTTTCCAGACTATCACATATGACATTCTGGACTCGTGCACTACCTAATGTGTCGCACTTGCTTCCTTCCGTTGGCCTGATGCTGTTGAGGTACACGCGCATTTCCGCGGGGATCGGCCATTGGTTCCTTTTTCTTGCTGGGGAGGAGTCCGTTGTTCCTGGGAGCTTCCCCAAGTTGCCCTGCAGCTTTCAATTTCTTTTCCACATAGACTACAAAGTGCTCCATTCAATGAATTTCCTTTCTGCCTTAAAATGCTGGGATGGATGCCCTGGGGACTGCCTTGCAGGTGAGTGAGCGGGAGAACTGGGTCACGTGGCTGCCTCCCAGCTGGCCCCCCAGCCTCCAAAGTGCCTGAGTCTTCCCCAGGACTAACCCTCGCTGGCATTTTCTAATCCCTGGAAGAGAGTACTCTTTGCTTTCCCCTTTTTTATTTTAATTATAACCAACAGGCAAATGCTTAAGCTGGTAAAAAAAAGTACAAGCAATCTTCAAAAATTTCATGGAAAAAATGCCTACCGAAGAAAATTAATTGCGAGTAGATTTCAAAAAAATTCTACACCAAAATAAGTGTACCTTTTCAGCTCATTTTCCATGAACTTTTGAAGTATACTTACACAAGTGCTCCTCCCCCTGGGGTTCCGCCCTGATAAACCCCATATGCGTGGATAACGCGTCAAACTGAATGTGCATTGGACGATGCAGGCCACCTCGCACTGTGGTTTAGCTTCACAGTATGCGTAGAGTATTATTTACACTCCCATTGGTGGGGCTGATGGGAAGCTGTGGCTGCTCAGCTCCACGAGACAGTGCCCGGCTGCATATTGCTAGCTGTGGCAAAGATCAAAATTCCAAATTCACAATGTGGTTTCTACTGAATGCGTATCACTTCTGTACCACGGCAGAGTCAAAAATCCTGAATGAAGCAAACCATCATCTGCTGGGGACTGTCTGGACAAAGGAATGCATTTGTTCAGAAATAAACCTAAAGTCTTCCGATATGCACCCTAAATACAAATGCCATGTAAAGACCCCAGTGTTGGCTACTGCTCACGTGGCTGCACCATTGTGAGGCTGTGACCCCGCTGTGAAGCACAAACCAAAGCGCCAAGGGTGTCCCACCTTTGTCCTTCCCAGCTCCGCTCTCCGAGACCAGTCCCAGCGCAGGAGCCTGCAGCATTTCTTTCTCTGTTTGTTTCAAAATACTTTTTTTGTTCTGGATTTTCCTAATTTGTCATGTTTTACAGGTGAGTACATATTTATAAACTGCCCCCAAAGTCTGTGAAAACATGGAGTGCGGGGCCAGTGCTGTGGCGTCGCAGGTAAAGCCGCTGCCTGCAGTGCTGGCATACCATATGGGCGCCAGTTCAAGTCCCGGCTGCTCCACTTCTGATCCAGCTCTCTACTATGGCCTGGGAAAGCAGTAGAAGATGGCCCAAATGCTTGGGCCCCTGCATCTGAGTGGGAAACCCGGAAGAAGCTCCTGGCTCCTGACTTTAGATTGGCCCAGCTCCAGCCATTGCAGTCTTTGGGGAGTGACCCAGCGGATGGAAGATTCTCTCACTTCTCTGTCTGCCTCTGCTTCTCTGTAACTCTGCCTTTCAAATAAATAAATAAATCTTAAAAAAAAAAAAGAAAAAGAAAAACATGGAGTGCAATCGCTGACCCAGTGTCATGGAGGCCTTGATTCCAATGCCAAGTCTTAAAGCATGCCTGGGAAGTAGAGCCCTCCATGCAGACCAAACAATTCCTGTGACGACTCAGGGATTTGAAGGAGAATGGCAGAAAAGCGAGCCCTGCAGTGTGCAATGCTAAGTGGCGGGCTGTGTGGACCCTCGGGCAAGGGTGCCAGGTGGAGCTAGGGAGCGCCACAGGGCCAGCTCACAGAGCCCGAGTGCTCTGCTCCGCTTTGGACCCTAACCTCAGCGATGGGCACAAGTGAAAGGCTTTGGCTGGAGGAGGGTCAGTGTGCATTTGGAAAGGTCCCTCTGACCTCTGAGGTTGGGAAACCTGCTGGAGAGTCCTGATACAGGGCTGGTGAGAGATGACGGATCAGCAGAACGATGGAGAGAAAGGGGTCTATCCTAAAGACAGGTGGGATGCAGAACTGATAGTCTGGGAGAAGAGTGAGACAAAGGGAGGCGCAAATGATTTCACTTGGCTACCCCAGCAGCACTGTGACATAGATGTCATTATGTCCATTTTCCACAATGGAGCTTCAAGTGGTTAAACAACTCACAGGATAAATCCCCTGTCTCAGTATCCAGGCTCTGCACTCAGGAATCACTCGTGTGGGTGAGACTGAGAAGCACATTTAATGAATTAGGGAAATTGTAAGTAAACAAAAACAAGGGCACTCTTCCTACGCTCTAGCGTCTACAGTACCTTGGCCAAGGTACTTGGAGCAGTGCAAGTGGAATGAGCATATCTTTAAGGGGCATGTCCTGTTCTCCTTCCCACTCTCCCTCCTCCTCTCACCTGGGGAAGAGAGATTTCTAGAACAATGTGCTCCCGTTGGAGGGCGTTTGAGCAAAGCCTGGGGCTGCCAGCTGCCTTTGCTGACACAGCCACAGCCCCCACCACCATTTTATTGCTTTTGAGTGAGCGACCTCCTCCCCATGCTCCAACTGCTTTGGAGATGAAAGAAGGCGCCGAGGGAATTATCCTTTTACCCATAATATTGTGGCTGTAATTTAAAGCTGCCATAACTCATGTATAGAGCTGTGACCATAATACCATGGAAAAAGCCATCATTCAGACCCCAAAGGAAGAAATGTGGAATCCTGTTTCTTCCAGCTGTAAATTGCCTCCAAGCCTGCAGACAGCTGCTGGCACAGCCAGACCTTGGAAACTAACGTTTGGGAAGTTATCCATGATGCACTGCGATTCTTTTCTTTGCTCCCTTTTTTTCACATCTTCGCTAGCCCTTTCCTGTCCTGGAAGGTGAGCAGGACCAGACCATCAGTCCTTACTGGGTGAGCACTCGCCAAATTTGGGAAAGTCCCTGAAAGATTCTCGGAGCTGGATTAAATTTATAGCTAACAATGCTTTGTCAGTTTGGGATGGATTAGTTAGATTCGTCCTCTGGTGCTTATGCCTTCAAAACTGTGAACTCAGGCTCTGGGATTACGTGGCTTGGATTTCACCTCATCTCTGGCACTTTGATTTTGGTTTTGTTGTTTTCATTTATTTCAGAGGCAGAGAGTAGAGCTCTGATCTACTGCTTCACTCCCTAAATGTCCACAGAGGCAGAGGCTAGGCCGGGCTGAAGCCAGCAGCCAGGAGTTCAATCCAGGTCTCCCACATGGGTGGCAGGAATCCAACTACTTGAATCATCCGATGCTGCCTCCCAGGGTGTGCATTAAGTGGAATTGCAAGCGGAGCCAGGACTCAGCAGAATTCCGTTATGGAATACTGGCATCCCGGCTGGCGTCAGACACCCAGCGCGCAGCTCTGACACTTCTTACCAGTGTGACTCTAGTCAAGTAACTTAACCTCTCTGATCCTCAGTGTTCCACTTTAGAATGAACAGCCTAGGTATTATTGACTTTGTAGGGTTGTTTTGATTTCTACAAAGATACATGGACATAAACTGACGCGAGGCGTGGTGTGTGGTTTGTGTGGTTGCCTGGCACACTGGCGACCCCACACGGATGATGCCTCTTGGTGTTCAAGCCCCTGGGTAGTCCCCTGGCCCACAGATTCTGCACTTGGCCATTGGGATACTGGGATGGGAGTGCAGTCTTAATCAGTGCCTGTAGATAGGGGCTTGTCTTCTTGGGATGCTTGCTTTTGGAGTTCTGAGCACCTAAAGAAGTTGGGCTGCCCTTTGTGGAGAGAGAAACGCACAGCCAAACTCCAGCTGCTCTTGCCATCCCAGATGAGAAACCAGGCAGCCATCTTGGAATTCCAGACACCTCATAGAGAAGAAGAGTCATCAAGCCAAATCCAATCAAACCATAAAACTCTAAGAAATAATAACATATTGTCTTAAGTACTGTGTCTTGTGGTGACTTGCTACACAGCAAAAGACAGCTGAGATGCAGTGAATTCAGAAGTATTAAAGTTGTCATCATTAGCCAATAACTTGGTTTCTTCTCCAGTAGTTAACATTTACACAGGGAGTGGTGCTCCTTGACAACTCATTCCCTCAACAAAGCAAAGCTGTCCTGCTCCTACCGGATGCAAGTGACAGTGACTGCTCTCCCATTTTGATAAAATGGTACCCAGGCCCCAGCCAAGTGGGCCTCCAGAGCAGTTTTGAACTCATAGGTCTATAAATCAGGACATTATTAGTTTCTCATGCTTGGATTATCATTACTTATTTTGTAACCACAATATGAGTATTTATACATTTTTTAAATTTAAAAAATTGCCCAGAGGTGGAGCTGACATTGTGGTGCAGTAGGTTAAGCCCCAAACTTGCAATGCCAACATGACATATCAGAGTGCCAGCTCAAGTCCAGGCTGTTCCAGTTCCAATCCAACTTCCTGCTAATGCTCTTGGGAAGGTAGCTGAAGATGGGCCAAAAGCCTGGGCCCCTGCCACCCATGTGGGAGACCAGGATGTTGTAGCCACTAGTGAACCAGCAGACAGAAGAGTCTTCCTCTGTGACTTCTCTGTCTCTGTCTCTCTCTGTGTCGCTCTGCCTTTCAAATAAATACATCTTTAAAATTATTTTCAGGGCCTGCATTGTAGCCTAGCAGATAAAGGCTGCTGCCCGCAACACCAGCATCCCGCATGGGCACTGGTTCATCTCCCAGCTGCTCCACTTCCCATCTACTTCCTGTTAATGGCCTGGAAAAAGCAGCAGAAGATGGCCCAAGTGCTTGGGCCCTTGCCAACCACATGGGAGATCCAACTGAGGCTCCTGGCTCCTCCTGGCCCAGCTTAGGCTGTTGTAGCCATCCAGGGAGTGAATCAGCAGATGGAAGAACCCCCTCTCTCTCTGTCTCTTTCTTTTTCTCTGAAACTCTGATTTTCAAATAAATAAATAAAATCACAAAATTTTTTTTCCAATGTATAGAAGATTTTTGTACAGAACTGGCTCCCTTACTGACTCTTCCTAAGAGGAAGTTGAAAAACACTTAACCCTACATCCAAACCACAGCCGCTCAAGGATAAAAGGGCCTTTGAAAGGTCAGTCCGTCTGCGCCACTCTGCATAGGCTTTTCATCTCCGCTTCCTGGAGAGACTCCCGTTTCTAAAGAGCTGCAAGCGCCGTTCCCTGGGTGGCAGCCACAAAGCCCTTCATGCATGACGTGGGTGTTTCCAGGGGAAACCGCAGGGCAGTGTTCGCTCTGGGAACCTCTTGAGGCTGCTGCGTTAGGGGCTGTGGTAGTGCAGGGTCATGTTTGCAGCCGCGAAGCGCCGTTGGGTAGGAAGCCATCCATACCCTGCTCTGTGCACGCAGCTTCTCCCGGGCCTGTGGGAGCCGAAGCAAAGCCATGAGGTCCTCCCCATGCTTCTCTTTTGCCAGCCCCTGCCTGCCTTCATTTTCTCCAAGAAGTTGAGGACAGTTGTTTACAGGACAAATGAATTTTAACTGCATTATTTTTCCCTCTATATTTGCATCTTCAGCTAAATCGCTCTCCGTGTCTGTGTGTGTGTGTTTGATGTGTACATAGTGTGTAAACCAATGAATCATCCAATTATAGAAGTAAAGGCCTGATATATATTATATAGATAGAGATATAGATAGATACCCTGTTCATCTAATTTTGCAATCAGAGAGACAGGAAGTACAGTCTGTTTCAACTCCCCAGATTCATTTTAAGAAATGAATGAGGGGTGGGGGCAGGAGTCAGAGAGGGAATGAGGAAAAGCATTTGGCCCGCAGACAAACATTCGCAAAATACCTCAAAGTTAGACTTTCAACATTGCTTCCAAATGAGGTTATAAATACAGTCATAGACACAGATGCTTCCCCTCTAGCTCTAAGCTCGTGGCCATGATCGGGTCATCCTACCTCGAGGATGCCATGAATTAATTAAAGGAAAAAAAAAATCCTAACTTCTGCTGTTACCTGGGACTATCTCCGTTATGTGTCATTGCATTTCTTGAATTGAAGGCTATAATTTGTTAACTGTAAACCATAAAAATATGCCACAGTGTCATGAGCCTGTTGGGGCAGTTCTTTCAAATATTAACAGCTAAGCATTTATGCAGTGCTTGTTCCAAGCTGGGCGCTTTGCAGGAAACTTCCCACAGCTTGGTGGAAACAGGAATATTCCACTTCACATCGGGGTACACGGAGGCCACTGGGGACTAAGTCACAGAGCTGGGATCTGAGCCCCAGCAGCCTGGCTCCAGCTCCAACACGCTCAACGTCCAGTTTCAAAAATGCCCACACTGGAAACCCCGTGATCTCCCAGACATGCTGGAGGCTCGGAGGAGAAAGAATGAGAAGGCAGCAGAGGTGGCTTTGTCAGAACGCAAGGGTCAGGGGCATCTGAGGGGTTGTTGAGACACCACCTACAGCACTGGAATCTTCCAGGTACAGGTGTGTCTGGCCAAGTGCTTCCTTTAGTTGGTCCCTCACTGCGCACCCAGCCCCTCCACTCTCTCCCTCTCCTTCCCAGCTTCCCCTCCACCTGTTTCCCCATTCTTGCGGGGCAGCAGTGGGGTCCTGAATCCTTTCTTTATGTGTTCTCCCTCTGGCCTGGCCCATGCCCCGCCTTCGTGCCTGGCCACTGGCTCTGGGCTCCCTAGTAAAGTCTGTGCACTGCCCCTGGGTCAGGCATGGAAAAGCCTTCCAGGCCCAAGCTGGCAGAGTGGAGGAGTGTGGGAGTGTGGGGGTGGGGGCACCCCTGTCTGCACTGTCGCCCCGGCGACAGGCGGAGTGTGGGAGAGATGTGTGCTTCACAGCCGGGTGGAGACCTGCTGACACTGCACTTTCTACTTCTGTGCAGTGGCACGGAGACGATTTTATTCACGACAATGCCAGCGAGCCCGGGCCACACAGACAGGGCTGGTCACGGCTGCTTGAGTCATTAGGCCCCACAGACACAGGGGCTGCGCGTCTTGAAATAGTTTACAGAATGTGTGAGGCCAGGAGGAGCTACAGATTTCAACAAAGGACAAGTAAATCATAAAATAAAAATAAACGTCTGGTTACATGCCTACAAAGCTGCACAGTGTATCATCTGGTCAGCTGCAAGTGAACTTGCGTGTAAACACTACTGAACGTGGAATGCGGTGGTTTCGCATGATTTAACATGCATGGTCGCTGAGCAAGCCTCTGGGGTGGCAGGATCCCACGTGCTGCCAGATTTGCATGGGGGAGAGGCACCATCAACCCGTAAGGGGCAGAATGAGACAAAGGAGGGGTACCCATGTGTTCCCCAATGACACCCACGTGTTCCCCAAAATGGGCCCCTCCCCACAAATCTTCTTGAAAAGCCTTATTTTATTTACTTGAAAGGCAGAGTGACAGAGAGAGACAGAGACAAAGATACCTTCTATCTGCTCTTTCACTCCCCAAACGGTCAGGGCTGGGCCAAGCTGGAGCCAAGAGCCTGGAGCCCCAACCTGGACTCATACGTGGGTGGCAGGAACCCGAGTACTTGAGTCATCGTCTGCTACCTTCCCAGGCACCATGGGAAGCAGAGCAGCCACCTCTTGAACCAGTGCTCTGGTATGGGATGCCAACGTCACAGGTAGTGGCTTAACTCACTGTGCCACAGTGTCAACCCTGGGCCCACAAATCTTGAGTAAAATCCCCCAAAATTGTGATCTTGGTGCAACTGAATTTCTCACAGAAGCCAGGAAGGGGAGTCGGCAGGGGACTGAGGATGGAGGTTTGCTTCTCTCTCAGCATCTCTGAAACTGAACACATCTCCACCTGCTTCTAGCTGCACGTCCAACATCTTGTATGAGGGTACTAAAATAAATTCCCCCAGGGGAGTGGGCGTTTAGCCTAGGAGTTAAGACACCCACATCCCCCATCACAGGGTCTAGGCGCGATCCCTGACTCTGGCTCCAGACTCCAGCCTCAGCTGCTGCGATCCTGGGAGGCAGTGGGGATGGTTCAAGGGGTTTGGGTTCCTGCCACCCAGGTGAGACCCAGACTGAGTTCCATGACCATGGAGGATATTTGGGGATGAAACCAGGGCGTGAGATTCTCCCTGCCCCCTCTCTCTCTGTCTGTATCTCCCTGCCTCTCAAAAAGAGAGAGAGACAAAGGAAAGGAGGAGAGAGGGAAGAAGGGGGAGAGGAAGGAAGGAGGGAGGGAGGGAGGGAGGAGAAAGTTTTTGGAAAAGAGAATTAAAAGCTAATTTATTTTGGTGCAAACTTCATTTGCCATCTGGGGCAGGTGCTGTGGCACAGCAGGTGAAGTGACTGCTCGTGACACCCACACCCCATGCAGAGTATCTGGGTCAAGGCCTGCGTCTGCTTCTGGTGCAGCTTCCTGGGCATGCGCACCCTGGGGGCAGCAGCTATGACGCAAGTACTGGGGTCCTTGCCATCCGCGTGGGTAGGAGAACCCAGGGGAGGTCCTGGCTCCTGGCTCAGCCTGGCTCAGCTCCAGGAAATAGTGGATAAGGGAGTAAACCAGCAGATAGAAGACCCTGCTTTTAAGTAAAAATAAACTTAATTTTTTTTTTAAATTGTAGGAATCTTCAAAAAATTGGTGAAACATGCATATTATGGGAAAACTATGCATGGATTTCCACGTTTTCGGCACCAAAATAAACTTATCTTTTCATTTCCTTTCTCATGAACTTTTTGAAGTCCATCCTAGTTCAAATGGCCACTTTCTGTCACCTGGACAATACGTGAGCCTCCCATAGGTCTCCTGCTTCTGGTACTGCTTCTGCACAACCTGCTCTCCACAAAACAAAAGCAGTGGCCTTTTATAACTGGAAGCCAGACCCTACTTGGAATAAGCTGGCACCGCCTCCTCTTCACTTAAAGCCCCCAGTGACCTGGCCCCTGCTGGCCGCTCATCCGCCATTGCCAACCTTTCTCTCCTGCATGCAACCAACCCCATCCAGCTCAGCCAGACCTCACAGCCTCCGCCCTGGAAGCTTCCTTTTCCTGGACACACTGCCTCTCCTGACCCCAGATCCAGGCCACCAAGCTGGGGGCCATGTAAGGGGCCCTACGCCAGGGGACTTCCCCAACATGGCAGGATCGCCCATGGCTGTGTTTCATCTCCTTCTTCAAGCTCATCACCACTGGAAGGTATCTTTGCACTGTTTGATCCTTTCACTCTTGCTTGTTTGCCTGCCTACCCCCACCCTCAGCCCCACTGGAAGGTAAGTCCCTCCAGAACAGGAACTTGGCTGTGGTTTTCACTGTTGTGTTCCTGCTGCCTGCACTAACGCCTGGGGTGTAGCAGGTGGTCAACAAATACCTGTAGAAACAATAAGTGAGAAAATGAACCAATGGGCCTGAACCAATGGGCACTGATCACTGGGGGTGCTTTGAGGTCCCGAGGGTAGGGGTGCACTAGTTTTTATGCAATCTTCAAGGAGTTTCCAAGTAACATCTGGCTTGTGCATGTATTTTATCATATCTCATTGTAAAAGAATTTGGAGGCATTTTCGAAGATATATGTAGTGTAATAAAGTTTTTAAAAAGGAAATAGTGGATAAGGGAAAGAAATAGAGTGTTGAAAAAAAAATAAGATGAAATGGGGCAGGATGAGCAATTAAGATAGTATCGCGAAGTCAGTTCCTTCCACCTTGCCAGAAGTGGACTGCAAATTTGATTCTGAACTCAACAGCCAGTGACAGCTTATCTACACTGAAGTCCTTGCAAAAGAGAAGTGTGTTAGGGCCTCCTTATTGAATTGTGACCTTTTTGCTGTGAGGCGTAACAACTAGGCAGCATACGCTCCCAATGAATGCTCCTAGTCTTGGTTTTAGCGCTGAGCTGGGTGTGTCCATCAATTAATATTTGCTGAGCATTGCACTCGAAGGGCTTCCACCTCCCAGCAGACTCCTGTACTTTTCTCAAGTAACCTGGCGATATTCTGATTCCACAAAGGTTGCGTGAGGAGCTCAGTCTGACCAGGGAATAGGTGGTGAGCCTGCGGGGTGCTGTGGGTCTGAGACAGCTGACCTCTCAACAGTAGAAAACTTGAACTTGGGTATCACTTATAGGCTCCTTAAGAATAACACGGTTTGTTCTCTTGATGTTGTCATCTCAACCCTCTTTCCTAGAATAAAGGCCCTCCATTGGCTTAAGGTTTTCTAAAACGTCCATGCTTTCCAAGACTGGTCATCTTTGTTTTTCTCTTTGAAGATTTCCTATTCTCTCTCTCTCTCTCTCTCTCTCTCTCTCACACACACACACACACACACACACACACATACACTCACTCACACATGCACACACACACATTTTTGAAAGGCAGTTTGTAGCAAAATGTTCAAAGCAGGGACCATGGAATATTGACTGTGTTGCTTGCTAGTTTTGAGCTTCAGTTTCCTATTGCAGTTGGAGGTGATAATTGCACTGACCTCCTAGGGTGACTGTGATGAGAATTCAATGCATTTGTATGCATAAAGCGCTTAGAAGAGAGCCTGGCACACCGCAAGCACCGTGTGAGCATTAACAATCATTTGCTTGCACACCATTCCCCTTTAAAATGATTCCCTGCCCCATTTCCAGGATCTGTGTGCCTTGGCAGGAGCTGTATCGATCCCTGCTGTCTCCTATCTCCATGTCTCTGAACATGCTGGGAATTTCTTCATGTTCTTTGCTTGAAGAACTCCTACTCATCCTTCACAGCTAGTCTCAGATGTTCCCTCCAAGGGCTCAGCCCCTCCTCTGGGCTCTCTGGGCATCACAGCACTCAGAATACCCTGAGATTCGATCTGCCTACCTGGCTGTCTCTGTGAAAGACTGTCAGAACAAGGGCCAGGACCGGAAACTCTGTGTTGCAATGTCTAACACATTGCTTGCTTCACACTGGGCACTTGGTTCAATGCTAGTTAAACAGAATACGGGCCAGATCCCATGGAGAAAAATCAGCCAACAGAAGGACACGTCTATTCCTTAGACGTCTGTTACTTAACCAATCTCACTTAAACATGCTTGCTTTTCAAGCTAGAACTAAAGAACCTGTTTTCATTCTTTATCATTTAAATAAATTGAGATATAGCTCACCTTCATAAGAAACACCCTATTTTCCTTGCAAAAACATTTGGGGAAAGCAGCGCGAAGTGTTGGACAGTGCCTGTGACCGCTCACAGGATTTAAGTCCCACTTGTGGTCCTCCGACCTCTGAGATTTGGAGCAAATTAGTTAATCCTCCTGGACTTCAGTGTCCCTATCCGTAAAATGGGCATTATGATAAGTGGCTTGTCTCCCCCTTGGATGTCTTGCGAAGATCAAGCATGCTGACATGAGGTAATATAGTGTCCGGGGGAGAAATCCTGGTGCATGGATTTAGACATCTCTCTAGATAAGGCGTGGGACAGTATCTGGCTACACAGTTAACTGATGGACATGCTATTCCCTTTGAATCAAAATTCACGTACAAAGAAGTGGCACATATATATTTTTGATCATTCCATTTCATGAGATGTTAAGAGATGCTCCAATATCATTTACATGAATAGCATTGCTTCGGGAAGTAGGGTGGTGGGACAGCCCAGACCCAGTCTATGTCTGCACAGCATGTTGGGTGTCCTAGAGGAGAGGATGACTATGGAACTTCATCAAGGGAAGGTGGGAGCAGGGCTGGACAGTGTACCCACTCCAAACGCCGGGCTGAACAAAGTACGACTACTTCTACACAGCAACTTGTCAGCTAGGAGAGGGCCTACATACCAGTCCTCTAATTTTCCTTCGCTGCTTTCTAATTTTGCTGTGATAACAGAAGGAAACCACAGCATGTCCATCAGAAATCAGAGCATGCCCATGAATAACTAACAGACTGCATACAGTTTTCCCAGCGAATTTTCAAAGCCAAACATGGGGTGGCTTTTGTATAAAAATTGCCAGTGCGCTTTTTCCGATCTGGTGGGAGCTCTCCGAAGGGAACATTACAGCTCTGATGAACAACGGCCCTTCTAAAGAAGCTGGCGTGAGGCACACACTGCATGCCACTGAGCAGAACACCACGCCTGTCGCCAAATGTTGCCGCTCTCCCACCATTAAATAAATATATGCATGTGTCATTGGCTTTATTTCCAAGTCTTAGGCTCTATAGAAACCACGCTCTTGATTACTATTAATAATACTGTAGTTAAAATACATGTAGAGCCAACGAATGGTGCTTTGTCCATAGATAATGCTTTTGACTAAATTTCCCACTGTCTGTTACTTATTATCGACAACACTCTCATTTCTTTTTTGAAAGATTTATTTATGTATCTGAAAGTCAGCATTATAGAGAGAGAGGGAGAGACAGAGAGAGGGAGCGAGTTTCTATCTGCTGTTTACTTCCCAGATGACCGAAATGGCCGAAGCCTGGAGCCAAGAGCTTCTTCCTGGTCTTCCATGCGGGTGCAGGGGCCCAAGCACTTGGGTCATCTTCCACTGCTTTTGCCAGGCCACAGCAGGGAGCTGGATCAGAAGTGGAGCAGCTGGGACGTGAACCGGCCCCCATATGGGATGCTGGTGGTACAAGCAGCAATTTACTTGCTACGCCACAATGCTGGCCCCAACACTTTGATTTCTCTACCAATAAAATAAATTAAATAAATGGGGGCCGGTACCATGGTGCAGTAGGTTAATCCTCCAACCACGGCACTGGTATTCCATATGGGTGCCGATTTGTGTCCTGGCTGCTCCTGTCCAATCCAGCTCTCTGCTGTGGCTTGGGAAAGCAGAACATGGCCCAAGTGCTTGGGCACCTGCACCCATGTGGGAGACCTGGAAGAAGCTCCTGGTTCCTGGCTTCGAATCAGCGCAGCTCTGGTGTTTGTGGCCACTTGGGGAGTGAACCAACGGAAGGAAGACCTTTCTCTGTCTCTCCCTCTCACTGTAACTCTACCTCTCAAATAAAAAAATAAAATAAATGATAACAATCTTTTCTATAAAAGTTAGCTTTATGCAACCAGTATTTTAATCAATGAATCAATAAAAATAATGACATCTACTCATAGACCAGGATATTAATAACTGACATTTATTATGTGATCAGCATTTTTCTAAGTATTGTTGTCCCCATTTTATACATGAGGGAGGTGAAGTTCAGAGAGGTTAAGTGGCTTCTCTAACATGGAATAGCTAGAATTTGTATCCAGACAACTGTGTTCTAATGCTTCCCCATCTATGCAAAGATCTTGCTCAATAAATTTTATTTTCTTAAACAATGACACAATCATGACTATTTTGTTTTAGAGAGAACACTCACCAGTGGCTCCCAATAATTATAATCAGAATTTTTATTGCTTTTTCTTTTTTAAAAAATATTTATTTTATTGATTTGCAAGACAGGATTACAGAGAGAGAGAAAGAGGGAGAGAGAGAGAGAGAGAGAGAGAGAGAGAGAATCTACCATCTGCTGGTTCACTCCCTAAATGGCTGCAATGGCCATAGTTGGGCCAATCCCAAGCCAAGAGCTTCTTCTGGGTCCTACATGGGTGTAGAAGCCCAAGCACCTGGGCCATCCTCCATTGCTTTCCCAGATGCATTAGCTTGGAGCTGGATTGGAAGCTCCAAGCCAGGATTTGAACCGGTGCCCATATGAGTGTAATGGATTAAGCTGCCACCTGTATGCAGTGTGTTTGTTAGTTATTCACAATATGCTCTGATTTCTGATGGAAGTGCTCCAGTTCTGTTATTTTTAAATTTTTAAAATGTAATTATGCTTGTATTTATTTGAGAAGCAGAGAGACAAAATTCACTGGTTCACTCCCCAAAGGCTTTTGCAAGTACTAGGGCTGAGACGAGGAATTCAAGACAGGTCTCCCATGAGGATGGTGGGGACCTAACCACGTGAGCCATCACCTGCTGCTGTCCAGGATGAGCCTGAGCAGGAATCGGGAGTGGAGTCCAGACTCAGATCAGGCGCTCTGGTCAGGGGTCTGGGCCTCCCAGTGTGTGTACCGCTAGGCCAAATGCCCGCCTCCGGCTCCGGCTCCCGAGTCAAACTCTCTGCTGGTGTGGAACCTGGGAGGCAGCAGTGCCGGCTCAAGTAATCGTTCCTGCCCCTCGCATGGGAGACCTGGATTGAGTTCCTGGCTCCTGGCTGCAGCTCCCTCTAGGCCATTGCAGACTTCTGGGGAGTGAACCAGAAGCTAGGATCTCTCACTCTCTGGAATAAATAAGCAATTTTTTTAGAACCCTCAGTATATTATTTAGAAACAAACAAGAGACTGTGGAGGCAATTATCCGGTTTTCCAGTTTAAAAATTGTACCTGCTGTAAGTCTTTCAGATGACGTCACTCGGCCCTGGGGTCATTCCTATAAACCTGAATGTGTTTTGCTGACTCCACTCCTCCCGCTCTCACCACTAACCTGCAGCCACACTGGACCTATTGTCTGTGGAATCAGATCCGGTTCCTCGAGTTAGCCGCCCATTCATGGAGCTCCGTCCTACTTACCCATTCTTCCTTTCCACGGCTCGTCGTTTACCCTCCCGTCAGACGCACCTTCCTTACTCCTGCTGATTCCACACCTTGGATCCTGCGGCATTCGCACCCCCAACAGGTGAGGAGCCTTCCACGCCCATTGCTTCCTGAAGCCCACTCTTCTGGCTCACCTCCATCTTACATTCCCCTGACCTGCTTTCCATTCGAAACACACTTATGCATGGGTAGTTCCGCTATCAGTTATTCCTTAATTCTCAGCAGGCAACATGTAGGGGCCACCAACTACCTCGTCAGCTTCTTAGAGATAAGTCTCACCTTCTGTGTCCCTGGCACCCTCTGGAAGATTCAGCACAATGGCGAATGTGCTGAAATAGTCAAACTTGAACTTTGAGATCTTAGGTTTCTAATTTCTACACTCAAAAATTTTATAATTTCATGCTTAGAATGTTCTAAAACACATCCACACAATGGAATACTATGCAGCCATGTAAAGTTGTTCTTGAGGAAATATTATGATGCCAAATGATTTGTAATACATTAGGAAGTTCTAAAAAGTTATAGAATGTATACACAGACTATCCCTAGTTGGTGAATAAAAACTCCAATATTAACAGGGTATTTTTAAAAATTTTTTTACAGGCAGAGTGGACAGTGAGAGAGAGAGAGAGAGAAAGGTCTCCCTTTGCCATTGGTTCACCCTCCAATGGCTGCCGCGGCCAGCGCGCTGATGTCAGGGCACCACACTGATCCGAAGGCAGGAGCTAGGTACTTATCCTGGTCTCCCATGGGGTGCAGGGCCCAAGGACTTGGGCCATCCTCCACTGCACTCCCTGGCCACAGCAGAGAGCTGGCCTGCAAGAGGGGCTACCGGGACTGCATCCAGCACCCCGACCGGAACTAGAACCCCGGTGTGCCGGTGCCGCTAGGTGGAGGATTAGCCTATTGAGCCTCGGCGCTGGCCATTAACAGAGTATTAAAAAGTATTAACCTTAAAGGAAAAAACTGGGAAGTTGGACTTTATAAAAAACTTTAAGCCATCAATATATACCATTAACAGAGTGTTGAGCAAGCTTGATAGAGGACTTATATCTAGGCAATAAAAAAGAATTTCTACATAGCAATAAGAAAAAAGAAGACATCTAAAAGATGGGCAAGAAGTGGACATTTGATCTAGAGTTAGGATAGTGGTTAGTGGCTGAGCTGCTGCTTGCGATGCCCTCATCCCATATGGGAGTGTGTGGGTCCCCACCTTGGCCCCACTCAAGACTCCAGCTTCCTGTTAAAGAGCACCCTGGGAAGCAGCAGGTGATGATTCAAGTAGGTGGGTTCCTGCCACCCACATGAGAGGCCTGGATGGAGTTCCCGGTTCCTGATTGCAGTCTCACATAGCCCCAGATGCTACCGGCATTTGGCAAGTGGACCAGCAGATAGGAGCTCTACTGGTCTACCTATGGCTCTCTCTCTCTCCCTCTCTCCCTCACAAATAAAAATATTAAATTTAAAAAATTTAAAAAAAGATGGGCAAATTCTTAGATAGGCAAGAAGATACTCAAATGATCAGTGAGCAAAAAAAAAAAAAGGTGCACAACATCAGTAGTCATCAGAAAAATGCATATAAAAACCACAGTGAGACACCAGTGTATACCCATCAGATTTGTAAAAACAGAATAAAATAAAACCGACAGTATCAAGGGTTGACAAGGATGTGGAACAAGTTCCCGAGACTTCTCATCACCATTCTCTTGGGATTCTTAGTTACTTTTTTTTTTTTTTTTTAAGATTTATTTATTTATTTGAAAGTCAGAGTTAGAGACAAGGAGAGGCAGAGAGAGAGAGAGAGAGAGAGGTCTTCCACCTACTAGTTCACTCCTCAATTGGCCACAACAGCCGGAGTTGTGCCAATCCGAAGCCAGGAGCCAAGAACTTCTTCCTGGTCTCCCACATGGGTGCAGGGTCCAAAGGACTTGGGCCATCTTCTACTGCTTTCCTAGGCTATAGCAGAGAGCTGGATCGGAAGTGGAGCAGCCAGGACTCAAACTGGCACACATGTGAGATGCCAGCACTGCAGGCGACGGCCCTACCTGCTACGCCACAGCTCCGGCCCTGTTACTTTCATTGAATGGCTTTTTATTTCTTAGTTCATTTCTATACTTTGCTGGTATATGAATTCTTTGATACTTTCCTAAGAAAGATTGACTAATAGTTAAACTGTTGAGTCTCTTGGGATTCTGATGGAATTCCTCCAGTGTCTAGTGTTGCTGTGGAGAACGCTGAGCCATTTTGAATCCTCGTCCACTGAAGGAGAACTTGGGAGAAATCATCACCAGATGATCTTTTCTTATCCCTGCTATCTTAGAATTCTTAATGATTTTTTCTTTTTCGTTTCTTTTTTTTAAGGTTTATTTTATTTATTTGAAAGAGTTAGAGAGAGGTCTTCCATGTTCTGGTTCATTCCCCAAATGATAGCAATGGCCGGAGCTGATCTGATCCAAAACCAGGAACCAGGAGCTTCTTCTGGGTCCCCCAAGTGGGTGCAGGGGCCCAAGCACTTGGGCCATCCTCCGCTGCCTTCCCAGGCACGTTAACAGAGAGCAGGATCAGAATTGGAGCAGCTGGGACTTGAACTGACACCTGTATGGGGTGCTGGTGCTGCAGGCCTGAGCTTTAACCTGCTTTGCCACAGCGTCCACCTCTTAAATGGTTTTTCTTAGTTTGAATTGTTTTTTCCCCCTTTTCACATTATGATGGACCTCCTAGTGCCTAATGCTTTCCATCTGAAACTCACATCCTTCAGTTCTGGAAAATTTCTGTACAACTTCCTCCATGTCTCCTTCACACAGCCCTTGTTCTCTCTGGTTCAGAGGTGCTTGTTGACCTTGTCGGCTATTTCTTATCTTTCCTCTCTTTTATTTTCCATGTCTTTGTTGCTTTTCATTCCACTGACAGTAGATTTCTTTGTCTTTATTATCCCGTCCTTGACTTTTTCTTTTCAGTAATAAAAATCACTGACATTTTATTTTGATGAATACAGTTTTAATTTCTTTTTTTTTTTTTTTTTTTTTGACAGGCAGAGTTAGACAGTGAGAGAGGGAGACAGAGAGAAAGGTTTTCCTTCCATTGGTTTACCCCCCCAAATGGCCGCTACAGCCAGCGCGCTGCGCTGGTCCAAAGCCAGGAGCCAGGTGCTTCCTCCTGGTCTCACATGCGGGTGCAGGGCCCAAGCACTTGGGCCATCCTCCACTGCCTTCCTGGGCCACAGCAGAGAGCTGGACTGGAAGAAGAGCAACCAGGACTAGAACCCGGTGCCCCAACTGGGACTAGAACCCAGGGTGCCAGCTCCGCAGGTGGGGGATTAGCCTAGTGAGCCACGGCGCCGGTCATACAGTTTTAATTTCTATGAGCTCTTCCTTTTTATTCGATTGTATCTTTTCTCCTAGGTTTGGTTCATTCTCTTGTTTGCCAGAGGATATGAACTCTCATGGCTTAAATGTTTTCTTCTTCTTCTTTTTTTTTTTTTTTTTAAGATTTTGTTTATTTGAGAGGTAGAGTTACAGACAGAGAGAGAGGTCTTCATCCTCTGGTTCACTCCTCAAATGGCTGCAATGGCTGGAGCTGTGCTGATCGAAGCCAGGAGCCAGGAGCTTCTTCCAGGTCTTCCACGCAGGTGCAGGATCCCAAGGACCTGGGCCATCTTCTATTGCTTTCCCAGGCCACAGCAGAGAACTAGATCAGAAGAGGAGCAGCTGACACTCAAACCACCAGTGCCCACATGGGATACCAGTGCCACAGGCGGAGGCTTAGCCTAAGATGACACAGTGCTACCACTTCTGTCTTTTTTCCTTCATGATCTCTCATCCATCCACATTCCTTAGTTTGCATATTTGTTTTGGGTCATTTGGAGGACATTTTAATGTTGGTGACCTTTGGCCTCTGTTCATATTTTAGAGGAGAGAATTAAAATGTCTAAAAGCTCTGAGTGGACACACGGCACCCACCTAGTGGACTTCTCTGCAGAATTACCAAGTAGAAAAAGTGGCAAGTTTTATTTAAAACAATGCCCTGGAGTGATTTTTAAGAAAAAAAGTAACCCATTCAATACCAAAAGTTCGTGAATAATAACATTTTGCTCATGAAAAGAATGAGTGGGCAGATGCAGAGGGAAATGATTAAATTCTAGAGTGCAGTTGAACTGTACGCTCAGAGAGAACGTGGAAACCACAGCTCCGCAGTTGATAGCAAAGTATAATAGCTGTGCTGCTTCTGAGCACATTAACAGAGCTCCCTTTAAAGCCGTTGTTTGGAAAATGAATGGGACAGAGTATTTAAAAATTCATTGGTGCCTCATGGAGAACTTTGAAAACACTGTAATTCAGAGACAATGTGGTTCACAGAGCACACGCTTCCTCACGGTTTCCTTCTCTGCTTTGCTTTAACCATCCTACAGACGTTGGCCTTTAAAAGCACCCGGGCAGCTTATGGGTTCTGTGGGCTGTAGGTTTTCTTCCGTTTCACCTCCTGGTGTCATTCACTAAATCAGAAAGAGGAGAGTGAGAATAATATTTCTCAAGGTTGTAGTTCTTGTCTTGTTAGCAGAAAGTCTTCAGAACATGATTTTTCAGATTTTTTAGGAGACACTGAATTCATTGAGATACTCAAGGGAAAGGAAGCCTGCGAATGCCAGAGATTCACTTTCATGCAGTTTTTCCGATTAAATCATTTTGTCATGAGGGCCCCATTAACTCATCATCCTTGCCTTTTTTTTTTTTTTTTTTTTTGCCTCCTTTCCTATTCTCTGATCATTAGTTACCAGTGACCCCAATACATAAAAATACCTTTGGTCTTTGTCACTTGCCAGCTTTCCTGCCTGATTTATTTGGGGGATGGGAGGGGCCTGCCACAGAGGGCGGCTGCGGGGCCTTACACAGGTGCCTGGTGATTAATGAGGGTCTCATTTTGAAGGAATTTCTCAGCTGGTTTTTTTTTTTTTTTTTTTCACAGCTTGGCTCGCTGCCCAATGAGGTAATGGCAAAAAGTTCACTCGCCTGAAGAGAGTTCCGTGTGTATTATCTCAGAAAGGCGCTGAGGGCTGCAGCTTCACTCGTGAGATACCGTTTAAGATTAAAATCGAGAAAGTGCCGCCGGATGACGGACGCAAGTGGCTTCGGGAGTGAAGTCCGGCTGTAGACAGAGTCATCCCAGTTAGCAGAGCGCAGTGGTTCTCGCTCTTAGCTGCACCGGAGGCGGGCTCCATCCCAGCCCAACTGAAACAGAATCACTGCCTGTGGGGCCCAAGACCCTGCCCAAGACCCCTGAATATTTTGAAAGCTCCCTGGAGGGTCCTGATGCACGCGCTGTGGAGATGAAAGACCACTGGTGTGGGACAAGAAGGTGCATCACACGTGAGGGGAGTAATGAGGCTCTCTGCTTCCCAGCTGTGAAACAGACACATCCTAGAAGATGCCAAGACGTGGGGTGTGTGGCTTCCAGGGGGGTTGGCAGTCTATCTGAGAGGCAAGATCAACGCAAGCGAGGACGATGGGGGTGGGGGTGGGGGTGGAGGTGGGGGCCGCACAAAGCGGTATATAATGAGGTGGCGCTGAGCCTCCACTGTGGGTGAGCGATAGAAGAGACAGTGTTGACTCGGGGATGAGAGGGGTGGGAGGAAGGCGTTCTCTCTGCAAGCGAGCTCGGGAAGGGGTGTGCTCGGCGGTATGGGGAACAGTGTGCAGACTGTGCAGGGACTGTGGCCTGGGGTTGGCCGACGCCACTGTCACCATCACCCTCTGCCACGTTCCTCACAGGCACGCCTCAGAGGAACGTCATTGCGGGTGCACACAGGGGCCTCTGAGATGCACAGAAGTTGCTCCAGTCTAGGCCCCTCTTCTGAGCGAACCCGGGTTGGGCGATCAGGTGACCTGGTTTGCGGGACCAAGGTGTGAGGCGGGAATAATCATGGTCTGTGACTGCGGTGTGGGCTGGGGAAGAGGGGGAGGGTGCGCGGTCCGGGGGTTGGGGGATGGGAAGCAGCAGCAGCAAACTGGCCTCTAATGTCGAGCAACTGAAGGCCTGGTCAGGAGCCCAGGTGAGGATCAGGAGGCTCAGAGGCCAAGGCCTCCAGACCCGGAGCAGGAGATCGGGAGTTGTCCCGATTGACGCTGGGGACGGAGGCCCCTGCTCTAGTCGGGATTTTCGTGCTCCCAGGGCAAGCTTGCGTGTGAAGCAGGAAGCTCTGCCGTGGGCCTCTGGATGCTGTAATCTTTGAAAAGTGAGCGCTCTCTGGTCGTTGGTTTTATTGTTGCAGAAAGCAAGGTATCAAGCAACACACACCTCTGCTTGCCTCGCCCTGTGTGTGACGCCCAGGGCTGACGGGAGACATTTTGGCACCTGGGGCAAACAGCAGGCGATGTTCTCCTCCAAATCACTTTTATAATTCATGATAGGGCTCACAGATGGGCATTATTAACAGCACACACCATCTGGCAGCTTCCCACTTTAAATCATTATTCTTGCTAAATAGCTGCTAAGCTTTCAAATCATTGTTCACCATTTTGGTGTCTTCTTGAAATCTTAGTGCCTTAGGTCCAGTCTCCTGCCTGTGCCTGACCTTTTCGCCACCCTCACTGCAGCCAGGGCTTGGGTGCAGCTCGGGCATGGGGTGAGGCGGCGTGAGTATGTTGTGCACGCATATTGGGATGGGAACTAAGTGTCGTGGTTTATTTCTGGATTCATGCCATGATGTAAAAGTGTGAATGTTCACGGCATCCAAGAGGCCGTGTCCACACAGTGCGAGCCCTTCCTGAGAGGTGTTGAGTCTCCTTCAGGGATGCCCGGAGTGCCAGACATCTGGTGGAATCCAAGCCACCAAGTAGCACGGATGTGTTTTGAACTCAGGCCGTGTGACTCCATAGCTGAGCAGCTCTCTCCACCCTAGTATACCCTGCTTACTCCAACACCATGTGCACTGCCAAGGAGCCTCAGCTATGGTGCCGGCCTTCCAGGAGCTTTCCGTTTAGCTGACAGGGGTGGAATATAGAAGGGCAATAACAATTCATTGGTGGCATCAGATCAAAGCCAAACAGCATGGGCCAGTGCTGTGGTGTAGTGGGCTAAGCTTCTGCCTGCAGAGCCAGCATCCCATATGGGCACCAGCTGCTCCACTTCAGACCCAGCTCTCTGCTGTGGCCTGGGAAAGCAATGGAAGATGGCCCAAGTGCTTGGACCCTGCACCCATGTGGGAGACCCGGAAGAAGCTCCTGGCCCCTGGCTTCGGATTGGCCCAGCTCCATCGTTGTGGCCATTTGAAGAGTGAACCAGCAGATGGAAGACCTTTCTCTCTGTCTCTCCCTCTGTCTGTAACTCTGCCTCTCAAATAAATAAATAAATCTTAAAAAAAAAAAAAAAGCCAAACAACATGAAGGGACATGAAGTGCTGAAGTAAAGCACTTTTCCATTGCTTGTCTTTGGAACTTGCTGTTCTAGATTACTCAAGATTGAATTTGCATTTCTATGATTTTTTGCTTACATTTGCATTTTTTGAACAGATAACACAAGCATATGGCGAAACCCTTCCACGATACAAAAGCTTATTAAACAGCAAACCGTTAAGTGTCTCACCCCTCTCAGTCGGGCTCCTGGCAGAAAATAAAACTCACCTGCAAAAGGTTCACGTTCAGGGACGGCTTACAGAGGTGTGGGCAGGCTTAACAAGAAAGGCATGCGGAGACCCGGGGACTAGCAAGAGCCTAGAGAAGGAAACAGTGGTAGGGAGCCTAGCGAGAGCTGGCACCTCTGAACAGGAGCTGGCTGCAGAGAGATGCAGCTAATCCAAGAACACTGCACCAGATCAGAGAGGCAACATGGCAAACACAGCCAGTCTTTCTCTCTTCCCACTCTCCGATCTCCTGCTGGGGCCTCCCACAGCCAAACCCGAGAGGAAGTCTCCCATCAGGGGAGACAGGGTGATGATGGCTGTGGAGGACTCTCTCTGAAGAGCAGAGAAGGCAGCAAAATGATCTGGGCAGTGTTGGGGTTGGGACAGGACCCACAGAATCACCAACATTACCCTCAGTCCCCTGGGACCACAATGATCAGCATATTCTTTATAACCATCCAGATTGCCATGCACATAGAAGAACTATGTCAGCCCATGTTCTTTCATTTTAAAGATTTGTTTATTTATTTATTTGAATGATAGAGTTACAGAGAGAGAGAGAGAGACAGAGACAGAGAGAGAGACAGAGAGACAGAAAGAGATCCTTCATCTGCTGTTTTACTTCTCAAATGGCTGCAGTGGCTGGAGCTGATTCAGGCCAAAGCTAGGAGCCCAGAGCTTCATCCAAGTCTCCCACGTGGGTGGCAGGACCCAAGCTCTTGGAGCATTTTCCTACTGTTTCCCCAGGACACTAGCAGGGAGCTGGATAGGAGGCAGAGCAGGCGCTCTGATACAGGGTGCCAGTGTCACAAAGCGGCCGGCCCCAGTCAACCTACTTTCTGCACAAAGATTAGTAAGCACTGCCCCCACCTTTGCCTTTCTGTCACTTAGCAGGGTGTCCTGGACTAGGGCTTCTCCTCCCCCGCCCCACACAGCTGAGGATCCCAAAGGTATGGCCCCAGGGGGATGCCATCAGCACCCCCCTGGGGCTTGTTAAAAATTCAGAGGAATTCAAAACGCTGTGGGTGAGCCCCAGCCATCTGTGCTCTGCAAAATCTCTGGGTCATCCTGATGCACAGTCAGTCCTGGGAACCCGAGTTCCAGACTTTGTGAAGGAGACGGGGTCCCACCTGCTGCTGGGAGCTGGCAGCTCGAGCATTGTGTGTCGATGTTCCCGAGAGATCCGCCAACCCAGGCTCTCATGGCCATGCCCTTCCATAGTGCATACTGGGCAGGAAGAGCCAAAAGCAGTAAGGATTGATTCAGCTTCTGATATCAGCTCTCAGTGCAAATCAGAACCTGAGAACCACAGGAGAAGGAAGGGCTCGCTGCCTTCCTCCTGACACGTCCCCGTTTCTCGCTGTCTTTTTGTATATTTAGTTCTTTGGACAGAGACACTGTGTTTTAATATGTTGGGTTGAGCGTGTGACGCAATCCAAGCTAAATATAGTCGAGAAGATGCAGACTCACCACATGCTTGGGGCTGGCATCTGCTTGGAGCTCACAACCAGGAGACTCGCTGCCTACCCTGGTTCTGCAAGCCCTGACTCCCTCCGAGCGCCCTACCAGGCACCGCTCACCCTTGTTTACGGTGGCTCAAACACCTGCTGCATGTAAGCCAACAACCTGCACAGGAAACAGATGCTTTGTCCTCTGGGAGCTTGCAAAACGGCCGCAGCCTGGGAGTCGCTCATTTGCTTTGTGACCCCAGGACTGTCTATGGGCCTTGCTTTCCCCATCTGTCAAATGGCAGTGATGGAAATGGCAGGGCCACGGGCTCCCACAGCTCTGGAGAGCCTGATCAGGTTGAGTATTCAAACGGTGTGAGTAGCGCCCCCTGAAGGGTGAGAGTTGAATGACTGATTAAATGTAAATCTTCCTGGGGCCTGCCTTTCCCTGGGCTGCACAGTACCTACCGCTGTGCAGTGAGGAGGTGCTCGCTGAGTGGCAGTCAGAGGGCGAGCACAGGTCTCCTCTCTTCCTTGCAACCTTGTGACTCAGGCGACCTCATGCAGCCGGAGCAGTGCCTCGCACAGTACAGGCGTGCAGTCTTATTGGCTGGAAAAAATGAATGTGCATTCATGAGTCTCAGTTTCTTACTCTGTGTAGTGGGGACAATGATATAATTTGCCTCTTAGGGATAAATTAGGATTCATGGAGAGGGCATCGTTTAAGGGACCTGGCCCAGTAGCAGGAACTCATTATGCTACAGTTACAGTAAACAGGGACGGATGAGGGGATAACTGAAATAATATTACAAAGTGTTTGGACCCAGGGTAGCATGTCCTGAACCAGACTCCAGGCTTGGAGTCAGCTTAGGCACAGAATTTAGGGCCTCTACAAAGAGGCAAAAGCAAGGAAAAGAGGGAGAAAGATTCATGGCGCTGGGTATACAACCCTGGTTGTATATTAGGTCCATATAGGGATTTTTAAAAAATTGACAATTAAGTCTCATCTCTGGGTCATTAGTCCTGAGCACGGGTAGTTTGTAAGAGTGCCCTGGAGGGTCCTCCACTGCAGCCAGGAGCGAGATCCGTGACTTCTGGGCAGCTGTGACACGCCGAGCATCACGGTCCACGTCGGACAAGTATGATCTCCTTTACTCCTCACAGCAACTTTATGCATTGCATGCTTCATCCCCATTTCACAGAAGATAAAATCAAGGCTCAGAGAGTCAAGTAACACCTCCAGGGTCTCAAATCGATACACTGGGTCCTAGTAGGGAAACCTAGGACAGTCTGGTTTTGAAACCAGTGCGGCTTTCACTGCCTCATGCCACATTCCAGAAGTGTCCTGGGGGGAGAGCATCAGAAGAGAGCATCCTGCCCAGAAGGCCCTGGGGACCTGCGGAAACTCAGGCGGGCAGCATTAGCAGAGCAGAGCCCTGTGGTCCATTGTTGCCAGCTCATCTTCCACGGGGCTGAGATGGCCTGTTGGTAGGCTTAGCAGCCTCAGTTGTTCTGTGGGCCCAGGCAGGGTCACAGAACATGTGCCTATGCTTCCTGGTGTGACAACTCATGGCAGAAAGGGCTGTAAATAAATTTGGGGGAGCGGGGAGTATAATAACAAAGAAATTCCTGGAAGTATCAGAGATGGGATTTCTCAGTCTTATTTCTAGCCAAGAAAGATTGGCTTTGTGGTGATAATTGACAGCTGGCAATGTGAACCAAATCCACACCACTAATCATCAAGGAAATGCAAATCAAAACCACAATGAGATTCCACCTCACATCTGTGAGGATGGCTGTAATCAAAAAGACAAAAGATAACAAATGTTGGCAAGGACATGGAGAAGAGGAATCCTTGCACGCCATTGGTGGGAATGTAAATTAGTACAGCCATTATGGAAAACAATTTGGAGGTTCCTCAGAAAATTAAAAACAGAGCTACCATGGGATCCAGCAATCCTTTTTCTGAGTATATATACCCAAAGAAAATGAAATGAGTATTTCAAAGGGATACGGGCACACTCATGTTCATCAAAGCATTGTTCACAATAGCCAGGAAATAGAAACAACCCAAGTATCTGTAGATAGATGAGTGAATAAGAAAAATGTGGAAGGCCGACGCTGTGGTGCAGCGGGTTAAGGCCCTGGCCTAAAGCGCCGGCATCTCGTGTGGGCACCAGTTCAAGTCCTGGCTGCTTCTCTTCCGATCCAGCTCTCTGCTATGGCCTGGGAAAGCAGTAGAGGATGGACCAAGTGCTTGGGCCCCTGTACTCGCATGGGAGACCTGGAAGAGGCTCCTGGCTTCGGATCGGCGCAGCTCCAGCTGTTGCGGCCATCTGGGGAGTGGACCAGTGGATGGAAGACCTCTTTCTGTTACTCTGTCTTTCAAATAAATAAAACAAATCTTTAAAAAAAGAAAAATATGGTATATACAAGGCATCTTCAAAAAAATTCATGGAAAATGCATGTTGTGAGAAAGCTGCCTGGATCTCAAATTTCTTTGCACTGAAGTTAACTTACACTGTCCTTTTCTCGTGAACTTCAGCAAGTGCCTTGTATGAGGAATGGAGCATAACTGAGAGAGACTGAAGGAAGAAGGAAGTGCTGCCACGGAGCCAGCAGGGAGGGCCACAGAGGGCAGAATGCTGGGTGAAAGGAGCCAGACACACAGAGAAAAGTGGATTCCTTTAGGTGTGGAATCTGAAAGGGTCAAATTTATGGAAGCAGAGAGTAGACTGGTGGTTAGCAGGGATGGATGAAGGATGCGAGGTGGGGAGATGTTGACCTAACAGTACAACATTTTGCTAATGTAGGATGCATACGACTACAGTCAGCAACACTGTAAATGTATTGCATACTTGAAATTTGCTAAGAAAGCTGATCATAAGTGTTTTCACCACCCACGCACAAAAAGGTAAACGTATGAAGAGATGGATATGTTTATTAACTTGATTGCTGTAATCAGTTCACTAGTATGTCAAACCATGATGCTAAATACCTTAAATATACATTATTTTTATTAAAAATAAAAAATAATTAAAAATTTTTAAATGCTTACAAAACTCTAAACTTTGTGTTAAAGCCAAACCAGCCCTCTTGCAGCTTTGTGAATCTGACATGGCCTGGATTCTCTTCTAGTCTAGAGACTGAATTTTCACTTGGGAATACCATTGTCTTGTAACTAACTCTACAAATCGAGGGGCAGGTGTTTGGTGCAGTGTTTAAGATGTTGTAGGGATGTCCACATCCCATATCTGGGTACTACTTCGAGTCCCAGCTCTGCTTCTATGGTGACTGAAGTAGCTGAGTCCCTACCACCTGTGGGAAACCGGAATTGAGTTTCAGGTTCCTGGCTTTGGCTTGACCCAGGCCCAGCTGTTGCAGGCATTTAAGGAGTAAATCAGCAGGTGAAAAAGATTCTCTCTCTCTCTTTCTCTCTCTCTCTCTCTTTCTCTCCTTTTCTGCCTTTCAATTAAAATTAAAATTTACATATGTAAATATATAGTTGAAACACTTAGGACAGGCATTTGGTCTAGCATGTGAGACACTGATTACGATGCCCAAGTCTGAAATCAGAGGGCCTGTGCTCAGTAAGCGCCCCTGGCTCCTGCTCCAGCTTCCTGCTAATGCAGACCCTGGGAGGCAGCAGGCTATGGCTCAAGTGATTGGGTTCCTGCCACCCAATTGGGAGACCTGATGCAGTTTCCAGCTGCTCCCACTACAGGCATTTGGGGAGTGAAGCAGTAGATGAGAGTGCCCCCCCCCCCTTTTTCCTGCCTCAGGAATTTGAAAAAAAAAAAATTGAAACCCAGAGCTTGAATGGAGACAAATGCTGTATCTTCATTGGTCTCTGAAAGAATTACCTCTTTTCCTCTTAAAGCTGCCTTCAGAAGCAATTGGGAGGAAAATAGCACCTCTTTGGGTCATAAATTGAGTTGTCTGGTTCTGCTGGGCCCAAGGCACAAATCTGGTGATTCAGCCAGGGCGAATTTCAACCAGTTGAATACCCAGAGCGCTGGAATCAAATCCCTCCCTAGTCAGCTCAGGAATCACAGAAGAAGCTTGGAATACTCGAAGTTTGTGTAACTCACCACTGACCTTTCCCCAAGTCCTCCAGCCTCTTGGAGAGAGTTTCCTCCTCTGCTAAATGAAAGGGAATGAAGTGGAACTTGATGACATCCAGAGCCACGTTCAGTCCATAAATCCCACACTTCTCTGAAACTGTAAGTAAGGGATTGATGGTTCAGGGCAGAAGAATTTAAAGGGAGGTTGGGGCTTCCAAGTAGGACCTGAAATGTGATGTCGTGTATCACAAACAGCAGAGACTGCAGAGCCAGCCAGACTGGCTTCACATCCTGCCTGCTCTGCTACTTCCCTGGCGAGAGCCGTACCCTTGAGCGCTCTCAGTGCAGTGGGAATAAATAATAGTGAAGTCGCAAGGCTGCTGTGAGGATTGAAAGAGACAGCACGTGAACAGTTGGGTTGTCCGTGGGAGGAGTCAGTATTGTTATCTGACTTCCTCACACCTAGGTCCTGCCTCTGGTATGCACTCCTTGCATTTTGAAAATAAACAACTAGGGGCCGGTGCTGTGGCGCTGTGGCATAGCGGGTAAAGCCACCACCTGCAGTGCTGGCATCCCATATGGGTGCTGGTTTTAGTCCTGGCTGCTCCACTTCCAATCCAGCTCTCTGCTATGGCCTGGGAAAGCAGTAGAAGATGGCCCAAGTGTGTGGGCCCCTGCACCTGTGTGGGAGACCCAGAATAAGCTCTTGGCTCCTGGCCAAGATTGGCACAGCTCTGGCCATAGCGGCCATCTGAGAAGTGAACCAGCGGATGGAAGACCTCTCTCTCTCTCTCTCTCTCTCTCTCTCTCTCTCTCTGCCTCTCCTCTCTCCATGTAACTGTGACTTTCAAGTAAAATAAATACATCAAAAAAAAAAAAAAAAAAAAGAAAGAAAGAAAGTAAACAACTAGGTTGATAGACACCAGAATCAGGATGCACCATAGGTTCCTTACATTGGAGAGTGGCACGGGGAAGTGATTGCTGGAGAAATGGTGAAGGTGACTATGAAAACTTAATCTAGAATAACCTGTACCTTTTCCGAATTTACCATTTCTTGTTGAGATTTAGGAGGTTAATAACCAACACCCCTTCCTCGCCCCCCCAAATGTGGAACCAATGGCGAGGTTGACACAATGTCACAAAGGTGGAGGTCAAAGTGACACCTCCTTACCGATAAAAGCTGGCTTGGAGGACATGAAGTAAGCATGCAGATAAATATGGACTCCACCCAGTACAGGACTACAAAGGGTTGAGTGCTTCACGCAGAGGTTAAGACACCCCTTGAGACACCTTTCGCCCGATTCCAGCTTCCAGCTAGGCAGGCAGCAGCTGATGGCTCAAGGGTTTGATCCCTGACACCCGTGTGGTAGACCCAAGATTGAGTTCCCAGCTCTCGGCTTCAGGCTGGTCCAGCCCTGGCTATTGTGGGCATTTTGAGAATGAATTAATGGATGGGCGATCTCTGCCTGTCTCTTAAACACACACACACACACACATACACACACACAACTCCCACGGGAGGGCCGGGCACTGCAGGGCCTTCCTGTCCTGAAGGAAGGTGTCAGCATTCCAGCGGAGTCACGGGACACAGAATCTGCCTTCCGTCTTGGTGGGACGACTGGACACAAACGAGCCGGCTGAGTTCCTTCTCCCAAGCGCACGGTTCAGCTGAGTCTGCCCACCCCAGTGTGGGAGTGAAGGGACATGAAGAAGCTCCTGGCAGGGAAATTCTCAAGCTATTTTCTCCCCTCTCTAGACAAGGAGGGGGCTAATCCATCGCTTCTCTGGAAACCCAAGAGGAGGTGGGGAGGAGACATCCCCTCTCTATCACCTGTTTGTTGGACCTGCCTGCTGTATGCTTGTCTGGACCTGCTAGTGAAAGAGAATCTGATTCCTTTCTCTGTATTCCTGCCTATCGACCTTAGACTCGGGAATTTTATCTGGAGCTAGCATGTTCTATGCTCTTCCACCCTACCACATACACTAAATTGTCAACTGCAGCAAAACAAATGACCCATAAGGCAGTGATTTGAAACAGCAATACAAATTGACTAGATTGTTTCCGCAGGTCAAGAATTCAGGGGTTGTGGCCAGTGCCGTGGCTCACTAGGCTAATCCTCCACCCTCGGTGCCAGCATCCTGGGTTCTAGTCCTGGTCCGGGTGCCGGATTCTGTCCCGGTTGCCCCTCTTCCAGGCCAGCTCTCTGCTGTGGCCTGGGAGTGCAGTGGAGGATGGCCCAAGTCCTTGGGCCCTGCACCTGCATGGGAGACCAGGAGAAGTACCTGGCTCCTGGCTTCAGATTGGCAAGTGCGCCGGCCATAGCAGCCATTTGGGGGGTGAACCAACAGAAGAAATACCTTTTTTTTTTTTGACAGGCAGAGTGGACAGTGAGAGAGAGAGAGACAGAGAGAAAGGTCTTCCTTTGCCGTTGGTTCACCCTCCAATGGGCGCCGCGGCCGGCTCACCGCACTGATCCTATGGCAGGAGCCAGGTGCTTCTCCTGGTCTCCCATGCGGGTGCAGGGCCCAAGCACTTGGGCCATCCTCCACTGCACTCCCGGGCCACAGCAGAGAGCTGGCCTGGAAGAGGGGCAACCGGGACAGAATCCGGCACCCCGACCGGGACTAGAACCCGGTGTGCCGGCACTGCAAGGCGGAGGATTAGCCTACTGAGCCGTGAAGCCGGCCCCACTGGCAATCTTAAGAGACATCAGTTATTCGGCTCCTGTCATCACTCGCTGAAGTGTAGGCTGAGAGAAGACGATGCCAGGCAGGCTGAGACACCCTCTAGAACACTGATGTAGCGAAGGGGGCGGTTCCGTGGGTGGAGCCGATGGCCCATTGCTCTTAGGTTATTATTTCCTGACCACTTACTTTGTGCTATGGTTTGCGTGGATGGGGTTGCACATCTTTCTTGTATCAACCCGTGAGGGAGGCCTCTTTATCTTCAATTTGCAGATGTAGAAATTCAGGTTCAGAAAAGTGAGGTAACCTGCCTGAAGCCACACAGCAAACAGATGGTGGAGCTGGGATTTGATCTCAGATCAAACTAACACTTAACCTCACAGCAGTTCAGATCAGCGCTCCTTAAAGGAATCCACATTCCCCATCAGGAGGCCTGGGGTTGTGTTGAGGTTCTTCACCGGGAACAATCTCCCAGGTACTGCTGCTGAGGGCAGACCTCACAAGGAGGTTGTAGAGCCACATGTAACAACTGTCGTGAGTGGTGAGGACTTCTAAGTAGGGCGCCTGACAGAACTAACTGTCCAACAAACATCAGAACTCTGCAGAGAGGAGCTGAGGGCCAGTGCCCCAACCCACTCCTGCAAGAAGGGACCTCACCTCCCTAAGGAGAGAGGCCCAGAAGAAAGAATGTGGTGGGCAGATCTCATTGCTCTAGGGAGCGTCAGGATTGCATTGAGAATGGCAGTAGTGTCTGGGAGGCCAAACCATGCTCTTTCTGAGCTGCCGCCTTTCTCGTGGAGCCAGACTCCCTTCCTGTGCCATCACTCACCTTTGGGGTCACCCATCAAAATCAGCTGCTTTTAGGCAGCTCTCTCAGTGGATGCTCACAAGTTGGTATAAAGGGCTGGGCATGATGGAGTCTGCGTGTGGTTGTAGGGGGAGCTGAAGGGATATCGCCAAGTGGGCTTGGGAGCTCCGTTCTCTCACCCTTGCTCGTCCCCTGCAACTGTGGCAGAACACCAGGGCCTCTCAGTGTGTGCGTATTGCTTTGTAGACTCTCCTAGAGAGACAAGATAATGAGTATTTTTCTTAGCTCATCCATGAAGTGAACGTATAATACATTCTTAATTGCATTTAGAAGCATTTGTTCCACCAAGTATAACTAGTAATTTCAGAAAATGCCCAATAATCCCAATGTTACGGCACATTTGGAGTGCTTTGCTCTCGAAGCGTCGAGTATTTCCCTGGTTTGGCTTTGGGGACACTTGTTCCAGAAGCCTCTAATTTCTGCAGACTGTGCATCAGCCCTCATTGCCCTTTGGTTGTCTGAAGCTAGGACCTAGGTTTTTCCTTTCCTTTGTCTCCAGATCGCTTCAGCCATCCACAGAGAGCCCTGAGCAGGCAAGTGGGGAACAGTTGTGTGAGCCACTCCCCCATTTTGTGGGGGAGTCTCCCCTCTTTCCACCCACACAAAACCCAGAGCCAGGGAAAAACAAGAATGGAAAAGCAGATTGGCCCTCCCCAGGGCTTGCCAGCCGGGGCACAGCAGGAAAACAATGCTGCCTCCAAGCAGCTCCCAGTCTCTCTAGAAATCAAAGATGCTGCACCCCTTGGTTTGGCAAGGAAGAGGCTGGGTACCAAACTCTTGAGTGATTTGAGAAAACAAGCTGAACGGGGTCAGAAAAACGGGAAGGAAATGGCAAGCAGCCTATGTTGATGCGCAAGTCAGCCACAGCCCCCTGAACAGGAAGTCTTCACAGAGGAAGACCCCCAACCTTTCTGATGGTTGCGTGCATGTGAGTCCTCCAGAGAGTTCCTAGAAATATACAATTAAAAGTTTACTAGGGTGCAAAAAACATGAAATCCATGCTTTGACTTTCCATAATACACATTTTCCATGAACATTTTGAAGACCCCGTGGTACATGTTGATCTCAAAACTACACCAAAATACAATTATCATTTAATTCCATCTTCCATGAACATTTTGAAGTGTGTGCCAGTGTGTTTATCAATGCACCTCTGTGCTATGGTTTGAAAGTCTGTGTCTCCTCCTGAGCCCATATTGGTGGGAGGTTCATTGGCCAGGAGAGCTCTGCCCCGTGTATGGAATTAGTGCCTATTAAAGGGTTGGAGGCAACTAACCGGATCCCTTTTTTGCTCTTCCACTGTTCTGCCATGTGAGGACACAATGTTTGTCATTCCCCTCCCCACCCCCCAGGACACAGAGTTCAAGGCAATGTCTTGGAAGCAGAGACTGGACCATCTCCAAACACTAAACATGCTGGTCCTGCAATCTTGGACTTTGCAGCCTCCAGAACTGTGAGCAATAAATGTATGCTGTTTATAAATTACCCAATTGGTAGTATTTTGTTATAGCAGCAGGAATGGACTACAACACTCTGATACCTGTGTGTTGATCCATAAGCTTCATAGGTACTAATATATAAATCATAAGACATACATATCATAGGAATTATAAAGAACAGAGTTTAAGTAATCCTCAATGAAAGTTCTACTCTTTTAAAAAAAAAGATTATTTATTTATTTATTTGAGAGGCAGAGTTACAGAGAGGGAGACAGAGAGAAAGGTCTTCCACTCACTGGGTCACTCCTCAAATGGCTGCAATGGATTTATTTGAGAGGCAGAGTTACAGAGAGAGGGAGAGACAGAGAGAAAGGTCTTCCATCTGCTGGTTCACTCCCGACATGGTCACAACAGCCAGAACTGGGCCGATCTGAAGCCAAGAGCCAGTTGCTTTTCTGGGTCTCCTGTGTGGGTGCAGGGGCCCAAGCATTTGGGCCATCTTCTACTGGTTTCCAAGGCCATAAGCAGAGGGCTGGATCAGAAGAGGAGCAGCCAGGACTCGAATTGGTGCCCGTATGGGATGTCAGCACCACCTACTATGCCACAGCACCAGCCCTGAAAGTTCTACTCTTTTTCCTTATATATAACACATCAGCTCCCTGCTATGGAGACTACTGTCTGGTATTAGGCCTGACATAGAGAATTAAGCCTGAGGCTGGGCATTGCTACTTTATTTCCCTTATAGCCTCAGGGAAATAACCTTGCTAAACTTTATAAGGCTCAACTACAAAAGCAAATAATGATAGTTGTGAGAATTCAAAGAGGTACTGTGTGCACAGCATTTAGCACAACGCTGGTGGATGGTAAATGCTCAGTACTTGTTAATACAGGCATCCCTCAGAGATGCTGCAGGTTCAGTTCCAGACCACCTCCACAAAGCAAATGTTGCAATAAAGTGAGTCGCTTAGTTTCCCAGGGCATAAATGTTCACGTTAGACTGTAGTCTATTAAGTGTGTAACAGCATTAGATCTTAAAAAGTGATGAGACACACCTTAATTTTAAAATACTTTATTGTTAAAAAATACTAATGATCTAAGAATAATTGTGTGTTAATTAAAGAGTTTAACCAATGGTTGTGGGGAGCAACTCAGACTAGACTAAGTTACTGGAATTAAGACTTATTCTATGCATCTGCTCTCCCACAATATGGCGCTGAGAAGGGAGTAACAACTTCTACGCAGCTGCCTCTCACCAACTTGAGTGATGACCTGCAGGAGCTGATCCTGCTCCTGATTGGAGGAGAGCAGCATACTCGGCGTGTGGGTAGCAGAGCTGGGATTGGTGGAAGAGGACTATAAAGGAGGAGAGAGACAACATGCACCAGGAACATCTATCTGAGGGAACACCTGTGCAGCCCCTGAGAGAGCCGGCCGGCGGTGTGCCGCTCCCCTGCGGAAGTGGGGAAAGTGGCAGGGGGCCCGCCCCTCCACGGAGGTGGAGGGACGGTAGCCAACCCGGGAAGAACCAGCAGCAAACCCGGGGAGGGCCGAGCAGACAAAAGAACAGCGCAGGGTCCTGTGTCGTTCCTCCACGAAGACGGGGAGCGACATAATGGTGCCGTGACTCGGATATGAAGCCTAGGCAGGGTTTAGTGTCGTTCCTCCATGAAGAGGGGGAGCGACAAATGGTATTAAATAGAACAAAAAAATCCTAAGAGGAATAAAGTAGTAAGTTGTTCCTTGACAGTCAGGACAAGGGCTGATCAAGTCATTGTTTCTCATAGTATCCATTTCACTTCAACAGGTTTCCTTTTAGGTGCTCAGTTAGTTGTCACCGAGCAGGGAGAACATATGATATTTGTCCCTTGGGGACTGGCTTATTTTTACTCAGCATATTTTCCAGATTTCTCCATTTTGTTTCAAATGACCAGATTTTATTTTATTTTTTACTGCTTTATAGTATTCTATAGAGTACATATCCCATAATTATTCTTAGGTGTTTAAATTTAACTGAAAAGTGATCCCTGTTAAATATAAGAGTGGGAATAAGAGAGGGAGGAGATGTATAGTTTGGCACACGCTCAATCGGACTTACCCTAAAGGTAGAGTTAGAAAAGTGTCAGGGGATTCCAATTCAATCCCATCAAGGTGGCATGTACCAATGCCATCTCACTAGTCCAAGTGATCAGTTTCAGTTCATAATTGATCATAATGATAGGATTAAGTGTCAAAGGGATCACATAAACAAGACTAGTGTCTGCTAATACTAACTGACAGAATCAAAAAGGGAGAGAACGATCCAACATTGGAAGTGGGATACACAGCAGACTCATAGAATGGCAGATGTCCTAAAGAGCACTCTGGCCTCAGAATCAGCCCTTAAGGCATTCAAATCTGGCTAGAAAGCCCATGAGAGTATTTTAGGCATGGAAAGCCAAGACACTCTGGCAAAAAAAACAAAACAAACAAAAAAAAAACACCTAAATGAAAGATCTCTGTGAGTGATATCCCAGTGGAAATGGAAAGAACGGGCCATCAAAGAAGGAGGTACCTTTCTCTGAAGGGAGGAGGGAACTTCCACTTTGACTATGGCCTTGTCTAAATAAGCTCAGAGCTGGTGAACTCAAGAGGCTTCCATAGCCTTGGAAACTCATGACAAGAGCCTAGGGTGATTACTGACAACATAAATAAGAGTGTCAATTGTTAAATCAACAAGAGGAGTCACTGTGCACTTACTCCCCATGTAGGATCTCTGTCCTTAATGTGTTGTACTATGTGAATTAACAGTATAACTAGTACTCAAACAGTACTTTATACTTTGTGTTTCTGTGTGGGTGCAAACTGTTGAAATCTTTACTTAGTATATATTAAATTGATCTTCTGTATATAAAGATAATTGAAAATGAATCTTGATATGAATGGGATGGGAGAGGGAGTTGGAGAGGTGATGGTTGCAGGTGGGAGGGAGGTTATGGGGGAAAAAGCCACTATAATACAAAAGTTGTACTTTAGAAATTTATGTTTATTAAATAAAAGTTAAAAAAATACTAATGATCATCAGAGCCTTTGGTGAGTTGTAATTTTTTTGGGGGGGCCTCTATGTTTCTGGCTTTTGACTGATCTAGGTGGTGATTGCTGAAGCTTGGGGTGGTTGTGGAAATTATTTATTTTAAGACAATAATTTAGTTTGTCCCACTGACTGACTCTTCCTTCCATGAGAGATCTTTCTGCGGTGTGCACTGCTGTTTGATACCGCATTCTACTCACAGTAGGACTTCATTCAAAATGAGTTAATCCTTTTAAGCCCAGCTGTTGCTCTGTCAACTTGTGTATGCAACATTCTAAATCCTTTGTTGTCCTGTCAACCATGTTTGCAGCATCTTTACCAGGATAGATTTCAGCTCAAGAAACCATTTTGTTTGCTCATCCATAAGAAGCAACTCCTAATTGGTTTTATCTTGAGACACCAGCAATTCAGTCACCCCCTCCCTCAAGCCCCACTTCTAATTCTGGCTCTCTTGTGATTTCCATCGCAACTACAGCTACTACTTCTTCCACTAAAGTTTCCAACCCCTCAAAGTCACACAAGCCAGGAGGTGGCCTGCAAGAGAGGTAGACTCAAGAAACTGTCACAGTCAAGTCCTTTAAGCACATTTTTGGGGCAAAAAACCAGAACAGCAGCTAACAATCAATTGGAGGGTGGGGGAAAAATCATCAAAAGGCCAGAATTGTAATCCTGTCTAGCTTGCTCTTGAGAAAATAATTGGCACTCTTATCTTGCCAAAGGCAGCTTTTGGGGAGCAGCATCCATTTTGCTCCCTCCTTTCCTCATTCTGACTGGGACCCAACCTAATTGCCTATTAGACCATCTACCTTCTCACAGAATCACTAGCTATGGCAGTGTCAGCCTTCATAAATGTATCTCTGAAGTAATCAGCCTTGAAAGTTGAAATTACCCCTTAATCCATGAGCTACAGAGTGGATGTCTTGTTAGCAGGCGTGAACGTAATATTAATCCTATTGTGTATCTCCACCAGAGCTCTTGGATGGCTAGGAACATTGTTAATAAATGGTAATATTTTACAAGGTTTCAAACAGTGGGTTTACAATATTTAGTAAGCCATGTTGTAAACAGATGTGCTGTCGTCCAACCTTTGTTTTTGCATGTGTGGAGCCCAGGCAGAATAGATTGAGTGTAATTCTTAAGGGTCCTAGGATTTTCGGTGGGAAATGAGCGGTGGCTTCAATGTAAAGTCACCAGCTGCACTAGCCCTTAACAAGAGAGTCAGCCTTCGAAGCTGTGGAGCCTGGCATTGGCTTTTCCTATGGAAGTCCTGGATGGCATCTTTGTCCTGTGCAAAGCAGTTGTGCTTACGTTGAAAGTCCATCATTTGGAGGGCCCGCCTGTGCTGTGTTGATGAGATCTTCTGGATAACTTGCTGAAGCTTCTGCCTCAAGCACTTGCCACCTCCCTTTGCATAACCTAATGTGATGGAGACGTATTCTTTTTATAAACATCAAGAACCAATCTCTGCTAATTTCAAAATTTTCTTCTGTAGAGTCCTCTTCTCTCTCAGCCTTCATAGAATTGAAGAAAACTGGGGCCTTGCTCTGGGTGAGACGTGGTTTAAGGGAATGTTGTGGTTGGCTTGATCTTTACTCCATATCCCTAAACTTTCACCACATCAGCCATCAGGCTGGTGTGCTTTCTCATCAGTCATGAGTTCAATGGAGTAGCACTTTTAAACTCCTTCAAGAACTTTTGACTGTTTGACATAAGAGCCCTACCTTTTGGCCTATCTCAGCTTCTGATTTGTCTTCCTCACTATGCTGTGGTATAGAAGGTGCACTGTGGAGATGCCTGCAGTTCTGGCATCCCACGTGGACACCAGTTTGAGTCCTGGCTGCTCCACTTCTGATCCAACTGCCTGCTAATGAGTCTCGGAAAGCGGCGCAAGATGGCCCAACTGCTTGGGCCCCTGCCACCCACAAGGGAGACCTGGAAGAAGCTCCTGGCTCCTGGCTTTGGATGAGCCCAGATCTGGTCATTGTGGCCATTTGAGGAGTGAACCGGGGGATGAAAGACCTCTCTGTCTCCCTCTCTCTGTAACTCTGCCTTTCAAATAAATGAATATTTTTTAAAAATCTAAAAAAAAGAAGAAATGTGAGACTCTTTTTTTCACTTGAACACTCAGATGCCATTATGGAATTGATAATTGGCCTAATTTCATGGCCCTTCCCTCCCTCCCTCCCTCCTTCCTTCCCTCCTTCCCTTCCTCTCTTCCTCCCTTCCTTATATTTCTTTATTTGAAAGGCAGAGTTAGAGAGAGAGAGAGAGAGAGAGAGAGAGATATCTTCCATCCGCTGGTACATTCTCCAGTTGGCCACAACAGCCAAGCCCATTAGCAGAGAGCTGGGTTGGAGGTAGAGCGGCCAGGGCAGGAACCGGCACTCACATGGGATGCCAGCATCACGGGCAGCGACACAACCCGCTACGCAGCCGTGCAGACCCTGGTCTAATTTCAACAGTGTTCTGTCTCAAGAACTAGAGAGACTAGAGGAGGGGGGAGAGATGGGGAAGTGGCCAGTCAGTGGAACAGTGAGAGTACACAACATTTATTAAGTTTCAGGTCTTCTCTGGGTGTGGTTGATAGCACCTTGAAATAATTACGGTAGGAAGAGCAGAGAGCACAGATCACCCTCACAGCCTTAGTAATGGGGAACAAATTTGAAATGTGGGGTGTGACCCAGACACAAAGCAAGCACATACTGTCAGAAAAAATGACAGTGACAGTCTTATTTGACACAAAGTTGCCACAAAACTTCAATTTTTAAAAAAACTATCTGCAAAGCATAGCAAAAGCAAGCCTATATTGGATAATTGGTTACTTGAGTTTCCCAGTACAGAAACATTATGAAAACTTCTAAAGTAAGGCAAGAGGCTGGATGACTGTGTGTCTTTTGTTGACATCCTGGAGAACTGTCCTTTTGGTCATGTGACAATGTAGGCAGCAACAACGGCTCCCAATTCTATTGATTAGGGCCCAGTTTCCTTAAAGTTAGATGTGACCTAATTCAGTTGTGTATGATTTTTGCCTAATAGAGATGCAAATCACTTCTATTCTAGCAAAATAGAAAACCTTAGAGAGGATAGCTGTGTCATTTTGTTTTCCTTGTTTTGTATCTAATTCAGCAATTTGATCTCGCATCCTGTCTTACTGGCCATGGCTCCTCCTCACTTTTCTTCCTTTAAGTGAGCTTTACCCTCCTGCTGGCTCCCTCATTACTTAAATAAGTCATCTATGCGCATTGCATGTTGGGTAAGAGGCTCATGTGTTTAGCTTTTGAAAATTATACTTCAACACAAGTTAATTCAACTTTTAGACTTAGTTGCACTCTTTCCTAAAACCAAAATAATATTGACTAGGAAGGCATATCTGTAATATCATAGTTATCCTGTCCCTCTTATTCCAACTTGCCCAGCAAACTCCCAGCTACCAGGTGCCTTAACCCATCCTGAACTATGCTCCAGGATGAAAATTACCAAACTTATTTGGATACCCAAGTCCTACTTTCCTTTTAGTCAAGTTAATGTTTTATTTTCAATGTTTAAGTCAAGAAGTATTAACTGAGAAAATAAAATGCTGCTTTTATGTTTACTTGTTATTTATTTGTCTTTACTTTATTTGAAAGGCAGAGAGAGAGACAGACAGAGAGAGAGAGACAGAGAGATCATTCACTGGTTCATTCCCCAAATTCCAGCAACAGTCAGGGCTGAGCCAGGCCAAAGCCAGGAGCCTGGAACTCCATTTGGGTCTCCCACATGGGTGGCAGGGACCCCAGGTACTTGAGACCTACTCTTCTGTCATCCAAGGGTGCCCATTAGCAGAAAACTGCATCAGAAGTGGAGGACCTGGGACTGGAACCAGGCACTATAGATGGGATGTGAGCATCCTGAGTAATGTCTCCACAGCCGCACCAAATGCCCATCCCCTGTAATTGCTTTTAAGAGGTGAGAATCTCGATAATTTTTCCCCATCTCCCACTTTACATATTTTCTACATTAATGATATGTTATTCTCATAATGAAAAGAGATAAAAGACGTTAATTTTTTAAAAAGGAAGCAATTACTATATTCATGCCACTGGGGAAGACCCAGCAGGGAACACAGTGTTGAATAATTCACTGCTCCTGCGTTTGATAATATAACAATGTAAGTATAGCCATAAAAATGGGACAGAATGTAAATGCAAACAGAGAAATAACTAAGCTATCCTGCTGATGGTGCAAAGGCTGAGGGGCTGGAACGGAAGGACCCACCCTGGAGGAGTAGCATTTGATAGCCCAGTCAACTGCTAACAGCAAGCATTTACCTTATGAATGTTACATACCAAGAATCTTCCCAAATCCTTCACATGAATCACATGTAACTTTGCTCATTTGTTAAGTTGTGGTTTAAAAAAAGATACAACAAGACTTAGCACCTTACCCATTTGTGAGTTCAGTAGGTTGGAGTCATGCTGTGAGTCCCGTCTCCAAAACTCTGGTACCTTGCAAACCTGAACGCTCTACCCACTGAATACAGCCTCCTGTTCTTCCTGCTCCCAGGAATCTCCATTCTACTTTGCTGTTGTGAATTCGATGACTTTCAGTGCCTCCTGTAAGTGGAATCCTATGGCATTTGTCCTTTTTGTGAAAGGCTTATGTCACTTAGTATAATGTCCTCAAGTTCATCCATGCTGTAACATGTAACAAGACTTCTGTAGATAGAAAGGTACTTCAAAAATTTCACAGAAAAGTGAAATTAAATGTATGAATAGATGTTTTTATAATATGCATTTTCTATTACATTTTGAAGATCCTTTGTATGCATGAATTTCAATTTTTTTGCACCAAAATAATCTTGTCATTTAATTCCATTTTTGATGAACTTTTTGAAGTACCCCCATATATGTCTCTCTCTTTTTTTTTTTTTTGTCTGTCCATTCATCAATCCATGAATGACATTTGGGTTGCTTTCTTCTTTGGGCTTTTGTGAATAATGTTACTAAGAACATGGGTGTGGAATACTTTTGGAGACATACTCAGAAATGAGATCTCTGGAGAGGAGAGAATGGAGGAATATTGGCTGATGGGTACAAAATTACAATCAGATAAGAAATAAGTTCTAATGTTCAATTGTATAGAGCAGTGGCCATATTTAGCAATATTATCTTGTGTATTTCAAAATAACTAAAAGAGAAGAGTTTGAATAGTTTCCCCAAAGACAAATGGTAAACGTTTTAGGTGATAACTATGCTAAGCATTCTGATTTGATCACTGCATGCTGTCTGCGTTTATGAAAACATCATGCTATACCCCGTAAATATGTACAGTTGCTGATGTGCCAATGGAAACCAAAATAAAACAAAAAAGGAGGGACCGGCACTGTGGCATAGTGGGTAATGTGGCATAGTGGGTTAGCGCCCGGGCCTGAAGCGCTGGCATCCCATATGGCACCAGTTCAAGATCCGGCGGCTCCACTTCCGATCCAGCTCTCTGTCATGGCCTGGGAAAGCAGTAGAAGATGGCCCAAGTCCTTGGGCCCCTGCGCCCGCATGGGAGACTGGAAGAAGCTTCTGGCTCTTGGCTTCAGATTGGTGCAGCTCCAGCTTTTGCGGCCAATTGAGGAGTGAACCATCAGATGGAAGAGTTTCTCTCTCTCTTTCTCTCTCTCCCTCTCCTCTCTCTGTGTAACTCTTTCAAATAAATAAATAAATCTTTAAAAAAAAAAAAGGAAATGGAATTGCTGTATGATAACAATAGCTCTATTTTAATTTTTTGGCAGCCACCATCCTGTTTTCCATAGTGGTTGCACCATTTTACATTCCCACCAACAGCATTCATGACTTTCAATTTCCCCACATATTCATCAACAACTGTTATTTTCTGGTTTTTTAACTATTACAATGGATGTGGAATGATATCTCATTGTATTTTTTTTCAAGATTTATTCATTTTTTACTTGAGAGTCAGAGTTACACATAGAGGGGAGAGAGAGAGGAGAGAGAGAGAGAGAGAGAGAGAGAGGTCTTGCATCTGATGGTTCACTTCCCAATTGGCTGCTATGGCCAGCACTGCGCTGATCCGAAGCCAGGAGCCAGGAGCCAGGAGCCAGGAGCCAAGAGCTTTCTCCATCCAGGTCTCCCACATGGGTGCAGGGGCCCAAGGACTTGGGCCATCTTCTGCTGCTTTCCCAGGCCATAGCAGAGAGCTGGATCAGAAGAGGAGCAGCTGGGACTTGAACTGGTGCCCATATGGGATGCCGGTGCTTCAGGCCAGGGCGTTAACCTGCTGAGCCACAGCAAGGGCCCCCTGCAACCTCATTTTTTTGCATGCAAATATCCTATTTACCCAGCAGCTTTGTTGAAGAGATTTTCATTTTCCTTTTAAGAATCTTGACACCCTTATTGGAGATCATTTGGTCATATACATTAAGGTTTCTATGTCTCAAAAATATGCCATTTGGGATATTTATGGGGATTATACTTAATCTGTCAATTACTTTGGATAGTGTTAGACCCTCGGAGTGAGGATGCCAACACGTCGAGAGGCACACCCCAAAGACTCAGACTCCAGACCAGCTGATGCAAAAGCAAGAGGATTTATTCGGCATCTGCGCAGACGGGCCTCCTGAACTCGGGAGTCCAGAGAGCGCCCCCAGTACAAGCCACATGGTTTATATACCCGCAGTGACCAATCAAACGCACTATAGAGTCCATGCACACAGCAGTCCAATCCGCGAGCTGATCATGTGAAGGGCATGCGTCTTCTATCCAATCAGCTACGGGATCACATGGGAGGCATGTACCTCGTCGCCATTTTGTTGTTTTCTTCTTTAGCAGTTCCTTTCCCTGCCAGCACCATCTTGGTCACCCTGTGTGTGTGTGGGGGGTGACGTTTCGCTCCCTTTGTTCCCCTTGGGGGAGAGCGGCATCCTGCTTCCCACACCGTTATTTGAGTATTAGGAGGCATACAAACTGGGTTAGGTCTTAGCACAGCCAGGCACAAGTGTCGCAGCTAGCTAAGCATAGGGTCCCTTATTTTTATAGCTGCACCTAATTTTAGCTTTGGGGGAAAAAGTTTAGGGCTGTAATTTTTTAAACTTTAATTTTTATTTGGGGCAAAGGTGACTTCTTGTTTTTAATGGTATTGGCTTAGGTCACTCCATCTTGGTTTGATTTTTAAGGTTCTTCAGATAGTATAACATCTTTTTTTTTTTTTTTTTTTTTTTTTTGACAGGCAGAGTGGACAGTGAGAGAGAGAGACAGAGAGAAAGGTCTTCCTTTGCCGTTGGTTCACCCTCCAATGGCCGCCGCGGCCGGCGGGCTGTGGCCAGTGCACCGCGCTGATCCGATGGCAGGAGCCAGGAGCCAGGTGCTTTTCCTGGTCTCCCATGGGGTGCAGGGCCCAAGCACCTGGGCCATCCTCCACTGCACTCCCTGGCCACAGCAGAGAGCTGGCCTGGAAGAGGGGCAACCGGGACAGAATCCAGCGCCCCAACCGGGACTAGAACCCGGTGTGCCGGCGCCGCAAGGCGGAGGATTAGCCTAGTGAGCCGCAGCGCCGGCCTAGATAGTATAACATCTTATTAATACTAAATCTTCCAATCAGTGAGCTCACAATATCTTTCCATTATTTTTGTCTTCTTTAGTTTATTTTAGCAATATTTTGTTATTTTTACTGTATAAGTCTTTTTGCTACCTTGGTTAGGTTTATTCCTCAGTATTCTTTGATGCTTCTGTAAATGGAATTGCTTTCTTAATTTCTTTTTGGGTTGTTCACAGTTAATGTATAGAAATGCAACCGTTGTGTGTTGATTTCTGTATCCTTGCAACCTTACTGAGTTAGGTTACTATTTCTAGCAGGATTTGTGTTTGTGTGTGTGTGTGTGTGCACATGTGTAATCTTCAGGTCTTTGTACAGAAAAGATCATGCCATCTTCAAGCAGAGATAGTTTCACTTCCTCTTGTCCAATTTGGATGCCTTTTATTTCTTTTTCTTGCCTAATTGCTCTGGCTTTAATTGCCTTTGTTGTAGTCATTAGGAAACTGAGTGTTAGGGAAGTTGATTAGCCTGCCTGCAGCATCATAGCTAAGTGTCAGAGTCAGAATAAAATGTGACTTTTGAACTCAATATCCAGAAGTTTACTGAGTAACGTTGAGTGAGATTTTACCTGGTTGGCATGGAAAGCACGGGTCACTCTGAACACATAAATCCTGACTTCTTAACTTTGTCCCTCTAGGTCTTTTAGTGATTGCCACATTTCAAGTCACAAATAGCTTCAAACATGCTTATAGCAAAACTGTGCTGAGTATTATTTCATCTTTTTTAATATTTAGATGACAACATTTGCTCCAGGTCAATTTGAACAGCAATTGGAACTGAAATCAGTTTGTGCCAACAATGAGCCTACTGTAAAAGCTGTTTTTGTGAACATATCCTTGATAGTCAGTTGCGTTATTACAGTTTTTGTTTTTATTGTTTTTTTTAACACATGGAGTCAAACTTGCAGAGCTGAAAAAGACCTTATAGAGATCGGAAGGTGGACTAACGGAGAGTTAAGTCCTCCCTGCTGCTTCCTCCGCTCCCCCGCCTCCCTGCCTTTGTTCCTTTCCCCCTTCCTTCCTTCCTGTCCCAGGAGTAGTGCGCGCAGCTTATTAGCTGATTATTAAGGAGCACACTTTAAAGGGAGCATCTTCTTCTCCTTGCCCTGTCCTCCATCTCCACCACGCATCTGCCCAGCAGGAAAAGCACGTTTTCAGTGTGTTCAGTCTCCATCCAGGCTTACTTCCTTTCCTTAGACATGCACCATTTGCATAAACAGCTGCAGTGTTATTTTGTGTTTTTTTTTTTTCTTTTTTAACAAATTAATGACAATAACAAAATGGTACCAGGAGTCTGCCCTTGCCTTTGGCTCACTATGAAAAGGCACAAATCCCCCATGTGACTTAAGCAAATTTCATAGCCCTAGACCTGCAGCCACCCTGGCTCTGGGATGCATGAGACTCCATGGGGACACAGCACACAGCGCATCATCAGCTCCCAGCAAACATGCACTTGAAGCTTACTGCCAAACACATTTAAAGTTCCCATTTCCTGCGACTCCCATTTTCCCCACACTACACACACACACACACACACACACACACTTAACTCCCCAGGGAATCAGCAGAAGGGTTGTCTTTGTCCCAGTGTGGTTCCGAGCTCTCTCCCAGTACAGTCTTTAGTGGAAGACTAAGGCCCAGAAGAGAGGAAAGTTCTGGGAAGAAGAAAGTCCATTCTTGTTGAAAAAAAAAAAAGCTGCCAACCGTTTTCTGAGGTCTCCTCTCCCTATATTCTCTTTGGAGGAGCTATTCTTTTAAAATCATTCATCTCCAAAACCCTGTTCTCCAAGGATTGCATACCCTCATCACCAATGTATGGCAATTTAAAAACTTGTGTTAAAATGTCATGATTACACTGTGCCAGATATAATGCTAATATGGTCATGTCAACCACTTACCAAGTGATGTCAGCCAGCACTGGGTGTTGTCACTATTTCGTAGATCAGGAAATGGAGGCTTAGGGAACTTTTGTGTCTCACTCAAAACCACAGAGCCTGTGAGTGATGGACCCAGCGTTCAAAGCCAGGCAGCCTTGCTCCTACCTTGTAAGTGAGCTTGCAAATGAGTTCCCAGATGCACCGTCAGGGTGGATGTAGATGTTTTGGTTGCCGGGATTTCCTTCAGTCTGGTTCCTTCAGAGAGTCATGTTCAGTTGTTTGGAAGTCAATTGGTTTTGAAACAGGAACAAGCCCTTGATGGCCATATGGAGATTTGTTATTCAGCCTACACTTTAAATTAACCTTATTGATAGATTTCCTGCCAAGCTGGGTTTCATTTATTATGCATGTTCCTTTTGGTAGGTGGGAGAAAAAAATGTGTGAGAATTATCCTCTAAATAAAGCAATGTATAAGCCAGGCTCATACATTTTCTGAAGTTTATTTTTATTTGCAAGGCTTTTCTGTATTTGATGGGGTAACGGTGTTTATTAAATAAAAAAGAAAAAGCAGTGTCTCGAAGTAAGGCTATTTTAGTAGCACACAACCTGAAGTGGATCTGCTTTCTCTTTCATTTGTCACTGTCAGTTGAGGACATTCTCAGCCAGCAGCCAGGGGTGAGATGGCGTCGAGACGGGCGAGCCAGTTCATAGTTTATTTCTGAGCTTAGAGAGTGTCAGCCTGGAATCTCACCTGTCTGGATTCTGTGGCATCAGGCAGATATGCTGGACTAGTTGGTCCTAGACGCATGCAGGGCTGCCAAGCAGGGTCCGGCCTCCTGGGTGTGATGTGGGGAATGAGCACTCGGTGGGGCACACTCATCTTGGGCTAAAAAGCTCTGAATCAGGGCAGAAGAAATGAGAGGAAGTCTCTTCATTTAATCTTTTCTGACATGACCTAGGCTGGCCAGACAATGCGGTTAGTCTGGAACAATCTTGGCTCTTGATGATCTTGGGGGAAGATATTACAAAAAAAAAAAAAAAAAAAAAAAAGCTTGGGTCCGTGGCACTCATCAATAGCTGTTTTGGAATGGTTCTATCTGAACGGATGGAGCTGAGGGGCCCCGTTCCCACAACAATTCACAGCTTAGTGGCTGCTCGAAATAGCTTGGAGCTCTGGAACTTTCTGTCTGACTGGGAGAAATAATGACCCAGCTCATCAGTTACATATGTGGGCTTTGTTCAGAGAATTTCTGGTGGAATCTGTGATTCCAAACCCTGCCAGACCCTATGCTCCGTTTCAGAACAAATATTTGAACACCTCTTTTGCTGTCCTGAAATGAAATTTATTTATGTCACATTATACACACACACACACACACACACACACATATATATATAACATCCTGTTATAAGAGGAGAACTAAAAGGAAAGTAATTTTCAATAAGATAAAGGTCTCAATTTGCAAATGCCCAGACAAGACTACTTTTAAAAGATAATTTATACAAAAGATAAAATAATGACACTCAGATATAAAAATGAGCATATGTTATAGATTTTAATTAGCTCACAATGAGGAATGAGGCAAATGTTATAACCTATTCAAGAGAGAAACTACAGAATGGACACATTTATAGATTAGGAATATTGCAATGAATGTACAAATGGAGTCACACCAATTTCTTCAACAGTGGAAGAGAGAGGCCAGTGGATCCTTTACCACATAGGGCAAAATTTGCACATCTACAAACATTGCTTCACACTGTGTCAGTCATCTGCTTTTTGTAGAGGTAGACTGTGTCCCGTGGGATCAGAATCAGGTAACAGAGGGAAGTGTGCTATCAGCGGTTCAGTCGCAATGGTAGTGCAGGTTTTTCCCTGGATTGTCCTCATGAAATAGTCAGAGTTGCAACTACAGGTGAAAGCATCCTGAACGGGGCAGGTGTTTGGTGTTATGGTTAAGACACTGCTTGTGATCACGCATCCCACGATCGAGTGCCTGGGTTTGAGTCCTGGCCCTGCTTTGAGTCCAACTTTCTGCTAAGGTGCACCCTGGGGAGCAGCAGGTGTGGTTCAGCTAGTTGGGTCCCTGACAACCACGTGGGAGACCAGGATAGAGGTCTTAGCTCCTGACTTCGGCCTGGCCCAGCCCCAGATGTTGCAGGCATTTGGGGAGTAAATCAATGGATAAGAATTTCTCTCTTTCTCTCACTTTCCTCTTTCTCTCTCCATTTTTCAGATAAACAAAACATAATTAAAAAAAGAACAAAAGCAAAAACCCTAAACGAGGCAGCTATCCAGGCAAGCTGACACAATCGGTTGAATTGTCTCCAGTACAGGGACAGTGATGTTTTCAGATAGTTTCTTGCTAAATATCTGAATAAAAAACTATACTCTTTCCTCATTTGACCCCACATCTGAATCCCTGGAAAATCCAGTACTTATTGAAACAGTTTGAAAACACATTGTATAATGGGGTTCTGGGTTAAGGTATCTCTGTGTTGTGCTTAGGTAATAGTTTGGATATTTCCCAAAGGCCTATGGATGGAGAGTTGGCTCCCTAAAGCCTTCTGTTAATGGTTAATGTGCATTGTTAATGGACTGAGAATGCGGGCGTGATACAATTCTGGAGTTTGGGAGGTGAGCCTAGTGGGAGGTCTTTGGGTCACTAAGGATTTGCCCGCAGGCTGGGCCAGCTGCAGCCATTCCCCTGCTTCCTGGCTCACCCGTGGCTGCTGCTGCACGCAGGCTCTGCTGTTGCTGGCCCCCATGAGGGATCAGACTCACAGGAAGACTATGAGCCGCCAAACTCGGAGCCAAAGCGGACCTTCTTCCCTCATAAGTAGCTTCTTGCAGGTTTTTCAAAATTACAAAAAGCTGACTAATATACCATAAATAAGTTTTCCAGATAATTGCAAGAAATGTGACTATCTGGCAGGATGTCTAAAAGTTGCTGGTGATGGAGAAAATCCTTTACTGTGGAGAGTTTCCTCTACGTGGGTCCTGGTGCGCTGTAACCAGGCAGCTTGTTTAGGTCTGAGTGAGCTGGAAGTCCCCACAGGCCCCCGATGTAGTGCTATCTCTGCCTGCCAATCAAAACACTCCCTTTCCCAGGATACACCTGTTTCATTCGGCATTCTCCCTGTGGGGCAGCCCACATTCCCGCATGTCTGTGTGTTCACTTTCTCACCGTTTGAATGAATCCTGCTGTCACTTTCTGCATATTACATTACATTAGCAATCTGATCTTGGTGGGAGACAGGGGCTGGAAAAAGATGAGAATACACGCATGCCCACAACAGTCTTACCCTCCAAATGCAAGTGATGCCCACTCCCCACCCCCCAGTCTTTACGACAACCAAAATGAACTTCTGAGAAGTTCACAGCTCATTCTTCGGATGTGGACTTGCCGAAGCTCTTGGAGGACTCCTTGTAGAAGTTCTGTCGTAGCTGAAACACGCCCTGGAACCATCACTCCATTCCCACCCTGCCACTCTTCACCCCCACCTGCAGCAGCCTCTGCTCACCAGGCAACTGTGGAAAAACACCCAGCGCCTTCTTGCTCAGAGCTACGCCAACCAAATTCTCAGTTTAAAGATTTTACTCATCCCCCCGGAGTCCTGCTTTTCCAGGTTTAACCTTCCTACAGGTGGGAGATAAAAGAGGTCCTTCACTGAACAGAACTACAGTCTATTAGAACTGCCGTTGACTTCTACTTTTCTCAAGGGCTCCTGCCATAAGACCAGCGGCATAGGTTGGAGTAGGAGGTGGGGATATGCAGACAGAAAATGGTACACGTGACTGTGGGACAGGGAGCAGCCTGCTCATGAAATAAGCAACATCGCCTTGGAAGTGGCGGGACTGTGTGCACCTGCTGTGATTCAAGGGCATCGCTGCCACACGGACTCAGCCCAGTGATGCCAGGGCTTCTGTTATTTTCAAGAGAATAAGAGAGAGAGAGGAGATGTACAATTTGGGACATGCTCAATCGGACTTGCCCCAAATGGTGGAGTTAGAAATGTGCCAGGGGATTCCATTACAATCCCATCAAGATTGCATGTACCAATGCCATCTCACTAGTCCAAGTGATCAATTTCAGTTCATAATTGATCATAATGATAGGATTAAGTGTCAAAGGGATCACATATACAAGACTAGTGTCTGCTAATACTAACTGATAGAATCAAAAAGGGAGAGAACGATCCAACATTGGAAGTGGGATACACAGCAGACTCATAGAATGGCACATATCCTAAACAGCACTCTGGCCTCGGAATCAGCCCTTGAGGCATTCGGATCTGGCTGAAGAGCCTATGAGAGTATTTTAGGCATGGAGAGCCAAGACACTCTGGAAAAAACAAACAAACAAACAAAAAAACAACAACAACAAAAAAAAAACAAAAAAACCAACCACCTTAATGAAAGATCTCTGCGAGTGAGATCCCAGTAGAAAGAACGGGCCATCAAAGAAGGAGGTACCTTTCTCTGAAGGGAGGAGAGAACTTCCACTTTGACTATGACCTTGTCTAAATAAGATCGAAGTCAGTGAACTCAAGAGGCTTCTATAGCCTTGGAAACTCATGACTAGAGCCTAGGGAGATTTCTGACGCCATAAACAAGAGTGTCAATTGTTAAGTCAACAACAGGAATCACTGTGTACTTACTCCTCATGTGGAATCTCTGTCCTTAATGTATTGTCCAATGTGAATTAATGCTATAACTAGTACTCAAACAATATTTTACACTTTATGTTCCGTGTGGGTGCAAACTGATGACATCTTTACTTAATATATACTAAATCGATCTTCTGTATATAAAGACAATTGAAAATGAAAAAAAAAGAGAAACTGGAAATCTGTATGCAATTTTTCAGTTCCTAAATGTTGGCTAATATGTATAGTGAGGATACTCCAAAAAGTTCACGGAAAATGGAATTTAAAAAGGAGCTTCTTGCTAAAAAAATTTTGAAATTCATTTTGTTGTTCCTGATGTTTATATTCATTTGAGAGGCAGAGAATGAACGAGAGAACTCCTGTCCACTGGATCACACCCAGTTGCCTGCAGCACCACCTGCCCTGGGCCAAATCCCAGAGCTGTGAGCCAGGAATTCAATCTAGGTCTTCCTTATGGGTAGCAGGAACACAATTAATTGAACCGTCACCCTTGCCTCCGAGGGTGTGTATCAGCAGAAACCTGGAGTCCGGGCCAGAGTCAGGTATCCAACCTCGGCACTCTGATGTGGGACGCAGGCATCTTCACTGGCATCCTAACCACTAGGCTAAACGCCCCTCCCCTGTAGATTTTTTTTTCATGCCACACATTCTCCACCTCGTACACAGACCTCTAGTGTGTGTGTGTGTGTGTGTGTGTAAGATGGATAAATACATTCATTCATCATGCATACATACTGCTCCCTATAGTTAGGCCCATGAATAAAAGAGACACTACTCCTCTTAGGTACTGAGTAGGTCCCCTCCTTTGAATGATAATGAGAATTATGAGAAACATACTAAGATCTCCATTTCAGAGATGATGGGATGGGTGCATAGAGAAGTTAAGCAACTTACCCAGAGTCTCATGGTAAGTTACTAGGCTGAGATTTTTATTTTTTAAAGATGTATTTTTTATTTTATTTGAAAGAGTTAGAGAAAGAGGTAGAGAGAGAGAGAGAGAGTCCTTCCATCCATTGGTTCACTCCCCAAATGGCCATAACAGTTGGAGCTGAGCCAATCCAAAGCCAAAAGCCAGGAGCTTCTTCCAGGTCTCCTACGTGGGTGCTGGGGTCCAAGGACTTGGCCCATCTACCACTGCTTTCTCAGGCACATTAGCAGGGAGCTGGATTGGAAGTGCAGCAGCCGGGACTTGAACCGGCGCCCATATGGGATGCCGGCGCTGCAGGCTGGGGATTTCTGGGGTGAAATTTTCATCGAGTCCATTCTGCTTCCTGAGACCAGGTTAGTGCCCAGTTTATGAGGAAACCTCAGGACATTGTAATGATTCAAAGACAAAAAATGCCAGCAACAGGAGCAATGGCTACTGAAAATAGCAATTTTGCATTTATTTAAGTAAAATCAACTTTTCTGGGAGCCTCTTGACCTGTGTTCCTGCCAGGAGCGTCTGGGGCTTTCTGGAAGGAAGAGCGTCCGGGTTACGGTGGTGTCTGCAGTGAGCGGGGTGAGTCATTTGCGGGGCTAGCTTGCCATCCATCAAAACCCATGATGAGAATGAATCCCCAGGAGTTGCTTGTGAAAAACGTTAAAAGCTTTAATTGAAAGGATTTCCAGCACAGGCCACAAGTGATCTTCCCTTTGTGAATTCTGTCTTGCCCCCCTGCCAGGGCCAGGCTGTTCTGATGTACTTAAGCCATGAGCCTCTGGCAAGCCTTTGGTGCTGCTTGGCCTGAGAGCCTGCACAGCCCCCAAGGGGGAGGGACGCACTGCAAGCCGTGTCATCTGGGTCTGCAAATTAGACCAGCCTTATGGAAAGTGGGGAGCCTTAATATTTAATACATCCTAATTGAAATGCTGTATGATGAAAAAGCTGGGCCTAGCCGTTGGAAAGGGCACGTGTTGTAGAAAAGGCAGCAGGCTCGCCACCAGAAGCTTTTCATGAGCTTTGTGACCACCCTCTGCCACCCTCCATCCCTTTGTCTCTGTAGCATCCAGCCAGCCATCACCCACCCGTCCATTCATTGCCCCCATGCAGTTCAAAGTGCGACCCAGGCTGACATCCTATTCAAATCAGCAAGCGTGTCTTCGTCTAGAGTGACTATGCTACTGGCAATGTGTCTGTAGGGTTCTCCAGGCACCAAAGGGCATCCCAGGGAAAAGTCTTAAGAATTCCCGAGTTAGAGCCCCTCCTCTGCAACCTTGTCAGACACCCACACACATACACATATCCTGGTCATTAAAAATGTCTTTGTCGCGTCCATAATACGTGCTTATTAGTGACGAAGTAGGGAGAAGAGAAATAAAAAGAAAACAACACAACAATCTTTATTGTCCTGCTTTTTGAAGCAAATGTGCTAAAACGTTCAGGCTAAGCTGCGAGAGTAGGCCCCAGGGTCAATGGAATAATCTCTGAACCTAAGGAGACGTTAAGCAAGAATTGGCTACGTTCTCTTGTTGTTGTATTTTTAACGATTTTTGAAATTTACATAAGGTGAACAAATTTCTTGTATTTATATACACAGATCAAGGTGCATGGTGATACTTCCCACCCTCCCCTCCCTTCTACCCCTGTTCTCACCCTCCCTTCGTCTTTCTTTCCTTTGAGTTTTACAATGACATACTTTCAGTTGATTTTATAATCATGAGATGAGTCCTCCACTAAGTAAAGAATTCAACAAACAGTAAGAAGACAAGAGCACCGCCCCTCCACAGTAGAGACCAGGCTGCAGCGAGCCTGGCAGGAGACGGTCATTTGGTTCCCAAATCTCCCTGTGGGTAACGTTTCTTTTGTTGGTAGATAAGACTGGTAAAGCAGTTAGTATTTGTATTTAGAATAACATATAAATAGCTTAACAATTACTCACCAATATATACTCTGAGCTGAAAATCCAAAACAATTTAGGACCAGGTATATTGTCAGTCGTGTATCATTCTATGGAGCCCTTAGTATGCTTAGGAAGGGAGGCAGAGAATACAAATGTGGGAATGAATTCAGGGTAGCACAAATTGTGTAAATGAAATCTAGACTGTTTCTGGGAACATAATTTCATGAATAAAGATGATCCAGCATCTCCGAACTATGTATTTTCAGATTAATATTTCTCAATAGTACTTGTCAAAGTGAGTGGCAGTAGAATCCATAATAAGTACTTTATTGAATTATATTTAGTTTAAATATAAATGTGAAAAGGTGCCATGAATTCTCATGTCAAATTATGTCACCCAAAAGCTAATTAGTTGTACCAGGATTCAAAAAAAAAGAATTATTTTTTAATTTGGCAAAATACAGGTTTGTGTTTCTAACTTTCAACTCAATCAAAGACACCATTTTTTATTAGTCAAATTTATTTTTTAGTGCAGTTTTAGGTTTATAGCAAAGCTGAGTGGGAAGTACAGAGAGTTTCCAATACCTTCTGGCCCCAGACAGGCACCGCAGCCCCCACTGAGGCACATGTGTTACACTGATGCACGCACCCTCACTCATCGTTATCACGCCACATCCACAGCTTACCTTAGGGTTCACTCTCTGTTGTACTCTCAATGGGTTTTGACAAGGATGAAATGACATTTATCAGTGTCTACCATTGTAATATTATACAGCTACTCAAAATCCTCTGAGCTCTGCCTATGTATTCCTTCCTAATTCCCTGCAACCACTTTTTTTTAAAACTGTCTTTGGACTTGTTTTTACCAGGATTTCCTACAGTTGCAATTATACAGCATGTGGCCTTTCAGATGGACTTCTGTCATTAATCAGCACACACTCAGCTTGCTAAATCATTTCTTTTTAGTGATGAATAGGATTCCTTCATCATGATGCATGTGTGTATTTTAATATTTGTATCATTTACCTACTGAAGAACATCTTGGTTGTTTCCAACTTTTGGAGAGTACTAATAAAGCTGCTATAAACATTTGCATATTATGGCATAGAGTTGTCAGTCCCTTTAGGCATATACCAAGGAGCACCATTGTTGGTTTATATGGTAAGAGTTTGTTTGGTTTTGTAGGAAATGGCCAAGCTGTCTGTTCCAAAGTGGCCAGGCCATTTTGCATTTCTGCCAGCAAGGAATGAGAACGCCTGTGTGCCACATCCTTGCCAGCATTTGGTGTTGTCAGCACTTTGGTATTTTGGCTGCTCTAATACTTGCTTGAATTTGCAACTTCCTAATAAAATATGATGACAGCATCTTTTTGTATGATTATTCACACCTGCATATCTTCTTTGGCGTGGTATCTGTTTAGGTTTTTATCCACGCTTCAATTGGGTGATTAGTTTTCTTATTGTTATGTTTTAAGAGTTCTTTGTACAGTTCGTATAAGAGTTTTTTATTAGATATTTCTTCTTTTCACATATACAAGGGGTCTTTTAAAAATTCATGGAAAATGTGTGTAATGAGAAAACACTGCATTGATTTAAAAAAAAATGGTGCACAAAAGTAACTTTTCTTTCATTCCATTGAAGTACTCTCATATACAGTCAATGCTATAAATTTTTTTTCTAAGCACTGCTTTACTGAACCCTACATTTCACTAATTTGTATTTTCATTCAGTTTGAAAATTTCTTTAAAAATTTCTTTGAAGATTTCTTCTTTGTATTGTTTACAAGTGTGTTGTTTAATCTCCAAGTGTTTGGATTTTCCAGTTATCTTTCTGTCATTGATATCTAGTTTAAATCCACTGTGGTCTGAGAGTATGACTTCTCTTTGAAATTTGTGAGGGTGTGTCTCATGTCCCAGAGTGTGGTCTATCTTCGGGAATGTTCCATGTGGATTTGAGAAGAATGCCTGTTATTCTTAACTGAAGTAGGCTACAGATTTCAATTATGTCGTATTGATTGATAGTATGTGTTGAGCTGATTTTCTCTCTGTTGGATCTTTTTTTTTAAAGCAGAGAGAGAGAGAGAGAGAGATGGAGAGAGATCCTCCAATCTAAAGCCAGAAGCCAGGAACTTCATCTGGTTCTTCTACATGGCTGCCAAGACCAAGCCCCTGGGGCATCCTCTGCTGCCTTCCCAGAACACACCAGCAGACAGTTGGGCCAGAAGCAGAGTGGCTGGGACTCCAAGTGGCGCTCCGATGTGGGACGCCACTAGGTTACAAGAGCGACTCAAGGTGCTGCGCCACAGTGCCCAGCCTGGCGATCTGTTCACTTTTAATAGAGGTGTTAAAGTCGCTTACTACAAGATCCATCTGTTTCTTCTTGCAGTTCCATTGGTTTTTGCCTCAGGCATTTTGATGCTCAGTTGTTAACCAAATGCACATTTAGGCCTGTTATGTCTTCTTAGGGTGTTGGTTCCTTCATTGTTGTCTACTGCCCCTTTTTAGCCCCAAATTCTTTCCCTGCTCTGAAGTCTGCTCTCTCTGAAATTAACTTAGCAAGTCTGCATTTTGGTATCAGTGTTACCACGCTGACTCTTTCACTATCCATTTATTTCTATTTCCATGTATCTTTATATTTAAAGTTTGTTTCTATCAGACAACATGGGCTATTCTGATCATCTTTGCTTTTTAATTGATATATTTAGATCATTGACTTTTTAATTTGATTTTCTCTTATTTATTTATTTTTAAATTTTGATTAACATGTAGTATTTCTTTTTTAGAAAACTTTAATAAATATAAATTTCAAAAGTACAACTTTCAGATTATAAAGTACAACTTTTGGACATTTAAAGTGATTATAGGGGCCGGTGCTTTGGCATAGCAAGTAAAGCTGCCACCTGCAGTGCCGGCATCCCATATGGAAACCAGTTCAAGTCCTGGCTGCTCCACTCCCAATCCAGCTCTCTGCTATGGCCTGGGAAAGCAGTAGAAGATGGTCCAAGGCTGGGGCCACGGTTCAATAGGCTAATCCTCCACCTAGTGGCGCCGGCACACCGGCGGTCGGGATGCCGGATTCTTTCCCAGTTGCCCCTCTTCCAGGCCAGCTCTCTGCTGTGGCCCGGGAAGGCAGTGGAGGGTGGCCCAAGTGCTTGGGCCCTGCACCCCATGGGAGACCAGGAGAAGCACCTGGCTCCTGCCTTCGGATTAGCGCGGTGCGCCGGCTGTAGCGCACCAGCCGCGGCGGCCATTGGAGGGTGAACCAACGGCAAAAGGAAGACCTTTCTCTCTGTCTCTTTCTCTCACTATCTACTCTGCCTGTCAAAAAAAAAAAAAAAAAAAAAAAAAAAAAAAAAGAAGAAGAAGATGGTCCAAGTCCTTGGGCCCCTGCACCTATGTGGGAGACCTGGAAGAAGCTCCTGATTCCTGGGTTTGGATGGGCGCAGCTCTGGTGTTGCGGCCATTCAGGGAGTGAACCAGCAGATGGAAGACTTCTCTCTCTTTGTCTCACCCTCTCACTGCCTGAAACTCTACCTCTCAAATAAATAAATAAATAAATAATAAAAATTGAGCAAATTATTTGCTATGTCAATTATTTCAATAGAGCTGGTTAAAATTAAAATATTTTTACTGATTTCTATTCATTGTCTTTGTTCCTATTTTTGTCTTCCTTTCTTTCCCTACTTTGTGTGGTTTTAACTGAGCATTTAATAGCATTTCACTTTATTTCTAGCCTTAGTGTATGGATTATACATTTTTTAAATCTTTTTAAGTGGTTGTTCTAGGGTCCCTACTATACATTTACAACTAATCCAACTCCATTTCAAATCACACTGCACCAATTCATTGGCAGTATGAATTTCTTATAAGAACAAAATGTTTGCACTTCCTCTTTCCTGTCCCTGTGTCATTGCTATCATTTGAGTGTGTGATTATACATACATATGTGCATACATATATGTTTGTACACACACAATCACAGGAGGGGCTTAAGAATGTCTGTGGAAGAGCTGAGCTAAAAAGGGGCTGGTGCTGTGATGGAGTAGGCTAAGCCTCCGCCCACAGCGCTGGCAACCCATATGGGCACTGGTCTGTGCCCCAGCCGTTACTCTTCCAATCCAGCTCTGTGCTATGGCCTGGGAAAGCAGTGAAAGTTGGCCCAAGTCCTTGGGTCCCTGCACCTCCGTGGGAGACCGGAAGAAGCTCCTGGCTCCTGGTTTTGGATTGGCCCAGCCCTGGTCATTGTGGACATTTGGAGAGTGAACCAGAGGATAGAAGACCTTTTTCTCTATCTCTGCCTCTCTATTACTCTACCTCTTAAATAAATAAATAAATCTTTTAAAAAAGGTTACTTCCCATGAAATTTTTGAAGACCCCTTATATCTGCATATATAATTGAATACATTATTGTTATTATTTTGAACTGTTACCTGTTAGATAAATTAAGAATGAAAAAATAAATGATTTTGTTTTATTGACACTTGCTTCTTCTCTGATGTTCTTCCTTTCTTTACGTTGACCATGTCTGACCTGTATGATTTCCCATCCTGGTGAAAAAGTTCCTTTAACATTTATTGCATGGCAGATCTATTAGCAATAAATTCCCTCAGTTTAGTTTGTCTAAGAAAGCTTTTATTTCTTGTTCAGCTCTGAAAAATAATTTCACAGCTCTTCTTTTCTCTCAATACTTCAAATATTTTCACCTTCCTCTCTCCTCGCTCGCACGATTTCTAAGGAAAATAACCATTTTCTTGGGTGTAATTCTTATTTTTGCTCCTCTCTAGGTAAACACAGTTCCTTCCAACTTCTTTCCAGATTCACCTGATCTTTGCTGCTTGCAGCTTGGATGTGTGGTTTGTTTTGGCTTGGCTTTGGTGTTCTCTGAGCTTCCTGGTATCTGACGCTATTTTGAGGAAATTCTCAGTCACTGTTATGTCAAATATTTCTTCTGTTCCTCTCTCTCTTCCTTCTCTTCTCTTTTTTTTTTTTTTAAGATTTATTTATTTACTTGAAAGTCAGAGTTACACAGAGAGAGAAGGAGAGGCAGAGAGAGAGAGAGAGAGAGAGAGAGAGAGAGAAGTCTTCTATCCGATGGTTCACTCCCCAGTTGGCTGCAACGGTTGGAGCTGCACCAATCCGAAGCCAGGAGCCAGGAGCTTCTTCCAGGTCTCTCACTCGGGTGCAGGGGCTCAAGGACTTGGGCCATCCTCTTCTTTCCCAGGCCACAGCAGAGAGCTGGATCAGAAGTGAAGCAACCAGGACTCGAACCGATGCCCATATAGGATGCCTGCACTGCAGGCAGTGGCTTTACCTGCTACGTCACAACGCTGGCCCCATCCTTCTCTCTTCTGATACTCACGTTGTTCAGATGCTTTACCTGTTGTTGTGGTCCCATAGTTCTTGGATATTCCGGTTGTTTTTCAGCCTTGATTCCCTTTGCCTTTTCAGTTTTGGAAGTTCCTATTAAGATATCCTAAGGACCAAAGACTCTTTATTCAGCCGTGTACAGTCTACTCATGATTCCACTGAAAGCATTATTTACTTCTGCTACAATGTTTTTGATCTCTAGCATTTCTTTTTTAGCTATTAGAATTCACTTCTCTCTTTTTGTATTATCCATCCATTCTCACATGTTGTATAACTTTATCCTTAGCATATTAATCATGGCTTTTTAAATCTCCAGGTCTGACAGTTCCAACATTCTTGCTATGCCTGAGTTGGTTTTACTGTGTATTCGGTCTCTTCAAAAAAAATTTTTTTTTGCTCTTTATTATGCCTTGTAATTGATTGAGGGGTGAACCTGATACACAGGATAAAAGAAACTTCTGTGAACAGCATTTAGTAGTGATGGTAAGGTGCAGAACGGGCAGTGTTCACAGTCCAAAAATTAGGCCTGTGATCCTGGACTGTGAGCCTACAAGTCCCTGGTTTTTCCCCTCATTAGGTGGGACAGGATAGTTCCTTTCCCAAACTTCCTTTCCCAAACTTGGAGGAAGTTGGATTCCAGACATGGAAGCTAGGAGGAGCTGCACTTGGGTGTCTCCCTTCCCTGGGGGGATGAGGCGCAGATAGAACTGCAGCTGGGTAGGCTCTGATAAAGCAGTTTCTCTTGAGGTCAGGCTTTGTTGGAAAGAGCAGAACCATCTAGAATATTTTGAAAATGGTTATCTTCCTCTCCTTCTGCTGGAAGCAAGAGGGGATAGTGAAAACAAGACCGTGCTGGAGTTCCTGGAAGCAAAGCTGAGAAAGTCGTGGGACCCCTAGACCGTCTTCCCCTGGGGCTTCTACGGTGCAGACTTGACCACATTGAGCTGCCACGAGTTTTTCGGTTATAGTTATAATTGTTTTCCCGCCTCAGAATTGGTACTGTGGATTTTTGCTCTAGCAAGTTGTGATTTTTTTGTATCCGCCTCTCTTTCCAATTTTGGGCACAGCAATTTGCTCCATGTCCTGGCTTGTCTGATGGAGTTAAGAACAGGTGTTCAGTTTGTACTTGCTAGAATAGACCAACAAGTTCATAGCCCTTTACCTACCAGACTGAAAAAGCAAAAGTCCTTTAACATTACTTTTAAACTTTTAGGCACTCAAGTACCACGGTCAAAAGTTCTTGAGTATATACAGCTCAGTCTCTTCTTCATAAATTCTCATCGCTATGGGCAAACCCATTTTTAGGGAAGCAATTTTTCTTTCCTTTTCTGAAGCTTCCCATTAGTGCTCACTGAATATTATTTATTAGGCAAGGCAAGAAAATACACTTTTGCTGTGGTTCTTGGGTCAAAAATCTACTTAGCTATTGTAACCTGTATTTATATATTTCTGTGTATTGTTTCCTTTTATGCCTATTTCAAACCCATGTCCATCAACCCAGAATACGAACACACAAAGACAATGTCATCAAAATTACCCTCGTCTCAATCCTCCTTAGGAGACATAATTTTTAGTAAGTATACTCTTTTCAGCAAATAAAAAATCTAATCTTGAAAACCAAATGACAGGTTATTTATTTATTTATTTTTTATTTATTTATTTTTTGACAGGCAGAGTGCACAGTGAGAGAGAGAGACAGAGAAAAAGGTCTTCCTTTTGCTGTTGGTTCACCCTCCAATGGCTGCCGTCGCCGGCACGCTGTGGCCGGCACACCACGCTGATCCAAAGGCAGGAGCCAAGTACTTATCCTGGTCTGCCATGGGGTGCAGGGCCCAAGGACCTGGGCCATCCTCCACTGCACTCCCTGGCCACAGCAGAGAGCTGGCCTGGAAGAGGGGCAACCGGGACAGAATCCTGTGCCCTGACCGGGATTAGAACCCGATGTGCCGGCGCCGCATTAGCCTATTGAGCCGCGGCGCTGGCCAAATGACAGATTTTTTACCACAGTGGTACACTGTGATATGCATGTTGATGAGGTTTAAGTTCACGTCCCCCCACGTCCCTCCCCCTAACCTGTGGACATTCTATGAGAGGCTGTGGCCCTCAGTATTTCTCTACTTGTAGGTGTCTGTTAGCCTCTCTGGAGCACCAGACCAACATACAGGCAGACTAGACGCACAAGAGAAGGAACATGCTGTCGTGCACTGCACAACCAGTGAGGGTGTCAGTTCCTCCCCTCCAGCAGGGTGCCTCTGAGCAGGTTCCACCAAGACTCTCAGGGCCCCACCGGGCTGAGCTCCAGCTGCTCAGAGCAGTAACCTGCTCATTGCAACATTCCTTTCTGGTTTTGCTCCTTCCTGGTCTCACTTCCTACTCTCTCACAGCGTCTCCTGGGATCCCCTCCCAAATGAATCCTTAGACCCAAATCCTTTCTCAGGGTCTGTTTTTAGGAGCAACTTGGGAGCTGGCATATGATGAGAGGTGTGAACTGTGGGGTGCAGGAATGCAAAGCAGGAGCAGATTAATTCTAGCCGGGAGGTGTGGGGTGTTAGCAGTGGGTCTGTGGAGGAGGAGGTGCTTGGGGCTGACGAAACAAAGCCTCACAGGTGCTGAACACAGCATGCCCCAGGAGCTGGAAGCCATGGGCTCTGGCAGGAAGCTGGGCCAAGGGGCATCTCAGCCTCTCCTGGAAAATGCTCTGCCCCCAGGATCCAGCAAGGGGGCAGGTCTCTTCTGCCTTGGTCATCCGAAACCCAGCTCAAGCTACTCATCCTCCTTATAGCAGGGGTGCTCTGAAATGCCCAACCCATCTCCTTTCAGTAGGAAAAACCAAATATAGAAGAGGCCACGGCCACACGTAATCTGGAAAAGAGCAGCTTTATGGTAACCGCAGACCAGCCCAGTGTCTTTGCCAGCATGGCTCTTTCTTTTTTTTGTCTCTAGATCTTGATTCACATTTTCCAGGCTCCCATGACGTGCTGTGCACTTGTATTTTGCTATCTGTCAGAGCTGATGGTCTTTCCAAACAGTGTCCACACCTCAGTCCAGATGGGGATTTTTCCTGCCTTCTGTTGGAGACTAACCTTATACTTAAAATAAAAGGAGTAGTGTATCACAGAGTCAAAGCAGGTGACCCAAGCTACCTCTGCTTTCGAACTCTGTTAGTTCATACGCAAGTGCCATGCACACATGTAGTCCAGCTCGTTGTCTCCGCCCACGCTAGGGACATGATTTCTCACTAACGAGATGGTCTTCCAGGTCATTCTGTCTCCAGCAAACACTCAGTTATAGCTTCTTGCCATGATCAACAACTGCTAAATTGGTTGTAAACCCAGAATGGGAGCTGAAAACCAGAAACACAGAGGTGTGGCAGGAAGACAAGAGCAATATAGCTTGGTTCATTTTCCCAGCAGAGGAAAGCCAGTTTAGGAAAGACAAAATGAGTACTTCCCGAAGGGGTATGCAATATTGAAAAATAACAGAGAAATTAAAGAAGTTATTAAAGCTTGCAAGAGAAATTGGTGAGAACACTACTCATTTCAGCTCAGCGAGAGCCAGTTTGCGTTATTATGTTTTGCTCTATACTTAGCCTTGGAGAAAGCCACAAATTACAATGGTTAAAGAAAGCTTTCAAAAATGGAAAATAGCAACTTTGCAAGTACAGAACACAACCAGGGTAGGGCACCCTCCAAACCATCCCCAAACAGGGATAGCTATGGTGAATTTATAAAATTCCTCCCTTCCTCCGTCCTTCCCTCTGTCGTCTCCAGAAAATCCAGCCATGATCTTCATGAATGTCTATTACTATAATATTGTTGGGGTGATAAATACCACTTTGCTTTTTTTTTTTTTTAAACTGGGAGCTTCAATCCAAGCTTTGTAGAGCAAGAAAGCTGCTGGAGTATTTGCAGGTTGAGTATTTGGAGAGGAGGCTCATTGATGACCTACTTGGATCCAGAAAGAATGGCAGTAATAACATTTACTGAGTTCTTTGTCCAAGGCACTTCCCTATAGGTAGATTACATCTATTCAGCAATTTGTCCTCATAACAACTTTATGAGATAGTACTATTCCTAACCCATTTTATAGATAAGGAGACTAGGGCACCAAATCTGCCAAGCAATTGTCCCTGGTCAGAGGCAGGACCACGGCTTAGTCTGGTTCCAGTGCCTATGCTGTGCTTCAAAGACAAAGCTTTCAACTAGATGTGTCTCCAAATCCATAAGTAGAAGCACTACTGCCCAGTGCGACAGCGTTTGAAGGCAGGGTCTTTCTGAGATAAGTAGGTTTAGACGAAGCCATGGAGGCAGAGTTCTCAAGATGAGGGGAGTGTCCTTGCAAAAAGAGAAAGAAGAGCCCTCTGGCTGCCATGGGAAGCCACACCAGCCAGGTGAGGATGGCCAGCTGCAAAGCAGCAGGAGGGCCCTCACCAGGAACCAGATGTGCAGGTGCCCTAAGACTGGATGTCCAGACTCCAGAGCTGGGAGAAATGCTTATTTGCTATATGAGCCACCCAGTCAAGGGTGGTTTGTTACAGCAGCTCTCGCAGGCTGGGCCAGGCCCCAGGCTGTTCCACAGGCAGAGAGGGAAACTGTTGGCAGCAGAGTTTCAGCTCCCAGATGTGAGACCACAGGTCAGACTGCCATAAAAACGGTAAACTCAAGCGTGGTAACTGCCCAGTTCCTAGTGGCCCAGTCTAATTGGGTGGAATGAGCTCCTGCGTGAAGCAGCAGCCAAGAGCTAAACATGCAGCAATTTGAATGTGGACAGGGCTTGGAGTCCAGAGGGGCAAGCCAGTGATACTAAGAAAAGCCCCTCACTCTTCCTTCCTTGAGAGATGGCAAAAATCAAAATCCCTGGGAACTATGAAGGGAGTCCTATGTGAGGTGTCTCTCGTGTCCCTCTCAGGTTCTGCCAGAGTCCCAGGTCCAGTGGTTTGTTATTGACTGGTTTAGGTTAAGTTTAAGTTATTGACTGCATGAATGGCCTAAATGCAGCACAATGTACGCCACTCTTCCTCTGTTGAAAGATTCTTGCTTTGTACCAAATTTTTGCCATAAAGAAAAATGCTGTCATATTCTTGCCATGCATACACAGGAGTCCCTTGGTATTCATGAGGGATTGATTGCATGACCCCTGCATATATCAAAAGCCAAGGATGCTCAAGACCCTTATATAAAACATATTTTATATATGCAAAATAGTATTGCACACAACCTATGCGTATTCTCCTGTGTACTTTAAATCATCTCTAGACTACTCATAATACCTGTCACGACGCACATGCTAGGTAACTAGATGTTGTGCTGTATTGTTGAGGAAATGATAACAAGAAAAAGCTTGTACATGCTCAGTGAAACACAATTATTTTTTTCGAGTATGTTCTATCCCTAGTTGAGTGAATCACTGATGTGGAACCCCGGATGTGGAAGGTCAGCTGCAACTCTAATGCTTGGGGAATTACATTTCTGGAGAATGGATTCCAAGCAGTGGGGTTTTCGGGAAGGCTATTTCTAATTTGAAAGGTGTTTCCAAGGTTCACTTTCTAAATGGGCTCTGGTAAGTCGCTGTGCGTGGTCTCTGCAGGGTGGATTTGAAACACCCTTCCTCGGGAATTCTGAGGCAATCTTGTCAAGGAGAGGCCAGAGACTCAGCGACCCGGCTGAGCCCTGCTATTCAGACACCGTAAAACTGCACGGACTCCAGCCTGCTGAGGTGTCTGTAGATGCTTCCAGCTTCTGGACACAGCAGTGCTGGCTGAGCCTCGTTCTGGAAACTTCGCTGCTCTAACACAGAACCGTGTTGCCTCTCCTCTTGAGTTCAGCGCGACCTCTTGCTGGGGCAGCCGCAAGGAACTTGCAAGGGAACTCCCACGCCCCAGAGTGAAGAGAGTCCACCTCCTACCCTGCAGCTTCCTGCTGGGGCTACAACTCAGATTTGACTATGTCACCGTCTTATTCTTAAAATGCTTCGTCCCACCCCCTTTGCGCCCAGGGTAAAGTTTTTCCTTTTTAGCCTGGCCCACAGACCCTCCCCAGCCACACCTGCCTCCTCCCTTCACAACCTACTCTCCAATCAGATTGCACATCTTTCAGTTCCTGGATTGTCTCCCGCCCTTTTGCAAACACTATACTCTCTGTTGCATTACCAGAACATCCCATCGTTCTACTTCTCTGTTTCCCATGAAGCTTCTTGAAGGCAGGAGTGATGCTAATTTTGGTCCCTGTTGCATATGTGAATGCCAACGTACAGCACGCTGCCTGGCACACAGGAAGTAACAGATATGACAGCTAGATACTACATTGCCAGCCATTTACTCATGGGAGAGCTGAAGTTCAGAGAGTCTGTTTTCCTAAAGCTGTGAAGCTAGTTAATAGTGTGCCTGGGAGGCTGGCACTGGGGCATAGCAGGTTAAACTGCCGCCTGAGATGCCGGCATCCCATATGGGTGCCAGTTTGTATCTCAGCTGCTCCACTTCTGATCCAACTCCTTACTAATGCACCTGGGAAAAGTAGCAGAAGATGGTCCTAGTGCCTGGGCCCCTGCACCCATGTGGGAGACCTGGATGAAGCTTCTGGCTCCTGGCTTCCACTTGGCCCAGCCTTGGCCATTGCAGCCATTTGGGGAGTAAACCAGCAGATAGAATCTCTCTCTTTCTCTCTCTCTGCCTTTCAAATAAATAAGTAAACCTACAAAAATTAGTGGACTGGGGATTAGAACACAAGTCTCTGATTGCAGAGATTCAGTGGTATTTCAAAAAGTTTGTGGAATAACAGAATTTAAATCTAACATTATTTGGATGCAAAATATTTGAAATGCATGCATAGTTTTTTCATGATATGCATATTCCATAAATATTTGAACACTTCTTTTATTCTCAACTATGCTTCATTGCACCTTCAAATGCAATTTAACACTCTCCCAGGCTTAATAAACACAATTATGATGTGCAAAGACTCTGCAAGGCAATTTTCTCAACCTCTCACTATTGACACTTGGGCTGGGTAGTTCTTTGCTATGGGCTGCCCTGTGCATTGGAAGATGTTTAGCTGCATCCCTGGCCTCTACCCACTGGATGCCAGTAGTATCTTCTCTCCTCCACTTGTCTCCAGACATTGTCAAATGTCCCTGATAAGAACCAGCACTCTAAGAGCACAAGGCACCATTTGAAAAATCCCTACAGCTTTTGGGTTGAGGATAGAAATCTTAGCACAGACATATTCCAGGTGGGAAGAGGAAAGACAGGTGCAGACCTGCCTAACACTAACTTTGCGTCTTGTAAGCCACATTGAGCTTCTGCAAAATGAGGAGCATAATGCTGGAAGTTATAGAAAGGAGTAGAAAGAATGCATAGGAAGGACTTACCACGTTATGAGAATTTAAGCACATAACTGCTCTCTTTCGACCCACAGCTAGTGGGGTAACTCACCAAAGCAAGCCTGAAGAAAAATGTAACTCAAGAGGGCAGCTGGAAACGCAGGTTGAAAAGGGACGAGTTTGAGGACAAAGGCTTTTGCATTCTGGGAGACAGAAAAAAATAAAGCCCCACATTTCAGGAACAAAGCAGGTATGACATTTGAACTGACAAGCTTACATGCGTGTGGTCTATTATTTCTTCTCTCCTCATTTCATGGTTTTATGGAGAAAAGAAAAAGAAAAAGCCATGCTTAAGGATCAGTTGGCATTTTTTTAACATGATTACACAGCCTCAATTGGAGGACGGGAACATGCTTCAAGAGCTATCGAAAATGGAGCCGGGTGGCTTGGCACTTGCTCACTCTCCCTCTCTTTTATGAATTTTCATGCAATTTTCATCTTGTGTTTGACATATTGTGTTTGTTTACAGGAGTCCTTCCGTTTTGAATAGCAGCTCTAGAAAAAGTATTTTCTTTCTGTGTGTCTACCATCTTTGCAGACTTTCTACTTTGACACAACAATGCTGTTCCAGAAAACAGCCCGTCCTGGGAATTCCACATAGAGTTGCAGCCCACGGGTCCAAAGCAGTGAGCTACAGGGACAGTGGCATGCCAAGCCAGGGCTGTTAGATCTGATGCACTCAATCTTCTAACTCCACAGAATTTCATTCCTTCTTTCTGCCAGAGCAAGTCCCATGACCACTCCCAACCTCCTGTGGGCGGAGAAATGCAATCCCACGTGTGTGGCATATTTGGGAATAGCTCCAAGGACCATCTCAAAACTGTCCTTGTGAGAGTCCTGTAGTCCATGCGTGTTACCATTACTCACTCTGATCTATACTGTTTAGAAGACAGGGTGGAGTGAGGATGAACTCTGCAGAAAGTAAAACAGAGACAGAAAAGGCAGCATTGACAGGTGTAACTAAAGCTCTTCCAACCCTAATTGAAAGCATTTTTATGAAAGGCACAAAGTGGTTGCATCTGGCTCTCTGCAAATAGCCTCGTGGCCAGAATGATCAATGTTCCTTTAAGGTGCCAGAAGCTGCTACAGTTTTGACCAAAGGCATCTACATCAGTGAATCGTCCTTTGAGACTGGAACACTGAACCTTTTAAATGAAGGCAACTTACATGGATGCAATCAAACACATCCCTGGTGGTCACTGTAAGCATTAAACATCAATCAAGAGTGCTGTTGAATAAGGTTAAAAAAATCCATTTTGTTGAGGCTCTACGCTCTAATGTTAAACAGAGGAAAAACTAATTTGACAGGATAATGTTTTGCAAGGCTTTTTTCTTTTTTTCCCCCTCTTTTAACACAAACATAACCATGCAACCATCGAGTCTCATAAATGAAAGAGAGATGTGTCAGGACTTGCACCTCAGGCCCTGAAGACTCTCACTTTCTCTCCTGAGTTTCAAAGGGTACTGTGGTGGGTATGTAACAAAAAAGAAATTAAAAGTTAAATAAACCTAGTTAAGACATGTATTTCAATGGATCCTGTCAAAAAGCAATACAGAAATAAAGGTAACCATCTATTGAAACACACACACATACACAGGAAACTTGGCTGATCGGCAGAGCCAGTGCTGGGTTCTGTCTGGAATTAAGCATCCGGTTTATGTGCTATCACACTTCAGACACTTGTTTTACCATTTGGAATAAGGTTATAGAATACATTCTTCTGGTACCTCTATAAGTCAGAATACTGTTGATGCTCTACAGTCATATTGGTTAGGTTCTATATCCAAGGGTTGGTTTATCATGGTGTAAGACTGTATATGGGCCAGAGCCGCAGCTCAATAGGCTAATCCTCCACCTTGCAGCGCCGGCACACCGGGTTCTAGTCCCGGTCGGGGCGCCGGATTCTGTCCCGGTTGCCCCTCTTCCAGGCCAGCTCTCTGCTGTGGCCCGGGAGTGCAGTGGAGGATGGCCCAAGTGCTTGGGCCCTGCACCCACATGGGAGACCAGGAGAAGCACCTGGCTTCTGGCTTCAGATCAGTGCGGTGTGCCGGCCGCAGCGCGCTGGCTGCAGCGGCCATTGGAGGGTGAACCAACAGCAAAAAGGAAGACCTTTCTCTCTGTCTCTCTCTCTCACTGTCCACTCTGCAAAAATTAGCCACACCCATGTGCTTAGTCCTTCCCATTCTGGATGTCAACCTCATTCCCCTAGGAACAATCTACTAGGAAGCCACTATCTTGCCTGTTGGCCTGATGTGGGCTTCCAGGGGAGATCTCCATGTTTTCATTTGTTAACTCAGTACCTGATCTTGGCACACATGGGTGCTTGGTAAATATTTGTTGAACAAATGGTGTTGAATGAAACCATGAGCAGGATGGGGAGATGGACAGAATGATAGGGCACATTCTCCATCTGACGATCCAGTCATCTCCAACCGCTGGTTCATTGCTGGTCCAGCACCAGAGCCATCCTACAAACCTGCTCAGTGCAACAGTCACCTTACAGAGCTGCAGAAGGTTTGTTCCATCTTTTGCCTGGGTTTCTTCCATGTTGTGAGCGTTCTGTGACATTTCACCTGTAGTTCTTATGTGGGAATTCAACCATCTTTACTAATATTCATGTATGCTACAAGGTAGGTGGATTAACAATGTCAACAGTCCCACGACACCAAAGGAAGATGAATGATGGTACTAGGAAAAATATATGTGGAAGAATCATGTACACAGGGGATCAGCAGCTCCTCATGGCTGCATTTACCTTGATATTGACAAGTGAAAAATGAGGTATTTCATTGTGTAAATACCATAGGCAGCCATGTATGAATATGTGGCCTTTCTCATGACCGGAACAATGCTTACATGTGGAAAACAACATAACTCCGGTATCTCAGGGACTATCCTCATTTTCTCAGCTAAGTCTGCAGCAGATGAATCTCTGACATTTGAAGCTGGACACCCTGGGGTTAATATTTTTATATTGAGGAAAAATATAATAACAAAATGGACATTAATTTTTTAAATAGTTTACTCTCAGCCCACTTTTTCCCCCAAAAAACACATATCAAAAACATCTCAACCTAAAATGAATGTCTTCTTGCCTTTATAACTATCCTTGTACATTTCTTGTGAGACCAGAGTTGGGAAACAGTAGTTCAAAGATGTTGTGGTCAGTTGAGATAATGCTCTTGTCCCCTTTGGTCTCTGTCATCAGTGCACATCTGTGTGTTCTTCTTCACTGGACTGATAGTGGATAACAGCATAATTCAAGTTTTGATTTCTGGGATAGCAAGATCTCTAGACATCCCAAACTGAACTCAAGCTACCCTTAAACTTTCAATTTCCAAAGGATTCTTGACATCCTTAGTGGTGAGTCCCACCTTGGCTGGACATTGGAAAACCCCATGAAGCTTTTAGAAACCACTGACAGGGTAGGTGTTATGGTTCAGTGGGAAAAGCAGCCCTGGTTATTGTAGGTATTTGGGGAGAGAACCAGCAATGGGAAATCTCTCTGTCTCTGTTTCTCCATGTATGTCACAGCCTGGCTTCTAAGGAGAAACCTGGGAGACTGCAAGCACATGGCACCCTATTGTTAGCACAGGAATGGCCAGGGAGATGATGAGGCAGATGAGCCATGGGTCCTGACATCCTGATACCCTGGCTGATGCAAGTGGAGGACTGAGAGTGTCTGTGTTCCTGGGAGGGGACCATGGTGCAGTGGGAGACACCTCCTTTTGGGGTAGGAGGAGGTGGCATATGCACACCAGATTGCCTAAGGCCACACGGTTACCATGGGGACAAGGTGATTCCCAAGAGCTGGCGGTGCCAGTTACACTCCAGAGGAGATTATGAGAGCCAGCAGGTAACTGAGGACACACTTGCACCCACCTGGAGGCTTCACCTGGGCTCACAGGCCACTCTGGGAGACCCCAGGGAGAAGCAGGAAGCCCACAGTGATAGCATAGTTGCTAAGAGCAAACAGTTTTAAGCCAGAAGGACTAACTTTCCCTGAAGTGATGAGATGAAGTCTTCTGTTAATGAAGAGAAACAGGGAAGTGGGAGCCACTTACATTCAGTCCCAGAAAGTAGGGACCAGCGTTGTGGTGCAGTGTATTCAGCTGCCACTTAAAATACCAGCATCCCCTATCAGAGTGCTGGTTCAAAGTCCCAGCTCCTCCACTTCCAAACCAGCTTCCTGCTAATGCACCTGGGAAAGCAGCAGAAGATGACCCAGGAACTTGCATCTCTGTCACCCACAGGGAAAACCCGGATGGAGCTCCTGGCTTCTGGCTTCAGCCTGGCCCAGCCCCAGCTATTGTGGCGGCCTGCTGGCGAATGAACCAAGAGATGGAAGAACTCTCTCTCTCTTTCTCTCTCTCCTCTCCCTCCCTCTCTGCTTTTCATATAAATAAACTAAAATCTTAAAAGAAAGCAAAGAAATTTATAAATTGCATTTGCAAGCTGTGTAGACTATTCACTTCATCTAGGCTATCCATGAAAATGTTACATTTTGATAAAATTATTTCACTTTTTGGAATCTTGTTTTAAAAGTAGAAAAGAAGGGGCTGATGCAGTGGCTCAGCCGGTTAAAGTCCTGGCCTGAAGCACTGGCATCCCATAAGGGCGCTGGTTCGAGTCCTGGCATTTTGATCCACTTACGATCCAGCTCTCTGCTATGGCCTGGGAAAGCAGTAGAAGATGGCCCAAGTCCTTGTGCCCCTGCACCTGCGTGGAAGCTCCTGACTCCTGGAAGAAGCTCCTGACTCCTGGCTTCAGATCGGCTCAGCTCTGGCCTTTGTGGCCATCTAGGAAGTGAACCAGCAGATGAAAGACCCCCCCCCCCCCGCCTCTCCTTCTCTCTTTGTGTAACTCTGACTTTCAAATAAATAAATAAATCTTTTTAAAAAGTAGAAAAAAAAACTTTGCAAAAGAATTTATTTCCATGTCATTTAGAAGCATGCAGTGAAATAAATGCCCAGTAGTAGGGGAAGAGTTAGGTAAATGGTAAGACATTGCTTTCATGGCATACATGGCTACTAACAGCAACATCTTCACAGAGAGGCTATCATATATAACATGTGTCTCTTAATCTAGGTAGTGGAAGAAGCAAATAAAAACACTGGGTGGAGGGTTTCTCAGACTTTCTGAGCAAAGCCCAGAGTGATCAGTTCATTTCGTGCACACCTTGTTCCTGAAGCGACACTGCATAAAACAGCCTGCCTGCCCTGGGCACAGCGAGTGGCCATGTTCCCTGTGCTCCTCCCTTCCGTCCTTTGCAGTGCTGGCTGGACCCACTGCATGGGTTCTGTCACCACCGAGGGGCCACGGCTCTCCTGGATAGAGCACCCTCCCCATAGTGAAAAAACAAATGACAAAAATGCACCTCTAGAAAAATGAGCTTGGAGAAGCTGTGCCAAAATACCAGGAGGACTGGGACTCCTGGGCATGCATTCATATTTGCCACTTCTTCTCTAAGAGACGTGCGCTATATCTTACAATGGAAAGAATATTGCCATACCAATTTTTAAGTTGTTCTCAAGGCTTCCCTGCTCCAGGCTAAGTAACTCCACTTCTGTGTATCAGGTGAATTCACCCTATACCTCCTGATAAACTCTGGAGACCAAAGACAGGGCTTGGGCAGTCAGGGCTACAAGGCAGCGGCAGAGCCCACAGTGCTTGCTCGGCAGCCCTAGCACCTCCTGACTCAGCCTCCACGTGGCCACCGCTGAGTGAGGCACACTTGAACGGGGACAAGGATGTCTCACTTCCCCGCATGCTTGACCTCCCCTTTCTGTCTTCTTCCCTCTCCAACGCATTTTATTGAGTGCTCATTATGTTCTGAATACTATTCTGCAAACCAGGTGGAAAAAAGAGATTTTATGTTCTCTAAATTTTCTATAATGAGCCTAATTTTTCATAATCGGAGAAAACACAGTTGGTTTTTTTTTTTTTTAAAGATGACTATAAGACACGTCATTTGCCTCCCAACCTAGGATAGAAGCAGGCACCTTGACAGACATGGGACCTTTCAGCCCCTTACTCATCTCTTACCCAGAAAGTGGCTCCTCCGAATGGCTTTCAACTGATAGAGGACAAGGTGTGTGTCCCTCTCCTTTTCCAGGGCACCAGCCCATGTGTGTGACACCCACCTCTGCCCCCAGCTCTGCATTACTTTCATTTACTATAGAGGAGGAGAAGTGGAGGGGCCGGGGGAGGCTGGAGAGGCTGAGTGGCAGCTACTCCGGAAGTGGCTCAGAGACGTTGGGCTTGCCAATGTCTGTGCCTTGGCCATACACAGGACTGAGGTTCGTGCCAAGGGCATCCTGGGGCGCACACAACACTGTTTAGCTGCAGCCCTCCTGAGATGGAATGGTATAGAACATAAGAGGACAGCCTGGTCCCACGGAGTTCGTGTCCCTGGCTCCCTAAGTGTGTCATAGGTGGCCTGAACTGTGGCTTCCAGAGGAATGAGACGGCAGGAGAACCTCTCTACGGGTCTGGCCTCAATGGCTGCGGTCGGATCTTTCTGATTACTTGCAGGTGATCTCGGCTAATGACTAAGGCTCTGACAGTAGCGTCTCTAATACATTAACTTTTGCTCCTGGTATTTTCCCGAAGCGGATTGAACGAGCTGGCAGACAACAAGCCAGGTAAGTCACTGGAGACAAATCACATCACACTCCTCAGATGGGGTCTCAGTGGCCACAGCTCCTGGGGAATGATTGGTTTTCATCACCTTGTTGAAGACAGTATCTATTTGTTTTCCAAATCATGGGTGGCACATCAAATTGTAATATAATGTGAGGGAGTCGTAGAAGCAGAGGGGAGAATGTGGCTTGGCAGAGCCTAAGGAAGAGTTCAGAGGAGGGCAGGATGGAGAGGGGATGGTTAACAGGTTGAGGGGTGCAGCTGGACAGGAGGAATAACTTGGTTTTTTAAATTTATTTATTTTTTTATTTTTTGACAGGCAGAGTGGATAGTGAGAGAGACAGAGAAAGGTCTTCCTTTTGCCGTTGGTTCACCCTCCAATGGCCGCCGCGGCCGGCGGGCTGTGGCCAGTGCACTGCGCTGATCCGATGGCAGGAGCCAGGTGCTTCTCCTGGTCTCCCATGGGGTGCAGGGCCCAAGCACTTGGGCCATCCTCCACTGCACTCCCTGGCCACAGCAGAGAGCTGGCCTGGAAGAGGGGCAACCGGGACTAGAACCCGGTGTGCCGGCGCCGCAAGGTGGAGGATTAGCCTATTGAGCTGCGGTGCCGGCCTCAGGAGGAATAACTTGTAACGTTCTCTAACAAACAGGAAAACTATGGCTGATAGCAGTTGTGTATTTCAAAACAGGAGGGAGCATTTTGGATGTTTCTAGCACAAAGAAATGATAGATGCTTGAGGTGACAGATATGCCAATTACCCAGATATAGTCATTCACATTGTACACATATATTGAAATGTCACACTGTAACCCATAATTGGGAGAAAAAGTTCATGTAGCATGGAATTAGGAGATAATTTTATTTGGGTGCAAAAACAACTTTTTCTTAATACATATTTTTCACCAACTCTTTGAAGACTCCTCGTAGGTATGGATTTCAAAAAAAAGTCTACACCAAAATAAAATCATCTTTTAATTCCATGTTACATGGACATCTTTAAGAACCCTCGTATGTTCAATTACTGTGTGTCAATTAAAAGTAGAAAACGTGTTTAACAATTCAATGCTGCAGGCAAATTCAGTCAGGGGTATTTTAGCTCAGTGATTCCTTAATCTCTTGAACTCTTGCCATCCCCTGTAATCAGACAGCTGTGCCCTCAGCATATTCGTTTCAACCCGCCTCAGGCGCAGCTGGGAGGATTCCGATACTCTCAGGCTTGCTGGACTTCCCAGGCTCTTTCCACGGCCGCGTGCGTCTCCCTCGGGGGTCCCCTGTGCTCCTGAAACGTGCTCTTCCGACGTGCACAGGGCTGCAGGGGACAACGGGAGGTGGCCTAGGGGCTCGGGAGACTTGTCTCAGAGTTCTGGGAAACCTCGTGAAAAACACTTCTCCCCCCGGGCCTCTTTGTTGGCACCTCATGATAAACGCTCCTGTGGCAGTTTTATAAACAGACTGCTAAAATGGCACCTCCTGAGAAGTGGGACAGGGCTGTGGGAGAGGAGGCTGGAGTCAGGCAGGTCAGGTGCAAGGACACCTGCCTTGGCCTGCGCTGGCGATTTGACAACGAGCAGATGATTTGACTGCAGAGTTGGCCCAGCTTGAAAAATGTTAAGGTGTTTTCCTTATGCAGGCAAAAAAAGAAAAAAATGGCATTGCTGATCCTCTGCAAGTCACACAGGGGTTTCTATGTGCCTGTCCGTCTGTGTAAATGCTTCCCGTGCCAATCTGGGAATAGCACGAAAGACAGTGTAGCACGGGAAGTGAAGGTGGTCAGAACAGGGCACTGGGCCCAGGGATTAAACCTGTATCGGGAATGCCTGCAGCCCACATCGGAGTGCCCAGGTGCAGCCCCAGCTGCTCTTCCAATTCCAGCCTCCGGCTACTGTGCACCCTGGGAGGCAGCAGATGATGGCTCAAGTGCTTGGATTCCTGCCACCCACGTGGGAGACTCAGAGGGAGTTCTGGGTTCCTGGTTGTGGTCTAGCAGAAGCCTGGCTGTGGTGGGCATCTGGCGAGTGAATGAGCAGGTGAAAGATTGCTCTCTGTCTCTCTCTTCCTCTCTCTGCCTTTCACGTTAAGTAAGATAACTACATTTTAAATAGAAGGAGAAGCCGGCTAACTGTCGGTGGGAGTCACCCTACTCATCCACCCTTTGTGTGTGTGTCTTAGGTGCACCAACTCTAGCTCACAAAATGAGGCACAGACAATCGAACACCAAGTCTGCAGAGCGAGAATGAACTAGGGCATCTTCATAGTGCACTTGTGAACCCCAGAAGCCCAGCGCAGTGTGTGGCAAAGGAACGTGTCATTTGAATTCATTCTAGATTTAGACAGAAACCAGTTAGTCTAGGTTCAGGCCCATCCACCCCACAGAGCAGATGGAGTTGTCTGCTTTGCTCATCACCATGCCATTGGTGGAATTCCACTTGAAAACCAGGGGTTCCCAAGAGACTCACAGAACATGCCTTGGTCATTACACAAGACGCGTGGAAATGGCAAAAACAGTCTCAGTAAGTGAAGTGAGGACAATACTACACACCAGAGGACAGGAAAATGCCCAAGGCGTCCTGGCTGCTCCTGGGGCAGAACGCCTGCTCCAGTTCCCTGGCCCTCAAGGCCTTCGCCCGGAAGCAGGATGCAGAGTCTCCCCCCTCAACAGTGTGGTTCCTACTGGCAAACAACCCTGCCTCCTCAGCTGAAGATTACCGTTATAGTCACCACCTTTGGGAATGAAGGATTTAAGAGCTGTGCTGTTCAGTGCAGTCGCCAGCGGCCATAAGGGCATGAAAGGTGGCCCATCCAAAGGCGCATGTGCTGGTGGAGGGCAAAACACACTGCGTTTCAAGATTTAGCACTGAAAAGCAATGTCAGATAGCTCAGTGATTAAATATGATTACATGTTGAAATGATCATGTTTGCAATAGAGGGAATTAACTGTTCTATTAAGATTGATTTCAGGAGGGCGGGTATGGTGGGGAGAATCACTATATTCCTAAAGTTGTACTTAGGAAATTTGTACTCATTAAGTAAAGGCTTTCTTTAGGGAAAAAAAAAAATTGATTCCACATTGATTCCACATGAGGTGCTTTTCTTTTTTTTTTTTAACTCTTTATTGAGACTCCTAGAAAATATAAATATACACATGCTATGATCAGACAGGGCTGTGCTAGAATTTCATTTCAAGTGTGAAGTCTCTAGTTCCCACTCCCATCCTTTTCCCAAAAAAATCAACTTCTCTTGGACTAATTCTGAAGTCCTTTCAGAGAGACATTAACCATTTTGTTGCTGTTGTTGCCACGAACTTTAAAATCCCAATGATTTTTAAATGGGCAGCGACTACTCAGTTGTGGGGAGCAACTCGGACTAGACTAAGTTACTGGAATTAAGACTTATTCTATGCATCTGCTCTCCCACAATATGGCGCTGGGAGAGAAGAAAACAGCTTCTACACAGCTGCCTCCAGTTCAGCCAATAAACTGTAGGACTTGCTCCTGATTGGAGGAGAGCAGCGTACTCGGCGTGTGGGCAGCCGAGTTGGGATTGGCAGAGGAGGATTATAAAGGAGGAGAGAGACGGCATGCACCAGGAACATCTAAGGGGAGCATCTAGGGGGAACGCCTGTGCAGCCCCCGAGAGAGCCGGCCGGCGGTGTGCCGCTCCCCTGCGGAAGTGGGGAATGTGGCCAGGGGGAACCGCCCTTCCACGGAGGTGGAAGGGACAGTAGCCAACCCGGGAAGAACCAGCAGCAAACCCGGGGAGGGCCGAGCAGACGAAAGAACAGCGCAGGGTCCTGTGTCGTTCCTCCACGAAGAGGGGGAGCGACATGATGGTGCCGTGACTCGGATATGAAGCCTAGGCAGGGCTTAGTGTCGTTCCTCCACGAAGAGGGGGAGCGACACTCAGTAGCTTTGTATCAGGGCAGCTCAGCAAGACACACTGGTCCCAGGGCCAGTCTCACAAAGAGGTTTCACGTTGACGCATTACAATTTCTTCAACAGCCTCTTCCCATTTCTACCACCTCCTATCACCCCAGCAACGCACACAGCGCGGGTTGTTCTGAGCCCCACCGCACAGGCCGTGTAGGAACACAGCATTGTCTAAGAGTCAAGTCACCTGAATTTTACACATCCACATCGCTTGGGTGGATTCCTAGCAGACGTAAACTACCGTGAGTGAGAGGTGTGCAGCAGTCAGAGAAAGGGACCCTCGCCATGGCTGTAGAAGGACGAGACACCCACGGTGTCAGCGCCCTGCCACTTCCGGCCACTTCTCACTAAGGGACAGAGCGAGTGCGGAAGAATGGTCGGAGTCCACAGTTTCTGCGCCGATGCATTCATTGCAATGCTCTTTACATTTTTCATACATTCACGATAAATACTAAGTTCTCTGGCCCTGGCCTCCTGCGACTTCAGTTGGCTAATACTTCCCAGCGTTAGCACCCTTCCACTCACTCTGCTATACTAAAATGTGAATGACTGATCATAGATGCTTTCTTGAGGTCAAGTGAAGGTTTTAAGTTAGCATTTTAAAGTAGTGGCACTTGAGAGCAATTTCCCTCAGATCTGGAACAAGACAAGGCTGTCCACTTTCATCACTCTTATTCAATATAGTACTGGAAGTCTTCGCAAGAGTAATTTAGGAGGAAGAAATGAAAGGCATCACAATTAGAAAAGAGGAAGTCAAGTTATCCATGTTTGCAAATGAGATGATGTTGTACATGGAAAAACTTAAACACTCCACCAACAAGCTTTAGAATTCATAAACCAACTCAGTAAAGTTGCAGGTTACAAAGAAAAAAAAAGTAGCTTTTTACGTGCTACTCACTGAAGTAGAAATCAAGAAAGAAACCCTTTTCACAAGAAATATATTTCTATTATATAATATATTTTATCTATAAATATGATACTATAAGATCATCATGATCTCAATGAGATACTTTTCTGACATCTCTGTTTAATTAAAACTCATATAATTCTAAATTGACTAAATGGTTTTAATTTGTATATTTTACAGAGATCTACATTGGCATTTTATTGGGATAACATTTTTTAAATTTACATTATAGTCAAAGGCTTAATGCTCCACTAAATAAAGAATTCAACAAATAAGGCTGGTGCCATGGCTCACTAGGCTAATCCTCAGGCTGTGGCACCGGCACCCCAGGTACTTGTCCCAGTCACTCCTCTTCCAGTCCAGCTCTCTGCTGTGACCTGGGAGGATGTGGCCCGGGAGGATGACCCAAGTGCTTGGGCCCTGCACCCACATGGGAGAACAGGAGGAAGCACCTGGCTCCTGGCTTCGGATCGGCGCAGCACACTGGCCATAGCGGCCATTTGGGGGGTAAACCAACGGAAGGAAGACCTTCCTCTCTCTCTCTCTCTCTCTCTCTCTCTCTCTCTCTCTCTCACTAACTCTGCCTGTCAAAAAAATAAAAAAAAAAAAAAAGAATTCAACAAACAAAAGTTAAAAAGACCATAGCTGAGCAGAAAAAGAGGCAAGATCTGTAAACAATAATCAAATGAAAAGATGTCCAACTTCATTCATAAAAAGTCAATTTTAAAATAGTCACAAAATCACTAGCACTGTGGTATAGTGGGCTAAGCCTCCTCCTGCAGCACCAGCAGCCTATGTGGGTACCTGTTCTAGCCTCTGCTGCTCCTCTTCTGAGCCAGCTCTCTGCTATGGCCTGGGAAAGCAGTGGAAGATGGCCCAAGTGCTTGTCCCTGCACACTCATGGGAGGCCTGGAAGAAGCTCTTGGCTCTTGGCTTTGGATTGGCCCAGCTCCAGACATTGTAGCCATTTGGGGAGTGAACCAGCAGATGGAAGACCTCTCTCTCTGTCTCTCCCTCTCTCAGTCTACAGTTCTATCTCTCAAATAAGTAAATAAAATATTTTAAAAAAATTATTAATAGTGTATAATTGTTAGTAGTATGTAATGCTTCATAATTTGACAAAGATTTAAAACAAAGTTTGACAAAACACTGCTATTTGCAGCAAAACTGATACACATAGGCATTTCTTTCATTTTTTTTTGTTTTTGTTTTTGATTTTTTTCTTTGCAATTCTAACTCTCAAATGTAAGGGAGAACATGGTATTTGTCTTTCTGTGTCCAGCTTATTTCACTCAACTTGTTATCCTTTGGTTCCAACCATTTTGATGTAAATGATAGAATTTCATTTTTTTATAGCTGAAAATACTTCATTTGATATATATATACATATATATATATACACATCGTATCTTCCTCATTCATTTGCTGATGGACATCTTGGTTGAGTTCATATTTCGGTTATTATGAACAGTGCTGCTATAAATATTGTGGTACAGGGATCTCTTTGATACAATGTGTTCATGTCTTGCTGGATCATATGGCAACTCTGTTCTAGTTTTTTAAGAAATCTCCATACTGTTTTCCACAGTGGCTGCAACAATTTACATTCCCATCAGTGACCCCTAACCAATAGCTCCACCAATAACGTTCTCTTTGGCCACATCCCTGCCAGCATTAGTTGCTCTCTAACTTTTGGACAACATCCATTCTGACAGAGGTGAGGCGATATCTCATTGTGGTTTTGATTTGCGTTTCCCTGATGGCTAGTGCTGTTGAGATTTTTTCATATATTTGTTGGTCATTCGTATTTCTTCTTTTGAAAATGGTCTATTCATTATCCTACACGGAGGATCTCTGTGAGACCTCAGGGGAAAGAAAGGGTCATCAAAGAAGGATGTACCCTTCTCTGAAGGGAGGAGAGAACATCCACTTTGCTTATGGCCGTGTCCAAATGCCAATGGAGTCTATGGTCACAAAAGGCTTCCATAGCCTTGACAGCCCATGGCAAGAGCCTCTGATGATCACTGACGTCATAAATAACAATGTTAATTGTTAAAGGAGCAGCAGTAGTCAATGTGCACTTGCTCACCATGTAGGACCTCTGTCCCTAATGAATTGTAATATGAGAATCAACTGCAAATTTTCTCCCCAAACTGTACTCTATATGTTGTGTGTGTGCACGGGTGCAAATTGTTGAAGTCTATGCTTAACATGGAGTTGGTCCTCTGTATATAAAGTCATACTAAAAATGAACCATAATGAAGAAGGAGATGGGAGAGGGAGAGGGAGGTGGGTTGGGGGTGGGGTGGGGGGAGGTTTAGGGGGAAAGAACCACTATATTCCTAAAGTTGTATCCATGAAAAATGCATTCATTAAATAAAAACAAACAAAAAATGGTCTATTCAAGTCATTTGCCCATTTATTAATTGGTGTCACCCACAAGGAACACATTGATTGAGTTACCAGTGTCTGGCTTTTGCTTGGTGCAGCCCTACCTGATGCAGGCATTTGGAGGATAAACTAGTGGATGGAAGATTTCTCTCTTTCTCTCTGCTTTTCAAATAAATAAAACTTTTAAAAAATGTGTTTGAAAAGGTAATGTGGGGCCAGGGCTGTGGTGCACTAGATTAATCCTCCGCCTGCAATGCTGGCATCCCATATGGGCGCTGGTTCTAGTCCCGGTTGCTCCTCTTCCAGGCCAGCTCTCTGCTGTGGCCTGGGAAGGCAGTGGAGGATGGCCCAAGTGCTTGGGCCCTGCACCCGCATGGGAGACCTGGAGGAGGCACTTGGCTCCTGGCTTTGGATCAGCATAGCTCCGGCAGTTGCAGCCATTTGGGGAGTGAACCAATGGAAGGAAGACCTTTCTCTCTGTCTCTCTCTCTCTCTCTCACTGTCTGTAACTCTACCTGTCAAATAAATAAATGAAAATCTTTTTTTAAAAAAGGTAACCTGTGCTGGAAGCAACTCCAAGTGTTGGCCATGGGTTGGACAGTGGTTCCCAGTAGATGCGCTCTATGGAACCAGCCCTGGAATTGAGGCCAGAAACTTCTGTTGTTCCTTTCAACCTCTGAGCAGAGTTTATACTTAACATAGTCAACAGTTTACCTTAAAGCCAGAGGCCTAGCTGTTGTGTCAACAGTGGCTTCTGTCTTCAGACAAAAGCCACACGTCCTAAGCAGTATTTGGGGCAGGTCTGGATTGTGTTCCCTTAAACTACAGGTGGAGGGACACGGCCTGTTTATGTAGAACAGCGAGTCTCAACAGCACTTTCGAATCACCTGGAGGACTTGTTGAACCACAGGTGGCTGGGTTCCAACCCCAGGATTTCTGATTCACAGGGACTGGCGTGGGACCAGAGAGCTTGCACTTCTAACAGGTTCTTAGATGAAGCATAGGCCCTGGTCTCACTACCCCACTCTGAAGACCACCAGTTCAGAGCACTGGCTCTCGGTGCTGTGGCCTCCCAGGTGAGGCTGGTGAAGCTCCCCAGGCGATTGTAATGGACAACAAGGCAGGTTGAGAGTGCTGAGTTACAGCATGAACCCAGCTTGGGAAAAGCACCTGGGGTGGTTGATTTCTCCCTCTCTTCAACCAGTGCGTGTTTACTTGCCCTATTTGGACATTCAGTTTCCAAGAAACAGTTCATTATGTGCGCTACATCTATGGTGTCTGTGAGCCATTGCCTTATTTGACTTCGTGATTACCCTCCCCGCCACCAGATCATCATAGAGTGTGCTGGAGGGAAACTGTGGCATTTGTTTGTCTGAAAAGACCTGTTTGGATGGAGTTGCAATTTACAGACATTGGGAAATGTGGCATATTTCATTTCATTAATGGGAGTGACACGGTTCATTAAGCCTCTCCAGTAGGTTTCTACTTGAAAAACTTCCTAATGTCCTGGTGAGGCTTGGAGGCGCTTTGTATACTTGAAAAAAACACATTTCACTCTGTGGAACTTACCATCTGGAGCCCACAGATCCGACTTCTAGACTGTGTGCGTGAAGGAGCCAATAACCAGGACAAAATGCTGCACGGTGCTTTTTTGCACTCGGGAAGTCATTGTTGCCTTCTCATTTCTCAGTTGACTTATACTTAGCTAAAGACTGCTCTGCTGCTGGCCAGTTGCAGCTCCTTCTCTAAGTTCCGTGATTCCGGAAGTTTTTATTTGTGGCCAAGTTAATAATGAGGTCCTTCCTGTGTTCTTATATCCAAATTACATTAAACAAACATCAAGAGTTAGCCCCAGATTCTGCAGCATCTGAAAAACAAAACAAAACAAAAAAAGCAAACATTGCAACCTATAAAAGCTGTTTGTGGTACTGTTTAAGGGTATGGATTTTGGAGTCTGATTATCAGGGCACTACTCCTAGATAAAGCACTGTACTTTAAAAGTATATTCCCCTAAGCTTTAATTTCCTCATCTATGAAGCAGGAATATTCAGTCACCTGGTTTAACTACCTCACAGGTGGTTGCATCAAAAGACACAAGGCTTGGGAATGCTCTCCGTAAACTGTTAAATAAAACATAAATGTAGCTTATCCCAACCACAATGCTTTCATGATATAAAATTCTGGACTTTCAGGGATAATTGAGGCTTCAGTGTTAATATTTTTTATTTCAAAATTAAAATGGAAGCATAGCAAATAACTTAGCTACATACTCTAGCAAATTCTTATCCCTGGAGGATATGACAGAACGAGTTATAGGACTGACTTGCCTGGAGCAATGACCTGCTCATCCATATGCACCTGCAGACCCTCTCCTCACCCTGCCCCACCACCTGAAGCTGTAGTGTTGTAATCTCTGTCCAGGCCCAGCCTCCCGCCTCGCAAGCCTTGCCATGAAATCACCCATTCCAAGGACAGAGGCTTAACCTAGCAGTTAAGATGCCTGTGTTCCATGTCTGAGGACCTGGGTTCAATACCCACGTCTTCCCTCCCGACTCCAGCTTCCTACTAACGCAGACCTGGAGAGACAGTACTAACAGCTCAAGGGATCCAGTTCCTGCCACCCACAGGAGAAACCTGGATTGAGCTCCTGGCTTTTGTCCCAGGGCTCCTTACAGGGCATTTGGGGAGTAAAAAAGTATATAGCAGCTCTCCCTCTGCCTCTCTAATTAATTAAATTAATTAATTAATTAGTTAAACCATCCATCGAAGGCCTTGAGAGACAGTAAATATCCTCTCCCAACTTCTGTCTTTTGAGACACAACAAAGATGGTCGAGGTACTGTTTTCTCTTACTGCACAATAAGGCTGAGAAGCTTAGCTTGGCTTGATCAACAAGTTTTTTTCTGGTGATTTCTTGGGAAGCAAACACAATCTTGTAGAAAATCCTTCCAGAATGTAGTATTCTCTCCACCTTTCTTCCATTGCAGAACAGCTTAGTATGAAAAACACAAGCTAATCTTAGCTATGAGGAGTCTTCAAAAACCTCATAGAACATGCATAATATGAAAGAACTCTGCATAGATTTAATGAACCAGTAGATGAAGGACCTCTCTCTCTCTCTCTCTCTCTGTGCTTCTCCGTAACTCTGCCTTTCAAATAAATAAATCTTTAAAAAAATAGTTTTGCACCAAAATAAATTTCACTTTTGATTTCATTTTCCACAAACTTTTTGAAGTCTCCTTGTATTTCCAGATGTTACTCAGTACCTTAGGGGATCTTTAGAATATTGATTTTCATCCAAATCGACAAGGAACTTCAAAAAGTTCATGGAACATGAAATTGAAAGTTTATTTTGATGCAAAAAAGTTTTGAAATCCATGCAGGGTATTTTTCCTATTATGCATTTCCCACAAACTTTGTAAAGGCCTCTCGTGTTCAATAGTTTCCAAATTTTATTGCACCAAAATAAGCTTATCGTTTAATTCCATGTTCCATGAGCTTTTTGACATATCCTCATGTGGTTCACCGAAGTTCCAATTGCAAACCTCTGGATGGTTGCGTCTTGGTGAGGAGGGAGTGGAGTGCAGTGGAGTGGTCCTCCAAGCTCCCGCCTCAGAATCTCGGGTTGGGCCCAAGCAGAGGGGAAGTTACTTTCCATGGGAGCTCCCGATGCTCGGCCAAGGGCTGAGTCCTCTGGCCTGGTGTGCTGTGAGTTATGCAGAGTTGAGCTTCTCAGGCTTCAGTGTGAGCAAGGAAATCTTGAGAGCAGCTTCCTGGAAACGCAGACCTCAGAGCTTCAACGTGGAGCCCGGGTCCACATTGTGATCCTGGAGCCCCAGGTCCACATTGTGATCAAGCATCCTGTAGTCTTCTCAGACCACTGATTGAAGTGGGGGAAGGAAGAACCTCTTAGCTGCAGGAAACTGAACACTTTAGATAATAGCTAATAATGAGGCCCAATTTCCTAAAATAATGCTGTTTACTCTGGACTTCAGTTACCCCATTTATCCAATAGGATTGCTAAGCTTTATTAACCACAGAGATACTCCATTCCCCCCTCCCCCAGGACCCTGACTAAACTGCGTAATGAAAGAACAATTGACGAATTATTAAGATCTTACTGGAATTGAATTGTTAATATCGCTTAACTGCTTTAAATTCAATGTGTCACCTTGAATAGAATCCTTAGTCTCTAGGAATAAGTCAAAGCATGTGTGGGTTTCTCAAAGAGATTTCAGTGTTTCTCATCTTGAAATTTCAGCGTAGCCAATATTTTCATGTGTTTACAATATAATCAGAACGCGAAGCCTGTTGAAGTTGGCAGATAAAATATTGACCTCTTAGATGTGCCAGGTGCTATAGGATAAGAATAGGGGAAATGTGACAGGGATGTAATGATTATAACACAAGGCATTGAGATAAACAAAATGTATGGCTGTAAGAGGTAAGGAAACAAATCCATGAGATGACACAATTTTAAAGATATTTTTATTGGGGGGGGGGAGGGAGAGGGAATCTTCCATATACTGGTTCCAGTACCTGGGCCAGGCTGAAGCCAAGAACCAAGAGTTTTATTCAGGTCTCCCTTGAGGGTAGCAGGGGCCCAGGTACTTGAGACAACATCCACTGTTTTCCCAGGTGTATTAGCTGGGGTCAGAAGTGGTGTAGCCAGGACTCAAACCAGCGGTCATATGGAATACCGGCATCACAGCTGGTGGTTTAACGCATTATGCTGCAACATTGGCCCCAAGATGATAACAATTCTAAGATGAAATCTATACTATTTGGTTTGTATTTTAATAAATCCATTATTAAAATTATTATTAAAATTGTATACTTGGGGGCTGGCGTGATAGCATAGTGGATCAAGCTGCTGCTTGCAGTGCCAGCATCCCATATGAGTGCTAGTTCCAGTCCTTGCTGCTCCACTTCCAACCCAGCTCCCCAGTAATTTGCCTGGAAAAGCAGCAAAAGCTGTGCTGGGGCCCCTGCCACCCATCCAGGCGGAGTTGTAGGCACCTGGCTTTGCCCTGGCCCTGCTCCAGCCATTGTGGTCAGATGAGGATGGAAGACGTCTGTTTCTCTTTCTCCCTATTTCTCTATAACTCTGCCTTTCAAACGAAATAAATCTTTCAAAGAATAAAATTGTGTTTTTGAAAAAATGAAATCAAATGAGATGGAAATGTATTTCTTTCATATATTAAAGAAATCTTAGTCCATTTTCTGTTGCTATAACAAAATGCTATGTATAACACTGTGTGTGTGTGTATGTGTGTGTGTGTATAAACATGGGGTAATTTATAAAGAATAGAAGTTTATTTGGTACACGGTGGTTCTGCAGACTGGGAAATCCAAGGGCATGGTGCCAACCTCCATTCTGTGTCTGGTGAGGGCCTTCCTGCGGCATCATACACGACATTGGGCATCCCAAGTGTCCCTGCTCTGGTCTTTCTTCCCCTCCTTAGGAAGCCACTGCTCCCACAATGGGTATCCCAGCCCTATGACCTCATCCATTCCTGGTTACCTTCCCAAGGTCCCACCGCTAAATACCACTAACATTCCAATACATGAACTCCTGAAGAACATCGTCAAAGCATAGTGATGTCCTAATATCATCCATTCAGGACTGATGTGGTGCTCCACAGGGTAGGAAAACCAGGCTCCTTTTACACCGTCGCTCTGTCATTCTCAGCATGATCTTGTGATCTTAGTGGCTGTCAGTTCCGCATTCCAGGGAGCCAGGAGGAAGAAGGGAGGGAGAGCAAAAGGCGTTGATCTTGCCCAGAGCACTTCCCAGATGTTTTGTTTATCACTTCTGCTTAATTCTCATACGTGGAATTAAGTCACGTGGCCACAGCTAACTAAAAGGGAGGCTTGGAAATGTAGTTCTTATTCAGAGCAGCCCATGTGTCTGGCTAACATTCAGCAGAGGAAAGAGTTGCTATATTGGCCGGCGCTGTGGCATAGTGGGTAAAGCTGCCGCCTGCAGTGCCAGCATCCTATATGGGTGCCAGTTTGAGTCCCAGATGCACCACTTCCTATCCAGCTCTCTGCTATGGCCTGGGAAAGCAATAGAAGATGGCCCAAGTCCTTGGGTCCCTGCACCTGTGTAGAAGGCCTGGGAGAAGCTCCTGGCTCCTGGCTTCAGACTGGTGCTGCTCCAGCCATTGCAGCCAACTGGAGAGTGAACCAGTGGATGGAAGACCTCTCTCTCTGTCTCTCCTTCTCTCTCTGTGTAACTCTGACTTTCAAATAAAGAAATAAAGAAATAAATCTTAAAAAATAGCTATACTAAGGATGACAGAGAGAAGAAATTAGGGTTCTCTGCTACATGGATATTACTAAGGAACCTTGAATATCATGTTGGAATAGTTTGTATTTAGTTCATCAGGGAATTTGGAGACAGGAAATTATTTTGATGTGACAATTATTTTTGGAATATACTCCATCTGGCAAGTGTAGGATGGAATGGAATGAAAAAAATTTGAAGTAGGGAGGCCAAATAGGTGGTCACAGCAGACAAGGCCAGAAGAAATCGGGACAGAGTCGAGAGAGCAGCCATGGGATTAGAGAGGAGACACTCAACTGAAAAGATGGAACTAAGAATTTGGCAACTGAATTTCTGGGGCAAATGAGCGAGTTTCCATCATGACCTGCCTGGCTGGAGTTCCAGGAGCCCAAACATCTACAGGGCCTGGTAGATAAGTAATTTGTGCAAGCTGGGCTTCCATCCCCGGCAACAGGAAGGCAGGCAGCCTCTGGGGGCCTGGCAACAGGAAAGCTGCCCAGGCCCACGAGGCATCTGCTCAGACTCTGAACACCACTGGCACAGGCTGGGGAAAATGTCATTTCTTCTGAGGCTCTTATCACAGGGGAAATAGAACACTTATCAAAATCTCATGTTTAGAAAGTCTCAAATCACACTGTTCGATGAGTACCAAATGCTGTCCAGACTAGGGGTAGATAGCCACATTCATCCTCAGACCCCAAGATGGGCAACGATCATAAAATAAAACCAGCATGTCTACGTGCCCTAAGACGGAAGGACTAACATTTATAACATTTATATAAAATGTTTTGTGGTTGTTTAAGGTCGTTTACAAAATAAATAAACTCATTTAGTTCACCAATCCCTTACATGCACGTTACGCTTGAGGAAGCGCAGAACCATGCATGTTGAGTCATCCCCCTATTGCTGGGAAGAGAGGGAGCTGCGACCCCAACTCAGGCTTTCCTGCTCTGTAATCCCAAGATCTCCACCACTGCTAAATAGAGGCGGTTATTTCTGGAGTGTGTGTGTGTGTGTGTGTGCGGGTGTGCGTGTGCGTGCTGTGCATTTTGGCTATTGCAAAGAGCCAGGGATCTGGAAATCACAATTAACATGTCACCTCGAGAAAAACTGCTTCTGTGTGGGTGAGCAGCCAGTGTTCCTGCGAGAGGAGGGTTTCCTTTTCTCTCCAGCTGGGACACCGAGAACCGGCGATGTTTCTGGCTTCCCTGAATCCCTGGGTTGGTGTGGCAACTGCTCCTCCTGTTGCTCGCCAAGCATACTGAGGCTTCTGGGCTGGTGCACGATCCACAACGCATCTACACTCACAAACACACGGACCCTGCTGCAGCCTCCGTCGGAGAAGTAAAACTGCTAACCTGGAACAAAACCTGGCCGATAAGTAATGAAAAGATGAAGTGTCCTGCAGTGGTAACACGAGGGATCTGGAGACAGCCCAGATATCTCCTTGGAGCGCTTTATGTGCCCTGTTTGTCTATCGTCATGAGTAAATAATGATAGAGCTGCTCAATGAACTGTTGTTCATTCATTGACAAATGGTGGTTATCATTATCCCATTATATGATGAGGGAGGAGGTGCACTCAAGAAATTGAATGTGTCCTGTGGCTTTTATCACTCTAAACAAAAAGGGAATTGACAGAAAGGAAATACACCCAGAGGATAACACTGGTTATGTAACATATAGCGCATGAAAACCCAAGCGTCTTGTCAAAGCAGCGCTGTGTAAGAACTGCAAATCAGCTTCCACTGTTCTAAGTAAGTTTGATTCAGACGCTGATCAATAATAGCAGGAGGGGTTCTTTTTTGTAAGACTCAATGATGAGAGCAGAACTTGATGAGGATAATTGAATCCATGCTATGAAGTAAGAATTTTACACAGGTTTACAACAAGGGTAATAAAGGCAAGAAAAAAAATCAGGATCTGCGGTCAGACTATTTCCTTGGCTTTGGACAAGTTCCTCCATCTCTTTGTGGCACACTTTCCTCTTCTTAAAATGATGTCACGCCGGCGCCGTGGCTCACTAGGCTAATCCTCTGCCTGCGGTGCTGGCATCCCATATGGGTGCCGGGTTCTAGTCCTGGTTGCTCCTCTTCCAGTCCAGCTCTCTGCTGTGGCCCGGGAGGGCAGTGGAGGATGGCCCAAGTGCTTGGGTCCTGCACCTGCATGGGAGACCAGGAAGAAGCATCTGGCTCCTGGCTGTGGATCGGCACAGCTCGCCGGCTGTAGCAGCCATTTGGGGGGTGAACCAACGGAAGGAAGACCTTTCTCTCTGTCTTTCTCTCTCTAACTCTGCCTGTCCAAAAAATAAAAAATAAAAATGATGTCACTGTTGTTGAGGATGAAATAATACTGCCAGGTGTACAGTAAATACTAAAAAAAACAGTTTCTAAAAGCATTCTGGTGTTGATTCTCCCCGCTTGCTAAGAAATGTTGACAATAAGCATTAGCCGGAGCTGGCACTGTGGTGTAGGGGGTAAAGCCACTGCCTGCAGTGCCGACATCCCTTGTGGGCACTAGTTAGAGTCCAGGCTGCTCCACTTCCAACCCAGCTCTCTGTCATGGCCCGGGGAGGCAGTAGAGGATGGTCCAAGTGCTTGGGTCCCTGCACCCACATGGGAAGACCCAGAAGGAATCCCCTGGCTCCTGGCTTCAGATCTGCACAGCTCTGGCCATTGTGACCAATTGGGGAGTGACCCAGGGGATGGAAGACCTCTCTCTCTCTCTGTCTCTGTCTCTCTACCTCTCCTTCTCTCTCTGTGTAACTCTTTCAAATAAATAAACAAGTCTTTTAAAAATAATAATACCAAGCACTAGCCAAGGGTATCAAAAGCATGACTGTGCCCTCAGTACAGAGGGTTTGGTCGATTTCTTGGGCCCTCCATCTGCTTGGTTACCAAAGATGTCTCCCTGGTCAGTGCAAACCTGAATGCTTCTCTCTGTCTGATCTGGGAGCCCTGTGGTCTTTCCTTGGGTGGAAAATTAAGTCCATGTATGGGATCCAAAATGAGTTCCACAAGAGGGAGGGAAGACACACACCACACTGTCCATGTCCTCCTCCCAACTCTGCGGCTCACCAGGGTTGCTCCGGCTTGCGTGTGCAGCCAGCATTGTGTGAAGCAAGACAGTGGGCAGCATGGGAGGGCCAAGGGAGAGTCAGCTGCAGTGGGGAGGAATGCCACCAGGAGGGTGCAATAGAATAGTAAACTCACAGTCATGCTCTCCACCGACCTGGCTTTGTGACACTGGGCACAGTGGATTCATGATGACTTTTAGCTCCTTCCCAGGTAAAATGAGGGCCGGAGCTGGGTAGATGCCCACAGCACTAACATTGCGTGACTCTAGGCGGCCGTCCCAGCCACCACCTCCCCTAGAAACACAGGACACCCTGCGGTGCTCCCAGCACTCTGCTGGCTCTCGGCATCTCGGGCCCCTTAGCGAGCCCCCAAGCCCTTTCCTCATAAGGAAAGCGTCCGCAGCATCAGGCTAACTATACAAGGCTATTTAGCAGGAGTCCTGCGGGGGGTTGTGGGTAAAGGAGGTAAACTCTGGGCCTGTGCAGGCCGGGGCTCTGCATTCACAGGTTGTCACTGGCACCCAGGGCTAGTGCCACGTCATCTTTGAGAAAACCCTTTTTTATGCACTGTTTCTCTGTCCCTCCCTCTCACCCTGCCCCGCCCTCTTTCCCCCCACCCTCCTGAATTATGCTAGCAGATTTCTCCCTTCTCTCTTGAGAAGTTCAGTTTCCTTTTGGCTTTCACTTGGAGCTTTGGTGATGAAAGAGAGGAGATCATGTTTCCTCTCGTCAGAGCTATATTTTCAGAACACAGCTGCCTGCATCCACTAGAAATAAAACGGGAGAAAATATGAGGTCATGGACGAATCCCACCAGGCTCCCTGCTGCAGGGAGAACAAACAACCCAGTGACAACCTCATCTCTGGAGGGCCCAGCCCTACCAGACCTGTGTGATGGACGCTGGTGCCTGGTGCCGGGGGCACAACTGCCCACGGATTGAAGGGAGAGCTCTCTTCTGGGTTCTGGACGGAGCCAGCTCCAATTCCTTTCTCTACTCCGGGGTTCTCCTAGCGTCCCAAGGTCCAGGAGAGAGGCTTTTATCTTTGACCCATGGAATGTTGCAATCAGAGAATCCCCAAGGGTTTCGTGCAGTTACTCTGATGCCCTGTTAGATGCTCCCACCTGAGAAGCCATAACAAATAGGGCTGGCACAGAACCCACTGCGGGAGCCCATCTAGTTGGATTGTGAAGATTGTAATTTCATATTCATGTTATGTGTGTGTGTGACCCATCACCCTTGCAGACTTGTGTGCGAAGCAGGAGACTGGGGAATGAATGGCCTGTTTGCCAAGGCGTTTGAAATATTCACTCCAGGGCAGCAAACAGCTCTCAGTGAGCCCAGGTCTTATGATCTGGTAATAATATTTATGCATATACAGTATTTATTGAGCTTTTATGAAATGCCTCATACTATCCTAAGATAGATTGGGGCCAAGGCTATTCACATTTTATAGATGGGAAAATAGAGGCTTAGAAAATATAAATAACATTTGTCAAGTCACAGAGCTGCTAATAGTGAAAATAGAAATTAAATAAAAAGAGTCAATCCATACAACCTGTGTGTCTATCAAGCAAATGATGCTACCTCTGCACCTGTGATCTCTGTCCCAATGACTGTCCCTTTTACAATGACTATCACCCAGGGCAGGTTAAGAACCAGGATTTTGGAGCTTTACTGCCTGGGTGCAAATCCCAGTTCTACCATCTATTGATTGTGATAACCCTGGCGAGCTGCTTAACCTCTGAGGGTGTCTTTCCTCTTCTACAAATGGGCATAGCCATAGTGTCCATCTCCTACGGTTGCTGTTAAGATAAAATAAGACAATGCACGTAAGATCTTAGAACACTGTGATACGAGCCCTTCTTATCACGTTATTATTAATAAGAAACATTTACCTGTTCTCTACTCTATGCCAGGCACTAGGTTCATAGATGAAGGCAGAGGAGACAGACAACACTTAGGATTAATAAGAAAAGTAATGTGGAGAGGACAGAATTCAGGCCAATCATAACACAAAGTACCACCATCTATAGTGGATCATCAAGGAGGAGTGACAGGCAGGAATTACAGCTGGAAAGGGTAGTTTAAGGCTGAACGTGGAAAGACAAGGAAACTGTGTGGTGAAGAGTTGGTGCGTCATCCTGTGTAGGCACCCAAGGAGCTGGGGTGTTCTGTTTTTGCAGGGGTGGCAGATCATTCCAGGGCTTCACTAACCTCTGTAACTCCATTTCCTCAGAGGTGAACCTAAGGAAAGATCTAAGAGGAAAGGAATGATCCTTACAAAAACACTTCTGCCAGATTTCTCAAAATTCTGTTTGCAAGCTGATCTGTAGGATTTATATAACATAAACATATTCTCTGCACCAAAAAAGGACTTCAAATCATTTTATATCCTGATCCCATATGCATTGTGCAAGAGACTGTCATTGATTTAATACATCTGGCACCCTCCAACATGTATAAAACATGTTTTATAAATAGTAACATAGCCCGCGCTGCCAGGGGCTCCTCTTGACTCCTGCAGGGATGACTGTGTGGTCTCATAAGAGTGCAAGATAGGGCGTGAGGCAGTTCTCACTATTACGCCCCAAAAGGTTGGAGCTGGGTTATGCGCTCCAGAGAGCAGGAACAGTCTTAAGAGTTAAAGCTAGGGGTGGCTGGTTTTTATAGCAGGGAACTGAACCCGTTCCACCAGTTCCACTGTGCAGGGCTGTTTAAGTGATGGTGAGCAGCCAGGTGCCTGCGACGGATGCCTGGCTGAGACACAGAGGGAGACGCAGGAAGTGGAAAAACCCAGTTTACCAAGGAAAGAGCCAAGGACGTGTGCACAGCCTTAGCACAGAATGTTCAGCATGCGTTGGTTACAATTCTAAGAAGGCACAGAGATTGGCAAAGTGTTTAAAGATATTATGGAACATCTGTGAGACTCGCTGCTTCATAGTTATTAAAAAGGATGATGTAGAAGGCAATGTAATGACAACTCAAGGGACTGTACTGTATGATTGTGTTTAAAAAATAAACCCCTACTATGGTGCATACAATAAAACCTTCTGTAAGAAGAAAATATGGCTCGTCTATTACTAGCTATTATTTCTAGGTAGTGAGATTATAGGGTTTTTTTTTTTCAGTTTGTTTGCTTATGTATACTAGTAAAGCTTTTTATAGCAAAGATCTAATAATTTTAATTGAAAGTTAATTTAAAACAAACAGAGAACTCACGCTCCCTCTGTCTTCCTGGGTGCTGCCTACAGAGGGAATTCATCTCATTCCCAGCATCACGGCTGCTCACAGACCCCAGAAAGCCCAGGGCTGTCAAAAGTGGACCAAGACATTCGCCCATCACCACTTGGACTAATATTTCCTTTTTTAAAGGTTTATTTTATTTATTTACTTATTTGAAAGGCAGCGCAATAGAGAGACAAGAGACAGAGAGAGAGAGAACTATCTTTCACCCATTAGTTCACTTCCCAAATGGCTGAAGCCAGGATCCAGGAGCATCTGCCAAGTCTTCCATGTGGGCGCAGAGGCCCAAGCACTGGGGCCATCTTCTGCTGTTTTCCCAGACCATAGAGGGAGCTGGACCAGAAGTGGAGCAGCTGGATCTAGAACCAGAGCCCAAATGGGAAACTGATGCTGCAGGTCGTGGCCTCACCTGCTACACCACAGTGCCAGCCCCTCACACTAACATTTCAAAATTGAGTGCTACTAGGAGAAATCCAGAGACATTGACAGCAGGGTGCAGAGCAGAGTCAAGATGTCCAGCCTGTGTTATTGGAACAACAAGACATTAAGCACATCTGCCAGGGGCTCACAAATGTTCCTGGTCCACACCATGAGAGAGCTAGGACGCTGCCTCAGTGTGGCAAATCTTACGGCGCGCAGAGTGCTCAGGAGTTCTCTTTAAGAACAGGTCAACCATGGTGGAAGGAGCAGCCCCTCTGGCCATCAGAATCCCCAGTCCCAAAGCCAGGCTCCGCCGCAGGAGAATGAACAGGCAGCACGTGGGCTCACGTTATTCCTGTCAAATACGACCATAAATCCTCTGCATCTGGCATCCACCTCCCTGCCCTGCAAACAGCCACAAACACAAAACCAAAAATAAAAATCAAGAAATTCTAAATAAAGTGAGAAGAATAAAATATTTGCGGGTGTTTCCTATGTGACGCTTCTCTGTTTCTCACAACAACCCAATGGGCTGGTATGGCTGAAACCACCAGGGCTCCCCAAATCCTGTGTTTCCCAGCACTCCCAGCCCCCAGCCCTGCCATTAGGCTGGTTGTGCAACAGACTTTGACAGATGGAATATGGGCATGCGGTATGCACCTCCTTCCAGCCCATCCATAAAATATTCCATGGTCGTTTCTGCTCTCTCTCTCTCTCTCTCTCTCTCTCTCTCTCTCCTTTCTGTACATAACCGAAAGCAAAAGACTCCAACTTAGGGTCCAAATAAAGCAGCCCAGATGTTCAGAGAGAGCAAGCCACCCATCTGCATCCACCTATGGACAAGAAGTAAATCTTGAGACTTCCAGTTTCCAATCCAGCAAGTAAGAAGCTGGAAGTCACCAAGCAGACTTAGCCACGAGTTTGAAGTTGAACAATCAGCAACTCTTCTTAGATCTTTCAGAAAGACAGGGATCCCAGAACAAATGGTTGTCCCTAAAATTGGAGAGACCCACAGGTGAATGAAGAGACCCATGGTTTGCTGAAGGAAAAACCGTGTTGCGAAAATCCCTGCGGGAACCTGTGCCAGGGTAGGGAAACCTGAACTGTAACTGACGAGGCCCAGCCTGCACTTAAGAGAGAAAAAGCGCAGGCGGACACAGGCATTGAAGGAAACCCATGTTTTGGAGTTTTACTTCCAGGATTCTGTCCTGTCTCACCGGGACTATTGTAGAAGCAATCGCATACTTTGTGCCGGGGCGGGAGAAGGGAACCATTATGAACTATGCCAGTGCATTCCGTTTTTATTAACAAGGTCTACCATAAGGAGAAATGTTTAGTCAGAGCCTAATCTCTTTGGGGTACATCAAAGCCTATGTGAACCAGTTCCAGCCCACTCTAGCTGTTCTAGAAGTTCACAATCCAAGTCATAGGCTCCCTGAAAGCCGGTAGAACACTTCCCCTCTCCCCATACCTTAGCACCACATTGCAAAAGGCCTACTTACAGAAGTTCTTTCTAAATTTATTTGAGAACCAGCGAGAGAGAGGGAGAGAGAGCAACTCCCTCTTACCAGTTCACTTCCCAAATGCCTGCACGGACTCATGGCTGGGCCCAAACCAAAGAGCCAGGAACTCACACCAGGTCTTGAATGTGGGTGGCAAGAACCCCATCACCTGAGCCATTACTGCTGCTTCTCGGGGTCTTCATTAGCAGGGAGCTGGATCCAGGAGCAGAGCCAGGATTGGAACCCAGACAATCCAATGTGGGTTCCAGGTGTACTAGCTGGCTAGGCTAAATGCCCATCCCTAGAAGTTCCTTTTAATGATACATCTGTTTGGCCATCAAAAGAAGTTAAAAGAGATACTAAAAGGTAAGCAGCAAGGTTTTAGGAGACAGAGCAAGCATCAGAGCAGACTAATATGCGGCAGGGTAATTGGAAGTATTAGAGTGAGAATTTTAAATGATGCCTAAGATGCTAAGGATTGCAATAGAAAAAGCAGACAACATGAAAAACTAAAGGATAAAGTAAGCAGAGAAGTGGAAGTTCTAAGGAAAGACCAAAAAGAAATGCTGGAGAACAAAAATGCTGTAACAGAAATAAAGAATGCTTTTGATAGTTAAAAAAGGCATTTATAACATGACTTTTTAGAGCACAATGGAATTAAACTACAAATGCATAACAGAAAGATAGCTGGGGAATGTCAAAATACTTGACGATTTAACGACACACTTCCAGGTAACACATAGACCATAGAAGAAATCTCAAGATGAATTGAAAATTTGAACTAAATGAAAACAAAACCATAACATCAAAATCTTGGAAATGTAACAAAAGCAATGCTTAGAGGGAAGTTTATAGCATTGAATACATTTATTAGATCAGAAGAAAGATCTACAATCAACATTATAAACTTCCACCTTAGGAAACCGGGAAAAATAAGAACTATTTAAATCCAATGTAAGCAGAAAAAAAGAAATAACTAGAAATTAGAGAAGTCAATAAATTAAAAACATGAATGAATAGAGAAAATCAACAAATTCAAAAACTTGTTCTCTGAAAATAGCAATAAAATTGAAAAGTCTCTATCCAGGATTAGGAAAAAAGAAGGTGGACACAAATTACTGATACCAAAAATGAAGGAAAGGTTATCAATATAGCTCATGTAGACATTAGAAGGAGAATAGGCCGGCACCGCGGCTCACTAGGCTAATCCTCCGCCTTGCGGCGCCGGCACACCAGGTTCTAGTCCCGGTCGGGATGCCAGATTCTGTCCCCGTTGCCCCTCTTCCAGGCCAGCTCTCTGCTGTGGCCAGGGAGTGCAGTGGAGGATGGCCCAAGTACTTGGGCCCTGCACCCCATGGGAGACCAGGATAAGTACCTGGCTCCTGCCATAGGATCAGCGCGGTGTGCCGGCCGCAGCGCGCTGGCCGCAGCTGCCATTGGAGGGTGAACCAATGGCAAAGGAAGACCTTTCTCTCTCTCTCTCTCACTGTCCACTCTGCCTGTCAAAAAAAAAAAAAAAAAAAAAGGAGAATAAAAAAATATTATAGACAATTCTATGCCCACAGGTTTTATGCCCTAAATCAATGATTTGACGCAATATGCATACACACACACACACACACGCACACACACGAAGAAATACACATTCTGAATAGGCCTATCTGTACTAAGGAAACTGAATTGTGATAACAGCATCCCAATAGAGAAAGCACCAGGCCCATATGGGTTCATTGGTCAATTCTACCAAAAATGTAAGGAGAAATTATAACAATCCTCTACAACTTTTCCCAGACTATAGAAGCCAAAGAAATACATCCTAATTCATTCTATGAGGACAACTTTACCTTAAAGTCAAACACAGGCAAAGACAAAACAGGAAAAAAAAATGCAGGCCAATGTCTCTCATGAACATAAATACAAAAATCTACAACACCTTAGCAAACTGGACCCAACAATGCATAAAAAGAACTATATGCCAAAGTCAAGTGGGATTTATCCCAGGTAGGCAAGGCTGGCTCAACATCATCAAGGGACTGAAGAAAGAAAAATTATACAATCATAGCAATAGAAGCAGAAAAAGTATTTGACAAAAGCCAGCATCCATTGAAGATAAACATCCTTAGTAAACTAGAAATAGAGGAAAACTTCCTCAAATTGATTTTTAAAATCTGCAAAAACTTACAACGAACAATTCTATTACATTTAAGGGTGAGAAACACAAAGCTTTCCTGCCAAGACCAAGAACAAGGCAAGAATGCACTGTTTCACCCCTGTTTTTCAGCATCCTGCTAGAAGTCCTAGCCAGTACAATATGATGAGAAAAATAAACAAAATGTTTAAATGCTGCTAAGGAAGAAATACAACTGTCCTTTTTTTAAAAAAAAAAAAAAAGATCTATTTATTTATTTGAAAGGCAGAGTTACAGAGAGGCCGAGGCAGAGAGGGAGAGAAAGAAGTCTTCCATCCTCTGGTTCACTCCCCAAATGGCCACAACAGCTGGAGCTGGGCCAATCCGAAGGTAGGAGCCAGGAACCAGAAGCCAGGAGCCAGGAGCTTTTTCCAGGTCTCCCACACAGGTGCAGGGCCCAAAGACTTGGGCCATCTTGTACTGCTTTCCCAGGCTATAGCAGGGAGCAGGATTAGGAGTGGAGTAGCCAGGACTCAAACTGGCACTCAAATGGGATGCCAGCACCGCACCACAGGCAGTAACTTTACCTTCTATGCCATAGTGCCAGCTCCAACTGTCCTTTTTTTTGACAGCCCATGCAATGGCCTATGTAGAAAGTCTGAGAGAACTGACAATAAACCTCAAACTAAAAAGTGATTATAGCCGGCTGGCGCCGTGGCTCACTAGGCTAATCCTCCGCCTTGCGGCACCGGCACACCAGGTTCTAGTCCCGGTCGGGGCGCCGGATTCTGTCCCGGTTGCCCCTCTTCCAGGCCAGCTCTTTGCTGTGGCCAGGGAGTGCAGTGGAGGATGGCCCAAGTGCTTGGGCCCTGCACCCCATGGGAGACCAGGAGAAGCACCTGGCTCCTGCCTTCGGATCAGCGCGGTGCGCCAGCCGCAGCAAGCCAGCCACGGTGGCCATTGGAGGGTGAACCAACTGCAAAGGAAGACCTTTCTTTCTCTCTCTCACTGTCCACTCTGCCTGTCAAAAAAAAAGTGATTATAGCATCTTGCTGAGTACAAGGTTAATAATTACTTGGGGCTGGCATTGAGATGCTGTGGGTTAGGCAACTGTCTGCAACATTGGAATCCCATATTAGCATGGGTTCAATTCTTGGCTTCTGATCCAGCTCTCTACTAATACACCTGGGAAAGCAGCAGAAGATGGCCAAAGTACTTGGCTCCTGCCCCCAACATGGGAGACCCAGATGAAGCTCTTGGCTTCTGGCTTCAGCCTGTCCCAGCCTAAACTGCTGTGCCCATTTGGGGAGTGAACCAGTGGATAGAAGACTTCTCTCTCTCTCTCTCTCTCTCTTTCTCTCTGAAACTCTGCCTTTCAAATAAATCTAAAAAAAAAAGTCAATTACTTTCCTGTAAACCAACATTAAGCACGTGTAATTTGAAACAAAAACACATTAATACCCCCAAAAATTAAATACATGAGTATAAATTTGACAAAATGTATACAGGAACTACATGAGAAAAACTATAAAACTTTAACAAATAGAAGCAAGGAAGAGTTAAAGAAGTGGAGAAATATCCCATACTCATATGGATAGGAAAAATAAACATTGAAAAGATGTCAATGTCGGGTCTTCCCAAGTTGATCTATAGATTTAATGCTATCCCATTAACATTCTGGCAAGTTATTATGTGCCTACTAAAAAACTGATTTTAAAGTTGATGTGGAAAAGCAAAAGATTCAACATATGCAATTCAATACCAAGGAGGAAAACAAGTCAGGGATTCACATTACCCAACTTCAGAGTCACTACAGAGCTCAAATAATCAAGACAGTGTGGTCTTAGCACAAGAATACACAAATGCATCACTTGCATAGAATGGAGAGCCCAGAGACAGATTTGCATAAACATAGTCAACTGATCCTTAACCAAGGAGCAAAGGCAATAAAACAGAGAAAAAATTTTTTCAACAGCTGATGGTGCTGGAACAACTGGACACTCACATGCAAAAAATGTTTCCAGACATTGGTGCTATACCCTGCAGAAAAAATGAACTCAAAATGGATTATAGACCTAAATGTATAAGACTACATCAAAGGGTTCCTGGGAAGATGAAATTAAAAGTATGGATTTATTTTGGTGCAAAAACCCCCTAGAAGTATCTGCATAGTTTTATCATAAAGTTCATTTTCCAGGTATTATGAAAAGAATTTTCGCACCAAAAAAAAACTTTCACAATCAAATAAACTCATAATTTTAGTTCTATATTCTCACAAGCTCTTTAAAGTACCCTAATATAATAAAACTATAAAACTCCTACAAGATAACATAGGTGGGGCCCATGTTGTGGCACAGTAGGTTAAGCCAATGCCTATAATGCCATCATTCCATCCTGGAGCACTGGTTCAAGTCCTGGTTGCTCCCTGCTAATGCTCTAGAGAAAGCAGCAGAAGACAGCCCAAGTACTTGGGTTCCTGCCTCTCATGTAAATCAGGAGTTTCATGATCCTGGCTTTGGCCTGGCCCAGCCGGGGGTTCTTGTGGCCATTTGGGGAGTGAAACAGGGGACGGAAGATTTCTCTCTCTCTCTCTCTCTCTTTCTCTGTCACTCTGCCTTTCAAATAAATAAAATAAAAGTTCTTTTTTAAAAAAAGACAGAAGATAACATAGGTGAAAATCTAGATGAACTTGGATTTGGTTATGACTTTTTATTTGCAACACCAAAGGCAGAATTCACAAAAAAAAAGAATGTGATAAGCAGGTCTTTTTTCAGTTTTTGGGTTTCTTTCTTTCTTTCTTTCTTTCTTTCTTTCTTTCTTTCTTTCTTTCTTTCCTTTTTTTAAATTTTTTTGGAAAGGTAGAGTTACAAAGAGGCAGAGGCAGAGAGAGAGGTCTTCCTTCCACCTGCTGGTTCACTCCCCAAATGGCAGCAATGGCAAGAGCTGAGGTAATCCTAAGCCAGGAGCCAGGAACTTCTTCCGGGTCTCCCTATGGGGGTAGGGGCCCAAAGACTTGGGCCATCTTCCTCTGCTTTCCCAAGTGCATTAGCAGGGAGCTCCATCCGAAGTGGAGCAGCTGGGACTCAAACTGGCACCCATATGGGATGCTGGCCACAGCTTTACCCACTATACCACAGAGCTAGCCCTGATAAGCAGATCTCTTTTTTTTTAATTTTTATTTATTTATTTATTTATTGGCAGGCAGAGTGGACAGTGAGAGAGAGAGAGACAGAGAGAAAGGTCTTCCTTTTTGCCGTTGGTTCACTCTCCAATGGCCGCGCTGATCCGATGGCAGGAGCCAGGTGCTTCTCCTGGTCTCCCATGGGGTGCAGGGCCCAAGCACTTGGGCCATCCTCCACTGGACTCCCTGGCCACAGCAGAGAGCTGGCCTGGAAGAGGGGCAACCGGGACAGAATCCGGCGCCCGACCGGGACTAGAACCTGGTGTGCCGGGGCCGCAAGGCGGAGGATTAGCCTAGTGAGCCACGGCGCCGGCCAATAAGCAGATCTTTAAAATTAAAAACCTCTGCTTTGTGAAAGACATTGTCAAAAGAATGAGAAAAGTAAAGGCTATAGACTGGAAGAAAACATTTGCAAAAGACACGTTAAATAAAGGACTCTTAAATAGATAAGGAACTCTAAAATTTCAGCATTGTAACTCACAATCCAATGAACCAAAGACCTTAACAGCCTCATCAAAAAAAAAAGATACACAGATACCAAATAAGCATATTAAAATGTCTTCCACATCACATATCATCACAGTAATGCAAATTAAAATAATATTGAGAAATCTCTACATACCAATTAGAATGGCCAAAGTCCAGCAAACTGATAATACTAAATGCTAACAAGGATTTGGAGCTACAGAAACTCTCATTCATTACTTCTGGGAATACCAAGTGGTACAGCCACTTTGGAAGACAGGTCAGTAGTTGCTGATGAAACTAGTAAGTTGCACTAATTGATATTTATCCAGGAGTTGAAACATGTCCACAGGGGGGAAAAAAAAAACTGTATCAGTGTTTATAGCCGCTTCATTCATAACTGACAAAATCTAGAAGTAATCATGATGTCCTTCGGTGAGTGAATGAAAAAATAAACTGTGGTGCATCCAGAGAATGGGATATTATTCAGTGCTAAAGTTGTCTGTGCTGTCAAGTTGTAGAAGACATGGAGGAGTCTTACATGCATGTTACTAAGTGATGGAGGTCAGCCTGGAAAGGCCGCTGCTGTGAGTCAAACAGGAAGTGGCTCATGAACGCATGCAGACATTTAGACCCCAGAGTTGTAAGTTAATGGTACTAGGAGGATGGACCCTGCACCCCACCATGGCGTGAAGCAGCAGATGGAAGACTCTGTCTGTCTCTACCTCTCTCGGTAATGCTGTCTTTCAAATAAATAAAATTAACAAACCTCTCTTTCCTTTGTAAGTAACTTGTTTCAGGTATTTTGTTACAGTGATGGAAAGCTGACATACAGCTCCATACTGTATGATTTCAACTACAGGACACTCTGGAAAAGGCAATGGCATAGACAAAGTAGAAATTTCAGTGGTTCCTAGTGGTTATGGAGGAGGGAGAAGACAAACAGGTGAAGCACAGTGGACATTTGGGCCGAGAAACTATTTCGTATGCTACAGTATGAGTGCATGTCCTTCAAACCAGCAGGATATGTATCACCAGGAGTGAATGCATGCAAACTCTGGATCTGGGAGATAATGAAGTGTCAATGCAATTTCATTAATTGCAGCAAAAACACCATTCTGATACCAGACATTTAATTGGGAAGACTGTGCATGGTGGGGTGGGGGCATGGGCAGGAGTACATGGCAAATATTTATATCTTCCAAGTAGTTTTGCTTTGAACCTAAAACTGCCTTTAAAAAAGAAGTCTTCCTGCAGCACCAGCATCCCATATGGGTTCCAGTTCAAGTCCCAGCTGCTCCGCTTCTGATCCAGCTCCTTGCTAATGTGCCTGGGAAAGCATCAGAAGATGGCCCAATGGGAGACCTGGACAATGCTCCTGGCTCCTGGCTTTGGCCTGGCCCAGCCTCAGTCATTGTGGCCATTTGGGGAGTGAATAGCAGATGGAAGATCTCTGTTTCTCTCTCTCTCTCTCTTTCCTTCTCCCTCTATATCTCTGCCTTTCAAACAATTTTTTTTTGTATTTTAAAAGGAAATCTCTTTTCAAAAGAGAAACAGATAAACATTTATTAAAACTTCAGTTTGCTACAGCAACGTAGCCTGTCCTATCTAAACTAATACAGGTGGTGAAATTTTGTTTTCCCAGAAGAAGCATTAAGGTACAGGGAGATGGAGACTTTTTCTAAAATTGCAGAGCTATACAGGATATAGGGACTAAATCAATGCCTGCCACATTCTAAATTCTTGGGCTGTGTAGCCTTCTATAGGGAGTGAGGCTTTATGTCCCACATGCCTGGATAGAAAGACAACAACACTTTTAACATGTTCTGGTTTTCAGAGTGCTTGTCAGGTACACCCATGAGCTGATGGGGACTTTGGGGACTTTAGCAAAGCTTGACATACGTAAAATGGCAGTTTCTTTCTTTCTTTCTTTCTTTTTTTTTTTGTTTTTTTTTTGTTTGTTTGTTTGTTTGTTTGTTTGGTTTTTTTTTTTTGACAGGCAGAGTGGACAGTGAGAGAGAGAGAGACAGAGAGAAAGGTCTTCCTTTTGCCATTGGTTCACCCTCCAATGGCCACAGTGGCCGGTGCTCTGCGGCCGGCGCACCGCACTGATCCGAAGGCAGGAGCCAGGTGCTTCTCCTGGTCTCCCATGGGGTGCAGGGCCCAAGCACTTGGGCCATCCTCCACTGCCCTCCAGGGCCACAGCAGAGAGCTGGCCTGGAAGAGGGGCAACCAGGACAGAATCTGGCGCCCCGACCGGGACTAGAACCCGGTGTGCCGGCGCCGCAAGGCGGAGGATTAGCCTAGTGAGCCGCGGCGCCAGCAAAATGCCAGTTTCGAGGCCCCATTGTTACAGATTCTGATTCACTTCTCAGAAGAAGAGACCTGGAATCTGCATTTTATACATTTTTTTTGTAAAGATTTTTTTTAAATTAAAAGTCAGAGAAAGAGAAAAAGACAGAGATTTTCCTTTGGCTGGTTTACTTCCTAGATGGCTGCAAGAGCCGGGACTGGGACAGGCCAAAACCTGTCCTCTGGACAGGAGCTTCCTCTGGATCTCCCACATGGGTGCAGGGGCCTAAGCACTTGTAGGATCTTCCACTGCTTTCCCAGGCACATTAGCAGGGAGATGAATTGGAAGTAGAGCAGCCAGGACACAAACCCGCGCCCACGAGAGATACTGGCATCGGCTTTACTGATTATACATACTACAACACTAGCCCTGGGATCTGCATTTTAAGCACTGAAGAATACACTTGTGCCATAAATTTAAGAGGTCGCTGACTTCACTGGCAGACATGTGCGGTCTCTCTAGCTCCCTCTCCAATGTCTGGAGAAATTCCCTCTTCTTTCGAGCCAAGGAGTAGCACAGAGCCTACCATTACCGCAGAAGATGAGAATCACACGCTTCTGCAGGTTTCAAGTGATTGAACTGGGCTTGATTTTTCTGACGCAGCTACCCCAAACGTGGAACCAAATTTAGTGAAGGGAGATGGGCATTAGCATAGCACTGCCCACCTGGGACGGCACGTACTACATGGGAGAGCCTGGCATTGCGTCCTGGCTCCATTTTCAATTCCAGTTCCTGCTAAGGTGCATCGTGGGAGGCAGCAGGCGATGGCTCAAGTACTTGGGTCCCTGCCACTCATGTGGGAGACCTGGGTTGCATTTTGGCTCCTGGTATCAGCGAGACCCAGCCTTGGCTGTTGGAGGCATTTGGGGAGGGAACTAGTGGATGAAGTGTCCCTCTCTCACTGTCCCTCTCTCTCTTTCTGTGTGCATGTGTATGGGTGTCTGCCTTTCAAATAAATAAATATTCAAAGTCAGTGGAAAAAAAGAAGACCTGAGAGGAAGTGATGTCAGAGGTACAGGTGGCAGTGTTGGCGGCATCCTCATCACAGCTGAGGCTTGGGGATCATCATGGAGACAGGTATTATATATAAATGACTATATATATATATATATCTATAATCTCCAAACCCACTAATCCTGTTTTCCCAACATTTCTGTGAGCTACCACCAACCTCTCCTGCTTTGTTTAAGATTTACTTATTTACTTGAAAGGCAGAATTACACACACACACACACAGAGAGAGAGAGAGAGAGAGAGAGAGAGGAAAGACAGAGAACTCTTCCATCTGTTGGTTCACTCCCCAAATGGCCGAAACAGCCAGGCCTGGGCCAGGCTGAAGCCAGGAGCCAGGAGCTTCTTCCGGGTCTCTCACATGGGTGCAGGAGCACAGGCACTTAGCCATCCTCCCCTGCTTTCCCAGGAGTATTAGCGGGGAGCTGGATCAGAAGTGGAGCAGCTGGGACACTGCCACACTGCAGACAGCAGCTTAACTTCATTCACACCTTGCAAACCCTCCCAGCCCCATTTAGGACGACAACAGGACCGCTTCTTTTACTTTCCCCCTTGCCTCAAGTCTGCTGTAGAAAAACTTCCAGAAAGCATAAGCATCTTTCTCTCTATCTCTCTCTCTTCGTCTCTCCATCTCTCCCTCTCAAGATTTTATTCATTTATTTGAGAGGCAGAGTTACAGAGAGAGAGAGAGAGAGCGAGAGCGAGAGCGAGAGAGAGAGAGAGAGAGAGCTGTTCCATCTGCTGGTTCACTACCCAGCTATTGCCAAAGCTGGGCCGATCCGAAGCCAGGAGCCAGAAGCCAGGAGCCTCTTCCGAGTCAGGGGCCCAAGGGCTTGGCCATCTTCCACTGCTTTCTCAGGCCATAGCAGAGAGCTGGCTCAGAAGAGTAGCTGAGACTCAAACTGGCACCCATTTAGGACGCTGGTGCTGCAGGTGGAAACTTAGCCCACTATGCACAGCACCAGCCCCAGAGAGGCTTTCTTGCAAGGGCAGAACGCTCTCAAGAGGCACTAGAATGCTTAACAGGCAAAGGCAGAATTCACAAAGGCTTGGGGGAGGAAATCTGAGTGTTCTCATATATTTACATGTTTCTTGTTATCACGTTTCCTAAAAATGAGTGAGTCCACTTTGGCCATTCTTATCACTACACCATGCCTTACAGTTGGAAGGGATTTTGCACAGGGAAACCTAGAGTCTCCAAATAGCCTCGTTGTGCTGTTTATGAGAAATGACTATCAGAGATTTGGACTACATGAAACACGTGAGATCTATAAACCTCAGCACGCGTTCCCAATTGTGCAGGATACCCAATTTTCTCTGTTTTTCTTTAACCACCATGTTCGTATTCCAGCCTTCATCTTGCCTAGTAGAAGAAATTTAATCTCAGTCAATATGGGATTCCCCTTACTCCCTGGGTTTGTATCTAAACTCCTGGAGGCTTACATGGTGTCGTGGCTTTGGAAAGGGACATCTAGCTCTTGTAACCATCTCCAAGGCTGGTATCTGTTAAGAGGCCCAGTAGCAGGTAAGGCAGCTGCCTGTGGCACCTGTACCCCATATGGGTGCAGATTTGAGTCCTGACTGCTCCACTTCAAATCACCTGGGAAAGCAGTGGAAGATGGCCCAAGTGCTTGGGCTCCTGCACCCACATGGGAGACCCAGAAGAAGCTCCTGGCTCCTGGCTTCAGATCAGCCCAGCTCTGTCCATTGTAGCCATTTGGGGAGTGAACCAGCAGATGGAAGATCTTTTCTTCCTCTCTGTAACTCTGACCTTCAAATAAATAAATAAATAAATCTTAAAAAAAAAAAGGCTAACAAGTACTAAAAATTGTTTCTTTAAAAAAAAAACCACAGGCATAGCCTTTCCCCCGTTAATCCACAGGTGTAGTTCCTTAATTTTTTAATTTTTTTTTTTGACAGGCAGAGTGGACAGTGAGAGAGAGAGGAAGGTCTTCCTTTGCTGTTGGTTCACCCTCCAATGGCTGCCACGGCCGGCGCGCTGCCGCCAACACACTGCGCTGATCCGATGGCAGGAGCCAGGTGCTTCTCCTGGTCTCCCATGGGGTGCAGGGCCCAAGCACTTGGGCCATCCTCCACTGCACTCCCGGGCCACAGCAGAGAGCTGGCCTGGAAGAGGGGCAACCGGGACAGAATCCGGCGCCCCTGACTGGGACTAGAACCCAGGCGCCGGCCACACAGGTGTAGTTCTTTCATCGTCATCCCTGACCTCAGGGCTTCTTCAAGGATGACACTTCCTGCTCCTCTCGGCCCACTTTGGGGTCTGCTTCTTGGTGTATCTCCACTCTCTGCTTGGGAGCAGGTGAGAATTCTAGGAGGCTACTCGGGCCCAGCACCCCAGAAACCCCAGATAGCTGGCTTTATTTATTGCTCTTGCTTGCTGCCAAGGGCACGATCAATTGGTATGGCTTTTCGGGTCCCATCTGGAAACAATAGATGCTCCCCGCCCTTGGAGTCCTTCATGTCCATCCTCCAGCCCCAGGGCGCAGCCCAGGAAAGGCAGGCACCAGGCACCACTGGGGGGCCCGGGTGTTCCTGCTTCCCCTCTCGTCCTCTTCTCGGATCAATCCAGGGAATTTTGTAAAGCTGGTTTTGAGCACGGGAAACCTGCTGAGTTATCGTGTGTTCCTGCGATTCTTTCATCCTATGCCCTGCACTCTTTCTGGTCCCTGCTAGGGGTTAGGCATTGCAAACCAAAAAGGCTTCTCTTCCTCTCTGCTGTGGCATTCCTGCTCTGAGGCGAAGCACACTGAGCTCCCTCCAAGCTCAAGTGGGAGGAAGACCCTTAGGAAAATCCTGGGGCCTGAGTCAGGGGTCCAGTGGTTACTATCATAAAATATTATTCCACCATAGGCCCCTGATATAAAATGATATAAAATGCTGAGGGCATTTTTTGTCTTAATGAACTTCCAAAAACATCATGCTCCTACTCAGTCTTCCCAATTAAATAGTGATTAAATTATAAGGCGCTGTGTTTCAGGTGATCAGTGTAATTGATTCTTGTGATTCATCCATTTATAAAGAGCAGCGACTGGGGCCGGTGCTGTGGTGTAGAGGGTAAAGCTGCTGCCGGTAAACCCATATGGGCGCCAGTTCTAGTCCCAGCTGCTCCGCTTCGGATCCAGCTCTCTGCTGGGTCCTGGGAAAGCAGTAGAAGATGGCCCAAGTCCTTGGGCCCCTGCACCCACGTGGGAGACCTGAAAGAAGCTCCTGGCTTCAGATGGGCGCAGCTCCAGCCATTGCGACCATTTGGGGAATGAACCAGTGAATGGAAGACCTTTTTCTCTCTCTGTCTGCTTCTGCCTCTCTGTAACTCTGCCTTTCAAGGAAATAAATAAAACAGAGATTGTTTCATCATAAATAAATAAATAAAACAGAGATTGTTTCATCATCATGTATTATCCAAATATAATTTTTGTGTACATTTGGGATGAATTGCAATTACTTTCCTATGAATAGAATCATGCAGTAGGTACTCTACTATGTCTGGATTCTGTCGTTTAAGCTTAACATTTGTAAGATTCACTGGCATCATTTTGGTGTTTTCTATTATTGTGTAGTATTCCATTGTATAAGTAGGCCAGACTTTATTTACCTAGTCTCTTACTGATGGACATTTGGGTCATTCTCACTTTTGGTTTACTACCAAAAAACCTGTCATGAATATTCTTGTCTTCTAGTAGACTCAACTTCATCTCTCTTGGGTATATACTTAGCAGTGGGATTTCTGGGTCAGAGAACACTTACATATCTAGGGTTAGTATATAATGCAAATAGCTTTCCAGGACTTCAGGAATTTATGAGAGCTCCAGTTGCTTGCCATCCTAACCAATGAGATTGTGCCATCTGTGTTTAAATGGGGGGCTTATCGTAATCTCATCATAGCTTTTTTATCTTCCTGCTGAGTAATAATGCTAACATTTTGCTTTATGCTCCTTATGACACTTTTCATAGGCTCCTTTGTGACGTGTCCGTGCAAGTCTTTTTGCCCATTTTTACGTAGGCATTTGTGCTTTGGGTATTGATCCGTAGGAGTCCTTTATGCTTCCGGGTACAAGTAAGGTCGGATGCGTGCACTGCAGATCTTCTCCCAGTCCACCACACCCACAGGTGTCTGACTTTCAATAAGCAGATGCCCCAAATTTAAATGATATTCAATGTATTAACTTTTAGTTAGTATTTCTTGTGTCTTGTTTAGTTCATCTTTATATAATGCTTCTTGATGAAGATACTCTTCTATGTTTTTTCCACAATCTTTATTGTTTCTCCCTTCACAGGTAGATTTCCTGTCAATCTCAAAAGAATATTTTACACTGGACATGCGGTAAGAGGCAGTGTTCATTTCTCTTTTGTACGGATACGTGATCGCTACAACACCATTACTGGGAAGATTCTGCTTTTGCCTGTGTGTTATATTGTTGCCTCCCACGCTCCCAGGTATTACGTGGGTGTACTTTTAGGTTCTCTGGTTTATTTTATGGGTGTATCTGCTTGTCCTAGGAATGCCACACTTCTCTGAATCACTGCAGCTATACGATGGAACTTGGTATTTAGTATCGCAAATCCACTAACTTGGAGATCTTCTGTTTTTCTTCAGGGTTGTCTTGGCTAGTCTATGCCATTTGCATGCCATATAAATATTAAGAGTTTCTACCAAAAAATCTACTGGAATTTTTTATTTAAAAAAAAGATTTGTTTGTGGGGCCAACATTGTGGCATAGCGAGTAAAGCCAACACCTGCAGTGCTGGTATCCCATAAGGGCACTGGTTCAAGTCCTGGCTGCTCTTCTGATCCAGCTCTCTGCTGTGGCCTGGGAAAGCAGTGGAAGATGACCCAAGTCCTTGGGCCCCTGCACCTGTGTGGGAGACCCATAAGAAGCTTCTGGCTTCTGGCTTCGGATCAGCGAAGCTCCGGCCATTGTGGCCATCTGGGGAGTGAACCAGTGGATGGAAGACCTCTCTCTCTCTGCCTTTCCTTCTGTGTGTAACTTTGACTTTCAAATAAATAAATAAATCTTAAAAAAAAAGATTTGTTTGAAAATCAGAGTTACAGAAACATGGAGGGAGAGACAGAGAAAGATCTATCAGCTGGTTCACTCTCCAGACAACCACAATGGCCAGGGCTGGGCCAGGCCAAAGCCGGGAGACAGGAGCTTATTCCAGGTCTCTTACATGGATGTGATACTGATTTGCTTATTAATATTTTCTATATTAATAAGCTGTCTGGGTTCTTGCCATGAATTCAGGGAAGAATTCTGAATACTGGCTCAAATAGACCAGACAACACGATAAGTTTTTAAGCTTTTTATTCAGTGAGAGAAATGCATAGGAGAGTGAGGGCTCTATCTAAAGGAGAAAGGGAAATCTAGATCCATGCTGACCCTGGAGTAGACCAAAATCCACGTGCAGCAAGCACTGGGTTAGGAGCTGCTATTAGCAACTTATCCTGGGCAGCTAAGCGAAGGCAGAGAGCGCAGGCGGCCCGAAGGCACAGGGCGACAAAGGTCCATAACGGCAAAAAAGGGAAAAAAGGGGCTGGGCCCATGTATTTCAGGCCTTTTATCCACTTCCAAAGGGGCGAGGTTCCGTAGCCTGATGGGCAGGTGGGCATTCAGGTGTGGGCAGATAGGCAGATGAGATCACACAGGGGCGTGGTGAAGGCGTGGTCTTCCAGCTCACAAACCTAATCAATGTTATCCCATCCTCCTGCCTCCATCAGGTGGCAGGGGCCCAAACACTTGGTCATCTGCTGCTGCTTTTCCCAGACCATTAGCAGGGAGCTGGACTGGAAGCAGAGCAGCTGGAACAGGAGCCGGCGCCCACATGGGATGCTGGATGCTGGCAAGGCAGGCAGCAGCTTTACCTGCTGTGCCACAGCGCCGGGCCCTGGAATTCTTATTCTGATTCCAGAATCTGTGTGTCAATGACAATACTGAATGTTCTAATCTCACAAGTTAGCAATATTACTAAATAAATCTATGTACATAGGATCATATTATCCGTGAATACGTGTCGCTCCTTCATTTCCAAATTTATATCTTTAGTTTTTTTTCTTGCCTTAATGCACTAGCTAATTCCTCCAATACCGTGTGGAATACAAGTTGGGATCATGGGCATCTTTGCCTTATTTTGGCCTCAGGGATAAAGAACTCAACATTTTGAGTTAACATCTACTTGACATCATAATAGTTATAGATATTTTATAGCTACTCTTTGTTACTCTTTGAGGAAGTTTCCTTCTAATCCTATCTTTTTTAAAAAAAGATTTATTCATCTATCTATCTATCTATCTATCTATCTATTTATTTGAAAGAGCGACAGAGAGAGAGGCAGAGACAGAGAGAGATCTTCCCTCTGCTGGTTCACAGGGCTGGGCCAGGCTGGAGCCAGGAGCCCATAACTCCATCCTTGTCTCCCACACAGTGGCAGGGACCAAAGTACTTGAGACATCTCATGCTGCCTTCCCAGGCACATCAGCAGGGAGCTGGATCAGAAGCGGAGTAGCTGAGACTTGAGCAAGCGGTCTGATATGGGATGCCCATGTTGCAAGCTGTGCCTTAGCCTGCTGTGCCAAAATGCCAGCCCCTTTAATCCTACCTTGCCAAGAGATTTCATCATGAGAAACTGCTGAATTTTGTCAAATACTTTTTCTGCATGTATTAGGGTGTTCCTATGATTTTTCTGTGTTATACTGTCAATTTGGTGAATTATATTGATTTTTGAGTAACAAGTAAACCTGGTCATTTGTAAAACTTTATTTGGTCATAATGTATAATCTCTTTTATTTATAACTAGATTCAATTTACTAATATTATGACTTTAGAATTTTAATGTCTTTACTCTTAAAACATAGTGGCCTGTAGTATTCCTTTCTTATAACCTTGGCAGCTTTTATATCAATGTTATGCTCATCTCATAAAACTTGAAAATTTGGAAATAGTTCCTATTTCTTCTTGAAAAGTACACGAATTTTCCCTGAATGTTAATTTTACCAAGAAAGCCATCTGAGCCTGCAGTTTTGCTTTGTTTTGTTTTCTTACTTTGCATGAAGTTGTTAACATCATTCTCTTAAACTTTACTAAGATGTAAGATTTGTAGTTATGTCCGTCTTTTTTCTTGATATTGATTATTTGTGATTTTTTTCTTCTTCATCCATTCTCAGGGTTTAGCAATTTTATTGATCTGTTCAAAGAACAAATTTCTGTTTTTATTTCTGTTTCTACTTCTAGTTGATTTCTAGAGTGAATGAGTGATTGATTTCTTTTCTTTATTTTCTCAGTTTGCTTGTTTGTTTCATTTGCTTTTATTTTTCTAGCTTCTCAGCATAGAAGCTGAGATCATTGATTTTCAACCTTTCTTTAAAAAATTATTTATTTATGTGAAAGTCAGAGTTACAAAGAGAAAAAAGACAGATTTTCCGTATGTTGATTCATTTCTCAGATGACCCCAAAGACCAGGGCTAAGCCAGGCTGGAGCCCAGAGCTTCATCCAGGCCTCTCACATGGGTGACAAGGGCCCAGGGACTGGGCCATCTTCCACTGCTTTCCCAGGTGCATTAGCAGGGAACTGGATAAGAAGTAGAGCAACTGGGACGTGAATAGGAACCCATATGGGATGCCAGCTTTGCAGATAATGGCTCTACCAGCTAGCTACAGCACCACTTGGCCCCAGCCTTACTTCTTTTAAAGCCAAAAATTTTGGGGCCAGCACTGGTATAGTGGGCTAAGCCTGTGCTTGTGGCACTGGTATCCGATAGGGGCGCTGGTTCAAGTCCCGGCTGCCCCACTTCCTATCCAGCTCTCTGCTATGGCCTGGGAAAGCAGTAGAAGATAATCCCCTGCACCCACATGGGAGACCCAGAAGAAGTTCCTGCCTCCTGTGGCCATCTGGGAAGTGAACCAGCGGATGGAAGATTTTCTGCTAGTTCAGCCCCTAAATGGTTGCAATGGCCAAGAGCCAGGAGCAGGAGCTTTATCTTGCTCTCTCACATGGGTGCAGGGGCCAAAGCACTTGGGCCATCTTCTGCTGCTTTCCCGGACACATTAGCAGGGAGCTGGATAGGAGATGGAGCAGCCGAGACTTGAACCAGAACTCACATGTGATGCCAGCGCCACAGGCAGTGGCTTAACCTGCTGTGCCTTAACCAGCTGTTCCACAGCGCCAGCCACAAAAGAGCACTGGAATGACTACGTTTGGGATGCACAGCTTCATGCTATTGTGAGCGCTCATTACTAGCCACAATCTGTTCCAGATTGCATCGTTCTAGAGCCGTCTTGGCCTTTGATAACAGAAACCAGGGCTCAGTTCTCAGCAAAGCTGTACCAGGTTCTAAGATAGCATCTTCTCCCTTGGGCATTTCTTCAAGTACACAGCACACAGTCTAAGCCAACATTATTTTTGGTAATTTGTTTTTGTCTTATTTTAGAGGTTTTAATAACAGACAAGTCTTTTTCTTTTCTTTTTTGGAAAAAACACATCCACCCTCTCTATCCTTGTCAATGATGCTTAAACAAAACAATCCTTATGTTTCCTTCCTTTGTGTTCTTATAAACCTTAAAATTGTACTTAGGTGGGGAGGGGAGGGGATGAGGAGAGTTGGCATTGAAGTTCTTACCAGACACAGTAACCCCAAGTGGGATGGCCAAAAAAAAAAAATACCTTGATTTCTTGTTTTGTCAGATAAATCTTCTTAATAAGTAGCATGTGAGGCAAAAGGCAAAACCAGTGTTCAAAAATCCAGAATAGGTGAAGAGATGTACAATGAAGCCAACAGTGAGATGTTAGCTGCACAGGCTAGGTGGCTCGTGGTCAATGTCCTCCAACCTTTATATAAGACTGAAAATTTGCATCACAAGAGGTTGGGGGAAAATCCCAAAGAGGTCCGTTTAGTGCTTCCTGCAGGATGTCCCAGGAAGCAGGCCTGGGAGTCCTTGCAGGTATGAGGGAATGATGGGGGGGGGGGCAGGCAGTGCTCCGCACACACAGCCTGTGGCTTCCTCAGAAGCTGCCTGCTCCGCACACTTGCAAAGCTTGCTTGGGATTTCAAAGTCTGTCACATTCACAGTGCGCTGACCTGCCTTCCACCTGTGACCCCACCTGCACGGCTGCCAGGACACGGCTGCACGCCACCATTATCCTCTTTCTGGAAGTAAAGAAACTAAGGCTCCCAATGAAGCTGCTGATGACCTGGGGGCAGAGCCAGGGCCCTGACACTGCCCCTTTCTCAGCTCTCTTCATTCCCAATCAGAATCTTCATCACCCCCTCTTCCTCCCCCTCCCCGCCCCCCACCCGCATGCTGCTCTGAATTACCAGGCAGACAAAAAGGACCTGATAAATAAATTCAAGGAATCTGGTGAGCTAAGGTGTTGGTGATGCAAAGTGCTACATATGCCTCTCTTCCCAAGGGTGTTGGCATTAAAAAAAAAGACAACTTGAGCAATATCTAAGCCCCTGAAAGGACTGGGCAGTATGAGCCTGTGTCGGGGAAGGCTGGGGAACAGCAGACAGGAGAGGGCACAGCTGGCCAGCCGTCAGTCACACACCGTCAGCCACCAGCTTCCCCATCTGCACACAAAGCCAGCATCGTTGAAACAAACTGCCAGCCAAGGACTTTCCATACTGCAACAGATCAATTCAACTGCAGACGTAGAGGATCAATCATAGTTACTTTCTAAAAATTTTTTTTTAATGGTGACAAAGTCCAACTTTCCAGTTTCTACTTTTTTAAAATATTTATTTATTCGAAAGGCAGAGTCACAGAGAGGCAGAGGCAGAAAGAAAGAGATCTTCCATCCACTGGTTCACTCCCCTAAGTGGCCACCATGGCCGGAGCTGCACTGATCTGAAGCCAGGAGCCAGGAGCTTCTTCCAGGTCTCCCACACAGATGCAGGGGTCCAAGGACTTGGGCCATCTTCTACTGCTTTCCCAGGCCATAGCAGAGAGCTGGATCAGAAGTGAAGCAGCCGGGACTTAAACTGGCATCCACATGGGATGCCAGCATTGTAGGCAGAGGCTTTACCCACTACGCCACAGAGCCGGTCCCCATAGTTATGTTTTAAAATTTGTATCTGTCTTTCTGTTGCTGGGGTTTACTCTCCAGATGTCCAGGACTCAAGGGGAACTGAAGCGTTACAAGCCAAACAGGGAAAGTCAATGGACCTGAGAAGCCCCGGCTTCTTAAATCTAGCAGGCTTGTCACTGCAGCATGACTGGCAATTCTAGGGTGCACTCTGTCACAGCAGCACATGGAGTGCCCACTTCATTACGTTTGGTTCAGAGATTTTCCCGAAGTTTCACAAGCTATCAGAAAAAAAAAAAAAAAAAAACCTGTATTTTAACACACTCAAAAAAATCCAGAATGAGATTGCTTTAAATATAGAGATATCACCAAGACCTGAGAGACCATATAATGAAGAGTAGGGTTTCCCACCAGAGAGAAGGGGAAACATATACGCCCAAGAAAGGCAAAGAACTACCACTCAGATGGAGGCGCCTGAGTGGAAGGCTTTCTCAGGACGGGCTCCCCTATGGGGCTGGCATTGTGACATAGCTGCTTAAGCTGCTACCTGTGATGCCAGCATCCCATATGGCTGCTGGTTCAGGAGTCTGAGCTGCTCCACTTCTGACCCAGCTCCCTGCTAATGAGCCTGGGAAAGCAGCTGAAGATGGCCATGTGCTGGGGTACCTGTACCCATGTCATAGACAGAGACCTCTGGCACCAGACTGGCCCAGCCCCAGCTGTTGCAGCTATGGCAGATAGGAGATCTCTTTCTCTCTCTCTCTCTCTCTCTCTCTCTCTCTGTGTGTGTGTGTGTAACTCTACCTTTCAAATAAATATTAAAACAAAACCAAAAAGGACATGCTCCCTGCCCCCTCCACCCCTTGGGATTTTTATTAGCTTTGAGATGTAATTCACATATAAAATTCACTCACTTACTGTACAGTTCAGTGCTTTTCCATATGTTCACAGACCTGTGCATCTTTTCACTGTTATGTAATTTTAGGACATTCTCATCACCCTAAAAGAAACTCTTAGTAGCCATGCCCTGTTCCATCTCCGCTCAGCCTCTGGCAACCATTAAGCTGCCTCTGTCTCTACGAATTTGCGCACTCTGGGTCTTTCATATAAATGGAATGAATCGTACAATGCGACTGGCTTCTTTCACTTAGATGTTCTCAAGGTTCATCCACATTGGATAATGCATCAGTAACTCCTTCCTTTTGGTTGGTGAACAATATTTTTTTCTATGGATTTTCCACATTTTTTAATCCATTCATCAGTTGGGGGACATCTGGGTCGCTCCCTACGCTGGCTATTAGGAATTAATGTGGCTGTGAGCATTTCTGTACAGCACAGGCTTACTTGTGCACATATATCTTTATTTCTCTTGAGTATGTACCTAGGAGTGGAACTGGTCAGCCTCACAGTAACTCTGTGTTTAATATTCTGAGGCATTCCTGTTTGTTTTCCAAAATGGCTGTGTGATTGTATATTACCATCGTAATGTATGGCAACCCAAGCAATTCTTTGGAAAGGAACTGAAATTGAACTCAGAGATCAGCGCTAGCAAGACTGGAAGGTATAGTGTGGGTTCTGAAAGTTCTGAGTCCAGAGACCCCAGATGGCCAACCACTGCCATGTTAAGCCCTATGGATTCCCAATATATTCAGAGCATGGCCCAAGGCTGCGCTGTGGCACAGTGGGTTAAGCTGTCGTCTGTAGCACGGCCATCCTGTATGGGCACTGGTTTGAGTCCTGACTGCTCCACTTCCAATCCAGCTCCCTGGTAACGCACCTGAGAAAGCACCTGAGGATGGCCCAAATGCTGGGGCCCCTGCATCCATGTGGGACCCTGGGTGAATCTCCCAGCTCCTGGCTTTGGATTGACCCAGCTGTGGCAGTTGTGGTTATTTGGGGAGTGAACCAGTGGATGGGAAGACCTTTCTCTCTGTCTCTCCCTCTCACTGTCTGTAACCCTACCTCTCAAATAAATAAAATCTGAAAGAGAGAGAGAGAGAGAGAGGAAGGGAGAAAGAGAGAAAGGGAGGAAGGGAGAAAGGGAGGAAGGGAGGAAGGGAGGAAAGAAAGTGTATTGCAGAAGGCCTACCTAGGTCCTGTGGGGAGCAACTCGGACTATACTGTTACTGGAATTAAGACTTATTCTATGCATCTGCTCTCCCACAATGTGGCGCTGGGAGAGGAGCGTACAGCTTCTACCCAGCTGCCCCTTACCAACTTGATAAGCTGCAAGAGCCGCTCCTGATTGGAGGAGAGCAGCGTGCTCAGCGTGTGGGTAGCAGAGCACGGATTGGTGGAGAGGACTATATAGGAGGAGAGAGACGGCATGGTGGTGTGGGTTGGTTGGAGAGTGCGTTGGAGAGTTCGCGGGGAAGTTCGTTACTTCGTTCTTTCTCACTTCTCTCTACTCATTCTTGCTTTGGGAGTTTGCTGTTTACTTATTCTTACTTTACTATAGAAAGGACTTGTGAAAAAAGGGAACAACAAGCGTCCGGTCCGGTGCGGCTCCTCCGCGTGCGGAGGAGCAGCAGGTCCCTGGCCAGATAGGGCTGATGGGTGTTCAAGACTGGCTCAGAAGGAAAATGCCACACCAGCAAATTCATCTCTAGTCTCCTGGGCCAGCCTGCCTTGATCTGAATTCTTTCTTTTTATACTTTGGGTTCCCCTTCTTTACTCTGTATTTTTTCATAGCCAGCACCTTTTGTCTGACCGCTCTATTATAGTACAAAGTGTTCTTTGCAGTATCCCAATTGCCCTCGCGCCACAAGAAACTGAAGCACAAAGGCGTCCAGGATTTATGTTTTCTGTCCAATTAAGAAATGAGGGACTGACATCATTCGACAAGAAATGAAGTGACTGGGATGCCAAGGTTCCTTCCAAGCCCTGAAATGACACCAACCATCATCATCTTTTTTTTTCTTTTTAAAGATTTATTTATTTATTTGAAAGAGTTACAGAGAGAGAAGGAGAGACAGAGAGAGATCTATCCATTGATCTGCTCCCCAGAGGGCTGCAATGGCTGAGGCTGGGCCAGGCCAAAGCCAGGAGCCTGGAGCTTCTTCCAGGTCTCCCAGGTGGGTCGCAGAGGCCCACACACATGGACCATCTTCCACTGCTTCTCCCAGGCCACTAGAAGGGACCTGGACTGGCAGTGGAGCCGCCAGGACTCAGCACTCATATGGGATGCCGCCACTGCAGGCGGTGACTTTACCCACTACTTCAACACTGGCCCCAGCCACGGACCATCTTTATAATTTATATTCTGCATCTTGCATAGAACAGGTTAGAGAATAAGGTTAGGAAAAAAGCACTAGAGAAAGGGTTTGTGTACCAAAGTGGTGCCATCTTACTAAAAACAGGTTGGACACTTGCATCTGAGCTTCTTAGCAGCCATTTAAAACGGGCAGATACTGTGAGTTATCTATTCAACGTCCATAATACAAAAACCAGTTGCTCAGGAATTGTCTAACCATTCTTAGTATTGAGAGTAAAGAGAATTTTCCTCTTCAGTCCTCAAATTTCCAGGGAAGAGCAGTCATAGCCAAATACCTGGACCCTCAGTGAGTTTATGTTCTCTTAAGAAAATAAAGGACTTGGGGCAGGCATTTGGCAGCTTTAGTGGCCCCTTGGGGAACCTGTTTCCTGTACTGGAATGCTCATTTGAGTCCCAGCTACACTGTTCCTGATACAGCTTCCTGCCGATGGGCACCCTGGGAAGTAGTAAACAATGGCTGAGGTAGTTGAATGCCTGCCACCCACTGGGGAGACCCAGATGGAGTTCCAGGCCCCTGGCTTCAACCTGGCCCACCAGCCTTGGCTGTTGACAGCATTTGGGTAGAGAACCAACGGATGGAAGATCTTTGTCCCTCTGCCTTTAAATAAAGTGAAAATAAATAATAAATAAATAATTGAAGAAAAAAGAAAGAAAACCAAAGACTCTAATGCGAGTACCTTGGATCAGTAAAGGGATGAACCAGAGTATCTGAGGCTGGGCCTGGCACCCGAGACCACTCTCACAAGCCCACATGCAGGTGGCTGAGGCTTCAAGGCTTTATGCCATATAGACAAAATGCACTAAGTGGGTGCCCCTGGAAGGGGCTCATCTAATGAGCTCATATTTGTATCTGTCTCTTTTTCTTCCTCCAATGTTACCTACGGCAGAAACTCTTACGATCTCGACCACTGGGTCAAGACATCTATCCTCTTTTACCTAACAGGCTACCTGGCCTTTGCTTTCCTAGCTCAGATCACCTAAGAATACAGAGAATGACAGGGATCTTGTAAATCATCTGGGTTATTTTCCACACGTCCCCAGGCCAGAAAGCCCTGGACATTGGCTGCTTCCACGGAACAGTCATCTCAGACTCTGCCACAGCAAAAATGCTGATGTCACGCATGATACTGGCACTTGGCTGCCAAGTAGTTAAAAGAGGCCAATCTAGTGAAAGCTTGGTATAACGCAAAGAGCTCTGGGCTTGGATTCACTGTGTGACCTCAGGGGTGTCATTCATCCCCCTGGGCTTCCTTCAGCTGTGATAAATAATCAAAGCAGTTAGCACTTTCTGGGTTCTTAGTACAGTATGTGAACTGCTTATGTTGAAGCTTCACAACACTGTGTAAGATCGGGTCTGCTATTTTTGCCATTTTACAGATGAGAAAACAGAGGGTATAAGGAGGTTACGTCACTTGCCCCAGGCCATTCGGCTGAATCCAGGTGATCTCACTCCAGAATCTGAGCTCTGTTCACTAAAGGGTTGGAATAAGTGAATTCTTAGCACCCTTTCCGCTTCCACTGCTAATTTTCTCTCCTGTTAAATTGGGATAATAATAGAGTTGTTGTGACTATTATGGGATAACACAGGTTAAGTGCTTAGGACAAGGCCTGGAGCATAAGTGTGCAACACATGTCAGCTATTACTACTGTTCTCATTCTTACTATTACTGTTAGCATTTTATGGAACAAATCACTTCTGTCGTCTCCTCAACAGCTGCCCGAGTGCACAGTCAGTCCGACAGAACTGATTAATAAATTTGAACAATGGGTCAATTCAGTCATAAAATCAAGCAAGCATGAATTGATGCTGGAGTGAATTGCCCAGTTAGCTTAAGCAGCGCCATCCAATAGAACTCTCTGTGAGGTGGGAATGTCTATTTCTGTGCTGCCCAATATAGCAGCCACTGGCCCCATGTGCTGAAGTGAGCACTTGCAATAAGACTTGGGGGGACTGGAGGACAGGATATGTCATTTGTAGAATTTTACTTAGTTTAAATCTGCATGTTGGTAGGCACATGTGACCAATAGCTACCATATTGAACAGATAGGCAAAAGCCTATTTGGCTGCCAAGAACCTGTTTTTGAAAGGACAGGAAGGTGTCAGGCATAAGAAGGGAAGTTGGAAGCACTGCTGGCAGCAACCCAGTCTTATTACAGGTGCTTTAAAGAACCATGGATTCTAGGATGCACGGGCTTTGGAAGGTGCTGCCACCTGCTACGTGGGGATGTGTACACTGGGGGCAGGGGAGGGAAGACCACAATTCCACTTTCCTTACTGCCATGCCCTCAATAGATTCTCAGTAGTCTTGGGATCCTTACTGCTGTGAAATATGTTTGGGAGGGGTGGTAGGGAATAGATAGTTCGCAGCTAGGCAATGTGACAACATCATGGCATTCCATCTTGCAAACGTTAGGTATTTTGCTGTGTGCAAACACTAAAAGGTGACTTCAAGTCATGACTTGAGTGTTTAATTAGGAAGATGATCCAATGGGGGACCAAGGCCTCATGGATCTGGAGGGGGCTGTCTCAGGACCGTGGCTGTGAGTTGGTAACTTAAGGAGGCCACACATGAATCTGTAGGACACAGGTGTGACACTGTCTTGCTTTCTGGGCTTTTGGCAGTCAGTGAGGGGGTGATGGTGCAGCCCTTAGCTCTTGGCCTGATTCTCCAAGGATCCTGAACTTTTTTCTTTAACAGAAGAATTTCCTGTTAATAGGAGGATATCAGCAAAAACATTTGGGCCTAAGCATGCGACTGCTATCCCTGTGCAAATGATGAGGCCTTGCGTCTTATTCTGGTTCTAAGTATTTTGAGCAATGAAAACACCCCCTGCCCCAACTCGTTACCATGCCCCCCAACATTGCTTGAATGACTACTTTAATGGCTGCTAAAACTTGCACAAAACAAAGCTGAAATATAAACAGACTTGCTTGTGTTAAAGCAACTTTGAAATGATAATAATTAAGAGAGTTTCCTTATAGGAAAGGCTTTGTTGAGATAGAAACATTAAAAGCCCCCACCAGGAACATAAGGGCCTTATGTATAAAGGATTCTTTTTGCTGCCTCAAAGTCACACTGGCCAGTGTTTAATGAGTGAATGCTAACCCCGCGGCCTGCCCTGATGTCCACCCCGCTCTGCCACCGTCCTGTCGAGTTCACCTCCGAGGATGCCTCGCGCCAGGGCTGCGGCCTCTCAGACGGACCACAAACAGATACCAGGCCATCTGCCCTCTCGCCTTCCACCCAAACACAGCTGCTGGGCTCCAGCCCAGCTCCAGCCATCTGGAGGAGGAACAAAGACCGCCTCTCCTCAGCCTCCCCCTGGCTGCTGAGGGGCAGCTGGGGAATCTGGGCGCCCTCTTAGCCTCAGTGAGGACAGGAAAATAGAATAAGCACAAGATACACTATGCATGGCAGGCAGCTCCTCCCTCTCTGGTTATTGGGGTCAATGGTGCCTTCATTCACTCCCCAAATGTGTGTGAGCTCTTGCAAGCGCCAAGCCCTGGGATCAGGTTCTGGAGCCTGGAGGATGAGACTCAGCCCCTGGCCTCCAGCAGCTTACACTCTAGGGAGGATGATGGAACCTGTGCAAAGCCGAGGCCACTGCAAGGCATGCTTGGTCCAGCCTGAGGGGTCAGAAAAGTCATCCCACCGGAGGTGACATTGGGCCTAACACCTGAAACCAAGTCTATACTGGGTGCAGAAAAATCAACTGGAGAAAGGCTAAGCTGTGTGGGGGGAGGAGGAACGGGAAGACGAGGTGATGAGGAGGAAGGCTGGTGAGGAAAAGCCAGCTTGGAAGGGCCTTGCTGCCCAGCAGAGGACAGAGGGCTGGCAGCATGAGGCTGAGGGCATGGGAGGGTCACCGTCAGACTGAGGGCGTGCATTCTTCGTGGTAGGGAGGAGGAGCAAAGGGAGGCACTTAGACCAATCAAGAGCAGTCACGGTGATCCAGAAGGGAGAAATCATGGTGGCTGAAGAGGGCGACGTTGGAGACAAACAGATGAATTGGAGGAGAAAATCTGTACTAGATTCTATGAGCCCGCCAGGCCAGATCCTAGATAAGTTTGCACTCACAGGAAGTCCTGCAAGGAGGAATTCTAGACAGGAAAGAAATAGACTGAGCAGACCCAAGAGCCAAGTGGCAGCCACAGATGGTATGACGTGGCACGTCAAGCTCCTGTCAAAAAGGAACTTTGCAGGAGGCGTCTCACTTCCTGAAGCGGCTTCAATCCCAGCCCTAGCACTTGCCTCTGACCCTCGTTCCACTGAGGTCTTCAGAGGCACCAGGAGGGGCCGTCTCTCCAGATGCAGGGTGCTCAGCTGGTTGCAGTCAGGCCTGGCTGGGGGAAGTCCCAGGGCATTGGAGGGCAGAGTCAAGGAAAAGAGGTGTGCCAGCCACTGCCTCTTCCCCGCCTCTCCTTCCACAGGTGCACGTGCTGCCCACAAGGCCCTCCAAAGGGCTGTTAGTTTCTCTCTTCCATCAAGGGCAATGTGGGCTGCTGTGGTTGGGATGTTTGGATCCCCACTAAATTTCAAGCTGAAACTTAATCCCAATGCGATCGTATTCTGAAACAGAGTTTTTAGGAGGTGATCAGGCCATGAGGGCTTTTTGGTCATGAATGCGATTAAGGCCCTTTCTGCCTTCCGTTTCCACCTCGCCACGGAGACACAGCATTCGGGGCTCCATCTTGGAAACAGAGGCTGGACCCTCACCAGACACCAAACTGGTCTGCACATTGATCCTGGGCTTCCCAGCCTCCAGAACTGCAAGAAATAACTGTCTGATGTTTATAAATTACCCACTCTCGGGGATTATGTCACAGCAGCAGGACTAGACTGAGTAAAGGCAAAGGTCCTTTCTGTGCCAAGGCCCTGCATCCCTGGCTACCGCAGGGTGCGTGAGCTCATCACGTCAACAGCACCCGTAGAGAATCAGGAGCCAAGTGTCCGTGACAATCTGATTCAGACAGAAGAGGAAGAAAAGGATCCTGGAGTTCCATCCCTTTGAGCCACACAACGCTCATAATGACCGAGAGAGAGAGAGAGAGAGAGAGAGAGGGAGGGAGGGAGGGAGAGAGAGAGAGCCCTGCCTCACTCTTTAGCTGGGTTTTGAATCACAAAAAGTGCTGTCAAAGCATTTTCCTATTGGCAGATTTTGTCATTTTGGAACATATGAGATGTGGAGAACTACAGTAGATCATGGATCTGGCTTTAAACCATCTTAAAGTCATTGAAAACCTACACCATTTTTTCTCCCTCAGTGATGAACCTTAAATTTACTTTTAGCACAAAAATCAAAACATTACAATTACTAATAATAACCATGAATCAACTTTCGATTCCTTTTCTTTAGTTTTTCAGGCTCTTGTATTGTATCTTCTAAGGAGGGTTGTTTGTATTTATTTGCTAAGTTTTTTTTTTAAGTTTATTTATTTATTTGAAAGGCAAAGTTACAGAGAGGCAGAGACAGAGAGAGAGAGAAAGAGAGAGAGAGAGAGAGAGAGAGAGAGAGAGAGATTTTCTATCTGCTGGTTCACTCCCCAGTTGGCCACAACAGCCAGAGCTGCGCCGATCCAAAGCCAGGAGCTTTTTCCAGGTCTTCCACGTGGGTGCAGGGGCCCAAGGACTTGGGCCATCTTCTACTGCTTTCCCAGGCCATAGCAGACAGCTGGATTGGAAGTGGAGCTGCCGGGATTTGAACTGGCACCCATATGGGATGGAGGCACTGCAGTGGCAGCTTTATCCACTATGCCACAGTGCCAGCCCCTATTTGCTAAGTTTTTGAAATATGTGTTTTCTGGGGTAAGTGTTCACACCGCAGTTGAAGTGTTGGTGCTTGGATGCTTACATCTCGGGTTGAAGTGCCTGGGTTCGAGTCTTGGCTCCACTTCCAATTTCTATTTCCTGTAAATATATGCGGCGATGATTCAAGTACTTGAGTTGCTGCCACTCAGTGGGTGAGTTATAGGCGCCCAGTCCAGGCTGTTGTGGGCATTTGGGGAACAAACCAACAGGTGGAAGCTCTCTCTCGTGTGCGTGTGTGCTCTTGCACTCTCTCTGTGTCTCTATTTTTCAAGTAAATAAAAGTTAAAAATCAAAACAAATTTTAAAAACTAAACTAAAATATATTTTATTGTTTAATTCTCATGTTTTGAGCATCTGTATTAATTAGACCTTGAAAGAACAGAGGGGTTGATGTTGTGGTGCAGTAGATTGGCCCGCCACCTCCAATGCCCAGCATCCCACGTGAGCACCATGTGTGAGTCCCAACTGCTCCACTTACGATCCAGCTCCCTACAGGTGCACCTGGGAAGGCAGCAGAAGATGGCCCAAGTAGAAGGGCTCTTGCCATCCATGTGGGGGACCTGTATGGAATTTCAGCTCCTGGCTTTGGCCTGGCTCTGCCCTGGCCACTGCAGTCATTTTGGGAGTGAATCAGCTGATAGGGAATCTCTCTCTCTCTCTCTCTCTTTCTCTCTCTCTCCCTCTCATTCTCTCTGTCTCTCCTTCTCTTTGTAACTCTGCCTTTCAAATAAATAAATAAATAAATCCTTTTGTAAAAAAAAAATAAGAACAACAGAGGTAGACTAGTTAGTTCAGCTGATTCATAATTTCTCACATAAAAGCTATCAGCAGTTTTAGAAGACATGATAAATTAATGCTATAACCTTCAGAACAGATTGCTGAGGCATCCAAGAATTACCACTCGGTGCTTTCTTCGGAAATTTTTTTGGTGTTATTCTTATATTTAAGAGGGTACGGGGTATTTATTTATTTATTTATTTATTCTTAGTGTCAGCACTGTTTCTGAAACTCCTCTGCTTTCCACTGTCAACACCTCATCCCCAGGCACACTGACCTTTGTGAAGTCCCTCACTTCTAAGAGCCTGGAGTCTTCGTCTGTGACAGGAAGCAGGAGCAAACCCCAGAGTGCTTGTGTTTACAGTTTGGTCGTCAAAAATGCTTTTCGCCATCCCGTGTAATCGGATCCACTCTCTGCCCCGCGTGGTTCCTGAGTACTCGCAAGCTTGCGCTCCCTGACGCCCATTGCACTGCCGTGCCCCGGGGCTTGCGCTCCGTCACCAGGGGCCCTTGACTGAGATCCTTTCAGACAGAGCGCCCTCCACAGCTTGCCTCTGCGAACCCACACACGGTTGCCGAACCAGAAGGGCAAGTCATGTGACTTCCCCTCTGCTGCCTGGAGGTCGCTCTTTACAAGATTCCTCAGCATTTCTTCCACTTCATTTATTCCAGACCCTCCAGATCCCACTGTGTTCCCACGCTCAGGGTTTCAGCAGATGGTCTTCCGACAAGAACAGCATGATGTATTGTTCAGTTCGCCGCCTGTATCCCTCGCTCACCTGTCCTTGAAGTCTTCAAAGCGTCTATGTACTGTGTGATTTTTCCTTTTGAAGTACAATGATCGCTGTCACCACAATTTCTTACTCTTTCTTGCTTGAAACATAAACTCCTGCCTCCCAAGATAAACTTTGCAGGCAGCATCAGTCTGCACCTTCAAACAAGTGCTGAGGTTTTCATTATGACCGTTTTCTCCTAAAACAAAGAGGTTTTGAGAATATTGAAGCCCAGTTTTGCTGGGAACAAAGCAAAGAAGCGCCACATCAAGGTATGCTAGAGGAAGTGGAGTCCGTTGAGATGATTCCATGGAGTATCTTGAGCTTTTGGAAAAGAAACAGTGTAGACTTGGGAGGTTCAAAGCCATATCCAAACCCAGAAGCAGAGAGAGCCACCTCCCAGGTCAATCTCTACCTCAGTCTCTTCAACTGTAAAGTTCAAAGAGTAGCCCATGTGTGAGGGAAGAAGTCAGTCCACGAGTGTGTTGTAAGCAATAAGCGAGCAGACACTCGTATGTGTAAGTGCCTAGAACAGGGTGCAGCGCCGTTACAGTGCCATAGATGTTGTTCTTCTGCGCAAGGGTACTGATACTCTACACTGTAGGCAAAGGATGCCCTACATTCTCGTTGTATGCAGTTTGTCAAAACTTCTGCTGTATAAACTGTATCTTAAAATATCTTCCTCTACTTTCATTCTGCAGTATTTTTTGTTTTCCATCCTATTTCCCTCAGGAAAATAATTAGGGCCTCCTAGAATTATAAAATGGTCACGTATTTGAAAGTGATGGTATTTTTCTATAACCCAAGAATACTATCTGTTCAGCAAATGAGCATCTTTCTTTTTAGTTACATGCTTTGTTCCCTTATCCCTCTGAAATTTTCATTCTTAAGAGTGAGTAGACATGGGATGGTGGTGAGAAATCTTCAAGCAGGAATGATTTAAAATAAAAGATTCTAAAATGTCAATGTGTCAATATACTTAAAATCTAATTTTTACAGGAAAGAAATAGGAGCAGGAGAAAGATGAAAATAACTAAGTTATTTGCAAAGTGGTTGAAAATGTGATATATATATTTAGAATTCCCTTTCAAGTGTCAAGCTTTTTAAAGTATAGCCATTTTACATATGCAACTAATTGATTTACTATTCTTAAGAACGAAAGATTAATTCTGGAGTAATCTGGGACTGATAGAAGTACTACACTGTGCATATGTGTTTATTTTCCTTTTGATCATATAACCTGGTCATTTCCTCTGAATCAAAAAACAAAAACAAAAACCCAGAGGAAGACATTTTGTACAACTAGTAAAATGCCAATTGAGGTTCCTGCATGTCATATCGGGGTTCCTGAGTTTGAGCCCCAGTTTTGCTCCCAATTCCATCTTCCTGCTACTGCACATCCTGGGAGCAACAGGTGATGGCTCAAGTGGCTGGGTCCCTGCCACCCACGTGGGAGAGCTGGATTGAATTCTGGGCTTCTGGCTTCAAACTTGCCCAGCCCTGGCTTTTAGGAATATTTGGAGTGTGAACTAGTGGATGAAAGAGCCCTTTCTGTCTTGGTCTCTCTCTCTTTCCCTCTCTCTCTCCCTCTTCTTCTCCCTCTCCCTCTCCCTCTCTTAAGCTCTGTCTCCCTTTCTGCTTATAAATTAATCACTTAATTCTTAGTAGAGGAAGAATTACAAATGATGTCTCTCCTTTGCTGAGAGAAGGTGTATGGGATGGGGTAGGCCAGTGGTTGCAGGAGGTGAAACAGCATAGTGCGCAGCTCAGGAGACTGACTGACAGGAAGAAGGAGCTCTTGGAGCTGGATGCGTATTGTGGCCAAAGCCTGGGCCTAGACTTCTCCCAACATGGTCTCCTTATGTCCTCATGACTAATCTGTAAGGTGCATACCACGATTCCCATTTCCAGATAACATTAAGGATCTGTAAACTTTAGCAAATTACCCAAGATGACTCAGCCAGTAAAGGATATCCACTGAAATGGGAAGGCATGAAATAAAAGGAAAAAGTATTGCCAGGGGTTGGCTGATGGGTCGTGAGGGTAATTGTCCCTGACTCATGGTCAAGCTTGCTGTGGGTGAGGCTGGGGCAGCGAACAAGTCAGGAGAGGGGCTGGCAGCTGAGATGGCACAAAGGAGCAACTGCTCTCCTATGGATGCCTCGGTCGACAGGGTACCTGGCACTGCAAAACCATGAAGGGATGGAGGTGAGGACAATATGGGAGAAATAGCATTTCTTCTGATGCATGAGAGACTTCTCTGGCCTTAATGAGGGTGACCACAGACTGGTTCTCTGGGCTTATTGTCAGTAGCCAAAGTAGAAGAATGCAGGGATCTTAAAAGTCTCTTCATGTGACCTTTGCTTTCTCCCTGAGTCACTCATTGGCTGCTAGGATATGAGGTTGACATTCATCTTGCACACGTTGAGCTAATCCATTCCAAAGGAAGACGCAGTATTCATTTAGGCCAAATAACCACCACCTTGCTAGAGAAGCTAAAGCTTGTTAGTGCATGATGAAAAAAATGAGAAGTTATTTTTCCATCCCCCAAATAGGGGAGTTCCTAGGAAATAGAGAAACAAGAACAGATGCCTTCGTACACACACACACACACACACACACATATACACTCAAGACACACACACATTTACTTCAGCATGAACACCTTAGTTGGAATCAGGAGAGGTTATTTTTATTTTAGTCCTTATTCCAAGTGGAGTTCTCTGGGCATTCCGAGGTTAAGGTTGATGTGCAAGAAGTTTACCCAGCAGTTCCCTTGGTGGGAGAAAAACATATGAGGAACCAACGCCCAGAATAGATCTACTGACCACCTGACAGCCTTGTCCAACCCTGCAGGGAGCTCTGGAGATAAAATGGCCCATCAAGGCATCCCGCATCAGGTCAAAGGCCTTTCTACTCTTCCCTCGAGCGGTCACTGAATGAACCTGTATCTGGATGAGGCTATCTGTAGTTCTAAGGAGGCCAACAACAGAAGGCTGCCTGCCAACTGCCCACCAGCAGCAGGGGTAACGGTCCATCCTTTAAGAAAGATTTGGGCCCATCCCTGAAACCACCACAAATCTATTCCTAACCAGCTGTATGTACTTGGGCAGATTACTTTACCTCTCTGCATTTTTACTTTACCCCCTACAAGAGGGCTGGTTGGATTAGGTAATCTGAATTTGAGTCCTGACCCTGCTCCCAATTCTGGCTCCCTACTAAAACACATCCTGGGAGGCAGCAGGTGACGACATTAGTACTTGGATTGCTTGGGAGATCTGTGTTGAATTCCTGGCTCCTGGTTTCAGCCTAGTCCAACCCTGGATTGTTGCAGGCATTTGGAGAGTGAACCTTAAGAAGAGCTCTCTCTCTTTTCTCTCTCTCCCTTCCTCCCCCCTTCTCTCTTTCTGTCTTCAAAAAATTAAAAATCTAGACTTTAAAAATCAAATTAATCATAGTCTGACTTCTAAAATAATCATACGCCCACACACACAGGTGTTTAGCCTAGCAGTTAAGATGTTACTTGGAACACCCACAGCCCATATCAGAGAATCTGACTTTAAGTCCAACAATACTGATTTCAGCTTCCCGGAAGCAGATGATGGCTCAGGTAGTTAAGTTCCTGCCACCCAAGTGGGAGACTTGGATTGACTTCCTGACTCCCAGCATTTGGAGGAGGAATGAACCAGTGAACAGGTCTCTCTCTCTCTCTCTCTCTCCCTTTCAGATAGAGAGAGATAGATAGATAGATAGATATTAGAATGACATACACATGCATATATATAGTGGAAAGTCATCTTGTTCCTTTTGTCACACCAGGAGGAGTTTGGCCAGAAATCACGAGCAAGAGGAAAAATTGAGAGTGATTAGATAAGAACTTCATTCTTGGGCATCTCTGATGAGTTACGCAACTACCCATACAATGTGTGTGTCTCTAGAATGTATAATATAAAAATAGCTGACTTCTTAAGTCTTTAGATGTTCCAGATTCTCCACCTAGAAGTGATAGTTCTCTTTCAATTGATGGTGATTATATTCAATTGTAGGAACCTTAATGGAGAAAAAAAAAATCTCTTTCTCATTTCTTCCTTTATCAACCAACCCACAGGATCTTCCACCTCCTCCCCTGCTGGATTTTTTCAAGGCTCATGTGGGCATCTGCAGCATGGAAACCAGCTGGCAGATTTCTTGAATCTGTTTGTTCTACTTTAACAGCCTCTTTACAAAAAGTTCCCCCGGAAGAGCCTGCTGCAGGTCGGGTCAGCATGAGAAAACAGCAGAATCAAAATTATCTGAGAGTCTAAGATGCCCAAATACCAAATGGGTATGAAGACAACCAAAAGGCAAAACTCAGTGTGGAGACTTTCAAGCATCTATCTTTGGGTAAAGGGTGCAACTTGGTGAAACACATCCAGAAACACATTTCACTTATTTTTTTATTCGGCTTGTAGAAATGGTCACCCATTTGCAGGTTGGAGCCAAATGATTGGGGCAAGCTTTAATGTCTGGTGGAACACAGCATTTGCTAAAGACTTTGGGAGCGTATCTTTGTCTCATGGTGAGAGTCCCGGGTGGAGCAACTTTGTTACTGCTTTGGGGGGCTGAGAGAAAATGATTAGGGAAGCATGGATGTGGAAGGAAGAGGACATAAAGGATTGTGGGGTAAAGAAAGACAGAGTAGCCAGTCTGGAAGATGGGAATGAGCCGGCTGCTTCCAAATTGCTTGAGGAGCTTGTTAAAAATAGAGACTTAGAAAACCCAACCGCAGAAATTTTGAGATAGTAACAAATTCTCTTGCTTGATTCTGCTATACCCTGATAAGTTTAAGAACTACAGGAGTAGTTAAAATGTAAGACTTGGAAGATTGGAATTCATTCATTATTCAAATATATGGTTATTAAGCATCGTCTTCAGAAAAAGTTGCTTGGTTGTTCTGTGGGGTTTATAAATATGTATGAGACATAGGCTGTCTCAAATCTCTTTGAACATGAGGACTTGCTAGGTAGGCAGGTAGGTGGCAGACAGAAGTGCTCTCAGACGCCAGTTTACGACTCAGTGGGATAGAGAAAAAGAATGGGATTGTGAGGCCTGGAGAAAGTAGACAGACGCTTTAAACCAAGTAGAGAAAGAAGGGGAGACGGTGTGGCAGATCTCTCAGGCATGTTCCACAGTTCAGATGACCAAAACTTGGAGAAGCCAAATATTAAATCAACCTCATGAGTTTGTAGAAAAAAATTCTGTGAAAGCCTACAAGTATTACTTAAAACACTGTGTGATAAATGTCAGGAAATGATAGATACAGGGGCTGGCACTGTGGCGCAGCGGGTTAACGGCATCCCATATGGGCGCTGGTTTGAGACCCGAATGCTCCACTTCTGATCCAACTCTCTGCTATGGCCTGGGAAAGCAGTAGTGGATGGCCCAAGTCCTTGAGCCCCTGCACCCACATGGGAGACCTGGAAGAAGCTCTTGGCTCCTGGCTGCGGATCAGCGCAGCTCCAGGCATTGCGGCCAATTGAAGAGTGAACCATTGGATGGAAGACCTCTCTCTCTCTCTCTCTCCCTCTCCCTGTCTCTCAAGGAAGGAGGGAAGGAAGAAGACAAGAAAGGAAGGAAAGAATGAAGGAAGGAGGGAAGGAAGAAGACAAGAAAGGAAGGAAAGAATGAAAGAAGGGGAGGGGAGGGAAATGTGGGGGAATAGGAGGGGCACTTGGTGCTTATTTTAACTTCATGGAGGGGGCAGAGAAGTAAAATAACAAAATCTGACAAGCAGGTGAAATTCTCGGCTGTGAAGGGGCGGGCAGTGCTGCCAGAGAGCACACTGACCTACCTCCGCCCTTCTGGGTTTGCTGAGAGAGGGTTCTTTACTTTGCCTGAGGCACTGATGGGATTTTAGTGGGCAAGTCTGAACTTTGGAGGTCAGGTAGGAAGTAAAACTGGGAAGAGTTATTCTGCCATAAAAGCATAAAGAATACTTGAAGAAAGGAAGAGAGACAGAAAGAGAAAAGTGACAGCAAGATCCGGAGATGCCAGAGGCGCTCATGGGGAGGGGGCTTTAGGCACGCTCTGGGGTGGGGGTGGGGCGCGGAGACTGTGGCAGCCAGGACACACTAACTCTCTGGCCACCTAAACTATCTGATCAGCTCGCATGGAGTTCCTCTCTTTCTTCCTAAATTTTCCATGGAGATTTTCACACCCAGGACATCTTCTTGTGGGAGATTTTGCAGGGCCACGCAAGGATGGGCTGGAGTTCCGTGAGTGGGTGGAACAGGGCTAGCCTGCGGCGATCCTGCTCCAGACAGAGCTTAGACTTGTAGATGGCCATCCACTCCACAGACATCCTCTGCGCCTCTGTGTGTCCACGACTGTACCAGGGCAGAACAATGCCTTGCACAGAATACACCAGATGCCTGGAAACTCAGCCTAGCAGGGTGCCAGTAACAACGGAACACACACAAAGATGAGAAAACAGAGTGAAAGATGGGACGCGTGGACTGAGGCCCTGCCTGGGAACGCATGCAGAATGCTGAAGCAAAGACCTCCTTCCCACACAAATTTACAACCCCCCGGGGTGGGTGGGGTCCTCCACGGAGTGGCCTCCGCACAGGTGGGCTACAGACTCTCACGCGCTCATTTCTTTCTCCCACAGAGCCTCTGCCTTTGGCCCACGGTGATGTCACGCTGCGTGTCAGTGGATAATAAACGTGCACGGAGCCCTTCTTTGTGTGGCGAAACAGTTGCTACCCAGAAAGATAAAATCAAGCTTGTCGCCGCAGAGGGCATTCATGGAGTCTCCTTCCCTGCGGTCGCTAAGGAAGAAGCAGCGAACCGCGGTTTGAAATCATTCCATATCACTGCCCAAAGGCCAGGAAGAAGGGTGAGGGAGGCTTCCGGGAGCCCCCTCGCCGTCCTGAGGGAGAGACGCACTCCTCCCTCCCCCGGGCTGGTGGATGATGACGTCCTTGTCTTGCCGGCGGTGCAAGGGCACCAGCTCAGGGAGCCCACGCTGCCGCGCCGCCGACCCGGGTGCAGGGAGGGAGAAGAAGGAGCTCCATCTAGCGTTGTAACGAAACCAGACCGAGGGCCTCCCGAACCACTGACTCCCTTCCGAAGGGCAGCTCTCAGATCACGAAGGAAGAATGGCTGAAAAAGCCGGAGCTGTGGGAACTAAGAGCAGGGCGGACCTCGCCTTTGGCTGGGGCCAGACGCGGGACCAGAAGGACCATGGAGCTGTCCTCAGAGCGTGGTCCTCCGTGACTGCGCCCAGATGTCCTCCCAGGAGAGCAGACGCCAGCCCTCTACGCACGCGCCTTCGACGCTGTTACATCAAGGTCTGGGGGCTTGGTGATGTCCAGAGGCATCAGGGGAGGCACACCAACGGGGTCCTAAGACTTTGAGGGCATCTGTGCCTGTGTAGGGCTCGCGTGTCCTTCAGCTTCTGTCCATCAGGACAAACTCTTCCAAAGAAGGCACCACAGTGCGCTCTCAGCACTCCCTGAGGAGACCCTTTTCTCCCGATCACCTGCAAGACTTGACGTCGTAAGTAATTTTCATTTTGTTGTTCTGATGGCTGCGGTAATGATAGCTCGTGGTGTTTCCTGGTTGTTAGTGAAGTCAGCATATTTCTGTGTACTCACCGCTGTTTGGGTATTCTCTTTTGTGAATTACCTCATTGATCAAAACTGTTGGGCAGGGGCTGACCCAGTGGCGCAGTGGGTTAAACCCCCGGCCTGCAGTACCAGCATCCCATATGGGCTCCAGTTCGAGTCCCGGCTGCTCCACTTCCAATCCAAGGCCCCTGCACCTGAGTGGGAGACCAGAAGAAGCTCCTGGCTCCTGGCTTCCGATCAGCTCAGCTCTGGCCTTTGCAGTCATTTGGGGAGTGAACCAGTGGATGGAAGACTCTCTCTCTCTCTCTCTCTCTCTCTCTCTCTCTCTCTCTTAGTTCAATCCCCAGTGGAACAGAGGCTCTTATTTGTGATAGGGTCCAACTTTTAAATCTTCTATGATTTGTGTTTTCTGTGTCATATTTTAAAGATATTTCCTTATCCTGGGAACAAGAAGATGTCACCTTGTATTGCTTTACCATTTAAAAAAAAAATTGTCTTTTGCATTTAGTTCTGAATCTCCAGAAACTAAAGGTGGCAGTCAATTTTTAATTTTTTTTGCACATGACTTTCCACTTGTCCCACTTCTGCTACGGGAAAGACAGTCCTCTTTCCCTTGTTTTAAAGTACTCTGCTTACCATAAATCAAGCCCATTGTGCGTGAGTCTATTTTGGAATCCTCAGTTCTCTTCTGCTGCCCATCACGACTGTCCTAATCACCAGGACTGATGTGTCTGTGTATCCTGGACAGCACATCCTCTCATCTGGTTCTTCAAGATTACTTTGGCCATTCTTAAGCCTTTGCATTTCCATATAAAATTTAGAATGACATCTTTGTTATAAAACAGGAGCTGCAAGAGAATTGACGTCTTTATAACATGAAGTACGCAATCAGTAAACATGACATGTATTTCTATTTAAATAAATCTTATTTCATTTTTCTCAATAATGCTTCATTATTTCACAGAAGGATCTTGGACACCTTTTCTCAGATTTATTTCTAGGTATTTTTTTATGCTTCTGAAAATGTTTCTTTTTTATTTTATTTTTGGAAAGGTTTTAGGTTTACAGAAAAAGTAAGTGGCGATATGGAGATTTCCCTACCCTGTCACACACACACACACACACACACACACACACTCTCACCCGTATCAACATCCCCCACCACAGTGGTATACTTAATTAGCCAACATTGACACATCACTATGACACAAAGGCCACAGTTTACTCAGATTCACTCTTTTTTTGTTTAAAAAGATTTCTTTATTTGAAAGTCAGAGTTACACAGAGAGAGGAGGGGGCGGTCTTCCATTCGATCGTTCACTCCCCAGTTGGCCACAATGGCCGGAGCTGCTCCAATCTGAAACCAGGAGCCAGGAGCTTCCTCTGGGTCTCCCACGTGGGTGCAGGGGCCCAAGAACTCGGGCCATCTTCCGCTGCTTTCACAGGCCACAGCAGAGAGCTGGATCAGAAGTGGAGCAGCCGGGACTCGAACTGGTGCCCATATGAGATGCTGGCGCTTCAGGCCAGGGCGTTAACCCACTGCGCCACAGCACCAGCCTCCAAATTCACTCTTGATGTGATATGTTCTACAGGTTTTGAAAAATGTACAACGACATGTATCCATCATTATAATTTAATGCAGAGTTATCTTCTCTGTCCTAAAACTCTTGTCCTGGGCAATCACACATCCTTTTACTGTCTCCACAGTTTTGTATGCTCTACACTGTCCTATAATTGGAATCATAAAAAATGGCTTCTTTTACTTAAAAATATGCATTTCAGGTTCCCCCATGGAAACTTTTCACGGTATGATGGATCATCTCTCAGCCCGGAACAATAGTCCATCATCTGGATGGACTACAGGTTGTTTATCCACTCCTGGACCAAAGGACATCTTGGTTGCTTCCCGGTGTGGGCAATATGGATAAAGCTGTTATAAATATCTGTCTGCAAATCTGTGTGTGGACAAAAGTTTTCGGCTCTTTTGTGTGAATATCAAGAAGCAGGATTGGAACTGCTCAATCCTATGGCAAGAGTAGGTTAAGTTGTATAAGAAACTGCCAAACTGTCTTCCAAAATGGCTGGACCATTTTGCATCTCTACCAGTGACAAATGAGTTTCTGCTGCTCCACAGTGTTAGCATTTGCTGCTGTCAGTGTCTTGGAGTTTACCCATTCCTGCAATTGTGTGCTGATATCTTATTTTAATTTGCAATTCACTGATGACATAGGATGTTAAGCATCTTCTAATGTGCTTGTTTGCTACTTTTATATCTTCTTTGGTGAGGTGTATGTCCAAGTCTTTTGACTATTTTTTATTCAAGTTGTTTGTTTCATATTTTGAGTTTATGAGTTTTTTTTTTTTTTTGAAAGTCAGAGTTACACAGAGAGAGGAGAGGCAGAGAAGAAAGAGACAGAGAGCAAAAGAGAGAACTTCCATCTACTGATTCACTCCCCAAATGACTGCAACAGCCAGGGCTGAACCAGGCCAAAGCTGGAAGCCAGGAACTCCTGTGTCTCCCACTGGGCCTGAGTGCCTGGACCATCATTAGCTGTTTTCCCAGGCACATTATAAGGAAGCTGGGTGGGAAATGGAGCAGCTGAGACTGGAAGCAGAGCCCTGAGATGGGATGCAGCACCACAAGCAGCATCTAACCCTGCCCCCTTTGCTTCTGCTTTTGTCCTCCATTCTTTTTCTACCTTTTGTGATTTTTTAAAGTTATTTATCTTAGATACAAGAGAGACAGTGACACAGAGAGCTCTCACCAACTCCAAATGCCTGCAACAGCCATGTGGACCAGGGCTAGATCCAGAACCCAGAAACATAATCTAGGTCTCCCATGCAGGAGGTAGGAACCCAAATACTTGAGTCCTCACTAAGATCTCCCAGAATCTGCATTGGTGAGAAGCTGTAGCCAGGAGCCAAGGCCAGGAATTGAATGTGGGCATTCCAGTGTGGCATGTGGACATCTTAACTGCTAGGCTAAATGCCTGCTCCCCTCTTATGGTTTTAATGGGACATTTTCTATTGTTTTATTTTCTCTGTTTTCTTATCTATTAATTGTACCTCTTCTTTTTTTAAAATTTATTTACATATTTGAAAGGTAAAGTTACAAAGGCAGAGGCGGAGAGATGTTTTCCATTCACTGGTTCACTCCCTAGTTGGCTGCAACGGCCGGAGCTGCGCCGATCCAAAGCCAGGAGCCAGGAGCCAGAAGCTGCCTCCAGGTCTCCCACATGGGTGCAGGGGCCCAAGAACTTGGGCCATCTTCTACTGCTTTCCCAGGCCATAGCAGAGAGCTGGATCGGAAGTGGAGCAGCCGGGACTCGAACCAGCTCCCATATGGGATGCCGGCACTGCAGCTTTCCCTGCTACGCCACAGCGCCAAGGCCCCAAATCCACTGTTAAATAACACTATCCCACTCCACAGTAAACAACTTATAACCATAAAATATTTGTAATTCCTCCTTGTCATCCCTTGAATATTATTGCTGTCATTCACTTCACTTATATGTAAGCATGTGTACAAATATATGTGTATGCATACAAAGTCAAGTATATTTTGTGTTATTACTTTTGAACGAATTGGTACCTGATCAACTAAGAATAAGAAAAATACAAAACTGGAAACTTTTTAAAAGAATAGAAAAAATAAGTTTTTACTTTGAACTCTCCTTATTCCTTCTCTGATGCCTCCTTTCTTTAAGGAGAGCCGTGCTCTGACCTATGCAATTTTCCTTCTGCCTGAGAAACCTCCTTTAGCATTTTTTGCACAGCAGGTCTACAGCAACAGATTCCCTCAGTTTCACAGGATGCATGATTCTAGCTGGGGTTTCATTTCTCTCAACTGTTTGAATGTTTCACCTCAATCTCTTCTTGCTTACAGTTTCTGAATAGAAATTGGGTGTAATTCTCTCTTTTGCTTGTCTACAGGTCAGGTGTTTTTTGATGCTTGCTTCTTCAAGATGTTTTATTTACCTTAGATTTTCTGCAGTTTGATTATGACCTGTCCAAGTGTTGAGCTTGGGTTTGTTTGTTTTGGCATTTGTGCTGCTTGACATTAATTCTGGAAATTCTTAGTGATTATCCCTTCCAATGTTTCCTCTGTTGTTTTCTCTCTTTCTTCTCCTTTTCATATCCCCATCAGTCTTGTGCTATGCCTGCTGATGTCATCAGTTCTCAGATATTCTGTCTTGGGTCCCCCTACTCTTTTTTTAAAAATTTGGATATTTCTATTAAGATAGTCTCATGCTTAGAGATTTTTCTCTAACCTGTGGCCTGTCTACCAATGAGTCCATCAAAGTTATTCTTCATTCTGTTAGTGTCTTCACCTCCAGCAATTCTTTTTGATTATTCTTAGGATTCCTGTTTCTCTGCTTATGCCATCCATCTGTTCTTGCATGTTGTCTACTTTTTTCATTAAAGCCTCTGCCATATTAGTCATAGTTGTTTTAAATTCCCAATGTGATAATTCCAAAATCTGCAACCTATCTATGTCTGGTTCTGATGCTTGTTCTATCTCTTCAAGCTGTCTTTTCTTGTTTTCCTTTTAGTATGCCTTGTGATTTTTCTTGATAGGTAAACATGCTGTAAGCAAAAGGAGCCTGACCTTGACACCCATGGAGCTTTCTGCCTGTGGGTTTTTGCTCTGATAAATTGTGATTTTCTATTATTTGTCTCTGTGACCTTCCAATTCCAAGGGCAACAGTTTTCCATGTGGTCTCATTTCTGACAGATCTAAAAAGAACTGATTTTGTGGTTTGTTCATCCTATTAGTTGCAATCTGGAATTTTTAAATGTTTATAGTTGTTATTACTGATATATATATGGGTGTTATCACATTAACTCTTTGTTCCAATTTTTCTTCTAGTGTTTTTTCTTGACTTCATTCAGATTAACTGAGATTCTCAGTAACTGTCCTAAATTTTTTGGCTTTTGAATTTTTTTTCTTCTTCTTTTCGCTATGTGTCTATATCTGTATTTCTATTTTTTTTAACTTGGGATTCATTTGGATTCTTATTCTGTAGGTTAATTTGTTTCAGTGGTGTTGGATAATTCTCACTCATTATCTTCTGAAATATTGCTTTTAACCTACATTTCCTCTCAACTTCTAAATTAAATTTATTTAAATTCTACTTAAATTTAGTTAATTTAAATTTACTTAATTTTACTTAAATTTATTTAATTTACTGAAATTAGATTTTCTCAGCATGTCCTTTATGTTTCATCTTCATTTGTCATTACTCCATCCTTTTGTATCTTTCTAATTCATTCTTCACATTTTCTTCTAACATATTTCCAGTTCACCAGTTCTCTTTAGCCATGTGTAATTGGATGTTAAAACAATCCAATTTACTGTTAATATTTTTCAGTTCTAGAATTTCTACTTAAAAAATGTGTGCAGATTATAAAATTATACTTTAAACTGTTGGAGGTTAACACGTAATACCTGTACATTTTTATGGGATATGGTACAGTATTTCAACACATATATATATAAATGAACTGATAAAATTGAGCAACTTTTCTGTTCCCTTATTTTGTGTGTTTGCAGCCTCCCAGCACCACTCTTCCTGTTCGTTGTACAGTGTACAGTGCACTGTTGTGGACTGTAGTCACCCCACGGTGCAGGGGAGCTCTAGAACCTGTTAGTTCTACCTGACTGTGTTTTGGTACCAGTTCTCTAGCCTCCTCTTACCCTTCCCAGCTTTGACTGATCACTATTTTTATATCTGAGATTGGCTATTATAGGTTGAGACTGACTATTTTTTTATCTTCCACATATGAGTAAGAATTTGCAGTATTTCTTTTTCTGTGTACTTATTTATTGTTCCATCCATTTTGCCAAAAATGTCAACATTTCATTCTTTTTTTGTGGCTGAATAATGTTGCATTATATAAACATACTGTGCTTTCTTTATCCATTCACCCACTAGCCTTCCTGGGGTTTGCATCTTCTTATTCTTGATCTTATAATTCCAATTATATTTTCGAACATCATATTTATATGTAATTTTTTCCATTTTTTAACCAGCCTTTCTCAGTGAATGGACTGGTCTTATTTATCTAGTTTCCCATTTTGGATGTTGGAAGTCCACAATTATGGTTCTTTTAAGCTAATTGTTTTAAGGTATTTTTAAGGTGGAAATAAGGCTTAGAAAAAGAAAGAAATGATAGAATTCCATCTAAGTTCAAATGATAATCATATGAGTGGAAAATACTGGTTTGAATAATTGCCCTAGTTAGCCTTATTAAATTGGCATAGCATATTAAATAGAAACATAATTAATTTTTTATCACTACAAATACAGTTTTAGTCTGCTTGAGTATTGGCTCACTTGGATAAAGTTGGACATCATGGGACCAGTCTGGTTTTGCTAGACAGAACTTGGTCTGGCTTGGTTTTTAAGTCTAAAAACTATAAATCTACTAGCAGATATGAAAATATTGTCTTCCATTAGTACCCCACCCTCACCCAAGTCATTTCCTAAAACAAAAGTATTTGATATATTTTTCTCTTATTTAGAAAACACTTAGATGGAGATATGCTCAAAAAAAATCACCCTATGGGTGTTGGTTTGAGTCCTGGCTGCTCCATTTCTGATCCATTTCCCTGCTAATGCACCTGGGAAAGCAGCAGAAGATGACCCAAGTGCTTGGAGCCCTGCACATAAGTGGGAGACCCAGAAGAAGCTCCTGGCTCCTGGCTTCGTATCAGCCCAGCTCAAATTGTTGTGACCATTTGGGGAGTGAGCCAGAGGATGGACGTTTCCTCTCTCTTTCTTCCTCTCTCTCTCTCTCCACCCCATAACTCTGCTGTTCAAATAAATAAATAACTCTTAAAGAAAAAAAAAAGACTACTATAAGTTCATTTTATGGTCTTGACTTTCCTACCCACTGATTAATTTATAGGCCAGGCAACGTGTGATATTTGTCATTCTAATGAATTAAACACAGCTTACTACCAGCAATTTCATTTGATATGAGGATCATTAATCTTGTAGTAGATATAAAAGTGGATTTTCACACTTTCTCTTTGTATACATATATTTAGTGAAGGCAGATAGAAGAACAAAACCACTAACAGGACAAGGGAGAGTTGGCCTTTAGTCTTTATATTTTGTGAGTTATTCTTAAAGTTTAGGAAGTATAGTGTAGGGCAAGTTTTTTATGCTTACTGAGGATAATTTAAGATCCTGTATCTACATGCTAATTGTGTATTTGAAAGGAAGTGTTTGGGCCGGTGCCGCGGCTCACTAGGCTAATCCTTCGCCTTGCAGCGCCAGCACACTGGGTTCTAATCCCGGTCGGGGCACCGGATTCTGTCCCGGTTGCCCCTCTTCCAGGCCAGCTCTGCTGTGGCCAGGGAGTGCAGTGGAGGATGGCCTAGGTGCTTGGGCCCTGCACCCCATGGGAGACCAGGATAAGTACCTGGCTCCTGCCATCGGATCAGCGCGGTGCGCTGGCCACAGCGCGCCGGCCGCGGCGGCCATTGGAGGGTGAACCAACGGCAAAGGAAGACCTTTCTCTGTCTCTCTCTCTCACTGTCCACTCTGCCTGTCAAAATAAATAAATAAATAAATAAAAGGAAATGTTTGTGTCTTGTATTACCAGGACTCACCTGAATTTAAATCCATGTTAATAAAAATGAAAATGAAAGAGAAGGGATATACAACTTAAATTTAGATGAAATAAAATCTGTATTTTAAAATCTACAAAACAATTCCTAGAATTAAAGTTAAATTGAGCAAGTCACAGGATACAAGACTAACAAGCAAAAGTTAATTATATTTTTATATACTTGAATGAATACATAGAAGCCAAAATTAAAAACACAATATTATTTATAATCACTGAAAAAAATTAGGTATAAATTTAATAAAACATATATGCTGAAAATGGAAAGTACTGATGGAAGAAACTTAAGAGTTTTTTTTAAAGATTTATTTGTTTATTTATTTGAAAGTCAGAGTTACACAGAGAGAGGAGAGGCAGAGAGAGAGAGAGAGGTCTTCCATCCGCTGGTTCACTCCCCAATTGGCTACAGTGGCCGGAGCCGTGCCAATCCGAAGCCAGGAGCCAGGAGCCTCCTCCGGGTCTCCCAAGCGGTGCAGGGGCCCAAGGACTGGGCCATCCTCCACTGCTCTCTCAGGCCACAGCAGAGAGCTGGATCAGAAGAGGAGCAGCCGGGACTAGAATTGACACCCATATGGATGCCCGCGCTTCAGGCCAGGGCGTTAACCTGCTATGCCACAGCACCGGCCCCAGAAATTTAAGAGTTTTAAGATGGAGAGATGTATTATGTTCATGGACTAGAAGACCAACATAGTAAACACGCCAACCCTCCCCAAATCTAACTATACTTTTGAAAAGTAATATTTGGGCCCCTGATTTTATTCTCCTTTCTTCAAAATCTTTATACAACATTCTAATAAGTAGTGAATTAAGATAAGTTATGTTTGTAAGTCTATTCTTCACAACTTGATAACAGGGACTCTACAAAATATCTGCAAAGCTACCTAGCAGAGGAAGCGGGTGGGGGTTTGCAATTTGGGTTCAGATAGGAAGCATTGTGTACAACCATTCCAGAAAGTGGTATTTTTCTGAAAGTGTTTTTAAATGCTCTTAAGTCAACAGGAGTCAGAGATGCCAGGCAGGCTTAGAGACGGAATGTGAAGAGTAGAAAGAGGTCTCCTGGGAGCAATAAAGGAAAGTGAGGGTAACAGTGAAGAGTTCTGAATGGGAAGAATATGCTCAAAAGGCAAGGTGTGGGGAGGGTGGCTTACACTTCAAACTCAGTGGGTCCAAACAGGCAGCACTTGATAAAATTAGAGGGTATTTTATCTTCTTACCCAGCACACAGACATAGCTAATATCTTTTGTAGTTTTCATGAATCTCTGAGTAGCATTTGTTGAGGTGAAAAAGAGCTCTATTGAATACAATGGATATTTACCATAGAATTCTTAAAGGGAAAATATCCTGTTTCAACAATGTAATTGCTGCCTGATTATCTTGTCTTTTGTTACCAAGTGAACAAAATACAAGTTATTTGTTTTCCAGTGTTCTATGGTGTTCTAACAATATTTGCACTATCCCCAAAGGGATAATTGGATAAAGACAAAAGTGGGAAAATCTTGGGCTTTGTCAACAGACAGGACTGGGTTGGAATTACAATGTGAAGACTCTACCTCCCAGAACTTGGGTGTTTCCAGGTGGAGACAATAAGATCTTCTGTAACTACTGTGGGGATAAGAACTACGTGTACAGAAGTTTCTAGCATAGTGTCTGACACACTGCTGGCATGTAAATACCCTAACTATTATATATTAGTATTTGGGGGATCCTTAGTGTCACAATGCTCATTATAAAATGTAAGTTTTTGGGTGCTTTGATCTTCTGGGCCAGTCAGTCCAACGGAGACTGGTTACTATCATGACTGACCTCAGCAAGAAGTCATCTCACTTCACAAAGCTGCATCCTGGAATGGAGCCCATATATATTTCCCAAAACAAACTGGAAACCTCACATAGTAATGATCGTATTAAGATAAAGGAAGAAAAAATGCACTACAGAGGCCAGTGTTGTGGCACAGGTTAAGCCACCACCCATAATATTGGCATTCCAAGGTTTATTAGGGAAGGGACATCCATAAGAATGGATGGGGCCTGCACCGCTGCTCACTAGGTTAATCCTCCGCCTTGCGGCGCCGGCACACCGGGTTCTAGTCCTGGTTGGGGTGGGGGCGCCGGATTCTGTCCCGGTTGCCCCTCTTCCAGGCCAGCTCTCTGCTGTGGCCCGGGAGTACAGTGGAGGATGGCCCAAGTACTTGGGCCCTGCACCCTGTGGAAGACCAGGATAAGTACCTGGCTCCTGCCATCAGATTGGCGCGGTGCGCCAGCCGCGGCGGCCATTGGAGGGTGAACCAATGGCAAAAAAAAAAAAAAAAAAAAAGAATGGATGGGCACCTCTCCAGACAGAACCTGAGAGAGAGTGCCCAGTCGCTCAGACTTGGGGAAAGCGAGGTTACATGGTTGAGTGGAGAGATTACACCTGGGCAGGCCAGGTGGGTGGCTCAGCAGAGAGGCAGAGGGCTGAGCACACAGTCTGGTTGAGGCTGGGGGTTTTTAAGGAGATGGGTCTTGCTTCCCCACCTCTGCGCCTCTTGGAACAAAGGACTCTTTTGGATGTTAATAGAAAAACTCCTATCTGAGTTTTCCCCCTGAAGTTATCAGACAGGAGGAAGCCTGGATGGCGCCCTGAGTTAGAGGAAGGGTGAGCAAGACCCCCTGGAGAATCAGGATGGGAGCAGGGTATTTGAAATGCAGATACTGGGCTGCATCTGGAAGGTTATCAGGCAGAAGGGGCAGGGACCCCCACCTGGCAGGTTATCTGGTAGAAGGGGGCACGGCAGGATGCAGATACTGGGCTGCCCCTGAAACGTTATCGGGGTGACTTTGAGATGCAGATGCATATGCTGGACATAGACGTCTTCTCTTTAGGCCTTTGTCATACACACATAAGCTCATATCTGACTTCCTACCTAACAGACTGAAAGTGAAGCAACCAGGACTCGAACACACACTCATATGGAATGCCAGCCTCACAGGCAGCAGCTTAACCTGCTGCCCCATACGAGCCCTAAATAAATAAGTAAATAAATCTTAAAACAAATACACTATGGAAACTTTTCTTCTAGAAACCCAACTTTTGTTTATCCATGCAGCAATCAGAAAATAATCCATAGATTTGCTCAGAATACTGCAGGAAGTAATAGCAAAAGTCATACATATTGTTGTCCCTTAGAAATGGAGGTTTTTCCACTTACCAAATCCCCAAAACTTACCCTAGTGCTTTGAGTCACTTTAGTATTCCAGGACTTTACTAGACATCTCCAATTTTTGTGAGGTTAAAGGACACTTTATTACTAACAGTCTTTATGGTGGAAAGAAAGGAGTAGTTCCTTGAAGAGGTGCCGCTGGTGGTTCTCTCACCGCTGAGGCCAATATTATATTACCCTCCTAGCAATCAGCTGTTGGTCGTGCAGGGTCTCCTTTTGTTAACCAGATCCCGGTGTTCTCTCTCTGCAGCTCTTGTTCATGCACTTTGTTACTAAGACTTCTCTCAGGTTCCCATGGAGTTTGAGAACCCCGTGAACCCTGCAACATTTGGCCATACTGAGCCTGCTTGTCATGTTCCAGTGACAGTGGAAACACTTCGTATTACAATTTTAAAAAGAGAACAGCAGGGAAAGTTTAGAAAGAACAAGTTCTCAGGGAAATCCAATTAGCTGGGAAGATTTAATTTTCATAAAAATATTGCCTTTACCCCGTGTTCTCTCTGAGGACTGCTCTGTAAATGAACTATGCCTGTGGAAGACAAAAGCAGTGAAATTTGACTACAGAAAAGATCTGCTAGTTTTAGGAGTTAAGGAAAGAAACCGTGACTCCAGCTTTTTTCATGATCATAAATAGTGATTACCTAGGCCCATAAAACTTGACAGTGGGAGAGACCTTGGAGATCATAAAATCCAGTCCCTGCCTTTTTCTGAGGATGAAACAGAACCCTGTTGGTATAACCAGATTTTCCCATGGTCACAGAAATATTTAGTACCAAGCTGAAGACAAAAACACAGGAAGAGCCCTCATCTGTGGCCTGGGCTCTTTTTACCATTATAACAGCCACTTTGGGTCACCATATAGATCCAAATATGAATTTTAATAGTAATCCCCTGTTGCATGTCCATTAAGAGATTTGTTAGGGCTCAGGACATACCACCCTAAAATATGACCAAAGGAGACCAGAATATGCCAACGCCAAAGTATATTTCTCTGGCATATTTCTTTCTTTCTTTCTTTCTTTTTTTTTTTTTTTTTTTTTTTTTTGACAGGCAGAGTGGACAGTGAGAGAGAGAGACAGAGAGAGAAAGGTCTTCCTTTGCCGTTGGTTCACCCTCCAATGGCCGCCGCTGCAGCCGGCGCACCGCGCTGATCCTGGCAGGAGCCAGGAGCCAGGTGCTTTTCCTGGTCTCCCATGGGGTGCAGGGCCCAAGCACCTGGGCCATCCTCCACTGCACTCCCGGGCCATAGCAGAGAGCTGGCCTGGAAGAGGGGCAACCGGGACAGAATCCGGCGCCCCAACCGGGACTAGAACCCGGTGTGCCGGCGCCGCAAGGTGGAGGATTAGCCTATTGAGCCACGGCGCCGGCCTTATTTCTTTCTTTTAAATCACAAAAACAAAGAGAGAAGAGAGAGAGAGAGAGAAACCTTCCATCAGCTGGTTTGCTCGTCAGATGGTCACAAGGACTGGGGCTTAGACAGGCCAAAGCCAGGAGCCAGGAGCTTCTTTTGGGTCTCCCACATGGGTGCAGGGGCCCAAGTACTTGGGCCATCTTCTGCTGCTTTCCCAGGAGCATTAGCAGGGAGCGGGATCGGAAGTGGAGCAGCCAGGACTTGAACCAGTGCCCACAGGGATGCTGGCACTGCAGGTGGAGGCCTAACATTCTACATCACAGTACCAGCCCTTGGCATATTTCAAGATGGCTGTTCTGAGAACCTTCAGTAGCTCTGAAAAACTGTGCTTTTGCAAAAGAAATTTATATTTTTAAAGGAAATTTACACTAGCAAAGGTATCTCTATGGGGAAGAGGTTACTGTGACGTTTTATCTGCATAACAACACAATGTTTATTTACCATACAGTTCCTCCCTTCCCCATTGCATAACTTGTCTCCACCACCCCCCTAGAAGCCCCAAGTCCCTACTCTTTCTGGAGCTCAGAATGTTCTATATGTTTCCCTCATCTGACCCCTCTTCTGCAAGTCCCATATTTTATGGAACTCTCATGCATATTATTAAATTACATTACATTTAACCTAAAGCTGCTTCTGTACAAATTTTAACCTTGACCTGAAGTTTTCTCCACACATAATGAACTACAACCAAACTTGATGTGTATAATCCACTCCTGAAACAAGTATTGGAGTCTCAGCCAGCCACAAGTGTTTCCACTGTTCAGATCAGTTCAAAAAAGACAGACATGAGCTATAAAAAATCAGGCTACCTGTGTACCTCCCTTGCATTTTCTGTATGTCATATCCTTTTCTCTAACTGTACATATATTCTCTATCCCTGTGGAAAGGTGGAACATTCTAGACTGCTGCATGATTGTAGAATTCCAAATAAAACCAATGAACAGCTACAAAAGTAGATGTCCTGTAATTTTCTCTTTTAATACTATGTACATAATTAAATATGGTTTTTCCTCTTGTTAATCTATCTTATGTCAATTTAATGCACAGACCAACCAAAGAACCTAGAAGGGTAGAAGGCAGCCATTTTTCTTTTTTTTTTTTTTTTTTTTTTTTGACAGGCAGAGTGGACAGTGAGAGAGAGACAGAGAGAGAAAGGTCTTCCTTTGCCGTTGGTTCACCCTCCAATGGCCGCCGCTGCAGCCGGCGCACCGCGCTGATCCGATGGCAGGAGCCAGGAGCCAGGTGCTTTTCCTGGTCTCCCATGGGGTGCAGGGCCCAAGCACCTGGGCCATCCTCCACTGCACTCCCTGGCCATAGCAGAGAGCTGGCCTGGAAGAGGGGCAACCGGGACAGAATCCGGCGCCCTGACCGGGACTAGAACCCGGTGTGCCGGCGCCGCAAGGCAGAGGATTAGCCTATTGAGCCACGGCGCCGGCCAAAGGCAGCCATTTTTCCATCTCTTACAACCTCAAATTTTACCCGAGAGGACCTTATTGGTTTTTTTCACCATACAGTCCCAGTGTCCAGACAAGAGGGCACCTTGTAGACCATCTGTCTACCTGCAAGATGTCACAGAGAGTGGCTTACTGGGTCTACTCTGAGAATCTATCTGACTATTGTAGGCCTGTAGCTCACTGCCCTGGTGGTGGATTTAAGATGGCCACAAATTCTTTGACAATGTTCCCACCGGGAGGAAGATCTGACTTCCCTTGCCTCAAAATCTAGGTAAGTATGGGGGCCGGTGTTTTGGCACAGTGGGTTAAGCTATTACTTGGAACACTCTGACATCCCATATGGGAGTGTTGGTTTGAGTCCTGGCTACTCGTCTTCCAATACTGCTTCCTGTTATTGCATGTTCCTGGGAGAAAGCAGACAGTGGCTCAAGTGCTTGGACCTGCCAGCCACATGGGAGTCTTGGAGGGAGTTCTGGCTTCTGCTTCTACCTGGCCCAGCCCTGGCTGTTGTAGCCTTATTCTTTGTATTGGAAGTAAATCAACAGAGAGAAGATCTCTCTTTCTGTCTCTTCTTCTTTCTCTGTTGCTCTGCCTTTCAAATATATAAGTTATCAATGAACTCTTTAAAAAAAAGGAGTCTAGATAGGTTCTGTGACTACTTTGGCCAATTTAACACAGTGGGGGTGATATAATGCTTTTTTCTAGGCCCAGGTTTGGGAAACCAGAAACCTCTGTCTTTTTGGAACTTTTTCTGTCTGGGTGCCCTGAGGTCCCATGTAAATCTGACCGGCCTGAGGGTCATGCTGCAGGAGCCACAGGCAAGTGCTTCAGCTGACACACCCCCCTGAGCCCCAGCTCTGTCTTGCCCGTCTGTCACCAGCTGAGTACCATCCAGTGGCCTCACCCCATGCAGAAAAAAATGCCCAAATGAGGCTGCCTGAATCCCTGACCCCAAGGCCGAGAGATGTAATACAATCAGTGTTACCTTAAGTAACACTGGGAGTCACTTCTTGTACAGTAAGAGATAACCAGAATTCACTCCAGTCTGAAACAAACAAAAAGCCCTCTCTGTGCCAATACACAGAGTTCAATTAAAATACGTTTGCTGCAAATAACAGAAAACCCTATTTGGTATCTCAACCAGAAAAGCCCAGAGCTGGGCAATCAGAAGTGGTAGCTGTGGTTGAGCTGACGTCAGGGCTCAGGCTCCTTCCATCATCCTGCTCCATGCCCTCCCTGGATGACCAATGCACCTCTGCTAGGCAGGAAGTTAGAAAGTAGCCTATGTGTGTGCGAGAGGGGCCTGAGAGCGATGCAGCAGCATCTGCAGGAGCTCACCTTGGAGGCGGCATGGTATCTACTCTGCAAAGTCCTGCCCAGACCCCGGTAACTTTCAGGGGGTGGTCTCAGCCCTTCCCCTAGGCCTGATAACATGGAGCAATAAATCCATTGCATCCTTCCACCCAGGCAGGCACCCTAAGGGAAGCTTCTCTGCCCAGTGCCAGGTGGGCAACCCCATCTGATAGCATTGAGTAGTAAAAGCTGGGAGGAATTCTCTTTGTCCTGGAGGGGAAAGAGAAACCGGGGGAAGAACTGGACCCATCCCCTTAAAAACCCCAGTCTGAGCAAAGACTGCGCTCTCAGCTCTCAGCTCTCAGCTCTCTGCTGAGCCACCTTCCTGGCCTGCCAGGTGCGTTCTCTCCATGTGACCATGGAGCCTTGCTTTCCCCAGTCTGAGTGACTGGGCGCTCTCTCCCAGCTTGTCTAGAGAGGGGCTCATCCTTTCTCACCGATGCCCCACCCCATAAAACCTTGCCTTTTTTCTTCCCACTGCTCTCTGTCTCACCCCTGAAGTCTTCTTGCACGAAGACAAGAACCCCACCGGCATCTCCAGCCATCGCAGCAGTGTTTTGGACAGTAAGAAGATACAAGGGCGAGGCAGGGCAGGGACAAGGCCCCGCAGGCTGTCAGGCACACCTGAGTTCCTTGAGAAGTTTTCCGAAGGCTTCGTGCAGTGACTTCCCCTTGCAGTTTATGTGCAGGATTAGGGTCCCAGACTTCTCCTCTAGGTGCAAGGGAGAAGACCCATGCTGTTGTCACCCTCAGAGGCACCGAGATCCTGTTAGAAAGCAAGAGAGGGAGTTCTGGAAGCTTTAAGGGATTGTCACAGGAATTCTTCTGCTCCTGGTTGCTGCTAGAGCGTCTGACTCCCTAGAGAGAAATGGTTCTGTGTGCAAATCTCCCTGGAAGGTAGGCGGAAGGATTTACGTTGATTGAACTGTCATAGCAAGTTCACTGTCCTTTGCTGAAATTGGACCTTTGGTTGGGGTGGCTTAGGGGAGCCTCTGCAGCTTCTCCTTCCCCATTCCCCTGCCTAGCCCCCATTGGAGCTGGCGCTATCTTCTTAGGCACTGAAGCACCAACAGACATCACTACTGTAAGGACCGGTTTGAAATTAGCCCTTTACAAATGTAAAAGGCTTAATAACTAGGTCAACTGGTAACAATCATTTCTGTACGTCTTTGCATGACAAATGAACAAAGAAGCAAATCAACTCTCAATAGCACCCAAACACACAAAAACTCATTACCAAAATGGAGGCTTGTCATGTTTGGAACAAGACTTTAAAAAAAAAAAAAAAAAAAAACCCTCATCTGAAATCCAAATACCTCCCAAGCACTTGAACGGGCACCACGGCCTAAATGTTAATGAAGCCATTCAGCTCACTCAGCAGGATGAGCAACAAAAGAAACGCTTTTCAAGACACAGCTGTCAACAATTACCCTTGGTGGGGTGGAGTTGGCTGGTACTCAGCATCTGAAAACTCATAGAAATGTGGAGTCTGTTTGCCCGAAAACCGTTCCAGGCTCCAGGAAAGACGGTAAACCCTGTTTGTTTGGCAGGCCCAGGATGGACTATTCTGGGTAGCTGGGTATCCCCACCCAGCCCAGAAATAAATGACAGGGGGTTTTGTTGTTTTTATAGATTCCAAATGATACAGAAAGCACTTAAGAATGATAGAGGCCTGAACCTATCATTTTCTTGATGTCGCGATTCAGGGTCTGACAGGGCCTTGATGATTTCCTTGTCTGGGGCACTTGTTTTTTAACTTCTTGAGCTTTCTGGTTACCTATGCTTTTGTAAGTGGAGGCTTATTTTACTACTTTCTGTCTGCTTAGAGCAGAGAGCCTCCTCTGGCTGAGGAGTGCCCTTTTGAGAATAACTCCTGCTACCCTGACACTCGCAGACACACCAGGCACACACACAGAGGACGTGTTTGCACCAAGAGGCTCCGTGACCAGGAGCAGTTGGAAGTGGGGGAAGCAGAAGTCCGAGGAGCTCTGCACTTTCTACCAGTTTCCGTGATCAGAGACCTTGAGAACTGGGTATGTGTGTGTGTGTATGTGTGTGTGCAGGGAGTGGCCATCTTGACCTTGTACAAAGAGACGCCAAGGGCCAGGCTAAAGAAAAGAAGTAGGAGGAAGCTGTGCTGAGAAACCAGAGAGCCCCAGGAGGAGACCCCAGTGGGGCACCTTGAGTACCCAAGAGCCTCCAGCTTCAGGCTCTTGTCTCCCGAGGGGCCTGACTGCCTCCTGCCTCGGCTCCCTTAGGGATCCTGCCATGCACTGGTATGATCGGCTGCCAGGTGGCCCTCCAACCTGCATTCTCCCCTTTCTCCTCACTAACTGAAACCTGGCTTTATTCAGAGCAACTAAGACCACAATTCCCAGACCCCCTTACAACTGGGGTAGTCCATGAGAAGTAACTGATAGGTGGGATTTCCAAGAAGCTTCTTAGAGAAGGTAGACTCCGTTAGGAAGCATGCCCTTTCGCCCTTCCCTTTTGCTCTTGTTGCCTGGAAAGCAGACGTGATGGCTGGAATTGCAGCTGCCATCTGTGGTCACGTGGCCACAGTGAGGATGAAAGCCAGTGCTAAGGATGGGGGCATAGAGAAACAGGAGCTAATTCCCTGGTAACAAGGTGAAGCCTTCATAAGACCCCAAGACTGGCTCCTGAATTTGACATTGTGTGCAGATTTGCTTAGGCCACTGTCACTTTGAGTTTACATTGGCGCCAGCTAAATGATAACAGATGGGTGTTAGGTCCTTGCAGCCAATCCTGAAGAATTTCACATGCCTAATTACAAAGTCTACTAGAGGTTTCTATGGATGGTCTGCGCAACATTTATTATGTGTAGGAAATAATCTACAGAGGTAAAGGGAAACAATGTGGAAAACGTAGTGTCTGTCCCATCTATACCTCTTAGTTCAGTGCTGGTGGAGATGACCAGCTGGTGGAGAGGCCTAGCAGAGTTAGTCTTCCTCTTCTTTTGTCTTCCACCCTGGATGGAGTCCAGGTAGAAAAACACACAAAGCCAGGGTTAGACCAGGCCCAGGTTAATTCTTTGGATTAGAGCCAACATCTAGAGAAGCAAAACTTTCATCCTGAAGCTATTGAATACAGGACTTACAGATTACAAACTAATTTCGCTCTAGCCTCGCACCTCAATCAGACTTCAGAAACATCAGTGAGTGTCCATCTGCCTTCCCAGCCGGAGACGCCGTCAGCCTCCGTCAGAGCGCTCCTCAGCACAGTCAGCAGTGAACGCAGCCTTGCCTTACCAACAGGCTGTCGAAGATAAAGACCTAAAGGGAGTGGGCAAAGATGCAATACATCACTGAGTGACAATGTCATCTTTTTCATTGAAAGGCATCAGTTTGGGTACAACTGGAAAAAAATAACATTGGACGATTGTATGGAATCTTTTCTTTCGTAAGTACAATTATGGCAGTTGGAGGAATGCTGAGGCACTCAGGAGTGAACTCTCATGTCTGCAACTTACTTTCAAATCAACGAGAAGAAGAATACGTAAACCTGAGTTCATGCATGGGAAGAAAGAACTCATGAGCCTAAACAGAAAGAACGAGGGAAGGAAGGAGGGAGGCAGAGCAAACATGAAATATATACACATATCAGTACAGAGGGGTCTCCCAAACATTCACGAGAAAGGCATGTTGTGAAAAAACTATGTATGGGCTGGCCCTGTGGCTCAATAGACTAATCCTCCACCTTGCGGTGCCGGCACACCGGGTTCTAGTCCCGGTCGGGGCGCCTGATTCTGTCCCGGTTGCCCCTCTTCCAGGCCAGCTCTCTGCTGTGGCCAGGGAGTGCAGTGGAGGATGGCCCAAGTGCTTGGGCCCTGCACCCGCATAGGAGACCAGGAGACGCACCTGGCTCCTGCCTTCGGATCAGCGCAGCACACCTGCCGCGGCGGCCATTGGAGGGTGAACCAACGGCAAAGGAAGACCTTTCTCTCTGTCTCTCTCTCTCACTGTCCACTCTGCCTGTCAAAAAATAAAAATAAAATAAAAAAACTATGCATGATTTTCAAAATTTTTGAACACAAATAAACTTACCTTTTAATTATATTTTCTGTGAGTTTTAAAAAGCATCCTTGTATACAGAGAGTGCAAGCCAAAGAGAGGAAATGCAAATATGGCAATATGTTAACAAACTTTAAAAACTCAGTAGAACCTAGGGAGTTGTCGGTTCTACTGTTTTACCTTTTCCGTAAGTGTGAAAACATTGAGGAGATAAAACAGCTGAGGGAATAAGAGGTTGAGGGAAGGAAATTGGCTTTATTCTTCAAATGGAAACCAAATAATTTTATTAGTTAGTTTTAAAGCCAAAAAGATTGACCTTTTCTCCAACTAGAGATCAAATAACTTTGTTATTTATTTCTCTAGCCCTTTCTCATTAGTGGAGGTACTTGGAGTTAACCATTAAGAATACAAACGGTTTGTAATTATTTTAACTTTAACCAGAAAGATTTTTTATAACGAGCCTTTTTGGAGCTAGTATATAGTTACACAGTGTCCCAGGCAAGTACGTATCATTCGCCCGGAGCTTGGAAAGATCACCCCGGAGCTGTGCAAGAAGAATGACCAGCTCATCCCACCTTGCCCTGGGTGGTCCTAACTTGAATACTGAAAGTCTCATCCTCACAACTGGTCCCCCTGTGTGCAATGAAGGGGCCCTGGCCATCTTTCATAGTGTTGGACGATAGCAAGGGAGGTAGTATCCATCCTTGACACTTACCAACCTCAACGAAGGTGCTGTTTTGTTGGTGGCTGATTCTAGCTCCACGCCACCCTACCCAGCCACACCTCCACATGCCAGCAAGTGCTTTCCACCCACAAAGGCCAGCCCAAAGGGTGACATCAAAAGCAGAGACACTCTTTAGGAACCATGACTTAAATTTTGTCGGACACAAGCTGAAGGCTTCTCAGTACAGACAGGACAAATGGCCAGCAACACCGGTCCACACTGAGACTTGACACTGCTGCCTTGCCATGTGGCTTCCTTGCTTATAAACTATTTCATTCTTCCCTCACTGACTTTCATATCACCAACCCTGGTAACAATGCAGTAACAGTGCTTTGCCCAGGCACAAACTGGAGGTGATGTGATTTCTCTGAGGTCCCAGAGCCTTTAAGGACAAGAGCAGGATTCAATGCCAGGTTTGTCTGAGTTCCTGCTCCTAATCCCTTGGTCTCCTTCCAGCTCATCTTGTCCATGAGCAGGGAGTTCACCTCAATGGTTTTATGCTCCCAAAGACAGTTTGCTTGTTTACAGCTATTGATAGACGTGGAAACCCCTTTGGAATGCCAAGAAAGCAATGAAGGACTTGTAGAGGGGCTGTTTCCAACAGAACATTGCTTGGAAACTTCCAACCACAATTCTACTTGCAGCACAGCTAGTGTGGTGGAATGGTTGAGAATCGCACTTGGAAGGAGACAGATAGACTTGATTTTTTTTTAGATTTATTCACTTACTTGAAAGGCAGAGTTACAGAGACAGAGGGAAAGACAGAGGGAGAGATCGTCCACCTGCTGATTTACTCCCCAGATGGCCACAGCAGCTAGCACTGGGCAAGGCCAAAGCCAAGAGCCAGGAGCTTCTTCCAGGTCTCCCACATGGATTGCAGGGGCCCAAGCACTTGGGGCATCCCCTGCTGCTTTTCCCAGTCCATTTAACAGGGAGCTGGTTTGGAAATGGAACAGCTGAGACACTAACCGGCGCCCACTTGGGATGCTGGCACCACAGGTGGCAGCCTTACCAGCTGTGTGATAACACCAGCTCTTATATTCAAGTTCAAAACCTGGGTCTAAACCACAGTGACTTTGGGCAAGATATTACAATCTCTTTAAGCCAAAATTCCCCCGTATATAAAACAGGGATAATCATAGTCCCTGTAGCATAAAGCTGTGGATTGAAAAAAATGGATGGTCCACGTGCAGCACTTACAGAAAAGCCTGGACCACGCTGAGGGGGTCTGTAAAAAACATTCTACCATGGCTACAATATGGAGTCAAAATCACGTGTTCCATTTTCTTCCTAAGACAAACTAACACGTTTAATGTATATGAACCTCATTGGAGCTACGTCTTACATGGTTCAAACTCAGAGTAAAGTTAATATTTTTTGAAAGACAGAGACAACAAAGATAAATCTTCCATTCACTAGTTCACTCTCAAAAATGCCCATGATGGTCAAGGCTAGGCCAGTTGGAAGCCAGGAGCCCGGAACTCAATTCAGGTCTCCCATGGAAGTGCAGGGCTCCACCTGCTTGAGCCATCACTGCTGGCTTCCAGGCTCTGCATGAGCAGAAAGCTGGTATCAGGAGCCAGAACCAGGTATTGAACCTGGGTACTTTGTTCCAGGACATGGGCATCTTAACCACCCAAGAAAATACCTACTCCTAGAGTCATATATATTTTTTAAAGATTTATTTATCTATTTGAAAGTCAGAGTCACACAGAGAGAGAAGAAGCAGAGAGAGAGAGAGAGAAAGAGAGAGAGAGAGATAAGTCTTCCATCTACTGGTTCACTCCCCAATTGACCACAATAGCCAGAGCTGTGCCTATCCGAAGCCAGGAGCCAGGAGCTTCTTCTGGGTCTCTCACGCAGGTGCAGGGGCCCAAGGACTTGGGCCATCTTCTACTGCTTTCCCAGGCCATAGCAGAGAGCTGTATAGGAAGTAGCACAGCCGGGACTCGAACTAGCAATACAGTTTCAAAATGTGCTTCCAATGCCCATATAGGATGGTGGCACTGCAGGCAGTGGCTTTACCCTCTACACACAGCACCGTCCCCTAGAGTCATATTTTTAACATTTATCAAAAATCAGATTTTTAAAATTCAGCCTTCACTCAAGTCTTTTGAAGAGTCTGTGGGTGATCAAATCTGATCCTTTATAATCTTCCCAGTATCCCCTTGTCTCTCCTTCCTGTTGTAATGAACCTTGGAGTCTCACCACTTCTCATCTAGCCCACCCCAAATTCCCTTCTTATTCCCAACCCCCAGCTGATTTGCTCTCTCCCAGCCTTGATGGTTTAGATTTTGGCAGCCCCTCCATCCCCTCCCCTCCCCTCCCCTTCCCATCCCTCCCCTCTCCTCTTCCCACCTTTCCCCTCTCCTCCTTTCCCCTCCCCTCCTCACCCCTCCCTTCTTCTCCTCTCCCCTCTCCTCCCCACCTGTTCCTACCCCTTCTGTACCTCTTGCCCCTCCTCCTCCTGTTCTTTCCACTCCATCCTTCAGCGTCCATCCTTGGGTTTGAAAGCATCACAGTCTAGGAATTCTATATATTTTCGAGAAGCGCACTGAAGTACATGGGAGTGAAATAGCATGCTGCCTGGAATCTGTTTTAAAATACTTCGGGGTATGGGGTCGGCGTGGTGGCACACTAGGTTAATCCTCCGCCTGCAGCCCCTGCATCCCATATGGGCACCTGGTTCTAGCCCCAGATGCCCCTCTTCCAGTCCAGCTCTCTGCTGTGGCCCGGGAGTGCAGTGGAGGATGGCCCAAGTGCTTGGGCCCTGCACCCTGATGGTAGACCAGGAGAGAAGCTCCTGGCTCCTGGTTTCGGATTGGCGTAGCTCCAGCTGTGGCGGCCATTTGGGGAGTGAACCAACGGAGAGAAGACCTTTCTCTCTCTCTCTCTCTCTCTCTCTCTCACTGTCTGTAACTCTGTCAAATAAATAAATAAAAATCTTAAAAAAAATACTTCGGGGTAAAAAGAAAAAGGATCAATGAGATAAATGTGGCAAGATCTTGACAATGGTTACATCTGGGTACTGGGACCATGGCTGCTTTGGTTTTTTTTTTGTTTGTTTGTTTTTGACAGGCAGAGTGGACAGTGAGAGAGAGAGACAGAGAGAAAGGTCTTCCTTTTGCCGTTGGTTCACCCTCCAATGGCCGCCGCGGCTGGCGCGCTGCGGCCGGCGCACTGCGCTGATCCGATGGCAGGAGCCAGGAGCCAGGTGCTTTTCCTGGTCTCCCATGGGGTGCAGGGCCCAAGCACCTGGGCCATCCTCCACTGCACTCCCTGGCCACAGCAGACAGCTGGCCTGGAAGAGGGGCAACCGGGAGAGAATCCGGCGCCCCGACCGGGACTAGAACCCTGTGTGCCGGTGCTGCTAGGCGGAGGATTAGCCTAGTGAGCCGCGGCGCCGGCCGGCTGCTTTGTTTTTAATTATTCTCTCCTTCTGTGGAGGTTAGAAAATGTTCACAACAAAAGAAAATGAAGTCTGGGAACCAACGTGCTATAGACTCTCCCTAGAGTGAGAGAGGCCAACGAGAGAGGCGTGGGGCAGGCGGGGAGCCTTTGGCTCAGCCATTGCCACGTGGCCTCAAATGCCTGGAGAGGTAGGACTTTTGTGACCATTCCCTCATTAACCCATTTTACCCGAGGGGACCTAGAAAATCTCCCCCTATTAGCTGTGGTTATCCCTGCAGAGCGAGTTGGAGTGAAGGAGGGAAGCTCTTGTTTTTTTTCACTTTGAACAGCAAAGTTATGTTTTATTTTAAAGAGCAATTAAAAGCAAAGCTTTCGTTATGTCCTGAAATCTACCTCCCCGCCAGCTCTGTGCCTGTGGTCTAGTCCATCTTCAATCAAGAGCTCTTCAAGTAATTGAAGACTATTATGGAACCCCGAGTTGAATGAGGGGCATTTAATGAACACTTGAAGCCCAAGGACCTTGCTTTTAAATGCTCTCTGTGCTTTGTATGATGTCCACATTCAATAAATGCTTAAATGCAACCATTGCCTTTCTTGGGGAATATTTTTCCAGCTTGGTTGTTACCCTCTTAAAACACGGTTTCAAAATTGAATGTAACACTTTATGTTAATGACTGTCAATTGAGAGGGACTTTGCCTTCAGGAGGACTTTTGACGGTATCTGAAGGCATTTTTTAAGGTCATGATTTGAGCTGAAGAGAAAAACCACCAGCGAATAGAGGCCAGGGATGCTGCTGAACATTCTAGAAGGCACAGGACGCCTCCACACCACAGGGCTGCCTGGAAAGTCAGTAGTGCCAGCGTTGTTCACTGCTGCTTCATAGTAATCTGTGCCCAGAGTCCTGAAAAACCACTGTATTTTAATATCTGGATACTTTCTAGGGCAGTGCTGTGGCACAGCAGGCTAAACAACCACTTCTGATGCCCGCATCCCATATTGGAGGGCTGGTTTGAGTCCCAGCTACTCTGCTTCCAATCTAGCTGCCTGCTAATGTGCGTTGGAAGGCAGCAGATGATGTCTCAAGTATTTGGGTCCCTGTCACCCACATAGGAAATCAGGATGGAGTTCTGGGCTCCTGGTTTGGCCTGGCCGAGTCTTGCCTGCATGGGCATTTGGAGAATGAAACAGTGCATGGAAGGTGTGTGTGTGTGTGTGTGTGTGTGTCACCCTCTGCATTCCAAATAAATAAATAAAATAAATCTAAAAAGACCTGGAGGCTTTCTGAAATGCAATTCATTTTGCTACCCATTCTCATCACACTTTCACTTGTAAATTTCAGGGTAATTCATCTCTGTGGCTGCCTTGTCTATTTGTAGCTCCTTAGGAAATCCATGACTCTTAATTAGAAGACCTACCACTGTTCGATAACGATGAAAGAAAAAAAATGATGCCACCTAGTGCCGTAGTGCTAAGAGCTGTATGATGCCACGTCCTCACTGTATCTGGGGACTAAGGAACACAGGGTGGCTCCAGGAGGGAAGTGGAGCCGACACGGTCAGACCATCGTGTGAGTCCCGAAGCCTACATTCCCAATTGTCTTGCTCTGCGTTCGTGTCACAGCGTCCACACTCCTGGAGTTGCTCTTTTTCTGGGTGGTGCTAATAGGAACAGAAATGTCGCTTGCACATCTCCATCCTCTGGGGAAAGGACTTGCTCAGCAAGGGAACTGCTGCCCAACAAATCTTCAACCCCTCTTGCTTTCTGGACAAGACAAGAAAAAAAAAAAAAGATGCTGTGAGATTGTGAGATTTGTCTGTGTCTAAAGTAGGGCCCTGGCCAGTCCTGCCTTGCAGCAGAAATGTTCCCTTGTAAGCAGGCTGCAGAAGAGCCAGTCCGGAAACCAGGGAGAAGCGGCAGGTGCGGACTGGGGACCCGCACGGAGCAGGAGCAGCTGCATGCTGCCCCCTCTTCAGGACAAGGTCATGCCGAGAAAGCAGCGGTACCCGCCACGTCAGAATCCAATCGACAGTAATGCCGAGGCGCTCTGTCCCAAGAGGGAATTGATCCGGGTGCCCCGGGCAAGCAGTGAAGATTCTTGCCCCGGCTTCCTCTAACCGCAGCTAAACAACAGCTCAGGACCCTGAGGCTTCCCGTGCTGAAGGAGCCGCTGAGTTCGCTGGGAGCTGCTTAGTCCCAGCCGCCCTGCAGAGGCGCCGAGGAAGCTGGGGTTCCCAGAGGGACGCTGACAGAGGCTTCGCTGGCAGGTGCTGGGAAGCCGGTTAACCTCTGAGCGGTTCTCATTCAGAGTCTCTCACAGAAAGATGAGTGAATGCTGTTTTGAGGGTCCACGTTGGGCCCAACGACCTTCCTTCCGTGATGGGAAGCTCCCCCCTACATGTAGCAAGTGGGAGCAGTCACGCTTCTGGGCCACATTTGAGATCCCGGTGCTGGCTACCAGCGCCTAGCACCACGGCGCTGGGAAACACGCTGCAATTCACCCTTCCACCTGTGGGGGCAGCAGAAGAAACCAGCGGCGTCGGAGCCTCGTCCAGTATCAGCTTGGGAACGGCCGGTGTGACCTTGTCCTCAGCAGCGCCATCAGCCACAGAAATCCGAAGCCAGGCAGCTTCCTCTGGCTTTCAGAGCTTCACGCTGCGCGGGTGGCCTGAGAATTGGGGGAGGGGAGGGTTTGTGGGGAGTGGGCGTGTCTCACAGCTTTGCCTCCGCCCTCCGGCTGGGACGCTGCCTGCAAGGTGCAAGGCCAGGGACCCTGCAGGGCTTGTTTCTCTGCCATCGCCACTGGGGGCTTTGTGTTTTAATTTCAGCATTGCCATCTTGCCAAACAAAAGGACCTCCACTGGAGGCGGCTGAAATGTTTGGCAGTGTACCTTTTTTCACTGTAACATTCCCCAAAGACAGAGAGAGCAGGCGGGGAGGGGCACCAGGATGTATGAATACCGCTGCCGCTAGCCAGCAGCACCCACCCCGGGGGCTCATGTTGGAAATCTGGGCGGAAACTGTGGAGTTTACCAGGACAAGGAAGGAGGCTTCCAGCCTTTCGTAGGTGGACCCCTGACCGTGTGTTTTCTGCATCCTGGATGACGGTGACAATGGACAAACCTCAATGTTATTATAATTATTTGCATATAAAACCTGAAGCAAAATATTTTTCATGAAGTTGTAAGTTATAGGAACACTTTGGGGAATATGACCAGCATACAAATAGACGAAAGAGTGTGTTTTGTTTTCTACGGAATTTCACCAGGAATTGTTCACTAGTTTGGAAAAAAATCACCTGTGTGTGAGGTGTTTGAGATGCTGGGTCAGTGAGTGTTTGTGCCTGTGACATTTCTGCTGGTGCTATGTGCAGGTGCAAACGTCAGGCTGTTTCATACATTTGCTGCTGGGATCATGCCTGGGTACTTACTCTCTGAAATGTGTATGTGGTGGATATAATCTCTGTCCTTTTACTTCTCCTTATCACAGGTAAAGCATTGCATTGATGTTTTTAAAGTATGTGTATAAGAAGATTATGTTGCCTATGAATTTTATTTTGAGATGGAAAAGAGAGTATTAACTTAAGATTGCCACATAACAAATTAGCATGAGTTCTGTGGCTTAGAACCACACAAATTCATTGTGTCCAGGTCCCTGGGCAGGAGTCCAGTGTCAAAGGTCAATGCCCATGTTTGCTGACTGTGTCTTCCCCGGCAGGCCCAGCAAGGACAAGAGCTGCCTCCAATCAGGATTCAGCTCTCCAGACCAGGAACTCAGGCCCTCGATTCCCCGCTGTCCCAGGCAGCTCTCAGCATCCGGACACCCCCAGCCCCTGGTGGGTAGCTTGCTCTGTTCTAGACAGAGGGGAGTGTCCAGTCCTTTGCCTTCTTCAGAGACTCACTCCACATGATCTTCTCTGCTAACTCACAGCCGGCTGGTTAGTAGCCGTATCGTGGGGTTGCCACTTCACCCTATTCGCTGGCCCTTAGCACACCTGAGGGGCAGGGCTTGCCGGGCCTGTGTATGAGCTGCCCCCTGGGTGAGACAACCAAGGCTCCAGGAGTGTTCCAGACATTTCCAAGGTGTCATGGCCACACTCCTGGGAAATGACCCCCAAAACCCGACCTCTGTCTCTCCACCGCCAGAGCCTATGTTCACATACCTGCCCCTTGCAGCTTTGTTCTTGGTTTTTTTTTTTTTTTTATTTTTACTTTTTCATTGTGGTTAAGTTTGCCACTTTAACCACCAATAAGGGTGTATTCGGAGGCATTAAACAGATGCACAGTGCGGTGCAACCTTCACCAGGGTCCATTTCCAAAGGTTTTGCAGCAACCTGAGCAGGAACACTAACTTCCCGCCGCTGCCTCCTCCAGCCCCTGGTCACCGCAGACCTACTTTCTGTCTCTCTGAATGTGCCTGTGCTCTGTATTTCGTGTGAGTGGAATCGTGCAATGTTTGTCCCTTTGTGAGTGGCTCATCTCACTTGGTGTTACGTTTTCAAAGCCCATCCGTGTTGTAGCAAGCATCCAGCCTTCACTCCTTTCCAGCTGCCTAATATTCCAATGTACGGAGGAGACAGAAAGGTCATTTAGGAGACTAAACTCCACTCCCTCCCCACCTGCTCCACCCAGAAGCCAGCAACTCTCCTCCAGTAAAGAAAACGCACACATCCTGCCTCTTCATGCTGTTGCTTTTCTCCCCAAGATGCGCCATTCATGTTCCACTGCCCCACAGCCCCCACACGGGGTCAGACAAGTGGCGGGGACCAGCGGTGGGGGGGTGCGGGGGTGGGGGCATGGCAGGGAGGACACCAGGGGACCCGCCGCGTGGGAGGACGTCTCCTTTCAGATGGGAGGCTGTGAAGCCCCCAAGGAGAAGACAGCTTTGGGGAGGAATGGGGCAGGAGAGGGGAGGGAAGAGGGGAAAGCTAGGAAGGTGGAGGAGGGGTAGGAAAACATCGTGACCCCTGGGGAGAACACGGCAGGCTGCACCGTGCAGTGAGCGGCCCGCCTAAGTTTACCTGCACCCGCTCCTCTTACTGCAGCCAGCAGCAAGCATTGCAGCGCCCCCTTATGTCCATTCTTCCGGCCACACTGGAGTCTAAGGTGAGAACACCAGTGCTGACTTGGGCTACAAGAAGGGAGCCAGGACACCTGACCTCAATTCACTATTGGGGGACAGGGCTGGGACAGAGGTGGTACAGAGAGGGCCAGTTCAGGGAGTGCCACACCACACCTGCTTTGTGGAAGAGACACGGGCTGACAGCCTGGCCAGGACACTGATCTAAATTTAGCTGTGCATGGGACCTCCGCCAAGCCTCAGTGCTGTGGGGGTGGGAGAGGGGAGAGGAGCAGGCTTCCAGTTCCTTCCACGGACCTTTCCCCCTTAAAGCTCACCGTCATCCCAAGAAGAGGGACCCTTCAAGTTGGGCATAGTCTCTGGCTTTTGTGCAGTCTCTGTTCCAGACAGCTGGTGGCATAGTAGGCAGGCTACCCTGGTGAGCCGGAAAAACGACATCAAGGCCCAAACCCTCCTGCAATGCACCTTGTGGCCTAAGGGTGGCTCCAGAGAACACGAAGGTGGCTGCATTTCCCCCACACTGTGCTCCTGCCCACCTGGGTCACCCCACCGCCTTGCCACCAGGCAGGTTCATGGAGGCAACGCGGGAGCATCTGCAAGAAAGCCGTGGGGTGGGTGAGACAGAACACAAGTTCCCATGCCCGAGAGGAGTTTCTAGGGAAGGGAAAGGCCCCACGGCTCACAGTTTGGAGGTTCACAACTTGGGACCAGGATGCCCCATTCGTCTGGCTTCTGGCCGTGGCAAACCGAGCACGAGGTGGCTATCACACGGTGAGCCGGGAAGCAGAGAGAGAAGCCAGGCCACACGCCTGAGAGCCGCCCATTAACAGCAAGCCCGCAGTGACCTCAGGAGCTGCCGCCAGACCCGCTTCCCAGACGGTACCATTGGACCCAGTCCCCGCCCTTAACATACGACTTCCTACTTCAGCAGGAAGTGGGGGAGCAGGGTGTGGCTCTATCCGTGACAAGCATGAAGATGCTGGCAAGAATCAAGTCACTCTCCTGTCGGAGAGGAATGGAGAAACCACTCACGGGCCTCAGAGAGGGGAGCAAGGGCGGGTGTTTGATGCGTGGTGGGTAGGGCCTGCCCTGGCCATGTCGGCTGGACTTCATGTCCCACTTCTGAGAAACACAAGGGTGCTTGGAAAAGTTCTGGGGAAAACGGAAGTAAAAGACATTTGTGTATGAGGTTATGAATCTAATCGCTTCTATCTTGGGGACTTTCGCTGTTTCTTCTCGCTTAGACCTGGGGGGAAGCCAGCTGTCCTAAGGAAAGAATCGTATGGCCAGGAACGTAGGGAAGACACCAGTCAAAAGCCGGCCAGAATGCGAGGGCCGCAGCCTCGGGAGCTAAAGCCAGCAACTACGTGAGTGAGCTCCGAAGACAACACTCCCGGGCGGAGTCTTCATTACGGACACAGCTCCCAGCCCGCGGCTCCACAGCAGCCTCCCAGGAGATGGTCAGCCAGGGATGCCCAGCTGAGCCACCTTTGAGTCCCGATGCACAGGAACTATGGGATGATCAGTATTTGTTATTTCAAGCTGCCATGTTTTGGTAATTAGTCACACAAATTACTGCGGGGGCAGTTTATAAACACAAGAGAGGTGGAAAGCCACCACTGGTTAAGCTTAGAAATCGCCCACTCATAATACTACTGTCATGCTGATTGACTTGGGCAATAAACAGTGCTTCTGCAATTCAGCAGAATTCTCCAGCAGTGGCTTCTGTCCCGGTTGCCCCTCTTCCTGTCCAGCTCTCTGCTGTGGCCCGGGAGTGCAGTGGAGGATGGCCCAAGTGCTTGGGCCCTGCACCCGCATGGGAGACCGGGAGAAGCACCTGGCTCCTGGAACCTGGCACCTGGCTCCTGGCTTCAGATCAGCGCGGTGCGCCGGCTGCAGCATGCTGGCCGCGGCGGCCATTGGAGGGTGAACCAATGGAAAAGAAGACCTTTCTCTCTGCTCTCTCGCTGTCCACTCTGCCTGTCCAAAAAAAGAAAAAAAAAAAGAGGAATACATAGAAAGACAGGTACGCCAGCGTCTCTACTGCCCACCTTGACCTCTGTGGCACCAGGAAGTCTTCAGCGTGGTGCTGGCAGGTGGACATGGTGTGTCTGTGGAATGCCTCCTGAGGGGCCTGTCTAAAGCTGTTTGGCAGGTCACTTTCTCTCACAGGCATGTGGAAGGAGGGCACTGTGAAATGACGAGAATAAGTGTAATCTGGTAAATGCATAAGCTAGTAACCCAGCTAGTACCATAAGCTAGTAACCCATTGTCAGCACCCGGTACTGGGTCCTGTCCCCGCTGACAGCACAGTCGCTTTGTTTACACCACCATCACCAAAGCATGTCACTGGGTGACACCAGAGTTCTCCATCTCCGTTATCCTCTTAAGGGGTCACCTTCTAAACGTGGTCACTATAGGGCCGGCGCTGTGGCGTAGCAGGTTATGCTGCCATTTGCAGCCATTGCATAAGGGCGCTGGTTCAAGTCCTGGCTGTTCCACTTCCAATCTAGCTCCCTGCTAATGCTCCTGGGAAAGCAGTGGAAGATGGCCCAATTGCTTGGGCCCCTGCACCCACGTGGGAGACCAGGATGAAGCTTCTGGCTCCCGGTTTCAGCCTGGCCCAGCTCCTGCTGTTGTGGCCACTTGGGGAGTGAATCAGCAGATAGAAGACCTCTCTGTCTCTCTCTCTCTCTCTCTCTACCTCTGCCTTTCAAATAAATAAACAAATAAATATTTTTAAAAAAAGAAGATGAAAGAAAGGAAAGAAACATCACTAGGCAGCCCCGAATGTACGTAATCTGAAATGACCCACTGGACATGAAACCCATTCCCTTCCTCACAGGAAACATCAGCATCTCCTTTGTTAGAGGAGGAAGAACAGTTGTCCTCTCTCTCATTATAATTTCAAATGTTGTCAATTTCTGAGCGACTGTAAAACTGGTCTTAAAATGTTTATCACCCTCCAATGCAAACAGAGCCGGTGACTGTGACTACCCAAACCTTGAAGAGCTCTCGTTCGAAAGCCTTGAGGAATTGTTGCCAGCAGTCATTTCACCCATGAAACGGAAGGCCCAAACAAATTAGCACACTCAAGCTGCTCACTTAAAATATTAAAAGATGTATCTGGATATTTCAAGCAAATCCGTCACCTATGAAGGCAAATGCAATGAATTTTCCCACAATCTTTCCAGAAGGACGACCGCAGGTGCCTCCCAGGCCAGCCCTTTGGACCTGGTTTTTTTTTTTACACAGACATCAGCCCTTTGTGTGGCTCTGGGATTTTCACAAGGTTGGGAAGGCCCAGAGCCCCTTTCCCCAGGCACAAACCAGTTCAGCCCCAGCTTTGGGTGACACAGACAGGGAGCGGAGCCTGTGCCCAGGCAGTTCTCGCCACATCACCAGGGCAGCCAAAGCCCGAGAGCAGCAACCTCCTCCCTCCCCAGAAAGCTGCAGTCCCTGGCAGTCCCGGCAGCCTGTGCTGCCGTCCCTCACTCCTCCCTGGCACCGTGGCCTCTCTAATGGAGTGGGGAACCCTCACCCTCCAAGGGGGAATTAATTTCCAGAAAAGCTCTGCATCGGCCCCAGCTAAGTTCAAATGAATCAAAGACACTTTAACATAGCTAATAACATTTGGCGTTCCAAAGAGGCATGACAGAAATTGATTTCTGCTACTGTTGTATTTTTCCTAAATGGACTCAGAGGGTGATTTCCTAGGACAAATGCCTTGAGTATGCCTGTAAGAATCACTTCGGTTCCCGTGGTTTGCAGGAAAAGTGTCAATTCGATAGATGAGGTCTGAGATGTTTAATTAAAAGCATTCTCATTGCTTCACAGCCATGCCTCCCAGGACATACAACACAAACCCTCCTCGTGGAAACTCCATGAAGGCAGCTAAAATAGTCTGACTATTTTTTTTTTTTTACAGGCAGAGTGGACAGTGAGAGAGAGAGAGAGACAGAGACAAAGGTCTTCCTTTGCCGTTGGTTCACCCTCCAATGGCCGCCTCCGCCGGTGCGCTGCAGCCAGCGCACCACGCTGATCCGAAGGCAGGAGCCAGGTGCTTCTCCTGGTCTCCTATGCGGGTGCAGGGCCCAAGGACTTGGGCCATCCTCCACTGCACTCCCGGGCCATAGCAGAGAGCTGGCCTGGAAGAGTGGCAACCGGGACAGAATCTGGCGCCCCGACCGGGACTAGAACCTGGTGTGCCGGCGCCGCAAGGCAGAGGATTAGCCTATTGAGCTGCAGCACCGGCATGACTATTGTTTTAAATGAAGTTCAGGGAACTTCACAGCTCGTGGATGCCATCATTTAGGAGTTACCTTCAAGAAGAGGAAATGACATTTTTAAGAAAGATTCATTTATTTATTTGAAAGAGTTACACACACACACACACACGGAGAGAGAGAGAGAGAGAGAGAGAGAGAGAGAGAGAGAGATCTTCCATCCTCTGGTTCACTCCCCAGATGGCTGAAGCAGCCAAGGCTGGGCCAGGCCGAAGCCATGAGCCAGGAGCTTTCTCCAGGTCTCCCATGTGGGAACATGGAGAGCCATCTTCCGCTGCTTTCCCAGATGCATTAGCAGGGAGCTGGATTGGAAGTGCCCACATGGGATGCCGGCATTGCAGACAAGTGGCTTAACCCACTGGGCTACAGCTCCAGCCCGGGAAATGACATCTTATCAGCTTCAGTCTAGATCACTGCAAAATATGGCCACTCTGCTATTAATTCATCTCTATTCATTTACAGGGTAAAGGTAGCATGCTCAGTGGGACAATTAAACTTCATAGGAGAAAGATGATGTAAAAGGTGACATGGGCCATGAGTGCGCGTGTGGAGGTGTGGCGGCCACAGGCACGGAGCCAAAAGCCCAGGACGCCATAGGGCTGGGGATTTTTCCATTGTTTTGTTAGATTGTTCTATTTCCCCTACTGGTTTCTAATATATGTTCATGCTCTTTAATTATGGAAAATGAAGTTGGCTTGCCCCCTCCCAAATTCAGACCAAGGCAAAACAAAAGATGAAAGTGCACCACCCATTATTTTTCGTACGGAATGTGATGAATTAAAATGCTATCCCCTCTCGGTTTTACTCCACACTACGGGTTCTCCTCATTGCGTTCTGGGCCTGCGGTGCCCCTGCTCCGCTCCTTGGGCTCTCTGCCCGGTTCCTTTTGCGGGCGCCGCTGAGCCTCCGGGGGTCCTGCCTGAAACTGACGGCTCTTTCAGAGCGGGCTCACCGCGCCGCCGGCTCCCTCTTGTGGTGCTGCCAGGTCACTGCCACCTCTTCCAGGGGAGCGGAGATCCCGGGCGGCCGAGGAGTGCCAGCTCTGCCAAGGTGGGGAGACCTTAGGATCCTTCCTCCTGCCTCCAAAGCCCTGTCACTCCTCAGATATCAGGGGTGTGAGGATTTCCAAGAGGCGTCAAAAGGGTGTAGCCTATAGCATTGGAGAGAGAGAGGGAGACTGTGAGAGACACAGTACGTGAGAGACAAGAGTAGAGGTGTGAGAGACACACACACAGCCTGGGGGAGAACGCACACACGTGTGGAGTGCTTGAAAGTGTGTGTCCTTGCAAGTCTGTGCTGCGTGTGAGCACAGGCAAGAGGAGAGACAAGGAGAGCCTGGCTGACATGATGGAGACTGATGCGCCGCTTCCCATGACTGCCCGGGGAGACGCATCTGCTGCACCTGCAGATACCCAGCCCTGGGCACCTGCCAGCACTGGGGATGCCCGGATGTAGCGGCGTGCTCCTGCTGCCCAGCTGCGGTCTCCCACAGACGGTGTGGACGGGGCTCAGAAGGGCTGGGACTGAGCCTTCCCATCTTTCTCTCCATCTTTCATCACATCTGTAAAATGGCACAGAAACCCCGCCTTTGCCTGTTAGGAGGCTCGATCCAACTGAATGGTGCGCAATGCTCTGAAAACCCCGCGCAGATGCAAACTGGTGCTGTTAGGATTTTCTGTGTGAAAGATCTTCAAAAGGTTCATGGAAATGGGTTAATATGGAAAACTATGCATGGAATTCAAAAGCAAATTGGCACAAAAATAAATTCATCTTTTAATTCCATTTTTTTAGAAACCTCTCTTTTTAGTATATGTTCAATATAGTATTTTGAGGGGGTTCTTACAAAAAATCGTATCCAAAACGACTTTCCTAAGGCCTGTGACTTAAATTCCCACCTTTCCTGGGTCTTCTCTGGGGTGAAAGCACTGTTATGCTCTCTATCTCTCTCTCACTGTCTATCTGTCAAATAAAAAAAAAAAAAGCACTGTTATGGAGGATATAGGGTTAACCCACAGGAATCGGTTTGCAGGTTCACTTTTCCATGGGCCACTCCCCTGGGCATCATGGTGGGAACAGGCTAGAGACTTCCCACTGGGCAGCAGGCGTGCAACTCCCCAGCTGAAACCACAGTTCCTGAACTTGGTGCGGACCCACAGCTCCAACACCAAGGTCACTGGGCCTCCTCCACAGCTCTCTTTCCCCAACGACCTTCTAAGCCTTGTCCCTATTTGGGCCGAGTCTGCTCGGGACTTTCCCTCCCTCCTTCCCTTCCTCCCTTCTTCCCTTCCATCCTCCCTCCTCCCTTTTTTCCTCCCTCCCTCCCTCTCTGTCTTTTCAACACCCATGATGGGTGACGCTTAGCTCTGTTCCGTGGTACCCGTACCATACAGGGTTGTGGCAGAGGCTAACAATGCCCAGCCCATATCTAAATACCAATGGCTACTTATGTGAACCCAAGCTTTTTCTCTTGGGTTACTGCTGCCTGTGACCGCCCTCGGGCAATGGCAGGTAAGGGTAAGGTAAGGGTGAGTGGATAAATACACCAACTTCCTCATCCCTCAGGGCAGCTGATAACCCGGAGGAATGTTCTAGAGTGTTTCCATGTTTCCCAGGGGGATTAAGCCCAAGAGAGACCTGCCAGGGCCCCTGCTTGACAACACACCCTTTGGTTGGCTTCCTACCCTCCTTCGCCTCCACCAGGGCTTCCTGGAATCCGTTCACGTATGAACCACCACCACTCAAGTCTTCCTGGCCCTAACCTAGGACAGCTGCTGTGGGAGGCGGCCCCTGGGGCAATGGCTCCCTCACAAGCCCCCACCACTGGTGTCCAGTGGAGTTTTGAAACAGCTAGTCCGTTTGTCTTCTGATTCGCCCTGCAGCTAAGTTCTCTAAGACTCCCTAAGCAGTGACTAAAGATGACTCTGCTGGAGGGAGCCCCAGCCGCTTAGGCAACCTTTCCCCCTGTACCAGGGACAGCTGGCCAGAGACTCGAGTTGGTGAGCTGCTGTCAGCTGTGGTTGAAAGCCTGGAACGAAGACAATGAGAGAGCCAGATTGCTTGCACAGCAGCACTTACACTCCCCTGGACAGGAAATGGAATTCACAGCTCTGGTAGGCCTCCCGCAGGGAAGTGCAGGCCTTGTTAAGACAGGAGTAGGACCCTGACACTCAAGGGCACCTTCAACCCCAGATACCCAAGACCCCCGGACTGGCAGCAGTGGGCCACCAGGCCACTGGCCACTGCCTTCTCCTGGTTAGACAAAGCCCTCCCCCAGCTGGGTGCTTGCTGCCCTGAGGATCCGCCCTCTCTCGCTGCTAGACCAGTAATCACAGGCACATCCCCAGGACGCACGGGAGGAAGGGGATTATCCATGGAAATAGCCAGAGAGCCTGGCTGGTGAGTCCAGTCCAGCAGGAACTGGTAGGACAGGAATGGTGATGGGTCTTGGGCCGGTGGCATCCGCAGGAGCAGAAAGGACACGCTTGGCGACCTGGGGCGCTCGCTCGTGACTCAGGCTGCCTCTTGTAGGCCAAGAATGGCAGTAGGCCTAGGGGAGGCCCCGGATCTCATGTGGTCCCTGAGAAGGTAGAGGCGTGAGCGGCCCCTCGGTAAGTTCCCTGGGAGGCTGGGTGGCTTCCTCTGGCAGGAGGAGGGAAGAGCCAGCTGTTATTGGAGATAGACAGCCCAGACCCCCGCAATGTGCCCTTGACCCCAGCAACCTGGCCTCAGTCCCTGTCTTCCTGATTGGTTGTTAACCCTTACCTGCCCAGACCAATCAAAGGTGTGGATTTTCACGGCATTTTCTGCCCTGCTTACTGGACATCATTTCAACCCCATTAAAGTAGCCAAAGGGTGACACGCCCTTTCTGGCGCCATTCTGTGTGACCCAAGAGCCTTTGCTCACAAACTCCCATGAGCAACTCCTCCTTTGGAGCCTGCCTCCTGGCTGCTGAACAGGAGGCACCTTGCTTTCAATAAAACGTCTGCTTTGCTCGCTCTCTTTGTCCACGGGGAGATTCTTTTTGGGCACAGGCAGAGAGCTGATATGATCCTTCTCAGGAGCTGTAACGGTCCCAGTGCAAAGCCAGGCAGAAAGACAACCTGGGGGCCTTGGCCTGTGGGGCCCCCCGGCTGTGGCTGACGGAGCCGAGGGTGAGATCTTGGGCAGCCAGTGACAGTATTGCTTGATGTACAGAACCAGTGCACGTGGGAAGGCAGCGAGGGTGGCCCAAATGCTCGGGGCACCTGCCACCCTCTCCGGAGACCAGGATGGAGTTCCCGCCTCCTGGCCTCCCCCTGGCCCAGCCCCAACTGTTGCAGGCATTTGGGGAGTGAACCAGATCTCTCTCTCTCTCTCTCTGTCACTCTGTTTTTCTTTTCTTTTTTAAAGATTTATTTACTTATTTGAAAGTCAAAGTTACACAGAGAGGCAGAGAGAGAGGTCTTCCATCTGCTGGTTCACGCCCCAGATGGCTGCAACGGCTGGAGCTGCACCGATCCAAAGCCAGGAGCCAGGAGCTTCCTCCGGGTCTCCCACGTGGGTGCAGGGGCCCAAGGACTTGGGCCATCTTCTACTGCTTTCCCAGGCCATGCAGAGAGCTGGAACGGCATTGGAGCAGCAAGGACTCCAACTGGAGTGAGCAGGACTGCAGGACATGCACTTCTGCCTGGAGCAGTCTCTCAACAAACAGCACAAGCTGACGGAGGAGGCCCCGCCCTCCTCGACCCCGTTTGGACAGCCACTTTCACAAAGTCGTCGGGTTTCTTTGGGCCTGGTTCCGTCCGGTGATGGGGCTCCAGCGGGCGTCCTGGCTTTCACTTACAGTCTCAGATCACCTCCCCCTGGCGTCCCCACCTTCCCGACCCCCTCCTTTGCTCCTTCCACACCAGTCTCCCCTCCCTGGCCTCTGTCCTCTGTACACCGAGTCGAGGATTTCCGCCATGGCCACCACAGCCAAGGACAACAGCCTTCACGCTCTCAGGCTTTCCTAGTGTGTGATGTACAGCCTTTTCCAGAAACACAATTGCATCTAAAAATAGCAGCCGCCTGCATTTTCCCTTCATCTCCACACAATGACTCGGGGCCACTGCCACCGGCCTTGAACGAGGGCCAAACCCTTTGAAACCCAGAGGTTCGCTCTCAATGGAGGTGAAGGAGGCCGCTTCCCAGGGACGTCCAAGTGCGGCAGGCAGCTGTTTACTTGCTCCCCGTTCTTTTGTTCGGTTGTTTGATTTTGCCGGGAAAGCTTGGGGAGGAGGAAGGAAAGAGAGGAAGCGAGAGGCCCCTGGACCAAGGGGAAGGAATGGAGGGGAGGGGGCTCAGGAAGATTGGGGGGCGCTGGGGGTGTGGGGGGGCCGCATAGGGGATGATTCCCAAGGGAGGGAAAGTGGCAGGAGGCTTGCAGGAGGAAGAAGCATCCGCTGGAGAAGGAAGAGAGGGAGGGGAGATTCCAGTGTGATTTTCAGCCGTCTCAGGACAGCTGCGGGGGTCCCGACATCACAGCTGGCTCCAGGTTTCCGGAAGTGGAGACTGCCGGGAGCCAGCTGAGCCTCAGGGCCAGGCCTGCAGCTGTTTATTTTCTTCTTGCAGCCCCCTGAGCGGCATCACTGCCTCTGGGAAGAGGAATCCTCACCTAGGGCTTCCTTCCCTGGGGTATGCAGGGGCGGGTGGGGAGGGCGGGTGATGGGGGGAGGCGGAAAGAGCTATCTTCAAAACTAGACAGCGCTGGGGTGTCCCACCCTTCCATCTGAGACCAGAGGACCTCAGCTGCAAGGAGGCATACGGAACTCAGTGCGGGTCGGTGGCGTCAGGCAAGGGTCCCAGGAGAAATCCCAGCCTCCACGTGGAGCTCTTGCCTGCATGTTGCAGGAGGCAATCCTGCAGGAGAAACGCAGATTCCAGGCGTGAGGCCAGGAGGAGGCAGTGGGAAGATCATTTACCAAAGTTATTTATTTATTTTAATTTGAGAGGCAGGAAAAAGAGCCGGGGCCGGGGGGTAGGGGGTGGTGGCTAGGAGGGGCAGACAGAGAGTGAGCTCCTATCCACCGGTTCAGTCCCCAAACACCCAGGAGACCCAGAGCTGGACCAGGCTCCACGTCTCCCACACGAGTGTCAGGGACTCAGCCCCTGGGGGCTATGACCTACTGCCTCCCAGGGTGTGCAATAGCAGGAAGCTCATCTGGAGAGCAGAGTGCAGACTCGAACCCAGGCCCTCTGCTAGGCAATGCAGGCATCTGAGCCGCCAGGCCAAATGCCCACCCCGTGATAAATGCTTTTAGTGTCCTGGAATTCCAGAAGAAAACAGGGCACTGGTGGGAAGCCAGGAGGCATGAGCTGGAAGTCACAGAACAGAAACAAGCAGAAGACGGTGAGTCCTGCCGGGCAAGCCAGCACACGTGACTCAGCGGTGGGCAGCCTCAGGCTCCACTCCCGGCTCTTCTGTCACCAGTGGATGACCTGGAAAAACTCGTTTCACCTCCCCACACCTGAGGCTGCGCATCTACAAACCCCTGGCAACCGGGCCCTCCTCATGCCCTTTGCAAACAGTGTGTGTGAGGACGGCGTGAGACGTGAATGCTAAATTCTCCACCCTCCCCCACCCCCCAGTTCTGTTCAGGGAAGTGATGGGCAGGGAAGAGGCAGGAAGCACTAAGAAAATACTTGTGATCTGAAGTCAGGCACTGGGCCAGAGAGAAAAGGAGAAAGGGGCAGCCAGGGGGCCGGAAGGAGAGAGAGTTCAGATCAGACCTACAACTAAAGACAAGGTGAAGGAGCAAAACGGGCTGGAATCTTAGTGCTCTCAAATAGGTGAGAAGATGGAAAATGGTGGCAATGGGGTAGGAGCCAGGTTGTGTTCTGCTTTAAGGATTTATTTATGTGAAAGGTAGGGTGGCAGAGAGAGAGGGAGAGACATAGGGAGAGCTTCCATTCGCTAGTTCATTCCCTAAATGGCTGCAGTGGCTGGGGCTGGCATGGGCTGATGTCAGGAACCCAGAACTCCATCCAGGGCTCCCATGCGGGTGGCAGGGACCCATGTACTCAGGTCATCCTCTGCTCCTTTCCCAGGCACATTGGAAGGAGCTGGAAGGGAAGTGGAGCAGGTGGGTCTCCAAGAGGAACTCATTACGGGATGCAGGCATTGCAAGCAGTGGCTTAATCCTCTGTCGCAAGGCTGGCTCTGGGGCCAGGTTTGTGTGTGCATCGTCTCAGGACAACCAAAGTGTTTGAAGATGGACACGTTTTGAACATCACCTTTTGGCAACCCTCATAACTACCGGACCCAGCCACTGATCATTAGGTCAGTTATCAATTCTCTCTCTCCAGCCCCCAAACCCACCCTTCAGTACCTGCTCTGAGAAAATGGACTGAACTCGAAGCGTTTCTCCTCTGCTATGGGCACGATGGCAAGCTCTGTCAGTAGAGGGCGCTGGCGGGACACTGCCCGCTGAAAGGGGCTTTTCTTCCTGGTTCCAGAATCTTCGGCTTTGTTCTTACTAAGAATGAAGAATCTGTCAGCAGTGCACAAGCGGGGCATCAGCTTGTAGGTCTGATCAGCTCCAGCACGTGGGTAGGACCCGCAGTCCGTCAATGACTGCAGGGACCCAGCCCTTGTGATGGGGTCACGGTGCACGCCGGGCCTCATACCTGCAGTGGAGCCCCAGCGCCTCCCGGGCGCTGCCCTCCAGCACCGTGGGTCTACACCCGGGATAATGACGTCCTTCCAGTGTGAATGCAGCTCGACAGGCTCATTCTGCACACGCGAGACCCCGCCCACCAGCCTCAGCGCTCAAACACCCACTGGTCTCTTTTGGGCCATCCTGGTCGCGGTGAGCCAGCTCCGGCAGGGCAGCCCGGTGGGCTCAGCCGCGCTCTCGGCGTGCGTCCGTCTCGCTTCTTCTGGCTAAGTCGGAACCCCAGCCTCGGGAGAACCCACTTCCCGGTTTATTTTTCTTGAGTACCCTCCCCAGGTATAGGGTACCAGCTAGAGGTCTCCTGACGTCTTCGTCTTCTCATATCCTATCTTGTCAATACTTACGTTAAACTTCCCCTAGCTGTGCTGCTGTGTGGCTTCAGTTTCCTGCGTGTACCGGGAGAGACAGTCGGTCATGGCTGCCGACCTCACAGAAGGATGCGGAGAATTCGGCGGCCTTGTTGAAAGTACACAAGACAATCTTGCCAGTATCCCAGACAAAACATCAACCCTGGATCTGCTCACGCCTTGCAGCTACCTACAGGTGTGTGAGAAATATACCCTCCACCGGAACAGGTTAAATGATACAAGTTCGATGTCATCAGCAAAATTCAGGCTGTGGAAAACCAGGATAGAAATAACTAGAATTCTTCAACAAATGGGAGAATCTATAAATTAAAAGATACTTAAAAAGCACATTAACCAATTAAAAGTTATGGACCTTATTTGGATCCTGATGAAAGCAAATTCTTAAAACAGATTTATGAGATGACAGAGGAAATTTAAGCCCTGGATATTTGATGCTAATAAGGTAATTATTTCTGACATGTAAGAGCTCATAGAGGAAATATGAACTCCGGATATCTGTTGATGTTAAGAGAATTATCTTTCTTCTTATAAGTGTTGATGACATTGTGAGACTTTTGATCTTTTAGATTTACTGAATAAAATACTAGCAAATGAAATAATATGTTGGTGATTTGCTTCAAAATAATCTTGCCTGGGGTAAATGTAGATAGGAGAACGTATGGGCTGTGAGGGATAACCTTGAAACTGGGTGATGAATAAATGGGTTTTAACACTTCCACAAATTGAAAAGGGAAATGGTCGGGTAAGTGGAAAATGAACACAGAGTATAAACAGGCAACCTATGAAAGAAATAGACGAAAAAGCCATACGTAAGAGTGCACAGCCTGGCTAGTAACAAAAAAAATGTAAATATAAAAAACGATGAAAGATCAAGGAGAAAACGGGGAAACAGGTATCCCCACTAACACTAACATATTGATGGGAAACTTTTCAAAATGAAAAATGTGCATTTCTGTAAATCCAACACTTTTGCTTCCAGACATCTTAGAGAAGTTGTAAAATACATGGACAAAAATAGAAGTTCATTGTGGCAAATTTTTTTTTGCAATAGCAAAACACTAAAAGTGAAGTACATGTCCATCAACAGAAAAAAATGGTTAACAAAAATGTAAACACAGCACAGTGTGTCCACCCATGATCCTTTGCAGCAGTTAGACTCTGCCAGTCAACTCGATCGTCAACTCTGAGGTGCATTGCTCAGTAGAAAAGCACAGTACAGAATCACGTGTTCTATTCTATAGACATTAAACAGCTACAGTCAACCTCTCTAGAAAGAAGCAACCCTTTTGGGAACCCTATAGGCTGCCAAGAGCTTTCTCTGATTCTTTCAAAAACTTCCTTCTCTTTGCTCACCTTCCTTGAGAGAGAGAGAGAGAGAGAGAGAGAGAGATTTGTATACCAGTCTTCATGTACATATGTGCGTATACAATACACCATATAATTCTACTCTGTTGATTTTTTTGTAAGTGTATATGCATTATGCTTTCATACTTACATTTCTTTTGTGTTATAAATGTTTACTGGATTTGACCCCAAAATATGATTCCTTAGTAATCTGATCAAGAGTGGTTTTTAAGGCATGGTGGGACGCCAACTACGGTGGGTGGGAGCATGGTCAGAGCATATACCTGCCCCCCTCAACCTGCCTAGCCCCATGAGTGTATGAGGGTGTTTTGCAAAGTTGATGGAAAATGGAATTATGGTGCAAAATAATTTTGAAGTCCATGCGTATAAGGGGTCTTTAAAAAGTTCATGAAAATGTGTATTATGAAAAATGACATATTTCAAAAAGAAATTCTCCAGAATGAACTTTTTAATTCCATTTTCCAAGAACTTTTTATATACCTGTGCATAGGTAACAGTCCAGGTGTTAAGATATAGAGAACTCAACTGCATTTGTCAAATTTCCAGTGGTTTCCTCTAATGTATCCTGCATAGGATTCTAGGGGCAGAAGGACTCTTAGAGACCAGCTGGTGGTGTTTAAGGATAGGAAAGTTGAGGTTCAGAGAAGCTAAAAGAGTTGCCCAAGAACCCCAGACTATTTGACATTCTAGAAAGTTCTCTCACTAAGTAAATAGAATAGCATGCACAGGCAACCTCTGAACGTTGGGAACTATGAGGAAGCAGCTAGGCTTGATGTGTTCAGGACAAACCTCCAGATTAGAATTCCTGCATACTTGCTGACAGCCACGTATGAGTGACTGGCATCCCGCGATAAATCACTCCCAGGATCAGGGGGTCAATCACCCCAGGCTTTGTTCTTTGTAGGGCAGCACATTTCTCTCCGGTCCTTTCTGTTCTATGTCAGGGGGTTGTTTCGACCGAGGTCACTGGGCTGAAGGACCCACTAAATTTGGCCTCATTCCCGTCTTGGCCGGCTGCCACGGCCAGGGTGTTTACAAGTGTCAGATCCCAGGCACATTTTCTTGTCTTGTCTGAGAAAGCCCAGAGTCAGAGCGGTAAAAGAGCACTGGATGAAGAGTCAGGCAGCCTGGGGTTTCGTCTTGGTTCTGTCCCCGTCTTACTGTGTGCACTTCAGTCTGAAGTGTTTTCAGAGTATGTTAGCTCAAGCAGAGTGAGAGAAAGAAGTACAAGGTTGTAACCATGACTGGTACAAAGCTGAAGCCAGATACTAAGGAAGAGAGAGGGTAAACATTGACAAAACTGCTTCAGCCAAAGAGAACCAGTAGATGCATCCTCAGATGTGGTGGCTACCTGGAGTACTGGATTTGAGCCACAGTGGAGCTCAGGGAAGAGAGTTCTGTGATCCATTAATGATGTCTGCCATGGTTGAGGAAACAGGGAGGGGGTTGGCGGGGGAAAGAGGGTGCCAGGTTTTTGCTATCCTTGCAGCCAGTTATGATATTTAGCTTTCTATAGCCAGAAACTCGTGACCCCAAAGCAAAGTAGGAAAGCGCATGTGATGAGATCTCTTTAGAGCCAGAAATCTGGCTCATTTAGGATATAATTAAGAGAGCAGGGAATCAGAAAGTCTGGATTCTATTCTTTGAACTGTCACTAAATAATATTCTTGAACAAATCAACACTGTGTTGGAATCCTCACATTTCTGGCTGTTATGGCCTGAGGCATGATAAGGAAGGCACTTTGCAAATAAGAGCGACACATGGACCAACCCGAGTGGTCCTGCAGCCATAGCAAGAGACTCTCAGCGGCAGTTTGGCCCAGTTTTGTCTTATTTTAATTAATGCTATAATTGTACAGAATTTTTAAAATGTAAAGCGAGTTACAAATTTTTCCAATATGACCCATTAAAAATGGCAGAAAAAGTGATCAAAAGAAAAGTATTTGCATTCCTACCACTCAGGTTCCACCTTTGACATCTTGTACTTCTGGCTATTAAGAGAATGGGCTATAAATGTTTCCTTTAATAAGCAGTAGATTTACATTTTTTGCTCATGTTCAGGGAAATAAATCACACACCGGGAGCCAGCAACAGTGAGCTATATTTAAAATTCACAAAAATATTGTTTAATAAAATTAATCGGTAATAATTTTGTGTTGTTATTCCTATTACTAAAGGCACTGAGCATGAGCCAGGTTAAGGTGTGCACCTTATGCCATCCTCTCTTCTAAGTCTGCATGTGAAATTGAGGCAAATGAAGGCCCTTTCTGAAATAACATGCAAAAGTGAATAAGGACCGGAAAGCAGTATAAAAACAAAGAAGACATTTTTTAAAATGTGAATCCGTGTTACTAAGTCCCCTATTCAATAAGAAGAAGATAAAACCACTTGGCAGGCACCAAGGGAGGCTGTAGGTTTCTTTTCCAAGGGAAAGCCGGGGCAATGTGATATATGGGACTAGTTAAGGCCCGGAGCTTTGAAGTCAGTCTGGCTGGAATCCTGGCTCCGCAGTTAATGAGGATGTTACTGCTCCCCACCTCATAGGATTGTAGTGGGAATTAGTTGAATTAACCCATGTAAAGTTCTTAGGATGGTGTCTAACGCGCACACTAAAGCACTCCAGGAATCTTGGTATTAAGAGCCATCCTGTTGAGCCAAACATGATGAAGATCCTTACAGCTGCGTGGAGGGCGTCCTCAGAAGGTCTTTTATGGTGAGCACACGGTGAACAGTGTGGGCACTGTCACTAGGATTGCAAGGAGGGGTATCTTCTCTGGCTAACAAAAAAACTCTCCCACAACAGGGGCAGGCATAGAGCTTAGCAGTTAACACACCGGTAATGACACACACATCCCACATCCATCAGAAGACCTGGGGTCAGCTCCTAGTTCCAGCCTCTTGCTAACACAGACCCTGAGAGGCAGCGAGTGACGGCTCAAGTGACTGGGCTCCTGCCACCCACTTGGAAGACCTGGACTGAGTCCTTGGCTCCCAGCTTCAGCCAGCATTTGCTGAGTGAAACAGTGGATAGGAGTGTGCTCACTCGCTCTCTCTCGCTCTCAAATAAAATAGAATAGAATAATTTTTAAAAACACCTCTCCTACAACAAATCCCAGACATTTTTCAGGTTCAGAAGCTATGGAAGCTCATTCCAAGTCACCTCCTCTCTGATCTACCCTGCACCCCACTGCCAGAGCACTCTCTTCAAAGCACTTCTGTAAATGCTCCCGGAGAGTGAGCTCAGTCATTTACCCCACACACACTTAGTGATCCACGAGGCTCAGCCCTGGGGATGGGGCTGAATGAGAATTCCATGGGCCTATCACAGGAGCACACAGTCTAAAGAGAGAGTTGGGTACCCACGCATAATGCACACACCTGCCCAAGCACAGAGATAAGGCAGTGAAAACAAGGGCCATGATGCCCGGGGAGGGATCACACTGCAGCCCGCAACTGCCTTTACTTCTTCCCTCCTCATTCCAGCATGTTGCTCTGATTTAGGTAGGGGAATTAGGTGCAAATTCATTTATTTCATGAATATACAGGCTGAAATAGATTTTTTAAGTTTATGTATTTGTAAGGCAGAGCAACAGAGCAAGAGAGAGACAAGGAGAGGGAGAGAGAACCTCCATCCACTGGTTCTCTCTTCAAATGCCCGCACCAGCCAGAGCTGGGCCAGGACAAAGCCAGGAGCTCAGAACTCCATCTGGGTCTTCCACATGGGCAGTAGGAATTCAAGTACTTGAACCATCATCTGCTGCCTGGCAGGATGCACATTAGCAGGAAGTTGGATTGGAAGAAGAGCTGCTGGGGCTCAAACTGGGCACCCTGACATGGGAGGCAGGTGTCCCAGGTAGCAGCTCAACCACTGTGCTACGTTGCCCATCCCTCACAGAAGCCCTTCAAAAGAAAAAAAAAATTGGGGCCCATGCTGTGGCACAGTGGGATAAACCGCAGCCTGCAGTGTGGAATTCCAAATGGGCTCCAGTTCGAGTCCTGGCTGCTCCACTTCCAATCCAGCTCCCTGTTAATGACCTGGGAAAGTAGTAGAAGATGACCCAAGTTCTTGGGCTCCTGCATCCATGTGGGAGATCCGGATGAAGCTCCTGACTTCTGGCTTTGGCTTGTTCCAACCCCGGTCATTGCAGTCATTTGGGGAGTGAACCAGCAAGTAAATGATCTCTTTCTCTCTCTCTCTCCCTCTCTCTCCTTCTCTTTCTCTGTAACTTTGCCCTTCAAAGAAATAAGTAAATCCTCTAGGGAAAAAAAAAAAAAACCACAAGATTTATCTATTTGAAAGGCACAGTGACAGGACTCTTTCATCCGCTGTTTCACTCTGCAAATGTCTGCAACCCCATCAGCCAAAGCCAGGACCACCATCCAGGTCGCCCATGTGGATGGCAGGGACCCAAGCACTTGGACCTTGACCTTCTGCCTTCCAAGGCACATCAGCAAAATGGGATGGGACTTGAACCAGCACTCTGATGTGCAACCTGGATGTCCCAAGCAGCCACTGAAAACCCAGCACCATCATGCCTGCCCCTGTCTGAAGCCTATTGGGGTAGCTCGTTGAGAGTGGAGGAACCTGAGACTGGAGCATGAAATAATTTGCCCGGTAAAGGGGTACTTCAAAAGTTTCATGGAAAAAGGAATTAATAGTGAAGTTCATTTGGGTGCATAATGTTTTGAAATCCATGCACAGTTTACTTCCTGATATGCATTTTTCATGAACTTTCTGAAGACAACTTGGGTATGTGGATTTCAAAAGCTTTTGTACCAAAAGAAACCTAACTTTTAATTCCATTTCCCATGAACTTTTTGAAGTACTCTCCTACTACCAAGGGCATGAGTCAGGGATTGAACTTGGATCCATCTTCCTCTTCACGTCTCCTCCGTTTTCTCCCTTTCTCCCCCACCCTGGGCAGTCTGCCTCCAGCCCTGCTGTTCCTCAGATGGTCGCTGTTCCCTGCTGTTCATCCAAACACTTATATTTTCTGATCCTAAGTACAGTGGGAGCAGAGAGAAAGGAGCCACCTGCGAGGGCCAGAGTCACTAAGAGCCAGGGTATATTGAAGATGGACCTCGAAGGATGTGTGGGCTAGGGATTGTCCAAGTACAATGTGGAGAAATAGGGCCTGGACTTGCAATGGCCCTGGGAGACGCAATGGATGCCTGCAATAATCAAAAATAGGTCTTTGAATTGTGAAAGGTGAGATGTTGACTTGGCAAGGCAAGCCAGGGTCTTGGTCTGGAAACACAAATGATGTTCCTGTCCTCAAGGAATGCTCTCTTAACTAGGGGTTCAGAAACCGAAAGCAATATTTCTCTTTCCCAATTCCTCATGTCCACACGCAGTGCTGGGCACAGTGTAAGTTTCCAAAACTCAACAGCAGACTAAGCGATGGACTCACCTTCTTCTTAGCCCAGGTGAGAGACGTCTGCAACCCTTTCTGTGTGCTGACTTCTTTGTGCACTAAGGACACGTTTTCCATCTGTCTTAAAGCAGTTCAACATTTTTGCTGCATTGCTGAGGCCATTTTAATTTATCACTTTGTTTTAAAGAACCGCACCATCCAAAAATAGCACCGAATTACTCATTCTGTTCTAGGGTAGATGGTACTGCAGCCTCTTGTGAGTCCTGGCATCTTGTGCCAGTGAGGCCAGGGTCAGCACAGGTCTGAATTTCTGAATTCTAACAGCCACGAATGAGAGCTGCTTGTTTACTGAAGCAAATTTTGAGCTTTCTTTAAACCACCAAACCCACTGAAGAATGTCTGACCAGCCCGGGAGAGAGCTGGGTTCTAAATTCCTCCTTTGTGTCGATCCAGGCAGGCTGCAATGCATTAGGAAGACTTGTCTTACCAAGTCTTCTTTCTCCTGCTCCTTACAGCGTCCTCTCGGACACCTGGTTTGAATGTTTCGTTTTACATAGGATTTCGCGTTTTCGGCCTACACAGAACTTATTTGAAGATTGCACTGCAGCCTCCTGCCTGATAACTTAAAGGGAGAATTTCTTAAGAAATAGAGATCAGGGCAGAAGGTTTGTTGGAATTATTTGTGATTACTCCTGTTTCCATAATGAATGGAGTTCCCTCCCCATCTCTTCCTTGCCCCCTGCCCCCTTCTTGCCTGCATAAGACAGTCTCCTTTCCGTGGTCTGTCTTGAAACTCACCATAATGGAATATATATGAGGATTAGGCATCAACTTGTCAGGCCTTATTAAATCTCCGTAGTCAAGCTTGCTTTTGTGTTTCCCATTACCTCTGCAGTCAGGGAGACTCTCCAGAAAGGAAGAATTTCCCACCTCCTCTGGGAAATGCGCCCCCTCCCCCAGTTTTGGCAGAGCCTTGCCTGGGGTCAGCGAGCATTGCAGACTGCAATGGTTTCCACTTTGGCTGACTTTGAAACGTGGCGTGTCACAGAAGACCTTTCGGAGGTGCACGCAGTCAAATTCGGTTAAAGAGGGAAAGGCCAAAAAAAAAAAAAAGGGGGGGGGGAGGCCAGCTGTCAGTGGTGTTGTTCAATGCTCCGCAGAAGCCATGGAATCTGGGCATTCATAACCCCCGTCCCCAGGGAGCCCAGACAGCTTGGGATGCAAGAACGTGAAGAGGGAGATGGACCAGGCTGCTTTCAACAAGTCTCCTAGCATTGCTTGCGGCTACTGCAGTGCCTTGATTGCCCCTTGTTTTTTCAAATAAGTGGAAATAAGGAGACTTGACAGGGTTAGGGAAGCCTACCAGAGCTGTTAAAGGTAGAGCCACTGGACTAGTCAGGGCTTGAAGGCAACATCGCTCTTGGAGCTAGGCAAGGCCTAGGACATCCGCTGCGAAGGAAGAAAGATGGGCACGGGGGCAAGTGGGTGATTCGGGTGGCCCAGGGTCCACCTTGCTGCAAAGCGAGCTCTCCCAACTTGTGCGCCCAGAAGAGCTGCTGCACCTCTCTCTGGCAGTCTTCCACGTCAAAGAAGTCATCCGCGGATCGGCAGAGACCGGTCTTCCTGCAGGCTGCCAAGAAGACGCAGGGTCACTGAGAGTTTATGTTGTAGGAACAGCCGGACCAGGGAGGGAACTCAACACCTTGTGGTCAGAGTGACCGTGAACGCTCTGAAAGGGAAAGGCCTGATGTCAGACCTGGGTCTGGGCAAACAGTGAACTCAGAGGCGTCATTGCCATTTGCCATCTGCCGACCCTTTGGAAAGCTGGAAATCTTTACACACACACACACACACACACACACACGGGCACACCCTTTCCGCTGGCGCTTATCAGCCCTTATCAAGTCACTTGGCTCCAGAGCTTTACAGAAAAGATTCAATGAATCCTTTGGGGCTCTGTTGCCTCTCCCTGAAGGTATTTGCGAGCATGAAAGAACCAGACTGAAACTGGTATTTTGTAGTGCAGATTGGCAAGGAAGGTGGAGGAGGCATTCATGGTGGCAGATCCTATCCCCAGAGGTGTGCCACATGACTGTGGTGCTGCCTGGAAACCTAAGGTCCTAGAAAAGTGCCAGAGCGGGATGCAGGAGGCCTGGGCTCTCCCCAGAGGCTACCCCCGGCTCCCAGCTAAGGGACGTGGGTGCTTCACCTCTGGGCTGCCCGTGTGCTGCTCGGTTGCTCGAAGGAAGACCAGGAAGAGGAAGGAGAGGACAGGCACTCCCTCCTCCTCTCCTCCTCCCTCTGCCTCCTTCCTCGCTGCTGGGACCACTGGGGAGATACCAGGCTGCAGAGGGACACTGCGCCTGGGGCCGGTTTTCCCCAGAATTCCTCTACAGAGTGCACCTGGGAGCAGCTGTCGGTGGAAGGCGGGGCGAATGTGCGGTGTGTGGGCCCTAAGATGGTGCTCACAGACCCCACGCTGCCTTTCTCTCCAGTCCTAACCAGCAGGTCCCCAAGATGTCCTGATTGTCTAGCTTCGGGAGTAAGAACGCTCTGTGGCCAGAGCAGAGGTTGCCACAGCTGAGCCCTCATCCAGCCCTTCCTGTGCTGTTTGCCTTCCCTCTGGGAAGGGGCCTAACTAAACTGGTTGTATCAGAGCGGCCTGAGAGAGATCAGGTAGGGCACAGGTGAAAGTGTTAATAAAAATTAAAAAAAAAAAAAATAGAACCTGCAGAACAGGTCTTGTTCTTTTTCAGTCCGCTGGCGCCTGCTGCCAAGATCAGAGTGGTCGTGGGAGATGTGATGAGTGTGAGGAAGGCCAGGGAAGCAACTGGCCAGGACTGCAGTTATTTCAGGAATACTACTCTTAAGGCTGTGCCCCGTGCCCCGTGCTGGGATATTCCCTGGGGGATTCACGATCTGATGTTATAACCCCGTGATGAAGGTAACTGGGCCATGTGTAGGATACATGGAGAGCTGGTCGCCAGGGTGCCCCCACCTCAAGTCCAGGTTGTCACTGGGCCCCTGTTGCATGCTGGACACTGAAGATCATGTGTTTTTCCCACTCTTTGGGGCCCAGGGGGCTTAAACACAGGGTGGAACTAGAGCAGGCGGTGGCGAGGTGGGGGCCTTGGGGAAATAAAGTGTGCGGTGCAGTTCCACGGAGGGAGTGGCCCAGGTACAGGAGGGGAGCCATCCCAGCCGAGGGAGCCCTCTGGGCGGGCATTGTGGGCATGAAGGAAGGTGGAGGTGGGCTGGAGGTGATGGGGAAGGTGAGGGGTCACATCCCCTCCCTCTCTTAATCTCCCCACCCTTGCTCTTATTTCTGCAGAGAGAGAGAGAGAGAGAGAGAGAGAGAGAGAAGAAAAGGAAAACATTTAAGGCTGGGCTTTAGTAGCTTAAAGGAGGTAGAATAATATTAAGTGTGGTTTCTAATTCCAACAAATCAAGCCAAAATAAACCCAACCTGAGAACACCCTGAATGTCCATCCACAGGAAAATAGTTAAATACAAGACATCCATACTGGTCAGCGTGATGGAATAGTACTTAGTTGTTAAAAAGAATAGGGTAACTCCAGAGTACAAACACGAGAGCCAGTTGAGAAGAATTGTTAAATAAAAAAGCAAATCATGGGAAATAAGGGCTTATGTATTTAAAGAAATACGTGTGCTTTAATTGCATTTATGCAATTTCTGTGCATTTCTGTATATGTGCGTATATAAATATGTAGATAAAAGTTCTGGAAAGACATCTAACTTCTGGAATGGAGCAGGGTCAGTGGGACTGGAAGATGGCAAAGAAAGGATTGTCACTTTCTGCTCAGTTTGTTTCTGCTTTGTTTATAATTTCGCCTGAACACGTCTTGCTTGGGTAATTTTTTTAGGGGGCAAAAAGCAACTGGATAGAAGTGCAAAGCTCTTCCCAAAAGACCTATAAAGTCATCCTTGCTCGTTCTGTCCTGTCTCCCACATTCTGGACACGCTCCTGAATCCCAGTGAAACCCAGATGCCGCGGGAGTTCAGTACTGCAACGGTCACCGTGAACAATGCCAAACGAGAAACCAAAGCGAACGAGGATACCAGTGGTCCCGGACATGTTTGCCGGCTTCTGTACTGTTAGAAAAGGGGGGTTAATTCGATTACTTCTAAGGAGTTCCTTTTCTAGTATTTAATAATTCTAAGGGAGTCCTTTTGTGGTCACCTAGGAGTAAACAAAGAAGTGAAATTGCAATGAAAATAAATCCTTGGGGCTGGCCTTGTGGTGCAGGGGGTTAAATCACTGCTTGCGACATGCATCCTATATTGGAGCGCCAGTTTGAGTCCTGGCTGCTCCACTTCCAACCCAGATCTCTGCTAATGCATCTGGGGAGGCAACAGAAGATGGCCCAAGTGCTTGGGCCCTTGCCACTCACGTGGGAGACCTGGATGGAGCTCCTGGCTCTTAGCTTCAGCCTGGCCTAGCCCTTGGGAAGTGATTCAATGGATAGAATCTCTTCCTCTCTCTCTCTCTTTCTGCCTTTCAAATAAATAAATACATCAAATAAATAAATACATTCTCCTTGTGAGAATCCTCAATTTTTATGCAGTCATGGAGAATATAGATTTCATTCTAATGTAAATTTAAATTAAAATATGTCAGAGACACATTACCCCAAGAGCAATATTTTGTACAATATCTCCTCTTTCCTGATTACCACTCCCCCCCACCTGTCCATGATATTGTTTGCTCTAGAATGAAGCCAACAGTGAGCCAAGGTATCTAGAACTAACAAATCCCTCAGTGATAAATGGGAAAACTACCAAAACCTCATGGAAAATGGAATTAAAAGATAAGTAAGTTTGTTTTTGTGCAAAAAAGAAAGAGTATAATCCACATATACAACTTGGAATTAAAAGATAGGCTTATTTTGGCCCATTTCTGTTTTGAAACCTATGCATGGCTTCTTCATATTATGCATTTTCATGAGTTTTTTTCTTTTGAAGACCTCTTCTATGCATGGGTTTTCATTTTTTTTGCAACAAAAATAAGCTTATCTTTTTGTTCCATCTTTCCATGAACTCTTTGAAGTACCCTCAAAAAGAGGTACTTCCCAGTCCTGACCAACAGCAGCTCCCACCCATAGCTCATGCATTGAGGAGATCATTGAACTCTTCAGTGTCTTTCCTACAGAAACCTGCAGGCAAGCTCTGAGCTTGGTCACGCTGTCTCATCAACTGCACTTGACTCACAGGAGTCCTGGATTATCTGGAATATTCCTTCCTTGGACCTCCGGTTCAAGTCAGACCGGCAAGATGGTTTGCCAGGGCTAGAAAACGGCTATCAGTACCAGAACTTCTATCCCCATTCTAGAACTCCAGCGCTGCTGCTTGTGACTGCCCTCCCTGTTAGGAAACTGGCGCAGTTTTAGCCAGGTGGCCACATGGCCCAGCTACCTGAGCCAGGCTCCACCCCCATCCTAATGGGATTCGCTGCTCCTGCTTCCCTGTCCACCCTCAGGTGAAGTTTTAAAAGGGCCTGTTCCTGCACACGTGCTCTCTCGGTCCTTCTCTCCTGTGCTTTCTTGGCCTCTCCTGGCTCCTCTCCTCCTCTCGTCTCTCTTCTCCCTCCTCTGTCTCTCTCTCTTACAGTCTCCTTCTCTTTTTCCTTCGCCGCCCCTTCACTCCGGTCTGTAGGGTGTTCCCCAATAAACCCTTTCCCTTACTCTGGCGTCTGGTGTGCTTTGCGATGGCTAACATCAATATATAACACTCCCCATTAGTGAGTCCTGCGGCTCAGGTCACTTAACCTGGGCAGGCTTCCCTTTCCTTACAAGCACCCTGGGCCGCACAGTTTCCAGGAAAGAGAATGTGTTGAAACTGCGTGTGAGATCCTCAAGGAAGGAGCTCTCAAAGGAGCGAAGATTCTCCTTGTGAGAAGAGCAAAGTAACCCTCTCCTTCTCCAACAGGTGCTCTCTGAATGAAGCGCCAGGACAGGAATGTTCCCCTGACAGCCCGGGGTCCCCTGCTCCAAGTCTGTCCCAGCCTGTGACTGGGGCGCCTGGCATGATTCCCAGGGTTCATGAACCAGTTGGGTGGAAGGGAGAGGAGATTCCAAGATTCCATGATTATTGCCGCTAACCTCTCTCGGAAATTAAGCAATTTTCTCTTTCAAATGTGGTAACAAACCACAGTAATATTCTTAGTACCTGTGGCTTAATCATCAATGCAAATCACAAATAATTTCATATCACATTACAGTTGTCCCAGATATCTCAAGATGTCTGCACGTGTCACACTGCAAAACTACGGAAGTCACTTAACCCGCAGCTGAATGCTTAATGAAGAACATATCAAAATTAAACATCTTAAAAAGTATTTAATGCACTCAGCTTCCTTTATACTCCAGTGTATTTTCTGTTACTGTCTTACGTAAAGATAATATGGTGAGGGGTGCGTCAACTACACCAGGCTGCCGAAGGGATCCGCAACCAATTAAGATTAAGAACTTCTGCTGCAAGTGGGGTTAGGAGGAGGTCTGCAAATGTTCCTAAAGGTCTGTGTCAATGTCACTTTATTTACGCATTCCTGAGATTCTGCCTCCAGCTCCTGAGCTCCTCCTAACCAAATATGCTAAGGAGGAAGCTGCATCTGTATAAACACCGGCCAGCTCAAGTGTCAGGTTCCCTCCTCCTGTTCACAGTTGCTTGAAGGCAACAGTTAATGGCATTAGAAGGATCAGATATCCTGCGTGGCTGGAAGAAGAGAGAGGAACTTCTTAGGGATTACAACCCAGACATTTTGGCTTAACTCTGCTCCCTTGTTTTCTTTGTTCGAATGAAGAACAACCAATAAGTGTTCTGAAAACCAAAGAGTGGCCCAGAACCTGTGAGTTCTTGTTTAATTTTCTCATAGGGCATCAGGGCACCATCTAATAGCTGCTTAAAGCTTCATGTCTCAGGGACAATCTCTGATGACTGCCTAGACCTGGTATGACAAATGGATTTCGCCAATTTGCTCCAGTTACCAACGTGTTGAGAAAGGTCCTGAGGTTTCTCCAGGCATACAGAGGGGAAAGATGCAGTGATTGATTGCTGATGTCTGCTATGCTAAGGGGGTGTAGCTGTAATTATGCAGCGTGCAGCCTAACTGGTGCCGATGGCCTCCTTGCCGTGAGATCCAGACGAGAAAACATCTTGAACATCCCTTCCACATCCTCACGCTGTGCTGAGCAGAAAGCGGAGCCCTTAGCTCCTGGAATTATTTTGCTAAATGACTGATTTATATTGATGAACAAGGAGCACGAAACACAACATGACGTTGTATGAAGCTGCCTGGGATGCCAAGAAACATCGTAACACCATTGATGGAGCAGGAATCTACTCAGTCATTCGTTTGATCACGGAAAATGGGATTGCTGTGCTTCCTTCCTGTGTGTCAGTGTCATAAAGTCTGACCTGGTGACTTCTGCTCGGGAACACTTCTCCCAGATCTGATGCTTTGTTTCCTCTGCAGGACCTGGTGGGGGTGGAGGAGCCCAGTCCCGTCTCAGCATCACCAAGGGCCTGGACGCTCACACAGCTGTTTCTAAGCCGCTCTCCCCAGTGGCACCTCCAGCAGGCAGACTCCATTCTCCTTATTCCTTTTTTGCAGATGAAGAAACTGGGACCCCAAGAAGCCAAGGGACCTACCCAGAATCCCGTCCTCAGTTCCGGGGCTTTCTATCACAGGACATGGCTGTCCAGCGTTCTGCTTGCTTACATCAGGGTCTCCTAAAAATAAAACAACTCTTTCATGACATGTCTCATCTTCTCGTCCTTTCTCTCGGTTTAGCAGAATTTAAGGAATCTGCTTACCCACTTGCACTTTGTCTTCTGCCAGCCCAGACAATTTCAATTAATGGACTCCCAACTACAAGCTTCCAGCCACAGCTCAGCAGGGATCCTGGCTGCACTGGTTTTGTTTTTGTTTTGAGATGTTATGAAATAGGCAAGTTGTCTTACATTTAAGCATTGACCAGTCCGGAAAGGCTGTTATTTGCTTCCAATTAAAATACACAGGAAAGAAGATGGATGGGTTTAGGGGATTGCCTTAAACTAAATGATTAAGTTCCCTGAGTCATTTGTGGTTCCTAGTGGTCTTGTCAAACCAGTGGTTGAGACCTCGACCCTACATTTTACCCAGCTCTTAGTCCAATTCTCTGACCTCTCTTCATCATACCACAGCCCTGGGCTCTGTCTATAGGAATAAAAAGCATTCTTTTGTTTCCTTCAGTCTCATACATTTATTTGTCCACTAACCATGTGCCAGTCATTCTAACAGACAAGTTGAAGGTAAAGGGTAATCCTAATTTAATAAGGAGAACCATACAGAGTACGTAATTGTTAACCCAGGGGATATTTCCTAGGGAAAGAGCACAATAAAGCAATGGGGGAGGGATGAGGAGAGAAGGTTTTTAAAGATTTCTTTTTATTTATTTGAAAGTCAGAGTGTCAGAGAGATCTTATATCCACTGATTCACTCCCCCAAAAGGCCACAATGACCAAAAGCTGGGCCAGGCTGAAGTCAGGAGCCCAGAACTCCATCTGGGTCACCCCACATGAATGGCAGGGGTCCAAGGACTTGGGCCATTTTCTGCTTCTTTCCCATTGGCAGGGAGCTGGGTCAGAAGGCGAACAGCTGGAACTCCAACTATTGCTCCAATATGGAATGCCGCTGTCATAGGCTACAACTTAACCCACTGCACCACAAACACGGGCCCCATGAGGGAAACACTTGAGGCAGAAAAGAACTCCCTTGAAAGATAAGCAGGCAAAAGAGTGGGCTCAGATCTGGGGAAGGGAACGTCAGTGATGGTGCATCTAGAGATGGGAGAACCAAGCTGGAAAGCTAAGCAAGTCAAGTCACAGACAACCTTGTGTGTGTGCTACAAATTGGGACCCACAGCCTGAGAGCCAGCAGTCACTTGATTATTAATTTTGTCCTGCTTGCTTTGGCTGCTTCATAGACAGTAGAGTTGAGAGAAACAAGAGTGCAAGAGGGAAGCCAGTGTATTCTAGGGGAAAAATTCTGGTAGCCTGAGTCATGGTCGAGGTCGGGGGAGGGGGAGAAAGAATTCAAGAGTCTCCAGCTCAAGAGGTGGGCACTGTGGCCCAGCAGGCTGAGCGGCTGCTTGCCATGTCCATAACCCATGTCAGAGTGCACAGGTTCCAGCCCCAGGTTCCCTGCTTCGGATTCAGCTTCCTCTCAATGCATCCTGGGAGGCAGCACATGATGGCTCAAGTGCTTGGGCCTCTGCAACCCCAGTGGGAGACTCAGATGCAATTCCAGACCAGCCCAGGCTGTTGCTGGCATTTGGAGAGAGAGCCAGCAGATGAAACCTTTGTGTGTGTGCGTATGTGTTTGTGTGTGTTTGTATCTTTCTCTCTCTCACTCTGCCTTTCAAGTAGATGAAAATAAACAAACAACATTAAATATAATAGCTAGAGGAAGTTGGAATATAAAAAAAATGTCCAGGTTAGAATGCCAGTGTGGCAGGCAGTTCTTGCTTAGGTCCCCTCATTGGGTTATCATTTTGCTATTGCAGGCTCTGAGCTGCTCTACTTAGCGCTGAGTTGCTGGTACTAATCATAGAGAAGCTCCATGCTGACAAGACACTGGCTGGTTAAGTGCAGGGAGTCTGCAGGAGGGTTCCTCTCAGCGCCTCAAGTCCAGGAGTTGTACATATGCTGCATGGCAGACACCAGTTCTGATGGGAGTGAGACAGGTGTTGGCAGTTAATTTTAGGATGTACAGGGAAGTAACGAAGCAAAGAAAACAATCTTGACTGTGGTAAAGCCAAGCTGTACTGAGCACTGAATGGTCCCTTAAGAGACCACAGCAACCCCAGAGCCTCAAGGACAGTCTGGGAGCCAGCATTTCTCTCTCTTTGCTTTTGTGCCGCCACCAGCTACCAATTCCCTGGATTCCTCATTGCTGCTGCCGCCACATGGCTTCTGCTTACTGCCAGTGTGTGTGTGTGTGTGTGTGTGTGTGTGTGCTGTAGAGTTTCACTCTCTACTATTGTAGATTTTCCCCACCCTTTAGTATCCCTGAACCCTAACATCAAAGACCAGAAAACTATCATCCCTGATAGTTAAAATAGAAAATTAGGTTTGGACCCTTTATAGGAGTATTCAACTTCCATCACTACTGTGAGATACCTGAGAGAAGGTAATTGCATAAACAGGAAAAAAATCTATTTAGCTCACAGATTTGCGGTTCAAGTTAAAGATTCAGTGGCCCACTCCTTTGGCCTGTGACGTAGGTGGTGATGGTGGAGCATGAAGCCCAAGCAATGGAAGGATCGCATGGCAGGCCAGGAAACAGAGTGAGTGAGTGGGCCCAACTTGGCTTTTATGGCCTATCCTCTTGCAAAACTACTTTCTAGGGGCATTCCCCCATAACTTAACAATAGATCTGCCTCCTGAACACTACAGTTGCATTGAATTTCCATCTTCTTTTTTTCAAAAGATTTATTTATTTATTTATTTGAAAGTCAGAGTTACAGACAGAGAGGAAAGGCAGAGAGAGAGAGAGAGAGAGAGAGAGAGAGAGGAGAGGTAGTCCATCTGTTGGTTCACTCCCCAATTGCCCACAATGGCCAGAGCTGCGCTGATCCAAAACCAGGATCCAGGAGCTTCCTCCAGGTCTTCCACATGGGTGCAGGGCCCAAGGACTCGGGCCATCCTCTACTGCTTTTCCAGGCCACAGGAGAGAGCTGGATCAGAAGTGGAGCAGCTGGGACCAGAACCGGCACCCATATGGGATGCCAGTGCTTCAGGCCAGGGCTTTAACCCACTGTGCCACAGTGGGGGAGGGGGTGCGGGGGCTAAATTTCCATCTTCTTAGAATCATTAACCTATGACCTTGGGGGCTGAAATCTGACATGAGTTTAGGAGCCATATCCTACTGAAACTACAACACTCACCCAACTCTGCAGTAATCATTGAGGTCAGGTAAAAAGGGATACCTGTGGGGCTGGCACTGTGCCTAGTAGGCTAAGCCTCTGCGTGTGGTGCCAGCATCCAATATGGATACCGGTTCATGTCCTGGCTGCTCCTCTTCTTATCCAGTTCTGCTTGTGGCCTGGGAAAGCAGTGAAAGATGGCCCAGGTGCTTGGTACCTGTGTATGAGACCCGGAAGAGGTTCCTGGCTCCTGGCTTTGGATCAGCCCAGCTCCAGCCATGGTAATGGCCACCTGGGGAGTGAACCACTGGATGCAAGACCTTTCCCTGTCTGTAACTCTGCCTCTCAAATAAATAAATAAAAAGGGATACCTGTGTCACCAGGGATTCTGGAGTTCCACCTTAGTCACACATCAGAGGATTAGTTCTCCAAACAAGTGGTGGTCCATTAATAATTTATGGCAACTTTTTGAAGAAAAAAATGTCATTGGCAGGCACTTAGGATCTCATGGCTTCTCCTGAGGATAATATTTTCCTAAACATAGATAACTATTTTCAGAACTTTAAGTTCTAACTTTCTCTGTTGGAAAAGGAGAGATTATTAGGTTGGACATTAGTTGATTTTATTTTAAAAGATTTAATTATTTATTTGAAAGGCAGAGTTACAGATAAAGGGAGGGAGAGAGAGAGAGAGAAAGAGAGCACTTCCACCTACTAGTTCACTCTCCAAATGGCTACAACAGCCAGGACTGGACCACGCTGAAGTCAGGAGCCTGGAATTCCATCTGGGTCTCCCACGTGGGTGGATGGCAGGGGCCCAAGTACTTGAGCCATCTTCCGCTGCTTTCAGAGCTGCATTAGCAAGGAGCTGGATTGGAAGTGGAGCAGCCAAGACTCGAATTTTCATTCATATGGGATGCAGGTTTCACAGGCAGCAGCTTAACCTACTGCATCGCAACACCAGCACCAATTTTTGAGTAAATATTATGCATAAGAAGCATTCCTCAGACATCGGGGTATGTGTAGAAAGGAATAAAATGCAGCAAAACTAGCATACACTGCCTCTTTCCTTTTGAAAATTTATTTATTTATTTGAGAGACAGAGTTATAGACAGAGAGAGGGAGAGACGGAGAGGGGTATTGTCCATCCACCAGCTCACTTCCCCAAAAGCCACAATAGCCAGAACTGGGCCAATCTGAAGCCAGGAGCCAGAAGCTTCCTCTGGATCTCCAATGTGGCTGCGGGGGCCCAAGCACTCAGGCCATATACTCCAGTGCCTTCCCAGGCCACCAGCAAAGAGCTGGATCAGACGAGGAGCAGCCAGGACTTGAACCGGCCCCCATATGGGATGCCAGTGCTGCAGATGGAAGCTTAGCCCACTATGCCACAGTGCCAGCCCCTACACTGTCTTTTTCTCTATCAAGGGTCTCATAGTCACAGACTACAACAGTTATGCCTCCTTGAACACAAGCAACAGAAAGGAGCACTGGCAAACCTCAGCAAAATAGAGTGTGTTGGGGAAATATTGAAAGGAAACAGATAGCGGCCAGAGATGAGGGGCCCATGGAGCAAGACCCATGGGACTGATCAGTCTGACAGCAGGAACCGTGTGTCAGATGTAGCACTGTGGGGAAAGAGCTCCAGACGCACACACAGGTGCTAAAATGATGAAGAGGAGTATGAAAATCACCCTCAGGAAGTCCGGGTAACGGTCATCCTGGGTATAAAGATAGGACTGGTGACACAATTCATGGGCCTCAAAGCCTAACGAAAATGCAGGGCCATTTGTTAAAAGCTCATAAAGGGTTTCAAGAAGGCAGTTCCCGCACAGGGCCCTGCTGAGTGTGCAGCCGTGTGCGAGTGCACAGGCCACACAGCCATGCAGCTGTCCTGGGAGACGGAGAGGGCTTTCAACTGGTGTGCAGCACACGGCAGGCTTGGGAGGAAGCAGCCTACAATGTTGACAGAGGGGCCACGTGGCGCTTGCTTTCAGTCATTTGTAAATGGTCTACTCTTCTCTATGTGTGCTATATTGCACAACTTTTACAAAATGAACTGTATCTGCTATCCTTGTGTCAACTGTACAGCCTTCAACATGCCAGGAGAAAAAGTCTGAGCGGCCAAGTTCAGGGCAGATGCCCTTGACCTGGCAGTCTATTGATAATAATACTACTTTTAATAACAAACCTCGGAAGGCATACAAGAACAAGATGAGGAAGAAGTACAAGAGCCAATCCGTGTACTAGCGGTTACTACATGGTTTAGGTGATGTTTCTGAATTAACCCATTAAATATACATAACAACCCTGTGAAACAGCGACTTCTCCCTTCAGCTTCCAGAGCAGGAAGTGAGTACTCGGACCTATTGACCGCTAAGATCTCACACCAGGTGGGAGCTAATTCCTTACCAGGAATCTGGGCGTATATTGATAAAGAAAAGATTGTGAGTAGCCAAGAAATAATAAATATCCACTCCAAGTTCAAATAAAGCAGAGATTTACTACAAGCTATTTGTTCTTGTTTCGAATAATCCTTTATTGGTTTTCCAAGTTCTTGCCCTAAGCTAAGTAATAGAGAAAGAAGGTTGAACAAGACCGTGGCCTTCAAATACTCTAATGTGTTAGGTAAGCAAAGGGCAAGAGGGAAAATACCTCCAAGGGAAGTTGACTTGTAAAGAAATCATATGTACCAAGAGCCCAAGAGCCAAGGAAGGTGAGTGTTGGCCGTGTTGGGGTCCTCATCCCCACTTCACGTATCACGTATTCAAGGTGGCTTCGCGCTGCCCAAGCGCGCTCAAGAAAACTAAGCCCCCAGGAAGTGCGCCCTCCGACTTAACCCGATTGCGGTCGCCGTCACTTATTTGCCAGACTGGAACAGCTGAGGAGCAGGACTACACACATTAGACTCGTGGCTATGCAAGGCTGCCAAGGGGAGACTCATGAAGAGGCAGAAGTCTGGAAATCCCATTAGCGGCAGATGCGGCCCAGCAGGCGTGTCTGGGGAGGCACCGGCCTGCGCCCTCAGGGAGAGGCGGATCCATCATGGATCGTGACAGCCACTGCGGCTGAGCCGCGAGGCAGTGGATCCAGCCAGGCAGCGAGCAGGCGTCCCCTCGCTTCAGAGCAGGGAAGAGAGCGTAGGCCAGTTGCCAAGAGACACACATGCGAGTCGTTGAAGTGCTTCTGATCTGATGCTTGCACTGGGGAGGTGGGTGCTCAGTCTGAGGCCTGCCTCTACCACGTCACTTTGGGCACGTTGGTTCCCCTCTTCACACCTCGGTTTCCTGTCTGCAAAATGGAAATCCCGGTCCTAGGGTTGCTGTAGGAATGAAGGGAGCGGCCCATGCATGTACACGAGGGATCTCTGGTGGGCTGGTGGCTAGTATTCGACGCATCTACACAAGGGTACCTCCAAAGTCGTGTGGGGAAGGGAATTTGGAGTGCAGATACGTCTTCTGAAATCCATGCATCATTTCTCTGGGGTGGGTGTGCATTTTCCGTGAACTTTTTAAAGTCTTCCTGCGGTGGCAATGGTAATTATTGCCCATTGTATCCCTTATCAAATGTGAGAGTTGAATGAAAGGAGCCTTAAGTCCCTTTCCATTGCTAACATTCTGTGACAGTCTTGTCTTTCTTAAGATTTATTTATTTGAAAGGCAGACTTACAGAGAGGAAGAGGCAGAAAGAGAGAGAGAGAGAGAGAATCTTCCACCCCCTGGTTCACTCCCCTAATGGCCACAACTAACAGGGCTGGGCCAGGCCAAAGCCAGGAGCCAGAAGCGTCTTCCAGGTCTCCCCTGTGGGTGCACGGGCCCAAGCACTTGGGCCATCTTTACTACTTTCCCAGGCGCATTAGCAGAGAACTGGCTCAGAGGTGGAGCAGCTGGCACTTGAACTGGTGCCCCTATGGGATGCCGGCACTGTGACAATCTTAAAACAAAAATATCTGGGGCCAGCACTATGGCCTGGTGGGTTAAGCCTCCACCTGCAGTGCTGGCATCCCATAGGGGCACCAGTTCAAGTGCCAGCTGCTCCACTTCTGATCCAGCTCTCTGCTTATGGCCTAGGAAAGCAGTGAAAGATGGCCCAAGTCCTTGGGCCCCTGCAACCACATTGGAGACCTGGAAGAAGCTCCTGGATCCTGGCTTCGGATTGGCACAGCTCCGGCCGTTGCGGCTATTTGAGAAGTGAACCAGTGGATGAAAGACCTTTCTCTCTGTCTCCTCCCTCTCTATCTACAACTAAACCTCTCAAATAAATTTTTAAAAAAATCTTAATAAAAAAAAAAAAAGGTATTTGAGATGGGCTATTCCCTGTTCATTCCTTTTGTTCTTAAACATTTATGAGGCTGGAACTCCGTGAACAGAACTTGGCTAGCCGATGGGAGGCTTTCCCAGTGTGGGTATTTTTCACTTCTTTCACGCTGACCAAAAGCCCTGATGATGCTCATGCAGGAGCTCACGTACGAGGCCACTCTTTCAAGCTCCCCACTTCAGCGTTTGCAACGAGGGCAGCCAAGTGTTGACCAGGCAAGGAAACTTGGAGACTTCATTTTTCTGTTTTCCCTCCGTCCTGCCTCCACAGAGAGCCCATTCAGAAGGGCCGACTCGAGGCTGAGAGGAGCACACGGCACTGAAGGCGGTCGCAGGACACGAGACGTCTCGATTTAGAAGTTCAACGTGGAGATTACACTCGCTGGAAATACTCTCAATGTATATTTTAGTGGTGAATTGCTCGCATTCTTCCCATAGTTCCTGACCTCAGCTATTCCCTTCCCTCCGCTGTGGTTAAGGGTAAAATTCAGGAATGGATAACTTTCAGAGAACCAAGGAGACAGGACTTTGCCTGTGGTCAGAAAAAAAAAAAAAAGGCAAAGAAAGAAAGCAATTTCAGTTGCTTGGAGCTGGTTTATGAGAAGTCGGGGGTGGAGAGAGCAGAGAGAGAAGGCCTCTTGGGGGGCTCTGCTGAGACTCCAGTGCCCTTTTTGTCTGATTTTGGTTTGTGGTACCACTGGCCCAGGGCAAACATGAACTTGCACTCATGTACCCTAGGCGACACACGTGAAGGAGAAAAGCTTAGACATGGTATAAAAGCTACAGAGAATAAAAGCAATCCATAGCAAAAGCAAATGCCACTTCCCTGCTGGTGTGGGTGTCGTGTCCCACAGCTGACAGCACCCTCAGAGAAACCTAACTGCCTGTTGTGGTGTCACACTGATGACCCCAGAAGGGGCAGCTCAGATCACTAACTAACCCTACTGGGTGGGCACTTGGATGGGCTTCGTCCCCCTTCTGGGTCCCCATCTTTGACAGGACCCCTTCCCTATCCGCATGAGGAATTCCTGTTCTTTCACTGGCCCTGTTGGTGACATTTTGGGTCTTCCGTTTTGTCAGGGGGCAAAGGTTACGTGCAAATGGATGAATGCTTGGAGGAAGCTCTTTCAATGTCCTTAATGGTGAATTTCCCTGGAAAAAAGATTTCTAATAGAATAGGTATAAATCATTTGGATGGATCCCAGATACAAAACTCAATGTGATTTTTAAAATTAAAACTTGTGTATTGCGATTGGCATTGTGGTGCAGTGGGTTAAGCCGCTGCCTGGGATGCCGGCATTCCATATGGGCACGGGTTCAAGTTCCAGCTGTTCCACTTCTGATCTGGTCTCCTGCTAATGAACCTGGGAAGGCGGCGAAAGATGGCTCAAGTGCTAGGGTCCCTGCCACCTATGTGAGAGGCCCCGGTGAAGCTCCTGGCTTCAGCCCGGCCCAACCCCAGCAGTTGTAGACATCTAGGAAGTGAACCAGCAGTTGGAAGTTCTCTCTCTCTCTCGCTCACTCTGCCTTTCAAATAAATAAATAAATCTAAATAAATCTTTAAAATAAAAACCCTTCAGCAACAGTTTGATAAGCCCATTTAAAAAAAAAAAAAGAAAGAAAAGGCAAGAAACCACAAATCAGACTTTTGAGTTCATGCAACTCACCAGATTTGTGAGGCAAGGGAACTAGCAAAAGAAGTCTACGATCACCCAGCAACTGTTTGATTTCTTCCCTCTGCACACCCCCGCACCCACCCTCCAAGAAAAGAGCAACCCCTCTTTCAGAGCCCAGTCCTGCCCTCAGCACCGCCCCCAGCCCTGCTCTCGGAAAGCCCCGTAGAAAACGAGGGAGGCGGAAGACAATCATTTAAAATAGATCACATTGGGCTTTATTAAAAAACCAAAACAGCTGGGGCATTGATTTGCACGCTCGGTAATGCCGTTGGTATGCCTGGCCTGGCCAAGATATTAACACGATATTTAAGGAGACGTCAGGCAGCGTCTCCCGCACGAGGTCTGGCATTTTCCAACAGCGTTCTGGGGCTCCGGGTAATTCGTCTTCCTTCATGTCTCGCTCTGCAGAGCAGAGACGAGGGAAGGTTTACAAAATGATTTACTGTGGCACAGCCATTATGAGGAAAGCATGTGCCGCTTGCCCATCCACCCCCTCCCAGATGCTCAGCCATATGTCCCATCCCTGGCTCGAGGACAATCGTGTTGGTGGAGAAGGGTTCCTGGGACCTGGGTGTTTCCAACAGAAACCCCGGAAAGCCCTGAGGTTGCTGGCTCAGGTGAGAAGGCAGCAGGGAAGGGCCCATCCGTTTGGAGCTAAGTGTTTTTAAAGACGCATCAGGCAGGATGGAGGGAGGTCCAGGTCTCACTCAGGGCGGGGCCGGAAAGACTGCTGGGAGAGGAGTTCAGGCTTCCCCTGGGGCGCTTTCCACTCCTGCTGCCTCCCAGCTCAAGTTCCCCTCCTGCCTGCCTCGCCCCCAGCTGGCTGCTTTCTGCTGTCTTCTTGCAGCAGCCCGCAGCTCTGTTCCCAGGCTGCCACTTGGGCCTGGCTGTTTCCTGGCCCCAGCCTGTCACAGCACCAGCTCCAACGCCTCTGTTCTTAGAATGGAATCCACTTCTATTAAGCACCTAAGACTATGGGCAAACATGGCACTGGGTCCTGTGAAAGGCACGCAGAGATAGTGATGCGCTGGGTCTTGGCCTGGAAGGCGCACCATCTAGTTGTGAATTAGACCCTCCGTCGTGAGTCCTGGAAAACTTTGGCCAAGTTTCTTTTCTTTCTTTTTTTTTTTTTCAAAGATTTATTTATTTGAAAGTCAGAGTTACACACACACACACACACACACACGAGAGAGAGAGAGAGAGAGAGAGAGAGAGAGAGGTCTTCCATCCGATGGTTCACTCCCCAATTGGCAGCAAAGGCCGGAGCTGTGCCAATCTGAAGCCAGGAGCTTCTTCCGGGTCTGCCACAGGGGTGCAGGGGCCCAAGGACTTGGACCATCTTCCACTGCTTTCCCAGGCCATAAGCAGAGAGCTGGATGGGATGTGGAGCAGCCGGGTCTCGAACTAGCGCCCATATGGGATGCTGGTGCTTCAGGCCAGGGCGTTAACCCACTGAGCCACAGCACCAGCCCCATCTTCTCTTTTTGAAGAGTCGTTTATTTATTTGAGAGCAGAGTTTACAGAGAGAGAGAGAGTTTTTCCATCTACTGGTTCATTTCCCAAATGGTCACAATGGCCAGGGCCAGGGCAGGGAGAAGTCAGGGGACTGGAACTGCATCAGGGTCTCCCCTCTGGGTGCAGGGACCCTAGCATTAGAGCCGTCCTCTGCTGCCTTTCCAGGCACATTAGCAGGGAGCTGGTGCAGAAGCAGAGCAGCCAGGACACACACAGACGCCGCTGTGGGATGCTGGCTTGCAGGAAGCGGTTTAACCGGATGAGCCACAACACTGGCCCCCTGGCCAAGTTTCTTAACCTCTTTCTCATTCAGTTTCTCCAACTGTGAAATAGGAAGAGTAACAGTCCATAGGGTTGCTATAAATACATTAATATGTGTGAAAAGCTTAGACTAGTACATGACACTCAGTTAAACGCAGCTGGCTTTGACTCCTAACAGGAAGGAGGGAAAAGAGAATAAAGTGATATTTAGTGATATTTATCTGCCATCCTTTGTAATGAGAGTTTTATATACATATATATATATAAAAACAATAATCATGTTACTGTGTAAAGTAGGCACAACTAATACTCTTGAATTTTGAATAAAAGGAGACTGTACCTCCTTTTGTGCAACTTTCAAATGTTTGCAGAGCTTATAGTCAAGACCAGAATGAGCTGGTCCTGGGCCGGGCATTGTGGTGCAGCAGGTTAGGCCGCCAGCTCTGATGCCAGCATCCCATATGAGCACTGATAGGTTTAAGTCCCAGTTGTTTTGCTTCCAATCCAACTCCTTGCCAATGCTCCCAGGAAAGCAGCAGGAGCCCCGCCACCCATGTAGGAGACCCAGATGGAGTTCTAGGCTCCTGGCTTCAACCTGGCCCAGTCCCAGCCATTGGGGCCATTTAGAGAGTGAACCAGCGGATGGAAGATCTCTCCCCCTACCCCTTCTCTGTGGGTGTGTATCTCCCTCTCTCTCTGCAAATAAATAAAATAAATCTTAGAAACAAAAAAGCTACTTGGTTCCAAAATCTATTTGTACTGAAAAGACAAATACAACTAATTTAAAACTTAAGTACTGTTTGCACAACCCCAGAGGATGCATGGCAAAGCGCTCTCTGGCTGATTTCCCATGTGTTGCATGGCGGGGGGATGTGTTGGAAGGGTTCACTTCCCAGGGAGCTGGTAGCGTCAGTGAGCGCTCCCCAGTACTTGGCCAGAGGGCGGCTGGATGGGAAGGGCTGCCTGGCAGGACCCATCACTTGGATGGAAGGACAGCAGCCACCCTGCCATGGCCAGCAGTGAAGAAGCCAGAAAAATAAACAGCCCCTTCTTACCCTCCTCCCCGTGTCTCCTTGCAGCGCCCTGAGCCAGGGCGCTCTTAGCTGCGACCCAGACCATCACCCTCCCTGGGCAGAGAGGGACTGGGTTCAGGCTGAGCGTGGCCCAGAGTGAAATGGAAGATCTTCCAAGCAGGTGTGTGACAGGACTAGACAGTGTACGTGGCACAGAAGACATGGACAACTCGATGCTTACTATTCTTTCTTATTGTTTTCCTGCTTTGCTTGGCTTTGTATTTGTGTGTCCAGCTCAGCTCCTCTGGCCTCACCACAAACGAAAAAATTGTGTAATCCCTTCAGTGGCAGGAGAAATGACTCACTAAAAAAGTCAATTGAGTTTTTTGCCTCTAATTTTTTTAAAGGAAGCTTTAAAAAAAAAAGGCTTGGAAATCATCATTTTTAAACACAACCTTTGTGATTTGTTTTATTGGAAGTTCTTAACAGGGGAATGGGGCCTGTTTGTTTGGATTGCTATGCAACGGGAAACACTGAGTAAATGGTTTCCCAGTTTTTATTATTTTAAACTTCACCCAGGAGAAAACTGATCCAAGTTTAAGAAAGAGAGGTGGAGTGGAACATAGACGCCAGTGTTTGCAAATTCTAAACGGGGCTGTAGATAATGCAGCCTTAAAGCAGACATTCACAAATAGAAAACCACGCTCATATTTCTCTCTTACTTTCAAGGTAACATCAATAGGAAATACGCCTTCATGTTTCCAGAATTTTCCTCAACCAATTTATTTACTGCATGCTAAATGATTACCGGAAGTTGAAACTGCATCACTTTTAATCAAACATCAGCTGAAGGCTCAGTGGATACAGAACTAGGGTTCATCTCACTGGCTCACAGCACGCACAGAACCCGCAAGTAGACAGAAGCAGACACAGGTGAAGAGGGAAGAGAGGCAAACGCCCCTGGGCCCCCCGAAATCCTCACCCTCTTCTAAGCTCAATCACCAGTTTTGCAAGATTCCCTGCTGAGCTATTAGGCCAGCAAGGTTGGGGTCCCCGTTCCGATGCTATCACATTGGCAGCCTTGATGCCGTTTCTGAATCTTCGGTTCAAGATACAGGGGGAAATGCACGTGCGGAGAGTGCCCTGAACTTGGTCAAATGAGACATCTGGAAGCCAGTGATGGAGAAAGAGAGCAAAGGTTAGGAGGAAAATAACACTCGGTAGCAACCAGCAAAACAAACTTTCATCTGCAGCAACACAGGGACCCTGCAGACAGACATCGGCCCGAGTGGCACAAGCTTGTCTTTTTGAAAACAGTCTTTGCTGCCTTAACTAATATCAGAAGACACGAAGTGCATCAAGTAAATAAAAATAATCAAAATCTCACTGTGTAGAGACTGCAGGGCTAACACTTGGAGACATTGCCTTCCCATAGTCTATATGCGCGTATGTGTGTATGAGGGGCCCTCAAACAGTTCCTGAAAAATGTGTAGTATGAAAAACTTATGCCTGGATTTCAACTTTTTTATGCCAAAATCGACTTATCTTTTAATTCCATTTTTCAAGGACTTTTGGAAGTCCTCTCATAAAAAAGTAAAGTCGCAAAGAAATAGAACAATTTTGTTTAATGATTAACAGTTCTTTTTTATTAGTCATACTGCTACTTTGGGGTTTTTTGGATTTTTTATTTATATAAAGGGAACAAATTTCATATAACAGTTTTATTTATTTTTTATTTATTTATTTATTTTGACAGGCAGAGTAGACAGTGAGAGACAGAGAGACAGAGAGAAAGGTCTTCCTTTTTCCGTTGGTTCACCCCCCAAATGGCTGCTGCGGCTGGCGCACTGCACTGATCTGAAGCCAGGAGCCAGGTGCTTCTCCCATGCGGGTGCAGGGCCCAAGCACTTGGGCCATCCTCCACTGCACTCCTGGGCCACAGCAGAGAGCTAGACTGGAAGAGGAGCAGCCGGGACAGAACCTGGCGCCGCAACTGGGACTAGAACCCAGTGTGCCAGTGCCACAGATGGAGGATTAGCCAAGTGAGCCGTGGCGCCGACCATATATACAGTTTTAAGAGCATAATGATAATCCCCCCATCCTCCCTCTCCTACCTCCCCTCCTTCTTTTCTTGTTTTTCTTTTAATTTTTACAATGATGTACTTATAATTTTCTTTTTAATCACAACTTTAACCCCTGAAATAGAACAAATATTTTTAAGGTAAAAAAACAGGATTACTTTACACATGCAATTTATGTCCTGCATTTTAAGTCTATCATTTTAGTTATACATTTCCCCATATCATTATATATTCTCGAGTGGCTGTTTTTAAACTAACTACAAACAATTCCTCAAGTGCATAATTTATTTAAACCAAATGCACATATATTGTTGGAATTCCTGTTGCTTCTAATATTTTCCTGTTACAAATAATATTTTGAAGAATATCCTTGAAAGATTATCTTTGTAATTCTGTCTGTAGGATGAATTCCTAGAAGTGAAATTACTGGGTGAAAAGTACCTAAATCATAGAGCCCAAATTGCCATCCAGATAAATTATGCCAAGTTTTGGGCTTGTGGGCAGCTTATGAAAATAACTATTTCATTCCACCCTACCAACCCGGAGGATTATCATCTTGAAAACTCTGGGTCTATTTGAGAAGTGGGAACAGTGCCTTCCTATTTTAAAATGTAATTTTCTTTGCTGAATAGTAAAGTCTGAGAATTTAACAAGGTGCTTCAAAAAGTTTGGGGGGCAAATGGAACTAAAAGATAAGTTTATTTTGTTACAAACGCTTTCAAGGTCCATGTACAGCTTTGTATAATACACATTTTCTGTGAACGTTTTGAAGATTCCCTTTGAGGCATAGATTTCAAATTTTTCACACCAAAATCAACTTATGTTTGAATCGGATTTTTCCATGAATGTTTTGATGTACCCTCATATCTGCTATGCCAAATCAGCTTTTGTCATCTTTGAAAAACTGATTTCCTTTTCAGTGGACTTTGGAGTACCAGCTCTGTGAGAAAAGCCAACTTCCATGTGACCTGTGCCCGAAACTCTCCTAATATAAACATCACAGACTCCCTATCAGCCGGGATTTTAATAATAATGCCAAACAATGGATTCTTTGCTGTCACGTTTTGTAATACAGTCATGCCAACTTTCAAAGACTGATACTCTCTGGAATTCCAAGCACAGTCTGAGGCAAGAGACATTGGCAGCTCTCCAACTCAGAATGGCAAGTGGGCACCCCTGTCACTCAGAGCCCACAGGGTGCAGGGGCAGAGACAGGGGACCTGCAGCCACCTGACACCTGTCCACCCCTCCCACATCAGGGTCTCCTAACACTCGTCCCAAGGACTCCCGTCACAGGCGGGGGAGGTCTACTGCACAAACTAGAGGACACGGAATGATAAAGGAACCCCAATGTATTGGAATAGTATTATCAAAACATTTATAATGTAGTATGTAGCTAGTTTATGAAGCACTACATAAGAAAGTCTAGCAGCAGATCCCAAAACTCACATCACTGCAAACCGCAATGAAGGTAAAAGTATTTCAAGATGGCCACAACAATCACTAAAATAGGAAAATGCTTAGCTGTATTAGTGACAAAGTCCAGGACCTGTAGACCCTGTTGCCTACCATCATAATGAAGGAAATGTTGCATTGTGTGAGTTTCCTGAAAGATGTCATTTTTGCCCCATCACAGGGAAGCCTTGAATTCTCTCCAGGGACTCCTGGTTAGGGACCTGTGGTCACATAAAGCGCTCTCAAGGTAGGACCCTGTGTAAATGAACTATCTCCATCTCCTCCCACTGCTAGAAATGTGACATTTTTTCTGGGCCCTATCCATTTTTCCCCCCTCTAATTACAACCGTTCTGGGAAGCTGTTGGAACGGTGCAGAAGGGTTGGCTACAGTGGAAGCTCTTAGTCAAAAGGTTGAAGTCACCACGTTAAAAATACCATGCTTGATGAAGCTGCAGGCGGTGTGTTCACACCAGATGCCATCCCTAACACCCTCACCCCAGGCTGTGATTTCACATCCCTGCCTACAGGTCAGGATCTCGCCCCAGCTTTGCCACTGAGCAGCCCGGTAACCAAGAAAAAGCCCCGTGGCATGCCTGAGCCTTAGCTTTTCTTAACTCAAAAACATCAATTTGGGAAAGACTCTCTTAAAGATCCTTTCCCAGCTCTGCAATATTTGACTTGAAAACTTGACAACTTGCAGTGCATTTGATGATGAACGTCTGTTTCCAAAAGAGTTCTTCAGCACCTAGACGAGACACTTTTATTGTTTTCTGAAATAAAGTTTCTATCCCTTGCTCATCCATGCCCTTCTCCCTTTTCCATTTTTGCCTCATCTTCCGTGAGAAACAGACTTTTTCTTTAAAGCAACAGCATCTGAATTCTTCTGTTGATTCTATGGTGGAAGCCGAAATTCTGCAGGTTGCTGGGTTTGGCACACTGCTCCCATCAAGTCTGAGTGCTCAGAGAATCGTGTCTCCCTTTCGCTGTTGGTTCCGATGTTCCCCAACCTCTGCTAAATGATTCTTCCTTCCTTAACAGGTAAGTTTTGCTTCCTTGCTTAGGCAAGGATTTCTTAGCCTTCTATGTGTTGTACTGAACAAGTGTTCTGTTCTACTCTCTTTCTCTAAGAAAGAAGAAATAGTCCTCGTGGCAGAGTTACAGAGAGAGGTAGAGACAGAGACAAAGGTCTTCCATCCACTGGTTCACTCCCCAAATGGCTGCAACAGCCAGAGCTGAGCTAATCCAAAACCAGGAGCCAGGAGCTTCTTCTGGGTCTCCCACACAGGTAAAGGGGCCCAAGCACTTGGGCCATCTTCTACTGCTTTCCCAGGTCTCAGCAGAGAGCCGGATAGGAAGTGGAGCAGCCGGGACTCGAACTGGTATCTATATGGGATGCCGGCACCACAGGCTGGGGCTTTAACCCACTGCACCACAGCACCGGCCCCCTGCCCACCTTTTTTTTTTTTTTTGCAGGTAGAGTGGACAGTGAGAGAGAGAGAGAGAGAGAGAAAGGTCTTCCTTTTTCCGTTGATTCACCCCCCAATGGCTGCTGCAGTTGGCGCACCGCGCTGATCTGAAGCCAGGAGCCAGCTGCTTCTCCTGGTCTCCCATGGGGTGCAGGGCCCAAGCACTTGGGCCACCCTCCACTGCACTCCCTGGCCACAGCAGAGAGCTGGCCTGGAAGAGGAGCAGCCGGGACAGAACCTGGCACCCCGACCGGGGCTAGAACCCGGGGTGCGGGCGCCACAGACGGAGGATTAGCCTATTGAGCCGCGGCGCCAGCCCTTGCCCACCATTTTTTACACAAGTGGTATTCTACTCTGTTCGAGCAGTCAAGCCCAGATTCAGAGGAGCCCTGAGTTTCAGGTGTCACAGTGAACAGGAGAGTGAGATGAATGAGGCAACCTGGCAGACACAGCAGGCCATTTGGGTCCTACGAATACTAACAAGGCAAGCGCCGGCAGCATTCCCTTTGATGTAAAGTCTTGCCTGATATTGCTTTGTGTGTCTGCATTTGTCCTTGGCAGGCAGAAGGCAGTTCCTTTCCAACGGCGAGGTGCCCTTGTGTATTGCTCCCATCCCTGAAACAGTGATGCATGCAAGCAGCTCCAGGGTGATAGAGAACGTGGTGGGGGGAGTTTGGAGCTGGTGGTGAGGGTGGGAGGTGCTCAAGGAGAGCCCAAGTACCCAGGGGAGGATATTAGCATGCGAGCCATGTCAGGTGTGGGACTTTGCACCAGGTTCTCAAAACAGTTTACCTTGAAGTAGGAATAATCTGAGAGGAATTCCAAGTAATTAGGAACAAAATGTTGAAAGTGATTTCCTTTGATTGAAACACAAAGAGGTTTGCAAATGCCAGCTGCACTTGCCACAAGTGAGTCTGGGTTACAAACTGGCTTGTGAATATTAATGAGCACAAGTGGCTAGACATCTCCTGGGTTCTATGGACATCCGTATGCTGTTTTCTAAATATTGCCAGTTCTCGCTCCCTTCAAAGATGGGGTAGATTGTTCTTCCTGGTCTCGTCGTCTCCTTGTGGTTGGATGGGACCATAGGATTTGTTTTAGCCAATGAGTAGAAGTGATGTGGATCTCTTTTGCTGAAGTATTGAATTACTCATGCAAGATCCACCCCATTGTGGAATGGGGACCACAAGTATGGGGACTTTACATGTTCTTTACAGAGTTCTCCCACTAGCCTACAGTGGCCAAGTAGCCTAAGCAAGAACCCAACCATCTGATTTAAAGTCCTGAGGATTAGAAACTCATCTGTTGCAGCAGCATAACCTAGATTGTTGTTAACTGTTTAAGGCCTGGAAGACCCCTTGCCTTGGCCTACTGCAGTCAAAAGTTACATATTGAACTGCATTGAACCATCCTTGGCTGCCTTGAGAAATCATCCCCACTGTACTTGGGCAAGGAACTCTCACAGTCAGGAAATTTCTTCTAAGGATTGGCATCGCAAGTTGACTTTCTATGGCTGCCTATCAGAGTCTTATGCTTTAGAAAGCCAAAGTGTTGTCATTAAGAGCCATGGCAGGCCCCAGATAGATGCAGAAAGATGTTCGTTGAGTCCTGCTTAGCCTAACAGCAGCCGTGAGAGGAACGCATCATCAGAATGCATTGTCTGCTTGCATAGAAGAAAGGGTCTTCAGAAAGTTCATGGAAAATGGGTAGTATGAAAAAATGCATGATTTTCCAACTTTTTGTACCAAAATAAGCTTATCTTTTAACTCCTTTTTCTGTAAACTTTTTTTTTAAAGATTTATTTATTTATTTGAAAGGCAGAGTTACACAGGGAGAGAAGGAGAGGCAGAGAGAGGTCTTCCACCCACTGGTTCATTCCCCAATTGGCCGCAATGGCCAGAGATCACAAGTTTCTTTCAGGTCTCCCACGTGGGTGCAGGGGCCCAAGGACTTGGGCCATCTCCTACTGCTTTCCCAGGCCATCGCAGAGTGCTGGATTGGAAGTGGAGCAGCCGGGACTCAAACTGGTGCCCATGTGGGATGTGGTACTGCAGGTGGTGTCTTTACCTGGTATACCACAACGCCGATCCCCTATTTTCCATAAACTTTTTAAGGATTCCTGATAGTTCTGTGGTTTTTAGTCTCTGAGCAGCTTTTAATTTAAGAGGTGGGAAAGTGGCAAGGAACAACATGCCTGCTGAAATCTCAGACTCGAACATACCCGGAAAGGAAACTCACTGAAAAGCAGAAGAAATGCATTTTGTTCTATACACAAAATAATTTGTGGTCCTGGTAAGGCGCAGAAAAAGGGACAGCGTGCTTGGGTGTTCGTCACAGCAGTTAAGACACTGCTTGAACTCTCAACTCTGCCTCCCATTCCAGCTCCTTGCTAATGTAGACCCTGGAGGCCCCTTTCAAATAAAAATGAAATTAAACAGTGAAATCTTTTTTTTAAAAAAAGGGACATTGACTGGCACTTTCAGTGAGGCGGACAAGAGCTGCAATTAATCCAGCAAAGCTTAAAGAAGATGTTGTTTTCAAGAGCTACTTGACATTTAGAAGGAAAAATAGAATGATGTGTCAGGAGAAGAATAGGCAATACACACTGCAGCTCTGCTTGGCAAAGGACCTAGAAGCCAGGTCGAGGTGGCTCAATAAGTGGTTATTACAGAAGTTTGGTTTGAGGGACTCCATGAGGTGCTATATCTTCATGGAGACGTAAAGTGAGGAGAAAATTCAAGTGTTTTGAAGTAGACTGAGAGGTACAGAAAGAATTTTAAAAATAAAGCAACTGTGGTGCCAGCATTGTAGCATAACAGATTAAGCTGAGGCCTGTGATGCCAGCATCCCCTATGGGTGCCAGTTCGAGGCCCAGCTACTCCACTTCTGATCCAGTTCTCTGCTAATGTGCCTGGGAGGGCAACAGAAGATGATTCAAGTCCTTGGGCCCCTGCACACAGGTGGGAGACCCAGTTGAGTCTCCTGGCTCCTGGCTCCTGACATCGGAAAGCCTGCCCAAACCTGGCCCTTGTGGCCATCTGGGAAGTAAACCAGCAGATGGAAGATTTCTCTTTACATCTCTCTCTCTCTCTCTGTAACTCTGCCTTTCAAATAAATAAATAAATAAAAATTAAAAAAAAATTAAAGCGACTATGATTAAAAGAAGTGCTCCAGAAAGAGAGGACAGGATAAAGTGACAAAAAAAAAAAAAAATGATATCAACAGGAGCATTAAAATTATCACCTGGGCGGTGCTGGAACCTGAGAGGGAGGCCTGGGTGTCAGTCCCGTGACTGACGGCACTGTCTTCCTGTTTGCATCCTCACTCTTCCTGTGAATGAAGGCCCAGTTTGCCTTTACATACACTGCTGCCCACAGTGAAGACTGCATTTCCTCACTGTCTCTTCAAACTGATGTGACCACTGGAAACAAAGGAATGCAGGCCAAATGTCATATGTGAGTTCTTTGGAGAGAGTGCGCATGCTCTTTCTTTTTTGTGTCTTCCTGCTGGCTGGCATGCAGATGTGGCAGTGAGCTGGAGCAGTCGTCTCCAACAAGGAAGCAGAAACATCCGTCCACGCACCGTCCCTGGGTAGTTACCCTGGATCCATTTTTTAACGTGAAGGAGAAAGAAACAGATGTTCATCGCATTTATTGCACTCCTCTTGGGTTTTCTGTCACTTCTCAGCTCAACCTCATCCTTACTGACTGAAGAACCTGTCTCCAACTAGCAGGATTGTGGATGCTTTCTGTTTCTTACTTGATAATTTTATGGATTTCCAAAGTGTTCTGTGATGACTATATATTATTTTAACAGATTGCAAAAATGTTTCTTTTTCGGGTACGAAGGAGACAGGCTGCCCTGAGACCGAGCGAAAGGCACAGAGATGCCCGTTGTGGCCCCAAAGAGCCTCAGACTTGACTTACTTTTCCTCAGTCCCATGTGGCCTTGTCCTTACATGGCCTTCTCCTTCTGCCATGCACGTGTCCTTGCCTGTCGTCCCTGGCAAGGTTCAATGCAGGAAACAGAAGCCGTCTCAGGTATTTCAAGTAGATGGGAATTTAATGCAGGGCCTCGAGTGCTACAAACTCATGGGAAAGGAGAGGGAGGGTGAGACGGCCTTGCTCGGCTTACAGAGGGCGGCGCTGCTAGGTTTCGGGGCTATAACCCTGACGCTGTGACCCAGAAGTCCAGAAACCATCATCAAGACCCGAAGGGCAAGAAACTGCCGTCACCACGTTCACCCTCGTGAAACTGGTAGCCGGAGAGTGGAGTGCGAGGTGTGTCCGCTGCGAAAATGCATTTCTGTCAGAGCTGTGTCTTAACTCCAGCTGTATCTTAACTTCGAATATCAGGAACGAGATCTCATTTCTGGAACTTTACCTGTAACCCCGGCAGTGAGGGGACCTGGGAAACGTAGCTGTTGGCCGAGCATTCCCACGCTGTGGGGGTGGGGGTGGGGGTGGGGCGGACGTGGATGCTAAGAGACACAAGGGCACATTTCACTCAGCTCTTCTCTGTGCCTCGAAGCTGGCAGCTACTCTCAATACCTATGGCTCCCCGTTCATGTGTTTCTCTGTAACCGGTTAAAGCTACTGTGCGTTTGCTATGTGTGAACACTCCCGAGTGTACAGAACAGTAATATGATTCAGTTCACGGGACTTCTCATCCACTTGAAAAACACACATTCAATGTCTGTCAGGTACTCACTAAGAGAATCAATAGCTGCTCACAACCTAGCCAACAAAGTCCAAGCGCCTTCTCTAAACTAACAGACTCCAGAATGGGCTTCACTCCTGTTTTCAATCTCATCTCTCATTTCTCCACTTAATGAGCAATTAAGGACCACGAACTCCGGATGGTTTTCTATTCTCTGTAGGTTGGCTCATCCTGCAGGCATCTGCACTTTGGTTACATTTTGTCTTCTCTCTAGAATGTTCTTCATTCCATCTCCCTAAGACTGAGTCCTGCTGATTCCTCAGGGCCCAGCTCAAATGCCACCTCCTCTATGAAGCCTTTCCTGATGCCCTATTGCTGGAGATAATCCTCCCTTTCTAGAATTCTGGGAACTCGTTCTATTTGTCTGCTATGGGATTTAGAACAACCTATCCTCTACTAAAGTGTTCTTTGTAAACGTCATTTCTTTCCTATTAGACCACGGGCCATAGAAGAGCAGAGATTATGTCTGATTTAGTTTTAATCTCCCTTAGTACCACAAGGTTGTTGAATGAATAATTGTAAAACTGGAAGACAGTTTCTACTCTCAAAATTTATCTAATAGCAGGAATTTTTAAAAGCACCATAATATTCTGTTTCTCAGCATATGACACCTGAAATTCTTTCCCAGAATATCTTTTTTAAGAAAGAATATTACAGATACCGTATTATTATGATGATGATGATATAAAGATTTACTTATTTATTTACTTGAAAGACAGAGTTACACAGAGAAGGAGACACACACACACAGAGAGAGAGAAGGAGAGAGAGAGAGAGAGAACCTTCCATACGCTGGTTCACTTGCCAAATGGCCGCAACAGATGCGGCTGGGCCAGGCTGAAGCCAGGAGCCTGGAAATCCAGCAGGGTCTCCCACATGAGTGCAGGGGTCCATCACTTGGTCCTCCCTCTACTGCTTTCCCAGGCACACTAGCAGGGAGCAGGATTGGAGTTGGAGCAGCCAGGGCTCAAACAGGTGCTTCAAGGGGATGTTGCCATTGAAGGCAGCAGCTTAACCTGCTGGGCTACAAGACAGGCCCATTGCCCAGAATTTCACACTTCCCCAGTAATTTACATATCACCTCTAATTTTTTAACTTTCTGTGACAATCCATAAACTTGTTTTGTTCTACCACATGTTCTTTTAATCTTTCATTTCCTGTTATTATTGCAGTTAAGTGTGAACTTTGGGTTGCTTAAAAACATCATATATTTGAGAAGGAGAGAGAGAGAGAGACCATTTATATCACTTTCCAAATGCACTCAATGGCTAGGATTCGGAAAGGCTGAAGTAGGGAATCAGAAACTCCATCCAGGTCGCCCACATGGGTGGCAGGAACCCAGTTACGTAATCCATGTCCCAGGGTCTGTTTGAGCAGGAAGCTGGATTTAGAGCTAAAGACTGGTGTCAAAATGAAGTACTCCGTATAGAACATGGGGGTCATCACTAGAACACTGCCTGCCGCACGTGTGTAACTCCCATCATGGTATCTTCCACGTGTTACTTCTGTGGTTTGGAATCGGTGTTAGTGTGTCCTGGGACCTTGGTCTCCAGTGTAGCAGTGTTGCCAGGGGTGAGGCCTCGAAGCTGTGGGGCCTGTGGGAATTCACAGGACTGGCTCCTCCCCTTCCTCTGGCTCCTTGTCCCCCTGCAGGGCCTCTCCCTCTTGCATGTGCTCCCACCAGGTGGCGCCATCTGTCATTAGGCACCAGGAAGTGATGCAGCCACAGGGCCCCTGCCAAAGCCAGCAGTATGCAGCCTCCAAAACCCAGGAGTTAAATAAACCTCTCTTCTTGATAAGCTGCCCAGCCTCAGGCCTTTCGTGATAGTAATAGAAAATTGACTAAATACTGTTACTGAACCACAAATAAGATAGGAATGCCTTCTTATGTTTAAAGCAATAAAAGAAATTGCAAAGGATGTTTCTGTATCTAATCTAAACCACCAATTACTATAAAAGATGTAACTTGATTATAACGTAGAATATATTCACTGTTGTATTTAAAATTTCAGGTAAACTCCAATCACCAACTCTTCTTTTTTGCTAACATCTCCAATTATAAAGTAAGTCATAGGCCTTAATCCTTTTTTATCAAGCCAAAGACCTTAAACATAGAACTAGGCATAAAAGCTTTAAAATTAAATTGTATTTTTCCTCCCAAACATACAATTGTTTATTACAACAACAGTTCTAAAGACGTTCTAATTTCCTCTTGTAGATATTTTTATGTGCCCCTCCCCACTACTAGTTCATAGATTCTTCAAGGGTTCTTTCTTGCCTTGAACCTTTGTCTTCCAGTGTCAAGTCCATTGTAACTACTATTCTGACCTTCAAGGAGTAAGAGTTAAAGTAAAGCTATTTCTCGATTTCAGTTGATTATAGAAAATAGCATGTGATATGCTGTTGTTGATCTCTTTGAGTAAAGTTGTCCCTCTAGACATCACCTAATCAACTACTGCCACCGTTCAATAAAAAAAAATTTTTTTTCCTACATAATTCTAAAATCAGACCTAAGTCTGTAATAGAAAAGATGAAATGGGGGCCGGTGCTGTGGCATAGAGCGTAAAGCCGCCACCTGCAGTGCCAGCATCCCATATAATCGCCGGTTTGTGTCCCAGCTGCTCCATTTCCAATCCAGCTCTCTGCTATGGCCTGGGAAAACAGTAGAAGATGGCACAAGTCATTGGGCCCCTGCACCTGTGTAGGAGACCCATAAGAAGCTCCTGGATCCTGGCTTCAGATAGATGCATCTCCAGCCTTTGCAGCCAACTGGGGAGTGAACCAGTGGATGGAAGACCCTTCTCTCTCTCTCTCTCTCTCTTTCTGTGTGTGTGTGTGTGTGTGTAATTCTGCTTTTCAAATAAAGAAATAAATCTTTAAAAAAAGAAAAGATAAAATGGTCTTGGGCTGCTATATAAGTGAGCTCAGAGGCAGCAATAGCACTATGTGAATATGGGCTGTGTTTCTTGTCATTGAGATAGAGACAGATTCTCTCGGGAAGACAGTGTAAAGTGTAGCTACCTCTTCCTGCGACTCATCTCCACTAGCCGGTCAACCCTTCTCCATCAAGCCTACCTCTTGGTTGTGCTTTTGAATTTGACAAGCAGCCTTTAACCCTGCTCTCTGGCTGGTTTGTGGCCAGAGTGTGTACATCTGTCCTCATCAGTATAGGCCTGTGCACTCCAGGCAGGTTTCTGTGGGAGATTACAGTAGTTGACTCCCTGTGGTCCCATTCTCGGTAAAAGTCCAGTTGTGAGATAGAATATTTATGGAAGGGGGATTCAGGGCATTGGTGTCCATACGTTACTCTGCATAAGCTAACAGTTAGCCTTGGAGTAAACTGTATCATATCAGGGCCGTGTACTTGAATATATTGATTCAATTCCTTGCAGATCTGCTTTCTCCAAATGTGCACCTTAGCCTAAGCCACGGGCCTGCATGGAGGTGGAACTTGCTGCTCTATCTACTGCAGAGGCTGATGCATAGGGCACACTGGTGTAGCACACAGTAACCTCATTTTGAGGATAGCCAGGAGGAAGGTTTCTCAGCCTCATGAAAAACTGTTTATATCCTGTGTAAAAGGACACTACCCCAAAGCCATTCCAAAGGTCCTCCTTTGCCCTCCTTTCTCTGAAAAAGAAAAACAGCAGATAATTCATTTTTCCAGGTTCCCATGTAGCCAGGGGGTAATCATATGACCCTGTTCTGGCCCTGAAGTCTAGAAGGAAGTCTGAGAGGGAACTTCTAGGGTGGCAGTTGCTTCCTGATGGGAAATACAGATGGAGAAGAGCCCTCTCGCCTGCCTTGGCCGTGCAGCTCACTGCGGCTCACTCGAGACAAGAAAATGCCAGTATGTGAAACTCACCTATGAGGGACAGTGCGGAGGACAGAGAGCATGCACTCCGATCTTGAATATCATCACTGAATGACTGCTTGCCTCCGGGCTCCCTAGGTGAGACAAATGACCACTAACTTCTGTTGGGTCTTTCATTACTTGCAGCTTGATGTTGCCTAAACAGTAATTCAACAACCAAAGTAGATTTTAATTTATAGGTTGTTACAAGTCTTGTAACAAAGCCCACCTCTCTCCTTGGCCACAAGAAAATTATAAAATCATAACTTCTATCTACCATGACGCTGTAAGCTCTGCTTATTTTCATCTCTGGATTTTATTGGTTTTTTTTTCAACCCATATCTTCATTTCTGTCTCCCTCAAATATTTAGGTTTTCATATTATATGTATATTTTATGTCAAAATTTGTTCTAGAGTATGACAAGGTATAAACAAACAAACAAATAAACCAAAACAAACTCCACAGGAGATTCCAAAAAAAGTTAATATATTATAGGTGGCACAGAGGGACAACGGCCATGCCCCACCCTTCAGTTAAATTCAATAATTTCAATAATTCCTAGGGTTGCAACTGAAGTGAATCAGTAGGTTGTTTAAATAGTGACCTATTAAAAAGCCTATGTCTGTTAAATTCAGCACTTGCTCTAAGATCCTAAACTAAGGTATCTACGTTGGACTTAATTCAAGAGATCTCTAACCCAATATTTGCTTGTACACACAAATGTGTGTTTTCCTAAGTATAGGTCAGAGGCTTTCATCAGATTCACAAAGAAGTCTCTCATTCTAGAGCCTGCGCTGTGCTGAAGTGGGCTAAGCCTCCACCTGTGGCGCTGGAATCCCATATGGGCGCTGGCTTGGGTCCTGGCTGCTCTACTTCTGATCCAGCTGTCTGCTATGGCCTGGGAAAGCAGTAGAAGATGGCCCAAGTGCTTGGGCCCCTGCACCCTCGTGGGAGACACGGAGGAAGCTCCTGGTTCCTGGCTTCAGATTGGTTCAGCTCTGGCCGTTTAGGGCACTTGGGGAGTGACCAGCGGATGGAAGATCTCTCTTTCTCTGCCTCTGCTTCTCTGTAACTCTACCTCTCGGATAAGTAAATTAAAAAATCTTTAAAAAAAAGAAGTCTCTCATTCCATAAAAGTTTGACAACACTGGGGCTAAGTTAAATTTACCCTTTCTGAGCCCCTCTCCCTGGGAATCACCCCCATGGTTCATTAGGGTTTTTGCTTTTCTGTCAATACTGAGGCCTGCCTCGTTGTGAGAATGCACACTCAATAAATATGAGTTGACTTGTCTCCATATTTAATTATTTACAATGCATTTGGTGTCTATTGGAATGGCAGTCTCTGGTTGATCATTCTGCAGGCTCTGAATGCATCGGCTGCATCCCAGTCGGCTTGATGTGTTGTAGACGCACAAATCAAAGCAGTGTGTGGGAGGAGAAAAATGATTCTCGTGCAGGATAATGCATTTTTCATGAGAAACAGGTCATTACACAGCCATCCGTACCAATGCTTGCTCTCATCCGACCTCCTCATCCTCTCCCTCTTGTCAAATTATTTTGCTTCCTTCCTCTTCTCTCACAGTTTCCTTTCTGCTTTCGTATCTTGGGCTTGATTATTTTAGCATCCCCTTCTTTCATTAATACATTTTAATGATTTCTGTGTAAGACGTGGCTTCTCGCGTACCTGTCTTTGCTTCCCCCTTCATCAGCCGACTGCCAGCTAGAATTACCCTGTCGCCTTCCAGCTGATGCATTGTACATATTTTCACAAACTTCCAATTTCAATTCCTAACACATAAAAAGACCATGCTCATATCCTGTTTGACCATCATCTGTTGATTCTCCCTGAAGATTTCATTTTACTGCCCATTGTAATCTCTCTCCTATCCCTTCTCACATCTGCAGATAGAGACCCGATAATTGACTTGTACCAATTTTCTATTCAGTCTTACAAATTCTACGGCAATTTCCTGCCAAGTGATGGGCTTGAAGTGATTAATCTATCACATTTCTTCACTTTCTCTTCTCTGCTTAAAATTACGAGTGGGTTTAAGTGAGCCAGTTATTTTTGAAGGAGGAGATCTCTGTCATGAAAGGAATGACTCCCCTGGGGCAAAGTTTCAGCAAAAACGTTCATGTGTCTGTTGAGTGTTGCTGTTGTTTTTAAAGCAGCTGAGTAAGTTATAATTTTTACCAAAATTTAATTACATGCAGAGAACAAACATCTGGAAATCATCCTGGGTAATCAATATTAATTTTTATGGTGAATTAGAAGCCTATATTACATGCTAGAGTCTAGAGATTACAGTCTTAATGATCTGTACGTTATTCATCGATGACTTTGGTTTAAATCTGTCTTTGAGAAATAATTCAAATGGAAGACACTGGGGGACAGGAAACTCACCATTTTATTTCTTACTTTATGCATATCTCTTTGGGGACAGCAGAGTTGCTGGAAGAGGGAGTTCAGTATTGGTTTGTGTCTGGTGTGTGTGCTTTGTTCTTTAACTCATTTATTTGTGAAATTTAAGAAGCAGTAGGGATCCTAAGTCAGGCAAGTAAGCAGGAAGACAATAAAACTCAAAAATTAGCCAGGCGTGAAACCCTCTTGAACTAAGGAATGCTTTCAGCATTAAGTTCTCCATAAGCCTGAATTATAAATGATAATATTTCAAAATTAGGGGTTTTTTTTAAAGGAAAGTGTACAATGGGAAACTTAATCATGTAAAATTTGGCAAACCTACCTGCTTACTAACCTAAAATAATAGCCTACACCTCTATCCAACATGACCTAAAAATAATAGATTGCATCTCACCCCTAGAGTACCTTGGCTTAAGCCCAAGAATTAACACACACATGACACTCTGCATTCTCTTCCTTGTGAGTGCTCACTGCACAGGCAGCCTCCCCTGCACTCTAATCCTAATTAGCCTTCATCTCCTTCACTGTGTGCCAATGCGACAAACGCTGAGCGGCCACGCCCGCCGCTGGGACTCAGGCTTTCCCGAAGCTGCAGTATCAGAAGGTGCATCTCTAACTCTCTGTTCTGAGTCTTCCATTGCAAAAGGGATTCTGTGTCTTCACTCTGAAAGCTGATGACCCGAGCAACAAAGCCACTGAGACAGGAGAGAAACGCTAACACAAGGAGCGGGTGTTTAAGCCCGGTGGTTGGGACACCTGCAGAGCTCATCAGAGAACCTGGGTTTAGACCCCTGGCTCCAGCTCCTGACTCAGGTTTCCTACTATTGCAGGACCTGTGGAGCAGTGGTGGTGGCTCAGTTGAATTGGGTTTCTGCCACCCGTGTGGGAGACCTGGATTGAGTTTCCAGTTGCTGGCTTTGGCCCCGCCATTGCAGGCGTTTCAGGAATCAGCAGATGAGAGTTCTCTATCCATCCCTCCCTCTCTCTGTCTCTGAAATAAATTTCTTTAATTACAAAACACAAGTTAACACGAGAAGAATGCCAGTTTTTATTTTATGGAAGAGTCCTGTGGAAATACCAGAGTCAAAAAATCCACAGGGACTCCCATGATAAAGGCTGGGGGCAAAGCAAGGAAGGGAAGAAGATGAAGAATGGAAAGAGAAAAGAAAAGCATCAGGGGCCAGCGCTGTGGCATAGCTGGTAAAGCCACCACCTGCAGTGCTGGAATCCCATATGGGTACTAGTTCAAGTCCTGGCTGCTCCACTTCTGGTCCAGCTCTCTGCTATGGCCTGGAAAAGCAGTGGAAGATGGTCCAAGCACTTGGGCCCCTGTACCCATGTGGGAGACCGGGAAGAATCTCCTGGCTCCTGGCTTTGGATCAGTTCAGCTGTGGACATTGCAGCCATCTGGGGGAGTGAACCATTGGATGGAAGACCTCTCTCTCTGTCTCTCTCTTTATCTGTAAGTCTACCTCTCAAATAAATAAACAAATCTTGTGTTTTTTTTTTTTTTTTTTAAGTAACAAAATCCTTACCCACATGATGATAAAAGATAAGAAGTACTCACATAAGAAGTAGATCAGAGGGCCGGTGCCACGGCTCAATAAGCTAATCCTCCACCTTGCGGCGCCGGCACACCGGGTTCTAGTCCTGGTCAGGGCGCCGGATTCTGTCCCGTTTGCCCCTCTTCCAGGCCAGCTCTCTGTTGTGACCAGGGAGTGCAGTGGAGGATGGCCCAAGTGCTTGGGCCCTGCACCCCATGGGAGACCAGGAGAAGCACCTGGCTCCTGCCATCAGATCAGTGAGGTGCGCCGGCTGCAGCGTGCCGGCCGCGGCGGCCATTGGAGGGTGAACCAACGGCAAAAGGAAGACCTTTCTCTCTGTCTCTCTCTCTCACTGTCCACTCTGCCGGTCCAAAAAAAAAAGAAGTAGATCAGAGATGGTATAAGCTTCCAAGATGGCAACTATTTCATCAAGATCAACTATTTCATCGAGGAAGCGGTTCTCTCTCTGCGGTCCACAGTGTTGGCCTCATCCTGCAATAGTGCATCTTTGAGGCTGTGGGGAAGCCAGGAGAGCCAGGGCGATGGGCCTTATCACTGAAGTCCACTGGGAGAAAAAACCAGTATTCCCATGCAGTCCCTAGAAGTTACCTGCAAACCTCTCTGGGCATCTCGCTGATAGGATTAGACTGCATGTCTTTCCCTGCACCAATTACTGGTAACTGGGATTACTTTTAGATCAATAAGACCAACTTGAGATGAGCTCAATCTCCCAGAATCACATATTTTTTAAAAGATTTATTTATTTATTTGAAATTTAGAGTTACACAGAGAGAAGGAAAGGCAGAGAGAGAGATGTCTTCCATTCGCTGGTTCATGCCCCAATTGGCTGCAACGTCTGGAGCTGCGCCTATCTGAAACCAGGATCCAGGAGCTTCTTCCAGGTCTCCCACAGGGGTGCAGGGGTCCAAGGCCTTGAGCCATCTTCTACTGCTTTCCCCGGCCACAGCAGAGAGCTGGATTGGAAGTGGAGTAGCCAAGACATGAACTGGCGCCCATATGAGATGCCAGCACTGTAGGCGGCATCTTTACCCACTACGCCACCGCGCCAGCCCCCCAGATCACATTGAGAGATGAGTGGAACAGGTACTGGGGAGTTAACAGCACTGACTACAACGCCAAGCCCAGACCTGTCTGGTGAGAGCCCAGTGAGTGCCCCACAGTCCCGCTCCATGCACCCCGTTCAAAACTGAACTCACACTCTGCCTCTCAAACAGCTCCTCCTCCCGCCGTGAGCTTTTTTTTTTTTTTCCCACAAAACCAAAACTTATTCTACAAAACCAGAAAGCGACCTTCAATTTCTGTCACTCCCTCACCCTGCAGGCCCCGTCAGTCATCAAGGCTACCCCTCATATCCGCACAACCACTCTGCTTTATACTCTGGTCACTCTTTACTTGAATTATTGCAATACCTGCCTGCATGGCTTCCCAGCTCAAGTTCCCTTTGATCCGTGTCCCTCCTGCTTCCAGAATTGTGTTTCCAGATGGTCTAATAAGGGAAGGAAAGATCATGTCACTTACTTTACACATTCTCTGCTAGTAGCTTCCCATTCATTTCTGGATGTGGCCCATTTACTTATTTACAGGGAGTCTCCATATGCCAGGTTCTGGGCTTGGTAGTATGGATAAAAGGATTAAAACAAATAGCAGTAGGGGTCTTTGCCTCTGTGGGAGTTTGCTATGCAGGGACCCTTAGTTGGGATGGACAGGAGTCCTGGAGGGAAGTCCTGATCTACACAGCAGAGCCGCTGACAATTTCGAAAGGAAGTCATCACGTTGAGGTTGGATAGGAGAAAGCTACCGAAAAGCTAACAGCAGTGTTCCCGGTACTCGTCAGCGCTCTGCAATTCCTTGTGCCTTGTTAAACTGCTCATCACATTGTCCTCACAATGTTTACATCCAGTCTCTCCCTTCAGACTGCTGCCTCGTTCACATTTCTCCCCCAATGCCTAACACTTTTGCATACTATATATCAAAATTTCATTTAACTGTTTATATACTCTGCCTTGGACCCCGTTCCCCATCCCCAAGTGGGTGCCTAACCCCTAGAAGAAACTGGAAAATTATTGAACACCTTTACAAGGGATGCAGCTGGAGACCAGAATTGTTAAAACCGTTCCGAATGCCAGCCCGCCAAATCTGCTCAAAAAGCCGTTCGAGGTGGCCAAGGCTATTGGGAAAGGTCAGTTCCCCCAACATAAAGAGTTGCTGAGAACAGCCTGAGTGTGGTCATAGACTGTCCATAGCTCCTTGTGCTTTTGTCCAAGCTATGGTTCTGCAAGCACAGGTAATAGTAATGTCTAACCCCTTCTAGAACTTGTTGACTTTAAATAGATTTTACAGGGATTTTTAAGATCAAGAATTTAGTTACTAATACCTACAAAAAATTTTCTGAAAATGTTTAATAGGTTCTAGACAATCATAAATTCTAATGAGAACTCAGAACTACATTAGTCTACATAATGTAAATTTTCCTTTTAGAAAGTGAATGTGGGGGCTGTTGCTGTGGCACTGTGGGTTAAGCCACCGCTTGCAATGCTAGCATCCCCTATCAGAGTGCTAGTTTGAGTCCCAGCTACTCCACTTCCAGTCCAGCCTCCTACTGGTGTGCCTGGGAAGGCAGCAGAAGATGGCCCAAGGTTTTGGATCTTTGCCTTGGGACAGCCCTAGCTGTTGCAACCATTTGGGGAGTGAAGTAGCTGACAGAAAATCAATCTTTCTCTTTTCTCTCTTTTTCTCTTTCTTCCTCTCCTCTTCCCTCTCCTTTTCTGTCACTTGGCCTTTCAAATAAATACATAAATCATTTTTAAAAAAGAAACTGAATGTGATATCATAAAAATAACACGTTTAATTTTATGCAGGGAGCAGGTCCAAAAAAGTGAATTATGCCGAATGCCCTGTAAGAATAATGCACTTTCTGGCCATCCCATGGAACAAGCCACAGTTGTCAATGCAGTAAGAGTGAACTTGGAGGACTATTTTGATATACGGATCTTTCTAATGAGTAGCCTAAAATCGGGTCACCTCTTGCTCATCAGCATCAATGAGTGCATGTCAGGCTTGTCATGTGGCTGGATCACTGAGCTTACCGAAGTGTCACATGCTCACCCCTGGGCAGGCCTCGGGTTGGCCCTTGGATTTTTAAGTCCAGTTTGTTGACTTGAAATCCATAGCTCTCTTTTGGACATTCTGTGACAAAATTGCAACAAAAATAATATGACTGCTCTTATTTTAACTGTGCAACCAAAATCTCTGGACTATATCTCGCACAGAGGAAGGTAAAAGCATATTTTTACAAAACAAACTGTGAAGACATTTTGGTAGAATTTCTCTCCCGTGAAAACCTGTTGGGCTATTCCATGACATCTGGATGATAAATATTGCATGCGTTCAACTGCCCGTAATTTAAACTATTCATCAGGGGCTCTATGCTGGGCATTTGCCTACCCCATTAGAACTGCCAGAGGGGAATCCACCCACCCTAAATGCATGAAATATGCTAATATTTTTCTAAACCACCTAATCATATGCCCCCTTTCACGACATTTTCTTCTTTGGAACAATGAGCTACAAAGACCTGACAATTCACTTCTCAATGATCAACAAAGCTTACGTGTCTTCAGTCGTTGTCAAAGCAGAACTCTGTGGATCTCTTTTCATGTTGTGCTTAGCAGGTTACCTGATGTTTGGGGAAAGACCCAGCTTGTCAACACTAGGGCGCACATACAAAACAGAGAAAGATTGTCCAGGAGGAAGCACCCAAGGTAAACAGAAACTTTGACAACTCGTAAACAGCAAAGAACACATCAGTGATGTGTCTTCCATTGAGCTGCTCCATCAATAGGCTCAGAGTAAGTGAGTGCAACATGGCTCAAGACCTGGGTGGAGAGTTGCCCTTGTCACACACATCACACACCCACATCACACATTCACACATCACATACTCACACACATCACCCTCACACACACACATCACACACACATCACAAACTCACACACAACACACACGTACACACTCACACACATCACACACTCACATACATCACACACACATCACACACTCACATCACACATTACACATCACACACACATCACATACACACATCACACATCACACATGCACACACATATCACACGCACACACATCACACACTCACACACATCACACATCACATACACACATCACACTCACACACACATCACACACACATCACATACACACATCACACTCACACACACATCACACATTCACATCACACACACATCGCACACTGAGATTCTTGGCTGCACTAAGAAGAGTAAACAGTGCCATGACATCATTCACAGCCAATCAATACACAGCCATGATGGCAAGAGAAATGTTGGGAGAATCATTTTCCAAACTGAGAATCAGGGTGAGCATGCAGTGTGGTTGATAAGCTGTCCCAGTACTCGTCCCGTGTTGATAAAACAGCATTCACTGCTGCCTCTCAACTGCCTAGGGTGACCCCAGGACCCCACCGTCCACCAGAGGAGCAGCGGTGGGGATGGACACAAGGTCGCCAGGACAGGCTGTGCTCATTGTTCCATCACCCGGCTCTGTAATCAATAATAGTCATCCAGTGTGCACATAGGATGTGGTGAGGCTTCTTGAGAGGGCAGAACCCTCTTGCAGAGGTACGCTGTTCCAGGCTGATCCCTAATCCCATTTGATTGCCTTCACCGCGGGGAGCCACCGTTTTCCCATTAAGCAGAAGCCAGTCTCAGAGCAGCAGACTGGGGCCTGGAATTACAGGCGCTTCCAGCTTCTCCTTTTCCTCCCTGGATCCCAAAGCGCTCACAGTCCTCTGGTTCTGATTAGATCAGTCTTGTGTTTTAAGGCTTTGCTTTCTCTTTTTTCTAGCCTCCCTAGACTCATGTAAAATGCCCCAAGTGATTTCACTATGTGGCTCCATTGAACAGAGATGCCACAAACCTGAAGTCACTGCTATTGTCCTGAGAGGCATGACTCCATTTTATCAGACTCTACCCCTTCTGTTCTTCATGAGCACATAATGTTTTCTCAGCACAGGATTTACTGGCCACTACCGGAATTATACGATAGCAAGTGATGTCATAATGGCACGATAGCATGGGATATGCAACACACAGTATCATCGACTTAACATTAACACAAAACACTGCAATAATCTAACAATACAAATATACTGTGGCTTTGACTTTATTCCTATAATACAACAGCCAGCTTTCTTAGACATTCCAATTTTATAGGAAATATCACTCTCTACCTCTTTCTATTCAAAAAAGTAGTAAAGAAAAAGAATTGCTAGAAAGAACTGGCACTTGATCCCTTCCTTCTGCTTACTGAGAAAAACAGTAATACATTTTATGCAAAACAAATCCTCTGAGCATTTTTGCTAAGTAGCAATGCACCCATTATATAGATTTTCTCAGGAGCAAGCCTGAGGCAAAGTTAGATCTCTTGACTGGGAGATGCTTTTCCAAGGACTACGGAGCACAAACTCCAGGACTTCTCTGGTAGCCTGGTGACTGCAGCACGACTTTTTTCACAGTATGCACCCCATGGGTCGCTTCAGCCAAGCACCTCATCCTTGTTCAGATTCTCCTGGTTGGAGCAAAATATTTATAATTAGCATCTGGAGTCTCTTGAGAGATTTTAAATGCCTCCAAATTGTATGAAAAGCTCTCCCCATGACAATGGCACTTAACAAGACCTATATCCACCACATGCCTGCAATGCAGACTTTTTCTGGGCCAGAGCCATGTGCAAGACTGTGCAGTCTTGGATTGCCAAGGTACGTTCATGGGCAATTGCACTTTACCTGTACCTTGGGCCTTGAGGCAGCCAACCGACTTCCTCATCGTCCCTTGTCCCTTTCCTGTTATCTCTAGGGTCCTCTTCTACTTTAATGATGTCCCTCTGCATTCACCAGGGTGGATGTGGTGTCTCAGTTGCCCAGCCACATCCGCCACTGTGCTCCAGACCAACAGTAAGGTGCTGAAATCCCCAGGCCCCACTATCGCCCCTTGTGTTTGCCGCCTGTATGACAGCTTCTCTGGGGCCCTTGTGCCTCTGCCCAGTGCACTTCATCCTTATGCTAAGTGGAAAGAGTTTACTTGGTGAGGATGGGGGAGAGAGGCATTTTTGCTCCAGCCCACAACCCTATGGCCTTCAGTGAAAAGGATTCCAGACAGCCTCCAGCCTTCTCCATTCTTACTCCCAATCCAACAAGAGATTTTATCTGAGCTGCATAGAAATAAAGCAAACAACAGCCCTTCTCTGTTTTGTTTAGTTTAAATCAGTGACTTTTTGCACTTCCTAATATTTTAAAGGACTGTTGAGAGAATGTCCTAAGATTTCTTTTGACGTGGTTAAGAGAGTTGTTTTAGAACAACCAGAAAAGATTCCAAGTTAGGGCTAAGGAGGAAAAGCCAAAGGCGTAATATGTTTTGTGTTTGGAGTTTCTTCCTATCAGATGAGATAATTTTCTAGAAAGCTCCTTTTTCTAGTGCTTGTTTTTGAACTCTGTTTTGCTTGCTAAGATGTGGTCAGTGGAATTTTTTAAAGCCCAAAACTTCTTTTTTGGAAGATGGCGAAAATGCACTTCTTTGAGAGAGAGATGACATTACCGAAGTGGAGCTATTTGTAGAAATTAAGCTCCCCAGAAGGAAGTTTTCCCTCACAAAATAAGTGGTCCAGGCTATGGTGAGCCCCATGGCTAGCCTTTTGCAAAGTTGAGAAACTGGCTGGCTGGGTTTTGGTGCAACACCTTACACAGATATGCCAGTGTATACACCCCAAGCCACTTGGTGCTTTCGTCTAACCAACAACCAGAAACCCGCCTGGCTACTGTCTGATGGCCCGGACTTGTCTCCCTTCTGTGGAAATGTCCTCTGTGGAGGCTATCCTGTTGTAAACAGAGAAAAGAGGGTCTACTTAAAGACTATGAGAATCATCAAGGGGTCCAGCACTGTAGTGTGGTGGGTAAAGCTGCTACCTGTCACCCCGGCATTCCATTTGGGCACCAGTTCCTGTCCTTGCTGCTCCACTTTTGATCCAGTTCCTTGCTAATGGCCTGAAAAATGCAGTGGAAGATGGTCCAAGTGCTTGGATCCCTGCACCCAGTGGGAGACCTGGATGAAGCTCCTGGCTCCTGGCTTCAGCCTGGCCTGCCCTGGCCATTGTGGCCATCTGGGGAGTGGATCAGCAGATGAAAGGACTCTCTCTCTGTGTCTCTTCCTCTCTCTCTGTGGCTCTGACTTTCAAAACAAGCAAATAAATGTTTTTTCTTTTTAAAAAGTCACTGGAGGGGCCAGCACTGTGGTGCAGTGGGTTAATGCCCTGGCCTGAAGCGCCAGCATCCCATATGGGCTCCAGTTCGAGACCTGGCTGCTCCTCTTCTGATCCAGCTCTCTGCTATGGCCTGGGAAAGCAGTAGAAGATGGCCCAAGGCCTTGGGCCCCTGCACCCAGTGGGAAACCTGGATGAAGCTCCTGGCTCCTGGCTTCAGACTGGTGTAGCCCCGCCATTATGGCCATTTGGGGAGTGAACCAGCAGGTGGAAGACCTCTCTCTCTCTCTCTGCCTCTCCTCTTTTTGTGTAACTCTGACTTTCAAATCAATAAATAAATCTTCAAAAAATAAAATCATATGTAATTTTATAATTTCACTCTGTGTTTGCTGGGCGGGGAGCAAGGGAGGAAGAGAATCAAAGCAATATCTGCTGCCTCTAGAAAAGTTCCTGACAGAAGCAAATCTAAAACCAACCATATAGCCTGGTCTGGTGTGCTGAAGTTAGAATGAGAACATTCAGAATTGGACCTAAAATTACTTCAGGTTAGGATGTATTTGTCAGCCACTTGTGATGTTTTTGTTGTTGTTGTTGTTGTTTGTTTCTTAAGATTTATTTATTTATTTGAAAGACTTACAGAGAAAGAAAGCAGGAGAAACAGAGAAAGAGAGATCTTTCATCTGCTGGTTCACTCCCCAAAGGATCCCAAGGGCAAGGCCAGACCGAAGCCAGAACCTGGAGCCTCTTGGTCTCCCACACGGGTGCAGGGGCCCAAGGCCCTGGGCCATCCTCTGATCCTTTTCCCAGGCACACTAGCAGGGAGCTGGATCAGAAGTGGAGTAGCTGAGACTTGAACCAGCACCCATATGGGATATTAGCATCACAGATGGTGGCTTAACCTGATACGCACAAAGCCGGCCCTTCTACTGGTAAGGTTATCAATCATGTGGTATAATTTACACTGTTTTGTGTCATACCATGATCAGAATGTTGTCTATGCTAAAGTAAATGAAAGTTTTACTGTAATTTAATTTTTGCCTTTCTAGTACAAACAGAGATTTTAGGCCCTCAAAATATATTTGTTTTTTTTTTCAGCCCATAAATTGAGTACATCACGCCTTTAAGAAATAAATGGATTTGTTGAAGTTAATTTGTTTAGATTTGGTAATGAGCACAATTAAAATGTGGCAGACAATATGCTGTAAGCAAATATATAGATGGAAAAACAAAGCAAAATCCCATTTGTCAGAGATCTAAAAAGACTGAGTCCCAGAACAATAGCCACAACCCCCAGACCACTGTCAGCCTCGTTCGCTGCTTGACCATCGTGACCAGACATTTTCCCTGCGCTACTCCTCATTTTCACATTATTATTAGTATCATAATTTAGGGAGTTTGGCCGCTGCCAGGGAGAGGAAAAAACTCACGTCAATTACAGTTTTACATTCACTGCAAAGGAGGAAGTTTGATTTCCCAATGTACTGCAAATACCAAAACAGTCAACGGTGGCACCGTGTGATTATCATATTGATGGACAGATGAGTCAAAATCATGAAAACCTAATTTAAAATGCTATGGAGTTGAGTTGTTTATTTCTCTGCAAGACATAAATGTCAGCAACACAGGAAACTGAGCAATACTGTAACATCATCAGGAATTCACAAGGGTGATGATGGTTTTCTTTCTTGAAGTAAGGAATAACCAAAGAAAAATCACTTTACATGTTGCAGTCTGCCAAACTATACTTGGTGAGAAAGTAGGGGAGAAATGCTAAAATATTTCCTCATCTGATTCTACCACCAATGACAAGCGCCAGGTTTTGCCATCAATCAAATCAATGCCTTTTCAGCCATAACTATGGTTCCATCAGCTGAGACCCTGCTAAATCATTCGCTCTCGTGCAATTGTGACTCAAGACAGTGCGGACGATGAAATCCTACCCTCCGACTCTTGGAGACGGTCATTAAGGCTTATAGGGTCTTTTTTTTTTTCCTTTGATAGGCAGAGTGGACAGTGAGAGAGAGAGAGACAGAGAGAAAGGTCTTCCTTTGCCGTTGGTTCACCCTCCAATGGCCGCCAGGGCCGGCACGCTGCGGCCGGCGCACCACGCTGATCCGATGGCAGGAGTCAGGTACTTATCCTGGTCTCCCATGGGGTGCAGGGCCCAAGCACTTGGGCCATCCTCCACTGCACTCCCAGGGGCAACCTGGACAGAATCCGGCGCCCCGACCGGGACTAGAACCCGGTATGCTGGCGCCGCAAGGCAGAGGATTAGCCTAGTGAGCCGCGTCGCCGGCCAGGCTTATAGGGTCTTTAAATTAGTTCAATGGAGTCAAAATGATTAGAATACCCACCCACTCGAGATGCTCCAACAGTCAGAATTGTTGCTCAAAGTCAAAAAGCAGTTAGCTGCTGTTGCCAAGGATCACTCTCCAAATCAACACAGGCGTCTACGGAAGACCTCAGTCCTGCTCTCAAAGCATCAGATCGTCCACCTTGCTTTGTAAAGATCTGCATACTCGTCACACAGTTCTGACCTGTTGAGTTCTTGGCTCCTTGAGAAAGATGATTGGCGATATTCAAGAAGTGAAAGATTCAGCTGACCTATTTTTGGAATGAACCAGGAATGAATCTTCAAAATATTTAATAACCAGGATTGATGCAGACCACAAATAATAGGTATGGCTGCATTGGAGCATACCTACTGAAGACCAATCATTTCACCCTTCAGAAATAACAATGTGGTCCCAACATAGGTATTAGCATGGAAAGATGTCCAAGTTGCAACCACGGGAGAGAAAAATTTGCACAATACCACCTATACCATGATTCCATTTCTTAAAATGAGACTTACAAAAACACTTCCACAGGGTTTGGGCAAGTATCTGCAGAATCTTGGGTATTACTCCTGAGTTCTAGTCCCAAATCTACCATATGGATTAACCCTTTCATGGTTCAGGTTCTGTAAAAATAAGGAGTTAGGCTAGAAAATACAAAACATTGCATTACTTGCTACAAGTGTAAAAGCATTCTTCCTTACTTTCTTTTTGTGAAATAAGGAATTTAAAAAAGCCCACTTCAATAATTTATTAGTTATTATTATCTATTTGAAAAGACAGAGCCAGAGAAAGAGAGACACAGATGGAAATCTTCCAACCACTGCTTCACTTCCCCAAAGCTGCAACAGCTAGGGCTGGACCAGGACGAAGCCAGGAACCTGGAATTTCATCCGAGTCTCCCGCAAGGGTTTCAGGGACTCAGATGTTTGACTCTTCACCTGCTGCCTGCAAGGGTGCAGATTAGTGGGAAGCTGGATTTGGAGGCAGAGCCGGGACCTGAATGCAGGCCCCCCAAGTGGCAAAACACCCATCCCCATTGTGAGGCTTTAAATGGGCCGGTTTATGAACACATTTTGTAAACCATGAATACAGTAAAATAACAGTAATAATCCATAGCTTGTCGTACTAGTTCTTCCTAACTGTAGCTTACTTGGGGACATTACGTACACAGTTTTCGTTATAAAGCACAGAGTTTTGAGGCTGGTGTTGTGGCTTAGTGGGTAAAGAGCCACCTGTGACACCAGCATCTCATACGGGCATTGGAACATGTCCTGGCTGCTCTAATTCCAATCCAGATCCTTGCTGATGGCCTGGGAAAAGCAGCAGAGGATGGACCAAATGCTTGGGCCCTTGCCACGCATGTGGGAGACCTGGATGAAGCTTCTGCCTCCTGGCTTCTGCCTGGCTCAGCCTTAGCCATTGCAGCCACATGGGAAGTGATACAATGGATGGAAGATCTCTCTTTCTCTGAAACTCTGACGTTCAAATAAATAGATAAATAAATCTAAAAAAAAAAAAAAAAAGCACAGAGCTTTACGTTTGAGGTTACTATGGGGCAGAACCATATCAGATGTCAGCCTCAGGGGGAAAATCTGTTGCCGCAAAGTTGACTTAATCAAACTTCTGAAAGTGATCCCTATTTCCCACTGACATTCTTAATGTAATCAGAATCACATTTCCAAGAAAAGATTCCAGTGGATTAGGTTGCAAACTCATTTTCCCATTTGAAGAATTATAAAAGTTGGCTGAATAGTTTTTGCAGAGTCTCTAGCAATTAGAATCGTCTATAGTTCCAATTCTAGTTTAGGATTCAGTCCAAGGGTTACTCTCCCTCTACTGGGATGCCACGGGAGACATCTTTCTCAGACTTTCATGCTGTCTTTGGGATGTGTGTCCCATCCTGATGTCAGTCTGGTTAGGCTGGGTTTACTCCAGGTTTGTGTATTAAACTGGATGGCTACCGGGGACAGAAGTAAGACTGAGGATGGGTGTCATTTCAGATTACAACCTAATTTAAAGGACTTCCTAATGACCAGAGCTATCCAACAAAGAAACACGGGAGGAACTAAGCTCCTGCAACAGGAGACAGAGAACGAGGGAGAGCACCACTTGTCAGGGGTGATTGCCCGTTTTGTGCCAAGGAGGCTTTGCTCAGCTTTCTCTCCCCTAATGAGTTATAGCCGTCCTGAGGAAGGCTTTCTAAATTGGCTTGTTTCTGCATATCTGGATATACTGTAGACATTCACCAAACAGACATCGGTATGGGTATGTGAGTATATACATTTTCATTGTTTGAGAGAGGGAGACAGAGGGAGAGCTCCCCTCCTCTGGAACACCTCCCAAATACCCACAACTGCCAGCCAAAGCTGGAAGCCAGGAGCTCATTCTAAGTCTCCCATGTGGGTGGCAGGAACTCAATTACTTGAGCTGTCACCACTGCCTCCCTGGGTCTGTATTAGCCAGAAGCTGGAGTCAGGAGCCAGAGCTGAGCGTCAGACACAGGTACTTCAATATAGAATGCAGGCATCAGCTTTTAGACCAGATGTCTGCCTCACTAAATATATTTTTCATCATGAAAGAAATAGCACATAGAGGAATCCTGCAATTATTGAGTGAGGCATTGGCTGGAGAAACTCTAAGGTCCCTTAGCTGTGCAATTTCTGGAAGGATTCGCCATCCTGCAGGAAGTGGAATCCAGTGGTGAGGAGGGTTTGGCAGCACTTCAGAACCCTTTCATTATTTCTAGGTGATGGTCAGTTTCTTCTTCTAATTCTCAACTTCAAGATCTTCTTTCTCATCTCAGGCTCCAACTTCACATTCAGATCTCCTGGAACTGAGAAATCATTCTTCTTCTCACTGTAAAATAGCAAATATTTAAAAGAGCTACTTTGCCAATATGAGCCAGTGATTAAAAAATGCCTATGCCCCCTCCCCACATTTGAAGTTTTATATTATGGTAAATAAATCACAGTTTTGGTAACCTTTGAATTCTGTAAAACTGGGGCCAGCGCTGTGGCGCAGCGGGTTAAAGTCCCAGCTTGCAGCACCAGCATCCCATATGGGTGCCAGTTCAAATCCCAGCTGCTCCATTTCCAATCTAGTTCTCTGCTATGGCCTGGGTAGCAGTGGAAGATGGCCCAAGTGCTTGGGATCCTGCACCCATGTGGGAGACCCGGAAGAAGCTCTTGGCCCCTAGCTTCAGATCAGCTCAGCTCTGGCCATTGTGGCCATTTGGGGAGTGAACTAGCGAATGGAAGACCTCTCTCTCTCTCTCTGGCTCTATCTGTATCCTTAACTCTGTCTTTCAAATAAATAAAATAAATCTTTTTTTTAAAAAAAAAATTTAAAAATTTTTAAAAAATGATCTCTGTAAAACTTACTTGCTTGAAATAAAATACACTTGAATTTCATATTATCCTTGAATCTATCCAGCACCCTGGTGTCTTTAAGTCTGTGTTTCACATTCTCAGTCTCAATTCCTTGGTGGGTGCTAAAGTCAATTTAATGGATTGATATAACAGAATTTTGTGGGGAAAAATTATATGGAATGAAGTAGAAAATACCAAAATATGTCATCCCTAATAAGGAAGAGTATCTTTTCATGAAACTTTTGCATCAGAAATTGAAATTTACAGACATGTATATGTGTTGTGATGTAAAATGTATTTCTTAGGAGATCATGTGCAGAAACATTTAGAGGATGCTCACAACAATGTCCGCCAGTTCATCACTAGCAGGTCACTAGTATAACCCACTAACTCTCATTCTCTCAGAAGATCATCATGATAAATAGTTAGGTCTAAACCTCATTAAATTTCTCAGCTCAAATTTTTCTCATCAGCAGTAAGGGGAACGGAACAACCAGTTCCTAAAGTACATGCAGTTGGCCCAAAGAGAATTCAAATAAAAAGTGTAAGATGTTGCTTATTTTCTTTTCCACAAATGACCTGAAAGTTAAGGGCTGCCCAGCTCCGAGAGCCCTGGCCTTCGCGGCCCTGCTTCCTCCCCCCGGGGCCTATGCTCAGGCTTTTTTCCCTTCCTGGATCTGTCCTGGTTGTCTTTCTTCTGCACGTCTTCGCAGCCGCCTATTACAGTCTCCTGCACTCTTTCTTAGCACTCTGCAAATATGAGGCAAAGTTTATAAGAGTTAAATATTTCCAAGAAGCTCGCTTTTAAAAGGTTGTTAGAAAGGAGCTCTTTCTTCTACCTCCTTCTTTTCCCTCCCTTTCCCCCACTCTCCTAAGACCATAAGATAAGTCTGTGAAGCTACTTTTGTTAGACAAAGTGGTCTCTGTCTTCCTTTAGGACTGGAAAGACTGCATATGTGGGGCAGTGGTTGGAGCAAGTCAAAATAAGAAAGGATAAGCTAATGTAAACAGTTCTCATTGGCATTTTCTAGTTTCTTTCAGTAGCTGTGAACAGGTCAAAGTAATATACAGTTCATAAGCAGAAGGGAGTTTATTCTTATGCATATTTCATCCTTTCAACAGACGCAAAATGCTACATGCCTTTCCTTTGGTAGACCACTTACCAGTTCTTCTCAAGAGCTTTTTCCTCTCCTCCCTATCTTATCAGTATGGTGCACAGAGAATATTTGACTTGAGGCTGAATCTATTTTCTCAATTTTTTTGAGTGAATATTCTCTAAAGAAAGTATTATTAAAAACAGACTCTACAAAGTGGACTTTAACAGTAATTATTTTCTTTGAATTTGAGAAGGATATTTTGATTTCCCAAACACACATCAGTTTTTGAACTGGATCCTTTTATGGTTGGCTTCTCTCCATTTTTTTTTTTTTTTTTCTGTAATAGAAACATTACATTGTCTCCCAGAGAACTGCAAAACTTGAAGCTCCATGGTATAGTCTCCCATGAAGTAAAACTGAGGCTATCAACTTCACTTTCTAGTCTACTACAGCTCCTACAGGTTGATAGCTTTTGAACTGTGTGTGTGCTAGGTACAATTACTTGCCATATCTTGCAAAACTGCTCTTCTGAGAGAGCAAAAGCCACTTGTGTTTTCTCAAAGGGACTTGTGATCTGAACAAGTCATTTTGCTTTTCTGGGCCTTGATACCTCTGTTGTATAAAGAATGTTCAGATAGAATAATCTCCAGTTTGTGATTTAAAAATCTTTCTAGTAGTTAAAATTAGTTGATTCGGTTAACCAATACTTAATCATTTTAAGTGGAGTAAAACCAATTTTTGCATCCTTGTAGCACCACAAACATATTAGGTTTCTTTTACACTACCTAGGAGAGATTTCTTGGATATACTGGAGATGGATATCTATAGTGGATTTCATCACATGGACATTTGGTAATGGGACAAAAGTATTAAGGCTGACTGACATTGGTTCAATGATTTTAGAAGCAAAGTAAAGACACTGAAGGGGACGTGAGTAAACCTCACAAGGCAGTAGTTAGATAAGTGTGGATTTTTTTTAATTTACTTATTTATTTGAAAGTTGAGTGAGAGAAAGAGAGAGAGAGCACTTCCACCCGCTGGTTCACTCCCCAAATGGCTGCGATGGTCAGAACCAGGCCAAGTTGAAGCCAGGAGTCTAGAACTCCAAACAGGACTCCCACATGAGTGTCGGGGCCCAGGCACTTGGGTCATCTTCCACTGCCTTCCCAGGTGCATTGGCAGGAACCGAATCAGAGGCAGAGCAGCTGGGACTTGTGCTACAGTAGGGGAAGCACCACAATGCTGGTCCCTAAATAATCCCTTTTTTTCAGAGGCCGAGGAACAGGGAATGTTGCCAGCACAATTACCAAACTAATTAAGGAAAACTCAGCCCAGTTAGCAGCAGGTGATTTGAGTTGCTGTGAGCATGCCCGAGGTAACAGGCAAGCCAAACCTGGAGCCCCTTCCTCAGGAGAGGAAGGCCTCCATTGTCTTCCTCTCCCGGGAGATGCACATGTCCCGTCACTTTGCTGTGGTGTGTTGAACCCAAAGGCCATCCCCACTCATCCAGAACAGAAGAGTTGGGAACCTGCGTCTTGAGAGGCTTTCAGGGGCCTTTGTTCTTGCCCAGGGACTCGCCAGGAGGAGACCCCAGGCTGGGGAGATGAACGCCACCATGGAACAGGGCCACCAGGAGATGCTTCCCTCTCTCCCATTTGTCTTTGAAGTAAGATATGCAGTGTGGGGTTTTTAAAAGATGTGTTGATTTATTTGAAAGGCAGAAAGTCAGAGAGAGGGAGAGACAAAGACAGAGTTCTCCATCTGCTAGCTCACTCCCCAATTGGCGACAACAGCCGGGGCTGGGCCAGGCCAAAGCCAGGAGACAGGAGCTTCATCCTGGTCTCCCATGTGGGTATGGGAACCCAGGTACTTGGGCCGTCCATCATCTGCTGCCTTCCCAGGAACATTACAGGAAGCTAACATAAGCTAGAGTTTAACCGGCTGCAACACGGCACTGGCCCCCAGAAAAGAATATTTGAGAAAAACACAAGAAATACATTACACAGATCCCTATTTCCTTCTGATCCAGCTTTAAAAAAAAAAAAGAAAACCAAAATATTGAAAAGTTTCAGAAGTGAAAGTAGAGATAGCAATGTAATATGCTGTCTGTTGCAATCATTCAACTTTAACAAACATCAACCCACGGCCAATCCTGTTCATTATTTTGAAGAAACTCCCCAGCAGCTCATTAGTCATTATTTCAGAAGTTATAGAAATGACTTATTTTATGACTAAATTATCTTCCACTTTTCAGAAGTCAAGAACTCCAAATGGGGGCTTGGTGCTGGGGCGCAGTGGGTAAAGCTGCCACCTGCAGTGTTGGCATCCCATATGGGCTCTGGGTCAGGTCCCACTTCCGCTCTGGCTCCCTACTAATGTACCTGGGAAAGCAGTGGGAGATGACCCAACTACTTGGATTCCTGCACTTGGAAGAAGCTCCTGCCTATTAGGGCTATTTGGGGAGCGAGCTGGCAGATGGAAGATCTCTCTCTGTCTCTCCTTCTCTCTGTGTGTTTCTACCTTTCCAATAAATAAATAAATCCTTTTTTTAAAAAAGGTTATTAAAAAAATCTAGATGAAGAAGAAAATGAAAATTTTAGAAAACATTGTTGCTGTGGTTAAGATAAATTACATAAACTACAGAAAACTCCAAATGAAATTTTCATTATATCCCCAAAATTGCTGTTAATGGGCAATCAGTCAACAAATATTTACTGAGTGTCCCTCGGGGGACAGGCTCTGAAAACCACTAAGGCTTAAAAAGAGCCGACAGCCCCTGACACGTGAAAACACAGTTATTTCTCCGAGAACAGGCAGAGAAGTGGAACCGCGTATACATTACTAAGGAAACCTATCTCCTTGTCTCAGAGCTCAGAAGTTCACATTGTTAGAGCTGAAGTCAAGTGAGTTCAGTCCTGGAACTCCCAGGCGCAGGTAGATCGTTGTGTTGTCCTTAGATACTTGGTAGAGTTTGGGGGTAGACTATTTTACCTAGCAAAAATAAAATGCCCTTGGAAGACAAGAAAGGCCCTTCTGATGTAGCAGGACAGCCCTTCCCCAGCGAGCCTGCCAGAGCACAGATTTACATGGGCCTCGTTCCTGGAAAGACTACAGCAGAGGTAAATACAGACTTCATCAGGGGGCGGTTCCACATTTCAAACTGCAGTTTTTAAAAATACCAGTCCGTCCTTACAAACAAGCAGTGAGTCTCAAAACCAAAACACACCCACCCACACACCACCAAAACACTGCTTCGCAACAAAGAGTCTCTTATTGTAAAAAAAAAAAAAAAAAGTATTTTTACTCCCTTTAACTCAAAATTCTATTTTCTGACTAGTTGAAATATTCTTCCTGCCCTAATTTAGTTCATCAAAAGTACTTATTTCTATCCATAGGCCTCCAAGTTTAGTGGAACCTGAAAAGAATTTTCACTTCCAGTTCTGTAAGAACATTCTCTTCCAGACATGCTCACCTCTGATCACTTGATCACTGCCTACTTCAGGGGAACAAAAATTCCAGCTTTCCCATGCTTGGAGAACACCACTCCCGCTGCACCTGGTCCAGGAGACCTGGACCTGGAAAAAAAAAAAAAAAAAAAAAGAAAGAAAGAAAGAAAGAAAAAAAAAAAACAAACACGCTGGACGTCGTGTGGCCTCATTGCCAGATTTGTAGCAAATCCTTTTGAATGTCTTCTAGATCTTGGACAGTTTGGACACTTTCATACTGGGTGTGTGTAAGGTATACAATATGCTGTGCTCCACCCATACACAGGGACGTGGTTACTATAGTCAAGCGAATTAACCTATCTATCAGCTCACATACCTACTTTTCTTGTGGTCAAATGCCTAAAATCTTTTAGTAAATTCCCAGTGTACAGTACAAGGCCGCATGTTGTACCTTGGATTTCTACACTTCTTCATCCTACCTAACTGCTACCTTGTACCCTTTGATCTACGTCTTTCCGTTTTCCCCCAGTCCAACAAACTCTTCCCTCTCTTTCTAGATTTTATTTTGTTTTCACAACCACATACAGATGAGATTATGCAGTCCTTTTCTTTCTGTGGCTGACTGATTTCACTGATCATAACGTTGTCACAAACAGCAAAATCTCCTTTTATAAGGCTAAATAATATTCCTCTGTGTGTGCGCGTATGTGTATACATATACATATGTGCATCTCACAATTTCTTTAGCCATTCACTGTCAACGGCCACTCCCCTCGTATCCCTCTCTTGGCGAATGCTGCAATGAACATGGGCGTGCAGTTATCTTTATGAAGTGGTGATTTCATTTCCTTTGGCTATATGCCCAGAAGAGGGACTGCTGGGTCATATGGTAGTTCTATCTTTAACTTCTTTAGGAACCTTTACACTGCTTTCCCCAGTGGCTACACTAATCTACATTCCCACCAACAGTGTACAAGAGCTTCCTTTTCTCCACACCCTTGCCAACACTTGTTATCTCTTGTCTTTGATAATAGACTGGACAGTTTCGTTTCATGGCAGAGCCTGTATTAATTATTAACGTTCTTAGAGTCACAATCATACACTGTTTCAATGTCCATTCATTGACTCAATGTAAAATGTTGTTGTAGGAAGCTTGAAATGTTGTTTTCTTTTCTCAAGTGTCTTGAGCACAAAGTGAATATTAGCTAAATAATGCTTTGCGGTCCTGAATCAAATGTTGTTAAAATTTATACAAGAAGTCTTCAAAAAAGTTCATGGAAAAGGCATATCATAAAAAAAAGAATGTACAGATTTCAAAAACTTTTTTGCACCAAAAAAAACATATCGTTTAATTCTACTTTTCCATGAATTTTTGAAGTATACTTATATATTGAGAAAATTGACAAAAGGAAGCTCCCAACCCAGGGGAGCTTGTAAAACTTTCCAATAACTGGCATGTCTTTTCAAATGGAAAAGTATGTAAATAAGAATTTCTTTATAAGGAAATGGATATACTAATTATCTTTGTGCTGTATACATGCATTGAAATATTGCACCGTACCCCATGAAAATGTATAAATATTACAAAAGAATGTCATTGACTTCTTGATGGAATAGATGGTTTTCTTCAAAAAAGAATTATCCATACAATTACTTATTCCATGGAGAATCTCTCCAGTGTCATCTTTGTCAATAAGTACAAGACTATTTTCCATTCCCATATCCAACATTAACATACCTTGACATACAATTGTATAGAAATAAAAATGAGAATGGTAAAGTCAAAAGGGTACAATCCTTATAGAATATTCTGGTAACAAAAATAATGCCAGTGTCATGGGCTCTTTATAGACTTAAAATCCAAAATCCCTTGGGTTAAGAGTGAGGAAACCACCAGGCGAGGTATTATGCCCATTGCCTAAGGGTTTTGGTGGCAAGAGCCACTTGTTTATTTCAATGAACATTAATTGCACATCTACTCTATGACCAGCTACACAGTTCCTGTCCCCACTCCCTAAGCTGTTCACTGCCCAGTGTGGGGTGACAACCCAGGAAACAGGCACACAGAGGGGCCACTTGACAGAGGAAGTCCCCAGGTCAGGCCCAAAATCTAGAGAGCAAGAATTCAGGGAGGACTTCCGAGGGGTGGGCCAGAGCTGGGTCTTGAAGATTGAAAGAACTTGTTGGTAAAAGAAGAGGTTAGGAGAAAAGGGACTGCTTCCCAGGTCTTCCTGGGTTCATGTCAGACTAGTCGGCTGCTAAAATATTTTGGCTTTGAGTTTTGTTTTTGTCTGTGAATGACTGTATCTCGAGGTCAGAACATGGTGCTAAAGGAATATTGAAAATCACAAAAGGAAGGAAAAGCAAACCAGCCAACCTAAAAAAAAAAAAAAAAAAAAAAAGACTCACACTGACCACAAGGGGGAGCAGGTTAGAGATGGCTGCACTTGGGCAATTCATTCACCACTGTTAGGAAAGCCAACAGCAAGTAAGCTGGGGCGTGGGGCACCAGCAGAACCTCCCTGTAAGGACAGCTCTGCCCATCGAATCAGTCATTTTGTCAAGTTGTGTTCTTTTCAACGATCACCTTAAGATGTAGCAAGAAATAGGAAACATTCAGGAGAGAATAGGTAAAACACAAATGATCAATTCAAGCATTTGTTGAGTTCCAACTATTAGCCATGTAGATTTTTTTTTTAATATTTGGGGTTTTTTTAGTTTATTTATTTGAAAGACAGAGTTACAGAGAGGCAGGAGCAGAAAGAGAGAGAGAGAAAGTGGTCTTCCATCCACTGCTTCACTCCCCAAATGGCCGCAAAGGCCAGAGCTTGGTCTATCCGAAGCCAGGAGCCAGGAGCTTCTTCTGGGTCTCCCACATGGGTACAGGGGGTCCAAGGACTTGGGCCATCTTCTACTGCTTTCCCAGGCCATAAAAGAGAGCTGGATTGGAAGTGGAGCAGCTGGGACTCGAACTGGTGCCCATATGGGATGCCAGCACTTCAGGTAACGGCTTTACCCACTATGCCACAGCACTGGCCCTGCCATGTACATTTTTAAATGACATTTTAATCATACTTTTTAAAAAAGATTTTAGTTATTTTATGAAAGTCAGATTTACACACACAGAGAGAGAGATTATCCATCCAATGGTTCACTCCCCAGATGGCCGCAACAGCCAAGGCTGAGTCAATCTAAAGCCAGGAGCCAGGAGCTTAATTCCAGGTCTCCCATCTGGGTGCAGGGTTCCAAGTACTTGGGCCATCCTCTGCCGCTTTTACCAAGCACATCAGCAGGGAGCTGGATCAGAAGTGGAGCAGCTGGGACATGAACTGGCGCCATAAGGAATGCCAGTGATACAGGTAGTGGCTTTGGCTGCTAGGTCACAATGCCAACCCCTCAATCATACTTTTAAACCTTTGCAAATAGATTTTAGACTTCAGTCTCATTTATTCACTTGTTTATTTGTGCACCAACTTAGACACCTGCAGCGTCTAGAAAGAGAGGTATGGACAGGAGCACATGCAGGTACAGTAGACTGAAAGAAGGGAGGAGTGGCCAGCGAGCATCTGCACAGCGGGCTGCATAAGTGAGTGTCCAGTGTTCAAAGCGCGTTCCTGGCTGTGCTCGGCTCGTGCGTGGTACCAGCAGGTGTAGAGTTGGAGGGCGGGAGTTGGAGCTCATTCATTCATTCAGATGAGATCTGGAGGCAGTTGCAATGGAGTGGCTGGAGAAGTGGTCCGGGGCTCAGAGATCAGACCAGAATGCCGGCCTTACTGCTAACCATCTAGATACGCTGGGCAGCCCGCCTCGTCAGCATGGACCTCACTTTCCCCGCCTGTGGGTTCTAATAACAGCTAACGTTTGCTGAATGTCCTTTCTGAATGCAAGAGCTTACACGGAGGGCGATCGGTCGTTTTCAAACTTTATTTATATGCAATGGAAGCCATTCAGAAAATGAAATACCAATATGGTTCTCCAATACGTAACAAATGAAATGGGTGCACCCATTTTTAAGTTAAAAATGAAAAGCTTCCACCTAAGATCCTTGCAGAGGTTGTTCTCGGTTTTGTCCACTGCGTCGGACTTCATCTATCACACATTTGAGCAGCAAGCATTTTCTCATTTAGCTTTTAGAATAACAAAATCAAGTCCATCAAACTTTGGGGGACTCCCCTACAGAACTTCCGTGGGATCCTTGGCTTCCACAGAATGCCGTCTAAAAGCCACTGGATGAGTATATCTCTAAGGGCCCTTCCGAATCTGACGTTCTTTCTTCATCTAAATCTGGCTCGTTTGGCAAAAACTGTTGCCGAAGGCACGGCCCAGTCATTCTTCGGCCCCAGGAAGGAAGAAGGTTTCGTTCCTATTTTCTAACAGGACCGATGCCTAATACTGAAAACTGTCACTGTGACTATTCCCCACTGAGTCTCTCTGTCATTAGGTTTTGGTGGGTAGAAGTATTGCTTGTCTGTGACAGTCAGGACTGCTTAGCTCGGACTCCCCGTATGCAAATCTTGGTATTTCCAGAAGCATGAAGTCAAGCTAAGTTAACCTGAGGATGTCAGCAGACCCGAAATACAGTAACTTCGTCATCTGAAATAATATTATCAAGGGAATTCAGTGAGATTCCTAGGTTAGAAGCTGAAGTGCTCATCCTGCTTCTTACCTGTGCGAGTCTTCACATACTGGGACTCACTTTCTTGAACAAGGCATAAGCTCTATGCCCTTTGCAACAGAGGCCTTCTTTATTCTGCCGTGAGTGACGCAACCCCCTGTGATCAGCTGCACTGCCTTCTGCGGCCACCACTTCTCATTTATTAGCAGGGTTGTCTTCACGTACGTGCACCTAGCACAGTTGCATAGGGTCTGACGTTCAGAGAACCCTGTGCTTGGCTTAATGCTGTGCTTTTCCCATTTTAAAATCCTTAATCATTGGATCTTTGAACTTACATATCTGAGTGAACTCTACTGGGATAGCACAGCCTGCATGGGGCGGAGGAGACGTATACAATAAGCACGTCCAGCACTCTGACTTGCCACCCTATTTGCATAACCTTTAGGATGCCAGTGGACACAGACTCCCAGTGGACCCACCATGCCTGGGAGCTCAGTAAGACCCGGAGCCAGTCCGAGGTGAGCGTGTCATATCTGTGAGTGAGACAGCAGGGCTGCTGGCAGCTCTGAGAATTCACGCTCATGCTTTCTGTTTGAACTAGAACTTGTTTCCAACACAGAAAGAAGGCAATAGCATTCTAAGAAACATGAGCGAGGGATGCTAACGCATTCTTTGTCACTCATGTTACTTCCCTGTATAAACCAACCATTCATACTGAAAGGGATGACACAGAGGGAAAGGAAAAGATCGGGTAACACAGAGGTCTTGTTCATCCAGTTCTTTTTCTATTTTAAAATTTATTTTAGAGTCAGACAGTGAGTTCTCATCTGCTGATTCACTCCCCAAAAGCTTGCATCAGGCAAGGCTGGGCCAGGCCAAAGCCAGGAGCCCGGAATTCAATTTGGGACTTCCATGTGGGGTAGCAGGGACCCAAGTACTTGAGCCGTCACCTGCTGCTTCCCACAGTGCACATTAGCAGGAAACTGGAATCGGAAGCAGAGCTGGGACGCAAATCCAGGCACTCCACTATGGGTGGAGTGTCCCAAGTGGTGTCTTAACTGCTAGGCGAAAAGCCTGCCCCTCTTCCAGTCCTTCTTACTCCTCAGGAAGCCAAAGGTAAAAAGTGGAGGCTTCAAGAAGTGAAAGGGAAAAAAAGTGCACACATTCTGGACAGCTTTTTCACTGTTCTTCACTCCTGTAGCTATATTCTAAGGCATAATATGTTAATTAATTCAGCCAGCATCTGTTACGCATCTCCTAATGCTAATGGATAAATGATGTCTGTTCAAGGCTTTCCCAGCACCAGGGGAAGAACCCAGGATTCCTGAAATAGTGTAGATTCTAGTAGCAGAGTAAGGGAGAGAAGTAAGCTCTGTTTGCTCTTTCTTCTTACTCTTAGCATTCTGGCAACAAAATATATACACATGCACACACAAGCTACAAAACATAAATTGCATCATTTTGGTGAGTTCACATATGAGTTAAATGTTTTCATATTGGCACTTAAACTGAAATTGCATAATATAAAATAAGTGGCAAAATTCAAAGCCAAATCAGTAATTTTTCTTTACCCAGAACAACATTAAATAGCAAATAAAGATAACATGATGTGAAATATTTATGTATAACTCCAACAAAATATATATAATACCACATATAAAAGGAAAACTCTAATAAAAGAAATCAAAGTTTATCTAAACAAATGGAGAAATAAGAGTGTGGTCATCAAAAGTTCATGAAAATGTGTATTTTGAAAAAACTCCATGTGCATTTCAAAATTCCTTGCACCAAAATAAATTTATCTTGTAATTCTAATTTTCCATGAACTTTTTGAAGTACCACATTCCATGTTCACAGATAAGAAGACTCAGTATTATTAAGACGTCCGTTTCCTCAAGTTGATCTGTAAATTCACCCCAATCTCAATCAAAATCCCAGGAAGTTACTTCATAATGGTCAACAAACTGATTCTAAATTTTATATGAAGATTAAAAAAAAACCAAAATGTCCAACGAAATATTTAAGAACAAAATCAGAGGATTCATACCTCACGACTTGTATACTACACTATAAAACCATAGAAATCTAGGGGTAGTGTTTTGTGAATGAATGCAAAAATAAAACATTGGAACAGAAAAGACAAACTAGAAAAAGGCCCACACAAAAACAATCAACTGATATTTAACAAAGCAAAGTTAATTCACTGGGGAACAGATGAAATTCTCAACTGACACAAGACAGTTGAACATCCACAGAAAAAGAAAAAAAATGAATCTAAAATCTGATCTTGAACCTTACGCTAAAATGAACTCTAAGTGGATCATAGACTAAATGAAAAATGCAAAACTATACCATTTCTAGAAGGAATATAGGAGAAAATCTAGGTGATCTTGAGTCTGATGATGAGTGTTAGATACAAGATCAAAAGCACATCCATCAAAGAAAAATTAAGTGGGATTTCATTAAAATAAAAAACTGCTCTGTGAAAGACATCATTAAGGAAATGAAAAGACAAGCCTCAGTTAAGAGGAAAAGTTCACAAAAAACTTATCTGAGAAAGGACTGTTAGCTAACATACACAAACAATTATTAAAACCCAACAATAAGAAAACAAATGATCCAATTAAAAAGTGGGCAACATGAGAGAGCCAAGACACTGTGGCAAAAAATGACCTACAGGAAAGATCTCTGTGAGTGAGATCCTGGTGGAAAGAAGGGACCATCAAAGAAGGAGGTACCTTTCTATGAAGGGAGGAGGGAACTTCCACTTTGATTATGACCTTGTCTAAATAATGTTGGTACTGAGTGAAATAAGCCAGTCCAAAAGGGACAAATATCATATGTTCTCCCTGATTGATAACAACTAATGAGCATCTAAAATGATATCCATTGAAGTGAAATGGACACTATGAGAGACAATGACATGATCAGCCCTTGTCTAGACTGTTGAAGAACAACTTACTATTTTATTCCTTTTAGTATTTTTGTTGTTGTTGTTGTTGCTCTGTTCTACTTAATACCACTGGTTCAACTATGTAATCAATACACAATCATTCTTAGGCATTTAAAATTAACAGTAAAGTGATCTCTGTTAAATATAGGAGTGGGAATAAGAGAGGGAGGAGATATATAGGTCGGCACATGCTCACTCAGACTTACCTCCAATGGTGGAACTAAATGTGCCAGGGGATTTCAACTCAATCTTATCAAGGAGGCAGGTACCAATGCCAGCTCACTTGGTAAAGTGATAAGTATAAGTACACAACCGATCAAAAAGATAGGGTAAGTGTCGAAGAGATTTCACAAATAAGATCAGTGTAGGTAAATAATGAAGGATAGAAATAAAAGGGAGAGAATGATCCTGCGGGGGAAGCAGGACACACAGCAGGCTCATAGAATGGCAAAGGCCCTAAACAGCACTCTGGCCTCAGAATCAACCTTGGGGCATTCAGATCTAGTTAAAAGGCCAATGAGAGTCTCACAAGCATGGAAAGCCATGACAAGGTGGCAAAAACAACTTAAATGAAAGATCCTGGTGAACAGGACCCCAGCAGAAGGATCAGGCCATCAAGGAAGGAGGCGCCTTTCTCTGAAGGGAGGGAGGAGCCTCCACTGTGATATGGCCTTGACTAAACAAGTTCAGAGTCGGTGAACTCAAGGGGCTTCCATAGCCTAGACAGCTCATGGCAAGAACCTCGGGTGATTGCTGACGTCATGAATAAGAGTGCCAATTGTTAAATCAACAACGGGAGTCACTGGGCACATGCTCCCCACATAGGATCTCTGAACTTAATGTGTTTTACTATGAAACTTAAAAACAACACTACTAGTCGAACAATACCCTATACCTTGTGCAGTTGTGTGAGTACAGCCTGTTGAAATCCTTGCTTAGTACATACTAAGTTGATCTTCTGTATATGAAGGTAATTGAAAATGAAACTTGATGAAGGGTGGGATGGGAGAGGGAGTGGGAAAGGGGAGGGCCGCGGGAGGGAGGGAGGTTGGGGGGGGAAGCCACAACAATACAAAAGTTGCACTTTGTAAATTCACATTTATTAAATAAATAAATAAATAAATAATGTTGGAGTTTGTGGACTCAAAAGGCTTCCATAGCCTTGGCAGCTCATGACAACTGTTAAATCAACAACAGGAGTCACTGTGCACTTGCTCCCCATGTAGGACCTCCATCCTTAATGTGTTGTACTATGAGAATTAACGGTAAAACTAGTCTTCAAACAGTACTTTATACTCTGTGTGTCTGTGTGGGTGCAAACTGTTGAAATCTTTACTTAGTATAAAGTTGATCTTCTGTATATAAAGATAATTAAAAATGAATCTTAATGAAGAGTGGGATGGGAGAGGGATAGAGGGTGGGATGGTTTGGGGATGGGAGGGCAGGTATGGGGGGAAGAACTGCTATAATCGGGGCTGGTGCCGTGGCTCACTTAGCTAATCCTCCACCTGTGGTGCCAGCATCCCATTTGGTTGCCAAGTTCTAGTCCCGGATGCTCCTCTTCCAGTCCAGCTCTCTGCTGTGGCCTGGAAAGGCAATGGAGGATGGCCCAAGTGCTTGGGCGCCTGCACCCACGTGGGAGTCCAGAAGAAAGCACCTGGCTCCTGGCTTCGGATCGGTGTAGCTCCAGCTGTAGCGGCCATTTGGGGGGTGAACCAACAGAAGGAAGACCTTTCTCTCTGTCTCTCTCTCTCACTGTCTAACTCTATCTGTTAAAAAAAAAAAAAAAAGAACTGCTATAATCCAAAAGTTGTACTCATAAAATTTATATTTATTAAATAAAAGCTTTCTATTAAAAATAAAATAAAATATAATAAAAAACATTTTGAGCCGCCTTTATAGATTTAAAATTTTGTTTGTAAGTTCTCACATTTCTGATTAACAAATAAATTTTGCCTGTGTGTGGGGAGCAACTCGGACTAGACTAAGTTACTCGAATTAAGACTTATTCTATGCATCTGCTCTCCCACAATATGGCGCTGAGAAGGGAGTAAACAGCTTCTACACAGCTGCCTCTCGCCAATTTGATTGACTGAGCTACAGGAGCTGATCTTGCTCCTGATTGGAGGAGAGCAGCATACTCGGCGTGTGGGTAGCAGAGTTGGGATTGGTGGAAGAGGACTATAAAGGAGGAGAGAGACAACATGCACCAAGAACACCTGAGGAATATCTGAGCAGCCCCCAAGAGAGCCGGCCGGCGGTGTGCCACTCCCCCGCAGAAGTGGGGAAAGTGGCAGGGGGCACCACCCTTCCACGGAGGTGGAAGGGACGGCAGCCAACCCGGGAAGAACCAGCAGCAAACCTGGGAAGGGCCGAGCAGACAAAAGAACAGCGCAAGGTCCTGTGTTGTTCCTCCACGAAGAGGGGGAGCGACACCTGTGAAATTCAAAAACAAACAAACAAACAAAAAAAGTGGGCAAAAGATCCCAACAGACACCTCACCAAAAAAAAAATACAGATGTTAAATAAGCATATGAAAAAATGTTCAACATCACACATCATTAGGACGGTGCAATTTAAAATAACAATGATACCTCTACACAATTATTAGAATGACCAAAATCGAAAATACTAATAACATCAAATGCTGGCAGGGATTTGAAGCAACAGGAACTCTCCTTCATTGATGATGGAAATGCCAAACAGTTCAGACACTTTGGAAAACAATTTGGCAGTTTCTTATGAAGTTAAGCATAGTCTTACCATATGATCCGGTAATCACACTCCTAGCTATCTACCCAAGTGAGTTGAGAACTATGCCCACATGAAAAACTGCACATGACTGTTTATAGCAACTCTATTCCTAGTTGCTGGAGATTAGAAACAACCAAGGTGTCATTCGGTAGATGAGCTAGTAAACCAGCTGAGGTGCATCCACAGGATGGAATTCAGCAGTAACAGGGAAGTCAGGGGGGAAGAAACTTAAATATATCCTGCCAACTAAAAGAAGCCAGTTTGGAAAAAAACTTACTGCGATTCCAACAAAGAGACACTATGGAACAGGCAACACTACCGAGACAGTGAAGGGGATCAGTGGTTGCCATGGATTGGGGTAAGGGTGGGGAAGGGATGGACAGGTGGAGCACAGGGGATTTTTTTGAGCAGTGAAACCATGCTGAATGATACTGTAATGGTGAATACATCACCTTGTGCATTTGTCAAAACCTGTAGAACCATACAACACTAGCAGCGAACCCTACATAACCAGAGACTTCAGTTAATCATCTTACGTCAGTACTGGCCAACGTATAACAAACGTACTACACTAAGGCAAGAAACCAATAATAGGGGGCACTGAGGGTGGGGAGAGTAATATCAGAACTCTTTATACACTCTGCTCAATATTTCTGTAAACTGGGGTCGGCATTATGGCATAGCCGGTGAAGCCACTGCCTGCAGTGCTGGCATCCCATATGGGCAGCCAGTTCCAGTCCCAGCTGCTCCACTTCCGATCCAGCTCTCTGCTATGGCCTGGGAAAGCAGTGGAAGATGGTGCAAGCTCTTGGGCCCCTGCACCCAAGTGGGAGACCTGGAAGAATCTCCTGGCTCCTGGCTTCGGATTGATGCAGCTCCAACCATTGCAGCCAACTGGAGAGTGAACCAGTGGATGGAAGACCTCTCTCTTTCTCTTTCTCTCTCTCTCTCTCTGTCTCTTCTCTCTCTGTGTAACTCTTTCAATTAAATAAATAAATCTTTAAAAAAATTTTCTGTAAGTCTAAAATAGCTCTAAAATAATCTCTGTTTTTTTTTTTTAATATTTATTTTATTTATTTGAAAGACAGAGTTACAAAGACAGAGAGACAAAGAGAGAAATCTTCCATCTGCTGGTTCACTCCCCAGATGGCTGCAATGGCGAGAGCTGGGTCCATCTGAAGCCAGGAGCCAGGAGCTTCTTCCTGGTCTCTCACATGGATGCAGGGGCTCAGGAAGTTGGGGCATCTTCCACAGCTTTCCCAGGCCATTAGCAAAGAGCTAGAGCAGAGTGGAGCAGTCAGGATGCCAACCAGTTCCCATATGGGATGCCAGCATTGCAGGCTATGGCTTTAACCTGCTGCTCCCCAGCACAGGCCCCAAATAATCTCTATTAATTAAAAACCTTAACACTACAACAAACTGAGACTGTATGAAAGTATTATATTTTAGTACCATTAACAATGTTTTCCCCCCTTCTTTTGAACAAAGGATTACTCTACATTTTTACTTTGTCATGAGACCAGAGCATTGTTTACCTCTTTGTACAAATAATAATGGCTAATGTTTATTGAGCACATACCATTGTGTTTTTATACATTATTTCATCTAAAATGCACAGCAACCATATAAAGTTGACAGTATTTTCATAGCCACTTATAAATAAGGATTTTAAAGTTTAAAGAAATTGAGTGTATCGATTAAAGTCACTTAGCTGGTAGGAGAAAGAGTCACATTTGAAACAAGAAGCTGATTCCCCAGCTCCTAACCATCACCATCCAGCTTTCTGAGACACTTCAGCTTTGCTACTGACCACCAAATATAAATCTTACTGATTGCAACACTCAGCCATTTGCCAAAAGGATCATCTTGCAATTTTCATCATCTTGGATGCAATGTGGAATATTCCCAACCAGCAGATACTTTTAACAAACCCTCAAATTCTTCACATGACACCAGCTACAAAAATGCACAAGAGTCTGAATGAATGTTATAGCCAACAGTCCTTTAGAGACCTATAAATCACCAAGGAATCCATTTTCTCTAAGAGAATACAGTCTGTATGATTGTAGGAAACAGACGTGGCCGATCTTGATCTTGAACTGAGCGGACACTCACAGGTTTGGGCATGAACAACAACAAAGGTCAAAATTAATTCCCGGCTTCTTTGGATAAGTTCTTTTTCACACTTGCTCCTCTTTTCCTTTTGACTTACTCAGCACATACCTATGGGGTTAAGCAAAGGATACCTCTTCAACTGTGCAGATACCGAGGCACAGTTGTCTATAAGACTTCAGGGCTTTCTGCTAATCCTGCAGGCCTCAGTTCTGGGGCAGAAATATATGCCTCTACTTACCAAATAAACTCAGCTCCGAGGAAGCCAGTCTCTCTCCTATCAACAACTGATCCCTAAAAGGAATCTGAAATCAATGTGTGCACCAATACGGGTTCTGTAGTTCTGCCTGGAAGCCACAGCTAGCCGAATGGCTGTGTCTGCAGTGAGGACGCCTGCCTTCGGAGCCTGGAGGAGATGTTTTTAATCCTGCTGTGCTAATGCCAGCTAGCCCATACATCTCTGCTTCTTTGGTGCATGAAAGAAACATGGGGAAATGTTATGATAAAAATCCCAATCATGCCTTCCACCATCTGTTAATAGCATGTGTTTGTGGACACGTTGCCAGGAAATATCGAGAACAAAGGAATGAGAGGCCCTCATTCCAGAGAAATGGCTCTCAGCTCCCACTGTGGCTCACTGGTTTGGTTACAGATGTGTCAGCGTTCTCGGCGCCCAGCCCCATCTGGCACAGAAGACCGTGGCCTTGGGAAAGCCTTACCCAGGTCCTTTGGGAAGATGGGCTCAATGGAATGAAGCTTTTCTTTTTTTTCCTTATAATGTCTCAAAACCCATGTGAAACACATAGAGAGAACCAACCAGCTTGCACTCACATATGAATCTAAGACTGACTGACAAACTTGTTGAAAAACGACAAAGCTCTTTGAAGAAAGCTATGCACGTGGACTGTCTTACATTTGATACAAATATTTAAAATGTAACTTTAATTACATTTAAATGTGCGAGCTGAAACTACTATTGTGCCTTATCACATCAGGGGATTTTTCTCCAGATAGCTGAGAATGAGTATAGCAGACATGAAACAATCGTAGAAATAAGCAAAAATTTTGTATAAATAATTAGACCCCACATACAAAGCAATTTACTGAGCCATGAGTTTCCCCACTCTATGTTAGTATCGGTGTCAACAATGAATGAAAATCTGCACTTAAGGAAACAAATTAAAGCTCATTTGAAAGTTAAAAAAAAACAATGAATGAAAATCCTACAGTATTTATAAGATTTGTCTATTTTATAATGTACTCCTGGAAAAGAATCTACACTTCTAAGGGACATGTCTTAGGCAGTACAAGATGAAACCCACTGAATTTCAGAAAACTGCTAGTCCGTGCTAGAAGACCCCTGATTATCTCATCACAACACACAATCAGGGGTTTTGTCACACAGACTACACCAGAAATTCACTGGGAGAAGTTAGAAATGTATCTGCGAGGTGTATTTTATACCTGTATCTTTAAAATAAGATCAAACTCCTAGAACCCTTGTTTTGTGCCCAAATATCCCGTGGACAATTCCTTTGAGTTTTTTTTTTTTTTTATTAGAAGAAAGCTTTCTTCTTCAGCAAATGTTCCTCCACCCAAACCTACCAGCACTGCTTTCCTGTGGCAGGTGAGCTGCCTGGGGACCACGGGAGGCTGCTCTTAAGTGCGGGCGGGTCACCCAGCACTTCTCGATTAGACTGAAAGTTGTGCATTTTTAGATTGATCTACCTACTTGTAGAGATGAAGAAATTGATGTCCAGAAAGTGGCATGACCATGACCTGGCTTCTAAGTGTAGCTACTAAAAATAGAGTTTCTGATTCTCACTCTAGTAGTCCCTTGCTACCTTTGCTGTCTCTCTCTCTCTTTTTTTTTTTTTTTTTTTTTTTTTTGACAGGCAGAGTGGACAGTGAGAGAGAGAGAGAGAGAGAGACAGAGAGAAAGGTCTTTCTTTGCCGTTGGTTCACCCTCCAATGGCCGCCGCAGTCAGCGCGCTGCGACCAGTACACTGCGCTGATCTGATGGCAGGAGCCAGGTACTTCTCCTGGTCTCCCATGGGGTGCAGGGCCCAAGCACTTGGGCCATCCTCCACTGCACTCCCTGGCCACAGCAGAGAGCTGGCCTGGAAGAGGGGCAACCGGGACAGAATCCAACACCCCGACCGGGACTAGAACCCGGTGTGCCGGCGCCGCAAGGCGGAGGATTAGCCTAGTGAGCCGCGGCGCTGGCCTCTCTCTGCTCCTTTGTCTTTCCATGTCTCTCCTCATTCCCTGCCACGCTCGTCACAGAACTCTCGGCCTCAAACAGTGATGGTTACTCCTCAACCCCTTCTTCCCACGACTGAATAAGTGGAGATGGGAAAGCCCTCCTCTTCCATTCGTTCTTCCCTCCATCACACCTGCACACAAGATAAAAAGGTGAATACCTAAGCACATTCATTTTTAAATGGAGTTCTAAATTGCGAAAGCAACACTACTTCTCTTACAATACTTGAAGGATACGGTTTTAATGAATAAAACAAAAATCACCTATAAATCCACAGGCAAAGATAACCACTATGAGATACTACACTTGATCTTAGCAAAAGGATGTATGAAGATATTGATCTATTTTCTGTCTTAAATATTTGTAATGCTTTGCTATATGTTTTAAAATTTTTGAGGCTCTACTAGAGATACAACTCTGCTTTCTGTTTTTTCTCATGTCACTAAATATTATTTGAAAGTAAAAACATATGATTACCTTGTATTTTCTTATATATGCATACTAAAAGGATTTCAGAATACAATAGTCTTCCTTCACCTAATGTTCCAGTTAGCCATGATCAACCCTGGTCTGAAAATGTTAGGTGGAAAATTCCAGAAATAAACAATTCACAAGTTCTGTGTGCCCTACTGACTAACATAACCAAATCTCGTGCCACCCTTCTCAGAACATAAATCATCTCTACCCAGTGTGTCCACACCGTATATGCTTCCTGCTCCTTAACCCTACTTAGCATACATCTGGTTATCAGATCAGCTGTGGCGGTACCCGTACTGCAGCCTTCCATGGCAGTGAGTCACCCTTACTCTTACGTAGTAGCCGGATGCTGCCTCGCAATGCCTGCACCATTCACCTCACTTCGTCTTGTCAGATGGACATCACATCATCTCACATCATCACAGAAAGAAGAAATATACCTAACCCGAAGAGCAAGGCGGTAAACTGTTTCCCAAGAGACCACATTTGCATAACTTTTATCGCAGTAAGTTGTAATTGTTGTATTTTATTATGAACTATTGTTAATCTCTTACCGTGCCTATTTATAAATTTAACTTTATCATTGATGTGTATTATGGTGGGAAAATGCAGTGTATTTATAGGGGTTGGTACTATCTGCAACCTCAGGCATCCACTGGGAGTCTTGGGACATATTCCCCACAGAATAATTGATTGACGTCTCAATGGTATGCTGGTAAATTGGGTGTCTGAAAAAAAATAGCCCTAAGTTTGTCAATTTTTATGGTGTAAATACTCCTACCATGGCTGATTTCAACAAATCAGCCTAAAAATTAAATCACCCTAAAAATTAAAGAATCAGCTTGTGTAGGCTGGTGCAAGTCACTTCCAAAACACCACTGGCTGTGTGTAAAATATTATAAAGGCGGCATATTTCTGGCCTCAAGAAGTCAGCACTTCAGCAGGGCAGCAAAGAGGCCCTTGATAGCCATGGAAACGTTCTGTGTGCCATCTAACTGCCCTTTAAACCCTTAGCTGTCTGTTTCCCCTTAGCACATTTCAGGGCAGCCGTGTTCCTCACTCACAGTCTTCGCTTCACTGAGCCATCATCTCTACTAACAGCCTAGGGAAAAGATGGCCAGCACCTTGGACTAGCCTTCCAGGCTTTTCTTCACGTGCCTTACCCTGGGCTCTCAAAATCATCTGCCCTAGGCTTCTGCTTCCGGCTGCTCATTGCTGTTGAGGCCTAAGAGCTTCCAGCTGGGCAACCTCTGTTTGGGTAGAGCTACATCTGTAAGTTTTAAACATGGAAGAAGGATGGTTAATCTCAAGTAAACTTTTTTAGACAACACAACATGCAGCTAACTTGACTGGTCTGTGGGAGAAGCTTTCAAAGTAATCCCTTCACTGACTGCTATCTTGATCCTATAAGAAAAATCTGAAAACTGTAGCATTAAGATCAAATACAGGAGCCAGCATTGTGGTGCAGTGGGTCAAGTCAATGCTTGCAATGTCAGCATCCCTTATCAGAGTGCAGGTTCGAGTCCCAGCTGCTCTGCTTCCAATGCACCTCTCTGCTAATGCCCCTGGAAAAGCGGCAGAAGAGGGCCCAAGTGCTTAGACTCCTACCATGCACATGAGAGACCCAGATGGAATTCCTAGCTTCTGGCTTCAGCCTAGCATGGCTCTGGCTATTGAGACGATCTGGGAAGTGAACCAGAGGATAGAAGATTGTGTGTGTGTGTGTGTCTGTGTGTGTGTCTTTCCCTCTCTTACTCTGTCACTCTGCCTTTCAAAAAATAAATACATCTTTTTTTAAAAAAATAAATACATAGCTTTTTACATTTTATTGCCCAGAATGGAATTGCAAAAGCCACCAGCTTCCTAATAAATGTGTTGAATTTGACTCTGCTGTGTTTCTTCCATGGTCACACTGTTATAATCCCTGATCTTCCTAGGTAAGTAGCAAGTACAGATTCCAGGGGCCAGTGCAGTGGCGTAGTGGGTAAAGCTGCTGCCTGCAATGCCAGTGTCCCATGTGGGTGCCTGTTGAAGTCCCGGCTGCTCCACTTCCAATCCAATTCCCTGCTAATATGCCTGGAAAAGTGGCAGAAGATGGACCAAGTGCTTGGCCCCCTGCCACCTTTGTGGGAGACCAGAATGAAGCTCCTGGCTCCTGGCTTCGGATCAGCCCAGCTCCAGTCACTGCAGCCATTTGGGGACTGAACTAATGGATGAAAGATCTCTCTCTCTCTCTGTCTCCTCTCCCTACCCCGCCTCTCTATCTTTCAAATAAATAAGTAAATCTTTAAAAAAAAAAAATAGAAAGTAAAACTCTATCTTTCAAATAAATAAATAAATATTAGAAAAGAAAGAAAGTACAGGTTCCATCTGAATTCACCTCCTCTTTCCCCATAAAGCTTAGTGCTGGACTTTCATGGGGTGAGAATTATCAAGAAGCATTTATTGAATCAATGAAGACTCACATGGGCATAGAATAAATAGCAGTAGGAGGAAAGACTGAATATTACTGAGTTATTTGTGTCATAAATAAAGTTTAGGAGTCGAAAGGACCTGGGTTAAGATCCTAGTTCCCCATTTGCTAGCTACGTGACTGGAATGAGTCACTCAGTCATTTTGATCCTCTATTTCCTTATCTGAATGTTTGGATAATGGCGCCTCCTTTTGCAGGGTGGCTGTGGCAGTGTGGTATTTCACTTATCTGTGGCCAGGTAAGAAACTGCCCAGAACTTCAGGCCTTCAGACAGCCTTTCAGTTTGCTTTTGCTACTGTGGATCAGAATTTGAGAAAGGTTCAACTGCTCTCAGAGTTTTGTTCCTGATCCACGTGACACTGGTGGAGTTGGCTCAGACCAGAGAGTCCAACATGGATGGCATCTTTATACACGTGTCTGTCTTAGCAACTCAGGCTTCCTGGCCTTCCTCTCTTACACCCTCACTGGGGGGAGGCAACCCAATTTTTTCTGTAATGGGCCAGGTAGTGAATATTTCTGACTTTGAGGGTCATAGGATCTCTAACACAACTATTCAAGTCCATAATTATAATAGGAAAGCAGCCATTGAAATGTAGATTTCATGCGTTTCATGTATCACAAAATATTATTCTCCTTCTGCTTTCTCCCCTCATCCCAATCACTTAAAATAGAGTAACTGTTCATAGCTCAAAGGCCATATGAAATTCGTGGGTGGGCCAGGTTTGGCCTGCAAGACAAAGTTTACCAATCCCTACAAGGTCTTTCCATTCGGCTTGGGTTTCTTACAGCTTGCTGGTCCCAGAGGAGATTACATATCTTTTTTCAATTTTTTAAACGGTTGATTTGCTTATTTTGAAAGTCAGAATTAAAGATAGAGAGAGATCTTACATCGATTGATTCACTCTCCAGATGGCCACAACAGCCAGTGCTAGGCCAGGCCAAAGCCAGGAGCCAGGAGCTTCATCTGGGTCTCTCACAAGGGTGGCAGGGGCCCAGGTAGTTTGCTCATCTTGTGCTGCTTTCTCCAGGCCATTAGCAGAGAGCTAGACTGGAAGTGGGCAGCCCTGTCATGAACCGGTGTAGGTGTCACAGGCGGTTTTGGTTGTTTTGCCACAACACTAGCCCCTTTGCTGCTTATACATCAATTGACTTCCAACGGCAAGTAGTCAGAGGCAGGAAGTAGAAGCACCTGGGATCCCCAGGCCTGGGTCCTGGAACTGGCACAATGCCACTTCTGCTCTACCCTCTTGGCTTAAAGCAGTCGCACGGCCTACCCAGACTGGAGGGGGTGGAGAAATGGACTTCCTTCCTCGGGAGGGGAGTGGCTATGTCACATTGCAGAGGAGCCTGTGGAAGGCAGATTTTATTGTGGCAACAAATATAATCTACCACGTGAGATCAGAAGTAATGTTTATAAAGCACCTGCCTCCCGGTATACCCTCAATGAATGATGACTCATATTGCTTTTAATAGTAGCGTTATGAACTTTGAATTGGGAGCAGTTAGCCCCGAGATCCATGCAGCACCTCTTAGAGAAGAAACACAAGGAAAAGTGTCAAGAAGTGGGCTTTTAAAACATTCTCACCTGTGTTTTCCTCATCTGCAGGAAAGTGGCTGCTAATAATACCTATCTTTCAGGGTTATGTTGAGAAAATAAAAAATAAAAGAACAATAAAACATAAAAACAATAAAATATAAAGAACAAGCCTGGTATGAATACAATAACTATTAGTTATTATGGTTGTTGTTATTATTTTATGCCAGGGTTTGGAGATAATTCATTGTTTTCAGTTACCCTGCATTTTTCTAGAACTTCCAAAATGGCTCAAGATGCCAAATCACAGAAATGCATAACTGACACATTTGATAGAAAAATGTTTTTAAACACTTAGCTCACATTATTAAAAATATGTATAAAATGATAGATATAGCTTCATACATCCATTTATGTACACATTGCAATCAAGTCTTGAGATAAATTTTCCATTTAGTTCGCATTTTTAACAACTAGTGCATTTTGCAGAAATAAAGTGCTAGACAAATGTCAAGTGATGATATTGAGCATTCTAGCGACAATTTGATAAGAACAGAAACAAAGAAACGGGTTCAGAGTTGTAAGGAGGCTACAGACTACAGCTTTTTGAGTTTTGTTGATTTGTATTGGTCCCATTTGGTGAGTTTCTAAAATAAGGCAGCAAATGGATAAAAGGATAAAGACACGGACCAAAGCTCCAAACAACTGCAAATGAACTAGATTCCCCAGTAATAAATCTTGAATCTTGCTGTTTGATCACCGTTATCAGGCAGAAGCCTGAGAAAATAGAAGAGCTCTCCATCCTGCCCGGAAGGTCAAGGACACACTTGGCATCATCAGCTCCGCATTCCTAAGGGGAGGACCCTCTACTGAGAATGCAAAGAATGGCTTCTTGGTCTAGATTAAAAAAAAAAAAAAAAAAAAAAACACTGCTGGAGGGGCCGTCTTGCCTCTGGACCCTGCAAGGCAGCATGCAACAGTTCAGAATAACGCACTCTGAAGATCTTCAGCCATTACACAGAACCTTTGTTGACCGGGAAAACAGTTCCCAGTGCACTGTGAAGTGAGAAAAACAGGCACAAAGCTGTAAATATGATGTGATACAATTTTTGTCAAGCAACATAAGATAAATACACAAGGCCCTGCCAAACAGAATGGAAGCTGTCTCTGTGTGGCAGGATTTTGGGTGCTTCCTTGGAGTTTTCCTTTGTTTTCTTCTGTGTGTGTTACTTCTAAAATAGAAGTTATTTCAACACACACCTAGAAAAATGGGAAGTGAGTCAATAATAAAGTGATATTGACAGTAAATAATTTATTTGACAGGAGTTGCTAAACAGAACCGCGTCCTATCTCAATATGTAACACACACCATGTTAAAGATTTATTTTTATATGATGCTCAATATGGAGAGATTATAAAGATTGTATAGCTATTAGATATTATTATACCTCATTTACTAATCAAAATCCATCAAGAAAAATGCATATGAGATTTCAATATCCAACATATAGACTTAGAGTAAATTGGAGCCTGTGTTTTATATTACATAAAGATCTTTTTTTAAAAAAAGATATAGGGGCCAGCAGTGTGGTGTAGAAGGTTAAGCAACTGCCTGCAGTGTCAGCAACCCACATGGGTGCTGATTCATGTCCTGACTGCTCCACTTCCAATCCAGCTCCCTGCCGATGCCCCTGTAAAGGCAGCAGAAGATAGTGCAAGTCCTTGGGCTCCTGCCACCCATGTGGGAGTCCTGGAAGAATCTCCTGGCTCCTGGTTTCAGCTTGGCCCAATCCTCAATATTGCAGCCATGTGGGGGAGTGAACCAGCAGATGGAAGACTGAGCTCTCTCTCTTTCTCTCTCTCTCCCCCCTTCTCTCTCTCTGTATCTATGCTTTTCAAATAAATAAATAAATATTAAGAAAATCAATAAAAATTTAAGAGATACCACCATACTGGAGAGCAAGACAGCACCATAGCTGAGTCATGAACTCTCTTCACAGAGGCCGTGGTGGAATGAGATGGGGGATGGGGGCCGGAAATCAGTCAAATCAACCAACATATGTGTTATCCTTTCAGAAAGGCCAATGAAGATTGGATTTTTCTGCTTCCCTTTGGTTGCATTGGATCATGAACCCCTTCTTCCACAAGGCAATTGCTCCATCCCTGAGTTCTTTATGGAGTACTTGGTGCATGGTGCACCACATTGCCCAGTAGGCAGTTGTGTGGTAAAGAAGGCCAGAATCTTGCTTACAGGAAGTAAATGTGCTAGAAATGATCCCAAGGTCCATGCCGTAAAATACCCCTTTGAGTAAGAATTGTGTCAACACAGAACACACTTAATTACTATTAAACTAATACAAGTATCACCATTGATCAGAAATGATCACCTTTTCCTAACACTTGTTCTACATCTGCTTAGTCACTGGTCAGTCATCAGTCACAGGCTGTATTGGTCAGAAGTTAAAATGAACTGATTCACGCTGTAAATTCTTTTCTTCTTGCTTTCTTGCTTTTTTTCCCCAGTATAACATAGCTGGCCAGTAAGAAGGGCAGAGGGAGGGGTAGAGTCAGTCTTCTTTTTTTGTTTTTTAATTTAAGATTTATTTATTTATTTGAAAGGCAGAGAGGGAGAAGCAGAGAGAAGAAGATCCATCCACTGGTTCACTCCCCAAGTGACCACAATGGCTGGGGCTGAGCCATGGTGAAGCCAGGAGCCAGGAGGTTCTTCCAGGTCTCCCACATGGGTGCAGGGGTTCAAGGACTTGGGCCATCTTCTGCTGCTTTCCCAGCTGCATTAGCAGGGAACTGGATGAGAAGTGGAGCAGCCAGGACTTGAACCAGTACTCATATGGGATACCAACATCACAAGTAGCAGCTTAACCTGCCATGCCACAATGCCAGTCCCCACACTGTAAATTCTTTTTTTTTTAAAAGATTTATTTATTTTACTTGAAAGTCACAGTTACACAGGGAGAGAAGGAGAGGCAGAGAGAGAGAGGGAGAGACAGAGAGAGAGGTTTTCCATCCACTGGTTCACTCCCCAGATGGCCACAACAGTCAGAGCTGTGCCGATCTGAAGCCATGAACCAGGAGCTTCTTCCTGGTCTCCCAGCAGGTGCAGGGGCCCAAGGACTTGGGTCATCTTCTACTGCTTTCCCAGGCCATAGCAGAAAGCTGGCTTGGAAGTGGAGTAGCCAGGTCTCAAACCGGGGCCCATATGGGATGCCGGCACTGCAGGCAGTGGCTTTACCTGTTACGCCACAGCGCTGGCCCCCTGTAAATTCTAACAATACTTGCATAGAGTACTCTCATCTTGTCTCTTTCAACTATCAGAAATGCACACTTTGCCCAAACACTAAATAATCTGGTTTAGCTCAGTATCTCTGTCTCATGGGAAAGAGACTGGTTTTGTGTCTAATCCAATCTATATGTCAACTTTTGGATATGAATTCTCAGAAAGTGTTATTTTGATCTCTGTATTTGCTTTGGTTTGTGTGCTGCCTCTCCTATTTGTTCACTTAACAAGGGCTGCTCTCAGCACCCTGTTAGAGTGTGAATGGTGCTTGATAAATGAGACGTTCTCCTTCTGACACAACTTGTCTGTGTCAACCTGTGTCCCAGCACTCTGCAAACTGGGAGCAGGGCTTGAGAGTGCCAGTACTGGGGACCCTCAAGAACAGGAAACTGACTCTGTCGTTGCTGCATTGAAAGCAATTGCAGGAAGAAAGAATTGTTCAGCCACGTACATCCACTTAGCTCATTCTGGATGGAGAAGCACCTACTGATCACTGAGGTCCCTTCAAACTCTACTGAAATTGGGTATTCATACCTTTGTGTGTTGATTCAACAAATATTTGTTAAGAACTGATAAGGTACAGAGCTCTGTACTAGGTTCTGTTGGGATATAAGGTTGTAAAAGACACACCTGTAACCCTCAATAAATTTACGTAACATGACAGTTTATAATATAGTTTGTAAAGGCAAATTCCTTTCCAGATAAATAATTTTTAAAAGGAGCAATTCATTCCAAGCCAGTGGCCTACCCATTTCAAGATATATTTGAAGCTGTTTAATTTCTTTTCCTAATTGTATCCATCTCTATAGAGACAGAGTAAGAGAGAGAGAGAATATGAATGTGTGTGTGTATGTTCCCATCCACTGTTTTACTTACCAAATGCCAGCAATGAGCAGGATTGGTCAGGGCCAAAGCAGTCGGGAGCTGGAAATTCAATCCAGGTCTCCCATGTGGGTGGCAGGAACCCAATTACTCTAGCCATCACCACCGCGTTCCAGGGTCTACGTTAGCAGGAAACTAGAGTTGAGAGCCAGAGCTGGGACTTGAACCCAGGCACTCCAGTGTGGGACAAGGGCTCCTAAATCACAGCCTTGTAACTGCAAGGCTAAAACATCCACCACTGAAACTGCCTCACTGCTGTGTGATTTTTCTTTTCTTTTCTTTCTTTTCTCTTTTTTTTTTTTACAGGCAGAGTGGACAGTGAGAGATAGAGACAGAGAGAAAGGTCTTCCTTTGCCGTTGGTTCACCCTCCAATGGCCGCCATGGCTGGCGTGCTGTGCCCGGCGCACCGCGCTGATCCTAAGACAGGAGCCAGGTGCTTCTCCTAGTCTCCCATGGGGTGCAGGGCCCAAGTACTTGGGCCATCCTCCACTGCACTCCCTGGCCACAGCAGAGAGCTGGCCTGGAAGAGGGGCAACTGGGACAGAATCCGGCGCCCCGACCGGGACTAGAACTTGGTGTGCCGGCGCCGCTAGGCGGAGGATTAGCCTATTGAGCCGTGGCGCTGGCCTATGATTTTTCTTTAAGGTACATTTACAGAGCTCCCTACAGAACATTTGAACAATTACTTCCTATCTATAAATTAAACTTCCTGTAGGCTCTTAGGCATTGGGACACTGGCACCAGATTTCTGAAAGGGAAGGCTGCCTCTCGTGGACAACTCTATGTGACGTCTCTACGGTAACTAACAATTCATTAGTGATGGATGACGTCACAGAGCTGCTCGGGAACTCGCAGACACAAGCCTGGTGTTTCTTACCTGTACTTAGGTTTTCCTCAAGCAATTAGGTATTTCAGTTCCAACTAAACATATACATACCCAGAACCAGATAAAGGACACTAGGCACTAAAATGGAGTAAGAGCTCTGGAAATAAATACAAAGTGCACATAGAAAATGTTGTAAAAAGAATGCAATACGAAAGGCATCAGATCGAACCAAAAGAAAGACAGTGAAAGCAGGATGTGAGAAACTAGAAACGGAAGTCACAAATAAGGGAATATCGAAGACTTGGAAGACATAGGGACTTTGAGGAAGACAACTAGAAAGAAATTTAAAAGCAGAGAAGATGGTTTAATGGTGTCTATAAAACTAATCTTAATGCCCAATCTCCCCAAATCATAAATGAAAAGATAAAATAGTATTTTGCACAGAAGAAAATTATAAGAAAGTTTCAAAGAGTTATAACTCCTAAATATTGGGGTGCTCTGTGAGATACTTTAAAAAATATATACTTATTTATTTGTTGAGGGCAGGGGGTGGGGTGAGAGAAATTTGCCATCTGCTGGTTCACTCCCCAAATGGCCTCAACAGCCAGGATTGGACCAGGCCAAAACCAGGAGTCTGGAACTCCACCGTGGTCCCCACGTGGCTGGCAGGGGACCAAGGACTTGGGCCATATTCTGCTGTTTTCCCAGCAGCTGTTGCCTGAGTTTAAGGACCATGCTGAGAGTTTCACTGATGCTGGCATAGATCCAGTGAGTGTGCTACACGGTGGCCCCAGGAGGCAGAGGAGTGACCAGAAAGCAGGCTTGGCTGACTGAAGCCCTAGGAAGCCCATTGGATTATCCTAAAGGGTTTGGGCAGCACCCCTTACTTCGTTGCCTGATAAAATTCAGTTGGTGAACTGATTGAATAAGTGAATGAATGAGTGATTTTCCTCTCAGCACCTCAGGGAGTTGCAGTGACCTCCGTCATCTGCTGACCACGCCCAGGTCCTGTGATGTGGCAGGGGCATCACAGGTATAAGTGTGACCTTGACACTGCCTTTCCCTATCAACTTTCTCTGAGGGTTTGGTAAAATCATTTGATACAAAATCCATAGCCTATGTGTATTCATTTTCATGGACTTTAATTTGTAAAGCAGTCTTAGGTTCACAGCAAGAATGAGCAGAAGAGACAGAGATTTCCCACATGCCCACTGCCCCCACCACTGCACAGCCCCACCCGCCATTAAAATCCCACACCAGAGTGGTACATGTGTCACAATCAGTGAACCTACCCTGACACGTGATTATCACCCAAAGTCCATAGTTCGTATAAGATTCACTGTTGGTGCTGTAATTCTATGACTTTGACAAGTATATAGCAGCATGCAATCTCCATTCTCGTATAGCATGATTTCACTTCTCTAAAACTTCTCTGTGCTCTGTGTCCCTCAGCCTCCTAACCCCTGGCAACCGTTGACCATTTTGCTGCCTACACAGTTTTGCCTTTTCGAGAATGTCCTATAGTTGAAACCATACAACGGGCAATCTTTCAGATTGACTTCCTTCACTTCATAATTTGCATTTAAGTTCCCTTGCTACCTTTGGATGGGTTGATAGCTCATTTCTTTTTAGCACTGAATAATATTCCATCATCTGGATGCACCACACTCTATCCATTCCCCTGCTGAAGGATCTCTTGATTGCTTGTAAGTCAGGCAACTAGGAATCAAAATGCTGTTGACATCCATGTGCAGGCTCTTGTGTGGCTGTAAGTTTGCAACCTCTTTGAGTAAACACCAAGGAGGGCAACCGCTAGCTCATTTGGTAAACGTATGAGCAGGTTGTCTTCCAAAATGATTGTACCGTTTTGCAGTCCCAGAAGCAAGGAGTGAGAATTCCTGTTGCTCCTTGTCTGCAGTTGGAGTTGTCAGTGTTCTGGATTTCGACCCTTCTAGTACGTGCGGAGCGTATCTCGATGTTGTTTTAAGTTGCAATCCCCTCATGAAATCTGGCACTGAGCATCTTTGCATGTTTGTCCGCCTTCTGTGTGTCTCCTCTGGAGAGGTGTCATTCATGTCTTTTGCCTATTTTTAATCAAGTCGATCATCTCCTTATTGTGCAGTTTTAAGATTTTTTTTGTATATTTTAGATACTTACTACTGTCCTTTCTCAGATATGTCTCATGCGAATATTTCCTTCAGTATGAGGCTTGTCTTTGCATTCTTTTGACCTCCGTGTCTCTCCAAATGGGAATCAGAAGAAATAGTGTTTAATCCAAAGAGGGTTTGTAAAAGTCAACACTATTGACACTTTAGACTCAATGATTTCTTCGTTGTGGAGGAATGTCCTGTGCATAACAAGAAGCTTAGCAGAAACCCTGTCTTCAACCCAGTAAATGCCAGCAACAGCCTCTCTTGTGACAATGAAAAATATCATCAGACATTGACAAACGTCCCTGGCAACACAATTACCCCTGAGTGACAATGTGTAATCCAGAGAGATGAATCCATCATGGTGAAACTTAAGTCATCAGTGAGGAAAGAATGGTGCAGAAACAGTTTGGCTCAACGTCCTTCCCAAGGCCACAGGAACCATAATACAGGTTCCAGACTAATCCTACTGGGTGTGGTGATAATGCATCCTAACTTGTCTGGGGTGTGCTCACACCTACAGTCTTGGAAAAATGATTAATTGTGTCCCTTTCACTCTCAAAGATATTCCAGTATGAATGGTAAATGCTGAAGTTTGCCTGGAATTTCTCAGAGTATAACCTGGATTTGGGCCTTCCTTGGCTGCCCTGTGACCTGGGACAGTAAGTCCTGGGGTGCAGCCTATGATCTGGCCACTCAGGCATTTTATATCATCTGCCTGTCAGGGGGAAGCGGGTCATCAGAAGCTTTCCCAGGTCTTAGCTGTATATGTATACGCTAGACTTTAAGCAAGCAAACAGACAAACAAAAAAAACCCGGGAGTCCATCAGGGCCTTTTGCCTATGTGTGTCTGATTTTAATGCGTGCTCATCAGTGCCTGGGTACTGATTTTCTTTCCTGTGCATTAGCAGCAAATTCACCATGGTGTAACTCTATCCAGTGTGAGTGCACAATTACTGTGTAATTTTAACAGCTGCTGAGGTCTGTAACATTAGACTACACTTTCATCCAGTTTATCTCACAAGGAAATAACGCAGGTCAGAGTGGAGGCGAATGGCTCGGACAGACCCTATTAAATTCAGGTACACTTGTCAGCAGGAAGAGCTCCGAGTGTTCATTTTAGAACTAGTACAAAAATCAGACGATAACATCGAAAATGCTCTTAATAGTAGCTTTCTGGGGGGTAAGTGAGAATTATTGCTTAGCTATTATTACTACACTCAGGCTTGCCACTGCAAGTGAACATAGACCCTGACTTCCTGACAGCCAAAGCAAAGGAAAAAATAAGAATTAAACACCGATGATGCATCTGCATTAAGCATATTAAAATTAAAGCAAGTCTACCAGTTCATCAGAACAGACATATTTCTGTTTTTCTGATTTGAGCAATGTAATATGAATTTTTAAAGATTTATTTATTTATTTGAAAGGCAGAGTTACAGAGAGGCAGAGGCAGAGAGAGAGAGAGAGAGAGAGAGAGAGAGAGGCCTTCTATCCACTGGTTCACTCCCCAAATGGCCGCAATGGCCAGAGCTGGGCAGATCTGAAGCCAGGAGCCAGGAGCTTCCTCTGGGTCTCCCACATGGATGCAGGGGCCCAAGGACTTGGGCCATCTTCTACTGCTTTCTCAGGCCACAGCAGAGAGCTGGATCAGAAGTAGAGCAGCTGGGACTCAAACCGGCGCCCATATGGGATGCCGGCACTGCAGGCGGCAGCTTTACCCTCCACACCATAGCGCTGACCCCTGTAACATGAATTTACAAAGGCATATTTTCTATAACGGACACTGAAAGGCAAAAACGAGCTGTATCTTCAAAGTAGTTTCACATTAATAACAAAAACATCTTTCCGTGATGAGGTCATTTCTGACATTGATCCTAGGAAGTGCAGGAGCCATGCACAACAGCCTAATGGTCACAGCGAACAGGACTGAGTGGCAAGCTTGTCAGGCGCTGTGCTAAGTGCTTTGCCTGTTGCAATGCATCTAACAACTGACATAGAGGGAAAGGCAGGATTCAAATGCAGGCCGTCTGACTCCAGTGCCTACCTGCTCAGCATGGCTGCAGGGTGCTGAAGTGACCTACGAATTTCCAACACGTGGTTTCTCAGTGATGGGAGTTGCAACAGCGTCAGCCCTGACTGATGCTGGAGACATGAATTGTTAACAAACACCACAGTCTTGTGTGTGTGTGTGTGTGTGTGTGTGTGTGTAGATTCTAAAATTTCAATGCTCTCACATACTTCTATGAGAGTAGGCGGTTGCTGAACCTTCAGACTAAAATCTTTGGCAGTCACCTACCTTGGGCGGGTCACTGGATTTTCAATTTAGAGTCAGGAAACCTTGCTTCTGCCCTGGGAAGCAGGAGCCTTCCCCGGGGCTCATGGGAGGACTCGTGTGTCACCAAGGCTAGTTGGACATCAGGCGGCTCCTACAAAAGGGAGCTTTCCTAAATTGAGTGTAAACGAGGCTGACACGTAGGGATTACATGACTTTTGAAAAGTAAGGCTTTAAGAATCAGTAGAAGGATTAGCGCAGGAAGGAATACATAGCACCCCAGATGGCCGGGACAGGCCCTGCTCGTGAGCCAAGTCCCTTTCAGTTCTCGTTTAACCACGGCAGAGGGAGAGCCAGCCAGGCCAAGCGAAGCTTCAGGGCACACAGCTGACAAAAGGCAGCAAGAGAGGCTCATGAGCAATCAAGATGAAACGGTAAAGAATTGGTAGGAAGTCCTGGTGTCCTTTGCTAAAAGTTCTAGAAATCGAGAAATCCGGGGGTGAGAACAGCCGCTTTCTTCGGGGCTGTTTTGGTCATTGAATGCTGAGCCTGGGAGAAGAAGGCTAAGGCGGAAAGAGCAATTTCCCCTCCTTAAGTATCCCCGGTCTCCTTCCTTTGCTGTAGCATTTGGAAAAATATGTTCGTATCTTGCTGGACTACTCTTCTGTTTATCCTCCAAATTAGCTGTGAGTTCTTTGCTTCCAGCTTTAGGTCTTCCTGGGCCTCTCGGTTTCGCTTGTCTTTTTGGATTAAGTTCCCATCAAGGCCAGGACCCCTGGAATCCCAGCTCCATTTTCAAGGTGATTTCTGCAGAAAAGCCGGTTGGACGTGTCTGCTTTCCAGGCAGTAAGCAGCCTGTGGGAGGGAGGGAAGGCCAGGGAGGATGCAGAACACAGTGCTCCTGGCCTGGGCGACTCCACTGATTCTTGAAACTTACTCACGACTCAGACATGTGACAAACTCCAAGGAGGCCTTCAGCCTCAGAGAACCAACTTCGGAAGTTTCTGGAACACAGAAAGTCCTCACTGCTCTGAGCCTCTGAGGACTTTTCAGGTGGAGGTAACCTGGGAACATGGAGAGGTGACGCATGGGATGTGGGCGGTGCCCTGCTACCTCACAACCCCAGAGCCTCAGAACAGGGGAGCTGCAGTGGCAGAGTCTGGCCAGGAGGGCAGCAGACTCCCAAGGAGACCTTGAATTCCTAAGCACTCACTCAATGGTCACAGGGTTAGAGACAGCATTTGTCAGGGAAAGAAATGGAGCGCTGGGCCGGCGCCGCGGCTCACTAGGCTAATCCTCCGCCTAGCGGCGCCGGCACACCGGGTTCTAGTCCCGGTCGGGGCGCTGGATTCTGTCCCGGTTGCCCCTCTTCCAGGCCAGCCCTCTGCTGTGGCCAGGGAGTGCAGTGGAGGATGGCCCAGGTGCTTGGGCCCTGCACCCCATGGGAGATCAGGAGAAGCACCTGGCTCCTGGCTCCTGCCACCGGATCGGCGCGGTGCGCCGGCCACAGCACGCCAGCCGCGGCGGCCATTGGAGGGTGAACCAACGGCAAAGGAAGACCTTTCTCTCTGTCTCTCTCTCTCTCTCACTGTCCACTCTGCCTGTCAAAAAAAAAAAAAAAAAAGAAAAAAAAGAAAAGAAATGGAGCGCTAACCCTGGCTTGTCAGAGGCTAGGCCAGCGGCACCCGGATGGGGTCTCAGGTGCTTCTCAGAGGGTTTAATCTGGAGAGCAAGGTCAGAGAGGACTGCAGACTCGGCGTCCAGGCCCGCATGGCCACCGAAGCACAGGACGTGCACGCAGTCTGGCTGAAGTTTGCAGGAGAAAAGCGCACGGTGTGGTGTTATCACTGCTTTGTCCGCCTGGGCAGTTGTAATTCTTCGGAGGTCACGGGATCTGGAGAGTCAGATAGCTTGGCTGGGAAAGGCAAGGGGAGACAGCTGCCCTGGCCCAGGGAATGTCTTCAAGGGTCACTCTAACTGCTGTGCAAATACAGTATCAGGAAAATGTTTATTTGCACCCCTTGTGCTGCTGGTTAAGCATGAAAAGCGAGATTATTCTCAGCAAAAAGGAAAGCCCCGTGACTGAGAGAACACACTTTAATGAATTAATTTTCTTCATTTCCATTACCTGCAGAAGTTTTAGGTTTTTAGTTTGCACACAATAAATTGACCTTTTTGGTGTAAATTTGGTCAGTTTTAAGAAATGTACAGGGGCCGGCACTGTGGCACAGCAGGTTGAAGCCCTGGCCTGAAGCGCTGGCATCCCGTATGGGCGCCAGTTTGAGTCCCAGCTACTCCACTTCCGATCCAGCTCTCTGCTATGGCCTAGGAGAGCAGTGGAGGATGGCCCAAGTCCTTGGGCCCCTGTACCCACGTGGGAGACCTGGAAGAAGCTCCTGGCTCCTGGCTTCAGATCAGCTCATCTCTGGCTGTTGCGATCATTTGGGGAGTGAACCAGCAGATGGAAGACCTTTCTCTCTGTTTCTACCTCTGTCTTTCAAATAAATAAAATACATCTTAAAAAAAAATAAAGAAATGTACAAAGTCATGTGACTGACCCAACAATCAGGATGCAAAACAACTCCCTCAACCTCATCCCGGTCTCTGATGCTTCCTGCTTTGGGCTCATACTCCTCAGCCATCCCCAGCTTCTCACAAGCCCAGGCTAGCGCTTTGTCTTTTCCAGAATGCTATACAACTTAACTCATATATTATATAACCTTTCAAGTTTGGCTTATTCTTCCTAGCAAAATGCACTTTTAAATCAACACTACTGTTGGATGTGTCAATAGCTCCTCCTTTTTATTGTTGAGTAGGAGTCCATAGCATGGATGGACCATGCTTGGCTTATCCATCCATCCAATGAAGGACGTTTGGGTTGTTAATTGTCAACAATGCTGCTGTAGACATTCAGGTACAAGTTTTTGTGTGAACTTGACCTTTCATTTTTCTGGGGCAAATGCCTAGAGGTAGAAGTGCTGAGTCATATGGTTTGTGTCTGTTTAATTTCATAAGAAATTGTCAAACCTTTTTTCATGGTGTCTGTCCCATTTTGCATTCCAACCTACAATATATGAAAGCCTACTTGTTCTACACCAATGTCAGCACTTGGAAATGTCAGTTGTGTTTTTATTTTCAACCATTCTTATAAATGTGTAGTAGTATCTCTTTGTGATTTAAATTTACACATAACTAATGACTAATATACTCTAGAATCCTTTTAATGTATCATTTTGCTATTCATGCTTCTTTTTTGGTGATACATCTGTTCAAATTTTTTGTACAGTTTTATGGTGTTCTTTGTTTTCATTAAATTTTAAGAGTTCTTTATATTTCTACTAGATACAAATTCTTCATGAATATATGATTTTTTAAGATTTATTTATTTATTTATTTTGAAAGGCTGAGTTACAGAGAGAGAGAGAATCTTCCATCCAGAGGTTCACTCCCCAAATGAACACAATGGCTGGGGCTGGGCCAGGAGCTTCATCCGGGTCTCCTAGGTGGTTGGCAAGAGCCCAAGTATTTGAGCCATTTTCCACCACTCTCCCAGGTGCATTATCAGGGAGGTGGGTCAGAAGCAGAAAGGTCAGGACTTGAACCAGCACCCACATGGGACACTGGCATCTCCTGTAGTAGCTTTACCCACTATACAATGCTGGCTGCTGGATATATGTTTTCTGAAAAATCTGTCCCAATCCATGGCTTGTCTTTTCATTCTCTTTAAAGTATTTTTTACAGAGCAAAGTTCACCATTTTCTTGAAGACAGTTACTGAATATCAATTTTTCTTCTGTAGGTTGTAGTTTCGGTAGTTTATGTAAGAACTCCTTGTCTAACCCAAGGTCATTAAGATTTTCTGTTAGGATTTCCTCTAAAAGTTGTACAGTTCTAACTTTTACATTCTGATCTATGACTCACAGGGGGTTAAAATTTTGTAGAATTTTTTGAAAGGGGTCACTTGTTAAGTGAAGCCAGCATGCCTATTGTCATTTGGTCCCTGGGAAATAAGTTTAGAGCTGCAAGATATTTTTATCAGAGGTATGCTCAGTATTTCGTGTTCTTTAATCAATCAACAAATATTTATTAACCATGGCATTTTACTTCATTACCACCTTCTGAGCAATTTAGAATAATCCTGGTTGGGCATTCTGTCCTCCTAGTTTAGATCCCTGGATTTCAATGTCTTCAGTTATTCCCATGGAACCGAAGCTATTTTCATTAGCAACCTCCTGACAGATATACAACCAAGGAGAGATATATAACCAAGGAGACTGGAGCCCAAAGGGGAAGTTAACTGTCTTGTATCTCTTTGCAGTAAAATTTCTTAATTTTCCTCCCAGACCCAAAAAAGATTTCATCTACACAAGCAAAGCAAAGAACAAAAATGGAAGTAATTGTCTGGATAATTCCAAAATTCCGCCCATCCTCCTCATCATGACCTCACGACACAGAGCTGAGCAGAGCTTAGGGGTCACTTTGTCTTGATCTTTCATCAGACCAATCAAGGCAACAAATAACATTATTGAGTTCCTCCCATGAGGCCTAGTCCATGCCAGATGAGCTCATCCAAGTTCAGTCAAGTGAAGGCAGTGCCCATAGCCACAGGCTTATCCAGGGGTCTCAGAAATCATGGCTCTCCATCTCTGCCCGTGGCCAACTCCCCATGTTTGTCATTGCCTCTACAGGTCACTGCACTCTGGGCTCCATTCTCGCTGAAGCAAGACCCGGGTCCCTTAGTAAACGCAGGACAGATGTGTCTTTTTATTCCAATGAATGGACTGTAACTCAGGAAGGAGGGTTTGGGGAAAGATACTGCGCTTAGGAAATGAGTGTACAGAGAAGTTTTGAAAAAGAGAACTGTGGTTAGGAGAATAAGGCCACTAGAGAGAAAAGGCCAAGGGTCATGGTTTGGGAAGAGAGTTTTAAGAGGGAAGGCTATGGTTGGGGATTTTGAAAGGACAACCTATAAGAGAGGAAGAAAGGGGAAAATGGCTGTGGTTTGGAATAAGAGAATTAAAAGAAAAGTTAGAGAGCTGGCACTGTGGCATAGCAGGAAAAGCCACTGCCTGCAGCGCCAGCATCCCATACAGGCACCAGTTCGAGACCCAGCTGCTCCACTTCTGATCCAGCTCTCTGCTGTGGCCTGTAGCAGCAGTGAAGGATGGTCCAGGTCCTTGGGCCCCTGCACCTGCTTGCAAGACCCAGAGGAAGCTTTCGGCTCCTGGCTTTGGATTGGAGCAGCTCCGGCTACTGCAGCCAATTGGAGAGTGAACCAGCAGATGGAAGATCTCTCTCTCTCTCTCTCTCTCTCTCTCTCTGTGCCTCTGCCTCTGCCTCTCTGTAACTGTGTCTTTCAAATAAATAAACAAATATTTTTAAAAAATTAGGCGAATGATCTGTGGGAGCTGGTGCAGTTGAAAGCAGGCAGTTACCACTTGTAAAGCTGGCATCTCATATGGGTGCCAGTTCAAGCCCTGGCTGCTCCACTTCTGATCCAGCTCGCTGCTAATGGCCTGGGAAAAGCAGAAGATGGCCCAAGTGTTTGGGTCTTGCCACCCATGTGGGAGCCCAGGATGACTCTCCTAACTTCAGCTTGGCCCACCCCTGGCCATTGCAGCCATCTGGGGAATGAATCAGCAAATGAAAGACCTCTCTCTCTCTCTCTCTCTCTCTCTCTCTCTCTGTCCCTCCATATCTCTTTGTAACTCTGATTTTCAAAGAAGTAAATAAAACATTTTGTTTAAGAATGACCTGTGGCTTTGAGCCAAAATGTACTTCTCTTGGACCCAAATGAGTTAGATATATTTTCAAAAATGTACCTAAAAGAACAAAAGTACAATTTCGAGTATTGTTTCGTGAGCCACTCTAAACAGCAGCTCTGAGTGTTTCCTTCTTTAGAAATAAATGTCAGGCGGCCAGCGCTGGGGCTCACTAGGCTAATCCTCCACCTTGCGGCGCCGGCACACAGGGTTCTAGTCCCGGTCGGGGCGCTGGATTCTGTCCCAGTTGCCCCTCTTCCAGGCCAGCTCTCTGCTGTGGCCAGGGAGTGCAGTGGAGGATGGCTCAAGTACTTGGGCCCTGCACCCCATGGGAGACCAGGAGAAGCACCTGGCTCCTGCCTTCGGATCAGCGCGGTGCGCCGGCTGCAGTGGCCATTGGAGGGTGAACCAACGGCAAAGGAAGACCTTTCTCTCTCTCTCTCTCTCTCACTGTCCACTCTGCCTGTCAAAAATAAATAAATAAATAAATAAATAAATAAATGTCAGGCGGCATTCTGATGCACTGATGATGGCTTAAGAACACCCAGAGTTTGAGGTCTTTTCTCTTCCGCGTGTTGCAAGGTAGAAATGCAGTCTCTTTCAAGATAGCCCTGAAGAGTGGAGCAGCGTGCGTAGGAGCGGGGGGATCCTCCCCATGAAATAACTATGCAGTGCGGCACACACAGGTGGCAGCCTGCGCTTTGTTTACAGTTGGAAGGAGGAGGCTCTGCCTGGCATTAGGTGAAGAAACTACCGAGTGAGAACACAGACACAGATTTAGTCCAGAGCCTGCACAAAGAGTGAGCCAGCCAAGTTGGTCCTCAAGAAGTTTGGGTAGGCCGGCGCCACAGCTCACTAGGCTAATCCTCCGCCTGCGGCGCCAGCACCCCGGGTTCTAGTCCCAGTTGGGGCACTGGATTCTGTTCCGGTTGCTCCTCTTCCAGTCCAGCTCTCTGCTGTGGCCCGGGTGCTTGGGCCCCTGCACCCTTGTGGGAGACCAGGAGGAAGCACCTGGCTCCTGGCTTCGGACTGGCGCAGCACCAGCTGTAGCGGCCATTTGGGGGTTGAACCAACGGAAGGAAGACCTTTCTCTCTGTCTCTCTCTCTCACTAAAAAAAAAGAAAAAAAAAGTTTGGGTAGGTTCTTGATGGATGAGCTGGAGAGCCCTGGGAAGACTTCCAGTTTCATTGGCAGAGAAGAAAACATGAAGAACTTCAGTCACAAGTGGGTGCTCCCTTGTGTTTATTTAAGATGCCTATGGGTAAACAAATGCTCACTGCAGCATTATTTATAATAGCCACGAAATGGTAACAACGCAAATGTCCATCAGCTAATGAGTGAATCAGCAAAATGTGGTATATCCATACAATATTTCTTTACCATAAAGAAGAATGGGATTCTAATACATGTGACAACCCTGAAAACATTATGCTAAGTGAAAGATGTCAGACGCAGAAGGCCACTTATTATGTAAATCCATTTTTAGAGATGCAAAGGAGATAGGTGCCTGTCAGGGGCTGGGGAGAGGAGCAACTCTATGGAGATTATTTTGGGGGTGGGTGATAAAAATTCTGGAATCAGATAGTAGTTGGAATTGTACAGATCATACAACTAAAAAAGAATAAACTTTAAAAGAGATGCCCAGAGGACTTACATCTTTTTCTGTAGTTAAACAAACAAACCATGTTGGTTCTGCAGCTGGCACTTGGCCTGCACAGGCACAGCCAGCATCCCCATGCCCCCAGCTCCACACCACACTCCAACCAGACAAGGGCAGGTAATGTTTCCCAGCACCACGCCTTCGTGTAAGCTGACACACCGCCTGGTAGTCCTCTCCCCTTTGCCACCTCTCAAAATGCTTGGTCGCCTTGAATACCTCCCACGCTAGGAAGCATCGTCCTCCTGTAAGAAGTCTCCTCTGTACGCTCAGACCTTCTTTTTTTATTTTTAAAGATTTATTTATTTTACTTGAAAATCATAATTACACAGAGAGAGAAGGAGAGACAGAGAGAGAGGTCTTCCATCCACTGGTTCACTCCCCAAATGGCTGCAATAGCAGGAGACGCATGGATCCAAAGCCAGGAGCCAGGAGCTTCTTCTGGGTCTCCCACATTGGTGCAGGGGTCCAAAAACTTGGGCCATCTTCTACTGCTTTCCCAGGCCATAGCAGAGAACTGGATTGGAAGTGGAGCACCTGGGTTTCAAACCGGCACCCATATGGGATGCTGGCACCGCAGGCGGCAGCTTTACCCGCTATTCCAAGCGCCGGCCCCTGCTCAGACCTTCTGTTGACACTTTTCTCCCAGCCTACACTTACTCCCCTCCAGTATTCCAGGGCTTGTGTATGGTTGTGAATCATCTAGTGACATTTTGGTCAATGACACACCACACATGCTATGGTGGTCCCCTAAGATTATAATGGCACTCACAAAATTCCTGTCACCTAGTGACATGGTAGCCATCGTAACATCATAGCACAATGCATTCCCCAGGTGTTTGTGGTGATGCTACCAGTCCTATAAAAGTATAGCACATGCAATTATGTACAGTCTGTAATACTTGGTAATAAACCACTGTTACTGCTTTAGCTATGACTAGCCTATACTTTTCATCATGATTTTAGACTGTCCTCCTTGTACTCACAAACAAGTTTACTGTAAAGCAGTGTGCAGTGTCACACCAGCATCAGACTCCGCACAGCTTGTTTACCACAGCTCCTGGCTGCATCAGAGGCCATGGTGCGTGACTGACCTAGTCCACCTAGGTTTTGTAAGTGAACACTTGAAGTTCACACAAGACAAAGTCGCCCAAAGAATCACCTATTTCTCGGCCCATGCTCCAGTAGTTAAGTGACCTGTGATTGTACTGACATGAGACTTACCTTGCCCTGCCCCTAAAACCATTTGAAAGTCCCTCCACTTGGGGCCAGCACTGTGGCACAGTAGGTTAAAGCCCTAGCCTGCAAGCACCAGCTATCCCATATGGGGGCCAGTTCGAGTCCCAGATGCTCCACTTCCAGGCCAGCTCTCTGCTGTGGCCTGGGATAGCAGTAGAGAATGGCCCAAGTGCTTGGGCCCCTGCACCTGCGGAGGAAGACCCAGAAGAAGCTCCTGGCTCCTGGCTTCATATCAGCTCAGCTCCACCCGTTGTGATCATCTGGGGAGTGAACCAACGGATGGAAGATCTCTCTCTTTCTCTCTCGCTCGCTCTCTCTCTCTCTGGCTCTACCTCTCTCTGTAACTCTGTCTTTCAAATAAATAAAATAAATCTTAAAAAAAGAAAGAAAGAAAGTCCCTACACTTGCACTTCCCATGTTAGCCCAGAGCCTGGCATAGGATAGAACTGAACAGAATGGATTCAAATAGGCATACAAAGCCATTGTGCTGGCCACACGAGTCCTGGCCTAACTCACCTCTTCCACTGGCCCCGGTTATCTGGGACCCTTGTTTCCATCCCCCAGCCCCTTACTGCTTCCACGGCCACCTGAGCAGGGTGAGGAGTCTCCACCCAAGGCCTCTTGAGACTCTTGCACCACATAAACCCCCTCTGACACATACTTACATTCTATAGTTATTCTGAAAATGGACTTCTTTTGTTCTGTTCTTTGGGCATGGACATTAGGCCATGACCCCAGGCTACACAGGGTCATTCGGCTTTTCTCTCACACCTCACAGTCCTCTGGCCTCCACTGTAGTCAATGCACTACCAGTACACGGGAGGAAGCAGCCGGGCTTGTAGGAGCAAGACAAGGGTGGAGCTGGGGAAAGACGCATGGACCTGCTGCAGCCAGCACAGCCGCCAAGCCTGTCAGAGGCGTTGCTGGGCAGAGAGGACCCCGGACTGCCCGCAGATCTGCACTCTGTGGACAAGATCATCTCAGCAGCATAGCTTCTCTTTCTCATTTACTGGTTCCCACTTGGATTGAAAAGCTAAGCCAAGGCCGGCGCCATGGCTCAAGAGGCTAATCCTCCACCTTGCGGTGCCAGCACACCGGGTTCTAGTCCCGGTCGGGGAGCCGGATTCTGTCCCAGTTGCCCCTCTTCCAGGCCAGCTCTCTGCTGTGGCCAGGGAGTGCAGTGGAGGATGGCCCAAGTGCTTGGGCCCTGCACCCCATGAGAGACCAGGAGAAGTACCTGGCTCCTGCCTTCGGATCAGCGTGGTGCGCTGGCCGCGGTGGCCATTGGAGGGTGAACCAACGGAAAAGGAAGACCTTTGCCTCTGTCTCTCTCTCTCACTGTCCACTCTGCCTGTCAAAAAAAAAAAAAAAAAAAAAACAACACTAAGCCAAAAGGCAGGTAAATAGTTTTAATCCAATTTATAAAGTCTGAATTTACATTTCTTTCATTATCAAGGCAAATTCTTGAACACTGAGACAGCTATGGAGTGCTAGAGAGCATTGTGTTTTAAAGAACCATATGGTAAATCCATTTGTAAAATCAATGATCACATCATAGTTTATTTTTATTTAACTTTGGGGTTTTTATGCATTTGATTTTTTTCCAAGGAGGTAAAGCTTTTCTTAAAATGTAAAAAGTCATTTGAAAAGTGGCTTAATTCTTATTACAAAGGAACAGATGTTCATATATGTGTTTTAAAACATAATGGGGCCGGCACTGTGGCACAGTGGGTTAACGCCCTGGCCTGAAGCGCTGGCATCCCACATGGGCACCGGTTCAAGTCTCGGCTGCTCCTCTTCCAATCCAGCTCTCTACTATGACCTGGGAAAGCAGTAGAAGATGGCCCAAGTCCTGGGGACCCTGCACCCATGTGGAAGACCTGGAAGAAGCTCTTGGCTCCTGGCTTCGGATCAGCGCAGCTCCAGCCGTTGCAACCATCTGGGGAGTGAACCCGCTGATGGAAGACCTCTCTCTCTGTCTCTGTGTCTCTCTGTCTCTCTGTCTCTATCTCTCTCTGTCTCTACCTCTCTCTGTAACTCTGTCTTTCAAATAAATAAAATAAATCTTAAAAAACATAAAAGACTTATTGAGAACTTATGTTCCAATCATGATAGCCATTCAATAAATGATGTTTGAATGAAGAATAAAATGAAAGAGAAAGTCCCCAAATTCCCACTCTCTAGAAGTATCCACTGTTGACTTTGTGTTCTCTACCTTCCTAGTACTTTTCTCCATGTATTTCAAATGCCTTGCTGTTCTATAAGTTGCTGGTTGCACTTCATCAGGTGCCATGAACATTTTCCAGGTCACCACTAGTTGCAAGGTCCTCCCTCATTCAGATGGGTCACGTTCAAGTGTATTTCAATGGTGACCCACAGGCACGCTTGGGAGCAGAAACTACCCTGAAGCAAGCTCATCTCTATGGAGCTGGCATTATACCACATGAACACTTTTCTGCCCCACCCCAAAAAACTCAGCTGAGAGAGGAAAATTCACAGCCTTAGCACAAGGGCCTGCTGGAGTCAGACTATGAACCCAGTACCTGGCGGAAGGGTATGTCATCTGTCACCTGTCAAGCTCTACCTGTTTGGTGACCTAGCTTTTCTTTTTTTTTTTAAGCCCCAGAAGTTCCTTTAAACCTCTGGCCATGTGAGGAGCTGATCATAGCTTGCTTGAATCTCTGCCAAGCATGAGGAAAGAAAAAGCCCTACTCATACCGTCTCTTATCAGTAGGGGCTGAACCCCACAGATAAATACTGGTTTCCCTCCTCACTGTGTGTCATAAATTATGTACTCACGCTGTCTGGACTGAACTCTGATTGAGGGGAGAACAGTTCCTCCCTAGCAGTAAATCTGTTCTAGGGGTCCTGCAAGGGGACTCGGGCTGTGTATGCTAAGCAGGCTACTGGGTTCAGACCATCATGTGACTCTGTTATCAGGTGTCGCTCCCCGTCTTCATGGGGGAACGACACTAAACCCTGCCTAGGCTTCATATCCGAGTCACGGCACCATTATGTCGCTCCCCGTCTTCATGGGGGAACGACACTAAACCCTGCCTAGGCTTCATATCCGAGTCACGGCACCATTATGTCGCTCCCCCTCTTCGTGGAGGAACGACACAGGACCCTGCGCTGTTCTTTCGTCTGCTCGGCCCTCCCCGGGTTTGCTGCTGGTTCTTCCCGGGTTGGCTACTATCCCTTCCACCTCCGTGGAAGGGCAGTTCCCCCTGGCCACATTCCCCACTTCCGCAGGGGAGCGGCACACCGCCGGCCGGCTCTTCTCGGGGGCTGCACAGGTGTTCCCCTTAGATGTTCCCCATAGATGTTCCTGGTGCATGCCGTCTCTCTCCTCCTTTATAGTCCTCCTCCGCCAATCCCAACTCGGCTGCCCACACGCCGAGTACGCTGCTCTCCAATCAGGAGCAAGTCCTACAGTTAATTGGTTGAACTGGAGGCAGCTGTGTGGAAGCTGTTTACTTCTCTCCCAGCGCCATATTGTGGGAGAGCAGATGCATAGAATAAGTCCTAATTCCAGTAACTTAGTCTAGTCCGGATTGCTCCCCACATTAGGGATATGATTTAATGTGCATACCACAAGCACTGGAGGGATAGAACTCAAAACTAGCCTTCCAGGGTGGTATTCAGAAGCAGTTTGTATTCGTGGCTAGAGACACCAGAAGGAAGCTACAACGAGTGAATGGGTCCACTCTGCTCCTGAGTATATATACAGAGCTACCATCTTGGGTTTGGGAATATGGTATAACGATTCCTCCTGGGAGCCAATGTGTCTTGATTCATGCCGTTCATTAGCTATGTGACCATGGGCAAGTTCCTTGACTTCTTTATTGCTCAGATTCCTCAACTATATAATGAAGATAAAAGATCTGACTCTATTTCAAAGGGGATCTTGTTCAGATTGCATTGTGCAACGCGCACAAGCACCTAGAACACAGTACCCTGTTCATCATAAGCACTCCATGAATGTCAACTATTTTTATTGTCATTACAATTGAGTTCCTTGTCTCATATAATAGCAAATTATGGGTGGCTTATCATGATCTGGGATTTGACCTCAAGTCTATATCCTCTAGATAAAAACGTGTACACTATACTCAGTTCACCAGGAAATCCTTGCCTAGACATTGCTGTTACTGTGCCCCCGTTTTTAGGAAATGGAGTGAGAGAGGCAACAGCTTTTTTTCTATGACATAGAGAACAGAAAAGAATCATTGAGATAACTGTATTCTTTGTAAACTAACTCACTAGTAGTTTTACAAGAGTAATGTTTGAGTCTGAGGCTTAAACAAAATGTAGGAACTACTCCTGGTTGTAGACTTTCCTGGTCTCACCCCTATGGCCCCATTAGCTCGGAATGGCTTGCCCTAAACCTGCTGTCAGTCTCAGAGCCCTCGGCAAATGGTTATTGCTGGCATGCCCTCTTCCCCACTCCACATTCCAGCCCATGTGTCTGCTGCTGCCCACCCAGCTGATGCTCTGTTCCCACCAGTCCTGCCAGTCCTCGTGTCGCCTGACTCATGTTCTCATGGACTCAACAGCAGGGCCCAATGTGGACTCAATGTTATCATGACCTGGTGACTTCATGTAGGTAGATCCAAGCTCCCCAGGGATCGTCACAGACTCTGAAGTGTTGAGGGCTGCTGGAAGGAGTGACGGGGCTGTGGTCCACACTCAGCCCTTCCTCATTTTCCCTGCTAGAGGTTCCAGAGCCACAGAGAGCAAAGTTGGACTAAGCCTCCTTGTTAAATACTGATCATTGCCTTTGTCAGAGCCCATCTAGAACAGACCTGCTGACTTAGGGAATCCCCAACCGAGAGCTAGTCTCTCATTCTCTCTCCAAAGCGTACATCTTTGTTATCACCAAAAGTTAGGAACAAAACCAAAACAATCCTGGTTGAAATGCATTCATGTGTCTTATTCATACAGCTCTCCCCCAAAGATGATTTCATTGCCCCTGGAAACTCTAGATAACGCCACCAGTCAGCAAGTCTGTCCTCCTCCTGTCTACCTGCCTGCCTTTATGTCTACCTTTAATTTTCCTTGGTGCTCTTTGGCCCCATGGGATTAACCTACACTAAGAGTTTTGTCAAATCCTTGCTCAGTCTACGTATAGCAATCCCTCAACTCTGTGCTCAGTCTTGTCCATTTTAACTGTTCACAGTTGACTGCCTTCACAGGCACACTGTGTGTGTTCCTATTCATTACTGTTTTATTTGTTTATTTGAGAGACAGCGCTCCTGTCTGCTGGTTCACTCCCGCCTAAATTCCTGCAACAGTCAAGACTAAGTGAGGCAGAAGTCAGGAACTGGAATCCTGACCCAGGTCTCCCCATGGGTGGCAGGAGTCCAATTACTTGCCTCCCAGAGTCTGCATTAGCAGGAAGCTCAAGTCAAGAGCCCAAGCCAGGAGCTGAGCCTGGTTGCATGTGAGTATCTTAATCAATAGGTCAGACACCCACTCCTATGTTCCAGGTTACACAATGTGAAGTATAGTGTAGATTCCTTCTGAAATTGGAAGATGATCCACAATGCACTGGGTGGTTCAACATTGGAATTATTACTTGCACCTCATTACAGATGAGATGAAATATCTTGTTCAACAATTATTCCACAGCAATTATTGTATCTGCTTGAAAATATCTCAATTAGATTTTCTCTCTCTCACTCGCTTTTTTTTTTTTTTTTTTTTTTGGACAGGCAGAGTTAGAGAGAGAGAGAGAGAGACAGAGACAGAGACAGAGACAGAGAGAAAGGTCTTCCTTCTGTTGGTTCACCCCCCAAATGGCTGCCATGGCCGGCGCTGCGCCGATCCAAAGCCAGGAGCCAGGTGCTTCCTCCTGGTCTCCCATGTGGGTGCAGGGCCCAAGCACCCGGGCCACCCTCCACTGCCTTCCCCAGGCTACAGCAGAGAGCTGGACTGGAAGAGGAGCAACCGGGACAGAATCCGGCGCCCCGACCAGGACTAGAACCCAGGGTGCAGGCGCTGCAGGCGGAGGATTAGTCTAATGAGCAGTGGCGTCGGCCTCTCAATTAGGTTTTGACACCCCCCCAAAAAAGACATGCTTAACAGTAGAACCACACCAGCAGCTATAACAATTATACCCTAGATGTATATTGGACCTGTTTCTTCATTATTCAGTAATATATATGTAATAGTTAATCATTGTGATTTTCCAAAATCTATCAGTAATAGAAAAGAGTCAGACTGTCTGTGTTTTCAATTTCAGTTCTTTACCTAATGGTTTGTATTCTGTTCTATCAGGCTTGTTAACTTTTTCGTTATAGCTAAGTGCTCCATTGTGCTTCAACTACACTTAGGCTTTAAATCCTATGGCTAATGTTAGCATAAATTTTTCATCATCCTGTTAATATGATAAGCCCTACTAAAAGTTGATGAATCAGATAAATAAAGAAAACCTTAATTCTGAATGATCCTGACAGCTAAGACCCCAGAAGCCTTCTTTGTATAAAATTGCAAAAGGACTTTTCTCGGTGTGGTTCTGGGGGCTCCTTGCCTGCCTGCCTGCCTCCAGGGTACAGGGCCGGGGTGCACAGCACCAACTGGATATCAGTGCCTTCCTGAGAGAAACAGCCTCACAACCTAGTCCAGCAGCTCTAGGAGCAGGGTGTAAAAATTGGCTTAATTTACAAAGTGACTGATATGTAGGGTACTCTAATCCATTCATTCCCATTTCTAGGTCCAAAGCCGGAAATAAACATTCTGACCAAATAATAATCACAAGTGGTCTCCAAACAAAAAGGGGGTGGGTGGGCAGCACTGTGGTGCAGTGGGTTGTGGTGCAGGAAACTAAACTGCCATTTTCAATGCCCAAATCCCATACGAATTAGTCCCAGCTGCTCCACTTCCGATCCAGCTCCCTGCTAATGCACCTAGGAAAGCAGTGGAAGATGGCCCTTCCCACCCAGGTGGAAGACCAGGATGGATTTCCTGGCTCCTGGCTTTGGCCTGGCCCAGCCCTGGCCATTACAGCCATTTGGGGAGCGAACCAGTGAATGGAAGAGTTTTCTCCCTCTCTCTGTCTCCTCCCCTCTGTAACTCTACCTTTCTAATAAATAAGTCTTTAAAATAAAAAAAAAGGGAGTAGGGGATACAATAGAATCATGAGTTAACTAAATCCTGAGGATGTATGAAAAGGCTAAAAAAATTAAATAACCAACTTCTGGAGTGGAAATCTATTGGGTACAGGCACATTTGTGAATCTCTTATGTTGGTTTCATGGGATTTTTGTGTTTGACTACTTTCTTTACAAGACTTTTCACAGAGATATGAACGGATAAAATCTTCTCAGAACACAGCTTGAAAGTATTAGAAATTTGAATGTGCAAATCTTTGGCCCAGAAAATTCATTCTAGGTATCTATTCTAAAGAAATATCCATACTCATAAAGAGTACAAGGATTGTAACTGCTTCCAATGGCAAAAAAAAAAAAAAAAAAAAAAAAAGGAAAGGACACAAAAATCCATAGGTTGATAAAGCAAATTATAATATGTTCATACTATGGAATTCAATGTAGCCAATTCATTAAAAATGGTGAGACCATTCTATTGGAAACCACAAGGAAATAGATCAAAAATATATTAATGAATTGGGAAAAGTAAGTTGTAGAGTAGTAGGAATACCATTAACGTAAGGAAAAAATGTGTATGGTGCATATGAGAATGTGTGTGTGTGTGAGAGAGAGAGAGAGAGAGAGAGACTACATAGAGAGTATCCAGGAGGACATATTATTATGTGTTCATTTCTAAAGAAAGGGATGGGATTTGAGTGGAAGATGAAAAGGTTAAAAGCTGGAGGAGGGGAATACTTTGAGAATTTTACTGTCTGCTCTATTTCTCTGCAGTGGTTGTCTTTTTATGTTTTTTTTTTAAATTTTTAAATTTTTTTTATTTGACAGAGTTACAAACAGTGAGAGAGAGAGACAGAGAGAAAAGTCTTCCTACCATTGGTTCAGCCCCCACATGGCCGCTACAGCTGGTGCTGTGCCAATCCTAAGCCAGGAGCCAGGTGCTTCCTCCTGGTCTCCCATGTGGGTGCAGGGGTCCAAGCACTTGGGCCATCCTCCACTGCCTTCCTGGGCCACAGCAGAGAGCTGGCCCGGAAGAGGAGCAACTGGGACTAGAACCCAGTGCCCATATGGGATGCTGGCACCACAGGCAGAGGATTAACCAAGTGAGCCATGGTGCTAGCCCCACCTTTTTATGTTTTTTAACAATAAGCATGCATTACTCTTGTAACTTAAAAATCATTTGGAAAAATTTTAAGGACAAAGATAAAAAGAAGGAAAAATAGTCATTTATAACTGGGTCACTCAAACTCAACTATTTTCATTTTTTGTATATCAGTTTTCATATGACTCTATATATAAGAAAACAGATAAATTAGAATATTATAGAGTATCACTGCATAGCCATCATATTCATTATTTTTATTTTTATTTATTTAAATATAAACCACATAACTACAGTATAAGAATTGCCATTTTGTTGTAAATAATGATTATCCATTATTGATGCACATGCATTCAATTACTGCATCAGAATGTAATCAATAATTATACAGGTACAGTTCATATATTGGCTGCCTTAGGCTTTATATTGTTCTCATAAACAATACAGAAAAATAAGCTTATAGCATGTTGTCTCTCTGGATTATATCTTTAAGGGAAATTCTAAATAGAAAAATCACCAATTGAAGAAGAATTTAAATATCTTATGGCTTTCTATATGCATTACCAATTTTCTTTTCACCTAGTATTGCCACAAGTGTTTTGGCTTTGTTCTGTCATTCTAAGCATCGCATGTTAGTTTTTTTAAACTACTTCAGCAAAAGTTATTATATTTTTGAGTAAACTATAAATTTGAACATTTCCCTTGTGTTAACATATTAACTGCATTTCACTGTTCAGGTCATTTTTCATTTTTTAATCTCATGATTTTTTTTTAGCCTAGTAACAATAATAGGTAACTCCTTCTCAGTAAATATCAAATACCAAGTACTATTTTAAGTACTTCACATTCATATCACATTTAAACCTCACCAAACTCCACTAAGTATTATTATTATCCCATTTTTACAAATGAAGAAACTGATGCAGGTATAGCCACATCGCAGAAGTGCATTATCAGAGCTGAGGCGCTCGCTCTCATCACATTATGTGGCCTCATAGTAATGTGCAAAACAATTACGATGCCATCCCTTTATTTGTCACGCTTGTTAACAGTGTTTTCCCAATGTATTTTTGATGTTCTTGTGTTTTGCATGCAAAATATGTTAATGTTCTTTTTTTTTTAAGATTTTTTATTTATTTATTTGACAGGTAAAATTGCAGACAGTGAGAGAGACAGAGAGAAAGGTCTTCCTTCCGTTGGTTCACCCCCAAATGGCCGCAACGGACAGAGCTGCACTGATCCGAAGCCAGGAGCCAGGTGTTTCTTCCTGTTCTCCCACGCAGGTGCAGGGGCCCAAGCACCTGGGCCATCCTCCACTGCTTTCCCAGGCCATAGCAGAGAGCTGGATTGGAAGTGGAGCAACCGGGACTAGAACCGGCGCCTATATGGGATGCTGGCACCGCAGGCAAAGGATTAACCTAGTGCGCCACAGCACTGGCCCCATTAATGTTCTTAGTATCAATTCAGCTTATTTTATTTTTGTATCTTCTTTTATTATCTCTAAGCTTGTAAAGATGTATCTGCACCCGTATGGGATGCTAGCACCGCAAGTGGAGGCATAGCCTACCATGCCACAGTGTTGGCCCCTCAAGAAATTTTCAAACCTATTTCCTTCCAGTGTATATGTGTATGTGTAATATATTTGAATATGTGTCTATTTTTGTATGAGTACATACATATACATAAGCACACACATATACATACCCTCTATCCCACGTAGATGTTATCTTGTTGTACAACACAATGCGTTTGGGACTACTTCTCTGATCCTGACCCTTTTGTTGGGCTGAGAATTACTCTGCCAGGGTCCAGGTGAGATAATGAGCCACCAGGATTTAAGTCTTCCATTTATCTTTGCTCCAAGTGATATGATTAAGCCAAGATTAGTTAACCCAAGCCCTAGTGAGTCATTCCAAACCCTTGAATCATCTGGCAGGCCTGAAAAAGTTGCTGCTGAATTACCAACTTGAAGAATTCTTTGCATGACTGGTTGAACATCAGATGTCTGCAAGCTTTATGATTTATAGCCCTTCATCATCTAGGCACATGCCCGACCCAGTGGGCACACCCATTCGATTTCCACAGAGAAGAAATATCTTTGGTATTCAATTGGTAGGTCCCCAGTGCATTCTAAAGTTCATGTCAACAGAGCAGTGTGAATGGTATAGTGCCATTGGGGGAGGGGGAATATATACATAAATTGAGAGAAATATAAATTAAGATAGAGATATACATACAGACAATATATATTATCTATGCACATGATGCAGGTATGTGGGAAGGGTGAAGCATGGCTGAGACTTTTTACTACATAATTATAACTCATGAATTTTCTTCCGTGTCTTACCTATTCACAAATAATTTTTATATTAAAGAAAGTTAAGTTCAGAATTTCAGTGTTGACAGTAATACTTTTTAGTCACCTTATGAAAATAATGTAGGTTGATCAAACATTGGGATCATATTATATAATCATATTAGGGACAATCAAGTCCAAAGTGGTTTAGTTCCCTTCTGAACAATACAATGTTTTAATTTCCCTGATATGCAGTCCTGTCTCATTTGTTCTCTTAGGACTCTGCTTTGGTTGCAAAGAACTATATTTCCTAGTTTCCCCTGATCTCTGGCTTCCAGCTAGATGCAGCAAATGTAAGGCAACAGAATAGGGGTGGAAAGGAAAGAAGAAGCCAGAGTTTTTCTCTCTCTGTTCCCTGTGGTATTGTCATGCCTCCATGGACCCAGCTCTGGTGGGAAGTCTCCACCACGGACTGAGTTCCCACAGGCTGACCCTGGTTTCTGGGCTCTGATCATGTCACTTGCCCTCTCTGGATATTTGGCTTCCCAGCTCTTGCTCATCCATTTTTTAAGTAACCAATTTTTTTTTAATGAGTTAGTTTATTTATTTGAGAGATAGAGTTACAGACAGTGAGAGGGAGAGACAGAGACAAAGGTCTTCCATCCTTTGGTTCATTCCCCAAATGGTCACAATGGCCAGAGCTGGGCCGATCTGAAGCCAGGAGCCAGGAGCTTCCTCTGGGTCTCCCAGGTTGGTGGAGAGGCCCAAGGACTTGGGCTATTTTCTACTGCTTTCCCAGGCCATAGCAGAGAGCTGGATCAGAAGTGGAGCAGCTAGAACTCGAACAAGCGTCCATATGGGATGTGGGTGCCATAGGCAGAGGATCAACCTACTATGCCTCAGAGCCAGCCCTGGTAACCAGTTCTTTATACCAGATTTCCTTACTGGAAAAACCTGGAGTGGCTTTTATTTTTCTGGCCAGAGAACATGACAGATAAACTTTATATTTTCTGTTTCCTGCTTTGAAACACCCTTGCCCATGAATAAAGAGAGACAGCTCAGGACTCTGATGCACTGTATGATCTGAGATTCAGACAGCAGTACCCCAACTAGAGTTTGGTTAGTTTCTTGCACTCCATCCTAGCATTTCATAACTTATACCATTCTTTATCATTGACTAACGCTATGGGCAGTTTTCAAATTTACTTATTTAGAGCGAGAGAGAGAGGGACTCTCATCTAACTGTCCTGGATGATACCAAAGCCAGCCTGGCACTCAATCCAGGTCTCCCACGTGGGTAACAAGAACCTAATTATCTGAGCCATCATCACTTCCTGCCAGGGTCTTCATTAGCAGAAAGCTGGAAACATGAGCAAGAGATTTGTATCAAACCCAGGCACTCTGATATGGGATGTAGGCAGACTCATCAGTAGGCCAAATGCCTACTCCTATGGTTGGTTTTTCAAAGGACACTGCTTTATATAATATATATATATAATTTTTTCAAAAAAAATTTTCCTTTGAAAGGCAGAGAGAAGGAGAGAAAGAGACAGAAAGAGATCTCCTGTCGGCTGGTTCACTTTGAAAATGGCCAGGGCTGGGCCAGGCGGAAGCCAGGAGCCCAGAACCACATCCAGACCTCCCACTTGGGTGGCACTTGGGTGGCAGGGGCCCAGATACTTGGGCCATCTGCTGCCTTCTGCTCATTAACAGGCAGCTGAGGCCAGAACCAGCGGTGCAGTGATATGGGCCGCCAGCGTTGCAAGCAGCAGCCTAACCCATTGACCACAACACCAGCCCCAGGCCTCTATTTTTAAAGACTCTGGGCATAATAGCCTACTCATCCTTGTCAGAATCAGAACATTTTAAACATTGAATGTGGAAGTCCCTCTGCTCACTCCCCAGGAAGTGGCCTGAGCCCACATCAGGGTCCCGTCGCTCAGCTTCTGGAGAAGCTCCAGTTCATTGCCTCTCCCTGAAAGAGATTTTAGGGGGAAATGGCCCATTTTAGCAGGAAACATGTGGTCAAGTGCAGACTCTGTATCTTCCCTTTGTTTCTAGTTGCTCAGTGTAAAAAAATCCAAATTCCGTCACACCTGTTCTTCAGGAAAGGCAATTGCTCTTGACCAAGCCAGTGGCATTTATTTAAAGATCCTGGACTACCTCCTGTCACCACAGGGTGCTCAGTGAAGCTTAGCCTAGATTAGAGGTGCATGTGGGTTTTCTAACAGATTGTTCTATTCATCTGAAATGAATGGGTTTTCCCAATTCATAGGCATCCAAACCATGCTCTGGCCTGGCCTAAGTGTTATCATTCTTCATAATTATACACCACGTCTCACTTGCGGCTTCTGACTGATGAATGGCTCGTCCGTCACTCCCTTCTAGACCCAGTGGGACTCCACCCGTTCTTACCACCTGCACCTGGGGCTTCATTCCTCCACCAGCTGCCTTCACAGTCTCTTTTCCTGTTGCCGATCTAAGCCTTCCTCCCGGTAATTGCAGCAATATGGGGCTACCTGAGGGCTCCACCTCATGTCACGTCAGCTGCAGAATCTGCCCTTACCACCATCCCTCCACTCTTGACCTTTGGACCAGTCCCACCAGTGTAGTCTCTGACCCTGCCAATGTCCCCTATAGGGCCCCATCCTTGCCACCCCATAGGCCTTGGCTGTTCACCAACATGCCCTTAACCCTGACAGTGAAGGGTCAGATTGACACTATCCCCGGCACAGGAACAAACAACCCCAGTTGGTAAATGCCCCAGCTCTGCCCTGGCTAGGTGATAGTCCTAGTGTCTACCCCATCAGTCCTCTGATTGCCCCCAGCCCAGTATTTTTAACGTCCTCTGTCCAGTCTCCATTGATGCATCATTACCACTGCCCAGACCCTATTACAGTGAGAGAGGCCAATTTACTGGACATGACTGACGCTTCAACTTCAGGCACCCTAGCTTGCACAGGCCCCTGCCAAGGTCCCATATCTAATTTTGTATTCATAATTGTGAATTCTTCTTCTTAAAGAGGGCCTCCCAAGTGGTGTAATTTTCAGGCCACCAAAAACCTTGACCTGCCCATGCTTAGGTAATAGCTCCCTTGATTATCTTGGAATTAGGGGAATGTTCCCACTCCCATTTCCATACTGCTTCTAGGAAAAATGTGCTCCTTGCATAGCAAATTGAACTTCAAATGCCCTCAGCCTTAGAAACACTGTTGAACCTGGTGTTTCATGTTAATTATAAGAGCAGTGCTTTGTTTCAGCTACTTTATAGGTGAAATGGATTCGTGCTTATTGGCTTTGTAAACCATCCACTTAACAAGTGACTTGTAAACAAACTTCTGGAATGTAAGCCATTTCTAAATTGTAGGCTTCAGGGGCTTAACATTAAGGAAAGCCTATAAACCACAGCCTAAGCACACTCTTTCATACCCTATGTGGAAACCTATGTACGGATACTGACATTTTGTCACGTGTAAAAATTATTCATTGAACTCAACCAAAAGATGTAGTCATATCCAACTGGCCACTATTTATAATTACAGTAGTCAATCAATCTACATTTTCTGAGGTAATTTCAATTTCAAATATTCACTCTGTGATCACCATGTCTGACCCGGTTCATTTCATATACTGAGAAACTAGTAAACTACCTGGCACACAGGAGGCACTCAAGCAGTGCATGTGAAATAATGGTTGTGTAAGACTGGCGGGCTATGGGCCTTGCTTTTGGTTACAAAACTGATCACTGTGGGGCCGGCGCTGTGGCACAGTGGGTTAAAGCACTGGCCTGAAGCGCAGGCATCCCATATGGGCACCGATTCGAGGCCCAGCTGCTTCTCTTCCGATCCAGCTCTCTGCTATGGCCTGGGATAGCAGTAGAGGATGGCCCAGGTCCTTGGACCCCTGCACCCAAGTGGGAGACCCGGAAGAAGCTCCTGGCTCCTGGCTTTGAATCAGCTCATCTCTGGCCATTGCAGCTACCTGGAGAGTGAACCAGTGGATGGAAGACTCTCTCTCTGTCTCTCTGTCTCTCTCTCTCTCTCTGTCTCTCTCTCTCTCTGTCTCTACCTCTCTGTAACTCTTTCAAATAAATAAAATAAATCTTTAAAAAAAAAACTGATTACTGACTACATCAATAAGGACATATAGAAGCAATCTAACATAACCTTTTATGGTTTTTTAACCATATCATTCATGGTTTTTAAGTATATATATTATGTAAAATTATAAAATTCCCAAATCTCATCTGCAAAGTAAAATGGCTTGGGTTTCAACAGATATAATATATGTATTCATGTCTGTCCTCAGTGATACAATTCTTTTTTAAAAAAGATTTATTTATTTATTTATTTATTTATTTGAAAGGCAGAGTTACAGAGAGGCAGAGGGAGAGAGAGAGAGAGAAGGGAGAGAGAGAAAGAGGTCTTCCATGCACTGGTTCACTCCCCAAACGGCCGCAACTGCTGGAGCTGCACCAATCTGAAGCCGGGAGCCAGGAGCTTCTTCCGGGTCTCCTTTACCATTAACTTTTTGAAGTACCTTCACGTTTCACCCAAATCATACACATATGAACACATCAGGAACTCTCTTGGTTCTGAACTGCAACATACTCGGGTGTTCACTTCCTTCCCTGACTTTTAAGAAAATTCCTTCCACCTGTCCTCCTCATTCCTGCCCAAAAAAGGAAGAGACAAACCCAACCCCCTTCTCCACAGAGCAGTGACTCGGGCCTTCCGTGGGTGGGACTGTCCAGAAGAGACACGGTGTGCAGTAGACTTTACAGATTACCAATTTCCCGAGTGCCTGAACAGTCTCCATACAGTCCATACAGGAAAGCTGATGACACTCTGGATTTTCAGAATGCCTGGAAGCCAGATTGCACCCAGCAGTTCTTTGAAGAAGAAATTTCCAGGCATTTCAAAGAGGCGGACCATTCAGACAACAGACATCCTCAGCCCACTCCCACTCACCACCACCAGAGGAGCCCAAGATTGCTGCTTGATATGGCGGCTTTTCAGAAGACACCACGCTCTCCCACTTCAAAGAGCAGCAGTACACAGCCACGAGCTCCTGGGGACCGGAAATGTCCCTCGCAGAGCCCTCCCTCTCTTTGCTCTACTCCATCCACGCAGGATAGGGAGGACCGTTTCCTTCCCAGTTGCCTGAATTCCCCCTGGGAAGATTCACTGTGAAGAGCAACTCCAGGCAAGGTGTTGTCAGGTCTCAGATGGCTCCCTTGTTTTAGATCATGGAGGAAAAGCAAGAATTGGTGGGGAAGTGAATTTAACACTTTAAAAACCAGAGCAGACAGGGTGAACCAGTTCACCTCCTGCCTTTCTCACTCCTGGGCTGGGACAGCCTCTTCATGACCTTGGTGTCCGGGTACATGAGGAAGAGGGAGCAGTTCAAGCTAGTTCCATGGAGGTGGCCATGAAACTCTGCTCACCAACTTTCAGCAATTGGGGGTTTTAAATGACCAGTCTGTGCACGTGGAACAGCACTCAGCAAGCTGGGAACCAGAGCCCTCGACGCCGGGTTCTTTTCTGCCTAAGGCTTGCTGAGGCACTTGATGAATTCTTGACCTTGTTCATAAACCTTGTTTCCACCAAAGCCAAATGGAGCAGCTTAACACTATTGAATATTTGACTGTATTAACCACTTTGCCTTTTAGAACAGCTTCTACTTAGAGCTGGAGCCTCCATCCTTCAGCCCTGGGAGAGCTGACAAAAACCTCCAGTCCTGGTTGGGGACTGGAAGCAAATTGTTAGCGCCCTTAGCACACCCCTTCTTTTTTCTTCTTAGTCTTCTAAATAATGCAGCAAAGCTCAGTGACTGCTCAGAAGCCATTCTGGGTTTGGTGGGGCCCTTTCCCTCTGCACCCACCCCTAAATAGGCACACTGCCATTCGCTTTCCTACAGAAGCCACTTGGCTTGCTCTTAAGGTGGAGACAACGCAAATCAAAAACACAGTGAGGGGGCCAGCCCAGTGGCCCAGTGGGTTAACGCCCTGGCCTGAAGCGCCAGCATCCCATATGGGTGCCGGTTCTAGTTCCCTGCTATGGCCTGGGAAAGCAGTAGAAGATGGCCCAAGTGCTTGGGTCCCTGCACCAGTGTGGGAGACCCGGAAGGAGCTCCTGGCTCCTGGCTTCAGATCTGCGCAGTTCCGGCCATTGTGGCTATCTGGGGAGTGAACCAGCAGATGGAAGACCTCTCACTCTGTCTCTACCTCTCTCTGTAACTCTGTCTTTCAAATAAATAAAATAAATCTTTAAAAGAAACAACACAGCGAGGCTCCCTGCTGAAGAACCTGGTCCTCTGCTCCCCTAAGAACTGACTGTTGGGGTGCTGGCTGACCTCCAGGCCATCTGAAGACTTGAGGTGACTTGACCTTGACCAGATTCCTGCTCAGACATGCCTCATTAGCTGTCTCTGTCTCAGGCCCCCTAGACTTAGGTTTCTGCTGCCGATCTACCTGTGCTTGGCTTTCGCACCACTCCTCTGACTGGTGCTTTGGCTCTGCTCGTCATGGCTGCACATCCCATCCCTCAGTGAGTGCACCGGGAGAAGCTGGCTCAGCAATATCCATGCTTCTGCTCTCTCCGACTCACCTTCAGTGAATTCAGGGTGGCTCCTGCTTAAACTTCAAAAGAATTGCTCCTATAAGCTAGTGCTGTATATATATGTAATTCCATTTAATCTCTACTGCAACCCTCTAAGGACGACCTTATTATCCTGAGCTTTCAAGATGAAGAATCAAAAAGGGTGAGCAACTTAATCAAAGTCATGTGGTTTGGAGCTGGAATTAACTGGTAGAACTGTCAAAATTCTATTGCCTTAAATAAAAATTCCTTCCCATCCAGGCTGCTGTTGTGGTACAATGAGTTAAGCCTCTGCCTGTGACGCTAGCATCCCATATGGGTGCCAGTTCAAGTCCTGGCTGCTCCTCTTCCAATCCAACTCTCTGATCATGTGTGGGCAGGCAGCAGAAGATAACACAAGTACTTGGACCCCTGCCATCCACATGAGAGACCCAGTGGATTTTCTGGCTCTTGGCTCCTGTCCTAGCCCCAGCCATTGTGATCATTTGGGAACTGAACCAGCAGATGGAAAATGTGTGTGTGTGTGTGTGTGTGTGTAGCTCTGCCTTTCAAATAAATCTTTAAAAATAAATCCCTTCATTAAGCAATTATCATATATCCAATGATGTTCTAGACACATCAACAATATTATTTCATTGATTTTTACGACAAATCAAGTGATAGACATTAGCATCCTGTGTAATGGACAGGGACCTGATGTTCAGAATGACTATAGAACACTTTTGAGGTCATATGTAGGTATCACTGACTGCCTGGGAGTTTGGAGAGATGTTTGCTTTGCCTGATAAAGGTGAAAGAGGTAAATGGCACATCTCTCCCCTTCCTCTTTGCTTGAACTTGGATGTGATGGTTGAAATCAGAATAGCAGTCATGGAATCATGAAAGAAAGAAAAAACATCACTGAAATGCTGAAATAGTTTCCAAAATATCACCAACCTGATAAACAGCTGCCTACCTTCAGACCTCTGGGCACACAGGAAGGCCAAGCTGCTGTCTGTTTAATCCACCTAGGTAGATCGTCTGTTATAACCAAGCATCTTCCCCACACGTATAGCAAGATGGTTTACCTGCTTACAGATAAAGAGCTGGAAGCAAAGAGATTTTAAGTCTTTTTCCAAGGTCACATAAGTAGTGTCTGTGGCTTACTGACTGTTGTTCCCACTGATCTTCTCTTTGTAACTGAATTTCTCAGAAGTTACAGCTGGGTACGTGGCTGCCCAAGAAAAAGTCACCTTCTCCAGTCTCCCTTGTGGGCCTTTTGACTCTATTTTGGTTAGCACAGTATGAGTAGAAGGAAGGAATGTGATCAGCTTCCAGGTCCCGCCCTCTGGTTCCTCTTTCCTTCTTCCTACTAGTAGTGATGAACCATCTTCAGTCACATGGACCAGATAGTACCCTGTGTGCTGAAAGACCAGCAGAATGGAAGGAACCTGGCTCTCTGAATAACTGTATGGATTGGAGCTGCCCTACATTCTACCACTGTGGATTTTTTTCAGTCCTATTAACTTGGACTTTCCTATGAAGAAGAAATGAACTTTAATCTCAGTTAAGTCAGTGGGTTTTATTCACTCTTAAAGAACTGTTATATTTTTCTTAAATTTTTGATTTTTTAATTTTCATTTTATTTGAAAGGCAGAGAGACCCAGAAAGATGGAGAAAGATCTTCTATTTGCTGGTTCACTCCTCAGATGCCTGCAACAGCCAGGGATGGGCCAGGTCAAATCCAGGAGCCAGGAACTCAACCCAGGTCTCCCATGTGGGTGGCAGGGGACACAGGGACACAAGCACTTGAACCATCGTCTGTTGCTAATACACAGTGTGTAGTAGCAGAAAGCTGGATCAGAAATAGAGGATCCAGTACTCAAAGTAGGTACTCTGATATGGGATGTTGGCATCTCAAGGAGAAACTTAACCACTGTGGCCAACCAATTTTCAAAGAAGCCTAACTCCAAATTTTCACAATTTCCACCACAACTTCTAGTATCCGGATTGGGATTGCAAACTCAAATACCTGCAGAAACTCAGCAGATAACTCAGTGAAGGAGTCTATTTAAGAGCTATGGTGGCCGGCGCTGTGGCTCACTAGGCTAATCCTCCGCCTTGCGGCGCCGGCACACTGGGTTCTAGTCCCGGTCGGGGTGCTGGATTCTGTCCCGGTGGCCCCTCTTCCAGGCCAGCTCTCTGCTGTGGCCCAGGAAGGCAGTGGAGGATGGCCCAAGTGCTTGGGCCCTGCACCCCATGGGAGACCAGGAGAAGTACCTGGCTCCTGCCATCGGATCAGCGCGGTGCGCCGGCCGCAGCGCGCCAGCCATGGCGGCCATTGGAGGGTGAACCAACAGCAAAGGAAGACCTTTCTCTCTGTCTCTCTCTCTCACTGTCCACTCTGCCTGTCAAAAAAAAAAAAAAAAAAAAAAAAAAAAAAAAAAAAAAACTATGGTAAACTAGCAAATATATATGTGGTTGCTAGGTGCCTTCCAAACACTTATTTCCTTTTCTTCCAGCTAGATTATGTTGCATTTCCCAGCTTTCCTTATAAGTAGGTAGGACTCATTCTGGAATGGATGCTGCATCTAGCCCTGGCCCATGAAAAATTTCCCTCTCAATCATTTACTCTTTTTTCCCCTCAAGCTTAAATGGAGAAGGATCCATGAAATGAATACTGTAGAACGTCAGAATAGATGTATGGATCACTAGGTCCTCACTTGGAGAAGAACTGCTTAAATTATATCAACATGTCGACTATGACGTGTGAGAAACTCAGTTTTCCCATGCTGATTCACCTCATTGTAGCAAAGGATAGTCTACCCTGACTTATACACAAAGAAATGCCCTGTAGAAATTCAGGCCCAGAGCATCAGATCATTTGATTTGTTTTAATAATGATTTTATTTTTTAATTTAAAAGCAGAGACTCAGACGGAGAAAGAGAGACAGAGGAAGAGAGATCTTCCATTCACTGGTTTACTCCCCAAATGCCTGAAACAGCCAGGGACAGGCCAGGCAACAGCCAGGAGCCAGAAACCCAACTTGGATCTCCCATGTGGATGGCAGGGACCCAAGTGTCTGAGCCAACATCTGCCATTTCCCAGGTGCAAAACTGGCAGGAAGCTGGATCAGAAGTGGAAGAGTCTGGACAGGAACCCAGCACTCCTCTATGGGATGCAGACATTCCAAGCAGCAATTTAACCACAGGACCAAATGCTGGCCCTTGATTTTTTTTCTTTTTTTAAGAGCAAACAGAAATTCTGAATATTATGAGACAACTTGTGACTTTCAGTGTTAACTAACACTGTGAAGGTCAAACAAACCATGACTGCGATTGAAACCTATGCCTAGAACTACAAGTTACTACTTCTTACTCAATATGACCCTGACCCCCACAATCAGCTTCCCTCACTGGTCCCAGATTCAACTGGTACAGATTCAATTGCCCCTGAGATTCCAATTAAGGTTCCCGAGACCTTCCCCCAGCAGGTCATGCAGGCTTATTAAACTTTAAGCCAATGGTCTTTGGAGTATAACTGTGGGAAGCAGGAAACACCTATTATCTACAGCTGTTTTCTCATTTGCTACAAGTGGTCTTGCCAAGCATTTGCCTGGGGCACCAATGTTTCACTCTAATTCATATATTCTTGAAATTAAGCTGCCAATGTCCAACTGCATTTACCAAAATTAACCTTCCCCTATTTATTCATTTTCCAATCAAGGCCCGACTGAAAGCTTTTCTACCCTACAGGGTCTTTTCCATCAAGATCTTTGTCTCTGGCAAAACTGACTCACCTCTCCTCTCTCGCCACACTGAAGGAGCGTGTTCCCCTCCAAGGTGTGAACTCATGGACAGTATCCAGAACATCTTCTTCTCCATAGAATCAGTTCCTGGTATGACGCTTACCTCATACTAAGCACTCAATGCAAGGACTCAATACCTGCATGAGGAGTTTTCTGTGCATTATTTTGTTGTTGGGTTTTTTGTTTGTTTGTTTCATTTTATGTGCACCTTAATAAATAGTTCATTGTAACTGTGTCCCACAAAGGGTAGAAAAAGGTAAGCAGGGGAGTTGGAACCAAGGCCCCTGTCTGTGATCAATGAGTTCAGTGAGGTGGAATATCTTAGCCACTCAGGAGAGCAGACTCTGAGGCCAGATCGCCTGGGTTCCTATTCTACTTACTAACCATACAACTTTGGGCAAGCTAACCTCTTTGCCCTCCGTCTCTTCCTTCCTTCCTTCCTTCCTTCCTTCCTTCCTTCCTTCCTTCCTTCCTTCCTTCCTTCCTTCCTTCCTCCCTCCCTCCCTCCCTCCCTTCCTTCCTCCCTTTTTCTTTCTTTCTTTCTTTCTCTCTCTTTCTTTCTTTCGAGATGTATTTATTTATTTGAAAGGCAGAGTTACAGAGAGGGAGAGAGAGCTTCCATCTGCTGGTACACTCCCCAGATGCCTTCAATGATTAGGGCAGGGCCAGACAGAAGCCAGGAACCAGGAACTCCATCCAGGTCTCCTTCATGGGTGGCAGGGGCCCAAGCACTTGGACCATCTTCTGCTGCTTTCCCAGATGCATTAGCAGGGAGCTGAATCAGAAGTGGAACAGCTGGGACTAGGATCACAGCTCATATAAGATATGGCGCTCGCTTTAAGTTCCTTGCATTGTTAAATGAGGGCAATAATAATGGCAGTATTGCATTGGTTTGCAAGGACTGCTGCAACCAAGTGCGTCAAACAAGGTGACTTAAACCACAGAAACACCCCATATCACAGTTCTGGAGGCACGAAATTGGAATCAAGGTGAAGGCAGAGTTGATTGCTTCTGCAGGCTGTGAGAGAAGGCTCTGTCCCAGTCTCTCTGCATTTGACTTGGAGACGGTCGTCCGTGTCCAGTACCTCTTCACATCATGTGCTTCTCAACATGTCTGTCTCTATGTCCAAATTTCCTCTTTTTAGGAGACACCAGTCATATTGGATTAGGGTCCACCAGAATGATCTCATCCTAACTTGATTACCTCAGTAATGTTCCCCAAATAAAGGCCCATTTTTAGGTATTGAGGGATTAGGAGCAGAATTTAACCTGTAACAACTACATTATTTGATCAGATTGCTAAAACGATTAGACAAGTTAATATGTGGAAAGCATTTGAACAATGCCTGAGACACTACCAAGTACTCCAAAACACTAGCTGGAATTATTATACTTCTTAAAATCTCATTATAGGATTGCAGCATAGCAGGTTAAGCTGCCTCCTGCAATGCCAGCATCCCATATGGACCCTGGTTCAAGTCCTGGCTGCTCCATTTCTGAGCCAAACCCCTGCTAATGTGCTTGGGAAAGCAGCAGAGAGGATGATCCAAGTATTTGGGCCCCTGAAACCATGTGGGAGACCGGAAGGCGTTCCAGACTACTGGCTTTGGCAAATCCCAGACCAGGCCATTGCACCCATTTGGGGAAAGAACCAGAGGTTAGAAGATTATCTATCTATCTATCTATCTATCTATCTATCTATCTATCTTTCTGTGTGTGTATAACCACCTTTCAAGTAAATAAATAAATCTTTAAAAAACTAAGCAAAGGCTGGCTCTGTGGTGTATTGGGATAAGCCTCTGCCTGTGGCGCTGGCATCCCACAGGGGCGCTGGTTCATGTCCCGGCTGATCCACTTCTGATGCAGCTCCCTGCTGATGGCCTAATAAAGCAGTGGAAGGTGGCCCATGTGTTCAGGCCCCTGCACCCACACGGGAGACTTTGGAGAAGCTCCATGCTCCTGGCTTAGGACTGGCCCAGCTCCGGCCATTGCAGCCATTTGGGGAGTGAAACTTTGTCTCTCAAATAAATAAATAAATCTTTAAAAAAAGAAAAAGACAGAATCTTTTTATACCAACCTGTTAAGATATTACCCTCAAAAAAGAAGCCAGTAAAATCATGCTGCTTGGGTATATTTGTTCATTCAGGACAGTGGCCATCAAGGGCAGGGGTTTGTGATCCTTGACCAGAGAGTAGAGCAAAATGAAACAAGTGGCAGCTCCAGGCACTGCCAAAATGAAGAAGGTATGACAAGAGAGAGCGAGTCTTTGCACTCATCATAAGCTTCGAAAGGACTCGATCTGAAGTGTGTTTTAGAAAGTTTGAGAGGCACACCACAGCTGGAATTGTCCTTTGATTTATTGCTAAGTACTGTTAATTTGTTTTTAGCAATAACCATTGGATCAAGTGAACAATAAAAGATTGCAATTTGACTTTTGTAATTTGGAGATTTAACCTCTGGCCGTGGCTTGGAGGCGGTTTGTCCTCCAGGGGTTTAAGCACTGAGGCTTGGTGTGCAGGGAGCTGATGTGAGAGGTGTGAGAACATTAAAGAGAGGGAACCTACTGGAAGGGGATTACGTCTCTCAGAAGGGGTTCACTCTGGTCTCATGGAGTAAGTTGCTAGAACAGTGATCTGTGGTAAGAGGGAAGTATGGACCCATCCCTGCCCTCTGCCCCCTATCGCGCTGTGTGGTCACTGCCCCTGGCTCCCTCCAGTGGGCTGCCATCTGCAAGGAGGCCCTCATCACAGAACACACAGATGGCCTCCAAAACCATAAGCTAAATGAACAAACCTCGTTTCCTGTGAGTAGACAACTTCATGCGCTTTGTTATAGCAAAAGAAAAGGCACTGAAGTCCTCTCTTTAAGTAGAGATGGGTTTCAAAGTCGTCTTAGATGCTCCAGACTTAGGATTTTAAAATAAGTTTCTGGGATTAAAACAGCCTAAAACGCTGTCCAACAAACCATCCATGGCAAAAGATTTATAAACATAAGTAGTTTCTAATGATGTCTTTGGATGCCAATCCCTGAATTGTAGGATCCCCACAAAAAAAGAGAAGCCCCTCTCTGATAGAGAACAGTTATCCTTCTTTCAACACAGGGAGAAATCCGAAGCCAGTTTTGTATGCCAGTGTTTTGCCCTCATCCTCTTGAGAGCATCTCAAAATTCCACTTTCAGTCCATCTCTCAGATGGTTTATGAATGCAGTTCTGTGGTGATGTGGTTTATACATTCCTTCCGATCCTGACAGTATTTTAAACTCTAGCTTCTGAGTAAAAATTTCGGTACAGGTCCCGTTGCATTTGTTGATTTTACCCATGAATAGCTCTTCAGTGGGGAGAAGCCAGCCTCCTCTCAAATGCCCTCTAAAGCAGAGTCTGCTTGGGTGGCAGGGGCGATCTGAATACTGCTGTTGAACGGGCAGTGAGTGCAGCACACATCGTCCAACCACATCCATAACTGATTTCTCGGTACTGGGGCAGCAAACCTAGAGCGTGAGGATGCACCACTGGAACACTGAAAGCTCAGATGTGCAATGTTAATAATATTTCATGCTCCCATCAGTCCTGAACCTCGAGAAGAACAGAAAAGTGTACTTGAGTCCACTTCGCGTCTCTGCATCCGGCACCCTTCCAACATCCTCGCCCTTCCCACTCTGTCTCCTCCGTCACATACTTCTCTCCATTGTAGAAGTTTCATTTTAGGTATAGTCCTCACCTCTGGAGTTAAAATTAATGCTTGTTTTCTTTGTTTTTTTGTTGCCACTTTTAATATAGTAACTGAAGATTCAAAAGAAAGTTTTACATACGTGCCTTAAAAATAATTTTTAAAAGATTTTATTTATTTATTTGAGAGGTAGGATCGGTTACAAATAGAGGGAGAGACAGGGAGAGAGGTCTTCCATCTGCTGGTTCACTCCACAGATGGCTGCAACCGCTAGAGCTGCACTGATCTGAAGCCAGGAGCCAGGAGTTTCTTTCGGGTTTTCCCACTTGGGTGCAGGGGCCCAAGTACTTGGACCATCTTCTACTGATTTCCCAGGCCATAGCAGAGAGCTGGATCAGAAGTGGAGCAGCCGGGAAAAGAACCAGCACCCATATGGGATGCCAGCACTGCACATAGTGGCTTTACGTGCTAAGCCACAGTGCCACTCGTTTTTTTTTTTGTTTGTTTGTTTGTTTTTAAGGAAAAATACTACCCACATCCTGAAACCCAGAAATAAGCATAGCTAATATTTTGATGCATACATTGTCAACTTACACACACTTTAAACGCTGCGACCCACCCTGCAGTCAGATTACCCAACCAGTCTGGCTACTGAAAGGTGGATGCTGGAGGCCAACGACCAAAGTAAAAATCATGATCCCCTCCCGTCCCACTGCACCTGCAACCCAGGAGCACCCCAGGGCAGCACCAGTCCGTGTCTAAACACTCGCAAGAACATCTGCCCTGGCTGCTAAGACTCCATCTGGCCCCATCTACATCACTGCAATATTGGTCACTTGGCCTCAGATCATCAAATGACATGCAGAACATGAATATACAATAAAGAAAGAAGGGACCTCCCAAATTTTTACTGGGGGAAAAACAACTTTCGCTGAAGCTAATTCAATGCAGCAGTTGGTCTAGTTCAGCGAGAAATGCGTATTCTGAACATGTGGCCTCCGTATTTTGAAAATTCAGATCACCCTGGAGAAAGTTGCAGTCTACCAAGGGGAAAAATAATGACTCTAAGTACATTTTTTAAATGCCAGTGCTTGAGAAATGTATGTCCATGGCATGTCCACACACATTGTCCATGAAAGACATATATAAACTTGTACATTTTAAGAATATGAGTGCATGGAACGCAGAATTTAAAATATGAGCTTATCTTGGGAAAAAAGAATTTTGGTATAAAAATCTTTTTCCATTGTCCATGGAAAATATGTATGATGAAAAAGCTATGCAAAAAATGTTGCACCATAACAAACTCATACTTTTGATTTTATTTTTCTATAAACTGTACTTACTAGAAAATGATACTTTAATTACAAGTAGTATCCTCAGAGAGAGTTTTAAAACTAAGGCCATAATTCAAGAACTAAATACTTTTTTTGTAATTTTAGTTATTTATTTGAGAGGTAGAGTTACAGACAGTGAGAGGGAGGGACAGAGAGAAGCATCTTCCATCCACTTGTCCACTCCCTAAATGGCCGCAACAGCCAGAGCTGCGCTGATCCGAAGCCAGGAGCCAGCTGCCTCTTCCCGGTCTCCCACGCGGTGCAGGGGCCCAAGGACTTGGGCCATCTTCTACTGCTTTCCCAGGCCACAGCAGAGAGCTGAATTGGAAGACTGGCGCCCACATGGGATGCCGGTGCCACAGGCAGAGGATTAACCTATTGTGCCATGGCACCAACCCCAAACTAAATACTATTTTTAAAAGACCCAAAAATTCCAAAAGAGTTCTTAGAAAAATAAAGATATCATAAAGCAAAATGTCAATAGATTGTAAGATAAAATCAAGGAAATTTTCAAGAAGGTAGAAAATGCTGGTAGATTCTTAAAATGTGAGGAAAAAGGCTAAATCGAAAAATGGCTTAGATTAAGCCTCTGCATCCCATATGCACAATAATTCTAGTCCCAGCTACTCCACTTCCAATCCAACTTACTGCTATGGCCTGGGAAAGCAGTGGAAGATGGCCCAAGTCCTTGGGCTCCTGCACCCACTTATGAGACCTGGAGGAAGCTCCTGGCTCCTGGCTTCAGATCAGCCCAGCTAAAGCCATTGCAGCCATTTGGGGAGTGAACCAGCAGATGGAGGACCTCTCCCTCTCTTTCTCTCTCTCCCTCTCTCTCTCCCTCTCTCTCTGTCTGAAACTCTGCTTCTCAAATAAAAAAAAAATCTTTTTTTAAAGTATAAATCCAACGTTCACTGAATAGAAGCTCCAGAGATCACAGAGAAAATGAAAGAATATAAACAAAGAAACAATAAAAAGAGAATTTCTCGGAGCTGAAAAACATGAGTGTCTAAGTTGAAGAAAAGAAGAAAAAAAACCATAATGCCAGATATAACAAATGAAAAACGGACTATACCCAGTCACGAATGATGAAATTTAAGAATACAAAAAATAATAATAATAATAATAATTTTTGGCTCTCTGCTCCTCTCCACGCAGCACTAACATGTCCCCAAGGCATGATGGTGAAGGTGGGAGTAAATGGATTTGGCCATGTTGGGCGCCAGACCCAGGGCTGCTTTAAACTCAGGCAAACTGAATGTTGTCATCGTCAATGATCCTTTCATTGACCTGAACTACATGGTGTACATGTTCCACTATGAATCCACCCAAGGCAGTTCCGCGGCACAGTCAAGGCTGAGCACAGGAATTTTGTTATCAATGGAAAAGTCATCACCATCAACCAGGAGTGAGAACCTGCCAGCACCAAATGAGGTGATGCTGGTGCTGAATATGTTCTGGGGTCCACGGTTATCTTTACCACCATGGAGAAGGCTGGGGCTCATTTGAGGGGTGGAGCCAAAAGTGTCATCATCTCTGCCCCTCTGTGATGCCCCCATGTTTGTGATGCGCGTGAACCATGAGAAGTGGCCCGCTGCCTCAAGATCATGAGCAAAGCCTCCTGCCCCCTCACCTGCTTAGACGCCTGGCTAAGGTCATCCATGACAACTTTGGCATCATGGAGGGACTCATGACCACCCTACCACTGCCACCCAGACCAGAAAGCTTTGGCATGATGGCCAAAAGTCTACCTAGAACATCATCCCCACATCTACTGGCTCTGCCAAGGCCGTGAGCAAGGTCACCTTGAACGAATGGGAAACTCAGAGCATGGCCTTCCATGTGCCCACGCCAGTGTATCAGTGGTGAACCTGATCTGCCGGGCAGAGAAAGCTGCCAATTGTGATAACATCAGGAAGGTAGCGAAGCAGGTGGTGGAGGGCCTCCTGGGCTGCACTGAAAACCAGGTTGCTTCCGAGACTCTAACCGTGACACCCACTCCTCCATCTTTGATGCTGCCCTCAGTGACCATTTTGCTAGGTTCATTATCTGGTATGTTGATGAATTTGGCTACAGCAACAGGTGGTGGACCTCACGGTTCACAAGGCTTCCAAGGAATAAGAGCCCCTGGACTCTTGGCGCCGGTGAGAGCACCAGAGGAAGAGAGAGACTGTCAGCCACTGGGGAGTCCCAGCCCCTACTCAGCCCCCAACACACTGAGAATCTCCCTGCTTCACAGTGTCCATCTCAGATCCCCCAGACAAGGGAAGGGACTTAGGGAGCCTTACCTTGATATGTTACCATCCATTAAGTCTGCTGCAGCTAGCCAAAAAATTATCTTTTTTAAATCCTATTGGCATCAAAACTTCTCTTCAGGAATACTGTATGTTAGAAGACAATGGAAGCCGGCGTCATGGCTCACTAGGCTAACCCTCCGCCTTGCGGCGCTGGCACACCGGGTTCTAGTCCCGGTCGGGGCGCCAGATTCTGTCCTGGTTGCCCCTCTTCCAGGCCAGCTCTCTGCTGTGGCCAGGGAGTGCAGTGGAGGATGGCCCAAGTGCTTGGGCCCTGCACCCCATGGGAGACCAGGATAAGTACCTGGCTCCTGCCATAGGATCAGCGCAGTGCGCCGGCCGCAGCGTGCTGGCCGCGGCAGCCATTGGAGGGTGAACCAACGGCAAAAGGAAGACCCTTCTCTCTGTCTCTCTCTCTCTCACTGTCCACTCTGCCTGTCAAAAAAATAAATAAATAAAAAAGAAGACAATGGAACAGAGACTTAAAAATTCTGAGAGAAAATTATTTTATTAGAAAAATTCAATATTTAATCAAATTATCCATGAAACCTAAGAGTGAAGATATTCTAAATCATGGAAGGACTCAATAAGTTTACTTCTCATGGTAGTTATTTAAGGATGTGCTCCAGAGAAAGAAGAGAGTAAACCAATGTAGAAAAATGTGGAGTTTAGGGGCCAGTGCTGTGACTCACTTGGTTAATCCTCTGCCTGTGGTGCCGGCATCCCATATGGGCGCCGGGTTCTAGTCCTGGTTGCTCCTCTTCCAGTGCAGCTCTCTGCTGTGGACTGGGAAGGCAGTGGAGGATGGCCCAAGTGCTTGGGCACCTGAGCCTACATGGGAGACCAGGAGGAAGCACCTGGCTCCTGGCTTCGGATCGGCATAGCTCCAGCCATAGTGGCCATTTTGGGGGGGTGAACCAACAGAGGGAAGACATTTCTCTCTGTCTCTCTCTCTCTCTCTCTCTCTCTCTAACTCTGTCAATAAAAAAAAAAGACACTCTTCTCTTTAAAAAAAAAAGAAAAGAAAAATGTGGAGTTCAACAAATTTCTTGAATGAATCAGGAGAAAAAGAGAACAATGTTTTAGTATGACAGCTTTATAACAAATAGAGAGAATATGTGACCAGTTTGGATTTGGTAGAACAAAGGCTCCAAAATGTGGGTACCTGGAAACAGAATGTATACAAACAGAAAGAATTCATAGACTTGATGCTTTTAAAGATTTATTTATTTATTTATTTATATGAAAGGCGTAGTGACAGAAAGAGGGAAAGACAGATATAGAGAAATTGCCCATCCTCTGGTTTGCTCTCCAAATGGTCACAACAGCTAGGACAGGGCCAGGAACCAGGAACTCCCACATGGGTGGCAGGAGCCCAAGTACTTGAGCCATCTTCCATTACTTCCCCAGAAGCATTAGCAGGAAGCTGGACTGGAATCAGAGTAGCTGGGACTTGAACTGGCATTCCAAAATAAGATGCCAGTGTCACAAGTGGCAGCTAACTGACTGCACAACTTTGGCCCCAGATTTGATGATCTGATAGCTCTTTAAGAAGTTGGAATGTTAAGTTGTAAAAAAATAAAAAATGGATGGAGAAGAGGAAACAAATAAAAGTCTAAGAAAAACACAAGGTTATGAAAAGATATATGATTGTAGTATCTTATGAGACTGAGCAGTGATAACAGTCATAAGGTTTTATGTACTGCTGATGAAGTCTCAGCTGTTAAAGCAAACCTACAGGCCAGGCAAAAGTAATGGTCATGGAAAGTAAGGTTCATGCTCTCTTTCTTGACTCCATAAGCTAAAATTAAGCATTTGATTGGGATAAAGAGATGGAGAAAAGGGTAAAGACACTCACACTTTCACCTCACAAAGAAAAGAATGAAGAGATGTTGCTGGGGCTAGGGCCGGAGCTGTGGCATAGAGGGAAAAGCCACCACCTTCAGTGCTGGCATCCCATATGGGCTCTGGTTCGAGTCCCTTGCTGATCCACTCCCAATTCAGTTCTCTGCACCCATGGGGGAGACCAGGAGGAAGCACCTGGCCTGGGAAAGCAGTAAAAGACGGCCCAAGTCCTTGGGCTCCTGCACCCGCGTGGGACACTCGGAAGAAGTTCCTGGCTCCTAGCTTCGGATTGGCCCGGCTCCAATGGTTGTGGCCATCTGGGGAGTAAACCAATGGATAGAAGACCTCTCTCTCTCTCTCTCTCTCTCTCTCTCTTTCTCTGCCTCTCTGTAATCTTGCCTTTCAAATAAATAAATAAATCTTTTAAAAAAAGAGAGAGAGATTTTGTCAATAGTTGACAATACTGGATAAAAGAATATAAGTTTGCTTTGTATATTACAAAGTTAACTAGTAGAAAAGATCTAAAAATAGTGACATAATTTCATTGGGAAGTGGACAAAATTGAGTGAAATCTATCAGTGGATAATGTGCAAAATTGTTTAAGAAATATGAAAATAGCAATAACATACTGAAGGATTTATAACAGGTAAAAGTAAACTGTATGACAACAAAGTAAACAAATTTCAAAAGTCATCAGATTTTGTCAATTATATGCCAAGGGTTAAAAAAAGAAAAGTAAATAAATAGTAATAACAAATATACTATATATGTTACTATTTATTTACACATATAGCAATTATGAAGTATATATAATAAACAACAATAAAATAAATTACAAACAATATGGTATAAATTATTATTTTGGAGATATGGAAATGACTGCCCGAAGAATAGCAATTACGAGTGGTTTCCCATTTCCTGACAGGGAGAATCCAGGGGAAGGGACCAGAAACTGTTGCTTCTGGAATGGTCCTTTTTTTCTTTTTTTTTTTTTGACAGGCAGAGTGGACAGTGAGAGAGAGAGACAGAGAGAAAGGCCTTCCTTTTTGCCGTTGGTTCACCCTCCAATGGCCACTGTGGCCGGCGCGCTGTGGCCGGCGCACCACGCTGATCTGATGGCAGGAGCCAGGTACTTATCCTGGTCTCCCATGGGGTGCAGGGCCCAAGCACTTGGGCCATCCTCCACTGCACTCCCTGGCCACAGCAGAGAGCTGGCCTGGAAGAGGGGCAACCAGGACAGAATCCGGCGCCCCGACCGGGACTAGAACCCGGTGTGCCAGCGCCGCAAGGCGGAGGATTAGCCTAGTGAGCCGCGGCGCCGGCCAGGAATGGTCCATTCTTATGTATGTGCATGAGGGCCCTTCAGAGAGCTCATGGGAAGGGCAGGTATTTGGCTGGTTAAGAAGCAGTTAGAATGACTGGGACCCACATGAAGTACTTGGGTTCACAATCTGGCACTAGCTCCTGGTTCCAGCCTCGGGCTAATGCAGAGTCTGGGAGACAGCAGTGTTGGCTCAGGTAGTTGGGTTCCTGACATCCACATGGAAAACCTAGATTGAGTTGTTCCCTCCAAGCTTGGGCTTCCTGGCCATTGCAGGCATCTGGGGAGTGAACCAGTGGATCAGAGCTCGAATATATACATTTAAATTTAAATAATAAGTTCAGGATAAAATGGAATTAAAGGGTAAGTTTATTTTGGTGCAAAAAAAAGCTTTAAATCCATGCACACTTCTTCCATAATAGGCATTTCCCATGAACTGTTCAAAGATACCTTGCAGGTCAGTCCGCAGCTTGGACAAGCAGATGCTTGGATGGGAGTTGATAGGCAAGGGAGTTGCTGGGGAAAGCTTGGAGGGGATGAAGGCAGGAGGGGGCATGAGTGAGCAGGGGGAGAGTCCGACTCTCCCCAGGTCTGCCCCCTCTAGAGAGGGGGAAGCTAGGTGGAGCCTCAGAACCCAGAGCAGCCCTAAGACTTCCCAGGTCCACAGGGAGTGTCTGAGCAAAAGCTGCCCATCAGCGGAATCCAGTGTCAGCAGCGTGGGCCAGCACTCACACCCTAGTACTTCCGTAGTGCTCAGCCATGGGCTGGGAGCCGTCCTGCGTGACATGGCCCAGTGTGAGCACTGCGGTGGAGCCCAGGATTTGGCAGCCGGGGTTGTCATTCTGCTGGGCAGCCCATCTCAGATTCTCCCAGAGGGACATCTGCAGAGTGCGTCTCCGTGGCTGTCACAGCAGCCTTTTGATTTGATCTTATGTGTTCAAGAAGAAGAAGGAAAAAAAAAACACCAAATTCCTTTGATCAACAGGTGAAATGAGTAAATATTCAGGGCATACTTAGCACAGTCTTTCTGGGCATGGGTCACCCACCTGGGTAGTGCTATCCCCCTTCCAAGCCTCTGTTGTTCACAGGGCTGGAGTTCTGTAGCTTGAGCTCCTTTTTTAAAGATTCGTTTTATTTATTTGAAAGACAGAGTTACAGAGAGAGAGAGACAGAGAGAAAGGTCTTCCATCTGCTAGTTCACTCCCCAGATGGCCGCAACGGCTGGAGCTGTGCTGATCCGAAGCCAGGAGCCAGGAGCTTCTTCCCAGTCTCCCACACGGGTGCAGGGACCCAAGGACACTTGGGCCATCTTCTACTGCTTTCCCAGGCCATAGCAGAGAGCTGGATCAGAAGAGGAGCAGCTGGGACTAGAACCGGCGCCCATATGGGATGCCAGCGCTTCAGGCCAGGGCTTTAACCCACTATGCCACAGCGCTGACCCCATGTAGCTTGAACTCTTAATTGAGGGGTCCCAGTGGACAACCGGAGAGGCAGCTATTTTCCTCCAGAAGTGTCCTTAGAGTTAATGAATGGGGTGCTTGCTGAAGAGCTGTGTACTCCAAAGAGCCACCACCCTGGGAATTAAACACCACCACTTATAGCACACCGAGCTCATTCAAGAAAACAAAATAAAATTTCCAAACATGCAACACACTAAAAAAGGGGGTGGGGGTAGAATTCTCTAATTCTATAAATTGCAAACTCTGAATTCCCTACTAAACAGGGAGACCAACTAATAATTTTAAAAAATATGCTCATAGTATAAAGCCATTGAAAACACTACTAAACCTTTTTTTTTTTTTTTTTCAATTCAAAAACCAAGAGGTAAATGCAGGTTTTCAGATCCTGAGATTTACAGTGATTCGTTTCTACTAAGAAAGAGAACACAAGGGGCCAGCACTGTGGCGCGGTGGGTTAAGCTGCCGTCTGCAGTGCTGCGATCCCATGTGAGCACCACAGTGTGAGTCGGAGCGCCTTCACTTCTGACCTCACTTCCCGCCAATGTGCCTGGGAGGGCTGTGGAGGATGGCCCAGACTTGGAACCCTGCTACCCACATGGGAGACTGGGTGGAATTCCTGGCTCCCAGCTCCTGGCTTTGGCCTGGCCCAGCCCTGGCCAGCGTGCCATTTGAGGAGTGAACCAGTGGATGGAACATTTCACTCTCTCTCCTCTCTCTCTCTCTCTCTCTCTCTCTCTCTCTCCCCACCCTATCACTCTGCTTTTCAAATAAATATTTTCTAAAGATAAAAAAATGTAAAATTATGCAAATAAATTCTGAGCAAACCCTGCCACTCCCCTTTGCATAAAGGAAAATATGTATGTGTGTTGGGCTCAGGACAGCGTGAAAAGAGATGGCAGTTTCAACCAGGGGTGGGAAAAGTGCCTTACTTTTGTAAATTCTCTAAAAATGTAATATTACTTTGTGAACACATTGCTAGGATTCCTTTCGGGGCTTTGGGAGAGGTCTTGATGCTTACACGGTGTAACTTCACATCTCTGCCCTGGAAGAAGAGAAGCAGAGGACAGGGACTGTAGATTTCTCTAAGAAGTTTACGATGTGGGGCCAGTGCTGTGACACAGCGGGCTGAGCCATTGACTGCAATGCCGTCATCCTGTATGAGCTCCAGCTCCAGTTCCAGCTGCTCTGCTTCCCGCCTCTGCCTCCAGTGCCAGCATCCATATGGGTGTGTCCCAGCTGCTCCCGCTCTCTGCTGTGTCCTGGGAAAACAGTAGCAGATGGCCCAAGTCCTAGGGCTCCTGCGCTCACATGGGAGACTCCTGGCTTCGGCCTGGCCAGCCTTGGCTGTTGTAGCCATTTAGGGAGTGAACCAGCAGATGGAAGATCCCTCTCTCTGTCATTCTGCCTTTCAAATAAATAAATAAATCTTAAAAAAACAACAACTTCAGTTTCTGCAGATTAGCAATCTGGGAGGCCATAGCTGAGCGGCTCGGGTTCAGCATCTCTCATGAGATTGCAGTCAAACTGTTGGTGGGAGCTGCAGGTATCCAAAGGCTTAGAGGGGCTAGAGGGTCTGCTCCCAACATGGCTGTTTCTTAAGGGGGAGTAGGTAGATTACTCAGGGCATAAATACGCAGAAGCAGGGATCACTGGGAGCCCTTAAAACTCATCATATCAGACAGAGCCCCCACAGGATCCCTGAGAAACTAAAATTTTCCATAAACAACAAATATTGAGATTGTTAGTTAAAGTACTTTAAGCCCTTCAAGAAAATAAGTATTTGAATACTATTTTATATTTTGACTGATCAGAAATGGCTCTTCTGAAAACTTCATAATTTTACAGGTGATGAGTGTAATGTGACTGTTTAAAATGTTAATTGGGGGGCCGGCACTGTGGCACAGTGGGATAAAGCCCTGGCCTGAAGCGCTGGCATCCCATATGGGTGCTGGTTCAAGACCTGGCTGCTTCTCTTCCGATCCAGTTCTCTGCTGTGGCCTGGGAAAGCAGTAGAAGATGGCCCAAGTCCTCGGACCCCTGCACCTGTGTGGGAGACCCAGAAGAAGCTCCTGGCTCCTGGCTCCTGGCTTCGGATCGGCTCAGCTCCGGCTGTTGCAGTCATCTGGGGGGTGAACCAGCAGATGGAAGACCTCTCTCTCTGTCTCTACCTCTCTCTGTAACCCTATCTTTCAAATTAAAAAAATGAATCTTAAAAAAAATAAAATAAAATGTTAATCGGATTTCATTTTTTGGAAAGTTCTAGAAACTTTTCCCTTCCCTCCAAGGAGAATTGGGTAGGTAAAACAGATTTTTTTAAACAAACCTTTATATTTTGGATGGTAGCTAATATTGTTACAGACAAACAGAAACAAATAAAGGTTATATACAGACCAATTAGTTGTCTAATTGATAAGAAATAAACCATCTACCCTGACAGGTCAAATGTCTTTTTAATACTGCCTATGGATTCCTCTCTATGGAAAAGAAAACTCATGGAATGAGTACAGAAACTCTATCATGATAAAAACAACAGTCAGAATGGAAAGTGTGTCTGAGCTGAGGTTTTCTTGTCTTATGAGTAAATTTATTTAGATAAAAAGCTTTATAAGGGGCAGAGGCTGTGTATGTGTCAGTGCCAGCATACTATATGGGCACCGGTTCGAGTCCCAGCCGCTCCAGTTCTGATCCAGCTCTCTGCTATGGCCTGGAAAAACAGTGGAAGATGACTCAAGACCTTGGGCCCCTGCACCCACATGGGAGATCCAGAGGAAGCTCCTGGCTCCTGGCTTTGGATCGGCACCGCTTTGGGCATTGCAGCCACTTGGGGAGTGAACCAGCAGATGGACAACCCCCACGCCCTGCCTCTGCCTCTCTGTAACTCTGCCTTTCCAAAAATATAAATAAATCTTTAAAAAATAATAAGCATTTCTAAAAAAATTTTAAGTAAATATATAAAATTAATATTAAAAATAAAACAATTTTTTTAACTTTTATTTAATGAATATAAATTTCCAAAATACAGCTTATGGATTACAATGGCTTCCCCCCCATACCTTCCCTCCCACCCGCAACCCTCCCCTTTCCCTCTCCCTCCCCTCACTTCCATTCACATCAAGATTCATTTTCAATTCTCTTTATATACAGAAGATCAGTTTAGCATATATTAAGTAAAGATTTCAACAGTTTGCACCCACATAGACACACAAAGTGAAAAATACTGTTTGAGTACTAGTTATAGCATTAAATCTCAATGTACAGCACATTAAGGACAGAGATCCTACATGAGGAGTAAGTGCACAGTGACTCCTTTTAAAAGCCTTTTAAATAACATCTGAGTTAAATGGGCTTTTATTCATGTAATGAATTGCCTCTATTAGAAAGAACAAAATTGTGTGAAATGGAAAATGTCATGAAATCAGAGACATAGATTCTAGAAATACGGGGCAGTGTATCAGTTCTTAGGAGCTGCTCCTTCTAAGACTAAGAATGGGCAGTTGGTCAAGATCTGAAATCACCTGCAGACTCTGAGAGCAGGAACGTCCCTGGGTTCATCACTGAACCCCCGTGCCCGGTGCGTGCCCGGCACAGAGAGCCCCCGGACTATGTGCTGAGTAAGTGAGAAGGAGGAGGAGCGCCACAAAGGCTTTGACTACAAAGCCAGTGCTCAGCCCAGAGCCTATGCCCCTCTTCACACGGGCTCCTCCCCACCCCTTCGATGTCCCCAACTTCCCTGAACTTCACAGAGAGTCCCCGGGAATTACACCAGCCTTGGCACGATCAGTAAATCACCAGGTTCCCTAACGGGTCACCTGTCATCCTACCCAAGTCAGTTAATTCCTAGTTCATGATATGGAAGGAAAAATAATGGATGAGCTCTGTTTCTCGTTTGGGGCGTCTACCTGGAACACCACGTCATGCAGTTCTCTGCGTTTACTCGCTCCCCCAGAGCGAGAACTAAGCACGGAGCCTGCAGCTGCGTGCATTCTGTCCGGCTGGAAAGCTACTTAATCGTCCTTTATCTTCTTTTTGTAACAGATCCTCTCCCAGGAATCTGCACTCTTGCTGTTAAACTTCCCTGCAAGTTCAAAGGGGCTCTCATCTCCCCAAGACCTGCCAGTTACCGCACTGCTGCTGTAACCGATTGCCTTTGATAAGGGAGCCCCTCCCAGGGGCAGATTTTTCTCACAGTAAAATAAGGTTTTATCAAGCCGGCAAAGCCCTGGACTTTGACACTGCTTCCAAAGGGTGTTAAAACATTCCCGAAGGATGAGCCCTCTTGAACCGAGAAGTCACCGAGAGCGAAGGAATGCGAGCAGGTCTGAAGGGACCCGCGGCTTTCGCCTGGTTAACTGCACTTAGCTTTATATGGACGCAACGCTCCTTCTGGGAGGTTTAGTGAAGATGAGACAGCCTCTCCGGACCCAGGGTCATGCCTATCCAAACTCAGGTGTATTCGTCATCGAATTAATAACCTCATTATTCAACTGGTTTCAAAATGTTTATCCCAGCACGTACAGTACCTCTTCGATATGTTCTTCTTTTCGGCCTGAGATTGAATCAGACCCAATTACAGTTTCTGATAAACTATTCAAAGTTTAAAGCACTTTTTTTTTTTTAAGTCAGAGGTCTGTATTTGCAAGTACCGGGTGGTCCAGGATAAATCAGAGCCACTAAAAATAAGGACTATGGCTGTTCTTTTTGTTATGGTTGTTAGAAAAATACTTTTCCCAAATTATAGAAAGAATGAAAACAGAGCAAGAAAAATATAACAAATGATTCTAAACTGTTCTTTTGGCATGCTTCCTCTTTTTAAAAAAGCAGAAAATGTTGACTTCTTTTACTTTTTTCGACCACAAGCATCTCGCCCTGAGTTTGCTGTGCAGTCTGCTTCATTCGGCTTCTCCAGGGAGATTGCCATGGGAAGATTCCCAGGAACCAAAGTAGGCTGAGAATTTTTAAAAAGATGGGAAGGAAATCTAGATCACCGTACTTTTTACATTTAAATTATTTTTCATCATCAAAGTATTTTCAGATGTATTTTAGACTATTGCTCTTTGAAGCAATGCTCTGTACCACATTGCAGACATTTGAGGAGAAATCGTGCATTTGTCTTAAAGTTTATCTCTTCAACCAGGTATCAACACTTCCTCATCCTTTTTTTCTAAATAAAGAAATCCAGTCACATCGAGAAACATGAACTTCCAGAATTCTGAGTTCTGTGGGACACCAGGTAGTTGGAACATGGTCCCCCAAGGTACAAAAGGGTCCCACCTGTCCCAACATGGAGTGAGAAGACTTTCTACGGAGCAGCCAAGCAGGTAGTCCCCCATCAAAGTTCCCTTTACCCTCAAAATTCAAATACAGCCTTCTGCTTCCTCGGTCCTCATGTTTAACGGAGAAAAATGGGGTGATGGGTTGGAAGGCTTTGGAAACTGAGCGACAATGAAAGGGGAAGTGTCATACATTTGTATTTCTTTTACACTTGATATCCTGTCATATTAGAGAGTAAAAGAAAATATGCAAGAGTACAAAAGATGGTGTTTTTAATAAAACCTTGGCTGCTTTTCGGTAAGAATCCATGCGAGTAATTTTATCTCTTTGGGGGTCATTTTCAAAACAAAGGGGAAGAAACAAATTTGAAAGGATCCCATAAGGTACTTGGAAAATGTACTCTTTTTTTTCTTTAACTCAGCTAGGGATAAAAACTGGGTGAAAAGGCAAGATTTCACGCAGGCCTCGTTCTTCATATTACTCTTAGGCAGGAGGCAAGGAGAGAAGGAGAGGAGGGAGACAAGGAGGAAAGGATGAAGGGGAAAAAAGAAAACAGACCACCCCTTTCAGGGCACAGCAGGTGAGGCCAGCACTTGCTACGCCCACATGCCATTATCAGAGTGCCCAGAGCTGAGTCCCACCTCTGCTTCCTCTCCAGCTTCCTGCTAGTGCACACCCTGAGAGGCATCGGCTGATGGCGCAAATATTTACATCCCTGCCACCCATGAGGGAGACCCAGATGGCTTTCCTAGCTCCTGCTGTCTTCCTGGCTCAGCCCCTTGAATGGAAGTCAGTCTCTCTCTCTCTCTCTCTCTCTCTCTCTCTCTCTCTCTTCAATCCTCCTTACCTTTCAAATAAAATAAAATATATATTAAAAACAAAACAAAACAAAAACCTCTCTGTGGGCCAGTGTTCTTTCTCAGCCAGTTAAGCCACCATTGCGATGCTGGCTTCCCATACCAGAGCCCAGGTTCAAGTCCCAGCCGCTCTGCTTCCAACCCAGCTCCCTGCTAATGAACCTGGGAAGGCAGCAGATAACGGCCCACATACTTGGGCCCCTGACACCGACATGGGAGATCCAAATGGAGTTCTAGGCTCCTGGCTTCAGCCTGCCAGCTCTGGCTGTTGCGGCCTTTTGGGAAATGCACCAGCATAGGGAAGATCCTTTTCTCGCTCTCTTTTTCCCTTCCTCTCTCTCTCTCCCTCTCTCTCTCCCCCTCTCTCTCTAATTCTGTCTCTCCCTCTCTCTGTGTCACTCTGCCTTTCAAACGAATACATAAGTCTTGAAAAAAAAAAAGTAACCCTCTCAAACTGTAAACCCTAGCATTTTACAGTTAACTTTTTAAAGGATAAGAACACATTTTATTATTTTTTCAACTGAAATCTGATTAGCTGTGTAAATTTGGGTTATGAGTTTGTTTCACGATGAGGACAATTGCATCTGTATTTTTCTGACATGATATGAAAACTTAAGTCAGGCTCGAGCTCCTGCTGTCAGCTGGGCTGCCATTCGAGCTCCCAAGGACGGAAATCCTCGGGAAATCATTGTGTTTTATAGACCTGCCCACAGCAGCTCAGCTGTGCTTCATTCCAAGATGCATTTTTGCCTCGTGTGTCATAATAAGCAGCAAACCTCCTTGCTGCTTGGAGGGGCACTTTTGGAAGATCAGGCAGAGAGTGTACTGGGCCACATTCTCTCTGAGGACGCCTGCAAGGCGAGCTGCCACAGCAAACAGGGCACAGCCAACCCAAACTGGGTTGCCTTTCTCCTCGGGGCGGGATGCAGGCCAGGCTTTCTGCGAGGCTCCCTGAAGTTTGCAAAACTTTCTCTACCCCTGGCTGATGGCGGGGAGCCAAGGCTGGCTCATAGCTTGGATTGGAAATCGTGTGAAAATTATGGAGGCCATTTTTTTTAAAATCTTCCCTCTTTCACTCTCAATCACACATGGAGCAGGGGTTGCATCCGAGTCAGGAGTTGGCTTACAAGCACACTGGAATGAAAACTCGGTACGGGGTGAGAATCCCGGTGACCCGACGTCCACATGAACTCTTTATGAACCACATCGCTGCACGCCCTTCTTCAAAGCCTGCAGGCTCCTGAGGAGCTCCCATAAATCCGAGCTGCTCTGAAAGGATTTGCTCCAAGGCTTCCACCAGTAGCTTGCATCCACATGCAATAGCTTCAGCTGTCCCTTAAATCTGCAAAGCGTTATCTGCCCGACCGTGTGCTAACTGCTGTGCCGAGCTAGATTCAATCCAGATGTGCGGTTCTGCCACTTCGTGACTTCCGTTCCTGTTATAACTATGGATACTTTGAAATCAGGCAAGCGGGAGACCAATACCCAACTGAAGGGGAGGCGCCTACTATTTAGGGAAAGCTTTCCAGTGGCCTCTAGAAAATGAGGGCTGATGCCCTCCTTGCACCTTGAATGGCTGCACTTTTCAAACTCTCCAGAAAGTGCACCAGACTGCACTCACAAGAAGACCCACCAGGGGTGTGCCCAAGGCCATGCGTGCAGTTCTCAGAGAACCAGCTCAGTCTCCAAACATTTTGTTCTTCATGAAGCAGGTTGGAGTGGTTAACACAGGAATACCCTTTAATCTATCTTTAAAATAATTTGCAAATACTGTCTCTTCACTGCGAGTGAAGTGTGAGTGCAATTTATTTGTGACAGCTGCTCAGACACATTGGTATTTCAACCCTCATCCACCCACACTGCCATCATCGCTCCTGTCCACCCGTCCATCAGCACACTGACCAATCACATAGTGGAAATTGGCTCTTGAGTCGATTTCCTCCTCAGGGTTGGGGCCCATGTCTTGAACACTACTTTATATAAAGTGCCAAGACTCAGCTGTTGCAAGAATGAAAACCAAGGGAGAGGTGCACTCAAGGCTAGACTATTGCTAGAAGGATCCCCCAAGAAACTTCTAATAGCGTTGCCCCTAAGCAGAGAAATGAGGGGGACTGAGGAAAGAAACTTGCTCTTCCCTGTTGATTTTTTTGCTTCTCTTTTATGAATTGAACTTCTTTGTACCCAGTAGTTTGTATTAAGTGAGGAGAACCTCCTTCCATGGCCACCAGACTTGATGCCCAACTATGTTTAGCTGGACCCACCTAACAGCAAAGGCTCTTCCCGACCCTAGGTTTCAAATCCTTCCGTGACTCACGTCGAGTTGTGTGGCAGGTCAAGAGAGGACTGGCACCGTGACTCAGTGTGTGCAGACATTCTTGGCTGAGGAGGAGACAAAGAACTGTCACAAAGGCTAGACTTTACTGGTCCAGTTTCGATTCACTCAGCTCACTGTCCTTCTCTATCAGACATTGTATCATGGCTGAAAAGGGCAACCCGGGGTACTTCTTCAAGATAAAACTCCATGGAAGATCAAGGAAAATGGTAAATCTTCAGGAAAAAAAAAATCCACTTCTTGCCCAAGAGAGGCAGTTTAATGCGGATAATCTAAAAATATTGGCTTTGGAACCAGTAAGAATTTTCCTTCTCTCTCTCTCTCTTTTTTTTTTTTTAATTTATCTTATTGATTTGAAAGACAGAGTTACAGAGAGAGAAAGAAAGTCTTCCATCTGCTGGTTCACTCCTCAAATGGCCACAACAACTGGAGCTGAGCTCAGCTGATCCAAAGCCAGAAGCCAGGAGCTTCTTCCGGGTCTCCCACATGCTGCTTTCCCAGACCCTTAGCAGGGAGCTGGAAGGGAAGTGGAGCAGTTGAGACTTGAACTAGCACCCATATGGGATGCCGGCGCTGCAGGCCAGGGCTTTAACCCACAGTGCCAACCACCCCGCTCCCCATTCCCCCGCCACTCAGAATTTTCTAACTGCCTTGAGCTTCAGTATCCTCAGTTGTACTGGAACAGCAGCACGTACCTGACAAAACCTCCATTAAATTAGCTAATGTATTTAAAATCCCTGGAACAGGGGTGAGCTTTCAGCCTAGTGGTTAAGACACAGCTTGGGGAGTACATATCTCACATTAGAGTGCCTGGGTTCAAATCCAAGCACTGCTTCCAATTCTAGCTTCCTGCTAACGCGTACTCTGGGAGGCAGCAGGTGATGGGTCAAGCAATTGGGTCCCTGCCACCCATGGAGGACCCAATGTAATCTGAACTCCTGGCTTTGGCTTACTCCAGCCCTGGTTGTTTCAGGCGTTTGGGGAATGAACCAGTAGATGAGATCTCTCTGGGTCTCTCTCTCTCTCTGCCTTTCAAATAAACAAAAGATTTTTTTAAAATATAAGTATATAATATTTATATATGTATTAAAATCACCATAGGACTCAAAAATTAAATTTTTCATCATAAAATAGTCTCACAGTCCCTTTCACCCTGTCAACTGCCCGAGAATCAACACCAGTCTCTGCTTTAAGACAAGCCTTGGGCTTACCTCTGATGTCAGCCACACTGTGAGCTTCAGCATGCTTCACTCCCTCCTGTAATACAGACCGAATGTGATGTTTTTGACTTGATGCTCCTTTTGCCTGCATTGCAAAGATTAATAATAAGTTTGCTACTTCTAACATTCACCATGTCTGTCTGTCTGCCTGCTGTCATCTCCATCAGCAACCTTTGCTAGCATCATTTTTTGGCCAACCAGGTGAGGTTCACACAGGGAATGGCTGAGCCAGCACGGCTTGGAAATTTGTCCGCCCATCATCTGGAGGGTGTTAGAAAGATGTAGGAGCTACAGCCAGACTTTATAGCAAGCAGCCTTGCCAAAAGAAGTTTTAAAGTTGTAGGTTTTTATTTTTTTTTTCTTATAGTTGGGGGATGAAGGGGCAGAGAGCAGACTTTTTGGAACCACAGCCCCAGATTCCTAAATGTTTGGCAAATTTGCCAAGAAGTGTAAGCTGCCGTCTAGCTCATCTGGCTGCTGCAGTTGCCCAAGCCAGCCATGTGATGACTTGCTGGGCCTGCCAGGGACGTGCCTTCCCCAGCTGGGAAGTGTGTGACTCTCCCCACACTCCCTGCCCCTAGCAAGCCAAGAATCAGAAACAAGGGCCTGGAGTGTTAGCAGGCCCTGTGTGAGTGACAGCTTAGAGAGCCTGTATTGTGCTGGGTGCACCAGGAGCATATTGCTATTCTGCAGGCATGAATCAGAGCCTGGACAGAAGGCAGCACGCTCGTGCCCCACTGGTGTCTTGCTTCAGCTAGTGGGGAATGGCAGCTCTGGTCACACAGACCTTCTGTGGGTCATGGTCCAAGCATTGTCCCTAGAGAGCTCATCAGAAAGGGGAAATAATTGTTTTCCGGGTCCATAACACCTTTAAATTCCATCAGTCTATTATTTTCTCCCTACTTCCCAAATGCCCCTGCCTTGAAATGGCATCAATTCATTAATTCCACTCAAGCATAGTCATATTCTCACTAGTTCAATTTATCATCACTTTAACGTGTACGCTTTGCATAGGTCTCTATTAAATAAGGGTCAGAGCTAGAACTGATGATCGCCACTGTCTGCCCAAATGCCATCCGGACAATGCTTCCTGGCCAGTTGGCTGCCGTACGTTCAGCACAGTTGCTGCCATGAGGAAGGTAGTCTGTTTCTCTGGACCTTTCCATAGACCAGAGGGTTCTGGGCATCGAGGCATGAAATGATTGCCTCTCTCCTCCAGGTACTGAAAGCCTGGCCCTCTGTGCCTTCTCACTGGCGTGAGTTCAAAACAAGCAGATCTAATTGCATAAGAGATCTCAACTTCAGAGTCAGCTATAAACCAGGGATTATACTGCAAAGTGAAATGATCACTGTTTTTAAAAGCATTCCTGATTTCCCTGCCAATAGAGGTATGCCGCATCAGTCCTGCACCGTGCTGGGGGTGGGGTGCTGAATGGCTTTGTGATGATCAGAAAACACATCTGGGCGATACATTGAGCTGCAAGAAGTGGCGACCAGCACGGGCAGCAGTGAAGGTTTTGAAGAAAGTTTTGAAAGCCCCCACCCCCCCACCCCGATGGTAAGAACCATCAAGGGAAGAGGATTTTCTGGGACGGAGATCTGCAGCATTTTCCAGACAGGGTCATTGACTGCCTTCTCCTCCTCCTTCTCCCCCACCTCCGTTTTCCACTGGGAGCCTAAAGTATCAAGGACACTGGGAGTGTTGAAGTGCTCCTGACGACGCTGACTTCTAAGTCATGCTTCAGCCTCCCCGTTGCAGGGTGGGGATGGGAGGGAAGTATGCATGAATTTCTCTGAGCCATTTTTCTGGTTCAAGCAAAAGGCAAAGGAAATGATAGCACAGACTATGATGCGCCTCCAAGACGTGTGCCCACAAGTAGGCTCTCATTATTCAAGGCAACTATGAGTATAATTAAAAAGCTTCCAGCACTCCAGTCAGATTTCCTGTCACAAGGACAAGATGACACACTGAGCACTGCTTAGGCTCACCTGTGCTGCCCATGAACACAGGGAGGGCTTTCCCTATGAACAGCCTTCCCCATCCAGACAGGCGCCTAGCAGAAAACCAACATCGTGCCACCATTCTTGGGAAATACTGTGTTTTCATTAAATGATTGTTACAAGAAACAGAATGAAGAAGTGTAGAAGCCCCTCACCCATGCATTCACAAGAAATCCTGATGATTGCTTATTTCAGGCCATAGACACATGAATGGTTTCTAGAACTCCCTAATCTTACTCCTAAACCCACACAGTGTAGTGGCCTCGGAGTTTAGAGTAACGTTGACAATTTGTCTCAAAGAGAATGCAATCTCAAGGTGATATTTGATTTGGTTCTCTTCTTTCTGTCTTACTCAGAACAAGAAAAATTAGCACAATTCAGAGGGGGATCGTGCTGCAGTGGCTGTCACTTGGTGTCTGTTTCTGATGGTCTCCGCTTCCTACAGTTGAATACAGATGTATTCTTTGTGAGAAAACTCCCTTAGCAAAACTTGGAGCCTGCACTTCTAAAGGGAGATCTCCGGCACAGGTTAACAAAGACACAAGGTTAGCAGGGCCACCACAGAGTGTCAAGGCTGCTTCCTTCTTCTGCCTGTGTAGGATCCAGCTTTAGACCAACATGCTCTTGCTTGCAATGTTTTCTCCTCAAAATAGGAAATGCAATGTCAAAAATTAGTGAACGCATCAAAAGCAGGTTTTGTCTGCTTCCAAACTAATAGATAATGATTCCTTCCCCAGAGGGCATTTTCAAAATTCCACACAATTAACAAGGTCACTTATTTACCATTTTTATACTTTATCTAATAGTTATTGCCAAAAGGCATTAGATTTGATAGCAATGAGCACTAATGCTTTGTAATATTCGCAGTACATTAAATATTTTAAAAGTTGAAAAAAACATTTTATTTTATTTATGAGTTAAAAGGCAGAGAAAGAGAGAGAGAGAGAGAGAGAGAGAGAGAGAGAGAGAGAGATCTTCTAGCCACTCCTCAAATGCCCATAACACCTGGGGATGGGCCAGGCCTAAGCCAGGAGCCTGGGAACTCAGTACAGGTATGCCATGTGCATACCTGGAACCCCAGGACTTGAACCCATCAGAGGCGGAGCTGGAGTTTGAACCCAGGCATTCTGGCATTGGATGTGGGCATCCCAAGCAGTGTCTTAACTGCTGCTCCAAAGGACCACCCAGAAAATAGCATCTTAAAAGCGTGGCCCCTACCCTGAAAGACAACCTCTGGTGGGAACAAGTATATATTGTTTGTTGGCTCCCTGCGGATGAATTACAGTGACTCACGGTTTCTATCCTGAGCTCTGCCACCTTACCCTGGAGAGCCCGAGGCAAATCATGTAAATCTCCTCGTGCCTCAGTTTTCTCATCTGTGAAATCGAACTAAAAATACCAGTCGTCCTCAGCTATTCAGTGAGATTAATTAACGTTTGGGATGTCAGATGAGAGAGCCTCTGGGCATGCGGAGCGCTATTACACAGTCAATAAAACTGCATCTGTACACAACTGGGGCATGATTCACACAAGAAGAAAGCAATTCCGGTAAGCTCTGGATTCTGTCAAGACCAGCAAGCGTGGTACAAAACCTTAGACTCTCCCTAACAGAAATATAATGCCACCCATGCACATAATTTTAAATTTTCAAGCTGGCCAAATTTAAAAAAGCAAAAAGGAGTACATTTAATTTTCATGATATATTTTATGTAGCTTAATGTAGCCAAAATAGAACTGCACTGTGGAATTAATAAACAATTATTTTTAGATTTCTAAAACTATCTTTGAAATCTAGTGCAGATATAATGCAGCACATCTCAGTTTGGACTAGGTGCCAGTGCTTGTCAGTGACTTGTGGCTGGGGGCCCCACGTTGGACAGCCATGGTCTAAGAGCTTGCTCCAAGCTGTAATTAGTCCCCATGGGCCCACGGACCGCTGGTTTCTCTTAGGTCAGGAGAGTCCAGTTTACTCCACTTTCACCCTCTGAAATGCTGGGCGCCAAAGATGATGCCACTAGAAGCTTGCTGCTTCCAGGGCACTCTGGAGATTAGCAAGAGGCTATTGGAAGATGCTCCAGAGACAAAACAAATACATCTCCCTCACTTCTGCCATCGTCAAAGCCGGACGTCAGGACAGGCTGCCTGCCATGGCCACCAGAACACACTGGGCAGTCTACAGGAAGCAAACAAAAAAATACAGAAGCAGGGGCAGTTGATGAGGTCCAACAGATTAAGCTACCACTTGGGATCCCACATCCCATATCAGAGTGGAGGTTTAAGTCCCGGTTACTGTGCTTCCAATCCAGGTTCAGGCTAATGCATCCTGGGAGAAAACGTGATGGCTCAAGGACATGGGTTTTCCTGCTACCCACGTTGCTCCTGTCTGCTACCTGGCCCAGCTCCGGTTGTTGCAGACATTTAGGGAGTGGATAGATCTCTCTCTCTCTCTCTCTCTCTCTCTCTCTCTCTCCTTCCCTTTCTCCCTCCCTCTTCTCTCTGTCACTCTGCCTTTTAAATAAATAAATGAACCGTTAAAAAGAAAACACACAGAATTGCAGCCTCATAGCACCACCAATGAGTCTTTACTAAGAACTCTCAGTTGACTTGAAATAAATCCCAGTAAAGTTAATGACAGCTCAGAGTGCAATAAATGAAACTTTTGTTTCATTTCATTTTGTTTCTTTTGGGGGTAACTGCCGTTGTCAGATTTTTGTTTTTGTTTTTGGTGGATTGATTGTTGTTCACTTTTTTCAAAATGAGAATTGATCAAATTATTAAGGATGTGAAACATTTTAGATTTTGACCTTTAAATTCACTTGATTTGGACAAATTCTACCTAGGTTTTTTTGAAGTCAATTTGAAACAGCCAAGAAGCCACAACATAATCTTACATATGTTAATGACCTTACTGGTGAAAAACACCCAAGAGAGTATACACTTTATATTTTTTAAAAGAAGATTTATTTAAAAGGCAGAGTGACAAAGAGAGTAAGATCTTTCACTGGTTCACTCCCCACATGAATGCAACAGCCAGGACTAGGACAAGCGAATGCCAGGAACCTGGAACTCCATCCAGGTCTCCCACTGAGTGCAGGGACCCACACACTTGGGCTATCTTCTGCTGCTTTCCCAGGCACGTTAGCAAGGAGCTGGATTGGAAACAGAGCAGCTGGGACTGGAAAAGGCACCCCATTATCGGATGCTGGCTACGCGGGCAGCAGCTTAACCTACTGTGCACACCAGCCCCAAGAATACACTTTAAATGGAAACACATTTGCTACTTTGTTTTTTCTGCTGATGTCCTTCCTGGCTACTCTTCAAATTTCATGTTGAAACTCATCTGACTTGTTTCCACCTGAATCTCAATCTGGAATTTGCCCCTAGGTTTCTGCCCAGTATCCGCCTTAAGCTCAGTATCTGTGACTCTCTTCACACAGATTGATGCATGATGTTGAGTCTTCTCAAGCTGATCTCCAGTTATGAGCTAGGTATTGACCATTTACTATAGACAAAAGCTTGTGCAGGGCACCAGAGGAAATGCTAAAGGAAGTATGCATGACGAAGGGCCTGCCCTCAAGCTGCCTTTATCTGGAAGGAGTGCCAGAAGGTATACACCAATAGAGTGATGGAAGTACACCAACCGTAGGAGACACACAAAGAATCCTTTAAACAGGTTGTACAAGGGTACTTCAAAAAAAGTTCATGCAAAGTGGAGGGAAAAGGTAAGTTTATTTGGGTGCCAAAAAATTTTGAAATCCATGTATACTAGGGAGTTTTCAAAAAGCCCGTGGAAAAGGCATGTTGTGTAAAATCTATGGTTTTCAAAAATGTCTGGCACCAAAATACACTTATCTTTTAATTCCACTTCTCTGTGAACTTTGTGAAGTGTGCTTGTATTACTCAGCTCAGGTTGCTATAATGTTTTACTACAGAAATTTATTTTCTCACAATACTGGAGGCTAAAAGTCCCAGATAAGATCTGGCAAGGTGGCCAGTCCTGTGGTACAGTGGGTAAAGTTGCTGCCTGCAGCGCCGGCACCCCACGTGGACACTTGTTCAAGTTCCAGCTATTTCACCTGCAACCCAGCTCCCTGCTAATGCACCTGGGAAAGCAGCAGAAGATGGACCCTTGTTACCCACATGGGAGACCCTGATGGAGTTCCTAACTTCTGCCTGTCCCAGCCCCCAGCTGCTGAGACCATCTGGGGAGTGTACCAGTAGAAGGAAGATTTCTCTCTCTCTCTCTCTCTTCCCTTTTTCTCTGTAACTCTGCCTTTCAACTAAATAAATCTTTACAAACAAGTAGAAAAGGATCTGGCAGGACTGGATTTTGGTGAATGCTCCTACCTGGCTTTCAACAGCCACTTTCTCATGTGCACCCCCATGATCTCTCCTCAGTGCGTGTTCATGCAGAGAGAGCAGTGTCTTTGCTTACAGAGGCACTCATCCCATGGGACCAGGACCTTGCTCTAAAGAACTCACCTAACTCTGAGCACCTTCTAAAGACCTCAGACCTAAATACCATTGCCCTGGGGGGTTTGAGTTTGGGAGGACACAATATTCAGTCTGTAACAAAGGGTCTTCCAGAAAAGGCACCTTGCCCCATTGGGCTGATAAGCAAAGTTTTTATGGTGGAGATTGCACTTTAGATAACCATTAAGATAAACGCCTCCTTGGTTCCTAACAAAACTCACATGCCAACAGCCAAATAGATGAGATAATGTTTGTAGCTCAGTGCAGTTCTGTAGCTAGTGTTCGGCTCACGTGGCCTTCACCTCTGTTTCCTGAGCCCCAAGCCTACATAGTAATATGACCTCTGGAGAGAACCATGTTTATAACCCCAGGTGTCTACAATTCATCATGTCCAAGACAGAATCCATTATCTTCCGCCAGCCAACACGCTTTCTTTTTATGATTACTTATTTGAAAGGCAGAGAAAGAGAGAAACAGAAAGGGGAGTGGGGGCAGCGTTGTGATGCAACGGGTTAAGCTGCCACTTGGGATGTCCCCGTCACATATTGGAGTGCCTGGCTCAAGACCTACTCTGCGCTTCCACCAGTGTACCTGAGAGGCAGCAGATGATGGCCCAGATACTGGGGTTCCAACCATCCCTGTGGAAGACCCGGATGGGGTTCCTGACTTCTGGGTGCTGTAGACATTTGGGGCCCAGTGGTCTGAAAAGGAGAGAATCCTCTGTTCTATCTGACGCTAGGGTCATGATGAAGGCAAGTTCCAGGTTCAGAGTCCCAGGATTCAAAACTGTGTCTGCTGCTTAGCATCTGTGTGCTTGGGCAAGTTCCTTAGTCTGTCTGTTGACCTGATTTCCCCAGAAATATAATGCACATAACAATAGCTGTGAAGATTCAAAGAAACTACAGATGCAGAGTGCTCAGGGCACAGCCCGCCTCATAGGAAGCTCTCAGGACATGCTAGCTATTATTAGAATGAAATAATTATTGTATTTCAGAAGTTCAAAAGAAAGATAATGATGATCAGAACTAAGGCACAGGGGCTGGCATTGTGGCAAAACAAATAAAGCCACTGCCTATAACATAGGCATCCCATATGGGTGCTAGTTAATCCCAGCTGCTCCACTTCTGATCCAGCTCCCTGCTGATGCACTTGGGAAAGCAGGGGAAAATGACCCAAGGCCTTGGGCCCTTGCACCTATGTGGGAGACCTGGAATAAGCTCCTGGCTCTTGGCTTCAGCCTGGCCCAGCACTGGCCATTGCAGAGGTTTGGGGAGTGAACCAGAGAATGGAAGACCTCTCTCGGTGTCTCTCCCTCTCTCTGTCTCTCTCTAACTGTGCCTTTCAAATAAATAAAAATAAATCTTAAAAAAAAAAAGAAAGAGAGAGAGAGAGAGAGCAAGTGAGAAAGAGAGAAAGAAAGGCACAGGCAGTGGAAAGTGTGAGGAAGGTCTAGGGGTGAGAAAGGAAAGGAGTGGATGTGACAGGACTTTTAGGTGGTTAGGATCAGGAGTGAGAAAGAGGTCATTGCTCACTTAACTGACTGAGGGGATAGTGCTGCTACCAAAGAAGCTTAGGAGGACAAGAGCAAGTCAATGCATCCGCTCTGCCGGCCACGGCCGGAACGATCTGTCTACGGTGCACCTCTGATGGGCTCCCTTTCTGGCTGCGAAGTGTTCAGCAGCTGCAGTTTCCTATAGGATCAAGCTCCTTGGGACCCAGGCCCCCAACTCCCTCCACGCTGTGCCCCTGCCCTCTCTCAGCTTCGCCTCGGTCTGCTTCCTTGCCTCCCTCATCCTGCTCTAGTATGCTTAGCTACTCTTCCCAGACCACGCCCAGCAGGTACACGCGCTCCTTCGTCCCTCTCTGCGGAATCTCTCTTCATTGCTTCACCGCGCTCCTCCCATTCAAATGCCTCTGCATCTTTTCAAATCCCGCCTGGGCTGAAGTTTCGGAGTGTTCCTGGGAAACAGTTCCAGTAAGAAAGAATCAGTTGTTGAAAGTCAATTTCCAAAGGATCTCTTTGTCAAGGGACCAACTTCCCAAGCTGACCACAAATGTTTAAATGTTAAACTATTTAGAAAGTTTACAATCATTTAATTTGGATGGGATGGTTTGTGCAGCTTTTTGAAGATTTCTGTGAGGTTGTAGTTGGCCAGGTAAATTATTTGACCCCAGGATCCTGGCCTGTAAGTTGTTCACTCCTTCCTCTCTGTGGCCCTGTACTTGGCTGATGCAGGCGTCACTCCGAGGGGTAACTATTTCACATGCGTGAGGTCCCCCGAAGAATTGAGTTCCAGAAGAGTGTGACCTATGCATGCCTCTCTCACCCTGAACCCAGTTGAATGTGACACATGGCAAACTTCAGTAAAAGTCACTTTGCTGAATCTTTGCCAGACAGGTAAATTATTATACAAAACAAAGCATACATTGTAAACACACAGAAAACACATAGTATGTATAGTCAAGCCTGCTTGTAATGCTCAGGTCCTGCCTTAATACAAGTGGAGGATAACACAACTACCATGTGCTAACCTATTAGTAAGTTTTAATACTATTAACCAATTATTTGTGTTAACTTTTATTTTAAATTGTAATAATATTAACCAATTATTAAAGCTATTAGATAAAATACATTCTTTCTACTTTGAAAAATATAGTTTCAAAATTATCTGAAAAATGAGATTGAATTTGAAATTTTTAATGATAGTGTGGAGATAACCAACCCTGGGCCCTGGCCTGTAGCCCACACTTCTTTCCACCCCAGACTCAGTTCTACCCTGCAAAGTGCCCCTCTGTCTCTCTCTCTTGGACACTCAGTCACCATAATCTTCCCCTGGCTACTTCCTTTTTTTTTTTTTTTTTTTTGACAGGCAGAGTGGACAGTGAGAGAGAGACAGAGAGAGAGAAAGGTCTTCCTTTTTGCCGTTGAGTCACCCTCCAATGGCCGCCGTGGCCGCACCGTGCTGATCCGATGGCAGGAGCCAGGTGCTTCTCCTGGTCTCCCATGGGGTGCAGGGCCCAAGCACTTGGGCCATCCTCCACTGCACTCCCTGGCCACAGCAGAGAGCTGGCCTGGAAAGGGGCAACCGGGACAGAATCCGGCGCCCCGACCGGGACTAGAACCTGGTGTGCCGGCACCGCAAGGCGGAAGATTAGCCTAGTGAGCCGTGGCCGGCCAGCTTCCTAATGCTATAGTGATGCAGCCCACCCCCAGGAGGCCAGACCCTGGCTTATTTAGTATTCAACTTACTGTGAGGTCTTTGGGGCCAGAAATTCCTGATCTAATGTACCTAGAATTCCTTTGGCTTAGGACCATTAAATATTGTGCTGGAAGTTGACAGATATCGATGGTATATATTAAATTTTTTTTTTTTTTTTTTGACAGGCAGAGTGGACAGTGAGAGAGAGAGACAGAGAGAAAGGTCTTCCTTTGCCGTTGGTTCACCCTCCAATGGCCGCCGCGGCTGGCGCGCTGCGGCCGGCGCACCGCGCTGATCCGATGGCAGGAGCCAGGAGCCAGGTGCTTTTCCTGGTCTCCCATGGGGTGCAGGGCCCAAGCACCTGGGCCATCCTCCACTGCACTCCCTGGCCACAGCAGAGGGCTGGCCTGGAAGAGGGGCAACCGGGACAGAATCCGGCGCCCCGACCGGGACTAGAACCCGGTGTGCTGGCGCCGCAAGGCGGAGGATTAGCCTAGTGAGCCGCGGCGCCAGCGGTATATATTAAATTTTTAGAGCACAATTTGAAGGTTTGAAGACATCTGTGAAATTATGTGCTTTGTGAAAAACTATATGGGGGCCACGCTGTGGCATAGCAGGTAAAGCTGCCGCCTGCAGTGCTAGCATCCCATATGGGTACCAGTTCGCATCCCGGCTGCTCCACTTCAATCCAGCTCTCTGCTATAGCCTGGGAAAGCAGCGGAAGATGGCCCAAGCGCTTGGGCCCCGGCACCCACGTGGGAGACCTAGAAGAAGCTCCTGGCTCCTGGCTTCAGATGGGCACAGCTCCGGCCATTGTGGCCAATTGGAGAGTGAACCAGCGAATGGAAGACCTCTCTCTGCCTCCGCCTCTGCCTCTGCCTCTGCCCCTCTATAACTCTGCCTTTCAAACAAATAAATAAATCTTCAAGAAAAAACTATATACATGTATGTATGTGCATGAAAAAAGTCTAAAGGCATATACATTAAATTTGCTGTAGTTGCTATTATGTACAGGTGATAGAATCAGCCATCATTTTTTTCTTTTCACTTACTTATATTTTGTTTCCAATATGCATATGTATTACATGTGTTCTTTCAAAAATAATAAAAGTTAAAATCAAAAACATAAAATAGTAATGTATTTATACTGGGATAATTTCTACACTGTTTAAGTGAAATATGATATTTGTTATAAAACCTCAGACATTTAGTACTTCCTCTCCAGGAACAGTAGAAGGTTTATTAAGTATGCCAGAGCACTCACCAGCTGGTGAAGAAAACCCATGGAGCTGCTGGGACCGCCTATTTGCAGACATGCACTCATGAGGCTATGAATGTATACATTGATACTCAGTCATGTAAAAATACTCGCGGGATACAGTGCATACGTGTTCATCCCGATGCCCGGGATTCTGTGGACAGAGAAGTGCTCTGTTCTCCGCACAGCCTGTCACTAACTCACTGTCTGAATGTGGGCACCCTGCCGCGGGCCTCCAACGGTAGAACTCATTGCTAGAAAGATACGTGGAAGGTCTCACGGAGTGGCCACCTCTCTGTGTAATATTACTGCACCAACGTGGGACGCAAAGGGCATCGTTTGTTAATATTTCAGGCACTCTTAAGGGTTGTTTGTGCTCCCAGGCCAGCACGCACACCACACCCACATACATATGCAAGCCTAGAATGCAGCCTGGGTGTTCCTGTGCATGGCATTTCAATAACCTTAGATGGAGTGAGTTTCCATCCACCGAGAGTAACCTTGTACCTCAAAATGGAATCAAAATCATCATCATACACATTTTCAGAAATTTCACTGAATAACAAATTGACCCAAATATTCTCTCAAAATGTTCAAGCTATAAATTAGCTCTAAACTAAGTGTCTCTGAACTATTTTTAAGAGTTAGTTCTATATTAGCATTTCCTGTCATTTGTAATAAGTATGTGTTACATATAAACAAGAATGTGACATTTTTATTTTCAGGGGATTCTATCTAGCCCACAAATATTCACTCCAGGATAAATATTAAACATCTAAAACTAGTCTATTCCAGAATGAACTGCCTATTCCCTCCACATCCTGAAAAATTGATGTGCTCAGAAACAAGAAAGCATTACATATGCAAAAGGTGGAAGCACCCTGTTATTAATGTTGGTTCCCACATGCTACAATGGAACGATAATTACCTTAATGAGATACACAAATGGCAAATGAGAAACCCAAGAAACATTCTATGTGGATAAAATTATAAACGTTGAATACATTGCCTTCACCTGCCTCATGCCCAATTCAAAATCCTGCATTTATTCATTCTATTGACTGATCTCAGCAATTCTCTACTGGCCACAGTCACACATTTTGAAAGCTGGGCATTGGATGTTAGAATACAGTATATCCTTGGGATCAATCGTACATTTGATAGGTGAGTTTGAGAGACGGGCCTCAGAAGCCTATACCCAGCCTAAGATAAAATTGGGTTAGCCTTGGAAGTTCAGCACTGTTCAACACATCGTTACTAAGGGGAAATACGTTCCAAAGCACAGCTCAGGAAGCCATTTTACTGCCCTCCTTCCACACTTTCCTGCCATTTTGGACACCATAAGGAGGGAACACAGTGACTAGGGAATGTTCTGAGGTGGCTGGTTTCTATTTCCTTTTTTTTTTTAAATTAACTGTGTTTTTGTTATTAGAAAATTACAAGTGTGGAACTCAGAACTTAGAAAGTGAACATCTCTCTGTTCTTCACTTTGGTGCATAGTCTGTTTATGCTTTTCATGTATTTGCTTATGAGGGCTGCTTTTTGCATTTAAAAATCCTGTCATGTTTTGGTCAGGGCTATGGTATTGCTGGTTAAGCTGTCACCTACAGTGCTGGCATCCCAGGCAACCCATATGGGCGCCAGTTTGTGTCTCAGCTGCTCCACTTCTGATCTGGCTCCCTGCTAATGCACCTGGGAAAGCAGCATAGGATGGCCCAAGTCCCTGGGCCCCTGCACACATGTGGGAGACCCCGAAGAAGCTCCTGGCTCTTGGTTTCATCCTGGCCCAGCCCTGACCATGGCTGCCATTTGGGGAGTGAACCAGCAAGTAGAAGATCTCTCACTCTCTCTCTCCCTCTCTGTCTCTCCCTCTCTCTCTCTCTCTCTCTCTCTCTCTCTCTGTAACTCTGATTTTCAAATAAATAAACAAGTTTCATGGAATGATGGAATTAAAAGATAGAAATATAAACTATGTTTTCTCAACATAAGCTCCATCAGATTCAAAATACTTTATAAGCTATGATACCAGTCATCTTGCCCATTCTTAAAGAACTGAGAGTCCTGTAAATTTAATCATGTCAGTGTAGTCTTTGCTATATTATTAACAAAGAAAAACAAGTGCCCTTTAGATATTTTCTAAGATTAGGAAACAAAAAGAAGTCAAAAGGAGCCGAATCAGGACCATAAGGCAGAAGCCTAATGACTTCCCATCAAAACGCTCACAATATTGCCCTGGTTGGATGAGAGGAAAGAGAAGGAGCATTGTCATCGTGGAAAAGGACTGTTTGGTAATCCTCTCCCGGGTGTTTTTCTGCTAACACTTTGGCTAAATTTCTCAAAACCGTCTCCTACCAAGCAGGTGTTATTGTTCTTTGGCCTTCCAGAAAGTCAGCTAGCACAATGCCTTGAGCATCCCAAAAACCTTTTGGCGTGACCTTTGCTCTTCACTGGTCTGCTTTTGCTTTGACTAGGTCACTTTCACCTCTTGATAGCCATTGCTCTGGTTGTGCTTTCTCTTCAGGATCAGACTGGAAAGTCGTATTCCATCTCCTGTTATAATTCTTGGAAGAAATGCTTTAGGATCTTGATCTCACTTGTTTAAAGTTTCCATTGAAATCTCTGATCTTATCTGTAGGTGACATGAACACAACAGTTTTGGCACCCATGAAGCAGAGAAGTTTGCTCCACTTTAATTTTTAAGCCAGAACTCTGTAAGCAGAACCAACTGAGATGTCTATAGTGTTGCCTATCATTTATGCTATCAATTTTTGGTCTTTTCCAACTGGAGCACAAACAAGATTAACTCTTTCCTTGTAAATTGATATGTGTGGTCTGCCATCAATGAATTCAACATTCTTTCACCCAAGCTTTACCATAGATTTTATATTTGTTCTTGCATCAATTTTTTCAGAATTCATGTTGTTCTGTTAAAGGTTTGTATCAAACCGATATCTATCTTAGTGCTTCAAACTAGACTCTGCTCAAATGTGTTGTAAAAACTTGCTAACTTGGGGCCAGCACTGTGGCATAGAGGTTAATCCTCACCCTGCAGTGCCAGCATCCCCTATGAGTGCTGGTTCAAGTCCCACCTGCTCCACTTCTGATGCAGCTCTCTGCTATGGCCTGGGAAAGCAGCAGAAGATGGCCTAAGTGCTTGTGCCCCTGCACCCTCCCCTGCACACCTGCACTGCTCCTGGCTTTGGATCAGCCATGTGGCCATTTGGGGAGTGAACCAGCAGATGGAAGCCCTCTCTCTCTCTCTCTCTCTCTGCCTCTGCCTCTCTGTAACTCTACCTTTCAAATAAATAAATAAATCTTTTTTTAAAAAGTTGATAATTTTCAGCCGGCGCCGTGACTCACTAGGCTAATCCTCCGCCTTGCAGCGCCGGCACACCAGGTTCTAGTCCCGTTCGGGGCGCCAGATTCTGTCCCGGTTGCCCCTCTTCCAGGCCAGCTCTCTGCTGTGGCCAGGGAGTGCAGTGGAGGATGGCCCACGTGCCTGGGCCCTGCACCCCATGGGAGACCAGGATAAGTACCTGGCTCCTGCCATCGGATCAGCGTGGTGCGCCGGCCGCAGTGCGCTGGCGGCGGTGGCCATTGGAGGGTGAACCAACGGCAAAGGAAGACCTTTCTCTCTGTCTCTCTCTCTCTCACTGTCCACTCTGTCAAAAAAAAAAAAAAAGTTGATAATCTTGTTTTGATGCAAAAAATTGGAAAGTCATGTAGAGTTTTTCAAAATATGTGTTTTGCATGAACATTTTCTTGTATAAAAGCTTAAGTTTTTGTGTAGTTTAATTTAAAGCATCTGGGTTTTATTTTTTTAATTAACTTCTCCAATCCAAAATTATAAAAATAATTATTTCCACACTTTCTTCTAGAACATTTTGAGTATAATTTTCTATACATTAAACTTTGAGCAATGTGATAGTTAATCAAATGTTGCAATGTAATTTATAAAATTTTTCTGGCCGGCACCGCGGCTCACTAGGCTAATCTGCCTGCGGCGCCGGCACACCGGGTTCTAGTCCTGGTCGGGGCGCCGGATTCTGTCCTGGTTGCTCCTCTTCCAGGCCAGCTCTCTGCTGTGGCCCAGGAGTGCAGTGGAGGATGGCCCAAGTGCTTGGGCCCTGCACCTGCATGGGAGACCAGGAGAAGCACCTGGCTCCTGGCTTCAGATCAGCGCGATGTGCCTGCTGCAACGGCCATTGGGGGGTGAACCAACGGAAAAGGAAGACCCTTCTCTTTGTCTCTTTCTCTCACTGTCCACTCTGCCTGTCAAAATAAATAAATAAAATTTTCCTTTCTAATTTGAAATTCTACCTTTATGTCACATATCTAGAGTGTATTCCCAGATTATCTACTTCTTCCATTAATCTACAATAAACACTGTTCTAGCATCACCTTATTTTACTTCCGCATTTTAATAAAAGATTTGTCTATCAATTTATTTATTTGAAAGGCATAGAGTGAGAGACAGAAAAGAAAGAGAGACAGCTCTTCCATCTGCTGGTTTACTCCCCCCAAAAGGCCACAACAGTCAGGGCTAGGCCAGTCTGAAGTCAGGAACCAAGAGCTCTATCTGGGTGTCCCTCAAGGGTGGCAAGAACTCAAGTACTTGGGCCATAATCTGCTGCTTCCCAGGCACATTAGCAGAGAGCTGGATCTGAAGCATAGTAACTGGGACTCAAATTATACTCAGATGTGGATGCATACATCCCAAGTAGTAGCTTAAGCTGCAGAGCCACAAGTCCCATCATATATATATATATATATATATACACACACACACACACACATATGTGGGGGGGGGGGCACCTATATGTGGCAACATAGGTCTCTCCCAGTGTCTTCTTTCTCAAAAATTTCCTAGTCCCCTCCTTTTTTTTCTTTTAAAGATTTACTTATGTATTTGAAAGGTAAAGTTACAGAGAGGCAGAGGCGGAGACAGAGATCTTCCATGCTGGTTCACTCCTCAAATGGCCGCAACTGCTGGAGCTGGGTGTACCCAAAGTCAGGAGCCAGGAGCCAGTAGCTTCTTCCAGGTCTCCCACGTGGGTGCAGGGGCCCAAGGACTTGGGCCATCGTCTGCTGCTTTCCCAGGCCATAGCAGAGAGCTGGATCAGAAGTGGAGCAGCTGGGACTCAAACCAGTTCCCATATGGGATGCTGGCACTGCAGATGGTGGCCTTACCTGCTACGCCACAGCGCCGCCTCCCCCCTCCTTTTAATTGCGGTGCCTTTTTCCTTTTCTGTTGAGCCTTGTATTCACCTCATATGATTTTCCAAAAATAGTTTAATCTTGACTGCATTTGATTGATAAAATAATTCAAGGAAAAGTGACAATTATATAATTTTGAGTCTTATAAGATTTCAACATATACTTTTCTATTATAGCCAAGATTTTTCCATGACCCTCAGAAAAAATTCAAATTTTTCTTCTTCTAGAAACTGTATATTATTCATTGAATTTATGTCCAAGAGTTTTACAATTTTTTTGTTGTTGCTATTTAGTCACTACTGTGACTGAGAAATCTTCTCTGAGGAAAGCTATTTTTTGTATAACTATTTTGTATCTAGTCATATTGTTAAAACTACTTATTGCTTATTATGATACCTTAATTCTCTTGGGATTTCTGCAAATATATATAATTATATTTGTTGCAACAGATTATCAATTTTTCTTCTTGTATGTGTTAAGACATTCATAATTCTGGGGGCTGATGCTATGGCGTAGTGTAAAACCGCAGCCTGTGACACTAGCATCCCATACGGATGCAGGTTCAAGTTCCAGCTACTTCACTTCAGATCCCGCTACCTGCTAATGTGCCTGGGAAAGCAGTAGAAGATGGCCCAAGTGCATGGGTGCCTGCACCCACGTGGGAGACCTTGAAGAAGTTCATGGCTCCTGACTTCAGATTGGCCCAGCTCTGGCTGTTGTGGCCATTTAAGGAGTAAATCAGCTGATGGAAGACTCTCTTTCTCTCTCTCTCTCTCTCTCTCTCTCTCTTTCTCTCTCTCTCCCCGCCCCCACCCACTCTCCCTGACCCCAGCCCACCATGTAACTCTGCCTTTCAAATAAATAAATAAATCTTAAAAAAATCTTAAGACACTTGTAATTCAAAGAATGCCTTACTGAATTTATGGAATTGGTGTGCCAGAGCTGGCTTAGCTACTACCACTCAAAAAAGTTGAGATCGGGATTTTCTCACAATAAGTGACAGACATGAAATTGGTAAGTTCAACTTGGTGAAGAGTGGGAGTATTCACATTGTGGAAATCAGCAACAGCTATAAACCAAAGGCTGCTGTGTCTCTCACCTCATCTCAGCACCTCCACTTGTTGTTAGCCAGTTCCCAGCACGTCACTAGATTAACTCCATACCTCTTATAGCCTAGATAATAACTTTTAATAAAAAAAACCTTGTTTTTAAAAACTTCCAGAGGTGAGTACAAAAGTTACAATTAAAACCCAAGGAAATAATTGACAATCTTATTTTAAAACCTTTCCTTACTTCTAAGAGCTGAGAGAGATGTTAGTGCACAGTGGTTAAAAACTCTGGCCTTGGACTTTAAATAAATATATCTTAGCAGTATGGAAGTGCAGATCAAAGCCACAGTTGGATGCCACATTACACTCACTAGGATTGCTAAAATACTGTTGGCTAGAATGTGTAGAAATGGGAGCCCTCATAAATTTCTGCTAAGTTGTAAAATGATGTAGCCACTTCAGAAAACAGTTTGCAGGTTCCTTGAAATGTTAAACAGAGCTGCCATATTATCTAGAAATTCTTCTCCTAAACATTGACCCAAGAGAATTGAAAACATAGGTCTACACAGAAACTTGTACATAAATATTCATGACTGTTTTAGCCACAATAGCCAAAAAATGCAAATAACCCAAATGTCCATCAGTTGATGAATGAAAGAACAAAATGTAGTATATCTACACAATAGAATATAATTTGGCCATACAAATGAAGAATGTTGAAAAGACAACATATAAAATGATATTCTTTGCAAATCATATTTCTGATAAAGTTCTTGTTTCTACAATACTCTTTCAAACTCTTCCAACTCAATAATAAAAAAGACAAGCTCATTTGAAAATGGGAAAGCATACAAACAGGAAGTTCTCCAAAGAAAATATTCAGATGATCAATAAGCCTATGAAAAGATGACTAACATTATTATCCATTAGGAAAATGCAAATCAAAACTACAGCGAGCTCCCACTTCATCCACATTGGGACAGCGATTGTTGAAATGACAGACAACAGGCATTGGTGAGGCTGTAATTGGAACCCTCATACATGGCTGGTGGGAATGTAGAGTGGTACAGCCACTGTGGAAAACAGTTTGAAGTCCTCAAAAAGTTGAAATAGAGTTACTCATGAACCAATAATTCCACCCCTAAGTGAATACCCAGGAGAAATTAAAACATATTTCCACACAAAACCTTGTACACAGATGTTCACTGAAGTATTGTTCATAATAGCCAAAAGAAATAGTCACAGAACCACTGTTCATAATAACCAAAAGATGGAAACAACCCAAATGTAATCAATTAATAAATAAATAAAATGTACTTTGTCTATACCAAGGAATACTATCCAGCAATAAACAGAACCAAAGTACTGATAAAATGCCACAACATGAATGAATCTTGAAAGCACAACACGAAGAAGCCACATGTAATAGGATTCATATTGTATGACTCCATCCATGTGACGTGTCCAGAAGAGGGAAGATCATACCAAGAAAAAGTAAATTAATAGTTACCAGGCTTTGGCAGGAAGAATAGGAGAACAAGGGGTGAAAGCTAATGTGTGCAGAGTTTGTTTGGAGGGTGATATAAGCATTCTAAAATCAGACAGTGGTGGCATAGCAGGTAAAGCTGCCACTTGCGGTGCCAGCATCCCATATGGGCACTGGTTCGAGTCCCAGCTGCTCCACTTCTGATCCAGCTCTCGGCTATGGCCTGGGAAAGCAGTAGAAGATGGCCCAGGTCCTTGGCCTTTGCACCTGCCTCAGGGACTCAGAGGAAGCTCCTGGCTCCTGGCTTCTGGCTTCAGTTCAGCCCAGCTCCAACCGTTGTGGCCATTTGGGGAGTGAACTAGAGGATGGAGGACTTCTTTCTCTCTCTCTCCCTCTCTCTCTCATTCTCTCTCTTTGCTTCTGCCTCTCTGTAACTCTGCCTTTCAAATAAATAAATAAATCTTAAAAATTAGACAGTGGCAATTTACAATTCTAAATTTATTGACAAACAATTTTATACTTGAAAAGGTAGAATTTTATGGCATGCTATAAATCAATAAAGTTTTCTTATATACATATATATGTATACACTTACACACAGTATACTTGAAAATGTTGGGCCAGCGCCATGGCTCACTTGGTTAATCCTCCGCCTGCGGCGCCAGCATCCCATATGGGCACCGGGTTCTAGTCCTGGTAGCTCCTCTTCCAGTCCAGCTCTCTGCTCTGACCCAGGAGGGCAGTGGAGGATGGCCCAACTGCTTGGGCCCTGCACCTGCATGGGAGACCAGGAAGAAGCACCTGGCTCCTGGCTTCGGATCGGCACAGCGCCAGCCGTAGTGGCTATTTGGGGAGTGAACCAATGGAAGGAAGACCTTTCTCTCTGTCTCTCTCTCTCACTGCCTATAACTATGTCAAATAAAAAAAATGTTTAAAATGTAATTTCAAGTTTATAAGTTTATTTTGGTACAAAAAGTTTTGAAATTCAGGCATTAGGGGTTTTTCAAAAAGTGCTTGGAGACTGCACATTACAAAACAACTATACATTGATTCCAAAGATTTTTACACCTAAATATACTTATCTTCTAATTCCATTTTTCCATGAATATTTTTTTAGAAACAACTAAAGCGTTCCCATTCACTGACTCAGCCCCTAAATGCACACAACAGACAAGAGTGGACCGGGACAAGTTCCCTGGACGGTGCTACTTCTGGAACTGGGAATTCCCAAGTGGGTGGCAAGGACGTATGTGGGCCAGCACTGCTGCTTCCCAGAGTGCACATAATTAGGAAGCTGGAATCAGGAGGGGGCCCAGGTCTTGAACCCAGCCACTCTGACATGGGACATGGACATCCCAAGCAGCTTTTCATCCAATATGAACAATGTCCACTCCTCCTCCATGAACTTTTTGAAGTACCTTCATAATATATACACAGTATATGTGTGTGTGTGTGTGTGTAATATATATGTACTATATGATCTTGGGTTATTCAATCTACCTGAGCCTCAATTTGTTATCTCTATAGTGTTCTGTGAGGATTTATGAATAGATAATTTCACAAATATTGGTGTGTAATTAATTTAAGTGATATACATATCACTTGACCCCATGCTTGGCACAGAGCAGGCCCTCTGATTCTGACATCTGTTATGGGAACTTCTTCAGGCTGCAGCAAGCCTGTTTTATGTGCTTTCTCAGTGTACAATAGCTAGTCATTCTCCTCCATATTAATTTGTTCAGCTAACACTTGAAAATCATAGTTATTAAACTACTCCTAAGTTTAGCTCTCTTCCTGATGAATAAACCCAGTTGTATAGCACTTACCTAACTGGTAATTTTACATGTACCTGCTTGAGTGATTCATGTGTGTCCCATGCCGGACGGTTCCAAGAAGGCAGGGCCAATGCCTGTTACTGTTCCACTCTGATTCACTCTGAATCAGGGCTGGTCCCAGGCCAGACTCACAGGACTCAAGAAATAGTTGTTGAATGAGTAGATGGATAGATAGGTAGATAGATAGATAGATAGATAGATAGATAGATAGAAGATAGACAGATAGATAGATAGATAGATAGATATTGTATCTGCTCATTGAGTGGCTTTGCTATAAAACATTGTTAGTGAGGAGCATGGTGTGGAGAGAAGGCAGGTCGTCACACAGAATGTAGGTTGTCATAGCTGAATCACCTGGGGTAACTTTTTTAAGGTTACCTGATACCTTCTTCCAAAAGCATATGATACCAGGACTTCTCAAGTGCTACCTCAGGAGAAGGAAGGCCCACTGTATCCCAAAATACACCTCACACAGCCAGTCTCTGTTAACAGAAGTTCTGTAATGGAACACAAAACCTTCCACTCATAGTCAGAGATAAAGGTTAAGGTACAAACACCTTGGCCAGGGCGATATTGCCGAAACACCACCAACTGGTCCAGGAGTCATCAAAGCTGAACTTTAGACTTACATATATACATACTTATCCCTCTTCCCTTCCTGTCATATAACCATATCCAAAGTTGAGGCAAGTCTGAAGTATGCATAGATAGGCCGCTGAGCAAGCAAAGGTGCGGAGAAACAGAGCGCAAGAGGGGACAGATACAGGGAGTCTTCGGAACACTCATGGAGAATACATATGATGAAAAACTATGCTCAGGGTTAGATGTTTTGCATCAAAATAAACTGTCATTAAAAAAAAAAGTTTGTTTATCTGAGAGGGAGAGAGAGCTCCCATCTGCTGGTTTACTTCCCAAATGCCAGCAACAGGCCTGGGGGGCCAGAGCTGGAAGCTGAGAACTCGATCCAAGTCTCCCTGGTGGGTGATGGGAATCCAAGTACTTCAGCCATCACCACTGTCTTCCAGGATCTGCATTAGCAGGAAGCTGGAGTCAGGAGCCAGAGCTGAGAGTCAAACCCAGGCTTCCCCACGTGGGACGCAGGCATCCTAATTGGTGTCTTAATCACCAGGCAAAATACTGACTCAAAAATGGCTTATCTATATATTATATATATGTATATATATATTATATATGTATGTGTATATATGTAATATATATATACACACATATATATATATATGAAAGACAGAGTGACACGGACAGAAATTTTTCTACCCTCTGGTTCACTCTCCAAATGGCTGTAACGGCTAGGACCAGGCCAGGAGGAAGCCAGGAGCCAAGAATTCTGTCCAGGTTTTCCACGTGGGTGGTAGGAAACCAAGTACCATGGCTATAGTCCTCTGCCTCCCAGGCGCATTAGCAGGAAGCTGGATCAGATACACGGCACAGCTGGGACTTCCAACAGGCACTCCAATATGGCATGCAGGTGTCCCAACCAGTGTCCAGTGGCTTAACCCACTGTGCCACAACAACCTGCCTGCCAAGCCCACATTTTAATTTTATTTATCCACAAACTGTTTAAAGTATGCTCATAGGATAAGATGCGTAAGTCTTCATCTTAGTTTCACTGGCATCAAACCTTACCCTCTCTTGGGCCCATATACTTTCTGCTCTCAAAATAAAAATTTATAAGTTGTACTGCCCAGGTGTGGGGACTGTGTTGGCAATCCGGACCTGACCACTGGCCCATCCAGTGCTGCTCCTATAGATTGGCAGGGAGGAAGTTTCTTGCCTACTCTGTGACACCTTCATTCTTAGTTCCCAGTACATGTTAGATGCTATTCAACCGAGTCCTAGCTGCTAACTCATGTTTATACGCTCTACCTTTGGATCCAGTCTGATCCCCAAGATCCTATACTGTATTCATATTCTATGTTTAACCTTTTAAACTGTAAAATACAATGCACACTGAGCTTGAAATACAAATATACACTTTAACACACTGTTACCAAGTTGACATCTATATAACTTACATATAGCTACATATATTTTATATGCTTACTTTCATTATGCACACATATATAAAATATTATACTAATTTTATTACATGTAAATTAAGCCTCAATAGGAATGATTTTAAAGGAAAAAAAGGAAATGATACATTGCAAACACCTCCAAAGTCTCCCACCCATAGTCCTTTTTCCACCACAATTTCTACATTCCTCAAGAAATCATTATTCTGACTTTTTTGGTATTCATTTGCTTTGCTTTTCTTTATGTATTTAGCACCTAAGTAATCATCCCTAAAAAAATACCTTAACTTTGCCTCCTTCTATACTTTGTATAAACAGAATCATACAATATATAATTCCACTGTGTCTGATTTTCTCCATTCAACATTTTAAAAATTCATCCACATTATTGCCTATTGTTGATGTTCATTCATTCTACCATGATAGCTACTCTGTTTATTTTTAGTTTAAGGTTACTGTAAGTAAAACTACTATGAACATTCATCTACGTGTCTTTGGATGTACATGTGTGACATTTCTGTTGTATATATGTTTAGGAGGACAAGTCTGGTGGTAATCTACCCACTGGTGAGCTAATATTTGTGTCTTTGCTAGGTAACGCCAAACAATTTTATGAAATAATTGGATGGCCGGAGCCGAGGCTCAATAGGCTAATCCTCTGCCTGTGGCGCCAGCACACCGGGTTCTAGTCCCGGTTGGGGCGCCAGATTCTGTCCCGGTTGCTCCTCTTCCAGTCCAGCTCTCTGCTGTGGCCTGGGAGTGCAGTGGAGGATGGCCCAGGTGCTTGGGCCCTGCACCCGCATGGGAGACCAGGAGGAAGCACCTGGCTCCTGGCTTCGGATTGGCACAGCACGCCGGCCACAACGCGCCATCCGTAGCAGCCACTTGGGGGGTGAACCAATAGAAAAAGCAAGACCTCTCTCTCTTCTCTCTTACTGTCTAATTCTGCCTGTAAAAAAAAAATTTTTTTAAAAGAAATAATTGGAGCAATTTCTGTTCTGACCAGGAATGCATGAGGTTCTGGATGGTATTAGACTTTAATTTTAGCTGATCTGGTAAAAGGTATGATTTCACTATCATTTTTAATATGCATTCCCACTCCCATGGGTTTGGGGGGACTTCGGGAGGAGCAAGTGAGCATACTTTCTTTCCTAGGATCAGCTTCTCCTGTGGATTTCTTTCCCACCTACCCGTGTGAATTCATTAACTCTTTCTGCATCACAGGTTACACAAAACAGAGTGACTTAAAACAATAAACATTTATTGTCTCACACACCCATTTGTGTAGGTCAGGAATCTGGGAGTGCCTTCGCTGAATGGTTCTGGCTCATTCTCTCATGAGGTCGCATCAAGATGTCTGCCAGGGTTCCAGTCAGCTGGAGGCTCTGGAGGGGCCAGAGGGTTCACTTCTAAGGTAGTTCATGGACGTGCCTACAAGTCAGTGCTGGCTGCTGGCAGGAGGCCTCGGGCCTGTCCACAGGGGTGCCCTGAGTGTCTTCAGCACATGACTGCTGACTTCCCCCAAGTGAATCATGCTTCATATGATCCGGCCTTGGAAATCAAGTCTGCCACATTCTAGTCATTAGGAAAGAGGCTCCAAGCATAGGACAGGGAATCAAGCGCCACTTTTTTGAAGGATAGCATATCCAAGAACTTGTGACAGGTTTCTTTAAAGATTTATTTTTATGTATTTGAAAGGCAGAGTGATAGAGAGAGGGAGAGATAAACAGAGAGGCTTCCATCAGCTGGTTCACTTCTCAAATGGTCACAATGGCCAGGGCTGTGCCAGACCGAAGTCAGGAGCCTGGAACTCCATCCTGGTCTCCTACATGGATGGCAGGGGCCCAGGGACATGGGCCATTTTCTGCTGCTTTCCCAGACACATTAACAGTGAGCTGGATGATAAGTGCTAGGGCTCAAGCTGGCACTCCGGGGAAGCTGGCATCACAAGTGGCAGCCAAGCCAAACTCGCTGCTGGCGCCGCGGCTCACTAGGCTAATCCTCCACCTTGCGGCGCCGGCACACCAGGTTCTAGTCCCGGTAGGGGCGCCGGATTCTGTCCCGGTTGCCCTTCTTCCAGGCCAGCTCTCTGCTGTGGCCCGGGAGTGCAGTGGAGGATGGCCCAAGTGCTTGGGCCCTGAACCCCATGGGAGACCAGGAGAAGCACCTGGCTCCTGCCATCGGATCAGCACGGTGCGGCCACAGTGGCCATTGGAGGGTGAACCAACGGCAAAGGAAGACCTTTCTCTCTGTCTCTCTCTCTCACTGTCCACTCTGCCTGTCAAAAAAAAAAAAAAAAAAAAAAAAACCACCAGACAGGGCGCTGTGGCATAATGGGCTAAGCCTCTGACTGAGGCACTGACATCCTATCTGGGCGCTGGTTCATGTCCCAGGTGCTCCTCTTCCAATCCAGATCTCTGCTAATGGCCTGGAAAAGCAGTAGAAGATGGCCCAAGTGCTTGGGCCCCTGCACTCGTGTGGGAGACCCAAAAGAAACTCCTGGCTCCTGGCTTCAGATTGGCGCAGCTCCAGCCATTGCAGCCATTTGAAAAGTGAACCAGGAAATGGAAGACTTTTCTGTTGCTTCCTGTCTCTGTCTGTAACTCTACCTCTCAAATGAATAAACAAAATCTTAAAAAAAATTTTAAACATTAAAAAAATAAAACCACAGCATAATTAAAAATTTTGTGATTCTTCACCATTTGGCAGTTGCCAAAGTAATCATCATTTTAGGCATCAAAAAACTTAATTTTAATTTGGCAGTTTTAAAGGTACTGGGTGAGGGTTTGATGAGAAACAGAAAGTGTGCATAGCCTCCAAGTTTCTTCTCACAAAATACTTATTAGTTACAAAGGAAATTGCAATAACTTTACAGTGTAAAAACTTGGCAAAAAAAAAAAAAAAAAAAAACTTTGGCCAATTAATCAAAATTAACATCACCAGTAATAAAACATAGCAACACCACATGACTTCCAAGATAATGCACTGGAGACACATAACAGCACTTCTGTGGCATTCCAGTCAAAATGTGCACCCCAATCATGAGGAAACATCAGATCATCAGATAGGAGAAACTCACACAATGAACAGTCCACAAAACAGCCAGGTGGTACTCCTCAGTGACATCAGGGACACGAGGAACAAGGAGGGGTGAGCTGCTGTTCCAGATTAAAGAGGATCAGGCGACAAGATGACCAAAAACAAAGCATGACGAATGTTCATGTTTTGATTTTTTTTTTTAAAGTGTGCTGCGATTATATAAAATGCCAACATAGGAGAAAGCTGAGTGAAGAATGTACAGGAATTCCATCTACTATTTTTGCAACTCGCTGATAAATTTAGAATTACTCTCAAAACAAAAATTTTAAAAATAAGACTGTTATAAAAATATAAATCTTAAAGGATCTACCAAAAAATACAAGTGATATAACGACATCTGAAGCTCACTGGTCTTTAACACAAGCAGCTACTGGGAAGAACTACAGTTATTTGTATATGGCCTCCTTCTTGCCCCGCCTCTACTACTACCAAACCCTGGCAATGAACCCACGCCAGCTGTCTGTCTAGAATATATTTCTGAGTCTGTCAATGTCCTGCTTAAAAATTTATCAATATCGGCTGGTGCCGCGGCTCAATAGGCTAATCCTCTGCGGCGCTGGCACACTGGGTTCTAGTCCCAGTCAGGGCGCCAGATTCTGTCCCGGTTGCTCCTCTTCCAGGCCAGCTCTCTGCTGTGGCCAGGGAGTGCAGTGGAGGATGGCCCAAGTGCTTGGGCCCTGCACCTCATGGGAGACCAGGAGAAGCACCTGGCTCCTGGCTTTGCATCAGCGCAGTGCGCTGGCCGCAGCGGCCACTGGGGGGTGAACCAACAGAAGGAAGACCTTTCTCTCTGTCTCTCTCTCTCTCACTGTCCACTCTGCCTGTCAAAAAAAAAAAATCTATCAGTATCTTTTCCTATCTTCGTATAAATCCATCTTCCCTAGCTGGGGATTCTTACATGAATCCTTGGCCATAACTGTATGGAACTGAACATATTCCCTAAGACATGCCATATGCTAGTCCCTCTTATTTGCCTGGAAAACATGATTTTTCTTGAAGATTAATTTCCAAATGTTTATAAAATTGGGGGGGGGGAGGCGGGGAGGCGGGCTCTTTCCTCTCCAAATAAAGTTCACTGTTCTATCGTCTGCTTCGTATAGCCCTTAGTAGCTATGTACCTTGTATGTACTGTGTTATAACTAGGGTCTTCTCTATCTGGCTTTGTAGGGTTTAGGTTTTTCCAGAGTCCTGGTGATTCCGAGAGGTCAACGCCTAAGCTTTACATTTGCCCACTAACAGTCACAGAAACACACAAACAGTAAGTATAGTAGTTATTTATTGCCATGTAACAAAATACTCTAAATATTTGCAGCTTAAAGCAACAAACACTATTATACCATATGTATAGTTTCTGAGAGTCAGGAACAGCATAGATGGATGGGTTCTGTCTCAAGGTCATTGACAAAGCTCAGGTGTCAACCAGGGTTTCAGTCCTTCAAACACTTGACTGAGGCAGACGAATGTGTCACAAGTCTGTTGACGAAAAGCCTGTTTCTCCTTGGCTGTGGGCAGAGCATGTTTTTACTGGTTGGGCCTCTGAGGGCTGCTGACTGTGAGCTGGCTTCCTCCAGGGCAAGTGATGGAAGAGAGGGAGCAAGGACAAAGGCATAATTACTTTTTTAATCTATCTCAGAAGTGGGATACCATCACTTTTGCCATATTCCACTGGCCCCACAGGACACAGACATGCAGATCAGGAGGCTGGGCCCATTAGGGGCTATCCTGGAGGCAAATGACCTCAGTAGGCACTCATTCAAGGTCTGAATGAATAAATGAAGTGATGTCATCCAGACCACATCCTGAAGCACTCAGGATCAAAGAACCAAAAGGAACTCATTCATCGCAGGGATGTCTTAGAACAAAAAGTTGTTCCCAGACACTGATTAGGACCACGAAAACCCTTGAGAAGCTCCCATTCATTTTCCACCTCCTCTCTGTACAGAACTTGGTCATTTTTCAGGAAATAAACGCAGAGTGGGGGTGATGGGGTGATTGCCCTGAGGCCAACCGAGGATCAGATGACCCAGCAGGAGTCTTCCTGTCCACTGAGTTATCTGGCTGAGTTGTAGATGAGCACACTTTCTGGGGACTGTTGAGTTGTTTACAATGATGAGTCTTCCTTCCTTGGTAAAGATTGGCTCAAGGCGCCAGGGGCTGGCCAGGTCAAAGCACGATAACCTGGTAAGATTTTTAATTTGCTGATTTTAGGATGATGCATACTTTCCCACTACATCCTATTATCTGGTATGAAAACAGAACAAATAATTGACCATTGTTGTAGATTCTTACAAAAGATTCTCATGAACTTAACGGTTATATACCCTGAAGGAGGACTGGTAGCCTCATGCCCTTATGTTGTCTTTTGTCTGGGACTACTTCTTCCCTGTATGGGCTGTCCTTTCCCTACCTTTTTTTTTTTTTTTTTTTTTTTTTTTTTTTTTTTTTTTTTGACAGGGGCAGAGTTAGACAGTGAGAGAGAGAGAGACAGAGAGAAAGGTCTTCCTTCCGTTGGTTCACCCCCCAAATGGCCGCTACGGCCAGCGCGCTGCACTGATCCGAAGCTAGGAACCAGGTGCCTCCTCCTGGTCTCCCATGCGGGTGCAGGGCCCAAGCACTTGGGCCATTCTCCACTGCACTCCCAGGCCACAGCAGAGAGAGCTGGACTAGAAGAGGAGCAACCGCCGCCAGCCTCCCTACCTTCTAATCCCAACCCATTGTAATTCTATCAGTTCTGGTTCCAGCCAAGCCTCTCCTCCTTCAAGATCCTGTGATCAGTCCCTGCAGAGTTCTCCCTTCCTTCCTGGAAAAACCCTGCCTCGCAATTTGCTTCACTCTTGGAGTACTTGACTTTCCTAAGTCTTTAAGCACATGCAAGATCTATCGTACGTATTCTTATCCTCTGCCTCTCCAAAAGAAATATTTCTTCCATGAACAAATGGCTACTTTGATTCCCTTTCACAGAGTCTAAGTTTAAATTAACCACAAGGGCTTTTTATTCCTGAAAACTCTGGAGTAAAGACTTTTATCATCTTCAAACTGTTTTTCAATCTGTTCCCTTTTTAGTCTTTTTATTTTCTTTTTTACTTTCTACTGCAATCTCAAATTCTTTAAATTATTACACTTTAAAAGACAGAAAGCCCATACTGTGAAATTAACAGGTTACACATGGGCTGTGTTCACACACTTCCCCTTTAACAAAATGCAATTCGCTAATCACACGCATTTCTAAAGCCCTTTGAAAATGTGTGTCATGTTTATGGGTGGCCGCATTCCAGAGAACTGAGTACGTACTACAGAAAGAGAAGAGGCTTAGGGGTGGGGAGGAAACTCTTACAAGGCGAGAGAACTGAGCATGTGCAAGGCTCAGCGCTAAATGAAGGACAGAGGAATGCAGTTTTGGAAATACTGCAGGCAATGAAAAGAGAAAGGGAATTGAAGGGAGAGAGGGGAGTCTGACCACACTCAGGAAGTCACCCAGAATCCGCAGATAGAGAGGGTGCCCGGGGGAGGGTGCCCCTCCATCAGAGCGCCACCCATAGGTGGTTGTTGACATCCAGGCCCCGCCTTGTGGGGGATGCCCAGACCAAGATGACAGTGCTTGTGCTCCGAGTCCTGTGTACCAGTCCTTTACCTAATTTACATGCTGTCACCTGTATGGGAACTGTAGCTTTGGGTTTTTAAGAAGTGGGGGGTTGGGGGGAGGGAGTGTGGAGTGCTGGCTCTGTCACTTTGAAGCTGGCAAGTTACCTGCTGTCTCGGAATCTCCCTTTTCCCATCTATATGGGGGCTAATAATAGCTGCCACACAGGATTGCCACACAGGATTGTTGCAAGGAATACTTCTTAGTTGGTGCTCAGTAAACAGCAACTATAGGGAAACAGTGTCATGTGGCGCTTAAAAGCATGAAATCTGGACCTGGGTGGGGGCTGAATCCTTGCTTTGTAACCTCTCTGTGTGACTTTCACTGTGCCTCCTTTTCCTAATCTATCCAGTGGAGATAATAATAGTCCAGTTTCTATCTCACACGGGGTTGATGCAGGATAGATATGAGGGTTATCATTTCCAGCATGTCACGTAAGCAGCACTCAGGAGATGGAAATAGCAATAGTGGTAATCGCTGTTATTCTCCTTGTTACAAAAGATGCAGGGGGAGGCGAGGGTTGTGTGTGCTTTATCGTTACACAGGTATTTGTTCTTTCTCAGTTTTGAGCTAGGAGATCAAATGACCTATTTCCAAATAAATACAAATGTTAATCCATTAAAAATTAAGAGTGACTCTGGGGTTGAACTCCATGGGTTCGCATCCAGCGTCCACTCTGGACTAGCAGTCTGATCCTGTAGCTCCATTCCGGCATCTATGAGTTGGGGGTAACAGTGGGGGTTCCTAGGACTGAATGAATTAACATATGTCAATTAGAACAGTGCCCGTGCACAGTAAACATGCTAGCTGTTCTTATCATAAACGCCAATCAGCCAGAACTGAGTTTTTAGGCATCTCTGTGTGTAATCTGAAAGCTTGCTATTTTACACAGCTAAAAAGTTTATGTATTTCGTAGTGGTGAAGCCAGACTACCAGCTCCCTCGGAAATAAGCCAGGCTTTTAGCCATAAAAGGTTTTCAACTGGGTCCCAGCTGACCATCCCTTCAGTGGCGATGTGTATAGCAGATGGTGAACTGCATTTTTAAAATTATTCCTTCCAAAGACAGACTGTAAAATTCTCAGCAAAATTAAATGCCTTCATTACAAGATAGTGTCACTGTCTCAACTCTCCCACCCAGTGTAACCACTCACCAGGGGGGCAGGGGAGAGGGTCCCACACAATTAAAGAGACCTCATACTCAGGCGAATCTCCTGCGTGCCTCTGACCGCGGTTTCTGACGGCGTGCCAAAGCCAGCCACTTCAAATCACATTTTTACTTTGCTCTCTGGCTGTACTGCAGCAACAGCACAAGTCGTTCGTTCAGATACCGGAAGGGCTTACAGTCCAGGAAACTTTTTTTTTTTCCCTTGTCTTCAGCCAATAAACATGTAGCATGGTGATGTCAGCCCACAGTAATGCAAGATGACTTAACTGTTGGATAGGTGACAGGAATTCCACTGACACCAGGATCACAATGAAACTGCTTAGCTGCTAAATTAGTCATATTGTACGTTACAGATAAGTCACTTTCAAACTGTGATTAACTCCCCAACAGCACTATTGTCTGGGCAGGGAAGTCGGGGCCCCATCACTCATACTTTAAATGATCACATCCGGTTACTCCAGTGTCAGAACAACACAAACAAGGAGGTTAGGGAACTTGACTGTATCCCGGGCCCTTTGAAAAGGGACAGTGTGAAAAAGAAACATTTTTCCTCTTTTACGGGAACGTGTATATGCAATTTCCTTGACTGTCTCCTAAAATCGGTCACCGTAATCTCCTGATGGTCTCCTCCATCCAAATGGGGTACGAATCGGGTCCCATTCCTCCATGATCACAAGGGTTATTTAGTGTTTCATTCTCCTCACACAAACTGGCCTCTGTCCTAAGATTCAACTCCACTGTGAAAGGGAGCTTTCAACCAATGGAAAACCACAATGAGCTTCATACCACTTATTCCACAGCATCCGTTGTTAGAATAATGCTTGATTTTTTTTTCTATTCCTAACATATATGTGGTACAAAGGATTTAGGATTTACTAAAAGCTACAAAAAAAAAAAAAAAGAAGAAGAAGAAGAAGACCCCCACAATCCCACCCTACCCCCAAACAACCATAGCTAAAATTTTGTTGTAATTTCTTCTGGTCCCCAAAAGACTCAATGAACACGACAGCATCACAAACTCCTTGCCTGCAGTGTGGTGGTTGCTGGGCATAGAAAGATAAACACTGTTCCCCAGCCAGTGTTCAGCTTAAGGAAATGGGGATTACCTGGACACACGAGAGATGCTTGGTGGCGGTTGGAGAGATGGGCGTGAGGGCAGAAGATGGTGGAAAGGTTGTTAGAGCAGACTGGAGAACCCCCAGACCAGAGCTACTCAGAGTGTGGTCCTCCAGGTGACAGCGGATTTTACGAGCTACAAGCTACCCACACAAACTGAGAGTAAGCATTTAAAACTTTCAGAGCAACTTGGCAGAGTAATGGTATTTAGGTTGAATCTAATGATTTTTAAAATTTTATATTTCTATTTCACTTTTATTTTATTAATTTTTATTTTCAATAATATCAGTCTCATAATGGATTAGAAATAATACAAAATTCCTCTATTGATATAAATAATGTGAAAACCAGTGTCCTGAGAGATGTAATAGCTTAGCTAAGGGTAGGCTCATGAACCATTCTGGATGCACAAAAACTGGGAAAGTTCCAGGCAAATCAGATGAATTTGTCACCTAAAAAGTGTTTAATTCCAAGAAAAAAACCAGCTTCACAGAAGAGACCAAAGGGACACAATCATCAAAGAAATAATAGAAGAAAATAAAGTCTTAGTCTTCAGGCCAAGGGGGCTCACTAATGGCCAGGAAAGATTACTAAAAGGAGAAACACAATGGGCTGTATCCTGAGGCATTTTCTAAATTCCAAAGATCAAGACAAAAATCTTACAAGATTACACACACACAGCAAATTGAATTCAACAAAACAAAATAATCATATAGTGAAACACAATATTTCACAATATAATGTTCTTTTACCAAAAGAGATATTTGCTTTCACTAAGAGAAAAAAACTTAAGAAAGAATTGTCTCATATACCTATGCAACAATGAAAATAGCAAAGTGAAAACAGGACACAAAAAAGCAGGAAAGAGGAAAATGTGAACATGTTAATATTAAGAATTAGAGGGGCTGGCACTGTGGCGCAGCAGGTTAAAGCCCCGGGCTGCAAACCCATAGGGTCGCTGGTTTAAGTCCCAGCTGCTCCATTTCCAATCCAGCTCTCTGCTATGGCCTGGGACAGTAGTGGAAGATGCCCCAGGTGCTTGGGCCCCTGCACTCGTGTGGGAGGCCCAGAAGAAGCTCCTGGCTCCCAGCTTCAGATCAGCACAGCGCAAGCCATTGCGGCCAACTGGGGAGTGAACCAGCAGATGGAAGATCTCTCTCTCTCTCCCTGCCTCTCATTCTCCGTCTGTGTAACTCTGACTTTCAAATAAATGAATAAGTCTTAAAAAAATAATTAGAATAATTTCTTGGCATCAAATTTGTGTCTAAACTTCCTGGTTGGGAACAAGGAGGTTAGTAATCATAATGAGTAATATCGTTGTAGTACAATAAAGGAAGAAGCATTAAGTTTCTCAGCAAGACTTTTTTTTCTTAGCACTGAGCTCTGAAACACATTTTCGCACAGATTTAATACTGGGGCCTCAACTGGCATAGTAGGCACTGCCCTTGACACCACTCATTCATAATTGCACGATGAATCGCACGGACGTGATTCTTCCAGGGATCTGCAAGACAACGAAAGCTTTCAATATGTATAAATACATTGCAGCCTGAAGACGCTGCTTGATTCAAGGACAGATTTCCCCAGAGATCTATATGAATGGTATGTCACTTTTAGAGTTCTCGGGATATTATTTCTCTCAGCCAGGCTTGTGTAATAATCAGTAATTTGAAGTCTCATCATGTGTGAAAACGAGTTATTCAGATGATCTTTATTGTTGATTGAAGGTATACAAAGTGTGAAATTTCAGGAGGCTGTTTGTAACAGAGGTTAAAACACCACTTGAGGCCGCCGCCGTGACTCACTAGGTTAATCCTCAGCCTCCAGCACCGGCATCCCATATGGGCGCCCGTTCTAGTCCCGGTTGCTCCTCTTCCAGTCCAGCTCTCTCCTGTGGCCTGGGAAAGCAGTAGAGGATGGCCCAGGTGCTTGGGCCCCTGCACCTGCATGGGAGACAGGGAGGAAGCACCTTGCTCCTGGCTTTGGATCGGCACAGCTCTGGCCATAGCGGCCATTTGGGGGGGTGAACCAATGGAAGGAAGACCTTTCTCTCTGTCTCTCTCTCTCTCACTGTCTGTAATTCTGTCAAATAAATAAAATAAATTTAAAAAATTAAAAAATGTTTAAAAACACCACTTGAACCACCCACACCCTGTATTGCAGTGCCTGGGTCAAGTCTGGCTCCACTCCCAAAGTCAGCTTCCTGCTGATGTGCACCACACGAAGACTTGAGTTTTTGGGTCCCTGCCGCCCATGTGAGAGACCTGCACTGAGTCCCCAGCTCCCAGGCTCAGCCTTTCCCAGACCCCACTGCTGCAGGCATCTGAGGGGTGAAGCAGCGGATGGAAGCTCGCTCCCTCTCTCTCTATACCTTTCAACTAAGTATTTAAAAATTCAAAACCAAAACCTTCTAACTTCAAAGGAAATATAGTTGGACTTTGAGTACTGATAAGAGCGTTGGACATCAATATGTCCAATTATGCTTCAAATAATAAATGTTATTTAGAAGTATAAATAAAATTTAAGATTTTATTAGTTTTACCTCTGATACCCTCAAGAAATTTAATAAATGTTATAATTACTTTCATTAATGTAAACAAGTTTATCAAAATTTTGTTATATTAAGTGCTAATAATTTTAAGGTAGAAAAACTTTCATATACTCTACTAAGAGACTATTGGAACTCATAGAAGATTTTGGCAAAGTAGCAGGGTATAAAATCAATGCACAAAAATCAACAGCCTTTGTATACACAGACAATGCCATGGCTGAGGAAGAACTTCTAAGATCAATCCCATTCACAATAGCTACAAAAACAATCAAATACCTTGGAATAAACTTAACCAAGGACGTTCAAGATCTCTATGATGAAAATTACAAAACCTTAAAGAAAGAAATAGAAGAGGATACCAAGAAATGGAAAAATCTTCCATGCTCATGGATTGGAAGAATCAATATCATCAGAATGTCCATTCTCCCAAAAGCAATCTATAAATTCAATGCAATACCAATCAAGATACCTAAGACCTTCTTCTCAGATCTGGAAAAAATGGTGCTAAAATTTATATGGAGGCACAAGAGACCTCGAATAGCTAAAGCAATCTTGTACAACAAAAACAAAGCCGGAGGCATCACAATACCAGATTTCAGGACATACTACAGGGCAGTTGTAATCAAAACAGCATGGTACTGGTACAGAAACAGATGGATAGACCAGTGGAACAGAATTGAAATACCAGAAATCAACCCAAACATCTACAGCCAACTTATATTTGATCAAGGATCTAAAACTAATTCCTGGAGCCAGGACAGTCTATTCAATAAATGGTGCTGGGAAAATTGGATTTCCACGTGCAGAATCATGAAGCAAGACCCCTACCTTACACCTTACACAAAAATCCACTCAACATGGATTAAAGACCTAAATCTACGACCTGCCACCATCAAGTTACTAGAGAACATTGGAGAAACCCTTCAAGATATTGGCACAGGCAAAGAGTTTCTGGAAAAGACCCGGGAGGCACAGGCAGTCAAAGCCAAAATCAACTATTGGGATTGCATCAAATTGAGAAGTTTCTGTACTGCAAAAGAAACAGCCAGGAGAGTGAAGAGACAACCGACAGAATGGGAAAAAATATTTGCAAACTATGCAACAGATAAAGGGTTAATAACCAGAATCTACAAAGAGATCAAGAAACTCCACAAAAACAAAACAAACAACCCACTTCAGAGATGGGCCAAGGACCTCAATAGACATTTTTCAAAAGAGGAAATCCAAATGGCCAACAGGCACATGAAAAAATGTTCAAGGTCACTAGCAATCAGGGAAATGCAAATCAAAACCACAATGAGGTTTCACCTCACCCCGGTTAGAATGGCTCACATTCAGAAATCTACCAACAACAGATGCTGGCGAGGATGTGGGGAAAAAGGGACACTAACCCACTGTTGGTGGGAATGCAAACTGGTCAAGCCACTATGGAAGTCAGTCTGGAGATCCCTCAGAAACCTGAAGATAACCCTACCGTTCGACCCAGCCATCCCACTCCTTGGAATTTACCCAAAGGAATTTAAATTGGCAAACAAAAAAGCGGTCTGCAGCCTAATGTTTATTGCAGCTCAATTCACAATAGCTAAGACCTGGAACCAACCTAAATGCCCATCAACGGTAGACTGGATAAAGAAATTATGGGATATGTACTCTTTAGAATACTATACCGCAGTAAGAAACAACGAAATCCAGTCATTTGCAACAAAATGGAGGAATCTGGAACACATCATGCTGAGTGAAATAAGCCAATCCCAAAGGGACAAATACCATATGTTCTCCCTGATCGGTGACAACTGACTGAACACCAAAAAGGAAACCTCCTGAAGTGAAATGGACACTATGGGAAACGGTGACTTGATCAGCATAGCCCTGACTGTTAATGAACAACTTAATACATTATCCCTCTTAGTAGTTTTTTTGTCTGTTCTACTTAATATGACTGGTTTAATTCTGTAATTATTACACAGTTATTCTTAAGTGTTGAAAATTAACTGAAATGTGATCCCTGTTAAACATAAGAGTGGGAATAAGAGAGGGAAGAGATGTATAATTTGGGACATGCTCAAGCTGACTTGCCCCAAATGGTAGAGTTAGAAACATACCAGGGGATTCCAATTCAATCCCATCAAGGTGGCATGTACCAATGCCATCTCACTATTCCAAGTGATCAATCTCAGTTCACAATTGATCATAATGAAAGGACTAAGAGTCAAAGGGAGCACATAAACAAGTCTAGTACCTGCTAACACTAACCGATAGAATAAATAAAGGGGAGAGTGATCCAACATGGGAAGTGAGATACTCAGAAGACTCATAGAATGGCAGATGTCCTAAATAGCACTCTGGCCTCAGAATCAGCCCTAAAGGCATTCCGATCTGGCTGAAAAGCCCATGAGAGTATTTCAGGCATGGAAAGCCAAGACACTCTGGCAAAAGATCTCTGTGAGTGAGATCCCAGTGGAAAGAACAGGTCTTCAAAGAAGGAGGTACCTTTCTCTGAAGAGAGGAGAGAACCTCCACTTTGACTATGACCTTGTCTAAACAAGATAAGAATCGGAGAACTCAGAGGGCTTCCATAGCCTTGGAAACTCATGACTGGAGCATAGGGAGATTACTGATGCCATAGACAGGAGTGTCAATTGGTAAAGTCAACAACAGGAGTCACTGTGCACTTACTCCTCATGTAGGATCTCTGTCCTTAATGTGCTGTGCATTGAGATTTAATGCTATAACGAGTACTCAAACAATATATTTCACTTTGTGTTTCTATGGGGGTGCAAACTGTTGAAATCTTTACTTAATGTATACTAAACTGATCCTCTGTAAAAAAAAAAAAAAAAAAAAAAAAAAAATTATCAACTCCCAACTTGACTCTCACTGGGATTAAACATGACAATAGGTCTGATCTGATTTCATCATCATTTAAAAAAAATCATCTATTATTTTTCACTTTATGTTTCTGTGTGGGAGCAAACTGTTGAAATCCTTACTTAATGTATACTAAGCTGATCTTCTGTATATTAAGATAATCGAAAATGAATCTTGATGTGAATGGAAGGGGAGAGGGAGTGGGAAAGGGGAGGGTTGTGGGTGGGAGGGACGGTATGGGGGGGAAGCCATTGTAATCCATAAATCATACTTTGGAAATTTATATTCATTAAATAAAAGTTAAAAAAAAAAGAATTCATGTTTGACCTACACATTTGTTTTCCCTGTGAAGTTTTACCACAAAATGGTTTAATTCAATAAATAAATATTTAATGAAAAAAAAGAAAAACTTTCATATATAATTTACTAAAATAAGCATGAATCAGTTCATAAATCAAGTATATATAATATAACTATTTTTTCAAAAAAATTATTTATTTATTTGAGAGCTGGAGTTATAGACAGAGAGAGGGAGAGACAGAGAAAGGTCTTCCATCCTCTGGTTCACTCCCCAAATGGCCACAACGGCTGGAGTTGGGCCAATCCAAAGCCAGGAGCCAGGAGCTTCTTCTGGGTCTCCCGTGTGGGTGCAGGGGCCCAAGCCCTTGGGCCAACTTCTACTGCTTTTTCAGGCCATAGCAGAGAGCTGGATCAGAAGAGGAGCAGCCAGAACACAAACCGGCGTCCATATGGGATGCCAGCGCTGCAGGTGGAGCCTTAGCCCACTATGCCACAGCACCATCTCCAAATGATCACTTTTTGTAAAATCTATATTTCTATAAATGCAACATCTATAAAATATAAGTATAGAAAAAGCATTCAATAGATATAATAAAAATGTTAATCCTAGTTGTCGCTCCCCCTCTTCGTGGAGGAACGACTCAGGACCCTGCCTAGGCTTCATATCCGAGTCACGGCACCATTATGTCGCTCCCCGTCTTTGTGGAGGAACGACACAGGACCCTGCGTTGTTCTTTTGTCTGCTCGGCCCTCCCCGGGTTTGCTGCTGGTCCTTCCCGGGTTGGCTGCTGGTCCTTCCCGGGTTGGCTGCTGGTCCTTCCCGGGTTGGCTACCATCCTTTCCACCTCCGTGGAAGGGCGGTTCCCCCTGCCACATTCCCCACTTCCGCGGGGGAGCGGCACACCGCCGGCCGGCTCTCTCGGGGGCTGCACGGGTGTTCCCCTTAGATGTTCCTCTTAGATGTTCCTGGTGCATGCCGTCTCTCTCCTCCTTTATAGTCCTCCTCCGCCAATCCTAACTCGGCTGCCCACATGCCGAGTACGCTGCTCTCCTCCAATCAGGAGCAGGTCCTGTAGCTTGTCAAGTTGGTGAGAGGCAGCTGTGTAGAAGCTGTTGCCTCCTCTCCCAGCGCCATATTGTGGGAGAGCAGATGCATAGAATAAGTCTTAATTCCAGTAACTCAGTCCAGTCCGGGTTGCTCCCCACACTAGTCATCTCTGGATGGTGGGATTTGGATGACTTTTATTTTCTATTTTCTTTTTACTTGTTTGTGTGTTTTTAATGCAAGTATACTTCCTATTTTTGCAAGAAGAAAAATAATAGTATTATTATTTTACTTAGAGGCATGTCGGGGCAAGAAATGTTTCTATATTTATGCCAAACAACCCAGATGACCATCCTGGCTGCCATCTCATAGCTATCCTTTAACAGCTTATACAAACATTTTTAGGATCAGATAGTTTTAAAAAGAACATAAGTTAGGTTGGAGACAAACTCCAACTTTACCATTTTAGCTGTTATATGACTTTGAGGCAGTTTTTAAACGTTTAATTCCCCAGTTCCCTGTCTCAAAAAGGAGTGTGCATTGTTAGGAGCATAAAATGAAATCACTGATACAGGCCAAGTGCCTGAAACAAAATGCGTGCTCAGGGGCAGGCATTTGCTCTTGTGGTTGACACTGACTGAGACACCCACATCCCATCCCGGAGTGCCTGGGTTCCATGTCTGCTTCTGACTCCAGCTTCCTGCGAATGCAGACCCCGGGAGGCAGCAGCGACAAGTCAAGTAACCAGATTCTGGTCACCCGCACGGGACACGGGAATTGTGTTCCCAGCCTCAGCTTTTGTAGGCATTTGGCGAGTAAACCAGCAAATGTGACCTCTGTGCTCAAGAAGTGTTCTGTTTGCCCTGTTCCTAAAAGACCTTGTTCTGGTTCTGTGTATGTTAGTTCTCTTCCCTATGGTGGATTTAAATAAACTTGGTTTCAGTCTAATCAAAGTGATGGAGGCCTGCATATTTTAATCTCTGTTTCGGGTTCTTGCCTCACACACAGATAAGAATTCTACGCAGAGACAAATACAAAGGTGCACAGAGGGAAAACAAGGTGTATTTGAAAGGTTAGCAAATGAACATACATTCGTGTGTGAGTGTGGGCTGCCCCACATGGAGAAACTCCCACCATGCGTAGGCCAGAGGATTGTCCAAAGAAAGAGAGGGAAGCCTGAATAACACCCCCCAACCTTGGTCTTGGGCAAAAAAAGAGGGCTCCCCTCCACCCCCGCCCAGTTCCCAGCCTCTGAGGCAAGGAATGGTACCTCTACATGTGGGAAGCCAGCTACGAATTTTATAGTACCTGCACGTGGAGTTAATATCTTTATAATCCTGGTGGCTCCTCTTCTTGGTCCTGGATGAGACAGGGGCATCCCTGGAAGGTGGATGTTTTCAAAGGACAGCTAAGGAGTTAACCTTACACCGTAGGCTGCAAGGCTTCCAGCTTACTTAGACCTAACTGCCTACCCGCCAGTTCACACCACAAGGAAAAGATTAGAGGAGCAAGGAGGCCTGCGGTCTCGCTTCTCCCACGTTCGTGACTTCGGAGTAAAGAAAGGGAGAAAAAGGAAGACCGGCAGGCAGCAGAGCCCCTGAATGTCAGACGCTGCGTTACGTGTGGTGCTTTACTTAAGGAAGGTTCCATATTCCCAGATGCTTGAACATCTGTGAGGTGTCTCAGGTTTCTACCTTGTTATGATCGCATTTGCCTCTTGAGAACCACCTTACGTTACATCACCATTTACCCTAAAGCAGCCCATTACTCCCCTTTCTGTCCTTACAGAGGCCTTAGTTGTGACAAAAAGGTTCGGTTGGTGACGTCCCTATCACGGTCAGGGCATGTTTTTAGATCTTTCCTTCACAGCTTTCGAGGCTTTAGAAATGGAAATTTTCTTTTTCTCTCCCTTCCTCTGCAGGTCAATATGTCTCCCGTCTTTGTTTTTTAACGTTCATTGGCTCCTAAGCAGCCTTTGTAATAGTAGTTAAACATGCCTTATTTAAATAAGCCTCATTCCATGTGGAGCAACTTAGGACACTAATGAAAGGGGTATCTCTAATTTACGGGCCCAAGTTGTTAACATTTGACTAGATGAGGCCTTCCACAAAGAACTAACGCGCACCAAATTTACAACATGGGAAAGCATCCCAGCCCAAGAATGTCTGAGCCTGTGACAACTCCCTCTCCGTCTAACTTTGCCTCCATATTTCAGAGACAGTTAAGTAATGGCAGAGAGGCCTGCAGGATTTGGGAATGCAGCCTCCCTTCCGAATGATCTATTGCAGTTGTGTTGCGCACCGATTGCACAACAATGGTTTGTATTTTTCTACTTTATCATGAGCCAACGAAGTCTTTTTTCTCCCCCTCCCTCCCTTAAAACCTTACCCTTTCTCATCCTTTATACTTTTGTTGCCCTGATATGAAAACCCTAAAAAGGCAATTACTAATTGCACCCTTCAAAGCCCCAAATGCATGTGATATAATTAGCAATATAAACACAACCAGCATCTTTCCCCACTGACAGCTCTCCCAGCAATTTGTCTGCTGAAGTTCAAGTTTTCTGCCAACACATTTCCCAGGAAATGTCCCCAAATGGCATGTGATCTTTCCCATCTTAGACAAACTGCCTCGGTCAGGTGTCACCCAATGGACCTGCCTGTTTCTGCCTTTATTCTCAACACGATGTTGTCTCTCTAGACTGTTTACTAAGCCCTGGTTTTTCTGCATTGAATTCCATTTTCAGCCCTCTCTCTACACCATGCCTGCCACGTGCACTTGTGCTAACGTACCTTTGCTGTTCCCTCCTGGTTCTCAGGGGTCTCTGAGCAGCCTCAGAACTGTGTGGTCGTTTCCCCAGTTTTCTTGTCTAGTAATTTCACTCTAAGGAGCTTGGCTCTGAGTTTGTCATCATCTCATGGACTTTTTTAGTTTCCAGTTGGCTAAGAGCCAGGCCTCTGCCCTCAGCTCTATGCTTGTTTCTCAGGCTGCCTAGTCATGTCATGAATTTTATTCTTCTGTCTCTCATCGTTTGAAGGTGGGAACCCAACCCAAAAGTACTGAAGATGAACGCCAGGGGGAAGTTGACAAGGCCTCTCAGAGGCTGTCGGATCCTAGATCGTGGAGCAGGAGGGAGCCCAGATGCCAGCCAGTCCAATTCTATCAGTTTCCAGTTGACAAAGCTGGGACCTCAGAGTCTAAGGTCACAGGCCATTCTAAAAAAGTAAGTCCTGAACTGCCAGGAGGAGCATTTCCAAGTGCTAAAATCTTTGACTTTGGAGTCTACCAAACCTGGGTCTAAACCCAAGTTGTGCAGCCTGGTACAATTCATGTAAACCCTCTAGTGCACAGTAACCTTACCTATTAAACTGGAGGTGATAACACCTATCTTGCTGGGTTGTTGAGCTGGATATATGATTGCTATTAATTATTAACTAGAATCCAGCTGTATTGACTTTCAGTCAAATGCTATTTACAAGATAGTGCTGCTATTATGGGTCTAATGCCAATCTTCTAAGATTCCAATCCTAATCTTTACTAATGGTAGAATGACTTTCAACAACTTATTTACAGAACTGTGCATTAGTTGGTTAATTCATAACATAAAGCTAATAACAATGCCTAGTATATAGGCATTTCATGTGCTACATAAAGTTTCAGCAGTGTACCAATGAAAAATCCTGTTGCCCAGTGACACTGTAGCTGCATTTTATTTTTTAAGATGGGTCTACTTATTTATTTGAAAGGCAATGACAGAATGGAGAGAGAAAGGAAGGGAGGGAGGGAGAGAGAGAACTTAATCTACTGGTTCACTACCCAAATGGCTGCAACAGCCAGGGCTGGGCTAGGCCAAAGCCAGGAGCAAGGAAATTTGTCCAGTTCTCCCCTGTGGGGAGCAGGGATTTGAGGACTTGAGCCATCATCTGCTGGATCCCAGATGCATTAGCAGGGGCTGGATTAGAAGGAGAGTGGCAGGGACTCAAACTGGCACTCCAGTATGGAATTATAGTTGTTGAAGGCAGCAGCTTAACTTACCACGCCACACCTGGCCCTACATTGTAGCTGTTGTGACATCCTAGTATTACACATTCTTCACATGTTTGTGGTGATGCTGGCGTAAGCAGTGTGCTGCCAGTCATGTGAAAGTAAAGCACATACAACTATGTGCAGGACATAATATTGGTAATAAATGACTATGTTACTGTTGTAAATGTTCTACGCTATACTTTTAATGGTTATTTTAGACTGTATCCCATGTACTTCTAAGAAAAACTTTACTGTTAGTGGCTGGTGTTGTGCAGCAATGGGTTAAATCACCACTTGTAACACGAGCATCCCATATCCAAGCACTGGTTTGAGTCTCAGCTGCTCTGTTTCCAATCCAGCTCCCTGCTAATGTGTCTAGGAAAGCAGCAGAAGATGGCCCAATTACTTGGACCACAGCCACTCTGTGAGAGAGCCGGAAGGACTTCCAGCTCCTGACTTGAGCCTGGCTCAGCCCTGACTGTTGTAGGCATCTGGGGAGTGAACCATCAAGTGAGGATCTCTCCTCCTCTCCCCCTTCCCCCCCACTCCTTCTCTCTCTCTCTCTCTCATTCTGCCTTTCAAATAAATATTTTTTAAGTGTACTGTAAAGCAGTATGGCATTTTATGCCAGCCTTGTATGTCTTGTGTTTACCAAGTGCTTTGATTGCATCAGGGGGCCACACTGAGTGACTGACCTAGCCCATGGAGGTTTGTGCAAGTACATGCTATGTTGTTTGCTCAACAAAATTGCCTGCCAATGCACCTCAGAACTATCACTGTAGTTAAGTGACACATGACTGCAGTTGTAAGGGTTAGAGACATAATCCTTGTAAACCCAGCATTTCACCCAGTGTCTGGCATGTAGGGAACAACAAAGAATTGCATTTGCATCTGTGAAGCCCCAGATGCCTGGAACGAATGTACCCACATCAGGATTCTCTCATCTTGTGTATCTCCCAGCCCCAAAATATATCCAGGCTTGTACAGTTGGTGGGCTTCAGCCCACGGTACCAGTCATTCATTCAAGCTGGTCCTTAAGCAATAAGTAACTTTAGGGCACACAGAGATGGACAAAAAGGTGCTTTCCAGCAAAGCAACAGTCAGGAGCAAAGGAGAGGAAGAGGAAAGTGTGTGCGAGGAAGGGGGCCTCTTAAGCACCAAGTCTGTTTGTTCTCAAAGGCTTTGAGCTGACCTCCTCATTCTCTCCTATACTAATTTGACCATGATCACAATCTCCCATTTGACTGTTCCCCATCAAATTCAGAATAGTCCCACCTCCTCAGGACAACCTTCCAGGACTGCCTTGCCAGCCTCAGTTCCTGCACTCTGCCAACTATCTTTCCTGAAGCACTTGAATTTGTCTAAATCACCTGCCTCTCCATCAGCCCTTTGCCTGGACTGGTTCCTTGTCCAGAACGCTGTCCTACTTGGCCTTCAAGGTTGGGTTCACAGGTTGCCTGCAGGAAGTCTTCTTTGACATCCACTGCCCACCCCGCCATTCTCTGCGTACACACGAGAACAGAGAGCATCCTAGGTTTGCCTCAAGCACAGCCGGTAATATATAGGATCCTATGTTTATCTCTATTTCCCTCTACATTAAAAATTTCCTGACCACAGAGGCTGGGCCTTATGAAGGATCTTCTGTGTGCTGAGCACCGTTGGAACTACGAAAGAAAGAACAAGAGAGACAAAGACTGATGTCTCAGAGTTACTGTCCAGTGGGTAAAGCAGACAAGTAACAAACAGATAAATGCAGAAATGAGTATTTCCAGATAGTGTCAAGTGCCATGAAGGTAATAAAGTGGTGGAATGTGCTGAAGAGTGAAGGGTGGAGGGTGGAGGGAGAAGGACAGCGCTGGACAAAGTGGTGTAAGCACAGCAGAACACTGATGAGGAGCCAGCAGCACCTGGAACACCAAGGGCACGCCTAATCAGTGCTGCGCGGAGTGGGAGAGCTCATAAAAATCTGTTGAAGGAAGGCAGGGACTGTTGTTGGGATCAAGCTCAAGAATGGAAAGGTGGGGCCACCATCTGCAACACTGGCAGCCTGTGGAATGCCAGTCCCAGCTGCTCCACTTCCAATCCAGCTCCTGGCTACTGTGCCTGGAAAAGCAGCAGAAGATGGCCCAAGTGCTTGGGCCCCTGATACCCATGCGGGAGACCAGGATGGAGTTCTAGGCTCCTGACTTTGGCCTGGCCCAACCCAAGCCATTACAGCCATTTGAGGAGTGAACCAGCAGATGGAAGATCTCTCTCTCTCTCTCTTCTCTCTGTCTCTTTCTGCTTTTCAAATAAATAAATAAATCTTTAAGAAAAAAAAAAAAGAATGTAAAGGTAACTCAAGTTCTTTCCACATAGAAATCAGTCCAGGGGTATAAGGCAGAGAAAAGCACCAAAATCATCAGGCTAGTGTCTTGGGAGGGGTGACCAGAGGTTAGGCTAAACTGGTGACCTTAGGGCAAAGCAGGTTTCTAAAGCCAACATTTCTTTTTTTCTTTTTTTTTAATTTATTTATTTGAAAGGTAGAGTTACAGACACAAGTACAGACAGAGAGAAAGGTCTTCCAACTGCTGGTTCAATCCCCAAATGAATGCAACGGCTGGAGCTGGGCTGATCCGAACCAGGAGCCAGGAGCTTCCTCCAGACCTCTCAGGCAGGTGCAGGAGCCCAAGCGCTTGGGCCATCTTCCATTGCTTTCCCAGGCCATAGCAGAGAGCTGGATGGGAAGAGGAGGAGCCAGGAATCAAACCAGTGCCCATATGGGATGCCGGCACTGCAGGCAGAGGATTAGCCTAAGGCACCACAGGGCCAGCCCCACCAACATTTCTTGAAGAATATTCCAGAAACATCAAAGTAGACCTTGGAGTTGCTCTGAAGTCTCAGTTGGAGAAGCTGGTCCTCCTACCCTTCCCCCCCATCACTGGGCCACTCACAGCCCATGTTAACATACGAAAGGCTCTGCAGACCCCAGTATTTGGAAAACCAGGGTTTTATTTTCCAAATTCATTTGAACGCTGTATGCTTTCTGTGTGTGTGTGTGTGTGTGTGTGTGTGTTTTAACACATTACTGCTTTAATTCCGTGAACTAGCATTTTGTGAAACACATTTTGGGAAGCTCTGATCTAAATCACTGACCACAACCCACCAGCCTTGCTGTGGTAATTTGTGGTTTTCAGTTCCATTTTGTTCACTGGAAACACTGATAAATAAGGTGATATGATTTTTGGAAATACATAATACGTAATTTGGTTAGCACATGAGAAAAAAAAGACACAAGAGTCTCAGTAAATCTGACTTCACTGCATCTCTTCTGTCAGGACATAATTGCAGCAGAAGTCAACTGTTTAACCCATTACAGAGAAATATGTGTAAATATATACTAATATCAGTTCCTCCAAAATAGAAATTTAATTACTACAGGTTAAAATCAAATTCATATCCACTTTTTGCATACAGATTTATCAGGCTTTTGAGATAAAAATTAATAGTTTCTGTTCAGCTGAGTGCAAAAAAAATTAAGTGTACTCATCACAAACCCATCTTGCTTACAACCATTTTAAATGGCAGGACTATTAGGCACTTTAAGATTAATTTTGAAAAATCAAACACATTGTATTTCATAGTAAAATAGATATTTAATAGAAGAAGAAAAAATACCAAAAGTTGATTAATACCAATGACACTTTCTCAGTAGCTGAAAATAAGACTAATAAAAAGTTCCTCCTAAGCCAGACTATATTCTCTTCTGTTATATTACATTACAAGATATTTAAAGTCTACTTAGCAAACTGATTCTATTAAAATAAAGCTCACCATACAAAATGGTTTTTCTAACCATATGGAAATGTTAAATTTCGATAATAAAGCTCATATATATATTATTGGAATGTACAGAACTCACCTCCTTGCAAAGTTCTGGTTATATACACCTTGTTAAATACTCATCTTAAGTTTGTATTTTTCTGACAACTTTAAAACTAGGAATCACTGGGACCGGCGCTGTGGCACAGCGGTTTAACATTTTGGCCTGCATCCCATATGTGCACCAGTTCGAGACCTGTCTGCTCCCCTTCCAATCCAGCTCTCTACTATGGCCTGGGAAAGCAGTAGAAGATGGCCCAAGTCCTTGAGCCCTGCACCCACCCTCTGGGAGACCCAGAGGAAGCTCCTGGCTCCTGGCTTCGGATTGGCACAGCTCTGGCCTTTGTGGACAATTGGGGAGTGAACCAGCGGATGGAAGACCTCTCTCTCTCTCCTCTATGTAACTCTGACTTTCAAATAAATAAATAAATCTTTAAAAAAGAAAATTAGGGGGCTGGTGCTGTGGCGCAGCAGGTTAAAGCCCCAGCCTGATGCACCGGCATCCCATATGGGTGCCGGTTCTAGTCCCAGCGGCTCCTCTTCCGATCCAGCTCTCTGCTATGGCCTGGGAAAGCAGTGGAAGATGGCCCAAGTCCTTAGGCCCCTGCACCCATGTGGGAGACCTGGAAGAAGCTCCTGGCTCCTGGCTTCGGATCGGTACAGCACCGGCCATATGGAGAGTGAACCAGCGGATGGAAGACCTCTCTCTCTGTCTCTACCTCTCTCTGTAACTCTCTTTCAAATAAATGAAGTAAATATTTAAAAAAAAAAAAGCAAACTAGAAGTCATCTTAGAGTTACCTGGAAATAAGTCACTAAGAAAATGAATGCCAGTTGTTCAGTAGCAGTAAATGTTAATTCTGTTATTTATTCTCAAACCAAGTTTCCTCTGATAAATATCAAATAATTTGTTACACTCACAACACTGGTTTTCAAAATACAGAAGAGTATCTTAATTATTTACCTGATTAATGTACATCTAATAAAATCAGATCAACATCACTGTTATCTAGAATTAACCTAAGCCTCCAAAAATGTTGATTTATGCAAGCCTCCAGTCAAAATTACTTTCTTCTGCCAGCATTGAGGTGCAGTAGATTAAGCAACCACCTATGATGCCAGCAACTCAAATGAGCTGTCAGTTCAAGCCCTGGCTGCTCTGATCCAGTTCCCTGCTAATGCACGTAGGAAACAGTGAGGATGGACTGACTGCTTGTGCCACTGCCACCCAAGTGGAAGACCCAGATGGAGTTCTAAGCTCCTAGAACAGTCCCAGCCTTTGTAGCCATTTGGGAAGTAAACCAGCAGGTGGAAGGTCTCTCTCCCTCTCTCTCCATCTCTACCTTGATCTCTGTAACTCTGTCATTCAAATCAATCTTTTCTAAAAATGAAAAACCAATATTCATTTTTCATGTCCTACCTTTTATTTTGGTTGTAAGAGTAAATTCAGGGGCCGGCGCTGTGGCGTAGCAGGTAAACCGCTGCCTTCAGTGCTGGCATCCCATATGGGTGCCAGTTTGAGTCCCAACTGCTCTACTTCCAATCCAGCTCTCTGTTAAGGCCTAGGAAAGCAGTAGAAGATGGCCCAAGTGCTTGGGCCCCTGCACCCACATGTGAGATCTGGAAGAAGCTCCTGTCTCCTGGCTTCAGATCAGCACAGCTCGAGCCATTGAGGCCAATTAGGGAGTGAACCAGTGGATGGAACACCTCTTTCTCTCTGCCTCTCATTCTCCCTCTGTGTAACTCTGACTTTCAAATAAATAAATAAATCTTTTTTAAAAAAAGGAGTCAATTTAGAATTATAACTAAGAATTTTATCATATTTTAACAAAAGTTTGGCTGTGTTTAGCATCTTGATTCCTTTTTTTAAGATTTGTTTATTTATTTGAAAGGCACAGTTGGGGGGATAGAGAGGGGAAAGGGAGGAGAGGAGAGGGAGAGGGAGAGAGAGATCTTCTATCTGCTGGTTCACTTCCAAAATGGCCACAATGGCCAGAGCTGGGCTGATCCAAAGCCAGGAGCCAGGAGCTTCATCCAGGTCTCCCACATGGGTGCAGGGGCCCAGGCACTTGGACCATCTTCTACTGCTTTCCCAGGTGCATTACCAAGGAGCTGGGTCAGAAGTGGAGCAGCTGTGACTCGAACCAGCAGCTATATGGGATGCCAGCACTGCAGGTAGCAGCTTACTCCACTAGGCCACAATGACAGCCTCCTTATTCTTTCTTTTTAAAGACTTATTTATTTATGTTTATTTGAGAGTGGGAGAGACAGAGAAGAATGATATCTTCCATCCTCTGGCCTGGGCACAAATTGGCCTCCATATGGTATGCCAGCTTGCAGGCAGTGGCTTAACCCGTTGCACCCAATGCCAGACCTCTGATACTTATTCCAATAACATCTTTTTAAAAGTCATTCAGACCAAATATCAAAGGAGAATAAGTTAGAAAATGTTCAACTGAAATGCCTTTGTAGCTGGCTACATGTCACCTTCATAAAGTGGAATATATGGAACTACTAAATCATACACTGCATGAGGTAGAAAACAATCTCTTGAATGTAGGATAATGGATCAATTAAACACACACATGAAAAAAGAATCTTGATCCTCTATCTCAAATTATAAGTAAAAATCAATTTCAGATGTATGGTAGATCTAAATGTGAGAGGTAAGATAATACAATTTTTAGAAAAAAAAGAATACCATCATGATCTTAAAATAAGCAAAGATTTCTCAGACAGGACATAGAAGGCATCAATCATTAAAGCTAAGAACTTATATTTCATGAGAAGCCATTATTAAGAATTAAGAGGCAGGGGCGGGTGTTGTGGTACAGTGGGTTAAGCAGCAGCTTTAGATACCTGCATCTCATATCCCAGTACTAGTTTGAGGCCCGGCTACTCCACTTCTGATTCAGCTTCTTGCTAACGCGCCTGGGAAGCAACAAATGATAGCTGAAGCGATTGAGTTCTTGCCACCGTATGGGAGATCAGCTGGAGTTCCTGACTTGTGCCTTCATCCTGGCCTAGTCCTAGCTATTTGGGGAGTGAAACAGCAAATGGACTATTTCTTTCTCTCCCCCCCACCACCTTTCAAACATATAAATAAATAAATTTTTAAAACAAAATGTTACATAAATTGTGGTGTATTCATACAGTAGAATACAAAAATGAGAATGAACAAACTACAGCCATACACAAAAACTGAGTCTCATAACCATAATGATGGGAGAAGCTGGGTACTATACGACTCCATCTAATAAAGTTCAGAACAGTGGGATGGGAGGGCAGATCTTGCTTTAGAAACTAGGATAATGGTGGGGCTGGCGCTGTGGCGCAGTGGGTTAACACCCTGGTCTGGAGCGCCGGCATCCCATATGGGTGCCGGTTCGAGGCTTGGCTGCTCCACTTCTGATCCAGCTCTCTGCTATGGCCTGGGAAAGCACTGGAAGATGGACCAAATCCTTGAGCCCCTCAACCCACATGGGAGACCTGGAGGAAGCTCCTGGCTCCTGGCTTCAGATCGGCGCAGCTCTGGCCACTGTGGCCAATTGGGGAGTGAACCATCAGGATGGAAGACCTCTCTCTCTCTCTGTCTCTGCCTCTCCTTTTCTTGTGTAACTCTGACTTTCAAATAAATAAATAAATAAAGATTTAAAAAAAAAGAAATTAGGATAGTGGTAACATTTCAAATGGAGCATAGTGTCTGGAAAGAGGAATGAGGGAGGCTTTTAGTGCCTGGAGGTGGTCTGAGGGAGGTTTAATGTTCAGTTTCTGGGGTACCTGTACCTTCTGCTAGTTGCATGGGTGTGCTCATTCATCAAGCTACACACTCAAAACTCATGCATTTTCTATGTGCAATATTGCAGGAAAACTTATACATAAAAATTCTATTGCACACATTCCCGTATACAGAAATATGCCATGATATAATGCTAAATGAGAGAAGGGATGTAGAGTGAGATGAACCTCAGGCTGCCTACTGAAGAGAAAGAGAAAGGGAGAAGCGCACGTGTGTGGAAGAGGCTGACTGGAATGGATGTGGACCAAACGGTAAAAAAGAATTCCCTTGGAAGCTGGAGACTTTTATTTTCTTTTCTCCACTCTTTCTATATGTTCTGTATTTCCTTGAAGAAGCATCACCTGTGATAAAAAAGAAAAAATATTACATATATGCTCTTGCCCGGATTTTTTTCAAAATAGATAAACCAGATTTATCAACAACATATAGGCATTTCCCGCCTAGGCAAAAGAAAAAGTTTTAAGCAATTACCTTCAACAGCCTTAAAAATTGAGTCAAAACATCAGCCTGATATGAACTACCTTTCATATGACATGGATATTTGAGGAGCCATGGAATAGTCTTGGATAAGTAGGGTCAGTAAGTGACCACCTCTTCAGTACCAGGAACTTCCTGCCTTAGGAAGTATCTGAAAACTTGCCTCAATTTGCACATAAAATCCAAGTATATCAAGAGTGCTCCTACCAGTTGGACATCTTACATATCTGATTAGACGTCTAGTGAAGGGGCCAGCACTGTGGTGTAGCGGTAAAGCTGCTGCCTGTGGTGCCCACATCCCATATGGGCACCAGTTCGAGTCCTGGCTGCTCCACTTCCAATCCAGCTCCCTGCCAATCCACCTGGCAAAGCAGCGGAAGATGGCCCTGCACACACATGGGAGACCCCAAGGAGTCTCCTGGCTCCTGGCTTTGAACTGGCCCAGCTCCTGCCATTGCAGCCAACTGGGGAGTAAACCAGCAGATGGAAGGTCTCTCTCTCTCTCTCTCTCTCTCTCTTTAACTCTGCCTTTCAAATAAATAAATAAGTCTTTTTAAAAAGTCCAGTAGATGTATTTTAATAAGTCACAGGGTAACCCAGCTTTGTTCTCGCTTAAGCAATTAGTTTTCTTTCTGTTCTTCTACCTCTGTCTGCCTTTCTTCTCCCTTCTCCTAGGACTGCCTGACACTGTCCTTGAGGATCCTCATTTTCCTCCCTTACCCTATTTAGTCTCAGTCCCAGGGGTGCCGCTGGGGCTGGACAGTCTTAAGATTAGTTCTGATGTCCTTGAAACACTAGCTGAAGTGCAGGTCCCTAGTACAGCTGAGAGATCTGCCTCCAGTCTCTGAAACTGGAAGTGCAAGGAGAGAAAGGAAAGTGAACTTGATCTGTGTCTGTCCCTCACCTCCCAGCCCCAGCCCCTCCCCCGGGCGCCGCGAACGGAGCCTAACTATAGGTCAAAATGAAGCAGCTGCCAACACTGCAGTGCGAGCTGGCGCTCCTTCCCCACCACCACCACCACCGCCACCACCACCACTTTTCACGTGTCCACACGGTAGGTCACAGAGCAGTAGGGGAAAGGGAAGTGGTGACGCAATACCAAATAGCCTCGCTCGGAATGGGGGACCAGAACGTTGCTAGGCAAACACCAAACTTAGACAGCGGACGAAGCTTGGCTCCAAGTGGAGGAGAGCGACCCTTCTCACTCCCAGCAGTGAAAAACGCAAACCAGGCGGTGCCTCTGTCACAAGAGAACCACCACAGCTTGTGCAAGTCAGATGATGTGCATCCGGGGTACGGGAAAACCCTAGAACTCTCCAAATATCAGGGGTTAATTACAACTGCAGAGATTTTCAGAGCAAGGTGCACGAAAATTTGAAAACGAGAAGGCATTGTAGAAATCCCCCGAGAGAAACTCTGAGACCTGCATCTAGACCTTTCATGCTCACGTGACGAGGACTGTGGAGAATGGGGTAGTTTCCACTGGGCTGGACAAGACAGAGCAGAAAGGTCACCTCCCAGTCTGCAGATGTCTGAAGGCTTGTGGGCTGAGCCTGGAAGGCTCCCTGGAGGAGCCTTCAGGCCAGGACCAGATCAGCTTGCAAGAGACGTGAAGGAAACCACTTCTCTGGTGCTGGTGGTACAGACCTCGGGGCGAGAAACTGAGTGGTGCAGGATTGCGGTGGCAAAACCAGAGGGTGGGGTGAGAAGACAGCCAGAGTGTGTGGAGTGGGTTGTGATATTTGATATCTGAGGGGGACTCGGGGTGAGGCAGAGAAGCAAATGGCTTGGTAAGAAATCCGGGAAGGCGGGGGGGGGGGGGGGGGGGCGGGGGGAGTAATGATGGAGAGGATGGAGGAGACCTTGGAAGGAGCCATGCGCTTCAGTCCGAAGCCATATCTGAAATAGATCCACACTCTGTTCACGACCAAGGGATGGGGTATGTGGTGCCCTTATTAGATTGGAACTGAGGGAGCTGTTTTTAAATAAATGACCCAAAAGACTTTTTAAACTCTTACTATGAAAAAATATAATATAATAATGACCTTCTCGTACCCAATATTCTGCTCCAGCAATGGTCAACACCACATCCTTCTCTCTCTGTGTAACTCTGATTTTTAAATAAAGAAATAAATATTTTTTTAAAAAAATATGAATTCTTTTTTTGTAAAGATTTTATTTATTTGAAAGACAGAGTTACAGAGAGAGGTAGAGACAAAGAGAGAGGTCTTCCATCCACTGGTTCACTCCCCAGATGGCTGAAGCAGCCGGAGCTGCACCAATCCGAAGCCAGGAGCCAGGAGCTTCTTCCAGGTCTCCCACACAGGTGCAGGGGCCCAAGGACTTGGGCCATCCTCTACTGCTTTCCCAGGCCATAGCAGAGGGCAGGATCGGAAGAGGAGCAGCAGGGACTAGAATTGGTGCCCATATGGGATGCCAGCGCTTCAGGCCAGGGCTTTAACCCACTGCACCACAGTGCCGGCCCCATCATTATTTAAAAGCTGGCCACAACATCATTATTAGATCTTTCTGTTTGGTTTCAGGTTATTTATTTTTCAATTTTTAAATTGTGTGATTTTCTTTTACATGAATATACTGGGCAAAGTCCAATTAAGGTAAGTATATTTATCCTTTCAATTATTTTTTTCTCTTTTTTTAAATTTCATTTAATTATACAAGTTTCATGTATGTCATACATGCAGATTGAGGAACATAGTGATACTTCCCACTGCACCCTTCCTCTTCCCATGCTCCAACCTTCCTCCTCCTCCCTCTCCCATTCCACTCTTAATTTTTACAAAGATCTACATTCAGTTTACTTAACAATCGTACAGTTAACCCTACGCTAAGTAAAAGAGTTCGGCAAACAGTAAGAAGGAAAACCACATACCTTAAACATGATTTCTTTCTGGTGCAGGTATTTAGCCTAGAAGTTAAGAGGCAGGTTAGGGCTCCCACATCCCAGATCACAGAGCCTGGCCCAGTACTCAGGCCGGGCACCTCACTCCAGCTTCCTTCTAATACAGACCCTGGGAGTCAGTGATTCAGTCCATGCCACCCTCATGGAAAACTTGCATTTAGTTCCCAGCTCCCAGCTTCTGCCACAGACCTGCTCCAGTCATCACAGGTGAATCATTGAATAGACTTCTTTCCTCTCTCTCTCTTGCTCTCTCTCTCTGTCCTCCTGTCTCTCTGCTTCTCAAGTAAATGAAAAAAAAAATTAAAAATACTCCAATTTTTAAGAAAATCATTTCTTACTATCACCAAATAGCAGAGGATATAGGATATTTTGAAGACATTTATATATTAAGCTTCTTCTGTTACTGTAAAAACTGCTTGTGCATTTTAGAAATCTTAGAAGAGTATGAGGGGATAAAGCTGTATCAGGAACCCTGGAGGGGCTTAGGCGCAGCAAGAGAAACTATTCAATGGTTAGCCACAGAATGCAGCTATGGAGCAGAGGACAAGTGTCTCGCAGGACTCCACGCTAAGTCCTACACACGTCTGCAGCTATCAGTATGCACCAAAAAGCTGACATTTTAAAAAATCTAATTAAAAAAAAAAAAAAAGAAGCCGACATTTGGGCTGCTCTTGCCGAAAGCAGATAATTAGAGGACGTTGGTAATAAGAAAAAGGATTTCTGTCAGTCTACCCACTTCCATTCTGTTAGACCCATATATTGTATGCACCATAAAATATTTTTTAAACAGGTATGGCTAAAGAATGAGATTAAAAACCAGATACAGAGGTTCTCATTTTCTCCAACTCCCTAAGAGATCATCTGGAGTCCCTCACTTTGGAGACAGCAGCCCTTCATTGTCACTGTCATCCATGAGCAGCCTTTAAGTAGGGGATAGAGTGGTCAGGTTCCGCAGGCTCAGACAGAGCCTGGGGATAACCACCAAGGTGAAGTCAATGGTCTCAGCTCTGTTGTAGTTAGAGTCAGCCCTGGAGGTTTGAAGAAGTATGCACACTGAAGCCCCACCCATACCAACCAAAACAATAATTCTGGGGACAGGATCTGTGCTTTGGCTTTTTTTTTTTAATTCCTCAGTTGATTTTAATGTGCAGTCAAGGTTGAAAAAATCATTGAAAAAGTCAAGGCTTTGGTTTTCAAAGAGGAAAAAACAAAGGTACTTAACTTGAGACTATTAGTTCTGACTTAAAAACATTTATTCTACTACTTGCCCATCTAAGAGGAGAGAAAACGTTTCACTCTCTAATAAAGGAAGGAGACAGGGACATAAGAGAAAAAAGAAGCCGAAAAACTGTACATCTAATCTGAAAAATGGGAAGTTTCTCTCAGAAAAGGGCGGTTTTCATTTCCCAGGTCCAGGTTCTAATTCACTACATCTTAAACTGACCCAGCCTTTTGGCAGAACTTATTTTCATTCACCCAAATCACTTGTCCTATTAGATAATTTGGCATTATCTAATGATTATCACATATTGCAATTCTGGTTATTTCGTATGTCAAAATAATTCTGGCTACTTACTTTTTTTTTGTTTTGTTTTCATCAAGTTTATCTCTCAGTTGGGGGGAAGGGAGATGGTGGTGGAAAACTGACCTTAAAAAAATAAAAACACATTTTTTTTCTGTCTCTTAGGAACTGACTTCATCAAATTATCCTGGAGGGGAAAAGGCAAGTACAAAAATGTGAACTACAGGCAGCTGGAAAGCAAAATTCTACACAATGAATGACACACCAAATCCTGCAGGGAACTATGTACCACAATGCATTATTTCCTGTGGCTTCCTGCCTGGGGGACCCTAAAGAACAGTAAAAATTCAACCAGAAATGATTTCCTCAGCTGTCTCACTGATGGATTTAGCAAAGCTACAAAGATTTGGTCAAAATGTTAAGTCATTGTGAAATCCAAATATGTATACTTATAAATGTTTACATATTGATTCACAAGTTCCTAAAAATAAAAGTTACAAGCAATTTGACCTGGATTCCATTTTATCATGAACCTGGAATGCTGAAAATGCAGCCGTGGTCAAGGCATCAATTCTTTCATCAAAGTGAAAAGTCTATAAAATCATCAGCGTCTTTAGCCACATCCTCAAATTTCTCCACTTTACTCATCCCACAAAAGGTATTTTGACCTTAACTTTTGTGCTAAAGGAAAAGTTAATCAGCTTCTGTGGGACACCTAAAGAAAATAAAGTGGGCACTCTAAGTTTATTTTATGATGTTTAAAAAGGCAAAAACCGAGCTTGCACCACAAATAGGCTTCATCATAAATCCTGGGAGATCACGGGGGGATGTATGATGGCAGTGGACATCAGTTTGGCCACAGACAGTATTTATGAAACTGGGGATGAGTTGTCACAGCACATTCCAAGTCAGGACAGATAATATCAGTAATCAGTATCTGCTTTTGAGTTTACATGGTACCATCCATTGTCAAGTGATTTAAAATCGCTTATCATCCTTCCTTGACACACTTATTTCCATGATTCAGTGTCTCCATCTCCCTTACCTAGAAGCCTAACTCGTCTCTCATCTCACTCCAGCCCACCCTCAACATCAGCAGTGTTCTCTTACAACATATCTTGGAACTTGTCACCTTTGTTATTATTTCCGGGGTGTTCTGCCTCTCCTCACATCTCACCTCCTACTACTTTCCCACATTCACTCTTTACGCCATTCCCCAAGGATACTTTGGCTCTAAACTCTGTTCGTTTGCTATCTTTCCTTCATAAACACCTTCAACAACTCCTTTGCTGAACTGTCAAACTCTCACGTGGGCTTCTAGGTCGAGCCAAGGCTTCGCCTCTTCTGGAGGAACCTTTTCAGAAAGCTCCAGCATTGGTCTCTCCAGATTTTGCATTAACCTCCATATATTTTATTGTCATTTTTATCACCATTGCCTCCCAATCTGTGTACTCATTCCTCAGCTCTCCCCTCTAACTAGGAAATGAGCCCTACTGTCAAGTCATCTTGGTATCTCCAGGGCCCAGAAGGTGTCCAATTCAAGGAACTAATACATTCAATTGATAGAATTGTTGAAAGGATTTCTATTTCTATTCGAGGTAGATAAAATGGAAAAATACAAGGGGGACTCAAGGCTATTTCATCTAAGTCAAACATGAGAAATTTATTTTACTATGAGCCATTTACGGAAAAAGAAAACTGTCCATTTGCTGCATTATAAAAGTTATATAAAATGAAAATTTATTTAGTGAATGAAATAATTTAAATGTGAAAACAGGCACTTTCTGTTGGTATCCAAGCAGATTTAAGAAGTAGCAGCCCAGAGATAGTTGGCTGATATTTCATCCCCAAATCCACTTGAAGCAGGATCCTAAAGCTGAGAAGTGGCCCTTCGCTCTTCCTCACCCGGGGTCATTGATGCTTGGCACTTGGATGATGGAGAGCCATAGGACCACATGGTCTTTGTTCCCCAGGAAGGCCTTTGTCCAAAACCTCATCATCCTCTCTCTGCAAGGGACCTCCTCAGTCTCTCTACCTACATGGATTTTTCCTCCCATCCCTCACTTTTGTGAGCCAGGTGCTAGCGTTAAAACTTGGCAAAGAAAAAAAAGAAATTAAAGCTGCTCTTTAGCACTGTCATGCAGATAATACCCTAAGGGGAACGCCGGCATCCATGAATAGTTTCTGCACTGTGACTCACAGGGCCCCCAGGGGTTAGGCAGCAATTTGGGAGACCGGTTGGATGGGGCATCTTTTGACTATCCTATCGCCTACAGAGACTGAGCATTTCTGAAGCCTTCTCATGGTCCCAGGCCACATGGAACTCACAAACACTCACGTTGTATCTACAGAACATCAAACCGTCCATCTAATTTAACCAAGAGAATTATTTTCGAACACATCCATGTAGGTTCTTTTCATCTGGTAAAAGGTGAAATAAGTAGACATTTAAATACATAAATAATCTAAATCTACATGATTGTATTAGTGTTGCACTGACATCATAAAGTACAGTTGAAGTGGATTCTGCTCTGAACTTGTGGGATTACCACGTCAGAGAGGAGGAACTGATACTTTTCGGGCATCTGCCAACTGTCTTATAAACATAAACTCACTTAGTGATTCAACACCGCTATGAGGTGGGCATTACGTAGTCCCATTTTACAGATGGGGAAATCAAGACTCAAAGAGTCAGGTGACCTTTCTGAGTTCACATAAACAGCATTTGATGGAGCTGGAATTTGACCTTTGGTCTGTGTGTCTACAAATCCAGGGTTCTGCTCTCCACACCACACCTCTTCCAGAGACCCAGATGGGCCAAGATAGTGCACACAGGCCTGACTCCATAGCTGTACATAAACCCTCCCACACAACTCCAGGAAAGGAAATGTCTCATCTGCTTAGAAATTCCTGTAGAACGAGCCTCACCAGAACAGCATCGAACTAAAATCTTGGCTTCACAAACAACACCAGTACTTGTCATTGTGCTGAGAAAAGAAAAATTTCCCCACATTTGAATATTAGCAGGTCATTTCTTAACTATTTTTATGTAGTTAATTATTTTTATTTCTTTTTGTTTGTTTTAATCAAAAGTATACATGGGGGCCAGTGCTGTGGTGTAGAGGGTAAAGCTGCCACCTGCAGCACCATCATCCCATATGGGCGCTGGTTCGAATCCCAGCTGCTCCACTTCCTATCCAGCTCTCTGCCATGGCTTGGGAAAGCAGTGGAAGATGGCACAAGTCCCTGGGCCACTGCACCTGCTTGGCAGACCTGGAAGAAGCTCCTGGCTCCTGTCTTCAGATCAGCACAGCTCTAGCCATCGTGGTCATCTGTGAAGTGAACCAGTAGATGGAAGACTCTCTCTCTCTCTCTCACTGCCTCTCTGTAACTCTGCCTTTGAAATAAATAAATACATTATTTTCTTTAAAAAAAAGCATACATGTACATTGTTTAATGAATTCAATTTATAAGGCATGTTATGAAAAATAAGAGACCCATGGGCCTCTCCCCAGCCCATTTCTCCCCATTCCAAAGGCAACCACATTCACAGTTTTAAGCCAGTTTATTTTTTATTTTGTTTGACTGGTTGGTTCATGCATCTGGTGCTTCCACAATCCTTTTATACCATATTTGCTTGTGTTGCTAATTTGATTTTTGAAGTGTAGGTGTTTTCTGTGACTGATCACTGTGGGCTATAAGAGCACAGCTTTCTGTAGCCACTGCCTCCCTCCCCAAATGCCCTTCCCATGGATTTATCCACTCAGTATCATAATATCACCATTTTGGTTAGATTAATGCTTCATATTTATAGTACTGTAGGCATGCTAATTCTTTTCTTGCTTTTTGGCTCAAACTTTTGTTTCCCTGGAGTTGGCTTTTGTCAGTTTTGCCACATATTCTATGTGTTATCACTAAATTAAACCCAAACTTTTCATCAGTTGCTTAAACTTTTTCTTAAAATATTCAAACATATTAGAAATGCTTTAATTTTCTTGAAAAAAAAAAAAGAATATTTTCTCACCTCCCATAACATGCATCAGCTGGACAGATGGTCTTGGACACCAGTTGCACACATGTCACCCAGTGTCTCCTTTCCTTATGTCCTGGAAGTTCGCTTTGCCTTGTACCCTTCATCTTCCTCTGTCTTATTCCCTCGTTCTTGTGGAGCACATCCTCAAGGAGTTTTGAGAATACGTGGATTCAAGGTAAACACTTTTGACACTGTACCTCACTGGAATCCAACTTCTCTCTGTTTTTACCTTTCCACATTTCCAGCCTTCCAATTCTTTTCCCTATCTTTTGAATCCCATGCAGTTTGTTGCAAATCTCTTAACCTAGAATTACCCAAGACTGACCAGAGCATTCCAATAGTAGTCTGAAGGCTAGAATATAAGAATTACTGTGTAATTCTTAAATTTGGTAAAATTATAAATTCATTTCTGCCACAGTTGCATGTTGCAGTTATCATACATCTGTCTTTCCTGCCTCCCTGTGTTCCTGTTTAGGATTAGAATCTCTAACTCTTCCATTGTCAATTTGAATTCCTTTCTTATATTCTGAAGTGCTAAGAACTCTTAGTATCAGCCTTACTGAGTTTCAAGTATCACTCAAATCACTGAGCATAAAATACACTGGCCAAATCAAAATTATTACATATGAGAATGACTGTCATATATATGACATTATTCCTTAATAAAGAAAACAATGCCTCTGTGGTTGACTCAAGATATCTGATTTCCAGGAGGATTTATCCTGTTTTTTTTTGTTTGTTTGTTTGTTTGTTTGTTTGTTTTAACAAGGGCACTCAGCTTCTACTCTTCAAAGGCAATCTACTTTCTTATTTAAAAACTTAGGCAATGGGGCCGGCACTGTGGCGTAGTAGGTTAAGCCTCCACATGCAGTGCCAGCATCCTATATTGGCACTGATTTGAGTCCCAGCTGCTCCTCTTCCAATTCAACTCTCTGCTGATGGCCTGGGAAAGGAGTGGAAGATGGCCCAAGTGCTTGGGCCCCTGTACTCACTTGGGAGACCCAGAAGAAGCTCCTGGTTTCGGATCACACCAGTTCCAACCATTGCAACCACTGGGAAGTTAACCAGTGGATGGAAGACCTCTCTCTGTGTCTCTCCCTCTCTCTCTCTCTCTCTCTGTAACTCTGTCTCTCAAATAAATAAATCTTAAAAAAAAATTAGGCAATGCATAATTCATTTTCCAGACCTCAAGCCTCCATCCTGTGAATACTAAGCAGGTATACTTAAAGAAGCAGCGTTGTATAGCGAAACAACACTTGCTTGAAGGGTAAAAAAAACTAATGCTACTAGTGATTTTTGTCATCAATATTTATTGGAACTATTACTAATCCAATATTTACTTTTTTAAGATTTTATTTGAATAAGTAAAGAGCTGGATCAGAAGAGGAGCAGCCATGACTCCAACTGGCGCCCATATGGGATGCTAGCAGCTGCAGACATAGGCTTAGCCCACTACACCACAACACCAGCCCCTCCAATATTTATTAATTCATCAAATATGTACTGAGCAGCTATTGTGTGCTAGGTACTGTACTATGCTGGGCACTGGTGCTAAAGAGAGAAAAAAGGTAAACACAGTCCCAGTCCTTGTTCAATGGGACCATAGACACTGAACAAGTAATGACAAGTTGATCATTACAATGACTTGGCCTCCAAGAGGCTGTTTCCCCACACGTAAATGAAGAAAATAATCCCACCCATAGGTTCACAAGATCATAAAGTAGAAAAACTTTACAAGCAGCTTTTCTTTTTTAAGGGTTATTTATTTATTTGAAAGGTAGAGTGATAGAGGGAGAGACAAAGAGAAAGAGAGCCTCCATCTACTGGTTCAGTCCTCAAACAGCAACAACAGCCAGGGCTGGGCCATCTTGAAGCCAAGACCCAGGACTCTATCAGGATCTACCATGGGGGTGACAGGGCCCAAGAACTTGGGTCATATTCTGCTGCCTTCCTGTACAGTCAACTGGATTGGAAGTGGAGCAGCCAGTGCTCCAACATGGGACACTGGCATCCTATATGGTGGCTTAAGCCACTGCTCAAGTCCCTGGGCTCCTGCACCAATATGGGAGTCAAGGAAGAATCTCCTGGCTCCCAGCTTTGGCCTGGCCTAGCCCCAGTCATTGTGGCCATCTGGGGAGTGAACCAGTGAATGGAAGATCTCTCTCTCTCCTCTCTCTCTCTTTCTCTCTCTCTCTCTCTCCTCCATCCCTCCCTTCTTTTCTCTCCATAAATTCTGCTTTTCAAAAATGATTAAATCTTTTTTAAAAGAGCAAATAAACAGGAAGCCCAAAATAAGTAATTAACTTTAAGTTTCAAAATGATATAAAAAATCAACTCCTAGTAAAGTTTCATCCTACAGGAAAATTTTCTAGCAATGCTAAAACACAGTCAACTAAGTATTTGGAAATGCCAGCTGATATGCTTTCTGGCATGTCTACAGGATTGATGGATTTTAAATCTCTGGAACACTAAAATTTATATAGCAGAAAACGGGAGGACAGCCTCATGGCTAAGACAGGCGAATCCCATGCCAAAGTGCCTGGGTTTGGAGTGCCTGGATTCAGAGTTCCTGGCTCCAGCTCCTGATTCCAGCTTCCCATCAGTGCAGACCCTGGGAGGCAGTGATGACTGCTCAAGTAATTTGGTTCCTGCTGCCCACCCATGGGAGACTAGTAATGAATTTCTAGCTCCTAGCTCTTGCTGTGGACCAGCCCTTATCCAGCTCCAGAGGTTTTGGGCATTTGGGGAGTAAACCAGTGGACAGGAGCTCTTACTGTCTCTTTATCCCTCTTTCTCCCTCCTTAGCCCCTCCCTCTCAAATAAATATAAGCTAGCTAAATATCTGTTTACAATATATATATAGCAGTCAGAAAGAGTTTTCCATAGAAGGTAAATGTCTTGGTTCCTTTTCCCCTTGAAGGCCTAAGCTGTGATTTCTGTTCTCATACAACTGCAGATTGGAAGGGCTAGAAGGGTCTAGGAATTGTCCAGTTCAGTCTCTTGGTTTTTCGAAGGAAAGATAACATAGGTCCAGAGCGATGAGGTGGTTTGCCAGTTGCAGAACTGGGACTAGAACCCAAGCATCATCTTCTCTGGGACAGGAAGCAGTAGCAGCCTACTAACACTGCCTGGTATCCAGGGAATTTGCTTGTCTGCCAGGCACAGAGCTGACCCTGCAGAGCCTAATTCCAAGATGGTTACACATACATTCCAGATAAATATGCATCTTCATTTAAGTTGAATTAGATTGTAGAATGACAGACAAATACACCAACAACATTAGCCTTTTAAGAATAGAAAAAGAGGGCTAGTGCTGTGGCTTAGCAGGTAAAGCCGCCACCTGCAATCCTGGCATCCCATATGGGTGCCGGTTCAAGTCCCGACTGCTCCACTTCTGTTCCAGCTCTATGATAATACGCCTGGGAAAGCAGTGGAAGATAGCCCAAGTGCTTGGGCCCCTGCATCCACATGGGAAGAAGCTCCTGGCTCCTGGCTTCCAATCAGCCCAGCTCCAGCCATTGTGGTCTTTGGGTAGTGAACCAGAGGATGGAAGATCTCTGTCCTTCTCTCTCTCCACCTCTGCCTCTCTGTAACTATGTCTTTCAAGTGAATAAATGCATCTTTAAAAAAATAGGAAATAAGATATTTAATATTATAAAATCACTACTCCTTAACAGAAGGGAGTAGAAAGTCCTGCAGAGAACCTTATCCAACTACAGCAGCAGGTCCCAACACACCATCCTAATTAACTGGTTCGTCCCCAGATCTGCCCTGGTCCACTGTGTCTTTCACATGGAAAGCAGCTACCTCCTGCCCACAGCCCTCACTATCTAAATAAATAATTAATTCTTTAAACCCCACCACCACCACCAAAAAAACACAAAAACCCACTATCAGCGGTCCCTGCCCTCACTTTCAGCCAGATCAGGTTCAGCCCCTTTCTCTAACCCTCCACCACTGGCAGACCTTAAAGCAAAACAAAAACCCGGAAAGCAGTTCCTCTTCACCGGTCGGAGAACAACTGACCCGGTGGATCAGAAATTGCGAAATGGAATACTGGAGAGAACATGGACTCTCCAGGAAGTCTTCAGTCTCTGAGGCTCAATTTCCTTATCTCTAAGCTGCTGTTAATAATGCTTATCTTATGGAGTTGTAGAGACTCAATGGAGATATTTATAAAATATCTACCACATCTTTCCATCTCTCTTTGCTGCTGGCTTCTCCTCACTTTTCTCAGAGCCTACTGAATATGCAAGTATTGGCATTCATTACTCAATTATCTCTACATTTCTATATATATTTGAAATTTTCCATTAAAAATGTAAAGCTAAAAGGATTATTTTCTGATGCTAACATCATTTAGTAAATACAAATAATCTTTCAATCATATGGACTTGGGTAATGATCTTTTTAATAAAGAACAATAATGCAGAAGCTAGGCAAAATAATTTTATTCAAATCAAGACATCTTATAAAATATCTAGTGTTCTTCAGGAGGCCTTATTATAATATGTAAGCTACATGAAATGATATAAGGGTACTTCAAAAAGTTTGTGGAGCAATGGAATTAAAAGATAAGTATATTTTCTTGCAAAAAAAATGAAATCCATGCATAATTTTCTCACATAATACATTTTCCATGAGCTTTTGAAGACCCCTCATATTAATGATAAAATCACTTAATAATGCTAAAGCAATATTATTCTAAATATATATGTACATTTTGAAATATTTTTATAAAAATATCTATTTCCAGGGCCGGCGCCGTGGCTCACTAGGCTAATCCTCCGCCTAGCGGCGCCGGCACACCGGGTTCTAGTCCCGGTCGGGGCGCCGGATTCTGTCCCGGTTGCCCCTCTTCCAGGCCAGCCCTCTGCTGTGGCCAGGGAGTGCAGTGGAGGATGGCCCAGGTGCTTGGGCCCTGCACCCCATGGGAGACCAGGAAAAGCACCTGGCTCCTGGCTCCTGCCATCTGATCAGCGCGGTGCGCCGGCCGCAGCGCGCCGGCCGCGGCGGCCATTGGAGGGTGAACCAACGGCAAAAGGAAGACCTTTCTCTCTCTCTCTCTCTCTCACTGTCCACTCTGCCTGTCAAAAAAATTAAAAAAAAAAAAATATCTATTTCCATTTACAGTTCATGTAATTAATAATAATTTGAGAATTGCTCACCTCCAAACTGGGTATCTTTTCAAAAATATTGATAGTTATTAGATATTATATGTTGCCTGAATATAGCTGATGAAATCATACTCAGCTTAATACATTTAAATAAAATTACTGTGTTCATAGTTCAGAATAAATATCTGACTACATTCTTTAGAAAGTATTGTTCTCCACTTATGAGGCAATATTTTGCCCTTTGTGACAAAATCTCATTCTTCTTACCTAAACTGCAAAATCCTTTTTTAAAAAAAAAAGATTTTTTATTTATTTATTTGAAAGAGTTACACAGAGAGAGGAGAGGCAGAGAGACAGAGACAGAGAGAGAGAGAGGGGTCTTCCATCCACTGGTTCACGTCCAGAGCTGCGCCAATCCAAAGCCAGGAGCCAGGAGCTTCTTCTGAGTTTCCCACGCAGGTGCAGGGGTCCAAGGACTGGGGCCATCTTCTACTGCTTTCTCAGGCCATAGCAGAGAGCTGGATCAGAAATAGAGCAGCCGAGCCTCGAACCGGTGCCCATGTTGGATACAGGCACTGCAGGCGGCAGATTTACCCACTATGCCACAGCACCGCCCCCATAAAATTCTTTAAATTCATGGTTCTTTGTACTTCTTGCGACCAATGCAGTTAAATATTTACTTAGTCTCTCGGAATTTTAGCTTCCTAAGCTAGATGAATAATATAACTTTGCATTTATAATAACATCTTTTTAAAAGAGTTCATAATGCACTGAACTACTCTATTATTAATTCCGAAGCATTCCTCTGGACTTAGTAAAGGGTATGTATTAAACCTAGCTTACAAAACAGGAGCCACAGCCACAAGTTGAGTGATTTACCCAAGGTCACAGAGAAACAGGGTTGTAAATCTCAAATGATACGATGCACGGCCAGAGTTTGACAACCATAAAGTATTACACGTTTGCAAGTGAGGACCAGGGACATGAATATGAATAGATTTGTGGTGAGCTCTTCTACTTATTGACTGCTATTCTTAACATTCTTTTCCCTGGACTTTTATTAGGTCAAAACTAAAATATCTGCTACCAAAACATCTCATAGCACAATGAGGAGTAACAAGAAAGTAGGAAACAAAACAAACTCCTTGGAAATATGGTGCCATATAATTTTTATGGATATTAATAGTGACTCTACTATTAAAGTAGCCTACACAACTCATTTATTTATTTTTTTTTAGAAAAGAATAAAACAATCCAGAAATCTGACCCAACTAATTTGGAGATTGAGTTGCAATCTTCTAAATCTCTCCTGCTGCATCTACTCAATTTCCTACTTGGCTGGAGAATTGTTGAGAAATTTTGTAGTGCATATTAAGTAATGTTCCTGTACACCCACAGCACATCAGCAAAATTTGTATATTAGTCTTCCTAATTCTCAGAAATGTTTCAGAGCATAATGAGCTACTTCAAAGGGGTCAGAGGGCTTCTAATGAAAGGTGTTTAGGATGTGCCAAATACCACAGTTGCTATGAAAATTATCAACCAACTAGAAACACTAGCTATTTTATGCCAAAACACAGTGTTTTAACAATGATTCATTTTTGGTCATTAGCTGATTATTCTGAGTTCTCGTTATGGTGAAACTATATTAACACCAAGGAAAAATACATTTTCAGACTTGGCTTCTTTCATGTGATGGTGCCACATCTCATGTACCAACTATAAATTCTTTGCCTCTGGGACTGCGAATGCATGAGGATGTAATGGAAAGTTGGTATCACATGGCAAGACATTTGTTCCCATTGCAGAGTGAGGCTAGCTCTAAAATTCAAACCCTAATGAGAACAAGTATGTAGATGAGAGCGGCCAAACCAAACACATGAAGAAAACAAAGCCCAAGGAGTCTCTAAAATTTAAAAAAAAAAAAAAAACCTAGGTATTCTTTTATCCATAGCTTTTAGATGTTGATTTCAAATTGAACCTTTTCCCTAACAGCTTGTTAGTATAGTATAACTATACTAATTTGTTAGTACAGCATAACTATTGTTAGTATAGTTGGTATAGTATAGTATAGTCTTACATTGAAAAGGAAAAAAGATAAGAATGTTTTACCCTCAGAGTGACTTTATTTATCAGAATTTTCTGTGTAAAGGAAATGTTATATCAGCTAGCTATTATACCAAATATTTAAAATATTTCAGTGTGCCTTGACTAGTGTCAAAGTAACATGTACTCTTGATCAAAATTTCAATTTTACCCTTTCTACAGAATAATAAATATGTTGTATTATCAAGGACTACTATACATGACCCAGTACACAGCTTGTATATTTTTAAAATTTTTTCAAAAAATAAGATGCTTTAATAAAAAGGCAAGGAAAACACTTCCATGTAATAATTCAAACGGTCTCCTTTTTTCTTCTAAAAGACACACCTACAAAAATACCTGTCTTGGCCAGCACCGCGGCTCAACAGGCTAATCTTCCACCTAGCGGCGCCGGCACCCTGGGTTCTAGTCCCGGTCGGGGCGCCGGATTCTGTCCCGGTTGCCCCTCTTCCAGGTCAGCTCTCTGCTGTGGCCAGGGAGTGCAGTGGAGGATGGCCCAAGTGCTTGGGCCCTGCACCCCATGGGAGACCAGGAGAAGCACCTGGCTCCTGCCATCGGATCAGCGTGATGCAACGCAGCCGCAGCAGCCATTGGAGGATGAAACAACGGCAAAGAAAGACCTTTCTCTCTGTCTCTCTCTCTCACTGTACACTCTGCCTGTCCAAAAACAAAACAAAACAAAACAAAAAAAAAAAAACAACCTGTCTTTGCAGAACATTTCCCAGTGTGCCAAGATTCATCATTTTAGGCATGTTTATTAGTTTACATTCATAATTGATGAATGAAAATGTTGCAGAACATAAAAATGAAAATGTTATCATTATATTAGAAAATGATGAGCTCTATGGAGAAAAATAAAGTGGGAAAGAACAGAAGATGGAGATGCTTTCAGTTTTAAATTTGAGGATTCTTCAAAAAGTTCATGCAAAATGTGTATTAGGAAAAAACTATACAGACATTTCAAAAAATTTCTATCAAAGCAATTTATCTCTTAATTCCATTTTTCCCATAAACTTCTGGAAGCTGCTTATAATGCAGTCTGGGTAAACCTCATGGAAAGGTGACATTTGAGCCCAGACTTGAAGGAGGTGAGGGAATATCTCAGAGGATAAGCAGAAGGTACAGCAAGTGTAAAAGTCCTGAGGCAGGAGAATACCTTGGTAGACTGGAACAGCTACTATGGCTGGAGCAGCGAGCATAGCACAAATCGTGTAGCCGATTGTTAGGATCTTAGCTCTTGCTCTGAGGAAGATGGGAAGCATTAGATTTGAGCAAAGTTATAGGAATCAGAAAAATTTCAATCACTTGGCTGTTTCCACTTGTCCTGACAGGAAACTGAAGACAGGCTTCAAAGGGAATTTTGAGTATAAACTAATGAAAAAAATTATAGAAATATGGGCAAAGTGAAGCAACCCGACAGCGGACACTGAGGCGCTTGTGGGCTGGTACTCTGGGATGCCTTTATAACGCCTGGATCTGAAGAAGCACGCAGCAACAGCTGGAGTCATCTGATAGGAGCTCCAGGGATGCTATCATTACCAGGATGTCAGCCCAGCTGGAAGGGCGGGGGAAAGAAATGCCCCAAACTCTCTCTTCTACTGCCCTCTGATCTCCTGCCAGCAGTTCTTATTGGCTGAGCCCAACTGGAAACCACAAGACAAGAGATCCTTGGTGATGAAGGCCTTGGTGATGAAGGTCATAGCACCCCATTCCTGGAATGCAGAGGAGTGCATCAAAGAGCAGGGAAACAATGGGAATGGAACCAGGCGATAACCAGCACACTGGAGTGTTACCAAAGCTGGTAAAAAGACATTTGGGGGACCCATTTATATGCTGACTGCTCCATGGAAAACCAAGAATACCCACTTGTCCCTTGGTTATCGTGATTCACAAAATCTTAGCACTAAAAATAGGCATCCTCTTACTTTACAGTTAAAGAAACAGATTGAGAGAAGTCATGGCTGCCTCAAAGACACACAGCTAGACAGAATGCTGCAGAGCCAGCAACACAGCTGGCTCACTACCCAGATGCATGCAACAGCCAAGGGCTGGACCAGGCTGAAACCAAGGAGCCTGGAACTCCGCCCAGGCCTTCAGTGTGGGTGCCAAGGACCTAAATACCCACGCCATCACCTGCCTCCCAGGGTGCAAATCAGCAGGAAGCTGGATCAGAAGCAGAGAAATTGGGATGCGGGCATCCCAAGAATGGACTTAAGCTTTGCACTGAACATCTGCCCCCTAATATTATCTTTGATGGCATTGAACTATATAATATTCCTGAGGAGTAATTCATCCTTAGATAGCATGCATGAAGTATCACTTGCCACATCTCACCACTAAAACTCTAGTCTCATCTTGTGTTATACCTTTACAAGGTTACTTTTGGCCTCGGATGGAATCTCTGGGTACTTTTTTAAAAGACACAAAAGTAATACATCTAGTGGCCATTAGGGGAGTGAACCAATGGAAGGAAGACCTTTCTCTGTCTCTCTCTCTCTCACTGTCTAGGTGCCTAGGTCAGCTGTTTCCACCAGTGCACCAAAGTGTAGCCTTATTAATAAAGCAACGTCCCATGGAACAGAAAAGAGATCACTCTCTGTGTAGTTTCTAAAGGAAAAGCAGCTCACTAGTACCAAAATGTATGGCCTTGTCCCCTATCTCTTCCATATGGGACCCTCCTCTCTGGACCTTTGACGAATACCTGAATTCTTCAAAGTGTCTCTAGATTTATTTACGTGTATTTTTATGTCCTGGCTTTGTGGTGTGGTGGTTTAAGCTGCTACCTGCGATGCCGTTATCACATATGCGCACTGGTTTCTAGTCCCAACTACTACACTTCAGATCCAGCCCCCTGCTAACATGCCTGGGAAGCAGCGGAGGATGGCCCAAGTGCTTGGGGCCCCATACCTTGTGGGAAACCCAGAAGAAGCTGTTGGTTCCTGGCTTTGGCCTGGCCTAGCCCTGGCAGCTGCAGCCATTTGAGGAGTGGACCAGCAGATGGACGATTTCTCTCTCTCTCTCTGTACTCTGTCTTTCAAATAAATAAAATAAATCAAAAAAATAAATTAGCTCGTGGCTGCTGCTGTGGCATAGCAGGTAAAGCTACCGCCTGCAGCGCCAGCATCCTATATGGGCGCTGGTTTTAGTCCTGGCTGCTCCACTTCTGATCCAGCTCTCTGCTATGGCCTGGAAAAGCAGAGGAAGATGGCCCAAGTCCTTGGGCTCCTGCACCCCCGTGGGAGACTTGGAAGAAGCTCCTGGCTCCTGGCTTCAGATTGGTGCAGCTCTGGCTGCTGTGGCCAATTGGGGAGTGAACCAACAGATGGAAGACCTCTCTCTTTCTCTCTCTCTCTCTCTCTCTCTCTCTCTGTCTCTCTCTCTCTCCCTCCCTCTGTTTCTCTCTCTCTCCCTCTGTTTCTCTCTCTCTCCCTCTGTTTTTCTCTCTCTCTGTAACTCTGCCTTTCAAATAAATAAATCTTTAAAAAAATAAAAAACAAATTAAAAAAAGACCCTGGCTCCTGACTTTGGCCTGGCCATGCCTTGGCTGTTGCAAGCATTTAGGGAATGACCCATAAGATGGAAGATCTTTAAAAAAAAAATTAGCTCTACTTATTGGAAATAATCTTTGTCAGTCGATTATATCATTTATCTAATAATTACATTTTTAAAAAATGACTTCCTCTTTACTTTTATTCAGAGTTGTTTGATTTATTTTTAAAGTGGAGCATCTGAAGTTTCTCTTGAGTAATCCCAGTCACTGCCCTTAGAGTTAAGATTTCATTCAGAAAAAGATTTCTTTTTTGTACACAGTTAATTTACTATAAAGTAACTAAATATCTATATAAGAATGTCTTTTAGATTGTAAAATATTTCTATCATTTTGGTATGACACAAACATTATAATCCCATAAGAAGGAACTACTTTTTGGGGCCAGTCCTGTGGTACAGTGGGTTAATCCTCCGCCTGTTGCGCCAGCATCCCATATGGTCGCCAGTTCGAGTCCCGGCTGCTCCAGTTCTGGTCAAGCTCTATGCTATGGCCTGGGAAAGCAGTGGAAGATGGCCCAAGTCCTTGGGCCCCTGCACCCATGTGGGAGACCTGGAAAAAACTCCTGGCTCCTGGCTTCGAATGGGTGCAGCTCCAGCCATTGCAGCCAATTGGGGGAGTGAACCAGTGGATGGAAGACCTCTCTCTCTGTCTCTCCCTCTCACTGTTTGTAACTCTACCTCTTAAATAAATAAATATAAAATCTTTTAAAAATTTTTTAAATAAAAAAGAAACTAATCTTTGATCGTGTAAGTTTTTGTTAAGATCTTTCTAAGCATAATACACAACATATTCTAAACTATTAGCAATTAAGAAGACAAAAAACGTTTGTCTAAATCACATGCTAATCCGCTGCTTATAACCCTCTTGTGGCTTCTGATTATTTTTTTATGTATTTACTTATTTGAAAAAATTACAGAGGGGTAGAGAAAGAAAGAGATCTTCCATCTGCTGGTTCAGTCCCAGATGGCCACAAAGGTTGGGGCAGACTAAAGCCAGGAAACAGGAGCTTCCTCCGGGTCACCCACGCGGGTACAGGGGCCCAGGCACTTGGACCATCTTCCACTGCTTTCCCAGGCAGGGAGCTGGATTGGAATTGGAACAGCTTGGACTTGAACCAGTGCCCCCATGGGATACCAGCACTACAGATCTGCTTTGCCACAATGCCGACCCCTTCTGATTACATTTAAAATAAGTTATGTGTTCTTCATTTGGCCAATAACGCCCACATGATCTGTGGTCCCTGCCTACTTCTTCTTAGGTGCCCCCCAGCTCCCTCCCCACCACACAGGGGTTTCCACCACAAGGCTGTTGTCTTCACCCGTGTCTATTCTCAAATGTGCCTTCCCCAGTGATTGTAGAGCTTGTCCTGAATCAAAGAGCCCTTCTCAGGCCCTCACATACAGGATACCTCTCTAGGGAGGCCCATCCTACAAGTTGCATTGTTATTTCCTTTCTTCTCAACACTTAACGAATACAATTATGTATTCATGACATTATGGCCAATAACAGAGTGTATATATGATAGTGACCCCATAAGGTTATTTCGCCTAGTGACGTCATAGCTATCTTAGTTTGTGTAAATAGACTGTAGGATGTTTGCACAAGGCATGACTGCATTTGAAATTGCCACATTTCTATGTTTAGTTCTTTGCTGTCTATTTCCTCTATCAAAATCTAAGGTCTTGTGTAGCTCACAACTGTTTTCTCCAAGTCCAGCAAAGAGGGTATCACATAGTAGGCTTCCAAATACAGGTTGAATGAATAACATGTAAAACTAGTGTTATATTTGGGGTTGTTTGTTCATAAGATAAATTTGATGCTACTAGGAAAATTTTTATGCCAAAATAAAATATTTCAGTAAACTATTTTTGAACACAAGCACACATTTAAAGAAATTCAGTGGAGAATACTTTAATAATTTGAATGAATCAGCACCAAATTGTTATTTTTCTTAAAATATGCATTTTTGTAAAAGGGAGTTGAATTATTTTCCTTAGGAAGTGGAATCATTTTGTATTGAGGTAGTACCATAAAATAAACAAAAATAAAATGATTATAGGCTAAAAAGATAGAATTAGATCAGTTGTTGAATAAACATAAGCAAACTGCAAAGAAGAGACATTACTGTCAAAATCCAGAAAAAATGAAGGGTAAAGTTCTAAATATTTTTAAGAGGAAAACGTACTTGTGTCTAGTTGATTTCATTTAAAATAAGCAAGTACCATAAAACGGGTGTTGAAATAACACTATTACTCATTTTGCATTAGGAAGTTGATGGCCAAAATTGGAATAACCCTGTGGTTAGCTTTTCACCTTCATTTTGCATTTCCCTTCTCTGTCTGTAGTTGAGTGGCTTCGTTCTCCTCCAAAGATCGTAGGTTAAGGATGGGGGAGGGAATGAGTATTAAACTGCAGAGAAGCAGCTCATTATACGTCCATATTAAGTGAACACTCAAATCTTTATGCAAATACAAATCATGGGCTGAACTTTTTAATAAGCATGAATGCTTTCAAAGTAGAATTTCAGGTACTCCAAAGTAAAATGCTAAAAAGGTTTTGTTCCCAGTGATTAAAGAGCTAGTTATTTGGGAATTAAACATAACTGGGAATATGAGGCAGTCAAGATGCTACCTGTGCCTTTCAACCCTTGTCTCCCATGAATGACCTTCAGGTTAACATTCAAGAACATTTAGATAATGTCCAGGTCTACTGTATAGAGGTTTCTACACTCTAGCGCATTTTTCTAAAACTTTATAAACCAATAATAGTGTAGACAGAGAGGACTATAATTCTGAAGTCCAGAAATTGGCAATGTCTTTCAATGTTCTTTTGTGTCAGTTACAACTTAAAATTACACATATATTACTACTTAAAGCAATTTATAATCACACCTGTGTGTACACCACACTCATTTATACAAGAAAGAACAGATGATGGTTCACTTTATCAAAGGAAATGCCACTACATGTAAATAACTCACTCACCTATTTCAGAATATGGCTTCTTCATAAAATCATGAATATTTAGTAGCTGCTTCTTTTCTTATTGACAAATGATATTGAAAATGGTATTACCGGCCGGCGCCGTGGCTCACTAGGCTAATCCTCCGCCTTGCAGCGCCAGCACCCTGGGTTCTAGTCCTGGTTGGGGCACAGGATTCTGTCCCGATTGCTCCTCTTCCAGGCCAGCTCTCTGCTGTGGCCCGGGAGTGCAGTGGAGGATGGCCTAAGTGCTTGGGCCCTGCACCCGCATGGGAGACCAGGGGAAGCACTTGGCTCCTGACTTTGGATCAGTGCGGTGTGCCGGCCGCAGTGGCCATTGGGAGGTGAACCAATGGAAAAGAAAGACCTTTCTCTCTGTCTCTCTCACTGTCCACTCTGCCTGTCAAAAAAAAAAAAAAAAGTTATTACCAATAGCTTCACATGGAATTGCTATCTTTTCTCCCACAGATACCAAAGCACTGCCACAACTTTACTTTTCTTCTGCATTCTTTCAGTGAGTTGGGTAGTTTAACAGCTGTTTGTGACAATGTTATTACCACAATATTCTTTGTTTTAGTAATGGGGAAACTGAGGGATTAATAAACTTGTCAGCAATCACCAAACAAGTTTACAGCAAAACCAGAATTTATTGTTGATCTTTCCAATTAGGCAAAGTACATCTCTTTCATTTTATTCCAAGTGGCCATTTATAATGTGCAAAAAAAAAAAAAAAACAAAACCCTACAGAAGTATTGTAGTCCTTAATAGCTAGTTCTATTTATGCTGTCCTATATTTTAGCATTTATGCTAGGTTGTAGAACAGAATTAATATTTTAGATTTAGATGTTTTAAATTAAATTCCAGGGGTTAGCATTGTGGCACATAGCACGTAAAACTGCCACCTACAACGCAAGCAACCCATAAGGCCAGCAGCTTGTGTCCCAGCTGCTCCACTTCCTATACAGCTTCCTACTAATGGCTTGGGAAAGCAGCAGAAGATGTCCCAATGGTTGGACCTCTGCACCCACATGGGAGACCCGAAAGAAGCTCTCGGCTCTTGGCTCTGGCCTGGTCCAGCCCTGACCACTGCAGCCATGTCAGAAGTGAACCAGCAGATGAAGCTCATGCTCTCTGTTTCTCTCTCACTCTTTCAAATATATATTTTTTAAAAAATTAATAAATTATCTGGGACTGGCTCTGTGGCGTAGCAGGTAAAGCTGCCACCTGCAGTGCCGGCATCCCATATGGTACCAGTTTGAATCCCGGCTGCTCCACTTCTGATCCAGCTCTCTGCTGTGGCCTGGGAAGGCAGTAGAAGATGGCCCAAGTCCTTGGGCCCCTACATCCATATTTATTTAAAAAAAAATAAAATAAATAGACATTGCTTCACTGTGTAGCAAACTCGAAGAGTGTCTCATACAGGTTTTCCTAAATGTGAAAATTGTAAACACCTTATTTTTAAGAATTTGTGCTCTCAATCAGATTACATTTTGCTTTATAAAAATATTCATGATATCTTATTAGCCTTAGTCCTTTCTCACTGCATTTTTCCTTTTTAGATAATATTACACAATGGTTCACTGCAAAGTTTTATTAATATGGTATTGTTCCAGAAATGGAACCCCAGGAAAATCACAGTAATAAATCAAAGACTATTTGTTTAGACAACTGATATTTATTTCTAGCAAATGCTTTTTGGAAACTGAAAACTACTCCTCCATTTTGTATTTTTCTGACAGTTTGATGATAAAAACAGAAAATAAACATAAGTGATTTCTAAACCCCAGAAAATGATTTGGCCTGGATACATACTGTCTAATTCCTAATGCACTCAAGGAATGTTCAATATAGGTCACTGGCTGGTTAATAGCATTTATGGTAAAGGGTTACTGCTCCTAGTCTAGGAAGATGCCTATGTATTTATTTATTTATTATTTATTGGAAAGGCAGGGAGATAGAGACAGATAGACAGGGATCTCCTGTCTCCTAGTTCACTCCTCAAATACTTGCAACAGCCGGGGTTGTGTCAGTCTGAAGCCAGGAGCAAGGTGCCCTAGTCAGGTCTACCATGTGGGCGGTAGGGACCTGCTGCCCCCTAGGGCACCCATTACCAAGAAGCTGGTATTGAAAGTGGAGAAAGGACTCAAACCCAGGCACTCAGGTGTGGGATGCAGGCATCCCAAGCAGATTGTTAGGTGTTGAGTCAAATGCCTCCCCAGCAAGATCCTTAATTTTAACGGAAAGTACTGTTTTCTTTTTTCTGCTCCAGAGTGTTTAATGTTTCATTATTTTAAATACAATATGCACTCACTGAAAATAAAAAGTCAGGTTTTCTTGAGTATCTGCAGTTAACATCCTAGGAGCTTGTGATTATGAAATAATTCACCATCTGGTACTGACACGGTTACATAATAATCTCGTAGAATCTGAGGGTATGCTGTTCACAAATGATGAAGAGATCTTGCTGTCACAGTTTTTTTTTTTTTTTCAACATTAGAAATAGTTCTTAGTTTTAGTTTTTAAGTGGGTTTTCCCCTCTGCGTTGTTCCTAAATGTGTTTCCCATACAGTGTTACAAGAAGTTTTTGAAGGAATTATGAAGTACAGGACAAGTTGGGAGCTCTGGGAGCGGTAACAAAGGTTTCTGGGTGCAGGCTTGGAGCCAAGGTAACTGGAGTAAGACCCTTACTCTTGAGGTTTCGGACTCCTGTGAATGAGGCAACCACATTGCTTATTAACAACTCTGCACACACACACACAAAACATATGTACTTATATGTATATCCTGTTTTCTGCCATTTTAATTAGTTATTTGAAGGCTTTTAAGTCTTTGAAATACATGACCTTTTGTACTTTAGAGAACCTTATACCATTTTTGCCCCCTACACAATAATTTCACATTTATTTATTTATTTATTTTGACAGGCAGAGTGGACAGTGAGAGAGAGAGACAGAGAGAAAGGTCTTCTTTGCCATTGGTTCACCCTCCAATGGCCTCCACGGCCGGTGCGCTGCGGCGGGCGCACTGCGCTGATCCGATGGCAGGAGCCAGGAGCCAGGTGCTTTTCCTGATCTCCCATGGGGTGCAGGGCCCAAGCACCTGGGCCATCCTCCACTGCACTCCCTGGCCACAGCAGAGAGCTGGCCTGGAAGAGGGGCAACCGGGACAGAATCCGGCGCCCCGACCGGGACTAGAACCCGGTGTGCCGGCACCGCTAGGAGGAGGATTAGCCTGTTGAGCCGCGGCGCCGGCCCAATTTCACATTTATTTTTAACAATGAGAATTTTTATAATTTCTTCACAGTGGTTTTGATGCAAGAAATCCTCTACCTTTTTAAAGTTCAAATGTATAAAAGAAGCTAAAGTCCTTAACCTTTTGGAAAACAGTACTTCAAAGAGAACTATTTTATTAAACATACACACAGATCCTTAAATATATAAATGAAACATTTCAATTTTATAAATCTTATTTCTTTTTTTTTTTAAAGATTTCTTTATTTATTTGAAAGAGTTACACAGAGAGAGGAGAGGCAGAGAGAGAGAGAGGTCTTCCATCCACTGGTTTACTCCTCAATTGGCCATAACAGCCGGAGCTGAGCCGATCCGAAGCCAGGAACCAGGAACTTCTTCCGGGTCTCCCACGTGGGTTCAGGGGCCCAAGGACTGGAGCCATCTTCCTCTGCTTTCCCAGGCCACAGCAGAGAGCTGGAGTGGAAGTGGAGCAGCCGGGTCTTGAACCGGTGCCCATATGGGATCTTGGAGCTTCAGGCCAGGGTGTTAACTGGCTGCGCCACAGCACCGGCCCCATAAATCTTATTTCTAATATGTCTTTTAACAACTTTAACCTTTCCTGATTACCAGAAATTTAGAATTTCATCTCTTCTAAATTAGTTTTATCTCTTCTTTCATTTCGTAATATATCCTTTACAACTTCTTTATGTAGAAATGGTCTTACATGTAACTAAGATTTTTCCTTTAAATGTGTGGTTTAAGGATATTATGACAAGTAATCAAGAAGTTACATAATAAGATAATGCAATGGTACACGCAACATTTATTTTTCTAAAAGCTCCACACCCAACAGTACTTTTAACAATGTGGTAAATATATGCAAAATTAAGCTTTTGTATGTTCATATTATATTTAACCTGTTGATCTGACTTATTGATGAAAAACTGTCCCTAACAATGACTAGAACTACAGATTTAGAAATGAAACATTCCATTAGCGCTCTCTGCCACAACAGCAGCATAATGTTACACTTTGTTCCTTTACTCTCCCACCCCCTTAAGAAACAGGGATGTTATTATGGGGTCTTATTTCACATCCTGACCTCAGTCACTTGGGTTTGTAGGATATGGTTTCTACTAAGGTTAAAAGACTTCTCTCTATAAATTAATTACAATTAAGACCATAGCAAATTCTCTATAGATTTTAATTATCAAAATCTTTTCAGATAAGAAGTGTGTCTACTCCTCAAAGATTTAAGAACTGAGTAAAACGACATACAACATACTGATTTATGGAAGTCATCAAGATGTGATTACTAAAGCTGCAACAGATAGGAAATCTTGATTTCCAGTAAGACTTCTTAGATTCTACCTAAATGATAACTTGCTTTAGTACATCAGAGTTCGAGAGCCACTACTCCTACTTTTTTTAATTGTTTGAAATTATGCCCTTCAGGGCCAATGCTGTGGCACAGCAGGTTAAAGCCCCGGCCTGCAGCGCCAACATCCCATAAGGGCACCGGTTTGAGTCCTGGCTGCTCCACTTCCAATCCAGCTCCCTGCTAATGTGCCTTGGAAAGCAACAGAGGTGGCCCAAGGACTTGGACCCTTGCACCACGTGGGAGACCTGGAAGAAGCTCCTGGCTCCTCACTTTGGATAGGCTCAGCTGGGCCATTGAAGGCATTTGGAAAGTGAGCCAGTGGATGAAAGATCTCTGCCTCTACCTCTCTCTGTAACTTTCTTTTTCAAATAAATAAATATTTTTTTAAAGAAAAATGAATGGTATTACCATTTGCCTTTGCTGGGAAGTAACCACAAAATGATAAAGTCACCAGCACTTTCACAGCTATTCTTTGCACCAGTTCAGGAAAGGGTGCTTTCTGACCTGTTACGGTTGTTCATGGTCCAACCAAAACCATGAACACCCTGGCTCCAACTAGCAGCTTTAGAATAAACAAAAGAAAGAACTAGATCTATGTAATACAGTAGGTTCCACATTTGTGGAGTCACTAGGCTGATTTCGTGCTGAAAGTGAAAACAGTCTCCAGAGTTGAAATGAACTCTGCCAGCCTGGAATCACAGCAAATTCAGGAAAATCAGGAATATGTTAGCAACCCCTAATCTTTTTTTAAACTGACTTCACCCTGGGCAAGTAACCCTCCCCTGATGCCATTGTTGGAGACAGAATTTCTGGCTGCAGGATCATTTTTCTGACTCAATCTGGCTTGCTTTACTTCGTTAATCATCCTGATTCCTCTCAACATTTCACTTCTCTTACTGTAGGACTCAACCTTTATTTTCAAGACTTTTTAAGTGATTTGGTTCCTCCCGCGGTATCCCTCTTTATCCCATTTAATTCTCCCCTCCAAGGTCCCCACGGCTATCGCCCTCATTTCACCAAGATTTTGCTAAACATTAGACACAGCACATGACCTCCAGCCTTCCAGTGTCTCAGAACAAACCGATGTACTAACATCAGATTAGCGAAGTCGCAAGCTTCTCTCGGCTTAGAATTAAAAACTGTCTTTAGCTCTTCATCGCTTAAAGAGCCAGCGAAAATTTTAAATTAAAAATATTTTAAAGAAAGAAACCGCTCCCCTTTTTTTTTAACCTTTAGCTCCGCCCATCCACCCCCAGCCTCCACGCGAAACTGCAGGAAACCGGAGGGGGCGGGGCGGTGACGTCACGACGCCGGTGCGTCACGGAGCGGCGCCGGCTGCGGCGCTGGCGGTAGCTGCGGCAGCGGCGGCATTTTAGTCGGCAGCGGCGGCGGCAGCGGGGCTGCTGCTCCTCCCAGCATCCCTGGCGCGGCCATTTCAGCCCCATCTTGGCCGAGGGGAGGGCGCTGCAGCCGCCGCTTCAGCAGTTTGAATTTCAGTTTCTCCAGGATTTACGAACCGGAGCACCGAGGAGGAGCCGAAGAGGCCACCACCGCTACCTCCCATCGTCGGAGCGCCTCCGCTCGCCGGCCAGCCGTCTGCCGCCGCCGCCGCCCCTCACTCTCCGGAGAGCCGCGAGGGGAGGCCGAGACCGCCGCCGCCGCCGCCGCCCGCGGGGGTGGCTCCCCCTGGGAGGGGAGGCCCGAGCCGGCCTTCCCTTCCCCCGGAGCGGGTTTCCGCCTGAAGACAGTCACCATGTCCCTGGGGCTGAGCTCCGGCTAGAGCCGGGGAGGGAGGGCCGCCCGCCCGGAGACCTTCAGCCAGCCCTGGCCCGCGGGCTCCCAGCTGAATCGGGAACCTCCGGCCTCGCCACTCCTCCCGTTCTTCCCTCCGAGCTGCTGCCGGCCGCGTCCTGAGGAGCCCGAGCGGGGCAGCGCCGCCCCTCACGCCGCCGCCGCCGCCGCCGCCGCCTCCTGCTCCTCCACCACCACCACCTCCTCCTTCTCCTCCTCCTCCTCCTCCTCCTCCTCCTCCTCCTCCCCTTCGCCCTCCCACTCCCACCCCCAGCCCAGGCCTGCTGACCGTGCCGAGCGCCGAGCTGGACTGCCCACGGCGGCCCGGAGACGAGGGAGGAAGCCGCCAGCGCGCCCCTGGGATCCCTCTCTTGCTGCGGCGGAGGGGGTTGAATTGAGGCGCCGCCGCACGAGTGCGACCGGGGGGCCGAGCCGCGGAGATCGACCCCGACAAGGCAGCGGGCAGGAGGATGTCTGAGCGAGCGTCCGGCGCCCGCATCAGCCCGTGACTCCTCAGCTGCGGGCCGCCCACCCCAGCGCGGACTCGGACTTTGTCTTTGGGGGCCCCCTTGTGCGCTGCCCTTCGCCGTTTCCGGCAGGATCCCCGAGGAGCCGGCGTGCCCGTGTGTCCTCCAGCCTTCCTCACCATGTCCAAGATGCCGGCCAAGAAGAAGAGCTGCTTCCAGATCACCAGTGTCACCACGGCCCAGGTGGCCAGTAGCATCACCGAGGACACCGAGAGCCTGGACGACCCGGACGAGTCGCGCACAGAGGACGTCTCCTCCGAGATATTCGACGTTTCCCGGGCCACAGATTACGGGCCTGAGGAGGTCTGCGAGCGCAGCTCCTCCGAAGAGACCCTCAACAATGTTGGGGATGCCGAGACTCCCGGGACCGTCTCCCCAAACCTCCTCCTGGATGGGCAGCTGGCAGCCGCGGCGGCCGCTCCTGCCAACGGAGGAGGAGCCGTGTCGGCCCGGAGCGTCGCTGGGGCTCTCGCCAGCACCCTGGCGGCGACGGCCCCCGCCTCAGGAGCACCCGGAGGCCCCCCGGCGGCGGGCCCGTCTGCCGGGCCGGGGCCCGCAGCCCCGGCTCAGCCGCCCGCCACTTGCAGTTCCCGATTTCGCGTGATCAAGCTGGACCACGGGAGCGGAGAGCCCTATCGCCGCGGCCGATGGACGTGTATGGAATACTATGAGCGGGATTCCGACAGCAGTGTCCTGACCAGGTCTGGGGATTGCATTAGACACAGCAATACTTTTGATCAAACTGCGGAGCGGGACAGTGGCCTGGGCGCCACCGGAGGGTCGGTGGTGGTGGTGGTGGCCTCCATGCAGGGGGCGCACGGGCCCGACTCTGGAACTGACAGCTCCTTGTCTGCTGTGTCACAGCTACCCCCGTCGGAGAAAATGAGCCAGCCCACTCCGGCCCAGCCGCAGAGTTTTAGCGTTGGGCAGCCACAGCCGCCGCCGCCCGTAGGTGGGGCTGTGGCTCAGAGCTCGGCTCCGCTGCCGCCGTTTGCAGGAGTCGCTGCCGGGCCGCAGCCAATGATAGCAGCCGCGCAGCCAGGCCAGCCCCAGGGAATCGGGCCCAGCGGCGCCCCTCCGGGGCCGGGTGGGCAGAGTCTGCCGCCAACGAATGTAGTAGCCCAGGCGCAGTCGGCGGTGTCTCTGCCTCCCCAGCCGGTCCCGGCGGTCGGCGCTACAGCCCCGCAGCAGCCCCAACAGTTCGCGTACCCCCAGCCTCAGATAGCGCCTGGGCATTTGCTGCCGGTCCAGCCCTCTGGCCAAAGTGAGTACCTGCAACAGCACGTGGCCGGCCTGCAGCCGCCAAGCCCCGCGCAGCCTTCGAACGCCGGCGTGGGAGCGAGCCCCGCCGCGGCGGCCAGCTTTGCCGTGGGCACCAGCCAGAGCGCCGCCTCAGTGGGCGCGCAGATCTTGGGCGCGTCTTCCCAGCCGAGTGAAGCTCTGGCCTTAGGGCCGGGACCTGCGCAGGGCGGGCAGGCAGCGCCTTGTCAGCCGGCCGGAGTGCCCCCGGCTGCTCTGGGAGGCGTGGTGCAACCAGGCATGGGGCCTACAGGGGCTGGGCAGCCCCAGTCCGTGCCTCCGCCGCAGATGGGTGGCAGTGGTCAGCTGTCAGCCCTGCCTGGTGGCCCTCACGCCGTGGTGCCCGGAGTTCCAAACGTGCCTGCAGCCGTGCCCGCCCCAAGCGTGCCTAGTGTGTCTACCACTTCTGTTACTATGCCAAATGTACCCGCGCCTCTGGCCCAGTCGCAGCAGCTGAGCAGCCATACGCCAGTCAGCAGGAGCAGCAGCATAATCCAGCACGTCGGGCTGCCCTTAGCGCCAGGCACACACAGTGCACCAACGAGTCTACCGCAGTCTGACTTAAGCCAGTTTCAGACTCAAGCCCAACCTTTAGTCGGGCAAGTTGACGATACTAGAAGAAAATCAGAACCCCTACCTCAACCACCACCTTCTCTCACTGCTGACAGTAAGCCTGTTGTGAAGCCTCCTGTTGCAGATGCCCTGGCAAACCCCCTTCAGTTAACACCTATGAACAGTCTCGCCACCTCTGTATTCAGCATAGCTATTCCTGTTGATGGTGATGAAGACAGGTATGGAAATCTTTATTTTAAATGTTTCATAAGAACACTTGGCCAGACATTGTAGCTTAGGATGCAGCTTCGGGAGAGTTCTTTGTGCACTGGGGCTTTTAAAATTTGCTTTGTGTTTAGTAAAAATTGACTGCTGATGTAAAAGTGAGTAGTGAAGGTATTGGTCTCATCACAGCTGTTTGAAGTTATTAAAATGAGTAGGGATGCAGCGTTTATTCAACAAATGGAGTTTAGCTTAACCCTCACAAATTGAAGGCAGTAGCCAGTATGCTGCCAGAGGATTGCCCCTTTCTTAGATACCAGTCACACTTGAACACTTCCTGGCAGTTTTGTCGGTGTGAGTTTTGAAACTGACACATAAAATTATTTACAAATTTTCCGTTTTGGAAAACCAGAAGACCCTCTCATGATTCTAGATTTCTAAAAGAAATCTATGTGAGGAATTCCCCACAGTGCATCTGGAAAAGCTGGAGAGAGAGAAGAGTGTCAGATCTGGATTTGAAGATTCCTACTTAGTTCAGCCTTTCAATAAAAGGGGATAGAAGGTTGTGAGGCTTCTCCGAGATAGTTTTTGTTTAGGCAAAATGTAAGATGCTCTTACAGTCCATTAATCTTTTTACAGTTGGAGAGGAAGGTATTAGAGCCTTCAACAATAGTAAAAGCTGTAGTTCTTGAAAATAAGAGTTATTTTCTAATAAAAGTGTAAATGATAATTATTGGCTCCCTCTATTTAAGAGGTGCTTTTTTAATGTGAAAATTGGTGTATTGCTACACCAGTTCTACAACAGTTGATGTTTGGTTGTGATTTAATAAGGATTGTTAGTGTCTTGAAATTTGACAAAGTAAAATTTTAAAAGCTGACTTGATAGCACAATTTAAAATTGCAAAAAATGTTTCATGTTTCAGGTGCTTCACAAGTTAGGCATTTAGTAGCTGGGGTTTTTAAAGAAAAATTAATTTTAGGTGTGTTAAAATATCAAAACTGGTTTATAGATTTCTAACAAAATTGGTATGTAAAAATACACTGAGATGTTAACGTCTTTTCTATCTATGTTTCTTGAGTTCTTTCATGTACTTTTCTTGACTTCCCATTTCTAATTAGCCTTGTATTTTTGTTATATATGTCTGTTGGTTTGAAAAATGCTCACTGAAATTCATTCATCTTCTCTCTTTTTGTAATTCAGAGTTCATCTTTTTTTGTAGGTGACTTGCTTGTGGTGAGTGTTTCTTCCATTTGAGACTCTTAGAGAGTACCACATGTCCATAAGTGAGCCCAGCTAGCTAAAAACTTTATATGGATGGGACTACCAAGATACTGATAACCACAGGCCACTCAGAAAAATCCTTCTACTTTTATAGTTGCTTCCATTTTTACGTATGGGGCACAACGAAAAAGCAAACTAAATTTTTTTCCACCTTTGATAATAGTCAACAGGGGGCATCTTCCCTTTTCTATCTGCCAGAAGCTTATCTTTTCTGATTGAGTTGGTAAATAATCTGTTGCTTACCTCTCTGATTCTATAAACTGTCCTGTATTATTTCTTCAAGAAATAATGACTGGTTTTCCAACCTCCCTACTTTTCTATACTCAAGTACGTTATGAATGAAAAATATATTATCCCTCCTTTTTACACCTCTTAAGTTTACAGCATATGTAATTACATTGCTCTGAACTTAAAATTATGACATGGCATGAAGCAGAGAGATGTGTTGACATCTGGAAACTCTGAGATATATTCTTCGGGGTATGACATCAGAGATGCATTTATTTCTCTTAGTATATTAAAATTGATAATTCAGACATGTAAATGTTTTAATTTTTAGTACAGTAAGATACTATTATACCAATGTTTTCAATGGCAACAGTTAAGCCAGCTTAGGAGTTTTGATGTTTGTGCAGTCCTGCTTTAAACATGGCACTTCCTTCCTCACTTCAGTCTTTTAAAATTGGCATTGCTTATCAAATATGCATGTCTAATTTTTGTGGATAGCCTTCCATTGGTTTTTAATTTAACATGCTAGTTTCCAAGTTGTAATCTTACACATTTGACTGTCAGTGGGCTAACACCTGGTGAAGGAATAAATCAAGTAAAAAAAAAAAAGAAAGCAATTTATATTGGAAAGCCTTCAGGAAGACATTTTAAAATAGTATGCTTAAAATTAAATAATATAGTTTTGTAGACATGTTTAAATTTCTGAGTTGAGTACTTTTGCAGAGACAATACTATATAAAAATCTTAATATGGCGATTTTGGGTTGCCTTTTTTTTAACCTGCATACAGTTTTATGAGCAGTCACTCAAAGGTAACACAATTTGGAGTGAGAAGTTTTGAGTAATTATGACCTACACATTGTGCATAGGTTTCAGATCCTAAGGGAGCTTTGGTAAATAAGGTCTTTGCTTTTTAAGAAAATTTAGGATTTTAGTAAACATGGTGTATTTCTTTGAGAAAAGGAGGGGAAATGGGTGATTTCGGTGTTGATGGTGGTGCATGCAAAAGAATTAACAATTAGCATTGCCTACTGATCCCAAATTATTAATTACCGTAAAGTTTATATATATATATATAGCCATTCTTATTAGAATGACTTGTGGTTCATTATTGACACTCTTTTAAATTGATCTTATGTAATCTGGTGGGTATAATCGTGGTTGAAAATAGTTAATAAATAATTTGTGGTCACTTTTACAGTAAATGTTACAAAATCTGTTTAAACTACACATTTAACAGACTCCTCTTTTGTAGATGGGCAAGGTACAAAATATTACTGGCCCTAAAAGGAACACAGTACAGATTGCTTTCCATAGATAGCTGACCAGTGTGAACTCTGTAGGCCGCATTCCAGGAACTCTTATGAATGGCTGTAATTGTGAACTGTCAACTGCAGCCAAAAGACTGTTGAAAACCTGATTGTAAGGATCCCTTAGTGGAAATATCTTTATATCTTGTTAATGATTTTATTTGTGAGGTTTGCTGATGACTACTTACAAAGTATTATAAATTGTGACTCTTAAGTGGTGGTTCTGGTATGTGCTGTAAAACACAAAATTTTTTTATGCACTTTTATAAATTTTTCTTTAACAGAGTTCTCATTTTTGTTAATTTGTTTTTCTGGGAGTGAGAGGATTATGTAAATGTACACCAGGAGGCAGAACTTTCCCTGTTTACAGTAAAACCTGTAATTACTTCATAGAGTTCTGTTACATGAAAGTCTCACTGCAGATAAGGCCAGAAGTGGAAAGCTCCTCACTTGAACTGTATTTCTTGGAAGCTTACTTTTCTTTATTGAATTTTGGAGGCAATTTAGCTCTTCCAGCTTTACAGATAATGTAGAAATCATGCACTAGATACTCATTTTATGCATATTTAACCCTCTGAGAGAGAGTTCTTACCAGAAGTTAATAATCAGAGTGTAAAATCATATGTATATATGACATTCTTTAGTATAACAACTAATATTGGTGCACTCATCAGGAGTGCCATATTGATTACTAAAGTATCATTTAGAAAATAAAATTTACTCAAGGAAATTACATATTCTTCAAAAAAGCTGATGATTTCCCAGGGTACCTAAAAATCCTAAAACCAAGAGTTGTGTCAGTAGGAATGTGGCCTTTTATATTCACTAGGATGCATATTGTTTATAATTTTATGTGAACTAAATGATATAAGCCAAACATTGGTTATTATTTCAGGAAACATAAGGAAAGGGGGATTAGAACACAAATCTTGATCTTTATTATCTTTGTAAGAAGTTGTTTTAGTTTTATAGTATAGGATTGGTAATACACATATATATGTTCTGTCTTTGCTGTGAATAAACATAATACCAATCTATTGGTTCTTTAAGACTTCTGATAACACTGATTTGGAAAGTGAGATACTGGATTTATGGAACCTTGCTAATTTGGAATGGAATTTGTCTTTTTCTGCAACCAGAAAAGATTGAAAGCAGTCATGCTCTCTAGTTTCCTCCAATAAGGAAGAGCAGCTCCACCAATCATGATAAACCAAAATGAGTCTCTTTCTTAACAGAGAAATAGTTGTTTGAAAAGTATAAAAGGATTTTGGTAGGAGTTGGGGAAGTACAGAATGATAGCAGATAACAAAGACAAGAAAATGAACAGTGGAATGAGGTGAAGTATGATTTCCAGCAGCAGTAGGAAGAATTGTTAATAGTGAGGAACCGTGGTCTGATTTCTTCTATGAATGATTGTTTAAGGACCAGTATGTATTTCTTTTTCTAAAGAGATACTGTTTTTTTTTTTTTTTAAGGTTTATTTTATTTATTTGAAAAAATTAAGAGAGAGGGAGATACCAAGAGAGATCAATCTTCCATCCACTGGTTCACTCCCTTTACCCAGTGTGCAACCACACCGGCCCCTAAAGAGATGGCTGTTTATTTCTTAATTGTATTAGTCTCTGACTGCTTAAGTATGAGAAAGAAGAGGCTTTACAAAAGCAGATGTGTCTGGTTAAATGTAGCCTGAATAAAGTTCTCTAAGTAATTCCTTATTAATGAGAAGACCAGCTTTTTTTAATAAGAAGTCTTAATAATTGACAGTATTTAAAGGGCATTTGCAGCACAACTTTTGAATTGGAATAAATCCTTTAAGCTTCTGATTTTTCTTTATACTAAACTTAATGATTACAGGCTACTGCTTGAAATGGGTATTGTATTAATTACTGCATTCACAAAGAATATGCATAGCTGAGTCACTGGCATAATGTTTTGGATGTACCAAAGTACTGATTATTTTTTATGTTTTTAATCTGGCATAGTTTAAATCAAAAATTGTGACTCTTTCTAAAGATTTAGGAAGAATAACTAATTTGAATCATTACTATACATTATTCTAGGACTTTAATAAATATGCGTGAATATATACACTTCAAATTTGACTAATATTAAAGGGTTAATGATTGACTACTTTATTTCTAAAAGAATTTGCATAATTTCTACTTTAAATCGGGTGAATTGAATTTCATCTGTGCTGCTCTAAATTGCTTACTCCTCAAATTTATTTTTTTATTTGAAAGGCAAAGTTGGGGGACAGGAGCGGAGAAGAGAGAGAGATCTTCCATCTGCTGGTTCATTTTTCAAATAGCCATAATGGCCAGGGCTGGGCCAGGCCAAAGCTAGGAGCTTAGAACTCCATCCAGTCTCCTGGATGGATCTCCCACAAGGGTAACAGGAGCCCAGGCACTTGGAGTGGTCTTCTGCTTTCTCGGATGCATTAGCAGGGAGCTGGGTCAGAAGTGGAGCATCTGGGACTCAAAACAGTATTCAAGTGGGATGCCAGCATGTCATGCAGTGGCTTAACCCTCTGTACCTCAGTGCTGGTCTCTACTTCTCAAATTTAAAACCCCAGATCAGATTTAAGTGTTTGGTTTTATTTGTATCCTAATGTTTGCTTATTTGGTTTAAAATGAGTTCTCATCATTTAGGTTGCACATTTATATATGATGGTTAAGTGAAAAATCTGCAGATAGTCAAGTTAATTTTATTAGTATTCACCTATGACATATACCTGCTATTAAATAAGTGAAGTCTGAATATTAAAATATTTTAGCCTCTTTTCTGGTAAGTTTTCACCAAAATTTGACTAAACGTTGTTGTTTGGAAGATAAACTTTATGATCAATGTGTCAGTTACTGTAAATAGTGCTGGTATAATTCAGTGTTATCCTTGATGTTTTAGGCAATCTGTCTTTATTAACACAAATAGTTTAATTTGTGAATGAAGGTTTTCTGAAGCAGAGTTTAAAATCCCACTAGTTTCAAAGTTAGAATTAGAATTCAGTTTGACCATGTGACTTTTTGTGTTAAAACAAATCCTTGCTTTGTATATGGTCTACCTGCCCTTTGAAAACAGAACAAAAACAGTAAAGGGGAGGAAGGGTCTTTTGATCAAATAAAATCAGTAGTGTGTTTAATAATCCATTAACCTTTCTTTAGTGGGCATTTAAAGACAGGCAATGGAGTCAGGCAAGCTTGGGCTAAAATCCAGCTGTGCTCCGCATTTGAGGCATTTGACCTTGAACTAGTCGCTTAGCACTCCAAGACTTGTTTCTTCCATATTGAAAATGGGGATAATGCTTTCCGTACAGAATTTGAAAAGATTAAATGAGTTATGCAGGCTATTTGTGAACAATCAATAACATAAGACAACATGTATGGCAAGCTTTACATCACAGAAATGGAATGTTTCAGTGTCCAGACTACTCTCCCAGGTCACTCTTTGTGTGCTGCAAATCATACCAAGAGTCTGATTTTCATCTGGAAGTGTCCTTAGATGTATATATGGTATGAATGTAATCAGAGAAAAGAAGATATTATTTTAGGCCAAGTAAGTCATGTAGTAAGAAGTATAGCAAATTGTATTCTATTTCTGGCTCTTCCACCAGTTAACTGATTTCTGTGGTCAAGTTATTTACCTTCTCCCAATTTTTGTAATTTATAAAGAAAGAATTTGGAACCTGGTCAGATTTTAAGGTTCCATCTAGTCTGTATACATGTGAGTCCCTACTTTCAAATATGCTAGAGAACTGCCAGCCTAACCTCTAGACAGTAAGTGAAGGTGAATACTCATTAAATAGATTGAATGTCCATGAAAACATTTAGAGCAGTAATGTCAGTCATTCGGCTTTACTGTGATCTCTGAGTAGGAATGACTGGCACACAGAAATAAGACTATCCTGCCCTCCAAGATCTTGGGCTGTAGGAAAATGATTACCAAATGTATACTATATATATAGTAAGCCATGATGGAGTTACATGGTGCTAATGGGAACAATTTGGGATATCAAATCTGATTGGAGTGGAAAGAAAATAGATTGACTTCATTTAAGAATTGTCTGCACAGCTAATATGTTTATGTAGTTCAAAATTCAAAATACACAAAGTAGCATGCATTGGAAGCCTCCCTACCACCCCTGGTTTTTTTTTAAACCCAGAAGTAACCCATTACTTGTTCATTCTCCTGAGACTAACTCTTAAGCTGATTCTTAAAAGGGTCATTCACTGATAAGAGAAAGGGGTGGTTTTACAAACCAAGGATAAAGGAAGCTTCTATAATGATATGGAAGAGTGAGAATCTTTCAGATTTGGGAAATGATGTCAGTAATTTGACAGACATTGACCAGGGTGAAGGACTTAAATATAATGATAAGAAATTTAGATTTGTGTAGTGATTGCTGTTAAATGTGTCTTCAAGATTTTAGTGTTAAAGTACTTTGTATCTTGGGACCATTTCAGCACTCTTTTCAATGATTATTGTATTTCAAATCAAAAGTCTTCTGATCAAATTGTGTTTAGGGAATACCTGGAGGAGTGCTGAGTCTCCCAAAATCAAAATTCTCAGCAAATGGAATGCACTAGCTGATTTAGTATGCTTAGCTCTATCAGTAAGGCCTTGATGATGGAGTTGCTCCACATCCAGATGCTCTACTAAAAATTTATTTTTACACAGTATAGTGTAGAAACTATAACCTTACATAAAACATGAACCAAGTTTGTGTCAGACCCTGTGTATACATAATCCTATTTGATCTTTTCAATGACCTGTAAGAAGTGTTTTATTCCCCCTTTTTCATATGGATTGTGAGGCTCTGAGAATTTGAGTCACATTGCCTTTAAGTAACAGGGCATAGACCCATACTCAGATCTTTGACTCCAAAGCCATTGCTCTTGGATACTCCCATAGTTAGAAGTCTTGTTTTATTAAGTGGACAGTAAGATGGGGAGAAAGAAAAGCTACTGTAGCTACAAATTTATTGTATTATAGCCCTTTACCTAAAGGATGTTTTTAATCATTTACCCCGGAAAATAATATTAAAGATGGCCCTTGTTGATCTTTTGCTTATTGTTTCCTTGATTTCTATTTAGAAGTCTCTGCAGTTGACTTGACATAGATAAGGAAAAGAGAAAGTGTTTGTAAGGTTTGGGGCTCCTGTACATCACCCTTTAAGCGTCCACATTTTTTTTTTTTTGACAGAGTGGACAGTGAGAGAGAGACAGAAAGGTCTTCCTTTTTCCGTTGGTTCACCCCCCCCAATGGCCGCTGTAGCCGGTGCACCGTGCTGATCTGAAGCCAGGAGCCAGGTGCTTCCCCTGGTCTCCCATGCAGGTGCAGGGCCCAAGGACCTGGGCCATCCTCCACTGCACTCCCTGGCCACAGCAGAGAGCTGGACAGGAAGAGGAGCAACTAGGACAGAATCTGGCGCCCCGACCGGGACTAGAACCCGGTGTGCTGGCGCCGCAGGCAGAGGATTAGCCTATTGAGCCATGGTGCCAGTAAGCTCCACAATTTTTATAACTTAGTTTTGAAGTATGTATGGGAGGGTGTGCTTCCTCTTGGTTACAGTTCCCCTCCGAAGACAGTGTCTTGCTAAAGTAACTAGATTTCTATCACATGCTTTGAGTCACTTTCTGATGTATACTTTCATGTACATGGAAATTAACATGACAAATTATAAGGTCAGGGAGAAACGTGTCTACAAATAGAAAAGCAGCATTTTTATTTAAGTCTCTACAAACCATATCTCAGTCTTCCGAAGAATTGCTTCCCTGGTTCTGTATTTACAATGCTAATTTATAATGACATTAAGTAAGTTGTTAGAAAACTGGTTTCAATTTTATTTCTTGGGCAGAAGGTAATTTGTGACAAAGTGACATAAAATTCAATATTTCACTCTAATATTGTAAAATCTACCTTCCTTAAGATGCCTTCAGGTTTCAACAACTATAACCTTGAAATGACCCAATTAACAGCATTTACCTAGGGTTCCTTGTTTCAATTTTACATCATTCCAAAACAGAAATCTTTGATGTAAATCTTCAGTATTTACAAATGATTCTTTTCCTCTCCACTCTCTTGAAGTTCCTTGACCAGTTAGGTTTCACAGACTTGTCTTTTTTTTTTTTTTTTAAAGATTTATTTATTTATTCACTTGAGTTACACACAGAGAGAGAAGGAGAGGCAGAGAGAGAGAGAGAGAGGTCTTCCATCCGCTGGTTCACTCCCCAATAGGCTGCAACAGCCGGAGTAGCGCCAGGTGCTTTCTCCCGGTCTCCCAGGCAGGTTCAGGGGCCCAGGGACTTGGACCATCCTCTGCTGCTTTCCCAAGCCATGGCAGAGAGCTGGACAGGAAATGGAGCAGCCAGGACTCGAACTGGTACCCCTATGAGATGCTGGCATTGCAGGCAGCAGCCCCACTCGCTACGCCAAAGCGCCAGCCCCCAGACTTGCCTGTTTTAACCTATGCCTGTTAATCAATGCTTGGAGACTAATTTTTGTTATTTGCTAAAAAATCCCTCATTTATGGATAACATTCCAGTTGAAGTATTCAGAAACAATAGTACTTATGTTGTAGTCTAATTGGCATCTTCATTTTGAATATATGTAGAAATATGTAGATATAGTGGCTGTTTGTCAGCTTGTGCACCCTAAGAGTATTCTGACATGATTTAAAGACTTTAGGTGCATTTGTTGTATTGTACTTCACAGGTTCTTTTCACACCCCAAGATTTACTACTAACTGTAGCTTTGTCCCTTTTTTTGCTTTTACATTTGATTTATGAGAAACATTTTACTATTAGACTGCAAAAATGCTGGAATTTCTTATGGGCCATCTTCTCCGGCTTTCCCAGGCCACAGCAGAGAGCTGTGGAGCAGCCGTGTCTCATATCGGATGCCGGTGCTTCAGGCCAGGGCATTAACCTACTGCCCCACAGCGCCAGCCCAGTGTGAAGGTATCTTAAAGAGTGTCATAGATATATTGTGAATACCCTTTAAAGAATTTTAAGTTCCAGACTTGCGTAGTACCTTCTCAATTTACTGTGTTATTCTCTTATATTTACTACATTCCTTTGAGCAACTCAGTTTAAACTTGAAGTCTCCTATAAAAATAGCAAAGTACTTTCCATATAGTACGGGGCAGAGGTAAGGGGAGAGAGCCAGGTTTTTTTGGTTGGTTCTGTTGGTGTTCATTTGATTTCCCAGACTAAGTTGTAAACAGTGAAAAGTGGCCTGGTAAATGTATCTTGAGAGGATGTAAGACATTAAGCAAGTAGTAGTTAGAAGCCTCTTAAGGGTTTTGCTGGTTGTTGGCTAGTCTAATCAGTGCCTTTGATTGCCTTAAAGATTGTAGAGAAAGGATTAAAAAAGGGATGGGGATTGAAATAGGGCAAGGAATGATAGTCTCTATACATTTTAAAAACTCCTAATTTAAACAGCTGCTTTGGGCTTTGTTGATACTCTGGCAACTAGTGACTTGCTAATTTTGGATTATCTAAGAGATACCTACTCGTTAAAATGTTAACTGCTTTCTAAAATAATTTCTTAAAATTCAGTGAATAACAACTTAATGAGTCTTAATCTGAATTTTGAAATAATGGAATTTTGTATATTTACTGTTGTTTCATGATCACTGATACTTGATTGCTGTTCTAATAGAACTTGTAAATAGTTGTCTGTATTAATTCTGTAGTGACTTTTTTTGAAAAAAAAGATTTATTTATTTTATTTGAATGGCAGAGTTACAGAGAGGGACAGAGATCTTCCATTTGCTGGTTCATTCCCCAAATGACCTTGATGGCCAGGAGCTTCTTCCGGGTCTCCCATGTGGGAGGCGGGGTCCCAATACTTAAGCCGCCTTCTGCTGCTTTTCCAGGCACATTAGCAGGGAGCTGGCTTAGAAGGGGGGCAGTAGAATTTGAACAAGTGCCCATATAGGATGTCAGCGTCCCAAGCCACAGCTTAACCTTCTGCTACAGATACTTTTTTTTTTTTTTAAGATTTATTTATTTATTTATTTGAAAGCAAAAAGAGACAGAGATCTTTGATCCACTGGTTCACACCCCAAATGGCTACAGTGGGCTGGGCCAACCTGTAGCCAGAAGTCAAGAGCTTCTTCGGGATTTCCAATGTGGAAGCAGGGGCCCAAGCACTTGGGCCATCCTCCGCTCCTTTCCCAGGCACATTAGCAGGGTGCTAGATGGGAAGTGGAACAGATGAGTCTCGCAAACCAGCACCCATATGGGATGCTGGCGTATCGGGTGGCGGCCTTACCCACTACACCACAACCCTGGCCTCACCATAGATTTTCTTAAGGCATTTAATTGGGACCTCAGAATTGCCATGTTCTGTCTAAACCTAATTTTGTTGATAGAATAATAGCTATTGAGCACTGACTGTATGCTGAGAACTTTACATGTGATCTCTTGTTCAGCTATCCTGCAAGACTAGATAGTGATCCTATCATTTAATAGATAAAGAGAGACCTATCCTATTCAAAAAAACTCTGCTATAGTATAGTGGTTTAACAGCATAAACTCTGGGACCAGTTTGCTGCTTACTAGGTCTGTGATGTCAAGCAAGTTTCTCTTATCTGACCCAGTTTTCTCATCTATGAAATGAGAATAGTAATAGCACCTACATCATAGAAAGGGCCGTTGTGTAATAAACAGTTTCTTAACTGCTGTTATTGATTTTTTTTAAAAGATTATTTTATTTATTTTAAAGAGTTACAGAGAGAGGTAGAGAGAGAGAGGTGTCTTCCATTCCGCTGGTTTACTCCCCAAAGGACCGCAATGGCCAGAGCTGAGCCGATAAGAAGTCAGGAGCTTCTTCCGGGTTTCCCACGCAGGTGCCAGAGCCCAAGGAGTTGGACCATCTTCTACAGCCTTCCCAGGTCATAGCAGAGAGCTGGATCAGAAGAGGAGCAGCTGGGACTCGAACTGGCGCCCATATGGGATGCCGGCGCTACAGGCTGGGGCTTTAACCCACGGTGCCACAGCACTGGCCCCTGTAACTGATTTTTTTTTTTTAAAGATCTATTTATTTAAATAAATAAATAATTTTCAAATGAAAGGCAGAATTTCAGAGAGGCTTAGGCAGAGAGAGAGAGAGGTGTCTTCCATCCGCTGGTTCACTCCCCTAGTGGCCGTAGCAGCTGGAGCTGGGAGGATCCAAAGCCAGGAGTTTCTTCCATGTCTCCCGTGTGGCACAGGGGCCCAAGGACTTGGGCCATCTTCTGCTTTTCCAGGCCATAGAAGAGAGCTGGATCAGAAGAGGAGCAGCTGGGACTCGAACTGGCGCCCATATGGGATGCCGGCGCTACAGGCTGGGGCTTTAACCCACGGTGCCACAGCACTGGCCCCTGTAACTGATTTTTTTTTTAAAAGATCTATTTATTTAAATAAATAAATAATTTTCAAATGAAAGGCAGAATTTCAGAGAGGCTTAGGCAGAGAGAGAGAGAGGTGTCTTCCATCCGCTGGTTCACTCCCCTAGTGGCCGTAGCAGCTGGAGCTGGGAGGATCCAAAGCCAGGAGTTTCTTCCATGTCTCCCGTGTGGCACAGGGGCCCAAGGACTTGGGCCATCTTCTGCTTTTCCAGGCCATAGAAGAGAGCTGGATCAGAAGAGGAGCAGCTGGGACTCGAACTGGCGCCCATATGGGATGCCGGCGCTACAGGCTGGGGCTTTAACCCACGGTGCCACAGCACTGGCCCCTGTAACTGATTTTTTTTTTAAAAGATCTATTTATTTAAATAAATAAATAATTTTCAAATGAAAGGCAGAATTTCAGAGAGGCTTAGGCAGAGAGAGAGAGAGGTGTCTTCCATCCGCTGGTTCACTCCCCTAGTGGCCGTAGCAGCTGGAGCTGGGAGGATCCAAAGCCAGGAGTTTCTTCCATGTCTCCCGTGTGGCACAGGGGCCCAAGGACTTGGGCCATCTTCTGCTTTTCCAGGCCATAGAAGAGAGCTGGATCAGAAGAGGAGCAGCCTGGACTCAAACGGTGCCTATATGGGATGCTGGCACTGTAGGCTGCGGCTTTACCTGCTACGCCACAGTGCCAGCCCCTTAACTGCTATTATTCTATTGTGTGAATGAAGAACTTTTTAAAAATGATATGGCAGGTTTTGTTTTGTTCCCAAATGTATAAGTTTGCACAGTTGCAAGGGGGTTAGGGTTGGAGAGACAGTGAAGAGGGAGACCTGCTAGGGAGCAGGTTTGTCAGCAGTTTAGTTCCCTTAAACTGTTCCTGATCTATGAGGTGGATCATTACTTCTACAACTTGTCCAAATGAGCCCATAAATTAAGATTCTGTGGTGATAGCCCAAGGGAGTGTGCCCCTAAGGAATGGTAGAAATAAGTGATAATTATGGTGGGTAGGTTTCTACCCTAGCTTAAAGAAACCACACATATATAATGGATTCTAAAGGTGGAACTCTATGAAGTCCAACTCAGGAAAGGACTCTTCATTGTTCATTAACAAATTCTTCCCGCTTTTTGTAGATCATAAGAAGTTTCTGTATTGTGAAGGGTTTGCTTATTTTACCTAAACGCTGTATGTGAGAACTACTTTGTTGTTAAGCAGATAAATATTTATAAAGGCACTTGATACATAGTAGTATTGATAAAACTATGGACTAGTCGCAGTCATGTACACCCACACAGAAAATTAGATGCTAGTTAGTATTTAATTTTTGTCTGTTATCACTTTCTTTTAGAATTGTGATCCTGAATTATCACTGGGGGTCTGCTGAATTTTGTCCAGTTTTTAATTTTTTTCAAAGTGTTGTTTTGAGCAACTATATGTGATTTTTTTCTTTTGATTTTATTAAGGCAGTTACACTATACTAGAAATCTAAGTCTTCCATTTTTTTTTTGAAAAGTGGTGATTTTACTGTACATTCTCAACTTCATTTCCATTTGATTCTCGGATCTCACAGGAATCCTTCAACTGCTTTCTACCAAGCGTTCCATTTGAACACGTTTCAGGAATCAAAGAGCATCTGGGATAGGTATGAATACTTACATATGGAATGCATACATGCAAAAGTGTATGCATGAATTGCTTTGCACTGTACTGGTTTCTTGTCATTAAAACTGATTTTTATTTGTTTTTTAGAGGGTTATCTAGCATGGGACAAAGCAGCAATATAAACCAAAAGGATAAGATTATAAACATACTTTTCTTTTTACTGCATTTTGTGCGCTTTATTTTTCAAGGATTTATACATTCTATTGAATTGGAAATGAAATAGCCACTTATCTACTGTATTTTAATGCAAAACTACTTTAATTTTCATGCTGTTTTATACAGTTTCTCTTTAAAAGCTGTTATCATGCAAAGAACAATGTTATTTCAAAGTAAGAAATTTGAAAAGGGACAAGACCAAGCTATCAAAATAATCATTTAATTTTTAGCAAGAAACTTTAATGTTTGTTTGCTAGAATTCACTAGATCTGCTTTACTGGTGTGCATTCCCCTAAAACAGTTTGCTTTCCCACAGAAATCCTTAAAGATTTTATTTTTAACTTTTTAAAATATAGAGTGGAGTTATGGAGTTCATTCATGGCTGAAGATTTGGTTTATCTTTCTGCTTAACACATTTTAAGTAGTGTATGCTCTGTTCAGTTATTTTGCTGAATATTTATTAGCACTCTATCGTTCTGTGTTTAAGTTGAGTGCAAAGAGTATTTTTAAAATTCACAGAAAGCTTGATAGATTCTTTTAACTCTTGACTGGCAAAGTATTTGTGTCTTCTGACATAGTTTGCATAACACTCATGGACTCAACTCCATTTATTAGAAAAGAAGTATTGCTAAGTGTGTGTACTTTAGACACGGTCTACATTGCCTAGAAATGGTAAAAGATGCTTTTAGTTCTTGGGCTTGATTTGCTTACAGGTGTCCTTCTAAAGACATTGTCTAATAAAGTATCTTTTTGATGGCCTGTTCCTTATTTAACCAGAAGTGTTTTAAAATAATTAACTTTTAGATTAGGAGCTATAAAAATTTGTTGTACCCTGTTTATAAGATAAGTTCTTAAATAGTTCTGCCACAATAGTGCAAATTATGCATAAATGTAAATTATGGCATGAAACAAGCATCAGAGTTTCCTAATTTGAATAGTTTACCAAATATAGCCAGAGTATGAATTCTTTAGGGTGTACTTTATACAAAGGAAAAATGGCACTCTAAAAGAGTAGTTTTTATGTATGTGGTAATTCATTGCAAATAACTGACTTTTGTGAGCTGCTATGATATCAGTATGAATGATACATTTTCATCAAAACAGTGTAGAAAGATTTGAACTTTATTTTTTATAATACTTTGGATCTAATATTAGGTTTGTTCCTTTTCATTATAAAACAACCATAGAAGTTGCCTGCTCATCATTTGTTGTTACAGCTAAATACTCCTTATTTGTTTTCTTTTTTTAGATACCAGAAACTTTTAAGGTATCAGAAATGAGGCAAGTTGCTGTATCTGTAGTTTCACATAGGTTGAAAATATTTTCTCCTTGGAGCCTGTGGACCAGAGCCAAAGAAGTTAACAGATACTTGTTTGTAGTGTGTTAATGCCAAAATAGAATCAATTAAATTCTAGATCAGCCTTTCTTCACTGTAAGTTAGCCTGTTGGTACCAACATGACAAGCTCAACCCAGTAGAAACTGAGTATTAGCTTCCTTTTAAGTTTATTAAATAGTTAATTGAGAGGAGCAGTAGTGGCTAGCTAACAATCTGCAACTTCAATTGGCAAATATCCACAGATTTGCTCAGCTAATAAAGTATTGTGGGACTCTTTATTCATAATCAGATCAGACAAGGGTCAAAGATTTGTTAAACTTTAAAAAATATTAACTATAACTTATGGCCTTGTTTGTTTTATAACTCACCAGACTGCCTTGTTCATATTTGATTAGCATAAATTTAGGATTTTTAAAATTTTATTACTAATTTGGCAAAGATGATTCTATTAAGTAGAATCATTTGGAGGTTTAAGAAGCTATAAGTTGCTTACTTTATATACTGCATGATCTACTTACTTTGAGATATAAATTTGTCTACCAGTGTTGCTAGATAACAGTATTTCAGGCTTCTATTTGTGAATTCTCGGAATCATTTTCAGTAGGGACAACTGTTTAGCCCATACCAATTTTCATTATACCTGCTCTAAATATTCCAAAGATCCCTGTTTTACCTTTTTTTTTTTTTAAAGATTTATTTATTTATTTGAAAGGTGGAGTTGCAGAGGCAGAGGCAGAGAGAGGTCTTCCATCTGCTGGTTCACTCCCCAAATGGCCAGAGCCAGGCTGATCTGAAGCCAAGAGCCAGGAGCTTCTTCTGGGCCTCCCAGGCGGGTCCTAGGGTCCAAGGACTTGGGCCATCTTCTGCTGTTTTCCCAGGCCATAGCAAAGAGCTGTATCGAAAATGGAGCAACCTGGACTCCAGCTGGCACCCTTATGGAATGCTGGCCCTGCATGCAGAGGCTTTACCCACTCTACGCCATAGCAGCAGCCCCAGTTTTGTCCTTCTTGAAAGATTTTAGTCTCTTTTTTTTTTTTTTAACAGAATTCTTTCAATTCAGGAGAATATCTTTTAATCAAAATATAAGTAATTAATATTCCTTTCTCTACATTGATTAAGTTTTCTGATGGTCTGGTTTTTTTCCTCCCCTCTATAAATTAGAATTAACAAGTTGAGATGGTTTTTACCAGTCTGCCTCTGCTGTATTTAAATGCTCTCTCCTTCCATCAATATCCAGTACTTTGTTTGGTTATTATGCTAAAATTAAAGCCATTATCAGGCCTACCTTTCTTTTTTCCTATAAATGCCATTATGGTTTCTGTCTTCTTGTTTATCATTCGTCAGGAACATAGGGAGGGAATCAATCAACTGAAACCATCTTTAAATATAAAGAAAGTAGAAATTGATAGCTCAAAAATAATCTTTCTTCAGAAGACCTATGTATTAAAATGAATAATGCAGCTTGCATGGTTAGCTTTGTAAGAGATTATCTAACTTAAAGTCAATTTTTAGTGATAATCTATTAACATTCCAGAATAGTAACTTCATTTTTAAAGACTTTTTGATTGATTGATTGATTGATTCGAAAGGCAGAATTACAAAGAGGTAGAGACAGAGAGATCTTCCATTTGTTGGTTAACTCCCTCCAAATGGCCACAGCAGTCGGGCTGGGCCAGGCCAAAGCCAGGAGCCAGGAACTCTGTTAAGAATCTCCCAAGTCACAGAGACTTAGGTCTCTGTACTCAAGTACTTGGGTACTTGAACCGTCATCTGCTGCTTCCCAGGCACATTAACAGAGATCTGGATCAGAAGCAGAGGAGCCAGGAGCCAAACTGGCACTCCAACATGTGATGCGTGTTTCCCAAGCAGTGGCCTAACCTACTGCACCATAACACCCACACCCAGAATATTTTTCCTATTTAAAGAATAGCTTTCTAAAGTTTTTCTTGGCTTTGTTAAATTTGTTTAGAAACATAGCCTGATAATCATGGGGGACCAGGCCGTCATTGGGAATTTGTGTGCAAAAGTGTGTAGTAAGAATTTAGAGCAGCCAATTTTACCCTTATCAGGACAGTAAGATAAAGGAGTACTGGAGAGAGGAAACATTTTGTTCAGGTAGATTTAAGGAGTAAATTGTAAGGATTTAACCTCATTGTTAAGCACATGCAATGTTTTTGTCTTAATGAAGAAAATGCATAAATGTAGTCATTTGAAATAACAGTTGCTAGGTGCACCATCCCCTTGAGCCTGCTTGTTCTTTCTTAGGATAGCACCAATAACAGAAATTAATAAGGAAAATACAAATAGTAGACCTAGATCTACTAAAATGAATATCTAAATAAGTAATGAATATGGACAGACTCTCTCTTGTCATTATTGCCTAAAACACAGCATGACAACTATTTGGAACTATATTAAGTATTATAAGTAATCTAGAGATGATTTAAAGTATAAAGGAGTTTATATGCAAATACTGCACCATTTTATATATAAGGGACTTAAGTATCCACTGATTGTGGTATCCAAAGGGAGTGCTGGAACTAGTACATCTTGGCTCCCAAGGGATGAGTGTAGTCTCTAACAAATGTGTTTGTCCCAGATTATAAACATTGACATTTACAGGAATATTCCTGTGATTACTTTAACTGATCCTTTTCCCAATCAAAAGACAAGCCTTAAAATTTCACTCTAGTATGGTAGCCTGGAATGAAGCTAAGAGGCAATATCAGAGAAGTTTGCAGTTACTTGACACAGCAAAAGTTTATTGACTCTTACAAGTAAATATTGGAAAAAAATAAGATCAGTAAATTTCAGTTCCTGCCTTTAATGAACTTGGCCTTAATATGAAAAACGATAGGCAAATAATACATTATCACATGATTGAGAGTGGTAACTGTCATACAAAATTAAAGTACTTTATGCCTCAAGTACAGCAGGAAGAGTTGAAGAGTTCAAACTTTAGTAAAGACCAAATTGCCAGAAGAGAGTAGTGTATAAGAGGGTCAAACTAGGACCTTTGGCAACACCACCTGCATTTTGAAAACAGGAGAAAAGAACAAGTAATTTTTTGTTTATTTGTTTTTTAAAGATTTATTGTTTGGAAGTCATAAGAGGAAGATCTTCTATTCCCTTGTTCACTCCCCAAATGGCTGCAACAGCCAAGGCTGGGCCAGACTGAAGCCAGGAGCTTCATCCAGGTCTCCCACGTGGGTAGCAAGGGTCCAAGGATTTGGGCCATCTTCCACTGCTTTCCCAGGCGCATTAGCAGGGAGCTGGATCAGAAATGGTTCACCCAGGACGTGAACTAGTGCCCATACGGGATACCAGTGTTGCTGTGGTAGCTTTACCCTCTACACCACAACGCCAGCCCAGAGAACAAGTGATCTTAACAGTAGAACAGAGGCAGGCCATTGTGGTTCAGCAGGTTAAGCCACCACTTGGGATGCCTGGCGTGCAGGTTCCAGTTAGGGCTCCTTCATTAACACTCCAGCTTCCTATTAATGCACCTGGGAAGGCAGTCAACAATGGCCCAAGTACTTGGGGTTCTGTCACCCATATGAGAGACCTGGATGGAGTTCCTGGTTCCTGGTGTTGGCCTAGCCCATCCATCCCCAGCTGTTGTGGGCATTTGGGGAGTGAACCAGTAGATTAAAGATATATCTCAGTCACTTTGACTTTCAAATAAATATCTTTTTTTAAAAAAAGAGAATAGAACATTTTGAGAATATTATTTCCTAACTAAAAAAGGAGAGAATGTTTGAATCTTTACTTTGTAAAATTTCAAACTTACAGAAAAATTGTAAGAGTAGTACAAAGAACTCCAGTAACCATCTTACCAACATTCAGTGTTTCTTAACATTATTTGCTTTATTATCCTGATATTTTAGGAATCCCTTAAGAGTAATTTGCAGATATCATATTCATTTAACCCCAAATATGTATGTGTTTCTTAAGATTATTTTCTTATATGCCAGCACTATACTAAATTTAGGATATTTAATATTGATGTTATACAGTATGAATACAAATATATGGTTCATATTCAGATTTTGCCAGTTGAACCAGTAATGTCCTTCATATATCTAATCTGAGTGCCCTAGTGTATTATCACAGATTACATTTAATTATTAAACACCTATCTAAATTTTCTCCTGTCTTACATAAATATGCACTTGTATTAATCTCCTACAAGATTGTATAAAATTTATATATTCACAGAAATGGCAGGACCAATGTTCTGGATAAAGTACTACAAAAAGTGCATCCCCTGTTTGTACAACACCTTGTTGGTATTATTGAAGTCATGTAAAGAACTAGTGCCTAAAATCCAGGTGAAACAACTACTAGAGTTGGGAGGAGGGGTGCAAAAAAAAGAGAGAACCATGTAGATACTAATGTAGGTGTGTTTCTTAGAAAAAAATTATATTTGTGTTCTTTCTGTACTGTGATTTTTACATGTAGATTAAGTTGTGGTTATAATTATCTTGAATTAAAAATTTATGTTTACAAATTATATATCACTATCTGTTATATTCTGTTGTGTCCTCTTCATTTTCTTCTGATATTTGTGTTAGGTCACTTGTTTGCTGCCAGATTTTTAACCTAAGAACTTACCTTATTGTTTGAAGTGGTATTTCACTGGTTCCGAATCATCTTTTCTCTTAGCTTTTCTGTGACTAGTGGAAGTAGGACACCTGACATACTGACATCTATTTTGAGCACAGTTCCAGACTTTAGAATTGGCAATGAGCAATTATTTCTTAACTGCTCAGCCTCTTTCCATGCTTCTGCTCATGTGTTTACCACCTTCCTCTTTAGGTATGTCAAAAGTTTTTTAATTTAAAATGCCCTTCCTTATTTTGAGAGGTCATACTAATTATTTTCAAGATGAAATTTGAGAAACAACTGGAAAAGATTGGCATAGTTGGTAAGATCTCACTTAAAATTTTAACTTTTCACCAAATGAATTTTAGGTAAACTAAGGCTTTGAATACAACAGAAACGTGTGTGTGTGTGTGTGTGTGTATAAACTGGTTTGCTAAACTCTATTGTTTCGATAAAATTTACAGCAAAGCTTATTCTGATAAGGAAATAAATATAACCTGAAATTGCTAAACCAGGACAACATTGGACATCTTTTTGTTTGTTTTGTTGTTTCATTTTTCTGTTCTACTCCTCAACAACTAAAATTTAAACTCACACCTCTTCATTGTATTTAAACTTGCAAATGGTTTGGAGACTCTTTGAGAAGAAGGAAATAATTTTTTAAGATTAATTTTTATTTATTTGAAGGGCAGAATTAGGTGGAGAGACATCTAGAAAGAGAGATCTTCCATCCGCTGGTTCACTCCTCAAATGGCCACAACGGCTAGGGCTGGGCCGGTTCAAAGCCAGGAACCTGGAGCTGCTTTTGGGTCTCCCATGTGGGTGCAGGAGCCCAAGCACTTGGGCCATCTTCCACTGCTTTCCCAGGCCATAGCAGAGAGCAGGAATGGAAGTGGAGCAGCGGGATTCAAACCTGTGCCCATTTGGAATGCTGGTGTCACAGGCAGAGGCTTAATCTGCTACACCGCAACTCCAGCCCCAAGAAAGAAATATTAATTGGAATTCTTTTAATTTTTTTGTTTTTATTAAGATTTGGATTGGTAGGTAGGTAGACAGAAGATGACTATAGTTGACATTATTTGTATATGCACATACTCATACTAAAACTTCAAATTATTCAAATCAAGAACTATATTGGATTTTGTGATTGACAGAAAACATTTTCATTTTTTTATTTTTAAATATTTATTTATTTATTTGAAAGGCAGAGTTACAGAAAGGCAGAGGCAGAGATAGAGAAGTCTTCCATCTGCTGGTTCACTCCCCAAATGGCTGCAGTGGCTGGAGCTGGACTGATCCAAAGTCAGGAGCCAAGAGCTTCTTCCATGTGGGAACACGGGTGCAGAGGCCCAAGGACTTGGGCCATCTTCTACTGCTTTCCCAGGCCATAGCAGAGAGCCAGATAGAAAGTGAAGCAGCCTGGACTCCAGCCAGCACCCATATGACTTAGCCGCTGTGCCGTAGTGCTGGCACAGATAGAGAACTCTTAAATTCTTTAGTCTACCCCAAGTTTGATTCTGTGTTTAGGTTTTGGTTGCCTACTTCTAAAATATTTTCTTTATTTGACAGAAAAAAAGTTGTACAGGTGGTAAAAATTTAGAATATCTGTTGGAAAATCCTCTGAGGCAGTAGCATCTTTATGCCAGTTTACCTCCTGATTATTTTCAAACTTTGAGGATCCTTGATTATAAATACTAAAAAAAATTAGAAGATTCAATTGTGTTTTTCAGTTTTTAATCCTTTACTATTTCCCCAGAAATTGTTGTATGCTCTGTAAGCTACAGTATGTATACAGATAGCATGCCTGTCACCATCTAGTTACTTAAGACCACAGATTAAAATGGTGTTTTTTTTCTGACCTCTTAAGAATTAATGCAAGTGGTGGTATCCGTGGTAGCTAGGTATTGCCTACTGTTAGCAAGGTTGTCAGAATATATGTAACCTGTGTCCTGGAAGCCAAAAACATCTTTCTACGTATCTACTTGGAGATAAAGCTTGTCTATTCTCCCTAGTCCTATACACTAATGGAAGGGGAATAGTCAGGAGGGAAAAGAGTTGCAGTATCTAATTAATCTCACTCCTTCTGTTCACAGTGACCGTTAACCATTGGTTCAGAAAATTTCTTTTTATTTACAGCATCTGTCTATTTTAGATATTGCTAACTTAGTCTAGAAAATGTTGCTAAATATATTTCTAGGATGATCACAACCATAATTTGTTTCAAGAAATAAGAGATACCAGCTCTCAAAAGTGTAATATGTGAAGGTATCTGAAAGTTATATTTTCTGTTGACTGTTACATACTAAGCTCAGAGTCAAATACACAACTTTCTGTTGACAAAGCATCCAGGTCCTAATTGCATATATTTGAGTAATATATAGCTGGTCTCGACTTGCTTTGTGTCTCCATTTTTATCTTCTTCCCTTCACCTCCAGTTTCAGTTTCCTTATTTTCTTTTGTCTCCTTTATAAGCTGTTTCTACTCCTTTGGAAAGGTTGAGGACTATAAACATGATCTGTTGAATAGCCTTAGAGTTGTTTTTCAAAACTGTACTAATAAAATTCTTAAATGCATATAATACATAATGTGCTAACACTTCTTATTGTATATATATGCATATTTAAATTTTAGTATAGTTTATAGTGTGTCTTAAATTATCTTGCACCAACAACAAATAAGTAACGGTTCTTGTGATTGTGTGTATGTGTTTTTATATGTTAATTTCTTGGAACATATTGTCTTTCCAGCCTTGTTATTCTGTTAGGTACATTTGAACTAACTTTAAAAAACAATTCTTTGATATTTCTAAGCTCATTCTTCCAATACATAATCTGTAGAATGACTGTGTAATTTATTGGCGGTATATAAGATTGTCCTGTTTTCTTCCTTTCTCCATTTTTTTTTAAAAAAAGGGGCATTTCTGACCTTTAAAGAAGCAAGCATTTATCATGGATAGGATTTCTCAGAATAGAAACATCAGGGTGAAAATACGGCTAAATTAGTAGATGGTCTTAAAGAAATTTTAGATTATTTTTAAAGCAATGTGGTTTATACTTGCTAGTGAAATTTATATCAAACTGAGCTAAGCACATAATAACAAGTTCCTTTAGGAACTCTTGTAACCTTATTTGATTCAGCATTGTAGGTTTTCAAATAATTATTTACTATTACAAATCATCCACTGTGTTCTCCTGCTCATTATTTGGTTTTGTTAATATTTTTCATAAAATCAAATTAATCAAATAATGGTAAACTTAAGTTTAGTTTTTGCTGGGCTGCATTATGAAAACTGTTAATAGCACATTCTCAGTTAAATGGGATTTTTCCTCCTCACAAATTGAAAAATAATGAAATGATAAAATAAATGTCTACATTCTCAGTTAAATGTGACTTTTCTCACAAATTGAAAAATAATGAAATGATAAAATAAATGGGTACAGGAAATGTTTAAGATTTTTTTGATAGCAGTATTGCCAGAGATACAAGATTATAACTGATAAATTAGTATAGCTTTCTAAGTAAATATTAATTTTTAGGATGAATTCTAATTTTAAATTTTAATGGCTGTCTGATTAACTATTCATCTATAAGCATTTCAGTCCCCAATTTCAGCTGAGATACAGAATTTTTGCATCTTTTGTATGTTTTCTGAAGCACTGAGTTTAGCATACATTTATATTGTGCATACACCCTTAACATTACTTCCTGTAAGCTCTGGGCATTTATCATAACAGTGTTTTTTGGGGGGGCAGGCCCTTGTAACAAAGGGTCAAGCAATCTGCTCTTTGAAATGACCAGTTCATCAAAGCCTGAGAAACAAGCAAATTATCAGTATTATAAATATGTTTCAGGAGGCATTTACCTTAGAAAATATGGCTGTGCATTATATTTTCTCATGGGATTTGTCCCACAGAAGAATAAATCAAATATTTTTAAAATCTTGGTTGATAGAAGATAATAATTGCGTTAAAAAACTTTGTGAAAGCATTTTGGTAATGAGTTAATGAAATGACCACATCTCTAAACTATTACTTATCCTTACATATATAGATTTTTGCCTTCACCAGGTGATTATGCTATATTGCTGTGCTTTGACAAAAAAAAGTATATGATTTTATTGAAGTCAAATGTGTTGTGAGATTACATTTGGAAAGGTCATATTTGTAAATTGAAAAAATCCTAATAATTCTTCAGACCATGTGAGAGACTTTTAAATGACCATGTATAATAGAAGAGTTCCATTAAAAGTTAAATCTGTAACAGCATAACCCACCTTATACATTTGGGTCAAATATCTCTTGAGAGAGCCGCAGAGTTTCCTTTACAATGCTGTCTTTGAGTTTACTATAGCTTTGTACATATTGATCTTCCTCAATAATGGCCTCTTTCTTTTTTCCCCTCCCTTTTGCCCCATTGTATCCTTTTATTTAGGGGATTAATGTAGGCAAAACAGTGCCCACAACTATGTATTGCCTTTTTTGTGGATTATTGGCAACTAAAAATATAGTGCTTACCAGACAGAAGATGTTAGTACAGTGTTGCTTTTCAGGCATTAAAATAAATGTCCCATTGAAACCTTTCTGGTAAAATTTTAATAAATTTAGGGTGATATTCTTAATGAAGTAATTTTTGCTATTATTGAATCACCTACCCCCAGTTTTCTTCTGCACTCCTACATGGATAAGCAGTACACTGCTGAACTAATATGTTGTTTTGTCTATTACATCAAACCCATAATAAAATTTTATTCTTATATTGTGTATTTTTAGAATTGGGGGTAAAGGAGACAGTCTGAGATTAAGTATAAAAATTAAATGCTGACTTAGCATTTAAATGATCACTGTTGAGTATACTGATCAAGCCACTTGCACTGTAAGCCTAGAAACTCATATTTAGATGTGGATCAAGTAATAGAACTCAAATGCAATTCAGTAGAACTACAGTGTTGTCTATATCAGGTTATGGTGTTAAATCACAATTTCTGCATCATGATCTTAAACCTTTAATTGGTTCCATTTCCACTTTACTAACAAGTTTTCCTGATGGCCTGAAAGTCCATGTTGATATTTAAAGTTTGAAGTATCTAGATCAAATATGAAATTATTTTACATTAAAAAAAGTACAAAATATCAGTTGTGTAATCGGTAAAACAAAATTTTGCTATAAAAGATTTTTAAAGGCTATTTGATTAAAACACTTATTTACTTAAACTCTTTGCTAGAATTTTTTTTAGAATTCAGCATCGGAGGAGGAATGTGACATAATAATGATCGAAAGCCGAAAGTTTAAAAGTTGTGATGCCCTCACATGGTTGGAGGGTTATTCTAGCTTCTAAGGACTGAATGTTGTCCACAAGAGTGTCTCATCAGGTCATAAATTGGTAAGACTTAATGGATTAGATTTTATGTATTATACCTGATGTTATTGTATTGAGATGAATATTTATGAACAAAGTGAGCACATTGTATAATTTAAGAGTATAGTATTAAATATAAGTTAAAACTTGGAATTTGAAATACTTGGCATATGTAATCTTTTCAGTCTCAGGCTGAAGGCCATATCTTTGCAGTGGTGTTTAATAAATATATCAGTTTTAAAAAGAAAGTAAAATCCTATATTAGTAAGTTTCTTTAAATATTGCTATTGCATCTGCTACAGATGCATACAATATAATGTAGAGGCCCACATACTTTCTAGTTATTATCACAGGATATTTGTGATACATCACAGGAGATATTTGAGAAACATCAATAATATCAGCTGTCAATATACCAGTCTTGGCTTTCTAAATAAAAAAAAATGATATCCAGTTTCTTCATAAAATATAGTTTAAATTAATTTTATTGCTTTTGGGGGATTTTCTTAATAAAAGGCATTTTTCTTAAATGCCTCTAAAGCCAAAAAAACTCTCAGTTTTTACATTGAGAACATCAGAGATGCCAGTATCACATGAAACATGTTAGAAGTCAGTATATATTTTTGTGTGCCCTAAAAATTAATCCCTCTTAGAATTGTATCCTGTTTAGAAATAAACCGAATTTGTCCTGTGTACCCTTCTTATTTTGCTTTGGTACACAGCTTTATTTGTAGGAGATGTTCTTAGAATAATATAATTTAGTTCAGGATGAGATCTTGCAATCTTTAATGTAAGAATCATATTTTGCAGATTAAAAAATTAAAGCCATACATTTGTAAAATTAATATTTTCATTAAAGTATGATATACACATTCTTCAAATCTATCAAAAAGATTAGTTTAAATTACTTATTTTCCAGAAAAGCCAGAAGGTTGGGGTTGATGTCAATTGAACAGGCCACTGTATCTATTTCAACTTTATCCTTAACCAGCGATAAGTTATTTTCTTCCTTATACATACATGCTCATACCATTCTATCTTTTGAATAATTTTCTAAATTGTTTCTGATGATGGTATTCCATGATTTTGTGTTTGTCATATTCTTAAAACATGAAATTTCTTAAACCAGTGTACTTGTTATCAGTGGTAGTCCAGAAACAAATACAACAAACTAATAAGTTGCCTCCTAATCAATATGAGGGCTTACTCTATATATGTGGAAAATTGAATTAAGAGATAATGTGAATTTTCCATGAACTTTTTGAAGCCCCTTGTACTTTTCTATTTTCTTTCTTTTCTTTCTACCATAAACTTACACACCTTAGATAACCAGGAAATGATTTCTAATTTCTCTCCTGTAGGTTATATCCATATTTAGAAGTCAGTGGTTGGGCTTCAGGGGATCATGAACCCTGTGGAATTTTGAGTAGAATTTCTTTATGTTCAGTTTTCCATGAATGGTTTAGAGCATCTGTCAAATTCTCAAAAATAGTTAAGTAATATTGCTAGTGAATGTTTTGTTTCTGAATAACAATCCTAGGCACCCAAGTATGTGAGTGACTGATGAAAGACATTTTAATAAATGCATTGATCATATAACTTACTGATATTTATCCAAGGTTAGCTTATTGTAAGTGACCATTAGATTGTTGAGACAAATCAGAGCCTACTGCTTTAGGAGTCTCATATTGTCAATCTCTGTACTTGAAGGTTGACTGGATTTCTTCACGATTTTGCTGTGTTTCGCTGTTGAGTGGCGACTGTGTGTTAGGCACACAGTATTTTTAGTATATTACATCCTTTAATAGTCCTAACAGTAATATAGATACAATCAAAGTCCTCAGTTTACAGAGAAGGAAATTGAAAGACAGGTTAAGTAACTTGCTCAAGTCACATAGCCATTGCATGATGGAGCTGGGATTCAGATCTCGCTTTCTGACTGGAGCTCACACTCTGGTTCAGGAAGCTCTGATGTACAAGGTAATTCCAGAAAATGTGAAGGATCAGCTAAAAACCTTTTCTATTGTGTGAAGATGTGATTGCATAAATTTGATTTATTTTGAACTGGAGTAATGATGGCTCATCTTTTAATATAAAACCATCTTTGAAAGCATTTGCTAAAAAATAAATGTTTTAAGTTGTTTCCTTGTATTATAAAATACTGTTTGAACTTAATGCTTATGATTATAAACAAATAAGTGTGGGGGGCTTTTTTTTTTTTAGAAAGCCTTTGTACTTTACAGTAGTATTAAGTGTAACCACTGAGGAGCTCATCATTTAGTATTTTAGATTTCTAAGAAACAAACACTAGAAGGTATTTTTAAAAGTTTCTTTGAATTACAAATGAGGTAGTAGGAAACATCACATTACCAAATAATAATAACAACCCTGCTTAATGTTTTTTTTTAAGATTTTTATTATTTATTTATTTGAAAGTCAGAGTTACACAGAGAGAGGAGAGGCAGAGAGAGAGAGTGGTCTTCTATCTGCTGGTTCACTCCCCAGATGGCCACAATGGCCAGAACTGCGTCGATCCGAAGCCTGGAGCCAGGAGTTTCCTCTGGGTCTCCCATGTGGGTGCAAGGCCCCAAGGACCTGGGCCATCCTCTACTGCTATCCCAGGCCATAGCAGAGAGCTGGATCGGAACAGGAGCCACTGGGACTAGAACTGGCGCCCATTTGGGATGCTGGCGCTTCAGGCCAGGGCATTAACCCGCTGCGCCACAGCGCCGGCCCTTAAGTAAGAGTTTCTCATTGCTCTTAGTTGTGAATAATTATATTGAGAAAGCTTTTTTAAATCTACTTTTAAAGTGTTTATCAGGAAAAGTTTACTTGGGGCAGGGGAGTATATGCATGTTCTTAATCCAGCACATACTTTGAGTGTATCCTTTTAGTAGGTTTAATTTTACTTTCAGATAAGTTCCAAACTTTAGAACTTTCTCCCTGTTTTTAAATATTTATAATAAAGTATTTAAATATGGATTAAAGTTAAATCCACAATAATAATGCTTAAAATAAAACTAAGTTAAAATAAGAATTTATTTACTTTTTAATTAAATTGAAATAGCTTGCGGATCAAGTATAAACTGTTTCTTCAGTGCCATAATTAAAATTACAACTTCAAAGTCTTTTTTTAATAAACATCTTTTATTACCATTTTCTTTTTAAAAAATGCATTTATATTTTTGAAAGAGAGCACACGCTTCTATCTGCTGGTTCACTCCCCAAATGGCTACAATACCCAGGGCTGGGCTAAGCTGAAGCCAGGAGCTTCTTCTGGTTCTCCCATGTAGCCCAGGCATCTGGGCCATCTTCCACTGCTTTCTCAGGTGCATTAACAGGGAGCTGGCTCTGAAGTGGAGCAGCTGGACTTGAACTGGCTCCCACGTAGGATGCCAGTGGCACATGTGGTGACATAACCTGCTGTGCCACAGCGCCGGCCCTCAGAATACACATTTATATTCCAACTTATTTAGTAGTCATAATGTATTTGCCTTTTCAGAATTAAAACTTTGGAAAATTTGGAAAACAGAAAAGAACAACCAACATCTAATTCAAGTTTTTATTTTTTTAAGATTTATTTATTTATGAACTTGAAAGGCAAGGTTGCACAGAAAGAGAGAGAGACAGAGAGATATCTTCCATCTGCTGAGATAGAAGATCTTCTGTTCACTTCCCCAAATGGCCACAGTGGCTGGGCTGGGGCAGGTGGAAGCCAGGAACCTGAAACTCCATCAGGGTCTTCTAAGGTGGTACTGGAACCCAAGCACTTGGGGCCATCTTCAGCTGCTTTTCCAGACATGTGAATAGGGAGCTGTAATCCCAAGTTTCTAATACATTTAGTGTCTCAATGTTTGCATGTCCCTTTTTAGATTTTGTATACATATGTATATGAGGGGTTTTCAAAAAGGTTCATCAAAAATGTGATTTTAAAGAAACAAAGGCCAGCTCTGTGTCTTGGTGGGTGAAGCTGCTGTCTGCAGTGTCAGCAGTCCCATGTGGGCTCTAGTTCTAATTCCAGCTGTTCACTTCCAATCCAGCTCCATGCTAATGGGCCTGGGAAAGCAGCAGCAGATGGTCTGAGTGCTTAGGTCCCAGAACCCACTTGGGATACCTGGAGGAAGCTCCTGGTTTCAGATCTGCCCAACTCCAGCCATTGTGGCCTTTTAGGGAATGAACAAGCAGATGGAAGGTATCTTTCTCTCTCTCTCCCATCCCCCCCCCCCCCAAATCTGCCTTTCAATTAAATAAATAAATCTTTAAAAAAAAAAAAACTACATGTGGATTTCAAAATTTTTGTGTACCAAAATAGATAGATTTTAATTTCATTTTTCCATGAACTTTTTGAAAGTACCCTTGTATTTTAATAGTTGGAATCGTGGTAGATGTTAGTTTTCAGTAGTTTTTAAACTATTTAAATAAAAACTAAACTCAGCTAATACTGCTGTAGATGGGTTTTGAATTTTCTATTGGTATTTGATATTTGACATCTGTAATACTATTCCTTCCCAGTTTTTCTTCCTACATGGCTATTATGTTTTTCCCAGACTCCTTGATAGACCTTTTTCTTCTGTCCTTTTAAATATTGTTGGAGTCCTGACAATGCTGTCCCCCTCTTCTCACATTCTTCATCACACTAAGAGCATATAAATGGCTTTGCAAGTCAACTTTGTCCTGTAGAAAGCTGTTAGGCTCTCAGACCTGCTACCTCCAGCCTAGAGCATCTCTCCTTATATTGATGTCTATCTGATCGCTCTTAGTTAAATCAGCACTATCTCCTGATTATTTCCTCAGACTATTGATCTCTCTCGTCCGCATTCAGGGCACTCTCTTTTCTTTTTCTTTTTCTTTCTTTCTTTTTTTTTTTTTTTTTTAAGATTTATTTATTTACTTGAGATGCAGAGTTACAGAAAGAGAGAGGTCTTTATCTGCTGGTTCATTACCCAAATGGGTGCAGTGGCCAGGGCTGGGCCAGGCCAACGCCAGGAGCCAGGAGCTTCTTCCTGGGTCTCCTACTTTGGCCATCTTCTGCTTCTTTCCCAGGGGCTTTAGCAGAGAGCTGGATCAGAAATGGAGCAGCTGAGACTTGATCCAACCCCCATTTGCGGCCACTGCAGGCCGCAGCTTAACCTACTCTGCCACAGCACCGGCTCCTATTTGAGTTTCCTGATGTGGCTAACTGCACCTACTGTTCTTTTTAGTTGGAACATGTATATATGTGTGTCCTTTTCTTCTCCACCCAACTTAGCGCTTCCTTGAGTAAACAATTCTCTGCTGACCCTAGATCATGATTATGTGCTCCCAAAATACCCCCTAAAGACTGTCTTAGGGTTTATCACACTTAACTTATGTATCTCCTACACTAAACTGTAAACTCATAAACTCTGAGACATTGTTTATTTGACATCGTTTCCCAGCATTTGAAAATGTTTAAGTACGTTGAAATCCCTTTGGAATGTGGTATCTTCCTCTGCTTTCCCAGACACATCAACTGGATCTGAAGTGGAGCAGCCAGGACCCCATATGGGATGCTGGCATTGCAGACAGTTGTCCTCTGGTTATTTATTCTAGCCACTTTAACTATACTTAAATCAGGTCTACAGTGTTCCTCCCATACCCCCAGTAATATTTACCTTAGCATTCTGGTCTTTCTCCATTTCATATTTAAACTTTTCATAAACCCTCACTATGTAACACAATCTTAAAACGTAAAGCAGAAAAGTCAAATATGATTGTCATCCTTAAAGCATATGAAAGAATGTTAGGGGCAGATGTTTAGCTTAGCAGTTATGATGCCAGGTAGGACACCTGCATCCACATTGCCACATTTGATGGCCAATTCAGCTCCTGACTCCTGCATCCACATTGCCACATTTGATGGCCAATTCAGCTCCTGACTCCGGCTTGCTATTGCAGACCCTGGGAGGCAGCAGATGATGGCTAAAGTATATTTAGTTCCTGCCACCCACATGGGAGACCTGAATTGAGTGCCTAGCTCCAGTTCTGACTCAACCCCGGCTCTGTTCATGTGGTTGTGAACCAGTAGATTGGTGTTCTCTGTGTCTTGTCTGTTAAATTAAAATATATATATATATGTATATATATTATACTATAGATTCTGTGGAAACACTGAGCTGAGTACATTCTCTTAATTATTTTTGTGTTTTCATAGCTGCCGTCATCAAGAATATGGATTCCTTTATGGTCAAAATGACGTGATGACAGGTTGAACTGTCTTTATCTGACCTGACCAATCAATCCTGCAAACCTTTGTCTTCTTTTCTCCCTTCAGGATCGCTTTTGGTTTCTTCCACTTCTTTCCTTTACATTCAATTCTGATTGAATGGAGAGTAAGATAGGTTCTCTTAACTAACCAATGAGTAGATATGATTATACAAGTAAGCCTTTCACTGAATTTACAGATGGCTCCTTTCTAAATCCGTGATTCTAATATATAAAGGTCTTTATCAAATTTTTTATCTACAAGATCATCCTGAGCTTTTAAAGTCCACCTGTTTTCCCAGAAGTCTTCTATAATTTGTTGTCACCGTGACCAGTATATGGAGCAGCTTAATTTGGGCGGCAGTAACCTGCTAATCCATACAGTTCTGTCTGTTCTTTCCCTCAAACTTAATGTGGTTTTTATGTTTACTTGAGTTTGTTGCCTGTTCATAAAAACTGCTACACCTTCTTTTCTCTCAGTGATTAACAAGATGCAAGGAACAGAAAAAAAAATAAAAAGGTTTATTCACTTTTACCTAAACTATATAAGGGAGAATAAAAAATTCTAAAGAGCTGCCCATTTTTACTGTGTTCCAGTGATATCCTTCTAATTAATGCCTGATAGTATAAATAGCTGATTAGTTTCTTACATCTTTGTCCTGGCATGGTAAAGAAAACAAAATTACTTATGGAAGAATCACAAGGGCAGAGCCTGTTCTCAAGGAAGGAAGAATTAGGTATAAAATTCTGTGATTTACCATGTCTAAATTACAGAATTGTTATTGCCGAGAATGCGAGGACATGGAGTTAGCTTGAAGAGGGAAATGGTCGTTAGCTAGTAAAACTTTGTTACTGAAAATGAACCTATTTGAATACAGTTCTGCTTGAGTGAAAAAATACCTTAAAACCCTTTGGATTTCATAGTAGTGCTGTCATACTTTTCTTTGTTCTGCATCAGAATCCCTTTTTTGAATTAAGTCATTCTAAAGCAGTAATTCTCACCCAGAATAAGACATGATTTAAAAGCGGAGCAACATTTTATCTTACTGTTTTTATTTATTTTTAGTAATATTCATTGTTGAACTTTTATGTAACTAAAGAAAATCCTGGGATATTTTTAATTAAACTTTTTTTGTCAATCACATACTGTCTTTTTTAATGTTCAATCCACAGGAATGAAATGTTTAATAAGCATTGTTATAAATTTAAATCTCAAGTCAAACAATTTTTACTAACATCCCTTTTAAGTACTTTAAGTTTTTCACAGTTGCTTGAATACAAAGAAGTCAGGTACATTTGTTAAGACAACTAGAATTGTCTCATTGATTTCGGTGATACATAAATATAAACCTGTTTATAAATATAAAACCTGTTTCTTAATATTAATTTATCATAATTGATTTTTATTTACACCTCACTGCCTCAGGGACTTTTTAAAAATTTTTGTGTTTAACAGTCACTGAGAAAGTAGATCTAAGAAAGTGTTGAAGTCCATATTTACCCAAACAATAGAAGAAACTAATTTTTTTTAAGATTTGCTATTGTGGAGCCAGTGTTGTGGCATAGCAGGTAAAGCCACCACCTGTGACACTGGTATCCCATATGGGTGCCGGTTTGAGACCAAGCTGCTTCATTTCCTATCCAGCTTTCTGCTAATGGCCTGGGAAAGCATCCGAAGATGGCCCAAGAGCTTGGGCCCCTGCACCATCATGGGAGACCTGTAGAAAGCCCCTGGTTCCTGGCTTTGGACCAGCCCAGCTCCAGCAATTGCAGCCATTTAGGCAACCAGTAGATAGAAGATCTCTCTCTCTCTCTCTAATTCTGCCTTTCGATAAATAAATAAATAAAGGTTTACTATTGTAAAACATCTCACAAACAAGGAAATTGGTTTCAGCATGTTAACTTGCTTAAGAACACTCCTCCCCCCTTGTAAGTGAATAGAGTTCAGATTTTAAAACAGCTTGTCTAATGCTAAAGCTGCTGCTCTTTAATCACTTTATTGTGCTTTGAGAATTTAGCTTTTTACTCGGGCAGCTGCTGAGAGGTAAATTGTCTTACAACATAGAATGTCTGACTCCTGCATGAAAAGAACCAAAGGAGAATAACCCAAGTGGTAGAAAACCTAGACAACTTTAATTTCCCAAGGCATGTATTATATTCACAATGTTGTCTTTATATTTGTTGAAGATGAAAAGTAATTCTTAGCTTAAACATAGTGAATTTCTCATTTGTATTAAGAATTTTGTTGCATGTATCTCTCTCTTTTTTAATTTATCTATTTGAATGTAAAATGACAGAACGAGAAACAGAGAGATCTTCCATCTGCTGGTTCATTCCCCAAATGACTGCCAGCAGCAAGGGCTGGGCCAGGCTGAAGCCAGGAGCCTGGAACTCCATCCATGTGTCCCATGTCTATGGCAGGCCATCTTTAATTACATTTTGAGGCACCTTAGCAAAGAGCTGGATGGGAAGTGGTACAGCCACTCTAATATGGAATGCCAACCTTGGCAAGCAGCAACTTAACCCACTGTGCCACTGTGCTGGCTCCTTATCTCTCCTTTTAAATTTAAATCATCTACCTTCTAAGAGAGACTTTTAAAATCAGTATTGAAAAATACAGATGTTTTACTGGTTAAGGTATTCTTTAATCACAAAATAGTGCTGTTTTTAGAAACCGTAAGCTTCTATGCCAGCAGACTAAAGGAATTGTTTGGAAATATCTACAATGAATACATGAAACTATATTTCACTTTATTCCTTTTTAATGTAACTATATTATTTGAGTTTTTGTCAGGTATGCTAGAAATCAGTTGATAAAATTTGAAATTCTTTCTATTCTTACCCCTCACCTCTTCTGCTTTCTTAGATGCCAGTGTACATCTTAGTCTAGGTAATTGTCAATCACATACTGTCTTTTCAGTCTACAGGAAATAATTAAAAGTAAACCAACACTACAGTGTCTAATTTTCAATTAGGTTTAAAGATTTATTTTGTTTATTTGAAAGACAGTTAGAGAAAGGCAGAGGCAGAGAGAGGTCATCCATCTGCTGATTCACTCCCGAAATGTCCTCAGCATCGAGAGCTGAGCCAATCTGAAGCCAGGGGACAGGAGTTTCTTCTGGGTCTTCCACGTGGGTACAGGGGCCTAAGGACTTGGGCCATCCTCCACTGCTTTCTCAGGCACCTTAGCAGGGAGCTGGATCGGAAGTGGAGCAGCCAGGACTCAAACCGGCACCCATATGGGATGCCAGTAATGCAGGCTGGGGCTTTAACCCACTGTGCTACAGCCCCGCCCCTTCAGTTGGGTTTAAACCCTTTAGTATGTATCCTTCACTTCTCAGTAATATATTACTATAAAATTGCCTGGTTGCTGCTGTGTAAACAGCACAATGAAATCTTTTTAAGTAGAGCCTGCCCTGAACGTGAGCATTTTTACACCTGGGAAAATGCCGCCCTCCTCCTACGAAGGAAATCATCTTCTCATCCATCAAATCTTGTCTAATGTTAGTCTGATAAGAAACCACTAGCTAGAACATGAACCCTTAAGGAGATACAATTCCAGGATCTTAACATTTAAGTATTGAACTTGAAATAAACTCTTCTACTTTATTTGAAGTATTTGGATTGTAATAGTGCAGTTTCTATGCCGATTTCATTTTGTGTCAGTGTTCAGTTTTTCTAGATTAAATTCTTTTATCTTCCATTTTGAATGTTTCAGTAGAAAGAATTTTAGTTCGGCTAGTTTTTAGGTTTTTTTTTAAGGTTTATTTTATTTATTTGAAAGAGTTATTGAGGGAGATAGAAACAGAGAGGTCTTCCATCCACTGGTTTACTCCCCAGATGGCCGCAACAGCTGGAGCTCCGCCTATCCGAAGCCGGGAGCCAGAAGCCTCTTCTGAGTCTCCCACATGGGTGCAGGGGCCCAAGGACTTGGGCCATCTTCTACTGCTTTCCCAGGCTATAGCAGAGAGCTGGATCGGAAGAGGAGCAGCTGGGACTAGAATCAGCGCCCATATGGGATGCTGGCGCTTCAGGCCAGGGCATTAACCTGCTGCGCCACAGCGCTGGCCCCTCAGCTAGATTTTTACACTGTTTCCTTAGATTAACTCATTAAGAAAAAGTTATATCAGAACTTTAGTAATAGATATTAAAATGATGCGCCCAAAAATCATAACTTGGAAATGTGAAGATATCTGGAAAAAGAAGATAATGTTAATATTAATCTTAGCTATATTCTTTGGAATACATTAAAATTTTTCTTGAAAGGCAGGAGACACAGAAAGAGTTTTCATCCTTTGAATCATTCCCCAAATGCCCACAATAGCCAGGGGCAAGGCCAGGCTGAAGCCAGGAGCCAGGCATGGGTGGCAAGGCCTCAAACACTTAGGCCATCACGTGTTGCCTTCTGTGGTACACATTAGCAAGAAGCTAGAGTTTGGAACTTATCTGGATCTGGGACCTGTACCAAGACACTCTGACATGGAATGAGGGCATCCCAATCAGTGCCTTAACTACTACACTGAATGTCCTCCCCTAGAATGCGTTTTTAATAAAACTTTTTTTGTTGTATAAGTTTATGTAGCCTATTGTATCTTAGGTGTTTACCATAAGTTTTTACTATTTGCTTACTAGCTTTACTTTTAATAAATATATAATAGGTATATTGGAAGTTAAAATATTACCTATATCATCTTCTTAGTTGGTTAGACTTCACTCTAAGCCAAGAAATTAAATTTTATAAATAACAAATATCACTTAACATTGATTATTGTTTCAAATGATGAATATAGCACCTTATCTTGGAAAATGAAGTAGTTCCTAGAAGAAGTAGATTTGGTACCTCTTCCCACATTTCTCCCCTTCCTGTTTCCTGTTGTTACTTATGCTTTGTGACATTTGTTCAGGTCTTGAGTTCAGACTGGACAGGGTATGTACTTCATGAGTCATTTTCATTTTGAAATGTCTTTCTTAGTATTCTCTAAAATGTAGTGAAAGTAATTTGACTTCCAACTCTTTTCCCCCATCTGTCTGCCTTCCAAAACAGGGAACTGCCTTGTTGGTTTGTGTGTATGTATCCATCCACGGTTAATGCATCCTACAAATAAAATACATATTCTGTCCCTTCACATAAATGATAATGTGTACACCTCTGTACTTTAATTTTAAGTTCTTCAGCATCTTTTGTTCCCCTCTCAATGCACAGAAAAGCTTCTTCATGGTTTTACATATAAGTGCCTACTATAAAACCAAGTGAATGATTATACTATGATTTATTTAAGCAGTTCCCTATTGATAGAAACCTTGATGTTATAAACAGTGCTATAAAGAATAGCCTTGTAAATACATTATTTCCTAAGTATGTAAAATGTCTGTAAGATAAGTTTCCTGATGTAGGACTGCTGGCCCAAGGAGTAAGTAAATTTGGAGGGGAGAAGGAGAAAAAAAGGTTATCTGTCTTGGAAAGGAATATTCCATTTAGTTTTAATCTGTGTGTTTATTATGACTGAAATGTTGAGTTTTTCTTTTTTAATCTTTCTTGTGAATCCTACCTATTTTTCTCAGACTTTTCATCTTATAAATTCAAGAAGTAGTATATGCTTTAGAGAAATTATTGAAGATGCTTGTTTTTTTTCTATATTTTCAGGCACATAGGTATATACCTTTCCCTTTCTGAAGTATTAAAGAAATTCTTCCTAATGGGCTTTTGCAAAGTCCTTGATACAAATAATGCGACTGACTCTGGACAAAGGAGGTCTGAAGTAGAAGAAGGATTTTATATTGATTTCATGCTTTTTTACAAACACACTTTGGATTTTTTTTTTTACCATATGAATGTTTCTTTTAAAAAAATTTTATTTTGAAATGGATACACAAGAAATTACAGAAAAAAAATAATACAAAGAAGTCTCATGTGTCTTTCTCCAAGTTCCCCCAGTGATGACGTTTTGTGTAACTGTCGAATAGTATCAAAGCCAGGACATTGGTACAGTCCACAACCTGTATCCTTTTTTCCTGTTTTTAAATATTTTTTTCCTGCCAGGAATTTGTGAATTAACCAGATGAAAATAAAATATGCTAACGGAATTTCTGAACAAAGTTTTTGTAAAAGATGCTGACAGTACATATCAGTCATTGTGTGCATACTTAAGTAGTTTTTAAACATTCTTTGGTAAAAGATTTCATCACCATTCTAAGGCTGGTTACTTAAGAAAATAACTGTTTTTTAATTAGCCATTTTATCTGCTTTCTTAAAATTGTTAACTGTTAATAAACTTTTCAGCAGGGCATTTTTGTAGACTTCTAAAAATTTTTAAATTAAATGGAATACTTGCTTTATGTTCGTAAGGCCAACAATTAGAATGTAAGAGGACTTCAAAAACTTTATGGAAAAATTGAATTGAAATATTGTTTTACTGTAAAAAATAATTTTTATACTTGCTTTTTTTTTTTTTTTTTTTTTTTTTTTTTTTTTTTGACAGGCAGAGTGGACAGTGAGAGAGAGAGACAGAGAGAAAGGTCTTCCTTTGCCGTTGGTTCACCCTCCAATGGCCGCCGCGGCCGGCGCACTGCGGCCGGCGCACTGCGCTGATCCGATGGCAGGAGCCTGGAGCCAGGTGCTTTTCCTGGTCTCCCATGGGGTGCAGGGCCCAAGCACCTGGGCCATCCTCCACTGCACTCCCTGGCCACAGCAGAGGGCTGGCCTGGAAGAGGGGCAACCGGGACAGAATCTGGCGCCCCGACCAGGACTAGAACCCGGTGTGCCGGCGCCGCTAGGCGGAGGATTAGCCTAGTGAGCCGCGGCGCCGGCCACTTGCATTTTTCATGAGCATTTTGAAGATTCTTGTATGCATGGATTTCAGATTTTTTGCAACAAAATAAACTCAAATTTTGAAAAATTATTTTTAAGAGAGATCTGTCATCTGCTGTTTAACTCTCCAAATGCCTACAACAGGCAGGGCTGGGCCAGGCCAAAATCATAAGCCAGGAACATATGCAGGCCTCCCATGTGGCTAGCAGGGACCAAGTACTTGAGCCATTACCTGCTGCTTCCCATAGTGCAATATACATTTTCAGGAAGCTGGAATCAGGAATGCAGCTGGGACACAAACCCAGGCAGTTTGATAAGGGTGCATCCCAAGCAGCTTCTCAACTGCACACCAAATGCCCAACCCTAAACTTGTTTTTTGATTTTATTTTTTCATGAACTTTTTGAAATAGTCTTATGCATAAAATGTTTAGTTCTTAGTTTAATTCACTGTTATCTTGTCTACTGTTTTATTTTTTACCATAGAGTTTTACATCTGGTCAGGGATTAAGTCTGTATGTATCTTATCTAGGCTTTTTTAAAAAAGAGTTGTTATTTGCTCTTAAATTAATCGTTAAGCTGTATTTTTTAGTCCCCTCTTAAAGAAGAGTGGTGGATGTTTTAGTATGTTTAACCTTTACAGACTTGCTAAATTATGAACTCATTCAATGTACTCTTTTGCGATTCTTTTCTAAAAAAACAAAGCATGTATTTCTTGGAGAAAAAGTAAAATGTTTTCCAGGTCAGAATTGATGCGTTTTCGTAACAATGATGTTATTACAGCACTTATTTGGGAAAGTAAAGGTGGGGAGAATGAAGGTTCTGGATGATTTAGTAGAAGCAGTATATGATTCCTGAGGACTGGCCAGCAAGAAAGGTTGTAGCTTCTTTTTACTTCTGAGTTTAAAGAATCAGTTTTGTTTGGTTTGGATGAGGGAGCTTGAGAATGAAAGTATCAGATTTACCAGCTCAGAGGAGTTTGTTCTTATTACAAAAGAGTTGACTCTGTAATTTAAGGGTGTACCTTTAATGAGTTTATAATTGCAATTATGACTCAACACCAGCTATAAGGTCTTTTAATATAGCAAACTAAGTTTTTTACATTATTTTGCTTATAAATATATAGAATTTTAAAACAACCTTTGCTTTCTAACAAACCAAAAGGACATGGTTGTTCTTAGAGAATAGGTGAACTCTTCTGGCTGTCCAAAGATCATTGAGCAAATGCCTTTTCCAAGAAGTTACTTCCCTTATTCTCAGAGCTGAAACTTTTCCAGGAATGTGCTAGATTAGATAAGATAAGTATTGTGTATGAACATGGTTTAATCTTTGGATACATGCTTATACTTTACAACTAACACTTGGTGCTTAGTTCAGGCACTCTTCATAATATACATAATCAGAATTTATAGTTGGGGAAACAAAACCATACACTTCACCTTAAGCTAGATTTGAATCATGTCCCTAGCATTGTCTTTGAGCAAGTTACTTAGCCTAGCTTTCTTCAACTGTAAAAAGAGAATGTTGCTTAGGCTTCCTGTAAGGAATCACTAATATGTACCTGCCACAAAGTGGACAGTCATTGAGCATTCTTTTCCTCTATTTGTTGCTTTGTTGATGAACATTTATATCAAGAGGAGGACAGAAGAAAAACAAACTACTCAAATTGTGTCCACTTGGAAAAAGAAAAATTGGCACTGTTTTACCCAAGTAGCCTTAATATTTCTGTCTACATTACAACAGATAAGGAAAGCTCATAAAGAGGTTTTGTTTTGTTTTTAATATGACATCAAATTAGATTTCCCATTGCCTTCACTGATTCTGCCTTCTGAAGTCAGTGGTTCTTAGCTGCCCTCTTGTCTTTACAGCAAAGTTGCAAGTAATGTCTGTGATAAAAATAAGGAGACCTGGGAGGAAAAGCTGTGGTGGGAGCCTGTTGGGATGAGGCAGTCTGAGCAGCATGGAAAGCCAACCCGTATTAGGGTAGCACTGACCTGTCTCGCTACAGCATGATGTTTTAAGTGGATTTCCTTTTCCTGTGAAGTGTGATTGTAATTCGCCTTATTTAAATACTAAATTAAGCTCTTTTTGGTTCTTTGGGGCAGTGACTTCAGTAAATAAAAATTTATCATAAAATTTTATATAGTCTGTATCTTTCCACAGTTTTACATTTCTATTCATTCCCTCCATATCCACAACTTTTAATTCTTCTGTAAATATTATTCAAGGTTTGATTTTATTCTAAAAGAGTTTCCACAGTAAAGAGAATCTTTTTTAAAAAATCTTCCTTTAACTTCAGTTAGCCATTCAGTTTACTGTAGTGGAAGTTGAAAAAATACGAGTCTAAGCACTTCATTTTCCTCATGTTTCTATGGCAGTGATTATAACACTTGGTTTAAATCTCACTTATTTTAGCTTGTGTGTGTGTGTGTGTGTGTGTGTTTGAGACACCCTTAATATGAAGTATCTGATTTTTAGAGTATAACCATTATGAGGAACTGAGGAACCTCATACTTCTCTCTCTCTCTCTCTCTCTCTCTCTCTCTCTCTCTCTCTCTCTCACACACACACACACACACACATTATATTGAGAGTCCAAAAAAAGACAAGAAGCCTTCCCTTAGAGAGCTTAAGTTCAGAAACTGCTTAACTATCAAAATGTTACATGGTAAATATAATAATAAAAAGGAAAGCAAAGTAAAACATTTAAGCGAGGGAGAGTTATTCAGTGTTTGAGTTTATCTTTCTCTTTTTTTTTATTTATTTGACAGGTAGAGTTACAGACAGTGAGAGAGAGGGAGACAAAGAGAAAGGTCTTCCTTCTGTTGGTTCACTCCCCAAATGGCCACTACGGCCGGCACTGTGCTGATCCAAAGCCAGGAGCCAGGTGCTTCTTCCTGGTCTCCCATGCGAGTGCATCCTCCTCTGCCCTCCTGGGCCACAGCAGAGTGGACTGGAAGAGGAGCAACTGGGACTAGAACCCGGCACCCATATGGGATGCTGGCGCCGCAGGCAGAGGATTAACCAAGTGAGCCACAGCGCCGGCCCCTATCTTTCTCATTTTAAAAGAGCAAAACACCATGCCGACTTTGAACACAATAGAAAACCCCCTGCTACCCTCCATGAAACAGTATTTTTAGACCATGTTTGCTTAGGACTACCATATTAGTATCTTGATTATCAAACTGACCGTTTAAAGTACTGATTCTCAATCTTCAGTTTCTATCAGAAATCACTTGAAGATCATACTAAAATAGATTATCTTGCCCCATCCCAAGTGTGTCCAAATACTTCCTTTTAAAAAAAAATTATTTGAAAGACAAAGCGACAGAAAGAGAGAGAGACAGATCTTTCACCTGCTGATTCACTCCCTAAATAGCTGAAACAGGTGGAGCTGGGCCAGGCCGAAGCCAGGGGCCAAGAACTTCATCTGGGTCTCCCATGTGGGTGATAAGAGCCTATGCACTTGGGCGGTTGTGTGCCTCCTTCCTATGCACATTAGCAGAGATCCAGATGGGAAGCAGAATAGCTGGGATAGCCACCCCAACGTGGAACGCTGGCTTTGCAGGCAGCAACTTCACCCGCTTTACCACACCCAGGCCCCAAAATAGTTCCATTTCTAACAAGTACCTTGGTGATGCTGATTGATGCTCCTGGTCCAAGGACTATAATTTTAAAATGACCGATTTGTGCAAATTCAAAATATTTGAATGGTTTTCTCATATAAGCCATTACTTGATGCAGATTACCACTATACTCCAGAAGTTTTCTATTTAAAAAAATTGATGCAGATCGAGTTTATCTTTATGGATTTGAGCCCCTGTCAGCACTGTTTGCTCGCTCGCTCGCTCTCTTTTTTTTTTTTTTTTTTTTTTTTTTTTTTTGACAGGCAGAGTGGACAGAGAGACAGAGAGAAAGGTCTTCCTTTGCTGTTGGTTCACCCTCCAATGGCCGCTGCGGCCTGCATGCTGCAGCCAGCGCACCGCGCCTATCCGAAGGCAGGAGCCAGGTACTTATCCTGGTCTCCCATGGGGTGCAGGGCCCAAGCACCTGGGCCATCCTCTACTGCACTCCCGGGCCACAGTAGAGAGCTGGCCTGCAAGAGGGGCAACCGGGACAGAATCCGGCACCCCTACCAGGACTAGAACCCGGTGTGCCGGTGCCACAAGGCGGAGGATTAGCCTATTGAGCCCTGGCGCCGGCCAGCACTGTTTGCTCTTTTACCAGAGTGAAACAGATAGGAAACCGCCCTCAAAATGCTCCATCAGAATCATTAGGGGTAGTATAATAGTAAAAGAAATTACTATCAGGTATTGAGTGCTCAGTGTGCCAGCAAGCACACTATTATTTTTTTAAAAGATTTATTTGTTAGGGAGTGAACCAGCAGATGGAAGACTTCCCTCTCTCTCTTCATCTCTCTCCCCTTTCTCCCCCCTCTCTTTATTAGAGAAGCAGAGGCAAGGTCGGGGGGAGGGCATCTTCCATGCTCTGGTTCACTCCCCAAATGGTCGCAGTGACAGGAGCTGGGCTGATCTGAAGCCAGGAGCCAGGAGCTTGGGTTATCTGCTGCTGCTTTCTCAGGCCATAGCAGAGAACTGGATTGGAAGTGGAGAAGCCGGGACTTGAACCAGCGCCCATATAGGATGCTTGCACTGCAGGCATCGGCTTTACCAACTATGCCACAGCACCAGCCCCACACTGAGTACTATTTTACCTCACTTAATTCTTACAGGAATTTTATGAATTAGGGCATGTAACCCTTATTTTAGATTGAACTGCAGAGGGTTGCATATTTTCCCAGGATTCTTACAGAGGATATACGGAAGAGGCAGAATTTGCTGGTCTGCCCTCCTACACTATAAGTATGTGAATATCGGTGGGCCACAGGATGGTTAGGATAATTGGCTCTACCTTAGGAAATCGGAAGGGAGCACAGAAGAGAGGACACTGGATCATGATAAGTGATGAGTAAAAGATAGCCGGATGAATTGGATCTGTGAGCATTTCCAGCTGAGTGGGCAGTTTCTGAAACGCCAAGGAAACCTGCAAGAACATATGTTCCACAGATTGCTGAGTTATATAAGGCCATAACACAGTGAGCCAAAAGGAGTGTAAGAGGAAGAGAGACTATGTAGAGCAGAGGTCAAAGTTTTAAAAATAGAATTATGGGGTTTTTTTATTCATTCTTCTGTAACTGTAAGCCAGTGGTTCTCAAACCATGGTGTGGCTGCACAATCAGCATCGCCTGGGAACTTGTTAGAAATGCACTTTTCTGAAGCCCACCTCATACCTACTGAGTCAGAAACTTTGAAGTGGAGCCCAGCAGTCTGTTTTAGCAAGATCTCTAGATGAGTGCTGCATGCCAAAGTTTGAGTCCACTGCAATAGGTTATTGCATTGTTAAATAATAACTTCCAATAGTCACAAGTCATGATAGTAATAATAATTGTACCTCTAACTGATTGTTAGTATACAAAGCTCAACAGAATTTAAATAATAATAACTTTTTTTCTTTAAAGATTTATTTATCTATTTGAAAGGCAGAGTTACAGAGAGAGGCAGAAAGAGAGATGTTTTCCATTTGCTGGTTCACTCACCAGATGGCTGCAATGGCCAGAGCTGGGCATATCCAAAGCCAGGCGCTTCTTCCGGATCTCCCACGTAGGTGCAGGAGTCCAAGGACTTGGGGCCATCTTCTGCTGCTTTCCCAGGCACATTAGCAGGGAGCTGGATCGGAAGTGGAGCAGCCAGGACTCAAGCCAGCACCCATATGGGATGCTAGCACTGTAGGCGGGGGCTTCACCGGTTACGACACAGCACCAGCCCCAATAATACCTTTTAACAGGTGCATATCTTCAATACGATCCATTTATACCTTGCAAGCCTATTTCCTCTGTTACTGTACAGAGTCTGAGTTGGGACAGCAGTTTGTTAGATCAACATTAAATACTATTTCTTAGCTACAAGAATGATTCGGACATTTGCTGATCATTTTAAACCCCTTTAAGTTTTTTTTTTTTAGTTGCTTGTTGATATATAAAACTGTTTGTTAGCATTTAAACTATTCAGTTTAAACCAGATTTGTTAAAGGAATCAAAAGTCATGAAATAACTTAAAAGTGATTTAATCTTTCCGTAACAAAATAAAACAAAATACAATCTGGGATTCTCAAGCAAACAGTTATATAAATGCCTATCATTTTTGTTTTTCTGGCCAGATTGAAGTTGACATTTGTGGTAAATATATTTACATGGTATCTGTCACGGAGTTTTACATTAAGGCTTATGATTTATGTAGTTCTGTAGTTTATAGTTGCATGTAGTTATACTTTGCTTTACAGGGCTCTCTACAAACATTTAAAGTCCAACATGCATAAAGTACTTGTTAATGAGATGTATATCTTTTCCAGTTATTAGCTATACAGAGCCCCTTTTCATCTTAAAAATTGCAACAAGAGATGTAGTATGCTGTAATTAATGTGGTTCGTGCTCAAGTAAACAAATTTAGTGTTTGCCATCTATAATTCAGAATTTGAAGGATTTAGAATTGGAAAGTTCAATGAGGCATTGACACCAACTCCTTGATTTTACAAACGAGGAAACCAATGTCCAAGAAAGTTAAATAGATGATTTGCTGATGGACATACAGATAGTGAGTCGCAGAGCCAGGATTATGACCAGGTCTTCTCAGATTACACTATAAACGGCATAACTACATTGGACAGTAGATTTCTGAACCTCAATCTGATAGAACATTATGGGTTCATATCATCTAACTAAAATAGTCTTCAGCCATCTTAGAACCAGAATCTTCTCAGGATCTTTATGAAGAGTAGTAATATTTTGAATAAAAATTATTTAAAATTTTATATTGATACAATAAAGTACCAGATTTTTCTTTCCAAGAGTAATAAAAAGTTTTTCAAAATTTGTGAAAATAAGCCGGCGCCGTGGCTCAATAGGCTAATCCTCCACCTTGCGGCGCCGGCACACCGGGTTCTAGTCCCGGTCGGGGCGCCGGATTCTGTCCCGGTTGCCCCTCTTCCAGGCCAGCCCTCTGCTGTGGCCCGGGAGTGCAGTGGAGGATGGCCCAGGTGCTTGGGCCCTGCACCCCATGGGAGACCAGGAAAAGCACCTGGCTCCTGGCTCCTGCCATCGGATCAGCGCGGTGCGCCGGCTGCAGCGGCGGCCATTGGAGGGTGAACCAACGGCAAAAGGAAGACCTTTCTCTCTCTGTCTCTCTCTCTCACTGTCCACTCTGCCTGTCAAAAAAAAAATAAAAAAAAAAAAAAAAAAAAATTTGTGAAAATACCAAGAATAGGATATACATTCTTGTTACTGTCATTATTTAAGTTAGTACGTAGGAGAATATACATTTCCGAGGAGGACAATTCAGCATTCTGTGTCATTATCATATAAATGCTGAAGTGATATTTGAATTTGGAATGTACTTACTGCATAGAATACTTTAGATGATTTTCAGGAAAAACTGGTCTCAACCACCTACCTTATTAGGTGTTTTTTTCCAGCAAGTAACCTACAGTCCAAGCATATGGGTCTGCCAAAATGTTAAGCTTGTTAACCAACCCTGCCCAAAAGCCCTCTGAATCATTTTTAGAAACCAGTTCTACAAATTTAAAAATTAAGTGTTAAAATATAAAATGTATAGAAAATGATTATCTCAGATTTAACGCAATAAGTAATCACTGGGATTTCCACATGAAAGGCAATTAGAATTTATAGTTAGTTAATGAAATTTAAAAGATAAGGACAGTACAGCTCATTCAAAATGTGTCCTTTTAAGACCATTTAAAATTGAGAACTGAGAAGAATTAAAAATTACTTTTAAAGTAGCACTCGTATATGAATATATATACCATAGGCAAATTAGAACTGATGAAACTACAAAGTGTTTTGGAAAGTTATCTATTAATCAGACCTTCAAAATTTTTTAAATGGAACCTCTTATTAGTATTAAACTTCTGAGAATAGACTTTAATAAGCTATTTTAAAGTATTATATTTGGTTTTATGGAAAACACAAATGTCTTTTACATTATTTGAAGATTTCGAAGGATGGTTAAATTTTTTAGAATAATTTAATGAAATATTCTAATTTTTTCCAGTGCATCTGGGGGAGGTGTTGTAGCCATTGACAACAAAATAGAACAAGCAATGGTGAGTAAAAGTTTATAGTTCTGTCATTCATAAATTGTTGATTACATGAAGTCCTTGGTTTTTATCTATTCTAGGAAACCAACATCTAGGTTCTTGAAACCAAAGATGACCAAATTATACTTTTTGATAATGAGATTTGGTTGAAGATGGAAAAGACATTAAGAATTTTTAGTTTAGAAATACTACCATTTTAAAAAATCTCAATTTTTCATTAAGAGCTATTTGAGGGAAGACATACATAATTATGTTACCAAAATATTTTAGTATTCAAAATGGATTAGAGATAAGACTATTAGAGTGATAACTTGAGCTGAAAAATCTTTGTCATCTTTTGATCATTTCAGGTACTGTTTCATTCAGCTTTAGTAAGTAGACTTATTCCTGGTTCTGATTTCTGCTGTTATCAATTTTTATGTTCCCATAAATATATCCTGCTCATGGTATATAAAAAATTTTGATTAAAATTTATTAAAGCTGTGGATAAGCTATAAATGAAGATCATCAGCTTTGAACGATTTTTTTAATCCTAAGATTTTTAAAGTCAAAAATGGAAAGTCACTTTCTCTAAATCAGTGCTATGACTCGTATCAGACAGCTTTCCATTGGCATATTCCTTTGTCCTCTAGATCGAACATCTAAGCGTGTGATTTTAAACTTTTGAAAAAATATCAGAGCTTGTAATTGACAACTTAGCAGGCAAATATTTCTTGCAGTCATTCTAAACTTCAAAAGAAAATCCTGCTTTCCATAGGCCCAGTAAAGAAACGTTAAAACAAGAGCAAGAAAATTAATGTAAAAATACCTTACAAGCCACCAAGTAGGAAGCTAATAAACTCCACTTTTGTTTTCTTTTTCTTTTTTTTTTTTTTTCTTTTTTTTTTTTTTGACATTCCTAATTTTTTTTTCCACAGGACCTGGTGAAAAGCCATTTGATGTATGCAGTAAGAGAAGAAGTGGAAGTTCTAAAGGAACAAATAAAAGAATTAGTAGAAAGAAACTCTTTACTTGAACGGGAAAATGCACTGTTAAAATCTCTTTCCAACAATGATCAGTTATCCCAGCTCCCCGCCCAGCAGGCCAGTCCCGGTAGCACTTCTCAGCAGCAAGCGGCCATAGCACAGCCCTCGCAGCACCCTCCGCAGCAGCCGAATGTCTCCTCCGCATAAAGCTCTCTTAAGCCTCGCGAAGAAAAACTGAAAGCAACCTATCCTGTGTGCCACTGGTGTTCCTGCCACTTTATACGAAAGCAAGTAGCCGTGCTTTGGTTGTGTGTTTGGCCTTCTCAGTATTAGACAATCATTCTGCAGGAGCTTTCCTCTCTCTGAGATGTCATGCAGCGCTGTTGATGTCCAGTTCTATGTCATCAGTCCACAAGGAGAATGATAGATGGGGTTTATTAAAGCGAGCAAAGTCTGCATTTTACCTGGTGCGCATGAGTGGGATCTTTAAGAGTTTCGGTGGCTCTCCCATGTTTCCTATTACCCATGGATTTACCCTGAGCCTTCCTCTCACATTATAAATAACAGTTTATCCAGAGAGCCACTTTCTTTCAATATCAGTAACATTTGCCTACGTAAGTTTTCATTTATTTGTGTTTTATTTATTACAGGGCTGCTATTTTCATAATGTACATGAACAGTGTCACAGAACTTTTTTAATTTTTTTGAATAATTATAAGTATCAGTAAAGGAATTGAAAGACAGGATTGCATTTAATAGATAAACCGTTTAGGCAATAATTGAACAAAAGAATCCTGGCATATTTCTAACACTAATGGCAATTTACCTTTGGTATTTATTTCCAGTAGTAAAGACCCAGCTTGAATGTAAATTTTGTATAGTGTAAGTATGAAGAACATAGTGCAACTGTACAGGTAGCCACCAGTTATTGTGATATAATAAATAATTGGGCTATTTTGATGAAGAAAACTTTGTTCATTTGTTTCTACTTTCTAATAGAGAAATTGCCACGATTCCTCTGCTTTTCAACATTTCGTATGACTTTTTTTTTCGGGTGGGAAATAAAAAGCTGTGAAATTGTTCAACCTACTTTGTAACCAAAGAAGCAAAGCTGTGTAATGGAGTTTTTTTTTTTTTTTATAATGCACATTCTTTATGTATTTTTATTTAGTGTTTTCTTGGTCACAATTTCTTTGCTGTCTAGCATGATCTGCATGACTATAATCTTTGAACCACTCTCGTACCTCATGTTTTTATCCAGCACTCTTATTGTAATATGTACTAGTCTGTGAACAATGTCAAATAAAAAGAGCGAACAGGTAGTATGGTGGAGCTGAGCTAGTGTGCAATACACTAGTTGTAAAAAAAAAAAAATGAAGTGAGCCATCTTTTGTTCATTTAAAATGGTGTTTCGAATTTCGTATGCAGAAAACGTTTTGTTACATTGCAGATTTTAATGTATTTAATAAATGCAACATGCAGATTAAGTGCAGTGTATACTGAGTATTTAAATTAAAATGTACATTTCATAAATACAGTTTCAAGAGAAAGCATCATTTTGTGTATACTAACACGTTAAGTGTATGTCAGAAATTGATGTATAAATATATATTTTAACACATTTTCTGAAATTAAACTGCAGTTTTGTTGAAATATTTGGCTTCATATGTGTTCAGAATTTGACTAGGTTTGTATTTTCACAGTTCAAAATATTCCTTAAATGAAAACTTATGTTATTAATGACTTAATGATAGTTCTTGAACTTTCAAAAGTAAAATAATTTAAAGACTGCAAGAAAAGTGAGCAATATTTGTACTCAATTTCATATTATGTTGATGATATGAGTAGGAAATCCTTGTCTACCAAAACTTTTACTTGAATTCAGAAAGGTGCCTGTAGAAATTAACATGCTCTGTGTGTAGCCAGCTAGCTAATCAGGAGTTAAGGAGAACCAATTAGTTAGCTCTCCATGTTAAAAGCTGATAAGTGTTCTATGTTTGTTCGAAATAAAAACTTAACCATGGTAGCCGCAAACAAAAGGCATAAAATCAGGGTGTACATGGGATTGCCCAAATACTTTATATTCTAGTTGAGCTGCAGGAATGTAGTTCAGTGAACAAAATTTTAATGTTAATTAATGACACTAGAAATACTTAAAGGAACTAAACACAAGGCTGTGGAGTGCGATGCTAAGGAGGCCCCAGGAGGTGAGATACAGTGTGAGATCTTGCTGTCGGAATGGTGACCGGAAGTTCGCTGGATGTGCTGCTCTGTCACTGCCAGAGTGGAAGTTAATGCAGGTGGAGAAAAACTGAATCAGAAAAGATTGGAATTTTTGTGATAAGGTTTGATTCTGAGGATATAAAAACTCTATAAACATAAAGTAATATCAGTCACCGAGGAAGTGATTAATACGTTAAGGAATGCAGTTGTAACTAATGGCAGTTACTGCTACTTTTACATTTAAGAAAAATGATAGGAAAGGAAAGGAAACATGAGTAGCTCACAGAAGAAAGAATGGCAGTTCCTCACGTTTCAGCTCGTAGTAACCTGTGAACTGTGAACACTCTTCACGTGTAGTTGTCATTAAATAGGACAAGGTAGAAAGGCAGGCTTTCCTGTGTACTCTTAAAGTAACCTGGCAATATGTATCAAGAGCCTTAAATACTAATAAACTCCATTTCAGTGACATAAGAAGATACACTCAACTCATGGTGCAGTATTCAAAAATGCAAAATTATTGTAGTTCCTGTCCTCTGCTCTCCCATATTCCCTCCTTCCCTTGGAGCCCACACACCTGCTCCCCTCCCCAGAAAAACGCTGTGCTAGGAAGCTTTTGCATCCAGATTGACTCTCCTGAGGCACACCCCGCACTCCAGAGTCAGGAACACATTTAGAGTGAAAGCTGTTAACACTTCACAGCAACAGATACCTTGTATTTGGAAACAACAAGGGTTCCTCCAACTGATTGGTTTGTGTGTAACTTTCAGTTTTTCCTTGGAGACTTAGGGCCTCCTGCCCCAAATAGGTGGAGCAGTAGTTTTGATTGCAATGAGATGCCAATTTGAGAACACATACGAATGCCCATGTTTTGACATTGTCAGTGCAATGACCATAGGTGAGTTTCCATTTATTTAATTTAGGAAGTTTTCTGACTTAGTAATATCAATTATGATTTAAACCTGACTTTCCCTCCAAAGAAAACACATTTAAGTTAGTTCAAATGGGATTTTATAGCTTGACACACACAAAAGTAGGGAGTGGGAGGCACTAAGTATTCAGTTATTTTAACTCATAATGGTGAGTTAAAATTGGATTTATCCACTTTGATATCTAACTTTCTAAGCCAATTGTAAGTATTGATAAGAATGTTTTACAAGCAAGTCCCCAGCGATAGTGATCACTACTGTCATTATTTACAAAAATTCCCAAGGCAGCCATGATTGCTTGAGCTCCAAACTCTGGACCTTTTGAAAAAAATTAAAATTTTTTAATGTAAGATTAGAGTAACCAGAATACCTGTTCTTCATGGAAATTTATCTTTGTATAACTAGAAATAAAACCAATTCATTTTAAGATGATCTGAAATCACTTTTTTAAAGGAAGCTCTTTAGCTTAATGACAGGCATCTTTGTGGCAGGATTCTGTTCTCTTCAGTAATCCTGATAAAAGGACAAAGCCCAGCTCTCAAGATTCACAGTTTCATCCAGGATATATACAAGCCAACTAATACAACGCAGTAAGAATTGTGTGCTGTTAGACACACTCAAGGATGTATGGTTTGTCAGGGTGGGTTTCCTGAAAAAGGTGACACCCGAGGCTTGAAGGTCACAAGAGTTAGCCAAGGGGACGCGCATTACCAACACAAGAAAGACTTAAAGGAGAGAGAGAGCATGAACAGGTCTTACTGGCAGCTACGATCTCAAGGGAGACAGCCACGACTTCCCCATCAACCTTGGCAATCTGGCGTCTATTCAGAAAGTAAAAATGATTTTAAGAAGTTGGATGTTGTACTCAGTTCCAGTGCCAGATGGAAGATAGATTAGCAGGACTGAAAATGGAAGCTAAGAAATAATTGAGATACAACGATGATCCAGAAAAGAGATTGGGAACAGGCAGAGTTGCAGAGGCAATTTTGTGAAGCTCGGGAAGGAAGTCTCGTCTGTACCATTTCTCCCTCCACAAGGAAAAATCCACTCCCGGCATCAGGAGCCCTATTTTCTTGCCCCTTCAAGGAAAAAAAAAAAAAATCAAAGAGCCCCAACTCATCCTTGAAAGTGTGGGACAGTCTTTTTACTTCCCATAGTCAAATATTTCTAAGAAATCAAAGTGTTTCCTGTTAATGGAATTTCAAGAATTTAACCAGCGGGTAGGGGAACATAGAAGCGCTTTGGTGGTCGCTTTATGCCTCTGTAAATTCAGCCCTAAAGGTAAACTAAGTTGAATCCTTTTAGGGTGACGGGTCAGCACAGCTCCAAAGCCTTTCCCTGAGAGCTTTCCCTTGCTCCCTGGAAAGGATATGGGTTCTGGCCCCGCTGCAGATAATGACAGCCCAAGTCAGAAGAGGTTTTGTGAGGCTTTGACATAGGCCAATCTCAGCAGACTTGTTTCTTTATGAATTCCCTGCCTATGCAAAACTGGACCATTTTCTTCTAATTCCTTCTGCCTCAAGCCACCCACTAATATATGCTTCTCTTTTACAGCAATACTAATAGTTTACTACGTGGTAATATAGATTTACCTGTATTTACCCTTTTAGACATTCCAGGATACACCCCTGTCTCATTGTCAGTTCCAATTCACACGATTTCTATCCCAAGACCTGCTCTCTGAATGCATGTGTTCTCCTTGTGGATGGAAGGATTGCTATACGAGTGCTTGTATAGCTGTTCACCTAGTAGGGTACAATTAGTATGACCTGCTGTGTTCATAAATGAAAAAGGCTAAGTGAGGCACCATACAAAGCAAGTTAAAGTTCACAGACATCCTTGCTCTTTTTTTTTTTTTTTTAAACAATCATCAAGTAAAAAATAGTCTTTTGGGATTAGTAATACAAAAAAATAAGCTGATATTTTGCACTGGCACGGTCCACTTGATCACTGGATTTGTTCTACAAACCTGGCTGGTGAATGAGCTTTATTTTTCCTTCCCCACCTGAGAAACAGAATAGGCAGTCCAGGCCACCATCTAATGACATGGGACCAGAGTGTTTCCAGACCAAGACCTTGGCCTCAAAAGACAGCCCTTTGAAGGAAGGAAAGGAAAGGTACGCTAACTCAGATCATAAAAATAACTGAGTTTCAAAACAAGGCAATGCCACACTTTGATATGCCCCCACCCCCAAAAAAAGTTCAAATCACCTTTTCATTTCATTTTTTTGCATCCTTGCCTTATTTCCAGATAACTGCAAAGTACTCTCGGCCACTGCAATCCAAAATGTTTTCTAGATCACAGTCCTTGCTGTCATTTCATAGGCAAGCAGTGCATCTATAGATAGATCAGACCTGAGCGTGCAAGGGAATATTTTCTGTATCCTTGGAGAATAGCTAGTCTGTGTCTAATTCTACTTTTATTACACATATATACTTGATCAGGTTGCAGACTTGTATGGACAGAAAAAAATGTATAATTTTGTAAACTCCCAAAAGTGAAGTTTGTGAGAAATTTGAGTTGTATTTTTTCTTTTGTAGAGACACTGTTGAGATGGAATTCAGTTCTATTTCAGTTTTAGGTGCTGCACCCTATATACTAGATGTATGAGGATGGCAAGGTGACTGGAACTTGACTTGTGCCTGTTGTAAATGGAAAAGCTTGAGTGCTGTATCGTTGATTCAGAGTATATGTCATAGTTTGTAGACCTCATGTCATTTGTAAATGTAAGAGTCATATAAATCAACAGAAATATTGCCATTTCGTGTGAAACCTTTTGCCATTGCCAGGAAGCAATTTAAAATCACCAAAACACTTTACCATCAAACAGTACCTTTAGAAAGGGCAACTGAGCAAATCCTCTGCCCTCTTAATGGAGCCTGTGAGGCGTCCCCCGTAGAGGAGAAACTAATCTGAGAGAGGTGTTTACACATTTTTAATACTCTAAGTCTGTAGATAATGGAACGGATTTAAATCAAACTTACCTAGAATAGATGTTGTGTGTCGTGAATTATAGCATCTACCACCTCATAAACAACACTGTTGTAATCTTAGCTGACAAAATCAGCTCTCATTCAATGAATCAAGAATAACTCAGGTGCCTGATGCCAAAAAGAAGTCTCTAACAGAGCTGAGACTCCAGAAATAAACACAAATACACATTGAATAAATGGTATAAGTGACATTTCAAATCAGTAAGGAAAGAATTAATTCCTCAACAAACAGTATTAAGACAGCATCACCATTTGGGGAAGAAATTTATTCTGGCACAAAAATGAATTCCAGCTAGACTAGCAGTGAGTCTTCTGCTTTTTGATCACATATCCCTTATAGAAATTGAAAGCTGTAAAAACACATAGAAGCACATAGCTTTACAAATAAGTCACAACGATAACTGCTTCTCGGCCTTTTGGCTAAGATCAAGTATAGTACAAATAAGTCACAACAAGATGTTCAACCTCAGCAAAATCAGGAAATTTGCACATTTAGAACACAAGACATTATCTCAGGTCAAACTGGCAAACATTAAAAACATAAATCAAGATATGGCAAGGGTGCAGTAGAACAAGAATCCTATGTTGCTGGTAAGTGTACAAAAATTGGCATGGCCACTTTTAAAAGCAATTTGATAATATCTATGGAAATTCAAAATTCACATGCCCTGTGACCCAGTAATTTGAATTTTTAGTATATACCCCAAAGAAACACCTATGTCCATAAAGCAGATAGTTCAGTGACGTCAGTTGCACCTTTGCTTGTAAGATATGAAAAAGCAAAATACCCATAAAAGATAGGGAATATGGTATACACTATATGATATTAGATGATGAAGAATGTACTGACACGGGCAGCTCTCCAGGACACAATGTTAAGTATTAAAAGTTTCCAGGAAAAAAAAAAAAGGACCATACATAAGATACCATTGGTGTTCAATCACATGCTACGCACATTCAAACACATACAAATACTGTATATTGTACTTCTTAAGTACATGTTCATGTATTATATAAATATAGAGAGACGTTCTGAAAGGATACTAACCAAACAGTTAACAATAGTTTGGTGGCGTGCATAGCTTTACCTGTAATGTTTGATGTTTTTGAATATGCATTCATATATTGTTTGTGTAATGACAAATTAATAAATTAGAAATAAAATAAAAATAGAAGGTGTTTTCTTGTTGTCTGCTGCTAATATCTCGCCTGTTCTGGCTCTCATCATTCTCAACTTTCTGTCCTTAGGAATTTTTTTTTAATTTTATTTATTTGAAACACAGACAAATAGAGAAGCTCTCTTTCACTGGACTGAACCAAGGCTGAAGCCCGGAGCTGGGAACTCAGTCCAAGTCTAGTGTATGACGGCAAGAACCCAGTTAGCTGAGCCGTCCTCACTGCCTTCCAAGGGTCTGCATTAGCAGGAAGCTGGAGTCAGGAGCCGCAGCCAGGAATCAAACCCAGGCGCTGGGATGTGGGACACAGGCGTCTCTTCCGCTAGGCCAGCCACCTGCTCCACGAATGCTTTCCGTCCATCCTCCCTTTCTCCTGCCTTGCCCTCTCCTGTGGCTTCATCTCAGCACTTCCAGAGGCTCAAGGAATGGATGGTAAAGCAATAGGTAGCCCTCTTGTCCTAACGGAGATACAGTTCCTCTGCTTGGTTTTCAGCTACCTCCTCCTCCTGCCCACTTCTCCCCCTCCCATTCACCACTTACCATAACACAGACTGGATTTGGCTTCCCCTGAGCTGTGGAACGGTCCTTGTCAGGGTCACCAGTGACCACTTTGCTGCTAGTTCCAGCTCATACGTTTCCATTTTTTACCTTTTTGATCTATTTAATCTGTTTTTACTATCATTTGATTAGGAGACAGTTTTTTATTTTCTTCCTTTTCATTTTTTACAGGTTTCCCATCTAAGAAATATATAGCTGAATTTTAAAATTGTTAACACAATCTGTCTTATAGTAGATGAATTTAATCATTTCCATTGATTCCCATTACTGGAAGATCTGTGTGTATTTCTACCTGTTTATTTTGTGTTTTCCCCTTCAAATGCTTTCTAGATTCTTTCCCCAGTTCTCTTTTTCTGACTTTTATTCAATGGATTATTTTCTTTTTCAGGTTTCACTACTCATTTGGGGGAAGTTATGCATTCCAGGTGCATTCTTCCAGTGGTTACCTTATGATCTTGTTTTTTCATTTTTTTGGTGGAAATTTTCAACCTTATGCAAAGTACTGTAAAGAGTAGAATGAATTCCCAGTTGCTTGTCACACAGCTCATTCCCACCCATTTTCCCCAGAAGCCTCTGGGTTGTTCTGAAGAAAATTCCAGATAGATTTCATCCATATACTTTTTATGTGTCTCTAAAAGACAAGGATTCTTAAAATAATAATAAGAGCCATAAGAGCATAATCCCAACTCGAAATCAACAATTCCATAATACCACTAACAATCTAGTCAATGTCTACATTTACCTGCTAGTTTTTTGTTGTTGTTGTTTTTGTTTTTTTTTTTTTGTTTTTTTTTTTTTTTGGTATTGATTTGAACCTGGATCAAAGTAAGCTCCAGACATGGAAACTGGTTGGCTTCTGAGTCTCTCTATCCCTTGAAATTCTAAATCTCTGGATTGTGTGTCCCGTAACTTTTCCCAAAGTCTGAGTTCCCCTGATTGCATTCTATAGAATCCTTTGTCCCTTGTGTTTTCTAAAAATTAGATCTAGATGCTTAATCAGATTTGGGTCCACATTTGTCGAAAGTCCTAAGTGGTATTTACTTATACTTCTATCAGGTATCATGTGGTTGTCTCTATGTTGTGATGCTGGCAGAACTGACTGTTGCTTCCTGGACACATTAGCCTGTTGTTGGTTCTGTTATTCCCTTCCCCTCATTCACTGGTGAGATTCTTCTCCAAAGAGGAACTTAACCCGTATGAGGTACCCATGATACAGTTCAGATATGAAAGGTCAGGACTGAATCCTTTCCTTTTATTTCTCAATTTTCAAAATAATAAATTGAGTACCTAGAAAGGGCCAAATGTGGGGGAATAAGGAGTGGTTGAGAAAGTCTTAGCCTGGTGTTTCGTTCTAGGAAGAAGGAGGAGAGAGCGCCCGTACTGAGTATAGGATGCTGTAATGGCGATGTTGGTAGGGAGAAGTCAGGCAACAACAGCAAAAAATGTTAATGACCGGAAATGCAGACCTGAAGCTCTGTCTGTTTACTGCTGAGTCCCTGGAGTTCTTTCTGAGTCAAGAGTCCCTTGAGGGAATGGGGGTGGGGGCAGGAAGCCCTTATCTGGCAGAGTAGGGGCTGGTTCAGAAGAAACAGAGAGAAAAGCTGATCAGGGTGCCCTGAGGATCCAGGGAGCAAAGAATGACACACATGAGCAGTGGGCTTTTGTGTGCTCACGTCCTGCCCAAGGAAGACTGGACACACTCTCTTCACAAGCTGACGACAAGCCGGAAAGTCTACTAAGAAAGACAGCAGGGACATGCAGCATCACTCCTAGCGCAGGGCAGTGAAGATCCCTGGCACTGGAAACTATGTTAACCCATTGCTAACCACGTCTTGACTCTCCATGAAGACCAGTTTCTTGTTTTAAAAGGATTTCTTGATTGATTTGAAAGTCAGTGTTACAGAGTGAGAGGGTGAGCCAGAGAGAGCAAGTTTGCATCCATTTGGTCACTCCGCAGATGGCCTCAGTGGCCAGGGCTGAGCCAGGCCAAAGCCAGGAGCTCCTTCCAGGTCTCCCACGAGGGTAGCAGGGTCCCAAGCACTTGGGCCATCTTCTGCTGACTCTCCCAGGCCATTCAGGGAACTGGACTGGAAATGGAGCAGCCAGGACACAAACCAGCATTCATATGGGATGCCGGCCTTGCAGGTGGTGGCTTTACCCGCTATGCCACAGCGCCAGCCTCAAAGACCAGTGTCTTGATCAACCTTGCCGTCTTTCCCTGAACCTGAGAAAAGATTTCCGTGTTGGCAATTAGCCTGAGAACGTAAGGAGTTGGCACAAGAACCTAGGTCTGTAGCTTTCCTGGTAAGCACCCCTCTCCCCTGCTCCAGCCAGGTTAGTCTCCCTTTCTTCCCTCTCCTCTTCCCGGTGGTCTATTCTTTCTGAACCACTCACTGAGAAAAATTGAATAGGAGTCCCTTCACAGAAAGATCAGCCTCTTTTAACACAGGGCAGTTGCAGACTGCTCTGCCCTATTGTTCTCCACAGGGTGAGCAAGTGGAGACTTGGCCACGGCTGTGGAAATTCGCCAGCCCCTTGCTTCCAGCAACCTTGAGGTCCAAACCTGTAAGTGCCAGCTTTTCTGCTGACTTCAGCTTCCCCAGCCCAGCCCAGGTCAGCATTAGGTAATGGCGAGGATGACAGCTGACTCATCTGGGAATGCAGCCTCCCTGGGGGCTGTCTCAGCTCTGATAATCACAGCCCGAGAGGGAAGATGAGCTCAAACAAGCTTCTACCCCCTGGATAGTCAAGGATGGCCACCCAGGGTGAACGGTCCTAGTGGGAGGAAGAGCAGCAGCGGCAGGGTCTTCTGGCACTCTACAGCCTCGGGACTTGGGAGCAGAAGCGGGCCGTGGTGGACCATTGAAAGAGAAGCCCCCATGTTCCCTTTGACAACCGGAAAACTTCAAGTGCAGTCTAGAGCAAGGCCAGTTCCTGGGACCTGGGATGCATGCAATGAATGAGTGAAAGAGCGAGCAGTCACCCCTAAGTTACACACTCTTTATTCTTGAGTTTCCTGGTCTCTAAAGGTAGCCTGGGATAGGCAATCATAGGTTCCTGGTAATGACTAAACAGAATTAAATCTGCACCTCACGTACCCAGGACCTGCTGTAGTAAGCACACACTCACGCTTGCTCTAGCTTTTCCTGTTTACCTCTCTCCGGGAATCTACTTGAAACCTCAGTGGTATGTCTTCTGCTCATCACTTTTTGACCGGAAGATCTGCAAAAAGACTGGATGGCTTTTAAGCCCGGGAAATAGCTCCTCTGGTAATTCAGATGGCTTCGATAAGTCAGGCCACGTTGTTACTGCATGAGGTAGGTCTGCTGCCCATTGTACCCAACACAGTGCGTGATGCCGGTCTTTTGCAAAGAGGAAGACAGAAGCCGTGAGACTATGATTTGAATCTGTCTCTCAGGTCAGGGGTCGTGGGAAGCTTTGATGGATTAGAAACAAGAGAACTGGTATGCAGAAAGGCTGAGGGGCAAGTTCCCATCAGAGGGCTGTGGAATTAGGCCAACGGAGCACCATCTTGTCCTAAGAAGTTTTCCCAGGAAACAGGAACTTTGTTTTTTTTTTTTTTTAAAAAAAAGATTTATCTATTTATTTGAAAGTCAGAGTTATACAGAAAGAGGAGAGGCAGAGAGAGAGAGAGAGGTCTTCCATCTGCTGGTTCACTCCCCAGATGGTCCCAATGGCCGGAGCTGCGCCAATCCAAAGTTAGGAGCCAGGAATTTCTTCCGGGTCTCCCAAGTGGGTGCAGGGACCCAAGGACTTGGGCCATCTTCTACTGCTTTCCCAGGCCATGGCAGAGAGCTGGATCAGAAGTGGAGCAGCCGGGTCTCGAACCAGCGCCCATATGGGATGCCAGCAAGGCAGGTGGCGGTTTTACCTGCTATGCCACAGCGCCAGCCCCAGGAACTTTAAAAAAGTAATAGTTGGACCCATTGTTAAAGCATAAGATGGGTAACTTTCAGGAAAAGAATGGGGAAATATAACAAGAGGTTTTAGAGTTTGGTGTGTCAGGGCGAAACCTGTTAAAGGGGCAGTCCCGTGTCAACTTTTCCAAATAATTATGGTACCAAATCTGACAGTACTTATCCCGCTGCCATCCTATCTACTTAGACCCTCATAAGCACCCTAGTAAGAATGAGACTCCAGGCCCTGGGCCTCCCTGCGTCATGCTTTCCTCATCAATGTGCTTCAGCGGGTTAGAAGTCAAAAGGAAGACAAGACTCCTCTTCTGGAACAAATTGACTTGAAACTGTACTCCAGGTACTCCTCACCACGGATCCTTCTGCTTCATTCATGGAGGCGATGCTCTGATTCAGGAGATGGCCATCCGGGACGGGCAACATAAGAATATATGACACTGCACGCCTTGAAATAAAGGAAGTTAAGTCTCCACCCACAGACCTGAATCCATTTACTGCAGTTGGCACAGGGGATGGTGCTGATTAGTCATTGCAAGTGTGTATTTTCCTAATAAGTAGTACACATTAATTGAAAAATTTTGAGAGATCAGTTTTACTTCTTTAAAAAAGACAAAAATCTCCCCTCACAAATTGTTTTTCTCTGGGTGTAATTGAGACACACACACATTTTGTGGTTTGCTTTTAATTTTTAATATGAATGGGATCATACTGAACATCTTTCCCTCCAGCTTGCATGCTACAAATCTATACAGTAGTCACGGGCATCCTTCCATGATAAAGCATAGAGATTGTCTTTATTCTTTTAAATGGCTACCTACCATTGTATGGAAGTCATACTATGAAATTCCTCTATTAATGGACTTTCAAATGGCACTCAATTTGTCCCTAGAATCTAAACTGTTTCTCCGTGCATCTTTGTCTAGTTGGCTGAGAATTTCTTTAGAATAAGAATGGCCAACATTTCCTGAGTCCTTCGCTGTCACATCATGCAGTGAAACAAGAGCATGCATCAGCCATGAGAAGGTCATTCTCTGTGGAAAGCAGGGAATTGAGGGGCTGGCGTGTGGATTATTGGGTGAAGCTGCCACCTGCAGCACCCGCATCCCATATGGGAGTCCCAGCTGCTCCACTTCTGATCCAGCTGCCTGCTAATGCACCTGGAAAAGCAGCAGAAGATGGCCCAAGTGCTTGAGCCCCTCTCACCCATGCGGGAGACCAGGGTGATGCTCCTGGCTCCTGGCTTCAGCTTGGCCCAGTTCTAGAAGTTGCAACCATCTGGGGAGTGGAAGATCTTGCTGCCTCTGACTCTTTCTCTCTCTCTCTCTCTCTCTCTCTCTCTCTCTAGCTCTGCCTCTCAAATAAATAAATACATAAATCTTTGAAAAAAAATAAAAACAAAAGAGGAAGGAACTGGAGTTCACAATTAACACATACATTAGCATAGACATCCAGTTTCCTAGCTCAAAAACTGATTCCCTTTATCCTACTAATACTTTAATATTCCGATAACAAGATGGCAAAGAGCTGTGTTTCTTTTATTTGAACCCCTATCTTTGCATTGTGGTCCAAGAAGATGCATGGTATTATTTCAATTTTTTTCTGAGACTTGCTTTATGGCCTAGCATGTGGTCAACCCTAGAGAAAGTTCCATGCACTGGTGAGAAGAATGTGTATTCTGCAACTGCAGGATGGAAAGTTCTGTAGATATCTGTTAGGTCCATTTTGTCCATAATTTTGATTAACTCTGTTGTTTCCTTGCTGATTTTCTGTCTGATAAATCTGTCCGTTGCTGAAAGTGGGGTGTTAAAAGTCCCCCTTTACTATTGTATTTGAGTCTATGTCTCCCTTTAGATCCCTTAACATTACTTTTAAATAGCTAGGTGCCCTGTAATTAGGTATATGTACATTTATAATAGTTACATCTTCCTGTTGAATTGATCCCTTAATCATTGCAGCATCCTTCTTTATCTCTTGAAAGAGTTTTTGTCTTAAAGTCTACTTTGTGTGATATTAGGATGGCTATACCAGCTCTTTTTTGGTTTCTGTCAACATGCAATATCTTTTTTCATCCTTTCAGTTTCACTCTGTGTGCATCTTTGTTGGTGAAATTTGTTTCTTGCAGGCAGCAAATAGATGTGTGTGTGTGTGTGTGTGTTTTTAATCTATTCAGCCAGTCTGTGTCTTTTAATGGAGAGTTCAGGCATTTACATGCAAGGTGACTATTGATAAGTAATGACTTTACCTTTGCCATTTTTCCATAAATATTCCTATTGTTTACTTTGAATTTCCTTTGTACTTTTACTGGGAGATTTTATTCCTTACCTTCTTTCATAGTGATGACCATGTTTCTGTTTTTCTGTGTGCAGCACATCCTTAAGCATCTTTTGCAATGCTGGATGGATAGTAACAAATTCTTTCAATTTCTATTTGTTATGGAGATCTTTATTTCACCTTCATTCATCAATGAGAACTTTGCACGGTACAGTATTCTGAGTTGACAGTTTTTTTCTCTGACGACTTGGAATATATCTCACCATTCTCTCCCAGCCTGTAGGGTTTCTGAGGAGAAGTCCACTGTGAGACTAATTAGAGATTTTCTGAAAGTAATCTGGCATTTCTTTCATGCACATTTTAGAATCTTTTCTTTGTGTTTTACTGTGGAGAGTTTGATTACAATGTGTTGTGGTGAAGATATTTTCTGCTCATGTCTATTAAGAGTTATGTGTGCTTTTTGCACTTGGATGCCCCTTTCTCTAAATTATGGAAGTTTTCTATTATTATTTCACTAAAAAGGCCTTCTAACCCTTTCTATCTTTCTATACCTTCAGGAACTCCTAGAACCTGTATGTTGGGTTGTTTAATAGTATCCTGTAGATTCCCAACAGTGTTTTATGGTTTTCTAATTCCTCTTCTTGTTTTTTGTCTGACTGTAGAATTTCCTGTTATTTGTCTTCTAAGTCAGATATTCTTTCTTTTCCTTTACCAATTCCTTTGTTAATGCTTTCCACTGGATTCTTATTTATTCTATTGAATTCTTCATTTCCAAGATTTCATTTTGCTTTCTCTTTAAGATCTCAATTTCGTGGGAGAAATTTTCTTTCATTTCATGTACTGATTTCATTAGTCTGTGCATTTGCTTCTGATCGCTTCTAAGTAATCCTATGATCAAATTTTTTATAATTCTATTTCTGGCATTTCTTGAAACTCTCCATCTTCACAATCTCGTATTGAACTGTATTCTTTTGGGGACATTAAGTTGTGTTCCTTGTTCTTATTTCTTGAATTGGTGCATTTATTATTTGGCATTTGTGGAGATACTCATTGGTTTCTTTGGTTTTTTTTTTTGTTGTTGTTGTTGTTTGTTTGTTTGCTGTGGCAGCTTTTATCTTTAGACTATGTCTGTGTGGATTAGTGGAGTGTCTGCTTTCAGGGAATACCTAGAGGCATGTGGTCAGTGTGGCCAGGGAGCTCTATTCAATGATCCAGGGTGAATGGAGTGTTAAGGTGACACCAAATTGGGTGTGATAAATCTCCTTTTTTTTTTTTTTTTTCTTGACAGGCAGTGAGAGAGAGACAATGAGAGAGAGAGACAGAGAGAAAGGTCTTCCTTTTGCCATTGGTTCACCCTCCAATGACCACCGCGGCCGGCATGCTGCGGCCAGCGCACCGTGCTGATCTGATAACAGGAGCCAGGTACTTATCCTGGTCTCCCATGGGGTGCAGGGCCCAAGTACTTGGGCCATCCTCCACTGCACTCCCTGGCCACAGCAGAGAGCTGGCCTGGAAGAAGGGCAACCGGGACAGAATCCGGCGCCCTGACCAGGACTAGAATCTGGTGTGCCAGCGCTGCAAGGCGAAGGATTAGCCTAGTGAGCTGCAGCGCCGGCCTCCTTTTTTTTTTTTTAATGAGAAAAGAGTTTGTTCTATTGGCATAGACTCAGCTCATTTCCTCTCCTCAAAGTAGACCAGTGGCTGGTCACTAGCCCCAGTGGGTATAATATTCATTCGCACTTCAACAAGGACCACACCAAGGAGCTATGCAGTCCTCATTGTAAGCAGATTCCCCAGCAACTTCCCTCGCTGGGGAACCAGGGAGCCCTGAGCATGTGGCGCCTCCCACAGTGACTGCCCAAAGTCCCAGCCACACCCTGAGCTTTCCCACACAGCCTCAGTGTTTTCAAAGCCCTGCAGTCTCAGTGTTTTCACAGTCCTGGCACACACTCCTCCCACAGTCACAAGCACCCAACCCCCCATCAATTCTCCCCACCAGACTCAGGAGTCTCCACTCAGCTGGTTGCTGGGTGCAGACATGAGCTGGCACAGCTGTTACGTATGTACAAAATGGTGTCTGCTCTTTATTGGCTTGTTCCCAGGATGCTGTTGCAGTGTGACTGGGGAGAGAGAAACATGTCCCTCTTTCTTTTTTCTCCTCTGGTTTGGCAGGTACACTATCCCCAAAGGGGCTCCAAGTCAGGTTCCCTCTAGGCTCTTCCTGCAGCTTTATCACCAGTGGCTTGGGCTGCTGCAGTCTGGCTTACCTCTCTCCAAAGCTGGTGTGGAGGCTTTGGGCTGCTAGGGTCCTGATTTGTACGTGTCTACATTTTCCACGTAGGTCCACTGTGTCCCACTAATTTGCGTGGTTTCCTCTGCTGTTTTATCCCTAATTTTCCCTGAGCCTGTACTCTGCACTTTTTTTTAAACTATCTTCTAGACTCAAGCAGCAAGCTCCCTCCCTACTCCACCATCTAAATCCCCAATTGTTTTTTCAAAATGTTTATGTATTTTACATTCTCACTGAGAATTCCAGTTGTTCCACATTCCAGCTAGCACTTGGCATTGTCACCTTTAATTTTAGACTTCAAAGGAGTGTATTGAGCACGTGGAGCCTCCCACAGTGATTGCCCAAAGCCCCAGCCACACATTCACATTTCCCTAATAACTAATAATGTTAGCCTCTTTTCATATGCTTATTGGTCATGAGTATTTCTTATGTTGTGCAGTATCTGTTCAAATATTTGGTTCTTTTTTTAAAGGTTTCATTTATTTATTTGAGAGACAGAGTTACAGACAGAGAGAGGGAAAGACAGAAAGAGAGGTATTCTATCTGCTGGTTCACTCCCCCAACGGCCACAACAGCTGGAGCTGAACCAATCCAAAGCCAGGAGCCAGGGGCTTCTTCTGGGTCTCCCACATGGGTGAAAGGGGCCCAAGTACTTAGACCATCTTATACTGCTATACCAGTCCATAAGCAGAGAGCTGGATCAGAGAGGAGAAGCCAAGACATGAACCAGCACTCATATGGGACGCCAGAGCCACAGCCAGAGGCTTGGTCTACTACGCCACAGCGTCAGCTCTCTTTGGTCCATGTTTAATTAGGTTGTTTGATTTCTTATTATCTAATCTGAAGATGTCTATATATTATATATACAATCTTTTGTCAGATATGGTTACAGGTATTACAAACACTTTCTCACAGTCTGATTTGCCTTTGCACTTTGGCAGTAAGGTTTTATGTGATGAAATACAGTTTACCCAATTTTTCTTTTATGGTTTATGTTCTTTGATCCTAAGGTGAAAAACAACTTTCACCATTTCATGGTCATGAAGATTTTCTCCTCTGTTCTCTACTATAATAGCACCTATTTACAATTAAGTCTGTGATCCCCTTTGAGTTAACTTTTGGATATAGTATGTAGTAAGATTATGAATTTATTGTTTTACTTACGGATATCCACTTGCCCCAAAATTTTTTGCCCAAATGATTATCCTTTATAGGTGGAAAAATGTTGACACCTTTGTCAAAGATAGATTAACTATTTGGCTGAGAGTTTATGCTGACGGCTTAAATGCAGGCTAAGATGCCAGCAACCCCCATTGGAGTATCTAGGTTCAATTCCTCACTCCAGCTCCTGCTTCCAGCTTCCTGATAATGCAGACCCTGGTAGGCAGCAAAATGGCACAAAGGGTTGGGTTCCTGCCACCCACATGGTGGGTCTGGATTACATTCCTGGCCCAGGGCTTGGGACCCCACCCAGGCCCAGCTCCAGCCCACATCTACCGTTGCAGGCATTTGGGGAATGAACAAGTAAATTGGAACCCTATCTGTCTCTGCCTCTCAAATAAATAAATACATAACATTTACAGAAAAACAAAAGGTTGACTATAAGTGTGAAACTTTTACAGTATAAATGGAAACTATGTTTCTGTCAATCTTATTGCATTTATCTACCTGCCAACAGTATATTGATTTCTGGAACTTCATAGCATGTTTTTAAACTGGATAGTTTAAGTCTTGAGGTTGCAAAACTTGTTTTAGTTATTTTCAGTCCTTTGCATTTCTATTTAAAATGTAGCTTGTTGTTTTCTCACAAAAAATATCAGATGGGCTTTTGTTAGGATTTTGTGTTGAATCTGTCACTCCTCCAGTTTGGGGAAAACTGCCATCTTACTCATTTTGAGTCTTCTCTTTTTTTTAAGATTTTTTTTTATTTGAAAAACAGAGTTACAGAGAGTGAAGGAGAGAGACGGATCTTTCATCTGCTGGTTCACTCCCAAAGGGGCCATAATGACGCAGGCTGGGCCAGGCTGAAGCCAGGAGCTTCTTTCTGGTCTCCCACATGGGAGACTTGGGTCATCCTCTGCTGCTTTTCTAGGTGCATTAGCAGGGAGCTGGATCCCAAGTGAAGCAGCAGGAACTCAACTGGTGACCATATGGGATGTGGGTACTGTAGTCAGTGGCTTAATCCTTCTAATCCATGAATTCCCTCTCCATTTATTTAGACCTTTCATTGTTCTCATCATTATTTTATAATTTTCCATATATAGGGTTTGTACATCTCTTGTTAAATGTAGTCCTTATTCTTTTCTGAGGCTTTTTGAATGGAATTTTTCAAGTTCACTTGGTATTTTCCATTAGTAATATACAAAAGCATGATTGATTTTTCTATATTGATCTTATGCCCTGAAACCTTGCTAAGCTCACTTATTCTCATAGTGTGTGTGGATGAATTGCAAACATGAACAATTTAATGTCTTCCTTTCCGATATGGATGGCTTTAATTGGTAAATTAACATTACTTTCTTTATCACACTGACAAGAAAATGTTGAATAGAAGTGGGGAGGGATATCCTTGTCCTATTCTTGATCTTAGAGAGAAAATGGTCAGTCTAACTGTGAAGTGTATGGTTAGCTGCGGTCTTATGGAAAAGCCTTCTATTCCTCACTTGTTGAGAGCTGTTACCCTGTTTGGACTGTTTCAAATACTTTTTCTGGATCCACTGAGATGATCATGTGGTTTCTCTCATTTATTCTATTAATCTGTTGCTTACCTTAAACCCCATGGAGTTATGGTGCGTGATTTTTTTTAAGTTGCTGGATTTGGTTTATTAACATGCCATTGTAGGTTTTTGTGTCTGTTCGTGAGGGATGTTGCTCTGTAGCTCTCTTGTGATGTCTGTGTGTACTTTGGCATGAGGCAACATTGCCCTCCTAGAATGAGTCGGCAAGGTTCTCACCTCTACTTTCTACAAGCGTTTGTGAAGGATTAATACTCTTTCTGCTTTAAACAGTCAATAGAAGCCCCCAGTGAGGCTGTGGAAGGCAGAATTCTGGGCTGCCCTGGGTCTGGTTTAGCTCTCACGATGGGGTTGCATTCTACGGCACCGCTGACTTGAAGAAAGGGAGATTATCCACATGATAATCTTGGAAAGCAGAAAGTTTGTTCTGGCTGGTGGCAGAAAAGGAATCCAGAAATCCAAAGCATTAGAAATATGTGACATGGGGTGAGTGTTGTGGTGCCGCGGGTTAAGAGGCCCACATCCCCGGTTGAGTTCCTGCCACTCCATGCTTCCGATCCAGCTTCCTCTTGCTGTGCCTCGGAGGCAGCTGAGGATAGCCCAAGTACTTGGGTTTCTACCACCAAAAGGGAAACAAAGATGGAGTTTGTGGTTCCTGACTTCCACCTGTCCCAGCCCTGGCCACTGTAGGCATTTAATGAGTGAACCATCAAATAGAAGATCTCTCTCTCTCTCTCCCTCTCTCTCCCTTTCTCTCCCTCTCTCTCCCTCTCTCTCTCTCTCCCCGTCCCGTCTACTCTCTGTCACTCTGCCTTTCAAATAGATCTAAAAAGAAAGAAACCTTTGACAGCCACACGACAAGGAATGCAGACAGCGTCTAGGAGCCCACAGCAGCCCCTGAGTGACAGGCAACAGGGAGGGAAATGGGGATCTCAGTCCCACAAGTTCAAGGAGATGAATTATGCCAACCACCCCCAGGAACTGGAGAATGAAACTTCCCCAGAGCTTCCACCGTCTCACAAAAGGGCACTGTGCTCCAGGCTTGTTCTTTGGGAATAACCTAATACATAAGGACCAGATGTGAGTTTGTCAAAATATAAGTTCTTCCGTGTTCTAAGGAAAGTGTACTGAACTAAAAGTCCAAGGGCCTAGGAAACCCTGGCTCTGGTTCTCTGGAGCCTAAGACATCGTTTTTTAAAGATTCTTTCTTCCTTTCTTTCTTCCTTCCTTCCTTCCTTCCTTCCTTCCTTCCTTTCTTTGAAAGGTAGAGTCAGAGAGAGAGAGGAAAAGTGAGATCTTCTATCTGCTGGTTCACTCCCCAGATGGCCACAAGTGCCAGAGCTGGGCTGATCTGAAGCCAGGAGCTTCCTCCAGGTCTCCCACATGGGTGCAGGGGTCCAAGTACTTAGGCCATTCTCCACTGCTCTCCCAGGCACACCAGCAGAGAGCTAGATTGGAACTGGAACTGCCAGGACTTGAACCGGCGCCCCTATGGGATGCTGGCACCACAGATAGTGGCCTCACCCTCTATGCCACAGTGCCAGCCACAGCCTTAGAGGAAGTTACCACTTAACACGTACCACACACTCACTGTGTGGGATGACTTGAAGTGTTGTGTAGATATTTACCTAGCAAAAAATAACATTGGGTCTCATAGAAAATTATTCAAATTTCAGTAAACTTCCAATTTGCCTGATTAGGTCAAGGTGGCCACTTCAGTTTTGTGCTATTGTGTCTTTAACATCTCTCTTACTGTTTTTCTTTTTCATGGTGGTAGCTACACCTCATGAAATTTGCCATGGCAGCACTTATAAGTGTAAACCTCAGTGGCACCTGGTACATTTATATTGCTGTGCCACCATCACCGCCGTCCGTTCACGGAACTCTTTTCATCTTGTAGGACTGAAACTCCATTTCTCACAACCAGCACCTCCACATTCCTCCTGCTCCCAGCCCCGGCAGCCGCCATTCCGCATTCTGTCCCTATTGATAATCAATTCGATGTTGTGACATAACGCCTATGCGTGGAATCATGTATTTCCTGCCCTTTGTGACTGGCTTATTTCATGTATCATAATGCCCTCAACTTCCATCCATACTGTAGCATGTATCAGAAGTTCCTTCCTTTCTAAGGCTGAATAATAGCCTGTTACGTAGGTCTATACCATATTTTGTTTATCCACTCATCTGGTGATGGACATTGCAGTTCTTCCACTTGTCAGCTATTGCGATTAACGCTGCTGTGAACCTGGGGATAGCATTGATCATTCTTCCTTCAATAAAGAGGTACTAGGTAGCCGGCGCCGTGGCTCACTAGGCTAATCCTCTGCCTGCGGCTCCGGCACACCGGGTTCTAGTCCCGGTCGGGGCGCCGGATTCTGTCCTGGTTGCCCCTCTTCCAGGCCAGCTCTCTGCTGTGGCCCAGGAGTGCAGTGGAGGATGGCCCAGGTGCTTGAGCCCTGCACCCCATGGGAGACCAGGATAAGTACCTGGCTCCTGCCATCAGATCAGCGCAGTGCGCTGGCCTCAGCGCGCCGACCGCGGCGGCCATTGGAGGGTGAACCAACGGCAAAAGAAGACCTTTCTCTCTGTCTCTCTCTCTCACTGTCCACTCTGCCTGTCAAAAAAAATAAATAAATAAAAATAAAATAAAATAAAAAGATGTACTAGGGCTCAAGCCTATCTTAAGCAGTTTCTTAAGCATCAAGTTGAAATTTAAAAACACTTAAGGGCAATGCCTTTTTTTTTTTTTTACTATATTTTAGCATATATTTAATTCCATTTTCCCAGGAACTTTAAAAACATTTTTTTAATCTATTTTAGAGATGGAGAGAGGGGGAGAGAGAGAGGGAGAGGGAATATTTCTATCCACTGGTTTATTCCCAGATACCCTAACTAGCCAGGCCTGTCCTGGAGTTGAAGCCTGGAGCTGAGAACTCAATCCAGGTCTCCCACGTGCGAGGCAGGAACCCAGTCACTAGAGCCATCGATTCTGTGTCGGCAGGGTCTGCATTGGCAGGAAGCTGGAGTCAGGAGCTGGAAGTGGATTTCAAACGAGGTACTCTGATATGACACATGGGCACCCTGACCAATGACTCCACCACTAAGCCAAATGCCACCCCCTTATATTTATTTTTATGGTTTTAGTTTTATAGCAAGTGTATTAATTTACAAGGGTTGCTGAAACAAAGAACCACCGCCTAGGTGGCTTAATAAAACAGAAGCTAATTGCCTCAGTTCTGGAGACCACAAGTCCAAATTCAAGGTGTTGGCAGATCCGTGCTCCTTCTGAGACTCTGGGTAGAATCCTTCTTGCCTTTTTCTGACTTCTTGTGGTGATCAAGTATCCTTTTTTTTTTTTAATGCACAGCTAAACATTTTTTAATTTTTAGATGATTTTATTGGGGGCGGCCCTGTAGCACATAGGGTAAAGTGGCTGCCTACAGTGCCTGCATCCCACGTGAGCTCTGGTTTGAGTCCCGGCTGCTCCGCTTCCGATCCAGCTCTCTGCTGTGGCCTGGGAAAGCAGTTGAGGATGGCCCAAGTCTTTGGGCCCCTGCACCCACCTGGGAGACCCAGAGGAGGTTCCTGGTTCCTGGCTTCGGATGGGCACAGCTCTGACCATCTGGGGAGTGAACCAGCAGATGGAAGACCTCTCTCTCTCTCTCTCTTCCTCTGCCTCTCTGTAACTCTGCCTTTCAAATAAAATTTTTTTGACAGGCAGAGTGGACAGTGAGAGAGAGAGACAGAGAGAAAGGTCTTCCTTTGCCGTTGGTTCACCCTCCAATGGCCACTGCAGCCGGCGCACCACGCTGATCCGATGGCAGGAGCCAGGTACTTCTCCTGGTCTCCCATGAGGTGCAGGGCCCAAGCACCTGGGCCATCCTCCACTGCACTCCCTGGCCACAGCAGAGAGCTGGCCTGGAAGAGGGGCAACTGGGACAGAATCCGGCGCCCCGACCGGGACTAGAACCCGGTGTGCCGACACTGCAGGCGGAGGATTAGCCTATTGAGCCGCAGCGCCAGCCATCAAATAAATTTTTACAAATCTAAAAAAAAATTATGTATTTATTTAAGAGGTAGAGTTACAGAGAGAGGCAGAGAGAGAGAGAGAGAGAGAAGGAGAGGCAGTGAAAAAGAGGTCTTCCATCTGCTGATTCACTCCCCAGATGGCCACAGCAGCCATAGCTGAGCCAATCTGAAGCCAGGAGCTAGGAGCTTCTTCAGGATCTCCCACACAGGTGCAGGGGCCCAAGTGCTTGGGTCATCTTCTACTGCTTTCCCAGGCCATAGCAAAGATCTGGATCAGAAGAGGAGCAGCCAGGAATTGAACCAGCACCCATATGGGATGCCAGCACTGCAGGCGGAGGATTAACCCACTGTGCCACAGCGCCTGTCCCATCAATCCTCCTTGACATTCCTTGGCTCACCACTGCATCAGTCCAATCTCTGCCTCTGTCATCACATGGCCATCGTCACACTGGCTTCCTTCTGTATATGGCAATGTCTGAATCCCCCCACCCCCCGCTTTTTCTGAGGACATCAGTTATATGGGGTTAGGACCACTCTAACCCCATATAACTTGGTTATCTGTGTAAAGATCCTGCTTTCAAATAAGGTTACATTTTGGGGGAGGGGGATTAGAACTTCAGTATATATACCGGGTGGGGACAGAAGACATCATTTAACCCATAACCCATAATTGAGCTCAGCAAGGAACACTGGTTTCCAGCCGGAGGAGAATAAGCCCTCCATAGGCAATGCGTGATTGTGCACTGAGCGCACCCCTGGCGGGAAGGCAGACCTCTCAGGCTCACCACCTCCTCCCCAGTGACCATGCCACTGCCAGGTGCCTTGCTCAGAACTGTTGACACGTTTGAAGTCACTATTCGATATTTATGGTATTACTAAATACACTTGTAATTCATGGATCAAAGGCTGAAAGAAGAAAGTTTTAAATTAAAAAGCTCTGGTAGTTCAAAACCTCGCTGAATTAGAAAAGTAAGATATTTGGACACATAAAAATGAATGATTATATCCATCAGTTTCTAGAAAATTCTGCAGAGGGCCGTGGAAAAGGATCTAATGAAGGACTTTTTAGAGCATACACATCAAGAATACAAAGGAAACCATGAGATGCTTGTACTCTGTTCACGCCCCTCTTTCCTTTGCTATGGTATTCTTGTATTAAAGATGCGATTTTTGTATATTGTGCTTGTTGGAGAGCATGTGGCAACACGCCTAATCTTTTAACACATGGAGCGTTTTTGCCCAAAGACAATATTGCAGCTGTTCAGCTATATGATAAAATGACCCCAAAACTGTATTTCTATTTTAAGAGTTTGTTTCTGTGACACATTATATAACAAAATATAAGATGAAAATATTTCACTTCATATCAGTATAGTTTGTTCTTCTTAAAATATGATGCGTATTATTCTTGTTATGATTCTTACTATTCTTGCCATAAAGATTATTATTAATAGTATCATTATAGTAAATATTAGTATGCTTATTATTCTTGTTAAAATATGATTCATCTTATTCTGTTATAAAGATTCACAATAATGAATTAAGTGTTTATTGAATTCCTTGCAGTATCAATCTGTTTAGGAAATATTTTCACTTGCGTTCTTTAGGCCCAGCATTCATTTTCTGCCACATGCTCTTGTGAATGGATATGTAGTCAAAATACATTCTGTCTTCAAATGTGTGCAAATAAGCTTGGTAAAGGTTAAATTAAACACTGTAACTCTGCTGGTGTTCAAAAGAATCAGCTAACTATGTACTGACACACAAGATTTATTCATGATCTATTATTTACTGAAGAATTATAAAATAATTTCACCTATTTCGTTTTAAAGGCTATATGAATATATATTAAAAAGTCAGAAAAATACCTTCCAGAGTGTAATCCGTTATTAGCCACTGGTTTCACTCCTGAATTTCACTGTGCTCCAGGGGCGGGCTTCTGTTAAAATGCAAGCCGATCTGGCTTAGTTCTGATGCCTAAAACACACAGGGGAACGGGCACCTTCCCGAAGCCAGCGTAGCGCCGAGGGACTTGAAGAGGTCATGGAACTGAGACCTCTCCTCCAGGAGGGAGGAAAAAGTGGAGCATCTCCTCAGCACCACGGCTTTCCAGTGCGCATGCCAATGGGGCCAGGTTCCGTCTCACCTCACAGAGAGCACTGGCAGAACTGACATGATCAGACATGAAAGGGAGCAAGGGATTATGGGTTCTTAAAAAAAATGGATGGGCAGTTAAGAACAAAGAGCTAGAGTCTCTAGATGGGCTGACTGATGAAGGGCTTTCCCAGCCAAAGTCAGCCCATAAAGGCTGTTTATGGAGAGAGAGGGCTGTTCCTTCAGATGTGCAGATATCAATGCAAAGGCACAAGGAACATGAAGAATCAGGAAAACATAACACAACAAAATGAATAAAAGAAACCTCTAGTAACTAAGGAGATCGATGAATGGCTTGCCAAAGAATTCAAAGTAGGCATCCTACAGGAAGTCAGTGAATTACTAGAGAACACAGATAGACAACCAAAATAAACCAATAAAACAGCATGTGCGTAAAATAAGAATTGTGGCAAAGATATGGAAATGATAAAGAGGAGCAAAACAGAAAATCTGAAGCTGAAGAATTTAATAACAACTTAAAAATTCACTAGAGGGGCTTAACTGGAGATTTTGATCAAAAAGAAAGAATCAGCAAATCCAAAGACAGATCTTTTTTAAATTATCCAATGAAAACAGGAAAAAAAAAAAAAGAGTTAAGAAACCCTAAGTGAATTATAGGGCATCTTCATGCAAACCAATATCTGTAGTATGAGAGATGATAAAAGGAGAAGAAAGTAATGGAGAAGTTCAATAAAGAAATAATGACAGAAAACTTACCCAAATGCAGAAAGAATGGCATCTAGATTCCTGAAGTTCAAAAGACTTCACATAGACCTCAAATAGACCTCTTCAAATAGGATGAGCCCTACAAAGTACACATTGAGACTCACTGTTCCAGTTCAGTTGTTTTCAATATTTTTAATCACAATTCACAAAAGGAAATATTTTACATCAGAACCCAGTGCTCTCCCATGTTCACCTATAAAATTTCACAGACAATATTTAATTCTTACTATGAGTTGTACATATTGACAATCTTTATTTTAAACAATATTTATTTGTTTATTTGAAAGACGGTGGGGGGGGGGGGACAGAGAGAGAGGGAGCTTTCTCCTTCCACTAGCTCACTCTCCAAGTGCTTGCAACAGCAGAAGCCAGGCCAAAGCCAGGAGCCAGGAACTCAATCCAGGTCTGCAACATGGGTGGCAGAGACTCCAAGTTCTTGTGAGCACTAGCAGGAATTGCAAACAAAGCCAGGATACAAACCCAGGCACTCAGATATAGGATGTGGGCTCCCAAGCGGTATCCTAACTGCTCTGTCAAACTCTCATCCCCTATTTTGCTCTTTAAAAGCCCAACCAGTTGACTATACAACCCAACAGCAGGTTGCAGCTAGCAATCTGGAAACATACTGAAGCTGGCTTAATTTGTGCTTTTTTGGTGGTTTTTTGTTTTTTTTGTTTTTTTAGTTTATAATTTTAGTGACCATTCCAAGGTTGTTTTATCAGAGTGACACAGAGCATCATTTATAGCATTACTGTCAGCTTCCAGAGTCTTTGCTTTGTTTTGTTCTTAAGTTTATTTATTGTTATTTATTTGAAATGGGTGGGAGGGGGGGAAGGAGGATTGAGAGAGAAAGAGAAAGATCTTCCATCCACTGGTTCACTCCCCTAAATATCCACAACAGCCAGGGTTGGGTCAGGCTAAAGTCAGGAACTGGGAACTCCATCAATCCTCCCACATGGGTGGCAAGGAACCAAGAATTTGAGCCATCATCTGCTGCCTCCCAGGGTAACATTAGCAGGAACCTGGATCAGAAGCCGAGGCAAGGACTTGATTCCAGGCACTTATATGGAATGTTGCATCTTAAGTGGCACGCTAACCTGAGGCACCACAGCACCATCTCCCAGCCGAATTTTTGATTCGTTTCTATTAATTATATCTACATGTTTTTATCACATGCCAATAACACTGAAGCATTTCTGAGCAACCCCACAATCTGCACATTTATTAGTTATGTACTTGTACTCTGGCAACCTATATATCAAATACTAGTAAAGCTTAATATTTTTCCTTGTGTTTTACACAGAAGGATGTAAGGAAAGATCCTAACATTTCTACCAGCTCCGCAGTGGATCATCCTGCACATGCCCCAGGCGTGTGCTCCGCCTCAGAGACTCAGAAACCCAGAGAGTGAATAGGTGGCCCAGGTTCACACAGCTGACTCCCAGTGCAACAACTTATTTTTGTTTTAAACCTCTTAAAAAGTAACTAGGAGGGGCTGGTGCTGTGGCAGAGCAGGTTCAACTGCCACCGGTTCGAATCCCAGCTGCTCCACTTCTGACCCAGCTCCCTGCTAATGTGACTGAGAAGGCATCAGAAAATGGCACAAGTCCTTGGGTCTCTGCACCCATGTGGGACACATGGAAGAAGCTCCAGGCTCCTGGTTTCAGCCTGGCCCAGATCCAGCGGCCAGGGAGGCGATGCGGGGAGTGAACCAACAGATAGAAGATCTCTCTCTCTGTCTCTCCCTCTCTCTCTAACTGTGCCTTTCAAATAAAATAAACAAAACCTTTTTAAAAAGTAAGTAGGTCTTTGTAAAATAACAAGACAGTATTAGCTTTTCAGCTTTTGGCACCAACTTTTTTTTTTTTTTTAACCCCCGAGTGTTATAGGAAGAAAAATGAACACCATTACCTTTTCGTCAAAAGGCTGCCAACTTTCCTATGAGGAAATTTCACACAAGTTCCTTATATGGTAAATGGTGGTGACTTACAGTCCCTCTGAGATGGGCTGGTTCCCAGAGCCCTGTCGCTTCCTCGTTGTGACAGCCGTCCCAGGCGTGTCATCTGAACAGTGACACCCAAGGAGAAGTGCTCACGCCCAGGATCTGGCTCGGGATGTCACCGAGTCCAGTTCCTGCTAACTAAGAAGAAGTGAGCTACCGACACAGGGCCATTTCCCCCTCTGCATGGGGATCTACAGCCACCGAAACCTGTGCGTCTTTCAAAAGGCACAAGGCGGGGGCTGTTGCTCCCCTGTGTTCCCAGAGGGGGGATATTTTCTTTGTTCCTGTCATAGAACATCTCCACAAGACTCTAATTAGACACACAGGCACGTGATTGCTTCCACATTCTGTGGGCGTGCATGCAAACACCCACAGACACAAGAGGGCTGACTGACAGCGAGTTTCGGAACAACCACGGGCCACTAGAATGTCTGTGACTTCCAAATAGGGAGTGAGGAGTGGAGTTAGGCGCTGGCTAAGCTCCCTGCATCTCGCATCAGAGTGCCTGGGTCCAGCTCCCAGCTCTGGCTCCTGATTCCAGCCCTCAGCTTCCCGCCAGTGTGGACACTGAAAGGCTGCCAGTGATGGCTCAAGGCACTGAGTCCCCAGCGCCCAAGGGAGAGACCCGGATTGAGGACCCAGCTCCCAGCTTGGGTCCCACAACATTTGGGGGGTAAACTAGTGCATGGACGCACTCCTCACTCAGTCCTAAAGTTACAAAAAGGGAATTTCAACTCCAGTGATTCCTTTACATGGGGGTAGAAAAATCTTTCAATTCTGATAGAGAAATCTTTATTTTCTTTTTTCAAAGATTTACTTTATTTATTTGAAAGGTAGAGTTACGGGGGTGGAAGGGGGAGAGAAAGAGAGAGAGAGAGAGAGAGAGAATCTTCCATTCTCTGGTTCACTCTCCAAATGGCCTCAATGTCCCCGGCTGGGCTGGTCGGAAACCAGGAGGCAGGAGCTTCTTCTGGGTCTCCCATGCAGGCACCAGGGGCCCAAGCACTTGCGCCATCTTCCACTGCTTTCCCAAGCGCATTAGCAGAGTACAGGATTGGAAGTGGAGCAGCCAGAATTGGAACCGTTGCCTATATGGGACGCCAGCATTGCAGGTGGTGGCTTTACCCACTATGCCACAATGCTGGCCCCTGAAATCTTCATTTTCAAAATTAACTTTGAAGTTTGTAAATAGAAGACCCAATTCTCAGTTCAAATAGAAGATCATTGAAGTTTAATTAATCTTTCCAAGAGCGCTGGGGGTGGCAGACGGGGGTACACCCAGCACAGGGACGAGCAGAAGCATCACAACCTTGCTGGCCCGCGACAGACCCCGGCTCCGCCCGTCTGTTTCCGCCTCCACTCTTGCTCCGCCTTCAGGCGCTGGGTGTTTCACTCTGCATCTGCCCAGCTGCGTCTGCTCTTGCTCTTTTTTTTTTTTTTTTTTTTTTCCCCTCTTCTTGCGTTTCCTCTAATTCGCTGTAATAGAGCATGGGAATATAGTTACTCTAATTAAGCCTATTTAAGTATGCTTACGATGTTTCCAATTTTAATTTTCCTTAAGTATTAACATCTTTATTGTGGCAGAAGGCAGCATTTTATGCATTAATTTTGCTGTAAAAATATTTTATACACAACGGTACAAAAGCAGTTGCACAGGTGGCTCCAACTTAACATGCCTCGTAATTTTAACATCGTTGAATTGTCTAATACATAAGTTGGAAACTATTTTCTGTGATGAAAATGGTAACAATTCCCAGGCTAGACCATCCAGCCCATTTAAACCAAACAGTAGCTGAATTATACATTTACAAATGAAAACATTGTGGGTCCCTGCAACAAATTGTATTTGCTTTAATTTGCAGGTGGTCTTTGGTTTATGAGGGTTTTCTGCCCTAAGATGTCAGTGGCTCACTCAAAGTAGGAAAAAAAATTTTTCCCTCTCCTGGATTTACATTCAGGAATTGTTCAAATTCAGTATGAAATCACAAGATATGGGAAACACTTTAGTTTTGTTTGGTCTCCACCTGGTGGCTGGAAATCAGAACACAAGTCATTAGGAACAAAAAAAAAAATCATTTCAGTTCCTCTCATGAATATGATTAATTTGTTGGTTAGAAAATGTTTTTCAGCTGGAAAAAATGTAATTATTATGAAAATTTGTAAAATGTAGTCTATGCCTTTCTTTCCTAATTTTGCTACAATACAGGAGGCAAGAACGGAGAAGACTTCTTGATTTTCCAGCTTAATTCTGGGATTACTTTCTACAGTGGTCTGATATTTTCTTTACCTTTATCTCCCAAGGAAAAAGTTTTCCCCAGATGCATTCATAGTTTTTCATGTAGATTCAAAATTTTGAACTGTCATACAGCATTGAAAGTTCTACTATTGAATGATTCTTATTTTGTTCAACATACACGCACACAGGGAGACATATACAAATAAGCAAAGAAAAAATATATTGTCCACAGAAGACCATCGCATTTTGAATATAGTAATTAAACTATGTAAAATGTAAAATCTAAGGGCTGGCGCTGTGGCATAGTGGGGAAAGCTGCCCCCTGCAGTGCCAGCATCTTATATGGACCCAGGTTCAAGTCCTGGCTGCTCTACTTCTGATCCAGCTCTCTGCTATGGCCTGGTAGAACAGTAGAGGATGGCCCAAGTGTTTGGGCCCCTGCACGGGAGATCTGGAAGAAGCTCCTGGCTCCTGGCTTTGGGTCAACTCAGCTCTGGCCGATGTGGAAATTTGGGGAGTAAACCAGCGGATGGAAGATCTTTCTCTCTCTCTCTCTGCCTCTGCCTCTCTGTAACTCTGCCTTTCAAATAAATAAATAAATCTTTTAAAATATATATATATAATGCTAATTTCCCCCTCATTTTCTTTGTTCTTTCTTTTTTATAAATGCAATATTATTCATGTTAAAAATACGGTGGGCAAATGCTGTCTTAAATGTAGAGCCTTATGATGCTTCTATAGAACTTTCACATAGAATCATATAAGATTCCTTCATATCACAATTAGAATTAAATAATGAACTGCATAGTGGCACTCAGTTCTTATTATTCTTACTGGTCATGATCTATGATGTTGCCATGAGCAATAAATTAACAAAAAAAAATTCCCAATGCTCCCTGGGAATATAAAGAGTTAGGGTTCTGCAGGCTTTTGGTCACGTTCTCATCAGCTGATGGACATATAACCTCAGTTTACATGCGTTTCCTTTAAAGAGACCTTATTTCATGCACATTGCGCTTTCATCAGTGTTGAACTAGTGGCCAACTCATACCTAGTATTCTCATGTTCTTTAGTATTCCTGTGTTCTCGGGAAGGCGTGTCTCGGCTTTCTTGCACTTAAGAATGTCAGACAGTACTTTGAACTACCTTTGAGGGCCATTTTAACCAGTGAAATCACCAACACAAAGTACAAGAATGACAGGGTGGGTATTTAGGCCAGGGATTGAGACCCCTGCCTCCCACACTGGGATGGTGTGATTCCCAGCTCCAGCTCCGACTCCAGCATCTAGTCTGGGAGGCAGCAGCCCTGGCTCCAGTAATTAGGCTCCTACCGCCCACATGTAAGACCTGGATTGTGTAACCGGCTCCAGCCCTGGCCCAGGCCCAGCCCCAGCCGTGGCAGGCATCTGGGCAGTCAACCAGCAGGTGGGTGATCCTTGTCTGTCTTCTCGCTGTTTCTCTGCCTCTCAAATAAGTTTTTGAAATGAAAAACACAAAAATGCATAAAATGTTTCACAAAGGAGATCACAAAAAGGACACTTGTTACTTGGTTAATCCTCTGCCTGCGGTGCCGGCATCCCATATGGGCGCCGGGTTCTAGTCCCAGTTGCCCCTCTTCCAGTCCAGCTCTCTGCTGTGGCCCGGGAGGGCAGTGGAGGATGGCCCAAGTGCTTGGGCTCCTGCACTCACATGGGAGACCAGGAAGAGGCACCTGGCTCCCAGCTTCTGATTGCCATAGTTCCACCCTTTGCAGCCATTTGGAGGGTGAACCAACGGAAGGAAGACCTTTCTCTCTGTCTCTCTCTCTCTGTCTAACTCTATCTGTCAAAAATAATAATTAAAAGAAAATGAATATGTGAACTGAGACAAGAAGGCATGGTGTCATCTGGTTCCTTCAGATGTGTGGATCAGGTGATACAATTTTTCACCATGCTGTTCATGTCTATAAGTGGCTGCAGAAGTGCTGCAAGTATTGATTTTGGAGTCCTAAACAAATTCTAGCAAGTAGGCTGACAGAGATTGAACTGCGTCCTCCCAAATGTCAGATATTAAAGTCCTTACCCGGATGGAACTGCATTTGGAGATGGAGTCTTTAAGGAGGCCATAAGGCTAAATGAGGCCCTGATCCAGTAGCACTGAAGTCGTAAGAAGAGCAAGATCGCTACAGAGCTCTCTCTTCCCCTGCCCTCTCCCCTTCCTCCTCCCTCCTCTCTCCTCCTCTCTCCTCTAGTTCCTCCCTCTCCATCCTCCCTCTTCACTCCCCCCCACCCCTCATCCTTCCTCCCTCCTCTCCCCGCAGCCCCCATCTCTCTTCCTCTGCCTAACAATAGAGAGAAGGCAGCCATCTGCAGTCCAGGAAGAAAGGCCGTGCCAGAAAATTCCCTGAGCACACAGTCCTTCACCTAAAGACACGGTGCCACTTTGTGAGCGAGTGTGCAAAGCACTGCACATTGTTGTCTCCTATGTCTCTCCTTGCCTTCTATCATTTTCCCTCTTTTAAATGTCCTGTCTCCAGGTTCTACTTTTTCATATTCTAATGCTGCCGAAAGCTCAGGCGTCCTGTGCTTACAGCTAGCCAGGTAGCAGCTGTGACATACATGCCAGTGCTTCTGCATTCATGAACTTGGTCATGGCTGTCCATATTCTTTTCACTTGTGTTGGGTTACGTGCATGATTCTAAATGGATATGTTGGGCTCCCTTAGCCTTTAAAATGTCTTCAAAAATTTGATGGTATGATCTGATATGGAAACACAAAGTCACGATATTACAAAAGCCTAGTAGCAAAGGTAGGCAGGCAAGTGTGATGTTCTTAAAGCAACAATTCTGTAACTTTTCTTGCCAAGCGATAGGCAAGAATTTTACAAGATCTAGGCAAGGAAGTTCCCCACAAGTAGATGAAAAAGAGCTCTAGTTTATGGAGGGGACATGTGACAGATGACACGTAACCTTGCTGCTCAATGACAGACCTGCACCTAGCAGCAGTGGCATCACCTGGGAGCTTAGTAGGCGTGCAGGACCGCAAGGCTTCCCGGACCGACTGAATCAGGGTCTGCGTTTTCAACAAGACTCCCAGATGACTCAATCCCTGTCAAGTCTGAGAAACACTGGCACATCACATGCCGGGAAATGTACCTGAGAAAGTTTGGCAATCTTACCAAAGCCCTTGGAATAAATGGCGGGATTGTCAAAGCCGCGAGAGGTTAGCGTAACCAGTTGTTGCATGCGGATTACCGCTCAGTGTCCCTGTTAAATGGCAGCTTTCCTTTCTGTTCTAAGTGGAACGGAAAATAATGATTCTTCCTGCAGTCACTGGCAGCTTCGATTTGATGAAATCTTGCTGATTCAAGATTTTTCTTCAACCCACACCTGTCATAGTTATGGGTATGAGGAGCTCAAAAAGGAGTTCACTTGTCACAGTTTACAGTCATTCAAGTAGCACACTCTCAACTCAGCATTTTTAATTCCAGCTCTTGGAAAAGCCTGGATTAATAAATATTTAAACACACACACACACACATATAACTAGAGGCAAATATATGCAAACATACACATTTCAAACCCTCAGGTAATATACTTCACATTATAGATATCAATTTAAAACCAGGGGCTCAGAAACTAACTCCCCAGGTTCATAACTTGGCACCAGCAGCTAGTCATAGTGCACTGTGCCTTTAAGAAAAACAGTCAAACTCTGTGTTTCCTCATTTGAAAATCAGAAAAACAAAAGTTGTGGTAAAACCAAAATTAGTCAAGCACTTAAAAATAGTGTCACACTGTGGCCAATTACTATTGAGCTCTGGCTCTTCTATAAATATTATCTTTGCGGGCCAGCGCCTCGGCTCACTAGGCTAATCCTCCGCCTAGCGGCGCCGGCACACCGGGTTCTAGTCCCGGTTGGGGCACCGGATTCTGTCCCGGTTGCCCCTCTTCCAGGCCAGCTCTCTGCTGTGGCCAGGGAGTGCAGTGGAGGATGGCCCAGGTGCTTGGGCCCTGCACCCCATGGGAGACCAGGAAAAGCAACTGGCTCCTGGCTCCTGCCATCGGATCAGCGTGGTGCACCGGCCGCAGCAAGCTGGCCGCGGCGGCCATTGGAGGGTGAACCAACGGCAAAGGAAGACCTTTCTTTCTGTCTCTCTCTCTCACTGTCCACTCTGCCTGTCAAAAAATAAAAAAAAAATAAAAATAAATAAAAAAAGAAGTTCTCATTTAAAAAAAATATTATCTTTGCATGAATTCTCCAAGTGTGGCTTCCAAAGTGGGCTCAGCATCACCTGGGAACTTAGGAATGCAAATTCTCCAAGCCCAGCACAGAACTCCTCAATCAGAAGACCTGGGAGCCACACCTAACAAGGCATCGTTTCAATAAGCCTACAGGTGTCTCAGGATCAGGTGGTGCCTGCCAAGGGGACTAGCCCCTAGTAGCGGTGATGTAAAGTTGAGGCTCCTAACTCCGGCTTTGTAGCATCCTGGAAAGAACCAGTAGAGGCACCAAGTCAATTTATGATCCTGTGCAGGCCAGTGCTGAAGGCTTGATATCATAGAAATTAGCCAAGCGCTGCAGAGGCAGGTTGTGTTAAAGATCAGGCTACACACTGGGGCCAGCGCTGTGGCCTGGCCTGAAGCGCCGGCATCCCATATAGGCACTGGTTCTAGTCCAGGCTGCTCCATTTCTGATACAGCTCTCTGCTATGGCCTGGGAAAGCAGTGGAAGATGGCCCAAGTCCTTGGGCCCCTGCATTCACATGGGAGACCCAGAAGAAGCTCCTGGCTCCTGGCTTCTGATCGGCACAGCTCTGGCCGTTGTGGCCAATTGGAGAATGAACCAGCAGATGGAAGACCTCTCTCTTCCTCCATCTCTCTCTCTCTCTCCCCCCGCCGCCTCTTCTCTCTGTAACTCTGACTTTCGAATAAATAAATAAATCTTAAAAAAAAAAAAAAAACATTAAAAAAAAAAGATCAGGCTACACACAGAGAGGCCAGGAACAGGAAACCCAAATTCCCAGGCCAAGTACTTAAAGCACAGGATGACAATACTGGCAGCTCGAAGCAGCAGCTTCCCTGGCAAGGTCATGATAATAACATGCGAACCCACTGCAGTGAATGATTAGTTGAGATCAAGAAGGCAATGTTATCCAGAGAAAAGACGAAGTGGTGAAAGGTGTCCAGGTGACTGAGCTGTGGAACCCAACACTTGCCTGCAGCAAGAGGCTGCCCTACTGTGCCTTTGGTTTAGGGATTCCTGGGAACAGGTGCCTTTCGAGTCTAGGTTGCTGACCTCACGGTACTGCGCAGGTCTGAGTCTGCAAACTCACCACAGCAGGCTGTGCTCATGTTACCTCCTGGGGTCGAATTCCCGGCTGGAAATGGCAGCTGCTTTTCTCAGCTGATAAGACATAGGCTGCCTGGGCGCTTGCCGATCATTTGATGATGCATCCAGTTTCTATTTGCTCACCTTGCAAATGAGCAAGGGACTCAAACAGGTGACTGCACACAGCAAGCATTGTTGTCTGAGCTTTAGATTTAACTAAGGAGCTGAAAGTCACATGTCCAAAGGCTGCCTTTTTTTTTTTTTTTTTGAGTCTTGGAGACAATCCTGTTTCCTAGTACAATGACTTTGTGAAAGCGAATGGAGATGACACCCTTAACCCTTTTTTTCTTCCCCTCACACTGCCCCCAGGCCAGGAATAACCCTGTCACCTTATCTCCTGTTAGATCTAGAGCTTTCATTGTCTTATGCAGGGCACTGAACTGAATAAAATATAAGCCCCCAGGGGACTTTTATGATGCTGGTTTGATTGCATTGATCACAGAGCACTTTGCAGTGTTACGGCTATATTTGGTGCTGCCCTGTCACTCTGTTCTGCCCTGAGTCACAGCAAGTTTGCCATGTGGCTCACATCCAGCTGGACAGTAGCGGAGACGTGAGGAATAGGCAAGGAGGGTGCCGCAAGTGATGAGAGAGTCGAAGTCTAACGCAACGCACTAGGAGAGACTTTGTTTTAAGACTGAACAGCTGCCAGCAATAAATACATCAACACCATAAAGTAGCATGCAATCCCTTTCCTGATTACTTTTTCTTCAAATAAATGTTTTCCTCAAATCTCAAAAGTACGCCTTACAGCCAGAACTATTCAAAAATCCAAAAACTGGAAGCAACCCAAACATCCATGTATCAGTGAATGGTTAAACTAAAATGTGATTCATAAATATAAGGGGTAATTATTCAGTCTTAAAAAGAGGAAACTGACACATGCCACAGCATGGATGAACCTCAAGGACATTGGAAAAATCCAGTCGCAAAAAGACAAATTCTGCATGATGCAGATAAATGGAGTAGTCCATCCATAGAATGGTTTCATGGTCTGAGAGTTCCAGTTCTGCCAGACAAAAAAGTTCTGGCGATCAGATTCATAACAATGTGAATATGCTTGTCACTACTGAAGTGAAGCGGGTACCCTTAGAAATGGTTATGATGTCACTTTTACACCATGTGTATTTTGCCATAATACTTTTTGAAGTATGCAGAGGATAAAAGTGCTACATAAAAATCCTTCATGGGGGCCAGCCTGTGGCACAGCAGATTAAGCTGCAGCTTGGCGGCACCGACAGCCCTTATCGGAGCACAGATTCCGAGCACCTGTTTGAGTTCCGGCTGCTTTGCTTCTGATGCAGCTCTGTGCTAACGTGCCTGGCAAGGCAGTGAAAGAGGGCCCAAGTGCTTGGGCTCATGCCACCCATTTGGGAGACCTGGATGGAATTCTGCGCTCCTGGCTTTGGCCTGGTCCAGCTCTGGCTGTTGTGGCCATCTGGGAAGTGAGCTATTGAACGAAAGATCTCTCTTTCCCTGTTTCTCTCTCTCTCTCTCTTTCTCTCTCTCTCTGATGCTCTGCCTTTGAAATAAAGAAAGAAAAACCCTGCACTATGATTTTCTGTCTACTTACATCCAGAAACAGTCCTATTGGACAGTAGTGGTTAATGAAATAATATTTAATTTTTGCCAAGAAAAAAGCTGAATCCCAGATATAGGGTCTGACCTGCGTGAGGTCACCCCAAAATCAAACCCGGGTAGTTTGCTTAGCATCGGATTTTATAAAGGTTTAGTCAAACTGCAAAAGCAGAGACAGCAAAAGTGGAGACAAAAGTAACAAGAGAGAACTCCTTCTCAGTTCAGGACTCCACTGCTGCCCTGCAATGGGAAGACACTGTGCTCCAGCCTTCTGAGTCCAGAAAAGTCGGGAAGGATGGGCAGGCATGTCCCGTGAGAGGTGGGGAGTGGCTGCTGCCTGGTGGATCTGAGAAAAGGACAAGAGCCTGAACTTCATCTGAGAGATTTGGGGTGAATGCTTGCCAGGGTTCCGCGGGGAGGAAGTCGATGTCCTAAGGAATAGAGATTTTCTGGAATGTTGTTGATGCAGTGAGGTCCAAAAGGCAGGGTGTGTGTGTGTGCGTGTGCGTGTGCGTGCGTGTGTGTGTGCGTACATGTGTGTGTGCGTGTGTGTGTGTGTGTGCATCAAGATCTCTTTTAAGTCCTTGATGCTTTTGTCAACAAGGATTATTTGCAACCTCAGGCACTGCAGCTGAAGTCCACAGGAGCCCCCGTGGTTACCAATTCACCTGATAATGGGAAAGGAGATTGTGGCCAGGTGGAATTTGCGGTCATGGAAAACCACCACGAGGGGCCTGGGCTGCCCCAGGAGCAGAGCCGCCACTGAGGCTGGCTGGCGGTGAGTGCTGTTGCCCCATTTTTGACTTTAGGGTTTAGATACGTTCCTAGTTTCTGCGATTCTCGTAATGAACAGGTATTGCCATTTTAATTAGGGGAGGCACAACTTCCTCCAAGCCCACAGCAACAGGCCCTCTTTTTAAACTGTTTGAGAAATACTTATGTATTTGTTTATTTATTTTAAAGGCAGAGTGACATACATGGCAGGGGAGGAGGGAAAAGAGAGAGAGAAAGAGAGAGAGAGAAATTCCATCTGCTGGTTTACTCCCCAAATGGCTGCAACAGCCAGGTGGAAACCAGGAGCAAGGAACTCCACCCAGATCTCCCACATCGGTGGCAGACTCTAGCACTTGGGCCATCACGTGCTGCTTTCCTAGGCGCAATGAAAGGAAGCTGGAGCAGAAGCTGAGGAGCCAGGATTCCAAGCGGCGTTCTGAGATGCAGGCATCCCAGGCATCAGCTTAACCTGCTGCACCACATTGCTGGCCTGAAGTTGTCTGTTAATAACCAGTAAGTGATGGGGCTGGCGCTGTGGTGCAGCGGGTTAAAGCCCCAACCTACAGTGCCGGCATCCCTTATGGGCACCGTGTTCAAGTCCCAGCTGCTCCACTTCCGATCCAGCTCCCTGCTATGGCCTGGGAAAGCAGTAGAAGATGGCCCAATGCCTTGAGCTCCTGCACCAGTGTGAGAGACCCAGAAGAAGCTCCTGGCTCCTGGCTTCAGATCGGCCCAGCGCCAGCCAGTGTGGCCATTTGGGGAGTGAACCAGTGGATGGAAAATCTCTCTCTCTCTCTCTCTACTCTTCTCTCTCTGTAACTCTGACTTTCAAATAAATAAAACTTAAAAAAAAGAAATTTCAGACAAAAATAAAAAGCAAAAAAATACATTTCAAATACATTAAAGAGGGGCTGGCGCCATGGCTCACTTGGTTAATCCTCCGCCTGCGGTGCTGGCATCCCATATGGGCGCTGGGTTCTAGTCCCAGTTGCTCCTCTTCCAGTCCAGCTCTCTGCTGTGGCCCAGGAAGGCAGTGGAGGATGGCCCAAGTGCTTGGGCGCCTGCACCCACGTTGGAGACCAGAAAGAAGTACCTGGTTCCTGGCTTTGGATCGGTATAGCTCCAGCCGTGCTGGCCATTTGGGGGGCAAACCAACAGAACAACCTTTCTCTCTGTCTCTCTCTCACTAACTCTATCTGTCAAATAAAAAAACATTAAATACATTAAAGAATAAATGCTTAAAAATGTTTTAGAACCTAGGAGAATACTGGGAAGAATATGTCTATACTTCTAGATGAGAAAGACCTTTCTGAATACGAGACCAATGGCAAAAACCATAAAGAGCTGACAATCTACTGACAGTTCCATATCCATAAAAAAAAAAAAAGATAAATGGTGGTTCTAGGAAAATATTATTAAAATATGTCCTCAAAGAAATGACTTTATTAATAAGACTTGAGAAAAAATAAATATTTGCATGTCTTCGAAGACAAAGGAAATGAACAGAAAAATCATAGACTACAAATGCCCAATAAAGCTTTGAAAATGTGTTTCACTAAAGTAACAAGAGAAATGGAAAATAAAAATAAGTTTTTTTTTTCATATCTTATATTAGCAGATTGAGACCCTCCATTTTTCTACCCTACAAACTGAATTCCCACCAAAGCAAGCATAGAGGTGGAGAATCAAGGCTACTCTTCCATTTGTCAAAGTATGGGAAGGGAACTGCTTCCCACGGCCATCGTCCTAGCCATGCAGGGAAAGCAGGCTGAGCTATTTCTGATGGCCAGGGGAAGAGATGGGGCAGGTGTTTAGCCTAATGGTTAAGATGCCTGCATCCCACATCAGAGTTCCTGGTTCACTACCCAGCTCCAGCTCTGGCCTCTAGCTCTCTGCTAATGCAGATCCTAGGAGGTAGTGCCAATGGCTCAGTTGGATTCCTACCACCCAACTAGAAGACTTAGATGAATTCCCAGTTCCTGGCTTTGACCTTGGCTGTTGCAATTGTCTGAGGAGCGAATCAGTGGTTGGTAACTCTCTTTCTCTAGGCCTCTCAGATACTCTTTTATTTTTTTTTTAAGTGAAGCAGTAGTTTCCTTACCGGATGGTTCAATAAGGCAGCATCTTGTAGAGCAATTAGAACCCTCATATGATGTTGATGGAGTATTAACTAAAGAAAACTGTTTGAGAATACCACTAAACTTATGCATACCCTATGACTCAGCATTTCCACTCCTTGGTATGTATACAACAGCAATGAATGCTTAATACGTTCTCCAAGCCAGCAAAAGTGATGTACAAAAATGTTCCCAACTTTAATGGCTCTTCATGATTAAAAAAAATTCACCAAACTAGGAAAAGTTATGAACTTCTTCAACTTTATAAAGGATACCTATTAAAAATCCATAGCTTATATTCTTCATGGTGAAAAATTGAATGCTGTTTTCCTAAGATCAGAAACAAGACAAGGATGTCCACTCTTGACACTTTTATTCAACACAGTGCTACAAGTTCTGGTTGGAGCACTTAGGCAAGAAAATGAAATAAAAGGCACACAGATTGGCAAGAGGTAAAACTGTGTTTGCAGATGATACAATCTTGTATGTAGAAAATTATAAGGACTCCATTAAAAAACTATCAGAACTAATGAACAAGTTCAATTAGGGGTCAGGATACAAGATCAACATATAAAATCAATTTATTTTTATACAGAAGTAGGCCATTTAAGTAATCCCATTTAAGAAAACAATTTCATTTATAATAGCATCAAAAAGAATAAAATACTTAGGAGAAAATTTAGCAAAATTAAATGTATAAACTCTGAAAACATAAAACATTGTTGAAAATATTAAAGTTCTATTTAAAATCAAATGTCTGCTTTTTCAGGGATTAGAAGACTTAATATTATTAAATTTCAATGTTATAAAAAATTTCAATGTTATTATTGAAATTTCAATGTTTCCCAAACTTATCTATGGATTCAATGTAATCACTGATAATATATCAGGTGACTGAAGATTGAAGTTCATATGGAATTGAAAGGGACCCAGAATAACCAAAACAGTCTTGAAAAAGAACAAGGTTAGACAACCCACATTTCCTGATTTCAAAACCTACAAAATACAGGATCCTGCATGTGGCCAGCACCCCTATGGGCACTGGTTCATGTTCTGGCTATTCAACCTCAGATCCATCTCCCTGCTAATGGCCTGGGAAAAACAGCACAAGATGGCCCAAGTGTTTGAACTCCTGTCACCCATGTGGGAGACCTGGATGAAGATCCCGGCTCCTGGAGTCAGCCTGATCCAGCCTAGCCCTGGCCATTTCAGCCATTTGGAGAGTGAACCAGAGGATGAAAGATTTCTCTCTCTCCTTGTCTCTCCCTCTCCTTGTCTCTCCCTCTTCCTCTCTGTAACTCTAACTTTCAAACAAATAAATCTTTAAAAAAAAAAAAAACTTACAAAAACAGTAACCAAGACAGTGTACTACTAGCATAAGCCTGGATATATAGATCCATGGAATAGAATTCTGGAAATAAATCCTCACAATAATGGGCAATTGACTTTTGACAGGGTGCTAAGCTAACTCAATGAGAAAAGAACAGTATTCAACAAATCATGCGGGGACAGCTAGATATCCACATTCAAAAGAATTAAATTTGACCCCCTACCTTACAACATACAACAAAAATTAATTAACCTAATAAAAATGAAATGCAGGAGCCCATGTTTGGCACAACAGTTGAAGCTGATGCCTGGGATGCCTGCATCCCATTTAAGAATGCCTGGGTTTTAGTCTCAGCTCTACTTGTGAGTCCAGCTTCTTGCTAATGTGCACCCCCGGAGGCAACAGGTAATTGCTCCAGCACTTCAGTCCCTGTCACCCACACGGGAGATCCAGACTGAGTTCTAAACATTGGGTAACCACATAACTACATACCGTGTGATTCCATTTATATGAAATGTTCAGAATAGGCAAATCTATAGAGAGTAGCTTGTGGTTTCCTAGGGCTGGGGGATTGGGGCCATTAGGGGTAAAACTAAACAAACTCTTGCCACATGCAATCGTGTAGATTAACAGTGAAAGAAGCTAGGCATAAAATAGCACATACCATATGATTCCATTTATGTTAACTTCTAGAGCAAGCAAAACCATGCAGTGGCAATAGGTAAGCACAGTGTTGGTTACTTTGGGAGCAGGCATAAATGAGGTGTTGGAAATGCTGTATTCTGTTGACTGGAAGGTGGGTGCACAGGCGAATGTGAGTGTGTAAGGATGTGTATGCAAAAAATGCATTCTTCACTTCAGTTAGACACGATTTTGTTCACTTTACTGTGTAAGTTAAACTACAACTTTAAGTAATTCATCAATAAAATCTTAAAGCATAGTCCTGTCAGACTAATTAGCTCGAGAACTTCCGCAGGACTAAAGCAACGGAGCTGTTGCACTTCCCCCTGCCCTCCAGGGCCGTGTGGTCCGTGGGGGTCTAACTTTTCTCTTTGGTGACTGCTTTCGATGGTCACTTAGACCTGATTTCAAGCAGGAACACAGAGCGGATACCGAGAGAGGGGAAGGAGAAGAGACCCTGGGCGCTGAAACACATTCTATGCCCTGAGCCCAGCTGCTCTCTCGAGATGCCAGTTTTTTGTTTGCTTTCCTTCCCTTTAAATCAATTCTATACATATTTCATAGGCCAGGGAGTAAATGAAACTTTGGCATTTCCTCCTCTCAAAGCCAAACCCTCAAGTTCCTTCTCGACTTCTTTCCTGCCTGCTGGTCTCCATTCTCCTCCACGTCCAAGTGCCTGGCTGGAGTCCCAGCTCCCACTTTCAATTCAGCTTCCTGCTAATGCAAACCCTAGGAGGCAGCAGCGCTGACTCAAGTACTTGGTTCTGTGCCTCCCAGGGGAGACCTCATTGAGTTTCCTGCTCCTGGCTGTGGCCTGGCCCAGCTGTGCCTGTTGCAGGTATTTGGGGAGTGAATCTGCGAACGGATGAGCTCGCTCTCTCGCTTGCTCGCTCTCGCTCTCTCTCCCTTTCAAGTAAAGTGAAAAGAAATAAATAAAAATTTTAAAAATAAAAAAGAGAAAGCGTGAGGAAACAGGATATGTCTAGCATCAGGGAAGGTGCCGTGCTACAGAAATAATGATAGAACCCACTCAGGTCCAGAAGTCATCCAGATCTGGGCTAGGCAGCAGTTAGGAGCCAGGAGCTCCATCCAGGTTCCCCCTGTATGTGGCAGGGGCCCAAGCACTTGGGCCATCTTCTGGGGATTTCCCAGAGGCATTAGCAGGGAGTTGGATTGGAATTAGAGTATCCTGGACTCCGACCAGCCCCTCCGGGTGCTGACGTCACAAAGTGGGTGGCTTCAGCCGGCTGCACAACAATGCCAGCCCCAAGTGATTCCTTTTAAACTGAGGCTGCCTCTTTCCAGTTGAAGGCCTATAGGGGAAGCAGGTATTGCTGGAGAAAGCCACGCAGATGAGGTCTCAGCCAGCCACTATTACTTCCTCTGTAGTGCCTGGGGCTTCCTCTTACGCTTCTGTAACCACACCCTCCTTGTAACATCACAGGCTTCATCCTGCATATGCTCCCAGGAGGCAGTGTGGGGTTAGCCAGAAACAGAAAAATCCTGTACGTCACCTCGCAGGACTGCTGCTAAAAAGACCCTAAGACATTTCCCAGTATTTACACTAAGAGAAATACCATGCAAAGTTTATAAAAGGAGGAGGCCACACAAACGACCGAGAGATCACTTTAATGACATCATGGAAATCGAGTTTTATGGTTGTCTATAAAGTCAGTGAAAGCACGGGAATAACTTTCTCCAAATGGGCCTTCGAAATGGTTCTAACTCCAAATACAAGCCAGCGCCACGAGGACATCGCCCCACCTTCGAGAGCGGTAGCTGACGAGCGCTGGACACCCCAGTGTCTGACAATCATAGGCGACAAGCCGCAGTGGGCTCAGTGGAGACCTTGCTGGGAATGCACACTCCCGGGCCCCAAACCGGGCTCCTTGGGTCACACCTTCCTTTGGTTGGGGCCGCCCGCAATCCCGGCTCTAACCAGCGCCCCCGGGGGCCGTGGCGCACGAGTGACGCGATCCGTGCGCAGGCCGGGTGTCGAGGCGGTGCAGCAGCTCCAGCGCCGGGCGGCGGCCCCCAGCCCCGGGCAGCCTCGCGCGCCGCTCCGGCTGCTTGTCCCCGCTCTGCGCGCTGATCTGCTCGGTGGAGCTCAGGCTTCGAGCTCGCTACTCGCTCCCCAGCCCCTGTGTCCACAGCCTGCCTCGGGCGTGGAGGGAGCCGCCAGCATCCGTGCTGTTGCGGCTCGGCCAGGCGAGGCCCCAGCTGGGGAACGGGCCTTGGGCGCCAACCGTGGAGACCCCCCGCGCATCCCTGCGGGCTTCCAGGCGGCGGCTCGCGCGGGGTCTGCGGGCGCTCTCGGCCTCCCTCCACACCGCGAAGGCCTTCGGCGAGCTCCTCCGCCCGCCCGCGCCACGCCCGGCCACGGGACCCCGGCGCTCCCACCCTGCGCGACCGCTGGCCTTGCCGCTTGTGTGGGGGTTTACGAACAACCGGGGAGGACTTCGCGTTGCTCCAGGAAACTTTTTTTTTTTTTTTTAAATTAATTTTGAAATTTTATTTAACGGACGGAGAGCCCGAGATCTTTGACCCACTGGTTCACTTCCCAAACGCCCGCAACAACCAGGGCTGGGCCAGAACTCCATCTGGGTCTCCACGTGATTGGCAGGGACCCAACTACTTGGGTCATTGCCTGCTGCCCGCCCCCACCAGCACCAGTCTGCATGTTAGCAGGAAGCTGGAAGCTGGAACCGAGCCAGGCACTCTGATACGGGATGTGATTGTCCCAAGTGGCTTGTAACAGCTGTGCCAAGGAACGACCTGGGGACCGAGAATTCAGAACAAGCACAGTTCCATAGATGGTCTTGCCACGAGTGTTTCCCACTACAACCTAGATGATCTGGTGTTAAATGTTAATGTGCTTCAGGAATTTGTATACAAGGGTAAATGTGAAAGATTGCAACTAGGTCGTAATTACAATAAGCAAATGCATTTTTGTCTTGCTTCAAATTATTTGATTATATTGCTCAAAACCAATTTTTTAAAAACACACACAACTTTGGAGCCCGAGCTGTGGTGTGCTAGGTTAAGCCTCTACTTGAAATGCTGGCATCTTATCTGGGTGCCAGTTCAAGTCCTGGCTGCTTCATTTCAGATCCCAGCTCCCTGCTAATGTGCCTGGGAAAGCAGCAGAAGATGGCCCAAATGCTTGGGCCCCTGCACCGACATCAAGGATCTACAAGAAGCTCCTGGCTCCAGGCTTTCGATCACCCCAGCTCCAGCTGCTGCGACCACTTAGGGGAATGAAACAGCGGATGAAAGATCTCTCTCTGTCTCTCCCTCTCTTTCTGTAGCCCTGACTCTCAAATAATCCTTAAATAAATAAATAAATAAAGACGAGAAAGAGGATCTGAATCCTGGCTGCCACATAAAGCTAAGTGAGTTGGCTGTCTCTGTGCCACAGCTGTCCATATTAAAACACACACACATTGCAGCTCAATTCACAATAGCTCAGATATGGAATCAACCCAATGTTCATTAACTGAGACTAGATAAAGAAATTATAGGACATGTACACCATGGAATACTACACAGTAGTTTAGAGAAATGAAATTCTGTCATTTGCAACAAAATGAATGCAACTGAAAAACATCATACTTAGTGAAATAAGCCAGTCCCAAAAGGACAAATACTATATGTTTTCCGTGATCTGTGGAAACGAATAGAGCACTAAAAGGTAATCTATAGAAGTGAAATTGACACTTTGAGATGTGATGATTTTGAACAGCCCTTGTCTTGACTGTTGAGGAAAGCCTTTTTTTTTCATACTGTTTGTTGAGCTCTTTACTTAGTATAGAGTTAATCTTATATGTATAAATTTAATTGAAAATAGATCTTAGTGAAAAATAAGAATGGGAACAGGAATGGGAGGAGGAAGATGGGTGGGAGTGTGGGCGGGAGGGCGGGTACTGTGGGAAAAATCACTATGTTCCTAAAGTTGTATTTATGAAATACATGAAGTTTGTGTAACTTAAATAAAAGGTTTTCTGGGGGAAAAATAAAAATAAAACCCACACAAACCTACCCCTGACACTGTCCATATTTCTTTCCCATTTTGCTGTGGGGTTTATCAGTATGCATATATGCATATTTTATATCCTGCCCTTCTCATTTTTTTTTTTTTTTTTTGACAGGCAGAGTGGACAGTGAGAGAGAGAGACAGAGAGAAAGGTCTTCCTTTGCCGTTGGTTCACCCCCCAGTGGCCGCTGCGGCCGGCGCACCACGCTGATCTGAAGCCAGGAGCCAGGTGCTTCCCCTGGTCTCCCATGCAGGTGAAGGGCCCAAGCACTTGGGCCATCCTCCACTGCACTCCCAGGCCACAGCAGAGAGCTGGACAGGAAGAGGAGCGACCGAGACAGAATCTGGCACCCCAACCAGGACTAGAACCCAAGGTGCTGACGCCGCAGGCGGAGGATTAGCCTAGTGAGCCGCAGCGCCGGCCGCCCTTCTCATTTATTAAGGGTTATTCATTTACCGGGACTGCATGAAACTGATTGAAATATGCACATATCTTTCCCCTGGTTCTCCTGCTCCTCAGAATTCTGCTTGGACAAGCACTCAGAGCAAATGTGTCCGTCTCTTCTGCCCTATAAGCTTTTCATCCTCCCCACATCCGGAGACCACAGAGTGCTTTCTGAACATCACCTCACCTGCGGCAGCAGCCGCCTGGGTCAAGTGCCTCTCCGGGCCAGGCCCGGCTCTTGCCTCACCAAGGTCGAGGATACCAGCAGAGCTGAGTCAGCTGCTAGCCCATTGCTGACCCAAGATGTCATCTTGCCTGCTACCCCACCCAGGCATTTTATCCCTGCAACTCCTTTCGCATTTCCTGGACTGGGCTTGCAGGGCTGTCCCCAGAGTGCTTGCAACCCTGTGATAATACGGGAACAAAATTTGTTTAACCTTCCTTCCTTGAACCAAACAGGGTGAGACTCAATGCTGATAGCAAAAGAAAAATTCTGGGTGCAACCTCATCTTTCAAACTCCTGTAGAGGTTTTCAAAATGTGCTTCAGAAGGAGCTGTTTGGAGAAGAGGCAGTGAGAATGAATTTCCTGGAAATATCAAGCAGGTGCACTCTACACACATTCTTTTTTTTAAAGATTTATTTATTTATCTGAAAGTTAGAGTTACACAGAGAGAGGAGAAGCAGAGAGAGAGAGAGAGAGAGAGAGGTCTTCCATCCAATGGTTCACTCACCAATTGACCACAACAGCCGGAGTTGCACCAATCCAAAGCCAGGAGCCAGGAGCTTCTTCTGGGTCTCCCATGTGGGTGCAGGGACCCAAGGACTTAGGCCATCTTCTACTGCTTTCCCAGGCCATAGCAGAGAGCTGGATTAGAAATGGAGCAGCCGGATCTTGAACCAGCACCTATATGGGATGCCGGCACTTCAGGCCAGGGCATTAACCCGCTGCACCACAGCACTGACCCCACTACACATATTCTGTAAATCATCAATGGCTGCCTGGTATACATCCTCAAAAGAACCTGATAAATAAATGTCCCAGAAGCGAAGAAGAACAAGTGTTCATTTAATGGTTCTTACATTTTTTCAAAATTTCAGAAGAAAATGGGGGAAATTATGTTAAAATGAAGTTGCCTTCTGTATCATGGGTTCTACATTCCAAGATTCAACCAAACCTTGGATTGAAAATATTCAGAAAAACAAAATCACATCTGTGTTGAACTTGTATAGACTTGTTCTTAATCTTGTTATACCGGAAACAATACAGCATAGCAACTGTATAGCATTTGGAGTCTTCTAGTATTAAAAGTACCCACGGATGATTTATACAAAAGTGTATTAGAGGTTATATACAAATACTAGGCTCCTTTGTGTGAGAGACTTGAGCGTTCCTGGATTTTAGGGTCCTGGAACCACACTCCCACAGCCACTGAGGAATGACTGTACTAAGAATATATATTGGGGGGGTAGAGGCTGCCACTGTGACACAGTGAGCTAAGCCTCCGTCTGGGGCCCCAGCTTCCCATATGGGCACTGGTTTGTGTTCCGGCTGCTCCTCTTCTGATCCAGCTCTCTGCTTATGGCCTGGGAAAGCAGCAGAAGATGGCTCTTGTACACACATCAGGAAAGAGGAAATGGAACTTAGAATGAAATGCAAGAAGGAATGGTGAGCAAAAGAAATTGGTATAAATGTAAAGCAGTGTAAAAGAAAAGTACATAACTTTTTAACAAAAAAAGTTCACATGTTTGTTTAAAAATAGCTAATTGGGGCAAAAAATACTAGACAACACTAACAAAAGTTGGAAAAGGGAGATGATTGAAATCAAAGTATTTTAAGGTCTTCATTCAAGAAGAAAATAGATATAAAGAAGAAGGATGAATCAAAGCAGAATGGATGTTTAGGCCCAGGTAATCTAAAAGTTGGGAAACGACAGTTAAAAGCAACTTTTTTTTTTCTTTGTTTCTTTCTTTCTCCTCCTCTTCCCCTTCTTCCTCCTCTTCCTATTCCCCTCCTCCCCCTCTTCCTCTTCCCCCCTCTTCCTCTTCTCCCTCTTCCTCCTCTTCCTCCTCTTCCTCCTCTTCTCCTCCTCCTCCTCCCCCCTCCTCTCCCTCCTACTCCTCCCACTTTTTTAGAGGCGGGGAGACACATAGCGACAGAGCCACAGAGAGCTCCTAGTTGCATGTTCACTCCCCTAACAGCGTGCTTGGGCCAGGCCAAAGCTGATCCAGGAACTCCATCAGGGTCTCCTGTGTAGGTGGCAAGGCTCCAATTACTTGAGCCATCCCTGCTGCTTCCCAGGGTGTGTACGAGCTGAAGCTGGAACAGGGTTCAGGGCTGGGTCTTGATTCCAGGCATCTTAAGGGGCATGTTAGCCAGGAGACCAAACACCTGCCCCAGAAGCAACATGTTTTCATAGCCAAAAGGAATCCAAAAAAAGTTTGGATAGTGATTTTAGACATCACATGGTAGGTCTGCAAGTGCTGGACAACAAAGGTAGGAAATTTTACATGACGTTGGTGATAAACTTGGACATCTAGAGGTCTATGTTGAACTTCCAGGACAAGCTACAGTCAGTGGCGGGTCACATCTGTTCCTGGGGAGCAATGCCAAAATCCAGATGGTGACACTGGAGACAATGCTGCAGACACTGAGAATATCTACATTGAATTCAGCATTCTAGATTCTGATTTTTTCTGAGGATTTGTTGCACAATTTGGATCATAACCATGGACATGAAGAAGACAAAACTCTTCCAAATGAGTGGTTTGTTGAAGCAGAATCATTTTCATTGTTCGTTTTAAAGTATTATGCTTATGCTGCTGAATTGTTGTAAGCCAAATGTTCAGCCCACTTTGTTCTTTTGTTGTAATGGAACTTACTTGGATAAAAAAACCACAACATTTGTTTTTAGAGAAAAAGGGGGCGGGGAATGTGTTGCTAGATTTCCTGCTGTGACTGCTTTAGCTCCAGCAAATAGATGTTTGGAAAAATTCAGTGCCCTATAATTAACGTGGATTGTGCATAGGTCCCTGGTTTTAACTAATCTGTGCACTGATCAGAGCCTCTCTCTGCCCAGTTATTTAGATGTTCTCTTAAGATTTTGGGAAAATTTAAGGAAGGCAGAATCTGCATTAAATATTACAATACAGGCTCTGGTTTCATACTTTAGTGGCTTGTGGTTTTGTTTAAAACTGATTTTGATATCACACACATTCTTTTCATAAATTATGTTGCTACCTCAAAGAGATAAACAAAAAGGCATTCCCAAAGACATTTTTAAGAAATCAGACTTGGGGGGGCCAGCACTGTGGCTTAAAGCCACAACTTGCTGCACCAGCATCCCATATGGGCACCAATTTGAGTCCCAGCTATTCTTATTCCCATCCAGCTCCCTGCTAGTGCACCTGGGAAAGCAGTAGAAGATGGCTTAAGTCCCTGCACCCATCTGGGAGATCTGGAAGAAGCTCCTGGCTCCTGGCTTTGGTCTGGCCCAGTCCTGGTCATCGTGGCCGCTGAGGGAGTAAACCAGGGATGGAAGACCTCTCTCGTTCTCTATGTCTCTCCGTCTCTCTCTCTCTCTCTCTATATATATATATATATAACTCTGCATTTCAAGTAAATAAATAAATAAATCTTAAAAAAAAAAGTTGGGCTTGAATTTCTAAAATTAGTAATTGCAGAAGCTGAACACTGGGTGGCACCCACTCATCAAGATTATGTTTTTATAACCGAAGTCTTCAAACAGTTCGTGGATAATGCACATTATGGAAAAACTAGGCAGGGGTGGGAGTCTGGCTAAGCAGCTAAGACACTGCTTGAAACACCACGTCACATATCCAGATGCCTGGGTTTGAGTCCCAGCTCTTCTTCCCACCCAGCTTCCTGGTTCTATAAACCCAGGAAAGGCAGCAGATGCTGGCTCAAGGACTTGGGTCTTGTCACCCATCTGGGAGACCCAATTGAGTTCCATATTCTTGATTTCAGCCTGGCCCAGTCCATGGTTATTGCAGGCATTTGGGGGAACGAACCCTAAATGGAAGATATCTATCTGCTTTTCAAATAAAATGAAAATAAATAAGTAAACAAAAATTTTAGCATATGGCAAATAGAAAGATGATGGTAGAAGTAAGTCCAAAACATTACTAATCATCATATATGTAAATGAACTGAACTGAACACAGTATTTTTAAAACTACATAAAAGCATAATAAAAATTCAAGTATTTATACTAGACACTTAAAACATAGACACAAGAGTGAACATAAAATGTTAGAAAAACAGGATGCATAAATTATATGCAAAAGAAAAGCAAAGATATATTTGAATATATATAAATGAATTACATGTAATGGTTGGATGTATATTTTGAATAAATATATATTTGAATATGTTTTAAAGGTTATATATATATGATGTCAACACCAAATATAATAAACTGTAAATGAAAAAAGATTTTAGGGGCTGGCATGGTACAGTGGGTTAAACTGCCACCTGTGATGCCAGCATCCCATACAGGTGTCAATTCATTTCCCAGCTGCTCTACTTCTGACCTAGTTCCTTGCTAATGTGCCTGGGAAAGCAGTGGAAGACGGCCCACGTGCTTGGGTCACTGCCACATACGTGAGAGACCCACAGGAAGCTTTTGCTCTCAATTAAAGAGTAAAACAAACTTTTAAAAAGGTCATCTAGGGGCCAGCACTGTGGTGCAGGGGGCTAAAGTCCCAGCCTGCAGCCTTGGCATATGTGCTGGTTCGAGTCCCAGCTTCTCCACTTCTGATCCAGCTCTCTGCTATGGCCTGGGAAAGCAGTAGATGACCCAAGTCCTTGGGCCCCTGCACCTGAGTGGGAGACCCGAAAGAAGCTCCTGGCTCCTGGCTTCAGATTGGCCCAGCTCCAGCCATTGCAGCCATTTGGGAGTGAATCAGCAGATGGAAGTCGTTTCTCTCTGTCTCTCCCTCTCACTGTCTGTAACTCTACCTCTCTCTCTTTTTTTTTTTTTTTTTTTGACAGGCAGAGTGGACAGTGAGAGAGAGAGAGACAGACAGAGAGAAAGGTCTTCCCTCACCGTTGGTTCACCCTCCAATGGCCACTGCAGCCGGCGCGCTGTGGCCTGTGCACCACGCTGATCCGAAGCCAAGAGCCAGGTGCTTCTCCTGGTCTCCCATGTGGGTGCAGGGCCCAAGGACTTGGGCCATCCTCCACTGCACTCCCGGGCCACAGCAGAGAGCTGGACTGGAAGAGGAGCAACTGGAACAGAATCCGGTGCCCCAACTGGGACTAGAATCCGGAGTGCCAACGCCGCAGGTGGAGGATTAGCCTATTGAGCCGCGGCACCGGCCTACCTCTCAAATAAATACATAAAATCTTAAAAATTCACCTAAAACCCAGCCATTCTCCTAAACACATACCAAAATAACACATTTATCCAACATAAAAGCACGTACATGAATGTTCATAGTAGCATCAATCATAATAGCCTCAAAATGGAAACAACCCAAATGCCCATCAACTGATGAATGAGTAAACAAATGAAAAGGAATGAAGTGCTGACTCATGCTTTGAAATAAGTGACCTTTGAAAACCTCAAGTAAAAAAGTCAGTCACAAAGGCCATGTGTTGTATTATTCCATGCATATAAAAAGTTTAGACTAGGCAAATCTAGAGAGAAAGAAGAAAGTAGATTAGTGGTTGCCAGAGGCTACAGAGAGGGAGAAATGAATATAATGTGTATGGTTAGGGGAGGAACTGCTAACGGTATGGAGTTTCTTTTTGGGGATGTGAATTATTCAGAAATTAGATAATATTGATGGTTGCAGTCTTGTAAATATACAAAAAAAAACCCACAGAATTGCACACTCTACTTTTTTAAAGATTTGTTTATTTATTTTGAAAGAGTTAAAGACACAGAGGGAGACAGAAGGAGAAGTCTTCCATCTGCTGGTTTACTCCCCAGATGGCCACAACAGCCAACAATGGGCCAGGCTGAAGCCAAGAGCCAGGAGCCAGGAGCTTCTTCCAGGTCTCCCACATGGCTGCAGGAGCCCAAGTACTTGGATCATCTTCTACTGCTTTTCCCAGGCCATTAGCAGGGAGCTGGATCGTAAATGGAGCAGCCAGGACTTGAACCAGTGCCTACATAGGATGCCTGCTTTGCAAGTGGTGGCTTTATCCCCAGAACTGCACACTTTAAAAGGATGAGAATATAGGCCGGCGCCGCGGCTCACTAGGCTAATCCTCCGCCTAGCGGCGCCGGCACACCGGGTTCTAGTCCCGGTCGGGGCGCCGGATTCTGTCCCGGTTGCCCCTCTTCCAGGCCAGCTCTCTGCTGTGGCCAGGGAGTGCAGTGGAGGATGGCCCAGGTGCTTGGGCCCTGCACCCCATGGGAGACCAGGAGAAGCACCTGGCTCCTGCCATCGGATCAGTGCGGTGCGCCAGCCGCAGCGCGCCAGCCGCGGCGGCCATTGGAGGGTGAACCAACGGCAAAGGAAGACCTTTCTCTCTGTCTCTCTCTCTCACTGTCCACTCTGCCTGTCAAAAAAAAAAAAAAAAAAAAAAAGGATGAGAATAATGCTACATTAATTATATCTCAAAAGTCACTTTTTTCTTTTTTTTATTTAGTAAATATGAATTTCCAAAGTACAGTTTATGGATTACAATGGCTTTGCCCCCCCCATAATTTCCCTCCCACTTGCACCCCTCCCATCTCCCACTCCCTCTCCCATTCCATTCACATCAAGATTCATTTTCAATTATCTTTATATATAGAAGATCGATTTAGTATATATTAAGTAAAGATTTCATCAGTTTGCACCTACACAGAAACACAAAGTGTAAAAATGCTGTTTCAGTACTAGTTATAGCATTACTTCACATTGGACAACACATTAAGGATAGATCCCACATGAGAAGTAAGTACACAGTGACTCCTGTTGTTGACTTAACAATTTGACACTCTTGTTTATGGTGTCAGTAATCTCCCTAGGCTCTAGTCATGAGTTGCCAAGGCTATGGAAGCCTTTTGAGTTCGTCAACTTCGATCTTATTCAGACAGGGTCATATTCAAAGTGGAAGTTCTCTCCTCCCTTCAGAGAAAGGTACCACCTTCTTTGATGGCCCTGTTCTTTTCACTGGGATCTCACTTGCAGAGATCTTTCATTTAGGTTTTTTTTTTTTTTTTTTTTCCCAGAGTGTCTTGGCTTTCCATGCCTAAAATACTCTCATGGGCTCTTCAGCCAGATCGAATGCCTTAAGGGCTGATTCTAAGGCCAGAGTGCTATTTAGGACATCTGCCATTCTATGAGTCTGCTGTGTATCCCGCTTCCCATGATGGATCATTCTCTCCCTTTTTGATTCTATCAGTTAGTATTAGCAGACACTAGTCTTGTTTGTGTGATCCCTTTGACTCTTAGACCTATCTGTGTGATCAATTGTGAACTGAAATTGATCACTTGGACTGGTGAGATGGCATTGGTACATGCCAAGTCACTTTAGGGTGTTAGCTTGATGCAGTGTTAAGATGCTTCTTGGAACTCTTGTATCCCACATTGGAGTGTCTGGATTTGGTACTGGCTCTTCTGATTCTGGCTTTCTGCTAATGCACACCCAGAAGGCAGCAGGTGGTGGCTCAAGTACTTAACTTCCTGCCTATGTGGGAGACACCGACTGAGTTCCAGGTTCCTGCCTTCAATCTGGCCCCCCTCAACTGTTGCAGGCATTTGGGGAATGAACCAATGGATAGACGATCTCTCTTTGTATATCGATCTCTGTCTCTCAAATAAAATGAATAGATAGTTTAAAACAATTTTTTTTTGACAAGCTGAGTTAGACAGTGAGAGAGAGAGACGTAGAGAAAGGTCTTCTTCTGTTGGTTCACCCCCCAAATGGCCGCTATGGCCGGCGCTGCGCCGATCCAAAGCCAGGAGCCAGGTGCTTCCTCCTGGTCTCCCATGCGGGTGCACGGCCCAAGCACTTGGGCCATCCTCCACTGCCTTCTCAGGACACAGCAGAGAGCTGGAGTGGAAGAGGAGCAACCAGGACAGAATCCGGCCCCCTGACCAGGACTAGAACCCAGGGTGCCGGCACCGCAGGTGGAGGATTAGCCTAGTGCAGTCACGGTGCCGGCCAGGTAGTTTAAAATTTTTAACCATAGCAATAAGAAAAGGCAACAAAGTAGAAAGGACAGGGACAGGAACTGTGTTTCTCTAAATAGACCTTGTTCATTCAGAGGCCACCTTGATAGTGAACTTGTACCTCAAGAAATGAAGATACCAAGGTCTCTTATGAATATAGATGCAAGATTCCTTAGCAGTACATTAGCAAACCGAACTCTCCACCTGAAAAAAGGCCTGTAAAAAAGCCCGCAGCTAACATCATGCATAATGGTGAAAGAGTGAACATCTTCTACTCAAAATCAGAAACAGACTGAGATGTCTACTGTTGCTACTTCTATGCAGTGTTGTGCTGCAGGTTCTAGCCAGGATGATTATACAAGAAAATGAAATAAAAGGCATTTAGATTGGAAAAGAAATAAGACTATCTCCATTTGCAGATAGCATAGCCTTCCATGTGGAAACCCCTTTTAAAGTATCGATTGCAGGCTGGTACTGTGGTGCAGTGGGTTGAGCTGCTGCCTGCAGTGCCGGCAACCCATACGGGTGTTTGCTCCAGTCCCAGGTACTCCACTTCCTGATCCAGCTACCTGCTAATGTGCCTGGGAAAGCAGTGGAAAATTGCCCAAGTGCTTGGCCCCTGCAACCACATGGGAGACTTGGAAGAAGCTCCTGGCTCCTGGCTTCGGACTGGGCCACCCTGGCCATTGCAGCCATTTTGGGGAGTGAACAAGCAGATGGAAGACCTTTCTCTCTGTCTCTCCCTCTCTCTGTCTGTAACGCTGTCTCTCAAATAACTAAATAAACTTTAAAAAAAAAAAGTTAAAAAGGAAACTATCAGCCAAAAGCTTTTAGAATCGATGAACTCAGTGAGGTCTCAGGATACAAGATGAATAAACAAAAATAAATTTTATTCCTATATGGTGGCAATGAAAAAAGATTAAGAAAACAGTATACAATGCAATAAAAAGGAAAGAAACACTCAGGAATAAGTTTAACAAAAGTACCAAACATATACTCTGGAAACTATAAAACATTGCTGAAAGAAAAACTAATTGAAAAGACAAGCTGCGTTCATGAACCTGAAGACTTAATGTTGTTAAATGGCAGTGCTTCTCAAATTGACCTGCAATTTTAATACAATCACTATCGGAATTCCAGCTGGCTTCTTTGTAGAAATTGACAAGTTGATCCTAAAATTCACATGGAAATTCAATGAATCCAAACTAGTTAAATCAACCTTGAAAACAAAGGACAAATTTGGATGATTCACGCATCCTCATTTCAAAACTCACTCTAAAACAGGAGTAACCAAGACATTGTAGTACCAATATAAGGCTCTATATATAGAACAGGGACTAGAATTCAGAGTCCAGTTAAAAAACTATGTACACATGGTCAACAGATTTTCATCAAGAATACCAAGACAATTTGATGGGGGAAAATAGTCTTCAACATTTTTTTTTTAGGATTTATTTATTTATTTATTTGAAAGGCAGAGTTACAGAGAGGCAGAGGCAGAGGCAGAGAGAGGTCCTCCACCCAATGGTTAACTTCCCAATGGCCAGAGCTGTGCTGATCTGAAGCCAGGAGCCAAGAGCTTCTTCTGGGTCTCCCATGCAGGTGCAGAGGTCCAAGCACTTGGGTCATCCTCCACTGCTTTCCCAGGCCATAGCAGAGAGCTGGATTGGAAGAGGAGCAGCCAGGACTAGAACTGGCGCCCATATCGGATGCCAGCACCATAGGTGGAGGATTAACCTACTGCGACACACAGCACTGGCCCTGAAAACTCTTTTTAAAAAGCCAGTAATTTGACCATACATTCCCTTGGGAATATATTTTGTGGAGCAAAAAGAAGGGCAAAGGGGTGGTACAGTGGGGTTAAGCCATTGCCTGCGATTTCAGCTCCCCCTATTGCAGTGCTGGTTTGCAAACTGGCTGCTCTGCTGCAGATCCAGCTCCCTGCTAATGCACCTGGGAAAGCAGTGGAAGATTCCCCAAGTGCTTGGGCCCCTGCACCCACGTGGGAGACCCAAATGTAGTTCTGGGCTTCCAGCTTTGGCCTGGCTGCTGCGGCCATTTGAGGGAGTGAACCAGCAGATGGAAGCTCTCTCTGTCTCTGTCTCTGTCTATCTCTCTCTTTCTCTCTGTCTCTCCCTCTCTCTATAACTCTGCTTTTTAAATAAATTAATAAATCTTTCTAAAAAAGAAGTGCAAAAATAACTGAGGAACCAAACTTTTCAGTAACCATATGATTACTAATACAACTGGTATTATTATTATGAAATTATTTTATATTTAATAGGATAAGTCAACTAAGTAATTAATGTTGTTAGGAATCAGCATCTTCAATTTAATTAAAAAGGGGTGGCAAATATAAAATTAAACACATAAAATCTTAAATTTGAATGGAAAATGTCAAAAATATCTACTTTCTAGGCTTGTTCACTGAGTCTCAGAGGCAGTGACGGCACAGCTGCAATGTGTTCTGAGAGTGAGGACTGTGCTCTCCAAATAGCATACCCTACTAGAAAGGACCAGGGCTCCCTGGGCAAATGGCTGATTCCAAGTCTCGGAAAAGAAATAGCTCAGATAAATCTGGGGTGTCTTGTTGGGCCGGTCTCATTTCTGTGTGCTTTACACACATTAGCTCATTTAATCTTTTTTTTTTTTTTTTTTTTTTTTTTTGACAGGCAGAGTTAGACAGTGAGAGAGAGAGAGAGAGAGAAAGGTCTTCCTTTTTCTGTTGGCTCACCCCCAAATGGCTGCTATGGCCGGCGCGCTGCGCTGATCCAAAGCCAGGAGCCAGGTGCTTCCTCCTGATCTCCCATGGGGTGCAGGGCCCAAGCACCTGGGCCATCCTCCATTGCACTCCCTGGCCACAGCAGAGAGCTGGACTAGAAGAGGAACAACCGGGACAGAACCTGGCGCCCCAACCGGAACTAGAACCCAGGGTGTCAGCGCTGCCGGCAGAGGATTAGCCAAGTGAGCCGTGGCGCTGGCCTTAATCTTTATGCTATAGTTGAGGCAACTGAGATTTAGAAGGTTGTACAAGGTCATATAGATACAAAATGACAAAAAAAAAAAAATATATACAAACCGGTGCTTCAAAATCAGCAAGAGACAGGGATTTGGTCTCGCAGTTGAGTTGCCCGTGTCCCATAACAGAGGGCGTGGGCTGGACGCTGTGCTTCCACTCCTGATTGTAGCTTCCTGCTAACACAGACCATGGGAGGCAACTGGGGATGGCTCAAGCAGCTGGGTCCCCGCCACTCCTGTGGGAGACCTGGATTGAGTCCCTGAGGCTCTGGCCTGGCTCCAGGCCCAGCTCCCATCATTGTAGGCATTTGGGGAGTAGACCGGCAAATGGGAGCTCTATCTATCCCTCTCTGTTGCTGTCTCTGTGCCTTTTGAATTAATAATAATAATAATTTAAAAAGCAGTGAGACTTTACCTTCTTAGAAGGGCAAAAGTTTAGTATCTCATAAAATGACATTCTAATAAGCATTTAAAGAAACAGGAACTCTTGCACATTGCTGGTGGATATTTAATTTCACAAACTTTTTTTAGATAACAATTTCATCATACTGAATACATTTGAAGATGCACATACCTAATGCCCAGAAGTTCTACTTGTTTTTATTTATTTATTTGACAGATAGAGTTAGACAGTGAGGGAGAGAGACAGAGAGAAAGGTCTTCCTTCCATTGGTTCACCCCCTAAATGGCTGCTACGGCCAGAGCTACGCCGATCCAAAGCCAGGAGGCAGGTGCTTCTTCCTGGTCTCTCACACGGGTACAGGCGCCCAAACACCTGGGCCATCCTCCACTGCCTTCCTGGGCCACAGCACAGAGCTGGACTGGAAGAGGAACAACTGGAACTAGAACGCGGCACCCATATGGGATGCTGGCAGCGCAGGCGGAGGATTATCCAAGTGAGCGACAACACTGCCCCCCCCCCTTTTTAAAGATTTTATTTATTTATTTGAGAGGTAGAGTTACAGACAGAAAGATCTTCCATCCACTGATTCACTCCCCAAATGGCCGCACCAGCTGGAGCTGGGTCAATCTGAAGCCAGGAGCCAGGAGTTTCTTCTGGGTCTCCCATGTGGGTGCAGGGGCCTAAGTACCTGGGCCATCTTCCACTGCTTTCCCAGGCCATAGCAGAGCTGGAGCAGAAGAGGAGCAGCCAGGACATGAACCAGCACCCATATGGGATGCTGGCACTGTAGCAGACGCTTAGCCCACCATGCCACAGCGCCAGCAACTGAAGTTCCACTTCTAGACCACAGAAATTCTATATACAGCTATACGGAGAGACAACGTATAAACACCCACATTTATTTCAGCTGGGATTACAACGGTGAACAAGTAGAAACAACTTTCGAATCCCTCAGAAACGCATGCTGTTTGTGTCAAATAAAATGAATGAATCAGATTCAGCAAAGAAACCGCAGAATGTTGAGTGTAAAGTTGCACCCTTTGAAAATGCACACTTTGGGGGCAGGTGTTTGGCCTAGCGGTTAAGCCATGGGTTAGGACAACTGCATCCCATATTCAGAGTTCCCAGGTTCAATTCCCAGCTCTGACCCCTGATTCCAGTTCCTGCTAATGAGGCAGCAGGTGATGGCTCAAGTAGTTGAGCTTCTGCCACCTGCATGGGGTCTTAAATTGAGTTCCTGGTTCCTGGCTTTGTCCAGGCCCAGGCTGGCTATTGTGGGCATTTGGGGAGTGAAGCAGATGGGCTCTCTCTCTGTCTCCATCTCTCCCCAGTCCTGACCCTCTACCCCCTGCCTCTCAACAAATTTAAAAAATCATTTAAAAAAAAGGAAATGAATGAAAGCTGAACTATAATGTGGTGACTTTGGTTGGATCCTAAAACAAAATTGCCATCTGTGAATGTTGGTGAAATCCAGATAGAGTCCTAATTTAAAGTGTTGTCCCATGTTAATTTCTTGGTTTTGACAAGTGCGTACTGTGGTTCATATAAGATGTTAATATTAGGGGAAGCAAGGCCGGCGCCACAGCTCAATAGGCTAATCCTCCACCTAGCAGCGCCGGCACACCGGGTTCTAGTCCCGGTCGGGGTGCCGGATTCTGTCCCGGTAGCCCCTCTTCAAGGCCAGCTCTCTGCTGTGGCTAGGGAGTGCAGTGGAGGATGGCCCAAGTGCTTGGGCCCTGCACCCCATGGGAGACCAGGATAAGTACCTGGCTCCTGCCATTGGATCAGCGCGGTGCGCCGGCCGCAGCGCACTGGCCGCGGCAGCCATTGGAGGGTGAACCAATGGCAAAAGGAAGACCTTTCTCTCTGTCTCTCTCTCTCACTATCCACTCTGCCTGTCAAATATATATATATATATATATATATATATATATATATATTAGGGGAAGCTGCGTAAAAGATACATGCAGGAATTTTCTGTACTATCTTTGCAACTTCTCTACAGGGGTAAGTTTACTTTGCATATAAGTAAGGATACTAAATCAAACCCCATATATTTTTCTTAATACTATTTGCTTTTCATGGGAATTCTAGAATTTTCAAGGATAATTTTTTTTCTTAGCATTTTATTTATTTGCAAGGAAGAGTTAGAGAGAGAATCTTCCATCTGCTGTTCATTCCCCAAATGACTGCAACAGTCAGGGCTGGGCTGGGCCAAAGCCAGGAAGCAGGAACTAGTGTCTCACGTGGGTGGCAGGGGCTCATGCATTTGCACTATCTTCCACTCCTGCCTGCACAGGTGCAGTAGCAGGAAGCTGGACTGGAAGTAGAAGTGTTAGGTAGGAGTCAGAAATTGAGCCTGTGTGTGTGAGACAGGCCTGAAGACCAGCACCTACTGGGGAAGCTCCAGAAGCCCAGCATCTTGCACTTCAAAGTCCTGCCCAGACCCTGAGAACCTCCCAGGGGGTCCCAGCGCTTCCCTAAAGGAAAGCTCCCAGGAGAATTCTAGCTCTTCAGGACCAAATGGGCTACCTGACCTGATAACATGGGGCAATAAAACCTTCTCAGACACCCTAAGGGAAGCCCCCCTACTCTGCCCAGACCCCAGCAAATCTGGGGAGGAATATGCTAATTTTCACCCAGCAAACTCTTCCACCAGGACTCTCTATCCTTTGTCCTGGAGGAGAGGGGGAGGTGGGTAAACAGACTCCCTTAAAAACCTAGGGAGTCCAAACAGACTGCATGCTCAGCTCTCTGCCTCTCTGCTGAGCCACCTGGTTGTATTCTCTCCATTCAACCTCGCTCTCCCCTGGTCCTGTTATTGGAGAAATTGCAGGGTTCTTGTCTGCGTGCAAGAAAGAACTCAGGCGTGAGACAGAGTAGTGGGAGGTAAAATAGCAAGGTTTATTAGGGAAGGGACATCCGTAAGGACGGATAGGCACCTCTCCAAACAGGACCCGATAGAGAGTGCAGTCGCTCGGGCTGTGGGGGGGGGGGTGGGGGGGTGGAGAGGAAGGAGCGAGGTTACATGGTTGAGTGGAGAGATTACACCTGGCCAGACCAGGCGGGCGGCCCAGCAGAGAGGCAGAGGGCTGAGCGCGCCACCCAGTTGAGGCTGGGGGTTTTTAAGGAGATGGGTCTTTGTCTTCACACATCTCCTCCTGAAACAAAGGATTTTATGGCTGTAAATATTAAGAAGCTCCTATCTGAGTTTTCCCTTGAAGGTATCAGACAGGAGGAAGCCTAGCTGGTGCCATCCTGGGTTCAGAGGAAGGGTGAGCAGGACCCCCTAGAGAATGGGGATCCGGAACAGGGTGTTTGAAATACAGATACTGGGCTGCATCTGGGAGATTGTGGAAGATTTGTCAGGCAGAAGGGGCGGGGACCTCTACCTGGCAGGTTATCAGGTAGAAGGGGGCAGGGCAGAATGTGAATACCGGGCTGCCCCTGAAACATTGTCAGCAGATGCATATGCTGGACATAGATGTCTTCTCTTTAGGCCTTTATGTCACACACACGTAAGCTCATAACTGACTTCCTACCTAACAGTCCGAGCGCCTGGGCGCTCTCTGTCCCTTCTGTTCTGCTCTCTGTCTCACACCTGCATTCTTTCTTGTGTGAAGACAAGCACTCCAGGGCTTTCACTGCCTTCCCTCCGATAACAGAAGCAGCTGGGACTTGAACAGGTACTCCAATATGTGCCACAATGCCAGCACCCGATGGCAAGTTTTATGAGCCTCTATGTTTTGAATATCTTTATGTCCAGGGTAACATTATCTGTAGTTGCACTTACCGCACTTTCCCACTGGTGGCCATTTTAAAAAAAGATTTATTTATTTATTTAAAAAAAAGTTACAAAGAAAGAGCAAGGGAGAGATGAGAGAGAGAGAGAGAGAGAGAGAGAGAGAGAGAGAGATCTTCCATCCACTGGTTCTGTCCCCAGATGGCTGCAACTGCCAGAACTGAGCCAGTTTGAAGCCAGGAGCCAGGAGTTCTGAGTCTCCCAAGTAAGTGCAGAGGCCCAAGTGTCTGGGCCATCTTCCAGTGCTTTCCCAGGCGCATTATTAGGGACTTGGGTTGGAGTGAAGCAGCCCGGACTCAAACCAGTGCCCATATGGGATGATGCTGGCGCCACAGGCAGTGGCTTTACTGTCTAAGCCCCAGTGCTGGCCCCAGTGATAGTTATTCCTGTGTAAGGTAATAAAGGGGTGGCACAAGGGCCCCTGGGCAGTGCTGACTAGTGTGGACTAGTCTTTCTGACATATATGTGCCCTGATTTTGTTACCAGAGAACTGCAGGGTCCTTGTCTTCACGCAAGAAAGAATTCAGGCGTGAGACAGAGAGTAAGTAGAAAGCAAATAGCACAGTTTATTAGAACAGGGACATCCGTAAGAACAGATGGGCACCTCTCCAGACAGGACCTGAGAGAGAGTGCCCAGTCTCTCAGACTGGGGGAGAGCAAGATTACATGGTTGAGTGGAGAGAGTACACCTGGGCAGGCCAGGCGGGCGGCTCAGCAGCAAGGCAGAGGCCTGAGCGCGCCATCTGGTTGAGGCTGGGGGTTTTTAAGGGATGGGTCTTGTCTTCCCACATCTTCTCCTGGAACAAAGGACTTTTTGGATATAAATACTAAAAATTCCTTTCTGAGTTTTCCCCCTGAAGTTATCAGACAGGAGTAAGCCTGGCTGGCGTTGCCCTGGTTAGAGGAAGGATGAGCAGGACCCCCTGGAAGATCAGGTTGGGGCAGGATGTTGGAAGTGCGGATACTGGGCTGCCCCTGGAAGGTTATCGGGATGACTTTGAGATGCATATGCTGGACCTAGATGTCTCCTTAGGCCTTTATCACACACACACACATAAGCTCATATCTGACTTCCTACCTAACAATTTCACTTCGCTTTTTCAAATGCAGCACATCTTCCTGAGGACCTGATACATGCAAAGCATGTCATGATGGGGGCTGAGTTTGATTCACAGCTTTGCAGGATCATCTGGGAAGTCATTCAGAAGCTGCAACTTTGGAAAGGCAAAATTGTGATTTAGGAAGTGATCCTAAGACGGGGGGTAGGGGGACGACTGCCTGCTAAGTCAAACAGGAAGGCTATGATTCTGTTTTGTTTTCAATGCCAAGGCCCTTCACTCTTAGAGATCTCTTGCACAAAGCTGGTAGTACCTTATTTGCATAGAGTATTTTTAACTTTTCAAAAATGCTTTTACCATCATTAGATTTCATGACTGCAGGAAGCAGGAGGGTGAAGTGTTTCCTTTTCCTGGGAAAGAAAACAAAGCTGGAGGAGGTTGTAGGATTTAGCCAGAGCTAGAAAGGAGGGCCCTTCGCAACACTTCTCGACGCTAAATCTGCAGACAGTTACCGGGAGGATCCTGTGCAGATGCAGATTCGGAGGCCCTCTGGGAGATCCGGGATCGCTAACAGGCCTCTAGATTACTGCTGCTCTCAGCTGGGATACTTGCAGTAGTAGTTTAGACCAGGCTGGGTATTACTCTCCACTGATCCCTCTCCCTGTGTACTGAGGCTGCAGCCACATTTTAACAGCTGATTCGTAAAGGAAAGGACTCTCACCTTGAAAAACATCTTTTAAGATTTTGGTATAGTTTCCATTGTCTGTGGCACCTTACTCCGCCCGCCACATGATCCATCCATAATTAAGACTACAGCTAAGCCTGTTTGGATAATCCCAATGTTTATTTACTTTTATGATCTGGGCTTTATCAGAAATGATTATCTCTGTCTCAATCCCGGATGCAAGTGCTTTGGAGTCTGCAACTGTGTGCTGATCCGTGCCCCACAGGTCAAATACAAAGCAAGCCTGCAGCACTTTTGTGGTTAACCCCATGTTGCAGCACTCCTGCCTGCCAGGAGCTGAGCGCTTTGCAAAGTGGGCGTTCTGCATGGCTCCATGGATAGATGGATTTTCCCAAAGAGGCCCTGGGAGTCTCCTATGCTGGTATGTGAGCTCTGGTTTGGCAGCTACACTATATCCTAAATGCTGGTCAACGTGGTGCTGTGGAGCGTGTGGGAATTCATTTGTGAGAATAAGTGATCTCTTCCCAGGGTTGGATCCAGTTTGGCATACACTCTCCAGGCTTGCAACATTCTGGCATGGAGAAGGGTGCACCTGTGTGGCATGCTTGCACCTTCTATACCCTGGGCTGGGGCAGAGGGCAACTGACTGCCCACAGGCACCTGAGCTAGACAAACACATCTACCAGACTCTCTCCTTGTAACTGGACTGACTGGTGTGGTGAGGTGTCGGCTTTCCTTGAGAAGGTACTTTCTGCTTTTCTTAACAGCACTCATACGAATGGTTCTTAAATATGACTGAAAAACAAATATCACACTGTTGATGTAGTTCCAAATATCAAGCCTGTCCTGGGTAAGCTTGTTTCAAGGGTAGAGACCCTGAATTTTAGTGCTGAGCCCAGCCACTCACCGGAGGTCACCAGGTTTGGAAGTAGTTGGAATGACCGTAATGCCGGGCTTAGAGGATTTGACAAGATGTATTTTACTTTAAAGATTTATTGGTATCGGCCGGCGCTGTGGCTCACTAGGCTAGTCCTCCGCCTGCTGCGCCGGCACCCTGGGTTCTAGTCCCGGTCGGAGCGCCGGATTCTGCCCCAGTTGCTCCTCTTTCAGTCCAGCTCTCTGCTGTGGCCTGGGAAGGCAGTGGAGGATGGCCCAAGTGCTTGGGCCCTGCACCTGTATGGGAGACCAGGAAGAAGCACCTGGCTCCTGGCTTTGGATTTGCCGGGCACAGCGGCCATTTGGGGGGTGAACCAATGGAAAAGGAAGACCTTTCTCTCTGTCTCTCTCACTTTCTAACTCTGCCTCTCAAAAAAGAAAAAAACTCAAAAAAATGTATTGGTATCCTAAGGCATTTGTTGTTTTCCTCCACTTTATGATGCAACTAATACATGTTAAGCTCCTACTATGTGTAAAGCTCTATACTGGCTTAGGGGGTGGTGAGAATAGGCAAATAAAACAAAACAGAGCAAGATAGGGCAGCCATCCTTAAGGAGCCCATAGTCTAGCAGAGAAATGAAGAAACACAACCAATAAATATGGTAAATAATAAATGCTAGCTGGTCCAGAGTCAGCAATCCGAGATTTCCTGACTCCAACAGCAAGGGGAAATCAAGTTGAACCTGTTGGGTGGGCATTGTGGCTCTCTGAGTTAAGCTGCCGCTTGCAATGGAGGTTCAAGACCTGGGTGCTCTTCTTCCATTCCAGCTCCCTGCTGGTGCGCCTGAAGTCAGCGGATGATGGCCCAAGTACTTGGACCCCTGCCACCCATGTGGGAGACCAGTTTAGAGTTCCTGGCTCCTGGCTTCAGCCTGGCCTAGAAATGGCCATTGGGACCATTTGGAGAGTGAATCAGCAGATGGAAGCTCTGTCTCTCCCTCCCTCTCACTCTGCCTTTCAAATAAATTAACAAATCTTTTAGGAAAACAACAAACAAACCTCTCTTCCATTCCCTGGTATTATAGCATAGCAGGTAAAGCAGCCACTGGCATCCCAAATTGGAGCCAGCTTGAGTCCTGGCTGCTCCACTTCTGATCTAGCTTCCTGCTAATGAGCCTGGGAAAGCAGCAGATGGCCCAAATCTTGGACCCCCACCATCCATGTGGGAGACCTGGAGGAAGCTCCAGGTTCCAGACCAGCAGAGCTCTGGCCGTTGTGGCCATCTGGCGAGTGAATAAGCAGATGGAAGACCTCTCTCTCTATTACTTCCTCTCTAAATCTGCATTTCAAATAAATAAATAAAAAAAGGTGAATATGAAAGGATAGGCAGTATAGTGATGCAGGGAAAATGGGCCAAAACATGGAATGCACAAAGAATGCAAAAACTGTGGTTAGTTCAATGGTGGGAAGCTGTGGGTGCCAAGCTGTGTGGTGAGGCCTACTGAAACCAAAGCTAGTCACTGCCCTCCAGGGGCACTGGGAAGCCGCTGAGGTTTAGCACATCTTCAAATTTTCCTTTCCATGAAAAACTCATGGAGTCTCATGAGATTAGGACATAATCTTCTCAGGTATAAAGAGGCATTCTTCAGGATTCTTAATTCCTTGGCACTCAAAATACTAAAGAGCCAGTTTGGTCATCACAATACCGGTTTTCTAATCCTTGTTCTCTGCTGTTGAGAAAGATAATTTCCCTAGGCCACAATTTCCTCAAATCTAAAATAAAGGGGCCAACAAAGATCACTTCTAAAGGGCCTGATTCAATTATTCCAGTTTTCAGTTACTGTCATCCCATTTGATTTTCTCCAGAATAGTGAGAAAAGGAGAAAAACCTGTTACTAGTCCATTTAGTGAAATCCTTGCTTTAATTATTTAAATGTGCAGATCTGCCCTCTCTGCATCCCAAAGTAGAAATTTTGCACACTGGAAAAGTCATCATACATGCTTTATTCACTGAACCTTTGTTACAAAAGGTATTGTGTCTGCCTTTTTTTGAACTACCAAATACTTTTAAAAATAATTTTATTTTACAAATTATTTCTTAACATCACAGAAGAAATTAACTTGAAAAATATAACATTGTAGCAGAATAATTTGTTCATTGTACTCTTGAATGTCAGTGGGAACATTAATGACTTCATCTTTGCATTTTTGTGATGTTTGGGAAACACCAATAGTAAATGTCACTTGAATTCGTTTTCAAAAGAAACTGCATCCATAAAAGGACAAACTCCTTTCTTTCTTCTTTGGCAACTTGAGAACAAATTAAAGAACTTTTCTAAATTTAGAAGTGAAGAGCTCATGAACGCAGAAGTGTTCTTTAAGTTTTGCAATCATTGTTATGTACAGTGAGTCAAGCAAATCTCTGTTCCAGTTTCTGCTTCACCCCCAGGTTGGCTCTGTGACAGCAAAGACCACTATATCTGGCTTTGCTTTCCCTTTGAAATCCTACCATCATGGTCATGCTTTCATTGTCTGTTGCCCTTTATCAGATTGAAGGACCTTGTGTTGGAACCCCATATTCACAGTTGTGTCTCCACACCTGGTGTGTAAATTACTCAATGTTCATGGAATAAATACATGTTTTTGGTTTATCTGTACATTGCAGTGGTTGGGCTACATTTCCCTTCCTATCTTTATTTCTGTCATCTGTGTGAATTTACTTTTTAATCCAAGCCCAGTTACTTTTTTCCCTTCAGCTTAATTTCTAGCCTATTGTTCATCACTACTCCTGCCAAATCAGGACATGTTATCCTAATTCAAGTTGAAGGTAAAGCAGTACAAACACCTAGAGAACTAAGTCTACATAAGAAAAGCTTTAACAGAGTGACCTTGGCTAAGGAACCCTTCTTATACCTCTTATATGGTTTGCATGTAATCAATCAACTAAAAACCAGTATGTGTGTATGTCTGTGAGTGAAAAGGCACATCAAATTTGAGAACAATTTCTAAATGGGCAATCTGAAGATACTCTAATTTTTCTACATGGAAATGTGTAATATTGTTGGCAAACCTGCTATGGAGCCCAGGAACATAATACGACCCTACACGGTAGTCCTTTGTGCCAACACAGTTCTAGCAGCCTCAGTGAGAAGAGCCACAGTCCTGCAGTTGAGTAGAGGTACACGTTTTGAATGTTAAGTTGAAGCCTATTACAATGCATTGTCACAATGAAAATCCTTACTTTGGAATCCCACTCAATTATTTTGGAAAACATTAAATACAGCCTAACAGATACAATGAAATAACCGACAACTTTAAATGTCAGTGCTAAATGAGAATTGGATGATGCAGACAATCTCAAGGAAAGTATTTATTCTCATACTGTGCTCAACATTAGATTATATATAAAATGCAACTGGGAAAAGGAGATCAAAGAACTGTGCTTTCTCTTTTACCAAGACATGGAAAATAAGGAGATGAGGAAGGCCCAAGTGGAAGTATCAAGTTCATTGTGCTTTTTATGTATTTTCCTTGCTGTCCATTTCCAATCATAAATCTTGTATCTGTGCCTCTGGGGACTATTTTTAACTTAAGTACAACATAATAATAGGTATTCTGTAAATTTTTTCTATTACCTATAGAAAGTGTACTGAGTTAAGAACGCTATCATTTTCTTTTAGAAGAAAAGCATCAAATATCCAGGGAACTTTATTTTTAAATGATAAAACAAATAGACACAACTTTCATTTATCCACACACACATGCATAATCCAACCTGCATAGAAAATGTACTCAATTGGTAATCACACAGGAAGTACAAAGGGAATGCAATTTTACATGTGAAATGATTGCTGGCTATCGCAAATTTAACAAATTGATCAAAATGATGTACATTGAAAAAATAAAACACCTGAAAGCCAATTATCTATAACCAAGAGAAATTCTGATACGGAATGATTCGGTTCAAAGGAAAGAATAAGGCACCTGCTATGAATTTAGAGCAGTAACTTTCATTTTCAAAGGTACAATAAAATATAACTAGCTAACCACAACTTGTTTCAAAGTGGGAAACAAGTATAGGGATTGACTTACTGGGTGAGAAAGGCAGGTAAGAATTCAGTTAAAAACCTGCTGGCCCAAGGTCAGCCGATTCCTTTCCTATCCCAGAGTAGTTAAGTTCTTGTACGTCCTTAACCTCTCCAGTCCTCCATATTTGAGGGTATCAGAAGCCCTCTGAGGTTCACACTGTGTATAGACTAGGTAGATCTCCCTTCTGTTCCTCTTAAAACAGCTTATTTTCAAAGAGATATCCTGAGGCAATTAACAAAGCAAACTGAGCAGCTTTCATCCACTCATTAATACACAGACACTGCTCATGCTTTTTCAACAACTTATGGGCTAAGTGCATAAACAGCCAATACCTGTAGTTTTCACAAGCACTAAAAAACCCAAAACCTGCCTCACCACTCTCACCCTGACCATTAGTAAAAAGAACATTTGCTCACTCACAACCTACAAGAATCACACAACAAAGGGAAGACTAAAGACTGATACTTATCAGTAAATCCATTTAACTCCAGACGCCACCTCAGTCTGATGTACCTAAGCACCCTAATGGCATTTCAATCATAGAGCTAGAAAAGTCATTACAAAGGAAGTGAACTTTTCTGTTGATGTGCCTTTTTTGGTATTAAAAATGTTATTAGCAAGATGGCTTCAGCACATTGGACATAACATGTCCGGATTAGGCACCCATTTTTAGTAGTATTTTTCCCCCTAAATTTTTATCTACCATGGTGAACCCTTCTGATAATAAAATAATTCTGAAATCAATGTGACACAAAAAACCTTCCCGGACGGCACTTCACCACAGTAGCCTTCAGTGAAACTGCAGTGACCAAGTTCTAAAACGCTCAACCAAGCGGGTGCTGTTTCTGTGGGAATTTAGGTGACCATACTCACTCATGCAAAAATCCAAGGTAGTGTAAGAGAAACAATATCGTTAAAATAGATGTTGTGACCATAAGCGTCTCCCTTTATATTACGCATTTAGAAGCTGTTAAAAAACTCTCAGGTGCTAACAGCTGTGGCAGAACTAGGCTGTGTAGTTGCTCCATTGGTAAGCACCTTATTGTTAAGAGTTACAGGACTCTCTAAGGGAGTGTGCTTTTAATTCGAGAGAGAGTAATAAAGTGCCTAGCTGTGTAAAAACCAGAAGAGTCCAAATTTTAAAGTAAGCTAATTGCATTACACATAGGGTCAACAAAATCTAGACCCTGTGTACACAGATTTAATCTGATTCTCCGTACTGCATACTGTTTTAGTAACCACATTAAAAAAAAAAATCACTCTTTACTGACTGAATAAGTAGGGTCCACTACTATAGCTTAACAATCAAATTTTATTGCTTTTCTCATGTGGTGCTTTTGCAAGGCACTGTGGTATGGACTAGAAAACTTGGAATGACTCGTGAAGAAACCTTGGAATGACACAGGAAGGATGATATGAAAGTCATTCGGAGGCAGGAGGCTTTACTGAATTGTTTTTAACCAGGGTATCAAACATCAGGAATGAGTTCAAGTTAAAATTCACAGGAGAATGGAAACATCTTTAGGTCAGTCACTTCACATGCCCATCCTGATACTTTGAATAATCTGGAAAATTGCTGTAAAGAGAAAGAGCAGATATTAAAATAAACTTTCAATAAAATAGGTCTGATAAGTAAAAACACCTATTAGCGTTGTTGGAAGAATCCAATGAGACTTTTACAATTATTTGTATGTGCTATACCTAACTTTATTGCAATAAAAGTGAAGACAGGCCTATCTTGATAAATAAAACTATTAAATGCCCATATGTTATTCTTTTAAAATCTCAGCTTCTCTGAAGTCCAAGTGTTCACGAGAGCTTGCAGAGAGGGAACCACTTTATAAAGTACTTAAAGCATCAAAAGTAAACAGGTTTCTGTAACACAGAATTATTTTGGTTTATCCTTAAATAATTAAGCATCCTTTTACGGCCTGGCTATAATATATGCATATTTCCTCATTCTCACAAAGCTGAAACTCAATAATCCTTTAAGGTTATATAAACTACTTGGCTCTTGGCCATTTATCAGGAAAGCTTCCAATTGGTAGGTTCAGGAGAAAGGCAAAGTGGAATGTTAAACAGAAATCTCCGTGTAACTTCAACATGTGGAAAACAGAAACATCTACTTCAACACTAAAGCTGGCGTATGAAGAGAATAAACGAAGACAAGAAAGATATGCTGCAGTCTGTTTGCAGAGGCAAGTGTCCATCACTATTAACAGCATCAGATTTTCTTACCATATGTCAAAACATTTCTCTCATTAATCCAAACACATTTGTCTTCCATGTTAAATTGCCCATCAGGTATGCTTCCTCTACAGTAAATCAATTCTTTGCACTTGCTCTACTTTATGAAATATATCCAATTTTCACATAAAGACAAGAGACTCCGCTACGTGTTACACCCAGTTCTAATATCCAGGCACATGACGTTCAGAAGCTTCTTTGGAAAGGCACTGATAATGGGGCTGCACAACATTCTAAATTCTCATTCCGAGAGGCAAGTTTGGTTTTTGTTTCGTCTTAAATGTCTTCCAACTTGAACATTACCGCAGATCTGACCTCCTTTCTGATCTCCTCTGCGCACAAATCAAGCTGGGAGAAGTTTCTGGAGCACCACCCTCTGTGCATATGTGGGACAAGTAATTTGGTTCCGATGAAATGGAATTAAGTGGCGCTCTCGGCAGGTGGGTCGGGGCTGGACTCACCGCGGATCCGTCACCACGTCATCCCCAACCCTCCACTCGACGGGAGCCCCCAAAACACTTACCAGAGCCACACACAACAAAAATGAAGAGCGCCAACAACCAGGGTCCTACGGACGCCTTCTCTTCGGGGGCATTTCTCTGCAAAAGGCAAAACCCACCGTTTCACACGCAGAGAACCCACCGCCGGAGCCCGCACCCCCAGGGGGCCAGGCCCTCCCGCAAGTCTCCCCCGCGATCCAAAGACCCCCGACTTATCGTCCAGCTCGCAGTCTGCGGCCCCCGGGGCCCAGAGGCGGAGACGCAGACGCGGCCCCAGGCCCGGGCCCGAGCCCGAGCCCCAGCTGCGGCACAGGACGGGGCGTCCACTTTCCCCTCACCGAGGTCTTGGCGACGTTGCCGCGCTGGGTGATGTTCTTGCTGTGCTTCTCGTTGGCCATACGGATCCGCTGTTTGGCGACCATCTTCGCGGCGCCAGCACCTGCCCGGCCACCCCTCGGACTCGCTCGCTTCCTTCTCCTCTCAGGCCACGGCCAGGCTCCGCTTCTGGTGGCCGCTCCGCCGGAGCTGGAGGCTCTTGGGCTGGGCGCTAGCTACGGCCGCTGGGCCTGGGCCCGGCGAGCGCGGGAGCTGAGCGCTAGCGGGGCGCGGACCGCCGACTGGCCGGCGGCGCGAGGCGGGCGCGCGAGAGGAAGCGAGCAGGCCGCCAGAACGTTCTTGCGCCGCCGCCGCCTCTCTGGCCGCCCCCGGGAGCGTGGAGAGAAGGCAGGAAGGAAATGCAACGCAACAAGCGAACTGTGCAGCCTGCCGCCTCGAACTACTTCGGGTTCGGGTGCCAACGTCAGCACTAAGCAGGCTCCACCCCGCGGAAGTGCGGGCTCCGCCCGCTGGCGAGGGAGGGCAAAGCAGGCACGCCCGCCCTAGCCCAGCCCTCCCACGTTGTGTAAAAATGTAGCCCCAGAGCTGCGCGTGCGCCTTCGGGTTCTCTTCCGGCTTCGCTCTACAACCGGAAGTTAGTTGGCCCCGAGGCTGGTGGCCCCGGAAACACCAACTCTCGGTCTCCACGCCGGAGGAGACGTGTAGGGGCTGGGTTCGACCCTTGTGAACTTTCACCCTGGCGCGTGGGTTTCTTTTTCCGGGACAAGATGGCGCCGTCCACGCCGCTTTTGACAGGTGGGTTCTGAACGAGCAAAGGACTCTTGCTTAAGAATAATCTCTTTTTGTATCTTTGCCCTTGAAGAGCTACCGTAGGAGCTTTGGAGTCCGGTCTGCCTTCGCCTGTAACTTGCGGAAAAGCCACACTTAATCTTTTGGGTTACAGCATGGCAGTCGGAAGTGAGGCGCCAGCATCCTCCCCGCCCCCCTGTACCCATCCATCATTCTTGCCGTTTCAGTCTTAAGAGATAGGAGGAAGAACCGAAAGCACTAGCTACATTTTTGACCCCTGAGTCTCCAGGAGTGGTGTCACACGGACCCTTGTGAAGTCGTTCAACTCTTAATAAGGACTAGAGGACTAGCATATGACGCATTGGTTTAGGATGACCATTCCATGTTAACTGCACCTGGACTTCAGTAATTCCAAATTCTATGCTCTCTGCAGTAACGAGGTTTGTAGGACTGGATAGGGAAGGTGCACCTGTAGAAGCAGGTTCCAAATGGTAGCGGTGTAGTTTGCAGTCGTAGCATTGAGCGTGATAGAGGGATCTAGCAACATTTGATATTGAAATGGGTATGAGCGTTTTAGAAGTTGAACATTAGTGAACTCCTGAGATTTTGAAGCTGAGACAGAGTGTAGTGTTGGAGAGGATGCTAAACTTGGGCTTGGACAGTGCCTGGAAAGACGCTGAACTCGGAATGGCTGGGAGTAGCCTCAACTAGCATATGAGTATTCTTATAAGACGGGTATTAGGAGGGAAAGGAAGCTTTTGATTAAGTCATGATAACTATGCAGAGGGGAAAAAGGCATTAGGAGAAATGTTGCCTGCTTTTTAGGAGGGGATCCTTTGCCTGGAGACTTGAAACGAATCTTAAGCTTTTGCACTTTCTGCCACGGGTGTTTTAAGATCTTTGTTGTTAAGCAATGTGCCTGCCACAGTTCATTCACCAAACATTTATCAAATGCTGACTATATAATGGAGATACGTATATGTAGATTATGTATTATAATCTAAAGATATATATAGGTTATGCATTAAAATCTAGAGATTGTTTAATTGACATAATCACATAATTAAATGGATTTTTTTCTTTAGCTTGTATGTTTACATTTTTGAATACTAAATGGTCATTTGAAGTCTAATTTAAAAAAATCAGTTCATCTAAAACTTGATAAATTCTTTTAAGATGCTTACAGTGGCTTCTCACTGCTTGCGTAGTCAATTCCGTCTTAGCATATAGAGCCCACTATAATTTTGGAATAGCTCCTGACATTCATTTCTTTCCTGCCAGTCATCTTATTGTGTGTCCCACTAATACTGAACTGCTTAGAAATCCTTTTGAAGAACCTATCTCTTCAGCCCAGGGCTAGCTTATTCCTCTTGTTGATTAGGCAGACGTCTTTGCATCTGTTAAGATTCCTTTCAGACACCATTGCTCCCTGTGAAGCCTTTCCCCACTTTGCAGAATAGAGTCAGGCACTCCCTGGGCTGTTTTTGTAACCCCTGAACACTCAATTCTGACCCCCCCCCCCACACACACACTTATCGTGTAGGGTAATTGTCTAGTTTTTCAGATTTTTTCCTTCCTGCTAGATTGTAAGCCCTTTGATGTCAGGACAGGGTCTTATTCATCCCTGTCTTCTCAGTACCTAGTACAGTACCTGGTAAACTTGGGAACTCTAAATGTTTACTGGAGGAATGGGGTAGGCATTTTACCTAGCAGTTAAGGCACTGACGTCCTATGTCTGACGGGGTTCAAGTTCTGCTTCCATTCCAAATTCTAGCCTTCTGCTAATGTATACTCTGGGAGTCAACAAGTGATGGCTCAAATACTTGGGTCTATGCAACCTACTCACAGATTGAGTTCAGGTTTCAGCATGGCCCAGCCCTGCAGTTTTGGCCATTTAGGGAGGGAACCAGCAGATGAGAGATCTCTGATTCTCTCTGCTTTTCAAATAAAAATTAATATTTTTTTTTAATTCATGAAAGATAGTCTCATTATGGTCAAATTAACCAAGGATGACAGGTTTCATACAGTGCTTAAAATTAAGGACTTTGTAAGAGCATAAAGGTTATTTCTTCAGCTTATCCCTTATACTCATATTCTTAGAGGCCCACAGAGATGAACTGATCAGATTCACTTTGTAAATTGCCAGGATCAGGATGTTATTCATATCATCCAACTCTGTAGTACACTTTTCTTTGAATAGAACACATTGCTTAATTTTTTAGACATTCACCGTGTAAGTATTTTATCCAACAGTGGACTTTTTTTTAAATGCCAAATACTTTGGTTAAATTTAGACTCATGAATTTTAGAGCTGTGGATTATCCAGTAAATTTATTAGTCATGACTCTTAATTGAAATGATGAAAAGCCAAAACGAATGAAAAATGGGATTTTTCTTTTTATTAAACTCTGTGGCCTGAAAGCTTTAGTACTGTATGTGCTTCCTTCCCTCTCTGTTAAATTCATTCTCAGACCAACAGTAAGCCACCTCAGCAGCTCTGGAGAAAGACCAGTTTGGCCAGTAGTCCCAGCATCTCAGGGAAGGCTGTCTTTGACGTGGTTCGGCTCCTGCTCATCTTTGCAACTTTGGATCAGGTGGTCAGGGCCAAATTGTATTCTCACCCCTGGATAGTCTTACAAAAAATAAACCAAAAAACCTAATGTCTCCTAAAAAAAAAAGGCTGAATGCTGTGTAGATAAACCAATAATATCCATAACATGAAATCATGTCTAATCAGCTTGCCTAGTTGAGGTCATTGAGTCATTTTTCCTAAACTGATACATGCTACTGAGCACATATAAGGGTTGGGAAAAGTATCATGTTTTAATGATCACTATAGGGCCGACGCGGTGGCCCAGTAGGTTAATCCTCTGCTTGCGGTGCTGGCATCCCATATGGGTGCCGGTTCTAGTCCTTGCTGCTCCTTTTCCAATCCAGTTCTCTGCTATGGCCTGGGAAAGCAGTGGAAGATGACCCAAGTCTTTGGGCTCCTGCATCCATGTGGGAGACCAGAAGAAGCTCCTGGCTCCTGGCTTTGGACTGGTGCAGCTCCGGCCGTTGTGGCCTTTTAGGGAATGAACCAACGGATGGAAGACCTTTCTGTCTGTCTCCCCCCTCACTGTCTGTAACTCTCTCTCTCAAATAAATAAATAAAATCTTTAAAAAAAATCACTATATCCCTGATACAGGATATTGAATCCAAGAGTTTTTCTCATTCTAACTCGAGCCTAAAGAAAAAACAAAAAAGTATATGATTCCTAAAGTGGCTAGTAAGGAAAAGATGTTCTGTAAATACAATATTTAATGGAATTGCTATTTTTATTATTATTATTTTTTATTTTATTTTTTTTGACAGGCAGAGTGGACAGTGAGAGAGAGAGACAGAGAAAGGTCTCCCTTTTATCATTGGTTCACGCTCCAATGGCCGCCGCGGCCGGCGCGCTGCGGCTGGCGCACTGCGCTGATCCGGAGCCAGGAGCCAGGTGCTTCTGGTCTCCCGTGGGGTGCAGGGCCCAAGTACTTGGGCCATCCTCCACTGCACTCCCTGGCCACAGCAGAGAGCTGGCCTGGAAGAGGGGCAACCGGGACAGAATCCGGTGCCCCGACGGGGACTAGAACCCGGTGTGCCGGCGCTGCAAGGCGGAGGATTAGCCTAGTGAGCCACAGCGCCGGCCTGGAATTGCTATTTTAAAGTTACTGGGCGAACCTTTGGCATTTATTTGTTGTTTTAATGAAAGAACTTTATATTCTAGATTTTTTGTCTCTGATAGAACATATCACTGATGCCTTTTGATTAAAAGAGGAAATCACTAAAAACAAGGCATCACACCAGGTCTGAATACACTCTATCAGGAAAACTTCACATTCTGTTTGCTGTTTCTGATTCAGATGCTTCTAATTAAAATGAAGTTCTCATTAAAATTGTATGTTAAAAAAATTCACTTATTGCAACAAGTTTGTTTTGAGCCCATATTTGCTTTTGGTTTTGTTAATTTATAGAACAGTGTATGTTCTCTTATGGACTTGATTTTATGTTTTGCTTACGAAACAATATATCCAGTAAAAATTTCTATAAGGAAGTTGTGCAAACCGATTGAATCCAATAAAGTATCTTAGAGGTACAAAATGTTCTGCAATATAGCCGGCTCCGTGGCTCAATAGGTTAATCTTCCACCTAGTGGCGCCAGCACACCAGGTTCTAGTCCTGGTCAGGGCACTGGATTCTGTCCCGGTTGCCCCCCTTCCAGGCCAGCTCTCTGCTGTGGCCAGGGAGTGCAGTGGAGGATGGCCCAAGTGCTTGGGCCCTGCACCCCATGGAAGACCAGGAGAAGTACCTGGCTTCTGCCATCGGATAAGCGCGGTGCGCTGGCCGCGGCAGCCATTGGAGGGTGAACCAACGGCAAAGGAAGACCTTTCTCTCTGTCTCTCTCTCACTGTCCACTCTGCCTGTCAAAAAAAAAAAAAAAAAGTTCTGCAATACTTTCCCCTAGATTGGCTTCTAGATAGGGAGTTGTGAAATCAAATAATTGTTTTAAATAGTGGTTACATGTATAAACAAAACTGTAATGGTTTTTATGATAAATTCAATTGATAATTCAATTGATTCCACTAAGGCCAGATGTATCTATCATGAAGCATCATGTACACACGAGAATATCTAATTTACTGGGGAACCAACAGTATCCTTAGCCTTCACTGTAGTAAGGATTAACCTGCGCAACAGCACCGGCCCCCTCACTGGCTTTTAAAATGTCTGGTGTTGTTTTTTAAGATTTTGAGGTAGGGGCCGGTGCTGTGGCGCAGCGGATTAACACCCTGGCCCGAAGCACCGGCATCCCATATGGGCGCCGGTTCAAGACCTGGCTGCTCCACTTCCAATCCAGCTCTCTGCTATGGCCTGGAAAAGCAGTAGAAAATGGCTCAAGTCCTTGGGTCCCTGCACCCCTGTGGGAGACCTGGAAGAAGCTCCTGGCTCCTGGCTTCGGATCAGCGCAGCTCCGGCTGTCGTGGCCAACTGGGGAGTGAACCAGCAGATGGAAGACTTCCCCCTGTCGCCCCCCCCGCCCCTGCCTCTGCCTCTGCCTCTGCCTCTCCTCTCTTTGTGTAACTCTGACTTTAAAATAAATAAATCTTTTTTAAAAAAAGATTTTGGGGCCGACGCCATGGCTCACTAGGCTAATCTTCCGCCTGCAGCGCCGTCACCCTGGGTTCTAGTCCTGGTCAGGGTGCCAGATTCTGTCCCGGTTGCTCCTCTTCCAGTCCAGCTCTCTGCTGTGGCCTGGGAGTGCAGTGGAGGATGGCCCAAGTGTCTGGGCCCTGCACCTGCATGGGAGACCAGGAGGAAGCACCTGGCTCCTGGCTTCAGATCGGCGCAGTGCGTTGGCCGCAGCGCACTGGCCATGGCGGCCATTTCCAATGGAGAAAGGAAGACCTTTCTCTCTGTCTCTCTCTTTCTCTCTCACTGTCTAACTCTGCCTGTCCAAAAAAGAAAAAAAAAAATAGATTTTGAGTTAGTAGTCTAACTGCATGGATGAGTGTGGGTTAGGTTTTTAGTTTTAGGGTTTTTTTTTTTTTTTTCTCTATTTGGGATTTTCCACTTGTCTTGGTTTGGGACATAGGTATGAATACAAATTTTAGACAAGGGAAATCTGGTAGTCATGAATACCTGAAAGTTCCAGCTGTTAAAGCCAGAAATGCTACCTTCATGGATTCTGGGGTATAACTGCCACATGAATAATGTAAGCAAAATTAAAGTTGGTGGTAACAGCAAAATCAGCAAATATGGAACACCAAGACTACTAGGTAAAAGTGTCTGGGCTGGTGCTTTGGTATAGCAGCACCGGCATCCCATATGGGCACCAGTTCAAGTCCTGGCTGCTCCACTTCTCATCCAGCTGCCTGCTAATGAGCCTGGAAAAGCATTAGAGGATGGCCCCAGTCCTTGGGCCCTCCACCCATGTGGGAGACCTGGAAGCCCCTGGCTTCTGCCTGGCCCAGTCCTGGCCAATGTAGCCATTTAGGTGGTGAACCAGCAGATGGAAGATTCTTCTCTCGGTCTCTCCCTCTCTCTCTTTCAAATAAATAAATAATAAATCTTAAAAAAAAAATAGCAATAAAAAAAGTGTCGTAAGAATGCAAGAAGCTGAGTTGAGTTGGAGAAATGCTTCCTCCACCCCCTTGATAGTTCAGTTAAATGCTCTTGGGGCAAGTAGTTAAGGTATTGGATGAGTGGTTAGATTGCATCAGCATTTTTTAAGCTTTTTTTTTTATATATAACACAGAAACCTTTATTTAAGGTATACAAGCTTCATGCTTGCATTTATTTGTTTATTTGAAAGGCAGAGTTGGGGTGGGAGGGAGACAGAGACCTTCCATCCACTAGTTCACCCCGCAAAAGGCTGCTAGTGCTAGGCTAGGTCAGAGTCAGGAACTTGGAACTACATCCAGGTCTCACATGTAGGTGATGGGCCCAAGTACTTCAGCCACCTTTCATTGTTTTCTCAGGTGCATTAGCAGGGAGCTGGATCAGAAGCAGAGTGTCAAGGAAACAAACAGGAGTCCATATGGGATGTCAGCATTGCAGGCAGCGGCTCAGCATGCTACCCCACAACACTGGCCTGTCATCATTTTTTTAGTTTCACTGTGGCTTCATTGGGATTACAGTGATGACCATCTGCCTTTTGGCTCTGTAGAGCTATGTGTGAATTCTGAAAGTGAGCTCTTAGAATGTCAAATTGCCACTGCAACTATGGGAGGATCTTAATGTTAGCAAAATTTTATATAATAAGATAAAGTGGGGCTGGTGCTGTGGCATAGCAGGTAAAGCTGCCGCCTGTGGTGCTAGCATCTCATATGGGTGCTCGTTAGAGTCCTGGCTGCTCCACTTCCGGTCAGGCTCTCTGCTATGGCCCAGGGAAGCAGTAGAGGATGGCCCAAGTCCTTGGGCTCCTCCTGCACTAGCGTAGGAGACCCAGAAGAAACTCTGGGCTCCTGGCTTCAGATCAACACAGTTATGCCATTGTGGCCAACTGGAGGGTGAACCAGCAGATGGAAGACCCCTCTCTCTCTGTGTCTCTGCCTCTTCTTCTTTCTCTGTGTAACTCTGAATTTCTAATAAATAAATCTTTAAAAGAAAGATAAGGTATAATTTGATAACTCATGTTTGAGTACTCTCAAATATTTGCTGAATCCTTAATTATAGTGTGAAGAAAAGAGGCAGGCACTTGGCCTAGCAGTTGAGGCACCAGGTAGTATATCCGTGTCCCACACTGGAGTACTTGGGTTTGATACCCAGCTCCAATTCCTGACTCCAGCTTCCTGCTAATGCAGAACCTGGGAGCAGTGGTAATGGCTAAAGTAGTTGGATACCTGACAGCTGCCTGGGAGACCTGAATTGACTTCTTAGCTTCTGGCTTTTCCCAGATATTTTGGGCATTTGAAGAGTGAATCTGCAGATGGGAGTGCTTCTCTCTCTCTCTCTCTCTGTCTCTGTCTCTGTCTCTGTCTCCCTCTCCCCCCGCCTTCACTCTGTGCCTCACTTGCTTTCCCAAAAAAATTTTTAAATGGCCTATTCACTTTGAATCCTAATGTGTTGCAACAGATGATTAATTTGATGATGAGAATAGCACTGCCTTGTGCGTGCGATAAAAGAATTTTAATGCTAAAGAATTAAGTTTTATGGTTTTTAAATCTAGGGAAACATTTTGTGGCACATGACCTTTTATAAACATCCTTAGAGATTTTCAAAATGTGTGTTTTCAAGTTGTATAAATAGACCAAGCTTCTTTGAAATCACTGTTTGAGTGCAGTGATGGATTTTATTTATTTGAGAGGCAAAGAGAGAGCTCTCATCTTACTTCCCTGCTGCCTTCAGTGGCTTCATGGGTGGGTGGAGGGGTGTGCTGAAGCCAGGAGTCAGAAACTCAATCCAGGTCTCCCACCTGATTGGCAGGGACCCAGTTACTCAAGCTGTCCCTGCCACCTGTCAAGGTCTGAGTTAATGTAATAGGAAACTAGAGTCAGGAACCAGAGGCAGATATCATACCCAGACACTCCAGTATGGGGTGTGGGTGTCTTTACCATTGTTATTTTAAGTCTGTAATGCATAGCAGATAGTTGAGCTATTCAGGGCCCAAGTCTTACAGAGCTATGTAGGCTGCGATTAAGGGGTTTGGGTTTTGATGTATACAGAGTGCTTTGCTAGACTCCATTCTATTCAAAGGCAAACTACCCACAGGGCAGCTGTTTTCCCAAAATAGCTCAGACTAGTGTTGTATGTAAGAGAAAACATGGCATCCAGCCGTGTACTAACAGATGTTTCACAAGAAATTCATCATTCATCAAATTCCACAAGGACATAGATTTTTGTCTTGTTCTTTAGTGAATCTTTTATTTTAATTTTAGATTATTTATATCAGTGTTCTGAGAAGTTTCCTGACAGTTCTTTCTTTTTTCTTTTAATGTTTATTTTTATCCATTTAAAAGAGAGAGAAGGGGAGAGAGAAAGAAAAAGAAATAGAGACAGACCCAGTCTGCTGGTTCATTGCCAAATGCCCATCACAGCTAGGACTGGGCCAGGCTGAAGCCAGGAGCCTGGAACTCTATCTAGGTCTACCACATGGGACTCATCTGCTGCCTCCCAGGATGCACATTAGCAGAAAGGTGGAGTGGAAGCAGAGTAGCCAGAACTTGGACTTGGCACTGTGACATGGCGTGGGGGTGTACTGAGTGGTAGCCTAACCCACTGTACCCCAACATCTGTCTCTTGACCATTCTTGAGAAGGGAAAAAGGGAAAGGAAATAGAGATCACAATTGGAGCCCAGGGTGACCCCTGTCTACCAGTTTTGCTGCTTTACTAGTAACCAAGAGAAGGGTAGGAGAGTTGTGAATAGCGGACAGAAATGAAAGCAGATTAACACCCTAGGCTCTTGTCATGAGCTGCCAAGGCTATGGAAGCCCCCTGAGTTCACTGACTCTGATCATATTTAGACAAGGCCATGGTCAAAGTGGAAGTTCTCTCCTCCCTTCAGAGAAAGGTACCTCCTTCTTTGATGACCCATTCTTTCCACTGGGATCTCACTCGTGGAGATCTTTCATTTAGGTTTTTTTTTCCCCCCAGAATGTCTTGGCTTTCCATGCCTGAAATACTCTCATGGGCATTTCAGCCGGATCCGCATGCCTTAAGGGCTGATTATGAGGCCAGAGTGCTGTTAGGACATTTGCCATTCTATGGGTCTGCTGTGTATCTCACTTCCCAAGAGTGTCAATTTGTTAAGTCAACAACAGGAGTCACTGTGCACTTACTCCTCATGTAGGATCTTTGTCCTTAGTGTGCTGTACATTGAGATTTAATGCTATAACTAGTACTCAAACAGTATTTTTCACTTGATGTTTCTGTGTGGGAGCAAACTGTTGAAATCTTTACTTAATGTATGCTAAACTGATCTTCTGTATATAAAGAGAATCGAAAATGAATCTTGATGTGAATGGAAGGGGAGAGGGAGTGGATAAGGGGAGGGTTGCGGGTTGGAGGGACGTTATGGGGGGGAAGCCATTGTAATCCATATTCTGTACTTTGGAAATTTATATTCATTAAATAAAAGTTAAAAAAAACAAAAACAAAAACAAAAAAAAAGCAGATTAACAGTAGCCATGGACCTCTGTAAAGCTTTTTATTGCCTGCAGCACTTACACTCTTGCTGCTAGCAAGAATTCTAGCTGATAAAGTGGCAACTCATCGCCAAGTCCAGTTAGTTTTCTCCCCTAAATACTGCAAACTCACTCTCCACTTTTTATCTCACTGCCCCACCCTGGTCCAAGCTTCCATGCTCCATCCTGTGGCACAGCTGCAGAAGTGTTTTGAATAGTTTCTCCACATCTCCTCTTAATCCTCACAGTTTATTCTTTCCACAGTACCAGGTTGACCTTTTCAAAATACAAATCTGTTTTTAGCAATCTGCATAAAATTCCTGAGTTTTCCTGCCATTCTTAGAATGCAGAGCAACATTGTTTAACTTAGGCCCAATTGATCCCTCTGGTCTGAGCCCTGTTCTTTTCCAGCCCCATGGGCCTTCTTTCCATTCCTCTGACACTTTGTCATTTTCCTTGCTATGGAGTTTTTGTAATTGTTATGATTCTCTTTGCTTATTAACTGCTGTTCATTGTTTAGATCTCAGCATACACATCATTCAAGGACACTTTCCCTAACCTATTTTGGGAGGTTATTATTCACTCTATAGCACCTTACATTTTTCCTTTGTAGTAGTTACACGTGTTTGGGTAATTCACTACTGTCTGTTCAGTTCACTGAGATCAGGGTCAATACTGATTTTCCTCCTCATTATCGCTCCCTTGCTTAACACTGGACCTGGAGGTAGGTGTTTTTCCAGTAAACATTTTTGTTTGTTGTTTGTTTGTTTGTTTGACAGGCAGAGTTAGACAGTGAGAGAGAGAGACAGAGAGAAAGGTCTTCCTTTTTCCGTTGGTTCACCCCCTAAGTGGCTGCTGTGGCTGGAATGTTGTGGCCGACGCGCTGCGCTGATCCGAAGCCAGGAGCCAGGTGCTTCTCCTGGTCTCCCATGCAGGTGCAGGGCCCAAGGACCTGGGCCATCCTCCACTGCACTCCCAGGCCACAGCAGAGAGCTGGACTGGAAGAGAAGCAACCGGGACTAGAACCTGGAGTGCAGCGCCGCAGGCGGAGGATTAGCCTAGTGAGCCACGGCGCCGGCCCTCCAGCAAACATTTGTTAAATTAATCAATTGATTGTTTGGCCTGTTTTAAATACATCTAATTCGCCCATTTTAAAAGCATAATCTGGCTCTATAGATGCTTTATTGGCTTATTTAACCTTGAACTTTGTTCTCAATTTTTTATTGAAAGCTTACTAGAAAATGAATGTTTTATTTCACTTGTTCTCTTAGTTTGAGAAATTGTAAATATATTCTTAATACCTTATATATCTAAGAATGTTAAATAGATTGCATGATGTTTTATCTAACTCAACTATCTTGTGTTCTAATGTTTCTATTTTACACATTAGGACATAGATTCTAAGGAGGTGATGCATCCAACGTTCCACACTCAGGAATCCAAGTCTGCCCTTCAGTTCTGTCCTATTTACTACACCATAACAGCATTTATTCTGCTGATGACAGTGAACGTTTCAAATTTTTACTTACAAAAGTTAACATCTTATTTCTCAGCAGTTACTTGGTTTATGTAATAGAGTAACAAACAGGATCCTGTAATTCAGTAAAACGTTTGATGATTACATTAATATTTTTCCTAAAAGCTTTTTGTTTTTCTTAGAGTGTTTTTGATAATTGTTTTTACCAGTAAAGTAATGGTGGTCCTTTTCATTGTATTTTTATAGTTCGAGGATCAGAAGGACTGTACATGGTAACTGGGCCACCACATTTTACAGAAAGCACAGTGTTTCCAAGGTATGGTTTGTTTTGTTGAGTGATTTTATAGGGAACATATAGTATATTAAAAATTTTTTGTTGTTGTTGGATATATTTTGAACAACACAAAAGAAGAATAGCTAAACAGTTTTTCGGGACATACTATATGATATTAATCAAATATGGAAAGAATACATATTCTCTGTCAAGGAAAATGAATTTCAGGTTTGAGAGTAATATCCTCACCCAGTTGGAAAGGTGGTCATCCTGGAGGAGAATCATACTAAGGAAAAGTGTAGACTTTAGTTGAGGTGAATCCTTTGGAAGAATTTTACCTTTGAGAATGAAAAAAGCTTGCAAATGTTTAGTCAAACTACTGCTGCTAGTGTTTATGAAATCAGGGGATAAAAAGATACAGAAAAAGAAGGAAATAGGAAACATGTTTTATATTTTTCCCAAAAAGCACAGACCAGAAACTAGTAAAGGACTTGAATCGGCACCCATATGATATGCTGGTGTAACAGGCAGCAGCTTTACCCTCTATGCCACAATACCAGTCCCTGATTTTGTTTCTTTTTTGTTTGTTTTGTTTTTTAAAGATTTTATTTATTTATTTGAAAGGTAGAGTTACAGACAGAGGGAGAGCAGAGAAAAAAGTCTTCCATCCACTGGTTCACTCACCAAATGGCCATAATGGCCAGAGCTGTACAGATCCGAAGCCAGGAGCCAGGAGCTTCTTCTGGGTCTCCCATGTGGGTGCAGGGGCCCAAGGACTTGGGCCATCTTCTACTGCTTTCCCAGGCCATAGCAGAGAGCTGGATTGGAAGTGGAGCAGCCGGGACTCGAACTGGCACCCATATGGGATGTTGGCACACAGGCAGCAGCTTTACCCGTGATGTCACAGCACCAGCCCCCGATTTTGTTTGATAAAAACATTTTTATTTCCTAGTTTTGTTCATTAAAATGGTTTGGAAGCAGTGATAACTCAGTAGCAGTGAATACCCCTTCCTCACATTGTGATCTCTAAATACCGTTCCTTATTAAAAGGAACTGATTCCTGGAGAAGTGGTCAGTTTCTCTCTAGGACAGAAAATGTACGACTTGGGCTAGGGACATGTAGTGCCAGAAAGCAAGGAAGCTGTAAAAGATTAATGGGGTTTTGTGATGGAGATAAAGGAGTCTTCATGAAAGGGTTCACACCAACCTAAGATTGGACAATTAAGGTGGGGGGGAAGCCATTGTAATCCATAAACTGTACTTTGGAAATTTATATTTACTAAATAAAAGAAAAAAAAAAAGATTTATAACTCAGAAAAAAAAAGAAAAAAAAAATGAATTATAACTCAAGGGATAAAACACGTCAGGGTCGGCGTTGTGGCATAGTGGACTAAGCTGCCACTGCGACACCTGCATCCATAACAAGCACTGGTCCATATCCTAGCTACTCCACTTCCGATCTAACTCCATGCTGATGGCCTAGGAAAAGCAGCAGAAGATGGCTCAGGTGTTTTGGTCCCTGCCACCAACATGGGAGACGTGGGAGAAGCTCCTGGCTTTGGCATGGTCCAGGCCTCACTTGTGACCATCTGGGGAGTGAGTCAGTAGTTGGAAGATATCTTTCTTTCTCCCCCCATTCTTCTCCCTCTCCTGACTTCTCCTTCTCTCTCTCTTCCTGTGTAACTCTGACTTTCAAATAAAAAAAAAAAAATCTTAAAATAATAAAATATGTCAAGTAAATAAACACTCCCCAAATAAAAAAATCCTCCCTCTAAACCTTACTGGTCTGCAGTGGTGGTTAAGGGGTCCTTAGTCATCACTTTAAAAATTGATAAAGGAAAGTGATCAAGCATCTATCTTGCCTTTCCTGTAACATACTTTTTCAGAGTGACCAAATAGTTGATGAAGGAAGGTTTTTTATTGAAGAATTCCAGTAAAATACAAAAGGAATGATGGTATTAGATAGTCACCATTTGTAACCCTAAAGAAATCATGGATCTAGGCCAGTGCTACTCAAACCTTAGCATGCATCAGAATCAACTGAAAAGTTTGTTAAAACATAAATTGCAGCTCCCCACATTTTCTAATTCACTGGACTAGGAGTGGAGCCAGCTAATTTGCATTTTTAGCAGATTTCCAGTGATGCTGATGCTGCCAAGTTTGGGGACTCTACTTTTAGGAAACCCTGATCTAGGTCAGTGATTATCAAAAGATGCTGAAGCCATTAAATGAACTGTTGATGAGGAACATTAGAGTTGGGTTGATAACACACAAATCTAAGGGCCAGTTTTTATTTGGCCCATTCTCTAGAACCTTCCTATGGGGTGCATAGACTTGGGATCAGCTATATTGGCATCACCCATGAGCAAATATAGATGTGCAACATCTCAGGCCCTACCCAACTTCCCGAATCCAAATCTATACTTTAACTAGATCCACAGATGAGTTTTATATATACATATATGTAATTTTTAATTTTATTTGAAGGACAGACACAGAGAGATCTTCTATCTGCTGGTTCATTCACCAGATACCTACAAAACCAAGTCTGGGCTGAGCCAAAGCCAGGAGCCAGGAACTCAATCCAAGTCTCTCACACTTAGGTAGCAGGGATCCAAGTACAAGAGGCAAGACCTGCTGCCTCCCAAGGTGCATATTAGCAAGAAGCTGGAATTGGAAGTGAAGAAGGTTATATGCACATAATTGTTTCAGAAGCACTACTATAGGAAACAGTCTATGGCAAAAAATATGTGCTGCACTTTGTTGAGTACAGTTCCAAAACAGCAGGAGTGGGTGTGGGAAGGAAGTGGGACAGGGAAGGAGTGAAAGCAAATACAAGGGTAGTGAGTGGTGTAGTGATCTGACCACCAGTCCACAGAACATGGTGGGGTTGCTTGGTCTTGAGTATAGAATGTCTCCAGAGAGACTCTATGAAACCATTGTGTGTCAAAACAATCTATCCTGGAGAGAAGGAGAAGAAATGTACGTGCAATCAGAGTGTTTTACTCTGGGTAATGGGATTGAATCTTAGTGCCAGAACTCGTGTTCCTGCTCCTGCAGTGGGCATATTGATGTGTGGCCATCATTCCCCTAGAATCTGAGATGACTGGTGGTTTTAGGTGATGAAGTGGTCAGGTCTTTTCATTGAATTGTTGAGGCTTGGCAGCAGGAAGGGTTAGGCTAGGTAGCTCTTTTTTTTTTTTTCCTTTTGACAGGCAGAGTGGACAGTGAGAGAGAGAGACAGAGAGAAAGGTCCTCTTTCTGCCATTGGTTCACCCTCCAAAGGCTGCTGCTGCCGGCACACCGCGCTGATCCGATGGCAGGAGCCAGGTGCTTACCCTGGTCTCCCATGGGGTGCAGGGCCCAAGCACCTGGGCCATCCTCCACTGCACTGCCTGGCCACAGCAGAGAGCTGGCCTGGAAGAGGGGCAACCGGGACCAGAACCCGGTGTGTCAGCACCGCAAGGTGGAGGATCAGCCTAGTGAGCCGTGGCGCCGGCCAGGCTGGGTAGTTCTATAATTTGGCTGCACATTAGAATTGCCTGGGGAGCTTTGACAATACATGGTTATCCATGGCCGCTGTTGTATAGAAAGTTGAGCTGCAGCCTGTGATCCCGACATGCTATATGGAAGCTGAATTGAGTTCGAGCAGCTCCACTTCTGATCCAGCTCCCTGTTAATGCACCTGGGAAAGCAGCAGACAATGGCCCAAGTCCTTGGGCCCCTGTCATCAGTGTGGGAAACCCAGTTGGAGTACCAGGCTCCCAGCTTTGCCTTGGCACAGCCCTGGTCATTACAGCCATTTGGGGAATGAACCAGCAGGTGGAAGATTTCTCTGTCTGTCTCTCCTTCTCTCTATAACTCTGCCTTTCAAATAAATAAATCTTTAAAAAAATAAAAAAAGATTTAAAAATGGCTACTCAGTCCAAGTACTGGGTATTATATGGCAATAGAGTTAATTTTATGAGATGAAGTGAATGATGATAACTTTTTTTAGAATATCTTCAATTAGAGATGCATACTGAAACATTGAGTAAAGTCATATGACATCTGAATTTTGCTTTAAAGTAAAAGGGGTAGAGAAAAAAAATTTTAATATTTAAGTTTGGTGTTATGTGCCTAGGTAGATTATCATACTTTTTCTGTATTTTTGTATATATCTGAAATTTTTCATTTAAAAAATTATGCCCAAGGGAAATAAGCAAAGTCTCCCAACTGACAAGATTAAGGAAAGAATTGACTTCTGAATTCTGTAGTCTAGTGAGCTTGACATCAATTCTAGACATTGTTCTAGAATGAATTAAGGGGACAGTTTATAATCATTGAGATAAGGGTGTGATTATTGGGCCCAAAAATGAGCTCGCTAAGAACAAACTCAAATTTATCTTATTTCCTTTCTGCATAGAATTTCCAGACACAGTAGAGTAAATAGAACTGTAAACATGATTTTAGCCAAGTGAGAAATAAGGAAGTCTTAGCTCGGGGTGATGATGACGAACTTGTTGTTGGTAAAGAACAGTGAAGTTAACTGATTAATAAGTTGGTTTTAGTTTAAGGGAAGGATTGTTGGTGAACTACAAGATGTTCTGAACTCATTCATCATTCTTGTAGATAATTTAGATGATAGAAATGTTTTATAATTTATACATTACATAAATCTGTAAGGAAAGACTTAAAGAGAAAAATTAGTTTAAGTAGATGTCAGTAGGCTAGAATAATAGGTCAAAATCTGGGAGAAATTTAGTAAGCATAGTTGTAAAATTCTGCCTTAATTTTGGAAGTGAATTGCATAAATATAGGACGAGAGACATCTTGGTCATAGCTGTTTACCTGAGGAGGAGCGATTTTATAAAATGTTTAATTAACTGCAAACAGTATAAGTTAATGTTCCAAGATCGCAGAAGCACAAATGTCATCAGATAAATTAATGCTGAGGTGGTGTTCAGTTTAAAAAGGATGTATTAGTCAGTTCTCAGTGCTTTGCTATTATTTAGCAATTCAAATCATTCATTAGTCATAAAGTTCTCAGTTAATACTGAGACTACCTTGTGGCTGTGTGCATGTACACACATACACATTTCTGTTTAGATCTTTGTTATCACTGGGAAATACATTCAGTAGTGCCCATCTTCAGTCGAGAGATACAGTACTTAGTTTCAGTTACTTACAGAATATTGCCAAGTAGCCTGATTTTCACAGATCTGTTTTTGTACAGAATCTCGTATCAGCATTTATTTAATGCGAAGATCTTATTGCTGTTAAATTTTTTTTTTTTGTCTCTTCATGTGAGAGATTGATGGAAGGTCTTTCTCCTTCAAATCCAAGAACATTTTTTGGTCATTTAATGATACTCTGACCATCTTTGTTTTGTTACGCAAGTGGTCTGGGTATCCTGCACAAAGTCTGCTTGGTGAGGTCACTCAGCCTTGTAAAGATCAAGGCTGACAGCTGATAACTTTCACAGGCAGTTCCAGCTTTGGTCCTCCACACAAACTAGTTACTCCAAAGGCTCTGTTTCTTGAGATTGAACTGTTGCTGTAATATCACATTTCCAGTCTACTTTACAGTAGTTGTTGGCATTATATTTTAAGAGATAAAATAGGGGCTGGTGCTATGGTGCAAGTGGGTTAAAGCCCCGGCCTGCAACTCCGGCATCCCATATGAGCGCTGGTTTGAGTCCCTGCTGCTCCTCTTTCAGTCTAGCTCCCTGCTAATGTGCCTGGGAAAGCAGTGGAGGTTGGCCCAAGTATTTGGGTCCCTGCACCCATGTGGGAGACCTGGAAGAAATCCCTGGCTTCGGATCGGCTCAGTTCCGGCTGTTGCAGCCATTTAGGGAGTAAACCAGCAGATGGAAGACCTCTCTCTCTTTCAAATAAACAAAATAAATCTTTTAAAAAACAGAGATAAAGTATTTTGGCAGACTAAGGCATCTTGAGTTATTTCCTAAAATTTGTATAAGTTCTTAGTCACTAAACTATGAGATTTTAGACTTTGTAATTAAAATGTTTGAAAATTATTAATGCATATTAATTTAAACTTTTTTTTGTCATTTTCAGGGAATCTGGAAAGAATTGCAAAGTCTACACTTTTAGTAAGGATGGGACCTTGTTTGCCTGGTGCAATGGAGAAAAGTTAGTGTTCCTTTATGTACCATTATATTTTATGAGTCTCATGATTATACAAATAACTAGCATTATTTGAATAACATGTATTTGGATATCATCAATAAAGTACATCTTTTAATGTCATGATGTAGTGAGATATTATCTCCAATGTAAAGCTTGTCAAGAAAAATATGAAAATATTCAAAGTCCTTTCTGTATATGTGCCATGCCTTTCTTTTCTAGTTACTTATAACTAAAAATTAACACTTGAGAAACAGGGCTAATTTAATTTAATGCTGATGTTGAGGGGTTCTTGGTTAGGGTGACTTAAATTCTGCATTAACAATTCTTTTTGCTTATTTAGGTATTTTAATCTTTGCTGTTAGATTAGTGACAACTGTCTGCTGTTACTATTACTTTTAGCATTTTTAGCATTACTATTAGTCTTATCGTACAGAAAAGTATAAGTTACTCAAAAGAATGTTTAGTGGAATCCATGTAACATAAAATAACCAGATTATAAAATTGGTCTTAACAGAAAAATAATTATTTTGATTAAATGCTAATATTTTAAGAAAGCCAGTCCTTTTCAATTTCCCAGGAGTCACTACAACATTTCATTTCACAGACCAGAAAAATGCCCAAATATTTGTTACTTGATTTAAAGTTGTTATTTTTTACCATATGCAATACTGTTGGGTTCTTTCAAAGAGAAAAAAATGCACGAATTAGTTTGAAAAGCACGTTTTAAAGTTGGTCCTTACAGGGGCTGGTGATGTGGAATGGCAGGTAAAGCCACCACCTACAGTGCTACCTTCCCATATGGGTGTCTGTTCGAGACCTGGCTGCTCTACTTCCCATCCAGCTCTCTGCTGTGGCCTGGGAAAGCAGTAGAAGATCGCTCAAGTGCTTGGGCACCTCCACCCACATTGGAGACCAATGGCTCTAGGCTTCAGATTGGCCCAGCACTGGCCGTTGAGGCCATTTGAGGAATGAACTGGAGGATCTCTCTGCCTCTCTCTAACGCTGCCTTTCAAATAAATAAATAAATCGTTTTTAAAAAAACTGGTCTTTACCGTGGAAATGTACTCTGAAATCTTTCAACTTCAGCTAAGATTGGATTAAACTCATGATTTTTAAACATTAAATACAAAGGGGCCAGCACTGCAGCATAGTAGGTTAAGCTGCCTCCTGAGACACTGGCATCCCATATGGGGCTGCTCCACTTCCAATCCAGCTCCCTGTTAATGCACCTGGGAAAGCTGCAAAAGGTGACTAAAGTATTTGGGCCCCTGCACCCATGTGCCTAGATGAAGCTCCTGCGTCCTGGCTTTGGCCTGGCCCAGCCCTAGCCATTGTGGTCATTTGTGGAGTGAACAAGTGGATGGAAGATTCTCTCTCAGTCTTTCCCTCTCTCTGTAACTGTCTTTCAGATAAATTAATAAATATTAAATAAAAAATTAACTACTAAAAAGAATGCATTGAATTACTTGATTCATCTTTAATGACTGTAAGAATTAGCTTTTATAATGATAAAGATTAATGTAAGGATTAACATCTTTACTTTTTTAATGTTATTAACTCCAACTATTAAGCTGCTATTCTCAAATGATCAATAATGTAATCATATTGAGTCTTAGCCGCAATGTTAACTGATAGGGTTAATGTCAGCCTCAACGATAGGATATATTCTCAGGTTTTCTCATTTTGGTGTAATCTATTATGAGTACTTAAATTTTTAATCCCTATTTTAAAATTTTTGAGTAATGAAACAATAGAAATTTACTACTTGATTTATTACCATCTTTTTTTTTGAGGTGTCCCTTTTCTAATAGTTTAGAGATTGTTGAACAAGTGGTAATTATTATTAATGATTTTGTATACTTCTTCATATACCACTTAGTCTTCTGTTAGGTTCAACTTAGAATCTTTTAAAAAAATAATTTAGTTATTTGAGAAAGGGAGCACACTACTATATGCACTAGAGCCCCCATCCACCATTTTATTCCTCAAATACCAAAAAACAGTGGAGGTAGAAATTTAATCCAGGAGGGGCCGGCGCTGTGGCTCACTTGGTTAATGCTCCGCCTGCGGCGCCAGCATCCCATATGGGCGCTGGGTTCTAGTCCCGGTTGCTCCTCTTCCAATCCAGCTCTCTGCTGTGGCCCAGGAGGGCAGTGGAGGATGGCCCAAGTGCTTGGGCCCTGCACCCACACAGGAGACCAGGAGGAAGCACCTGGCTCGTGGCTTTGGATCAGCGTAGCTCCGGCCATGGCAGCCATTTGGGGAGTGAACCAATGGAAGGAAAACCTTTCTCTCTGTCTCTCTCTCTCACTGTCTATAACTTTACCTGTCAAACAAATAAATAAATAAATATTGAAAAGAAAAAAAGAAATTTGATCCAGGACTCCTGTGTGGGTGGCAGAAATCCAACTAGAGTTATCATCTGCATTGCTGCTTCCCAGAGTTTGCGTTAGCAGGAAGTTAGAGTCAGGAGCCAGAGCCAGGAATCAAACAGGCATCCAGTGTGGGATGTCAAATATCCTAACCAGCATCTTTACTGCTAGGCCAGATGCCCATTCCTGAATCTTTTTAACATATCCGTAATTTTAATAAATAATTTCTATAGCAGATTCTAGCATTTATTTCCTGAAAGTCCTGTGGCCACAATGCTACTGTCTCAGAACAAGAGAGTCAGATTGTAGTCTGTTCATTTTGTGATTAAGTCAGGGACTATAACCATTTTTCCTTAAAGGTTTTTAAATTAAGTAAACATGATTCATTAAACTAAGAATATTAAAGATTAGCAATAACAAAAAGCAAGAAAGTCCCATGTAACTCTAAATATGTAAATTACAGTAAGTTGTAAAGAATCATGGGTCTGCGTTTAAAAGAAATCTATGATAATCTTTTATTCTGGCCAGTTGCTATTTTTTTTCATAATTTTTTTATGAAAGATTTTGACAGTAGAGTTATAGACAGTGAGAGAGAGAGAGACAGAGAGAAAGGTCTTCCTTTCACTAGTTCACTCCCCAAATGGTCGCCATGGCCGGCACTGCACTGATCCAAAGCCAGGAGCTGGTCTCTCACGTGGGTGCAAGGGCCTAAGCACTTGGGCCATCCTCCACTGCCCTCCTGGGCCATAGCAGAGAGCTGGACTGGAAGAGGAGCAACCGGGACTAGAACCCGGCGCCCATATGGGATGCTGGCGCCACAGGCGGAGGATTAACCAAGTGAGCCATGGCGCTGGCCTCAGATACTACTTATTTTTTTTTTTTTTTTTTTTTTGACAGGCAGAGTGGACAGTGAGAGAGACACAGAGAGAAAGGTCTTCCTTTGCCGTTGGTTCACCCTCCAATGGCCGCCGCTGCAGCCGGCGCACCGCGCTGATCTGATGGCAGGAGCCAGGATCCAGGTGCTTTTTCCTGGTCTCCCATGGGGTGCAGGGCCCAAGCACCTGGGCCATCCTCCACTGCACTCCCTGGCCATAGCAGAGAGCTGGCCTGGAAGAGGGGCAACCGGGACAGAATCCGGCGCCCCAACCGGGACTAGAACCCGGTGTGCCGGCGCCGCAAGGTGGAGGATTAGCCTATTGAGCCACGGCGCCGGCCCAGATACTACTTATTTTAACACCTATCTCCTCCTCAAGCCTGGGTACAACTCCAGCAATTCCTGGAGTAAGTGGGGTATCATTTTCTTTACCAAAGGGTGTAGTACAGTATGTCAAAGCCAGTCACACCACAGTGAGTTCACAGATTGGATCTTGTAGTATCGATAGTGTGACCTTGGGCCAGTTATCAAATCATTTGAGTTTTCTAAGCCTAAATTTAACCATCTGTAAAAAAAAAGTAGAGACGATGATACTTGTAAGACTGATAATGATTAAATGAATACGTGTACATAAAGTGATTAGGCTACCATATGGTACTTAGGAAGCATTTTAAAAAGTGAACCTGCTTTTGTTGTACAGTTATTGTCATTTTTGTCATTATTGAATTGTAATCATTCTTATAGCCATGTCTTTTGAATAGTACTTTTCAGATTTGAACAGACAACAGAAGTCTCCTTACTGATTTCCCTAGCTGCTGCAATTTCCATTTATTCAAATCACAAAAGTGTACTTTTGCCTGTCTGTCTAGCACCTCTGCCTTCCCTTTGGTTTTATCTACCTCAGCTTCTCTGTAGCTTAGCTTTGTGTCCACTTAAAGGCCTTGTTTCCTTTGCAGCTGAAGATCAAATATCTTTGTATCTGCTCTACTAATTCTATATTATTTCCCAGCATTAGCCTTTTTAAGGCCTTTTGGCAAAACGTACTCTTTTTGTTGTTGTTAGAGTATTTTCTGGAACTAGCTGAAAGTTGACTTTTATGAAAATGGAATACTTTAGAGTGATGTGTATTTGAAAAAAAGTATCAATGTTTTGGTTAGTGCTGGCTATTATAAAACAATATATCATTGCTAAAGTAATTTCTTTTGAAACCAGAGTAAATATTATCAGTGTCACTAACAAGGGACAGCTGCACTCCTTCGACCTCCCAAAGACAGTTTGCCTTGAATTCTCGCCAAAAAACACTGTTCTGGCAACGTGGCAGCCTTACACTAGTAAGTATTTTCCCATTTTAAAAATATTCTGATAGGAACAATTAAATTTATTGAAAAAAGAAGAGGTTTAAAGCCTTAAGAAAATATAATTAGGGGCTGGCACTGTGGCATAGTAGGTGAAGCTGCCTGCAGTACCAGCATCACATATGGGCGCCAGTTCATGTCCCAGCTGTTTCTCTTCCGATCCAGCTCTCTCCTATGACCTAGGAAAACGGTAGAAGATGGCCTCAGTGCTTGAGCCATCCACGTGGGAGACTCAGAAGAAGCTCTGGCTTCTGGCTTTGGATCAGCACAGCTTCTGCTGTTGCGGCATTTGGGGAGTGACCCAGTGGATGGAAGACCCTTCTGTCTCTCCTCTCTGTAATAACTCTGTCTCTCAAATAAATAAAATTTTAAAGAAAATGTAATTAGTTTTTATGGTACTAAATAGTGTTTGAAAATTTATTATCAACAATGAACATTGTGTTCTCCAAATACAACACACTGAAAGTAATTTTAAAGTACAGTAGTCCTTTATCCACAATGGATATGTTCCAGACCCTCGGTACATTCTTGAAGCTGTAGACAGTACCAGACTATATAATGTCTTTTCCATCTTAACTAAGTACTCTTCATGTGCTGTGGCTATAACTTTTGCACTTTGAAGTACAATAGCAAAACAAGCATGAATTTCTTTCTTTTTTTTATTTATTTATTTGAAACACAGAGAGACAAAGAGAAAGAAATATTCTATCTGCTGGTTCACTTCCCAAATAGCCACAATGGCCAGGATTTGGGTCAGGCCAAAGTCAGGAGCCTGAAATTCCATCCAGGTCTCCCATATGTGATAGGGGTCCCAAGTACTTGGACCATCTTCCACTGCTTTTTTAAGCACATTAGCTGGGAGCTGGACTGGAAGTAGAACAACCAACCTGGACCTGTACTCCAATGTGAAATGCTGGTATTATAAGCTGCAACTTAGTCTGTTTCACCACGATGCCAATCTCATTAATTTCCTTCTCCTTCTTCACAGTTTCAGGGGTAGAAGTTTTGATCTTACTGTAGATCTTAACATTCTCAGCATGTGATTTTTTTCTTGCCTTATTAAGTTGAGAACTTTCCCCTTTTCACTTAAAGAAGTACCTTATGGCAAATCTGAATTGCTAGTATCACAACTCTGGCACTTTGGGACCATTATTAAATAAAATAAATTACTTGACTACAAGCACTGTGGAACTACAACAGTAGATTTGATATTCAAGATAGCTACTAAGTGACCAATAGGTAGGTAGCATATATGGGTGTGTACACTACACAGAAGAATGAATTACATACTGGGCCAGAACAGAAGGGGCTGGTACAAGATTTCATCCTGTTACTCAGAACAGTGAATAATTTGAAATGTATGAACTGCTTATTTCAGGAATCTTCCACTTAATATCTTTAGACTGCAGTTAGCCACAGATAATTGCAACCACAAAAAATGAAACTACAGATAAGAGGGGACTACTGTATATGATAAATTAATCAAATTATGAAATAGAGGAAAAGACAAACACAACAGAAAATTTAGAAAGTAAATAGCTGTATGATGGAGAAGGTCTCTTAAAGACTAAAATTAATGATGACTTTAAAAAATTATTTATTTTTCAAAGTCAGAGTTACAGAGAGCCAGAGAGATAGAGATCTTCCATCCACTGGGTCGCTCCCCAAATGGCTGCAATGGCCAGGGTTGGGCTAGGCTGAAGCCAGGAGCCAGGAGCTTCATCTGGGTCTCCCATGTGAGTGCAGGGGTCCAAGGACTTGGGCAGTCTTCCATTGCTTTCTCTAGTACATTATAGGGAGCTGCATCAGAAGTAGAACAGCTGAGAATCAAACCAGCACCTATTTGGGATGCTGGCACCACAAGCAGCAACTTAACCTGTTATTCTACAATGCCAGCCCCAATAATGATTTTCGGAATCAAGATATTTTAATTAATCATAAGTGAATGGAAGTGCAGTAGACATAGCATCTAAGAGATATATAGGTATGACAAAGAATGGGAAGAAATGATATACCATTTTCTAATACATTTAAATCTATCTAGTGAGTATATATGTTATATGAACATTTTATATAGCTATGCTTCATAGATTGGTAATAAAATATTGGAAACTGGTATAGGGACTTGTTTTAAGAACATAGTCTAATAATGTCAATATAATTGAATAAAAATGTGTTATAAACTTTATTGGTTTTGTTTTTTAGGAGGCTTGGACTCTTTAATCCTCTGTTTCCAAGCAAATAAAATGGAAATTGAGAATAAGTTGAGAATTATAAGTGATTTTACATAAATATTTTTTCTTATTTTGGTGATACTGACACAGTCTTTCATGATTTAATCCATTTAACAGTAATCCATGTCAACCTTAATAAAAAAGAAATCTCTCAAGTGTTTTTAAAATCAGTAGTCATTTCAAAGATGCTGGACTTTTGGTCGTATTGTCATGACTTGAGAATGGGCGGTTAATTCCATAATTAAGATAGGAGAGGAAAGTTGATATAAAGCCAGTTCTTTTACTTGTTCTTCATAATATTGTTAAAATTTCTTTGTAAAAGTGTAATGTTTTTACATGATTTAGGAGGTAATCATTGCAAAACTTTATTTTCGTTACAGCTTCTAAAGATGGCACAGCTGGGACACCCAACCTTCAACTTTATGACTTGAAAACTGGGACATGTTTGAAGTCTTTCATCCAGAAAAAAATGCAAAATTGGTAAATAAAAGTACTTTAAAGTACCAGTTATTTACACACTAATTTAAATATCATTGTGGTATAATACTTGTTTGTCTGGTATTGATTTTTAAAATAACTTTGCAGATCAAAATCTGTATCTTATAAAAATTTTGTATATAGAATGTAATAGAGTAAAAGCTGGGTGTTTCTTTTGTTTAGTGTTTAAATGAAAAGAATAGTGATTTTCTATTACATACACTGGCTAAAACTTCAGTAACTGACTTGATATTTATATTTACTGCCTAAGTATTTGTCATTAGATAGGAAGCAGCCTCAGACTTTAGCATGTTAATGTGATGTCACTTTCTAATTTTTTTATGCTTTTTTCTTTTTGATGTAGGTGTCCGTCCTGGTCAGAAGATGAAAGTATTAGTGCCCGAAATGTGAACAATGAAGTTCACTTCTTTGAAAACAACAATTTCAGTATGAAAAGCTTTATGAAATAATTGTATTATTTATTGTAAATGTATACATACCTTCAGTTTTCATTACCTTTTATGGTGTCATAGTGTTCTCCTAAGTAGTCAATAATTTTGCTGTTATATTCATTTGCTCAACTCTGTAAGCCAGTGAAATTCTCTAACAAAATGTTTTCTTTTATAATAACTTCTTATTGTCTCTGCTAGTTGCTAGTAAATTAGGACAGGTGAATACCTCTCTCTGACTTTGCTGTCAAAAAAATCTGTGACACAATTTTTTAAATGTTTTATTATATAGAAAAGTAGACACCTAGGCCCAGTAATCAACTCATGATCAGTTCTGTCTGAGCTATACATCTATCCAACTACTCTCTAAGCTAAAGCAAATCCCACACATCATGTGATTTTATTGGTAAATATTTTAGTAAATGTCTTTGAAGATTAGGACTGTTAATTTTTTTTTAAGATTTATTTATTTATTTGAAAGGCAGAGGAAGAGAGAGAGGTCTTCCAGCAACTGGTTCACTCCCCAAATGGCTGCAGCAGCCAGAGCTGGACTGATCCAAAGCCAGGAGCCTGGAGGTTCTTGCATTTCCCATGTGGGTGCAGGACCCAAGGATTTTGGCCATCTTCAGCTGCTTTCCCAGCACATTAGCAGGGTGCTGGATCAGAAGTAGAGCAGCTGGGACTCAAACTGGCACCCATATGGGATGCTGGCACTGCAGGCAGTAGCTTTATCCACTACACCACAATGCCGGCCCCGGGACCATTAATTTTTTAAACTTAGCTACAATACCATCATCACAGACCATTAAATATTTAAGAATTAGAAATATTATAATTTCTGTAAAACTCAGGATCCAAATATCCAACCAGAGTGCCACATATTGCAGTTAATTAAAGTTTCTTTTAATCTATCCATCTCTTTTTTCCCACTTGTAATTTATGTAAGAAACAAAGTTTTTTGTCCTGTGTATTTTCCTATAATTTCAATTTTTACATTAATATTCAGTGCCTATAAGCTTTATTTCATCAGTGTTTGCAATTTATTGATATTCTAATTTCCTCCTCTTCTGATTTATTAGCTGTACTGTTGTAAAGAAAAATTCATCTACTACTAGTGCTACGTTTATTTGGAAAAGGCAGGATGAGTGGTAGGCCTTGTGGCACAACAGGCTGAGCCTTTGCTTGGGATGCCTGTATCCCAAATCAGAGTACCAGTTTGAGTCTCTGCCATGCTGCTTCCAGTCCGGCTTCTTCCAGTTTGTCTGAGAAGCAGCAAATGATGATTCAAGTACTTGAACCCCTGAAGGAGACCTAGATGGAATTCTTGGTTCCTGGCTTCAGACTGGCCCAGCTCCAGTTGGGGAGTAAATCAGCAAATGGAAATCTCTGCCTTCTCAGTCACTTGGCCTTTCAAATAAGTTAATTAATAGGGGCGGAAGCAGGGATGGGATGGTAAGATGAACATTCTTTCCCTTAATCAGTTTGATGTATTCTTTCTCTAGCAATTGCCATTGTAACCAGTTCGTTTTCCCCCCATCTTTTTGTGAACTATGAAATTTAAAAATACGTGTTCTAATCCACTATAGTTGTTATTTCTTTTTAAGATTTATTTTATTTATTTGAAAGAGTTACAGAGAGAGGTAGAGACAGAGAGAGAGGTCTTCCATCTGCTGATTCACTCCTCAAGTGGCCGCAACAGCCAGAGCTGAGCCAGTCTGAAGCCAGGAGCCAGGAGCTTCTTCTGTGGGTGCAGGGGCCCAAGGACTCAGTCCATCTTCCACTGCTTTCCCAGGCACTTTAACAGGGAGTGGGATCGGAAGCGGAGCAGCTAGGACTTAAACCAGCGCCCATATGGGATGCAAGCACTGCATGCTGGAGCTTTAACCCACTGCACCATAGCGCCAGCCCCTATAGTTGTTACTTCTTATTTGAAAGGCAGAGTTACAGTGAGGCAGAGGCAGAGATAGAGAGAGATAGAAAGAGAGAGAGAGGTCTTCCATCCACTAGTTCACTCCCAGATGGCCACAATGGCCGGAACTGTGCCAATCCGAAGCCAGGAGCCAGGAGCTTCTGGGTCTCCAACGCAGGTGCAGGGGCCCAGCGTCGGGGCCATCTTCCACTGCTTTCTCAGGCCTTAGGAGAGAGCTGGATCAGAACTGGAGCAGCCAGGGCCAGAACCAACGCCCATATGGGATGCCAGCACTGCAGGTGGCAGCTTTACCAGCTACACTACTGCATCGGCCTCTGGTTGTCACTGTTATTGATGCTCAAACTGTTTCTTCCTTGATCAGTTTGTCTTTAATGACTTTGTTAATGATATGGGAAGATAAGCTATTCTAAGATTATCTTGAATATTTCCTACTGTGTACCTAGAATCTTCCAATAATGGAAAATGGCATTTAGAGACCATAATCTGGGTTCTAGGAGTTCTCACTGCAATGTAGATCATTTTTTCTGTGCCCTTTGTTTTTGTTTTTAAAGCTGTAATAATCCTGAGTTCATACTGATAATTCTGTTTAAGTTAACGACTAGAACATTTCTTACTTAACCTGTCTTACCTGTATTGCTTTTTACCAGTGCCAAGAATCCCATTTCTCTAGATTATCAGAGGTGATAGTTTTGAATATCAGGTTCACATAAGTGTTCATTTGCTTTTTTCCACATTATCATATAATATTTGTAGGTTAGCAATACCAATAGGAACACCAATGACTACTGAAAATAATATAAAGAAAAAATTTGCAATTCTAAGGATTTGTTTGTTTGTTTGTTTGAAAGGCAGAGTGTCAGAGAGAGTGTGTGAGATTTTCCATCATTGGTTCACTCCCCAAATGCCCACAACAGATCCATTCATGTCTCCCACATGGGAGGCAGCTATCCAAGTACTTGGGTCATCATCGGTTGCCTTCCCAGGCACATTAACAGGAAGCTGGATTGGAAGCAGAGTAGCCAGGGCTTGAACTGACACTGTCCTATGGGATGTTAGTGTTGCCAGAGACAGCTTAACCTGCTGTGCCACAGTGTGAGCTTCTAAAATTTGCAGTTCTTTTTGTACTTAGTTGAAAAGCAGAGTTTACAGAGAAGGAGGGAGAGAGAGAGATCTTCCTCCACTGGTTCACTCCCCAGTTGGCTGCAATGGCTCAGGCTGGGCTAGAGCAAAGCCAGGGGCCCAGACACGGGCCATCTTCCTCAGCTTTCCTAGGGGCATTAGCAGAAAGCTAGATTGGAAGCCAAGCAGGCAGGACTCGAACACATATGGGATACTAGTGTCACAGGCAGCAGGCTAACCACTGTGTCACAACACTGGCCCCAGTTCTTTTTGTGTTTAGAATATACCATTAGTGATTGTGCACTTGAGTATGTCACACTAGAGTAGGGATTGGGAACGCTGATCACATATGCTGAAAGTGATACACAAGGCTGATTTTGAGCAGCATCTATTCAGTACAGACACAGTCTTCATTTTCTCCCATCCCATTGTTTAGTTTTTCTTTTTCTTTCTTTATTTTTTTATGATTTAATACAACATTTATTTGAGTCAAAGACCTCCAGCCAGAGCGGTATAGAGGAGGGTTCCAGGAGAGGAAAAACCCAAAGGGGCTGGAGGTAGTGGGGTTTTTAAGCACAATTTTGGAGAAGGAAACTTGACATTCAGTACAAGGCGGGGCCAAAACACATTAAAAGTGAACACGCCAAAGGAAGAGGAGTGACTAGTTTGGCATTCTGCTGTGCTACTGTTAGACAGCCATTGATCTCTAAAATTGAACAAAGAAAAAGTAATAATTCTTGATTCCATTAACAAAGGTAGCAGTATTGTTAATAGCATGGGTTCTGGCTGCCTAGCTTAAACACTCAGCTATCAACCATTACTATTATTGTGATGGTTATTATTGTGTATGAGTTTATCACATTAGTTACTGAGTTAAAATATTCAGATTCTACAGGAGCAGGCCAATGCCAGGCTTTCCCGTGTAATGAGCTCTAACACTACTTTATTTCAGAGGTTGAAGAGTAGAACACTGACATCTATTGAATACCTATCATGTGCAGGGCACAGTGCTCTCAAAGTCAATCACCTGGAGTTAGGTAATACAATTCCATTACCTCCCCAAGCTTGCTATTAAGTAACTGAGTAGGAATTCAAACCTAGATCTGTCTTGCCTGTACTGTAGGCTTCTTCCTACTACTGACTCTGACTACTATGTAAGAATACAGTGTTGGTGTATAGTTATAGTAACATTTTATAATGCATTCAGAGTTTAGCTTGTTTATTATTTTGTCATTAATCTAATGTCATTTACTCTTTTTTAGACATAATTGCAAATAAATTACATTTACAAAAAATTAATGATTTTGTGCTATCACCTGGACCTCAGCCATACAAGGTAATTGCTGTTCATCTGTTTATGTGGAATATTATGTGCTTAAACCTTTTCCAGGTTTTTTGTAATTGCGAAAATATGTCCACCTTGGTTTATATGCTTCAAAATACTAAGTAATTATTTGTATCTGTGTGTGTTAGGTGGCCGTCTATGTTCCAGGAAGCAAAGGTGCACCTTCATTTGTTAGATTGTATCAGTACCCCAACTTCGGTGGACCTCATGCAGCTTTAGCCAATAAAAGTTTCTTTAAGGCTGATAAGGTTACAATGCTATGGAATAAAAAAGGTATGGTAAATATATTTCATTCCTTATTTTGTTTATCAAATGTTAATGTAGATTTGTATTCTTATGTGTGTTAGAAAAGAATGTCCTTGCTTATTAATTGGTTTGAAATCTAACTAGAGTGTTCACTGTTACAGCCACTGCTGTCTTGGTAATAGCTAGTACAGACGTTGACAAGACAGGAGCCTCCTATTATGGGGAACAGACGCTGCATTACATTGCAACAAATGGAGAAAGTGCCGTAGTGCAACTGCGTGAGTATTCCAGCAGTCTTCCTTTGATAAAAACAAGGAGAGTTAAAGAAAAAAAAAAAAAAAAAAAAAACATGCCGTAAAGGTGATATAATCTAAATTTTGGATCAAGTACTAAGATAAAATTCCTGTTAAGGTACTTAAAATCATACTCAAACTTAACCCTACTTTGACAGAATCCAATTGGGCTAATTGAATTTTATTAGCTCTTTAGTAGGGAACTTCCTGAGTGAGGTAATACCGTTTTAGTAGTTCTCTTGAGAGTGATTTGTAACTCCAAGTTTGTCTAGTGAATGGACTAATTTTTTTTTCTTTGACAGATAGACAGTGAGAGAGAAAAACAGAGAGAAAGGTCTTTCTTCCATTGGTTCACCCCACAAATGGCCGCCACAGCCAGAGCTACGCTGATTCAAAGCCAGGAGCCAGGTGCTTCTCCCTGGTCTCCCATGTGGGTGCAGGGCCCAAGCACTTGGGCCATCCTCCACTGCCCTCCTGGGCCACAGCAGAGAGCTGGACTGGAAGAGGAGCAACCGGGACTAGAACCCGGCGGCGCCCATATTGGATGCCAGTGCCACAGGTGGAGGATTAATCAAGTGAGCCACAGTGCCAGCCCCTGAACTATTTTTTTTTTTTTAGGATTTATTTTATTTATTTGAAAGGCAGAGTTTCAGAGAGGCAGAGGCAGAGTGTGAGAGAGGTCTTCCATCCACTGGTTCACTCCCCAGATGGCCACAACAGCTGGATCTGCACTGATCCAAAGCCAGGAGCCAGGAGCTTCCTCTGGGTCTCCCATGCTGGTGCTGGGGCCCAAACACTTGGGCCATCTTCTACTGTTTTCCCACAGACCTGGATCGGAAGTGGAACAGCTGGGACTCGAACTGGTGCCCATATAGGATTCCTGCACTGCAGGCAGCAGCTTGCTATGCCACAGCACCAACCCCATGGTGAATGGACTGTTGAGAATTATGAATAACATCTGAGAAGTTATCACTTCTTGTGTTGAGATAAATTAACTTTAAAATAATAGTTTCAAAATACGGTCAAGTCTTTAATTTTTTTCATTTTTGAACTATTTGTGTGAGTAGGATAACCTTTCTTACAAGCTGTATTCTTATTGAAATCACGGATAAAACAAGAATGACTTCTCTTTCCACTATTTAACATTCTGAAATACCAAGTCAGTGTAACCGAGCAAAAGGAGTAAAGTGCGTATGAGTTTGAAGGGAAAAAAAGACTCATCTCTGCTCACGCATATGAAGTAAAAATATGCTTGGTTACTTTAAAACAATTGGAGTGAAGATTTCCATAAACAGCAACAGAAATAAGAAATATTTGGGGCCTGTGGGGAGAAAACTTTAAAACTCTTTAGAGGGACCAATTATAACATAGTAAAAATTTGCATGTCATTTTTTTCCTAATTTATATAAAATTTAATTTAAAGGCCAGCTAATTTTTTTTTCAACTGGATAAACTGATTCTACAGCTGATATTGGGAAATAAATGTGTAAGAATGTTTTAGAGGCCCCTCTGTGGTGCAGTGGGTTAACGCCCCGGCCTGAAGTGCTGGCATCCCACATGGGCGCTGGTTCTAGTCCCAGCTGCTCCACTTCCGATCCAGCTCTCTGCTGTGGCCTGGGATAGCGGTGGAGGATGGCCTGAGTCCTTGGGCCCCTGTGCCCAAGTGGGAGACCCAGAAGAAGCTCCTGGCTCCTGGCTTCAGATAGGCGCAGCTCCGGCCGTTGTGGCCAATTGGGGAGTGAACCAGCGGATGGAAGACCTCTCTCTCTCTCTCTGCCTCTCCTCTCTCTGTGTAACTCTGACTTTCAAATAAATAAATAAATATTTTTTAAAAAAGAATGTTTTGAAAACTTGTAAAAGAGTAGGGCCAGGGATATTCTAGAGTTCTGACACCACCAAATATTAAAATCTAAGGCAATTGTAACTATGCCAGTTTGGTTCTGGCTCATGGATAGACTGAAAAACCAGTGGGACGTAACGGAGTTCAGAAATAGATCCACGCTTCTGTGGACATCGATATAATGAATGCAGTCAGCATTCCAATCAATGTAGAAAATATCGATCACTTAATATATGCTTTAGGGAGAACTGGTAGCCATTTGGAACAAAAGTTAATATCTGTACTTCTTCACCAAAAGAAATTTAATTTTGCCAAAAAATTATACATAAGACTGTAGAGAACTGGAAGAATCAGTTTTCTAATCTTTATAGGAGTGGGGAACCTTTTTTTCTGCCAAGGGCTATTTGGATATTTATAATATCATTCAAGGGCCATATAGAGTTATCAACTTAAAAATTAGCCTGGAGCTGGCTCTGTGGCGTAGCAGGTAAAGCCTCTGCCTGCAGTGCCAGCATCCCATATGAGCACCGTTTCAAATCCCAGCTGATCCACTTCCCATCCAGCTCTCTGCCATGGCCTGGGAAAGCAGTAGAAGATGGCCCGAGTCCTTTGGCCCCTGCACCCATGTGGGAGACCTGGAAGAAGTTCATGGCTCCTGGCTTCGGATTGGCTTAGCTTTGGCTGTTGCAGCCAACTGAGGAGTGAACCAGCAGATGAAAGACCTCTCTCTCTCTTTCTCTCTCCCTCTCTGCCTCTGCCTCTCTGTAACTCTGCCTTTCAAATAAATAAATAAATATTTTAAAAATTAAAAAATACAATTAAAAAATAAAAACAGACGTCATTTAAAAAGAATTATAGATTTCACATTAGGGAAGAAAAGAGTCTATAAATTGAGTAAAGCAAATAAAAAAATTGGGGAAAATACATATTTATTTATTTATTTTTAAAAGATTGATTTATTTTTTACTTGAGAGTCAGAGTTACACAGAGAGAAGAGAGGCAGAGAGAGAGAGAGAGAGGTCTTCCATCCATTGGTTCACTCCCCAGTTGGCCACAACGGCCCGAACTGTGCTGATCTGAAGCCAGGAGCCAGGAGTTTCATTAGGGTCTCCTACGTGGGTGCAGGGGCCCAAGGACTTGCCCCATCTTCTACTGCTATCCCAGGCCACAGCAGAGAGCTGGATCGGATGTGGAGCAGCTGGGTCTTGAACCGGCGCCCATATGGGTTGCCTGCGCTTCAGGCCAGGGTGTTAACCAGCTGCGCCACAGCACCAGCCTTGAAAATACATTTTTTAAATGGGTAAGGAATGACTATAAAAAAAGTGAAGTTTCTTATTATATCAAGTATATTAAGTAATAGAAAATCAGTAACTAAAGAGAAAAATAGGCATAGGACAAAAAAATTAAGCCACAGGGAAAAAAATGAAATTTCTTAGAAATATGTTAGAAGATGCTTAGCTTATACTTAAAGAAATAGAAATTAAAACAAGGTGTAAGTTTTCACTTAATAAATTGGCAAAGACAAAAATAAATTACCTAGGGTAGGTGAGAATGGAGGGAACCTGAACCATAAAAACTGTAGATATGAGTATAAATTGGTATTTATTGAAAGGCATTTAGATGGTGTATTATCAAATACATGGATATGCCCTTTGACCTAGCAGTTTCACTCCTTTAGATCTGTTTGAGTATATTCACAGTGAATAGGCAGCAAGGTTTGTAATAGAATGCAGTGCAACTAAAAATGAATGAAGTAGATCTTAACGCACTAGCGAGGAAAAATCTCCCAGGATGTGATGCTAACTGAAATAACAAAGTCTAGGACTTTGTCATTGTTGAGTGTGTTTACGGCATGCTTTATTTCAGCCAGAATATCCTGAAAGGATGTGCAAGAAATAGAGGGTTGCTTTTTGTAGAGCATCTTCTTGTGTGGGGGGGCATGTCCTGTTTGTTTGTTTTAAGATTTATTTTGTTTATTTGAAAGGCAGAGGCAGTTGCAGTCAGAGACAGAGAGATATTCCATCGACTAGTTCACTCCCCAAATGGCCAGGGCTGGGTCAGGTTGAAGCCAGGAGCCAGGAGCTTCTGTGGTTCACATGGGTACATGGGCCCAAGCATCTGGGCCATCCTCTGCTGCTTTTCTGGGTACATGAGCAGGGAACTGGATCAGAAGTGGAGCAGACAGGACTTGAACTGGCACCCATATAAGATGCAGGCATTGCAGTCAGCAGTTTAACCTGTTATGCCACAGCTCCAGCCCCAGGCATGTCTTTTTATAGAGTTTGTTTTTATTACCAAGTGCATATATTACCCTTTCCAAAAAGTTTGTTTGTTAATAGTAATAAACTATTTCAATAAGCCCACATTAGCTTCTCAGCTCACATTGCCTAGATGTTTAAGAGAAATTAAGATTCAGTAGGAATTCTTAAATTTATGAGTATATATTATTCCTTATAGTATAACATGTACAAAAATTTAAAACATCCACTGAAATTTTTTAGAAGTTTTTTTAAAGCTCGTTTGACATGTTTATGTATGTTCTATGTTCATATCTTGTTCTCACTATTAATGTAATTCTTCATTGCTAACTGGGATTTTATATTCTTTTTCTAGCGAAAGGTGGCCCCATTTATGATGTAGCTTGGAATTCTAGTTCTACTGAGTTTTGTGCTGTGTATGGTTTCATGCCTGCTAAAGCAACAATTTTCAACTTGAAATGTGATCCTGTGTTTGACTTTGGAACTGGTCCTCGGAATGCAGCCTACTATAGCCCTCAAGGACATATATTAGTACTAGCTGGATTTGGAAATCTGAGAGGACAAATGGAAGTGTGGGATGTTAAGAACTACAAGCTCATTTCTAAACCAGTGGCTTCTGATTCTACGTATTTTGCTTGGTGCCCAGATGGTGAGCATATTTTAACAGCCACGTGTGCTCCCAGGTTACGTGTTAATAATGGGTATAAGATTTGGCATTATACTGGCTCTGTCCTGCACAAATATGATGTGCCCTCAAATGGAGAGTTATGGCAGGTTTCATGGCAGCCATTTTTGGATGGAATATTTCCAGCAAAAGCAATAACTTACCAAGCAGTTCCAAGTGAAGTACCCAGTGAGGAACCTAAAGTTGCAACAGCTTATAGACCCCCTGCTTTAAGAAATAAGCCAGTCACCAATTCCAAGCTGGTAAGTAAAGTTTTACTACTTTGGTTGGAAAAAGTTTTTCATTATGTTCTTAAACTGAGGGCAGAGATAATTTAGGATCTACAGAAGATGGTGAGCAGTTCATATTATTTAGCTAACAAAGTAGTTAATGTAAAATAATTCACATTTTAAAATCTGACTATGACATATTGGCTTGGTAGATGAAGGGCTCAAATTCACTTGCTGCCGGGCTAGACCGGTAAGGTAAGGTGGAGAACAGGATAGCAGAGAGCTCGTGCCCTCTTTATTGGTCATGGCAACTAACATAGTGGCTGATTCTTTCCATAGACAATTTAGGTCCAGTTTGCCAAAATGTGTGATTCTCAAGGCAAAATGATTATGGAAAATCTCTCAATTATTAAAATACTGATACGTAAACAAAGCATATTAGTTATTCTCAGACCCCTAATTCCCTGCCTCTGTAAAGATATAACCAGAGAATTGGTCATATATGGTATGCTTTAAAAATGTTAGCATTTCACAGCTTAGGGGAGAGACTTATTAATGCCCCAAGTTTCTGTGATGGTACGAAATATTAAAGGTGCTCTGAGATGAACAGTATTTACGTTTTTATAGAGATGACCAGGGAAGGCCATTGTGATACAGCGGGCCAAGCCACCACTTATAAATCCCACATCCTGTATCAGAGTGCCAATTAGAGCCCGGGGCTACTCTGCTTCCGATCCAGCTCCCTGCTAATGCATTCTGGAAGGCAACAGATGACGGGCCCCTGCTTCTCATGTGTGAGGCCTCAGTGGTGTCCTCGGCTCCTGGCTTCAACCTGGTCAGCTCTGGTTGTGGTGAGCATTTTTATAAAAGTGGGGCTGGTGCTGTGGTGCAGCAGGTTAAAGCCCTGGCCTACAGTGCCAGCATCCCGTATGGGTGCCAGTTCAAGGCCCAGCTGCTCCACTTCCAATTTAGCTCTCTGCTGTGGCCTGGGCAAACAGTACAAGATGACCCAAGTCCTTGGGCCCTGGACCCATGTGGGAGACCCAGAAGAAGCTCCTGGCTCCTGGCTTCGGATCAGCGCAGCTCTGGCCATTGTGGCCAACTGGAGAGTGAACCAGCGGATGGGAGACCTCTCTCTCTCTCTGGCTCTACCTCTCTCTCTAACTCTTTTATATAAATAAAGTAAATCTTTATAAAAAATTTAAAAAATAAAGTGACCATACAACATCTATCAATTGGTACTGTTCCCAGTAAAAGTTTATATGGTCACTTAATTATTAGGCACTGAGGAAAGTAGATACTTTGCCGAAGAGTAAATATTCCTGGGCTTCCACAAACATAAAAGAATGACCCGTCTTCCTCAACTAACATAATGTAGTATTGGTCTATAACTTCCTAACTTTCATTGAAATAATTTAAACATAATTGTTACATTGTTATTTAAGTAAAACTATATAAAAGTACATAATAGGTTAAGCCTTATGATACTTCTGTTTATCTTATTTTATTTTATTTTATTTTTTGCCAGGCAGTGTTAGACAGTGAGAGAGAGACAGACAGAGAGAGAGTTATAGACAGTGAGAGAGAGAGACAGAGAGAAAGGTCTTCCCTCCATTGGTTCATTCCCCTAACGGCTGCTACGGCCGGCGCTGCGCTGATCTGAAGCCAGGAGCCGAGTACTTCCTCCCGGTCTCCCATTAGATGCAGGGACCTAAGCACTTGGGCCATCCTCCGCTGCCCTCCTGGGCCATAGCAGAGAGCTGGACTGGAAGAGGAGCAACCGGGACTAGTACCCGGTATCCCAACCGGCACTAGAACCCAGGAGGTGCGGGTGCCGCAGGTGGAAGATTAGCCAAGTGAGCCATGGCGCCGGCTTTCAGTTTACTTTTTAAAAATTTTTTATCTGAGAGATGTAAGAATTCCATTGTTTAAATGAAACAAAAGTGAATTTCACCAGCTCTTATTAACTTAAAGATACCATATATCAACTAATAAAAAGACTTTTATTAAATCCATTCTGTGGGGCTGGCACTGTGGCATGGCGGGTAAAACCACTGCCAGCAGTGCCGGTATCCCATATGGGTGCCGGTTCAAGTCTCAGCTGCTCCACTTCTGATCCAGCTCTCTGCTATGGCCTGGGAAAGCAATGGGAGATGGCCCAAGTCCTTGGGCCCCTGCACCCACATGGAAGACTTGAAGGAAGCTCCTGTCTCCTGGCTTCAGATCAGCGCAGCTCCAGCTGTTGCAGCCAATTAGGGAGTGAAAAGTGGATGGAAGACCTCTCCTCTCTCTCTGCCTTTCTTTCTCTCTCTGTGTAACTCTGACTTTCGAATAAATAAATAAATCTTTAAAAAAAATCCGTTTTGCCAGTTGGGGTGTGCCACTACTAATAAGAGCTTTGTAATATTTGCCCGTGATTTAAAAATAAATTTAGTAAAGTAGGTTTATTGGGGCAAGCATTTGGCTTAGTGGTGAAGCTGCTGGTCAGGATTTCACAGCCCATGTAAGACTGCTTGGATTTGAGGCTTCACTCTTGGTTCCGGTTTCCTCTTAATATAGACGCTGGGAGGCAGTAGATGATGATGATGGTTCAAGTAGTTGAATCCCTGCCACTCATGTGGGACACGAGGATTGAGCTCCTAGATCCAGGTTTTGGCTTTTGCAAGCACTTGGGGAGTGTACCAGCTTATAGGAACTTACTTTCTCTCTCTCTCTCTTAAAATTTATTTTATTTATTTGAAAGGCACAGTGACATCACAATAGGGAGAAAAATACCTTCCATCTGCTGATTCACTCTCCGAATGGACACAACAGCTAAAGCCAGGAACCTGGAACTCCATTTGGATCTGCCATATGGGTTGCAGGGGCCTAAGTACTTGGACCATCTTCTGCTGCTTTTCCTGGCCCATTAGCAGGACATTGAATCAGGAGAGAAACAGCCAGGGCTCAAACCTCTGTTCAATACAGGATGCCAGTGTTGTAGGCAGTGGATTAATCTGCTGCACCCCAACATGAGCTCCCCTCTCTCTGCTTATGTTTCTTTGTCAAAGTTAAATATTTTTAAAGAAATTTTATTCTATATTGGCAAAAATGTATACTTTGTTATTATGCATGGTTTTTCTCTTTTCCTTCCATTTTGTAGGTTGAAGGTAAATGAATAGAGTTATCCTTCCTATCCGGTCATCTTGCCTAGTACATTTCATCTCATCATTTAATTAATAAGACAAGAGAGCTGCTTGTACATACATTTTAAAAAGATATGGTCTCTATTTCAAAATTATTTATTTTCTATTTTCCATAGCATGAAGAAGAGCCACCTCAGAATATGAAACCACAATCAGGAAGTGATAAACCCTTATCAAAAACAGCCCTGAAAAATCAAAGGAAGCATGAAGCTAAGAAAGCTGCAAAGCAGGTACTTGGGGTACTAATCTCTTCAAAACAAACCAAAAAAATCCAAATTAGCTTTGTCTTAAAGAACTCTGTTCTTAAGACTTGACAGTTATATTATAAAATATATTTGGAGGCTGGCGCCGTGGCTCAATAGGCTAATCCTCTGCCTTGCGGTGCTGGCACACCGGGTTCTAGTCCCGGTCGGGGCGCCGGATTCTGTCCCGGTTGCCCCTCTTCCAGGCCAGCTCTCTGCTGTGGCCAGGGAGTGCAGTGGAGGATGGCCCAAGTGCTTGGGCCCTGCACCCCATGGGAGACCAGGAGAAGCACCTGGCCCCTGCCTTCGGATCAGCGCAGTGCGCCAGCTGTGGCGGCCATTGGAGGGTGAACCAACGGCAAAAGGAAGACGTTTCTCTCTGTCTCTCTCTCTCACTGTCCACTCTGCCTGTCAAAAATAAAAAAAAAATAAAAATAAATAAATAAAATAAAATATATTTGGAGTTAGACTTCATTAGTCAAAATATCTTTCTTTTGTATTTGCCCATGAATTTTTAAGTAGTCCTGTCTGTATTATAGGTGATGAAGAAGGCTAGGCTTGACCTTAGAACCTGAGACCCTGTAGGATTGTGTAGTGTTTTGTTTGCTTTAGATCCTTTGTATGAGGACTGTATGAAGTAATGTAGCTTGCTTCCTTTAAGTATGTGTTTATTAAGAGAGGCTATGTTGTGGTGCAGTGGGTTAAGCCACCTCCTGGCATGCCCACATCCCACATCAGCCTGCCTTGTTAGTCCCAGCTGCTCCGCACTTCCAATCCAGCATCGCTGGTAATGCACCTTCCCACCCACTTGTGAGACCTGAATGGAGTGTTTGGCTCCTGGGTTTGGCTTGGTGCGGGGAGCAACTCGGACTAGACTGTTACTGGAATTAAGACTTATTCTATGCATCTGCTCTCCCACAATATGGCGCTGAGAAGGGAGTAACAACTTCTAAGCAGCTGCCTCTCGCCAACTTGAGTGATGACCTGCAGGAGCTGATCCTGCTCCTGATTGGAGGAGAGCAGCGTACTCGGCGTGTGGGTAGCAGAGTTGGGATTGGTGGAAGAGGACTATAAAGGAGGAGAGAGACAACATGCACCAGGAACATCTATCTGAAGGAACACCTGAGCAGCCCCCGAGAGAGCCGGACGGCAGTGTGCCGCTCCCCCGCGGAAGTGGGGAAAGTGGCAGGGGGAACCGCCCTTCCGCGGAGGTGGAAGGGTTGGTACCCAACCCGGAAAGAACCAGCAGCAAACCCGGGGAGGGCCGAGCAGACGAAAGAACAACGCAGGGTCTAGTGTTGCTCTTCCACGAAGATGGGGAGCGACAGCTTGGCCTAACCTTAGCTGTTGCAAGCATTTGGGGAATGAACCAGTGAATGGAAGATCTTACCCTCTCTCCACCTCCAAGTAAATAATAAATAAATCTTTAAATAATTAAAAAGGAGAGGCTGGAAATTACATGACTATAATAAAACCATTTTGTCAATCAGTATTATATTACTGCATGAAATTATTCAGCTAGGTATCTAAATGTCAGAAGTACCCAAACAATGGATTTATTCTAAAATATTTTTATTTGATTATATAGTTGAAATGCCACACTGCTGTAATAATTGATAAATAAATGGTATTTATTGATAAATAAATGATAGTGTGGTCAGGGAATGTTTGGGTAGTGAAGCCATACTGATTACATTTTTGAGATTCAGAGGAATGAATGTCTTAGTCTGTTTAGATTGCCATAATAAAGTACTGTGTATTGGATAATTTTTAGGATTTATTTTTTATTTATTTGAAAGGTAGAGTTACAGAGAGAGAGAGAGAGAGAGAGAAAGAGAGAGATCTTGCATCTGCCAGTTCACTCCCAAAATGGCCACAGTGGTGCCTGTGCCAGACTGAAGCCAGGAGTTTCTTCCAGGTCTCCCACTTGGGTGCAGCACTTGGGCTACCTTCCGTTTCTTTCCCAGGCACATTAGCAGGGAGCTGGAAGTGGAGCAACCGGGACTCGAACTGGCACCCATATGGGATGCCAGCATCACAGGCTGCAGCTTTGCCTACAACGCCACAATGCTGGCTGTGGATAATTTTTAGACACAGAAATCTGTTACTTATAGTTCTGGAGGCTGGGGAATCTGGGAGCCAAGAGGGTCTATTCCTCACAGATGGCATCTTCTTTATGTTCTCACATAGTTGAAGGGGCAAGGGCCTCTTCTAAGAGCACTTATCCCAGTCACTCATTGAGGGTAGAGGTCCCACCTCTTTATACTGTCACCTTGGATATTAGGTTCCATCGTAGGATTTTGGGGAGGCACTTAAATCGTAGCAGTGGAGGCAGATTTTTAACAGCTGGTTGCTATATTACTAATAGTCTTGCTAGTAATGTTTGGATTTTGACAGGTGTGTGTTGATTATGTGTTTTGGTAGGCAATTACTGTTTTAAGGAGTGCAATTGCATTGTGCAACCATATTCTGCGAAAGTCTGGGCTTAAAAAAAGATCATTGTTCTCTTTTGTAGTTAATTTCATCTCCAAAAATACCTTTCAACAGGACCTCTTTAGGTAATTTCAAATAAAATCATATACTCCATGCACTAGGATGTAAGAAAGCAAGACGTGTCCTTTCACCAGAGGGTAGGGACCTCTGCTGGTCCTAGATATTAACTGCTGGTAGATAAATTTCCTTCTGATTACGATTTGGATCCCTCTGAAACCCACTCAACTATTTTCATAAGTGAGATTTCTTCCTCTTTATAAGATTTTATTTTTTAATTTTTAAAATTTTTAAATTTTATTTGAAAGAGAGGCAGAAACATAGATAAAGAGAGATCTTCTATCAAATCCTTCAGTCCTCATCTGCCCACAGTAGCTAGGGCTGGGCCAGGCTGAATCTAACAACCTGGAATCCAGTCTGTGTCTCCCACAGGCTGGCAGGGCCCCAGCTACTTGGGCCGTCATCTGCATCCTCCCATGGTGTGTATCAGCGGGAAGCAGTATCAGAACCAGGCATTCCAATACAAGATGTTGGTTTTTCTCTTTTCCAAGTGATAACTTAACCACTGTGTCAAATGCCTGCCCCTGGGCAATATTTTTGATATGATCATCGCCAGTACTGAAACTTAGATCTCTTTGTAATAAAATATTAGTTGTTTATTTTGTGTGCTTTTCTGGTATTTGAGCACATATGATTTTTTTGAGATACAGAGTCAGTGTGTCTTACTCAAAAAGTCAATTTTAAAATAATTGACTTTCTTAGGTAGCCCTTTGTGGCTCTTTTAGAAAAAGTAATTAGTGTCATTAGTATAAAACATAATAATTACAAAAGTAACTTCCTCATCCTGTGTAACCTTATAAACTGCCATGGCTGTTGTTTACTAAAGGTGATACTGTTAATCCATTATTATTGAATTGCTCTTTAATGTTTTCAAATGATGGCAGATGGTTTTCAACACAAGATAGGCCTTTCAATATGTATTTTTGAGATGAGTGGCTGGGGTTATGGCTTTTTGATAGAACACAACTAAATAGCTCCATTTTCTATTGCTAATGATCAGTACTGCAGATTAGGTATGTTATAAATAAAAGTGGTTTACTTGGGCTTACAGATTCTGAAGGTACAAGGTTGAGCGGCTGCATCTAATGATGGTCTTGCCGACAGAGTCCTGAGGGAGTATAAGGCATCCCGTGCTCAGAGACAGGGTGTGTGCATGTGAATGTGTGTCTTCTGGCCTTGCCCCCTCTTTTTATGAAGCTTCTGGGATTCAATCATGGAGGCTCCACCTTAATAACCTTAGATATCCTAATCACCTCACCAAGGCCTTACCTATAAATATCAAAGTTAGATTATGTTTCCACCATCTTTGTGCCTCGCAGTGGAGATTAATTTCAACACATGGACCATTGGGGACCACACTCAAATCACATTCAAATCATAGAAAAAGAGGCCTGTGCCATGGTATAGCAGGTACAGCTACCGCCTGCAGTGCTGGCATCCCAATATGGGTGCCAGTTCAAGTCCCGGCTGCTCCACTTCCATCCAGCTCTCTGCTATGGCCTGGGAAAGTAGTAGAAGATGGCCCAAGTCCTTGGGCCCCTGCATTCACATGGGAGACCCAGAAGGAGCTCCTGGCTCCTGGCTCCTGGCTCCTGGCTTTGGATCAGCCCAGCTCTGGCCATTGCAGCAGCCATTTGGGGAGTGAACCAACAGATATCTCTCCTCTCTCTTTTCTCTTTCTCTCTCTCTCCCTCTCCCTCTCCCTCTCTCCCTCTCTCCCTCTCCTCTGTAACTCTGACTTTCAAATAAATAAATCAGTAAATCTTAAAAAAAAAATAAAAAAGTAATGGCCTGTGACGAGATCTAACATTGATTGGGTTTTCTCAGTCCTGACTCTTAAGTAACCAAAACTAGAGCAGTTGGATGTAAGTCATTTAATTAGTATTTTATGAATGGGTGATAATTTTATAAACTTATCAACTTCACCAAAAATCTTTGAAACTTAAGAAATTAATCTTGCCACATATACATCCTTTATAGGAAATGACCAGAATTTAAATATAATACTATTATTTTAACACATTCTTGGTTAATTTATGATAGAAAATTTAGTTTCATATTTTATTTATTTTTAATGGTTTTTGACACTTAAAACATTAATCTTCCTTCCTAGGTAAAAAGACATATTCTGAGCTTATTACCAAAAATAAATTTTTTTTAGTTGACATCAAAAGTGAGTTTCAATAAGCAAAATATCCTTTTTCTTTTATGCACTCTTCTCCTTTAATTTTTTATTATGAAAATTAGCAAGCAGGTTATATTTTCAGAATTTATAGTTCTTTAAGAATAGAAATGAGGGGCAGGTGTTGGCTAGCAGCTACAGTGCCACTTGGGATACTTGGGTACCATATCAGAGTGCCTGGATTTGATTCTCAGCTCTGCTCCCCATTCCAGCTTCCAACTAATTAACACCCTGAGAGGCAGCAGGTGATGACTCAAGTACTCAAATAGTTGGGTCTCTGCCACCCACGTGGAAGACCTGATTGCATTCCCAGCTACCAATTTCAGCTGTGGTCCAGTCCTAGCAGTTGTGGGCATTTTAGGAGTGAAATAGAAGATAAGATTTCCGCCTCTCTCTCTCTCTCTCTCTCTCTCTCTCTCTCTCTCTCTCCCTCTCTCCCCCCCCCTCTCCCCCCCCCTCTCTCTCACTCTCAAATAAGTAAATAAAGTTTTTTAAAAATGAAAAGTTACTTCAACTCTGTATTCTATAAACTCCTTTTTTTAAAGATTTATTTATTTGTTTGAAAGGTAGAGTTACAGAGAGGCAGAGGCAGAGAGAGAAGTCTTCCCTCCACTGGTTCACTCCATGAATGGCTACAACAGCCAGAGATGGACCAATCCAAAGCCAGGAGCTAAGAGCTCCTCTTGGGTCTCCCTTGCAGGTGCAGGGGCCCAAAGACTTGGGCCATCTTCAATTACTTTCCCAGGGGCCATAGCAGAGATCTGGATTGGAAGTGGAGCAGCCAGGACTTGAACCAGCACCCCCATATGGGATTCTGGCACTAAAGGTGGTTTCACCCACTACACCACAGCACTGGCCCTTCTATAAACTTTTTTTTTTTAACAGGTAGAATTATAGACAGTGAGAGACAGAGAGAAAGGTCTTCTGTCCGTTGGTTCACTCCCCAAATGGCCACTACGGCCAGCGCTGCGCCGATCCAAAGCTAGGAGCCAGGTGCTCTTCCTGGCCTCCCATGTGGGTGCAGGGGCCCAAGCACTTGGGCCATCCTCCACTGCCCTCCCGGGCCACAGCAGAGAGCTGGCCTGGAAGAGGAGCAACCAGGACTAGAACCCAGTGCCCTTATGGGATGCCGGCGCCACGGGCGGAGGATTAACCAAGTGAGCCACGGTGCTGGCGCCTCTATAAACTCTTAAGCACACTTTTTTAGAGTTTGAAATCCAGAGTAATAATCTGTTCTGTGTTCCCCTGGTGTGTTTTGGGAGTTCAGCGTGTGCCACCCAAACCTCTGAGTGAGAGATTTTAGACTCATAGGGCATTATTTGAGTGTATTGCCCTGTAAACCCTACAAGAAAGCAGTAGAAACCCTACCTTGGGGTGGAAAAAAAAATCCATAGCTTTTTTTCTCCTCTTGTCCAAACTTAACATATCATAATTACACAGACATGGTCATGTTCTTGCCACACACAAGAGAGCCAGTATCATGCTAGGGCTCAAGGCCAATGGGAGATAGTGTGCTGTAGGGTTACTGTAGGGACACATATCAGTGTAGCAGCTGAGATGAACCTCGGGAACTTGCTCTATCTGCCACGCAGTATGAAGAAGATAAACACAAGGGAAGGCTAGTGCTAAGGGTTTATATATGTAAACCATCAAACATTTCTCACAGAACTGAGAAAGCTCTATTTTAGGGCCTGTCTGGAGAGCTGTTTATCTTCACCACACTCCTTAGACTGGTCATGGACAACTCCTGCCCCCTGGCCTTGCATGTGGCCCTGAATCCAGAGCTAGCTTTTCTCCCAACTAATCAACAAAATTCATTGTCTCCTTCATTATCAGTCTTGCTTCCTAGCTCAGACTGGTTTCCCAGGTAGATTAAGAAAATTTTCTGGGGCCAGCACTATGGTATAGTAGATGAAGCTGCTGCCTGCAGCACTGGCATTCCCTTACAGATGCTGGTTCAAGTCCCGGCTGTTCCACCTCTGATCCAGCTCCCTCCTAGTGCATCTGAGAAAGCAGTAGAAGATGGCCCAAGTGGTTGGGCCCCTGCACCCGCATGGGAGACCCGGAAGAAGCTCCTGGCTCCTGGCTTCAGATCAGCGCAGCTCCAGCCATTGGGGCTATTCTAACCAATGGATAGAAGAGCTTTCTCTCCATCTCTCCCTCTCACTGTCTGTAACTTTACCTCTCAAATAAATCAATAAAATCTTTTTTAAAAAAGCCAGGTTTTAAATACCTTAGTTAGGAAAGCCCTCTCATGTTCCCAGACCATCCTGAGAGTGGAGCAGCTCAGAATATCCAAAAGATGGGAATGCGTGTTGGCTGCTAGGGAATCTCCTGGTTTGTGCCAGGGACACGCCATTTCTATTACAGGAATGTGTAGCATACTTCATTAATTCACGTTCTTTTATCACATAAAATGTAAATAAAGTCACGGTTTTTCATCACATAAAATGTAAATTTAGTTTCTGTGTTATATATACCATGTCTATATTGATTGAGATACTTTAATGTTTTTGTTTTTTCAAAATTGAATTTTAAAAAATATTTCCTGCAGGAAGCAAGAAGTGACAAAAGTCCAGATTTGCCATCTACTCCTGCGCCACAAAGCACACCACGAAACATTACCTCTCAGTCAACTTCTGGAGACCCTGAGGTAGACAAAAAAATCAAGAACCTAAAGAAGGTGAGAGACTTAGAAAGAGCTGTGTATATCTGAAGAAATATTGGGAATTATGTAAGGGAAGTAGAACTTTGTTGCCTGAAGACAGGTATCTCAGAAGTTTGTGGTAGTTCTCATTGTTGCTTTCTCACTATGAAATACTGTAACTAGCAGTGGTACTGATTTTAGCTCTATTCACAAATATCTAATGGTTATTAATACTTATGTTATTGATTTTTGGAGTAATAAGAGATAATGTACATTAGTACAGAAATATGCTGAACATTTCTACACTCAGTGTTTCATTAGAAACCTGTGAGCTAGGTGGCAACAGATACTTATCCCAGTTTTAAAGATGAAGTTACCTGCGAAATTGCAGAGAGTGTTCGTAGCCCTGGGGATAAAACCTGGTCTCTAGAGCCTGTCCCAGCTGCAGCGTGAGGTTTCTTTTTAAAACAGGTACAATGGAGTATTGAAATAAGTGGTGAAATTGGTGATATATTTAAACTTACACACATATGCACGTTAGTTAAGAGCTTAGGGCAGGTATTTAGTACAGTGGTTATAAGCTTGGAACATCCACATCTCCTATCAGAATGCTTGGTTCAAGTCCTATCTCTTCTCCCAGTTCTGACTCTCAGTTCTGCTGATGTGCGGCTGTTGGGAGGTAGCAGATGATGGCTTCAAGTAACTGGGTCCCTGCCACCCATGTGGGGTACCCAGATTGAGTTCCTGGCTCCTGGCTTTGGCTTGGCTTAGCCCAGGCTTTTATAAGCATTTGAGGAGTGAACTAGCAGATGGGAGATTCCTCTGTCTCTCTCTCTCTCTGACTTTCAAATACATACTTTTTTTTTAAAAAAGCGTGGGAAAAATATTTTAGCACTTGCATGTTTTTAACATATACAGTTTTACTTTAAGTACAATTTTACATATACTTCTTTTTGGGGGGGGGGGGACAGGCAGAGTAGACAGTGAGAGAGAGACAGAGAGAAAGGTCTTCCTTTTTCTGTTGGTTCACCCCTCAATGGCTCTGGCAGCGTGCTGCAGCCAACGCATCGCGCTGATCCGAAGCCAGGAGCCAGGTGCTTCTCCTGGTCTCCCATGCGGGTGCAGGGCCCAAGCACTTGGGCCATCTTCCACTGCCTTTCTGGGGCACAGCAGAGAGCTGGACTGGAAGAGGGGCAACCTGGACAGAATCCGGTGCCCCGACCAGGACTAGAACCTGAGGTGCCAGCGCTGCAGGCAGAGGATTAGCCTAGTGAGCCGCGGTGCCGGCCACATATACTTTTCTAACTTTAAAATAGTTTACCTTGGGGCTGGCATTGTGGCATAGCAAGTAAAGCTGCTGCTTGTGATGCCGACATCCCATATGGACGTCAGTTCACGTCCTGGCTTCTCCACTTCCTAACCAGCTCCCTGCTAATGGCCTGGGAAAAGCAACAGGAGATAGCCCAAGTGTTTGGGTCCTTGCCATCCACGTGGGAGACCCAGATGAAGCTCCTGGCTTTGGCCTGGCACAGTGCTGGCCATTATGGCCATCTGGGAGAGTGAACCAGCTGATGGAAGAGTTCTCTCTCTCCCTCTCCCTCTCTCTCTCTCCCTCTCTGGAACTCTGTCATTGAAAATAAATCTTTTTTAAAAAATGGTTTACCCTAGCGTTTTAACAGACTATTCTTGATAGAAATGTACCATAATTGATTCTGCTGATTCAAATTCCACATTCATCTGATGCAATTGTCAGTAAGAAAGCTTAACACTTGAAAATGACATTTTCTTCCTTCTTCTTGATTCGTATTTGATGTTTATAGAAACTGAAAGCAATTGAACAACTGAAAGAACAAGCAGCAAGTGGAAAACAGCTAGAAAAAAATCAGGTATTTTCTACATTTCGCATTTGAGTATAGTTACAATCACCTTCCCCCTTTTATTATAAGCAATGATTTAATCTATAAAACAACACATTGATTTTGCAAACTTGCCATATTCTTTTTAACATTTATGTTCTTGGACAGTTTTAAATAGAAGAGACAGTGTAGATCATGGGAGCATCACTAGTCCTAGGGGGCAGACGAGCAATACCGTTGCTGAAAGTAGAGGTGGTTTCTTACATTAGACAAATAGAAGATTCTCCTTCTTCTGCGTCTCAGGTTGCATTCCCCTGTTTCGCCTTTTTCCTCCTCCTTTCCTCAGCACGTTCTAAGCCCTAATGTAGAATGGAAAATCTTCTGCACCCAAAGGATTCATGAAGACAGCTTTTGTCCTTTGCCCCCTGGATAAATACCAGACAACAAGTTAGAATTTGTTTCTAAGTTGTTTTTTAATGTGTGTTTACCAGTGGATCTGAAAGCAAAACCAATAATTACTCACTTCCTGTTTAATAACTTCATTGTTTTGAACTTTTTTAGTTGGAGAAAATTCAAAAAGAGACAGCCCTTCTTCAGGAACTGGAAGATTTGGAATTGGGTATTTAAGGAGTCACCGAAAACACTCTGCTTACCAGAAGTCAGTGCGAACACCTCTTGCATTAAACCCGGTGGTGTACATGGAGCACCTGTGTGCCCATATTTAATGTGGCTCTACAGTGTTAAGCATTTATCCAAGATTCTGCATACGTGTGAAATTATTTAATAATGTCTGTTAAACTGACTTACATTCTGCATCCTCTATCATGTCAATATTCAATGCAGAAAGATACAAGAATTTCTCAGCTAAGCTTGACAGATTGAAAGACAAATTTTTTTTTAGTAGGGGACAGCATTTACCATATAAATAAATAAAGACCTTTTAAATTTATGCATTTGTCATCATTTTAGGTTCCTCTGTTAAGTTCTTTCTTAATTTAAAAGGCATTTATTCAATTATTTAAGGGGTAGATATTATTGTAATCTGTCTTATATATTGAAATCTATATACTTGTTAAAGGTTTAGTTTATTTGAAAGGCAGAGTTACAGAGAGAGAAAAGAGAGACAGAGAGATCTTCCACGTGCTGGTCTACTCCCCCAAGTGTGTTTGTCTATCCAGGTCTTCCATGTGGGTGGCAGGGACCCAAACACCTGAACCGTCATCTGCTGCCTTCCAGGCTGCAGTAGCAGGAAGCTTGATCAGAAGTGGAGCAGCTGGGACTCAAACCAGCACTACTGATATGGGATTTGTGTATCCCAAGTGGCAGCCCAGCTGGCAGCGCCATAAGGCCTGCCCAAAGAATTTTTATTCAAGAAGTTTCATAGCAGTTCTTGGATTCACCTGCCTTTGTAAATGCATCAACATCCAAAACAGGGCAAACTAGCAAGAGTTTATAAGTTGTAAGATGGTAGGAATGACTGGGACAGCCTGGCTGTGTTCCTATCTTACCAAATTGTATTTTGTTTTTTTTGTTTTTTGACAGGCAGAGTTAGACAGTGAGAGAAAGACAGAGAGAAAGGTCTTCCTTCCGTTGGTTCACCCCACAAATGGCCGCTATGGCCAGCACTGCGCCGATCTGAAGCCAGGAGCCAGGTGCTTCCTCCTGGCCTCCCATGCGGGTGCAGGGCCCAAGCACTTGGGCCATCCTCCACTGCCTTCCCGGGCCACAGCAGAGAGCTGGACGGGAAGAGGAGCAACCGGGACAGAACCGGTGCCCCAACCAAGACTAGAACCCAGAGTGCAGGAGCAGCAGGTGGAGGATTAGCTTAGTGAGCCACAGTGCTGGCCACCAAATTGTTTTGCTCCTGGAAGGAGGAGGAGTGGTATAAGCTCATAGCAGGTTCCTGCTTCTCAAGGTCATACTCAGCTATCAAGACCGTAAAGTCAAATCAGATTTAGCAATAACTACACTTTTTTTTTAAGTTAAAGTGTTTACTGGGTACATTGCGAATTACAAAGTGGGGCCGGCGCTGTAGCATAGCGGGTAGAGCCACTGCCTGCAGTGCTGACATCCCATATGGGCGCCGGTTCAAGTCCAGGCTGCTCCACTTCTGATCCAGCTCTCTGCTATGGCCTGGGAAAGCAGTGGAAGATGGCTCAAGTCCTTGGGCCCCTGCACCCACGTGGGAGACCCAGAAGAAGCTCCTGGCTCCTGGCTTCAGATCAGCGCAACTCAGCCGTTGTGGCCAAATGGGGAGTGAACCAGCGGATGGAAGACCTCTCTCTCTCTGCCTCTCTTTCTCTTTATGTGTAATTCTGACTTTCAGATAAATAAATAAATCTTCAAAAAAATTACAAAGGGAATTTAGAAATGTCAAGTTATTTTATAGCTATGTTTATTTGTAGGTTTCTTAACTTCATTCATGAAATGAAATAGAAGACAACTCATGATTCCAGACCTGGTACCAAAGGATATAGCCAGAGGAAACCATAAAAACAAGCATTCACTGTGTGCGATTGGGAAAATATGGGAGACACATATTTACTTTGTTGTATTTCTTGTTCTTATCTCCCTCTGGGCCTGTTGGAGAATTATACTTCCCTGTTCCTTTGAGTTAGGCATGGCTAAGTGACTTGATCCTGCTAATAAAATGTTCAGGAGAAGCGAGGTGAGTCACGCTGGGCAGAGTGTGTGTGAGCCAGTACTTTCTTTTCCTTTCTGCCTCCTCCTTGCTCTGAGGTTGAGATGGCTCTGTTACAGATGGTAGGTCTCCAATGCATAGGGGAAGCAAAATCCTCCCTTAAATGTTTGGAGCTATTTTCTATTCCCAGGATAATTTAGCGCAGTGATTCCCAAGTTTTGTTGGATGTTAAAATCACCTGAGGAATTTTTATCATTCCTAATGCCCAAATCCCCTTCACTGCAATTAAGTAAAATAGTTGGTGGTAGAAATCAGGTGTCAATATATTTCAGATTCCACAGTGATTCCAATGTGTTATCAAAGTTGGGGAACCATATTCTTAGTCTGTTTTCCAGTCTCCTACAGTATATACTACTATATTCCTGAAAATGTATAAAGTGATAATTTTTCTCTTGTAAGGTATGTTCATGAAAAGCTTAAAATAGAATTTATAGCTTCTCTTATGGACATATATGCTTTATTTATAATATTTTATGTGATTTTATGCTTTGCTTTCATTTGGATGTGTCAAATACCTTATGAGCATCTTTTACTAAATATTTTTTACTTTTGATATACCTAATTCATGTTTTTTTTTTAAGTTTGTGGCAATCTTAAGTATCAAATGTAGCTTTCTTTTAGATTTTGTGTTTAATTAATATGAAAGGCAGAGAGACAAAGCAGTGCCTGTAACAGCCAAGGCCTGGAACTCAATCTGGGTCTTCCATGAGTGGCAGAGACCCAAGCACTTGATCCATCTGCTGCCTCCCAGGGTGCACATTAGCAGAAATCTGGAATTGGAAACAACTGGGACTTAAAACCAAGCATTCCAGTATGGGATGCAGGCTGTACCAAATTCTCTCACCCTAACCCTTTGTTTTCTCAGTATTAAGTTTTTAAAACAAAGTTCTTTAAGTGTCTTCATCACTATCTTTTTTTTTTTTATCATTCAAGTAAAATGTAGTGAGATATTAGATACAAATAATATATAATTGCACATTGGTAAGTCGTCCAAGAAGGCAAAATACATTTGCTGTTAGGGAGCAATGGCCTGTGATTGATGAAAATGTTCATGTGTCTATCGGTGTGTGCTTAAATACTAACTTGGCTAGAGAAGTGGATTGGGTACGTTATGGACTGAATGTTTAAATCTCTCCCTGGCTAAATTCACATGTTGAAGCTTAACCCCCAACCTGATGGTACTGGGTGATGGGCCCTGTGGGAAGTAATTAGGGTTATATTAGGTTTTAATGGTAGGGCCCTTGAGGCCGGCTCTTGTGCAGCAGGTTAAAGCCCCAGCCTGCCGTGCCAGCTATCCCATATGGGTGCCAGTTCGAGTCCCAGCTGCTCCACTTCTGATCCAGCTGCTTGCTAATACACCTGCGAAAGCAGCAGAAGATGGCCCAAGGGCCTCTGCACCCACAAAGGGGACCCGGAAGAAGCTCCTGCTTTCGGAACAGCTCCACTCCGGCCATCTGGGGAGTGAACCAGCAGATGGAAGACCTCTCTCTGTAACTCTTTGATATAGATAAAATAAATCTTAAAAAAAAGAAAAATTTTATGGGTAGGACCTTCACGATGGGATTAGCACTCTGATAAGAAAAGCCACTAGGGAGCTTTTATTGTGTCTCTTCCTGTTTGTAAGCTGGGGTATAAGTTTTCTTCTGCCTTTGAAATTGAACTTGAACTTGAACTTGAACTTAGAATAGAACCTTGCACCATCAGCTTTCCTGCTTCTCAGGTTTTTGGTTATGAATGGAGTCTTTGGATTGGCTCTCTTACTAACTGCTTATCTTGGAACTTCTCAGCCTCCATAATTTTGTGAACAAACTCCTTATAATAAATCTCATTATATACTTTTTTTTTTTCAAAAAGTTTGTGGGAAATGGAATTTAAGAAGTTTATTTTGGTGCAAAAATTGTTTGAAATTCATACTTTTTTTTCATAGTATGTATCTTTCATGAACTTTTTTAATGTTTTGATGATGCATGCATAGCAGGAAACTGGATTGGAAGTGGAGCAGCTGAAACTCAAACCGGCACCCTTATAGGATGCCAGTGCCCTAGGCAGCGGATTAACCCTTGCCACAGTGCTTGCCCCACAATTTTAACTTTTAAAGAGAATGAAAATATTTGCAAGACATACATCAGATGAAGGACTGTAGTCCATATTATACAAAAAACTCTTAACAAACACAACGGTAAGAAGATAACTTGATTAGAAAATGGCCCAAATTCATTCACTGATATCTCACCAAAAAAGATACCCAGATAGCAAATATTTACACAAAAAGATGCTCACATTATGTGACATCAGGGAAATAACAATGTAAAGTGACAGTGAGATACCACTACGTACCTATTAGGATGGCCAAAATCCAGAACCCTGACAACATCAGATACTTAGAAGGATGTGGAGCAACACTGAGTCTGACTTATTGCTGGTGGGGATGCAGAGTGGTGCAGGCACTTTGGAAGACAGTTTGACAGTTTCTTACAAAACTAAACCTACTCTTGGGGTAAGATCCACTATGGCACTCTTTGATATTTATATAACAGATCCACACAAAAACTTGTACATAGAATGTTTGTAGCAGCTTTATTCATACTTGCCAAAACTTGGAAACAACCGAGATGCCGTTCCGTATGTGAAAGGAAAGATGTGACTCACACATGCAAAGAATGGAATGTTTCTTCAGTGTGAAAAGAAATGAGCTTTCAAGCCATGCAAAGATGCAGAAGACCTGTTACCAAGGGAAAGAAGCCAGTCTGAAAAGGCCATGTGGTCTCATCTATAGAACATTCTGAAAAAGACAAAACTATAGAGACAATAGTGATTGCTGGAGGTTGGTTACAGAGAGGGATGAAGGAATGGGTGAAGTACAGGATTTTCAGGGCAGTGAAACTCTTCTGTATGGCACCATATAATGGTGGATACATGTCATTATACACTTGTCCTACCCTATAGAATATAGAACAGCGAGAGTGAACCCAAATGTACCTGTGGACTTTGGATGATAACGATGAGTCAGTGTAGCTTTACCCCCTGTGACAAATGTGCTGTTCTGGTAGGAAGTTGGTAATGGAAGAGGCTGAGCCATGTGTAGGGCCAGGAAGTATGTTGGATCCCCATGTGGCTTCCACTCAAATTTCTGTGAACTGCTCTTACCAAAAATAGTCTTAAAAATTACTTAATGTTTAAAAAGCAATATTAGAATAGGAGACAGGAACAAAGAATGAAAATGTCTTAGAAAATCCAGACTGGAGTGGAAGGAGAAGTAGAAGACACTTTAGGAGATTCAAAAAGGACACTTTTGTGTGTTTTTAGATACTGATTTTTTACTAAAAGGAGGTAAACTGGTACTAACACATCTTCCTCTTTATGCACTTTAAAAAACTTGTAGATAATAATGTGATAAGACTTACTGGTTCATAATCCAATATTTTTCTTAATACTACTTTGAGCATTTTATTTTTCATAGAATATTTAAAATGTTTACTTTTTGAGTAAGCATTATACAACAATGGGACATTTCTAAAAATACAGAAGTTATTTATGTGATAAAGAGTGTCTCTTCCCTGTCTTCAACCACCCAGGTTTTTTGTTGTTGTTGTTGTTTTAAGATTTTATTTGTTTATTTGAGAGGTAGATTTACAGTCAATGAGAGGAAGAGACAGAGAGGTCTTCCGTCTGCTGGTTCACTCCCCAAATGGCTGCAATGTCTGGAGCTGTGCCAATCCGAAGCCAGGAGCCAGGAGCTTCCTTCGGGTTACCCCACGGGTGCAGGGCCATCTTCTACTGCTTTCCCAGGCCACAGCAGAGAGCTGGATCAGAAGAGGAGCAGCAAGGACTAGACCTGGTGCCCATATGGGATTAACCTACTGCACCATAGTGCCAGCTGCAACCACCAGTTTTGTAAGAATCAACCACTTCTTGGTGCCTTGTCTGTTATTCTGTGTGTAACTTAAATATATATGTAAAAATTTATGTCATTCTTGATAATCGTTAAACTGCCTTTGGATGAATACCAGGATTTACTTAACTCAGTGTAGGACACTGAGATTGTTCTGACTTACAAATTTATAAAATGGGGCTGGCACCAGCATCCCATATGAGTGCCGCTTCAAGTCCTGGCTGCTCCACTTCCAGTCCAGCTCCCTGTTATGGCCTGGGAAAGCAGTGGAAAATGAGCCAAGTCCTTGGGCCCCTGCTCCCACATGGGAGACCAAGAAGAAGCTCCTGGCTCCTGACTTTGAATTGGCTCCGCTCTGGCCATTGCGGCCATTTGGGGAGTGAACCAGCAACTGGAAGACCTCTCTCTATCTTTACCTCTCTCTGTAACTCTTTCAAATAAATAAATAAAATAAGTAAAATCTTTTGTTTAAAGATTTATTTTATTGATTTGACAGGCGGAGTTACAGAGAGAGGTAGAGACAGAGAGGTCTTCCATCTGCTGGTTCACTCCCCAGATGGCTGCAATGACTAGAGCTGCGCTGATCCAAAGCCAGGAGCCAGGAGCTTCTTCCAAGTCTCCCACGTGGGTGCAGGGGCCCAAGGACTTGGGCCATCTTCTACTGCTTTTCCAGGCCATAGCAGAGCTGGATCGGAAGAGGAGCAGCCAGGACTTGAACTGGTGCCCATATGGGATGCTGGGGCTTCAGGCCATGGCGTTAACCCGCTGCGCCACAGCACCAGCCCCAGTAAAATATTTTTTTAAAAAAAAGAGGACACCTTCATGTCTTCTTTTATAAAAAATTTATAAAAAGACATTTTGATGAATACTTTTGTGATGAAAATCTTTACTTGTATTTTACTAGGTTAGATTTTTTTTTAATTTATTTATTTGTTTGAAAGTCAGAGTTACACAGAGAGAGGAGAGGCAGAGAGAGAGAGAGAGAGAGAGAGAGCTCTTCCATCCGCTGGTTCACTCCCCAATTGGCTGCAACAGCTGCGCCGATCAGGAGCCAGGAGCTTCCTCCAGGTCATCCATGGGGGTGCAGGGGCCCAAGGACTTGGGCCATCCCCTACTGCTTTCCCAGGCCATAGCAGAGAGCTGGACCAGAAGTGGAGCAGCTGGCTCCCCTATGGGGTGCCGGCGCCTCAGGCCAGGGCGTTAGCCCGCTGTACCACAGCGCTGGCCCCTACTAGGTTAGATTTCAAGTGGAATTGCTGGGTCCAATTCTGCTTTCCCATTTAAATGAGGTATTGTTTTAGCAGCTCTCTGGGCATCCCCCACATGGTCAGGTCGACACATCAAATTGACCATCGCTCCTGACAGGTTGGTGTAGCATGATTCATTGCTGCAGGTCCTATAACAAACTCATCAATCGTTGACTCCCTGAGAGACACATTCCCAGGGGTTGCCTGAGGGTCAGTCATGGTTCCAGATTCCCTTGCAGACAGCAAGAGTGAACAAGACCTGCTCTGCTAACTTCCTTCTCACTTTTCCAACCCCCAGTTCACTTGAGGGCTTGCTGTTCTTGTGTATTCGTTTGAGTAGGCTAAGCTGCTAGATCCCAAACTCAGGATTAAAGAACAGACATTTATTTCGGTTCTAAGGAGAGTGTTTCAGACTAGTGGGCAATTCTGCTTCACTCGGTGTTCCTGGGACCTAATCTGGCAAACTCTGCCTTCTTCAGCATGAGAATACCAGGGTTGATATGGACAGTTCTCGAACGAGAGTTGTTTCATCACATGGCCACTCCTAGCTGCAAGGAGACTAGGAAAGTTAGTGCCCGATGGGGTAACCAGGTACCGATCACATTTGTATTACTATGAAAGACGAGCAAATTTTGGTGGGTGACCAGTAGTCTATGCATCAACTTGTGAGTGTGTCTACGTGAGCACCATTTGTACAGGTACTACTACTACTACTACTGTTAGTTGTCATACAACTTGTTCTCAGATCTGAATCCTGTCTGTTCTGGGAGCCGGGACTTAGTCTGGATCTCTCCTGTGGATGGTAGGGACCCACCTGTTGCCTCCCAGGGTATGTGTTAGCAAGAGACGGGAATTGGGAATGGAGCCAGTACTTGAACCTAGGCACTCTGACATGTCTCTTAACTGGCATCTTAACCTGTAGGCCAGACTCTTGCCCCACGCTGTTTCAGACTTTCATGTTAGCTAGCCCCTTGTTGGCATAAAGATATGGCCTTGCTCCTGAGCTTACAGGCTGGGGTGTCCCATCTGTGTTATGGCTGCCCAGACAATGACAGTCTATTACCCAAACCTCCAATATTGTCTGTCTTTAATTCTAGGTTTAAGTGTTGGAGGTGTGATTGACAGTGGCAAAACCTAAGTCAGGCTTCAGGAAAGAAAGAAGATTGGCGCTACAGCTCACTTGGCTAATCCTCTGCCTGCTGCACTGGCACTATGGTTCTAGTCCTGGTTGCTCCTCTTCCAGTCCAGCTCTCTGCTGTGGCCTGGGAAGGCAGTGGAGGATGGCCCAGGTGCTTGGGCCCTGCACCCGCATGGGAGGCCAGGAGGAAGTACCTTGCTCCTGGCTTCGGATCGGCATAGCCCCGGCCGTGGCGGCCATTTGGGGGGTGAACCAACGGAAGGAAGACCTTTCTCTCTGTCTCTCTCTCACTGTCTGACTTCCCCTGCAAACAACATAATGTATGGTTCCTTATTGGTTCAAAGGAAAAGATGACCAATGAGGGCCTGGAGAGGGCAGGAACTGCAGAAGTCTGGGGTGCAGAGCTCTCCTCAAGGTTCTGCCAGCATTGATCCACGTCAGCGGTCTGTGGCTTTGCACAGACTCACGGCTGCCTGAGATCTTAATTAATTGACAGTCCCAAGGCTGTGAGCCATGCAGTCTGGTCTTCCAAAGAGAAACTGAGGACAAGGGGAGATGCTGGGAAGAAAAACAACATTTCCATTCTATTAATAATAAAAAGAGGCTGGCTCCACAGCTCAATAGGCTCATCTTCCACCTTGCGGCGCCAGCACACCGGGTTCTAGTCCCGGTCGGGGCGCCAGATTCTGTCCCGGTTGCCCCTCTTCCAGGCCAGCTCTCTGCTGTGGCCAGGGAGTGCAGTGGAGGATGGCCCAAGTGCTTGGGCCCTGCACCCGCATGGGAGACCAGGAAAAGCACCTGGCTCCTGGCTTCGGATCAGCGCGATGTGCCGGCCACAGCGCGCTGGCTGCAGCGGCCATTGGAGGGTGAACCAATGGTAAAGGAAGACCTTTCTCTCTGTCTCTCTCTCTCACTGTCCACTCTGCCTGTCAAAAATAAAAAAAATAATAATAAAAAGAAACCTCAGAAGATAATCGAATTTGCTAGTCAATTTTTGTACAAAATGCGTTATTGTTTACTTTTGATATCAAGTACTATTCTTCATACAGGTTCTGTTCTCTACATACTGTTTTGAAATCTAGATGCTACCAATTATAGTAACCTACTTTGTATCATGTGTTTTTAGTTGAGGCTTCAAGAATATTGTATAATGCATTTGGCTGCTCTTTGGTAATTTTAGCTACCATATTCTCTTAAATAATTCTCAAATATCATTGGAGATATTTGAGATATTTGAGGGGTGGCCTTTTAGCATGATGGTTAAGATACCTGCATCCGTATCAGAGTACTGGGTTTGAGTCCCAGTCTCTGCATCTGATTTCAGCTTCCTGCTGATACACAGCCTGGGAGGCAGCAGTGATGGCCCAAGTGCTTGGGTCCCTTCCACGCGGGAGGGAGACCCAGATTGAATTTCCAGCCCCAACTATTTTGGGCTTTGGGGCAGTAAAGGAATAGGTGGCTCACTCTGTCTGCCTTTCCAATAAATAAAATAGAATAACATTGTGTTTGTGTACATTTTATGTCTTTCCAGTCCCATACTATCTTATCTCCAGCATAGGTTTACTTGAGTAGCTACTCAAAGGTTGAAGTTTGACATGTTGATAGTCAAATCATCTTTTTCTGCTTTCTATTGCCCCTACTGCCTTCCATTGCAATAAAAGTTTAAGTAACATTCATTTTCACAACAGTGTGCTGGGTTCTCTGAAGACAAGTAAGACTCACCCTATGCTCTCAGCGACCTGGAGCCTCGTGCGGGAGACTTGACTGCACGCTGCAATTATCTGAGGACATTTTAAAATATTTGGATGCCCAGGCCCCAGCCTACACCTATTCAGTAAAAACATCTGGGGCTGGTGTTCTGGTGTATTCGGTTAAGCCGCTGCCATCGATGCTGTCATCCTATAGGGGGCTGGTTCGAGTCCTGGCTGCTCCATTCCCCATCCAGCTCCCTGGTAATAATGTGCCTGGGAAAGCAACTGGAAGATGGCCCAAGTATCTGGGGCCCTACAACCCAAGTAGGAGAACTAGAAGAAGCTCCTAGCTCCTGGCTTCAGCCTGGCCTGGTCCTGGCCATTCTGGCTATCTGGGGAGTGAACCAGTGGGTTCACTCTCTCTCTCTCTCTCTCTCTCTCTCTCTCTCATTCTGACTTTCAAACAAATAAATAAAAATCTTAAAGTGAGAACATCTGCCCTGGAGAAGGGATGACTATCAGCTGTTCCCTCATTTACACTTCTCATCAGCAATCACTAAATGAACATATTCCTCTATAATACCTGTTAGTAGTACCTCTTCCTTTCTCTTTCACTTTTTGTCATCCCATATTCAAAACCCTTATTACTGTAGATAAAGCAACAATAACAAACCCTGCCACTCACTGAGGCACCAGAGAAAACGGAAAAAAAAAAAACCCTGTTAATTGCTTATTTTCTTTTTATTTGAAAGACAGAGAAAGAAAATTGAAGACAATTTATACATATATCATTTTTATTTTTTGAAAAGATTTTATTTATTTGAGAGACAGAGTCATAGACAAAGAGAAGAAGAGGCAGAGAGAAAGGTCTTCCATCCACTGATTTACTCCCCAAATGACTGCACTGGCCAGAACCAGAAGCCAGGAGCCAGGAGCTTCTTCCAGGTCTCCCACATGGGTGCAGGGGCCCTAGCACTTGGGCCATCTTCCACTGCTTTCCCAAGCCATAGCAGAGAAGGGAAGAGGAGCAGCCGGGACACAAACCAGGGCCTATATGGGACGCTGGTGTTGCAGGTGGAGGCTTAAACTACTATGCCACAGCACCGGCCCTCATATATCATTTTTTAAAAAGATGTATTTATTTGAAAAGCAGAGTGAGAGAGAGAGGGAGAGACAGAGAGACATCTTTTTTTTTTTCACAATCATTGTATCTTTGAATTTACATATAGAAATTAGTAAAACTTAAAACCAAATGCGACTTGTACAGAAACCCTTTAATTTTCTTTATTTTCACACATTAGAAAATGAAACACACTATACAAATGGCTCTTCATAGCAGATTATACGTGTGCCCATTCAGACTTGCTCTCAGAGTGCCGCCAGCATTGTAAGTGCTGCCCCAGCTGGCAGCTGGTAATCAGGTAGCCAATGTATTGACTTAAATGCAGTAGCATGCAGCCCTCAGCATGGAAGGTTCAGTCCCCTCTGTTCTTAAATTAGGTTAGATGGCATTGGTGTCCATATTTACAGACTTGAAATGTATCGATCCTGAGCAGTTCTGATGTAAGTGTAAGACCAGCAGATGGGAGTCTTGGTCTCGGTTTTAAAAAGAGAGACATCTTATATGCACTGGATCATTGCCCCAAATACCTGCAAGAAGCAGGAACCCACCATGCTAAAGTCAAGGGTCCAGAGTCCCAGCTGGGTCTCTCACAGGGGTGGCAGGGGCCCCAGCACTTAGGACATCTTCCACTGCCTTCTCAGCTAAATCAGCAGGAGGCTGGATTGAAAGTGGGCACAGGCTGGCCAGTGCCGAGGCTCACTTGGCTAATCTTCCGCCTGCGGCACCGGCACCCCAGGTTCTAGTCCCAGTTGGGGCACTGGGTACTAGTCCAGGTTGCTCCTCTTCCAGGCCAGCTCTCAGCGGGAGACCGGGAGGAAGTACCGGGCTCCTGGCACCGGATCGGTGCAGCGCCTGCCCTAGTGGCCATTAGGGGAGTAAACCAATGGAAGGAAGACCTTTCTCTCTGTTTCTCTCACTGTTTAACTTTCTCTCTCACTAACTCTGCCTGGCAAAAAAAAGTGGGGCAGTCCAGGACTTGAACTAGTGCTCCAATATGTGGCTCAAACCACTGCAGCACAATGCTGGCCCCTACATATCATTTTAGCTACTGTAATCCTTATTAAAATTCTGGGAGGAGGCTCACAGCCACGTGGCTAGCAAGGACAGAAGAGGGTCTGACCTCTTCATTAACTCCAGTCTCTTTTGTCCTGGTCTTTCTTGCACTGAGCTCCCCAAATGACCTTCCTCAGAAACATTCTGTAGCACCCTTCTCTCTGCTCAAGAACCTGTAGTAGCTGCCACTGCCTGCTGAGTTTGCTCTTTTTCACTTTGGCGTTCAAGGTCATCCATCCTCTGGCTCCTCCTTGTCCTACAGATTGTATGAATTGCATTCTCCCAGGAAACGCCTCCAAGCCAGTTCTGCCGCTCTTTCTATAGATATGACTACTTCTGTAGTCTGCATTTTGGACCAAACTATCAGTCTCTGAAAATAAACAAAGTAATGTTAAGGATACCTATTCATACGCTGCTGACTCACTGGTCCAACATGCAGATCCTCCAGGTCTATGCAGGAAGCTGCAAGGAGATGTCTGAGTTCATTTGATCAATTAATTCATTCTCGCCAGCACCAGGGGCCTGATGAATTGTGCCTTTGCTCTGCCAGACACGCCCTCTGCTGGCACCTAGGGTGTCTGTCAATGTCTGAGTACGCTTCACATCCCAACCCTGACACTCACAGCTGCAGCGTAACTTCACAGTGCCCTAGCTTTGTGTTTCTGGATAACATGGAGAATGTTCTCTCTTTCCTTTGCATTTTACTTTTCTGCTGGGAGGAGGTGGTTGCTGTGACGCTGCAGGTTAAGCTGGCACCTGTGATGCTGGCATCCCATATGCGCGCTGGTTCAAGTCCTGGCTGTTCTGCTTCCCATCCAGCTCCCTGCTAATGCACCTGGGAAAGTAGTGGAAGATGGCCCAAGTGCTTGTGTTCCTGCTACCCAAGTGGGAGACCTAGATGGAGTTCTAGGCTCCTGGCTTTGGCATAGCTGAGTCTTGGCTGTTGCTGCCATTTGGGGAACAAACGAGTGGAAGAAAGAATGGAAGATTCTCTCTCTCTCTCTCTCTCTCTCTCTCCACTCCCCCACCCCACCTCGTGTAATTCTGCCTTTAAAATAATACATCAATTTATTTATTTATTTAAGAGGTAGACTTACAAACAGTGAGAATGAGAAACAGAGAGAAGGGCCTTCCATTTGCTGGTTCACTTCCCAAATGGCCACAATGGCCGGAGATGGGCTGATCCCGAGCCAGGCGCCAAGAACTTCTTTTGGGTCTCTGATCCGGGTGCAGTGGTCCAAGCACTTGGGCCATCTTCTATTGATTTCCCAGGCCATGTTAGAGAGCTGGATCAGAAGAGGAGCAGCTGGGACTAGAACTGGCATTGATATGGGATGTTGGCACTGCAGGCAGCGGCTTTACCCACTATGCCGCAACCCTGGCCCCAGCCATGTCTCTTAAGATGCCTTATTTCCCAGAAGCATTCATTTAAGCCCCATTAACCCAGATACATCCCTGTTATCTGCCAGCCACACCTGGCACTCCTGAGCCCCAGTAGTGGAAACCTTCCAGGCTTAGTGAGATTCTCCACACATCTACTTTTGAGCCAATCTTATTTATCCCACTTGAAATATTTCTTTTCCAGCAATGATCTTCTTTAAGTCTTTCTTTTTTTTAAAGATTTATTTATTTATATGAAAGTCAGAGTTACACAGAGAGAGAAGGAGAGGCAGAGAACGAGAGAGCGAAAGAGAGAGAGAGAGAGAGGTCTGCTGGTTCACTCCTCAGTTGACCGCAATGGCTGGAGTTGCACTGAACAGAAGCCAGGAGCCAGGAGCTTCTTCCAGGTCTCCCATGCAGGTGCAGGGGCCCAAGGACTTGGGGCATCTTCTACTGCTTTCCCAGGCTATCACAGAGAACTGGATCAGAAGAGGAGCAGCAGGGACTTGAACTGGCACCCATATGGGATGCGGGCACTACAGGTGGCAGCTTCACTGGCTACGCCATAGCGCCAGCCCCTTTAAGTCTTTCTTTGTGACTCCACCAAGTCTAATTATTTGTTTCCTGAATTTATACTATGGCAGGTGGTTTTAATAACTGTTAGCTCTTCCTGTCTCCAACACTTTCCAGTACACAGGAGTTTTGTTGATCTTTCTAAAATTGCTTTGATTATGCCACCAGTCTTCAATGGCTCCCTTTTTCCATAGGAAAACAAGTCAAACTGGTTGGCCTAACACACAAGGCCTCCCACCCATCTGTCCCACACACATTTCCTGTCTGTTTCCCATTCTTCTGTTAGAGTAGAGGAACCTCCTTCCTGCACAGCAGACATGCAAAGATCACTCTCCTGGCCCCGTTCATGTCCTCTTCTCACTTCTTGCTATTCAAAAGCTCAACGATCCATGACATGCAAACAATCAAACATGCGTTTCCCTGTGTCAGTAGTTGATAAATAAAAATAATATATGTAAGCCCATAGCAGCACTATGTATCTGTAGTAGGCCCTTGATAAGTAGGAGCTGATAAAATTTGTTGTCATTGTTACTGCAAAAACTCCACGGTCCCTGGGGCCATCAGCATGGATGACAGTGCCTGCCCTTGCCAGGCTTAGATAAGAACAGAATGTACTGCAGTAGGAACAACAGATGACAAGAAACCAAACAACGCGCAAGGAGCTCGGTGCTAAGGACCCCGGAGGTTAGACTTCCGTACAGAAACACCAGACTGGCTTTGAAGAGCAAGCAGAAAAACTCACATTTTTCTTTAGTTTTTGCCATTTATTAAGGGCTATCTTTTATAAAAATTACATTTTCTAGTTGTTATTGATGCAAAATAACTCTTGACATGTGTATATTGAGCTTATATCCAGCATCCTTGCTGACCTATAAGTGTGTAGGTTCTTTTTTGTTTTCTTTTTTTAATTTTTTTTAATTTTTAAATTTTTTTGACAGGCAGAGTGGACAGTGAGAGAGAGAGACAGAGAGAAAGGTCTTCCTTCTGCCCTTGGTTCACCCTCCAATGGCCGCCGCGGCCAGCGCGCTGCGGCTGGCGCACCGCGCTGATCCCATGGCAGGAGCCAGGTACTTCTCCTGGTCTCCCATGGGGTGCAGGGCCCAAGCACTTGGGCCATCCTCCACTGCACTCCCTGGCCACAGCAGAGAGCTGGCCTGGCAGAGGGGCAACCGGGACAGAATCCGGCGTCCCGACCGGGACTAGAACCCGGTGTGCCAGCGCCGCAAGGCGGAGGATTACTTTTTTGTTTTCTATGCATATAATCATATTGTTTGCAAATAATGGTGGTTTTGTTTAGTTAGTTGCAGTCCTTTCACATTTTAACTCTTTTATTGTGTATTTTATTTATTGTGTATTTATTTGTGCTAAACTTTAGCACAAAGCTGAATGGGAGCTGTGAGGGGGATATATTTGATCTTTTTATGGTTGAAATGAGAATTCCTGAGATTCTAATGTTTCAAACTATATAATATATATATATAGACTATCATATAATGTGATGGTTTTATTTTTAAAAATATATTTTTAAGGCAGGCGCCATGGCTCAATTGGCTAATCCTCTGCCTGTGGCGCCGGCTCCCCAGGTTCTAGTCCCTGTTGGGGTGCCGGATTCTGTCCCGGTTGCCCCTCTTCCAGGCCAGCTCTCTGCTGTGGCCCGGGAGGGCAGTGGAGGATGGCCCAAGTGCTTGGGCCCTGCACCCCATGGGAGACCAGGAGGAAGCACCTGGCTCCTGGCTTCAGATCGGTGCTGCGTGCTGGCCACAGCGCGCCAGCCGTGGCGGCCATTGGAGGGTGAACCAATGGCAAAAGGAAGACCTTTCTCTCTTTCTCTCTTCTCTCTCTCTCACTATCCACTCTGCCTGTAAAAAAAAAAAAAAAAAAAAAAAAAAAAAAAAAAAAAAAAGGAAGACCTTTCTCTCTGTCTCTGTATATTCTCACTGTCTAACTCTGCCTGTCAATATATATATATATATATATATATATATATATATATATATATTAGCCTAGTGAGCTGTGGCGGCGGCCCCCAATAATATTTTTAACTTTAAAATATTCTTATATTTTGGCCGACGCCGTGGCTAATGGCCGCGGCGGCCATTGGAGGGTGAACCAATGGCAAAAGGAAGACCTTTCTCTCTCTCTCTCTCTCTCTCACTGTCCACACTGCCTGTCAAAAAAAAAAATATTCTTATATTTTAAAATTACCTCAACTTTCTCATGGTATAGGCCTCTTCTTTTTTTTCTTTCTTTAGATTTATTTGTTTATTTGAAAGGTGGGGTTAGACAGAGAGGAAGTGTGGGGAGCGGTCCGGACTAGACTGGGTTGCTGGGGTTGAGACTTGTTCTGTGCATCTGCTCTCCCACAGTGTGGCGCTGGGAGAGAAGTGAACGGCTTCTGCACGGCTGCCTCCAGTTCAACCAATAAACTGTAGGACTTGCTCCTGATTGGAGGAGAGCAGCGTACTCGGCGTGTGGGCAGCCGAGTTGGGATTGGCAGAGGAGGACTATAAAGGAGGAGAGAGACGGCATGCACCAGGAACATCTAAGGGGAACATCTGAGGGAACACCAGTGCAGCCCTCCGAGAAAGCCGGCCGGCGGTGTGCCGCTCCCCTGCGGAAGTGGGGAATGTGGCAGGGGGAACTGCCCTTCCACGGAGGTGGAAGGGATAGTAGCCAACCCGGGAAGAACCAGCAGCAAACCCGGGGAGGGCCGAGCAGACGAAAGAACAGCGCAGGGTCCTGTGTCGTTCCCCCACGAAGACGGGGAGCGACATAATGGTGCCGTGACTCGGATATGAAGCCTAGGCAGGGTTCAGTGTTGCTCCTCCACGAAGAGGGGGAGCGACATAATGGTGCCGTGACTCGGATAGGAAACCTGACTCGGATAGGAAACCTGACTCGGATAGGAAACCTAGGACGGATAGAAAACCTAGGAGAGAAGAAACGGGAAGAAGTGGAAAATACCGGAGAGAGAGACTAGCAAAGAGCCTAGGGAAAAGCCGGACGGAATAGGTGCCGGAAGAAGCTATCAAAAGCCTAGGCATAGACTCGGATACGGACTGTGGGAAAGAAGTTAGGATTGAAAGCGAAAGTGAAAGCTTTCATAGACTCGGATGCGGACTATGGCGGGGAAGCTAGGAGATTGAAAGCGAAAGTGAAACCTGGAGGAGGCTTGGACTCAGATACGGACTACAGGGGGGAAGCTGGGAGAAATCTCTAAGGTCGAAAGCGAAAGTGAAAGCTAGAACAAACAGACTCGGATGCGGACTGTGGGGAGAGGCCAGGAGAAATGAGGGAGGAACATTGTTGGAAGAAAGCTTGGGGAAACATACCGGGTAGAGAAAAATGTTAGGGAAATTGAAGCCGCGGGGGGCAGGCCGAGGCTGAAACGAAAGCCACTTTGGGATTCTCAAGTTAGCCCGGGAATAGGGGGCGAAAAGTTGAAACCAGAAGCTGAAACGTAAGCCAGATTGGGATCCGTCTGATTAGCCCGGGGAGCAAAGGACGGGAAGCCAAACCGTGGGGCGGAGACGTATGCTGGGTTGAATTCGCCAGGCTAGCCCGGGGAACTTAGATTGAATGCTAGTGGCGGACACGTAAGCTACGCTGTGTGACTCGCGGAGGCTGCCGCGCGCGCAGACAGAGCGTGCGGGGCTCAAGTACATAGGGAATGCGGGGCTAGCGCGGAGACCGCGGAGTGTGCGCGCAAAGCCGAGCCGCGCAGAGCCGCGAAGCCTCGCAGATGAGAGAGGCGCGGGCTGAAGCGGCTCAGAGCCGGAAAGCTGCCGAGAAGCAGCCTCGGGGCGGGCGCAGCCGGGAAGCCGCGGGGATAAGAATGAGAGCGGGAAGCTGCGGGGATAAGAGAAACAGAAGTTTAGAAGTAAAGTGAGAGAAATAGGAATGCTGGAAGATAGAAGTAAAATGGGAGAAATAGGAATGCCCGGAGATAGAGAAATAGAGAAATAGAAAGGCCTCCCCTCAACATGGCAACGAGAAAGCTTGGATTCGGTCTGCCTGATTAAGTGAGGCGATGAGCACCTGCGGCGGCTAGCAGCTTATGCACCGCAGGTCACCGAAGACAGGCACGAATTAACATCAGTAAGGCCTCCCCACAATACAGCAATTAGGAGGCTTGGATTCGGTCTGCCTGATTAAGGCGGTAAGCACCAGCAAGCAGCTCGACCAGAGTATGAGCTGCAGGTCACCGAAGATAGGCACGAACCAACACTAATAAGTCTCCCCCACAATACGGCAATGAGAAGGCTTGGATTCGGTTTGCCTGATTGTTAGGGCTTGTAAGCCCCTGCGGGCAGAGCAGAGCATGCGCTGCAGGGCACCGAATACAGGCACGCATCAGCGCCTAAAAACCTCCTCACAACATGGCGAAGAGAGGACCCGGATTCGGTTTGCCTGATTGATAGGACTTGTAAGAACCTGTGGCAACTCTAGCAAGCGGAGCAGAGTGTGTGCCACGGGGCACCGAAGACAGGCGCGTATCAACGCCAAAAATAAAAAGAAAGGGGGATCTGTGAGGAGCGGTCCGGACTAGACTGGGTTGCTGGGGTTGAGACTTGTTCTGTGCATCTGCTCTCCACAGTGTGGCGCTGGGAGAGAAGTGAACGGCTTCTGCACGGCTGCCTCCAGTTCAACCAATAAACTGTAGGACTTGCTCCTGATTGGAGGAGAGCAGCGTACTCGGCATGTGGGCAGCCGAGTTGGGATTGGCAGAGGAGGACTATAAAGGAGGAGAGAGACGGCATGCACCAGGAACATCTAAGGGGAACATCTGAGGGAACACCAGTGCAGCCCCCCGAGAAAGCCGGCCGGCGGTGTGCCGCTCCCCTGCGGAAGTGGGGAATGTGGCCAGGGGGAACTGCCCTTCCACGGAGGTGGAAGGGATAGTAGCCAACCCGGGAAGAACCAGCAGCAAACCCGGGGAGGGCCGAGCAGACGAAAGAACAGCGCAGGGTCCTGTGTTGTTCCTCCACGAAGAGGGGGAGCGACAGGAAGAGAGAGACATCTTCCATCCAGTGGTTCACTCCACAAATGGCTGCAATGGCTGGGCCAGAAGTGGGCCAAGGTGAAACCGGGGGCTAGGAGCTTCTGCTGGGTCTCCTATATGGGTGCAGGGGCCCAAGGACTTGGACCATCTGCTGCTTTTCAGGCCATTAGCAGAAAGCTGGATTGGAAGTGGAGCAGCCAGACTCAAACCAGTGCCCATATGGGATGCCGGTGTCACATGTGACACCTTAACCCACTGCACCACAATGCTGGCCCCATGACATAGTTTGTAATACATTAACTCAAGTCTGTTTCTTGTCTACTCCAAAAGTCTCCACTGATAGCAGCATAATCACTCAGTTGCTTCATCCCACAGTACTTGCAGTAGGCTTGGAATAATACAAACATTATCACCCCTCAATGTGATTACTGAATACAGTTTAAAATTTTGCTTTCAAGATCGTAATGGGTTAAGCTGACGATGTTGGCACTGCGTATGTGTGACCTGTTGTGTCCTGGCTGTTCCACTTCCCATCCAGCTCCCTCCTATTTCGCCTGGGAAAGCAGTAGAAGATGGCCCAAGTATTTGGGCCCCTGACACCCATATGGAAGACCTGGAAGAAGTTCCTGGCTCCTGGCTTCAACCTAGCCCTGTCCTGGTTATTGTGGCCATTTGAGAAGTGAACCAGCAGATGAAAGGTCCCCCCTCCCCTGTAACTCTGCCTGACAAATACATAAATAAAAAATAATAATCTTTAAAAAAGATTTCGCTTTTAAAATTCCTTAGGTATGATTTAAGATAAAGCAGTTAAATTTGAAGGGAGGTGAATTAACAGTTGGGAGATGTGTTCAGACTTTTATTGCATGCTTACATCAGGACAGTTTTGGTCCTGTGCTACAGGATATCTACAGGATATGAGGACCTATGTTGTAAATACTCACTTAGAATTTCTTCTACTGTTCCTCAAACTCGTATCTGATGTATTTCATCATTGCAATAGCTGAGCAAAATGATCTGTAAGTGATCAGCCTTTATTACTATTGATACTTAAAAAGTTGACCAAATTTGCCAGTGCCTCCTCTATTGTGTCTTTGGATGCTGTTACACCTGAGAGAAAGTCAGGGAGGTCCCTTACTTGGGGTCTTCAGTTGAGTCTCTCCAGGGAGGACAGTTGAGGAACTAGGGCTTGATTAAAACCTAGTATCCCAACGTCATGCAGCACGAGAATGTATCAGTCACGGAGGGTGAGCAGACTCAGGGTGAGAGGCTGGAAACTCGATGAACCATCTTTGCTTCCCAATCCTTCCCTTTCTCTCCCAAGGTCCACTTCTGCTATTTTCTTAATGTTTCCCCATTCACACCCCAGTCCTTTAAAAATTCTCTCTCATAGACTTCTGGAATATATTGGGTTAGTATTAGGGCTGTGCAAAGTATAATAAATAGAAGAAGAAATTCTCCATCTCAGTAGTCTGAAGCAATGGGATTGAAAAATAAAGGTACAAAACAAAATTTAAAATAGGGAAGTAAAATAGATTTTAAAATCTTGGAAAGGTTTAAAGTAAGGACATACTCAAATGTATTCAAAAGGTGATTAACTTTGTTTGAATTTTGATTCAGTGAATAACTTTCTAGGCACATTTCAAAATGTAAATAGAAGGGCCTGCACTGTGGCATAGCGGGAAAAGCCCCAGCCTGCCGTGCCGGCATCCCATTTGGGTGCTGGTTTGTGTCCCAGCTGCTCCACTTCCCATCCAGCTCTCTGCTATGGCCTGGGAAAGCAGTGTAAGATGGCCCGAATCCTTGGGCCCCCGCACCCATGTGGGAGATCCAGAGGAGGATCCTGGCTCCTGGCTTTGAATCGGTGCAGCTCTGGCTATTGTAGCCATTTGGGGAGTGAACAAGCGGACAGAAGACCTCTCTCTCTCTCTCTCTCTTCCTCCCTCTGCCTCTCTGTAACTCTGCATTTCAAATAAATAAATAAATCTTTAAAAAATAGCACAATATATTAACACAACAAAGGTTGGTATTATAGTTGACACTAGATATTCTCAAAGGAATAAGTGCCTCCACTTAGGCCAGGCACTCTGACGTGGGATCCAGGTGAGAGATTCAATTTTTCTATTTAAAGCTTTTTGAAAGTATTTCCCAATTCTGTGATAATTTAAGGGAAAAAAAGTACATATTGTGGAAAATCTGAACGAGGATATACTCTCATGCTCTTATATCAGAGTTTTGCATTTTGTTGATAATCATGTTGGTGTTAATTTACCACCTGAAGTGTTTTTTAATGTATTTCTTGCATAGGGTTATATCAAATGGCAGTAGCCTGTGTCTGTTCTTGTGTTCCTGTTTTCTTTTCTAATATTTGTTTATCTGAAAGGCAGAATGACAGAGGAAGAGAGAGAGAGACAGAGAGAAAACATCTTCCATCCATGGTTCACTTCCCAAATGGCTGCAGTGGCCAGGGCTGGGACAGACTGAGCCTGGAGCCAGGAATTCCATCTGGGTCTCCCACATGGGTGGCAAGGACTCCTGCACTTGGGCCTTCTCCTGTTGCCTTCCCAGGCACATTAGCAGGGAGCTGGATAGGAAGTGGAGCAACTGGAGCTGGAGCCCATAGAGGATGTTAGTGTTGCAGGCAACAGCTTCACCCACTGTGCCACAACACTGCACACTCTCCGTTTATTTTTTTTTCGATGTTAGTAAAACATCTTTTTTATAACTTTGCTAAAAGAATTGAACCTATAAGTGTTCAGTTCTCTAGCTATAACTGCCAATTTATGAGAAACAAATGAGAGATACATATTAAAGGATACCATGAGTTTGTGATTAGCAAAGTCCAGGCTGTAGAAAACCCTATGTAACAAATACATGGTTTCTTCAGCAGAGAGTTGCAAGGGAAAAGGAGACAGGGAGGAAGGGCAGGTGTGGGGGACATTAAAAAAAAGGGACTGAGATAGAAAACAAGATGTTTGTGTCTATGCAACAAAATAAGGTCACTGTGCTACCCCAAAAACACCAGAAGAACTTGTCTTTCAGCCACAATGAGGAGCTTCTGTATCCATTACCTATGTCTGTATCTAGTCTCCTTGCTCTGAAGTCAAGGGTTATTGAGTGACCTAGTCATAGAATTGCTAGGCAATCCAACACCCTTCCTGAAGTCATCAAATCACTCAAAGAGTCCATCCTTCTAACACCCCTTACCGGGACTCCCTGGGTTCTTCATGCACCAGCTAAGAAATGAAATTGTTCAGCAGCTGCTGTATTCTTGGTCATAAAGCTTTTGACAGGAGCTAAAGAGATACCAACCAATGACAATATATAAATTTTTAAAAATCCCGATTTAAACAAATAGTAAATAGTGAAGACAAGACAAATTTGAAACTAGATATTTGATACTAAGCAATTACTGTTTTTGGCCTTTTTATTTATTTATTTATTTGAAAGAGTTACACAGAGAGAGAAGGAGAGCCAGAGAGAGAGAGAGAGAGAGAGAGAGGTCTTCCATCTGCTGGTTCACTCCCCAACTGGCTGCATTGGCCAGAGCTGTGCTGATCCGAAGCCAGGAGCCAGAATCTTCTTCCGCGTCTCCCACATGGATATAGAGGCCCAAGCAAGGACTTGGGCCATCTTCCACTGCTTTCCCAGGCCATAGCAGAGAGCTGGATCAGAAGAGGAGCAGCCAGGACTAGAACCTGCACCCATATGGGATGCTGGCACCAGCACTGCAGTGCCGGCCCCTTTGGTCTTTTTTTTAATAATGCTTTTTTAGAGATACATGTTTTATGCTATGATGTCTGAGTCTCACTCCCAAATGTCCTTCTGATATTGGAATTTGACCCCCTAAAATATAATACTGGAATGTGGCCCCTTAAAGTTCCCCAGAAGTCCCATCTGGGGTGCCACACAATATCATCATATGTTTATTAATAAGTTCCCAGTATTAATAAGCCCATGTGGGTTCTTGCCCAATATTCAGAGAAGAATTCTGAATACCGGCATAAATGAACGAGGCAGCATGATACATTTTAAGCTTTAAGTGTGAAAGATGCACAGGAGAATGAGAGCTTTATCTAACAGAGAGAGGTAAATCTGGGTTCATACCAAGTACCGGGAACTAGCCACATAGAAGAGCATGTAGGCAAGGAAGCATGGGGTGGGTGGCCTGAAGGCCACACGCCCTGGAGGTGCAGGGCTGCAGCCAGCCCCCTACTGGCAAGAGGCCAGAGAAAGGAAAGAAAAGAGAAAGGGCCGGACACACCCTGGTCCAGGCTTTTAGCCCCTTTTCTTTCTTTCTTTTTTTTTTTTTTTAAAGATTTATTTATTATTTACTTGAAAGTCAAAGTTACACAGAGAGAGGAGAGGCAGAGAGAGAGAGAGGTCTTCCATCCAATGGTTCACTCCCCAGATAGCCGCAACAGCTGGAGTTGTGCCGATCTGAAGCCAGGAGCCAGAAGCTTCTTCCGGGTCTCTCAGGCGGGTGCAGGGGCCCAAGGACTTGGGCCATCTTCTGCTTTCCCAGGCCATAGCAGAGAGCTGGATCTGAAGAGCAGCAGCCGGGACTGGAACCACCACCCATATGGGATGCCAGCACTGCAGGCAGCGTCTTTACCTGCTATGCCACAGCACCGGCCCCTTAGCCCACTTTCAAAGGGGAGTGGTTAATTAACCTGATTGGCCAGTGGGTGTTCAGGTGTGGCCAGGTAGGGGCATGAGGTCATCACACAGGGGCGTGGTGGAGGCGTGGTCTTCCAGACCACAAACCTAATGGATTTAACCTGTATGCCTGCCTAGCTCACCTGGAGAGGGAAGTGGTTAAGAGGTGCTGATGAATGAAGATGGTCAAAATGCCAACTGCCAAAGGGAATCCTATTCTTGTCAGTGTTTGAAACTTTCCAGAGACTCTCCTAAAAGTTATTTAAATTTTACTTATTTGAAAAGCGGAGACATTTTCCCATCATTAGTTTACTACCCAAATGCCTGTAGCAGCCCAGGATCAACCAGGGTCTCCCACATGGGTGGCAGGAACCCAAGCACTGAGCCTTCATCAGCAGTCTCCATATCAGCAGGGAGCTGGACCAGAAGTGGACCAGGCACTCTGACGTGGGATCCGGATGTCCAAAGCGGTTACGACCACTCTGCCAAACGAGAAACCCAATAATTTATTTTTGACGTTTTTTAAAGCATGGAGGAATCTTGTAGGATTAAAGAAAGGGCACTCCCTAAAAAGTTGAACACTTCGTTCAAAGGGCCAGAGATTGCTCTTTCTACCTCCGCCACATGGATCCGGACAGTCAAGGAGGTGTTCCTAAGTATATCAGGCAGATAAATGTCTGAATTAATAAAACTGGATCTAAAACCCAAATATTCCGGGGCAGTAAGTTAAGGGTCCTTCTGACATCCCACTAAGCTCGTTTGCCTCCTCCCCACCACCCTCTCCTCTTCCCTTCCAGAGTCTCTGCATACACCCAAGATGGTGACGGCTGCGGACAGCGAACTAGGTCAGCTCCGCTTTCCCGAGTGTGCGCAGGCGGCAGGCCGCGCAGGCGCGTGTGCGCTTCCCTGGCCGACCTTGGCGGATCGCGCCTGCGCAGTGAGGAGCGGCGCGCGGCTGGGCTTTGAGCTGGCTGCAGTCTGTCTGAGGGCGGCCGGAGCGGCTGGCTCAATTAAGATGAGGCTTCTGCTGCTTCTCCTGGTGGCGGCGTCGGCGGTGGCCCGGAGCGAGGCCTCGGCCAACCTGGGCGGCGTGCCCAGCAAGAGATTAAAGATGCAGTACGCTACGGGGCCGCTGCTGAAGTTCCAGATTTGGTGAGTATACGCGCCGAGCCCCGGCCTCCCCGCCCCGCCTGTCTTCGGCGCAGCTCCGTACGCGAGGCCCCGGCTTCGCGGCCTAGGTGGCTGCACCTTCCTTAGCTCGGAAGAACAGCGCCAGGGCCCTTCCTTAGCCTGCCGTCTCCCCCGCGGGTCGATCAGACGCCCCTCTTTTCCTCCAGGTACAGCTGCCGACTCGTTGTTTGCCTCCTAGGACTGGAGGAGTGGGGCAGGAGGGCAGGAGAAGGTTAAACGCTGAAAGGCGAGGCCGGGGGGACGCTTGTCAGTCCGGAGGAGCTGTCGGCGCATCGCGCCATGCTGCCCCGGCTGCCTGCGGCTGGGGCGTGAGCGGGCGCTGCGTTGGCGGAGCAGCTGCAGGCGGTTGTCACTCAGGTCGCGTCTCCTGCCGCTGTCGCAGCCCGGCCGCCCGGCAGGTGAGGGGCACGGGAGCGGATGGAGTGGCCGGCGCCCGGGCTCCTGGAGCTGCGCGGCTGACTGCTGAGTGGGGGCGTGGAGAGGCAGTGTGGGGAGGCTGGCTCCCAGTTCAGCGTGAGAAAAGCAGCGCCTGGCTCCTCTCGGCTTGGACGGTTCGCTCACGGAACAGCCGGGGTTCTCTCCGGGGCTCCCTACTCCCGCTCCGCAGGAGATGCCTTGCGCTGGCACCTCTTCCTGCCTTTCCGATGTCATGGGCACTCACATAGGAAAAGAACCCGGCAGTTTTCAACGCTGTGATTTTTGTGCTCGGCTAGTAGTTAAGTGTTAGAAGCAGGGCAGGAGTGCTTTCTAAAAGGTAAGTGGACCCGAGGAAGGTTTGAACAGCTAAGGTTAGAAAAACAACAGAAAACGAAAATTGTAAAATCGCAGACGGGAGAATCTTACACCCTAAAAGATGACATTTTCTCAGGATGGATGGTCAGATTAGTAAACCTTGAGAATCCTGGTACTTATACTCCAGTGTTGCTGTTAGCTGTAATTTATTTAAAATCAGCTTTTTTTTTTGTATGTTATAGTTGTAGTTTTCTTTTTTTTTAATGAATATAAATTTCCAAAGTACAGCTTATGGATTACAATGGCTTCCCCTCCATAACGTCCCTCCCACCCGCAACCCTCCCCTTTCCCACTCCCTCTCCCCTTCCATTCACATCAAGATTCATTTTCGATTCTCTTTATATACAGAAGATCAGTTTAGCATACATTAAGTAAAGATTTCAACAGTTTGCTCCCACACAGAAACATAAAGTGAAAAATACTGTTTGAGTACTAGTTATAGCATTAAATCTCAATGTACAGCACACTAAGGACAAAGATCCTACATGAGGAGTAAGTGCACAGTGACTCCTGTTGTTGACTTAACAAATTGACACTCTTGTTTATGGCATCAGTAATCACCCTAGGCTCTTGTCATGAGCTGCCAAGGCTATGGAAGCCCCCTGAGTTCACCGACTCTGATCATATTTAGACAAGGCCATGGTCAAAGTGGAAGTTCTCTCCTCCCTTCAGAGAAAGGTACCTCCTTCTTTGATGACCCGTTCTTTCCACTGGGATATCACTCGCGGAGATTTTTCATTTAGTTTTTTTTTTTTTTTTTCCCAGAGTGTCTTGGCTTTCCATGCCTAAAGTACTCTCATGGGCTTTCCAGCTGGATCCGCATGCTTTTAGGGCTGATTCTGAGGCCAGAGTGCTGTTTAGGACATCTGCCATTCTATGGGTCTGCTGTGTATCTCACTGATGACGTTTAGGTTTTATACTTCAGCAACTAGCTTTAACATTGGAAACTAATCAAGTATTTAAAAATTTAAAAACTGAGTTTAAGCTAGAGAGTCAGAAAATAAGATGATGGTAAGACTTTATTTTTGGAGTGAAAACCAAAAGCCTTGTAATCTCTTCCTGATTAAAACAACAGCAATAATTCCCTGTTCAGTGGACTGTGTACCTGGACTATATAATCGTTTTTAGAGTACTGTTTTTTCTAATTTTTTTCCTTAATTTTTAAAATTAGAAAGTGGTAATTATTTTGCCAACCTACAGAAATTGTGAAAGATTAAGTGTGATGCTCTGGGAATTAAATAGATGAAATAAGACTGCAGTTTTCAAGTTGTGTAGTTAGTCTTTATCCTCCCTTTCTAGCTCTTCATTGCACTGCAGGTTTTCCTGAAATACTCTTTGTTGTATTTGCTTCAGTTGGTGTACTTGTCACAGTGGTTTACCAGAAGGGACTTCTACTGAGGAGGTTCCTAACAAGGTTTTCACAGTGTGTAAACAAATGTAGGAAAGAGCAGTGATTCAGTCCTTCAGATTAAACTTTCTTAATTTAAAAGTTCTTCAGTTGACTTTTGTAGTCATCCTGACATGTAGATCACAAAAATGCTTCAATTTTTTATATTTATGTAGGAAATACCTTTATTAATATGCCTGCCAAGTATAAAAAATTTAGTTCCTCATCTGTTACTTTTTTTTCGTAAAGATAATCTGTTTACAGTAGTCAAAATTATTGTTTTGCTAAAATCTCTTGAATATTTATTTGCAAGTTTGGGAAAGGAGAGTAAGCGAATCTAACTAAGGATAAATGTGAAAAAATTATAATTTTTAAAAATTTCTTTTTTATTTTCACACGTAGAGTTATAGACAGTGAGAGGGAGACATAGAGAAAGGTCTTCCTTCCGTTGGTTCACTCCCCAAATGGCCGCTATGGCTGGTGCTACATCGGCCTGAAGCCAGGAGCCAGGTGCTTCTTCCTGGTCTCCCATTTGGGTGCAGGAGCCCAAGCACTTGGGCCATCCTCCACTGCACTCCGGGGCCACAGCAGAGAACTGGAGTGGAAGAGGAACAACCAGGTCTAGAACCCAGTGCCCATATGGGATGCCGGCGCCGCAAGCGGAGGATTAACCAAGTGAGCCACGGCGCTGGCTTCGAAAAAATTCTTTTAATTTTTACTTTCATTAATATGAGAATAGCTTCCATATATCTTATAGACACAACTCTGATAACCGTACTTCCCTTCCTCCCTCCATCTCTCCCCCTTTTCTTTTTTTCCTTTAATTTTTATAATATACTTTTTTTTGAGAATATTTATTTGAAAGAATTATAGAGAGATAGAGGCAGAGAGAGAGAATCTTCTACCCGCTAGTTCGCTCCCCAAGCCAGAAGCCAGTTGCTTCTTCCAGGTCTTCCATGTGGATGCAGGGACCAAAGGACTTGGACCATCTTCCATTGCTTTCCCAGGTGCATTAGCAGGAAGCTGGATCGGAAGTGAAGCAGCCAGGATATGATCCCATATGGGATGTTGGCACTGCAGGGTGCGGCTTTACCTGTTGTGCTACAGCGCCAGCCCCCATACTTTCTTTTCTTTCCCCAGATGGCAGCAATGGCTAGAACTGTGCCGATCTGGAGCCAGGAGCTTTTTCTGGGTCTCCCATGCGAGTGCAAGGGCCCAACGACATGGCCTTCTACTGCTTCCCCAGGCCATAGCAGAGAGCTGGATAGGAAGTGGAGCAACTGGGACTGGAACCAGCACCCATTTGGGATGCCGGCACTGCAGGCGGCAGCTTTACCTGCTATGCCACAGCGCCAGCCCCCATACTTTCAATTTACTTTATAATGCCAGGTTTAATGCACCACTAACAATAATGTTCAACAAAAGTAAAAAGTAGACCACTGTTCCACAAAAATATAGAAAAGGGCTATAAAGAAAAATCATAAGATGTCATTTTTTTCCTTGTGTTCTATATTAACTACCACATGTCAGAGAAAACATAGTATTTGTCTTTTTGGAAATGACTTATTTCACTAAGCATAATGGTCTCCAGTTACATCCATTTTGTTGCAAAAGACAGGGTTTCATTCTTTTTTATGGCACACATATATACCACATACACATATATACCACATTTTCTTTATCCAGTCATCAGTTGATGGACATCTGGGTTGTTTCCATATCTTAACTATTATGAATTGAGCTGCTGTAAAGATGGGAATACACCTAACTCTCTCATCTGCTGATTTTATTTCATTTCAGTAAATTCCCAGGATTGAGATGGCTGGATCATTGGCAGATGTATTTTCAGATTTCTGAGGATTCTTTGTTTAGCATTTTGGGTCTCTTGTGTTTCCATATGATTTTAGGATCACTTTTTCTAAATCTGAGAAGAATTTTATTGGTATTTTGATTGGGATCGCATTGTATCTATAAATTGCCTTGTATAGTATGGGTATTTGATTATACTGATTTTTCTAATCCACGAACCTGAAGATTTTTCCATTTTTTTTCTGTCCTCTTCTGTTTCTTTTTAATGTTTTGATTTCAATTGTAGAAATCATTCACCTCCTTGGTTAAATTTATCCCAAGGCATTTAAATTTTTTTTGTAGCTATTGTGAATGAGAGTGATCCTATAAGTTCTTTCTCAGCCATGGCATTGTTTGTGTATACAAATGCTGTTGATTTTTGTATGTTGATTTTATAACCTGCAACTTTGCCAGACTCTTAGGAATTCCCATAGTTCCTTAGTGAAGTCTTTCAGTTCCCCTATGTATAGAAGAAAAGAAAATCTTATTTTTTTGTTGCAAATTTCAGTACTATAAAAGAGTTTTTCTTTCATTAATTACCACTGTTAACAATCAAGAGAAAATTGTGATTTTTTTTTTTTTTTTAGATTTATTTATTTGAAAGTCAGAGTAACATAGAGAGACAGAGAAAGAGAGAGGTCTTCCATCTGCTGGTTCACTCCCCAGATGGCTGCAACGGCCAGAGCTGTGCTGATCCAAAGCCAGGAGCCAGGAGCTTCTTCTGGGTCTCCCACGTGGGTGCAGGGGCCCAAGAACTTGGGCCATCTTCTACTGCTTTCCCAGGCCGTAGCAAAGAGCTGGATCACAAGTGGAGCAGCTGGGACTCAACTGGCACCCATATGGGATGCTGGCACTGCAGGCGGTGGCTTTACCGGCTATACCACAGCGCCGGCCCCAAGAATTGTGCTTTCAATTTTTTTTTTTTTTTTTTCTTATTTTATATTGATTATGAGAAGTTTTTCTTGGCTTTTTTATTTATTTGAAAGGGAGAGAGACAGAGATAAATGGAAGTTTTCCATTTGCTGGTTTGCTCCCCAAATGTCCACAATGCCTGGGGCTGCCCCAGGTCTAACCAGAGCTAGGATCCCAATCCTGGTCTCCCAAAATGACAGTGAGCTATGATCAGCTGCTGACTCCAAGGGTGTGCATTAGCAGGAAGCTGGATCTGAAACAGAGCCAGGTCTTGAACCCAAGCAGTTTGCTGGGAGATTGCAGGTGTCCCAAGAGGCATCTTTACTGCTGTGCCAAAAGCCCTCCCCATTAGTACTTTTTCTTTTTTTTAAAGATTTATTTTATTTATATGAAAGGAAGAGCTAGAGAGAGAGAGACAGAGACAGAGAGAGAAAGAGAGAGAAGTCTTGAATCTGCTGATTTACTCCCCAAATGTTGCAACAGCCAGGTCTGGGCCAGGCTAAAACCAGAAGCCAGGGGCTTCTTCCGGTCTCCCAAGTGGATACTGGGGCCCAAGGACTTGATCTGTCCTCCACTGCTTTCCCAAGCACATTAGCAGGGAACTGGACCAAAGTGGAACAGCTGGGAACCAGCCCGTATAGGATGCTGGTGCTGCAGGCAGCAGCCTAACCTGTATGGCCCCAAGTACTTATACTTACGTAACACATCACCTGAAGGTAATTGTGCCACTTTTGTCATTGCTAGTAGAACAAAGTAGCAACACAGTGCACAGTGGAATTAAAGGGGGAGAGAGATAAGTGCACAGAATAGCTGAAGACAAAGTTTGCTATTCTATGTGCATTTTTTTTTAAATGTTCATTTAACCCTTGCTATGTGCCAGGAACTAAAGAAAAGATGTGACCACCTTATGTAGATATGAATGAGAGGGATGTGCCTAACTCATGAAGCCTACAAAAATGTCTCATTATTACTCTATGTAAGTGAGGTTTTTATTGTCAGATAATTACACAGTAGAATTAAGTAATTTATTTATTTGAAAACCAGAGTTGCAGGGACAGAGGGAGAGATGAAGAGAGAAAGGTCTTCCATTTGCTGGTTCACTCCCTAAATTTCCACAACAGCCAGGCCAGAGCCAGGAGCCTGGAGCTTCATCCCGTCTCCCAAATAGGTGGCAGGGGCACAGGTACTTGTGCCATCTTCCACTGCTTTTCCCAGGCCACCAGCAAGGAGCTGGATCAGAAGTGGAGCAGCCAGAACCGGTACCCATTTGGGATTCTGGTGTTGCCGGCAGTAGGTTAACCCATTACACCACAACACTGGCCCTATAATTAAGTAATTTTTTTAAAGATTTATTTATTTACCTGAAATGCAGTGAGACACAGAGGGAGAGATCTCATATCCACTGGTTCACTCCCCAAATGGCCACAACAGCTGGGGCTGGGCCAGGCCAAAGCTAGGCCCACATGGGTGGCAGGGACACAAGTATGTGAGCCATTTTCTGTTGCTTTCCCAGGCATGTTAGCAGGGAGTTGGAGTGGAGGCAGAGAAGCTGGGATCAGAACCAATGCTCCGATATAGGCTCCTGACTTCAGCCGGGCCAGGCCTCAGCTGTTGTGGGCATTTGAGGAGAGAACCAGTGGTTGGAAGATCTCTCCCTGTCTTAACTCTGTCTTTCAAATAAATACATTTTATTAAAAAGAATAACTATGACATACTGATGATTGTGAGGTAAATCCTGATTTTTTAAGAGATGCTAAATATAGAAAAATTAGGCTTCTTGGGATTAATGAATAAAGGTGTACTAAGAAGTTGATCCAAATGGTCATTTAGTAGTCTTAAAGTGTGACTACAAAACAAATAAAATGGTGACTACTATACCTACCAATAAATTAGGGTTTTAAAACTTTATGCTTATGTGGAGTTTAGTCACTATTTTGTTTTGATTTTTACCATTTTTTTCCACAAGCAAATAGCTGCAGCATCTAATTGAATACTGTGCACAGAATAGTTGTTTCTATTTAATAATGAATGAAGCACTTAGTTCAGAGCTGTTCGATGCAGGTAAAATATGGCAGTGATTTTAAAGGCTTGATATCATCTTACAGAAAGTTGAAACATTTTCTTGGGGCTGGTGTTTTGGTACAGTGGGTTAAACTGCTGCCTGCAATGTTGGCATCCCATGAGTCCAGGCCCTGCTGCTTTGCCAACGATCCAGCTCCCTGCTGATGTGTCTGGGAGAGCAGCATAAGATAGACCCATGTAGTCGGGTACTTGCCACCCATGTGGGAGACCCAGATTGAGTACCAGGCTACTGACTTGGCCCAGCCTCGGCCATTGTGGCCACCTGGGGAGTGAACCAGTGGAAGGAAGATCTTTGTTACTGTCTCTCCCTCCCTTTGTAACTCTGCCTTTCAAATAAATAAGTCTTTTAACAACAAAAACAAAAAAAGTTGAAACATTATTTTCTTAAAATTTACTGCTTAATGAGGTAGCTGGTGGAAAACAAAGTTGAGTATATCATTTAGAAATACCAAAATAATTTAATAAATTTTGACTAGTTGACGGAAACTACTCATTTACTGGAATAGAGATTTGGAGACCCAGGCTCTTTTTTTTTTACCTTAAAGATTTTCTTATTTATTTGAAAGGCAGAGTTGCAGAGACATCTTCCTTTCACTGGTTCACTCCCCAAAAGGCTGCAACGTCTTGGAGTGGGGCTTGATCAGAAGCCAGGAGCCAGGAGCTTCTAACCCACTTGGGTCCAGGGGCCCAAGCACGTGGGTCATCCTCACTGCTTTCCCAGGCCATTAGCAGGGAGCTGGATCAGAAGAGGAGCAGCTGAGACTTGAGCTGGCACCTATCTGGGATGCCAGTGCCGCAGGCAGCAGCTTTACCTACTATGCCACAGCGCTGGCCCTGAGACCCAGGTTCTTAACTGATCTGCTTTTTACCTACCCTTGGAATTATACTTGGTATAATTGTGCATCTGTGTAATGAAGATGTTGGTTGCATTTGATGTACCTCTGATATTCTGATTTCTTTTTTACTGTTAGGAGGCTTAAAGAAAAAAAATGGCCGGCGCCGCGGCTCACTATCCTCCGCCTTGCGGCGCCGGCACACCGGGTTCTAGTCCCAGTCGGGGTGCCGGATTCTGTCCCAGTTGCCCCTCTTCCAGGCCAGCTCTCTGCTGTGGCCAGGGAGTGCAGTGGAGGATGGCCCAAGTGTTTTGGCCCTGCACCCCATGGGAGACCAGGAGAAGTACCTGGCTCCTGCCATCGGATCAGCGCGGTGCGCCGGCTGCAGCGGCCATTGGAGGGTGAACCAACGGCAAAGGAAGACCTTTCTCTCTGTCTCTCTCTCTCACTGTCCACTCTGCCTGTCAAAAAAAAAAAAAAAGCATGTATTTGTGTTTGTGTTTTCTGTCTTTGTCACTGAGACTATAGTTGGAGCCTTCTGGTTCCTCTGATGCGTAGTATACTATTGTTGAGGAAGAAATCTCATTGGGTAGTTTTATCATGAGCTACTGGTAATCAAGTTTGTAGTGACAGCAACATAGTCTAGCTTTTGTTTTTGCCCTTTTTTCCCCATGTCACTTTCTCCCCCCCTTTTTTTTTTTTGGTTCAGTTTTAAGAAGGTACAATTTTTTGTGTGTGATAAGATTTGAGAACCAGTTGTACGGTAGAAGAGACAGAAATAAACAATATTTACAGTTGGAACAGTATTTTCCAGCAATATTTAAAGTTGGAGAGCTTTGCAGAGAAGGAAATGAAATCTTGATGGGAATTTCTAGCAGGAGATACAGAGAAAATGCTTTACAAGCCAAGGGAAGAACATCAGTTTAAAGCACCCAGTGCTTACTATTGTTCCTTGTTGTTTTCATTATGTCTGTATTGCTGTGACAGAAGTAAGTTCAGTTAATAAACCTTTGAAAGCTTTCCTCTTTGACTTTCAATTTAAAAAGAAATAAAATTAAATTTCTGGTATACATAGTTTTATAGATATGTGTGCATGTAAAGAGTATCCTTGAAGACAGAGAAATATGTAATTTAAAAAAAGTTATTTATTTGAAAGGCAGAGAGGGAGAGAGAGATCTTCCATTCCAGGGTTCACTCCTCAATGACTACAGCAGCCCTAGGGCTGAGCCAGGCTGAAGCCAGGTTCCAGGACCTTCAACTAGGTCTCCCATGTGGGTGCAGGGGCCCAAATACTTGAGCAGTCTTCCACTGCTTTCCCAGGTTGCAGCAACAAGGAGCTAGGTTGGAAGTGGAGCAGCCGGAACTCAAAATGGTGCCCACATGGGATGCAGGCTGCAGTTCAACTTGCTGCACTGCAACACCGGCACCATATGATGATCTGTGTCAACAATAATAGTATTCCGGAAGATCAGTATGCAGGGCCGGCGCCGCAGTGTAACAGGTAAAGCTGCCGCCTACAGTGCTAGCATTCCATATGGGCACTGGTTCGAGTCCCAGCTCTATGCTATGGCCTGAGAAAGTAATGCAAGATGGCCCAAGTCTTCGAGCCCCTGCACCTGCGTGGGAGACCCGGAGGAAGCTCCTGGCTACCAATCGGTGCAGCTCTGGCCATTACGGCCATCTGGGGAGTGAACCAGTGGATAGAAGACCTCTCTGTCTCTCTCTGCAACTCTGCCCTCGAAATAAATAAATAAATCTTTAAAAAAAAATCAATATACCTTTAATTTAACCAGTGCTTTATTAGTTAACATTGTATGCTGGCCTGAATTTTTTACCAAATTACTTTGATAAGATGAATATTCTTAAATATCTCTGTATACTTGTTCTATTATTTCTGTGAAATAAATCCTTAGAGGTAGAATGTTACGGAGGCAGGCATTGTGGCACACAGCAGGTTCAACTGCCACTTGAGATTCCAGCATCCCATATCAGGACACCTGTACAAGTCCTGGCTGCTCTGCTTCTGATTCAGCTTTCTGCTGGTGTGCCTGAGAAAGCAGCAGGTGATGGTCCAAGTACTTGGATCCCTGCCCCTCAATTTGGTAGACCCAGATGGAGTTCCTGACTCTTAACCTTTGGTCTAACCCAGCCCTGGCTGTTGCAGCCATTTGGGTAGTGAACCAGCAGGTGAAAGATTTCTCCTTCTGCTGTTCTAAATTTAACACAAATAAATAAGTAAATTGTAAATCTAAAAAAAAAAAAAGGATTATACCAAAGGGCATCATGTTTAAAAAAGATTTTTTAAGGTGGGTTTGTTTCTTTGAAAGGCAGAGTTACAGAGAGGGAGAGATGAATCGATCAATCGATCTTCTATTCGCTGGTTTACTCCGCAAATGGCCACAACGGCCAGAGTAGGGCCAGGTCAAAGGGTGCAGGGGCCCAAGTATTTGGGCAGTGTGCTGATGCTTTTCCAGATGCATTAGCAGGGAGCTGGTGTAGAAGTGGAGCAGCTAGCAGTCAAACCAGTGTCCGGATGGAATGCTGGTACTACAGGTGGTGGCTTTACCTCTATGCCACAGCGTGGGCCCCACATTCTAAATTTTGACAGTTGAGTTGGTTAATGTTCTGGAAGATCATAGAGTAGGTTGGGTGTTTTAAAATTTCTATCTTGTTCCACTGTAATCAGAAAATAACATTTTCTGTTTCTGCTTAATGGGTTTTCTTTTTTTAAAGATTTATTTATTTTTATTTATTTTTTAAAGATTTATTTATTTGAAAGTCAGAGTTAAAGAGAGAGAAGTCTTTCATCCTCTGGTTCACTCCCCAGATGGCCGCAACGGCCGGAGCTGCGCCGATCTGAAGCCAGGAGCTTCTTCTGGGTCTCCCACGTGGGTGCAGGGGCCCAAGGACTTGGGCCATCTTCTACTGCTTTCCCAGGCCATAGCAGAGAGCTGGATCGGAAGTGGAACAACCGAGACTTGAACCGGTGCCTATATGGGATGCTGGCACAGCAGGCGGTGGTTTTACCCGCTACGCCACAGTGCTGTCCCCATCGTTTTATTATTTTCAATTCTACTAGTAGAGAGGAGGAAAGGATAGATTGTTTTCTAAAAAGGTAAAATATAGGTATTTTATGACATAGGGAATTTGTAATGACAGAAAGATACACCAGGGAAATGACAGTTTACCCTCTACTTGCCCTTTCACTTTCACCCTCATGTTTGTCATTTGTATGTTTTGTGGACTTGTTTACATGTTACCTTATGATTGTTTCCCAGGATTTGCTATGTATTTGTGCTTAAGAAATTAGATTGTGAATTCCTTTTTCTAATGTGAAAATAAACCTACCTTCGTGTGTGTATATATATCATTCTTATATGCCTTATCTCTTGAGTATAGTGGGAGCTGATTATTTCAAGTATCAGTACAGAATGCATGCTGTGACAAAATTAACCTTTGCCACATTGTTGACTTTAATAGACTAGACCTTTGTCTTGCTCAGTGAGAGACCTGATTCCTGACTCCACATATAGTGGCTACACCATACCTATTGCATCACAAGTCATACTACAGATTTCTTTTCTTTCTTTCTTTCTTCTTCTTTTTTTTTTTTTTTTTACTTTTGTCCTGATCTGAAGGCATTTTCCTTCCCTTGAGGAGAATTGTGCTTAAATTTTTTTTTAAGATTTATTTATTTATTTACTTGAAAGGTGCAGTTAGGGAGAGTGAGAAAGAGAGATATATCTTTCATCTGCTGGTTCAATCTCTAAATGATCACAATGGCTGGACTTGGGCCGATCCAAAGTGAGGAGCTAGCAGTTTCTTCTGAGTCTCCCAAGTGGGTGCAAGGGCCCAAGTACTTGGGCTATCTCCTGTTGCCTTCCCAGACACATTGGCAGGAAGCTGGATCGGAAGTAGTGCAGCCTGGATTGAACCGGTTTCCATATAGGATGCTCTCCTTGCAGGTGGTAGCTTTACCTGCTGTGCCACAGTGCTGGCCTTAGAATTGGGGTTTAGAGTCTCAGAATTTGAGTGGCTTCACATAATTTGGGTTCTAATTCACCTGTTAATCACAAGGAAGTTAACTGTTGTTATGAGTCTGGTCATTTATAAAGTGGGGATAAGAAGACTTCAGAGGATTGTCCTGAGGGTTAAATAAGAGTATAGCTAGCTAGCAGAGTAGCTTATTCTAGGACATAGATAGTCAGTACATTTCCATGGAATTTTTTTCTCTATTTAAGTCAGAAGACAAAGATTGTAAATAGTAAGCATGTTTGTCTTTTTTTTATGCTAATAGTTTAAAAAGCCACTTGTTGTTACATTCTCCATTAACTTTCAAATTTTATTTTACTTATTTGAGAGGCAGAAAGAGACAGATCTCTCATCTACTGGTTCACTCCCCAAATGCCTGGGAACTTGGAATTCAGTCCATGTTTGGCAGAGACCTAAGTACTTGAGCTATCATAAAGTACTTGAGCTATCATAAAGCCTTCTAGGGTGAGCATTAGCAAGAGGTTGGAATTGGGTGTGGAGCTGGGACTTGAGTCCAGCCATTCTGACCTGGGATGTGAGCGAATGCCACATGGGTCCTTTGGGATGTGAGCAAATCCCACTGTGACAAATGCAGCCCCTTTTATTCTTTTAGTCAACTCACTTCGTGATTATGTGCCTTTCTGATGCGTATCTTTTAAAAATATGTTCTAAACACAAAAAATCATTTGTTTTTGAAGTAGTTTTTTCTTAAAGATTTATTTGACCGACAGAGTGACAGAGGTCTTCATTCAATGGTTTGCTTCTCAGATTCCTACAATAGCCAGAATTTGGCTGAAGCCACACACCAGAAACTCCATCCAAGTTTTACCCTGTGGGTTCAAAAACCCAAGTACTTGGTCCATCCAACATCTGTCTCTCAGGTGCATTAGCAGGGAAGCTGGATCGGAAGTGGAGGCTGGACTCAGTCCTAGGCATTCCAGTATGGGAGGTGGGTGTCCCACGTGGCAGCTTAACCTGCTATGCTACAACACTTTCCCCTGAGGTAACGTTTTAAAGAAACTTTACTATTTCTTTCTCATTAGGAATGTTTGTGACTCTAGGGGCAAGAACTGCATAGTGGTTAAGACACTACTTGGGACTACTATATTGCATATTGTAGTGCTTGGGTTTGGGTCTGGGCTCTGCTTCCAATCCAGCTTCCTGCTTAATGCACACTTTGGGAAGCACCAGGTGATGACTTAGGTTGTTGGGTTCCTGCTGCCTACATGAGAGATCTGAATTTAGTTCCTGGCTCCTGGCTTTGGCTTGGTCCAGGCCTGGCTTTTGTGGGCATTAGGGAGTGAACCAGCAGATGAAAAATCTTTCCCTGTATGTTTGTCTCTGTGTGGGAGGCCCAGAAGAAGATCCTGGCTCCTGGTTTTGGATCAGCTCAGCTTTGGCCATTGTGGCCATTTAGAGAGAGAGCCAGTGGACAAAAGAATTCTCCCTCTCTGCCTGTCTCCTTTCAAAAAAAAAAAAAAAAATAGGATACATGTATTTATTGGAAATGCAGAGATAGAAAGAGAGGTCTTCCATCTGCTGGTTCACTCCCCAAATGACTGCAACAGCTGGGGCAGGGCCAAGCCAAAGCCAGGAATCAGGAGCTTCTTCTGGTCTCCCATGTGAATGAAGGGGCCCAAGTGGGTCATCCCCCACTTCTTTTCCATGTGCATCAGCAGGGAGCTGGGTTGGAAGTGGAGCAGCTGGGACTCAAACCAGCACCCATTGAGCCAATACCTCAATCGGAGGCTTAATCTTCTACACCACAGCACTGGCCTTGTTAATCTTGTCTTTTTATCCACTGGTTGTAGACTGATATTAGGTGAACGTTTGAATAAAGTCAGTAAGAAACCAGGACTCTCAACCTCTCAGGAGCCACTGTAGGCTCATTTTGTGTGTTTTTACGATGGAGGGCATTGCAGTGTTCCAAGAGTGAGGCAGCTGGAAGATGAAATCACCTGATTTCATATAACACAGCTCCTTAATCTGATAAGATGCCACCTCTTTAGTTGTTTTTGCAACTTTTTTTTTTTTTTTAAAGATGTATTTATTTATTTGAAAGGCAGAGTTACAGAGTGGCAGAGGCAGAGAGACAGTCTTCGATCTGCTGGTTCGCTCCCCAGATGGCCAGCATGGCTGGAGGTGGGCCAGACCAAAGCTAGGAGCCAGTAGCTTCTTCCAGGTCTCCCACATGGGTGCAGAGGCCCAAGGACCTGGACAATCTTCTGCTGCTTTTCCAGGTGCATTAGCAGGGAGCTGGATCGGAAGTATAGCAGCTGGGACTTGAACTGGCATCCATATGGAATATCGGCACTGCAGGTAGTGGCTTTATCTGCTGTGCCACAACACCAGCTCCTGCTTTTGCAACTTTTTGAAAAACTGAGCAAATTAAGGTCTACATCTTTAAAATTCTTCCAGAGTGTTTGAGCACTCTTGTTTACAACTTTAAAAAAATAATTATTTACTTTTGAGGCAGAGAGACAGACAGCTCCCATTCAGAAGCCCACACAGTGACTGGGACTAGGCCCTGGGGCCAAAGCCAGGTGCAGGGAACTCATCCAGGGCTCCCACATGGGTCTCAGGAACTCAGTTACTTGAACCATCATCTCTACCTCTCAGGATCTGCATTAGCGGGGAGCTGGAGTTTGCAGCCAGAATTGGAAATGGAACTCAAGCACTCAACTGTGGGTTGTGGTCATCTTAACCTTTAGGCCAAATGCCTACTCTCTGAAACTTACTTCTAAGAAGCATTTATCCCGTTAGTTTATTCTTATTTCTGGTACGGTGTAGAGAATATCTTGTTCAGATTTCATGCTTAAAATACTTAGAGCAGGTGATTAATCAGACAAATGTCTGTTAGTACTTCCGCTACCAAATAGACCAAGGAGAAATGAAGATTATATAAAAAAAGTAATGTCAGTATTCTGCTGGAGCTTGATCAATGCTGTGTGTAATTAGAAACCAGTGTTCATACAATATCTTCTTAATTTTCTTGGTGGGAAGTGGGGGAAACATTATTGGGATGCAAGTAGCAGAAACTCTTTTGAACTGGTATAAACAAAGCATTTAGAAATGCATTTAAAGATTTCTAAAAGGGTGGTTTTGAAACCCAGAAGCAGAGATGGCCTGAAGTAGGGAACTGAAAAGCCTGATTTTTATTTTTAATTTTATTTATCTATTTTTACTTACTTGAAAAGTGGAGAGACAGAGAGCAGTTTTCCATCCACTGGTTCACCGCCAAATGCCAATAACAGCCAGGGCTGGGCCACGTTGAAACTGAGAGCCCAGAACTCAATCTGAGTGCCTTATGTGGGTGGCAGGGGATCGAGTTCTTTGACCATCACCATTACCTCTATGGGGTGCATGTTAGCAGGAATCTGGAATCAGAAACAGCCAGGACTTGAACCCAGGCACTCTTATATGCGATTGGGGGTCTCAAGTTGTATCCCAACCACTGCACCAAATACCGCTCCCAAGAATTCATTCATTCTTCTCTGATTCACATTTGTACTTTTCTCAGTCAAGTGTGCTTCATTTTTCTCTTTCTCTGAAGTTTGATTTATCTCCACTTAGTCCTGTTGAAAGAATATGACTCTCCTATCAGCTTTGGTGTTAACTGTCATTTAACAGTTTTTAAAATCCCAATTCTTCATTCTAGAGAGGGCACTTGGGGCTTTCCTGTGACAGATTCGCCTTTCTGGAACATTAGCTATAGGAAGAAGTTGGGTCTCCTGTGTGTGAGTGGGTCATTGTGAATAAAAAGGGAGAGTGAGGTTTTTTTTTTTTTTTTTTTATTTCCTTGCAGTAAACGCAAGATATTCGTTCATGATGTGAGAATTTGGTAGGCTCAGGTTTGATACACAGGCAGGCATTTGACTACAATTAGATGTGGAGAAGGGAACAGTGGGATGGTTGGCACTGTGAATTAGGAAACTGGACATGTGATGAACTCTAAAAGCACAGGATCTGTTAGAAATAGCATAGATGAGGTTTTTCTGTATTTCTTTAATTTCCTTTCTAGTTATTATATCTAGATCATTTAATATGTAAGCAAGCTCTCCCTTTGGAAGAGTACTGTGTGAAAAATACATTAAGCCAAGCAGTTGTAGTGGTTGACTCCATATAGAAAAGATATATTTAGGCTGGCGCCGCGGCTCAATAGGCTAATCCTTCGCCTGCGGCACCGGCACACTGGGTTCTAGTCCCTGTCGGGGTGCCGGATTCTGTCCCGGTTGCCCCTCTTCCAGGCCAGCTCTCTGCTGTGGCCAGGGAGTGCAGTGGAGGATGGCCCAAGTCCTTGGGCCCTGCACCCACATGGGAGACCTGGAGATGCACCTGGCTTCTGCCATCGGATCAATGCGGTGCACCGGCCACAGCGGCCATTGGAGGGTGAACCAACGGTAAAGGAAGACCTTTCTCTCTGTCTCTCTCTCTCTCTCACTGTCCACTCTGCCTGTCAAAAAAAAGAAAAAGAAAAGAAAAGATATATTTAAATAAAGATTTATTTATTTATTTGAAAGTCAGAGTTACACACCAGAGAGAAAGAGAGGCAGGGGGAGAGAGGTTTTCCACCTGTTGGTTCACTCACCAGATGACAGTAACGGCTTGGAGCTGTGCCGATCCAAAGCCAGGAGCCAGGAGCCTCCTCCAGGCTTCCCACATGGGTGCAGGGGCCCGAGGACTTGGGCCATCTTCTACTGCTCTCCCAGGCCATAGAAGAGAACGGGATCGGAAAGTGGAGCAGCTGGGACTCGAACCGGCACCCATAATGGGATACCTGCGCCGCAGGTGGCAGCCTCACCCACCAGTCCCTGATTGTTTTTCAAGATTAGGTATACTTACAGGACATATCTTTAGTGTAGCAGTTAAGATGCCCCTTGGGATGCCCACATCCCATATCAGAGTACCCAGGTTTAAGTCATGACTCTGCTCTTATTTCCAGCTTCTTGATAATGTGCACCCAGAGAGGCAGCAGGTGATGGCTTAAGTACTTGGGTCCCTGCCGTTCACATGAGTGAACTAGATTTAGTTTTAGGCTCCTGGCTTCAGCCTTGCTCAGCCCTGTAGATGTAGATCTTTGTCATGGCCTTTCAAGTAAAAAATTAAATAGAGAGGAAGAGGAGGGGACAGGAGTTAGGTTTACTTTTTAAGAACCTTTGGTCGGCAGAAGGAATAGGTAACTGCTTAGCGTTTTCAGCATGTTCACATATTTGTTGTTGGAGGTGGACTCAGACTGGTACTTTGACTTGACCTGGTAAGACAGAATAATTTGAAAGAACTAGGGTAATGTGGTAGATGTGGAATGATTACTAATTCTTTACATGTGCTTTTAACATTTTCCTTTCTAGATAAATAGTAGATATGTTTCATTTAAAAATTTTTTTTAAAAATTATTTTCATTTTATTTGCAAGACAGACTAAGAGAAATCTTCTATCCCCTGGTTCATTCCCCCAAATGCTTACAGCAGTCAGGGCTGGGCTAGGACACTGGAACTTAGTCCAGATTTTTCACATGGGTGGAGGGACCCAAATACTTGAGCCAGTATTTGTTGCCTCTCAAGGTGTTTGTTAGTGGGCAGCTGGATCAGAAGCAGAGTAGCCCTCTAATGTGGTATCTGAAGTGGTGTTTTAACTGCTGTAGTAAACACTCGCCCCATGTTTTATTTTGGAAGACATCCATCTGCAATAGTGATTGCTACTCTTAAAACAGAAATTTTGTTTTGGGGGCAATAATTGCATAGGGAAAAAAGTTCCTTGATTTTTCTTTTTCTTTTTTTTTTATAAAGATTTTATTTATTTATTTGAGAGATAGAGTTACAGTGAAAGGGAGAGACAGAAAGAAAGATCTTCCCTCCGCTGGCTCATTCCCCAAATGGCCGCAACGGCCGGAGCTGCGCCGATCCGAAGCCAGGAGCCAGGAGCTTCCTCCTGGTCTCCCACACGGGTGCAGGAGCCCAAGGACCCAGGCCATCTTCCACTACCTTCCCAGGCCACAGCATAGAGCTGGATTGGAAGAGGAGCAGCCAGGACTAGAACCTGCGCCCATATGGGATGCCGGCGCCACAGGTGGAGGATCAACCTACTGCACTACGGTGCTGGCCCCAGTTCCTTGGTTTTTCTTCACAAGTCTGAAGCATATGAAAGGAGGAGCACAATAAATAAGCATGTCTAATATGTTGCGTAGTCTTGTAAACTGATTGACTTTTTAAAAAGTAAGTACAGTTTAAAATTCTTTTGGAGCTGAACAGTATATCCTTTTCTATTTGGAGTTTCACACAAAGGTGTGAGACTTAAGACTTTTTGGGATCAGAAGAACCACATAGATTTAGACATCAAGGCACAATTGTCAGAGAGGTGAATAAGGGGCTGATGTCCTGGCTCAGTGAGTTAAGCCACCACCTGCAAGGCTGCATCGTATGTAAATGCTGGTTCCAATCTGTGCTTGCAGTCCAGTTCCTTGCCTGGGAAACCAGCAGAACATGGCCTAAATGCTTAGGCCCTGGCTACCCACGTGGGAGACCTGGATGGAGTTTCAGGCTCCTGGCTTTGGCCTGACCCTGCCCTAGCCATTGCAGCCATCTGGGGAGTGAGCCAGCAGATGGAAGATCTCTGTCTCTCTCTCTCCCTCTATAACTCTGACTTTCAAATAAATAAATAGAAAGTTTTAAATTTAAAAAGTTAAATAGTACAAGAAAAAACTGGTGAATTTATCCTCTAAAATGTGTTTTTGTAAATTGAAATCTAGTATTTGAACTATTTTACCCCATAAACTCCATGCTGTTCCCTTGGGTTGGTAGTGATTAGTTTTTTCTTTGATTAACAATGCTGGCCCTTCAGGTTTTACTCTAGTAGAATATAATAACTGACCTGGCTTCTTCTATACCAGGTGATACCATCACCAACTCATGAAATGTGTTCCTTAAATCAGTGCATAACAGTCGTATTTGAGTTTGTAAGCTATTCTGTTGGTACTGTAGTGCCACTGCATATTTTCTGTATATATACTCCTTCGTGCCTCTGAAGGTGGGTTGTTAAGAGACTTTAATGGAGAAGATTAGATGCTGTAGACTTAATTTCCAGAATAATTAAAAGGATTTTCTGTTATAGTGCTAAAAATTACCTTGCCAGTCTGTGTTTTTTGGCACAGATTTTAGAGGTAGAAGCAATCTAAGAGTTTAGTCTAAGTTCCTTTTCCTTCTGTGATTGAGCAAATAAATTTGCCCAGTTAGGGGCAGAGTGGGAATAAAAAAAATTCATATCTCATGCTTTTGTGTTCCAAATTTAAAAGTCTCAATTTTAAACAAATAAGAATTGTCTTCATTTCATTGTTGGTACAAGCCATTGCTTGGGAAAAAAAAAAAGGTTAAATCACTGTGAGAACTCAAGATAGGTGGTAGGTAATTGCTGTTGCCAAAATAACCCAAATACATAAAGTTTAATGTTTTAATAGCAGGATTTATTTGAGTAGGAAGTAACTTAAATCTATAAAATTTATAAAAACAAAAATAAAAAAAAAACACAAAACCTCCATGTACCCATCATCCAACTTCCCTTATTAATAATTTGTAATGGATCTTAAAAATTATTACCAAGATTAATTTTTTCTTATCTAACTATAAAGTAAAACTATATGTATTCTAAGCCACTTAATGGAAATACATGTATTTTTTTGCAGTGTTTCCTGAGGGTATAGGCGGGTGTTTGAGGAGTACATGCGGGTTATTAGCCAGCGGTACCCAGACATCCGAATTGAAGGAGAGAATTACCTCCCTCAACCAATATATAGGTAAGTAAACTTAAGTAACTTAAAAAGAAAACAGTTTTTTTGATTTTATAAACTTTTAGTTTTCATTAGTTACTTTAATTTCTTACTTGGTTATGATAATATACAGAGAATGCAGATTTATAAATAGCAAGTTTATTTGATCCAAATATACATAGCTTTTTCTTTAAGAAGCAATAGGGTCATTTCAGAGATGGCAGCCATTCTAAGGATGTATCTTCCTACTTAGTTTTTATGGAAATAGCTCAATAACTCCTCTAAAGTTTTCTAGAAAAGCCGTGATATTAAATTCTGTGCTGTCTTAAGTTAGTGTTTTAAAAGACCAATTCTGAGGAATTTTATAAGTTCATTTTTTGATTGATTTAAAAGATTAAGCTTTTTTAAGGTGGGAAAGATTTATACAACCTGAAGAGAACCAGAGTATTAAATGTTTTTTTAAAAAACTGTAGTAAGCCTTAGCTATCTTTTCTGTAATTAGTAACGTAGGTTTAGTGTCTAGAAATTGTCTATACATATGTACTTGAATTATTAAATTTTAAAGTAGATGAGAAATTATGGCTTCTGCTGAATTTCTTTCTTTGTTTTGACAGACACATAGCATCTTTCCTGTCAGTCTTCAAGCTAGTATTAATAGGCTTAATAATTGTTGGCAAAGATCCTTTTGCTTTCTTTGGCATGCAAGCTCCTAGTATCTGGCAGTGGGGCCAGGAAAATAAGGTATGTAACTTAATAACTTTGGCAACTGTAGGTTTTTAGGTTGTTAGTGAAAATATTTTATTGATTTTTTTTCTTTTAATTGAGTATTTGTTACTGATTGACTTGTTAAATGCATGTTATCTTTGGGGAGGTCACTTAATCTCCCTTAACCTCAGTTTTCATATTTACATATTAAGAATGATTATTTTGGCCGGCGCCGCGGCTCACTAGGCTAATCCTCCGCCTAGCGGCGCCGGCACACCGGGTTCTAGTCCCGGTCGGGGCGCCGGATTCTGTCCCGGTTGCCCCTCTTCCAGGCCAGCCCTCTGCTGTGGCCAGGGAGTGCAGTGGAGGATGGCCCAGGTGCTTGGGCCCTGCATCCCATGGGAGACCAGGAAAAGCACCTGGCTCCTGGCTCCTGCCATCGGATCAGCGCGGTGCGCCGGCCGCAGCGCGCCGGCCGCGGCGGCCATTGGAGGGTGAACCAACGGCAAAGGAAGACCTTTCTCTCTGTCTCTCTCTCTCTCACTGTCCACTCTGCCTGTCAAAAAAAAAAAAAAAAAAAAAAAAAAAAAAAAAAAAAAGAATGATTATTTTGGTGGCATAAGAGGTATTACTTTAGCAGAACCTGGGTGCAAAGTAATTAATTATTTGATTTTGATTATAGAACCACTCAGATCATATTCTGTAAAACACAGTATGGATATAATGTGGGCTTTTTATACTATTGGGGGCATTAATAGGTTAGTTCACAACTAAAAGGGGATTTTACATTAACTTGTTCTTTCAAAATTCTTCTTTCTCTTAAATATTTGTCTTAATTTTTCTGTTCTTGGCACTCTGTTGGGCATACTGCCTGAAAGAACAGCAATGAATATGCTGAAGAATCTTGTGCTTTTATTCCCTTTCCAGGATCTTGCTGCAACATACATTCTTTCTAGATCACCTGTATTTTCATCCATTTTGCTTAAAATTTTTTTTTTTTCTGGAGGGTGTACCATTCTGTCTGAAATAGCAGTTATTTTTATATGTCTTGGGTGGGATCGCTTTGGCTTCCCTCTATGAAGTGTTCTCTTTTAGAGTTGTCTGGTCTTGTCTTAGTTTTAGATTGAATGCCTTTAGCAGACTCTTACATAGTTGTATTTTTTTTTCTTATGGAACCACCTGTTTCCAATAACAGACAAGACTTAACATGAAGAAGTGCTGAGGTACTATCTCTAGTTGAAGTGTGTCTCTACTCTTATTAACAAAATGTTGATTTGCAGAGGATTAAGAGTTGGAAGTTGAGTACTTATGGATAATGTTTTATGCTGTATTTATTGATTCCAAATTATCTTTTGTGCATTTTACTACTATGTGTAGACTTAGGTGCTGCTGATCTAATGTATAAGAATGTATTTTAAAGCTGCAGCTTTCAAGACAGTTGCTATGTATTGTTCCCATGAAAGTAGACTTGGGTTTCCAAAAACTAGAAACCCTTATGAAACAACTCTGTCCAGTTCAAATGGGACAGGAGGAAATACTGTTTCTCATCTGCTCTAGAGACATGAGTTATTTTTCTGAAACAGTTTGTCGTGAATTGACATTCTCACTATATCCTATTTTTAGTCCAGTGATTTTGTTAAGTTACAACTTTTGTCCAACAAGGGGCTTCTAGTCCCTTTAGGGAGAGTAAAGATTTGCCTTTAAAAGGTGAATGAGTGAATTTTAATATGTCAGTGCTCCTTTACTGCTTCTTTGTTTGATTTAAAGTGATGTGTTTGAAACATAAACAGGTTGTATTGAATACATGGAGTTGCTGATTATTGCATCACTAGTCTCTTGTGAATTCATATATTAAATTATAAAAGTGGTAACAGCAACTCTGCTTATACTGATATTCTTGTTTAACTTATTAAAGCTGTTATGATATTATGAGATCTCTGGGGAGTAATATGTATAAATTATATAAAATATGAATATCCTATATGAGGGAACTTCAAAAAGCTTGTGGAAAAATGGAATTAAAAGATGTTTGGTTTGGTGCAAAAACATTTGAAATCCGTGTATAGTTTTTTCGTATTTCTCATTTTCCATGTTCATTTTGAGGACCCCTGATATGCATGGATTTCAAAATTTTTTGCCCCGGGAGTGAACATTTGATGTGTTGGTTAAGATGATGCTTGAGATGCCTGCATCTCATATTGGAATTCCTGGGTTCAAATCCCTGCTTCTGCTCCTATTTTCATCTTCCTGCTGATGCATACTCGGGAAGGGAATAGGAGGTGATGGCCCAGGTGGGTGAGTCCATGTCACCCAAAAAGGAGACCCAGATTGACTTCCAGGCTCTTGGCTTTGGCCTGGCCCAGCCTTGGCATTTGTAGAGATTTAGGGAAGAAACCAGTAGATAGATCTTCCTCAATCTGTCCGTGTGTCTCTGTCTTTGTCTCCATCTCTCTTTCAAATAAATTAGAAAATAATTTTTGTACCAAATTAAACTTAGCTTTTAATTGTATTTTCCACAAATTTGTGGAAGTACTGTAAGTTCTTCAGCATATTTATAGCTATGAATTAATACTGTGTTTTTCTTGCTCTGAATGTATTATCTGAACATATGGAATAGCAGTGATAGTTGGTATGAAGCTTTAAGGTGAATTAAAAAATAGAATTACCAAGTAAAGAATGAGATTATACATTAAAAAGATTACTATGTCTTAAGCTGTGATGGTGTTTTGACTTTGCCTATTGTGCTTAATTGTATTTTCTTTTAGGTCTATGCATGTATGATGGTTTTCTTCTTGAGCAACATGATTGAGAACCAGTGTATGTCAACAGGTGCATTTGAGATAACTTTAAATGGTAAGTTCTGAATAGTTGATAAATTTTAAATGATTTATAATGGGCATCCAGCTTTTTTTTTTAATAATAAGAGAAACTTCTTTAATGTTCATGTAAAAGAAAAATTTATTTGAAAGAAATTGTGAAAATTCAGGATATAGAAGAATTTGGAAAATTTCAACTACTCTCTGTCTTGACCTTCACATTTTGAAATTCCTTGAAGAGTTGGCCCTCCTGTTATGTTGTTTCCGTGGTCCTTATTCATTTTCATGCCATAAAATAAAATCTGTATGATGATCCCTGACCTTTCTTTTAATTGCTGTGGAATCTTAAATATATTGTGCTTCAAATAAACTCTTGATTACTTAGGCTTCCTACAATTTCTGTGGACTCTAATTTGCTTCTTCTCTGACAGTTCTGATTTAATTAAAGGCAGCATTATTTGTTATAACATCATATTCTCTTATTCTCCTTATTTAATGGATTATCAGATCTTCTCAAGACTACCTCCTCAGTTTCTCAAAACTCTGCTTCTGTTTGGTTTCACTGCCCCATGCTAGTCCATGCCATTAGTGCTTTGTTTACTGTGTTATCCATTCTCTAAATCAGTGGTTGGCAAAAATGACCCTTAAGCTAACAATGATTTTTATTTTTTTTTCAAAGATTTATTTATTTATTTGAAAGTCAGTTACAGAGAGAGGTCTTCCATCTGCTGGTTCACTCCCCAGTTGGCCACAATGGCTGGAGCTGTGCTGATCCGAAGCCAGGAGCCAGAAGCTTCTTCTGGGTCTCCCATATGGGTGCAGGGGCCTACGGACTTGAGCCATGTTCTACTGCTTTCCCAGGCCATAGCAGAGAGCTGGATCGGAAGTGGGGCAGCTGGGACTTGAACCGGTGCCCATATGGGATGCTGGCACTGCAGGTGGCAGCTTTACTCACTATGCCAAAGTGCTATCCCCGGTTTATGTATTTTTAAATGGCTAAAATAATGTAGTATATAAATACCTTATGACACATAGGAAATTTAAATTTCTGTATATATAAATAAAGCTTTGAGTTTCAATGAAAAATTCATGGAGATTTATCTTTCTCACTATTTAAATACTTATATAATATACTTGGCTTTGTCTGTTGATTTGTAAAGCCTAAAATATTTACTCTCTCACGTCTTATAGAAAAATTATCCAATATCTGCTCTAAACAGTAGTTATTGTTTTAAAATGTAGGCTTCATCTTGTCACCTAAATGTCTCAGGTTCATTATTAAATGACTTGACTTTTTAACTTGACCAAAAGACTTGCCAGAGCTGGAGGTCTGCAGACTGGTCCTATGGTTTCTGTTTTTGTTTGTTTGTTTCTTTTAAGATTTGCTTATTTGAAAGACAGAGTTAGAGAGAAAGAGGGTGAGGCAGAGGAGAGAGATTTTCCATCTACTGGTTCACTGCCTAAATGGCTACAGTGGCCAGGGCTGACCAGGCCAAAGCCAGGATCCAGGAGCTTTTTCCTGGTTTCCCACATGGGTGCAGAGGCCCAAGTACTTGGGCCATCCTCCGCTGCTTTCCCAGGAACATTAGCAGGGAGCTGGATTGGAAGAGGAGAAGCCAGGACTTAACTGGTACCTATCTGGGATACCAGCAGACTGCGTCTTAATCTACTGCACCACAGCACTAGCCCCTGTTTTTTAAATAAGGTTTTATTTGAAAACAACCAGGCCTATTTGTTTATATATGGCCTGTAGCTGCTTTCAGGTTACAGTGAGAATTGAAGAGCCCTGACAGAAACTGTTTATCTTTCCTGGCCAAACAAGTGTTTAGTCTTTGACCCTTTTACAGTTTGTTGACCTCAGTCTATTCTTCCCACTTCTCCAGTCTCCATGTTACCACTGCTCTCCTTTATTTCAGTTTCACTGACTTTCTCTCACTATTCATATGCCACACTCTTTTCTACCTTTTATCCTTCTATTGTCTGTGCCTGGAAGGTTTTCTGTCCCCATGAATCCTCATTGTGTCTTTTTTTTTTATTATTAATTTTTTTTTGACAGAGTGGACAGTGAGAGAGAGAGACAGAGAGAAAGGTCTTCCTTTGCCATTGGTTCACCCTCCAATGGCCGCCACAGCCGGCGCGCTGCGGCCAACACACCGCGCTGATCCGAAGGCAGGAGCCAGGTGCTTCTCCTGGTCTCCCATGGGGTGCAGGGCCCAATGACTTGGGCCATCCTCCACTGCACTCCCTGGCCACAGCAGAGAGCTGGCCTGGAAGAGGGGCAACAGGGACAGAATCCGGCGCCCCTACTGGGACTAGAACCCAGTGTGCTGGTGCCGCAAGGCAGAGGATTAGCCTAGTGAGCTTCGGCGCTGGCCTCATTGTGTCTTGATAATTTATCTTTTAGATCTCATTTTTTATGAAATTAAAATATTACATTTATTGTGGTGCAAACATTTTTGAAATTCGTATGTATTTTTTCATAATTTCATAATTTGAGATTAACTGAAGGTGTTTTACATACTAACCATTTCCATCTTTGTATGAGAGATACAAATTGGAAAGGAGGAAGTCAAATTATCCCTGTTTGCAAAGGACATGATTCTATGTATAGGGGAACCAAGAGACTCCACTAAGAAATTATTGGAACTCATAAGAGAGTTAGGTAAAGTTGCAGGATATGAAATCAACACACAAAAGTCAATAGCATTTATATACACAGATAATGTCGTAACTGAGGAAGATCTTTTAAGATCAGTCCATATACAATAGCTACAAAAAATTTAAAACCTTGGAACAACTTTAGCCAATGATGTGAAAGACTTCTACAATGAAAATTACAAAACATTAAAGAAATATAAGAAAAGACCAAAAAATAGGAAAAATCTTCCATATTCATGGTTTGGAAGAATTAATATCATGAAAATGTCCATACTACCAAAAGCAATTTACAGATTCAGTGTCATCCCAATCAAAATGTCAATGACATTCTTTTTTTTTTTTTTTTAAACTTTTATTTAGCAAATATAAATTTCCAAAGTACAGCTTATGGATTACAATGGCTTTTCCTCCCCATAACTTCCCTCCCACCCACAATCCTCCCAGCTCCTGCTCCCTCTCCCATTCCATTCACATCAAGATTCATTTTCAGTTATCTTTATATACAGAAGATCAATTTAGTATATATTAAGTAAAGATTTCAATGGTTTGCAGCCACACAGAACATAAAGTGTAAAATACTGTTTGAGTACTAGTTATAGCATTAATTCACATTGCAACACATTAAGGACAGAGATCCTACATGAGGAGTAAGTGCACAGTGACTCCTGTTGTTGACTTAACAAATTGACACTCTTGTTTATGGCATCAGTAAGCTCCCTAGGCTCTTGTCATGAGTTGCCAAGGCTATGGAAGCCTTTTGAGTTCGCCGACTTCAATCTTATTTAGACAAGGTCATAGTCAAAGTGGAGGTTCACTCCTCCCTTCAGAGAAAGGTACCTCCTTCTTTGATGGCCTTGTTCTTTCCACTGGGATCTCACTCACAGAGATCTTTCATTTAGGTCTTCTTCTTCTTCTTCTTCTTCTTCTTTTTTTTTTTTTTTTTTTTTTTTTTTGCCAGAATGTCTTGGCTTTCCATGCCTAGAATACTCTCATGGGCTCTACAGCCAGATCCAAATGCCTTAAGGGCTGATTCTGAGGCCAGAGTGCTGTTTAGGCCATCTGCCATTCTATGAGTCTGCTGTGTATCCCACTTCCCATGTTGGATCGTTCTCTCCCTTTTTTATTCTATCAGTTAGTATTAGCAGACACTAGTCTTGTTTATGTGATCCCTTTGACTCTTAGACCTATCAGTATGATCAATTGTGAACTGAAATTGGAGATCTCAATTTAAATGATACTACTTCTCTGACTAATCAGTGATGCAGGCTTATGTACAAGGGTATTTCAAAAGTTCATGGAAAGTATGAATTCAGTTAGATGTAGAGGCAGGTATTTTAGCCTGTTATTTAAGACACCTGCATACCATATCTAAAGAAAATTCCAAGGTTCAATTCCTGGCTCCAGCTCCTGAATCCAGATTCTTGTTAATGCAGATCCTGGAAGAGAGATGTGATGGCCCAAGTGATAGGGTTCCAGTCTGGGGCTGTTGTAGGCATTTGGAGAGTGGACCAGTAGATGAGAGCCCTCTGTCTCTATGCCTCTTAAATTAAAAAAGCAAACAAAAAGGATTTATTTTGGTGCATAAGAATTTTGAAATCTAGACATTGTTTGCTCATAACACATTTTTCATTATCTTTTGAAGACCCCTTCTGTGTGCCCCTCATTTCATTTAAAGCACTCTTTAGTTTTAATTCTTTGGACACAGTTGTAATTTTGGGCAGTTCTTTTGTGTTTTCTCCTACAAGAACATAAACTAAGAGCAAGTGGCTTTTTGTTCACTCCTGTATCCCCAGTTATGTACATACACATGCAGTAATACTTGTGGAATGAATGTCTTGCTAGGGATTCCTATTTAAATTTGGGGGGTGGTTATCATTTCTTTTTATAGATGTGCCTGTGTGGTCTAAACTGGAATCTGGTCACCTTCCATCCATGCAACAACTTGTTCAAATTCTTGACAATGAAATGAAACTCAATGTGCATATGGATTCAATCCCACACCATCGGTCATAGCCCCACCTATCAGCACTGAAAACTCTTTTGTAAGTACTTTAAAAATACACATGACTATGTATAGGTTTCTGTTATTTCTTGTCATGAATCAGTAAGCTAGTAGTTAATGCATCTGTTGTCACTTGAGTTTTCAACTTAAATTTAAACAAATGATGTTTTCTTCATTAATAATTCATGTGTTTCAAGAGAAACTTATGTGCCAAAAGAAACTTATGTCAATAGTTGGGCTGGCACTGCGGCTCACTAGGCTAATCCTCCGCCTTGCAGCGCTGGCACAACGGGTTCTAGTCCCAGTAGGGGCGCCGGATTCTGTCCCGGTTGCCCCTCTTCCAGGCCAGCTCTCTGCTGTGGCCAGGGAGTGCAGTGGAGGATGGCCCAAGTGCTTGGGCCCTGCACCCCATGGGAGACCAGGAGAAGTACCTGGCTCCTGCCATTGGATCAGTATGGTGCGCTGGCCGCAGCGGCCATTGGAGGGTGAACCAACGGCAAAGGAAGACCTTTCTCTCTGTCTCTCTCTCTCACTGTCCACTCTGCCTGTCAAAAAAAAAAATAATAATAATAATTTTATCTTCAAGTTTTAATAACTTGGACTACAACTTAATATTTTTTTCCTTTTATTCTGAACAGTTAATGACCAGAGTTGATATATTGTACTGGAGTATGTATATGTGTATTCTTTTAATATGCTCAAGATAGAAAATTTATAAGCTAATCTTTGACTATGGAGAGTGTTAGTTAACTTTTGCTTAGCAGAATTATCAGATCTTTTCTGGTCAGTGAGTTGACTTTCTTTTTGCAAGAGTGAATTTTAAAATAAAATGTTTTTTTTTTTTTTTTTTTTTTCTTTCTATGTGTTTTTCAGACATTAAGGGATTTTGCAAGAGCAGCGTGACTGACATTATGAAGGCCTGTACTGAAGACAGCAAGCTGTTAGTACAGACCAGATGCTTTTTTGGCAGGCTCGTTGTACCTCTTGGAAAACCTCAATGCAAGACGGTTTTTCAGTGCTAGCACATTTTGGAATTCTGCACATTTCGTGGAGTGCAATAATACTGTATAGTTTTCCTCCCCCTCCCAAATTCACCCAGTTAATATTTTTTTTAATGTAGACATTACTTGCAACTTTCTTAGACATATTTGAAAAAGTAGAAAATTGAGTTACAATTTGATTTATTTTAAAGATGTCTGTTAAATCTGTTGTGCTTTTATATGAATTTTCATTTTTTATGGTTTAAAATCAGTCTTTTTGTGAATATAGCCAAAGTTCCCAAATACTTTATAAGAGTTCAATCAGACATCTCTAATTTGGCTATGTCCAATTTGTGTAGTTTTCAAAACACTGCAAATTGTGAACAGTGCATTATACAAGATTATAGGGGGAAATCTAATATCCAGAGTACTCTACCAATTTGTGTGTATGTGTATGTGTATGTGTGTGTGTGTGTATGTGTGTGTGATTATCAGAACTACTATAACACCAACTGCTTTTTAAGTCCTATTATGTAGTTCAAGTGTCTTGCCTTGACCAGTCTAATGAGTTGATTTAACTGGGCCTTTATACTTAACTAAATAAAAAACTAAGCAGATGTCAGTTAAATAAAAAAGTTTCAATTTATTGTTCAGTATACCTGTTAACATTGTATTTAACAATCGTCTCTCCAAATTTTTGTTTTTCATTCTCAGATAACTTCATAAGGCACACACTTTAGATTTACTTACATTTTTAGGATAATTGAAACTCACTCAATTGAATCTCTTTACAATGTTGATATTAGTTGTCTAATAGTTTGTCTAATATATCAGAATTGTATTTGAGGAACAGAATTGGAAAAATTTTAAATTTAATATCATTTTAGAGTTCTAAAAAGACAGTTAAAACAACTTAAACTAATAAAGACTATAAGAATGACTTAGCAGAAATAAGACCATAGTTTGGAAAAATAGTCATACTGCATCAATGATAACATACTTCAGCTTCTAAATAGGAATAAAGTGGTAGAGCCAGTAGTAGGCCTAGATTTGTTAGTGGAAATAAATGGATTTAAGGAAAAGTTATGAGGTAATTTTGGCGTTGGTTTCACCAACACTTAGGTGTTTTTAAGACCTTATGTGAGGATACTTCAAAAAGGGTCATGGGAAGTGGAATTAAAAAGCTGTTTATTTTGATGCAAAAATTGAAATACTTATCCATGAATGAGCTCCAAAAATTCATGAAAATGTGTATTATGAAAAACATATGTAGAGATTATGAATTTTTTTGTACCAGAATAAACATCTTAATTCATTTTCCATGAACTTTTGAAATAGTCTTGTACTTACTTACATGTTGTAACACCTAATGTTATACTTTGTCACTGAATATTTATCACTTAATATCACTTAATGTTCCTGATTGTGACAGCCTGAAGTTGGAACATACTAGAACCTCCAGATGATAGGACGTTAGTCTATTACTGACTCTACAAAATTGATTAAGGATTGTCCTTTTTATTAACCACATAGACCATTTATTAACAATGTTGACTTCTTCATATAATGATAAGAAGTGTTACAATTTAAACTGAAATTTCATTAGAGGTTGTTATTTGGGTATAATACCACTTTATATTTGAGAAGGTTTAAAACTTTGTTAATTTGATTGTGTACCACTCCAAACTGCTCATCTTCTGCAAGTTGAAATGTCTTGTTGAATGTTTCCAGAGGTCTTTCTTCAGCTAACAGACATTCCGCTAGTGACACAGTTAACTTTATGTAAACGTTCACAACTTGGGCTTTTGATGTCCCGTGGCCCTGACAGGTCAAACTGTGAAGAACCTAAGATTCAAATACAACTTTTTCCACGTTTGCCTTCGGTTGAGTAATGTGTCTTTTGAAGAATAGCTTTAAGTGACTTAGACACTGACAAAACTCAGCTGTTTTGTTGACACCCATCTCTCTTATGTTTAGCCATATTTAAATCTAGAGTTTAATAGAGTTTAGTGAAGAAAATTTAGTGGGAGACATGAATAAAAAATAATGTTAAGGAAATATGGAAAGTAAACTATTTATAATGTAGTTTTATTATATTCCTAACATTTTAAATTTATTGCTTATAAATTGATATAATATTTGAATTTATATTCCTAATAATTTGAATTTGTTGCTTATAAATTGGTATGGCTATATGGTTTATACATGTCTATGCACTAGTATATTAATTAGAAGACAATAGAAAATGCCAGCAAGTTGGCTGATGTTATTTGACTTTTTACTATAATTGCCATTATGGAAGAAATTATTCGTTATGTTAATAAAAAATGCAAGTAAAGCATGGCTTTATACCTCAATGTGTAAGGTGTGCAAGACAAATATACTTTTGGAATATAAATGGCATTATTTGCTTATGGCAATAGCATTATTAATGATAAAAATTGATCAGCCTTTATAGTGATTTAAAATGTAACAGGATCCCAGTGATAGTTCTTTCTTATTTTGAATGTTAGTTTGGAACCTTGATTAACTGGCAAACATTCCATCACTGTCATAATTTAAAATAATTCGGATTTTAAAATTAGCCCGCAGGATTTTTAAACATGGTTTGATATTCTGACGCTTTTTATTTATTTATCTTTTTAATCTGTTTTGGGAGAAATAAGTGAGGAAATGTAAAGTTTGGGGATTTACCTCTTTAGAATTGTGAAAATAAACTTTTATAATGCTGATGTGAAAGTAATCCCTACTTTGTGGAATTAAATCTATGCTAGAGCATGTTACATGGTAATGTTATGTAGGAAATTTTGCAATGTAAAAGTTGATGTCACTAATTAATATGTTTATTTTCTAATGACTTCTTAACCCAACCAGTGTTGACCATCCCACCTCAGCCTAGCACTCAGAGTCTTAACACTCTTGGGACTTACACTGCTTCTCAAGCCTTATGGTCACTTGTGCTTCCGTGCTGCTGGACTGGCAGCGGCTCTGTGATGTGCTGGAGTAGAGCAGGTTAACCCCACCCTTCAGAATGCCTGAGAAACTCGCCCTATCCCCAGCTCTGGGGAGAAACGAAATAAATCCTTTCCCTCTGTTGGCCAAACTTCAGCTGGGCTTTTCCTTTCACAGTCCCTGGCTTCTTTTTCCCTAGGCTTCAGAAAGGTAAACAGAAATTCAATAAATGCAGCTTCAAACTGTGTCTTGAAGAAAAATATAAGCTGGTTTTAGACACATTGGGAGGACTGTTGGGTCATCCATTCAGTATGAGGGCTGAGAGATGGTCTTCTGTTGCATCTTAAGTGTGAGCAAATAAAAAGAAGCAAAATGGTAACCATGCGGACACTCTCGGAGGTTTCTATACTTCAGACTGCCTAAGAATCACTGGGACAAATTCCTGGGCCCTACCCCTACAGATTCTGACTCACTTGTATTTCAAACAAGCTACAAGGTAATGCTGATTCTATCAGTCTGGTCCACACTGAGCAACCCTGTCCCATAAAGCAAGATGCGAAAGACTCATGACTCAGCCTAAAAGAAAATTTTGTATACTTGGTTGACTTTTATAGAATGGCATAATAGGAACACAAATTTAGTAAAAATGGGAACTCAGAAGATAAACAGTGAGGTAAGAGGGAATTGTTAACAAATTGACTTAATTGCCAAATTAATGTTATCAGCGCAGCATATCTTTTCTTCTTGGGTTACTTTAAAACTTTTCAGATGAATGTTTTAAAGGCAAATACTAAATCTTCTCAGCATAATTTAAAATAGTTGCCAGATTTTTCTCAAGCATGCCTGCATTTTATTCATTTCACAGTGACAGTTGAACTTGATTTTCACATTAAGCAGCTATTTTATAATTCTTACAGTTCTGAATAGGAAAAAGTGCATGCCTGCATTTTATTTGAGTAATTAATTAATGGCAACTCTTTGAATTACTAAGGAAACCCACTCTGAACTATTTTATGCCCCCAAAAGGAAAGGGATTAATTGGTTCATGGAACTGAACAATCCAATGTAGAATTGGCCTTGGGGATTCAAATAGGATTATCAGAACTCTGCTCTAAAGTGGCCTCATTTTCTCCATGACCCGGAGGGAAGAGCACGTGGAGTGAGAAGGGCAGAGTAGGGGAGTGTGGAAGAACGCCCAGGAGAGCGCTCTGCTGCAGCTTGCTCACATCTGCCTTGGATTCTGTCTCGGCCTCACTGGAGGTCCACTCCCTGACCCCGCTTTTCCCCTGCACATTGACTCTTCCCCCAACCCAGCCTTCTTCCCATTCGTGATCAAAATTTTTTAAAACAAGCCTGTGGCTTCCTCATTACAATCTGCTCAGATCAAGTACTCAGCCGTGTAAGCTAAGAATTGTCTCAGATGGAGGAAGCAACGCCTGATTGCTTGGTTAGGAAAGTCTCGGTAGAGCCTGGAGAGCAGGTTGCCATCAGCCCTCCCCTGGGCCGCTGGATGGGCTCATCTGCTCTGTGTATTGGCAATTACAGCACCTTTGTTTATTACTCTGGAGTTGCTAAGAACAAGTCTGTTTGCAGGAAAGTGTGCCGATGACATTTTCCTCTACATGTTAAAAAATTTTTAAAAATCCAGCTGAAGTTTTTCTTTTATAACAGCCCGTAAAAACTAGGGATAAGAGGCTCTCTTTAAGATTAAACTACATAATGTGTACTCATATAAACAGTGGTTTACTTGTATGATTCTAATAATTCTAAAATTCTGTATTATACAGGTATATAAAAATTTGTTGTGAAAGATTTTGGAATCTACTTCAGTACTCCAATTATCAAATAAAGAAAAGAACCAAGAGTGGTTTAAGTATCTTCCCTGGCTATATAGTTTCTGGCAAAAAGAAGCCTTAGGCGGGTTTGGGGAAAGCACAGTAAAAGTTCAGAGGACTGTCAGAAGTTTCTCCAGGTGGAAAGGGGAGACAAAGCAGTCTCAAAAATTCCACTTCACATTAGATTTTTTTTTTTAAATTCATTTACATTTATTTGAAAGGCAAAGAGACAGAAGCAGCTTTGAAGTAAGATGTCAAAAAAAAAAAAAGACTGGCTTTGGTGGTTCCCCCCCCCCCCCCCCAAAGCTGTGGTGTGAATAAGTTGCATGAAAAGAGATGATTAACATTCCAGGCCAGAAGCTTTGAGAAGTATCCTCCAACAATGACAACAACCTGTGTTAATCCTCTGGGCCTCTGTGTTCTTAGGCTGCCGGGGGGAGGGGTGGTGGTGTTGAGGGAGCTTTGGGATCTGCTGAGGACCAAGCAGGTCCAACTTGAAAGTCCACCCTGTCTTCTCCATCTACCTTCACAGCATCTGGGGGCGGGGGTTTCCATGTGTTACGGACTGTGGGCAGTAATAGCGGTGAAGACCTCTAACAAAGCTTATAGTACAGTAGAGGGGACAGCCGTGCAGCAGTGTTACAGCCGAACACAACGGGCGTTGGCTCTATGTCCTTAAAGGTAGGGTTTCCCATAAATGGAGGTGAGTACAAGGAGGATCAGCACATTAGAGTTGAGACAGCACAAAAGCACAAGATTTTTGTGATGATTCCTGTAAGGGGAGGGGCTGGGTCACAGCATATGTGGAGGAGAGGTGGAGGTGTGGGTAATCTGCTGGGGAGGGGCCAGCACTATGGCGAAATGGGCTAAGCCTCTGCCTGCGGTGCCTGCATCCCTTATGGGTGCTGGTTCATATCCTGGCTGCTGCTCCAATCCAGTTCCTTTCGTATGGCCTGGGAAGGCAGTGGAAGACGGCCCAAGTGCTTAGGTCCCTTCACCCATTTGGGAGACCTGGAAGAAGCTCCTGGCTTCGGATCAACTCAACTCTGGCCGTTGGGGCCATTGGAGTGAACCAGCAGATGGATGACCTTTCTCTGTCTCCCTCTGTCTTCTGTAGCTCTACCTCTCGAATAAAATAAATAAAATCTTAAAAAAAAAAATCTGGGGAACAGAGTAGAAAGGTAGGTTAGGACAAGATGTTTGAGGGCAGTGAGAGCTGAGGTGAGGAGCTGGCTGCCTCCTACAGGTACTAGCCAAAGAGGCTTTCTGAGCACATGGCCTGTAAATCCAGTCCGGGCTTTTAAAAGGTGATTCTGGCTGAAGTGAGCATCTAGGGGGCAGAGCAGGGAGGAGGGGTAGCTAGAGTTCTAGCGGAAGCATTATTCCAGCATTCTTGTAGCGTCATACCTCCAATCTTCTGACTTCGGATTATAACTTAGTAATGTATTCAGTTAAAAACCCCCAGTGCTAACTTTCGTGTTCATGCATGTTCCTTTTGTATTCTTCACTTCCCTTTCACGTTTGAATTCAGTGCCGTGCTGAACCTTGTGCTGCCTTAAAACCATCCTCCTTAAATCTAAAGTATCAAGTTTACAATTTAGTTTTTAACCTCTGGGAATTATTTAAATTCCTCTTGGTGTCCATTTTTGGATGGTTGGCCAAGGAGCCTCCCTTCTTGCCCTGAGAACATGAAACAATGCAGTGAAAGTGCTTTGAGGTGTAGTGTGATTGTTCGTCCTTGTTTTTCTCAGAAGTCATCCTTGCCCTTTGAGGCCCAGTCAATCCTGACTAGTCCCGAGTGACAATACACTATGTCTTGTGAGTATTGATTTCAGAGAGGACACTGATCCTAGATCCTCAGTAGGGGATATTCCTTGGTAATTCCAAGGAAAATTGTATGATGGAAGTTACACTGATTGTCCCCTTGAACTGAATCAGAAACTCCATGTCCTCATTCAATACAAGAATGAGTAGGATCTAGAAGTCTTACCTTGCTGAGATCTGAGTTCTTGTTAGACATAGTAGGCTCGGCTGCCTGATGTATTTAGAATCTTCACGGGGCCGGTGCTGTAGCACAGTGGATTAACGCCCTGGCCTGAGTCCTTGGGCCACTGCCCCCGCGTGGGAGACCTGGAAGAAGCTCCTGGCTCCTGGCTTCGGATCTGCCCAGTTCTGGAGTGAACCATCGGATGAAGACCCCTCTCTCTCTCTCTCTCTCTCGTCTCTGTAACTGCCTTTCAAATAAATGAATAAATCTCTTTAAAAAAAAAAAAGCATGCTGTGAAGGGGCTTATGCTTCTGGTCATAATGGGACCCTACATAAAATATTCCAGGTTTTCTCCCTGGAGGCTGTATTGGTCTGCTAAGAGGGCCATAACAAAATAATCATCCTTTGGTGGCTTAAATGGCAGAAATTGGGCCAGTGTTGTATTACCAGTTTAAATGCCTGAGACGACGCATCCCATATGGGCACTAGTTTGAGTCCCAGCTGTTCCACTTCCTGTATAGCTCCCTGGTAATGTGCTCGGGAAAGCAGCAGAAAGCAGAACCTGGTTGGGCCCCTACCACCCATGTGGAAGACCAGGATGGAGTTTGAGGCTCCTGAGTTCATCTTTTCTCTTATGGCCATTTTGGGAATGAACCAACAGATGAAAGATCTCTTTTTCTTATCTTTATACCTCTGTTACTCTGCTTTTCAAATAAATCTTAAAAAAAAAAAAATCTGTTTTCTCACAGTTCTGGAGGCTTGAAGTCCAAGATCCAGGTGCTGTGAGGGTTGGTTTCTGATGGTGGTGGGAGTATCTCTGATGTCTCCCTTATGAGGACACCAGTCCTATGGAATTAGGGTCCCACCCTTTTGATTGCCTCCCTGAAGATCTTTATCTCCAAATACATTAAAGTGGGGCTTTAGGGGTTCAGTATTTGAATCTGAAGGAAACAAGGTCCTCTTCATAACAGAGGCACTTCACTAAGATGCAGAGAGCAGGATCCGGAGCAGGGTCAAGTCACTGAGTCGCGGAGGTGGACTGGAGTTCAAAGAGGTGGTTGGAATTTACAGGGCAAACAAGCATAGAGGAGGGAGCTATGGGAGAAGTGTGCATGGGAGTTCCCTTGAGTGCATTGCAGAAGCCCTGTGAGGCACTAGTGGGGAGGTGTTAGCTGATAATTCCCAGAGCTCCAAAAGGCTGGGAGTCATGTTCTGAGCTGCTGGAGTGGAGAATTCATCTGGAGCACTCAACAGAGATCCCAGCAGGTTTACACTGTGGCAGTAGGGCTAAGCTAGCCTGAAGACTACCCGGAACTCAACAGCAGCTTGCGTGATGTGTGGCTGATAGAAACATCTTTCATCTTTGTTCCGAGGAAATCCTTGGAACTTCCCCAGTGGTAGGATTGGTTGTTGCTGTTTGTAGGAGCTTCTTTTGATCAGACCTAGTTGCTGCTAATGAAGGGACAAAGGTTGGGGTCCCTGGATAGCCTCTGGATGAGCTGCTAATCGGAGACTAAGTAATTAGCATGAACTCACAACCTCCAAGACAGGGAGAGGGATCTTGGAAATTGTACTCTACAAAAATTACTTTTTTAAAAAATAAAAGATTTATTTATTTGAAAGAGCGAGTGATATTTTCCATCTCCTGGTTCACTCCCCAAATGGCCACAGCAGCCAGGGTTGGGCCAGGCTGAAGCCAGGAGCCAGACCCTCTGTATAGGTGGGGCAGGTGTCTAAGTACTTGGGTCGTCCTCTGCTGCCTTCTCAGGGTCATTAGCAGGAAGCTGGATCAGAAGCAGGATGGGTGAGACTGGAACCAGCTCTCTGATGTGGGATGCTGGCGTCCCAAGTGGTGGCTTTAACCCACGGTGCCACAACCCTGACCGCTCGTGAATTTATGTTTAGAATGAAGTTGACTTGAGAACAACACGATGAAGACAGGAATTACAGGCTCAGGAAGAGTGGGTAGCAGAGACAGCTTCTTGAGCCACCCCAGCGTGAGTGTGGGCAAGAAGCCTAAATCAGAAACAGAGCTGGGGCCCAAACTCAGGTTCTGATAAGGGCTGCGGGTATGCCAACTGCCGTGTGAAGACTGCTGTACAGATACCGTCTCCTTTCCAAGAACATTTTGAAGTATCCTTGTATAGAAGACTAATAGGCACGTGAAGAGGTGTTCAACCTCACTTATCACCTAGCAAATGCAATCAAAACCACATCAAGATGTCACCTCTCACATGTTAGGTTGACTATTAACAAAAAAGACAAAAGGTAAGTGTTGGTCAGATGTGGACAAAAGGGGAGCCCTTGTATGTTGTTGGTAGTAGTAGAAATTGGTAGAGCCATTATTACAAGCAGTGTCAAGATTCCTCAAAAAACTGAAATTAGAGTGGACACTGTGGCACTGCCAGTTCAGTGCTTGGGACACCTGCATGTCCCGTGTTAGATTGCCTGGGATAAGTCCCACCTCCACTGTCAGTCCAGCTTCCTGCTAATGCACCCTGGGAAACAGCAGGTGATAGCTGAAGTCCCTGACAACCACATGGAAGACCCAGATGGAATTCCAGCTTCTGGCTTCAGCCTGGCCCAGGCCTGGCTTTTGTGAACATTTGAGGAGTGAACCAGCCAATGGAAGATTTCTCTGTGTGTCACTCTGCCTTTCAAATAAAAAAAATTTTTTAATTAAAAATAGAATTACCATATGACCCAGTAGTTTACCCCTCAGCCTGTGCACACATTTAACCCCCAAAGTGAGGGGTTGGTGGTGCTAGGAGCATGGTGCCTTGATTTCAGTTATGGAGCTCATGAGCTGGGCCTGGTGGGTGGTTTTTAGGTCACTGGAGGCATAGCCTCAGAAGGTACTTATCACAAGGCAGTTGGTTCTCTAAGCCTGAGTTGGTCCAGCCATTCACTTCCCGGCTCCCATGGGATCCTTCCTCTAGTGATTCCACCATCCATTGTCCTCATAGAGGCCAGAGCATCTGTCTCATAGATGTGAGAGCGTGCCCTCCAAACCGCAAGCTGAACTAAACCGTGCTTCCTGGATGGCCTGTGTGTTAGGGTAACAAGAAACTGACAGTACATCAAGACATGGACACCACCGAAGTGTCTGTTGGCAGATGAACGGATAAGGATACGTGTAAGACGGAATATTATCCAGGGGAAATTCTGCTGATTGCAGCAATATGGCTGAACCGCAAGAGCATCACGCTAAGTGAAACAGAAAAGAACTGTTTGATGTCAGTTATGTGTGGAATCTGAAAAAGTGGAACTCTGAAACCAAGCCGAGTGGTGATTACCCAGGATTGGAGGGTCCCCCCAGCCTCGCAGTCATGGGCAGGAAGACCTTTCATCTGAGCTTCCCTTAGCTGCCCCAAACAGAGCTCCCTGAGAATTCACCTGCAGTGCCTACTCTCCACCCCTCTGTCTTCAGACAGAGAAGGGATGGGTCCTTCCTCCTTCCCTCCCTCCCTCCCTCCCTCCCTCCCTCCCTCCCTCCCTTCCTTCCTTCCTTCCTTCCTTCCTTCCTTCCTTCCTTCCTTCCTTCCTTCCTTTGACATAGAGTTACAGACAGAGAAGGAGAGACAGAGAGAGAGGTCTTCCATCTGCTGGTTCACTCCCCAAATGGCCACATTGGCCGGAGCTGGTTCTATTCAAAGCCAGGAGCCAGGAGCTTCTTCCTGGTGGGTGCAGGGCCCCAAGCACTCGTGCCATCTTCCAGTGCTCCCCCAGGCCATTGGCAGAGAGCTGCATCAGAAGGTGAGCAGCCAGAACACGAACCGGTGCCCATATCGGGGGATGCACTGCAGGCGGAGGAGGAGTAGCCTACTACGCCACAGCGCCGGCCTGGGCCAGGCCTGTAACACTGACGTTCCTGCCGCCGGCTGCTTGCCGCGGCTGTGCTCACACTGACTGTAGACGGAGGAGGCAGGGCACACCTTCCCCGTACACACAGCTCAGGCCTCGTGCCTGTGTGTACTGTGAATGGGGGGACATGGAGTTGAGGGGAAAACACAATGATATTCTAAGGAAGCTGTGTGAAGGCCTTCTAGAACCTCCCATGTTTTCCCCCACTGAAGCCAGGCACCACTTTGGATTTGATTATGCTGATAGATAAGCCCCCACCCCTGGTTGATCAGGAGTTCCCCACCCTCTCCCCCTTGCTTCTTTGTGTGTAATACCCCAATACCCCTTTCTGTTAATCTGTCATCGATAACTCAAAGGCCCTGAGCACTACGGCCTATGAGAAAATTCACCTCCCTGTGTGTGTGTGTGTGTGTGTAATGGTATCTGTTTTGTGACCAAACAGAATCCGCTTTGCACCTCTCATGGAGGAGAAACTGGAGCTGCCGCGTTTGGGGTGTGAGCTCTACCTTGGATGTTCAGCTACAATTTTCAGCCTCTAGGGGTGGTCTGATTTGGTGCTTCTCAATCTGGGGCTCTGGGGACCCTTCGTGATGGGCTGTTCGGGGCTCAGGGGTCCTGTGCTCAGTTCCCTGCATCCTCTCTGCAAGCTGACACCGAATGTGTTTTGGAGATGTGGGCTGCTGCTTTCCCCAGGGCTTCTGTCTGCTTTACAAAGCCTTCGACCTTGGGCTGTCTCTCTGTTAGAGGTCTAGCCCTCCAGGGCTCCACCCAGAGGGTCCAAGTTGAACAAATAAGTAACCTAGCAGGCAGCTTTGCAATTCGTTTCAACCAAACTTGAGGAGAGTGAATCATAAATTTCCACTAAAATTTTGCTTTCCATTTATCAAGATATGTCCCATTGATTAAAAAAAATGGGGGGCTGGCGCTGTGGCACAGTAGGCTAATACCCTGGCCTGGGGCGCTGGCATCCCATATGGGCACCGGTTTGAGACCCAGCTGCTCCACTTCTGATCCAGCTCTCTGCTATGGTCTGGGAAAGCAGTAGAGGATGGCCCAAGTCCTTGGGCCCCTGCACCCACGTGGGAGACCCGGAGGAAGCTCCTGGCTTCGGATCAGTGCAGCTCCGGCTGTTGCGACCATCTGGGGAGTGAACCAACGGAAGAAAAACTTATCTCTCTCCGCCTCTCCTCTCTGTGTAACTCTGACTTTCAAATAAATGAATAAATCTTTTAAAAAAAATTTGAAAGGCAGAGTGACAGAGGAGAGAGAGCAAGCGAGCAAGCTTTTATCTGTTGGCTTATTCCTCAAACGGCCATAATAGTTGCGGCTAGACCAAGCTGAAGCCGGGAGCCGGAAACTCCACCTGGGTCTCCCATGTGGGTGGTAGGAACAAGAACTTGAGCCATCAACTTAGGCTTTGCAGCTGTTTTAGCAGGGAGCTAGATTGCAAGTGGAGTAGCTGGGACTCCAGTCGGGATTCCAGTATGTGATGCTGGCATCCCAAGTTGAAGGTTAACCTTCGGCAAACGATGCTTGCCCTGTGTGCTGATAAGTTTCCTGCTAAGTCTACCAAAAGAATTTTTTTAACACTTAGAGCCTTAAGGTCAAAGGAAGTTTTTGGTTTTTGTTTTTGCTTTAAAGAGTCACCCATTTATTTGAAAGGCAGTTACAGAAAGAGCAAGAGAGAGGGAGAGAGAGAGAGAGAGACAGAGAGAGCAAGAGAGAGGGAAAGAGAGAGATTTTCCATCTGCTGGTTCACTCCGCAAATGGCTGTAACAGCTGGGGTTGGGCCAGGCTGAAGCCAGAAGCCAGCCTGGAACTCCATCTGAAGACAGCAGTTCAACCTGCTGTGCCACAATGCTGTCCCCAGGAAGTGAAGTTTAAAATTTTCAAATTTAAATACTTTATAGTCAATAAATGAGATGATCAGTAATACAGTTTCAAACATAAAAATATATCACAGTTCAATAAATTTCTCTGCCGGGGGCCAGCATTGTGGCATAGCAAGTTAAGCCACCACCTGCAGTGCTGGCCCCCATACGGATGCCAGTTCAAGTCCCCGACAGCTGCACATCTGATTTAGCTCCCTGCCACCGTGCCTGGGAAAGCTGCAGAGGATGACTGAAATGCTTGGGCCCCTGCGCCCACTTGGGAGACCCAGAAGAAGCTCCTGGTTCCTGGCTTCCACCTGGCACAGCTCTTATCACTGTGTCCATTTGGGGAGTGAACCAGCAGATGGAAGATTCTCTCTCTCTCTTCAACTCTTCCTTTCTAATAAATACATCTTAAGAAAAATTCTCTGAAGGAAGGGTGAAAGTATAATTCCCAAAAGAAAAAAAAGAATATTGCCACATTTATGAGTATTAAAAGCTATTTTATATATATATATATAATATTTTATTTGTTTACTTGAAAGTCAGAGTTACAGAGAGGCAGAGGCAGAGAGAGAGGGTGAGAGAGGGGTCCTCCATCTTCTTGTTCACTCCCCAGTTGACTTCAATGGCCGGAGCTGTGCCAATCCAAAGCCAGGAGCCAGGAGCTTCTTCCAGGTCTGCCACGTGAGTGCAGGGGCCCAAGCACTTGGGCCATCTTCTACTGCCCTTCCAGGCCATAGTAGAGAGCTGGATTGGAAGTGGAGCAGCCGGGACTCAAACTGGTGCCCATATGGGATGCTGGCACTGCAGGTGGCGGCTTTACCTGCTATGCCACAGCACTGGCCCCATTAGTTTATATTTTTTCAATGAATAATGGGAGTATCACATTACTGTGGTATTTAGATTCCACTGCATTCATTTTAGAAAGTAATGTTTTATTTCAAGATGTCAAGATTGAGACTATTTTGGAAATCACATTTTTGCAAAGACTTAAACTTATGATGAGCCATTATAGATGGAACTGACAAATGTGCCAGGGACAACATACATAAAAATATTCCTGTAAGGTGAAATGGGAAAAGTGTGAGAACTGGTCTGGCTGGATTGCTTGCTTCTCGCTGGTAGGCTAAGGTGATTTGTTTTAAACCCTGTCCTTGTTTTCCCTAGGCTTTTCTAATGAGAGAATGCAATGAAACAGAAGTTAATCCATACTCTGATCTGTTTTCAGATACATAAATAATACATTCTGCAAAACCTTCGATGGTGCTTATGGCGATTATGTGGGTGTGTTTCCTGTGGTATTTTCTACTGGCTGTCAGTGAAGGAGAAGCAACATGTTTCTATGACACAAAGTCACTTCTGCTGTTAAAGTGGATTAATACAGCTTTATTTTAGTAGTAGTAATTAAATTCTTCCATTCTGATACCCATATATACGGTACTAGTATAGCTAGTTACTCTCTTATTGAATTGTCTAACCTAACTCCACAATCTATTTCTTTTTTTTAAAGATTTATTTATTTATTTGGAAGTCAGAGTTACAGAGAGAGGAGAGGCAGAGAGAGAGAGAGGGAGAGGTCTTCCATCTGATGGTTCACTCCCCAGTTGGCCGCAACAGCTGGAGCTGTGCCGATCCGAAGCCAGGAGCCAGGAGCTTCTTCCAGGTCTCCCACGTGGGTGCAAGGGCCCAAGCAGTTGGGCCTTCTTCTACTGCTTTCCCAGGCCACAGCAGAGAGCTGGACTGGAAGAGGAACAGCCGGGACTAGAACCAGTGCCCATGTGGGATGCCAGCACTACAGGCCAGGGCGTTAACCCGCTGAGCCACAGTGCTGGCCCCTCCACATTCTATTTCTAACCCTATTAATCCTCAGTTAGAAAAAAAAAAGTTGTCCGGCACCGCGGCTCACTAGCTAATCCTCTGCCTGCGGTGCCAGCACCCCAGGTTCTAGTCCTGGTTGGGGCGCCGGATTCTGTCTCGGTTGCTCCTCTTGCAGTCCAGCTCTCTGCTGTGGCCCAGGAGTGCAGTGGAGGATGGCCCAAGTGCTTGGGCCCTGCACCCCATGGGAGACCAGGAGAAGCACCTGGCTCCTGGCTTCGGATCGGCGCAGTGCACCATCCATAGCGGCCATTTGGGGGGTGAACCAACGGAATGAAGACCTTTCTCTCTGTCTTTCTCCCTCTTTCTGTCTAACTCTGCCTGTCCAAAAAAAAAAAAAAAAAAAAAAAAAAAAAAAAAAGTTGCAAGTTGGTTCCCTGGTGGCTGAGAGGGCTGTGTCAGCGAGGCTGCAGCGGGGCGCAAGCCTTACTTGTTCTCTGTTCTAATTACCGTGGCTCCCATCACTGAGCACCGCACTCAGCAGCCCAGCGTGTTATGGCCTGTCTGTTTCTGTCTCACGCCAAATTTACGGGCTGAAATCCTCACCCCCAACATGGTAGTATGCGGAGCTGACGGCTTTGAGAGGAGACGAGGTGCTGAGCGTGCAGCGTGCATACGTGGGGTTAATGCGTGTGTCAAAGGAAACCGAGAGAGGTCCCCAGCTCCTTCTGCAACAGTTTAGCTGTGTACAGTTCAAGTTGGAAGTAGAGGGCACTCGCAGGAACCCAGCTATGCTGTTACCCTGATCTTGGGTTCCTGGCCTTGGGAGGTGTTCGTTGTTTAAACCATGCACTTTATGCTAGTTTGTTACAGCAGCCCAAACTGACTGAGATACCAGAACCATCAGAAGTTGATTTTACCTTTCTCAGTTTATAGAGGTAGGGCGAGTAACGTGGCCAAGGACACACAGTTGGTGGAGAGCTGGCTCTTGCCCCTGGAAAGTCTGCCTGGATGCTGTTTTCTGCACGCTACCAGCTGTGGTTTGAGCCTGATGTGGCTCCTCAACTCATGCAGGTGCTTAAACCCCAGAGTCCTACGTTAACAGTCCCGAGAGTAAGATTCGATCCAGTTACAGTGTCTGGGCGGGTGTCTAGTGGGCAGTCCTTAGGTATTCAAAGGTAATTCCTGTGCAAGGCTGCGTTAGGAAGCCCGAGTCGCACCTGCTGCCATCTCCGCTCCCGGCCTGCACTGTGGTAACTCCTCTCCCATCTGCTGGACCACTAGGGGCCGAACCCATGGGGCTTCTTGCTCTTGGACTGTGAACTACACACCTGTGAGCAGAAATAAACCCTCTTTCTTCATAAGTGGCCCGTGTCGAGTATTTGATACAGTGATGGAAGGCTGACTATTACAGAACTAGTACAGACGTGCTGAGGAGCAGTATAGCTATACTCCACGTGGAGGAGCCTTGGGAATTGGTTAATGGAAGAGCTTGGAAGACTTTGGAGGAGCGGGCTGGAGAAAGCCTAGAATGCTGTAGGTTGAGTGGGTAATTTTGATGAGGGCTTAGAAGCCCGGAATACTGATTTAAACGTGGACAGTAGGAGCTGGCATCGTGGCACAGAAGGTCAAGCACCTTGTTATAGTCCTGGATGCTCCACTTCTAATCCAGCTCCCTGCTAATGCACTTGGGGAAGCAGCCGAAGATGACCCAAGTGTTTGGTTGGTTGGGCCCCTGCCACCCACATGGCAGATCTGGAAGAAGCTGCTGGCTCCTGGCTTCAGCCTGGCCCAGCCCCAGCCATTGTGGCTATTTCAGAAATGAACCAGCAGATGGAAGATTCTCTCCCTCTCTCTCTCTCTCTCTGTAACTGTCTTTCAAATAAATAAAAATAAATCTTTAAAAAAATGTTTTGGAGCATCCTGTGCACACTGTGGCAGCCAAGAGAGTGGAGCTGCCAAGGAGACCCCAAAGAGGTAGAGCTGCCAGCAACACGAGATGCCCGCCAAGGAAAGCTAGAAGCAGCGGGCCAGTGGAGAAGCCACCAGTATCCACAATGCAGCTTCAGAGAGCGGCCAGGTGGAGAGACCAGCGGAGGTAGGGAGGCTTCCGCCTCGATTTCAAAGGGCTTCTGGGGCTTAGGCAGAGGCGATCACAGGGGTGGAGTCTGCAGAGCTCCCACTAGGGCTGTGCCAAGTGGAAAGGTGGGCTCAGAACTCCTCCCAGAGTCCCCGCCAGGGCGACAGCTAGCGGAGCTGCAGAGAGGAGACTGAGCCATGAGAACTGAAGCGCGGGCTGTGAGCAGCAAAGGCCCAGGCGCAGGGCTGCCCTTGCCCTTGCCCTTGCCCTTGGCCACTGCAGTGTGCCCAGGATGCCAGATGTAGAACTTCGGGATGTAGTGTTTGCCCTGCTGGTTTGGGAGCTTGGTTTGCTCCAATGGATTCTTTCTACCTGTTGGCCCTTTTTGGGAACAGAAATGTGTACCTGGTGCCTGTCTCGCCATTGTATCTTGGAAGTGTCTAACTTTTGATCTCATGGTGGCCCGAGCTAATGGAGTTAATTTGCTTTGAGTCTCAGATGAGGCTTGGGAGTTTTGACTAAGTTAAGACTTTGGAATTTGGGGGATGGAGTGATTCTGTGTTGCATGTGAGAAGAACATGAATTTTGGGGAGCCAAAGTCAGGAGGCTATAAAGCCTGAGCACTATTGAAACCCCCGAGTCCTGGGGTGGTGCTAGGAGGGGTGCTAGGGGAAGTGCCTTAGGTCATTAAAGGCCTGCCCTGGGAAGGTAGTTCTTGGGAGAGTGGTGTTTGTGCAGCCTGCTTGGCCTGGCGTCCCTGTCTCTGCTTCCTGGCTCGCTGTGTGATTGCTCCTCTGCGCTTCACCGGCTTCATTAGAGAGTTGAAACAGCGGGGCCACCCAGGCTCGGACGGTGAGCCTCCAAAACCGTGCTGTGGAAAATAAACCTCCTTCCTTCATATGTGGACTGTGTGGGGGTATTTGTTATAGGGAAAAAAGCCGACTAGTACAGTGCCCCCTCTCTGTGCTCTAGCCCTCGTCAAAGAGTGTCCCGGAGGGAAGCAAGGAGAGAACATTCAATGGGATGGGAAGAGTTGCACTCACTTTCTCACTCCACTTCCTGGCAGCTGTGAGACCTGAGTGTCACTTACCAATAGTCTTTCAGTCCTTACTGTCTTTGTTGGAAATTTGTAGGATTATGGGGCGACCCAGTCTGTAAGCAATGTTTGAGTATGAAGAAATATAATTTTGTCCTAGCTCTTGCTCTTCTTTTGTTCATAGAATAGATGGAAAACTATCACCTTTTGGTCATAGAAGAATTCCCAAAGCATCATTGGATTCTGTGGAATTGGGAACTGAGTTAGTATTTCTATCTGTTGAATGCTACAGCACATGAATTGTCAAATGTTAGAAGTGCAGTATCCCTGCTTGACCCTGCAACTGGGGAAAGAAGTCATGTAGGTGGTGTGGACACAGGAAAAGTGCAACACACATTTTTAGACAGATTCATCCCAGTGTGCATTCCAGATAAGCCATGAAGTGAGTAGAGAATTTCTAGGTTGTTCATGTTAAGTTCTGAATCTAGCCTCCATTGGAGAATTACGTAAGGATAGAGTTCTTTTTTTTTTTTTTCAGTTTTTTTTTAACTTTTATCTAATGAATATAAATTTCCAAAGTACAGAATACTGATTACAATGGCTTCCCCCCCATAAGGTCCCTCCAACCCGCAACCCTCCCCTTATCCACTCCCTCTCCCCTTCCATTCACATCAAGATTCATTTTCGATTCTCTTTATATACAGAAGATCAGTTTAGCATACATTAAGTAAAGATTTCAACAGTTTGCTCCCACACAGAAACATCAAGTGAAAAATACTGTTTGAGTACTAGTTATAGCATTAGATCTCAATGTACAGCACACTAAGGACAAAGATCCTACATGAGGAGTAAGTGCACAGTGACTCCTGTTGTTGACTTAACAAATTGACACTCTTGTTTATGGCATCAGTAATCACCCTAGGCTCTTGTCATGAGTTGCCAAGGCTATGGAAGCCCCCTGAGTTCACTGACTCTGATCATTTTTAGACAAGGCCAAGGATAGAGTTCTTAAAAGATGACAACATGGAGCTGGCACTGTGGTGTAATAGGTTATACTGCTGCCTACAACACCAGCATCCCATATAGGCACCGGTTCAATTCCCAGCTGCTCCACTTCCAATCCAGCTCCCTCCTGATGTGCCTGGGTAAGCAGTGGACTACACCCATATAGGAGACCCAGAGGAAGCTCCTGTTTCCTGGCTTTGGCCTGAACCCGCTGTATCTCTTCCTTTCTCTCTGTAACTCTGCCTTTAATTTTTTTTAAAGATTTATTTATTTGAAAGGCAAATTACACACACACACACACACACACAGAGAGAGAGAGAGAGAGAGAGAGAGAGAGAGAGAGAAAGCTCTTTTTTCAATGCAAGGAGCCAGGAGCTTCTTCCAGGTCTCTCATGTGGGTGCAGGAGCCCAAATACTCGCACCATCTAATGCTGATTTCCCAGGCCATCAGCAGGGAGCTGGATTGGAAGTGGAGCAGCCAAGACTTGAACTGGAGCCCATATGGGATGCAGACACCACAGGCAGTGGCTTTACCCACTAGGCCATAGCACTGGCTCCTATAACTCTCCCTTTCAAATAAAGTAAATAACACATTAAAACAAAAAGAAGAAGAATAAATTTTGTACAAAAGAAGCTCACTATTCTTTGGATAAAGGGCAAAGAAACTCTAATTGCCAGCTTGGTGATCGACTCTCTACCCTGGAGAACTGAGCCACAGCCTGTGCTGACTCAGAATTGTTTGCTTCTTCCCCATAGCTGCTCTGCGTATGCTTAGTCTTTTTAAAAAGGAATAAAGAAAATTTCCCATACTAAGCATATATAAAGAATAACTAATGAAGTCTCATGAAGGTACTGCTTTGCTAAAGTCAAAGATCTCCACCATAAGGGAAGTGTTTGGCACCATGGTTAAGTTGCTGCTTGGGATACCCCCATTCCATATCAGAGTGCCTGGTTCAGGTCCTAGCTCCTCTACTTCCAATCCAGCTTGCTAATGCCTGCCCCGGCGGGTAGCGGACGGTGGCTCAAGTAGTTGGGTCTCTACCATCTACATGGAAGACCTGGGTTGAGTTCTAGGCTTGTAGCATGGAGCTAGTCCGGCCTTGGCTGTTGTGGGCAATGGGGTACTGAACCAGTGGATGGAAGATCTCCCCCCCTTCTGCCTTTTAAATACAAATAAAAATAAATAAAATTTAAAACATGAATGTAAAAAACACTTTCAGCAGTGAACACCAGTCCAAAGCTTGACATCAAGCACTTCTATATTTCTTTATAGGTGGGAGCTTCAAAAAGTTCATAGAAAATTCGAGTGAATTGTTTTTACTATGAACTTTTTGAAGCCTCCACACACTTTCCCTATGCAGATATGTCTCCCTAAATGATGTGTGGAGTAATTTTGCATGGGTTAAAACTTTATATAAATGGAATAGTACTGAGTGTGTTTCTTTGCCCTCTTGCTTCTTTCAAGGTGAGAATATTTTACATAGCTCTTCATATTGATTCAGATGGTTCTGGTTCATTCATTTTCACGCTGTTTTGAAATTCCACTGTATGAATGAATACAGCCTGATTTTGTTCTTCTTCTGTTGATGGGCCCATTTTGTTGTTGCCTTGCTGTTACAAACAGTGTCTGCTCTGAACAAGCTTGCTTTTGGCTGCTGTGTACACGTAGGTTCCTTTAGGATGTATCTAGTTAGGAATGGGACTTCCATGCCTTGGGGATGCTCATCTTCAGCTTTGCTAGGTAATGTGAATTTCTCTCCAAAGTGAGAGCACCAGTTTACATGTGGTCCAAAGGTTTCACACATTCCCATTGCCTTCCGTCTTCTCTCCCAGCTAGCAGTTATTAGATAAGACAGAGTAGCAATGTGTGTGTTCAACAGATCAACTTTGCAGGCTTTTGAAGTTGGTGCCCTTTGATGAAAAGGAGCTGCATCTGTGGAACGAAATCCCAAGCGCTTCCAGCGGCACAACAGCCCTGGGCCTTATGTAACTTCCTCCTCTCTCGCCAGCCTCCCCCTTACACCATGGTCCTCCTCTCTCCCTGCGGCCTCTCTTCTACCACTGGGACATGCAGATAAATGCATTCCCATCTCAGCATGTGGTGTCCCTCTGGCCAGAACACTTTTCCCAGCTCACTGCTCAGGTGGTTTCTCCTCAACATTCGTGTTTTGGCTCTTCCCACCTTCTCTGACCACATAATATTAAATAGTCTGCTACTTATTCCATGATGCTCAGTCACATACTCTTTTTTTTTTAATTTTTCATTGCACTTATCATAATTTGAAATTACTTGTATAGCTGTTTGTTGTGTCTCTCACTGGAATATAAACTATATGAGAGCCATGCACAATGGCTGGTGTGGGCTAAATGTGTATTGAATGAGTGAATGTACACAGTGATGCCTTCTCTGCTAATTCTGCCTGTTCCTCTTTCCTGTTGCTTCTCCAGCATTAAGTGTCCCAACACATTGCCAGCCACTGGTGGATAAATTAGGGTAAGTGCAGAGGATGCTGCTAGTGTCCCAAATAGAGGCTTTATCCAGGGCTGTGTTTTTCCTTCTGACATGTCCCCCAGCCTCATGCATTGCCTCAGTCCACAGTTGGACCTCAGAGGCAGGCCACCTTCCTCGCCCCTCAATGCCTGGGATGAAATCTACGCCTCCATTTCTAACCCTTTCACACTAACCTTATGGTGTGAGCAACTATTAAAGGAATTGAGCACATACTCACCTACTCATCATCTGGGCATTTGATTTTCTGGGATTCCTCCATCCTGCTGACTTAAGGGTTAATTGTTGCTTCAGGGAGACAGTTCTAGGGTTATGCCGAGAATGGTCATTTGCAACCTCCTCCTTCCCCCACTGAAGGAGCACTGGGCCCCCAGGCTGCGGGAGATGCTGTCTTTCTGGTACTCCCTGTACTTTTCTGTCACTCCACTTATCATTTTGTCATGGTCTCTTCTTCCCCAAGAACAAGGAGCTATGACTTCTTACTTTGCATCACTAAGTACTTGGTCCAAAGTAGGCACTGAATAAATGTTTACTAAACAGGTGGACAAATGAGTGTATAGAATGAACACAGACCTTGGATGGAAACTTGACTTATTAATGTATTCAGTACATTAAAAAAAAAAAAAAAAGAGTACCAGTCATGGTTCTGGTAGAAATTTGTTACCAGTGGCAGTTCAACTCCAGAGAACAACAGATTTACTATAAAAAGATTGAAGTAAGAATAAGGCTTTGAGATGAGTAGATTTTGGTCTATTTCTTTTTTATTTAAAAAAGATTTATTTATTTAATTTGAAAGGCAGAGTTAGAGAAAGTGAGAGTGAGTGAGAGAGAGAGAGAGAGAGAGAGAGAGAGACCGTCCATTCGCTGGTTCACTCCCCAGATGGCCACAATGGCTGGAGCTGAGCTGATCTGAAGCCAGGAGTTTTTTGTAGATTTCCCATGTGGGTGCAGGGGATCAAATAGTTGGGCCATCTTTTGCTGCTTTCCCAGGCACAATAGCAGGGAGCTGGATCGGAGGTGGAGCAGCCAGGACTTGAACAGGCGCCCATATGGGATGTCGACACTGCAGGCAGCAGCTTTACCCGCTAGCGCCGGCCCCCATTTCAGTCTGTTCTTAACCCACACTGTCATGTGCTGAGGAGAGCAGCGAAGAGAAACGCAGAATTTTGCTCCATGACCGTGTATGAGGATACTGCAAAACCTTCATGGCAGAATGGAATTAGAAGTTTATTTTGACAAAAAAGAATTTTGAAATCCATGCATAGTTTTATCGTAATACACATTTTCCATGCACTTTTGAATATTGCTTGTGTGTCTGTAGTAGATTTTTCACTTTATTTGTTCATGCATTCATTCGTTCAACACTTGTCATGAACTCATAGATTTTCACATGAGCCAGAGAGCAGGATGTTGATTGCTTTTCCGGTGGGTGTTTCCTTTGCTGAATAGTTTATTCATTTAATTTTTTAAAGATTTATTTTATCCATTTGAAAGGCTAAGTTACAGAGAGAGAGGGAGAGAGAGAGAGAGACACAGATAGAGAGCTTTCATCTGCTGGTTTGCTCCCCAAATGGCTGCAATGGCCAGGATCCAGGAGCTTCTTCCAGGTCTCTCACATGGGTGCAGGGGCCCAAGCACTTGGGCCATCCTCCGCTGCCCTCCCAAGTGCACTAGCAGGGAGCTGGATTGGAAGTGAAGCAGCTAGGACTTGAACAGGTATCCATATGGGATGCCAACATCATAGGTGATGGCCTTTACCTGCTGTGCCACAGTGCCCAGCCCTGATTAATAGTTTAACACAATGGGAATCCTCTGTGTAACTGGGCATCATTGGAGAGTCTGGGAAGGCATTGCACTGTCATTTTCATTTCCCAGGGCCAGTCCTGTAGAGCAAGTGTGGAAAGAATGGATGCAACTGGAAGGCTGGTTCTTCCCTGTCGTTGTCTGAGACTGAGTTGCGCCCCACAAGCTGTGATATGGACACTTTAGTGGTTGTCCACCTGTCTGTGGACACACAGACAAAATGTTCATGGATGATGGAATTGAGTGATGAGGTTTTTTTTTTTTTTTTTTTTTTTTTGCAGGGGTGGGGCACAAAATTTTTTTTAAACCCATGCATATGAAATGTCTTTTAAAAGCTTTTGAAAAATGTGCATTATGAAAAACTATGCATGGATTTAAAAACTTTTTGGTATCAAAATATAAGAACTTACCTTTGATTCTGATTGCCCACCAAGTTTTTGAAGAATGCGTTTGTGTTTTATAACACCTGCTTTAATTTGCCAGTTTGGCTCAAAACAAGGTGTTCCTAATTCCTGGATTTCATGCTTTGTTATAGAGGAAAAATTGACGCAGACTTCCTCTAGGGAAAACATGTACTTTGAGGAGGCTGTAATATTGCTTGACGGGGCCCGCACTGTGGCATAGTGGGTAAAGCCATCACCTGCAGTGCCAGAATCCCATATGGACGCCAGTTCGAGACCCGGCTGCTCCACTTCCTATCCAGCTCTCTGCTATGGCCTGGGAAAGCAGTAGAAGATGGCCCAAGTCCTTGGGCCCCTGTGCCCACATGGGAGACCCAGAAGAAGCTCCAGGCTCCTGGCTTCAGATCTGCCCAGCTCTGGCCATTGTGGCCATTTGGGGAGTGAACCAGCAGATAGAAGACCTCTCTCTCTCTCTCTCTCTCTCTCTCTCTCCCCCCTGCCTTTCAAATAAATAAATCTTAAAATAAAAAGATATTGCTTGTCAGTTACCTTTTCATTAGAGATTTTGTTGCCCCAACTGAAACAAGGGCATTAGACATTGTGGGATGCATTTTGAAAGTAATCTGGTTCCTCGTTTCATATTATGAAAAATTTTTAAAAACTTCATTTGAGTGAGAGAGACAGATCGATTTTCCATCTGTTGTTTCACTCCCCAGATAGCTGCAACAACTAGGTCTGGCCCAGGCTGAAGCCGGGAGGCAGGAGCCTCCTCCTGGTCTCTTACGTGGGTGCAGGGCCCCAAGCACTTGGGTCATCTTCTACTGCTTTCCCAGGCACATTAGCAGGGAGCTGGAGTAGAAGTGGAGCAGCCAGGACTTCAACCAGCACTCACGTGGGATGTCGGCACACTGCATGCAGGTAGAGGTTTAACCCACTGTGCCACAAAGCTGGCCCCTAAATTATTTTAATTTTCTGTGTTGAAAATATTTCTAAAGTGTGGCTTCTATCATTTCTGGAATAAGGCAAAGGATAAGCAAAAAATAAGACATAATATATATATTGTCATTTTCCCATTCAATTATTGCCTATATTCCTGCTAAGCTAGAGTCTTTTTGCTTTTTACTTGGTAAACTTCTTAATCTGCTGAAGTATTAGGCCTTTTGACTATAATGTGAATTTAAAATATGTTACCTCAGGACAGCGCCGTGGCTTACTAGGCTAATCCTCCTCCTGTGGCACCGGCACACCAGATTCTGTCCCGGTTGCCCCTCTTCCAGGCCAGCTCTCTGCTGTGGCCAGGGAGTGCAGTGGAGGATGGCCCAAGTCTTTGGGCCCTGCACCCCATGGGAGACCAGGAGAAGTACCTGGGTCCTGGCTTCAGATCAGCGCGGTGCGCCGGCCGCAGCGGCCATTGGAGGGTGAACCAATGGCAAAGGAAGACCTTTCTCTCTGTCTCTCTCTCTCACTGTCCAATCTGTCTGTCAAAAAAAAAAAAAAAAAAGTTACCTCAAAAACTCAATAATAAAAAAAAGGACAGGGAGAGGGAGAGAGGAAGGGAATATCATTCTGTTCTTAGAATTATATCTATAAACTATACTGAATCTGTGAAAAACTAATTAAAATTTAAAAAATAAGAAAAGCACTGTATTTCAGGGAAATGGGATAAAAAATGAGGAGAAAATTACTTATTTTGAGGTAAAATCTATTTTTGTAATTGCTCTTGGTTCACTTTTTAACATAATTGGAAAAATACAATTAGTTTCTGTGTTTTAAAATACCTTTATAATTTTTTGTAATCTCTAAAATTTCTACAGTAGGTTGGCAGTACTTCTGGTAGCAGTGTGAGCCACCAACAAGCATCCTCTAAATATTTTGCTTCTGTGTTCTAAGGTTTGTGTAGGCTCTTACACGGGGCACTCTTTTGTGTCTCACTCTCTGCAGAGCTTTGCCAAATACACTCTGCTGCCAAATTATCCTGAAGCAGAACATTTTAATTTCTTTTATTTTTAACCAATGCATAAAAGATTATACATGTTTATGGGTATGATGTAAAGTGTCTACATGTGTATGTCCTGTGTAATGTCCAACCAGAGTAAGCGTATCTGTCTCCTCAAGCATTTCACATTTCTTATAGTGAAAACAATCAGAATCCTGTCTTCTAGTTTTCCTTTTAGAGAGACATACAGTACATTGTCATTATTTGTAGTCAGTCTGCTGTGTGACAGAAGCACAGAACTCACTCATAGCACACTGCAATAAAGCTATGGGGCCCAGTGCTGTGGCGCAGTGGGTTAAAGCCCCGGACGGCAGTGCTGGCAGCCCCATGTGGGTGTCAGTTTGAGTCCCGGCTGCTCCCCTTCCGATCCAGCTCTCTGCTATGGCCTGGGAAACTGGTAGAAGAGGGCCCAGGTCCTTGGTCCCCTGCAGCTGCGTGGGAGACCCGGAAGAATTTCCTGGCTCCTGGCTTCGGATCAGCCCTTTAACTCCGGCTGTGGTAGCCATTTGGGGAGTGAACCAGCAATGGAAGCCCTCTCTCTCTCTCTCTCTCTTACTCCTTCTCTCTGTAACTCTTTCAAATAAATAAAATAAATCTTAAAAAAAAAACGAAGCTATGCCCATCTCTCTCTCCCCACTAATACCTCCTGTCTCATAATGACCATTATACTCTTCTGTGAGGTTGGCGTTTTAGGCTCCTTGTATAACGTGAGGTCATGTGGTGCTCGTCACTCACCAGTGGGTGGACACTTACGTTGTTTCCCCTTTCTCGGCTGTTGTGGCTGGTGGTGTGATTCACGCGGCAGCGGGGATGTCTGAAAGGGAGCTCATAGCCTTCGCCATACACCCAGTACTGACACTGCGGGGTTGTCTGGTAGTTCCCCGAGGTTTTTGAGCAACCTGCATGCTGCTTCCCACGATGACTGTGCAAATTCCCACTCCCTCCAGCAGAGTACAAGGGCTCCCTGTCTTACACCCTCAGCAGCACGTGTTACCTTTAGTCTTTTTGCTAATAGCCAGTCTAACTGGAGTGAGGTGGTGTCTCACTGTGGTTCTGCCTTGCATTTTCCTTATGAGTATGATGTTGAACATTATTTCTTTCTTTTCTTCTTTTTTTTTTTTTTTGACAGGCAGAGTGGACAGTGAGAGAGAGAGACAGAGAGAAAGGTCTTCCTTTGCCGTTGGTTCACCCTCCAATGGCCGCCGCGGCCGGCGCACCGCGCTGATCCGATGGCAGGAGCCAGGGTCCAGGTGCTTTTTCCTGGTCTCCCATGGGGTGCAGGGCCCAAGCACTTGGGCCATCCTCCACTGCACTCCCTGGCCACAGCAGAGAGCTGGCCTGGAAGAGGGGCAACCGGGACAGAATCCGGCGCCCCGACCGGGACTAGAACCCGGTGTGCCGGCGCCGCAAGGCAGAGGATTAGCCTAGTGAGCCGCGGCGCCGGCCTGATGTTGAACATTATTTCATGTGGCCCTTCTTATGTCTTCCTTTGAGAACGGTCTGTTTAAGTTAGGCACGTTTTTAAACTGGATTTTTTTTTCTATTGAGTTATTGGAGTTCCTTATATATTTAATTACTAACTTTTTTTTTTTTTTTTAATTTTTTTTTGACAGGCAGAGTTAGTGAGAGAGAGAGAGACAGAGAGAAAGGTCTTCCTTCTGTTGGTTCACCATCCAAATGGATGCTGCAGCCGTGTGCGCTGCACTGATCCGAAGCCAGAAGCCAGGTGCCTCCTCCCGGTTTCCATGCGGGTGCAGGGCCCAAGCACCTGGGCCATCCTCCACTGCACTCCCTGGCCACAGAGAGAGCTGGACTGGAAGAGGAGCAACCGGGACAGAATCCGGCGCCCCGACCGGGACTAGAACCCCGGGGTGCCGGCGCAGCAAGGTGGAGGATTAGTTACTAACTTCTTGTCAGAAGTATAACCTGCAAGTATTTTCTCTTTACTCTGTTGATTCTTTCCTTTCGCTGTGCAGAAGCTCTCTAGTTTGATTCAGTCCCATTTGTCTATTATTTTGTTTCCTGTGTTTTGTGTCTAATCTAAAAAAAAAAAAAAAAATCCTTGCCCATTCCGATGTTCTGAAGCATCTCTCCATGATTTCTTATAGTAGTTTCAAAATTTTAGGCCTTACATTTGGGTTTTTAGTTCACTTTAAGTTTATCTCTGTATATGGAGAGAAGTAGGTGCCTGGTTTTTTTCTTTAGTGTGTTTTTTCAGCACCATTTATTGAAAAGTTGATCCTTCTTCCAATGCATGTTCTTAGCGCCTTTCTCAAAGCTCACTGGCTGTAGATACAGGAGTTTAATTGTAGGGCCTCTATTCTGTTCCATTGGTCTGAGTGTCTTCTTATTCCAATACCATGCTATTTTTATTACTGTAGCTTTGTAATACTTTTTAATTTCGAGTAATGTAATGCCTTCTGCTTTGTTCTTTTTGTTTAAGATTGCTTTGGATATTTGGGAGACTTTTGTGGTTCTGCACAAATGTTAGCAGTGTTTTTTTTTCTAGTTCTATTAAAAATATCACTAGTATTTTGGTAAGAAGTTGCATTGAACCTATAAATCACTGGAGGTGGTATGGACAGTCTAACAGTGTTCATTCTTCAGTTCATAACATGGTATGTCTTTGCATTGCTTTCTGTCCTCTTCAACTTCCTTTGTTAGAGTTTTCTAGTTTTCTTTGTAGGAATCTTTTACCTTTTTGGTTAAATTTATTCCTAGTTTTAAAAATTTTATTTTTTTTAACTATTGTAGATGGAATTCCTTTCTTGATTGCTTTTTCAGATGATTTGCTATTCTTATATAACAACACTACTGATTTTTGTATGTTGATTTTACATCCTGTAACTTTGCTGAAATTTGTTCTAATAAATTTCTGATGAAGTCTTTGGTTTTTTTTAACTTTTATTTAATAAATATAAATTTTTTTTTGACAGGCAGAGTGGACAGTGAGAGAGACAGAGAGAAAGGTCTTCCTTTGCCGTTGGTTCACCCTCCAATGGCCGCCACAGCTGGCGCGCTGCAGCCGGCGCCCCGCACTGATCCGATGGCAGGAGCCAGGTGCTTTTCCTGGTCTCCCATGGGGTGCAGGGACCAAGGACTTGGGCCATCCTCCACTGCACTCCCGGGCCACAGCAGAGCACTGGCCTGGAAGAGGGGCAACCGGGACAGAATCCGGCACCCTGACCGGGACTAGAACCCAGTGTGCCGGCGCCGCAAGGCAGAGGATTAGCCTAGTGAGCCACGGCGCCGGCCAGAGACAGCCTTTTCATACTGTGCCACAACACCAGCCCCTGTTCAGAATTTTTAATGTGAAGAGGTATTAGACTTTATCAGTGCCTCTTCTGAATTGATCATATGGTTCTTTATCCTTCATTCTGTTGATGTCGTATATCACACTTATTGATTTGTGTATGTTCAACCATACTTGCATCCCTGGAATGAATTTCATTAGGTCATGGTGAATATTTTTAATGTAGTGTGGGATTTGTTTGCTAGTATTTTGTTGAGAATTTTTTACATCTGTGTTCATAAAGGGTATTGGCTTAAAGCTTTCTTTTTTTTTTTTTAATTGTCTCCTTTTGTGGTTTTGGTGTCAAGGTAATGCTGGCCTTATAAAATGAGTTTGGAAGAATTCCCTTCTCTCGTATTTTTGGGACTAATTTAGAGGAATTAGTGTTAATTCTTTAAATGTTTGGTAACATTCACCAGTGAAGCCATCTGGTCCTGGGTTTCTTTTTGTTGGGAGATTTTTTTTATGGACTTGATCTTACTATTTTTTATTGCTCTGTTTTGATATTCTGTTTCCTCTTGCTTCAATCTTGGCAAGTTGTATAAGACCAGGAATTTGTCCATGTTTTCTAGATTATTCAATTTGTTGTTGTATAATTGTTCGTAATAGTCTCTAATCATCCTTACCCACAACAGCTGGGGCTGGGCCAGGCTGAAGCTGGGAGCCAGCAACTCAATCTGTGTCTCCCACATGGGTGACCTAGACCCAACACTTGAGACGTCACCTGCTGTCTCTCAGGATAAGAATTAGCAGGAAGCTACAGTGGAGCCATGACTTGTGCTTAGGCACTCCAATACAGAATGCAGGCGTCCCAACCGGCATCTACCTTGCTCCTAAATGCCCACACCACCAGTGAGTTTTCTACCCTCTGATATTTATTCTTAACTTATTAGCATCCCTTTCTTTGATTTTGAAGAACTCCTTTAGCATTTAAGAGAGGTCTTATTCTCTAAACTTTTGTCTGAGAACACCATTGTCTTTCCTTGATATCTAAAGGGTAGCTTTTCTGGGTGCCATATTCTTGGGTGCAGATGGCAGCTTTACGCAATACGCCACAGCATTGGCCTCTCTGTTTGATTTTTAAAAATAACTTTCAACTCTTTGTCATATCTCTCTATTAGACTAATAAGTGTTTCTTTGTGTTGTCTTGAAGTTCACTGAGTTTTCTTAAAACAGCTATTTTAGAGGCTGGTGTTGGGGTACGTGAGTTAAGCCACTATTTGCGACCCTGGGATCCCATATTGTTCAAGTCTCATCTGCTCTGCTTCCAAGCCATCTCTCTGCTGATGTCCCTGGGAAAGCAGCAGACGATGGCCTGAGTACTTGAGCTCTGCTACCCGTGTGGGGGACCCGCATGGTGTTCTAGGCTCCTCGCCTTGGCCTGGACCAGTCCCAGCTGTTGCAGCCAACTGGGGAGTGAACTAGCAGATGGAAGATTTCACTCTGTTTCTCCCTCTGTCTGTCACCCTGCCTTTCAATAAGTGAAACAAATCTTATTTTTAACAAAAACTCAACTACCTAAAATTTTTATCTGAATATTTGACAATGTCAGATCCTAGGTGGTTATTTTGTTCTTTGGGTGATGTCATGGTTCCCTGAGCTGAGTCCTAAGACAGTCCTGCGATTCCTTGCTGTTTGCACAAGGATGGGGAAGGGTGACAAATACAATCTCTTGGCCACCTAGACTGGCATTAAATTGGGTCATACCTGGCTCTCAGTCTTCAGGCCCTGCAAAGCCTCAGGGGCGTGCAGCAGGCCCCTGAGAGGCAGTGTGGCACACTCAGGCTTCCGGACTGGTGCAGGTGTCTACCTGATGCCGAAGCCAGGCTAGAAGCTCCACCTGCAGGAGTGGCTGTCAGGATCTGTCCAGCGTCGGCTTTTACCAGCTCGACACTGAGTGCCAGGTCCTGAGGTTCCTTGCTGCCTACTCAAGATTGGGGGTGGGAGGTGATAGAACACCCCACGTGTCACTGCCCAGGGTGGCCCTGAGCGGCAGTTCACACTCACCAGGCTCTGTGCAGTCTCGGTACACACAGCGCCCAATTGCACTAATACATGCCTAACCATGGCCGTCCCATGGGGGCACAGATCTCTATGGCAAGGGCCACTCCAGAGGCTGCATCTGGGAGCATTGGCCCAGGCGCTAGAGGCCTCCGGGTTTCCCCAGGCTCCGAGTCTCACCGTGCCGGTCCAGGCCTGAGCTCCAAGGCAAGTGTCTGAGTGTCCTTTCTCGCCCTGCTCCCCGGCAGCTGGAGTCGGGCTCCGCTGTCTGTCAGAGGCTGGGAGGGGGAAGGTGGAGGCAGTTTCTTAGCCACCTGGCTAAGGAAGTCCAAAACCTCAACTCGCAAATGGGAGCCTGTGGGGGAAGGTAGGGGGGCACAGGGCCCTGCCGAGCCCTGGTTTATATCATGGCAGGCCTGGTGCTGGATTCCAAGTCTAAGGGCTGGCCTTGGTTCCCTCTTGCTCCCTCAAGCTTGGATCTGGAGAGGGGTGACACAGGCAACCCCTTGCTCCCTGCTTTCTTCAGCGGGTCTCATCTTACTGTTTCAGTAAAACCCGGCACTGGCTTCCAGGTCTCTCGTGCGGGTGACTTGATGTGCAAATAGCCGTTCAGATTGGTGTCTGCGGGCCACGTGATCACCCAAGCATCGCTCTCAGCTGCTATCTTGGTCCTTCTCTCCAAGACATTTAATTTCTTGGCCTGTCAGTTACAAGGAGTACATTTGTCTATGTTCTTGACAGGTGGTCCTTTTATCTGTCTAAAAATAGACACATAAAACCTAAAATATGTGCAAGCAAAATAAAACCAGGGATGTGCGTTGGGGCACACAAGGCTCTGCTGCCTCTTGGGGTGGCTGCATCCCATAGCAGAGTGTGGTTTGAGTCCCGCTTACTCTGTGCTTCTGATCTATCTTCCTGCTAATTGCACTTGGGAGGAAGGCGATGATGGATGGCTCAACTGCTTGGGCCCCTGCCCCTCCAAGGGACTGACTTCAGGGCTCCCTGGAATTCCTTCAGTTCCGGCAGGCGGTCAGGGTGTTACTTGCCCAGCCCTCCCAGTGGCTCAGTGAAACCTCTAACCCCACCCTGCTTTCTCCTTTTCTCGTACTTGGGCTGAGTGGCTGGTTTCCTGGTGTCAGGCAATTGAGTTGTAGTTTTCTGACCCAGAGTGTTTAAACCATGAACGACCTCAGATGCGGGTTCTGAGTTTATAACGTCCCATATTTCTGCGTAGTTCCTGGTTGCACTGTTAACTGTTTTGGAAGCCTCCCAACTCCCTCCCACCCTCCCTCCCCCTCCCCCCGCCAATAAAAAGTAAAATTCCTACAAAACAACGAAAGCACCGTGGTTCTTAAACATTTTCATTGATTATGTTTCGTATGGCCGTCATGATCTCCCGCTTTATGCCAGAATTGTGACAGAGGGCAATTAGTTTTAGAGAAAGCGAAGACAGGTAGGAAGGTTGCTTTAGTTTTCCCAAAACCTGGCTTGAGGGAAAATTTGTACATCCTTCAAGTTTATGAAACAGGCGTCGGATCTTTATTAACTTGGCCAGCAGAAGCAGGTCGTCTCCGTTCAGGTACCGGAAGATCGGAATCTCCTCGGGGTGCAGCAGCTTTTCAGCAAAGAGAGGGAGAAAGGGCAGCTCAGAGACGGGAGTGACACTGTGGAGATGGGAGGAGCCAAATGGTGGCACTCATTTGGGCTTCGGTTCCCTACCGAGGAGCAGCAGTCTAGTTATCTGTAACCAGGGGCGATGGTGTCATTCTAACCTAAGAAAGAGCTGAGGGCCGGCGCCGTGGCTCAATAGGCTAATCCTCCACCTTGCGGCGCCGGCACACCGGGTTCTAGTCCCTCAGCTGGAGTCTAGTCAGGTTCTAGTCCCGGTCGGGGCGCCGGATTCTGTCCCGGTTGCCCCTCTTCCAGGCCAGCTCTCTGCTATGGCCAGGGAGTGCAGTGGAGGATGGCCCAGGTGCTTGGGCCCTGCACCCCACGGGAGACCAGGAAAAGCACCTGGATCCTGGCTCCTGCCATCGGATCAGTGCGGTGCGCCGGCTGCAGCGGCGGCCATTGGAGGGTGAACCAACGGCAAGGGAAGACCTTTCTCTCTCTGTCTCTCACTGTCCACTCTGCCTGTCAAAAAAAAAAAAAAAAAAAAAAAAAAAAAAAAAAAAAAAAGAAAGAGCTGAAATGCTGTGGAGACCTGAGAAATCACCCGGAGCTTGGAATGTAATCAAGTAAGGTAGCGGGCATCTACTGAGGGAAGAACACAGATGCTTCAAATAGCCCCTCTCCCGGGTGCACCCGCCCGGGATGGTGTGCGGAGTGCCCACTGGGAAGGCGCTGAGGGGGCCAGTCTTGCTCAGAGAAGGTAGGACCGGGGGTCGTTTAAACTCCCTTTCTGAAGCGGGCGTTTGGCCAAGCAGTGGAGACCCCAGTTGGGATGCCTGCATCTCCTATCTCATGCATGGGTTCACATCCCAGCCCGGCTCCTGATTCCAGCCAAGCGAGCTAAGCACAGCCTGTGACGTGGGGGGTGGGGGGTGGCAAGGGGGAGCAGGATCCTGGAGGTAAGGGAAGGCAGGCTTCCAGGCAGAGGTGGACTGAGTACAATGTGCCGAGAGCTCATCGGGTTTAGCATAAATCAGCTCCAGGACACGTGAAATATTATGTAACAATTTAAAAGAGATTTTCAGTGTTCCAGAAAATGCAGACATGGAGAAACCTTCTGTTTCATTTAAGTTGAAAACAAAAGTAAATAGAACTGCCTCCAAGAATACAGTCAGTATAGTCTGATCTAATTCTTATTTTTTAAAAATGTATATGAATAATTTATAAATACCCAGCAAGCATGGGATGGTGATTACTTTGGGAAAGGGAGTTAAAATAGAAGAAGATATGAAAGGCAGTCTCGTTTTTTAAAAGGATTTATTTATTTATTTGAAAGTCAGAGTTACACAGAGAGAGGAGAGGCAGAGAGGGAGAGAGGTCTTCCATCCACTGGTTCACTACCTAATTGGCCGCAAGGGCCAGAGCTGCACTGATTTGAAGCCAGGAGCTAGGAGCTTCCTCTGGGTTTTCCCACGTGGGTGCAGTGGCTCAAGGACTTGGGCCATTTTCTACTGCTTTCCCAGGTTGGCTTTACCAGCTATGCCACAGCATTGGCCCTGAGGGAGTCTCATCTTTATCCTCTACATATTATTTGAATAATCTTCAAATATGAGGATATAGTCACAGTCATTTTATTCATTTTCAGAAACCCAAAGAAAGGGTGATTGTGACAACAATGAAAAAAAGTAAAATATTTGAACATCAAATTCTTCTTTTTGCATCAAAATGACTTAAGTTGGCTAAAAGTTCATTTCTAGTGGGGAGGGATCAGGAAGCAGGAACCCCAAGCATCTGACTGAGAACACTGTTATGTTTCAGGTCAGGATGTACTTACCATGAGTGTAATGTGCCACGGGAGGCTACGGTCCACGCTTCTAATCAGGAAAGAAACTTGTCTGGAGCCCAATCATCTGACTGCCCTAGCTAGACCAACAGAGCATAGCTAGAATAGTGCTTAGCACAACGTGGACCATCACTTCCTGTTAGCGGCATCTGAAACTTCCTTTTGTTTGATATTCAAAAGATAGTCCTGCTCGTGCTGAACACTGAGATCCTCTTTCTATGCATGTAAAAGTACGGGCTTTTCAGAAGTTGAAGACACTTCTGAAGTTTGGAGCTCCATCTTCCTTTAAAAATTGGTTACACTGGGGCCAGTGCTGTGGCGCAGTAGATTAATACTCCACTTGTGGCAACGGCATCCCATATGGGCGTTGGTTCTAATCCCGCCTGCTCTTCTTCCAATCCAGCATTCTGCTATGGCCTGAGAAAGCAGTGGAAGATGGCCCAAGAGCTTGGGCTCCTGCACCCGTGTGGGAGACCCAGAAAAAGCTCCTGGCTTTGGATCAGTGCAGCTCTGGGCATTGCAGCCATTTGGGGACCAAATTAACCAGCAGATGGATGACCTTTCTCTCTGTCTGTCCCTCTCACTGTCTATAACTCTACCTCCCAAATAAATAAATAAAATCTTTTAAAAAAATTGTTACACAAAGGTCTTTAGAGTTCCAGGGACTTGTCCAAAGTCACACACTATATCCATTATAAATGTAGATACATACACATCAATCTCTATTTATGGCCACCTCTGTATCTGTGTTGAGTTAACATTTACTAAGTGCTTATTCAGTGCCAGGTACCACATCTGGTGCTTTGCATTCTCATTGAATCTTCACAGCAATCTATAAGTTAGGAATCAGCCCATTTTATGAATGAGGGACTGAAGTGCTAGTTCATTCACTTTAGCCAAGTGGTGGAGCTGGGGTCTGAACTAGAGATTCTGTAAGTAACCTGAAGTCCATGTTCATGCTGGTGCACTCTTGCCGGTGGCTGAGTGTGTTCTGGGCCATGCCCTGTGCAAGGCACTAGCGACAGAGCAGTCAGTAAGACAGGGATTCTATGCTTCAGGAACTCACCGTCCAGTAGGAAAGGCAGCCATGCGGCCAAGTGAGGCAGCATGGCTCAGCAAGCACATGGTAAAGGCTGGTTCTTGGACAACCCCGAGGATGTGGTCAGTGCTAACTGGGCGGAGGACTAGGAGAATCAGGAAGTGTCTTTAACAAGGTGAGCCCCATGTTCGGTCTTGAACATGATTAGAAGAACCCCGGTCTCCTGGAACAGTCCAGGACTTTCTACCACAGCCTGGAGAAAAACACAGTAGCAAATCCTAAGACAAAGCCCCCAGAGCGACACCACTACCGGTCCCAGAGTAAACACTCATTAAGTGTTACTTGGATCCAAGTCTGAACTAAGGAATTTCTGAAGAGGAAAATTAGCAGTGTTGCCCCAATCCCACATGAAGCTTTCATTGTGTTTTTTCATTGAATTCCAAAATTCTTAAGGGATAGCAGGGTATATATATGTAAATATTATCAGTAATAGTATGAACAGAAGTTACTTCACTCATACTGTAAATGCTTTAGAATGTTTTCCAAATGTACGTACCTTCACTTTGGTTCCAGCATTGATTCTTGCTTGTCGGCCCATTGCTAGGAAAGTGATAGAAATCTTGTCCTGTTCTAAGATGCGAATTCCAACGTAACAGTTCAAGGCCAGAAAGACAGGTTTAAATGAAACAAAGGATGCGGAAGCAAGGACACTTGACCAATTCCAAGCTCTCACTCTGTTGCCGGCTTGGTCTGAATATTGACCTCCCAAGATATTGATGTACACCCTGGGGAGGAAGAAAATAAAAAAATCACAAGCAGTAACTACAATTCCATGCTGGGATGAGTGAGTCCTGTCCCTGGCTAGACAAGGAGAGTGACAGTCCTGCTAGCTAATGGCATATGAGCAGTGGGAACCTCAGGGGTTCTCAGGAGTGATAATCCCAGCACCACGTCCCACACTCATCTGAAGTGCTGAGTGCAATGTGAGGCCCTACTGATAAATTAAAATGAGTCCAAAAGATGGAACCAAGATGGCTAAGCGTTCTGCAAGGAGGAAGAGGGAGCAGGAAAAGTATTGGTCTGGGAAAGAAGAGAGAGACCGTTTCTGAAGGACAGGAGGCCAGAGCTTAGGTTTTCGCCCATGGGTGTAAGTTCCGGAGCAGTCTGAGCCAGCCTCAGTACGGGAGAGCTGTTTCTAGCAGCCCACCAATTCAGACTGAGGACCGGGAGGCCTCCCCCGAGGGCTGGGTGAGAGCGCCTGTGACCCTTGCCGGAGGGAAGAGCTCTGTGACGGAGCAGAAGCTGCAAGAATGCAGACCAGCTGGGGCTCCCCAGTCTCTAGGACCACGAGTGCCCCACATTTCACTACACTGCACACAGAGTGAGCCCTGTACACGCTGAGATCTGGTGGCACTAACTGTGCCATTCTCCTCAGTTGTCTCAGCAGACTCTCCAATCTGGATCACAGCCCCCACCTTGAGGAGAGAACTTAGAGAGACTTAGAAAGTTGGCTGGGCCTGTGCTGTGGTGCAGTGGGTTAACGCCCTGGCCTGAAGCCCCGGCATCCTATATGGTTGCCAGTTCTAGTCCCAGCTACTCCTCTTCCAGTCCAGCTCTCTGCTATGGCCTGGGAAAGCAGTAGAAGGTGGCCCAAGTGCTTAGGCCCCTGCACCCATGTGGGAGACCCAGAGGAAGCTCCTGGCTCCTGGCCTCAGATTAGCGCAGCTCTGGCCATTGCGGCCATCTGGGGAGTGAACCAGTCAGTGGATGGAAGACCTCTCTCTCTGTCTCTACCTCTCTCTGTAACTCTTTCAAATAAATAAAATAAATCTTAAAAAAAAAAGTTGGCTTAATTTGCTAGTGAATTATTTTGTTAGTGAGGTAAGTTGGCTGAGCGTTTGGTGCAGTGGTTAATTAGCCACTGGGATGCCTGTGTCCCATGTTGGAGTACTAGGTTCTCAAGGCCTGCCTACTTCACTTCTAGTTCAGCTTCCTGCTGATGTGCGCCCTGAGAGGCGGCAGGCGATAGCTCAAGTGCTTGCACTCCCTAATGGGAGGCCTGGATGGAATTCCAGGCTCCTGGCGTCAGCCTGGCCCAGCCCTGGCTGTTACAGACCTTTGGTGAGTCAATGAGTGGTTGGAAGATCTCTGTCTGCCTTTCAAATAAAATAGAACAGAGAAAAGAAAGAGACAGACTTGGTCATGTGGGTTCCCCAAAAGTAAGATAAAAAAATCTTATCTCCCCAGTATTGATTAGTGATAGGAACCTAATAGCAAAGACACAAAGGAGGAATTGAGATGATTATCTTAGCAGACTTAGGAAAGGAGAAATTTAGTTTTATCTTGAAATATGAGTGAAAATAATACTTGGCTGACATTATCTGGGTAAGCTGGTCCTTTTTGAATTTAATATACATTCTTTGCCTTGTACAGACAGATTGCCAGGTGGTGGCACAAGTTCATGGTGTGTTTTTTCAAGGAACTTGGCGTCCTGTAGCAGAGGGAATGTACTTGCTGCTCAAGAGGCAGATACAGGGGGTGTTGAGCGGATCAAGGAGCCGCCAGCCTGCCAGAGGTGTGGTTTGTGGGTCAGGTGGCTTCATGCAGTCTAGAATCTGTAGTCCAGCTCTCATTGACTTCGGGTGACAGTAAAGCACTCCACCAAATGTAGCATAGAATTGCCACTGAATTCCGAACGTTAAGTCAAAATTTTCCAGTATGTTTGGTGGTAATGGACTGACTGCTAGGTAAACACAAATAAGTCACTGTATCTCAAGTACTGGCAGGGGCCCAATTGGCCAATTATTGGCAAGATGAGAGTCTTGACACCTGTAAATAATTTAGAGGGATGAATATCTCTTTCTGAAAAGCTCAAAAGGTGTTAATCATAGTGAATCCAAATTTCACTTTGTTAGGCTACATGATATAATATGAACCCATAGAGTATGTATGTTAGTCGATCAAAATGGGATCAGGAACTTAATTCTTTCAGAGATTTTGTGTGTGTGTTACTATTGTTGGTTGTGGCTAAAGGAAGCTTACAAGTTAGGAGTGTATCTTGGGGCCAGCACTGGGGTATAGCAGGTTAAGCTGCCACCTGCAGTGTTGGCATCCATGTTCCAGTCCCAGCTGCTCTACTTCTGATCCAGCTCCCTGCTAATGTGCCTGGGAAAGCCCCAGAGGATGGCCTGAGTGCTTGGGCCCCTGAACCCACAGGGGAGACCCAGATGAAGCTCCTTGTTCCTGGCTTCAGCCTGGCCCAGCCCTGGCCAATGAGCCAGGGGATGGAAGATCTCTGGGTCTCTCCCTCTCTCTCTGTAATTCTGACTTTCAAATAAATAAATAAATCTTTTTAAAAAGAAGATTTAAAGAAGGGAATGTATCTCAATAACAATTGCGCCATTGTATAGTTCATATTTTCTTTTTCTTAAAAGATTTTTTTTTATTTGAAAGAGTTACAGAAAGAAGTAGAGACAGAGAGAGAGAGATCTTCCATCTGTTGGTTTCCTCCCCAGATAGCTGCAATGGCCAGAGGTGAGCCAATCTGGAGCCAGGAGCTTCTTCCAGATCTCCCACATGAGTACAGGGGCTCAAGTGCTTGGGCCATCCTCTGCTGTTTTCCCAGGTGCATAAGCAGGGAGAGGATTAAAGGGGGAGCAGCCAGGACTTGAACCAATGCCTATTTGGGATGCTGATCCTTCAGACTGGGGCTTTAATCCGCTGCACCACAACGCCGGCCCCAGTTCATATTTACTTTTTACTTTTTTTTTTTTTTTTTTGACAGGCAGAGTGGACAGTGAGACACAGAGAGAAAGGTCTTCCTTTGCTGTTGGTTCACCCTCCAATGGCTGCCGCGGCTGGCGCACCACGCTGATCCGATGGCAGGAGCCAGGTGCTTCTCCTGGTCTCCCATGGGGTGCAGGGCCAAAGCACTTGGGCCATCCTCCACTGCCTTCCCGGGCCACAGCAGAGAGCTGGCCTGGAAGAGGGGCAACTGGGACAGAATCCAGCGCCTCAACTGGGACTAGAACCTTTATAGAAAGAATATGATGAGCCTTGTTTTGTGTAGTTGCTTGGAATTTTCCCATTGAGTTGCATATGGAATGGAAATTCTTCTGGAGCCAGTGTTATGGCGCATTGGGTTAAGACGTTGCGTGCAACACCAACGTGGTCATATGGGGCTGGTTTGAATCCACATTGCTCCACTTCCAACCCTGCTCCCTGCTAAAGCATCTGGGAAAGCAGTGGAAGATGGTCTAAGTACTTGATACCCTCCCACCCACATGAGAGACCCAGGTGGAGCTCCTGGCTTTGGTCTGGTCAGTCCCCTAGGCATTGTGGCCATTTGGAGAGTGAACTAGTGGATGGAAGATCTCTCTCTCTCTCTCCGTCCCTCTCACTCTCTCTAACTTTGCCTTTCAAATAAATAAACAAATCTTTAAAAAATGCTTCTTAGTTGAACATTTCTACCTAATGACCCTAACTTAAATAGATCACTTAAAGCCATTCTTAACATTTATAATTTTTTCCCACAAAATCAAAAATAAAATGGAGGTTGGCATTAGCCTAGTGGTTAAAGGTTGTGCATCCCATATCAGAGAGCCTGGGTTTGATTTCTGGTTCAAGCTCTTGACTCCAGCTTCCTGCTGATGTGGACAAATGGCTCAAGCAATTGGGCTCCTGCTACCCCTGGGAGATCTTGATTCACTTCTTAGTTCCCACTTCCTAGTTTCAGCCCCAGCCCAGCCCTGGCCATTACAGGCACTTGGGGAGTGAACCAGCTGGTGGTGGCTCTCTCTCTCTCTCAAATAAAATAAAATACAAGAAAAGTAAAAATGGCAGCAGGAGGAACCTAGACGCCTACCAGACATTTCCATTGGGATGATAGCAGGAACTTTTGCCAGAGGAGTCCAACACTGCCAGGATGGAGGGGTTAGTAGACATATCTTCTTGAACTATACTAGTGAAACCATTTATCCTGTTGGGCACTCGGACGATGGCTAGGTTTCCAGATGGATAGCTGAACTCAGATAAGGTTGTATGAGTTGTTCTAATGGTCCTAACTGTTCTGGGAATAAATTCAGTTTATGAAAGGGTACTTTCTAATTATATAGCATTCTGAAAATAAGAGATACTATTATTAACAATTTTTATGCTTTTTATGTGGATTAAAATGTATTTATTGGGGGGGGGCTGTTCTGTGGCGTAGTGGGTTAAACTGCAGCCCATAGTGCTGGCATCCTATATGGGCGCTGGTTCGAGTCCTGGCTGCTCTACTTCCGATCCAGCTCTGTGCTATGACCTAGGAAAGCAGTGGAAGATGGCCCAGGTCCTTGGGTCCCGGCACCTGCGTGGGAGACTTGGAGGAAGCTCCTGGCTCCTGGCTTCAGATCAGCCCAGCTCCAGCCATTGTGGCTACTTGGGGAATGAACCAGCAGTTAGAAAACCTTTCTCTCTCTCTCTCTCTCTCTCTCTCTGCCTCTGCATTTCTGTAACTCTGCCTTTTAAATAAATAAAAAATATATATTATATATTTATGAGATACAAGAATACTCAAAAAACACCAGCAAATGGAATCTAACAATATATAAAAAGAATTATGTACCATGATGAAGTGGGATTCATCTCAAGAATGGAATGTTAGTTTAATATCTGAAAATCAATTAATGTAATATATCAATAAAGATAGCCGGCGCCGTGGCTCAATAGGCTAATCCTCCACCTTGCGGCGCCGGCACACCGGGTTCTAGTCCCGGTTGGGGCGCCGGATTCTGTCCCGGTTGCACCTCTTCCAGGCCAGCTCTCTGCTATGGCCAGGGAGTGCAGTGGAGGATGGCCCAGGTGCTTGGGCCCTGCACCCCATGGGAGACCAGGAAAAGCACCTGGCTCCTGGCTCCTGCCAGGATCAGCGCGGTGCGCCGGCTGCAGCGGCGGCCATTGGAGGGTGAACCAGCGGCAAAGGAAGACCTTTCTCTCTCTGTCTCTCTCTCTCACTGTCCACTCTGCCTGTCAAAAAAAAAAAAATATATATATATCAATAAAGAGCAAAAACACATGATCATCTCAATAATCACAGAAAAAGCATTTGGAAAAACCCCAACACACTTTTGTCAAAAAGACTCGATAGACTTCAAATAGAAGGGACTGTCTTCAACATGATAAAGGCATCTACGAAAAACCTACAGTTAAAATCATGCTTAATGATGAATGATTGGATGCTTTTCCCCAAAGATCAGACACTAAACAGAGATGTCCACTCTTTCCACTTCTAGTCAATGTTGTTTTGATCACAGAAAGTCCAGGGAAGAAAAAGAAATGAAAGGAATCAGCTTGGGAAGGGAAGTACAGTGGTGCCTCTGCAGATGACATGCTCTTGTATACGGAAAATCCTAAGGAATTCAGAGAACAATACATGACTTCAGAGTGGTAGGCTCCAAGAAATACATTGTATTTTTACACATGAGCACTGAGCATTCTGAGAATGAAATTCAGAAAACAGTTCTGGGATGGGTGTTTGGTGCAGCGTTGTAAAGATGCTGTTTAGGACACCTCTATCTCACATCGGAGAGCCTGGTTTTGAGTCCTGGCTCCACTTCTGATCCAGCCTCCTGCTGGACACCCTGGGAGACAGCAAATGATGGTTCAAGTACTTGGGTCCCTGACACCTACAGAGGAGATCTAGATTTAGTTTCTGGCTCCTGGCTTTGGCCTGGCCCAACCCTTGCAATTGAGGACATTTGGAGGACAAATCAGTGGATGGAAGATCTATCTTTTTCCAGCTCTCTGCCTTTCAAATAAATAAAAATAAATTGAAATTTTTATAATTCCATTTATAATAGCAGCAAAAATATATACGGAGGCTAATTCACTGTTAATACTCATACTCAGTCCATGTTTAGGCTGATGAGAAATCTGGAGATACAATAAATACAAGATTGATTCTGAGTCATTTTGAAAATCCATCACAACCTTCAAGAGAGTTAAGAATTAAAGTCAGGCCGGCGCCGTGGCTCACTAGGCTAATCCTCCGCCTTGTGGCGCCGGCACACCGGGTTCTAGTCCCGGTCAGGGCGCCGGATTCTGTCCCGGTTGCCCCTCTTCCAGGCCAGCTCTCTGCTGTGGCCCGGGAGTGCAGTGGAGGATGGCCCAGGTGCTTGGGCCCTGCACCCCATGGGAGACCAGGATAAGTACCTGGCTCCTGCCATCGGATCAGTGCGGGGCGTCGGCCGCAGCGCGCCAGCCGCGGTGGCCATTGGAGGGTGAACCAACAGCAAAGGAAGACCTTTCTCTCTGTCTCTCTCTCTCACTGTCCACTCTGCCTGTCAAAAAAAAAAAAAAAAAAAAATTAAAGTCAGGAGCTGGCTTTGTGGCGCAGTGGGTTAAAGCCACTGCCTGCCGTGCCGGCATCCTATATGGGTGCCGGTTCGATTCCCTGCTGCACCACTTCTGATCTAGCTCTCTGCTATGGCCTGGGGAAGCAGTAGAAGATGGCCCAAGTCCTTGTGCCCCTGCGTCCACATGGGAGACCGGGAAGAAGCTCCTGACTCCTGGCTTCGGATCAGCACAGCTCCAGCGGTTGTGGACAACTGGGGAGTGAACTGGCAGATGGAAGACCTCTCTCTCTCTTTCTCTCTCTGCCTCTCCTCTCTCTGTGTAACTCTGACTTTCAAATAAATAAATAAATAAATCTTAAAAAAAGAATTAAAGTCAGGGAAAGAAATGATAACTAATAAAATCGGGAACATTGCTTCAGGTTTTTAAATATATATGGGCCTAAGGAACTAAAAATTCAATTTGCCTCCTGTGTTGTGAAAGCCATTTTTCTGATTTATTATTGATAATTATAGTTAAACATTTAGGAAACTACGACTAAAAATTTCCTCTAAAAAGGAAGGCCCTTGGTTCATGAAAAATGGTGCCTCATTTTTTGCTTGCATGTTTTTTACTTTCCTCAAGATACTAAATGAACTTTGTGCCAAAATATCAAATGGCCTGGCCATGGGGCAGAAGTCCAAGCAATCAGTAACTTAGGGTTCCATAAAAGGATGTTGAGTTTTGGTGTTAAAAAGTAACAAACTGCTCAGGCATGTGTAAACGTGTATCCATTTGGGAGGCAACACTCCATCAAAGCTTTAGAATGCCTGAATTTCTTTCCCATAATTTCTGCTCCTAGATATTTAATTCAAGATAATATACAGTAAGTGTACACAAAGCTGTTCATTTAGCTATTATATACAGCAGCAAAAATTGTGAAACCATCTTTGTTCAGTCATGGGGGACAGGTTAAATGGATGATATAGTACAAGGGTAATTCAGAAAGTTCATGGATGGAAATAATATGAACATTTTCCATGAACTTTTAGAAGCATCCTCATACATTGCTATAATGAAATACTATGTGATTATAAAAGTACTGCCATATCTATATTTATTGCATATTATATACTCATAACATCTATTATATAAAAGGACCAGTTATAAGATATGAATATATTGCATAACAGTTGATTTTTAAAGATCCATATGGGCATACTTAAAACCATTTGTGGAAAAATGAAGTTAGAAGTATTAATTTATTTGGGTGCAAAAAGACTTCATGATACATGGGAAATGTGTATTATGAAAACAATATGCAAGGATTTCAATTTTTTTTGCACCAAAATAAACTCATACTTTTAATTCCATTTTTTTCAAGAACTTCTTGAAGCACCCTTGTATATGCTCATAGGAAAAAATAAGGAAAGCTATGTTTAAAAATGCTACCAGCTTTCCTCTGGGCACTAGAATTTTAGAGGTAATGCTTTTTCTGTATATTTTTTTCTGTTTTTTAAAGAAAGTGAAGCTAACAAAAATAACTTTTTGGAAGAAAGGATACAATATTTGCATTGTGCCATCTGGAAATGAAGTCAGAAACTTGCTCCCATGTTTATAGTGCTTCTCCAGGAACTCGTCCCTCACAACCTGGCACCAGAGAAAAGAGCAGAACACGGGACTGTTACTTGTTTCACACACAAAGCACTAAGTGTATCAGTGAATGCTGTTGCCTGCCAGTGATACAAATCATTTCTTTTTCTTCTTCTTCTTCTTCTTTTTTTTTTTTTTTTTTTTTTTGACAGACAGAGTGGACAGTGAGAGAGAGAGGTAGAGAAAAAGGTCTTCCTTTTCCGTTGGTTTACCCCCGCAATGGCCGCTGCGGCCGGCGCACTGAGGCTGGCACAATGCGCTGATCCGAAGCCAGGAGCCAGGTGCTTCTCCTGGTCTCCCATGCGGGTGCAGGGCCCAAGCACTTGGGAAATCCTCCACTGCATTCTCGGGCCACAGAAGAGAGCTGGCCTGGAAGAGGGGCAACCGGGACAGAATCTGGTGCCCTGACTGTGACTAGAACCCGGTGTGCTGGCGCCACAGGTGGAGGATTAGCCTATTGAGCCGCGGCACTGGCCAGGAGGTCTTTTTTTTTTTTTTTTAAGATTAATTTTTTATTTGAAAGCAGACTTATGGAGAGGAAAAGGCAAAGAGAGAGAGAGAGAGAGAGAGAGAGAGAGAGAGGAACAAAAAGAGAGAGAGAGAGAAAGAGGTTTTCCATTTGCTGTTTCACTCCCCAAATGGCTGAAATGGCTGGAGCTGAGCAGATCTGAAGCCAGGATCCTGGAGCTTCTTCCAGGTCTCCCGTTTGGGTGCAGGGACCCAAGGACTTGGGCCATCATTCACTGCATTTCCAGGCCATAGCAGAGAGCTGGATAGGAAGAGAAGCAGCTGGGACTTGAACCAGCACCCAAATGGCACTGTAGGCGGTGGCTTTATCTGCTATGCCACAGCGCCAGCCCCTATTAGGAGTTCTATGTGCTTTGTGTACTTGGACATCTCTTTCTCCAAATTAGGGAAGTTTTCTGTGATTATTTCACTAAAACAGCCTTCTAATCCATTCTCTCTCTCACTTTTTTTTTTTTTAACGCTTTCAGAAACTCCTAAAATCTGTATGTTGGGTTGTTTGATAGTCTCCCATATGTCTCCAACACTGTTTTTAATTTTCCTGATTTATTCTTCTCCTCCTCCTCCTCTTCTTCTTCCACTTCCTCCTCCTCCTTCTTCTTCTTTTTTTTTTTTTTTTTTGCCAAACTGAAAAATTTCCAAAGATTGGTCTTCTAGCTCTGATATTCTTTCTTCTGCCTCACCAAGTTTGTTGTTTAGGCTTTCCACTGCAATTTTATTTGATCTATTGACTTCTTCATTTCTAATATTGCATTTTGATTTCTCTTTTAAAAAATCTCAATTTCATGGGAAAATTTTCATTCCTGTCATGTATGAATTTCTTTAGTTCATGGATTTACTTTTGATTGCTTTGGAGTAATCCTATGATAAACCTTTTGAATTCCATTTCAGGTGTTTCATCAATCTCTTCATCACATTCTAATGTCGAATTGTTGTTATGTTCCTTTGGGGGAGGTCATGTTGTCTTTATTCTTGTTTCTTGAATTTCTGCATTTGTTTTTAGGTATTTATGGAGATACTTGTTAGTTTTTTCCTCTGATGGCTTATACAAGATAACTTTGAACTGTTCATCTGTGGCTTAGTGGAATGTCTGCACTTTCAGTGAATACCCAGAAGTGCATGCTGGATGTGGCCAGGGAGCTCTGGTCAGTGCTCCAGGGTGGGGCGAGTATCCAGGGTGACGCCCAAGTTGGTTGTGGTAGATTTCCTCTTGTTAACAGAGTGGGGGGTATGGTCAACTCTGTTGGTGTAATCACACCCTAACCCCTCTCCTCCAAGGTGGTCAATGCCTGGGTGTTAGCCCCCAGCGGGTTCCGCCCTTGTCTACGTTGCCATATGAATCACACAAATGATCTGCACAGTCCTCACTCCAAGCACAGATCCCACTGCAGTGACCTACCCCAGGCATCAGGGAGCTCTGAGAGTGTGGTGCCACTCACGATTGCCCCAGAGACCCAGCTACACCCTGCACCCTCTCGTGCAGCCACAGAGTCCCCAAAGTCTCATCACATTAGGCTCCCACAGTCACAGGGTGCAGAGGATCCATTCCACCCTGCCAGCCTATCTGGTCCACAGAGAGGCAGATGTTCCCTGAGCCAGCTTCCTCTGGGTGCTCTGCCTAGGCGGCTTGAGTCCTGGAGCCTGGGAAGGCTGGGGGCACCTCACAGTCTTACATGGGAGCCCAGTCCCCATCAGTCCCCCAGCCAGACTCAGGCAGTGGGGAATGCGGATTTTTCCCTCTGCTAGAATCCCTGATCACACGCACACACACTGGCTGAACGTTGCCTTCTCCCCGCCAGGTGCACCAGAGCTGCTGCCACCAGTCCTGCTGAGAAGATGCCATGTTGCTGCGCACATGCACAACGGCTTGTGCAGCTGCCACTTATGACCGAAATAGCACCTGCCCCTCCCAGCCAGTTGCCGAGTGCCATTGTTGGAGGGGTGAGGTGAGAGAATGTCGTCTCCCCCACTTTTTTTATTGCGTCTGCAGGTGCCCTCTCCCCCTTAAGGCTCCGGGCTGGATTCATGGCATGCTCTCCCTCCGGCTATAGCACCAGTGGCACGGATTGCTGCAGTGGGATCTCACCTCAGTCTCCAAAGCTGGTGCTTCCTCCAGCTCTTGGCTGCTGCAGTCGTGTGTCGTGCCTGTGTCTGTGCTGCGTGTCTGCACCTTCCGTGGTGCACACAGGCCCACGGTGTTCCTCTTCCTTTCGTAGAATTTCTACTGTGGTTTTCTAGTTCTTGATTGACAATGACTTCCTAGTGCTGTATGTTGTTCCTTATTCTGCCATCTTGGAATCCCCCAGGTTTTTTTTTTTTTTTTTTTTTTTTTTTTTTTTTTTTTTTTTATGAGAATCTTTATTATTATGTACAGGGAACTAGACAGTGCACATTTATCCCAGCTTTGTGGCGAGTTCTTTAGCCTTGACCTTTTCCAGCTTGGCAGTGTGATCCATGGATTGGTTAATGGCAGGAGGCACCTTCAGCTGCTGTAGCCGGATATAGTGAGGGCATTTGACAAAATGGGTGAGGTCCCTCTTGGGCTGGATGTGCTGTCCAATGCCAAAGTTCTTAGGTCTTTTCTCAAACACAGGACTTCCCACCTTCTTGGCCCTCTGCTCTTCACGACAGCAGGGGCTGGGGCCACTTCCTTCCCCTTGGCCTTCTTTCCTTTTGACATCTTGGGTGGCTTGACAGAGCCACTGAAAGTCACCCATTTATGATGTATGCCCTTATCAGCCCAGGATGTCCCAGACAGGTAGGCTTAGTGAGAGTCAGAACCAGCAGAATCATAGGCCACAAAATTCCACCATGGGGTTTGGCACTGTGGTGTAGTGGGCTAAGCCTCCACCTGCAGCACTGGCATCTCATATGGGCCCCGGGTCCAGTCCTGGATGCTCCATATTCAATCCAGTTCCCTGCTATTGCACCTGGGAAAGCAGCAGAAGATGGCCCAAATATTTGTTCCCCTGCACCTGTGTGGGAGACCCAGCAGAAGCTCCTGGCTCCTGGCTTTGGATTGGCTCAGCTCCAGCCTTGGCTGCCATTTGGGGAGTGTACCAGTGAATGGAAGACCTTTCTCTCTGTCTCTCCCTCTCTCTCTAACTCTGCTTCTCAAATAAATCTCTCTCTCTCTCTTGTGGGGAGCAAACCGGACTAGACTGTTACTGGAATTAAGACTTATTCTATGCATCTGCTCTCCCATAATATGGCGCTGGGAGAGAAGTAAACAGCTTCCGCACAGCTGCCTCCAGTTCAACCAATAAACTGTAGGACTTGCTATTGATTGGAGGAGAGCAGCGTACTCGGCGTGTGGGCAGCCGAGTTAGGATTGGCGGAGGAGGACTATAAAGGAGGAGAGAGACGGCATGCACGAGGAACATCTATGGGGAACATCTAAGGGAACCCGTGCAGCCCCCGAGAAAGCCGGCCGGCGGTGTGCCGCTCCCCTGCGGAAGTGGGGAATGCGGCCAGGGGGAACTGCCCTTCCACGGAGGTGGAAGGGATAGTAGCCAACCCGGGAAGAACCAGCAGCAAACCCGGGGAAGGCCGAGCAGACGAAAGAACAGCGCAGGGTTCAGTGTTGCTCCTCCACGAAGAGGGGGAGCGACATCTCTCTCTCTCTCTCTCTCACACACACACACACACAAATTCCACCGTGACATCTTCAGAGTCACTCCTTGGGACTTGGTTTGCCAGGTATGAAGTTAACCATTTCTGTCTCAGTGACCTAGTGAGTCCTAACAATGAATACTATATAATACCTCATAAAATATTTTTGAAGGATTAGTTTGCTTTCATTAACTATTCAAAAAAATTTTTTTTACTTACTTGCTTACTTACTTATTTATTTTTATTTGAAAGGGAGAGGGACAGAGACAGAGCCCTTCCTTGACTCACTCTCCAAGCCCCTATAAGAGCTGGGTCAGGGCTAGGCTGAGTCAGGATTCTGAAATCAATTCAGGTTTCCCACATGGGTGGCAGGGACTCACGTACTCCAGTCACCACCTGCTGCCTCTCAGGCTGTACATTAGCAAGAAACTGGAATTGAAGGCAGAGCCAGCATTTGAAGCCAGGCACTCTGATATGGGATACGGGCAACCCAAGCAGCATGCTAACTGCTACAACAAGCACCCATCCTGGAAAGCATATTTTTCCAACTAAGTTTAAGAGTAGATAAAAGTTAACATACACAGGGGCTGGCACCTTTGGTGCCTGCATCCTATATGCGTGCCAGTTCAAGTCCCTGCTGCTCTACTTCTGATCCAGCTCTCTGCTATGCCCTGGAAAAGCACTAGAAGATGGCCCAAGTGCTTGGGCCTCTGCATCTCCATGGGAGACCTGGAAGAAGCTCCTGGCTGCTGGCTTCAGATTGGCCCAGCTCCAGCCATTGCAGCCGTTTGTGGAGTGAACCAGCAGATGGAAGACTTTTCTCATTCTCTCTCTCTGCCTCTGCTTCTCTGTAACTCTGCCTTTCAAATAAATAAATAAATCTTGAAAAAAAGGCTAACATATATAATATGATTACAAGGATGTTAACAGAGACCTATGGAAGGAAAAAGGTCTAGAACACTGTTATCTACTAGAACTTTTTATGACAAGAAAAATGTTCTATGTTGGCACTGCAGTGTGTAACCATTAGTCACACACAGCTGTCTAGGACTTGAGATACACTTAGTGTGACTGAAGCCTTACATTTTAGATTTTATTAATTTTAATGAATTTAAGTTTAAATAGTCATGTATCATACTGCTACCATATTGGGCAGTGCAAGTCTAGCACAGTGCAAGTTCTAACACATGCAGCTATCACATTTTTTAATAGTTGGCTTTTTTTTTTTTAAAGATTTGTTTATTCACTTGAAAGGCAGAGCTACAGAGAGGCAGAGACAGAGAGAATGAGAGAGAGAAAGGTCTTCCATCTGCTGCTTCACTCCCCAGGTGGTCACAATGGCCGGGGAGCTCTGCTGATCCGAAGCCAGGAGCCAGGAGCTTCTTCCAGGTCTCCAATGTGGGCACAGGGGTGCAGAGGCTCAGGGACTCGACCATCTTCTACTGCTTTCCCAGGCCACAGCAGAGAGCTGGTTCGGAAACGGAGCAACTGGGACTCAAACTGATGCCCATATGGGATCCCGGCACTGTAGGTAGCAGCCTTACCTGCTATGCCACAGCGCTAGCCCCCAGCTATCACATTTTAAAATGAAAAGGTTTTAACCAAAACATTTGTTAAGACATTGTTATAAACCTAGAAGAAATCACAAAGCAGAGTCTGTACCAATTCTTTTGGAAAATAGTTAAATGTATCATGTTCTCTAAGCTTCATAAGAACTTTTACAATTTTAGGTAAAATGGATAGCAGGTTTTCTCTTGTGTGTGGAGTCTACTACTTGGCATAAAGTGTGGATGTCATCCTATTTGGTACATAGTTATAAATACTTTCTTCATTGAATTACACTACCCACATGACAATACACTCCTTTTTCCTCACTTTATGATCACTGTCATGAACCCCGTGTTATATGATATTAATATCCTTGTTTTCAAGAAAAACTGTATGTGTATATATAGTATCTACATATGAAGTGAATATGGCAAAATGATCTTTAAACATTGACACAATTTTAAAAATAGTGAGTAAAAATACTTCCATTACCTTTCCACATACACTCTTAGAATCACAGCAAACAATGGATATGCTACTGCTTAGTTGTAGATCAAATAGACTCTCATCAGCTCTCTTTTTTTCTGGGACATCCATGGAAAGTTGATAGGAAATTGTTTTTAAATGCTTTGGATCTAATGGGAAAATAATTACATACATGTTTAGCATTTAATAAACCTTTCTTCTAAAGTATAATTCCAAATACCATTACAAACCATTGATTCACCAGAGTTCTTAAGGAAAAAAATGAGGACCATCATTATGTTAGTAAGGGAGTACTTTTGTTAAAACAAAAATGTGAGGAGAGGCACAGGTGTTTTGGCAAAGCAGATTAAGCCACAGCCTGCGACGCCAACAGCCCAGATGGGCACCAGTTTGAGTCTCAGCTGCTCCACTTCTGATCCAGCTCCCCGGTAATGGCCTGGGAAAGCAATGGAAGATAGCCCAAGTGCTTGGGCCTCTGCACCCATGTTGGGAAACCCTGGAAAAGCTCTGGGCTCCTGCCTTCAGTCTGGCCCAGCCCCAGCCATTGCGGCCATTTGGGGAGTGAACCAGCAGTTGGAAGATCGCTCCCTCCCTCTCTCCCTCCCTCTCTCTTTCTTTCTCTCTCTCTAACGATACCTTTCAAGTAAATAAAAATAAACCTTTAGAAAAAAAGTGAGAACATTCTTTGGTTAAAAGAAGAAAAAGATCCTTTTCACTAAATGGCATTTTTTGGCCTTTAGTTTTGGCGAGAAACAGTATCAAGAAACTTACGTAGTATTAGGGATTTAATTACAAAAAAAATGTGTCTTCTCTAGGTATTTTAAAATTTTTATTTAGTTGGGAGGCAGAGAGAGCAGCATAGGTCTCCCGCGTGAGTGCAGGAGTTCAACCGTGGGAAGCGTGACTGCTGCCTCCCAGGGGCTTCACTGGCAGGAAGCTGGAGCAGGGATCCGGAACCAGGAGCTAGAGCCTGCAGCGGAACCCAGGCACTCCAGGGCGGGGTGCAGGCACCTTAACCGCTGGGCTACCCTCCTGCTCCCTAAGTGTTTGTTCAATAACTGAGCAGTAAAGGAGGAGCCTGGTGCTCAGAAAGGTTAAGTAATTTACCCAAAATCAGACAGCCTGTAAGAAGAAAAGCAAGGATACAAATTCTAGACTTCTGAGATTTGTTTTTTTTTGTTTGTTTGTTTGAAATGCAATAAACACAGAGAGAGAAACATTTCATACACTGGTTCACTCCCCAAATGACCACAATGGCCACTGCTGGGCCAGGCTGAAGCCAGGAGCTGGGAACTCCATCCAGGTCTCCTACATGGGTAGCAGGGGCCCGCTTGGGTCATCTTCCTCTGCTTTCCCAGGCACGTTAGCAGGGCGCTGGTTAGGGAGTGCAGCAGCCGGGAATCTAATCGGCACCTGGGTATGGGATGCTGTCATGGGAAGCAGTGGCTTAACCCGCTGAGCCACAACACGAGCAGCACCTTCTCCTACAATGATTCTCCAACTGTACCAGTGCTACAGTTATACTGGCCAGTCATACAATGATTCTCCAACTGTACCAGTGCTACAGTTATACTGGCCAGTCATACAATGATTCTCCAACTGTACCAGTGCTACAGTTATACTGGCCAGCCAACCGACAAAACCAGTATATGAAGAAAGTAATCTGATTGATTTTTTTATTTATTTATTTATTTATTTATTTTTTGACAGGCAGAGTGGACGGTGAGAGAGAGAGACAGAGAGAAAGGTCTTCCTTTGCCGTTGGTTCACCCTCCAATGGCCGCCACGGCCGGCGCACCGCGCTGATCCGATGGCAGGAGCCAGGAGCCAGGTGCTTTTCCTGGTCTCCCATGGGGTGCAGGGCCCAAGCACCTGGGCCATCCTCCACTGCACTCCCTGGCCACAGCAGAGAGCTGGCCTGGAAGAGGGGCAACCGGGACAGAATCCGGTGCCCCAACCGGGACTAGAACCCAGTGTGCCGGCGCCGCTAGGCGGAGGATTAGCCTAGTGAGCCGCGGCGCCGGCCCAATCTGATTGATTTTTGACATTTTCCAGACCCAAATTTGAAAACAAAATGGAATGTGTGCATAATCAAACAGGAGCTGATGAACTTGAAAACTCTGCGGCCTTCTATGAAGTGCTCTATAAATGTTGCTAGTTGAATTCAATCAATAATAACAATTAGATGAAGACTAAGAACGCCACAATCCAGATGCCTGAAACACCAGATTTTCTGACCCACTTTGAGTAATGCTTAGAAGTGAAAATTTTCAATATTTTTATAATGTATAGATTTTATCTCTTTTTCAAACATCTTTCTGATGCTGCACAGCTAGTCTATAATATCAGCAGTGATAAACTCACCTTCAGATAAATTTGTGTATTCAGCTTTTTTTGCAAAATTTTTGGCCATTTGTTGCTCTTGTTTTCTACAAAATCAAAAAAACATGGATCAATCAGAGAAGTGGTTTAAACTTAAAATAGAATATACAAATTGTTTTAATCCTTTTACATTTTTATCTGTTATTACTTGTGAATCCAGCCTATCAGGACACAGAGGGTCCCTGCTCTGCTTACTGGACACATTTCTCCAACATAGGACTGCTGAATTATCCTGCTAGTTCAGAGTTCATAAACTACCACTTTCGGTCAGTGAGATCACTGATTTTCTGAGAGCTTTTCAATCTCATGAAATCTGCCAGGCACTGTCATCTGTTTGCTTTGGCCAATTTTTACTTCTTCACAGGGAACACAACTTCAAAATGACACATTCTTAAAGACCAGGGTTCATCGCGCAGGGGGCTCTTCCGCGAAGCTGGCCGGTGGCAGGCCCCCTGTTACCTCCGCAGGGCCTTCTCCTTTGCCTTGAGTCTATCAACTTCACTGCCATGAGATTCGTGGGGGTTGATGCAGATTAATTCAAGATCAGGGCTTTTGTCTCTCTGGTTTTCCTCGTAGATGTAGTCAATCAGATTTTGGAAACGGAGACAACAGGAGGCCTGAGAAACAAAGAGGTCATTTCCTATCATTAGCCCTAGATGAAGATGATCAGAGGGAGCAGGCGCCACACACAATTAAATGGGGGTTGGATACCGCTCTATCATCACTTCTTTTTTCTTTCTGGTAACAGCTTTATTGAGATATAATTCACATCCCACACAATCCACTCTTACAAAAAAGGTACAGTTCCTTGGTTTTTAAGTATGTTCACAAAGTCAGCACAGTCAATTTTAGGACATGAAACCTCTAGCTATTAACAGTCACTTCCCTTCCGTCTCTCCTCCCAGACCCTCAGCAACCACAGATCTGCTCTCTGCTTCTCTAGGTTTGCGTATTTTGTACAGTTCCTATAAGTGGAATCATAAAACATGTGGCCCTTTATGACTGGCGTATTTCACTTAGCAAAATGTTCTCAGGGTGCATCCACATTGTATTACATTTCACTACTTCAGCTTTCATTTTTTGGATGACTATATTTCATTCTATGAATTACCACTCTTAGTTTATTCATTAATCAGTTAATGGACAATTAGGTTCTTTCCACTTTGTGGCCATCATAAATGATACTGTTATGAACACTTATGCATAAGGTTTTGTATGGATCTATGTTGTCAACTTTCTTGGGTACAGATGGGGACTTCAAAAAGTTCATGGAAAATGGAATGAAATAAGTTTATTTTGGTGCAAAAATTTTTGACATTTATGCATATAAGGAGTCTTCAAAAAGATCATGGGGGCAGGTGTTTGGCAGAGTGCTTACCATATCTCTTGGGATGCTGTTATTTCCCATCAGAGTGTCTGGTTTAAGGTCCAGCTCTACTTCTGATTCTAGCTTCCTGCTAATGTGCACACTGGGAGATGGCGGAGATGGCACCAGTACTTGAGTCCCTGCTACCCATGTGAGAGACCTGGATTAAGTTCTGGGTGCCCGGCTTTGGCCTTGCCCAGCCCCAGCTATTGCAGGCATTTGGAGAGTGAACTAGAGGATGGAGGAGCTCTGTCTGTTCTCTCTGCCTGCTTAAACAGATTTTAAAAGCTCATGAAAAATGCAAATCATGGAAGAAACGCACAGATTTCTGTGTCATTGACAATACTTGTTATTATCCTTATAATTATAGCCATCTGATGGCTGTGAAGTAGTGTCCCATTGTGGGAGTGATTTGCCTCTCCCCAGCAGCTGTCATATAGTTCTGAGAATAGCAATGCAGGTGAAAGATACAAGAGAAAATACTACATGTGTTTCAAAATAGTGTTTATATAAAAAAACTTCCTCATTAAACCTGTTTCAAAACTCACATGTTTTTTTGGTTCAGTGCATCTATAGTCAGAGTATATGTCCAAATTGGAAAGAAATGCTTTTAGGTCGCTTCCACAAAATTCACACTCAGGCGATTGCTCCTCCTCTTCTTCCTTCAGAGAGAGAGAGAGAGAGAGAGAAGTGAAGTGGTCCCAGGAGGCCCGGCAGCTGTGAGAGCAGCAGGAGCAGGCCCTGGGCAGGGCCGGTGAATGTCCCGTGGGACATCAGGAGGATGAGTGAGGTGCCAACTTGCTTGTGAACCCTCAGACACCACGGGCACTCCCAGAAATACTTGGTGGGGAACTTTCAGAGGGCTAAGGTTTTAGAAGGCACTAAGCAGCGAGATCAGTGATTCCAGAGTATGCCAGGCAAGCACACACTGGGTTTTCTGCAGAGGGTCTAAGGTGTTCAAACACCGCGGAGTCGTCTTTTAAAAAGGGCCAGATAAGAAAGCGCCCTGTGCCCAGTGTTGTGGTTGAGCAGTGGCCCCTTGGGATGCCTGCACTCCGAATTGGAGTGCCTGGGTTCCGGTCCCGCTCCACTTTCTTTTTTTTTTTTTTTTAAATGTATGTAAGTTATACAAGTTTCATGTATTTTGTATAAACATATTTAGAAACAGCGATACTCCCTACCCACACTGTCACCATTCCTCCTCCCTCTCCCATTCCCGCTCTTACTTTTTACAGAGATCTGCTTTCAGTCCCACTGACTCTCAGCTCCCCTTCCTGTGAGGCAGCATGATGACCCAAGTACTTTGGTCCCTGCAGCACATGTTGGGTCACTGCATGAAATTCCTGGCTCTTAGCTTTGGTCTTGCCCAGCTCTTGCCCAGCCCTGGCTGTTGCGGGCATTTGGGGAGTGAAAAAATAGATGGAAGATCTCTCTTTCTCTGCGTGTTACTGTCCCTTTCAAATAAATAAATAAAACTTCTCTCTTTCTCTTTCTTTTTAAAATTTATTTGACAGGCAGAGTTAGACAGTGAGAGAGAGAGAGAGAGACAGAGAGAAAGGTCTTCCTTCCGTTGGTTCACCCCCAAAATGGCCGCTATGGCTGGAGCTACGCTGATCCGAAGCCAGGAGCCAGGTGCTTCCTCCTGGTCTCCCATGTGGGTGCAGGGCCCAAGTACTTGGGCCATCCTCCACTGCCTTCCCGGGCCACAGCAGAGAGCTGGCCTGGAAGAGGGGCAACTAGGACTAGAACCCAGCACCCATATGGGATGCAGGCACCGCATCCCATATTAACCAAGTGAGCCATGGTGCCGGCCCCTCTTTTTTTTTTTTTTTTTTTTTGTAACAGAGAAAGTCTCATAACTACCATGTAGGCCACCATGTACAACCATTAACTCCGTAACATAAATGAGAGTCTTTTCTCAAAGGGATCTGCAGGTTGCAGCTCTGAAATTTCCGTGTGCTGTGATGGCACAGGGATGCGGTGGGGGAGGGGAGGGCCAGTGACTCAGTGAGGGGCTGATATGTTGTGACTGTTCCAGTGATCAGAGGTAATGTCTGTGATGGCAATGTCCTGGCCAGGCAAGCAGCCTGGCCTCAACAGTGGCCTCCAGGAAAAGACCCAGATCTGAGCTCCACCAGGGCAGCTGCATTGGCCGTGGAAACCATCTTCTTGGTTTTTTTTTAAAGATTTATTTTATTTATTTGAAAGGCAGATTTACAGAGAGAGAAAGACAGAGGTCTTCCATCTGCCGGTTCACTCCCTAAATGGTGGCAATGGCCAGGGCTGTGTCTCCCATATGGGTTCAAAGGCCCAACTACTTGGGCCATCCTCCACTGCTTTCCCAGGCCATCAACAGAGAGCTGGATAAGAAGTGGAACAGCAGGGTGAATCTTGAACTGCTCACACCCATATGGGATGCCAGTGTCACAAGTGGAGGCTTAACCTACTATGCCACAGTGCTTGTCCCAGGAAATCATCTTCTGAGAGTGACAAAAATGCCCAACATGGAGCTAGAGATGGCCAGTTCAGTCAGGATTTCACTATCCCAGAGTAACATCTACTGTTTTTGTTGTTGTTGTTGTTGTTGTTATTTATTTTTTGACAGGCAGAGTTAGACAGTGAGAGAGAGAGAGAGACAGAGAGAAAGTCTTCCTTCCGTTGGTTCACCCCCCAGATGGCTGCTATGGCTGGTACGCTGCGCCGATCCGAAGCCAGAAGCCAGGTGCTTCCTCCTGGTCTCCCATGCAGGTGCAGGGCCCAAGCACTTGGGCCATCCTCCACTGCCTTCCCGGGCCACAGCAGAGAGCTGGACTGGAAGAGGAGCAACCAGGACAGAATCCAGCACCCCAACCGGGACTAGAACCCAGGGTGCCAGCGCCGCAGGCAGAGGATTAGCCTAGCGAGCTGTGGTGCTGGCCAACACCTATTGTTTTTAAGTCATTGAATCCACCCAACAGAGACTACTGCACACTGCTGAAAGCAGAATGCTTGGAGAGTAAAGTCTTGTGATAGAGAATCGTGATGAAAAGTCCAGCACAGCTGTTACATGATGGAGCAGGGCAGAAAGAGAGCTTAGCAGTGCCAAGCCCTCTATGAGCTGTTCCCTACAAGGAACCTGGTAGTGACCACCTCAGCTCATAGCCCCTTCACTTTACCTAGGGGTGAAGCAAGATGGACATGCTTCCGTAGACTACGAGCCGGGATTGGAATCCACACCTGAAGAGGCTGTGGCTGGAGAAGGAGCTGGGATGCAGGTGCTGCTGTCCCTGAATTGGACTAGCATCAACCCTACCTCTGCAAGGGTTGCCTGGGAAGCCAGAGGAGCCATCGCAGGGATGTTTCCCCGCAGGAGAGGCCACAAGGCCTTTCTCATGTTCAGGTCCATTTCAGGGTATCAGGGAAAAAAAGACAGCTCGAGAGACTTCTCAGGATAGAAGAAAACAAATTCCAGCTCATAGGCAGGCATTTAGCCTAGGGGTTAAGACACTGGTTAAGATGCCTGTATCAGGCTGGCACTGTGGCGCAGTAGGTTAATCCTCTGCCTGCAGTGCTGGCATCCCATATGGGTGCTGGTTCGAGTCCCAGCTGCTCCACTTCTGATCCAGCTCTCTGCTATGGCCTGGGAAAACAGTAGAAGATGGCCCAAGTGCCTTGGGCCCTAAACTGCCTGAGAGACCCAGAAGAAGCTCCTGGCTCCTGACTTCAGATCAGCCCAGCTCTGGCCTTTGCAGCCATTTGGGGAGTGAACCAGCAGCACATGGAAGACTTTTCTCTCTGTATCTCCCTCACATTGTAACTCTACCTCTCAAATAAATAAGAAAAATGTTTTTTTAAAAAATGCCTGCATCACGGTAAAAAAAAATGAAATTCTGTCATTTGCAACAAAATGGATGAAACTGGAAACAACATACTTAGTGAAATAAGCCAGTCTCAAAAGGACAAATACCATATGTTCTCCCTGATCTGTGGTAACTAATGGAGCACCTGAAATGTAATCTATATAAGTGAAATTGACACTTTGAGATGAGATGACTTTGAACAGCCCTTGTCTTGACCGTTGAGTGGCAGGTTTTTTTTTTTTTTCATACAATTTGTTGAACTCTTTACTTAGTATAGAGTTAATCATATGTGTATAAAGTTGATTGAAAATAGATATTAGTAAAAAATAAGAATGGGAATAGAAGGAGGGGTGGGAGTGGGAGTGGGAGGGCGGATACAGTGGGAAGAATCACTATATTCCTAAAATTGTGTTTATGAAATGCATGAAGTTTGTATTCCTTTTTAAAAAAAGATTTATTTATTTATTTGAATGCCAGAGTTACACAGAGAGAGAAGGAGAGGCAGAGAGAGAGAGAGGTCTTCTATCCGCTGGTTCACTCCTCAGTTGGCCACAATGGCCGGAGCTGTACTGATCTGAAGCCAGGAACCAGGAGCTTCCTCCAGGTCTCCCACATGGGTGCAGGAGCCCAAGAATTTGGGCCATCTTCTACTGCTATCCCAGGCCATAGCAGAGAGCTGGACCAGAAGTGGAGCAGCCAGGACTCAAACTGGTGCCCGAAGTTTGTATTCCTTAAATAAAAGGTTTCTGGGGAGAGGGGGAAGATGCCTGCATCACATTTTGAAGAGCCTGAGTTTGAGACCTGGCTCTGGTTCCTCATTCCAGCTTCCTGCAAGTGTAGACTCTGCGAGGCAGGGTAGCTCAAGGAGTTGGGTCCCTGCCACCCACGTGGGAGACCTAGAATGTGTTTCCAGCTTCTAGCTTTCTCTCCAGTCCAGCCCTGACCATTGTGGGCATTTAGAGAGTAAATCAGCAAATGGGTACTCTCTCTCTCTTTCTTTCTCTTTCAAATAAATAAAATAAATTCATTTAAAATAACACTGCTAGAAATATTTTCATCTTGAGTCTGTAGGGTGATCAGAAAGTTTGGAAACCTAGCTAACTATGTATTGATTTTACATTACATGAATATTTAATGTGTTGCCTCATCAGAATTGCATAGTTCAGTGTGCTGTACAAAGTGTCAGTGAACACCACCGTAATGCAGCCACAAAGTCTTTCCCCCAGTCCATGCACATGCATCTGACACCTGCTGTCTCTCATGGTGTCTCTTATTGTCAGTGTATAAACCTCTCCCTTAACGCACCCCAGAAGAAGTCAAGGATTCAGATCCGGGGAGTGTGCAATTCTCCCCACAGGGCTAGGGGTCCAAACTAGGTTTGAAAACAGCCATTCCACCAATACGTCAACACACATGAGTCTGGTGTAGGGGCTGGTGCACTATCTCTAGGAATTATGGAAGTGACGAACAGTCACCCTTGCAGGTGTTAAATCATCACATTCTGTAACTGGGTGTGGCAAACATTCACCTGTGTTTCCAGGCTCTGTGGCCACAGTTATTGGTTGAATTGTGTCCCCAAAAAAGATATGTTGAAGTCCTAAGCCCTGATACCTGTGAACGTGACTATGTTTGGAAATACTTGTACGGTCTTTGCAGATGTCACCAGGTTAAAATGAGGTTATTAGAGTGGGCCCTAATCTGGTAAGATGGGTGTCCTTAGGTAGGGGGACGTTTGGACACAGGGAACGCCAGGACAGCTGAGGCAGCTCCACAGGAGGCAGCAGCAAGCAGAGGAATGCCAAGGACGGCCGACTACCACCAACGCGAGGAAGGGCCAGGACAGATCTTACAGCATCGGCCCTGTCCAGACCTTGATTTTCCACCTCTGTCCCCTCTTGCTTCCATTGGCTTAGGCCATCCAGTTGCTGGTGCTCTGTTTCACATCTATGGAGACTGAAACAGCCACCCTAGGTGTTATTCCAAATGAATGAGCTCTCTGCTGTTTTTTTTTTTTTTCTTTAAAATATGTTTAACATCCATGGTGCACATCATGATATGGCTTTTAGGTTAATTTTTTAGAATAATAATGCAAACTGTGGATTGAAATTACCTTGAAGTTAATGTCTAAGTTGGAAGTCTCCTTTTTGTATGCCAGAATGGGCGGCAGCCCGATGCTGGGTAATGTTCTTAGAGAAGGCTCAAAGAGTGTCATGAAGTCTTCCTGAAACTAAATCAGAAACACGCACACAGAAGCCGAGGAGTGAGCACGCTTTTCTACAGTAAGAACAGTGTACAGGTTGATGTACTGACCACTTCTTACCTCTAGCTCATTTAAAATATTGAGTTTTGACTCTTCTGGGTTAATCACCCACTTTGCTGAAGAGAAAGGATACATTTAGCAGGAGAGTTTGAAACCTTTGTGCTGTGCACTTCATTTTCTCTGGTTTTCCTCGCCACCCCAAGCTCTTAGCCCACCCCATACTCACTATTGAGAGACCCTGACCCCTGCATTTCTGCACACATTCTTGCTCCTCAGGGCAAGTTAAGGCTGCTTTCCCACTGGTAACTGGCCTTTGCCAGCAAAAGGGGGACGAGGCCCAGCACCCGTTTACCTCTTAACTTAGCAGCCTGGCTTTCAGGTTCAGCTTCCTTCTCTGCCTGGGCTTTCTTCTCTGTAAAGAGAGTGTATGTTTGTCATCAATCTTGACAAAACAGAAAAGGAGTGAGATACACAGGAGGAAATACATGGCTCACACAGATAGATGTCCTGACAGTGTTTCTGCCTTTTCCCATTAACGTTGTGCCAACAGTAAGGATCAGAGGAAGTTCACCACACTCTGCATCACATGTAAAATTGCTTCCCCATTCCTTTTTTCTAAAGCAGATTTACTTATTTATTTGAAAGGCAGAAATACAGAGAGAGAAGGGGGGAGACAGAGAGAGAAAGAGAGAGAGAGAGAATCTTTCATCCACAGTTCACTCCCCAAATGGTCGTAAGGGCTAGGGCTGGGTTAAGTTGAAGTCAGGAGCCAGGAGATTCCTCTGGGTCTCCCACCTGGTTTCATGGGACCAAGCACTTGGGCCATCTTCTGCTGCTTTACCAGCTGCATTAGCAGGGAGCTGGATCAGAAGTGGAGCATCTGGGACTTGAACCAGCATCCATATGGAATGCTAGCACTGCAGGCAAAGGCTTAACCTTCCCTATTTCTTTCTAGCCCTAGGATACTACTAGGAATATTTTAATTGTTTATAATATTTTAATTGTTTTGTGCTTTTTTAAATTAAAAAATATGTATTTTATTTGAGAAGCAGAGAGCGAGCGAGCTCCCATGCATTGCTCACTCCCCAAATTCCCACAAGCTGGGACTGGGCTAGGCCAAAGCTGGGAGATGGGAACTCAGTCCTGGTCTCCCATATGAGTGGTGGTTGAGCCATCACCTGCTGCCTCCCAGGGTCTGCCTTGGTGGGAAGCTGGAATGGGAGCCAGAGCTGGAATCAGATACAGGCACAGATATGACACTCAGGCACCCTAACAGATGTCTTAACCACTAAGCTACACACCCATTCTTACTTTCTGCTTATTAGAAGTGCCACATGTCTACTCTATGCCTGTTTTTCTGATAGGTTTTTTTCAGGTAAGGGAGTTCTAGGGGTGGGTAGGGGTCCAGTTCAAGATAGTGAATCAAACCACCAGGATTACAGCCTCTGTGGATTCCAGAGAGGCAATGGAAATGAGGAGAAGGCCATCAACACATCCACAACTTTGAACAAATGTCTGAAAGATTTAAAACAAGTGGGATTGGCATGAAGAAAAACTAATCAGAGCAGCCTCCAAGGCCAGAGGCAAAGGAGGGGGCTACTGAGATGTAAGGGACCTATTTTCTCAGGAGTTCAAGTTTGCTGTTGGGGAGAGAGGCTTCAGAAAGTTATCCATGTGGGGTGTGTGTAGGTGTGTGTATGCATGTGGGCAGTGTGATGTGAAGAATCTGAAAAAAATTTAAACCTGTATTAGGCATCTTGTCCAACAGAAATGCCATGCACAAAGATTTTCACTAAAACTTATTTACCATAAGTACTGCTTCTCTTTCAATTAACAATTCTGTCTTGAAGTCATCTCTCTCTCTTTTCTTTATAAGCTTACAAAAGCAGCCAAACTGCACCTTCAACACTTATTTTAGAAATTTTTCAGCCAGATATCTAACAAGCTAGTTGTACCTCCCACAAAACACTGGAACAGAAGCACGGTTCCCCCGAGTTCCTTGTCACTTTATGACACGGCTGGCCTTTCCTCCACTGTCCAACAATACGTTCTTCATTCCCGTCTGAGACCACGTCGGAATGCTCTTAACCGTGCGTAGTGTTACTGTTCTGATCTTGACCACTCAGACGTTCTCTAGGAATAGAAGGCTTTCTGCACAGCTTTCTTTTCCTGAGCCCTCAGGAGAATTGATTATATGCAATAAGATACAGTATAATTTCCACCTACCCTACTGTCAAAAAATTTAAAAGAATGACAGCACCAAGTATTGGGAAGGGTAGGGAAAAAGAAACCTCAGTATCTCTCTTTTAATAGAAACATACATGGAGTTAGCACTTAGGGAAGGTGATGATTAAAATGCGTAACTTTTCACCCAATAATACCACTTTATTGGCACCTGTCTTAGAGAAATTCTTGGATGCACACACACACACACACACAAAGGAGTAAACAGTGTAACACTGTGGAAGTGAGAATGTGGGGAGTGACTTTATGTATTGGCTGAGAGTCTTTAAAGTTTTAAATTCTGAGAGAGAGAGAGCGAGAGCGAGAGCGAGCGAGAGAGAGAGAGTGCGCTTCTATCTGCTCTTCACTTCCCAAATGTCTGCAACAGCCAAAAACCAAGCCAGGCAGAACCAGGAGCTAAGAACTCAACCCAGGTCTCCCGTGTGGGTGACAGGGAAGTGGTGTTCCGAGCCACTCAGGCTATCACCTGCTCCCCGTCATGATCTGCATCGGTAGGAAGCTGGAATCTGGAACCTGAGGTCGGAACTGATGTGGAACTCCAGTACGGAGTGTCGGTGTCTTCATCAGTATCCTCACTGCTAGGCCGAATACCCTTCCTGGGAATCTATAAAGAACTGCACATCTAACAACTGCACATCCATTCTACACACTGTTGTGCAACAATTGAAAGGATCGAGGAGGATCTGTATGTACTGACCTGATAAAATTTTCAAAGTGTGTTATTTAGTGGAAAAGCAAGCAGAACAACACATTCGGTGGGATACCATCTATGTAAATAAAAACCAAAAAGGACCAAACTACTGCCTGTACTTCTGTGAGTATATGGGTAGAAAAGCTTAGGAAAGAAATACACCAACAGGATCATAGTGATGACTTCTGAATTTGGGGGTAATGGTCAAAAGAATCAATTTTACTTATTTTTACTAAAAAAAAGACTACATTTCAGTATACAATTATACCATTAAAAGCTTACCAGTGAAATGGAAATGGAGGGCATGATTCCATTTCTGCTCTGTACTTATTTCAATTCCCTGCTCCCCCTGTCCCTTGAGATCATCCAATCAGCTGTCTATCGCCATAGAGGCAGGTGCTATGGGCATCACCCTAGATCTACCAGTCAGCCCTAGGTCCTCACCTCCATGGCTTCTAAGTGACCTTTGACCCAGCTATCATTCCCTGCTCATTAAGACACTTGCTTTCTTTTTTATTTTTAAATGATTATTGATATAATTCAGTTTATTATATAATCATAATATTTATTTCTTTTAATTCCATATTTTGTCATCCCATCCTGCTTTATTTTTGATTACTATTTTATTTATTTGGAAGAGTTACAGAGGGAGGTAGATACAGAGAGAGAGAGAGAGAGAGAGAGAGAGAGAGATCTTCCATCTGCTAGTTCACTCCCCAGATGGTCACAATAGCCAGAGCTGAGCTGATCTGAAGCCAGGAGCCAGGAACTTCCGGGTCTCCCACGTGGGTGCAGAAGCCCAAGCACTTGGACCATCTTCTACTGCTTTCCCAGGCCATAGCAGAGAGCTGGATCTGAAGTGAAGCATCCAGGACTTGAACTGGTGCCCATATGGGATGCCAGTGCCGCAGGCCAGGGCTTTAACCCCCTGAGCCACACCGCCGGCCCCATTATGCTTCCTTTCTTGGCTTCCAGGACCCTTTACTGGATTTCCTTCTGCATCACTGGAAGCTGTTCTTAGTCTCCATCTCGTGTACCTGACTTCACAAAGCAGTGCCCCAAGGCTCCATCCTTGGACCCTTGCTCCTTCGCCAACTTTCCTGAGCCGTCAGTCGTCATTAAAATTCGCTGGAGAGCGTCATTCCTCTGCGCCCCCCTCCAGGGACTTCTCACTTCACTCCCAGGGAGATGTGGTCCTCACTGTTTCCGCCGTCTCATCCCCTGGGATCCTCCTGCTGCCACAGTGGCCTCCTTACTCTGGAAGGAGGCCCTCACTGTTCCCCTGGCTGGCTCATTCTCTCACTTCCTTCAGGTTTTTTCTAAAATACTGCAGCTTCCCAGAGATTGCCCTGCACACCCCATGTGAGCTAAGAGTCCTTCCGCGCTGACACTCCACCCCCTTCCCTGATTTTTCTCTTTTGTACTTATGTCATTGAATGTATTATGCATATACTTACTTATTTTGTGTGTTATTTATCTCACCCTTACCTCCACCTCTCACACTGTAAGATTACTGAGGCACAAGATCTAATCGCTTTGCTCACTGCTGGTTTCCTAGAACAGGGCTTGGTGGATGGTGGGTATTCAATAAGCATTTGCTGAATCAGTGCCATAACATAAAACCTGATATAGAGGTTGGACAGAAAGGCTTCTCATAATTATTACACCTGAGGAATATGTGGGCATATGTTAAATTTTTAAATTTTTACATTATGTCTTAATGGTTTGATATTTACAATGTACATACAAGGGAGCCTATATTTTTTTTAAAGTTAAAGGCAGAGTTACAGAGAGAGAGAGAGGAAGAGACAGCAAGAGAGATCTTCCATCCACTGGTTCAGTCTCCAAATGGCCACAATGGCCAGTTCTGGGCAAAGTGGAAGCCAGGAGTTTGGAACTCCATTCTTCATCTCCCACATGGGTACAAGGGCCCAAGCACTTGGCCCATCTTCCACTGCTTTCCCAGGTGCATTAGCAGGGAGCTAGGTCAGAAGCCGAGCAGCTGGCTTGAGCTAGTGCTCCAGTATAGGATGCTGGCAAGGCAGGTGGTGCCACAACACTGGCCCCACCAAGGAGCTTCAGAATGTTCATAGAAGAATGGAAGGAAAAGATAAGTGGGGACAAGTGTTTAGTGTGGTGGTTCAGACTGGGTTTGAGTTCCTGCTCTGCTCCCATTGCTAGTTTCCTGCTAGTGTACTTCCATGTGGGAGACCTGGATTGAGTTCTGGCTCCTGGCTTCAGCCTGGCCCAGGCTTGGCTGGCGCAGGTATCTGGGGACTGAACCAGCAGAGGGGAGCTCTGTCTTCCAAATAAATAAAATTAAATTAAAAATATATTGTGCATTTTCTATGAATTTTTTGAAGTCCTCTTGTATATCATTTCTGTAATAAGAAAATAAAGGTATGTATATGTATATGTATGTATGCCAAGAAAATAAAGGTATGTATTATTTCTTGATGTGAGCAGAAACACTACCATTTGTCAATAGTAATGCCGTGGTGTTTAGAAGTGCAATCTCATTCTGATCCTCATAGCAACACCGTGATAATGTGACTGTTACCAAGAGAAACAGATTCAGGGAGGTTAAGCAGCTTGCCCAGTGTCATTGTACTGGGGTTGGGATTCAAACCTAGATCTCCTGACCTTCCACAACTGTGATGTTTCCAGTGCACAGGCCCACCTCCTGGCCAGAGCTAAGAAATCAAACTACTCACGTGTGTGCTTTTTATCAGCCAGTTCTTGAAGCCAGCTTTCTTCTGTTTGAACTGATGTTTCAATTCCCGGATACAAATTCTGATAAAGAGCACTGAAATTTAAGCACAATATTAGTTTCCAGTATATACATATGGTTGTTAGCAAGTCTTCTAAATACAGTATGTTTGACAATCAAATAACAAGTGCACTCGGAAGATCCTAATTCTATGTTCTCTGAAATATTTTCTTACATTCTTATTTCTTCTGTAACACTAGGCACAGTGCATTTGCATCACATCTATTCTTTGGAAAGTATTCCTTTCTAAATCCCACAGGCTCCCAGTACCATATCATCTCCCTCGGGTGGTGAATTACTACTACTGTGTCTGTGTGAGGGTGGTGGTGGTTGTAGTAGTTACTTGAACTTAAACTGTTCACTTTCAACAGCTTAAAAATACTACAAACTTTTAAAAGAGCTGTTAAATGTATTGTAATTAGCCTATTATCTTTATAAGTAGTTATTTATTAATGATGCAATAGGAAAGTAGACATCTGCTGACTTTACTAATTAAAATAAGTCTTACATGATAATAAGGAAACAATATTGCCTTTAAAGCTTCTTTGCCTCTTTGAATTTCAAGTTTTTGAATAATTTGTTGGATCTTGAAACATTACCATGTTTATTTGGTTTGGGATCGCTAGCTTTTCACCTTTCTCAGTTCTGTCATGTCTCCACCTTTCTTTTTCATACTTCATCCCATGGCTCCAGGAGATCCAGCCCAATTGGTCTGAGCCTACCAAGGCAGCCACAGGTGGGACTTGAAATCCAGGAAATCTGTAACAGGGTAACTTTCCAGGTGATAATTTTGTATGGCCTGGCAGTGCTGTTATGAAGATCCAAATTGTCCTTGGCAGAAAGATGTCCCCTGCTCCTGCCCTTGCTTCATTGCATCAGTGAAGTGCTCTGTTTTGTTTTTCATCCTGAAATGAGTGTGTCTTCTAGCAGGGGAAGAACTTCTCTGCGGAGGCCACCTGTGCCAGTCTCTGGGGGATTCCTGTTTATCTCACCTCCCAGAGAAATAAGTTATGGGGATGCCAAGTTAAGAGGCATTAAAGAGGAATCCCTAGACAACATTTAATGTTTTTGTTTTCCAAATCAATGGTTAACAAAATCAATATATTATTTGGTTAGATATCTACCTTCCTTAAACCAACACCAGAGACTGTTTCTGAAATTCTGTGTAAAGATGGAAGACAGAAAGAAGATTATAACAAAATTTAACATTTACTGAGAAGGTACTACCCAGTGTGTTGTGTGTGTATACTATATATATATATAGTAGTTACTTGATATATGTAACTTCATTTATCTCTAGAAAAGGAAATCAAAGAAACTATTAACATTTCCTTTCTGCAGGCAAGGAAACTGAATATCATGGAGATTAGAGAACCTTTCAAAAATCACAGGGGTCCTTGTTTGGCTCCAAAACCTGTGTTTCTCCACATTTCTCTGCCTCTTAAAGATTGCCTAATTGACTACCAAAATAGTAGTACAACAATGAAAAATAGAAGTTGCCCAACATTGATTGCATTTTAATGAATTTTTAGGACATATTTATTTGAAAACACTCATAATCTCACCAAATTCACCAGAGATTGCTTTCAAATATAAAAACACTTTTTAAGGAAGATTTGTAGTGAGGAAGTAGGGACTTTGATCTTGGAAAGAGGCTCCCACAGATTAGAAATCATGTAATAGGCACTTCCAGGTCAATATGGCAGCTGAACACACAATCCTCCTCTGCCTTCCAAGATCTTACTGAACAAACAGCCCCAGAAAACATGAGTAGACAAGTGATACTGAAGAAAAGAAAGCCTTACAAGGAAGAAAATAATAAGTGGCTGTAGGCTGATGGAAAAGCAGAGCAGAGTATGCCACAGCTCATGACGAGAGAGGTAAGGAAGGTTTTTCCAAAGGGAATCCCTGAGAAGTTTCCATAGCCACTCAACCAAACACAGCGAGGAAGGATCTGGGGACTCGTCTGAGCAGTTCAAGGAGTAAGCTTGGGACAGCTGGCCAGGCAGGCCCTCGTCTCTCCCCTTCTACAGGCAGATGGCAGCAGCTGTCTTTACTTACAAAGGAGAAAACAGTGGGCAACCTTCCTGGGGAGATGTTAGCCCTGAAAGAGAAGCAGGCAGAGTATGACTTGCTTGGGGTTTGCCCAACAGGGTTGGGTGTGAAAGGAGGGACATTGCACTCACGAACAACTCCAGCCATACACAAAAAGTATCCTTGTCCTAACTCCGGTAATAGTAGGGGTCCCAGCTGGACTGTTTCCTACCCAGACACTGCAGGAAGCTGGCCTTGATATGCTCCACCCAGCTGCACAAGGCTTCTAATAAACACTTGCCTGCCAGGCCTGCCTGGAAGCAGGACCACTCAGTGGCAGGAAGCTTCCATTCGAGCTTCCTTCCATTCACCTACAAACATGAATGGAAAACCAAGGATTACCAGTTACTTAAGGGGAGCCAATACCATGGAAGAGGAGGAGCAAGATAAACAAACCTAACAATTAACCCTTAGAGGAAAAAGAACCAAGATAAAGAACAAAGGAGAACTTTATAGTATAGCACCTTCAAATAGATGAAGCACACACACACACCAAACTATTTTGAACAGCATCCATCTGAGAACAAGAACTGATTATTGGAAATTATAAATAGGAATTCCCAAATAAAAAAAATTCTGTGCACAGGCTACATGCACACAAATGTCATAAAGTTTGAAGATATGAAACATATAAAGACAAAATTGTGAAACAGAATCTGTCTAAGAGACCCGTCAGCCACTAGTAGGAGTTCTGAAGGAAAGGAGAGGCAACGAAGGGCAGGAAACACTCGACTCTGAGAAAGGTGTGAGAAGCAGACTGGTCAGAGAAACTGGACACGAGTAGGCAAGGAAGCAAGACCTGCAGAGCTTTGAGGGAAAATGGCTTTAAACCTGTTCTCTTACACTCATTCATATTATATTCAAAGGCATATTTATTTATTTAAAAGGCAGAGTTATAGATAGAGAGGGAGGGAGGGAGGGAGATACAGAGAGAGAAAAAGATCTTTCATCTGCTGGTTCACTCCCCAAATGGCTGCAATGACCACAATGGCCTGTGGCTGGGCCAGGCCAAAGCCAGGAGCCTGGAACTCCATCTGGGTCTTCCATATGGGTGGCAGGAGCCCAAACACTTGGACCACTTTTCGTTATTTTCACAGGTGAATTAGCAGGGAGCTGGTGCTATTATGGGATGCCGGCATTGCAGGTGGTGGCTTAACCTGCAGTGCCAGCCCCAAGACTGGTTTGTATTATTAATAAAATATGAGGGCAAATGAAGAAATCTCCAAGTAGACAGGAACTCAGGAATTTGACTACCTACGAGACCCACAAAAAATCTACAGCATTTTTCTAACAAAAAGAAAAGGAAAAGAATAAAGAAGGTAATATGGGAATCAAGAAAGTGTGGCTATTGAACCCACACTAGAGAAAGTGAAGCCAGCTAAACACAACTGAGAGTTGAAATGTTCACTTTTTAGGAGACAAGTTTTACAGATATAGCATTAAATTTCTTGTCCATGAATCCAATCACATTTCTTTCTTTTTAAAAAAATGTTAATTTACAGGGCAAGTGCTGTGGCGCAGCGGGTTAACGCCCTGGCCTGAAGCGCTGGCATCCCATATGGGCGCCAGTTCTAGTCCCGGCTACTCCTCTTCTGATCCAGCTCTTTGCTATGGCCTGGGAAAGCAGTAGAAGATGGCCCAAGTGCTTGGGCCCCTGCCCCCATGTGGGAGTCCTAGAGGAAGCTTCTGGCTCCTGGCTTCGGATTGGCGCAGCTCCAGCCGTAGCGGCCAGTTGGGGAGTGAACCATCAGATGGAAGACCTCTCTCTCTCTCTCTCTCTCTCTCTCTCTGCTTCTCCTCTCTCTGTGTAACTCTGACTTTCAAATAAATAAATAAATCTTTCTTAAAAAAATGTTAATTTTCATCAGCTCAAAAGAGAGAGCTAGAAAGCGAGTTGCAAGAGGGCAAACACTTTCAACCACTGGTTCATTCCCCTAATACCTGCAACAGCCGGGACTAGGCCATGCCAAAATCAAGTGCCAGGAACTTAGTCCAGGTCCCCCACAAGGATGCAGGGGCCCAAGCACCCGAGCCATCATCTCCTGCCGCACAGGACACGTTAGCAGGAAAATACTCTGGAAGTGGAGCCGGCAGAACAAGAACCAGCTCTCTAACGTGCAACACAAGTGTCCTACAGGGAGGTTTAACCTACTGCGACACAGTGTCTGTCAGTCATACTATTGGTTTCTTTCTTTTTAAAAAAATTATTAATTCATTTCAAAAACAGAATTAGATACACACACACACACACACACACACAGATCTTCTGTCTGCTGGTTCACTCTTCAGATGGCCACAACAGCCAGAACTGAGCTAGGCTGAAGCCAGGAACATGGAACTCCATCCAGGTCTCCTACATGGGTGGTATGAGACAAGTTCTCGGGCCATCATCAACTACCTTCCCAGGCATATCAGCAGGAAAGTGGATCAGAGGTGGGGTTTAGCCTACAGTGGAACCAGCATTCTGATAAGGGACACTGGCAGCCCAAATGGCAGCTTAACTTGTGGTGTAACGACACTTACCCCCAATTTTTCACTTTCTACTTGTCATTACTGCTTTTAATTCAAAAGGCAGAGAGACATAAAGAGTTCCCATCTCTGGTTCACTCCCCAAATTTCCAAATCACTGGGTCTGGGCAAGGCTGAGCTGGGAGCCAGGAACTCAGTCCAGGTTCCCATGTGGCAGGAACCCACTTACTTGATCCATCACCTGCCTCCCAGAGTGCATGTTATCAGGAGCAGAGCTGAGACCTGAACCTGGGCACTCCCGTGTAGGACACAGGTGTCTTAAGTGACATCTTCATCACTAAGCTAAACGCCTATCTCTATACTTAAATTTTTAAACTATAAATATGTTTAAAAAGTTGAGTTAAAAGGACAAAAATGTATAAGTGGGACAGAACAATTCTGCTTAAAAATCTAAAAGTTGCTTATAAAAGTTCAGGAGCAGTCCTGGTGGTGTAGCAGGGTAAGCCACTCCTACACCTGAGGGTTGGTTGGGGTGTGGTTGCTCTGCTTCTGATCCAGCTTCCTTCCGGTGCACCTGAATAGGCAGTGGATGATGGCCCACATGCTAGGGTTCCTGCCAGCTATGTGGGGGCCTGGGATGGAGCTCCTGGCTTCAGCCTGACCCAGCCCAGCTGTTGCAGGCATTCGAGATTTCCCTACTATGTTCCTATCAAACTGTCTGAAGGCTAACAGCAACAATCAGGAGAGAGAGAGAGCGAGAGCAAGAGCGAGTGAGAACAAGAGAGAGAGAGAAAGGCCACGATTACTTTCCCTCACCAAAGGGTGTACCTGGTCATTCTTGCATGCAGTCTATAGAGACCTATGTTCTAAACTTTCACAGCTCTTCCTAGTCTATAGAGACCTATGTTTTCAACTTCCCAGCAGTTAGTGTCCTCCACATGGGCTTGTATTGTTACATGTGACACCGATAAATTGACATGCTAAGTCTATAGCCATGTAACAAGCTAAATAGACAGGAGCTTTCTAAAGCTTCTAACTAGATTTTTCAAAGCGTTATTGAATTTTTTCTTATTTGAAAGGCAGAGAGAGAGAGAGAGAGAGAGAGAGAGGTCTTCATATGCTGGCTTTCTCCCCAAACGCCTTTAACAGCCAAGGCTATGTCAGGCCAAAGCCAGGAGTCTGGAACTCAATTCCAGTTTCCCCTGTAGGTTCAAGGAGGCAACTACTTGAGTCATCACCCACTGCCTCACAGGGTGTACATTAGCAGGAAGTTGGAATTGGAAGAAGTACTAGGACTTGAACTCAGAACTGTGGAAATGGCAATGTGGGCACCACAAACAGTATCTAACTGCTGGACCAATCACCTGCCCTAGTGTTCATTAAAAAAAAAACAACTTTTTTGAATAAATGGTAAATGCCCTGGGTTATTTGATTCTACTTTCTAGAATGTTTATACACGAGGTAAACATTGTCAGCTTAAAAAACGGTGAAATGAAAAGTGAAAACATTCTCTTACCTATCTAAGTTCGCATCAGACACGTCTTTCCTAAATGTATGAAATATTTTAGGAACACCTGTTGAATGAAGCAGGTAAGCATTTAACCTCTTCCTCTAAACCCGTGGTTCTCAAAAGGGCAGTCTTGCCTGCCGCCCTGCCCACCACGCCCCGGAGAAGCAGTGTCTGGGTGTGTGTGTGTGTGTGAGCAGCTGCCAGAGACGCAGCTACACTTTCTGTTACGCACAGAACTGGCCCCTGTCCTCGCCCCAACCAAGAACTTTCCAGAGCAAAACGTCGAAACCCGGGAGCCTGAGAAAGCGCGCTAACTGTCCTGCCTGTCTTTTCAAGGGACTGTGGTGATTCCCGGGAGGGAAGTTAGACACACCAGGGAGGAGCTGTGCATCTTTGCAGGGCTGTCTAGTAGCACAGCATCCTTAAGGTATTACTGCTCTCAGGAGTGACACGAGCACTTGGTACAGAAGTGTGCAAGGGTTTCCATTTTTTTTGCGAAGCATTTCACCCATATCCTAAAGGGTAAATCATCTCAGCAGCTCAGCCAAGATCTGAGGGTTTTTGCGACGAGGCTGTGTGTGTGTGTGATCTGTGTGTCTTTGCAATGAGGCTGTGTGTGTGCCTTTGCGATGAGGCTGTGTGTGTGTGTGCGTGTGTGTGTGATTTGATTGTCTTTGCGATGAGGTTGTGTGTGTGTGTGTGTCTGCGAAGAGACTGTGTGTGTGTGTGATCTGTGGGTCTTTGCAATGAGGCTGTGTGTGTTTTTGCGAAGAGGCAGTGTGTGTGTGTGTGTGCGCGCGCGCGCGGGTCTTTGCAATGAGGCTGTGTGTGTATGTGTCTTTCCGACAAGGCTGTGCGTGTGCGTGTGCGTGTGTGTTTGGGTCCTAGCGACAAGGCTATGTGTGTGTGTGTGTGTGTGTGTGTGTAGCGGCGGTGCATGCATTTAGCAACCAGACACCGGCTCAGCAGTGTGACGCCTGGCTGCCCTCCAGGCCCAGGTGGACGGGGGGCGGTACTTTTGTGCACGGAGCCGCTGGAGGACGGGCTCGCGCTGGGCGTGTGGCTCCACGTGAAGATCGAAGCCTGGCTGGGCACGGGCGTCGGGCTCAGGCTGGGGCTGACCACGCTGGGCAGGCGCGGGCAGAGTTCCAGCTGGTTGTAGTCTTTGACCTTGTCGAAGTTCAAGGCCGTCCAGAGGTACTCATTGAAGAGCATCCCAGGCACAGTCTGCACAGTGTCCAGCCTCTTCCCAGCTCCGGTGTCCGCCTCCACCTCCGCCTCTGCCTCTGCCTCCGCCGCCTCTTCCTCCTCCACATCCTCCTCCTCCTCTGACCCCTCCTCGGACTCTTTCTGGCCCCCCTCCTCCTCCTCCTTCTCCTTCTCCTCCTTCTTCTCCTCCTCCTCCTCTTTCTCCCTCTCCTCCTCCTTCTCCTCTTTCTCCTTCTCCTCCTTCTCCTCTTTCTCGTCTTTCTCTTCCTCTTCTTCCTTCTCCGGCTTGCCGGAGCTGTGATGTGAGGCCATGGCTGGCGGAGGCGAGACCGCAGCTGCTCGAGTCGCAGCCCTGGCCGCGCGCCAGGCTGTGCGTCCCTCTGTCTCCCAGGGCGACGGCCCGCGCACGGGTTTAAAGCGGCAGGCCTCCTTTTGCTGGAGGAATGTAATAATGTCTGGGGCCCCTGGGCAGCTAGCAGCGTAATGAGCTATGAGCTTCCTTTCCTTTCCTGGAGAACTGGTCCCTTTTTTAAGTTTTCAGTGGTTGGGGCCTGGGCTGCTTTGGTGGATGTCTGTAATGCCACTTGGCATTATGGGTGCTGGGATTTGGCTTTTGAGTAGATAGATGCCAGGTGGGACTGCCACAGAAACCAGATTTTCAAAATCAGAAGCCAGCTCTTGGGCCGAGGTTTGCAGGTTTGATTTATTTATTATTTACTTATTTATTTATTTTTATTTGATTTATTTATTAAAACACTGCCTTAAATACTAAGTGTCTTGCTGAGTGAGATTGCTGGCATTCCTTGCCTTTGGCACCTGACTCTGGTCCCAGTCCTGCTGTGGCTTCCTCTGTTTCCTGGAGGTGGAGAAGGCCTGAGGCATCCCTGGCCACGTGGGTGCCACCTCTGTCCTTTTTGGACTTTGTTTTCATTTTATGACTCTTGAAATTTCTGTAAGATTTTTTTTTAAATATTTATTTCTTTATTTAAGAGGCAGAGTTACAGACAGAGAGAGGAAGAGACAGACAGAGAGGTCTTCCAAATGCTGGCTCACTTCCCAAATGGCTGCAGCAGCCCCTGCTGGGCCAGACTGAAACCAGGAGCCAGGAGCCAGGAGCTTCTTCTGGGTCTCCCACGTGGGTACAGGGGCCCAAGGGCTTGGGCCATCTTTTGCTGCTTTCCCAAGCATGTCAACAAGGAGCTGGATTGGAAGTACATCATCTGGGACTCGAACCAGCACCCATATGGGATGCTGGCCCCACAGGCACCTGCTATGCCACAGCGCCATCCCCATAAGATATCTTTATACACACAAAGAGGTACGCAGGGTACCGCAGTGGGCACCTGCGTGACTGACCCTTACAGGAGGTGACTCCTTTCAGATTCAGTTTCCCTGGGTGTAAATGGGAACAGCAATCCCCCAAGATGTCTGTGGGTGTGGGGGAGCATGGCTCAGCGCCTACAACCATCAGCATGTTTCATCCAGAGACCGCCTGTAGTGACACTGGGCTGGGTTTCTTATTTATTGCAACGAAATGTCTTAAACGGTTTAGGCTTCGTTTTGAAGATTTGGGAGAGGCGCTCAGGAACCAGGGTTTCCATCAGACAGCTGGGGAAAAGCACTGGGACCAATCTTTTGTCTGTGCTTAGACATAATTACGGGGTGGCCTTGTTTGGTTTCATTTTATCACGATGGCTGAGTTATCTTGTCTGGGGTTGTTGTTCCTTAAGAAGGGGTCTGTGCGACAGGAGAGCACGTGGCCTGGCTGTAGGCTGCACACCAACTTGTTCATGACAGGTGGTCTCCAGGTGTCAGGGGCTTCCAGCTGTGAGCCCCCATCCTGGGGGACTTGTACTGCCGGGGCTGTCAAAGGGCACAGGCAAAGAGTTTCTGGAAAAGACCCGGGAGGCACAGGCAGTCAAAGCCAAAATTAACTATTGGGATTGCATCAAATTGAGAAGTTTCTGTACTGCAAAAGAAACAGTCAGGAGAGTGAAGAGACAACCGTCAGAATGGGAAAAAATATTTGCAAACTATGCAACAGATAAAGGGTTAATAACCAGAATCTACAAAGAGATCAAGAAACTCCACAAAAACAAAACCAACAACCCAATTAAGAGATGGGCCAAGGACCTCAATAGACATTTTTCAAAAGAGGAAATCCAAATGGCCAACAGGCACATGAAAAAATGTTCAAGGTCATTAGCAATCAGAGAAATGCAAATCAAAACCACAATGAGGTTCCACCTCACCCCGGTTAGAATGGCTCACATTCAGAAATCTACCAACAACAGATGCTGGCGAGGATGTGGGGAAAAAGGGACACTAACCCACTGTTGGTGGGAATGCAAACTGGTCAAGCCACTATGGAAATCAGTCTGGAGATTCCTCAGAAACCTGAAGATAACCCTACCGTTCGACCCAGCCATCCCACTCCTTGGAATTTACCCAAAGGAATTTAAATTGGCAAACAAAAAAGCGGTCTGCAGCCTAATGTTTATTGCAGCACAATTCACAATAGCTAAGACCTGGAACCAACCTAAATGCCCATCAACGGTAGACTGGATAAAGAAATTATGGGATATGTACTCTTTAGAATACTATACTGCAGTAAGAAACAATGAAATCCAGTCATTTGCAACAAAATGGAGGAATCTGGAACACATCATGCTGAGTGAAATAAGCCAGTCCCAAAGGGACAAATACCATATGTTCTCCCTGATCGGTGACAACGGACTGAACACCAAAAAGGAAACTTGTTGAAGTGAAAGGGACACTATGGGAAACGGTGACTTGATCAGCATAGCCCTGACTGTTAATGAACAACTTAATACATTATCCCTCTTAGTAGTTTTTTTGTCTGTTCTACTTAATATGACTGATTTAATTCTGTAATTAATACACAGTTATTCTTAAGTGTTGAAATTTAACTGAAATGTGATCCCTGTTAAACATAAGAGTAGGAATAAGAGAGGGAAGAGATATATAATTTGGGACATGCTCAAGCTGACTTGCCCCAAATGGTAGAGTTAGAAACATACCAGGGGACTCCAATTTAATCCCATCAAGGTGGCATGTACCAATGCCATCTCACTAGTCCAAGTGATCAATTTCAGTTCGCAATTGATCATAATGAAAGGACTAAGAGTCAAAGGGAGCACATAAGCAAGTCTAGTACCTGCTAACACTAACCGATAGAATAAATAAAGGGGAGAGTGATCCAACATGGGAAGTGAGATACTCAGCAGACTCATAGAATGGCAGATGCCCTAAATAGCACTCTGGCCTCAGAATCAGCCCTAAAGGCATTCCGATCTGGCTGAAAAGCCCATGAGAGTGTTTCAGGCATGGAAAGCCAAGACACTCTGGCAAAAGATCTCTGTGAGTGAGATCTCAGTGGAAAGAACAGGTCTTCAAAGAAGGAGGTACCTTTCTCTGAAGGGAGGAGAGAACCTCCACTTTGACTATGACCGTGTCTAAACAAGATAAGAGTCGGAGAACTCAAGGGGCTTCCATAGCCTTGGAAACTCATGACTGGAGCATAGGGAGATTACTGATGCCATAGACAGGAGTGTCAATTGGTAAAGTCAACAACAGGAGTCACTGTGCACTTACTCCTCATGTAGGATCTCTGTCCTTAATGTGCTGTGCATTGAGATTTAATGCTATAACGAGTACTCAAATAATATATTTCACTTTGTGTTTCTATGGGGGTGCAAACTGTTGAAATCTTTACTTAATGCATACTAAACTGATCCTCTGTAAAAAAAAAAAAAAAAAAAAAAAAAAAAAAGAAACTATCAACTCCCAACTTGACTCTCACTGGGATTAAACATGACAATAGGTCTGATCTGATTTCATCATCATTAAAAAAAATCATCTATTATTTTTCACTTTATGTTTCTGTGTGGGAGCAAACTGTTGAAATCCTTACTTAATGTATACTAAGCTGATCTTCTGTATATTAAGATAATCGAAAATGAATCTTGATGTGAATGGAAGGGGAGAGGGAGTGGGAAAGGGGAGGGTTGTGGGTGGGAGGGACGGTATGGGGGGGAAGCCATAGTAATCCATTATTCGTACTTTGGAAACGTATATTCATTAAATAAAAGTTAAAAAAAAAAAAAAAAAAAAAAAAAAAAAAAAAAAGAACTGGAGAAGTTAGTGTTTAGATTGGCCAAGTAATATTTAATGACTGTTAAATCATAGATGTAGGGGCAGGTGTTGTGGCACTGACAGGGACCCCTGGCATCCCTTGCTGGGGTCAGCTGGAGTCCTGGCTGCTCCACTTCTGATCCAGCTCTCTGCTAATGCACCTGGGAAAACAGCAGAGGATGGCCCCAGTCCTTGGGACCCTACACCCATGTGGGAGACCTGGAAGAAGCTCTAGCCTCCTGGCTTCGGCCTTGCTGAGCCCCAGCTATTGTGGCCATTTTCGGGGAGTTAACCAGCAGGTGAGGTTTCCTTTCTCTCTCTCTCCTTCTCTCTTTATCTCTGCCTTTCAAGTAAGTAAGTTAAGTAAGTAAATAAATAAATCTCTCTTTTACAAGCAAAACAAAACAAAATACCAAAGACACAGTCCTTGAGCACCACCAGCCCTCATTCTCAGCCTGGGGTGCTGGGCCATGGCACGGATAGGAGAGGTGTAGCTCTGGCCCTCACCCACCAGCCGCCCCAGTCCCTGAGCACCCTGGCGGGAGTCCAGTAAGCTACCGGGCTCAAGGGCAGAACTTTTCCCCTGCACTCCAGGAAGTCAGGGAGAAAATGCACGGAATGTTTTTAAAAGTCTGCCCAGCAGAGAGGGGCTGTTTGAGTTGCTTTGGAAAGAAGGGCAGAATGCAGGTGGCTAGAGAGGAAAGAGCAGCATCGCGGCAGATTCAGGGCAGGACTGGAATGGTGCACAGCACCGTGGGGGGAGGCACAAATGCGATCTAGGGGATTTAGAAGAACAAGACGAGGCCCAATCCCTTTCTGGGCAGAAATGGTAGGATCTTGATATTGAACGTGCTCTTAGCAGTCTTAGAGCTGGCTAGGGCAGGTGGCTCAAGAGAAGGCCAGAGTGCTTCTGACCCCAGGCTTCTCAGACAGCAGGTGTGATGGGGGCTGGGAGACAGCAAGGGGGCAGTGTTTGTGCTTACTCTGAGCTGTCTGCCTCCAGCTCAGTGTGTGACTTTTGGGACACTTTGTCAATTGAGCTGTGAATTAATTTGTTAAAGTACCCCTTGTGGGGCTGGCACTGTGGCACCAGCATCCCATAAGGGTGCTGGTTCCATCCCGGCTGCTCCACTTCTGATCTAGCTCTCTGTGATGGCCTGGGAAAGCAGTAGAAGATGGCCCAAGTCCTTGGGCTGCTGCACCCACGTGGGAGACCCAGAAGAAGCTCCTGGCTCCTGGCTTCCAATGCGCCCAGCTCTGGCCTTTATGGTCACTTGAGGAATGACCCAGCAGGTGGAAAGCCTCTCTCTTTGCCTCTGTCTCTCTGTAACTCTGGCTTTCAAATACATAAATAATGTTTTTTAAAGTTCCCCTTCTTTGGAACCTTAGTTAAGCTTTTTGGAAAGTCTTGGGAAATTTACCTTGAACTCTTTTTCCCCAAAGAACCGTGCCTTCCTTCCCCATCAGGGGGCATTGGGCGGGCACCACCCCTGACTCACTGCACCCCTGTGCAACTTTGAGGCTGTTCATCTCGTTCCTTCCTCTGTAAGATGGAAATCTAAGTACCTTCCCTTTATTGAGGAAGTTCAAGCCCATCAAGAAGTACAAGGCCATTTGGAGAAAAATTTAATTATTAATTTTATTTTTGAGAAGTTATTTTGTTTGTGTTTTTTAAAAAGACCACATAATTCTGTTTAGAAAATCAACTGTCTCTACCTCTCTGTAACTCTGCCTTTCAAAATAAATGAATACATCTTAAAAAAAATTAACTTCTCTAGTCTGTAAAATATCTTGAGTATTGCAGATAAGTGCTCAGCTGGATTAAAAAGAATTGTCACAATAAGTGCATACTATAGTGCTGTAGTAAGTGTTGTCATTTGGAATGTTATTTCCCTTTCTAGTAACCGTTTTCCCTCCAAAGTTTGAGAAAAGTAAGAGAATGAGTTCACATACAGCATATTTTGACCAGACGGTGGCCAGCGGGCAAGCGGGTCAGGCAGGAGGCAGGGTGTCTCTTGGGAATGCGTTTGTCAAGCACTGCTGAGTGAGGTGGAAGGAAGCGCAGCCTCCCAGCCTTGCTGGCTAATTAAGAGCGCGCCTGGCAGCACGAGTACGAGGGCATCTTTCTCAATGTCACATCCTGCCCTCCCCACACGTTCCTTCCAGGAGGAGATTTCTGAAAGCCCAATTATGCCTCGTAATTAGCACTTTATCGTTGTCCTTAACATCTTCCGTGTGACCGCCTTGGGGAGGGTTGGTAGGAGAAAGGAGCCAGGTACCACACAGTCTTCTCTCCTCCCCGAGTCCCTGACGTCTGCTCACTGCTCCCTGGTGCCTGGTCCTCACACAGCTTCTTCTGGGGTCAAGTGCAACTTCATTGCCCTTTTTGGCCCCATCCCTTATCTTCAGACTGTGGCCCTCAGTCGTGGAGAAATAGATGCTCCCCATCCCTGTTGAGATGAGCAACCACAGGGCCTTGCTTCCTCCTCTGCCTCCTACAAGAGATTTCATTCATTCATTGATCCAGCCAACTGAGCAAATTTGTTCACTTAACAGTAATTACTGAGTGTCAGCTCCGTGGCAGGCCCTGTTCTTGGCTCTGTGAAAATAGCAGGAAACAAGAGTTCTGGGCTCACTCTTTTTTAAAGATTTATTTATTTATTTATTTATTGAAAAGCAGAGTTACAAAGAGAGAAGGAGAGACACACAGAGAGAGAGAGATCTTCCATCCGCTTTTCTCCAAATGGCCACAAAGCCTGGGGCTGGGCCAGGCCAAAGCCAGGAACCAGGAGCTCCTTCCAGGTCTCCCACATGGGTAGCAGGGGCCCAACTACTTCAGCCAGCCATCTTCTGCTGCTTTCTCTGGCATATTAGCAGGGAGCTGGATCGCAAGTGGAACAGCCAGGTCTTGGACTGGGGCTCATATGGGATGCAGACAGCAGTTTATTTATTTTAAGTTTTTATTTAATGAATGCATGTTTTCATAGGTACAACTTTAGGAATATAGTGGTTCTTTCCTCCATACCCACCCTCCCACCCCAGTTCCCATCCCACCTCCCTCTCCCTCTCCCATCTCCTTCTTCATTATGGTTCATTTTTAGTTTGATTTTATATACAGAGGACCAACTCCATGTTAAGCATAGATTTCAACAGTTTGCACCCACACATACACACAACATATAGAGTATGGTTTGAGAACAAGATTGCAGTCGATTCTCATAGTACAACTCATTAGGGATGGAGGTCCTACATAGGGAGTAAGTGCACAGTGACTCCTGCTGTTCCTTTAACAATAAACACTCTTATTTATGATGTCAGTGATCACCTGAGGCTCTTGCCATGAGCTGCCAAGGCTATGGAAGCCTTCTGTGACCATAGACTCCATCAATATCTGGACACGGCCATAAGCAAAGTGGAAGTTCTCGCCTCCCTTCGGACAAGAGTACATCCTACTCTGATGGCCTCTTTTTTCCACTGAGGTCTCACAGAGATCCTCCATGTAGCAGACAGCAGTTTAACCTGTTGGACCAGAGTGCTGGCCCCTGTGCTCACCCTCGGGCTTTGCACTGGAGAAAGCCCACGCAGTAAAGAATCACTGTGTTAGAAGGTCGGAAAGGTCGCAAAGAAAAAGAAAATGAGTGCATGAACGGGGAGGAAGTGCAGGGTTGTGGGCGGAAATAGTTTTTTCGTTTTGTTTTGTTTTTTCATAGAAGTGGCCGGGAAGACCTCGGAGCAGACTGATATTGGAGCAGCCCCTTGCAAGGCGGGAAGGAGCTGACTACCTTGTCTCTGGGTCAGGGGCACAGCAGGAGCTGGTGCGGCCAGAATGAGGGAGCACACACTCAGAGGTGTGGGGTTGTGGCTTTTCGTCCCAGTGGGGTGGGGAGATCTGCGAGGCTTCGGGCAAGACGTGGTTTATGTCTTAAGCAAGACCCTGCTAGGCTTACCTAGACTGGTCTATCCACAGAGACTCAGTAGATTTCGTGGGAGCAGAAGCTTGGTGAGTAGGAAGACCTGATAGAAGGTTATTGTGGCTGGCGCTGCGGCGCACTAGGCTAATCCTCCACCTAGCGGCGCCGGCACACCGGGTTCTAGTCCTGGTCAGGGCGCCGGATTCTGTCCCGGTTGCCCCTCTTGCAGGCCAGCTCTCTGCTGTGGCCCGGGAGTGCAGTGGAGGATGGCCCAAGTGCTAGGGCCCTGCACCCCATGGGAGACCAGGAGAAGCACCTGGCTCCTGCCTTCGGATCAGCGCGGTGCGCTGGCCGCAGCACGCCAGCCGTGGCGGCCATTGGAGGGTGAACCAATGGCAAAAGGAAGACCTTTCTCTCTGTCTCTCTCTCTCACTATCCACTCTGCCTGTCAAAAAAAAAAAAAAAAAAAAGGTTATTGTACTCTTGGGCAAATGTGTTTGAAGTGGCGCAGTGGGTTAATGCCCTAGCCTGAAGTGCCAGCATCCCATGTGGACTTTGAGACCCAGCTGCTCCACTTCCATCCAGCTCTGTGCTATGGCCTGGGAAAGCAGTGGAAATGGCCCAAGTCCTTGGGCTGCTGCACCCATGTGGGAGCCTGGCTTCAGATCAGCACAGCTCTGGCCATTGTAGCCATCTGGGGAATGAACCAGCAAATGGAAGATCCCCACCCGCCCCCCGCCTTTCCTTCTCTTTCTGTGGAACTCTGACTTTCAAACAAAAACAAATAAATGTTTGAAGTGCAGTCTCAAAAGCAGAAGAAATATAGTTGGGAGCTCACAGACCTTTAAAGAAGTCCCTCTGCTTTCAAGAAGCCAAGTGGGAGAGGAGAGGGGACAAATTGCCAAAGCCCTATACAACAGGGTGTCTCAGGGTGGGTGTTTGGCACACAGGTTAAGATGCTAGGGGCTGTCCACATACTGTATTGGGGTGCCTGGGACTGAGTTCCAGCTCTGCTTCCAATTATAGCTCCCTGCTAGTGCACACTTGGGGAGGCCACAGGTGATGGTTCAAGTACTCCCAGCCTTGTGGACTGAGTTGACCTAGATTGAGCTCTGGGCTCCTGACTTCAGCCTGGCCCAGCAGTCACTGCCATAGGCATTTGGGGAGTAAGCCAGTGGACAGAAGATATATTTATCTGTCTCTGCCTCTTACTCTCTATCTTAAAAAAAAAAAAAAAGGAAACCCAGAACATACAAGATGTCTTAGAGTTCGATGGGATTGCTCCTGGGTGAGGTGAAGAATGAAGAGAGGAGAATCTGAAGACTGTCGGGAAGGAGTTAGCCATTACCTGGCATCACCTGGTAGGGTTATTTGGGTTATTTCCAACCCAAGGCCCTGCATGTTATAAAAGTAACCCATACTCATTGCAGAACAGTTTGCAAATGCAGAAAACAAAAATAAAAGGGAAAAACACTTATCCATAGTTCTAATATCCTGAAACAAACCGTATTATCATTTTGAGATATCTTCTTTCATTCATCCTTTTCTGTATATTTGCTTTACATTTTGCAATTATATATATTTACCTTTTGTTTCCCATGACGCTGTAAACATGTCTGTATATTCTATTGCCCATTATGTCACATCAGGTGACGCACTATGACTTATTTAATTATTCTTGCAGTGAGTTGCAGAATTATTCAACAGATACTCAATTTTGGCTCATTAAGCCCTGAGGAACCAGCAATGAGTAAGACTGACAAGGCCCTTACCTTTATGAAGTTATATTCTGGAAGGAGTTTATATTAGTCAGCTTTTCATTACTATTACAAGATACATATGGGAGGCTACTTACTAAGAAAACAGGTTTGATTTGGCTCATGGAGTCCCAAGGTGGCCAGGGCATTGCATGGTGAGAGACAGGAAGCACACGTTTCTGTGGTCTTTCCTTCTGCTTATCAGCCCACCAGGATCAATCATGGAGGCCCCACCCTAGGGACCTCATCTAATCTTAATCACTTCCTCTTAGGCGGATTAAGTTCTCACCACCTCTTAGATTAAGTTTTCACCCTCTTAATATCTCACAGTGGGAATTAAATTTCAACACAAACACAAACACTTGAAGTCATTGGGGACACTCAAACCATAGCAGAGTTAAATGAAGGAGTTAAAGCAGGAAAGAGCTATATTATTCTAGCTGAGGAATGATAAATGTGTGGTGTATTAAGTCACTAGGTTTGCCCTTAATATTTTATGTGCGGTGATTTGTTAAAAGCAGTGAAGGAAACCAGTACACTCGGCTCATTTCCACTCTAGAGTTGTGTTGGTTCTTTCCTCGGTCAGCTCTGTGTGTGTCTGGTTTCTCTCTCTCTCTCTCTTTTTTTTTTTTTTTTTTTAAGATGGATTTATTTATTTGTAGGAGAGAGAGAGGGAGACCGAGAGTGAGAGAGCAACGGCTCTTTCATTTGTTGGCTCACTCCCCAAATGGCCACAGTGGCTGAGGCCAGTCCAGGCTGAAGCTGGGAGCCTAGAAATCCATCCTGGTCTCCCACATAAGGGGCAGGAGCCCAAGCACTTGGGCCATCATTCACTGTTTTCCCGGTGCATTAGCAGGGAGCTGCATCAGAGGCTAAGCAGCTGTATCTCAGATCAGCAATGTGGGATGCAGGCATCGCAAGCGACTGCTTAACCCACTGCGTCACAATGCTGGTCCCAGGCCAGTTACTTTAAAGTGCTTTGCCAGCTCTTTTGTGCCTGTGAGAGTGTTTTCAAAATCTGTTTGCTTAGCTTTTGTAGATGTCCTCCGTGGGAAAGTTGGCCTGAGTTACCTAGCCCATGAGTCCTTGAAGTAGAAGTCCTCTAGGTAAAGTGGTTCCTATATTCAGTGGGGTTAATCATACGTGAATATGGAAGGTGACGTTATGATCTGAATGCATCCTCCAGAATCCATGTGTGGAAATGGAATTGCCAATGTGAGAGCATCGAGAGCAGGGACTCTTTGGCGGTGGTTAAGGCACAAAGGCAGAGACTTCATGAATGGGAGTCACACCTTCAGAAAAAAGCTACAGGAAACTCGCCTTCCTCCATTTTGCCCCTCCCCCTTCTGCCATGTGAAGACACAGCAGCAAGGTGCACCTCTTGGAAGCAGAGAGGCTGGGCCCCCACCAGACACTGGCTGGTGCCTTGCTCTTGGGATTTCCAGACTTCAGAACCACAAGAAATACATTTCTGATGTTTATACATTGCCTAGGACGTGATGTCTAGTTACAGCAGCGCAAAGAGGCTAAGACAGGTGGATTTGTGGGAATGAGTGCATGAAATCTCAGCTTGAGGGAAAGACGGAGGATTGAAGTTCTAGAAAGGAAGCTCTGGGCTTTGAAAAAGGGTATAGGCTCGGTTGTTGTAAGAGGGAGAAGGAGAGTAGTGACAACAGAATCACAGCGTGTTCATTTCTGACACGTCACAGTCCAGAGAAGGCGGTTCAGTTTTTGGGGAAGCTCTGATCCATATGCTCGTGTTCTGTCTGTCTTGTGGCTCCACCATCCCCTAGGCTGTGATCAGCATCCTCATCACGGAGTGCTGTATCAGCACCCTGGCTGTGGAGAGGGAAAGAGGAAGAGGAGGGTGGCCAGTTTTATTTTTGTCTTTAAGAGCATATTATGGGGGCCAGAGCTGTGGCACAGCCAAGTGAAGCCACAGCCTGCAGCACTAGCATCCCAAATGGGTGCTGGTTCGAGTCCCGGATGCTCCACTTCTGATCCAGCTTCCTACTAATGCTCCTGGGAAAGCAGCGGAAGATGGCCCAAATGCTTGGGCTCCTGTACTTGAATAGGAGATCTGGAGGAAGCTCCTGGCTCCTGGCTCCTGGCTTCAGATCGGCCCAGCTCCAGCTGTTGCAGCCATTTCTGGAGTGAGCCAGCGGTTGGAAGATTTCTCTCTCTTTTTCTTTCTCTCTTTTCCTCTCTCCATCTCTCTCTCTCTCTTCTCTCTCTCTCTCTCTCTCTCTGCTTCTCTCTGTTACTCTGTATTTAATAAAATAAGTAAATAAAAAAGAGTATATTATGGACGCTAAATTCATCACTTCCGTTTAGATACTCTTGGTCCACATTAATTATTTTTATCACCATTGCCAGAGGCAAGAGAGGACAGGGATGTCCTTCCCACAGCTGTGGCAGAGCGCAGGACTGGCTATAATGTGAGAAAGAAGAGGATGGGGTGGATCCTGAGGAGCAGTTAGCAGTCTCTATCATAGAACCCCGTTACAAGAGGTAGAGAAGGGGGCCAGCGCTGTGGCACAGCGGATTAAAGCCCTGGCCTGAAGCGTCGGCATCCCATATGGACGCCGATTCTAGTCCCAGCTGCTCCACTTCTGATCCACCTCTCTGCTAGGGCCTGGGAAAGCAGTAGAAGATGGCCCAAGTCCTGGGACTCCTGCACCCACGTGGGAGACCTGGAAGAGGCTCCTGGCTCCTAGCTTAGGATTGGCACAGCTCTGGCCATTGCAGCCGTCTGGGGAGTGAACCAGAGGATGGAAGACCTCTCTCTCTGTCTCTACCTCTCTGTGTAACTCTGTCTTTCAAATAAATAAAATAAAAAAAAAAAGGAGAGAGGTAGAGAAGGACTCTCATAACCAGAGTAGGCCAGTGGGACAAGGGGGAGAGACCCCAACATGACTTCTCATGTGAATAGGAGCACCCCAGGTTTCTGTGTGCTAGGGGACGATGAGCTCAAGAGGGGACTGAAAATTAGAGCAGAAAGTCCTGGAAGGCTTGTTAAGGGACAGAGAGGTGGGTAGCATGCGCCTCAGCCCCCTCCTACCCCCCCCCCCCGATTTGTGGCTCAGTACACTAGGGGTAAATCTGGAAAATTTTCATTTCTAATGATTTTCCAGATGATGCTGATGGAACTGTTCAGGGATCAGACTTTAAGAATACTGTATCTTCAGAGAAAGGTACCTCCTTCTTTGATGGCCTGTTCTTTCCACTGGGATCTCACTCGCAGAGATCTTTTGCCAGAGTGTCTTGGCTTTCCATGCCTGAAATACTCTCATGAGCTTTTCAGCCAGCTCCGAATGCCTTTAGGGCTGATTCTGAGGCCAGAGTGCTATTTAGGACATCTGCCATTCTATGAGTCTGCTGAGATTCTCACTTCCCATGTTGGATCACTCTCCCCTTTATTTACTCCATCAGTTAGCGTTAGCAGGTACTAGACTTGTCTATGTGCTCCCTTTGACTCCCAGTCCCTTCACCATGACCAACTGTGAACTGAAACTGATCACCTGGAACAGTGAGATGGCATTGGTACATGCCACCTCGATGGGATTGAATTGGAATCCCCTGGTATGCTTCCAACTCCACCACTTGGGGGAAGTCAGCCTGAGCATGTCCCAAATTATACATCTCTTCCCTCTCCCATTCCCACCACCATGTTCAACAGGGATCACATTTCAGTTAATTTTCAACACTTAAGAATAACTGTGCATCCACTTTGACTATGAGCTTGTCTAAACAAGATAAGAATCGGAGAACTCAGAGGGCTTCCATAGCCTTGGAAACTCATGACTGGAGCATAGGGAGATTACTGATGCCATAGACAGGAGTGTCAATTGGTAAAGTCAACAACAGGAGTCACTGTGCACTTACTCCTCATGTAGGATCTCTATCCTTAATGTGCTGTACATTGAGATTTAATGCTATAACGAGTACTCAAACAATATATTTCACTTTGTGTTTCTATGGGGGTGCAAACTGTTGAAATCCTTACTTAATGCATACTAAACTGATCCTCTGTAAAAAAAAAAAAAAAAAAAAAAAAGAAATTATCAATTTATCAATTCCCAACTTGACTCTCACTGGGATTAAACATGACAATAGGTCTGCTCTGATTTCATCATCATTTTAAAAAATCATCTATTATTTTTCACTTTATGTTTCTGTGTGGGAACAAACTGTTGAAATCCTTACTTAATGTATACTAAGCTGATCTTCTGTATATTAAGATAATCGAAAATGAATCTTGATGTGAATGGAAGGGGAGAGGGAGTGGGAAAGGGGAGGGTTGTGGGTGGGAGGGACGGTATGGGGGGAAAGCCATTGTAATCCATAAGTCGTACTTTGGAAATTTATATGCATTAAATAAAAGTTTAAAAAAAAAAAAAAAAAAGAATACTGTATCTTGTGCCCAACTAGCTTGCACTGGCTTTGCTTTCAAGAGCTGATGGCGAGAGGTATGTCCAAGAAGAATGAGGGAGCTGGGCTCTGCGTATCAGCTGTGGGAGGCTGGAATCCTTCACCGTTGTGTTATGGAGGGGGTCCCTGCAGGCAGGTGCAGGGAAGCCCCTTAACACACATGGTCATAATCACCTCACTTTTATGTTCCTGATACTCAGTTTCTCTCCCCTGGCTAATTCCAAAAGAACACCCTGGAAAACCATTTGATGCTCTTAACTTGAAGAATTTGTTCTGTCTCATACCCAAAGATATGCACAACATATTATTTTTATAGTTTTTATTCATATTTTAGTGAGAATTTTATGAATATAGGTTTTGATTCTTTGGTACAAGATGGAACATAATCTATTTAGTTGTGTCTCTCTCTCTTTTAATTTTAGAAAGATACTAAATTTACCAGGAGAGGGAACTGAATTCCTACCTATTAGTTACAGAATGGAATTGAAAACAATGATAGATCATTTTGAAAAAAAGAATGTTTCTTGAGGAAATTATTAAAAACTGAAGGGAATCAATTTATGGGCTTTGTTTTTGACTACTGGAAAATGCACCTGAGCTGATATTGGTTTTTTTCTGTCTGTCTGTCTGTCTTTAAGATTTCTTTTTTATTTGAAAGACAGAGTTACAGAGAGGAAGAGGCAGGGAGAGAGAGAGAAAGAGAGGTCTTCCATCCGCTGGTTCACTCCCCAAATGGCCACAATGGTCAGAGCTGCACTGATCTGAATCCAGGAGCCGGGAGCTTCTTCCTGGTCTCCCACGCGGGTGCAGGAGCCCAAGGACTTGGACCATCTTCTACTGCTTTCCCAGGCCGTAGCAGAGAGCTAGATCGGAATTGGAGCAGCTGGGACTCAGACTGGCACCTATATGGGATGCTGGCACTGCAGGCGGCAGCTTTACTTGCTATGCCACAGTGCTGGCCTCGGGGTTGTCCTATTTTCAATTCCAAGTTGCATTCAGCTGGCAGAAGGAAAGAAAAAGAATGGGTGATTAAAAAAAAAAGATTTATTTATTTGAAAGAATTAGGAGAGGCAGAGAGAGAGATTCGCTGGTTTACTCCCCAGTTGACTGCAATGGATAGGGCTGGGCCAAGCCAAAGCCAGGAGCTTCTTCCAAGTCTCCCACATAGGTGCAGGGGCCCAAGGACTTGGGCCATCTGCTGCTGCTTTCCCAGGCACATTAGCAAGGAGCTGGAGCAGCTGGGACTCCAACCAGCTCCCATATGGGATGCTGGCACTGCAGGCCGTGGCTTAACCCACTGTGTCACAGCACCAGTCCTGAGATGGGGGTGATCTTTAAGCTCCAGTATTGACATCAGCCAAGTGGAATATGGTAGCTTTGGGATCTGCAAGGAGGGAAGGCCTATACTTCCAGGAAGAGAGAGTCCCTACCTGTACTTCTGGGGAAGAAAAGTCCTTGTCAATGTCCCCACGGTGCCTAAAGGTCAACCAATGAGGATCAGACCTGCCTTGACCTTTAACCCCCACGCGCTGTATCTATAAAAGGAACCCTCCCAACCTCTGATGTGCGTCTTCCCCGGCCCCTGCTCTATTGGGACTGGGGAACCTCGCCCGGAGCGGAATCCCAATAAAAGCTTGTGAATTAATTGATTCGTCTGTCTGGGAAGATTTGTTACGCGCCGGACACCTTGCAGAATATTAGGGGACATAATTGGGAAAAATAGGAAGAGCCCAGGAGTGAAGGAAACAAGAGATGTAGCACCAGCAGGGGCAGGCACAAGGCCCAGGGCGGTGGCCCCATTCAGGTGGAGTCGCAGGCAGCCTGTGGCTCACCCGCTGTGGTTCCACTTTTCTCCATCACAGGAATGCAATCTGGCAGAAACAGGCTGGAGGTGTGGTTCCAGGGGAAAACTTGCCGAGTGTGGACATCAGGTGCAGAGCTGGGTCATCCCCATCACTGTGTCGAAAGCCAAGAATCTGAACAGAAAGGAGAGGAAGCCGAGAGGTGTGGGCAGAAGGTGAGGTAGGAGGGTGGCCCAACGTGGTCCCTGATGCCGTCAGGGAGCTGGGGCTCAGATGAGGACGAGGAGCTGTCTGTCCAAACTGCTCTACTGTTCTGGCCGGACACGCGATAGGGGAGGTCCCAGGGCCTGACAAAGCCACCCTCTGGGGTGAAGTCTTCGGGATACCCAGGCTGAATCAGCAAGGCCCTTCCTTTAAAGCTGCCCGTCCAGTGTGCCCTGATGAAATGCAGCAACTCAGATCCCAAGACAGCCTGCTGGGCTTTCCTTCCGCAAAGACACCTGTCCTCGATGCCTGGCAGGGTCTGGGGCCATAATGCCTCTTAGGCCAAGTGCAGGACCCTGTTGTCGCTGTGTACTTCAGAGTGCTCAGATTTACTTCCCCTCCCGCTAAAGGCACTGTAAGGAGAGGCAAGCAGTGTTATTTTTTTTTTTTAACTAAACAGACTCTTCGTGAAATCCTTTTAATGTTTAATTTTTTAAATATTTAGCCTGTACAGTTCCATGAGTTGACACAAACTTAAAAATAATCAGTTCTAGTCGCTGGCACTGTGGCGCAGCGGGCTAAAGCCCTGGCCTGGAGTGCTGGCATCCCGTATGGGCACCAGTTCTAGTCCCGGCTGCTCCTCTTCTGATCTAGCTCTCTGCTATGGTCTGGGAAAGCAGTAGAAAATAGCCCAAGTCCTTGGGCCCCTGCACCCACATGGGAGACCGAGAAGAAGCTCCTGGCTCCTGGCTTCGGATCAGCGCAGCTCTGGCCATTGTGGCCAATTAGGGAGTGAACCAGCAGATGGAGGACCTCTCTGTCTCTCTCTCTCTCTGTAACTCTGTCTTTCAAATAAATTATATATACATATATATATTTAAAAAAACAGTTCTAGATCAGCAAACCCAATTTTAACAGCCCCCAGAAAACTTCTGTCTCCAAGCCTCCCACACGTTCCAGTCACTGCCCACCCTAAGGGGAATCCCTGCCCTGACATCCTGCAGCCCTGATGAGTTGTGTCTGTTTTTATCCTTTTTATGGATGAAATCCTACTCCTTCCACTCTTTTATAGCCGGCTTCTTCCTTGTCTCTGTGTATGGCCATAGATTGCGCATTTCTGTTGCTGTATCGCATTCACTGTGTGACTGTACTACGGTTTGTCCATCCTTTTATAGGTGGACATTTAGATGGCTTCGAATTCGGGTACTGCTGTGAGTCTCATGGCTGTGGATTTTCTAGCACACGACTGTGGATCATGTGTTCACACTCTGGTGCTTGATTTCTGGTTGCAGAAATAGTTCCCTATCACCAACACCCCTGTCTCAGACATTTGGGCTGCCATAACCAAGCATAGTAAAGGCCGGTTGGTGTATAAACCATAGGACTCTCTTTTTCCCGGTCCTGGAGGCTGGTTGTTGGGGAGCAGAGTACCAGCATGGCCCATTTCTGGTGAGGGCCCACTTCTGGGTTGCACGCTGTTGGTGGAAAGAAGATGAGAATGCTCTCTGGTGTGAGAGATTTTACCCTGATGGCCAGCTGCCTCCCAAAGGGCCCCACCTCCTTAGGCTGTCCTGTTGGGGTTTAGGATTTCAACATATGAGCATTCAGTCCATGGCAACCCTCTCTGAGTCCGGAACTCTGTGTGAATGTCTGTGAGGAATTAGAGGACAGCTGGGCGTCCGCGAGGGCAAAGGTCCGGTGAGCATCCACAGAGTGGCTCTCTCCAAACCTCACGCATCCCATTCTTTCGCCTTCTAGCGGTGGCTCCGGTTTTTGCCCTCTGAGTCGTAAAGAGGCTAAACACCACGCTTGAAGTCACACGAGCAGCAAGCACAGGAGCCAGAGCTGCAGCCAGGTGGTCTGACCCCCACGCCAAGCCCTTTGTCACCCAGCGATGCTGCCTCTCCGAATCTTCAGCCTCAAGTCCCTGCTGTTGAGCGGAGCCATCTCTTCCCCGTGGAAACAAACACGCCTCATCTTTCCCTCTTAAACTCAGACATAAATTACTGCAAAAATGACTTTCCATCTTCCACTCCATCTCTTCTCATTGCTTCTTACTCACATTTTATCTGGGATGTTTAGGATGCTCCTAGAAGTAAGAGTAGTTTATGCTAATTTGACCCGTGTAGATGTTTAATTACCAGTGTCAAAAAGAAGCAGTCTTATGCAAAAGAGAACCTCAACATCATTAGCCAGTAGGGACCTACAAAACAAGTCAACAATGAGATACTACGCTGTACTCACTAAGCTGACTTTGATTAAAAAAAAAACACAGACTATAACAAGTATTGGGAGGAGGGTGGAAAAATTAGAGTTCTCAGACATCACTGGAGAGACTGCAAAATGGTGCAACTGTCCTGGAAAACATTCTGGCATTCCACGGTGTCCCCTCCCGTCCGACCCAGCAGTTCCACTCTAGTTCCACCCAGGAGAATGCAGACACGTGTCCACGCGAAAACTTGCTCATGAATGTTCTCATCAGCATCATTCACAGTAGTTAAAGTGTTCCTCAGCTGACCCATGGGTGTTTAAAATGCATGTTCATCCAATGGAATGCTGGTTGGCAGTGAGAATAAATGAAGTACTTATCCGTGCTTCAACATGGATAATCCTCGAAAGCATGAAAAGTGAAAGCAGCCGGTTATAAGGGCTCCACAGAGTAGTTCCATTTGAATGAAATGTAGAACAGGAAAGACGGGCCAATGTGCAGATACAGAAAGCAGATTGGTAGCCGTGGAGGACCAGCAGAATTTGGGAAAGTGGGGAATGACTAGTAATGGGCCTGTGGTTTCCCTTAGGGATGAGGAGCGTGGTCCAAAATCACTTGGGTGCTGGGCGTTTGGCTCAGCGGTGAAGATGGTGCTTGGGTTGCCCGCGTGCCTGGGTTCCACTCCTAGCGCTGCTTCCGGTTTCAGCTCCCTCCTAATCCCCATCCTGGGAGGCAGCTGGCGATAGCTCAAGTACTTGGGTCCCTGCCACCATGTGGGAGACCTGGATTGTGTTCCTTACTCCTGGCTGTGGCCCGGTGCCCTAGCTGTAGTATACATTTGAGAAATGAGCCAGCTGATGGGAGATTTCTCTCTGTGTCTCTTTCTCTGTCAAATAAAAAATTAAAAAATGAAGTTGTGGTGGTGGAGCACATCTCTGAGAACACAGCAAACACCACTTAATTGTACACTTTGAGTGAACTGTCCGGTACGTGAATTATATCTCAATAAAGCTATTTTTTTAAAGGAAGTGAAAAAGTAAAATCACCCCACCCAGATGTTATTAACAACAGCTTATGTGGCAACAGAACTGAACCCCAACTCTGTCGCCTGCATGTGCCTCTTCATGCCGGGATTCTTTCTGGGGATTGTATGTCCCTGGCTTTTGCTTTGATTTGGGATAATATTTTATGTCCTCTCCTCCTTTGAATTGCAAGGCATTGTGCAAGATCACAGCAAATAGTAGTTCTCCCTTTCTAGGATTCTTGGCAGGATTCAATTGTGCCTGGCATGTGGTTAATAACTATTAGCTATTATTTTTATCCTAACCAAATTTTTTTATTGTTGCAGAAAAAACTGAGATATGGAGTATGTTTCTCAGTTTTAATGCCTGTTATTTGTGTAGTTCTGCCAGGTCTAGCACACATCCAGTACACGGGAGGTGAAGGGGCACAGACCTGCCTCCTGTCTACCCATTATCACATGGTGCAATGATAAAGACAGACATTAGGGGGCAGCATGCAATCGCAAGAAAACCCAGCTCATTTGACATAGGCCAGAAATATCAAAGGAAAGTGAAAAGCTTTCCTTTAATACAGCATCTTGTAGCATGCTTTTTTTTTAAAACATTTATTTTATTTATTTGAAAGACAGTTACAGAGAGAGGTAGAGACAGAGAGAGAGGTCTTCCATCCACTGGTTCACTCCCCAGATGGCTGCAATGGCTGGAGCTACGCTGATCCGAAGCCAGGAGCCAGGAGCTTCCTTCTGGGTCTCCCACGTGGCTGCAGGGGCCCAAGAACTTGGGCCATCTTCTACTGCTTTCCCAGGCCATAGCAGAGAGCTGGATTGGAAGAGGAGCAGATGGGACTAGACCCAGCGCCCATATGGTATGCCAGCGCTTCAGGCCAGGGCGTTAACCCGCTGTGCCACAGCGCCAACCCCTTGTAGCATGCTTTTATGGAAGGGAAATACTGGATGGCATTGCTTCTGGAAGAACAGCTGCAGCATTTCTCAAGGTCTACCTACACATTCCTGCATTATGGGATGTTGCTCACGGGCTGTTCACTGTATGCTGGCTCCTGTGGGATCACTTAGCTTCTCCTGCAGCCAGTTCCCGCCATGAGAGGTGCTGATGGGAGCCGCTGAAGGCCTACGTTAGGATACCACTGCCTTACAAAGCACTTGAACATGAGATGTGGCTTCTGGGAGCAATGGGGATGCTTTAGGTCTGAGGCTTCCCTTCGACACCTAATGAGTTTCCGCAGAGGTCCGTGTGCCCCAGCTCAGCCTGAGTCCCTCAGGCACAGGGGCCTACTCCATTTTCCTCTTTGTGTTCTCAGCCGTGTGCAGGGTTTGGCGTGTCCAAGTGAGCAGCACAGTGACTCCTGGGCTAAACTGCTCTGTGAACAGAAGCTGGAAAAAGAGGGCGAACCGTGACCACTTTGTGCACGAGCAATGGGACTCTCCAGTGTGTCTTCTTTAGTTATTTTGTTTTTCCATAATGCAAAAGCAGTCCACGTTCATAATGGGCAAAGCAAGCAAACAGAACTTTGGAAAATGCTCATCATCCCACCTACCCAATATCAATCTGGAGAATATCACAGATTCTTTCCATGTGTGTATATAAACGTGTATGTGTGTATAAATATATGTGTGTATACGTAGATAGCGTTTACATTGCTGGCATTGTGGAATATCGCATTCCATCGTATGAGGACACTATCTTCATTTAACTACAGCCCCTCTTTCGGATGTTTGAGCTGTTTCTAAATGTTTGGTCTTTTGAAGAGAAGTCTGTCTCTAAGACTCAGCACGCATTCTTCACGAACACTTCAGGATAAATCCCCAGAAGCAGGATTTCTGGGTGAAGGGTAATTTACGTTGTCACCAGCAGTGGCAGTGCCCTTGATCAGCTGAAAAGTTCTAATTAGACACCACGTGAGAACTCTATAATCGTGGCTCAGGAATGTCATCGCTGCTCAAAACATTTGGGGAGCTTTGTGTTTGGTGATCCGGGGTGTGACTCACAGAAGAAAATAAATCATCTCATCTTGTCTTTGATCTTTGTTCAGGAAAATCCAGTTTATGGCAAAAGGACAAAGCAAGCATGCATGGAGGATATTTGTATAAATGTGGCACCCACGTCAAGGGGAGAGGTGGAGAAGCGTGTCCCACACGGCCTGCAGTGACACACCAGAGGGTAAGCTGCCACCCCTCATTTTTGTAAGTCTCTTTGGAAATTTTGGATAGAAACTCCCCATCATTTGAAGATTCATTCTGTGTGGCAAAAGGTTTTTTCTTTTTTAAAATATTTATTTATTGATTTGAAAGGCAGAGTTACAGAGAGGCAGAGGCAGAGAGAGAGAGAGGTCTTTCACTCGCTGGTTCACTCCCCAGATGGCCGCAATAGCCAGAGCTGCGCTGATCCAAAGCCAGGAGCCAGGAGCTTCTTTTGGGTCTCCCACGCAGGTGCAGGGCCCCAAGGACTTGGGCCATCTTCTACTGCTTTCCCAGGCCATAGCAGAGAGCTGGATCGGAAGTGGAGCAGCTGGGACTAGACCCGGCGCCCATATGGGATGCCAGCGCTTCAGGCCAGGGCGTTAACCTGCTGTGCCACAGCGCTGGCCCCCTGGGCTCTTTCCTAAAGGTTCCCAAGCTCCTCTTGCTTTAGCTCATAAAGATCTACCCAAGCAAAGCACAGAACATCCCAAAACACGTTTCTTCAGGTTTCTTCTTGGAATAACAAGAGAGGCAGTGATTCCATCCGAGGGTTAGCAGTTCTGTTTAGAGGGGCTTATGAGTGGCAGTTGATTGACGGGAGCTGGCCCGGAGGATGGCACTGGTTTTCTCCAAGGTTATCTGTTTATTTGGAGGGGATTTGGAGAAGAGCTGATGGTGGGTGGGCGCTACAACAAACTCAAGCAACCCTCTCAGTGCTGCTTTGAGAGGGCTGCGGTGCACAGAAATCCTCAGTGGCTCCTCGTAGCTTCCTAGATAAAGCTCTGGACCGATATGCAAGGCCTCCTACACAACAGTCCTAACCCTACTTTCCCAGCCCTCCCAGTCTCCACCGTTTATACAGACCCACATGGAAGCTACCCACACGCTTGCCACTGCTCCAGCCACCGCTCAGCAACCAGCTGGGCAGTGTGGCCTGTCAGCCCAGGCCTTAGCTGCAGCGAGAGTGGCTCACTTTCTGTCTGGTGTCTCCCTGATCCTGCCTCCCGGTGGCCTTCTGGACTCAGGCACGCGAGGGACCTGCTGTGCTTTGGAGCAACCTTTGATGACCTGGGGACAGGAACTGGAAGGTGAAGACTCCTCTTATGTTCTAGGCCCTTCTACACAATTTCCTCAGAAGCCCCCAGTGGGATTGAGCCCCACTCAGTCGGGATTGAGCTCCCTGTGCTGACAGACTGGGAAGGCACCCTTACCACCTGGCCCTTTGGTCCCCACTCCTGCTGCCTGGGATCGAAGCCTCGTTTCAGGCTCTGCTTACCAGGAGCAAACAACAGTTGCCATCCTATTTGCTGTGTCCACATTATGTTTTTATTTTTCTTTCTTTATAAAAAATTTTATTTATTTATTTGAAAAGCAGAGTTGCAGAGTAAAGAGACAGGGATCTTCCATCTGCTCGTTTACTCCCCCAATGGCCACAATGGCTGGGATTGGGCCAGGAAGAAGCCAGGAGCCAGGAACTTCTTCTGGGTCTCCCATGTGGGTACAGGGGCTGAAGGACTTGGGCCATCTTCCACTGCTTTCCCAGGTACATTGGCAGGAAGCTGGATCAGAAGTGGAGCAGCCGGGACCCAAAACAGGCCCCATATGGGATGCTGGCACTGCAGAAGGTGGCCCAACCCACTGTGCCACAGTGCTGGCCCCACTGGTTACATTCTTTGCTTTTCTTTGATTCATTTCTTCGATTCATTTCTTCAGTACTCACATGGGGACATCTAATATGTTGCCTGTGTGGGGAAGGGTCCTGTAATATAAAAAGAAATCAGACACGGGTCTCGCCCTTTAGGAGTATTTTTTTGGCCTAAGAGAAAAGGCAGGCAGCTCAAACAATGGCAGAGTAACAAAATGAATGCTGTTCCTGAGACCCAAGACGGGGGGACCCAGGGGGCAGGGCTACTGATTCAACTCGGGGCACCTGGGATGGGTTTCTCGCAGTGGATTTTAAGGGATGAATAGGAGCCAGTTTGTAGGAAGGAGGTGGAGGGCGTGGTCTGGCAGACAGAGTCGTGGGAACGTGGGGTGCTTGGGTACTGTGGGAAGTGCCGGGAGACTGGCGTGCAGCACGCCCAGCAAGGTGCTGCTCAGAACCAGAGTGCCTGCTGCTTATGTGCCACTGGCCCGTCTGGACTCCGGGACAAGGTAGTCCTCTCATCCTGGCGGTAGCTGCTGGCCAAGGGCAGACGCCATGGACTGGGGACAGGCTGAGTCCGCTGGGGTGGGGGGTCTGGGAAGCTGCATCTGGCCTTGCAGTACTGCGCACGGCTTGCTGTGCATCAGTTTCCTGTTCTTGGAGAGAGCCAGCAGGCATCCCCGGGTTCGAGTACAGCTGGGAGGGGGCTGGAAGGGTGCTGTCTCTCACAGGAGCAAACCACTTGTGTGTGTTTCCTCTGCATTGAAATAATTCTGCATTATGTTTATTGGTGCCTTTCCATTTCCCTCCCCCATCTTTTTGGTTAGCCAGGCAGCTCCCGACTTGGGAGCAGGTCAGTGACTTTCGGAGTGGGACGGATGAACCAATGGCTGGCTGAACCAAGTGGCCACCTCCTGGAGACCCCTTGGAGAGCTGGGGGAGGGTGAGAATTTAAGGCCACACAGAGAAGGCATGGGGAAGAAGCAGTGGGGAGGAGAGGAGAGGCAAGGAGAGCAGAGAGGAGCAGGGTGTGGCTGAGGCCCAGCGATCCGGCAGTAGCAGGGGTGGGAGATAGCGGGGCTTGGGACGCTCGCTGGGGCCTGCCTGATCTTTCTGCTTCTGGAAACATTCCAGCTCCCAGAAACCCACTGGTCTGCCGGGCCCGTGGCTCCCAGGCCATGACAGCAAACACACACTTCCCTGTTATCAGTCACATCCCAGCGTGAGCATGGTCAGGACAGGCCCTGCCTGGTCCTGCCTGGCCCTGCCTCTCACTGCTGTGTGAACTTGGGCAAGGAGTTGACCACCGTGTGTGCCTCAGTTTCCTCATTTGTAAACCAGGCTACCATTGGTGACCACATCCGTGGGTCATAGTGATGACTGCCAGTGGCACTCACTAAACGCTCTCTAAGCCACGTTAAGTAAAATGTGTAGGAGGCAGCTGTGGACGTGGCCTGGGCCCAATAGACGGAAGCTAATAGAGTTACCGCGGCGGCTGAGCTTTGCTTGGTTGCTGGCGACTCGGCAGCCCATTCATGCAGTAAACTAACCCATAACCAGCTGATGGACTCAGCTGTAGCCGGTTAGGTGGTTTCTGTGGGTGCCGTCGGGCCACGCTGCTGGCCCCCTTCTCAGAGCCTGCCCTGCTTCTGGGGGCTGCTCGACTGGCACATCCTTTCTGTTTGGCTCAAATCAACTCTGCTGAGTTTAGTTGGTATAAGGGACTATAGAGACTGTTTCCCAGGTGTGTGGCCTGGGGGGTGGGGGCTGTGGCCCCCTGGGAGCCCTGAGCGGTCCCAGGCCTGTGGGGCGAGGGAGGGAGCAGCTCTCAGACCCAGTAGCCTCAGGAGAGGGCGCGGGCAGCACTGTGGGGCTCTGTACCACTGCAGCGGGGCCAGCCGGGCCCAACACGGCAGCGTGGAAAGGATGTGGGTCCTCAAGCCCTCCCTGCTTTCCTGCCCTGATCTCCTGCCCATGTCTCCCAAAGACCAATCTGATTGGAGACCAGCGGGCAAGGCAGTACGGTGGGTATAAAACATAGAGGGCGGTGTGCCAGGCCCAGAGTGGGCGGTGGGGAGTGCTGCTGTGCTGTCCTCTCTACATTAAATGCCTGGTGCTGGGGTCTCCAGGCCTTGCAAACCAAACAGCCAGGCACAGAGAAGGCCCAGGGGATCACACAGCTGGACCTCTCTCTCGGTGACCTGAACGTGCTGTGCCGCTTCCCTGGCTAGCCTTGAAAGCTCTGCGGGCAGGCACTGAGGCCTTTTCTCTGTGTGTCCTGAGTGGCAGGCAGGACCAGGGACGTAGCCCTGCGGCTCGACCATTGGGGGACGTGTGGAGTCCTGGAGAGGCGCTTGCTGTGAATTGTTACAGAAGCAAAAACTCTGTGTGTGCGTGTGTGTGTGTGTGTGTGTGTGTGTGTGAATGCTAACATCACACACGTGCTGGGGAGAGGAAGTCTAACATGTTCTCAGATTTGGGTCAGGGAGGAGGCTAGGCCGTCCCCAGTGCCTTTCTTTCCCCTGTTTTGAACCCAGCTGAGGGTATCCCTGGATTGCATTGACTCTTTTTTTTTTTTTTTTTTTTTTTTTTTTAAGATTCATTTATTTCTTTCAAAGTTAGAGTTACAGAGAGAGAAAAGAGACAGAGAGATAAAGTCTTCCATCTGCTGGTTCACTCCCCAAATGACCACAATAGCCAAGGCTGGGCTGATCCAAAGCCAGGAGCCAGGAGCTTCCTCCGAGTCTCCCGCATGGGTACAGGGCCCCAAGCACTTGCGCCATCTTCTACTGCTTTCCCAGGCACATTAGCAGGGCGCTCGATTGGAAGAGGAGCAGCCAGGACTCGAACCAGCACCCATATGGGAAGTCGGTGGCACTGTAGACAGCGGCTTAACCTACTGTGCCACAGCGCCGGCCCCTCTCATTGACTCTTGACAACAGGTCTGTGGAGTACATGTGGCCTCTGCTTTATGCACGAGGACACTGGGGTGAATAGGTTTGGCAGTGTCTGTGTTTGAGCCCAGGTGTGTGTCTTTTGAGTCCTGAGCTTCTTCTCACTGAGTTAGTGTTTCCTAGCCAAGCTTTTGCAACCCGCCCTTGGCATTTATGCCACTTCCACATATTTCCTGTGTTGTCGTTTACTTAATATTTTTATGGGAATTGCTTTTTTTTTTTTTTGAGTGTTTTAAACAACTCTGCTTGAAAAGGAAATGGTATCAGTGCGTAAACGGAGAGCCAGAATCCCCCACGGCGAGCGGAAGGTGGCACGCCTGTCACACACAGGGATTCCTGGAGGCAGCCTGCCGGCTCTGAGAAGCAGAATGTGACTGTGTCCCCCTGAGGTGCTGGGCTGCCCCGAGAGGCCCCTCTCCCGTCTGTCTGGGCCCTAAGATAGGCAAAATTAGAGTTGAAATTGGATGGTAGCCAATTGCCTTGAAGTTTATCTTGAAGCCAGGCAAGGCGCACGCGCCCCGTCACGGAGACAGCACCACGCTGCGGGCTCGGGTGCAGTCACGTGGCAGATTTTGTCTTTTCCTTCTGCAACTTCGTTTCCTCGCTCTTCACTGCACCCTGCCATCGTACACGCCCTCCTCAGGCACTTTGTTAGCTGTTTTCCCTGCTAGAACCTTCTTCCTTCAGGTACCAGCCTGGTTCACTCCCTTACCTACCTCAGTTCTCCACTCAAGCCTTGCCTCCCAGAGGGCTTCCCTCTCACCCTATGGACAGCACAATCTCCTTCTCCTCTATTTCCTGCTGGGCCCACCCCACTTGCCTGCTTTATTTTCCTCCATAACTTGCCTGTCTTCAGTGTATTACCCTGTATTATATTTTTGCATTAGTTTCATTTTTTTTGCCTGTTTCCCACCATGAGCAATACAAAGGCTAGAATTTCTTTCTTTCTTTCTTTCTTTCTTTCTTTCTTTCTTTCTTTCTTTCTTTCTTTCTTTCTTTCTTTCTTTCTTTCTTTCTTTCTTTCTTTCTTTCTGCATAATTTTCCTGGATCCTTTCTGTGTGAAAGATTGCCTGGCATGGTGCAGCTAGTCAGCATATGGTTGTTGAATAAATGAATGACTGAATAGTGGGTACCTAGTAAACATGTGTTGAACAAACAGACGAATGGATGTTGCCTTAATCCTGGACATGCCAGCTTATCAGGGGAGAGTTTTCCCCATGCGTTTAATAGCTTTATTGACATATGATTTATACATGGTTGAGCCATTTGAAATGTATAATTCAATAGTTTTTACTGTATTCAGGGTTGTAGGATCATTATTAATAGTAATTTTAGAAAATTTTTGTCACTCCAGAAAAAACCCTGTGGCAATTAACAGTTACTCCCCATCACCTGCCCACCACCCCCACCCTAGTCAACCGCTAATTTACTTTCTGTCTCTGTAGATTGGCCAGTTCTACACATTTCACAGAGTCTCATAATACGTAACCTTTCATATCTGGCTTCTTTCACTTAGCATAGTCTTTTCAGGGTATTTCATTTCTTTTTATTGATGACTATCCCATTATGTGGACATGTCACATTTCACTTATTCATTCCTCCATTTATAGAAGTTCGGGTTGTTTCACTTCTCGATCATTATGAATAAGGTTGATAAGAAGATGCATGTTGAGTGTTTGTGTGGCTACCAGGACTGGAATTGCTGGGTCACGTGACAACTCTATGTTTAATACTGCCAGAATTTTTTCCAAAGCAGCTGCACCATTTTATATTCCCATCAGCAATGTGTGAGACTTACAATTTTCCACGCTCTTAACTACACTTGTTATTATCTGTCTTTTTGATTACAGTTGTCATAGTGGGTGTGAAATAGTATCTCATTGTGAATTTGACTTGTATTTTTCTGATGGTTAATGATGTTATGCATATTTCCACATACTTATTGGACATTTATCATTGGAAAAATGTCTATTCAGATCTTTTGGCAATTTAAAATTATGAGTTGTTTGTCTTTGTTGAGTTATGAGAGTTTATATTCTGAGACTAGACCCTTATTAGGTATTTGATTTGCAAAAAAACCCTGGATTATGTTCTCACTATTTTGATGATGTTCTTTGAAATCAGTTTTCTTCTGTTGCTTGTGCTTTTGGTATCATATTTAAGAAGCAATCACCTAACTCAAGGTCTAAATGAATCCTGTTGGTGTTTTCTGCTACAAGTTTTTTCATTTTAGCATTTGCATTTATGTCTTTGATCATTTTGAGTTAATTTGAATGTTGTGAGGCCAGAGCTCAGCTTCATTCTTTTGTATATAAATTCCCAGTTATGTCAGTACCATTTGTTGAAAAAACTCTCCTTTCACCATTGAATGGTCTTGGCACTCTGGTTTTAAAAAGTGGGGATTTTACGCGCGGGAGATCAGGAAAAAACTCCTGGCTCCTGGCTTCGGATTGGCGTAGCTCCGGCCGTTGCGGCAATTTGGAGAGTGAACCAACGGAAGGAAGACCTTTCTCTCTGTCTCTCTCTCTCTCTCACTGTCTGTAAACCCTACCTGTAAAATAAATAAATAAATAAATCTAAAAAAATCATTTAAAAAAAGTGGGGATTTTAAATAAGATTTATGTTATTGACCTTGTTTATTAAGGTAGAAGCACTGAAAATTCTAGTCAAATATTGTTCAGCTACAAGGTGGAAAATCCACCTGGCTGAAGGTTTTTTTTTTCACATTTGACAGAGTTAGAGTGAGAGAGAGACAGAGAGAAAGGTCTTCCTTCCATGTTGGTTCACCCCCCAAATGGCCACTACTGCCGGCGCTGCACTGATCCGAAGCCAGGAGCCAGGTGCTTCTTCCTGGTCTCCCATGCGGGTGCAGGGGCCTAAGCACGTGGGCCATCCTCTACTGCCTTCCTGGGCCACAGCAGAGAGCTGGACTGGAAGAGGAGCAACCGGGACAGAATCCGGCGCCCATATGGGATGCCGGTGCTGCAAGGTGGAGGATTAACCAAGTGAGCCACGGTGCTGGCCCCTGGCTGAAGTTTGAGTAAAGGGAAGGGCTAGTGCTTGGACTCTGTTTTTTTTTTTTCTTTCTTTCTTTTTTTTTTAGATTTATTTATTTATTTGAAAGTCAGAGTTACAAAGAGAGAGGAGAGGCAGAGAGAGAGAGAGAGAGGTCTTCCATCCGCTGGTTTCACTCCCCAGTTGGCCGCAACAGCCAGAGCTGCACTGATCCGAGAAGAAGCCAGGAGCTTCTTCCAGGTCTTTCACATGGGTGCAGGGACCCAAGGACTTGAGCCATCTTCCTCTGCTTTCCCAGGCCATGGCAGAGAGCTAGATCGGAAGTGGAGCAGCCGGGACTCGAACTGGCGCCCATATGGGATGCTGGCTGGCACTGCAGGCAGCAGCTTTACTCTCTAAGCCACAGTGCCGGCCTCTAGACTCTGGCTTTAAGTTATTGTTTCCCACTAAAAGAACCCAAAATTCCTTGGAGATGTAGTTGAATTCTATGTTGAGGGCAGAGAAAGGACAGGATGAGGCTGGAACTTCAAAGACGATTATCTATGATCATGTCAAAGGACCCACAAGCTTAGCTGAATACACAGTTGCCAAACCAAGATGTTATGGTATGAATATCAACCAGGACAACAACTACAATAATTGGAATGTATCAAAAATATTTAAATGTGGTTGGAGTTTGCCATGGTGTTGAGATGCTGCTTGGGACACCTACATGCTAGCTTTACTTTGGATTCCAGCTTCCTGGGAAGGTGCACCCTGTGAGGCAGCAAGTAGCACCTCAGTGTCGAGTCCCTGCCACCCATGTGGTTGACCTGGATTGGGTTCTGGGCTACTGGCGTAGGCCTGCACCTGCCCAAGCTGTTGTGCATTTGAGGAGTAAACCAGCAGATGAGAGAGCACTTTCCTCCTCTGTCTCCCCTGCTCTCTTTCTGCCTTTCAAATAAAAATAAATAAATAAAAATTCTTTAACTGCTATAATCCATGAGTTTATTGTGATTTTTTAAAAATATTTGTTTGTTTGAAAGGCAGAATTACAGAGATAAAGAGATGGAGAGACAGGGAGAGACAGAGAGAAAGACTCTTCATCCGTTGGTTCCCTCCCCGAATGGTGGTAGTGGCTTGGGATGGGCTGGGCCAAAGCCAGAGCCAGGAGCTTCCTCTGGGTCATGAAATTTAGCGAGTACGGGGCCAGGGGTTGTGGCACAGCAGTTACGGCACCAGTTAGGATGCCCACATCCCGTGGAGGTGGCAGGGGCCCAAACACCTGGATCATCCTCAGCTGCCTTCTCAGGTATTCCAGCAGGATCGAAAGTGGAGCTTGGGGGCCGGCGCTGTGGTACAGTGGGTTAACACCCTGGCCTGTAGTACCGGCATCCCATATGGGCGCCGGTTCAAGACCTGGCTGCTCCCCTTCTATTTCAGCTCTCTGCTATGGCCTGGAAAGCAGTAGAAGATGGCCCAAGCCCTTGGCCCCCTGCACCCATGTGGGAGACCCGGAAGAAGCTCTTGGCTCCTGGCTTCAGATCGGCTCAGCTCCAGCTTCAGATCGGCTCAGCTCCAGCTTTTGCAGCTGTCTGGGGAGTGAACCAGCGGATGGAAGACCTCTCTCTCTCTCTCTCTCTCTCTCTCTCTCTCTCCCTCTCTTTCTGTTTCTCTCTCCCCCTGTCTCTACTCTGTGTAACTCTGACTTTCAAATCAATATTTGAAAAAGACAGTGGAGCTTGGCTACCATGTGGGATGCTGGCACTGTAGGCAGTGATCCCTCTGCTTTGCCACAATGTTAGCCCCAAGGTTTTTTTTCTTTCTTTCTTTTTTTAACTAATTAAAAAAATCAAGGCAATGACTTGTCCTTATCTGAATGGCAGAGAGACAGATAGCAGGTGACAGTGAATGCTTCCATCCACTCTCTCGTTCATTGCTCACCGGCCTGCAGTGACCAGTCAGGCTGAAGCCAGGCGGTGGGAACTCAGCGCAGGCCTCCCAAGTGGGTGGCAGGAAGCCGGTTAGCTCAGCAATCACCGCTGCTTCACAGGGTCTGCGTTAGCAGGGAGCTGGAGAGTCTGGAGCATAGTGGGTGTTGAATTCAGGTACTCCAAAGAGGGACGTGAGCATCTTAACCGCTGGGCCAAACACTCTCCCCAGCGATTTTTTTTTTAAATATATTTCATTGGGGGCTGGAGTTGTGGCATAGCAGGTGAAGAGCCACCTGTGACACCAGCATCCCATATAGGCACTGGTTCGTGTCCCTACTGCTCCGCTTCCAATCCAGCTCCCTGCTAATGGCCTGGGAAAAGCAACAGAGGATGACCCAGGTGCTTGGGCCCCTATTACCCATGTGGGAGACCTGGAAGAAGTCCCTGACCCCTGGCTTCATCCTGGCCCAGCCCTGGCTGTTGCAGACATCTGGGGAGTGAACCAGTGGATTAGAAGTTCTCATTCTCTCTCTCTCTCTTTCTCTAACTCTGCCTTTCAAATAAATGAAAAAAAAAAAACAGATATAACCATTTCATCAGTAGCAATGTGAGGTTCTCATACATGGATCCCAGTTCAAACAGAGTGTACAGCAGCTGGAGAAATATGAATTCTGATTGGATATTTTTATCATATTCAAGAATTGTTCATTTTTATGGATATAAGAATGGTATTGTGAGTATACTTTAAAGTACTAATCTTTATTACATATTGAAATACACACACACACACACACACATGCACACACATATATATATGAAATTACATAATGCCTGGGATTTGATTTTAAAATGCCCATGTGGATATAGAGTTGATAAATGCTGATATTGCTGATGACACCTCCCATTCATCGCATTATTCTTTCTTCTTTTGAAAATTTACATAATAAAGGCATACAAAACCGTAATCCAGCTGGACAACAATACAGAATTTAACTCCGAAAGAGGGAGCTGCTTTCTTCCAGCTTGAGTGGGAGGAATCAATAAATATGGACTAAAATTGAGAGGGGGAAACAAGTAGCGAGAGGAATGAACTGGGAAGACACGGTAGGCCATTTCCAAGATGGTACAAGCAGAAAACGGACAGCTGAGACTCTCGGGGGTGGGGGGAGTCTGGGGCCTGCAAGGGTGGGCAGCGGTGCCTGCTGCCTCCATCTCTCAGGGCCTCCTTTGCCTGCAGCTATGCCGTATCCTGGCACTGCCCTGACTTTCTAGGGCTCTGCGAGTCTGGGGCCTGCCACCAATGGTCTCTGATGCTCCTAAGAGAGTCTGATTGGTTGCTGCTCAGCTAATGAATGAGCGCAATGTGGCTTGGGTTTCACCAGCCCTGGCCCACTTTGTGAGTTTGTGGATGAGGAACTAGCATGGGGTTTTCCAGCAACTGTAGGCAAAGTTTTCCAGCAAGGAGGGAAATTCTCTAGAAAGAGTGGGTTTCATTGTGAGTGGAGTTGGTCGTGAAATTTAGCTAGTAAGGGGGCAGGGGTATGGCACAGCAGTTACGGCACCAGTTAGGATGCCCACATCCCATATCAGAGTGCCTAGGTTCGTGTCCTGCCAACCAACTGACTTCTAAACAGCTTTCCATTAATGCACATTCTAGAAGGCAGCAGATGATGGCTCAAGGACTTGGGTACCTGTGATCCATGCAGAAGATCTGAATGGAGTTTCTGGCTTCAGCCTGGTCCAGCCTTGGCTGTTGTGGGCATTTCAGGAGTGAACCAGCAGATGGAAGATTCTCCCTCTCCCTCTCCCTCTCCCTCTCCCTCTCCCTCTCCCTCTCCCTCTCCCTCTCCCTCTCCCTCTCCCTCTCCCTCTCCCTCTCCTTCTCCCTCTTGACCCTTCTATGTGGTTGATCTTGTGTTCAAAGCTGCAAATGTAAGGTTAAAGGACATGTGAGTGAGAGAAAATCCATGAAGGGGACAGGAGGTGGCCAGGGGTGGACTCAGGCACTGAGTGGATTGAAGTTGATCGGGAGGGGCTTCGCTGTCTCTACATCTGCCTGTCTACCTCCATCCTGCAACGCCCTACCCAACATTCAAGGCCCAGTGCAAACCCTGCCTCCACCCGTCAAGGAGCATTTTCCAGTTGTCCTTTGAAATCTGTAGCGATTTGCAGGCCTTTCTCTCAGCTTGCTTTGTGATGACGTAGTTGACACAGTTGTGGTTGCAGTTTTTGTATTACCGTCTGTTGCCTCTTTGTGTTACGCTGTCACACTTCTGCTGGATAGGAGAGTACATACTCTAGTCGTGTGTACTGGTAGGCAGGGCCATAGGAGAGCCCACAGACCTGAGTATAAACACCATTTCTAGGGGCCAGGTGTTTGGCATGGTGGTTAACATGCTGCTTGGGATGGTCACCTCCCACATTGGAGTGCCTGGGTTCAAGTACCAGTCCCCCCCGCCCCCACCCCGCCGGATTTATTCTACGGAGTTACAGAGAGGTAGAAACAGAGAGAGGGTCTTCTATCTGCTGGTTCACTTCCCAAATGGCCACAACAGCCGAAACTGGGCTGATCTGAAGCCAGGAGCTGGGCCAATCCGAAGCCAGGCCAGGAGTTTTTTCCAGGTCTCTCACGTAGGTGCAGGGGCCTAAGGAATTAGGCCATCTTCTGCTGCTTTCCCAGGCCATAACAGAGCTGGATGGGAAGTGCAGCAGCCAGCACTCAAACCAGTACCCATACGGGATGCTGGTACCTCAGGCCAGGGTTTTAACCTGTGCCACAGCACCGCCCCTGCTCTACTCTCAACTCTAGTTTTCTGCTAATGTGCTCCCTGGGAGACAGCAGGTGATGGCTCAAGTAGTTGGGTCTCTGCCACCTGTGTGAGAGACTGGACTGAGTTTTAGGCTCTTGGCTTCAGCCTGGCCCACCCCTGGCTGTTGTAGGCATTTGGGGACTAAACCAGTGCTTGGGAGATCTCTGTCTCTGTATGTCCTTCACTGCCATTCAAATTAATTAATTAATTTAAAATCCCATTCCCAATGCTTGCCAGCTGCATGTTCTTGAGCCCTGATTTCGTCATTTGTTAACGCCAGTACTAATACCCATCTCGAAGTATTTTGTGCGGATTAACTTATATCAGATGTAAAAGTACAAGGCCAGGCACAGAGCAGCTGATTGACATGTACTGAATTGAAGAGAAACAAGTTAGGCCTGGAAAGATGAGGAGACTTAGCATCGTCACCCAGAGCTGTCTCCTGTGGTCCCTCGGTGGAGAGGTGAGAGGGTGGGCTGACCAGGGAGGAGGGCAGCTCTGGATGACTGCGAGGGACCTCTCCTCATGTTGTCTGCAGAAACGGCTGGAGTTCCACTCGGCTGGCGGCACACGTGCCCGGGGCAATGGAATCTCCACTCTGAGCTGCAAGCGTGCCCCTCCTTGATGCAGGGCCTGGAAGCAGCAACAAGAACAGGACTGGAGAACGCTGACCCAGGCTTTGAGGGAGCCTGGACGAATGCTGCAGCTTCCTGCAGAGCAAACCGCTCTGGCTGATCCGGATCGGGTGCCTTTTCTCCCACTCAGGACCGGAGAGGCACAGACTCCAGCCAGTGCAGGGCCTCGTAGACATCCTTTACTTGTGGGCACAATTTCGGAGGTCACAGCCTCCTGTATTTTCACAGCGGCTGCTTCCTGACTGTCTTAATTGAACAAGCAAATCGTCTGCCCCGAGAATTCTCGTCTTTGGAAAGACTTTGCCCTGCGATTTCTCCCTCTCCTCTGGGTGCTTCACCCTGGCATCACACCACGCTCTAGCGGCTGCAACTTAAGAACAGAATAGAAATCGATTGTGGGCTCCATTGTTCTCCGCCAGCTACTGCTCGGTCCTGGGACTCTTCTTGGCACACCTTCCGGAAAGCATTGTCTACAGCCCCTGCCTCCGCTCCTCACTCCTACAGTCCTGCTCGTTCCATCACCTGGAGTGCTATGGGCCTCTGTCTCCTCCCCGCCACCGGCTCATGTGACTCAGCTGTCTTCTCAGTAAGCATCAACCCACTTCTCTATTCACTGAACCGGATTTTTTATTCCCCCCAGGGACTGTGTGACGCCATACATGCCTTGTATTACTCATCTGCTCGGTTCCTCATGTCAACTCTAAAGTTGGTGGTCGGAGGACATGGGCCCGAGTTCCACATTCTTCTCTGTTCGTATTCTCTGCCTGGGTCTTCTTATTGCACCCACAACTTAAATACTGTACATATAGTGATGGTTCCTCAATTGACATCCCTACCCTGGCCTCTCCTCAGACCTCCAGGCCAACTCTCTGGTTGATGCCTTCAACCATGTGTCTCTGGCTCTCTCTCTGGTCTTCTTTGTTTTCATAAATGGTTCTCATCCAGTTACTCAGGGTGAAAACCTAGAGGTGATCATCCATGATTCTTCTTTTCCTTTATTTCTATAATCATCACCCCCTTTACACCCACCCACTCCTTTAGCAACCCCTGTCAACTCCACCATTAAAACATGGCCTAATTCTGTTCATTGCTTCCTCTACTCACCCTTGTCCAATCCATCATTGTTGGGGAAGGAGAGAGCCCTCTCCCGGCACCCCCTTAGTTATCTTGTGGGCTCTTACCTATTTATTTTTTTATTTGACAGATGGAGTTATACAGTGAGAGAGAGAGACAGAGAGAAAGGTCCTCCTTCCATTGGTTCACCCCCCAAATGGCTACTACAGCCGGCGCGCTGCGTTGATCCAAGCCAGGAACCAGGTGCTTCCTCCTGGTCTCCCATGTGGGTGCAGGGCCCAAGCACTTGGGCCATCCTCCACTGCACTCCCGGGCCACAGCAGAGAGTTGGACTGGAAGAGGAGCAACCAGGACTAGAACCCGGCGCCCATATGGGATGCCGGCGCCGCAGGTTTAACCAAGTGAGCCACAGCACCAGCCCCATGCTGAGTCTAGAAACCAAATCGACTGGAGACAGATTAGCAAGAGAAAAGCATATAAGCTTTATTGGTCTTTTATACTATTTAGAATGAGAATGATAGTGTGAAGAAATGACACAAAGGAATCTGGACTGGGGCAGTAGCCAGGAGATAGGACTGCATGGGTGTGGGGTGTAAAGCTAGTGCAAGATAAGGGTTCCTTTGGTGAGTTTGTTGAGTCTTAGGCCCATCACAGCCCCAGTGTCCATCTCTAGTGCTAGAGGCAGCTTTTTCCATCTTGTAGGGGCAGGCACTCCTTCCAAAGGAGTCTTCATGGTTCACCATATGTAGGACGGGGACTACCAAATGGCCTTTTTGCAGCTATGGTCTTTAGGTGACTTCAGCTCAAAACAGCCAGCATACCAGGGATGGTGTATCTTTACCTCCTTCATAGTCATCTGTCCCCTGGGCAAACACAGTCACTGCCTTAGAGCTTCCGTTCTTCTCCCAACAATCATTTTTCTTTATTGAGCAGCTAGAGATAGTGGTAAAATCCTCAATCAGGTTATCTGTAATGTTTCTCAAAACTGGTCAGTGGCTTCCCATTGTAGCTGGAAAGAAATCTAGAGCCCTGGTGTTGGCCTCACAGGCAAGCATTTAAGCCCTTGCTGTTCACACACCCCGTCCCAGGGTGCTCTAAGCCCGCTGTTCACACCCCATCCCAGGGTGCTCTAAGCCCTTGCTGTTCACACCCTGTCCCAGGGTGCTCTAAGCCCGCTGTTCACACCCCATCCCAGGGTACTCCCACAGCCCTGGCTGGATCTGCCCAGGCCTCTGTACTTGCTGCAATGCTTCCCTGCAGGTGGTTTCTACATTCACGTACATTCCTCCCCTTCACAGTCATTCAACCTAAAGCAGTCACCTGGGCAACTCTAGTTCATCACCCCATTTATGTTGGCAGAACACTTCTTACCCTCTGATAGTTTCTTGTTCATTGAGTTGTCTATTGTTTGTCACTCCTACTTGAATATATATGTCCCATGAGAGTAGATACATTGGCTATTTTTGTACACTGCTCCATTTCCAAAATCTAGCATGGGGCCTAACCCACAGCAGGTGCTATCAGATCTTGGATTTGATTCTACCTGACTTACTGACTAGTTGGTGAATTTTTTTTAACTATTTCATGGATGCTGGTAGAAGATGTGAGACTCCTGATTCAGAAACAAAGGACTTTATTCCTCTCAGCAGCATGAACACCAACACGTTTGCCCCAGGTTTCCCTGGCCTCCACGTCTCACGGGGATGTTGGAAAATGAGTCAGGTACTGCACAAAGCTGAGTCTGTGCAGCAGGTGAAGGACACCAAACTTGAAGACTACACAACTTGTCATAGGTACTTGTGAAAATTCATGGAAAAAATGAATTAAAAGCTTGGTGCAAAAAATTACAGCCTATGCATAGTTTTTTTTCCCCCATAGTATGCATTTTTCATGAAGTTCTCGAGGATTCCATTTAGTAAGCAGTAAGCAAGCCTGCCCTTTGCTCCCAAAGGAGACATTACTTCATCCGTCAAGTTACTTGCTGAAAATACAATCCTGAGCAACGTCTCAGGTAAAGAGCAGTTAAGCAGCAGGTCACGGAGCCTCTTGCTGCAACTACAGTTTCTCCAATGTTGTCGGCTTAAAATAATCTAGGTACGAATTTGGCGTATTTTGGAGTGGCATGGCTTAAACTCCTTCAGTTGTACAGCAGAAGAACAGAAAGGAGTTGGTATCCGTGGCATCGGGAGAGTTCTGTGGAGGACTGTCTTTCCCAAAGCTGTGTTGTAAATAGATGTGAAGGGAATGAATGTGGCCAGCCCACCCAGCGGCCAGATAGCAGGTCCTGGTGTCTGCTGATGGACTCATTGGAAGTCAGTTCCTGCCTGGATCCCCACCTGTCCCTCACCTTTGGGTACCACTTTATCACTGCTGTTGTCAGCCCTTGTGACTCCCCTGCAACGGCTATGCTCACAGAGGCTGAATGCTTGTTGGAACTTGTAGCCACCACATTTTGCTGCTAAATGGCCCAAGACTGACCCTGTCACTACGCATGACAGGAGGAGAATTAACAGTGGTGCTCATGATGACACCTACTGGGTGAGAAAGACAAGGTGTGTCCTCTAATTCCACGCCCCAAAAAGTACTCCATGGAATGGCATGAAATTGGTCTTTACCATAATCGAGTACAGTCTTACAGGATTAGTAAAGCTCAGTTGACAAGGTCCTGGGTCGACATAATTTGGTGATGCTGAGGGACCCATAGAGCTCTCAGAAAACAAATATCTGAGAGCCAATGAATTTAAGTACAAGAAAGGTCTACAGCTCTCAGAGTGTTGGACCGTTTACAACAGTCTACCCAGAGCATTCTTGCCCTGTAAGCAAACTGCATGTGAAGCCATATTGCATTCAGAAAATTGTTTGGCGGCATGGAATTAGACCCACAGTACGAAACGCTGATCAGATGTTAGGGAGGTTTAATGGTATCACTCTTTGCAAGCCTGAGGCACCTATCCCCATACTAGAAACACATCTGTCTGCTTGAGCCTTATCTTTTACCCTAAAGAGTTCTTACTACAGACTGCCAATCTTTACCTCCTGGTCTCTCCTTTCTCAATGTTCTAGGGTGGACAGTTTTCCCTTTTTGATCAGTATGTTCTTTCTCTCTGAATTTTACTTCCAATTCTTTTTTCTTTTTCCATCTCTTTGTTACTACATCTCAAGTACCTGAGAGAAGCTAACTTATGCAGGAAAAGGCTAATTTTTGCTCATGGTTTTGGAGGTTCACAGTCCAAAGTCGGGGGCTCTATTAGTCTGTGTCTGGCAGGGGTGCTGGATGGCAGAATGTGTGCAGAGCAAGGATCATACGGCAAACCAGGAAGCAAACAGGCGCATGCTCACTTCACAGGGTCTCCCCTAAAAAGGGCATCACGATTTGATCATAGGAGTTCCCCAGCTTAATCCAATCCATTCACTTCAGGCATCGTGCTTGGATTAAGTTCTGTCCTTGATCCATTAACGTAAGACTCTGCAGAGCAAGCCTTTAAAGTCTGAGCTTTAGGAGCCACCCACACTATTATCCAAACTATGACAACTGCATAACTGAAGGAGTTGAGGAGGTGCCATCCCCAAAATGCGCCCCATAGATATAGTGATGATTTCAAGCTGCAAACCCTGGAGAAACAGTGGTTACAGGGAGGCCTCTCTGATCTGCTTTTTCCTACGTGTAGCAGGCCATAACGATTCCTTCAGGGGGATTCCTTCCCCTTCCAGGACGAGAATGTTCTTTATCGCTGCAGACCGGGACTGAGGGCACCTAAACGCACTGTGCTAACTTTCATCTTCCACTAGCTCTGCGCCCCTTGGACTCCCCTAGAATTCACAGTCCCTAGATTCCTCTGTGCTGACAGTCCTTTACCCATTAGTCATTCTCTGTCCCAAAAGTATAAAGGCTTTCTGCAATTTCTTTCATATTCAGTCCCTTGTCATGGTCTCCGTGTACATGTAAAACTACTAGAGTATATGTGTTTCTCTTGTTCAGCTGTTTTGTGGCAATTTGGTTCCAAGACTCAGGTAATGATCTTACCAAAGAACTAGGATGGGTAAGGACCATTATTAGTCTTTCTTACTCAACTAATACGTGAGTATATTTTGTTGTAAACGACCCAACCAATCAAAACACACACATGTGTGTGTATGTGTGTGTGTGTGTGTGCATGTGTATATAAACACATGGAAAGCTGGGCCTACCTCTTCCCCCTCTACCCCCCCTTTTTTTAAAAAAAGATATTTATTTATTTATTTGAAAGGCAGAGTTATGGAGAGAGAGGGAGAGACAAGAAGAGAGTGAGATCTTCCACCTGCTGGTTCACTTCCCAAATGGCCATAATGACTGAGGCTGGGCCAGACAGAAGCCAGGAGCCTGGAATTCCATCTGGGTCTCCCACATGAGATGGCCAGGGCCCAGTACTTGGGACATTTTCTGCTGCTTTTCCAGGTGCATTAGCAGGGAGGTGGACTGGAAGTAGAGCAGCCAGGACTTGAAATTGTGCTCATATGAGATGCTGGTGGAGTGGTCAGTGGCTTAACCCATTGTACTACAACGTCAGCCCCATTAACTTTTAAATTTTTAAAACATTCATTTATTAATTTGATAGGTAGAGTGACATACAGGGAGAGACAGAGAGAGATCTTCTATTTGCTGAGTCACTCCCTAGTTGGCCACAACAGCCAGGGCTGGGCCAGGCCTAAGCCAAGAGCCAGGAGCTTCATTCAAGTCTCCCATGTGGGTGCAGGGGCCCAGGCACCTGGGCCATCTTCCACTGCGTTCCCAGGCATATTAGCAGGGAGCTGGATCAGAAGTGGAGCAGCTAGGACTTGAGTCAGCCCTCTAAATGGAATGCCAGCATTGTAAATAGCAGCTTAACCCATGTGGGCCCCCATATTCATAATTTTTTTGAAGCACTTCCATATGTATGCAAGAAGAGGAAGAAGTACAACAGAATGACTATGTGAATGTGCTCAGCACTACTGAATCGTACACTCAAACATGGTTAAAATGGTGAATTTTGTATGTCTATTTTACCACAGAAATATATATTTTTAAAAGTTGAACGTGTGTCCAGATCTCTAGGGGATGAGATTAAAGTGCCGATTCTGCATCAGTGGGTCTCCATGGGCTGGGGATGCTGCACATCCAACAAGCTCCCTAGTGATGCTGACGCCGATGGACAATGGACCACACTTTAAGTAGTGAGGCTCTGTATGGCCTGTCACTGGAGGAAAGGCCATGGAAGCTGTGGGGTTCTTGTCTTCACACAAGAAATAATTCAGGCTGAGACAGAGAGCAGAGTGATAAGGCTTTATTGGGGATAGGGCATCCATCAGAATGGAAGGGACAGAGAGAGCGCCCAGTCGCTCAGACTGGGGAAGAGTGAGGTTGCATGGTTGAGTGGAGAGAATACACCTGCCAGGTGGGTGGCTCAGCAGAGAGCAGAGAGCTGAGCACACAGTCCATTTGGACTTGCTAGGTTTTTAAGGGAGTCTGTTTACCCACCTCCCCCTCTCCTCCAGGACAAAGGATGGGGAGTCCCAGTGGAAGGGTTTGTTGGGTGAAAATTAGCAAATTCCTCCCCAGATTTGCTGGCACCTGCAGGGAAGCTGCAGCAGGGCAGAGCATGGGGCTTCCCTTAGGGCTTCTGGGAAGGTTGTTTCTTCCCATGCTATCAGGTCAGGTAGCCCATTTGGTCCTGAGGAGAGAATTCTCCTGGGAGCTTTCCTTGGGGGAAGGACTGGGACCCCCTGGGAGGTCCCCTGGGAGGTTCTCAGGGTCTGGGCAGGACTTTGAAGTGCCAGATGCTGGGCTCCTGGAGCTTCCCCAGTAGGTGCTGGTCTTCAGGCCTGTCTCTCACACACACACACAGGCTCAATTTCTGACTCCTGCCTAACATGGCCTCTGGGTTTCCTTCCCCTTCCAGCTGCTGGGACAGTGGACAGAGCAGTTCTGAAGCACAGGTGTTCTGTTCTGTATTCACCAAGCTTCCTGCACCCTATAACTTGCTTATCTTTATCTGTTCCAAATAAATTCCAAAGAAGCGGGTTTGTGTTGGTGGTTAGAATGTATGAAAGTCAAACATAGATGAAGACAGATGCTTTGATGTGGTGAAGGGGCACTGCTATGGTTTGAATAGGATAGGACTCCCAACCTGCTACAGATGGTCAAGTCCCAAAGCCGTGGATGGATGGTATGAAGAGGGTTAAGATGTGACCCAGTATGATGTCTAAGAGGTGGTCCTAGTTGTCGGTCTTTAGGTTCATAGCGGGAGGGGAGCGTGCTCTTGGAGAGTAGTTCTTGGGCGGGGGTTGGCTGTGAAAGCCGCAGTCGGGCCCAGCTGCTCTCTCAGCGGCTTCCTGGCTTGCCATGTGCACCTTCCTTTACCTGTTGTGTGCCACAGCCATCCGCCACCCTCGGCAGATGGCCAAATAAATGGTCCTGCTGCATATTGGACTATGAAAGCCCTGAGCCAAAGCACACTCTCCTTCAGGAGTAGCTAATCTTAGGTACTTGGTTGTAGGAATATAGGCGTGGACCCTGCAATGGGCTTCTATCCCAGTTCTGTTGCTTTCCAGCTGGGCACTGGAAGCAAGGCACTTAATCTCTAATTTCCAAAATGGGGCTAATATGTCCTTCTTATTATCTCCTGGGGAGCATTCAAAGGGTTAATGTGGACAAAGCACCTTGCACACAATAGATGCCCATATAGAGGCTGTGATCTTGGTGGACTTTGCAAACTGATCTAATCTCGTAATCTGATTCCCTGCAGGTCAAGGGAATTTATCTGTGCTCTCTGCAAGGCTCATCAAACACAGAGCCTACCTTTGATCTGAAAGTCAGGTGACACAGTGACGCAAGGAACTTCAAGGCACAGAGCCCGCAGACCAGCATTCTGTCCCTGCCTAGAGAATGGCAGGGGTAGAGAAACCCTTTTTCCCCCTCCCTTATGTAGATTGTGGGATTATCTCTGCTCTCTGCAGGTTCCCCTAGTGACTTCAGGTGCCAAGCCAGAGAAACCAGGGAACATTAACTCTTAAAGTGTTGACTTCAGTGCTACCATCAGCCTAGCCCGTTAGTAGTAATTTATTCAGCCAGACATTAATGGGGTGCCCCGGGTATCAGGGATATGGGGGCAAATGAACAAGAACTTCAAGTGTCTCTCACCCTGGAGTTTGTGGAAGAGAGGCAGGTGCTGAACAAACAGACAATTGCAATTGTGCTCAGACTATCAAAGAAAAGAACAGGCTGTTCCAAAAGGGAATATTATCTGTGACACCACTGATCTTCATTTAAAGAGCGCTTGCTGACTGCGTGTTGAGTAGACTGGTTTGGGGCAGAAGGAGGAAGGAGGGCATGGACAGTGGTCCAGGCCCAACTGGTGGCACTGGAGCTCGGGAGAAGTTGGAGGAACCAAGACTGAGAGCAAGTTTACTTCGTTTGCCTAATTATCATAAAATGTTGGCTTGTAGCTCTGTAATTATTTTCCCCTTTTGCTCAACATGGAAGACACTAACCAGTTTGTGGTATGGGGCCAGTGGGTTCCCCTCTGGAAAATAGCTATTTTTTTCTGGAAGATGGATAGTGGTTGTGAATGGCAGTGTCAAATTGATATCGGAATTTGGCCCCCTAAAATATATATCGAAATGTGGTCCCTTAAAGTTCCCCAAAAGTCCCATCTGGGGTGCCACATATGTTATCGGAATTTGGGGTGCCATACAATATCACCAAATGCTTATTAATAAGTTCCTAATATTAATAAGCCCTAGTGGGTCCTTGCCTAATATTCAGAGAGGAATTCTGAATACCGGCACAAATGAATGAGGCAGCATGGTACATTTTAAGCTTTTATTCAGTGTGAAAGATGCATAGGAGAGTGAGAGCTTTATCTAAGAGAGAAGTAAATCTGGGTTCATACGGAGTACCAGGAACCAGCCACGTGGAAGAGCATCCAGGCTGGAAGCATGGGGCAAGGGTGACCCAAAGGCCACATGCCCGGGAGGCGCAGGGCTGCAGCCAGCCCCCTCCTGGCAAGAGGCCAGGGAAAGGAAGGAAAGGGCCGGACACACCCTGGTCCAGGCTTTTAATCCACTCTCAAAGGGGAGTGGTTAATTAACCTGATTGGCCGGTGGGCACTCAGGTGTGGCCAGGTAGGGGCATGAGGTCATCCAAGGGCGTGGTAAAGGCGTGGTCTTCCAGCTCACAAACTAATCAATTTCAACCTGTATGCCTGTCTACTTCAAAATGGGTCTAAAGTCCTCTCGTGCTTGTCATTTGGGGATGCCAAGACAAGTGAACAGTATTCACAAGTGAGCCATCTCTAGAAGCAGAAGGATGAACACTACCAAGAACTGGCTTTCCATCCTGCAGGCATTGCTGCCCTCCTTCCACAGGCCGTTGAGCTGTAACCGCACTTTAAGGCTGGGGATGTATGAGTCAGGAGGGCTCCGGGCCATGGGGGCCTCTCAAGCCAGCACTACAAAGCACAACTGGTCTCCGTGACCAGGCACCAGCCCAGCTCTCAGCCGTGGGAACGTGAGAGGCAGCTGGAGCGTGACTCACCTGCCAGTGCTGACACACACACGCGGGGTCACCTCGAACGAAGGCTGGCGGAATGACTGACACACCTTAACCCCAACCTCGGGCAGCTTAATTGTTGCAGAGAAATCAGCACAAAAGGAAGAACACTTAGAAGATCAAGCTCCCGGTGATGCGGGTTAGGCAACGTGGGACCAGAGAGGTCCGCTGACTCAACCAGGGGGCCCTCGCTGGCCGGCTGGCGAGTTCCACGGGCCTGCGTGAAGGGAGGTGGAAGAATCTTCCTCTTTCCTGAGGAGGATTCCCTGGGCACGGTGTGGGAGGGAGCTGCAGAGGGCTGCTAGCCCAGAGGCGCTCTGCTGCTGCTTTGGGTGTGTGTTGATGGAATCGGGGCTCTCCTGGCGAGGGGGGCGGAGATCAAGGATGGTTAACACCTCAGAACCCCCTGGAAAGCCCCCCAATAGGATTTAACCCCTCAAGAGAGTCCACTCTTCAGGGTTCGGGGAAACTAACTAAGGCCAGTTCGTTCCTCCTCAAAGAAGGCTTGGATAGTCCTGTCCTCAAGTGCGGTTGGTGTTTAAAGTATGAAATAATACAAATAATAACGAATATTCCAGTTCCCGCCACTCAGGAGTGACTGTTAACATTGTCTTTCAAGTTATATTCAGAACCTTTTTTTTCCCCTTTAGAACAGCACAGATCTCATTAAACACAGGTTGAACCTATCTGGCCAGATTTTTATCAAATTAGAAGATTGAACTAAAACTGGAAAGAGAAAAAAAATTTTTTTCTTAAATATGGTAAAGTGGACTTTGAGATAAGTGGCAAATACATATCATTGTTTTAAAACCGCATTTGCAATTAGAACTATGCAAAAAGGCATTTCAACTTATACCATCTTTTTTAGTGTTTTTACTTCCTCGTTAAACAGGGAATGACCCGGGGATTTTTGTTTTCTGGCTGAAAATGCAGTTTCAAGAAAGAGAGTACAGGTTAAGGTTATAGACTTCCAATGACTAAGACCAGAGTGAGGTAAACAGTTCTGGAAAATAAAAAGCTGCGTTGCCTGTAACTTTATTTCCATTGGTGCAGTTGGAGAAGCCTGTCTGAGTGGGGAATTGGGAGCCCTGAATTCTGGAATCCGTGCTGCCCCTACCAACGTCCAGCGGGGCTCCTGCCCCGTCACTTTACCTCTTTGGACTAAAAACCTAACATTTGGTGCTTTTGGCAATTTGTTTCCTCTCTCTCCTTCATGATGTTTGGTTTCTAGCTTTGCCCTTTGCTGCACTGTGGACCAATTGGTTCTGATTGCTACCATCACACAGGACAGGGAACGTGAGATGTGGACATAAGGAATGCTGGCCAGTCAGGCTGGTTGATAGAACACACTGCCTGCGGGCTGTGCAGGTACTGGACGGCCATGTGGACCGGCTCTGTCCCCAGGGCCCAGGTCCAGCCGCTCCTGGACCCTAGTTCTACCTCCACAGGGTCTTCCATATACCAGCTCGAAATGCAACTTTCTTAGTGATAAATGCTGGGATTTTCATTCATTCACCAAACATGTTGGAAGCAACTCCCTTGGAGTAGGGCATTTTTAAGAAACCTTTATTTGAAGGATAGGCTAGAAGATACGTATGTTAGAAATTCCATTACTGCCAGAATTCTATGCTGGTAGAAGACAGGGATGAGAACTGTCACACGCCAGAAACAAAAACAAGCGCACAGCCCTCACTGCCACCTGGTACTGTACTAATGACGCTAGCTTACTGTGGAAAGTGGTCTTGAAGGCTTTCTGGGCACTGGGGGTAATCTCTGGAGTTCTTGAGAGAACTGAGGGTTGGGACTGAGGGACCCTGGATCAAGCTCAGTACTGTGGACATCAGCACCCACCCAGCTCCCTGATTCTGTGCAGCGGGAGTAATACCCCTCCTGCAGGGGTCCTGGCACTGTCCCACAGAAGGGCCCACTGCTGTCCACACTTCTGAGATGTGAGTTTGGGCTCCAGTGCTGCCCCTGCCCCACACCATGACCTCTGACAAATGGCTGCTTCCTCCTTTGGGGACAGAGCTGGCTCCAATCCTAGAGGGCATGATGAGGTTTAGTTGCACTTGCACACAGGAGCTGCCCAATAGTTACATCTTATCCAACTAGGAGAAAGGAGGACAACATTCATTTTTGGAAAATATTTATTACAAAACTAAAGTGAATGTGGCAAAAAAAAAAAAAAAACAACACATCCCTTTAAATAGCAAGCATATGGTGTGTTTATAAAGCTTTTCCAACTCTACCAACCTAGTCTTTCATACCAGCTACCATCAAGGAAGGCTGCTGGGAAGACAGGTCATCTGTGCTTAATCACGGAGAACTCTCATTGGCCATGCCTTTCCTAGGCAGCCCTCCCCAGACCCAAGAGTGACCAACCCCAGGAGTGTGTTCACGTGGATCTATAGCTCTATTTTTGAGGACAGGGGGCGGTTGGAGAGTGAAACAGTAGAAAGACCAACAGTATCAGCAGAGGGCAACCTTAAAGCACCTTTAAAACCTGGACCCTTGTGTCTACAGTTTAATCCTCAAACTTTACTATGTGACGAGACGGTTCCATTCATGGCCTCCGCCCTATCACCATTTTTAGGATGAGGGTTCCAGATGATTCTGGTCAGCCATCCAGTTTGAGCGACTTGGTTTAAAATGCATGAAAACAGTTCCTACCCCTCAAAAGTAGAAGTCAGATTAAGGAATCTGTTGACAATCAATGTGCTTTTGTCAATGTGTAGGGACAGATGGAGGGAGGCAGCGGGAAGGTGCCTCCGCTTCCTCGTATCCTGGTCTGGGGAGCCCTGAGCCACCTGTCGAGTGTCGTTCAGGAAGTAAACACAAGTTAACAACGGAGTGACCTGACAGCACAGAGGAGCCTCCTGTTAACAGGCCAGCCCTCTGCATCCCCCTGTAAGGACCTCTGTCGGGATGGGACGCTGCTGGTCGACAAACAAAAAACACCGGCTGATGGCGGGCTCTGACTTGCGAAGACATATTGGCTAAAACATCTGTAAAAATCTTTATTAAACATAGAGCACGAAGCCCAGGTCATCTCAACGGTTTAGGAAAGCCACCCGGCGAATCAGGGGCAACACGTGGAGATGGTCACGTTGATGCCAAGGTTCCCGTTATCTGCAAAAAGATGCGCTATGGCTGTGTCAAAGACGAGGCAGTCGCTGTTCATGATGGCCGCGGACACGCCGTCGTGGATGGAGCGTGGCGTGGCCTCCCAGGTCAGTCTCCGCCGGTTCCCGTTCAACTCCAGTCTGTAGGCAAAGTTCTCAGCTTGCTTGCGGGTGCCGATGAGCAGGACGATGGCGAAAAACTGCTGGTGGCCTTCGTACTTCTCCTGTTTCTCCAGCACCAGCATGAAGTGGTGGCCGAAACAGGACTGCATCATCACCCAGTCGACAGCCCCTGGCAGGTTAATGTCTGTGGCTAGAAAGACGATGTCTTCTCCCTGAAGCGTGGTGATGCTCTTGTGGGCGTGCATGAGATGGGACATCACGGCTTCCAGGGACCCCTGCCACTTGCAGGAGGCACCAGGACAAGGGCAGGAGTAGGGACGGTATTCACAGATGTCTTCGTGTTCTGGCTTCTCCGTGTGGTGCAGGGTCAGGGAGCAGCCCGTGGTGGCATACTGCAGAGACACAAAGAGAAACACTGAGTCCCGGGTCCTCTCCCCACTTCCCAGCATGGAAGCCCCTGTGACTATGTAGCCACTCAGGTTTCCTGGGCTTCCATTGAAGGTGGGCAGGGCACAAAGTCAATGGAAAGTGGAATTAACAGGTAGGATTATCTTGGTGCAAACACATTTGAAATCCATGCATAGCTTTTTCACAGTATGCATTTTCCATTAACTTTTTGAAAATCCCGGTATTTTTTTTTTTAATTAAAGATTTATTTATTTGAAAGGCAGAGTGTGAGAGAGAGAGAGACAGAGACAGAGAGGGAGATCCTGTATCTGTTGGCTCATTCCTCAAATGCTGGCAGTCGCCAGGGCTGGGCCAGGCTGAAGCCAGGAGCCAGGAACTCCATCCAGGTCTCCCACATGGGTGGTAGAGGCCCAAGCACTTGGGCCATCCTCTGTTGCCTTCCCAGATACATCAGCAGGGAGCTGGATAGGAAGTGGAGCAGCCAGGACTCTGACTGGCATACACATGGGATGCCAGTGGCTCAGGCGGTGGCTTAACACACTGGGCCAAAACACTGACCTGTATCCCTCTATTCTGAGCAAAATATCTAAGACTAAAAGTCTAACTTCCTGTTTACCGTCAATATTGATATGCAGAAAATCAAGAGCATTTCCTGAACCAGAAATATGCTGCTTTCCATTACCCCTATGGCAACATTGTTAAAAAGATGAGAGCTAGGTTCTCTTACTATTAAACATCTCAAACAAAACTTTGAGTCAACCAGACCTTCCCTTCATTTTCCATGACATTTTTTTTGAAGACATTAAGTGCTTGACAGTGGGTTGGGCAAGAATGATTACATGAGGATGCCTGAAAACCTCATGGAGAAATAGAATGAAGTTTGGGGTAGATGTTCAGTGCAGCAGCTGACGCTGCCTGGGATGACAGGGCCGTGTATCAGAGTGCACAGGGTCAAGTCTGCGTGCCAGCGCTGAGTCCAGCTTTCCGCTGATTCATGCCCTGGGTGGTAGCCGGTGAGGGCCCAGGTACTTGGGTCCCTGCCACCCATGTGGGAGACCTGGACTGAGTTCTTGGAGCCTGGCTTTAGCTTGGTCCAATTCCGGCTGTTGTGGGCATTTAGGGAGTGAGCCAGCAAATGGAACATCTCTCTTTCTGTGTCCCTTTCAAAAGAATTTAAAAAAATATTTTGGTGCAAAAATGTTGAACTAGATGCACATACTATTTTTCATAGTATGCATTTTTCATGAACTTTTTGAAGAGTCTTCATATATGTGGACTTTAAACTTTCTTGTATCAAAATAAACTTCTCTTGAATTCAGCTTTCCACAAACTTTTGGAAGTACCCGCTTACTACCTGGACTCTTTGTGCACAAAGACAATTTTGAAGAGAGTGTACCTCTCTCTATTGTCCCCCCCACTGCCCCAGGCTCAAGCTGGTGGCTGGCAGGCAGGCCAGGGGGAAGCCACCCTGTAGCTCCTTGTTCTTGATGACTGGAGTGACCAGGCCAGGACAGAGGAAGGCTGGAGACCCCTATACACTGCTGGAAACGTCACCTGCCTTCGACTTGAGGGCCTTTGCCCATACTTCTTGGGTTGAAAAAGCAAACAAATAAAAAAAACACAGGCAAGAACTTTCAGTAGTGTGCTTGTGAGTTTGATTCCAGCCAGTGGAGGCAAAATGAGAAGAGCCTAACCCTCCTCCCAAAGCCTACAGAACTTTCCCAAGACCACTTCCTCAAGTTCAAGTGCACATCTGTTCACAACTACGTATGCTGGATTCCCACCACAGGCCCAAGAGGAAGGGAAACTAGACGAGTTTTCTGACACGGTCAATCTGTCCCTCTGACACTGCTTTCCTAGGGGAGGGACAAAACCTTTCCTCTCCCTTGCTCTTGAGTTGCCCTACCCAGTGGATAAATAGCACCCGCCAGGACAATAGTCCACACTGGAAGGAATTCAAGTTCTGCTCCCAGCCCTCACAAGAATGACAATGTTAATTCCTAGGTACCAGATGGAGATCAGCCCACAAGCAGATACTTGCCCAGAGTACAGTGCTGCTGTCTTGTAAAGAATTAAGAAACCTGAGTCACCTTTTCAGGTTAAACTAGATGTCAGTCTTCTACTCCTGGGCTGCAGGTCAGCAGGTGAACTGTCTGGCTTCTGTACTCGGATCCCGCCCTTTTCCACCGAGACATGAAGGCACCAAGTAAGGGAGGGGCCAGGTCCTTTTTCTAAGATGCTGCATCCAATTGCTAGCAAAACGAAACCCCCAAACCCTCATATCTGTGTTTGCTTCTCTTTACCCTGCTGCCTTATGTCATAATGCCCTTATAAACTTTTTAAAATTATATTTTATTTGAAAGGCAGAGAGACAAGCGGGAGGAGAGAAAGAAAGGAAAAAAAGAAAAGAAAGGAAGAAACAAAGGAAAAGAAAACAGATTTCCTCTATTCATTGATTCACTCTCCAAATGCCGGCAACTCCAGGAGTTGGGCTGGGCCAAAGCCAAGATCCTTGTTCTCAAACTGGGTCTCCCACGTGGGTGACTGGGATGCAAGCATCAACCCCTGCCCCCAGGGTCCACTCTAGTAGGAAGCTGAAATTGGGAGTGGAGCTGGGACTCAGTCCCACACAGTCTGATACGGGTTGTGAGCATCCCAAGCAGTGTCTTAACTGCTACATCAAATGCCTACCCCCTCCTAGGAGGGCAAACATCTATCCTGGAGGCAGGAATATTCTCTAGAATGTGCAGTATATAAATAATTCACACTGAAAAATTAAGAATGGGAAGCCTCCTATACAGGACTTATTTAAACATGTATCACTTTAAATCGGGTCTTGACAACAGACACTACTAGCTTTATAAATCCAAACAAAGATGACGTGCTGACATGCCAACAAAGCACACACACAGGCAGGCCCAGTGCAGACGCGTCATTCACTACGTGAGTCACTCGCTCTTCACCGTGGTCACCGAGATGCCATGTGTGAGGCCTACAGTGGATCTGAAACCACGTCCAGAAGTGCATGGAGGACAGTGGCATTTTAAGAATCTCCATTTCCTCTATTCTCCTTTATAGCCAGGGGCCTTTTCTCTTTAAAAGCCAGGTCTTTGGGTCTGACTGTTGCCTGACAAGCTCTTTCTGCGGCTAACCCTGTTAACTGCATCGACCTCCATCCCTCCACTGATGGCGGATTTTGCCACTCTCACTGGGACACGCTGCGGAGTGGGGGACTCTGGCCAGCTCCAGGCTCTGTCTTTCTCTAGATGGTGCTCTGCTTTCCTATGTGGCTGCTCAAGTCCACTGCTCTGGCTTCCCGGCTGATGATCCAGGGCGCAGAGATGAGCTCCTGGGCCAGGGACATTCCGATTACACCTGACAATCACTGCCTCTACCTGGAATAACTGGCGACTTTGTATCAACCAGGCCCTTTTTCTCCCAGACAGCGGTGGTAGCACATGCTACGGCCAGTTCAAGACCACCACCTACTGTCTACTGATGCAACTGCTGGCCCTGGAAGGTTAGCAATACTGCTCTGATTCTGGAGACAAAAGAACTAGTGTCACTAGAATTCACTCTGGCTCTTTCCTTAAGGCCAACACCAGCACAGAATATCCTTGGGACTTCACTCCTGTTAGTTATGGCCTGCATTTCTGTATCAGCACAAGGTTTCTACTGAGTCAAGTTTTGCCATAGACTATGTCTATTCCAAGCACCACTTGGATGTAGGGTGCACGTTACATCTCAGTTTCCCCTTCCGAATGAGGCCGTATTACAGAGAAGCTGCTCCCAAGAACCCCGTTACAAACTTTAAGTCAAATTATAATGCATTTTTTAAATAATTTTTTTATTTAAAAGGAAAACAGACAGATATATAGATATCCCATCTGATGGGTCACTCCCCAGATGTCAAAAGCTAGGCTAGGCCAGACCAGAGCCAGGAGCCAGGGACTCAATCCAATCTCATATAGGTGGAAGAGACTCAAGTACTTGAATTGTCACCTGCTGCCTCTCTGAGTGTGCATTAGCAGGAAGCTGGAACCCAGAGCACAGCTAGGACTCGAACCCTGGTACTCCAATGGTTAAGCAGCACTTTATCCCCTGAACCCAATGCCTGGCCCCAAATTCGGATCTTTACAGATGACTTTATTGCTAGCAACATGGAGGTACTCAGCACCTTCTCTACACCAGATACCAAGTCACAGCTGTGGAAGGGGCGCACCAGCCTGCATTCTACTCGGGAAGAATGGCTCAAAGAGACTATGGCAGCTTGCTCTGCCCTCACCTTCCCCACCCGAAAGCAGATTATAATCTTGAACAGAAATTGTACAGTTGTTGACTTTGCCGATGAGAACGGCTTGCTCATGTTTTTGAACCATGGGCTAATTTTGAAAGCATGGGTGTAAAAAATGCAATCAGAGGGAACTAAATTTATTTACCCCAGTGTATTTATACTTCGTGTTTCTTCTTTAAAAGGCCTGAAAAAAACAAGTTACTATTAACTGTGTTTAAAATCCAGTTTGTGGCTAGGGATATAGAGACCGCTGATGGTCAGGGTGGGTGAGGCATTTCTGCCTGGAGTTTTTTCTTTCTCTCTCTCACGTACACACACAAACACACACGCCCTCTTCAGACACAGCCAAGACCCAGCCCAGGGGCTCACAGCTTCTCTGACTGCCACAGGCTCTCAAGATCCTGACCTGAAGACGTTTCAGAACGGGTTGTTTACCACAGCTGCCCAGAAGCGATCCCGGGAACAAGATGAACTTGGGCGAAGGGCAACACCGGAACGTACAAACTGTACCCCTTCCCAGAGCCTCCAACCGCCCCACATTCACCAACTCAACGCTGACAACAAATGTTTCTCTTCTTGCAATCATTTTAGAACCATTCCCATCCCAGCAGTGGTATTTATATTCTGAAGTATTTGGTTTGCCTTACAAGTCCCACATTCAGCTCTTCCTTCAAGCCAAATACAGGGAAGAGGGAACCTGCCCAAATTACACCAGCAGAAAGGGTGCTGCCTGGCTTCTGTGTGGACGATGACCTTGTGAAAACAGAGCCTGCTGCCGCGGCTGTGACTTAGGCGAACAGCTCTGAACGCCTTAGGTGCTCACTCTCTTTTCTGAACAAGCTGAGCTCTAATGCCAACCTCTCCCTTCTCTCTGCATCCCGGGTATGGGAGTGTCTTCCTGCACCCTCATGCCACTTTCATGATGACTGGTTGGAGATGGTCTCCACAAAGACAAGACCTAAACTTGACCCATACCCTCAGCATCCCTGGGCCCCACGCATGCTTACAGGAGTCTTGGTTCGGGGCTCCCATTCAGGGACCAGAGAGAGGGCTTCACACAGTCTGCAAATTCTCTAAGCCTGCATAAAACTCTCTCTGTGCCTCCGAGTGGCCAGGGCAGATCCCACTGGTCCCTGGCCCTGGATTTGTGCCTTCTTGAAAAGCTCCAAAGGTTTCTGAGGCTTGCCAGGGCTGTCTTAGAGCACACAGAGGGCACCAGCTGTGGCTCCTGCCCTTGCAGCCTCTGCAAGGGCCACGCACTGCCACGATAAACAACTCAAATGTGGAGGCCCCCTTAGCCCCGATTTCATTCCTGTGGTTTCAGTTACTTGCTGCCAACAGTGGTCTCAAAATATTCAATGGAAAGTTGCAGAAGCAAACCATTCACAAGTTTTAAACTACACGCCCTTCTGAGCACCGTGATGAAATCCCTGAGTGGGTCATCCCCTTGGTCGGGGTCTCCATGCTATATCCACTGCTGGCCCCGTATTAACACAGTGACGGCCCAGGAGCCTCCTTCTGATGTACCACAGAGGGCCCATAGCAGCGAACGCCACACCCCAGTGCCTGCACCATCCAGCTCCCTTCAACTCAGGCTGTGGGCACTGTATCGGCTGACATGAACACAAGGGTGACAGTGTATTTTGTAAGAAACAGACTACATTCACATAGCTTTTCCTTCAGCACGTTGTGACAGTTCTATTCTACTCCTGCTCATCGGTCACCGTGCATACTTTACAAAGCAAACTTTATCCTAGATGTGCTCAGCAGAGGAAACACGCACATGTAGGGTTTGGAACTACCCAGTTTCAGGCATCTGCTGGGGAAATCTTGGGACGTAGCTCCGGCTACGAAGTGGAAAACTGTACATCAGTGATACAGCTGTAAAAGCAGGAGGGGCCGGCTCAGGAGGAAGGGGTAAGGACAAAGCGGACTGCAGCTGGAGCTGCTCCAGTTCATTCTGGTACAGGGTGAGTGGAGGAGACAGTGGGGATAAGACGCCTTGGCCGACAAGTCAGTGTATCTCCCTGGCTACTAACCGTCTGGGGCCCCTCACTCCGTTGTGGGGCTGTGCTGTGCACTGGGGGATGTCTGGCAGCAACTGTGGCCTCTATGCATTAAAGGCGGTAGCAGCCGCTCTTGACCCTCAGCTGTGACAACCAGAAAGGCCTCCAGCCAAGGCCAAATGTCTCTTAGGGGACCAAACGGCCCCAGCGAGGACCGCAGATGCTGCTTCCCATGACTGACAGAGCCTGGCTTCCAGGCAGCCACATTGCCAGCTGCAGGAGGGGCTCATGCCAGCGACCAGGTGCAGCTGGTCCCTGCCCAGCCCAACAGGCACCAGCAGGGCCCCTGGGGAGCGCCAGCCCCGACACACACCAGTACTGGATCCACTGCAGACCAGGAGGTAGACCAGAAAGCCAGTTCCACCCATCTTACTGCCTAACACACCTGGAGCCCAGCCCCATGTCCCTCAGAAACCAAAGAACCCACGTTTTGAGAAAAAGGAACAGCAGTGATTCCCACTGGCTACCCCCACACCAAGCCCCAGCCCACAGACACCCGGCCTTTGAAGGAGGCTCCAACAGTGGCTTCTTCCTTGGTTGGCAAGGAGCACACCAGCCCTTGAGGTGCCACTCCTTAAGGAATAAGGTGGCAGCCACACCTCTCCCCGCAGGATCGGGCTGCCGGGCCCTCCCCACTTTCTGTGGCACCTGGCAAGAAGGTCCCGAGGTTTCGCTTTTCATCCTCTGGCGAGGGCTCGCCCCACCACATGGGAAGAAGGGGTCAGAGGAGTTGTGTGTTTGGGCCGAGGAGGGCTTTCCTGGTGGCGCCAGGCTCTTAGCTGTAGCCCGTTGTTACCGAGACGGCTCCTGCTGGCTCCGCAGAGAGCAGCCCTCCAGTGTGTTCTGGGACCTGCTCACAGCTATAAACGAGATTGCTCCCTAGGGAGAGGATCTGCTCATCCCGCTTAGTTTTAAGTCAACCTCTCCAAGGAAAACACACACACAGAAGCTCAAAGCTAAAGAAGGATTCGAGGAGGGGGAAAACGGCTCAGCAGGACATGAAACGGAGAAATGTTGAAATCGTATTTCTGACTTGTCTTGAGAAACTTCACGTTGCTCAAAAGTCGTGTGCAAACACGTTCTGCCCCGAAAGGCAATGTGTGACCTGGTGCCTCGTTTTTATGTCTCTGCAGAGAGCGGCAGGCAGTTCCCATTCTTATCCTACATACAGGATTCGAAGGTTGTATTTATGTTGGAATTGGGGTAAAGTGTTTCCCTTCTTTGACATAGGAACCCTTTATGTACAAATACATACAATGAGATACGTCAGAGCATAAATACAGGGCACCTGTTATTTCCCTAATAAACACAGTCACATTGTATTTGTTTAGGCAATGAGTATATAAGCAAAATAACCTTTCTTAGGCAGGGTGTGAGGGAATGGTTTGGAACAATTCATTTAATCTATTTAATTCAACCCCATTCCACGCAATTCAAGGATAATTTACTGGACCGTGGCCGCCAACACTCAGAGGCACCAGATGCACACCCCTCTCGGGGGACCACCCTCCCTCGATCGGCTTACCTCCTAGGAGACAGCTGAACTGTACGAGCAAAGTATCTGCCAGTGCCTCACATGAGAACATCTCAAGAAAAACAAAGCACAATTCATATTTTGTTGGTGATGCTCATATCCTTTTGGACAAAATCCAAGAAATGACCTTGTCTCAACAGAGTCCTCTTTTTGTCCACAGACGCTGTAATGGTCACAAAATGCATGTTGATGGCAAAATGAGATCCGTGACCCTGGCCTAGGAAACCAAAAATTGCTACGAAGGACGTTACTGGGGCAACAGCTGAAATTTGAGCATGGTCTGTGGATTAGATAATAGTATCTAGTGCGTGTCAAGTTTCCTGATTTTGATAACTGTACCGTAATTACATGAGACAATGTCCTTGTTTATAGGAGAAACACTGTGAGGTATGTAATAAAAAAGGCAAGAGCTTGCAGTTTATATTCACATGGTTTTAAAATATGAGAGGAGAGAGCACAAATGATAAAGCAAAGGGGGGGGGAAGAAAATAGTGGGGAATCTTGATAAAGGCTCTTCAGAATTTATTTTGGAGTCTTACTGCAACTGATGTGTAAGTCAAGGCATAACAAAACAAAAAATATATTAAAGAATCATTAAATAATCCCAGGACTGAGTTGGTATATTTATCCTTTATTTGATAGAAATTTCTCATGCAGAGGTAGCTGACTGAATTAAGTTGCATCAAGTGTTTTTCTAAGAAAAAATAGTCTTATATCTCTACAGGTCAAAGCAACTCAAGTTTCATGGTGCTTCTTTGACTCTAGGCCCTTTGAAACTTTTAGTGACTTGGTACAAGCTTGCAATGAAGACATGGATTGTTAGAAGAACCAGCACTTCTTTGGCCCCCAGAGAAGACACAGCGTTCTGCAATGTCCTCTGATCCTTCTGACAAAGTCTGGCCACCGCAGGCTCATTATCGACCACCCACAGTGGTCCAAGGTCAATGCCTATTGATCCCAGACTCCAAGGGAAAGATGAGCTCTGGGAGTGAGATTTACCCAAGCCCCCTTTCTCTTACACAGGTTTTTTTTTTTCCCTTTCTTCTAGCACTAGGGAGGTGAACACAGAAAGGGAAGCCGAGTTCTATGAGTTCAAGTGGAAGGCTGAGTCCCTGACAGTCTACTGTATGAATGACCGGCACATACTTAGCAGGCTAAGGGTTGGAGTTTCTATCTTCTCAGTATTCTTGAGACATGTTCAACGGAAGTTGCAGCTAAACCTAGTATAGGTAAACTTACATTTCAGACAGAAGTCACACATAATCTTACCGCTCTTTCAAAGGACTTTTAGCGATTTATGGTTGTTCTTTCATGATTAAAAATCTCCACCTATGCCCGAGACACTACTGAACAATCACAGGTTGCTTCCCAGTTTATTTATGAGTTTATTAATTTTGTTTATTGATTCGCTGATTCATTGCTTCTTGCCCTCACAATATTTGCTGATAAATGAATACATGTTAGTTCTATCTACAGAGGACTGAATGTTCTCTACCAGGTTAATTTATTATGAGCAGTCTTACTGTGGAACTTCGCAGTAAAAAAAAAAAAAAATGCAACAGACCTTGAAATCATCTAAGAAAAATGTTATTTTGTTTTGTTTAGGCACTGTGAATCTGGTGAGAGTGTTCTTTCTTCTGAAATCTTATGCAGATCAGGAACCAGCCGGGTGTTGTCCTTTTGCTGGCTTGAAATGTTTGTAACCACTTGATTAGAACTCAAGGACATGGTGTCCTGTGTGCCCTTGAGCCTCCCAGTCACCTCTGCCTGCGACTCACCTCATGACTATTGTTAACAGTGTAAGAGACACAAGCACATCCAGAATTGGCCATGGGAGTACAATGATGCTAACACTCACTCTTACTTGCACCTGTCTAGCACCCTTCGGCTAAGAAGAAGCTTAGTGTATTTTCACCTAAATGGTGAATACCTCACCTCCCGTACAAGGCAGGGCCCCGAGACAACTGTGAATGCATAGACAGTAGTAACACAAGACAAGCTGACTGTGCCCCAGAGCTGGCCAACACTGTCACCAAGCAGTGGTTACACTAGAAAACACTTTGCACACCCTCTGCTGGGAAGGTGGTTCTAGTTAAAATCTTGGGCTCAAACATTCACCCACTTTGCCTGCGAGGAAGGTGACAGTGCGCCCATTGCACATAGCTTTCTTCCTCAGTGGTGGTCTCTGTGGAAGACTCCTGTGTCAGAAATCTGAGACCGTCCTGCCCCGAGGGGCAGGTGGCTCTGGTCTTACAGACTCCCTGGGCTGGCTAGGGTTTACTTTCCCTCTTAGCAACTCCACACAGAAGTCCACTTTTGACCACGTTATGTTTCTCATCTGCCCGCAGCCAGAGTTGGCAGGCAACTGCACGCTGTCTGCGAGCACCAGTTTGGCGAGATCCCTTGAGAGGGCAGATCCAGGGCAACACAAGCACTGGGACGGAGAGCGGGCGGGAGCTGCAGCCTCTTGTAGGACCGTTCCCCGCCCAGCAGTCACTGTTACTCCGGGACAGCTCTCCAAACAGCCTTCTGGCCCTCAGCAGTCTGTCTTTCTCAACCAAAGCGGCCGAATTCACAGATTCGCAACTAAGACTCCATGCCTTGCTTAGACTCCCCTTCCTCCAAGAACTTATCTGCAGCTCAGATGTAACTGTGCTTCTTGTATTTTACCTGGCCACCCCGATTAAGAGGGTCCTGCCTTGCCACACGGGGGAGCGGGAGCGGGGAGGGGTGTCCGCAGGAAGGGCCGGAGGCTGTAGTGGAAAAGACACAGCAGGGGTAATAACAAGGCCCAGGCTGCAGTTGCTGCCCCCTGAACTTGCAAACTGCCTGATGTCGGGCAGATCCCTCAGGAGGCACGCTAACCGCATCCCACCCCCTTTGCAGAGCCAGCAGGCGAACAGCGTCCTCTGCAAATGGCGCCGCTGGCCTCCCCACATAACCTCCTCAAGAGCTTGCATCCCTTCCTCTCTCACGGACCGCGCATGCCCCGAGTGTTAGGAAAATGGCGCAGTTTTATCTATGGCACGATCTACACCCTGATTTACATCCTAGGCCCTAGCCCCACGCCACCATTGCTGGAAGCCAGGGGGCCACGTGGCCCAACCACTGGCGTCAAGCTCCACCCCCTTCCTAATGGGATTCGCTGCTCACGCTTCCCTGACCGCCCTCCGGCAAAGTTTTAAGAGGACCTGCTCCTGAACACGGGGCTCTCTCTCTAGCCTCCTCCTCTGCTCTCTTCTCTTCTCTCCTGCTCACTCTCTCACTCTCTTCTCTCCTGCTCACTCTCTCGCTCTCTTCTCTCCTCTCTCTCTCCTGCTCGCTCGCTCTCTCTCTCCTCTCTGTTACACTCTCCTTCTCTCTCTTTTTTCCCCTCTTCGCCCCTTCCCTCCAGCCTGCTGGTTTTCCCCAATAAACCCTTTCCCTTACTCCGGTGTTTGGTGTGTTTTGTGATGGCCTAACACTGTGCTTACCTGTGTCCCAGCAGACACAGAAGGCTGCGAGTGGAGGCGACTGGTTTGGGAAGGACTCGGCCTGGGGCTGCAGGAGACTCCAGGCAACAGTGGGTATGCTTACAAGTTAGTGGCGGCAGTGGCCAGTTCTGGCCTGAGGTTCCATTAGAGAGAAAAGGCAGGCAGCAGCCATGAGGAAAGCGGAAAGGGTAACACTCAGTGTTGGTGATGCTGGGAAGAAATGGGTACTCAGCTGTAAATGATTCCAGGAATGAAAGCAATTGGCCTGCACTAGCTGAAGCTTAGATTTCTGTCTATATATATCCTCTGGTTCTATCATCCAACTTCTAGAAATATTGGGAAGTACTTATTTTCTTATGCACATAGATTCAATTACAACAGTTCTTTTTTCCTTTTTAAACCGCAGTCAGGAGACAAAACACCTGAGGTGGGTGTCTGCTGCAGCTGCTAGGGATGCCTGCGTCCCTGTCGGAGTGCCTGGTTTGAGTCTTGGCTCCTCCACTTCCGATCTGGCTTCCTGCCAATGTGCACCAGGGATGGCAGCAGAGCATGGCTGAAATATTTGGGTCCCTGCCACCCCTGTGGGAGACCTGGATTGAGTTCTACGCGGTGCCTGCTGACTTCAGCTTGGCCCAGCCCTTCTGTTGTGGGAATTCAGGGAGTGAACCAGTAATGGAAAATCTCTCTTTCTCTCTGCCTTTCAGATGAAAAAACAGAAATTTAAAAAATAAAAAAAGCAATTTAAAAGGCCATAAACAGAAACTAGATTAAATAACTAGTACTGATATACTGATAGGGAACTACAATACTATGCAGAGGTTAAACAGGACTTTCAAAGGAACATGGATCAGTGTAGAAAAGCAGACACAATGTGCTAGGTGGGGGAAAACCAGGTCATGATGCAATGTGTACAACAGGATTTGCGCTGCACCTGCTTTGCTTTTCTTTCTTTTTCCAAGTGAAAAACTCCAATGATGTAGAGATGAGTTTGCAAGGATTATATGTAAAATGTTATAGTTGTTTTTTTTTTTCCCCCTGGGGAAGGTGTTTATAGAGACTTCTAATGTTTTTAGCACCTTTTATATGTTCTATATTTAAAAATGAACAAGCTTTAAAATGCATGTATTTTGTAATATTGCTTAACCTACCCAAGTTTTCCCTTTTAAAAGCATTAAAGAAATGGGGGCAAAAAGTCTCATCACTGAAAAGCCAGAGTCAGGGCCATCTTACACAACTCCATGAAATTCTGTGGGAGGAAAAAAAGCAGGATTCCTTTTTCTGTATTTCTTTTTTTTTTTTTTTAAGATTTTATTTTTTATTTGAGAGGCAGAGTTACAGACAGTGAGAGGGAGAGACAGAGAGAAAGGTCTTCATTCCATTGGTTCACTCCCCAAATGGCCACAAAGGCTGGAGCTGCGTCTGTCTGAAGCCAGGAGCCAGGGGCTTCTTCCAGGTCTCCCATGCGGGTGCAGGGGCCCAAGCACTTGGACCATCTTCCACTGCCTTCCCAGGCCACAGCAGAGAGCTCGATCAGAAGAGGAGCGGCCAGGACTAGAACCAGCACCCATATAGGATACTGGCACCACAGGCGGAGGATTAACCTACTGCGCAATGGTGCTGGCCCCGTCTGCATATCAAGTTTATGCCTGGACTTAACCTTAGACCTTGGCTATGTGTTCTCGGTCTGCTTCTAACTGTGCACATATATTTAGTGCCAGGGCACTGCTGATGCTAACCCTACCATCATTCCATGTTGCCAACAAACCATGGTGACTTGGGTGGGTTTGCAGGGGTCACCAGCTATGCACAGTGGGGACAGAGTAGATATCTGGACCAACGGCATGGCCAGGGCCTGTCCTTGAATCTACCAGAGTAGGAGGGAGCCCAAAGACCTATCTTTATGAATTCAGAGGTTGATGAGAGCGCACAGGCCCACTCACTTAACACAGGGGTATGTGCCCCAAACAGACTCTGTGGTCTAAAAATCATCACATAACATCTTTACCCAACTGGAAATGAAGAAAACAGGTTTCTAATTTTCAGGAAACTAGTGGAGAAAGATGGGCATCTGGGTGAAGGTGAGCTTCTGTCTCTCCTAAGCTTTAGCCAGCATACCCTACAACTTCAAGGTACAGTTAGGAAAACTTCCTTTTTTCCTTTCAGAGGTATCCAGAGCAGAGCTACATGCAAATATTCCAGGCAGGACCATAGCTGTGCAACTCACCAGCAACCCACAGCAGCTGGTTCAGGAAAAGCATACCTACTATGAACCCCTATTGCCTCTGAATAAGAAATGCCCTGTCTCACAAACCTTGCCAGGTGCACAAGGAAGTCTTGCTCTTAAGATCTTTTACAGTGAGGTCTTTCTTTGTCCCACTTTCTATGGGACTTCAAAACACAGAATGGGAGGAAGCAATCCAATCTCAGGCTGGTATTTTATAGGCCAGACCTGCTGCACCATTAGTGAGCCTCCATTCTGGTTGTAGGAAGGATCCACTTCAACAAACCTGATGTATGCCAGCTCCAGGTCATGATGACCTGTGCCCCGCTGTGTGTAGAATCAGCATTAAACCTCAGTACTGCTGTATAACACATTCCAGCGCTTCTGTTCTTAATTCCATAATGAAAAGCTGTACTGTCAGTTTTCTTTAAAGTCTTGAGCCTCTTGTCCTTGCCAGCTCATTCTTTGCTTCTATGGACCAGCCTGGTCAGTCGCATGAAGCAGAGAGGAGTGCAGGGACAATTTCCAAAGGAAATGTTGTTTTGGGGCTGTGAAGAGATCCCAGACACTGTTTCTGCTGACTGGCTAGTCTTCAGCCTTCTAGGTGACCACCCATCACCATCCAGCCACCCATACTACTCATCTTCTGTCTGATGTCGGAAAGCAGAACCCTCCACAGCACTCAGAGCCTAATCTCACACACCACCAGCCATGTGGCTCCATTCTCTTTAATGGATGGACAACCAGGCTCACAGAAGTACAGGACTGGACGCAAAGCCAGCACCAGAACCCAGTTTTTCTGTCTCTTGGCTAGAATTTTTTTCCCTGGGACCACCTGCTAGATTGTAAAATCTTAGAGTAAGAAAGAATGTTGGTATAATCATTGAGTCCAACCCTCTGGGCCTAAAAAAGAGACTGACTGGTACCAAGTTAAACCTCTAATCACCAGGATGACAGTTCAGGTCTCCTGATGGTTAGAATAAATATTCTCTTGGCAAAAGAAAGATGAAAAGAAAAGCTACGAAAATCACCTATGGTTGGGCCCTATCGTGGCCGCAAAGTTCAGATAGGAGTTCAATGAGAACCAGATCAGAGGCTCTGTTCTGGCAGCTGGAACTTGGCCCATATGTCTGGTTGGCCTGTAAGTGCTGGCTGTGAACTTGAATTAGGCTGGCGTGAAGGGGAAAAAATTGAGATGTTTAACACAAAAAGATCCAGATTCCTGGATTTCTTGAAAAACTTTGAAGGTCCGGCATGGCCACATGCGCCCCCCACTCCTATCAATCTGCTGTGGCTGAGCCAGGGCTGCCCTCTTCGGAGGTGGTACCTGATCTCTACCCATGGTCTCCATTGCCCTGAGGCCCTTTGTCAGATGCCCCCCCCCCCCACCTTGGTACTAGCCCCTGCTGGTATTTTTATAGTTGGTCTCACTGGACTAGAGGAAGCCAGCCAGAGGGTTTTTTAAACTCTTCACTGTGCTGTCTGACCTGACTTGGTTTTTGGGAGGAAAAACAAAGCAACATGATCACAGTCTAATCACAGGGAAGATTTGGCTGGCTAAGGCTTTCCAATGCAATGATTATTTGGAGATATTCTAGATGTACTAGAAACTTTCAGAGAAGACAAAGAAAGTAGAAAGAAAATTGTATCAGAGTAGATAGGCTAGAGTGGTTTAGCACTTCCCACAGATGTGGAGAGAAACAGTTGGCTAGCATCAGAATATTCTGTTGAGTGGTAAAATATACTGTACTGAAATATGTGTCAACCTTCACTTTCCCCTACGCCTACACTCCACCAAGGTGGGAGGGGGGAGCCCGAGACAGAGGTACAGGATGTCAAAAAGTTCCCAGGTGTGAGATAAGTCATAGGATAGACTAAAACTACCCCAGGTGGAAGACAGCCATGCTTCTTACAAAAGGAGACCTGAGCTTATAATACACAGGTACCCTGTGTCAAAGGTGCTGGCAGCACTCTGGCCTTCAATAGTGGCCCTATACCTGTGTAAGGTGGCTATTGGCAAAACATCCACTGTTGGACAGGTCGGCTGAAGCATGACCAGTTCAGACTGGGATGAAACTATTAGGTCTGTGACCGCTCCACCACCACCTGCCTATTCCACATGCCCTACAAAATTCTTGTCAGTGAATTTCATAGTTAACATATAGGCTGTCCTATTGGGATGGTTCCACCAGAGGCCCATCTGGTGAACTCACCCAGGCAGATGGTTTTATTACTGGTGTCAGTCTTGAGTTATGACGTGGGGCCTTTTTGTATAAACTCAGATTCAAAATTCGCTATGTTGGGGCCGGCGCCGTGGCTTACTTGACTAATCCTCCGCCTGTGGTGCTGGTACTCTGGGTTCTAGTCCCAGTTGGGGTGCTGGGTACTAGTCCCGGTTGCTCCTCTTCCAGTCCAGCTCTCTGCTGTGGCCCAGGAGGGCAGTGGAGGATGGCCCAAGTGCTTGGGTCCTGCACCCACATGGGAGACTGAGAGGAAGCACCCGGCTCCTGGCTTCGGATTGGCGCAGTGCTGGCCGTAGCGGCCATTAGGGGAGTGAACCAACGGAAGGAAGACCTTTCTCTCTGTCTCTCTCTCACTGTCTATAACTCTACCTGTCAAATAAAAAAAATTCGCTATGTCATAAGGAATAATACAAAGGATGTCCAGGTCCGGGATGCAGGTTCACAGACTGGCCTGCTTCCTAGTTGTGTGGCTAGACAAGTCAACTGACACTGAACCATTCTACAGGTGTGGTTCTGTTTAGTGACAAAAGCGCAAACTAATAAAACCTGGTCGGCATAAAGTAGTTAGCGACGGCGGCACCCAGTAATGTCCCACAACACCACTTTTTTTTGCATGGGACACTGGACACGACAGGTCCTTCGAAGTCCAGAAGTTTGACCCTTCTTTTACAGATGATGAAATCACGATGCCCACAGGGCTCTCAGGCAAGCAGGAGCAGTGCCCAGCAGCTCTGGAGACCTGGGCCCTGGAACTTTACCCAACATTGGCTTGCTGGCGTGAGCCAGCTCAAGAGAGAGATTCTGAGAACTGGTAGGGACAGTGACATGGCAGTTCCTATAATTTCCAGGAACCTCAAACTGCGAGCCAACGGGCTAGCTAGCTACACAGATTTCCCTGGTTTTAAGTTTGACACAGTGGGTCAGGTGTTTGGTGCTATGGTTAACACACTGCTTGGGATGCCCTTGTCCCATATCTGAGTGCCTGGGTTCAAGTTCTGACTCTGTTTCCAATTTAGCTTCCTGCCCTATTAGGCAGCAGTAATGGCTTAGGGACTTGGGTCCCTGCCACTCATGTGAAAAATCCATATCGGGTTCCTGACTCTTGGCTTCAGCCTGATCCAGCCCCAACTGTTGTGGGTATTTGGGGAGTGAACAAACAGATGGAAGACCTCTCTGTCTCCATCTCTCTCTGCCTTTCAAATAAATAGTAACTAAATAAAATTACAAGACATAAGCGTAACATAGGCCTTACTGTTCCCCATCACGTCTCATTCTCTCACATCTGATTCTCTTACACAAATATATCTTGATTGCCTGCTGGGCCTCTGTATATATCCAAGTTTAGTTTATCTATACTGCCAGGCCGAGTTGCCCTACCAATAGCTTGGATTACTGGTCAACCAAAGATGAAGCATGCACACTTCAACTTTATAAATCTCTCTCTCTCTCACACACACACACACACACACACAGTGACCCCACGATAATGTTTGAAGCCTGGTTTCTGGTCTGTAGGAGAATGGCTGACCCTTTTTAATTTCAGCTTGCCAAGTGATGGCTTTGCCAAACTGCATTCTTATAGAGACTTGGAAAATCAATGATTTATAAAAAAAGGCTTACTATTCCTGATTCCCAAGAGAACCACTCTTGAAGAACGACTTCACTCGCCTGCTACACATTAGGAAAGAGCATATGCTTCAACAGGAACCACAGTTCTAGATCCAGAAACTGCACCTCCACGCTCCATGCATCATGTTACCACGGTTTTCTTCTTTTTCTCTTGGGACCAACATAATTCTCCCATGGTTGTGTTTTAAAATTAAATTTTGAACACTGACATATCAAATGTTCACGTGTGAAATAAAAATCTGTCAAAGCCAATTCTGTTAGCCGCTGAAGGTTTAGACCAGGGATGGGGAATGGCCTGCCCATGGGCCCTATAAGGCCCTTGAAATCACTCAGTCTGGCCCCACCAAGGCAAAACCAGGTGGGACTCAAAAATTCAATAAAACTATAATAGTCTGATTTTTAGGCTGATAATTTTGTGTGGCCCGTGAATGATGTTATAAATATCCAACACTCTTGGCAGAGAAAAGATACCTCACCCCTGCAGAAAAGTGAAAGTATGAGACAGTGGCTCCCCAGAAATCCCATGGGGCATACTCCTACCCCCATAACACAGACACACACACACCTCAAACATAAGATACCCACTCTATGTCAACTATCACCCAATCTTCTTTAATCACTAGGCTGCCACACTCTTCACTCCCCTAAGAAAGCTATGAAAGTATTTTATTTAAATTTTATGAGAAATGAAGGGCTGAGGGAGGTAGTGTGCATTATATGAAGGACTGAAAGCAAAGTAACTTATTAAGCTTGCAAGAAACCCATCGTCCAAACCCTGATTCAAACCCTTATTTGAATATGCTATTTTAATCCTGATTTGTTGCAGGACAGGAGACCAAATTAGATCACTCATTTTACTGATGTGAGTTCCAAGTCTGAATTCTCGGGTGGATTATTTTTAATTTAAAAGTGAGTTCTTGCCCTATAAAAAAAATAGCACCAAAGAGATATGCAAGGCAGCCTAAATGGCCAAAGAGGCAGAACAGTTAACTTTTAACAGCATTATTTCCACTTCTCAGTTTAGAAGACTAACTTTATGGTCTAGCTCTAGGTTCAATGATTATAGACAGGTAAGTGTGTGAAACTGCTCCTGGGGATTCTAAAGTAATGGCCGTAGACAAACAGATGTTATAATATGACCACACAATGCACTACTATGCAGCCATTTCAAGTGCATTAAGGTTGGGCTAGGCTCAGGCATTAAACAGCATGTGATAGCATCAATTAAGAACACCAGGTTGCAGAAGTCATTTTTGGAGCAAAATTTATGTGTGGGTATTAAAAACTCCTCGGCCACACACACAAGGAGGGCTCTATATTTAGCTGTGAGGATGCATAGAAGCATGGTTTAAAAAGTCTTCCCTCACCAAACCCAACGCTGATGGGAAAGGAAGGGAGGGGTCTTGGTCTTTCTGGACTTAACTTTTCTGGTCTGTGGTTTGGTAACTTAAAAAAAACTAATAATAACATGCTGGGCTTCAAAGACTGTAACACAGCTCCTAGGAGCCCTTGTCAAGTTCCCAGTCGGCCTCGTTTTCACCCTGTTCAGTACAAAAACGCAGCCACAACTCCTCAGTCCCGGGGAAGGCCAGCAGAGGGGAAGGCGTGGCTTGCAGGGCTTTCTGGTTGCAGGAGGAAAACAGGCTCGGGCGCCCTTTTTTTAGCTACACTCCCGGGAGCTCCCACGTGTCAGGGGTGTGCAGACCGGGGGCGCGGGGCGCATGAGGAATCCTGTACGAGCGCTGCCAAGCAGAGTGCTGGTAAATGCTGCCTTCAGCTCGCCCATTTCCTCCCTCCCCGGTCCCCACGGTGAGCCACCCAGTTCAAGTTTTACTTGGGCGGCCCAGCCGTACCGAGCACACCCGAGCACATGTCGGCTGAGGACGCAGGCACAGGGCACGGAAGGCTAGGATGTGTTCCCACCAGCAGCGAGAGGGCCAATCCTTCTGGGTTCAGTGTCCGGGCAAATGTCAATCAACCCAGAGTGACTCCCGAAGTGGACAGGCCGGCTCGGGGGAAGAGTGGACGTAGGGTAGACACTGCCCCCCCCCCAACCCCTTCAAACAAGAAAGATGCCCCCCACCTCTCAGGGCCTGCCGACAGGTCCCCGGGCTTACCTTGCAGGGAAACAGGACCGCCGAGGCCACCTTCTCCATAGCCAGGTTCCTGATGCTGGGCGTTAGGGCACCCCTGCACGTCGGGCAGCAGCTCAACTTCTGGCGGCATTGGTTACACACCAGGTGCCCGGCCTGGCACTGCAGGATGGGGGGCAGGACATAATCAAAGCAGACCGGGCACTCGAAGAGCGAGGTCAGCTCGTGGTGCTGCGGGGACACCGGGCCGGCCCCGCCGCCACCGCCACCGCCGCCGCCGCCGCCGCCGGGGCCCGAGATCACCGCCGCCGCGGCAGGCACCGCGGACGAGCCGGGGCCCGCAGCCGAGATGGTGGCGGCGGCCGGGGGCGCAGCCGGGGACGGAGCGTGCTGGGGCTGCGGCGGCGGCTGCTTGCTGCAGGGTTTGTTAGCGCTGGGGCCGGTGGAGGACGGGCGGCTCATCGCGTTCGGAGCCCACCATGGAACTGCGGGCGCCTGCCTGCCGCGGGGCCGCCCGGGTCAAGGCGGTGCGCGCCCCGCGGGCGGCAGGCTCCGGGGCAACGCCACGGCGCCCAGCCCCCGGACCGGGCAACGGCGACGGTCGGCTCTCGGCAGGCGGGCGGTGGGCGGGTGGGAGATGGGCTGGGCCGCGCCGACGCCCTCCGCGGCCCCGGGCGATCCACACAGCCCTGTGCGTCCCACCCGGCGCGGTGCCTTCCTCCCTCCCGGCGGCTTTCGGGCCCCGACCCCGAGCGGCGCGCAGAACCCAGCCCAGCAGCTTCTGGAGCGGCCGCTGACGCAAGCCCCGGGGGCGCGCGCGGACGTGACGCCTGGACACGTGTGCGGCCGCCCAGGCGCGCGGGGACTGGCAGAGCCACCCTGCGCCCCGGCGCGGGCTCCGCCCGGTTCCAGCTGGCGGCGCAGGGGGCCGCCCAGTGCGGGCGCTTCCTGCTTGGGGCTGCAGGGAGCACGCCCCGCTCGCCCCGGCCGCCGCCGCCGCCGCGCGGGGTCGCGGTTCCCGGTCCGGGAAGGAGGGCCGACCTCCGGCGTCCCGTGGCCACACCCCGGGTAGCCCTGCCGTCCCGTTCCCCACCCTCAAACCACAGGGGCAACTTCGGGCGCGCGGGGGCGTGGCCGGTGGGCGGGCCGGCACGCGAGCTGGCGGGGCGGGGCGCGGGCGCCGGGGACAGGTCGGAAAAACCCAGAACCCAGAGGTCCTCTTCCCTCGGTTGAGTCACCAGCGCGTGGGGGAGGCGTGCGACGCAGCCCGCCGGGCTGTCGCGCTTGGAACGCGGGGTCGGGACCAGGGGCTCGGAGGGGGTCTGCAGCCGGCACCGGACCTAGTGCTGGACTGTTAAGGACGGGGTTGGGCTACTCGGTGGTCCTGTCCCGAGGGGTGGACAGGAAAAACCCCCCTTATTCAGTGACCAGCTGACGGGGAGGATGCCTTGGTGACCCGAGCATCTTTAATTTGCATAGCAGTTCGGGGGTGGGGTAGCGTTGGCTAAAGCAGAGTTGGAGATCATCTAGGGTGCGTCGTGAGGCTCAGGAAGACTGTGGGCGCTGCGTGAGGACCCGCCTCGCCGCGGAAGCGATTCTGGAGGCGTGGCAGCCCGGCGTGAACCCCGTGTTCGTTGAATGGTTAAAATGTGCTTCGGGTTAAATTACTTTTGTGCACACTTGCTTGAGTCAAGGGAACGGGCTGCTTAGTTGGGAATTGGGTAGTCTTTGTGGGACAGAGGTTAGAACAACAGGTTGTCAACTGGGTGAAAAATGGTGCCTGTGTCCTTGATGTCTGTGGCTTTGGGCAAGTTCTTTTTTTGTTTGTTTCTTTTTTTCTTTTATTTATTTGAAAGAGAGTTACAGAGAGGACTTCCATCCGCTGGTTCACTCCCCAAATGGCCGCAACAGCTGGAGTTGCGCTGATCCGAAGCCAGGAGCCAGGAGCTTCCTTCTGGGTCTCCCCACGCTGGTGCAGGGGCCCAAGGATTTGGGCCATCTTCTGCTTTCCCAGGCCATAGCAGAGAGCTGGATCGGAAGTGGAGCAGCTGGGACTCAAACCGGCGTCCATATGGGTTGCTGGTGCTTCAGGCCAGGGCTTTAACCCACTGCACCACAGCGCCAGCCGCAAGGGCAAGTTCTTAAAAAACTTATCTGGGCCTCAATTTCCTCATCTGTAGAAGTGGAATAAAGGCAATACTCATCTTATAGGTGGGTATTAAGAGTTAAGTGAGTATGCTATGTGTCAAATATGTCATATATGAGATATATCATAAGGTTCATTTAAATATTAGCTGTTTTAGGACATTTTAGTGAATGTTTAAACTTTTTTGAGTTATTTTTGAAAAGATTTATTTATTTGAAAGGCAGAGTTACAGAGGGAGGGAGAGAGACACTCGCCAAATTGCCACAATGGCCAGTCTGGGCCAAGCGAAAGCCAGGAGTCAGGAGCCAGGGGCTTCTTCTGGATCTCCCATGTGGGTGGCAAGGGCCCAAGGACTTGGTCCATCTTCCTTTGCTTTCCCAGGCACATTGGCAGGGAGCTGGATTGGAAAATGGAGCAGCTGGGACTTGAACCGATGCCCATATGGGTAACACAATGCCAGCCCCATATACTTAATACTAGTGAATACCCATGGATAAAATAGGTCCAAGAAATATGCTATTAGAGCCTACAAAAAAATAAATAAATCACATTTTATTTATTTGAGAGGCAAAGAGACAGAGCTCCATCCATTAGGTCCCTCCCCAAATGTTCTCAACAGCCTGGGCTGGGCCCAACAGAAAGCAAGAACTGAGAACTCTATCCAGGTCTCCCAAGTGGGTGGCAGGGACTCAACCACTTGCGCCATCATTGGTTGCCTCCTGGGGTCTACACTACCAGGAGACTGGAACCGGAAGCAGAGTGGAGACTCCAACCTAGCACTCCAGTGCGGGAAGCAGGTGTTCCAAGCAGAGTAGTAACAGTCGTGCGTCCTGCTAGGCCTGAAGTGTAATCTCAGAAGGGGCATCTAGAAAGACTCCATGCATGGAATTGGTAGGAGTCATCTCAGTTTTGGAAAAGGTAGCAGGCATAGGTGTCATTCCCCTGTGGTACGGGTCTCCTGCACTGTGTGGCGGCGGCTACTGTTAGGGCTCTCAGAGTGCCTTTATCCTGAATGTAAGGAGGCGGCTCCGGACCAAACCCTCCCCGGGGCAGGATTTCAGCTTTGTTGGAGCGGTGCAGATGGGAAGACTCAGAAGGAGCTAAAGCTCAGAGTGAGAGAATGCATTCCCAGAGTGCAGTAGGACTTGCTGCTGGGGGGCGTGTAATGGGTGAGCAGGGAGGTGGGACCTTCAGCTGGTGTAGTAAGACCTTTACCTCAGTGTCAAAGTCTTGTAAAGAACCGTCTCGTGGTTGAACCTGCGTTTCTGGATAGATGCTGTGGGAAATGTAAAAAATGCAAGTAACTAATAATTATTGAGTGCTCAGTATTTGTCAGAGTGGATGCTTTTAAGTATTTTGCGGAAGTCTTACACGGCAGATACTACTGCTAACCGCTTCTCTTTAACAGCTGAGGGAGCAGCTGATGCTAATTTGCTCAAGGCCACACATCTGAGAACGTCAGCACACACTCTGGATACCCCCCCCTCCCCCCACCGCTTTTGTTCCAATAGAGAGAGAGAGAGAGAGAGAGAGAGAGAGAGAGACTCCACCTGCTGGTTGCCTCTCCTACTGCCCACAATGGCAGAGGGGCCAACCTAGGAACTGGAGACTAGATCTCAATCCAGATCTCCCACATGGGTAGCAGGGACCTAAGTATTTGAACCATCACCACTGCCTCCCAGGCTCTGCATTAGCAAAAGCTGGCGTCAGGAGCCAGAGTCGGGAATGGAATCCAGGCACTCCTCGGTCTTCATCACTGGGCCGAAAGCCTACTGTCGGAACCCTTGTTAACTCCAGGTCTGATTCCTCCCAGTGTTGCCCGACTCCTGCTTGCACTCTTGAAGGAGCTTAGATGAGCATCCTGGCAGAGACTTGTGTGGCCTGTGACAAAGTCCTGAATCCTATGGGCGAACTTTGCAGAACGTCTTCCCTTAGCAGCTCGTGGGAAACAGATTAAATCATTCTATTTATTCCACTTCCACCTTTTTTGTCGCATAAAGGGGACAGAATAGGGATAAGAGAAAGAAAAAGAAATCATTCACAGTTTCATTGTTATTGGAGAAAATGGAATGTTTTCCACTTGTTTTTATTTTAAAGGTTTATTTATTTATTTTGAAAGTCAGAGAGAGACTTGGGCCACTTTTCCACTGCTTTTCCAAGGCCATTAGCAGAGATCTGGATCAGAACTGGAGCAGCCGGGCCTTGAACCGGCACCCATATGGGATGCTGCTACCCATGTGGGAGCATCCAAACACACACACTCTCTCTCTCTCTTCCTTCCTTCCTTCCTTCCTTCCTTCCTTCCTTCCTTCCCTTTCCTTCTGTTTCTTTCTCTCTTGATTTATTTATTTATTTATTGAAAGGCAGAATGACACAGGGAAGGAGAGAACCTTTTTTCTGCCAAGGGCCATCTGGATACTTATAACATCACTTGCTGGCCATAAATTATCAACTGAAAAATTAGCCTGCTGTACATTTATTGAATTCGAGTCCCACCTGTGGTTGCCTTGGCAGGGCCAGAACAAATAATGTCCTGGGTGTTTCCCACTCATGTCCCAAATGACCACAACAGCTAGGGGTGGGCCAGGCGGAAGCCAGGAGACAGGAGCTACATCCTGGTTTCCCACGTGGGCAACCACTCCCTTCCGAAGCACCGTTAGCAGGAATCTGGGTCAGAAGCAGAGTAAGCAGGAAAGGAAATGGCACTCCAATAGAGGATGCTGGCGCCCCAAGTGGTGGCTTAACCCACTATACCTTAATACCAGCCCCATGTTTTCCACTTTTAATTTAAAACTCGAGTTGTTCAAACGTAATGATTGGAATATATTTTTCTTCCTTCCATCTCCAGCCCCGCAGTTACCACCCACCAATCCCCAACCTGGGGCTTGCGGGCTGGCATTGGAAGGGTCAGATCCTCACCCTTGCCCTTCGACATGTTCTAGCCAGTTAGGTGCAGGTTATTTAAAGTTATTTAGTTATTTAGTTAGGGAGGTGTTGAAACAAAGAGGGAAAGCTACTCTCTGCAGAGACATCTCGGGATAATTTTCCTAATAATACTGCCCCATCCGCTCTTACTTTGGTATATAGAGAAATTTCTTTTTGCTTCCTCTGTTACATCCTCGCACTCCTGATGGAGTTGGCCTGTGTTAATTAAAAACAACAGGAGCAAAGCCACAGACTCGGGCAGCCTGACAGCAGGCAGGAAGGCAGTGGGCAGGCCTGAAGGTGGAACCACCTCAGTGACCTTTCCAGGCTGCCTGGCTGGTTTTTCCAGTCCTCCTTTCTTCTTCCTTCTTCCAGTGGGGCTTTTGAACGGGAGAGAGGTAGCCTTTGTACCTTGGCCACTGTGACCTAGAGCCTTCTCCATCAGGAGGGCAGTCAGCACAGAGCAGCCACTCTGTGGGCAGTCAACATGGGTGCAAAACTGAGTTGCTGCAGGTGTGTTTGCCCTTGCATGTGTTGCTACGGTGCTCCAGGGCTACTGTACAATGGGTGATTTTGTGGCCTGGCGGAGAGGGGAGCCCAGCCTTTTGTTATCTTCTGATTTATGAGTCATCTACCACATGTGCTGGGTGAGGGATTCCTCCTCCCCCCACCCACTGAGTCACGACGGCGTATCTCAGCCAGGACGCTGCTCCTTAGCCCATCTGATCTGCCCCAACCTTTACAGACTGGGGGTGTGCTGAATAACCCTTTCATTCCTTCAAATATCAGGGTGAGTCATAAAAAAAAAAAAAAAAAAAAAAAACAGAGCAAAACCTCACAGGTGAGCATCCAAGCTCCCCTACATTGCTGATGAAAAGGAGAAGTCCCGCAGCGAGCAGACACAAGCTCTCGCCCTTTTTTCTATACCTTACACATTGTGTGGTTTTGCAAATCGGGCAGCTTCTGCTATCAGGCAAACGGCGTGCATTTGCAGAGCAAAATGTGGTCGGCTTTTTCTATTTAGGTTCCGAGATGACTCAGGTGTGCACTGGCGCTTGCAAAGTTCTCATGGGGGAAAGCTGATGGGAAATTTGGAGGTGACTACGAGGCCCCCCACCAATTATGGTAGGAACGTTTAGCTCTATAAGGTACTTCTGCTGCTGGGGTAATTTCCACAATCTCACACTTCTTCTGAATAATCCTTTTATTTTGTGACCACTCACCAGGCTCTTACTACTGTGCAGTGAACAGAACAGGTCTATGTATTTGCATTCTTTTTTCTTTTTATTTTACGTAACTGATTTGAGACACAGAGCAAGAGTGAGAGAGAGAAAGCTCCCATCCTCTGGTTCACTCCCAAAATGCCCGTAATGGAGAAGGGCTGAAGCCAGGAGCCATGACCTCAATCCTTTTCTCCCATGTGAGAGGCAGGAGCCCAGTTTCATGAGCCCCCACCGCGGCCTCCCAGGGTCTGCATGAGCAGGACGCTGGAGTTTGGAGCTGAGACTTGAAACCCAGGCACTCTGGTGTGGGTCATGGGCACCTTAACCACTAGGACAAGTGCCTGCTCCTTGTTTTCCATACTTAGCTACTGTCTCTCTAGTGCTCACCCTGTACTAGGTACCATCCTGAGCTCTTTATGTATTTTAACTCATTCAATCCTCAAGATGTCTTTTTTGAGATAGGAGAGTACTTCAAAAAAGCTTGTGGGAAAATGGCATTAAGAGATTTTGTCTTGGGGGTTGGTACTGTGGTGTGGTGGGCTGGGCTTCTACCCGAGGCGCTAGCATCCCACATGGGCAGCAGTTCAAGACCTGGCTGCTCCACTTCTGATCCAGCTCTCTGCTATGGTCTGGGAAACCAGTATAAGATGGACCAAGTGCTTGGGCCCCTGCACCTGCGTGGGAGACCTGGAGGAAGCCCCTGGCTCCTGGCTTCAGATCAGTTCAATTCTGGCCATGTGGCCATTTGGGGAATGGGCCAGAGGATGAAAGGCCTTCTCTCTGTCTCTTCCTCTCTCTGCCTGTAGTTCTACCTCTCAAGTGAATTGATGGAATCTTTGAATAAAAAAAGATTTTGCTGTGGTACAAAGATTTTTGAAATCATATATACAAAGGGTTTTCTAAAAGGTCATGAAATATGTAATTAGAAAAAAAATTGTGCTGGATTTTAACTTTTTTTTTTCCATCAAACTTATTGAGTCTGGTGCGGTGGTACAATGGGTTAAAGCCCTGGCCTGCAGTGCTAGCATCCCATATGGGCACCGGTTCGAGTCCCAGCTGCTCCACCTCTGATCCATCTCTCTGCTAATGTGCCTGGGAAAGCAGCAGAGGATGGCCCAAGTCCTCGGGCCTTTGCACCCACGTGGAAGACCCAGAGAAAGCACCTGGCTCCTGATTGGCTCAGCTCCAGCCATTGTGGCCATTTGGTGAGAGAACCCGTGGGTGGAAGACCTTTCTCTCTTTGTCTCTACCTCTCTCTGTAACTCTTACAAATAAATAAAATAAATCTTAAAAAACGAAACTTATGTTTTGATCTTGTTCATCCACAAACTTTGTGAAGTATACCCTGTAGAGGTTTACAATGGCAAAACTGAGGTCCAGACAGAACACACTGCTTGTAGTAAGTAAGCTACAAGAAGGCTCCCATCAGTGTCACCGCCGTGTCACCCCTCCTTTTCCTTTGAGTAAGAGCTGATCTTGCTTTAAAGGAATAGAATTGGGCCAGAGTGGTGAAGTGTTACTTCTGAAACTAGGCTGCTAAAAGACCATGACTCTGGCTTGCTCTCTGTCCCTGTCTGTCTTCTCAGCCCGAGATGCTATAACAAAATACCACAAATTGGACTACTGGAAACTTAAAACACTTACTTCTTGAAGCTATGGGGGCTGGGATGTTTAAGATCAAGGTGCCAAAGATTGAGTGTCAATAGTGAGGGCCAAGTTCTTTTTGCTGTGTCTTCCTGTGTTAAGACAGGAAGCAGGCTCTTGTGTGTGTGTGTGTGTTTTAAGATTATTTATTGAGAGTCAGAATTACAGAGATATACCCTGTATATACCCTGTAGATATCTTCCATTGGCTGATTCACGCCCCATGTCTCCCATGTGGATGCAGGGGCCCAAGCACCTGGACCATCCTCTGCTGCTTTCTCAGGCACATTAACAGGGAGCTGGATCAGAAGTGGAGCAGCTGGGACTCGAACCAGTGCCCATATGGGAAACTGGTGCTGCAGATGGCAGCTTAACCTGCTACGCCACAGTGCCAGCTCCTCCCATGGGATACGTATGAGCACATTAGTCCCATTCAGGCGGGCTGCACCCTCATGATCTCATCTAACCCTAATTATCTTGTGAAGAGCCCATCTCCTAGTGCCATCACTTACAACATACAAATTTGGGGTGAGGAGACATAAGCATCACTTATAAACCTTTCTGGTCCTTCTCGGTGGGTGAAATCAGCTCCCATGTTCAGAGCACATCATGGAAAGGTAGGTCCTTGGCATCCAGGAATTGGCATCTCTGACCATCAGGACCCCAGGCCTGCCCACGGAAGTTTGGAAGTGCCCCCCCACCCAGCCTTGGGCTTATCGCAGCCTTGGCCAACCGTGACTGCACTTGTGTGAACCTGGACCAGAGGATGCAGATGAGCTGACATACACATTGTGAGGTGATAAATGGCTGATGTTTTAAGCCAGTAAGTTTGGGGGTAATTTGTTACATAGCAATAAATAACCAACAAACCTGTCCAAGATCACAGAGCTTGGATGTGAAAAGAAATGCAAAGGACAGACCTACCTGTCCTGCTTTTTTTCTCTTAAATGATGTTTATTATAGTGCTATTTAGATATACAGAAACAAATGTGGGAATGTAATTTTATGGTGATTATTATATACAGCTATAGGGGAAAAAAAGGAGTAAAGCCAGAATTCACATTCTAATTTCTTATTTTGATTTATGCTCACATTTTCAAAGTTATAATTTAATATGATGGAAGATATGCTAAAATGAAATCACTATTTAGTTTGGAAACAGCTTCAATGGCCATTAACAGGGAAACAAACTCCACAAAGCCAGCCTACCAGGACCTCTGCGATTTGGAAAGGGTCTCTAAGACAAATTGTTGCATGAAAAAAAAAAGCAAAGCTGCAGCCCAAAACACTCAAAGTGATCCCATTTATGTAAACAAACAATTATGTAAACAAACAAACATTATGTAAACAAACTGGCATCCCATATGGGTGCCAGTTCGAGTCCTGGCTTCTCCACTTCCAATCCAGCTCTCTGCCATCGCCTGGGAAAGCAGTGAAAGATGGCCCAAGTCCTTGGGCCCCTGCACCTGCGTGGGGGACCTGGAAGAAATTCCTGGCTCATTGCGGACATCTGGGGAGTGAGCCAGCACATGGAAGACCCCTCTCCCTCTATGCCTCTGCCTCTCTGTAACTCTACCTTTTAAATAAATAAATAAATCATAAAAAAAGAACCATGTAAAGCAAAGCAACTGCTTCCTTTTTTTGTATGCTTAAAAGTGGATAGAAAGGTCTGGAAGAAGACAGTGGACACGAATGAATGTTTATAGAGGAACTTTTGCTTTCTATTTTCTAGAATTCTGGCATTTCTTCTTTTTCTTTTTCTGCAATGAAAACTCATCCATGTGTTCCTTGTGTTCCAAGCCGTGGCTGTTACAGGGATTTTGGAAGTAAATTGGTGGATAGGAGCTCTCTGTATCTCTCTGCCACTTAAAAATAATTCAAAAGTTGCCTTTGCCTTCATGGGGTTATTTTTGTGTAGGATTCTTTTGGTTCTAGGCTTAGTGCCAAAATGAACAATGCACAAAAGGCCAGCGAGCCAGAAGAGGTGGGCCTTATACGGCCATGGAATGGACTCGGAGCCGTAGCCAGGTGCTTGGTTTCAGAAGGTGACTGGCTGCAGCTGGTGTTTTGATCACGGTTAATCAAACACAGTGTGTGAGTGGAACTGGGAGACCCTGAGGAGAAAGACAAGACAGGACGGAGGGTCTAGCTTTCCCAGGGATGCCCCTCCGGTCAAGCACACATTCAGTCCTAGGGCAGAGGGGAAGGTGAGCCAAGTTCATGGCTATTGGTCCGCTGACCAAGTGCAAAGATTTAGTCAGGCAATGGTGTCACACTTGGCCAAGGGCAAAATCATACCCAGGCTTGCCTTCTTGGTGGCTGTTGGCTTGACTGTTGGTAGCCCAGAGAGGGCGTGATATTAACAATGCTATACATCAGGCACCTTTTAAAGCACATTCCGCTGAATCCTTGCAAGAACCATATGAAGCATGTTCCATTATCCCCTTTTGCAGTTGGAAGAAGGAAGGAACTTAGAGGTTTAACACCTTGTCAGGGCCTGGATAGCTGGCAAGTGAGAGAATCACAAATTGGATCCAGGCTGTTTTAACTCCGTTCAGCTGTTTGCCCAGAAATCCATTTGAAAACCAAGTGCTGTGTGATAGGCACCCACAGTGTTGGGGTGAGGGGGAGGGGAAATCTAGCACTTCCTGGAGAGGTATGAGGAAGATACCAAGAAAAAGGATCTCGAAGCAAGAGCAGGGAGTGACAGCCCGGGAAAGGGCGCAGTGTGTCCCCAGGCGTAGAGCTCCCGAGCTCAGGAGTCTTCCTCCTCTGTCCTCTGTGTGGCGCCCAGGATCAGATCCGCACTCCCCTCCCCCTTCTGAACCTGCTGTTGAGGCAGAGCCGCTCCCAGGACTGTCTGTTCTTGGACCTCTGTCCCTGAGTCAGACAAATGGCGTTTGGTCCCCAGAGGGCCGTGAGGAGGGACACAGGGGAGCCAGTCCTGAATACTCTTCCTGTGTTCCAGCTGACGCCCCTCGGCCTGCTCTGGGATTCTCCAGAGCCTCACCCGTGTCAGTCAGGCCCGGCCCAGAGTGTGCAGCAGGAAGACCAGCACAGAACTTGCAGCCTCCAACCCCACATGCCTCTCCGTCCGCATCAGCTGCATCAGATTAAATACCCAGTAGAGAAAGAGATGCAATCAAAGGGAGACGCTGACTCGCTAGCGGAGAGCAGGTGAGTTTTAAACCTGGTTCCTCCAGCTGCCTGTGCCGCAGCCACTCGGGAGACGCCTGAGCATGGAGCTTTCCCAGAGTCCTCCTCGCTCCCCAAGATGGCGTCCTCGCGCTCTCTCCTCTGGCGTGGTGAGTGGCTCTGTAACTGCTCATCTTTGCCTAGTGGGAGTCTGGGAGCTGGCCCCACACCCTGCTCCCTCCAGCTCAGCCCAGACCAGCGCCCCAGCATTCCATACCCCTGGCCCTCCCATGCCATCCCTGATGCCCCTGCTTTTCTTGTGGTCCTGTACAAGTGCTGGGGACGCCGCCTCCTGCCCCCACAGCTGGCCAGCCTCTCCCTCCTCCAGCCCCGTGTGCCGCCTCCACAGTACAAGCCTCAGCCCTCTGGCCAAAGAGCGGCTGGATCCCAGTCCTGCTTAGGGCCCTCTGGGGGTTATCTTGAAGCGGCTGAGTAGGGGGTTTTACAGGAGAAAGGGGAGGAGTGGCCCATCCTCGGGGTAAGTCTGATAAAGGCCGAAACTGAGCTTGCCACATCATCGGGGCTCCGTCCCTGCGAGGTGGTGAGAGGGACCCTAGCTTTGGGTGGCCCTGCTCCGGCTGCCTGGAAGAGAAGCCCAGATGAGCGTGCAAGCATTCCCACTGCGCGGGTGAAAAGGGAGGCAGACAACGTAACCTTGAAGCCTAACAACCCAGTGCTTTGTAACCGCAGAACAGCATCATTTCGTTAGAATAAACACAACACTTCCCTGTCGGAATGTGCCACCTCGCGTTCGATTCCAGTGAGAAGCAACTCCTGAATTTTGGTATCGCCCCGTGATCCCGGTTACGGTGTGGCCGCTGCACCGGTCATGTTGAAATCTGGCTCTTCTCATGGGGGTGGAGCCTTTCAGAGGCAGTTAGGAGTTATTGAAGAGGGCTTGAGGCCTTTCTCCAGGTAGCGAGGGCCAGCCCTTGCCTAGGTGGCTCTTCCTCTCCCACACACCTGCTTGCTTTCTGCTTTGCCGCCTGCAAAAATAAAAAAGGCCGAGCCACCTGCCTCCAGAAATGTGAGCCCCCCAAAAACCTCCGTTCTGTAGAAATCGTCCAGTCTCATGCACAGTCAGTTGTCCTTTGGGATCCATGGGGGATTGGTTCCAGGACCCAAGTCGGCACATACTCAAGTTGGTTATATGAAGTGGTACAGTGCTTGCATATAACCTGTGTACTTCTGCCCATATATTTCAGATCCCTCTAGACTGTAAATGTTATGTAAATTGTTATGTTAAAGAGTTCAACCAATAGTATTAAGTAGAACAAAACAAAATACTAAAAGGGATAATGTATTAAGTTGTTCATCAACAGTCAGGACAAGGGCTGATCAAGTCACGGTTTCTCCTAGTGTCCACTTCACTTCAACAGGTTTCCTTTTTGGTGCTCGGTTAGTTGTAACACACAATTATTCTTAGGTGTTTAAATTTAACTGAAAAGTGATCCCTGTTAAATATAAGAGTGGGAATAAGAGAGGGAGGAGATGTACAATTCACCACATGCTCAATCACATTTGTCCCAAATGGTAGAGTTAGAAACGTGCCAGGGGATTCCAATTCAATCCCATCAAGGTGGCATGTACCAATGCCTTCTCACTAGTCAAAGTGATCAGTTTCAGTTCACAATTGATCATACTGATAGGACTAAGAGTCAAAGGGATCACATAAACAAGATGAGTGTCTGCTAATACTAACTGATAGAATTAAAAAGGAGAGAACGATCCAACATGGGAAGCAGGATACACAGCAGACTCATAGGATGAGCATGTTTAGATTCCTAAACGGCACTCTGGCCTCAGAATCAGCCCTTAAGGAATTTGGATCTGGCTGAAGAGCCCATGAGAGTATTTCAGGCATGGAAAGCCAAGACACTCTGGAAAAAAAATAAAAATTAAAAAAGAGGACCTAAATGAAAGATCTCTGCGAGTGAGATCCCAGTGGAAAGAACTGGCCATCAAAGAAGGAGGTGCCTTTCCCTGAAGGGAGGAGAGAACTTCCACTTTGACTATGACCTTGTCTAAATAAGATTGGAGTTGGCAAACACAAAAGGCTTCCATAGCCTTGGCAATTCATGACAAGAGCCTAGGGTGATTACTGACGCCATAAACAAGAGTGTCAATTTGTTAACAACAGGAGTCACTGTGTACTTACTCCTCATGTAGGATCTCTGTCCTTAATGTATTGTACAATGTGAATTAATGCTATAACTAGTACTCAAACAGTACTTTACACCTTGTGTTTCTGTGTGGGTGCAAACTCTTGAGATCTTAATATATACTAAATTGATCTTCTGTATATAAAGATAATTGAAAATGAATCTTGATGTGAATGGAATGGGAGAGGGAGTGGGAGATGGGAGGGTGTGGGTGGGAGGGAAATTATGGGGGAGAAAAGCCACTGTAATTCATAAGCTGTACTTTGGAAATTTATATTTATTAAATAAAAGTTAAAAAAATAGTTATGTTGTATTGTTAATAGTGCTAAGAACAAAATCTGTTTAATGCATTTGTGATAAAAATTTCCACCTGTGCTTGGTTGAATGTATGGGCTCAGAACCTGTGGAGACCTTGTTTTTTAGGGCAACACTGTGTAATGAGTGCTACAGCACCAGCTCATAAGTCGCAAGCCATTTACCTTATTGTTGCATTCCTCAAGTGTTGGAAGTGTGTACTGTGTGCCTGGCCTTGGGTTAAGTACGTTGTGTGTTCTTTTGGTCACATAGCAGATAGGAATGAGTTCAGACTAATCCAGGGGTCTTGCGTGGGAAGAAGGCAAGGCAGTGCCAGCCGGCCTGAGCACCCTAGCGTAAGGTCTGGGAAGCTCCAGGAAGCGTGAAATAACTGGTGTTCTCCGGTTCTTTCTCGCGTAGCCTGTTCAGTTCCTCCCCTTCCTTCCCCCTGGCTCTTGGTGCTTTCCAGAGCACAGCATCAAATGCAAGCAGCCTGCAGATTCTGATGTACTCTGCAGCTCCTTTTCCTGAGGTCTTGGAGAGAAAGATCTAATTGGCCAGCTTAGGTCATGTGACCACTCCTTGTCCAGTCAAGGAAGGTCAAGCAGGCCAGCCCACTCTACACATACAGAATTGTTTTGTATGGGTGGGAAGGGAGTTCAGAGCTGTCCAGATGCTCCAAAAGTTGTCTGTGACGTGTTCTAAGGAAAGACATGACCTCCGACTTATCAGTTCTTAAACCCTATTGAGGAAATTGAGTTGGAGTTACTTGAAATGAATGTAAAAATCTTTGATTTTTGTGGAAAGAGTTGGAAGTTGTTGATGGAAATAATTGAACATTAACAAAGCAAATGTTTTTCAGTTTTGGAGAGAATGGTTATTTCACATGAGATTAGAAGGGTTTAGGTTTCTACAAGGAATGAGTGTTTTTCTCAGAGTACATTCAATTTCGATTGCTGAGACTTGAGATTAATTGGCAAGTATGAACCTTCCACCGGAAGGATTTGAAACTAAGTAAGTTTAGACCTGGCCCATTGATGAATGATGGGAAATTAGGATGGTCAAAATGGAAACGGAGTTAAAATGGAGTCCTAGAGGCTTGGGCTTGAGCCTGCCCCTGCCTGTGGTTTTTGTGACCTGAGTAAGTTCTAGAATTGCAATATCTTACTATCTTTACCTAGAAAATGGTAATAACAGGACTGGCCTTAGTGTTGCTCTCTGCTACATCCATTTTCACTTGTCAGTGTCAGTTTGGGGACCCACTGTGTGGTTTAGGTAGGAGTGAGTGTATTTTACAGCATGAGAAAAGACGCTTGACCCTGGCCAGCACCCCCACCCAGCACCTTCCGCGGTGGCTTCACTTCCCTAGGTTGGACATGGCTGCGGACCTGTAACCCGTGTGATGTGAATGCTGCCTCTTTACACGCAGCGTCCAGTGCACCACACGACCTGCCCAACTGCACAAAGCAGCTCCGACTCTGGCCAGCTGGATCAGTCTACCCACTGGCCACAGGCTAGGGAAGCAGAAGTGGCCCAGCCAGGCCAATGGCAGATGATGACGCCACATGAAAGTGAGCAATGCCAGTGCAGAGGAGTAAAGGGCTGAGAGGCACGGGTGCATCAGGAGCGCTCTTTGCTCCAGCCATGCCTGAAGCTGGACAGCCGCTGCGCTAATATGAACGGCTTTGCCACTTTACCAATGAGAGCTTTAGTTCTTTTGTTCCTTCTACCTTTTAGATCAGAATTACTAAAATATCCAACAATAGCATCACCTCAGAATCCAATTAAGAACAAAGCCCCGTTTTCTTGAACTTTCCCCCTGATTGTGAAAAGGTGGGGAGTATCTCAGACATTTTATACTGAATAGCACCAATAGGAGTCCATTTATAGTATCCACCATGCTAATTAACCAGTCACTAATTTGACCAATGTAAACCGATTAATAACACTTGTTATAACTAGCAGAGCCTGTGGTGTTGATTGAAGGTAGCTGAAGCCTTCTGATAATCCTCTCTGGTGTGTGGCCTTCTGATTAACTGTTAGCTGTGAATTCTTGATTAGGGCAACCGACTGTCCCTAGAGTGCAGATTAAGGCTAACAAACATACCTATTTATGTCATGCTTTCTGAGCTAAAGTGTTTAAAAGTAAATTAGAGAAATCATACAAGGGCCAAACCATTTCTGAGTGTACCTGGGACCATGCAGAATGGGAACCAAATGTGCCTTTCATCAGCTGTCTTTGTGACTTTGGGGTACTGTTTAGATTTTTTTGGGTTCCAGTTTCTTCGTTTATGAAATGAAAGACTTGGATTAAATTATCCTTTAAGTTTCTTTCAACACTTAAATGCTACAATTCAAATCTAAGAGGCAACGTATTCACATGTATAAAACCATGTAATGTAGACAGATTTCATGACTGCTCAGAAGTAGTGGTACAAAAGTGAGATTGGATTATTCAAGAAGACTTCTGGGGAAGGGACACTAAACCAGTCGTCAGTGAATTGCTTCACTTGTCAACGTGTGTGTATGTGTGTATTTACCTATAAGCCATTGTTCTGCTTAGATCAAAATGTTTCTGGTACTTTAAGATTCCATCTTTGGATATATTATATATAAGATGACCTTGTTAGCTTTTGGAATGTGTAAGGAGGCAGGGTGTTGGTTTTTGTTTGCTTTAGGTGGATATAAGAGTATTTCGGAAAGTTCATGGATAAAGGGAATTAGAAGATGTTAGGTGCAAAATTTCTCTTGAAATCCGTGTCTGATATTTTTTTTTCCATGATACTTGTTTTCCATGAACTTTCTCAAGTATTCTTGTAGGAGCTATGCTGACAGACTGTTGGCTTCAAGTACAAATAAGTTACATGCCTTCTTACTCCACTTTGCGCCTCTTCTGGCTAGACTTGTAATAAAATGGCTACCTACAGATTAAAGTCTGGAATAAAGATGCATATTTCCTTGTATTCAAAAAGCAAAGGGAAGGACATACTGACGTCAAATACCTTGATTAAAGCAGCATTCAGATCCTAAACACTGCTGCAAGCATGCAATTCAAATGAGCCCCATGGGCACATCTGTCCTTTGGCATAAGTGCTTCTTAGTTCCCAGACTTGCCACACAGGGATGCTAGAAGAGAATGCAGCAGCTTCCTTTCCCAAGGATGGAAGTGCCCGCTGGACAGAGGGAGGGTGTGGGGCAAACCCCTACAAGAGTTTTGCAAGTCAAGTCAGCAGATGAAGCCAGCTGACAGGAGTGAGCAGGACACGACCCAACAAATCTGGCCTCACCAAAGGGGGAAAGCTAGCCAGCAGCCTCTGTGGTCAGTGAGCGTGAGACCTGTACATCCAAGGTTGTCAGACATTCTAGCATTTCCGGAGTTGCCAGCAAACCCAGTGTTTTGTCTTCTAAAGTTGGAAATCAGATACTTCCATGATGTTTATAATGAATTCAAATGTTTTTAAACGCTTTGTAGGCCAAATAAAACTTGGATCTGGGAGCGATGGTTTGGCCCCAGTCTGCCACAGCTCCTGACTTTAGCTTCCTGTTATTACAGACCCTGACAGGCAGCAGTGATGGCCCAAGTAATTGGGCTCCTTCCACGCATGTGGGCAACCTGAATTAATTTACTGTCTCCAGCTTTGGTTTTGGCTCAGCCCCAGCCCTTGCAGGCATTTGGGAGTGAACCAGCTGATAGGAGTTCTCTTCCTGCTTCTCGAATAAATAAAAATAAAAATAACCCGAAGCATCAACCTGTACAATGTAGGCATTTAGAGCACTGGTTTACGGAAAAAACAAGGGCTTTAGACACACCTGACAACAACATCCATACATAACACAGGGCAGGTATTTAAGACCCCCCCCCTTTTTAAGATTTATTTATTTGAGAGGTAGAGTTACAAAGGGAGAGACAGATTTTTCCATCTGTGGTGCCCACAGGTTCAATTCGGCCCCAAGTCCCTTCTTACTGGCAGACGCCAATGGAATGGGTGTCAGCCTTCTTCCTTGAAACAAGGCCCGAGCTCCTTGGGAGGGTACTGTCCCTAGCAGCCTCCCTCTTTCACATTTGCTGTATGCCTGATCCCTTAGCCATCTGAGCTATGACCCCAGCAACCAGGATGTTCACTTGACGCTGAATACCTTATGGTGTCTTTTACAATCCCTGCTCCATCAAACTCTATTTCGTGATAAGAACCATGATGAGGCTGACTGCCAAGAATCGATGGAGGCATCAGCAGATCCGCAGAGCCTGGCCCATGCAATCAAGATAACACTAAGTTCAGCAGGAATGTTGGGTCTCCGGCTTTTCTGGCTTGTGCTTTCCATGATAATGAAATAACCTACTGGGTTTATACAACCTCAGTCTTCTATTGGTGGCAATGCATAAATTCTCACTTTTCCAGCATGCTTTGTGCTAAAGGCAAGAAATGAAAATCCAGCAAACAATGTTTCCTCTATCAAATAATAATTAAAAGGTTATGTCTTGGGGCTTGGAAATACCATGGCTTCCCCAGGAAATGACTGTAGAAAGACTTCCCACTGTGGTTTGACTATAGGCGGTATGGAAATGAATGCAGCAGCCAAGAGCATATGCGCAAATCCCAGATCCTGGGCCTCAAAGAGATATAATGGGTACCTGGTGGATCTTAACATTTTCATGCCTGGAAAATTGCCATCTGGGGAGCTGTAGGCAGTTTATGCTTTCCATGGTAGAACATGCAGTTTGTCATTGGGGCTATATCAATTAGAGCCGTTTGATGCAAGCAACAGAAACCTACTTTGGCTGATTTTAGCAAAAGATTTTATTGGCAGGATATGGGAATGAACAGGAATAAAAGTGGATGACCCAAGGTCTCTGACAGAACTAGGGATCAGGTGGCAGGATTACTGGACTCTTTGGGCTGCTTTCCAAGTGGATGGTCACTCATTTCAGCCTCCAAGTCACTCAGCTCAAGGTCTGGATCCTGGGGAGAATGTCTGGGTCTCTCCCTCACATCGGGAGGAAGTGCGTGTTGATCGACAGCTCTACCTAATGCCCAGTGTGGCGGTCAGATCCCATTCTGATGCTGGTTCCAGAAGTCGGGGCCCGGTGCCCAGAAGGGACACATATCCTCAGATCTATTGGCTAAGCAACTCTAAGGTTAGTGTCTACCTGGGGGACAGATGTCAGGGAAGAACATCTGATGCCTGCAGCTGGGTCAGGTTCCCCTCCTGGTCCAGGGTCACTGCCTTAAGCACCTGGTTAAGCAAAGCGGTAAACAGAGCGATTTAAGGTTTTGTCAACGGTAATCAACTGAAGGTTTTTGGTTCTGGCAGGAACCCTAATGCCCACTTCTCCAGGGGAGGAAAAGAGAACTCCGTCGAGATGGAGAAAGAGCCGAACAGCTCTGGGTGCGCCTCTCTTTCCTCTTAGGCAGTTGAGAAGCAGGGAGTGGAAGTGAATCTGGCAGAGGGTCTTCAAGTATAGTTCTCAAACCACTGTGGGGCCCTGAGAGCCTTCCTGGGGTCAGCGAGATCAAAGGCATGCTTGGAACAGTGTTAAGATGCCGTTTACCTTTTGCACTGTGTTGACACTTGTATTTCTGGTGCTCCAACAAATCTGGGTGAAGCTGCTCCACCTCACCATGAACCAAGGCGGAGGCACTACAGTTACTGTATTCATCACTGCCACATAGGGGGAAAAAAATCACAAAACAAAAGCGTCCCATTTCAGGATATCCTTGTGCACTGTTCATTTTACTCTGCCCACTGTTGAGAGCACGTGTGTTGCATCCTGAGCACCAGTGGTTGTTCCCGGGTAGAGAGAGCACTTGTGCTATTGTTTCGGTCATGAGCTGAGTGAGTTTTTGTGCTAGAAGATGGTTTCACTGGGAAGCACAATTGGCAAGCAAGCAAGGGTTCTTCAGACTTGGGCCTTCTCAGACATCTTGCTCAAAGGAAGTGACTGTCGCTTCAAGGTAAACATGCACGGTGTTTGTTCATGATACAATTTATTCTTAGAAGAAAAAAAAATTTAGAAAACTTGTACCCAACAGCATAGGCTTGGCGGCTTTCCAATTCTTTTATAAACGTTCCTCATAACACTGCTGGTGACATTAATGAGGGTGATGTTTGGATACCGTACTGTGGAATGTGGTGACATTCGGAAGATACGCTTAACTCACTGAACCAAAACTTAGCAAATACTCAATGCATTCAGTCCCTACAAGCTGAAAGACACAAAGAAGATTTTAACACAGCAAAGTTTAAAAAGCTCATTGAGGGGCTGGCGCTGTGGCGCAGTGGGTTAACGCTCTGGCCTGAGGCGCTGGTATCTCATATGGGCGCCGGTTCTAGACCTGGCTGCTCTACTTCCTGTCCAGCTCTCTGCTGTGGCCTGGGAGCACGGTAGAAGATGGCCCAAGGCCTTGGGCCCCTGCACCCACGTGGGAGACCTGGAGGAGGCTCCTGGCTTCGGATCAGCCGTTGCGGCCAATTGGGGAGTGAACCATCAGATGGAAGACGCCCTTCTCTCTCTCTCTCTCTCTCTCTCTCTCTCTCTCTGCCTCTCCTCTCTCTCTGTAACTCTGACTTTCAAATAAATAAATCTTTAAAAAAAAGTTCATTGATGGTTTTACGTATCATGTTGTAACTAACATTTAAGGAACGGCCATGGGTTGAGTTTTGCTATAATATCCAAATAGAGTATCCACAATTACCTGAAAATAACTAAAAGGCTGTTCCAACTGTATATCTGTGTTAGGCCCGATTTTCTTCATGAACAACCAAACAACAAACTACATAGCAAACCATGCAGGAGCAGCTATGGGAATCCAACTATCTTTGATTAAATCAGATATTAAGATTGTAAAAATGCAAAGCAACCTATACTCTTAAAAAACAAAAACAAAGGAGTGGGGGATGCAGGACCTGAGTGTTTAGCTAAGATGTCTGTTTGCATATCTGAGTACCTGGATTGGATACTGCCTCTGGCTCCTGATTCCATTTTCTTGCTAATGTAGACCTTGGTGATGGCTTAGGTTATTAGGTTCCTGCTGCCTACCTGGGAGACTTGGACCACGTTCCCAACCCCTGTCGTAGGTCTGGCCCAGCCTTGGCTTTTGCAGTCATCTGGGAAAAAGACCAGAGGATGGGGTCTTTGCCCTTCTGTCTGGTATCTCTCTCTCTGACTTTCAAATTCTAAAAAAGGCAGGAAATAAAAAGTACTTCAAAAAGTTGGTAGAAAATGAAATTGAAAGAATAGTATATTTTGGTTTAAAAATTTAGAAACCTGTGTACTTTTTTCATAATATGCATTTTCTGTGAACTTTGAAGACTTGGTTATTTTAATAAAAGTATATAACTTCTGTTAATATCTAGTGGTTTTATTTTCCTTTGTAAAATTTTTATTATAAATAGCAGCTTTTAAAAAATATTTTCATCTACTTAGAGATTTCTCCAAGTGCCTGCAACAACCAGGGCTGGGCGAGGTGGAAGCCAGGAACCAGCAATCCAATCCAAGTCTCGCGTGTGGGTAGCAGGGACCCACTACTTGAGCCATCTTCTGCTGCTTCCCAGGGTGTGCAGTAGCAGGAAGCTGGAATTGCAGCAGACCCGGGTCTTGAAACCAAGCGCTTCAATATGGGATGTGAGTGTCTAAACTGCTGCGCTGAATGCCCACTCTTATGTTAACATGAATTGATGTATCCAGATATACAAATATTTGGGGATCCTCAGTAACTAAGAGTTTAAAGGGTTCTGAAGTCACCAAGATAGAGAGCTGTTCTAGTGGAATTTCTTTCACACGTAGGGAAATAGTTACAATTAGAAGACAGAGATTTTCCTCCTGTAACTAACAGCAAGCCTACTTCAGGCGGTGCTGTGGATCTCCTGTCGATTGGCACTTGAGTCACTCGCATACCCTTCCAGGGATTGAAAAGCCAAGCAGTCCCTTTCTTTATGTCTTCGAATCCAGAGGCAGCCGTGAGACCTAGTTTCGCACGGTGAGATTGTAGACCGTGCTGTCGGGTCTGGTGATGCCCGCATCTTCCAGCTACTGAGAATGACTCTCGGCCCACAGGAGCCCCCTCGCCAAGAGAGGATGCCACACACCCTAGACAGCCTGTGGCCAGCAACTGCTGGCATGGGGAGTTGAAAGCCAGACCCCGTGCCTTCATAGACAATGGCTCCGTCGTGGGAAATTTCAGCTGAAACCACATCTTTGCCTTGTTTCTGTCCTCTGCCCTATACTGTTTCCTTTATTCCCTTGGAACTTGCCACAGTTTCTTGCAGAATTCTTGTTAGCTTCTGGAGAACCCAGCCTAAGACAGACCTACGCAGGAGTCAGCGGGAGCTCTTTACTAGGGAAGCATTTGCTTTCTTGATTAAAACTAGGAAGGGGCACCTTATGCCATGGCATGTCCTTTCCCACTTCTTTCCTGGGACATGGTTTTGACATCTCGAGCTCGGGTGTCTGTCTTGTGACTGAGGCAATAGATACAGGTGAATGACCAGAACAATCCCAAAGCCAGTGCAGGAAGCTCTTACTTGCAGACTTTTCTTACAGGTGAGAAGACAAACTGCTAGTTGTGCAAATCATTGTAAGTCAGTGTTTCCGTTATTTGCAGCTGAGCACACTTCTGTCTGATACAGTTGTTGTGAGAATGTAATGAGATAATAAAGGGCCCCGCACATGGCAGGCACTCAAAAAATTGGCGATTTCTTTCCACTCATCTCTTCTCAGATTAATTTTCCCATCTGGAGTTTGTAGACAGCCAAGTGAGAGCCAGAAATGGTACCTGCGTATTTTATACAACTGAGTTGGCTCTTTCTGTGCTGTTTGTATCTGAGTCAATGATCTTAAGAGAGTGATGACGGGATGATGGGAGGAGCAGGGATTTGGATTTCTCCATCCTTGTATTTCAACACTGAAAGATGTTGTGTGTCAGGAGGGTTGGCCCAGCTCATTTAAATATATATATATATATTTTTTTTTTTTTTTTGACAGGCAGAGTGGATAGTGAGAGAGAGAGAGAGAGTGAAAGGTCTTCCTTTTGCCGTTGGTTCACCCTCCAATGGCCGCCACAGCTGGCGCACTGCGGCCAGCGCACCGTGCTGATCCAAAGCCAGGAGCCAGGTGCTTCTCCTGGTCTTCCATGGGGAGCAGGGCCCAAGCACTTGGGCCATCCTCCACTGCCTTCCCGGGCCACAGCAGAGAGCTGGCCTGGAAGAGGGGCAACCGGGACAGAATCCGGCGCCCCGACCGGGACTAGAACCCGGTATGCCGGCGCCGCTAGGTGGAGGATTACCCTAGTGAGTCGCAGTGCCGGCCTAAATATTTTTTAAAGACTCGAACTTTATATCATAGAAGAATGCTGCTACTTTAGGTTTGTACCGGCCAACCTGTTAGGTTTATTGTAACCACAGCAGTCTGAACCGAAGCAGACGAGTGTCGCTGAGTGGCTTGGGTGTCAGGAACAGCAGGGTCTTTGTAGGCACTGTGATCCCCTGTGTGTATCACAGCCCCTCTTTGTCTCCTGGGCCACCATTCTTGCTCTGTGCATATACGTCTTACTATTTATGGAAATAAAGCTTGTCTGTGGGACAGTAAGACTGCTAGTGTCAGGGGGCATGTTGTTTGAAGCTCACTGAACACATTAGGTTTATGTGCTGTTAACCAATGCAGTGTAACTGAATTTAGCAAGTGTGCATTGTGTGCCTACTGTGTGCTGGGCACAGTGAGGGGCTGGGCAGTGAATCAGCCCTGGCCTGCCTTGGTGGCGCTGAGGTCTGGGGGTGTTGTAGGTCTGTGCGATTCCATTGAAGTGGGGCTGGTATAACAAAGATGCTGGGGGAGGGAGGGCTGGCACCGTGGCTCACTTGGTTAATCCTCCGCCTGCGGCGCCGGCATCCCATATGGGCTCTGGGTTCTAGTCCCGGTTGCTCCTCTTCCAGTCCAGCTCTCTGCTGTGGCCCGGGAGGGCAGTGGAGGATGGCCCAAGTCCTTGGGCCCCTGCACCCACATGGGAGACCAGGAAGAAGCTCCTGGCTAGGGATCGGTGCAGTGCCAGCCGTGGCAGTCATTTGGGGAGTGAACCAACAGAAGGAAGACCTTTCTCTCTGTCTCTCTCTCTCTCACAGTCTGTAACTCTACCTGTCAAAAAAAAAAAAAAAAAAAAAAAAAAAAAAAAAAAGATGCTAGAGGGGCCAGCACTGTGGCACAGTAGGTTAAAGCCCAGGTCTGCAATGCCAGCATCCCATATGGGAGTCAGTTTGAGTCCTGCCTGCTCCACTTCCGATCCAGCACTCTGCTATGGCCTGGGAAAGCAGTAGAAGATGGTCCAAGTCCTTGGGCCCCTGCACCCATGTGGGATACCTGGAAGAAGCGCCTGGCTTTGGATCTGCCTAGCTCTGGCTGTTGCAGCCATCTGGGGAGTGAACCACTTAATGGAAGACCTCCTTCCCTCTCTGCCTCTGTCTCTGCCTCTCTGTAACTGACTTTCAAATAAATCTTAAAAAAAATCCTAGCAAAGATCTATTGTACTTTTGAGGGAAGGGGGAGGGATTCATTTTACTTAGGGGGACTAATGTCACCTTGCATCTTTGTGGCACTGAGAAAAGCAAATGAAATCTGTGTTATTTTCTTCCACCTCATTATGCCTTATGATTGTTAGCATGTTAAAATCCTTTCACATCAACTAACTTAAATGACCTTACAACAGCTCCATGTGGTAGGCACATAAATTTATACATAAAGGGGTAAACAGATTCAGCAAAGCTTGAAGCACTCACCTAGCTTTAAATGATGACAAACGCGGGTCTTCTAACTCCAGATTTAGTTCGTGCTCTGTGGATAAGTGGTTTTTGCAGTCCACAGCAGTGCTTCTTAAATTAGGCTGCACATTAGAATTTCTTGGCGGGTTTTAAATAATCCTATGTCCAGGCTGCAATCAGAAAAACTAAAACATTCTGAGAGTAGGACCCAGGTATCGGTGTAATTTGTTTTTAAATTTTATCATTAAATCGTGGTTATACACAATGTGTGTGTGTATCACATACAATTTACTTCTGAATCCAGCTCAGTGGCATGAAGTACATTGATGCTGTGCTACCCTGACCACCATCCATCTCTGCAACTTTTCTCATCTTCCACGCATTAAACAACTCCCCATTTCCCTTTATCCTTGTGCCTGATAGACACTTTTCTACTCTCTGCATCTGTGAATTTGACTACTCGAAGTACCTCGTGCAAGAGGAGTCATACAGTATGTGTCTTTTTGTGGCTGCTGTGTTTGGTTTAGCACAATGTCCTCACGGTTCACTTGTGTTGTACCATGTGAATCGTGTGCCATCGCATGTATATCCCACACTGCCTATCCATTCATCCCTTGATGGAAACCTGGGTCACATTCACCTTTTGGCTGCTAAACACATGGCTGTACAAATATCTCTTTGAGACCTTGTTTTCATTTCTTTTGGGTATTTATACAGAAATGGAATTGCAAAATTTTGAGGTCATCCTATTTTTATTTATTGAGAACCATTGTGCTGTTTTCCTTGGTGGTTGTACTATTCTGCATATTCCCATCAACAGTACATCCATTTTTTTTTAAGTGCCTTAGTGACTCCAGGGGCAGCCAAGGTTGAGAGCCCCTGCACTAGACTGATTTCCTTCAGGACAAGACTAGTTCATTACCTTTGTAGGCGCAGCACTGGCTAACCACAGCATGGCGGCGCTCAGGTTGAGTGGACAGCCTCTATGTTGTCTTCACTTTGTTTCTACATAACTTTTGCAAATCTGTTGCTAAACTCTTTCCCTGTAAAGAGAATGCATCAACAGCCCAGTGAAGTCGCTTCACCTATGAACCTATATTTCTGCACTAGGCTTGTTTATTCTGTGGTATGCAGACACCACCAAGCATAGAAAAGAAAGTGCCAAACGGAGTAGGCATAAAGCAAGAGAAAGATGGGCTGCCGGGTTCTCTTCAGGTGTGGGCCTCCTGTTTTCCATGGTTTAGATAGCCTTCTAGATGTGACTTCTAGATTAAATTTCTTTGCCAGCCTCTCCCTCATTTTGGTTCTTGAAAGCCAAGGAGGAGCTTTTATTATTCAAAATAAATTGTGTTTTGGATAATCTCCTCCATGGAAGAGGAAGTCTGGGGACCTCATCATCTTAATTTAAGAGACCCCCTGACCCCACCTGACATGACACACACCTAATTAGGAATGAGGGTCTCCATGTGTGGGTGGGGAGCCCCGAGAGGAAGCCAGAGAAACCCAGAGGAGGAGGGAGGCCAAAAGGCATTGGCTTCCGTGTCTCTGTTTTCTCTTTGGGTTGTTGTCAAGAAAGATGGATTTAATCATCTTAATTTAGAAGACATTTAGTGTCAGCCAGCAGTCTTCTTTATTACTTCTGTCTTCTGCTGGCCTTGCCTGGGCCTCTTATATTTCCATCAGGCTATCGGCATTCTGTCTCCATCAATAGCAGGCAGAGGTGTCTTCCCTGGACGTGCAGGCACGGTGCATTCTGTCAGGATCAGAGATGAAGAATTACAGTCTTTTAGAATCAACAGAGACTTTGAGGGATGAGCTTCTAGCTCAATCTCATTTTCAGCTTGGCCTACGGACACTGTGATGGAGCTGGTTAGGGGCACTAGGAGCTAGGTCTTTGCTCAGGGAGTCCATTATTCTCGTATAATCTATGCCTGTCTCATTCTTCGATATTTATTGAATGCTCTAATTTACACACATTGCTAGGCACTGGGGGAAGAGCAACACTGATGTGTTTCTTGTTTTTATCATCTACACAGGAGCAGGCCCCTCATTCAATATGCTGTGCCATACCAAGTGAGGGACCCAGGCCCCTTGGTGTGGAGACGGGGGCGAGCTTCCTGGAAGAAGTCGGGTTTAAAAGAACTGAAAGTAAAAGTGATGTGCAGGAAAGTGAAACGTGTCACAGGAGCAGCAAAGAACACACACAAAGGTGCACACAGAAGACCGTGGCACGTTTAGGGAACTGGCAGAAATTCTGACTGGGGTCATTAGGCACGACCCTAGATGGAAGCCTCGCTGAAGAATCTGGACTTCCTTCTAAGGGCGATGGGTAGCTGTTGGAAGGTTTAAGTAGGGTTTGTTTTAACATCAGAATTGCGATTTGGAAGGCTCACTCTGCTGAGGCAGAAGGGGTTGGAAGTGGTCCAGGCCTGGGAAGAGGGTACCCCAGAAGTGAGGGGATGGCGGCTTGGAGCACGCTCGAAGCAAACGGGATGAGAGAAGTGAATGGGTTTGAGAGGTGTACTGTGATGGACGGACCGTGGAGAGTGGGGAGCCAAGTGCATGGCAGCCCTGGGGATGGGCCAGAGGCCGAGGCTGAGGGTGGGGGTACAGGTGGCTGTGCACAGGTGTGCACCTTTGGGCATGTGACTGACTTCAGCTGGCATGTGAAGTGGAAGCCTGGGGCGGGCTGTGTTCCCCCAGAATTGATAATCCCTATCACCTCAAAGTTTCTGTATCTAGAGATGGGGCCTTTAAAGAGGTGATAAAACAAAGACTGTTCAGGTGGGCCCTAATCTGATCTGATGTCTCTAGAAGAAGACACTTGGATACAGGCAGCCATGTCGGGGATGATGTGTGCACAAAAGCAAGACCACTGAGGATGAGGTGAGAAGTCAGACATCTGTAAGCCGAGGAGAGTGGCCTCAGAGAAACCGACCCAGCCACCACCCGGGGCTTGGATTTCGGGCTCACAGGGATGGGAGGAAATCAGTTTCTGTTACATAGGTCGCCTGGTCTCTGGTATTTTGTTAGGAGAGTTCTAGCAAACAAATAAAGTGCCCTGGGATAAGTTAATAATTTGTCTTTCTCACCCTCCTGGAGTCGAGAAGTCCAGAGACAGCTGGCTACAGGGGTCTGCAGGGGAGGGGGTGGGGCGCAAGCTTCGAAGTCCTCAGCGTGTTGATTGAAGCCCTGAGAAAAAGGGGGTCGCCCACAGAGCCTGGACGGAGAAGACAGGAGGGTTTAGGACTGGATCCCGAGACGGGACGAGAGAGGTGGGGGTCAGTCTGGGTTCCCTGGGCCAGGGGAGCTCAGGGAAGGGCAGTTGGAGGCCGGAAGGCCCAGGTAAGCAAGGCCAGCGCTGTGGACTGGCAGCTCGGCAAATTCCCCAGCTGAAGCGTGCACCCCCCGATAGGATGGCGTTTGGGGGCGGGGCCTTTGGGAGGTGATGACGTTTAGATGAGGCCATGACGGTGGGTTCTCCATGATGGTGGTACGGTCCCTGTAAGAAGAGGAGGAGCGGCCAGAGCTCACTCTCTGTACCACGTGAGCAGACGGAGAGCTAGCTGCTGCCTGCAAGCCAGGCAGAGGGCCTTCTTCCCAGACCCTGAGTCGGCCAGCGCCTGGATCTGGGACTTTCTAGTCTCCCAACTGCCAGAACCCAAGTGTGTTGTTGAAGCCACCCTGTCAGTGGTACTCTGTTGAGGCAGCTGAACCAAGATGGCTGCTAATCCTGCAGAGCCCTTTGCGGGGAGTGGTGGGATGGAAGCTGGTGGCCCCGGTAGAGGAGTGAGAGGCGGGCACCTGGTGATGGAGCGATAGCCGGAACTCGCGAGAAGTTCGGTGGCATGGGCAAACTGACGCTCAAAGCGGAGCCAGGCTGAAAACAAAAGCCCGGAGCAAGCCAAAAAGCTGTGCAGCCACAGGCAGCTCACTGCTCCAGTGCCGGGAGCGGTGGTCAGGGGAGCCTGGTCCCTGTGGAGGTCAGGGTGAGGCCCCACAGCAACAGCCAGGAGACGGGCCTTGGCCAGGAAGAGGGCAGCTGGAGATGCAGGGAGGCCATGGTAGTGGCTTTCTGGTCACTTCCCTTCTCCTTAAGAGTGAAGAGAGGGCATCAGCAGAGTGGGGATGCTGGCGTGTGGGTGTGGGGGTGTGTGTGTGTGTGGGGGGGGTGGTTCCTGTCCCAGATTGCAGGAGCAGGCAGCCAGTCTCATCCAGTCATGCAAGCTGTGCAGGGAATGCACACCCTACTGTGATCCCATGCCTTGCAGCTGGTCCATAGGTAGGGTGGAAAAGAACCTGATAGAGGCCACCCTGGCTTTCACCGGTGGGTAATCTGTGGCCCCTGAGGTCAAGACTCTCCCCAAAGTTGCATGACTTGTACCCAGGAGGACTGAAGCACACAATCCCAAAAATGCTGGCCTGGCCTGGCCTGGATCAAACTAATGGGTGATTGGGCTGGGCCCCTAAGTTATCTATCCTTGGAGCCCACACGGGTTTGAAATTTACTCTGGGCTTATTTGGAGGGGCAGTTGAGTGCAGTATGCAGATGGGGCAGACTAGAAGGACCCCATAGTTCCAAGCATGAGATCATGCAGTACAGCCAAGGTGTCAGGTTAACTGGAGTCAACCCTCCTGGGAAGGCAGGGCTGGACCTGCTCAGCCTGGGACTGGCTGCTACTGGTGGCTAATCCAATGGCAGATGCCTCCCTGTTTGTTAATGGTTCAGTTTGGAAGGTAGCTCTTGAATACGTGTGTGTGTGTGTGTGTGTGTGTGTAAGTTCAGCTAGAGTTTCATTAGACAAGTCGCCACTGCACCATCAGTGGGATGATTTTCCTGTGATGGGTAGCTTTGCTTGTGTTGAGGAAAGATCTGAGGTAAGTACAGTTTGTGTCTGTTCTCACTGTGGACAGTGACCTCCTTAGGAGAATTTCTGGAAGACTCTTTCTTTTGCCTACTTCATTGTTTTCATTAACATTAAAATAGTTGACAGATGTGGGAGAGGGAGGGAAGGAGAGGGAATGGGCACTCAGTCACTGGGTTACTCCCCAAATGTCTACAACAGTCTGGGCTGGGCCAAGTCAAAGCCGGGATGTGACAACTCATTCCAGGTGTCCCCCATGAGTGGCAGGGACCCAGCCACTTGAGTCCTCCCCATTGCCAGCTCCCTCTGCCCTGTCCCAGTGTCTGCTATAGCAAGAAGCTGGAATTGGAAACCCAGGTTGTGTGATACAAGATGCAGGCATCTCGGGCCCCACCCCCGCCCATCTGAGGACATGTTGGTGCCTCTGTGACAGTTTAGCACTAGAGAGCTTGTCCCGGGCAGTTGTCCAGGTGAATGGTCCCCCAGTCGGCTCTGGCCATATGGCACCTCAGTTCCCTATAGGCTGTCAAATAATAGACCTGGTCTGCCTTGTGGGTGCAGGTGACTCATTGCTGCAATCCTGTGGTGTCTCAGGCCATAAAGATGCATCCGAGCTGCCAAGTCCATGCGTCTGTGAATTACTCAGGACTTGTCACCCCTTGGGATGATTAGCTGGGAACTGTTGAGGTGCTGTCTTGATTCATGATGGCTGAGAAAGTTTCCTTTTCTCACCATGGGTATTTTCACTGAAGTAAAATCCCCACTGTCTGTGCCGCGCTGTTTTTAGGTCAGTTATGGGAAGTAGCAAGTCATCTAAGCTTAAAATAAACTAGGTAACAGGTAACCAGAACCTCAGAAGTGAGCACTAAGATAGCTTGCTAGTGCTTTCTTAGTGCTTCCCAGGAATCCTGTAGGCTGCAAGGAGGGGTGGGCTGGGGGGAGGTGACTGGCCATCCTGTCTTGCCCTTATAAGGGGTTTCCTTGGCTGCCAGATTCTGAACCCTAAAATCCAGATGTCTTGGGAAACCCAGGATGAGTCCCTCATCCCTTTTTCACAAACTTTTTACTGTAGTATAATTTTGAATTTGTAGAAAAGTTATGAAAACAGAATAGAGTTCCTACATACTCCATGCCTAGTTTCTTCTGTTAATATCTTATGTTAATCTGGTACATTTTGTCACAAGTTTTTTTTTTTTTTTTTAAAGATTTACTTAATTTGAAAGAGTTACAGAGAGGGAAAGGCAGAGAGAGAGACACAGAGACAGAGAGAGAGGTCTTCCATCCATTGGTTCACTCCTCAAATGGCCACAACAACCAGGGCTAGGCCAGGAGCCTGGAGTTTGATTTGTGTCTCCCATGTGGGTGCAGGGGCCCAAGCACTTGGACCATCCTCTGCTGCTCTCCCAGGCCATAGCAGGGAGCGATGGATCAGAAGTGGAGCAGCTGGGACTTGAACCTGTTCCCATATGGGATGTTGGTGCTGCAGGCAGCGGCTTTACTCACTACGCCACAGCATTGGCCCCACGTTTTGTCACAATTAATATTAACATGTTGGTGTTGGTTTACTGAGTTCCATGCCTGCCTTAGATTTCCGTAGTTTTGGTCTGATGCCCTGTTTGAGTTCTAGGATCTCATCCAGGATACCACATCACCCTTAGTCACTCTGTTCCTTGGACTTGGCTGCTTGGCTGAGACCAAACCTCGGGCTTTGTTTCGGATGACCTTGAGACTTAGGAGTAGTGCTGGTCAGGGATTCTGTAGAATGTCCGTCCCTCAGTTGGGATCTGTCTGGTATTGCTTCCCATGATTGCAACTGGGGTAATTATGGGTTTGGGGGTGGAAGACCACAGAAGTGAAGTGTCCTTGTGGCAAGCATATTAAGCGTCAAGTTGTTGATTTATGACTGGTGACACCGACCTTATTCGCCTGGCTCAGGTGGCGTTTGTCAGGGTTCTCTCCGTTCCATGCTCTCTGGGGGGAACTCCCGATGCACAGCCTCACTGATGGAGAGGGAGCCGGGCCCCACACCCTACAGGGGACTGAGGGGAGGCAGCACCTGCACAGTCACCTTCCCAGAGTTTTGTGGGGGAGGTTTGCCTGTTCTTCCCACTGTACTTATCCAGTCATTTATGTCAGTCTGCACTTGGAGATGTTTATGTCATTCTTGGAGTTTATTTATTGTGTTGCACTTCCCTAATGATAAATGATATGGAACAACTTCTTCATATACCCATAGCCGCCATCTTTATTTTTCTCTAAAAAAAGGTTTATTTATTTGAAAGTCAGAGTTACATACAGAAAGAGGGATAGATGGAGATCTTTTATCCACTGGTTCCTTCCCTAAATGGCTACAACAGCCAGGGCTGGGCCAGGCTGAAGCTAGGAGCCAGAAGCTTCTTCCAGGTCTCGCAGGTGGGTACAGGGGCCCACGGACTTGGGCTGTCTTCTTCTCTCCCACTTCCTGAGCAGAGAGCTGGATCGGACCTACTCGCCGACTGTTTTCCTTAGTGAAGTGCCTGTTCAGATCTTTTGCCTTTTTGAAAGTTGTGTACTACCCTGCTTTGAAGAGCAGCCTGGGACTGGAAGCCAGTTTTGGGGCTGTGTGATGGGAGGGGAGCTGGGAGATTTTGCCAGCCCTACATTCCTCCAAGGCGGCTTCTGAGACCTTCCCTGGAGGCGCAGCCCACCCATGGGTGAGTCAGCTCTGCCCAGGGCAGGGTGGGGGTGCAGGCAGACTGCTGTTGCGGGGTGTGGCTCAGTCAGAGCCATTTGCCCCAGTTTTCAGCTTCGTTCCACCCCTTTGCCCAGTGCTTCATGGAGCAGACCAGGAAAGAACATATTTCACAACTGCGTCTTTTTCATCTATTTGGAACAAATTTCCGTGACATCAATCACAAGAGCTTCACGGGACTGTGCCTGTTTGTGGTTTCGAGACTTTGCTGTTTCACGAAGCCTCCATCGAGGTGGTGTGGATGGCTCTGTGGACGCCTCCTGATCTGGGATGCGGTTCTGTACGCCTTTTTCAACGCAAACCTCAAGGCTTTGAAGACAGAGCTTAGGATCACGAGAAAAAGCCCCTCAGAAAGAGGGCCACGCCGCACTGCCTCGCCAGACGGGGTTCCTTGTGTTCTTCGGTGCTTTGCGTCTTTGTTCGCGTCCCTGAGGTTTACTTCGTTTTGAAGGCCATCGGGAAGTCGCCAACCCATTCTCTCCCGTAGCGCTTTTAGCTTTTCAAAGGCTCCCGGGGCTGCCCCCAGGGAACTCGGATGAAGGCTGGTGCCGCCGCTAGGGGGCAGGCGCTGTCCTGATAGAGGCCCGCGGAGAGGGGGCGGGGCAGCTCGCAGACGCACCGGCTCCTCGATGGGGCTGGAACGCAGGCGTTGTAACCTTGGCCCTGAAGAGGCGTTAGGTGTGTGTTTTGCTTTTTCTGGCTTGAATATGAATTCTATGAAGAGAGCCAGAGATCTGTCAACTTGCCTGTGATTTCTCTTCCCCGCAGGTTTCTGAATGGCATTTCGTTTCTCCGGTACCAGCCTTGTCTGGCTGTTCCTGGTGGAATTGTCCCTGTTTCCCCTAACATTTTATTAAGGTGCATGCAGGACCAAAGGAGAGAATCAAAGAGGGGGAGGGAGGGCTGAGGAGAAAGCAGGGTGAGGATTTTTTGCTGGTCCTCCACCCAGATCCAAGAGCTCCGGGTCCTGTTGAGCTCCAGGTGCCAGTGTGGGACGATATCAGGGTTCCCTTCTGGGCCATCGCTCCTCTATATACTTGGGCTCAGGGCACACGCTCCTAGTCCGTCTGAGCCCGATCAGCTTCAGAATCTAGGGCATCAGGCAGTCCCTGTCAGATCTGCCACCATTCCTTGGATGTCAAATACAAGCTGATATTGAAGTTCACATTCACCTCTCCTGCCTCGGTGGCTCTGCCTGTTGTTTGCTGTTCAGACCTCTCCAGACATGTTTTGAGGGTCTTTCTGAGAAGGCGGTTGAGGTACCTTCAGGTACTGATTGGTTTGTGGCTCAGATGGTGTGCCAGAGAACCGTGCCACATGATTTTGCTAGGGAGTTAGTCCAGCTGCCCCATTGTTCTCTCTCAGTGCATTTATTTATTTGAAAGGCAGATTTACAGAGAGAGAGAGAGAGAGAGAGAGAGAGAGTGAGTGTTAGTTTCCATCCTCTGGTTCACTCCCCAGATGGCTGCAATGGCTGGAGCTGGGCCAAGCTGAAGTTAGGAGCCAGAGCTTCCTCCAGGTTTCTCACATGGGTGTAGGGTCCCAAGTACTTGGGCCATCTTCCACTGCTTTCCCAGATGCACCAGCAGAGAGCTACATCAGAAGTGGAGCAGCCAGGACTGGAACCAGCACCCATATGGAGTGTGGGCACTGCAGGCGGTGGCTTTACCCACTACGCCACAACGCCGGCTCCTCCAGCATTGTTCTCAAGAGCAGAGGGTCTCTCCAGTCTGTCCAGAGTGAAAGCCTAAGCTACCACTGATCATGCACTGAGGAGTGAGGTGGGAACCTTACCAGCATCAGAAATGCGAATGCAGCAACACGAGATGCCATTTGTTTCCTCATCAAGTGACAAAAATTAAGGAGACTAATGACATGGAGTGCTGGTAATGAATGGAAACAGGCCGCCTCCTAAATTGCCCCTAACCCTGCACATTCTTACTGTCTTTAGGGAGATAGAATAGCAACATCTAGTAAAACTGAAAAGTCCATATTTTTGCCCCAAATCCCATTTTATGGAGTTTATTTCTGATTTTTAAAAGATGTAAAGCATAAAAAATATAAACTCAAGGGTGTGTTTCTTGCAAATATTTTAGTGGTAAAATAAAAGTTGAAATGCAATGTGAAATGTCCCTCAGTATAGTAAATTTTGGTATAATTGGCTAGAGTCCAAATTTCAATTTAATTGAGTATATATGGATGACTTAGAGTGGTATGAATTATTCCAGAAGGTCAGTTGAATGAAAAAGGGAAATTGTGGGGCTGGTGCCGTGGTGCAGCAGGTAAAGCTGGCTGCGTGTGGTGTTGGCATCCTGTACGGGCACTGGTTCATGTGCTGGCTGCTCCACTTCTGATCCAGCTCCCTGCTCATGTGTCTGGGAAAGCAGCAGAGGATGGCCCAAGTGCTTGGGCTCCTACACTCATGTGGGAGCCCCTGATAAAATTTCTGGATCTTGGCTCCTGGCTTCATCCTGGCCCAACCCTGACTATTGTGGCTATTTGGGAAGTGAACCAGCAGATGGAAGATTCTTTCTGCTTCTCCCTCACTCCTACTCCCTCACCCCTTCTCCCTCTCTCTCTGCTTTCCAAATAAATAAGTCTTTAAAATAATGGAAAATGTGGAATTTTGAACATAATGATTCAGTGTTTGCAGGAGCAAAAGCTTCAGATTGTTACGTAGGGATATCTGCTTGTACATGGGTATGACAAAAAGTATCAGAGGGATACTTGCTAGGCTTTTCCCTCTTAGGGGTGGGATTAGAGGACGAGTGTGAGTGTGTGTATGCATGCTTGGTGTGGGAGTATTATGAAATTTTCTTTAATGCATTTTAAAAATAAAATGCATGTCAATAATAGAATTAATAATAATATAATTAAAAATAAATAATAAATTAATAATAGAATTAAAAATAAAAAAGTGGATGAGAACATGAGGTCCTGCAGATGTGAAGACCTTTGATCCAAGTTTTAACAGCTGATGAATGAGCCCTGACTCCTAATGTCACCCCCCTGCACTGCTGGCTAGTTAAAAAACAAATGTAGCTGGTAAGGCTTGTCACTGCTTCTCCTGTTTGTTTTCAGCCCTCCTGTTTATTCTTTATTGAGTAACCGAGCTGAGCGATCGAGAGCTTTTAATTGTAGCCAGATCCTGCATGTTCATCCACAGGCAGGTGCTTTCCTTTTGACTGGATAAGTTCATTTCCATGACTGGGTTAGCTATTGAATGGCAATCCCCCGAGTTAAAAGGATTGAGGAGGTGACGGAAGAGTTATATATTTCTCATTGTCCAGTCGAGACATTCTCCTTGATCTGACAATTTTTCAGAAGCCAGCGTTTTATTTCATTTGCAGTTTGACATAAAAGTTATTGTGTCCTTGGGGTTATAAGAAATGTAATCTCACCTGTGACCTTCCTTTGGTACTGCGAGCTCTCAGAAGGCCCGGTGGACAGGCGCGGTTTAATTCGGGCTTTGTTCAGCTTGCTTGGGGAGCCTTTTGAATAGTTCATCATTTAATCCACGGAGGGATGCTTACCCATCAAATGGAACACAGTGCTGAATCTGCTTGTGTCCTCCGCCGGAATGAGAAGAAAACACTTTTTCCCTCTGAGTTTCTTGACCTCTGTCTACATTTGGAAATACACGACTCCAAGGTGTGCATCTGGGCCCAACGGAGTGTGACAGGCAGAGTGAAACCCTCCCGAGCCTCCCCAATCCCTGAAACCCACGGATACCTAGGTAACCTGGACAAAGGCTCTTTGTGGGTATGCCTTCGCTCGTGGCTTTGAGCCAGGAAGGTTCTCTGTGGCTGGGTCCGGCCCAGTTCTCTGTGGCTGGGGTGGGCCAGTCTAGTTGCACAGGTCTTCAAAGCAGGAGCCCTGGCCCCGTTGTAGTCAGAAGGGGCTGGGACTGAGGAAACGTGGTCTGAGACGCAGCACTTCTGGGTTTGCAGGTGGAGGAAGGGGCTGTGAGCCGAGGAAGGCGGGGGGCTTTTGAAGCTGGAGGAGAAGGAAACGAGTTTGCATCGAGTGCATCCCGAAGGAAGACGGCCTCGGTACACATGGATCACAGCACAGGGAGACCCAGGTTGGACGTCCGGGGCCAGAGTGGGCTGGGTAGGTTATGGTGATGGGGCCAGCCTGGTTTTCCTCTCTTGGCTCCCCCCCCCCCCCACCACCACCACTTTGTGGAAGCATCCTCAAGCCAACCTCCACCCATGCTTTCAGGATGATCCCCAGGAAAGAGAAGAAAACCTCTCCTTCCACCAGGAGATAAGGCATTCCATGACGTCTGATTAGGTGGGATGGGATCGTGTGCCCATGCCTGGACCAGCCCTGAGAACACCAGCTCCTGGTGATGGAAGTCTGGGTTCCTAAGCCAGCTACGGGCAGGGCTGCACATGGCCGTGATGGGTCACCACACAGAGGAAGGGGAAGCCAGGAGGAGAGTGGGAACTTGAGCTGGAACCTACACGGTCACACCCTGACTCGCTCTGCTTCTCCCAGATGTGTCAGGTAAGATGATGCAGCTCCAGCTCCCTCAGGCCACTGGAGCTGGGTTTTTCTATTACTCAATGCCAATAATACTCTATCAGCCATTGTGTTCTTCACACACAGAGAGACAGCCCCTGCTGTCTGCTTTGTTCTCCACAGAGCCACCTTGGCTTCTGCAGGCCTTCCGGCTTGTGAATTTCTGGTCTTGACTGTATCTGGTAAGACACAGCTTTCTTCCCCTGAGAGCCAGCTCCCAGGCCCAGGGCCAGCGATGCACTTGCTGCATGCCCAGAGGCCCTCCCCGCTCCTACACCCGTGGCTCGCATTGCTAACTGATCCTGGTCCTCACGGCCTCGCGATGCTCAGCACATCACTCCAGGCAGCTGCGGCTGAGCGGTGGGCCTGGCACAGGTGGTGAACCCTGTTTGCCATATTAGCGCAAGTAGATGCCGTGTTTTTTCTTTTGTAAGTGGTTTGCCTTGTCGGTGTGTTTTGGGATGATGACGTCAGAATCTGAGCTGGGCAGAACCTGTAGCTTACCAGGGAGGGGTGCAGGGCCCAGACTGTTAGTGTGAAAACTTGACCCTCCACTGCTCTGCCCTTTTACTTTAAAATACCCTGATGGAGTAATTTCTCTACTGCTAGCGTCTTAGATTCTTCTGTTTTTGTAGTGTCATTTCCATCCTGCAAAGGGAGTATAACGCACTAGGCCTCCAGATTGAGGGGGTATTAGTTCCTCGGAGAACAGGCATCAGACAGAGGCTGTATGACGGGCCCTGGTGGAAGACTGTCATGTGTCAGGCTGTCTGGCCTGTGGAGGGTGCAGGGTGTGACGGTGTCCCCTGGGGGAGGGGAAGTAGGGAGAGCATCAAGGTGTTGAGGGCATCACGCGGAGCAGGACACGGGTGAGGTTCCTGACACTGCTTCCTGGCACGACACCTGGAAAGATGGCTGCAGAGAACGGGCCCTGCTGTGCCTCCCCCTGCAGCTCCCTTCGCCCGCCTCCATCGAGGCCCTCTGCCAAGACCTCTGTGTGTGCCTTCATCCATCCAGAGGCAGTCAAGCTTTTCTGTGGGTGCAGTTTCATGCTGTGACCCTCAGATGGGAGCCCAGAGGTCCCGATTCGCTCAGGCTGTGGGTCCTCCTCCTCCCCCTCCCTGTCCCTCTCTTCCCCTCCCCCCCTTTCTCCTCCCTCTCTCCCTCCCCTCCTCTTCCCCTCCTTCTTCAAGTGAGCAACCATCTGCCTCACTCCCCAAATGCCCACGTTGGTAGGGGCTGGGCTGGGACTAAAGCCAAGGGCTGGGAGCACAATCTAGGTGCCACGTGGGTGGCAGGGATCCGATTACTTGAGCCAACACTGCTGCCTCCTGGGGTCTGTATTAGCAGAAAGCTGGAGTCAGGAATTGAACCCAGGTTTTCTGATGTGGGACACTGGCACCTGCATCACTGGACTAAACCTCCGCTTCCGGACTGTGGACTTTCATCTACAAATCACCTTCACTGCAGCACCTGTAGTAGTGTTTGACCCAGTAATTTGGGAGCTTAGCTGAGCTAAGTGCCACATAAAGCTGACATTTGCAGGCGTGCTGGTATTGTAGCTATGCAGAAGAGCATTTGTTCTTAGAAGACATGTGTTGACACATGTGAGGTGAGGTGTTAACGGTATCTGCTGCTTATGCTCACATAATTTTCAAAAATACCTTTGAGAGTAAATACAGCAAAAGAATCATTGTGCAATGAACACAGAGGTACAGGAGGGTTCACTGTATTAGTCTTTCCATTTTCCTGTAGTTTGCACGTCTTCCTGGTCAACCTTATGAACTAAGAGAACCGTGCCCTGCTTTGGCACACTGTCTGTTGACTCATAGCATATGCTCAGTGTACATGATTTAGATTGCATAAGGCGCAGCATTTCACTGACAACTAAAGAGGTCAGCAGACTATGTCATCAGGGTTGCAGTAAGCGCTGCTCTCTGCCTGACCTCTCGCCTTGCTCAGGTCATTCCATTCATAGGCACTAGTAGCTAAGGCATTTCTTGAGGTGAGCAGACGCTACATGATATGGGAAACGCTATCTACAAGCCCAGAGCTCCGTGTTTGAGTACAGTGTCCATGAACTGTGTGACCTCAAGCAGATTGCCAACCCACTCTGAGCCTATTTCTTCACCTGATAATGGAGATAATTATGCGCGCTTTGTATCTTATAGGTTGCTTAGAGGGACAAGTTTGACAATGACTGTGGAAATGCCTTGTATACACCAGAGAACTGCAGAGTAGTTCTACCACCCACTATATCCTTTTAGGATCTGAGACCTCTGTCTACTCACATTTCACATCTCTGACTTGGGAGGTGCCTTGCCATGGAGGGTGCATCACAGTTTAACATATTTATTGTTATTTGCTTATGAGAGCATGCGGGAGGGAGAGAGAAAAGCTCCCATTTGCTAATTGACTCCTCAAATGCCCATATAGCCCCCAGTTAGGGTAGAAGCCGAGAGCCAGGTCTCCCACATGGGTGGCAGGAACTCAATCATGTCAGCTATCACCTCTGCCTCCCGGGGTCCTCGTTAGCCAGGAACTAGAATGAGGAGCTAGAGCTGGGTTTGGAACCCAGGTACTGTGACACTGGATGCATCTTGGGCAGTCTGAACCGCTAGACCCGATGCCCATCCCCCACACAGTTTGAATGATAGCATTTCTTTGTTCATGCTATGTGAAATAATGGTGGCATCTTAGATCTGATGGACTACCATGGTGGAGTAGTCTTGGGCAAATGACTGAACTCCTTTCAGCTTTTTCTTCCAGGCATTAGGAATAAAAATGCTATATAATTGATATGAAGAATGGAGATCAGGTATACAAAATAACCAGCAAATGCTCAATGAGTGGCTGTAGATCATCACATTATTATACAAAACTAAGTTATTTATGTATTTTTTAAAAAGATTTATCTATTTATTTGAAAGTCAGAGAGGCAGAGGTGGAGAGAGAGAAAGAGAGGTATTCCATCTACTGGTTCATTCCCCAGATGGCCACAATAGCTGGAGCTGGGCTGATCCAAAGCCAGGAGCTTCTTCAGGGTCTCCCATGCAGGTGCAGGGGCCCAATGACCTGGGCCATCCTCTGCTGCTTTCCCAAGCACATTAGCAAGGAGCTGGACTGGAAGTGGAGCAGCTGGGACATGGACGAATACCAACATGTGATGCCAGCTTTGCAGGTAGCGACTTTACCTACTATGCCACAGTGCTCGCCCCCTCCCATTCTTGAAGAGCAAAATACAATCTTACCAAATCCACTTTGGGGAAAATGATACTGAATTAAGACTAGGTGATTGTTTCAAGTGTTAGGGCTAAAGAAATAGGCCTGAATACAAGGTGTCTGGGAAGCAAATTCTCTTTTCACTTTTGGTTCCAACTGCCTGGATGCTGGTACTCTTTCCATAGCCAGCCTTCTGGGCAGTCTGTCAGACTAGCACTCGGCACAGTCTCTGGGCAAAGGAAGACGACTTGTGGACATGAATGTGGGGCTGCCCGCAAGCAGGCAGGAGCTGGCTCACCTCAGGTGGGCTATGTGGCAGGCTTCCCCTCAAGAACCTCCCAGCAATTCCTCCTGCACTGTTGTGATGGGACTCAGAGGCTGCTGGTTCCCAGGAACCAGGGCTGGGCAACACAGTCCCCCATGGTAAGGTCTTGTATTTTTGTTGACCTGCAGCCCAGGTTTTCATTCGCATGATCCTTCTGCAGGAGGGCAGCGTGTGAGCACTGCTGCTGGGGGCAGCCTGTGTTAAGTGCTTCTAACCCAAAGGGCAGGTAGGCAGTCACATCCTGCTGCAGGAGCTCTAGCCTCCTGAATCAATACCTCCTGCAGAGTTTGGGGAGTCAGGGGGAGGGTGGCATCTGGCAGGACAGCAAAGCCCGGAAACCCTGGAAGGGGAAAGTCGTTCCAGGCGGCTGTCAAGAACCGATACACCTGCAGCTGTGGAGTCTTCTTTTCTTTGTAAAAATCTGGGGCTTTGTCAATGAGACCCTGGAGAAATGGTGCAGTGGTTAAGATGCCCTTGGGACACCGGCCTCCCATATCAGAGTGCCTGAGATTGAACCCCGGCTCCGCTCCCAAGTCCAACTTCCTGCTGTTGCACACCCTGAGAAGCGGCAGGTGATAGCTCAAGTCCTTGGGCTATTATTTTCATACTACCCATAAGATAAATATATATATATATATATATATATATATATATATATATATATATATTTGACAGGCAGAGTGGACAGTGAGAGAGAGAGACTGAGAGAAAGGTCTTCCTTTGCCGTGGGTTCACCCTCCAATGGCTGCCGCGGCCGGCGCGCTGCGGCCGACGCACCGCGCTGATCCGAAGCCAGGAGCCAGGTGCTTCTCCTGGTCTCCCATGCGGGTGCAGGGCCCAAGCACTTGGGCCATCCTCCACTGCACTCCCTGGCCACAGCAGAGAGCTGGCCTGGAAGAGGGGCAACCGGGAAAGAATTTGGTGCCCCGACCGGGACTAGAACCGGGTATGCCGGCGCCGCAAGGTGGAGGATAGCCTACTGAGCCGCGGCGCCGGCCACATATATATATTTAAGTATTTGTTTGATAGGCAGAGTTAGAGAGGGAGAGACAGATCTTCCATCTGCTGGTTTATTCCCCAAATGGTTGCAATGGTCGGGGTTGGGCAGGGCTGAAGCCAGGAGGCAGGAGCCTCCTTCAGGTCTCTCATGTGGGTGCAGGGTCCCAAGTACCTGGGTCATCCTCTTCCACTGCCTCCCAAGGCATATTAGCAGGGAGATGGATCAGAAGTGGGGCAGCCAGGGCACAAACTGGAGGTTCTGGGGTTTTGGCACATGAGCATCTTGGAGGAGAGGGATGTTATTCAGCCATCTTTGTCCTACTCACTTGACTCGATGGGGACTTGTTGAATTGCCCCCCCTCCTCCCATCTGAGCGGGGCATAAGAGGATTGGTGAGAGATGGTGAGCAGAGGGGCAGACACCACCACCAACTGCAAAGAAAAGGACGAGAGAGCTCCCGGGGGCTAGGGAGCTGCTCACTGGGTGAGGGGGACCCAGAAGCAAGAGGCTACGGACAGGGGAGCTAGGGGTTGGGTAAGGAAAGGCCAGGAACCAGATCTCCCAAGTTAGGGAGCACTCAGTGGGAATAGGAGAGAATAGACCATGTCAGCCCTGCAGTCATAGCCTGGCTGGATTTGGAAGGGAGGTGCTCTCTGTATGAAACACTGGTGGGGAGATACAAACCACATGGGCTTTTCCTTCCCTCCCTCCCTCCCTCCCTCCCTCCTTCCCTCCTTCCTTCCTTCCTTTCTTTCTTTCTTTCTTTCTTTCTTTCTTTCTTTCTTTCTTTCTTTCTTTCTTTCTTTCTTTCTTTCTTTCTATCTATCTATCTATCTATCTATCTATCTATCTATCTATCTATCTATCTATCTATCTATCTATCTATCTGAAAGACAGTGTTAGAGAGTGAGTCATCTATCATGCAGCTTGCTCCCTGATCTCTTATTCCATGCCTGAACTATGGCATCCATGATCTTCTATGGGAGGACAGTGAGGAGGCAGGTTTTGGGGCAGACACGCTGAGGTTCCAATCCGAGCTTTATCACTACCGAGTACATGGCCCTGAGCAGGTTTCTCGACCTTTCCTGCCAATGAACCAAAGCCAGATTGGCAGAGCACACACTGGTCTTGGAAGGCACCGGACACTCTGTTCTTTGGGGTAGTAGAGATCATGTTACAAGAATTTTTAATTTCCCTACTGAATTTCAAGGAAAAGAGGTGTTGTGCCAAATCTTGCTACACACAGATGTCTACAAGCTAGCAGGTACATAACCCGCATATTTCCTGTTTAGTTAGCTTGATGGAACCCCAGTTCATGAATCCTCATCATGCTCCTTGCATTCAAGTTGGATTTGGGACAAATGATATTCTAGTAGCACGATTCCGTGAACCGTTTCTGTTGAACTTGAGCACCCAGACCCCTTGTGGAATCAGCAGGTGGAAGCAGGACCTTTTACAAACCAAGCTGGGGTGTCAGTGATAAGGGTAAAATTTCTTATATTCCATTCATGGAAGTAGATTCTTTAAATTATTTTAGTCATCCGTAGGTGCTGAACAAACCATTAATCTTATCAATGAAAACTCATTTGAACATTCACTGTGCTAAGGAACAACCTTCAAGGGCTGGTTAGAGATAAAAATAGTGACAGAGCTCCTGGCACCTCCTGTGGAGCAGGCCCTTTTGATTAAATGCCAGGGAGCCACCCTCGAGTGTATATTCCTGATAAGGACAATGATGCTCACAAAGGTGTCGCCCAAACCAACTTATATGCACGTTTATAGCAAACTGTGGTGAAATGTTTAAAACACAGATGGCAGGCTGTCTTTTATACCCTAGTTTCCTGTTCTGTAGAGCACCCACCCCACCGACTCTGGTTGTCGCCCGAATATTCAATTGCGGGGGAAGCTTTGGCAGTGGTAAATAGTAGGGGCTCCGAGTTGATGCTGCTGAGTTGGTGTTGTTAGGTTTTTGTTTGTATAGGCTTGAAAAGCAAAATTTTTTTAGAGTTGTGTACACATTTAATATCCTCTGATTGGCATCTAATGCTTTTCATTAGATTTATATAGTAACAAAAATGTATTTTCTGGCATGCAGTAGCTACTAACATTTTAAATTAAAATGGATATATTAGTCTTAAATATACTCAATAGAACTTAAAAAGTACCACAGTGATTTGGTGCCTGCTACTTATATTAAAGGCACACGTACAAGCTTTTCTTTAATGTAATAGCTGTAATATTTTAAGTAGAACATTTCATTTTTTTTATTTTCCTCCTTGAAATTGTATTTTATTGCCATCAACCCACAGAATCTTCCAACATAACACATTTTTTATGCTTGAAAGACATTTATTGTTTGTCCTATTGTATTTTCTGCAAGAAATATGTGTATGAAGAGAAGTTTAGTTTACTATGAATTTTCATAAACATACTAAAAATAAACTTGTATTGGAAATAAAATTCTTGACACATAATAATTATACATATTTTTAGGGTAGCAGTAAATTTTTAAAAATCAGATTCTGTTTTTAGAATTTTTTTTCAAGACTTATTTTATTTATTTGAAAGACAGAATTACAGAGAGAGGTAGAGACAGAGAGGTCTTCCATCCGCTGGTTTACTCCCCAGAAGGCCACAATAGCCAGAGCTGCACCAATTCAAAGCCAGGAGCTTCTTTTGGGTCTCCCACATGGGTGCAGGGGCCCAAGGACTTGCGCCATTTTCTACTGCTATCCCAGGCCGTAGCAGAGAGCTGGATGGGAAGAGGAGCAGCTGGGACTCAAACTGGCACCCATATGGGATGCTGGTGCTTCAGGCCAGGGCCTTAACCCACTGTGCCACAGTGCCGGCCCCTGGAATTTTTTTTTAAGATTTATTTATTTGAGAGGCAGAGTTACAGAGGGAGGGAGGGAGGGAGAGAGAGAGAGAGAGAGGAGGTCTTTCATCTGCTGGTTCACTCCCCAAATGGCCACAATGGCCGGAGCTGAGCCGATCCAAAGCCAGGAGCTTCTTCCGGGTCTCCCATGTGGGCGCAGGGGCACAAGCGCTTGGGCCGTCTTCTGCTGCTTTCCCAGGCACATTAGCGGGGAGCTGGATTGGAAGTGGAGCAGTTGGGACTCGAACTGGCACCCATATAGGATGCCAGCACTGCAGATTGCAGCTTTACCCGCTGCGCCACAGCGCCAGCCCAGAAATAAACTTTTTTTAAAAAAAGTTTATATATTTTGAAAGGCAGAATTGCCAAGAGAGAGGTAGAAGCAGAGAGAGGAAGATAGATAGGTAGAGAAGCTCTGTCCACTAGTTCACTCCCCAAATCACCACACCAGCCAGGGCTGGGCTACACAGAAGACAGGTGCCAGGAACTCCATCTGCCTCTGACTCCCTGTCCTTAAACTTGGCCCTGAGGCAGGAAAAGGGCTACTTGAGGAAGCTGATAAAAAGCCTTCAGTTAGCAGCTGTATATCTAGATATGATAATGACCAGATGGCCTGTGCCTCGGACAGTTCTCAAAAATGCCGCACCCAATACCTGACCACCCCTGTAAAAAGATGCAGCACCGATGGCACAGGGCCCTCAGGGCTCGGACCTGCTTGCCCTCTCCTAGATCTTAAGGAGTGTACTTTCTTTCCTGTAATAAACTGTTGCTGCTACACTTGTTGCTTGTCTGAGCCTCATCCAATTCATTGTATGAGTTTCAAAAGAATCTGGTCTGTGCCTTCCTTCTCTCAACCCCTACGACAGTGCTTTTGTCTTGATTTGGAAATGTATTATGTGGGCACATGCGTATAGTGTCAAGTTGATGAGGGACGGATTGCTGTGGCTTTGAAAGATATCAAACAGGCGAGGCTGACGTCCATTGCTTAGACTGCCCATCTTCCCAGGATGCACCTGTGTCTCACTGGGTCAGGAAGGAGAAGACACCATGATGGCCACATGGAAGTCAAACTCTACATGGAGATGCTGTAAAAATCTCAAAGCTTGACACATGCTAAGACCCAGCCCTGTTTGCGTATTCAATTAAGGCACCACCCTTTACCTCATAAAAGAGAGTGGTAGTGGGAGAGAGGCCTTCTTTTGTTCTTGACCATGCTTGGGGATCCTTCTTGAGCCTCCTCCCCTTCCCGCCCCTCCTAAGCAACTCGCTGGCCCACTCAGGACAGGTGTCTCTCCATGTGAGTTGGCCCACACTCATGCCTAACTGTTCATTATCTCCCTTCTGAATAAGTCCTGCTTGCTTGTGCAGGATCCATGGATGTCTCTGCTTTGAATTCTTATCTCTGGGGGAGGGGGGACAGCTATCTGCAATGAAGATGAAGATGCCTTACCCCGTAAGAGAAGAAGCAGCTGCCACTTTATAGCTCAGTGAGGACGGGCTGGCATCTCTCTGCACAGCTGGAGCTGCAATCCCTGTGCCTTCCCTTGGATCCCCCTGTAGCGCTCTCTGGGTTCCCAGTTCCTAGCAGAAGGGGCTGACATCTACAGGACACACACCTTCAATGGCAGAGGTAACCAGAACTGCTCATGCTTTCGGCTGGCCTGTGTGGATTCCAGCAGGTTCTTCTATTTTACAACCACCTTTCCTTTTCCATAGCTTGTCCAGCATCAGACTGAAAAACGGGAGAGATGCTTGGCCATTTCCCACAACTGCATGAGGCCCTATTCCTGTAACCCATTCTAGTGGTTCTTGATGGAGCCCTAACATACAAAGTTATAAAGAGATTAAAATCAATTGATTCTTTTTTTTTTTTTTTTTGACAGACAGAGTGGACAGTGAGAGAGAGAGAGAGAGAGAGACAGAGAGAAAGGTCTTCCTTTTCTGTTGGTTCACCCCACAATGGCCACTGTGGCCTGCACACCGCGCTGATCCGAAGGCAGGAGCCAGGTGCTTCTCCAGGTCTCCCATGGGGTGCAGGGCCCAAGCACTTGGGCCATCCTCCACTGCACTTCCGGGCCACAGCAGAGAGCTGGCCTGGAAGAGGGGCAACCGGGACAGAATCCGGCGCCCCGACCGGGACTAGAACCCGGTGTGCCGGCGCCGCTAGGTGGAGGATTAGCCTAGTGAGCCGCGGCGCTGGCCAAAATCAATTGATTCTTTAAAATATATATATATATATATATATATATATGATAGTGCAATCTGTAGCTAAGTTACTTTACTGTGGGAGTAGTTATTTGGGAAAGGCATGATATTCCTCCTATGATTTAATGTGGGAGTGTATAGGAACCCTGGTGTTCTTAGAAAATAAAGACATGAGGATTTAGCATAATCAGAAATTTTTTTTTAGACATGAAAATGAAGCTTTTCCAACTTATTTAATGAAAGAAAAATTAAGTATGGCTAAAAATGTATTGGTCCAACATCTAGCATTTAGTTTTTTTTATGAAGAGAAAGAAAATATTAAATGTTTTATATAATAAAGATTTTGCTCTAAGACAAATGGCCTGTGATCGATGAGAAGATATGTTTTAACTTGAGTACTCACAGTAAATGCTGAAAATGAGCAGATGTTATCCATTGGTAATTCCAACAAGTCTTGAAACTCTGGGTGGTTGGTCTAGAAAATATTGTTGTCATATTTAAATGAATCAGCTTCACTGGCTTCTATTGCTGTAGTTGCTCAAGGTTGCTTTTCTTTCCAGCTAACGACAAGCTCCAGGCGTGAGTATTGGGAACAGCAGAAAATATTTTCTTGGGCTTAAATACATGAAAACAGGTATTTTTAGCATTTCGATTCTCTAATTGGCACTCCCTTTGCTTTGCTCTTATGAAATTCTCCCTTGGATGATTCATCCTTTGGAAATAAACAGGAAAAAATGGACAAGAGCCATGAACAAAGAGTTCACAGAAAAAATCTCGGAGGGTTTACAGTCGTAAAGAAGATGGCCAGTGTCACTCAGAATAAGAAACAAAGGCAAACTTGACAGTGGGGGAAGCTGACCTCACAGAGAGGGCCAGAGAGAGATGCGGAGGTGGCTGAGACCCAAGGAGCAACCACAGGCCCAAGGCCACAGTGACAGGGAAAGTGGACACCTACTCTGCTACCAGTGACATCGGAGACAAAGCAGCTGCTCCTCAAAAACAGCTAAAAATAAGACCCAAGGGGGGAAAAATGAATACAAATCACTGCTGAGGTGTCTAAACTGGTAAAAATTCAAAAGTTTGATGGCTTGGTTGACATGATGGTGGGCTTGGAAGATGGTCCCAGCCCTATGGAGGAGGTGGCCAAAGACTTAACATTACACGCAGGTTCGACTATTGACCAGCCAGCTGGGAGCAGGGATGGCAGTGTGTGCCCTCTACAAAGGCCCCAGAATGTCGCAGGAGAAAGGAAACCCAGTCCCAAGCTCACAGAGCCTGGAAAGGAAGGGACCTTTGTGTCACTCATGTACTGGAGAGGTTTCTGGATTTGTGTAGAGGCCCTGGCCCCGGGCTCCATGCCAAACATGCTGCTTCCAGTCCCTCCCCTTCCCCATGTCAGGCTCTGGGCCTCTGTGATAGAATCAGGTGCCAGCTGAGCCCCAGGCTGTGAACCGGGGCAGTGGGTTGGGGGCCTTTGTCCCATGGTCTGCTGGTCACGGGCAGAAGGCAGCACGTCTTAGGATCTTGGGGAAACACGGAATGGAGTGTTGGTTATTCCATCCTAGTCTCCCTTCCCCTCTTTAAACTTTTAAGCCTTCACTTGCAAAGTGCAGCATCTTAGAAATTACATTTAACATTTAACAATGTAGATAGACAACCTTGTCATAAAAATAGGTTTGTTAAAAAATGATTTCTTTGAGAGTGAACACACACACACAGAGGGATTCTTTGAACATGTCTACCTGCAGGTTCACCACCCAGTTTGCTGTAACAGCCATCCTGGCTGAAGCCAGGTGCCTGGAACTCCATTAGCGTCTTCCATGTGGATGGCAGGGGCCCAAGAATTTGGGATATTTTCTACTGCTTTCCCGGGTGCATTAGCAGGAAACTGGATCAGAAACAGAGCAATCTGAACTCCAACTAGCACTCTGATGTGACACGCTCGTGTTGCAAGTGGCAGCTTAACCCACTGTGGCACAACACTGGACCCCTAGACATTTTTTAAAAAAAGATTGATTTATTTGCAAGGCAGAGTTAGAAAGATTTTCTCTCTGCTGGTTCACTCCCTGAATGGAGTTGGGCTGGTCTGAAGGCAGGACCCAGGAGCTTCTTCTGGGTCTCCCATGTAGGTACAGGGGCCTAAGTCTTGGGCCATATTGCATTGCTTTCCCAGGCACATTAGCAGAGAGCTGGATCGAAAGTGGAGCAGCCAGGACTTGGACTGGCACCCATAGGGGATGCTGGCACCATGGGTGGTGACTTTCTCCACTAGGCCATAGCAGCAGCCCCTAGAAATAGTTTTAAAATATTTTCCTGATTGTAAAAATAATACATGTTTGTCATTTAAAAAACATAATACCTTGGGAATATAATGAATTCCACCACTTAGAATAAGAATGGTTCATTCAGGCTTTCATGTGTTCTGCTGCCCTCCTTTTCACGCATAGCAATCTATGGAGCCATATTAGCGAGATTGGGCACATGGTGATGACAGATTGACAGCTTGCTTTTGTCCTTAAACTTTCAAAACTTTTTTGTCCTTAAGAGTTGACGAGTACCATTCATTTAAAGTTACAATAATAGGAAAGGGAATAGGCTAGGTTTTGGTCACACAGAGTGTGTGTGTGTGCGTCCCTGTGTGTGTGCACACCCATATACATGATTGTATTTTCCAGCTTCTTCCCCAAAGAGGTGATAGATGTTGCCTCTGCCTTCTCAGACTTTCCAATCTCGTGCAAGAAATAATATGTGTACATAATTAACTTCAAATCGGTGGCAGTGCATAATAAATCATGAATTCCTCAGAGGGAGCTTTGAGCTGGGCTGAATCCTCATATGCATATTCTGGGCGTTTGCCTGTTCTAGTGGCTGACACTGCAGAACCAGCACAATCTCCAGGCTCCCAAACCCCAGCATCTGGGAGTGAACAGCGTCCGCTTCTCAGATGCAGAGATCATTGGAAGGCTTGGTAAGCCCAGGACAAAGGGATGCTGGAACCACACGGACCTGTGTCCTTTTCATTGTTCCCCACCCCTGCAAGGTCGCGCTGCCAACGCTCCATTTTGTCGGAGGCAATTAGAGTCCCTGGTAGGCAAGCCACCTGTGTCTGGCATGTTTTGAGGGTGGGGAATAGAGGAGATGCTCAAAGGGAAAGAAGAAGCTTTGCTCCTCCCCGCTTGGCGTGCAGTGGGAAAACACTAATTTAGAATAATTAGAGCTAAGTAATGGAGAGCCGTAATGGGACGTTAGCCATGCATGTGACAGTGGGCAATTGCCCCTGCTAATGAGGAGACGAGACCCTGTCTCTAGTATTTCAGAGACTTGACTGACTTCCCACGTGAGAAGTGAGGCTTTCACATAGGAGGGCTCTGGGAGATGGGAGGTGAACCTGCAACAGAATGAATGTCCCTGAGTCAGAGGCAGAGTGTGCTCAGGATGTGTGTCTCTCCTGGTGTGTTTCGTATACTGGTCTTCAGTGCCTGGGCATCATTATTATTATTATTATTATTTGACAGGCAGAGTGGACAGTGAGAGAGAGAGACAGAGAGAAAGGTCTTCCTTTTGCCGTTGGTTTACCCTCCAATGGCCGCCGCGGCCGGCGTGCTGCGGCCGGCGCACCGCGCTGATCTCAAGCCAGGAGCCAGGAGCTTCTCCAGGTCTCCCATGGGGTGCAGGGCCCAAGGACTTGGGCCATCCTCCACTGCACTCCCGGGCCACAGCAGAGAGCTGGCCTGGAAGAGGGGCAACCGGGACAGAATCCGGTGCCCCGATCGGGACTAGAACCCGGTGCGCCAGTGCCGCAGGCAGAGGATTAGCCTAGTGAGCCGCGGCACCGTTGGGCATCATTATTTTTAAAACATATGGGCCAAAGAGGATTTGGGGCAGGTGGGGACATTTTTATCAAATGCTCCAATAGTAAGATGCCTTCTGGTCATTCCTATGTTGTAGTGGCTCTACTTTTCTTGGTAGGTGACACCATCCATTTACTAGGTTGAGCACTAAGGCTCTTCTCCTTTGGCGTCCACCCAGGGAGTTAGACTGTAAGTGGGTGAGACCTCTGCTTCCACTCTTCCAACCAGTGAAGCCAGATCCTGAGAAGTAACTAGGCCCAGGCTGCCGTGAGACAAGCAAGGAAGGGTCTTTGTGCAGGCGGTCTCTCTGAGGCCTGTTCATGACCTCACAAAATCCAATTACATGCTCACCTTTCTCAAGTCGCCACAGCTGTCATAATCTAGTATTCAGATCATTTGTGTCTGACATTCTAATCCAGCTGTTTCTGTGCCCAATCCTCTTCTGCTTCATTTCATCCTCTGAAGCAAACAGATGCTGCCAGGTTCCGTGTCTCGCCCTGGGGGTGAGGGCTCTTGCCCCTTTGGCCAAGAACTCTCTCAGGAGCTGGTGACCTCAGTAGGGAGTTTCCAGATTCAGCTTGGTGTCAGTCCCCAAAGCCAGGATGTGGGGAGTAGCCGGAAGAGCAGGCCCCACACGGCCCCACCCCTCCAGGGGCCATAGCTACCCATGATCTAATTTTAATCGCAGAGGACATAATTTTTGACACCAAGAGACAGGCCAAAGGATTTCACATAGCAAATGTGATGTCTCAAGAATGTTCAGATGTAACTATGCCTTTTCCAGTCTCTGCTTGAACGTGAGACTTCAGTTATCGAAGGGAGAAGGCCTTAGACTGGCTTTTCCCCCTTGGTGATTGGGGGCAGTGAAGACCTAGGGGCCACCTATGGCTTTTGTGGTTGGGACTCTAGAGAGCTGACTGGTCAGCCTTCCAAAAAGGAGGAGCTGGTGTTGTCAAGCTTTCGGTTGTCTCTCCTGGGAGAGTTTTCAGAATTCTGGGGATTGTGTTTGTACTCACTGCTCATGGGACAATCCCATCACACTCGGTCCATGGCAATTTCATTTGACCTTATTTGGTAAGGCAGACCCTCCCCCACCTACCAGCAAGGATTTGCATTTATTTCTCCTTGGTACAGACCTTACTTGCCCCTCTTCATTTAAGGAAAGGGGTCGCCATTGTACCGGAAACCCCAATTCCTGAAACAAGGAAAATCGTGGCAGGGGACAAGCGGTCCAGCTCCAGGTGGGGATTTTCCAGAGGATTCTCCCTCCCTCTCCCCCACCCAACGGCCATGCTCTGTAGCCGGAGCTCTGTGCCACATACTGGAGTCTGCCGAAAGATATCAACAGAGGGGTAGAGTCCTGAGGATTTTCCTCATGTGCTCACTTGGAAAAGCAGACTAAAATGAAGTCAGAGAATTTACACCTGCTCAGTAGGGACCCTTCTGTACTAGCTTAACAATGATGCTCTTGGTCTTGTGACCAAGGAATTTTTTTTTTTCTGAGCGTGACAAGAAGTTGGAATTTAGGCTGTTGTAGAATAATAATGGCAAAAGCAATAAGCTTGGTTTCTGGTCAGACCAAGTAGTGTGCCCCTACCAGATAAAGTTGTGAATGGTCACTACCAGGGAGGTAATCCGTTTATATGACTTGGCCCAGCCCATGTTTACCATCTAGAATTCACAAAAATATAGGGGTACAGCGTGGCATGTTTTTCTTATTCTTTCAAAGATTTAGCTGTTTTCAAAGTCAGAGAGGAGAGACAGAGAGGGAGAGAGACAACTTCCATATGCTGGTTCCCTCCCCAGGTGGTGGCAATGGTCAGGGTTGGGCCAGGATGAAGCCAGAAACTCCATCATGGTCTCTCACGTGGGTGCAGGCGCAAAGCACTTGGGCCATCATCCACTGCTTTCTAAGGTACACTAGCAGGGAGCTAGATTGGAAGTGGAGCAGTGGGGACACAAACTGGGGCCCATGTGGGACGTCAGTGTTGCAGGCAGCGGCTCTACCTGCTATGCCACAATTCCAGCCCCAGAATCTTCTGCGTGCACAGTTAGTGGTATTCATTTGGTAAGGGAGGCCTGACCACCCTTGTGGTGCGTGCGTTGCTCGGCCAGCAGCTGAGCTCTAAGGCAGAGATCTCTGAGCACACAGCCCCTGGCTTAGGAGTCCCCCTCCAGCTCCAGGATGGTGTCCCAGCTTCCTGATGATCTGGTCAGACTACTCCTTCCAGCCTCGCCTCAGGGGACTCTGACTGTGCCCTCTGCGTTCCAGTCACACTTAGGACTTTCGGCTTTCTTTTGAAAGCTAACATTTATTCAATGTGTTCTGTACCCACTCATTAAACATTTTGCTGAGAATTCTGAGTTCCCTTACTTGGTCTCAGTGATGACCCTAGAACAAAGGCAGAGAAGTGACGTAACTCACCTAAGCTCACATAGAACAAAGACAGAGAAATGGGGTAGTTCCTTAATAGTGAGTTCACTTAAGATCATATAGTTAAGAAGTGGTAACTTTTTTTTTTTTTTTTTTTTTTTTTTTAAGATTTATTTGAGAGGCAGAGTGATACAAAGAGCAGTCTTCCATCTGCTGGTTCACTTCTCAAATGGCTGTGATGGCCAGAGCTGGGCCAGGCCAAAGCCAGGACCAGGAATTTCTTCTGGGTCTCCCACATGGGTGCAGGAGCTCAAGCAATTGGGCCATATTCCACTGCTTTCCCAGGCCATCAGCAGAGAGCTGGATCTGAAGTGGAGCAACTGGGACTTGAACCGGCACCATGTGGGATGCCAGCACTGCAGGCAGAGGCTTAACCTATAAGCCACAGCGCTGGCCCCAAGCAATACCTCTGTAGTTTGACCACACTGCTAATGCTCCTACCACTCGGCTCCACTGCCTTCCCTCCTGAGGGTACCCTGTTCTCTCTTCCCTTACCAGGATTCTTTTTCTCTCTTTTCCAGCATCCTGATGGGGTTGCTCTTGTCCTCACGGTTCTGGATGGACCCCCACAATGTCCACTTGAATCTAAGCCAGTGGGAAGGGAGAAAACAGAAGGGGAGCACTCCCTCACCCTTGTCCCCTAAGGATCCAATGTCACATTTACGCTACTCGCCTCTGCTCACACACTGTTAGGCAGAACTAAGTCACGTAGCTGTGCCTGGCTGCCCGGGAGATGGTTGGGAACTGTATTCTGGAAGGCCGTGTGTGCAGAGAGAAACTATAAATATTACTGCATGTCTGTGTCTGCTCATGCTTCTGTAACAAAGCACCTAACTCGGTAATTTACAAACAATAGAAACCCATCTCTCACAGTTCTGGAGCCTAGGAAATCAAAGAACAAGGCCTTGGCAAGTTGGACGTCAGGCCCACTCTTGGAGAGGTGCCCTCACCTAGCCGAGGGCTAGAAGAGCATGGGGCCTGAGTGTTTCCCTCGTGCCCTTTTGTAAGGCATTAATCCATTCCTGAGACATCTGTTCACTGGGGAGTCTATCTGGGATGCATACAGGGTACTTCAAAGAGTTCCTGGAAAATGGAGTTAATGAGTTCATTTTGGTGCAAAAAATGTGAAATTCATGCATGAATTTTTCATAATGCATATTTTCCACAAACTTTTTAAAGGCCTCTCCTAAGGTTTCTTCATGAACTTTTTGAAACACTCTCATTTGTCCTGTGTTGAGTAAAACCAACTTGTGGAGTGATGGGTATTTAGTTATTGAAATAGAATTTATTTTACAGAATCCAGTGTCTCCACATTGAGAATTATCTGGCTGTAACAATCTGTGGGTATTTGCATTGCTGAGTGAGTCTATTTTGTGGAACAGCTGGGGAGTGTAATTTTGTCAGAGAAGGCTTTCTGGAAGAGGCGTCGTCTGAGTTTTGAAGGATGTGTAGGAGTTAGCTGGCAAAGATGAACAAAGGTGTGTCAGGAGCATTTCCAGAATTTTCACCTATTTGTTTTTATTTGAAAGGCAAACCCCCTGAGTTGAACTCAGTACAGGTCTCTGACTCAGGGTCAGAGGCAGGAACCCAATTCCTAGAGCCATCACCACTGCTGCCCAGGATCTGCATTGGCAGGAAGCTGGAGTCGGGAATCAAACCCGGGCACTCTGACCTGGGTGTCCGCTGCTTTAGTTGGCGTCTTAACCACTAGGCCAAACGCCTGCTGAGTGTTTGAATTTCCTCAACTGGAGGGGAAGGAAAGGGGCAGAGTTTCAGAGGCAGAGATTCTGCTGCTGTGGGGAAAGTCCCGTGTGGTGGGAGAATAAGGGGCTGAGAGGACGTAGGGCAGAACCCTGGTGTCAAGATGATTCCCGAGTGTTCGGTAGGGCAACCGGAAGTAGATGGGCAGCACGACTCCATGTAGCATGACCCTCGCACAGCCTGCAGTACCCAGCGTGCCCTGGGTCTGGACGCCATCTTGATTTCACGAAGCCAAAGCTTTTCCCCTCCAGAGATTCAGCTCCTATTTTATGATGAATATTGATGAGAAAGGAGGAGTTTGCTTTGCAGCCATTTTTCTGATAGTCGCCTGATCTGTGACACTAGGGAAATCTGTTCGCAATTTGTGCTGAATTCTTAATTTGAATTTCGAGATTCTTCTATAGGTACAAATGACCTAGTACTATGGAAGTTTATTTTTAAATAAAAATAAGTAACTTTAAAAATAGTCCAACTATTTACAATGAAGTTAATCTAAAATTAAGTTCTTTCAAGTTCTTGTCTGTGGAAAGACATTTTACAACTGATGAGGAAAGGAATTCAATGGAGCAGACCAAGGAAGAAGAATCTCACATAGATCAGAAAATAGGATTGTCCACTCTTAAAAGGCTATTCAATGAGCAGGTCTACCCCCAGGGGTCAAAGGTCAGAATGTTTCACTATATTTACTTGTAAGTATTTTTCACTTGTAACACAATGAATTTGGTTGGAATCTCTTATCTTGGAGCATCTGCAGGGTGCAGAGTCTGAGGAATCCCTGTAGTTTTAAACTCTCTTGTGAATTCTAACCTCTCTTTCCAGAGAGTTCAAAGAGGTGAAGTTGGGGGATTTTATCCACAATCTAGGGCTGGACACCAAGGCTAATTAGAAAACCATCTTTTGAGCATTTGTAGCGAACACTGGCTCCTTATTTTCATGGTGTTAAGTTCACAGTATGGTTTTCAGTAAGATTACACCTGAAGAATTGTTCTTGATCTTCTTTCCATGGCACATGCAAGGATTGTGGAGCTCTTCCCAGTATTGTGGCTCCTGTGGGCTCAGACTAGGAGCTGTGGAGGGGCCTGCCTGGGGCAAGCTTTTGCATCCCTGTGAGGTATCTGTGTAGTTTCAGTTGGTTTTTAAAAAATGTTTATTTTCATATACATGAAAGGCAGAGAGCATGAGTGAGTGCTTCCATCCACTGGTTCACTCTTCAAGTGCCCATAACAGCCAGTGCTGGACAAGGCCAAATTCTATCCTGGTCTCCTACATGGGTGGCAGAGGCCCAAGCACTTGAACCATCATCTGCCCCCCTCCTCCCTCACCCTCCTACCCACACCCTGCCATGTGCCTCATGCATCAGTAGGAAGCTGGATCAGAAGTCGAGTGACTGGGACTTGGGTGTGGAATGCAGATGTCCCAAGCAGCAAGTTTATCTGCCGTGCCACAACGCCAGCCTCTCTGGTGGTGTTGAATACAGCAACTCCACGTGCCTTCCAGCCCCAGGAGAAAACCACTGCATGCTCACAGTTTATTCTCTAGTAAAGAAAGCTGACCACACACACACACTTATGTGTGTGCGCATATGGGTGGTTCCAAAGGTTCATGGAAAAATGGAATTAAAATATAAGCTGATGTGGGTGCAAAAAAGTTAGAAATCCATACATATTTTTCCAAAGTTCACATTTCTGTGATTTTTTTTAAGACTTCTAGAATATGTGTGTGGGTCTAGGAAGGCTTATTGAACAAAATATTACTGATTTTCGGGTTCTGGGATTGTAGAAGTTTCTGTCTTCCTGTTTGTTTTCTTCTGTCTTTTCTACATCGCTGGTTTTCCTTTTCCCTTGTTTGTATTTCTGAGTTTCCCACGACTGAATTGTTTAAGCAAAAAGAAAAACAAACAAAAAGCTCAGGAAAGGCTCACATATTATTTCGTTGTAGGATTTTTTTGTCTCTACCGCACATGTCCACCATTGCTTGGCCCTCAAACTGTGGGTGAGTTTGCGAGTGATAGCATGCCACTGTCTTTTCCCATGAAATCATGTTCTCTTCCTTTTAAATGAATGTTGCTCGAAGCAGCTTCCTCAAGAAATCTTCCTAGGTTAAACAGATGCACTATGATTTTTTTTTTTCTGTCCTCTCCTGATACATTAATTGACATCTATTTGATGTTGTTTCATGTGTCTATGGTGTTTTGTGTGTAACTTCTGATCTCAACAGCTGGACAGTGGTAAATTTCCTGAGGTCAAGAACCACAGCTTCTCATTCCTTTGTCTCTGACTTTCCCTGCCACTGTAATGCCCATCATTCAAACCCCAGATAAATCTGATTGGAAAAGTGCAGGGCTGGTAGATTTGGGACAGGCAGGGTCATTCACACACCTGCTGAGGGTTAGATTTGCCTTGGAGGCTGAGCACTAGTGCTTTACGCTGCATTTCAAAATGAATGCAGCCGGTAAGATCATGAATTCTAGATAAGCACATTTTGGCTGGGTTTATCCTTGAACTTTCTCAATATGGGTGTTTTTTTTTAATTCTAAATTTTGGATTAACATGTAATGCTTGTACATTCATAAAGGGTACAGTGTAATATTTCAACACATGCATGGCATAAACTGAGCGGATCTCTGTTTCCTTATGTTTTCTCTGTTTGGCGCCTGCCAGCTCCTCTGCTTCAGTTCTTTATACAGAGTATGGTACGTTGTTGTGAGCTGTAGTCACCCAGTGTGCTGCAAACACCAGGACCCCTTACCCAATCTAGTGCTCATTATCCAACCTCCCTCCGTCCCATTCCCACCCCCTGCTGCTTCCCAGCCTCTAATCATTACTATTTTAAATTCAAATGAAATTTATATGTGAAATTATTTTTGAACTTCTACAAATGGGAGACAATACGCAGTATTTGTGGTTAGCTTATTTCACTTAATATTTTGCACAAACATCAGAATTTCATTCTTTTTAATGGCTGAATGATATTCCATTGGGTGTGTACACTCCATTTTCCTTAATCATCCATCCATTGTTGGACACCCTGATTGATCCCATGTCTTGGCTATTGTGAGTGGCATGCTGCAATGAACATGGAAGTGCAGGCATCTTGTTCATATGCTGGGGTAAGGTAAAAGCTCACTGTAGTCTCGATTTGTATTTTCCTGATGGCTTAGGATATTGAGCATCTTTTCATCTATTTGTTGGCCATTTGTATTTCTTTGGAGAACTGTCTATTTGGATCCTTTGCCCATTTATTCAGTCATTTGTTCTTGCTGTTGACTTTTTACAGAGTTCCTTATATACTCCTATATATCTTTGTAAGAGAAATAGCTTTCAGATCTTTTCTCTCATTCTGTCAGTTGGCTCTTCCCACTGGTGTGCAGAAGCTTCTTAGCTGTACATAATATCATTTGGCTATTTTTGCTTTGTTGCCTATGTTTTTGGGGTCTTATCCAAAAAACGTCACCTGTGCCAATGTCTTGAAGTGTTTCCCCCGTGTTTTCTTCTAGTAATCCCTTGTCTTACATTTCCATTTCCATTGGCCTATGTGTCTGTTTTTACACCCCTACCATATTGTTTTGGTTATAATAGCCTTGTTGTATGTCTTGAAATCTGATATTGTATTACTTTCAGCTTTCTTCTTGTTCAAGATTTTTGTTGCTGTTTTGGGTTTTGGGTTTTTGGTGTTTCTATAAGAATTTAAAGATGATTTGTATAGTTCTGTGAAAAAATGTCATTGATATTTTGATTGGGATTACATTGAATCTATAAATTCCTTTCTGCTGTATAGGCATTTTAATATTAATTTTTCAGTCCATGGGGATGGGAGGTCGTGTGTGTGTGTACCTGTGTGTGCCTTATTTAGTTACTTTGATAAGTATTTTGTAATTTTCTGTAGAGGTCGTTCATCTTCTTGGTTAAATTTTTTCCAGAGTATCTTCTTTGTTGTTGTTATTGTGAATGAGATTGCTTTTATAATCTCTGCAAGTTTATTATTGGTGTATAAAAACATTGCTGATTTTTATGTTTATTTTGTATCCTGCAACTTTACAGAGTTAATTTATCAGTGTTTAGCAGGTTTTTGGTATAATCTATAGATTTCTTCGTGTAGAGAATCATTATCTGCAAAGAGGGATAGTTTGACTTATTTTCCTAATCGTATGTCTTTTAATACTTCATTTTGTGTAGTGGATCCTGTTAAAATTTTCAGTATTATAACTGACAGAATTAAAAAGATGAGAACAATCCAACATGGGAAGCAGGATACAAAGCAGACTCATAGAATGGCAGATGTCCTAAACAGCACTCTGGCCTCAGAATCAGCCCTTAAGGCATTCGGATCTGGCTAAAAAGCCCATGAGACTTTCTCAGGCATGGAAAGCCAAGACATTGGCCAAAAAAAAAAAAAAAAAATGACCTAAATGAAAGATCTCTGTGAGTGAGATCCCAGTGGAAAGATGGGCCATCAAAGAAGGAGGTACCTTTCTCTGAAGGGAGGATAGAACTTCCACTTTGACTATGGCCTTGTCTAAATAAGATGGAGTTGGTGAACTCAAGAGGCTTCCATAGCCTTGGCAGCTGATGACAAGAGCCTCAGGTGATTACTGACGTCATCAATAAAAGTGTCAATTGTTAAATCAACAACAGGAGTCACTGTGCACCTACTCCCCATGTGGGACCTCTGTCCTTAATGTGTTGTACTATGTGAATTAACGGTATCACTAGTACTCAAACAGTACTTTATACTTTGTGTTTCTGTGTGGGTGCAAACTGTTGAATTTTTACTTAGTATATACTAAATGGATCTTCTGTATATAAAGATAATTGAAAATCAATCTTGATGAAGAATGGGATGGGAGAAGGAGTGGGAGATGGGATGGTTGTGGGTGGGAGGGTGATTATGGGGGGAAAAAGCCGCTATAATCCAAAAGCTGTACTTTAGAAATTTATATTTATTAAATAAAAGTTAAAAAAAATTCAGTATTATAAAGAATAAGATCTGGTTCCAGATCTTGAGAGGAAATTCTTTCATATTTTCCTTGTTCAATATGATATTGCTTGCAGATTTATTATATATAGCCTATATTATCTTCGTATATGTTCCTTGTTTACCCAACTTAAGACTTTTTTTAATCATGAATGGATATTGAATTTTATCAAATGCCTTTTCTGTGTCAGTTAAGATGGTCATGTGATTTTTTATTCTTCATTCTGTTGATGTGATATATTACATTTATTGATTTTTGTATGTTGAATCATCCCTGCTTCCCTCAGATAAGTTTCCTGTTGTCAGGGTGAATGATCTTTCTGTTGTGTGATTGGACTCAATTTGTTAGACTTTATTGAGAATTTTATCAAATATTTCAAGGATATTGGTCTCGAGGCTGGTGCTGTGGTGTAGCAGGTTAAGCTGCCACCTGCAGCGCTGACACCCCATATGAGTGCTGGTTTGTGTCCCCGGCTACTCCACTTCTAATCTAGCTCCCTGCTAATGTACCTGGGGAAGCAGTGGAGGATGGCCCAAGTGCTTGGGCCCCTGCACCCATGTGGGAAACCTGGAAGAAGCTCCTGGCTTCAGCCTGGCCTCTTTATCTCTTTCTCTTCCTTTCTCTCTGTAACTCTGTCTTTCAAATGAATAGAATAAATCTTTTTTTAAAAAAAGTCAAGGATATTGGTCTATGATTTCCTTTGTTGTGTGCTTGTTTGGTTTGGAATCAAGGAAACACTGGCCTTGTAGAATGTTTTGAAGGGTTCCTCCTTCAGTTTTTGGAATTGTTTGACTCGGCAGTGGTGAAGCCATTCAGCCCTAGATTTCTCTTTGTTGAGAGACTGTTATTACTCAGTCTCATCACTGGTTATTGGTGTGTTCAGATTTTTTGTGTCCTCTTGGTGCAATCATGATAATTTATATGTATCCAGAAGTTTGTACATGTACTCTAGCCTTTCCTATGTGTTGGCATGTAGTTGTAATTGTCCTTAATGATCATTTTTATTTCTGTGGTGTCAGTTGTGATATAACCTCTTTCATCTCTCATTTGAGTCTTTTTTTCTTGTGTAACTAAAGCTTTCTAAACTGTGTTTATCTTCAATAAACTAACTCTTCACTTCAGTAATCTTTTTATTTTTTAATGATTTATTTATTTGAAGGAGTTAGAGCTTCTATCTGCTGGTTGACTCCTCAGATGACCACAATGGCCAGGGCTGGGACAGGATTAAGCTAGAAGCATGGTTCTTTTTCCCTGGTCTCCCATGGGTGGCAGGGCCTCAAGTACTTGGGCTATCTTCTGCTGTTTTCCCCAAGCCATTAGCAGAGAACTGGGTTGGAAGTGAAGCAGCTGGGACATGAGCTGGTGCCCAAATGAGATGCTGGTGTCACAGGCAGCATCTTAACCCACTAGGCCACAATACTAGCCTCTGTATTGTGTTCTTTTTTCTTTTTCTTTCTTTCTTTCTTTATTTTTTTTTGACAGGCAGAGTGGACAGTGAGAGAGACAGAGAGAAAGGTCTTCCTTTTCCATTGGTTCACCCTCCAATGGCCACTGTGGCTGGTGCGCTGCAGCTGGCACACCGTGCTGATCCGAAGCCAGGAGCCAGGTGATTCCTGCTGGTCTCCCATGGGGTGCAGGGCCCAAGCACTTGGGCCATCCTCCACTGCACTCTTGGGCCACAGCAGAGAGCTGGCCTGGAAGAGGAGCAACCGGGACAGAATCTGGCGCCCTGACTGGGACTAGAACCCGGGGTGCTGGCCACAGGCAGAGGATTAGCCTAGTGAGCTGTGGCGCCAGCCTATAGTGTGGTTTAACCCTGGTGCTTCCTTGGTGACTTTTGTCTAGATGACTTATCTATCGATGAAAGTAGGGTGTTGAAGTTCCCTACTATTATTGTGTTGGAGCTTAGCTCTTCCTTTAGATCCAATAATTGTTTTATAAAATGGGATGCTCTTACTGTAGGTGCATATATATTTGCAATTCTTGTATCTTCTGTTGAGTTGATCTCTTGCTCATTATGTAGGAACTGTCTTTATCTCTTGTTATCAGACAATAAAGACTATGACAAAAATTATAAGTACTCCTGTTCACATTTGGTTTCCATTTGCATGGAGTACTTTTTTCTATCTTTTCACTTTCAGTATGTTTGTGTCTTTACTGGTAAAGTGAGTTTCCTGTAAGCAGTATACTGATGGTTCTGTTTTTTTTTTTTTTCTTTTTTTTTTAAACCAATCAGCCCTTTCTGGATCTTTGAATTGGGGAATTTGTTCATTTATATTCAAAGCTATTAATGATAAACAATATCATAGTCCTGTCATATTTTTCTTTGAAATTTCTCCTGTTTTGAATATTCTTTGTTATTTTTGCAGGCTGTTTTATTTTTCACATATTTTCATGATGATAGTTGTCTTTCTGTTTCTATATGTAGGGAATCCTTAAGCATCTTTTGTAAGGTTGGTATGATGGTGACAAATTCCTTCAGTATTTACTTGTCATGGAAGGTCTTTCTTTCCTTCATCCATGAAAGATAGTTTAGCTGGGTACAATATTCTTGGTTGGCAGTTCTTTTCTTTCATAACTTACAATATATCGTCCCACTTCCACCTGGCCTATAAGTTTTCTATTGAAAAATCTGCTGTTAATCTAGTGAGAGTTCCCCTATAAGTAACCTGGTGCTTTTCTCTTGCAAATTTTAGAATTCTCTCTTTGTGTTGTACTTTTGAGAGTTTGATTGTGATGTGTCCCAGTAGGGACTTTTTTTGGTCATATCTATTTTGTCCTGTGGGCCTCCTGTACTTGGAGGTCTATATCTTTCTCCAGTTTGGGGGGATTTCCAGCTATTACTTCACTGAAGGTTTTCTGCACTTTTATTCTTTTCTCCTCCAGAAATTCCCATTATGTGACTATGCACTTAATGATATCCTAAGAATCTCAGAGGCTTCTGACTATTTTTTGTTTGTATTGTTGGTTTTTATCTCTAAAATTTTTGTTTGATCCCTTTTTTTTAAAAGATCTTTTGAATTTTACTTATCTGAAAGGCAGAGTTCCAGACAGAAAGATATATATGAGAGAGAGAAGCTTCCATTTGCTGGTTCACCTCCCAGATGGCTTCAATGTCCAGGGCTGGGCCAGACTGAAGCCAGGAGTCTCTTCAGGGTTTCCCATGTGGGTGCAGGAGCACAAGTACTTGGGTCATCTTCCACTGCTTTGCCAAGTGCATTAGCAGGGAGCTGGACTGGAAATGGAGAAGCCAGGATATGAACTGGCACCCATATGGGATGCCAGTGTTGCAAGCCGTGGCATAACCCACTGCACCACAATACCAGCCCCTTGATTCTTTTTTGATATCTATCTCTTCGCTGAATTTCTCATTCATAGTATGCCTTAATTTCCTAATTTCATTTAACTGCCTGTGTCCTCTTGTGTTTTTTTGAATATCCTTATGTCATTCTTTTGAATTCTTTATTAGGCATTTTGTCTACCTTCCTTTCTTTGTGGTCTACTACTAAAGAGCTTTTGTGTTCCTTTTAGGTGGTCATATTGCCTTGCTTTTTTGTGCTTCTTGTATTCTTTTGATATTTTCACACCTGGCAGCTCCATTATTTCTATTACTTTTAAAGAGTGGCATTTGTGGATTGAAGGTTTTTCTTGGTATTGGTTTGGCTACTTCGGCTTTAGTTCCGGTTGGACATTGTATTGTCTTCCTGTACCTTCTTTTGCTATAGTAGATGATAGCAGAGGCTGGGGTTTATGGCACTCCTAGGGCTCAGTGGAGTTGTTTGGATTCCTGTCATGCAGTCTTTCAACCACTGTCCTCACAAGGGGTCAAAGCCTCAGGACTGTGCTGGCACTGTTAGCAAGCCAGGTGCTTGCAAAGTTCTGAACACAGACCTGAACGTATGCATGTTCCTGAGCAGCACTGGGAAGACCAGGATGGAGTCACAGGAGCCCTGACCAGGTGTCCTGGTGTGCATGGGTCCCAGCAGCAGTGAGGGATGTCCTTTTGGGAATGGAGAAGGAGATGAAGTGAGGGTTATAGGCCCTGGTCCAAGGTGGGCATTATCCCTCTGTCGCTCTGCACTCCTTGTCACTTGGAGTACAGACTGCTTTGTGGGCTAGGATGCCGGGGTCATAGCTGTTCTGCTCCATCCAGTTAGATTCGCGAGGCTGCAGTCTTTTTTGTTAGTGTGGTAGACTGGGGGTCCCCAGAATAGGGATATATAGGGGCTTCTGTCTCCCAGGGCAGTTTGGATTCCAACAGTGATTTGTTTCTGAAGCTGGTACCACACTGCCACATCTGTGCTCTGGAGGTATGGAGGAATATAATGTAAATTCATTCTCTGAATCAAAGCAACCAGCAGTGAGGTCCCTGGGCAGCTCTTCTTCCTGTGGATTCATCGTGTTGCCAGGACTACCTCCAAGGTGATTGTGCAGGTGGGTTCTGCTCAGGCTTGAACTTCAGCAAACACTTAGAAGCAAAGAAAATTCTTAGAAAGCCATTCAACCACGCATTTCAATTTAGATCTCATTGATCCCATGTTAGCATATATAGAGAAGGTTATTAAAGTCCATGGTTGAATGGTTTCTGCTCTGGCCTCTGCCTGTCACAGAGGAGCTTGTCATGGCTGGGGGTACCCAGACAGCAAGGCTGGGCCACAGGCATCCTCAAGGCTTGTAGGAGTTGGAGACACAACTCCCTATAGTCATGGTAACCGCAGGGGAAAAGTCCCCCTCTCCCACTTCATTCCTACCAAAAATTCCTCTTCAAGGATTCAGTGAAGAAAACAGATACACGTCACCTGCATTGGAGAGCCCTTACTTTGTAACTCAGATAAAAACACAAAGTGGAAAGCATTTGAGCAAAGAATGAGACATACTCAACTAATGCAGTTGAAGGGAGCAGCTGGGGTTGGTGCCCTCCATGATGTTGCCTGCAACCTGGACCACGGAGGTCTTGTCTGGACTTCTGTTTCTCTTCCCTGTCCTACTGAGGCTGGTAGTGTTCAATCAATCTCCTTCCCTAACCCCAGGATGTATGCAGAGCTGAGCCTTGGTGCTGCTGATGTCCACTGTACCTTGAACAAGGCACACCCTGGAGCACAGGCTATTGGATGCTATGGTTTCTTAGACCTTCAGGGAGACCTCTGGGCATGGCAGCAACTCTCTGCCATTTGTGGAAACTTGAATTTGTTTGGGATGATAGCAAGACTTGTGGGCTTGGGCATTACGTTCCTTAAGTAACTGTAGAGACAGATGTTTGGTTCAGTTAACACTTGGGATGCCTGCATCCGCATCGGAGTGCCTGGGTGTCAGACCTGGACCTGGATTGAGTTCCATGCATCTGGCTTTGGCCTGGTCTAGCCCTGGCTGTTGCAGGCATCATTTGGGAAGTAAATCAGCAAGTGAAGATTTCTCTTTCTGTCTCTGCCTATAAAATATATAAAATAAAAAATGGTAGAGGTGAAGCCTAAGGAAGAAGATCATCTGCAATCATATCATCTGTGCTAATCTTCTTAGTCCTGGAATATATGTTCATATAACATATTCCTCTGTGTATCACGTAACTGCCTGAGTAGCCATAGTGTTAGTAAGAAGTCCAGTATTTTCCTCTTGAATTCTGTCCTGTAAGATATCCCTCTACTGCCTTATATGTTGGAAAAACTCCATGGACTTCCTTGATCTGGAAAGGTTTGGCCCTGCTTTCAAATGCCTGGCAGGAGTAGCACAAGAAATTCTAGTCCTTTGTCTGCCAACCATGGCTTCTGTTGTGTGTAGTTTCCTGGCAGATCAGCTCTGTGCTCTGGGACACTTTGACACCCTCTGGAGTATGACAGAAGTACATCACACTTCAGCTTCAAGGTCACGGTCACAATTTTCTTTTTATTATTTTTATTATATATTTAAATTATACAAGTCTCATACATTTCCTTTATACCATTATAGGAACACAGTGGCATTTCTCACCTATCCTCCAACCCTTCCTCCCCCTCCTTCTCGGATTCCCACTCTTAATTCTTTTTTTAAAGATTTATTTATTTATTTGAAAGAGTTATACACACAGAAGAGGCAGAGAGAGAGAGAGAGAGAGAGAGGTCTTCCATCCGCTGGTTCACACCCCAATTGGCCACAGTGGCCAGAGCTGTGCCAATCTGCAGCCAGGAGCCAGGAACTTCTTCTGGGTCTCCCACATGGGCAGGGACCCAAGGACTTGGGCCATATTCTGCTTTCCCAGGCCACAGCAAAGAGCTGGATCGGAAGAGGAGCAGCCAGGACTCGTACTGCCGCCTATATGGGATGCTGGCACCGCAGGTGGTGGCTTTACCTGCTATCCCACAGTGCCGGCCCCACTCATTCTTAATTTTTACAATGGTTTTTTTAAGTACACTTAATGATCATATAGTTAACATTACCCTAAGTAAAAGAGTTCAATAGTATGAAGAGAAAGCAAACAAACAAAAAATTCATAGTTTTATGAAGTGTGCAGTGATTGAGATGTGGCATGGCCAAGGCAGCTACAAGCCCCTCCAAGATCCCCTAGGCCTTGGGGCCAGATCTAGATGACTGCTTTTTCTCGGGGCAATGTCATGAGCTCACTGCCCTTTGCTGAGGCTGGGTCTTGCTTGGGATCACACTGTGAGTCTCCTAACAGCTTTCCCTCACTTGAATTTCAGTAAGCAGCAATGGGGTGCCACAGACTTCTTGTCCAGATTGAGGCTGGGCACCTCATAGGCCTGCTCATTCCCACAGTGCTCCAGTCCTACTTAACAGGGGCAGAGGGAGCTTTTGCTGAACTCCGCAGAAGACAGAGAGACCCATTACATTGCTATCTATCTCCAGGGTGAGCTTGGTCTCCATCCTACATTTCTATCAAAGTATCTCAAGTAGAATTGTGTTGGAAAATGTTTAACAAACAGATTCCCCCACCTCCAAAAAAAAAAAAAAAAGAAAAAGAAAAAAAAAAAAAGCAACAGCTCTGATTTGCAAAGTTTTCCCATTTCTGTGATGTGTATGCCATTTCCAAGCTGCCAAGTTGAGTGGAGACACAGACAGCACAGGGCTTTGCAGGTTAAGCCCACCCTGGGACATGACTGCCTCAAGGGGCCAGCAGGGGGAGATCTGCTGGGGGGGGGGGGGGGGCTTTTGTCTTTGTCATGAAACTGCTGGAGGCATTTTCTCAGTCAATACATCACATCACACTATATTCTTACAAACTGGGTCATATGGAGCAGTATATTCTCTAATCAAGGCTGAAATAAAGATTCTGAAATTCAGTTTGATACACTTACCAGACATCTTAGAGAACTAAGTTGATTTAAAAAATTTTTTTATTTTCTTTGAAAAGGAGGTGTGGGGGTGGATAGAAATTGTCCAACTGCTGATTTACTTTCTAAATGCTCATCATAGTTGAGGCAGGGCCAGGCTGACACCCAGAACCTGCAACTCAATCCAGGTCGCCCACATTGTTGGCAGGGACTCAAGTTACCAGGGCCATCACCTGCTACCTCCTAGAGCACACAGCAAGGAAGCTGGGATGGAAAGTGGAACTGGAACTTGAACCCTGGTACTCGGACTTCGGGCAGAGGCATCCCAGTTGGCATCCTAACTGCTCTGCCAAGGACCTGCTTTGGTTGTTTTGTGTGTTCAGTTATTGAGTTAAAGAAAACCTGTGCCTGTCAGGTAAACATTTCCTTCCGAACCAACCGCATTAGCCCTGCTTGCCTCCCCTCCTCTCGCCTCCTGCTCCTGTCCCTGTCCCCATCCCCTCCCTCTTTGCTTTGCTGGGGAAACCGAGACATTGAGAGGTAAAGTGCACTGTGCAGGAATCACCGGACTCCATATCCAGACCCTCAAGCCTTGGCTTTTGTTTGTGGTTGAAAGTTGTGCAGCATTTCAATGGAGAACTGCTGATTATTTATAAAGTATTTAGGCCAGGGATTATAATCAATACCTGGTAGCATCAACTTCCTTCAGGCATCTCAGTTATAAATGATGCACATTTCCTTTACTATAAACACTGACATTGTGTTTCAAAAGAACCTCCAGGGATATTTTTTTTCTTTAAACAAAGAAGTACTGAAGTATACAATTTCACTGCCTCTGCCCTGCTCAGGGATATTTGGAAAGGGGATTGCTGGCAGTGGGTTCCAGTCTCCCCACGTGTCAGAACCCCCTCCATGTGTCACCCTGACACCCCAGTTTTGGCTGTCTGCTGCAGTTTTGCCCATGGCCTTGTGAGCATGTGGTAGTAAGGTGCCATTTAGTCAAAGAGAGGAAGCTTATAGGATCTGAGCACTGGTTCAACATAGTTTTATTTGCCTACAACGCAGCAGACACTATTAAGTGCTGAGACTTGTCAGTGAACAAACCAGACAAAATGCCTGCCTTCCTGGCGTTTACATCTGAGTTGGGGTGGGGTGGGGAGTGCACACGGAGAATGAATGAATGAATGAATGAACAAATGAGTGAGAGTCCTTTGGAAATGAGGGCTGGCCTTCTGCTGGGGCAGCACTTAGGTTTTTGTTCAAGGCAACACGAAAACCCTGGAATCTTTCAGAAAGCTTCCAAAAGTTTGTTATCTAGACCTTGACTTTTAAAAAAAAATATTTTATTTTGTTAATTTATTTGAGAGGTAGAGTTCTAGACGGAGAGGGAGAGATGGAGAAAAAAGTCTTAGATCCTGTGGTGCACTCCCCAAATGGCCACAATGGCTAGAGCTGGGCCTATCCGAAGCTGGGGGTTTCCTCTGGGTCTCCCATGTGGGTGCAGCTTCCACTGCTTTCCCAGGCCATAGCAGAGAACTGGATCTGAAAAGAGCAGCCGGGACTCAAACCAATGCCCATGTGGGAGGCTTAGTCCACTGCACCACAGCGCTGGGCCCAGACCCTGACTCTTGAAGGCAGTTGTTTGGAGTCCAGGGACATGGCCAAGTGGCGTTTGGCTGGAAGTCTCCTTTCTGTGGCCTCTTAGACTCAGCCTGGGCTGTTTGGCAGTGCTGTCAGTCACCTTGTCTGAGGGTCCCTGGAAAAGGTGGGCTGGCCTCGCCACAGCTCTCCTCCATGGTCCCACCCACTACACAGGTGGCAGCAGAGGGAAAGATAGGAGGAGCACCAAGTGGAACCAGAGCTCCAGCCCGAGGCCTGGCTTTGCGATTTACTATAGACATCAGGCTGTGTGCTTCCCTTCTCTGAATCTATTTTGTCACCTAGAAAACAGGCAACTAAATCCATCCTCGGGAGTTTTTGTAAAGCTTGCAGTGGCTGTACATGAGAAAAAGTGTTGCAAATCTAATGCACTATTCAATGGGATCTATTTCATATTGTTTTGACATTGAGCTAAAGGTACAGTGAAGGAGGTGCATTGGCTTATGCTTGCTTTGCAATGGCCTCTCTGGCCAGGTTAACAGTATCTGGTTTGACGTTAGATACCGAAGCTCTTTTCAAGTGGGGATTCACATCACCAGTTAGCATTGCAAATATACCCAACTGCGGCAGCATGAGGCTTCTCTCAGCCCCTCTCTTGTAGCGCACGGCTCTCAGGACTTGACCCAGTCCGAAGGTGGGGGCTGCCCTGTTGCTGCTGTTGGAAGGAAGAGATGAGGTGTGTCATGGGCTCAGGCTGCAGTGGGATGAGCAGGTGAGAGAAGGGTTCAGTTGCAGGAGCACTGGAGGAAGAAGGCCTCAGTCAATGGGGACTATGGCCATTTTCACAAGTCTGAACCTCGCTGCCATCTTGCATTAAATTCCATCCTGTAGCGTTTGAAAGAAAAGCAGTTTCCTGGGGTTCTGAACTGCACATGCAAGGTGCACCTTGCACTAGATGACAAACTTCATTTTTTTTCCTTATTTATTTGGAAATCAGAGTTAGAGAGTCACACATGTGTGTGCACGCATACTAACACACTCGCACACACACACACACACACACAGAGGGAGGGAGGGAGAGGGAGAGAGAAAGAGAAAGAAAGATATCTTCTATGTGCTGGTTCGCTCCCCAGATAGCCTCAACAGCCAGTGCTGGGCCGGGTTGAAGCCAGGAGGCTCTTCCCAATCTCCTGCTTGGGTGGTGGGGGCCCAGTCATTTGGGCCATCTTCTGCTGCTTTTCCTAGGCCATTAGCAGGGAGCTGGATTGGAAGTAGAGCAGGCAGGACCTGAACCAATGCCCACATGGAATGCCGGCATCGCAGGTGGTGGCTTCACCTGTTACACCCAATGCCAGCTCCCAGGCTTAATTTTTGATGATTATTTGCCTGGTAGCACAATTCTATCACTTCACAGGGAGGGTCATATTTAGAATATTTCACTTTATTATTTACTTTATTTCAAACTTATTTTCTGAATTTCATTTCTTTGTTTTATTGCTGTATTTATTTTTATATTTGAGAGAGAGCTCTGATTTCCTGGTTTACTCCCCAAATGCCCACAATGGCCAGGACTAGGCTGGGGCAGAAGCTGGGAGGCAGGAATTCCATCACGTGAGCCGTCACCACTGCTGGAGTCAGGAGCCAGAGCCATGCATTTAACCCGTGGATGCCATGGTCCTAACTTGCGACTTAATTGCTAGGCCAAACGCCTCCCCTCACCACACGCCCCGCCCCAGAATGTTTATTAACGATCTGAAGTCATCAGATTTATGGCAAGGCATTTGCATGTGTGAAATGAACACTTTTGAAATTTGATAATTAAAAACCTTCACAGCTGGGAGGTAGGAGTATGGAGGAGAGAGACAGCGATTGGCAAAGTACTGGTGTAAACCAATGTTAGGAAACGTTATCTCTACTCTTTAATATCATGTCTTTAAAGTGTGTGGACCTAGTATGTTTAGAAACATTTGCCAAATGTTAACTCTCAAGCTTCAACTAAAGTTTGGATCATTTTTTCATTCCTTAATGATTATTTCACTATTGTTTGAAGGAGCCGAAAGTGCTTAAAGTATTGATATAGTACACTAAATGTTTTTGGAAATAGATTGGGGGCTGTAGTTATTTCAAAATGAGAAATGTGAAGCTGAGAGAGACACGTTTATTTTCTTCTCATGCAAAGCGATTTTTTGGGCCAGACTTAGCATAAGAAGTCAGCTTTTTCTGAAATGTGTACAATTACTAGGCTGGCCCTGTTCCTCTCCAGTCACCTTTGGCAGCTCGTTCTCCACCTGTGTCCTGAGTGTCCTGAGACACTCTGGAGGTGTGTGTGTGTCTGTCTGTCTGTCTGTCTCTCTCCACCCATCAGCCTCATTCCTGTTTTATTCCCTATTCTTTTCATGAAAAAGAGCAGTTGCTTAGGTCACCAAATAATGCCTGTCTATCAGGCAAAGACCTGATGAACGTTATTTCCTTAGGCTGAAGCATGAGTCCCAAGGAAGTTTGTGAAAAGGAAGAGCAGAGAAAATTAGAAGGGACTGGATAGTTGTGTGAGTTGCTGATGTATTAGTGGACTCCACGTAAACATAGCTGTCAAAGAGCTCCAGGATTTCCAGGGAAAAGAGCTGGGGGAGAAAGTAGCCCAGACGTGGTCCACAGGCTGGAATGATGGCTGTGTGCCTGCTGGTTCCTGGGAAGGGGTAGCACCCGGAGGGCAGAGCACGGAGGTACATCCTGCCTCACTTTTTCGGTCTATTAAATTCTTTCTTCCTTTCCCTTGGGCTTTTTGCTGCCTCTGTCTCAGTGTGCAGGACAGAGTGATCTGGGTCGCTACACGGAGCAAAACATTTCCACAGCATACCCTTTCTTCTTGGAGATGGAAATTTTCACTCTATGGAAGAGATTCCAAATCGGCTTTTAATTTTACCTGCAGGTAGCTGGGATGGCTATGAACAGCTTCCGCCTGGGATTGCCGCCATGAGCATGAGACACTTTGTATCTTTTTATTACCCTGGAAATTCAGAATCTGAGGTGCAACATATCTGATGTTATCCGCAGCTAGATTGACCATTCAAAAAAGTCTCATCATGAAGATGCTTGAACTCAACTCGCTAGAGGTCTGGCTCTGCTTGCATTTGGAGACTCTCCTGGGTACCACCTGTGGGAGGGGCTGTTTCATTTTCGACAGCGATGGTTGAGCGCACTTAGCCAGCTCACGGGTGCCCCTTCTTTCCTCCCTGGGGTCTTTTTTTTTTTTTTTTTTTTTTTTTTTTTTTTACAGGCAGAGTGGACAGTGAGAGAGAGAGAGACAGAGAGAAAGGTCTTCCTTTGCCGTTGGTTCACCCTCCAATGGCCGCCGCGGCTGGTGCACTGCGGCTGGCGCACCGCGCTGATCCGATGGCAGGAGCCAGGAGCCAGGTGCTTATCCTGGTCTCCCATGGGGTGCAGGGCCCAAGCACATGGGCCATCCTCCACTGCACTCCCTGGCCACGGTAGAGGGCTGGCCTGGAAGAGGGGCAACCGGGACAGAATCCGGCGCCCCGACCGGGACTAGAACCCGGTGTGCCGGCGCCGCCAGGCGCTCCCTGGGGTCTTAAATTGCTTAGTGAGTGAATCTGTCTTGCTTGTAAGGAGCTGTCAAGCAGGTTGCTCCCGTGCCTCTTTCGTTTTGCCGTCAGGGCTCCCCTGTCTTTCTGCCTGGTCTAGTGTGCTTAGTTCTTGAACAATGCTGACATCTTGGGTGCTGCTGGGGGCTAACTGCGTGCTTCCTGCAGCACACGGCTCAGGCCCGTGATGATCAGCCGTTCCAGGCGTCGAGGCGGGAAGGAGGGGAAAGAGTGCACTGAACTTGGACCTCCTCTGGGAGAGGAAGGGGCCGGTTGAATTCCTCCTGTGGAGTACCAACCACATGCAAAAACCAGAGCTAATAAGAGGTCAGGGCCTTGGTCCAGTATAGGGCCTGACTTCGGGGTGTGCATCAGGACACAGGCCAGTTTGGGGAACTGTGTAGATTGTGTTGGGTAGGGTGGTGGTGGTGAGACTTTCACTGCCCTTTCTCATCCTCATGACAGGTGCAGTTATGATTGCAAAACATGTTGAAGAGAGGGAGGATTTTTATCTCAGCCAGTCTGTAGGCTCTTTATTATTTACTATGGCTCCTTCCAAATGAGGGCCAGTACTCCCTACAAGTTGCCTATCTTTACAAACTTTGAGTTTCTTTAATTTATAAAAGCCTTCTGAGATACAATTTACATTCCACAAAATTCACCTGTTTAAAATGTACATTTGATATTTTTTAGTATATTTATGAGTTATGCAACTATCACCATAATCTAATTTTGGAACATTTTCATTATCCCCCAAGGAAACTCTGTATCCACTATCAGCCACTCCTACTCTCATCCCCACCTACTCTCTCCTTCCTCCAGCCCTACAGAGTCACTGCTCTACTTTCTGCCTGTATAGATTGGCCTATCCTGGTCATTTTATATAACTGGTTATACAATATCTGGCTGGTTATTATTTTTTTTTTTCACCTAGCATGATTTCCTATAGTTCCTCTATGTTGTAGTCAATTCCAGTTGATTGGTACATGTATGTCATTCCTTTTATTGCTGAATAACAGTCCGCTGTATAGATATACCACCTTTTGTTTATCCACTTCTCAGTTGATGGGGTATTTGAGTTGTTTCTACTTTAGGCTATCATAAATAATGCCAAATAAATATTTATGTGAAAATGATTTTATAAATTTTAAAAACACATTTATTTATTTCTTTGAAAGAGTTAGAGACAGAGAGAGAGATCTCTGTGCCAGGATGCCAGCCCCACGTGAAAACTTTTGTAAGGATGTTCTTTTGTTTCTCTTAGGTACATCTTTGGCAGTGGCTTATTTGCCGCAATTCTTTTCACTGAGAGATTACTGAATTACAGTTCAGTGAGGTGAAAGTAGGGTCAGTAAAGCAAAGTTTATTAAAGCACATTCCAAGAGTGAATTGGCCAGTTGAGAGAAGATGGCGGCCCCTTTTCTTCCTGGTTTGGGGCTTTTATCCGTCAGCATGAGGGACGCTGGCTGATGATGTGGCTGTGGTGCTCATGGTTAACATTCTTGGTTGACATCTGGGAGTTGTGTATCTTTGGACTCTGCACATGCAGCTTCACATTGTCTACTAGGATTGCCTGTGGTGGGTGGGAGGGAGCAGAACCACAATGTCAATTATCTTATCATGGTTGCATAATGAAGCAGGGTCATTCCAATGTCAACATGGGTCTCATTGCTCATATACCGTAAACTAGACTTTCCTGGTTTGACTGAGTTCCCATCTTATGAGAACACCTTTACACAAGTGAACAGGCAAAGTGGGTGGTCTTGGGTGGGTCCCTGTGGTGGAGAGCAGGGTCTCTGGTACCTCCCCCATAGGAGGGTCTTTTGGCTCTTCCCCCAGCCACTCGTGCCTAACTTTCTGCCTGACAGGTACACATATAGGGCTGGAATTTCTGGATAACATAATAGTAACAATTTGAGGAACTGTGAAACTGCCTTCCAAAGTGGCTGCAGCACTTTGTGTTTCCATCAGCAGTGGATGGAGCTCCCTGTTTCTTCCCATCCTCACTGACACTTATCTTGTTGCTTATAGCCACCCAGGCAGGTGCGCAGTGGTAGCTCATAGGGCTTGGATTTGCTGCTCCTTAATGGATGGTCCCCAGATAGACTTGTCCCATCCAGCAGTCACCCCTTCTCACTTGTAGTTCTCAGAATAACTGTAGCATGTGCTGGGAATGCAACATCCTGAGATATACAGAAGGTACTAGAACTAGCCTAGACTTCATTTGCCTCCTAGAAGATGCCAACACCTTGGGGTGCTGAGGAACTGCCTGGGGCAGCTCAGGCTCTGCTCCTCTCCTCCTAGAAACTTGATTTCCTTCAACACTTCAGTTCAGCAGTGCAGATTCTCCTGGGAGACAGACATACCCCAGGGTGGGCTGCCTTCAGGGTCTCTCAGCAGCTGTGCAAGCTGGGCACGCATGGTCAGGAGTCTGCCTACCCACAGCAGCCTTACTGAGTCTTAGAGTTCAGCACTCGAAATGGCAGCCACCTTTTGTCCCTTTCTGCCTATCTGTAAAAACTATATCTGCTTCCTGTCTTTAGTGCGTTCTGTTTTATGGGCCTTGAGCAAGTAGTAAAACTCTGCAGCCCAGGATGTGGGGGGCAGAAGTGCTTCGACTGCTATGCCCAGTGTTTGGCACAGTGAGCATCTTCTTTGCCACCTTCCGTCAGTGGGAATCCTCCCGTGGGATTGGTGATGGGTGTATCTGTTTGACAACTGATGATGTTGAAAATTTCTTTATGTGCTTATTTAGCCAGTTGAATAGTTCCTTTGGAAAAATGTCTATTCAAATCACTTGCATGTTTTAAAACCGAGTTTTCTTTTTATTACTGAGTTATGACTCCTTTGTGTATTCTGGAACAAATATCTTATCAGATACATGATTTGTAAGTATTTTCTGAGTCAGTGAATTGTCATCTTGTTGGTATTTCTTGAACCACAAAAGTTTTTAAGTTTAATGTGGTCCAACTTGTTATTCTTTTCACTTGGGCCTTTGGTATTGTGTCTGAGATGATTGCCTAACCCCAAATTGCAAAGATTTACTCTTTTTTAAAGATTTATTTTATTTATTTGAAAGAGTTCCAGAGAGGGAGCAGCAGAGAGGTCTTCCATCCTCTGGTTCATTCCCCAGATGGCCACAATGGCTGGAGCTGGGCCAGTCCAAAGCCAGGAGCCAGGAGCTTCCTCAGGGTCTCCCATGCAGGTGCAGGGGCCCAAGGACTTGAGACATCCTCCACTGCTTTCTCAGGCACATTAGCAGGGAGCTGGATTGGAAATGGAACAGCCAGGACTAGAACTGGCGACCATATGGGATGCTGGCGCTGCAGGCTGCGGCTTTAACCTGCTGCGCCATAGCGTCAGCCCCAAATATTTACTCTTGTGTTTACTTCTAAGGATTTTATAGTTTCAGTGTTTACGAGTAAGCCTTTCATCCACTTCCAGTATTGGGTGGAAGTGATTGTGTGTAGGACCCACATTCATTCTTTTGTCTGTGACCATCCAGTTGTCCCATCATGATTTGTAGCAGATGGTTCTTTCCCCCATCAAATTGACTTGGCCTTTTCTCAACAACATATGGACCATAAATTTTAAGGTTTATTTCTAGGTCCTTAATTTATTCTGTCAATCCACTTGTCCATCCTCAAATGCTCTATTTCAGAAAAATCTTTTTATTAGCTATGATATACATATATAAAAGAGCATGAACTTTATAGTTTTGATGGATTTTTGCAAACACCACTGTGTAGCCAGCACCCAGACATATAAATATGCTATTGTTAATATCCCACAACATCCCTTACAACCTTCCTTGTCACTCTCACAAAAGATAACCTCTTTCCTAAGTGCCTTTTTTTGAACTACCTGTAAATGGAACCTATAGCATGTGTTATTCCCTGTGTGGCTCCTTTCACTCAATATTGTGTTTGTGAGATTCGTCTATGCAATTCATTCATTCTTACTGCATTTTAGTACTCTATTATGTGAAATTCTAGTTTTTGCTCGTCCATGCTGCTGTTGCTGGTCCTTTGGGTTGTTTCTGGCTCTTGAGAGTTGTGCTACCATACACAGACTTGAACTTCTAATGGGCACAGATGTGTGTTTCAGCCAGGTGCACCCACGTACCCAGGAGTACAAATGCTGAGTCACAGAATACATATACGTTCTGCTTTGGAAGACGCTGTCGGATAGTTTTTCCTTTTTAAAAAATTGTATTTCCGGTATACCAGTTTCATGTAATTCCTATGTACAGATTTAGGAGCATAGTGATGTTTCCCCCCCTCCCCTCCCTACTACCCACTCTCCCGCCCTTCTTCCTCCTCCCTCTCCTATTCCCACTCTCAATTTTTACGAAGATCTATTTTCAGTTGACTTTATACTCATAAGATTAACCCTACTCTAAATAAAGAATTCAACAAATAGTACGAAGGAAAAAATGCTGTTCCTCAACAGTTTTTTGGAGCGATTACACAAATTTACACTGAAATAAAAATATCTACTTATCAAAAGATGCCATTAGCAGGATCAAAAGTCCACAGAATGCCAGAAGATATTCCAGTACATGTATTTTTATCAGAATAAGCAAAGAACTGTTACAAATGAAATAAAAAAGATGCGATGGTCCAATCACAAGACGGGGCACGTGACCTAAACTCATATTTTCCTAAAGAAGCAAGGCCGCCAAACAAGTGAAATGATGCACAACTCTGGCTTAGTCGTTAGATAAATGCAGATTAAAGTCACAATGTGATACCATATATATACCTGAAGGGTGACAACACTGCCAAGATGTAGAACAACTAGAAACCCTCATGTGCTCTGTCAGGTAATTTAAATAGGTCTGATGAGTCTTTTAGAGTTTGCTAATGTAGGATCTCTAGATTACAGAACACTCCATCCCCACCAAGAGTTTCAATACAAATATCAAAGTGTTGTATTCCAGTCTAAAATTGTACCCATTTAGAAAATATTTTTAGAAGATTTATTTATTTATTTGAAAGTCAGAGTTATGGAGAGAGAGGAGAGGCAGGGGTGGGGTGGTCTTCCATTCGCTGGTTGACTCCCCAGTTGGCCTCAATGGCCGGAGCTGTGCTGATCTGAAGCCAGGAGCTTCTTCCAGGTCTCCCACATGGGTGCAGGGGCCCAAGGATTTGGGCCATCTTCTGCTTTCCCAGGCCATAGCAGAGAGTTGGATTGGAAGTGGAGCAGCTGAGACTCTTAACTGGTGCCCATGTGGGATGCCAGCACTGCAGGCAGTGGCTTTACCCTCTGCACCACAGCGCCAGCCCCGAAAATATTTTTGAAAGAGAATGATTATTGTCTAAATAAGATCGGAGTTGCTGAACTCAAAAGGCTTCCATAGCCTTGGCAACTCCTAACAAGAGCCTAGGGTAATTACTGATGCCATAAACAAGAGTGTCAGTTGTTAAGTCAACAACAGGAGTCACTGTGCACTTACTCCCCATGTAGGATCTCTGTCCTTAATGTGTTGTACAATGTGAATTAATGCTATAACTAGTATTCAAACAGTACTTTACACTTCGTGTTTCTGTGTGAGTGCAAACTGTTGACATCTTTACTTAATATATACTAAATTGATCTTCTGTATATAAAGATAATTGAAGATGAATCTTGATGTGAATGGAATGGGAGAGGGAGCAGGAGATGGGAGGGTTGTGGGTGGGAGGGAAGTTATAGGGGGAAAAAAGCCACTGTAATCCATAAGCTGTACTTTGGAAATTTATATTTATTAAATAAAAGTTAAAAAATAGAAAGAGAATGAAATACAGACAGAGCTCCATCAGCTGGTTCGGTCCCTAAACGCCTGCAATAGCTGAGGATGGGCCAGGTTGCAGCGAGGAGCCAGTAACTCAATCCAAGGTTCCCATGTGGGTGGCAAGGATCCAACTACATGAGCTCTGACTGCTGTCTCCTGGGGTCTGTGCTGGCAGGAAGCTGGAGTCCGCAGCCAGAGCCAGGCACTGAACCCAGCAATATTTATGCTAAATATCCACCCCCCGGGGGTAAGATTTTGATGGGCTAAGAAACTGGGCTGATCTGGTCACCTAGCGACTGGTGAGCATTCCCTTTTCCTGCTCTGTAACATGTCTCAGAAAATGATGAAGTCTTAAGTGACATCCCCAGGCAGTGGCCTTATTTTCCACAGGAAGGGCAAGCAGCCTTAAAGCAGGGAGGTGTGCAAGCCAGTTGGCCCAAGCCTAGACTTCTGTGCGTGGCTTCGGACATCCCCACGGCTCCCACCGGGCTCGCTTCTAGCCCTCTGTCTGTGTGCTCCCATGTGATTCTGCCAGCCCGTTCCTGGTTTGGGATGTGGGTCTTGGCTCCTGCAGCGAGGCTCTCACTCGCCTGCTGCCTGCTCTGGGCCTTTCCTTAGCCTCAGCTCTTTCCTGCAGCATCGTCATCGTCATCAGCTGTGGGCGACCCCCAAGTCCTGGGCGCAGGAAGTGAAGGTGAGGCCCATGGTGAAACACCTGCTGGGGTGGGAGGGCGGGCACAGAGGTCACGCAGGCGAAGGGGGTGCTTGCTGGCCTGTGTCACCCTTCGTGTACCGATTGTCCTTGAGGATTGTCTGTTCTGCTCTGTCAGTCAATAGGATTTGGACAGAGCTAAATCTTCCTCCAGGCCGGTGCCGCGGCTCACTAGGCTAATCCTCCGCCTTGCAGCGCTGGCACACCGGGTTCTAGTCCTGGTCGGGGAGCCGGATTCTGTCCTGGTTGCCCCTCTTCCAGGCCAGCTCTCTGCTGTGGCCAGCGAGTGCAGTGGAGGATGGCCCAAGTGCTTGGGCCCTACACCCCATGGGAGACCAGGAGAAGCACCTGGCTCCTGCCATCGGATCAGCGGGGTGTGCCGGCCGTGGTGGCCATTGGGGGGTGAACCAACGGCAAAAGAAGACCTTTCTCTCAGTCTCTCTCTCACTGTCCACTCTGCCTGTAAAAAAAAAATCTTCCAGTTCAGGGTGCTGTGGCGACAGGACCCTGGACAAATAGAGCATTTCGTCTCCCTGGCCTCCGAAGTAGTGCCACCATGGGCATTGGCTCAGTGCGAGCTTCTGCAATGTAGCTGGGGAGAATTGCATTTTCTGGAGAGAATGCTAAGAAGTGAGAAAGAGAGCTTGGGGGGGTTGGTGCCCACCTTGTTAGTAGGAGGGGGTGCTTGCCCTAGAGACAGATTTGCAGAGCAGAGAGACCAAGTCTCAAGGGCAGTGTTGGAATTCCTTTGTCCATCTGCACTGAAAGCCAGGACTGCCAAGTTTCCTATTTGTTTAGGCCATTTTGGGGTTGGGTTTCTGTTACTAAAATAAGTGTAACTGATTCTACAGGCAGGGATTGACTTGTATTGGTGGTTTTCTTCTTTTTTTTTAAGATTTGAAAGGCAGAGTTTACTGTGAGAGGGAGAGACAGACACACACACACACACACACACACACACGGAGAGAGAGAGAGACAGATCTTCCATCTGCTGGTTTACCCCACAAATGGCTGCAATGACCAGAGCTGGGCTGGTCCAAAGCCACGAGTCAGGAGCTTCTTCAGGGTCTCCCACATGGGTGCTGGGACCCAAGGACCTGGGCCATGTTCTACTGCTTTCCCAGGCCATAGCAGAGAGCTGGATGAGACATGGAGCAGCTGGGACTTGAACCAGCACCGTATGAGATGCTGGCTTCACAGGCAGCTGCTCTACCTGCCACAATGCCAACCCCATATTAGTGGTTTTCAGATGGTTTCTTGCAGGGCTTTAAGATCAAGGAGGGTGCTGGAGATCACAGCATAAAATGGAGAGGAGAAAGCGTGGGAACAACCATGAGCTCCAACGGCAGCTTTGCGTTCGTGCTTTGCATGTTGGGATTCCATGTAAGATGTCAAGTGAAAACCAGATTTACTCCTACAAAATTTGCAAAACACTGCGTGAAATAATTGAGGAGTGTGAACAATAGGGAGAAATACTAGAATGTGATTTTTCCTAGAATGATATGTTTGTCTAATTTACCTGCCCTGTAATATATTTTAATGGCATCTAATATGTTAAGTACTTTTCTGATGAGGCTGGTAGTGAGGGTAACTAATTTTGATTTGATATATTGTAAAACGTTGACCATATTTAGTGACTTTCATAACTCAGTGAACCAGTATTTTACAAATGACAAATTCATGGGAAAGACCCATTTAAAGTTCAAGATTGGGCTGGCGCCGTCGCTCACTTGGCTAATCCTCCACCTGCGGTGCTGGCATCCCATATGGGCACCGGGTTCTAGTCCCGGTTGCTCCTCTTCCAGGCCAGCTCTCTGCTGTGGCTGGGAGGGCAGTGGAGGGTGGCCCAGGTGCTTGGGTGCCTGCAACCGCGTGGGAGACCAGGAGGAGACACCTGGCTCCTGGCTTTGGATCGGCATAGCTCCGGCTGTAGCAGCCATTGGGGGGTGAACTAATGGAAAGAAGAAGACCTTTTTCTCTGTCTCTCTCTCTCACTTGCTCTATCTGTCAAAAAAAAAAAAAAGTTTAAAACTTAAAAAAAAAAAAAATAAAGTTCAAGATACACCAGGGCATTTTAGTGTGATGTTGATAGGGTTTCATTTTCCACATTGCAACTAACATATTTTTAAAAAGATTCATTTATTTAGTTGAAAGGCAGAGTTACAGAAAGGCAGAGGCAGAGATAAAGATCTTCCATCTGCCGGTTGACTCCCCAGATGGCTGCAATGGCTAGAGCTGGGCCAATCTGGAGCTTCCTCCAGGTCTTCCATGTGGGTGCAGGGGCCCAAGCACTTGGGCCATCTTCTACTGCTTTCCCAGGCCATAGCAGAGAGCTGGATCAGAAGTGGAGCAGCCAGGACTCAAACAAGCACCCATATGGGATGCCGGCACTACAGGCTACGGCTTTATCCACTACAGCACAGCGCCGGCCCCAGCAAGTAACTCTTAGGGAATAATGACCGCTTGTTGAGTTTTGGTAACAGCATCAAGAACGCCACAATTTAGTAAATTCCTCCTCCCTTTCCAACCAAATATCTCTGAGGTCTATTGTTTCTTGATATATTTCAGCCTAAACAACATCACAACAGCTGAAATGCAGAGTCAGATGTGAGCATACTGCTGTTTCATATTAAACTGGCTATTAAATAGTTTTACAGAAATGTAAAATAATGCCACTCTTTACATTCCTTGGAAAATATAGTTGTTTTTCATAAAATGATACCTCATGTTACTATCCAATTTTTTTGTTACTTTAAATAATTAATACATATTTAAATAACTTCAATTTTAATCTTTTTAAAAAGATTTATTTATTTATTTGAAAGTCAGAGTTACACAGAGAGAGGAGAGACAGAGAGAGAGAGGTCTTCCATCTGCTGGTTAACTCCCCAATTGGCCACAATAGCCAGAGCTGTGCTGATCTGAAGCCAGGAGCTTCTTCCAGGTCTCCTGGTGCCGGAGCCCAAGGGCTTGAGACGTCCTCCGTTACTTTTCCAGGCACATTAGCAGGGAGCTGGATAAGAAGTGGAGCAGCCAGGACTCAAGCTGACGCCCATATGGGATGCTGGTGCTTCAGGCCAGGGTGTTAACCCATTGCATCACAGTGCTGACCCCCAATTTTAATTTCTAGTAGAATAAATATTAATAGATACTACTCATTATATAAGCAAAATTTCTTGGGAACCTTTGAAACTTTTGAATAATATGAAAAGTTCCTTTTTTTAAAAAAAATTATTAATTTATTTGGGAGTTAGAGTTACAGACAGAGACAGTGAGATAGAGGTTTTCCATCTGTTCACTTCCCAAATAGCTGTAGTGGCCAGAACTGAGCCAATCTGAAGCCAGGAGTCAGGAGCTTCTTCTGGGTCTCCCATGTGAGTTCAGGGGTTCAAACACTTGGGCCATTTTCCACTGCTTTCCCAGACCATAGCAGTGAGCTGGGCCAGAAGTGGAGCAGCCAGGACACAAACCAGTACCCATATAGGATGCTGGCACCACAAGTGGAGGCTTAGCCTACTATGCCAAAGCATTGGCCCCCATAAAAAGTTCTTGAGATGAAAAAGTTTGAGAACAGGGCCAGTGTTGTGGCGTAGCAGGTAAAGCCGCCTCCTGTGATGCCAGCATCTCATATAGGCACTTGTTCGAGTCCCCGCTGCGCCACTTCTAATCCGTCTCCCTGCTTATGGCCTGGGAAAGCAGCAGATGACAGACCAAGTGTTTGGACCCCTGCACCCATGTGGGAGGCCTAGAAGAAGCTCTTGGCTTCAGCCTAGCCTAGCCCTGGCCATTGCAGCCATTTAGGGGGTTAACCAGCAGATGGAAGATTTTCTTTCTTTCTTTCTTTCTTTCTTTCTTTCTTTCTTTCTTTCTTTCTTTCTTTCTTTCTTTCTTTCTTTCTTTCTTTCTTCCTTCCTTCCTTCCTTCCTTCCTTCCTTCCTTCCTTCCTTCCTTCCTTCCTTCCTTCCTTTCTTCCTTTCTTCCTTTCTTCCTTTCTTCCTTTCTTCCTTTCTTCCTTTCTTCCTATCAAGATTTATTTATTTGAAAGACAGAGAGAGGCAGAGACAGAGAGGTTGGTCTTCCATCTACTGGTTCACTCCCCAGGTGGCTGCAACGCGGAGCTGTGCTGATCTGAAGCCAGGAGCCAGGAGCTTCTTCTGGGTCTCCCACGTGCGTGCAGAGGCCCAAAGACTTGGGCCATTTTGTACTGCTTTCCCAGGCCATAAGCAGAGAGCTGGATCGGAAGAGGAACAGCTGGGACTTGAACTGGTGCCTATATGGGATGCCGGCGCTTCAGGCCAAGGCTTTAACCTGCTGCACCACAGCATTGGTCCCTACTCTGTTTCTCTCTCTAACTGTGCCTTTTAAATAAATAAAATAAATCTTAAAGTTTAAGAACTGATGGTCTGTGGGTAGTTGGGTATATAACAGAGAAGCGCCGGCGCGGCGGCTCACTAGGCTAATCCTCCGCCTAGCGGCGCCGGCACACCGGGTTCTAGTCCCGGTCGGGGCGCCGGATTCTGTCCCGGTTGCCCCTCTTCCAGGCCAGCCCTCTGCTGTGGCCAGGGAGTGCAGTGGAGGATGGCCCAGGTGCTTGGGCCCTGCACCCCATGGGAGACCAGGAAAGCACCTGGATCCTGGCTCCTGCCATCGGATCAGCGCGGTGCGCCGGCTGCAGCGGCGGCCATTGGAGGGTGAACCAACGGCAAAGGAAGACCTTTCTCTCTCTGTCTCTCTCTCACTGTCCACTCTGCCTGTCAAAAAAAAAAAAAAAAAAAAAACAGAGAAGCACACAATGGATTAAAGAATTCTAAATCATGTGAGCAAGGTGGGGACCTCGAGGCCTCATTTAGTTGGAGGATGGTGTCAGAAATGGCTTCACTGAAGAGATGGTTTTAAGTCACAATCTGAGGATCAGCCCTTAAGGCATTTGGATCCGGCTAAAAAACCCATGAGAGTTTCTCAGGCATGCAAAGCCAAGACACTGTGGCAAAAAAAATATGACTAACTAAATGAAAGATCTCTGTGAGTGAGATCCCAGTGGAAAGACGGGCCATCAAAGAAGGAGGTACCTTTCTCTGAAGGGAGGAGATAACTTCCACTTTGATTATGGCCTTGTCTAAATAAAGTCAGAGTTTGTGAACTCAAGAGGCTTCCATAGCCTTGGCAGCTGATGACAAGAGCCTCAGGTGATTACTGACGTCATAAATAAGAGTGTTAATTGTTAAATCAACAAGAGGAGTCACTGTGTACTTGCTCCCCATGTAGGACCTCCATCCTTAATGTGTTGTACTACAAGAATTAACAGTAAAACTACTACTCAAGCAGTATTTTATACTTTGTGTATATGTGTGGGTGCAAACTGTTGAAATCTTAGTGTATACTAAATTGATCTTCTGTATATAAAGATAATTGAAAATGAATCTTGATGAAGAATGGGATGGAAGAGGGAGTGGGAGATGGGATGGTTGTGGATGGGAGGAAGGTTATGGGGGGAAAAGCCGCTATAATCCAAAAGCTGTACTTTAGAAATTTATATTTATTAAATAAAAGTTTAAAAAAAAAGTCATGATCTGAGGAAGGCGATGGGGTCAGCATCCTTTGGGGCAGTGGGAACAGCAGGTGGGTGGGGACGGATAGGCCTGGCTTGGATGGTGCACGGTGGTGAGATGGGGGTGGCTTCCTGCTCCCATGCTTAGTAACACAGTCCCAAGTATCACAAGGATTAATATCTTCTGCATCAATTTTATAAATAGGGTAGGTTTTGTGTGTGAGTGAGAGTGAATCGCCCACATTTACTGTGATAATTATATTTGGTAATGAATTGAAAAAAAAAATCACTCTCATGGCACCACCTTGTGGACAGTAGTGAAAAGAGGTTGATTTACCGTAAAGATGTTTATTTTAGCATGAAGAGACTTAATCCTGGGCTAAAATATCTTTTATGTAGATAATCCCTGATGGTCACTAATAATATTTTTTTGTTTTTACATAAATATGCTTCTTCTGTACATTTATTTTCAGGAGATCAGGGTGAACTTTTTTAAAGTTTTACCAAATTATTTGAAAGGCAGAATTACAGAGAGAGAAGAAGAGACAGATGTTTCATTTGCTGGTTCTCTTCCCCAAACAGCCGCAACAGCTGGAGCTGGGACTGGGGCTGGGCCAGGCTGAAGCCAGGAGTCACAGACCCCATGCGGGTCTCCCACATGCGTGGCAGGGACCCACGTACTGAGGCCATCATCTGCAGCCTTCCCGGGTGCATCGGCAGGGAGCCGGATTGAAAGCAGAGGTCATTCAACCCCAGGCGTTCCACTGACGTGGGATGCAGATGTGCCAAGTGTGATGATGCCGGTGCCCAGGGTTGGCATTTTTGAATAGCTATCAAGCCTGATTGAGATGAATTTCTCTTATTTCTTTACTTAAGTTCTGCGTTTACCTAGGATTGCATCCTCTGGAATGGGACTTTTCTGCCCTCATCTGGAGTCTGACTTGCATTTTCTCTTGCTCTTTTGTGTGTGCTGATGTCACCCAATTGTCCCTCACTGTGTCCTTTAGCTAGTCACGCTATCCTGTTCTATTGCTCTGCTTCTCACAGGAGACCCCTGCCAACTGCAAGTCTGGCTTCTGCAGGTGTTGGAAGGTCTCTTTCCATGTGAGACGGATTCCTTTCTTAATTCCCCAAAGTGCAGAGAATATCAGGCTTAACAACTTAATTTCAGCATCCTGGAGTCAGAAGGCAGGAAAACCTAAAATTTCCCTTGCAGCCACGTCTGTCCTGTGGGAATTCCTGCAGACTCTGACAACTTGCAGTTCTCTGCCACTTGCCCGAGTTTCCCAGGCACTGGTCTAGCCCAGGCAGGCGAGGTGAGGCCGGGGAAGTTTTGCCTCCCCCTCCTGGGGCGCCACCTTCTCTCACCCCCAGGATGACTGCTGGGGAACGGCCTGCTCTCACACTGGGCACGTGGTCTTCAGACTCGCCTGGATTCCCAGTTACTCCCTCTCTGCCTTCCTTCCAAGCTCAATGGACTCCTCTGGACCCTGACGTGGGAGCTCCTACTCACACCTTAGTACCCTCAGCAGTTTTCTCGCAGACTGTCGTCAGTGACTCCCAGATGTATTTATTGATCTGGCCCAAACCTCTCTCCTAATTCCTCACCCCCTCCTCTACCGCTCCACTTGAATGCTTCAAGTCCAAAACCAAACCTGTGATTTCTTCCTCTCTAAACCTGGTGTCCTTCTGGTGTTTCCAGATTCCGCAGAGGCACAGCCTTTCATCTGGTTACCAGGCCAGAAGCCATTCTTCATACAAAGTTTTTAGTCACTGATTCAAGAGGTAGAAAGAGACAGAGATAAATTCCATCCACTGCTTCACACACCACATACCGGCAATGTCTGGGGGCTGGAGCCAGGAGCTGAGGACTCTGTTCAGGTCTCTGATGTGGGGGGCAGGAACCCAGCTACTTGAACCACCCCTGCTGCCTCCAAGAATCGGCCTTGCCAGGGCAGGAAGCTGGGTCAGGAGGTAGAGGTGGGTATTGAACCCAGGCACTCTGACATGGGACATGGATGTCTCAACTAGCTCTTAACCACGAGGCCACATGGCCATCACCCTAGAAGTCCTCCTTCTCCCTTCCTGTGTGCTCAGTCTCAGCTTTCTCTGTTTTGCCTGCTGAATGTTGCCCTCCAGCGAGCCACTTCTATCTGCTTTAATTGCCACTGTGTTCTGAGCATCACTTACTGACCTCCCTGGCATAGACACCTCCCTAGTCTCTGCAAGCACTGTGGCTCTCTCCAATCTGTTTTCCACCCTGAGGCATTTTGGTTTTCAAATTCACACTGTCCCCTGCCCATCCCCTGCTTCTCCAGCCTGTCTCCATGACTCCCGCCTTGCTCTCTCTGCTCTGCCCGCACATTCAGCACAGAGCTTGGCACCTGCTCTGTGTCCCTGTCCTCCTCGTCTGAACTCCTTCCCTGGAGACCCCTTTGCCTCACCTCCCAGTCCTTCTCTCCAAACACCTATCTCAGCCTGCAAGCTTGTATTGATTGAAGCAGATGTTTGATGAATGCTGTCTCCCCAGAAGGCACTGGGTCCCGTGGGGGATGGGAGGGAGGTGTGCTTTTGCTGACGAGTTTGCCCACTGCCCAGCACCGTCCCTGAGCACATGGGGGGTGTTAACAAACATCGAGTGGGTGAGTGAGTGACGCCGTTTCTGAGGCTCTCGCCAGGCAGTCACAATGGCCACCAGTATGTATGTATCTTTAGTTAGTGTACTTGCTTACGCGTGAGTTCACGGCCAGGTGTGACTGAGGGTGGCACAGGCTCTGCGTGGTGCCAAGTCAATGCCAGCCCATTGCCCTTCAGTTATTTCTGCAGCTCCAGGTCCGCCTGCCCCTGGCCCCGCCCTTCCTGGTCTGGTGGCCTGAATGGAGTGAGCCCATACTTGAGCTCATAATCCCTGCGGCTTCCCTGAGAATGAACACCAGTTGGGGAGGGACACACCGATCCAAGCTGATAGTACAGGAGGACATTCTTCACCAGCCTCTCAGAGGCCCTGTCTTGGTAAAATGCAGGAAGCTGTTCTTTAAAATGAACGTCCCGATCTTCCAGCAGATGGCCGGGTCTTTATGTCTGAGAAGCTGAAAGGACTATTACAGTCGCTTTTTCATAAAACACAGGAAGGTCAAAGGTGAACTGAGAGCCCCAGGAAATTTCTAGCTAGTTTTAAATCTCATGACTCAACCTTAAGAAAAAGACTCAAGGATTACCAGGTGCTGTAAGATAAAATAAAGACCTGTTTTCATTGACACTGACACACAAAGTGATGAATACATTTCTACATCAAAATTATAAATTTGCATGTAAATCATAGGTACTGAATCTTTTCTTCGTTATTTTATTTATTTCTAGACTTGTTCCAGAAACAACACCGATGACAATAACAAACACGTATCGCAAACTAATATAAGTTATTAAAAAGATTAACCTTCCAAAGGAGAAAAAGTTCAGGACAGAAAATGAATATTGAAATAAGACCAATTAAAAAATACGTTTTGGGGCTGACATTTGTAGTACAGCAGATAAACCTGCTGCCTGCGATGCAGGCACTGGTTTGAGTCCTGGCTCCTCTGCTTCCAAAACAGCCTCCTGCAAATGAGCCTGGGAAAGCAGCAGAAGATGGCCCACATGCCTGGGTCCCTGCTACCCGCGTTCTAGTCTCCTGGCTTCTGCTTGACCCAGCCCTGGCCATTGTGGCCATGTGGGAATTAAACCAGCAGGTGGATGATCTCTGTCTCTTCCTTTTTCTCTGTTACTCTGCCTCTCAAATAAATAAGCAAAAAGAATGTTTTAATGTCTTTTGCAAAGACCCATGCAGTGCCAGGCACTTGCTGCTGGCGGTTTACCTAATAGTCACCCAGCTCCTCCACTCTCCAGAGCCCTGCTTTGGGTCCAGTAACAAGGGGTGCTGTGTGCAGCCCTCCAAGAGGAGCTGAGACTGCTCCTGGGCCCCTCGCAAGCCCTCCCAGCAGGAAGGAAAGTCCTGTCGCTTGAGACTTTCCCGGAGCTCTGAGTTGCCACTGAGCGCTTGCTCATCGATGCATTTAGTGTGGTTTCTAATTTGGCTCTAGGCTCTCCGGTGGTCAACATTAAAAGAATCATTTAGTAAGAAGCCACTCAGGGTTCACCTAACAAAAACAGCCTGGCACCTCAGACAGAGCACGTATGACTAAGAATAAGGCCAGGGTCTATAGGGATCCACTCGTTTGTCTGATGCATTTAAAATCCCAGATGAAAACACCAGTGATAAAGACACCATATTCAGCAATCCAAGCCAAATTGGCTTTTTCTTTTGACATAATTGATTATTCACCTTGAAGTTTCATTTTCTACATGCTCCTGAAGTTCAAATGTTGCTCTTTGGGCCAAATGAAAATGCATTTAATAAATTAATTTGGACAACGAGTGAAGAAAAGTTGTTCTTTGGAAGCTGGCCTTGGTTTGCAAATATAGAGAGACCTCAGGCTGTGAGCCGGCAGCCCAGTGGGATGGGTGGGAAAAATGCCTTGATGGATCCCATGGGCTTATTTTAGAAAGAATATGTGTCTGCTCTGTGCGTCTCTTCCAAAAAAAAAAAAAATGCAGACATTTCACAGGCCCAGGAAAGATCATATTCTAAAAACGATTGTTTTCCCCTTTGAACAGTGACCTAAGAGATTTCATTTTTAGATGTAATTTTATTTTGTGTGGGACTTGGACTTCTTTTTTGGTCTGCTTGTGTATTTATAGCTGGCTAATGAAGAGAAGAAACAAACACAGCACTGCTAGAAAGACTGTCCCCTGCCCACTTGCCTTGTCTCTCAATCCCACACGTCCGCTGTCCTGGCTGCCAGCCCGCCAGGAATAGCCCCTGCTTCGGGCCCGAGGAAACCCAATTGCTATCTGAATGATATGAGCTTGCTCACGTGGGCAAGAGAGAGGTGCTCTTGCGCAGGCATGCTTCCCGCAGCAGTAAGTCTTGTCCTAACTAAAATCTGAGGGTGCAGGACCCACGACGTCATCGCCAAGTCAGAGCCAGCTGCCTGCTGCCTGCTGCCTGCTGCCGGAATCCTGGTGGAGGATCACAGCAAGAGAAGAACAATTTGCAAATAACAGGGAGGAGAATCTGTTTTTCTTTCTGAATTTACACAAAGCCATCAGTCCAGGTGACCACAGAGGAGGCCATGCTGTCTGGGGCATTCGGGCCAATATTTCTCCTACAGCACTGGTAGTACCTGCAGAGGGCTCGATGGGAAATGGAAGTGGAAAAACCATGGAGAGTGTTTTCTGGTGGGCTCACGCATGAGGACCGTGGAAACGAAGTGGCCCCCACTCTCCCACCAGGCTTTCACGCACCTGCAGGACTGCCGCCTCCCATTTCATTGCTCAGCTTCGTTTTCTCTTTAGATAAAAGGAGCAGCCCTGTTCCAGTGGACTGTGGCCTCTCTCCATTTGGTTCTGATCACCATCTCCACTGGAGAAAACCGTCTTCCTGTTCTGTGTTGATCTTCACGTTGGTCGCTTTCCCAGGGATGGGAGTGAGTGTCTGGGAAAGGAACACAGGCTCTGAGACCAAGCCTAGCATGGTGTTGCAGAGTAACACGAGTGAAGAGGCCAGAGAGGGGGCAGGTGCTTCACCTCGGGCTTAAGACACCTCTCGAGACGCCCTCATCCCATTGAGGAGCACTCGGGCTGGAGTCCCAGCTCCACCCTGGTTCCAGCTTCCTGTGTTGTGCACGCTGGGAAGCAGCAGGGGATGGCTCAAGTCCTTGTGTCTCTGCCACCCACGCGGGGTTCAGTTCCCGGCTTTGGCCCCGGTTGTTAATGGGCATTAGGGGAGTCAACTAGTCGATGGGAGTTCGCTCTGTCTTTGCCTCCCACAAAATAAATTTTTGTTAAAGGAGAGAAGGGTGGCTAGATGGGAGATGGCCTCAGTAAACTGTGCTCTAAGAGCTGGTTAAGCAGAGGGGACTCCAGCAGACTGCATGTTGAAGAGTCCCATAAAAATCAATCAGTGTAACCTGAGCTGTTGAGTATTCTGGGATATGAATGTTGCTAAGCTGTGTTGTGCCTCTTCCAGCACCAATCTTATATGACTACTTAGGAATTTCATGGGTTAATATATGTCAGACTTTCAACACCGTGCCCCAGGAAGAATGTGTGTGATGCTTGTGAGCAAATGAAAAAAAAAAATGCTTTCCTCAAAGGAGAAAGTTGAAGTAGAAATGCCCATCTATTTTAAGGAACAGATTATGCATGTAGCACTCAATTAAATGGGTTAATATATATTTCTCATAATTAAAGAACTGTGAGCTAGCCACAGGTGAGATTCACCAAGATCCTCTTGCAAATGTAGTGATGATAACAAAAGGCTTCTGAATGCCAGGTCTGTGGCACTAAATGGAAGGGCCAAGACATCAGCAAGGCTGCCCAAGTGGAGCCGAGGCTCCATGGCTGCTGGATACAATGCCCAGTCTGTCCTCTTATCATACCTGCTCCAAGGGGCCGATGGCTACAGGCATCTCAAGGTTCATCGTCCTCCCTCATGAGTTACAAAAAGCAGGGTTGTAATTGAAATGAAATGACCTGTTTGCTTCTCCCACTGGTTTGGAATCTAAAGCTTTTTGGAATTATGCCTTCTTCATATGGTTTTCCTAGCATCCAGCCTATATCTTGCACATAGTAGGTCCTCAAGAGTGCTTCCTGAACTAGTTTGACCAGAAATGCACCATCAGACTGGATGACGCCTGGTGTTTGGTTACGGGGGTAGACGTGGCCACTTGGGATCCTTTGTTCTCCCAGCTCTTTTCTCAGATAGTAAACACCTCATACCCAAAGATAAAAGGCCCGGGAGATGGCTGTTTTGGAAAACTGACTCTTTACTTTCTGCTTTTTTCTCTTACCTAAAAATTGTTTGTTCCTTGATGATATTTCTAAATCCCTGTTCCTATTTACTTTTTTTTTAAGATTTATTTATTTGAAAGTCAGAGTTAGAGAAAGAAAGAAGGGGAGAAAGAGGTCTTCTATCCATTGGTTCACTCACCAAATGGCTGAAATGGCCAAAGCCAGGAGTCAGAACCTTTTTCTGGGTCTCCCACATGGGTGCAGCAGCCCAAGGACTTGGGCCATCTTTTGCTGCTTTCCCAGGTACATTAGCACAGAGCTGGATTAGAAGTGGAGCAGGCAGGACTCATACCAGTGCCCATATGGGACACAGCAGGCAGTGGCTTTACCCGCTGTGCCAAAATGCCAGTCCCTCCTGTTCCTATTTAGAGCAGATTCAGAATCCCTGTATCACAACATATGGGTTTTGGCCCATGGGATTCCTGCACAGGCTTCATTTCAGAAATGGAACCTAAGCATTTTCCTGGGGAGCTAGCATGAATATCCACACAGCTGCTATGCAGCAGCAGCCGCGTCTCTTTGAGCACATTAAAGCTACAACACTTGGAGTCTGAAATGCTCACCTATTGTAAGATGCACGGGCTTGTTCTGGGAGGGCTGGCCATTGTAAAAGTACAGATCAAAGAGACGCTCCATTTTCCAGTCTGATAGGAGCTGCTTGTTTGTGCAAAAAAGGACACCATAATTTCCATTGATGTTGCACAGCCAAATAGGTAACTTGGGAGTCTTCAGCATACTGCCCACCTGGGAGGAGAGAGGGGGACACAGATGAATATAGAGATTTTGCCACATGGCGACAGATGCTGATACATCACCACGATCAAAAGGCAGCCCTGAGGCTGCCTATTGCACTTGTAGCTGTGCAGGGCACTGCACGTGGAGTAAGATTGGAAACAGAGGCTTCGTCATGAATGAGTTTGCATTTATGAATGGCGTGGTACAGTGGTGATGCTGCCGCTTCTCTCTTCATGGGTTCTATTTTTACGAATTTTCTTGCTGCCCTCATGGAAAAGGTGGAACAACTTCAGGGAGACTTTGAGGTATGGTGAGGAATAAATGAACTGAAATGTAAGTGTAGGGGTGGAATAAGAGAATTCTAATTCTCTCCTTGTCATTGGCTAGTGTATTTGCTCCTATTCCCGAGTTACAGCAATAGTTCATTCGGCAGCTGGTCGAACTTCTGGCAAGACCAGCCATTTAGAACACAGAATCAAGTTTCTGGGGGCATGGGGCCCCCACACTCACACAGGTACACAAACGTCTACAGATACATGGAGATAGATTGCGAAGATACGGAGCAGAGTGCCCTGGCTCAGTATTTACTGTTTTAACCAGCCTGTGAGTAATTTTTTTTAAGGTACTTGTCAATTCAAGCTTGAATTCCTATAGGTAGCAAATTAGATTCAAAAGACCACCACCCTGGTGAGTGCACACAGTGAAAGGCATTGTGATCCTGTCATTTTCCATAGCCTCTGAGGGCTCGGTATTATCATGCATTTCTACAGATGATGGCCATTGTTTTGTTTAAAGAGGTAGAAAAGGATACTGTAAAAATTTTTCATCAAAATTCATAAAACCAAATTTTTTCCTACTTCAAGAAATAAACTTGAGCGATGTGGAGAAACGCACCATTTCCACTTGATGTCAAGTAGAGTTGTTGGACCCTGACCTTGGCATCTCTCCCTGTCGTAAGAGGAATCAGTGTTGCCATTGTGTTCCTTTTCTTCCCAGTCCTCAGAGTGGTACTGTTTGTTCAGGAACAAATTCTGTTTGCTGGGAAACCCAGCTTCGAAAAATCATTTTGTGCTTTGTAAACCCAAGTATTAAAGGCTAGTAACCTGACATTTTGATTTATCACTAGTCCTATTCAGATCCCTTCATTTTTGTTTAAATTCTTCAGAGGAGGCTGATATGGTGAAATCGAGGATAATTTTGTCTTTGAGTATTTCACTTGCAGCTATCATAAAAAAAGTATTTACTATGCTTAAAAGAAATGATCTCAGGTTTAGTTGGTAGCTTAAGAAGGAATGCAAACCTCCCACCCCAAACAAGTCATGTTTCTAGGGGGAGCTGGCCCACTCACGGCAGAGTGAGTCCCTCTGGGCTGAGCGTCATTGAGCATCCCACATATCAAACGTGGAGCACGCTTGCCTGCTGGCTGTGTAGAAAGTAAAGCAGAGAGGACGTGCCACCGAAGCGGCTGACCTATAGTTCAGATGTCTACCCCCAAGTTCCAAGTCGCTTTGTAGTCATTAGTGGTAAAAGAAGCATTTTTTTTTTTTTTTTTTGACAGAGTGCACAGAGAGAGAGAGACAGAGAGAAAGGTCTTCCTTTTCCATTGGTTCACCCCTCAATGGCCGCTGCGGCCAGCGCACCACGCTGATCTGAAGCCAGGAGCCAGGTGCTTCTCCTGGTCTCCCATGCGGGTGCAGGGCCCAAGCACTTGGGCCATCCTCCACTGCACTCCGGGGCCACAGCAGAGAGCTAGACTGGAAGAGGAGCAACCAGGACAGAATCCAGTGCCCCGACCGGGACTAGAACCTGGGGTGCTGGCACCGCAGGCGGAGGATTAGCCTAGTGAGCTGCGGCGCCGGCCAAAAGAAGCACTTTCTTAGGTCTTCTCACAATGGTGTCCTTCTGTACTAAGATTCTATGTAATCAACATACGATACACAAGGCATGGAATTATGAAGCTTGGAAAATCTGGACAAACTGAGATTGAGGGCTGTTTGTAATCAAGGGTCATTCCCTTTGAGCTGTAGGTGGATATTCGGATCAATTGTATGTTATGGTTGGGGGGATGGAATGCAATATACACATATATGGTATTGCTTCTAGAGTCTTTGTCATGTGGGCGAAATTCACACGACATTCAGAGGAAGATGCTGCTAGGTGCTGACAGCACACTATTGTCACCTTATGCAACAGCTTTCTTTCCTGAACTGGGGCTCTTTCAGATTTCCTTCCAGTAGGAGGAAAATGAAGTAGTCAAAATGTAACCATCTCTGAGTCGCTAAAGAGATCTCACACTGAGCAGGCAAAGAGGTTGCTTTGAGAGATTTTGACGAAAAGAGAAACATCACACACGACTGTCACAGCACCTCGGGTACTCGCTCTAGGAGGTGAGCCTTCAGACGACAGCTGGGAACACACCTGGTTTGAAGTGAATTCCGCTAACCTGAAACCAAGCCCCTTCCAAATGGATCCCGCCAGCCGTTACATCCTCGTCTTTCTTGGCCAACCATATAAGCAATATGACTGGAATTTTCCATTTTGAGCATTTGTATTGCTTTTGGATAGACACAGTTTACCAGCAATCCCCCCAAAAGCAGGATTCTAAATATGTTTTATTGGTGAGATTCCACTAAAGCTGAATTTGTGCATGTTGCTTCATGTTGCCATGGTAAAAAGGAAATTAAATTGTGATACAGCGGTGCTATAAATAAAATACCTTTCTCCTTAAGTTCACTCATTGTGTAATAAGCCCGGAAGTTTCAGCATTGCAGGCGGCACTAAAGCCAATGTAAAAAAAATATAAGGACAGGAAGATGGACGGACACATCCTACATGCCAGAGGACAAGCATTGGGTCTATAAGATTCTTTTTGTGAGCGCATAGCACAATGATGCTTCCAACGTGCCATTCCATAATGAACTTGCTATTGCAAGTCCCAAGTCCCCAGGCTGGTAATGGGAAGGAGAGAAAGGTGTTGAAAATGTTGTGCCTCCTGTGCCAGTTCCTGGTGACAATTCCTGTGTTTACCTGTTAATGGTCTGGCTCTTGTCTCTGCCACCTGGAATACAGAGCTGATGTAACTTCTGTCACCGAGTTTGCAGGTATGTTGTAAAGACAAATGAGTTATGTGTGCAAGGTGCCCCCTCGGTGACTTGGTGGCAGAGGACAGTGGGTGGAGCTTCATTTGGTACTTTCTCGGTTTGGAAGTTTCTTCCTCTCAGGCTCTCTAAAGGGAAGAGGGTACCACTGGGATGTTTGTGTGTGCTGCCAGGACTGCCTTGGGAGTAATTCCAGCAAGACCTAAAAGGTTTCAGTCCCTTCTAAAAATCAGAGTTGCATTTCCTTCCCAGTGGCAGGTGTGAAGCTAATGTGCACCTCCTAAGGCTTTCCAGATGGTGTTAGACTCAAACTGCTTTATGTTCTCACTTAGGTATTGGAACCTCACACTCAAACCTGTACCTCCAAATAGCAAAGTAACAGAGAAGCTTCAAAATAGTGCCGCATCCTGTGGGTAGCTGGCTGTGTCCTGCAGGCACCGTCAGTCTGGTGGGCACGGGGCCCTTGCTGTATCATCTAATGAGGGCTCCATCTCTCTCTGTCCCTCCCTCCCTCTCTCTCTTTCTCTCTCTCTCTCAATCGCACCCACCAGGCTGTGACACTGGGTCTGAAGGACATATGGTTTTGCAATCTCTGCAATTTTCTCCCAGAGGAAGAAGAGATTGAAGCGGAAGACATAGGCAGCCCTGCCGGATGCATTTCTCCTCGGAGGCAGAATCTAGTGGTCAGACAGCGCGTCGGTCTTCTTTTGATTTCAGAAATCTTCCTTTCATTAGGTTTTGAATCATCAGGACATACATCTAATATTCAGATGTATTACACCCACCCCAGGCAGGGGGCACTGAATACCATAAAGTGTTTGCATAGTCCTGTGACATAGTCCCGGGTTCTGTACAGAGTCAGGATGCCTTGGGACAGAAAAGACAGCATGGTGGCTGTGGGGTCTCTGACTCCAATGCATGTGGAGTGAGGTTCTAGAACTACACTTCTGCATTGCAGGTTTCAGTTCCGTGGTGGAAGTGTTGGACTTCTGGGCCCAGGCAGCCAGGTTGGATGGGTCTGCTGGTGAGTACGTGCCTGAGCACCACTGACCTTGTGCACTGAGGGCGGAAGGCATCCATGCACTTGGCGATACTGTCTGCTGGGCCATATGCAGTTCACAATCAATGCAGACTCACAACTGATTCAGCCTAGAAGTCAGTGGACAAAGGTCTAGCTTGTTGGGCACAGCTGCTATGCATTCTAAAACCTAACCATGATTTTTCAGCACTAAATGTTCTAGAATGGATATTCTAGATTGTATCATATAAATCTGTATCTATATATGGCAACTTCAAAAAGTCTGGGAAATGGAATTACAAGGTAAGTTATTTTGGCATCAAAACAGTTTTGAAATCTATGCATTTTTTTTTCATCATATGCATTTTCTGTGAGCCTTTGGAAGACCTCTCTCATATATCTGTAAGAGACTATAAAAGCACTGGTGATGCAGTATAATTCCTAGAGCTGGCATTTAGATATTTATCACTTTATTAGAAAACACGTAAAGATGACGGTGACAGGTGGCATGGCACAGTACCCAGAATGTGAGCTTTGACAGAGATGGTACTGGTTTTATAGCCTTGCCTCTGACACCTGAGTAATTGCTGGCACTAGGCAACCTGTACTCCTCTCTCAAGTGAACATGCAACAGACACTGGACTTAACATAAGATTGATTACAACTTTTAGCGGAAGTGAAGATGAAAGGAAATAAAATACTATTGCAAGTGGAGAAAAAGCCCAGCACACGTAATAGGTGCTCTATGCACATGGCTATTAGTGTCCCAATGAACAGATGATTTCATATACAGATTTATGGAAGATGGAATTAAAAGATAGGTTTATTATTGCACAAAAACATTTTGAAATCCATGCATGCGGCCTGCACCGTGGCTCAGTAGGCTAATCCTCCGCCTGCAGCGCCAGCACACCAGGTTCTAGTCCCAGTCAGGGCGCCGGATTCTGTCCCGGTTGCCCCTCTTCCAGGCCAGCTCTCTGCTGTGGCCTGGGAGTGCAGTGGAGGATGGCCCAAGTCCTTGGGCTCTGCACCCCATGGGAGACCAGGAGAAGCACCTGGCTCCTGGCTTCGGATAAGCACGGTGCGCCGGCTGCAGCATGCCAGCCGCGGCGGCCATTGGAGGGTGAACCAACGGCAAAGGAAGACCTTTCTCTCTGTCTCTCTCTCACTGTCCACTCTGCCTGTCAAAAAAAAAAAAAAAATCCATGCATGGGCAGAGTCTTGAAAAAGTTCATGGAGAAGCATATTATGAAACAACTGGATTCTTAAAATATTCACCAAAATAAACTTGTGTTTTAATTCTGCTTTTCCTTGGACTTCTAGAAGTGTTCTCTTTTACTTCCTTTAATTACCATCTGTTGGGGATTATGAACTAGTGTGTCTATCAAATTATTTAAATAATATGAGTTACAGATTGCTTTTATCCCAAAATAATGAGCTGATATGGAAAGAATAAAAACATGCCTTCAGGTAAGATCAATTTTATATGTATGTGTTTAGCATAGTCACGTATTTTGGTAATCTAGCTAAAAAAATCTAAGTGCTAGCCTATGTTTGCTCTGTAATACATTGTTTTCTGAAACCAAGCTCCAAGTACTAAACAGACAACATAATAAACAAGTTCAGGGTCCCAAGCCTTTAGTGTACAGTTCCAGGCAATTTTCACTGAGGGTAGGATTCATGGGTGTCTCCCTGGGCAGAGAACATTGAGTCCAAGGAAGAAGGATGAAAAGCCACGCACGTCACTTATCAAAAAGCTGGAAGCACTGTTGATTTGATTTCTGCATAGATTTGAAAGCTAACACGAGCAGTGTTTGTCATTTGTCCTACTTGTAATTTGCGGGCAAGCATTTGGACAGAGGTCCTGCTGTCTGGTACATTTTGCCCTCTTCCCAACAGAAAAGCTCTCAGATTTTCACCTTGTGCAATGGCTCCTTGATTGACTTGAAGGTCCCGGCCAACATCTGCTTTATTATTGGAGGATATTTTAGGCTCTGCAGGTAATTTTCTTCAGAGCATGATTTAGTAGCTCTATCGGTCTGAACCAAGCTTGTATAGAAAGAAATGTGATCCAGAATAAAATAGAAGCCATGGATCCCTGTGAATTCTTGACTGGCACGCGCGCACTCTTTTGTGGCATATTCTCTGGTATAGTCTCTCTTCTTAGAGAAACCTGCTAGCTATTTTGCAAACATCTGTTTAATATTAATTTAAGATAAAGCCTAAAGTTTGTTCCCAAAGCCTTGCAAATGTGAAAAGGAACAGAAAGCTGTCAACCTTTGTGATGCCTTTTGAAAATAGACTCTTTCTTGTAAGTTCAATTGAAGTCGCTGGTTTCCCATTTGTGCACACCATGGATTAATCAGCTAAGCCTGAAGAGGTTTTTATCCCCCTTCCTCTAAAGCAGTGATTCTCAGTCAGGGGCGATTTTGCTGCAAAGGATCTGTGGAAATGTCTACAGATAGATTTTGGTTGCCACTTTGCAGGGTGGTGCTACGGGCAGTGCTACGGGCATTGGGTGGACAGAGGCCAGGAATGCTGCCGAATAGTGCACAGGGCACAGACAGCCTCTCCCTCATGCCCAGCGTGGAGTGATCCAGTCTGAAATGTCAGCAGTGTGGAGGCTGGGAAGCCCTGCTTTGGAACAGAGGTGTCTAAGCCTGGCTGCTTGTTAGATCACCTGTGAGCTTTAAAAACTTCAGGTGCCTTGATGCTGTCCAGGCCAAATAAAATGGGGTCTTTGGGAAGAACTGGCTACATAATTTGCAGGGCCCAGTGCACAATGGAAACGTGAGGACCCTTGCTAATAAATGAGTTTATCAATTTCAAGACAATGACACAGAACATGAAAGCAGTGATGCAGCCTTCTAGAAGGGGCCCTGCCTGACCACACAGGTCTCATGCTCACTGAGCTCACCCTGTTTGCAGGGGTGGCCTGGACATCGGTCATTTTAGATTTTCCAGGTGCAGCCTGCAGATGTTGGCCCTGGAGTGTGCAGCCAGGGTCAACATCACTGTTCCCTGCGCTTGTGGCCTGTCCTTCCCATGTGTGACTTATCTTTGTATCTGGGCACAGAGCGTCACAGTTAGTAGATGCTGAATAAACATAACTGAACAAAGCACTAAATTTTTTTTTTTTTTTTTTTGTGGCCACATAGTCCAAAGTCTTAACATGTGTTTGGAGCATTCTGGCCTTCCAAAAAGGCTTTCATGTGCATGATTTTCTATGCATTTCACATCTATGGTTGCAGGGCAGGTGCATGGAGGTGTACCTCGTTTGTAGATAAGGAGGCAGGCTGAGAGCAGGTAAGTGACTAGTCCACGTTACTATCCTGAGAGTGGCAGAGAAAGGTGTCCAAAAATTCTGCTGATTTGCAGGCCAGGATTATTGTCTACATGCCACAGGAACTTCCTCTCATTCACACAAGTTTTATAAACGTGGTGTCTGTTCCATTGGTGGCATGTGGCATGAATATTGGTGGCAGAGGGACCAACACTGTGGTGGAGCAGGTTAGAGCCCTAGCCTGAAGTGCCAGCATCCCATATGGGAGCCGGTTCTAGTTCCAGCTGCTCCTCTTCCAATCCAGCTCCCTGCTGTGGTCTGGGATGGCAGTAGAAGATGACCCAAGTCCTCGGGCCCCTGCACCCACATGGGAGACTTGGAAGAAGCTCTTGGCTTCGGATTGGCACAGCTCCGGCCATTGCAGCCAATTGGGGAGTGAACCAGCAGATGGAAGACCTCTCTTGGTCTGTACCTCTCTCTGTAACTCTTTCAAATAAATAAAGTAAATCATTAAAAAAAACTGGTGGGAGGAAAGATGAACTTTAAAGACATGTTTATCTTTTTAAATATGTATTAGGGGGAAAAAGCACATTAGGCATGTGGCTTGTTACTGCAACAGAAAAGGTGAGATCCATACTTTACAAGTGAGTTGAATTAAAGAAAAACATTAAGCAAATACTAGCAGAGGTACTGCAGAGACACGGCGAAGCTTGTGAATCACCTGTTCAAAGAACTGAAATAGGAGAAACACGGTTACGTCTTGCTAGTGCATAGTGAGGATCTGGAGAAGCCGTATTGAGAAGGAGCTTTGGGGTAACAGACAAAGCACTAAACTTATTACTGTCATTTTGGTGCCCCTACCCTTTGATGCTTGCTCCCATTGCATTCCCCCCATTTTCCTCTGAGTTGAAAATGTTAACGGAAACTGGACGTAAAAGGTAAGTTTATTTTACTGTAAAATTTTTGGAATCTGTGCATAGTTTTTCTCATAAAGCCCATTTATTCGGTGAACTTTCTGAAGACCTCTTGCATGTAGGGATTTCAACTATTTTGCACCCAGGTAGATTTAATTTTTAATTCTCTTTTCTACACACTCTCTGAATTACATTCATATTCATGGGATGCCAAATGCTAGAGCATGGGCACAAATGTAATCTATAAATTCCCTAGAAAGTATTTCTAAAAGGATCAAACAGTGGGAGATGGGATTGGGTTCATTTCTGTTAGTTTGTCAATTCTCATTTTTCCACAATGGACCTAGATTATAAACTCCAAGGACATTGAGAACAATATGAAGATGCATGTGTACACAAAAATGTACCAAGTCATGCTGCAGTCAGACACAGGAGTTTGTGTTGCAAGATACTGATTTCATGACTCACGAGTAATACCTGGCTTTCACAGGAGGAGGGAAGATGAAGGCAATGGAAATAAATGTGCCTGTGCAGCCCGGGGCACAGGAAATGTGTTTTGGGGTTGGTACCAGCAGAGCTGCAGGACAGATCAGTGCCATGTGCTGCTGGTGGTCGGGAGAGGCTGGGCGATGACACCTGGTCGTTTGGTGATCACCATATTGAATCACATCCCAGCTGGGCTCCAGGCTCTCCAGGGAAGTCCTGCCTTTAGCAGACTCCTCCTTGCCTTCCCTAGGTTTTAGGATGAACACGCTTTTGAAAACCCACAGACGTGGTGTGGATTGGTGGTTTGAGATGGATATGTTTGCTGTCTCTTCTCCCCTCTGTCTGTTTTTGCAGAATCGCATCTTGCTGAACTCTCTGGTTGTGCTTCCCAACAGCACATTTTGCTTTCTGGTTGTCAATCTCCCGGGGTGGAAGCTTTTGTCAGGAGTTGCAGAGTGAGAACCCCATTTTTCTCTATACTTTTTTAAAGCTCTGTATTTATTTCTTTATTTCTGTAATACAGAGAATATTTTCATTGGCATTTGACGGTGTTTACTTCTGCATGGGGATGACATGGACTTTACTTGCTGTTTTTAATTTTGGAGTCGGGGGAGAGCGAGTGAGTGTGAAAGAGAGCTCGCATCCACTAGTTCACTCCCCAAATGCCTGGGAGCCGGGGACTCGATCTAAGTCTCCCTTGTGGGTGTCAGGGACTCAACTACTTGTGCCGTCACCTCCTGCCCCTCCTCCCCCCGCTCAGGGTGCACATTAGCAGGAAGCTGGACTTGGGAGTGGAGCCAGGATCTGAACGCAAACACTGATGTGGGAGGCAGGTATCTCAAGCAGAGCCTTAACACCTGTGCCAAAGGACTGCCCCACAAATATTACTTTGAAAATACTCATGTATTATTTGTGTCACCTATACTCTGTATATGTAAAAATATAAACTAAAATACAGAGTGAGTAGACTTGGATAGTTCTAAGAATGTATGTGTGTGTGGTGGCTGGGAGGCATGCAGGGGAAAGAAAGAAGGCTTCGATGTGCATTGCCTTGTTACAGAGACTTTAACAATGTCAGACCATTGACCACTGAGAACCTGAACACGCTCACCTGGGAGAGCCTGTCATCCTCAGAGACATCTTTACCCCACTGCAGATAGCCGATGTCACTGCGGGTCAGGACTCCCTTGAGCACTTCCTGGGGCTTCCCTTCCTCACAGCCATTGAAGACATTGGGACTCGCTCTCCCGGTTAAAATCAGGTTCAGAACCGCCTGGGTGGCAGAGGGCACACATATTTACACTTTAGGAAGCAATGACACAGCTGGAATACTTTCCTTTTCATTAAAAATGTCCATCTTCCCTGAAAAGAATGAAATCACACCATGGCTTATTCTGGAAACATGTGTGTCCTGAACATTTGGCCCAGCTGGCAGCATTGATTGAGTTTTCTCTTGACTCCCCCCACCCCCAACCCCAGAGCTCCACCTGTGCCCACCTGGATCTTCCCCATTTTCTCCCTGGTTAAATGTTGGTCACCATGCTCGAGATTTAAAAAGCACAGAACTAAGGTGTGTTTATAGCACTTTCGTTTCAGTTATTAGGGGTTCCCGATGGGCCTTGTCAAGGTGGTCAAGGCATTTCCTCTTGATTCTGGAAGCTCAGGGCATTGGATGTGAGCTCAGAAGTAAACTAGGGAGGGCTGTAGTGGAAATTGGAAGGGGGGATTTGGATATCTTTGCAGTCGTTCAGAGACAACGTGATCACTCCTGGCTGCTGGGAGGAGTATGTTTAATGCAGAAGCGAGCCTAAGGCAGATTCTACGAGAGAAAGGAAAGTCTTCTGACCCACCTGCCTGCACAGGAAGCCGCCAGCATTTGGTTGTAACAGATACGTCGTGGTGATGTCCAGGTCGTTCTGCAGCCTGCAGGATGGGAGAGGCCAGCAGAATCTGCTCAGAGGCCACGGCTGTGCTGGGAGCCTGCACCCGCTCCTCCCTCCACCCACCCCTGGTACAAAACAGCAGTAACACTGGCTCGCCTCGTCTCCATCCCTCACATGTGGTACACACGTTTCCATCTCTCAAAGGGAAGCCTGCGGGACTGGGGCGGCGGTGGTGATCAGGGAACCTCTGCGTGAATCGGGTGAATGAGTGATGAGGGAGGAGAAATGGGCCTCTCATGCCTTAGGGTCCCTGCGTGTGTGCTCTGGGTGGGTGGATGCTGAGAGCGCTGGAGGAGCTGGGCTCTGTGTGACAGGATGCTTGGCTTAGGCTGGTGACACCAGAGAGCGCTGGCCCAAGACAGACTGCTCACATGGAAAGCACCACCATGGCTGTTGAGCCTCATTTCTTGCCTGCGGAAGGGCAGGGCCCAGAGCTGGGGGTCCCACCCTTGACTCCATCCTAAGTACTGGTGTGTGAGCTGGATGAGATCGTGGGCCCAGATGCCATGCCCTTCTGCAAATAAGGCCGAAAGACCTGGGCTGGGCATGGTGAGCACCTCCATGGCATCAGATGTAACTCAGGGCAGTGTTTCCCCGTGTATGGCATGATTTTATCCGGTGTAGACATGAGCTTTGACTATTTCAGTAGTGATGTGTTTATTTGAATACATTTTATCTTTAGCACAGCACATGACTATAAAGGATATTAATGTTCAAGAAAAGTTGATTTTCCAAATGCGTTGACTTAAAATTGTTAAGCTAATAATAAAACAGACCGTAAACATGTGATGGTTTGTAAAAAGCAAGTGCCGCTTCAGGGTGTGTAATTCTTCCCTCCTGGGAGCCTTCTATCTTTTTCTCTGACACTCAAAGCTTTGCCTTTCTGTCAGAGTCCAGAAGAAAGTCCAGTGCTTCCAGGAAGCCCTCCCTGACTGCCTTATCTGCTAGGAATCTTTCCTTTTCTGGAGCTTCCTGGGACTCCTGGTCTTTGTACCTCATTTGGCATTTTGCTACTCCCTGGGGTTTGCCTGGTGCCTCTGTGTCTGCCACTCATCTTCTGTAGACTGGAATCAACAAGAGGGCAGGACCATGACCTCACTTCTCCCACAGTACCAAAGATAGGGCCTTGCATATCACAGAGACAAACATTTGAGGGATTGCAAATATTTGCGGTGCCACAGGTTAAGCTGCCACCTGCAATGCTGGCATCCCATATGAGTGCCTTATTGAGCCCTGGCTGCTCCACTTCTGATCCAGCTCCCTGCTAATGTTCCTGAGACAACAGCAGAGGATGGCCTAAGTGCTTGGGCCCCTGCTGCCCACATGGGAGACCCAGATGAAGCTCCTGGCTCCTGTGTGGCTCAGACGTGCCCGTTGTGGTGATTTGGGGAATGAACCAGTGGATGGAAGATCTCGTTCTCTCTCTGTTTATCACTCGCTATATAACTCTGCCTTCCAAATAAATACATAACTTTTTTAAAAATAAACATTTGAATGTTATTGTGAATCTACATAAAATATCTTAATAACATTTGCACAAGTACGCTTTGGTAGGTCTGCCAATAGTCACAACCATAAGAAGTGCGCTGTGACATTGGAAGAGCAGGTGCAGACTTGGTCGGTGACATCTGCTTGCCCATTCCTATGGCTGGATCAATGACAGAGAAGGTCATGTCGATGGTGGCGTACCCACCAGGAAAAAAAACCCTGCACTCATTTCCAGGACGAGGATAATAGCATTTTCCAACCCAAGAGCACATCCTCTCTGGGATCCGAATCCTATAGGATACCGGTGCAACTATTGATAGTATTTACCTTTCGAATGTCCTGGAAAAGATGAGGCTGTAGAGAAACAGGATGACGCCGGGGCTTCCTTCTCCTTGGAACTGTTTGGAAAGCAGAGGAGAAGCACGTTTGTCTGAAAGCAAGGCAGATGCGTCCATCCCTGGGAGTGACTTGCAGGATTCAACGCCTGGGGTTTTCTCCTCCAAGCTGGGGGAGGGTGGAACTCTGTGGTCTCTGAGTCCTCTTCTGTCTCAAGTGCACGCCCCTTCCTGCACGCCTGTTTTGGCACTGTCCTGTTGGTCTTCCACTTCCCTGTTGCCCCTGCACTTCCCCCACGTGATTCTATCCAAATCACGGCTAAATGCAGTTTGTCTTTCCTAGCCCCGTCCTTCCTCTCCTCACTCTGTGTGTCTCTGTGCAGTGGCCCCATCCAACTCAGGGGAAGCAGAGTGGCTGGACAGATAAGCCATGGAACTACTACAGACCCAGGTCAAAGCCAGTTCTACCTTCTCCTATGTATTTGCTTCTTTGAGTTTCTCCCAGGCAGGGGAACTAATTCCAGTGCCATAGGAATCAGACAGGAGCTCAAACGAGTGTCCTGAGCAAATGGGAGAGAAATGGGCAGAGTGGGGCCTGCGGCAAACTGCAAAGCTGCAGTTCCTGTTGCCTCCATAATGTAGTACCCCAAGCTTGGAGGCTTAAAGCACCACACATTCGTTGTTGGTCTCGTTCCAGGGCTTAGACGTCCACCACGGGTCTCCGTGGTTGCCACCAAGTCTTCACTCCCTCGGAAGCCCTAGGACATTCTAGAATGTTCCTGCATTCTAGAAGCTGACTACATTCCTTGGTTCCTGGTCCCACATCACATGACCTCTCCGCCCTGCTTCTCTCACCCCATACTTTTCTTTTACTCCTCTGTCTGTCTCTCTCCTTCACCAAGTCACTCAAGATTAACTGAGCCCAGGATTATCTCCCCACCTCAATATCTTCAGCAATCACACCTGCAAAGTCCCTTCCACCAGCTCACGCACACATTTGCAGCCTTCCTAGCTTAAGTTGTAGACCTCCTCCAGCGTGTCGCAACTTGTCTAGCTGGAGTAACTGCCTCCTCTCTCACCCTCTTGAGAACATGCAAGAATACAGTTTTCTGGTGGCCAGATTTTCTGTATTTTTGAGAAAAACCAAACATCGAGCATTTTTTTTGCCTGGAGGATGGTTGGTGGTGAAATTCCTGATTGCTTTTGACGTTTATGGATTCACACTTACAAAGGAAAAAACTAACCAAATGAACAGCAACACTATGTGGGCTAACCCTGCACATCATGTGTGACAGTTGTGTGTATTTCCTAGAGCTGCCGGAAGAAGTCACCCGAATCCATTCCCTCAGAGCTCTGGAGCAAGTGTGCCGTGCAGGGAGCTGTGCAGGGCCCGCTCTCTGGGAAGGCCCTGAGGCACCAGCCTTCATTGCACCTCCCTAGCTACTGGTGGTTGCCGGCAATCCTTGGCTTCTCGATATCCCATTTAATGTCTCCTTGGTTATCACGTGGTGGTCTCCCCTGTGTCTGAGTCTGTATCCAAATTTTCCCTCTTACCAGTTACTGGAATAGCCACCCCTTCCAACCCAGTCCATTATGACCTCATCTTTTTAAGGATTTATTTGAGGGGCTGGCATGGTAGGCCAAGCCTCCGCCTGTGGTGCCAGCATCCTGTACAGGTGCCAGTTCAAGTCCCGGCTGCTCCACTTCCAATCCAACTCTCTGCTTGTGGCCTGGGAAAGCAGTGGAGGATGGTCAAAGTGGTTGGGCCCCTGCACCCACATGGGAGACCCAGAGGAAGCTCCTTCAAATTGGCTCAGCTCTGGCCATTGCTGTCATTTGGGGAGTGAACCAGCAGATGGAAGACCTTTTCCTCTGCTTTCCCTCTCTCTGTAACTCTACCTTTCAAATAAATAAATACATAAATAAAGAAATCTTAAGAAGATTTATTTGGGGCTGGCACTGGGGCACAGTAGGTTAATCCTCCACCTGTGGCACCAGCATCCCATATGGGCACTGGCTCTAGTCCCAGCTATTCCTCTTCTGATCCAGCTCTCGGCTATGGCCTGGGAAAGCAGTACAAGATGGCCCAAGTCCTTGGGCCCCTGCACCCATGTGGGAGACCTGGAAGAAGCTCCTGGCTCCTGGCTCCTGGCTCCTGGCTTCAGATTGACATAGCTCAGGCTGTTGTGGCCATCTGGGGAGTGAACCAGCAGATAGAAGACCCCTCTCTCTGCCTCTGCCTCTCACTGTAACTCTACGTCTCAAATAAAATCTTTTTTAAAAAAAGATTTATTTGAAAGAGTGGCAGAGAGGTGAATGGTGTCACAGGACGGCAGCCGGCCACTGTTGGCCTGGAAGATAGAGGGGGGCCGTGGGCCAAGCACCATGGGCAGGGCCTATAGAGGACACGAGGACAGGCAACCAAGTCTCTGCTAGAGGTCTGGCAGGGACGCGGCACCGCTGATGTCTCGATTTGCATCCGCAAGAACTGCTTTGGGCTCCTGCCCCCCAGAGCTGTAAGATAATGAATTTGATTGTCTAGGTGAGTAGGTTATTAGATTTAATGTCACTTGTTACCACAGCTGTGCAAAACTAAGAAAACCTGCTTGATAGATTTTAAATAATAAATGTCAAAGCTAGAAGCCTGGTTAGGGACCCTGCTGTGGGCAGGAGACATTTGATTGGGCTCCATCCAGGAGAGGACTACCCCACCAGGTCCTCCACAATACTCTAACATCAGCTGATGAGCAGCCTTACTTCGCCCTTACCATGTGACCCAGGAGACATACAGGCTCTGGAGGTAGCGTATGGACACCTGTTGGGGACTATTCTACCTGTCACACAGGCTACCAACAACCCTGTGAGAAGGCAGAGAGGTAGGTCCCTTCCCGGGGAACTGATGTGACCCAGATAGTATAAATGGTGTGTGGCTGAAAACTCACGCCCAGTGCTCCACCCCAGGGCCTTAAAGAAGTGGAGTGGTGAGTTTCTTCCAACCCATGTCCCTGCTGTCTGTGCTGCAGCTGTGTGGTTTCAGGGTTATCCCACTGACTGTCCTCTTCTTTCACATCCCAGGTTTCTGATTTTTCCAAAAAATCCACTTGCATTCCATTCCATGCTGCAGAATCTCCGAAAAGAACGTTCCATTTTGCACTGTTACTGGCCCTGCTTTGTGCCTCACCCTGGGGTGGAGAAGGATCTCTGCCCTGGACAGCCCTGCATGGAAGGTGCTGACAGCAGAGGTGGCGTGGGGACACCCTTCTCCGGCCGGAAGTCATTGCTGGAGGTCAATGTGAATGGCATCTTGGCTTGGATGAAGGCCTTCCCTTTCTACCATTTTTGTTTCTTATCCTTTCCATGAGGCCAGATCACTTTAGCATTTCCTCTTTCCATAAAGGAAACCCTGGCATAAGCCCTCTGAAGTATTATTCCCTGAGTTTGATCAGTCAAGGAGAAAAAGCCATTTTGACTGGGCCTCTGTGTGATCTGGCTTCTCTGTAGGTTGTGGGGGAGGAAGAAACGGGCTTCTCTTTCTCTTGTTCCTCCCTTCCTTAGCCATCAAAATGACCTGGCTTTCTTAACAAGCATCATTAGAAACACACTTTACAAAAGAAAGAAGATCCCTGTAAGATGTATTCCCCATAAAGGAATTATCTCAACACTCACACATTGTACACGATCATAGATGAATTTCTCAGTGGCGTCTTTCTCTGAAAATTCAAACAGCTGGAGCTGTAAATCAGGAACAGAAGATGAAAATGAACAGGAAGATGAAAGTTATAGCCAAGACATGTCAACTCACTGTTATTACCTTCAGGGAGCTTTTGGTTTCCAGGCAAAATCGCATTGCTAAAAACTGACATAGCTTCCACAAGGCCATGGAACACAGACATGGTGAAGTGGGTGCCCACTGGTACCACTTGCACAGACCTCAGCTTTAAATCAGTGTGGTATCTTGAGCATTAAAACCACAAACAGGTTCCCCCTGTATAGGTAGGATGTAGCTATCCTTAAGATTGTGGATATGCAAATGCAATCTGCTGACTTCATGTGTGGAATATTCTTGGCCACGGTGAGTTCTGGGAGGAGGAATTCCCATCAGGACTGGTCGTGTTGGCTGCCTGGATCACTTGCCTCTTTGGAAGTGCTGTGGGCCGCATCAGGCATTCCCCACCCCACCTTGGGTTTCCATAGTAAGTCAAGTGCAAGCTCAGGTTTCATTGGCCCTCTTTCTGGCAGAACACATAAGATGCACTCACCTGCTCAGTGAAATCATCCCCCAGGCGGTCAGGAGTGGAGGCAACATAGGTGTCCTCAGTAACAAGACAGACGGTGGCTTTCTGAGCTGCACCTGCGGCCCACAGGATGCCAGCCAGGGCTGCGGCCAGGGCTTGCTCCTGCTTCTGCTTGCTCAGGTCACATAAACTGTAACATGGGAGGCAGGGAGAAAGGAAAACACTGGAAGGAACAGTCACCGAGCCACGGGCTGGAGCCTCCGATTTTATGTTCTCTTTGTATATAGGGGCATCTTTTGTGTTCCTTCATCAACGCACAAGGTGGGAATGTGTCCCTGGAGGGTCTTGTGACTGCCACCGCCACCGGAACCCTCACCGGGGCACGCTGTCCTCTGTCCTGAAGCCCAGCAGATCAATAGCAATGCTATCACCCGATAAAACAGGCCTTTTCACACCCACACACTCTTTGCATTTTATCTTCTAGATACCCATTTAGTAAACCTTCCCACAGATCACATCCATGGCTTTTCTCGTGTGTGTGTGTGTGTTTGTGTGTGTGTGTGTGCACGCGCGTGCGTGCATGCCTTTAGGGTCCACGTGTGGCCTTTCTGCCTAATCACACCCTGTGCAGGCTTCCTTGCTGATCTGCAGTTACACTCACCCAGTCCTCACTGCTTCACGTATTAGCTCATTTAACTGCCGTGACAACCCAGGAAGGCAGATCCTATGATGATCTCCATTTGAGAGTGAAGAAAGTAGACGCAGGAAGATTAAGAAACTTGCCCATCTGTAATTCGTCTTGAAAGAGGGCAGTGATGTGAATTTGGGCCATGAGGTGCCCAAGTTCCTGCTCTTAACCATCACCCTGCCCTGAGTACCCTCAGTGCCTTCAAACTTCCCCAGGTGACTGGCGCCGCGGCTCACTAGGCTAATCATCCGCCTTGCGGCGCTGGCACACCGGGTTCTAGTCCCGGTCGGGGCGCCGGATTCTGTCCCTGTTGCCCCTCTTCCAGGCCAGCTCTCTGCTGTGGCCAGGGAGTGCAGTGGAGGATGGCCCAAGTACTTGGGCCCTGCACCCCATGGGAGACCAGGAGAAGTGCCTGGCTCCTGCCATCGGATCGGTGCGGTGCACCGGCCGCAGCGTGCCAGCCGCGGCGGCCATTGGAGGGTGAACCAACGGCAAAAGGAAGACCTTTCTCTCTGTCTCTCTCTCTCACTGTCCACTCTGCCTGTCAAAAAATAAAAAAAATTAAAAATAAATAAAAAAAAACTTCCCCAGGAAATAAGAGCCAGTCTTTACACAGTGGCCTTTACTCTGCTTGTCTTCTAAATGTTTAGCATTGGCACCTGTGGTCTTTATAAAGAAATACATGATGGAGGCTTATTAATGAACTCAGCAATGAGGTAGAATGAGAACAAGATAACGAGCAGCGAGATGAAGGAGCGGGAACCCCTGGCTGCGTTCAGGAAGGCTCCCTGGAAGGGCCCGTAAGAGCGGAGACTCCGTCACACGCGTGTAGCATTTGCCAGAGGCCAGCCACGTGCTCAGTGCTTTCCATTTCTACAGCAAATGTGTGTGCTCCACTGGGAGTCACTGGGATCCCTTTACTCAGGTGGTAAGCATGACCTCCAGCTGCTCTGTGTGTGTCTCCTGCCTCTCAGCTTCCTCCCGAAGGTTAGAGCCACCTTACCACAAGGGCTGGCAGTTATGCCCGTCTCCCTAAGGATGGCCCGCGGCCAGTGGCTGGCTAGCGGGTGGGAGGTGCGGAAGCCCTGCATCCTTCTGGGATGATGCTGGGCCTCAGACTGGCATGGCTGGGACCCACACCCTTCCTGAGCTGCTGCCCCTCCCTGCTCTGCCGCTGCCTCCTCCCAATGACTTGTCATATAACATCCACAGAAGGAGCTTCCTCTGTGGGCTCTGCTTCCAGGCAGTGTGGCCACGCATGCCCCTGCACTGTGTTATGCACTTAGTTCCTGTACAAGAATAGCTGGGTACCTCTTGCTCAGTTATATGTCCTCTAATATGCAGCTTGCCACATGGCAAGGGTTGGCTGTGTCTAAGAATAAAACAAGTTTGAATAGATTTGAGCCGAAGTCTAAAAATAGGCCACAACCAAACATTGGCCCTTGTCAATCTGGCTATATAAGGAGGATGGATCCTTCATGTACCAGGCCTTGGTTCCTGCCTGGAATTGTTAGGCCAGGGCTTCCCATCTAGATAAGGATGGCTGAGCCCACCAGAGACCCAGTGTTCAACTCTACCTGACAGAGTGGTCTGGAGCTGAGCATAACGCCTGTCAACATTACTCCTGCCACTGAATGCTGAGAGCGACCCCAGGAGAGCTCTCCGCTGCACCCACATCCAGCCCTCCTGGGAGACACAGCCGTGTCTGGCTCAGGAGGCAGCCTGGGGTTTTCAGCCGAGACTGCTTGGCACAGGAAGGTTCTGGTGAGGTGGGTCTCACAGCCATGCTTTGGCTCTGCTTGTCCCCCAGAGGTTCAGGCTGTGGGAAGCTTGGTCCCCAGTGTCGTGGTGTTGAGAGGTGGGAAGTGAACAGGTCCCAGGGGCAGCACGCTCAGAAGGGACTAAGGTAGTCATCCCAGGACCCCGGTGAGTTCCCACGAGAGTGGGTTGGTGTGAAAAGAGCAGGAGAGGCCCCTCCCTGGCCACTGGGCTCCCTGTGTTGTTGTGGACACTTGCTGCTGTGATACCCCCCTTCCCCGAGACCCTCACCACAGCTGAGCCAGGCTGGTGCTACACTATTAAAACTCCCACCACTGTCAGCCACTGAAGCTTCTCTTTATAAAGTGCCCAGCCTCAGGTGTTAGACTAACAGAAGACAGACTAAGACAGCCCCTCTGCCAAGCCCTCCCCGCAGTCCTCTTACCTGTCACAGGAACCCTCCTTTCCCTCTGTGGGAAACAACAAGTGTTTGATGATGGCCGCTTGCACAGCCATCTGGATGCTCCGGGCTCCACCCTGAAACGGGGAGGAGGAGGAGTGAGGCGTGAGGGCTGGAGCTGGCTTTCCCTACCATGGTGGGTGCGTGTGGGCCAATGTGACAGCAGGGAATGCTGGGAAATGGAGGCCAGGATCTGTTCCCCTTGGCAGCCCTCTCCCTGCTGGTATGCCAGGGCCTCAGGAAGAGGTGCTGTGTGTATACACAAGCCACTCTCCCTAGGGGCTGGGGACTGTCCCTGGCCTAGAACCTGCAGTGACCAGTTCCTTTGTGGAGGCCTGTAGGCTGGCATGTGAGGAGAAAGTCCTCTGTGGTCCCACCTGCACAGAGCCCCTGCAGGCTGCAGCCAGACTTGTTAGGGTGGGGGGGAGCTGAGGAACTAGTTGACTGGGCCTTGAAATTTAGGAGGGACTGTGATGGTGACATGAAGTCTGAGTATTTCAAACAAGCTGGAAAGAAGTCCCTAGCTCTCCTCCTGCCTTCTCAATCCTCAGGGACTCTCAGGACTTGGAGAGAAGAGGCAAGGAAAACCAGCATTCAGAGGCAGGTGGGGAGAAAAGGGGGTCTGGGACTTTTTTTTTATTTTTAAGATTTACTTATTTGAAAGGCAGACTGGCAGAGAGCCAGAGAGAGATCTTCCATCCTCTGATTCACTCCCCAAATGGCCACAGTGGCCAGAGCTGAGCCAGGCTGAAGCCAGGAGCCAGGAACTCCATCCTGGTCTCCTGTGTGGGTTGAAGGGGCCTTAGCCCTTGGGCCACCTTCTGCTATCTTCCTAGGCACATTAGCAGGGAGCTGGATGCTAAGCCGAAGTAGCCAGGATTTGAGCCAGTGCTCTGATATGGCATGCTGGTGTTGCAATTAGAGGCTTAACCCATTGAGCCACAGTGCAGGCCCCTGGGACTTTGTTACCATCCAGATAGCATTATGTTGTCAAAACAGTGATGTCATTTAAGGTTAGATCTGAAAGCATAAATGTGTAGGAAAATATACATTGCTATAGATGTAGTCAGGGTGCAAACTCAGGTAAAGAACATGGGTTAGGATTTTTAAATTACAAAGTGGCTATTACCTTTCCCACTTCCAAAGCAAACGCCAGGTTGGAAAAAGGATCCCGGAAGCTGAAGCGGGCCTTTCTCCAGTCCCCGCTGAAGATATGGGCCGTACTTCCGAAGAGGCTCTGCTGCAGCTTCTGAAAGAGGGGAAACCAAAGAATGCTTCTAGGTCATCGTCAGAATGGAAGGAAGCCAGGAGGGGCTCTCGTCCCCTTCTATATTCTAGCTTACTTATGCCTCGAGTCTCCAGTTTTTATAACAAAGATTTTCATTCTTTTATTTATTTGAAAGGTAGAGAGAGAAAGAGATCTGCAGTTCATTGGTTCACTCCCCAAATGGTTGCGATAGATAGGACTGGACCAGGCCAAAATCAGGAGCCAGGAACTCCATCCGGTTTCCTACGTGGGTGCAGGGGTCCAAGCACTTGCGTCATCTTCCGCTGCTTTCCTAGACGCATTAGCAGGGAACTGGATCGGAAGTGGAGCAGCTGGGACTCGAACCGGTGCGCATACAGGATGCTGCAGGTGGCAGCTGAACTTGCTGTGCCAGAACAGTGCCTCTCCTCCCCCCAATTTTAAATATAGAAAATCCTGGGCAAAAGATTCACAGCAGGTTTCCTTGAGATATTTTGTCTGGAAGGCTGAATGTGTTAAGCTCACACCCGATTTTTGCCCCTAATTTTCCACCTTCCATGGCCAGCCGTCTGCCTGGGAATCTGCCATGGACTGCTGCCCTGGTGCTTCTGTCTCTAGGGCTCTGTAAGCCCTGCCTCTCACAGCTTTTGAATATTCTTCCTCGCTCCAGAAAAAAAAAAAAAAAAAGGCACAGACAGGAAGCTGTGTTTCCAGCCCAGGTGTTGTAGGGATTTAAAGGGATATTAAAGAAGATTCTTGGTAGTTAGTTTGGATACTCCACAGCACATTGAGACTGCAGAGGGCTTTTACAGTTTCCCAGGAAAATGGAACAAGTCTCTGTAAAGCAAACACATCACAAATGGAATCCTTGCATGATAAAGGACTCAGTCATCATTTAGGATGTGCCAGGTCCTGTGTGAGACAGGAGATGTAAAAAAGGCAGCTACTCCACAGCTGTGTACAAGACACACTGTGGGAAGTTTCACAAGACCAGGACAAAGTCCCATGAGAACACAGAGGCAGGAGAGGGAACTTCTGATTTAAGTACGTGGGACAGCTTCCTAGAAGAGGTGGCGTTTGAACCAGCCTGGTAAATGGCAGCTACTAGTTACTGCGCTTTCCTGAACACCAGGTGTGGGGCTAAGCACTTGGCCTTCATTCCATTAAGTTAATTCTAAGCAGTAGTTCTTCTATTATCCAGATAAGGCAACTACAGCACAGAGAGGTTAAGGTGTTTGCCTTATGTCACCCAGCTAGTAGAAACGACTGCCATTTGCATGTATTCGCCTGAAGTGTCCCCCACTACGGTTCCGTATGTGCCATCCTTAGGATTTCCCTCATGTTTGTGTGCCAACCATTGTTGAGCTGATATTTTTCATTAACTCGGGCAACTTCGTACAACTGAGCGGACGTTAATTTTAAATTGCTTTCTTAAAGAGAATCACTTGCCGTAGATGATAATACAGAATGCATCTGTAATGAAGATAGAGCATTGCATGGGTTGCAGCTATGAACTTTTGCTGTGCAGGGTGTGACTGAGCCCCAGAGGCTTCATGATGGAAAGAGGGGGCGGGCAGTGAGTGTTAGGGCGGGGCGGACAGGTGCCGGCCTTCAGTGAGTCTGTCTGGTGCACGGCGGGATAGCTTCTCACCGAGTGACACTCTGACACATGGAGGGGTCACATCCCGCCATGCCCTAAGTGTGCTATGTTCCAGCAGGGGCACAGCGCTCATCCTGGGACAGGCCATTCCAGCTCCAGCAGTGACAGTGGTGAGGCCGAAGATCTGCAGACGCACACGGCAGTGCGCATGGTGACCTGTTCTGGGGGGTAAATATTCACTGTGACTGGAGCTGTGCGAATGTTGAATGTGTGTGCTTGGGGGCCAAAGGGCATGAAGTGGTGTGGAAACTCAGACCGGAGAGGACCTTGACCTTGACTCTGGAGGGCTTTGGGTATCATATGCAGGCATCTGGAGCCAGCTGGAGACTGTGAACCAATGGAGCATGGAGCTCTGTTGGTAAGAGCTGTGGTACCTTTGCCCTGCAATGCACAGAATAGGCCCTGATGATTTCTAAAAAAAAGGAAGAGGCAGGAGAAGCATGCATCTAGAATGTTCTTCCCCGTGTCAGCTCGGGGTCTGGTTTCAAGGTTAGAGTTAATTTCCTGGTCATCTCTGCTCCTGCCCTTAAAAGAAAAGGTTGTCTTTACAGAGAAATAGTGGCAGGTGCATTTCAGCATGAACAAGGGCCCAGTAATGCACTTGAAGAGAGACTATCTGTACTGGGTCTCAGGACAGCTGCTCTTGAGAAACGACTCAGCGAGTGCTCAGCCAGAGAGGGCTTCCAGCCCAGAGCATCTCCAGGAGAGGCCCTGCAAACGAAAGGAGAGTTTTGTCCCCCTCACATCAAGGCGGCCCAGCACGAAGGAAAGACTGACGCCTCCTGATGCGGGGGCTGACAGTCCCTGCCCTGCTCCTGACTCGCCACGTGGACTCGCTTATCCAGAAATGGGCATCACCCTGCCTGCTCCTCACCCTGGCTACTACTGGGCTTTGGGGACCATATGTGCTAAAGTGTGTAGTGCGAACGCAGCCAGTCAACCAGGGAACATCCCGTGCTGTGTGGCAGGAAGTCCTAACACAGATGGAAAGAGGTCAAAGACTGGCAGGAAGACGGGAGGAAAAGTCACACACAAATGTGAACAACTGAGACGGTCGAGAGGAAGAATGCTTAGAGTTCAAGTTCAGCGAAAAAAATTCTGCCTGCCAAACCAAACCCCTGTTTCTGCTGCCAGGCACCTCCTCGGAATGAAAGAGCTTCACCCTCTAGCTGTGCCCCTGGAGAGGCCTGGGGAGGAAGCACCCATGGGCCAGGGTGACAAACCAAGATGACTCATCTTACCTGTATAGCATTTACCTTCACATCAAATACAGTTCTTACCAAGGGCAAGCTTACACATCTTTTAGTGATATGCATATGTTGTTGAGCTGCCTGGTAACTGGACATAGAAGGCTGATGGTCCCAGTGAATAGCAGAAAAGATTACTTTATACAATTGAGTATGGCTTAGTTTTTCTCTTTTCACAATGATGTTCTTCACTATTTGTAACAAATTCCTCTTTCCTGGCATTGGGTTCCATTTGATTATTCTAGTGACGATGACCATCATTTGTGGGGAGCAACTCGGACTAGACTAAGTTACTGGAATTAAGACTTATTCTATGCATCTGCTCTCCCACAATATGGCGCTGGGAGAGGAGTAAACAACTTCTACACAGCTGCCTCCAGTTCGACCAATAACCTGCAGGAGCTGATCCTGCTCCTGATTGGAGGAGAGCAGCGTACTCGGCGTGTGGGTAGCAGAGTTGGGATTGGTGGAAGAGGACTATAAAGGAGGAGAGAGACAACATGCACCAGGAACATCTAAGGAGAACATCTAAAAGGAACATCCAGATAACATCTGAGCAGCCCCTGAGAAAGCCGGCCGGCGGTGTGCCGCTCCCCCGCGGAAGTGGGGAAAGTGGCAGGGGGAGCCACCCTTCCACGGAGGTGGAAGGATCGGCAGCCAACCTGGGAAGAACCAGCAGCCAACCCGGGAAGGGCAGAGCAGACAAAAGAACAGCTCAGGGTCCTGTGTCGTTCCTCCGCGAAGAGGGGGAGGGACAATCATTCACCCTCAGACATTCACAGTTCACACTCATACACAGGTCACACACCCACAGTTCACAGTCATACATGGGTCACAAACACAATTCACGCTCATACACGGGTCACACATAGTTCACACTCAAGTCACAATACACGGTTCACACTCATACATAGGTCACTCACAGTTCACACTCATACATAGGTCACACACCCACAGTGCACACTCACAGGTTATATGTACACAGTTACATTCACATATGGGTCACACATACAGTGCACACTCAGGTTATATATACACAGTGCACACTCACACACAGGTCACACACCCACAGTGCACACTCACAGGTTATATGTACACAGTTCACACTCACAGGTCACACATACAGTGCACACCCATACACAAGTCACACACCCACAGTGCACACTCACAGGTTATATGTACACAGTTCACACTCATAGGTCACATACCCACTGTTCACATTCACGCACATGTTACATATGTATAGTTTAGACTCATATGGGTCTCACACACAGTTCACATTTGTATACAGTTCACCCTTGTACACAGGTCACACACACACACATACACACTCAAAGATAGAGACCCTGGGTCATTCTTATTAAACAGGCTTACTTTTCTTACCCCGATTGCCTTGGCCTTTCCCTTGGAGTGAGAATTTCCCTCTGACCACCTGTCCACATCCAACCTTCTCCCTCCCAAGTACCCTAACATGAGACAGAATAATTGTCTTTGGAGTTTCTTTACTAAATTTCTCTTGCCTCATGAATTCCTGGACCATCGCGGGATTGGCGCTTCTAGCATCAGTGATTCCTAAGAAGACCTAACAGAGTGACAGACTGTTAGCTCTCCCGTATTCACAACTGATTCCTCGGCATCTGGTGTAGTACCTGGTACATACGAGGCTCCCAGGGAGTATTTGTGCAGTAGAAGAAAAATTAATTCAGCCCTTCAACCTTATAGTTAAAGGACGCACAGCCCCGAGCACTTACATGGCGTGACCAAGGTCACATATGTAGTAGAGTTCAAGTTCCTGCAGTGCCAGGACCCAAATGCGAGCCTTTCAACTTGTGCCAGCCAGGGTCTCAACAGGAAACAGATGGCACCCTCAAGTCTGGATAATTAGTTTGAAGAATGTTTAATTCTGGATCTGTTTACAAAGATGTAGGCTAATGCAGTAACCTAGAGGTAGCAACAGTGGGCAGTCATGTGATCATGTGACCTCTAGACCTGAAGGGGCCAGGAGAAGGAGTGGTGAACTTGAACTGGGATGGAGAGAGACCTGGGGCGAGGACCGCTGTGCAAGGAGGGGGCTCAGCCTGCCGTGGGTGACCTCACATTCTTCCCTGGCTACCCCCAGTCTCCTGTCAGGGCTCCCTGTTGGCTGAAGTCAACCAGCAGCCTGCTGGTGGAGGCCCTACAGGCCAGTGCCCTGGCCCAGAACAGGCCAGAGCAGAGAGAGTGTTTCAGGAAGGGCACGCGGCTGGAACCCATTCTCCCAACCCGAGACGCTGCTAGCTGTCTGCAGGCAGGGAATTCATCGATTAATCCACTCTATTGAGGTCTGTCTCTGGGCTTAGACCTCGGACCGGAGGCACCAGGCTGTGCCTCCTGCTCCCCCAAAGCCTCCCTTGCCCGTTATTCCACTATTAGGGTTTCATTCCTTTGAATCTCTCGGAATTACGTTTTCATGATGATACTGCTGGGCGGTGGTGAAGCAGCTCCACCAGGGGTTGTTTTATTGGCTGCTGGTAAGGGAAGCTACAGGCACGTGTCCCAGGCTGGGTCCTGGAGCAGAGCCCGGGAGTGGGGGTGTAAATGGCCACTGGAGGGGCTGGAGAAAGAGCCCCAGAGGTAATGCCTGCCTTCTCCATCCCCCCTGGGCCAGCTTCAGCCAGAGGGCATGCTGCCACACACACTGCAACATGTCAGGTTGGGGGACAGAAAACAGACATAGCAGTGGAAAGAGGACAAGAAGCAATGAGAGATGGGAGAAATACGGCCAGAGAAGCCACACAGGTGCTTTGCCCAGCCCGCACTTTCTGAGCAGATTCCCATAAAGAGCCAGCGTGTGCCTAGGGCAGGGGATACCACACGTCGGGATGCTCTGAGAGGAGGAAAAGAGCGGCAGATTGGGGCCGGCACTGTGGCGGAACTGGTAATGCTGCCACCTGTGGTGCTGGCATCTCATATGGGTGCTGGTTCGAGTCCCGGCTGCTCCACTTCCTATCCAGCTCTCTGCTATGGCCTGGGAAAGCAGTAGAAGATGACCCAAGTCCTTGGGAGACCTGGAGGAGGCTCCTGGCTTCGGATCAGTGCAGCACCAGCTATTGTGGCCATCTGGGGAGTGAACCAGTGGATGGAGGATCTCTTTCTCCCCCACCCTTCTCTCCCTCTCTGCCTCTGTAACTCTGCCTTTCAAATAATTCTTAAAGAGTGGCGGAACCACAACAAAAGGCATTGTCGAGCGAGGCTCAGGACTTGCTGGCCCTCATCATTTGCCAGGAGGCTGCACGGCTGAATCGTAGGTTGGAACTGGTCAAGCCTCCAAACCGCCTCCCCAGAACAAATGGATTCAGATCGCAGGTCTCGTCATTTCGAATCCCAGGGTGTGTTTAATTAATGCTACTGCTATTTAAAGGACACACTCTCATCTGGCCCACATAATGGGAATAAATCCAGCTTCATTTCTTTTTGAAGAAAAATCAATTATCTCCACTTGTGGGACTTCCTTAACACTCCATCGCCTCTGCTTTGGGCTGCAGTAGCCTGAGTCTTTTGTCTCTTGGCCTTTTCCAAGGGGAGAGCATCACCTTTGAAAAGTCACTGGAGAGCCCTCTAGTTGGATCGCGCTGGTGTTTGTAGATAAATGGGGACATCCACACCCAGATACTCCTGCCTCCCCCAGAGAGAGGGAAGCTGAAAATGTCTGGGAATGTTTTTCAGTTTGTAAAATTTGTGTATTTAAACAAAATGGGACATTCACATGGTTCAAAATTCAGTGAGTGCCAGAGGCACACGAAGCAAAGATGCCTTTCCCTCTCTGTCTTCCCTGCACGCACTCACGCCCCACCGGTGCATCGTACGAAGCTTTCTGGAATTGGTTCTCTAGCTGGAGGTAAACACCAATACAGAATTACAGTTTTCTCTTCTTCACATACAAGATAGCCGATTTTCAGGTATATGTATATTTTAATCATTAAAAAATTTTAATTAGGCACTGGTGTGGGGGGCGAGCAAGAGAGAGTGAGCGAGCCTGCTTCCCTCTGCTAGTTCATTCCCCAATGCCTACAATGGCTAAGGCTGGGCTAGGGCCACAGCCAAGAGCTGGGAACTCCATCTAGGTTTCCCACGTGGGTGAAGGGGACCCAGACACTTGAGCCATCAGCTTTGCCTCCCAGCGTCTTCATTAGCAAAAAGCTGGAGTCAGCAGGCAGAGCCAGGTCTGCAACCCAAGTGAGACCAGAGGGTCTTAACTGGTTTCTTAGCCTCTAGGTCCCAGCCCTGGCCCCGAGGCGTGTAACCTGTAAAGTGATACTCTCCGCGGACACTCATTACAGATGAACACGTCTGTACTTCAATACATTTTTATGAAAGATCTTCCATGAGAAACATTCTACTGACAAGTAAACTGCTGATACAGGTTGAGTGTCCCCTGTGTAAAGTGCTCAGGACCAAAGGTTTTTCAGATTTTGAATTTTTTTCAGACTTTGCAACACTTGGATTTGCCTTTGAGATTATCTTGGGAATGAGATTTGAGTCTAAATACAAGACTGATTTTACTACGAGGGTATTTACAAAAGTTCATTGAAAAACGGTGTTAGAAAACAAAGTCATTGCAGTACAAAAATTCTGAGATGCATGAGTAGTGATTTTTCATTACAAACATTTTCCGTGAATGTTGGGAAGTGACATGAAGTCAGGTATAGACTTTTCTCCTGTGGCATGCCATCAGCACTTGGAAAATTTTGGATTTTGGAGCATTTTTGAGTTCAAGTCTTTGGGTTAGAGATGCTCAACTTGCAGCCGCTCTAACTTCTGTCTGTAGCCTTGGGGCTGACACAAGACTGCATACAGCTAACTTGTGTCTTCTGTGCCTTGTTAAGCATTCTAAGACAGGTAACAGGTAACCTTCCCTCTAGTGCAGTCCTGTGAGCTCTCTGCTGACCTGTCTGTCTCCCCGTGACATCAAGAGGGAAGGAAGATGGATGGAGGTGGACAGGTTTTTACAACGAGAAAGAGCAAGTGACGCCTCCCAGTCCATCTGTACTGCAAACACACAGAGGAGGGAGTTGCTAAAGTGGGATGTGGGGGCCTCGCTTCCTCACATCTGCTTGTGTGTGCAGTCTGAGGGCTCCAGGAAGGGTTGTAGCAGCCAGGGTCACCCAGTCTTTGTGCTCAAAAAGCAGAGGGAGGCTTTGTGGCTTCCCCAGGAGGAGTTTTAGTCCTGGCACCTTGTGTGCCGTGTGCAAGCTGAGCAGCTGTCCTGGGTGCAGGACAGATGTCACTGGGTCTTTGCTCAAATGTCTGAGCTGGTGCAGGATTGTCTCTGAGAACCTGCCCAGGGGGAGAGGGCATGTCCTCAGGAAGGAAGCACCTCTTCCACATCTTGTTTTAGGGCCCGAGTAGAGGGCTCAGCCTGAGGTTCTAGAATGCAGTGTGCAGCCTGGGGGGGCGGGGCGCTTGTGGAAATTACCTGGGAAAGCCCTGGGTTTCATTCTGAGTTAAAGGACCGCGTTGCAGGGCAATTTAATCAGTGGGGTGGGGTCTCTCACCCTAGCTGCTACTAGAGCCTCCCCTTACCCTCTTCCTCATCTTCTGCAGCCACACGGTTTTGACCTTGGCCCTTTGGACGTTTGCCACAGCCTTGCTTCTGGCTCTGGCCTCTGTGACCCAATGATGTGTCCGGTTTTGTTTCCCAGCTGAGTATCAGCCTCAGCCCTGGCCCCTGGCTCCGTCCGGCGTGAATCTTGAATTTCACAGGTGGTTGCTGGGACCAGCAGCTCCCAGGTCCTCCTGGAGTCTCCCATCTCAGGTTCTTTTTTCAGACCTGCATGTTTCCTTCCTGGGATCCTTACCCCAGGATCAGGCCTGGCGGGCCCCCCTCCTCTCTCGCTGCTGCTCACACAGCAGCCATAGTCCTTACTTCCCTGTCTACATGGTCTGCCACTCAGACGCTCTGTCGCGTCCTGGCCTAGACAGTGAATTATTCGAAGCGAACTCCCGCAAGCTGCACTGTGAGACTGAGGAAACGAGTTCAGAGCACCTCTCAGTTAGTACTATCTCCAGTGTCCTTGAACAATGCCATAAATAATTCATTGTAATTATATACTCTCTTCACCAATGGCAACCGGCTGTGGTCACATCTACAGTAATACTCTCACCTAACCCAGATTCTACGCCCAACCGTGATGCTTGGGCGGATCATGTTCTGCTTCATGTCTAATTGACAGGCTCTACTTACCGTGGCCATCGCGAGGGAGACAGGTGGGCCGCTCCATTTTGGAGAGGTGATAGAGGGCTTGGGAACAGAACAAAGGCTTCTGGATGGCCAACGTGCTCGTCTTTTGGGCTGCAGTGGTCCTGAGCCGTTTTCAGCTCCATCCGCAGATACACGGTCACCTTCGTGCTGCTGCATAAAATGCCAGCACCCCCGAAAAACAAAACAGACAGAGCCGGGGATGAGCTTGTTTGCAAATTTCTCTGTCCCTCTCTCTGAGATACCAGTGTTCAGAGAATGTTGACTCACTTTTGAAGATGTCTGAAAATCATGAAAAATAGCAATAAAAGAAGCAGGAAAAAAAAAAAAAACATGTTAGTGTCAGAGGGGTTTCTTGCAAGTTTTCCACGCCTTAAAGAGGTGACATGTAACCATGGAAACGTAATTAACGCTATCAAGACCTTGAGTTGAAATTATGTGTAGAGAAGAATGTAAATGTTACTGTCTCTTGTTTTGAGAAGATAACATTTTATAAACATTGAACGAGTCTTTCTGGTCTATGCAAGGTATTTCTCTGGTGTTAGGCAGTCAGTCAATGAATCAGGTTACTTCCCCTTTTAATTCTTCTGGATTTCCATTCTACAGTAAGTGAATAGAATAATAGTCTTCCTTAAAAAAAAATCCCCTTTTTTACTTTTCTTTGCTGATTCTTATGGCATTTCAGCGCAAGTTAACATCAACCCGTCTTCCTATTTACTTACCTTCTACCCTAATGTCATAAAATAGGCCTGCCCTATAGGCAGCTGAAGCATGAGGGAAACTGCCTTCTTGCTTTCTCTGTGTTCCTGCAGGCAAAGATGCTCTCTTATCTCAGAAACACAGTGCTCAAGTCACAGCCGACTGATGGGATAAGATGCATTTCGTAAATCAAATGGGGAATCTTCACATTTGTGCCAATGCATTTCCCCACCTTGTGTAAAGCGTAACTTGACATTTATTTATTTTTCCTCCCAAAGATTGTTTTATCTTTTGACTGTTCTATTGCCCCAAATGGTAGCTATCTCCATTTAATACTGTCAGGACTCAAATGGGAGCATTTATCTCTCTGATTCTAATTTAGACTATGATTAGGAGAATTTTTTTGCACAAATAAGGTTTTTGATAACAGGTTACTTGGAGCAAGAGGCTTTAGCATTAAAGTTAAAATATTAGTCAATTGCTTGATCATTTAGACCACGACAATTACATTAATATTTTGTACAGTCTTTGTTCAGTGATTGGAATAATATCCAGAATGCAACTTCCATTACCTTGTAACCTTTACAAGTTACATGAGGTACAAATATATTTCAATATTGTATAACAGCTTAAAAATACCCTTTTAAAGACCAGAATTCAGTCATCTTTCCTTTATTTGAAAATGGGTGACAGGAAACACTAATTTGGAAGCTGTATGGAGAGATAACTATTTTCAAAATGACTTTTCTTCAAGGACACTGAAGCACTTGGTTGTCAGAATCCAATGTTATTTTATAAGCGTAGGGACTCTAGATTCTAATATTACTCCTTTCTAAAAGAATAACCATATGGTACCCTTAATGACGAAAAGTAGCTCTTAAAAGTAGGAAGAGAAATTTATGGAAAAAGAAAGAACAAGAAAAAACTCAACAGGCTTCCCAGTTTCATGTTTCCACATAAAATGCCATTGTCTGAGTGACATTATGTGTACAGAATACATTCGGATTATGCTGTTAATGGGATTGTTTGAAGAAGCAACTAGAGGAAAACACCTTGCCTTTGAGAAAAGTAATTACCTGAGGAGTTGTGTTATTGGTTCCCAACCTATAAATGAAAGAGAAAACATCAAGTAAATGCCTCGCTCTATTCAAACCTCACATTCACAAACCTCCCATGTCGCAGCCTGGCTGGGGCAGCGCTGGCTGCAGGTACTGACACCGACGCATGTTAACCGTGGATCTCTAACGGAAACGGCTCATCTGGCAAGCATAAAAGTTGATTTCTTAAACACCTCCACAGCCTTTTGTTTCCGGAGCAACAAGAACATGAGAAACTCTTACCTGTGATAACTGAAGATGCCTCTCCATTTGTCCAGAAATAAAATTTTCCTGGTTATTTCCTCTAAATCCAGCTCCGGGGAGCTTGGCTTCTGGCCGGAGACCTCCCTGTCCATTTGGAGAATGTGAGAAATTGGAAGAAGGAGGTTGTTAGGATGGGATCGAGAAGCCTGGCTGTGGAGAGGAGAGAAGGCTGGCACGGATGGCTGCGTGAGCTGGGGCACTGTCACTTAGGACCGGCAAGGGGCCCACACCATACAGGGCCCTGCTATCAGCTCATGATTAAACTTTCATTAGAAGTGAAACCCTTTGTGTGTTTCTGTTCACCATAGAGGTGCCATGAATGTTTAATCCACAACACAGAGTTAAAAACAAAGGGATTGCGATTACTTATCTGCATCCAAGTGACTGAGATTATTTAGTTGATGGGAGCTATCATGCTGGCGGAAGGTGATGGTGCCTTGTGCTGTAATGCTTCCTTGGAAGAGTTTGCGGAACAGAAATTCATAGCGAAGCGGGTAAAAGCCATCCTGTGACTTGAAAAACTCTCTCAACCACTGCTGGATGGGTAATAAACAAGGAGGGAGACACTAGCCAACAGGTGTTTGATGTCGAGTTTAGTACATCAATATCTTGCACAGTTGGAGGACTGGTCCGATTTATTGCAGGGAGAAACCTCAATATCCTCTCTCTCCCTGTTGGTTGCATGAATTGTAGCTGTGATGAACGGCATATTAAAGATGATTGGTGGTGGAAAAGGTTAATTTTACACGTGAATTTAGCTAGGCCATGGCACCTACATGGCACCAACCGGATGCCAACCTCTTTTTTCAGATGACATTCTGATTTAAATCAGTAGACTCCTACCGTTCGACCCAGCCATCCCACTCCTTGGAATTTACCCAAAGGAGTTTAAACTGACAAACAAAAAAGCGGTCTGCACCCTAATGTTTGTTGCAGCACAATTCACAATAGCCAAGACCTGGAACCAACCTAAATGCCCATCAACGGTAGACTGGATAAAGAAATTATGGGATATGTATTCTTTAGAATACTATACCGCAGTAAGAAACAACGAAATCCAGTCATTTGCAACAAAATGGAGGAATCTGGAACACATCATGCTGAGTGAAGTAAGCCAGTCCCAAAGGGACAAATACCATATGTTCTCCCTGATCGGTGACAACTGACTGAACACCAAAAAGGAAACCTCCTGAAGTAAAATGGACACTATGAGAAATGGTGACTTGATCAGCATAGCCCTGACTGTTAATGGACAACTTAATACATTATCCCTCTTAGTATTTTTTTTGTCTGTTCTATTTAATATGACTGGTTTAATTCTGTAATTATCACACAGTTATTCTTAAGTGTTGAAAATTAACTGAAATGTGATCCCTGTTAAACATAAGAGTGGGAATAAGAGAGGGAAGAGATGTTTAATTTGGGGCATGCTCGGGCTGACTTGCCCCAATTGGTAGAGTTGGAAACATACCAGGGGATTCCAGTTCAATCCCATCAAGGTGGCATGTGCCAATGCCATCTCACTATTCCAAGTGATCAATTTCAGTTCACAATTGATCATAATGAAAGGACTAAGAGTCAAAGGGAGCACATAAACAAGTCTAGTACCTGCTAACACTAACCGATAGAATAAATAAAGGGGAGAGTGATCCAACATGGGAAGTGAGATACTCAGCAGACTCATAGAATGGCGGATGTCCTAAATAGCACTCTGGCCTCAGAATCAGCCCTAAAGGCACTTGGATCTGGCTGAAAAGCCCATGAGAGTATTTCAGGCATGGAAAGCCAAGACACTCTGGCAAAAAGATCTCTGTGAGTGAGATCCCAGTGGAAAGAACAGGTCTTCAAAGAGGGAGGTGCCTTTCTCTGAAGGGAGGAGAGAACCTCCACTTTGACTATGACCGTGTCTAAACAAGATAAGAGTCGGAGAACTCAAGGGGCTTCCATAGCCTTGGAAACTCATGACTGGTGCATAGGGAGATTACTGATGCCATAAACAGGAGTGTCAATTTGTAAAGTCAACAACAGGAGTCACTGTGCACTTACTCCTCATGCAGGATCTCTGTCCTTAATGTGCTGTACATTGAGGCTTAATGCTATAACGAGTACTCAAACAGTATATTCCACTTTGTGTTTCTATGGGGGTGCAAACGATTGAAATCTTTACTTAATGTACACTAAACTGATCTTCTGTAAAAAAAAAAAAAAAAAAGAAAAAAGAAAGAAAGAAAGTATCAATTCCCAACTTGACTCTCACTGGGATTAAACATGACAATAGGTCTGATCTGATTTCATCATCATTTAAAAAAAAAATCATCTATTATTTTTCACTTTATGTTTCTGTGTGGGAGCAAACTGTTGAAATCCTTACTTAAGGTATACTAAGCTGATCTTCTGTATATTAAGATAATCGAAAATGAATCTTGATGTGAATGGAAGGGGAGAGGGAGTGGGAAAGGGGAGGGTTGTGGGTTGGAGGGACGGTATGGTGGGGGGGAAGCCATTGTAACCCATGAGTCGTACTTTGGAAATTTATATTCATTAAATAAAAGATAAAAAAAATAAAAAAAAAATAAATCAGTAGACTGAGTAAAGTAGATCATCCTACACAATGTAGGTGGCCGCATCCAATCAGTTGAAGAAAAGCCACGGCTGGCGCTGCAGCTCAATAGGCTAATCCTCCCACCTGTGGCGCCGGCACCCCGGGTTCTAGTCCTGGCTGGGGCTCCAGATTCTGTCCCGTTGCCCCTCTTCCAGTCCAGTTCTCTGCTGTGGCCAGGGAGTGCAGTGGAGGATGGCCCAAGTGCTTGGGCCCTGCACCCACATGGGAGACCGGGAGAAGCACCTGGCTCCTGGCTTCGGATCAGCGCGATGCACCAGCCGCGGAGGCCATTGGAGGGTGAACCAATGGAGAAGGAAGACCTTTCTTTTTGTCTCTCTCTCTCACTGTCCACTCTGCCTGTCAAAAAAAAAAAAAAAAAAAAGCCAAATACCCTCAGTGGAGGAAGGAATTCTGCTCCCAGATGGCCTTTGGACTGGAGCCTACAGCATCAGGTTTTTCCTGGGACTCCAGCCCGCTGGTCTCTCACTCTCCCTGGTTTTGGCTCTGTTTCTCTGGAGCACCCTGGCTAATATGATGTTTATCAAAAACAAGTACTAGTTGCCAGTTACAGTTTCCTTGCCTTTTCTGATTTGCTTGCACGTCAAATTTGAACCTCTTCAGCGAGAGGCCATTATTCTTGATAAACATTTCTATCATGAGTTACATAAAGTCCTAGGACTGTTAAGAGGTTACAGCAGAGGGGCTGTTTGGATTTGTTTTGACTTGAATGGTCAGGACCGAGGGAACTGGTTATTTGCAATAATGCAAAGACTTTGAAACGTAGTAAGACACTAAGTAAATCCGAGGCAGATTTAGGTAGCCACAGTCTTGCCTGGAACTGCTCTCCTACTAGTTTCTTAAACTAATTTTAGTGGTTGTTTATTTCATATTCAAAGGTATCATAAATATTGATCAGATATACTATTTTTGTTGTAAACATAAGAATAAATGAATCCTTATTTACATTCTCCAGCCATAAATCCTCCTTTTTTCTTTTTTTTTTTAAGCCATTGCTTTTTTTTATATAAGATACAAAGAGAGAGAGAAAGAGAGAGAGAGAGAATCTTCTATCCATTTATTCACTCCCCAAATGGCTGCAGTGACCAGGGCTGGGTCAGGCTGAAGCCCGGAGCCAGGAGCTTCCTCTGCGTCTCCCAGGTGGATGTAGGGGTCCTAGTGCTTAGGTTGTCTTCCGCTACTTTCCCAGGTGGATTAACAGGGAGCTGGATCGAAAGTGATACAGTGTGGACTTGAACTGACAGCCATATGGGATGCCGACATTAGAGGCAGAATCTTGACTTTCTTTGCCACAGCACTGGCCCTTTATATTTTTCATCAGTATTTAAAATTTATTTGGCATGCCTAGTGTTAAAAAAAAAGTAAGCAATTACACGATACTTGCTCTCAAATAACATAATGATGAGAAGTGTTCTGGAACTTCCTATTTAGAAAGTCATATTAAAAAATAATTTCTGTATCCACCATTTAAATTACTTAACATGCTCAAAACAGACAGCTAAGAAAATTATGTTTTTCAAAGAATCATTCAATCTGTGTATTTTTTGGCTACGTCCATGTCCTAATTTACAGAGAACTCTGTAAATGTAGAAGCACAAACCCATTAAGTAGACAACTGACCAGTGAACTATTCTGTTAGGTTGGTAAACATAGGTTTACTGAGTATTTTGAGCATTCTCTACAATGCCACGCACTTGCAGACGCCCAGGTGGATAAGATGCCACTCCTACTCTTAACATTTGACACATACTGTATGGATGTGTTTATGGGGGTGTGGTGTGATAATTTGATCCCTGTATGCAATATGTAATGATAAAATCCAGGTAACTGGCATTTCCATGTATTTACCTGAAAGTTGCAAACTTTTGGACTCCTGGCGGTGTTTTGAGATACATCCTAGTTGCCTACGACATAGCAGTTACCTGACTGTGCTGTAGAACACTGCTCTTCCTGCTCTTGCTAGCAGAAGCAAGAGACACGCAGAGAGAGCAGAGTGCTGTGAGAACCGCAGCTCAGGGACGGTGGTGCAAATGGGAATTGTTGATAGGAACAGGGACCGTGCAGGGGATGGGCAGGAAAGAGGAGTGGCTACAAGCATCGCCTCTGGGCTCATCGTGCTGGTGTTCTGTCAAAGCTGCACCCCTGACAAGCTGTATGTCCGTGAACATGTGAACATGTTGTGCCTCAATTGCCTCCTCTATTAAGTGGGGACAACTTCATCTCTTGGTTGCTTTGACACTTCCATTTGTTCAGATCTTCTTAATCATTTCATTGTTTATTTAGATTTAATTGCAGAGGTAGAGTGTATGATTCAGACAATAAAATCATTCTAAAGCCTTTTGATGCATATCGGCAAGTTTCATCATTGTTCAAGGTCATCCCTCGCCAAGCTGCTCTGGTTACTTTTATCCGCAGGTTGGAATTCATGGTCCACTCTTTTCAGGAAGGAAAGTGCTGTTTTCAGTTCCCACATTTCTCTCCCCTTCCCAGGGCTCTACAAATGGAAAAGACTGGTCTCCAGGGTACGCGGTGACTCGGGATGTGACTCAGCCGTGGTCTCTTTTGGACCTGGATACAAACGCTGGGGTCAAAAGGGCAGGTGAGATTGTGGGGTCCTGGGCCAGGTCTGGAGAGAGGGGGCAGCAGATGACAGGCAAATGTGAAGTCTGGAATTGTCCTCTTCTACACTGTTATGCCGTTGCGCCAACCCCACAGGACAAACAGTCACCAGCAGATCCTTTCCAGAGACTGCCCTTGATGAAGCAGAGAGCTGGGGCTGCATACAGGGTCCCAGGCAGCTGCAGAAGGGAAGAGCAAGGACAGAGGGGAAGGCCTGGGGCATGGGTGGGGCCAGGATTATTCACCTGACAGGCATTGCACTACACAAGTGCAGAAAACTGTGCCTGAGCCTGATTGCTTGCTTTATTTGCTGATTATTCCCAAAAAGGTCGCACCAATGGTCTCACGAGGAAAGCACAGATGTGTTCCAAAGCTAGGAGCTGGTACGTAGAGATTTCCTGGTGTCGACGCTGGCTCTAGTCTCCCTGGAAGCTGTGGCTGATCTTTGTAATCTTTTACTGCATTCTGCCATGGAGTCCCGGTTGAAAACCCTGGGCTCACAAACATGTTGACTAGCTTGCCAGAGTATCCACAGCCTTTCTTCTTGCTGTTTTCTTGTGATGCTTCCTAAACAGAAATCTGGAAGCAGAATTTCAGAGGCTTTTGATTTTTTTTTTCCTTTTTAAGGAAATCTCGTTAGTGTTTAATTAACCTTACCCCTGGAATGTTTTTCCTCAGGATTAAGTTAAATCCTTTATGACTTAATTATCATTCATTTGCTTTAGTTCTGCTGTCTGTGGAGATGGAAATTTCCTGATTACATTCCTTCCTGAAAGAATTCTGCCAGTCCACTGGAAACCAGAAGAGGGCCGATGTGTCCTCCTCCGCCCCTTGGCGGGTGAGAGGAGCGAGACGGCGGTCAGGTCCACGGTCACATCCCAGCCGCTCCCGTGAGTCTAGACCCTTACAGCCGTGGTTGGGTCTTTGGAGCTTCGCTGCCCACACCTCCTTGCACTTCCCTGCTACAATGATCGCGATTTATGTGAACACCCCCATCCTTTAAGCAACGCTTTCTTTCCTCTCATATGTGAAGATTCTTCCTGAAAGGTTTTAAAAACTGTCTCTATGTATTCTGGGGGTGGCAGCATGGGTCAGGGACGGAGCTAGAACTGGAAGTCCTGAGGTGAGGGGACATGCGCCTGGGTCCTCACTCAGTCTCTCAGTCACTGGCCTTTGCCTGGTCACTTAATCACTGCAGTGGGTCACAGTCATCATCTGAAGGGCCTTAAAGACTGGCATGCTGTAGTGACCTTTGCTCCTTTGCAAGTGCCCGAGAGAGAAGGGTTATAGGAGCATCTGAAATTCTACTGGGTTGACTCTCGGTGGTATTAGGCAACTTCAGGAGAGGGGCTGGTCATCAGAATGGCCAAGTGTGATCAGAGGTTTGGCACTTTCAGCCTCACTCCCTGACCCTGTGGAAGGGAGATTGGAGATTCAGTTAACTATCAATGGCCAATGACTTAACCAATAATACCTGTATAATAAGACCTCCATGGAAACCTCCTAACAACCTGATTGAGGGAGCACCTAACTTGGCTTCCATGTGCCAGGAGAACGGCGTACCCCATACCCTGTCCCAACGGGTGACAGAGGCAGCTACCCTTGGGACCCTGCCAGACCTTTCTCTGTCTTCCTATCTGGCTGTTTATTTGCATCCTTTAAACTAAACTGGTGAAAATGAGCCAAGTATGTTCCGAGTTCTGTGAGCCATTCTGACAAATGATCAGGTTATTCTGACAACCCCTGATGAAGAGCCAGTGGGTCAGAAGTGTGGGTGATGTGATACTTGTGACTGGTGTCTGGAATGAATGTTAGAATGTCTTGGCCAGCGCCGCAGCTCAATAGGCTAATCCTCCACCTAGCGGCACCGGCACACCGGTTTCTAGACCCGGTCGGGGCACCGGATTCTTTCCCGGTTGCCCCTCTTCCAGGCCAGCTCTCTGCTGTGGCCTGGGAGTGCAGTGGAGGATGGCCCAAGTGCTTGGGCCCTGCACCCCATGGGAGACCAGGAGAAGCACCTGGCTCCTGCTTCGGATCAGCGCGGTGCGCCAGCTGCGGCGGCTATTGGAGGGTGAACCAACGGCAAAAGGAAGACCTTTCTCTCTGTCTCTCTCTCATTGTCCACTCTGCCTGTCAAAAAAAAAAAAAAAAAAAAAAAAAAAAAAAAGAATGTCTCAGTTACACTGAGCCCTTGAACCTGTGGAGTCCAACACTCTCTCTGGATACTTAGTGCCCCTGAAGCTAACTGAACAGTAGGAACCTACTTGGTGCTGAGGAATTGGAGAACTGTTCGGTGTGATGGGAAAACTGCCTTGGTATCAGGGAGAACCCAACAATCAGCATTTAAAGCCCATGTCCTGGAGACAGACTGTGTGGGAATCTTTGCTCCTCTTTTGTGTTTGTTTTCAGGTGAAATGTCACCCATTTGTTACCTCCCTGTTTCAGTGGGTGTGACGAGTCAGGGCACAGCTTGGCTGGGTCCTCTGTTTGGGACCCACGAGACTACAATCAAGGTGTTGGCCAGTCTGCAGCTCTCATCTAGACATCAGATCCTCTTCTAAGCTCACATGGTTGCTGCTGAAACTCATTCTCTTGTGATGATAGATTTTGATTCTTCGTGACCAGCAGGAAAGAGGGTGCCTGCTGTTTGATGCCTGGGATCCTGGGGAAAGCTTATATGTTCATAAAGGGCAAGCTTTTGTCTGTTAAAGACTTACTCATATTGAAAGGCAGAGAGACTGCTATGGCCTGGGAAAGCAGTAGAAGATGGCCCAAGTCCTTGGGCCCCTGCACCCACACAGGAGACCCAGAAGAAGCTCCTGGTTCCTGGCTTCAGATCAGCTCAGCCATTGCGGCCATTTGGGGAGTGAACCATCAGATGGAAGACCTCTCTCTCTCTTTCTGCCTCTCCTCTCTCTGTGTAACTCTGAATTTCAAATAAATAAATAAATCTTAAAAAAAAAAAAAAAGGCAGAGAGAGAGAGAGAGAATCAATCTTCCAATCCACTAATTCACTTCCTGAATGTACGCAGCAGCTGGGACCAGGCTAAAGCCAGGGACCAGGAACCCCATCTGGACCTGGACCTGACAGAACTCAAGCACTTGGGCTAGCACCTTCTGCTTCCTAGGTGTGTTAGCAAGAATCCGGATCAGAAGCAGAGTAGGCAGGACTTGAACTGGTGGCACCTATGACATGTGGTTGTCCCAAGCAGCGGCTCAACCCCCAGTGCCTACCCCCCACAAAGGACAAACTCGGTTGGGAAGGCCCACTCAGGGTAATCTTCCTTTTGATGAACTCAAAGACAATCTGAAGTGGGGCCTTTTACATCTGCAGAACCCCTTTACTTTGGCTGTGTAAGGTATTGTGGCAGTGACATCACTTCACCTTTGCCGTATTCTGGCATCAGAAGAAAGTTATAGGCCCTGCCCAAGAAAGGGGATGGCACAGAAGCATGACCTTGTTCATGGGGGTCACCCTAGGGTGTGTCCACTACGTCTACCTCCTGGAAATGACCTGGGGCCCATCATTTCACCTCTGTGTGCCCGTGTTTCTACTCTTGTAACATAGTTATGATAATATTAGCTACCTAATTGGGTCACTATCAAGATTCCTTTAAAAAAAAAAAGATTTATTTATTTGAAAGACAGAGAGAGAAGTCTTCCATCCATTGGTTCACACTCCAAATGGCCACAATGGCCGGGTTGGATCAGGCCAAAGCTAGGAGCCAGGAGCTTCTTCTAGGTCTCCCACCTAGGTTCAGGGGCTCAAGGACTTTGGTAATCTGCTGCTTTCCCAGGCACATTAGCAGGGAGCTGGATAGGAAGTGGTACAGCCAGGACTTGAACCGGTGCCCACATGGGATGCCAGCACTGCAGGAGGCAGTTTACCTGCTATGCCACAGCACCAGCCCCTATGAAGATTCTTAAATGTACACCAAACAAGCACTTAGAACAGTGGCAGATAGTGAGGGTGCAATGATTTTTCTCTGTTTTCTTTGAAGTGGGGACATTTCCTGCCAGGTAACTTCTTAGAGCGGTCACAAAACTCTGGGGACGAGAAAGTCTCAACAAACTGAAAAGGCCACACACAGGGTGGACTGCTATCTGAGGACTTAGCCTCCATTTCATTTGTCTTTCGGGGTTAACCAGGACTCTTGACTGCAAGCAGCAGAAACTCAGTTTAGTCTGCTTAAGTGGAAAGAGAATTTAGTGACCCATTTACTGTCAAGGGTGAAATGCGGTGTGCATATGAGTGAATGCGTGTGTTCCATCACCCTGTTAGGATCTGGCCTGTTTCCGCCGCTGGGCTTGCTTTTGTCCATGTGGGGTTGGCTTTCAGGAAGGTTCTCCTATGAGTACAATGACAGCTCCAGGCTGACTTGTAGCAGCTAAGCCACTCCAGCAAGAATACTCCTATTTCCTGTAGCTGCAGCCAAATTCCAGGACTGATTCTCATGGTATCGTTTGCCCAGTCTCTGTGGCCAGGGCAACGGGAAGTACCAATTGACCAGGCTGGAGGATCACGGGAGACCCCTGCACCACGAGCACTGAGGGTGAGGGAGGAGGCACGGGTCTCTGGCATTAGAATGGGGAACAGGTGTTTGCTTGTGCAGAAGGCTCACTGTCCTCTTATGACGCACGACAGACTAGACCAGGCCTGCCCTCGCAGTGTGGGAACTGCTTCTGAAGATACACGTGATTCGGAGACTGCCACTGCTGCAGGGACCCTGGAGCCGTGGAGCCACCCTCTGGGCCCCACGTCTCTGGCAGGTGGTCAGCTTTGGACCACTGGGAGACCGAAGCAGCTTTGTCTCCCCCTGCTCTTTCTTCTCTGAGTTCCCCTGCATTTGCACATCTGCGCCTGTGATTCCGCAGTATCTTTTGGCGCTGGTTACCTATCTTGCCTGCCATGGGTTTGGTGGGGAACTGAAAGGGTAGCATGCTATTGATCCTATCATAATAACTTGTCGCATTATCATCAATAGGTGGCTGCTCACTTGCAAAACAAAAATACAGCCCCACCACATTGTTTCCTGAATGAATGACAAGGGATAAAGACAGCTATGGCTTACAAAAGAAAGACAAAAAAAAAAAAAAAAAAAAAAAAAAAAAAAAACAACAAAACTATACAAGGTTTCTGGGGGACTGTATGTTTCTTTTGTCCAGAGAGCAGATAACAAGTGCCTTCCTGGAACCCCAGCTGAGCAGCTAAACCTCAGAACTGCTTTCCACAAGCGATGGGTTTGAGATGCAGCCCCGAGAGCCCCTCTGGTCTCTTTGTTTCTTACCTTTTGAGTGAATGACGCCTCTTCTCCTTTTTTTTTTTTATTTATTTGAAAGAGTTACAGAGAGAGAGGTCTTCCATCCACTCGTTCACTCCCCAGATGACTGCAATGGCCAGAGCTGTGCCGATCCAAAGCTAGGATCCAAGAGCTTCCTCTGGGTCTTCCATGTGGGTGCAGGGGCCCAAGGACTTGGGCCATCTTCTACTGCTTTCCCAGGCCATAGCAGAGAATTGGATTGGACAAGGAGCAGCTGATACTAGAACCAGTGCCCATATGGGATGCCGGTGCTTCACGCCAGGGCTTCAACCCACTGTGCCACAGTGCTAGCCCTTCTTTTCCTACCTTCTCATCATTCTGCAATGATACGTAACTGTCAATAATAATTGTAAATAGCATGTGTGGACAGAAGGGAGTGAGGCCTCGGCATTGACTCACTGTGTTGGGTGTCATGTCTGTCCACCTGCTGGCTTCGAGATATTTTCTGTCTTGTTTTTGAGACTGCTCAGGCGGCAGAAAGGTTAGGAGGCAGCAAGTGGAAGGCCCTGGGTTTGCCGGAGGTGCGGTGTGATCTTCTGAAAGTGGCCTGCCCTCTCGGGGCCAGAGGAAGCACAGCGTGGGGCTGGGTGATAGCAGGTAACCTTCACGGCTTACCACGTCTGGTTTTGGCCCATGTTCCCAAGGCCTCCTAGCTCCACGTGCAGTCTCCCGACTCAGACCCACAAGGCCTCTCCTCCTTACAGGCAGTTTGTACTTTTGCTTTGCAAGCAGTCCCTGGATATCAAGTCATTTAATTTTTCCAGGGAACCGAGAAAACCCCTTCAGAGGCATCAGAACTCATTCCAGGAACGTAACTCCAGGAGCCAGAAGTGAAGGAACGCTGACAAAATCGAGAAAGAAGGCAGCATTAGCAGATGCTGTGACTAATGAACAAGGTGCGGACAGGTTTGTCATCATGACTGGCTCCGCAGGGTACAGCAGGCATCCAGCCCTCTGCTCCCCAGCTCCCCTCGCACCATCTGCTACCGGTGCCAGGCACCCGGTGATTGCTCGCTATGACCCTTGTTGCCGGTCACAGGGACAGCCCTGCCGGATGCAGCTCACTCTGTTTTCCCCCAGCTCCTGCCACGGTGGCTGTCGGGTTTGTGTCTGTCCTGAGACGGTAGATCAGGATTTCCCTGGCTCTTGTAACTAAATATAATCAAATCACTCACTCTCCCTGTTGGGACATAAGTTATAAATAACAAGTCAGAGTGAGCTTCCATCAGAGACGCTGTGGTTACTAGGAAACGGGCCTTGCAGGGAGGCGCCCGGCTGTCATTCTGCATCCAGATGGCGGGAGAGCTCTGCTGCTCTGCCTTTGGCCTTCCCAGGGGTTCACAAGTGTGCTCTTGCACGGTGCAGTAGTGCTTTTCCTGTATTCTTGGGCGTGGAGGCTTGGGTTCTAAATTTGGCCTGTCATTCACTTGCTGTGTGACTTCGAGTGAATCAGTTCACCTCTCTGGTATGCAGTTCAGTCTTCAATCAGAGAGATAAGAAGGTGGGATTGCATCAAGGATTGGCAAACGAGGCCAGGTTTGTTCTGCCCTCTGGTTAGGCGTGGCCTGCAAGTTAAGAATGGTTTTTATGCTTTTGAAAGCAAATCAGAAGAATAATTGTTAACCATTATTATACTATTTCATAGGGTAACGTAACACTATATAATTTTGTGCTATGTCCCAATATATTCTGCTATTTCATGAAGACTATGTGAAATTTAAATTTATGTCCAGAAATGACATCTTATGGGAAGACAATCAGACTTATTTGCTTACATGTTGTGTCTGACTGCTTTTGCACTCCACAGCGCAGTAGAATCATTGTGACAGTCAGTGGGCCCCCATGTTTCAAATATTTACTCTCTGGCCCTTTACAAAGAACACTCGCCGACCCCTAAGCTAGATCATCCCACAGGTCCCTGTAACTCTGTTTTACAAAGTTTGCTTCTCAGCTCCTTCTCAACCTGGCGCAGGAATTCCAGATGAAGCAGTCCTGGGCTGTTCCTAGAGAGAATCGGGTATGACTGCTGAGTCCTGGAGAGGGCTGGGAAATGTCTGGCCCAGAAAAGGGCCTGGATGCTGATTTCTGGCCCTGTTCTTGCTCTGGGTCAGCCCAGGCCTGGGAGCCAGGGTGAGGAGCCATGAGCTTGCTCTGCAAACCAAGGCTCCCATGAATCTGGTCTGAGAATGTCACTACTGGGAGGAGAGGAGAGTTACACACAGAGAGGAGAGTTACACACAGAGAGAAAGAAGTCTTCCATCCACTGGTCCACTCCCCAAATGACCTCAATGGCCCGAGATGACCCTATCAGAAGCTAGGAGCCAGGAACTTCTTCTGGATCTCCCACATAGATGCAGGAGCCCAAGCACTCAGGCCAATTTACGCTGCTTTCTCAAGCCATAGCAGAGAGCTGGATCAGAAGAGGAGCAGCTGGGACTCGAACCGGCGCCTATATGGGATGCTGGTGCCACGGATGAAGGCTTTAGCCCACTGTGCTACAGCACCAGCCTCCACATTTGGCCTTTGTAGGGTGCTTGCTCTGATACTGTTCATGAACCATAGTGTTTCATTGTTTGATCACTATGACTGTTATAAAATTACTTCTTGGGCTTGGAAATGAGTCTGGGCTGGCAGTAGTCAGTATGACGGCTTCTCCTCTCCTCATCAGGCACCCAGGCTCCTTCCAGTTTGTGGCTCTGCCGTCCTCACGCCTAGCTTGCATTTCTTGGTCAGATACGACTCTCGCCTCCTGCCGGGAACCCTGCATTCCTACGTACTGGAAGGGGAAAGGCAGAGCATGACGCAGATTGACACATGTCACTTCTCACTTCCTGTAGGCCAGAACAATGAGAGAGGCTGGAAATGTCACCTTAGCTGGACAGTCACCCATTCCTCTAAGCGTGTCATTATGACATGGGCAGGGGAGAGTCCAGACGAGCTGTTGAGCAGTAGCTTTTTTTTTTTTTTTTTTTTTGACAGGCAGAGTGGACAGTGAGAGAGAGAGAGACAGAGAGAAAGGTCTTCCTTTTGCCGTTGGTTCACCCTCCAATGGCCACCACAGCTGCCGCGCTGCGGCCGGTGCACTGCGCTGATCCAAAGGCAGGAGCCAGGTGCTTCTCCTGGTCTCCCATGGGGTGCAGGGCCCTAGCACTTGGGCCATCCTCCACTACCTTCTCGGGCCACAGCAGAGAGCTGGCCTGGAAGAGGGGCAACCGGGAAAGAATCCGGCGCCCCGACCAGGACTAGAACCTGGTATGCCGGCGCCGCAAGATGGAGGATTAGCCTATTGAGCCGCGGCGCCGGCCGAGCAGTAGCCTCTTTGCAGGTGCCTTGGTAGCTATGCTAATGCATGGACTCCAGGAACCTCCCCCTTTATCTGAGCCTAGTTCTTGCCTTTCCCTCTCCTTCTCCCTGCCTTCTCATCCAAAGCTTGGTTTGGGGCCCAGGTGACCACATTTGCTCAGTCCTAGGACACCCACTCATCTATTGCTCATGCGTTCCTGCCCATTCAGGGGGTGTGAGTGTAAGTCCTACCTCCCTCACTTAGGCTCTCTGGAACCATGGGGATGGGGACTAACTCACCGTGCTCCTCTGGAAGAAGGCGTCATTGCCTCACAGGAAAAGTCCCCTCAGAGCAGCACCATTGTGAGGATCCGGGGAGAGAGGTGCACAGGTGCTTGGGCTGTATGAGGGGTGAAGTGCTCATGGTGGGCCCTGGACGTGCCCTAATCTGAGCAAGCTGCCATTCTCTCCCACGGACTCCCCGAGAACCCAGTTTCTGCACAGGACCCCGCCCCAGCCCCAGCCGATTGGTTCATGCATGGAGTCTGGCCCCAAACAGGCTTGATTGTTTATTTTGGGAATATGGCCTTTTGACCCAAGGATCATATGATAGTGACAGATTCTTCTTTTTTAAAAAAAGATTGATTTTATTTGAGAGGCAGATCTTCCATCTGCCGGTTCAGTCCCTAGACACAATGGCCAGGGCCAGGCCAGGACAAATGGAATAGCTCAGGGCTCCATTCAGGTCTCCCATATGTTTGACAGGGGCCCAAATACTTGGACCATCTTCTGCCTTTCCAGAAATAATAGCAGAAAGCTGAATCAGAATTGGAATAGCCAGGACTCAAGCCAGTACTCCAGTGTGGGATAGTGATGTGGCAAGTAGCACCATAACCCTGTGTCCATCAGGAACCAACCCTGACAGATTCTTAGTAGTGGTTGAGTTCTAGAGGGACAATCCACAAACCAACATGGCCGTTTGGGGAGTGAACCAGGAGATGATGGAAGATTTGTCTCTCTGTTTTTTCTCTCTGTAACTCTGACTTTCAAATAAATAAACAAATCTTTAAAGAGGATGCAGGCAGACATGGGCCATCCCACACACAAACAAGGCTGGTTAGGGCTCTAGGGAGTGAGCGAGAAAGTGCTACAGATTTGGGGAGGGGCTCTTGTTCACCCCACCCCCTCTGTCATAGGCCTCAGTGCAGTCGAGAGCCTCCGGGTTGTGGCACATCCCTTGGGAACATTTCCTATGCCTGGGCCAGGCAAGAGGAGTGTGAGGAAGCTGGGATGACAAATTTGTTCCTGGTGACCCAGGAGGACCTAGAACCTCCCAGAAAGAAATGCAGGGGACTTGCGGGAGGGGACAGGAATGGAGAGCGAAGCCCTGGTTCTGTTTGGAGGGGCTATTAATAGTCGTTGAGATTTGGAAGTTAAGGCCAGCATAGTATGATTGTTATTTATGTTCACATTTGGGGGAAGCCTAGAGACGTTTACATTAGTTTCATATAAGTAAATGCAGCTCAGGAAAAGCTGGAGGATACCCCCAATATCATAGAAAAGGTGAGAGGCAGGGGCTGGCATCGTGGCACTGTTAGTTAAGCAGCTGCCTGGGATGCTGGCATCCCATGTAAGCCCTGGTTCTAGGACCAGGTGCTTCTCTTCCAACTCAGTTCGCTGCTAATGTGCCTGGGAAAGCAGTAGAATATGGCCCAAGTGCTTGGGGACATCGCACCCACATAGGAGGCCCGGATGAAGCTCCTGGTTTCAGCCTGGCCCAGCTCCAGCTGTTGTGGCCATTTGGAGGAGTGAACCAGAAGATGGAAGATCTTTTGCTCTCTGTCTCTCCTTTTCTCTCTGTAACTCTGCCTTTCAAATAAGTTAGGAAATCTTTTATTAAAAAAAAAAAAAAAAAACTGATGACAGGAAGAGTGGCCACAAGCAGCCCCTTTCCCATTTCATGAGGCTGGTTTGACTGACCTGAATTCACCACTAAGAAAGTGATCTTGGTGGCAGCATGGTCTTTGTCCCTTTTGGAAACTGATTGAAGTTCTAAGAGCAGGAGCCATGCCCTATACATCTCTTTCCTGCAGGGCACATGGTTGAAGCATAAGCAATACCTTATGAGTCATTGGGTTCATTCATTAGAACCAGCACCGGTGTCTTCTCTCCAGCATTAGGGGAAATTACTGACACAGAACTGGGAGGCTATGGCTGTGTGCTGGGTCTGATTCCCAAAATAGTTACCTCCTGCACAGTGAAGGAGGGGAGACCTTGTCACATTCGGAGTTGGATGGGGATGGAGGAACATGGCCTGTGAGAGATGGAAGGACGGTGACAGAGGCTGGGGACTTCAGCCGGGTTGGAAGCAGGCAGGTCTCTGCGGCAGAATAGGAGAGCTGAAACTGGCCCATGGCCATCAAGAAATAGCTGCCAAATGCTCACCACATGCCAGGCGCTGTTCCCGAATCCAGCTATGGTCAGAGCAGGACGGACGTGAAGGGCTGAGGATAGCCCTGGTAGGTTTCCCCTTATTCCTGGGTAGGACTCAAGGCTCGGATTTGTAACATGTATTTCCCCATCTTGTTCTAAAACATTTAAAGCAACTTATGATGTGTGATTTGTGATGTGTGAGATTTGTGAAAAGATTATAAATCAGAAATAAGATAGACAACTATGTTATTAAAAAGTAAAAAGAATCAGAAACCCAAGCCAAGCCAAGCATCCCAGTAAATTGGTAGACACTATAGAAAGTGAGCCACAGGCGTGGCTCCAGGCTTCCTGGTAACTAAACCGCAGTAAAGCAGTAAGGAACCAACAAAACCAGAAACAGGTCTTTGGAATAAAATGAATTCGGACACGAAGACCAAAGGAGATGTCTCTTGATGTGCTCCAGGGCTCTGGCTGTCACCTTGAACCTCAGGGCTCAGACTCTGTGAGCTGATGCAGGGTCCCGGGGCACATGTGCCCATGGTAAGTGAGTCCCTGTAACTTCACGTGCAAATGCATTAAACACAGGGAAAGGTGGGACCATTGAGATAAAGAACTTTAATATGATTCACAGCACAGCTGGATGCAAGGCAGGAGGGAGATAAGAAGCTTTGATGTAGTGTCTGGCAGAGAAATGTGTTTGTAAACTTGATTGGAACAGTCTCAGCTCAGGCCCATTGGTTCACACCACATTCTTTTATATATGTGGGGATTTAGCCGTAGGTGTGCTGGGGTGGGGATGAGGGAAAACCAGGAGAGGACGGCCACTTTCTGCAACATTGGAATCGAATGAATGCAACTGGAAATAAAATTGCTTTGCCGGGCCGGCGCCGCGGCTCAATAGGCTAATCCTCCACCTAGCAGCGCCCGCACACCAGGTTCTAGTCCCGGTCGGGGAGCCGGATTCTGTCCCGGTTGCCCCTCTTCCAGGCCAGCTCTCTGCTATGGCCCGGGAGTGCAGTGGAGGATGGCCCAAGTGCTTCGGCCCTGCACCCCATGGGAGACCAGGAGAAGCACCTGGCTCCTGCCTTCGGATCAGCGCGGTGCGCCGGCCGCAGTGCACCGGCCGCAGCGGCCATTGGAGGGTGAACCAACGGCAAAGGAAGACCTTTCTCTCCGTCTCTCTCTCTCTCTCACTGTCCACTCATAAAACAAACAACAACAACAAAAACTGCTTTGCCTACTGTGTAGAAATCACCTGGAGTGTTTTTTTTAATATAGGCAACTTAGATATTTGTGAATGAGTTACATAGAGAAAAGTTAAGCTTTTCAATGCCTTTCTCTGATTTTAGAGAACAATAAAATAGTTTAAAAATGAAGACAATTTGGTTGGCCATTATAAGGTGAGAAATTGGACCAAAAGACCCCTAAAATTGGATTTTTTTAATAAATGGGTTTTTATGTATAGGATGCAGAATCACATTTTTAACCAACCATGATGGGCAGTTTTGAGGTCTCTGCCCAACCTACATTCTTTTGTCTGAGAATTTCTTCCTACACACACACACACACACACACACACGTGCACACACTCTCACGAACCTGGCTGTGTCAAGTCCCTCTCTTCCTTTGGCTGTGTGGGGCAAGGATGGACATCTGAGCAAGCGAAACAGATCCAGAAGCTGGAATGCACCATTCTGATGCTCTCTCTGTCTCCCTCTGGAATTCGAACATAGGCAGCAGAGAAAGGATTGAGGCATTCGTGGCTGGTGCCGAGCTAGGGGATAATGTAGATCCTACGCTGGAGAGGCTTTTTCCCTAATGCTTTGGAAAAACAAAGAAGGCTGGTATGCAAAGAGAGAGATGGGAATTATTCAGAGGTATTAGGAAAGGCAGACCAGAGGTGCGTGGCCTTAGACACACACACACACACACACACACACACACACACTGTACTGTGGCATTGTAGTCAGCGGAGAAGCCGAAGGAAAGGGAACCTTTGCTCCTACTGGCTTTGCAAGTCGCGGGGCCATGCCTTCACGGAGGCTGGATGCACTTACTGGCTGCGCTAGCCCCCTGTGCCATGGAGAGGCCACCGTGTCCGACCACTGGGTCTGTGACTCTCACTGTCTCTTCACTTAGGGGAGTTGAAGTGGGCTTTTGTTTCTCCCAGGAAGCCTCCCTGTGCTGGAAGGTGTTCTTTCCTTTGATGCACAGGAGAGTGAGGTAACAGATAAGGCCAGCATATCCATTATCTCTATCTCTATCTCTATCTCTATCTCTATCTCTATATATCTATCTCTCTCTATATATATATGTATACACACACACATATCCTTCATATTTACAGGTTACAGAAAGGAAATGGCCGTCATTATTTCTTGGAGGGCACGGATGAAGTTTGTTAAATGGTAAAAGGGAAGGAAGGTTTGCAGGCAGAGCTGCTGTGCGGAAGGTGCAGCTCCCCTGGCTCCGTCGCACGGGTCGCTCGGCCCCCCCCACCCCCATGCTCTTTTCACTTCACTGCGCCGCAGGAGCGTCTGCCCAGTCTGGAGTAACTGCAGGGCCAGACAACCAGTGTGGTTTTCCAAGTTCAGTAGTCGCTGGCTTAGGTGGAAAACAAAATCACTGATGTTCTTGGAGAGTGAGCTCATTTTCACCTCCAAACTAGAGAATCCCAAGGCCTGGGCGTGAGCAGGAGGGAACAGGAAGCCCTCCTGGAACAAACCTGGAATCTCTGTGGGCCAAGAGCTGTCTAGAGAGCGCTGGAGGAGTGCAGTGAGTGCCCAGTTCCTTCCCACTGCTGTCCAGGAAAGAGGAAGTGGCCACAGCGTGCAGCTCCTTCAGGCACCAGCCTGTAGAGGGCGCTTCTCTGTGTGCCAGGACATGGTCTGACTCAGAACAATCTCCTGTCCCAGTGCCCTCCCTCCTAGCAGGGACCAAGCAAAACCCCCGGTTCTGGACAGTGGGGGCCAGCCCTCCCCGGCCTCTCAGCATCTCTTTTAGATACAGGTTTTGTTTTGTTTTGTTTTCCCAGAAACCTTCTATTTAAGGTATACAAACTTCATACATTTCATAAAACAAATTTAGGAACATGGTGCTTCTTCCCACCCTTCCCGCCTTCTCTCCTGCCCAAACTCCCACCCTTCTTCCTCCGCCCTCTCCTTTCCCCATTCTTATTTTTTTTAGTAAGATCTATTTTCAATTAACTTTATTTTTTAAAAGATTTATTTATTTGAAAGGCAGAGTTAGAGAGGCAGAGAGAGAGGTCTTATATCCGCTGGTTCACTCCCCAAATGGCCTCAATGGCTGCAGCTGAGCAAATCCAAAGCCAGGAGCCAGGAGCTTCTTCCAGATCTCCCATATGGGTGCAGGGGCCCAAAGACTTGGGCCTTTGTCCTCTGCTTTCCCAGACCATAACAGAGAGTTAGATTGGAAGTGGAGCAACCAGGATTCGAACCAGTGCCCATATGAGATGCCAGCACTTCAGGCAGCAGCTTTACCCACTACTCCAGCCCCTCAGTTAACTTTATTCACATAAGGTTAACCCTATACTAAGTACAGAGTTCAACAAATAGTATGAAAAAAAAAAAAAAAACTTCCTCAACATTCGAGATACAGGCTGTTTAAAGTCATCACATCTCAAAGCATCAATTTCACTCTGTAGATTACATTTTAGGTGCTCTATTAGTTACCAGAGATCAAGGAGAACATACAGTATTTGTCCTTTGGGGACTGGCTTATTTCACTAAGTATAATGTTTGCCAGTTGCATCCATTTTGTAAATACCTCCTTAGTATGGTTTATTTAAATAGCACAATTCCCACAGCATTTTGTGAAAATTGGAACCCTAGGATGACTGTTGATTTGTGAGAATGATTTGTGTAGTTAAGGAATTTAATTTAGTTATTGGCAGACTTGAAAACCTTCCAATAACAAGTTGGAGCTTTAGAAAGCAAATAAGGTCTTGAAGGACTTTCTCCATTCTCAGCTAAAGATCAAGAAAGAATTTTCTGACTCTTTTGCAGTAGCATCTCCCCAAAATTCAGTGCCTCACACATAGTAGTGGATGCAAGATAAAGGTTTTGAATGATGCAAAGGGGTTTATTAATGCACTGTGGAAGAATCTCAAAGGATATGAGCAGCAGCAAAAGTATTTATTTGTTCTTGAAATGTTTTTGCAGGAGACCTGCTCTCTGGTCTTCATTTCTGGGGGTGGTGGGTAATGTGGCCCAAGGGCCAGCAAGGACAGTGGGCACAGACACAGCTGCGTGGGAGTAGTAGCAGGTGCACCTGGCTTCAGATTCTTCCTGGAGCGTCCGAGAGCAGTGTCTCACTGGCATCAAGCCAGAGAGCCCTGCAGGAGGATAGGGCCCTTTGGCTGGCTCAGCTAGGTGAAGTTAGAGTAAGAACCTCCAAAACTCAGGGGCTGAACAGAGAAAGTGCCATGTGGGTTTCATAGCTTTCTAAGCTGTAGCAGCACAGGCTGGGGGGGGGGGGGGTGGAGGGTTGCATGGGATTTTCTCAGGGCCAGCCTCCAAAGTGGTCTCTGCTATTTCGATCTACATCCTGTTGCTGTAGCCTTGCTCCTGTGGCCCCAACTCCCAAGGAGGCAGGGAAGTGGAGTTTAGCTTTGAGCCAGAGAAGAGGAGACTTGGTGGAGAACACATCCCAGTGTGTGGGCCAGAGTGTCCGATGGGGAAAGGGCGATGGCAGAGGAGCAGGACATGGGGAGCAGCTGCAAGCAGCAAGGTCAGGTCCATACTCGAGTTCCCCTGGGGCCTCTGGCTTGGGCTGGACCATAGATGGTAAGGCACACTGCACTCTTTGCGGTACCCTTGGCTGAACGCAATGGGCAAGCTGATGTGTAAATTGATCAGCTGGGACATCCGGGCAGCTGCGCCTCTGAATTACAGACAGCATACTTTTTTGCATAGGTGAAGTCCACGATGAACTGGCACCTGACCACACTGCATGGACAGGGGGAGCTGCTGTGTGCACTGAGGCTGCAGGATGCTGGTGGGGCACTGGCTTGATGCCGGAGGGCTCCTCCCAGTCTTCTCCTGCGTGCACCCTCCTACAAACTGGACCCACACAGGAGGGGCAAAGGCTGTTGGGAGTCTTACCCTCCTCCATTGCTGGGTTCCGATGTCTGCTGAGTGAGTGACACCCCCTCCTCGCAACTCATCTGTCTCTGTTTTCAGAGGGCATCAGAATCTCTTGGACCAAGACTGCCACAGAACACAGTGTACCTGGGCCCTTTCCTTTCCCTGTGGGTGGTTTCCCAGCACAATGCTTCCCCCGCCCCACCCCACGCTCCCTGCAGCCAGTGTCTGGTGCTGACCAAGAGGACCAGCGGGGGAGACCTGCAAGACCAAGGACCTGGGTCTTCAGGCTTTCCAGTTGGGCTACAAATCCCAGCCCAAGACTATGACACCTAAGGGAGGAACAGTCACCAAGTCTGTAACTTACATCATGATTCTGTCCAGTTTACATCTGTGTTTTGTAAGCAAGAGGGCTTCTTCAAGGGGTCTTTGAGCCAGGAACTAGCTCCAGGTCTATGCAGTCTTTGATCTGTCCCTTTGTCCCTTGTCGTTTGGCAGAGATGGCTCATCCAGCACCAGCCCTGAGCTGTGAGCCAGTGCAACGCAGAAGGGGGTTGAGGTTGGGGGCATCAGTGGATCAAACACTGAGCACTGAAATAGCACAGGCCCCAGGATATCTAAATAAAAGTGACCAGAGGTGGCCAGAAAGTTGGAAAAACAGAGCAGGTAGCTTGGGACTGGTCTTGAAGCAGCCTGTCTATGGCGGCCTGTTAGAGCAATGGGTTTCTTGTTTCTGTTTTGTTGTTGTTGTTGTTGTTTGTTTGTTTTTAAAGATTTATATATTTGAAAGGCAGAGTGTGCAATTGAGGCACAGTGTCTGTCGACCCAGAGCCAGGAGGAGGCCCCTAGTGCCGGCTGCCACCCCTGGAGGGACGTCAGGTTGCCCCCTGCAGGTCCAAGTGACTGGACCTGGGAGGACAGGGAGGGAGCCGAGCGTGGGGCACTGTCAGGAGTACCCCCAGGGTCTTTCTCCCTTCCATGGGACAAGCCGCGTGGAGGGACCCTCTGGGTGTCTGCACCAGCCATGCTGCCATCTCCCACCCGGGCAATATTGTTGTTCTGCCTCCTGGGTCCTCAGGTTCCCAGTGGCTGCTCTGAGTTTTCCATCTTAACTGAACAGAGCATAACCAGAGATGTGTTTTCCCAGGAAGAAAGTCTGGTGTTAGAAGGAGAGAAAGAGGCCAAGTGAGACTGCCGTGGGGGAAAGGGCAGACCTGGCCTTGGGGACAGAGGACCCGGACCCTTGAGGTTCCCTGCCCACTTTTTTTTTTAAGATTTATTTTATTTATTTGAAAGACAGAGTTACAGTGAAAGGTAGAGACAGAGATAGAGGTCTTCCATCCGCTGGTTCACTCCCCAGATGGCCACAACGGCCGGAGCTGCACCAGTCTGAAGCCAGGAGCCAGGAGCTTCTTCCAGGTCTCCCACATGGATGCAGGGGCCCAAGGACTTGGGCCATCTTCTACTGCTATTCCAGGCCATAGCAGAGAGCTGGATTGGAAGAGGAGCAGCCGGGACTAGAACCGGCGACCATATGGGATGCCGGCGTTTCAGGCCAGGGCTGTAACCCGCTGCACCACAGTGCCAGCCCCATCCTGCCCACTTTTACTTCCAGATGCTTCCTCACACAGAACTGAGAGGTAGCCTCTCATCTAGATAAACACCCTCTTCAGGGCTACACCGACTCGCGGTCTTACAGAAATTCTCCAGGAGTATTTTCTGAATTGAGGCGAAGGAAGCTCAGGGTGCATTCTGACAGCTGCCTGGGAGTGCACCAGGACCAGTGGAGCAAGCTGTTTCTCAGGTATACACACAGCGGTCTCTTCCTTGTAACTTGCTGCAAAAGGGAAGAGACTCGGCTTGAAGGAGCACTTTCGTCCCCTTTGAGGAAGTGCTGGGCTGGTAGGCACCCGGCAGCCAGCCCCAGGGGGCTGGTGGCATGCTTTCTGTCCTCTGCTTTGTCCCAAGTACTCGCTTGCAGGCAGCTGATTGAGGAGAGCGGAAGGGGGCAGTTCCATGACATCTGTGGCCTTTGGTGGGCACCAGATCAATTTCCTGGGTAATTCAGGAAAAAATGAATTGACTTAGATCACATTTTGTGAGAGCTAGACCAAAGACCAAGATGACTTGGAAATTCAGAATTAATATAATTTCCACCACTGGGACCAGGGCATCAGACATCGGCATGGGACATGACCGTCTCCAAGGAGCCATTCTGCATCAGGTTTATGAGTGAGAATCAGTTCCACCGTTCCTCGAGGGTCCTAGCAATTATGTCTGTTGAAAGCGTGATTGCTAAGGTAGCTGAGGTGTAGGCACAGGAGAGCAGGTCCCTTTAATTTTGTTCCCTTGAGGTTTGCAAATTTTTACCAACAGGCGTGGTGAAGAAAACTGTGCTTTCAACAAATGTTTTTAAAAGGTGCCTTGGTCTGTTTTGTAGTTGCTCATTTAATGCAGCAGTATTTTTAAAATTTATTTATTTGAAAGTCAGAGTTACACAGAGAAAGAGAGGCAGAGAGAGAGAGAGGTCTTCCATCTGCTGGTTCACTCCCCAGTTGGCTGCAACAGTTGGAGCTGCACCAATCCAAAGCCAGGAGCCAGGAGCTTCCTCTGGGTCTCCCGTGCAGGTGCAGGGATCCAAGCACTTGGGCCATGTTCTACTGCTTTCCCAGGCCATGGCAGAGAGCTGGATCAGAAGTGGAGCAGCCGGGTCTTGAACCAGTACCCATATGGGATGCTGGCACTGCAGGCAGTAGCTTTACCCGCTATGCCACGGCACTGGCCCTGAGTGGCAGCATCATTTAAGGGAAGCAAATGCAGCCTGAATTTCTGGCATCTGTAGCAACAAACACGTGGCTTCCCTGACATAGTGCTTGCTTTTGTGAAGACATATTCCACGTGCCTTTGGAGCCTTCCCTGGTGGAACAGGCGTCGTGCACTTTCACATGCACATGGGTGACAAATTTCACCATTCTTGTCAACTGCTCTTGACAGCCCAGGTCAAGCGACTCCCCCCACGCCCCACCCCAGGTGAAGCGGTCTTCCAGAACTTTCCTCCTGCTTCCTCAACTTTCCAGCCTGCATCCTCGGTACCTTGTCCATATTGTCCCCTAGGGGGTTGCTGCTTATATTTATAAAGATGAAATGCATGGGCAAAAGTAACCCCGTGTAGAAGCGACCCCAGCTGAGTTTATTCCGGGACTCGGGACTCGGCAGAAATGTTTGTCTTTCAGTACATGATATCAGCAGCTACGTTTGCAGTCTCTGTATCTTTGGATTTTGCAAAAGGGAACTGAAACCCAGCGAGTCGTATCAGGAGCCCATTCAGAAAATGAACAAAAAAGCAAATGAAGACGACCCAGAATGAGGTGGTATATTTTTCACTTTGCGTTTTGTAGGCGTAAGTCCCTTCTTTGTAATTTGCGATTTTTTCTGAGAGGTGGTGGATTTTCACTTCAGAGGCAAATAATATCATGACGAGACAGCCACAGGAGCCTGCCAGCAGAGGAACAGACAACATGTTAGGACAAATACTTCCCCGGGGTCGCAGGGGACAGGGCAGAGGGCCAATGTGCAAACCAAAGAAGGCCTTTCACCATCAGCTTTGTTACATAGCTCAGTCTATTGTTGCAAATCTGCAATCATGAGCGGACTCCCGAGTCTATGGGTGGGGGGTGCCTGAGTGAGGACGATTTGTGTATGTATGTGTGTGTGAGCGTGTGTTGGGGGGGGAGGCTATAGGGAGGAGGATGGGGGCGTGGTTAGATTCGAGCTGGGGGCAGGGAGCTGTAATAAGGATGTGAGTGGTTAGAATGGAGCTGATCTTACAGAAAGAGAGCGTCCTTTTTGCTTGGCCTGAGCCTGAATGGCAGGCAGGGTCGGCTACAGAGCAGCCCCTGCTCGGAGTGGCTTCAGGAGTACACACTCCCTGCTACAGGCTGTGCAGGATAAATGCTGGCCCTTGAGAAAGGCCCCGGGCCTCTGCTCACAAGGCTTCCCACATGAGCAGCAGCAGCCGTGGACAAGGTGCCGAGGCACAGCAGAACTGTTTCCTCTCTTTTACAAAAAAAGTTTTATTTTATTTATTTGAAAGACAGAGTTCCAGAGAGAGAGAGAAAGAAAGAAAGAAAGGTCTTCCATTTGCTGGTTCATTCCCCAAATGGCTGCAATGGCCTAGGGCTGGGCCGGGCCACAGACAGAGGCCTGGAAATTGATTCATCCTGGTCTCCCATTTGGGTGGCTGGGGCCCAAGTACTCGGGCCATCCTGCACTGCTTTCTGAGCTCATTAGCATGGAGCTGGAGCCAAAGTGGACCAGGACTCACCAGTGCTCATATGGAATGCTGGTGTTGCAGGCGATAGCTTAACCCATGCACCTCAACACCAGTCCCTATCCTATTTACAACAGAATTCAGATTTTTAATTGGATATGTGGCTGCTTTGAATAAAAATGTTGTTTGGCTGAGGGTGATTGGTTTGTAAGGGCAGGAAAGGTTCCTGGAAGTGTACAGGTATTAGGACCCTACTCTTTCATCCTGCAACTGAAATGTGGATGCAATGGCTGGAGCCTCTACAAACATTTAGGGCCTGGTGGCCTCATCGGTAGAAGCCATGTATTATGGAAAAACAAGAAAGAGGGGCTTTGGATCCCACACACTTGGAACCACCACAACAACCCCAGACTTAACCTCTAGATCTTTGTGTATGTCAGACAAAGAAACATTTATTTTGTTTAATCTCTTGTTATTATTTCCTCCCTCGCTTATGACTTGCTTGTAGCTTCATCTAATCTTAATAGATGCAGCTGTGGTCCAGGTGAGAGCTTTGCAGGACAAGGGCGCTCCATACTAGGTGGGACCTGGAAACTGATGTGTCATCTTTGATGAGTAGATGGCAGAGGGGGCAGAGCAGGTGGCAAGAGGGACTCCATCAGGAGCGCAGCTGGAAGGAGTTGCAGGAAACCTTAAGTCAGCAAAGGGAATAGGATATGGGGCGAAAGCATTCCAGGCATGGGGCCTTTTGTGCAAATGATGGCCTGGGGCCTGGCACTGTGGTGCAGGGGGTTAAGCCACAGCATGTGACTCTGCATCCCATATGGGCACCAGTTTGGGTCGCAGCTGCTCCGCTTCCCACCCAGCTCCCTGCTGGTGTGCCTGGGAAGGCAGTGGAGGATGGCTCAAGTGCTTGGACACCTGCCACCTATGTGGGAGACCCAGATGGAGTTCTAGGCTCCTGGCTTCAGCCTGGTCCAGCCCTGGCTATTGTGGCCATTTGAGATGTCTCCTCTCTCTCGCTCTCACTCTCACTCTCACTCTCACTCTCACTCTCACTCTCACTCTAACTCTGCCTTTCAAATAAATAAATAAATCTTTGGGAAAAACCCAAAGGATGGCCCCTATCCCATTTACAAATATCTGCTTTATGTTTAGGGTGGAGACAGGGACAGGATCACGAGGGATGGGGTTGAACAGAAAAGGTGACATTGCGTTTCTTCCACCTGAGAGTCCCACATAGGACTGGCCCTATCAGTTTGGCTATTATCATAAAACACCCTCAAATAGCCCATCAAGTGATATAATTTTCCCGAAACTTCACTTCCCACCAGCCTCAGAGAAGGAGCTGAGAATATTCCTTTATAGAATTTGCCAGCCTAACTATTTTTGTAATTCTGCGGTTAAATCCAGAGCTCTCCCCTGGCAAACCCACATTATTCCTTTATTGTTAGATCCTAACCACACAAAAAAGTGGCAGCGCTGTTTGCTCTTTTTCTTTTATTTGAAAATTGCGGCGAGAATGCCATTGCTTTTACCGTAAGAGCTGTCTTTGTCTGAGCAGACGGTGGATTTCAGACAGAAGTGAAACACCCTTTCCTTAGTGCCTGAAAGGAAAATTCTAGCTCGGTTTCCTTTTCAAGTTGTTAAATATTTTACAGGTGCTACTTTGTTAAGGAGAGCGCTGTGCAGGGAGCCTGCGCTTCCAGCTCCCGGAGCAGGAGACTTGGGTGTCCTAGGGCTCACGGCATTTTGCTGTCTTGAGTATCTCAAGTGCATGGGCTCCCAGCACAGAGCTGGGGGCCGAGGAGTAGAGAGGCAGTGCTGAGATGCCGTCCCGGCCCCTGGGGTTGCGAGTGATGGTGAGAATAGCACGTGGTATATTTCCAGCGTGAGCCGCAGATGCCAGCAGTGGGGGCTCGTGCTGTGGGTCCCACAGACAGAGGGCCCTTCTCTGGGGGCTGGCATTGTGCCGCAACAGAATCCGCCACCACTTACCATGTGGACATCCCATGTCAAAGCACCTGTTTGATTCCCAGTTACTTTGTTTCCAATTTTGCTCCCTGCAAAGGAGTCTGAGAAAGCAGCAGGTGATGGTACAAGTGCCTGGACCCCTGCTACCCAAGTGGGAGACCTGGATGGAGCTCCTGGCTTCAGCCCTGGCCATTGCAGGTATTTGGGGAGTGAACCAGTGGATGGATGAAAGTTCTCTCTCTCTCCCTCTCCCCAGACCCTACCCCAATCACTGGACATTTCCGGTAAATAAATCTTTTTTAAAAAGTAAAACAGAGGCTCCTGCCCTGTCCCTCTCTGGAGAGGTACTTGCCGCAGAGTGAGGAATCCTTGCAGTCAGTTGAATGTGCCCATCCGGAGCTTCTGCCCTGCAGCCAAGATCAACTCCGGGGACCCTGAAATTCCCTCCCCAGCTGGCCCAGGGGCCATTTCCAGGGCGGTGGTGAGCACCTTCCCTGGGTGAGCCCTCCCAGGGCAGGCTCTGTGGCTGGTGTTGCATGTCCTTGAGAACTGAGGGTGGCTGAGGAGCTGCCGTTTGGATGTGCAGCAGAAAATCCATACACGTGCGCTTGAGGCCCTTACTGTGTGCAGTGGAGCCAGGCAGGGCACAGGAAGTAGGCAGAGCCAGGCCAGCTCCACTCCCGTCGCCCTATTGCAGAGCACAGTCCCCAAGGGCAAGCACTGTCAATTTGAATGTAGCCTTTCAGGACCTTATGTTGGGATAGTTGGTCTTTATTTGACAGTTTTGTTGGCATAAAACTTTAAATAGTAGGATCAGATCTGCACGCCTCTTTCCTCTTTCCTCCAGTTATCCAAGTACTCCAAGAGCCACATGGCTGGAGCCGCTGGAACCCATCCCCCACACACCTGTGTATCCGAACAACGCTGCTCCTGGTCTCCAGAAAGGCTGGAATAAGCTAGGACTCTGGAGAGCGTGGCAAGCCCTGCTGAAGCCAGACTTTGGAATCCAAAGCCCAGGTTTTGCTGTCCAGTGTTGGGCTCTGTGACCTGCAGGCATTCCCCTTTCATCTGATTTCCCCACCATCTGGCTGATGCTGTCATGGTTTTTATTTTTTTTTCCTCCTAATGACTTTGATTACTGAGTTAATTTCTGAGTGAATAGGATAGCTGAGTTATAGAGCTGTCACACCATGAATGATCAGTCAATTAACCAGGTTTGTAATATGCTAGGCACCGGCACCCATGACTCTCCTCTGGCAGCTGTCTGGGCTGCAGAGCGGGGCGTCTGTCTCCTCCTCCGGTGCTCACCACGGGGCAGCCGAGGTCACAGCCGGTGGGCGGGCGAGTTGCTTCTTCATCCCTGTGTGACCCTGCCAGGATCCTCGAAGGAGATCTGTGGAGGGTTGAGGTCCGCAAAGGGGAAAAAAAAAATCTTGGAAATGTTTTCCTACTGTCACTAAGTTCAAATTTTTGGAAGTAATTAGAATTTTAGTTCCATTTAAAGTAATGACCAGCATTTCCAGAAAGCTAACACATCATCTTTCAATTCTCATATGGGTGGCAAATATTAGAGGTCTTCCATTTTGAATACAGAGTGAGAAATGGATCATTTCCTTCTGTAAGTAGTCTTGAGAGATGATAAATGGGGGTGGGAGAGCCATAACTTTGCAGGTGTAGGTGCTAATTTTCTGTGAAATTAGGCAGTCTTGCTAGCAGGTCGGTCATTGAAAGCAAGGTCACCAGCAGTGACTCCTTCCTTCATGACAAGGGGTTCTGACTCCCCCGTGCCTCAGAGACCTATAGCTATCATCTAGAAAGGGGGCAGAGGGACAAGGAAAGCCAGTTAGTATCTAAGGATTGGCCTTGCAATCACTATGGCAAGCAACTGGTTCTGGGATTTCCAGCAGAACAGAGGTAGATGAGTGACTCCAGTTAGATGGAACTCTTTCCCTCCGTCTCCTGGAATGGGGAGCTGAAGAGCCCGCATCGAACCTAAGTGTCACAAATGTCATGTTATTGGGAAGGGTAATTAGTGTAAAACAGAAAAGGTCCAAAACCACAACGCTGACTTAATTAGAATTGATTTTCAGAAAGGAAGGACGGTCATGAGGCAGGGAAGGGGCTGGGAAGGTTAGGGGAGCATGGCCAGGAAAGGCGTCCTAGACGTGATAGCATCTCAGTGTGCCCTGGAGGGAGGGAGGCAAGGAGAAGGCAGGCATCTGGGCAGAGAGTAGTTCAGGCTGAAGGCCAAGTGCAAAGGAACCAAGTGGTTTGAACAGGGGGAGGACGCAAGGAAGGGAAAGTACAGTAAGAGGTGAGCCGCCTATGAGCGTCTGCAGTGGACACATCAGGGTGCTTTGGAGGTGAGAGCAAAGACGGACGCTTCAACTGCAAATGAAACAGAAGGGAAGATAGTGGCTCTGAACAGGTTAAGAATCTCTTCGCAATTGTGATAGACAAATCCCGAGCACGTCCTCGAGAAGTGTCTGCACGCAGAGTGAGTTAGGCAGGGTCCTCTTACAACATCCTGAGCTCAACCCTCACCCAGCACTCTGGCCCTGCCTATGAAAGTGAAGTGCTTGCCCCATGATGTCACGGGCTGTCTCGTGTTACTTTCTTTCCCTCAGTGGCTACGTGGAGAGACTGGTAGAAAGCCTGGATATGGAATATTCCTAGTGTGTTTTTTTTTTTTTTTTTTTGACAGGCAGAGTGGACAGTGAGAGAGAGAGACAGAGAGAAAGGTCTTCCTTTTGCTGTTGGTTCACCCTCCAATGGCTGCCACTGCTGGCGCGCTGCGCTAATCCGAAGCCAGGAGCCAGGTGCTTCTCCTGGTCTCCCATGGGGTGCAGGGCCCAAGCACTTGGGCCATCCTCTACTGCCTTCCTGGGCCACAGCAGAGAGCTGGCCTGGAAGAGGGGCAACCGGGAAAGAATCTGGTGCCCCGACCGGGACTAGAACCCTGTGTGCCGGTGCCGCTAGGTGGAGGATTAGCCTATTGAGCCGCGGTGCCAGCCGGAATATTCCTAGTTTCATCATTGCCTTCCCCTCCCACCGGTCCTCTATGCTTCCCCAGGCTCTGTAGCTTCAATGGCTGCATATCCCTCAGTCTCTCAGACTCCCGAACAGTAGCTCCCCCATGAGGACCAAAGAGGAAACAAGACACAGAGTCCCTCCCCCGCCACTCAGTGCAGAATCACATGCCTTAGACATATTACAGAAGCCGGAGTCTTATTAATATTGAAAGTGATATATACGGTAAGCGTTCTTCTATTTTTGTGCTGTTCTTTATTTTCTTGCCTTCATGTTTCATCCATGACTGTGCTTATTTATGTTCCATGGCATCCTGGTAATTATCATAATTGATTGGGCCCATCCCAGGAGCAGCCCCCTTTTAAAGAAAGATAGCAATTGTCTTTGTTTTCCTTGCTTGGGACCACTCACAGCAAGATGCCATAGATGAGAGAAGACAGGGAAATGCAATTTTCAACAAGTCCATGGTTTGCTGGGTTTTATCACCTCTAACGGCCTGAGCCCACACATTTCAGTCATCCTCCGAGAGTAGTCGTTGAACCCTAGGGTGTTCTACCCTGGTCCAGCTGCTGTGCTCTCTTGCACGCGTGGATCTGGGTCAGGCCCTGTGCCACCAGCTGGGAAACATCTAGAATGGCCCCTGTGAAAGGCATACGTTCAAATAGCCATGTTCCAGGTTGAAACTATGGTCTAGTTATGTCTATGCTCAGTGGTTCCCTCTCTCCTCCTCTCTCTCCCTCCCACCTTGTTTTAAATCCGAGGGAAGTTTTCTGCCCTCCCCCAGCCCCACCCCTCACCCACTCTCACAGGTGACTACCTATACAAAGCTCCCTGCGGCCGGATGCTCTCGAACCATTCCCTAGGCATAGCCTGCTTTGCTCCTTCCTCCCTGGACACCCCTGCCCAGTGTCCTCTGCAGGTACCATCGCCCCCGCCTCCCACAGCCTGACCGACGGTGTTCTGCAGGCATGGGTGCTGGGCCAAGTTTTCACTATGCGCATTCTCTCCCTGGATGATCTCATCCATTTTCATTGCTCTACATAACATCCATATCCTGGCAATGCCTAAAATTATGCTTTTCGTCTAGACCTCTTCCCTGAGCGCCAGACTCATACATCCAACCCTCTGCCTGCCTTCTCCCCTTGGATGGCTCCATCTTGAAGCATCCAGACTCCACCTGCCCTAAACAGAACACTGGATCTCTAGCGCCCAGCTTCTTCCCCCATCCTGCTCTCTCCCTAAACTGCCAGCCTGTTTGTCTGCTTGTCTCGTCCATCTTGATGAATGCCACCAGTATCTAGTAATTGTGCAAACTACCTGAAAAAAAAAAAAAAGACCCGTGAATCTAATTTCACCATGTTTTAGAATCTATCTCTATCTCCAGGGCAATGCAGCTATGAGTCATCTGAAAAATCTTCCAAAAGTTTCTCAAGACAGAATCAATGCTCAAAGCTTCACCATGGCTTTTGAGGTCTGACGTGACCTGGTATCAGAAGATTTCTAACCTCTTTATGATTTAGGTATTTGCCGTTGCTGTGGCATTTGCCCCGCACTGCCTACCCCAAGGTTTCCTTTGGTTCCTAGAGCAAGCTGACCCCTTTCCCTAGAATCCTCAGGTGGATTCTCCTCCACTCGGTGATTTCTCTGAGGGACCCCAGATCCTTTTCACCTTCAAAACTCAACTACTCAAGTGGGCTCTTGGTGTAGAAGTTAATTTACCCCTTTGGACACCCACATCCCAAACCACATCTGAGTTCAAGTTCTGGCTCTGCTTCTGATCCAGCTTCTTGCTAATGCACATCCTGGGAGACAGCAGATGATGGCTTAAATGGTTGAATCCCTGCCACCCACATGGAAGACTTGGACTGAGTTGATTGCAGGCTCTTGACTTCGGCCTGGCCCAGTCCTAGCTGCTCGGGGCATTTTGGGGGAGTAAACCAGCAGATGTAAGATTTCTCTCTGCCTCTTGGCCTCTCAAATAAAAAACAACCAGCAAACTCGGCTAATTGAAGCAGCCTTCCCTAACCACTGCATCAGAGCCTGGAATCTGCTATTGTCCTCTGTCGTGGCCACCTGCCTGTCAGTCTTGGAATGATTGTCATCTGTGATCATTCACTCATCGGTGTACACTTTTGTCCAACTCTCACACTGGTTTCAAGCACCAGGAAGGTAAGACTGTGTGTGATCACTGTGGTATCACCAGTGCCTATTATAATGGCCAGCACACAGTAGGCACTGTGTTTGCAAAGAGATGAAATGTATTACCTGTGTCAGTGGTCCTCATCACTGTCTACAAGGTAGCATCACCCACGAGAGCTAAACAAAAGATCAGAGCCGACTGCAGCTGAATCAGTGTGGCGTGGGACTCGAATCGGGATTTCAGGAAGTTCTTCAAGTGGTTTGAATGTATAGTCCTGGGAGAGAATCCCTGCCCAAAATGAATTATAGGGAACCGTGGAGGTATTTAAGTGCAACCTTAGGGAAAAGATTTCACAGAGCTGGGCTTATACATGACAAGATGAGAAGGGCAAATGACTGGACTTGCATGGTTCCTTGCAGCGAGGATCAGAAATGTCGCATGGCCGAGGCTGGGGTACAGGAGCCAAACTGGAGGTTGTGAGCAGGGGGAGGGGCGCCTGGCCCAGGAGGCAGCAGCTCATTAGGATGTAAGGGTGAGGCAAGCTGTGGTGGCTGAAGCCCTTGCTTGCCTGATCCAATGGGTTATCCTTTCTGTTCCTCCCTCCGTGGGCTGCTCTGGGCGGCAGATTCCAGACAGATGATGTGGGAGACCTGTGTTCCCTTCCCTTCCCCCTTCTGCAAGCCTCCGGGTGCCAGGGTGTGGGTCCCCATCCAGCAGGGAATGACATGGCTAACTAAGTGGTCCTGGGATGATTTTAGCCCAGGGAAGGGGAACGCTCAGGACCCAGAGGTGAGCGGGAGGGAGCAAAGGAGGAGGCAGCACGAGGGGGAGGGGAAGAGGAGGAGGAGTTTTACCTGCTAACAGTGATTGACATCACCTGGGCGTGCACGCCTGTGAGAGGCACCCATGGCAGAGAGCTACCTCCTGGGGTCTCTTGTTGTGACCCCCCCCCCCACCAGTGCAGTCTCTGGCCTTTGAGTGTGCCATGCATTGGCTGGCATTTAACATGTGCATGGTTAAGAACCCTTCCCTGACCCAATCAGGGTGTAGAGCTGGGGTCTGCACAATTATCACAACTTTAGAGAAACAGGCCTGGAGCTCAAGGGGACTTCCAGGTGCCATATATGGACTTAGGAGGGCCAAGTTAGTCTGTTAGTCAAGAGACACCTGTTAACCCTCGGTCACAGACTGTGAGTAGCTCTGACTCTCAAACATGTTTTGATTGTTAGACACAGTGTTTAAAAATTATTGAAAATTTTGTAATTTAAAAATTAGGATTGGAGACTTGGAAAAAAAAAACAGCCCTGGGATCTGCAAGCACTAGACCTTCATTCTCTGCAAGACAGCTCTCCAGCCGGCTGCTTGCTTACCTTCTCCCTGTCTCTCCCTGCCTTCCCTGATTCACAAACCTTTCCCGAACACCCACCCTCACAGCGAGTTTGCTGATAAATGAGATGAGGGAGTAGGTGCAGTGTCCGATCCTTCCTGAATGCCTGTGTTTGCTCAGGTTCTCCTGGCGTTAGACTTGGCCAAAGGCCGAGATGAGATCTGGGACTTGCATTAAATTCTGCACTCCCTGAATCATCTTGCTTTTCAAATACCGTTAGTGTGGTCGTCCATCAGAGCTGTCAAATAATCTCTCTTTCCAATGGGCTACTGTTCTGAATGTCATTCAGGAGCTGGGGTGCTGGATGCTTGGGCCAGGGAAGAAGCTGGCGTGTCCTGGCTTCAAGCCAGCTTTTCTTCACTCTGCTTTGAAACGCTGGATCAAGGCTCCCCAAACTAGGCCTGCCTTGTCAGCTGCTTTGTCATGAGCTCTGCCGAAAGTGGGCCCTGTGGGGAGAGGTGAGGGGAGTGTGTTCTTCTCCCCAATATCACAGCCCTGGAAGCAGCAATGGGGTGTGTCCAGCTCCTCACTGCATCCCAACAGAGGCAGGACTCAGGGTCCTGGGGCCTCCCTTCCAGCCTCCAGGTTCTGGTAACCCCCAGTCTCTTGTTTGATCCCCAAGCCCCAGGGATGGGATCCATGAGGGATCCTGATGGGATCCTACCCAAGGTCTCCTTTTTTTTTTTTTTTCCCAGTCCTCAAACACTTATTTCCTCAATTCCCTAGAACTCAAACTTGAATTTGCATCAGAATCAACTGAAGGGGTTCTTAAAACACAGGGGGCTGGGCTGAACGCCCGAGCTTCTGACCCCGTAGATCATAGATCGGGATGCGGCCTGAGAAGTGGCTTTCCTATCACGATCCCAGGTGATGCCCATGCTGCTCTCTGGGGACTCAGGACCGCTGGTACCCGGTGTGTTTTCTCTGTCGACACAATGTGCATTTTGCTATCTAGCTAGGAGCCAGGTGATTCAAGGAGTGCACTGAAAATAACACCCCGCCGGCCCCATCCACCAGTTTGGTTTGGGAGGTTTGGTTGGGGGAAGCAATCCCCTCACTTTCTAGCTTGGACCTTCCCCAGAGATTGACTCGCTGACTTGGCCTGCCTGCCCACACCCTGCACCCGAGTGCTTGCTGTTATGTCTCACTGCTTTCCTCTCTAGCCCAAGTCCCACTACCTCTCTAGGCCTGCTCTGCTAATTCCAAGTCACTGGAATTCTGTCCTTTACTCTGCAGGAGACAGTGTTGACGTCTCCTTCCTGGGATTGTTTTCTCAAGTCCACAGATACACACAACAGCACTTCAAAATATTTTTACAAAATGGAATAAAGAGATTAAGTTTATTTTGGTGCAAAGATTGTTTTCCATGCATCTCTTTCTTATAAAATGCATTGTCCATGAAGCTTTTGGTTCACTCCTCATATGGACTTGCTCACTGTGTGCAAAGCTTCAAGCTGGATGTTTCTGCTGGAGATACAGAGATGAGAAACACTTGGCCCCTACCCTCATAGGCTAATCATTATCTATAGTAGGTGCAACTGTATTCTATTCTTAGGAAATTGCAGAGAGCAAATTAGCAGAATCCACACTAGAGAGACATCTGCCTTGCCTGGGTGAATGACTGGGTTAGCGAGACATGAATTGGGTAAGATTCTAGGACATGTGCTCAAATAACAATGAACAGAGCCTCCAAAGCCACCTAGTAACTGTAGCACTTTTTCTATAGAGAGGCCAGGTGCACAGTCGGGACCAGAGAAGGGAGCCTGGGGGCAGAAGGCAAAGGGCAACTTTAGGGGAGAAGAAACAGCCAGGAATTTTCTTTGTATTGTTAAGTTGTAATCTTTCTCCAGGACATCATCAATAAAATTACTTGCCTCTGAGGAATATGACAACCCGTTTGAGCCATTTTGCAAGTCTGGAATAAGGTGAAAACAGAGACTACCTGTAGAAGAGCATCTACATGTGAATTCTGTGTATTTTTCATTTTCTTATCTTTCTCCTTCTCCACCTTTTAAATCTGTTGTAAGCACCCTGGGGCATGGACTGGGTTTTATGTTCTTTCGCAGCAGCCCTGGTTATTGAGTGGCAGGTGTTTATCAGCGAAGTAATTTCTGGGTTTGGAGTTTATCCTTGTCCTGACCCTCCTACCGTTAAGCTACACCATGTACCTACCAACCTGAATATAGCAACTCGTGCAGGTAGAACACTGTTTTCTTACTCTTTTTTAGGGATGGCATTTATTTATTATTTTGATTATGAACTTTAAAAGCACAATATCAAATGTTTAAGAATATGGATAACTGTGAAGGAAATTCAAATCACCCAAGGCTTCCCTGATCAGAGATAACAGCAGCTAATGGAGCACAGTGTCTAGCTGCAGTCTCCATATTCATACACACATATATACTGCATATATGCATATATACAAAATGCATTTCACATACAAATCTGTATTTTAATATGTAATCAAATTGCATTCATAACGTTTAAAATCTTATATACTGCTTTCTTAATTTTTTATTTATCCTTTTGATTATATCCTAAAAAATATAATTTTTTGTTTTGCCTTTATTTTTCATTTTAAAAAAGTTTTAACAGGGTTATAAAAATTTTACATACTTATGGGGTACTATGTGATGTTTTGTTACACATATATATTGTGTGATATCCAATCAAGGTAAACATATTTGTCCTTTCAAGCATTCAACCTGTTTTTATAGTGAAAGTATCCAAAACTCTACCTTCTAGGTTTTTTAAGTAGAGAAATATAAAGTGCATTACCATTATCTATAGTCACCCTACTATGCAAGAGAACCCGGAACATCTTACTCCTATGCAGCTCTCAGGAGTACTCACCAGCCAACCTTCTCCCATTCTCCCTTCCCAGCTCCCTCCCCAGCCTCTGGCAACCACCACTGTGCTTTTAATTTCTTTCTTCCTTTCTTTCTTCCTTTCTTTCTTCCTTTCTTTCTTTCTTTCTTTCTTTCTTTCTTTCTTTCTTTCTTTCTCTCTTTTTTTTTTTTTTACAGGCAGAGTGGACAGTGAGAAAGAGAGAGAGAGACAGAGAGAAAAGTCTTCCTTTGCCGTTGGTTCACCCTCCAATGGCCGCCGCAGGTGGTGCGCTGCAGCCGGTGCACGCGCTGATCCAATGGCAGGAGCCAGGTACTTATCCTGGTCTCCCATGGGGTGCAGGGCCCAAGCACTTGGGCCATCCTCCACTGCACTCCCTGGCCACAGCGGAGAGCTGGCCTGGAAGAGGGGCAACTGGGACAGAATCTGGCGCCCTGACCGGGACTAGAACCTGGTGTGCTGGCGCCGCTAGGCGGAGGATTAGCCTAGTGAGCTGGGACGCCGGCCTGTGCTTTTAATTTCTATATTACCTACAAAGATATGATTAGTGCCAGCACCACAGTCATTCATATAAACTACAGTAATGTAATTATCGAAGTCCCTTTTTTGGATAATTAGGATATCTCCCACTTTTTGCTGTCAGATAATAATGCTTCAGTGAACATTCATGTATGTACGTATTTGTCTTCAAAGACAGGACTTTGTACTTACCTGAAATGAAAGTCAAAAGATACAACCCTAGTGGACCATGCAGAGTTTCAAAGGGTTTGCCGAAAGCGTTGTACATGAAGAAGGCTGTCCCCACCATGGTCAGAACAATAAGGATTGTGGAGAAGAGAATGACATTGACATGGATGCTCACTGGGATTGCTTTGAGCAAATCTGGGAAAACTGCAGATAAAACAAGAATTAGAAGACATTTTATTAGCAGCACTCTGCAAGTATAATTAAAAAATTAAATCCCTCTTTTTTAATTTAAAAATCGCTAAAATCCTTCTGATTAGTACATTCTCACTTACTAATTTACAAGGGATTTACAAAAAGGTTTAAAGATAGAATCATTTTCTGGAATCACCATTAAAAACTAGAAGAAGGGGGATTTGAGGACTTTTTTTCTTGCCCTTAGTCACATGTAATTACTTAAATAAACAATGCTGATTTTATAACCCAAAACTATACATTTTGATTATCAAACTTTTAATGACAGTTCTCAGTAATGTTTAAAAAAATCTATTTTAACTTTAATGGCATTTTAAGTTTGGGGATATCTGGGGGAATTCAAACATCAGGTTTTTGCTTTTGCTTTGTTCCCCACCCCTACCCCTTCAAAATGGTTTCAAGCCCACACCAAGATTAAAGAATGGGATATCTTCTGTTAACTTCAATATTTCTATGTGGCACAAAGCTGTGGGAAAATAATTTCTGGTGCTGTAAGACATATTTCCCATTTAGAAAACATGCCAACCTGTTTCTAGATTTTGTGTTCAGGGCAGGTTCTTGTTAGCAGAGGAAATGAGACTTTCTAAATGGAGGGTTTCTCTTCTCTGGTAAAGCATTGGCATCAGTTGTGCCAGCAAGACCAGTCTGGGGCGGTTGAGTCCAGAGATTTAGCAAGAATTCTGTTTATTCAGTCCCTACTAGGTACCAAGCATGGTTTTAGGTGCTATAAGTAGCACTTAAAATAAGGTGAAGTCCCCCTTGTCTCATGGGATTTATAACCTCACAGGAGTGGAGACCAGAGGCAAGGAAGCAAACGAATGCTTGAGAGAACTTATCCCCAGAGATGACCTCTATATGGGGCATGCACTTGGCCTAACTGTTAGGATGCCCCTGTTGGGGTGCATGGGTTTGAGTCAGCTCCTCTCCATATTCCAGCTTCCTAGTCATGCACACCCTGGGAGGCAGCCTGAGAAATTGGGTTCTTGTTACCCATGTGGCAGACCTGGATTGAATTCCTGGCTCCAGATTTTGGCCACCAGCCACTGTGGGCATTTGGAGAATGAACCAGCAGATGGGAACATAATATTCATTCATTCATTCTCTCTTTCTCATCAATTAACCACCAAAAGGATGGTCACTATCAGTAACTTCCCCCCTTCCACACCTCACTTCCCCTTTAAGAGGCAGAGTCTCTTTCTCAGTCCCCTTAAACGTGGGCTGGCCCATGACTGCTGCGTCCAGCAGGACTCCAGGGCGTCAGTTCCAGGTCTTGCCTACAAGAGGACCAGGAGCTTCTGCCGCTTTTCTCTTGGCAGTTTGAGTTGCGGTGGAGGAAGTGTAGACCCCTGGAGGAGCCCTGGGGCAGCAGACGTGGGAGAGGAAGCTGCCTTGGATGTCCACCCAGGAAAGCCTCCAGATGACTGCAGCCCAGCCGCTGGCTAACTGCCAGGGCAGGGAAGAGAGACCCACGCGAGGATTGCACAGCTGAATTCGTGCATTTTTGTTTTAAGCCCCTGAACTTTGTGGAGGGCTGGTATGCAGTGGGAATGATAAGACATGGTCAGCTCTCCATGTCCACAGCTGCTGGTGCAACCAGCCGTGGATAGAAAATATTCAGAAAAGAAATTACATCTGTTTTGAACACACAGAGACTTTTCTCTTCTTGTTGGTATTCTCTAAACAATACAGTATAACAAGTACTGATGTGTAATTTACTCTTTAGTAGGCATTGTAAGTGATCTAGAGATGACAAAGGGTGTGGGAAGATGTGCATAGGTTAGAAGCAAATGCCACACCTTTTTATGCCAGGGACTGGAGCATTCATGGATTTTGCTATCCAAGCAGGGATGAATTTAGAATAAGTTTACAGTAAAGACCAGACTCCCTACCAGGATTCCATGGGTTCAGTGATCTGATCCCCACAGAACAATCCCACTTTCGCCTCCCCAGTTCATCAGGCTGCCCCTCACTGGCTCAGTGTCCACAGATACCTAGGGAAGGCTGTGCTTGCACGTGGTCACAGCTGCTGTGGTCCAGTAAGACAGGGAACTGGGGTTTGGAATGAGCTGGTGCGTGGATGGGATGGTCAGGACACTTGAGCTGAAACCTGAACGCTGAGAAGGAAGATGCGCGAAAGAGCCAGGGGAGGAGCTCTCCTGGGAGAAGGAGCACAGGGCAGCAGAGTTGAGCCAGCACACGAAGCCTGCTGGCTGATGAGATGCTGATAGGGAGTCCAGTGTTTATTCTAAATTCACCGGGAAGCTGCTGGGGAGCCCTAGGTAGGAGAGTGACACCATCTTCTTGCTGATGTCCCAACGCCACTCTGGCTGCCGAGTGGTGACTCCAAGGGGGTGGCAGAGGACAGCAGGGGGCAGGAAGACCTGGGGGAAGCTATTTGCAGAGCTAGAGATAGGAGTCTTGCCCAGGGTGGTGGGAGGCTGTCAGGTTTGAGAGAAGATAGGATTTGTCAAAAGAGAGGACTCAAGGATTACTGCCAGACTTTTTTTTTTTTTTAAGATTTGTTTTATTTATTTAAAAGACAGAGTTACAGAGAGAGGTAGAGAGAGGGAGGTCTTCCATCCACTGGTTCACTCCCCAGATGGCCGCAGTGGCCAGAGCTGCACCAATCCAAAGCCAGGAGCCAGGAACTTCTTCTGGGTCTCCCATGCAGGTGCAGGGGCCCAAGGACTTGGGCCAACCTCTACTGCTTTTCCAGGCCATAGCAGAGAGCTGGATCAGAAGAGCAGCAGCTGGGACTAGAACCACCGGCGCCCATATGGGATGCTGGAGCTTCAGGCCAGGGCGTTAACCCTCTGAGCCACAGTGCCAGCCCCCACTGCCAGACTTTTGCTTGAGCCATCAAATCAATGGTCATGCTGGTAGCTGAGATACGAAGGTACTTCAAAAAGTTTGTGGAAAATGGAATTAAAAGATAAGTTTATTTTGGTGCAAAAAAATGGAAGTCATGCATAGTTTTTCATAATATGCATTTTCCACCGACATTTCAAAGACCCTTTGTAAACAAGCAGAAGGAACACGTTTTGGTATCCAGGCAGGAAGTGAAGCAAGAATTCTGTTTTAGCTATTCTGAGTTTGAGCTGCCTTTAAGATCTTCAAGTACAGATAGCAAGTAGGATTTATCTGCCAGAGGGCCCAGGGAGAAAACTGAGTGTCAAACAGGGCTGAGACCAGCTGAGGCAAGCAAGGTGCCCAGGGTGTAGAGTGTATAAATACAGGTAGCACTGGGGGCCAGCCCTTCATCTGCGTGAGGCCAGAGTGTATGTCTCAAAGGTTCCGTGCTCGCTGCCTCCATGGCCTCATCCTAGTCTGGGCCCTGGTATTAAAACTCACTGGAGTGGATGTCACCTAAGGAGGAGCTGTGGAGTTGAGAAGGGTCCCAGAAGGAGCCTTGGGCCTTCTCCTCCTCATTATTCTTTTAATTATTAAAAATATTTATTTGAGAGGGAGGGAGAGATGGAGGAGAGAGAAAGAGGTAGGGAGGAGGAGGGGAAGGAGGAGAGAGAAGGGGGGGAGTGAGGGGGGAGAGAGAGAGAAAAGCAAGGAGATTTTCAATCTGCTGGTTCTCTCCCCCAGAATGTCTGCAATGGCTTGGGTGTTGAAGCCAGGAACCCAGAACTCAATCCAGGTCTCCCATGTGGCCAGCAGTGACCCAGTTACTTGAGCAATCATGGATGCTTTCCAGGGTCCATGTTAGCAGGAAGCAAGAATCAGGAGCTGGAGCTGGAGCCGGAAGTACAACCCGGGTACTCCAAGGTGGGATACAGGCTTCTTAGCCCACGTCTTTTTCTAAGATTTATTTTTATTTATTTGAAAGACAGAGTTATAGAGAGATGTAGACCCAGAAAGAGAGAGAGGTCTTCCATTCCGCTGGTTCACTCCCCAAATGACCACAATGGTCAGAGCTGAGCTGATCCGAAGCCAGGAGCCAGGAGTTTCTAATGGGTCTCCCACATGGGTGCAGGGGCCCAAGGAGCTGGGCCATCTTCTACTGCTTTCCCAGGCCACAGCAGAGAGCTGGATCGGAAGCGCAGCAGCCACGTCTTGAACCGGTACCCATATGGGTTGCTGGCGCTTGAGGCAAGGGCTTTAACCCGCTGCACCACAGTGCTGGCCCCTTAACCCATGTCTCAACTGCTAAGTCAAACACCCCCATTCTGTGCCTATTTTGTAATATTTTGGAATTTTACTTTCACCTTCTCACAAGCATTGCCTACTCAGTGAATACATAAACAACTTTTTAATAACTAAATAATGCAAGACACAAATCCCCATGACTGTTATAAATGGAAAGAGACTTAAGAAACATCATCCATATGCAATGTGTACATATTGCAGATATGGTCTGTGATTTGAAGAAACTACTTGGAAAAAGATGGTTTTGAGATAACTAGGGAACATTGAACGTGGACTGGGGATTACATGAAATTTGGAATTGCAATTGATTTTATTGGTTTCATTAATGGATGAGTAATTGGATGGATAAAGATAAAATATGGTTTCTCAGCTCTGTTTGGAAGAATCAGGGAGCAGCAATGTGCAGGTTAAAAGTTCACAGGGGCTGAGCTCCTGTTGTCAGTGACTGCAGGGTCCACTCCTCCCCACTTTCCAGGCACATGGCAGCCTCAAACTACCAGGGCCGAGCTGGTCTTAGACTGCACTCCCCACATGCTGGTGTTTCCAAGGGCTGACACAGCACAGCCACTAACCTGCTGTTCTTGCACTGGGTCAGCTGTTACTAAAAAAAAAAAAAAAAAAAAAAAAAAAAAAAACAAAAAAAAAACAACTTGCTCCCACCCAACTCCCCACCTGTAAAAATGTGACAGTCTAATCATCTCTGCCAGGGTAGCTCAGTGACACCTGTGTGAAAATTGAGAGCTGTTACCAAATTGAAACAAATGCAAAAAGAAGATGCACTGGTTCTCTTTCTGGAAAGAAAAGCTAGAAGCCAAAACCATCGTGTAGAGCATTTTTATTTGTTATGAAGTCTCTTTAAGTCCCCAGTGCTACATGTTATGCTTCTATTTTATTGTTTTGTTTTGTTTTTTCCTTTCCTTCTCTCTTCTTAAATCAAAAGTCCTTGCGTTGAGGGCGGGCGTTTAGCCTAGCAGTTAAGGTGCTTCATCCCACGTCGAACTTGGCTTTGATTCCTGGCTTTGCCCTTGACTTTAGCTTCCTGTTAATGCAGATCCTGGCAGGCAGCGGTGATGGCTCAAGCGATGGGCTTCTAGCCTCCCTCATGGGAGACTTGGGTGGAGTTCCCGGCTGCCAGCTTAGACCTTGGAATCATTTGAGGAGTGAACCAGTGGATGGAAGATTCTCATTCTCTCTCCCTCCCTCCTTCCCTCACCCACACTGCCCTCTCCCTCCCCTCTCTTTCTCCTCTCAAAAAACAAAACAAACAAACAAAAACAGATATTGGGAGGTGTCCTTCAGTGGTACTGGATATTGTCTAGCTAGGGGAAAGATTTGTTTGGTTTTTCTGCTCTTTTAGGTTTAGGATTAGGAAACAGAAAAAGCATTTAAACATTTTGATCTGTGGAGGAGTTGTCATTAATCCAGTAAGTCACTTCTGGCCTCCAGGAAATTACTTGATTAGCTGTTGACAAGTGAAAGAGAGTGATTTACTAAAGCAGGCAGTGGATGCCACGGCGGAGCACGGCGTTGGTCTATGTGTTCACAGTATGCTCCTGGTTCTCTGAGCACGGATTCCCTCCACATGTCACCTAGGGTGTCAGCGGTTCTAGTTCTCATCCTGAAATCACCCCAGACCCCAGCTTCCCTTCTTTCCTCTCCATTATCACCAAACTTTGTTAAAGAGCAACGTAGAGTAATAAGAATAAAGTAGCCAGTAATTACATAGCATTTGCTTTACATGTATTTTAATGCAATCAATGTATAGAACAATGCCATCATTCTAACTGCTCCTGCCTTGTACTCAACCCATCCCCCACCTCCAGCCCCTGTGTGTGTAACCTTGTAAGGGCCAAGCATTTTGCAAAGCACCAGTGCCATTTGCCCTTCTGCCAGCAATGTACGGAAATCCCTGTTGTTCCACATTCTTGCCAGCATGTGGCAGTTTTTTAGAAAATGGTAGCCTTTGAACAGGTGTGTAATTGATCTGACTCCAGTAATTTTATTTTTTTTTATTTTATTTAAGTTATACAAGTTTCATGTATTTCATATACACGTAACAGGGTAATACTTTCAATTTTCATTTCCTGAATGGCTAATGATGCTGAGCATCTTTTTGTGGGCTTATTTACCTCCCATGTATCATTTTTGGTGATGCATCTGTTCTCTGTGTTTATTATTATTATTATTGAGTTTTGAGAAACCTTTATGCATGCTGGCTATAAGCCCTTTATCAGATAAGAGATTCACAACCTTTCTCCAAGTCTATCGCTTGTCTTTTCATTCTCTTATCAGTGCCTTTTGAGAAGCAGTTCTTATTTTTATGAAGTCTAACCTATTGATTTTTTTCTTTTATGTATCATGCTGTACATGTCAAATCTAAGAAGTCTTTGCTTAATGCAAGGTCACAAATATTTTCTTCTATGATTTTCTTCTTCCAGATTTTAGTTATAGGTCTATGTTTAAGTCTGATCTATTTTTTTTTTTTTTTTGGATATGGTACAAATTTGGATAAAGGTTAATTTTTTATTTGCTTATGGATAGTTCATTGTTCCAGAACTTATAAAGCTAAACATAGACTTAACATATGACCCGACAATCCTATTCCTAGGTATTTGCCTTAGAGAATTGAAAAACATGTGTCCATACAAAAATCAGAATGCAAATGTTTACACTGGCATTATTCATATTCACCACAAATTGGAAACAATTTAATGTGCTTCAAAGGGTGAATGGATAAACAGGCTATGGCCTTTCCGTATAATAAAAGCATAGTCAGCAATGAAGAGAAACAGATGACCGTCACACACAATAACCTGGAGAGATCGGAAATGCATCATGCTAACTGAAAAAAAGACACAAGAGACTGCCTATTGTGTGATGCCATTCATGCAACCTTCTGCAAGAGACAGAATAATGAGGGCAGAATATAGCTCTGTGGATGCTCCGAGTGGGGTTGGGGAGGCAGGGGAGCTTTAGGAGTGACAGAAGTGTTTTATATCTCCACTGAGGTGGTCATTACAGGCCTAAATGCATTAGTTAAAACTAATAGACCTGTACAACAAAAAAGAGTGAATTTTACTGACTATACATTGCATGCACAATACACCTGACTTCACACAGAAAGGGGCAGGAGGAACAAGGCGTGGCACAACAGTTCTTTCTAGAGATGTGACAATGTGGGACAGAAGAAGGAAGAAGAAAGGGCTTCCTGAAAGAGAGGAGGGCTGTGCCAAGAGGCAGGCCCCCCAAGTTCTCGCCCACCACGGGCCCTGAGCAAGTAACAAGCTCCTGTTTCCACTGCAAAGTGAGGATGTTCAGTGAGACAGTCTGGGAAAGGGGTGGGCATCTGAAACAAGACAGGAGGCTCACATCCCAATTCCCTTTCTAACTGTGCACCCCCACACTTTGCTTTCTTTATAAGAAAAATGTGGGTCCTTCAAAAAGTTTGTGGAAAAATGGAGTTAGAGGATAAAATTTATCTTGGTGCATTTTTTTTTTTGAAATTTGTGCATAGAAGGCATCCTCACAAAGTTCAAAAAAGCTGTGTATTATGCATGAATTTCAAAACTTTTTGCAGAAAAAAACAACCTTTAATCCATTTTCTATAAACTGGTTGAAGGTGTCTTGTAGACCTGAGACTAATTTTCCATCAAGTGCGGGGATCACTGTCATCAGGGTATGAAGTTCCTGGTGCATAGCAGGTGCTTGGCAGAGGGTCCCTAAGGTGTCTCTGCCTCGGGCCAGTCCTGATCCATCTGTTCTCACCTCTTTGCAGGTGCTGTGAGGAAGTGTTGCCTCTCCTCTCTCGGCCGGCCACATCATCACTTTCCCTCCTCTATTGGGTCAGTCCCATAAGTACACAAACATGCTGCCCTTGGCTCATTAAAAAAAAAAAAGAAAACTCATTTTCCTCCAGCTATTGCCCCCTTACTCATTTCCCTTACAGCAAAACCCCTCAGGGAGTTGCCTTGAATCTCAGCTTCTTCCTCTCCTGAAACCACTGCACTGATAGCGATTTCCCAAGGCACCAAGGAGTGACAAGCTGCCAAACCTCACTCTCCACTCACCCCTTTCCCCTGCCGCCGGACACCCCACTCTCCTCCTGTCAAACCTACCGCACTGGCTGCTCGCTCAGCCTGCATTGCTGGTCCACCCTCATCTCCTGAGTTGCCCAGAAGATGTTCCTGGGCCCCTTTACCACTCCCTCTTCACCTCCTTTCTCGGTGCTCTGTTGTGGGTTTTCGTAGAAGCACTCTCAAATGGAAATAGCCACAGCCCACAAATCCCCCTGAATTCCACCCCCTGCGTGTCCTCCAATTACCTCTTTACTGTCCTGCCTGGAACATGGAACAGGCATCGCAGTGAGTCCCAGTCCAAAGCTGTGTTCTCCCTTCCTCATGCCTGTTCCTTTAGTCTCTGCACTGCAGCTGCTGGCTGTTCTAGAATCTTCGGCACTCATCATCCCTGACTCTTCCCTCTCTCTCACATTTCACGTTCAATGCATCAGGATCACCAGTGGCATGATTTTCAGAATCAGCACTCTGCACCTTCTCCATGCTCCACCCCAACCCAAGCCGCCCTCACCTTTCGCTTGAATGACGGAAAGGACTTCCTAACTGGCTTCCCTAATTCCACCTGCACTTCCCGTCACTTACTCTCAACCCAGCAGCCAGAGAGAGCTTTAAGAATGAACTGGTGGGGCCAGCACTGTGGCGCTGCAGGTTAAGCAGCTGCTTATGACACAGCATCATGTATCAGAGTGCAGCTTTGAGTTCCAGCTGCTCTACTTCCAATCCAGCTCACTGGTAATGTGCCTGGGAAAGCAGCCCAAGTACATGGGTCCCTGTCACCCACATTATAGACCCAGATGGAGTTCTTAGCTCCTGGCTTCAACCTGGCACAGCCCAGGCTATTGCACCTTTCAAATAAAAATCAATCTTTTAAAAAAGGAAATAAATTGATTTCTATCACCCTCCTGTTCAGGTCCCTCCAGTGCAATCCCCTCTCTACCCATAGCACAAGTTGACAAGGCCACATGTGATTGGGCCCCTTGCCACACCTCCGTCTTCACCTGCTACCTGTCCTTTTGCTCACTGCACACCCACCACTGGCCGGTGCCCCTTACTCCCCAACTCCCATCCTTGTTTTTATTGTCCTCCACAGCAATTAGCACCATCTGTGACACTGTGCACTCCCGCTTATTTGTTCATTGTTTGCTTTCCCCACGACATGAGGGCAGGAATATCTGTTTTATTGGCTGCAAGGTTCCTAGTTCCAGGGAACGCCTGGCACAATGGAGATCAGGATTTTTCACCATTTTATTATTTTATTTTTCATTATCACCTCCCCCTCCCCCGCAAAGTTGGGAGTCTTTTTTTTTGACATTTTTCTTGATCACCCTCTCCATGAAATTGTAACCCACAGATGATGTTGTGTATTTCTTTCTTTGCCCTATGTATACAGGCATTTATCTTTCAAACTGTAAGGGATTTTTTTTGCCCCCACCCCAAGATCTACTTTTAGTAGCTCTTAGTAGGTTTGGTAGCTCTTCAGTAGCTTTAGTAGCTCCCTTGGTAGGACTATTGCACCCGTTGAGAATCCATGGTTCTCTCGGACACATGCATGTTACAGGAGTGTGGTCTGCTTTGAGCTGGCCATGGAGACAGAATGTGCTATATTTAACAGGTCTGGGGTTTCCTGGTAGAGGCCAGTGGGTCAGGTTGAAGGCAGTTAATGTCAATGGGTGAGGAGGAAAGGAGGAAGAGGAGCAGGAGGGGGCAATCCAGGGCCAGAGAAGTAGAGGAGGGCTGGTGGCATCAAGTGAGAAGAGATTTTTGGTTAAGAATCAAGATTTTTCCTTTGGGTACAGAGTCCTTGTGGAGCCATTTCGGGGAGGGGGGCGGGTGGCAGTAGCACCAGAAACTGAACTGAAAGGGGTTTGGGAGGAATCCAGGGAAGTGGAGGTAAAATAGAGTAGTCAGAGGGGTAATAGGACCCTGTGTGTTTTTGTTTTGTTCTTTGCTTTTAGAAGTTGAAAGAGCTGAACTGGCAACGGAATGGAATTTCAAATCCCTTTATTAAATGGAAAATTTTAATCCACATACTTGGGGGATTGTCAATTATTACATGGAAACTGACTGCTGTTTAGTAATAGGTTTAAAGTTTGGGATTTGGAGAAAGAATGTTTCTCAAACCTGAACATGACAGGGCTTTGTTGTTGTCGTTGTAGTTAGCAGAACAGGACGAATGGAGGAAGATGGACTTGCTCCTTACCCTGTTGTGTGTGTTTTTTTTTTTTTCCAGCTTCTTCAAAGACCCAATTGCCTTTGGAGGCACTTTCTTATTTTTTGGTGAACAGCATCATAACATGACAACCTAAATTATGAAAATAAAAATTTGACTCCTAATCCTAACAACATAAAAAGTAACGTTTCTGTTCTTTTTTCTCCTTTCAAATTTTTTGTCCATCTTATTCTTTATTTCCTACATTACTAATAGGATCATTATGCAGTTTTGATATCACATTCTATTCTTTTTCTTTAAATGCTTATTTACCTACTTTAAAGGCAGAGTACACAGAGAGAAAGAGAGAGAGAGAGAGAGAGAGAGAATCATCCATCCTAGGGTTCACTCCCCCAAATGACTGCAATGACCAGAGCAGAAACAGAGAGAAGCCAGGAGCCTGGAGCTTCTTCATGGTCTCTCACATGAGTGCAGGGGCCCAAGCACTTGGGGCATCTTCTGCTGCTTTCCCAGGCACATTAACAGGGAGCTGGATATGAAGTGGAGAAGCTGGGACTTAAATGGGTACTCATATGGAATGCTGGTGTCTCAGGTGGTGGCTTAAACCACTGTGTCAATACCAGCCCTCACATTCTATTCTGTCCACTCAGAATACAAACTTTTTTCTATGTTGTATGTGTTACCTTCGTAACTGTCATTTAGGCAACTATATAAATTATTTTTTTCAAATGTATTTTTCAGCCGGCGCCACGGCTCACTAGGCTAATCCTCCGCCTAGCGGCGCCGGCACACCGGGTTCTAGTCCCGGTCGGGGCGCCGGATTCTGTCCCGGTTGCCCCTCTTCCAGGCCAGCTCTCTGCTGTGGCCAGGCAGTGCAGTGGAGGATGGCCCAGGTGCTTGGGCCCTGCACCCCATGGGAGACCAGGAAAAGCACCTGGCTCCTGGCTCCTGGCTCCTGCCATCGGATCAGCGCGGTGCGCCGGTCGCAGCGTGCCGGCCACGGCGGCCATTGGAGGGTGAACCAACGGCAAAGGAAGACCTTTCTCTCTGTCTCTCTCTCTCTCACTGTCCACTCTGCCTGTCAAAAAATAAAAAAATAAAATAAAATAAAAAATCAAATGTATTTTTCATTTTTTTTATTTGAAAGGCAGAGAAAGAATCTTCTTCTATCATCTGGTTTACTCTCCAAAGCCTGTAACAGACAGGGCTGGGCCAGGCTGAAGCCAGGAACCTGGCATTCAGTCCAGGTCTCCTGTGTGGTTGTCAGGGACCCAAGTCCTTAACCATCATCTGCTGTCTTCTAGGGCGCGTATTAGCAGAAAGTAGAGTAGCTGGAACCTTCACCAGGCACTGCAATATGGGATGCGCTGTCTCAAGCAGTGATGTAAGCCATAGTGCCAAATGCCTTCCCTGTGTTGTTTTATCAAACTAACAACCTACTGGACCTACTGCCCATTTGGCTGCTTACTATAGTTGAAGTGTTATAGTCTGTGCCTTCACAAACGACTTGAAACACAAACTTTTTTCTTTTTTATTATGAGGATGGTAATGAATGGGAATAACTTTTTGGATGAATTCCCAAGAAAGAGATGACTTGGTGTGGTACAGAGCCCTTGGCAAATTAATGCTAGGTTATGGCATCGAAACAGCGTAAGCTAGAGATCAGGAGGGCTGTTTTGTAACACACGGATTGAAGTGTTTTTCAACTCGATTCAAAGCTTCATTGCCCTCTCACAAGTCTGGAGAGCAGAGATCTCTGACAGAATAATCCAGGCAGAAACAGAGAGCTGGAAGAAATTGGGCCTGGGGTTCACTGGGCTCCTAGCCAAGCAGAGGGCCCCCGTGTCTCAGGAGAGAGAGGGTGAGGAAGGAAGCCACGCTGCCCGTCTTGGCACCCTCCTGACTCCAGTCTGCTGCTAGGAAGCAGGAAGCCAGAAGTTCGAGACTGGGGGAGAAAACACAGGTGCAAGACTCTGGCCGTCAGAAATTGGGCCTCCTGACGTCATTGGTGGGTGGGTCCTTTGGGCTGTGTCCACTGGTGTCTGCCTTCCCCGGGCTCCGGGATGCCTGGTGAACCAAGCGTTCCATTTCCCAGAGAAGGCAGAAGCTCTCAGGAAACCCCTCCAGGTTTCAGTCCTGTGGCCCCTCACCTACATCTTGTCCTCGGCCGCTGCGCCCCACCTTCTCTTAGTGAGAGAAATGGGACTTTTTCTTCCTGTCCCAGGCCTGTGCTTTCAGAGCCATCCTGCCCCGTCTTCCCTGGGGTCTTTCCAATCCATCACCCACCGCCCCGTGCACCTTCAGCCGGCTCTCGTACTGCAATACCACCTCGGCTCAGAAGCACTCCCAAGATCTTCCCGTTGCTCGTGCAGACACGCACACACACAGCCCAGCCTTGAGTCTTCCCCAGCTCGTTCCTGACCTCGTCTTTCCCTGTCCACCCCCAGCCCTTGTGGCTGGACCCTCCCTGCCTCTCTCTCTCTCTCCCTTAGCTTCTGGAGGGCTTTCCCTCCTCCCCAGCTCCATCAAAGCTGCTTCGGGAAGATCCACTGTGACCTCCTGGCTGTAGCATTCAGGATTTCAGAGAGATTTCTCTGGCATCCTATTGGATGGATGTCTCCGTGGTGTCTAGGAGGTGAATGTTAGCTGCTTGAGGACGGCCACTTCACTGTGAGCGGCTCTCTTGCCTCCTCGCACACCATTCCCTGAATCGCTTTCCAAGTTCCCTCTCTCTGCCCATCCATATGGGTGACTTCCAGGACACACCCGTGTCCACCGCCTCAGGTGAGACCCCTCCCTGGGAAACTGCACCTTCAGCTGTAGTTCAACGGCTGTTGCTGCCCGTGTCTCTCTCTACCCCGTGCCTCTCTCACATTGCCCAGATTTGTGTAGCTGATGGGCAGCTCTGGTTGTGGTGTGACAAGTGCAACCTCAAATTAAACTTGACCCTAAACTGTTTCATCTTCCCTCTAAACTTTATGTTCTACATTTCTTGTCTCAGGGAACTGTAACAACAGCAACCATCTTGTCGCATTCTGGTCACTGCCTCCCCTGGAGGCGTACCTTCCTCCTCCTTACTCTCTCCCTCACTGTAAACTCGTGCTCTTCCTTTACTTGGAATGATTGTCAATGCAAGCTAGTGACATGTAGGGTGTCCTTAAGAACTTTCCTCTGGTTTCCCTGTGCCATGCCCTCAGAGAGAGACTTTTCTTTTTGAGCACTTTCCGAACAAACACAATAATTGTGAGAGTGATTATTGCTATTCAACCATGGATATTCCTGACTGGGCTCATGGGAGGATTGCAATCCTGACTCCTCTGAGGTTAGATGTGGCTGTGTGACATGCTTTGGCCAAGAAAATATGGGTGGAAGTGGTCAGAGCATGTAATTGGCAGTGAGAGAGCCCTCACAGTCCTTCCTCTGTCACAACTGCCAACATTCCACATGGACCTGTAGCTGATCTCTGAAACCTTGGACTGCAAGCAAGACACACATCATCTCCATTTAAACTCAGAAAGTTTGGTTTTACTTGTTATTAAGACATAGCCTAGCCCATCCTGACTGATACAGAGCCATCCGTTATTTGAAAACACTTCTGCTAGATTCCAAGTTGTTGACCAAGTATGCTATTCCTCTCACATCTTCCAAGTGTAGAAGGCGGCTTAGGCACATAGTAGGTACCCAGTAATCCTATTGGTGGGAGGGTGTTTGAAGGCACCTCTGCTCTTTAACTTAGAAATAATTTGTGTCTTCCGTGTGAAGTCAAGCTGTTTTCGGTAGCTCATTGGAGAGTCACAGGGATGAGAAGCATTTGTTTGTACTAACTGCAAAGTACGCCCCTTTATTGCTCACCATTAATCCTTATTTTATTTGATTTCTCTAAATGTATGACTTTCATTTTAGTTGTCTTAAAATTTATTTTATCTCTGCTGGGTTCTTATGTTACATTTTATCCTGAAACTTTGTTCTCCTCTTTTCTAATGCTGACTCCAGTCCAACAGTCAAATATGTTATCCTACAGATCTTAAAACATGAATTAGTAAATTTAATCTAAATCCATATTTAATAGGATTTATCTAGGAGAAACAGGTGGTTGGAATAGAATAAACCATCAAAGCAAAAGGGCTGGAGATACTCAGGGGAGGGTAGAGAAAAAGCCAGGCATTAACTTAGAGGCAACATGGCAGGTTGGCCAGAGCACAGGAAAGTTTGGGATTAGTCTGTTTTTTGCCATTTGCCTGGCATGTGGGCCCCTATGTATCTTGGCTCCCTTATTTGTGAATGTCGATGGTAACAAAGTTGATCTCATAGCAGCTGAGGGTAGAATGGTGGTTACCAGAAGCTGGAAAGAGTACAGGGGAGAAGGAAACAAGAAGAAGAGATTGATCAACAGATACAAAGTTACGTTTAGATAGGAAAATAAGTTCTGGTGTTCTGTTGCATAGTCCAGTGACTATAGATAATAATAATGTATATTATATATTTAAAATTAGTTGAGAGGATTCTGAATGTTTCATCACAAAGACATAATTTCTCTATCTCAAATGAATAAAAATGATTAAGAAAGAAATGATAAATGGTTGAGGTGATGGATATGCTGGTTACCTTGATTTTATTACTACATAATTTCTACATGTATTGAAATATCACCTTGTAAAGAGAAATCTCTCATCTTCTGGTTCAGTCCCCAAATTCCCACAACAGCTAGGGCTCGGCCAAGCTGAAGCCATGAGCTAGGCGTTTGATCTGGGTCTCCCACATGGATGGCAAGGACTCAACCACTTGAACCATTACCTACTACCTCCCAGGATGTGCATTAGGAAGAAGTTGGAATAAGAAGCAGAGCTGGGACTCAAACCCAGACACTCTGGTATGGGATGTGGGCATCCCAAGTGGCATCTTAACAGCTATACCAAATGCTCACCTCACACACGCCTTGTTCCCCCAACTTTGTACAATTATCATGCATCAATTAAAGAGAAAATAAGGACAGGTGTTGTGTGTGGTGGGTTAAGCTGCCACTTAGCATGCCTGCATCCAGTATTAGGGCACCTGGGCTTGATTCGCACCTCTGTTTCCGATACAACTTCCCACTTATGTGCGTCTCTGGAGGCAGCAGGTGATGGCTCAAGTATTTGAGTTCTGGTCTTCGGACTTCAGTGTGGCCCAGCCCTATTTATTATGGGCATTTGGGGACTGAACCAGCAGATGGAAGAGCTCTATTTATGCCAGTCTTTCAAATAAATATTTAAAATAAAAAGTCACAGAGTCTGTAACATAAATGAGATTACTTATATGGAAGCTCTTTGTAAAGTTTAAGTAATTGCCCCAGTTTGTTTTAACATCATGAGAACAGCAGGAGGGTGTATCTCTGAGAACAGTGGGGAGAAGTAAGAGCTCACTGTAGGGAGAATGCCTGCATTTTCACATCTCTGGAACAGTCATCGGGACATTGGTCTACAGACAGTCAGAGTGTGTTTCTGTGCATTGGGATCAAAGAGCCCCCTGTAGGAGTCCTTGAATTACATGGAGTTCAGGTAAACTTTCTGTGTTGTAGCTTAGACTTTTTTTTTTCTAAACAGGAGGTTGACTATTGCTATAAATAATCCAGGAACTTCAGATTTATAGTTACTTATTTGATACCTGTCACACATTTTACTCACTGTCTGACATATTGTTCCCTTTCTCACTTCAGCTTCCCGTGTGCAATTTCTTGGACCGTCTCTGTAATGGCTTGTCTAAAATGATGTTAGGACTGAAAACACACCTCCAAAAGGGACCCCTGAGAGTCTTGGCAAGAAGCAGAGCCCTTCCACGGGAGATGGACAGATGGAGGTCAAAATGTTTGCTTGTTTTCTTGCTTTCTGTATTTAGCATGTTTGTTTTTAAAAATATTAATTTTCATTTTCTTTGAAAGGCAGAGAGACAGAGAAAGATAGAGATGGATTGAGAGAGAGAGAGAGAATCTTCCATTTTTGGTTTATTCCCCAAATGCCCACAAGAACTAGGGCCAGACCTAGCCGAAGCCAGGAGCCAGGAACTCAATCCAGGTCTCCCATGTGAGTGGCAGGTACCCAAGCACTTGAACCATCAGCCATGGTCACTGCCTCCCAGGGGGCATATCAGCAAGAAGCTGAACTCAGAAGCTGAGCAGGAAGTCGAACCTAGGCATTCTGATGTGGGATGCAAGTGTCCCAGGTGGTATCTTAGCCACTGCACCAAATGCCTGCCCCTGTCGGCTTTGTTTCTGATACAGAAACTAGATAACTTGTCTTAGATCTTGTACCAGGTTCCCCAATTCACCAGCTTAGTCCACACAGTCACAGGCAGGGCTGAGAGCTGAAGGCTGTGGGCTCATGCTGTGAAGCCCACTGTCGGGGCAACAACATCTTCGACAAGAAGCACTGGAGACGGTTTTGGTGAATGTGTCCCTTTATTAATCAGGCAAAAGCTTTTAAAGGACAAAGAGGAGTAGCTAGTTCAGGGTAGCAACACTAATTCTATAGGATAAAGCAGGTACTGGCGCCTCTATGCTTCTCCAATCAGCTTGAGGGTCACATAGCCTAGGTAGCCTTCCAGTTGGTCCTTATGGGTCTGGGTCACACCTAGGAGCTGTTTACCTGGTTGACAATTACAAGGCCCTTCAACAGGAAGCTGGGGTGGGGGAAATGTGCCTGGGGCTCCTGCCACTTGCCAGCAGTCAGGTCATGTGTGGCTCAGTGTGCTGAACCCCTGACCAGGGCCCCGGGTGGCATGGTGTGCCATGCCCTCTTAACCTCCTGCATGGGCTGGGCAGGCAGTCTACCAGCCAGGCACAGGATCACCCATAGAAGGCTCCATGTCAAAGGCAGAGCTAACTCCCATGCCCCAACCAGTGAGGAAGCAGGCTCCAGAACTGGGTGGGCAGGTACTGGGTGGGCAGAACTGGGCTGGAGAGCCAAGCTCGTTCCATTTCCTACAGCCGATGCACCTGTCGGGTCACTCATCTCCTCTGAGGCCATGTGGGTGTGGACAAAGCAGTCTCTTTCACAGAAGCAGGCAGCGGAGGGGTGGAAGCCCAGGGTCCCAGCTTGAGTTTGACCAGAATACCTCCCAACGGCATAGAAACAATGCCTAACATAGCCTTGCATCCCAGCCTTCTTCCTGTAGCCTCGCCCATCCCTAACTCTTGGCCTCCCCTGATTCCAGCTGTCTTGGCCACCAACCACCTCTGTAATTCTCAACCTTGGCTGCCCATTAACATTGCCTGGGAAGGTGTACAACCAATCCGAGCCTCAGGCCCCTGTCCCCAAGATCTGGGTTCGATTGATCTGGGGTAGAACGTGGCATCTGTAGTTTTAAAGACTCCCCGGTGATCCTAAAATGCTGCCAGGGTTATGGACCAGTGATCCAATGGCTCTGGGCTCTTCAATACTTTTTGCCTTCATCTGGCCAGATGTCCAATGCAGATAGCACCGTCTGTGAAGCCCTCAGAAGTAAGGTAGCCTGTGGTAATGATGTCAGCAACAGTGCAGCGACTCCTTCCTGGATTAAAGCCAGACAGGTGGCTGCAGAGGCCCTGCTTTCCTTCCCAACCTGCCTTTCTCCACATGAAAGGGTGTGTGAGAAAAAAAAGAGAAGGTGTCGGCCCCTTGGCGCTCAGCTATTCATTTTCTTGAAAGGGAGTGAAAGGGAAGCTTGCTTTCTTCTTCCAGAAATGCTCTTGGTCGGACTTTGCCCGCAGCCCATGTGCAGCCAGTCATTATGAGAATCCAGTAAAAGACATTCTCTGACATAAGCACAATGCATTCATCCCCTTTCACATCACCCCAGATCTCACACCCAGGAATCCAGCCAGGCTTCTGCTGGCTACGTGATCAGGCAGAATGAAATCCATGACACCAGCCCTTAGAAGGAGGCGCTTTGATGATAGCATGGAACAGTGGAAGACAAGTTTCCCAGTTCCTTGCCTGTACTGCCCTCAGCTGAAGTGTGTCCACCTCACTCAGCCTAACCAGGAGCAGCCCCACCTATAAATCTGGATCTCACCCCACCCCCACCCCCGGGGTCTTTGGGATTTCAGCTGCTTTGGCACACAGGCGTCTCTGATACCAGAATCCATTTATCTGCCGCCAGTCCATAGGGGTAGGATTCTGTTGGGACAATAACTCTCAAGAATGGCCTTGTGCTGAGGGGGAGCAGAATATGAACCCTGCATAAATTACTCTGCCAGGGACAAAACTGGCTATTAGTCACTTCTATCATACCTGTAATAAAAGTGTGCCTGCCGCACCACAGCCCAGCTGGGTGTTTAATTGTACGACTAGAGGAAAGGCAGGTTTGTCATTATTCACATAGAAGAGTTTTTTGTTTTAAGAAAATATGCCTGTAACTTGATATGCTTGTAACTACTATGTTTCAGAGATAAAAGTGAATTTTTGCTTTTAATTCAATTTTTAAAAATGAGATTTTAACCAATTCTCTAACTATACTCCATGACTCTTAATAAGATAGACGTTTTTAAAGTGAATTGAGTACTATGTGCCTGCTTTCCTTTTGGTCCTTGACTCTGCTTTGAAATTGTTCATGTCACGGTGGGAAATTCTGCCATTTTGTCATGGGTGTGGTGAAATCACTGCTGTAGTGGAAGTCACTAACTTTGAAGATGGCACCACAAAGATTTTGGTTGGCTGTGTTCTTGTCAGCTAACTATAAGTGCAATTAGGTATCTCTGTCTGAAACCTAAACGTCGTCTTCAACAAATATAATCACATAACCCAGGCTGGCCACAAGCATGTGTCCTGCTCAGTCTAGATTGGTAAATGGGCTTATGCTGATTATTTTACTTCCCAAATGTTACAGCCTGGGATTTAGACACCAGAGTCACTGAAATTCAAATAAGGAGGTAGTGAATGAATTAAAGTCTTAGGGCCAAATACTATCACACAGATATATAAGGATGAACTCTTGGGAGGCATAGACATCATTTTAAAAATAATTGGTGAGGCGCCAGCATTGTGGTATAGCGGGTAAAGCCACTGCCTGCAATGCCTGCATCCCATATGGGCACCAGTTCAAGTCCTGGCTGCTTCACTTCCAATCCAGCTCTCTGCTATGGCCTGGGAAAGCAGTAGAAAATGGCTCAAGTCCTTGGGCCCCTGCATCTGTGTGGGAGACCTGGAGGAAGCTCTTGGCTCTTGGCTTTGGATCAGCACAGCTCTGGCCATTGCAGCCAACTGGGGAGGGAAACCAGCAGATGGAAGACCTATCTCTTTCCCTCTCTGCCTCTCCTTCTCTCTCTGTGTGTAACTCTGACTTTCAAATAAATAAATAAATCTTTAAAAAAAAAAAAGTCGGTGAAACTGAAGGCAATCTTCTGTTTTCTTCATCTCTCTGTATCTTTTGTGCATATTCTAAGGAGACAAATGTGTCAAAAGGAAGAGTGTGATCTGTCATACACGCCTGAAATCGATGCAGTGTTCTACCTATTGACTGTGTGACTTGGGATATCGTGGGGACCTCTCTGTGTTTCCAGTTTCCATATTTGTCCAGGAGCAAAAACATCATAGCCCCTGCCCTGGAATGATTAGAGATCATCTGTACAAGATGGCCTGCCTTTGTGAGACACCAGTTAAACAGGTAGTGGAGGTAAGCACTTTTTGCTTCTGAGATGTCTGAAAGTCCTTGCAGAAGATGCACAACTCTCAAAACCAGAAGAAAAAGCAGCTGGGCCAGCGCTGTGGCATAGGGAGGGGGTAAAACCACCGCCTGCAGTGCTGGGACCCCATACGGGCACCGGTTCAAGTCCTGGCTGCTCCTTTTCCAATCCAGCTCTCTGCTATGGCCTGGGAAAGCAGTAGATGAGTTCCAAGTGCTTGGGTCCCTGCAACCACATGGGAGACCAAGAAGCGGCAGGCTCCTGGCTTCAGATTGGCTCAGCTCTGGCCGTTGAGGCCAACTGAGGAGTGAACCAGTGGATGGAAGACCTCTCCCTGTCTCTGCTTCTGTCTATAACTCTACCTCTCAAATAAATAAATAAAAATCCTTAAAAGAGAGAGAGAGAAAGTGGTGCAGCAAGTTGAGAACAGTTTTTGAGTTCTCTTCCAGCAGGTAAAGTTTATCCTTCATATTTAGGCTGTAGAAGTCCCACTTAGGACCTGCCACACAGAGCTTCACAAACAGCACTGGCGGCCTCCTCTTCATCTCCCAGATATGCTCAGGCCAATGAGTGTACCAGCTGTCAGCAAGGGGGGGTGGGTGATTTTTATTATTTATAAGAGGGACAGAGAGAGAGAAAGACAGAGAAAGCAAGCTCCCTCCCCCAACCTCACATCAATTTGGGTAACTCCCCAAACGCCCTCAATGACCTGGGCTGGGCCAGGTCAAAGGCCAGAGATTGGAACTCAATCTACATCTTTCATGTGGGTGGCTGGGACCCAACTACTTAAGTCAGCATCTGCTACCCCCCAGGGTGGGCATTATGAGGAAGTTAGAATTTGGAGTGGATTGGAACTTGAACCCAGGCACTTTAATATGGGGTAAAGGCATCCCAGCTCCCAGGTTAACCAGTAGGCCAAATGCCTGCCTCAGTTGTAGGGTTATTTAAAGGGAAGGAAAATGTGTGTGTGTGTTTCATTGAGGGGGAGGTTGCTCATGTGCAAATACACAATTATCATTCTTAAAGCTGATTCTGTAGATTTCAAAAAAGAGATTATTAATTTATTTGAAAGGCAGAGAGAGAAAGAGAGATATTTCATCTTCTGGTTGACTCCCCAAATGGCCACAATGGTCGGGGCTGGGCCAGGCTGAAGCCAGGAGCCAGGAATTCCATCGAGGTTTCCCACGTGGGTGGTATGGACCCAAGCACTTGGGCCGTCTCCCACCGGTTTCCCATGTGCATTAGCACAGAGCTGGATCAGAAGCGAAACAGGCAACCCCTGAACCTGCGCTCATATGGCATGCCGGCATTGCACATGGCAGCTTAACCTGCTGCACCACACTGCCAGCCCCTGTGGATTTTTTTTTTTTTTAACATTGGACAATAGCTGTTAGGGGCTGGGAGGGACTACACAGGGAAGACTGGAGGTTTCTTAGAGGTAGTTTCCCCATGTTTCTCACCAATTAGAGAATAATTTCTGTACCAAATCCCCCTTGCAGATAAAGAATACCATCGTCATATCAAACACGCTGAGCATACCTAACTTCCCGCAGTTACCGGTTTAAGAAATCGGATTCAGCAAAAGCAAAGGGAAGAGAGGTTTCTAGGGAAAACAAAGCAAGAAAAAAACCGAGAGGAGCAGATCAGCTTCTCCCTGTTGTTCGTCTTCTCCTTTCCCTGCTTCCTCGACACCAGCATCCCCATTGTTTGAGCATGTCTGCCCGCTCCCGCGCGGCAGCTCCTACTACCCCATCCCCTCAGAATTCCAAATCATCCCGCTCTTCATTTGCGCCGTCTTCAACCTGCAATTTCCCACACAGAACGTAAAAGGCTGTGACAGAGAAGAAAAGAAGCGTTCCCTTTGATAATGAAATTTGTCTGGGTTCTAACAAACGGTAGCTATTTCAGAATGCTTTGAGGACCAGAGAAAAGGCACACTTCTAATGACGGCAGCCGCATCCTGTCGGCGGAGGCGTCAAGTGACTGAGAGGAGAAGGGTCGTGTGAGTTTAAAGCTGCAAGGACTTTGTCTGGAGGAGCCAGCTCCTCATTATACAGATCACAGAGCATTTGAACTGGGAGAGATGTTAGAAACCGCCTCGTTTCACCTGTCACTTAGGGATGCAAGAACTGAAACTTAGTGATACGTTGGGATTTGCTCAAGGTCCCTAGTGAACGATAGATCTGGGTACCTCCGATCTAGGTAGCTTAATCCCAATGATGGCAGTTTATGAATCGTTTAAGAACTACCTCTTGGTGCTGGGCACTGCCCTAGGCCCTGGTTTGAGGGAAGACCCGAATGAACAATACGTTCCAAAAGTACATGGAAAACGTGTATTATGAAAAAATGGCACAGATTTCAAATTTTCTTACAATAAGCAATCTTTTAATTCTATTTTCCACATACTTTTGGAAGTATCCTCATATACTCCCTGCCTCCTTGGGGATTAGGATCTCCTTGACGAAAAATACACACACCCCAAAACTGACAGTATTGATGTTTTGAAATAATCGGGTGAACGGCACGGTCTAGGGAGGTCAGAGAATTGTTCAGCTGAGGGAAGTTGATTCTTTGCCTCCCCGCCAGTGCTGCTCACACATTGTTGTTGTCTACTTCATTGGGAAGCACCTTTGTTCCAATGGGAGGTAAACAGAACCTCTATTTGCTGGACTATTTTAACAGGTGATGGGACTAGGCAGTAGGTCCCTACACTGCAAGGTACAAGGGCCCATGCTTGCTGGCTGAGATGCTGCAAGTGGCTTCCTTCCCCTCTTCCCTCACGAGGTGGTCTTCCCAGGTAAGTTCCATAGGCTTCCCCCACCCCTGCCTGCTTCTGTACAGGCCATGCACCAACAGAGGTACAGGAGAGATTGGCAGTAAGAAGCCAGAAGCAGGTGCATCGTAGCCCTTTGAAGTTCTTCCATGGGCAGAGCAATAGACGAGGGGCAGGGTGTGCATCATGGTGACCAGTGGCCTTCTTGGGGCAGGTCAGACACAAAAGTCACACTTGCAGGAGATCACGGCAGGGAGAGCACGAACTCTCAGTGATGGCCACAGAGACTCTGGGTCCCAACTCTTCTGTCCCAAAATACCTGTGAGAAGCCGCCTACCTGCTCACAGAAGTGGTTTCAACATCTCTGCAATCTGGGTCATATGCTTTGTTTGGTAAAGAAACTGCTGTTCTAAAATATGAACGAAGCTAAATCTCTGTTAAGCTTTTTACAAATTTTCAATCCTACGATCCAAATTAAAATTCTTTTCAAAGTACGGCTAGAGTTGCAAGCTGTGATACGTGATTGGTTAAATTTTATTTTTCACATTTCAAAAAAAAATTATTCCATATGTTTTTTTTTTTAACCAGCTCATTGAACTGTCTTGGCAATGAATATGTGAGTATATCTAGGAATGACTGATACCATATGATTTTTGGGTATCATATTTTGATGATGTTTTGCAGTGTTTCAAACCACCAAAACAGAAACCCACCCACACACTCTGAGCTTGAAACTGGCAGTTTTTGTCTTGATGGCTACACTTAGAGTTTAAACATCATCATTAAAATTTTACAGGTGACATATCAGGAAAAATGAAGCCCACCAGTTGTGTTGTTTTGAAAGGAAAACATTCCTTCATTGTAATGAATGAAATTGTGTGCTAGGTATGAATGCTGGTGACCTCTAGAAAATGAGGCACTGACCCATAAATGGATGCGAATCAGGCAGAATAAATGAGGCGGAAGTTTTCCCAGCATAGCTGTGCATGCTGGCAGGGCAGACTCTTGTTATAATTAAAAGAGAGGGAGTGGTCAATAGGGGACATTTAGTAGGAACAAACATGACTACATTGCCAAATTATTTTTCTGGTCCATTCTTCATTCTCCAGTTATATCATTTATCTGGCTTTTTAAAGTGACGCACACACACATTGCACATAAAAATAACAGAGACTTGCACTGCAGAACCAAGCAAAAACTCATTTAGGATATTGACACTGTTGGTGGTTAACTTATTCAGAGTGAGTCTCCATCTGAATCTGTGCTATTCAGTACTGTAGCCAGTGAGATGAGCACTTGAAATGTGGCTGTCTGAATTAGGTGTGCTTTGAGTGTAAGATAGACGTGGGCCTTTCTCTCTGTCTCTCTCTCTCTCACTGTCCACTCTGCCTGTCAAAAAAAAACAAAACAAACAAACAAACGAAAAAGATAGAAGTGGGATTTCAAAGTCTTAGCACCAAGAATAAAAAGAATGCAAAATATCTCAAATTTTTTATAATGATTATATCTTAAAATAATAGTATGAGATACTTCCAAAAGCTTGTGGAAAATGGAATTAAAAGATATTTATTTTGGTGCAAAAAACTTTGAAATCCATACACAGTTCTTCACAATACACGTTTCCATGAACTTTTTGAAAACCTGTCATGTTTTTGGATATCTTCAGTTAAAATGTATCTTACATTATTATCATTATTAAGTGAGATAATGATTTCATTTTCTAATATGGCTACTAGAACTTTTTTAAAAATATTAATTAATTTATTTATTTGAAAGGCAGAGTTACAGAGAGAGAGAGAGGTAGAGGGAGAAAGAGATCTCCCAACCAGTGGTTCACTCCCCAAATGGCTATCACCAGCCAGGGCTGGGCCAGTGCTTGGACCACTCCCTACTGCTTTCCCAGGTGCATTAGCAGGAAGCCGGATTTGAAGTAGAACAGCCAGGATTTGAACCGGCACCCGTTTAGAATGAGAGTGCTGAAAGCAGCAGCTTAACCCCCTGCGTTGCGGCACTGGCCCCTACTAGAATATTTAAAGTTACATATGTGGTTTGCATTAATTTATGGCTTGTATTTTATTTCTGTTGCCTAATGCTGATCTAAATGAAAAGTTTGGGTAAGCAAGATAGCATTTATCGGTTCAGCAGAATCAACATAAATAGTCATACAAACTGATGATAATATGATTACAAAAGTGACTGATGCTTTGCTAAGTGACTTCCCATTCGTGCTACACTGGAAGTTTCTGCAGATCCCGAGGTTTGCTGCATCACTATCTGAAGGCTCAGTGAGAAAGAAGGGAGTTCTGAGGAATGAGCTGGGCTCCAATCAGAAGTTGAGCTATGGAAGAAGAGTGAAGAATCCCTAACCTGAGCGCTCTGGAAGTCCCTGGATTTTTCTGGAAGAAAGCCACCACTGAGACAATGGTAAGCCTCTTATTCCTTTATATTAACAAGGAAGAATGTCAGAGGACTCTCTTTCAAGGATACGTTGTGGGAGCATCATTGACAGGGGCTGGCATTTGAATGGGAAGGTGTGAACCATGAAACTATACTGCAGTGGGGGTATAGGCTTGGAGGGAAATTTTAACATTAAGCAGGGTGCTTATTTAATGAGTGTTATATTCTTTGGAGAGTCCTGTGGCTCTATCTATTCTACAATTTTCCCAACTCTCTCCCGTAGTCCATTGAAAGAGATATTTCTATGCTTAGGGAGAAAAAAAGATACATTACAAGTACACTCTGCTGGGCCTCACCCAAATGAATAAGTGCTAACATGTGTAGTCCACGGTATAGAAAGAGGGTTGTCACAGAGCACACTTGATATCGTCAGCAGGCTTGGGGGCGGGCGTGCTCAGGTCATCCTGGGAAGTACTGCAATTCTGTGAGATAGGAGACAGCATCGCTTCAACCTTCCACTTCTGTGAGTCCTCAGAAGCCGGGACAGGCACCTGAGAGGGCCAGCACAGGACACCACCACAAACAACATCCACAGAGCCACAGAAGCCCGGGGTATGAGGATTCTACGAGAGGGAATGCGCTAGTGCTTGGTGTGCCGTAAGTGTTCAGAACGCGTCTTATCCTGAAACGTGGCGCACGGCACAAGTAGAGTTCATGCTCATTTCACTGGGGAAAACGCAAAGGCTCCGGAACACCCCTGCACGCTCCCTGCCGTCGCCTAAATTCTTTGGCGAGAAGCTTTACTCAACGCTTTAGCTGCGTGTGGCTCATGGTGAAATCATTTCACTCATCTTTTTTCCTTTTTCCTTTTCTAATGCCATTGCAGACCACATGATGTTCTGCTTTGTCCCTCCCTCCCCCAGGAAATGTAGGCAACTCTAAGAGCCCTGTTCCTTTAATGAACTAAAGCCACTCAGTGGAAAGAGCTGGTGTGTGCATCAGCAAGGGTAGTCGGTAAGAAGGTGTCCAGAAGCTGCAGCCTAATTCTTGAGCCCCGTGAAGATGCATATCACTTTAGTAACCCATGTGAGTGGAAGGTGGGTGCCCAAAAGACTGCTTCGAAGATAGAAGGAATGTTGCAGAAATAGAAATAGGCCAGCACTGAAATTTAATTAGACACTTCATATGTTAATAATAAAGTCAATTAATTGAGCTTTCTACCTATACTAAAGGAAAAAAAAATCCCAGGCAAATAATAATTCATTTTAAATGCCTCAGTTGGTAACCTCCTTTCCTGAAGAGTGATTTATGCAGTAATTTACTGGCTGTGTCTTCATAAGATTGTTCCGAACCAGCCCTTTTGAAATAATAATAACTTCTGAATGTGTGTTGTGAGAGATATAACAAATGACTTCTTATTAATTTTCATTTAATGAGGTGCCTATTCAGATGGTAATTTTTTAAAAATTCTCTTCTTAGGATAAACAGGTTAAAAACACTCTGGATAACACTTGGAGTTCGCAAAAATCACGACAGGAAAATCTGTCTCATACTCTCTGCATGATCTGAAGGTCAATCAGGTGCAAATGTTCTGTACTAAACAGGCATCTATTTCTTTCCCAGGTAGCACAGCAGATCATTTGAAATTTCTATAGCCAAGTGATTCCAAATTGGTTGAAAATGAAAACAGAATATTTATCAGCAACCAAGGTCCTAGCAGGGATGGCAAGGGGAAGGAGATAGGAACAAAACCTCAAGATCAAGGTGGAAAAGCAGGGGGGTTAGTCCTTTGTGAAGAACAAAAGGCATGAAGATCATTGCTTATAGCTTTCTTACTTCCCCAAGTTCCCCCCTTTAAAAAGAGCCCATATTTTCTTACATAAATATGAATAGTTAAGAATCTCAGTTGCTTATATTTTCAAAAACCTTAATTACATAATAGCTAATTATATGCTACCATAATTTTAAAAAGCAAGAATAAAATAATTTTAAAAAGAAACTAGGAAGGAGAAATTGCTGAGTCCCAGGTATTTCAAATCAGCCACACAGGTTTTGAAAGTTTTTCAACAGATAGCACAAGACTCCTAAAAAATCATTCCTGCAACACTTGGGAGAGCGTCCCTAGAGTATTCGGTAATTCAAAAAATTGCATCTGTTACTCACATGAGAACCGGAAGGGCCTGGCTCCTAACCCGCACTGCCTCACACCCTCTCCGTGGAAAAGCCCGTAGTGCATCTCGCCCATGAACTTGTCCAGCTCCTGCCCTGAAGCATTGACCAGCAGAGCCCCTGTCTTGCAGAGGATGGTGGCTTTGATCCACACTGGCGTCCCCAGGGCTGTCACAACTCCAAGGGCGCACACGAAGCTTAACACTCCGGCCGTACAAAAAATGATTTTCTTCTGTTGGCTTGGCATAATGAGCGCCGGCTTTTGCGAGGGCACGGCTCGAAAGCAAGACCTTTGTGAGCCAGGAGCAGGGACGGCCCCTTCGACGGCATTTATTATACCGGCTGAACGCACAGATCCCAGCTGAAAACGCGCCTGCACTGTCGGCGGCAGCTCCCTGCAGGTCCAATGTCAGTGGACGATGGCTTCTTCGTCCCGCGTATTTGACTTTGTTCCTTCGCCGCTGCTGCTTTGCTCTAATTTGAATGTTTTGGACTGAGAATCTGTAAACTAAGACTTCCAACGTGCCTTCGAGTATCTCCTCTTGTGTCCCTAGGTAACAAAGGTCTAAGGTAACAGATGGAGTCCTCTGTGTAACTTGAGTGGTGCCTCCCGTCCCCAGCCTGGGTGAGTCGGAACTTGCAGTAACAGGCTGCACTCCTAGAGCACATTTTTTGCAACTCAAGAAATTCCCTTATGGATGTGTTTTTCTTTTGCTGGGGGGAGAGAGGTTTGGCAGAGGTACGAAGAAAGTATGCCTGTGTGTTCGTAATTAATTGATTCTGAGAAATTTTAATTGTAGCAGCATAAATCCAGTGAATTGAGCTATTTGTGGATATGAAGTGCCTTAGGCCAAGCCCAGGGGCTTGTCTTCCTAACTTTATTTCTTTATGTGATCTATGCTTTAGAGCTGATCTATCAGTAGAGAATTTGATTCCAGTTCCTCATTGCACACAGACTATGTGGGGCTGCAGATGTAACTATCTAGCGTCTTGAATGCTTTTCTGTAGAGCTTTTGGCTGCTTCAGGATAATAGCAGAGGAATGTGGTTCTGGGCTCAAAAAGTACCACAGTCTGTAAAGCTCAGGAAATCATCAAAGACAGAGGCACTGTGGTCAGAAGGACAGCTCTCAGAGTTCTCCCCAGGGAGCAAGGATCCTACAGAGATCACCCGTTAGGGAGATGAGACAAAGTCCTGAACAAGAATGGAGTGGCAGGGTGGCTTTGTTGGAATTATCAAGACCTGAAAACAGAAGTTCAAGATTCAGTGACAGCTGCTTTTTGGGGTTGTTTTGTTTATTTGAGAAGCAGACACACACACACACACAGAGAGAGAGAGAGAGAGAGAGAGAGAGAGAAACTCCCAACTGCTGGTTCACTGCGTGAATGCCTGCAACAACCAGGGCTGGCCAGGGCCAAGGCCAGGGGCCCAGTTTTCTTCATGGGTGGCAGAAACCCAATTACTTGAACCATCACTGCTGCCCCCCACTGTCTGCTCTAGCAGAAAGCCAGAATCAGGTCTGGATCTGGGATTTGAACCCAGGCACTGTGATGTGGGATGTAGGTGTCTTAACCACTAGGCTAAATGCCCACTCTCCTCATGACAGCTTCTTAACTCTGGATTTCCAGTGAGATTCCTACTTTTGCAAACAGATACGGGACTGCTGTGTGAATGTGTGTGTGTGTGTGTGTGAGAGAGAGAGAGAGAGATTGATTGTTTACTGAATGTCTATTATATGCTGTATTATTGTGCTTAGCTCCCACCTACAAAGTTAACTTTTAATAAGCACTTAATACGTTTGATCCTTTGCTAAGTGTTTATCTACATTGTCTTATTTAGCACTCACCATTAATATATAAAGTGATGATGAACAAAGATGATATCCCCTTTTTATTTCTAAGAAAACTGAGGTACAGAAAGATGAGACAACTTGCTGAAGAGAGCAGTGGTGCTGCACTGCGGATCCAGGTCTTAGGAGGTTTACGTACCATTCTAACCAAAACTCCCGAACCTGAAGAGATGGCAAGCCCTTTGTTTTGGGTTTTGCTGGGCTTGGGGTAGCCTGTTATTAATTCTACATCTTGGACATTTGAGGAACACAAACATCTTCAAAGAACTTCCCCAATAGGCCCAAACACATGTTTATGCTGACTTCTAGTCCCTTGATCACCTTTATAGAATTAGTAAAAACTAAGAAACGAGGATTGATTTCACACCGTTATCAGCATAACTGAGTCTCTACTAAATGCACGCTGTAAAGGGGACTTGGGGATGTGGTCTTTGAGTGTAGGTGAACGCAGCACAGCTACCCTTTCTTAGCAGTTGCCAGAGTGTAAGGATACACTCCTAAGAATAGAACCGACTCAAGAATCCAAACAGCTCTGCAGGAGAGGATGGGAGTCACACGAATGATGGCCAAGGAAGAACTGGGTGTATAGAAGCTTCCAGAGAAACTCTTGAATTTGTGTTTACATTGTAAATAACACTTTATTTTGTGTAACTTGGCACAAGAATAAACAAGTCATTGCCAATTACTTGACTCCCAAGGATTTTTCCTTTGGATTTATGGTAATTGCCATCATTGTCCACTAGCAAAACAAGGGCACGGGTGCCCCCAACGGGCAGGTATCTGGGGGCTGTATGTGCCACACCCAGCCTACAAGCCTTTAATTTTAGATGTCTAAGGAGAGGTGATCTTATTAAATCAACACTCATTAAGTGAAAGAGACAAAAAATTTCCAAAGCCTGCAAACAAAATTTACCTGTAACCTAATCAGTGCTATTAATAACTCTACAGAGAGGATAGAGCAAGATGGAGTGGGGTGCCTGGGACAGTGGCTGAGAGAACTAAAACCCAGCCCAGCATATCTAAAGCTGTGTAAGGAAGAAGCTCTGATTATGGATGAACAGTTTGATCACATCACGTCTTTTTATTTTTTTAAGATTTATTTATTTTATTTGAAAGTCAGAGTTACACACACACACACACACACACACACACAGAGGTCTTCCATCCATTGGTTCACTCTCCACATGGCCACAATGGCTGGAGCTGAGCTGATCTGAGCCAGGAGCCAGGAACTCTTCCAGTCTCCCTTGCAGGTGCAGCAGCCCAAGGACTTGGGCCATCTTCTACTGCTTTCCCAAGCTATAGCAGAGAGCTGGATTGGAAGTGGAGCAGCCAGAACTAGAACCGGTGCCCGGATAGTATGACCAGCACTGCTGGTAGTGGCTTCACCCGTTATGCCACAGTGCCAGCCTCCACATCACGTCTTAAATTTTCATCAGTCTACAGTAAAGTGTTTGCTGATCTATGGGAACATGTGAAAAATCCAATATAGTGATATACATCCTGAACTTATGTCTTTTATGATTTTTGTTGTTAAAATTTCCTCTTTCTTAAAGGAAATAATAGTAGTTGGAGTTTTAATGTTCTTACTTGGCAAATTAAAAAATGGCAAACCTATGTCTGCTCCCAGTTTAAAACAAAACAAACCCCACTGGTCTATTGGAAACCAGATCCTTCAGTAAAGTAAAAGGCCTCCCTCTTTGCTCTAACCCAGTGATTCTCAACTTTGGCTGTTTATTGGAGTCACTTGAGTAGCTTTTAAAACTGCTGCTGTCTGAGTTCTCACCCCTGAGATTCTGAGCTATTTGAGTTTAGAGTACAGCCTTCATGTCAGATCACCCCAGCCGATTGCAATGTGCAGCCAGGGCTGAAGGCCTGCTCTTAGCCGCTTCTCACACAGCTGCCTTCTGACTACTAATTGAGCTAGGCTTCACAGCCATCTTAGTGCTGGGATGCATGCAGTGGTGAGCACCCTGGGTACTAGAGAGGAATATTCTCATAGTAAATTAATAAATGGGTACTAGCCATTAAAGCTCCAACTTGAATTGTTTTCAGCCCCAGGAGCATAGTCTTGGTCTAAGTGTCTTGAGGGGGTCAGGTTTCAGCATATCCAAGGCTAAAGACCAAGATTGGGATCTAGATTTGCCCCCAATTCACCATGTGAATATCCAGGGCGATGATCTTGGTCACGTGAAAGCAGTCCCCTTGGTACCCCCGCCCACCCTCACCTCTTCTCTGCACAGCTTCCTTCAAACTTCAATATCAGCCACCCACAGGCTGCATAGTAGTGTGTGATCCACCCTCTGAGCAGGATATAATGGAGCCTGGCACTCATTATGCCTGACAGCCTTCTTTTTAAATTTCATCTTAAATGTCTTGAGTGACAGTGATGATACCATCTTCCTTGCAGTCTCTCTGAGATTCCAGGCATTAATGTCAGCAAGTTTTCACCAAGTATCCTATTGACATTTTTGCTTCTCTCAATCTTAATAGGAATACATTTGGTAACACAGGAAAGTGGAAGTAGGCCTCTCCCCCTGCCCGCGACCCTCTCAGGTGTGGGCTAATGATGTCATTCTTCAGGGTGATGAGGAAGACAGTAGAGGAAGGAGCACAGTTTGCATCTGTTTTTGCTTCCACTATCGCCTTCAGGCTTCTTCCATACTAATTTGGCTGCACTGGCTTTTCCTTAGGAGTCACTTGAACACAAAAGCCAAAACCAAAAAAGGCCTGGCTATCACAGCGTGGGAATTCTCACCCTGACTCGCTCCCCACCTGTAAGCAGTGGCAGAGCACGGTGTGGGAAAGATGGGGCCCTGGGTCTCCCTTCAGGTCTGTCACTAAGTCATGAACTCCCTCATCCAGCTGCCTGGCATTCAGCTTCTGCACTTAGGGAGAGAACAGTCTGAGTTAGCTCAGTTACCTCAACTCCACACGAGGCAGGAAAGGTGCTTCCTCACCTGGGCTCTGGACGACGTGAGCTGCTGCACTAGAAGGGCTGGGCGAGAAGGGAGTTCTGTTGCTGGTCCCTCACTGCTTACTCCCTGCCCCTACCCTAGAATCAGCTCTGAGATGCACAGTTTGTGTCCTTTAGCTCCCTTCTAACTAAAAAATAAAATAGTATTTTTGATAAGTTATATAATTAAAATATGTCCATTTGCTAGGTTCTCTCTCTGTCTCTCTCTCTCTCTCTCTCTCTCTCTCTCTTGTCCTTTGAACCTGTTAACTATTATGGAATACAGCATTGCCTAGAAATACAGCGTGGTTGATTACTCTAATTATTAATTTTTAGATTATTTAATGCGAGGTTCTGCGTTTTGTCTGATTTCTCACCAGCAGTACTGATTTTGCTTTTCCTCCAAATGGATCATTATGCTCCAAGGCCTTTCTAAGACAGACTCCACGACAGTCTATCAGGCCTCCTATTCTAAGACAAGAGGCCTTTGTGAATCTCTCCCACTTTGCTCATCTTTAAAGCAAAATCTGGCAAATTTGATTGACGTTCCTTGACGAATGCAAGTTGCTGGTGATCCTCAAGTAGCATTGTAATTCTCTAATGACTGTGAGGGGGAAAAAAACACTCCAAGGAGAGAATTGATTGATTTATTAGAGGGAAAATTACCACATGTGCTAGACCTTGATTGCAGCTAATATTTGTGGAGCTAATTGCTTGAACTAGAGGATTAAAAGGATTGAGGGAAGGGAAGAAAAAGAAAACAAAGATCTCTTAGAATACAGATGAACCCACAGAGGATTCAGACTGGAAGGAGAATTCAGTACTGGGGATTTTCAGTGTTGATGATAGCTGTTGGGGACATTCAGAGAGAGTAGAAGAGATGGGTTTCTGACAGAGCAGTCACAGCAAGGGAGCAGGCAGTGGAGGAAAAGTTTCTGCTCATGGGATCTGTCAGATAGGAAGCAGGGCACTTTGGGTTTGTATGGGTTTCTTGTTGCATCTCACACGAAGGCTGTGTTGATTCTCCAGAACTTAGCCCAGCCAAGTGCCCGAGCTGTTAGAGGAGGGAGGCACGTGTTGTCTAAACAGACAGGTGAAAACGGAAGGCACGGTCTAAGACACTTCTTTCAATAGTAGTAGACAGAGGCTGGTGTTTGACCTAGCTGCTAAGCGAGAGCTGGGACACCCTCCTTCCATACTGGAGTACCTGGGTTCAAGTCATGGCTCTGCTTCTGATTCCAGCTTCCCTAGTACATACCCTGGGAGGCAGCAGATGAGTTGGGCTCTTGCCATCCAGGTGGGAAATAAGGATTGCTTCCCTGGTTTCCAGCTTTGCTCCAGCCAGCCCTGGTCCTTATTGGCATTTGGGGAGTGAACCAGCTGATGGGAGCGTCTCTGTCTGTTTCTGTCATTCTGCCTCTCAAATAAAGTGGACTTTGAGAAGCAGCAAATAATGGCTCAAGTACTTGGGTCCCTGCCACCCATATGGGAGACCTAGACTGAATTCTAGGCTCCTGACGTCAGCCTAGTCCTGTCCTGGCTATTGCAGGGATTTGAGGAGTAAACCAGCAGATAGAAGATGTCTATATCTCTGTCTCTTCCAGATAAACTGAAAACTAAAATATTTTTTAAAATCTCAACAATAGATGTACTGGATTTCTAGGAAATTGGTAAAAGTTTCATCATTGATATAACCTAGGGTAGATGTACCAACATGGTAAACTTTGGAGTAGTTTGAGTCTGTCTTTTCCACCTATTATCATTGTATAAATGTTTTCCTTTCTGTCAGTGTGGATACTTAAAATACTGGTCATTTCCTTGATGACTTGTACCAAAATAATATTAGCAATGTTAACATGATTTAGTACCTCTGAGATGTTGTATGTTTCATTTCTATTCTGAGTGTTTTATATTTATCAACTCTTTCTTTTCAGACAACCTGGAGCAATGACTGGATTTCTGACCCTTTCTCTGTGAGAATTATTTCAGAAAATATGATAGTTTGATCTCTGGACACACAGATCACAATATTTCCTAAAATATTCCTGTTGTGAAGAACTAGATAGTAGGATAATGATGTAGATTTAGATCTCATTGGATCTCCAGAAATAAGGAATGTTGATTTATGGAACAATACCAGCCAGAGAGATCTTGAGACTAACTCACCCATACAGTTTTTATCAGTGACATAAAACATAGTCTGTATCTCATCCAAAATATTAGCTTCACATTAAATGTTTATTAGAGCATTAACACTGAGCAGAGACAGCTAAAAACTAAACAAATACCTAAATAAATTAGTTAGTTAATAAAAAACCATGTGGAGATTTGAGATTGTCTCAATAGTTTGTAAGGATAGGACCAAAGCAGCAAGATATGCTGGCATTAAAAGAAAAAAAAAAAGTGATGGCCCAGGGTGGGTCAAGGTTGGCAGATTCTAGCTTAATCTGTATTAGACAGTAACCATCAGTGTAACTGTGTTCAGTGGGTAATGTAAGCCCTTCTAGTGAGCTGTCTAAATTGAGGCCTCTTTGGGACCTCTAAGCCCGTCAGTTAATGACCAGAATGGGATACAACATAGCTTGCTAGGGAGCTACAAGTGTTGTGTGCTTTGATGCAGGCATGGTTTCCTGGGTGTGTACATAGAGAGGAAGTCACTGAACTGAACACTTAAAACTTGCATACATTACTGCATGTGTGTTATAAAGCAAATTTTAGACTACCAAAATAAAAACAAGAACAAAGCTCAAAAAAAAAAAAAAGAAAAAGAAAAACAATTAACTAAACCACAAGCTTGGCAGGAACCAAAAGTGTGAAATGACTATTGCAAGTGCTACTACAGTGTAATAAACACCTTTGGGGTGTTGGCTCAGCCCTGTGAGAAACTCCTTCAAGCCTACAGATATAAACTCTGTGGCTGTCATGTTTGGACTATGTTACCCACTCTCTCTAGCCTGTTTTGATGGGGAACAGCCACCTGGACCAGTCGGATGATATCGCCAGAAATTCAGCAGTATGAGAGACACAGGTCAAAGCGCTGGAAGCCAGTCTACAGAAAGAGAGAAGGAAGTAGGCTTTCCCCACCAAAAAGGTCTTGAATTGTCCCACACTGCCTGGATTCATGGTTCAGTCTTTGCATCAGCTGTCACCATTCTCCCTCCTGGAAGTCAAATGTGGTTCTGTCTTCAAAGTATTCTTAGTCTTTTGCCTATTTGCTTTCTAAAGGAAGCGCCCAGGAAGCACTGATTTTCAGCTCTCCCCGCCGTCCAGTTCTTGTTCCAGTGTGCTTGCTGAAACTGGCTGTCACGGCCACCTGAATGGAAGATACGTGGTGCATGACCCATGGGTGTTGGAGTCTGTCACCCCAGTCACAGGGCCTCTGTATCCAGCACTGCCCCATCTGCTTATAGAAGCTGTCAGTCAAACTGAGCCCATCCAACCCTCCTCCATCAGGGGTGAGAACTGCCCTTTCATGCGGACATGACAGGCCATGCTTGTCAATCCTGGAGGGACCACAGCAACACTGAGCTACTGAACGTCCTGGGAGGAATTCATGGACAGGAACAGAGAGATAAGGACAGGAGTATACAGACAGACATCCTACCTAGGGCCAACAGCTCACACACTGCTGGCTGCTGGCTGGTGATGGACCTCCCCAGCTGGTCATGACGAGGACTGGATAACGGGGCAGTAGGCGCGATGACCTGGACCTCACGTGTGTTCCTCTCCTGCCCCCTTCTCCCTCCCCTCAATTTAATTAACAAGCTAAGTATGTTGTCCACAAATGGAAAGATGTAACCCTTCAATAAAGCGCATAGCTTTGAACCTTGGAAAAATATATTGTTCTCTCGTATGGGGAAATATAGGCTAGTCACTAGGGCAATGAAGTGTTACAACTAAGTATTTTAAACTTGAGCCATTTCCATTAAGCACTAGTAAAGCAAGGTGAAATTTCTAGGGTAAGAGTTCCTTGCTTGGAAATTCAGACTAAAATCAATATAAGATCATTTTAATTCTTGACTTTTCTGTATATACTCTATGTGCATAGTTCTTATTTGGAAAAAATTATCAAGGAAGATTAAAGACAGAGAAACCTAGACGTTTTTGAATGTCTTATCTGTAGAGTCTCTTTCCAAGATAAGCAGCCACAGCTGGGTGATGAGGTTGAGCCTTGAGACACCCAAGCTGGACTGGCAATTGCCTATTGAATTATCATAGTGGGGAACCAAACTTTTTGACTTTGCACGTGCTGAAAATCTCCAGTAAGCCTGACCAGACAGGACACTGTGTCTTGACATGATGTAAAATGCCTGGGCAGTAAGCTGATGGGTCCTACCGAGAGTGGATGCAAATTAAACAAACCTGGGATCCTTGTGGAGGAAAATCAGACTTCCCGGTATGCTCTTGCTTCTACTAGGGTGAAAGCCAGGCTAGCTGATGATTTTTCCCTATTAATTACACAAGAAATATTTTATCACTATGAAAAGATTACTTTAACAAGGATATTCTTTAAAAACCATACCATATTTAAAAATTAGATAGAAATGTATTACAGATATGAGTGTAAACCTAAAATAGAAAACTTCTAGAAGAAAACAAACATGGGAGAAAATCTTTGTGAATCATAAAGAATTTAATCATAAAATTAAGGCCAAATTGACATATTAAAAAGCTTCTACTGTTTAAAAGACACTGTAAAAAAAAAATGAAAAGAAGGGGCCGGCACTGTGGGGTTAACGCCCTGGCCTGAAGCACCGGCATCCCATATGGGCGCTGGTTGAGACCCGGCTGCTCCACTTCCGATCTCATTCTCTGCTGTGGCCTGGGAAAGCAGTGGAGGATGGCCCAAGTGCTTGGGCCCCTGCACCTGCATGGGAGACCAGGAAGAGGCTCCTGGCTCCTGGCTCCTGGCTTCGGATAGGCACAGTCCTGGCCATTGCAGCCAATTGGGGAGTGAACCATGGGATGGAAGACCTCTCTCTCTCTCTCTCTCTCTGCCTTTCCTCTCTCTCTCTGTGTAAGTCTGGCTTTCAAATAAATAAATAAATCTTTAAAAAAATAAAAATGAAAAGAGTAGCAACAGCCAGGGTAAAAATTTGTAAAAAAGGTTTCTTATAAAGGAATTGCATATACCATTTATAAAGGACTCTCAACTCAACAATAAGTAAACAAGCACCCCAATTTAAAAATGGACAAAACATTCAATCAGACACTTCATTAAAGAAGAAGCATGTCTGGGAAATGAGCTCATGAAAAGATGTTCAATATCATTAGTCAAAATAAAATCACAGTAGGACACCACCACTCATTTAAATGATCAAACAAAAAAACCTGACACCATCAAATCCTCGTGAGGATACAGAGCAACTGAAACTCTTACATAGGTTGGTGGGAATGCAAAATGGCACAGCTACTAGGGGATATACTTTAACAGTTTCTTTTCATAAGTTAAGTTAAACATCCGCTTACAATATGACCCAGTAAAGTCATGCATTTGGCTAGTGGTTATAATGCCAGCTAGGAAGCTTGTGTCTCACATCAGAGTACCTCAGTTAGATTCCAGCTCTGGCTCCACATTCATTTCCTGATAATGCAGACCCTGGGAGGCAGCAGTAATGGCTCAAAGAACTGGATTCTTGCCACTCATGTAGGATACTTAAATTGAGTTCCTGGCTCCCAGCTTTGGCCTTGGCTCAGCCCTGGCTTTTGAGGGTATTTGGGGAGTGAATTGCAAAGAGGAGTGCGCTCTCTCGCTCTCTCATTCTGTCTTGTTCTCTCTCTTTCTCTGCCTCTCAAATTTAAAAAGGAAAAAAAGAAATATCTGTGTCCAGGAAAAATAGAGAAATATTTTAAAATATGACCCAGTAATTATATTCTAAACAGTTACCAAAGAGAGAGAAAAGTGTATGTCCACACAGAAACCTGTACACAAATGTTTATAGTGAATTTTAATTTTTAATTTGAAAACAGCCCAGTTGTCCATGAACTTGTGAATTGCTCAAGAACAAAAAGGAATAGACTACTAACACAAGCGCCCAAATGGATAAGTTGCAAATGCTTCTTCCAAGTGAAGGAAGCCATATTCAAAAGGCTATGCATTGTGTGATTTAATTTATACAGCATCTGAAAAAGATGAAACTATTGGGACAAAAATTACATCGAGGGTTATGAGAGGTTTGGGTGTGGTGTTTACTACCAAGGGGTACAAGGCAGCTCTGTCCAGTGATGATCCTGGCAAGATTATTTATCTGAAAACATTTGTCAAAATTTCTAGAAATGTATACCTCCCCAAAGTAGAATTTTTCCATATATATAAGTTATGTCTGAAAATGGAAAATAATTAAAATATCTTGCAATATCACCAGTCAGCATATAGTTATCCAAGTAAGTTCTCCTGCAAATGCATTAAACATGATTAACACCTTAAACAGGAATTAACCTCTTTCTTAGAATTAAAAAACAGCATATTCTAATCAACTGAACATTGGGTTTAACAGACTTGACATTAATATGCTATTACATTTGAAATCATTGCTTCCAAAAGAGTTGTAATTCAAGAAATGCTTCTTCCAAAAACTGTTCTACTTTAAGCATTCAATAGTTTTGGAAGAAGTGGCTCAGTCAAGAGACCTGGGTGCAATATGGTTGGTTCCTGACACTGATTACCCAATGATCACATGGCTTTCATCTTTTCCTCTTTCTCTTGAACAGATTTGACATGATCTTCTGCACACACAGATTCAGGTAAGGAACACTCACAGGGAGCAAGCAGTCTCATCACAGATGGTGATTTTTCAGGGAGTTGGAGAAAGCAACCAAGGGATCAAAAAATCCACCAAGGGATCATTTCAGTGTCTTTAGGAGAACATGGGCATTTTATAGTTCCCACTCATCCAAATTTCTTGGGAGAATTATCCCCTACTTGTTTGAAAAACGATTGATTCTGCAGAGGGCTTATATGTTTTGTGTAAAAAGAAATGTCTACCAATCTCTAGTCTTATGCTGCAAATGAGTTCACTTTCTGTGATGATTCAGAAGACTGTAATACCCTGCAGTGTCCCAAGCTCATCACCATGGCCATGGGATCATCAGCTCCTCTCAGGCTGAGCAGTGGGTACAGACGCTATAGAGGCATAGGCTCAACCTCTGCTCACCTTATGAGACCTTGGGAGTTCATTTTTTGATAAATCCATTCCCATTTGTTTGACATGTCTTTTTCTCCATGGAAACAGAAGGCAGGGGGAAAAAAATCCAGTTAATTGAATGTTTTGGTTCCTGGTATTGTAGGTGATGGAGGTGAGGGGAGGGAGCAGAGACGGAACAAGAAATTCTAAGACGAAGACCATGCGCTGCGTTTCCTCCAGAACTCTGAGAAATGAACCATGAAAGTACAGTGACTTCATGAATCATTCAATCAGACCAAAGCAAACTCCTCCCCAGTCCTGATCGTTTTCTGTTTCAGCTGATGGTGGCCCCGTTCCTGCCCAGCTCGGGTCAGAACTCAAAGAGCCATCCTTGGTTTTCTTAACACTCTGCTCTGCTGCAGTCACCTATCTCTTTGCATATTCTTTCAGCTCCGTTTCCAAATTCTGCCCAGACTGTGGCCACTTGCTAGGATCACCCCAGCTAGCACCCTTGTCCCAAACAATGTACTTTCTGGCCTGGGCTCTTGCAGTTGCCCCCTAGCTTCTCTTCCATGTGCAATTCATTCTCCACAGAGCAGACAGTAGAGAATCAGGGCCTCCCACGCTTCTGCTGCGTGCATTTCAGAGGCCTCCCCGCGCATGGGTAATACAATCTAGACTGTATTCTGGCCTATGAGATGCTCTGTGGTCTGGCCATCTAGCCCAGGAATTATAACATTTCCCCCTGCTGGGTTGTACAGATGAACCTGCTTTATGTTTCCTGGAACACCCAGTTTTTTTTTTTTTTTTTTCAGCCCTGGGGAACTTGCACCTGCCCATCCCTGCGCTGCAATGATTCTCCCTCAGCTCTTTGCTTCGATCTCAGGGGGCCCTTCCTGGACCACACCCCGCTCTAGCCTAATCTTTTGGTTTATTCTCTTGCCACCTAAAATTTATATGATATGATCTATTTGTTGGTCAACTTGGTTATCTTTTTGTTTCTCCCACAAGAATGTAAGCTCCATGAGGACAGGGAATTTTCCTGTTCCCTACTGTATCTCCAGAGCATAGAACAAACATCTCCTGGCACAGCATAGACCTTCTAAATAAGTATTTAAGTGCCAGGATAGTGTGTGTGTGTGTGTGTGTGTGTGTGTGTAAGCCATAGAAGTAAAATAGTTTTCCAAATCAGAAGTAGAAGAGCAAACAAAGGCCGTCTATAGTAACTTACTTAATGCCTTTGCAAAATAAAGGATAGTAACAGGTCCACAGAGAACATGTGTCAATCCAAAGAGAAATCAAAAGAATGTCAGAGAGAACCACTTAGTAGTGCGCCTCCAGCTGCTGGGAGAGGCTATTCCTGACTTTCACACCCGATGTGTTGTGTTCCTGATACAAGGGCATCTCCGCAATGGAGATGCACACAAAGGATGATGATGGCTTAATCCCTTTAAGTGAGAGACCTCCCCAGCTCCTATCACTCTGACCCTGGTTGTCTGCCCCCATCTGTATCTGGAGTTATGTGTGTCCCCCTACAGGGAGGGAGGGTGCTGTTCAGAGGACCTGAGCAGCGAGATCTTTTGTCTAGATGTGGTTTTATGTAAGTCAAGTGATGTTTTCATTTATTCTTGTCTTTTGTGACCTTGGTAGGAAGAGACTCGTTCTTAGAGTCCTTGCAAAATCAAATTAATGGGTGCAAGGCTGAGGGCCTCTGGAATGTGGTGCCCTGGCCCCCCTGAGAATTTCGGCAGGAACCTTGGGCTCGCTCAGGTGTGGTAATGTGAGGAGCAAAGTTTAATAAAGGGACAGTGTAGAAAGTTGAGCAGGATTTAGGAAAGCCACCAGGAGTGATAGGATCTCCGTGTGACTGAGGGGGCTGACAAGGGCATCGTTCTGTGTCTGCAGACACAGAGAGGGCCACCTGACCCTCTGTGTCCTCTGTTGACTTCTGGAGCCCACTGTTACCACACGGGTAATCTGCTGCTGGTGCTCCCACTGATCAAACCAGACACCAGCCTCTCAGGGCCTGTGGCAGGGTGGCCACGGCTGGAACATGGACGTGGAGAGTCAGAAACCCCATGGTTGAGTCACTCATATTCTCTTTCTCTCTCTCTCTTTCTCTCTCTCCACCCCTCCCCTTCCTCCCCCTCTCTCCCTCCCTCTCCTTCTTTCTCCACTATCTATCTACCTTAAATAGTGATGCTTACATAGGATTTTAAAAAATTTAAAAAAATAAACAGTAAAAACTAGTGCTTCTCCCATGTCTGACCGTCCGTCTCCCAGGCACTGTCCACTAGCATATTTTCTTGTGAGATTTTCCTATTATATTCTGTGATCATCTTAGCATAGATGTGAATATGAAGATATTCTAAAAAGTTTGGAAAATAGGAATTACAAGATAAGCTTATTTTGATGCAAAAATGTTTAAATCCATACATTGTTTTTTCATGATACACAGTGTTTTTTTTGAACTTTTTGAAGACCCATTATATGCATGGATTTCAAAACAATTTTGTACTGAAGTAAACTTTTTTAATTTCATTAACTTTATTCTCATACATCGTCCCTCTTATAGCCTACTTTCTAAATCAGTGGAAATATACCATACAAACTCTTGTGCATCTAAACTTTTTTCATTAATCATCCTATAGGTAGACTAAAAATAATAATAAAAGACTCAGTGTGTGTCAGGGGTGGAACCAGACACTTAAGTTTGGCTGTATGCTGTAAGCGATTTGGACAATTTATTTTCAGCCATGAAGCAGTTCTAAATATCTGGTTTAAACAGGGCTTTTTTACATACACTTTTCCCCCTCCTTTCTTTCTCATTGGAATGCCTTTCTTTAATTTTTTTTTCTTGTCTAATTGCTCTAGCTAGAATTTCCAGTAATATCCCCATTCCTATTTATGATTTTAATAATTTAAGTCTTTTATTATTATTTTTAGTCTATAGGTTGATTAATATTCTTCATTTAAAGTAATTGACTGTTTATTGTGTTAAGTTTCTCTATTTTTCTATTCTATATTTCATTTATCTCTGCTCTAATCTTTATTTTTCCTTCCTTCTGCTAATTTAAGGCTTAGTTTATTTTTCTTTTTCTAGTTTCAAGAGTTGTAAATTGAGGTTATTCATTTATGATCTTTTTTGCTTTTCTTTCTATCCTAAATATTGTTAGATTTTTTAAATTAAATGTTAAAAATTTTAACTGACACATAAAGATGTTAATGGGGTGGGTACCTTGTGATGTGTCAATACACGTGTACATTATGCAATGTCCAATCAGGCTAAACATATAACTACTCAAACATTTCTTTAAAGATTTATTTATTTATTTGAAAGTCATAGTTAGAGAAGGAAAGGGAGAGAGAGAGAGGTCTTCATCCGCTGATTCACTCCCCAACTTGCTGCAAAGGCTGGAGCTGAGCTGATCTGAAGCCAGGGGCTAGGAGGTTCTTTCGAGTCTCCCAAGTGGGTACAGGGGCTTAAGGACTTGGGCCATCTTCCACTGCTTTCCCAGGCCACAGCAGAGAGCTGGATTGGAAGTGGAGCAGCCGGACTCTAACCAGCGCCCACATGGGATGCCAGCATTGCAGGTGGCAGCCTTAGCTGCTATGCCACAGTGCTGGCCCCTCCTCAAACATTAACAATTCTTAATGGTAAAAAGATTCAAATCCATTCTTCTAGTATTTTAAAGAAATGTACATTTTGGTTATCTATAGTCACCCTACTGCACAATAGAACAACAGGACTTCTTGTTCCTATTGAACTGTAACTGTAATCAGCCCTCCCCTCCCAATTCAGCACGCCTCCTCCCAATTCTCCAAAGCCTCTGGCAGCCACCAGTGTACTCTAACTTCTATGACGTCAGCTTTTTCAGATTCCACATGTAAGTGAGGTTGTGTAGTACTTGGCTTTTGGTGCCTGGCTTATTTTACTTAAAATAATGACCCTTAGTTCCATCCATGTTGTTGCAAATGACAAGATTTCATCCTTTTTATGGCTGAGTAGTATTCCATTGTGTATGCACCATATTTTCTTTTTTTCATTCATCAGCTGTTGGGCACTTAGGTTGTTTCCATTTCTTGGTGAATAGTGCTGCAAAATACGGGTACCTTTCAACAGAGTGATTTCATTTCCCTTGGATATATACCCAGTACTGTGATTGCTGGTTTATATGGTAGTTCTGTTTTTAGTTCTTTTTTTAAAAATATTAATGTATTTACTTTTTTACTTGAAAGACACACACACACACACACAAAGAGAAAGAGAGAGAGAGAGAGAGAGAGAGAGAAGGAAAGAGATCTTCCCTCTGTTGATTCACTCCCCAAGTGCCCAAAACAATGAGGGTCAAATGCTTGCCCTTTTTAGCTATGTGAGGAAGCTCCATACTGTTTCCCATAATGACTAAAGTAATTTACGTTCCCACCAACACCGTACAAGGGTTCGCTTTTTGCCACATGTCATCAGCACTTACAATCTTTTGTTTTGTTTTTGTTTTTGTTTTTGTTTTTGCTAATAGCCAGTCTGACCAGAGTGAGGTGATACCTCATTGTGTGGTGTGTTTTTTTTGTTTTGTTTTTGTTTTTGTTTTTTTTGGCATTTCTAGGATGATTAGTGATATTGAGCATTTTTTCACACACCTGTTTCCTATTTGAATTAAGAAATATCTGTTTAAATCTACTCCTCAGGGCCAGCATTGTGGCACAGTGGTTTAAGCCACTGCTTAGGACACAGGCATCCCTTATTGGAATGCAGGTCTGAGTCCTGGCTACTCTGCTTCCAATCCAGCTCTCTGCTAATGTGCCTGGGAAGCAGCAAATGGTTCAGGTACTTGCATTCCTGCCACCCATTCCGAGAGACCCAGATAGACTTCTTGGCTCCTGGCTTTAGCCTGGCCCAACTCCAGTTGTTATAATCACCTGGGGAGAGAACCAGTAAATAGATGTCTGTCTGTCTGTCTGTCACCCTGCCTTTCAAATAAATAAATAAATTTTTTTAAAACATAAATCCTTAAGAAAATATTTTTGAAAGTCAAGTATTTGGGCCCAGATACCCATGTGGGAGACACAGATAGAATTCCTGCTGCTGGCTTTGTCCTGGTCCAGCCCTGGCTGTTGCAGCCATTTGGGAAGTGAACCAGCAGATAGAAGATTGTCTTTTTCTCTTTCTTCCCCTCTTTCTATCACTCATCCTTTCAAATCAATGAATAGACAGTAGTCATATTCATATATTTTTAAAAAACTTTTCCCATTCAAATGTCCCAAAGCGCATCTCCTGTGTTTTCTTATGGTAGTTTCTTTTTTTGAAAATTTGATTTAAGATAGACAAATTTCATGTATTTCCTATATACAGATTCAGTAACAGTGATTCTTCTCACCCCACCATCCCTTCTGCTCCCGCTCCAACCCTTCCTCCTCCTCCCTCTCCTAGTTTCAAAGTTTCAGGCTTTATATTTAAAATCTTTAATCTATTTTGACTTGATTTTTGTACATGGGGACAAAATGTACAATGGAATAGGGGACTATTTCATTCTTCTTTATGTGGATATCCAATTTTTCCAGCACCATTTATTGAAAAGACTATCCATTTTCAATACGTGTTATTAGTATTTTTGTCAAACATGTCAAAAATGGTTGTAGATGCATGGGTTTGATTCTAGGGTATCTATTCTGTTTCATTGGTCTGTGTCTGTTTTTCCATGAACCATTGTGTTTTAATCACTATAATTTTGTAACAGATTATAAAGTCAGATAGTATAATGCCTCTTGCTTTGTTCTTTTTGTTTAAGATTATGCTTGTTATTTGGGGTCTTTGGGGATTCCACAAAATTTTTAGTATTTTTTTTCTAATACTGTGAAAAAATGTCCTTGGTATTTTCATAGCAATTGCATTGAATCTATTTTGGAAGTGTGCGCATTTTAATGACTGATTCTTCTAACCCAAGAACATGGACTATCTTTCCATTTCTTTGTTCCTCTTCAATTTCTTTCAACAAAGTTTTATAGTTTTCATTGTGGAGATCTTTTACCTCTTTAGTTAAGTTTATTTTTGCATATTCTATTTCCTTTGTGACTATGGGAAATCAGAATGCTGTTTTGATTTCTTTGTCAGGACAGTTTGCTCTTGGTGTCAAACAGTGCTACTAATATTTACCCATTGACTTTGTATCCTGCAGCTTTGCTGAATCCTTCACTAGTTCTAATATTTTTTGATGGAATCTTTTGGGTTTTCCGTATATATTATCATGTCATCTTCAAATAGTGATGGTTTTCTTTCTTCCTTTCCAATTTGGAGATGATACCCCCTTTCTCTTGCCTAATTGCTCTGGAGAGGAGTTCCCCTACTATGTTGAATAAAAGCAGTGAAATAGGCTTCCTTGTCTTGTTCTGCATCTCAGGGAGAAAGCTTTCTACTTTTCCCTTTCCATGTGATGTGACTGTTATATGAGACCTTTAGTATATTAAAGTTCATTTCTTCTGTTTTTATTTCTACTTAATTTGTCCAGAAGGTCTTTTTTTTACAATGAGGGAATATCAGATTTTTTTTAAGATTTATCTATTTACTTGAAAGGCAGAGTTACTCAGGATTGGGGGGAGTCCATCTACTGATTCACTCCCCAGATGGCTGCAAAGGCCAGAGCTGGACCAATCTGAAGCCAGGAGCCAGGAGCTTCCTCCCGGTCTCCTGTGTGAGATCAAAGGACCAAGTACTTGGACCATCTTCCAGTGCCTTCCCAGGTACATTAGCAGGGAGCTGGATAGGAAGTGGAGCAGCTGGGCTTGAACTGGCACCCATATGGGATGCCAGCACTGCAGGCCTTATTTGCTACACCACAGTGCCGACCCCAGGGATGCTGGATTTTAACAAATGCTTTTTTGGCATCTATTGAGTTGATCACATGACTTTCATCCTTCATTCTACGGATTTAATATACCACATTTATTGATGTTCGTATTTTGAACCATTTTTGCATCCCTGGTGTGAATGCATCTGGTCATGGTAATAATCTTTTCATATACTGTTGGATTCAGTTTGTTAGTTTTTGTGGAGGACTTTTGCATCTATGTTCATCAAGGTATTGGCTTATAACTTTCTTTTTTTGTTGTGTCCTTGACTGATTCTGCTATCAAGGTAATGCTAACCTCACAACAAGTTTGGAAGAATACCATTCTCTCTCTCTCTCTCTCTCTCTTTTTTTTTTTTTCCTGGGGGTTGGGTGGGTAATTTAAGACAAATTAGTGTTAAGTCCTCTTTAAAAGTTTGGTACAGACCAGCAATGAAGCCACCTGACTCTGGGTTTTTCTTTAATGAAGACTGTTTTTAAGTTACAAATACGATCTCACTACTCATTATTGATCTGATTGGGTATTCTGTTTCTTCCTGAGTGCATCTTAGTAAGGTGTATGTGTCCAGGGCTCCATTTCTTCTAGGTTATCTAATTTATTGTCATATAATTGTTCAATAACCTCTAACAATCTTTTGTATTTGTTTTTTCTTTAAACATTTATTTAAATGATTTAAAGTGATAAAGAAAAAGGGACAGAGAAGAGAGAGATCTTCCAACTGCTGGTTCACTCCAGATACAATGCCTGAAGCTGCACCAGGCCAAAGCCAAGAGCCTGGAACTCCATCTGGGGCTTCCATGTGGGTGGCAGGGCCCAAGTAGTTGGACAATTTTCCTACTACTTTTCCAGGCACATTAACAAACAGCTGGATAGGAAGCAGAGTGGCTGGTACTCAAGCCACTGCTTTGATAGGGGATGCTAGTGTTGCAGGAGGTAGCCTAACTAGCTGTGCCCCAATGCTGGCCCCAACCTTTGTATTTCTGTGGTGTCAGTTATAATGTCTCCCTTTTCATCTCTGGCTTTATTTATTTGAATATTGTCTCTTTTTTCTTAGACTAGCTAAGAGTTTATCAATTTTGGTTTTCTTTTCAAAGAACCAGCCCTTTGCTTCATTAAATGTTTATGGTTTTTTTTTTGTTTTTTGTTTTTTGTTTTTTGTTTTTTGTTTGTTTGTTTGTTTGTTTGTTTTGGTGGGGAGTCTCTATTTCATTGTTTCTGGCCTGAATTTTAATTCTCAATTTCATTTCTGCTCTAATTTTGGGTTTCTTCATTATTATTTTTCTACTTCCTTAAGGTACAATGATAATTTGTTTATTTGAAATCTTTTCTATTTTTTGATATAGGCATTCATTGATATAAATTGTGGGGAGCATCTTGGACTAGACTAAGTTACTGGAATTAGGACTTATTCTGTGCATCTGCTTTCCCACAATATGGCGCTGAGAAGGGAAACAGCTTCTACACAGCTGCCTCCAGTTCAACCAATAGACTGTGGGACTTGCTCCTGATTGGAGGAGAGCAGCGTACTCGGCGTGTGGGTAGCAGAGTTGGGATTGGCGGAAGAGGACTATAAAGGAGGAGAGAGACAACATGCACCAGGAACATCTAAGGGGAACACCTGTGCAGCCCCCGAGAGAGCCGGCCGGCGGTGTGCCGCTCCCCCGCGGAAGTGGGGAATGTGGCAGGGGGAACTGCCCTTCCACGGAGGTGGAAGGGACGGTAGCCAACCCGGGAAGGACCAGCAGCCAACCCGCGAAGGACCAGCAGCCAACCCGGGAAGAACCAGCAGCAAACCCGGGGAGGGCCGAGCAGACGAAAGAACAGCGCAGGGTCCTGTGTCGTTCCTCCGCGAAGATGGGGAGCGACATAAATATCTCTTTTTTCACTGTCTTGTTGTATCCCATTGGTTTTGGTGTGTTGTGTTTCCATTTTCATTTGTTTCAAGAAATATTGAATTTCTTTCTTCATTTCTCCCTAGATTCAGTGGTTGTTCAGGAGTAAGTTATTTTAAGTTTCATGTACTTACATTCTAGAGTTTTTCTTGTTAATGATTTCTGGTTATTATATTGTGGTCAGAAAAGAAACATAAGATTTTCATTTTGTTTTAATTTGTTGGGACTTGTTTTGTGGCCTAACATTTTATAAATCCTGGAGAATGTTCTGTGTGCTGTTGAAAAGAATGTGTATTCTGCAACTATTGGATGGAATATTTTGTAGATGTCTGTTAGGTCCAATTGATCTAGCATGCAATATAATTCTGCTTTTCTTTACTGATTTTTTTGCCTGAATGAAATCAGTCTGTTTCTCAAAGTGAGGTGTTAAAGTCCCTTACTATTATTGGAGCCTTTGTCTCTCTTGAGACCGCATAATATCTATTGTATGTATTTGGGTGCTCCAACATTGAATACATATATATTTATAAATGTTGTTTCCTCTTTCTGGATTGAACTCTTTATCATTACATAATGGTCTTCCTTGTCTCTTTGTACTGCTTTTTATTTAAAATCTATTTTATTTGATAAAAATATGGCTACTTTTCCTTTCTTTTGAGTTTCATTTACATGGACTATCTTATACTATTCTTTCACTTTTAGTTGATTCATGATCTTAGAAGTAAAGTAAGTTTCTTATAAGCCACATATAATTGAGTGTCTTTATCCATTCAGTCCCTCTTTGTCATTTAATTAAAGAATTTAACCCATTTACATTTAAGGTAATTATTGATAAGGTCTTATTATTGCCATTTTGATACTTGTTTTCTAGTTTTATTTTAGTTCATTTCCTTTTCCTTCTCTTACAATATTCTATGTGATTAAGTGATTTTTTTTCCTTAGTAGTGTGTTTTGACTTCTTGCCTATTATTTTTGGTAAATATATTATAGATTTTTGTTTTATGGTTACCTCAAGGCCTACAAAATATATTTTGGTTATAGAAAACTATTTTGAAGTGGTAACAACTTAACATTGATTATAAAGATAATAAACAAAAAATGGAAGAGAAATATTAATAAAGTACTCTACACTTGCACTGCATTCCCCCCATATTTTGAATTTTTTGGTGTCCTATTTTAACTCTTCCTATTGTTTGTTTCCTAACATATTAATGTAGCTGTTATGTTTAACTTCCTGTTTTTTAGCATTCATACTAAAGATGTGAATGGTGTATATATAATGTTAACAATATTATGGCATTCTGAATTTTTCTTTATTATTACTCTTATCACTGAGTTTTCTATGCTCTGATATTTTCTTCTTACTCATTATTGTCTATTTCTTTGAATTTGGAGGACTCGCTTTAGCATTCTTGTAACAAGTCTGTGGTGACAAATTCTCTCAACCTTTTTATGTCTGAGAATGTCTTCATCTCTCTTTCATATCTAAATGATAGTTTTCTAAATGACCTATTCTCAGTTAATCTTTTTCTTTTTCTTTCCTTTCTCGGCTCTGAAAGTTTCATTCCACTCCCTCCTGGCTTGTAAGATTTCTGCTAATAGGTATGCAGTCAGGTGAACTGAGATTGCTTTTATGTGTCAATTATTTCTTTTCTCCTGCAGCTTCGAGAATCCTCTCTTTAACTCTAACCTTGGATATCTTGACTTCAATGTCCTGGGGTAGACTGAGCTGTGTTGCGACCTCTGACCTTCCTGTACCTAAATACTTGTATCTTCCTCTAAGCTGGGGAAGCTTTCTGTTACAATCTCTTTGAATATGATTCCTACCCTGCTGGCATTCTCAAATCTATGTTGAACCCCATTTATTCTGATATTTTCTCTTTTTGTGAGCTTTCTTCATTCCTCTTCATTCTTTTTCTCAAACTCCAACTGTCTGTTTTCAAATAGACTGTCTTTAGGCTCATGGATTCCTTTTACTGTGTATCTGTTGATGCTTCCTATCACATTTTAAATTTTGTACTTTTCAGTTGAAGGACTTCTGTTTAATTTTTGAAAATTACTTCCATTTCCCTGTCACATCTTTCTGTTTAAGCATTATATTTTCTGTGTTCTCTTGAGGTTCATTGAGTTTACCTAAAACAGCTATTTAAAGTTCTTTATCTGAGCATTTGAAAATGTCAGTTCTTACGTGGTTGGTTTCTGGCAACTTATTTTGTTCTTTAGCTGTAGTCATGGTTGCCTGTGAGTTTTTGATATTTTTTGGCACAATTTGCACAATTGTAGGATTATTTATTTTTTTTTCAGTCCTCATAATCTAGCTTTATTTGTGGTTGTCCTCTCAGAAATTCTAAGTAGTCTGCTATTTTCTCTGGGCCTATGGAAATTTTTGTTATTTTAGCACCAGATGCCATCCTAAATTGAAGCGTACTGCAAGTCTGTGGTTGATGTGTTGTTACTGTTTCAAGCCTAGAAGAATATTTGAGCTCGGATTTGTCCCCAGTCTGCAGTTGGTATATAGTGTGCTGTGCGGAATGAACTGGGAAAGTATATAAAAAAGGGGTAGTCTATCCCTACAAGCCACTTCATGGGCCCAGGATAGATCTGGTTGTCTAATCCAGTGGCTGCTAGCATCACAATGCTAAAATATATGTGGTGCCCACAGCCTGCCAAGACCAGCAAAGCTTGCTGCCCAGATGGACGCTCAGCTGAGCCTTCTACAACCAGGCCCAGGTGATGTTGGCTGGGATGTAAGTCTGATCAGCCAGGGCCATGGAACTCCATTTGGCACCAAAACAGGCCCAGAGGCTCTGACTGATAGTGCAATTTGGGGGATAGGGACCATTAGGATCTGCCCAATATTGGGTTGTATTAGCCCAGCACTGAGTAGTACCAAGACAGTTGCACGGTTCCTTGATATCTGTCCAAGGATAGGGGAAAGATGATAAAGGCAACTCCTTGACCACTTAGGCTGGCTCCAAGCTGAATCTCACAGTGACCAGGCCTGTGTAATCTTGGGGGTACACACCAGGCTCATGTGAGGCTGGCAGTGATACATGCTGAGACGAGTCTGTGCAGCTGAGGTACATTCACCTGACGCCAGGGCAAGTCTAGAGGCTCCATCCACCAACACTGGCCAAGGATCTGTTCAGTGTTGGTTTTACCAGCCCTGTGCTGAGTCCTGAGACACATTCCTGTGGTTCCCTATGGTCGTCCCAAAGTTAATAAAGGCAGACCCTTGGCCACCCTGGCTGGCACTAAGCTGGGGTCATACCTGGATCTCTTGGGTACCACCAGGCTCCAAGCAATCTTAATGATGTTCACCAGGCCCCCATGAGGCTGTGGTGATACCTGCCAAAATGGGTCCCTTCCACTGGAGTGTGACTCAGCCTGATGCTGGGGCAGCTCTGGAGGTTCTGTCTGTGAGCACTGGCCTGAAATAGAGGCCTCTGGGATTTATCAAGCACTGGGTCTCAGGGTGGCCGCTCAGTTCTCAGCTCCCAGGCAAGCTCCTGAGATCTTGTTCCTGCTCTACTCTTCAGCCCTGGAATCTTGCTCCACAGTCTGCCGGAGGCTGGGAGAAGGGTGGTGGATAAGTGTTCCAAAGAGTTGGTCTGCAGATTTGGACCTGGAGGTAGGGGCCTTGAGGCCACATGGATTTTTGTTATAGTGGACCCGGTACTGGATTTCATGTCTATGGTCTGGAATTAATTGCCTCTTCCTCTCCCAAGTGGGAAGTGAGATGTTGCTTTCTATGTTGCACTTCTTGAAGCTGGGCATGAGGAGGCAGGCATTTCTTTCCTTCCTGCTTTCTTCAATGCATCTTTCACATTATTATACTAAAATCACACACTGTGGTCTCTAACCTGGCTTCCATAGTTCTTGTGGAGGTGACTGGGTGCCTGAATAGCTGTTTAAATGGGTGTCTGTGGAGAAATTATTGCCACAGCATCTTATGCAGGCACCATTTTGCTCTGATGTGTTTAATGTAAGAATTTATACGTTTTTTTTTTTTTTTTTTTTTTTTTACAGGCAGAGTGGACAGTGAGAGAGAGAGACAGAGAGAAAGGTCTTCCCTTTGCCGTTGGTTCACCTTCCAATGGCTGTGGGGAGCAGGGTCTGCCTCCCGCAACATGGCGGGGCGCCTGGGAGACAAATAAGTACTGAGACTGTGGACTGAAACTAACTCTGTGCCTCTGATCTCCCACCATATGGCGCTGAGAGGGAGTAAACAAATCTTATACAGCTGCTTCGTCAATTAGCTGATTCCTGATCCAACCTCTGATTGGAGGAGAACAGCGTGCTCAGCGCGTGGAGAGAGAACGCCGGCAGAGCACGGATTGGTGGGAGAGGACTATAAAAGGGGGAGAGAGACAGCATGTGGGGCCCCCTGAGAGAGTTGGTAGGAGAGCTCATTGGTGCCGCTCCTCCGCGAAAGCGGGGGAGCAGCAGCAAATCCAGGAAGGACTGGGGAAAGAAAACAGCGACCGGTGTCATTCCTCTGCTAGTGGGGGAGCCACAAATGGCTGCCCGCGGCCAACGTGCTGCAGCCGGCGCACTGTGCTGATCCCAAGGCAGGAGCCAGGTACTTATCCTGGTCTCCCATGGGGTGCAGGGCCCAAGCACTTGGGCCATCCTCCACTGCACTCCTGGGCCACAGCAGAGAGCTGGCCTGGAAGAGGGGCAACCGGGACAGAATGTGGTGCCCCGACCAGGACTAGAACCCAGTGTGCCGGCACCACAGGCAGAGGATTAGCCTATTGAGCCGCGGGGCCGGCCCATACAGTGAATTTTTATATGATGTGTTTTTATTTTCATTTGTCTCTATTCTAATTTCCCTTGTGATTTTTGTATTTGACCCATTGTTTTTTAAGAGTGCTCTGCTGGGACGGGGCTGTGGCATAGTGGGTTAAAGCCATGGCCTGCAGTGCAGGCATTCCATATGGATGCTGGTTCCAGTTCTGGCTGCTTCACTTCCAATCCAACCCCCTGTTAATGCACCTGGGAAAGCAGTGGAGGATGGCCCAAGTGCTTGGGCCCCTGCACCCATGCGGAAGACTCAGAAGAGGCTCCTGGCTCCTGGCTGCCACCTGGTCCAGCGCCAGCCATTGTAGCCATCGAGGGAGTGAACCAGCGGATGGAAGACCTCTCTCCCTGTCTCTTCTTCTCTCTCTAACTCTGCCTTTCAAATAAATAAATCATATATATATATATAGAGAGAGAGAGTGCTTTGCTTAATTTCTGCAGGATTGTGTTTTCTAGAGCCTTGTTTTATTGACACCTAACTTCATCCCTTTGCATGATATCTATCTTTTAAAAATTTATCAAGACTTACTTTTGGCCTGACATATGGTCTGTTCTGGAAAATGTGCCTTGTGCACTTGAGAAGAATGTGCGTGCTGTTTTGGGGCATAGTGTTCTGTATGTGTCTTGGATCTAGTCAGTATATTGCATTAAGTCTTCCATTTTCTGACTGACTTTCTGCCTGATTGCTCTGTATGTTATTGGGAATAGGATATTGAAATCTCCAATTATTATAGCACTGTCTGTTTCTCCCTTCTGTTCTCTGAGTTTTCACTTTCCATAGTTTGTCAGTCTATTATCAAATGCATAAAAGTTTATAATTGTCATATCTGCTTGCTGAATTTTAATTAATATATAGTGCCTTCTTTGTCCCTGGTAAACTATTTAAAGTCAGTCTTGTATGATTTAATACAGTCACTTCCACTGTCTTTTAGTTAATTGTTTGCATGAAATATCTTTTTTCATCCTTCCACTTTCAGTCTATTTGCATTATTGGATCTGAAGTAGGTTTCTTGTGGACAGCACAGAGTCAGATCCTTTGTTTTTATGCATTCTCCTCCCAATCTCTGTCTTTTGATTAGAGTTTAATCTATTTACCTTTAATATAATCGCTGTTATGGAAAAACTTACTTCTGTCCTTTTGCTATTTGTTTTCTATGTGTCTTATCTTTTTGTTCCTTGTCTCCTGCACTATTGGCTTTTGAGCTTAGATGATTTTTTGTAGTGAAAGGTTTGAATTCCTTTCTCATTTTAGTTTATGTATATTCTATAGTTATTTCCTCTGCAGTTACCACAGTGATTGCACTTTGCATAATACTCTGATTTGAATTTATAGCTGTCTAACTTCAATAATGTATAAAATCTCTGAATTCACCTCTTTTAGTTGTTGATATCACAAAATTACAACTTTATACATGGTGTGCCCAATAACATAAACTGTTAATATTTTAAAATAGGTTAACTTATTCAATTAAGTAAAAAAAAGTGGAGTCACAAACCAAAGCTACAACATAGTAGCTATTAAATCAACAGTTCCTTTTAAAAATGTACTAATTTCTTAAATCATGTAAAAAACAAAAGTAGAGTTAAAAATTACTGTTATAATACAAGGGGTCTTCAAAAAGTTCAGGGAGGGGCTGGTGCTGTGGCATAGTGGGTAAACACACTGCCTGCAATGCTGCCATCCCATATTGTCACCAGTTCCTGTCCTAGTTGCTCCACTTCCAATCCAGCCCCCTGATAATGGCCTGGGAAATGCAGTAGAAGATCTCCCAAGTACTTGGACCCCTACTATCCACACGGGAAACCCTGAAGAAGCTCCTGGCTCCTGCCTGAATCAACCTTGGCCATTGCAGCCATTTGGGGAGTGAACCAGTGGATGAACACTCTCTTTCTCTTTCTCTCTTCCTCTTTCTCTCTCTGTAATTCCCGATTTCTAATAAATAAATGAATCTTCTAAAAAAAAAGTTCAGGGAAAGTGTTAAGAAAAACTATGCATGAATTTCAAAACTTTGCATGAAAAGAACCTTCCATTTAAAAAATATTATATTAGTTTTATTTATTTGGAAGCAAAAAGGTGGGGGAGGGAGATTTCACCTGCAGATTCACTCCCCAGATGCCTGCAACAGCTGATTCTGGGCCAGACTGACTGCAGGATCTGGAAACTCAGTCTGTGTCTCCCAGCTGGGTAGCAGGGACTTAAATACTTGAGCCATCATTTGCTGCCTACTAGGGTTTACCTTAGCAGGAATCTGGAACTGGGAGTAGAGCCAAGACTTGAACTCAGGCACTATAATATGGAATTCAGGCATCCCAAATAGTATCATAATTGCTATACCTATGACCACCCTGATTTTTCTTTTAATTGCATTTTCCATGAGTTTTATGAGGTTCCCCTGTACTAGCTTTCATATTTCCCCATTATTTACCTTTACCGAGATCTTTATTTCTTTGCATTGATTCAAGTTACTGCCTTTTTAAGAAGTTATTTAATTGAAAGGTAGAGTTACAGAGAGAAAGACAGAGATCTTCGATCCTCTGGTTCACTCCCCAAATGGCCACAACAGCCAGAGCTAGTAGCTGGATTGGAAGTGCAGCAGTCAGGACTGGAACTGGTGCCCATAAGGGATGTCAGCACTGCAGGTAGCAGTCTAACCCACTTCACCCCAGTGCCGGCCCCCAGGTTACTGTCTTCTGTCATTTCATTTCACCCTGCATAATTGCACAATTTCCTGGAGGCAAGTCTAGCAGTAATGAACATTCCCAGCTTTGCTTTATTTGGGAATTTCCTAATTTCTCTAATGCTTGAAGACAGGTTTGCTAGACAGAGGATTCCTGGCTGAGAAGTTTCCCTCCTCCCCACTTTTACCACTTTAAATTGCCTTCTAATCTCTTGTAAGAAACCTACTAACAATCTTATTGAGAACCCCTCTACGTGGTAAGTTGCTTCTCCCTGGCCGTTCTCAAGTTCTTCTCTTTGTGTTTTGATTATAAAGTGTCTCAGTGTAGATCTCTTTGACTTCATTGTATTTGAAGGCTGTTATTTGGATATTTATATTCATGTTTCAGTTTTCACCCATCATTTCATCAGATATCCTTTCTGCCCCCTTCTTTCTCTTCTTCTTGACCTCCCACTTTGCATATGTCACTGATGTCCTTTTCACTCTTATTTCATCTTTTTTGGTTCAGTTCTTCAGAATTGACGGTTTCTGTTGTCTTGGGTTCTCATGCATTGATTCTTTTCTTGGCCTGCTCAATTCTGCCTTTGAATCCCTGTAGTGAATTTTTCATTTTGGTTATTGTACTTCTTAGCTCCAAAATTTCTTTATGGTTGCTTTTCAGGTTTTCTAACACATTATTGATATTTCCATGTTGTGCATACATTATTTTTCCTGACTTTCTCCACATTTCCCTTTAGTTCTTTGAACTTTTTTTAGGGCAGTTGTTAAGTCTTTGTTTAGTAAGTTTGCCATTAGAACTTTTTCATGTCAGTTTGTATTGATTTATTATTTTTTCTTTGAATAAGACACACTTCCATGTTTCTTGGTATGCCTTAGAATTTTTTGTTTACGGAAATCAGATTCTCTCCCCTCCCCAGGGTTTACTGTTTCTTGTTCTTTTTTGTTGTTGTTGGCTGTCCCTGTGCCAAGAATCAGCCTGAGGTATAAAATTAAGATCTTTCATGGTCAGTATTGTGTACAGTGGGTAAAGCCACCACTTAAAATGCTGGCATCCCATATGGGCACCCATTTGTGTCCAAGCTGCTTCACTTCCTTTTTTTTAATATTTATTTATTTATTTGAAAGGCAGAGTTACAGAGAAGCAGAGGCAGAGAGAGAGAGAGGGAGAGAAAGAGAGAGAGAGAGAGAGGTCTTCCATCTGCTGGTTCACTCCCCAGATGGCTACAATGGCCCGAGCTGTGCTGATCCGAAGCAGGAGCCAAGAGCCTCTTCTGGGTCTCCCATGTGGGTACAGAGGGCCCCAAGGGCTTGGGCCATCTTCCACTGCTTTCCCAGGCCATAGCAGAGAGCTGGATCGGAAGAGGAGCAACCGGGACTAGAACCAGCGCCCACATGGGATGCTGGTGCTTCAGGCCAGGGCTCTAACCCACTGTGCCACAGCGCCAGCCCCCAAGCTGCTTCAGTTCCAATTCAGCTCCTTACTAATGCACCTGAGAAAAGCAGCAGAAAATTACCCAAGTGCTTGAGCCCTGCCTCCTATGTGAGAGACCTGGATGAAGATTTTGGCTCCTGGCTTCGGCCAGGCCCAGCCTCGGCGGTTGTGGCAATCTGGGGAGTGAACCAGCAGATGGAAGATCTCTCTCTCTCCCTCTCTCTGTAACTGACTTTCAAATAAATAACTAAAGCATGAAAGAGAGAGAGAGGAAGAAAGAAATAGGAAAATTGAGATCTTCCCAGGTCTTCTCTAAGCCGGTTCCATTCCCTTCTAATTTTCCCCACATTTGCAGTTGCTTTTGAGTATCTTAGCTTTTGCTGTCTGGCTACCAAAAGGAGAAAAAGAAAAATTAAATAAGTGTGTATGGGAAGAGAAAAGGAGGGTTAGTGAAAGTGGTGCCAACCCCTTAAGTGCCCCCAAAATCACTCCAGCTAGAGGGGGAAGTGCAACCACAGCGGCTGCCAACCTGTCAGTTTGCACTTCTGTGGTCAGAAGCGGCAATCAGTGGTCAGGGAACAGATTTCCAATGTGTGGAAGTCAGAGTCCTGCTTACCCACTCTGGCTTCTGCAGCCTCTATGCAAGCTGCTTCAAGAACATGGGCACACTTGCCTGTGACAGGGCTGGGGGTGGGGATGGATAACTGCTACAGTTCTAAGAGCTGAAATAGGTGAAAAATATCACAATTTACTGCCTGGAAGATGCAAGCCTTCAATAGATTCAGAGTTCTGAAATAATTCTATCAGATGAATTCTGCCAGTCAGATCGGTTTCTGGGTGGGGGAGGATTCCTGGTACTTCCTACTCTGCCATCTTCCCAGAATTCCCTCCTTGCACAAATGTTTTTGAAATCATTGCATCTCTTGTCACCTCCAAGCAGCACCCTCCTTAAGCAGCTTTTCGCATCTGTAATATTCAGCACTAGAAGTCAGAAATGCTCATCTGTTTAAAATGTGGGATAATAATGGGTTGTGAGGATGAACTGGAATAATAATATAAACACCTCGAAATAATGTCTGGCACACAACCCATGCTTAATAAATGTTAGCTGCTCTTTATACAATAAGTTCTATTCATATTATAATTACTTTCTGAATGGAGGAGATGCTTTGCTGGAAACAGTTAAAATACTAAGGAGGTTTTAAGAAAATCACTGGACCAAGAATTAACCCTTGCTAACATTTTCAATTGTTTCTATTTTTTTTATCATTTAAAAATATTAAGCACATGATTTAAATTTTTAGCACTTTCTTGCCCGAAGTTTTAATATGCTGTTACTATTCTAATAGATCTTTTGTTATAGGTTCTCTCTGAAATGTAACTTTAGAACAATTTACAGTCCTTAAATAAGGCTATTTTATTCCAATTTAGTCCTTGGTCACAGCTCTCCACCAGTGAATTCCTACAGGGATATGCACAATGTGGTGAGTGTAATATGATTTATTTTAGTTTCATAAAAAAAGGCAAACTTTTTTCCTCTGAAAATTTGAGTGGCATTTACATATTGAGGGTATGTGTGTGTATAGGATCACATTCAACTGCATTTTCATATGCCATCAAACTCCTCGCTTCATATCCTTATAACATTTGCCTTACTTTTAATTTGTAGGAGTAATATTATCCAGGTCGCAGGAGAGAGTAAATTTTCCATAGCTAATTCTCCAACTAAAAGCTCATGTACATACAAACACAATCCTGTTGGCATTTCCAGGGCATTGAATACCAAAGAGAATATATTTTATGTTTAACTTTGGGGTATGAATGTACCTCTATTCTAGAGAACTGGTAATAAAAAAGATTTATCAATTTAATTACCGGTATGTTACACTTGGGCCTTGTATAGTAGTATTTTTGGTCTCATGAATGACTATGCTATACAAGTACTGAATCTATGCCAAAATGAACTCCCAGAACTTCTGTAAGAAGTGTCATTGTTGAAACTATCCCCCTTCCTGAAACTTTGTCCCGCATTGGGATTCATGTGGCCAACAGTAAGCATCCTTTCTAGAAACTGAGGATTTGACAAGACATCTTTGCAACAGAAATGTTCTTTGCATTGGAAAAATGAACTGAGCTCACCGCGGGCATGGAGAAACCTCTGGAGGAATGAATACCCCACAATGTTACCGTTGACTGTTACAGGAGTGGCACTGGGGCAGATGCAGGAAGAGCAAAGGGGCCGGTCACACAGTATGTCATCCACTTCAGAGTCATTGAATGGTTCGCATCCTCCGGGAGTGATTGCAGAACACAGGTGAGAAACACCTGCATTCACTCGGTCTCCTTGCTGAGAAACCAGGGAGGCAGATCTGCCTTTTCTTTCTCCTTCACTCCCCATAGCTGATCAGGGACCTGGTCCTAAGTTTCCTTCCCCAGTGCCTCTCAAACACATTGCTGGGCCTTGTCTCTGAGCTACACCTTGGGTCATTTGCTCAGATCTTGTGCCCCTCACCCTCCACGAAAGCACTGGGCCCTGGAAGAGCCTGCCTTGCTACCACTCGGTCCATTTTCCTTCCTACTTCCTGTGGCGTCTCCACCCCAGCCCCTACCCTGCCCCAGAGTGAACCTGACCAGGTCACTTTCATGCTGAAAATCCTTCACTGACCATAGGGGCAGTTATGCTTGTGTGAGGGCAGAGAGCATATGGAACATCTCTTGTACCTGTCCCTCAATTCTGCTGTGAACCTAAAACTGCTCTAAAAAAATAAAGACTATTTTTAGAAATGGTCCACCAAGTTCTGCCAAGCACACGGCTCTAACCACTTCTTCAGACTTTAAAATTTAATTCTTTTCCAATTTAAAATGTGACCAAGAACATCAATGTTCCAAAAAAGAATGATTCCTCAGCCATTCATTAGAAATCCTTGTGGAGTTGGCATTGTGGCACAGTGGGTTAAACAGCCACTGGTGATGCCTGCATCCCACATCCGAGCGCCCGTTCAAGTGCTTCTCCACTTCCAACCCAGTTTCCTGCTCGTGCTCCTGGAAAAGCAGCAGCAGATGACCCAAGTTCTTGGGTCCCTGCCACCCATGATGTGTGAGTGACTCAGTTTGAGTTCCAGGCTCCTGGCTTCAGCCTGGACCAGGCCCTGTCATTGTGACCATTTGAGGCGTGAACCAGTGGATAAATCTCTCCCTTTCTCTCTGTCTCCCTGTCTCTGCCTCTGTGTGTGTGTGTGTGTGTGTGTGTGTGTGTCCTGCCCCCTATCACTCTGCCTTTCAAATAAATAAATAAGGAAGCTTTGGACAGAAAGGAAGAAATCAGTCAACCCAACCATCCGTCCATCCATCCATCCTGTTTCTCTTGTCTCACCTCCAGATCCACACGATTTCCCTGACCCTTTGGCTGCTGTCCCACACTACTGAGTCCTCACCTGTGTACTGTTCTGTTCTGGGAATATGCTTCTCTGCTTTGACTTCCTTTGAAAGCTCCCACTCTTCTTCCCTATGACGTCTTCCTTGTACCCCAGGCAGAGCTGGCTCCCCTCTCTAAGTGGTAATTACTGCACTCTGTATGGTTAGGCTTTAACTCCTTTTCCCAAGCACCATTGTTACTTTGAGAGCAAAGAGCTTATTTGTTTATGTACTTGTATTTCTATTAAGGCATTTCCAATATTTTCCATGTACAATACAAGAACACTTTCTTTGTTCATGAAGTGGTCATGCTGAGTGAATAAGTGAATGAATGGCAATGAATTAAAGAGCAGAGGTTGGAAAGAGGATAAATGAATGAATGCAGAGAGCAGGTTGGGAAGTGCAAAGTGGGTGACTCAGTTTTATTTCTGACACTCTGGATGTTGCTTTTCTGTCCTTTCATGATACATTGGACACTCCAATTGGCTCTCAATTCTATGATTCTAAAATAATAAAATGTTAGTTCTTGACTCCCAGAAATCTAGGAAGAACCTAGAAACCATCCCCACCCCGATGTCTCTGATAAATTTTAGTTCCATCATTTTTCTTCCACTAAAGTAACTGTGCCACTTTGAACAAATTGTTTAACTTTTCTGCACTTTTATTTTTTCAGATGCAATATGATATGAATGATGTGGCTACTTCAAGGAATACCAGTCAGGATTAGATCAGATAATCTGCAAAGATGCTTCAAAAAGTTCAAGAAAATGGAACTAAAAAATGGGTTTATTTGGGTGAAAAAATTGAAATACATGCGCAGTTTTTTTTGAAAGCCTCTTGTATGTATAGATTTCAAAATTTTTGTATCAAAACGAATTTCTCTTTTAGTTCCATTTCCATGAACTGTTTGAAATACGCTAGCATGTAACATGCTTTGAACAATGCTTAGGTTACTGGACATATAATAAATGCTTAATAAATACTGATGATGGAGATGACGCTTTCTTGATGTTGCTGAAGCCACTTTTCTGCATAGGAGGAGCATAAATGGTGAGACCCACTGTGAATAGCTATAGTCCATAATGGTTGTTCTATAAAGCTATACTCATATAGGCATACACAAATTCACTTGCCTCCAATGAATTAGGCTTCAAAGACAAGGCAATGAACCAAGACAATTTGAAATTCTATATAAGTAAGTACTCGTGTCTAAAAATTTCCATCACTAGAAATTTATTCATTATTGGAATACTTTGTGCCCTTTTGAAATGTAGATATTTTAACAAATAGGAACATATGAGTCATGTAAACCTTAGAGTGGCTGAATTAACTAGATCTTCCCCCTGAGAACAGTGTTTGATGGGAGGAAGAGAGCTGGCATTGGGAGCCTGAGCGGTGGTGAGGAGGGAAGGAAAGGTAACTTGCAAGAATCTGGCATAAGTGATGGGTCTAGGCACTGCAGCGATTCTTTCACAGGCCCACATATGCGCGCGCACGCACACACACACACACACACACACACACACAACTTGAGTTGCTTCCATTTCTTGGTGATCATGAATAATGGTGCTATGGACACAAATATGTACCCTTGTCAAAAATAATTTGACTAGATACATAAGGTTCTTTAGTCTATTCCATTGGTTTGTGTATCTGTCTTTAAAAAAAAAATATTATTTGAGAGGCAGAAAGAGAGTGAGAGAATGAGCTGTCACCTGCTGCTTCACTCCCTAAATGCTTGCAATGGCCAGAACTGAGCCAGGCCATAGTCAGATATAACAAACTCAAACCAGATTTCCTACATGGATGCCAGGGACTCAACCAGCTGAGCCATCACCTGCTTCCTCCCACACTGTACATTAGCAGGAAGCTGGAATTGGAAGCAGACCTGGGACTCAAATCCAGGTGCTCCGACATAGGACGTGGACATCCTACCCGTGGCTTAACTACCAGACCTCTCTTTGTGCCATAGCATGCTTTTGATTACTGTACCTCCAACTTTGTTCTTTTTCAAAGTTTTTTTTTTTTTTGACAGCTGAGGTACTCTTGAGATTCCACATGAATTTTAAAATGAATTTTTCTATTTCTGCAAAGAAAATGTCATTGGGATTTTGATAGGGATCAGACTAAATCTGTAGACTGATTAGGATAATATGGCTATTTTTTCTTTTTTTTCTTTCTTTTTCTTTTTTTTCTTTTTTTTTTTTTTTTTTGACAGGCAGAGTGGATAGTGAGAGAGAGAGAGAGAGAGAGAGAGAGAAAGGTCTTCCTTTGCCGTTGGTTCACCCTCCAATGGCTGCCACGGCTGACACGCTGTGGCCGGTGCACCGCTGATACGAAGGCAAGAGCCAGGTGCTTCTCCTGGTCTCCCATGGGGTGCAGGGCCCAAGCACTTGGGCCATCCTCCACTGCCTTCCCAGGCCACAGCAGAGAGCTGGCCTGGAAGAGGGGCAACCAGGACAGAATCTGGCGCCCCGACTGGGACTAGAACCCGGTGTGCCGGCGCCGCTAGGTAGATTAACCTATTGAGCCGTGGCGCCGGCCTAATATGGCTATTTTAACAATATTTAATTTCCATTCCATGAAAATTGGATGCCTTTCCATTTATTGTGCCTTCTTTAATTTCTTTCATCAATTTTCATAGTTTGTAGTGTACAAGTCTTTCCTTTCCATAATTAGGCTTGTTCCTCAGAATTATTTTCATGCTACTGTAAAGAGACTGAAATTTATATGGAGGCACAAGAGACCTCGAAAAGCTAAAGCAATCTTGTACAACAAAAACAAAGCCGGAGGCATCACAATACCAGATTTCAGGACATACTACAGGGCAGTTGTAATCAAAACAGCATGGTACTGGTACAGAAACAGATGGATAGACCAATGGAACAGAATTGAAACACCAGAAATCAACCCAAACATCTACAGCCAACTTATATTTGATCAAGGATCTAAAACTAATTCCTGGAGCAAGGACAGTCTATTCAATAAATGGTGCTGGGAAAACTGGATTTCCACGTGCAGAAGCATGAAGCAAGACCCCTACCTTACACCTTACACAAAAATCCACTCAACATGGATTAAAGACCTAAATCTACGACCTGACACCATCAAGTTACTAGAGAACATTGGAGAAACCCTTCAAGATATTGGCACAGGCAAAGAATTTCTGGAAAAGACCCGGGAGGCACAGGCAGTCAAAGCCAAAATCAACTATTGGGATTGCATCAAATTGAGAAGTTTCTGTACTTCAAAAGAAACAGGAGAGTGAAGAGACAACCGACAGAATGGGAAAAAATATTTGCAAACTATGCAACAGATAAAGGGTTAATAACCAGAATCTACAAATAGATCAAGAAACTCCACAAAAACAAAACAAACAACCCACTTAAGAGATGGGCCAAGGACCTCAATAGACATTTTTCAAAAGAGGAAATCCAAATGGCCAACAGGCACATGAAAAAATGTTCAAGGTCACTAGCAATCAGGGAAATGCAAATCAAAACCACAATGAGGTTCCACCTCACCCCAGTTAGAATGGCTCACATGCAGAAATCTACCAACAACAGATGCTGGCGAGGATGTGGGGAAAAAGGGACACTAACCCACTGTTGGTGGGAATGCAAACTGGTCAAGCCACTATGGAAGTCAGTCTGGAGATTCCTCAGAAACCTGAAGATAGCCCTACCGTTCAACCCAGCCATCCCACTCCTTGGAATTTACCCAAAGGAATTTAAGTTGGCAAACAAAAAAGCGGTCTGCACCCTAATGTTTATTGCAGCTCAATTCACAATAGCTAAGACCTGGAGCCAACCTAAATGCCCATCAACGGTAGACTGGATAAAGAAATTATGGGATATGTACTCTTTAGAATACTATACTGCAGTAAGAAACAACGAAATCCAGTCATTTGCAACAAAATGGAGGAATCTGGAACACATCATGCTGAGTGAAATAAGCCAATCCCAAAGGGACAAATACCATATGTTCTCCCTGATCGGTGACAACTGACTGAACACCAAAAAGGAAACCTCCTGAAGTGAAATGGACACTATGGGAAACGGTGACTTGATCAGCATAGCCCTGACTGTTAATGAACAACTTAATACATTATCCCTCTTAGTAGTTTTTTTGTCTGTTCTACTTAATATGACTGGTTTAATTCTGTAATTAATACACAGTTATTCTTAAGTGTTAAAAATTAACTGAAATGTGATCCCTGTTAAACATAAGAGTGGGAATAAGAGAGGGAAGAGATGTATAATTTGGGACATGCTCAAGCTGACTTGCCCCAAATGGTAGAGTTAGAAACATAGCAGGGGATTCCAATTCAATCCCATCAAGGTGGCATGTACCAATGCCATCTCACTATTCCAAGTGATCAATTTCAGTTCACAATTGATCATAATGAAAGGACTAAGAGTCAAAGGGAGCACATAAACAAGTCTAGTACCTGCTAACACTAACCGATAGAGTAAATAAAGGGGAGAGTGATCCAACATGGGAAGTGAGATACTCATCAGACTCATAGAATGGCAGATGTCCTAAATAGCACTCTGGCCTCAGAATCAGCCCTAAAGGCATTCAGATCTGGCTGAAAAGCCCATGAGAGTATTTTAGGCATGGAAAGCCAAGACACTCTGGCAAAAGATCTCTGTGAGTGAGATCCCAGTGGAAAGAACAGGTCTTCAAAGAAGGAGGTACCTTTCTCTGAAGGGAGGAGAGAACCTCCACTTTGACTATGACCTTGTCTAAACAAGATAAGAGTTGGAGAACTCAGAGGGTTTCCATAGCCTTGGAAACTCATGACTGGAGCATAGGGAGATTACTGATGCCATAAACAGGAGTGTCAATTTGTAAAGTCAACAACAGGAGTCAGTGTGCACTTACTCCTCATGTAGGATCTCTGTCCTTAATGTGCTATGCATTGAGATTTAATGCTATAACGAGTACTCAATATATTTCACTTTGTGTTTCTATGGGGGTGCAAACTGTTGAAATCTTTACTTAATGCATACTAAACTGATCTTCTGTAAAAAAAAAAAAAAAAAAAAAGAAATTATCAATTCCCAACTTGACTCTCACTGGGATTAAACATGACAATAGGTCTGATCTGATTTCATCATCATTTAAAAAAATCATCTATTATTTTTCACTTTATGTTTCTGTGTGGGAGCAAACTGTTGAAATCCTTACTTAATGTATACTAAGCTGATCTTCTGTATATTAAAATAATCGAAAATGAATCTTGATGTGAATGGAAGGGGAGAGGGAGTGGGAAAGGGGAGGGTTGTGGGTGGGAGGGACAGTATTGGGGGGAAGCCATTGTAATCCATAAGTCGTACTTTGGAAATTTATATTCATTAAATAAAAGTTTAAAAAATGGTTTTTAAAGTTAGAAGAAGGAAATTTAATAGCAATTGGAAATTACATGAAATGAATATTTCAATGTCAATAAATGCAACTGTTTTGGAACATGTTTCAATGTCCATAAATACAACCATCGTAATTTAAAAAAAAAAAGAGACTTTTTTCTTAATTTCCTTTTAGAAAATTTCTATACATTGATAGTTATAGAAATGAACTGATTTTCATGAGTTGGTTTTGTATCCTGCACCCTCACTGACTTCATTTATTAATTCTAGTAGATTCTTGTATATGTGAAATGTTTAAGGTTTTCTGCATGTAAAATATGTCATATATGAGCAGAGATAATTTTACTTCTTTCTAATTTATATGCCTTATTTCTTTTTGTTGCTTATTTCATTGTCTAATTTCATTGCCTATTTCTAAAATATTTATTTTTATTGCCTAGTTTCTCTGAAATAGGATTTCAATGCTATATAGCACAGACGTGGTAAAAGCAGCTATCTTTGCCTCATTGTGATCTCAAAGGAATGAATTAAGAAAAATTCCCCAGGTGATTCTAGGTGTAGCCAAGCTTGAGAACCATTGGGTTAAGGATTCATTTCCTTCATCTCCCCCAAAAAAGCTGAAGTCCAAGAATGTCTGAGAGGTACCTTGCCACCAAAGTTTATCTATGAAGGAAGACTTTAATAGGATGCCTTAATTAGATATGGTCGCCTTCCAAACCATTGGACATAGAATAGATGATGGAGTTTCTGATGGTGGAGACTAAGTATTTGCTGGTTCTGAACAGGATTGGGAAAGATGAGCTTAAGTTTCAAGGGTTACCATTAGCCCTGGGTGCTGCCCAAGGAATGGAAGACCACATAGGGCAGCAAGAGGAAAGTGGCCACCTGAGTTGGGATAGGTAAGGACAGAGAGAATTCTCCAGAACCCAGGAATGGAGAGTTGAAGGCAGGATCTGGGGGTGGAGGGTCTAGGGTGCAATGAAACTCTTCTTTGTCTAGAATTAAACACATTTAATTTATTTTAAAATGAAAACTGCAAGAGTGGGAGGTGGGAGAAATATCATTTCTACTGAGGCTCGGGGAGTAGGTCGTGGAGTTTTGTGCAGGGAATAGTAATAAATATTCCAGATCTTACATCTTAATACACAGATGGATTGAATCCAGTCTTTAGCATAATTTAATTAACTGGACTATTGTTTTTCTTTCTCACTGGTTTTGGTGAGAGCATTCCAAGTATGCGGTGAGCAGGATTAGTTCTAACCGAAGCATATCTATCTGCCTCCAAGCCCGAGTACTGCATAAACAGAGTGAGAAGGCTTTTATTTAAATTTCATGTTCAGAAGGGTGTGGTGCACAGATGGGTGCTCATTACCTCCCTGGTTTCCAGTTTTAGAAGCAGGAGGGGGGAATGTTGGGTGAGTTCAAAAAATTTTTTAAATTACAGCTGGGTTTCTTCATAAAACATATTAGTTAGGTGGTGCTGAAACAGGACTGTATAATTTGTGCTTCTGCAACACTTTCCTCCAGAAAATGTGTTTAGATTTTATTTTCACTTAAAAAGGGAACCAGTATGTAAGTGTCTGCTAGGCAGTAGGAGATTCGGGGTTTTTAATGAACTGCCTGGGTTAATTCCCACCATGACACTATGAAGTCCATAGTATCCCCATTTTACAGTTGAGAGAATGAGGCTCAGACAGACCTCATACAGTTTTAAAGGACATTTAGCTAATAAGTGGCAGAGATGGGATTGGAAGCCAGTTGATTTTGGATCCCAAACCAATGCTCTTTCAGTTAGTTATCCCAGATTTGGAAAGTGTTGGAGCCAAGCTGCAGGATTCCTTTGATTTAATTTTCACAGAATGACTTCAATTTAGGTGGAAAATGTAAATCATAGTCCTCGAACTCCAAATTGCAAAAAAATTAAATTCTTTAATGTCTATAAATCAACTTAGTTATAGTTTGAGGCCCCCAGTCTCTGAGCTGTTCTCTCAGTTTCTGCTGATATGTCCACCAGCCCAGCCTAAGCATCTCCTTCAGGTCTGCACACAGCTCCTTCCACACATGACATGCCAGCCTTGGATTCCTTGGCACATGATAGCAACACCCCAGGACCCACTCACTGCGCTCTGCTTCAGTCTCAGCACTTTATTCTGAGAAAAGTCCTATTTGATTACACTTCTCCAAAAAGTATTGCTCCCTCACATCAAATTCTGGTCTCAACAATGAGTTTAGGGGCCAGTGTTGTGGGGTAGCAGGTAAAGCCACCACCTGTGACACTGGCGTCCTATATGAGTGCTGGTTCATGTCCCAGCTGCTCTACTTCCAATCCAGCTCCTTATTAATGGCCTGAGAAAAGCAGCAGACAGTGGCCCTCATGTTTGGGCCCCTACCATCCCTATGGGAGGCCCAGATAAAATCCTGGCTCCTGGCTTTGTCCTGGCTCAGTCTTGGCTGTTGCAACAATCTAGGGAGTGAACCAATAATGGATGATCTCTCTCTCTCTGTCCCTCTCTCTCTCTCTCTCTAACTCTTTCAAATAAATAAACAAATCTTAACAACAACAACAACAAAAGCAATGAATTTAGGCTTTTGAAAATAAAAGTCGAGGAGAGCTTAACAATAGTACCTGTCAAAATGTTGTGAATATTAAATGAGTTAATATCTGTAAGTGCCTAGCATAATGCCCAACATATAGTACATGCTCTTAAATACTCATATTAGCTAAATTATTTTAGAATATACTTACATGTATCTTTTTTATAGCTTCACTTATGTGGCCTACAAAATACATAATAAAAGATATTTGTTCAAACATACATGTATGAGAAGCAGTGCTGATATTGATTAATGCCTACAGACAAAGGAATTCTGTTCTGTTTCACACAATTCCCATCCAAAAATGGAGGGAAAAGTACAATGCTGTTGCAGTTGTATGCACTGAATCCTATAGTATGTTTTTGCCAAGAAAGAACTTTCAATTTGTCTAAGTATTAATGAGAGTCCAATCCTCCCCTTACAATTTGACACATCTGATGATGGAAAGAACTTTCCAGAGACCTGCTTCTGCCTTTATTTTCTTCAGGTCTTGTAGTCACAAATCCAACATGATATGCTGTTATTTACTTCCATATTGTGCTACAACCCCTGGCCTGAGGCTTTGTTTCGTGATCAATCAGCACAGCAGGCAGAAGGCGAGTTCCTGGGAACCACTTCTTTTTTTTTTTATTTTTTCTTTATTTTTTTTGACAGACAGAGTGGACAGTGAGAGAGAGAGACAGAGAGAAAGGTCTTCCTTTGCCGTTGGTTCACCCTCCAATGGCCGCCGCGGCCGGCGCGCTGCGGCCGGCGCACCGTGCTGATCCGATGGCAGGAGCCAGGAGCCAGGTGCTTTTTCCTGGTCTCCCATGGGGTGCAGGGCCCAAGCACTTGGGCCATCCTCCACTGCACTCCCTGGCCACAGCAGAGGGCTGGCCTGGAAGAGGGGCAACCCCTGGGAACCACTTCTACACCAGGATGCGTGCAAATCCCCTAAAATGTCCCGCTATACCCAAGTTAAGTGAAATCTCAACTCAGCAACCTGGTAGTTACCTCCAGAAAATTCCCACTGGCATTCTAGGCCATCAGACAGTAACGGAACTGTGATGGCAGTGAAGTCTGAATCGAGAGAGATTATAATGTGAATTAAGATAAAGATATGTTAACAAAATTACATAAATATTAGTGGGTAAATTCATCATTGGGGTACCTCTCTGGATCTTGAAAGGTGTCTACACAGGTGAAGCGCATCAAAGCTCCAACTTGGTTGGTTTTATGAGAAATCACACCATGAATATAAAGGGGGATTATTCATAGGAAGGACTTAGAAATATGCCTAACTTTTCATACTCTTTGTTGAACTCTTTTACTTAGTGTAGGGTTAACTATATGATCATGAATAAACTGAAAATAGATTTCTGTAAAAATTAAGAGTGAGAAGGAGAAGGAGGAAGGGGTGGAGCATGGGTGGGGCAGGGGAAGGAAGTGTCACTATGTTCCTAAATCTGTATATATGAAATACATGAAACTTGTATAACCTAAATAAAATTTTAAAAAAAGAAATGTGCCTAAGACTCTTAAGAAATGCTAGCCATTGTTGGCAGTGGACTGGTAGTGAGGAGAGTAAGGATCATTTGCGTTGACTTGTGTCCATATGCCCTCCCCCACTGCTCCAATCCTTCTCTGCCTTTCTATGACCTTCTCTGCCAGGAAGCTGACCTCTATGTTCTATCTCACACACTTTGTCCACCCTGTTGACTTCCTATTGGGTTGGGCCAGTGGGAGGTAGCATCAGCACCTTGGTGAGTAGGAGGAAAGAGAGTTTGGGGGAACTTATCATGGCTCCCTCTTCCGATGCCTTCTCCTTCCAGTGCTCCAGTGGTTCTGATCCTGTCTGCCTTCAGCTATAGCTACTATTGGGTGGCTTCTCTTCCACAAGTACAGATTTTGCCAGTTCCGCTCACACCATTTACATACTTTGCTACTTTCAGGCCTAGAAATACAGTCAATATGTTGCTTAAGCCTAATAATAGGGATACATATTGAGACGTGTGTCATTAGGCAATTTTGTATGCAACCCTAGATGATATAGCTTACTACACCTGGGCTATCTGACAGTCTTACAGGACCTCCACTGTATGAGCAGTTCAGCATGTGACATTGGACAGGCTTGTACCTCACCTCTTTTGTTAGTTCCCTTAACCTGTCCACACCTGTGTAACTAATAGTGCAATTAAATCCTTTGAGTAGATCCTTCTGAGCATGCTGTTTCCTGCTGGATCTCTGATCCATTGTTTGTTCTTGGAGGAGAGCTCGGCTTGTTGACCCAGCTGTTGGCTTCCCTGAGCAGGACAGGTCCCTCTGAGTCTTTAGCGTCTCTTTCACATGTGTACATTTCCTTGTGTGTTTATGTAACCACTTAACTCTTCTCCTGCATAGCTCTAGGGAGATTTGCTGTACTCATCAGAAGTTGAATTGTCCCTTCATGTTATGTAAGATGAAAACCCGATTCCATTCAACTCCCACAGCAATAGCCAAAGAAGACATCAAGTGAGAACTGACTTTGGTCCCGAGATCCCTTTCTAGCTCATGAGTCCTACAGGGTTTCTCCAAGACTGCATGTGTGGTCATTTTTCAAAAGGGATACGGTGCTTTCTCCCCTCCAGAAAGATTGAATCTGGACATTGAAAATACTTCTGAGAGTGGGATGGATCAGCACAATATTTACTTTTAAAGAGAGAATGGGAGAGAAATAAGCAGACATGGAGCAGGTTTATTTTATCTTCACACAGCTGCAGGTGAGGTCTCCAGATTCAGACTTCAGAAGTGCACTAGACGAGAAATCTCAGTGACAATACCACCTGGGAAAGGCACAGCTCAGGCCTTTGTCTGATCGGATGGTCACGGCCACTCACAGGGAATTGTACTGCCTGAATATTCCAAGGAAGCACACGTCTGAATCTGTCCTAGGCTGAACTGTTAGCTTGTCAACCAGTATTTATTGAGCGTCTAGTGTGGGGGAGGTTGGGTCTGAGTGCTAGAGACTCGGCAATGACTGTGGTCAAGTGTTTACCCTCATAGCTGGCAACTAGTAAGAGAGGTGGGAAATGAACAAGTGGGCAAGTGAAGACATGCAAGCATATTTAATATAATTTGAGTTAGTAGTGAGTTCTCTGAGGCCATACTGCAAGGTGAGCTTGTTATGACCAACAAGTATCTCAATAACGTTGGTAGGCAGAAAAAGAATTAACAGAGCAGGTTTGAGGCTGCTATGCCTAGAAATGCTGTTTGCAAGGTTGATCCTTGGCTGAATAGTAACCAGTTTCCTTGCCTCATACAAAGCTTTCTGTAAGTGATAAGAATGGTTCCCTGTGCCTAAACGGTTTGTTCAAACAATCCAGTTTATGCTGAAAACGTGCTTTCCTTCTGTGAGTCGGGGATTTGAGTACCTGTTAGGCAGAGGGTGTCTATGTGACCAGCTGCCAGTAAAAACCCCAGACACTGAATCACAAAGGAGCTTCCCCAGTAGGCAACGTTTTCGGGCAGTTTGTGGCGAGAAGAACCCAACCCCACGCATGTGCCTCTGGGGAGGAGTCTTGGCAGCTTGTGCCCGGCTTTCTCTGCACTCTGCCCTTGTGTCCTTTTTCCTGTGATTTGTGTCTTTTCCCTGTAATAGGTCACAGCCAAGAGGATGATTATTTGCTGGGGTAACAGCTGAAGGATATTTTGGGGGAGCTGGCAGTCCCCTAAAGGGTGTGCTGGGGGGAACTGTGTGTTCTCATTTGCTAGTCAGTGAGCATGTTGAGGAAAGGGAGTGTGTTGCAAGGTCTTTGTCTCCCCATACTCAGACAAGATCATTTTGTAGAATGATGAAAGTTTTAAAGCTCTCAGTTTCACGTTTATCAGCAAAACAGGCCTGACTGTAAGGCTCAGCGGTGCCCTATTACATTTACATAGAGGGGGTAAATAAAAATAGAACATTTATCAGGTTGTATGTTTGTGGCTTCTCTTGGACATCACTCCCATTTGATTGTCGGAGATCCTGTGTAACAAAAAGGCCTGGACTCTCAGCGGCAGCGTGGAAGGTGCGGGTAGGAGTCGGGAGGTCCCCACCCCGAGTTTGTGAAAGAGAGCTATGCAGGAGAGACCCCAGGCCCCACTCTCCAGGCAGACGGAGAGAAGGTGTTGACTCCCAGGCAGGCTTCTTTGTTCTGGAGTTGGATGTTATCCTTGTCCTTCTTGCTTTAGTCTTTGCTTTTTCTTTTTTACAGCTTTCTTTCTGCACTTTCTTTTAAAAAATTATTGATTTGGGAGACAGAGAGCAACAGACAGGGAGTGAGCTCTTGTCCACTGGTTTACTTCCCAGATGCCCCCCAATGACTAGGGCTGGGCCTGGGCCAAAGCTAGAAATCGCACACATAATGCCTGTCTCCCACATGGGTGTCTCCCACATGTCTGCCACATGGGTGGCAGGGACCTAACTATTGGAGTCCTCACTGCTGCCTCTCAGGGTCTCCAATAGCAGGAACCTGGTGTCAGGAACTGGAGCTGATGTTGATCCCTGATAGTCCAGTGTGGGAAGCAGGCTTCCTAATGGGCATCTCAGTCACTACATTTGCTACCTGCCCCCATTTCTGCACTTTCACGCTTCTCCCGCCCCCTCCTTTCTTTCTTTTCTTACTTTCTCCCAGTCTTTCTAGGGTAACATTCATTCCCTTTTCCCTCTGATCCTGACTGCAACCCCACCCCAATCTTTGTCTTTTAATTCTTACTGCCTTTTCTCTGGCTATGTCTCTATTTTTTTAATCTTTAAAAAGTTAAAAAATATACTTTATAAAGATTTGTTCATTTAATTTGAATGGTAAATTTACAGAGAGAGAAAGAGGGAGGGAAAGAGAGAGAGAAATCTTCCACCTGCTGATTCACTCCCCAGATGGCTGCAATGGCCAGAGCTGGGCTGATCCAAAGCCAGGAGCTAGGAGTTTCCCACAGGTGTCCTACATGGGTATGGGGGGCCTAAGCACTTGGACCACCCTTGCTGTTTTCCCAAGAGCATTAGCAAGGTGGATCAGAAGTAGAGCAGCTGGGGCACGAACCACATAGGATGCAGGCACCACAGTTGGTTGCTTAACCTGCTGCAACAGAGATCTGGCCCCTGGCTCTTCCTCTACAGTATTTTCTCCATTCAAGACTTGACTGGGCTTTGGATTCTCCCCTTTCCTTAATCTTGGAACTGCCCTGAAACATGACAAACTTCTGCTAGACCAGAATTCACACTTCAAGTTCTGAAGACTAGAAAACGGTGAGAGTCTTCTTGAGCCAAGTGTTATCTTCCAACTGTTGCTAAAACTTGGGAGAGTGTATGAAAGATGACAGCAAGATTTTAGTTGAGATCTCTAGAACACCTACATCTTAGAGTGCAGTGACACACGGTTTTGACTAGCTCTGTTTTTAGCTACAGTGTTTGCCACACCTAAGGATACTATGCCATGGGCTGTTGTAAACACACTACATACCTGAGTATGCCCAGGTACATGAGACGAGAAAAATTGTTCAACCAGGCGGACTGATATTACTGAGAACTTGGATCATGCAACATCCCTTGTGATAGTTCTCAGCCTCCACTCCCCTTCTCACCCAGGAACTCTGACAATCTTCATCAGTCTCCCTGATGTCTCAACTGCAGCCTACAGTTGACACAGTTAGCAGGTGATTCCCATTCTACTTTATTAAGAAAAGTGATTGGACATAAACTACTTGGCCTACAAGCTTACATTCTCCACAGTTTTCTCCTTTGCACCATTTGTGAGGATACAGAGTTCCTCTTTCAGCTCAAAGCCAGTATCTTCACCTGTAGGCTCAATCTCATTCACCCCCATCTCTGGAATCTTCCTCTAGGAATCGTCATCTCTAATATATCATGAATTTTTCCTGTTCTATTGGCTGTTCGTGCACAATAATTCTATTGCCTGTTCACACATAAAACTTCCATCTATAGGAGAAAGTCCTGTCCACTTTCCAGTGCTTCTGGTGACTGCCCAGGTCTCTGCTTCCCTTTCTAGTCAGATTTCTGGAGAGAGGGAAGTGAAGATGTTGTCCCTATTCGCTCACCTCCCACTCATTCCTCACATTTCTGAGCTCTCACTTCCCATCTCCATCCCTCTGTTGAAAATGATTCTGTTGAAGAGATCCAGTGTTCTTCACATTGACAAACCAAAGTGTGCTTCGGTCCTGATTGTATCAGACCTCTGTATGTACCTGCCACTATTGAAGCAAGCCCTCATTCTTGCAATTTCTTGGCAACAAAGAGATTCCTCTCCTGATTTCTTCCCCATTGCTCTGACCATGCTTCTTGGTGTCCCCAGTGGAATCCTCTTTATTCACTTTTTAGGCCAAGTATTAAAAACTCATATATCTACCAGGACCAGTCAAGCAATATTAAAAAAATGAAACAGGTGCAAGAAACAAAAGCATCAGAGTAGGATTAATAGGAGCTAAAATTTGGCCTTGCTTTCAGAAAGACAGTGGTGGCAATAACGAATTCAATAATGTATATTCCATTAAAGAAGGGGAGCTACTAGGTTCTGGTGGAATGTTGTTATATGAAAATGCAAGCCCAATGGGACCAGAGCTCCTTCTTTGAAGAGAAACTGAAAGTCCTCATTTACAGATGAAATTTCCTAAATTTTAAATGCTGGGACCAAAGTCAAATTTGGTTGTGCCAAACAAGGAAAACACATTGAACTTGTTTATAAGACTTGCCTTAAATATTGGTGTGCCTTACCACATACACAATCGCTTTGTGGCTATTTCTTTACATGTCCCTGATACCAGCTCGTCTATTCTCATGATTTTAACTTCCTCAGAGCAATTGAGGGTCCCTAGCTCTCAGCCTAGATTCTCCAGTGATGAGCACATTCATAAACCCAATTATTTTTCTGAATGCTATTCTTGGATGTTTAATATGCAATTCAAGTTTCACACGTCAATACTTGAATTCCTGATAACCTGACCATCTCCTTTATACTCTCAGCCATATCCTCCTAGCCAATCAGTTCAGACATCTGGAGTTAATGTGGACTTTTGTTTATTGTTCTCTGTCATTCGTGGATCTTCACATCAGTTCTGCCAATTCTGTCTCATTGCTTATCCATCTATTCCATCCTACTTACACACTCTTAATTAAGGTCCTCAATAACTCTTTCTTGAACTAGCACAGTAAATTCCTAAGTATTCCCAATCCATTTGCTGATTTCCAGATTAGCCACATTGAAAACTATTTTTCTACTGGGGCCAAAGTGATAAATGTAAATTTGATTACCCCCTCCCCCACACATACCTCTTAAAACACTTCAAGGTTCCCTGTTGCCTACCGAGTCAAACCCTAGCTCAAGAGTATGGCTTTCATTGACTTTCCCCTCCTTGGCTAGTACCTGATGCTCTAATATCACCAGATAGTCAGTGGCTCCTCACTGGAGTGGTGCTTCTTGCCTCTTTGACGTTGCTCTTTCTGTCTTCCCACATTCTTCCCAGTACCTGTTCTCTCTTATGTACCATTCAAAAAACCTTCTCTTCCTGGTAACCTTTCACTGAACTTCCAGTTTGGGCCCACTGTCCCTCATCCAGATTCCTATGGTTGCTGAGCACATATGGTACTGCTTTTCCTAAACTTCATCATCATGATGTGTTTATATGGGTGTCTTCCTCTAACCAGTGAGTTTCTCCACCTTCATTCATTTACACTCCCCTCCCCCATAGCACAAAATACAATTCCTGGCATACAGCATGAACTCTGATGTCACCAAACTAAATAGAACTCATACCTCAGTTAAGGAAATAGAAGCAGCCATCAGGAAGTTGATAGTGAAAAAATTTCCAAAGAGTCAGAAATAGCAGTGGAATTTACCCCAAGATATTAAAGCAGAAGAATTCAGACGGATTCTGAGTGTCCCTGTAGTTGCAAATCCACAAGAGGAAAGTAGAGCTAAGTGGTAGTACACCAAAACCCCAGAAGATGGGGTTATAGCCTCACCAGGCTAAACAGACAAATGCAGTCTTGGGCTGTGGTGGTGGAAGCATCAGCGTCCCACTACAGGGAGGGAGCTGCCCCACTGCTGTGCGTGCTGCTCCCTCTACGTTCAGGATGCTGTGTCCAGCTCTGGGTTCCTCGGGCTTGCGTGAGCAGCTGAGGAATGCAGGGCAGCATGGTGAGGAGGTCTAAAACCACATCACTGAAGGGGAGCCTGAAGAGTTGGGGATGTTGGCTCTCAGAGAGGAGAGAGAGAGAGAGAGAAATGAAAAGAAGAGGAGAGAAAGGAAGGAGGGCAGGCAGGCAGACAGTGGAAGCCTGAGAAGAGCATTGAAACATTGGAAGGAAACTTGTTTGAGAAAGAATGTCTACTCAGGAGACACCAGAAGATAAAACATGGACCAGTGAATCAAAGCCACAGCGGAGAGAATGACAATCCCATGTCAGAGACAGCTGTCTAAAAATCAAGCCTGCCCAGAAAGGAAGGCGCTACACCGAGTGAAGGCACCTATGCCCAGCAACATCTGGAGAGATGACACACAGCCAGCTGCGAGAGCAGTTTGGGAACTGAGGGAGTGATAGCCTGGACTAGGTGGCCAGCTGATGATCTTCCAAGATTGAAGTCCTGGAATTCTGTGAGATTAGAGAAACCGCCTTCCTTTTCTAGGAGGAAGGTTAAAGTCCTTTCCCAGTGAAGATGTAGAGAAACTATCGTTTGGTCTCATCAGCTCAGCCACCCTCATGGCATCATTCCCTGCACTTGAGACTGCACACGTGGCATCCATGCTGTCTTCCAACCGCAGGGCCTTCCTTCCTCAGCCTCTGACCCCTCTGCACAATAGACCCTCCAACCATCTGGTCACTCCTCATTCTCCTGCCTCCCCACAAGCCCTCCACTTTTTTGGGACAAGTGCAGGAGTGTGAGGCACTTTCCAGGAACTCCAAGGACAGAGACAATTCTGGAAGGCATGGAAGTATCTATGACCACCTGAGACAAAAGGATAACCAATTCTGCATCAATGCCTCTGCTAGTTTCAGTTAGGGAGGAGCTAGGATGTCTTTCTTCTAAGTTAAAACCCTCTCATATGGGAGGGTAGATTTGGAGAACCCTACTCTTGAAAACATAATAAAAAGAGACAAAGGATAAAGATAAGAGTGAAGGGGATGGTATTGTGGCATAGTGGGTAAAAACTGCCTCCTGCGATGCCAGCATCCCATATGGCATTTGTTGGAGTCCCAACTGCTCCACTTCTGATCCAGCTCTCTGCTGATGTGCCTGAGAAAGCAGCCGAAGATGGCCCAAATGCTTGGGCCCCTGCACCCACGTAGGAGTCTTAGAAGACACTCCTGACTCTTGGCTACAGCCTGACACAGCCCCAGTCATTGTGGCAATTTGGGGAGAGAACGAGCAGATGGAAAATCTCTCTCTCTCTCTCTCTCTCTCTCTCTTTCTCTCTCTCTCTCTTTGAAATTTATTTATTTATTTAAAAGTAAGAGTAACATAGAGGCCGGTGCCTTGGCTCACTAGGCTAATCCTCTGCCTAGCAGAGCTGGCACACCGGGTTCTAGTCCCGGTCGGGGTGCCGGATTCTGTCCCAGATGCCCCTCTTCCAGGCCAGCTCTCTGCTGTGGCCAGGGAGAGCAGTGGAGGGTGGCCAGGGAGAGCAGTGGAGGATGGCCCAAGTGCTTGGGCCCTGCACCCCATGGGAGACCAGGAGAAGCACCTGGCTCCTGCCATCAGATCAGCGCGGTGCGCCGGCCACAGCGCACCGGCTGTGGCGGCCATTGGAGGGTGAACCAACAGCAAAAAGGAAGACCTTTCTCTCTGTCTCTCTCTCTCACTGTCCACTCTGCCTGTCCAAAAAAAAAAAAAAAAAAAAGAGTAACATAGAGGAGGAGAGGCAGAGAGAGAGAGAGGTCTTCCATCCATTGGTTCACTCCCCAATCGGCTCCAACAGCTGGAGCTGTGCCAATCTGAAGCCAGGAGCCTCTTCCTGGTCTCCCACATGGGTGCAGGGGCCCAAGGGCTTGGGCCATCTTCTGTTTTCCCAGGCCATAGTAGAGAGCTGGGTCGGAAGTGGAGCAGCCAAGACTCGAACCAAGTTTGAACTGACACCCATATGGGATGGCGGCACTGCACTGCAGGCAGTGACTTTACCTGCTACGCCACAGCACTGGCCCCATCTCTCTCTCTCTCTCTCTCTCTCTCTCTCTCTTAATCTCTGTTTCCCTCTCTCCCTCCCTCTTCCTCGCCCTCTCCTTTTCTCCCTCCCTTTTCCTCTCTGTGATATTCTGTCTTTCAAACAAATAATAAAATCTTTAAAAAAAAAAGATAAGAGTGAAAATTTCAGTCCAGTGGGACTTAAGGGCTAACCCCTCAGAAATGAGTCAGAATCTGGAAATAAAGTTCTATGACACACAAAAAAATTGACGGAATCTGGGGTCAGGCTGTCTTCAGGGTTGTGATTCCCATGATCCCTTATCTTTTTTTTTCTTGGATAATCCACCCACCAGTGGCCCCTACACACAACTGGTCTTGTAGGGAGAGGAACCCCAAGGAATGGTGGGTCCAGAGAAGGAACCCAAGACATAACCCCAGGTGGCTCATTCTTAAAAGGTTGACCACCTGCATGCGCTCCCTGCCTGGGCCAGCATCCAGTCAGCCCTTTCTGCCTGGTCACCACGGCCACTCCCACCTCTCTTATCCACAGTCATCGTTGAGCATCACCTGCATCCTCTAGCTCTGCTTCCACACCTAGGCACAAAACTGCTGCATTCAAAGCTTTGGAAACACGCAGACCTGAGTCACGACAAGTGTCATCACGCTACCAGTGCAGCCAGGCTCTCTGAACGTTTGTATATCCCCTCAGTGGTTGTTTCCAACCTAACTGCTCAATGGAGCTGGAAGCCCCCTCCCAGGAGACCTCACCTCCCACTTTAGTGGAGCAGCTAAACCTCAACTGCTGCATCTGCAGCTCACCTCCCCTGCAAGTCATTCTCTGTCTACGGACAGAGGATTTCTCTCTCAGTTCTAAGAAGAAATGCATCCCCTTTGCTTGTGATCTAGAGCCTTGGGGCCTTTTGGCCTTTTTAATTATTCTCCTATATTTAAATTTCTGTCCTCAAATACCATTCCCTATCTCTAATCACCTGTAAGACACATGTCCTCAGTGTCATCATATCACCAAGCCCCCTGACTCAAAAGTCCCCAATGAAACTCAACATTCATCATGGCCCTTCCTCCCCGCACTACTCCCATCCCATTCCCCCATGTCTATCCTCCTCTTGCAGCCATCTGGTCTCAGTGGAGTGATGAGTTCCAGTTCAAGGTCAGGAGCTTTGCAGGGATGGGGTTCCTTGTGGCCTTGTGGTCAAGCCCCTGAACCACAGGCAGCAGCGGCTTCCCTCTAGAATTCTAACTGGGCAGGACCGAAAAGGACAGTTTGAACACAAGCAAGTTTAGTATTTCTGATGGTATAGCAATTCCGTTCACCTCCAAAGCCAGTGTGTTTTCTGGTATAACCCACTGAGATTTATCAGCAGAATGTAGAACAGTTCCTGGTACATGACTGGCACTCAAATATGTGTTAAGTGAATGAAATTAGCCAATTCAACATCAAAGCATTTTTAAAACAAATATTAACCATTAGAAATCTCATGAGTAAGTTCAAAGTTTAATTTTATGTTGTATGGAGAATGCCTAGGAGATTTTCAGTCTGCTAAATTTAAATATAAATTTGCAGGTTTTTTTTTTTTTGGTTACGCATAGAGGCACTGATGAATAAATTTTCATTACTCTAATACTTTCTTTTAAGGCAGCATAGTTCCAGCTACAATAGGTTAGGAATTTTCTGGTCCGTCGCAGTAGATTGTTAGAATTGGGTCTAAACCCCTTTTGGAAGCCCAGGGATTACTAATCAGCACTTGTTTTCCTGGCCCTGGTTGTTAACTGCTCATTTGGCAAAATGCCACATGGTTAATCACGTCCTGGCTTCCTAAATCTCCATATTTTTAACAAGAGCCTTCATTTCCTGGGCTAAGCTGCTCCAAAGTATTTGATAAGTGAGGCGTAAAGGCTGAGTTTTCAGGGGGATGAGACGTTTCCTGAACAGGTGACCGGAAAAGCAAAGCTGTCAGTTCTATCTCATGTGTTCTAGTAATGAGATTCTGGTGACAAAAGAGGGCATTGCTGAAGAGTTATAGGTTGGGAAAATTAAAGCTTCGTGTTTTCCCTGCCTCTTATATCAACAGTTGTCAAACTCTGCTTTCAAGGAGACTCTCAACGCTTGTGGCTGCTGGTGTGCATGAAGGGCAGCGAAACCGATGTCAAATGTAGGCACTGGTCAGCAAATATCGGTGTCGTTCTCCTTGGCTCCGCTCCTAAGAAGAAAGGGTTGTGTGCAGTCACATTTCAGATTCTCTGCCTGAAAGTGCTGATTTATTGATACTAGATATTGGGGTTGCAGGGGCAGAGGTTTTTTGGAAAGAGGTTTTCTATGGAAAAGGTTGAACACTGCTGAGAGGTGAACGCGATGGGGTCCACTTAGGGAAAGACAGCATTTCCAGCCTTAGAGAGAAGTTCTGAGTGTCGAAGAAAGACATTTCTGTGCGACATGTGGCCAGAGAAGAGAGGGAGGGAAGCGGCGTGGAAGGACGTAGCAAGGGACTCAGTTAGAAGCAGGTTTGCCAGATAGCTTTGGTTTCTCTGATTTGTTTTTCACCTTTCTCCACCCAATTCTCTGTCCAGGGCTGACCCATATGCACCCATCACCAGGGCCTCCTTTGCTGCTGGTCCCGGGTTCATTTTGACCCATAGAAAGCCCCAGTGGAGCCGGGAGGTTGCCATGCAGTAGAAGTCAGGGTACCTGGCCATCCCTTAGGCTGACTGTGTTCCTCTCCAAAGCTTGCCTCACCTCCCAAGGCAGCCCCCTGCCTCAGTTCTGCTAACAGTGCTCTCTCCTTGCATCTTGGGGACTAGGAAGGTCAATCTCTCTGCGACTAATGCCAGGTTACTGCACCATCCCTGGCGGTTCCTCTACGTCCTGCCTACACTATTGGAAGTAGACAGTGTGTACATGATCTGTCGATAAGCTGTTCTAACCAGGGGTTGCTATCTGTTCCTATCGGACAGTGACTAGCACAGGGAGTGAGTGCTGTGTTTCTTGGACCTCTGAAATGCTCTTTCCCCTTCCCCCATTCTCTGTATCCCAGCAGGCAGAAATCGACAGACCACCAACTGCGTTTGGCTAACGGGAGCCCTGATCCTTAGATGAGAGGGGGAGAGAGGAGAGGAATGGATTGTTCATCTCCTGTGGAGCTTTGGTTTGGCCTTGTTGTGTTCCTCTGCCTAAGGCCATGGCACCTGCCTGGCAGTTGCCTCTCCCAGGGCTCAGCTCCCTTCTCTTTGTCCTTTCCAATTCTCCAGATGGTAACAGCAGCCCCGGGGGGCTCATCCCAAGGTGCTGCACTATCTGTTGCTGGTTCCCATAACTCCGCTCCGTTTTTGTGAAATAATCCTCTCATTAAACTTTCCTCAGTTCTCTTCACTGCGTGGCATCTGCTCCTTGCCAGGTCCCTGACTGACACAGTGGGTTTGAAGATTTGTGTCACTATATGCAGATTGGAGTTTTATTTGTCATCAATGATTCACTTCAAAAAAAAAAAAAAAACCTTAGTAAAGCTATGAGATTGTTAAATTCAGACAAAGATAAAGACAATGTTTTCCCTTTTTTCCCTCTCCCTGTTTCAAGGTTAATAAGGCTTATAGGGCAGGAAATAACGATATGTTAATTGGTCCTTTGTCCAGCCAGGCAAGGTGCATAGTCAGGGAGGAGCAAGATGACAGGAAAGGAGGTGAAGAACTTGCAAATGAATAATCAGAAACAGCATGATACACTCCTGACATGCAGCAAACGGCACAGTAAACCTTCACCTGCAGCGCGGATTTATCTTGGGACCAGCATGGAGGCACAGCGGGTAAAGCTGCCTCCTGTGACACCAGCATCCTCTATGGGCACTGAGTCAAGTCCTAGAAATTCGACCTCTGACCCAACTCCCTGCTAATGGCCTGGGAAAAATGGCAAAAGATGGTCTAAGGGTTTGGGCCCATGCCACTCCGGTGGGAGACCCAGAGGAAGCTCCTGGCTCCTAGCTTTGGGCATGGCCCTGAGCTGGCCATTGCCACTATCTGAGGAGGAAACCAGTGGATGGAAGCTCTCTCTGTTTCTCCCTCTCGCTCTATAACTCTTTCAAAATAAACAAATAAGTCTTATAAAAAAAGAATGTATTCATCTCATTTCACAGACTGGATCTCCAAAGGAACATAACCGATAAAATTCTGCATTTAGAAATTCAACAAGTTTAACTGCCTCCATGGGAGGAAATATGAATTTCTCAGTGTGGAACATGGGAGACTGTGATGTGAGAAGTCAAATGAGAACAAAAGAACCCACGATAGCTCCATGAACTGTGATTCCTAAGATATTCCCAGTGGAAAAACTGTTCTGCATTTAATAACTTTCAGAGAACATCAGCCTGTCTTTCCTGGTCACTATCACTTAACAAGTTAATGCACATAACAGTCGGTGTGAGGCATTTTGCTGAGTATTGTGGACACAAACATGAATGGAAATGGCCAAGGAATGGATACCCAGTAGCTCCAAATCAAAGCAGACCGTGATAGGTACGCAAGGAAACCTCCATACTGTATATGCAAGCGCCCTGGGAACATGGAAGTGGTCCTGTTGCATCCTTCCATCTAACGTTAATTTCCTCAGGCTGCAGTTTAAACCCAGTTGCATTTCATTTCTAAGAAGAGATGGATAGCAGCTATTCACTATCTTTCATATAATTGCATCTCGAAGGGTAATTTAACGATGACTTCATCTCTCTGCTCTTAATCCTCCCTGCTAATCTGCCTTCATTACCCCAGCGAGGAGGCCCCCGGTCTTCTCTCCTACAAGCCTATTTCCTCAGTGCATCCCAGGGGCATCCAAGGCTTTGAGTCAGGAGTGCCCGTGTTTCAGGGTGATGGAGGGATAATGGCCAGAGTTCATTATGGCTCCTCATTATATGGGGTGCTTTCTGGTCTTTTTTTGTCTATTACCAAACAGGAAACTAATATTTTTAGATGCACCATGGGCTAAATTGGAGACGTTACTTGTGGCTGAAAGGGACACCTCAGGGCTATGATGTCCCAAGTCCTGCCTGGTTACCCGCGGTCTGGAAGGGTCGGTATCTGTTGTGGAGTATCCCCTGCACAGAGGTTAGGAGAAAGTCCAAGCACCTTATGCTGGTTTGGTGAATAGCACATCCAGACAGGCTTTATGGTTTGGTTTTGCCCAGTCTGGACACTAGATCCCCCTGTCTGTTCAGTACAGTCATACCATACCATGAGGAGTCCTTTAGCAAGGGAATTTGGGAAGATGACCAAAGGTAGTGACTGAAGCCACACTGAAATGAGAACTCGATAAAGGCTATCTTACAAATATACAAATATACATATATTATACATGCATATATATAAATATATATACAAATATATATATATACATATATATATGGGGATATTCAGCTGGCCATAAGGGATATATAATGGGTTGTTGTAGTTGTCTCTAGCTGATCCTAAGAAACTGGTCATTGCCTTCACCAATACCCTTCTGTGTGCTTCTCATTATTTGATTCCTAGGAAGCCTGTTCAAAGATACTCAGTTTTTGCCTCTGTTTCTTATTACTTTTGCAGATCATTTTTATCATCTCATTATTAGTCTCAGGAATGTTTGGTCTTGGGAAAATCTGTCTCAGCACCTCCTGGAGTCAGCAGTGTCTTTGTGGGATCTGCATTACTTGGAGATGTGATTGAAGAGAAAGAGGGGCAAGAGCAGATTAAACTTCCAATGGTGTGAGTGCTACCTCCTCTTCGGAGTGGGCACAGAAAGCGAGTCCCCCACTGCTTAGATGCTGGTTGCCACGACACTCCCTGTGTAACACTCTTAACCACCCCTTCCTGGCAACAATAGAGCAAACATTATTGCTAATCACTGGGTACCCTGTTTAGACCCTGACCAGGTAGATGCTGCTTTTCTGTTTCTCTCCATCATGCATCCTGTTCTCCAGCCACAGGCAAACTCTTAACTTTTCCTGCACACTTTTTCACATGTTCATTTTTTGTGTCCCCCTATGGAAAAACAGAAATGAAAGTAAAAGCAGGTAAGATGCTTGTGTTCCATATCTGCATACTTGGCTTCAATGCCCAGCTCCACTTCCTGACTCCAGCTTCCTGCTAATGCAGACCTAAGGGGAGCAAGTGATGGCTCCAGGAATTGGGTCTCTGTCACTCACATGGGAGACCTGCCCAGCTCCTGGTTTCAGTCAGCCCCAGTCTTAGCTATTGTGGACATTTAGGGAGTCACTGGTGTATGGGAGCTCTTGTTCTCTCTCTCTCACTCTTGCTCTCTCTCTGTTTCTTGACTCTCAAACAAATAAACAAAAATGAACAACACCACCAACAACAAATCATTCATTGATTTGACTTCCCAGAAGATGGGTACTCATCAAGACCTGTGAATTCTTCCCTAACTCTCCGGTGGAATGAGTTTGTTTCATTCTTTTTATTTTCTCCTTGTCATATGCATACCTCCTCTTTACAGTTCTTAAGTTGAATTACAGTTATGTATTTGTCTACCTCCTCCCAACTCCAATGAAACTATTAACCCATGAGGGTCAAAGGTGTCTTATTCAGCTGGGAAGTCACCATGCCCAGCACCCAGCCAGGAATGGAAAAGGTGCTCTCTGAGTGCCGTGTGAAGGATTGTGGGAGCAGGCAAGAGATGCCAGCAGCCCTAAGAAAACTTTTCCCTGCTTGGCAGAGGCAGAGATGCTAGTAGAGTAGCAATTTTGAATGCAGTCTTGAGATTTCTGCATCGAAGTTCTTAAGACTTCTACCAAGAATTTATCACTGACTCCATGCCTAGCTGTGCATCCTTAGGAAATCATTTTAAGAATAGCTCTTAAATCATTTTAAGAATATGTGATCATGTCCCAGTTCTTCCATGAAAGACAAGCAGTTTCTTCTGCTTGGAGCACTCTCCTCAATCCCACGCCAAACCAGATACACCTGACTCTCTTTTTTTATTTTTTTAACTTTTATCTAATAAATATAAATTTCCAAAGTACAACTTTTGGATTATAGCGGCTTCCCCCCACCCCATAGCCACCCTCCCACACAAAACCATCCCATCTCCCACTCCTTCTCCCATCCCATTCTTCATCAAGATTCATTTTCAATTATCTTCATATACAGAAGATCAATTTAGTATATACTAAGTAAAGATTTCAACAGTTTGCACCCAGAAAGAAGGAGGTACCTTTCTCTGAAGGGAGGAGAGAACTTCCACTTTGACTATGGCCTTGTCTAAATGACATCTGACTCTCGTTTATGTTTTCATGAATATCCTCAGCCATTGCACTGTGTAATAGTGGTCTGTTTATTTAACTGTCCTCTTCCACTAAAGTGTAAATCCACAAAGACAGGGAACATGTCAGTTATATTGATCAGTGTGTCCCCAGTCTTGCAGAATTTCTGGCACATAATCAGTGCTAAATATTTTTTGAATGGTAGATGAGTGAATGCATGCATACATGCATGAATGGAGGGAACTGTCCCTATTGACTTATCTAGAGAGATTTAAGAGAAAGATAAGTAAATGTTACTATATAGAGTTTCAACAATGTAGATCTAGTTCCTTTTAAAGTCAGTGGAGTGATGCAGGTGAATCAGATAAATTTGGCAAGGTTTTTAGAACCTTGTAACAGGGAAGCTATTAAGTCAACGTAGATTACTGTAGCAAACCCTGAAAAAAATTCCCCTGCTGACTTCCATATACTTCCATGAGAGCTATTTTTAAAGCGGCTTTAATGATTCATTTGTGTTACATCACATACCTTAGTAGGCAGGAATATTTTCAGTTTTACTCCCCAGAATGTTTTCCCAAAGCAGTGCTGTCAGAGTAACAGAATAGTTCAGTAGTGTGGTACTCAGTCCTCGCTGCTCTGTGGTGACATTGCTGGAAGGGGAAGGTTTTTCTCTCGCTACATCCCACAGAAGATGGTTTGCCTATAATTGGGCAACAATCATTTCATACCGGAAGGCTTTGAGCAGACAAGTCAAAGAAATAATACAAATGGTTGATGCATATTAGAAAAATGTATTCCTATTATTTTTAGCCTGCTAGGCAAAATTTTTTAAAACTTTGAAAGTATTGTAGATATTTATAATATTGAAGGAAGATGTGGGCAAATGGGCTCTCTAGTACCTTTGTGGAGAGACTATAGATTGCTACTGGCTTTTTATGACAAACAAGATCAAAAGTATAAAGTTTGAATTCAATCAAAATTTAATGTGCATATTCTAAAAAAGAAGATATGCTGAAAAGTTTATGGAAAGTGGAATTAGAATATAAGTTTACTTTGGTGCCAAAAATTTTGGAATCTATGCATTTTTTTCATAATAACACATTTCCACAACCTTTTTGAAGACCCTGCATATGTGTGCATTTCATGATTTTTGCAACAAAACAAACTTATTTTTTAATTCCATTTCTTCACAAACTTTGAGGTCCTCTGATGTCACTGACATTCCCAAGTCATTGAATACAATGAAAATCTTGACTGAAATATTCAAAATACGTACCAAAGGGAATTTTGCTTACAACACACAGGTTAGCTATATCTTTCTCATAGCTGCATTACAGCAATACAAATATCTCCACCTCCTCTCTCACCCACAATTCCACAGATTTTCTAAACTTAGTCTACAATTGTTCTGTCAAATTTCAAATTTACATTAGATTTTTCATTTTTAAAATAGTCACTTTTACTTTATGCATATCTGTGCAGCTTTTCCTGATTGCAAGTGTAGTCAATGTTACATTTCTAGTGTCCCTGTTTCTTTCATCCCCTTGAATTTCCCTCTGTTCTATCTTTTCACCATCTGTGTCAGTTTTCTATTGTTGTGTAAGAAATTACTGCCAACGCAGGGGCTTAGCACAACACCCGTTCACAATTTCCTTGGGTCGAGAGTTTGGGCATGGCGTGGCTGGGTCCTTTGCTCAGGTTCACGTAAGGCTGCAATCAAGGTGTCTCCTGCGGCCGGGATCTCATCTGAGGCCGGGATCATCCTCTCAGCTCACGTAGTCGTTGGCAGAACTCATTCCAGTGGCTGCAGAACTCAACAGCGACTCCCTTCTTCAAGCCAGCAGTGAGGAAAGTCTCTGCTGCTTCATGCCTCTGATCCCAGGGAAGGAAGGCCTAATCCCCCTTGGAAAGAGTTTGCTTGATTGCATCAGGGTCACCCAAGATAATCTCCCTTTGGACAAACTTGAAGCCAAACCTTAATTGCATCTGTAAAATTCCATCACTTTTGCTATGTAACACAGTCACAGGAGTACTGTCCCATCATATTCACAGGTTCCACCCTCACTCAGGGGGAGAGGATTACACATGGGTGAGGGTCAGTGTGGGGTCATCTTAGACTCTTACCTAACACACCCTCAACCAGCAACACCCCTGCAGTAGTATTCTACTGTAAAAAAAAAAAAAAAAAAAAAAAAAAAAAAAAAAAAAAAGTACCATACGTATAATGGCTTAAAACAAATTTGGTGTTATAAAACTCCAAAAAATAAGTTTTCTGAGGCTGAAATCAAGGTAGGACTAATTCCTTATGGAGACTCCAGGGGAGAGTACATTCCTTGCCAGTCTCAGCTCTGGTTGGCAGCAGACACGCCTTGCTTTGTAGCTGCACCACTCCCATCCCTGTTTCCATCTTCCTACTGCCTTCTCTTCTGTGTTCTGATCTATGGCTGAGTAATATTCTGTTGTGAATATATACTACATTTTCTTTATCCATTGATGAACACCTAGGTTGATAGACATCTTGGCTATTGTGAATAATATTGCAATAAATGTAAGAGTGTAGGCATCTCTTTGATATACTGATTTTATCTCCTTTGGAAAAATACCCAGTAGTAAGATAGATCATATGGAAGCTCTATTTTTAGGGTTTTTTTTGAGGAACCTCCATATTGTTTTCTGTAATGACAGTACTAACTACGTTACATATTCACTATACTAATTCACTGACTACATATAAGGGTTCCTCTTTCTCTGAATTCTCATCAGCATTTGTTGTGGTTTTATCTTATTTATTATAGTTATTCTAACTAGGACAGGATGGTAGATACTTTACTTAATTGATTTGCCGTTTCCTGATGCTTAATGATGTTGAGAATTGTTTCATACGTTTTTGGCCATTTGTGTATCTTCTTTTTAGGAATGTCTATGCAGATCTTTTGCCCATTAATTGATTTGATGGTTTGGGTTGCTCTTAATGTTACTGTTGAGTTTTTCAGTTCCTTACATGTTCTGGATATTAGTCCCTTTTCAGAGGGTTTGCAGATAATTTCCCCCATGCTGTCAGTGGTCTCTCCTTTGTTGGACAGAAGCTTTTTAGTTTAATATAAGCCCATTTGTCTGTTTTTGTTTTTGTTGTCTGTGCTTTTGGGATCTGATCCAAAAAAACTTTGTTTATATCTTGAAGTGTGTCCTCTGTTTTCTTCGGCCAGTCTCATCTAGGTCGTTGATCCATTTTGTGGTGATTTTTACATTTGGCGAAGATAGGGGCCCAATTTAACTCTTCTGCCTATGGATATCCAGTTTTCCCAGCACGATTTATCTTTCTCTAATGCATGTTTTTGGTTGTTTTTGAAGATCAATTGTTTGTAGGTTCAAGGATCCATTTCTGAGTTCTTTATTCTGTTCCAGTGATCCATGTGTTAGGTTTTATGCCAGCACATCCCATAGCTTTGAAGTATGTTTTGGAATCAGGAATTGCAATACCCCCAGCTTTGTTACTTTTGAACAAGGTTGCTTTGCTCTTCAGGGTCTTGTATGATTCCATGTGAATTTTAGTATTTTTTTTCTACTTCTGTGAAGAATGCCCTTGGTATTTTGATAAAGTTAAGTTTAATTTGTAAATCACTTTAAGTACTGTAGATATTTGAACAATATTAATTCTTTCTATCCATGAATATGGGGAATCTTTTAATTTTGTTCCTATCTTCTTTAATTTTGTTTTATCAGCGTTTTATAATTTTCACTCTAGTGATCACTCACTTTCTTAGTTAACTTTTTTCCTCATTTTTTTTGTAGCTACTGTGAATGTAATTGCTTCCTTAATTTTTTTAGCAAATGTATTAATGGTGTATAAAAGCAATAATAATATTGGTAAAAGGATTTTTGCATCCTACAATGTACTGGCTTCAGTTATTCAGTGTAAGAGCTCTTTGGTGAAGTCTTTAAGTTTTTCTATATATAAAATAATACTATCTGTGAAAAAGGATAATTTGACTTCCTCCTTTCCCATTTGGATACATTTCATTTCTTTTTCTGGCCTAATTGCTCTGGCTCAGATGTCTATTACTGTGTTCAATAAAAGGGCACAAGTGGGCCTTCTTCTCTTATTTAAATGTCTTATATTATCCTTAAATATTTTTCCATACTCATTTAATTTTGCTCATACACATGTATACACACATTTACATATATAAGCATAAACACTGGAAGTTTTTGGTCATTGTTTAATGAAAATATCCTTATATATACAATTTTCTTTTTTTTTTTCTTTTTCTTTTTTTTGACAGGCAGAGTTAGACAGTGAGAGAGAGAGAGAGAGAGAGAGAGACAGAGAGAAAAGTCTTTCTTCCATTGGTTCACCCCCCAAATGGTCATCACGCACACTGCGCCAATCTGAAGCCAGAAGCCAGGTGCTTCCTCCTGGTCTCCCATGGGGTGCAGGGCCCAAGCACTTGGGCCATCCTCCACTGCCTTCCCGGGCCATAGCAGAGAGCTGGCCTGGAAGAGGGGCAACCGGGACAGAATCCAGCACCCCAACCGGGACTAGAACCCTGTGTGCTGGCAATGCAGGCGGAGGATTAGCCAAGTGAGCCACGGTGCCGGCCAATTTTCTAAATTTTTTTCTTACCCGAGCCGGCGCCGTGGCTCAATAGGCTAATCCTCCACCTTGCGGCGCTGGCACACCGGCACCCTATGGGAGACCAGGAGAAGCACCTGGCTCTTGGCTTCGGATCAGCGTGGTGCGCCGGCCGCAGTGCGCTGGCTGCGGCAGCCATTGGAGGGTGAACCAATGGAAAAGGAAGACCTTTCTCTCTGTCTCTCTCACTGTCCACTCTGCCTGTCAAAAAATAAAAAAATAAAATAAAATAAAATAAACAAATAGTATGAAGACAAAAACACTGTCCCTCAACAGTAGAGACAAGGGCTGTAAACAACTATCGAAACTCAAAATGTCCGTTTCACTCCAATACATTATATTTTAGGTATTCTTTTTTTTTTTTTTTTTTTTTTTTTTTGACAGGCAGAGTGGACAGTGAGAGAGAGAGAGACAGAGAGAAAGGTCTTCTTTTGCCGTTGGTTCACCCCACAATGGCCACTGCGGCCAGGAGCCAGGTGCTTCTGGTCTCCCATGTGGGTGCAGGGCCCAAGGACTTGGGCCATCCTCCACTGCACTCCAGGGCCATAGCAGAGAGCTGGACTGGAAGAGGGGGAACCGGGACAGAATCTGGCACCCCAAATATTTTAGGTATTCTATCAGTTGCCACAGATCATGGAAAACATTAATATATACACTATGGAGTACGATTTAGCTGTAAAAAATGAAATCCTATCTTTTGCAACAAAGTGGAAGCAGCTGGAAACCATTATATTTAGTGAAATAAGCCGTCCCTAAAACAGATATCATACGTTCTAAGGTATTTTTCCAAATTTGCAACATAACTTTCCATGGAATGAATATTCTGATAATCTATTCAAGCATTTTTTCTAATAAGTATTACGTTTGTTCCTAGCTGTGTTTTAATTTTTTGTTTTCTATGCACACAATCTACAATAAACATTCTCACACAAAGGTAAGTTCTTACAAATATATGTACTTTACCCTTAGTCTTACTGCCTTTGTTCCCATGGGCTAGGTTCCTGGCAGGGGAACTATTAAATCAAAGGATATTTGTATTTCTCACTTCAGCGTATGTTGGCAGATTCATTTTCCCAACAGTCTATAGCAATTCACATTTTTATCACCAGTGTTTGAATATCTTCCTGTTTTCCCCTGTTCATCTCCTTAATGGTTACCAGTCTATGCTACTTCACTGAATTTCCATATTTGCCAGTACATCTTTTCATATGCTTCATGTGTTTTCAATGTGGATTTGCTCTTATGTGAACTGACTCTTACCAAACGTTTCACATTCTGTTGTTTGATCATTTCGTGTCAATTTATACGAATCTGTGAATATTACTGTATTATCTTGGGTAATACAAAGTCGCCATAACACACACCTGAATTTCAGTCTACCAGCAATGGGATGTGGATACTCTGCCCTACACTGTTGTTCAGAGACCAGGGCCCGTGAAGGCTCCCTCTGCCTGCTTCCATGGTGACTTCTTTCGTAGGTCATGTTGGCATTCAGATGCAGCCGACACATAGGGAAATAGAGAAAGGCTCACACAAGGGAGGTTTTTGACCCAGGTCTGGAGGAATGCTCCTACTTCCACTCACATCCCTCTGGGCAGCACCGAGGCACTTGGTTGTCCCAGACGGGAAGATGAGAAATGCAATGCACACGTGAACCCATGGGGGCAGAATGGAGAAAGAGGAATGTATTTTAACAGGGCGCTGAAAACCTTTGGGAGTATTGGTTATGCTCCTTATCTTGAGTGTGGAGGTGGTTTCAGTGGTGGTGTTAATCATATGGCAAGATTCATCAAATTAAATATTTTAAATATGTGTGTTTTGTGTATACCTGTTTTCCCTCAATAAAAATGTAAAACGTGATGGGAAATAAAGAAGTGTGCTTTGTGAGGAAAAGAAAAGTTTTGTGCCCAGCTACTGAGCTCTCTTATAGCTTTATATAATACATATATATGAACTTATTATATATTTACATGTGTAATTTTTTCCAAAACTGGACTTTTTATACAGTAAGATCAGCCTGGGGAAGGGAAGTAGTATTCGACTTATTAGTGTTGGTCAAGCTCTCCCTTGGCCCTGGATTGTGCTTTCCATTTGTTAGATTTTCTTGGAATATTCTTAAGAGGATTAGATTTTATTCTTTACTTTTCTTTGCCAGCTTGATAAATTTTAGGTTTCCCCTCATTTTGTTGTCTTGTGTTAATATGGAACATCTGTTACTATTTTATAGTGTATCAACAAGTACCTTCTCTATTCCTATGCTGTAAGAACTTTTTCCTCTGCTCCTTGAAAGCAAGCTGGCAGTTTTTCCCCCAAGGTGAACACCTCCCATAGTTCTGAACACATTTGTTTCCTTCCTTTCCCTTTTTTTCTTTTCTGGGAAAGATCTCGGTGGCACCAGGACTCAGCACTTCCCACGCTCGAACGTCTAGGCTTTGAGATCTTGGCGTGTTGTGTGAAAGCAAACCACAGTGACATCATGCAGAGTGTTGTCCCTCCATCTTAACCTCTCCCTCAACTTCAGAAGGACACTGACCACCTGCTGGTTAGTGGTGCCACTCTCTGGTCAGAAAACTTCAGTGCTATCACGAGTCTTCCTGATGAGGTCAGGAATGCCAACACAATGCGTAGGGGCTGGCTTCTAAAGCAAGCACAGACGAATGTTGGAAGAGAATCTCCTACCCCAGCTCTGGTTTGTAAGCATGGAAATCCTTCCCCTACCTGCTGCCCTGCTTGCAAGAATCTGTGATCGCTTCTGACCAGATCACCCACCGCAGTCCACTATGGGATCCTGTGTGTAAGCTTTCTTTTCTTTCTTTTGAGATTTATTTTATTTATTTGAAAGGCAGAGAGAGGGAGAGGCAGAGAGAGAGAGAGGTCTTCCATCCACTGGTTCACTCCCCTAAAGGCCACAATGGTCAGAGCTGGACTCTGCCTGCTGAGCTGACTTCCTGTAGGTCTCCTGGGAGCCCAGGAGATCTGGCCCACCCCTGTAGGGCCGAGGTCATTGGCTTGGAGAGCCACTCTTGACTAGATTCCTTGATTTATGCAAAACTCCCAGGATGGGGACTGGGTGGAGAGAATTCTCTAGCTGTTTTCCCCAATCCACAGAGTACAAATTTCTCCTTGAACATTTATGGACCCTAGAGTCTCCTATAGCTGTTTGTCTCAGGAGAGGCAGAAAGATTGGAGTTAGGATTGGAGAAAAAAGGAATCATGTCCTTTCCAACTTCCCATAATCCTACCCATCCCCTGCATTCAGCATTGTTTTTTCATGGCGAAAACAAGAGCAAACCAAACAAAATCCCTGAAATACCCTAGCAAAAGGGGGATAACCCTGCATCCACACCCAAAGTGCTAGGCAGCCACTAAAATGAACTGGGTAAATCTATGCATGTGTGTAGAATGGTGTTCACAATACATAGCACAAAGTAGAGGAGAAATTTCAGAACATAACGAACTCTATGAATCCATTTCAGAAATATTCAATGTGTGTATATTTGTACATCATAGGTTTTTAATTGTAAGGAAAAGTAGTTTGGGTCAGCTTGAACAAAAAATTAAAAATTAAATAGTTTTTTTGGATGAGAACTGAGACACCTGATCAACTGGTGGCACATGGGTAAGCACCAAGATCCAGAAAAGGAAAGGAAAAGACCAGGGCTACAGTGGGCACCAGTGGCAGCAGTGCCCTGATCTGCTCTTTAGATACTGCCAGAGAAGTGGCCCAGTTCCCAGCCCCCAGTCCCTCCATTGGAGAGAGACTCTGATGGCCTTGACTTGGGTCAGTTTTCCATTCCTGGATCATTGATCATGTCTAAGAAAGATTGGAAATGCATGGAGAGTTCTCCAGAGTCTCCAAGATCTATCCCTGGGTATCTTGGGTCATTTCCAAAGAGGGGACTATTATTGGGGGGCCTAGTTGCAACCACACAAGGAATCCATAGCATGTTATAAACACACACACACATACACACTCCAAATAGATTTGGATGGCCATCAGATGGTGGGAATAGACGAAAAAGGCAGAATGTTTCTCTTTTTGCCTGAAACACTTTAATATTCATAGAATTATTTATAGTGAAATATTATTAGGCAAAACGAAAGAAATGGTGGTGGGAGAGAGGTAGGAAAAGAAGAAGGAAAGGAACATATTGCAAGCCTCTAAGTCATCTATAATTTTGTCTGCAGGAGACAAATTGAATCTTTTTCACTGATGCTCTACATTCCTTCCAAGGTGGAGGAAGGCGCTCACCCTAAATCCACAGACATGTGGCTCGGCAGTCAGGGTCTGCTGGGGTCTCTTTCTTGTCTCTTCTCGAGCAATAGTCCCGTGACTCACTGAGTAGTCACTAACGTTGAGGGGAGAAATGTCACTGGATTTAGAGGCACGGTATCTGTTCACAGCTCTGGCTCCACTTCTGCTTCCTCCTCAGTATAAGGTGAACAGCAGTCTCAGCTTTCTTTTCCCCTCTAATCTACCCAACCTTCAGCCATACATACAGTAAAAGACCCCCAGTGAGAATGAGCTACTACTCATACATGTGCTAAGGCTTGGTTTAAGTGGATCTCCCGTTGATTGGCTTGCTGAACCTTGCTCCCTGTAGGGTATTAAGAGAGCAGACACTTAATCCAACTGTGGCATTTAAAGGTTATGCATTTCCTTATGACAAGTATGTTCTGGGGAACGCAGCATTCAGTGTTTGTAGTTATGTGAACATCATGGTGTGTACTTACATGGACCTAGATGTTATAGTCTATAGCACACCCAGGCCACTGGTATAGCGTTTTGCTTCTAGGGCACAACCCTGTACTACATGTGACTGTACTGAATAGTGTAGGCAATTGTGACACAATAATAGGTATTCGTGTGTCTAAACAGCTAAAAGGTACTGTAAAAGAACTACATAAAGGGTCAAGAATGGTGTGTCTGTGTAGAGTACTTATCATAAATGGAGCTTGAAGGACTGGAAATTGCTCTGGGTGAGGCAGAAAATGAGTGGTAAGTAAGTGAATGTAAAGACCTGGTGCATTACCTTAGCTCTTGTACTTTATACACACTGTACACCTGGAGCACAATAAACCTATTAAAAAGTTTTCTTTCCTCAACAATAAATTAACCTCTTACTGTAACTTTTACTTTATAAACTGTTCAATTTTTTTAAACTCCTGACTTCTGTATGACACTCAGCTTAAAGCACACATTGTATAGCTGTATAAAAATTCTTTTTATCCTTATTCAATAACCTTTTTCTAATCTAAAAATCTTTTTTATTTTTTACTTTTTAAGTGTTTTGTTAAAAACTAAGACACAAGGGGCCAGCACTGTGGCGTAGTGGATTAGGCCGCTGCCTGCTGTGCCAGCATCCCATATGGGTGCAGATTCGAGTCCTGGCTGCTCCACTTCTGATCTAGCTCTCTGCTGTGGCCTGGGAAAGCAGTAGAAGATGGCCCAAGTGCTTGGGCCCCTGCACCTGCACAGGAGACCGGAGGAAGCTCCTGGCTCCTGGCTTTGGATTAGTGCAGCTCCAACTGTTGCATCCAACTGGGGAGTAAACCAGCAGATGGAAAACCTCTCTCTCTCTCTCTCTCTCTCTCTCTCTCTCTCTCTCTGCCTCCCCTTCTCTCTCTGTGTAGCTCTGACCTTCAAATAAATAAATAAATCTTTTAAAAAAATCTAAGATACAAACACACACCTTAGCCTAGACCTTCATGGGTCTTTCTTGTCTCTTCTCGAGCAATAGTCCCATGACTCACTGAGTAGTCACTAATGTTGGGGGGAGAAATGTCACTGGATTTAGAGGCAGAGTATCTGTTCACAGCTCTGGCTCCACTTCTGCCTTCCACCTTCACATCTGTCCCATTGGGAGGTCTTGAGGGGCAAAAAGATGTGGAGTTGGCATCTCTTATGATAGCAACACCTTCTAGAGGAACTCCTGAAGGACCTGCCTGAAGCAGCTTTATGGTTAAATATATATAAATATTTAGAGGAGTATACTTTAAAGTAGAACCAGAAGGTATAGCATGGTAAATGCATAAGCGAGTACCACAGTCTTTTATTATTATCAAGTATTATAAATTAGACATAATTATATGTTCTCAATAGGTCGGATATCCCCATCCCTATGTGAAATACTTGGGAACAGAAATCTTTCTAATTTCTATTTTGAATATTTGCATATACATAATGAGATAACAGAACTGGGACTCTAGGCTAAACATAATATTCACTTATGTTTCATGTACATCTTCTACACACAGCCTGAAGATAATTTTATACAATAATTTTTTAAAGATTGACTTTATTTATTTGAAAGATGGAGTGACAGAGAGAGAGAGATGAAGAGAGAAAGAAATCTTCCATCCACTGGTTCACTCCCCAAATGGCTTCAATGGCTGGGGCTGGGCCAGACCAAAGGCAGGAGCCAGGAACTCCATTCAGATCTCCCATGTGGGTGGCAGGGGCCCAAGCACTTGGGCCATCATCTACTGATCTCCCCGGTGTATTAGCAGGGTGCTGAACAGAAGTGGAGCAGCAGGGACTCAAACTGGCATTCCAATAAGGGCTTAACCTGCTATGCCACACTGTCAGCCCTTACACAGCATTTTTAATAATTTTGTGCGTGAAAACAAAAAGTTCAAATTGTGAGATTTTTCCACTTGTGATGTCATGCTGATGCTCCCATTTTGGATGTAGGAGTCTTTTCAATTTCATATTTTCAATTACTAAATGGTCCACCTGTACTTTTAGAAGATTGGCAGCCCAGTAGACTTATTTACACCAGCAACACCACCAAAGCACCTGATTTAGATGTTGCACTATGACTTTAAAATAGCTACAGCGGGCCGGCGCCATGGCTCAATAGGCTAATCCTCCACCTTGCGGCGCCGGCACACCGGGTTCTAGTCCCGGTTGGGGCGCCGGATTCTGTCCCGGTTGCCCCTCTTCCAGGCCAGCTCTCTGCTATGGCCAGGGAGTGCAGTGGAGGATGGCCCAGGTGCTTGGGCCCTGCACCCCATGGGAGACCAGGAAAAGCACCTGGATCCTGGCTCCTGCCATCGGATCAGTGCGGTGCGCCGGCTGCAGCGGCGGCCATTGGAGGGTGAACCAAAGGCAAAGGAAGACCTTTCTCTCTCTGTCTCTCTCTCTCACTGTCCACTCTGCCTGTCAAAAAAAAAATTAAAAAATTAAATAAAATAAAAAAATAAAATAGCTACAGCATCACTGGGTGATAGGAATACTTGAACTCCATGACAGTTTTATGAAACTATTGTTGTCCACACAGCCCATTGTTAGCTTATATATTATCATTCTATACTGTTTCCTTTCTATACCAGTTTCCTTTATTCTAAACATCTTACATTAGTATGATGCATTTGTTAAAATTAATAAAGTGATACTAATACACTGTCATTCCTTAAAGTCTATAATTTCTTTAGATTTCCTTAGTTCTTCATCTGCGTAGTCTTTGTTCCACACTTTCATCCAGGAGCCTATGTTAAGATAACCTGCCCTGTCTCCTTGAACCCCACTATACTGACAGTTTCTCAGTCGTTCCTTGTTTTGCTGTCTTGGACAGGTTTGAGGAGTCCCGCCAGGTGTTTTATAGGATGCCCTGTAATGGGACAGCTCTGACATTTGTCTCATGATTATATTGGGTATGAGATCTGGGGAGGAGAAGCGCAGAGGTGAAGCGCCTCTCCTTAAATCACATTATGAACGTGACACTTTGCTGTTGAAGCTGACCTTGATTGCTCGCAGGGGCCGCGGCTTCTCCACTGTACAGTTACTCTTCTCCTCCACTCCTTTTCCATTCTGTGCTCCCCATGAGCCTTCCCAGAAGCACTGGGTGATTAGGTGCTCCCTCCTTGAAGACAGAGTGTTGTATAAATTGTTTGGAATGCTTCTGCATAAAGATCTGTCTCTTCTCCTCCACTTATTTATTTTTTTAATAATTTATTTATATCAGTGTAGACTCAGGGATATTTATTTTGTACTTTGGGCTATCATCCAATACTCCTTTATTTATTTGCTCAAATTGTTCCAACTTTGCCAATTGGGAGCTCTTTCATTTGGCTCCTGGGTCCCTTTGGCATACCCCAAACAATGGCTTCATTTTCTTTGTTCATTTGAGAACTTCCTTACTTTCTGGCACTGTGTGGTGCTCTAAGCTTAACTCATCCTTTTCCTGTCTCAGACATAGAATCATCCACTTCTCTAAGGAGGCCTGGCTCCCATTGTAGGAGAATGGTGCTAGCAATGAAGAACTAAGATGAATGTCTCGTTCTGAAGTGTGAAGAAAAATCACCACGTTCCCTTTGATTTACCCCCAGACTGAGTCAGCCACGACTTGCCACTGTTGGCTAGTGCCCCTGCATCACCTGCCTTCTCATACACACACTCTTTCTAGAAGTTTCTCTCTCTCATTACTACCAGCAAATTTAGATGTTTAAAACTTCCACTGGATAAAATTTCTTATTTTAGAACCGGAATATGGTGAATTAATGAGTAACTTTTGAGAAGAGCTAAGGCAAGGGAAAGAAAATTGAGCATCACTGAAATCCATTTCTATTTCCTGTCAAAGATATCACCTTGCTTCAGGTTTCCTACAGAGACACAAATGCATCCCATACTGCTCCTATGATTGTGTGGGGACACTTTGATCTCACCAACAAACAGATCTCTAGAATTGTTCTTTTTACAACACTGAAAAATAGTGTATGGGAAGTTAACCCATTAAAATCAAGCAGTGAAAGGTTTGAGGAATAGTCCTTAAAACAATGAGAGGTCTGGTATCAGATCAGAGCTATAACTCGACTGCAGGGCCTGTGCCCATCACGGTGCACGTAGCCATCTAACCCCCTACAGGCGGCAGGGGTCCTGTGGGGCTTCTCCTGTGAAACTACCACCAATTTGTCATTTCTTTGGTCGACCCCCAGCATCTTCCCTTTCACATAAGCTGCTCTGCTCCTCTGCCAGCCCCACCAGGCCTTCCCTGTCACTGGCTTGATTTTCTGCCAGTCCTTCTTATGTCGCTGTCCAGTGAGTGATGTGTCTTGCTGAGGATAGAACACACAGCCTTGTACCCTCATTGAGACTTAAACAGATGAAGTAGAACTTATGAAATATGTTTCCTGCAAGAATCACTCATATTTTTGCTCTGCTCAAATTATAAAAGGAAAAGGCACAAAATGAAAATAGTATATCCTATCCTAAGTGCAAACCCATTCCCTTTTCTTATCAGAATTTGCTTATTTATTTTTTAAGATTTATTTATTTATTTGAAAGAGTTACAGAGACAGAGGGAGACAGAGAAAAAGAGAGAGATCTTCCACCTGTTGGTTCACTACCCAAGTAGCCTCAACAGCCAGAGCCAGACCAGGCCAAAGCCTGGAGCCAGGAGCTTCATCCTGGTCTTCCATGTGGGTGCAGGGGACTAAGCACTTGGGTCATCTTCCACTGCTTTCCCAGGCCATTAGCAGAGAGCTGGATCAGAAATGGAACAGCTGGGACTCCAACTGGTGTTCGTGTCACAGGCGGTAGTTTAACACACCATGCCGCAATGCTGGCACCAGAATTTTTTTTAAAGATTTACTTATTTATGGGCCAGTGCTGTGGCACCGTTAGTTAAGCCTCTGTATGCAGTGCCAGCATCCCATATGGGCACCAGTTTGTGTCCCAGCTGCTCCACTTCTGATCCAGCTCCCTGCTAATGCACCTGGGAAAGCAGCAGCAGATGACCTAAGTACTTGGGCCCTGCACCCATGTGGGAGACACAGATGAAGCTACCGGATCCTGGTTTCACCCTGGCCCAGTCATTTGGGGAATGAAGCAGCAGATGGAAGATCTCTCTGCTTCTACCTCTCCCTGTCTGTAATTCTACCTTTAAAAAAAAAAAAAAAAAAAAAAAAAAAAAAAAAAGATTTATTTGAAAGGTGGAGGGGGTAGAGACATTTTCCAACTGCCAGCTTACTCCTCAGTAACAACGACCAAGGCTGGGCCCAGCCAAAACAAGGAGCCAGGAGCTTCATCCTGGTCTCCCACACAGGTAGCAAGAACCCAAACACTTGGACTATCTTCCACTACCTCCCCAGGTGCATTAGCAGGAAGCTGGATTGGAAGTGGAGTAGCCAAGACTCAAAATGGTACTCTGATATGGGATGCAGGCGTCACAAGCAGAGGCTTAACCTGCCGTATCACAATGCCAGCCCATCCTGCTTCAGAATTTGAGCAGGTGGAATCATGTGCACAAAGGAAAACATACAGACTTTGAAGTCAGCAGAACTGAATTTTAATCCTGGCCCAATCATTCACTGACTATGTGACCTTAGACAAATAGCATACCTCTCAGAGCTAATTTTTTACATCTATAAAATAACACAGATTTTACCTAGAGGAAGGATAACATCCTATCTCACAAGGTGGCTGCAAAAGGGATTCTTTAAGTCGTATAATAAATTCCACCTCCTTTTCTTCGCTCCTTTCCTAATAAACTCTACATGGGAGAAAATAATCCCATAAATTACCCGATTTTTGTTACTCTTCTGCAGCCAATTATTTCTTTCCAGTTTGTTAGGCAGGAGTCACAGAATAATAAATGTGTTCATTTTATGAAAGAGGAAACTGTGACCCTGGAGATGCAGTGACTTACCCAGAGTCAAGTCACGGAAAGCTCGGATGTGATCCTAGAAGTTTTCCAACTAGTCATGGAATGCTCACTGAAGACCTACTGTCTGTCTGTCGCACACTGCGTAAGTGCAGGAATGTGAAACTGGAGAAACAATGGAGTTCAGAGACTTCCAGGAGAGATGAGCACACTCAGCACACATGTCCAATCATGTGATGTATGCTAAGATTCCTCTTGCCCAAAGTATTTAAAAGACCAGGGCTGCATGCACACCAGCATACAAATGTGACAGTCAATTGCTTCTGACTAAAGAGGATGCAGAACGCTGTAGGTGGAATCATAACAGGGGGGAAATGGCTTACTATGGGATTTTCCATCATCCTAAAGCCTTAGTCAGTCACGATCATTTCATCCTGCAGACATTTTTAGAGGGCCTGCTATGTGTATAACATCATGTGTGGAACCAGGGAGATAAAGAGAAGGTAGTAGATGGCCACCTCAAAATTCAGGGATCAATCCAGCTCTCTGCCGTGGCCTGAGAAAGCAGTGGAGGATGGTCCAAGTGCTTGGGTCCCTGCACCCGTGTGGGAGACCAGGAAGAAGCTCCTGGCTCCTGGCTTCGGATCAACACAGTTCAGGCCGTTGCAGCCAACTGGGGAGTGAACCAGAGGATGGAACACCTCTCTCTCTCTCTCTCTCTCTCTCCCTCTCTGCCTCTCTGCCTCTCTGCCTCTCCTTCTCTCTCTGTGTAACTCTTTCAGTAAAATAAATAAATAAATCTTTTTTAAAAAATTCAGGGATCAAAGAAGAGCAGACAGCTCCCTGGGCCTTCAGTGTACACATTTTGAGGAAATCGCAGGGGTAACCCAAACTTAACTAAAGCACTTGTTGCTTTGAATGCAAGTGTATCTCATCAAGAGAGAGGAACCTTCTTTGAAATGCCACAGAATTTGGAAGGTAATCCTTATAACTTTATCAAGATTTGTAGTTAATCTTTGGTTAACATGAATAAGCAGTCTGAATTGCCATGGTTGAGAATTGATTTCTAATACATATTGGTATCATGCAGTTGATTTTCATCATTTTTTTTTTTGACAGGCAGAGTTAGACAGTGAGAGAGAAAGAGAGAAAGGTCTTCTTTCCATTGGTTCACCCCCTAAATGGCTGCTACAGCCAGCGCGCTGCGCCAATCGAAGCCAGGAACCAGGTGCTTCCCCCTGGTCTCCCATGGGGTGCAGGGCCCAAGCACTTGGGCCATCCTCCACTGCCTTCCCGGGCCACAGCAGAGAGCCAGACTGGAAGAGGAGCAACCGGGACAGAATCCAGCTCCCCAACCAGGACTAGAACCCGGGGTGCCGGTGCCGGTGCCGGTGCCGGTGCCGCAGGCAGAGGGTTAGCCTCGTGAGCTGTGGCACCGGCCGATTTTAATCATTTTTAAAAAGACTTATTTATTTATTTGAAAGTCAGGGTTACAGTGAAGAATTAGGAGCAGAGAGAAAGAGAGAGAGAGCATCTTCTATCTGCTGGTTCACTTCCCAAATGGCTACAACAGTCAAGACTGGGCCAGGCCAAACCCAGAAGCTAGGAGCTTCATCCAGGTCTCCCATGTGGGTGCAGGGGCCCAAGGATTTGGACCATCTTCCATTGCTTTCCCAGACTTATTAGCAGGGAGCTGGATCGGGGGGCGGGGGTGGAACAACCAGGACTTTGAACCAGTGCCCATATGGGATGCCAGCACTGCAGGTGGTAGTTTTATCCACTACACTGCAGTGTGGGCCCCCTGCAGTTGATTTTTATTTTCTTTTCTTTTTTTTTTTTTTTAAGATTTATTTATTTTACTTGAAAGTCAGAGTTATACAGAGAGAGGAGAGGCAGAGAGAGAGAGAGGTCTCCCTTCTGATGGTTCATTCCCCAATTGGCTGCAACGGCTGGAACTGCACCAACCCGAAGCTGGGAGCCAGGAGTTTCTTGCAGGTCTCCCACATGGGTGCAGGGGCCCAAGCACTTGGGCCATCTTCTACCGCTTTCCCAGGCCATAGCAGAGAGTTGGATCAGAAGAGGAGCAGCTGGGTCTTGAACCAGCGCCCATATGGGATGTGCCATAGCACCGGCCCCGAGTTGATTTTCAAACCTTAGATTTTTCTCTGAGCTGGAAGTAGAAATAATAGTCTCTCTCTCTGTCTGTCTACATAACGCATAAAAATGGTAAAATTTGTGTACATACATAATCTTTCACCATCTTATTAACAACTAGTTTGCCACTGTTGAAATGGAATAGCAGTTATCAAATTAATATTCCAAGTAAACCAATACCTATTAATGGGTTTTTCTCCTGGTTTTATTTTTCTTGCAGCTTCTAAACCATTTTCTCTTAAAATAAGCCAACCTCCAAAATGTGAGGGTGTTAGTGTCAGCACATAACAGAACTGATGGACTAATCAATTTTTTTGCTTTTTAGTGTTATCTACAGGCCTAGATAAACATTATTTATTCATTTTTCTTTGGAACCAGCTTGATGGAACTTTACTGAAGGGATGTGAGATACTGTTTTATTTCTATAAATATCTTCTAGTAGTGGGTATAGAAGGCAGGAAAGAAGTGTTGCTTTCAAAGATTTATAATGGCCTCAATTATAATACTTTGAAGAAAGGAAGTGGAGAGAATAATAAATATTCTGTTGATGTCTTTCCTCCAAGTCTGTTAAGGTCTACCTTCCCCCAAAATGTCCCTTGAGTTAAATCAGAAAGAAGAAAAGGGGACTGTCTCCTTTTATAAATTCCATTTTTGCAATACCAAGAGATCTGAAATGGATGGCGGAACTGTTAAAACAATTTGTGATAGAAAAACTCCTCCTAGGTCACAGTGTCTGCACGCAGGGTTTGTGCAACCTAATCTAAAGTTATCCATTCAAGTCATGGTGCCTCTCCACCCCAGCAGCACACTGTAAGCGCGGAGTTTAGCCCATAGAATTGTGAGATAAGAGCTGGTGTTTGTTATAAATAATGTCTTTCCCGGGGAGACTTGATCACAGAAAAGCCTTTCCTAAGTAAATGCTCCAGGGAATGGCAAGAATTGATTGCCCTGTAGAAAAGATCTTTCCCTAAAGGTCAAATCCACTCACTCTGAAGCACAGGGAGTTATTTAAGTTCAAAAGTAGTGAGTTATGCCACAGCTCCTTCTCCCCCCTTCATTTGTAAAGACAACATCATATATAAATCCATACCTCTTCTTGAGGTTTGTATCTACGCTGAAGAATAAAACCATTCCAAGATCAAACTCTATCAGTGATACCAGCGCTAAGGAAAGTTAAGTGATTGGTATCTCTTAACATATTCTGTTCACCTCAGTGTAATAAATACTTCTTGTTGTTAAAAAAAGGGGGGGGGGGAATCAGTAAGGTGACATTTTTCAGATCATAAAATACAAACTCCAACACATGGTCTCGCATCTCTAACTCTGCTCTGTGCCTGGCCATTGCTGCAGGTTTGACTCACATGCATTCCACAAAACATCTAGTATAGACCAAGGGATTGTTCTGTCAATATAGGAAAAGGAAACATTTCTTTTGTTTCTATGAAATTTTGAAGTATTCCACTAATGATTCTATGTTTCTTTCATTTGTATCTGGATAACAGAATAAGAGCTAAAGTAAAATAAAATTGGTGTCATTTTGTGACAGTTGACAGCATTTGGAAAGATTCGTGCATTAACCAATGAGGTCTTCTACTCTGATCACTTATTTTTTATTTATTTATTTATTGACAGGTAGAGCTAGACAGTGAGAGAGAAAGAGAGAAAGGTCTTCCTTCCATTGGTTCACCCCCTAAATGGCTGCTATGGCCGGCCCGCTGCGCCAATCCGAAGCCAGGAGCCAGGTGCTTCCTCCTGGTCTCCCATGCAGGTGCAGGGCCCAAGCACTTGAGCCATCCTCCACTACCCTCCCGGGCCACTGCAGAAAGCTGGACTGGAAGAGGAGCAACCAGGACAGAATCCGGTGCCCCAACTGGGACTAGAACCCAGGGTACCAGTGCCGCAGGTGGAGGATTAGCCTAGTGAGCCGTGGCGCCAGCCGATTACTTATTTTTTTTTAAAGATTTATTTTATTTATTTGAAAGAGTTACAGAGAGAGGTAGAGACAGAGAGAGAGAAAGGAAGAGAGGTCTTCTGTCCACTGGTTCACTCCTCAAATGGCTGCAACAGCTGGAGCTGAGCAGATCCGAAGCCAGGATCCAGGAGCTTCTTCCAGGTCTCCCACATGGGTGCAGGGGCCCAAGCACTTGGGCCATCTTCCACTGCTTTCGCAGGCCACAGCAGAGAGCTGGATCAGAAGTGGCAGCCAGAACTCAAACTGGTGCCCATATGGGAGGCCGGCGCTGCAGGCTGGAGCTTTAACCTGCTGTGCCACAGCGCCAGCCCCCCGACCACTTATAAAGCCTATCTTTGAAGAGAAGCTGCTGCCACAGAGCATTTGGTCTTTCCAGTTTTGCCTTGTTTGGCTTCTTAGCCAACAAGATTTTCTTTTTCTCAAACTGAGCTCCATCCTCAGACATGGCAAACCAGCATGACCTGCTTGCTGCTCTGGCCTTGAGATGTGAAAATGGAGGATCCCTCTCTCAAGTGTGCTCTCAGAGCCCTCCCACCTCCTAAATAATTAACACAGAGCAATTGCTTGGGAGCTTTCTATTCCTCTCCATGAGGTTTTGTTCTGGAATTCAAGCGAGCCCGTGTGCCTGCCCTATGCGGGGCATCCACACGGAGCCCTCTGAGCAGAGCTCAAGAACTTTCTCGCAGCAGGCCCAGGCCGCCGGGCCGCTCTGGGCAAGCATTCACTCATCGCACGGCTTCCTGTTGCCTCAGCCTTGAGCCCTGAACCTCTCTGTCTTTCACTCTCAGAGCCGCATCTCCACTGACTCCTCCTCACCCGCTGGAGACCTGAATTCTGATGGAAGAAGAACCTGCCCAGGCTGTACCCAGGAGACCCACCTGCTCCCATCTGCAGGGAATAGCAGACAGCAATTCTTCCTGCAACTTTGGGGCCGCTAAATCTGCCTTCCAACACATCCCCACAATCCCTGCTCACTGCCCAGGTGTTCTGTGTGCTGGTTCTCTCTCTCTCTCTCTCTCTCTCTCTCTCTCTCTCTCTCTCTCTCTCTCCACACAGCTCTGCATGTTTCCCGCACGGTCTTTGCAGCCTTTCTCTGCCCTGCCCTCAGTAAACCTGTCCTACAGGGAGCAAAATCCTTGATATCTTTAGCTGCTTCCCTAAAGAGCCCATCTTGGCCCTGACACTAACCCCCGCCACGGGCAGCTGCTGGCCCCAAGGACAGCTCCTCTACGGCAGGCTGCCCGTGCTCCAAGTGCCCAGAGTCTGGAAGCAGGGTTTTGTCTAGTGGGATTCACACTGCCAACCCCTGCACCATTCTTCCTCTAGCCCAAGGGAAGATGAGCCCACCTGTGCCTCTGAGCCTCCTGGCACTCAGCCTGTGCCCCACTTCACCGTCTGCACCTTGTCCCTGTCCCTCTCACTGAAGGTTTTACCCAGGCACTTTCATTTCCACGCCTCAGCCTCCGTCCACCCCGGGTGGCTTCACATCCAGGTGGCTCACTTCCTAGCGTTCTGTTCTCAGTCTCTAATCTCCTGGTCGATCACCACACCTGCCCCTGTCCAGTCTCCCGGGCACACGGCTGTGGCCATGTGACCGAGTGCCAGCCAATCAGATGTGAGTGTGAGCTGTGTGTGCCACCTCCTGGCTTGGGCCCCTGAAGCTTCTCTGACCTGGTGCTCATGCGTTTTCCCCTTCAGCTGCCCAGAGTGGAGAGCTTCGGGGTAGCCGTGGGTCGCCCTGGTGAGGGGAGCATGGGCTCTTGAGTCACCATCTGTAGCCTGTAAGGTATCCCTCCAGTCACACTGTGTTTCTTCCATTTGTATCAAGGTAACAGAACAAGAGATAAGGAGAATAAAGTTGGCAGCATTTTATGACATTTAACAGCATTTGGAAAGATTCATGCATTAACCAATGAGGCCTCCTACTCTGATTATCAGCCTATTATGTGGGTGAGAATAAATTTGTCCTGTATTAAGCTACTGAGACTCTAGAGAGCATTTTTTTTCTTTTTAAAAATTTATGTATGTATCTGAAAGGCAGGGTTACAGAGAAAGAAAGGGAGAGAGAGAGAGGTCTCCCATCTTATGATTCACTCCCCAAATAGCCACAATGGCCAGAGCTGGGCTGGTCTGAAGCCAGGAGCCAGGTGCTTCTTCCAGGTCTCCCACATGGGTGCAGGGACCCAAGGACTTAGGCCATCTTCTACTACTTTCCCAGGCACATTAGCAGGGAGATACATCAGAAGTGGAGCAGCAGGGACTCGAACTGGCCACAATGATGGCCCCTGGAGAGCATTTCTTCCAGAACCTAGCCATTGCCTTAAGTAACAGACCTTGCCACTCATCCCAAATGTTTGATTTCACCTTTACTTGCCCCACCCCAAAGACCACAAGTCAAATGTGAGAATCAAGTAAGGTCAGGAATTCAATCACCTTGATTTCTGATCCAATTCTCCTTCCATAGCTTTTTTGTAATACCCCCGGCACACATACCCCCTCCTCATCAGCCGCTCCTTGTCTTCCCTTCCTTCCCTCTTCATCTCAGCCACCTCCTACCAACATCTTCAGCTCCTTTGCCCATTGTTCTCCTGCTAAGTTTGTCTAGAAAATTCTCTCCCCACCCCCTTGGAGCCTAGCTCTCCACCTTCTCTGAGTTGGCCCAGAGAGCAGGTGCTGCGAGGACCCACTGTGGCAGCAGCTGAGCAGTCCTGGTGCTGTCAGGGAGCCCTAGGCTACTTGATCAGTCCCCACTCCTGTGCGCCACTCTCCAACCCCTGACTGTGTGCCGCACCCCTCCCCAGCCATGGGCCTCCACCTCCCACTGATGGCATCTTCTCCCTCCCTTTCCTCTGCCACCCTCGAGCTCAGAAGATAAGCCAGGCCACCTTCCATCTAAGGCCACGTCCGACACTGACACTCTTTCCTCTCCCCTCTAGACTCCCAGGAGCATCCAATCTGCAGCGCCCCTCTCCTGCACCCACAGGTATTCCTTCTCGGATGTTCCCATTCCTCTCCAAGGGCACTGCACACACTGCCTTCCCTCTTTCACCTCCTCCTTCCCTTCACAGATAAGCTTCCTGAAAGCGTGCCTCCCTCACTCCCTCTCCTTCCTCTCACTCCCCCACCCACTCATATCTGCCTTCCTGTGCCAGTGAAGCTGTTCTCATCAAGGCCACCAACAGCCTGCTTAAATCCAGTGGACACCTTCCAATGCTTCTCGTATTTGTCCCTCTGCTGCCTTCCACCAGGCTGCTCATCTCCTCCCTTTGAAACCATCTTTCTCAGCCAGCGCCACCATAGCTCAATAGGCTAATCCTCCGCCTGTGGCACCGGCACACCGGGTTCTAGTCCCGGCCGGGGTGCCGGATTCTGTCCCGGTTGCTCCTCTTCCAGTCCAGCTCTCTGCTATGGCCCGGGAGTGCACCTGGCTCCTGGCTTCAGATCAGTGGGGTGCGCTGGCCGCACCGGCCAACGGAAAAGGAAGACCTTTCTCTCTATCTCTCTCTCACTGTCTGCTCTGCCTGTCGAAAAATAAATAAATAAAAAAAAGAGAAACCATCTTTCTCCTTGATTTCCGTGACTTCCGACTCTTCTGATTGTTCTCCTGACTCTCTGGCTATACCCTCTCCATTTACGTCTCCATTTAGCGTCTTCTTTCTTTAAATGTTCCCCAGAGTGCTTTCTGCCTTAGGCATTCTCGGATCTCTATGTGCACACCGAGTGGGCAATCTTATCCTCTGTTATATCTTCAATGATTCTTTCATCAGATGGTTTCCAAATGAAAGTATCCATCGTGGATTCGTCTCCTGAGCCCGGGAGTCGCATATACAACTTTGTATTGAGCATCTGTCTCCCATTAGATGTTCCTATGACACTTGAATCTCACATTTTCCACAGCTAAGCTCATGATTTACTCTCTCTCTGTGCCCCAAAGCCTTTCTCCTGCAACTGTTTCTAGCCTAGCAAAAGCCCTCTCCATTCTCTCAGGAAGCTGCACCCAGAAATCCGGGGATCAGCCTTCTCTTTTCTCTCTTCTCAACCCCTACATCAACCCATCCATAGGTCCTGCGGATTCTCCTCCTAAATGCCACCCAAGTCTCCAAACATCTTTTAGCTCCTGCACACACTATTCCTGCCCGGGTCACCATTATTTCCTGTCCCGTATAGCCCAGAATTCTCTGAAATAGCCTCAAGGCTCTCATTCTTTCCCCTGAGTCATCCATTATCCACATGGCAGCCATGAGCAGCCTTGGAGCCATGAGGATCATGTGGGATTCCCATCTCAAGTCTAAGTATGATTTTTCCCCACCCCCCCTTAAAATGCTTTGCTGATTTCCTGTAATATCACGGTCTTCCTCCACCCTTTAATATCATGGTCAGTTCCTAGCTTGACCCAACCCAAACTTATAGAAGCAGAATCTGCCAGAAAAGTCCATTAGAATTCCACAACAGCACTGCCCGGGGACACTGGATTCCTCCCTGGAGAATTGAGTTCAGCTTGAGATGGGGCCTGGAAATGTGTATTCTAACCAGGCTGTCATGTGCCACTTATGGTCAGGATTATCAGGAAGGCATTGCCCTGGACTGTAATCTCCATAAAAGAAATAATCATTCCTACCCCTCCTATATGTGTTGCCTTTATATTTCAGCCCCACCACAGTGCCTGTAAAAGTATGTGTTAACAGAGAGAAGGGAGGAAGGAAGAGAAAGAAGGATACGTGAAATGTCTATGACTTTTATGTAGCTAATTAAGGAGCTTATGGTATAGCTTCCTGAGAGTTCAATTAGCAAAATTCAGTACAAAAGGGATAATTTATCCATACGCATGGGTAACCCAATTTGTTGCTGGTGAAGAATCCAATCAAGCTAATCATGTTTAAGATGCAGTTGAAGTTAGCTATACCTAGTGTTTCTCAAATCTGTGTAACATGTGGATCTGTTTAAAAACTAAAAACTTCCTGATGGGCCCCAGGGTTTATTTGTATTGTTTTTATTGTGAGGTTTCTTGAATTTATGTAAAGCTACATATAATTGCCATATACTTATAGACCTTATATTGCTACAAACCAAAACAAATGAAATGCAAACAAAAAACACAAACCCAATAGAATTCACGTGAACAACATTAATTTAATATGGTGGTTGAAATGGAATTGCTTCTCACCACGCGACTGCCGTACAGAGGAGCTTCCGTGTTTGGCTCGCCTTACTGTTTTGTGTATGAGTCATTTCTTCTGCAGCTCTCCCTCTTAGGTGACCATCCATATAAAGCAGCATATTTTTGTATTTAATTTTTAAAAGATTATTACCGAAGCAAAAGCCTATATGAAGTTTTCACAGAGAAGTTCCCTACCCCCAGAGAATGCATCCATGCAGTCCACTTGAGAAACACTTCTGTAGCCAATAGACAGACTTGGCAATTTGCCCAAATGGTGATCATTTGTACTCCTGCTCCTCAATTAAACAGAGAGGAAGCTGCTGGATATCCTGGGTTATCTTTTATTCCCAGAGCATAGAATGCTTGTCTTGAGCTATTGTTTTAGTTGAATGAGGCGATTCTGAACAGGGATCTCCATAGAATACAATGTGAGAATGTTGCAAAGAGAGCAACCTCTGACCAGAAGACTGTTCACAGGCTTGGTGGGAAATGTACCCCTGGCCCTCTAGCTCCCAGGCTAGAAGAGCCTTTGGCTCCCTCCTCTGTGTCCCTGTGAGTGTACTGGCTCTCTCCAGGTACTCTGCTTCTACAGGGACATGATGTGCTGACCAGTTTAGTCTATGGAGAGTTTTCATTCTGAGTCACATTAACAAATTGGCAGTCTGGCTTATGTGTGAGTCCCTTGGTGATTTAGATAATGCAAGTCCAACCCCAAACCTCTCACCTCCTCTGCAAGGAAATAGTCATACTGACTGCTATTGAAAGAACTGAACAAGATACGTTTGCAGTGCTTGGGCTCTCTCCCAGGGTAACACAGATTTGTGGTTCTTGGTGGATGGGGAATGGAGAAATCAGATCCCTAACTCTATGCTAAAATCCTTTTGACTGATATAAGAGTGAAATGTAAGTTGATAGAGGGTTGAATTTATATTAATATGTTGCATAAATTTCAATTCATCTCTAATGTATTTCTATAACATTGATGTATTTATTTTATATTACCCTAATAAAATGCCTGAAGCAAGGGAACTTTGTAAAGAGAAGGAGTTTACTTTTGCCCATAATTGTGGTTCAAGGTCAAGGGGCTGCATCTGGTGATGCCTTCTTGCTGTCTGAGGCCCCAGATACTGGAAGGCATCACATGGCAAGAGACAGGGAGCACATGCATGTGTCCTCTGGTGTCCCTCTCCTTACAAAGCCAGTAAGCTTCCAGCTGTGGGGGCTCCAGCACCCTGTTGACCTCATCTAATCCAGATCCCCACTCAGAGGCCCCACCTCTATACCTCTTACTACTTCCCAAAAGGGATTAAATACCAGCGTGTGAGCACTGGGGCCACGCTCAGACCACATCCAAGCCATCGCCATTGGCTGAAAACCAAAAGATAAACCAGAGTGGGGCGGGGTTTGCTTTGTGGGTCTTCTGAGTTTTTTTTTTAATTTATTTTAATTAATTAATTATTTTATTTATTTATTTATTTTTTGGTGGGGGGAAGAATAGTGCAGAATACCGCAGCGGTCTCAGATTCCTAACACAAAAGCCACTTCAGCGGCTGGCACCTTGGCCTGCTCTGCATAGTCCTGGGAGCACTCTTCAGAGTAGGAAATAATTTCCCAAAGGATCTGGAACACATTGCAGGATCCGGGGCAATGATGTCCTTGCATCCTAGTGCTCACGTGGCTCCTGAAACCAAGGAACATCTACCTCACGCTGTCAGTTGTGGTATCATTTTTGTATCGTCCGTCTCTTAGAACTGTTGGTGAATATGCACAAAGATAAAAAATTGCGCTAACTTGGATAAGTCCAGACTTCTTTGTATTCTTGGTTGCTATATTTTTTTTCCCTGAACATCATCACATTACAATATTTGTAGCACCCTAAAGTAGCTAATTTTCCACAGTCACAGGAATGTTATTATTTCAAACATTATTAAAGGAATTTCCAAGACACTTTTTTTTTAAAAAAGATTCATTTTATTTTATTTATTTGAAAGGCAGAGTTACAGAGACTGAGAGGGAGAGATAGAGAGAGATCATCTGTTGGTTCATGCCCCAAATGGCCATAATGGCCAGGGCTGGGCCAGGCCTAAGCCAGGAGCTAGGAGCTTCATCTGGGTTTCTCACATGGGTGCAAGGGGCCCAAGGACTTGGGCCATCTTCCACTGCCTTCCCAGGTGCATTAGCAGGAATCTGGATCAGAAGTGGAGCAGCCAGGACTCAAACTGGCACCCATATGGGATGCTGGCACTGCAGGCAGCCGCTCAACCTGTTACAGCTTAACCTGTTATGCTGGATCCACCCTTCTCTTCATTTTTTGCATAGAAACACAACTGTGCTTAAAACATTGCACGCATTCCGACCAGATCTTATGGAGCCCTTGACTACTTTTCACAGAGCTAAGAAGGAGTCAAAGAGGACTAGCTTCATTCTGTTGAGAGGGAATCCATCCATGGTGGTTCCCATCTTGCAGCTTCGGAAAGTTCCGTTTGTCAGAAAAAGCATCGATTCATTTTTTTTTAATTAATTAATTAATTTATTTTCATTCTTGTTACTGTTATTTGACTGGCAGCCTGGAATCTGAAGTCCTATGGCTGGCTAGCAAATTCATTTTGGTCAAGTCTGCCAAAATGATGTGTTCTCCATCATATCCAAAATACAATGTACCAGAGGCTGATGAGATCTACTGGGAGACTATGGTTATCATTTATGGTCAGGATACCTGAACTCAGATAAAGACCATCCATCCCTACAGGGTAGTCATTAGGGGTGGACGTTGTAGAACAGCTAGGGAGCTGCTGTTTGGGGCACCCACACCACACAATTGTGTGCCTGGTTTGAGTCCTGGCTGCCCAGGGCTTCTAATCCAGCTTCCTGCTAACATACCTGGGAGGGAGTGGGAGATTTCCCAAGGTACTTGGGTTCCTGCTACCTGTGTTACAGACCCAGATGGAATTGTTGGCTCCTGGTTTCAGCCCATTCTAGCCTTGGCTGTTGCAGGCATTTGGGGAGTGAACCAGCAGATAGAAGATCTGTCTTTCTCTCTCTCCCTCTCTGCTTCTCAGCCTTTCAAATAAGTAAATAAATCTTTTTTAAAAACAAACGCATTTGGCCGGCGCCGCGGCTCACTAGGCTAATCCTCCGCCTAGCGGCGCCGGCACACCGGGTTCTAGTACCGGTCGGGGCGCCGGATTCTGTCCCGGTTGCCCCTCTTCCAGGCCAGCCCTCTGCTATGGCCAGGGAGTGCAGTGGAGGATGGCCCAGGTGCTTGGGCCCTGCACCCCATGGGAGACCAGGAAAAGCACCTGGCTCCTGGCTCCTGCCATCGGATCAGCGCGGTGCGCCGGCCGCAGCGCGCCGGCAGCGGCGGCCATTGGAGGGTGAACCAACGGCAAAAGGAAGACCTTTCTCTCTGTCTCTCTCTCTCACTGTCCACTCTGCCTGTCAAAAAAAAAAAAAAAAAAAAAAAACGCATTTAGTATTGTCATATACTCATATATAGGAAACTAAAAGAGGTAACAAAAGATCAAGAGGCTTGGGAGTGTTCACCACCGTGATCAGTTCTGGAAAGTCATCATTATCTCTTAGGAATGATGCCAGCATTGGGTAACTTCAAGAGGATCCACATGTTTGTGTGAGCTCATGGACCCAGAGGACCAACATGTGATCATAGGAAACAGGTACTCAAATGACTAAGATACAGCACATAAGGGCTCTGAGGAAAGTGATTCCAAGATGCTGTGGGGGGAGAATAGACAGATGAGTGTGTGCTGTGAGTAGAGAGATGGGAGTGGAATATGATGAGCACCCAACTGACATTTCTCCCATGGGAGGTGTGTTGTGTGAGGTGATATCCTACCTGGGCTTTCTAGGATGAACAGGAGTTGGATGGGCACTCAATGGAGAAGAAATGGTTCAAGAAAAGGCCACCTGGATGTGATAGCTTGCCCAATTCCAAGGACTGACAGAGACAGGATATCAACATTGTGGAGATGGAGGGAGCTCAGATACTAGAGAGTGCAACCAGAGAGCACCAGAGAGGATGAAGAGACTGCCCACCTTTTGAGGACCTGAGAGTCCAAGTCTTATTCCCAAAATTGGTAAATAAAGTATTTTTCCTGCTTTTACTGTATACAAAATGTACCTCAGACACATCTATCCACAGGCTGAAATGTATGAATCTTGCTTAGATACTGATTTGCCCAGATATAAAGAAAAAAATATGAGGGCTGGCACTGTGACATAGTGGGTAAAGCCTGCACGCCAACATCCCATATGGGCATTGGTCTGTGTCCTGGCTGTTCCACTTCCAATGCAGCTCCCTGCTAATGATCTGGGGAAAGCAGTAGAAAATGGCCCAAGTGCTTGGGCCCCTGCCACACATGTGGGAGACCCAGACAAAACTCCTGGCTTCTGGCTTCCATCTGGCCCAGCCTTGATCATCACAGCCATCTGGGGAGTGAAGCAGCAGATGGAAGATCTCTCTCTGTTTCTCATTCTCTCTCTGTAACTCTGACTTTCAATTAAATAAATAAATATTTTAAAAAATGTCAATTTGTGACTGTAATATTTTATAATATTAAAAAATTACTAGTTTTTGGAATGATACTGATATTTGGCCATGTTTACAAAAAAAAGAGTCTCATCTTTTAGAGACACACACTGAAGTATTTAAAGATGAATGATATGATACCTTGCATTTGCTTTGAATAATCCAATATGATGCGAAAAGGAGGTCTTGGGGTGAAATAAGATTGGCCATGAGCTGATACCTACTGATGCTGCATACAAACAAGCTTATAAAACCATTTTCTCTGCTTTTTATAAATCCTTAAAGTTTTCTATTACAAAAAGGTAAGCAAACAAATAAACAAAAGATCCATTTGATGAGTTTGTCATACAGGAATGTCAGTCTTTTTTTTTTTTAAGATTTTATTTATTTACTTGAGAGGTAGAGTTACAAACAGTGAGAGGGAAAAACAGAGAGAGAGGTCTTCCATCTGCTGGTTCACTCCCCAGATAGCCGCAACAGCCGGAGCTGTGCTTATCCGAAGCCAGGAGCCAGAAGCTACTTCTTGGTCTCCCATGTGAGTGCAGGGGCCCAAGCATTTGGGCCGTCTTCCACTGCTTTCCCAGCCATAGCAGAGAGCTGGATCAGAAGTGGAGCAGTCAGGACTTGAACTGGTGCCCATATGGGATGCCAGCGCTGCAGGCAGAGAATTAACCTACTACACCACAGCACCGGCCCCAGGAGTGTCAGTCTTATACCCAGGCTCTTGCCTGTAGAATTACAGCTGTCCAGATTACTACTTACAATTAAGGTAGTTCAATTTTTAGCATTTCTTTTCTGTCTAAGGGATGATGTTGACAGAATAACAGACGTAGATTGTACTCACCTGTGGACTTCAGGATGTTTCTCAGTGCTTTACTTATGACCTAGTTAGTCCTCATGACTAGTCATTATTATTATCCCCATCTTACAGATGAGGGACAGACCAGGAATCCATCCAAGAGTCCACACACTTCACCAATATGCAATGTGCTTCTCAGTGGTGTATGGGTGTCAGGAAGAAAAATCTACCGAGTCAATCACATGTCTTATCAGCCATCTATTGCTGCCCAACAAAGGCCCCAAAACTTAGCAGCTTAACCAGCAACACTTATTCTCGCTCATAACACTGTGGGTGGACTGGGCAGTTTTATGTTTCCCCTCGGCCACTCATGAGGCTCTGCCCAGCTGGGACGACTGGTTCTGTTCTCCGTGGCAGAGCTGGAAGTCCCAGGAAGCTTAAAGGTGATGAGCGGCGAGGCCCTGTGGATTGGGTTTTGTGCTTTTCAAATATTAGTTTTTATTTATCAATCTTTACACACAAAACAGATCGAAAGCATGATTTCTTGAGTTTGTAATAAACCTGCTCTCCCTCAGACCTTCCCTGTGGTACCTGTCCAGCTCCCTACTAACAGCTATGTTGCTGACCTGTTTACTTACATCTTTTCTTATCTGCCCATCTTGTTTGTTACTGTCTCAATTTTATTGTTATGTCTCAATTTTCGATTAAAAGCACATGCAGTGTTTTTATTTATGGTTTTAGCTCTTGAGTCAGGTAGTATACTGAAATTATCCTTTCTTTCTTTTATTGTTCTTTTTTCTGAAGTTAAAAAATTACCTCCTCTTAAAATTAGTTTCTGAAAAATATTTGGTATCTTCCTACACACTGTACCTCCATAAGCTACTCCTTAGTACTGTTTTCCACACAATGAAATCTGCCAGAAAATTGATCTGTTCCCCCGCCACCACCACCATCTTTTGGTTTGATTGGGTTTGATTCTGGCCTTTGATGAAGGAACCCTTTCCGCAGTCCTTGGCTCCTGTCACTGTCAGCCTGCTTGCCCTGTTGGTCCATCACCCAGCTGTGCACCTGCAGCCTCTCTGACCAGCATCCTGAGGTTTTTCTTCGCTTTTCTGCTGTGTTTCCTGTTCTCTGAATCCCTCTTTCCTGTCTTCCTCCCTCGTTGCACAGGGGTGGAGGTGTATGCAGAGGGGGCTAAAGTGGGGATCTACTTATACTCCGAAAACAGGCTGAGAAAGGGCAAACAAGAGATTTCTGGTTTTGAAATCTGCAAGTGTAATAGTGTCTTGATTCTGTCCTTACTCTGGGTGAGAGTTATTTTCCCCTCAGTAACGTGACGGCATTGCTCCACCCTTTGTTCACATCTACTCCTGCTGTTCTAAGGACCAGTGATGCTCGGAGTCCTGATCCTTTGAATGTGAGCTATTTTTCCTGTAACGTTTTCTTTCTCCTGGTTTTTTGAAATTTCACAGTCATGCACATCAGGGTGAATCTTTTTTTCATTCATTTTGCTGGGTACTTGGGTGAGGTTGTTGTAGCCTTTAAGTCTAACATAACTTAAACCCTTATTTTGACAAAAGTGCACCCCCTTCCTTTCCTCTCTTTCTAGGACTCCTATTACTCAGAGAGTGGGCATACGTTTTATCATGATCTGCCAATGTTTGCGTCGCCTCTTTCTTATTGCACTGCTTTAGCCATTTTCCCAGAGGTTTCTCAGACTTATTTTTTAAACCATATTTTATTTATTTTTCATTTATTGGTATCCTTTTAATTTATAAGAGATTCTTTCCTATTTTCCGATTACTCTTTTTATCTTTGAGAATGTTCATTAGAATTTCTTTTTTAAAAGATATATTTATTTATTTATTTATTTGAAAATCAGGGTTACACAGAGAGAGGAGAGGCAGAGAGAGAGAGAGAGAGAGAGAGAGAGAGGTCTTCCATCTGCTGGTTCACTCCCCAATTGGCCACAACGGCTGGAGTTACACCAATCCAAAGCCAGGAGCCAGGAGCTTCCTCCAGGTCTCCCATGCGGGTGAAGGGGCCCAAGGACTTGCGCCATCTTCTACTGCTTTCCCAGGCCACAACAGAGCTGGATTGGAAGCGGAACAGCCGGGTCCTGAATAGGCGCCCATATGGGATGCTGGCGCTTCAGGCCCAGACGTTAACCCACTGTGCCACAGTGCTGGCCCCTCATTAGAATTTCTTTTGAGTTTTCTATGGTCCCTTGAGTAGTTCCTATTTCCTCTGGGTTCTTTTTTTCTGACTTGTATTTTTTTTTCATTTTTTTGAATTTGTGTAAAGGGAACAAATTTCATATAATTTCGTACATATGATTTTAAGAGTATAATGATACTTCCCTCCCTCCCCTCCTTCCTCCTCCTTCCTGTCTTATTTTCATTTTAATTTTTACAATGATATCTGTTCAATTTGTTTGATAATCACAACCTTAACCCTCCACTAAATAAAGAACTCAACAAGCAAGCGAGTAGAAAAATCACTGTTCCTCAAGAGTATAGACAGGGTTATAAACAATAATCAAATCTCGAAATATCAGTTTTGTTCAGGTACGTTATTTTTTTGTGTACTCTGTATATTAATTACCACAAGTCAAGGAAACCATATGATATTTGCCTTTTGGGGACTGGCTTAGGTTTGTTTTGAACTTTGTCTTTACAAATGCCTGGTGATCCTTAGGTCTCCCCCGTTTATATTGAAGAATCAAAAAGAAGAAGCTGGAACCTTGCTGTGCATATGTAGGGCATGACCACGGGGGACTTCCTGGAGAGTTGTCAGGAAATGAGCTGGAATTTCCACTGGGGAGCCCCAAATATCAGTCACTGCTGGGTTTTTGGCATCAGGTATCTTGAGTCCTGAGCCTTTCTGGACTAGTTAGCTTGTTTCTCATCCGCACTGCATTTAAATTTCCTCCTCTCTACTGAGTAATTGGCGATTCTTCCACCTTCCTTCTCTGTCCATTTACTGGGGATCAGAAAGATTTTCTAGTTTAACAAAAAAATCAAGTTTGTGCTTTGGTTTATTCTTCCGGTGGTTTAGAAGTACTTTATTTTTAAGATTTATTTATTTGAGAGGCAGAGCTACAGAGAGGGAGAGACAGAGACAGAGAAACAGAGAGAGAGGTCTTTCATCTGCTGATTGATTCCCCAAATGGCCACAATGGCCAGGGCTGGGCCAGTCCGAAGCCAGGAGCCAGGAGCTTCTTCCAGGTCCCCCACATGGGTGCAGGGGCCCAAGCACTTGGGCCATCTTTCGCTACTTTCCCAGGTGCATTAGCAGAGAGCTGGATCAGAAGTGGAGCAGCTGGGACTCGAACCAGCACCCATATAGGATGCTGGCACTGCAGATGGCAGCCTAGCCCCCTGTGCCACAGTGCCAGTCCCTTAGGAATAGTTTTAAAGAAGAAGTGGGGCAGATACCTCTTCACTCTGCCACCCAAAGCTGGATTTTAGAGACATTTCTCTGGGAAGTGTCAGGACAAAGAAAGATGAGAGGGGCAGAGTAGGCAAGATTATGAAGGTGGCCTCCCTGGATCCTTGTCCCGTGGCGTTTGCGCCACCACTCATGTACGAAGTGAACCTGTCCGGCTGTGGAGGAACTTTGTGAATGGAGTGATGGTTACAATAGGAGAGCATCCTGGATTATCCAGGGGTCACAGCATGAGCCTGTGAGCCCTTGCCTGTGGAACAAGCAGGCAGAGATGCGGTGGAAGAGACGGCAGGAAAGGTGAGATGGAACAAGACAGAAAGATGGGAAACAGGAGCAGGATGTGATCTGCCAGCGTGGACTTTGAAGGCAAAGGCAGCCAAGAATCCAGGTGTGACGTCCACGTGTAGAAGCTGAGGATAACAGCCAGGAAGCGGGATGCTTCCTCCTGGGGTCCTGCACTGGAATTCTGCCAGTGAAAGGAGTAAGCCTGGAAACAGTGGTCCCTCAGGGCTTCCAGAGAACAGCCCAGGCCTGCTGGCACCTTGACGTGAGCCTGGTGCCCAGCACTATACCCAGCCAAGCTTACTGGACTTGTGGCCTCCATAGAATAAATGGTGCTTTTCAAACCATTGCTGGATGTGTGGTGATTGGTTGTGGCAGTGAGAGCAGACAACAGCGTAAGACTTCAGCTCAGAGGCAGAAGGAGAGATGGGAAAGTGGATGCTAACAACTTGCCCTGTGTTAGGAGCAGGGACCTTGGGGCATTCCTGAGAGGGCTGTGGTCACAAGGAAATGGGGCCATGAAAATATTCTGCTTTGTGAATTTCAGCCTGGAGTCAGGAGGACAAAAATTCTTGCTAAGAAGAGATAGTTAACATTGTTTCAACACATGAGGAGAGCTACCTCCCAGCCTTCCTGTCCTGTCCCCTGCCCTCCCACCCTCACTGTGGGCTTGGTCAGGTGATTGGGTTTGGCCCAAGATATACCAGCAAACCTAGTCAAGCACAAGCAGGAGGAGCAGGTGGGCCTTGGGATTTGCCTTTTTGGAAGAAAGCCTGCTTCTGGGGAGAAGAGGGCAAGAGGAGACCTGAGGACCACAGGCTTGCTGGACACTCCTTAGTACTAAGGGTCTATATCACATATCTGCGTCAACATCTTGATAAACTAAAAATTAATTTTTCATGAGACAGAGAAATCTCTCATCTGCTGTTTCACTTTCCAAATTTGCACAATGGCCAGGCTGAAGCCAGGCAACAAGAATTCAATGTAGGTCTGCCATGTAGGTGGCAGGGACTCAAGGTCTTGAACTACCTCCTGCTGCCTTCCAAGGTATACATTCACAGGAAGCTGGAATCAGAAGTGGAGCCAGGACTTGAACCCAGGCACTCCTGTATGGGATGCAAGCATCTGGTTGGCCAAATGTCCGCCCCTAAAATTGACATTATAAAAAGCACAAAATATAGTTTGTAAGGCCTCTCCTTTCATTGACTGGGTACTTTTTTTTTTAAAGACTTATTTATTTATTTGAAAGTCAGGGTTACATAGAAAGAAGGAGAGGCAGAGAGAGAGAGGGGTCCTCACTCCTCAGTTGGCTGCAACGGTCCAAGCTGAGCTGATCCCCGGATCTCCCACGTGGGTGCAGGAGCCCAAGGACCTGGGCCATCCTCCACTGCCTGGAGTGGGATTGGAAGTGGACCAGCCAGGACTCAAACCAGTGCACACATGGGATGTTGACACTGCAGGCAGCGGCTTTACTCACTGTGCCACCGCCCCGGCTGGGTACTTTTAACCTTGCTCATTAACACCGTTATCACAGAAGACTTAGCCTCTGTCTTTAAGAGGCACTCACAGAGTTGAGAAGGATGGTGGAGGAGTTATCACTTGCATATTAATTTCTCTTCCTTTATCCTGTCTCAAGTGAAAAAAATCCCTCATTGTGGTTGAGTGGGTGGTGGTGGTTCCCTTCTCCACGTTTAATTTTGTAAATCTGTGTTTCAATTACTTTTTGTAAATGGAATAACTAAGCTCTCATTCAATTTTCTGTTTTAGAAGGATCATTAATCTGGAAAACAAATAAAAATAAATTAATTTTAATGGCTACCGTATACTTTCTCAAAATGAGACTTTTAACATTAGTATAGTCTTAAATAGAAACTCTAAGACCCCAAATTCTTGTTGTGTCTGTAACAGGGCTAATTCATTCATGCCGCATATCTAAAGGTCAAAATCAAACACACAGAACACTTCACAAAGGGATGTGGGTTTTTTCTCACGGTTTTAAGACTGAACACAATCAACTCTTCCCAAGCAGTTTCATTCTGGAGTGACATCTTTTCCACTAAGTGCCAATAATAGGAAGAAACAGGACATAGATTTCAAGAATGAAAGTACAATCCAACCTCGTTTAACGGGAATGTTCAGGGAACAAGTGATTCCAGTTAATTAAATTTTCTGGTTAACTAGAAATTAACCTGACACCCTTTGTTCAAATCTTTCCATAGAAAAAATCTTTCTAAAATGCATTAGCCTCTTCTATGCCTTAGGAAGTGTAGGGTTGTGAATGTGATTGAATTTTTGATGATCAAAATCCTTGCAGTGCCCCTAGAAAGACCATTATGAACATAAATACTCATTGTGCTGTATGGCAGATGTTGAGGGTATAGCAGATTGGGTTGAATGGATAATCAGTTTAAGATATAATCTTCCATTATGTCCAGGTTCTTTGGTTTTTGTTTACTTTTCTCTTGAAATCACAAATTTAAAAACTAAGCCCACAACACAAAGGTTCCAATTAATTGGTTTAAGTCAAATTTTTTTTCTGTATGGTTGTGATTAGATTTCTCAGGATCAATGATTGTTAAAGCTATGAATGCGGTGGCCCACATTATTCAAAGTTATCATGTGGGTGTGTTTTCGCTTTGAGCTTTTAAGCATCAAGAACTTTGTTTTAGTTTATAGAAAGTCAATATAACAATAATGTAGCATAACAACACAACCAATTTCAGTTCTATATATTATTTTTTAGTCTTCACTATACTCATATACATTTTCACAAAGTTGTAATCCTAGCGTAATAGAATGTTATATCTTACTTTGTTTGCTTAATGCCACCTAAGAAACACTTTCACTACCATGCACACTCTTCAAATTCATTTGCTCATTTGTCCATTCAAAAAAAATTTTTGTAGACTGCCTAAAATAGTCCAGGCATAATTGTAGGTATTGGGTAAAGAGCAGAGATCAGAGAGGACACATATCCGGGGCTAGTGCTGTGGCACAGTGGGTTAACGCTCTGACCTGAAGCGCTAACATCCCATATGGGCACCAGTTAAAGACACGGCTGCTCTACTTCTGATCCTGCTCTCTGAAATGTCCTGGGAAAGCAGTGGAAGATGGCGCAAGTCCTTGAGTCCTTGCACCCATGTGGGAGACTTGGAAGAAGCTCCTGGCTCCTGGCTTCAGATTAGCGGAGCTCCGGCTGTTGGGGAGTGAACCAGCAGATGGAAGACCTCTCTCTCTCTTTCTCTCTGCCTCTCCTCTCTCTGTGTAACTCTGACTTTCAAATAAATAAATAAATCTTAAAAAAAAAAAAAAAGGACACAAATCCCTGCCCTCATGGAGCTCACATTACTATGTGATTATCACTTTAAATGACTACATCGTACCTTTTTGTTTTGTAATTTAATTTTCATACTGATCAGGAGCACCTTTGGCCCCAGGGCTCTGCATGGTTTTTTGTCTCTAGAATATTCTCCATGAAACTAGCTCTGAGGCCCAGAAAGTATGATGTGGACTCACCCACTCTTTTTTTTTTTTTAAGATGTATTTATTTATTTGAAAGACAGAGTTACAGAGAGACAGAGGCAGAGAGAGAAGGAGAGAGGTCTTCCATCTGCTGGTTCACTCTACTAATGGCTGCAACAGCCAGCGCTGGGCCAATCTGAAGCCAAGGAGCCAGGAGCTTCTACTGGGTCTCCCATGCAGGTCCAGGGGCCCAAGGACTTGGGCCATCTTCCACTGCTTTCCCAGGCACATTAACAGAGAACTGGATCAGAAGTGGAGCAGCCAGGACTCGAACCGGTGCCCATATGGGCATGCTGGCACCGCAGGCTGCAGCTTTACCTGCTATGCCACAGCGCCAGCCCCAGACTCACCCACTCTTAAGTGAAAGCTAACACAGCACCTCTGTGGCAGTTGACTCTGTGCCAGGCCCTGTTCCGAGAGCTTGTAGGACACATTCAGATTGCGCAGCAACCCTATGAGGGAGGTAGTGTTCATAGACCCATTTTTTTTTTCTTTTTTTACAGGCAGAGTGGACAGTGAGAGAGAGAGAGACAGAGAGAAAGGTCTTCCTTTTGCCGTTGGTTCACCCTCCAATGGCCGCTGCAGCCGGTGCACCGCGCTGATCTGAAGGCAGGAGCCAGGTGCTTCTCCTGGTCTCCCATGGGGTGCAGGGCCCAAGCACTTGGGCCATCCTCCACTGCACTCCCGGGCCACAGCAGAGAGCTGGCCTGGAAGAGGGGCAACCGGGACAGAATCTGGCTCCCCGACTGGGACTAGAACCCGGTGTGCCGGCGCCGCAAGGCGGAGGATTAGCCTAGTGAGCCGTGGCGCCGGCTGCATAGACCCATTTTTCAGAAGAGGAAATCAAGCCAGTTCTGAGCAAAAATATACAGCAATTTGGTATTTGGAGAATGCTGAAGCTATTGTTCTATCAGTAATAATGTAGCCAAATTTTTATTGAATAGTCACTGTGTGCCAACTACGTTTCTGAGTTTAACTCATTGAATCCTCAAAACAATTTTGTTTTACAATGAAGACCCTGAGACACAAATTAGTAAGTAACTTGTCAGAGTCACACAGTTAGTGATGGCCAGGGAGTGGTTTTGAACCCCGGGCTTCCCTGCACATTACTTGTCTCTCACCAACTAATATTTTAATGACTTATTCTTCCAGAGGCTGTTGGTACCTTAAGAGTAGAAAGGAAAAACCAGTGCATCTCCAGTATGACTGCTGATGCACTATGTCATGTTTCTTCACTGACAGTGCCGTCTGATTCTGCTGTTGTAATCCCAAGGACAATTTGATCAGATCACTGGGAAACACACTGGTCAGAATCAACTGACAATCCAATGACTAATGATGCTCACTAATAAAATTTATGATGAAAGCACAATTCTGGGGCTGGCGCTGTGGTGTACCAAGTTGGTTCAGGTCCCAGCTGCTCCACTTCTCTGATCCAGCTCCCTGCTAATGCACCTGGGAAAGCAGCAGAAGATGGCCCAAGTGCTTGGGCTCTGCACCCATGTAGGGGACCCAGAGAAGGCTCCAGGCTCCTCTCTTTAGATTAGCCCAGCTCTGGACACTGGGGACATTTGGAGAATGAACCAGTAGATGGAAGACTCTCTCTCTCTCTCTCTCTCTCTCCCTTTCAAATAAATGAATTGATTAAAAAGGTTTAAAATATCATGGCAAAGCTGTAGTTTAGCTTACTGGTAGTCTACCTAGAACCTATTCCCACCTTGGCATTCAGGTCTCCACTGCCAATATTCCATGTTATGCCTCATGTTCAGTTTGGTTCACACGAATGTTCTGCAGAATTTGTTTGAACCCCAAACTTAATTTGACATTTAGATTCAGAAGCAATAAATAAATATTTGTTGATCTTATCAATCATCTATGGGCTTCTACTTTGTTAGCAGCTGTGGGCATTCACTCAGTAAGAACAAATCCTGATTTCAATGAACTCAAAATCAAGTTGGGGAATAGAGACACATAATGGAATAATTGAGAATGCAAGAGAACGTGTGGGTACTTATAGCACTTCACAGACAAATGAAGTTAAACATTATTTTGGTGCAAAATATTTTTGAAATCCATGCATATGCGGGATCTTCAAAAAGTTCTTGAAAATGTGTTTTACAAAAAGCTATGCACGAACGTGAACATTTCTTATTCCCAAAATAAACTTTTAATTCCATTTCCATGAACATTTTGAAGTATGCTGGTGAGTGTGTGACAGGTGCTGGATGAGCAGCAGTTCAGAGTTGTGAAAACCCACTTTCTAACTGGCCGCTCCTCACTCAGCACGGGCTGAGCAGTCAGTGAGCACACATAAGCATCTGGTGAAGTCAGTGCTTGGAATCACTTGGTTTTGAAAGCTGGATATGGGTTATGTAGTAGAGGTGGAGGTGACATTGAGAATAAGGAAGAAACTAAGATCTGAATTCAGTGTTCCCCCTTTGTTTTCCTTAGCACTTTCTGTCTTACAGCAGCTTTCCCACTGCATGATAAATGCTTACAGAGATAGCTGTCTATTCTATTAGACTCACTTTCAGGGTGGGAACTGCCTCCTATTTGTCTTTTGAACCCCAGCACTTATCCCAATCCCTGTTTCAACATGAGTATTCATAAATATTTGATAAATTAATGAAAGATTGAATGAATGACTAAACAAAGGAGAAAATCCAAAGGATGCTCTAGGTTAACAAGTCAATTACTTTGGAAATAATATGGGTGCTATTGCCTGTTAGTCTACACTGAACTTTGCTCACAGATAATGAAGAAGCAAGGTAGAGTGTTGGTAGAGTAATGATGAAGCATCAAAGAGCCACCGATTACAACAGCATCAACCCTTTATCAACTGGACTAAGTGTTTTGCATTTGCTTGTTTAACCCTCATCATCCTAAGGATTAAATAATGTTAATAACATTGTTGCTAACTGAATCTCTAAGAGGCTAAGAAAATTACTTGGAATCACATTTTGGAATCACAGAATTATAAAATTATGGAATCACATAGTTAGCACGTGACATCTCCAGGCCATAAACTGTGGTGTGCTTTTCTCCCATTCCCAGGCCTGCTACTAGGCCACCACTGTATCCCTCAGGGAATCGATGGACAGCAAGGAAACCCAGGCAGGACGACAGCTGGAACACTTGCAGGTCTTGCACTTTTGCCTGTGGAATATGAAAATACAGATTCGTTGTTGTGTGACTCAAGTAGAGATAGAGTGATGAAAAGAGATACATTTCTCTCTCATTGTGTGCTTTGAACTCTGCTGCTTCCAGACCTGGAACCTCTCCTAGGATGAATTGCTCAAATTCTGGGACAAAGAGAGGTGTTCTGTCTGTCACTGTGAGATCAAGTCTAACTTCATGTCTGTCCTCAACTAATTATTCTCCATCAGATAGCTCCAAACCCGTCAGGTTTTGCTCAATGAGCTCCTAAGGAGAATTGCTGTTTCTTCACCAATTATCTGAAGATTTGCATTTAGTATTTGATAAATGCTAACTTCTACTCTCGGGTGCTCACAATAGTAAACCCAGAAATTCCTTCCATCTTTAGGAAAATAGTTCACTGTGAATTAATTTTGACTCTTTTCAGTAGCAGTGATAATACAGCATTCATTTGCTATTCCAGTAGCTATTACTTGCGTCTTGACACAAATTGCTTTATAATTTAGCCTTTATTTTCTGGTTGCCTGAATAATATTCTCTGTAGGTGAAATAATATCCTTTTCCTTTCATCAAGAAATTGCTCCCAGATATTTTGAGTCCTAATGCCACCTTATATTCTCTGGAGCAGGATTTTAGTGGACTCCTGGAAGATTTAAAATTCACTGTCCATCTGTTGCCGAAGTACCAAGAGCAATAAATGGCCTCTTTCTTTTGTAGGTGATTAAATAACAAAGTGCAGCCAAGCCATCTCCCAATCATCAGGTCCAAATCATGCTATTGAATGAATTCTCCAACTCTGGGGAAAAAAATCTTTCTAATAAACAGGAGGGAAGGAGGTGAAAGAAACCAGGCTTTCAGTGCTGTGAGCCGCGGAAGGACCATGGCTGTTATCTTCCTGGGTGATCATTGACATCCCATCAAGCTTGAATTACTGGCTCAGCTGAATGGGTCTGGGAGGCTGAATCTAAAATCTAATGCTAGTTCAAGAGCACAAAGAAAGGAGATGGATGCAATTGGACAATCACATGTGAGGGAATACAAGTTTGGCTTATTCAGAATAGAAGGTGACTGAATCTTTTTTGTCACTCCGGGATCAAATGCATATTCTAGGAGAAATTGTTCTGCTTCAGGTGCCTTCCAGCACAAGGATAAAGCAAAGATTCTTCCCGCATATAATTTCTCCCTCTCATCCCATCTGTTTCTAATGGAAAACTAACTCTGTAATTATCTGCAAGGTTTGGGGCTTGCACTTCCCATCAATCTGTACATAATGAGAAAAATCACTTTCCCTTTATAAAAAAAAAGGTCCATAATAAAGTTACGAGTGGTCCTCACTGCATGTTTATATGCACGCTCTTCAATTGTGAGTGATGAGCGTTTCACCTTGGGTTGGTGACATAGGAAGTCGTTGGAAGCGTTTGAATCTGGATGAAGGCTCTGTTTCCTGAAATCTTGTCACTTAGGGGGTCCCTGGATGTTCAGCCTCCCTTTGAGGGGAGTGTTTGGCCTGGTGGCTAAGATGATTGTCAAGACATCATGTCCCATATCACAGTACCTGGGTCTAATTACCCCGCTCCAGCTCCCCCTCCAGCCCCCTGCCATTGAAGACCCTGCATGGCAGCGGTGATGGCTCAAGCAATTGGGTCCTTCCACTCACATGGAAGACCTGAATGACATTCCTGGCTTCCAACTTTGGCCTGGCCCAAACCCAGCCAGTGTAAGCATTTAGCGAGGAACAAATGGATGGACGCTATCTCGCTTTCACTTTCTCTCTGCCTCTTAAATAAGAAAGAGCTCTCTGACACCACACCACCTCTAGCTCAAGGAGCTCCAGCCAAAGGAGAAAGGCAGTGAGCAGGGAGGTCTCTGTACCATGGCTTGTACAAAGCAGACTACCCCACAAATCCATCAGTGGTTAAGCACTGAAGAGGCAACTGGCTACAAATGCTGCTCTCCGGTGTGCGCCCTCTGCTGGAGGGGTGAAGAAACCTCATCATTACGGAACTGGTACCGTGGAGTCGCTGAAATTAGATAGTATTGGAAGTCCCCTGAGTTTCTGATTTGCAAACCCCCTTTCCAACTTTTGGTGCAAAGAATTACTCAGGAGTTTAAAATAGATCTGAGCTTTCAGAGCACACGGCTGCTAGTGCTTTGCAGGAGGCAAATGAGGCTTATGTGGTTGGCCTTTTGGAAAACATCAACCTGAGTGTTATCCATGCCAAACACGTAACAAAAGACATCCAGCTCACACATCGCAAATATGTAGAATGTGTTTAAGAATCCACTGTGGGCTGGCGCTGTGGCTCACTAGGCTAATCCTCCGCCTGCGGTGCCGGCACCCTGGGTTCTAGTCCCGGCTGGGGCACCAGAGTCTGTCCTGGTTGCTCCTCTTCCAGTCCAGCTCTCTGCTGTGGCCCGGGAGGGTAGTGGAGGATGGCCCAAGTGCTTGGGCCCTGCATTCGCGTGGGAGACCAAAAAGAAGTGCCTGGCTCCTGGCTTCGGATCAGCGCAGCACTGACGTGGCGGCCATTAGGGGAGTGAACCAATGGAAGGAAGACCTTTCTCTCTGTCTCTCTATCTCACTGTCTATAACTCTACCTGTCAAATTAAAAAAAAATAATCCACTATGATGGAAAACATTTCATTCTCAAGAATAAAGTTTTCCTCTTCTTCCTGTTATTGGTAATTCTGAACCCTAGATACATCCTTCCATGGGGCCAAAATATACCTAAGGATGTGATTTCGAGTAGAAAAATAGGGTACAGAAACCAAGCATTGGCAACTTCTCCATTTTCATTTGTGGGTGGACTTCAATATAAACGTGGGGATGTAAAACATTAATGCAAGTCAAAATGTGTCAGTGAAAAAGATTCAGAAGTTCAATTGTATAACAATTACAAATAAGCCTGTTAAATTTTTTCTGGCCAATGCCAGCCCTTGATTTTTTTAAAAAAAACAACTAAATTTCATTTTGTGATGGCAAAAAAGAAGAAGGAAGAGGAGGACAAGAAGGAGGAGAAGGATTGAGAGGGGGAGGACGAAGAGGAAGGAAGGAAGGAAGGAAGGAAGGAAGGAAGGAAGGAAGGAAGGAAGGAAGGAAGGAAGGAAGGAAGGAAGGAAGGAACTGGGAGATCTCAGGTGCTGTCCCAGACCTACTAAATCCAGAGCTGCTGCTTCTCAGGCTTCTGAGGCAAACCACTGTGTGTCAAGTGCTGCAGTAAGGGAGGGGCGGTGGGTTGCTGCAGAATGTCCGAGGGAACATCCAACCTAGCGGAAAGACCTAGTTGGAGGAGGGAAAGAAAGAACAGAACCCTAGCATGGGAAATAGGAATGAACGTTTTTCCACAAGTCAAAAAGGGACATTCAACCGGGAAAGGATTAGGGATTCAATGCCGATGCCAAACGTGGTAGACAGGTTGGGAGGGTCCCACTGCAGACTCTACTGGCTTAGGCCTGCAGGCGGTTCTTGGAGCAGAGGAAGCCACACTGTAGGAAAATCACCATCAATAGGTGATCAATGTGCAACAGCTCTGGCATTGAGAAGAAGATGGAGAATGGCTTTTGGTGTGGGGACCTGGCAAAGGCAAAGGGGAAAGAGCCCAGGCAGGGGAATGGCTGCAGACCCTTTGTGAAGCACAGCCCTATCAGTGCTGGGCGGCAGCAGAGTCCATGGTTCAGGAGAGGACTGTGGACAAACGGGAGGACTGGAGAGACTTGTGCCAGAGGGAAGGGAGGCCTTCTGCTCAGAATTGGCAGGGAATCCGCGGGAAGGCGAAAAACACTACATCATCTTTACTGTATAAAAAGCTCTTCTAGTGATGAAGAGAATTTTCCCTTTGCTTAAAGTTATAAAACGTCTTTAATAAACAATATGATTGTTCACTTGATTAGCTTTCTGGGCTTTGGATCTCAGCAGGGTGAGGCTCTTGCTTTGTGGTTAGCATCGCCTGTGTGAGATGTTACCTGGAGCTCCACAGATCAAAAGAGCCTGGTTTGTCTACACGTCAGGCGTTCTCTCATCCCAGCAACCTGATCCCTGACCCCAAGTCTGTTCAACGGGAGTTCATGAACCTCCCAGTCACTTCCAGCTCACAGACCCCTTATCATCTCCTTGTCTCCCTGTAACTGTTGAAAGAATTGACAATTCCCATTGGAATAAAAATGTTGCTGATTTTTTAAAATCAACAGCATGAAGGTATAACATATTCAATAAAATGCACCCATTTAACCATATACTTTGATGAGTTTTGATTTATATGTCCATGGTGCCACCACCACAATTAAAATGTAGAATGTCTCCATTGCCACAAAATTTCCCTTCATGCTCCCTCTCAGCCAACCTCTTACTCTCTCAGCCCAGAATACTGCAGGAATGTCATATTGATGAAGTTCACCTGGTCAGCCCTCCTCCTTTGTGTCTAACTTCTTTAGATCGGCATAATGCTCCTGAAATCTGTCCATGCTGCTGTTCCTATTTCACTCCCCTTCACTGCTGAGTGATACTCCATTGCATTGATGATTCCTTCATCCATTCACCTGCCAACCAATATTTAGGCTGTTTTGAAGTCTTAGATATTACTAATGAAGCCACTTTGAACATTATGTGAAATTAATGCATACGTATTTGACTGGACATGTTTTCATTTCTCAGCTAAATGTCTGGGAGAGGAGGTGCTGCATTATACGGTGAATATTTGTTTAAGAAATAACCGCATAATTTTTCCCGACCAATTACATTTCCAGCAGCAACATCCATAGGATTTCCAGATGTTCTAAACTGTGATCTTAGCCTTTCTGATAGGCATGAAGGCTTATCTCATTGTGGTTTTAATTTGCATTTCTCTAATGATTAATTGTACTGAGACTATTTTTCTGCTTGATTTCCATTCCTATATCTTTTATAAAATGCCTGCTCAAATATTTCACCCATTATGTTTTCATATGAAGTTGTGGGAATTCTGTGTGTATACTGGATATCAGTGCTTCTCCACATGTATTTGTTACAAGTATTTTCTTCCAATACATAAATTACCTTTTCATTTCTAAACAGTGTCTCCCAGAGCAATTTTTAAAGTTGAAGAAGTCCAATTTATCAGTTTTCCTGTAATTATTTATACTGAAAGCATTGTGTTCAGTTAATCTTTGCCTACCTGAAGATTGAGCATATTTTCTGCTCTAAAACTGCCTATATTTAAATTTGTCATTCCTTCAGTTTATTATGTTGTAGTATCCTAGCTTACTTCCTACTTAAAAATGTATTTATTTATGTATTTTTATTTGAGAAACAGAAGGAAACAAAGACAGAAATATCTTCCATCTGTTAGTTCACTCCTCAGATGTACCTAAAGGCTGGCAGTGGGCCAGGTCAAAGCCAGGCGCCTTGAATGCCACAAGGGTCTCCACGTGGGTGGCAGGGACCCGAGTAAACACCTGAGCCATCATTACTGCCTCTGTGGTACATTAGCAGGAAGCTGGGTTGCAAGCAGGTCAGTAGGAACTTAAACCAGGCACTCTGATACAGGATGCAGGTGTCCAATGTGCCAAATGCCTGCTCCCTAATTTGATTATTTTACAGTCTATTCCTCTTCTTCCTTTCTTGCTACCATCAATATTTGCAGCATATTTTTCTCCTTTTGATTATTAAATAAGATTCACCAAGAAATATTTAGCAAATACTGTTACTATTTGGGAGAAATAACAATAGCACCAATTTTGAACACAGGACTATATGCTGGCTATACTTGTTTGGTGGTAGACCCTGATGGTTGGGAGAACAACGCTGGAATCTGGCTGCCTGCACTGGAATGCTGTTGCCATCACCATCTAGTTGTGTGGTCTTCGGCAGTGTTTGATTCCGTCAAGAATGCACAAGGCCCAAGCACAGCTTGAGTTAGGGTTTTTGGTAGCAAAGGACCTAAAGTAAAAGCATCAGGAAAGAAATGTGCATCTTTGGAATCCAGAAAGATCAGACACAAGCTTCCAAAGTTCTTCATTTGAGACCACACAAGATGTGCTCTCTTGTCTGATGCAGGCAGGGGCAGACTCTCCAAGCCGCAGGGTCCAAGGTTTTTATGCAGGGCTGGTAGCATAGGCACACCCTGCTACACAATCTGTCATGGCAACCAAAACTCAGAACCCAACAATAAAAGCAGGGGAACGGCATCAGTCTGATGTTAGTGGGAAGCATCAGATCAGCCTCATTCCCAGAGGCTGAGCCACGGCTGCCACCACTCCCTTGGAGACAGCAGGGAGTAAGCAACCACACTTGCTGTGCCCACTCCTTCCTCATAGTAGCCTCTCTAATGCCTCAGTTTTCCTCATCTGTAAAATGGAAAGATAAATGTACTTCCTTCAAAGGGCTCTTGCAAGAATCAAAGGAGATTATGCATGTAAAGTTTTCAGAATTATTTGGGGGACATAATCTTTGGTCAACATCTATTAGCTATTGTGAATATGAAGCACTTCCCTGCTCAGTGATATTAGGACAACAATGTCTGGTTCATCAGATGGCTGCCAGAACAAAATGCAGGTCTCTTATACAGAGTTGAGCACAGGGCTTGACACTCAGCAGGCCTGCAAATCCCTACTGCCCTTGCTGCCTCCTCTAATCCCACTTTTCAGAAGAACCCTGATTAGCATCCTGTCATTGTAACACTTAATAGCTGCACAATTAATTCACATGCTTTTTTTTTTTTTTTTTTTTTTTTTTGACAGGCAGAGTTACACAGTGAGAGAGTCAGAGAGAGACAGAGAGAAAGGTCTTCCTTCCATTGGTTCACCCCCAAAATGGCCACTACGGTCGGCGCGCTGTGGCGGGCACGCTGTGCCGATCTGAAGCCAGGAGCCAGGTGCTTCCCCCTGGTCTCCCACGCGGGTGCAGGGGCCCAAGCACTTGGGCCATCCTCCACCGCCCTCTCGGGCCACAGCAGAGAGCTGGACTGGAAGAGGAGCAACCAGGACAGACTCTGGCGCCCCAACCGGGACTAGAACCCGTGGTGCTGGTGCCGCAGGCGGAGGATTAGCTGAGTGAGCCGCAGCGCGGGCCAATTCACATGCTTTTTCAATAAAGCAGTGGAAAAAATCAGTGCCTTCTTCAAGACAGACAGACAGAGTTGTCTGCTCCCTGGTGATGCCAGCAGGACCTGTGGCAGCCGCCGTACCTGAAGCGCCCAGGAAGCTGCAGTGAGTGCTGGGAGGTATACAGCTGCTGTAGCTGCACAAAGCAGAGCCGGCCCCCAGCCGCTGCCTCCCTCCTGAGGCCAGGCAACGTTGTGTGGTCCTGTGATTGGGAGCCCGGAACAGGTGCCCTTTTCACTTTCACCCCGCGTACATTTCTTCTGTGTAGCAACCACCGTTCCAAGCCTTGTGGAACAAGATCCACGGTGTCCTTGTCCTCGTGGGGATGCTGAAATGTGGCCATGACTGGAACCAGTCTGTCATTCAGGCTCGCCCCACAACCTAGGAGTGAGCCGGGATGCTGTCCATCAAAGCACTTGCTGGGACGTGCTCAGTGCAAATGCCACCAGAACAGTCTCCCTGGGTGACCAGGATTCTGGGGCTGAGTGTGCCCATGGCAGGCTCCTCGGGGAAGCATTCTTCTGCTAGGGAGGAAAGAGAATAGCAGAGTTGTTGGAGGGAGGCCCATCATCTGGGGCTCACTGGACACTGGCAGTCTCCTTTTGTTTGTCTGCTTCATGAATAAACATGGAGTTTTTATTTTTTTGGTTCACCTTTCCACTAAGACTAATCATTAAGTATTGTTCACACCAATGTGAAAACCCAGGAGAAGAATAGCTTCCAGTTTTTCAATCTATTGAAATATGTCCCCTGCTTTTCCCTTATTTCATATGAGAATAATTCTAAATGGCTTTTAATTACCTGAGGTGCTTTTTGGAATTCACCTATTGCGTGAAGCTGGAAATTAATCAATAGCTCTGGCCTTTTCCTTCCTAGTTTTTCTCTTAGTGGAAGCTCTACTGTAGTCAATATTTAAAAATTGTTTCTCTTTATCCCCAATTCCTATCTTGACAATGGTTTTGTAGTCTTCTAATGTTATTAAATTTTTTTCTTGGGGCTGGCACTGTGGCACAGTGGGTTAAGCTGTGGCCTGCAGAACTAGGATCCCCATAAGGGAGCTGGTTCGATCCAGCTCTCTGCTATTGCCTGGGAAAGCAGCAGAAGATGGCCCTAGTTCTTGGGTCCCTGCACCCACGTGGGAAACCCTGAAGAAGCTCCTGGCTCCTGGCTTTAGCCTGGCCCAGCCCTGGTCATTGCAGCATTTGGGGAGTGAATCAGGGGATAGACGATATCTCTGTCTCTTCCCTCCTCCTTCAACTCTGCCTTTCAAATAAATAAATAAACCTTCAAACAATTTCTTAAATTTTTAGGTGATTTGGTTGCAGAAGAGCAGGGATTCCTTGGGCCCAAGTGATATCCTCCTGATGAGTTCCCTTCTAGTCTTTTTGAATCACAATCCACAAAAGGAAATACATGATGCATTGTGATCCTGTGCACTTACCCACCTGAAACCGAAGTTTCTCAAGAAACTTATTCTTACCATGTGCTATGCATGCTAGTTTTTTTCATTCCATTTAATTTTTTAAGATGTATTTACTTTTGAAAGGCAGAGTGAGGAAGAGATGAGAGACAGAGATCTTTCATTATCTGCTGGTTCTCTCCTCAGTGGCTGTAACAGTCTGAGCTGGGCCAGGCTGAATCCAAGAGATAGGAACTTTATCCGGGTCTCCCAAATGGGTGGCAGGGATCCAAGCACTTGCATCATCTTCTGCTGCCTTTCCAGGAGCATGAGCAGGAAGCTGGGTCAGACGCTGGGCAGCTGGGACTTGAACTAGCAGTCTAGTATGGGATGCTGATGTTACCGGCTACAGCTTAACCCACTATGCCAGAATGCTGGCACTTAATTTTTTTTTTAAAGATTTTATTTATTTATTTATGAGGTAGAGTTACAGACAGTGAGAGGGAGAGACAGAGAGAGAGGTCTTCCTTCTGTTGGTTCATTCCCCAGATGGCTGCAATGGCCGGAGCTGCACCAATCCGAAATCAGGAGCCAGGAGCTTCTTCCCAGTCTCCCCAGGCCATAGCAGAGAGTTGGATTGGAAGAGGGGCAGCTGGGACTAGAACCGGTGTCCATATGGGATGCTGGCACCACAGGCGGAGGATTAACCTACTGCACCACGGCGCCAGCCTCTGGCCCTTAATTTTTTAAAATGTTGGTCAAAAACACCAGAAGAAATGGGTTATCACTCTTAATGTTCTTGAGATCTCAAGTTTGGACAAACCAAGAGTTGGAACCCTTCTTCCTCTTCCTTTTTCCCACACTCCATCTGTCTTGGTTGGTTTCACCTGAAAGTAGAGCTCCTGGTAAGATTTGGGATGCAGGATGCAGTAATGTGTAGGTGAGAATGGGGAAGAAATAGAGAAGAAAGCTGGTTTTTGCTGTTGGTTGACTGGGACTCAATGCCCCTGGGGAAACCCTAGGGGCACAGAGCAGAATGTGCCTCTGAATGGTTCTTCCAAAGGGTGAGAGACTGGGACATTATTCCACTGATTCTATCACCCATTGGTTGAGGTATCTAACTCACACCTCCACTTGACTACAAAGATTGGGGGAGATGGAAGATGGGCACCTGGTGGGAGGCTAGAGTCCCCACTGAAACTAATGAGCCAAGAACCTGAAGACTTGACTCCTCCACACTTGGCTGTTGACACATTCATATGACATAGAAAGATCTTGTCTTTCCCAACAGAGTTGTTTTGTTGCTGTGGACTCAGACAAACCTCTAATTTTAAGTTGAGGCTAGGAATATGTCCCAGACCAAAGGGTACCCTGCCATTCCTCTTACACCCATCACTACTTGAGTGAGTGAGAAGATTTAGGGTGGAGGAAATAGCCGTAATCCTAGTTCCAAGATGTCATCAATCTTGATTTAATCACGATTACTAAGTATTCAGAATATAGGATGAACATACCGTAAGTTATTTAATCCCTTTCCTAATGTTGGATATTAATTTGCTCCCATTTTTTCAGTATGATCGATAATGTTACAGTGAACATCATTGTTCATAATTTTCAGTCTTGTGTTGTTTTATCCAGAAAGATACCTCAGAGTGGAAATAGTGGATTCAAAGGGTCTGAAAACTGCAAAACCTTTCAATCTATGCTGCCTATTGTTTTCCACAAAGTGTGGGTTTAACCAATTTACAGCTCCACCAGTCCTGTGCTTGTATTGAGGGAACACTTAAAAAATTCTCATGTTGAAAATGTGGAAAACATAAGTAGAAGTCATCATCATAATAGCCACGATCCTGAGACAACTATTAACATTTTGATGTATTTTCATGGTCTTATTTATTCATACATAATGTATACATATAATCTAAGAACAAAACAGGGCACGCCACATGTAGAGTTTTGTATTCTGACTTTCTCATTTTTCAGAAAGATAATTTTAAATTCTTCAAAATGTTTCATCTGTGTCAGTTAGGAATTGCTTTTGGCTGCTATGAACAGAGTGTGACTCTCATAAACATATAAAGGTTTATTTATTTTTTCTCATATAATGAGACATCTGGAAAGAGGCAGTTGCTGGCTTTGTTACAGTGGTTCAAGATCGTCAGAACTGCAGTCATTACAATTCTCCTGGATTTTCTCTCATGGTCCCCAAATGACTTTTGGAGTTCAAACCATCATATCAGTGATCAAGACAGCTGGATCCAGGCAGCAATCCAGGGACTTCGAAGTCCCATCCAAAGACTTGCTTTTATCTCATTGGCCACCCCTCTCTGAAAGGGAAGCTAAGACATGCAGTATTATTAGCTAAGCACATTGCTCCCAGTAATATAGGGTTGCATTAATGGCAAAAAGAGGAGACTGGGGATTGGGCAACTGGCACTCTGCTGCATTCATATGGATGTAATATATTTGCTTCACCAATCCCTTGTGGAGAGTATTTAAGATTTTCCTAATTCTCACCATTACACCAATTAATGTGGTGAGCATCTTTGCACTAACATCTTTGCATCTCTTATTTACTTATTATAAATTCTCAGGTTAGTAAATCAAGTCCTACACTGCAAAATTGCCACTTAGAAAAGTTCTGCTGATTTACACTCTCAGCAGCAACACAGAAAACTGTTAGGAAGTCCTTCTGGGAATCAGGCACTGAATACCTGCTTCCTTTCCAATTCCAAGATAGTCCCTTGTGATTTTTTAAAATATTAATATCATGCACAAATGTTAGAAAATGCAATCAATCCTTAAATAGAACATGTCAAAATGGCCATTGCTGAGCACAATGCCTTTAATTTGATTAAATACATACCCCAAAAAAGTGTCCTTGGAGAATGAGTCTACAAGGTGACAGTTGAAACTTGTATGTTCTCTTATTCTGATATTTCAAGAAGTCCCCGAGATGGTTTCAATACCGATAATGACAGGGGGCCACAGGAGAAAAGATGACAAGGAGAGATCCATCTGAACCTATCAAGACACCTAAATCAATTTAAGATCTTTAAAGTTTAATATTGGAAGCTATTACAGAAGATACAAATCTCAACACAACTATAGTGATTTCGCAAAGTTTTCAAACCCTATCTATTGAGCTGCATTCTAATGGGACGAATGATGGTAGAAAATGCGTGGCTAACTCACTGTGCTGGATTCCTCCACAGGCCTAAGCTAGAGCCAAAATGTGAAATATTTTGAGGTATATACAATTAACTATTTTCTCAAAAATTTATACTTCAAATGAATTTCTGGTAAATTGCATTGAAATGTAAATGCACTAGGATTCAAATGAAAAGGGTTCTTAGTAGTCCATGTTCAGTTTAATAGACTAGAATTTAAAAGTGATCACAATAATCCTTTAGTAAAGAAAGCCCCTTTTTAAATAAAAATAATCATCTGATAGTTCATGTTTTTGTGATTTTGGTTTTGCATGTCAGGTTTCTTTTTTTTTAAGGCTAAGCTTTAAGTGTAGTCAAAATTTCAATAGTCTTTAGCTTTCCTTGCCCAAAGATGAAAGAAAAAATTATAATTGCAAGTATTCTATACAGTCTGTGTTTTATGTGATGCTGTGCTTGGCCAGCACTGGATCATCTTTCTCTCTCTCTCTCACACACACACACACACACACAGACACACACATCCCTATTTCATATGTAACATAGCACAAGACTGTTGAGTAGGTTTTACTGACCAAGTCTCAGCCCAGAGACTGAGGGCCATCGTTTTTTCAGGAGGAAGGACACTGACAACACAGGGCTGCATCCAGCCTCCCAGGGCACAAGCAGTCCTAGTGCTGGGAAATACACCCGCATGGAGTTGCAGGACAAAAATGCTTGGTGAATTCTTTCAACAGAGTACAACCCAAATACAGTTTATCTCTAAGTGATAGCATTGTGTATGATAGCAATAGCATTGTTTTCTTCTTTTTTCTTTTCTATATTTTATGGAATGCTCTCAAGCTATATCTGAAACCTTTATAATGAAGTCAAATAAGACAACTCTGTTTTCTTTTCTTTTTTCTTTCTTTCTTTCTTTTTTTTTTTTTTTTTTTTTTTTTTTTTTTTTTTTTTTTGACAGGCAGGGTGGACAGAGAGAGACAGAGAGAAAGGTCTTCCTTTACCGTTGGGTCACCCTCCAATGGCCACAGGCAAAGGATTAGCCTATTGAGCCACGGTGCCGGCCACAAATCTGTTTTCTTATAGCTGTGCACATACCTACTTGTTTGAGACATTCCAAATTATAGTTCCTTTTGAGATTTTTTTTTTTGAAATGGAAGAAGTAGATTGCAACATATCACAGTGAACTGAGCATCTTCATTTATATATATAAATATTCATATTTAAGTGTAGTGTTTGAATTCAACTATTATTTTAATTATATATTAGATAATAAACAGGTGGAAAGAAAATTAGTAAATCAGTCAATCAATTGACTGTAATTCCCTGCTTAAATGACATCTTTTGAGTTCCTTAAAGACATTAATGAAGGACTATGTTGTGGCATATAGGGTTAAGCTGCTGCCTGCAGCATCAGCATCCCGTAAGTTCAAGTCCCAGCTATTCTACTTCCCATGCAGCTCCCTGCTAATGCGCCTAGGAAAGTAGTGAAGGATGGCCCAAGGGCTTGGGACCCTGTATCCCCTTGGGAAAACTGAAAGAATCTCCTGACTTCTGGCTTTGGCCTGAACCAGCCCTGGCCATTGTGGCCATTTGAGGAATGAACCAGCAGATGAAAGATCTCCACCCCACCCCCCTCTTATCTCTATCTCTATCTCTATCTCCATCTCTCACTTTTCCCTTTTCTCTGTAACTCTGACTCTCAAATAAATAAATAATTTTTTTAAAAAGTTTTTTTTTGGTGCAAAAAATCTTGCAATACATGTAGCTTTTTCACAATATGCATTTACTATGAACTTTAAAACATTTTTTAAATGATTTATCTTTTTTATTTGAAATGCAGAGTTAGAGAGAAAGAGGGAGAAAGAGAGAGGTCTTCTATCTGCTGGCTCACTCACTAAATGGCCACAATGACAAAGGCAGTGCCAAGCCAAAGCCAGGAGCCAGAAGCTTCATCTGGGTCTCCCAAATGGGTGGAAGGGCACAAGCACTTGGGCCATCTTCCACTGCTTTATCAGGAGCATTAGCAGGGAGCTGGATCAGAAGTGGGGCAGCCAGGACTCGAACGGGTGCCCATGTGGGATGCTGGTGCTGCAGGAGGTGGCTTAACCCTCTATGCCACAACACCAGTTCCTCCCCCCACCTCCAATTTATTTTTTTGAGCTTTAAAAGCAAAGTTTATTAGAGTTAAAGACCTCCAGCCACAGAGCCTTGGATGGGGCTCCAAGAGAGGAAAAAAACCTGAAGGGGCAACTGGCACTAAGATTTTTAAACACAATTTTGAGGAAGAAAAAAACTTGACATTCAGTTACAAAGCAGAGAAAAATCCATCAAAAGACCTGATTTGCAATATTTTACCCTATCTAACTTGCTCAAGATAAGACAAAGAGCCATCAGAAGGGTGGGATAGGTAACTTGTTTACAGTAAACTGTGAGCTCAGGAGGATAGAATTGCCCCTCCCTTCCTATTCTCATGGTAAAATTGGTAGCTTTCAAAGAGTAGGCAGGCAGGCACTTTTGACCTTGCTAAAGACAACCCTTAGAGGAAAGCAAGCACTCTGCTCCCCAGTTTCCACTGACTGCCTATTAACCGGTCTGACGCCTCACATTTCCCCCACCCAGAAGAATGTACCCTAACTTCTGTTAGGGGAACCGGGCAATGATCGCTCTGGCTGCTCCATACTGAAAAGTGGCGTCACTGGGAATGGGAGTCAAAACAAGGCTCCAGCAGGAGGGGGCTTCTCAAGGAGATGGCAGTGCCAGCTTGCAGAAGCTGCTTCCATCTGAGGTTTCATACGCATGGCCATCTAGAATTTCGCTGTTTTAAGTCTGGAGAAAACAAATCTAGCAAGTAGTTTAAACTCACAGGGTCCATCTGGCGAGATAATCCGATGCTGGCTCGAGTCAAACTCAAGCAGGATCCATGTCACATTGGAGTTGCTATCACAGCACCAAAATGTTATGGGTGAAACAGTGGCAGAGGAAATTTTATTTTTTTAAGATTTATTTATTCATTTATTTGAAGGTCAGAGTTATACATAGAGAGGAGAGGCAGAGAGAGAGAGAAAGAGAGAGAGAGAGGTCTTCCATCCGATGGTTCACTCCCTAATTGGCTGCAGCGGCCAGAGCTGAGCCTATCTGAAGCCAGGAGCCAGACACTTCTCCCACATGGGTGCAGGGGCCCAAGGACCTGGACCATCTTCCACTGCTTTTCCAGCCCATAGCAGAGAGCTGGATCAGAAGTGGAGCAGCCAGGACTCACACCGGCACCCATATGGGATGCTGGCACTGCAGGCAGCGGCTTTACCAACTACGACACAGCACCAGCCCCAAAGGAAATATTACCTCAGTACTTTGTCTCACAAGGAAGAAGAACTTCCAAGTGGACAAGCAGAAAGATTTAAAAGCAAGATTCATTATAGTCAAAGACCTCCAGCCAGAGTAGCATGAAGGGGGCTCCAAGAGAGGAAACAGTGAAACAGATTTTAAATTAATATAAATAGAGCAGATTTCATGCATTCTGTAGATATAGTTCCAAGAAGGCAACCACACTTCCTTCACTTCCTCTGTCCCCCACCCTTAACCCCTCCCCTCTTTTCATCAATATTTGCAAAGATGTAATTTTAATCCACTCTGTATTCATAGGCTTAATTCACCAAATAATTCAATAAATTCAATAAATAAAAAGGAGGAAGACCACAATTCCACAGGAATATGAACAAGGGCTAAAAATGACAACCATGTCACAAAATGTCCATTTCATTCCTACACATTGTTTGTATTCTGTATTAAACTGCCATATATCAGAGAAAACATAATATTTGTCTTTTGGAGGCTTGCTTATTTAACTAAGTATAAATGATTTCCAGTTACATCATTTTGCTGCAAAAGATAGGACTTCATTCTTTTTAATGACTGAATAGTATTCCATAGTCTAAATATAACATATTTTCTTTATCTGGTCATCAGTTGATGGATATCTGGGTTGATTCCTTATCTTAGCTATTGTAAATTGACCTATAAGAAACATGGGGCTACAAATCATGCTTTTACCTGCTGATTTATTTTTATTTGAGTAAATCTCCAGAAGTTGGATGGCTGGAACATAAAGGTAGATCTATTTTTAGATTTAGACAGTATGGAGGAACCTCCAAACTGTCTTCCACAATTGTACTAGTTTACATTCCCACCAACAGTGGATTATGGTACCTTTCCCCCCCGAAATGTTCATCATAATTTATTGTTTTTTTATTTTTTTTTTGAGATGCATTTTATTTTTATTTGTGAAGCAGAGTTACAGGTGGTGGTGGGGGTAGAAACAGAAAGAGAGAGAGAGAGAGAGAGAGAGAGAGAGAGAGAGATTGTCCATCTGCTAGTTCATTTCCCAAATGGCTGCAATGGCCAAGGCTGGGCCAGGCTGAAGCTAGGAGCCAGGAGCTTAATCCGGGTCTCCCACAGGGGTGCAGGGGCCCAAGCACTTGGACTATCCTCCACTGCCTTCCCAAGCACAGTAGCAGGGAGCTAGATTGTAAATGAAGCAGCCAGGTCTTGAACCAGCACCCATATAGAATGCCAATGTCACAGATGGCAGCTTAACCCATTATGCCACAACACCAGCCGCAAGCTTCTTGATTTTTTGGATGACTGCCATTCTAACTGGAGTGAGATGAAACTTCATTGTCATTTTTATTTGCATTTCCCTGATGACTAGTGATACTGAGCATTTATTCCTGTATCTGTTGGCCATTTGTATTTCATCCTTTGAAAATTGTCTGTTCATGTCCTTTTCCCATTTCTTAACTGGATTGTTTTGTTGTTGTTGAGTTTCTTGAGCTCTTTATAGATCCTGGATATTAATCACTTATCAGTTGCAGAGTCTGCAAATATTTTCTCTCATTTAGTGGGTTGCCTCTTCACTTTGTTAAATGTTTCCTTTGCAGTTTAGAAGTTTCTTAGCTTGATGTAATCCCATTCATCTATTTTTGTCTTTACTGCCTATGCTTCTGAGGTCTTTCCTAAGAAGTCTTTGCTTATGCCAGTGTCTTACAGAGTTACACCAATATTTTCCTATAGTAATTTTTTTAAGATTTATTTTATTATTTATATGAAAGAGTTACACAGAGAGAGAAGGAGAGGCAGAGAGAGAGAGAGAGAGGCCTTCCATCCACTGGTTCACTCCCCAATAGGCTGCAAAGGCCAGAGCTACGCCGATCCAAAGCCAGGAGCTTCTTCTGGGTCTCCCACGTGGGTACAGGGGCCCAAGAACTTGGGCCATCTTCCACTGCTTTCCCAGGCCATAGCAGAGAGCTGGATCAGAAGTGGAGCAGCCAGGACTCAAACTGGTACCCATATGGGATGCCGGCACTGCAGGCAACAGTTTTACCCATTACATCATAGCGTCAGCCCATTCTCTAGTAATTTGGTGGTTATCAGGTCACAGATTTAGATCCTTGATTCATTTTGAGTTGATTTTTGTATAAGGTGTAAGGTAGGGTTCTTGTTTCATAGTTCTGCATGCAGGGATACAGTTTACCCAATCCTTTCTCCCAAGATTAATTTTAGCTTATTTGTCAATGATTAGTTGGTTGTAGATGCATGGATTAATTTCTGGGGTTTCTATTGTGTTCCATTTGTCCACATCTATTTTTGTTCCAGTACCGAGCTGTTTTGTTTATAACTGCCCTGTAGTATGTCTTGAAGTCTGGTATTGTGATACCTCCAGCTTTGTTTTTATTGTTTAAGATTGCTTCAGCTATTTGGGGTTTCTTATGTTTCCATATGAATTTTAGCATTGTTTTTTCTAAATCTGTGAAGAATGTCATTAGGTATTTTGATGGGTTCACAATCAATCTGTAAATTGCTTTGCAGTATGGACATTTTGATTATATGAATTATTCCAATCCATAAACATGGAAGATGTTTTCATTTTTTGGTGTCCTCTCTTCCTTTCTTTAATGTTTTGTGATTTTCATCATAGAGATCTTTCACCATCGGTTAAATTTATTCTAAGGCATTTAATTTTTGTTACTATTGTGAAAGGGATTGATCCCAGTTCTTGCTCACCCATTGTATTGTCTGGGTATACAAAGGTTATTGATTTTTGTGTGTTAATTTTATATCCTATAGCCAAACTGTCTTATGGATTCCAATAGTCTCTTAGTGGAGTCTTTTGGTCTCCCTATATATAGAATCTTGTCATCTGAAAACACTGATAATTTGACTTTCTTCTTTCCAATTTGTATCCTTTGATTTCTTTTTCTTGCCTAATGGCTCTGGCTAAAACTTACAAAACTATATTTGATAGCAATGATGAAAGTGGGCATTCTTGTCTGGTTCCATATCTTAGTGGAAATGCTTACAAATTTTCCCCATTCAATATGATGCTGGCTGTGAGTTTGTCATATATTACCTTGATTGTGTTGAGGAATGTTTCTTCTATACCCAATTTGCTTAAGGTTTTTATTGTGAAAATATGTTGCATGTTATCAAATGCTTTCTCTTCATCTATTGAGATAACCATATGGTTTTTATTCAGTTTGTTAATGTGATATATCACATTTATTCATTTGCAAATGTTGAACCATCCCTGCATACCAGGGATAAATCCCATTTGGTTCAGGTGAATGATATTTCTGATGTGTTTTTGGATTTGATTGCCCAGTATCGTGTTGAGGATTATTGGTCTATAGCTGTCTTTCTTTGTTGTACTTTTTTCTAGTTTTAGAAGAAGGTGACTCTGGCTTCATAAAAGGAGTTTGGTAGGATTCCCTTCTATTCCATTGTTTTCAATAGTTTGAGAAGAATTGGAATTAGTTCTTCTTTAAATGTTTGTTAGAATGCAGCTGTGAAGCCATCTTGTCCTGGGCTTTTCTTTGTTGGAAGGTTTTTATTACTATTATAGAAACTCAGCTATATGCCATGCCCTATAGTGAAGTCACAGAATTGCCACAGTCATAGTGTATAAGGCTCCCAGAGTCACAGGTTGCAGGGGATCCACTTTCAACCCCACAAGCCTGCCCTGTCCATGGAGAGTGCAGAGGTGTTCCCAGAGCCAGCTGCTTGTGGGTGTTCTGCCTTGGCAGTTTGAGCCTGGGAGCCTTTGATAAAGTAGGGGAGTGGGAGCGTCTGACATTCCTTAGTGGGTGCCTAGTCCCCTGCCAACCCTCCAGGCCAGATTCAAAGTCAGTGGAGGATGCGAATTTATCCCTCTGATAAAAAAACTCCTAGTTGCACAGGTGCATGTAATCACATTATGATGGCTTTTTCCCTGCTGGTTACTGGGTGCCTTTGTGGGGAGATGGGAAGAAAGAAATGTATTCTCACTTCACAGGATTAAGTGGGCACCCTTTCCCCAAAAGTGCTCCAGACTGGACTCAAAGTCAGCATAGTCTGCAGGGTTCTCAGTCAGGAAATCTAACAGTCTGCTCTCACCTTGCTCCCAGAAGATGGTAATATCCCTGCTTGCTGTTGCCTATTTGTACTATCCACACTGCTCCATGGCCTCTCTCTTCTTTCTGTAGAATTTCCACTGCCAACTTCTTTCCAACTCTCCCTTGGGAAGGCACCCCCTCTGCTTTTCTTCTGTTATCTTCCCTGGTCAAAATCAGCACTCATCCCCCCCCCCCCCCCCCCGCCTATTCAGCCATCTTGGATCTCCTCCATGAACTTTTTAAAGACTTCTATACATATAGATTTCAAATTTTATTGCTACAAAATAAACTGACTTTTCAATTACATTTTCTTTTTTTAATATTTTATTTATTTGGGGCCGGCGCCGTGGCTCACTAGGCTAATTCTCCGCCTTGCGGCGCCAGCATACAGGGTTCTAGTCCCGGTTGGGGCGCCAGATTCTGTCCCAGTTGCCCCTCTTCCAGGACAGCTCTCTGCTGTGGCCCGGGAGTGCAGTGGAGGATGGCCCAAGTGCTTGGGCCCTGCACCCGCGTGGGAGACCAGGGAGAAGCACCTGGCTCCTGCCTTCGCATCAGCGCAGTGCACTGGCCGCAGTGCGCTGGCTGCGGCGGCCATTGGAGGGTGAACCAACGGCAAAGGAAGACCTTTCTCTCTGTCTCTCTCTCACACTGTCCACTCTGCCTGTCAAAAAATTTAAAAAAATTTTTTTTTATTTATTTGGTTATAGACAGGGAGAGGGAGAGACAGAGAGAAAGGTCTTTCATCAGCTGGTTCACTCCCCAAATGGCCACAATGGCCGGAGCTTGGCCAATCCAAAGCCAGGGGCCAGGAGCTTCTTCTGAGTCTCCCATGTGGGTGCTGGGGCCCAAGCATTTGGGCATCTTCTGCTTTCCCAGGCCATAGCAGAGAGCTGATCAGAAGAGGAGCAGCCGGGACACAAAGTGGTGCCCTTATAGGATGCTGGCGCTGCAGGCAGAGGCTTAGCTTTTACATCACAGCACCAGTCCCTTTAATTCCATTTCCCACCACCTTTTTGAGCTAACATCATACATATGACTATAGCATTTTGTAAATTCCCATGACATTTTGTCACTATTCATTTTTATTTATCATTATTATTAGCTGTCAATTGCTATGTTGTACAATGTATGACAGTATGTAGTTATACCTACTGTAGTTCTTACAAAAATAATACCTCGTGTAGTTCTTATAATAGCTCTGTGAGATGTATGTTATCTTTACCTTAAACTGAGGCACAAAGATAGAAATGACTCATCAGATATATATATATATATATTTTTTTTTTTTTGACAGGCAGAGTGGACAGTGAGAGAGAGAGACAGAGAGAAAGGTCTTCCTTTTGCCGTTGGTTCACCCTCCAATGGCTGCCATGGCCAGCGCGCTGCGGCCGGCGCACCACACTGATCCGATGGCAGGAGCCAGGTACTTATCCTGGTCTCCCATGGGGTGCAGGGCCCAAGCACTTGGGCCATCCTCCACTGCACTCCCTGGCCACAGCAGAGAGCTGTCCTGGAAGAGGGGCAACTGGGACAGAACCCGGTGCCCCGACTGGGACTAGAACCCGGTGTGCCGGCGCCGCAAGGCAGAGGATTAACCTAGTGAGCCGAGGCGCCAGCCGACTCATCAGATATTAACACAGCTATTGTTGAAATGGCAGTGTCAGAATGTAGACTGAAGTCCACATGTCTCCTAATTAATCAGTACATTTGTTGTATCCCAAATGACTTGACATGTCTGTTTTCCCACTGAGATGCAGTACTGTGTCTTACTCTGTAATTCTCATGCTTGGACCAAAGGAAATTCTCAGTAAATATATTGAAATGAAATGAACTTCCATGAACTGGACTCTGTTGTCTAACTAGGAGAAAACAACAAAAAGTCCTACAAAACTATTTCTTCATAAGTAATTTTCAGATCTTGCTTCCCTGAATTTTTGTTCTTGATTTAAGCTGGTCAAGCAGTATAATTTATATAAAAATGGGTAGAAGACATGAGAAGTTTATCACACACAAAGGAGTCCTAAGAGATGAAAAGATGTCCAGCTTTACCTGTAGTGAAAGAAATGTAGTCTAAGTCTGCAAGTGAGGGGGACAGGATTTCACAACGATCCTATTGACGGAAGTAAAAGTTGAGCAACACCCTGTTGGTAAGGCTGTAGGATAAGATGGCACTCTAACACATAGGCTCTGAGAATGCGAACCGCTATAAGTACCTATGGAAATGCGTTCACCCAAGTGTAAAAACGAAGTTACTGATTCTTTCAGCCACAAATCCAATGTTAGTAACCTTCCCTAGGAAGCTTCCAGCTTTGACTTTACCCTTCAGTACCTGCTCTGCAGTAAAGGACTGGGCTCTTGAAGCATTTCTCCTTAACAGAGAACTCCAACACCAGCTTCATCGGTAGAGGGCGCTGGAGGACACTGGAAGGGGGAGGGGGCAGTTTCTCCTGCTGTGGGCATTTTTCCTGCACAGTTCCTGCTCTGCTGCTCAGTCCCGCGCTGGTATAAAAGGAGCAGGTAGTATCACAAGGCCCAATGCCTCAGAGACTTCGCAGCCCAGGCCTAGGGAAGCACATGTTGTGGGCTCCTCTGTAGGGACAGCAAGAGCTCCAAGACTACTGGTGTGCCGGTGGGCAGAAGTTTCCTGCTTACTTGGCAATTCCTGAAATCTTTGACCCAGGGAACCAGCAAACTCTTGACTCTCCAGTAGGCAGCAACTATACCTTCTCCCACTGGATTTTAACTCATTGGAAAAGTAGAGCTTCCCCTTCCAGTTTTGTGCAGTCTGGAGGATTTCCTTTCAGTTCCAGTACATTCTTTGGAGCAGGAGTTGACAAACTATGGTCAGTTGATCAAATCCAGCTCACTACCTGTTTTTAAAATTTAAAAATTTTGAATTTTATTTGCTTTTATTTTAAAGGTATAGAGAACACAGACAGACAGAAAGAGATCTTCCATCCATTGATTCAATTTATCAATGCCTGTAACAGCTGAGACTGGGCCAGGCTAAAGCCAGGAGCCTGGAACTCAATTCTGATCCCCCATGTGGGTGGCGGGGAACCAACTACTCAAGCCATCACTACTGCCTCCTAGGGTGAGCATTAACAGAAAGATGGAATTAGAAGGAGAGCCAGGACTGGAGCCCAGGTGCTCTAATATGCAATGCTGGTGTTCCAAGAGGCATCATAACCACGGTTCAGACCATAAAATGTTATGGGGACGCAGGCCCATTTATTTAAGTATACCTCAAAAGATAAGTTTAGTATAGCACTTAAGATGCTGTTTGGTACCTTTCTCTGAAGGGAAGAGAGAACTTCCACTTTGACTACGACCTTGTCTAAATAAGATAAGAGTCGGTGAACTCAAAAGGCTTCCATAGCCTTGGAAACTCATGACTGGAGCATAGGGAGATTACTGATGCCGTAAACAGGAGTGTCAATTTGTAAAGTCAACAACAGGAGTCACTGTGCACTTACTCCTCATGTAGGATCTCTGTCCTTAATGTGCTGTACATTGTGATTTAATGCTATAACGAGTACTCAAACAGTATTTTTCACTTTGTGTTTCTATGTGGGTGCAAACTGTTGAAATCTTTACTTAATGTATACTAAACTGATCTGAATATAAAGAAAATTGAAAATGAATCTTGATAAGAATGGAAGGGGAGAGAGAGCGGGAAAGGGGAGGGTTGCGGGTGGGAGGGAAGTCATTGGGGCGGGGGGGGGGGGAGCCAATGTAATCCATAAGCTGTAATTTGGAAATCTATATTCATTAAATAAAAGTTTAAAAAAAAAAGATGCTGTTTGGTATGCCTGCATCCCATATCAGAGTGCCTGGATACAAGTCCCAAGTTCTCCTAATACCAGCTTCTTGCTAACTCATACCCTGGGAGGCAGTGGTGATGGCCCAAATGTCTGGTTCCTTGCCAGCCAAACGAGAAAACTGGATTCAGTTCTCACCTCCTGGCTGGCCCAGCTCTGGCCACTGTGGAAATTTGGGGAGTGAACCATGGATGGGTGATCTCGTTTGTCTTGCATTCCTTCAAGCACAATAAAATAATCAATGAATAAAAATTTTTAAAAAGATACATTTATTTTGGTGCAATAATTTTTGAAATTCATATATAGTTTTTCACACTATACATTTCCATGAACTTTTTGAATGCCCCTCATATTGTCTATAGAGTATGTAGTAGCTGTCACAAAGACAGTATGGCCTCAGAAACCCACACTATTTACTACCTCTCCCATGACAAAAGTGTGCCAGTCCTACTTTAGCGTTCTTTTTATATCTTTATGCTTTTCTCCTATCATAGCCTAATAACTGTGATATGAAAGTTTCCCTATTTTAATTATTGTGTGGTTTCTGTCTCCCGACTGATACTACCTCTAACAATCAAAAATACCCATGCTGAAGGCTATTGGAGCATTATTTGCAACCTCGAGAAAATATAAACCACCTAAATCCCCTAGCATGGAGATTTGTTTAATAAACTATGATAGCCACACAATGGAGTGCTCTGCAGCGAGGAAAACGAATTAGATCTCTACGAATTGATACGGAGTGACTTTCAGGGTATGTTATTAAGTGGAAAAAGCAAAGTACAAAGGAGTATATATATAGTATGCCATACAAGTAAGAAAGCTTATTGCTTCAAAAAGAAACACAGAAAGGATGAACCAGAATTAATAACATTGGTTACCTAAAGATGATGGGTAGGAATAGAATGGAAGGAATACAAGAGGAATTAGATACTTCTGAGTGTGGCTGCTTGTATGGTTTTTAAAATGTGTTTTATGTTAATGCAACTTAATAAGTGTGAGAAAAATAAAAGTTGAATGCAAACAAAAACCAATTACCTATGTTTCAAATTACTAATATGACCACAGGAGAGAAAAAGAAAAAATTAATCTAAGTGACATTTGGATATAATACTTTGACTAAATACCCTCCATCTAAAAACAAACAACGATAGCCAAAAAAAAAAAAAAAAAAAAAACCTGAAAACTAAAAAACGAAACAGCAACAACACCTCAACTCTGGTAGGTTTGTTTCCCCTAGATAATGTTTACAGCAATTCTGACCCTGTTTTGTGTATTGTAGAATTAAGCAAATGAGTAAATACAGGGTGTGTTGGGAGCCAGAGTTCATATGATGGGATGGAGGTGTGGGATAGACAGATACAAATATAAATTAGAGAAGACAAAAAATGATTCTGAGGTATTCATTGCATTGGGATTAGAATAATCAGGACAGATACAGACACAGAAAGATTTCCTAGCTCTGTTCACCAAAACAACCTAGAAGTAGTAATAGCCCACTAGCAATAAGGAACTTAGTGCCAGATCTTGGTTTTCAAATTTCACGTGCTTCATATTGGATGAAGATTCATGGTAAAAAGTGGCTGATTGCAGAGATAGAGCAGTTGAAGTACAAGATGAGCCTAGAACATCTTGGTGTGCTAGGAAATAAAGACGTGCTAAAAAAAATTCAGGAGTCCATCAAAAGGATATGGGTGTTGGGTGAGGGGCTCCTACTGTTCAAACTGGGACAATAGGATGCTAAACAATCATGTTAATAGGTTGTAGCCCACAGAGTAAAGGAATAATCCATTTATAGGCTTTAAAATAAGAGCTAAGACTATAAACCTTTTAAAGGAAAACAGAGGAAATCTTTGTGATATCAGAATACAAAGATTTCTCATATAGGACCTCCCCTACCCCACCAAAAAAAAAAAAAATCAAGTAGATGACCACTATATGTGATTCTTGATTGGAAAAAAAAAATTCCTGAAGCATATGACTGAGACAGTTGGAAGATCTGAATATAAACTGTGGTTCACAGTTAGGTTTCCTGAATTTTATCCTTTTACTGTGGCTTTACCATTAGCAGACACGTAATCAGTATTTTTAAGGGGTAAACTGACATGATGTCTAGGATTTAGATCCTCCAGGAAAATTTTCACTACTACCATCACCACCATTCATAATAATAACTGTACGACAATATGACAAAACTTAGACAAGTATGGCAGCATTAATTGGTCAATGTAGGTGAAGGCGTGTCTGAGGTTCCTTCTCATTGGCTGCTTGTGGTTGCTGAGCCCCATTATTAGTCAGGCACTCCTGCAGAAAGTCCCCTACCCTTTGCTGGGTTTTAGCTATAAATTTACCCATTCTTTATTTCCGTCTTCCCGGGTGTTGGGCTGGATGCTATCCAAGTGTCACCCTATTTAGTCTTCACGACATCCTGTAAACACTTTCCTCCATTTATTCAGATGAGACACAGAAGCTCAAAGACCTGACCTGTACAAGGTGACGTCAATAAGTTATAAAGCAGTGATTCAAACCCAGGACTCCAGTCGAGTGTTCGTTTTGCCTCGGTTCAGGCCTCAAGGCCCCAACACTCTGACTAGCAGCAGATGCTGCAGAATCAGAAAATAAAGCATGGCAGCTCTGGAAGGCTGGCAGTGGGAACATTATAACACAGTCCGTGGGAATCCAGTAACTAGAGAACATACCTTAATAATGAATAACAAAGAGAACCAATGAATAGCCAAGATTTAGTCTTCATATTATTACTATCATAAATGATCTGCCATTTTACATTGTTTTACTTCTCAGGCAAGGCTGGCCTTACAGGTGCACCATTATTATGTTCTGAGATACATAAATACCTTTAAAGTATTAATATATATCAGGTTTTATGTATTTATCTATGTGTTTTTAAACTTCCCACTAAATGGAAGCATAATGAAGGAAAAAGGGGCCAGCATTGTGGAGTAATGGGTTAGGGTGTTGTTTGCAGTGCCAACATCCTGGTTCGAGTCCTGGCTGCTCTGCTTCCAATCCTGCTCCCTGCTTATGCGTTTGGGAAAGCAGCAGAAGATGGTCCCTGCACGTATGTGGGAGACCAAGAAGCTCTTGGGCTGCTGCCTGCTGCCTGGCCCAGCCCCAGCCCCAGCGCCAGCCATTGCAGGCATTTGGAGAGTGAACCAGATACACTCTGTATCTCTGCCTTTCAAACAAATAAAATAAATATTTTTAAAAGGAAAAACTTTTAAAATGTCATTGATATTAAAGAAATAGGTGTATGTGATTAAAATATGCAAACTGTTGGGATTATTTTATTTCTTCCATTTCCAAAACATTCCTTAAACACAAGGTTGCTCACATTCTTTTTTAACAACTGTATGGGATTCCACTCTAAGAAGGCAACACAAATGTGCATGTATATATGTGTGTATGTACATACATATTGTGTGGTCTGTAAGTGTGGATGTGGGTGTGTGGGTTTGTGTATGTAGACTTGTATGTGTCTGGGACTGTATGTGTATATAGAGAGATATTATACATATATAATACAGTGTGTGGGTGCGTGTGTGCATGTATGTGTATGCCTATCACCCCTAGTGACTATGTTGGTCATTTCCATGAATTTGTAGACTCCTAGAATCACCAGGATCGTATCTGGTTAATTTTGATACTGGGCATCTGAGCAAGGAGGTTGTAACTGAAGTTTACTGAGACATAGGTTTTATTGGCACATGACAATTTGACACTTATCAAGGGCAGTGGTAAAGAATATGGGTTCAGACTCTCTGGGTTCAGAGCCAGTTTCCTGTGTGGTCAAGGGGGCTCCTGGGGAAGTTCCTTAGCCTCCCTACCAGTGTTTCCTCACCATAAATGGAGATATGGACAGCACACTCTTGATCAGGTTCCCTAGCAGAATCTGAGAAATGGTTGGGGGGGGGCACAAAATTGATTGAGGGAGTACTCTTCAGAGCAAGGCAAGGAGTTAGAGGGTTAGGGCAGGGTGAGGAACCAAGTAAGGACGTGGTCTCAGCTGTGGTATAGCTTCAGTCTGAGTTGTATGTCCCAGCTGGAAGATAGTCCTTCATAAAGAAAAGTATTTGCCTTTTATCTTTTCAGGTCTTCAGTGGATTGGATGATGCTTACCCACACTGGGCAGAGCAATCTCATCTAGAAATGTCCTCACAGTTACATCCAAAACTAATGGGCAAATATCTGCGCACTCCACGATCTGGTCATATTGACACATAAAATTAACCACCACACCTACTGTGTGCCTTGAAAGTCAGAAATATGCAGAGGGAAATGAATTCCCAAAGAAATGTAGGAGGGAAGTGGAATTCTGTGCCATCAGAGCCTTGGAGAGTGAGTTACAATGACCAAAGGCATCATTCACTGTGGGGAGCAACTCGGACTATATTGTTACTGGAATTAAGACTTATTCTATGCATCTGCTCTCCCACAATATGGCGCTGGGAGAGAAGAAAGAGGCTTCTACACAGCTGCCTCCAGTTCAACCAAGGAACTGTAGGACTTGCTCCTGATTGGAGGAGAGCAACGTACTCGGCGTGTGGGCAGCCGAGTTAGGATTGGCGGAGGAGGACTATAAAGGAGGAGAGAGACGGCATGCACTGGGAACATCTATGGGGAACATCTAAGGGAACCCGTGCAGCCCCCGAGAAAGCCGGCCGGCGGTGTGCCGCTCCCCTGCGGAAGTGGGGAATGTGGCCAGGGGGAACTGCCCTTCCACGGAGGTGGAAGGGATAGTAGCCAACCCGGGAAGAACCAGCAGCAAACCCGGGGAGGGCCGAGCAGACGAAAGAACAGCGCAGGGTCCTGTGTCGTTCCTCCATGAAGAGGGGGAGCGACAATTCACATCATCAACAAAAGCTATTCCTATGGCACTGGTGCATCAAGTGCCTTCATTTGCTTCTCATCACCCGCCAGATCACTTGCAAACTCCTTGTGTTGTGACTCTCTGACTGCTGTTCTGACTGTGCTTACGGGGGGATTCAGAAATGTTAGCTTATGCAGGGACACAGCTGGAAGCAAAGACTTTTCTAGGGACTATTGAAAAGAGAAATTTGAGGGACCTTGGCAGTTATGCCATATGGGGAAGAAGGGACACTGAACCCATGCTCGGTCCAATACTGAAGCCTGGGTATAGCACCCAGCTGTCACTGACCTAGGCTGATGCTAGAATCCTGGGCAAGTGGGCTGACTACAAAGAACAGAAAGAGTTATTTTTGCAAAAAGTATCTGGAAGCGTAAGGCAGTCTTGTGTTGGGATGTGGGTAACAGGAAGGGTGGGGACAGAGAATGCCTCCTCTTCAGTGGGGAGCACAGCCAAGCATCTTCACACTGGTGTGTTATCAGTGTTGGGAAGGCAGGCTTGGGCCCAGGTGAACAGCCTCAGTACAGTGTGGTTTGGGCAGATATGGGTGGGGGTGGCACTGGAGACTTTGATAGCAAAGGAAACACCAGTGCCTTGGCAATGTGAACTTCAGTGGTGATGACTGTACCCATGGCTGTGGAAAGACAGAGTCAGTGAAGGGGAAGATGAGCATCCCACACAGCAGAACTGGGGACCTACATACACAAGGGGCCTACTCTGATGACATCCAGAAAAATCAAGCATCTTCTCAGTAGCTACTGGACACCTACTATTCAGTAAACAAATTGGGCAAAGTCCTTGACATCAGGGAACTTATACTCCAATGAAAGAGACTAGCAAAACAATAATTTAACAAGTATATAAGTAATCTCAAACAATGATAACTGCTATTAAAAATAAAAATTAATGTGAGGTGAGCATTGTGGCACAGTGGGTCAAGCCCTGTTTGTGACATTGGCATCCCGTATCAGAATGCCAGAGCACCTTTTTGAGTTCTACCTGCTCCACTTCTGATCCGGCTCCATGCAAATGCTTCTGGAAAGAGCAGAAGATGGCTCACCTTGGACCTCTGCCACCCATGTAGGGGACCCAGATGGAGTTCTGGGCTCCTGGCTTTGGCCAGGACCAGCCCGAGCCATTGCAAATATTTGAGGACTAAAACAGCAGATGGACGACCTCTTGCTCACTCTCGCTCTCTCTCTCATTCTTCCTGCTGTCAAATAAAGAAATAGAAAAAGAGAAAAGAAAAACTGCGGTGTGTACAAACACTATTTTAGATAGTGTATTGGGGATAAACTCTATATTTTCCCATTTGGAATCCTTTTACTCCTAGGCTATTGCAGCTGGGGGACCCTCTGGGCCACACAGTACTGATGCAGCTCTCCTAGAGTCCACAGGCCTTGAATGTGAAGGATGGCAAGTTATCAGTCCATGGACAGAGACAAAGAGGCTGAGACAGAGATCAGGGTGTGTTTCCCCAAGGAGGCAATACGGAACCTATCAGTACAGAGGCTAAAAGGACATTTGAAATCTTGTCCTACCCCAGGCTGGCAATGATGGTCAAGGATCCCCTCGGATGGATGACACCAGAAATCTCCGATACTCTCAGTGACAAGTGGGTATAAGGGCTTGGTTCTAGGAGGATTCATACAATAAAACCAGAACCAGTGCCTCTGGCATGCTCTTGCCTGGAGTAGGTGAGGGCTAGGAAGGTTGTCAATGACCCATTCCTTCAATCATTCAATAAATATGTGTTAAGATCCTGCTATGTGACTAGCTCTGTGCTAACATTGGAAATGCAGTGATAAACTCTCAAAGACTTTTCTTGTGGGGTGATATCCCACCAGGTCCCAGTTCAGAGGGCTGTGTCTTCTAGTCTCAGCTAATATCCATGGCACAAACCAGGCACTGTGTCTGGTTGTAGAGATTAGTCAGACATTAGCAAGGTGTTTGCAGCTTTGTGGGCCCACAGACAGATGCTGAGAACTCTATCCAAAAAGAAGGATTAAGTGAGAAATCAGAACGCAGTCCTAACATATCATCAGAATTGGTTTTTGATGACTCAAGCAAGAATGGGGGTTGAAAGTAAGGAATCCATGGCTGAACAGAGTTGGAGGCAGCCAGTGCCCACTCAGAGTCCCTGAATATTAATGCAGTCAGCTCCCACGCCATGTAACCACCAGGCAGGGAGAAGAAATCACAGATACCCCTTCCACCTTTGCTTTGAATTCTTCCCTTACCTCTCTATCCTCCCTGCCTTGCCTTTCTCCCTCTCCACAAAATGCCTTGCAGGGATATCCCTTAGACACAATGACTGAATTCTGCTTCTTCTCTTTTGACCCCTGGCTGGTTGGATTTAGCTCATTCTCAGACGCTTTAGGCTTTTGACCATTTGGAATAAAATTCCCACCCCAAGATTCTTAATTCCAGCCCTTAAAGTACACCTACCTGACCTGTATTCTTGGTCAAACCCACATCAGCTACCTTTAAGAGAGGTCTGATCATTTTGCCATGAACCCACGGCTCCAGGGGCAAGCCTGTTGCTATGGAAACGTGGATGATCTAGCAGGCACACGGCTGTCACTCTGCTTTGGGACTATGAGGGCCCAGGGTGGAGGGAAACACCGGCCTCCTTGGGAAGGTAACAGCCCTTGTGGGCTAATTACCAGAGGAGAGGACAAAATGCCTCCTTCCCCTTGGCCTAGCAAACCCTGTGGACTTCAGTCTCTCCTCCTCCCCAGGGCTGCTTCCTACTCCTGCCCCTGGAGAGGCTTGGAGGGAATTCAAAGAAATTGCTAGGTTTCATTATGCAGCTTTGAACTTGATATTGATTCTCTAGAGAGGCCAAAGGGATGATATTTCTCCTTTCTTTCCTAACCAAGGATGTGGATAGATGATGGCCCCACTGGTACAACCTGGTAATCCCTGTGGGAAGATAACTAAGTTCTGCCCTTGAAGAGACTTGGACAGCAAACCCGTCATACCTCTCATTAGACTTGCTTTCGTTAAGGTCCAAAGTGTGACCTCTGCCTCCATGCCCACATAGCCAATTGATTGACCTCCACACTATCATTCTCATGAGGTTTTGTATTATAATTCTGTCTCAGCCTTCCCTCCCTCCATCCCTATGCTCTTCCACTGTGGTCTCTAGAATCCTTTCTCCATAACCAGCAAACTTCCATACCTGTATAATTTCTTCACTAACACTCCCTTATCTCCTACCTCGCCAAAACTGGCCTCTTCCCTGAAGGCATTATTTTTTCTGCAGCCCTGTTGTGTGGCAACTATTTTTTTCATATTCTTTCTTGTTGTATTTCGGTTCAACAACAAAAGCTGGTATCCCTATGGGAGTATAATAAATTATACATAATAGAAAAGTTATCTAACACGGGCATTGTTAAGTAAAGTTCATTATTTTTACACAATTTGACATTTGGATGTAGAAGACTATTGGTACCGGTTCAGCGGACAATCAAAATCAGGATTCCAATGTCTGTGATTATCTTTGCATTTTTGCTATATTTATAACCTCTTGGTCATAATACAGCACAGTCATCATGTCTGAATTCCAAGCAAGAGAGAATAAGCTAAGAGTTGATGCCTGTATCATGAAAGCAAAGACAATCAGAACCTCTGGTGAAATGAAGCCCATGTAACCTTGGCTAGAAATGTGCCACATGGCCATCTCTAGATGCTAGAAAACCTAGGAAGCTAGATAGGTTTAGCTGGCCTATTGTACCCCTAAACAAAATCAGAATTTTTTAATAAGGAAGAACGAGATAAAAGATATCAGGTAGAGAACAAACAGTGTCTGTCTTAGTCTCTCATGTTGCATTTCCCTCTCTTGTTAAAATCTTGCTCCTTTGTACTCTTGCTGTTTCGATATTCTGCTCTACCCAGCACAGTTCTTACTGTTATCTAACAGGACTCCTCTCATTCATTATGTACATTGGCAATAGGCAACGAGCCCACCATTCCATAGGGCAGGTCAGCTGCCTGACCTTTACACGCAAGCCTTCATGAGTCTGGATAACAGCGATGTCCAGATGCATAGCTTGTCCAGTACCATGGCCACGCAGGTGCTTTCTTTCCTTTCATCCTCAGTAATGTCAGCCACCAACTCCCGCAGTCACCACCTGTAATGCTGCTCCTCCAAAATGACTAACTGCACACTCCTCCACTTGCCTCTAATCTCTTCTTCCAGGGCTTTATTCAACTGCTCTGACAGCAGCTCTTCTTCATCATCACTGTCAATTCCCTGTACTCTCCCAAGCCATCAAGCATCCCCCTTCTTCCTTTATTATCCAGCATGGATTTCATGGGCAGTGTTTCTACACTCCCTTCTATGCCATACATGTGTCTGCTCCTGTCTCTGTTCCCCCAGACTCCCTTGTCCCTCTGTTGCCTTCATTTGTCTCATCTCTATACATGGGTGAATCCAACTGTTTCTCTGGGCCTGTATCCAAGCAGCTGAGCATTAGCCAATGGAGCAGATTGATTCCACTATAAGTTCAAGGTTATTAACTTCAAACAAGGTTATTAACTGCATTAAAAAATGGTTCTTTTTCTCGTATTTTCCCATGTGTCTCTCAAACCTTTCTCCATTCTTTAAGCCTCCAACTTCCCATGTTTGTTTTTCTGTAAGTAGCTGACTTTTGTATTATGTTAGAGAGAAAATAGGAACTCACCTAACCTCCCTAATATTTGTCCTCCTAACCTAAGGATCTCTCTGTCTTGTTCTAACAACAAAGCTGTCCCACCTCCAATCTAAGAGAAATCCTCTGTACCCCCTGCCTCCCAGGAAGTTTTTTACATTATCTCTATTTTTTTCTCATCCTCTTGAGTATTAATCCATTTCCTCTTACTTGAATATTTTCCTTTAACAACATAAATGCACATTTCTCTTACTTAAAAACTCTAAAATAACAATCATAATCCACTTGAAACTACCTGATTTCTATTCTAGCCTATGCAAGTCAAATTCTCCAGCGAACTGTATGTTTTTGTGTCCATTTCCATATGTTACAACTTCATACATGGCAGCTTTTTCTGGAATTGTGAATTACTCTCATATTAAAAACAATATTTCATTGTATTTCCTACCTGACAATTTTCTGACTTTTTTTTTTTTTTTGACAGGCAGAGTGGACAGTGAGAGAGAGAGAGAGACAGAGAGAAAGGTCTTCCTTTGCCATTGGTTCACCCTCCAATGGCCGCTGCTGCTGGCGCGCTGCTGCAGGCGCACCGCGCTGATCCGATGGCAGGAGCCAGGTACTTCTCCTGGTCTCCCATGGGGTGCAGGGCCCAAGCACTTGGACCATCCTCCACTGCACTCCCTGGCCACAGCAGAGAGCTGGCCTGGAAGAGGGGCAACCAGGACAGAATCCGGCGCCCCAACCAGGGCTAGAACCCAGTGTGCTGGCGCTGCAAGGTGGAGGATTAGCCTAGTGAGCCATGGCGCCGGCCAATTTTCTGCTTTTTGAAACAGTCTTCTACTAATTTATAAGATTCAACTATCTCCTGTATTTCTTCCCATATCTCTGGCTGTGCTTTCTCTTTCTCCTTTGAAAACTCCTCATTCTGTACTAAACCAAAGACTAGAGCCTCGGGACTTGTTTCAACAATACCTCCTCCTTCATTTCATACTTTATTTCTAAATGCACATGAATCCCGAGTTTATATCTTCAGCATAAACTGCTCTGAGATCCTGAATTATAATGTCTTATAATTTTCAACCTAACATATTTTAAGTTATTTTAACTTTTTTGGAAAGCACTTTATTTTGTACTGACAGGCAATTATACATACATATTCACGGTTTGTAATGTGATGTTTCAATACATGTATACATTGTATAAGGATCAAATTAGAGTAATTATTATATCCATCACCTCAATCATTTATCATTTCTTTGTGGTGAGAACATGAAAAATTCCTAGTTATTCTGAAATATACAATGTATTGCTGTTAATTATAGTCACTCCACTGTGCAACAGAATACAAGAATTTGTTCCTCCTATCTCATTGTAATTTTACATAATAACTAACCTCTCCCTAATCCCCCACCTTTCTCCCTTCCCCACCCTCTGGCAGTCACTGTTCCACTCTCAACTTCTATGAGATCAGCATTTTTAGAGTCCACACCATGAATGAGATCATGCAGTGTTTGTCTTTCTGTGCCTCGCTAATGCCAATGAACATAATGTTCTCTAGATTTATCTATGTTGTCACAAATGAAAGGATTTCAGCTCTTTTAAATGGCTGAATAGTATTCCATTATGTATACATAGCACTTTTTCTTCACCCATTCATATGTTGATGGATACTTAGGTTGATTCCATATTTTGGCTAATTTTAGCTATCGTGAATAGTATTGCACTAAACATGGGAGTACAGATGTCTCTAACATACTGATTTAACTTCTTTTGAATATATATATATTTCCAGTAGTGGGATTGCTGAATTACAGGGTAGCTAAAAGTTTTAAAGAATGTTTTTATGCAAACAATTTTGGCAACTTATGTGAAATGCACATATTTCATTGAAAGCACAAACTCAGAGAACTGACATGGAAAGAAAAAAACTTTGAATAGCCCCGCATGTATTTAAGGAATTAAAATCACTTTAAAAAACCTTCCCCTAGAGATAACAAACAGCCTAAATAGTTTTATTGGTGAATTTGAATAACATTTAAAAAGCAATAACAGTATAAGAATATGTCATTTCAGAAAATAGAGAAGTTTCAATTACTTTCCAACTCATTTTAAGAGACCAGCATAACCCTGATATCAAAACATAATGAGTTGGCCGGCGCTGCGGCTCACTAGGCTAATCCTCCGCCTTGCAGCGCTGGCACACCGGGTTCTAGTCCCGGTCGGGGCAATGGATTCTGTCCCGGTTGCCCCTCTTCCAGGCCAGCTCTCTGCTGTGGCCAGGGAGTGCAGTGGAGGATGGCCCAAGTACTTGGGCCCTGCACCCCATGGGAGACCAGGAGAAGTACCTGGCTCCTGCCATTGGATCAGCACGGTGCGCCGGCCACAGCGCACCAGCCTTGGCGGCCATTGGAGGGTGAACCAATGGCAAAGGAAGATCTTTCTCTCTGTCTCTCTCTCTCACTGTCCACTCTGCCTGTCAAGAAAAAAAAAAAAATAATAATAATAATGAGTGGGACTGGAGCTGTGGTGCAGCACAAGTTAAAGCCCTGGCCTGATGTGCTGGCATCCCATATGGGTGCCGGTTCTAGTCCCAGCTGTCCCTCTTCCGATCCATCTCTCTGCTATGGCCTGGGAAAGCAGTGGAGGGTGGACCAAATCCTCAGGCCCCTGCACCCATGTGGGAGACCCGGAAGAAGCTCCTGGCTTCAGATCAGCTCAGCTCCAGCTGTGGTGGCCATTTGGGGAGTGAACCGGTGGAAGGAAGACCTCTCTCTCTTTCTGTCTCTACCTCTCTCTGTAACTCTGTCTTTCAAATAAATAAAATAAATTGTTTACAAAAACATAATGAGTACAAGAGAAAAAATCATAGAACTATAGTCCTAATTAATACAGGTAAACATCTCTAAATATATAGCACATGAAGCCCAGAAAAATAAAAATAAAATATGAATCATTAAAATTTTCTTCTCTTTTGTGTTTTTGCTCTGCTGTTTATATTTATACTTTCATGATAGCAGTTATCATCATTTCACTTTTACTGTGGGATTCCCTTAAGCATCTCTTGTAAGGTCAGTCTGGTGTTCATGAATTCCTTCCGTTTTTGCTGGTCATGGGAAGCCTTTAATTCTCCTTCATTTCTGAGGTATAGCTTACTGACAAATTATTTTTTCTTTCAAAACTTCTTTTTTTCCCCTCTGAACTTCTAATGTTTCATCCCATTCTCTTTTGGCCTGAAAGATTTCATCCAAGAAGTCAATTGTTAATCTAATAGGGCTTTTCTTGGCCGGCGCCGCGGCTCACTAGGCTAATCCTCCGCCTAGCGGCGCCGGCACACCGGGTTCTAGTCCCGGTCGGGGCGCCGGATTCTGTCCCGGTTGCCCCTCTTCCAGGCCAGCCCTCTGCTGTGGCCAGGGAGTGCAGTGGAGGATGGCCCAGGTGCTTGGGCCCTGCACCCCATGGGAGATCAGGAAAAGCACCTGGCTCCTGGCTCCTGGCTCCTGCCATCAGATCAGCGCTGTGCGCCGGCCACAGCGCACCAGCCTTGTCGGCCATTGGAGGGTGAACCAATGGCAAAGGAAGACCTTTCTCTCTGTCTCTCTCTCTCACTGTCCACTCTGCCTGTCAAAAAAAAAATTAAAATTAAAAAAAAAAATCTAATAGGGATTTTCTTATAAGTGACTTGATGCTTTTGTTTTGTTATTTTTAGAATTCTGAGCCGGCACTGTGGCTCGATAGGTTAATCCTCTGCCTTGCAACGACAGCACACTGGGTTCTAGTCCCAGTCGGGGCGCTGGATTCTGTCCCGGTTGCCCCTCTTCCAGGCCAGCTCTCTGCTGTGGCCAGGGAGTGCAGTGGAGGATGGCCCAGGTGCTTGGGCCCTGTACCCCATGGGAGACCAGGAGAAGCACCTGGCTCCTGGCTTCGGATCAGCGCGGTGCGCTGGCCACAGCGCGCTGGCCACGGCAGCCATTGGAGGGTGAACCAACAGCAAAGGAAGACCTTTCTCTCTGTCTCTCTCTCTCTCACTGTCCACTCTGCCTGTCAAAAAAAAAAAAAAAAAAAAAGAATTCTGTCATGGATGTGTGTGAGTTTAACTATAATATGCTTCAGAGATAATAGTTTTGGTGCATTCTGTTAGAGATCCTTTGCCCTTCCTAGATCTGTATGTCAATACTTTTCCATGTTTTGGAGAGTTTTCAGCAAGTATTTTATTAGATGGAGTTTCTGTTTGTCTTCTCTTCCCTGTCTGGAACAGCCAAACTGTGGATGATTATTTTTTTTTTAAAGATTTATTTGTTTATTTGAAATGCAGAGTTATAGAGAGGCATAGGCAGAGCAAGAGAGAGAGAGTGTGAGAGAGTGAGAAAGTCTTCCATCAGGTGGTTCACTCCCTAAATGGTTGCAATGGCGCTGGCCCCTGAATGATTATTTCTTAAAGGTGTCCCTTAAGTCCTGAACATTTTCTTTGTTCTTTTGAATACATTTTTCTTTTTTTGTCTAGTGGATTACTTCAAAAGACCCATCTTCAGACTCGGGAATTCATTCTTCTGCTTGCTCAGTTCAGCTATTGATGCTCTCAACTGTGCTTTCAATCTCGTTTACTGAGTTCTTTGGCGTTAAGATTCTTTAATGGCTCTTTTTTTAGGGTCTTTATATCTTTGCTGAATTTCTCACTCATAACATGAATTGTCTTTACAATGTCATTAAATTGCCTATTTGTAGTCTCTTATATCTCATTAAATTTCCTAAAAATTATTCCTTTAAATTCTTTGTCAGGCAAGTCATCAATTTCTGTTTCTTTGTTGTCTGTTGCTGGAGGGTTATTGTGTTTCCTGGGAAGTGTCATGTTAGTTTGTTCATGTTTCTTGTGCCCCTACATTGGTTTTTGTGGCTCTGGGATGCTAGTTGCTTCTACCAATTTTATAGGGTTGTGGCCATTTTAGTAAAAGACTTTCTGCAGCCAGTGTGTGTTAGGACATTGGTTGGATATGCTATGTTGCCTTTGGTTCCAGATGGACACAGTAATGTAGTATTTAAGTGGCTTTGTCAGTTATAATTAACATTGGTGATATTTTTGGGTATCTTAGTGACCTAATGGACAAAGCCTAGTGTCTGCTTCTCAGGGTCTCCATGGAACAAACCTCTGAGGACAGGATACTCAACTGCTTCACGGGCCCACAGGGGAATCGGTATGGCTGCTCACTGTTTTATGAGGACACTGGTGGACGTTTGGGGTTGCTTGTATGCTTTCCTGGGCTTCTGCAGCCCAAGTCACTCAGGGTCAAAGATCTGGTTGCTTTCTGGGGATGAGGATGCATGGGTGGGGTACCTGACTACTTCTGGGCAGCATAATTTGGGCGGGGCCCTGCTACTCTTCTGGGGGCCTCTGCAGGCTGAACCATTCAGGATACACTGCCCAAGTTCTCTCTGGGGCCTTAGGAAGGTAGGAATGATCTCCTGACTCGCTTATGGAGCTGAGTCTGTGGAGTCGCTGAGAACAGCTGCTTCATAGGACTTTGGGTGGATGTGGTCTCTTGATGTAGCAACAGCTTGGGTAAGAGAAGGTGCAACATGGGCAATACATGATGTGATAACCTAATAGCTCCTAAATTAGGCTCAGGGCCTGCAAGGATCCCACAATTCTCAGATAGTCAATGCCTCGTGTGTTTGTGATATGTGCGGGGGCTTTGCGGGGGTCTCCTGATTACCCTTGTCCTGCCAAACACTTGTCAGTGTTGATTTTTTTTTTTTTTTTTTTTTTTGACAGGCAGAGTTAGACAGTGAGAGAGAGAGAGACAGAGAGAAAGGTCTTCCTTTGCCGTTGGTTCACCCTCCAAGTGGCTGCTGCAGCTGGCACACCGCGCTGATCCGAAGCCAGGAGCCAGGTGCTTCTCCTGGTCTCCCATGCAGGTGCAGGGCCCAAGGACCTGGGCCATCCTCCACTGCACTCCCGGGCCACAGCAGAGAGCTGGCCTGGAAGAGGGGCAACCGGGACAGAATCCAGCACCCCAACTGGGACTAGAACCCAGAGTGCCGGCGCTGCAGGCAGAGGATTAGCATAGTGAGCCCCGGTGCTGGCCCAGTGTTGATCTTGAGAGACTGGACAGCAGATGCTGCATGATTAGTTCCTTTCTTTATAAGTTCATTGTGCATCTCCATGCTCTACGCCATCTCGTCTGGTGCTCACTTTCCTGCCCCACTCCCCAGTGGGTAAAGTCTTCCTCCACACAGGGCTGCCTGAGGTTGGAGGAGGGGTGGTGGAGGATGTCCTTTGCCCTGTGGCTAACAACAGTTCTAGAGGCTCAGTGTATGTATGTGCTGACTTGCAGCCGGGAAGGGGGGGGTTCTGTTTAACAATGGGTATCAACACGGTGAGCCTGGTACTAAGGATCGGACTTAATTCCCTCACCATCCCCCAAGCAGGAGGCATCTCTGTTCATACTGAGTGCTTGGAGCTGGGTTGAGGTAATATGGGCAATTCTTTCCTTCCTGCCTTCTTCAACTTGTCTTTCTTATTGTTACACCAGTGGCAGGCACTATGGCCTCTCACCTGGCTCCACCAGCTCTTGAAAAGGAAGTCTGTTGCATGATTAAGTGTTCTAATTTGTATCTCAATGGAGAGATCACCAGTGGAAAATCTTACTCAGCCTCCATCTTGCTCTTCCTCCTAATTTTTTATATTTTCAGCTGAAACTTAAAACTGTATATTTACGGGGTAGCATGTGATATCTTGATGCATATATATGTTGTATAATGCTCAAACCAGGGGAAACATAGCTATACCCTCAAATATTTATCATCTGTTTATGGTGAAAACATTCAAAATCCTCTCTTCTAGCCAAGCAAACATATTTGCTTGTATATAGGAAAGTCACCCATAATAATAATCTATTGCTTTGTAACAAATTATTGCCACATGTAGCACTTATAATCAGAAACGTTTATTATCTCATAGTTTCTGTGTGTCAGGAATCCAGGTGTGGCACAGAGTCTGAGTCTCCAGGAGGTTACAGACATCTGCACTCACAATCACCGTGGTGTACAAAATCAAACTCTTGCTCAACTTACCCCACAGCTCCCACACCAGAGATGTGGCTCTCCTCCCAGCTTCTCTTTCTCAGTGACTACCTCCACTGATCTTGCTCTGCAACCCAGAAACCTAGAGATCATTCTGGGCTATCTCTTCAATCTTATCTTCCATATCAGCTTATCACTAAATTTTTTCAGTTTATACCTAAATATCACTCAAATATAGTCCCTTTTCTCTACCACTACCACTGTCAGCCTAATAGAAGCACCTATCATTACCTGCATGGACTTACAAACTGTGTGGACTCTACTACCTGTTCCTCCCCAATCCCTTCTGATTATTTCTTCTCCAATCTATGTTATGTGTGCAAAGTGATCTCTTCATTAGATAAGTCTGATTTGGATACCTATCTTTTTAAAGCCATTAAATGGTTTTCGATCTCCTAATGGCCAAAGACAAAATTCCTTAATAACTGATACTGTTCTACCTCATCTGGCCCCTCTTTAGTTCCCAGCCTGGCCACACAGGGCTCCCCTTCACTCTTTTCTTTCTTGGCATACTCTCTTTCAGTTGTACTAACCACAGGGTCCTGGAATATTCTGTCCTTTCATAAAACATTTTTCTCTCCTATTTTTTGCCTAATTAATTTCTATTCAATTTTTAGACTTCAGTTCAAGCATTGCTTCTGTGGGAAATCCCCCTTCTAGAGCTACATAGGCTCATATATGTCTCCTAGACATATAACATGTAACATGTAACAGTCACAACTTTATATTAGTTTGTATGATTATTTGATGGTCTGCCTTTTCTATATTTTGCAAGTACCATCAACTAAAAGTCATATCACTGTAATATCTCCTGTTTTTAAAGCGACTGGTGAATAGGTGTTCTAATAACATGTATTAGGCAAATGTAGTTTTGGGCCACAACTCTCTGCAAATAGTTGCAACTGTAAGTAAACCAGGTTGGCCATTGTGTGATTATTTTTTATTTGTATTTTTAATAAAGACTTATTTATTTGAAAGGTAGATTTACAGAGAGAAAGGGAAAAACAGAGAGAGAGAGAGAGAGAGAGAGAGATAAAGGAATTTTTCATCTCATCCACTGATTCACTGCCCAAATGGCCACAATGCCAACCCAAGGCCATGCAGGTCTCCCATGCAGGTGCAGGGGCTCGCACACTTGGGCCATCCTCCACTGCTTTCTCAGGCACATTAGCAGAGAGCTGGATCAGAAGTGGAGCAGCTGGAAATCGAACTGTACCCATATGGGATGCCAGCATCACAGGCAGTGGCTTAAACTGCTATGTCACCACACCAGCCAGGACCAGTATATGATTAGATTCTACCTGCTTGCCCAGGATACTGGAATTCCCTGGGTTCCAGATCAAGGTCTCTACAGATTTAATAGATACTGCTCCAGACTACTAATTTCATTAACCAGGCTACTTAATTAACTTTTGTATCCAACTAGAACCAAAGTATTACAAGCTATGGGTCAATACCTTCTTGCTTACTAGACTTGATTAGTGTGGTTTGACCTGAATGGACTATTGGGGCTTGTTGGGGAGGGGAGAGTTTTTCCCTCACTGGGAGGAAGCAAGTATGTGTCCATGGTTGTATATATGGCTGCTTCTTAATTCCATTACTTCTTTCCCCAGAAATGCTATAGTCTGCTGGCAATGGAGGATGCTAACTTGTCCCAACATCCTATATCCAACTCCTTGTAAGAGTGGGGAACTCAGATTGTGCCCACACAATGGTATTCTAATGTGGCACAGATATAGAAATGTTTCTCACTCTTGTTCCTTCTCTCACATACCTATCAGTTTATCCCAGAGAGAGTCAGAACTTCCCAAGGCTCAAATTCTGGTTATCTACAATCTCATTTAACAAAAAAAGAAGCAGCAGAGTTAAAAATGACCCCTTGGTTAGACTGGTTTAAGCAGTTCCACCGGGCTTGGAGCCCTGCAGCACTCTGGTTGCTCACGCTCACAAGAGGAATCCTTTACAACGGTAGAGAAGGGTGGATAAAGCACCCCTGGATGATGGCTCAGCCGACTTCGCAGCTTAGTCCACATCAACCCCAATCCTTTCAGCACATGGTGAGAAATCCTTGATTTTCAGACTGAATCATTTAAACTTCATATTTAAAGTAGCAAGGATTTAGCAAAGAGGTTTTGGCAAGGAGTGGTGTAGTGAAAGGAGAATTTTTGAAAAATTAATCTGATAACTTTGCACATTTGATTGTTTTAAAAATTTCACTTATGTGTGAGAGAGAGACAGATAGAAAGCCCTTATTCACTGATTGACTCCCAAATGCCAGCAACGGCAAGAATTTAATTCAGGTGTCCCATGTGGGTGGCAGGGACCCACCTACTTAAGCCATCACCTCAGGCTCCCAGAGTCTGCATTAACAGAAAGCTGGTACTGGGAACCAGGTTTGGAACCCAGGTACCTACTGTGGAACATGTGTGTCCTAATCGGTGGCTTACATGCTAGGGCAAAGGCACACCCTTGGGCATGAAGTTTTAAAATGAGAAGTGATTGACATATAAGGATAATTCAAAGCAAGAAATGTGGAGTGTTTAGACTAAAATTTTAGCTGACAATTAAATTTGAGTAAGAAAGTATCCATAGGCCTTATATGGGGACAGAGATTTAAAAAGAAAAAAAGATTCCATATTGAAAAGTTAGGAGATGTTTGATCTTACTTACTCTGGCATGCACTATGGATGTTGAAGCTATAATCCCCAATGTGGTGGTAACTGGAGATGATATGGCTATCTTCGGGAGGTGATTAGGTCATGAGGGTGCAGTCTGTCTTCATGAATAGGATTAGTGCTCTTATAAGAAAAGACACCGTGGAAATGAGTGATTCTCAATCCCATGCGAAGATACTGCAAGAAGATACCCATCCACATTCCAGGAAAAGGGCCTTAGACCAAATCCATCAGCACCTTGTTCACAAACGTCCTAGTTGTAGGAGCGTGACAAATACATTTCTGTTATTTAAGTTATTCTGTCAATGGCCCTGTGTAACAGCAGCCTGAACTGTCGTAGCCATGCACTAAGAGTACCCAAATGTCCTTTTCTTCCACATTTATCACAAACACTTCCCATTCACGGGGGCTGATAGCTCCCTACCTCCCCGAGGCTCCTTCCTGATTTGACACACGTCTGCATCTTGATTTGCAACACTCGCTCTGAGATCTCATTTTTATATTCATGCTGAAGCTCCGCATACCACGACTGTAACTATGAGGTGCTCTCCCTTTTCTCCCCACCGCTGGAGCCTCAGCCACCTGGACCAGTGCTGCTAACAGGCAACGGGGGCCAGCTGAGACTGCCGTGATGTGCAAGCTGGGGCATCCTGAGTGTGATGAGACAGAGGGAGTTCTGCTTGAGTAGGTGGCATAGGCTGTGAGCAGCTAGGCTGGAACAGAAGCTGAGAGTAGAGGCTGGCTGAATAAGGGTGAGAGCTAGAGAGGGCAAAGGGCTGAGGGCTAAGTTCCAGCGCACTCTCGCACTCTGGGAGGCAGAAGGAGAGGCACGAGCCACTGCCTGTATCAAATAATTTGCAGTCAATTCTGGATGAGTCAAGCCCTGTGTGAAGACTTAATAGGAATTCTTCTTCCCCTCCCAGCCTCTCGCTGACCAGTTTGCTTGACTGACAGCAATTCTGCCAGAGGGTGAGCAGAAGAAATGAAGGGAGATGAGAATCGAACTGATACATTTTACTACGTGTGAACAGCCCTGGGACAAAGCGTAGTGGTGAGAATGCTGGGAGATAGTTTAACAATACTAATTAAAGACACTATTAGATCAAGCATTCATGTAATTGACTTGTGCATGACTACGAGTATTCCCTGAGTGGTACTGAAGCAAAGGATTGGCAGCATTTATTTTTTTACTGCTTAGAATTTCAACTTTAGATTCAGCAAACAGTAGATACAAAAGTATCTTTGAGATCGCCAGTAAATGCTGCTGGAAGGAGTTTATTCTTATATTAAATTTGATCCTGTTAAGTACAGTTGGTATCAGTCTGTCAATATTTTGTGTGGTAGCCAGATTCCATATATATTCGAATATATTTTCCGTATTTTTTTTTTGTGACTGTTGTAGGTATATAAGGAAAGAAATGAGGACGGCCTTACAACTAGGAAAAGCAATAATCCTCTGAGAACACAAATATTTCATAATTAACAATTATAACACTCATTTGATCCAATGTAACTCATCCTAACTGATGAGCTATCATGATCTTCATAGCTTGATTGGCTAATAGTTTAAAAGTGGTGACCTAATCCATTGTCGTGTGACTGAAAAGTAGCATCTCTCATCCTGTCTGTGTCTCAGCAGGACAACCTGAAGCCAGCCCTGGTTTGCAGGGGTCTGAGTGTAACAGGGCTCCCACTCACAAGGCACAGGAGCCAGGCAGTGATCCAGCCCTCTCAGGGAAGTTGGACAGTTGGGGCTGTGACAACAGGCCACATTCAAAGAGACAGGTGTCCCTCTCTCCTCTAACAGAATGATGACAGGGTAAAATGTGAGCCCAGTGTAGGCAGATTTTCGTGGAGCACAGAAGTGATTGTGAAAGCCTGAAATGAAACAAAGAAAACAGACATTTTTCTGTGCCAAGAACTTCTCTGGTGTGAGGTGAATAATGAAGGCACTGGGCAGTGAGAAACTGTCCACGAACCCTCTGGTGTGATCCCTGGGCCATGCGATGGTCTCAGCCCCTCTCTAGTCACAGGGAGGTCTGTTCTGCTGTGGGGCTGAGGGAACACTCGCTGGAGATTGCCCAATCTCCTTTGCTTCAGCTTTATGCTCACCAAGCGAAATTCTGCTTACTATTCTGTTTTTACAACACACTTTAAAACTAGCAAGAAGATGAGCTGGAAAAGAGGATATACCTATTTCAGTCCCTGGACAAGTATATTCCTGTGTATCAATCAATCAGCATTCTGATTTTCTCATGAACTCCTGCATTTGTTTAGCATTTGTCTTCCTGGCAGAGCATGAACAGCTCTGTATAGACTGAAAAAATCCAGTTTTGGTACTTAAAAACTGTATGCGTGACCCTGATTAATAGTGACCTAAGTTTGTGTGCTACCCCACCCCCCACACCTTCCAGAAGCAAACCAGTTGGCCTTCATTTTGGGAATGTTGTAGACACTATTTTGCTAGGGAATGAGGTTAAATCTTCAGCTGGGTCATGGGTTCAGCTTTGTAATTCAAAACTCTCTTGCCTCATCCTTTGCTTTTGAGTTCCTAGATTTTCTCTGTTCTTGCCCCCACCAAACTCCCATCTGTCTTAGCTTCTCAAGTCTGTCATGCTTTCCAAGTGCCCACTGTCTTGACAAGTTGTGTTGACTTTTCTTCTTTATCTCTTCACCGTTCTCTTATTTTATTCTTTTCATTTTTTTCCTTCTAATTTGGAAACTCACCTGCTTTCTCAGTGATCTTATGGAGCAAGCTTATGTCACAGGCTCATTAGGATTGAAACATGCCTGTAATCCTGGGTGGACCAGTCTGGTAGCCACTAACCACGTGTGCATTAGTTAGTGTGGCTGGTCTGAAATGAGATTTGCTGTCAGAACAAAATGCACACCAGATTTAGAAAACTTGATTCAAAAGAATGGAAAACATCTCATGAATACGTTATCTTATATTAATTACAGGTTGAAAGGACAATATTGTGGCTATCTTGGGTTAAAGAAATATATTGTTAATTTCATTGATTTGTTTTCACTTATTTAATGTGGCACTAGAAAATTTAAAAGAATGTGTTTGGCCGATAGTATAATTCTAAAGATCAGTGTTGCTTGAGTGTCTTAACAGCTATATTTTTTACATTGCTATACATATAAAGACTGCATTAAAAGCTCAACTTGGGTGAAACATCCCAAAATGAATCCTCCATTTCTTTTTCCTCTATCATGTCCCATGTTCCCAAGTTATTCTTATTTTTCCTTTTCTTTAGGAGGCTAAAAGAAAGGGGGACATTATCTTTTTAGATTCAGAAATAAATGTAAGACAAGTGCGTTTAAACGTAACGTGTATGGAAGAAAAACTGAAAGTAAGCAAGACTGCTGGTAGACAATCTGTTAACAAAACACAGTAATATATACACCTGGACAAGCATCAGTCCCACGAGGAAACCCAGCAGCTTTAATTACTTCACCTACAGGCACTACACTGAGAATTGTTTCTTTCCACTTGAGTGGAAGCACGCTGCTATGCCAGAGTGAGCTGTCAGGAGTTTTGCTTCTCTTAGGCTAGACAGTCTTCAGAGGTTCACTTTTATATGTGTTATGTAAATGATAATTAATACATGTAGCACACTGACAACAATAATGAGCACAGGTTTGGGAGTCGGAGTGGTCTAGGTTTGCTTCTGGCTGTGTTCTTTGCTACCCCACTGGCCGTGGGCCAGCAGCTTCACCTCTGGAACCCCACCTGCTACTGTGAGAAATAGGAACAAGAGGACCACGGCTTGTGATGATCACCAGCCTGCCTCTGCTCCTTGCCACTCTCCATTCTAAATTTTTTGAAATTGGCTCTGCAAATAGGACTGGGTCTCTGCCTTTTGCCAAAGGAATTTTATTCCTCGGGGCATTTGCTGCAGCTGTTAATACCTTACTTGGGTTGCTTGCATCTTAGATCGGAGTGCTTGGATTCCAGTCTTGGCTCTGCTCTCTAGTCTAGCTTCCTGCTAATGTGTGCCCTGGAAGGCAGCAGGTGATGCCTCAAATACTGGCTCCCTGCCACCGCATGGGAGACCCAAACTGAGTTCCCAGGTCCCTGCTTCATCCTGGCCCACCTCTGACTGTTGCCGGTATTTAGGGAGTGAACCAGTGGATGGAAGATGTCTCTTGGTATGTCTCTTTCTTTCTCTCTTTCAAATAAATAAAAGAAATTATAAAAAAGAGATGTTATTCCTCACTTCAAGCCTCCCGTAAAGAACTCAGAGGGGACTAAGCTGTGCATTTGATGCATGTCCTCTGCAGTTTGTATGAACCTGAGGACTTGTCTCTGACCTACCCTGCTGCACTGTCAGAGTGGAGAACTGGGCTTGGGGAAGGAGAGCAGGCTGGTGAGCAAACGCCTGTACTGTGCAGGCAAATGATATCTGCGTACTTCCTGCAGATTCCTTGTAGGTAGGGAAAACCAACCATGACTTCTTGGAAAGGGACTTTGTCCCAGGGAACCAACCTGGTCCCAGCCGTGAGGCACTCTTTCCAGAAGGCCGAAAACCAGGCCTTGCAGGGAGGGAGGGTTTCAGGTGCTGAGGAATCCTCCAGGACCCTTGGAGGAGTCATCTTTTAAACACCCATCAACCCACAAGAGTCCCACTACAGAGTTAGCTTCTTCCTGGAGGACAGAGCCCCCCCGTGCTTAACATGAGCCCCCTGTGCTCACCCTTCTCCAGGTGCATTTAAACATAACGTATATGGAAGAAAAACTGAAAGTAAGCATTTCAACTCGTTTCACATGTCAATGGCCTTCCTTGGGCAGGCCCCTAAACTCTTCTCTTCCTGAAGCCTAGGCTGGGACCTGTCTTGGGAGCCCCTGGTCTCCTCTAGTTCCTGTTTCATGCACACTGTCCTCAGCCTCACGGGGGCCTTAGCCAGGTAAAGAGAAGATACTCTTTAAGAAGAGCATCAAGTGGGGCTCACATTAGTCAGCAAGAATTTGTGCCTATCCGCTGTATTAGCCAGCACTGCGGGGGAAACTTCAGCACAGCAGAGAACACAGTGGCTTATGGGGTAAGCCCACCATATTAAGCTGGCCTAAGCTTAAAGACTAATTCTGGAACAGACGGAGGAGACCAAGAGGGTATGGGGGATGAGGAAATATTCTGAGTGACATTTTAATAGATGCCCATAGTGCAGTGTTAAAAAAAAAGACAGAATAAAAATTAAGTGCCAAGAGCATGGAAAGAACTGAAGCCTGCCCTGAGCCTGGGAGTTTGGAGTGGCTTCAGGTCAAAGTTCGTACTCTAAGAAGCTGTAGGAGGTAGATATCTGCAGAAAAGGGGCTGGGGGTTCCATTTTTTGGAAAATATGTTGGTAACTAAGGTAAGGCACTGAGGAGGGAAAGTTGGGATGATAGGTGGGCTGGATTGTGAAGCTCTGAAATGCCAACGGGAGGGAGTCCAATGCCCGCGGGAAGTGTATGGGGTGAAAGGATGTTTTGGGGGGAGCTTCTTAGTGTGTTCAAGTTCTCACTGCATTTTTTGTGTTGAGATGATCAGAGAAGTCATGACAGATTATGTGGAGATAGGATGGGAGTTAAGAAGGGAAAACAACAGAGAAAATGCCTCCTTCTTCTCTTCTCCCCAAATGCCTAGATTACATTACAAACACATTTGGATTTTAAGATAAAATCTTTATGGGTAATTAAGATTTTAAATGCATCAAAAGTGTTTCAATTGGAGGTGCCTGCTTAGGTATCCCAAGATAAGGGTTCAGGTTTCATCTCCCCTTCTCTGGGCTGGTGTTGTGGCTTAAGGGGTTAAGCTGCTGCCTGTTACACCAGCGTCCCATATTGAAGCACTAGTTCAAGTCCCAGCTGTTCTTCTTCTGATCCAGCTCCCTGCTAATGTGCCTGAGAAGGCAGTCCTGCCACCCACATGGACGACCGCGATGCAGTTCCAGGCTCCTGGCTTTGGACTGCACCAGCCCTGGCTGTTGTGGCCTTAAGAGGAATGAACCAGTAGATGCAAGACCTCTCTCTCTCTCTTGCTCCCTCTCTATTGCTCTACCTTGTAAAATAAATAAATTTTTAAAACAATAACAACAAATCTCCCCTTCCGCTCAGACCAGGTGTAAAGTTTGGTTCGCTAGCAGCACAGTACCACTAAGGGTGCAATCATAAATCCAACCGTGCATCCCCCCACCCAAACACCCACCTATAATGCATACATAAGCAGCATTTTTTGGAATGTTCACCATGTGCCAGCTACAATGGTATGTGCCTGAATTGCAACAGTGAATGCAACTGTTCTTGCTAGTGTGTCAGTGTACTGGGGATGGAGAAGATAATGAGAGAGAAGGGTGAACTTCTGATAATTGTTACAGCCAGGAGATTATTCATATGGTAGTATTTAGGGGCTCCTTATACCATTTCTCCGGGTTTTGTTATGTTTGATCATCTTCATGATAAAGTTAGATGAAAAAAAGTCTGCCCTGCCTGTGAAGCAGGAGAACTAGATTTGACAGTTGCCCATATGACAAGGGCAAATCCAGGTATGAGTTACACGCTAGGGTATTCATGAAGGCGAAGTCCCGGCGACAGAGGTGGGGAAAGTGGTTGGGAAGAACTCACTCTACAGGCCCGACTCCGTCTCAGGCTGGGTTTGGAGATGCTCATAGGTCAAGGTCTGGAGTGAGGAACCAGCTCGGCCACCCTGCTGTCGCTTTGTCTACATCCTCTTTCTTTTCTTTCTTTCTTTCTTTTTTTTTTTTTAAAGTCGGCAGAGGTAAGTAGACCCTCTGATTCGACCAACATTTCCTGGGCATCCACTGTGTATCAGGCATTGTACACAAGCTTCAGGTGAGATGGTGCCTGCACCACGTCGAAGGAATTCCTCCAGCCCTGGGGAACAATCAGGCTAGGATGGGCGAGCATCCAGTCCTTCCAGCTCCAAGTATGGGATAGAGGACGGAAACTTGGGATCGGGCAGTTGCAGGTTCAAATCCCAACTCCCTTCCTGGCTTCGAGCAGGTCCCTGAACCGCCCCCCCTCCTCCCGCAAAGGACTCAATTTCTCCATCTGTAAGAAGGGTGCAGGAAAGCCATGCACGGTTGTCGTAAGCATCCGAGATTCTGACTGTCAAGATCCTAGCACGAAGCGGAGGCTCCGTAAATGGCAGCCATCATTCTTGGCCAAGTGCGGGTGCATCCTACCGGGCGCGCCTCCCACGGCGTCCCTCGGGGGCAGGCTGGGCACGCCTCCGCGGCCTCGGTCTCCCGGCAGGTGGCCCAGCATCTCGGTGCCCACGCCCCGAAGCGCGCGGGGAGCGCGGGCGGGTTAGGTGACGGTCTCCGCCGGAGGACCACCCCCTCCCATCCACGCGTCCCGCGCAGGTGAGGTTTCCGGCCCAGGCCACGGGGACAGCGACCGCAGGGGAGGTCGAGAGGGAGAGCTCAGCCCTAGGCCAACAGGGGGCTCCTAAGGGCGCCCTCGCTCTGGTGCAGGTTCACCCCAGGGCCAGCCCCAGCGCCGGGGCCCGCGGGCTGAGCGCTCTGCGGCTGCGAAAACCCGGAGAGGCGGATCGGAGCGCGCTCGCAGCCAACTCCTCCGCGGTCCGGCCACCGAGCTGGGCATGCTCAGTGCGGCCGCCGCGCCGCTGTCCGCCAACTCGGAAGCTCGCGCTCCCGGGCCGTGGGGGCGAGAACGCCGGCGGCGAGCCGGCGTCGCTCGCCGCCCCCAGACAGCCGCAAACTTCGCGGCGTCCCCGGAGCTCGTCCGGGCGAGGTGGATCACAAATAAGATCCAATCCAATCCCCCCTTCCCAACCCGAAGGATGGAGGCTGCGGCCGCAGGAGTGCCCCCGCCGCCGCCGGCCCCTGCCCGCTAGCCAGGGACCAACAGGTAAACTGTTAGGGGTGGGGGTGGGGGTGGGGAGGGAGGAGGCGCCGAGGCCGGGGAGGGCGGCTGGCTGGAGGAGCCCGGCACGCCTGCGGCTGGCCGCCCCCGTCGGCGCTCTCAGCCATCCCCACCCCGCCGGAGCCCCCATCCCAGCCCCTGGAGGGGGCAGCAAAGGGTTAAGTCGGCCCCGCGCCACGGTGAGCACGGCCCCCTCCAGCTGCCGCGGCCGCTGCGACCGCCAGCAGCGCGCCTCGGCGCCTGCCCGGAGCCGCTGAGGGGGACCCCAGCCGCGGATGCGCCACCGGAGCCTGGCGGGCGTCTAGGAGGCACCGGCCGCTTCCACCGTCCGAATCCCCGTCTCCCCGAGCCTGTTCTGGCCTCCTGCCCTCCGCACCGGCCGGGTCGGAGCCCAGGTGGCGGGGTCTTACAGGGCGCTTGGCGGCCGGGGGAGGGTCCCCGACGAGGAAGAGGGGCGGGGGCGGGCCGCTTTGCAGCCTCTTCCCCGGGGATCAGGGCCACCCTCGCCTGGGACGAGCACTTGAGCCACCGCTCCTAGGCGCCAAGAAAGTTTTTTTTTTTCTTTCTTCCCCCCTTCGTGCCCCTCCCCCACGCCCATCCTGCGCCCAGCTGAGGTGGGTTTGGGTCCATTGGTGAAAAAAGTCACACGTTCCCATCAGCTGCTCCTCCCCCTGGGGACAGGGTGGAGAGGGGTGGGCGGGAGGCAGGCGCCGCGGAGGACCCTGGCAGACCTCCAGCCCCTCGGCCGCCGGCACCGGAGCGGTGCGTCCCGGGGCCCGAGCGCAGCCGGTGCCCGCGGAAGGCTGCCCCCATCAGCTCGTGTCTGCGTGCCCGGCACGGCAGCATCCAGCCTGCTTTATTCCTGCCTGCAGCGCCACAGCGAGCGAGCGAGCGAGCGGAGGGGGAGAGAGGGAGTCTGTCTGCAAAGTGCTGCTCCCTGGTGCTCAGAGGCGGCTGCTCCAACTCTCATTCATTTCGCCGGTTAACATGAGAGATCATGGCCGCCTTCGGGCTTCTCAGCTATGAGCAGAGACCGCTGAAGCGCCCCCGGCTCGGGCCGCCCGACGTCTACCCGCAGGACCCCAAGCAGAAAGAGGTAAGGGCGCCGGCGGCCTCCGCGGCTACCGGGGCCGCGCTCCGCAGCGCTGACCCGGGGCCAAGTTGGCCCGGCGGGCATCGCCGGCGCTGCGGGGGAAGGGTCGGGGAGCGGGATTGGAGGCGGGGGCCGGGCTGAGGGGGCTCGGGGACCCCGGGCGACGGAGACCGAGCGGTTGTCAGTCCCGGCGCTCCACGGGGGCGCTCGCTCTTCGGGTGCCGGGTCGCTTCCCGGTTATCGGGCCTTGCACGGCGCCGCCAGGCGCTTCGCTGGCGGCTTCCTTGCCGAAACCCCTCTGCTCGTTCTCCTCCGCTTTTAAGTGCTTTATTTTTTTTTTCTCCGCCGCTTCAGTAAATCCCCGTAAACTTTTTGAAAAATGTTGGAATGCAGTGCCTCCGACACCGAGGTCTTGGCGTTTTGCGCCAGCCGAGCAGGGACGGAGGTGGGGGGGATCTTCCAGTTTCCCAGTTGGGAATGGAAGTCGGTTTTTTTGTTTGTTGGTTTTTTTTAGAGGTGATGAATATTTAGCCCTCTGAATGTACCTCTGGATATCTTCTCCTCTTTAAAAATCAGTATTAAAGAGAAACACTGATTTTCATCCCTAGAGGCGATAGGCTTAATTGCGGGAGGCTGTTTTGTATACGGAAAAGCTGGCGAGTTACCTTGGAAGGGAATAGGTCCCAGGATTGCTTATTTCTTTGAATGAAATTAATTGGAGAAACCTTGACTCTTGTACCAGGTACACCAGCTTCAAAGGCTAGGGTAACCATGGCATTTTGTAGCTATGTATGTGTTTGCCAGGAGTTAACAAGTAATTATGTAACAACTCTCCAGTTATAATAATGACCACCCTAGGCTTCACAATTTGCCCAGGGACTTGGCTTTTTTTTTTTTTAAATCACCTGCTTCCCAGCTGTGCTTCTGGAGTTGCCAGCTGCAGCCCATCCGTTCTGTTTAAACACCAACTTACCACATCTCACAACTTATTTGGGAATTAAAAAGAAAAATTCCTCTATTAAAGTTTATAGGCCCACTGATAGTGCAGAAAGAGCTTTGTAATAAGGCCAGGGGCCTTAAGACTTCCGTTGTGATAAATGTATCTGTCTCGTTGATAGAGGAAGAATGCTTGTTCTGGCTACAGTGCTTCGCTCCTAATGCATCTGAGAAACCAGGAGCACTGGTTCCTCTCCCAGGTTTGGCACGCTAAATTTCAGCACCAGTGGAATAATTCAGGTTGAAGCGGAGGTTTACACGTGGCTCCCAGGAGCGGCTTCACAGGGTGAGAAAAGAATGAGATTTGGCAGATTCTTCTGTACCCTTTTGCTCACTCTGCTACCCCTACTCAGAATGGAGACCCCTACTCAGAATGGAGAAGGTCTGGGAATGGTCATAGAGACACTAAGAACCCCAAGTAAAGAAAGTTCGTAAGGCAAAATTACTGGCGGGTTATGCTTGAAGTTTTGGTGAGGACAGGAACATTCATTGATTTGGTCTTTGCCAATTTGTAATTAGTGCCTTTCCAGGGACAGCATTGTTGGGGGTAAGCTCCTCAGATAGGGGATGGCGGCTTGTGATGCCACGTGAATTTTTTTTTTTTTTTTTTAGCAACAGTTCTTCAGGTCAGCTCTCATTTCAGGATTGGGGTTTCTGTGATTCTGGAAAGAATAATTTCGAATTTTAAGGTCTTACAAAAATTTTATGGTGTTCTAAAACCGGAAATGCCCTTAGAGACTATGTTCTATAACTTTGGATGAAGTAAAGCAGAGGCTGGGGAAGCTTCACTGATTTAATCAGGGAGCTTGAATGAGCAGAGGAGTTGGGTAGCCAAACCAGTCTTTATGTCAAAACCAACACTGCATTGAGGATATTTTATGCTGTGTTATGTTCCTCTGATATTACTCCCTTTCCCCCAAGGCAGCCTGTGTTTGCTGTCTCAGGAAGAGTCAGAGTTATGTGTGGCTGTAGCCACATTTGGATCCCATGTGGAACAGGTGCTCAGCTGTTCTTGGGTGGTTGGTTAGCAGAGTTTCTGAAGCTTCAGTTATTTACGTAATCCCTCCCTCAGATTCCCATCCTATCCCTTTTATTCTATTATTGCCTTTATGTTAACTTTTAGGCAACTTTTTGTGTGTGCTAGGCAGTTAATATACACGAAGTCATAGATTTATCACAGTATGTATATGGATGTCTGAAACTCAGACCAAATCATGTATATATATTATGTATCATTTTGATACATTGATTTGCTATTATAAACACAAATACCTGCAAATGATGATGCATATTAAAAGGAGAGCAGCATGAAGAGGTTAATTTGGAGGTTAATGAAGAGCTTCTGAGGTTAAGAGGTAACTAAGGGTAAGAGGCGCATCTGTGCATCTGAAACCACTGTTGCAGCTCATCAGCCAGCTGTGCCGCACATGGTGAGAAATGCTGATTTCATGGGGGGAAGTGTAGGCTTCCAAGTTGGTCAGACCTGGATTTGGATTCTGGTTTGAGGTTAGTAACTTTGGGTAAATTGCATGGCTTCTCATTTGTAAATGAGTTTAATTGTGCTTTTCCAGAAAAAAAAAAATTGTGAGCCAACGTTTGTGAAAGCAAACCCCTCCTCCTAGTCCAAGCTAATCTTTTTACTGTAGCTCTAGTTTTTGTTGGTCCCCAGTGGTATTAGTGTTGTGGAGAGAGGCTGCCAGAGGGAGGGGTGGGACCCTGAGTGAGGACCCGCTGTAGAGAAGTAGGGGGTGCTGGTGACGGACAGTCCCTAGAGAGCTTGCTGTGCAGCCGCATCCTGGAGGACTTCAGTATCTGTTGTGTTGTACTGCTTTGCCCTCTGGAAACAGACTGTCCTTAGGCTTCTAAGTCAGAGTCAACTTTGATTTCTGCCCTTCCCTTACACTGTGCCCGTCCATCAGCACCTGTTTTCCAGTGCAGTTCCCAAATATATTTCCAGTCCATCCAGTGCTCCCCAGTTTCACTGATGTGTTTGGCTTCCTTTCTGGCTTCAGACTGACTTCTGTGTGCCCCAGGGTTCTTGGATATGCTGGTCTGTCTGCCTGGACACCTGTTTGCCTACCCACCTCCTACACTGAACATTCCAGCTTGCTCCTTCTCACCTTGGCCTGTAGTTAGGAATCTGGGCTCCGGAGTCAGTCTGCCTGGGCTGGAATCCTGGCTCTCCTGTTTATTTACTCCTTTTTCTCCCCATACTTCAGTTTCTTTCTTTGTAGAATGGGAGTGATAATACTACTTACCCGCAGCACCATTGAAAGAGGACATGGCCAATACATGTAACACTGAGAGTTTGGCATAGATCTGGCACCCAAATATTTGCTGTCATGAACTTCTGCTGGGCTTGCCCTCTCTTCATTATTCACGTCTCAGTGGACTGAGCTCAGGCCTTTCTGGCTTATCATTTGTTAACGATCAGGGTATGCGCATCTTGCCACACCCCCTAACTTCCTCTCACTAATGGGACGGTTTTGGGAGGCAGGAGCAAAGTCTGTTTGAGGCAATGCTGGGGGGTACCTGGCACATAGCACAGTTAGCTCCTGGAAGGCTGCATGGATGCTGAATTCATCCATTCCAAATAGAATGGATGAAGGAAGATAGGGTGAATTAATTGAAAAGGGAAATCTGGTGACTGAGGGGTGTTGGGGGAAAGCCTGGGTCAAGGCTGAAAGTATCCTTTGCATCTGCCTTGGAGGCTACAAGACTGACAGTGAAATTAAACCCTGGAGGTAGGGAAGAGGAGCGTTACCCGTTACCCTTGGAGAGCAGAGCAGATAAATAGGTGCAGGACATCATATTGGCTACAAGAATAGGTTGGGGTAGTAATGAGATCTTCAGGCCTTAGGAGCCATGGAATCCCACCAGCACGCTCCCCGGGGAGGTGTGTCAAGTGGGGCCTGCCCAAGGACGAGGTGGTGGCGATGGTGGTGTCTGTGTGTGGAGGACCCAGAGCATTGGTTTCTACAGTTCCCAGGTTCCTGGAGGACTGGGGTGAATATCCAGATCACATGGAGAGCTTGTGCTGAAGTGATGGCTGGATCGCTCCAATTTAGTAGGTCTCAGCTGGGACTCGAATTTGCATTTCTAACAAGAGCTCCAGGTGATTGGATGCTGTTCCGGGTCCCACTTGGAGAACCCTGACCTGGAGGGAAGAAGGCCTCCTGTTCTGCAGGTGTTGGGCATCCTGCTTGATGCTGGCATGGCTGGAGTGGGCATCTGCGAGTGTCTGACGCTGTAGGTTGGTTGAGAGCTGGCTTAGCCAGGGTTTGGCGTGCTTCTCCCAGAAGTTGTGCTTCCTCGTAGCTAAGATCTACGGGATATAGGGAGGCTCTCTCAGTCCCACTCCCGTGTCTTTCCGTTACACTTGGAAGAAAATCCAGACCCTTTTCCAGGGCTTGTAGGGCCTGACCAGCCTGGCCCTTGCTCACTTCCACCCACACTGTGTGCAGCCAGACAGCCTGGCTCTGAGTTCCGGCTCCTTTGCTTAATGCCTGTTTGACTCTGCTTCCTCACCTGCTGAACGGGTTCATCTGTGTTCCTACTGCCCAGGGCTGCAGGGAAGCTGGAATGAGCTAATATATGCAAAGTGTGATGAACTGTGCCTGGCACGCAGATGGCCCTCACTACAGGTCAGCTGCTACTAGCAGATCCTTTGTGAAAGGATCCCAGGGCCTCCCATTGTACTTAGAGCAAGACACACAACACCCTGCCCTTTGAGATCTAGGCTTCCAGGCACCCCATTCCCGGCTGTGCGGTGGGACCGCTGGCTGCCTCTCCTTTCTTGTGGCAGGCCCAGCTCCTTGGTGTCCGGGTTCCTGTGCCTTGCTCTCGCTGCAGTCCCGTTCCCCGTCGTCTGGCTCTTAGCTCCGGGACTTCCTGGAGGGAGGCCTTCCTTGCAGTCAGTCTTCCTCCTCTCCGCCCATTCCTTAGCCTGTGTTAATAGGTTTTATGGTGCTTGTCGCTGTGTGAAGTGCAACTGGGAGGAGGCTTATTTTCCTCTTTCTGGCCTACCTTCCACCTTGGAATGCAAGCTGCCTGAGAGCAGGGGCTTTGTCCAAGGTCTTCCCAGCTGTGAACTGCCCAGGGCCCTGGGTGGAGACTAGATGCTCACTAAATGGTTGAGGAAGAAATGAATAAAATGGACTCTGAACAAGCAATTGTATTTAGCGTTTCACTGTCCCAGTGCTTTTATTTCGGTCACTCTTGTTTTCTCGTTAGCATCTAAAACTCTTAAAACACATGGATGCTTGTTTTAGAGACAGCCTGAGAGATAGAGTGGGAGAGGTGAAAATTTGTTTCTTTATAAAGGGGAGGATATTGATAAGTTGCCTGGGAAGAGGACAGGCTAACCAGTTGCCTCGGGGACAAAAAGAAAAGGGTAGGGAGACATTTAATTCCAGAAAGCTCCCTGAGACTGCTTGGTGCTCCCAGGACCCCGATGCAGACCTCCCGAAATCCCAGTGTATGTTTAACTCATGAGGCAGGTGACTCTTAGGACAGATTCAGTGTCCGGAGCTGTCGGCCAGAGGTCCTGCTTCCAGCTGCTCACGGGAAGTATTGCTAAACAGCCTCTGTAGCCACAGAGGAAGAATGTAGCTGTTTGCCATTTTTCAGGGTCTGCCAACACCGACAGCAGAATCATCAAAGACACTTGTGAAAAATGCAGGTATAGGGGCGAGCGCTGTGGCGCAGCAGCTTAACGCCCTGGCCTGAGGCGCCGGCATCCCATATGGGTGCCGGTTCGAGACCTGGCTGCTCCATTTCCAATCCAGCTCTCTGCTATGGCCTGGGAACGCAGCAGTAGAAGATGGCCCAAGTCCTTGGGCCCCTGCACCCACGTGGGAGACCTGGAAGAAACTCCTGGCTTCGGATCAGCGCAGCTCCGGCCATTCTGGAACCAGCGGATAGAAGACCTCTCTCCCTCTCTGCCTCTCCTCTGTGTAACTCTGACTTTCAAATAAATCTTTAAAAAAAATGCAGGTATAGTGCCCCATCTGTACCCTAGATGCATTGAGTAGACTCTCTGGGAAGGAAGCTCAAGAATTTGCACTTTGAGCACGCTTCCCAGGTGATTCCTAAACACACAAGTTGGACATTGCTTTAGTGATGTTCTTATCTGTAGAGAATGTTGTGAGCTGGGTTCCCCATCGCTGCTACCCACTGCTCAGTGCTTGATGTGTTGGGCTTTTAGACAGATACACTATTGGAAGTATGAGTACCTTTTGGTGCTAAACAGTGCAGATGAGCTTAGCGGTTATCCCCCTTGAAGTTCTATGCCAGCAATCATGGTTCCAGCTCAGGCTCATTTCCAGTCAACTGTATATGGTTTAGAGCAGAGTCTGTGCCATTCCTTCTTCTCGTACACACTTGGCCGAGATGGGGCCTAGGGAAGCAGTCCTTGCTTTGTTGCACAGTGCCCATCTTTGAACTTGTTTGGTCCGTGGGGTTTTTGATGGGAGGCCTGGGTTCTCAGCTGGGGTCCGTGGGGGCCAGCTTAATGTCGCATAAGGTAATGGGAGATTACATGTTAATTTGGGGGTACAGCCATCATCCTTTAGCCTGTCAGGTGTTTCCCTTAGCTGGCACCCACAATGAAATGTGATCCTTTATGAAACTGGTGGACCACAAAGCGAGATCTGCAAGGCAGACTGCTTTGGGAAAGTGCTAGGCAGGAGAGGATGAGGCTGAGCAAAGTATCTGAGGATTTTTGTTGAACGTGGGCACTCGTGTATGAAAACAAAGTGGAGGTAAAAGCATGGAATAAGTGGGACTTGGAAACTCCAAGAATTGGGATGCATTTCTTTTGGCGATCTTAGTGGTGTTCCAGTTACGAACTTCCTGGATAGACAGGGCAGGAGCTGCAGGAGTTGGAGGGCTCTGTAAGAAGGAACATGAAGGGAGGTGTCAAAACATGGAGTCTCTGAGCCATGAAAAAAGGTGATCTCAGGGTCCTAGTGGGAAAATCCACGAGGAAGGGAGAAATTCAAGGGAAATGTGGATGGGAGGCACCTGCCTCCTGCACACTGCTCCCTGTGAAGGGAACGTGCGAACACCTGGGCTTGTAATCGTCTTTAGATGATTTCGAAGGCTGAGTGATGGTGACAGGGGGTTCCTGATACTCTTCTGTTTCTCTGTGTCTCAGAAAACTTGCATATTAAGAATAAAAGTCAGGGGCTGGGGTGCTGGTGTTGTGGCATAGTAGGGTAAGCTGCTGCATGTGTTGCTAGCATTCTGTGTGAGCACCAGTTCAAGTCCTGGCTGCTCCACTTCTGACCCAGCTCTCTGCCAACGCACCTGGGAAAGCAGTGGAGGATGGCACAAGTGCTATGGACTCTGCTGCCACGTGGGAGACCCGGAAGAAGCTCCTGGCTTCAGCCTGGCCCAGGCCTGACCATTGAGCCATTTGGGGAGTGAACCAGTGGATGCAATGTTCTCCCTCTTTCCTTCTCTTTCTGTAACTCTGCCTTTCAAATAATAAATTTTTTTAAAAAAGAATAAAATCCATTAACATATAAAATAGCATGATTTCTACTTGAAAATTGTGTGTCTAGATAATCTGAAAGGATTATCACCCACACGCAAAGGGTTGTTATCTCTGGGGGAATGGGATTAGAGATGGGTTTAATTTCTTCTCTGTACAGATCTGCATTCTAGGCTTTAACAACATTGGAGGGAATAGCCTAAAGAATAATTATTAGGTAACTTCGATTGGAATGGGTCTTTACTAGCTCCAAACCAATAGAGAGGCCTTTAGGTAATGTGTAGGCAAAGGGATTTCATACGGAATGCATCTAGGTTAGATGAGCTGCTGAAAGTGTAGTAGGGTTGGGGTTAGGACTGTTAGGTGGGTATTCCAACTCTGCCACTTGCGTTGTGTGATTAGGGACCATTTCAGTCATTTGTGTCACCCAAAAGCCAGGAGAGTAATACCCGATCACGTGGAGTGCCTTAAACACACAGCAGCACCGTGAGCTCCAGTTTTCATCATGTGTAAGGTGTGATGTTTCATGTAAAGTGGCCTGTATCAGCTGACTGGTAAAATCATGAATTTTGTAAGCTGGGTGATGCCATTTTAGTTTGAAATCAGCCATAGTAGGAGCATTTACACCAAGGACATTGGTAAATCCTAAAAGATAGGTTTTTTTTTTTTGCCATGTCAGCTGGTTAACACTTTCCAGCATACCACTGAATGTCGTCCTGTGTGGCAGACACTTTCTTGGTTACGTTACCATCTTTCTTAGCCAGCTCTCCCCTTAACTGCTTTCCACTAACCACTTCAACAACAGAAAAAGAAAACCTGAATATTCACTTTCCTGGTCTCCTGTGCAGTTTGAAGGAAAGCATGCAACTCGGCTCTGGCCAGAGGTTTGATGGAAATCTACAGGGCTTTGAAGAATTCCTCTCTGATGAAAGCACACACACCCGAGGAGAAAGCCCTCTTCTTGTGCCCTGAGGGCTCCTTAGCGTCCTATCTTTGGGAAGGTAATAAGAGGTTATGATAGCTGGAGCTGGAGCACCCGTCTTGTGACTATGAGGCAATAATCCTAGGAATGAGAAGCCAACACAAGACGAGTTCACTGAGTGGCTTCATGAAATCATGGAGCTGCCGAACTGACTTTGGGATCACCTGTCCCTGGACTTCTTGCTAAGAAAACAATAAACATCTACATGGTTTAAACTGCTGTTGGACCAATTGTCATTGTGTTGTAGCCAAAAGCGTTCTAGTGTTGTCATGGTGCTTTCCACTTACGTTTTGGCACCCTCAAAAAATCGCAACGCCAGCCCTGCATTTTTCAGAGAGTCTCCTGCTTTGTCTTAATGAGATGTATGTGATGGGACAAGGAGCACCTGCATCTTGCCCATTGGGCAGGTACATTCTGACCAGCAGGGCTGACGAGAAGCAGCTGAGGGGGAACTGAAACAGGGCTTCTGTGTCAGTTTCAGTTTCAGGCAGAAAGACTTCAGGTAGGAAGGCAGGGAGAGCCCTGTTTGTGCTTTGCGTGGCGAAGGAGATTCTCGGGGTCTACACACTTCTGGAGAGAGCCAGGCTCATTTAGAGATAGAAGGGAACGGAGAGACGGGTTGTTCCAGGTTTCTCATTCACCACAAAGGGAAGTGGAGTGCTAGACAGGTTAAAGTGATTTGTCAAAGCAGAGCTGGGGCAAGCGCTTGTGTGCCCCGATTTGTTCTTGCAACTTCATTTGGCTTCTCCTCTGTAAACAGCCTCCCCTTTCGGTAAACAGCCTCACGTTGCCCTGGCAATGGGAATCGTGCTGCATTTTAGGGCGCCCTGTGCCTCTGTGAGAGCTGGGGACTGTTCAGTGCACTATTTGATCGTATCAAAGCCTGCCAAATCTTGTGTTTCCTGGGCAGAGGGAAGAACATTCCGGAAACTAGTATTCTCTTGTCCTTGTGGGTTTTTCTTTTTTTTTCCCCCTGTTTTCTTCTGGTGGGAGGTGTGTCTCTGGCCTCTGGGGATAGCTATGGCATTGGTGCTTGTGGACTGTGTGTGTGTGGGGGGGATCATGCCTATCTACTTTTGTTTTCTTGATTGAGATATTCCCCTGCTTACTGGTCACTCTTGAGAGAGGCATGTGTGGGTGAGCTGTACCAGCTGCTCAGTTCCAGGGGGCAGCATTAGCCATGCATACATGGGTCCTCCTTGCTCGTGCAATGCCGTAGCCACGAGAAAAGTTCTAACCTTTGGGTTCCATTTTCCATCTTTTGAGAGAGACATTGCTAAACATAGGCATGCCAGACGGAGTCAACCACTAGCATCCTGCACCTTGCACAGGCTTTGCTAGCTATGTCTACACGAGGACAGGACTTAAGACTTTTGTTGCCTACTATGTGCCTGGCCCGGTGTGGAATCAACTTTGTGTTACGCATGACTGTAAGACTCCAAGTGCTGGGAGCATTAGATAGGGTCTGGGATCTAGAGCAGTGGTTCCTCCTCGCAACGCCCCGCCCTGCCCCACCCGTTTGCTGTCTTTCCCTGCCTTGGGACACTTGGAATGTCTGGAGACATTTTTGTGTTGTCATGAGCTGGCATCTGGTGGGGAGAGCTGAGGGGTGCTGCCAGCCTTGTCCTATGCACCAGACAGCCCTGGAGGCACACACTTCCCTGCCCCTGATGCTGGCAGTTCCGCAGTAGAGTGGGCTGGAGGGAGGGGTGGACCAGTAGGTGAGCGGTTGGGTTGTGGGTGTTCTCCCAGAGGCGTGGTCAATGGGCTGGGAAGCAAAGAGTGACCAGGCCTTTCACAGGACCTGGTAGAGGAGTTTTTTTTTTTTTTTTTTTAAGATTTTATTTATTTATTTGAGAAGTAGAGTTACAGTGAAAGGGAGAGGTCTTCCATCTGTTGGTTCACTCCCCAGATAGCCGCAACGGCTGGAGCTGTACCGATCCGAAGCCAGGAGCCACATGCTTCCTCCTGGTCTCCCATGTGGGTACAGGGGCCCAAGGACTTGGGACATCTTCCACTGCTTTCCCAGGCCATAGCAGAGAGCTGGATTGGAAGAGGGGCAGTCGGGACTAGAACCGGCGCCCATATGGGATGCCGGCACAGGCGGAGGATTAACCTACTGCGCCATGGAGCGGCCCCATGGAGATTTTTAAAATACACATATTTATGTGAAAAGGCAGAGGGGGGGGAAACAGACACACACAGATCTTCCACCCAGTGGTTTACTTCCTAAGTGCCCACAGCAGTCAGGGCTGGGCCCAGCTGAAGGCAGGAACTTGGAATTCAATCCGGATGCCTCATGTGGATGGTAAGGACTCAAGTACTTTGAGCATTGCTGCTCCCTCCCAGGGTGTGCAGTAGCAAGGAGCTGGATTGAAAGTGGAGCTGGGACTGCAACCCAGGCACCCGGATTGGGAGGGGTGTGGGTGTCCAAAGTGGTGTCTTAACTTTGTATTTATTTATTTATTTGAAAGTCAAAGTTATAGAGGGAGAGGGAGAGACAGAGAGATCTGCTAGTTCATTCCTCAGATAGCTGTAAGGAGCAGGGCTAGGCCAAGCTGAAGCCAGAAGCCGGGAGCTTCATCTTGGTCGTCTGTATGGATAGCAGGGGCCTAAACATGTGGGCCATCATTTGCTGCTTTTCATAAGCAGGGAGCCGGGTTGGAAGTGGAGCAGCTGGGACACAACTGCTATCCATAAGGGATGCTTTACCCTCTGCCCTTTACCCTTACCCTCCGCCCCATAGAACCAGCCCCGCTGTCTTGACTTTTGCACCCAATACCTATTCCTGGAGATTTATGAATCTGGGAGTGAATAGGATGGAAGATTTGGAAAGAAATTAATTCCAGGAAGAGTGTGTAGCATGTGCAGAGGGTCATGGGACAGAAATATGTGGGGTGCACCCTAGGCTGGGGTGGAAAAGGAAGGTGGGGTCAAGTCATAGGGTCTTTGTGTGCTGTGTGAAGGTGTCAGGATATTATGAAAGGGATGAGGCACCACTCATGGGTATTAAATGAGTGAGTTTAAGTGATAAAGTGTCACAGTTTGAGGGGACAGTGGCTCTGAGGGTCCTGTTGAGTAAGACTGACTAAATAGTCACTGACATCTGGGACTTGGCATAGGTAGTATTTCCTGGAGCTGCCTTAAGGTGACCATGAACTAACTAGGTGGCTTACAACAGTGCATGGGCGTCTCCCACGATCTGGAGACCAGAAGTCTGAGATCAGGGTGTTGGCAGGGTCACCCTTGCTCTGCCCGAGGGTGAGATGCGTCCTTGGCTCTCCTCTTTGCTGGCTGCAGGTGTTCCTTGGCTTCTTTGGCGTGCGGACCCCAGGGCTCTGATGTTTGCCTACAGCTGTGTTCCACCCCGAGTAGCTCCCCTAAGGACACTGGTCATGGGATGTGCACCCACCTCGATAATCCAGGTAGAGCTCATCCTTAGCTTAATCATATCAGCAAAGATGCTTTCTCCACGGGTTCTGAGCTTTGATGGCATTTGGCAGGGGACCGTTTCTGTGGCCTACGGACGGGTTGGGAAGAAAGAGGCAGGGGAGGACTAGAGAGAAAGGTAGCTTGGATGGCAGAATGAACAGAGTGGGTGAGAGGTGAGAGGGATGAGTACGAGAATATACCAGCATTGTAAGCTTCCGCCATTTTCTCCCAGACTTTTACTCCTGGGACCCCTTATCATCTTAGACATTGAGGATCCTACTGAGCTGTTGTGTATGAAAGTTCTATCTCAAGTATTTACTAGAAGTTGGGACTGAGAAATCATATATGCATCTCATAAACCAATTCCTTGTTAAAAATCTGTTTTTTATCCTTCCAAACTAAAAAAACAAAAACAAAACCACAAAAACAAGAAAACCACAAACATTAGAAGGGTGGCATTTTCTTACACCCTCACAAATCTTTTTGGTTTCTGGATTTTCATTTCCAGTTCTGCACTGGGCCTGTTGTGACATGCTGCTTTGGTTGAAGAACATGAAGAGAATCTGGCTTCTCATAGACAAGTAGTAGTAAATTCTAAAGAAGCCTGGGGGTCTTGGAGTTGGAACAGCCTTAGCAGGTGGCTGACATGCTGGAGAGAACCTGAGAATTTGTGCAGTTGTTCCCCCAGGGTAGGGAGGTGGAGGGAGGGGAGGCTGAGTCATTTCTGAATGTTGTTGACCTAAGAAGCCTCTGGGGAGTTCAGGTTGGACTGTGTGGTAGTGGAAGCCAGGCCTGTGGATCTGGGTGCACCGTGCTCACTAGGGGCTGTGATTGCCTGTTGAGAGCACACGGCAAGATGGAGGAGCCACCGGATGCCGAGACATGGAGCTTTCCAGAGCTCGGCTTCTGGACCCTGTCAGTGGGAGCCCTGAGAAGGGCAGCTGATGGGGCTATGGGTGTGGATGACCTAAAGGGAGAGTTCTCGTGGGGTGAGGCTCCAGGTGCTTTGCCTCCTCTACGTTTCCCTGGATCTGCTGAGCAGTGTGTCTCCTCAGGACCTTTGCACACGTGCCTCCTGCTGCTTGGTTAACGTATTCACTTTATCACTGCAAAGTAATTCTTAACTCTTCAGTGTTCTGATTTATCTATTACCTGTTGTATGCCCCTAACTATTTTATGTTCTGTGTGGCAGGGACTGTGTCTCTGTTATCCTCCCACTGGTGATCAGAGGCAAGGAGAGGATCTGTCCAGTATTATTTGTTGGCCAATAGTTACTAGACATCTGCTAAGTCAGGAGGTGGAACAGCAAGGATGGGGGGACAGGAAGTCTAAGACGTGGTTCCTATCCCTGAGGACTGAGGGATGACAGTGTATGCACAGGAAAGGAAAAGGTTCCTTGTGGAACGGGTGAGCATGGGCTCTGTTCTTGGGGGTTTAGAGAAGTCTTCAGAAAGATGGTAAGTGGCTGGGGTGGGGGCAGAGAGGCAGCACCAAGGTGTAGTAGGTTAAAAGCCTCTGCCTGCGACACAGGCATCCCGGATGGGTGCCAGTTTAAGTCCTGGTTGCTCTGCTTCTGATTTGACTCCCTGCTAATGTGCCTGGGAAAGCAGTGGAAGATGGCCCAAGTACTTGGGCTCCTACACCCACAAGGGAGACGCAGAAAAAGCTCCTGGCTTTGATCAGCCCAGCTCTGGCTGTTGCGGCCAGTTGGGGAGTGAACCAGCAGATGGAAGACCTCTCTGTCTGTAACTCTGCCTCTCAAATAACCTCCCCCCACCTTTAAAAAAAAAAAAAAAAGAAAAAGAAAAAAAGAATGATGGAGAAGGAAAGGCCATTTGGGCAGAAGGTTCGGAGCACCTGGAGAAAATTGGGTGCCATGTTGGGAGACGTTGCCAACAATTCTGGAACTGAACACTGAATGTGTAAATGTGCACATGCCTGTAGCTTTGGGGACAATAGAGAAGAGGTGATGGCTCCTGCAGGGAGAAGAGATAGAAGCTGAAGCCAGCAGAACTTGCGCAGGGGCAGGAGATCCGGGACCCAAGGCTGGTTGAGTTTTGACTTTGTTGTTGTCCCCTCCTTCTGTTGAGAAAAGGGTGAGGCTGGTTGGTGGTGGCAGGACTTACCTGGACTTTCTTAGAGTCAATTTGAGTGAGCCAAGATTTTCCTTAGCAGAAATCACTCAGCCTCCTTCAGCCCACGACGACGAGCGTGCCACAGCTCAGCTACGCAAATGCCGCCTTGTTGTCAATTAAAATTTGGTAGACTTTGCCGCTTTCCTTTTCCAGCCATTTCATTCATGGATTAATCTTGTGAGGTTGTTGAGATTAAGGCCATTTAAGGCAGGAGTGAAGGAGCAGTGAAAGTGTGTTCTGTCTGGAGTGCTGTTGGGTGTTTTTTGTTAAGATAATGCCAGGTTTCTTACAGGTACATGGGATCTGGCAAAGGAATGCACAAGGCTGGGCTGGATAACTCACCTCACTTGAGATCCATAGGGGAGGTTAGTATTGACAGGGCTTAGGTTTAAAAAAGCATTTTAAATAAAGTACCACACAGTGCTGTGTTCCTAGACAGTATGGAAAACCCTTATGGAGTAAGAGTTGTTTTCAGTTTCTGGTCAGTTTTAGACCACATGTCAACTCCCTCCTGAAAAAAATGAGCTGCCGACACTATTTATGTATCTGCTACTCACGTGAAGTGTGCTAAGTCATTATTAAATGATTGAAGTGTTTTATATTTCAAGATTTATTTATTTAAGAGGCAGAGTTACAGAGGGAGAGACAGAGAAAGATCTTTTATCCGCTGGTTCATTCCCCAATTGGCTGCAATGGCCAGAGCTGGGCTGGTCTGAAGCCAGGAGCTTCTTGTGGGTTTCCCACGTGGGTGCAGGGGCCCAAGGACTTGGGCCATCTTCCACTGCTTTCCCAGGCCATCAGCAGGGAGCTGGATCAGAAGTGGAGCAGCCGGAACTCAAACTGGCTCCCATATGTGATGCCTGCACAGCAGGTGAAGGTTTAACCTACTGTGCCACAGCACTGGCCCAGATCGAAATGTTTTGGAAGTTGTATGTTCGCTGACTTAGGACATGCTGTGTGCCTCCCACTGTACTGGGTGACGTGTGTGTGTGTGTGTGGGGGGGTGCAGGTAGCAAAGAAACAGAAGCATGCTGGCCCCTCTAGCCTGATGCTTCTCAAAATGACTTGGAAAAGACTAGTTTTTTTTTTTTTTTTTTTTTTTTTTTTTTTTTTTTTTTTTAATTTACCTTAACGTCTTACTAGGAAAATTAAATGCTGCTAGGACGTAGTGGCGTGTCCGTGGCCATGCAGGTTCCTGAACTTTGGCATGCTGCTTGTTGGGGGCGAGTGACGGCATGGGCCCACACTGGCCTGCTCTGAGAAGCGAGCATCTGGCTCACTGCCCCATTTGTAAAATGACTCATGAGCTAGTTTTGTTTATTTTAAAATTGGAGGATGAGGTATGCATGGAGTATAGGGGCTACAGTGCTGTGTTACATTGTTAGAACCAATATTTGTTCAGTGTTGGATGGACCTCTGAGTGCTTTATGCTTGGTTGTATGCCACCCTCACATGACCTGTGACCCTGGTACTGTTAAGTCCTCTTGTCAACAGATTGGGAAACTGAGGCACAGGAAGGGCCTTCACTTGCCCAGGGTGATTGAGTGGCATGATGATGGAGTTGGAGTTGGCTTCTGAGCCTGGGCTTTAGCCATTCTGCTGTCTAGACAGTGAGGCTAAAAGTGCTGGGTGAGTTCTGAGAAGCCAGTCTTGGATACTGGCAGCTTTCATGGGAAGATGTGGGGTCTAAGGGCGTGAGGACATGCTTCACCCCACCTGGGAAGAAGGTTCTGGAACGGAGGGGTAGTGCCTGTGCTGGTAGACTCGGTGGAGCGGCTGCTGGAGTCCTGGCATGTTGGGGTGTGGTGGTGGGGGGGGTTGTGAGTGCACGTGACTCTGCTGTCAGATTTATCTCACTAGCTCATGCCTAATAAATCCAGTGGGGGAAGAGAGTGGAGTCGGGGAGGCTGTGAGGGAGGCAGCTTTAGTAACCAAAGCATGAAGTAAAAAGAGCCCGACCGATCAGGGCTTTAAATAGGACTGGAGAGGAATCGGTGGCTGGTGACAACCAAAGGAAAGGAAAGCAAAGAGTAGAGAATGTTTTGCTCTGGTTTCTCGGAGCACCGTTCAGGTCGGATGGTCAGTCTGCGTTGCGTGAGGACCTCAGAGCGACACGTTTCTGTGCTCAGTCTTGAGTGAAATGACAGGCATCCGTGTTAATACTCGATGGCTGAATCCGGACGGACGTTCCAACTGCTGCCCACCCGCTGCCTTCTAACTGGCATTAACCAGTTTGCCTGAAGGTCTTACTGCTGAAACAGCCAGCCTAGCTTTGGCTACCCTGCTTGTCCCCTGTTTTCAGTCTCTTTTTAGTAACCTGTTCCTGGCCTCCTTGTGGGCTGCTTTGGTGGTCGTTAATCTCCAGAATTGCTTGGAAGGTTTGCTAAGCCCAGTTGAAGAGGTGGGAATGAGCAAAGCTCCCGAAAAAATTGGTGGAGGCCAAGAGGTGCCTGCGGAGGTTAAATGCTCAGATGGGCTTTTCTGAGACTGGTGAGGGGCGATTTGTTTCCTTGACTCAAAATTATGGGTTTTGCTTCTCTGTTTTTTTTTTTTTTTTTTGAGCACTTGACAAATGGCCGCTACTAACAGCAAAGAGGAGAAATTCCCAGTCTCTCTTCCCCATTCCCCAAGCAGGAAAAGGGAGATACTACAATTATACTTGACTTTTCCTACCCCTGTTTTATCCTTATTACACAACATATTTCCTCCTCCTCCTTTTCTCTGTCCCTCCCTCCTTCTCCCCCTCCCCTCCCTCCTTCTCCCCCTCCCCTCCCTTCTCCATGAATTTGCAGTACTTTTGTTAGGAATCATTCTTAGGTCTCCTGTAACTTGACTTCCTGCAGCTGTGCGCGGCACATGGGGTCAGGGGTGTAACTGAGGCTGGGGTTGGGGATAAATAAAAGGAGCCATGTGCAGGCTAAGTGTACGTCAGCTAATGAGACAGTTAACTTCCGAGGACAGACAGATTACGTAGTACACTGGTATATTAAGTACTAAGTGAAAAACACTTTTTTTTAAAAAGGAAGTGTTTAAATTTAATAAAATTGCAGGGCACGAATTGTGTAGGGGTGTAAAAGTTGGCCTAATGGTTAAGACACCAGTTTCGATGCCTGTATCTCATACTGAAGTTGCTGGTTTGGATTCCCAGCTCCAACTCCTGACTGCACTTCCTACCACACACCCTGGGAGGCAGCAGGTGGTGGCTCAAGTGCCTGGGTCCCTGCAGCCACTTAAGAGGCTTGCATTTTTTTTTTTGAATTTCCGCCTGCCGACCTTTCCCAGCCCTGGCCATTGTGGGCATTTGGAGAGTACAAACCAGTGCGTGCTTGCTCTCTTGAATTAAAAAAAAGAAAAAAAATTGTATAAGATTATCACTTTGCCTTTGCAATGCAGAGCCCAAGGGAAAACTCCCTTTTGAGGTTACCTTAGATATTACTATGGGCAAGATTAACCAGAGAATACCTTCAGTCCTTTCTCCTTCCTAATGAATATGCAAATCTAAAAGTTCAAGTATTTTTCTCCTGCAGTTTTCCTGGGATTTTTCTGAGAGCCTTTTCCAGGTGTTTGATGTTGTAGGGTGACATGCATTTGAATGTGATTTGAATATGAATTGATGGGCTACAATTATTTGGATAAGAGCAGTGTAAATGCTAAGTATATTTAGCTATAATTGAAATCAAAGGCTCTGCCGCTTTAAAATGGGGGAGGAGGAACTGCCTGTCTAGGCCACTTCTGGGTAGGATGAGGGAGGTTTTCATGGGAAGTCGGCACCTCTGAGTGCCTTGTGTGTTCAACACGTTGTCCATGGTGGGCATTTCTGTCCAGTCCATTGAACAATTACCATTACCCAGTCATGTTCACCACGCAGGCCCATATGAGCCGACCTTAGATTGTGATTTTAATGGTGAGGATGATCCTAGCATGTGCCGGTTACCATGCTGATTGTGTCACGGGGGATTTCACTCATTCTTTGTAATAGGCATGGGAAGGGGTTATTTCCATTTCACGGAAGAGGAGGGGAGCCAACATTCCAGTGTGGGTTTGTTGGAACCACCCTGTGCTCTCCACAAAGGTCACCATCTCACAGAGCAACTTGGACCAACACAGGCACTTGAAAAAATTTGTGGAAAAATGGAATTAGAAGATAAGTTTATTTTGGTGCAACGTTTTTTGAAATACATGTGTCATGTTTTCATATGTTTTCCATGTAGTTTTTGAAGAGTCCTATATGCCTGGACTTGGATTTCAAAATTTTTTTTGCATTAAAATACACTTCTTAAAATTCCATTTTTTACAAATCTTTATTTATTTGGAAGGCAGAGTTAGAGAAGAAAAGAGATTTTGCATCCTCTGGTTCACTCTCCAAATAGCCTCAATAGCCTGGACTGGGCCAGGCTGAAGCCAGGAGCTTTTTCGGGTCTCCAGTGTGCTGCTTTCCCAGGTGCATTAGCAGGGAGCTGGATTGGAAGTGGAACAGCTGAGATGTGAACCATATGGGATGCTGGCGCCTCAGGCCACAGCTTTAATCTGCTCAGCCACAGCACTGGGCCCTCTACAAACTCTTTGAAGTACCCTTGTCTTTGGAGCCTGATTCACACACCGCCACATAGTCATCTATTTCATTTTGTTACCTTGGGCTCAGTTTCTCACCCCATAAGATGGACGCCATCTTGAGGGTAGACATGAACGTGCAGTTTAAATACCAGGGAGTGATACTGTTAGTGCTCCGATAGTAGCTCAAGTTACAGGTGTGAGGATAGCACTTGCTGTTCAGTGTTGAGCTGGCATCCCTTTGCTTTTGTCTCAGGTCTCCACGGTTTTGAGATTGACGGCCTGCAGGTGTGGTCTGGATGGGGCTGAATATAATAGCCACGGAGGTAGTGGTGGTTGTGAAGAGCTGGCTTTCCCTTGTGGCCCTGGTGTTTGAGCTGTTGCTGGCGGCAGGCACATTTCTGGAGCCTGGGAGTCTGAAATAGGATGTGGGCAGGGCCGTGCTACCGCTGAAGCCTCAAGGGAGGCTCCTCCCCTGGCTCTTCCAGCTGCTGGAGACCTGGGTGGCCCTTGGCTCATGACTGCGCAGCTGCAGTCTCTGCCTCACGTTTCGTTGCCTTGCCGTCTCCTTTCTGTGTCTGCCCCTTGTCTTTTACGGACAGCAGGCGTATTAGACTCAGCCTCATCCAGCAGGACCGCATTTTAACTTGATCACATCTTGCAAAGGCCCTATTTCCAATCAAAGTGGTGTGCACAGTAGCGAGGTGGGACTTTTTTTTTTTTTTTTTGAGATTAATTTATTGAAAGACACAGAGGCTGAGAGAGAGAGAGAGAGAGAGAGAGAGAGAGAGAGAGAGAAGAGAGAGAGAAAGAGAGAGAGAAAGAGAGAGAGAAAGAGAGAGAGAGAGAGAAAGAGAGAGAGAAAGAGAGAGAGAAAGAGAGAGAGAGAGAAAGAGAGAAAGAGAGAAAGAGATGAGATTCCCTCTACTGGTTCATTCCCCAAATGACCTCAACAGCCAGAGCTGGGCCAGGCTGCAGGCAGGAGCCAGTTACTCCATCTGCATCTCCACAGATACTTGGCCATTTTCTGCTGCCTTCTCAGGTGGAAGATTGGAAGTGGAGTAGCTGGGACTCCCGGTGGCACTCTGATGTGGGATGTGGGCATCCCAAATGGTAGCTCAGCCCACTGCACCAAGTGCCTGCCCTGATGTGTATTTTTAAGGGACTCAGTTCTACCCAGAACAGCTGGCCAGTGGCAGCTCCCTGCAGCTCCACCTCTGCACGTACTGGCCTAGCCTGTACTGGACATTGCTTCTGGGTCCCAGGCAAGGATGTTGTCCCCTTCTCTTTTTGGGGGGATTTCTAGTAACCAGCCATCTTCCTTGCCTCCTCTTACCTTCAACCATTTGCTTCACCGGCTTCTCTCTAGAGGCACTAAAACATGCCCCAGACCCTGACTTCATTGGATCCTGCTATTCCGTGATGCCTTGTTCCCGTTTCTCTCCTCGTCCAGACTGTTTCAGAAGCAGCCTGTGTGCCCACTCTCTCTCCTCTGTTCAGGCCAGCCTGCTTTCTGCCCTCAGCGTGCCGCCAAGGCTCTTCTTCCTCTGTCCTTTCCTGAAAGGTTTTCTTGCCTTGTCTTGTGAGGTGAAACACTCCTGGCTGCTGGCTTCCTTCTCTCTGCTCGGGCTGTGCCTTCCCAGTCGCCTCTGACGATGCTGCCTCCTCCACCTGCCCTGAAGTCATCAGTGGTTTTCCCTGGGTCTGTCCTGCCTTGGTCGCTTCTCACCTTACCCTCTTGCTAGGCGATCTCGGCCACCCCCAGGCTTCAGTTACCAATGTTTGCAAACAACTCATTTTATCATTCCTGCCTGACTTATCTGCACTCCAGGCCTCTGGCCCTCACTGCCTATACAGATCACTTTATTATTACTATTTTTTAAAGATTTATTTTATTTATTTGAAAAGCACAGTTACAGAGAGAGAGAGACAGACAGACAAAGAGAGGTCTTAAATCTGCTGGTTCACTCCCCAAATGGCTGCAACAACTGGGACCAGGCAAGGCCAAAGCCAGGAGCTGAGAGCTTCTTCTGGGTCTCCCACCTGGGTGCAGGGGCACATGCACTTGGGCCATCCTCCACTGCTTTCCCAGGCACATTAGCAGGGACCTGAAGTAGGGCAGCTGGGACTCAAACCTGTGCCCATATGGGATGCTGGTGCTGCAGGCCAGGGCTTTAACCCACTGTGCCACAGCACTGGCCCCTAAGTATCTCTTTAAATTGCGTGTCTGATGCCACAAGCTTATTTATACCAGAACTTGATCTGCTTCTCTTTTCTCCCCAACCCCCACCCCCCACCAACTCTGCTGTACCCCATCCTAGGAGGTGTTCCAATCCTGAAGCCTAGGGAGGTGGGGGTCCTTGATGACCTCACTTGTTGTCATTCCTTGACGCATGTCTACTTCAGTCCTGTTGAGTTTCACTCCCGATGACCCCACAATATCTACCTTTCTCTCCACCTTCTGCCACCATCCTGGTCCAAGCTACCATCATCTGGTGTTCCAGATCTTATGAGCACCTGCGAAGTGCTCCCTGCCCCTTTCACTCCCAGCCTCCCAGTGACTCTGACCCTACTGCAGGCAGTTGTCCACGTTGCAGACATTCCCAGATTGGATGGCGCCACCCCCTTGCGTGCTCTGATGGGAAAGACAGAAGTCCTTTCCTTGGTCTTCTCCCGTCCCTCGGCTTCAGCTCTGCTCCTTCTGCTTGTGTGACCACGTCCTTTCAGTTCTCTGACCCTACAGGTTTTATGTACTCTGCCTCTGTCTTTTCTCCCGTTAGGCGTATGCACCAGATGATTGTTATGCCTTTGTGATGAATTGATCCTTTTATCGTTATGACATGCCCTCCTTCTCTCTGATAGTGCTCTTTGTTTTGAAGCCTGCTTTACCTGCTATTGACATAGCCACTCTAGCACTCTTAGGCTCATTGTTTGCATGGTGTACAAGTCCATTTGCTGTCAATTTATCTATCTTTATATTTACAATACATCTTTGTATTTAAAAGTACAGCACGCAGTTGGACTCTTTTTTTTTTTATCCATTCTGACAATCACTTCCTTTTGATTGAAGGCTCAGCCCGTGAGCATTTAATTAGTGTTTAGTGTAACTGTTGAGATGATAGGATTTTTGTCTACCAGTTTCCTATTTGTTTTTGCTGTGTCATCTTTCCTATTTTCTTTTTTATTATTGGCGTTTTTAGAAAGCAATTTTAACTTTTGGGATTTTAGTTATCTCTTCTTTTTTTGTGGTTGCTCTAGGAATTAACAGTATATACATTCCAAAATTTTGCAGCATCCTTAGAGGAATTATTATCTAACTTCCCAAGCAGTGTCAGAACCTTGTCATTGAAAGGCTCTTCCTCTTGATTTACACTCCTACTCTGCAGACAGAGCTCGGCTCAGAGGCCGCTTTCTCTGGGAATTCTCGTGTGACTTCCTGGACTAGGGGAAGCCCCTATCATGTGCTCCCTGTGCAGGCAGAACTGCTCTTTGGTGCTTTTATCACACTTGCAGTTCTCTTTGTATGAAATCCCCAGTACTCAGCACAGTGCTGTATTCATAATTACTTGTTGATTGAAGGAGGGGAGTCCTTAGTTGGAGTTTGAAAAATGCAAAAGATTTGATGATGCTATACTCCGGGGGGTGGAAATGGCATGATGTAAGCCTTAGAGGTTGAAAAGACACTGTGTGCAGGATGGCATAAAATAGTCAAGTAGATTAAAGGCAAGTTAAAATACAAAAATAGAAGGCAGCTATACTAACAGTCGCCACCATTTATAGGGCACTTCATAATGGACCAGGCACTGTGCTAAACTCCGCACATTTTCTCTTATGTAACCCTGGCCCTGTGAGTTATTCTCGTCTCCTTTCAAACAACACCACCAGGTACAGGGAGGTCAGTTACTCTGGTCCCAGTCATTGGTAAGGGCTCTGCTTTAAACTCAGATTCATGGGAAGCTAGCACTTAGAATGGAAGCAAGACCAGAACACCGAGCTTGATTGTTTAAGGCTTTGAATGCCAGTCCTAGGTAATTGCTCTTTGATTTGGGGCCAGAGTTAGGTGGGGAGAAGGCCAGGGATGTTATTGAGAGTCTATTGAGAGTTGTGCTAGATGCTTCTTTAGCCCCCTTCTCAGGGAAGAAAAATGGAAAAGCCCTGTGAGGCTTTTGGATAGGTGAGCACAGAAATAAAAACCATGCTCCAAAAAGATTCCCCTGGGGCCATTAGGCTGGACAGAGGAAGGAATGACCAGACCCTGCTGTGACAGTGGCCACAGTGAGGGAAGGACTGCAGTGTTTTAAAGGAAGGTATAAAAGTGACATGTTATGAGAAAAGTATGGATGGGATTGGCTAATGATGAGGTAATAGAGAAAGATTCTCCTTATTTTCTGGGTCACTTCTATCTGCTAACTGTAAGCATTGCCAAATGACCATTAAGTCATATACGCGATGGGGATTGTCATAGCCCAGTTTCTCAAACTGGGATCTGTAGATGTCCTTAGGAGTCCAAGAATGTTTTTTTGAAGGAGAGGTGGACACAATAGGAAAAATATAAAGTGTTTGTAGAATTTTTTTGGATGGTTAAGACATGAACTTTGCCAGCCTGCCTGCCTAGCACATAGTGAGGGAAAATTCTTTGCTTCTGTGGCATTATCATTGCTGATGGATTTTTCTGTCCCATTTGTTGGGCAGTCACTGAGTTAGTTTGTTAGAAGTGACTCAGTGATGGAAAAGCTTGAGCGTCTCTGCATGTTTTTGCATTAGGTGGTGAGGCTGGAGGAGGTTAAGGGTGAGTACGTGTACACCCGTGTGTGTGTTCCTGTACCCTTTGAGGTGATCACTGAAAATTTTACTAAACTTTTTTCTTGAGTGAGAAAGAGCTTATGGAGTTTCCAAACTGGCAATGTTTTCACTTTTCCAATGAAACATTTTATTAAAAGATTGCTTTGAAAGTGATCCAAAAAATATTCTTTGGACTTCAGAGTAGATGCATGAGATTTATGGATGCATTTGGCGTTTACTCAAAGTATCAAAGGTTTGATTTCTGTATTGGTATAGAATATAAATGCAGAGTGAATGCTGACCTCCCATAGTGACATAGCTAGTGTCTACCCTTTGGTGTTTCTGGGTACCTGTCTCCCTAGCATTGCTTTCAGTATTGTTATTTAGTTGCAACCAGTGACAAGAAATGTGGGATTCCTCCTTTCTCCACACTGAGGTTACTACTTTGGGACCAGGTCTGTTGTAAACCTGTTGAAATCCACGAGTAGCGTGATTTGGAGTCTGCTGCCCTAGCTGATGGTGAGGACTGTGAAATCAGACCCTCAGCTAGCATTTGAATGAGTAACTCTTTTTGCTCTCGGTGCTGTTAGTGATACCTAAACTGTCCCTTTGTATGTACAAGGGAATTGGTTCTAGAGTCCCCGAGAACATACCAAAAATCTGTGAAAACTCAAGCCCTTTATTTGGGGAGATTTCAAAATGTTTATGGAAAATGGAATGATAAGATGTTTATTTTGGTGTAACAGTTTTTTAGTCTGTGCATGCAAAGGGTCTTCAAAAAGTTTGTGGAAAATGTATAATATGATAACACTCAGCATGGCTTTCAAAATCTGGGGTTGCTGAGTCTGAGGATGCAGACGTTGGGAAGACAGAGGGTGGACTGACTACATTCAAACCATCTCTGGATTCACAGCTGCCCCTTCTCCAGCACTTAGGAAAAGCTTTTATTTTCTGTTTCACTGTCTACTTTTTTTTTGTTTTATGGGAAACTGTCCAGCTTTTAATAAGGAGTCCTTTTCCTGGAAAAGGTTCAAGGCCACTGATCTAGCATCCACAGAACAGGCCAACTCTTGTGTGTGCTCCCTTGGTTTTAGGGGTCTGAGTTGTCCCACTTTTGCACACAGGCCAAGTAGCAGCTTCTGGTTCTATTACAATTGTTGGATAGGTATAATGGGGCAAGTTTAAGTCTCTTTAAGGCTTTATAAGAATTTGGGTGGTGTTGCCCTCTTCGAAGAGGTTCAATACTTGTGTCCTTACAGATTCTGGCTTGGGGGTTTTAGAGGAATGCTCTTCCAAAATCTGGACTGACTCTCCTGGCTTTGCCTGACAAGACTTGGCAGAAGCTTCCAGAGCAAAGAGTCACAGAAGTTCGTGCTTGGAGTTTGTGTAGCAGACATTGACCCCTGTTCTGAAACATCCGTGTCATAGCCCAGTTTCCCAGACTTGGGGTCACAGACGTCATCAGGTTGGGGGGAATGGTTTTCCTTTAAAGGGATCTGTTGGTATGTTGTTGGAGTTTGGGAAGTACTTAGTAAGTACTCTGGAATTTTGTTTCTTTAGTTTTTAATTTAAAAATGTGTGTATGTGTACGTGTGTGCATGCGTGTGTGCGTGCGAGAGAGAGAGAGAGAGAGAGAGAGAGAATCTGCTGTGTTTGCTAGTTCACTCTCTAAATGCTTGTGTACAACAGCCCAGGCTGGGTCAGGCTGAAGCCAGCAGCCTGGAACTCAATCCAGGTCTCTCACATGGGTGGCAGGACCCCAAATACTTGAGGCCTCCCAGGGTGCTCATTAGCTAGACGCTGTAGCCAGGACCGAAAGCCAGGCATTCCCATATGTCTTCACTGCTGGGCTAAGTGCCTGCCCCAACACTCCGGAATTTGAATCTTATTCATAACTTACTGTTAAGATTCACATCATTGGTGTTCACTCTTTTCAGCACCTTGAGGAAATTGACCATCAAGGCGCATTTATTGATTGTAATCCATTGGGCTTTTAACCCCTTTTCACTTAGTTACTCAGGGAACCTAACCAAAAGTTTTATACTAGTAAACCTCAAACAGAAGTGACTTTTAAGGCTCTTTTTTTTTTTTTTTTTTTTTGCCTCTATTTGCTGCCTCTGATATTTTCATTCATTGTGGTTCTATGAGAAATTCAAGGAGTGAAAATGAAAATTTTATATTGCTGTTTTCGTTCCCAATTCCACTGGTGTATGTGTGTGAGCGTGTGTGTAGCTTTGTATTTGTGCCTTTGCAGTGGGAGTGGGGTAGGGGTGTAGCAGAGAATTCCAACAGGCTTTTCTTCTTGGAATTCTCCTACTCCTGAGCCATGGGTGGGACATGCAGTTTCTCCCAGTGGTGAGAGGAGCACTGACACTGGGCGTGAAAGCCCTGGTTTCCTGGGAGCCAGAAACCCCCAATCTTCATGTTCTTGAGGTGTGGTGCCTGCATCAGCACCACCTGGTGCTGTTAGCAATGCACATTCTGGGCCCTTCTAGAACATCTGGAATTGGGAACCCTGGTGCCAGGCCCGCGTGCTGTGCTGTAACATGCCTTTCAGGGTGTTCTGATGCATGCAAATTTCGACAGCCACTGCAGTCAGCCGAAGGTCCTTACAATTTCTCAAGAGGGCTTTTCTCTAGGTGCTGACTAGAGCTTCAGGTTTGTATTTTCCTGAACCAGAAATATGAGTCAAACAGTGGCAAAAGTGCTAATGCCAGCCATTTTCATATACAGGTTGAGCATCCCTGTCTGGAAATCGGAAACACTCCAAAACCCAAATTTTTTTGAGGGCCAACGTGATGGCACAAGTGGAAAATTCCACCCTTAACTTCACGTGTTAGGCTGCAGTCAAAATTCAGGCATAGTCAAGCACGGTGTCCCTCCTACAGTGATTGTCTTCAGGCCATGCACGCAAGATGTATATGAAACACAAATGGGTCCCATCACCAAGATAACTCATTATGTATATGCAAATGTTTCAAAAGTGAGAAAAATCTGAAGGTGAAATATTTCTGGTCTGAAGGGTTTCAGATGAAGGATACTTGGTCTGTAATATGATGCTTAGGAATATGAACTCTTTGGATTTATTTATTTACTTATAATTTATTTAAAGGGCAGAAAGAGAGAAATCGAGGTGGAGATATTGAATGATCTTTTATCTGCCGGTTCACACCTCAGATGCCTGCCACAGCCAGGGCTGGACCAGGCCAAAGTCAGGAGCCTAGAACTCCATGTGGGCCTCCCACATGGGTGACAGGGACCCCAAATATTGAGGAAGCTGGATCACAAAAAAGTTGAGGAGTCAAGATTCAAACCAGTATTCTGATATAGGGTGTAGGTATCTCAAGTGACTGCTTAATCCAGTTCAGCATAGCTCCCAGCCCAATTTGGAATTCTTTTCCACCTGTGGCTTTGGGCAAGTTATTTAGCTTCCGCTCTATTTCCTCAACTGGGATATAGAGGCAGTTACAGTAGAATCTATTATGACCGTGGTTTATGATCAAGGAATTGGAAGTGTAGGAACAGTCCCCAAGCTTGCTAGGCATCACCATGAAATCATGAAATGGAGGTGAAAATATAGATAGTGTTTTTTTTTTTTTTTTAAATGATTTACAAATTTTTTGAAAGGCAGAGTTACGGAGACAGGGAGAGAGCTGGGGGGATAGGCATGAGGGAGAGAGAAAGAGAGAATGAATTTCCATCTGCTTGTTCACTTCCCAAATGGCCGCAGTAGTTAGTGCTGGGCTGGGACAAAGCCAGGAGGCTGGAACTTCATCTGGGTCTCCCACTGGGTGCAGGGACCCAAGCACTTGGGTCATCTGCTGCTGCTTTCCCAGGCCCGTTATCAGGGAGCTGGCTGGGAAGCAGAGCGGCCAGGACTTGAACTGGCGCCCATTTGGTGGTGGCTTAGCACACTACAGCACAATGCTGGTCCTGACTGTGGGTTCTCACCTGCTCCTTTGCCTTCCTCTTGTGTGCATTTCTAGTCTGTCTCAGACTGTGATGCATCCACCTGTAGCCACAGGTGGGCACCATAAGGCTGCAGTAGGATGGAATTGGAACTTCCTATTGTGCTGGTGTAGCCCCTGCCCCTTCAGTGTGGAGCTTCTTGTTTCTTAAACCTGCCTTTCAGATGCAGGTCCTAGAAGATAAAAGCTGTCCCTCCAGGGCTGTGGTTTTCAGAGGGAGTGTGGGCAGTAGGGGGTGGGAAGGTGGGGGGGTGGGGAGGGCAGTTGTTGGTGGGTGGGGCCAGGTATGCTCCTTGTCTGCAGGGTGCTCAGGGTTGGGCTTTGCAGAACTGTCCTGTGTCCCCTGTGTTTGTCTCGCTGTCTCAGGCTGCAATCTGTTTGATTTGTGATCTCAAAGCAGTTCTTGGCAAGACTTTCATATACATTTAGTATACACCGAGTTTCTGCGGAGTGTAACTGTTACATCTTATTCTATTGGGGAAAGGTTTTATTTTGTTAGTTTGAAATTGTGCCGAGAGCTTTTTACCATTTCAGAAAATCCATGTCACGCTGTTCCCTCCCGTTTGAGACTGCAATCCGACACACCTGGGTCAGTCTGCATTTTGCACTTGCTGCACTGTGGTGCACTTCACAATTTCTTTGACTCCTGTGGCTCTGCTTCTCAAAGTTTAATGTGTCCATGAGTCACTTTGAAATTTGTTAAGAAGCAGATTGTGATTAGGGGAGGTGCTGAGTTTCTGCATTTTTAACAAGCTCCCTGGTAGGGCCAGTGTGCCTGGGCCATGGACCGCACTTTTGATAGTTGGGTTTGAGTTTAACATGCTTCAGCATTTTCTTTTGAAAATGCTTTCCCAGGTGCATTAGCAGGGAGCTGGACTGGAAGTGGTGCGCCCAGGACTCGAATCCATATGGGATGCTGGCACTGCAGGCAGAAGCTTTAACCGCTAGGTCATGGCTAGGTCAGTGTGAGCCCTGGGGAGTGTGGGTAAGCCTAAGCAGAAAGCTAATAGAGTTCAGAGCACATGGGGAATGGTACGAACTCCTAGGGCCTTTGCTTGTTTGTCGAGTGAAACAGGCAGTTCCTGCAGGTTGTGAGCTGGAGTGACATGATCTTCAGTTGCAAAAACCTCTCACACCTGGCTGGCCTTCAAGGGAGCAAGTGTACAAGGGGACCAGTTAGGAGGCATTGGCACCTGCAAGCCTGCAGTGATGGTGGTGGTGAGAAGTGGGCAGATGCTGGTTATGTTTTTGTGAGATTTAGAATGCAAGATGCGAAACTTCTCAAAACTTGAGAGTCCAAGCAAGCCACGGGGCTCCTCGTTTGAGGTGAAGGTGAGTGGCTGACAGAGCCCTGACCCCTGGTGATAGTGGGTGTGAGTGGGAGTGAGGCATGTCTTTGCCGTCCGGTGGAAGTTAGCAGTCAAGTACAATGGCAACTCACCGAGCTGTGTGTTAATTCAGAATAAAAGTGAAGCAGGATGAAATGGAACCAAGTGGTTCCAACAGCCCTACACATTTCCTCTTGATTGAGCCCGAATGTTATTTTTAGGAAAAACATATGCTGCTACTCAATTAATGTTTCTTGTATTACTGTAACGGCAAATTAGACAAATGTATCCAATTTCTCATTCCAGCACCCCTCATGATCTCATTTGTGCCCCTACTTTCTTGACCGAGACAACAAAACACTTTGCTAGCGCATTTGCTTTATTTCAGTGGGCTGAAACCTTCTGACTTAAGGTATGTGCGATGTAGTTTTGCCCTAGATTTTCACGTCATCAATTTGAAAATGTGCGAGCAGGTTGAGCTGTTCTCTCATGGGTGTGTGCAGCTCATCTTCTGTGTGGATCACGATTTCTGTGACCTTCTATGCTGGGAGGAGACTTGATTACCAGACAGCTAAATTTCCTGTAACAGGGTCTTTTGAAAGCCCGCCAACACAGTGGCCCGCCAAGGTATTAGTAAGAGCACACGTAATCAAGCAAAGTTCTGTGGCGTGTCTCCAGGAGATCTCGGTCCTTGGCCAAGGTGACCTTTGTAGACTTTGGTCAGGTGCTTGCATGTCATAAATATTTTGTCCCAAGCTTTTCTGACTAATCATAGCCGTGATTTTGATCAATCGCATTTTTTTTTTTCATTTTGCACTTTGAATAATTATGAAGAATAATTGCCTATTCTCGATCTTGTGCTGTGGTTACCATTACTCCTGTCACTAAGACCATTTCTTGGCTTGGAGTGAGGGGAGCAGAAGGTAGCTTCATTTACTGAAATCTCTCCCTCTTATTCTTTCAAGTCTGTATTTTAGGAACTCTGATTTAGTTCCATAACTCAATGATAATCTGGGCAGGGCAGTTTTTTTTTTTTTTTTTTTTTTTTTAAGCCTTGGGCTATTTTTGATATGTTGTGACCTTGGGAAAGTTTTCCTGTATCTATGCAGGAGGAGATCTTTTTAAGGCGAGTGGGAGTTGTAGCTTCGTATTTTTAGACCACATTTTCATGTGGCATTTGTTCTCCGGTGGCATGGTGTCATGGAAATTTCTCTTCCTGGTCTAGGAGCTAGAGGGTAGTGTTTCAGTACTGGCTTTGTCCAGTTGCTGCTGTAACTAAGAGAGCCTCGTTTTTCTCATCTGTAAAATGGACGTGAAGATGCGCGCCTGCCATCTCCCTCAGAGTTGGTAAAGTTGGAGTGAGCTGAGGTGTAAGGAAGACCTTGGCAAGCTCTGAACATCTGTCAGTTGTAGGTGGTGGTGTTGTGTGGTTCCAGTCATAAGCTTGCTCTTGGAAACGCTTCATTTCTGTGTGTAACCCACAGTGGGGTCTGAGAAGTTGAGTGAGCCAACTTTCTTCAGCAGAAATGGAGGCTGTGTGCAGGGGCTGGCATGGAAGCCGGGGTCAAGCGGTAGACTCCGTAGCTTGAAAATCCTATGTCTTCTGTTTCTGTGGAGGGATTTTTCACTCTTACTCTTCAATTGCTCCTTTTCCAACTTGTAAAAAAGTTAAACATCTTCAAGCTTACAGAAGAGTTAAAAGAATATGATAATAGAATCCATGTAGTTTCAACCACTGTTAACATTTGCCATACTTGCTCTGTTTCTCTGCGCATCTGTGTATTGGTTTTTAGGTTTAGTTTTCTGCTTTGACTGCTCTTCCAACAATTCCCACCTCCCGAGCATAGTGAAGTCGGCCATTACCCAGCCTGCAGTGTGCGGGATTAAGCTGAAGCTCTTACATCCTTCTGCTTAATCAATACCTTCTCTTGAACAGGATGAACTCACTGCTGTGAATGTAAAGCAAGGCTTCAACAATCAGCCAGCCTTCACTGGAGACGAACATGGCTCAGCCAGGAATATTGTAATTAACCCGTCAAAGGTAATGATAATTGTCTGTTCCCTGTATGAAAGAACGTGCGCTTGTGACATCCTGTATAGACAGTTAATACTTCTCATTTGCTGTGATTTCAGCCCCAGTCCATTTTCAAACTTCCCTCCGATGTTCTGTGTGTGTGTGTGTGCGTGTGCGCACATGTGCATGTGTGCACACATACATGCTCTGTCATGACCCCAAGGACCCGGAAGGGCTCATGCGTTGCACCTGTTGTCAGGTTGCTTAGTCTTTTTCAATCTAGCCCAGTGCTGCTCCACCATGGCTTTCACAACTGCCATGTTAGAAGAGTCTAGGCCAGACGTCTTGTATTCTAGTTTGGTATTCTGGATTTGTTTGTTTTCCTCATGACGGGATTCAGATTAAACATTTGTGGTAAGAAGACGACATTGCATGTATCAGGAGGCATGCAATGCCAGCTTGCTGCCTTACTGGTTGTACCAAGTTTGGTCCCTTGGTGAAGGCTGTGTCTGCCATCTGCCTCCATGGGCAAGACCGTATTCTTTACCTTTTGATGATCGCTGCAGGGTGATGCTTTAAGACAAGAGTGGGGAATATGTGACCCGAGGGCCGTACAAAGCATACAAAATCATTTTGGCTGGCCCTGCCAAGGGTGGGACTTGAAGTTCATTAAATGTATAGCAGGCTACTTTTTAAGTTGATCATTTTGTATGGCCTGTGAATGATGCTATAAATATCCAAATGGTCCTTGGCAGAGAAAAGATTCCCCACCCCTGCTTTAAGACCCACCCCTGCTTTAATATCCTAGTCACCAAAAAAATTCTGCCCTATGATTTTAGCCATCAATTGGCGATCATTCTTGGTGAATGATATATTTTATTGGTGATTGCAGAAATACTAATTTTCTAGTTATCATTCCTTATGCATGTATTGGAGTTGCTTTGTAAAGAAGAGCTTCCTTTACACCTCTTTCTCCCTCTCTCTCTCCTTCCCTCCCTCTGTTTTTGAGAGGCAGAGAAAGAGAATGCTCCAGTCCTCTAGTTCATTCCCCAAATACTTGCAATGGCTTGGGCAGCCTCGGGCAAAAGCTGGGAGCCCCAAACTCCATTCAGGTCTCCTCCCTGGGTGGCAGGAACTCAATGACTTGAGCTCTGATCACTGCCTTTTAGTGTCTACGCTAGCAGGAAGCTGGAATCAGGAGCTGGAGCCAGGTATCAAACCCAGATACTCTGATAGGGGACCTGGCTGTCTTAGCTTGCTTCTTACCTATTAGACCAAACATCTCTTCCTGTATCCCACTTTTTTTTTTTTTATTACTATCACGTAGGATTCTTTTAGATTCATCCATACATTCTTTTTTTCTTCTTTAAATATTTTTTGTTTATTTGAAAGGCAGAGGGTTTTTTTTTTTTTTTTTAAATTATTTATTTGAAATGGCGGGAAACAGACACTCGGAGATGTTCTCATCTACTGGTTCACTCTCTGAATGCCTGCAAGAGCTCAAGCTGGGCCAGGTGGAAGCCAGGGCCCAGGAACTCTGCATCTCCCAGAGATACCAGTACTTGAGCCTCCCAAGGAGCAGGTTAGCAGGAAGCTGAAGTTGGAAATGGAACCGGGACTTGAATGCAGGCACTCTGCTCGGGCATGCAGCTGTCCCGAGTAGCACCTCAGCTGCTGTGCCAAACATGCATCCCTGTTTGTATACTTTTAGGGCTTAATTTTTTAGAAAAGTTTTTTGGTAATTTTAATGATTAGGATATTGAAATACTTTTATGAAATCAAAAATGTCATACATACAAATAAAAGCTCAGATATGCAGGTGAATTTCTACACTTCTCTTTCTCCAAAGGTAAACATGTTTAAGGTTTGTGTATCATTGCGGAGCTCTTTTTAGGTGCACACATATGTACCCAAACGCGTATATAACTGGTAGCTCGCTATATTGCCCCATGAAGTATTGTTCCAATAATGTGAAAGAAAATAGAAGAGTTTTCTGCAGGTAGTCCCGCTGACCAGACACGATGGTTTTTGTTTTGTCTTTTTCCAGTTTTGAGACACTTCTTTATGTTTCAGCCCCACATTATGTGTATGTGTATGTAACTTATGTTTTTTTGTTGTGGTAAAATGTGCATTGCATTTGCCAGTTAGCCACGTTTGAGTACGTTCACACTGCTGTGCAATCACCATCACAGACTATCTCCAGACCAACTTAATTTTCCTTAACTGGTTTATTTTATTTTTATTTTTATTTTTTTTAGAGATTTATTTATTTATTTGAAAGGCAGAGTTACAGAGAGGCAGATGCAGGGAGAAAGAGAGAGGCTGGAACTGAGCCAATCTGAAGATAGGAGCTTCTTCCAGATCTCCATGTGGGTGCAGGGACCCAAGGACTTGGGCCACTTTCTACTACTTTCCCAGGCCATGGAAGAGAGCTGGATGGGAAATGGAGCAGCTGGGACTCAAACCGCTGCTCATATGGTATGCTGGTACTGCAGTTTTACCCACTATGCCACAGTGCCTGCCCCCTATCTACTTTTGAAAAATGAAAAATATAGTTGACCTTATGGCTAAATTATATATTACACAAATATTAGTAATAATTGTTACTAGATTCATGGATACATAACACTCCATCATCTGTGTGCTGATTGACAAACCTCTGTGTGCTGTAGTTAGCTGGCTGCCCATTTCTTAAATAATTTTTAAAGTGGTTGTATTCATAGTTGAAAAATAATTTCTACTCTTTGGGATAAACTCCCAGCAGCATAGCACCTAGTTAGAACGTGTACTAGTTTTCTAGGGCTATATTGTAAAGTCTCCCAACCTGGGTGACTGGAACAACAAAAATGATGCGTTTTCTCAAGGCCTGGAGGCTGCAAGTCCAAGATCCAGGTGTCCCAGGTCTGTTTGCTCCAAGGCCTCTTGGGGCTTGGGAGACGCACCTTCCTGTAGCGTCCTCACGTAGTCTCTGCCGTGCACTCATTCCCAGTGTTTCTGCCCTTTTTTTTTTTTTTTTAAGGATTCCAGTGCTATTGGATTGGGGCCCCACTGTGTTCATTCCTCACTTCTTTTTTTTCTTAAATTTAAATGTTAATTAGTTTTTTAAAGATTTATTTATTATTTGAAAGAGTTACACAGAGAGAAGGAGAGGCAGAGAGAGGGAGAGAGGTCTTCCATCTACTGGTTCACTCCCCAATTGGCCACAATGGCTGGAGCTGTGCCGATCTGAAGCCAGGAGCCAGGAGCTGCTTCTGGGTCTCCCACGTGGGTGTATGGGCCCAAGAGCTTGGGCCATCCTCTACTGCTTTCCCAGGCCTTAGCAGAGAGTTGGATCAGAAGTGGAGCAGCCGAGACTGGAACCAGTGCCCATATGGGATGCCAGCACCACAGGCGGCAACTTTACCCACTACGCCACAGTGCTGGCCGCCCCCCTCTCCTTAGTTTTTAATAGATTCTGTATGGTTTGTAGATAGAAGTCCAAGAACATAGTGACATTCCCTTCCTCCCACCCTCCTTCCTTCTACCTTTCTTTTTTTATTTTTTGAGATAACATTTTAAATTTACTTTGCAGCGAAAAAGCTTAATACTTCACCAAATAAGCTTAACAGCAAAACGACCCTAGTTTAGTGGGAAGACAGACCTATAAACAATAATTGAATGGAAAAATGAGCATTTCTCCCATATATAGTTTCGTTTTTGTCAGTTATTCATAATTTCTTTCAATGAAATAGAACTAATGACAGTATAGCATATACTATTTACTGTGCAGTGACAGGATAATTCATTTAGGCTTTAAGCCATTTCCTCTTAACAATTATGCACAGGAATTATTTCATGCAATTTGCATTGTAAATTCTTTACGTTTTTTGTACTCTATTATCAAATATCAGGGAAGACATGATATTTGTCTTTTTGGGAGTAGCTTATTTCACTAAGTATAATGGTTTCCAGTTGCATCCACTTTGTTGCAAAAGGAAGGCTTTCATTCTTTATTACGGCTGAGTAATATTCCAAAGTGTATATTTATCACATTTTCTTTACCCAGTCTTTAAAACCCTATCTCCAAATACAGTCACATTGAGGTTTGGGGCTCCAGTGTAGGAATTGGTGGGGACACTGTTTATAACAGAATATGAATGCTGTGTGTCTCTTGATATTAAAGCTATTTTATTCTCAGTTACATCGTTTTATTGTCAATTTAAATAACTGAATAAACAAAGATAGTGTCCATTATAATTTTTGCCATCACTCTGAGATTCACTCAAGTACCCACGCTTTCAGGGAGGAATTTGATTTTTTTATTTTTATTTTTATTTTTAAAGGGCATTCTAGAGTTGGTGTTTAGTCCATTTGGTAAGATGACACTTGGGACACCCACATCCCATATTGGAGTCCTTTTTTTTTTTTAAATTTTTTTTATTTTATTTATTTGAAAGACAGAGTTACAGAGAAAGGTAGAGACAGAGAGAAAGGTCTTCCATCCATTGGTTCACTTCCCAGATGGCCACAACAGCCGGAGCTGCACCAATCTGAAGGCAGGAGTCGGGAGCTTCCTCTGGGTTTCCCACACAGGTGCAGGGGCTCAAGGACTTGGGCCATCTTGTACTGCTCTCCCAGGCCATAGCAGAGAGCTGGATGGGAAGAGAAGCAGCTGGGACTCGAACCGGTGCCCATATAGGATGCCAGTGCTTCAGGCCAGGGGGTTAACCCGCTGCACCACAGTGCCAGCCCTTGATTATATAAATATGAAGTATATGAACTGGAATATAATTTTGGAACATTTTTTCTAATCAAATGAATTACTGTCAAAATAGCTTTGAATGGGTAGAAACGAAGGAGCACACATTAAACCCTTTAGAGGGTATTTTAGCAGTGGTTATTAAAATTGTAGAACCATACAATTTGAGTTCAGGAAAATTATTCTAAAGTTGTACCTTCGCATGTGGAGTCAAAAAAGTGAAAGGCTATTCATTTTTGATGTGATTTGTAATGAAAAAAATCTTGGAAAAATACTCCAAATGTTCATTAGTAGTACCTTAATTGCATAAAATGTGGTATGTCAACACAGTCCTCTATTATGTATCTATAAAAATGAATGAGGAGGTTCTCCAGATGGAGATATGCAAAGCTCTCAGACATTTATTAAGTTTGCACATGACCCGCACATACAAGAGAGAAAAGTAACAAATGTGTGTTTGGTGATGTGTGTTTGCATAAACATTGGAAGGACACATAAGAGGCTAAACGAGTTGGTTACTTGGAGTTCTTGAGAATGAAGCTGTTTACTTTTTTTTTTTTTTTGACAAGCAGAGTGGATAGAGAGAGAGAGAGAGAAAGGTCTTCCTTTTTGCCGTTGGTTCACCCTCCAATGGCCGCCAAGGCTGGCGCGCTGCGACCAGCGCACCGCGCTGATCCGATGGCAGGAGCCAGGTGCTTCTCCTGGTCTCCCATGGGGTGCAGGGCCCAAGGACTTGGGCCATCCTCCACTGCACTCCCTGGCCACAGCAGAGAGATGGCCTGGAAGAGGGGCAACCGGGACAGAATCCGGCGCCCCGACCAGGACTAGAACGCGGTGTGCCGGCGCCGCTAGGTGGAGGATTAGCCTATTGAGCCACAGTGCCGGCCTGCTGTTTACTTTCTAATATAGTTTTTGATTTCTAGATAACTTGAATATCGTCATAATGAAATTAAATACTATAATTATGTTTTTTTTGAGCACCAATGTGCATTTTCTCCTCTTCTGTTTCAGAAATTTTGGTTTCAGTGTGTATTTGTTTACACAGTTTGCTGCAGGAGTTAAAACCCTGCAATCGCTGTATTCCACTGCTATCATGGAAGTGTGTAGAATACATATGTGTTGCATTGTGTCTACAGACTGCTCAGACGGCCCTTTTTCTCTTGTACATTGATTTCTTATGATTAAAATGCTCAAATATAATTGCAAAAAAGGGACATTTTAAATCTATAACAATCTTTGTGGTTATGATGCCTAAAGCCCAGGTTAGAATACCTGGGTTTGATACTGACCTCTGGCTCCTGATTTCAGTCTCCTGCCAGTGCAGACCTTAGGAGACAGTGGTGATGGCTCAAGTATTTGGGTTCCTGCCACCCACATGGGAGATCTGCATTGAGTTACCGTCTACCAGGTTTTATTGTGGTCCAGCCCTGGTTCATCTCTGGCTGCTGTGGTTATTTGTAGAGCAAACCAGTGAATGCGAGCTCTCTGCCTCTCTATACCTGCTGAACCAAAAAAAAACAAATCTTCAGTGCTATGTCCTTTGGGTCCTTGGTGCGAAACCCAAATATTGATTGAAAAATTTAAAAGTAAACAGTTGTGGCCGGCACCGCGGCTCACTAGGCTAATCCTTCGCCTTGCAGCGCCGGCTCCCCGGGTTCTAGTCCCGGTCGGGGCGCCTGATTCTGTCCCGGTTGCCCCTCTTCCAGGCCAGCTCTCTGCTGTGGCCAAGGAGTGCAGTGGAGGATGGCCCAAGTGCTTGGGCCCTGCACCCCATGGGAGACCAGGATAAGTACCTGGCTCCTGCCATTGGATCAGCGTGGTGCGCCAGCTGCAGCGTGCCGGCTGCGGCAGCCATTGGAGGGTGAACCAACGGCAAAGGAAGACCTTTCTCTCTGTCTCTCTCTTACTGTCCACCACTGTTAAAAAAAAAAAAAAAGTAAACAGTTGGATGGTAGTTTCTAAACACAACTGGTTGTTCTACATTTTTGCACTTAATTTGCTCACTGGACATTCTGCAAACATTCTCTTAAAAAATGTAAAAGCTACAGTAAATTTGCTTGCTTAAAAAGAGACATCCAGACTTCTGTTTTTCTTTAGTTTTGTTTATAAAAGGGAAAACATGTAAATTTATTATATGCGTATACACAGGATCATCACAAATACAAGACATCTGTTTACTCTAGCTTTTATTTCCGTAGGACATCAATACCAAAACAGACATTTTATCATAGATTAGCCACAAGGATCAAGGAGTGCTGATTCGTATTGGAAACAAATTGTGGGGCCGATGCTGTGGTATAGTAGTTTAAGTCATTGCCTGTGACACCCACATCTCGTTTGGGCACCGTTTCAAGTACTGGCTGCTCCACTTCTCATCCAGCTCCCTGCTAATGACCTGGGAAAACCAGCAGAAGGTGGCCCAAGTGCTCGGGCCCCTGCACCCACGTGGAAGACCCGGAAGAAGCTGCTGGCTTCCGCCTTGCCCAGCCCTGGCCATTGCAGGCCATTTGGAGAGTGAACCAGCAGATGGAAGACCTCTCTCCCCACCCTCTCACTCCCTCTCTGTAACTCTGCCTTTAAAAAAAAAAAAAAAAAAAAAACATAAAAGAAGCAAATTGTACCAACTTTTTACCCTGGTAGATAAACTTGGCTCCTAGCTTACTGCTGTTGTGTTCTGTCTTGTGGACTGGTTATTTGTTGACTGATGAGTATTAATGAAGTTGACAACTTTTTATTTTGCTTCCCTGGGATGGATTTTTCACTTTAATCATGATTCCCACTGTTAACCTTATGGCGGGTATTTATCGTTTGCATCATATATTAAAGAATCCCTGGGGGATGAAATGTGATGCTTTTAGAAGATACTTGAAAACTCCCAACAGATTTTCTATGGAGTCACTGAGTTTTTAGATGTTGCTTTATTCCCTTCCTTCTTGCCTCTCCTGTCCCTTTCTCCTTGCCCTGGCCGTCTTGTCATTTGGTTAATATGAAAATGTTAGTAACTTGCAGAAGCTCCACTTGCTGCTTAGTTCCATTCAGAGCAAGTTACACCAGCTTCCTCTAGAAACCCTTGTACTTATGATATTGACAGCCCGATCAAAAATGTTGAATGCCTGATTTAATTGAACCTTTTGTAATTTGCCATTTAAATAAATTTCTCCAGACTGTTTTTTCTTTAAAGCTTTGAGTGTAAACAGTTTCTTTTCTAAAAATATGTTCTGTTAAGATGAAACAAGAAAAGGAATGATGACTGTGTGACTACTAGGATTCCTCTCTTGTATGCAGTGCCTCCCTGGGAAGCTGCTGTTTCCCCAAGGGTTGTGGTAAGAAGGAGAAAGTACCACTGACGATTAGAGCAGACCCATTCTCTTGAAATTTGTTCAGCACGTAATTAGTTTCATCTTACCAGATTTCCAAGGGCTCTTTTTCCTTGAGTTACTTGTTAATAGCAGAAAAAGGTTCTGTGTGAATTTTGCCATTTTGTTGGTGCAAGGAAATCCCAGTTTGTGACTTTATGACTTAAATCACTAACTTATTTTCTGATTGGCTGAATGGAGATTTTAAATTCAGACAATAGAGATAAAATACTCACACATGGTACTAAGATACTTGTTTATTACCTTAAACCTTTCTCTTTCCCCTTTTCTTTCCACAGATTGGAGCTTATTTTAGCAGCATATTAGCTGAGAAACTAAAGCTTAACACTTTCCAAGATACTGGAAAGAAGAAGCCGCAAGTTAATGCTAAAGATAATTATTGGCTGGTTACTGGTCGGTCCCAGAGTGCAATTCACAGCTGGTTCTCTGACTTAGCAGGAAATAAACCACTTGCTATTTTGGCAAAAAAGGTATCAAGTACTTTAACATTTGATCTTATAAAAATGAAGCTGTCTGAAATGATGCTCGAGTGTTTTTCAATTCACCAGTTCTCTGAAACACTGGGAGCCTATATGGCATGGCGGGGCGGGGGGGGGGAGATGTATGGCACCATGTGTATGCCGCTCCAATGGTGCCTTCCCCTTTATGTTGATTGCATGTGGTGCCTAGGACATCTGTAATGCTAGTCATTCCACACAGTGAGCAGTTCTTGTAGACTTCAGATAGACAAGATTCCAAATCAAGAATAGGCATTGAGTTTTTTTTTTTTTTTTTAAAGAAGATTTTTCAATTACATTTTTAGTTTTCTTAGGTCAAGATGTCCAAGATTTGTTAAACATCTTTGCTAGGAGGTTATTTCCTTGTCTTCAACGGTATTCATCCAGATGCTTCCAGCTCGGTCTCCTTAAGGCAGTGAAACCAACATTGTGATTCTGTGTGAGCTTGTGTCTGTGACCTCCGTCATTTTTGCTAAGGGGTTGTGGCAGGTTCTTTTAAAGTCTTCGCTTTTGGTCATTTTCATCAAGTGAGAAATAACCTAAGATTCAACACTCTTCCAGTCCACACCATATAAAATATCTTGAAATTTCACATAAGAAGCTGGGAACGTCCCTCTTAGTTTTGCTCTCTAACTTCTTGCACACCTTCTGGATAATTCCGTGAGTCTTCTTTTATCTTGCCTGCAGCCTGTTAGTTTTGGGGGTACCTGTCTTCTGTTTCTGGTGTTAAGTGTTCATTCTTGGCTTAACAAGGACCGAGTTTAGAGGAGAAATCCTTTGTGTACTTGCGTATTTTCTAAAGCAACTCTTTGAAAATAGTGCCTAAAGCTTGCATTGGCTTTATTTTGCCTTAATGTCATAACATCCTATTGCCTTGCCTAGGTTTCAGAGATTACAGGCAAGGGTAATTCTTAAAAAGCACAAGTGTGAACAGAACTATCCCTCTTACTGGGCAGGTAGTGCTGCCATCTCAACCCAGGCTGGACCAGGGAGCACTTCTTTTTCCAGTGGTGAACTTTCACTTTTTGATCCTACTGTGGCCTATGGGTTGCGTCTGAAAGCCATATAAGTCATCGGACAGCCTTCAGTATTTGGTGGCTTTTGATTAGTGGTTCATGTTCTGCTGTTGCCAGCCTGGCAGCTGTCTCTTTAGGTTTGTCTTTTTACAAAGCTTCTAGGATGCATTGTTGAATGTTCCCTGAACGTGAGTACTGCTGAGGGATTGATGCCCTAGCTTAGGGGTGCAGTGGTGTCTCCTCTTTTAGGAGGGAGGTGAATTACTATGGTGCAGTGCATTAGCCATTGTTCTTCTTTCTTTATTAGGAGCTGCCTCTGGCCAAGTCAGGTGTTCCTCAGGTAAGCCCTGGCATTAATTCTTTGTAACTTAAAGATGTTTTTTCTTTGTAACCATTGACATATACCTGGAAGCATTCATTTCTTGGGCATTTCAAAAGGCATTCCTGTCCCCTGCTTAGCATAGCATCTTGAGGTGGTGCCTGCTCTTTCAGAGTTGGGTAAAGGACTGCATTCCCTGCACGTTCTTCATTTTAGCAAGTTCAGATGCTTTATCTTCGATTTCTGGGATTCATCTGTGAGATGGCCCAAGGCAGAAAACCTTGATTTACCTGCTGGAGTCCTGCATCTTCTTTGAAGTCTTATCTCAGACTGAGAGGGGTTTGCTGTATGAGCAGGTTTGTTTCTGGACTCTGTGGACCTGGTTTTCTGTTCATACAGATTCTAAAGCGCTCCAGGTGTTCAGCCACAGAGGGGTCTGTAAAGACCCTTCTACCTCCATCCTAACTGTAGCCTGATAGGGAGAGGCAGACTTCTGGCATCTGGGGACAGTCTTCAGCTCTTGAACAGCCCATTGGTTCTCACCTGTTCACTGCAGGTGGCTTTGATTACTATGCTATGTGGGATTTCTTTCACCTCCACCCTTGCTTAGCAAACAGGGGATGCAGATCCAAAGCGAAATGTGATAGGTGGACAGTTCTTTTTGTCAATGGAAAAGCGACACATGCTGGGTATCTTAACTTTGTTTTGGTGCTTAAATGCAACTCTAGCTTGATGTAGAAACCAAACAGCAGCCTCGGTGGTTGCCTAGTTTCAGCTGCAGGTTCAAGTCAGATGGTTTCTTTACTGAAGACTTGGAACTCATCACTGTAAGGAAGCAGTGCTGGTCAGAATGAATATGTTCCTCTCCTGAGTTGGCCCAGACTGTAACGTGGCTTCTCCCTTCATTGACTTCCTTCCCATCCTGTATGTTTTTCTGAATTCTAAAGCCCTATTCTAAATTCTAAAGTTCTAAATTCTAAAGCCAGCCTGTTCTCTTTGGGTTCTGGGAGCAGGGGCAGTGCTTTGTCCCATTAATGTAAGATCCATGGTTCAATTTTGTTGGCTATGTTTCATCTAAACTTTAAATATGTTCAAATGTTTTTTTTTTTTTTGACCTGCCGATTGCTATTCAAAAGAAATCCTTTAGGCATCTATGAAAGATATTATTAGTAGTGATTCTTTGGAGAAGCTGACTTCATTTTGCATTTGCCTATATTTTAGGCCTTGATCTTCTAACCTTTGGGTGTGTCTGAATGAGAGGCAACCTGTCCTTGACAACTAAAATTTAAACCACTGATTCTATAGAATCTATATTCTATAAAGCTACCACTGCTGTCTTGAAAATAAATATTTAACCCTATGCTTTCTTGTCCCTGATTTAAATGCTGGTCATTTAAGCCCATGACCTTGCCCTCAAAGAAGGATGTGCCCTAGAAGCTAAATTTTCAGGAAGTTTTCTAGGTAAAATGTATCACCGAGGTCTGCTGAGAGGAAGCCTTGTAGCTCTGGCCTCAGTGACTTCTGCTCCCTGTTAGCTGTGTTTGTGCAGTACGGTCACCTCCGTCACGGGGCTGTGTTCTGAAGGCAGCACGCACACAGACACCACAGCGTATGGGGTGCTGCATCTCGGCGTCCAGCCTGGGCAGCTTTGCCTTCAGCGTTGCAACAGCTGGAGGTTTCCTTGGTGATAAGACCCGGAAAAACAGCCTGCTTTTAGGTGCCATGAGCAGGAAATACTTAACGTTTTAATTCTAGGATCTCCTATATACCGAGTGTATGAACAGACAGATTTGTAACACATGATGCAAAACATGCACTGTATAAATGAGAATTTGGCTAAGAGAAAAATGCCATGCTACATGAATCAGCTGGACGGAAGCCTTGATGTTTCAACACAAAATCAAGTATGAGTTTGGGGCAGAGAGACCAGGGCTCTGATCTCATGGTTGTGCTGTGATGTCGGGGAATCCTCTAAGAGGAGCGCAAGTCCTTGGCTTGAAAACACTTTGAGAGGCATGGGGAAATCCTTGGAATGGGCAGCACAGTAGTCATTGTTATAATTTCGACACACATAGTTCTTTGCTTTATCCTCGTACCCGGCCTGTGAGGTAAAGCGGTGCTGATGTTGGTCGCAGTTCCTAGGAGCGGCGTGTGGGCCTGGGCCTGGGAAAAGAGCACTGCCGTGCTTGTCCTGGTGCAGGGCATGGTGGCAGCTCCTGGTCTCACTCCCACGCTGCTGCCTCGCGGCTGACGTCCCCTTTGTGCCCTGTTGTTTTCTGCATTCATAAGTTGAATGGACACAGAGACGGAGGGGCTATTCCTCGGATATTTATGAGGGAATCTAGAAGGATGAATTAACTCTTTCAAACCATTCAGTGGTACATTGGGATACTAATTTGCTAAATGGTACCTTTGTGGTCTGGAAGAAATAATTAACCGCCTCAAGTGCCTACTTTCAACCAGTGAATTAATTACGCAGCTATTTCTAGCACGGTGTTTATTAGGCAGATTCACCGATCCATCATGTTAGCCTCTATTTTAAATTTTGGGCTCAGGGCAGTTTTGGAAGCTTTCTGGAAATTGTTACTCTTATGAAATGTTAGTTGGAAAGCTTTATACGAAGAAGTGTTCCTGGGTAAGGTGTGGCATGGGGCTTTTTTTTTTTTTTTTTTTTTTTTGCTGGATCTGTCCCTTTCAATTTCCAGATAAACTCTTTGGAGAAATGTCATGAAATTATTTTTCTCTGATCTGTTGATAAGGTGAGTAGCTTTCAGCATCTGAGAATTTGAAGATAATTTGGTTTATAAATAAGAAAGCACAACTGATTAAACTGTTTTGCCATTGTGCTAAATATGGTTTTGATTTTTCTTAATGAAAATTGGCTTAAAATGTTTCCTGCTTTCTTTGTGATCGCATGTATTGTCTGAGACTGCATCAAAGAGACATTGCCTTATAGCAGCAGTAGCCTCTTTGTTTGGCCTCTTCTGTTTTTAGGTTTATCCAGTGATGCATACAGTATGCAATTTTTGTAAATATGCGATTTCTTTTTAGGTTCCCATCCTTAGTAAAAAGGAGGATGTTTTTGCATATTTAGCTAAATATTCAGTGCCAATGGTTCGAGCAACGTGGCTAATCAAGATGACTTGTGCCTATTATTCTGCTATTTCCGAAGCTAAAATGAAGAAACGTCAGGTTCCTGATCCTAATTTGGGTAAGTGAGCCAGTGTGGTATGTTTCGCATTGCATGATTGGTTTCTCTGGTACTTGTTGCCAGTGCTCTCTACAAACACCCCAGCAAGACGAGTCCTTAGAAAGCCCGTGGTGAGGCTCAGCTCACTCGGAGTGTGTATGGGGTGGGGAGCACTGGTTCTTGTTCATTCACACCCAGAAATCTGATTGTGCTAGCAGGTCCTGTTGAGAGCCGCTCGAGACTCTGTCCTGCATTTCCATACTTCTCACCACCACAGCTATTGAAATACTGGCTCGTCTCTTGGCTAAATCTGGTTGCAGCCTCCGAACTGGTCTCCCTGCTTTTGCTTTCGCTCCCGACACTCCGCTCTCTATGTAACTGCCACAGTGACCTCTGAGCCCAAACCGGCACGCACTGTGTCCGTGTAACTTTACGGGAATTTCCTATTACGATGGAAATAAAGATCCAGATTGTTTCCTGTGGTCAGCGAGCTCACCAGGATTGGCTTCCCTTCCTACGACCGCCAGCCACACTGCCTGCCTCCCCTCCCTCTGGGCAGCCAGTCCTCTGCCCTGCTCCTTGTCCACAGGTGGCTCTGTCCTCTACTGCTCTGTGCCTGCCTCCTCTTCCTGGAGCCTGGCGCCCAGATGATAGCCCCCCTCCCTCCCAGGATGCTTTCTCTGGCTACCCAACTTGAGAGCATTCCCTGTGCCTCTCTCTGCCACACTCCATTCTTGTGTATTTTTACTGTATTCCCTGCACTTTGCACTACCCAACATTTGCTTTAAAATGTGCATGCATAATAAGCCTCCCCCCACCAAACAAGGCCCATCAGGGCAGGGGCTCTGTCCTAGTCGCCAGCAAATCCCTTGTGTCTAGCCTCATGCTGGCCTGCGGGGAGCGCGTGTAGAATGAGCTGATGGGAGACTGACTGTAGTCCATCTTCACTGCATTGGCTACTTGCAGTGACTTTTTTTTTTTTTTTTTTTTTTTTTTTTTTTACAGATTTATTTATTTACTTGAAAGAGTTACACAGAGAGAGAGAGGGAGAGAAAGAGAGAGAGAGAGAAGTCTTCCATCCGCTGGTTCACTCCCCAGATGGCCACAATGGCCAGAGCTGTGCTGATCTGAAGCCAGGAGCCAGGAATTTCTTCCAGGTCTCCCACGCAGTTGCAGGGGCCTAAGGACTTGGGCCCTCTTCTTCTGCTTTCCCAGCTTACAGCAGAGAGCTGGATCAGAAGTAGAGCAGTCAGGTCTCGAACCAGCACCCATATGAGACGCTAGTGCTTCAGGCCAGGGTGTTAACCCGCTGCGCCACAGCGCCAGCCCCTGCAGTGAGTTCTTGAGGGGTTGCTCAAATACACAAGACAGACAGTAATGATGCCCTATTAGAAATGTGCAAAGAAGTAGATGTGAAAATGACCATTTAAAAGTGAGGTTTACAAATGATTTTTTTTTTAAATTGAAAATGTGCTTCGGATTTTTCAAGGGAGGACCAACCACGGAGCGGTGAGGAGCAGGGACAGAGCGTGCAGCTGTTCCCTGACACCAGGCAGCGTCCTAGGAGCATGAGCCGAGTGGGAAAGTGCTGGGAGAGCCTCAGTGAACTGGAGAGCAGGGCCCACTGTCGAAGCACAGATGCCAAAATCAAAAGCATTAAACGTCTGAGCTATGTGCTTGACAGCTCTGCGTTCAGCATCATCCCATGTGTCTTAGAACAAGCAGGCAATAATGAACGGTGTCTAAAAAGGGAAAAAGGGAACTGGATCATGTCCACGCGTGAATGTCCAGAGGCCGAAAAATTGGGGGAAAAGAAATCTGCAACGTGGCTGAGCATTTTTTTCTTTTTTAAAGCAGATTTAGTTATTTTACTTGAAAGTTACACAATGAGAGAAGGAGAGGCAGAGAGAATGGGGGGGGTCTTCTATCCACTGGTTCACTCCCCATTTGGCTGCAACAGCCAGAGCTACGCTGACCCGAAGCCAGGAGCCAGGAACTTCTTCCGGGTCTCTCACACGGGTGCAGGGGCTCAAGAGCTTGGGCCATCTTCCACTGCTTTCCCAGGCCACAGCAGAGAGCTGGAGCAGAAGTGGAACAGCCAGGACTCGAACCGGTGCCCATATGAGATGCCGACACTGCACCCACTACGCCACAGCGCTGGCCCCTGAGCATTGTTTTCGTAGTCATGTTTTGTTATCTTCGTGGCTCTCTGGGTTTCATTCCCCTCCCTCCCTCACTAGCTGCATTATTTGGGGGAGAACAAGATGAATTACTGAAATAATGGATTCTCTTTGCAAACTGCCTCACAGTGCCAGTGTAGCCATGGCGTGACGGTCAGGGCTCTCCTCCTTCTCCCCCTAGTGACTCTTGCTGCGGCTTTCTTCACTCAGCCTTGCTGTACACACATCTCCACACACACCTCTCTACTTCTTCATGTATCTGTGTCCCTGCTGGCTTTATTAATGGTTCACCCTAGGTCTTGGAAACCCAGTTACTTACCAGCCAGCTCTGACTGGTGACCTGGTCTCTCTGCATCTGCAACCCGAGTGCATCAAAGCAGTCTTCATCTTGCCCAGCCCTGAGGGTGGTCCTGCCTCAGACTTCTCCTTAGTGGTGACTTGTGCTCAACAGGAAAAGGGAAGAAGGCTTATACGTTGTCATTCCAGGCTTGTGTCTGGCTCTTCAGATCCTACGTTGAGTCCCTCAGCAACAACACCACAGTCTGACCCCTTATTCCTCTGTGTCCACGGTGGCCGCACTGCCTGGTCACCACCACCTTTGCCTGTGCTGATGCAGGGGACACTGGCTGAGCCTCTTGCTTTTGTTCCTGCTTCCCTGGTGTCAGCTTTCTCCTTCGTGCCGCTCCTATCTTGAGAATCCTCTCGCTGCTCCCTGTCCCGCGCTGGTGCCACTGGAGCCCACGCTCTCACTTCAGCACTTGGACCCGTCCGTGGGTTCTCTTCTCCTTCCCACCAGAGCATCCGTCTCCCTGGGACCTGCCTTCTCTCTCCCATGCGGCCTTTGCTCACAAGGCTCTTCCTCAGACGACTCCTGACAAAAGAGCATCTCTGTGTCATGCTGTCGTCTTGTCCAACTTCAGTTTTCTTTATAGTTCCTGATGCCACCAGCTGTTAGGTTTTATATTAATTTGTTAATGTCTATTCCCGACTGGAAGACAAGATTGCATGAGAAACTTTATGGGTTGGTTCTGTGCTGGATCTTTAAGGATGGCACCTGCCATTTGGAAGATGCTCAGTAATTTTTTGAAGAAATAACTGATTAGTCTGCAGTGTGTGTGTGTGTGTGTGTGTGTGAGCATACGCATGCTTTTAGTTTTCCCCAATTCATCATTCTTGAAACTTTGAGCATCACCAGCACACAGTGGAGAGACTATTCCTTGTGTTCTACATTCTCTTTTTTGTTCTTTTTGGAAATTGTTTCTCTGTTTTCTTTGTTCAGTTTACTCTGATTATAACTTCTACATAAATTCGAGAAATGAACACAGGAAATAATTTTTCCCACTGAAACAGCTATTATAGTACAAATAACTTTTTAAAAGATTTATTTATTTGAGAGGCAGTGGCAGAGAGAGAGAGAGAGAGAGAAAGAGAGAGAGAGAGAAAGAGAAAAAGAGAAAGAGAGAAGGTCTTCTATTCGCTGGTTCACTCTCCAGTTGGCCATGACGGCCAGAGCGGGGTTGATCCAAAGCCAGAACCCTGGAGCTTCTTCTGGGTCTCCCATGCAGGTGCAGGAGCCCAAGGACTTGGACCATCTTCCACTGCCTTCCCAGGCCATAGCATAGAGCTGGATTGGAAGTGGAGCAGCCAGGACTTGAACCAGTGCCCATATAGGATGCTGGCACTGCAGGTGGCGGCTTTATCTACTTCACCATCATGCTGGCCCTCAAATTGGATAGACTCTTATCATTTGCAAAGATCACATAAAGTATTTTTTTAAAGATTTACTTATTTATTTGAAAAGCAGAGTTACAAAGAAGGAGATAGACATAGATCTTCCATCTGTTGGTTCACTCCCCAAATGACCCAATGGACATGACAGGGCCAGGCTGAAGCCAGGAGCTTCTTCTGGGTCTCCCATGTGGGTGCAGGGGTCCAAGCACTTGGACCATCCTCTGCTGCTTTCCCAGGCAGCTGAATTGGAAGTGGAACATCTGGAACTGGCCCCCATATGGGATGCTGATACTGCAGGTGGCAGCTTAACCTCTGTGCTGTAGTGCTGGTCCTATGTAGAATCTTTAGGGAGTCCCCGATACAAGGTATCACCAGTAATACATGCTTTCACTGGCCAGATGAATGCAAGTGCTGCTCTGTTTCCTAGCTAAGAACAGCAAAGCTTTCTTGTTTGATCATTGCTTCTACTGTTTACTTCCCTTACTGCTGTAAGTTGCTTTTTTTTTTGGGGGGGGGCTTATTTTCTTCCTCCCTAAAAGGCTAAACTTTTTGTCATTCTACATCCATAATGGATGATTTTATTGCATTCATTCACTAGTTGTAGTTTCTCTACACATGTGATTAAATTTTTTGACAGTTTATTTAAAAAGTATTGCAGCTGATGGGTCATTATGATGATGAATCCATATTTAAAACTTTGAGTGTTGGGCCGGCGCCGTGGCTCACTAGGCTAATCCTCTGCCTGTGGCGCCGGTACCCTGGGTTCTAGTCCCAGTTGGGGTGCCGGATTCTGTCCTTTTTGATCTTCTCCCAGTCCAGCTCTCTGCTGTGGCCCAGGAAGGCAGTGGAGGATGGCCCAAGTGCTTGGGCCCTGCACCCACATGGGAGACCAGGAGGAAGCAGTGTGCCGGCCGTAGTAGCCATTTGGGGGGTGAACCAACAGAAGGAAGACCTTTCTCTCTCTCTCTCTCTCTCACTGTCTAATTCTGCCTATCAAAAGAAAAAAAAAAACTTTGAGTTTTAAATCAGCAGAGGTCATTTCACATGATAGAGTATGTAGGCTTTGACCTAAAAAATGCTTAAGGCTAAAGATAAAAATATTTTTAAAATTCATGAATTGTTAGGAGTTCATACCTAAGTCCTTACCTCTTAGATCCAGCGTCGTGGAAAGAGCACTGGACATTGCTTATTCTAGTTCTACTAAGTGCTGGGTAAATTCAGACATAGTCCCTAGATCATACAGACATCATTCTTCTCAGCCTCAGCCCCATTCAGGGTCCCCATTGCCTGTGTCCTATCTTTTTAGTCATCTTTCATCTGGAACAGTTCTGCTTTTTTTCTAGATGTTGATATTTTTGCAGTGGAGAGGCCAGTTATTTCTTTGAGCATTGATTTGCTTTTCTCTAATGCCTCGCGGTTGGATTCAGGTGATGTACTTTGGTAGGAATATCACAGCACTGATGCTGTGAACATCCCACTGTATCGTATCAGATTGTTTCTGTGTGGGTGATAACGTGGATCATCATCTGATACTGTCTGCCAGATATCTTGATGACAAAGTTTTCATTTTACCCTTTGTAATTAGTAAGTTAGCTAGCCTAATACTGAGTTTTTCTGTATATACGTTCTTTAAAAAAGGATTTATTTATTTAATTTCAAAGGCAGAGTTACAGGGTGGGGGAGAAAGAGAACGTGTCTACCTACTGGTTCACTTATACATGTTAAGAAGCAAGGGCTTTATATTCTAGATACTATATGAAAGCACATTTCTCACATATCTGGTCTTTTTTTTTTTTTTTTTAAGATTTATTTGAAAGGCAGAGCTACAGAGAGGCAGAGGCAGAGAAGAGAGAGGTCGAGGTCTTCCATCTGTTGGTTCACAGATGGCCACAATAGCCAGAGCTGTGCTGATCTGAAGCCAGGAGCCAAGAGTCTCTTTGGGGTCTCCCACACAGGTGTAGGGGCCCAAGGACTTGGGCCATCTTCTGCTTTTCCGGGCCATAGCAGAGAGCTGGATTGGAAATGGAGCAGCTGGAACTCCAATTGGCACCCATTTGGGATGCCAGCACTGCAGGTGGCGGCTTTACCTGCTAAGCCACGGCACTGCATTCTGTTTTTTTTTTTTCCCCTCTCACCTTGTTGGACCTGATACCTCTCTCTCTGTTTTTCAGCGCCTTCTTCAGCTTCTTTAAGCAAATTATGCAGTATGTTTGAAAGTGTGTGGCTGTGTAGACAGTCATAATGTACCAAGTTTCACACTCCAAGCAGCCGTGTAGCCAAGCAAGTACACACATATATATGTGTTGAATTGGATTAGCTCATACACACTTCAGGAGTTTAACTTGCAGTAATAGGTTCCATGTTCTAGCTTTGCTAGTGAAAAGAATCATTCAGCACATTTGGGGCAAGATTGACTATCAGATGTCACCCATTTCCTGCATTGGTTTTATGGCTTGTGTTGTCTTGATGATCATTCGTAGGATTAGTGAAGTGTTTTCCGTAGAAATGGCTTTTATTCCTTTGTAATAGGAACATATGTTTTATTTTCAGTTCCCACATTCGGTGTTGGAGCAGGGCTATAAAGCGTGGCAGTTTGATTTTATTGAAGGAAGTTTCTCCCCAAGTTAAGCGGGCTCACAGCAATGCAGAGCCCTCACTACTGTTCTGCAGCGACCGATCTGCAGTGTAGATGAAGTGGGTTGCTGCTGTGTGGAGCTTGCCGCCAGCAGCGACACATCTAGTGCAGTGAGCACCGCAAAGTCAGATGAATGGAGAGGGGCTGGGGCTTCTGGGTAAGGTTTTGTGAGTAGCTTCAGGATGTGTGTGTGTGTGTGTGTGTGTGTTGGGAAAGTGTTTCATAAACTATTAGGTGGGACAAATCTGAGCATCAGGGCAGGTGTTTCAGATAATAGAGGTTAATGAGGGAAGCGTGAAGGGAAAGTTTGGGATTTTTCTTATGAGACCTGTACACGTAAGAAAGAGGTTAAGGGTGGACGTAATGTTAAGAAAATGCTATCAAATAGGTGGGTGTTGCTTGTTGAGGGAAAGTACACCAGAAATAATACATATTTAGTTTCAGATATTTTTAGAGAACAAGAATGGTTAGCTGTCATAAATATTTCGAGCTCACAATGGGAAAAACGTTCAGAACAGGCTAATATTTAAAAAAGAAGCACTGATGCAGTGAGTTACTAAGTCTTTGAACAGATGAGGAGAGAAATTTGTACACTGATTTGGAGCTGTTTGTCCTGCGAGGAGTCTTACTGTTGCCGAACCAACAATAATAGCTGCAGTATTTACTACTGTGTCTGTCACTGGAACCCGTTAGCCTCTTTGCTTGCGTGCTCATTGGAATCTGCAGCACCGAGGTTAGCAGGGATGTGGTGCGCTCTGCCTTCCTGGATTGCTCCTGATGGGCACTGGGGGAATGATCTGTGCAAATTGGAGAAGTTTTTTTAGCCTCTTTCATGTCCTGTCCCTGGCTATTGGACCCCAAGTGGGCCTTTCTTTAGACTTGTGTGAAGATGTTCAGCTCCTCACAAGCTCTGCTGGACTTCTTAAAAAAAAAAAAATTATTTATTTATTTATTTATTTTGGCCAGCGCCTCAGCTCACTAGGCTAATCCTCTGCCTTGTAGCGCCGGCACACCAGGTTCTAGTCCCAGTCGGGGCGCCGGATTCTGTCCCGGTTGCCCCTCTTCCAGGCCAGCTCTCTGCTGTGACCCGGGAATGCAGTGGAGGATGGCCCAAGTGCTTGGGCCCTGCACCCCATGGGAGACCAGGAGAAGCACCTGGCTCCTGCCTTCGGATCAGCATGGTGCGCTGGCCACAGCATGCTGGCCGCGGTGGCCATTGGAGGGTGAACCAACGGCAAAGGAAGACCTTTCTCTCTGTCTCTCTCTCACTGTCCACTCTGCCTGTCAAAAAAAAAAAAAAAAAAACCACATTTTTTAAAAAATGTATTTGAAAAAGAGAGCAAGAGACAGATGGACTGATGGACACACATACAGAGAGAACTCTCATTCGCTTGTTCACTCCTCAGATGTCTGCAACAGCCAGGGCTGGGCCAGATAGGAGCTAGGAATTCAGTTTGGGTCTCCCACGTGGGCAACAGGGATACAGGTGCTTGAGTCATCGCTGCGGTCTCCCATGATGCACATTACAGGAAGCTGGAGTTGGAAGTGGAAGTGGGACTCAAACCACAAGCACTTTTAGATGGGATGCAGGTGTTCCCACTAGTGTCTTAACCACTGTGCCAAATGCTTGCCCCTCTATTGACCATTGATTGTCTCCGTCTCTTTTAAAGATTTTTATTTTATTTGAAAAGCAGAGTTAGAGAGGTCTTCTATCTATTGGTTCACTCCCCAAGTGGCTGCAATGGCTGGGGCTGGGCAGGCCAAAGCCAGGAGCTTTATCCAAGTCTTCTACATGGGTGCAGAGGCCCAAGCACTTGGGCCATCTTCTGTTGCTTTCCCAGAGGCATTAGCAGGGAGCTGGATCGGAAGTGGAGCAGCTGGGACTTGAACCAGTACCTGTAAGGGATGCCAGCATCACAGGTGGCAGCTTTACCTGCTTTGCATAATGCTGGCCGCTAGCCTGTTGCTTCTCTGCCAGGCTTACTGTGGTGCACAGTGACCCCATGTTTTCAGCATCAAATGTTTGCTTAGTTCTGTTTTGCATTGAGAAACTCTCTGAGAGAGATCCTTCATTCCCATTTCACGGGTGAGGACACTAACCTGCAGATGGTGCACAAAACCCCTCCGTGTAAGTGTCTGCAGTAGGCTGTAAAGCCTGTGATGGACGCTCTGCTGCCTGGTGGGGACGGAGAGAGGGGTCCTGTGGGAGGGAAAGGGAGAGCTAGTGCTGAAATGAGTAAGATGCAGGGGGACCCGGGGAGTCCAGGGAGATTGTCAGAGGGAGTGACTCTGGAGCATAATTTGGAAAGACATTTCGCACGGGTGATGGCGGGATGTTCAGGAAGGGGCATTTCTGGCAGAAGAATGGTGTCCGTGCAGAACTAGGCCATCACATTATTTGAGTCCCGGAGCTGAGATTTAACTTTCGCTTGAGCATCAGCCGCCACTGGGCAGCAGGTGAAAGCATGCTGGAAGGTTTGTTTGCCAGGCAGGGAACTTGGGTTCCCTCTGGTGGCTGATGGTGTGCGGTGGAGGGCTTTATTGTGCTGTTACTGTTGCAGCAGTTTCCTGCCTGAAATGGGGATGATTGACAGTACCTTCTAAGGATGAGTTGACAGCCCTAATGTCTGATTATTCAAAGATTTATTTGTTTGAAAGGCAGTGGGATGGGGATGGGGGAGAGATCCCATCTGATGCTTCACTTCCCAAATGGCCACAAGAGTCGGGGCTGGACCAGGTCAAAACCAGGAGCCTGGAACTCCGTCTGGGTCTCCCACATGGGTAGCAGAGGCCCAAGTACTCAGGACATCTTTTGCTGCTTTCCCAGGCACATTAGCAGGGAGTAGATGGGACGTGGAGCAGCCAGGACCCCACACCACACACTGGTGCCTCCCCTAGTGTGTTTTAAGTGGTGTCCAGCCCATGGCAAATGTAAGCTGTTAAGAATATGCTGCGACGGTTCCTACCAGAACTAGTTATTACCAGGCAGTACTGATGCATTATTTTGTGCACTGCACTGGGAACTTTGCGGATATTATGTGTAATGGTTGCAACAACCCTGCCGTGTAGGTTTGATTATCTCATTCTGTGTATGAAGGAGCTGAGTCTCAGTGCAGTGAAACCCCTTGGTGGCCCAGCTGGAGCTTGCTCAGCACCCAGGCCTGTGTGTGTTCCTCTTTCCTCCGCACTGTGAGGTGGTGGCTGCTGGTGGCCTGTGGATGTTGTGGGTCGGGGTCCCTGGAGGCAGCCAGTATCCCTGTGGGTTAGGATACCTCCAGGGAGCAGGCCGCAGGACTTGGTGACCGTGGGCACTTGTCAGCAATCCTCTTCTCCCTGCTGCTGTAGGAGTAGGAGGAGCAAAGTGAGAGGAGCCACAGAAACTAGAGAAGGAGAGAGCAGGAAACTGCTTGCAAGGTGATCAGCTCCGATTGGGGCTGGGAATTGTTGGGTGTTCAATATGGTGGAAGTGACAAGTCCTATCATGGGCTTGAGGTCTCCCTCTCTTTTTTTAAGAGGGTGGATAGATTAGAAGAAGCTTAAAATGTTTTGTGGTTTAACTGCCTAGCACAGTGCTCTGCTTCCCCCCAGTTATTTTCTCTGTACCACCTGAGGTTTTGTAGTGTTGGGTATTTGAGTCAGATGAGGGACTTTTCTGGGTTGACTGTACGCTTGGAACCGCTATCCTTATCACCCCTCAAATACAAAGAAGAAGTAGCTACCCTCCTTCTACTGTAGTTAATTAATTTGTGACATAGTCACTGAGCCATTTGAACTGCAGAATAAGTCCTGCTGAACACATAATTGACAGGCTGGTTTCTTATCTAAGCCAACCAGCTGGCTTTCAGTTTGGGTCCTCGAAGACAGAGCATTCCAACTTTTTGGATTCCAGGGACAAGCGTCATGTCAAGATTGCCTCCACATTTCCACAGTGTTCCTTGTATTTTATTTGTCATGAGGGAGATACCTGTGTTGTTTACTATGAAAATAATCCTGGAGATCGCACAGAAGTGCTTTAGTAAGCTTCATTTAAATTCATAGTTTGCTTAGGCATGACAAATAGCTAGCATTAACTCACCGGTGCAAACCTATCTGGTAAAAACCATTCTCCAATAAAAGGAGTGAGGTTTGTGGGGTAAGTCACTGGCCCTGGGAACTATTCCATTGCCCCTAAAATCTTTTACCGAAAACTTAGAGGATCCATTTATGAACAGAGCCGGAAACAGTTGTTTTTCATGGGGAATGGCAAGATGTTGGTATTCTGTATAAAACAACTTTTCTCTTATTAGCTGTGATAAATTATAGTTCTTTCTTAAAAAGACAGAATAAATGCTGAATTATTTGCCTTTGATTTCAATTTTTGGAGTAAGAATTGCTGTCATTGCCCCTCCAGTGGAGAAACATGAATTTCTATTGTTTTAAAAATTATTTTCGGTTACTGTCATGGGCTCATGTTCTACATTTTGCAGTGAATTAGACTCACCATTCATTTTGGTGTTCAGACTGTCTCAGAGTGAACCAATAGGAGCCCATTCAAGCTCTTCTGTATCCTTTTGACACAGCACTATTTTTCTCCAGACACCTTCTTGCTTTCTGGCACGGAAAGATGTCCCGGGCTCACCTTGTAAGTTTCCTGCTTGAGATCAGTGTTTGGCTCTTCCTCTAAGGAAGCCTTCCTCTTTAGGCTGGGAGTGGTAGGTGGTAGTGAGAGGCGAGAGCAGGACCCTGAGGGTCCTCGTTGCTACCAGATGTCCTGGTATCTCTGCCCTGTCGATGGGTGGGTGGATGGAGACGTTTGAGGGACCTTCAAAAGCTTCATGGAGTATGTGTACTGTGAAAAAAATACATAATACATAAATTTAAAAATATTTTTGTACAAAAATAATTCCATTTCCCATGAACCGTTTGAAGTGCCCTTGATTTTTCTGCATGTGTGTAGATCAATGTGGGAATTTATATTCCTATTTTCAGTTCATCTTTAAGAATTCCACTAAAGACATCTTTGCCAGTTTCTTCAGTTTTGTGTTCTCATTTCTATTACGCAGTCATGATTACTAGTACCAGGAGCTTAGCTACTCAAGTCATCTGCTTTACCCTGCTACACAATACTGACTTTAGAAGTATAATTTGATACACTGAAAGTATGTGCAATTTAATATTTTGAGTTATTTTTTAACTTTAGAATATATTCCAATAATTTAATATGATTCTTTCCATATTAAGGCACAGTGTTTGAGTTTGTGTTCTGTTTTCAGGTTTGAATAGTTTTCCTCTTTTTATGGTTTTTTGTGTTTTTTTTTGTGTGTGTGTGTGTGTTTTTTTTTTTTTTTTTCTTTTTGACAGGCAGAGTAGACAGAGAGAGAGACAGAGAGAAAGGTCTTCCTTTGCCGTTGGTTCACCCTCCAATGGCCGCCGCGGCTGGTGCGTTGCGGCCGGTGCACCGCGCTGATCCGAAGCCAGGAGCCAGGTACTTCTCCTGGTCTCCCATAGGGTGCAGGGCCCAAGGACTTGGGCCATCCTCCACTGCCTTCCCGGGCCACAGCAGAGAGCTGGCCTGGAAGAGGGGCAACCGGGACAGAATCTGGCACCCCGACCGGGACTAGAACCCGGTGTGCCGGTGCTGCAAGGCGGAGGATTAGCCTATTGAGCCGCAGCGCCAGCCAATGTTATGTTTTGAATATGCAATACTGTGACATATTCAAGAGTCAAAACTGCACGAAAATACGTGTGGAAGTCTCGCTCTGTCTCCATCCCTTTACTGCATTCCCTTCACCCCACCCTCCTGGAAGTACTGAATAGTTTTTGATTCAACCTTCTAGTTTTTAGTTTTTGCAAAAATATGCATACACACAAATCTTATTTCCCCTTCTTCATTATACCAAAGTTCATGTATTATATATCCTATTAGAGGCATAGTCCCCTTTTAATTTACAGATATCCTGGAGACTATGCAATATGCCTCATTTCTTTTTATGGTTTCCTGTTGTATGGAGAAACCATAGGTGATTGGACCAGTCCTTTATTTGTACACATTTGCATCTTCTCCATTCTTTTTTGATATTATTCACCCTATTCCAATAAGTATCTTTATGTATGTAATGTCTTATATTTGTTAAGGTATTTTTTCAGGGTAGATTTTACAAAGTTGAGATTGCCTAGCAAAGGGTAAGTGCATTCAAACATTTTTGTTTAAAAAAATGTTGAAGGGGCAGCCATTTGGTATAGCAGTGAAGGTATCTCTTGGCATGGCTGCACCCCTCATTGGAGGGCCTCGGTTTGGGTCCCAGCTCTGCTCCCGAGTCCAGCTTCCTGCTAGTGTGCTCCCTGGGAGGCAGCAGGCAACAACTTGAGTAGTTGGGTCCCTGCTACCCATATAGACACCTGGATGAGTTCCAGGCTCCTGGCTTCAGCCTGGCCCAGCCTAGCTATAGTGGTCTTTTGGGAAATGAACCAGAGGATGTGAAATCTTTATTTCTCTCTGTGTGTATCCCTCTTTTTCTTTCAAATAAATTAGATATATGTTAAAAATTAAAAATTTAGGTTGGCAGGCAAATTATGAAGATAATATAAAGTCTCGTATGTTCCCCTCACCCCTGCTGTTTCCTCTGTTAACATCTCACGTTAATCTGGTACACTTGTCAGAACTAATGAATTAATATTGATTAGTACTGAAGTTCGTCTGCACTTTATTGAGACTTCTGAGTTTCGATGACTTTCTGTTTCAGAATCCCATTCGGGATGTAGCCTGACACTTCCTTGACAGGTCTCTCTGCTCCCATTGGCTGTGATGCTTTCATAGTGTTGTTGGCTTCAGTGATTTTGAGGACTATTAGATATTTGTAGGATAACTCGCTGTTGGAATTTGATGTTTTTTCTCATGGTTATACTGAGGTTAGGTGTCACTGAAAGACCATAGAAGGCAAGTTCTGATCCTAACATGTGAAGTTAAGATGACATATCAACACCTTACCTACGACTGTGGATGCTGTTTAATCCCGTGGCTGGGGTGGCGTTTGTCGGTCTCTGCACTGTGACTTCACAAGCCCCATGTCTCTTTGCACACTGAGTTCCGTGGGAGGAAGTCAGTAGTCATAGCCCGCCTCGCGGTGTGGGAAATTGGGATGTCTCCTTAAAGTATCTGGAAATCGTCCGACTGGGAGATGTGTGTACCTACCTACTTGCTTATTCATTTATTCATGCATACGTACAAACATGAGGGTACTTCAGAAATTTAATGGAGAAATAGAATTAAAATATAACTTTGTTTTGCTGCAAAAAAATATTGAAACCCACGCATAGGTTTTTTCCATGAGTATTTTGAAGACCCTTCATGTAAACATAGGCTCATGTATATCTCTTTTTTTTTTTTTTTAAAGGGAGACATATATCCTCTTTGTTTTTATTTTTGTTTTTGAGAGGCAGGGAGAGTGAGCAAGAAAGCTTGTTCTCACCCTCTGGTTCACTCCTCAGAGAATCAGACAGAAGCCAGGTGCCGGGAACTCAATTCAGGTATTCCATGCGGGTGGCAGGCGCCCAGTTACTTGAGCCACTAATGCTGCCTCCAAGAGTCTACATTAGCAGGAAGCTAGAATCAGGGGCTGGAACTGGGTGGGTATCAACCCCAGGTTTTCTTAATAGGGTACTCTGGAGTGTTAACTGCTAATCTGAAATGTCTGCCCTAGACATTTATATGTTGGATTATAATAATACTTTAAATAAAGTAATTTATTGCTCAAAATTTTCCAGCATGGTCCATTCAGAGTTTTTTCAGTTGAGTCCTTTGTCCCTTTGCTGTATCCCTGTCTGTGTGGACCGACTTCCTCCCTCCCTTCCTCACTGACTTTCCACCACTAGAAGATGTTCCATGCTTGTCTTGCATATTTCCTGACCCAATCCTACAAATAGATGTTTCTACAAGGAGCCATGCCTCTTTTTACTGGAAAATCGAATGAGAAACCAAAACCTGAGAACAAGGTATTCTTATTGCTCCTGGGCTGTCGTTGCTTCCAGGCCCTCCTGGCTGCCAGGGCCAGCAAATGCGTGTGTTTGCGCTCACCTGTGAACATGTCTGAATGCCGCTGTGTGTACCTGTGGACCTGAGTGGATTCTTACTGATGGTCTAGTACATGCATCTCTCGTTAGGTTTTGCCGGTCTTCCTTCCGTAGTACAAACATGGACCGGACCTCCTCAAGTTATGATTGGGGAAGAGACATAAAGGAAACATGTAAGCAAGGGAGGTGAAAGAGAACTGATCATCTTACCTAGTAGGAGGCCAATGGAGAGTGCCCACCGTCAGCAAGTAGGACTGTAAGCAGGCACTTAGAGAGGAACCCGGTAGGTGAAAGAACAGAAAGCATGCTTTCAGAGGATGTGAAATTAGGGGCTTTGGACACAATAAATCCCATAGAACCAATGGACTCTTTAAAAGAAAGAAGTACAGGGGACCGATGTTGTGGTGTAGTGGGTTAAGCCACCACCTGTGATGCTGGCCTCCTGTATGGGCAGTGGTTTGAGTTCTAAGTTCTGGTTGTTCTGCCTGCAATTCAGCTCCCTGCTAATGGGGCAGGGAAAGCAGCTGAAGATAGCCCAAGTGCTTAGGACCCTGTACCTATGTGGGAGACCTGAACGAAGCTCCTGGTTCCTGGCTTTGGCTAAGCCTGGCCATTGCAGCCATTTGGGGAGTGAACCCCTTGATGGAATATGTTTCTCCCTCCCTGTTTCTCTCCATCTCTAACTCTGCCTTTAAAAAACAAACAGTGGAAAGGTGATCTTGTTATAAACAGAAACTTCACTAAGTCCAATCTCAGTCTCAAATTATTGCTATTTTTTTCATTGTCACTGATATTTTTTCTGGAAGATATTTGCTGTTGACTCATAGAATGGCAGATGTCCTAAACAGCACTCTGGCCTCAGAATCATCCCTTAAGGCATGCGGATCCAGCTGAAAAGCCCATGAGAGTATTTCAGGCATGGAAAGCCAAGACACTCTGGGGGGAAAAAAAAAAAAAAAAAAAAAAAAAAAACCTAAATGAAAGATCTTCATGAGTTGAGATCCCAGTGGAAAGAACAGGTCATCAAAGAAGGAGGTACCTTTCTCTGAAGGGAGGAGAGAACTTCCACTTTGACTACGACCTTGTTTAAATATGATCAGAGTCGGTGAACTCAAAAGGCTTCCATAGCCTTGGCAACTCATGACAAGAGCCTAGGGTGATTACTGATGCCATAAACAAGAGTGTCAATTTGTTAAGTCAACAACAGGAGTCACTGTGCACTTAGTCCTCATGTAGGATCTCTGTCCTTAATGTGCTGTACATTGTGATTTAATGCTATAACTAGTACTGAAACAGTATTTTTCTTTTTTTTTTTCTTTTTTTTTGACAGGCAGAGTGGATAGTGAGAGAGACAGAGAGAAAGGTCTTCCTTTGCCGTTGGTTCACCCTCCAATGGCTGCCATGGCTGGCGTGCTGCTGCCGGCGCACAACGCTGATCCGATGGCAGGAGCCAGGTGCTTCTCCTGGTCTCCCATGGGGTGCAGGGCCCAAGCACTTGGGCCATCCTCCACTGCCTTCCCGGGCCACAGCAGAGAGCTGGCCTGGAAGAGGGGCAACTGGGAAAGAATCCGGCGCCCCGACTGGGACTAGAACCCGGTGTGCCGGCGCCACAAGGTGGAGGATTAGCCTAGTGAGCCGTGGCGCCGGCCTGAAACAGTATTTTTCACTTTGTGTTTCTATGTGGGTGCAAACTGTTGAAATCTTTACTTAATATATGCTAAACTGATCTTCTGTATATAAAGAGAATTGAAGATCAATCTTGATGTGAGTGGAAGGGGAGAGGGAGCGGGAAAGGGGAGGGTTGTGGGTGGGAGGGAAGTTATTGGGGGGGAAGCCATTGTAATCCATAAGCTATACTGTGGAAATTTATATTCATTAAACAAAAGTTAAAAAGGATGGGAGCTGCGTGGGGTGAGGTGAGGGGCAGGAACACGGGTTGCTGGGGGAAGGTGGCAGATGGGCTAGGCATCCTGGAGCACCTGAGTTTTGAGCCACAGCTCTGCTCCCAGTCCCAGCTTCCAGCTGGCCTACATGGTTGGGTCTCTGTTAGATATGTGGGAGACCTGGACTGCATTTCAGGTTCCCATATACCAGCACATGAAAGGGGGTTTGTGTCCCTCCCTCTCCCTCTGCCTCTCAAATGAAATAGATTAATGTTAAAAGTTTTTAGGCTGTTGCCGCGGCTCAATAGGCTAATCCTCCGCCTTGCGGTGCTGGCACACCGGGTTCTAGTCTCGGTCGGGGAGCCGGATTCTGTCCCGGTTGCCCCTTTTCCAGGCCAGCTGTCTGCTGTGGCCCGGGAGTGCAGCGGAGGATGGCCCAAGTGCTTGGGCCCTGCACTCCATGGGAGACCAGGAGAAGCACCTGGCTCCTGGCTTCAGATCAGCGTAGTGCGCCGGCTGCAGCAGCCATTGGAGGGTGAACCAATGGCAAAGGAAGACCTTTCTCTCTGTCTCTCTCTCACTGTCCACTCTGCCTGTCAGTAAAAGAAAGTTTTTAAAAACTGACAGCTAATTACTTCTTTAGTAATTAAAAAAGGAAACCACATGCTGACTTCAGTCTAATAGAGATATCCAGGTACAAGTTACAAACATCTATGAAAAGCAGTGTTGACTAATCCAGCATCCTAACTTTGTGGGTTAATTAGAGGTCTGAGTTCAAGGTCTGTCTTTGCCCCTTATCATCCATCACACCATTAACAAGCACTTTTGTTCAAATCCATGAGCTTTTTCAGTTAACTTTATACTCATAAGATTAATCCTACATGAAGTAAAGAGTTCAACAGGTAGTATGAAAAAAAAAACACACACAGGACAAGGGATGTTCAAAATTATTCTATCTCAGAGTGTCAATTTCACTTCTATAGATTACCTTTATAAGTACTTTATTGGTTGCCACAGATCATGGAGAGCATATGGCATTTGTCTTTTTGAGACTGGCTTATTTCATTAAGCATAACGGTTTCCAGTTCAATCTATATTTTTTTTTGCAAACAACATGATTTCATTTTTATGGTGGTGTGGTATTCCATAGTGTACATTTAGCATAATTTCATTATCCAATCTTCAGTTAATGGACATCTGGTTTGATTCCATATCTTATAAATATATCTTTGTAAAAAATAAAGATGAGGGGCCCGTGCTGTGGTGTAGTGGGTTAAGCTCCCGCCTGCCGTGCCAACATCCCATACGGGCCCTATCTCAAGTCCTAGTTGCTCCGCTTCTGATTCAGATCCCTGCTAATGTATCTGGAAAAGCAGTGGAAGATGCTCCAAGTCCTTTGGGCCCTGTACCCATGTGGGAGACCCAGTAGAAGCTCCTGGAACCTGGCTTCAGACTGGCCCAGCTCCAGCTGTTGCAGTCATTTGGGAAATGAACCAGCGGATGGAAGATCTGTGTGTCTGCCTCTCCCTCTCTGCAACTCTGCATTTCAAGTAAAATAAATAAATCTTTTTTTTAAAAAAATAAGAATTGGAACAGGAGATGGAGAAGGTAGAAGGGTGGGAGTGTTGGCAGGCGAGAGGGTAGGGTGGGAAAAATCACTATGTCCTTAAATTTATATATAGGAAATGCACGAAGTTTGTGTACCTTAAATAAAAGGTTTTTAGGTAGGAAAAAAAAAGATATTTGCTGTTAAAATGTTTTATGAAATAGAACTTGGAGTGAATTCAAGGAATGCAGTTCTACCCCCATAGCACTCAAGTTTTAGTTAGCTAAATTACAAGAGCTTACTTTTTGCTAAGCAGAGTACTTGTTTAATGGGATCTTAACAAAGCTGAAGTAGATAATTTTTGTGAAAATTAGAAGAATTTTAATAGTTTTCCAGGTGTGTAGCTGTTGAGTTAATTGTGCAGAATTTCCTGACTTACACTTTTTCATTTGTGGTGAAAGTGTATCATACAATATGTAGCCGGAACCACTTTTAAGTAGTCGGTACACTGTTGTTACCTACACGCACACAGATATGCACGAGATCTATAGAATGGTTTCCTCATGCAGAACTGAAACTCTGGGCCCGTTGAACAACAACTCTCCTTTTCCCCTTGCATCAGCCCCAGGTCAACACCTGCTTGACAGGATTTTTGAAGTGCTGGTAAAGTTGAGTAGGCTGCACTGTAACTGCCTGGCTGTTGTCATGTTCCTGCTTTTCCAAAGAGAAGATGTTAGAGCCTCCTCCAGGTGTGTGTGTGTGTGTTTACAGATGGGGGGGCATGGTAGGGACAGAGGGAGAGAAAGAGGGAGATGATCTTCCATTGTCTGATTCATTCCTCAGATGGCCCAACTGCTGGGGCTGGGCCATACTGCAGCCAGGAGTCAGGTCTCCCATGTGAGTGGCAGGGACCGAAGCACTTGAGCCATCTTCTACTACTTTCCCTGGAGCATTAGTAGGGAGCTGGATCCAAGGTGGAGGAACTGGGACTTGAACCAGTGCCCATATGGGATGCCAGCGATGCAGGCCAGGGCTTTAACCCGGTGCACCACCGTGTTGGCCCCAGAGAATGTAGTCTGTTTTTCTGCATGAATGATTGTGTGTTTGTCCGAGTGACTGTTTAGCAGAAGCTGGGCGAGGTGTGAACGTCCTAAAATACCTGATGTCATCATTTAAATAGTTTTGGTGCCTGCAGTGGGAAGCTAGCGGCAAGTGACTTATACCAGTGCTGCTCCCGCATTTCGCCTTTCTTCTCGGAGTCCTCTTTATCCCTCTCGTCTCCTGGCTAGAGCACCATGTCCCGAGGCCCGGCTGTAGGCGTGGACAGAGGTGTGTTTTCTGCTCAAAGAAGCAAAGCGGTTGTTGTCCTGCGGTGCCCTTCCTCTTCTGGGCTTCATCAGACCAGTTTCTGATGTGGAAGGCTGTAGTGACCTGACCTAAGGGCTTATTAAGTCAATGCCCCAGATTAATTCTCAGTAATCGGTTATTAGTAGAAATACTGCCCCTGTTAATTGTGCCGTGGGACTATCTCACCACAGCCACGGCTACTGCTCGCTCAGGTATACACAGAAACCCGGAGACTAGACACTTCCCGTGTGATAATTACAGCGTTAATTTCTGACAGGTCGCTGTTTCACACCCTGGCGCCGCAGCGAGGCTGCCAGTGCAGGTGCTCAGTGGGTGTGTCTGGTAGCAGGAAGCCCCCAGAGCTGCAGCTGTGGAGAGAAGCGGCTGGCGTGATGGATGTGTTGAATGAGCAATTCCTGTTCTAGGGGCTAAAACTGGATTCTGTGGTTGCTGGGTGGCTTGTTTTGCGATGCGTGCACGGGGTTGATAGGGAAAAAGGAGCACTGCCAAACATTCCTCAGCGCGGCAGTTAGCATGTTCAGGTTAAGTGGAAGTGAGAGCAGGGGAGCTGACGGCGAGAGTGGAAACCCGTGCGGAGCGTCAAACGCACAGCCCTCCGCAGGTGTCAGATGCTACGCAGCGTCTGGAAGGAAGCTCTGTGCAGGCGGGAGTGTGTGTGCAGCCTGCTTTCCCCGTCTCCCTCCTTGTCAGCACCTTTTCCCCGGCCTGGGGCCCTGTGCACCTGTTGGCTCAGTTTCACCCTGAAATCGTGGGTCACATGCCTTGTCACGACCCTTATCCTTTTGGGGTTGTCTCCCTCTGTCCTCAGCTGTACCATTCTCTCCTGGGAAGCCAGCTCTTTGCTCCCAGCGGCTGCCCACACCGCAACTTTCTTCAGGCCCCCTCCCGGCCCGGCCCCACCATCCTTGCCTTGATCTGCTCCCTGTCTGGACACGCACTGTGCCCATGGACCCGCCACAGCCAGCCCTCACCTTCTGCCTCCAGTCTCGGCCACAGAGATCCTGCTTTCTCTTAAAGTTGCTTCCTCCTCTTCCAGGGCCTCCTCCCTGCGTGCACCTCTTTTTCCCTCCTGGTCACTCTCTCTACCAGTGCCAGGTTCAAGCACATTACATGCCATTATCTAAATAAACCCACAGGTGAGTGTGTTTACTAGTCCTGTTTGACACACAAGTCACAGAGGCACCCGGGTGTGGAATAACTTGTCCAGGGCCCCAACCTGACAAGTGAGTGGAGCTAGGACAGGAGCCGGGCTGGCTGACTCCAGAGCCTGGGCTGGTCTCCACTCTCCAGCGAGGTAACACCAAGGTGTTGGCAGAGGCCAGCCGCCCAAAGAGGGTACAACCAGCGATGCTACTCTGCCGCCCGCACAAAGCACCTGTCCCCTGTGCTGTGTGTGCTAAGCACTTCCGTTGTCATAAACGCAGGTTCCGTCCCCTGTTCTTCTGAGCGTCGCCCTGTGTGTCCAGCTGCTCCAGCGCTTCCAGGACAGGCATGTTAAAAACCCAGCCTGACAGCGGGAAACCTGAATGAGTGGGGTAGATTGTGTCCTTGTCGATGTTGTTTATAAAGATGTGACAGTTCCAGAAAGCTGGGTAAAAGGGCACGTGAGATTCCTTTGTTTCTTCCCACTGCATGTGAATCTGCAGTTATCGCAAAATAATTTTTCATTAAAAAAAAAAATGACCACAAGCCTTCACCCCTCCCCAACTTGTTCCTGCCTCTCCTATCCCCGTGGACGGCTTGGGGACCTACTGTGCTGCCCACTCACAAATTTGGAAGCCCCCCTGCCCTGCTGCCTTTCCTTTTTTCCCCACCTATAAGGATGAGTCCTGTTCTCCCTCCCAGAGACACCCTGTCTGCCTCCTCTCATTCCCCCTGCAGTCACTTCCCCATAGCTCCCGAGAGAGCCTCTTAATTCTTCAGTCTGACCTTGCCGTTCTTTTGCACTGAAATCCTTCAGTGGCTTGGCTTTTCATGACTTTCGATAAGAGACCCACCCGCCTTGTTTGTCCCTGCCTGGATCGGGGCCGTCAGCTGCTGGCTTTAGGCATGCAAATTTCCCACCGCAGACCTCGGTAGTTGAAAACACCGGAGTTGGAGCGAACGCTGTACGTTTAACAAGCGCCCTCTGGCGGTCATTCTGCGCAGTAGCGTCGGCGGGCCTTGGCGTCTGGCCACCTTGCTGGCCCCCTGGGAGACTCTGCCTTCCAATCTCAGCGTGCCTGGAGTGGCACACGCCGCTGTTTGTGTCTGTGACGCTCCTGTGTACCTTCCCTCAGGACTCCGCTAAAGCGCCACGCCCTGGCTTCCTCTGTGTGCCCGACCACCCACCCACCTCCTTGCTGCCAGTATCTGTGCGGGGTGCGTCCCCGCAGGGGGTGTGTGTCAGGTAGGGCTGCTTTCTCACCAGCCCAAGCCCACGTCTCTGGCTCCCAGGTAGCGTTTCCTGTCTGTTGCTAATACTGATGGCTTTTATCTCCTCATTACTTACGCTGTTCTGTCTTGACCGCTAAGTCACGGTACTTTGCACAGCATACTTGGCACCGTGTCACTGCACAGTAGATAAAGCAGGAGAAAAGCAGCCAGAAAACACTAGGGACTGGATGTGTGCCAGGAAACACCCACGTTGTACAGGTTAGCCGTGTTGGCCAAGAGCGTTTTGAAAGCATCGTGTGTTTCCAGGACTTCAGGCACCGCAGCCTCCCCCCACCGCGGGCGCAGGAGCCCGTGTGACTGACTGACCATGCAGCCGGCTGGCCGGGGGTCTGGCCCCATACTCTGACGTCCCACAGAGGCAGCAGTTTTCACCCGGGCTCTTCTTTGTCCCCTGCCGCCCATCGGCCTGCTGACCTCTGCTTTTCATTCCCCAAGTGACCAGCCGCTGAATCGGGGATTTCGGGTTTTCTGTGACTCATTCTGTGGGTCACAACTGATGCGCTTTTTCAAGCCTTTTTTATTATGGGACGCTTCCAAGAGCAAACAAGTGCAGAGGTGAATGCTAAAGCCCCTTCACCCGCCACCAGGCTTTGATCATGAACTTGGCCACTCTGCTCGCTACTCCTTGCCCTGCTGGGTTCCCCTACATCATTCTGCGGTGTTTTTTTGTTTTTTTTTTTTTTTTTTTTTAAATCTGTAGGGAGTTGTCTTCTACATCATGAATTGCAAGTTATTTGTTGTTGAATATTTCAAGAAAACATTTAAAAATACTTATACATTTCAAGAAATCATTAAAAATATATGTAACAGCTTTGTTGAAATATGACATGCCTATGCTGTTTGTCCATTTAAAGTATAGAATTGAGTGGTTTTTGGTATACTTGTGTTCAGAGTTGTGAAACCATCAACCCCATTTTAGAACATTTTCATCACTCCTAAAAAGAACTGTACCCATTAACAATCATTCCCCATTTCCCCACAAGCCCCCCTTTCCCTCCCCAGCAAACCACGAATCCACTTTCTGTTGCCATGGAGATGCCCATTTTGGCCATCATCAGTGACACAACGTGTGGTCTGTCTTTGACCTGCCGTAATGTCTGAGCGCTGGCCCGTGCGGCTGTGTGTGTCACCAGCCCTGTGTTCCTTCTTAGGACTGACCGGGCTGCATCCACTGTGTGTGTGCCTCACGTTCGCTTTATCCTCTCCTCAGCTGCTGCACATTTGGGTTGTTCCCACTTTCTGGTTACTCTGAGAGCCTCGCTGCATTTCTTTACAAGTCTTTGTGTGGCCACCTGTTGTCGTTCCTTTTGGATCTATAACTCGTTGTGGAATTGTTAGGTTAGATAGAAACTCCGCTAAAACTTTTGAGGACTCACCGAACTTCTTTTCGGATTTTATATTCCAGTAATGAACACTTGAGGATTCCAGTTTCTCCAGATTCTCACCACTGCGTGTTATCTTTTTGATTGATTACAGCTGTCCTGGGGGTCTTGTTGTGGTTCTGATGTGCATTTCCCTGACAGCTAAAGATGTTGAGCGCCTTTACTGCCTTTTTGGCTACTGGTTTATTTTCTTTAGCGAAATGTCTGTTCAGCTCCTTGGCCCATTTTGAAATTAAAATATGTCTTTTTTGTTTCTGATGTTTATTTTCACCTACATGGAAGGCAAAGTGACAGAGAAAGGAGGATCTCCCATTCATTGGTTCACTTCCTAGATGTCCATAATAGCCGTGGCTGGGCCAGGGTGAAGCTCAGAGCCCGGAACTCCATCCAGTTCTCTGATGTGGACGGCAGAGTCCCGGGCACTCCAGCCACTATCCGCTGCTTCCCAGGATGCATTGAGAAGAAGCTGGATTGGAAAGTGCTGGGACTCAAACTGGCACTCTGATATCTCTGATGTGGGGTGCGTGTGTCCCAAGCAGTGGCTTAACCCACTGTCCCCGTTTCTGGGTAGATGTCTTTTTCTTGCTGAGTTTTAATAGTTCATTATATATTCTCCATCCAGATCTCATCTCAGATAAACGGCTTGCAAATATTCTCCCCAATATGTGTGTGTGGGGGGGGGCTTTTCGCTCTTCTGATGGTATCCTTTGACCAAGAAAGCATTTTACCAGGAAACAGGAGAAAAATGGTAGAAGATCTTTTCGTTGTTCTTAACAGATGTTTAGAATGGAGCATGCAGCAGCTGCATCTGTAGCAGTCAGGCTGGTGAGATCAGCTGTGTCCTGCAGGTCTGATGTGTAGGCTGTTACCAGGCTGAAGAGGCAAGGACGTTTTACTGAGGCAGTAAAGCCCGAGACATTTCAAGGAAATGGGTTTCTCCGTGGAAGAGCCCATCACCTCTGATGTGGAGTGCGAGATCAAGTTCATCACCTTGAAAATGTGTGCTGTGGTCTCTGGATTTGGTTGGATTTTTATTCCTCTAAATCTCTGTTGCATTTGTACTATGTAATGATTTCCCACTGGCTTTAATAAAAGGAAATAATGTAGCTAGGAAAACGAGCCTTCACAAAATTAAAGGTGTTACACACGTTTTTATAAGGGCGTTTATTAAAAAAGAATGGAAAGTTCAGTATCTCTATGGACCTTTTATAATCCAAATGGAATATTAGGGAATTTGGCACTTTCCCTATTGCTGTGCTTGAAACCTTCTGGAAACGCTCTGATGAGTTTAAATTATGTGGGAAAGAAGTTCGTGCTAAGAGTTGAAAGGCAACATGGCTGGAAAGGTCCTTGAGTCAGTGTTTGTTACAAAGGGACCTCACTGTGTGCTGCAGTCACCACTTGCTTCTTGACTGTCACACATGCATGAGGCATAGGTCTACGGAGAAGAAAGAAATGGTGGAAACTCTAAATTGCTGGTTAGAGGGGAGAGAGGGAGGTGCAGTGGTGTCCAGAGACTCGAGAAGGCTGCAGATTAGATGTGATGTTTAATTGGGCCCAGAATCCCCAGGTGAGCAGAGAACGCATTCTGGATGGAGATGGTGCCGTGAGCGCGAAGCAGCGTGAGCTAGCGGAGTCAGTAATGGGAGATAGTGTTTGCAATGCTTTTTAATTCCTGGCTCAGGGGTTTGATGTTAAATTCATCCGGGATGTGGATCCACCGACGGTGTTTGAGTGCCGCAGTCGACACTGGCGGATTCCACGGATACTTGTTTATTAGCATCGCCAGGTGTTCTCCGGCCGTCCGGTGTTGGCTCCGCTGAGACAGAAGCAGGGTCTAGTGGTGGAGGCAGCAGGTCCTGACCACTGCCCCTCAGGCTTCCTTTCTAAAAACTTCTCATCCTGATGGTGAGGTTGACAGCTTCCACCTGGTGGTCAGTTTTGGTTTTGCACGCGCTGTGCTTAGTGGCTAATCCATACAGAAGCACCGAGGTAGCTATGTGCTTATTAATCTCTGTTTTACAGATGAGGAAACTTGAAATTTCGAGATTAAATTTTCTGCCCTGAGTTGTACAGCGAGTGAGCAGCCGAGCTGGTGATTGGACCCCAGTGCAAGCGGAGTCTCTTCCACGCCGCGTTGCTTCTTTGATGGCGTTGCAGGGCCAGGTCCCTTCTGTTAGCACTGCCACATGGGGTGGGCTCTGTGTGTGTGTGTGCCCAGGGCCGCTCCCAGGTCTCTGGTTAGTAACTGCACACAGTCCAGGCTCGGGAAGATCTCCTTGAGTGTCCCATGGCATGTCTCTGCTCTGGCTCAGTATGCATTCGTTAGTTCATGTGTTTGTGTGTGGCAGGGAGGGGCCTCGTGCACCTGTTGTGTGCCTGGAGCAAGCTCACAGTCCTCCCGTCTGGAAAATGGGCCAGTGGGCTGCATCACTTCTGGATTGGCACTTGTTCCTAAGAATTAACAAAGAAGGAACTGGGATTCTGGGCTACCTGGGTGCTAGGGACAATCTCGTGGGGGAACAATAAAGCCGACCGCCATTCATTTCAGGCCTGGTCTCTGGCAGCACCAGGAACTGTCGTGTTCATAAAACTTGTCATAATTTGGCTTTGTGGACCTTACGTTCTGCTCGACATCAGTGAACTACACGTGAGGTCATGTCCTGGGTTGCTTGAATTTAGAAGTGTGCTGCTCCCAGAGCGGCCTGCTGAGCCACCGTCTACATATTTTCCCTCTTTCTCATCCTTTTGTTCTTCATTTCACCGTATTTCCTTCTGTCTTCTCTGTTCATAGTTTCTCCTTCTCACCCAAGACTGGATTCCTGCCCCAGACCAGTATAATCAGTCTGATGGGATAGGGTCCAGGACTGGGGTGTTCAAAGCTTCCATTATGGCTTGTGCTGTGCACACAGGGCTGAGAGCCGGCTGCCTGTGTTCCAGGTAGGCCAGTCCTGCCCTGTCCACTCCCTGCTCCTCTCTCATTAGCGCTGCCTGAGAGAAGGGGGAGTACAATTAATTAAAATGAAGCAGTGCAGTCGTCATGCCCGTGTGCTGTCTCCTGTTGGCAAGTTTTAATGACAGTTCTGTGTGCGTCCCGATTTTCTATCCTAGTCCACTCCAGACTGCCTGTCTGACATCCCAGGCCTCTGCATCCATCTGATGGCTATGACAACTTAATGTCGGTTAATTACAGTTAAGGCACAGTGCTAAGACAGCTACATTTATGGATTCCCCAAAGGAGTTCAGATTGTGGACTAGGTTATTCAGCAATTTCTATAAAAAGATCTGTGTGTATTTATAAAAATATTCAGTGCACATAAAGGGAAGATGGTAGGAGATATATCAGCATATTTATTATGACTGGTGGAGTCACAGATGGCTTTCTTTTGTTTTCATATCTACAGTATAAATTTCCTATAATGTGTGTGCATTTCTCATATATTAAATCTTAAAAAGAAGATATACCCTAGGTAAGACAGGGGTTTGGAATGTGTGTGTTATTTTAAGCTCTGGAGGCCAAAATACTCAGTGGGATATTGAGGATAGTACTATCCTGAGAGTGAGTGAGTAGCGAGGCTTGGCATGAAAGCTGAGATTTGGATCTTTGTTATTTTTGTTTTTTCTTATTATAGCTAAGCTAAACTCCTATCCTCCCTTGGCTGCTGTTTTGTTTTGTGGAAGGCGTGAGTGTTGTGAGAGTGTTAATCCATGAAAAGATGTCGTTGTTAGTGTACTGTTCTTGTTTTTGATGCTGATAGATTGATTTTAAACAGTGTCTGTTATTAGGGGTACTTCCTAAGATACTTATAATAGTGGAGGCAGGGCCAGCGCTGCGGCTCACTAGGCTAATCCTCTACCTAGCGGCGCTGGCACACCGGGTTCTAGTCCCGGTTGGGGTGCCAGATTCTGTCCCAGTTGCCCCTCTTCCAGGCCAGCTCTCTGCTTTGGCTCGGGAAGGCAGTGGAGGATGGCCCAAGTGCTTGGGCCCTGCACCCCATGGGAGACCAGGAGAAGCACCTAGCTCCTGCCTTCGGATCAGCGCGGTGCGCTGGCTGCAGCGCGCCAGCCATGGTGGCCATTGGAGGGTGAACCAACGGCAAAAGGGAAGACCTTTCTCTCTGTCTGTCTCTCTCTTACTATCCACTCTGCCTGTCAAAAAGAAAAAAAAAATAGTGGAGGCAGGATGTTGACCTAGTGTGTGTTCATCTTTTAGCACTGGCTTGTTACTGGAGTTTAACACTTCTGGTATGCATTGGAATTTTAATTTTAAGTAAGACACAATTAGAAGAAGTGATTTAAACCAAAGTGTAAAAGTAGTTATCTCTGAGTACTGTTATCAACTCATTTTAACAGTACTCAAAAAATAAATAAATAAAAAAGCACAACTGCAAAACCACGCTCAATTACTAACAGATGTTTTGTTTCTGCCCTGACTTCTTTCTTTTTGTTGGTCGAAATACAAGGTGGGAGAGCCTCTTGCCACATGGTAGGGAGAACAGCGTCGTGCGTGCGTGTTTCTCCAAGACGGTTTCTTCTGAGTTGCATTTCCACTAATCTGTGGGGAAATTTGGCTGTGAGCGCACAATGATTACATTTTTATCCACAGAATGGTCTAAAGTTGGCATCACATTCCTCACGGTTGCCAGAGGCAACACACGGAGTTAATTTGTGCCCCGCGGCAGACATTTTTGGATAATTTTAGGAGTTTGTTTTCCAAAGCCGCCTTTTCTGTTTCCCTTGCCGTCTCTGACCTTTCCTCGATCCCCTCCTCCCTGATCTCACCCCTTCTGGGTCCTTGGCCATCCGGCCTGGCTGAGGAGCGTGGGGTCACTGAAGGTCCCGAGGGTTGTGCAGGAGGACAGCCCTGCCTGGCCCTGCACAGGTCCGGATGCTGGCCTGGTCCCGCCTGGTGGCTATCAGTTCTTCCAGAGGCCGGAGGAAAGCAGAGCAGATCTTAGCAGGGCATCCTGAAGCCTGATATGGAGACTGAGATGGGGGCCCTGGGAAGGGTGCATCTGGGAATTTTGACTTCTTTGGTGTAGGTTGACATTTCATGGAGCGCTCCCCTCTCCTGTTGGATTTCTTCCCATGCCTTTGATACTTTTGTCACATTAACTGTTGTTTATCCCAGAGGGTCAGCAGATGGATTTAACTTGAGTGTGGATCTCTGTTCTCTTAGGTCGATGGTTCCAGAAGCACAAGGGTAGAGCTGCCTGTTCCTCCCAGGAGCTGGCCAGTACTCCTGCTGGCTGCTGTCAGCAGGCTGCCTTGTACCAGTGTCCTTTGCCTAAGGGCTTTGGGGTGGGCACGCTTTCATGGAGAATGCTTGCACATGCAAAAGCTGTTTGTATGTAATAGATGTTTGTTTTGCAAGTACATCCGTAGGATAATTGGAAAGGGGAAGAAAAATGTAATGCTTCGATCTGTTGTGTGTAGAAATTAATCTTTTTTTTTTTTTTTTTAAACTGCAGAGTGGACACAAATATCTACCAGATACCTTCGAGAACAGTTGGCCAAGATTTCTGACTTCTACCACGTGGCCTCCAGCGCTGGCGATGGCCCTGTTCCTGTGCCCCCGGAGGTGGAGCAAGCCATGAGGCAGTGGGAGTACAACGAGAAGCTGGCGTTTCACATGTTCCAGGTAACCTCTGTGAGACAGGCAAGGCTGTGCTGCGTGCTTTTCAGAAGAGAACAAACCCCGCACCCAGTCATGCGTTGTCTGACGGAGGGAACCTGTTCTGAGACTGGTGTCGCTAGTCGTGTTATTGTGTGAAGATCATTGAGCATCATTGCGCAAGCCTAGAAGTACAGCCTACCACGCATCCAGGCTGCATGGCATATACCCATAGGATGCCAAGTTCTGTTGTCTACCACAATGTCCTTGCAGGACATGTGACTGTAGTTGGGTTTTCTAGGGGTTAAATTGTATCTTCAGTTGGCGCAGTATGTTTAGAGAAAGCAATCTGATACCTTTTTTCCTTCAATATTGCATTAAAAACTTTAAAAACATTTTTGTTTTCATTTTATTTGAAAGGCAGACAGGAACTGTCCATCTGCTGGTTTACTTCCAGCAACTTGGGCTGGGCCAGGCCAAAGCCAGGAGCCTGGAACCCCATCCAACTTTCCCACGTGGGTGGCAGGGACTGAAGTACTTGAGCCATGGGACCTGCTGCCTTCCAGGGTGCACATCAGCAGGCAGCTGGAATGGAAGTGGAGGAGCCAGGACTTGAGCCAGGCACTCTGACATGGGATGTGGGTGTCCCGAGTGGTGACTTAATTACTTTGTCAAATGCCAACTCTTGTTTTACAAACGTTTCTAACTACCATGTAATACTTGCACATTTTTTATGGGGTGCAGTACAATATTTCTTGTTTTTTTTTTTTTTATTTAATTTTCTTTCTTTAAAGATTTATTTATTTATGTGAAAGTCAGAGTTACACAGAGAGAGAAGGAGAGGCATTGAAAGAGAGAGGTCTTCCATCTGCTGGTTTACTCCTCAGTGGGCCGCAATGGCCAGAGCTGTGCTGATCCAAAGCCAGGAGCCAGGAGCTTCGTCTGGGTCTCCCATGCATGGGCAGGGGCCCAAGGACTTGGGCCATCTTCTACTGCTTTCCCAGGTGATAGCAGAGAGCTGGATCAAAAGTGGAGCAGCTGGGACTCAAACCGGCACCCATATGGCTTTACCCGCTACGCCACGCGCCAGCCCCTGCAGTACAGTATCTCAACACACATGCAGGTTGTGAACCAGTCAAGCCATGCAACTAGCACCTTGGTTTCCTTCTCTTCGAGGTGGGCGTCCCCAGCGCCTCTTCCAGTTCCTTTTCCAGTATCTAGTACGTCGCTGTCAGCTGCCATCGTGCTGCTCTGCTGTGGAGCTTGTTACTTGTGTCTCGGTGTGTTTCGGTACCTGCTTTTCAGCCTCAGCCTCTCCCCTCTCCCGCTGCTCTTCCCAGGCTCCAGGAATCACTGTTGGCAAGCTGACATTTCTGAACACCGTCCTCGGGACGCAGCACAGTTGCCTCGGGATGACAGCTTAGCATACGTATTTGTTCCCAGCTCTCAGTGATGTCAGCTTTTTCACCACCGTTAATTACTTTGTTGTTGTGCTATTAAATATAATGCCTTTTGAGTCTTCAATTTTGCAAAATTGTATGTATATATATTCAAAAATACCTTTGTGCTCATGCCTGTTTCCCCACATACCTACTTCATTTATAGCTGAATTACTTTGGGCAGGGTCATATTGACTGGTTCAATTGCAGGTGAAAATGCAAACGGGGTTGGGGGGAGCAGTGTAAGCCGGATCTGAATCGCACTGACCAGAAGAGGGGCCTTTGTCCCCTGGCAAGGTGGGAGGAGAGGTTCTCAGTGAGGTGGTATTGTTAGCACCAGGACTGAAGAGGAAGGGGAGCGTGGTTTTCTAATTTCCCCTGAAGAGGCTTAATCACAATTTCTAGGTGGTAACTCCCAAGAGCTCCACATGGAGCAAACATGGTCCTATTGGGAAGCAGTGTTGTTGGCTTGTAGTCAGCAGAAGCAACTCTTACAGAGCCTACTTCCCTTTAGAACAGGATGACTTCCGTGCCTGCCTGAGCTTTCTGGCTTTGAGCAGAGGAGTTGCTCTGCGTCTTGGAGTAAGCATCTCACAGCGTGCTCAGTAGTTTTGGAAGTGTTTACGTATTGGGAACCCTGAAATCAGTGTCTCGTACAGAAAGCAATAAGGTTCTAGAGTGATCGATGGAACGGAAACATCAGTGTGTTAGGTTTAAGTAGTTCATTACATATATGATTTACTGTATTCTTTATCCGAGACAGACCCTAGTACATACACATGCAGGCCAATGTGCAGAATCAGGGGCATGGGAGCAGAGGCAGACTCACTATTACTTCCATGTAATATCTATGTAGATTTATTGGCGTTTTTTAAAAAGATTTTTTTTTCTTTGAAAAGTGGAATGACGGGAGAGATGGAGAGAGAATTTTCCATCCTTCGTTCTCTCCCCAAAATTGTTACAACAGCCAGGTCTGGGCCAGGCCAAAGCCAAGAGCCAGGAACTCCATGTCTCCCATATGGATAGCAGGGCCCCAAGCACTGGGGACATCTTCTACTGCTTTGCTTTCTCAGGCCCATTAGCAGGGAGCTGCATCAGAAGCAGAGCATCCAGGGCTCACACTGGTGCTCTGGTACAGGATGCTGGCATTGCAAGTGGTAGCTTAGCCCATGGAGACACAACACCGACGCCTGCATTTTTAACTTTGGGTCTCAAGTGTGTGTGTCATCTCTTGTAACTTACTGCAGCATTCCATTTTATTTATTTAAAAAGCATATTCACATATTTATTTAAATTGTCTATATTTTTAATTTGACGTTCACTTTATAGGCCTTAAATTTTTAAGTTGTCATTTTTCTGTGACTAGCCTTATGTCCACTTTGACTCTGTTTTTAAACTTAGAAATTAACAAGTAAATATTTGATGTCATGTCAGTGTAAATACTGCAGCTGTGTGATTTTTTTCACACAAATCCTTGATAGCCTTGGCAGTAGATCACTGGTGAGAAATTGGTTAGGAACAGAATGGGATTCTGTATTAACTACTCAGCTTGGCCATAAAAGTATAAGTGTGTTATCCAAGAAACATTTTTGTTTCTACCTGGAAGATTCTTTCAGTCTGTGAATCATAATTCAAAACTCTAATTTGACATTGAATATGTATGCATAGGATGTCATAAAGGAGTGTAACTGTGTGTATGTGTATCCGCACATACAGACACACATTTAGAGAAACAAGAGACAAAAGATGTCGATAGTGTTTCTAAGTAGGCATATGGCACTTCCGTGGGACATCTTAGTTTGTTTTTCAGCATAGATGTGTTGGAATATTTAACATTATTTTATCATAAATTCCTTGTATTTCCTTTTACTATAGTTAGATCATTATACCAATTTTAAGGTTATAATTTTATAAGTAAGCTACTGTATCTAAAGTTCATTCTAGAATAGTGAGGGGGCCATTCAGTGGATACTGGCTCAGGTGTGATTTTGCAGGCTGTTGTTGATGATGAGATGAGCAGTGCTTTTCTTATAATTATCATCAGCCAGGTTTCCTTCTGCAAGTGTGAGCTCATAGACCCACATGTCCAGCCAGGGGCTTGACACAACTGGGAGTGTGAAAACATCTTAATTTCCTTTCCTGTCGTTTCTTTTTAATTTAGAGCAGAGGTTACCAAGAAACACACAGAATCCAAACAACAATAGCAGACCTTTAGTTTTTTGTTTCATTTGAAATTTGAACAGTGATCAATGAGACCATGTTTGACTACAATAATGAAAATAGTGGTAAAACTACACTGAAGCATAAAAATGACAGTGGCCTCAGGTTGGGTGTTTAGCCTGGCTGTTAAGAACTGGTTGGGACACCCCAGCACACATCAGAGTACCAGGGTTGAGTCCCAGCTGCCCGCTGAAGCCAGCTTTGTGTAAATGCACACCCTGCGAGGCTGAGTCCCCGCCTGTCCTGTGAGGCTTCTGCATGGTGTTCCTGGCTCCTGCATTTGACCCCCAACACGGGGCCTTTTGGGCATTTGAGTAGTGGACAAATGGAGGATCTGTTTCTCTCTCTGACTCTCAAATTGGTAAATACAAAGCAGAAAAGAAGCTCAGGTTTTTTTTTTTTTTTTTTTTTTTTTTTTTTGGGGGGGGGGATTAATAATACCATTTAAAAATTATTTTGTAATTTAGTGTAATTTTTGGAATTTTATTTTTGATTGACTTAAGGAAGGAATGCTGGAGAAACACGAATACCTGACGTGGATCCTGGATGTCTTAGAGAAGATCAGACCCATGGATGACGACCTCCTTAAACTCCTGCTGCCCCTGATGCTGCAGGTATGGTGCTTGTCACCCTGAGTCGGTCGGTTCCATTGGTAAGAGATGTGCCTGATAAGAAGTGATTAGGTAAGTGGAGGTGGACAAGACAAGAAAATTCCTTTTGAAATGGAAGGAGAATGTGTCTTGGATGGGATAAGAGGCTTCTAATAGATTTTAGCCATCATTTGTGTTAAAAAAAATATTCAGCGATTTTATCTGTCTTAGGTAAGCTCACGTTGATTTCTCCCATCCCTGAGCTAAGCAGAGATCTCTTAAAATACTGTTTGCCTGTTCATACAGATTACTGTGGAAACAGAACTCGTATCTTTTTAGGGATATAGAAGGTCTCCTACACTCTTTTCACAATGCTTTGAGCTCCTTTCGGGGGTTAGGGAACATCTAAATTTGATGATTAGTCGAAGATCTTTTCAAGTTTAAGTTATCTGGAGGAGACTTAATTAATTTTTTGTGTGTGGTCAGGTAATGCATGCATGTGCTAATTCAAAGAATGTGAAAGAGAATCCGGTGAATACAAGTTCTCCTTCTTGTGCCTTCCCCAGTTACTCCCCGTCCTAGGGTCCTGCGCATCCCCCCACCCCCCCAGGCTGATGTGCCTCTGCTTATCTATTATGGTAGCCACTGGCCACCTCTTGAGCACTGGAAACATGACCCGTGTGAACTGAGGGGTGCTCTAAATGTAAGGTGCACACCGTATTTCAGACTTCACACCAAAAAGAGTGTATAATATTAATAGTTTTCTATGTTGAAATGACAACATTTGGGATATATTGGGCTCAGTAAAATATAAGTGTGCTTCAAAAACTTCATGGAAAATGGAGTTAAAAGGCCAGTTTGTTTTGGTACAGAAAGTTTCTGAAATTCATGAAGTCTTCTCATAATGTACTTTTCCTTGAAGCTTTTAAAAACTATTTGTTTGAAACATGAAGAGAGAAAGAAGTGAGAGATCTCCTATCCGTTGGTTGACTCCTAAAATGCCCACAATGGCCAAGGCTTGGCTAGGCCAAAACCAGGAGCCTTGAGTTCTGTCTGGGTCTTCCATGTGTGTAGCAGGGACCTGAGTACATGAGTGCCTCAAGGTACATGAGCGGGATGCTGGAAGTAGCAGCAGACCAGGACTTGAACCCAGGTACTCCAATATGGGTATCCCAAGCAGCATCTTTTTTAATTTTGAAAGGCAGAGTTACAGAGAAAGAAGGACACACACACGCACAGATCTTCCATTCTCTGGTTCTACTACCCACGTGGCCACAATGGCTGGGGCTGGGCCAGGCTGAAGGCAGGAGCCAGGAGCTTCTTCTGGTTCTCCCACATGGGTGCAGGGGCTCAGGGATGTAGGCCATCTTCTGCTGCTTTCCCAGGTGCATTAGCAGGGAGCTGGTCTCAAACTGGTACCCATGTTATGCCAGTGTAGCAGATGGAGGCTTAACCTGCTACACCACAGCACCAGTCCTCTAAGAAGCATCCTAACTACTGTAGCAAATGCCTACCTGCTCCACAAGCTTTTGGAAAACCTCTTGTATGTGTGGATTTCAAAGCTTTTCCCACCAAAATAAACTTATGTATGTATTTATTTTTTAAAGATGATTTATTTATTTGAAAGGCAGACAGAGAGGTCTTCCATCTGCTGGTTCAATCCCGCAATGGCTACAATGGCCAGAATGGGCCAATCTGAAGCCAAGAGCCAGGAGCTTCTTCTGGGACTCCCACGTGGGTGCAGGAGCCCAAGGACTTGTGCCATTCTCTGCTGCTTTCCCAGGCACATTAGCAGGGAGCTCTATCAGAAGTGGAGCAGCCAGGACTCAAACCAGCACCCATATGGGATGCCACCCCTGCAGGTGGCGGCTTTACCTGCTACATCATAGTAGTGCCCAATAAAGATTTTTAAATTTCATTTTCCATGAGCCTTTTGAAGTACCCTTGTACATTGTTCTCTTAATTTTGCCTGCTTTTTTGAAGTGGCTGGTAGAAAACATTGTTAGTGTGGATTACGTATTTCTACTGCAAGGTGTAAGGTTAGGTGGTATCTTGGAAGGATTTTTTTTTAATGAAGAAAAGTGCTTTCAGATGGTTCTCTGAGAAGCATGCGGCCTGAGTGAAGTCTGATGACCTTCTCCTTCTCAGTACTCAGATGAGTTCGTGCAGTCGGCCTACCTGTCTCGCCGTCTCGCCTACTTCTGTGCCCGGCGTCTCTCCTTGCTGCTCAGCGACAGCCCCACCCTCCTGGCTGCCCACTCCCCCCACATGATGATAGGACCAAACAGCTCGAGTATCGGGGCCCCCAGCCCAGGCCCCCCCGGCCCTGGCATGAGCCCCGTGCACCTGGCCTTCTCAGATTTTCTCTCCTGTGCACAGCATGGTCCCCTGGTTTATGGACTTAGTTGTATGTTACAGGTAAGTACTTGGCCCTTGTTACTTCACAGTAGAGCTCAATGTGGGAAACTGGTGGGTTGGGTACAGTGTCTTCAACTTTCGTGTCCCAGCTCTTATTTTCTTTCCCAACCAAATATGTTAAAACTGTAGGATTAGGCCGGCGCCGCGGCTTACTAGGCTAATCCTCCGCCTTGCGGCGCCGGCACACCGGGTTCTAGTCCTGGTTGGGGCACTGGATTCTGTCCCGGTTGCCCCTCTTCCAGGCCAGCTCTCTGCTGTGGCCAGGGAGTGCAGTGGAGGATGGCCCAAGTACTTGGGCCCTGCACCCCATGGGAGACCAGGATAAGTACCTGGCTCCTGCCATTGGATCAGCATGGTGTGCCGGCCACAGTGTGCTGGCCGTGGCGGCCATTGGAGGGTGAAGCAACGGCAAAGGAAGACCTTTCTCTCTGCCTGTAAAAAAAAAAAAAAAAAAAACAAAAAAAACGTAGGATTTTTTTATGGCTGTACTTTGGATCAAGCAGAGAGCTCTGTAGTAGGTGTGCACAGGAGTTATTGCAGCTGTCCTTTATTAGGGCCATTAAGCGGTTGCATTAAAAGTCTTTCAGGGAACCCATAGAATAAGTGAGCTGTGGGGCCGTCGTTTTGGAACGATGGCTTTGCCAGGTGGCGTCCCTGTGCTCCCGGCGTTCACACCTTGGGTTGGTGGCCTCTCTTGCTGTCCCCCTATGCTTGACGAGCATTGTTGCCTATGTGGACCTTGAATGTCAGGCAGTGGGCTGGGGGCTGGGCTGATGCTTCGGGGAGTGAGATGTGCTCCTGTTCTGGGGGAGCTCCAGCTTCGTGCTGGGCTCGCCTATTTTGAGCTTCTACTGTATCTTGCACTTTACTAAGTGGCATGAGAGCAGGGGTGGCCCTGAAGACACAGCCACCCTTCTGAGAGAGGGTCCTGTCTTGTTGCAAGGACAAAGGTCATTGATAGAGAGTTTCTAGATAATGTGAAAGGGTTGGCTGGGAGACACTGCAAAAGGGCCGCTTGGCCCCCAAGCCCAAATGCAGGGAGGCTACGGAGGGAAGTTTTCTCAGCTCTACTAATGAGTTTAAAAAAAGAATAAAAAGAAAGTAGAAAGGAGTTTTTGGCAGAAGGAGCAGCATGGAGGACAGCCCAGAAGTCTGATCAGACATGAAGTGTCATGTGTGTTGAGAGTCAGGGTGGGCCTGGTACGTGTTTGAGATGTTGTCCAAGGCTTGGATGCTGTGGAATGGCCCTGTCAGTTGTGTACTTTGGGTGGTTTTGCATTGGTAGAGGAATATTTGTGGGAGTAGAAAGGAAACAGGGAGATAAGGCAAATCAGAGTGTCTTGTGAGTTCATTTTTCAACTCTTTTAGGCTGTTTTGTCCTTTAGCACCTTCAGTTGGATGTGTTCAGAAGGGTGTTACATGGCCGGCTCTAAAGAGTAGGACAGACAGTTGGCCATAGGTGTGGATCCGGGCCATTTGTGTCCCCTGGCTGGTCAGAACCTGGGAGCAGGTGAGATTGCCTGGAGTGTGCAGTGAGAGAGGACCCGCAGATACGAACAGCCGAGTGGTGGGCCGAGGGGGCATCCGTGGAGGAGGCCAGCAAGGGTGGCCATGCCAGGGAGACATCGCTGCTGTGGAAACAAAGATAATGGGCAAAATAATTGCATCCCCGTCATTCTGTTATATTGATAGGGTTACGTCCTGGCCGCTGTTTTGGGATGTAATTTGTGCTGTCATTTGGTTCTCGGAACCAGCCCGTGAGCCGAGGAAGTGAAGCCACAAAGCTGTGCCGGGCTGGGGTCTGCAGAAACCTTCAGAAAGGGAGGAATGGGGAGAGGCTGCCGGAGTTGTCTCCGGTAGGGAGGCGGTCGCTGACCTCGGCTGGTGGAGTTGAAGGGTGGGGAAGAAGCCGAGGAAAGGGGTTAAAGGCTGATGGAGGAGGAGGAGAGCTGTCCATTCTCTTGAGAAGCAGAGTCTGTGAAGGGAAAGCTTGAGAACAGGTCGGAACAGAGATGACCGCTGGGTGCGTGGAGGATTTGGTGGGCGGATTTGAACGCATGTCTAAGCGAAGGATAAACTAGTGTATGGTGAATGAGAATATGAGGCAGAGGAGAATGGGAGCCATCAGTGTTCTGGATCCGGGAGGCTTTGGAAAAAAAGCACAGGGAAGGACTTTGTCACTGGCCAGAGCTGAGTGGCTCACACACTCGCAGGCAGGAGGAAGGCAGTAGGGATGTGGCCCAGTGAAGACAGAGGCCCTGGGGGTGCTCAGCGACTTGGCATTCTTTGCTTCTGCCATCTGCCTTCCACAGAGATGTCTCCTGGCCCTCAGCGTTTAGGCTTTCGTATTTAATATCACATTTTTGATAAAAGAAATATTGCAATCATTCTCTCAGCTCCCACAGTGTGCTGTTAAGTGGCATGGTGACATAATGGGTAAGACATATGTTTAAAGATTTTTTTTTTTTTAAAGATTTATTTATTTATTTGAAAGGCAAAATTAGAGGGAGAGATGGGGGAGGGGAGGAGAGGGAAAGAGAGGTCTTCCATCCACTGGTTCACTCCCCAAAATGTCTGCAACTGCCATAGCTGGACCAGTCCAAAGCCAGGAGCTTCTTCTGAGTCTCCCGTGTGGGTGCAGGGGACCAAGCACTTGGGCCAGTCTCTGCTGCTTTCCCAGGCTGCAGCAGGAAGCTGTATCAGAAGTGTAATAGCCAGGAGTCAAACTGGCACCCATATGGGATGCTGGTGCTGTATAGCTTTACATGCTATGTCACAATGCTGGCCCCAAGACATATGCTTTACAATAATTTCGGGCCTGTTTTAACCCTTTGCTCTACCACTTAATAGCTGTCACCTGGCATCTCTTGCCCCATCTGTGAGTGGGGGATGACGACAGTACAGTGCTCATGTCATTAGCTCCTAGGGTTCAGGTGTGATGACTGAGCATCTCTAGGACAGTGTTCAGCTGAATCAAATGCAAGTTACAGTCTTTAATCTACATTTAGGAGGCTGCAGCATGGCACGTGTGCCAAAATCAGTGTGGGCCGGTTACACATCTCCTCTGTGGTTCATCTTCTTCTGTTGTGAAATTGGGGAATACTAGCTCATGAGGTGGTTGTGGCTTAGAAGCAAGGTGATCATGTACACTACTAGGCACAGCAGACCGGTGGAGTTAAAAATGTGTGCGAGGACCTGGGGCAGGTGTAGGCAAGGTACACTCTGTGGGCCACATGGTGCCCACAGGCTCAGTGTAGGTTTCAGATTCTTCATGGGTAATGCAAATAAAATGAATAAAGGAGACCATGGCTGAAACTGAATGGCGTGCAAGGCTTAAAACATTTATGATCTGGCTTACGATGGAAAACATTTGGCGACCCCGGTCCAGGATCACTGCCTGCCCAGCATTTGGAAAACTTCTCTTGTACCATCATTTTAGAGACTTTCCGTGTTTTTTTTTTTTTTTTTTTTTTTTTTTTTTTTTTGGCAGGCAGAGTGGACAGTGAGAGAGACAGACAGAGAGAAAGGTCTTCCTTTTGCCGTTGGTTCACCCTTCAGTGGCCGCCGTGGCCGGCGCGCTGCGGCTGGCGCACACTGTGCTGATCCGATGGCAGGAACCAGGTACTTATCCTGGTCTCCCATGGGGTGCAGGGCCCAAGTACTTGGGCCATCCTCCACTGCACTCCCTGGCCACAGCAGAGAGCTGGCCTGGAAGAGGGGCAACCGGGACAGAATCTGGCGCCCAGACCGGGACTAGAACCCGGTGTGCCGGCGCCGCAAGGCGGAGGATTAGCCTAGTGAGCCGCGGCGCTGGCGAGACTTTCCATTTTTATGTTTAAATAACTCCTTTGACTATATAGCCTTAAAAATTAAACACCCTAATTCCATCTTACTTTTTTAAAAATTTTATGAAACAAATCATTGTAACCATTTTTTATTAAGCTTCCTAGTTTCCTGTGCTAGAATATTAGCTAATAAATTATGATATTCCTTAATTCCCCAACAGTGGTAATTCTTCCCTTTGAAATCAATAATTTTCAGATTCATTTTTATCACTTGAAAAGTTCAGGTTGGAGTGAGAGATACCTATGTTAAACTCATTGCATAGGGCATTGTGGTTTGGCTCTGATACAATGTCATTTTCACCGTTAAGTCGTTGTTAAACCATTCTCCTTCCTCTAAATACCTGGGTCTTTGCTGCCTCTTTTGCAGACTGTCACTCTCTGTTGCCCAAGTGCCTTGGTGTGGAATTACTCCACGAATGAAAATAAGAGCGCCAACCCAGGCTCACCCCTGGACCTGCTGCAGGTGGCCCCTTCCAGCCTCCCCATGCCGGGTGGGAACACAGCTTTCAATCAGCAGGTACGCTTCCTACTTCTGTGGCTTGAGGGGTGTCTTTCTTCTGGGGCGGGCACCAAGCCATGGTGGGCCAAAGCCCAGGTTTTAGCATTCGAGATGCCCTGGTGCCATTCCCAGCTCTCCCTGTGTCCCTGGGGATGGACGTAGCCTGCTTTGAAGTGCAGAAGTTCACAGAGCTGCGCCCTCTGTGTTTCACCTTCATATTGCGTGGTTCACGCTAAGTGTCTGCCACCCTGTAATTATGGTGGCAGCTCGGATATGTGACCCTGACTCTTGCAGTAGTCGTTTGTGACATTTAACTGCTGTTATATATGTTCTCACTTTTGCTGGGTTATTTATTTCAAATACTTAGGAAATTTGAGCCATACGATTGTGAATATTTAGAATAAGACTCCTCTACCAAGGAGGTTCTAAAATTAATAAGACATTACTCGTTACTTTCATGCACGGAAGAGTGAGACAAAGAGGATATTTTAGCCCTTTCACCTTTCTATATGGTGTCCTCAAGAGATTTCACTTGCAAAATTTTTTTGCAAGCAATTATTATGCAAAACTGACATTGAATCACTACTTGTGAATTAAAAAAAAAAGCACACTTCTTGGGCAAAAGCCTACATTTCCTATGATGCTGTCAAGATTGTAGCTCACCATGGGATTCTCTGCTCATGCGGAAAAGCTTGACATGGTTTAGACAGCCACTGCGGCTTTCCAAGCACAAGTTAATTAGAAGTGATTATCTTTCAGGTTCGGGCAAGGATTTATGAGGTAGAACAGCAGATAAAACAAAGAGGCCGTGCAGTGGAGGTGCGGTGGTCTTTTGACAAGTGCCAGGAGTCAACAGCAGGTAGGGAACGCAACCGGAGAACGGGTGCTTTGGCCTGTTGGACCCGATGTTTCTGATCCTTGTCGTCCCCTCCACACAAATCGGGAAGCTCTCTGACAGCGCCCCCTGCTGGATGCTGAGGACGTTCTGCAGTTGATGGCATTTAGATCGCAGCTGTGTGCCATGTCAAGTTGGGTTTTGTTGACAACTCTTTGATGGTATCCGCTGGGGATGATGCATTTTTGGACAATCCTTTTGCCTCCCATAATGATTCTGTATAGTGCTGTTCTAGCTTCACTTGCCTACTAATCACTTGGTTCGTTCTTTCCTCTAGGGGTGACTATTAGTCGGGTTTTGCACACATTGGAAGTCTTAGATCGTCATTGTTTTGACCGGACTGATTCCAGCAATTCGATGGAGACGCTTTATCATAAGATTTTCTGGGCAAACCAAAACAAAGATAACCAAGAGGTAGTTAATATTTCCTCTCTTTTTTCTGCTTTTTATTTTCTCAACACATGTAAACGCTTATGCAGACTTTTCTACAAAGTGTAGTATCCTATGAAGGCACACGCCTAGAAATCTTTTTTTTGTTGTTGAACTAAAATGACTCACCAGTAATAAAATGAAGTGTCCACTGGGCTGCTCTGCCCCTGGTATATTGATTGGAACTATTGTTCTTGGCCTTTTTACCATCACTTCCATTATTTTAGTGTAAGCAGAAGTCCTTCATCTAGTGATTCAACTTTCTATGTGCTTTGGTTTTAACCAGGGGGGTTGTGTTTTAATATACAGCACATCCCAGGGCAGTGCGTGAATACTTGGGATCCTGGTCTCTGATAAATCTTCAGACCCTGTGTTAGTGAGGGCTCTCCAGGGAAGCAGAACCAATAGGAACAAATGTGTGTATGTGCGTTTCTATATCTGTAGCTGTCTGTCAAGACACGGGGTGGGGAACGTGTGACCTGCAGGCCATATGGGGTCAACGAAATCATGAGGTCTGGCCCCGCAAAGGCAGTTGCAGGCAGGATTCCAAATTCAATAAATGTATAGCAGTTTTATAAGTTTTAAGTTGATAATTTTTTGAAAAGATTTATTTGTTGATTTGAAAGAGCTACATACATACACACACACAGAGTGAGAGAGAGCATGCCCCAGGTCTTCTTTTTACTGGTCTGCTCCCAAAATAGTAGGGGCTGGGCCAGGCTGAAGCCAGGAGATTCTTCCAGGTCTCCCACTTGAGTGGCAGGGGCCCACACACTTGGGCCATCCTCCTCTGCTCTTCCCAGGCCATCAGCAGGAAGTTGGATCAGAAGTAGAGCAGCCAGGAGTAGAACCGGCACCTATATAGGATGCCAGTGTTGCAGGTGGCAGCCCAATCCACTGTGCCACAACCCTGGCCCCTTAACTTGATAATTTGGTATGGCTCGCAAATGATGTTATAAATATCAAAATGGCCCTTAGCAGGAGAAGGGTTCTCCACCTGTACCCTAAAGAGATGGGGCAGGCTGGACGTCCACAGAAGAGTTGATCTTGCAGAGTTGAGTCTGGGGGCAGAAGGTTCTCTTCCTCTGGGAACCTCAGACTCCTAAGGCTTTCAGCTGACTGAGTGGGGCCCAGTCATCCTTCAGAGGAGAGTCTGCTTTACCCAAAGCAACGGATCTAAATGTTAGTCACATCTGCAAAAGTAACTTCCCTGCAACATCGCCAGTGAGGTTTCACCAAAGAACTGGATACTCTGGTGTAGCCAAGGTGACACATAAAATTAACAATCACAGGTAATTTTTTTAAAAAAGTTATACTTCCTTGGCCATAGAACTGCTGTCATAGGACTTCCAACTTTTTTCCTTTTCTTGAAAGACGTTATTTGGGTTTAGGTTGGGGGGATAGAAAGTCGGCCATCTTTTCCCGAGAAAAGTGTGTGTAGTGTACTGAGCTTGTGCTAAGCCCCAGGAGCCCTGAGGTGGGCTTACAGACCCCTTTGGAGAACACCGTAGTTAGTTACTGTGTAAGTACCTTGGGTTTTTTAAGCTGGGCTTTGGGGAAGGCACAGAAAAAACAATGCTGAACCTGCCCTTCCCTGCCTACACGTGGACCTGGTCATTCCTGTTTTGGAATAACCTGTCGTTGTTGCCCTGCTTCTCAAAGGTGCGGTTCGTGACCATTGATGCCAATCAGAGTGAGCATGTTGTGAGCGAGGGGTCTAGAGTGCGAGCCTCGGCAGGAACAGTCCCCCCTGCTGTAGACTGCGCTGGTCTAAGTCCAGAAAGTGCCGTGCTGACTGCAGCGAGTCTGGCCCTGGGAACCTGAACGTTCGCCTGTTTGTTTTTTTTTTTATATTTATTTATTTGAAAGTCAGAGTTACATAGAGAGGGAGGGAGGGAGGGGTCTTCCATCCACTAGTTTACTCCCCAGTTGTCTGCAACAGCTGGAACTGCACTGATCTGAAGCCAGGAGCCAGGAGCAGCTTCTAGGTTTCCTGCAAGGATGCAGGGTCCCAGGGACTTGGGCCATCTTCCACTGTGTCGCTCCCCCTCTTCATGGAGGAACGACACTAAACCCTGCCTAGGCTTCATATCCGAGTCACGGCACCATTATGTTGCTCCCCCTCTTCGTGGAGGAACGACACAGGACCCTGCGCTGTTCTTTTGTCTGCTCGGCCCTCCCCGGGTTTGCTGCTGGTTCTTCCCGGGTTGGCTACCGTCCCTTCCACCTCCGTGGAAGGGCGGTTCCCCCTGCCACTTTCCCCACTTCCGCGGGGGAGCAGCACACCGCCGGCCAGCTCTCTCGGGGGCTGCACAGGTGTTCCTTCAGATAGATGTTCCTGGTGCATGTTGTCTCTCTCCTCCTTTATAGTCCTCCTCCGCCAATCCCAACTCTGCTACCCACACGCCGAGTACGCTGCTCTCCTTCAATCAGGAGCAAGTCCTGCTGTTTATTGGTTGAACTGGAGGCAGCTGTGTAGAAGCTGTTTCCTCCTCTCCCAGCGCCATATTGTGGGAGAGCAGATGCATAGAATAAGTCTTAATTCCAGTAACAGTCTAGTCCGAGTTGCTCCCCACACACTGCTTTCCCAGGCCACAGCAGAGAGCTGGATTGGAAGTGGAGCAGCCAGGACTCGAATTGGCAACCATATGTGATGCCAGTTCAGGTGTTAGCTTTACTTGCTACACCACAGTGCTGGCCACATTGCCTGTTTCTAATAATGACTTCCTTAGACAAGACAAACCAGATATATAATAGTACACAGAAATGAGTCAACTGGAAGGAAATTAGGGATACCCAGGTTCAAGGTGATTTTGGGATGCTAAACTTCTTGTCCCAAGTGTCAGTAAAAGCTGCATCATGCCCTGTGAGGGCTTTCCCAGGCCCATCAAAGCTATGTCAGTCTCGGGGTCAGGCTGTGTGACTTTCTAGTAAACAGAGTTGCCAACATCAGAGTTATTTCCTCATGCACCAGTGGAGATTTAAGTTACCCACAAGCAACCTCATGAGAAGATGTTAAGAGCGCCTTATCCTGGGCAGAAATGGTTCCAGATCCATGCATGCTGTTGGTTAAGCAGTATTGCCCCCTGGGCAAAGGCTTGAGATACATGTAAGAAGACATTATCAGAATTTTGTTTAGATTATGTTTTTAAAAAACTCTGTTGTCTTAAGTTTTTCTCTTTTATAAAAGAGTTTATTTATTTGAAAGATGGAGTTACAGAAAGAAAGGGGGAAAGATCTTCAATCCACTGGTTCACTCCCTAAACGGCCCCAACAGCCAGTTCTGGGCCAGGCCGAAGCCAGGAGCCAGGAGCTTCCTCTGGGTCTCCCACGTGGGTACAGGGTACATGGATGCCAGGGTCACAGGTCACGGTGGCCTAACCTGCTGTGCCACGATGCCAGCCCCTTGTGTAAGTTTTATAATGGACATAATTATTCTGGCAGTAATAGGACAAGAGGATATGAATAAATATGAGGAGGCTTCAAAAATATGTGGGAAAAATGGCATTGAGAGTTCTTTATTTTTGTGGAAAAAGACTTTGAAGTCCATGCATCGTTGCTTTTATAATATGCATCTTCCATGAACTTTTTGAAGGCCTCTTGAATATGTGTTTTGAGAGTTTTTGCTTAAAACAACAACAACAACAACAACAACCACCACTCTGAGCTGAAAGGATTAAGGGAGAAGAATTTGGAGGTCACAAGTCTAGGCTTCCCTAAAGGGGCTGTCTCTGCTTAGGTTGCAGGGTGATGCATGCCACTAGAGGGCGACATGTGCCCAGGGCTGAATCCTGGCTGCACTAGGAACACTCGTCCCTGGAGGGAATGTCATTCATTGTCTTACTGAATGCTGACTCAGCTCCAGAACTATTTGACGTGAGGCCATGGTTGCTTTGTGGTTAATGTGAGGATACCTCAGAACGTCCATGGAAAATGAAGTTAAATGATACGTTTATTTTGATGTTAGAAGTCTTTGAGGTCCATGCATAGTATTTTCATAATAGAATTATCTGTGAATTTTCTGAGGGACCCTTGGATGTCTTACGAGTAACACAAAAACTGCCTTTGAGAACTGCCATCTGGACTGGTCACCTTGACTCCAGCAGGGAGGAAATCTGGACAGCGAGACCCTTTATACTGTTAAATAGTAAATCAATTTTTAAAGTGTGACGCTGGCATCTCTGCGTGTGTGTTTGTATCCAGATATGTATGTGTATGTATGTAATCCAACGTCTCACCTCTCTGTTGACTTTTCAGCAGGAACTTCTGTTTTCCTGATGACCTAGTCTCCAGCCGTTTCTGGGATTGGGTGTGTGAGCTGGGGCACTGTGTTGGCACTGACCGGCTGTGTGCCTCAGAGCCCGTTCCTGTTCCATGGGCCTGTGGTACCAGTTCTGTTCATTCCTCAGGAGACTCCAGCCTTGGAGAATCGTAACCCACCGTACAAATAGGTTTCAAAAATTCTGGTTGGCAGCAACCTTCAGGGAGCAGTCGGTATTCTGTTGGAAGATCCGAGATGATGACGGTATTCTCTGATACAGAGAAGTTGCTTATAAACCCAGCTCGCTTCTTGAAAATGCACTTCCTCTTTGTGTGTGTGTGTGTGTGTGTGTGTGTTTCATAACTTGTCTCAGGGCCTGAACAACATAACAGATCATCTGTAGCTGCAGTGGGTAGGAGGTGTCTTCCTACCGGAAGTCGCGACTCCATATGGTGGGGCCCTGGGTTGCACATCCTGCTTCCCCACGTCTGGGAAACTTTGAACTTCACCCTTGAGTCCTGTTTCTCTGCAACCACTTTGGGGGAATCCTGTCCTCTGTACTTCCTCGTAGGGAAGAGGAAGAGTGCTTGTCCAAATTGGAGAAGCCAGAGGGTGTGAAGTGCAGGTTTGGTTGTGTTGACTCTGTTTCAATACTTGGTGGAAGACCATTGGCAACTGTAAGGCATGGGCCCCGTGGGGGGCGCCCTGTGGTCCTGGGAGTGAGGTGGCACGTGATGCCGTGTGCCGGTCTCCGGCATGCCTTCAGTGACCTCACACGGAATGGGTTTCCTTCACGCTCCCCCACCCTGTCCCCTGGTTGCCCACTTCCTCAGCTACTGCTGCAGCGTCAGAACTTGAGTAGGCTGGGACCGGAGGGGGCCATTTCAGCTTCCATAGTGTTACTGAGAGTACCGTGAGAGGTAAAAATCCCAACACATGCAGGTCTAGGCTGAGACACTTGTGTCCTGAGGGACCAGGGCACGTGAGAGGGTGGGGGTGTGAGGTGATCACCAAGCGGGCACATGTTGTCCGCCCCCAGGCGGCCCCGCCTGGCGTCTGCTCGGGACTGTGGCTCCACTGTTGCCTGATCCTCTGGCATTGCCAGAGAAGCTAGGTGGCGAGATCTGGAGGTAGACTGCCCTGATCTGCAGGCGCCGGGCAGGCAGGGGGTGTTCGGTGGCCATGCTCACTCTGATGCCCACCACTTTCCAGCTGCTGGCACACATTGTGTGCAGCACTTCTGTGCTCATTTAGCGTTCCAGAACCACTTCCACTCTGGATGCTGGGGGTGAGCAAGGCCGTATTCCAGACGCAGGCTCGTGACGGGGGTGCCCGATGCTGAGCTCCGCACGTATCTGTCACCCGTGGCTTCAGCCCTGAGGAGCAGGTCGCCACAGCCTGCTTCCATCCTCTGGGCTTCTCTCCTTGCTTGTGCTGGGGGTGAGGGCAGAGCAGCTGCATCTTCGGGTCCCTCGGGGACAGGGATAGGAAGGAAGGTCTCTAAGGGTGGCAGGAAGCGCTGCCTTTTCACTTCTGTTTCTGGCCCCGCCTCCGGAACCAAAGTGCATCCTGAGTAATGGAAAGGACAAGCCAGCTGCACTGGCCGAAGCTCTCTAATAAAATTGCAGTCCCGTCTGCATTTCCTCTTTGCCTGCACTACAGCCCGCCACGCACTAGATGCCTGCAGGCCTGCACTGCTACTGTTGGTGTTTGTTTTATGCCTAGCCTGTCTCTGAAGAGTGATCTGAGCGGGGTGATGAGCTCATACTGTTGTTTACACACACACTTTGGGTTGGCACAGGCCTGAGGTCCGGAGGTTCCGGAGGGTTTGCTTTACTCACCCCGGGCCCAATCGGGGCCGTGTGACCACCGCAATCTGCCAGACACAAGCTCTGTGTCTGTCACTGCTGTGGCTATTGCACATTGGTAGCTCAGCTGCTCACCTGCACGCCGCAGCCCCCAGCACCAGGCCCTGCCCAACAGGTGCACAGCAGGTTTTACCGAGCTTGAATTTTGGAGCTCATCACAACAGCCGCCGAGGCAGAGGCGTGACTGGGCCAAAGGCTTCTCTGAGCCTTGGCTTGCGAGGGTAGAGATGAGCGCAGTATCAAGACATCCGTGTGTGCATCAGTCTTGTCTCCGGTGCCGACGCAGGTGGGCAGGAGGAAAGGCGCGGGTAGTGGTAGGGCCGTGCCTGACGGGAGAACTCAGAGCTGTCACATGAGGTCAGTGTGTTTCTGCGGGGCCACTTGAGACGGTTCACGTACTGTTGCTGTGCCTCCATTTCCTCACCCATGAGATGGGCATTCTTCTTCCTGGTGATGTGGAAGGGACACGACACCATGTTGGTAAGCCACTATTGATGGTGCCTAGCATGCAAAGGGACACTTGGTGGACAGCAGGTGCAGCGCTGACTGGCTGATGTGTTTGGAGAGGCAGCTGGACACTTTGGAGAAACGGAAGGGAGAGGATGAGGGACTTCTCATGGTGGGTCCCGTGGGGCTGTTGTAACCTCCCAAACGTGTGTCCACTGCACAGTGTGAATCCGCAAGGCACAGCCAAGATCTCTCGGGCTTTTCGTATTCCCCAGGATGGGAAGCTGCTAGGTGGCGTCACCCCATCCAGGATGAGGCTGCTGCAGTGCAGTAGTCCCTCTGTGCCCACAGTGGGTCGGTTCCAGGCTGCATCCCCACCCCCATACCAAGAGCTGTGGATGCTCCAGTCCTTTCTCTAAACTGGCATTGTCTCTGCACACACCTGGTAGACTTTAAATCATTTCAGTCACCTAAAATCTATAAAGTGCTCAATGCAATGTAAAAGGGATGTAGAAACTTGTTACATTGTATCATTTTGAAAAGCACAAGAGAAAATACAAAATCTTTTTTTTTTTTAAGTGTTTTTGAACTGTGGTGAGAGGATGCAGAACCTGCCAACACAGGGGTCTGACTGTCCACGTTGGGGAAGAGGTCGTGTTCATTTAGCACTCAGGATTTTTGTTTCTGCTGCTAAATGTAAGCAACAACAGCAACAATCACTTTCTCAAGCCCAAGGCTCAAGAGGGTCAGGTGGCAAAGGCTGAGCGAGTGAGCGAGCGAGGCAGGCAGACATGGATGGCTTCCTGCCATGACCCTGGCGGGCTGCTCGTGTGGTGTTAATGCTGGTCACGGCACTACCAGAGCCATGGAGTACTTCTGGAGTTACTGTGTTTCCTACCTGACACCCGGAGGAAGTCTTATTCAGCTGTCACCGCTACTATTTTTTTCTTTAGATGAGCCTGTTTTTAAGATTTATTTATTTATTTGAAAGCCAGAGTTACACAGAGAAGGAGAGGCAGAAAGAGAGAGAGAGAGAGGTCTTCCATCCGCTGGTTCACTCCCCGATCGACTGCAAAGGCTGGAGCTGCGCTGATCCCAAGCCAGCAGCCTCTTCTAGGTCTCCCAAGCAGGTGCAGGGGCCCAAGGACTTGGGCCAAGTTCCACCGCTTTCCCAGGCCACAGCAGAGAGCTAGATCAGAAGTGGAGTTAGCTGGGTCTTGAACAGGTGCCCATATGGGATGCCAGCGCTGTAGGCAGCGGCTTTACCCACTACACCACAGCACTGGCCTCGAGCCTGTTTATTAAAGGTCGATTATCTCAGTGTTCTTTGGAAAGGTATTGACTTGGAAGGGAGGACCTGGTGGGGAATCCATCTAGACAGAGATGGGCCTGTCAGCTTGCTTCTGAGCAAGTGCACAAGTGCCTTTTTTTTTTTCTTTTTGGTGTACTCACCCACCCAGGCCATGTTTATATTGTTTAATTTTTTCCCTTCCTGTGAGACACTCTTTCTTTCTTTTGATCTTCTACTTTATCAATGAGGGAGCTAATGCTTAGGATAAGAAATTGTCCAAGCTCATCCTAGGTCCTCAGTGGGGAGTAGAGATTGGAATCCTAAATGATTCCAGGAGGACTCTAACTAGCATGTTTTCTTCAATGTACTGCTACTTTAAAAAATCCTTATAAGTAATAATACAGCTGAATAAACAAGTTTCAGAGGTAGCATTGGAAAAAGGAGTGAGAAGCCTTTGTAATTGTTGTGAGTAGCTTCCTACATGCTGGTATTGGCAAGTTGAAACAGAATAGTCTCCTAATTTATATTCAGAAGCTTGTTTGACAGTTTTAATTTGGTAAACTATTGAAACTAGAAAATTCAGATCCTCAAGTTGAGCTCTATCTGGCCTGTGTTTATATCAAAGGCATTAGGCTTTGAATACTGGCTTTCCTGGCCCAAGAGCTGGGTGGCGTAAGACTGGGGATGTTATAACCTCCCAAAGTGCCAGTCACCTTGTGCAGTGACCTTGCTAATAGAATCCTCTCTGTGTGGTAGTATAGGGAACTGTTAGCAAATGCTAATTTCTGTGTTGGGTGGCTGGACACAACTTTGGCTTTTAAATGAGTCAAGCAAAGCCTTCTTATCTGTGTGTTACTTCATTTTTCATAAAAGGTGAATAGTAAAGTTGATTGTAGCATACAATGGTGATTGAAATTAAGCGGCCAGCGCCGTGGCTCAATAGGCTAATCCTCCGCCTTGCGGTGCCGGCACACAGGGTTCTAGTCCTGGTCGGGGCGCTGGATTGTGTCCTGGTTGCCTCTCTTCCAGGCCAGCTCTCTGCTGTGGCCAGGGAGTGCAGTGGAGGATGGCCCAAGTGCTTGGGCCCTGCACCCGCATGCAGGAGAAGCACCTGGCTCCCGGCTTCAGATCAGTGCAATGCACTGGCTGCAGCGCGCCAGCCGCAGCTGCCATTGTGGGGTGAACCAACGGCAAAAAGGAAGTCCTTTCTCTCTGTCTCTGTCTCTCTCACTATCCACTCTGCCTGTAAAAAAAAAAAAAAAAAGCACAGTGTTTTTAATTATTTGGAATATGAGGCATTTGCTTCGTGATTCTGATTCAGCTTATTTATGACTTCTTTTATGCAATTACATACATTTCAAAACTATTTTCTGTATTTGTGTTATTTAAATATTGATGGTTTAACTGAGGGACTAAAAATTCATTTTTGGTCATAGTGCAAATGACAGTTTGTTAAATAATCAGAAGGGTTATCTTAATTTTGTTTGATCTATCTCATTTGTTCTTGGAACTCACAACTGTGCTGTTGTTAACTGCAGCTTAAAAGGACGAAAGAGCAATACTTTTTGCTTCTACCATGTCTGTTTTCCTTTTTTTAAAATAGTGAATGCTAAAAGATAGGCTTTTGAACACTTTTTCTTTTTTTAAAGATTTATTTATTTATTTGAAATAGTTACACAGAGAGAGAAAGGCAGAGAGACAATTGGCTGCAATGGCCGGAGATGTGCCGATCTGAAGCCAGCAGTCAGGAGCTTCCTCTAGGTCTCTCATGCGGGTGAAGGGCCCAAGGACTTGGGCTGTCTTTCACTGCTTTCCCAGGCTACAGCAGAGAGCCGGATTGGAAGTGGAGAAGCTGGGACTTGAACCAGCACTCATATGGGATGCTGACACTGCAGGCGGCGGCTTAACCTGCTATACCACAGTGCTTGCTGATTTTTAGCACTTTTTAAATTTTTTTCAATTTTTAAAATTTGTAAAAGGTGAAGAAGTTTCATGTATTTCCTATATACAGATTTATGAGCAAAGTGATGCTTCCCACTCTACCCTCCCTCCTGCCCATGTTCCCACTCTCTCCTTTCTTATTCTTTAATTTTTACGATGACATCCTTTTAGTTTGTTTTGTAATCATAAGCTTAACCTTCCACTAACTAAAGAATTTAAGAAATAGAAGAAAAGAAAATCTGTCTTCTTAGATGTCATAGGGTCCAAAAGTGAGCAGCATTGATTCTAAGGATGTGAAACTAGGAAAACTTCTTTCTCCATCAAAAAAATCGATCATCTCAAGTATTTTCTGGAAATGTGCACGTGGAAACAAAGATGCTCAAAAGTGAGTATCAGTTGTGCTTCCGTATGAGAGTTTGTGGTTCACTGGCTTTTAGTCTGAGGTTGAGCTAGTGAAGAGCTTCATTAAGTACTAGCTGCTCTGAAGTCTTTTCAATTTGTTGTTGCTTACAGGTGTGAGTCATTATTTTTTCACTGTTTTTTGCTTCCTTTTATGGCATTGTTTCATAATCCAGGTAGTGTATTTAGAAAAATGCTCATTTAAAATAGATAATTTGAGCGAGTGACTTTTGATTTCCAGGGGAAGCCTGCATTTCTGGTGTTCATAGTTACTTGCCCTTTATTGACTGAAGAATAGGAGATTTGTGGTTAACTTCTGCAGACCATTAGGGTGTTCAGTGATTGAATAAACAAAGAGTTAGGCTTAATCTATTAGATTTGTTCCTGCCCTACTCCAGGAGAGATTAATGTAGCCAATACCTCTTAGGAAGAAAACCTTTCTTCACATTTAGAATATCTTTCTTATAGGCATAGATAGCACCATTGGTGATGATAATTTGCTGCAGAATGGATGATTGCACCATTTTTTAAAAATATTTTTATTTATTTATTTGAGAGGTAGAATTACAGACATAGGGAGAGGCAGAGAGAGAGAATTCTTCCATCCTCTGGTTCACTCCCCAGGTGGCTGCAACAGCCAGTATTGGGCAGATCCAAAGCCACGGACCAGAAACTTCTTCCAGGTCTCCCATGTGGGTACAGAGGCCCAAGGACTTGGGCCATCTTCCATTGCTTTCCCAGGCCATTAGCAGAGAGCTGATTGAAAGAGGAGCAGCCAGGACTTGATCCGGCACCCATATGGGATGCCCGTGCTGCAGGCAGAAGCTTAGCCTACTACGCCACACTGCCAGCCCCTGATTTCATCATTTTACCCGATGGATAAGTCTCAGATTCATGAGACCAGATTAATAAAGCTGATATTTGAAAGGGCCTGAATGGGTTATCAATTTTGTGTTTATTCATTTACTTATTTGCTCTTATTGTAGAAGTTTTTTTCTTTTTGTGATTTGTTTTTTAAAGGTTTAATTATTTATTTGAAAGGTGGAGTTTGGGGCCGGCACTGTGGTGTAGTGTGTAAAGCCACCGCCTGTACTGCTGGCATCCCCTACAGGTGCCAGTTTGAGTACTGGTTGCTCCAGTTCCGATCCAGCTCTCTGCTATGGCCTGGGAGAGCCATAGAAGGTGGCCCAAATCCTTGGGCCCCTGCACCTGCATGGGAGACCCGGAAGAAGACACTGGCTCCTGGCTTTGGATCAGCACAGCTGTGACCATTGTGACCAATGAGGCCGTGAACCAGCAGATGGAAGACCTCTCTCTCTTTCTCTGCCTCTCTCTCTTTCTCTGCCTCACTGTGTAACTCTGACCTTCAAATATATATATATTTTTAAAGGCAGAGTTACAGAGAAGGAGAGGCAGAGAGAGAGGTCTTCCATCTGCTGGTTTACTCCTTAGTTGGCTGCAATGGCTGGATCTGCGCCGATCTGAAGCCAGGAGCTTCTTCCAGGTCTCCAATGTGTTTGTAGGGGTCCAAGGACTTGGGCCATCTTCTACTGCTTCCCCAGGCCATGCAGAGAACTGGATCAGAAGTGGAGCAGCCGGGACTCAAGCTGGTGCCCATATGGGATGCCAGCACTGTAGTCGGTGGCTTTACCTGCAACACCACAACATCGGCCCCTCTGTGTAGTTTTTGAAGATTGTGGGGAGCGATTCGGACTATACTGTTACTGGAATTAAGACTTATTCTATGCATCTGCTCTCCCACAATATGGCGCTGGGAGAGAAGTAAACAGCTTCCGCACAGCTGCCTCCAGTTCAACTAATAAACTGTAGGACTTGCTCCTGATTGGAGGAGAGCAGCGTACTCGGCGTGTGGGCAGCCGAGTTGGGATTGGCGGAGGAGGACTATAAAGGAGGAGAGAAACGGCATGCACCGGGAACATCTATGGGGAACATCTAAGGGAACCCGTGCAGCCCCCGAGAGAACCAGCCGGCGGTGTGCCGCTCCCCTGCGGAAGTGGGGAATGCGGCCAGGGGGAACTGCCCTTCCACGGAGGTGGAAGGGATAGTAGCCAACCCGGGAAGAACCAGCAGCAAACCCGGGGAGGGCCGAGCAGACGAAAGAACAGCGCAGGGTCCTGTGTCGTTCCTCCACGAAGAGGGGGAGCGACAAAGATGTCTCAGATGCATGAATTTCAGCATTTTTTGGTCCAAAATAAGCTTAACTTTGAATTCTTTCAAACATGAATAGATTTTTGATACTAGAAAATGTGTTTCAGCACACAGCTTGCACTCTTGTCTTACTCCTCTGCACAGGAAGGGGACATTTTGACCTAAGTGTCCTATGTAGCTTTCAGCTGTTTGGCCATTCAGCCTATCCTTTGGCCTCAGCTTGTTCAACTGTAGAATCATAGGATTATTGGTAAAGAAAGCCGCAGAACAGAGCTCACAGGCCTGCGTTGTGGTGCAGTGAGCCAAGCCACCATCTGTGGCACTGGCATCCCATGTGAGTGCCTGCAGTTGCTCGTGGGAAAGCAGTGAAAGATGGCCCAAGTGCTCAAGCCTTTGCTACCTCTGGGAGACCCTGATGGAGTTGCAGGCTCCTGGCTTTGGTCTGGCCCAGTCCTGACTGTTGGGGCCTTTATCTGTCTTTCTCTTTCTCTCTCTCTCCACCCCCTAACCCCCACCTCTTGGCTGTTTATAAACTTTGCCTTTGAAACAAACAAATCTTAAAACAGAGCATCCTTGTGTAATAGCATATATTATAAATACCGGTAGTAACCACTGTATGTGCTTGTGCCTATCGGAACCTGAAATCCAGGATGTGACATTCCAGCCTAGGTGATGGGACACCATAGTGGGCAATCAATCCTTCCTTGAAGCACCTGGGGGCAGAGTGAGGCACAGCACCCAGAGAAGTGGGGCAGTGCTGGGCAGATGCGGAGGAAAGAGTGGTGGGAGGACAGAGTGCAGCTCTATCCCAGGCTGCGAAGTACCCCTTCTGGAAAAGTCTCAGGATTTCCTGCTGGCCGTGCGTCTGGAACCTCCCCTTCCTGTATTCCATCGACAGCCCTTTCCATCTGTCTTTCTCTGTGTGTCTTTAATCAGATACTGAAATCTCACTCTGCCTGCTGAACTATAGAAATACAACCAGATTTACGTAGTTTCACTGCTGAAGACAGTCTTTGCCCTGTGAACCATCCACATGGACCATTCTCCGCTTGTTAGGTGACCCTGCTTTTCTGTGATTTGATCCCTTCTGTGTATCTTTTACACTGAAGAGGGAAATCTCATTTGTCAGTTCTCGATGGGGGTGTTTTGTGGCATACTTCACTGTAGCTTGCAGCACAGATATCTTGTTACATCCTTGGGCTGTAGTCCCAGAGATTGAGTTACTGTAGCAAATTATTTGGACATCTTAAATATTCTTGTCATATTATAGAAATGGCCAGTGGACGTACCAGTTCTTCTTCCTACAAAGTAATGCATGAAAATATATTTGTGTCCAGTGCCTACAGGAAAGTGTGGTAGTGGAAGGTGCTCAACAAATGCTGAATGACTTAGTGAATGGATGTAAGAGACCCAGTTTCATGGCACCCCCTGTGCACTGTGTTGTCGTTAAATTTTCTCCTTAGGTTTTTAAATCTCCTTAGGTTTTTGTAGCCTATATTTGCCATCTATCCGTCAATCCTCTGCTTCTGTAGTTCCTTGATCCGTGATCATATTTTCTACCTTTTATGTGTGTGTGTGAAAGAACTTGGAATTACTTTCCTGTTGCTGCAGTAACAAGTTAGTGACTTAAAACAGTTATTCTCTTACAGTTACGGAGGGTAAGTTGTCACTCAGCCTTCCTGCTTTTGGAGTCTGGAGGAAGAAGCTGTTTCTTTCCCAGCTTCTCCTGCGCTCTTCAGGGTGTGGGCCCTTCTCCTACCCCCTTCAAAGCCACAACTCAGTTTATTCACACTGGCCCAAGCCCCTTTTGTTTCCAAGTCTAGGGATCGGGATGTGGATGTCATTGCTGGGGTGGGGACAAGGCTTTATTCTGACTGTCTCATGCTTCTTCTTTTGTTTATCTCTCTTTTGAAATATAGCTCATTCTTTAAGACATTTCTAGAAAGTTTATCTGAAGCAGGGTGGGGAACATTCGGCCTGCAGGCCCTGGGAGGCCAGCAGAAGTTGTTAGATCTGGCTCTGCCAAGGCAACCACAGGTGGAACTTGAAATTCACTAGACCTATAGCAGGCTCATTATTAAATTGAAAATTTTGCATGCCCTCCAAATGATGTGACAGATAGGCACGTGGTCCTTGTGGGGAGCAGCCCGGACTGGACTGAGTTACTGGAATTAAGACTTATTCTATGCATCTGCTCTCCCACAATATGGCGCTGGGAGAGAAGTAAACAGCTTCCGCACAGCTGCCTCCAGTTCAACCAATAAACTGTAGGACTTGCTCCTGATTGGAGAGCAGCGTACTCGGCGTGTGGGCAGCCGAGTTGGGATTGGCGGAGGAGGACTATAAAGGAGGAGAGAGACGGCATGCAGCAGGAACATCTAAGGGGAACATCTAAGGGGAACATCTGTGCAGCCCCCAGAGAGCCGGCCGGCGGTGTGCCGCTCCCCTGCGGAAGTGGGGAATGTGGCCAGGGGGAACTGCCCTTCCACGGAGGTGGAAGGGATAGTAGCCAACCCGGGAAGAACCAGCAGCAAACCCGGGGAGGGCCGAGCAGACGAAAGAACAGCGCAGGGTCCTGTGTCGTTCCTCCACGAAGAGGGGGAGCGACATAATGGTGCCGTGACTCGGATATGAAGCCTAGGCAGGGCTTAGTGTTGCTCCTCCACGAAGAGGGGGAGCGACATAATGGTGCCGTGACTCGGATATGAAGCCTAGGCAGGGCTTAGTGTCGTTCCTCCACGAAGAGGGGGAGCGACAGTCCTTGGCAGAGAAATGGTTCCCCACCACTGCTAATAGCCTGCTAATCTCCGTCAGTCTCCTCTCTGTTCTCCTTGCATATTGTTGCCTTTCTCATGCCATTTTCTGTGCATCTAAAATACTTATCTATGAGTGTGTTTGTTCTACTTACTTACCACCCAGTGGTGGGCAGAGCAGTATTTGTTTCCTTTCCTGAACAACCAAGTGACCTTGAATTCTTTCTTTCATGTTATTTTGAGTTAAAATAATATTTATTGAATTTCACTTCTCAAGCAATCATTGGTTGTTTTAAAGAAAAACTTATTTTTAGGGATTGTTTTTAGAGTGGCAAGACATTTCAGTCTACATATTTGAAATCCTGGTGTCTTGACAATTAATTTGTAAATTAATGTCTGGCAGGCGGATGGAGGACAAGCTTTAATTTTTAAAAGTTGGCTGATGCAGAGTGGTGCAGGGGGCTTGTGGCTTCTGTGTGTGAGTTGCGAATGTATATGCATTCAACATTTGTGGGAATACCCTGAAACTGATGTGTATAGGTTACATTTCACAAAGAATCTAAATAAGGCTGCTTGGTAACTCTGCTTAAAATGGGGACCAACAGTTTATATGTTTGGGGCAAAAAAGGTTTGACATGGGGCCGGCATTGTGGTTTAGTGGGTAAAGCCTGTGATGCCAGCATCCCATATGGGCGGGCGCTGGTTCAAGGCCCAGTTGCTCCACTTTCTATCCAACTCCCTGCTGATGTGCCTGGGAAAGCAGCAGAGAATGGCCCCAGTGCTTAGGCTCCTGTACCCACATGGAAGATCTGGAAGAAGCTCCTGACTGCTGGCGTTAGCTTGTCCAGCCCTTGCCGTTGCAGTGATTTGGGGAGTGAATCAGTGGATGGAAGATATTCTCTCTCTCTCTCTCTCTCTCTGTCTCCCTCCCTCCCTCCCTCCCTCCTTCCCTCCTTCTCTGTCTCTGTGTCTCTATCTCTTCCTCTGCATAACTCTGGCTTAAAAATAAATAAATAAATCTTAAAAAAAAAGATTTGACTGGGACAATGTCTTGAAAAGTAATGTGAAAATTATAAATTTATTCTTAGTGGTAATTTTTAAATAATAAAGAATGGCCTTTGCCACAGCTCAATAGGCCTCCGCCTGCGGTGCCAGCACCCTGAGTTCTAGTCCTGGTCAAGGCACCGGATTCTGTCCCGGTTGCCCCTCTTCCAGGCCAACTCTCTGCTGTGGCCCGGGAGTGCAGTGGAGAATGGCCCAGGTGCTTGGACCCTGCACCCCATGGGAGACCAGGAGGAAGCACCTGGCTCCTGCCTTCGGATCAGCGCCGTTCGCCAGCTGCAGCGGCCATTGTGGGGTGAACCAATGGAAAAAGGAAGACCTTTCTCTCTGTCTCTCTCTCACTGTCCACTCTGCCTGTCAAAAAAATAAAAATAAAAAGCAATAACATAGTTTGTGATCCATAGATATCAATACATAATTATTCGTATTGCAGAGAGTATGCTTTCAAACTGCTGTAATAGGACCTGGTTTTCCAGTATGATCTTCTGAGAAGTTCGTGTAGGTCATCATAAAACTTCTTTGGTAATGCCTTACTGTTTGTTTCAAAATAAGCCCAGACCCTGCTCTTCCTCCATTCCCTCCATGTTAGGATTCTGGGAGGGGAGCATCATCTGACAGGCTATTTGATATTCACAAAGGAGTAGACTTTGCACTGTTGGAAATAGGCCAGTGTTGGAAAATATTTATTGATTAAAAATAGATTTTGAAATGTAAAATGTATAACTATTATAGTCTTAATTGATGTGATATTTCTGTGCTAAATTTTAAAATGCATATTTTGAAGCTTTATTTGTATATTTGAAAGGTGGAGTGAGAAAAAAAAGAGATCTTCCATCTGCTGGTTTACTCCATAAATGGCTTCAACCCAACAGTCAGGGCTGATCCAGACTGAAGCCAGGAGCCCCGAACTCCGGGGTCTTCCATGTGGGTGGCAGGGAGTTCCTCACAAGCACATTAGTAGGGAGATGGGTCAGAAGCAGAGCAGCTGGGGCTGGAACCGGTGCTCTGACATGGGATGTAGGTGCTACAGGCTGTAGCTCAGATCGCCACACCACAACATTGGCCTTAAAATTTTATATTCTAAAAGCTCAGTCTTTACAGTGACATTTTTCTCAAGGTTTTAATCTTTGATTTTCTTGATTTATTTAATTCTTAGCAAACAGAAATGGAGACCTCAAGTACAGCAGATAGATTGCAACCTACATTCAAGTTGAGGTCTCAGATGTCAATGAAGTACAGTGGGACTTGGGTGCCTGTCTCCTGAGAGATGTGGATGACTGGACTTAATTCCTGCATCCACACTACTGAAATGTGTCTTTCCTTTATGAATAGCTGTCTTTTATTTTTTTCCCTCCAGCAGGTGGGAGAATAGGCATCAGATTTTTGAAAAATATTTTAATGCCTTGCATATTATGGGTATTAAAAGAAAGTACTTCACTGTTGCATTTGGAAGTGAATTGATCCCTTTGTCAAACTTGCTTCCTAGCACATGACCCCAGACCAGTGGTTAGATCCGTTAGCTTGGACACAGTCTCTTCCTTCGTGTGTGCTTTTCGTGCATCTCGATCTAGGTTTAGTTGGGTGAGTCAACTCATGAAAGACAAGTTTACCTTTTCCTATTCATTGGGCTTTATGTATCTATTTCAAGAAATTATCAAGGACCAGATCTCTTCAATGTAGAGCTGGATTCCATTGGACATTTTGTAAACTTAATTTCTGTCATTGCACAGTGGAAACACACTGTCTCACACACAAAGGTTGATTTAAATATTTTGTTGGAACAGGCAAACAACTACTTTATTCTTTTTGTTCCAAATTATCAACAAATTTTTTCAGTAATTTTTTTAATTGGCAGATTATTTTTTGTTATCAGAACACTTTTCTTGATTTGAATTTTTTGAGTGATTTTGCCTTTTAAATAAGTTGCTTAAGGAAGTAGCTCTAAAGACAGATCATCGTCCCTCTACCCCTCCTGGACTTTTGGGACTAATATAATCCCATATAAACCCTGCTTTATAAAAAACAAAAGGGGGGAATGTTAGGAAACTGGCGCAGTTTTAGCCAGGTGGCCGCATGGCCCAGCTACCTGAGCCAGGCTCCACCCCCATCCTAATGGGATTCGCTGCTCCTGCTTCCCTGCCTGTCCTCAGGCGAAGTTTTAAAAGAGCCTTTTCCTGAACACGTGCTCTCTTGGCTCTTGGTTCTTCTCTCCTGCTCTCTTGGCCCTTCTCTTGTCTCTCTTCTCCCTCCTCTGTCTCTGTCTCTCTTACAGTCTCCTTCTCTTTTTCCTTCACCACCCCTTCACTCCGGTCTGTAAACCCTTTCCCTTAAAAAAAAAAAAAAAAAAAGTGAATTCTTTAAAATACTCCTGAAGAAAACATACCAGAAATGGCCCGAGTCTCTCATTGCCCTTGGCCTTAGGACATAGATTCTGTGCATAGATTTCTATGCCTTCATTAGTAAAGAAATGTGTGTCAAACCTATTTTTCTTGCTGATTGCTTTGTCTTCTCATCACTTTTTTGTCTTGTCTAAAGGTAAGTTCCTGGACGGAGTGGAACTAGTAGCAGTGGAAGTGCTAATTTAAGTGGTAGTTGGTGATATTTAAATCATTCTCCACCCTTAGCATTCTTTCCTTATCATGTTCATTTCCTCTAACTTTATTTCATTGTATTTTCAGTCTCTTATGTCCTCTAGTTTGTTTTATTTCCCCAATTTTGTAGTTGACTTGAATGAACTCCAATCTTGTTTATAACAAAGTGATATAAATTGCATCATGAACCAATTAAAAATTATATGCAAGACAAGAAAATAAGTTGCTTAAAAAGATCCTCTTGTTTCTCAGTTTGCTGTCAATGTTTCTTAAAGCCATTTTGAGTTTTGTAAACATTCTAGGCTTATTTCCGATTCTGAATCTGTGTGCAAGTGTATTGTACCATGGATATTTTTTAAATGTTTATTTTATTTCTTTTGCATGAGAACAGTATTTTCTCACTCAAAATTTGCAAATAAATATCTAAGTATAAACATGGTAAAAGTAACACATTGGTGGGCATTTTATTTCTCAAGCATGTTTAAAATATGGAAGTGGCATACATTATTTAAAAGTTGAAAGATTGTAAGTTTCAGCTCATCATTTGTACTTTTATATAAATCATTGTTATAATAACCACCCAGCAGGCCTCAAAAGGATAATCTTGCAAATTTCATGCAGCATTGTGGTTGCACAATAACTTAATTGAGTAAGGACATGAAAAAGGGAAAGAAAGAAAATTTTAATTTAGCTAAGTAATTATTTTTTAAGTGAGATAAGTTAAAGTTGCTTTGATTGACAGGACAACCAGAAGGGTCAGTTATATCAATTTGGAGAGAGAAAATGTTTCTTAATGTTTCTGTTTCATGGACAGAAATATAATTTAGATTAGAACAAGCGGATTGAAAAATGCGTGCAAATGCTTTAGGAGTTATGTCAGGTCTTCTATTTTACTTTTGTAAATTGTGTTAGGACTACTGTTGGATTTATGCTGTAAGATTAGCCAACTACTGTGTTTGCCCTAAGTTGGAAGGAAGGTTTGTTCGTTTATTTATTTTAAAAAATATGTCTTTATTTGAAAAGCAGAGAGAGAGATGTAAAGACAGAGTTCTTCCATCTGATGGCTGTGGTGGCTGGGGCTGGGCTACCCAGAATCCAGGAGCCCAGAACTCCATCTGGATTTCCCATAGGGGTGGCAGGGGCCGAAATCCTTGGGCCAATTTCTGCTGCCTTCCCAGGAGTATTAACAAAGGAGGTGGATTGAAAGCAGAGCAGCTGAGACTGGAACTGGCACTCATATGGGATGCCCGTGTCATAGGCCACAGCTTAACCTGTGCCATAATGCCAGCCCCGTTTTTTTTTGTTTGTTTTTTTGTTTTTGTATGTAATAACTCTTTATAGTGTTAACACCCCCAAAAGTGAATTCTCTTGCTTGATGCACAGGAAGCGAATTATTGACCCTAGGTAGGTAGAAGAAAAGAGGTATTTGTTGCAAATAGCAGAGTAAGGGGCCAGAGAACTATTGCTTAATTCCTGGGCTCCCCAAGGATTTGGGGGAAAGGTTCTTATTGGTTGAAGTTGGGCTTGGGAGGTGTGTGTTCAGCTCATGTCCAGGTACCTGGTTGGTTCATGGTGCTTGGGACCCTCCTTTGATTGGTCATATCATGTGCTTTTGGGAATTCTGATGATGGCAGAGTGGGCTGCAGTTATTCTAAGGGCTACATGCAAGTGGTGGTTACTTTGTGCTCAGGGCCTAGAGTTCTGGGAAAGAAACACCTCAAGAGAAGACCGGACATCAAGATGTTATCCCTAGGGAGTAGTAGTGACCTTGTGAGTCTTAGGTCCAGGGGTCCTGTAGGGCTGGCTGCACCATGACCTCAGCTTAGTGAGTTAATTTTAGTAAAATAACTTTAAAGGAGAGAGACTAGGAGCCCATGGGAGACCAGGACCTGGTCATAGCTAGGATCTGCATCAAAGGCACTGCAGAGGGATGCGACTTCAGTACATTCTTTATCTGTGAAACTTCGAGTGACTGCAATCATGGTGCTTCCACTCGGAGTCCTCCCACTCACGGGTTCCCTGTGCCTGTAGGTTGTGTGCTGGGCGTGTGTTTTAGGCACAAAGGAGACAGCAGCAGTGAAGAAACCAGTTCCCATTTTGATAGTGCCTATCATCTGGTGAGGACGTGCAGACAGGAAAATGATAACAAGTGAAGAAGATAATTTCAGATGGCACCATGCACTGCAGACCAGACGAAATAGCATGGCCTTGCCACGGTGGCCAGGGAGACCTCAGTGCTCTGCAGGAACTCCTGGGGTAAAGACAGTGCTGAGGGAAGGAGCAGCCTGCACTGAGGGCTGCCGGGGGGTTGAGCTTGTCATGTTTGAGGGTCTCTCCTGCAGGCGAGTGTAGCTGGGGAGGGAGATGGCGCCCAGCTTTCTGGCCTGAATGGCCAGCGCTGCCATTTTCTAAGAGTGAGTACAGAGAGACTTGAGGGAAAGGTGAGCCCCGTCTGTCTCAGTGGTTGTGGGACAGCAGGTGGAGAGGACCTGGAGGAGGGTGAACTCCAACACTTTATTTAGCAAGGTCCTTTGTGTCCTTCACATGGATTTTTTGTTTATCAAATTTATTGTAAGTTTCCTCCAAAGTCCAGTTATCTTTCCCCCCCTTCAAAATAGAAAGTCTTTCTTTTGCATTATAAAAGCATAAAGTGAATATTTCCTCTAATCCTCCCTCTGAATAGAAGCACTGTTAACAGTGCGACTAAGCCAAAGGTCCATTTCAAGGCTGCATCCCTGGGAGACGCTTCATCCCTTGCTCTCTTTGTTGTGAGGAAGCCCTCTCAGCTCTCGCATCCTCTCCTGCATTAACCCTGGGCTCTGATCTCTCAAGGAGCAACTGCTTGTTGAGCAAGGAAATGCTCTTACGGCTGCTAACACTCTTTCATGCACATTACAAGCACGTGGGTGGGATTTGTCTCTTTCTTGCCTTTAAAACTTTTTTTTTTAATAAAATTTATTTATTTGAAAGACAGATATCGTGTCTGCTGGTTCACTTCCCAAATTCCTGCAATAGCAGGGTGAGTCAGGCTGAAGCCAAGTGTACAGAACTCAGTCCAGCTTTCCCATGTGGCTAGCAGGGACCTCAGTCCTTGGGCCATCCCTTGCTGCCTCCCAGGAAGCAGGAATGGAGAGAAGATTTGGAACTGGAACCCAGGTTCTCTGTGTGGGATGTGGGTGTCCCAGGTGGCAGCTTAGCTGCTGCACTTGGCACCCCCTCCTCCCTGCCTTTTTGGAACCGTGTGCATGTTGCCTGTATGCAGTGCTCACGGTGTTGGTCTTCAGCATGGAGTGGGTGTGTGTGTTTCTCTTTTCCCAAAGAGGTGACGTGAGCACACTAGCTGCTGTTTTGGAGACGTGGTAGTGTGAGTTATTTTGACTTCTCTTTTTGTATGTCACTCAGTAGACCTGAGGAAATCTGATCGCCCAGCTCCTCCAGTTCCTGTTGAAATGCTGTATGCACACCATTACCAGTTAGGTACTAAATCCCATAGGGTCTGCTGGGAAAAGAAGTTTGAAGAAAAAACTTCAGATCATCCTTTCGTGGCATATTCTTATCTGATATTGAGGATGTAGAGGAGAATAAAATGCCTCAATATGTCTATGATGCATATTACTGGTTAGATGAATAAAAACTGAGTGTATTTTTAGTATACCTTTTTGTTCTTTTTAGTATTCTATACCTTAGCATGTGGTGCTTCAGAAGATTAACTTTTCTATTTTGTATTTTACAGTGGGTTAGATTGCATCCAGGAAGAAAATCCTTTGTTTGCTTTGTTTTTAAAATGTTGTGTGCAAACTTCACGTATTTTAATTGTGTAAGTTCCTTTGCATTGAATTTAAGAGACCCAGAGTTCCCTTTGAGCTATCTGCCACAGACAACTTACTTCTTTGAGTCAACACATGTTTAAATGACTAAATTAAGGAGTGAAGGAGTGAATCTTGGGAAAAACTGACTTTGTGATCTGAATTGTTTGCTGGTATCTACAGTTGATCAGGGATTTGTGTTCTGGTGTTCTTGGCTTCTCAGAGTGCTATTTTTGCTAAATTTATGTGTGTGGTTTATAGGTGTGTGTGTGCTTCTGGGGAGTGTGCTCATATTATATCTGGATCTCATTTGAATTTACGGATCTTAGAATATTCAGAACTTCTCACACAGCATGTGTGTGCTAATACGGTGATTATCTAGTTTTTCTTGGAAATATTAAAAACTTGCAGCTGACTTTGCTTAAAAGGAAAGGACAAATTGCACAGAAGCGTGGTGTTGACCAGCAGACAAACTCCTGTCTCTCCCTGCCTGAATTTCTGTTATTCTGTCACTGGTGCCCATTCGTGGGCTGTGGCAAGTAGGGCTGATGTGGCTATGCTGAGCCCTACACAGACCCAGGCTACTATCCTTTTCTTACTTCTGCTATTCAGTGCTTTTTTTAAAAAACAAACAAACAAACAAAAACACCTGGGTGTCATATGTTTGTTGTTCCTAGTGAGGTGGGTCCTGTATCTGCATTCCAGCCTGGCTTGATGGGATTTCAGGAGTGATGAGGTGTGAGTGAGGGCCTGTGGATGCTGACCATGGAGTACTTTGACTTTGGAACAGCTTTTCTTGGCGTCCTGCGGGCATTCCCCCTTTCTGTTTGGGTTTGAAGTTGACGTCCAGAGGAGTGACGGGACTTGCTCGTGATGCCATGCGAGTGAGGGAGTCTTGAGGAAACCCTGGTTCTCTTAGAATGGTCGCAGATTCTGCAGAAGTGATTCCCTTCCTTATGACTAAGTTTGACTCTCTATCCTTGAGGTGAAGGAGGTTTGGAAGCACTGTGTAAAACCACTGTGATAAAATATGGGGATACATCTTTCAAGCTGTAGCTGCTGCCTTGCTTCTGACCCTCCTGTGTGCTTGATGTGGTCAGTCTTCATTTCTCTCGGTCACCAGGTTGCCCCCAACGATGAAGCTGTGGTGACGCTGTTGTGTGAGTGGGCCGTGAGCTGCAAGCGGTCGGGCAAGCACAGGGCCATGGCAGTGGCCAAACTCCTGGAGAAGAGGCAAGCGGAAATCGAGGCCGAGGTAGGTTCAGCTTGCTTCCTTCCTGTCGAATGAATGCCATGATTCCAAAGTACTGTTGGGCGGATGCCTACTGCTTATTCTTAGGTTCTTTTTGTGGGCCTCTTTAGGCTGATCACCACCAAAAATCTGTGTTCTGGACTAATTAAAAATAGATCTTTTACAAGAAGACCTTAATGTCTGATTTAATACAAAGAAATCTTATTTTAAGAGGCTGATAGGCAGAACACATACACATGTAAACATACAAAACTACGTAACAAACACCAACAGGAAATTTAGAGTTGCATGATATTTTAGTGAGTTTGGAAATATTTTCATGAGGCAGCTGTGGGATTATAGATTCCAATTTGTGTCAATTTTTGAGATTATATTTGGGCTCCAGAGAGTTTCTGAAGTATTGAGATTATAAAGAAAGAAAGAGAGCTACCTTCATCGAGATTAGCTTTTGTGGGTGGGAAATCTTTCCTGCCAGATGTTAGCAGGGACCGCATACAATTGGCCAGGCCCTGGCCCTCTGCTTCTCTCACTGGAAAGCCTCGGAGCGCCCCTGTCTCTTCTCTGCTTCCCGTTGTGTTCTCCATCTTTCTCTACCCAGCAGCCAGAGTGACCTTTCCCAGAGCACACAGCTCACCTGCTGCCCTCCCCAGAGCGCTCTCCTGGCTCCGTACGCGGCCTGCAGAGCCTCACCTGAGCTGGCCCGGCCTGCCTTTACCATCTCCGCTTGCTCCCTTCTCCCCTGGGTCTAACTGCAGCCATCGTAGTCTGCTCCCCAGCAGCACAGAGCTCACTCTTGCTGGATGCCTTTGCTCACCCCGTTCCTTCTGGTGGCGAGCTCTGCTGGGCAGTCTCTCCATGGCAAGCTCCTTTGAGGTCATTCCCGTTTCAGGAAGTGGCACTGCCTGTCCAGCTCCCCTGGTTAACCAGTGTCGCCTCGGGAGGGTCTTCCATTACCACATGGCCTGATGTGAAGGCACCCACTCACCACTCAGCCACTCTTTCTCACGTCACTGTTGTACTTTCCTCCAAGCCGTGCGTGTTAGTGCTGTTTGCTTATTATTTGATAGCTGTTGTCTCTTTCAGTATAAGCTTGAGGACAGGGCCTTTGCCCATTCTGTTCAGTGTGTGTGTGTCCCTATCACCCAGAGTAGTGTGCCGTGCTTAGGAGATGCCGAGATAATGTTAGCTATGGAAATTTTAAAAAAATATTTTATTTATTTGAGAGGTAGAGTTACAGACAGTGACAGGGGGAGACAGAGAGAAAGGTCTTCCATCCACTGGTTCACTCCCCAAATAGCTGCAATGGCCAGAGCTAGGCCCATCTGAAGCCAGGAGCCGGGAGCTTCTTCTGGGTCTCCTACGTGGGTGCATGGGCCCAAGTGCCTGGGCCATCTTCTACTGCTTTCCCAGGCTGTAGCAGAGAGCTGGATCAGAAGAGGAGCAGCCGGGAATCAAACTGGCACCCATATGGGATGCCGGTGCCACAGGCGGAGGCTTAGCCCACTGCACCACAGTGCTGGCCCCAGCTATGGGAATTAATGAACACTCAGCTGGCTATGTTGCTGATAATATACCTACTTCCTCTGAAGCCATTAAAGAATGAAAATGGAAGAGCATGCTTCTCCTTTGTTGGGAAAGAAGAAGCAAACAAAAGACCATATTGTTGAAATTGGGGTTTGCAGATACTGATAGTAAGTTGTAAACAAATGGCTCCTTGTACAACATGAAAACCGGGAAAAACCTTTCATTGCTCTTTTCTGTACTTTATGAAAAGACAGACTATTCTATGGTGAATTGCAATGAATGAACTTCAGTAATTAGAGCTGAGTTTTTTTTTTTTATTTTTATTTTTTATTTTTTTTGGACAGAGTGGACAGTGAGAGAGAGAGACAGAGAGAAAGGTCTTCCTTTGCCATTGGTTCACCCTCCAATGGCCGCCGTGGCCGGCGCGCTGCGGCCAGCGCACCGCGCTGATCTGAAGCCAGGAGCCAGGTGCTTCTCCTGGTCTCCCATGGGGTGCAGGGCCCAAGTACTTGGGCCATCCTCCACTGCACTCCCTGGCCACAGCAGAGAGCTGGCCTGGAAGAGGGGCAACCGGGACAGAATCCGGCGCCCCGACCGGGACTAGAACCCGGTGTGCTGGCGCCACAAGGCAGAGGATTAGCCTAGTGAGCCACAGCTCTGGCCTAGAGTTGAGTTTTAAACTGTTTCTTCTCTAGTTTTCTAGTAAGTTCTTTCTTTAAGAATGTAGAAGTGAACGGCTTCTTCAGACGTATTTCATGAATTCTGGAGATTAGCAGTGGTTCTGAGAGATGTTAGTGGTGAAGTGTGGTAAATGAAAGAATGTTATTAGAGGATTATATTAGCTCTCTCATTGACACCGTACTTGTCCAAACACACCCATACCTACTTCCTGACAAAAGTACACAAACACAAAAAAAGTCAAATTCAATAACATATACTCAGCTCTTTCCCAGGGGAAATACAGTTAACCATGAGCTATTTAAATACTAAGACAACCTGAAATTATTGTGTACCAGTTTTATACAGGGCAGTGAATAGTTTATTGTGCTATGTCATATATTTGATGTGTACTCATATAGTGCTATTTAGAAATTAATTCACGTGAATAATTTTTTAGGGCTGCTCTTTGATATAATTTGAATTGTTTTTGGGTGATGACATTTACTTAAGTATGGTACAGAAACTTCAGTTTTACATGTATTGTTTAAGAACTTAAATGCTAATTAAAAGCTAACAAATTCATGACTCACGAGTCTGTTTCTCTGCTGTGACTGACTATGCCTATGACTTCATCCGCAGAGATGTGGGGAATCAGAAGTCTTGGATGAGAAGGAGTCTATCTCTTCAGCCTCTCTTGCTGGTTCCAGTTTGCCTGTTTTCCAGAATGTTCTGTTAAGATTTTTGGATACACAGGCTCCCTCATTGTGTAAGTAAAGAAAGCTCTTTGCTTCTAGATCTTAAATAAGGGAATTGACCTTTTTGTGAGCAAATTCCTCCCTCCTCCCTTTTTTCTTCTTATTTGCATGTTACTTAAGCTTCTTGGCACTAGAGATAATATGTGTTTTATTGAGCAAAATTTAAAAGCATGTTTTTTATTGGAGGCATTCAGGCGATTTTAAATGAGTTAAGCTTCCAAGACTCTAAAATTTCCAGATTTTAATCATTTAAAAATTGTTACCTCATTCCCTTATATTTGGTGTGCTCATTTTTGCTTTTTAGATATTTTTGCACTGAAATAGAAGAGCTAGGGCCCTGTGACCCTCATTTGTATATTGTAACTCACTATTTTCTTGGTGTAGTTTTCTAGATTTCTGATTTCCTATTTCTTGCTCTTAAAAGATGGGAAAACCAACTAGAACCAGTTTATAACCAAGGCCTTGATATAAAGGACTATTTAATAAAGATGGTTGGCTGTCTTGCTGCACTTTCTTAGACATTTCTGGCAACTCAAGCACTTCCTTTCTGTTCTTTATTTTATTGTTCATGCTGGGTTGTAGGTATGTGGAATAAACAGCCACCCAGGGGTTCATGGTGTGAGTGAACTATGTAGTGAGCTATGTAGACTTGATAGTATTCTGAGATTTTTTTCTATAAAAATTTTAAAAATTTGTATTTAATTTTTATTTGAAACACAAAAGAAAGAGACAGAAAGAACTCCCATTTGCTGATTCATTCCCCGAATACCCACAACAGCCGAGGCTGGGCCAGGCTGAAGCTAGGAACCAAGAACTTAATCGAGGTCTCCCATGTGGGTGGGTGGCAGGGTCCAGGTACTTGAGCCATCGCCTGCTGCCTCCCAGGCTGTGTATCAGCAGGAAGCTGGAACCATGAGCACAGCCAGACTCCCACCAGGGACTCCAGTGCTGATGCAGGCCTGTTAACTGCTGCTCCAAATGCCTACCCTTAGACTGCGATTTGCACATGAAGAAGTACAGCAGAGAGGATCTTAGGCTACGTGGAGACGGAAGAACGTGAAGAGGCTTTTGCAGAGAAGAAAGAGGCAAATCAGCAGGAAGTGGGACTGCCTCTGTGCTTTGAGGAGAGGTCTTGGTGTGGGTTAGATGAGGCCAGGGGATGTTTTTGTTCAGGGCGCTGTGATTGAGTTACTCAGAGAGGGAGAGCCGGCTCTGGAGCCAGGCTGTGGTTTCGTGGACAAGCAAGCAGGAAGGACAGAGGAGAACTGACAGGAGCACTTTGTGGAGTCAGGCCTGGAAGTCGGCAGTTCCAGCTGCTGTTCCGCCCTGGGGGAGAATGCCGCTTCGCCCCTCGCTTCCCTTCTGCACTCCTGTTCTTTCTACTTCTGTGCCTTCGCGGGTCTGGGTGTTGCACTTGCCGTCTGTGAGAAGATGGTGTTTTGCTCCTCCGGGTAGAAGCTGCCGGCCTCTGAGTGCCATGGTGAGGAGAAGAAGCTCGGAGGCTCAAGGCTGAGGGAACTGAGCTGCCCCTTCCCCATTCCCCGGGGAAATCTCTGTCTCCATGTGGTTCTTGTGGATGGTACCAGAGGTGGCAGGCCGAGTCTGAAAATGTTTTGTCTTATTGCAGCGGCACTGATAGGACGTTGTAGAGCACAGTTCCAGATCTTCAGGTCATAACGTGCGCGAAGTAGATTGATTGGCAATAGCAGAAAAGACTGCACGCTCCATCTGTGTTCTTTGTATCCCATCTCCCCTTAATTTTCAGGTGATCCCACTTAATATATGTTTTCACAGGCTATTTACATTGTAGTTGTATTGTAAAGTCTCCTTTGCAAAAATGCACACATCTACCCGAAAGTGCACAGATACACTTAAGGTATAAAAGTAGTCACCAAGTCTTTTTAATAGTGAAACTGGAGAACAGAAGAATAGCCCTGTTTTCTTTTTCTTCACCTGGATTTTTCTTTGTTTACATTACCACTTAAATGGTTATTCCTCTTTTCAAGAACTGTGCTCAGTGCTCAGCACACTGAATACAATTTTTCACTTGGAGTTGGACGATCAAAACCTGCCTCTCAGCTCAGCTCTGTGCAAAACGCTAATATTAGCCTCAGTAAATCTTTTGTTTTGTTAAAGCAAGGATTACCACTGAAAAGTAGGGAAAATAGTGTGCAGCCTTACTAATGAGCTAATTTTTCCACTGGGCTAAGGAATTCCTGATGGAATTCATTTCTCCACAGCGGATCCCAACAGTGAATGTGAAAAGGTGGAATTTGTGAATCTGGTGCTGCTCTTCTGTGAGTTCATCCGCCATGACGTCTTCTCCCATGACGCCTACATGTGCACCCTCATATCGCGAGGAGACCTGTCGGTCACGGCCTCCACCCGGCCACGGTCGCCAGCCGGGGAGAATGCAGATGAACACTATTCAAAAGACCATGATGTGAAGATGGAGGTATGGCCCTGCAGGTGCAGCCGATGCCCTGCTGGGGAATCTCCTATCCATGGAGAGTTTGGTGATGGGAGGGGGATCTTGCTGCAGACCCAGGGTCTCTCTGCTCCGCACTGAGAGTTCCAGTTTCCTGTTGGTTCTCAAAGACTGATTAATGAGAAGATGAGTTAGGCCATGCAGTTTTTTCATAGGATTGGGATTACACAAAAGGCCTTAAAAAGTTCATGGACAAGTGGATTATAAGATAAAGTTCATTTTGAGGAATTTTTGAGATTCACCTATAGTTTTTCCATCGTATGCCTTTCCCATGAACTTTCTGAAGACCGCCCCGTTTGCTTCTGGTATTATATTTTTTACCTTCCAGTTTTCCTTTAACAGTGCACCTCAGAATGACGTGTTTTGACCCTGATGTTCCAGCCAGGTTTTTAATGCGAAGGAGCATCTTTCCCCCGATGTGTCATCTGTCACTTAATCACTCTTTGATATGCAACAGGAAGTTCTGAGTTACACTGTAAAATCCCATATTTCACTTCAACTAATTCAAGATCTAATCTCTCTTTTTTCAAATGTGGCAGAGTAGTTCTTTTTACCTGACTATTTTGTGCTGTATGACTTTATTATTTTCTGCCAAATGCTGATACTTTGGACACTTTTCTAGGTACTCACTGAAGTTTTCATGGTAAAACAGGTGCAACTGGTGTTGGGAAATTGTGACAGTTCCTTAAATATAAGGCCTCATGTTGGTTCTGAGAGAGTTTAGGCATATACCATTAAGATAACCTGGCCTTTTAGGATTATGGAGTTAGACTGATAGTTTTTACTCTTAAGATTTTTATTTTCCAATTAGAGTAGGATTTAAAAAATTATTTTTAATGTAAATATTTTTGTTTTATAGGTTGTTCACGGTAGAAACTAGTTAAAACTTAAATTCTTCTACCTATTTATATGTTTCCTAGACTTCTACTTTTTCTTTTCTATTTAGTATCAAGGGGTCCTTTTCCCCCTCAAGGTATCTTTTATTTTAGGTATAAATTTAGATTTTTTTTCTTCTAAGAAAACAACTGGGCATATAAGTAGGAATAGCTCAGAGAAGGAAATTATGGTAATGTGAATGAGAATCTTAGTGTGTTTTCCCCTGAAAACATGATGGAAGTTAAAACTGTCCCCTCATGAGGGCAAGGAATGTGACTTCCAAGCAATGCTTGCTTTAAAACTTCTTTTAATTTTGGGGGTGGAGAGAAAGACAGTGGAGGAAAAAAAGATGTAGAGTGGTTAAAAGAAATCTCACTATCACGTTTCAGCTTCAGTGTCTTAACTGCGATCTGCAATGTAACATTCTTTCTCTGGTGATTATCAGGAGCAGAGTATTATGGCGCATATGGGCATTGACTCAGGACCCACTAACATTTTTGATGAAGTAGACAAGAGTGACTTTAAAACTGACTTTGGTTCGGAATTTCCAGTAGGTTCAACCTTTGATTCTTCTTGACAGTTAACCCACCTACTCCCACCCCAACTTGTCTCACTGCTTCTGTTGCTTGTCCCATCTCCCAGAATGAGTCTTGCACTGTGATGTAAATGTGACCCTACCATGCTCCCGCCTGCCTTCAGGACCCTTGTCATCTCATGTGGTTGTCTCAGTTCAGGTCATCCTCAGTTTGGGTTGCATTGCTTCCTTGGTACATTATAACACTCTTGTCCTCCTGGTTGACTGTCTATGACTCTTTTGTTCATTTTGAGGTCATCATGTCTCAGGGCTGTGTGACTGCACTGTCATCCGGACAGCCCATGCTCATTTGCTGTGAATGTCTTGAGCTTCTAAAAACCAGCTTTCATGGTTCTGCACTAATTAGATATTCATTTTTCTGCTTTGTCACAGGGTAGTTAAAATGTGTCTCATGGGTCTCAGTGTATAACTCTTTATAAAAACCATATTGCATGGGGTACAGATTAAACCTTTTACATCTGTCACTCGTTAGTCTTAGTAGTCAATGACTATTATATATGTTTCTGTAGGAAATTTAGCTCTGAGTAAAGCTCTTAACCTATAAGACTGTGTTTAATCCCAGGTCCTCTGGTAATATAGACACATTTTTTTGTTGCATGGACTTTTTGTTTTCTCATTTTAAAAAATAGAGGGTGATACTGTTAGATGTGCACTGTTCTGAATTTGAATTTTGTGGAAATTAACAAAATTTCTTCATGTTGTTTGTGGTTAAATAGGAAAAGGTATTGTCTGGCTGTCTTGTGTGTTTTAAGTTCTGGTATGTAACATTGTATTTAGTTTTGGCCTCTTTCATTTACAATCTCTAACATTTGTTTTACATGACTTAGATTTTTTCCCCCATGCCTGGAGAGTCCTGTGAGAATGCCAACCCTTCCTTGGGCAGAAGAATGTCAGTTAACAGTGAGAAGTTGGTGAAGAGGGAAAAACCGAGGGAATTAATTTTCCCATCTAATTATGACCTCCTCCGTCACCTGCAGTATGCAACACATTTTCCTATACCTCTGGTAAGTCCCTGCTCCAATCATTTGACACCTTGATTACTTATTATAAGATCATTCAACTTTGAGTGTCAGATTGTTCAACTGCTTTTCTGACTGATAGCAGGTAAGCTTTTGCATTTGCTGCTGCTTCAGTCATAAATCTGATCATATAGTTTGTTTATTGAGGTCGTCTGAATTTCTGGTGTGGTGTCAGTGGCTGGATAGATTTTAACAGAATTTTATGTATTAGTATCTTGTTTCAAGAACATTTGAATTGCTGCAAATGATGTCTACATGTTTTTTCTTACACCAGATTGAAAGTTGTTTACCAAGCAGCTTTTATGTGCAATATTTTTTGATTTGTGCTTCTGGTATTACACAGATGAATAAGATTTTTGGGGACACAAGAAAGATGAATGAGATAGGAGAGAGATAAATGTCTATCAAGTGGCATGTAGTTCTGTTAGTGCAGTGATTGAGTTAAAACCCAGGCGCTAACTGGAAGGTGAACTCACATTCCTGTACCTTCCACATGTGCAGAATGAACAAATAGAAGGCAGGCAGGCATCTGATTGGGCAATCGGCTGACTTTGTAGAAGAGGTTGTGTGTGAGTTGGATTTGGACCTGTTGTATTTAGGAACTGGATAGCACGTGAGAAGTGGTTGGCAGGAAGTTTATTTTTGACAAATGTAGCGTGGTTGTGTACTGCTTTAACCTTAGGAGAGACTGGATGAATTGTATATAGAAATTCTCTATACTGTGCTTGCAACTTTTCTGAAAAAACTGAAATTATACCAAAAGGAAAAAGTTCAAGGGGAAGGTAAGTAAAGTGAATATGGCAAAATGTTGGAATGGTTGGAGGGTTCTCTGCTCCTTTCTTGGAGAGGCAGAGCTCTGAAGATCTTCCTCCTCTGTGCTCGTGCTCGTGGGTGTCTTAGCAAGGCAGTAAGCACCAGCTGATTTATTCTGCTGTTCACATGACCTTTCGGGACAGTCACTCCCAAAGTTGTCCATTCCAAGGTCTGTGCACTTAGAAGAAAGCCAGAATGATTTCCAATGACCGGGTCGCCTCACAACATTACTCAACCATGAAACATCTGCTAGACCACTGATGTTGTAAGATACAAGGTTTTAATAAGCTCCCACCACCAATTGTCCTAACCCACCTTTCCCCAAGAGTGCAATTCAGAAGAAGCTGTCAGTAGGGGAAATAAAAACATGTGCTACCACGACATTGACATTTGGAATGCTCTTGAGCGTCTGGTCCTGCTCCTTGACAAAAAGGGAAAATGTCAGTAACCGCTTGAGCCTGTGAGGAGAATAAAAGAGTATGGTTTAGAACGGAGTCTCAGATGTTCCCCAAATCTAATATAGGTGTGACCCTTGTGAGTAAAGACCAAGGAGAGAATTCTAAAAGGGACTTAAACAAAAGTTTAAAAAAGTCATTATGTGTATGGTGATGCAAGAATAATGTCTTTGTGTGCCCATCAGTAAAATGTGTTTTTATGTGTAGGCCTTGTGGTAGCCTGGAACTTACCAAGTTGTTAGTCCCAAGTCGGATGTGTGAAGCCAGCTAGGACTTTCTGTCTTCCCTACCAGCCAGCTACAGTTTGTCCAGCAATGACCATATGTTTTTTTAAATAAGTGCTTTGTATATTTTCTCACTTATTATTCACTTCAGACTTAGATAATCTATTTGTGAAAACATAGATACGAGTTTCAAGCTTCAGAAAAAAATTCTTCAGATGCAAAAGTCAGTTTGGAACTAAAGGCACTTTTCTAGCTTCCAGGAATACCATTTTTAAATTATTGCAGATAATGCGAACACATTAGCTACTGTTACTACTTGTGGCTTTGGCTAATAAACACAAACACCAGCACAAGGACTCCTTCATGGTTCCCTATGTTCGTCTTGTTTTTTCCCTGGTAAGCTTTTTAATTGATGCCATGTGCTGAATCCTTTCTGCATCCTTGGGAGTGGTGAGACGTGGATCAGCAGTTGTGACCCTGAGAGTTGGAGTCACCCATACTTTAGAGTAGAGGTCCCACAGGTGGCTAGGCTCGCCTTTCTGGATCAGTGATGCTAGTCAGCCTAGCCCACGCTGTGTTCCTATCACAGTGCGGCTCTTTGAAGAACACCTGACTGGTGCTGTTTCCATATGTTTTGTGTGAGTTTCTAGGTCTGAAACAGTTGTTTTTACGATAATAGGACAACTCCCTCAGAAAACATCATAGGACCTAAGCAAATCATGTTATTATAACATAGAAAGAAATCAGCTTTATCATTAGACAGTTGATGTCATAAGTTAGTTTTTTTTTTTTTTTAATAGCTTTTCATCACCAATTGCCGTAAACCCTTTTCTCATGAGTATGGTTCAAAAGAAACAGTCAGTAGGGGAAATATAAGGCTATGCTAACAGGACATTGACACCGGAATCTAGTTCTCTCCCGTAATAATAAGGGAAAATCTGACTAAGCCCTAGTGCCTGTGAGGAGAATTTAAGAATATGGTAAAAAAACCAAAATTTTTTTAGGAAATCTTTGTAATCTACAGGTAGGATCTAAGCATATATAGTAGTACTTCAGAAAGTTCATGGAAAAATAGAATTAAAAGATAATGCTTGATTTTTTTCATAACACACACTTCATAAACTTTTCTAAAAAAGTATTCATTTATTTGAAAGGCACAGTGACAGAGACAGAGGAATCTTCCCAACTGCTGATTCACCCCCCAAAGGCTGCAATAGCCAGGACTGGGCCAAGTGAAGCCAGTAGCTAGGAGCTCCCTCTGGGTATCCCACATTGGTGACAGGGTCCCAGTACTTGGGCCATCTTCCACTACCTTCCCAGGCCCATTCGCAGGGAGCTGGATTGAAAGTGGAGCAGCCACTATTTGAACCAGCACACCAACATGGGATGCTGGCATTGGCAGTGAGTGGCAGCTTAGCCTGCTGTACAACACTGGCCCCTTTTGTGAATTGATGAAGAATGCCTCATAAAATACCTTAAAACTTATCTATAGATTTCCAAGCCCTTTTATAAATAAACATTTTTTAGTTTATTGTGTTAGAAAAAAATTAGGTATTAAAATTGTAGTATTAAGGTGAAGGTTACAATTTTTTGGATGATGGATTAAAAATAGATTAGGCATAAGTAGTTTCATGCATCCTGCTTTTTTTGTTCTTAAGTGATCTAAAGGCTTTTAAAATTGTGTTGCTTAAGGACATGGAGATTATTTTATTTTTCAATCAAGACATCATTTCTAGACATTTCAATGAATATCTGAGTCTGCATCATGGACTTATTTTGTGTTTTAAGATTGTCACAGACTTTGCCATTGATTCTATGAGACTTGAGGTTTTTGTAGCAATATCAGGGTTAAGCTGTATCAACCACCATAAGAAGAACAAGGTTGCCTTTACAAGTCAGTCCACATTTGCTAGCAGTCTGCATTTTACTATTGAGGTGCATTTTTTTCTTTCAAAATGTAACTTTATGGTCCCGAAAGGTAGGAAGTGGCAGCCTGAGAGATCCTTTCGCTTATGCTTCATTAGCGCACCCTGATTTGTCTTTGAGAGTCTTGGGTTCCTTCAGGGAGGCAAAAGTCTCAGTGACTTTTAAGCGGAATGCTTTTGAGAGATGATAGTACAAGATAGGGTCAAAACACAGGTTTGACACAGCTAGCAGTAGTGTGGCCTCCTTGGCTTTGAAGAGTGAGATCCTGGTTGAACAGTCTGATATGAATTCTGTCTGGCTGAGGGTGTATGGGATTCGGACAATGTGATAAGGAACAAAGCATATGATGTACGCTGTAGTCACCAGGAGTATGTTGATGAGGGCTCTTCTCACATGCGGATAATTTTCATTGTCTTTGTTTCTGTAGAGTTGTCGAACTACAAGGCAGTTAGATATTAAAATGATGGCTGAGAAATTTAAAAATATTGCTACACATAGGAAGTTGGTTAACAAATGCCAGTTTCTTCCAAACTCCTTTTTGAATTCCATACAACCCACCTGTGACTTCTCCTTGATGTCTTTGATGGGAATCAACATGTTTGGCACCATAATAAGAAGGACCATAAGCCACACCACTGCTGATAACATTTTGGCAAATCCAGGTTCTTGTATTCGGTAGATCTTACAGCTGTGTACCAACTGAAGGCAGCGATCCATGCTGACGAATGCCAGGAATATGATGGACAAGTACATATTGATGTAGATGAGGCAGGCTGTCACCTGGCAGTGGAATATCTTCAGCTTCCAGGGGGCCACACCCAAGTCGACAACAATTTTCACTGGCAGTGACAGAATGAGTAGGAAATCGGCCGTAAGCAAGTTAATTAAGTATATGCTCACACACCTGTGATGTGTGTTCTTCTGTATGAAAGCCCAGGCTGCAAAGCAACTTCCAATAATCCCGATAAGGAAAACTAAATAAAAAAAATATGTGAATGGCTCCAGATCTCTGTAAACTGGGCAGAAGAATGAACTGTTGGTCATCATGAGGGATCCCAAGGATGACTGTCAATTAAAAAGTCCGAAGAATCTGGGGAATAAAAAAAAGGGAGTGGATCTTAGTAATTAAAATCAGAAACTTGTCTCTAAAAACATTTGCATTCACAGTACCAGTTGTCTTTCTAGTTCTTGGGTAGACTTTTATTGGTGAATTTATCAGACTGTGGCCTGCTAGGAAAATCCTAGATTCTAGGAAACCCAGGGTTTCCGTTGTCTGGTTTTTGAGGCTTTCAGGAAATATTTTGTAGTTGTGTTTTTGAGAGGGATATTTTTGACCTGGTGCTTTTGCGTTCTGGTAGCCCTTTTGTTAACAGTTGGGCTGAAAGTTAGTTTGCAGGGAAGATAAGTGAGTTGAGATTCTGAGAAGTGGAGAGAGGAAACCATGTCTGTGGTTGAGGCAGGCAGAACTGCTTTCAATGAAGCTTTTTGTTTTTTTCTTTCTATCTTTTTTATTTTTATATAGATTCACATAGTTCCTCAAGCTAGAACAACTTGGGCTGATGAGGAATTAGGAGAATGACAGAAAATTGCTGTGAAATTTAAAAAGTAGGCTTTCGTCGTGTAGCCTGTTAACAGCATTTTAAGAATCAAAATTTTACTTCATGAGTAGAAATAGTCCCAGGATTAGAATCTGACTTTGAATTGTTGTTTATTCCCCGCCCTTTCTTTGCTCCCATTTTGTAATAGTATGGTGGCTACAATATCATAATCCCCAGCCACCTGTGGCTGTTGAAAACTGAAAAGTGGGCAGTCCAACTGACGTGTGCTGCAAATACAAAGTAAATACTGAGTTCTGAAGTATTTAGTATGAAATATAAAAAATTCTGTTTTATATCAATATTACCAAAATTAATAAAATACTTATTTCTGGTGCTGCCTTTTGATATGAGCCCTCTTTTTGAATATTAAACAAATTTCTTTGGTTTTAAAGACCAGAAGCCTATTTTTTTTATTTTGGCAGAAAAAGCCTGACATATAACCTCTTTAAAAATAGCAGTTAGTATGTATAATGGCTGATATAGAAGATGGTTGACCTCAAGGGCCAAATCAGCCATTCTTTTAAATCTTCCTTAAAAAGCAAAGCAAAACAACTGTTAAACCTTTTAAGCCTTAATTCTTCCAGTTGTTTAATGAACCATTACGTACATCTTGGAATACAACAGAATATGGAACCAGATGAATATAATGTGTATAAAACATTTTAAGTTAATGTGTCACTTAAAGGGTACATGTCCTTCCCTTTCCCTATCTGAGTTAGGACTTCAGGGTCCATGAATAATCTTGTTGTGTACCAAACCCACAATAATTGAACACTTCCTTTTTGTGCTGTGCTAAGTACTTGCCATGAACTTAATTCACCTTTCATCATTTCACTGAGAATGATGTTGTTATCACCGTTGTTTTACACATGAGAAAACTGAGGCATAACAAGTGAAGTGCAGCTGGTGCCGCGGCTCACTAGGCTAATCCTCCGCCTTGCGGTGCCGGCACACCGGGTTCTAGTCCCGGTCGGGGCACCGGATTCTGTCCCGGTTGCCCCTCTTCCAGGTCAGCTCTCTGCTGTGGCCTGGGAGTGCAGTGGAGGATGGCCCAAGTCCTTGGGCCCTGCACACCATGGGAGACCAGGAGAAGCACCTGGCTCCTGCCTTCGGATCAGCGCGGTGCGCCGGCCGCAGCGGCCGTTGGAGGGTGAACCAATGGCAAAGGAAGACCTTTCTCTTTGTCTCTCTCTCTCTCTCACTGTCCACTCTGCCTGTTTAAAAAAAAAAAAAAAAGTGAAGTACCCAAGCTTATAGGGCTGGTATGGATTAGAGGCAGGATTTACTGTGTCGCAAGAATTATGTTCTGATCAATTTCCTTGTAAATGAGCTGAAGTAAAATATTTCCTTCCACCAGATACTATTAAAAGAAATTTAGTCTTCATGTACTTTGATGTTTTATTTTAATACATACACACACACACTCACACACACTTAAAAACTAGACCTAGATCCTGTCCTGTAAGTATAAGCTGGTTGTATTTTCTACATTTCCACACATTTCTCACTGTCTTCCCCATAGACTCTGAATCTTTACTCTCTGCTTTAGACAGGTAGGTGGGCTCTCAGCTGTGCTGTAAGCACGTCCTTCCTGCCTTGTGCACTTGCATGGGATGCAATTTTGGAACCCCAGGACTTAGAGGATGAACAGAACCTTTATTGATGGCCTCGAGCACAGCTCCCAGTTGGAGGAGACTGAGGTCTGGCACCTGGGTGTTGCTCGGGTTGCTCAGCTTGTTGGAGCAGGACTAGGGTCTGCCCTTGATGCTTGTGTCCTAGGCTCTCTACCACGTCCTTTCCTGTGCCTCACTCTTGGTATCTCTGTGGGCCTGAAGGTAGCTCTTCACCTCTGAGAGCTGCTCCAGGATCCCCCGAGTTCCTTATGACCTTGATTTGTGATAGTTACTATTACGGTTCTCAGCACACTTTTATTCTCTGTTAAAAACTAGTGTAGCAACAGGTGTTTGGCACAGGGTCAGGATGCTGCCTGGGACAGCTGCGTCCCATATTAGAGTGCCTGAGTTCTAGTCCCGGCTGTGCTCACGCTTCCAGATTCCTGCTGTGGACACCCTAGGAGACAGCAGGTGGTACTCAAATGCTTGGACCCCTGCAATCCACAAGTGAGACCAGGGTGAGTTCCAGGCTCCTGGCTTCGGCCTGGCCCAGCTCTTTCTGTGGTGGGCATGTGTGGAGTGAACCAGTAGATGGAATCTCTCTGTTTGTCACTGTCTTTCTGTTTTTCAAATAAATAAAAACACCCTTCCTCTCCAGCAAACCATTTGTACATTGATCACATATCCTGCCTGCTTAATATAAGGTGCTGGGATTTGGGCTAATACTCTTATTCCAGATGTTACATAATAATATGTTCTTATAGATCCCTTATTGCTAACACTATAAGAAAGTCTTATTTTATGAATGTGGCTTATTTGGTAAAGAGAAAGTTGAAAGAATAATTTGTGCAGCAGACATTTGCCTTGTGGCGAAGGCATTAGTTAAGATGCTGTTGTCTCACATGGGAGTACTTGGGTTCAGTATCAGTCTCTGGCACCTGGCTCCAGATGCCTGCTAATGCAGACCCTTGGAGACAGCAGTGATGCTAAATAATTGGATTCCTGGCACCCATGTGGGATACCTGATTTGAGTTCCAGGTTCTTTTCTGTGGACGGGGATGGTTATGGGCATTGGTGGCGAGGGGAGTGAGGGTGAATCAGCAAATGAGAGCTCTCTCTCTGTCTCTCAAATAATTCATCATTAAAAAAAATTAATAAAAATTTATTTGATAAATATTCTCTGTAGCAATGAACTTCTGTGTAGATTGCAATGAAAACATGTATTTGAAATGTTTGGTTATGTTGACTAGAAGTTAAATTATACTGTAGCATTGTGTATCCTGTAGCACAAATGTGAGAATTAAGTACTTACGAAATATTTTTTGAGCCAATTGTTGGCAAGTGGAATTTGAGGTGCTTAGCGATACTCCAGCAAAAGAAGAAACATTTTCAAGTGTCTTTTTAGTTCCAGTAGAGAGCCTTTTGCTCAGAAAATCATCGAACTCATTATATTTTCTAAAGATTTGCAGTGGAATTTTCTTGGAATTACTGTTGTAATGTGTGTAGAGGAACATCATTTTGTGACCTGTTCTGCATTGTGAGACTAACATGGCCTTGAGCCATTCCGTTACAGAGTTTAGTTAGTGAGTAATTATACTGCCCTAGTTATTGAGTCTGGTTGAGTTAAGCTGTCTTTTTGTGACAGATGGGTGGAATCAGTGAAGAAAATTACAGTGTAGCTTACAACTAGGATCTATTTAGAGATTCATAAATGGTGCCCTCTTACACAGCAACTTAGTTACCTGTTGGCTTTTTTTTTTTTTTTTTTAACTTACATGGCTTAAACACTAAAAATCATAAATCTGCCATCCATGGGAAAGCATTTGAATATATAAAGTATTTAAAAAGACATACCTGGGGGTATCTTCACAGAGCCTCAGCTGGCCTAGCTCGCTGTCTTCAGAAAGGCATGAGCTGTTTGGTTAGCCGCAGCAGGAGCAGTAGCAGGCCCATTGCAGAGTTGCTGGCTATACTAAAAATTTCCTTTCCTTTTTGTGTGGTTTTAAAAGGTTGCATGTTGACGTAGATGAAACTGTGGCTTGCAAGTAGTTGAGCTGTATGAAAGTACTCCTCCAGAAGTTTTGTTTGTTTGTTTCATTTTTTTAAAAAATTCATCTATACTTTCCTAAGAAATGCAGATTTTTTAGTATTTTTTACAGAAAATATTTTCATTTGTTCATTTTAGTACCCACCCCCCTTTCCCCTGCCACTTTTTTTTTTTTTTGAAAACTGCTCTAGATATGCTCTGTGTCATACTGATTTCAAAGAATTTTCAACATTCATTTCTGAAAGGGAGCATGGATTAAAGATATAAGGTGTTTAAGCAAATATTGCTTTAGTGTACACAGTGACACTCACTAGCATTTCAAAGTTATAAAGAAATGGTACTGTTTGAGTCCCTGGTGAGATGTCTAATAATAAACAGACAAACAAACAAAAAAAGCCCAAAAAAGATGGGACTTAATAGAGTCTGGGAGAGTAGATTTTATTTATTTTTGTTTTTGTTTTTTCTCTTTGTAGAAGAATCTAGAAGTAGAAATAGCATTATGCAGAGGAATAGCATTATGCAGAGAAATAGTTCACATCTTTGGTACAGATGTTTTAAAAATTTTCTATGCTTGTGTACACACACTAGAAAATACTAGGATAGTGTGCTTACTGTTTATTGATTGACAGTGCATTGATTTTTCATTCAAGAATATGCTGTATCTGTTTTTGCAAGTTATGAGTCTAGATCTGCAGTCAGTGTTTGACTCAGACAGCTTAGTGGATTGAGTCAGGTATTTAATCAGAAATAGATTATATGTAAAGGAGCCCTACATGTGCAGTTACATTGTTCGCTTGCATGTTCATCCTGCCTGTGGGTGAGCAGATGGTTGCTGAATATCTGAAAGAGCCTCGCGTGGTGGGGACTGAACAGAAGTCTGGCTCTGCAGGAGCCACCTTTGCCCCAACTGATAAGCTCGTATTTCCTCTATAGGACCAGCTTCTACAGAAGAAATGAACTTGTTAAATCCGCTTATCTAAAGTTGGTTTGTACGGGCACAGCCACCGCCTGGCTAGATGGGGACTGTTTTCTTCTAATGCTTCGTGGCTTTGGAGGGGCTTTCGTCTTGTTTTCTCCTAATAGTTATCAGCTTTCCAGATAATAAGAAAAAAGTCAGAATCTAAATGGTCTCCAGACTCTTAAGATGAATCCCTACGTATTAGCTTTTGAAAAGAAAGCTCTCTCAGAAGACTAAGGAAGGCTGAGGGAATTTTTAAAAACTAAATGTAAGGAGGCTGAGGTTGATATGGCCCCTTGTTTCAGATATTCTGATAGTCTCCGAAGTTCATATAATGATTATTGTCAATTTATATGTAAATATTTACTTATATATGTGTATATGTAGTCACTCATAAAATTCCACAGTTTCTTTAAATGTTTCTCAAACTTCCTATTTGATTTTTTGATTAAGAATGCTTTGTATCATAATGATGAGAGGAAGTGATGCATATTTTAAGGTTTTTGTGCTTGTTGGGAAGAACACACCTGTAAGAAAGACATTTGCAGCCCATTAAGGGTGAAGTTCTGGTTAGAGTTTACATTCACGGGGTAGAGAGGGGAGAGACGACTTGACTTGAATTTGCTATAAATGAGTGGTGAGTGGTTTCAGTGTGGTTGAATAAAAGCTGGGATAAAAGATGTTTGCTAGTTTTTTTTTTTTTTCTGTAGGCACATTTATATGTTCACATTCCTGGTTTACTTTAGGTTATTGACAAAATTGAAAAGTACAAGCTTCTATTCTTAAAACTCTGTGAAGACCTAGTTTCTGTGTCTGGGTTGGCAAATGTGAATGTACTTGTGTGCCCTAGTTCTGATGTGTGGAGTTTCTTTCTTGGACTAGTGAGGATGAATCTCTCTCTCTCTCTCTCTCTCTCTCTCTCTCTCTCTCTCTTTTTAAAGATTTATTTTATTTATTTGAAAGAGTTACAGAGAGAGGTAGAGACAGAGAGGTCTTCCATCCGCTGGTTCACTCCATAGATGGCCTCAATGGCTGGAGCTGTGCTGATCTGAAGCCAGGATCAGGAGCTTCTTCCTGGTCTCCCACATGGGTCTAGGGGTCCGAGGACCTGGGCCATCTTCTGCTATCCCAGGCCATAGCAGAGAGCTGGGTTGGAAGTGGAGCAGCTGGGACTAGAACCTGTGCCCATATGGGATGCCAGCACTGCTGGTGGCGGCTTTAACACGCTGCGCCACAGCACTGGCCCCAGGGTTGAATCTCTTAAAATGCATCATATTCTTCCTTTTCACAGTGAGCTTAGGCAACCTGGCATTGCATGGTGGTTTATGCACAATGGAAATACAACTTTTTCCTTGCTACCCCTGGTAATTTTATTTTTTCTTACATGAGTTGCATTTCAATTTTCAGAAGCCACTTCTGTTTGTCTGTTTCACAGAGGACAAGTGATTTTCAGAGTGTGTTTTGTTACTGTTTCGGGAAGTGCATGTCATCACTAACCCCGTATTTCAGAAACTCAAGTTGCAAGAAGTGTGCTAAGGTTGTGTTTCCCATACCTTGTCATGGGAATACTTGTTAAGTAAGAAATGATCTTGTTACTGATTTGCTTATTAATGATCTGAAATATTAATAAGCTGTGCAGGTTCTAGCCACAAATTCAGAGAAAAATTATGAATACTGGCACAAAGAAACCAGGCAGCATGATAAGTTTTTAAGCTTTTTATTCAGTGAGAGAAGTGCATAGGAGAGTGAGGGCCCTATCTAAAAGAGAGGGGAATCTGGATTCATACCGAGCATCAGGAGCCAGCCGTGTGGAGGAGCATGCAGGGCAGGAAGCCCTGAAGGCACGGGCAACAAAGGTCCATAATGGGGAAAAAGGGCCAAGGGGGCCATGCCCACCGTGTTTCAGGCCTTTAATCCACTTCGAAAGGGGAGTGGTTAATTAGTCTGATTGGCAGGTAAATGCACAGGAGTGGTTAGGAAGGGGCATGAGCTCACACAGAGGGCATGGTGAAGGCGTGGCCTTCCAGCTCACAAGCCTAGTTAATTTTATCCTATATGCCTGCCTACATCAATCTCTTAGTTCCTTGATGGGTATTTGGTGTATATAAAATGAGTATTAAAGCTAAGTTTTCCCACAGGTTATTAGTTGAGAAAGGACTTTTTTATAAGATTTATGTATGCATGTATGTATTTGATGGGTGGAGTGACAGAGAAGGGGAGAGACAGAGATCTCCATCTGCTCTTTTCTCCCCACATGGTCACAACAGCCAGGTCTGGGCAAGGGCCCAGAAACTCCATCTGAGTCTCCCACTTAGGTGACTGGGGCTCAAGCACTTGGACCATCTTCTACCACCTTTCCTGGTGCTTTAGCAAGGAGCTGGATGGGAAGTGGAACTCATGGGAGTAGAACCAACACTATGATATGGGATGCTGGCATCACAAGTAGAGGCTTAGCCCACTGAACTACAATGCTGGCCCTGGAAAGTGTTTCTATGGACTACTCTCCTACCCACATAAATCAAGGTTTTTGATTTTATTGAACAAAACAAAAGAATTTGTACTGTTTTTTATAAAAAAAAAAAAGTTTGCCTTTTAAGCATAGCCTAGAAACCCTTTGGAATAAGGAAGGCAGGGGAAGTTGAATGTCAGAGGTAGGTAACCAAAAAGACAAAAACCAGGCCATCAGTTTGAGAACTTGCTGTCTTTGAAGGAAAAACAAAACAAAATAGAAAAACCGAGGGTAAGTGTCCGAGTAGTTAGACTGTGGGCATCCCAACATACATCTCATACTGGAGTATGTGAGCTTGAGTCATGTCTCTTGTTCCAATTCCAGTTTCCTAGGAGGCAACAGTGATGGTTCAAGTAATTGAATCCCCATCTCTGATGTGAGAGATCTGGATTGAGTTTCCATTTCCTGGGCATCTCCGGAGCAAACCAGCAGATGGGAACTCTCTCTTCCTGTAGCTCTCTCTCTGCCTCTGAAATAAACAATAAAAATAACAAACCCATTAGGTATGGGAGATTCCACCCTTTTCAGAAGGGCACAGAGAAGAGGAAGACTTGCCCAGCGTTATACAGTTGGACTTTACAGTCCCAGCTCTTTGTCTTTTTACAGCACAAGTGTTGGACAGGGACAGTGGTTACAAAGGAGCAGGTCAGTCTCCTCCTTCCCATTTAATATTTGTCATCATTTGGTTTTGGGTGCCTCTTGGCAATGTACCATTGTTCACATCTTTCTCTTTCTCATGGGATTTGCAAACATAGAATATTTGCAGCTCAAAATAGTTTATGTCTGGAAGATTTCTATGATCTTTGTGATCGATCATTTTAACAGTTTGGGTGTCTTCCAGTTAGTCCTCTCTCTGAAGCCAATGTGCTTTAGGTTTGCATTAAAAATTTTTTTTAATTTGTTTACTTGAAAGAGAGAGAAAGAGAGAATAAGAGAATGAGATAAAGAGAGAAAGAGAAATCTATCCACTGGTTCACTCCTCAAATGTCAGGGCTGGGCCAGAACTGGGAGCCAGAAACTTAATCCATATGGTTATGGGTGGCAGGGACCCAAGTTCTTGAGCCATTATTGCTGTCTTCCAGGGTGTGCATTAGCAGGAAGCTGGAAGTGGGAATGGGTTCTAGACTGGAACCCAGGCATTCTGATGTGGGATGTGGGTATTGCAACCAACAGCATAACTGCTGTGCCCAAGGAATAACCAGAGGTTTGCATTTTGGAAGTTTATTAAAGTTTATTATTAATCCATTTCCTACCTGGATTAGCCCAAAGACATTTTACTTACTCTGATTGAGGTTGGCAACTTTAAAGTGTGGAATGACCCTTGGGATTAGGCAGAGTAATTTTATTGATTGATTGCCTTTCAAATAACTAAATAAAATTTTACAGAGTTATAGTGAGAGAGGGAGAGACAGTGAGAGAAACAGTGAGATCTTCCATTTGCTCATTCACTCCTCAAATGGCCGCAACTGCCAGGTTGGGCCAGGCGGAAGTCAGCAGCCTGGAACTCCACTGCAGTCTTCCATGTGGGTTGCAGGGGCTCCAAGCACTCAGGCCATCCTTGGTTGCTTTCTCAGGCACATTAGCAGGGAGCTGGATCAGAGGTGGAGCAACCAGGACATGAAGGGGTGTTCATATGGGATGCTGCTGTTGCAGCTGGTGGCTTAACCTGCCGCTGGCCCCTGGCAGAGTAGTTTTAAAGTGAGATATATACATGCAGGCTCCAAGATGTTGCTGTTTCTGTATTTGACACCTGCATTCAGTTTCACCTTTCCAATACATAGCCAGTAAAAATTTGGAGATGACTTAAAGGCAGAGGTTTTGGTTGCACAGCCTGGGAACGTGACAGGGGCGTGTTTCCCTGTCGTTTGTCTGCCTTTCCACTGATTTCACATTGCTGTTGGGTCAGTGTACATTTCGTGTTACGTTTCTGCTGGGCAGTGTGACTGCTGCTGGATCCATGTTATAAAATAGTGTGTGGTGGGGGAAATCCGCAAGCAAGAGCTTTGAAAGGTCATCAGGCTTCTCGTTAAGTCACCCAAGCTCATGCCCTTTCTTTCCTCTTTGAGGGGTTGTGGTCCATTTCTTCGGAAGCTGGGCTTAACCCGTTTTCAGAGCAGAGAATGAATTTGACAAACTGGGGTTACTTTCCAGGAGCGTGTCCTGTGGAGAGGTTCTCCCTCTCTGCCAATGAAACTCTGTGTTTTTGATGAAGTATTGATGGAAAATTCTAACAGGAAATATTTATTGATTACAGACTGCCTCCTGAGCGCCAATCCTAGAGAACAGTTTTGTTGCTTAAGAAAGCACTTAGAGAAATGACCGCAGTGGTTTTAGATGGGAGGCACTGATGAGCTAGCATTGCCTAGGAAAGGGTGGGGTGCTGGGAACCACTGCAGGGGGAAAATGACAGTGCTGTGCTGGGGGTGGAAGGAGAACAAACAGACGACTTAGTCCTGGGAAGGGAGATCTGAGCAGTCAGGTTTGGCCGGTAGACAGGTGACTTTGGTTTATTGGCTTATGATAAGGTTTTTTTAGTACACCGTCTTTGATAGACTATAGAATGATTTGGGGGAAAGATTTTTTCTTTTTTTGAAAGAATGACACAGAGATAAAGAGAGAGAAGGATCTTCCATCTGTTGATTCACTACCTACATGGACACAATGGCCAGGGCTGGGTCAGGTGAAAGCAAGGAGCTAGGGGCTTCTTCCAGGTCTCCCATTTGAGTGGTGGGGACCCAAGCCATTAACAGGGAGCTGGATCAGAAGTGGAGGAGCCGGGACACAAACCAGCACCTATACAGGATACCAGTGTCACAAGAGTTGGATTTACCTGCTAAGCCACAGTGCCAGCTCTTAGACTTTTTTTAAGAAAAGATTTACTTATTTATTTGAAAGGCAGAGTTAGAGAGAAAGAGCGAGATCGATTTTCTTTCTGTTGGTTCACTCCAAGTGGCCACTGTGGCCAAGGCTGGAGCAGGCTGAAGCCAGGAACCTGGAATTCCATACAGGCCTCCCAAGTGGCTGGCAAGGGACCAAGCACTTGGGCCATCTTCAACTGCTTTTCCCAGGTACATTAGCAGGGAGCTGGATTAGAAGTGGGGCAGTTGGGACTTGAACTGGTGCTCATGCAGGATTCCGGTATCACAGGCAGTGGCTTAACCTGCTACACCACAACAGAGGCCTCTAGACTGATTTTTTAAATTCCTTTTCATTTGGGTATTAAATATTCCTCAGGACTTGATCATTTATTAACCAGGACATTTGGAATGTACTTTGTGAACAGTTAAGGAGCTCTTGTTTTGAATAGCATGGGTAAAACTTCTGTTTTCTTATTAAAAATAGCATTTCTGGGGGGCCAACTTTGTGGCATAGTGGGTTAGGTCACCTCCTGTGACTCCGCCATTCCATCTGGGCACCAGAGTCCTGGCTGTTCCACTTCTGATCCAGCTCCCTGCTAATGCACCTGGGAAAAACAATGGAAGATGAACATTGGGACACCCAGAAAAAGCTCCTGGCTTCAGCCTGGCCCAGCTCTGGCCTTTGTGGCCATTTTGGGAGTGAACCAGCAGATTGAAAATCTCTCTCTGTGTCTCTCCCTCTATCTCTGTAACTGACTTCCAAATAAATTAATAAATCTTAAAAAATCATTCTCCCTCTTGTGCTCGCTCTGTAAATGTGACTTTAAATCTCCAAAACGGGGAAAAAAAGGAAAAAAATAGTATTTCTCTTTATTTTCATCTAACTATTTATATCGGCCAGATAAGAAAGTATGCCTGGTCATGGCGTGTTTTTCTTAGCAAGGAAGTGATTAGAGGAGTTGAAACAGACTCAGTTTGCAAACACAATCAGGATTGAGGTCTCACTTTTGTTAGTAAGAATATACAAACAGCTAGTATTCCTTTAGAAAGCTAGTGGTTTACAATAGATCTTTAAGTAATTAAAGCTTGAGGAAAGCTGCACATCAACTCTAGAGACAGTTTTAGCTTAGAATTTATTCTAAATCCTATAAGGTGTTGTGTGGAGTTAGTTGAGGAGAGTCCCCTTCTCTTGATGTCCTCCATGTCGGGAAATGGAATGACAGGAAATCAGCCCCGAAGACGTGGCCATGCACTTTGCGGCAAGGTTTAGCAGGTCATCGAATGGTGGGGGTTGTGGGAGAGAAGGAAGTAGCACAGCTGTGGGCTTCCCCCACCTTACTTGTGTGTGGGTTCTGGCTGGTGACACCTGGGTGCTGATAATAGGACACCAGGCTTACCCCTGCTCTAAAGCCAAGCGTTGCAGCTCCTGCAGAGTGCTTGAGATAGGTTGGGTAGCGGGGTGAGGTGGCTTGGAGGGAGATCTTAACTCTGATTGTGACCTCAAGAGATGCCATAGGTTACACAGTGAGCGTCTTCAAAAAATAAAGCTCATGAGTTTTCATCAATGCAAATACTCGTGATGCATTTTGTAGTTATTGAGATGGGTGTGGTTTTGTAACATCCCTTCCATGGTCATTTGGGATATAAATGGGAATAATGTCTCCTATTTCTTATAGATTATTAAATTGCTTTGGGGAATACCTTATTTTGTACAGTAATTCCTTTTTCTTGATAGCTAGCTCATAAATATTGTTTGAAATATGTATTTACTACAGATGAATTAATACAACATTTAATCTTTTTTATACAAGCAGTGCCATGGCATGCTTGACGATTTTGAGAAGTGGCACCTGGGAGAAGGAAACACTACCTTTTGTTTAAGCAGTTTCTTCTTGGAGGATGTTGTGTCGAGAAATGGTCATCCGCATGCCACTGTGTTTTGCAGAGAGTAAGTGACCAGAAGGAAGCAGTGGCTTTGACTGTTCTTTCCCAAGCCAGACGACAAACCCTCACAGTGCAGCTCACCTAGAAGAAATACCAAGCCATTTGGGGGCAGTAACCCTCTAGTGCTGTAATTTGTGTGATATTTTCTCTCAAGTAACTGACTTTGTTTTTGTATTTATAGCTACTCTCCCCCTTTTCTCCGGCCTTAAGGGATACAGCTGGCAGCAGTAGAGTTCAGGACAGAATGCGGAACTAGTGGCAGACACGTGACTGATATGCAGGAGAAACAGAGTGGAGTGGGAGGGTGTTCTCTTGAGCTGCTCTACTTCTCTTTCAGATGAGTCCAAATGACGGCTTTCCCCTTTGTACTTGCTTTCCTCCCCTTCTCCCCCCAAGTACTTGTACTGCTAACATTGAGCTTATACGGTCACAGCCTTCTCATCTGACAATCTGAGTGTCTGCTGAAGAGGCTGGAGCGTGTGCCTGGCTCTGTAAGAGGACTGGGTTCAGACCCTTCCTTGCCTCTGCCTTCCAGATGCCAGTGTCAGCGTACAGGTCAGACATCCCAGGCCCTCTGTTGTGGGAGCCATATCAAGCTTTTCTAGGCTTGACAGCTTCATGTATACCTTCCAGAGAATTTGCCTACTAACTCAGGTCTTGCTCTTATGGGGCCAAACTGGGTCACATTCCACCACCTGTGACCAGTGGGCTCCCACCTGCTGATCAACTAGAGCCAATTCTGTGGCCTGCCTCTGATGTGGAGTCAGGGTCAGTTGTGTGGTAGCCGCATGGCTGAGAACAAGTGCTGGGAAAAGAGGCTAGAGGCCAGGGAGATAACTGACAGATGAGCACCACTGATGATGTTTTGTAAAAGACCACTGCATGGTTCACCTACCTGTGTGGGTAGATTATGTAGTCTTTTAATATGATCATTTTTAAATGTTAGCTATTTCTTGATGCTTCTTGACCATAATATTCCTTTTATAAAAAACGTTTCAGAACATTTTTATACAGGTGGTTGAACCAATTGTATATAGAAATGGAATTGCCATTCTTTTAAAGAAAACATAAGGATTCTTACTGGAGGGAGGTTTTTCATCCTAATCACGAGCCACTTTTGAACACCTTTCTACTACATTTGTGCCTCCCAGATACTGAAGAGCAGCTGTTAGCATATCATAGGCTAGCCACAGATGTGTGTCCTTTTAATTACTGGCTCAGCAATTAAAAAACTTCATGATTTAGTATTTTTTTGGAAAAGCGAAGTAGCAGTTGGCTGGGGCTAACGGCTAACTGGCTTCTGTTGGTGAGGCACAAGCTCTCAACTCGCCATCATCCTTTGCTTTCTCCGTTTCTTTCACCTGCACTAGCACTGGTGTTTGAGAAGTTTCTGGGTCAGTCTACTGCTGCCAGTATTCTGCCGCTGCGTTTTTAGTTGTTGCTCCAGACCTGAAAGCTCTAATGTGTAGCAAGTGTTACATCACAGTATCTTTATCTGCACTGCATGTGGCTTCCTGGAAGATCTTGCTTTCACATTGCTAGTTGGCTTGAGCCTAGCACATACACATGGTATGGCTTGGTGCTATTGCTTTCTCTTTTTAATTTTCATTTTCTATTATGGCCAGTAGGGGGCATTTAAAACCCTAGTATTTGCTGTGTCCTGGCCAATGTGAATTGTGAAGAATTAACGCAGCCAAAATTGTGTGCAAATGTGCAGAGCTAAAGAAAGATAGCAAGCCTACCTTACCACATGCATTTATCATAGCTCAGTGGTTTTGTTGCTTTTCCGAGAGGCTGTTTGACTCACAGTTGGGAACAGAGAGCTGTTAGGAGGATGGAGAAGAGATAAGGGTGAAAACCCTCCTAGCTCTTCCTCAATGAGTAGGGTGTGTTTTCTGAATTTTTCCTAAACATAAGATCCTAGAGCATATAAAATACTCCTTGAAAAGTCAGTGGCAACTAGACTTTTTGAATTTTCTATGCAAATTTCCTGCCTCCCAATAGCATGTGCAGTATAGCTTAGGAAAGGAACCACCCATGTCTTCACTCCTCACATGATGATTATTAAGGAAAAAATCAGCAGCTTAAACATTTTATTGGTGCAAACACAGTAACACATGAAATAGCTGCAAACATTATTTATGAAAAGTGCTTAAAGAACATTGGAAAGACTGGCTGAGGTTTTCTAGCTGGTTAATAGCAGAAAAAGAACTTTATTTTTATGACTCACAAGCCAGCATCCATATCCCATATCTCCACACATTAAATTCATCTGTTTCCAGAAAATGTGACTTGTGAATTTTTTGTTTGGATGTAATTTTTTGCACTCATTGCACATTATTTCTTTTTTAAAAGATACATTCATTTATTTGAAAGGCAAAGAGAATGAGTGAATGAATGAATGAACCAAGTGCTTGGATCATTATCTGCTGCCTTCCCAGGAGTGTAAGCAGGAAACTTGCCTGGTGGCAGAGCAGCCTGGACTCGAATGTTACTCTGATACAGGGGTTAAGCATTACAAGGGACGGCTTCATCCGCTGGCACAACACAATGCCAGCCCCTTTTCCCCTACCATTGAATGGGGGACATTATTGGTGACATAAGCCAATATCTAGTTTTTTTTTTTTTTTTGCAGTAGAGTCCCCTTTAAAATATTCCAACACCATCATCTGGTTATTCATTTGTGTTGTTTGAAATGAAGTGTAGAAAAATTAAAAATTCTTACATCAGAATCCCAGGTTCATCAAGTGGTATGATACATCTTTGTGGATAGCATATTTAATGTGTATCTAATATCCTCAACATGCTGTAGGAAAATAAATTACATTCTTATGGCCAAGTACATAAATCTTTCTTTGAAATGCCATGAGATAAATCACTATAGGTTTCTAAAGGTGATTTTCTGAGTGCTCATCCTGCTTCTTCAACTCAGAGAAAACTTGATTTTTTCGTGACATTCAGGCCTGTGGTCCATTATGAAACCATACCTGCTTTTAAGTTGATCTTTAAGCATCCTGTTGAAAACAAATCATGTAACCTACTAACATAATCCCTGCATTGAGAGAAGAAAAGATGTTCAGGTGAGTTGTCTTGGATCACGTCCTGTTTTCTTTATTTACTATTTAAACTTCTACACGGCTGACCAGACTGGTGATCATAAATTTGAAACTGATGCATTGTTGAAATAGGGTTGAATAACTGTATGTCTAAAATTTTTTGCTTTTTATTGATTGGGAAAAAGAGAGGGCAGTCGAAGGAACGAAACCTGCTGATGTTACAAACAAGCGTGGAAACTTACATTGGGATTTTATTATTGTAGGAAATTGGATGCTAATGCTGGAGATGCCATTATTTTGGGCGTGTTTCCTTTTTATTCCTCTTGCATAACTGCAGGTGACAGCGTACATACATGGACTTTGTAGGTGGGAGTCACAAAGTGTCTGTGCTTTCCTGTACTGCGGTTCCCCTCTTGATTTTGGAGGTGTCTAGGTCACTCTGAACGTTGAATGAGACATGCAGTTTCTTACATAAGATTTCTCTAAATGGCTGGCATAGAAAGAAATAAATAATGGGGTCCAGGCATACGTTTGCGGCAGACAGGAGCAGAGTGAATTCTTTCACGTAGAGCAGGATCTCTTTTGACTGGCAGCTGTAATGAGTTTCCGTCTGACTCTTGGTGTAGGAGATTCTGGTGATGTGGTAAGGTACAAAACAGACAAAGAAGACAAACACGATGCTGAAGATGTTGCGGCTAGATTTCTTTTTGACCGAGATGGAATTCTTTCTGGATTTCAGGTGGGACTTAAAGATTTTCCTGGTGATAGCAGTGTAGAAAATGATTAGCAAAAGGAACACAAGCCAGAAAATGCCCACAAAGATGTAGTTTGACGCCTTGTGCCACTGGCGGCCCAGTTCGTTTTTAAGTTCCATGCATTTTATCTGCGTCACGTCCTTAACTCTCTGGTTGGTGAGAATGACGTTGGGGACGGCGAGGAGGAGCATGAGCAACCAGACCACCAGCGAGACGAGTTTGCTGTAGTTCACAGACTGGATGAAGGACGTGGAAAGGGGCTTCACAATCTTGAAATACCGGTCAAAGCTGATGAGCCCGAAGAACACGATGCTCACATACATGTTCACATAGAAGAGCACCGCGGAGACCCTGCACACGAACACCGTCAGCTGCCAGGGCCCCAGACCCGAGTCGGCAAGGATCTTGAAGGGGAAAGTCAGACCCATCAGAAAGTCGGCCACGACGATGTTCTTGAGATAGATGATGAAACTCTTGGAGCTGGGCACGTAGAAGAACACCCATGCGGACACGCCGTTGAGGAGGATCCCCGCCACGAAGACCAGGCAGTACAGCACCGGGATGATGTGCTGGGTGATGAGGGTGTTCTTGGTGCAGACTTCTGCTGGAGGCTCCGTGGTGGTTGAGTTGAGCATTCTGTGCCTGGTGAAGCCAAAGGCTGGAAAGAGACGTGAACTTGTCACTCAGCACGCTGACCACTGGCCACTCATTTGTTGAGTGACAAATATAGTCAAACCCTCCAAGTTCTAGAAAATACCTTTTGACTCTGCTTAAAATTAGGTACCTCTGCTGCTTTTGCTGCTTTTCTTTGTGTTTTGGGGATGAAAAGGGAAGAATGGAACAAGCAGATGCCAGTAAGATTAGAGAAGAGCAGGGTGAGAACTTTTTGGTAATATGGTAATATGGAGACCGTCATTTCCCTAAAAATGGTCATGGTTCCCTGTAAGGCTCCACAGTTCTCGGAAATATTCATCTACATGAGCTGTTAAAGGCAGTGATTATTGAAGCTGAATTATCTTTTATTCTATTCAGAACTACTTTAATTTTTTTGGCCTATGTTGTCCCCCCGCCAAGAGATACATTTTTCTGGACTCATAACATAGATTCTAAATATTTACATAATATTAAAGAGGTGTTGATTCAAACTTCACTTCTTTAAAAGCCTATCACACTCATATTGTGGGTGTAAGGTATTATCGGACAAGCACACACATTTGGTGGCTTTGTATGGAGTTAGGGACAATTTTTTAAAACCAAGCTTTCCTTTTTTTCTGCTTAAAAACTGATGAATTATCTGTATAATTTGGAGAACAAACACAAAAAAATGATAAAAATGCTATAAAATTGGGGAAAATGTATTCAAAGTACAGTCCAGCTCTGCACTGCTAGTGTAGTAGCCATTGAGCATTTGAAACGTGGTCAGTCCAGATGGAGATGTGCCATAAATGTGAAATGTGCACTGATTTTGCATACAAAGTGTGAAAAAATATGAAATATCTCAGGATCTTAAATTATGTTGAAATAAATTACTACAAATATTCCACTGAACGAAATACATTCTTGATCTTATGTTGTACCAGTTTTGCTTCTTAAGAATGTAACCAGGAGTCGGTGCTGTGGCATAGCAGGTAAAGCCGCCATCCTATATGGGTGCTGGTTTGAGTCCCGGCTGCTCTACTTCCTATCCAGCTCTCTGCTATGGCCTGGGAAAGCAGTGGAAGATGGCCCAAGTGCTTGGGCCCCTACATCTGTGTGGGAGACCTGGAAGAAGCTCCTGGCTCCTGATTGGTGCAGCTCTGGCCATTGTGGCCAGCTGGGGAGTGAACCAGCAGATGGAAGACCTCTCTCCCTCTCTCCCTCTCCTTCTTTCTCCCTCTCTCCCTCTCCTTCTCTCTATCAAACTCTGATTTTCAAGTAAAATAATTTTTTTAAAAAGGATGTAATCACCAGAAAATGCAAAATCATGTACTTGGCTCACAGTGTGTGTTTTCCTTGGACCTTGTGTCGTGACGGAATTCTGAATAATCTTCGTGAATGTCAGAAGTATGGATTTAGGGTAGGGAGAGGGTTAGAATTTATTCAAAATGTTACTTTATGCGTCAAAGCAAATGTTCACTTCCCTTCTTGTATGTAAAGAATATCAATTTTAAGCATAAAAGACATTGGTCGTGTGCCATGGTCCTCAAGGTAAAGTCCTCACACTTTAATACCGAACTGCCCCAAGGCCTGTCGGTCTGATCCTTGTTTCTGCCATCCCCAGCAGTGGGTTTCTGCGGTCCTGGATCCTTCTGCCTCCTTTCAGGCTCCAGGATTTCTCTGCCCTGGACCTCTGCACAGGCCTTGTTTGTTTCTTCTACTATAGGCTCTCTCAGAGGAGGGGACACCATGTCGTTTCTTACCACTGTATTCCCAGCATACTATTTGGATGTTAAATGGTTAAACTATTTGTGAGATAAATGAATTTGCAACTGGAAATTGAGGACCTAATCTTACTGCTCTTAGGATATTTGCATCATGTCTGGGGTTGTGGGAATGAAAGATTATGTAGGACGATGGTTCTTTTCAGGGAAAGTATCTTGTTTGTATTTCTGGTGCTTTCTACCCAGAGAGTGATAACCTGTGTCAATAAAACGAAGGAAATACATGAAAGGGGAATTTGGAAGTGTGGAGTATGAGCTTCAGCCATATTCCATATCAGAAAGCATACCCATGCCCACTTGTGTGCAACCTCCCACATAGGAATTATCTTCTATGTGTTTTCCTTTCATGTGTGACTTATGGCAAAATTAACAATATTTGGAACCACTCAATTTTGCCAATCTGTGGACTTCCTGTATTTAACACCTGCAGGGTTTTTTTTTTTTTTATTTTATATTTTAAACCCGAGTCAATCCCACAAATACTGAGTACCTACAGATGAGTACTGCCCCTCTGATACAGGAGGCCATGTCCCTAGCACTGAGATGCCAAGTGGGACCTGGGAGCACACAGCACTGCACAGAGAAAAAGCCACAAGTTCTTCCACAAGACCTCTCATCAGCATCCATCCCCCCCCCCGCCCCCCCCGCCCCCCCGCCCCCCCGCCCCGCCGCACTCGCCTCTGTATGCATGGCCCTGGGCACAATGGGTTTGCTTCTCTGGAAGGTCTTCCATGTATGGGCTGTCTGCATGTGAGCCTTCCCTATATCTCAGATGACAAGTGAGGGGAAGCACGTCTTCCATTTTTAACTGCCGCTGTGACAGCCCATGACCAGTAAATAGCTTGTCTTGTCCCCTGAAGCTTAGATACATTTTTGTCTCAATGCCACTTTGCAGGGCCTGAGAGAATGCCTAGTGCTGTGTGCTCCCAGGTCTCACTTGGTGTCTCAGTGCTAGGGACATGGCCTCCTGTATCAGAGGGGCAGTACTCATCGGTAGGTGCTCAGTATTTGTGGGATTGACTCGGGTTTAAAATATAAAATAAAAAACCCCTGTAGGTGTTAAATACAAGAAATACTATATAATGTAGTAATTATAGAGTGAAACAGTGAAGAATGTCGCAGAAGAGATTTAATGGGAGCCACATTCCTTTCCTTTTAGAAATGTTATAGAAGCCACCATATATAGATGTAGAGAATTTCCCAGATTTAATTTCCCAGAAATGATTTAAGGAGACACAATTCCTGTCCTTATAGAAGCTTTATGATATTGTTTCCTCAGAATCTTGGAGCTTACGTAGTTTGGGGCTGCAGTGTGTTTGTGGTGAGATCCGTGGGTCCAAAAGTCTGCCCTCAGATTCCTCGATGTGCTGAGAGGCCGTGCATCTGTGCCCTTGCACATCATGCTCTCAGCCCCCTCAATCCCCACAACAGATTGGAAGGGGCTCACGGACCCAGCTGAAGCTCCTAAAGCTGCATGTCTTCAGAAAGAGGGGACGGTCACATACTCTGGGCTTGCTTGGGTCTTTCCCCTGCTTTCCTGCTGTTTTGGTAGTTTTGAAGCAAGTACAGGCAAGAGTCCCTGTTTTTCCTTGAAAGCATTTGGGGTTTGCTGGAAGGGAGAATAAGCTACCTGTCCCTCGCTACCTGTGCCCCTGTCTTTGATATAGGCTCAGACGAGGGCAGATTACTTTATCTTTAAGGAATACCCTAAATGAGTAACAAGCTCAAAGTGCATTTCAAGCTGGTCTTACTAGTAATTTGTAAGCTCTTAAATAGTTTGAGTTCAGGTGCCTGAGTGTGGCAGTCTTTTCTACAGGATACAGTAGTCCAGTGATAAATTGAGAGATGTATGTCAAAGGAGCTGTTGTGTGTAAGGCACCTGTGGCAGGTGAGCCCCATTAGATATTGAGACCAAAAGGCAGCAATGTGTATTGCATGAAAAACAGGACAAGATAGTTAAAAAAAGACATTATCATTTCGACCTTGTAATACTGCCCCATCTCCTTGTCTTGAGTAGGGAGATAATTTTGTGTTCTGATAAAGAGATGTATTGGAAATTAACATTATTTCATAAATGGAGGAATAGTCATGTCCTGATATTGATTTTATACAGTTGTACAAAAGTGAATAAGAACCAAATGCAGCCAAAAGTGAACAAAGAATCTCTTGGGTGTGGCCCAAAAGCCCCTCTCTTCCTTTGCCCAGACTCTCATTCGGTTGATTCACTATTTCATACTAATTTCCCCCAGCCCGTTAACGTTGAGAGACAGGTATTGGGGGTGGGAGGGACAGACAAAAGATTACTGGAGGATGGTCAGATGAATACCTGGGCAAGTGGAATTCTGGTGCACCAGTGTATGGAGATGTCCAATTTTGTGGGTCCTGCCATGGTCATTCTGTCTGATACTGTCACTGAGTCTCTCTAGCAAAAGTGCCCACTGTATTAACCTTGAGTGTCAATAATGCTGCCTGAATTCTTGCGATTATATTTAAGAACAACTCTGATATGTGACTCAACGTTTTAAAAAGCGATGCTTCATAGTATGGGTCTTTAACATCTCTCAGGTTGAACTCCTCTTTGTTTCACAAATTCAGATAAACGAGACTGAAAGGAATGCTCCAAGTGCTGTAACTTAGGTCTACTATCACTTGGGAGTCTTTGGTAACATGATTAAAGAACATGGCAGAACTGTAGCCAAAAGATAGGTGTTAAAGTAGAATGGAAACATGTAGATTGCGTTCTCTCATTTGTTCATTTAATTTTTTTTTGTTTTTGCATAGCTAGACAGAGTTCAATCTGACAGTTAGTGGGTGCACTTGTACTTCTTGCGGTGCACTCTCAAGGGATTGTGTGCGTCATTATGAGTCTTCAAATTGCAGAGTGCGTGGGACACTCCTTTTGCACCAAACTTAATTGACACAGGCCTATGTGAATGCTTGCTCATACCGGAAACACATTTATCTTCATAAAAATATGATTAGTCAACTCTTGAGTTCATTATTCATCTGTGTGTTATTACCTGGTGACCCATTTTTCTCTTATACATGGGCCACCTGCTACCATCCTAATTTTGTGCATAATCCTATTTTCCCCGAAGAAGAGGAATTATTCTTTCAGTATTTTGATGAAATTAACAAATCTCTAGATAGTGCTTGAGGTTTTTTCCAATTACCTTTTAAGATTTTTTTGTGTGAAGTGAGGTTTGCCTTCAGTGAAGTAATTTAGCCCAGGGAATTCTTGTCATCTTGATGTGGCTGGAGTGTGTCTTCACAAAGCATCCTGTATTGCAGGAGAAAATGAAGAATTAATTAAATGAGCACCAAACCCATTTATTAGAGGAGTACGGCCTTGTTGTACTGACCATGTACAACGGTGAGGTGTCTCACTGGGTGCCTTTATTCTTGCTTTACCATACCTGTTCCTGGCTGTCAATATTGATGATGAGGCCGGTGCTGTGGCTCACTAAGCTAATCCTCTTCCTGTGGCACCAGCACCCCGGGTTCTGGTCCCGGTTGGGGTGCCAGATTCTGTCCCAGTTGCTTCTCTTCCAGTCCAGCTCTCTGCTGTGGCCCGCGAGTGCAGTGGAGGATGGCCCAAGTGCTTGGGCCCTGCACCCGCATGGGAGACCAGGAGGAAGCTCCTGGCTCCTGGCTTCGGGTCGGCACAGTGTGCCGGCCATAGCGGCCATGTTGGGGGTGAACCAACGGAAGGAAGACCTTTCTGTCTCTCTCACTGCTAACTCTGCCTGTCCAAAAAAAAAAAAAAAAATCATTGATGATGATTGATTTGGTTGAAAACTCTAGTGGGAATCTTAGAAACCCTTTGCTTGACAGTTAATGATTTATATTTTTCCCCTATGAAAAGTGTTGTTCTAATCAGGTAAATTACTGAATTGAAGAGTTTGTCATTTTAGACAAATCATAGGTGTAATGCAGGCATTACAATTTTTTTTTCTTTTTTTTTTTTTAGCTTTTGCTCTGTTGGCATTTTGGGCCAGGTAATCATTTGGGGCTGTTTGGGACCTCCTTCTGCATTTTAGGATGTTTAACAGCTTTCTAGACTTCTCTTATCAGTGGCACTATCCTCCCAAACTGTGAGAACTCAAAAATATTTCCGGATATTGCCAGATGTCTCTGGGGGCCATAACTGCCCTCAGTTGATAGCTGCTGGTCTGATGCGACTGATGGGTGGACTTGGCATTGATAACCCCTGAAAGCCCTATTCAGCCCATCTGATAGAAGAGGGGATGGGTGGCCTAATAGTGGTCAGATTTGGCTCTGCTATGGTTTAGGCCATCACCTTTGTGAATTCTTTAAACCACTGCTTCTGAAACTTTAATGTGCATATCAACCCAGGATCTTGCTAAAATGGACTGAGATTCCCAAGATCTGGAGTTTGGCATGGTGATGCTCTTGGTCCAAAAACCACCCTGTGAGTAGTAGGTGTTTTTTTAGATGAGGAGGAGGGTGGAAACCTTTCTTTGCTGTAGCTGGGACTCTAGACATGAGAGAGCCACCTGCTGGGTAGTGCTGAAGTCTAGACTCTTTCCCTGGCTTTATTCATGAGAGAGTTTATCAGAATCAGCCCAACCCTCCATTCTTTGGGGAATGTAAATAGATAATTTAGAAAAGCCTACCTGAGAACAAGTAATAGAAATCATGTTTACCTAGAATTTTTTTTTTTAATTATTTTTTTTTTTGGACAGGCAGAGTGGACAGTGAGAGAGACAGACAGACAGAAAGGTCTTCTTTTGCCGTTGGTTCACCCTCCAATGGCCGCCACAGTTGGCGCACCGCGCTGATCCGAGGGCAGGAGCCAGGTGCTTCTCCTGGTCTCCCATGGGGTGCAGGGCCCTAGCACTTGGGCCATCCTCCACTGCACTCCCTGGCCACAGCAGACAGCTGGCCTGGAAGAGGGGCAACCGGGACAGAATCCGGCACCCCGACCGGGACTAGAACCCGGTGTGCTGGCGCCACAAGGCGGAGGATTAGCCTAGTGAGCCGTGGCGCCGGACACCTAGAATGTTACTAAAAGGTCAGGAGAGCCTCTTTAGAAGCACAATTCTGAGGTTCAGTTCTCTGTAGAGTTACCATGATGGCCCAGGCAGTCTGGAGCATGTGCTGGGCGGGATGGGTGGACTCCAGCTGTAGAACGTTGCTTACTCTGGGGGCAGGAAATTGGAGCAAGGGCTGGGGCAAGGTGGTCGGACTAGCTGTGTCTGATAGTTTCTTCATTAATTCTGAAGCAAATAAACCTAATATTATATATTAACACCGATGGTTGATGCAATTGTGTTACCAACATTATTTTCTATACTTTTGTATATTTCAAATATTTTCTAATTAGGAATGAAAAGGTACCTGAAAAATGGATTGATTTAAGATCATGTTTTTATCAGCACCTGCCTCTGGGGAACATTTGCCTTCCTGTTCTCTGTTTCTCATAAAGGAACAGTCCTGGTATTTCCTCTTTTTCTCTTCCAGTCCAGACATCGAAGGCTTTAACCCAGAGTGCCCCAGCTCTTTTTGTATGAGATAAATATGTATTATCTAGGTGATTCTTTCATTAATAGAAAACACTATAGAGTGTGTAATCATTGTGCATCTTCGATTTCACTAGAGTCCTTTGCTGACTGCCACTTTTACCTCCCTTGACCTAATGTGTTATGTGTAACTTGTGTGTGTATGTCAATATGAAGGAACTTGAAAAAGTTCATGGCAAATGCATATTGTCATTTGAAAATCAAATTTTCAAATAAACATTTGGCATTAAGATACTTAAATTCTATTTTCTCACCAATTTTTTTGAGTTATACTTTATCTGGTAATCTACATGATGATCAAGGGATTCACATGTGGTCTGCTACTTGGTCTTGCAGTTACCATACTTTCCATTATTGAATAATTGATACTGTTTTAGGTTTAAACATATTCTGTATCATTTTATAGTACTATTTAATTCTAAGTTTGTTATCAGGCTCCTAGTCTTTTTCATGCCGTGGCAGGCTGGATACCTTATAGCTTTTTGCACCCTGACATTGGTTCTTGCCTCTCTGCCCCAACTTCATGACGTTTTAGGGGTAGGTCCTCTGCCTCTGAGTCAGATCTATCTAGGCCAGTGGCACTACAGAGCAGGTAGGTGGATTTCACAGCTGTTACTGTTCATTATTGGTCACTAACCGCATTCCCCTTGTGGTTATGTGAAAATATTTCCCTACTGGGCTTCCTGTCAGACTCTCACAGTGGCTGCCTCACCCCCTTTTCTGCTCTCCACACCTGTCTGTGACCTCTGCTGTCTCTAGGCCCTCTCCATAAGGAAGAGCGGGGCCCCTTACCTAACTTTGTCAAGAACGAATCATGTTAGACACACTTCTCAGAAGACACAGGGGGAGGGACCGGGTCTCTGAGTCCTGTCTTTCTGGTTGTCCTGTTCCCTGAGCTCTCCACAGCATTAGGTATGACTGATTGTCCCTTGTTGAAGCCTCCTGTTCCTGAGGTACACTGTATGTAGTCCTCGGCTCCTCTGTAGGACCACGCCTTTTTCCTTTGCCAAGACTTTTGCTCCTTTGCTCACTAAATCCCTGAGAACTTGTTCGCCAGGCACCATGGGAATGCTCAGGAAGTTTCCAGTCTAGGGGAGGCTGAATAGAGCGGTACTTCAGGTGTGGCAAGGGCCATCATTGAAGGAGGGAGCACGGGAGCAGAGTGAGCATCTGTCCAGCTTCAGGGATGGTGGTGTCAGGGAGACATGCCTGGATTATGTGATAATGAAGTTTGGCAAGCCAGGCCAAGAAGGGAGGGAATTTTGGGTAGGGGGAACTATAGGAACAGATGGCAAATCACAAGGGACCGTAGTGCATGGGGGAAGTGGATCAGCTACGTCCTTGGGTAATGGGGCAAAGCCTTGCCAATGACTTTGTTATCGTCACTGCCATTTTACAGATTTGGAAACTAATGCTTAAAATTATTAAGCCACTCATGAAAGGCGAATAGGGCAGCTAATGCGTGGCCTGATGGGATTCAGTCTTGGATCTGATTGGCTCCAAGCTGGTGCTTTGACTCGTTTCAGTGAGGCACAAGCACGCACACAGGCCCTTCTGCATTTAGCCGCTGTTTTGTTGCAGGGAAGGTGTGCACCGTGTTTGGATCTGAGTTTTACGGTTCATTGAGGCAAAGGGTGGATGGCTTCCGTTTCTCCAACTAGGTTCTGTAGTGTAGAGAAGAACCCCCTTTTCATTTGCTGGTTTCTACAAGTATTTAAAACAAATGTGTTTCTCATTTTGGTTTTGTTCTGTCTGCTAATGTGCAGGGAAAGGTATAGAATTGGGTTGTTCATAATGGTAATTAGCACAAATAACACTGACCTGTACATGGGAGAGACTCTGATGGGGGCAGGTAGGGGGAACCATATCTGTTGCATGTCGTTTCCATGACACTTAATGAATAAATCTTTAAAAAAGCATATTATATATTTTTAAAATATTTATTTGAAAGGCAGAATTAGAGAAGGTATGGGGGCAGATCTTCCATCCACTGGTTCACTCTGCAAGTGGCTACAATGACCGTGAATGGGCCAAGCTAAAGCCAGGAGCCAGGAGCTTCTTCTGAGTGTTCCACATGGATGCAGGGGCCCAGGAATCTGGGGCATCTTCTGCTGCTTTCCCAGGTACATCAGCGGGGAGCTAGATTGGAAGTGGAGTAGCCGGGACTTAGAACGAGTGCCTCTAAGGGATGCTGGCGCTGCAGGCTGTGGCATAACCTGCTGCGCCACAACGCTGGCCCCACCTACATTCACTTAGACTGAATTGCAGGCACCTAAAAACTTCCTTTTCCATCACAGCATAGACTCAGCTCTGTTTGGCTTTTCTATTCAGAGTCTATAACTCAGGAAAATCACACAATCTGAATCTCTTGGAGTGGGCGTTTGGTGTAGTGGTTAACTTGTCACTTGACACATTCCACATGGCAGTGCTGGTTTGAGTGCCTGCTCCTCCACTTCTGATCCAGCTTCCTGCCAGTGTGCACCCTGGGAGGCAGCAAGTGATGGCTCAGGTACTTGGGACTCAGCCACACATGTGAGAGACCTGGATTGAGTTTCTGGCTCCTGGCTTTGGTCTGGTCCAGCCTTGGAAGTTATATTTAGCAAGTTAACTACTGAATGGAAGACCTCTGTGTCTCTGCCTTTCAAATACAATCTCTAAAATAAATATTTTTAATAAATCTGAGTTTCTGCCACAAATAGAGCCAACCTTGGATTATGTGTGAGAATAGAGGGTTGGAATAGATGGATAATAAATTGGTAAAGCCCAAATGTAGCCTTTTTAATTTTTTTTTATTTATTTTTTTTAATTATTTTTTTGACAGAGTGGACAGTGAGAGAGAGAGAAAGGACTTCCTTTGCCGTTGGTTCACCCTCCAATGGCCGCTGCGGCCGGCGCACCGCGCTGATCTGATGGCAGGAGTCAGGTACTTATCCTGGTCTCCCATGGGGTGCAGGGCCCAAGTACTTGGGCCATCCTCCACTGCACTCCCTGGCCACAGCAGAGAGCTGGCCTGGAAGAGGGCAACCGGGACAGAATCTGGCGCCCCGACCGGGACTAGAACCCAGTGTGCCGGCGCCGCAAGGCAGAGGATTAGCCTAGTGAGCCGCGGTGCTGGCCCCAAATGTAGCCTTTACTTTGAATTCCAACCGCTTCCCCAAGAAACACTTTTAGCAGAACTTGCAGCAGAGGGCCAGTGTAGCACATTGGGCACATCTGCAAACTCGGGTGTGTCTGCTGTATCTTATGGCTACGCAGGGAGTTCATGGGGGCTGCTAGCAGAGGGTGGGGTATGGTGCAGGCATCTTGGGGCCTCTGACTCAGAGGCTGTGGAGTAGTCCACCCCTCATTAGCTTCAATGTGAGGGACTGCCTCTGAAGCCAAGACGCAACTGTGGTAATTTACGACCTGTAGTCTTTGGAATAGTCCAGGGTTTCTCAGTGGTGGCACTGTTAACCTTTTATAGGGTTCCAGGTCTTTGTGACTTGGCCGTTTTGTGCATTATTCAGAAGCATCCATGGCCTGCATCTGCTAGGTATCAGTAGCAACCCATGATTCATGATGGCCAGACCTATCTTGAGACATTTCTAAAGGTTCTCTAGTTGAAACCTACCAGGATAGCTCCTTAATGGAGATGCACTTGATAGCCTTCTGACACAAGAAAAGAATTAAGGGACAGACATTTGGCTCATTGGTTAAATGCTCCACTTGAGAATCTTGCATCCCATATCAGAGTGCCTGGTTTGAGCCCCAACTCTTCCTCTTCTAGTAGTTTCTGCTTATGTAGCAGTGGCAGGCAACAGAGGATGGCTCAAGGAAGTGGGTCCATGTCACCCTAGTGGGAGATCCAGTTTGAGTTCTGGATTCCTGGCTTTGGCCTGTATCAGCCCTGGCTGTTGAGGGCATTTGAGGAGTAAACCAGCAATGGAAGATCTCTGCCTTTCTCTCTGTTCCTGTCTTTCAAATAATATGAAAATAAAATAAAGAAATTTAAAAAAGGATAGAGCTTCCTTGTTGGTGGCAAACTGTAACTATATATTTAATAACTCTTTGGCAATAAGTTGTATGCTCAGATCTAGGAATGTAAAATGGGTTTTGTTGACCAATCTGTTAGAATAATTTGATAGATGGTGGAAGATAATGTTTAAAAGCCTAGGTTTCAGATGCAGCGGGCCTTGGTTAGAAGCATGGCTCAGTTTCTTAGTAGCGTCACTGTAGGACAGACATCAGTTAAATACCTCTGTGTGTATCAGTTTTTGCATCTCTAAAATGAGGGGGCTTTAGTGGCTTCTCACAGGCTTCCTGTTCCTGTAAGAGGCACATACCTGGTGTCTGGCAGTGTGACTCATTGGGAACACTGGGGTACAGACAGTGACTTTGCTGGTGACAGAATAAACAAGTGCCTCCGGGACTGTCCATCTCCTGGTACTTCCCCCGAGTCAGGCCCCCATGCAGTCTGTCTCCCGGCCTCTGCCTAGAAACACAGGGCTACCAGAGGTTCAGTCCCTTTGTAAAAGGCAAAAGATGTATATGATCTGAAGAGAAACCAGAGTATTGGTTCAGCCCCTTTGTACAGTGTTCTGAGCATCCTTGGAGAGGGGGCCCAGTGTGGGGAGGGGAGGGGGAAAGGGGAGGAGCTTGGGGTCCGAGGGTCCCTCCATTCTCATCACAGGAAGCAGCACCAAGCAGTGGAAGTCTGAGCAAGGTGCAGAGCATTTCCTGCTGTTACTAAGTGATCCACACAAACCTCACCTTTGAGAGTGGAACAAAGCTTGGAACAAGTGCTGCCTTCAGAGTCTCGCAAACTGATTCCCTTCCATTTCTGGCAGTGGGCCGAGCTGCCTGGATTCCTGAGTGTTCTCCAGTCTGTTCTTCTGCAGCAATGCTTTGGAAAAGGGGGCTGTATTCTCTGTGGCCAGGCAAGGAAATGAATCTCTGACCTTTTTTTTTCCCCCCTGAGATGGTGTTCGTATTTCTCAATTAGGCCAGCCATACTCAGATCTTCAGGTTCTGGGGCTTAGTCCATTAGTGAACATCTCTTTCCTGCGGGGATGGATGGGGAACAGATTGCCGTTTCTGAGAAAGCTGCAGCTTTAACTGCTTAGCTAAATACACCCCACCTGTATGTTTGCTTAAGAGTCAGGCTTATATAGCCAAAGGAATAATAGAAACATTCAGGACTCTTAAGTAGGAGTAGGAATCTGTAAGCTTTGACTTTATTAAAATATATTGCAACAGTAACTTATGGGTTGAGCAATTCTTGCATGAATTTATACTTCATTAAATATAGCATGTGACGGTGGAGCCACTGTATTCATTTCAAAATGAGTAGATTTTAATGGTGAGATGAATTTTTATGCAAAGGTGGTGCCCTGTACACATTTGAAACCAGACTTTTTATGAACGTAGGCCCGCAGATTGGGTTCTGTTGTTGATTGTGTGTGTCCTTTTTAGGCCGTTGCATTTGTGGATATTTTACTTTTCTGATGGAGTATAGTAACAGTCATCAAGAACAATATAAAATAGTCATTCTTGTCATGCCCCATGGATGCTATCTGATGTTAATTCGTTTTTGCCTCAGATATAATGTATGTATGTAAAAAAATTCTGATAAGAATGAGCACTTCTTTCTACTTGATCACATACGACATTTTGTGCACATAACTTTAGCCCTTGTGAAGTAGGCAGGACGACTATTACTGATTTTACATCCACTTCTTTCTGCTCTTTCTCCATATTTTAATGCTTTTTCTCTTTTATATTGTAAGTATCTCTGTTTAAAGGCTGCTTCCCTGAGATAGAGACCCACTCAAATTCTTAGTAAAACATCTGTAGTCCAGAATTTATGATACTCTGGTGGTTATAAACTTGCTTAAGTTCTTTTCTGTCCTTAAATAACAAAAGTAAAAACCGCCTGCCGAGGAGAAGCAGTGATACCACAGTGTCAATGAGCTCATCTTGTTTCTGAGTTTCACTGCCTGCTAAGAGGAGCCCAGGACTCCTTGAAGAAATGGCTGACTTCAGATCAAGCACAGGAAAAGTAGACAGTGAGTTGAAACGTCTTAGGGGCAGAGAGCAAGGAAGTACTCAGATCATAGGGAACCGATAAGAAAGGACATGGGCACTTATTTGAAGGCTCTTCTCAATTTGGGCATCAACAAGGAATGACAGTACATCAAAATATGTGTGTCTGAAGAGCCACATTCACAGGTTTACAGTGGTATTGAAAATGCAGATGGAAAAACAGAAGGAAAGAAGGGAATGACGTGCAGTGCATAACAAGATGCTTGAGATGCCTGCCTTCCTTATTGAGGGCCTGAGTTCCCATTCAGACTCTGCTTCCAATTCCAGCTTCTTGGGAATGTACGCCCTGGGAGGCAGTAGCTGATGGCTCATGTCCTTGGGTCCCTGTCATCAATGTGGCATGGACTGAGTTCTAGGCTTTGGCTTGGCCCAGTCTCTACTGTTGCAAGGATTATAGAGTGAAACAGTGGATGGAAGATCTCTGTCTTTCTCTGCCTTTCAGATAAAAATAAATATATTTAAAAATAATGTAATCCTTATTTAAAAAGGCGGTGGGGAGGTCGATGAAAACAATGGAAGCGCTTCACAGGAAAATGCCAGCTGATAAAGGTAAAAGGAATGATTGACAGAATGAGAAAGTCAGGATTGCACCTTATTGGTGTAATTATTGATTCATGGATGCCAAGAGCTATGGACTGAACAGGTGTGGAGAACAAGACCTTGCAGTCTTTAGAAGGAAAGAGAAAAGTTGTGCCTGTTTAACAAGGGTATCTGGTGGTCACTGAATGACCAAGCTTACTCAGACTGGGATAACCTGATATTTTGTGCCTCTTGATGGGGGCGCAATTAGATGGACACACCATGGGTAGCAATACCATGTCCAAAAAGAAATGATAAATAATCAGACAAGTTCAAAATTTGGGACAGTCCATAAACCAACCAGCCTAGATTCATTAAGATATCATTGTTGGGAGCAAATGATTTGCTTAGCAATGAAGACACCTGTGTCCCGTATCAGAGGCTATGCCTGGCTTTGATGCCTGACTCCACATCCTGATAATGTGGATGTCAGGAGGCAGCAGTGATGGCTGAAGTACTTGGATCCCAGCTACCCACTTGAGAGACCTGGATTGAATTCTCAGCTCTTAGCTTTTGCTCCAGCCAGAGGCCATTGTGGGCATTTGGGGAGGGAACCAGATGGGAGCTCTCTCTGTCTCCCTGTCATTCAAAAAAGGAAAAAAAATCAATGTCATGACAAGCAAACATGATGGGATTCCTAGGTTAAGAGAGCCCCAAGAGAAATCCTGTGATGAAAGAGCTGTAGTTGTTGATGGGGGGGGGGGGGGGAGTAGAGAAATTGTGCAACAATTGTGTAAATCTGAATACATAGTCCATATTAGATGAGAGTAATGAATACTGCTTTTCCTAGTACTATTAAAATTGTGTGGTTAGTGAGAAACTATTCAGAGATGTATACTGAAGTATTTAGGAGTAAACAGTCAGGATTACCTTCAATTTATTTTCAAAATGGATCAGTAAAAGGAAGCACTGTGTGTGTATCTACTTGTTGTATACCTGTACTTTTTTGCTGATATGCATATGTGTTAATTTTAAGGACAGGGTCCTGTGCCGGCATACACACACACGTGCCCAGTAGTGGTCTGCTGGATGCCTCTGCTACTTTCCTTACCTGTCTATATCACATTTGGAGGCCCCTCTGCCTATCCTTTCAATGGCAGCTTCTTGTTCTGTTCTTGGCTGTCTGCTTTGCTCTTTCTACCTCCTCTCCTACTCCCTTTATTAGGAACCTCTGTGAAACCATCCTCTATAAAACAAGGTTTTCCTTTCATCTGGAAGGTGCCTGTGAGCAGGCAGCATGCTTGATGGCTGGGGTCAAGGCAGGCAAGTGAGAGACACTGACTGTGACCTTGTGCTCTGGGAGCTCAGACTTTGGTGTTCCTGGCCTCTCACCCACCTCCCCTATTTCTGTCCCAGCCGAATCCCTCCAGTGTCTGCAGGTGTGGGCGACGTGGCACTCCGTACACTGAGAAGCTCAGCTGCCTTCTCACCTCCCCTGGGCAGTATTCACACCAGCCTGGTTGCTCTTACCTCCCTTTGAGCTACCACAGTGCCTTGTCATCTCTTTCATTCTCATCATATCTTGTAGCAATAACCTCTGCCCACTTGGAACTTTACCTTAAACCAGAAACTAACAATGCCAGCTGCTTTGAAAACTAGTTTTGCTTTCCAGTGGGAGAGTTGGTACTTTGAAAAGACTTCATGCACTATAAATGACAACACGACAGAAAGAACCTGGCACTAACCTGCAAGCAAGGGCCCTGCCTGAGTTCCTGCTTCCAGTTCCTGTTTTCCCCTGGGCCATTTGCCTTCCTCCATCCAGGGGTAACCCTCTTCGGAATTTTGTTTTTAACTTCCTCCTTTCTGATTTGTCTTTTGAATAGCTAAAAACAAAAATTATTTTGTTTTATCTGAAAGGCAGAGAGGGAGAGAGAGAGAGACCCCCAGATGTCTACAATGGCTGGAGCTGGGTCAGGCCAGCCCCGGAGCCAGGAACTCAAACCGTGTCTTCCACATGGGTGGCTGAGACCCATGTGCTTTGCCCATTGCGTGCTGCCTCCCAGGGTAGACGTTAGAAGGAAGCTGGAGGGGCCGGCACTGTGGTGCAGCGGGTTAATGCCCTGGCTTGAAGCGCCGGCATCCCGAATGGGCACTGGTTCTAGTCCCGGCTGCTCCTCTTTCGATCCAGCTCTCTACTGTGGCCTGGGAAAGCAGTGGAAGATGGCCCAAGTCCTTGGGCCCCTACACCCATGTGGGAGACCTGAAAGAAGCTCCTGGATCCTGGCTTCGGATCGGTGCAGCTCAGGCCGTTGTGGCCATCTGGGGAGTGAGCCAGTGGATGGAAGACCTCTATCTCTCTAACTCTACCTCTCTGTAACTCTGTCTTTCAAATAAAATAAATCTTTAAAATAAATAAATAAAACAAAAACATTATTAAAAAACAAAAAAAAGGAAGCTGGAATGCAGAGCAGAGCCAGGGCATGAACCCAGACACTTGCACGTCAGATGTAGGCATCCCAAGCGACTGTCAGTGTCCACTCCTGCTTGCTTCCTTTCAAAGGAATGATTTTAATCTGTATGAACACACATTCCTCTGTACGTAGTTCTCAGTGGCTGCTTTAAAATTCCCTACTCAGCATCATGTTTCTAAAGTTTATCACTTTGCAAAAGGAATTGGAAATATTTGATAAAGACGGGTTTCGTCTCACCCTGTTGTTGAGCTTTTAACTCCTAGGTATATGCCCTTGAAGACCTTTGTTGATATGTACCAGGAAATGTGTCTCAGCATGCTAATGGAAGTGCTGTCTGAAAGAGTGAAAATGTGGAATTAGCCCAGATGATCATTGATGGGAGAATGGCTGAAAGAAACTCATGTTTATCTAATGAAATTTTATGCAGCAGTTAAAATGAACAGACAACAAATACAGCCTTTTAAATCCTTGAGCAATCCTGACAAGATAAAAGTAATCCCATTTTATGTTGGAGAAAGCCATAGTCTGGAGAGCTGGAATGAATAGTTGAAGGTATTATACCAGCTATGTTGCAGAAATGAGGTCATTGCCATTCCAAAGCCTTAACTAATCGAGAATATTGTGTTCTATTAAAATTACTTATTTTTCCTAGCTTGCTTGTTTTCCCTGGCAGAAGAGCTTTGTATTTCCACCCAGCCCAGAAAACGATTCAGAGGAGGTGCTACATAAATTTTTCACCAATGACCCAAAGCATCTTTTATTTTGCATAGGAAGAAAACAGATGAAGGGAGCCCAGTGGGTTTCGTCAGTTTCCAGAAATGATTTCCAGAGCACCTGCTTGGTACCCAACTCTCCTAAGCTCCCAAGCACTGTAGATCTAATCTGTGCATTTTGTATTTTTCCCCAATTTTATTTGAAAGGCAGAGAGACAGAGACTGATGGAGATCTTCCATCTGCTAGTTGACTCTCCAAATGTCTGCAATAGCCAAGTGAAGGCCAGCAGCCCAGAACTCAATCTGTGTCTCCCAGGGAGTCAGCTACTTGAACCATTGTTTGCTCTCTCCCAGCCTGTGCATTAGAAGGAAGCTGGAATAGGAAGTGGTATTGGGACCGGAGCAGGCACTCCTGTGTGGGATGTGGCATCTTGATTGCTGTTGTGAAATGCCTGCCCCTTACCTGTGTATTTTCCCCTGTGTTGTGTGCAGTATGGACAAGCCAAGCAGAAGTAACGAGCATAACTTGGACTATCGGTGACCCTGCTCCAGAGTTCCTCATGCTTTCCTGATGGGCAAGAAAAGTCTTTCCCCTGCTAGATAGAAATCTATCCAGGCTGCAACAGCCAAAGAGCCAGCAAGTCTTCTCCTGTCTCTTGAAGGTCACTGGCATGGTTGACTTGTGGAAAAAAGTGCAGGTGTGTTTGTGTATTTAGGGTAGAGAATGTAGAGAAAGTAGGGCAGCTGATAGTGGGTGCCTTTGGCAAGTAAACCTGTGTGCATTGTAGATACTGATTATTGACCTATTTAGCTATTTCAAAATTTGGATAATTCAAAATAAAATCCAAAATAAAAAGGGAACTTAATTGCCTAGCTACGCTCTTGAACTTTTCTTTCAGTGCCTGGCGGAACTCTGAGAAGGTGCATGTTTTTTACTGTGCCACCACAAAGGATAAGTTTGTAAATTCATGGAGCCCACAGACAGGGTCCTATGGTGATGGCTGACGGAGGTGTGTCTGTCACTGCAGAGAGGGAGCAGGAACACCTCGTGAACTCGATTTCTGGCTGTCACCCTGGCAGCGGGGAGGGAGGGGGAAGGGCTGAAATCCCGTTCTATGAACTAGAATAAACTCACTGGGGCAGAGCTACTTGGAGCCCTGCCTCTGCTCTTTAATATCTGCCTCGAGCCCCTTTGAATGACTGCTGTGCTGGTCTCTGTGAAAGTGTCCCCTCCTTAGGCCCTTGCTGTTCACAGCATCTAACACAGCTGGGATCCCACCTACCCTTCTCCAGCCCCTCCCTGTGTGTATTGTCATGTCATTCTTCATCACTGAAAAAAAACACATTATTCTCCAACGTCTTTCCTCTCTGCTCCTCCCATTTCTACACGCACTTCCCCAAAGGGAAGCTCCATGAGAACCGAATGATTTCTCTTGCTCAGTGCTGGATCACGAGGGGACACGGAAGAGCCCGTCATGTAGTGGAAACTCAGTGAATACTGACTGAGCTTATGAATGGGTTTATATATACAATTTTGGTCAAATTAAGGATTTAGTTTTTTTTTTTTAACTGCCAAATGAGTCTGTTCAGGAACTCTAGTTTAAAAATGTGCATGAGTACTACAAAACTTTGTGAAAAAATGGAATTAAAAGTATTTTGATGCAAAACATTTTGAAATGTGATACTGTTTTTCCTAATACACATTATTCATGAACTTTCTGAAGACCTCTTATATGCATAGATTTCAATTTTTTTAGCTGAAATAAACATTTTTTAATTCTAATTTTTAAAACTTTATTAATTTATTTGAAAGGCAGAGTTATATTTAGAGAGGGGAAGACAAAAGAGATCTTCCACCTACTGGTTCACTCCCCAAATAAACAAAACATCCAGGGCCGGGCCAAGCTGAAGCCAGGAGCCAGAAGTTTCATCTAGGTCTCCCACGGGGGTGCAGAGTCTCAAACACTTGGGCTGTCTTCCTGCTGCTTTCCAGGCACATTGGTAGGGAGCTGCATTGGAAGTGCAGCCGCCAGGACTTGAACAGGTGCCCATACATGATGCTAGTGCTGCAGGTGGCAGCTTAACCCACTGTGCCACAGTACCAGGCCTAATTCCATTTTTCAGTGAACTTTTTGAGATATCTTCATATTCTTCTATAATGAACTGTCACTTTGTGCATAACAGGTTCAAGTAGATATTCTTTTAAAAACTTTGGATCACAAGATTGAATAATCCTAATTCTTGATTTATGATACATTCTTCCCATGTAACATTCAAGCAAGACTGACTTTTAAAAATTTTATTTTGCTCTGGCTGGCTGGCTCTCAGATAAACAGCATTAAAATAATGGATTCCTGCCACCTGCATGAGAAACTTGGATTGAGTTTCCAGCTCCCACCTTGGGTTTGGCCCAGACACAGCCTTTACAGGCATCTAGAGAGTGAACCAGCAAATGGGACCCCTGTCCGTCTCTCTGTCTGTAAGCAAATAAATACATAATATATAGACAACTTATTTTTTTAATGTTAATTATCTCCCTCCATCCAAATAAGCAGCCATATATTAGGAACAGTCTGTCCTCCCATGCCATCTCTCTGGCTGCCTTCATTCTGCAGGATCTGAATCCTGTTTTCTTTTTTTTAAATCTTTTTTTTTTTTTTTTTGACAGGCAGAGTTAGTGAGAGAGAGAGAGACAGAAAGGTCTTCCTTATGTTGGCTCACCCCCTAAATGGCCACCACGGCCGGCGCGCTGCACCAATCCAAAGCCAGGAGCCAGGTTCTTCCTCCTGGTTTCCCTTGCGGGTGCAGGGCCTAAGCACTTGGGCCATCCTCCACTGCACTCGCGGGCCACAGCAGAGAGCTGGACTGGAAGAGGAGCAACCGGGACAGAATCTGGTGCCCCAATCGGGACTAGAACCCAGGGTACCGGTGCCACAGGTGGAGGATTAGCCTAGAGAGCTGCAGTGCCGGCCTAATCCTGTTTTCTTTACTCTTTTGGTAAGCTGTTTTATATAGCTGGCTAACATTTATATTTCATTGCTAAAAGTGTTTTTATGCCTGATGCATATGCCTATGAGTGTATGAAGTCAGGATTGTTTGTAAAAACTGTCATCTTTTGGTGATCTGCATAAATGGCACATACACACAGATAAATATGTAAAATCTAATTATACGTGTTATGCACATATTACCATCTGCACTTCACTTGATTACTCTAGCATTTCCTTGTGTGAGTGCATGACAGTTCATTCATCCCATTTCTTGGGTTTGTGATATTTCTAGGTTTTCATCCTGTGTACCATGCTGAGATGCATATCCTTGTTGGCCTGTTGCTGAACATGTGAAAGATTGAGGATATAATCTAAGAATTAAATTGCTGTGTTATAGAATATGTAATTGTTAAGTTTTAGGGAACAATGCCAAGTTGTTTTCCAAAGTGGTCACATCATTTAATATCTCTACTAGCGTTATATAATAATCTTGTGGATATAAATCCTTTCCAATGTTTTATCTTTTCAGTCTTAAAAATGTTTGCTCATGAAATCTTACCACTTTGTGGTCTTGATTTGTATTTCCATGGTTACTAATGGAGAGAGCAGGCATCTCTTTATGGGATCAGTGGCCATTTCTATGAAATGTACAGGCATATCTTTTATTCCTTTTTTTTATTAGGTTCGTTTGTAGGAATTCCTTGAATATTGTTGATGCCTTTATTGGTTGCGTGTACTATGGATAGACCTCCTGGAATATAATTATCTTTGTGCTTTTATTCTTTGCTTTCTGATAATTATCTTTTTGCTTTATAAGGTATATTTTGATAAGCAAAAGTTATCAATGTAAGGGTCAAATTTTCATTTTTTTCTTTATTTTTAATTTTAATTTCTTAAAAAGATTTTATTTGAGAGGTAGAGTTACAGAGAAAGGGAGAGACAGAAAGGTCTTCCATCTGCTGGTTCAATCCCCAAATGGCCTCAATGGCCAGAACTGGGCCTATCTGAAGCCAGGAGCCTCCTCTGGGTCTCCCATGTGGTTTCAGGGGTCCAAGCACGTGGACCATCATCTACTGCTTTCCCAGGCCATAGCGGAGAGCTAGATTGGAAGAGGAGCAGCCGGGACATGAACCAATGCCCACATGGGATGCTGGCCTTGCAGGCAGTGGCTTAGCCTATATGTCACAGCATGGGCTCCATTTAATTTTTTAAATTTTCTAATCATTGTATTTTGTGTCTTAAGAAAATGTTTCCTAAACCCAAATCTGAAGCAGTGGCTCTTAAATGTGGTCTGAAAATAAGGGAGTTCCTGACTTCTCTCGCGGGGGCCAAGAGGTCAAAGGTGGTTTCCTCCACCAAGATGTTGATGCCCTTTTTCACTGTGCTGGCTTTTGCACTGATGAGCAAAAGCTGTGGTGTGGGAAACAAGCCCTTTGGTTTCCTATTTCAATTCCAGGCAGTGCACCCAATTATGCTACAGCTGCTATATACTTTATTGCTGTGCAGTCTTAGTTAAATAGGAAAAGAAAAGAAAAACTGATTGTATTAAATTCAAACTTGTCTTTAAAAAAAAACCCATTTATTAATTTGAGAAATAGAGAGAGTGAGAGACAGAGCTATAAAGAGATCTCCCATCTGCTGGTCCATGTCTCAAATGCCTAGAACCACCTGACCTAAGCAGTGGTGAAATTGGGAGCTTTAAAAAAAAAAAAAAAAGGAAACAGAAAAAGAAATTAGGAACTTGGAACTCAGTCCCAGTCTCCTACGTGAATGGTAGGGACCCGAGCACTTAAGCCATCCCTGCTGCCTTCTGGGGTGCACTTGAGCAGGAGGCTAGAATCAGTGGTGGAGCTCAGTATCAAACCCAGACACTCTGATGTGGGGTGCTGGCGTCTTAACTGCTACACTGCATGCCCAGCCCCAAGTATGTCTCTCTCAGATATTAGAGGTTTTATAGCATGTACTTTTGCTGCTTACTGTTGTTGTTTAGAAGAAGGAAAGCTTTTGTGATTGTGATGCAAGTTGAACTGGATGCCTTTTTCTTGAAATACCAGGCACCATGGAATTACCAGTTTTACCCGAAAGAATGTTACACAAACTATAGTAATTCAGGCATGGGTACTAAGCAAACATTTTCTCAAAAATGAATGAACTGAGACATTTGATGACAATGATAACAATCAAGCTTTCAAGCCCAGAGCAGAATTTCGGGAAACTTATTTGCCACTGTGAACTTCTGTGGCTTTCCAATACTGAGACTGGGAACAATGACAATATTCATTGATACGATTTTTTTGGACATTGTATAATGGGAAGTATCTAGACGTGCAGAGTTCTGCTTGAGCATGTGTTCTCTCAGTGACCAATGTGAGCTACCATAAAATCAAACATAAGTAAAAGACCCATTCAAAGATCAAGAAAGGCTAAAGGACTTTAATGTAATAAACTATAAAATATTTACTGATGCGACATTAGAAAGCCACATTAATACCATACTTAAACCACTACTGTTGAATTTTGCTATGATATCAAAGAAGAAAATCCTGGCAGATGTTAAAATCATCCTGTGTTTGTCCATTTATTTGTATGTGGTTGGATTTTCTTCAATGCACTTTTAACCCAAACCACATTTTTCAGCAGATTGTGTGTGGAAGTGAATGAGACTCCCACTGTCTTCTATAGGCCAGATATTAGATTTGCAAAAATATCTAATAATAAAACTTCTCTATAAATTTTTTTTGGAAAAAGTGATTTTTTTATAAAAGATGTTAGTATTTGGTACTCTTTTATAATTAATCAGAATAAATACTGCATGGGCCAGCATGGTGGCTCAGAGGGTTAGGCATTCCTCCTCAGATGCCGTCATCCCATATGACTGCCCAGTTCAAGTCCCAGTGGCTTCACTTTTATTCTAGCTCCCTGCTAATGTGCCTGGGTAGGCAGCAGAGGTTGGTCTAAGTGCTTGGGCCCCTGTAGTCATGTGTGAGAAGCAGATGGAGTGCCAGGCTCCTAGCTTCAGCTTGGCCCAGCCCCAGCCCCAGCCTTTGTGGCCAGTTGGGAGTGAACCCATGGATGGAAGATCTCTGTATGTCTCTGTCTTTTAAGTAAATAAATTAAAAAAATTTCTAACGTTCCCATGTTTACTTCTAATAGAGCAAATATGCATAAACATAATGCATACCAAGCATTTTGGGGTCCTAAATAATTTTTAAGAATGAAAGGGACCCTGAGACCATTAACTTGAGAATTCCTGGCTAAAATATATTTTACTGTATTTTTTAATAAAAGCTCCCCTAGTTTCTGTTTAGTTTGCTATTACTAATGTTTCAGCCTCTAGCCTGTCTATATAGTGGGCTGTCTTTATGTAGCAAGAAAGGTATCAGACTTTTATGAAGAATGATAAAATTAAAATATGTAAAATCTCCTAGTCCTTTAACAAAACCTTCACAAATTAGGTATTTTCCACTTTTTCTGCTTGAGTTATTTTCTAAGCTTGTTTGGTTATCCATTCACCCAACAAAATATTAATGAAGCAAATATGCACAATAACCCTCACACCTTCCTCCCACCTTTTTTTGCTTATGGCTGTCACCTGTGGGGTTCACAGGCTTGACCCAGAACTGCAGACTCCCTCCCTGTGAGGCCACTGTCCAGGAGGGAGTGGCCTGTTTAGCACCTAGTTTACTTAAGGTAGTAGGTACTCAGTGGAGGTGTGTGGATAGATGCTCACCCCTCGTGCACAGGCACCAGGCTCCACGTTCTGGCAAGCGTGGCAGGTGAGTTGTGAGAGGTGTATGTTTCCTCTTATTTTCGTGACTTCTGTTTGAGCTCCCAGTTTTAGATTGTAACTTGCAATTTTCTGTGGGATTTTATTCTTGCCAGTACTACTTCTAACTAAATACATTATAGCAGGAACGGGGAAAGGATTCATTTTTCTTGAGTGGCTGCTGTAGGCCAGGAATTAGCATGTCTCAGTGTGTCAGCATCTCTTAGCCTCATTGTGGTGTTTTATAGGTGGTGGAATAGAGGAGGGTGACAGAGTAAAAAACAAAACAAGATGTGGCCAGGGTCATGGCAGATCCAACATCAGCTGTTTATCTGCAAAGCACCTCCTTTTCCCACCGTGCCGGATTGCCTCTATAGAAGGCTCAGCTCCTGTGGGACTGTGGGCTCCCTGCTTTAGACTTATTGAGTATTATGGTCAGTAGTGAATTAAGCCTGTGAATATGGAGTGGATTAAAAGTGATGTCTTTGCAAAAATTGATGAAAGGAAGAGAGGAGAGGAAGAAAAGGGGTTGAGGGGAGGGAAGTGTGGCTGTCTTCTTGGAACTTTACCTATGGAATGCATGAAAGCTAGATGTTCTCTTTATATTAATAATAAAAAAAAAAAAACACAAAAAAGGAGTCTCAGTCCCAATGCTATTGCCTGTTTTATACAATGTGATTATTGCCATTGTTAGGTAAACAGCCAGCCAAGGCCCCTCTCACCCCACCCCAGTCCTGCACCCTGTTGCACCTTCAACTAGTATTTATAGGTACAGCACAGTTTTCGTTGGACGTGGTCATCTCCTTAAGTGAAAGGAAATGGATTAGATACCAGTTGTCTTTTTCCTTTAAGTCTTATCCTTGGCCTTTATTAGCTGTGCCATCTTGTTCAAGTTACCAGTCACCCCCACCTCTGGTTTCCTAATTGATGAAACAGGAGCAATAAGAAAAAGCCTGGCCTAGTGTCACCTGGTTGCCAGAAACACCCAGTAAGACGACAGTACCTGTCTAAAGGTTTTAAAAACAGAGGGCGGTACCCATGGAGTTCAGTATTGGAGTCATTCATTGGATGTCTTGGGCTGTCACTATATATAAAAATTATGCAAAATATCATTAGTGAGTTTTTTTCTTGACTCTAAGGGTGACTTTTTGAGATTGCTTCTCTTTTGCACACTTGATCCTAGCCGAAAGGCAGGATCTTTCTCTTTTTGTTTTAGGTTGAGTCATAAAATTGCCGATACTCTTTTTACTTCCCCAAATGGCGATTTCATATGGTTAATGCTAATCCATTTACAGTTATCAGTAAAGTTACATACAGATGCTAGAAACAGTTATGTCTATTTTGGGAGACCAGGGATATAGCAAAAAGGTAATCTCCTTCTGGTTTTGCTTTTCCTGTGGCATCTTTCTCAGGCTGCCTGGGGGGGGGGGAGGGGGAGGGATTGTATGGAGGAAGCACTGGAGGCCCTGTATGTCCTCCCCTGATGGGTGGGCCTGATGTGCAGGGTGGGCTGAGCTGGAGAGGAGAGCTGCAGAGGCCACTGTAGTCACTTGGGTATTACACACACACATCTCACCTAACATTTTCTATGTAGCATAATATTTTACCCCCCTTGCAAATTCTTTCTTAAGTGTTGAACATTGGCAGGAGCTTGGGTAGGTATAAAAATGGGTTAGAGTTAGAACGGTATTTAAGAGGCTGTATTTTCCCCACTTAGAGAGTTATTTCTTGAGAAGAGTCTCCCTCCTCCACACTTTTTTTTTTTTTTTTAACCTAACTTTAGTGGTTTTAAAATTGTTACGACCAGGGGAAGTATTGTGGTTCATAAATTCTTTAAGCCTCTACCATCCATCGGTTGCAATGCTAGAATTTCTTCAGAAAATAAGGCTAATTAAAATTTTTTTTCCTTAAGAAATAAGCTAGGGTAGATTTCAAGCTTGAATGCAGTTTTAAAGTTATGCCTTAGTGGAGATTTTCTGGAGTTTACTGGGCAGTTTCTAGAAAAACAGGCAATGGAATAAAGTTCACGAGGTAGATTCTTTCTTTGCCACCCACAAGTTAAAACTGAATAAAACTGTGAAAGTTGATATTGAAATGTCTGTTCAATCTCAGAAGTCAAAATCTGGAGGTGAGAATCAAGGAAATGAAAACTAAAACCTAAGGTATTAATACAAATTAAACAGCAACCATGAGACAAATTTAATTCCTGTTTTTTTCCCTTTGAAAATAAATTGCGACTCACCATTAGATCCACACCAGTAGCCCGGGGAATTGGGGTTTCAGGGAAGACTCTGAGGGCTGCCTTGCATGAAATATTTCACGTTTGGTTTCAGTTTTTTTTGGTGGGGTTGTAGCCTTTTGTACTCTAAAACCAAACCTATTTTTTTGGTTTTCTCTCTTGAGCATTTTACTTCTCTGCTGGATGGCTGTTGCTTTGAGGGTTACATCAACACCCAGCTATACTGGTCCATGTTACCATATCAGATAAGTGTTTAACTCCTTGTCCACATTCATAAAATCATACCCTGTAATAGATTAGCTATTGTTTTTTAAAACAGGAATTTTCTAATGCCTTAATGAGTACCATGGAAGAAAAACCATGCTTCATTAAATTAGAAAATAATACTTTAAAGGGCATTTGAACTAGACTTAATTAATTCCTTGAATTTGGAAAACTCAGATCTCACCTATAAATCTGTCATTCCATCTATTAAAAAAAGAACTTAGAAAATCAAGAGCAAAAAGCCTTTTTCAGTGAAGTCACAACTATTCTTTAAATATACTCTGCGCTGGATGGGATTTTTCTACTTACCACTCTCTCCAGTCTCCTATGGTCTCTGTAGGCAAGACTGGATCCGCGACTGAGTGTAGCATCTGATGTTGAGGGAAATCTACTTGCTTTCCGCCTGGACTGCTCCTGTTGACCAGTGGGAAATGCTGCATTAGCTCACAAACCAAAACATTTAAAGTGCTCTCTGAAATGTTGACGTCTTGCCAAATGCTTGAATGTCAAGTACTACAGATGTCCAGTACTCTTTGGAGCCGGGATCCAATAGGAGCTTGTGTAGGTTGGATCTGATTTGGATTTGCTTAGGGTTACAAATTATCAAGGCCTCGCCAAACAGTAAATAGTGTGAAACCAGGTAGAGAGCGAGCGAGAGAGGGCAAGGGAGTGAGGGAGCGAGCGAGCTTGCTACAGCTAGCGGAGGATAGATCTTTCCCATGCCTGGTTGTGACCTTTTCCTGTGAAGCTGTTGTAATAATAGCTCCTATGTTTTATTGGAAAATATTTGCAAGTTGTGATTCACATGGCTTCAATTAAACCCTTGAAACTTGTTGGAAAACTGAAAACACTTGGGGTAAATTATATTTGCACCTGTGCCTCTCAGTACCCCGGCAGGAAGGCTGTGCAAGTTGATGTTAAGCTGGGGGTGTTGCTCAGCACAGGGCAAGGAGAGTGTCCGAGGAGAAGAGGTGGTGAAAGGACCCAGAGCGCCTCTGCGTGGTGATTCACTTGCGCACGGCAGCTGAAGTGTGGCTTTGTAGCCTGGAAGTGCCTCGTCCTCTCCAGCTTTGGTCCTGACACGCTCCCGGCCTTGAGTTGGTACTTTTGGGTCTCTGACCTTTCCTCAGTTTACCCACTTGACCTCAGCCTGGTTTTAGAAAACCTGTTTCCTTCTGCACGACTTGACTCCAGTTTCCGAATATTTCTTTAACAAACTGCTCTTGGGGTTTCTTTTCTCCACTAGTGCCCTGCATTAACACAGCCTTGGTATGTGTCTCCAAAAGCAGAGCTTGAATCTCTGTCCACTTTGAATTCATCCAGTTCTGAGCCTGTACCATCTGTTGACTTGTGTAACCATTTCTTCCCCTCTGTTTTAGAGAAGCATGCTTATTATCTGTCATTGTTAGTATTATTATCCAACAAAATAGAGCTCTTCTTTAACCACAGGTCCCCTCTATTAAGCAACTGTCCAAAGTTTACCTCCATCTCCTTATCTACCCTTGTTGAAAAATGGTTTGTGTTTGCTGCCTTTCCTTCTCCTTTTAGTCTGCAAGCTTTCCTGTTCTTTCAACACTTCCTGCAACTGCCCAGAGAACTCTGCATTGCTCGTACAAATATATGTCATAGCATATATTCCATGTTTTTAAAGCAGTGTTTTCTTTCTTTTTTTTGACAGACAGAGTGGACAGTGAGAGAGAGAGAGACAGAGAGAAAGGTCTTTCTTTGCCGTTGGTTCACCCTCCAATGGCCGCCACGGCTGGCACACTGTGCTGATCCGAAGGCAGGAGCCAGATACTTATCCTGGTCTCCCATGGGGTGCAGGGCCCAAGCACTTGGGCCATCCTCCACTTCCTTCCCGGGCCACAGCAGAGAGCTGGCCTGGAAGAGGGGCAACCGGGACAGAATCCGGCGCCCTGACCGGGACTAGAACCTGGTGTGCTGGCGCCGCTAGGCGGAGGATTAGCCTGTTGAGCCACGGCGCGGGCCAGCAGTGTTTTCTTTTATGTCTGGCAACATGAATGTAACATAACACTGACTGCTTTTGCCAATTTTAAATGCTTTGTTCAGGGGCATTAATTACATTCACATTGCTGTGCAACCATCACTTCCATATCTTGCTAAGCTGATCATGGGGATGTATTAAATAATAGCCCCTTCTTCCTCTAAACTTGGAGACCACCATTTCATTTACTTGCTCTGTAAATTTGACTACCCTAGGTATTTTCTGTAAGTAGAATCATATCTGCCTTGTAAAAAGTGTTTTTGTTTGTTTGCAAGGCAGAGAGCGTGTAGTTGAGTGTGTATGGGTGAGTATACTCCATCTGCTGGTTCACTTCCAGACGCCTGCAGCAGCTAGGGCTGGGCAGGCCAAAGGCATGAGCCTGGAGCTCAGTCTGTGTCTCCCATGTAGGTGATGGAGACTGACATGTTTTAGCCATCACCTGCTGCCTCCCAAGGCACACATGAGCAGGAATCGGGAGCGGGGCTGGGACTCAGACATAGCCACTTGTGATATGGGATGTGGGTGTCTCAAATGACATCCTCACTGCCATGCTGAATGTCTGCCCCTCATATTTGTCCTTTCGTGTCTGGCTTATTTCCCTTAGCAGAATATCTTCAAGGTTCATTCACATTATGTCATGTGTCAGAATTTCATTCCTTTTTCAGACCTAATAGTACTCTGTTGTATATATACCTCACATGCTATTCAAATAATCTCTCTCTCCATGGTCACGTGGGTTATTTCCACCTTTTGCCCATTGAGAATACTGCTGCTGTGAACATGGGTGTAGAAGTATTTGTACAGGATTACACTTTTATTTTGGGGGAGTACAGTAGTTCCCCTTATCCGTGGTTGGACTTTTCCTGGATTTAGCTACCAAGGTTGACCATGATCTGAAATATAAAATGGAGAATTCTAGAAATAGCCTGAAGTGGGTCCTCTCTTGTGTCCTCACTTGTTGAACTCTGCATCCCTGAAAACCCACTCAGTCTGCAGCTTTTATGAGAGCTTGTCTTCCCACTGAGAGTGAGTGAGTGGTTTCTCCCTCTCTGGTCTCCTGAAGTGCTTGATTTGAATTCTGAGCAAGCCACTCCTCTGACTTTGTACTGTGTCATTGATGATAATGGCTGTTTCTCCCGGTTTTGGGAAAAGGTGGGCCTTTCACTAATGCTGCTGTAGATTTATTCCATGCAGTTACTTGGCTGTTGGGGGTGGGGTGGGTATGCAGCAGGTGAGTTTTGTGCAGCTGCTGTCACCCCTACTTTCAGGTCAGCTTACCGGGCTTAGAACAACATCTGCTTAGCAATCTGTGGGCACTTCTGTTCCTAAGACTGCACCTCCATAATGCATGAAGATGAAATACGAGAAATATGATTGTATTTTATCAATGAGAACCTCCACAATTTTTATTTTTCCCCTAACCCAAGAAATTTTGATATTTGTTATACTTCCTTCTTAATTGGATTCTTTTTTTGATTTTGTTTTTGTTGGTAATTTAAATGAACTGATTTAAAATTTTAATCAAAGTCATGCATTTAGGTACATTAGGAAATCCAATAATTTTATAAAACTTAGAATTAAAAAATAGTCTATACTCATTTCCTATGCTCCATTTTTAGGTTCTCATCTCCCATTTTTCTAGTTATCTGGAATTTCTAAGCTTTCAGTAGGATCTCTTGACTTTTTTTTCTTTATTATTTAAAAAATTGAGAGAGAGAAAGGAGCCCGTATCTACCAACTGGCTCCTAAAATGCCCACAGTGACCAGGGGCTCTGGCAGAGCTGAGGCCAGGGCTGGAGCTGGGGACTCCATCCGGATCTACCGTATGTGTCAGAAGCCCAGTTAGATCCCTCACTGCTGCCCAGGGTGTGTCTTAGCAGGCAGCTGGAATCGGGCTCTCAGTGCCCGACTCGGGCATCTCAACTGATAGTTTGCTTTATGACTCTCTTAAGAAGTTCTATGTTCTACTTGTTAAGCAAGGACCTTGGTCATATTCATTTAAGCATTTCGACAAGGCGTTAGAAGATAGCAGCTTCTGAGCCGCAAGTCAACGGGCTGCAGTTCCGCTGGTGGAACTGATAAGACGGCTGGGGGACCATTTTCCTGTAAGAATAAGCAACCGGAGAAAAGAGCTAACAGCCAAGTAACTAACTGAGGGAATGTGGGGTGAAGGCAGTGGTTTTCATTCATGGGTGAAAATGCCTCTTTGGGGTTTACATGAATTGGCATCCTTCCCGCGTGATGCATACTGTGATCTAAATATCCACTGTAGATTTTTTGCATTTTTCAAAAGATAGGGGCTAGGGAGCAGCTGGGTAAGGAGCATCCGGCGGAGCAGAGAGCAAGCGCCTGGCGGTTGGCTATTGTCTGGCATCAAGGGTGTGTGGCTGTAAAGCCCTACCACAGTGGCTCTGCATCCTCTGCTGCCGCCTGTGCTTCCTGCAGACACGAGCGGCTGAGCACAGCCCCTTCTGCAGCCTGTGTCCTCTCCCACGGTTCTCAGGCAGTCTTATCACCGCGAGCCCACTGAGATGCAACCTTTGACCATCTTTGGCTAGAGAATCATTCAGGAGAAAGGGAAGAAAAAAATTCCAGTGATCTGTGTGCTCTAGAATGGAGCCAAAGTTAGGATCGGACTAATCTGGGATTCCTTGCAGCGAATGTACACAACAAGGGTCCATAGAGTTAAGTGTATGTACAAAAGCCAGCCCTGCCTCTTGTGAGCTACGGGAGCTTGGTCTAGTCATAAAATCTCCTAAATCTCTGTTTCTTCATCAAAAAAAAAAAAAAAAAAAAAAAAACCCACCACCACCACCAAAAACACCAGGTTGTAGTACAAACTACCTCCTCAAAATTTGTAGGACTGTTTAAATGGCAGTGGACATTTAGCCTGGCTGCAATAAGGCACCCGTGCCCTGAATTAGGGTGCCTGGGTTCATTTCCCAGCTTTGGCTTCTGATGCTAGCTTCCTGATGACGTTCACCCTGGGAGGCCTCTCTGATGGCCCAAACAGCTGGGTTCCTGCCACCCATATAGGAGACCGCGATCACATGTCTGGCTTTTGACTCTGACCCTGGCCCAGCCCTGGCTGCTGCATGCATTTGGGGGAGTGAACCTAGCCATGGGAGCTTATTCTCTCTCTTGCACTCTTCGCTTGCTTGCTCTTTCCTCTTCTTTCTCTGCCACCTCCTCCCCTGTCTCCTCCTCCCGCTCATATAGAAAATGATAATTTTTCAGGAAGTTGCTGGAGCGTAAATAAAGTAATGGGTGTTTTCTTATTGTAGTGACCAAGTAGATGGGCTGTAAATGATATTAGGCTAATTGTTGCTTTACAACTGTTTTTGAAATCATATTATTGCTTAGATCTATGGTAGAAATCCTGTTGTGCTTTGCGGTTTGAGTAGGTGTTGATTGTTTTGGAAGTATCCTAACTAGAGTAGGTCTTGGGCTCCGTCACCATGGTTATGGGAAAGCTCTCTCAGACCACACAGCCATGCATAGCCCAGGGAAATGATTTCCAAATTGAAGGCGCATTGTCAGGAGGGACAAGCTCTCCCATGCCGTAGTTTGGTGAATGCAAGCCTTGGAGCATGGGGTGCAGGTGATGGAGCATTTCTCAGTGTCTCCTGTTTGTTTCTCCCATCACACTGCTCTCGCGCTCTCCCCCCCCCCCCATGGCCAATCCCAGCCATTTCTTGGGGGAATGCAGAGTGTGTGGTCCTGAAGTGCCTCACGGTTGCCAGAAATCACATCGTGTTGCTGTCTCACAGGAAAAATGAAAGCTTATTAGGCTAATGAATTATTTAGTGGTCTCTCTCTCTTTTTTTTAAGGTTTAGGAGACAGAAAATAATAATAAAGGCAAGCAGAAATAAAATCTTAAAAGAACAGAGCATTTTGTTAATATCTGGTTAGTTCAGCTGACTAGTGTTTTAATCTGTTCTGTTTTTCTATGGGAAATTACAAGTTTTTTTTTTTTTTTTTTAAATGGGTCAATGTGAGAAGAGGATGTTTGAATTTGCTAAATTATCTCTTGCCATTTGCCAAATCAAACATGACTTATCAAGTCCACGTAAGAAGTGTAGGTAGTTGGCTGGGAATTCTAAGGCTTAACCCTGCATTACAGGCACCAAGGTTAAGGAAAAAACAAAAAACAAAAACAAAACTGTAGGACATGGTGCAGCTGCTTCTGAGATATAGGAAACAATGTGGCTGTAAAAGGGAAATGATGTGAGAGATTGTAGCGGTTTTCATTCTGTTACCTACAATGGGATTCTAAGTGACCTTGCCTGGAAGGCATCTTTATGTAGATTCTTTCCCGTATCACTTATTCTTCAATGTCAGTTTTACCTTCATTTACTCTATGGCTTATTGGCAGGTTGCTAGTAGTCTAAATATTGACAGGGTCCTACCACAGCATATAAATCCTTTAAGCTAGTTGGAACATTTGTTGACCCCTGGTCCTGGGATGTGAGAGGCAGTATGTTTATATGGTTAACAGCAGGGTCTCCGGGATAGATAGCTGTGTGAGCCCGGGCACATTGCTTAACCTCTCTGTGCCTGAGCAGCCTCATCCTTAGGATGATCTATGCCAGAGTAATGATAATAGCTATGCCTGAATGTGAGAAGTATCATTGTCAGTGCCTAGCACAGTCACCAGGAGTGTTTTCTTGGAGAACCAAGAAGGAAACCAGAAGAATTTACGTTGTGGGGGCTTCTTGCCATTTCTAAAAGGCATTGACTGCTTGTATAAAACATGGCTTGGGAATATTGTTTCAACATAGTATTTAGGGGCTGGTGTTGCGGTGTAGTGGGTAAAGCCACTGTCTGAAAAGCTGGAAGCCCACATTGGTTCAGGTTTGTGTCCCAGCTGCTCCACTTCAGATCCAGCTCTCTACTAATGGCCTGAGAAGAGCAGCAGGGGATGGCCCAAGTGCCTGTGTCTCTCTTACCTGTGAAGGAGACAGTAGAAGCTCCTGGCTTTGGCCTGGACCAGTAATAGTTTTTACAGCCATCTGGGCAGTGAACCAGCGAATGGAAGATCTCTCTCTCCCTCCCTCCCTCTGTAACTTGTTTAGATAAATGAATAAATCTTTAAAATATATATATATAGTATTTAACAATTTTCCTCTGGCCCATATTTTTTCTTTTTTAAAGATTTATTTATTTAATTGAAAGGCAGAGTTACACAGAGAGGGGAGAGGGAGAGAGGTCTTCCATCCGATGGTTCATTCCCCAAATGGTCACGATGGCCAGAGCTGCGCCGATCTGAACCCAGGAGCCAGGAGCTTCTTCCAGGTCTCCCACATGGATGCAGGGGCCCAAGGACTTGGGCCATCTCCTACTGCTTTCCCAGGCCATAGCAGAGAGCTGGATCAGAAGTGGAACAGCCGGGTCTGGAACCGGCGCCCATATGGGATGCTGGTGCTTCAGGCCAGGGTGTTAACCTGCTGCGCCACAACGCTGGCTCCCTGGCCCGTGTTTTGATTTCCTTCAAATGTTTTGTGGGGACCATTTGGCATAGATTAGAATCACACAAATTCTTATATCCCCAGTTTCTCATATTCTGTCCTTAGCTAAGGCATTTAAATGATCAGTAAGCTTTGTTGCTTCTTTTCTCGTGTTTCCCCTCTATCTTCCTGCAGGCCTTTTGTGTAGAGATGAAATTGGAATACATTTCTTTTGGCCTCAAGAGGTTCAGTTTTTCGAGCATGCAGCTTTATTTATTTTTGATGATCCTGGTTAGTGGGGGTGCAGACCCAGTGTTCATACCATTCTAACCTGTGGGTTCTTTTGGTGCTGTAAGGCATTAACAGGGCAACAGTGGGGATTCCCATATGGACACTGGTTTGAGTCCTGGTTGCTCCACTTCTGACCCAGCTCCTTGCTAATGTACCTGGGAAAGCAGCAGAAGATGGCTGAACTGCTTGGGCCTTTGCACCCATGTGGGAGACGGGGGATGAAGCTCCTGGCTCCTGGCTTCAGCTTGGCCTAGCCCTGGCTGTTGTAGCTATTTGGGGAGTGAACAAGCGGATGGAAGATCGATCTCTTACTCTGCCTCTCCTTGTCTGTAACTCCACCTTTCAAATAAATAAATTTTAAAAAATGTTAAGTACAACCTAAGTGGATAAAATAGTTGAAAGTGTACCTTTGAATGAAAATGGGGCTGTAGTGAAGAGGAGGCTTACCACTGCAATCTCTTCCCTGTTGCCCCTATGGTATGTCAGTGATCCCAAATGACTAAGGAATACAGTTTGCAATCTGTATGTTTCTGCAAAGCCATTGTTCCAGAATAAGACTGTCCCACAAGTCACCATCAGGGCCTCATAGATGCATTAGTAATTCAAAACCAATGAATTCATATTTAGAAGTAGACAAGGGGATGATAGGTGAAAATGAGAACGTTGCGGATTGGATATATTTGAATACGTGAAGCATCCATGATGTAGCCAATGAATTCAAGGCTGGTTTCACTTCTGGCTTTGGAAGCCTCCTGGATCGTTTTGCGTCTGTTGTGGGAGCAGGAGGTAGGGATTTTCCTCTAGCCCCCATACTTCTCGCCCCTCCCCAGATCAGGATGAGTTACTTCCTGGCTGTGTGTCTTTGTGGGCTGGTATATTTACGAGTGAGACAGCCCCAAAGGAATCTGAACATCTAGTAACTCTTCCCTGAGTCTTGCATTGGGCCCTTCTCCTCCTCCTCCCTTTTATGGTTTAGCTGGAATTGTGATTTACTGGTTATGTGCATGGGGCATTTCTGAGATGGGCCTGGCATGTTTGTATAGAAAGAGCATTAGGTCATATCCAGTTAGCCAATGTGCAGGAACACATGTGGGCTGGAGAGCCCCGTGGAGTTAGCTAATGTTGCGAATCAAAATTTTTACTTTTTTCTGGATGACAGTAATTTGCTACCATAGAAAGTTGAAAGACTGTGTATGTTTCAAGGTTAAATTTATTTTATGAAATGGCTTATTTCTCTATATGTGTGTGCATGTCACATACATATGCATATATATTTATTGTCAATAGTACATCAAATACATTTATTTACCAAAATAATTTTTAAAAGCATTTGGCAATTGACATACTTCAATACTTGAAGAGATAAACCTGTCTTAATCCCTGAGCCCAAAGCGTCACCTAAGATCGTGCTTCTGCATACATTAACTCCTTTCAATTGCATTTGATTGGTTCCTGCTGTAAGGCTTGAGCACACATTCTCAGAGAACAGGGCTGTGTTTGAGATTCTCTGAGTATGGTGCCTGGATTTCTTGCAGAAATAGTACAGCCTCTTGCTTTTTGATGAAATTTCATTCTCCAGTGGCATGACCAACACAGATCAGTTAGGGTGCCCTTATGATTTATTATTCAAATCAGGACATGTCTACAGGTGCAAAGAGACATTGATTATGAGTGAACTTGGTCTGTCCTGGGCAAACCAAGGCATGTGTTCACCCTAAAATGGGCAGACTCTGGGTACAATTTCTTAGTACTCAAAATTTCTTGAGGGATGGGCGTTGTAGGGCCATGGGTTAATCCAGTGCCCGGAACACCTGCGTCCCATCTTGGAGTGCTGATTTGTGTCCTGGCTACTCCACTTCTGCACCAGCTTCCTGCTAATGTCCCTGGAAGGCAGCAGTAATGGTCCATGTACTTGGGCCCCTGCCACCCATGTGGCAGAGACTCAGATGGAGTTCTAGACTCCTGGCTTTGGTCTGGCCCAGCCCTGACCATTGTGGCTGTTTGAAGAGTGAACCACTGGATGGAAGATATTCTCTTTCTTTCTCTTTCTCTTTCAAGTAAGTAAATAGCAAATTAAAAAAAAAAAAAATCTCTTGAAATCCCAGGACTTAAATGAGCTCAGAAGAGACTCACTATTAGCCCTCTTTGTAGTAAATGTGAAGGTGACTGTGACATGGATTTGGTGTATCCTCTGATCCTGTTTATTGAACATCTACTAGGAGTATGGAAAAATACACCCTGTTAGTTTTTTGGAGGATTCTCTCATCAGCCACTTAAAGGAGCTCATCCTATTTCCAAACAAAAGTTGAGAGAGTCCCTACATCCAGTTGCCTTGGTGCATTCTTTCCCTGCTCTGTTTATTCTGTTTTAACTCAATCCTTCAGTGACATTGCCACCAACTGTGCTAGTCCATCTGGTTTTCTCCTTTCTGAAAGCCCTTCATTTGAATACTGCATTATTTGGAATGAACTCCCCCTTTGTTATGTGATAAATATTTTTGTTATGTGATATAAACATGGGATTTGTAAGCCTTCTAATCGGGAGGCGGGGCTCTGGTCTCCTCCCTCTGTTTCTGTCAACCACAGTGTTGAGCTCGCCACTGGGGACACAGTGGTCCTTAGTGTTCTGATGGATGGGGCCGGGGAGATCACTGGTGGGGACATCAGCCTGTGTGTATGTCAGTCCTATGAGGAATGAGGGCGGCTCGCATTAGTGGGATCAGTGTTTAAAAGTGAGGAAAGGAGGGGGCCGGCGCCGTGGCTCACTAGGTTAATCCTCTGCTTGCGGTGCTGGCATCCCATATGGGCGCCGGATTCTAGTCCCAGTTGCTCCTCTTCCAGTCCAGCTTCTGCTGTGGCCTGGGAGGGCAATGGAGGATGGCCCAAGTGCTTGGGTTCCTGCACCTTCATGGGAGACCAGGAGGAAGCACCTGGCTCCTGGCTTCGGATCGGTGCAGCGCCGGCCGTAGCAGCCATTTGAGGGGTGAACCAATGGAATGAAGACCTTTTTCTCTCTCTCACTGTCTAACTCTGTCAAATAAAAAAAATTGAGGAAATGAGCTGCCCCATCATCTTTTGTACCTTAAGGAAACTGTGTGAGCGCCCTGTGGCCAGCTGACATCGCCAGAACCTGGTATGGACTTATGTTGACCTCTCCTTTCACATTTCACCCAGCTCCAGTGGCATCCCTGAAAGTCAGTTGTTAATGACACTGCATAAGCACAGCTCAGTACTGGCCAACTTTGCTCCTGATGCTCAGTTTTTTGAGGTGTGTAACTACTGATGCCTTGTCTTAAAAAAAATTAATAACCTCCTTATTCTTACCAGTGATTATAATCACTTTTCTTATTCAGAATGCCATTTACAATAGAGTCAACATTTATCTTCATCCGGAGGGTGTCATGTCCATTATTATGCTGACTTCCCAGTTTCTATCTCCCTAGGCTGAGTTCTTTGAGGTTGTGAGTGTGCCTGGCCTCATCTAATCTGTGTACATGTCAAGCAGGGCTTGGTGGTTCCTATGTGTTTAATGACTGAGTGACAGGGGATTTAATTTGGGGGGGAGGCAACTTGACCTTCAGAGCTGTATTTTATTTATACATTTCATTCTGCAATAAGAGGTGAGTGGAATGTGCCCAACTCTGATATACTCTTCCCTACTGTCATTTGAACATACCTGTGTAAAAGAGAGATTATGGAGGTGTTTTAGGTTTATGGCTGCAGGGACATTAGAAGGCTGAGCATGGTAGTGTGACAGCTACTATTTTATAGTAACAGCAAAACTAGTTTTTAATCTAGTTGGATATAAGGAATTTATTTGCTGACTTGAATTAAAGTGGTAGTCTAGGGTAGCATTTATTGAATTGCAGAGCCTGTGACAGGGTTCAATTTCAAATTCTGGGGTTGGGGCCTGGGACACACATGTAGGAATGACTGTCAAACCTGTAGCATTATAGCCTTGGATTGTGACAAACTTGGAGAATTTGATGAAAGTCAGAAAACTAGGGGCTGGTGCTGTGGCGCAGCGGGTTAACACCCTGGTCTGAAGCACTGGCATCCCATATGGGTGCTGGTTCTAGTCCTGGCTGCTGCTCTTTTGATCCAGCTCTCTGCTATGGCCTGGGAAAGCAGTGGAAGATGGCCCAAGTCCTTGGACCCCTGCACCCTCATGGGAGACCTGGAAGAAGCTCCTGGCTCCTGGCTTTGGGCCGTTGCGGCCAGTTGGGGAGTGAACCATCAGATGGAAGACCTCTCTCTTTGCCTCTCCCCTCTTTCCGTGTAACTCTTTCAAATAAATAAACAGATCTTTAAAAACAAAGAAAGAAAACTAGAAAAATGTACAGACATTTTATACAATAGCAGGGGGTTCTTGAACCTCTGATTAAGTAAACTAAGTGTTTTTTTGTTTGTTTATTTTTACAATGTACCTTACTAAAATTATTAGTCCTATGCTATATCCATGATTGCACTGTTTTGAGAATTTGGCTTTTATTTGTCCCCTGTGGCTTGAATAGCCCTAGACAGTGCTTTGGTCTAAACTTTTTGGGTGGAGAGTTTGCATCCTGAGTATCTTCCAAATTTAATGGTGATTGCAGGTGTGGTGCCTCTTAGCATGGCAGCAGTGAGCACCTGCTTGCCCAGCTACAGATATGCCATCGTAGGGCCTTTTGGAGTCCCCAGGCCAGCCACCGTGAAGGGAATTTGGCAACTACACCTACTTTATTTTGTAAAACTTGATTTTTTGGGTTGTGCTTTTGGCTTACCAATGAAGACTCCTGAGTCTTACTTAACTTATCCTAACCCCAGCATCCTGTTAATGTAGCTCTTGGGAGCCAGCAGTGATAGTCAAGTGATTGGGACCCTGCCAGCCATGTGGGAGACATGATTTGAGTTCTCAGCTCTCAGCTTTGGTCCCTGACTGGGGGACCGCTGTGGGCATTTGGGGAATGAACCAGTAAATGGGTGTTCTGTCTTGCTATCAACACCAAAATCCTTGATTTAAAAAAAAGATTACTAAGGTCAATGTAGACAAGTAGAAACTAGAGATGTAGGAAAAAGAAACTAAAGGTCAATGGCAACTGTATCCTTGACAAAATAATTATTTTGTTATAAATAGTAACCTGAAGGATACATGTTATGTGATGACTGACACTGGAAGAGTTTCTTACTCCTAGTTATGCACTAGGAAAATAATAGCATTAAAAAGCTAACTAAATTGTAGATATGAATGTTATGTCAGATCCTGTTCCCAATTTCTTGTTTATATTAACTCATTCAAACTCGATGGCTAGCCTGTGAGGTCGGCCCTGTGAGTGTCCCCTCAGTTAAATGACAAGGACCGTGAGGCATGAGGCACCTCCTGCATGAAGTCTCACAACTGGTAGGGACTTGAGCTGAAGCAGGTTGATGCTGCGATTCCCCATCTGAAGTGTGTACCTGCCGCTGCTCCTCTGGGTGGTGAGAAAACACTGCAGTGAATTGCTGTTGGGGCCTTAAAATTATGGGCATCTGTTTCATGTCAAACTGGTAACATTACATTCTCAGTGCTGAACATTTACAAACATCTGAAACTAGAAGGAAATGTACAAATGTGGCATTCACAATTGGCTTCCACAGCAAGGACTGACAGGATTACTACCAGTCCCAGAGCCTTCGGCTAACATTTGTTTGTAAAGTCGCTTTCTACTTTGATCTTGAATTTAATGCCCATTTAGGTCATGTCAGCTTTTCAAAATGTCATGAGCTTTGCATGTTTTGGAAATTTAATTTTCCTTAAGATTATTTTTTTTCCCAGAACACTAAGTGGAAGTTTTAAGTTTTTCTTTAGTGTGAGTTGGAAAAAAAAGAATCCAAGAGTAACTTGACTTAATACATTCAGTGAGTTAAGAACTCATTTTTAGGGGATTAGTTTAATGTGGAAGTTAAGAAGGCAGGCTACAGGGTTGAAATTCCTGGGATCAAATACTCCCTCCCTACTTGCCAGCTATGAGACTCTGGGGGAAAATACTGTTAAATGGTAAGAGTTCTCTGTGTCCCATAAGATGGTGGGAAGAATTCCATGGAATTATACTCAGAAAGCAGTGTTGGTATTAGTGCAGTGCTAAAGCATGGCCAGTGTCATTAGTAATTATTGAATATAGAAAGAGAAGCATGGGCACAGAGTTGGGTGACTTACGCTTCCCCCAGTTAACAGTCTGCCTTGGACTTTTCCATGTCAGTTTTTGAAGCTCTAATAACCTCTTTCTTTGAGGAGCTGGACACTGTCCCATTGAGGAAAAGAATGATGACGTAGCAATTGTCTTGTGAACGGCCATTTGGGTTCTTATGTCCTTGCCCACCCTCTCCCCATCCCACCTTGCTCCCTCAGGAAATTTGCAGGTGGTGTAGTGAGGCTGTAACAGATCCCCTTATCTCATAAATCCCTCTTTGGTGGCGCATCAAGAAGGGGTGGTGCTTATTTAGCATAAAGTGGCATGTCACCGCACTGCTGTCCTGTCTGATCAGGAAGAGGAAGCCGCCAGGAGGGCTTATAGGAAACCCTGCACAGCCTGTCCCTCAGAAACTCGGACACTGGTGGGTTTGTGACTGTGCAAAATACACATCCCTGAGATAACCACATCCCAAGGGGGCGAGTTTTCTCATTTACATCTGACAGGTACTTTTCCCCTGAAGTTGCTTCTCCTCAAATTGCAGCTTCCTCTGTATGTTAAAAAGCACCAGTTCCTCATAGTGTGTGCTGGTGGGGAGTGGTCCTGTGCCAGCCCCCTTTGCTCAGACCCCCGCAGTGTATGTGTGTGTGGGTCCTGTGCTGCTCCCTTGCTCAGTCCTTCTGTGTGTGTGTGTGTGTGTGTGTGTGTGTGTGTATGGGCACAGATGCAAGGTGTGTCCTATGTCTTGCCTCCTCTCTTGCAGCCACACTGGCCTTCTCGTCACTTCTGTTCTTCAAAGACATCAAGCCCATCCCGAAACCTCTGAGCATGTTCTTCCTTCTTCTTACTCTTATTTTACAAGCCTCTGTGCTGCTCTTTTATCTTCATGGTGATCTCTCCTGTTTACCCCATCTACAGAGCACTCCCCTATGTGCCTCGGCTCTAGCCTGCCAGCTAGTTCTTCACTGAGTGCAAACTACTCTTTTAGGCTGAGTGAGTTATTTGGAGGGTGCTGGGTCTCAGTTCACTGCTGTGTTGCCGGCACCCAGTAGTACCTGACACACGGAAGTACTCATTAAAACTTACTGAGCTGGCCGGCACCGTGGCTCAATAGGCTAATCCTCCACCTAGCGGCGCCGGCACACTGGGTTCTAGTCCTGGTCAGGGCACCGGATTCTGTCCCGGTTGCCCCTCTTCCAGGCCAGCTCTCTGCTGTGGCCCGGGAAGGCAGTGGAGGATGGCCCAAGTGCTTGGGCCCTGCACCCCATGGGAGACCAGGATAAGTATCTGGCTCCTGCCTTCGGATCAGCACAGTGTGCCAGCCGTGGCGGCCATTGGAGGGTGAACCAACGGCAAAGGAAGACCTTTCTCTCTGTCTGTCTGTCTGTCTCTCTCTATCCACTCTGGTCATCTGGTTTTTATTTTTGTACCTTGTATCATCTGCCTCTTCCTTCCCACCTTCCTATGTGTTCACTTGACACACCCCCGACTGCCCCACCATGTCCTCACACCCGTGATGATGGTGTGTTCATGTATGCCCATACATATTCACAGCTCTTCCCTGGGGGAGGGGGAGGTCTCCAGCCAGCTCACCTTAAGGAAATCCCTCTCCTGAAGGAGAAAGGGGAGCAGTGGTTTCTGAACTGTTTCTTGGCTGCCTCCGGGCAGCCTCCAGGGTTTCCAGAGAGACCTGAGCAGCCCCCATCTTGAGCCTCACCGAGAGCATTTCTGTCTGGGATGTATGGATAGGAGTTTGTTTGCAGCATAGTTCCTCCTGACAAACAAAATGCTGGAACACTCTGAGTTAGAAGGGTCTCTCTGCCCTTTCAGAGAACCGTGGGAATCATCCTGTGGCCCTGAGAATGGAAGAGGCATGCACAGGCCGAGGGTGGGCGGTTCTGGGTGACCAGTTCTCATCCGGGGAGGCTGTCACTGTCTCTTGCCTTGAGCTTTCCATTTCAGGAGTTCTGGAGCCTGGGCTCTACTTGGCAGCGCACACGGTGCCCTTGGCTTTGGTGCCTCCTCACTTTCTCTCTTTCTGTTCCTCCTTTCTCCTTAGTGCTTCTGTTTGTGGCACAACGTTACTATGGAGACACTATGCTAATAGCTGCTTCTGGCACAGTGCATTTGGGGAAAGCTCCTCTGATTTCTTTTAAATAATTAGATTTCCTTTCAAGGCCTCAATTTTTGAGGCAATGGAAAATGTCTATTAAAATAAGACATAAACTTACCCAAGTCAGAATGAGAACAAATTTGTGAAATAGTTGAACTCTATCATTGAATGTATCTGAGAATTCTAAGCATAAGGAACTTTTTGATTCATACTTAGTGTTATGCAGGTAAAAAACAGTTTGTTGCTGAGTGAATGAACTTCACATTAAACACAGCTGGCCTAGATTCTAGACATGATTAAGATTATATTTACACAAAACCTTTGTATAATAGCATGACCCGTATTTTCTTGGTGCATTTCTAACTTCTGTATTAGTGGAAGCTATTTGAGATAGGAGGCTGCTGTGTTATTTTTCTTGAATATCATCCTTTAGCACCTTGATGACTTTTTGTAGATGTAGGCAGGAGTAACTGTGTGGGTGACAGGAACAAACCAGTGGAAAGGAACTCTAGTCAGAGGAGAAAGGCTGTGGGACTTGGCCGCTGGGCACAGGGAGAAGCAAAGTGTGCATGCAAAGGCAGCTGCCCAAAGAGGATGCGAAAGATGAAGGCAACAGCAGAAAAGTGCGGCAGATGTTTTGTGAAGGGAAAGCGCCCTTCTCCTAGTCAGAGAGGGGTGTGCTCTCATGTCCAGGGGGGCGTCTGAGTGCGTCCCTCCTCCCTTGAAGTCAATCCATTCTGTCATGGAGTGTCTTCAGTGTAATTTAAAATGAGTTTTTGTGGGGGAAGTTTGGATTTACTTTATAGGTGAAGTCGCTGAATTACATTTATGCTGTAAAACACAAGAGAACTTTTCCTAATTTAATATTGTCTTGGCAGCTCATCCTAGAATGCATTTCCTGCATGCGAGGGTTTCTTACATTCTTTAAATGAAAAGCATATTTTGATTGTTACTGGAACCATTAACAGAACGCTTCATGCAATAAATGGCTTAAGACAATATTCCTTACTGGGAGTTGTTTGCTGCTTTTATTCCTTTTGACTTTCAGCTATGGAAGGGATTGTACATTGTACATTTGGAAAGGCATAAAAATAATAGGATTCTATTAAGAAAATGGTGGTATTTGATATACTTGATGAGCAAAGGACTTTACATGCATAGCTTAACCAAATAATAAAAGAAACAATGCCGGGTTTATGTGGTATTTTCTCTCTCCCTAATCCTTTTTTTTTTTTTAAATTAAGATTTATTTATTTATTTGAAAGGCAGAGTTAGAGAGGCAGAGAGCACTTTCCCTAAATTTTAAGCAATCATTGATTATATCTTAAATGCAAGTTTGGGAATCTGAGTAATTGTTAAAAAATAGGGGTGTTGGGCAAACATGCTGCCTACAAATGGATGCCTGGGTCCTGTTTAGATAGAAATACTTTTCTTACAGAACTTTCCTAACGGTCAGATAGAAACTTAAGTACTAAGGCAAAGTCATAAGAAATGAACCTTGCTAAACTAGGAATTGTTTTGGCTCAGTAACATCAAGGAAGCAGCTGTCAAAACAGCCTTTTCATTTCTTTGTGTGTGTGCTGTACGATCCTAGTTAATTCATTAATTTCTGCTAACTGCTGTAGAATGGACAAGAGTATTTTTGCTTCTCTGAGTCTCGTGCTTTATTAGCAACATCTCAAGGAAATAGCTTTACATGCTCTGCAGTGAGTAATTGTCTTTATCTGAATAGCAGGAATAGTTCTGTTCATGCCTTGAGTTGACATATTTTCAAGAAAAAATATTAGTCAAACATTTTAAAAAGTCATTTAAATCCTATAAAGTAATGTCAGTGTTTTAGGCTATAGAAAATTTGTCCCCAGAGAGTAATATTTTCAAACATTTGTTACTCATCTTAAAGTCAGTTCTCAACTGACTGAGGGAGTGAATCACTGGCTGTTTGCTGGAGCCTAGTTCATTAAAGATAATTCAGCTTATGCTAATTACATGGTAATTATTGTCATGTATATTCAAGGAAGAAGAAAATAATTACAAACTTTTCTCTGTTCTCAATGCTTGAGAGAAATAGAACCTTTGGATTGTTCCAGTCCTGCTCAAAGGCTTGTTCTAGGGTAGGGCCATAACACCAGTTTCAAAGGGATGCTTCCAGATTGCTCCACTGGGTCCTATTCATGACTTCATTCCCATTAGTAGGTTTTCTATCTAGGATATTACTGAGACTGAGCACAGACCATTCAACAAGCTTAAAAAGCCAATCCTCCTGACCTTTGGGGTATTTATAAATGAGCTAGTAGTGCTCTAATGCGCTTGTCCTCTGCAGAGACCTATTGCCTGATGAAATGGAGGATTCAAAGCAGTACTAATACATGTATCACATACCTAAACTTGAGACTCGAACCACAGAGCTTCGAAAGGAAAACATGGAGTAGCTTCCCAACCTTGGGTAGGCAGTGATTTCTTAGGATACAAAGTATACTAACCGGAAGAGGAAAAATTGAATAAATCACACTTTCTTAAAAATCCAACGTTTCCAGTTTTCATTAGTCATTAAGAAAATAAAGGCAAGCCATGGGTGGGAGGGAATGTTCTCAATTCATATCTCTGATAAAGGACTATTTAATTACAGAATTCTCAGACAACAATAAAAAGGCAGAGAACTCAATTTAAAAAATGGCCAGAATGAGCAGAAAATCATGAAAGAACATGTTTGATCAAAAGACATAAAAAGATGCTCAGTGTCATAAGTCAACTGGGAAATGCAATTTAAATCACAATGAAATAGTACTCAAAACCCATTAAAATGGTAAAAAAAAAAAAAAAGAAAAATTAAGTAATGGAACCCTGACTGTTAAGAGTGACAAGAAAATGAGATAACTTACTTTAATATACTCTGGTTGGAGTGTAACGGTTTGGTAACTTCGTATCACGTTGAACTAGTCATTGCACTCCTTGGTGTTTACCCAAGGGAACTGAAAGCACATGCCCAATAAAAAGACTTTTATTAGACTGTTCATAGCATCTTCATTTGTAACAGCCCCAAATTGGGTGCAACCCAAATACTCATCAACCGATTAAAATAGGTAAACAAATTGTGCTATCTGCAAAGAATAGAATATCCCTCAGTGACTTAGAGGAATGGTACCTGCCAACAATTTGGATAAGCCTCAAAACATAGAGCAAAGACATTAGAGACAAAGGAACACACACTGTGTGATTTCATTTAAGGCAGCTCTAATAGAGGCATAAGAAGGCTGTAAAGACAGTTGTAGGTGTCTGAGTGGAAAGGAGCACGAGAGAATTTTTTAAGATTTATTTATTTGAGAGGCAGAGTTAGAGAAGGAGAGACAGTGAATCTTTTTTGATAAATTTTTTTAATCTTAATTGATGTAGTGATTGCATAGTGTCACACCTCACTGAATTATACATTTAATTTCTTTTTTTTTTTCATCTTATGTGTGTACTTTATACCTTTAAGTGGGGGAAAAATCAAAGTCACAACACAGATGAACATAGTTGAACATAGAGCAGATTGTAACTGACATGCAGATGGTGTGGTAGCTGAAGGGGTGGCAGGGAGTGTGTGCTGTGTGAGAGCCAAGAAAAGGAAATCAAAACAGGAGAGACTTTCTGGACAAGAGATGGTTTGTGTTGTATTTTGAAGGTACCAAGAGATAAATGTTATCAGGGATCAGAGGGAAAGTATACCAAATAGTGTCAAGCTCTCAACTTAAGATAAAAATAAAACAACATGAGTTTCCAGGTCAAGACATATTAATAGAAGTTGTTTCTCTACTTAGTGTATCATTTCCATTGATTGTTCATCCATCCATCTTTCCCATATATGTGTATCTTTTCTTTCAAAATTGGACTTAATTCTGCTTCTTCAGTACTCTACATACTCTCCATTTTCTGAATTCCAATTTTTAATATCCTAATGTAGCACTTAATTTTCCTAAGAATATGTCTTCTATTTTAAGTGTGTATCTTTTCAGAAAGGGTTTCCTAGGAAAAATAGTTTGTGCTAATTTGTCCGAAGTAAAATGTTAAGTCCACACTCACATGCTGGTTAATTAAAATCTGTGGATGGAAGTTTGATAGACATGCAGGATGGGGGATATCTGTTGGGGTATGAACTTGTTGCATTTGTGTATGTTGTTGATTCTTTTTAATGTATGAATGTTAATGATAATTTCTTGACAGCTATCTACCACATTATGATAACTTATTTATTCTTCTAGGTAGGTATTTTTAGTCTCTTCTTTTTACAAGTGTATAAACAGAGCAAGCAGTAGATAATTTGAATTTCTCTTTGCTTCCATTGTTCTTGGGAGTCATCAGACCACCTCACTGTGCTACTGAGAAAGAAGATGATATTGGTGCTGACAGCATTCATAGGTCATGCCACTCGCTCTTCTGGACTATTTATGTACATTAACTTATTTAGTCTCCATGATAACTCAGTGAGAAAAATGAAGCAGAGTCAGGAAGGGACTTATCTGAGGCTGTGTCAGAATAAGAGGTAGAGTCGGGATTTGAAACCTGATTGAAGAATGCATACTACTTGTGCTTGCAGGCTGAGTGCTCCTTATCCAAAATGCTTGGGACCAGAAATTCTTTGGACTTTGGAATATTTGCATGTATGTAATATGCCTTCTTGGGGACTGGACCCAGGTCTAAACAAGAAGTTCAGTTGTTCAGTTCTGTTTCATACACTTTTTCCACACATAGCCTGAGGGTAATTTTGTCCTGTATTTCTGGCATGCCTGTGCTTTGACTCCACCACTTAACATGAGATCAGATGTGGAATTTTCCACTTGGGGTGCTGTGTTGGTCCGCATGGATTTGGGAGCATTCTAGATTTTGGAGTTTTGGGTTAGGGTGTTAAGATGGCTCTGCATACCCAAGGGCTGGTCGTGCCCAGTGAGACCAGGTCATGTACGCTTTCTGAACTGGGGCAGAGGTGGGCATAGATGGAAACAAGTGATGCAGACTGTTGTTTCCAAGTCTTGTGTAGTTTGTGTCTTAAGTTTAGACCATCCTTAACATCTATCCATCCATCGGATGTTGGTTGAGAAACTTGGCCACGTCACTCGGCTAAGGCAGCCTGTGTTTTGGAGGCACTTTAGCAGCCAGGCCTGGGTCTGGATGCTTTCACTCATGTAGCTTTGCAAGTATTTCAACATTATCACCCTCCTTGAGCTAACATGAGAATGTGGACATGACTGGTGTGTGCTAAGGTTGTGGTTTATGAAGGAAAATCAGTACCGAACTCAGCTGACCCATTCTGAGAACAGTGACCTTGCCACAATACCACGTGATTAGGCAGTAAGTGTGTATTGTGCATTTGAAGTTCAAGTAACGTATTTAAGGGAGAATTGACCCTTTACTAAAGATGGTTTCTACCTAAGCAAGCTGTGTTTTTGGCAACACAGCTGCCTCAGTGGCACTGGTTACAAGGACAGCTGCTGTATTCACAGATGTCATCAACTCGGGCAGCTGGTTTTAGGTCTTAGTTTTTTTCATCTCAGACTGTGTTCATTGTCTTCCTCTTTTCACTTCTACAACGGTGGTGCTTGCAGCAGTATTTACATTGGGGAGACAAAGTGAGATTGTTGTGCAGAAACACAGTTGTACAGTTAGAGGGAATGAGGGAACATTTCTGGGTCTGGCACCTCGCATAGTAGATTAAGCCTCTGCCTGCGGCACTAGCATCCCATATGGGTGCTGGTTTGAGTCCCAGCTGCTCCACTTGTGATCCAACTCCCTGCTAATGTGCCTGGGAAAGCAGTGGAGGATGGCCCAAGTCCTTTGACCCCTGCACCCACGTGGGAGACCCAGAACAGGCTCCTGGCTCCTGGCTTCGGTCTGGCCCAGGCCCAGTCATTGTGGCCATTTTGGGAAGTGAGCAGATGGAAGACCGACCTCTCTCTGTCTCTACCTCTGTCTCTCTAACTCTTTCAAATAAATAAAATAAATCTTTATATAAAAAAAAAAGAACATTGACCACAAAGGCCCAACTTCTAGGGCAGTTTAAGGATTTACACCAAGGATTGTCTTTCACATTGTGCTTTTGTCAGCAGTGCACTCAAGGCTATCAGGCCCTAGGGTTAGGTTAGGAATTTGAGTTTTCTTTAAATGCTGTTTGGTTTGTTGATGAGATTAGAACCCCCTTCATATATCTATAAAATAGAGCCTAAAAATGTGAACATTGTTTTCCCATTAAAATGTAAGCTTCAAGAGCTCTGGGACTCTGCCCTGTGCAGACTATCCCAACTCCATGGCTCTCATTGGCTGAAATGTCTGCTGCTTGAGAGAGGGATTCCCTGCATTTCTGTAGCAGATGGGAAAGGTAGGTTCCCTTGGTGGACTCTTCCGAGAGCTCACCTGCCAACGTTGGATCTTAGCTTAGGGTGGACTCACTGGGAAGAGCCCATGAAACAACAGGTCAGTCTCTTCTAGCCAAATTCTCTCACACTGCAGAAGTTGGCACATTTTAAGTCTGCTTTGCATAAATCATTCCTGGTGTCCAGTGGCTCTGAGGGATGGGATAAAAATAAGTGTGTGATCCTGGAGAGTGGAGGCTCCACTCTTTGTCCAAGTGACCACACCAAAGTGCACAGTCCCCTCTGGGCCCAGCCTCCGAAGCCATGTAGCTGATCTTTGTCTTTTTTCTTTGATATCTTAACTCCAACAGCAGATGTCCTATAATTGGGTAGAAACCCCCACCCCTCTCTGGCTGTTTTCTTCTCTGAGAGATGAAGGGTCAGAACATGGTATCTAAAGCCTTTGATGCTGTTCAAAAACAACAGATGGGAGGCTTCAGTGGAGAATAAAAAGCCAGCGATTTAATTTAGACTGAGTCAAGACAAAGATTTCAAAGGCATCTGAAATTGATCAGCTCCAAAAGCATATGACCAATATTTCACTTTGACTTTCAAAGAACAGGTGGATTGGAAAGTTTTATGGTAAACTTGGGTTTTCTCTGAACTAACAACAGCCTAGTAACTACTCTAAAAATTAGATGAATAAATTTCTTACTAGATCTTTTTCTAGGATGCTAGTCAGGAAGACACCTCTCCACTCACCCCACCCCTGCTCTTTGCTGCAAGGAGGAGTCAGAGATTTAAAAAGGTGGGCCGGACCTGTAGCATAGCAGATTAAGCTGCTGCCTGTGGTGCCGGCTTCCCAGATAGTTGCCAGTTCCAGTCCAGGCTGCTCTACTTCTGATCCAACTCCTTGCTCATGTTCCTGGGAAAGCAGTGGAAATGTCTCGAGTGCTTGGGCCCCTGTTCCCACATAGGATACCTGGAAGAAGCTGGGCTTTGAATCAGCCCAGTTCTGGTCGTCGTAGCCATTTGGGGCGTGAACCAGCTGTTAGAAAATCTCTATTCTGCCTTTCAAACAGATAATCTTAAAAAAAAAAAATAAACAAAAAAAATCTGGTGGACCAGACTTGATCAGTTTGGCAGGTAACAAGTTACTAAATGGGGCCGGCGCCGTGGCTCACTTGGTTAATCCTCTGCCTGCGGCGCCGGCATCCCATATGGGTGCCGGGTTCTAGTCCTGGTTGCTCCTCTTCCAATCCAGCTCTCTGCTGTGGTCCAGGAGGTCAGTGGAGGAAGCCCAAGTGCTTGAGCTCCTGCACCCACATGGGAGACCAGAAGAAGCACCTGGCTCCTGGCTTCGGATCGGCGCAGTGCTGGCTGTAGTGGCCATTTAGAGAGTGAACCAATGGAAGGAAGACGTTTCTGACTCTCTCTCTCTCTCTCTCTCTCTCTCTCTCACTGTCTGTAACTCTGTCAAATAAATTAAAAAAAAAAAAAAGTTACCAAGTAACCACTTCTCTGACAGGCCAGTCTGCCAAGCTCCTTAAGCCTCCCTCCTCATTTTCCGATCTGGTATCTTTTTGCCTCATGTAACCATCAGCTATTTTAAAGTGGCTCCCCCCCCGCCTCCCCCGGGTAGGCATTTGGCACAGTGGTTAAGGTGCCATTTGGCAGATAGGATGGAGTGCCTGGGTTCTAGCCCTGCCCCTACTTCTGATCCAGCTCCCTACTGTGCACATCTGGGAAACAGCAGAGGATGGCTCAAGTCCTGGGGTCCTTGCCGTCGACATGGGAGGCACTTGTAGAGTTCTTGGCTTCAGATTGGCACAGTCCTGGCTGTTGCAGGCATTTAGGGAGTAAAGCATGGATGGAAGATCTTCCCCAACACCCTTACCTGAGCCACCACCCCAGTCTCCCTGCTTTTCAAATAAAATAAAAGAAATAAAAATTTAAAGTATTTTCTCCACAATTCTCCTGAGATGTCCCTCTCCTCCTCTGTGCTGCTTGTCCGTTCCTTTCCAGTTGTATTTCATTTTTAATGGTGTCAGTAATGATTATAATTTTATGTGTTTAATTTTACTTTTTTGCTGTAACTTTCTCCCGAAGTATGTGTGCAACAGTACTAGATTAAGCATTTTTCTTGCCAGGGAATTCTCAGTGCTCTCCTGTGAATACATGATTGAGCATGCAGGTAGCTGCAGAGGACTGAAGGAGATTGAAGGACCTGGTGTGATGAGGGGACTAGGACGGGGAGCAGGTGGCTGTGGCAGGACTGGTCTGTGGAAATCCTGTGGGTGGGAGCTGAACGCAGAGGAGGGAGTCAGCCATCTCCCTGTGCTCAGGACTGGCTCCTGGCGAGGGCGGCTGCCAGCCTCGTCAGGATATTTAGTCAGCATCCGTTTGCCCAGTGTGGAACTGGCACACAGGGCTCTAGTTGCCCTTACTGGGTCTTTATCCTTGGAGTACTTTGGTATTTCCTCATTGCTCTCTCACTAAGGGTTAGCATGCTTGGCCGTAGATAATTCATGGTCATATACTTTCGTGAAATTATACGTGTGTGTGCACACTTCTGTATGCACATGTATATTTTTAGAAATTTTTATTGAAATATAAGATTTATTGCAAGCTTATAAATCATAAAATACTATTTTAATATTTCATAGTGTATTTTTTTAGCTCAGTGATACTTAGCTTTTTTAGTGCTAAATTGATTTCTAATTTTGTTTTAAAAAGATAAATATGTAAGCTACAACTTTTAGTTTTTACCAGTATCTTTTATTCACTTTTGTTAATAAAGTTAATTGTGCTTTTAAAAAATGTTGACTGAATGGATTGGATGGGATCAATTGGATATGCAGACATTATATAGATTTGTATATAATTTAAGCTTACCAGGAGAGGGTTTTTTTCAAAAGATTAATGAAAAATGCATATTATGAAAAAATTTACACATGGATTCCAGTCTTTTTGTGCACTAAAATGACATCTTTTTTATTTTTCAATGAACTTTTGGAAGTATGCTTACATAACATTTTAAGAACTTAAAGCAATTACGCTGATTTGTCATAGACCATAAACAAGTAGCCTATGAAGTCAGAGTTTTGTTATGTAAATGACAGATATGGCGTCTACTTCTTCATGAAAGGCAAATAAATAGAAAGGGAAATAAGTATTTTATTACATGTTAGTAGGGTTAACTTCTCTCACTAATGAGAAAAATAAAAGCTTTTACCTATAGAAGTATATATACAATTAGATACAACTGTGTCCCTATGTACACACAATTACAAACATTGAAACTTGTAAGTCATATTCTAATAACTGATCTTGTACTCTTGAGCAGTTTTGATGCACATTCAGAAGCTTTTGAACTATTTTTCCTAGTTGAATAACTTTATCATTTTCTTTGATAGCTCTTCATTAGAGATATACTTTGGGAACCACAGTTGGAAATCCTAAATAATCATCCATGATAATGTCTCAGATTTGGATCCCAGAGTTAGCGAGAGCAAACATTCTGACACACTAATTATAATTTTCAAGTAAAAAGGAACTCACTGAGAAAAATGTGAGTTGGGATCCTCCAGCATTACTCAGCACGGTTGCAGCTCTGCTCAGAAATCTCCATTCTCACGCACCCCTCACGTCCACACCTCGGTAGTTCATGGAAAAGCTGTTTCCTTACCTGCTTCAGCTGCGAGTCAAACGGCACTCATTTCAGAATACGCCTCAGGGCAGGCTCCAGAGCAACCGTGCTCTGCCCAGTGTTACTGCTCATCTTTAAGAACAGATGAAAATCAGGAACTTGACGGAAACCGCCAGCGGGTAGGTCGGCTGTAACTCCGCCACACTGGTCAGTTACCACTTCTTGAAGGCTGGGAAATGGAAACAAGGAGGAAGAAGGAGGTGTTTTGCTCTGTGGGGGTGTCTGGCTGAAATCTTTGCTGGTTCCTTTCCTTCAGCAATAGCAAGACCAGCCTGGCTTCTTGTTTTTTTAAAGACATATTTATCTATTTGAAAGAGTTACAGAGAGAGAGAGCTTCCATCTGCTGTTTCACTCCCCAAATGGCAGACAGCTGGGGCTGGACCAGGCTGAAGCTGCAGCCAAGAACTCCATCCAGGTCTCCCACGTGGTTGGCAGGGGCCCAGGTACTTGGGCCATCTTCTATTGTTTTCCCAGGTGCACATTAACAGGGAGCTGGATCGGAAGTGGAGCAGCCAGGACTTGAACCTGCACTCAAAAGGGATGCTGATGTCACAGTTGGTGCTTAACTTGCTGAGTAACAGCACAGGCCTCTTAGCCTCTCAGCTTTTTTTTTTTTTTTTTTAAATTTTCTGCCACTTTTGTGCACATGTCCATGTCATCTGGTGAAATGAACAGCTGGGGAACAACCTTAATAGGTTTTCTTTTTCAAACTTTGCCATTCAGCATGTGCTAAGGGATAAGGAAGTAATGGGCTCGGTCTGAAACACCCTTCTCAGAGGAAATGATCAACTAGCAGGCTGCGTGGCGTATCTAGAGTGGGTTGGGAATTGGAGTTAACTGGAAACGTGGAATTAGTTTTTGAGTGAAGAAGCATTTTGAAACCAGCAAACACATCTGTTAGATAAGAGGTGTTGCTGTTGTCACTATTTCTGTCATTACTTTTTTGTGTTTGAACATTATTGACAAATACGTCAGGAGTAGGACTTCCAGTAAACTCATTGTGTGTGAATGTTTGGTCAGGTTTGTGCTGCTTTTGTTACTGTGTTGAGTCTACCTATTTTCAGTTCTCTTTCAGGCTCTGTAATGTAATTTGTAAGGTCCTGTGGAGTGCTCCCATGTCCTTTTCATACTTTCAGTGCCATGAGAATTGGAAGTACTCAGAAGTAGGCTCCAAAGGCCCCTTTGAAAGTGGGTGCCTCAGAACCAGAAAGAAAGAAAACAGGGGGTTCCAAAGACTTTATAAGGCTCCTGCATTTCAAGTGTTCGCTTAGGTCCGTCCATGGCTAGACTGTGGGCTGACGGCTTAACTTGTAAAGTTCAGTTTGCCTTAACAACATATCCTATGCATTTGCAGTTGTATTAATGGGTAACTATTAAGTCCTTGTGCCATGCCCGGTACTTGCAATGTGCTTGCTATGTGGTTGGCAGTGTTCTGGGTCCTGGAGATGGAGCGGCAACTGAGCTCCTTCAAGGCTCCCCAGGTTCTTTCTCTGATGAGGTGCATTTTGTGTGTGTGTGTGTGTGTGTGTGTGTCCCGCCTACAAGCTTATTGGTCACCACTGACCCTTGGGCTGAGATCTAAGGCAACCAGAGCTGGTTTTGGAAGCTCCCCACTTGGCTCTGCTAGGGGGACCCATTCTCCAGACCCCCCTACCCCCAGGGCCCAAATTGTCCTTGCTGCTGCTCTGATGAAGGGGCTAAGATCACCAGTGTGCTTGTGAGGCAACAGCTCTGATGCATAGTGGATTTAGGGACAAGTAGACGTAAGGAGGGACCTTGAGGGCCAGGACGCATTACGAAGTCCTCCAGATGTAAACTGAGTAGATGGGTGACTTGGCATTGACAGACTCAGCGCTGCGGCTCTCAGATGTCGCTGATTTATTGCAGGAGGTACTGTCGACCCCAGCAGGATCAGAAACACCCACTGATGGTCTCAGTGCTGTTGTGTGCTTCATATCCCTGTGGGCTGACCCACGTGCCTGTTACCGTGTCTCACTGAGGAAAAAATCGTGATTTCTTTGCTTGCTTGCTTCTTAAAATCAGGAGCTGCCTAGTTCAAGGCCAAAGGGATCATCACCCTGCAGATGGTCCTGTGATGATGAATTGGAAATAGAGGGACTGAGGAAAAGTGGGTAATAAATGGCCTACCCTGGGGTCAGCTGTCACTCAGCGCTTGCCCGGCTGTGGTGGTGTCTTTTTTCTGGATGAGCCGGGATAATCAGTACACTGACTACTTGCAACAACCTCATGGGCTAGAGAGCTTCCAGGACTCTCCCCTCCTCCACCATTTTCTTTGGCGTTGAGGAAACTGAGTCACTGTGCAAGCTGGGATTTGGACCCTGGGAGAGCGGCTCCTGGAGCCTGTGCTCAGGTCCTGCCCTTGAATGTCTCCTCTGATTGTACAAGGTGGTTTCTAAATCCAACACTTTGCAACCCTGGGGTGGCCTACCACCTTGAGGGCTCAAACAGACCCCGGCTGTGCACTAGACTTGGCTTGCGAGCAGCTGGTTTGCAGACCTCTCTCTTATTGTAGTGTTGCAATTGGCAGGGCAAGGATGGTGGGGAGGGGACTGCCAGGCACTCGCAGGGAAAGTCCAGCTAAGAAGATTGGATCAAGCCGTGGACCCCTGCAGGCTGAGGAGTTCCTCTCTGTTGGGCTCTTTCACAGCCCGTGCACAGCCGCCCATCAAGGGACGACTTCCTATTTTTACAGATGAGAAAATCGGGCCTCACGAGGTGTAACTAAGTCACCAGAAGGGGGCAGGACTGGACTGTGGAACTTTCTTTAGATTGAGTTTAGCTTCCTTCTCTAGTCCAGTCGTTTCTTAGAACCAGACTGTGACCACTGATTCATGGCTTCTTCAAACACCTGAAAGTCAGGTGGACTGGAACATTCTTCCGGAACACTGCAGGAAGGGTCTTTTCTCATTCAGAATTACTGATTGATCATGTGTGCGTGTGAAATTCTATCTAAGATGAGATGTGTAAAGAGAGTGAGGCCCAGCAGGTGAAGTGGTGCGGGTGGCAGTGATGGTAGAAGCCATGGCAACTGGTGGAGTCAGCAGTTAGGCTGTGCTTGCCTTGGAATGGGGGAAGATAAATGTGGAAGTGTGCAAGAGGAACTTCGTGAACTACCGGGTGTTGTTAGGATGTGTGTCTGGAGAGAGAGAGTGTTAGTAGAGTGTTTGCCCATAGGACTTGATTGATAGCAGGGCAAGAGTAGGTCTTGTGGTTTTTCCTTCTTTGTTTGGGAGTGCTTTTAAGCCAGAAACATGGAGCTGCTGCCTTTCCCAGTGGCCTCTGGATGGTCCTCCGTGCCCCTGCTCACCTGGATACTCTGCAGTAGTTCTTTCTGGCTCCTTTAAGGCTGTGGTTTGCATCCCGGGTGAGCCACCATCATCACTTGGGAAACTTTTTCAATTAAGATTCCAAGACCCTACTTTGAAGGAACTAAATCAGAATTGTTTTGTTTTTGGCTGGAGTCTGTATTATGGTCAGGTTTGAGTGTCCCTGCCCTTCTCTGTTACGCTGTCTCTGTCCTCACTCCTGAAGGAACTTTGACCCTCCAGACAGATGCTCTGCCTCTCAGCCTGTTTTATTTGTTCAGATCTCTCCAAGTGCTAGACCCTTATTGGTTACTTGTTTGTTACCTGTGGTATGGGACACCCATGGGGACTTGTGCCCTGAGAACAGAAATGTTAATGGTCCAGGTGATAATAGAGTAGTACTAATGAGCAAGTGTCACAGACCTAGGGGCGCAGGATGGCTGAAAGAGCCACAGATGGGTGAAGCCCAAGGAGGAGGGACACAGAGCAAATGGAGCTCAGTGATGTCCCACTTCTGGTACCTTCATGTTTCAGTGTGCTCTGTGCCCCCAACCCCATCGGTTTTTCCTACCAATGTTAATCGGTGCGATGTTTGTTCTTGCATTGTCTTACGTCATTGTCTCCTCTTAGCCTGGAAGCCCTAGCAGTAAATCTTCCTTGTCTAAGCGGCTCACACCTTCAGCCAGGTCCCAGCCATCCTCCAGTGTGGAGCTTTTGGAAATGTGGGCATATTGTGAACGATTCAGAAACCTTTCCACGCAGGACTTAGATCTGCCCTGTTGCCATTCTGGTTTTCCGTAAGATTTAGGCTGGGTATTTTGTAGATGTGCTTAAAGGTGCTTGACCATATTTTTCTCTGATAGATTTACCAATATGTATCTGATTAATGTTTGAAAAAATATTTCAGCCTGGTAAATATTTTTATTGGTTATATCTTTATGTATTTTTAATGTTTTAATATTAGATATTATGAAATTTAGCAACACAAATAACTGGGCTTGATTCAATACTAGACAAAAGGCATACTATGAAAAATTTAATAATAACGGAATGAAAAGTAAGAGAAGACATCCCTGCTTTCAAGATTCCTACATCAAAAAAGGAAAAAAAGGCAAAGCTAAAATAGTCAATATTTGTTTCCCTTTCATGTGTGGCATTCTGATTTTTTTTGTTTTAAGATTTATTTATTTGAAAGGCAGAGTTACAGAGAGAGGGAGAGACAGAGACCCTCCATCCACTGCTTCACTCCCCAAACGGCCTTAACGGCCAGGGTGGGGCCAGGCTGAAGCAAGAAGCCAGGAGCTCTTTTTGGGTCTCCCGCGTTTGTACAGAGGTCCGTGCCCTTGTGCCATCTTCTGCTACTCTTCGGCACATTAGCAGGGAGCTGGATCAAAGTGGAGCAGCCTGGGCTTAACCGGCGCCTGTATGGGATGCCGGCACTGCAGGCGGTGGCTTTAGCTGCTACGTCACTGTGGCGGCTCCTGTGCTGTTTTGATTTATGCTGAAGTGTTCCATGTTCTCACCACATTCCCATTTCCTTCTGTGGAATTCTGAGATGAAGGTACTGTGGGATTGCATCCAGATTAAGCTTTTTTCCCAGAAGCTCCCACACATCCCTGCTGTGACTGCCACCCCCAGCCCACCCCACACATTCACAAGCACAACACATTTCCTTTCTTCAGTGCCATTTCCAGGCAGAATCCTGCTTTGTTAGTATTAAGACTGGTTATATATAAACATCCCTTGTGTATTCATCCTGCAAACAGAGTGAGGTTGACACATGTAATCCCAAAATACGTCTGTTATTGTTTCCAGCTAGTTTCCATCTAGCCTGTCACCAACTGCCCATAAAAGCTAGCTTTCTTACATCTTGATTCCATAAATGTCCAATTTTGTACCTCATCCAAAGATTCAACTCTGCATGATTCTTAACATTACATATTTTGAAATCTCTTTTATTTATAACAAGTGAGTTCAAAAACAACAAAAAGAATTTGTTAACTGTTGTATCCCAGTTTGTCCGCAGTTGCTTCATTGAACCACCGGTAAGACACCAGTGCACTTCGCTTTGTCCCCACTTGCTGCTGTGGAGCCTTGTGAAGCCTGCCTAGATAGATCCTTTCCTTTTTCATAGCATGGTAGTATTCTACAGTTTATTAAATCAATTCCTACTGATAGATATTCAGATAAATTTGAACATCTTCAATGGATATATTATTAATGATAGCCACTATTTGCTGGATTACATAATTTTTTTAAAAGATTTATTTACTTGAAAGAGTTACACAGAGAGAGAGGACAGAGAGAGGAGAGGTAGAGAGAGAGGGGTCTTCCATCTCTCCAGTTGGCTGCAATTGCTGGAGCTGTGCAGATCTGAAGCCAGGAGCCTCCTCTGGGTCTACAGTGTGGGTGCAGGGGCCCAAGGATTTGGACCATCTTCCACTGCTTTCCCAAGCCCTAGCAGAGAGCTGGATCAGAAGTAGAGCATCTGGGACTTGAACTGGCACCCATATGGGATGCCGGCACTGCAGGCGGTGACCTCAGCCACTATACCGCAGTGCTGGTCCCTGGATTATGTAATTTTTAAAACTTTTAAAAAATGTTTTGGGGTGTTTAACCCAGAAGTTAAGGTTCAGTGTCTCACATCATAGTGTCCCCCCCCCCCCCCCCCCCATGCCAGCTTCCTCTCAGTGCAGACTCCGGGAGGCAGCCATTGATAGCTCAAGTAATTGGGTTCCTGCCACCCACATTGGAGACCTGGATTGAGTTCCTGGCTCCCAGCTTTGGGCCATTATGGGCACATGGGAGTGAATCAGTAGAATGGGAGGTCTCTGTCTTTGTCTCTCTGATAACCAAATAAATAAATTAAAAATTAAAGCATTTAAAAAAATCCCAAGAGGTTTTGCTAGCAAGTGATTTATAATCGTGTATGTGTTTGTATGTGTTGGGGGTCATGGTTGGAGACAGGATCTCACTGGATGCTGAGAAATAGACTGGGATAAGAATGTAGAGGATTTTAGTACAAAGCCCAAGATAAACATTACATAAAAGTGGAAAGATATTTAAAGGAAGTGGGTTTGGAAATTTCCCTCCAGGATCTGCAAAGGAGCTGGCTTCTTATGTGCTTCTTGTTGGAAGGCTCTTCTGTTGCTAGAATGCAGTGAAAGTCAGTCTAGAATTAAAGGAATGATACGGGGAGAGGTGTGATGGTAGGAAAGTCAGCGTAATGTGGGAAATCTTAAATGACATGCTGAGCATTTCATACTTCAGTATGCCATTAAGTTTTTGTGTGTTGTTAAAAGGAATTGAAGATAAGCTTTAGATAAGTGTACAGCATGGGGCTATGCATGCTCTCTGCCTTTTTGTGTTTGCCCTCCTGAGGCTTTGAATGCTGTGCAGGTCAGTTCCTTGATTTGGAATAGGGCAGGAAGAGCCACTGCATTGCAAAATAATGTCTCTTTAGGGGCTGATGCTGTGGCATAATAGGCTAAGCTTCTACCTGTGGCACCGGCATCCTGTAGGGGCAACTGGTTTGTGTCCCGACTGCTTTTCTTATGATCCAGCTCTCTGCTATGGCCCAAGAAAGCAGTGGAAGATGTCCCAAGTCCTTGGGCCCCCAGAGGAAGCTCCTGACTTCTGATGGGTTCAGCTCTGGCCATTGTGGCCATTTGGGGAGTGAACCAGTAGGTGGAAGACCTTTCTCTTTGTCTTTCCCTCTCTTTGTCTGTAACTCTGCCTCTCAAATAAATAAATAAAACTTTTTAAAAAAATAATGTCTCTTTTAAAACCTCAATGAGGGGCCGGCGCCACAGTTCACTAGGCTAATCCTCTGCCTGCGGCGCGGGCACCCTAGGTTCTAGTCCTGGTCAGGGCGCCGGATTATGTCCTGGTTGCTCCTCTTGCAGGTCCTTGGGCCCTGAACCCGCACAGGAGATCAGGAGGAAGCACCTGGCTCCTGGTGTAAGATCGGTGTAGCGCACTGGCTGCACTTGGAGGGTGAACCAACGGAGAAAGGAAGACCTTTCTCTTTCTCTCTCTCTCTCTCTCCCCCTCTCCCTCCCCCTTTCCCCCTCTCTCTCTAACTCTGCCTGTCAAAAAATAAATAAATAAAATAAAATAAAACCTCAATGAGTGACAGGCAGGGGAATTCACTGGAAATTGTTCATTTCCTTAATCCCAGAATTGTAATGGAGGAACAGATGTCTGGTGCAATATCGCCACCTTCTGGCAGATTGAGTGTAGTGACTTTATACAATAATGTGGGCAATATTTACATAGCTTATTAAATAATTCACAAAAGCTCACTCGGTGTAGGTTGCCAGTACTGAGTCCTGAATTGACTATCTAATTCCAGTTAGTTGTGGTGCTCACACAGATCTTCTTTGCTAGTGTTCAACTAGGTTTAAACCCTTGCGAATTAGCAGGAATTCTTAGCTGAGAATCAACATTCAGAAGCATGTTACAAAAGCTAAAACTTCTGTGCATGCATTTCCTCTTCTCTCTGTGGTTTCAGGGAGAGATGCAAAAGGAGCAGAAGGCAGTAGTTCCCTTTTCATTTTCAGTGCTTAGAACTGTATTCTTTCTCATCTTTGTTCTGCTCGTGTCCACACTCCCAAGCCTTTTCTCCCCTGTTGCAGAATTGGGACATGTCCCTGATGCCTCTGTGTTGTCCATGGCTCTCTGGCATGGCCTGTGATTCTATATCGTGCCTGACCGCAAGGGGTGGTGGCTGATTTGCTGGCATCTTTGTTTTGGGATCTCCAGTGTCTGCTAGGTGTGCAGAAATGCTTGTTGAGTGAATGTGGAATCAGAGTAGGAGGGAGCTACAGAAAATCCCCCAGCTGGGTGCTCTGGTTCTGTAGGTAAAGATAACTGAGGTGATGGACTTAACCCGAACACAGTGGGTGTCTTGAGTAATATTGGCCCAGTGCATTAATCAATGCTAATCACTTATGTCTGCCCACTTTGCAGCCTGTTTTGTAAGTATCTGAACCCCCGAGGTGCATAATGATTCAACCTGAGACGGGTTGCTGGGTGGGTGGGGGGGGGGGACGAACTGCTTTATGAGACGATTTACTGAGTGCTCTATCCGCCCGACTTTTTAGTAAACAATGGAGCAAGCTAGGAAAACGGACTTTGGAAGGTCAGTGAGCTTTGGGAGAGGGAGGGAAACACTTGACGGCAGAACTTTCCCAGAGTTATCCTGATCGACTGACAGAGGCTGCTTTGCCCCTGCTGTGGTGGTGTGTGGGAGGAGCAGAGTTCAGGGGACGGGAACTGAGGTCGTGAGACTTCTGGGGACATGGCTCAGGGTTAACTGAAGTCAAAACGCTGTGGGTGATCACATGCCGGTTTTTGTCCCACCTCACGATGAGCACCACCTGAAGTTATGTAGAATCAGACATCTTCTCTACTGAGCAAACTATGAGCCAAGCACACTTGCTTCTAGTTCCAGGTCGTGGGAAAGTTGGGTAGTTATCCTTGGTTATTAAATTTGTTTGGTAGCCTGACTGGGAAATTCCATGTTTTTCAGAACTTAATGCTATAGACAGCTACACATCTCTCTAGTTGATAACTTGAGCACAACAGTTATTATTTTATTTTTAAGATTTAATTATTTACTTGAAAGGCAGAGTTAGAGAGAGAGGTCTTCCGCCTGCTTGTTCAACTCCCCCAAATGGCTGCAGCAGCTGGAGCCAAGCCCTTTCAAAGCCAGCAGCTTCCTCTGGGTCGCCTACGCAGGTGCTAAAGGCCCAAACATTTGGGCCATCTTCCACTGCTTTCCCAGGCCATCAGCAGGGAGTTGGAGCAGAAGTGGGGCAGCCAGGACCCGAACCAGTGCCTGTATGGGATGCCAGCACTGCAGGCAGGTGTTTAACCTCTTACACCACAGCATTGGCTCCCACACTGGCTATTCTTAGGCCCTTTTGTATACTGTGAGTTTAGAGGCCAGTTTTCCCTGAGCTGCTTTCAGGAAGGTCCCAGGATGTAGTCTCTGAGCAGAGCTTTCAAAAGCAGTTGCACGGTTGGTTTTGTCTGTTGCTCCATGTCCCAGGGTCCATGAAGTGGTGCTATGTCGTGTGCCTGCAAAATTCATAGCCCAATCTAAGCCACAGCGAAGAGGTGATGAGGTCAGGAGGGTGGGGCCTTTGGGAATGGGGTTAGTGTCCTTAAACAAGAGGCCCTTTTGCCCTTCCACTGTGTGAGGACACAGGAAAGAGGCACCCCCTCCACATAGAGTCTGCCTGGGCCTCGATCCCAGACTGACAGCATCCAGAGCTGTGAGCAGTGAATGTGTGCTGTGTGTGACTCACTCAGCTTCCGGCGCTCTGTTACAGCAGCAGGCAGGAGGCACTAAGACATGGGTTGGATGAAGACATGTGGTCACGCTTATCTGACCTAGCCAAAAGGATGGATTTCTGTCAGTGTCAGCAAAGAGTCCATGCTGAGCTGCTTTGACTTGGATCTGGACAGGATTAATTCAAATCCTCTGTGCTAGTTGGCAGGCTGAACCCCCCTCCCTAGCCTATCTCAGGAGAATCGGAGACTCATTGTAGATGGTGCTAATCTGACCCCTCTGTTGGCTTTAGAGGATGCCTGTGCCCTCCCCGGGCTCTGCTTCCTGGTTTTTAGGGGTCACCTCCACGGGAGCCTGAGCTTTAGAATAGAAGGGCAAGTGCAGCCTCCATCTCCAAGGGAGCTCTTGAAATCACACTGAGCATAATTTTGGTGCCTACAGGTAATAGCATTATTGGTGAAGGTTTTGCTTTGGAGGAGACAAAGAATATAAATTAGAATTTAGATCATGTATTCCTTCAGGAAGCGAGAGCAAAGGAAGATGTTCAGTTTGGGTGGGCTGTGTTCTTTCTTGTGGCATTAAGCAAAATTGCGTGCAATAAGCAATACTTAGAAAAACCGTTTATCCACAGTCCCAGGCAGCATCCATTCGGTGTGTTTGCAGAGTGGCTGCTAATCCGGCAGCCGGGGGCTCACAGCTTTGTGGTGGCCAGAGGGAAGAAGCTGCATGGTGTGGGCTTCTCATTGATGAGAAAGCTGAAGTCATTGTGTTCTTTTCTCTGATCCAGAACTGCTTGTTTCTACCAGGAAATGCAGTTTCACGAGTGCTGTGAGTGTAGGGGCCTTATGTCTTGTTGGTCCATACTTGCTCCCCTTTGCACTGGCTGTGCCGGGTCAGGCAGTGACACTTTCATTCTCAAAAGCGTCTGGGAATGGGAGAGGTAAGAGGAGGAAGGGTTGTAGCATGGGTGGGAGGGAGGAAGGGTAGGGTGGGAAGTTTCACTGTGTTCCTAAATCTGTGTGTATGAAATACATGAAGTTTGTGTAGCTTAAATAATCTAATAAATAAGCAAACATACTCAAAAGTTGAGATGAAAGAAGTGTCTGGGTTTTAACAGTGAATCTCTTGGTCATTCCAATGATAAGGAAATAAAATGATTAGAAAATACATGATTTATTAGCTCAACTTGATTTTCTCGTAATATTGTGTGTTCTCTGCAATGTGCATTAAATCCTGAGGTCTAATTGGGAGAGCTTTCCAAGTCTTATTCACAGTGTTGATGAAGTCTATTTGTGTTCATTGCACTTTGCAACTTAGATAATCAGCAAGGCTTTTGGTAATTATGAGTAACACCTTGAGGAATCCATCTCATTCCAGTATTGAGCTGCAGTTAAAATCCGAGCCTCTGGAGCCACGTTGCCTGCTTGTGGACCCCACGAACTGCTTCAGTTACCTGTATGACCTGGGGGAAGGTAGTTTTCATCTTTAGTTCTTCCCCAAGTGTTGGTTGGGGCATTATATGGATTGTACAGCTTGGGTGCTAAGAAGAAGCACTAGAGTGTAGGGAGTGCTCAGCAGATATTAACTATTTTTATTTCTTTAGGAAATCACCGTTCATGGTTATGCATTAGAGCAGAGTATTCAGGAGACTGGGAAAGACTGAGAAATCAAGGCCTCCAGTAGTAGTGCTGTCTGTTACCAATCATGGTGCTGAGATCCAGTTCTGACCAACTCCAGGATCCTTGCTCACTCAGGAGACCGCAGTCTCTCACCGGGGCTGAGCTTGGCCAGGGGCAGGTTTGTCCGTCTCTGGCTGATGGATTGGCAGGCTCTGGTGTAGTGTAGTGAATGGTGATGATGGAAGGAGTGGGGTATAGGATGAGAGAAAGGATTCCTAAGGATTCTCTGATTCCCAGTTCAGTGCCTTTGCACTGGTGGGTGGTGATACCATTAACTGATTTCAAGGGTGGGTTCTGTCCTTGGATGGGTGTGGGGAAAAACAAGATGGGGTCCTGGTTGCAGCATGCACTTGACACTCAGACTCACTGCTGTCACCACCTGCTACCATCGGGCACTTCACTGCCCAGCCATGTGCCCTATTCCTATGTGGCTCACTTTCTTCATCTGAAAAATGAGTTAATAGGATACCTACTTCATAGGGATGTTGTAAAAATTAACAAGTTTATTGTGCAGATTGCTTGGGACAGTGTCTAGTGAGCACTGTGTAAGGCTTTATCATTATTGTTATCTTTTTAATTTGTCTCTTCAGGAGTCTCTGGGAGATACTGATTTTGATATGTCTATTTGCACCTGCAAAGCTGTATTTCAAATGGAATTTAAAGCAAATGTGGAACTTCAGTGTGGTGTTCTTTGTCTGAAGCATGAATATAGACTGCATTGAAATCATCAGCTGGCTGCTTTTTACAGTTTTTTTGGCTATGCAGAAGAGGGGATGAGAAACTTTGCCATATTATCTATTAATTTGTTACTACTCTATCCCTCTGCAAATGGTTCAGGAAGCCTGAGTTTGTATTGCTTGAAACCTTGGGTAATATTCTTCTCTCTGTCCACACATGGTTCTATAATTTAGATCAGGGCTCTCAGAAGGGCGTTGCTACCTCAGCGGTGTTTTGTCAGATTCTGGGTATTTGTTGTCCCAGTGTTTGGTGACTGGGGCCATGGGTGCTTGTTGTCTTGATGAGTATGAGGCTGTTTTGCACTGTGAAGACTTTTCCCATGCTCGCTGTGGGAGCGGCCGTTAAGCGTTTCCACAAGGGGCTGACCTATTTATCAACGTCTCTCCCTGTTTTACACATAGCGTGTTATTTTTTGCCTGGTTTTATTTAGACCATGGTTTTACAGGAATATAGTTCCTAGTAAATACTTTGTTTTATTTTGGAAGCTTATGAAGAGTTATTCATTTTAGAAAGCCACTTTAACAATGATGATAATATAAGTGGCATTTGGATCACAAGTTGTATTTGTGTCTGTGAAATTCACTTTACTGTGTATAAATTGCAAGCATTTGACTACTTCATGTTGAATGAATGACGACTTTTCAAAAAGTTGCGCCTAAGTATTTGTGGACTTCATTACATATCATTTTATGGTAGATTTTCCTCTCAAAATATTATGATTATGATAATGCATGTACTGATGGACAGTCTTTGAATTCACATTTCTGACATATATGTATTTGGAGTATTATTATAACACCAGTCTCCCAGAAACATGATTCAAATATTACCTACCTCATTATGTTAACTAAGTAATGGCACAAAATACTAACTTCACTGCTAGCTCTCCAGGAAACCTGGTGACAATCTCATCCACCATTGTCCAATAACTGGGGTGGATTTCATGAGACATGGGCCTCAATTCTCCCAGCTCCTTAGCAACTGTCCAAGTGACAATCACAGTTCTTCTATGTAACTCATCAAGGAATCAGTCAGCTTAGCCATAAAGGACGTTTGCTTAGAAAACTTCATGAAGTAATGAGATTTCCAGTTTAGTTCCATATCTTGAGTTTCTAGACAAGGGGAAAAAGATATGTGTGGTCTAACAGCCAGCCACATTTTATGATTTTTATTATTTTAGATGAGTGTTTTTTCATTGTGGTTTCTAAGAGTTGAAGTGCATTCAAGGTGAATATTGCCACTTAAATCCTATGAGTTTCTTGATGCGTTGGTGGGAAATTTTATTTAACACTGACAGTCTCATTCCTCACTCTTCGATTTTAATGATTATAGTTTCCTTTTGAAACCACACATAATGTTATACATTGTTTTTAACATTTCTGTGTGCCAAATATTAGGAAGGGGAGCTCAATAGTTGTAGCATTTCCCTATAATATCCAGGTGTGATTTTCACTTTTTGCTCTTTTTACATCTATGTGGTAACTTTTGTAGGTGTTAATAATTCTTTTCAAACATTTCCATCTCACATTGCTCTAGACAGCTCCAGGTTGTGCCTTTGTATACGTTAGCATTAAAGGCATCTAAAGGAAGTGCGCAGCAAAGGGCAAGACCGTGTTGTTGATAGTCTCAGATAGAAATGACATTTTCTTTACCTGCTTTATGAATTCTACCACTAGGTGGTGGTACAGGGCTACGCAGGAAGCTAAATTCTGTATCTACCAAATGCTTGTGTTGTGTTGAAATCTGAAAATGTTTCATCTTAAGTACTTTTAGACATCAACTAGGGATCTCCAAAGTTATTTTATCTATCATGGTGAGTGCAGTGTCTTTCCATGGTATGTGCTCACAAAGCATTTACTGATTTGTTAGTTGGATTCTTGTGTGTTTTTTTTTTCTGGAAAAATCTTTATTTACACGATTTAGGTGGTTCCCAAGCTTTATTTTACCTTTTTTCCCCCTTTTGTTTTTTAAAAATATTTATTTATTTATTTGAAAGGCAGAGTTAGAGAAAGAGAGGGAGAGACACAAAGAGATCTTCCCTTGCTGGTTTACTTCCTAAATGGCTGGAGCAGTCCTATCTGAAACCAGGAGCCAGGATCCAGGAACCAAGAGCGTCGTCTTGGTTCTCCCACGTGGGTGCAGGGACCATATACTTGGGTCATCATCCGCTGCTCTCCCAGGTGCATTAGCAGGGAGCTGGATTGGACGTGGAGCACGTAGGACTGGAACCTGCGCCCATGTCGGGTATTGGTTTTGCAGGTGGCAACTTAACCTGCCATGCCACGATGCCAGCCCTCATCGTTTTCTTGTTTATTTTTTTCCTAGTTTATTACATTTCCCCATATGATCAGAAAATTTCTTTATGCTTCAGCTCTACTCTCCTGTATACACATGCATGTGCAAACAGACCTCCAGTTTGCCTCCAGTATTTTATCTAAATTTGTGCATTTTCCTAGGCACTGTTTATTCCCTTCAAGCTTAGCAAAGAAATAAAATCCTGGCATGTTTTTTGGAAATGACCATAAAGTATTTAAAAGGTAGTTGAGAGACTTTCTACAAGATCAGATTCTCTGAATGTCAGTGTTAAGAAAAGTAGACAGATTTCCTTTGGGAAACTCTATGCACATGTTTCTCTTCTGAGTGTAAGGGAGAATAAACATGGTATTTCTTGCCACTGGGAGGATTTTGAAATATTAACTATACTCCAGAGGCCTTACATAAGAGATTTTAGATTTCAGATTATTTGTGAATTATCAATTTATTTGAAAAAAAAAAAGTCACACAGGATTCTTCTTTACACTTTTAATGGAGTATTTGTTAGTGTCTGTCAGTAGCACTGTATTTTATGCTACTCCTATTTATGGTCTTTCACTTGTGTGAGTGATTTATTCTTTCTTGTCGTGGGTAAATAATTTTTCTGACCACAATGCGGGCATTCATATAAGGTTCAAGCAGTGTTGTTATGATGTTTTTTTTCACATGACTTTCTAAAAAATGGGAATAAAAATTTTTCTAAGCCAGTGTTTTAAAATGTCCCATTGATTTAATAATGTCATTTTAGAGAAAATAAAACCACCATCACATAAATGTGTTCAATAACTACAGAAATTCAGTTTTAGAAACATTGAAATTAGATTTAAAGTATTTTAAAGACCTTTTTAGAGTGAAGACCTAACCTAGATGATGAAATGAGATCTGGTGTGGAGAAGGACTTAGTGAACTCAGGAGGGCTGAGTGGAGCCAGGGAAGTTACTAAAGAGCGTCGTTTCTTAGTCTTTGGTAAATAAACAGTGACGTGGGTAATCCTGTTTTTGAGAGTCTTGACTGGGAGCGGTGATGTGGTGGAGAAAAACAGCACAGGGAAGGGCTAGGGTACGTTGTACTGCATTTTCCCACTTCTGACATTGCTCCTTTTTATGCATTGTGGCTGTAACTCACCTGGACTTTGTGAGGAAGGCAGAGGAAGGAATTAATCTTTCTCTTTGGGTGATCTAAACTGTGGCCATCTTAATCTAGCCGGTGTCACAGGGATGGGGTGGATGGAGCTATGTATGTGGCCAAGAGAGGTGCATATAAATCCACGTGCATTAGTGCACATTGCATTTATAGAATTGAAATCTTGATGGGCAGATGGAGATTTTGATAGACGCCCTCAGATAATTCTTCAGCCCCTTTGCCGCCAACCTCGCTGCCACACCTGACGTACTCCCTAGATGTCGTTCCCGGCTCCCATTCTTCCATTTGATGATGGCAGTAGTTGTTGGGCTGTTAGTCTTGTGCTCTCATATTTGCTCACTTTCACTTCTTAGACCTAGAAAAGTCTAAATGAAATGTGATACTGTTTTGTTCATGTGTGTGGCTTGTCTTTCTTAACCATTAAGTCATCTTGGTCAGCAAACATGTCTTCACTGCTCTTCCTCCGTTAGTGTCTCCCCTGCTCTTGGGACAGTGTTAGGAATAGGCCAGGCACTTCATCAAGGCCCGCACAGCTGATGGCTTTGAAAAAGAAGGCAGTCCAAAGGTTTTTACAGCAGAGAACTTTCTAGAATTTAAAAGGTTATTGTACTTTTTGACTTGCTTCATCTTACGGTTCTATTTTTTAAACTAGTAATAGCTCTGTTAAAGGTTGGACATCAAGGGAAGCTCATTTTACTAATGGTTTTTCTAAAACAGTGTTAAGTGACCATTTGGTGAACTAAATATACTTGATTATTAGCCAAGCTTCCATTTTTTCTTCTGCACCCTTAGCATGTAAGTTTAATGCATTGTAAGGGTACAACAATAACAAATGTAACTTCAGAGTACTGTGTCCAAAATCTACTTCTCTTGTTAATCACACATTTTTTTTTTCTGAAATTACTTGCTTGAAGTTAGCTGCATTCAACATTTCCAATGCATTGCTTAAAAACGTAGCTGAGGCCGGCGCCGCGGCTCACTAGGCTAATCCTCCACCTAGCGGCACCGGCGCACCGGGTTCTAATCCCGGTCGGGGCACTGGATTCTGTCCCTGTTGCCCCTCTTCCAGGCCAGCTCTCTGCTGTGGCCCGGGAAGGCAGTGGAGGATGGCCCAAGGGTTTGGGCCGTGCACCCCATGGGAGACATGGAGAGGCACCTGGCTCCTGCCTTCAGATCAGCGTGGTGCACAGGCCACAGCGCGCCAGCCGTGGCAGCCATTGGAGGGTGAACCAACGGCAAAAAGGAAGACCTTTCTCTCTGTTTCTCTCTCACACTGTCCACTCTGCCTGTCCCAAAAAAAAAAAAAAAAAAAAAAAAAAAAACCACACAAAACAAAACAAACAAACAAACAAACAAAAAAACACCAAACCTTGCTGAGCCTCCTTTTCTCCAACCACTGCCTGCCACTCAAACTTTTCTTACGTGTGAAGATCTTGATAAATACATCAGGTGCTCAATGGCCAAAGATTTTAGATGGTTTTAGATGAGATACCAGAAGACCTAGTAATCGGTGTGTACTCATTTATATTCACGGCACATGAATTATGTTGAAAATGACATTTTCTTTTCCAAATCTTGAACCTCAAGGCTTCGTACCCTGTGTTAATACCCTCTGCACAGGAGGCTTCAGAGCGGCAGGTGTCCTGGAGGACATCTGCAGGGCACTAATATTTCTGTGGCTCTTCCTGCCCCTTCACTCTGTTCCTTCAACTTTCAGCCCTGAACCCTGCCACGCAGCCATGTGTGCTACCTCTTGTTTGTGTCACTTTTTGCTATGCCTTAGTGTTTTTCTTAGTTCTAAATTATGGCCAAGTAACATACCATTTTAATTTCTTTTTCTAATAAACACCTGTTTTCATGTCTCTAACTTCTTTTTTTTTTTAAATTAGTTGATTTCAAAGGCACACACATACCCACCCCCCCATATCTCTTTCATTCACTGGTTCATTCCCCAAATGCCCACAACAGCTATTACTGAGCTATGAAGTCAGCAGCCCAGAATGCATTCTGGGTTTCCCAGCTGGGTGGCAGGCCCCCAAGTAGTTGAACCATCACCAGCTGCTTCTCAGATGCACTTTGGTAGGAAGCTGGATTGGAAGTGGAGTAGCCGGGACTTGAACCACAAACTCTTTTATAGGGGGTGGGTGTCCCAAGTGGCAACTTAATTGTCATACCAAGCACCTGTCCTTTAATGCCTTTATAAATTCATATTTTGAGGAGTTCAAGCAAGGGTAATGAAAAGAAATATTTTATTTACACTTTGAACACATTGATCCTGACAAACAAGAGGAGGCCTGTTGGCTGCTTATCCTTATACGTCAGTATAATCGTAATATATACGGACTTCCGATCTTCTGACACTTTGCAGTGATCTGATGCTTTCGCTTCTGGTTCTGATATTCGATTTCTTAAATAACCTTCTTGAAAATGACCTACACATGAAAAAGTAAATTATTGGATCCAGGCACACATTGCATGCAGATAAGAAAAGTGTCATTTCTTTGCAGTAATACAGGATTTTGTGTGCAGATTCGTCTAAAAGTCTGTCCAAGTGGCTGAAAGTGAAAGGAATCCTGCACAAGTGATATGGTAGAAAGCAGGTAAAAAACACGGCCACAACCACCCTGATGCTCTGGTTGTGTTTTCGCTTTCGGCTTGACTGACTGATGAATTGCCTGCTGGATTTGTGGATGTACCTGGATATGGCAATGTAGCATCCGATCAGGATCACAAGGACGGCCACAAACAAGCAGCTGTTGACGTAGACCACTGCCTTATGCCACTTGACTCCTAAGGAACTTTTAAGTTTCATGCAGTCGTGAATGTTTTCCTTAGTTGGTTGTCCGTTTGTTAGTATGATGTTTGGTAAGGACAGAACAGCCATGATCACCCAAACACAAACAGATAAAACCTTCGTAAAGGTTATGCTGTACATGCGAGAGTCCCCAAATGGTTTCACCACCTTCAGGTAGCGGTCGATGCTTATCAGCCCAAGAAACACAATGGATGTGTACATGTTTGCGTAAAACAAAACGGAAGTGTATCTGCAGAGGACAGACTTGAAGTACCAAGGTCCAAATCCTGCGTCATGGACTATTCGAAATGGAAATGTCAGTGTCATGATGAGGTCAGCAACCACTATGTTTTTCAGATAAAATATGAAGCTGGTTTTATTCCTAATGTGGAAGAAGATCCACACTGCTAGACCATTCAGCAAGATGCTTGCCACAAATATAATGAGGTAAAGCACCGGCAAGACGATGGTGTTGAACTCATTGTGAATGGTGCTGTTCTCTCCCGGTTCTCCACTCACGTTACTTGGGGTGGGGCTCCCTTGGCTGTGCAGCTCAGTGTCTGTTGGAGAAGAGGGGAGACGTTATGCGTGCTCCATGGGCCACCAGGCTCCCCAACTGGCTGGTAGGATGCTTGCTATTTTGGGTGAGTTTCAAGATGTAGAAGCAAGAAAAAGAATCATTTTAGGACACTGCCAGTGTTCCTAGTGGCTGAGAAGTTGGTACCTCCCCTCCCCATGGCCCACGGCCCCAGGCTGAGATCCCTTGTGTAACAAGTCATCTCTCTGATTCCCTGTGCCAACCTTTGGAAACTAAATAGACCAGTGTTAATCATCCTGGGTCTTAATTTGCTGTTTGATGTCACTACAAATGGAATTGACACAATCAATAACAACAGCAAATTGAAATTTCCTTCAGTGAAAATAGAACATAATGATTATTTCAGTGTAGGTTTTTTTTTTCATATTCTTTGAATATATCTTCTTTTCCTCTGTCAGTTTTAAGCTTTTTAATCATCAATAGTGAGAAAGGAGTACCTCTAGTGGGACATTGTGAATTTTTTGCCTATTATTTTCTTATGGTACTTAAGATCCATTGGTACTAGAAATAAAATATCTTGGCAGTTTTCTTTTAAAGAAATAGAAGATGTGCTTTCCAAAGTAATAGGGGAAAGAAAAAAGGCCTTGGGGAGGAGGGCATCTAGATTGCTGATTTTCTTTTCATTTTTCACCTTAGTAAATTGTAGTTGTAGGTAGGTGTGAATGATGAATGATGACCATGAGTATTTATACAGCATCTTGTGTATTTTTCATTAAAATATGTTTGTAAAGAATAACCACGAATATGTGTTTCTCTATAGTTCAGTGAGAAAAAAAATGCTGATTGTTTTCTGATTCTTAGTATTTAAGTCTGTCACCAAGGAGCACAACCTGTTCAAAAATAATTGCAGGCTGGGACGCTTTTCTTATTTACAAGGCTAGATTATACTTAACTGTGTTTGTTATGTGAATCTTTTTTAAGCCTTTTGCTTTCTTGGGGTTTTTAAATTCATCTTATTAAAGACCTATCCCATAATTGATGAGCGCTTGTTACACATGAATGGACTGTCGGGTCTCCTGTGTGGACCGTGAGGTCCAGATGCCCAGCTCTGTGCTCTGGATCCATACCACTTTTTGGTGAAACCACACTCGTGTGCCCTGCTCCCAGCCCATACGCGAGCCTGGCAGGAATCCCAAGACAGGGCTGCTGCTGGCAAAGGTGGACTACTTCTCAGTCTAGGTCAACCCTCTTCAGGCTGCCCTGGAGTCTGACTCGTCCTCCCTCATCCCTCAGCCTTCTCCCCGTCCCCCCCCCCCCCCCCAAGTCTCTCCATGCTCCCATGAAACCGTTGGCCCCAGTACATCTCATGGCCATCCGGGGTTGGAACACATGAACTCAGACAATTTACAAATCCACATTTTGGACGTAAGATCGAGAGGGAAGATCATGTCTGGATCTTTCCCTCCTGCTGACACAGGAACATTGACTGTTTTGTTTTGGAATGATTTACCCCTCACTTCCCTCTGTGGCAGGCAGTAGAGTATATATTTTGCTTCCCTTGTTTGAAGAAATCAAACAGAAAAGACACTTTTGAGGATTGTAATCCGAAAGCAGGTTCTTTAATTGCTGCCCCGAATTTAAGTGTAGGCTCTTCCTGTGTAACCATTTCTTCTTTCTAACTCTTTCCCTTTTATTCCTGGGTCTACGTGTTTTTAAAAACTGGTTTTCCTGGCCTGTGTCTTATGCAGGCTAGTAATTTATACCTGGACTAGCCTGTTCTGAGGCCCACGGTGTTATTAATCTTTATAAGTTTAAAAATACCTGGTTCAGCTGCCGTCTGTGTCACTGCTTCCAGTTTCAAATATTTTCTTGAACAGCATCATTCTTGCCCGTTTTGATTTAAAGGAGGATTGCAGTTTTAGCTATCTCTGCACCCGGAGATCCAAATTAGTATCAATGCCATTTGATGCTTTTTAAAGATGTTCTGTTTTAACTGAGTTGAGATACTTACTTGAATTATTTCAGACTATTAAAAAAATTAACTGTCACTTTGATCTTATGCAGGGTAGTAAGTTTACTTTCAGGAAGTAAAGAAAGGACAAGTAAGTTTGAATAAGAATGAGAAAGGCCTGGCCGATGGAACCCAGCTGACTGACTAGGCACAGCCTTGTCATCCCCTGAAATGATGGCTGCGCTCCCTACCAGTTCCTTTCCAAAGCTACCCCAAGTGCAAACAGTTCATTAGCCATAGCCTAATAGGGTGCTGGGTAATCCAGGGGTGTTTGTCCTGTTAGCCTTGGCCTTCTGAGTCTGCTGTGTTTATCCATTGTGGAGTGAGAGAACCCATACTTCCTAACGTGTAAGGATGGCACGTCTGTTTGGCTGTTCTATCATTATAATATCCCAAAGCTTAATTATGTGAATAAGCACTCTTACTAAATGATTTACCTAGCAATTATGGTTATTATTAAAGGTAGAGTCTTGTCGGAATGTCGAAAATGTCTCTAACACTCTGTGTGTGTGTGTGTGTGTGTGTGTGTGTGTATAATATCCATGTATATATACACTGTGTCTCATAAATAAAAATATGAAGCACATGTGTCCCTATTCCACAGTGATTATTGAACTGCTCTGTGTGGCTTTGAGGCAGTCTGGTTTCAACTTGTTGATTGTGTCACTTTGCAGTATTTGTTTCCTTGGTTGACATACAGGGTTAACACTGTGGAATAGAGTGCTTTTTATTTCAGTAGGATAGGCCTGGACCTGGTTATTACTTCATTCACAAATTGCACATTTACAGTGCAGCTTAAACAAATTAGTGGTTAAAATCCGTTAGGGGTTATTTTATGAAATAACATGGTAGTAGAGAAAGAAAAAATGGTTCCTTAGAAGCAGGATGAGCCAGCTGTGTGCTGCTCTGGAAGGCTCAACAGTTGACATGGAGAGTTTTATATGATGGACTTGTCTCAGGGAAGTTCAAAAAAGTCATGGAAAATGCAATTGAAAGGTAGCTTTTAGTGCAAACCATTTTAAATCCAAATAATCTTTTTGGTAATATGTATCGTCTATGTCCTTTTTAAGACTCTACCATTTTAGTATTATTTCTAGGTCATAGTCTTTTCTGCCAACTGCCTCCATCATTTGCTCCCTTCTTCTTTTCCCCCAAATTTTCCAGAACAGGTGGGTGTCCTCAGAGACATTTTCTATACGATGTTTCTACACAGGAACATTAAACATTAATAGTGAGTGACTTTCTTCACCTAGGCCATTCTATCATATTCTTCCCTGCCAGCAGCAAACTTAGTGAACATTTTGAATAACAGTAGCTTGGTGATTCAATTAGGAAAAACTAAAAGCGGTTTTTACAATGCAGAACGATTTTCTCACAGTCTTCTTGCTTCCCAGGGTGGCATTCTGTGTGTTGTTTGGCACAGGGTTTGAAATGGAATAATAATTCACAGAAAAAACTCCTTTGTTACTCTCTGCTCCACTTCCTGTCCCACAGCTCCTTTTAAGATAACAAGCACTGTGACATAACCTGACACAGAACATATGAACTCAGGTTCTGCAAGAAAATTGCTTTGGGCTGAGTATGAGGGTGGTGGTGTGTGCATGGGTGTGGGGGGAGGGGTGCTGTTGCAGTGTGTGTAGAAGGAGCGAGTGTGTGCTTGCAACTGGGTGTGTGTGTTGGGGCAGTGCATGAGTGTGTGGCGGGATAGAGCACCAACTGAAAGTGGCACTTTTAATGTAGGTAACAACAAAGCACAACTAAAAGCTCCAACTCCTCATTAGCAGTAGCCACTTTGAAGTTTTTTTCATATTGGCCAGTGCAGATACAGAACATTTTCATCCATGGACAGTGCTGGTTTCATCACCTCATGACTTTGTAAAATGGATTTTAAAAAAAGAATAACCCCTTTGCTGTGTTTTCTGAAAGCTAAGTGCTTCCCCAGCATTATTTTGAACCTGGGGTCTAATACTTAGTAGGTGTTCTTTCTGTAACATAAGGTGCTGACCACTGTTTCTCACTAGCAGAGTTGCACTGCGAATGATAGAGCAGTGAGAACCTTGGGCACTTCTGCCTTTGGTGAAGCTACATGATTGCTCACTGGGGTGTGTCACGCTTTGGCACAACATGTGAAGGTGTCAACATAAGCCACTGCTCTACCTGCCAGGTGGGGATGAAATAATGAAGCCACACAAATTATAGGTTGTCACTAGTGTGGCACAGTTGCCCTTGTGTGATCATTTTCTGAATAGTTACCCAGTAGGGTTGCTAGTAGATGCTGTCTTTGGCTTCCTTGGGAACATCAGTGTCCCTTGGTTTAGGCTCAGTCGGGGAAGTAGGATTTAGTTGAGTTTGGGTTTAAAAGTCTTTTTCTAATGTTATTAACTTTAATCCTGTCCATCAGTTTAGAGATGATTTCTAGATGAAGCAAAGCGTAAAACCAAATGATAACAACTCGGGTTTATCTCAGTGATACTGCCTTGCATGTTTGCTGGTTTATACATCTTACGAAAGGCAATGCTAAATGCTGTGTTGATTCTGTGACCAATCAAACTCCCTAATTGTCACACAGCATAAATAAGTCATTGATCAAGTGAGAGATTTTCTTGGCATCTTTGCCTATGGCTTACCTGGTAATTTTGCAAGTGTCAAGTTGAACCCCATTCTTCAGTTGTTTTGTGCTGTTAAGCGAAACTGTGTGTCAGGAAACACTCGGGGACGATGGAGGCATGGGCTCAGCGTAGGGTATTCCTGGTTTAATTTCTGGGGAGAAAATGAAGAGTGGGAAATGAAAAACAGTTGGGAGGAATTTGAGTGTACCATATTTTGATATTTTCATTAAAAACAGTATTTGCCTCCATGATTCAGAAAACACACTCTCTGTGGCCGTGAACAGCAATGCCACTCGAGAACTGTGTACTTTTTGTCCCTGCTGCAGCCTGCCACGATGCATGGACCCGGTCTGTGTATGGTTCATATCTGGATGCTGTGGTGTGACCTTGGGAAAGTTACTGAACATCTCTAACTTGGTGTGTTCATCCCTGAAATGGGAGTGATGATAGTAACACCTCAGGGTGTCATAAGGTTTATGTGTGATAATCCATAAGGAGCTCCGTGGAACCTGACTGCAAGTTTGTGCTCAGGAATGTTAACTCATCTGACATGCTATCCCTGTGTCTACTCATCCTTTCATGTTTTTGACCCGAGTGCCTATAAAACAATTCATATATAATGGGACTTACAGACAATTGGGGATGGTTAACATGTACCACTGGCACATGCAAGTGTTTCACAAACTCACATGGGTCCAGCATCCTGGTCTTACAGTCTCAGGGATTGTAGTCATGGCTATACATTAACCAGCTCTGTGGCCTCCATCAAGTCAAGTCACGTGACCTCTCTGGACCTGGACTGAAGCCTCTATAATGTTCCTACCAGGACTCAGATTTCCATGAGCTTGTATTTGAGTATCTTCTCAATCATAGATTCCCACTGAGAATTTAATAGCATTTAAGCATTTGTCATAAGAGTCCTTGTATTTCTTTGTGACAGCCATATTCTATTCCAGTCTGAAAATTTAACTGGAAAGAATAATTAACCTGACTTTGTCTGACGGCTGATTTTGTAAATGGCCTGGGTTTTCTGAGGTTGAGATTCTGGGCAACACGTGATAAAGATTAGGAGAGAGCACCTATGTGTGCTATGTTGGATGTTGTAAAACATTATTCCCCACCCCACCCCCTGTCCCTTCTTCCACAGCCAGATCTGTTATCTGTTTCTTGACTTCTCTCAGGTGTTGATCAAGGAGAGAAGAAATCCTGGGAATCACTATGGCAAGAGTTCAGTGAAAGTAAAATGTGCTCATGGAGCAGCTGAAGGGAAGTCATGCTGTTTCTCATGAAGTGAAACCATGTGGGACTTACCCCCTTCACTAATAGTCGCTCCTGTCCCACACAGCTGCCAAAGAACCCCAAGTAACCTCGTCCTCTCCAAGTAAAGAGCAGCTTCCTAGCTGGTGTAAGTGCTTCCTTTTGTCTCCACATATTTGCTGAGTCATCTGGGAAAGCACGCGTTGGATGCCAAAGTGTATTTGAGAGTTTTGCAGCGAGTGGAGAGGCACTTAGCATTTGTTTTTCTGTTCATTGATATGACGTGCAGTTGAAGTACTGGATTTGGTGACAGATTAAAATAAATGGGCTTCAAATATCAACGATCCTTTCCTACTCACCCCAAATCAGTTTTCTGGGGGAGTTTAGCAACTTTCTCCAGGCCTCACCTTTGAATGCTGTAGTATGTGATCTGTAACAACAATTCAGAAAGCTGTGTTTTGGCTAACGGGGCATAGGCGATGATTAGTGTTCTCAGAGTCCCTGCTTTGTGAGTGCCAGTGGTGTGTTATTTTTAATGTAAGGCAGTGAAGCAAAAGCCTTTGCTGGGAGAATGATTGAGGCAAGCAATATAAATATTATTAAGTAATTAATAATTATCAATAAGTAATTGATAATTAATGATAATAAAATATTAAGTAATTAATATTAATGACATTAAGTAATATTGATGATAATGATCTTTGAATTTCAGCAAGCATAAGAACCTGACTCCAACCTCTTATGGAAACTGTTTAAGGATGCTACCTGACAAACACATCTTTAGTTTTATTTCCCACCCTTGTCATGTGGTTTCCCCCCTCCTGGCTTTCCTTATTCCTTGCTCAGTGATAGCAGCAGTGAGAGAAAGAGCAGTCTCAGTCATGAAGGGGAATCCAGAAAAGACTGGGAGAGAGTATTTGTACAGTGTATTTCTAATAAAGGATTCACATTCAGAGTAGACAAAGAACATTTATACTTCCTGTTAACAAGAAAACCCATTAAAAGATGGTGAAAAGATTTGTCTAGGCATTTCACCAAGAGCACTTGAAAAGATGCTAACCTCAGTAGGGAAATTCACACCACAGTGTGATAGCATTTTACATCTCCTGGAATGGCTATCAACAACAACAACGGCAGGCAGACAAAACAAGTACTGCTGAGGGTAAGGAGCTGGAAAGATCCCCATACGTTGCCAGTGAGAACGGAAGATGGTACGGCTGCTCTGGGGACACATTGGCAGTACCATCGAGAGTTAACACTGAGCTTCTCATTCAGCCCCGTAATTCCCGGTCTAGGTTTCTACTGAAGAGAAACCATAGCACATGCCCCTGCAAAGACGAGGGTGCAAATATTTATAGTAGCTTTGTTCATGAGACGTAGAAGCAGAATGACCCGAGAGCCAGCTGCTGAGTGGATAAATGAAATGTGGTGTCATCATACAGTGGAATACTACTCAGAATGAAAAAAAAAAATGAAATACAGCTGTCATGTGGATGAACCTCAAAACCTTTTACAAGGACAATGGCGGGACAGAGAAGGCCGCAGGGTCACTTGGATGAAATGCACAGAAAAGGCAGATCTGTAGCTGAGCCAGCAAGTGGATTATTGTTATCTGGGGATGGAGACGGGGTTGAGTTACCTATGAGGACCTGGGGGATCTCCTGGGGTGACGAAAATGAGATTACAGCCATGGCTGCATAATTTCTAAAATGACTGAACATCACTGAATTGTACACTGAAAATGAATAAAATTGTGGCATGTCTGTTATACCTCAAAGTAGAAAAAGTGAACTGGAAAGGCATAAAAACAGGCTAGCATCTCACTGTGCAATAACAGTTGAGTTTTTGAGACCAAGAAAAAAGTACCTAAAAAGCATGCTCCCTGCCTGTTGTTTCAGATGGTAGTGCTGCAGTGGGGTGGCACTGCTTTGTCAGCTGTGTGTCCCTTCTTTAGAAATTGAGTCCACAATTCAGAGACACTAGACGTAACTGGTAATTTTTGCATTATGAGGGTGCCCATGTACCCATATTCTTAATAATTCTTGTTCAAATTACCTAAAAGAGTTGAGATTTTCATTAATTCAGGCCTTGATATTTAGATTTTCTGGGACTAAATGTTATCCATGCTTGGGAAATATGCTTTATTCTCCTCTGAGGGTTTTATCTCTGGTTTGAGAGTTTCCTTTTTCCCCTTCTCCTTTTCTGTTTGTGCTGAGTGAAGTCCTCCCCCACATTTAGATCACTGCCCGTCTCTTTTCTCCAGCAGGATTCTTGTCTCCTCCACAGCTCTGCTGTCAGCTCCGTGCGGTGGCTCCACAGTTCCTCTCTTCCTCTCCCCAAATGCCAATGCCTGATTACATTTAACTGTGTTCTCAAACTTAACATATCTAAATATTAAGTGTTGTTGCTGTTTTCAGAATAAACCATTTCCATCTTTTTCTGTATTCGTGAAGAATTGTTTGAACAGAGTTGAAACCTCATTGGTGTACCTGGTAAGCCTCCCTTGTTCCTCATCTGGTCGCCCACTTCTTTTTCTCCCAGGCTTCCTGTTTCTCTGTTAGAATACCTTCCCTTGGCTTCTGTCCCTGCCTGCTGCACCATCATCAGTTTCCAGTTGGAGGCCCTGCTGGTCTCGTGTTGGAATCCTGGTGCTGATCTCCACTCTGCTCATTCTGTTTCTTGCTTCATTCCGTCCAAAGTCCCCTGCATCTTTCTGCATCCATCTCTCAGTCCGTCCATCCATCTGCCTTTCTTTCCTTCTTTTTAAAAATGCATTTTTAATTTATTTGAAAGGCAGAATTACAGAGAGAGGAGGAGAGACAGAATCTTTCATCCACTGGTTCACTCCCCAAGTGGCTGCACTGGCTGTGGCTGGGCCAGGCTGAAGCCAAGAGCCTGGAGCTTCTTCCATTTCTCCCACATGGATGCAGTGGCTCAAGCACTTGGGTCATCTTCCACTACTTTCCCAGGTACATTAGCAGAGAACTGTATCAAAAGTAGAGTAGCTGGGACTGGAACCTGCACCCATAAGGGATACCAGTGTCGCAGGAGGAGGCTTAACCTGCTGTGCTACATTGCCTATCCCTATATTCATCTTTTTTAAATCACCCAAGTGGTCTTTCTTTTGCTGTCCAGCCCTGTGTATTTTAGGCCAACTCCTGAGTTATAATCACTCATCAGAGATAAGGAGCTACTTTTTGGCTTGTTAAGTATTTTGGAATGTGGAAGCCAAAACATGCTCGGCTCTGGCAATTAAGAATTGACAAACTACTGTGTTATCTGCTTGCATCATAATCTTTTGAGTCATTGGTGCAGTAATACCTACTGTATAGCATCATTGTGAGGTTGAATGGAATATGTTTCTGAATGCTAGTCTTGCCTTTGTTACTTCTATTAGTTCTTGCTTAAATTCAGGATTATTTTCCTCTTTGGGAGATTTATCTATTTAATTTATTTATTTCCTTCCTTCCTTTCTTATTCCCTTCCTTCCTTCTTTCTTTTAAAGGTTTATTTATTTTATTTAAAAGGCAGAGTTACAGAGAGGCAGGGAAAGATAGACATCTTCCATCTGCTGATTCACTCCCCAAATGGCCATAATGGCCGGAGTTATACCAGATCAAAGCCAGGAGCTGGGCGCTTCTTTCAGGTCTCCCATGTGAGTACAGGGGCCCAAGGATTTAGACCTCCTCTGCTGCTTTCCCAGGCTCATTAGCAGGGAGCTGGATTGAAACTGGCGCCCATTTGGATTGCCAGCGCCGCAGGCAGTGGCTTAACCCTCAGGGGCCCTCTGCTTTCACCAAACTGTTGACTCTCAGAGGAACACTTTGTGTTTAGTCCTCTGCTTTTATTCATCCACCTTCCTGCTCCTTGAATGACATATACACACACACACCCTGCACACACATTTATGGGAATCAAGGGCTGGGGAGGTCCCACGTGGAAATGCTGAGTGAGGCTTAAGATAGAGCAAATAAATCTGTTGGGGAGATGGTCACAGCATTGCAGGGTGGAGCGATGTCTTAAACTTGAGGTGTATGCAAGAGCTGGTGACCATTGAAGTTGCTGGACAGGGAAGAGCAGTATTGAGGACCCGCCACCCCCACCTCGTTATTGACAATAGACATAGGTTTCTTTCACTGGTGTGGGGCCTGTGAGAGGGTGAATAGATAACAGGACAGGTGGAATCGTCCACATTGGACATGTCTCTTGGGGGATTGAAAGGATGGACTTGTCGCCTGAGGAGGTGCTCCTGGCTGGTGATGTAAATTTAAGGGTAACTGAAAATGTGTGATGGAAGCAGTTGAGAGCGATGGAGGATGTGGCCCAGGAGGAAGCTGCACAGAGGAGTGAGGAAGGCAGAGGGCTGCCATGGACCTTCCCGGGCAGCGGTTCTAGGGAGAGCAGAGTCAGAGAGGCAGCGGCCAGAGGGCGGGAGGATTTCCAGAAAAGAATAACGTCTTCTGATTAGAGAGGGGAGCTTGAGACAGGGAGACTTGTGACTAGTTTTTTCCTATGGGGACATCAGGTGACAAAAGATAGCAAAGTGCCACTGGATGGGATTCGGTGACAGAGGTCATTGTTCACCTTTGCCAATGTTGCATGTGCAGTGTTGGGGGCGGCGGGGTGGGGGTGGGGCAAAGCCTGATGACAGGGCTGCGTAATGGTAGTGAAGGAGGAAGTGGACGTGGTGGCTCCAGACAGTTCTTTCATTAAGAACATGCCTGTGGTTGGAAGAAGGCAGAGAGGGTGGGAGGCAGGGGTAGATTGAGGATTGATAGAAGATTCTGTTGAAGCAGATCAGTTTTTGCCTGTCCTATTAAAATTGTTTTTTCCCAACTTGGGTACAAAAAAACCTCTGCCCTGACTACTTGCTAAGGCTGGTGGAGAAGAAAAAAGATCTAGAATTTGGCTCCCTAACTATCTGGACTCCTGTCCCAGCTCCCTTGCATTTCAGCTCTCAGACCCTCTGTTTTTGTCTGTGTAAAATGACTGTGACACTGTGGCCACGTGGAAATGATTGTGAGGTGGAATGAGAGAAATTTACCAACCAGTCTGTACAGGGTAGGATCTAGGTCACTTAAGTTCCCGTTGTACGTGGTAGGTACACAGTTGAATTTTTCGAGTGATTGATAGATTGGACACAGGGTGAGATGGTCCCTTGCCACCTTGTTTATGCTATGACTGTGATGTGATTTTTTAGGTTCCGCCACCCTCTCGGGACTGATAACATTTGACACGTTTGCTCAAAGCACTTGTTTTTCCTTGAAGCTATCTCTGCACCTCATCTGCCTGCTGTCTGTCTGCCCAGCCTGCACCTCCACGTTGTGCTGGGCTGTGGCACAGCTCTGCCTCTGTAGTGCCCTGTGCCTGCAGAGTGTTGCTGTGGGAACTGCCTCCTCGATGCTTAAAGGGCTCCGTTCCAGGACTCCTGCATGGGCGGGGATCCTGCCTGGCCACCTACTGCTCCCCCAGCTGAGAGCTGATGAAAGCCTTCAAGAATGTGATGTCGGTGGTAGGCCCGCAGTTTCACAGCCGTTCCCGAGGCTAGATGGTATCTGGTTCAGCCACGCTTTGATATCATCCCTTGGCTGCTGTACTGTGCTTCTGCGTCCTTGGTTGTTAAGTTGTCTTAAATTGAGAGTGGCAGACAAGGAAGAGCAGGCTCTTGGTTTCATCTTTCTCTTTGCCCGTGAACTCAGTGATTCGATTCTTCAGCAACCCTTAGAGCTACTCTGTGGCCTAGATGTTTTATTCTTTTTCTGAGCAGGTAGGAAAACACAAGGTTCAGACAGTTTAATTAACTTGCCCTGACTCACACAGCAAGTTCTAGGTAGAGCTGGGATTCACATCAAGTACATCCAAAACCGACGTTGCGGTTTTCTGTTATACTGCTGTGGAGTGAAGATTAAGAACAACTCTGGGGGTTTGTCTTGGAGGCCCAGGAATGGGAAGGGCACGTAACGGGCAGAAGTACTGCTTGTTTTCCCCGTCAAGCTTGTGAAGGAGCTGCTGATCTTCCGCAGTGCAGGACTAGTGTTTTGTGGCCTGAGCCGTGTTGAGAACATCAGAGAATTCCACGTTAAGAATCCTCTTGTGGGTCCTGCCGTGGTGGCTGAGGAGGTCTGCCAACAGCAAGCAAATGGGCAGACACAGCCCTGCAGTATTTGCTGCCCCAGCCCGTGGGAGTGAGTCCTCCTGTGCTCCGGCTCTCGGCTTTCTGCGTGAAGCCCCCAGGCCGCCCCTCCCTGGAGGCTTACCTGCTGCACCCTCCAGCCACTTAATTATATAACCCTCGATCCATTTGTCATTTAGCCATATGTGGCCACACTTAACCTCTGTGGGTTTTCACATGTTCTGTGTGGATTATAAATATAGCTTTCTCTTCCTCTGTGCTTCCCCCTAACCCCCAACTCCTGATTTTTCTTGAGTTTGTGACTTCTAGTTAGCATTTTTTTCGACATCAATTTTCAAGTAACCCCGATAAAGTTAGGTTGATTAGCTCACGTCAGAACTTAACTGTCGCTCTGAGAAAATGCAGGTCCCAGTTCTCAAGGAAAAGTTTGTAAGTGGTCAAATAGGGGCTTGAACTCCCCAGAGGGTAGTGGGCGGCCCCAGAGAAACACAACACCCAGGACTAAGGATCTGTCTTGTGGCCCGTACAGAGTGGCCTGCTGTTGCAATCCACTGGGCCTGGGGTCCCTGGTTTCAGGCTGGGGGAAACTCCCCCCCAGCAGATGTGCCGCCCGTGCCCTGGACTTCACAGGGCTCACCATTGTCCTGCTGGTCAAGATGGGAAAGCTAATGCCGGTTAAGTGCTCGATCCCTCAGTGTGCTTGCTCATGACTGCTTGGCCTCGGTATTCGGTGGTGGTGCCTCTCACATGGCAGAGTTGTCCTATCACTGCCTCTCTCATTCATCCTCCCCTTTCCACCTTGCTCCCTGGAAGCTGACATCTGAAATTATAAGAATTTCAGATCTGAGGGTTTATGTTGTCACTTTCTTACTGCAAAGCTTTATAAACCCATGGGTTGATGAGAATAGTATGTAGTCCTTCCATTTCTTTTTGATAAAATGTTTACTTCCACCTACTTGAAAGACAGCCAGACAGAGCCAGTGCTGTGGTGTAGTGGGTAAAGCCACTGCCTGCAGTGCCAGCATTCCACGCGGGCACCTGTTTGAGTCCTGACTGCTCCACTTCCAATCCAACTCTCTGGTATGACCTGAGAAAGTGGTGGTGGACAGCACAGGTCCTTGGGCCTCTGCACCTGTATGGGAGACCCAGAGGGGGCTCCTGGCTGCTGGCTTCAGATCAACTCAGCTTAGGCTATTGCAGCCATTTGGGGGTGAACCAGCAGTTGGAAGACTCCTCCTTCCCTCCTCCTCCCCCTCCCCCTCCCCCTTCCTCTCCCTCCCTTCTTCCCTCTCCCTCTCCCTCCCTTCTTCCCTCTCCCTCTCTCTCCCTCTCTCTCCCTCTCTCTCCCTCTCTCTCCCTCTCTCTCTCCTTCTCTCTCCCTCTCTCTCCCTCTCCCTCCCCCCCCTCCCCCTCCCTCTCCCCCTCCCTCTCTCCCTCTCCTTCCCTCTCCCTCTCTCTCCCTCTCTTTCTCTCTCTAACTCTTTCAAGTAAATGAATAAAATCTCAGGGGAAAAAAAAAGAGCAAGAAAGGGAGGAAGGAAGGGGGGGGAGAGAGAGAGAGATGGGGAGATAAAGCGGAAGACAGAGAGCTTCTGTCTACTCGTTGTTCACTCCCCAAATGGCTGCAGTGACTGCGGTTAGGCCAGGCTGAAGCCAGGAGCTTCTTCCTGGTCTCCTATGTGGTTGCAGGGGCCCAGGGAATTGGGCCCTCTTCTATTGCTTTCCTAGGCATATTAGTAGGGAGCTGGAGATGGGAAGTGGAGCAGCTAGGACTTGAACCAACACCCATATGGGATGTCAGTGCTGTACACCATGGCTTAACTCTCTGTGCCGTAGCCCTAGCCCCAAAGCAAGCACTTCAACTGTCATTTGCTGCCTTCCAGGATGCATTAACAGGAAGCTGGATCAGAAGCAGAGGAGCTGGGACTTGAACCACCAGTCTGATACGGCATGCAAGGGTTGCAAGCAGGAGTGTGACGCATTGTACCACAGTGCCTACCCTTAGTGCTTAAATTTCCATGGAACATAGGAAATATTCCCAGAGACCTTCTGATGCAAAGTGCTGAAAGACAGAGCCTCTCATATCTTGCAATCTCCTTTAACTCAAGCCTCTTTCCCAGCTTAAAGTTGTATGTGTGAGTTTGTCTCTGTGCATGTATGTTTTCCAACAGTGCTAAGATAATCAGTCTGCTGCAGGCCTGGGGAAAGAAGCAGGTTACCTCACTAGTTAAGAGTCAACTGGTTTTGTAATGGAATTAGGTCACTGTATTCATAGAGCGTTTCAGTATTGCATGCTCTGGGATGTCTCCCAGAGGTGTTGGAACGCAGAGCACAGCAGCCCTTCATTCAGGTTTTTCAGGTGCTACCCTAAAGATCTCTTCATAGCTATGCTTGATATCTGTAGCCTGCAATTAGGCAAATTTCAGTTCACGTAGAGAGGGAATGTTTTTTCTTTCTTCCAGGTGACTCTGGCCACACACTCTGTGTGTCTCTGTGTGCGTATTTGTAAACTCCCTGAAGACAAGGTTTTTACCTAATAATTCTTCAAAACCCTACCTTCAAACCTGGTTGTAAATGGAGAGCCTCAGCAAGACCCTGCAACCTGCCCAGTATCGCACAGACAGTGACAGAAAAAAAACAGGAAGTGAGTGAGCTCTAGATGCCTTGACCCCAGAGCAGGTGGCCTCTGTGCTATGTCGTTCTGCAGTCAGAAGTACCCTCAGTGGTGGGATGTGTTCCAGACTCAGCTTCAGTAGATAGGCATTAGAATTTTTACTCCATATTTGAGTCTCTGAGCCTCCCTGGGCAAAGCATTTTCCCTCTCAGTCCTTGAGCTTCCCTCTGTGAAATGGGGAGAAGAATCAGTGCCTGGCCTCATTCCCAAAGCTGTGGAGAGAATTTGGCGAGATAACGTGTGCCGGGTCAAGTCTGTACTGTCGGTGCTGCAGTAATATAAAGATGTAATTCGTGGCAGATACTGTCTTCTCCTGTTTAGCACTAAGAGCCTTCTTACTTATAGAGTTAAATTTTACAGTTGAAATGTTTTCCATTTAGGCAAAGGGTTACTTACTCGCTGGCCAATTCTGGGTCATTGTGACACAGAGGATGCTGGTCACATTGGTTAGGGCTGCAATCCGAGTAGCCAGAGTAGTGTTTTGGATGGATATGTTCTCGCTAAGTAGGTTTCTGGAGACTTCTGCTCTTTGGACGACATTTCATAATTCAGGACCGTGGTAAATCAACCTTTGGTTGTTCGACTACCACTGCACTATTCACCGAAGAAGAATGCTTTTCACAAGCTTGTGCGGTGCCGTTCCTTGTTTTACAAGGTTCGTCCTGTGGTTTATGCACTGTACTCAGGAGGTAGAATTCTTCATCCTGGTGGTGGGTGGTGGTTGGCTGGCTGCCACCATCACCATTCTGATAACCGCATCACTACGGTTGTCTGGGCTGTGCCTGTGGAGGAGGGAGTCCCCAGGCCAATCCCGGTAGAACAGTTGCCACATGGGCTGCCCTGATTCTGCTCCCAGATGAACCAAACCTTAATGCTCTTCATGTGAATGGAATAAGGTACCTAAGAGTGTAGCTCTGTTTCAGTTTTACCGCTTGTTTTCATCAACAATTTAAAAGTTCCCAAGTGAAATCTTGATTGTGAATAGTTAACGAGTTTTATCAGCATCAACACCTCTCTGTGTCTCATTTTCCTCCTTTCATGACAACAAATTGCCCACTCCTACAAGATTGTAGTAAAAGTATCTAGCGTGACTTGGGAGTATAATTCATCTCCTAAAACATGAGGATACTTCAAAAAGTTTGTCGGAAAATATAATTAGAAGTTTATTTTGGTGCAAAAAATTTGGAATCCATATAAAGGATCTTCAAAAAGTTCATGGAAAACAGGTACTGTTTTTAAAACAAGTAAGAATAGGGGAGGAGTAGGCATTGCCCTAATGGTTAAGAACTCCCACATCCCATTGGAGTGCCGGGATTGAAGTCCTAGCTGCTGACACCAGCTTCCTGCTAATGTGGACCCCTGAGAGCAGCAGTGATGGTTAAAGTAGTTTTTTGGGTTCCTGCCACCCATGTGAGAGACCTGAATTGAGTCCCTGGCTCCTGGTTTGGGCCTTGGCCCAGCTGTTGTGGGCGTTCGGAGAGTTAACTAGCACCTGGGAGGCTCTTACTCTTTGTCTCTCTGATTTGCAAATAAAAATTAAAAACTATACATGGATCTCAGGGTTTTTTTTGCCTCAAGATAAAGTTGTTTTTCAATATCATTCACTTTCCACAAACCTTTTGAAGTACCCCTGGCATGTGTGTGTGTGTGCACACACAAACACACACACCATTTTCATAAAAGTAACTTTTATGTAAAGTGAAATATCAGCTTTTAGCTCTAATCTCTCTATCTCTCTCTCTCTCAAACAATGCTTCTAAAATGAATGGCGATATTCCAGTACTACTTTTTGGGTTATTACGTAAGGATGACAGCTTCCTTGGCTGGGAGAAACTGTAACCTATATTTTGGATCTTAGTATTTCCCTTGTGTGTCTCTTTCCTGCCAGTCACATTTGCTTACTCAATGTCCTCCTCTGTCAGTACCCTCACAGGCTTCCTGCCTTGTATGGGACACAACTTGAACCCCTCTGTGGGCGACAGAACCCTTAGGGGCAAGAGCTACCCTTTGTAGGGGACGAGACCTGTCTATCCCCCTACTTTGTAGGCTTCCTGCCCTGGGCCTCTGTGGCCCAGCTGGAAATGCCCTCTCCCTGGCCTGCTAGGTTGGCTCCTTGGACCACCTTCACCTCTGACTCAGCTGCCTCTTCTTCTCAAAGCCTTTTGTGTTTCTCCACTGACCGTGTATAAGTGCCCCTCAGTCCTTGTTTTCCCCCTCTGGTTGCCAGATGTCTGCTGTTGTATTGCACTTGTATTGTTGGCTAACTGCTTGGCATCGTTCTATCCCCAGATCTGGCAGAGTACCTGCAGGCATAGAGTCACAACTCTAAAAACACTTGACTTCATGTGAGGCGCTCATGGAACTTGGCCCACTCTCTGACCTCATCTCATCTTGACATGCATCTGTCAGTCTGTTCCCGACCTCTCCCCCATGGCTCTCCTCTTCTGCCTTGAGACTTGAAAGAGCACATCCCAGGAATGCCTGAGAGACTGAGAGTTGGCAGTTGACCTTGAGAAAGGCATGGCCAAAGACCAGGAAGAATGCTGGTCCATCCGATGTGAACAGGCCAAGGTTGGGGGGTGGGGGAAGGTGGGTGTCAAATCCAGTGCTGACAGCAGACCCCATGTCAGTGAGGAGAGTGAGGCAGTACAAGCAGAAGCAGTCAACAGTAGGAGAATGCTCATAAAAGATGGCTAAAAGTTGACAGAGTAGGGCTGCTGTGAGCTGGGGAGTGGACTCTCCCCAGCTGCTCCCACAGTCTGGGTTTTTGCCACCTGTGTATGTGGGTCCATGGCCATCAAACTGTCTGATTTACCAGAAAACTTGCTTTTATTACAAAAAAAAGTACATGAGTTTTAAATCTTAATTGCATTCAAAGCAGACTGAACACATGTGGCAATGAGCAGGTTAGCCTTGCCATCTGATTGCATGGTGTGACTGCTGCAGGTCTCTCCCCTTGGTTTCTGCCAATACTGGTGGGATCTGGAACCCTGCTACCCCCTGCCTACCCCACGTTTCTCTAGTATTTTAACTCGTTTCCTCCAATTTGATTATATCTTCCTCTTTGCCTCAAGTCAGTAGATTTGTAAAGGGAGCTTTGAGACAATTTATAGCACTTTAGATGGTAATGACTTGGACTTGATTTGGAATGGTACTCCTTGAAAAGTTCCAAGGTTTCTTCTTTCTTGGTGCTTATTTTTCATATTAAGCCTTATAACAGTATAGGTCAAAATGGCATTTTGTATGGTTCAACCTGATATGTTTAGCATTTGGGAAATTTTCATAGGCTCAAGCACACTGAGAAGGAGGCATGCAAGTTTTCCTAGAGTAATTATGAAGAAGCAGCAGTAAGATGAAAATATTTTGAGAGAGCCGCATACCTGGACCCTGTTGCATTCTGTTCCTGCCCCTTAGAATGGCTTCCCTTGCACTGAGCATGGAGTTGGTATCTTTAGACATGCAGTATCTCTTGTTGTGCCTACTCCTTGAGTAGTCAATACAATCTTGGTTTGCTTAAAGCTTTTTTTAAATTTTGCTTCAGATTTTTGTTATTATTTAAGAGGCAGAGACACACAGAGGGATACAGAGATCCTATATGCTAACTCTCCAAATGCCTGCAATAGCCTGTCCTCTGACTGAAGCTGGGAGCTAGGAATTCAATTCAGGTTTCCCCTGTGGGTGGCTGGTATTCGGTAGCTTGCGTCAGCACTGCTGCCTCCCAGGGTCTGCATTACTAGGAAGCTGGAATCAGGAGTGGAACACGGTATCAAACGCTAATTTGGGACAGCTGTCTTAACTGCTAGCTCAAATGTTTGCCAGACCATTGATTTCTGTGTGGGACTCATGGGAGAAAATTCTAATGTACAACCGAGAGGGCATTCTTTCAGTCCTGAGGTGCACTTATCAACACTGATCACTAAGCCCTCTTGTTTTCTTGTTGGACCTGGGGTCTGCCTTAAGGTCAGTCACTGTGAATCAGGTAGCAGTGAATGTCTTTATTGCATGACTCTCTACATAGCTTTGTTTCCTACCATTCTTTTTCTCAGGTTCCATTTTTTCTCATTTAAATTTCATCTGAATTTCCTTCATATTAAGCATCTCTGAATATATTCCAAGTATTACTTTTTTAACTAGGCATATTCTAAATAGCCACAGCAGTACATTGGTTAACATAAAATTGATTGGATTATAATTCATGGAAGAGGAGGAGGAGACAGCATGGAAATGTACTATCTCCTGATTGGAGCTAGGATAAGGAAAAGCTAAGGACAGAGGTTTCTGGCTCTAACACCTGGTTGTGAGACAGTTATATTTCTTGCCGTATCTTCCAGAATGGGCAGGGAAGACACCAAAGCAATTGGTAGTTTGCTGTGTCACTTATATTTCATGTGCCTACCTGCAACTTTGAACATTTAACCTGGTTTCTGCTTTGGCCAGTTGTTTAGTGCCTGCCTAATTTGTATTCACATGTCGACCATAAACTTATTATATATGGAGACCTGGTAAGTCCCAGCATGTCTTTGTAATTAACTGGGTACATAACAGATGCTTAGTGTTTCTGGATCTTAGGATGAAAAACAGAGATAGTTCTTGAAATGTTACATGGATGGCTGTAAGCATGGAATAGATAATTTTTTCATTGCATGAATTTTTTTGTTGTGAAAAAATTAAGAGTGAATTTTATAGGGTAAAGAGAAAATAGAATGTTAATGTTTAACAGGTATTATACTTTTATTCAACAATGATCACAGTGGCAGATACTGATACATTAGCTGGCTAGTACCTTTTAGATAGTGCTATATCAATGTATCTACTAAAGGTGACTGGTATCACTACAAGAGGTTGTTAACAACCTGTTAGGTGGCATCCAGTGCTTTTTAATTCATTCATTTTACTATGTGTAATGCAGTTAATACATACCCAATTTTGACCCAGTCAGTGCAAGCCATTACCTTGCTTGAAGCTTTTGTCATTCAGGTCTTTAAAATACTTGGTTGAAATAATAAAAAAAAATTAGTAGTTGTGATTATTTTAATTAATGAGTGAGTTAATTTTATTTGAAAGGCAGGCACATGCACACACACATCTCCGATTTGCTGATTCACTCCCCATATACCTGTAACAGCCAGGGTTGGGCCAGGCTGAAGCCAGGAGCCCAGAATTCAGTCCAGGTCTCCCACACAAGTGACAAGAACCCTGTTATCCTGTTACTGCTGCCGCTCAGGTTGTATATTTGCAGGAAGTTGGGTTGGAAGTGTGGGAGACAGGACTCAAATGTGGCACCCTGACTTAGGATACAGGCGTCCCAAGTATCAACTTAACTGCTGCACCTGACGCCCACCCCTGGAGCTGTGATTATTTAAGTAATGCATATTACTTGGAGCCCTGAATATCCACATACTATCCAGTCATAGATACCCATCAGGACTGCCCTCTTTATAAATATATCCAGTAAACACATTTGCAGTTTTTCTGGTTTGTTTCAGCAATTTTCTCTAAAATGATTTATTTTTGGTTTTATTTCCAGTCTTTGAGTCTGGCAGATGTGAGGGAGAATACATCTGGGCAAGTAGATCATGCACCCTGTAAAGTGTTTAGCTCTCACCTGCAGTCTAGAGACAACCGATGTTTCTGCATTATCGTTTGACTGCCCATCAGCTCTTTGGCTGAGAGCCACGTGGCTGAGTACTATGATACGTGCAAGCAGCCTAAGTATTCTTCCTCTTTTTAAATGTTTAATTAATTGGAAATACAGTGTGACAGAGATAGAGATTCCAAATGCTGGTTCATCCCCAAAATGCCTATAACTGGGCCAGATCTGGGCCAGGCCAAAGCCAGGAGCCTGGAACCTCCTTCTGGGTCCCCAACATGGGTAGCACTGAGCCATCTCTGGTGTCTCCTCGGGTGCACGTTAACAGGAGGCTGCATGGGAAGCAGAGGCCAGGTTTTGTCCCGGGTGCTCTGGTGTGGGATGCAGCATCCGAAGCAGGGACTTAACCTGCTGGGCTTCAACACCCACCCCAGCCCAGGTGTTCTTCTGTTAACATTTGTCTCTTTTCAACCACGTCATCATTTAGTGTGGCAACCTTGGGAGGTTTTGTTTCTGCTGCCCTGTGGTATACTGGTCTCTGCTTGGGAAACAGCCTGTATCACTGTGTGTTTAGTAAGGGATGCCTTCTAGAATCATGGACTTGAAAAGCAGAGTTTCTTCATTCTGCATCCTCTAGAGAATTGTGCTGGTGGCTGAAAGCTAGTACTGTCTTCAGCCTGAGAGCCTATTCAGGCGACAGATGAGCCGCTCCCTGGCAGTTGCCTGTGTATCCGTCTCATTAGGCGCCACCACTACCACCACCATGATGAAAAGTTCAGCAAATGCTGGCTGACAGTACTGTGTGCCTAGGACGGTTCTATGTTATTACATGTATTTTAATTTATTAAAAGGATGTTGGATTCACATTGCAGATCTCCTACTTACTTGGACAAGTTATCTAAGCACTCTCTGCCTCATTTTCCTTTTCTGTAAAACATTCCCCATAGGATTGTTTTGAGAATTGAATGAAGTATTACCACAAAATTGATCATCTGGCACTTTGCGAGAACTTCGTATGGACATGCTATTCGAGTGTTAGGAGGAATCAGTACTCCTGCTTTTCAGGGAAGACAAGCTTAGAGGAGTTCCAGATACATGCTATTTGTTGGCGTGCTGGAGCTTGCCCGCACTCACACAGCTAGCGAGCGGCAGAGCCTGGATTTGAACACAAGTCAGTCTGAGTGCTGTGCACTCTCCTGCTCTGCTGCTGCCTCCACCCGTGGGCTTTCATGTGCTGATTACTATCTCCTGTCTCTGGGAAAACCAGGAAGCAAAGTAGCTCCGACACGATTGCAGGGCATGGTGCATCCAAGACAGCCACTTACCTACTGTTGTCAAGTAGTTGGTAAACACACAACTGACATACGTCATTTTACTTTTTTTTTTTTTTTTTTTGACAGGCAGAGTGGACAGTGAGAGAGAGAGACATTGGTTCACCCTCCAATGGCCACCACGACTGGCGCGCTGCGGCCGGTGCACCGCGCTGATCCCATGGCAGGAGCCAGGTGCTTCTCCTGGTCTCCCATGGGGTGCAGGGCCCAAGCACTTGGGCCATCCTCCACTGTACTCCCAGGCCACAGCAGAGAGCTGGCCTGGAAGAGGGGCAACCGGGACAGAATCCGGCGCCCCGACCGGGACTAGAACCCGGTGTGCCGGCACCGCAAGGCGGAGGATTAGCCTAGTGAGCCGCAGCGCCGGCCGTCATTTTACTTATTATACTACCCGCTGAAGAGGGGTAACCAATGGCAAGTAGTAAGTTTACCCAGAATTTAAGAAGTAGTGGATAAGAGTGTAGTTGACTGCAGGCAGACATGGTTGAAAGTCAGAGGTGTGCTGCATACTGGTATGCTGCTTCAGGCTCAGTTTGTTCAGCAGTAAAATGGAATCATAGTAATATACACTTTAAGGTTGTATGAAGTTTTGTTTTTAAATATCCGTTAAAATGTATAATGTCTTAATGCATGTTAAACTATTAGTGTCTGCTAATAACTGTTGTTTTAGTATTAAGGCTACAAGGACAGTGTGCACCCTATGGATCCTCTTTGATACATTAGAAGAAGTAATTTTAAGGAGTTATCCTCTCATTTCAAATTGATAAGCATTATTAGAAATTGCTATGTAAGACAGTATAGAATCACTGATAGGAATGACTGAATGCGATGTCTTACACTAAGTGGAACTTGATTGGTGCTTCTTTCAATATATTTTAGTGTAAATGTTTTCCTATTTGGACCGTGAGAATATTAATGAAGCAGGATATGCTAATCCGGTGCAGGACGACACACACGTCCTGACCTTCAGCACTGGCCTGGAGCAGGTTTGAGGCTCCGTTCCTGGTCTCCCCGCTGTTCTCCATGTGGTTCATCTCCTCTTTGTTTAATAGCAGGTGCATCTGCCACTGCTCTAGCCTGCCCACTTCCAGTGGTGACAACTCTAAGAACTACAGCTGGCCCTGGCATTAGAACTTTCCTCTCCGCCTTGCAGAGGAAGACTTGGAGACCAGGAGAAGCTGAGAGTTGAATACCGTCACACAGCTGGCTAGGGACAGGTGAGGGAGGAGCTCATCTTTGGCTCTGCCCAGTTCCCTGAGACTTGGGTTCTTGATAATCAAGCCTTGTACCTCAACACATGCCCTGGATCCTGGGGCCTGGAAACCTAAGGGGCTGTCAGCCGTCTTCTCCCCTGATCCTCTTGTCTTAGTCCTTAGGGAGGGGTGTGATGTCCTGGGGCAGTTAGAGGCCGGCACTCTCCCCCCCCCCCCCCCCCCTTCAGGGCCCAAGTCTGCCAGGCGTTCACTGCATTTCTGCCCTGCCTTCACCACTCGTTGTTAGTGGGCTCTGAGGGACTCTCATGGGGTTTCCTCAGGTTAGCAGCATGCAGAGAGCCAGTGGGCACTCTGCTGTCTGTTGTAAATTTCCGTGCCGTTTCTCAGAGTCCAGAGCTTTGAGGAAGTGAGATGCTAAGATATCAAGGAAGGAAGAAAACCAGGCGGACTCTCACGGGACACAAACTGAAGTTTAAACTCTGCGCTTTCATTTAGCTGCCAAGCCCCTCCAGCGTTCTTGGAGGGAATTTTCCCCCTTGGCGTCTGTATGAAATAGATACGCCGTTCTGTTAATACTTTCTATTTCCAAGCTACCTCTGTAAGTATGGAATTCAGGTCATACTGCGCCTTTATCCCCTTCTCCTTAGCTCACGACTACACCCCTAACACTCTTCAAATCGGTACAAGAGTCTCTGTATAGGCGTCGGCTGAAGGACTTAGAAGATGGCGTTTGCCTGATCTCTCACTTTTTTGGGGATGGTTAAATTTGGGGCAGAAATAACCACCACCCACAGGGTGCCTGCCCCATTCTTCCCCGAGTATATGATAACGTAGAGCCAAATGCATTGCTCCTTGCCGTGTTCATCACTGGGAGTCCCCAGTGAGAACCGTGAAAGAAAAGTGTTAACTCAGAATGTTAACACACCTGCCGTGAGAGCCCATTCAACCGGAGAATATGATATGAAATTCCAAAGCAGATAAATCCTAACTTGGTAAAATCAGAGAGTCACCTTCCCTCAGGCTCACCCAGGTTTAAAGGTCCTTATTTTAACCTGAAAGAGGTGAAATCCCAGTGCTGACTTCAGGTTTTCCTTCCCGAAGTGAAAACATCCCTGGCAGTTTGAACTTGGAACTCCACGAAGCTGTTCCCAACCTGTTTGTCGGCAGCAGAGCGGTTTCTCAGCACCTTCCCTGACGTGTTTTAACACGAATTCAAGAGGAATCAGGATAGGGTGGCCCTGTTCTTTGTGGTACAATGAAAAGATTGAGATTCTTTTATCAAGATGAGACAGAATTCTTTTCTTCTTTGCATCCCCCCTTATTTTTTTAGAAAAAAAAGTGGATATAAGATTATGAAACAAATTTTAAGTTTTTTTCATGAGAAGCAATTATTAGGAGCTTTGGATTATACCTATCTAATAAAGTAGAGGTGGTTAAAAAAAGCAAAAACAAGAAAAACTCTGCTACACAGAAATGACTGCCAAAACACTTTTCCCACTTTTGTCGGTACCGCGTGCAGTGTACGACTTCCACCTGCCCCCGTGCCAAACAGAGCAGCTCTAAGTTCCCCAATTCAAAACGTGGTGGTTCCCAGGAAGGACTGCAGTTCCTCACCCCGTCAGCATTCTCATTTCTATTTTGCCCGCAGATTTAAGCAGATGCATAATTACAGCCTTATCCAGTGCTGCGTCCTATCACCCATGACTTTTAAGAAAAATTAAAACATTTTCCTTTACCTTTCATTGCGGTGGCTGGTTGTCCGTTCACTTGACAGGGGTGTCTTCGAGTTGAAACTGGCTTCTCATTTCTAATGAAGAATAGGCCTTGAAGCTAAGGGTGACAGGGACCTGGCTTTTCTGGGGAAGCATAGGGAATCAGCATCTTCTCTCCTGTGGGAGAAGGTGCTCGCCAGCCCCTCCTGAGGCGGTCCCCCTGGGCACCCTTTCCAGCCCTCCTGCTCAGGAGTGACTGGAGCGGCAGCTTGCTCTCCTGCCCAGGCGAATGACTCACATCTACTAGCAGGTGAGGTCTGTAGACTGGGGAAGAGCATTTCCTGAACCTGCAGGAATCAGACGGTGATTCACCTGAAGGGAATACACAAGGCTGGAACTTAGAATACCAGAGACTATTTAAGGAGCACAGGACAAAATCTCAGGGTGGGTCCCACTAAGCAAATCCAGTTTTGCGGTTTTTTGCTTTGGAGGGGGGGGGTGGGAAGGAGCTTCGTTATGCAAATTAGAATATATGTAATTTTCAGTTTTCCTGTTAGATACATTTTGGATTAAAAGGAATAGGATATATTTTATGAGTGATAAATTCTTTAAAATTTACTACCCTACTTATTAAAGACTAAAATTAAAACATATTTATAGTAGTAATGGATAACTTTGCTAACCTATATTGCTGTTCAAGAATCTGATCAGATCTGTATATGTATTTTTGCTTGTATACGACTGTAAAAACTCAGAATATTTTAAAGTTAGGGGATGGAATCAGTGAATCTACCAAATGTTGTTCTTGAATCTGACCCAACAGATCCATATAATCCAATCAGTTTGCTTTGCAGTTGTTTTTAAAGCTTTCAGATAATCTCCAGAACATCAGATAGATACTTGTGTGCGGCATTTACAAAAATAAGTAAGACCAAATGTCACTAAATGAAGTCAAAACTTGTTATTATTGATGTAGATAAATGAAAACATTTTTGAAGTTAGTAAACCTAAAGTACGTATTACTGCTTACTTATGCCTTTGGGAAATTATGTACTATTGATTTTCTTTCTGTGTTCGTACTGAAAACTGTGTTTAATTAAGTGCTAATGGAAGAGTGAGAATTATGTTTCTTATAATGTCATTTTCTACAGAAACAGGAAACTATACTTTTAGTGTTTTTCCATTCTTTTTAGGAGAGGATTAGGTATGATATTTGGCTAGTCCTCTGAATAAAAATTAGCCAACTAATTGATGGCTTGATCTTAACAGGAGTTGGCTAGCTTTCCAAACAATCCTTCATGGAGCTACTTCGTAGCTCTGCTACAAAGTGTAGTGGACTCTGCTTTTAGCTTTGGAAGCCAGGTCCTTGAATTTCGAGCAGGAGGGTTATGACACACAGACCTCAGTCTGGGACACTTGTCCTTTTTCAATCAAGTGTTTTGTCATTTTTCATTGCAATTTTTCAATTATGAGTGTTGTTCTGCTCATAATTTGGAGTCTTGCCACTAGGATAATTAACTGCCCAGTTGTACAAGCCATCCGTCCAAACGGAGAGCATCCTGTGTAGCCCCTTTAATGTTATGCTGAGGACTTCAGCCATTGTCTGCACATCCAAAGACTTACCACTCCCGATTTCCACTGATGGGTGTAAAATTACAGGAGAGAGCTTATTTGGATAAATATTTGGCAGGCTTCTGCAATTTGCCTTGAATTTTTTTAATACATATATTAACTGAGTTGGTTTTTCTTACTGGAGTCAGTTAATACTGATTTTTTCCTTTTGCATTGTAGAGCAAGGCTGATGTTGATCGTGTACTGCTCTGTTTTGATGACTCACGATTATATTACCTGGTTGTGAGCACCTTTTAAAAAAAAATGCTGAGAAAGGGGTGTGTTGTGAAAGGATTGCGGTAGGCTCTTCTAAGTATGCAGAGGCACCTGTGAGCTTTTCCTGGATGATGAAGCACCTTGACTTTGTATGTGTTTGCTTTTAAGGAGGAGAGGAGCTGGTGTTCATTCCCTGCTGAGGTAGGCCTGGTATGGAATGGGCTTTTCCACTTCCTCTATAACTCAGTAAGCTGTGTGTCTGGAGGTTCCAGTGTGAAGTCAGTCCATCCATATCTCGGTGCTGCTTTGACTGGTGATGCACATGAAGTCTGGTCATGAAAAAGTTAACACAGGGCAGGCTTTATGCGTGAGTCTGAAAGTATATTATGCCAGCCTCAAGTTAGGACTTGTGAAAGCTGGTCTTACCTAACTTTCAGAAGGGGAAGCAGTACACGTTTAGTCATGAAAAAACTATAATGCTCTGATGAAAAGGGCAGCTAACAACCAGCCCGTACGTTTATGATTGTTCACATTTTCGGAAGGTAAACCTGCATATTTTTTTTCTGCTGATTTTTATAGCCAGTTTTATATTTCATAAAAGCCGCAGGGGACTTTGTAACAATAATTAGGTTGCTGCTCCTTTGGAAGATCCTGTTAAATTCAGGGCAGCTCTTTGAATAATATTGTTTAGCCATTATGAACCTCAGGTTTATTTTGAATATAGGACAGCATTCTGGGCTGTGTGTTTGTGTTCCTGCTGCCATAATCCTTAGAGGTATTTTTTGTTGTTGTTGGGGGGAGAGTTGTTTCTGCACTAGGTGTTTTATTTTTTATTTTTTTCCTAACATTAGTTTTAAAGATGTTAAGTCTACAGATAAAGTTGAAAGAATAGATTTTCATTTAAAAATCACTGCCATTTTCATTTGTTTTCTCCTCTCTCTCTCTCTCTCTCTCTCTCTCTCACACACACACACACACACACACTTTTTTTGTTTGTTTTGTTTTGTTGCAGGGAGTGGAGTGTTCTATTTGCATTGCAGTCATTGTGAGGAATGCATCACCTTTGATGGCTTCAGCATGTTTTTCCCAGAACAGGGATACATTCTCTTACTTTACCACAGCATTATTAGAGTTCAAAATATTAATGTTGGTGCAGTAATATTTTAAAAATTCAATCTGCCTCAACATTTTTACAATTTTCCAATATTGCCTTTTATAAAATTTTTTTTATATTCAGAATCCAATCAGTGATCACACATGCATTTTTGCTCTTTCATTCTTTAGAATAATCCTCCTTTCAATTTTTACTTTTTCTTTAACGTCCACACCTTTTGAATATTGGCTCCATCTGTATTTCTGAATTCATCCTGTGCACCAGGTAGCAAGGGGATGCATGAATGTTTCTGAGGCTGTTTGGGCATAGTGGAATTTTGAAGTCAAATAGGAACATCTGTGATGTTTCTTAGAGACCATGGGCCTGGTTTTTAAACCACTAATTGTGAAGTCAGGAGAACCAAGCTCGTGTTTTCTTTAGGAATTAGGTGAATCTTTCAACTCTTTAGACTTCAGTGTTTGTAAAGTGAGGATTCTGGTTTAATCATGAAATTTGGATGAGCAGTTCTATAACTTTATTTTTTTCTAAATATATTCTTAAAATACATTCTTTTAAGGAGAGAGAGTTCTCATGTTTTCCAAGGAACTGCAGTTAGGTAACATTGCCTGTAGAACTTTCTCAATCCAGAAGTGAACTCTGTTCCTACTTCTTACTTTTAGCTGTGAGACACTGAACAAGTGTATTATTGAGGCTTACTTTGGTCTTCTGGTGGTTTCTCTTTGACACATAAATTCTTCCTCTTTTCTCCCTTCTTTGTCTGCCCTGCATTGGTGTGACCCTGGGGACAGTACTCTTCCTGCATTGTGGTTAGGCATAGCGTCTGTATTTTAATCTCGTTTTTCTCTAACTGTAATCCCAGGTGTATCTAATTTTTTTTTCAGAGAAAATGTACCTATAAAGGGTGTCACAGCTCTCTGTAATACATCAGTTCAGACATTGCAGGGATCCAAGTGAAACATAGTTGCAGGTCATCTGTTTTTGAATACCCATGTCTTTAAAAATTTTCTTTTATGAATTTAGAAGGCAAAGAGGGAGAGAGAGAGAGTACACACATGTGAGGGTGAGAGTGAGTGCACGTGCTTCCAGTGTCTGACTCACACCCCAAAGGCCCACAACAGCCGGGTCTGGATGCGGGCCAGGCAGAAACCAGGAGCCCAGAACTCAGTCTGGGTCTCACACCTGGTGTCAGAGACCCAAGTGCTTGAGCCATGTTGCTTCCAAGAGTGAACGTTACTAGGAAGGTGGAATCCGAACGGGAGCCAGTGTTAGAACCCAGGCACTTCAGTATGGGATTCAGGTGTCTCCTGTAGTATCTCAACTGCTACACCACACACCTATCTCATGTTGTTTCAGTGCAGTCAGAACATAACACTCAACGAGGACTGTAGTAAAATCTTCCCCACATCTCACTGTTTCATCTCTGTCAACAAAAGTCAGTCTAATGGAGGCTCCCATGCAGCAGTTGCAAATTTGTGCTGAGTATCATTATTACAAACCTTTAATATTCTTTTGGCAAGATTGGTATCGTTTGGGTTACTGGGCTTGAATCACTGTCTTTAACCTGTCATTTGAAATGATTTGTATCTTTTCGGTCTGTTTCACGTAAAGCACTTAGCTTTTTCTGGTGTGAGAACTTCGTTTGTAATGGTTGATGAACGGCGAGCGATGGTTTAGAGACTGATTCGGGAGACAGGCCCGCTCTTGAGTCTCCCCCTCTGAGGAATTCTGTCTCCTACACTGTGCCACTTACTCTCTTCTGCACTTTGCAGATGGGCTTGTGGGAGGCAGGGTTAGCGACTGAGGACAGGTAGACTCCAGTTTGCATCCCGTTCTCTCCACTTGGTGGGAGTTTTTTCTTATTTGAGAGGCACAGATCCCCCACTCCCCACTGACTGCTCCTGTCTGGTGGTTTACTCTTCACATGCCCAGGCCAGGATTGGAGCTGGGAGCCAATCCAGATCTCGAACATGGGTAGCAGGCACCTGATTACTTGAGCCATCACTGCTGCTCCCTAGGCCTGCACTAGTAGGAAGCTGGAGTCAGGAGCCAGAACTGGGTGTGAATTCCGGACACTCCTCTGTGGGAGTTGGTGCCCAAAATGCACCAAGCCAGATGCTCACCCCCTCTTGGCAGCTTTTTGACTTCAGCAAGCCCTAGTATTTTTTTTCCTGAGAAACAAGCACATACGGTTGTGAAGCTTAATGAAATCATCCACAGGGTAATTCCTGCAGTATTTGGGATTTCGGCAACAGTAACACTTTTTCCTTGTTGGAAGGCAGAGAGCATGTGAAGGCATGGGGTTGTCTTTATGCAAGGTGAAGCTGCGAAGATTACAAATTGCCAATACTCTTCATCTCATAGTCAAGATGCATCTCTCATACTTGGGTGGCCTTCTGCAAGCTCTTGGTTTCCTTTTCAAGTGAACCAATGATTGCTTCAGGTACTTTTTCTAATTTTTCTCGACAGTTTCCACTCCTATAAATAGGAAATCAAGTGCTTGTTTTTGTTAAGAAATTCAGTTCCATAGTTAAATAGAATAAAAAGATGAGATTAAACAACAGAGTGATATATGTATATATAATATAAATTTGATACATTAAGCTAATGTTTTTAAAAAGCAAAGCCACAAAAGTACGTAAATGTACATTACGTAAAATTGCTTATGATGTGTGCCACTAAGCTGGAGTTTAAGACGAAGGAGATGCTCTGACTGCTCCTCGGGGTGATGTGTTCATCAGTGTGAGTTGTGTTGCAGGAATGGCTGAAATTCACAAGCTGAGCGAGGTATGCAGTTTAAAGAGAAACCCTGGCTTACCTACATGTTACCCACCTCAAAATCAGTTTACTTTCTCGTTCCTGTTCTTGGCTTTTTCCTTTCTGTCTACCACTCCTCCTGGTCTTCTCAACTTCCACCCCTGCCTGCCGTTTTCTCTTTGTCCCCATCTCCCCTCTGTTTTCTGTAAATCCCAAACCCTTGCTACCGGTTCAGTGCAAAGACTCCAAAGCCCAGGTGATGTGGGTGTCTGAAATGTGGGCACACCCATTCTCTGATCTGGGCTGCTTCCTGGCCCACGTGGTTACACCCAGCCTTCAGCTTTGCACCTCTGGGCTGTGTGTTCCCCCTGCTATGTGATCCCTCTGCACATCTGGGTCCAGGAAGGAGCTACGCTCCCTGTTCCTACGGAGCCTTACGCTAATGCAGCATCTCCCGTTTGTCTCTCCATGGAGCTTTTAAACTGGCTTTTCCTTTCTGGGAAGATAAAGCTTAACTTCTGCTTCCTTACTTCCCAGTCACAAACTGGGGCTTTTCTCTGCTTCCTTCTTAAAGTCACCATTGACCTCAGAGTTGTGGATTTATCACAGTGTGGCTTCTTTTGAGTGCTTGATTCTGTTGACAGTTATCACTTCCTTCTTGAATTTCTTTGGTTCTCTGGTTTCCAATATGCCGGACCTCCTCTTTCTCCGTTTGATTTGCCAGTCATAACACCGCCACCTTCCCCAGCACCAGCACCTGCACACACTGTTCCAAGCATCTTCCCTGTTCCTCCTCCTCTTCTTCTTTTTTAAAGAATTATTTTATTTATTTGAAAGACAAGAGTTACACAGAGAGAGGTAGAGCCAGAGAGAGAGAGAGGTCTTCCATTCCTCTGGTTCACTCTCCAAGTGACCGCAACGGCCAGAGTTGAGCTGATCCAAAGCCAGGAGCTTCTTCCAGGTCTCCCACACGGGTGCAGCTGGGCCATCTTCTACTGCTTTCCCAGGCCACAGCAGAGAGCTGGATCAGAAGTGGAGCAGCTGGGACTAGAACTGGCGCCCATATGGGTTGCCAGCGTTTCAGGCTGGGGCTTTAACCCACTGCACCACAGCGCTGGCCCCTCTTCCTCTTCTTCAGTCTCCTATGTTGGTGAGACCTTTGCAATATGACCTCCAAGGTACTGGCCTTGTTCCTTATTCTCTCCAAGACTCAGAAGGTGATTCCCTCCGCCTCTTATCTCACTGTCTTTGTGTCTGTGTTTTGTCCCCATGGCTGTACCTCCTGATCCAGCCCCTCTCACCGAAGGCACAGGCACAGACTCAGCGTGCTGCCACTTGTTTGCCTTCCCTTGTGATGCAAACTGAAGATCTCCATGACAGTGGAGAAGAAAGGGAGCAGGCCTATGGATGCTAGTGGGAATACATTTTAAATGTATGTACCGATTTTACATAGAACTGCTCACTTTGAGTCGTCTTGGACTCTAAATTCAGAGTCTGTCTCCCTGAAAATGTCCCTCAGGTCCCTGTGAGGTGTCCCCCACCCCTCAGCTCTGACTCCTACAGGAAGGCTTCTGTCACTCATCTCCCGGCCACAGTGGCTCTTCCTTCAATTCAGAATCCTTCTGTTTTCAGACAAGTGATTCTCCTAGAGTACAGCCTAGAGCAGAGGTGGGTACTGTCCGGCCCACAGGCAATATAAAGCCCACCAAATCACTGGGTCGGGTCTTGCCAAGGCAACCACAGGACAGACTTGAAATGTAATGAATCTATAGTAGGCTAATTTTTCTTTTATTTTATTTGAAAGTCAGAGTTACACAGAGAGAGAAGGAGAGGCAGAGAAAGAAGTCTTCCATCTTCTGGGTCATTCCCACATTGGCCGCAACGGCCGGAATTGAGCTGATCCAAAGCCAGGAGCTAGGAGCTCCTTCCCGGTCTCCCACGTGGGTGCAGGAGCCCAAGGACTTGGGCCATCTTCCACTGATTTCCCAGGCCATAGCAGAGAGCTGAATCGGAAGTGGAGCAGCCAGGATTTGAACTGGCACCCATATGGAGTGGCGGCTTTATCTGCTATGCCACAATGCTGGTCCCAAGGCTAATGTTTAAGTTGCTAATTTTGTTTGGCTTGGGAATAATGTTATAAATATGCAAATTGCCCTGGGTAGTGTAAAGTTTCCCCATCCCTGGTCTAGAGCACGTGGTTCATAGCTTCTGAGTCCTTCAGTGGCTCATCAGTGTGTCCAGGCATGCCAAACAGCGCTCCGCATAGCAGCCTGCACGCCTTCTCCCGGCTCCTTCTCTGGTTGGGTGAGCTGCAGCTTTAGGCCCGTCCACCTAATGCTGCAGGCACAGCACAGCGCCCGCTCCTATCTGAGCCTAACTCAAAACTGCCTGCTGGCCTGCAGCATCCCCTTCTGCTTGCTGATTTCTTGTTCCAGTTCCCATCTCCTGTGAGCTCCTCCTCCTTTTCTCCAAGTGGGGTCCGTTATCTTTTCCTGTGGGCTTATGGGATGTGTTCCTCACGTCCCTTGCATCCAAGCCCATTGTTGTGCAACTTCCAGAGAGATAAAGGCCCAGTCCCCAGGGAGATGATGGGTGGATGAATGAAGAATGAATGACTAAATGAACCCATTCTTGGGAATTTTACTCCACTCAACAATGCTCAAGTGCTGGAGTGAGCCCCACAGGAGTCGCAGGGTGCCACGATTGAACCAGTCCTACCCCTGAAGTTGTTGAAGCTCATTCACATTGAGAACTCTCTCTTCCCTTTATGGAGCCAGCTGCTCAACATTCTCTTGGCGGGGGCTTGATGCCAGCCTTTAAGTTGACTGATGTAGCAGGCAGTGTACCAGAGTGGTTCCGGGGCTGTTCTTGAGGTCACTTGCTCAGTTTCAGGACCAGCTTTGCCCCGGTTTGCTGATAGGGTGATATGGACCACGGACAATGTATACATTCACTTTGTCCTTGAGTTTTCTGGGTGATTGGTTCTTTCCCCAACAAGGAGCCCCATAGCATCTGTCTCAGGGTTGCTGTGAAAATCCTTGGGATGGGGCCGCACAGAGCCTGGCAGTAAATGAGACCAAGGTACGTGTGTAAGGTCCTGGGTGGTTCTTGTTAACTTCTGGGTCAGGGCTTGTTAGCTGGAAGTGCCTGGGCTGCTTACAGCCCACACAGGAGTGTGCTGTTTTTATGGGGTCAGGGAGTGTGGGGGTGGCTGCGGAAGTTTTCTTAAATAACAGGACATACGTTATAGGAGACAAGTGATGTTCTCTCCTGAACATGAGAAGATCTGAGCTTGTGAAGGCAATAGTTCTGGATATGGGTCCGGGAGCCCAGGGTCTGAATTAGAGCCGCAGCCCTGGTATCTGCAAGCTCTGTGACCCCATGCAAGTTACTCAACCTTACTCTTTCTCAACTTGGTTATCTCTCAGGTGGAGACAGTGTCAGCGCTTTACGGGCTCTCTGGGATTACTAAATGAGATAGAATGCATTCATGCTCTTTGTATGCCTGCCTGGCCCATGGTAAACCACAAGTAGCGTGTGCTGCCTTTGGTGTGGCTGCTGCCAGTTTTACTACTGCTGGGCTCCAGTTCCTCCCTGCACCAACCTTTGCACGGGACAGGAGCTTTCTGGGTAGACAGTGTCCTTCCCATTCCCTGTCACATTACAGCCACTCTGCTCTCTAAGGCGTTTGTTTACTGCCTGTTGGCCAGCCTCCTGGGCATTCATCTCCAAGAGTGCTGTGCTGTACTCATCTCGGCGGAGGGATGGCCTGGGAGGAGCAGTGCGCATGGAGCTTCCTAAGGTGTGGTTCAGACTACCAGCAGCGTGGCTGTCACCTGGAAACTTGTTCTCCAGCCTCCCCCTCGCCCTGCAGGGTCAGAAACTCTAGGGCTATGCAGCAATCTGCGTTTCAAGACCCTCCCCTCCCCCCACAACTTGATTCTGGTACACACTGAAGTTTGCCAACTAACGTATCGCATCTGTTCTGAATTTGTGTTGCCTACGTGCGGTTCCCTGTAAAAGCTGAGTGGAGTGAAGCTGCATGTTCCTCAGTAAGAGATACTGTTTTCTAAACGTTCATTTCCTTAGCTACTGATGCTACTTGGTTTGGGCTTTTCTGTGCTAGTTGTTTCTTTCTGTGAAGATCCATGTGAACTGTGTTAGAATGACTTGATCAATTTTCTAACCTCTTTGAGTAGGGCATTCACACTGTTTCTGTGTGCCCCCATTACAATAATTTTCCTTGGTTTCTCAAGAATTCTGCTGCCTGTGGCGGTTACCCTCCCTTGCTCCCTTCTTGCCTGGAGGGTGTTTGGAAGACTTTGTCCTATGTAGCCATTACAAAGAACTATGCTTTAGCTTTGGACAAAAGCCCTTAATTGTGGTCTGAGCCCTCATACTCTTTCAAAGCAATAATTTTTTTTTTCTGTGTATCATTTATGGTGTGTGATGGCATCCTAATCTGTAAGGATTGTGGAGTTAGTATTTGTGATTAGCAGTGTGGGGAGTTTCTGTGAATTTTGTGAGTGTGATTTTAAGGTGATCTCTAAAGTGGCTCTTTTCTAGGTTCTTAGTAGATTATTTCATTCCACAGATCAAATCCTTTGCCTTTGACACTTGTATTATTATAATGCAAGGAACTGTTTTTGGAGGGCAGGCTTGCTATTGAAATTTTATGTTGAAAATTTTTTCTACAAATGTTTCTGCTTCAGCTATACCTACATTGAGAGGAAATTCCATTGGGGTGAAGCACATAGCTGGGCCAAGCAAGGGTGGTTTAGATGCAGATGTTTATCGTACAGGGTTAGTGTCTCCTAATTGTTTGCGTATGTAGTCCATCCTTAATAGTAATGATGATTTGATTCTCCTGTTGGAGAGAATGAAAATTCACACATCTAGAGCTCTTTTGAAAGAAGACTCTTAGAGATTATAATATGCTACGGTTATAGATTTTATTCAACCATTCCTAATAGTGCATAGCTGAAGCATCTTGTCGGGAGCTTTATAACTGAAATGGTGGTATATAGTGCTGTTTAGGGCTCTGTTTCCATTATGATCTCTTTCACTAGTGCTCCTTATTTTTTTTATTTTACTTTTTGACAGGCAGAGTGAGAGAGAGAGAGAGAGAGAGAGAAAGAGAAAGGTCTTCCTTCCATTGGTTCATCCCCCAAATGGCCGCTACGGCCAGCGCACCGCGCTGATCTGAAGCCAGGAGCCAGGTGCTTCCTCCTGGTCTCCCATGCGGGTGCAGGGCCCAAACACCTGGGCCATCCTCCACTGCCTTCCTGGGCCACAGCAGAGAGCTCGACTGGAAGAGGAGCAACCAGGACAGAATCCGGTGCCCCAACCGGGACTAGGACCTGGGGTGCCGGCGCCGCAGGCGGAGGATTAGCCAAGTGAGCCGCAGCGCCAGCCACTAGTGCTCCTTAGAAGACTGTCATATCTCAGGCCCCTTTTGTGTATGCAATAGGAGAGCAAAGGAAAAGAGTATGAGCTTTCAGTAAATTTATATTGTCTTTTTTAAAAGATTTATTTATTTATTTGAAAGAGTTACACAGAGAGGAGAGGCAGAGAGAGAAAGAGAGGAGGGGGGCGGGGAGGTCAGTCTTCCATCCAATGGTTCACTCCCTAGTTGGCTGCAATGGCTGGAGCTACGCAGACCTGGAGCCAGGAGCCAGGAGCTTCCTCGGGGTCTCCCATGTGGATGCAGGGGCCCAAGGACTTGGGCCATCCTCCACTGCTTTCCCAGGCAATAGCAGACAGCTGGATTGGAAGTCGAGCAGCCAGGTCTTGAACTGGTGCCCATATGGGATGCCAGTGCCTCAGGCCAGGGTTTAACCTGCTGTACCACAGTGTCAGCCCCATATATCATCAATTTTTAATGAACTTTTTCTATTTTCATTTTATTTGAGATGGAGGGGGTCATCCATTTTCTGGTTCACTCTCCAAATCCCTGCAATAACAGAAGCTGGGCCAGGCTGAAATCAAGAGCTCAGAACTTCATCTGGTTTTCCCATGTAGGTCAGGGACCCAAATACTTGAGCCATCATCTGCTGCCTCCCAGGATGCAAAAATCATCAAGAAATGGGCTAGAAGCAGATGAGTGAGACTCAGCCTACATCATCTTTGGATAATCGTATCCTCAATAAAAAATTACCTTCTCTTTTGCTTTTCTAGTACATATAAAGAAAACCTGTTTGGTTTATTTTATCAAACATTTATTGATTATGTAATGACACAGTCTCTGCCCTTAAAATATATGTGTATATATGTGTGTGTGTGTGTGTGTGTGTGTGTATATATATATATATATATATATGTTATTAACAGTAGATACAGGGACACAGGTAATTCCAAAGCAGTGTCGTAATTGAAGTGTGGTGTCATCTGGATGAGGGAGTCGCTGGGTTTGAGATGGTGGGAGTTCAGGCAAATAAGCTTTCATGGAAAGTGTTGCAACTTGGGTTTCACAAGTAGATAAAAGAGTTTTCTAGGGGGGTTATAGGGAAATTTATGTGTGCAACTGCATGGAGATAACAAAATGTGGCACATTTTGACAGTTAGAAAGTATACAAGCATATAAAGTTTGCAGTTAGGACATGAGGCCAGAAAGGAAGCAAATTCTAGAGACTTCGAGGCCTTGGAAAGAAGCCCGGTTGTGTTGGAGCTGGTGGCACATTTACAGTGTCTGACGATACTTTGTATATGTTCTCTACATAATGTAAATTAACATGGATGATTGCAGAAAATTTGCTTTACTTTTTGAATCAAAAGGAATCTAGAAAAAAGTATGGAGGAAAACGTGTACAAATGGGTAGTTCACCATCCCTGGAGAAATCTCCAGTATGGATATGTATGGTTAGAAGTCAGCAATTACAGCTATGTCAACCAAGAATGCCCAGTCTGTTTGGAACATCTGTAATCCATTGTCTGTGGGGAACAATGTGGAAGATAACCAAGAAAATATGATGTATCTGTCTTTCTAGCATTCTGACCATTTTTTAGAGATGCAGCCAAGAATACAGCTAACTTCATTAGTGAAAGGAGATCTGAAATGAGGACCTTAGCAAACACCCTGACTGTGGGAGAAATTATTATGCTTCACTGTGGGTAGGGGAAAGGGAAACATGTTGTGGCCCAGGAAGGCTTTGCTAAGTAAGGTGCCATATTCAACCACAAGCAGAGTGTTTGCTGAACAGAGTTAGAGTTCCAAGGAACAATAACACAGTATTCTTGCACTTGATAAGGAGAAAATCAGTTGTTCAGGATCTCAGAGGTCTTTCTGGCTCACTTCAGATCCACAGTGTTTGTGTATTTAGCATCCCTTTAAACCCCAGACTTCTGCTTTTGCCAATGGCCAGTGGAGGTTGGGATTTTTGTTGTTTGCTCAAATTAGCAAGTATCAATTTTTGTGGGACCCAAAAGTGGTAATATTGTTTGAATTATGTGTATAAAAACAACATGAGAAGGTGCCTGGAGCAGAGGCTTTTAGGGATACATGTTTCTCCTTACTCTGCAAATGTTAAGTGAATTCTGGAAAAGACACCCTCTTGTGGTCATTTGCTTTCTGTTACATTCTTTTTTTTTTTTCCAAGAAGGGATGATTAAACTTTATTTTTCTCACTCATTTTCCACTTAAAATGTTTAAATGTAGTTTTTTTAATTTTTATTTTTTGTTTAATGAATGCATTTTTACATAGATACAACTTTAGGAATATAGTAATTCTTTCCCCCCACACTCCCCACTCCACTCCCATCCCATCTCCCATTCCCTCTCCCATCTCCTTTTTTATTATGGATCATTTTTACTATGACTATATACAGAGGACCAACTCTGTTAAAAATAAAGGAGGGAATAAGAAATGGTGGAGGTCATCTAAAACTGTAAAACAGTCTAGTTCTGCATACAGGCATATAGACTTACCTCTCAGGGTACAGCCTAAGAACTAATCATGGGGCTCCAAACCCATAAGAATCGGAGGTATAAACACCATCTTCCCTGTTACAATGATCATATTAAATGTTAAAGGCAATGGATAGACCGGTCTAAGTTTAAAAGGGACATAAATAACATCAAGTACCCGGTAAAAATAATAGAATTAAAAAAGGAAGGAAGGACCAACATGGGAAGCAGTTCACAGCAGACTCCTAAAATGACTTTCACAGTAAATAACACTCTGACCTCAGAATCAACCCATAAGGCTTCCTGGTCAGGCTGAAAGGCCTGCAGGAGCATTGGAGCATGGAAAGACAAGACTCTGGAAAAAAAGAAAATCCTACACGGAGGATCTCTGTGAGACCTCGGAGGCAAGAAAGGGTCATCAAAGGAGACACTCTTCTCTGAAGGGAGAAGAGAACTTCCACTTTGCTTATGGCCGAGTCTAAATACCTACGGGGTCTGTGATCACAAAAAGCTTCCATAGCCTTGGCAGCCCATGACAAGAGCCTCAGATGATCACTGACGTGAAAAAAAGTGTCAGTTGTTAAAGGAACAACAGTAGTCACTGTGCACTTGCTCCCCAGGTGGGACCTCTGTCCCTATTGAATTGTAATATGAGAATCGACTGGAAATTCTCTCCCCAGACTGTACTCTATATATTGTGTGTGGGTGTGGGGGCAAATTGTTGAAATCTGTTACATTCTCTTGATGAGCATTTGTTCTGATTACGAATAGATCTGTGTGTAGCTAAGATTTATATAATCTTCCTGTATTCCAGGATAATAAAATGTAGGGAAGGCATTCACTACAATCCTTTTTCTTTTATTGCTAAAACTTTATTCCAAATAAATTACCTTTTGAAGTCTCATCAATAAATAAATAGAAGTTAGCCACGTAGCCAGTTGTTAGGATAGAGTTACATTGTCTGTCTGACTGCTGTGAATCTCTTGGTTGGAGCCTGTGGTCCTTCCTCTCATGCAGGGTAGCCTTTGAGAGAATTTTTTGCATAAGAATATGTATATTAAGGGGTCCATACAAATGTTCATTGCTGCCAGGAAGAGAGTTGTCTCTTTAGCAATAAACAGTTGGTTTTGCATTCTGCAGTCAGTCTTACTGTTGGTTTGACTTTGAGTGTAGGGGACTCTGGCAAAATGAAATGGAGCAAAACACACAAAGAAGATAGCCACGATGATAAATACTTTACCTTCTAGCCTCTTCTTGTTTTTGCTGTCCTTACTTTTGGACCTTCTGTAAGAGTGGTACACCTTTTTGGCAATCACCACATAAAACAGAAGCATCAGGACAAAAACAGTCCAGAAAACAAACTGGGATATGTCATTTGCCACTTGATGCCATTTCAGTCCCAAAGGACCCTTGAGGGAGGCACACTTTTTCACAGAGGACGGCGTTGCTTCCTTGTTGCTCAAGATCATATTGGGCAGGGAGATGAAGAACCAAAGGGTCCAGATGAGGATTGAGACTGTTTTGGCAAAAATGGTCTTTTTAAGGAAAAACGTCCTGAAAGGTCGGATGATCTTGAGGAACCTGTCGAAGGCGATGAAGCCCAGCAGCATGATGCTGACGTACATGGACTCGTAGAAGACCACGGCGGAGAAGCGGCACACGAAAGCTCTCAGCTGCCAGGCTCCCAGACGTGAGTCTGAGAGGATTTTGAAAGGGAGCATGAGTGTCATGATCAGGTCAGCCACCAGTATGTTCTTGAGGTAGACGATGAAGGTGGAGGAGCTGGGGACATGAACAAACACCCACAGGGCCAAGGAGTTCAGCAGGATGCCGGTGAAGAAAACCCCGGTGTAGAGGGCAGGGAACACCAGCTGTGTTATCCGAGTGTCTCTGGGGCACTGCTCAGACCCGTTGAAGCCCTGCACCCACGTGGCATTCATTATGAAGATTTCCAGTGCCGGCTGTTAAAAACACACACATACACACGGAAAAAGATCTGTAAATGCTAGTTTTTAGAAACACACTTTAGGTTTGTCGCATAGTAATACCCTCTTCAACCCCTTCAGTGGCTCTCTGGAGAAGGCCAAGTTTCTGGTCACAAATCTTAAAGGACGTCATACATGTTGGGTCCTTTTAACAGCACTGTAACTTTCACACCCTTGTGAAATCCAAATAACAGATTCTACCTCATTCACAAGTGCTACTTTTAACATGGCAGGAAAGCGAAGCTCCCTTTAAGAGACAATAACGCGGGGCATATTCCTGTACGTTAAGTAATTCCAGATGCAACAACCTGTGGTTTGCTGACTGTTAACTTTAAAGCAGTTGTTTTTCTTAAGCATATTCCGCCTTTCATAAGCAAGCACACTCAGAGTAAAAACTGAAGTTCACCTTTGTTTGGAAGAGTCCCAGGTCTGTGTCTTCTGCTGGTGGCAGTCATTCGTGCAGCCCACAAAGGACATGTGAAGCAAGCACTCTGCTCTCTTATACTGGGTGTCCTTCCTCTTTTTCATTTGTGTAATATGGTCCATAGGAACCTCCTCCTAGTCAAGCCTTTACAGAATTGGTTAATAGGCACTTTTAGTTCAAACTTAACATATACTTAGTGTACTGTGTCTTGAGTACATGAGTTTATTTGCAATTATTTTTGTTTTCTCATAAAAACTTTTCTGAAGTTTATTTCCCTGATCTACATGTTCAATGAATTTATATTTTTAAAATATTTATTTATTTGAAAGGCAGTGCAGAGGAGAGAGAGTTAGAGAGATGGAAACAGAGATAGTCTTCTGTCTGAGGTGCTCTCTCCAAATGACCTGAGCAGTCGAGGCTGCACCAGGCTGAAGCCAGAAGCCAGGAACTCTACCCTGCTCTCCCACTTGGGTCCCAGGGCCCAAAAACCTGGGCCATCATCAACTACCTTCCCACGTGTATTAGCAGGGAGCTAAATCAGAAGCAGAACAGCTGAGACTTGAACCAATACTATATGGGATGCTGGCATTGCAAGTGCTGGCCTAACCCACTGTATCATATTCTGGCCCCGGTGAATTTTTTGAGCATCTCTTCTCTATGATTATAAGAAATATGAAGATGAAGAAAATAGCCCCAAATCACAACCAACTCAGAGAATAAGACTTGATTCTAAAACCAGATGGAATCATGTTCTGCTTCCTTGTTGACTGGGTTTTCCAGAAATTTGTCTTTGGGAAGATAGCCTGTTTATTTCTGTCAACTTTTGTCTTATTCTTTGTTCCTGGGATCTCTGAGGGATAACATAATATATTTTCTAAGTGGTGAGGTTTAATAAATCCAGATTTTTTGGGGGGTAAGAATCCTAGATCCACCAGTCACTTAGATTATAGATAAAGGATTTAACAGCTCTGTGTCTTAGTTCTTCATCTGTGTACTGGGTTTGAGAATACCTTTCTGCTTCATAGAATTGAGAAAATGAACTGATTGCCTAGACTGGAGCCGGGTACATAGGAAGCACTAGAAAATGTTAGCTGCTCACTGCTATGGTGAGTGAATTGCAGATACAAGTGGAGTGTTCTGTTTCACTATTAGAAATCCACTTTTGGAAATATTTTCTGGATTTGATGTTGTATTTGAAGTGCAGACGGCTTCAGGGATTTGACCAGTAGGCTTTGGCTCAAAGTCTATGATATTTTGTCTTTAAATCTTGCAAAGTAGAAAATTGTTGTCCATGACAAAAATGCTTGCGAGGTTGATCAAGGGAAAGAGGAAATCAGCAGGTCTCATAGCGGGTGTGGAGTTCTCCCTGGTGAGTTTAACTTCCTATTTCTCGCCACAGGTTTTACCAAAAAGTTGGACTAGACTGTGGTATTGGTTAATGAGAAATGTTTGTATGATTTGACTTGGGATTCTGAGAATAAAAATTCCATATTCCCCCCAGACATTTTAAAATATGAAGTAATGATTTTGGTTGGTACTACCCCAAGGTGGCATAGTGTGAAAAATTTCTGTTTGACTCAAATAAATTGATTTTTGGGAGTATAGATTCAAGATTTCATGAAGGTACTGGTATGTCATAACATCATTTTTGTCTCTGTTTTAGAAAGATTTATTTCTTTGAAAGAGTGGCAGAGAGAATGAGGGAGGGAAGGAGAGAGAAACAGAGAAATACGTTTTCCATCTGCTGGTTCACTCTCCAAATGGCCACAATGGGTAAGGCTGGGTCAGGCTGAAGCCAGGATCCAGGAACTCCATCTGGGTCTCTCACATGGATAGTAGGAGCTCAAGCACTTGGCCATCATCCAGTGCCTTCCTACTCTCATCTGCAGGGAGCTGGATTGGAAGCAAAATGACTATGACTCAAACTGGTACTCTGTTATGGGATGCTGGCATCTCAAGCGGCAGGTTAACCTGCAGTGCTACCATGCCAGCCCTAAACATATATCATTTTGTTTGTTTCACTAGATGAAGTAAAAACAAAGCTTTTCATTTTTGCTTTTTTATGTTTTATTTATTTATTTTTTGACAGGCAGAGTGGACAGTGAGAGAGAGAGACAGAGAGAAAGGTCTTCCTTTTTGCCATTGGTTCACCCTCCAATGGCTGCCGCGGCCAGCGCACCGCGCTGATCCGATGGCAGGAGCCAAGTACTTATCCTGGTCTCCCATGAGGTGCAGGGCCCAAGTACTTGGGCCATCCTCCACTGCACTCCCAGGCCAAAGCAGAGAGCTGGCCTGGAAGAGGGGCAACCGGGACAGAAAATGGCACCCCGACCAGGACTAGAACCTGGTGTGCCGGCGCCGTAAGGCAGAGGATTAGCCTAGTGAGCTGTGGCGCCAGCCTTCATTTTTGCTTTTTAAGTAGAGAAATATATCCTTTATATAATTAATTATGAGTTTTCCCACCATCTCAAACCCATTATCTAGAAGATGAAAGTTCACAATAGTTTTGCTTTATACAAGGGAAATTCTGTACAGGATAATTTCATAATATGAAAACTGGAAATCACATTTCAGTGAAATTTCAAAATGCCAACACAGGAAACTTTCAAAAGAGGAACCAACCAGTTTACAGTGTTCATTTTCAGAATCACGAAAATGTATTCTTTTCAGTGTGGTAGGTTTCAAAGTATTTGTAGTAAATATTCAACATGCCTCTCATTTATCTCTTTTCAAGCTCTGTATGTATTAACTGATTTTCTCATAGCAGTGTCAGCACCCCTGGTGGGTGGGGTGATCGTTGGCCCTAGAGGGTACATCTGGGTAGCTATTCAGCAGAGTGATTAGGTGCACTGTCTCATGAGCCTGATGGCCTGGGATCAATTATTTTTTCAACTTTTATTTTCTTGTGGCCTTTGGCAAGTTATTTATTCTTTCTGTGAAATGATTGCGTTTCTTTTTACAGTGGAAACAAATAGTAGTGTTTGCTTCACATGGTTCTCAAGAGAATATAATGAGTTAGTTTTTCACCAAGTATTCTAAAATCATGCCTGTCCTATGTAAGTTTCTTGCGAAATGAGTTAAAACTGCAATACCATCAATGTCTCAGACTATGTCATCCAGGACAGAAGAGAAGACTCAAAAAAGAGACAGTGAAGGTCCCAGAAACCAGAAACCTGCCGGATGCAACTAACTTAAAGATTTAAAATCCTATTGGGCTCTAAGGAAATATAATGAAAATCAATTCAGTCACGCTAACTATATATTCTACGTGATCATAATATTTAAAAATTACAAAAACCCTCAGATATTGGTCCCATTTAGATCTGAGAATATTGAAATGCAGAAGTTAAGCAGTTTTCTCTTAGTCATGGAACCCACGACCAGTGCAGACCCACTGTCCACGTTTGGACCTTGGTTCATCCTGCCTTGCAGAAGCTGCAGAGCAGGTGAAGATGTGTTTGTTTAACAGATCTTGGGAGTTCCTGACAGATGCACGAGAAGGATAATCCACCACGAAGTAAAATGGGCTTGTGAAACTTTGCGCCACAAGATGGGGTTTGAGTTTGCAAGCATAAGTTAATTTAAAGTAGTGTGATCAGGAAGGAATCCAAAAAAAAAACATAATGCGAGGTCATAGGAATTAGCCTACCAGAGGGGAATCAACTACTGTTTCCATTTCTAGTCTTTGCAGTTGTTCACTTGAACCAAAGTGAAGTTCAGGGATTCCTACTAAGGAATAAACACTAGCTCAGAAGGTGAGGGAAGTGCTTGCTTTCACAGTGACAGCCCCTGTACTCTACAAGAGACTTTGACTTCCCATCAAAGAATACCATGGCTCTTTATTTCATTACGTGAAATTGCTTTAAAAATTCCATGTTGGAGTAAGCTAAAGTCACCAAGCATTATGTAATTTAACAATAAAACTAGCAATCTGTTTATGTAAAGAAATAAATATTAGAAAATCTCCATATGTAACTAGAAATAGGCAATAGGTTTACAATATTATCTTAAACACTTAATATATAGTTTCAAATTATTTACTGTAAAAGGAAAACATGTTTGTAGAAATTCAAATAGAAATGTGTGTATAGTAGAAAGTGAACGTTAATCTCCCTTACATATGAGTACATATCAATTTATATGTGTGCATATATAACTACATTTTATTTACATGTTGAATCTTTGTTTCATTCCATGTTAGTATGTGAAGATTGACCGAGCAGAAAAAGAAATACATATGTATTTATCATTCATAAGTGCAATAAAAATACATAAACTTATCATAATTTAGTTTACCTGTTACCTCTGGGCATTTTTTTTTTTCCTAATTTTTCCCTGTTAGAAACAATGTTTTATAGAGCATACATGTTAGCGTATTTTAGAGCATTTATTCCACCATACTTGTTTGAAGTGTCCTATAATTTAAAAGTTGTACATCAAAATGTTAAGTGATATTTTCAGATATGATTCCAGGTTTGTAACAATTTATAGTCTTTTTTTTTTTTTTTTTTTGGACAGGCAGAGTGGACAGTGAGAGAGAGAGACAGAGGGAAAGGTCTTCCTTTTTGCCGCTGGTTCACCCTCCAATGGCCTCCATGGCTGGTGCGCCACGCTGATCCGAAGGCAGGAGCCAGGTGCTTCTCCTGGTCTCCCATGGGGTGCAGGGCCCAAGTACTTGGGCCATCCTCCACTGCCTTCCCGGGCCACAGCAGAGAGCTGGCCTGGAAGGGGGGCAACCGGGACAGAATCCAGTGCCCCAACTGGGACTAGAACCCGGTGTGCCGGCGCCGCTAGGTGGAGGATTAGCCTATTGAGCCGCGGCGCCAGCCACAATTTATAGGCTTTTACAGAGTGGGATTCTCCAATGCTGTTATTAAAAATTTTGTAGATCAGTTAAAAACAAATAGGTGAAAAAAGCTAGGCTTATAAATTTACTTGCTTGTTCATGAGGGTATTCATCTTTTCGGAGTTTTATTGACAATTTCTATTTCCCCTAAATATTGTCTTATGCCCCCTCATTTAACAAACACTAGGTTGTTTCTCAGTCCCTGCTGAGTCGTAAGGTGTACAAGTTGTTCAGATTTTCAGTTCGCACTAGCAGCGTTCTAATTCCACCACGGCTGCTGCCAACAGCATTGATCACAGTGTTTTCATTGCAAAGCTACTTCAACACCCGGGTGCATAAAAAGAGGCTTCTTTTTCTGTGAAGAGTTTTCTTCCGCTTTTAAAGGACTCTTCCTCAAGTGGGCAATCTCCTGCTACAGAGTCAGAAATAATCTTGCAGGCTGTACCGTTACAACAACTCAGCCTTGTTGTGGTCACATGAGAGGAGCCATAGATAAAACATGAATGGACGTGGTTGTGTTGTAGTAAACTATGATTTGTCGACACTGAGATTTGAATTAAATACAAATTTCATGTGACCCAAGATTGTATTTCTTGTTTGATCCCCCCCCCCCCCAAGTCATTTAAAGATATAAAACATTTTTAGATCATAGCCTATACAACCGGTGAGGGGCTGGGAATTGGCCTGTGGGCTATAGTTTGCCAATGCCTACTTTAGACTTTATCTTTGAGAAACTACCAAAGAAAATCATAACTAGCATCCTTAGGTTTTATAAGCTATGGCACCTCTATTTTATTGTCTCATATTCTGAGCTTTTCACTTCTGTGACAGAGTCTACACCTTGTCTGTACTTTTATAAAAATTAAAAAGTTACTGTGAAATCTGGAGTTGATTAATACATATTAATATACCTAAAGCCATAGATAGTTACTTGTTCATGTATAATGAGCATTCCAGGTATTGATATCTCAGACTGTCTTGAGTGGTTTCAGTTTGATATTTGATGTAGGAGTATATGGTGCCTAATGTCTATGAATAAAGAAGTCCCAACAAAGTATGGTTTAGTTTAGTGTGAAATGTTCAATTTAGGTATATACCTATAAATCATAGGTAATAGCAAACACTTGGCAGTTTTCTTTACAAAACTATAGTAATACCACACACCTTACAATTGCCCAGCATCTGGTCTCCGTGTCCCCATGAGGTGGTCATTTTTATTCCATACACCACCCCTGAGTTGGAAGCATTTAGCAGTGGATCTGTACTTCATTTTTTAATATGCAAAATAAGTTTAAACCAATCTAGTTGATTTCTAGATTCTCATCCAGGTCCAAGATCCTGGTATTCTCACAGAACATCTAAATTTATGCAGAAAAAACTGCTGTTTGTCCCAGCAATATATAGAATATGTGTCTTTGTGATGCAAGGCTCTGTATGCCTCTCCACTGACATCCAGTGGCTCTTTTATAAGCTGTGTTAGAGAAGGAAGTACAGCTGTTTGAGAAATAATACCTTTTGGGGGAGTTAAAGGAGTTTGGATTTGTACTGAAATTTAATTCAACAGAAATGATGATGAGTTTGGATAAATCTATTATTAAGTTCACTGTGACCCGCTGTCTTTTGGCACTGCATTTAGTGTTATTGTCTATGCATCCTTGGGTTTGAGAATCACCTCTGAGGATCATAAACAGAGGTAAATGATGTGGACTTCCACATCTAGATGTTATATATTTTGCTTATGTTAAAAATACTGAATGTGGCTTGCATGAATTCTGAGTGCCACGTCTGATCTGTGCATTTGCATGTGAGCTACTTGAGGGGAGATGGCATCTTCAGAAGAGGTTTGACAGAGTAGCAAGTAGTAAAACAGTGTTGGCAGACATCTTTTCTTAAAAGGGTTTGATGTTTGGTACAGTTGTATTGGGAGGTAAGTCCTGATGTCTAATATCTTTGAACACAGAAATCCAAACATACTATGATTTCAGGTTTAATATAACTTTTTAATGTAGTACACACAAATATAGTAGGTAATTCCAAACTGTTCGGTCACTTTGTTTTTAGTAGTTCATGCTGAGCCACCCTGTAATCAGATGGAATTTGTTGTTTCACTAAGGGGAAATGTTCATTAACTCAAGTAGCAAGTATTTTCTAGAAGCAGATTAATGAAGAAAAGCAGCAGTGATATTGCATCTGTTGAAGTTGTCAATGTATTAGTAAAACCTCTTTCTCTAGTGATAAGGAAATATTCATAATTATTTTAATATTGGGTATCATAAAAGTAATTGTTCATTTAATGACTTCATTTGGTATTTCTAGTGCTTATTAGAAAAGTATTTAAATATCTTCTTAATGAACATTTAAACATTTTTCTGATCAAATAGTATTTCAATTAGTTTGTATCTTGTAGGCTTTTGCTAAATGTTAAAAGTTAGTAGTTGTTATTCTTTGTATAATTCACTTAAATTTCTTTAAGTGTCACTTTAGATCAGGATTTGGTGAAGTCATTGGGGATTAATAAGTTTCATTTTTGGTTAGAAGATTACATAGGGTTTATCATTCTTCCTAAGTTAATTATAAAAAAAGAAATTGATCTATGATGTACTTAAAATTACATTAGGTATTTTCATATGGTTTTCTGCTTTGTCAAACCTGCAAGTCATGAATTATGTGCGATTTTGCGTGCAACACAGCGGTAGAGTCTGGTTTGTTTTGCTGTGCAGCTATAGGTTAGGTTATTTTTCCACACTTTCTGATAGGTTTTAGTAGTGGGAAGGTCTTTTGTGACTCGCTTCAAGAGCCATTATCACTAATTCAGCTACTACCTAGTCAGTGTTAATGGTTTCACTGAGTGCTTTCTTAGAAGGAGTCTGAACACTGACCGGTAGTTCTTTTATTTACATTGGAGTCTCTTCGCTTGGGTCACCACCATCCTGTCCCTTTTTCCTGTTTTCTTGGGATGGAGATGTTGCAGAGTTGGGATACTTCATCATGCTCATCAAGGAATTTCTGAAGGACTTGCATAGGAAAAAGTAGATAAAGGGATCCAGGCATGCGTTTAAGGAAGTTAGCCACAGAGTGCTCTCTTTCACGTAGAACAGAGCGTTCTCGGCAGTGCAGTCAAAGACATCCCGGGTTTGGCTCAGCGTGTAGGGAATTCTCGCAAAATGGAAAGGAACAAAGCAAATAAAGAATACAGCAATAATAATGAAAACTTTGACATTGACTTTTTTCCTGGGGGCCTTGCCTGCACCCCTTGTTCGTACGTATGACTTGTACAGTTCTTTGGTAATGAGTGTGTAACATACAATGACAATTAAAAAATTAATCCAGAAAATGACTTGACAGATATAATTGACTATTTCATGCCATACCAGACCAAACTCTGATTTGAGGAAAGAGCATTTCTTCACATTTGTGTTCCTTGGTCTCTTGTTGGTCAGAATCATGTTGGGCAACGAGAGTAAGAACATGAATGCCCAGATTGCAACCGAGAGTATCTTAGCCCCCAGGAGGTTGGTGGGGTTGGATGTTTTAAATGGTCGGGTGGTCTTCTGGTAGCGATCGATAGTGATCAGTCCTAGGAACGAAATGCTGATGTACATTGTGAAGTAAAATACTACTGAGGTTACTTGACACACAAAGGTTCTCAGGGGTCCCGTCCCCAGTTTGGCATCGCTGAGAATTTTGAATGGAAAAGTCAGAATCATAAGAAGATCGGAAATGACCGTGTTCTTAAGAAAAATAATGAAGTTGGATTTACTGCGGATTTGAAAGAAAATCCTCATTGCCAGGCTGTTTGTGATAAGTCCTGTGACAAAGAGCAGAGTGTAGAGCAGTGGGAAGAGAACCTGGGTGATCTTGTAATCTCTGGCACAGACACTGCTGTTCCCTGGCACGGAGGTGAGGTTGTCCGTGGCTTGCATTTCTTCTCTGCTACCTGGAGGAGGAGAGGGAGGGAGGGAGGGGATGGTTATTTCCAGTCCCAGGTAGTTGATTCTGTTGTTATTGCTATAAATTCTCTCAGACACAGTCTGCTCTGGAAATTCAAGCTTCTAGTCTTGAGTGGCAGTGAGTAGGAACGCGGAAAACGGATTCTAACCCTTTCTCGTTGGCGCATGTTGCACCTCTAGCAAAGTAAAATGGTGTAGAGCCCATTACCTGCGGATAGAAATGTTTTGCATTTCTTCTATGTGGAACGTTTGCCTCATCAACACATTTTGATGCTAGACAGAATCCACCTATGTTAATATATAAAAGCTAGAAGAGCTATTTGGGTTACACTTTGTTCTTTGCAGCTTCATTCCCTTCCATGCCTTCTAACTTTTCAGTTTCCGGAGTCACTTTTCTTACACCTTCCTTACCCCTGGGCTTCATCTCTTGTAACATCAAAGCTTCAAATGAAAAATGGCTGATAATTTCCCATTTGATTTTTAAAGTAAAAATATGGAAAAAGAGTGGTGTTCACTCTTGAAAAATTTATTAAATAAATAGAATACTGAATTAGAACTAAAAATGCAGAGGCGTTACTGGAAGACATCCATTCTTTTGCTCAGTCATCCATTCAGAATCGACCTCACAGGAACTCATTGTTTAGCTCCAAATATTTTAACCCATGCATATGCACTTTGCACAGTGCATCTGAAGTTGCCGTGTACATTTTGAGCTTGGTTCAGTATAAAATACAAGACAAAAAATGAGGAGATGGCCTTCATTATGAGAGTCCCAGTTGATATTCCTCAAATCAGCCAGAGCGTACTTTCTAGGTTGATGGAGTAGCTAATGGAAGCCAAAAGAAATCACCAAAACCATATCTGACTCCTGTTACAGATTATTACCACAACAGGAAGCTAGAAAGAAAGCTAATAATTGATTGAATATGCTATCTGGCTTAGGAGCTCTGAAATGTGAAGTGAAATTTTTAGTGTTCGTAATTCATCAATGACACAGAAATTGATTCTTCAACTATGTCTCCTAATAACTGGACACAGTAATGATGACATTACACATATAAATTTGAAAGCAAAAATTCCATGTAATATGAAAAATAAAGCTAGCACTCAGCACTCCAAAATGTTAAAAGTTCTTTTTCTTCACACCCTTTAATCACTGAAAGCAAGGCAGCTAAGAACTTTTTGTCACACAAGTATAGCTTTCATTTTCTGCACCTGTTTCACTCAATATTTTATCGATGCAAGATCACTGATTTTAACCTTCCTTGTTATTGCTGTTTGCTCTCAGTTCATTCTCTGACGGTTTTGGAAATTCTGCTTTGTCCATGCTCATTTTGCATGGACTGTAAATTTAACAAATACTCTTGTTACTGAGAATTTTAGCTCTGTATTCAAAGTTCATTTTATGCTTAAAGTAAAATGAATATATAAATTTTATTTCCATGCTTTGAATATTTAATGAAGAGCTTAATTAATGATTGTCTCTGATACCATTAGTATACTTATATTTTAGTTCTTATTTCAAACACGTACTTGCATTGATATTGCTATTTAATTGCATTCCTATTGCAATTTTAAGAAAAATCTGGAAAAATGAACTCACACATCATAGTGTAATTGCATATATTTGTCAAATACTTCTAGATAGAACATTACCTGATTTCTCTGTTGATTCTGAAGGATTTGAATGTATCCAGTAAGTGGTAGTTAACACAACCTGCAGAGAGGCATCTGGTATTTCCCATTCACTGTTTAATTTAGTTTTCAAACCATTTTATGGTTAAAATAAAAATTTGCTGGTTTCATCAAGAAGTCTTGAGTGTTCTAGAAAGAAATAGAGGGAGAAAGAGAGAGGGCTTCACAATCCGATTACCTCCAAACACTGTAGACTGGCAGCTATGGAGACACTGTTTCCATCTGTCTGCTTTTAGGACTTCTGCTTTTTTATTTCCTGGGAAATGTGGGGCAAGGATGGCTGAGAAGACGCATTTTAAAAGGTAGTTTAAAATCTTCCAGCTTTTTACTGAAACCTGCCATAGAGTTGATGATTTAAAACTTGGACTTCCTTTGGTTATTTTCCACACAAATGTTAATCCAAGTTGAGATCCAGCCTTCAAAGTGTGCTTCCTGGAGAAGGTTGCAAGCTTGCTTTCTAAAATGGTTATTTACCTGAAAACAAATTGTGCTAAGCTTTGCATGATGCATTACCTTCCAACAAATAATTAAATTAACCCCAAATGTGTGCTGGTTGGGATGGTAAGTCTCTTCCCCCTTGTTTTTCTCCTGGTTAATAATATCATTATTTTAAATCTGTGTTTGATTAACTCCTTTGTAGACCAAACAGTTTCCTCCCATTATAAATTATCAGATTACAAAATTACATTAGAAAAGAACAGTTGTATCCATAGCCGAGTTTACTAAGTATCCTGTATGCTTTTCTTGAATAGAGTTTAAACATCAGTATTTTTTTGTGTATTTCTTTTTACCTAGCTTTAAAATTAGGGGAAAATTAATAAGCCATTAAATTAAAGCATCCATGGATCACTTTTATATATGGTTCTTTAACTTTTAAACCAAAAAAGCCTAAAGAGAGGGTAGGGATAAAATTGGAGGGTAACATCTGTTGCTGTTTCACCTTTATATAAATGTTACTGTGCAGGTGCAGCCACAATATCTTGAACAATAATGTTCTTCCCTGGCAGTAGAAGTGTTTGAATAGATTCCTTTGCAACATCACATTTCAGTTCCCACTTCTGAGTGCTGAATAGGTGTATCTCTGCATGTGTTACGTATCTCCATCAGTGATTCTCAGAGTACCGAGCAGCCGCTCAGCATCACCTGAAAGCTTGTTAGAAATTCACGTTCATGGGTGCCAGCCTAGCCTAGAGCCCTCAGTCAGAAAACCTGGGACGCCCCAAAGGCCAACCCCCATCTGAATTTCGATAAGCATTCCTGTGATGGTCAGACACACTAAAAAGACCGCTGATTTAAATGGACATGAGCATTTTGTTGACATTGAGAATTTCAAATCAGTGTATGAATTTCAGTCATAATTTTCAGGAGTAATTCCCACCTGTTGGTCATTTAGAGGTGTTTGATAGTAAACTCAAGAAATGCTTGTGTTTCTATTTTTAAATTAGACTATTATAACCAAAAATTAATCAACCTTTCTCGTTTGTTGGTTTGTATATTCAAAATTCTACTTTTTAAAAGAGTCCTTAATGCTGTGGGTGTACTTTAGAAGGATAATAGCCAGCATTTGATTTCCTATGTGAGTATGAATTACTATCTCAGCTGCTCTCTGAAGGAGCAGCTCATGTTGTCCCCATTCTCTGGGTGAGGGGGAATAAGGAGCAGGGCTGTGCAGTGAATAGGAGGATGCATTCTAACGGGTGCTGTCTGCATACATGTGTAGCATACAAGTATAGCTGCTGTGTGCCTGAGGCACTTCTCCATAGCCTCCACCACTCCACAGAGGCTCAGTGTGAGGGGGCGAATGCCCTGTGTGAATGGCTGTTTCTTTCAGTAAAATAATGGTTATACCACTTGTCTTTGCACCCATTTGTGAAGTCTTAAGGATGTTTATGGTAGATATCTAGGATCTGCAATTGAAACAAGACTTAGGAAAGAAAATTGTGATTATTTTCAACAAATTTGCCATACTGAAGGGAAATTGAATCCAGATGCTTGAATCATAATACCTTACTGAGAATTTATGTTTCCAAATCAATAGGCATTTTGAAGGATGAAAAGAGGACTCTAGTTCTTGTTGCAAAATAACTTTTTCTTTCTCCCACTTTTAATTTACATCTGTACACACCTGTCTGTGAACCCTCTCTGATAATATTTTCTCTTTGGAGATTGATTGCTAGTTTCCTGCTGAAAGTGAATAAATTTTCAAGCAAAAGTATCTGAGGTTGCAAAAGTATATTATCATGAATTGAAAGTAGAGTTAAGTTGTACACTTTGACCTCATTAATAAATAGCAGCAACTCATAGAGTTTGCATTTGTGCTATTGAAACAACTGATTTGGCTGAGTTCTCTGATCAAAATGGCTTTGACAAGTCAACAGAATACTTACTTTGAAGTGAGTTAATTGCTTTATTTATCTCACCAAGTCTGAAAGTATTAGTTTCAAATGAGATCACTCTGAACCATTCCTTGAAATGGTAGGACTCTGTGGTCCTTGTGGAACTAACTTTGGGCAGGAGGGTGAGATATCATTAAGACTTTGCTTAGGCTCTTTAGTTCTAACAGTTTGTTTCTAGATGTGATCATTTTGGCATTAATGAGCGTTTGGATTGAGGACATGTGTTTTAGGAAGTGCATGCTTATGTCAGCTAGCTTGGTATTGTCCATCAGAGTATAGAAATGTAGGTTAGATACACAATAGATTCCCAAAATAACGAGTCCCCAGGCACTGGAGTATTTAGCAAAACAGAATGCTACCTCCTGTGATCCAGTTATCTGTTGCCTCTGTCTTTAGCATGTGGCTTGAAATCAGATGAACAGTATACATGTTTAATACTCCTGCGAGTTACACTGTGGACTGCAACAGAACAAAGATTTCCTGTGCAATGCAGTTAAGTATGTCTCCCATTTATTTACAGAAAAGGCACTCCAACTCAGGCATGGTCACTTATGGAAATAAGCTGTGAATGTCCTTGTTCCTTTAACAGTCTCCTTTTCCATGCACACATCCATTCTTCCAACATAGCCCAAGGCTATTACTTATTGCTGATGGAACATTTATTTGAAGCCATTTTATTCTGGATAAGATGTACTTAGCTATCAGAGAATCATGTTTAAAGGCATCTTTTAAGAGTAAAATTTTTAGCTAAATAAATTGCTTTTAAAAACTTTTGTATGAGGAGAGGTGTTATGTGCAATTAACTTCATGATATGTACTGGGTTTGCATTTGAATATTTGCATGTACAAACATTGAAGTATAAATTGCTGAATTTTAACAAGTACATCTACTTTTTGAAGAAAAGGAAGCAGCATTCAATCTAATTCTGTTTTATTTCCTTTTATGTATGTTAGTTATTTCAAAACCTTAGGATTATTGGATTAATTAAATAAGATGAAAGAAGAACACACAGTTCTGATAAGCTCATCATTGTTATCACATCTTTGTGAACATGCACCCACATTTGGGCAATGTTTGTAATCACTTGTTTTAAAGAAATGAAGATGACTTAGAGCAGACCTAGACTCAATTTGTTCCTTTCCTTTTTAAAAAAGATTTATCTAAAAGGCAGAATGATACAAAGACGGAGACTGAGAGAGGGTTGGGGAGAGCGAGAGAGATCCACCTTCCATCCTCTAGTTCACTCTTCTGCCTGCAACTGCCGGGGCCAGCCAAGCCAAAGCCAGGAGTTTCATCTGGGTCTCTGTTGTGAGTGACGGGGACCTAAGTACTTGGGCTGCCTTCCCAGATGCATTACCAGGAAGCTCGATCAGAAGTGGAGTAGCTAGGACTGGAACCAGCACTCATATATGATACCTGTGTCTCAATCTGTGGCTTAATCCATTACTCCACAATGCTGGCTTGTGTTTCTTCCTTCTAGGAATATTTGGCTCAAGAGACTAGCCTGCTAGGATTTTGGATGTGTAGCCTCCTAGTTTCTTGATCAATTAAATGTAAAGTGTGTGTGTGAGGAAATATTTGGAGAAAGAAAGTAATTGAGCTTGAGGCTGAGGTTTCCAGAACTCAGTTTATAGGGCAGGCAGCCCACTCAGGCCACGGCAAGAGGGGGGCCAGCATCTAAGAGGCAGCCTGGCTTTTCCTCTGGGTTTTCCAGGAGCTGCTTTTTCTTGCCCAACAAGTTCATCTTTCAGGAAATAACAGCATAATTTGTGTTGCAGATTTCAGGTCTATGCAACTTGAGCATCTTTAAATTCCAACTTGAAAGAGTAGAAGTCATTAGTACTTCTGGAAATTGTTGGTACATTTTCTTAGGTTGACTTTATTCTTACTTGATATGAATTGCTACTGGAAGATTATACATTTTCTACTTTTACCAAAGAAAATAATCCTGATTTAAACAAATCTTGTAAGCTGCCGAAAAGCAGTAGGTTTTAAAATATTTCCGTAGCCTGTGTTTTGGCACAGTGGGTTAAGCTGCATGCCATTTGGAGTGCTGATTTCCATCCTGGCTGCTGCACTTCCGATCCAGCTTCCTGGTAATGTGCCTGGGAAGGCCAGGAAGGATGGGCTGAGTATTTGTGTTCCAGCCTGTAAATAAAGGCAGGATGATGTTCTGTCTCCTGGCTTTGGCCTAGTTCAGACTGGGCTACTGCTGCCATTTGAGGAGCAAACCTCAGATAGAAGATAACTTTCTCTATTATTCTTTCGAATAAATAATTAAACCTTAAAAATAAATTAAATGTCTCTGCCTATCCACTTTGAAGGCGGGTATAGTATCAGCATTCCTGATTTCTCAGAAAATATTAGCCCTGGGAAACAAATACTGCCTGTCCATCCCACGGAGCTGTTTTCTGCCCAGCTCCAGGCTGCTCTAGCTTTTCAGCTCTTCTCTTTCTTGCTCGAGTCATGACTTTGCTTTCAAGTCCAAATCCCTCAGCCTGTTAGGGCCAGTAAACTAGTTTGAGTTCCTTTAAGGTTCTCATCTTTTTGCCTCCACATTTCTCTGTTTTTCATAATTTTCTTTCTTTCCCTGCAGTCAGGTAGGAAGACGGTCCATTCTTTCCTTCTTAACTCAGACAAGAGGCCATTGTCCCCTTTCTCCTTTATCAGATACCTGCTCTCCAATCTTGATATCTTATACAGTGACTTCTTTATTGGACACACAGCCTTGAAGTGAGAGTTGGAGGCTGGCGATTCAACTAAAACTTTGACTTTCCTCTCAAGTTATTGTCCGACCCACCTTCTGGGAAACGTGGGTCACTTTCCCAGCCTTCACCATTTCACAGTCACCTCTGACCTCAACGCCTGGCTTCCTGCTTGCTTCCCCTGCCACTCTAGAGAAGCTTTTCTTTTGAGGTCCACACGTGGTGTTTATGAACTCACTTGGAGGGTGGCATGCATTGTGACGCTGACTCCGTTTGACACATTGCTGATGGCCCTCCCCGACTTCTGCAACCCGATTGGCAGGGCTGCCTAGTAATCGTGTACATTAATAGTCCTGTATCTCAGCTGTCTTTGCTCTCCTAACCTAAAGAGAACCTGGAGGTTTTGCACCCCTCTCAGACTCAGCGCAATTACCACTGAGCTGTCACTTCCAAATCAGTGCCCACCTGAGACCAAATACAGCACACACATGACACATTTCCACCGATGTCTCAAAGTTCTTACGCTCACAGGGGAATTTAAGAGCTCCATACCTATGTGGCATACTCTTTTTTTATTCTGCCAGTATGTTTTATCTAGTGGTCTGTCTTGGAGTCCAGTGAGACACACATTCACTCTTCACATTCAGGTGCCTGAGTCTGTCCCAGCTTCCCCCAGAGAGTTTTTGGTTTTATTTCTCAGTATTTATACCTATCACTGAGACTTAGTTTCCCCTGATTTTTTTTTTTTTCTCTATAGCTTCCAGTCTGTCTCTGAATTCTCTCTTTTCTCAGCACTGAACTATCAGGTTAAGTTTCCTACCAAAACTCATTTTTTGTTCTTACCTTCATCCTCACCCCATTCCATTAGCCATGCTTTTGTTCAGTAGTTCACTTATTTGTTCTGTATTAAGTGCAAATTAGGTCCACAAATAGTAAGTGCCAACTCTGTACTTAAAAAGGAAATATGAAAACAAATTCAGAATCTTTCACAAAAGTTACAGTCTGGTGGGGGAAGACAAGCATTCGAGAAGTAGCTAAGAATGAATGAATCACACTGTGAGAAACACTGCAAAGTCTCTTTTGCTTTCCTGCTGCTGTGTTGGGGGCCTTCAGTGAAGGTGAGAGACCGATATTGTCCTTGTACACAGCATTGCAGCAAGTGAAATGGAGGCATTGAGAGTCTCGTAGGTGGCAGAAAAAGCAACAGCAGAGGAAGGAGCTGCCCAGGATTTTTGAGACACACTGGGAGATGCAGGGCAGGATGGGTTTGGGGTGCATGTGAGAGAGGAGCGGCAGGCTGGGATATGAATGAGCAGTGAGCTCTGCGTCCATTGGGCTCCTACACATTCACCATACTGTGTCAGTGTTTCTCTCACAGCCCTACCAGGAAGGTGGTGTTGTCTCTGTTTTTCAGACAATCTAAGACTCAAAGATTCTTTGTCCAGGATCATGGCATTGGCAAGCGGCATCATTGGGGATGTAGTCAAAACCCTCTCCTGTCCCAGGCTTGGGCAGTGGTTGGTCTGGCATGGCCGTGCTTAGCCTGAGTGGTTGTGATGAGCACATGGATCGTTCCAGAATGTCAGCCCCCATGTTTGGACCTCTGGCTCTGCAAAGTTACTTTTGTGACATTTGACTCCATGACCCAGCGTTGTTATTTTCTCACAATTACTAGCACCTTGTCTTGCCCTAGGTAGAGACTCTGTGAAGAATTACTGAATGGCTTTGCTAAATCTCCCACTCACCCACATGTCTGCATTAGGGCCACTTGCCAATGTGCCTTCACTTTAAAAATGCTTGCCCGCCCAGCATAAGACTGGCACTGCATAAGTTTTGTTCAACTTTCCCAATACCCGCCTTTTCCCTTCATAGGGCTCAGAAATGCATGCCCCACCAGACAAAAATAGGAATAGATTAGTAATCCTCTGTAAGAGAAACTTATTCCTAGCTTTGTGTGTATGTGTGTGAATTTGAACACCTGACGCATTAAGAATTCTTGGTGGGGGGTAGTAGCAAAATAGATCAGCAGCATATTTATGGTAGAGTGCAACAATAGAGGAACCAGTGCGTCAGGATGTGGTAGCCTGAAGGCAAGCGTGTGGGAGGGGAAAAAACAGATGGGGAGCCAAGTAACAGAGTCCTGAGTCCTTATTTAAAAGCTGCAGAAGCAAAACGGGGCTTTGTACTGAGCATACACATGAGCTCCTGCAAAAACACTGGAGTTCTCTGAGTCTGCAGGTTTGGCTCGCGGTTGCGGTTATTATTAATTTTGAATGTGGTGGTGCCATTTGGTTCCTTTCTCATGTAAACTCTTTGAGGATGCAGTGCTGATAGGAAGTGTAAGCACTTGACCTAGCCAGAGAGACATAAAGAGTAAGAAAAGGAGATACTCCAGGATAGAGCTGCAAAGTGGACTAAGAAGAAAAGACTGTAAGATCCAAGGGAGAAACAGATACAAAAACCAAAACGAGGCACGAGAGAGAACACATCCCAGACTGCTGAACTGTGGCTGAGGAACATGTATAGTCATGTGCACATGATTTTTGTTAGGATGTGACTAAATCATTTCTTTCCCCAGGTGAGAAAAGAAACACAGGTAGTGCTTGGACTCATTGTGTGGGGGTGGGGGTGAGGAGGTGGTCCAGGAAGGAGCAGCAGTGGTATCAAAACATGTTTGCATTTCCACCTGTTTACTTCACACCTAATGAGACCTACACTCTTGATAGTTTCGTCATTTGGAAATAAATATCCATGCATCTCATGCCATCGTGCTGGAAGTTAATGGACTATTTTCCTACAGGTATTGGAGGATCCTCACAAGATTCTTTTTTCCCAATGTATAATATTTTACTGTTTTTTATATATATACATATATATATATTTTCAAGGTTACTAGGCAAAAACTTTTTCATTAAGGATATGACTAGATAATGTTATGTGCTGCGAAATTATTACCATGTTTAACTTTAAAAAAGGAAAAGTTTCTCAATAGCCAAAACTTACTCTGTAGTGTAGGCCCACATCAAATGCTTCTGTTAAGCCTTCAGGTCAGTTGACACTTTGTGTTTTTTACTTTAGCGGTTCCAAACTGGTGCAACAAGGGTGTTGCCAGTGGAGGCTGAGGTGAGCTGAAAGGTGGTGGGTGGGCTGCCGCCCCGCCAGCCAGTATGGAGGGAGGTGCTGTGGCTAGTGCACCCTGGGGAGGTGCAGTGCAATCCCACCCTGGCACACGGAGCTTTCAGAATGCATTTTCTGCTTTTCAGGATGAATCCTCAAGTCATGAATGTAATCAGCGCACAATCCTTCTCTACGGAGTCGGCAAAGAGCGTGACGAAGCGAGGCATCAGCTGAAGAAGATTACCAAAGATATCCTGAAAATCCTGAATAAGAAGAGCACCACGGAGACCGGGGGTAAAGAACCTTCACGCGTTCGCTCCCATGACAGTGTCTTTTGTCTTCCCGCTTGGCACTGTCTTTATCATGCTGTATGTCATGGCCACCAGAGTTTCCCCTCCTGAATGACTGTCACATTGGAATGTGAATAAGCACTTTTAGATGTCAAGGCATTGATCCCATTTATAGTAACCCTTGTGTTGGGATAGCATATTGCATAGGTCATTTTTAGTCTGTTCTTTTGAATGCTTCCCAAATTACCTACAGTCATAATGATAACTGAAGTGTTGAAGCATGGGTTAGAAAACCTTCACTCAGTCCCTTTCCCTCCTTCTCCTCCATCACTTTTCAAGCCAGGGGTTTGCTTTTAGTCTGGGCACTCCCATCTGCATGTGAATTGAAAATCATGATAGTAGTTGCTGCTCTTTGTGCCTTACTCAGGAGTGCAGATGTGACAAGTAAGGAGGACTGCTTTTATCACCAGATGATTTCAAGTCAGAAAGAAAACTTGGTCTTTGCTCCATAAGGCCTTCTTGGAATACTTGTTCCCCATGTCTTTTACATGGGGGGAATCTACACTGTAGTTTTTACAGTGAAGTGTGTCTTCATATTATGTCACCATGTTGTGTAATTGGAAGTTTCTAATTTTCCACTTCACCTTGGCCTGATTACTTTTGTCAAGGTTTGTTTATTTCACGAGACGGTCATATGACTTCAAAGATGATATCACCGTATGTACCCCACTCCTGCCATTGGTGTTTATCGAATATATCAATACCATAAAGAAGAAAGAAACTAGATCTGCCCAATGCATTTTTCCTGCACCTAGTGCAAAGCGTTTATAGGAACCCTGCTGTGTTTTCAGTTCAAAATCATTTTTTGCAGCTCTCCCCACAGGTGACCCAGTCTTTAGACTTTAGTAGGCTGAATTCCTAGAGCTTGACCATATCTATATTCAGTCTTTCCTAAAGAAAAGGTGAGGTCTAAGTAATGCAAATAGAAAGTCTACAGGGGCCAGCATGCAGAAACTTGCCATGAGGGCCAACACATGCCTTGGCTTTGAGCTGCAGTCTGATGGCTTCATCGCATCCAGTCCTGAGGACACAGTGGGGAGAGCCATCTCCTTGGGATTTTTGTCACACCCCCTAACTCCCACCCATTGCCTGGTGGGGACCTTGTGCTGTGCTGGCTCCTTGAGGCCACAACCAAATTGTGAGGAGGAAATGAAACTTGCTTGTTAGCCTGTCCTTATTGAGCTTGGAAAAGAGAGTGTTCTAAGAAAACTGTTTATCTGGTGTTTTCTGTCTCTCAGAGAAAAGAGGAAATGGGTTGTGTTTAGAAGAATGAATTTAGAAACCCTGCACCAGCTACCAAAGAATATTTGAAACTTCTCCTGATCCATTTGGATTGGCAAGACTCTATCTCCAGTAATACATGCCTTATCTAAATTATTTTAGAGGCTCTTCCCAGATCACATGGACTTGTTGGTTTTTGAATGCTGAGAGGAGTGGGAAGGGGAAGGAAGCGACTTGTATCCTTTCCTGAGAGTCGTCTTCCTTCCTTCACACTTTGTCCAAGCGCCAGACTACGGTCTGTCCTATCTTTGTACCAATCCCTCAAATAGGCATCTCTAGAACATGAGCTCACAAAGGGAAAACCGGTGATCTGCTGTGCCGCTTTCTGGAGATGTCAATCATAGAAACACGACTGTGGCGTGACTTCTTCAAAGAGGATTTTTGTCTATCCTTCATTTTAGATTTCTTCCATCAGAAAGATGCTAATAGGGGGTACAGTGAGTTGCTTTGTGGCAAATACTCTTAATTTTTTTATGACTTATTTATTTGCTTGAAAGGCAAAGTTACAAAGAGGCAGAGGTGGAGACAGAGGTTTTCCACCTGCTGGTTCACTCCACAGATGGCTGCAATGGCTGGAGATTGGCCTATCCAAAGCCAGGAGCTAGGAGCTTCTTCTGGGTCTCCCACAGGGGGGCAGGGGCCTGAGGACTTGGGTCATCTTCTACTGCTTTCCCAGGCATGTTAGCAGGGAGCTGGATCTGAAGTAGAGTAGCCAGGGACTCGAACTGGCACCCATATGGGATTCTAGCAGTGCAGGTGGTGGCTTCACCTGTTATGACACAGCACCAATACTCTTAATTTTAAATCCTACTTAAAATTTAGTGTATGCACCAGAAGCTAGCTGACTGTAATTCAGATAAGGGGAAATGATGCGCTTTTTGTTGTGTTTTATTTTGTTTTAACAAAAAAAGTTTGATAAGGAAAGCAGGGCATGTGTTAGCATTTATTTGATTTCTTAGAACTCATAAAAGTAAGATTTGGAGGCATCTACCCATTAAGAGTATTGTCAGATCAGACAGACCCTGCCTAGGGATGTTTGTAATCTTAAGATTTGAATCACATTTCCAGCTGAACACGGTCAGACTTTTTATGTTTGCATTACCAGTCATCTTTTTTGGATATCAGTGGTGTGTCTTTTGAAAACATTGATGGGCTTTACTATATTGATCTCAAATTAATTATATATTATAATCATTAGTCTGAAGAACAAAACTGTCAAGACTTAAATATTTTTTTTGAAATGGAAGCCAAAGTGAAGCCAGTGAAGACCAATAATATGTTATAAAAGCAAATCAACAACAGATGAGGAATGTCTAGGTACTGTGAATGTGTTATTACTTATGTGAAGATCATTGAAATAGATAATATATTAATGGACAGCCAATGCTGGTTTCTCACATTCCTTCTTTAAAATGAATGGAAATTATAAGAAAAAAGACAATTAAATTGTTTTCTATGAGGTTTTAGACATTAACTGTACATAGGGACATCAGGGAGTTCTACACTGAATCTCCTTCCTCCCTTCTCCTGGTTTTGTTTATTGTTTTGCTCATAGGAACTTAATGCATTACCTTGACTTTCAAAGCCCTTTGTGCCCAGACTATTCTGAACTCTAGCTCTGAATCAGTGATGTTTGTAAGTAAAAAGTTCACAGCTTGGACATTTTAAGCACTCTCATGACATGTGAGCAGCCATGGTGAGGGCAGAATTGCAGGCTTAAGTTTGCATTATTTTGAGATTAAAAAAAAGAAGTGGGTTGAATGAATTTGCCACTTCTTATTGTTTGTATTATGTTCGATGCTGCTTTCACACATGGCATAGGTTTGTAGCTCGTGCTACTCTAGCACCTTTTAATTTTGATGTACTCAAGTATCAAGTTTTAGGGATTGATATTTATGGTTTTTTTTTTTTTTTTGCTCTAAGCAATAAGTGCTTATTGCTGAAAGATGAATCTCCTTTATTTTCATGGTATTTTCTAAAACCATTGCATTTGCCATTAGCAAAATATTTTTGGGTTCAGTGAAATCCTGTTTATGTCCTCTGTATTTAATAGAGAAATCGTTAAAGTAGCATTTGTTCTCTGAAATTAAACTTCACCAAATAGCAGAGTGCTTGTCCTGAATCAGTGTTGGAAAGACCTTAAAAATCATGTTATTTAACTTTGTGATTTTTAGGTTTATCTTTGTAAATACATAAAGATATTTAAAAGTAGGATCCAATCTATTTTGGGGATCTTTTTTATAGAGCTATTAAGAACAAAAGTCTCCCCTGGAAAAGATGTTCATAGTATTTTTTTTTAATTGGAAGTTTCCTTGAACTCTTCATGCTAAACTGATAAACACAGCATGTTCCCATTAATGTAGAGTGGTTTAATTTCTTGTTACTTCTAAAAGCTGAGGAATCAAGAATTTCTTTTTTCATCATGTTAAACTGTTTTAGAAAGGCATCGAGGTGAATCTACAGTGCAGCATCCCATTATGTCAAAGTGAGCCTGAATGATTTCTCCCCACTGTATTGTGTTGATATCTTTGTAATTTAAAAGTAATTATTTAGAAATGTTCATAAAGGCACTTTTCATGATGGCCAAAATCTAGAAACTTCTCAGTAGAATGGAGAAATAAATAGCATAGTCACACATCATAATACTGTACCTAAGTGAGAATTACAATTTTTAGAACAAATTAAAATGATCTCAATCATATGAATCACTCTTAAAAGCAGAATGTTGAGTGAAACATGCCACATTTAAAAATTATATACTGTATGGTTTCATGTCTAAAAAATTGAGGTGGGCAGTACTAATCCAGTTTTGTAAAAGTCGGAATCTTGGAAATACCTTCATCAGGTGTCAGAGTGCCTGGTTCCAGACCCAGCCCTGGCTCCTGATTGCAACTTCTTCCTGAGGAAGGTCCTGAACACTGCATGGGATGGCTTAGGTAGTTGGGACTCTCGAACCCACGTGGGAGACCTGGGTTGAGTTCCATACTCCTGGCTTTGGCTTGGCCCAGTGCAGCCATTGCAGTCATGTGAGGAGTGAACCAGTGGATTGGAGATCTCTCTGTCTCTGTTTCTTTATCTCTCTGTCTCCCTGCCTTTGAAATAAATAAAATTGTTTAAAAAAAAAATAGAATCTTGGTCCCCTAAGGAGGGAGAAGTGACCAGAGGGGTCCTATGGGTTTCTTGGGTTCGAGTCCATACAATGTTGTGTGATTTGTGTCTCCTTCCATGAGTGCATTCATTTTGCAGAAATTCAGTTAACTTTTTCAGTATATATGCTGTATCTTAATGAAAAGTATCCACTAAAGATGTCAAGAACTTCTGCTACATGGAAATAACTACTTGGTTTGTTTAGGTGGGGATGAAGGACAAAAAGCCAGGAAGAACAAGCAAGAAACTTTCCCAACACTGGAGACTGTGTTCACAAAACTCCAGCTCCTTTCGTACTTTGACCAGCATCAGGTCACATCTCAGGTAGTCCCTTAAAACTTATACTTTGTGTTTGGAACATTGCTGTTTCCTTCAGCAGTCATTTTGTGCAACATATCTTTTCCAGTCTTCATTTGATTTTTTAAGTAGATTTTTCTGAAAATACTTGGAAGTGTCTCAAACTGTTGAGTAATTCATGTTTAAGTGTCAAGTCAATTTCCTCAGAATTTTTTAAATCATATACATATTTAAAACTTATGATAATCAGTATATAAAATAATACTTGATATAATATTTGTGTCATTACCTTTGGGTCGTACATTGCTGTTCATAAGGTAGCATCTATTGATGACTGCAATAAAATAGTATGAAATGGAGAAGAAACCAAAACTATATTGTTTTGTTCATTAATATTTAGATATGTGCACCTAAAAACTCAACATTTGTAGTATTCCTGCCTTCAGGACTTTTACGATCCTGTTGCTAATGAGCACTTACTATATTTATTTGAATTATGAGGAAGTCATCTGACTTGTTATTTGAATTGTACATGTTACTGGATTTTGTGGCATTAGGTCTTTTTCTAAGTAGTATCACATATGATTTGAAATGTCTTGCTTAACAATGAATTTATCTAACAAAGGTTGGCTTATGACTGTTTCCACTTTTCTTGCACAGATCTCTAACAATGTGCTCGAACAAATCACAAGCTTTGCATCAGGAACATCTTATCATCTCCCTCTGGCTCACCACATTCAGCTCATCTTTGATCTCATGGAACCAGCACTGAACATCAATGGGCTCATTGACTTTGCAATACAGGTGTCACACTCACCATGCTTCTCTTCCTTTTATGAGAGCCATCCTACCAGGCATTATACAATTTAAACTAAGCCTCTTACCATACAGTAACACTATTTCAAGGAGGCAGTGCATTGTTGAATAATTGAATCATTCTGAATTAACAGTCTGCAACTCATATTTTACTTGTAGTTGTGTTTGTAGTTTTTAATTAAATAATTATACCCAGTAGTAAAAATGTTATCTTGAAAATGTGAGTTTTAAAATTTTTTTTAAAGCTGGTGCTATTTTGCCTAGAGGATGATGAAAGTTTGTTTGCTCTCTACAATATAATTTAGGTTAAGAGCAAATGTAAATCTATATTTCTTAAACACACTTCAATTTACTTTTTTGCATTCTGTTACTAGTGATTAGGAATAAGAGTTGGCTTCCATTGGTTTATTCTACAGATTGTATTAGCTTTGTTATTAAGAAGACAACAATGACAAATAACTTCCATGTCACTGAAAAGAAAAGAAGGGGGGAAAAAGTGAGGAGTGGGGTTGCTCTCTAAAATGGTGCAGTCCAGACCTTTGGTTGGCTGTAAAGTTTCAGTAACTATTTCAGCACTGGGACTTCCTGATTGTATGCATCCTGAAGTCTAGACGGAAGGAAAGCTCTTTAAATTGGTAAAGAATCAAAGGTTAAAAATAAAAACCAGTTTAATTCATTGGAATGTGTCTTCTGACCTGGGTACTATATTTGAGTGACTCATTATAGTCATAGTCCGTAGAAAGCAGGAGTTTTCTTGCCTCCATTGTCACTCAGTCTTTTCGCCTCTTGCAGTTACTGAATGAGCTGAGTGTTGTAGAAGCAGAACTGCTCCTGAAGTCCTCCAGCCTGGCGGGCAGCTACACCACGGGACTGTGCGTGTGCATCGTGGCCGTTCTCCGGCGGTACCACAGCTGTCTGATCCTGAACCCTGAGCAGACAGCGCAGGTGTTTGAAGGGTTGGTATACAAAATGCCACTGTTTGCCAGTACTAGAATGTAAAGTTCATGGTGAAGTAGGATAGTGATTGTAAAGGGAAAGAGTACTGATACCTGTCTCAGTGAAAAGAAAGAATGAGGATTGCACAGAAAGCAGACACAAGGGTGTAAAGGAGGTTCTGTCTAATACAGTATGGCCTCTCCTCTGTTCCTGTTCCCCACCTTTTCCTCAGCTCCCACTCCCTCAGAGTACAGAGCCCCTCATTTATAGCATTCTGTCACTTGTGCCGCCTTACATATTGTTTGTCTTTGGTATTGTTATGTTGAATTTGTTGTATCATTTATTTATGTTCTATTAAATTTTCATAAAATTGTATTTGATGCTAGCTTTGTAGTATTTTTACTTTATAGTCAGTATTTTCCACAAAATAATTTTTCTTTTGTATTTGTGTGAATCAGTATACTAGATCACCATAGAAGATGTTTTTCTTGTCTACAACAAGAGATGAGAGGAGTTGAGGAAGCACTGGCTGCTGTACACTGTATTTGTATCCAACTCCAAATATGTGCTTGTTTGCAGCAGTCATAAGATAGTACTGTCTTTATAGGTTGTATTAGGACTTTCTAAATCATTACTTTTCCTCTTAATTGTATGAACGTTTTTGCTGTAATTGGAAGCATTTATTTGTCCCCATCTGTTGACATCAGTTCACAGGAGTTGAGAGACCACATTGCCATTTTTTTCAAGGAGTCTCCTGGGTTCCACCTGTGGTACCCGTGATTCCATTGTCCTCAGTGACCTTGACATCCCAGGTGCACTCCTGCCTTCCTCTTTCCCCTTTGTACACTCTCCTCTGGGCTCTGCTGTCGACTAGCTCTTTGTGATTCAGCAAATACACGGCAGAGCCACCTCTGAGTAAGGAGGATAATGAACGAGATGATTTCTGCAGCACTTCCGAGTAACCCAGGTCATCTGTGACACCATGAGTGAAGTGTATGGGTGACCCTGTGACAGAACACAAGATGGCAGTGGACTCAGACTCGGGTGGCTGGAACACTAGTGCTTGCTTCTGTGCTGGACGGGCTTCTGTATTCTATGAACTGTGGAAGCTGCAGCTCTCATGGCCCAGAACTGGAGTAGGAAGGGGTACTTCTGAATGGGAGGAGTTATGGAAAATGTCACTAACAAGAAAGGGCTTTATCTTTTTATATAAGGTAAACTAAAATAAACTTTAGTCTGGCTAAACCACAGAATATGACACCAAAACACACGTTCAACTTCATACCAGAATGAGCTCATGTTCTTGAAAGTGTATTTCCCAGATACATTGCTCTGACAAATTGCTCTTTTAAAAAGGAGTAAACTCAGGAACTTTGCAAGGTGACTGACTGTGTGACTCATCTTCCTGAAGAGAGGTTCTGCTGTGAGGTTCCTTTGTGTCCTGGTCATAGCAGCTTAATTGGTGAATTCCTCCACTCCTACCTCTATATACAGGGGAATGTCTTTGATTGCCTTTGGTTTTGTAGTCAGTGACATATCTGCAGTTGTTTTTGTATCTACTATTTCAATATCCTGATAGAAACTGATCTTTCACCTGGTTATTCACCATTTGCTATATGATTATTTTCAGTACAAATATCTTTCTTATTATTCAAGTAGTATATGGACATAATTTCACTCTAAAAGAGTCAGATAATACCTTGTGTGTTAGGAGAATATGCATTGGGTTTCTTCGTGTGCTTTTTCCCTTCAGGTTGTGTGGTGTGGTAAAGCATGTTGTAAACCCCTCGGAATGCTCCTCCCCCGAAAGATGCATCTTAGCCTACCTCTACGATCTCTATGTGTCATGTAGCCACCTCAGAAGCAAATTTGGAGACCTCTTCAGGTGAGTAGAAGACAAAATCCCAAGTAGAATCATGCTTGTGTGCATGAGGGACCCTAACCTCATCTCTCCTTTAACAATGACTGACAGCCCTTTTCATAAAACTAATAGCAATTATATCTGTCAGATAGTATTTTTATATACTCGAGATTTATTTAAATTGAATATTAAATACATAATGGTAATAAACAGTAGACCATTATGCAATGGAAGTGTGTGAAATGGAAGTTTGTTTTTTGGTTTGATTTTCCTTTATTAAAATGACTTTAGGTCATAAATTATCGAACTTTGATTTTATTTTTTTCAAGAAATAAGTGTTTTTTAACTTTATATTCTGTCTTATAAAGATACTACATTTTATCATATTGAATTAGTGATAAATATTTGGTATATCTTTACATTTAAAATTTAATTTGAATCGTAAATGTAATAGAAGGTTTGATGAGGCATTCTTGTATCTTGGTGGATTCTCTCCTGGTTTTGATATCCCATTTTTTGAGTTTTCTGTGTTACTTTAGTTTTAATATGCGTTGGACATTAGGAACTTTATAAAATATTTTCATTTCCTTGTGATTCAAAGGCTCGGTGGCCCCATTCATTTTCCTACAACTTTTCTAGGCCATTTTTTCTTCTTTAAAAAATAATTTATTAAATAATGTTTTCATGGGTTAATGAGATTTTTAAAAATGATCAATACCTTCAATTAATATAAACATACGTAGTACTATAAATATTATCTAATAATATGCTATAAATACTACCTAATGTTCCCTATTGTAACAAGAAACATAGCTGAGCTGATTTTAAGAAGATACTCCAGAGTCTGCAGTTAGCTTGCTGGCTGTCTTTGACTGTAAATTGCTGGGATTATCAGGCCATGTATATTATTCCTGTCAGTAAATCTTACTGCCCAAGGGACATATTAGTATATGATGAATCCAGAATTGTATTTCTTCAACTATTTTTATCTCCTAAATCCTCTTATCCAGAATTCATATGGAATTACTTTCTTGCTATAGGTATAAACTCCTTTTACAAATCCCTGTCTGTTTAGCTGTTATTACAATGTTAAAGGGTTTTCTGCAGTTTGCACTTGCTGTGGCCTCATACAGAACATTCTTTGAGAACTGTGTGCTTCTTCCCTTCATGTGTGTCTGCTCCATGGACCCTTCTGTTTCGGATAGCAGCCCCAAATCTTTGTCATTGTTTGTGTCTTAGCCCTTGCTATCCGCATGGGCAGCACAAGGTGGAGAATGTACGTGCTACTTAGTGATATTCTGAGGAATTTTGGAGAATTGTAGATAAAAGGAGGGCGGGCAACAGTAATACCTGGCAAAATGAATTTGGAGTCCCAGTGCAGGTTAGTAAAGAGCAGATGATGACAGTAAATCAAGCTGGTGAGTCCTGTGAGTCCTGCCTTCTAAGAGAACCAGCATCTGATTACTCTTAACTCTCTCGGTCCCACCACCTTGGTCATCTCCTGAGTGGATCGTTGCAGAGTCATTCTTACTGGCTTTTCTGCTTGCACCCTTGACTCTCTTGAGCATTTCTGAACTTATCTGTGAAAGTGTTCCTTTCTAAAAAGGAATGACTCAGGTTTCCAATGGTATCCCATCCATTCAGAATAAAATTCAGGGTCCTTACATGGCTTTCAGAATTGAAAGGATCTAATCTTCTCTTCTACCTGTTTTCCCATTTTTGTCATTCTGGTTACAGGGACTCCTAACTGGTCCTCACACACCCTAAACACATTCCTGCTTTGGCACTTTCGTACTTGCTCTTTCCTGGAAGGTGACACTTCCCCACGTCTGTTTGCATGCTCACTCCCAAACTTCATTTGTGGCTCTCCCTCTCTGACCATTCTATTTCACAAAGTATCCCTTTGCCCATGACCTTGTCTGAACTTTTGCACCTGCTACCCATCAGTGCACTGTATATGTGTTTATGGCCTTAGTCCTCCCGTGAATGTCAACTTCACAAAAGCAGAGGCTTTTTCTGCTGCCTTCACTTCTATATTCCAGTCCTTGAAAGAATGTGTGGCTCTATGTAGCACTGTGAGAAATCTGTTGCATGAAGCATATAGATCATACTTCAACAATGTTGGTAAACAGAAGGTGAAAACATGTCACCATGAAATGGGTTGGCTATCCAGTTAATCTTGTGACTATTAGAGTGGACCTTTGCAATCGCTCTCTGCAGTATTCTGTCTTTTTTATACGTAGTATTCTCCTATCACTTTACCCAAGAGCTTTCAGCTTCAGTTCATGCTTGTCAGAGCTATTTCATTTGGTTCTTGTAGCAGCCTTGTTTTTAATGGTGGACTTCCACATACAGTCCTAGTAGCCAGTGCAGAACAGGTAGGTTAAATGTGTTAATCCCAGTCACATGCACTGGATGGGTAGAGATTTTAGAGGACTAATGATGGATTGAGGCATTAGGCATCAGCAAGTTGGCACATCACAGGGAATAACAAAATGTAAAATTTGCTCTGTTTAAAAAAAAATGGGAAGAAGAGGTGGAGCCATGATGGTAGCTGAGGAAGCAGCTTTGGTGACCACCTCTCCACAGAGACACCAGTGTGAACAGCTGTAGACAGAAGCCCAGGTGAGAGACCATGGCGCCCGTCTTACAATCACAAGGAAACTTGCATCGAAGAAAGTAAGAAGGAGAATTGCTCATGGTCACTCCTCCCCCAGCTCCAAGGAGCACGATGTGGGGAGAGATCCCCTGTTTGGGAAAGGGAGAGAGAACTGGATTCCAGGGTCAGGCCCACTCCAGAAGAGATTTAGTCAGCCTGAGCCTGTTAGCCCCTGTCCCCAGACTCTTGTCCATGGAGTGAATATTTGGGGCTTCCACAGCCAGTCAGTCACCGCCACCTGTCCTCCAACTGGCAGCAGAAGAGGGAAACCCCAGCTACTCAGAGAGGCTGGGAAAAGAGACTTAGGACCTTGATTTGGAGCTCAAAGCCTGGCCCACAGCTCTAAGGCCTGGCTCCTGATACAGCACAAAAGCCTCATTAGGCAGCTGGTACTCACAGACTTAGCCTCTAGATTTTCATGGCATCTGGTGGGTTGAATTGGGCTGTTTTTGGTGTGTCATTGCCAGCTATAGATGGCCCTGGAGGGCATCCCTGGGAAGTTTCAGAATCCAAGAAATGTGGGACCCAAGTGTGACCAAGCTGGGGGCAACCTAGGCAGTCAGGAAGCCTTTATCACCCTCCTCCAATTTTGAGCAGCAAAGGGACAACAAAGGGACTGTGTTTTAGAAGCCAGTGCTAGGCTGGTAAAGCCCAGTGCCGGGCAGATCCTCAGTTTCTATAGTCTCTGGACTTGCCCCTGTGTCTGGCAGAGATCTGAGCCTTGGTGAGACAGCCTTGCTTTGGCACAAGTTGCCAGCAACCTCTCATGGGCCTGGTGTACACACGCAAGAATGCATAGCACCTGATGATGACTGTGACCCACCTAAAGGCTGCCTGAGGAGCTAAAGAACTGCCTGTCTCACCCCTCGTACAACTTTGGCTGGACAGCAAGGGATCACAGATCTGTGTTGGCACTCAGCGCCAGCGCCAGCATTGAGCAGATTCTGACAGTTTCTGTGCTGTGGTCAGTGCCTGCAAACAGCTCTGGACCTGTTTGAATTTTCTGTGGAGTATATGGTCCAGGATGAGCAGTCTTATGGACCAGCTGGCATTACCCATGGCTGATAGTGCAGCATTGGGCAGAGCCCACCTCAGCAGCCCAACAGACCAGCTAGAAGTTAGAGAAGGACAGCCACAAATGAAGCAAGATTACAACTAATCCTTTAATGTATAGATGACATTGTACTCCAGCAAACATCAGGAGCATCCAAGAAGCCATGACCTCATCTAAAAAGCAAAGTAAGATGCCAAAAACTAACCATTTAGGAACTGAAATTTCCAAATGTTCAGATGAAGGTTTCAAACTAGCTCTTGTAAAGAAACACAATAAATTCAAGAGAACAAGGGAAATTAAAACTGTCATAGAAGGCACTAATAGCAGAATAGATCAAACAGAAGAAATAATCTGTGAGCTTTAGACAGGCTATTTGAAAATACACAGAGAGGGGAATAAAAGGAATCAGTAGAAATGAAAAAAGCTATGGGACATTTGAGATAGCATGAATAGGACCAATATTAAATATAAAAGAACAAATATTAAAGGGATTCAAGAGGAACTGAAAACTTCTCAAACCTAGAGGAAGACATAACTATCCAGGTACAAAAATGTTAAAGGTCACCAGGGAGATTCAACCCAACCAAGTCTTCCCCAAGACCTATTATAATCAAGTTCTCCAAGGTTAAAGATAAAGGATTCTCCAAGCTGTAAGAGAAAAGAGGCGAATAACAGCTGAAGGGGTCCCAGGTCACCTGCTGCCCAGGTTTAAGCAAGATGAGACTTTTACAGTACTGAAGGACAAAATAATGGCCAGGCAAAAGTACCGTCTCCAGCACAGCTACCTTCAGATGTGATGGAGAGAGGAAGACATTCTCAAGCGAAAGCTGAAGGAATTTATCACTGCCAGACCCATGTTACAAGAAATGTTAAAGGCATTTCTTCCAACGGAAAGACAAAAGCACCAACAAGTAAGGAAAAAATATCAGAAGGTAGAAAGCTCACTGGTAAGATTAACTATACTGACAAATTCAGAAAGCTCTAATATTATATATGTGTGTAAATCTTTTCTGCGAAGACTAAAAAAATTATCACTAAAATGTTAAGAGACAGACAATATAGAAAGAGGTCAAATGTAACATCAGAATTCAAAATGTGGGGAGGAATTGAGCACAAATGTAGGGTGCTTTATTAGAATTTCTTATCTCCGTATTTTTCCTTTGTTTTGATTGTTATAATAAATAATAAATTGTGATGTTTTTAAATAGCTTGTTATAGCCAAAGGAAGTTTTTAAAAGCTACAAGATAACCATAAAGCAAAACCTGTACATAGACTTACTAAAAGGAATCAAAGTACGTCACTCGAGAAAAGCACTTAACCACAAATGAAGAGTGTAATTTAGGGACAAAGAAAGGAAGGAAGTGCAATGAAAGTATGAAAATGGCAGTGGTAAGACCTTACCTATCAATAATTACCTTAAATCTCAGTGGGCTAAATTCTCTAATTAAAAGAAGTAGAATGACTGAATGGATTTAAGAACTATGTGCTGCTAACAAGACCCTCCCTTTGGCCGGCGCCACGGCTCACTAGGCTAATCCTCTGCCTTGTGGTGCCGGCACACCAGGTTCTAGTCCCGGTCAGGGCGCCGGATTCTGTCCCGGTTGCCCCTCTTCCAGGCCAGCTCTCTGCTGTGGCCCGGGAAGGCAGTGGAGGATGGCCCAAGTGCTTGGGCCCTGCACCCCATGGGAGACCAGGATAAGTACCTGGCTCCTGCCATCGGCTCAGCACGGTGTGCCGGCTGCAGCGTGCCAGCCGTGGTGGCCATTGGAGGGAGAACCAATGGCAAAAGGAAGACCTTTCTCTCTGTCTCTCTCTCTCTCACTGTCCACTCTGCCTGTCAAAAAAAAAAAAAAAAAAAAAAAAAAAAAAAAAAAAAACTCCCTTCACCTCTGAGGACACACATAAACTAAAAGTAAAAGCTTGGAACAAGGTATACCATGCAAATGGAATCCAAAACGTGTAAAGTAGTACAGTAACTGTAGAAAACAGTATGGAGGTTCCTCAGAAACTAAAACTAAAAATAGAACTGCCCTATGAACCAGCAATCCCTCCTCTGGGTAAATATCCAAAGAAAATGACATCTGTCAGTCAAAAAGATATTTGCATTCCTGTGTTTATTGCAGTACTATTCACAGTAACCAGGAAATGGAAACAACCTATTTGTCCATCTACTGATGAATATATAAAGAAAATATGATACATATGTAGTAGAATATTTCTGTCCAAGGATGAAATCTTGTCATTTGCGACAACATGGATGGATCTGTTGATCATTATGTTAAGTGAAATAAGCCAAGATATATGTTGAGCCTAAAGAAGTAGTTGATCACATAGAAGTTAAAAATATAATAATGGTTACTAGAAGTTGGGGAGGAATCTGGGTGGGGGGTGGGATTGGTAAAGGTTGATTGGCAGTTACTAGGTTATAGCTAGATAGGAGTGAAGTTTCTGGGTTCTGTTGACTGTAGAATGAAGACAGACAGTGTTTGTTTTGTTTCCTTCTCAAAAATGTAGAAGTTAGGACTTTTGGATGTTTCATTTCAAGGGAATGTTAAATGCTGAGAGGACAAATCTATTTACCTTGGTTAGGCAGTACACAATGTATATGTGTAAGAAAACATCACACAGAACCCCCCAAATATGTAACTTTTTATATGTAAATTTTTTCTCTAAAAATAATTTTTCTACTGGAAGAGAACATACAGCTTTCTTGGGATCTCTTGAAGTCAGTGGTCTGTCTTTTGGAATCACAAAATAAAAGGCAAATAAAAGCTGGAATACACAAATTTCTATTGGCATACTAATAAGACAGTTTTAATAAGTGTATCTGAAACTGCGAAGTTGCATGAGAAGGAAACCTATTTGAAGGGAACATAATACTAATCACATCTAGTACTGACTGAGCTATTGCGTTTGCCGAGCACTGGGCTGAGTTATTTCCATCAATCCTCAAAACATTCTCAGAAAGTGGAAATGATTTTCTATATCAACAGACGATTGTGCCTAATTCTGTGTCCATAAAATGATAAACTTAGACATGAACGCAAATTCTTTTAACTTTAAAGAATATGTTGCTTTCCTTTCTCTACCAGATGTTTTCATTACATGCAATTTCAGAAGGAAAACGTGTGAATTACTAGCTTCACTGCATATGTGCCGGAAGCACAGAGTAATGAAAATTAAAGAGTGATTCAGACTGTGCTCATGTTTCATTAAAACATAGAAGCCTATCTAGAAAGAGTGTAGTACATGAATCAGGAAGCCTAGATATGAAACACGAGGAGTTTCACGGTGAGCCACAGAGTTCACAGAGATTATGCAATCCAGGCTGGAGGGAGAGGCAACTCAACAGAATTCTGCACAAGAAGGCATGGTGGTGTGTATCTCATTAGAATTCAGAAGGAAATGCAGAATTCCTTAAGTTTCTAAAGATAGGCATGGGTCCATTGTTAGAGCTGCTGAGAAGTTGAATAAAAAGAGAGGTAATGCATTATAGTTTGCAGAAATCTACTCATTTGAAAATTCAAGGACATTGGGAAAGTAGAGGAAACCAGGAATGTGTGGTATTAGGGCAGAGTGTGCTTTGCTTCACTTTTAGTCAGAAAGGTAAGCAGTAAGGACTATTGCTATGATAGTTGTAAGAAAAAAGTTGAATAGAAAGTGTGGTGAAAGTAAGCCAGCAGAAGAGGTATTTAAAAGCACAGGGACAATTCAATGTCCATCATTTTGAATAAGTCGTAACTCCATATTACACACCTGTATTCTTCAGAGGTTACTGGCACTTTTTCTTTGCCTAAGTTTTCTGGGAAGAAAGATTGGTAGTCTAGAAGATTGTGACTACTGCCATTTAGTGAGTGGCATTAGTCTTCTCCACCAGTCATGCTTCCCAAGCATTATTTGGCACTAGGTTATCTGGGCGAGCTTGTGAAACATACAGGTTCAGTCCACCTGCAGTGGCCCCAGGAATTTGTATCTTTAAGAGCTGGCTCTATCATATGAAAAAGAAGTTCATATTTCAGTGAGTTATATTTGAAACAGGTATAGAATACCTGCCTTGAAAATGAAAAAGCATACAGGCATGCCACCCTGAACTGCTGTCACTGCCTAGAGACTTAAGATAATAGAGCTTCTTCTCTCCAGTGTCTACTAAAATGCAGCTTCTCCCTCCTCCTTCAGATCATCTCTCGGATTGATGCTGAGCTTTGAGATTTCATCAGCCTCAGTCTCATCTATAGAGTGGGATTGAAGGAGATACCTTCTAATTCCTGTTATAACTTTCCATACGTGGTTCAGATGTAACTCACTGAAACATGGATTGTCTTTTCACATGATAGGCCAAGCTCTCTGCTGCTGAGAAACACAACATGATAAATTTTTAGGAATGATACAGGAGTTTCTTCACTCCTGCAGACTCTGTGTGCTATCCGTATCCTCCTGCTCTCCCTGGAATGTACCCCTCTTTCTTTGTAGCCCTACCACAATGCTACCAGTGGCTTGGGCATATGAACTTTGACCAGGTATATGGTACCTTGAGAAACAGTTTTACAGAATGTGTAATTAGTTTCTAATGCCAATTATTTTCCCAAAGTGCAACTGAATCCATTTTTATTCTTAAGTAATAACATTTCCATGCACTTGTAAAAGACAGTTGTTGGAAGCCTTTGTTGAATTCTTTGATTTTTAGAGCATGTAAAATGTAGAAAAAGTTAAAAATCATTCAAATTAGTATCCAAATTTCTTATGCTTGTTTTGTTCTGTACCTCTTTTGGCAACTATTTATTGAGCAATTTCTACATTCTAGGCACTAGACTCAGTGTCAATCCAATTATGAAGTTCAAATCAAGAGCTTCTACTGGGAATTTTCTCTAGGAATGCATTGCAGTTGTCATTTTATATGTCTTAAGTGAATAACTGTATTTATTCCAGTTTTCTTTTCTTTTCTAATTCTTCTTCTTATAACCTCAGTAGTGCCTGTTCAAAAGTAAAGCAAACCATTTATAATAATGTGATGCCTGCAAATTCTAACTTGCGATGGGACCCGGACTTCATGATGGATTTTATTGAGAATCCCTCGGCTCGTAGCATCAACTACTCAATGCTGGGCAAGATCCTTAGTGACAATGCGGCCAATCGCTACAGCTTTGTCTGCAATACTCTCATGAATGTATGTATGGGCCATCAGGATGCTGGAAGGTGAGATGGGTTAACGTGAAATTCATGACTAACCAAAGCATTGTTCCCTTTGAACTTAAATCTTTAGTAATTGTCTGGACTGACATTTGGCTATCATTGACTTTTTAAAGTTTCCCTTTATTCTGTTCCACCATATAATTTGCTGTGTCCAAGAGATAGTACTTTCTGGCTTTGGCTTGTTACTATGGTATGACATGTTTTAGACATTGTCTATCAATTATATGATCCATTTTCTAAGATAGTAAAAATACAAAATAAAAGATACCCAGATTTTTTTTTTTAATTATATATGTGGTCCTACCTAAACTACATAGTGGTTTATTTTTTTTGATGCCCTTGAAAATGTAAATCGGTAGATGAGATTTGTTTTTAGAACTAAACATATTCTAATTCATATTAGTGCTGATTATTATTTCTTTGCTTAATAACATTGATAGTTGAAAAACACTTATTTTTTTTCTGCTCCAGGTTCTACTAAGTTGTTTGACATGTAGGCATTTATTATATCCTCAAAATCTAGAAAAATGATAATTGAGATGTGTTCATTATTTATATCACATATGAGTATTTTCTTTTATACAAGTTACCTTCTGCTGTTTTCTGTTTCTTTCCTAGGATCAACGACATAGCCAATTTCTCCTCGGAGCTGACAGCATGCTGCACTGTCCTTAGCTCGGAGTGGCTAGGAGTCCTGAAGGCTCTTTGTTGCTCATCAAATCACGTGTGGGGATTTAATGATGTACTTTGCACTGTCGATGTAAGTTTGCTTTTTCCTTTAAACCTCATCTGTGCAACTTGACATTTAGTCATGGGCAATGTGTTTTGAATTGACTCAACAGAAATATTATAGAACATTTTTTTCCCTCTTTCTCTCTGGAAGTAATAAAAAACAGTATAGTTGCCAAGGATTAAATACTTGGAAAAAAATTTGAAATAAATAAAATGAATAGCTTAATCTGTAGCAGAGGTGCTAAGAATTTCCATGTTTCTTTAAATATTTTATGTATGTGTGGTCTCTTCAGAGCTGCTGGTTTTCAATTTTTACCAGGAGCCTGAGTCTCCTCGTGGCATGAGACATGGTGAAACTAAAACAGCTGTCTAAATTTCTTTGTGCTGTGTAAGAATAACCAGTCCTAAACGTACAGGATTTCTGTCCAATCTTTCTTAGTGTCTGTGTCTAGAAAATGATGATGAGATGCCCCTGTGTATGCTACATGTTTCCTGGAATCATGCTGCATCTGTGATGTGTGCATTTCTTAGACATCAGCATTGATTCTTTGCTATTTCTGCCTATTATTTCTCCGAGTGTCACCTGTCATCATATCTTACGTACAAAAGAACTTTATACAGTTTTAAAACCGCCTCTTGGTTGAAGATTGACTCCCTGGTCTCAGGAATCAGTGGACAGCCCTGCCTCCATGCTTCCATTGTGCAGATACCTGCGAATATTTTAGATATTTAAAATTCACAGCTGCAGTCTGTGAATGAAAGAAACATGAGTTTTTCCCGTTAACATGTTTCCAGGACTTTCTGCTTTTTCTTTCCTTCCTTCCTTCCTTCCTTCCTTCCTTCCTTCCTTCCTTCCTTCCTTCCTTCCTTCCTTCCTTTCTTTCGTTACACTTTGCCTTCTGCTTCAGTCTCTCATCTGTGAAAAAGGAATTAGTAACTGTGTGAAGCTCACAGTGTCTGTTACTAAATGAGATATTTTTGTAAATTACGAAGCACAGTCCCAGGCATACAGTGTGAGTCCATATGAAGGCTGTTAGTACAGTTGCTTTCTTATTCTTTTCTCTCCAAAAAGCCATGTAAAATCTATATAATAGAGATTAATTCTCCTTTCTTTTTAAATTCTTTTTAATTCTCTCTTTTTGTCTCCTTCTTTTTAAATCTGCAACTTCCAGAGTTCCTTTTAAAACTATTTTGATTACATTAAGGGAGCCCTGTTGGTTATCCCTGAAACTGCAGCACATTAGTGAGGCTTGTTTCTCCACTAGGGCGAGTCGTCTTCTCTTCCTGTTTCCTAATGGTCTTAACCATTTATTGACATGTCATTTGCATCTGCGGATATGTTCAGGCTGCTCCATCTTTTAGTGATTTCTGGATTTAGCTTTGTTTGGATTTTCAGTTGCATGCATGCAGGTTAAGGCTCAGTGTATTTTTATAGCATTCCCATGCAGGTAAGCCTCTTCCTTTGTCTTATCAAGTAAAAAATTGGCTGACAAGAGAACAATCCCGATAAATTACCACCCCCTCTCTATTGGTTGATATTGGGATTAGAGATCTTGTTGGTATTGCCTATATTCTCATAGATATTAATCTTAGATACTACTTACACGGATGTGAGGTATTAAAACCTGTCAATGTTTTTCTTGAAGGTGAGTGACCTTTCATTCCATGATTCATTAGCTACTTTCATTGCTATTCTGATAGCACGACAGTGTTTTTCCCTGGAGGACGTCGTGCAGCACGTTGCACTTCCCTCTCTTCTAGCAGCAGGTGAGGCACCTGTTATTTGTCTGTTGTCTTGGTGGAGTGGTTTCTAACTTTTTGTCAAGTTTTTTGTTTTTTCTTTTTGATTTTTATTTGAAAGCCAGAGTTAGAGATAGGAAGAGACAGAGACAGAGACACAGAGAGAGAGAGAGATCTTCCATCTAGTGGTGTAATTCCCAAATGGCCACAATGGCCAGGGCTGGGCCAGGCTGGAGCCAAGACCTTTATCTAGATCTCCCACATGGGTGGCAGCAGGCATTAGCAGGGAGCTGGATGGGAAGTAGAGCAGCTGGGGCTGCTGGTGCCCACATGGGATATGGGCGTTGCACGTGGTGGCAGCAACTTTACCTTCTATGCCATAGCACTGACTCCAGTTTCTGACTATTAAAGTTGAGGGCATGCTCGTTGAGAGGTGGAGAGACATCCCAGTAGAGATGGTAGAATTGTAATGGTCATTCTAGATGAGTAACACTGTACCATGGATCTCTATGGGAAAGCCTGGAAACTGCCTTTTTTCGTGACCTGCTTTAAGGGGGCACTCAGGATTCTCAGAGGGCAGCCTGTTCTTTATTACCATAAAGAGAAGTTATTTGAGATACTGAGAAAATGTTGCTCCATAGAGAACTTTGAAGGACTTGGTCCTGAATATGTTGGAAAACTTGCCTTGCAATCCCCTGTCCTAGCCTGTGGAGATGCGGACGCAGAGCCTGGGGCGAGGATGACCTGCCGACTGCTGCTCCACCTCTTCCGAGCTCCCCAAGCCTACTTCTTCCCTCAATCAGCGGGTGAGCGGACAGAGGGGGCGTCACCAATGACATGTGCGCTTGGAACCCAAGTTCCATAATGACTGAGTGGGATGACTGTTCCGTAATTTCCTTCCTGCCTTCCGGGGGCTTGAACTAGGGGTTGGTGGGGGATGAGATGATGCCAGTGAGAGGGTTTTCAGCACCTTTCATTTGTGTGATATCCGGATGTGTTGAGAAATACACAGTAAGAGTTAATAAACAATGCAATGCCTCTGCTCTTGGGCTGAGCTTTGCTGGTGGGCTGTGCGATCCTCTAGTATTCCATGTATGTTGATTGTAAACCACACCGTAACAGCTTAGGGCACTGGTGACTCATTTATTCTTTTCCTAAGGCTAAAGTCATAAGCTCAGAGTTCTCGGGGTGTTAGTAAACTCGTTTCAAAAGATCATTTCTAGATAGATGTCTGTGTGCCTGTGTGACAGTAACACAAGTGTATGGAAGTCTTGCTAGTCTTTTTGAAATGTCTCTCTAAGGATCAAAGGCAATAGTTGAGTAATTTAAAAGAAAAAGTTAAGTAAGGAATCCTGGCAGTGATTCTTAGTGAATCCATAAGCATCAATTATAGCAAGCTAATGGCAATTAAGCGCCCACAGTCTAACAGTGAAAGGCCCCACTGACTGTAAATGATTACAAAAGATGGTTAATGATGGTGATGAGACCATTAATTGTTTGTTGTTGTTTTCACAGGCAAACCTTTCCCCGGAATAAGATCATCTTGTGATAGACACCTCTTAGCCGCTGCTCACAACAGCATCGAAGTGGGAGCCGTGTTTGCTGTCTTAAAAGCAATTATGATGCTTGGTAAGACTACCCTAGCCCGAAGCTTCCTGGTTAATCACCAGAAACAGAGGCAGAACAATTTGTTTTCAGGCTTAAAGCTAATCATTATTATTGCCATCATGATTTCTGTTTGTTCTCCTGGAAAGAATTCATTGGCATTCCCCAAGTCTAAGTACAGCTGGGCTCGCTGAGGATTCTGTCCCTCAGCCCCGGGGACACTGAGAATTTATGTGTGATACTTTCATGGTGTCCTCACTGAACGATGTCTGATAGATCCTCAAGCCCACAGAGTTGATTGGCCTTCAGTGTTCGGCAGAAATCACTCTTGGTGAGGGTCAGGGATGACTTGGTGATTTGACTTAATATTTAAATTGCAGATGGGTTACCCAGGTAGAGAACATCACAACACCTGGGTTTTAATCGTGAAGTTTCTGCTTTTACGATTCTGAACTAGTTTGGGTCCTTCTGCCTTTGTTTTGTTCATGAACCAGGTGAAAGTCACAGTGATATTTGTATTATTGATAAGTCAACGTTAACTGTCACAACAACATTTTCATTTAAGCTGTAATGTCCAAGATGTTCTTTACATCCTAATTGTATACATTCTTCAGAAGTACTGCCTTTTGTGACCATTTCCAGTGTTAATACCTTAAAACATTTTTGTTCTGTAAATCAGAAGAACTTGAATGATCTGGAAGTCTGGGTTTCAGGCTACCTAATTCCAGCTTTGAGTACCTTCTTTTGACCTCTACTAAATAATACTTACTATATGGAGCTCCTTGTGATTAGAGCAGAAATTACCCAAGTGTGTAGGAATTGCCTTAGATGAATCTTAAAGAGCATCTTTGGAAATTATAGCCCTGTCCTGCTACTTGGTGATGACAGGGTAGGACAACAGCGTTTTTATAAAACAAAGTATAAAATGTTCACTTAAAAATACACAAATCTTGTATGTGTGTGCTTTCTGTTGACATGCCCATAAAGCTTTATGCTAAGGGAATGTTAGAGCCATGTTGGGGGCCTGTAGTACTCCACAGTCAGCAAATGAAATTCTGATGATGATCAAAGGAAAACATGGCTGATCAGTTGCATTCAATAATTTTATGTAGTCAGTGACTAGCTTTTTTTTTCCTGCAATATTTCTAGTGCTCATCGGAGAGATGAGCAAATAATAGCTTTTCAATACACTAATATTGGAAGTGAGTACGTAAGTGACAGAGTTTCATGGCAGAAAACAAGGAATGGAGTCTGTAGACACTGGCCCTTTGAGTTGTTGGCCTAGTCTGAATCCGTTTAAGATCTACTCTCCTCTTTAAGTATCTGAGTAATGTGGAGCATCCTCCAGGTCTGCAGGTGGGGATCAGGTTAATTAAATGTCAGCAGAGCCTTGGACCAGGTGGGCACCGAACACTCAGTTTGTTCTCTGTCCATACAACTGCAGAGGGCTTGGGCACAGACTCTCTGTCCTTCCAACACCTAAACTAAATGAAGGGATTTGAGTAGGAACTGGCAGAGGTGTTTATTTCTTTGCTTTTATTTTTTGAGAGAGGTTTTTTTGACTTCAATGAGTCCTATTCAGTGGCCTTTCCATTCCTGTTTACCAGGAAAAGTGAGGGAATTCACATGGTTCATGGAAATGGAATTAAAGGATGGGTTTATCTTTGTGCAGAAAATATTTGAAATCCATGCATAATGAGGGATCTTCAGAAAGTTGATGGGAAATATTTATGATGAAAAAACTATACATGGATTTCAAGTTTTGGAGTATAAATTAAACATGTCTTTAATTCCCTTTTTGTACAAACTTGTTAAAATACCTTAGTATTATGAATTAGGAAGATGCGTATGTTATATTGAATTTGGTTTCTAATTTATATGTTAGTGTTACTTGTTAGAGTAACACCTGAGGATGTAGAATGCATCCTAAATTTTGATTCTTTAGATTTTGTTCCTTCAGCTCCTAAAGAGCTCAATTTTTTTAAAGTTAAATTTTAATTAATTTTTAAGCTTGAATATGATTTATACAATAATTCTAAGAGCGTGATGATATTCCCTTCCTCCATCCTTCCCACCCTTCTTCCTTCTACCTTTCTTTCCATGAAGAGCCCTACTGAATTAAATAAATTCCTGTGGGTGATGGGAGGTTGGTACTTTTTGTATTTGCCATATGTGTTATATATATTGATGAGCTGAAATGTCACATTCTTCCCTTCCTCATAAGATTTTATAGTAAGTATTCATTAAGCCATTCTGATATTTCAAAACTTATTTCTTGGTTGACCCTGTGGGTTTTTAAAGGCTTTTGGCACTGACCTGGGCTTGGTTTGACTCACACCACTGGCAGGTTCAGTCTCACCTCAGCTCACTTCCTGGTTACAGCAAATTTTTGAATCAAGGCTTATTATAATCCTGCGAGTAAACAGGGAGAAATCTGAAGGCTTTATTATTACCAGATTAGATTACTCCTTCTTATTTTTAAAATAGGACTTGGTTAGAGAGGATTTCTTATTGCAGCTACTCCAACATATTCTGCTCAGTCCCCCCTCTCTCTCCCCAACCCCCAAAATTTTGTTATGAGGAGCAGAATTTCCTTAGCTTCATGTCACTGAGTATACTAGAGATTGGCCAGGTAACGTTTTCTGATTTGGATGGTACAGAGAGGAAGGTGGAAGACATGGGTCATTCAATGAATGCCCTGCGTTTCGGGGCTTCCTTAGTATGCATTGCCCTTTTCCATCCCCAGGGAAATAAATCTCTCTTGTCAAGAAGTTGATAGTAAGGTGGGCTAAGGCAAAACTTTTCTCTTGACCTATGGATAGTCAAGGACCTATAAGTCATTGTAAGAGAAGAAATGGAAAAGGGACATCTAGAAGGGTGAGTAACCGATTTTTTCCTTGTCTATAAGTCAAATGAATTTGAATACATTCATGCTTGAAATATTGGTGAAATCCATGTTCTGTGATTCCTAAGTGTGATTCATAGTGGCCTTTCCAAATGTGGTGAAAGTATATTTAATTCTGTGAAACAATAAGGAATGAGCCTTGAACTTGCTTTTTGTCTTATGTGTGATGGAAACTTCTCTGGGTTCTTGCATTGATTCTGTTGATCCATTCTCTCTATTGTTGAACGCGTTGACTATGCAATGATGATACCGTGCATAGTTCACACACTTTAATTCCCCTGAAAGCTAGCCTCATTTGCTTCCAAATATTTGGCAGTATTTTGAGCTTCTGTGATTTTGCTTTTGTGATTCTGTTATTTAGGAGATGCCAAAATTGGCAGTAACAATGTCAGCTCTTTAAAGAACGAGGACTTCACCATGAGGGGTTTACGTCGTGACGGCAATGCTGATGATATCTGGACTGCCTCACAGAATTCAAAAGCCTGCGGGAAAAGCATTTCTATAGAAACTGCCAATTTAAGAGAATATGCTAGATATGTACTGAGGACTATCTGTCAACAGGTATTTTTCCAATTTAATTTGCTTTTTAATTTGGGTATGTATGCTTTCAGAGAGAGCTTCTCACTATTGCAGGAAACTTGTACAGAGGTGATCCTTTCTTTTCTCTTGCTGACTTTATTTTGAAATTATTTCAACTTTTCTGAAAAGTTGCAAAAGTAATAAAGAACTCCAAGATAACCTTGAAACAAAGTCATAATTTTTGTTTTTTACATTTTACCATGTGATTTTCTGTTTGTGTGCGCCAATATGGGTGTATGCACCATTTTTTTTTCCTGAATCATTTGAAAGTGGATAGTGTACTTTATTCATCTTTACTTTTGAACATACCAGACTTTATTTTGTGAAATAACCAACTAGTTAATAAAAGACAATTTAGCGTTGGTGCAGCAGCTTTTTCTCATGTATAGGTTACATTCCAGTTTTGTCAGTTACCCCAGTCTTGTTGGATTTATCTGAGATTTCCTGTAGATTTACCATTATAGGATGCATTCCTCGGCAAGACACTACAGAAGTAATATTAGATTTTTCAGATAATCATACATGAAAACATACATTTATTTGATGTTAATTTTGATCAAGGTCTCACTATTGTGTAGTTTTAAAGATTTCTCCCTTGGATAGTTACAATTTTGCTCTTGTAATTTATAAGCAGTCTTTGGAGAGACCCTTTGACATGATGCAATTTTTCTACTCATGAAACTCTCCCATCTCCCATAAGCATCCATTTTGATTCTTGCCCAAGTTAGTCTATGTTGTCATGGCTGCAAAGTGGTGTTTTTTTTTTTTTCCAGCTCCTGTCTTCCACAATATCAATTTGCATTCTACTCTAAGAGGAGGCTACCCCAAGCCCCCTCTTTGTCATTCATGTATGTGGGTTATGATGAAATGTTCTTAGTTGTTTCCATGTTCAGATTGTCCTGGACTTGTGCAGTGAAAATCCTTATATTCTGGGTCTTGTGTCATGTGACATATTCCCATCTTTTTAAAATTATGTTCTCATTTCTTGACCCATCTTGTATCTCCCTTGTAATCACCCATTCTACCGTGGAGCATTAGTTCTAACATAATGGAGAGTGGCACTTTGAAATGAAGATCTGTGTACAATATGTTTCATTGCTGTGGGGGTATCATTGCTTCCAGGCCCTTTCAGCAGACCATGCTAGGAAAAAAACCTGCATCTCTCTGTGTGTGTATGTGTGTGTGTGTGTGTGTCTGTGTATGTACTGTTGAATTCATACTGATACTTCCAACTTTAATCCAGCCTCATTAACCTCTTCCTTACTTTACCTCATTTCATGTTCATATCACCTTGTTCCACACACACACACACACACACACACACTCTCACACACTCACACACTCACACACACACACACACGCACACCCTAGTTCCTAGTAATAGCGACTTATTTTCTCATTTTAGCAACTCTACAATACACCTGGCATGTTTCCAGAGTTATTACATGTATACCCCTGGGAAAAAGAAACCCAGTAGGATGAATTGATCATTTGTCTACGGTTTCTTTTTCCCTAAGGGTTTAAAGTATTGTGTCTAAAAGTTATTTGAGCTTTCTCCCTCAATGCAAATGTGTTTCTTATTTGAAATAGGCTTCCATTTATTTGTTTGTGTTTGCACTCAGTTTAAATTCATTTTTCCTCCTAGTTTTGTATATAGAATAGTGTACTTCCAAATGTCCATATACACAAAAATGGTATACTTGGAGGTGGTCCTTCTCCCCACATCCCTTCCACTCTTCCATTCTCTGCCCCTTCTTGCCCCAGTTAACCAATTTTTTTTTCTGATTTATTCTTTTGTGTGTGCGTTTTTTTAAATTTCTTCCATTAAAACAAAAATAATTTAACTTACGTTTCTTCTGTACTTGTAGATCTTACCCACGATAAAAGTTAATTGAATAGTTATATAGGTATTGAGAGGCAGTTGTATATTGGTTCCTATATGTGAGTGCACATTGGAATCCCTGGAGAATTTAAATTTTTTTTTTTTTTTGATGCTTAAAATAACCCTGGTGTCTGGCTACCCACTTGAATTTGACTTAGTTGGTCTGATGTGGGACCTGGGCACGAGTTTTATGAACTTCCCTGGTGGTTTTAATCTGTAACCAATATTGAGTCACTGGTACATTAGTTATGAAACAGGCTTCATCCCAAATAGATGTTGTTTCCAATAGAGCTATATTATTGTTGGTGATTTCTTACCCCATTTCATGTAAGAATTTGCTTTGAAAAATTGGTGAAGATAAGGTGCTAAGACTAAATTGGTAGAAACTCTCTAGAGGGCAATTATCTGCATGAATTAGTAGCCTTGAATTTTTGGCATACTCTTTGACCTAGCAATTGTACTTCTGTGAGATTATCCTAAAAAATTAACCTATAGAAAAGAGATGTTCACAAATATTTGACTGTAAGAGTAATATTCATAGTAGCATCCAAAGGAAGATAATTTTCTTAATATCTTTATACTATGTTCTTTCTATTTGGTGGAATTTAGTATATGCATTCCATAAGGAGCATTTATGATATAGCGTATACCACTATACAACAAGTTGAAAATTGATCACAAAAATAGGACCTGGAGAAAGGAGCATTTTGCAGTTTAAAACAGATATCAGTGTTTTTTTTTTTTTTCCTTTTTGAATAATTGTTTTACTATTTTTTTTTCTTTAACCAAGGTTCTACTTTGTATTTTTAAGAAGTAAAAGTGTTATAAATGTTTTTTTTTTGGAGGAGGGGGGACTATTCCCACCCATTTTCCATGTCATTTTTAATTGAAAGTGTCTTGTTGGCCTTATGTTCCCTGTGTACTGTGAATTTAGTATATATCATATACCCATGCCAAAAGCCCATGTCATTGTTCTTTTTAGGAATGGGTAGGAGAACATTGCCTAAAAGAACCTGAAAGATTGTGTACAGACAAAGAACTTATATTGGACCCCGTGCTTTCCAATATGCAAGCACAGAAATTACTGCAGCTTATCTGTTATCCCCATGGAATTAAAGAGTGTACTGAAGGGGACAACCTTCAAAGACAGCACATTAAGCGCATTCTTCAGGTTGGTGGTGTCTTCCAGGGGCTGTGCTGCTGCTGTCATTTGACACATTCTTTGTGGTTATGTGAAGAAATCCCCTATCTCCCTCCCTCTCTCCCCCCTCCCTCCTCCCTACCTCCTTCCCTCCTTTCCTTCCTCTCTCTCTCTCCATCACTGTTACCCAATTCCTGACTTTGACATATTCCATATTTTGTTTTCTCCATTTTCTTTTCTATGCAATTGGCCTACTTTTTTGCTGAGTAAACAGATGCTGTAAATTGTGCAGAATCATTGGATAAATATTGGTATTTTAAGCCAATAGTGCATTTACATGATAAATAAGCTTTGTGGAGAGACTGCCTTAGATGTTACCCAAGACATGTTGAGAACTTTTTGGGGGCTGGCATTGTGGCACAGTGTATTTTGCCATACTGGCATCCCTTTTTGGAGTGTAAGTTTGAGTCCTGGCTGCTCTGCTTCTGATTCAGCTCCTGCTAATACATCTGGGCAGGCAGCAGTGGCCCAAGTACTTCAGTCCCTGCCACCCGTGTGAGAGACCAGGGTGGGGTTCTGGGCTCCTGGCTTCGGCCTCCTGCAGCTACAGCTATTGTGGCCATTTGGGGATTTGGAGAGTGAGCCAGATGGAAGCTTTCTCTCCTTTCCTCCCTTCTTCTCTCTTCCTCTCTTTCTCTGTCAGTCTTTCTCTCTCTCTCTCTGTCTTTCCCTCTCTGTTGATGGTCTTTCCAGTAAATACAAAAGTAAATCTTTACAAACATTTTGGGGTATGGTTGGTTAGACAGACTTTGAGAGAAGAAATGCTGTCGTCTTTATCTCCAGTGTCGTGTTGAGTCAGATATTTTAATGTTTTTATTAATGTCTTTGTGTCTACACTGAATATATGCCAAGATTGAAAGGAAGCTTTTGATCCACATAAATGCCTATATTGCGCATTATTTTCTCTTTTTTGAGAGTCTCGATTGGAAGGAATTACTGTGTGTTAATTCGTGTTCACTATTCTTAATATTTTAATCCTTGCCTTTTTCTCCAGAATCTTGAGCAGTGGACACTGAGACAGTCTTGGCTAGAACTTCAGTTAATGATCAAACAGTGCTTGAAGGACCCTGTGAGTATATGTTGAAAGTGTGAATGGATAAGGCATTTTATAAAGAGCACCTGCATTGATGTTTGCCCATGAAGGAATCTGTGTGCATGCTAGCGTTCTTATGCCTCGCTGCAGGGCTCCGGTTCTGTGGCTGAGATGAACAATCTCCTGGACAACATTGCAAAGGCCACGATAGAGGTGTTCCAGCAGTCTGCCGACCTGAATAACAGCGCGTCTAATTCGGGCTTGAGCCTCTTCAACCCAAACAGCATCGGAAATGCTGATGCAAGTAGCACAAGACAGAATGGAATTAAGACGTTTCTAAGGTATTAGTTTCTGTAGTTTTTATTGGGCTATCTTAAATTTTTCACATGCAACATTTAGGTTTAGTTTGCATAATGCAGTTATTTTTTTCATGAGCCCACGGGAAAATAATTACTTGTATATATAAATTAAAGAGTAAATGTAGGTGAATAGTATCTTAGCTTTCAATATGTTTGATTACATAGGCCCAGACACTTTAGAACCATGGATGAACTCAGGATTCATTCATGTCTTCACTGTCCCTTGGGCCACTGTACTCCATGGTATTCATTAGGCAGGAAACACTTTTCCGACCACCCTAATTAATTGGCAGTTTTGTGTGAATATACCATAGTAATTTGTGTTCAGAATTAGAATGAATAGGCATAAGAAATCTTAATGAAGCCCTTTAATCACAGAAAGGCAGCTTGTTTTGTGTTTCATCATTTTGGTATAAAATATACCTATTGAACTTTGAAACTTTAAACAGTGGTTATTGGTGTGCTTGTGCATGATAGCATTTCATCTTGTAACCATGAAGAAAAGCGTATTGTTTGTTGAACGGAAGGGTTGTTCCTGGTCGGAGAGCCAGAACCATAGAAAAGTGTGAAAGCACAGGTTAGTTCGCCGTATCCTCTCAGAACTGCACCTTTTATTGCCCTTCATGAGCGGGGGGGGGGGGGGGGGGGGGTGGAAGTATATGCAAATATCTTGCCTTTGTCAAGAGGAAAGGCGGTAGAGAAATAAAATGGAAGCTTTGGAGTAGGCTGTGTCATTTGCATCAGAGTCTTGCTTTGCTGTTTCTGTTAAAACTGTACGAACAAGGAAAAGGATGCTGCCTCCGGGATAACACCTGTCTCTGATTTTAGCTCCTCTGAACGCAGGGGTGTGTGGCTGGTGGCTCCCCTCATTGCCAGGCTGCCGACCTCTGTGCAGGGAAGAGTGTTGAAAGCTGCTGGGGAAGAGCTGGAGAAAGGGCAGCACTTGGGCTCTTCTTCAAAAAAGGAGAGAGACAGACAAAAACAGAAAAGGTATGTTGGGCGCTGCGTCGCTGAGTGTGAGACCACAAAGAACAACTGAGGGTGTCTGGCCTCCTGCAAGGACCCAGAGTCCACTGAACTTCAGTCTTCACATGAACTTGAAAATAACCTGGGAGGCGAGGCTGTGTTCCTGAAATGTTCCAGGATTTATTATTTAGTGCACTAGTTGTCAAACCTGCCTATGTATCCAAATCCCTTTTGACCTGATAAAATACTGACTTCAAAATTCATTTGAGAGGCAGAGAAGGAGAGAGAGAGAGAGAACACTCCCAAATGCTGGATCATTCCCCAAATGCCCACAATGGCTAGTGCTGGGCTGTACCAAACGTGGCAGCTAGGAAGGTCTCTCCAATGGGTGGCAGGAATCCAGCTGCTGTAGCCATTATTACTGCCCCTCAGGGTGTGCATTAGTGGGAAGCTGGAATCAGTAGCCAGAGTTGCAGCTTGAAAGAGGCAGTCTGATGTGGAACACAGGCATCCTGACCCTTGTGTTAACCATTCTGAGCTCTACTTAGGCCAGTTTAATCATATCTGGTAGGAGTCCTCCCTGTATTTTTGTTTTAAGTTTTATTCATTTACTTGAGAGTGAGACAGAGAGCTCCTATCTGCTGATTCTCTCCCTAAATGCCCTAGGGCCAGGGCTGGGCTGGGGCTAGGGCCTAGGACTGGGAACACAATCTGGGTCTCCAACAGGGTGGCAGGAAGCCATTACCACTGCCTCCCAGCGTCTGCAGCAGCAGGAAGCTGAAGTCATGAGCTGGAACTGGGAATCCGACTTGGGCACTCTGCTGTGGGATGCACTCCCCCTGCACGTTATTTCTAGTTGCTTTTGTTTAGATATTTATGTTTAAGACACACAGAACTATTTAAAATTCTGGTGCTAGAGATGGAATTAGTTACAGACGCATTTCATATTTAGGTCTCTAGTTCTGGACTACTAAATATTTTCTCTAAGCCATCAAGCTAATCTTTTCTTAATTTATTTTATATCTTAAAAGAGGTTTCACATAATTACATTTTATAACTGACCATGTTACTAGAAACTGTAACAAGAAAATTGTAAGAATTTAGCACTCCAAGAGTTAGGAAAAAAAAATAACTTCTTGGATTAAAAAAAATACCCCTGCAGACATACAGATTTCTTGGCCTGTAATTATTCATACTGTAGTGGCTGCTGTTTGTTGACTGCTCCTTACAAAGTGCCCATTCCCGTGTGAGACTCACAAACTCTGTATACTTGTAAGGTTCGTGCAGCAGTCAGGGAGCAGGTGCTCCTGTTCTGCCCTTTTGAAGGTGGAGGAACAGAGGCACTGAGAGGTTAGTTGCTGCAAGACACACATTATAGGAGATACAGCTGGGCTTTAAACCCAGGCAGTCTGGCTTCTGAGCCTGTCTCTAGACATAGTGTGTTTTCTGTTTCACCCCCTCGGCCAGTGTTAATTAACCAGCCAGAAGACACAGTTCTAATTTTGGTTGTGAGTGCATTGCCTCGCTTCCCAGAAGACGGCCAATGGATATGAAAGACAGCTGTTCCCAGAGCCACACCTGTCCATTCTCCATGTAAGCTGAAGCTGATTGAAACATATTGGCCTAGTTCTTATTTTAAGAAATTTTCCTTTCGGGTATAGGCTTTGTTTGTTAACGTGATTTGGTGATGGTTCTCTAATTGAAGACATTTCATAAAAACATTAATTCAAAACAATTTTTACAAATGCCTTGAAACCCCTTTAGCAGAGGAAGCTGTGGGCTATGGTGGAGCCAGACACTAGAGGTCGCCAGCAGGTGTACCAGGTGTGGAGCCCTCAGGCCTGGCTGCTCATCCTAGCTGTACAGTGCCGCTGTGTGACCCTGAGAGAGGCGCTGAAAAACAAACCAACTCAGCAAAGTGCATGAGACAGAGATAGGCTTGGCTCCTGGACTCTAAAATAAGTGTTTTGCATGGGAAAGTATTTCAGTTTCCCATTTTATTTTGTGTATAAATTGATGTTCTTTCGGATGTGTGTTTTAAAATTCTGTTACTGATGTAAAATGCAAGTTCATGATCATCTCCCCCTCTCCGCCACCCACCCATGTACCCACCATTGTGCTGGTGCGGGAATGCCTTCAGGGGCACTTGAGCGTAGTAAGTTATTTGGGAGTGTGGCAGTGGCTTTCAGTCTTGTAAGCAGAAGTACGATTTATCTTTTCGGATACCCTTTGACGATTTCCCATGCTCTTCATTTATCTAATAGTAGAGCGAGTAGCCAGCGGGAGCGAAATGAGAATTGCAGCAGGAAGCAATCCATTCTCTCTAACTAGATCTGCTCTTGCTGCTTCCTTTGTAGCATGTCACTTTTGAGCCAGCAGCCTTTCCTCTCACTGGTTCTTACCTGCCTCAAGGGACAAGATGAACAACGGGAAGGCCTCTTAACATCCCTCCAGAACCAAGTTAACCAGGTAAAATATAGCATAATATCAAGCCAGGTGTGTGTCTTGCTAATGGCATTCACGTGCTTTCCTTTCAAATACTGAGATGGAACTAACCACGGCACAGCACGCTTTGATGAGGTGACAGGAAGCGGAATCCATGCCCTATTGTTTTACCTGACATTCTTGTTACCCCAAGAGGAACACTTTGAGAATATCAGTTGTGCATCCAATGCATGTGTGTATATAGACAATGAAAGTAAAATTTTGCAGTATTGCAGATGACCATGCAATATCCACTCCTTTCCTAACTGCACCTCATGGGAGAGGGCTTGGAGTGGTCTGTGTTGGAGTGGGTTTGGCTGTAAGACAGAGGAAGCCACGTCCTGCTGCTTGTGCCGGCCAGCCCTGTATGACCTGTTGTCACCCCGTGTTTCTGTGGCACCATGGCTTCCCCTTGCATCCTACTGCATGGCTGTGGCCAGTTTGGTCCTCTTACCGTTTTTCACCTTTTGGATGTGGGATACAGGGATCTCTTTTCTACATAGCCTCCAGGGTGATCCGTTTTAAACGAAAATCACATATAACTTGAGTGTCCCCAAAGTTCCAGTCATTCCTTTTATGCTACTAATAAAAGTCCAAGCCTGGGCTTATGCAGCCTTGTGTGATTTGGCCTTCGCTGTCTCTTCCACCTCGTTTCCTGCCTGCTTTGGCCTTGATCTTGTCACATGGGCCGTGTTACTGTCTCTTGAGTATGCTGAGTAAATACTAACTTCCATGCCCATGAAAGGATTCCCTCCCAGACATTGGCATGGCCTGCTCCCACACTTCATCCGGGTCTCTGTTTAGATGTCACCTCCTTTGGGAGGCAACACTCACTTTCTGAAAATAGACTGCTGTCATTCTCTCTCTCTCCTTAGCTGCCTCCCACTGCTTGCTACGCTTGACTTACTTTTATTTGTCTGAGTATATTATGGAAACCCCATGACAGCTTGTGTTTTCATGAGCTCCTTTGCACCCTTATTTGAGCCTTGGGAGAGGTCTGTGTCTTTCAGTGGGATTGAAGAAGTGCCCTACTCTCCCCTAGCTGTGTACTTGCTGGTTACAGGTCAGCTGTGGGGTGGGGGGTGGGAGGGGCAGGCTGTGCTGGTTACTTCTGCTTGTGACTCATTGCCACTCTTCCTGGCGAGTCTCATCAGCTACTGTATTTCAGAATGTGGTAGGGTTTTGATGTTCTGTTTTATTTGCCTGCATCATCTGTTTCGGGGGTGTTTCCCACTTAGAGCTTGCATTTTTAAACATACTTTCCCTTCTTCGGCATTTGCCTGAGGAAGTAGCCACTTTATAAAGTGTCACACCAATTGGCTGATGTCCAAAATGCCACAGTTTTTCAAAATAGTACACACTCCCATTATGGAAGATGGCACGTTTATAGCAGGCCTTCCCTCCGATAAAGCTTCAGAACAATGCATTGCTAGGATTCATGGCATGTCCCTAGAAATGCTACTCAGTTGATGTAAAATGTAATTCTATCTTGCCAGTATTTATCTTCATAAGACAAATGTAATCATGTATTTTAGATGTTTCTGTTAGCAAGTATTTGCCCAGACTTAGTAGTGGATGCATAATCAGATCAGTTTCTTCTCTCACCTAGAAAGGCACATGAACTAGAGATAGCCAGATTTCTATCTGCATGCAAGAGGAAAGGAAAAATTGAAAGTGTATTTAGCTTTGTCTATTTGTTGAAACTCAGAAGTTGTTTTTGGCTGACAGTAAAAACCTCAATTTAACTTTAAATATGAGAAAAATTCCATGTCAACAGGGAGAAAAGGGTTTTTGTTTTCCTGTCTCTTTCCCCCTTCCATTTTAGATTTTAAGTAACTGGAGAGAAGAACGATACCAGGATGACATAAGGGCACGGCAGATGATGCACGAAGCCTTGCAGTTGCGCCTAAATCTGGTAAGGGGTATTTCCGGGCCCTCCCCCCCCATGGCATGGGTTTAAATGTGCAGGTAACTCCAGCTTTCCGCTTCTGCGGGCAGAGTCTGCATAGCAAGGTGAGGCCTTCCCCTTCGGCCTCTGCGACTACTTCCCTGTCCCTACAGCCTTCTGTTTCCACTGCTCTTTCCTTCCTGTCTGGCCCGCCTTCCAGACAGCGGTGGGTATTTTAAGCTTTGATTCAAGAAGACAGCTACCGCGAGATGAGTGTTTGCTTCTACTAATTGCCAAACGATTTCAAAAGTCCTTTAACTGAAAATGTTGTCCAATTTTCTATCAAATTGATCATAGGCTCTAATCCCACAGGGAGATTTTACAGAAATTTAAGCTCTTCCACACATTCCTTTGAGTTTGTCTTCTCCTATTGGGCCAGACCACATGAAGGTTATTCTAGAGGATGGCTCTGCGGATTTTTTTTTTTTTTTTTTAACAGGCAGAGTGGACAGTGAGAGAGAGAGAGAGACAGAGAGAAAGGTCCTCCCTTGCCATTGGTGCACCCTCCCATCCGAAGGCAGGAGCCAGGTGCCTATCCTGGTCTCCCATGGGGTGCAGGGCCCAAGCACCCGGGCCATCCCCCACTCTGCAGATACTTTGTCAGTAGTTTTTGCACCTAATCCCCACAAATGAAGGGACAGACCTGGGGGCTGAGCATTCCGCTCATCCTGACGTCTATGTCAGTGGCTGTTTCTACATGGTATCCTGACGACAAGCTTAGATTCAATAGTAATTGGAAAACACGAAGTTGCAGCTGCTTGGATCCCATAGTCCGACACTATTCAGGTTTAATTCCATTCTAGTTATATCATGAAACTGGATACCATGAAAGGATAGGAACACAAGAAGCCTGATTACGTTGATGCTCACACTCAGGCACTATTTAGTTTTCAAACGACTGAACTGTGCTAAGGAACCAAAACCAGTGATGAGTAATGCAGCGAGGTGTGCGAGAAGGTAGGATAATCCACAACGCAGAGCGCCTTGTTTCACATGCACCACGCTTTGGCCCCCTGACATGATAGAGGTGGTGTTTCCTCTCTTCGAGAAGGTCCACCTTCACTGTGCTTTGTGTGCCAGGTGGGAGGAATGTTTGACACGGTGCAGAGGAGCACGCAGTGGACCACGGACTGGGCCCTCCTCCTCCTGCAGATCATCACCTCGGGGACTGTTGACATGCACACCAACAAGTAGGTTTCCTCCATTCACTTCTCCTTTGCTGCACGTGTGGATGGTGTAAGCTTTGATACACTGGTGACAAATTCTGCCACCTTTCACTGACTTAGGTTTACTTTAAAATCCTGTGCCTTGAATAAAAATGCTCAGCTAATTTGGTCTACCTTGTTTTTTGCTTTAAGATGAAAACAGTTATTTTCTTTCCCCTCTTAGTGAATTATTCACAACAGTTCTTGACATGCTGGGTGTTTTAATCAATGGGACATTAGCCTCTGACCTATCAAATGCATCCCCAGGGGGATCTGAAGAGAACAAGCGTGCATATATGAATTTAGTAAAGAAACTGACGGTGAGTTTATGATCCGTTTACATGTATATCATCAGCTCTAGTCATTTATGGACTTGTAACCTGGCACATTTTATTTTAATTTACTACCTGTGAATTTGTTGCATTCAACCTAATTTGATGTGTTTAGTTTGCTGCTGTACCTTAAGTTTACTAGTTCTCAAGTTACAGGCATGCAATCCTGAAGATATTTTATGTTCTTCTTCCTTTCAAAAAAGCATATTAATAAAACACGTTTTGTTGTTGACAAAGCATTAGAAACCAGATATCAAATATATATCCAAGATGCCGTCAGTAGACTTAGGATACACCCACATGTGACTTTGCACATGTGGTTGAAACACAAGCATGCACATTGAGATCTGTAAATATAATTCATCCAGCTAAGTGCTAACACGGTCCTTGAAATAAACCACAAACAAACAGTGCAAAAAAGAAAATCAACCAATCTGATGACCTTACCAGTAAAATAGCCAAAGGTTACCTTGTGGGCTGGCCCTGGATACGAGAGCGTTCCGTGCCGTGGCTCCTGCTTTCTGACAGCAAGTGCTGCCCGGTATTTTTGTCATTTCAGCACTGTGATGTTTGTTGTGTAACAAGACTGCCTTTATATGGGTTCTATTTTCTACTCAAATAGAAGAAATGAAACAAACTCACCACCACTCTGATTTGTAGCTCTTCCATAGATGGTGCTCTGGGTTAAGGAACACACTGGCTTTAAAAAGGAAATGTCTCATTGGGGGACTTCCTGCGTGGTGACTTTTGCCTGCCTCATCATTTCTTCTATCTTCCCTCTCTCTCACTCTCACTTTTCTTTCCTTTTTAGAAAGAGCTAGGAGACAAGCGGTCAGAAAGTATTGACAAAGTTCGACAGTTGCTACCTTTGCCGAAGCAGACGTGTGATGTCATCACTTGTGAGCCTATGGGTTCCTTGATCGACACGAAGGGCAACAAAATTGCTGGATTTGACTCTATAGATAAAAAACAGGCAAGAGTAAATGTTTTTTCTCATATATAAATGTATGTCTTTGCAAAAGCCAAATGCATTTTTCTTACCCTCCCATAGGGTATAGGACATCTCAATTTTGCAATTTCATTTTTTTTAAAAAAAGATTTTATTTTTATTTATTTGAAAGAGTTCCAGAGAGAGGTAGAGACAGAGAGGTCTTCCATCCGCTGGTTCACTCCCCAAATGGGTGCAATGGCTGGAGCTGTGCTGACCCAAAGCCAGGAGGTTTTTCCGGGTCTCCCATGTGGTTGCAGGGTCAGAAGGACTGGGGCTATTTTCTACTGCTTTCCCAGGCCATAGCAGAGAGCTGGATAGGAAGAGGAGCAGCTGGGACTAGAACCTTCACCCATATGGGATGCCAGCGCTTCAGGTCAGGGCTTTAACACACTGCACCACAGTGCCAGCTCCATTTCTTCATCTTTTAAAGAAACATATTCTTGTCATCTAAGTGTGGTGATCAGTTGACATTGTAATAAATGGGTCACATCTTGTTCTTCACTTAAATGTTTACCGGAATTTAAATAAATTTCTGAAATCCACCAAAGGAAAAATGAAAGCTTAATTTAAAAAGAAAGCTCTCTAAGATCAGTTTTGGTTTTATTTCAGAATTGAAAACAGAATGTTTAGATAAAAATGTTCATCGATAAGTACTCTACATGTAGTAAACTATTCCAAATAAAAATTATGTGTCATTTCATATTTAAACAACCAAACACTGCCACATGGATGCTTCTTAATGTAAGGTGTTAAAGAAGCTTCTCCAAAGTGCGGAAAGAGTCATCAGTATTTTGATCCACGTGGGCACCCGTAGACATTCTGCAGTCACAGAGATAAAAGGCTGACCTCCTGTCCCCGAGAGGAAGCTGACACATCATGACGCTGTAACGAGCTTAGGGTGTCATGGTACAGAGAGAGGATTAGGGAACATGAGGAAGAGCCATCCAACTCGGGGTGAGGCAGGCTCTCAAAGCAGGATCCTCAGTAAAGCTGTCTCCTGAATTGTTTTAAGGAGTTGAAGTAACCCAGGCAGGGACATGTGGTTACAGGCCAAGGGAAGGGTTTGTGTAAAGCTGTGAAAGAATGTGGCTCTTGAGGGAAGTGCAATGCTGCAGCCATTGAGAGAAGCCCGAGGACCTCACCCTCACTCACTCGTGGAACAAGGAGAGAGCTAGAGTCAGGGTCACAGTCACGGTCATGTGGAGTGCGGGATCTCGAGAGGTGAGGCACCTGGACTGCCCTTGGCCATGCCATCTTGGCAGCCATGAAGTTAGTCTCATCTCAGGACAAACAGGAGGAGAACAGGCAGTTTGCAGGCAGTAACTGAGTCTTGGTTTCAGATCCTTGAAAGAGTAAGAATGGAAAAGGAGAGATTGCTTCTTAGGAAATGGTGGGGTAGTTATTTGGGGGGCCATTTGGAGGAAAAATATTTTCAAGTTGGTAGGTTGGGGAAGGTACCAAAAGATATCACTAATTCATGTTGAAAAAAGAAACAAAGTAATATTTCCTCTTCTAGAGTCAATAGGGATAACCTCAAGATGCAAATCTTATTTGTGCCTACTGCTATAATTTGATTCTGTGGTAACACTCCCTAATTGAGAGTCTGGCATGTTAAGTACCTGTAAGATCCATACTGAATCAAGTCCAGACAGATTTGTGTTGAAGCCAATATAAATTCAATTAGAGGCTGACTAGAACTTGAGTCTTCAATTTTGTATAATCTGAAAAATAATAGATTCCAGAAATAATTTAGAATTGATTATAATTTACCATAGTAAGATCAGTTTTGTTGTATACTTTGGATTTTTTTTTCTGATAAAAAACTAAAAGATGCCACTTTATGGTAAAATAAACTGACCTATAGTGTGTTGCCTGAACAACGCGTTCTGTGACAAAGCCGGAGAACTGAGTGGCAAGGTGCACAGGCCACCTGCTGCTCTCCAGTGACTGCTCCTAGCCCCGTCTGCTATGTGCTAAGCTCTCCGAGGGCCCTCGGCACCCACATGCTCTCTGAATCCATGCTCTAAGCAAGCCTCGCCTGGGAATCAGGAAAATATCTGAAAGTTTTGTTACGTAACTTGATTTTATCACAGGGTCTCCAGGTCTCCACGAAGCAGAAGGTGTCCCCGTGGGACTTGTTTGAGGGTCAGAAGAACCCAGCTCCCCTGTCCTGGGCCTGGTTTGGGACTGTCCGAGTGGACCGGAAGGTGATCAAGTACGAAGAGCAGCACCACCTCCTTTTGTACCACACACACCCCATGCCCAAGCCCCGAAGTTACTACCTCGAGCCGCTGCCCCTGCCTCCCGAGGAGGAAGAGGAGGAGCCCACATCTCCAGTTTCTCAGGAACCAGAGAGAAAATCAGCCGAGCTGTCAGATCAGGGAAAAACCGCAATGGATGAAGAGAAGAAGACAAAGGGAAGGAAGCGTAAGACGAAGTCCAGCTCAAGAGTTGATGTAAGTAGGGGAGGCGGAGCGAACGGGGGCCCCTTAGCACCTGGCATGAGATCCACTCGGGCCCGGCCACATCGTGTCCCTGAAGACATTACTCAGTGTAGCACAAGCCTCACTGGAGCAGTTGCCCTAACCAGGTGCTGCAGCATGTACCTGGGTGGCACCCAAAGACACTTCACAGGTGACAGGAGTGAAGCTTTTGGTTGTCCCTCCTGCACTTTTAAGAACTGTTTAATTTTAGACTTGCATTGTGAATAATATCTCATTAATTGTTTTGGTGCCTCCTAATTTCCTTAGGTTTGAAACTTGCATTTTGAGAACCATAAAATTTAAGCCTCTTGCATATTAGGCATGTCTGAGATGATTGTTTTATCTTGGGGGAGTGATATCTGCACTCCATTCTCATGCAAAGCTCCACCTGCTGTTCTCTAGATAGAGTTGCACCTAACATAGCCATAGGATGTTCACGAGTATCTGTATTTTACCCTTCCATTGCTCCCTCTTGTATGCTGTACTTTACCATATATTCAGATTTCATAGAAGATAAAATAAACCTCAAATAAAAATAAGAATAAAACTTCTCACTTTCCTATTAATGTTGCCTACCAGCCATGTTTTCTAGAATGCAACAGAAATCTATCAGATGGTAATTTAGAAATAATTTTATAGAACATGAGAAATGGAGTTCCCACATAAATTCACCTGGAAAAAACCTTAGGGGAATTTGAAATACTTTTTCTATAAGAATCAAGGGTATTCTTGCTGCATGATGGGAAAAATAAAATACAACACAGTGTTCAGATATTGACAAGTGATCGTTATTGTTCACCTATTTCAAAACCAAGACGTATCTTTTCTGGCAGATAGCTTGGTGATGAATCCATCCATCCATTTTGGGTGTCCCTTAAATGCCAGTGCCTTCTCCTCATTTAGTCTCCCTACCAATATTTGTGTCCTGGAGGCATATCCGCAGGGTCCTGGCTGACACACCCCCAAATCTGGGCTGGCTTAGCCTTTCGGTCCCTGTGAATGGGCTTCCGTGCTTTCCAATGCAAAAGCCTTGAAAGCCATTTCATCACCCAAGCCAGTCTGGGAGTGTTCCCCCTCCTGACGCTTCCTCTTCTCACTAGGACATAGACTCTGATGCAACTGTGGGGAGCTAAGATGTAATTTCTCTTTCATCCTCTAGGGCTAGTCGAGAGAACAGAGACTGTGGGGGACGCGAGGTTCAGGTGCGACCCTGAGATACTCTGTACCTGCCGTAAGGGAGCGGGAGGCCCAGAGAACCAAAGGGGAGCCTGCCGCTTTAGGGTGCCGTCAGCTACCATCTCAGGAACGGTTCCCCAGCACCGGGGCCGTTCTGACGTAATTATCATCTGAAACCAAGGCATCAAGAGGGCCTGCTCAGATGAAATGATCAGAGGTCAGAGCAATTCAAGATGCTGCTTCAGCTGTGGACTTGTTAAATACCAGCGTTCTGAGTGTGACTTTAGTTTTAGAACCAAAGTCTGGTAGAGATCCTTTCCATCTGCCCGCTGCAAGCCAAGTACTTTTTAAGTCATAGAAAAATGTGGACTTAATCTATTCTCTGCAAAAACACTCATTTAAGACTCTTGCCTACCATATTCCTCTTTATGAAAACAGCCTTATACACAGGGGTGGAAGATGATCTTAAATAACTTAACGTGATGGATTTGCAGTAATCAGCTGTGTGGCATATTGGCTTAAGAAACTTTTATTTATATATATTTATTTTAAACTTTATGTTGAAGGAGTATCCACAGAGCAACATATACCGAGTGCCTCCGAATTACTCACCCATTTCCTCCCAAATGATGCACCATCCGCAGTCCACCTTGTGGGGCTACAACCTCGTGGGACAGCCCCAGCAGCCGGGCTTTTTCCTTCAGAACCAGTCTCTCCCTGCAGGTATGTGTCAAGGGCAGAGTCGTCTCCAAGATGAGAAACAGCCTGGGCTTCTCCTTGCCTTTAACGTGAAACCTTCATCAAACTCGAGCCTGGTTAACGTTTCTGTGAATCCCGCTGCTCCAAATGGTTTTCCCTTTTTCTAAAGTGAACTTTGAATTATGAGTTTCTGTACTGACTTTGGAATTTTCACCCAGTGTTAGAAGGAAATTAGCTACTGATCAGAATCTAATTTTTAGCATAGAAAGATTTATTTATTGACAGAGTGACAGAAAGGGAGAGGTCTTCCATCTGCTAGTTCACTCCTCACATGGCAGCAACAGTCAGGGCTGGGCCAGACCAAAGCCAGAAGTTCATTTAGATTACCATGTTGGTGGCAGGGGCTCAAGTACTTGGGCCATCTTCTGCTGCTTTCCCGGATGCATCAGTGAGGAGCTGGATCAGAAGTGGGACAGTCAGGACTCTTAACTGGCACCTATATGGGATGCCAGTGTGAAGCCAGTTGCCTAACCCTCTGCAATACAGTGCTGGCCCCCTAGTTTATAGCATATAAAGGTGACAAAAGTATTATGTTGTGAAACTTGAAATTGTTTCAGGTCAAATTCTTGTTAGAGTTTTAAAACATTAGTGTTGCACAGTGTCCTTTGTTTTCTTATATTGTGAACTTGAAATTCAAACTCAGAAACGTGTTTTTATTCAACATGTCCATAGAATATGTTCCTGATTTTAGCATTGCTTTGTTTCAAACCCAAGTGGCAACCGAGTGATAGCTCGAGCGAAGATTTTCTAAATAAAAACATCTCTTAATTAGAAATAGAAATGAGTAAGTTTTCTTTCTACATGAAAAATCACATTCATTAACATTAAAATCATTGGAGATCTCAATCTGCATTGTGTTAGGGAGTGGCTGTCATTCCAGCACATCTTTTTTATTCCTTTTCTGTGTTGTGATTTTTATTGTTATTTGAGTATGACATTTTTGAGAGCTGTGGAAGGAAAGTTTTGATTCTCGGCTTATAACAGAGGAGAATCCATATTTTGTGCTGAGTCAGTGGTTAGAAGGCCTGTCTGGGAGTGAGAGTCATAGGTTCAAATCAGCCTCTACCACTCCCTTGCTGTATAAACTTGACCACGTGTTAATTTCTCTGTGCCTCAGTTTGGTCATCTACTGAGCTTCCTGTTGTACCTAATCCTATTTTGGTTGCTGGGATACCGCAGTGAATGGAATGGAGAAAAACGCCTTTTTATTTCTTAAAGGATTTTAAAACATGAGTGAGTGTTTCACAGTGTCCTTTCTTTTATTGTGAACTTTTTTTTTTTTAAAGGATTTATTTATTTATCTGAAGGGGAGCATGAGCAAGCAAGAGAGAGATCTCTTCCTTTCACTGGTTCACTCCCCAGATGGCTGCAGTGCTGGGGCTGGCCCAGGCTGATGCCAGGAACCCAATCTTCCACGTTGGTGTCAGGAGCCCAAGCACTTGGGCCATCCTCCATTGCTTTCCCAGGCACATTAGCAGGGAGTTGGCCCACCTTTGACTCTGGCATCCTGTATGGGCACTGGTACAAGTTTCACCTGGTTCACTTCTGATCCAGCTCCCTGCCAATGTGCCTGGGAAAGCAGCAGAGGGTGGCCCAAGTGCTTGGCCGCTGCACCCACATGGGAGACCCTGATGAAACTCCTGGCTTCAGCCTGGCCCAGCATGGACTGTTGAGGCCATCTGGAGAGTGAACGAGTGATAGAATATTCCTCTCTCTCTCCCTCTCCCTCTGCCTCTCTGTCACTCACTCTCTCTACCTCTCCTACATCTGCCACTGCCACTGCCGCTACCTCTTTATGTAACGCTGCATTTAAATAAAATAAATAAATCTGTAAAAAAAGAAAAGAGAAAAAGCAGCAGCAGAGCTGTCACAACTTGGCAGAGCTCTGACATGGGGTGTCCACATCTCATGTGGCCGCTGAGCTCACTGTGCCATGGTGCGGGCCCCTTATTGTGAATTATAAATTGTTTATAACATTAAGCAGCTCAGAAATTTGATTCAGATCCTGCCTTATACATAGAATATGTTCCTGATTTTAGTATTGTTTTGGCCAAGCTCCAAGCAGATTTTATAGCTCAAGTGAAGATTTTCTAAAATTTATGTTACACATGTGAGGGATCTTAGGGTCATGGAAAATGTGTATTAGGAAAAATTTTTTGCATGGATTTCAAATTTTGGAGGACCCAGGTAAACTTAGCTCGTTCTACTTTTGCATAACTTTTTAAGGCATCCTTAAACACATGCCTATAAACTATTGAAAATGATTTTTAAAGGAACATGTGTGTATATTTATAAACCCTAGACGATAGGCTAACACAGCAGACACATTCAGTAAACGACCTTACAACATTCCTGCCTCAGAGTGTTTGTACCTGCTGCTGTGTGTGCCTGCAGTGCTCTCCCTCTGACACCTGTTTGGCTCACTGCCCGCCTCCATGGCATTTAATCATGGATCACTGTTAGCAAAGCCTCTGTCGACCACTGTTGTAAGTTGTAAACTACCCCTTCCCTACACCCCGTGTTGCCTTCTTTCTGTTTCTCCACAGAATTAGCAGTCGCTTACGTTTTGCTTGCTTTCTGCTGTTACTTGGTGCCCCTGACTTGTAAGCTCTGTGTTTTTCTCTGTTAGATTCACTGCAGTATGCCCAGAATGTAGAGCATCATCTGGCTTGTAGTAAGCGTTAGCAATACACCACTGAGTGAATGCATGCAGACTACAGAGAGCAAACTAGACCTATAAATGTGGAAAACAACCTATAGTAATTCTCTGTTTTGACTTTCTCTTTGTAGTTCCAAGATGCATCTGAGTATTTTAGTTTTACTTAGTAGGTACTAAAGTAAAACATGAGGACTATGAATTGAAGGCTAAGTAGTCGTAAAAGCTCATACCCTCTCCCTGTAGAGGTTTATAAATAAGCGTTTCTAAGAGGATGAACTTTAAATGTTAGATGATGTGTTAAAAGTTTTTGAAGAAAAGAATTATTTATGAATTTTACACAAATGATTTAATAGGTTTTTATTAAAAATGAATCCTATGAAGTTGTATAAAGTTGCATATGTATGAGGGTATAGCAGAAATCTTGTGTAAAAATGGAATTTTAAGTTTTTCTAATGAAAAAATTCTTGAGAAGCCAGCGCTATAGGATAGTAGGCTAAGCCTCTGCTTGCAGCACCAGCATCCCATATAGTGCCAGTTTCTGTCCCGGCTGCTCCTCTTCTGATCCAGCTCTCTGCTTGTTGCCTGAGAAGATGGTGGAGGATGGCCCAAGTGCCTGGGCCCCGTACCCACATGGGAGACCTGGAGGAAGCTTCTTGGCTACTGGCTTCTGATTGACCCAGCTCTGGTTGTTGCCATGCCACCATTTGGGGAGTGAACTAGCAGATGGAAGACCTTTCTCTCTGTCTCTCCCTCTTTCTGTCTGTAACTCTGCCTCTCAAATAAATTTAAAAAATTATTTAAAAAATTCTTGAAATTCATGCACATGAGAGGGTCTTTGGAAAAAGTTTGTATGGAAAATTATGAATGGATTTCAAGGATTGTTTTTGCACCAAAGTAAACTTAATTCCATTTTGCATGAACTTTTTGAAGTACCATAGTATGATTTCATTCGTACACAGTTTAAATGCAAAATAATCTTCTCTTACATCCACACACATCCATATCTTAACGTCCCTCCATATAGACATGCCAGTGTGACAGTTTTAAGGAAACAGAAAGATAATAAATACTAAATTCAGAATAGCATTTGGTAGGAGACAAAGGGGAACACAGTGAAGTAGAAGTAAATACCCAGAGAAGTTCAGATGTATTTATAACACCTTTTTCCTTTAATTGGCTCAGAGGTACAACATTATTAGAAGACTTAGGAAAAATGAAAAGACTATAAGCAAGTCTAATTTTTTTTTATTTGACAGATAGAGTTAGACAGTGAGAGAGAGACAGAAAGGTCTTCCTTCCCTTGGTTCACTCCCCAAATGGCCGCTACGGCCGGCTCGCTCTGCTGATCTGAAGCCAGGAGCAGGTGCTTCTTCCTGGTCTCCCACATTGGTGCAGGGCCCAAGCACTTGGGCCATCATCCACTGCCCTCCTGGGCCACAGCAGAGGGCTGGCCTGGAAGAGGAGCAGCCGGGACTAGAACCGGTGCCCATATGGGATGCAGGCACCGCAGCTGGAGGATTAACCAAGTGAGCCTCGGTGCCGGCCCCACAAGTCTAGTTATTTTGTTTGTTTTGTTTTGTTTTGTTTTGTTTTGTTTTGTTTTGACAGGCAGAGTTAGACAGTGAGAGACAGAGAGAAAGGTCTTCCTTTTTCCGTTGGTTCACCCCACCAAGTGGCCGCTATAGCCGGTGCGCTGCGGCCGGTGCGCTGCGCGGATCAGAAGCCAGGAGCCAGGTGCTTCCTCCTGGTCTCCCATGGGGTGCAGGGCCCAAGCACTTGGGCCATCCTCCACTGCCTTCCCTGGCCATAGCAGAGAGCTGGACTGGAAGAGGTGCAACTGGGACAGAATCCAGCGCCCCAACCGGGACTAGAACCCGGGGTGCTGGCACCACAGCCGGAGGATTAGCCCAGTGAGCCCCGGCACTAGCATCACAAGTCTAGTTTTTCACGTATATTTCCAGTACTTGCTTCAGTGAATGTTACCTTGCCACATGAACTTGACTTCGCATTGTTTTTTCACATGTTCCTCAAATGCTGCCGAATGACTGCAAATCCCTTTGCTGATATTAACAGGTTTTTGAGTGTTTACTTCTGACATACAATTTGTGTAAAAAAAAAACTTCTGTGAGATATTTAATGTTTTGTCTCATGTATAGACTGTGGTGAATGAGAGATGGGCATTTACTACTTATTCAGAGAATGTTGGAAATGTATTTTTCTAACTCAAGTGCATTTGAGAAATTATACATGCAGAAATTTTAAGAATTTCCTTTGGGTTCTTAATTATCCATATCATCAGTATTTCTGGTTTATTTGATTTTTAGACATCAAAAAAGATGGATTTTTATCCTTTGAATCATGGTATTTGAAGTTTCTGAACATTTCAAATCTAAAGTATTTTCGTGCCTCTCTACGGTAAAGTAGGCATTTCAATTCTGACGTGTTAAAGAAAATTTAAAAAGAATATGAACTTCAGATTTGTTTAAAATTACAAAAGACTGTCTATGACTGGCCGAGGACACTTGGCAAAATACAAGGCAAAAGACAATACCTTTTATGTCAGTAATTCGTTCCTGAGCGCCTTGCATAACTTAAAACCCACATACTTCTGAAGTTCTGCCAATTTCTCTTTGTTCCTGGCATTTTAGTTTATCAACCAAAGTGCAGATTCCATGATGTCATGTGAAAATAGTGTAATTCACTCCAGGGTCGTCCTCCCCAGTGTTTGGGGATTGCACGGCTCTTACACAGAGCTTTCTCACTTGGAGCAGGTGGGGCAGTGTGTTATTTTCCATTTTGCTCAGAAAGTGAGACATAGAAAGTGAAGTCGCTGTGTTTTGATGAACTACGGAAGACTTGGTTCTTTCACACACTCAGAAACCCCTTCCTTTTGGCTGCTTTTGCAGGCGGCTCCAGATTGGACCCTGCGGGCTCCTTCGTCCCATCCAATACCAAGCAAGCTCTGTCCCACATGCTGCAGCGGCGCTCGGGCGCCATGATGCAGCCGCCCGCCCTGCACACCATCACGTCCCAGCAGCAGCTGATACAGATGAAGCTTCTGCAACAGCAGCAGCAGCAGCGCCTCCTCAGGCAAGCGCAGACTCGTCCTTTCCAACAGGTTGGTGCAGACCCAGCCGTGGCGCACTCTGCCTTCCTGTAGGGCCTCTAGCTAGGGATGAGTTGCCTGCGTGTGTGTATCCCTGGGTACTTGGTTGAGTGCAGGTAAATCTGCTCACACAGGTGTCTAAATACCGTCTCTCCTTTGCTTTTTACTGTTGTCATTGATCAGATGAGAACTCGGACTGTCTTAGGCTGGTTAAGCATATGCCTCCAAACAAAAAGAAGTGCACGTGACTGTGCAATCAGTGGGAAGAAACCTTTTCTCCTTCAGATGAACTTGAGACAGTTCGTTGCCTGTCATATCTACCACCATGCTTTCTATGCCTGTTAGCTCTACTATCAGGTGTTATTTTTAGACATTTTCTTGAACCCTGGTGTTTCTTCAGTTTAGCTCTATATGGCTCTTGACACTTTTTGCATTTACTTATACGGTCTATAGCCAACAAAAAATAAATTTTGAACAACAGTCAGTGTATGGTCAATTCAATTCTTGATTTGTAGTATTTTCATTTTTATGTCTTATTGCCCAATTTTCTTTTCAAACAACAACTATGTTTAACCAAGTCTCAGTGAAAGTCATACTTAAGATGGACTCATGAAACCCATAAATCTATACAAACGCAATCAAATGCGTGAGGTGACTGTGACTTCTTTTTCTGGTTTCCGTATACCTATTTGTGTTTCCCAGGGTTTTTCCATTGGCTTGCACTATTTTGATGGTGATGATAGTAATAGCTAACACTATCCGAGCACTTACTATTTGCCACAGCTTTTCCAAACATTTTAAGCAATCCCATACCAACCCTGAGTTAAGTTGTGATCCTCAAATGGGAGTAGCCAATCAAAAATGTGTCCTGCTTTAAGAAAAACCACAAAACTTTGAAAATGGCATGAAGTTCAAATGCTTTCCAAAATATGCTCTGGGTTGCTTTCTAGGCATCCGGGCATGGCTGCATTGTGTAACTTACAGTGCTCTGCATTTAGACCACTTAAATGGTTCTTTTTTCACCTGACATACAAAAAGGATGAGAGAAGAAGCTAGCTGGACTCCATGCTTGTCTCTCCCTGAGTTCTAGCGAGTGCTTTATCTCCCTGGGTCTCAGGTAAGATGGGCCTAAACATATTTGCACGTAAATGATGAGAAGTTGATTAAGATATTTAAAAATCATTGCTTTTGCTTAATAAAGTAACTTGTTTGTAGTGACTTACTACTTCATTGGGATTTCAGTTGTTCTTGAGGTTGAACAAAAATAGGCAATTGTTTCAAATCCTGACTGAGAAAAGTATGAACTGGAAGTTGAGAATCCATGCCACTAGAAAGAATTGTCTCCCTTTTAAAGTAATAATCCCCCAAGTTAGATTTGCTTTATCTATTTTTCCAAATGTACCATTTATCACTCGGTCTAATTGTCCTTAACTGTAGCCCACTTTCAAACTGTTACTTCTAAATTCAGCTTTGAATTGCCCCAAATGATTTCTAGCATTTGGAAAAAGCTTAGTGGATCATTTATAGGTATATACTGAAGTACTTTACATTGTGTGTGGAAGAAATAGAATTAAAAGATGTTTATTTTAGTTGTAAATTTTTTTTTAAATCTCTGCATAGTTTTTTCATAATATGCATTTTCATGAACATTTTGAAGGCAGGCCCTTCATAAACACGGATTTCAGTTTTTTTGGTACTCAAACTTACCTTTTAATTCTGTTTTCCATGAATTTATTGATGTACACTTGTATGCCTTCCCTCAAGTTCATTTCCTGATATAAGCCATGACAAAAATTCTCCTAAAACAGTTTTTTTTAAAGAATTTAAAGATAGTAATGAGTGTCTGGAGAAGGCGGGCTTATGTCCTACAGTGTACCTGGGTTACACCGTTACTCCCACACCTTCCTCAAACCACTCAGAAATGCCTGATTCTATTGTTTTGTGGCAAGTATAATTTTAGTGTTGTGCCAATGCCAACTCTGTGGTCATGTTGGATTTTCTCCTTTTTAATTTTTTAACCTTTTAAGGTCAGAAATGCCTTCTTCAAAGAGTAAAAGCTCAATATCATATCAATGCCTGTACATTAATCCCCTCCCCCTGTATTTTTTTTTTTTGAACATTTGAGACTTGCTTTGGGGTCTCTTAAAGGCCTTCACAAGCAAATATCGTGGTTTATTTTTTTTCCCCTCTCTCACCATTCTTTAAGTGTTGGATCATTGAGGAAAATGTCACTCTTCTATGGAAGAGAAATGCATAGGTCATGCAGTCACAGGGTACAGTGGTCCTCCATGGAGTAAGCGAGGTGTACATGTATCATCTGCTGCAGTGCCCACTCCGAGGATGTTTTGAAGAAATATTTCATCTTTCCTCTCTCCTAACGGGCCAGGTGTGAATTAGTATTGTACATCAGATCTAGCCAAATTTGGTCTTGTGATAATCCTTCATAACTTAGAATAAAGGCAGGTTTTTATCAGCTACAGAGAGTATTGATAAATTGCTTTAACATGTGAAGCTAAGGACGATGCACTGACTTAATAAGCACCAACTAGTTCATGGTAGAGAAATGATACAGAAACACTGTTTCCAGTTTCGGCAGATTTTTTTCTCGGTGAGATACCTACATATGATATGAATTTATTTAGCTACATTAGTACTAGTAATGTACATTTTTTTTTCAGGTTTCAGCTTGTTGTAGAGAAAACTAAAAAAGACACAGGCTGAACATCCCTCACCCTAATTGAATGTTCCAAAATTCAAAACCTTTTCTGTGCCAACTGTCACCCCCATGTGGAAAATTCCACACGATGAAACTGCTTCATGCACAAAAAAATACAGAAAATATTGAGTAAAATTACCTTCCAGGCTATAAGTATAAGGCATATGCAGAAAATCAGTGAATACCATGTTTACCCTTGAGTTCCATCTTCTAGATGTCTCATCATGTATGTGCATATAGTCCACAATCAGAAAAATATATCTGAAATCTGAAACACTTCTGGTCTCAAATAGCTTGGATCAGGAATACTGAGCCTATATCAATTCTTCCTTTCCTCGTAATTTTCTTACTCCGGAAACACATGTTCTTAACTGTAACAAGCGTGTTGGAGAACCTCCATGTATCTTTGTCTGCAAAACTGATCTTGGACGTCCAGGAGGTGTTTTCACAGACTGATTAGCTTCTTGAGGCCTTGCATGTGACGGCTTCCTGGGCCAGTTGCCCCATAACCTGCTGGCTGCCCCTTTTCCTTATGACGTTAGGCATTGAGCCTAGGAATATATGTATATTTTTTAGCCTTTCGTCTACTCAGCACACAGTGGAAATCTATGCCTGTTTGTCAGTTGAATGAATGCCTGGTTTGAGTAGCTACTGCTGGAAGCCTCAGCTTCTGAGTAGCCTCAACCTCTGCAGTCTGATGTTGATTCATTCGCTCATCACAGCTGTTCCTCTGAGTGCCTGCAGCAGGCCTGACTACTGGGGTGACCTCTGCGGTGGGCTGTTTTCACAGCCCGAATGGGACAGAAGAGGCATCACATCTTGAACTGGGGAGGTGTCTCAGGCCTTAGAGTCCCCTTAGCCACTTCCCACCCAGGGGAAAGAAGTTAACAAATGCGGAAGTCACCCAGCTTGAGATGATACATGGCAGAAACCAGAATGCTACTATGACATCCCCCTTCCATCCCACTGCAGGGGCTGTTTGTGAGTTTCAGGCAGTTGTGGGATTTTCTTGTTACTGTCCATCATGACCCTCTTATACTTCCTCAGGAATGCATTAAGATACTATTTTAGTGTCCAAAAATCAGGGAGTAAAAGAGCATGGATGTTGTTAATGATTCTTAATCAAATAATTTGATGTCATGATTGTTATAATTGAATGTATTTTCTTTCACCTTTGATACATGTATACACGCACGAAAGATGCTTTGCCAAGGAAACCTTTTTTCATTCTTCTTAGTTAACAGTCTTCACCCAGGAAAGTAAACCCAATCAATGTCCATTCGTTGCCTCACTGTCTCTGATTTTGGTGGAACTCGGTGTAGTAGCTAAGTTAGGTCTCTGTGGCTCAAAGCCTCATGTGTAAATCAGAGCTTGCTTTTTTTTTATAGTGTGGTTGTGAAATTAATCATTTATGACATTTAACAACCCATAGGACAGTGCCTGGCTCATAGTAAGTGCTCAGAAAATGTTAGCAGCTATCCTTGTTGCTGTTTTATTAGTGTTATTTTTATGGTTTTATTTCAAAAGAAATTCCTGTTCATAAAGATTTTTATTTTACTATTTTATTATACTAAGCAATAAAAGATAATAAAAGCACATCAGATGCTTTATTTGCATAATTACATTAATTGTCCCTATTAAGATTGTTTTAACTCTCTTTTGTTGTTTACTTTTACTAATAGTCATTTTGGTTTCTTAGAGCAGTATATTTTTATGGTTTAAATTCTGATACAAAATTGTAGCAGCTTATCCCAATTTCACTGTTAAAAATTACTTTGGAAAAGACTTTTCTGCATATTCTGAGAACTATCACAGGTACAGATTATTGGCTATACCAGTGCAAAATGCAGCTTGAACTGTTTTCTGGTTACCCTTTTCTTATATGAGTTGTCTTCCTTCTGACAGCAGGAACCTCTACCCCACCCCCAGCACGTCAGTCATCTAGGGAAGGGGCTTTCTGAAGGAATCTTGTTTTGATGCAGGAAAATGACTCTATGCCCTGGTTTGTGGTATAGTTTTATCTGTATTTCTGCCTTTCAGTGCCCCAAAGTCAGTTTGTCATTCTTTGTAATAACACTAGACAGGATAGGAATCCCAAGGAAGATAGATAAACTGATGGAGACAAATGTTGAAAATCCTATTGGTTATAGGCTGCAGGTAATGAATCCTAAGTGTTCTCCAAGCAGTAAGGAGGAAAGTCTCTCTGTGGTGGAGGATACAAGTGGTGTTCCCCGGTTGAAGCTGGAAGTGACCTGTACAGAAATGAGGTCCAGCGACCAAGTCTCATCATTTGTGTACCCACATGAAGGAATCTGAAAACTTGAGGGAGGAAGGAAGGCTGAGTCAGTGCTTCCCACAGTGGTTGCCTCCATGGCAGAATTTAATCTGTGACTTCGTGAAGATGCCTCTTGGATTAACGGTCCTGTTTAGGTTGAGGAACCGCCTTTTGTTTGGTGACTGATCTCCCTTCCCAAGGGCATGGTATCACCCTAGAGTGTTTCCTTTCTCCGCCCCCTCTCCTTTTCAATGCTGTATTTGAAGAATCAGACAAGAATAGACAATAATATAACCACTAATGTACTCAACACTAATTTATTAAATAATGTTCTGTATTTGCTATAGATCATTTCTTCATTAGAGATGAATGAGGATCTTTATATTTCCTTTCATTTCCCTCCCTTCTCATATAGAAGTAATCACTATGATGAATGCAGTGTTTTGCTTTCCAAAGAATAGTTTTATACTTTTACTATACATTTTTTAAATATTGATTTATTTGAGAGGCAGAATTACAAATAGAGGGAGAGATAGAGATTCACTCCCCAAATGGCCACAACTGCCAGAGCTGGGCCATGCCAAAGCCTGGAGCCAGGAGCCTCTTCCTGACCTCCCTTGTGGGTGCAGGGACTCAAGCACTTGGACCATCCTCCACTGCTTTCCCAGGCCATTAGCAGGGACCTGGCAGTAGAACAGCCTGGATTTGAACTGGTGCCCATATAGGATGCTGGCATTGCAGGTGGAGGCTTAACCTACTAAGCCACAGAGTTGGCCACTTTACTTTGCATTTTGCACCCATCAACATAACCATTATATATTTCTACCTAACAGATTTGAAACTTGATTTAAATGGTCTCATGCATGTATTATACTGCTTTACATTTTTGTGGCTAATATTTGAATTGCATCCACTTGGTAGCTGCGTGAATATCATTGTTCCTGTTGGATGTGCTTACATTATGGACACTGACATATTATTTATCCATTCTTCTGATTCTGGTCATTTGCGTCATTTGCATTGTTTCCATTTTTTTTGTTACTGTTAACAAACCTATAGTGCACATTATTTTACATTTCTGTTGCACATGTAGGGGGTTTCAGGGTATGTACCTGAAAGTGGAAATGTTGATTTCATTTCCAAAGTGGTGCTAACTCCCCTCAGTAATAAATGAGCATTTTCCTTTTCCACACCCTCACTATTCCTTGATGTTGTCAGACCTCATTTTTTCCTATCAGCAAGTAAAATGGCATTGTATTGTGATTACTGGTGAGTTTCGGCATTACTTTGTTATTCATGTGTTTCCTTCTGTAAGTTTCCTGATCATATAAATTAAGCACATTTCAAATTCTTATTTGTTAAAGGTAGGCCAAATATTCTTGTTAAAACAAATATTGCATTTTAATAATTATCTTTAATACATTTACTCTGAGAGTAATTTATGTTCCTCTCAATGACAGATGAATGTAAGAGGTGGAAATTGAGCGAGTAAAATATGTCCTATCCTATGCCCTGTTATTTTGTCTCTAAGGTAGAAAAACACGTCCAGGGAAGTGGGTACTTTGCTTTTTATTTAATATCTGTAATTTCTCTGGTTGAATCATGAGGAGGGTACTGATTTCATTTGCTGCAATTAGGATTAGGCAAATCAGAGGGCACTTCAGAAAGTTCATGGAAAGTGAGAATTGAAAGATAAGTGTATTTGTGTTCAAAAATTTTTCAAAACCTATGTATCATTTTTTTTAAAAAATTTTATTTGAAAGACAGAATTACAGGGAGAGGTAGAGACAGAAAACAAGAGGTCTTCTATCCACTGGTTCACTCCCCAGATGGCCATAACAGCTGGAGCTGCACCTATCTGAAGCCAGGAGCCAGGGGCCCAAGGACTTGGGTCATCTTCTACTGCTTTCTCAGTCTATAGCAGAGAGCTGGATCAGAAGTGGAGCAGCCGGGACTAGAACATTCGCCCATGTAGGATGCTGGTACTGCAGGCCAGGGCTTTAACCCACTGAGCCACAGAGCCGGCCCCACCCTTGTATAATTTTTTCATCATATGTATTTTCATGAATGTTTTGAAGAGCCCACATATCCAGGATTTTAAAAAAATCTATTTGCAAGTAAATTTGCAATTTAATTTTTCACACATTTTAAAGGATCCTTGTAGGATAACCTAGAAGATAGCTTTATGTTTATGAAAGAGGTCAGAAGATGGGGTGGAAGAAAGGTAATGCCGCTAATGAGAGGGTGGTGTTTGGGTCTGAAGATCAGTGCACAGAGGTGGTTAATTATGTATCTATACCCAGAAGGGTGAGAACTGATTCCTGTCTTACTTTGTTGGGACGGTTATCCAATGTTTTCTAATCTCTCATATTCTAAAATGCTTTTTCTATAAGGGTCGAAGATCTTTTGTTTACTTTCTAACTCTAGAACTCACATTAGTGTATCCCTTGGATTGTGATTACAGATGTTGAAACAAGGGAATCACTGACCTGAGAAATACCGGGTTTTCCTAAATCAACTTCCCCGGTAGAGGGTAAACAGTGGGGGAACATGAGTGTCTACTAGAGTTGACTGAACGTGTGGTTAGCCTGAAGCTGTGTTTGCACTTGCATTTCCTGCGCGGGGGACTATCTTTAGTTATGTCCCCCAACAGCATATCACCTACTGACCTGCTCACTTAAGGTCTCGTCTTTAACGTTACCCAAGTGTCCTGGGCTGGCTGTTGGCTGAGAAGCGATCTGGCCCTGTGTTGCTCGCGCTGGGTTCCCACATCCCTTAGCGGTAGCACGTGTCTTTGTCTGATATCTTCTTTTATGTCACCATACAGCTTCCAGGATGTCCTATTCTGTTTTATGAATACTATCATATTATTTACCAGTGTCTCTGTCTGTAGTGAAGTCGTTTGTCCTATGAATTAATAAAACTTAGTGCCGGGATTTTCTAGTCTTGATTCCCTGAAATGTTATTTTTAAATGAACTATTTCATGTGTATTGTGGCTACTCACATCATTAGGCTAAAAAATCTTATCTGTCTTGTCTGCCGTTTCTTGCTGTCCCCTTTCCGTAGGACTTCTGTAGCTCTGCTGTCTCCCTTCTGGAAGACTTTGACAACATAATGGTAACACCCCTGCTGTCATTCCTTTTCCTTTCTTTTCTTTTCTTTTTTTTTTAAGTTAAGTTTTGTAGCATCACCCCTTGAACATCAAAATGAGAAGAGGGTTTTCCTTCTATAGTTGGTAATAATGATAGTCTTCATTTCACTGTTCCTCACTTGGTGTATGTTTGTAACAGAATCATGAATGCATTAACCATATTCGATGTAATGGAGTTTATTTCTAAAAATTGCCCCTTTGATTGCCTCATAATCTTCATCCTAAATGTGTATGATATAGAAACCAATAAGTGTCCATGGCCTGGGCTTGGAAGTGTAGAGCAGTTCATGCATCTTCATTTTCAGTCCTGGTTTTGAACCCATCTATTCCTGAGCTCTTGCTTTTCTCTGTGGTAATTTACATCATCCGTAGAGGAACGCATGGCATGCAGATTCTTAGGCCAATGCAAGATAATGAAAACTGTGGTTATGTCATTACATCCCACTCACTGGCTCTTCTCAGATTCTTAACACAATGCATCATCTCTATTTTCTTTCCGGTATGGAGAAGGTGTTTTTTTGAGCATAGGTCTGGTGCATGCATGTCGTAAGATTTCATCTCGACTGCTTTGCCTGGGCGAGCTAAGAATGCATGTTTTGCATTAAATTACTTATAGGTTTCTGTATCAGGTAGCCAACCCACAACATAAACTCAAGAAGCATTACAATAAAAAAGAGCACACATCTCAGATGTGAATGTAAGTCAACTTGTTTCACTGCCGTTTTAATGGGTAACGTTTTTATACACTGTGAAAATATCCTTAATTGCCTGTTTACATCTCGGAAATGTTTAGACTATTAACTACTTCTTAAATAGGCAGTTTCTCCAATAGTTACATCAGCAAAGGAAAGTTTGAAAACTTTTCTGAAACATCTCAATTTTTCTTTATTTTTTGGTGTGCAGAGAGCAGGTGAGGATTTAATTTATTTAAAATCTTGAATTATTCCATTTAAAATTATTTTGGAGATATCTTTGTTGTAGGGCTTTTATTGTTCAGATGATAATGTAGTTCATATAGAAAATGATTTACATCAATTATTATATTTTTATGACAAAGTACTGATATACACAAAATATTTATCAAGCATTTAAAGTCAAATAAAGATTTTATGATTCAAATTAATGGAAATACGTATCTTTACCATTTTTATTATTCTCATTTTTCTTTAATATTGTCCTATGTTATTAAACTTTCATGAATATGTATTGAACCAGTTGTTATATTCAGACTTTATGGGCACGTTAATATAATATATGGTAAAGCTTCATTATGGGGTGAGATACACTTGATTTAAGACAAATCTGTTTTCTGACAGTTAATGTTATGATTAATTCATTGCCTGCTGAGTTATATTTGCAGTGAGAATTTTATAAAAGATCAAGCAAAACTGGTCAGCAGGTTCTCTTATAATCATACAATTTTCTGTGTGTCTATAGTCTGCAATCAAAACAGACCAGAAGGAGCATAACTTCTGGTTCACATCTGATACTGTTTTAGCTTTGGGAACATTACTCCGTAATTTCCTGACTAGGAGTCATAAACAAAACCCTTTGAGCTGGGTGAGTGGTAGAGCATTACCCACTTGTTTTTATTGTGTGCCTTTTATTATTTCTTCCAAATCAGTTGTTTTCAGAAGGAGAGTCACAAAACCAGACTCTGGTTTTCCAGATACGTACAGCTTGCCTCTCTACTTATGAACCCTGAACGCTATGTCTGAGTTACTAGGTAAAGATTTGAAAAGAAGCACTACACGTAAATGGAGTTCCTGCTGAATGTAGTGTTGACTGAGTGCTAATAGAGGCGTAGTCAGTCCTCCCTTGGAAAGACATCTTCCCATTCAATGAGTTGACCGAGGGAGAGGGAGAGGGAGAGGGAGTGGCTGCCAAAGTGAAGGAGACCCAGAGGCATGACAGTTGTGTGTGAGGGTGATTTATCAGAATTTTAAGCTTACTGGATGCATTAGTTGCAAATCATGCAAGAGGCCTTTAAGTTAACATCTCTTACACCCAGATACTTCTCCAGTCTGATAATAAAAACAGCAACCTGAGAGAGAGAATTGTTCTTAGAACGGCTAGGAAAGTGAGTCCATATTGAGTGTCACAGCTTCTTTAGGAGTTTTTAGAATGTGGACATTTTAGAAATGACAGCAGACTTTTTCTTGGAGAGGCAAGCCCAAAGCAAAGTGCATTAAAACAAAGCAAAGATGCCATGCGTAGGGATTTGCTTTAGATAGCAATGTAGATATGGACTTATGTAATTATTGGGCTCTTTCTCTGAGCCACAAGAGTTCAAGCAGATCCCTCTTAGTCACAAATGCTCCATCAAGAAACCAGATTCTGGGGCTGCCCTTACATACACACACACCCCTAAGAAGTTAATGTTGCTGCTAGTTATTTCCAATAAGCAGAATAAGAGAGAAATTGAGTTACTCTCCAGATACTAATGTAGGCAGGAAGAAGAAAGCTTTAGGATGATAAATGCTGAAAATTATGGGGCAGTTGGAAAGTACTTGGTAAAGTAATTTATACTGAAATATAAATTGCATTTGACTTCTGGATTTCTTAGTTAATGGAGACATTAAATTAAATCTTAGTTTATTTCAACAGATATTTTCTTAGCACTTAGTGTGTGCCAGACACTGTGCTAGGAACTGATTGAAAATGAATGAAACAAAGCTTAACATTTTTTCCAGAAAATAGCAGACAACTGCAAGGGACCATATGTCTGGATTTGCAAGACGTGGTGTCATTCTGTCTGTGTGGCCCTGGCCTAGCCCAGTCTGGTGATAATTCTGTAGACTGGTGAACTGCAGCCACACCATGCCCACCAACATTCAACATCTTTTGATAATTCTGTCTTTAGTTTCCTCGTGCATTCCCACATGGTGGTGCTGGGTTAGTATTTGGAAAGTCAAGTTACTAAGGAGCTTTTCTTACTCATTTTTTCCTCAACAAATTGAACTGTTTCTTCAAATTAAAATAATATGTTGCCAACATTATTCTCAGGGAAGCACAGGAAGCTGGGATCCATTGCAATGTAGCAGAGGAGGTGAGGCCAATGCCTTTCAGAACAAGGTGTGATGATCAGGCGGTGCACAGAGAACTCGGGGAGAGGCAGCCAGCTGGGTGCGTTGGCACAAACACCTGCATTGCTTCCTAAGCAATATGTTAGGGAAAATCGTAGGTAGGGAGGAACATAACATGTTCATTTACAAAGAGTTCATCTTTAGACACAAATAGTTGATGTGCATTTTAGTGTCACAACTGTGCTTCAATTTTTAATTCTGTCCTCCATGCTTCTTTTAGAGTTAAGTGCTTTTCCTTGAATATTGGTTTTTTATTTAAAAAAATGAAAATATTTTCAGATTATATTCTTTTTAATATTAGTTTATTTGAAAGGCAGAGTTACAGAGAGGCAGAGAGAGTTAGAGAGAAAAAAAGAGAGAGGACTTCCATCTGCTGGTTCAGTCCCCAAATGGCTGCAGTGGATGTAACTGAGCCAATTGGAGCCTGGAGCCAGGAGCCAGGAGCTTCTTCTGGGACTCCCATGTGGGTGGAGGGTCGAAGGATTTGGGCCATCTTCCTCTGCTTTCCCAGGCTATAGCAGAAAGCTGGATGGGAAGTGAAGCAGCCGGGACTCGAACCAGAGCCCATATGGGATGCCAGCACTGCAGGCAGTGGCTTTTCCTGCTACACCACAGTGCTGGTCCCTAGATCATATTCTTAAACCTTTGTGATCCCAGCGAATACTTGTTGATGGAGGAATGTTGCCTGGTAACTGAAGCATATACCTTATTAATATTCTAGTTTCTGACCTGTCCCCCAGTATAAATTATTTTTATAAGGTTTTTAATAAGCACAGGAAGAGTACAGAGTTGGAGAGATCTGCTTTGTACATCTGCACACAGCTGTCATGTAGAGATCACATCCCATTTCCTTCAAAGTTGAAACAGGACCTGGGTATTCTAGGTGACCTGTTGATTCCAAAATTCTTACATATAATTAATTTGCTTTTATTTTCTGTAAAAATCATAACATACATATATTTGTCCCCACAAAGACAACTGTGTTTCTCAGGGTCCTTTATATGATGCTAACGTCAAGGAGTACTGGATCAGCAGTGATAATTAGAGGGGTTGTTGACTTAAGGATTCTGTGGCATAGTTGTGACATGGGTTCTCCTGGAGGGCTGTTTTTATTAGACCCAAGCAAATGGAGAGAGAGTTGTATTTAAGATGTTAAAGAAACTGAAGGTTGGGGACATATTCGTGGTACACTATTCTAAAAGGTTAGGTTCTTGGTGAAGCTGTTATGTACTAATAGCAGGTGCACTCAGATATTTGTGTTTTGTCCACTTCTGGATGGATAGTCCCTTTTGGAGAGGCTGAAGTTTGATCCATGGTCCCAGGTGATCATATGTAGGGGCGTCAGAGAAAGCACCTAACTGCCTGATGTATACATTTGGGTTCAGTATCTCATTAACAAGTCCTAACAGACATTCTCCTATTGGTTTCATACTGGGTGATTTTAATAGACAACAAAGCATTTCCATATTTTCATCCTGTGTGTCACATATGGCAGTGTCTGATTTTCAGTGGAAAGTGCCCTGGGTGTGCAGTCCCAGTCCCTGAGGTGAATCTGACTGTGGCTTTGCCAGGGCTGACGGGGCTGCTTAGGCCTTGTGCAGGCTGCCTGGCCTGCTAGGATACTTGGGGGCTTTAAGCTTGGTTTTCCCTCTCTGAAGAACATGGGGATAATACTCCTTCTCTTCAGAGTTCTTGTGAGAAAAATAAGAATGAGAAACCCAGGCCCTAGTATATAATAAATTTTTTTTAAAGATCTATTTATTTTTATTTATTTGATAGGCAAGAGTTACAAAGAGACAGATCGGGTGGGGGATTCTTCCAGCTGCTGGTTCACTCCCCAAACGGCTACAATGGCCAAGGCTGGGCCACACCTGGAGCCAAGAGCTTCTATAGTGGCAGGGACCCAAGGACTTGGGCCATCTTCTGCTACTTTTCCAGGTGCATTAGCAAGGAACAGGATTGGAAGTGGAGCAACCGGGACTCAAAGCCCCACAATAGATTGATTGATTGATTGATTGGTTGGTTGACAGAGTGGACAGTGAGAGAGAGAGACAGAAAGGTCTTCCTTTTTCATTGGTTCGCCCTCCAATGGCCGCTGCGGCTGGTGCACCGCGCTGATCCAAAGCCAGGAGCCAGGTGCTTCTCCTGGTCTCCCATGCAGGCTCAGGGCTCAAGAACCTGGGCAATCCTCCACTGCACTCCCGGGCCACAGCAGAGAGCTGGCCTGGAAGAGGGGCAACTGGGACAGAATCCGGCGCCCCGACCAGGACTAGAACCCAGGGTGCCAGTGCTGCAGGTGGAGGATTAGCCTATTGAGCTGTGCTGGCCCCACAATAGATTGTTAACAATCATTGTTGTTCTCCCTCTCTCTGTCTCTCTCTCTTTTTTAAAAAAGATTTATTTATTTACTTGAAAGAGTTACACAGAGAGAGAAGGAGAGGCAGAGAGAGAGAGAGAGGTCTTCCATCCAATGGTTCACTTCCCAATGGGCTGCAGTGGCCGGAACTGCACTGATCCAAAGCCAGGAGCCAGGAGCCTCCTCCGGGTCTCCCACACAGGTGCAGGGACCCAAGGACTTCAGCCATCTTCTACTGCTATCCCAGGCCATAGCAGAGACCTGGATCAGAAGTGGAGCAGTCAGGACTCAAACTAGCGCCCATATGGGATGTGGGCACTGCAGGCAGCGGCTTTACGCACTATGCCACAGCACCGGCTCCTGTTCCTCTTAAGCTAAAGTTTATCCCTTTCTCTCTGCTAGAAATACCTACACCATTTTCCAGGCACATTAAGATAGTTTTATGGATCCATAATTCAGCAACAGTTTTTAAAATGAGAACACTTGTTGTAAGATGATAGTAAAATACCTATAGTAAACCTCATTCTGTATAATTAGTAAGTCTTGGGGAAAAACCCAGGGGTGGTGGGAGGCTAGGGCTCTTTCTATGATTATCACTGTGAGCGTTCATGAAATATCTTATACCACCAAAACATAAAAACACACATAGAGCTGCCTCTATGAGTGTATTTTCCTAAGGCCAAAACATGTATTAAATTAACATGTATTATCTGGTGAACAGATAATAACTGGTTTAATTTTATACTGTGTTACAATTCTATGTGTACAATTTTTGAATTTTTTATTATAGCTGATTATTAGAGTCAGAGTGGGCACTGAATGTATCCTTTGAATATATGGCTAAATAGGCAGTGTTTAGGTCATTGTGAAGAAAATTTTAAAAATTATGAAATTTTTATTTGCCATTTGGCTACACCACCACTTTTTTTTGGCACTGTGTGATGTTGCCCTGTGGTTCCAGATTTCATACTTGGAGGATCACGCCTTTCACCCCAGAGGAGCATTTGCTATACTTTGGAGTATACTGGGAAGCATCCGAGAACTTCTCTGCTGAGCAGAACTTTGATCGCTAAAGCTTGTCTTCATGTCCATGCAGTCATGGGGAACACACACTCCTCTTAGAAGAAGAGCTCAACAGTCTATACATATGTAGGAACTTGATGAGACATAGGATTGAATGCAGATTGAATATTCATGCAGTGAGACTTGGTGTCAGGGGTTATTGGGATTATTGACTGGTAGCTCACATCAAGCCCTTGTCATTAGGAATCATGGCTTTGCTTTGGCTTTGTTTTCCAGGGCCAGCCGGGGGACCAGGCTGCTCTCTTTGCTGCACAAGCACGGCCCTCCCTCCAGCTCCCTCAGTATCCAGGGCTGCAGCAAGCACAGGTACCCACATTTGCTTCTTTGGTGATGCTGGGACTTCTCATTCTCTCATTCTCTCTCTCTCTCTCTCTCTCTCTCAAGTGAGAAATCAAGTAAATATGATATCAACTCCCTGTGGAATCAGAAGTTAGTTACTTAGAGCTCACAATTGGCATTTCAGGAAAGCATTACCAGTAATTGCAAACAATTCTTAGGTTTGCCTGACTAAGCAGTATAAAGTATTTTAGGAAACTCTTCAATTAAAAATGTAAATAAATTCAAGCTTCTATATTGATGATGGTAGAAAACTGAAGTGCTTAGTCTTGGAGCTACTTATTTTGTTACCATATATAATGATGCAATTCATAATTGAAAATATTGTATTTAAAGGTAGCTTCAATGAGGAAATGTATAGAATAAGAAGATAATGGGTCCTGGAATCTGATCTTGGCACAGTTCCTGGCACCTTGCCCACTGTGTGACATTGTGCAAGTTAACTTTGAGCTGTGATTTCCTTTTCTGTAAAACAGAGTGGAAAGATGTGGGGATTTAAGACAAATTCTTGCACTAGCATATATGCTATAAGGAAAGCCAGGGTCAGGGCACTGAGCCCTTCAGCTTTGATCCACTCATGCTGCCTGCCAGAAGTCCATTACACATCACTCCGACTTCCAAGTCCAAGGCATTCAACTACCTTAAAATGTTGTTCTTTGAGGATTTGAAGAGCAGAGTTCTACTTTAATTGGCATTCTGTTCTGTAAATTGTATCTAGTGACCCAACAGAAGCTTAGGGCTACTTAAGGCCTCAAGATTAGTGAAATAAATACTCATATTGATTAGAAAAATTAAGTATTCAGATTAAAGCTAGAGTGCTCAAATGGGCAGCAGTCCAATCAGGACCCTTTGTTCCTGGTTCAGGTATTAGTAGTTTTTGTTTTTTTCTGTGATTTTTTTTTGGGGGGGGGGGGAGGGTGGAGGAATGGGAATAGTTACAGTTACGTTTATCACACCCGAGGGAGGTATAGTCTTGTATCAGGGAAGTATACTCCATTATCTTAATTTACATTGAGCATGAGTAGTTTCCTGGCTACTTTTGCAAGTGATATTACTGATGCTGTGATCTGTTAAACATTAATGTCATCTACGCACTCCAGGTATGGATGATTGCCTGACTACTCCGATATAGAGATATGCCCATACTCCCCTCACAATAGGAAGTTGATCTTCAAAGGCCAATTTAATCAAGTGAGGGTTCTTATTTTTAACTTGCGGCTTCTGTTGGATCATTATGTATCAGTTCATTCTAGAGCTTTCTGGCTGGCCTCCCTGCCCCCAGAGCAATCCTTCTCATGTTCTGAGTCTGAGCCTTGGAACAATGAATTTCAGAGAGGGCCTCCTGGGTTTGTGTTTCCCTGGTGCGCCTTAGTGCCAGGAGATCAGGGAGGTAGATCAGCTCTGACTTCTGCCCTGGTGCCGTCCTGCAGACCATGCCTCAGGGCTATACGATGTATGGAACCCAGATGTCTTTGCAGCAGACAGCCCAGCAGCAGGCCGGCAGCGTGGTCCTGTCTCCCAGCTACAACTCCCGGGCCTACCCAGCAGCACATTCCAGCCCTGCACTGATGGAGAGACTCCGGCAGATTCAGCAGCAGCCCGCCAGCTACGTTCAGCAGCAGACCTCGCCCTACCTGCAACCCTTCCCAGGCTCTCAGAGGTGAAGCCGCGGAGACACGGTGGCAGCCGTGAACGCTCGTGTCCTTGTCTTCGTTGTGCTTCTCTAGGGCACGGCGCTCTGTTACTGTTTTCCTGAGTGTTTGTGTTTGAATTCTGCCCTGTTGTTTTTTTAGTAGCTTCTTGATACAGGGCAAGAACAAGAAGTGCCACATCTCACTAACTTCACTCCAGGCCTCTGTGCTTTGCCTCTTTTATTCTGTGGCGTCGATGTCATAACTTTTGGATGATAACACTATGTTTAGTGCCAATGTTTTTCCCTTTTTCACTTCTTAGAAGTTTTGTGGTTGTTAAAAATATCTGAGAGAGGAAACTATTCAATATTGTAAGCAGTGCCTTAGAATTTGTTGATCGGAGCCATTAAATTTAGGATCGCAGTACTAAAGTGTGCATAGAGCTCAGAGAGTTTTGTTATTACTGGGTTCCTACCTTTTACACTTCAGGGATGACTTTCAAAAAAGGATCCTAATCGGCTCTGCTCAGTTCTTGTTTTACTCATATCCCTCACACGTAGATCATAACTGCACTGTTACAGTTGCTGCCAACCACAAGTAGTTATTCAAATTTAGACTACTTAAAATTAAATTTAAAGTCCAGTTCCTCAGCCCCACTAGTCATATTTCAAGTGTACGGCAGCCCACTGTGGACAGCAGGGCCAGCTTTACCATATATGACCTGTGCAGTCACACGGGATGTTGTGTTTTTCTCTGAGACCTGAGAATCATGTAGCTGGCTCTGGTGGCTTGTGGTTTTCTTACTGGATGGTGCAGACAGAAAACCTTTCAGGCATCATAGAAAGTTCTATTGGATGTTATCCAATAGGTTGGAATTATCTAGAAGAATTTAAGTTTCATGCAAAACTTTACACCCTTGGCAGATAGCAACATAGTTCCTCTATGTAAGCATCAACAGATAGTTGATTTTTTGGAAAGCTGGCAATACTTGTGGCAGCCCATTTGGCAAAATATGTGAATTTGGAAACCCTACATTATATTTACTGTTTAACTGGCAGCATAGCATAGCATGGCTCAGGAGGGTGAACTTGAGAGCCCAGTGCCTAACTTATAAGTGTCCAGTTAATGTCTATTATTAAAACTATTTTATGGAAGTAATTTGCACACAATTGCAATTTTTTCCAAAGTAGTTTGCCTGCTGTTCTTTTTCAAGTGGTCACATCTGTTTTTTTAACCACTGATCTTGATGCTATTTGAACCATGCAGATGACTGAACTGTGATAGTTTGTGGACATGTGTCTTGTGCTGGTGGTGCAGGTTAAAAATTTGACAGTACACTTGGGCCTGAAAACAAGTTGCATTTTATTTATTTATTTATTTATTTATTTTTTGCCAGATTGAACCATCAGGCTCTACAGCAGAGCCCTCTGGTGGGTGGAGGAATCGACGCTGTGCTGACTTCCGCACATCCCAACCTCCCCTCGGTGCCCCTGCCTCAGGACCCCATGAGGCCCCGACAGCCGCAAGTTAGACAGCAGCAAAGACTCCTCCAGGTATTGGGCGGGGAGGTGAGGGCAGTGCTGTCACCCGTCACACAGGGCCAGTACGCAGCAGCCCTGAGCAATGAGAGACACTTGAGACTAATTGCCTACTTCCAAGGAGCCCTGTGCATTTGCCACTGGGAGCTAAACTGGTGCAGTTTGCTTCCGACTTGGGGGCAAGAGTTTTCTCTGTGCTTCTCCAGGTCGAGGGCAGAGAAGTACCCTTTTGCAGAGCATCTTCTTCTTTCACGAATGTTTGGGGGTGAGGTGGGTAGATGATGCCTTTATTTTGATAGGAGAAGCTTCAGCTTACCTCATCACTATTTAACTAGGGGCCGTGTAATTTGAATATACATTTCATATATATGATTAAAAAAACCTGAACTGTCTAGGACTTTCATTGGATTCCTAGAGAGGTCTGTAATCCAGAACAGTTTCTGTAATGCCTCTAGTCTGATTAGGCTGTGGAACTGGAGGAACATAGGATGGATATTTCCTCCTATCTCTGTTAGCAGGAAGCTGGTTCTCAGGATTCTGAGGTGCACCTGGGAGGCAGCAGGGGATAGCTCACATACTTGCGTCCCTGCCACCCATGTGGGAGATCAGATTGAGATCCAGACTCCCACCTTCTGTCTGGCCCAGTCCAGGCCTGTAGTGGGCATTTGGGGTGAACCAGTGGGTGGGAGATCTCTTCCTCTCTGTGTGTCTCTCTTTGTTTCTCTGCCATTCTAATACAATGAAAATCAATTTAGAATCTAAAGAACCATTCTTCACTTATCTAATAAACATGTTTAAGTCTCCCAGTAAAAGATTTCTCCCCTTGACACGATCTTGATCTAATTTCCTTGTTCACGGAGTACAGACTGGTCTGCTCACCTGTGCCTTTCGTTTTCATTGTTACTGCCTTAGAGATTTCCTGGTGAGACTGTCCAGTGGTTCCAACTTGAGTTGCACTCTTATGTACTAGAAAAAAAGAAGAAAACACCAGAAGTGGGGAGTCTGGTAGAACCGGGTGTGGAAGGGTTGGTTGTGCTTTCTGTGCGAGCTGGGTGGAAGTAGACCTGCCATGCAAGAAAAGCTTGCAGGGTAGCTTCCGTACGTCAGCCTTGACGCTGTCGGAAGGAAGGGCAGAAAGAAAATCTCCCCTGAGAATTTGAGCCATAAGCACAAAGGGGTTTGTGGTCTGAATTCAGGTTTGTTCATGAAACTCTGGTTGGTACCACCTGCAGGCAACAAGCAGAAGCCAATATAAAACCTCTGTGGAGCTGGGCTTCACAGTTAGGATGTAACCTAACTGTGACCACTGTTGACCTTTTGGAAGAAAAGTTGTGTCACAAAATTGCTTAGACTGACTTACCTCAAACGGTAGAGTTAGAAACATCAGGGAATTCCAATTCAATCCCATCAAGGTGGCATGTACCAATGCCATCTCACTAGTCCCGGATCAATTTCTGTTCACAATTGATTATAATGATAGGACTAAGAGCCAAAGGGAGCACACAAACAAGACTAGTGTGTGCAAATACTAACTGATAGAATCAAAAAGGGAGAGAACGATCCAACATGGGAAGCGAGATACACAGCAGACCCCTAGAATATCAGGTGTCCTAAACAGCACTCTGGCCTCAGAATCAGCCATGAAGGCACGTGGATCTGGCTGAAAAGCCCATGAGAGTATTACAGGCATGGAAAGCCAAAACACTCTGGCAAAAAAAAAAAAAAAACAAAAAACAAACCTAAATAAATAAAGATCTCTGTGAGTGAGATCCCAGTGAAAAGAACAGGTCTTCAAAGAAGGAGGGTACCTTTCTCTGAAGGGAGGAGAGAACTTCCACTTTGACTATGACCTTGTCTAAATAAGATAAGAGTCGGTGAACTCAAAAGGCTTCCATAGCCTTGGCAACTCATGACAAAAGCCTAGGGTGATTACTGATGCCATAAACAAGAGTGTCAATTTGTTAAGTCAACAACAGGAGTCACTGTGCACTTACTCCTCATGTGGGATCTCTGTCCTTAATGTGCTGTACATTGTGATTTAATGCTATAACTAGTACTCAAACAGTATTTTTCACTTTGTGTTTCTATGTGGGTGCAAACTGTTGAAATCTTTACTTAATATATGCTAAACTGATCTTCTGTATATAAAGAGAATTGAAAATGAATCTTGATGTGAATGGAAGGGCAGAGGGAGAGGGAAAGGGGAGGGTTGCAGGTGGGAGGGAAGTTATGGGGGGTGGGGAGCCATTGTAATCCATAAGCTGTACTTTGGAAATTTATATTCATTAAATAAAAGTTGAAAAAATTGCTTAGATATGGTGATCTGTTTGGGGAGAATGTTGCCTACTAATGGCCAGAACCACTCACCGCATAGATGCTATCTGAGAGATGGTGAACTCTCTCTCTAAATCTTCAGTTTTGTCATCAGTAAAATAGAACTAATCATAGTACTTGTGCATTAAATGTGAGGAGTAATTAAATAAGAAAATGCAATTAAAGTACTAGTTGGTGTTGTTACTATTAATATGACCTTTAATATTCGAGGGTATTCCCTTAAGTCAATTTTTTTCCTGTGCTCTGAGGATATATTTCAGAATTTTTAATATTTATGTTTTCAGTTGTTCATGTTCTTGGGGTCCCTGTGCCCAGACTTCTGCTGGAGGAACATTATCATGTGGTGAGAAATGCTATCCAGCAATAACTATTTATTACTTTGCTCTAAAGAAGATGCATAATTTGCAAGCCAAGTTGGAAAAATGCAAGGGATTGAAAAAAAAAAAAACAACTGGGGGCTGTCACCACCAGAAATGTTTGAATGAGGCCCCTTTAAGGGTCACTGAGACAGAACAACTGTTTACATTTCTTCTTTGTGTCCGTCCTGGTGCTTGTCTAGTCTGTTTCCTCTCTGGCTTGGAAGTGTTTGCCAAGCTCTGTGTATTTGAGCCAGTTTTGTTGCTGATGGGATTTCTGATTTTATGCTGGTAGTTTTTGCTGGAGCTTTCCACAGAGGTTAGTCTGCATCTTGGAAAAAAAAAATCTAGCCCTCAAGAGGTCCTCTCGGTGTCACAGGGAATGAAAAGAGAACCCCTGAGCAGTGCTTGTCTAATCTGGTAGTGCAGGCTAGGACAAACCACGTGCAAGGGCTAAGGACATGAAGGGAGTTGAAACAGCACAAAGGGCATCTCTGGACAGTGGAGGATGGTGTAGACAGTCAAAGAGGTCTTGGGCTTTGTCCTCTGAGAAGGCTTTAAGAAAGAGCAGAATTGGATCTAGCTCTTTTTAAAAAAATTTTTTAAGGAATTTATTAATACATTAGATTCTTAGGGTCATAGCAAATGCATGATAATCAATGCAGTACAGGTTTCATGTTGAGGTGATATTAATACAGAGAACCCACTCCATACGCTTCATGGGTATAGTTCTAAGAGTATGCTGATATTTCCCATTTCCCTTCCCTCTCCTAATTTTTGATGTAGCACATCTTTAATTTACATGATACTCAAAGGCTTATTGTTCTACTAAGAGTTCAACAAGTAAAATATAAAAAGACCATAGAAGTGCAAGAATATAGGCAAGGGCTATAAATAATCAAATGAAAAGATGTTCATTTCACTCATACACAGTAAATTTTAGGATAATCAAAGCTCATTAAAACTATAGTAGTAGATCATTATTAACCGTTAGCTTGACAAAAATATAAGACAAGGTTTGACAGAACTCTATTTGCAGCAATTTGATACACACAGGAATTTCCGTTTTAGTGAAGTTATTTATTGGAAAGATTTACAGAGAGGAAAAGAAGAAAAAGGGAGAGCTTCCATCTGCTGGTTTACTCCCCAGATGCTGCACCGTCAGGGCTGGACCAGACCCAATCCAGGGGCCAGTAGCTTCACTTGACTCTCCCACATAGGCATGGGGTGCAAGCACTTCGGCCATCTTTTGCTGCTTTTCCCAGGCCATTAGCAGGGAGCTGGGTTGGAAGTGGAGCTTATTGGATGCTGGCATTGCAGGTGGCGGCTTTAGCCACTACGCCACAATGCCGGCCTCTCTTTCTTTTAATTAATTAATTAATTAATTTTTTTTTTTTTACATTTTAGCTCCCACACATAAGGGAGAACATGAGGTATTTGTCTTTCTGTGTCCGGCTTATTTCACTCAACATCATGTCCTCCAGTTGCATCCATTTTGATGCAAATGGTAAAATTTGATTTTTTTTTAAAGATTTATTTATTTATTTGAAAGTCAGAGTTACACAGAGGAGAGGCAGAGAGAGAGAGAGAGGTCTTCCATCTGATGGTTCACTCCCCAATTGGCCGCAACAGCCGGAACTGCGCCGATCCAAAGCCAGGAGCAGCTTCTGGGTCTCCCACGTGGGTGCAGGGGCCCAAGGACTTGGGCCATCTTCTACTATTTTCCCAGGCCATAGCAGAGAGCTGGATCAGAAGTGGAGTAGCTGGGACTGGAACCAGCGCCCATATGGGATGCCGATGCTTCAGGCCAGGGCATTAACCCACTGCGCCACAGCGCCGGCCCCAAAATTAGATTTTTTTTATAGTTGGATAATATTCCATTGCATATGTATACCACATTTTCTTTATCCCTTCATCTGATGGCGGGCACTGTGGTCGATTCCATATTTTGAAGGACGAATGAGTAAAGATGGAGGTATACACTATTTTTGTCACAATAGAATAATTAGTTAGAAGGTATATAGGGGTAGGTGACTCAAGAATGATCCGAACTCCTTCCTTTTAAGTACACGATTCTTTTTCTTTTCTTCTAGATGCAGCAGCAGCCCCCCCAACCCCAGCAGCCCCCACAGCCCCCGCAGTCCTCGCAGCCCCAGAGTCAGCCCCTTGGTCTCCAAGCAATGCAGCCCCAGCAGCCTTTGGTAAGTCCCGGTGTTCTGGAATCAGACCTGAGCTTGACATCTGTCCCTTGTTACTGTACTACCGTTTGCTTAACTGCCCCACCCATTGTTAAATAAGACTGTTTCCAATTTCAAAAATATTTTCTCTGTGTGTGTGTGTGTGTGTGTGTGTACACTTTAATAGAAGACAGCGCGTTATAGGCTTAAATATGTGCCCAGATTCTTGCCAATGACTTTCTCCCAAATAAATTTAGAATTAATAATGGCAGGTGGACTTTTAGGGCTTTTAGTCATTTCATTATTTTTTTTTTATTTGACAGGTAGAGTTAGTGAGAGAGAGACAGAAAGGTCTTCCTTCCGTTGATTCACCCCCAAAATGGCTGCTACAGCCAGCGCGCTACGCCCATCCAAAGCCAGGAGCCAGGTACTTCCTCCTGGTCTCCCATGCGGGTGCAGGGGCCCAAGCACCTGGGCCATCCTCCACTGCCTCCCCAGGCCACAGCAGAGAGCTGGACTGGAAGAGGAGCAACCAGGACCAGAACCCGGTGCCCATATGGGATGCCGGCGCCATGGCGTTGGCCCCAGTCATTTCATTTTTTTAAAGAAAATGTATGCATTCCATAGGTACAGTTCCAAGAAGACAACCACACTTCCATACTCTCTCCCAATCCTCCCTCCCCTGTCTTCATCAATTTTTGCAAAGATATACTTTTTTTTTTTTTTTTTTTGACAGGCAGAGTAGACAGAGAGACGCAGAGAGAAAGGTCTTCCTTTGCTGTTGGTTCACCCTCCAGTGGCTGCCGTGGCCCGCGCACTGCGGCCGGCGCACCGCGCTGATCCGATGGCAGGAGCCAGGTACTTATCCTGGTCTCCCACGGGGTGCAGGGCCCAAGCACTTGGGCCATCCTCCACTGCACTCCCGGGCCACAGCAGAGAGCTGGCCTGGAAGAGGGGCAACCGGGACAGAATCCGGCGCCCCTAGGTGGAGGATTAGCCTAGTGAGCCGCGGCACCGGCCTCAAAGATATACTTTTTTTTTTTTTTTTAACTTTTATTTAATGAATATAGATTTCCAAATTACAGCTTATGGACTACATTGGCTTTCCCCCACCCCCTGATGACTTCCCTCCCACCTGCAACCCTCCCCTTTCCCTCTCTCTCTCCCCTTCCATTCATATCATGATTCATTTTCAATTTTCTATAAAAGATATACTTTTAATATAGTCACAGTGTTAATTCACCACTAATCATTATATTCAACAAATAAAAAGTAGGAAGGTCACAGTGCCACAGAAGTATAAGCATGAGTTGAAAATGACAATCATGTCCCAAAGTGACCATTTCATTGCTATACATCTTTTTTTGTATGTTGTATTAGCTGCTACATACCAGAGAAGACATATGATATTTGTCTTTTTGAGATTGGATTATTTCACTAAGCATAATTTCCACTTTGATCCATTTTGTTGCAAAAGACAGGATTTCATTCTTTTTTATGGCTGAGTAGTATTCCATAATGTGCATATACCACATTTTCATTATCCAGTCATCAGTTGATGGATATCTAGGTTCATTCTACATCTTAGCTATTGTGAATTAAGCTGCAATAAAAATGAGGGTACAAATAACTCTCATTTTTGTGCTGATTTCATTGTTAAAATACATCCTTTTCTTTTGGTCTTCTCACATTAAAAGGAAATAGAAGTATAATAAAAAAGTTATCTGTAGCTATCTTTATTACAACAGTATAAAGCTTCAGCAATGTTAAGAAATTCGTTTCCCTTTATCTTTTGGTTTTGTTCCTTATGAATTCCACTAAGATTTATTATATGTGTTATAAATACTTACTGGTATGTATTATAAAGCTCTCCAGCAAATTGCCTTCTTGTTAATGGCCAGTGTTCATTTTGCTTATTTCTTTGCTGGAGAAGCAGGTGGTAAGCAAGCTGGGTGTTGTAGAGAAGTGAGCCCTGGCTCACGTGACGTTTTGATTCATGCTTATCAAGGAGAAGTGATAGGGGTGACATGGCCACCGCCCTCCTCAGGACTTGCCCCGCTGCTGTTGGGTGATACTCCTGTTGAGTTTGCTTACGAGCATGTTTGGTAGAGCCCAGCATCTGCCAGACACCGTGACACAAGCCAGTGAAGTAATGCATGCTTCCTGCCCCTGGAGGACTTAGACTCCTGGGCAGTGGTAGAACAGGGGCACCACACGGGGAAGGTAGCGTTCAGTTTAGAAGAGTTGGGGAGGTTGGTTCTGCTAGGCTGTTAGGACCATGTAACCAAGTACACAGATTGGGTGGCTCACACAGCAGGTATTTGTACTCTCACAGCTCTGGAGGCTGGAAGTTCCAGGTGGACGTGTTAGCAGGGTTGGTTCCTCCTGAGCGCTGTGAGGGAGGAGCTGTCCCATGTCCTGGTCCTCTCACCTCTGCAGTTTACAGGCAAGCTTTGGCAGGCCTTGATTTGCAGGGTCTCATCCTGGCTCTGCCTGTACCTTCACATGGCGTTCTTGCTGTGTGCATGTGTGTGCACAAGTTTCCCCTTTTTCTAAGGATACCAGCCATATCAGACACCAGTCACAACAACTCCATTTTAACTTGATTGCTTCTGTAATGATCCTGTCTCCAAATCAGGTCACTTTCAGAGGTACTGAACATAGGGATTTCAGCAAGTCCTTTTTGGGGGATGCGCTCCAGCTCATAACAGAGATCTAAAGGTAGGAGAAATTTAGGAAACCTTGCTGGAAGAGGTTTTTGATACCATGCCTTGCAAAGCAGCAGAATTTGATTTGTTGTTGTTTGAATACCCCCTTGCTAGTTGTCTCCTGTGTTGACAGCATCAGCTAGGACATGTGAGACCATGATCATGAACACCCGCATAGGCATGTATCTACCTTATAACAAGACTATCTAGGCGTAAAACTGACTTAGGACAAAAACTGATGCTTCTTTAAAATGTGTCCTCAGAAAACTGCTTTTCTGCGAAAAGAACTAAATAAAGAAAAAAAAATCCACGCTTACAGATTAAATCCTGTGTCAGTTTATTAGCATTCCCTGTATTGCCTTTTGCTGACTTAATTTGCTTGCCTTCTGTGAAGGAGGAACATCTAGAAATAAGAACATGGGTCCCCTTCCTAGGAAAATATATTTGGCCTCTCTAGTTTTGGCCTAAATTACACTTTTTTACTTAAAAATATTTTTAAAGCTTGTGTGTTGTTATAATTGAGCTAACTATTAACTGTGTTGGCTAGACATTATCTTTTCTTTAAAGCTACTTTCAGCTTTTCAGAAAATAATGCTTGCATCCTCTGGCTGTCTCCTTTATTTTCATCTTAAACTCCGGCTGTCTTCAATGACCTGGAAAACATGCTCCAGAAAGCTTTAAGAAGTTGACCTTTTTTTTTTTTATTTTTCCATCAGCTGACCTTTGTGTCAGTATGATATTGAATATTTGTGCACTTAAATTTTTTGTTATTTATTTGAGAGGTGCAGATAGTCAGACCATGAGAGCCTCTATCCACTGGTTCACTACCCAGATGCCCAGGAGCTAGGAATTCAGTCTGGGTCTCTCACATGGGTGGCAGAGACCCAATTACTTGAAGCAACACCTGCTGCCTCCCAGGATTTATATCAGCAGGAAGGTGGAATCCAGAGCAGAGCCAGGGCTTGAAACCAGACAGACTTATGGGACACAAGCATCCCAATAACTGCTTCACCAAACTCCCACGCCTAAATATTTGCCTTATAAAAATGTGCTTAATGGGGCTGACATTGTGGCACAGTTAGTAAAGCTGCTGCTTGCAATACTGGCACCATGTCCCGGCTGCTCCACTTCCAATACAACTCCCTACTTTTTGTTTTTAAAGGATTTTTATTTATTTGAAAGACAGAGTTACAGAGAGAAGTAAAGCCAGAGAGAGAGAGAGAGGTCTTCCATTCCACTGGTTCACTTCCCAAATGACCGCAATGGCCAGAGCTGAGCTGATCTGAAGCCAGGAACCAGGAGCTTCCTCCAGGTCTCCCACGTGGGTGCAGGGGCCCAAGGACTTGGGCCATCTTCTACTGCTTTCCCAGGCCATAGCAGAGAGCTGGATCAGAAGAGGAGCAGCTGGGACTTGAACCAGTGCCCATTTAGGATGCTGGCACTGCAGGTTGAGGCTTTAAACCCACTGTGACACAGTGCCAGCTCCCCAGCTCCCTACTAATGGCCTGGGAAAACAGAGGAAGATGGCCTGAGTGCTCCCATGTGGGAGACCCAGATCGAACTGCTGATTTTAGCCTGCCCCACTTGAGCTGTTGCAGCTATTTAGAGAGTGAACCAGATGATGAAAGATTCTCTCTCTCTGTCTCTGTAACTCTTTCAAATAAATAGTGTTTTAAAAAAATTCTTAATAGCAGCACTAGTTACTTAGACAATTGCATTAATTTTTAGTCAATTATTCCATTGATAGTGTTATGTAGTATTTCTCAAAGAATTCATAAGTTCCATTCATAGAACTCTTCAAAATGTGTCTGAAATTCAGATGTAGTCATATAATACTCTTGTTTTCAAGTAAAAGAAATTAGGTCTCGAGGGCCGGCGCCGCAGCTCTCTAGGCTAATCCTCTGCCTTTGGCGCCGGCACACCAGGTTCTAATCCCGGTCGGGACGCCGGATTCTGTCCCAGTTGCCCCTCTTCCAGGCCAGCTCTCTGCTGTGGCCAGGGAGTGCAGTGGAGGATGGCCCAAGTGCTTGGGCCCTGCACCCCATGGGAGACCAGGAGAAGTACCTGGCTCCCACCATCGGATCAGTGCAGTGCGCCAGCCATAGCGCACCAGCCGCGGCAGCCATTGGAGGGTGAACCAACGGCAAAGGAAGACCTTTCTTTCTGTCTCTCTCTCACTGTCCACTCTGCCTGTCAAAAAAAAAAAAAAAAAAAAAAAGAAATTAGATCTCGAGAACATTGTTGAGTTACATTGCCTTCCTTTGCATTAACTTGGATTTTTTTTCTTTTTGAAGACAAAGGAGAAGTAGTGTTTATAGAAGAGTTTTTTCTGTTTGCTTGGATTTCTGGTAACAGGAGAGCCAACATATTTGATACATTTTTTTCCTCACTGAACTATGTGCAGATCAAAAAACAATGACTAAATGGCAAGTTATTAGTTACCTTGCAAATAAATACAAATAAATCTTCTGAAATGCACCAGCCACTAGTTCTCTGTACATTTCAGATGATTTATTATGTGTTTATTAAAAATATATAGACCCTACACCATTTTCACAGGTGATCAGATGGCCCAAAAATGTGCCTGGATTTTGATAAATGTTTGGTGAACAACACATTTGTTCAGTGCTATAGCAAGGAAAACAAAATTGAATGGCATGTTTTGCATAAGAAAAGGAAAATATAATTCAGTGGCAAGATGTATAAACCATCTGAGAGTGTAAAGGTACTCACCGTACCAGCCCTGCTGCTGGTGCTCAGACAAGCTCAAGTTGAGAGAGGAGAGTTTCAGTGAACTCATACAGAAGTTACTGGTTAGAAACATTTTTGCCTTTGCAGTGACTGAGCAGTAGAAGTAAGTATCACTGAACCAACTGTGTGTTCATTAATTTAGGGATCAGTCAGAGGACATTCTTTGCAAATTTCAGCAGAGAATGGTGTTCCCTGGAGAGCGGTTCAACCGCATTGGCGAGTTTCACCACGTTGGCCCACTGACAGGCCTGAGTTCTGGGCTTTCTCTTGTGATTACAGCAGGAGCACAGTGTGGTTTCTGCCCTCAAAATGCCCAGAATCCAGAGACTTAGAAGCAACTGCCATATCACCCCTAATGTTTGATAACTGAGGCATCTACACTGGACCCAGAGTATAAGAGCAGTGGTTCACTCTGAATGTGTGAGGGACTGGGTGATAACCTGAGCTGATCTTGGAAAGGCGTAGCTTTTATGGAGGGTGTTAAGTGGAATGTAGGGAGGAACGAACATCTGCCGAAGTACACAGGGGGGAGGGACCAGGATCTTCGCCTGGATGAGTGCAGTCCAGAAGAATCCTTCCCACTGCATTTATCATCTTCAAGTGGGGAAGAGTAAACAGACAGGGACTGTGCTTTTAGGATCATTAGTGAATGTCCACGAACCTACTTACTGACTTGTCTTGGTAAAGGTTCGGCTGCTGCCACCGTGATGACTCCATAGCCCAGCCAAGCATCAGAAACACCCAGAGGAACCATTTAAATTCCAGGTTTCCAGCACATTAGCTGCAGAAAAACAAAGTCTGGGGGAGAGCCCTGGGAGGGAAGGTACTTGAATTTCTCCTGTTGGTTTTGCCAGTGCAGGCTGAGGTTCTTTGCAGTGACTTGATCTGAAAGGCGCACAGTCAGGTTTCCATGGGGTGGGGGTGGGGGCTGCCACCAACTCTGCCTCCTGTGGAAGGCGCTGCACAGCTCGGGAAATTGCCTGCTGCTGTTCCAGTAGAGGTGAAAGCCAGTGAAAACTATCATGGGGCGCCCTTGAGAGGAAGCAGGTGTGGTGGAACACTACGGAGAAATCTGGAATATAGATCTGGTCAGCCTAAGGAAGTTGGCCTGAGAACCCCATTTCATGTAAAAATTGTTGTGGACCCAAAGAACTTTTGTTCATCTTGCAATATTTACTGCACCAGAGGCCAAAACAGGAATGTTTAGCAACTTATTTTAACGTAAACTAATTTGTTAGCAGAAAAAAAACACTTTATGAAAAAGCAGGTGTTTTCAAAATGAAATAAAAAACCAGAATGACATTAACAGTTGAAAATGTTTCCTTAATATCCGGCTTAATAATCACGTTCAGTTCGTTCCAGGTCACGTGTTATATAGCTTCTGGAAAAGAGCTTTGCATTCATGAGGGAAAGAGAGGGAAAAAGCGGAGTATCTCGGTATTATGAAAATGGCTTAGACTTTGCAGATACCCTGAGACAAATCTTGTGACCCTCCACCAGGCATTCCCAGACCACAATAGGAGGCTGAATGTGTGCTTCCTCTTCAGGCCACCAGCACACAACCTCCCTGTTCCTGCCACGTGCACACCCTTGCCCGTGCATACACATACAGGCACTCCCTAGGAGTCTCACAGTGACCGTGTGGCCTCTGCAAAATGTAGCATCGGAGGGGGTGACTGTAGTGTCTCCTTTTATGAATTACTCCATTTGAAGCAGGTTTTGAATGAACTTAAGGAAGGCAGTTAAGTGTTGAATGAATAAATGTTCAGCGTTTTTGCACAGTGTACTCCAGTATGCTAGTTTATGAGCACCTTTGCAGTCAACCATTTGGAGTATAAATATTTCCAAATAATTTCTAATATATGCAAGTTGATATTTCCAATCAAGGATAGGCATGGGGAGGCAGGGTGGACAGGGAAAGGGAACTGTTCGTCAAAGGATACACTGTTTCAGATAGGAGGAATAAGTTCTGGTGACCTTTCTTATGGCATGGGGACTATAGTTAATAATCATGATTGTATTTTAAAACTGCTAAAAGCTTTTAAAGTTCTCACCACAAAAAAAATGGGTATATGTGACAATGATTACATTGAGTAGGGTGATTTAATCATTCTACAATGTATGCATGCATCCTAATATCACGTTGTAGCTCATAAATGTATACAGTTATTGTGTGACAGTTTTTAAAAAAGGCTAGCACTGGATACTGATTCAGATCTTGGACTGTGGATCCAGAAAACTCTATCTGAAGCCCAGTACTAGGAGGGATTTGGGCAAATCACTGAGCCCCACACAGCCTCAGTTTCCCCATGTTTTCAATGAGAATACTCACAAGAAAATGTCACAATTCCTTATCTTCATTCTCCAAATTCAGATAATTCTGAAAGTAGAAGAAGAATTTGCAATTCATTGAACAGCAAAATCTGATGTGAGCTCATGTTCCGCAGAACCTGGCCTGAACTGGCACTGTGCTTTTTCCATGTCCCTTGGCAACAGGACTATTCATATGTGTTCCTGCACCCAGTGGATGTTTGATATGGAGTACTGCGCTATATTCTGCCCATCTTGGTGTGTTAGTCAGCTTGTGGTTACTGTGTAACCTTCACCTGATAGGAGCTACTTAGGAAGCGGCGTTTATTTCAGTGTACGTCCCAGGCTGGGTGTCCCATTGGCTCAGGCATCTGGTGAGGGCAGAGGACGGCTGAGGGAGGGTCACATGGCCAGCCAGGAAGCGGAGGCAGAACAGCTGGGCTGATAGATGATGAACCCTCTCACCAGACTTACCCCCATGTCCTGAAGCACTCTTGCTAGGCCCACCTCCTGGATGCCATAATTGGATCAAGCCTCTTCACTCATCGCCTATCAGCCATTAACATTAATACATCAATCATTATGTGAGATGTTAACATTTAAGCATCTTTCTGAATTGAGAGCCACATCTTGGTCAAACCAGAAGAGCTGGTCTATTTTCTGTGAATGTTCCATAGTCTATACACCTGCATTCCAACATGCCTATGTCCCAAGGACTCTGGCTAAGAGGTTGCACATAGTTACTACTGCATCAAGATTAAATAGGTATATATTTATATTTACATAGAAGTTTATATTATATATATCTATCTTATAAGATATATAAATATATAATTATGTATTTCTATGTGTCCAAGATACAGTGTCTGGCACATAGTGCCATTTAAGATTTTGTTACACTGGATGTTTTTTTCTGCATAAGTATGAAAACAATTGAATAGAAAACCAAGCACTTATTTTAACATTTCCATTTATGTAAGAAGCTGGGTTTTTTCATTGTTGCTTTGAGCTATGGGGGAAAAAATGGCAAGTTGCCATTTCCCTACTTTGCATTGGGGGAAATTTATAATTGGTGGGTGAAATAATTCACTGCTTTTCTGTATCCCTTTCGTTATTAGGAAGACTGTTGGGATGCAGGCACTTCAGACTTAGCCACTGCATTGATTTTTCCTGAGTGCCTGTTGTGTGCCTGACATTGCTGGACCCTAGTGGTGTATCAGCAGATAAACCCAAGTCTACATGGGCTAGTGGGAGAGAAATACTCAAACCAGGTGTTGTGCTAAATATGAGTTCTAAAGGAATCAACCCAGTAATACCTTCTAATTACGATTGATCAAGTACAGGGCTCCCAGTTAAATATGATTAGCCCTTTCATGTACTTAAATCCCAATTACTGCATAGGGTGCACTTAACACTAAATGCAATGTTTGTTACATATAATATTGGAACATTCCTAGAAGCAAAAGGATATTTGCTGCTTAATGTGAAATTCACATTTAGCTGGGAATTCTGTACTTTTATTTGCCAGATGCAATGGTCCTCCTTATTATCCTGGCTGTTTACAGCCACATGGTCAAGGTCTGAGGAGGAAATAGATATGCTTAGATTGGGAAACTGGAGACTTAGAAGGGACTCTTTACAAAGAGCTGGGCCGAGGAAAGGGAGCCCCACTAGGACCTGTGATGCACACAGGCCTGGCCGAGGTTACTGATCCAAAGCCTGGGGTAGGGGGTCCTCGGTGAGCCCTGCGGCTGCATGGAGTGAGCTGATCTCAGCCAGCAGAGACCTGCCCGGGAAAGGCAAAACAGAGTGCCGCTCTGCACCTTGCCAGCCTCACCGTGCTCTTGGCCTCCAGTCTCCGAGAGTGCCCCGTCCCTACCTGCCTGTTGTGCATGGCTCCGGCTGGGAGAGAGCCTGCCAAGGCAGACAGGAAGGAGCTGGCCCAGCTGTGTCGTGACCGAGGGACAGGACGGCTTCTCTGTTACATCAGCGAGAAGCCAGGCAGGATGGAGACAGCGGAGCAGAGGGGGCAAGGGAGAAGGCAGAGCGTGCATCTGAACCTTGAAGCTCAAGGGGTGGGGGTGGAAGCAAATCCTCTCCTCCAGTGATTCTGATCATGAGTAACCTTGCCCCTGCCAGGTACTGATATTCTTCCTCTTGGGAATAACTACCACAATTTCTTGTAGCCACTTAACTGAACGCGGGCAACTCGGCACCCATCTGGTGCCACGGCTCTGATTGATCCTGCAAGAGCCCTCAAAGACATCTCGATTGAAAATGCTCGGTGATGTAGTGATACTCATGAGCTGAAGCGAAGGTGAAGATGACAAGGGAATTAGGGCTACTGGGCCCTCTCTGGGATGTGGACTCCTTCCTCGGGGCTCTTCACATCAGTGCCACCCAAGCCCCTGAGAGTGGGCTCCCGAGTGGGTGGGACACTGCAGCCAGTTAGCAGTGTGTAAATGCAAACTCATTTCCACACACTGGGCATGGCCCTTCTCTTTAGAAGCGCACTGCAGGCTGCGTGGCTTGGGGAGGGAGTCCCTCCTTGTCTGTGCCTGCCCCCGAGCTGACTCCTGTTCCCTCTCCCATTGCACTTCCAGTTCCCCAGGCAAGGCTTGCAGCAGACACAGCAGCAGCAGCAGACGGCAGCCCTGGTGCGGCAGCTCCAGAAGCAGCTTTCTAGTAAGTACCACGCCCTTCTTGGGACAGATGGCCCCTGGGGAGTCCAGGCAAGCAAGCAGCATGCGAGTGGTGCCATCTCCCATTTGGCTCAGTCCTGGATGTTTCTGTTTTGTCTTGGTCTGACTTGGTTTTGGCTTGAATGCTTTTTTCCTGGAAAATCCCCCATCTGTCTCAGATTTAGCGAGGATGTTTCCTCTGGATTCCATCTGAACCTGGATGTGTTTCATTCCATTCAGGAGAACCCTGCAGAACCACAGGTGTGCTTTTTAGAAAGCTGCAGGGCTCAGGCAGCGCCCCAGGAGATAGCTTTAATGTTAGAGGTGAATGAGAGCAGGTTGTCCCCTGCCCCGTCTGCCGGCTCTCAGAGCCAGGAAGCCCAGGACCACGCTGCTCTCTGTGTCGCACCACACTCCCCTTCCTGATGACCATGGCTCAGGGAAATCAGAGCTGCAGCCTCACAGCCAGGCGGGGCCGTGCTTCTGCTCTACTGGGGTGGTTTCTCTAGTCAGTTGCGCTGCTCTGGTAGATACAGCACATGCCAGCAGCCATTCATGCATTCACGACCTTGATGCCCGCTGAGTGTACCCGTGATTCCAGTCACCCCAGCTCCGGAGCCACAGGATGGGAGGGAGACCGCTCTCCTCTGGGTCTCGGATGCTTCGCTTCAGTGTGTGCTGAAGGCAGTGGCTTGCAGGCCAGCAGGTCTGCTAGCCTGCTCATCTTTTAAAGATCTAGGTTGGTTTGTACCTGAGGGGCCACTTGCTTTTAGTCTTGATTTTCTGCCTGCTGCTGTGTGGCTGATTTCCTGCACGGTGGGCTCTGTGTATGTTTACAACTTTGTTTCTTTAAAAGTATTTCCCTCTTAAAAGCTCATTCAAGTCAAATAAGCCAATCTTGTTTTCTAGCTACTGTTGAATATGTTTGGCCTCTTAAATAAATTTGTAACTAAAATTTCATTGGATTTCCATAGTTCATATCCTTGCAGAGAATTTAATTTTAAGCCACAGATTATTTCCAGGTATTTACAAATGGGTGCCTATGATTTTTATATACTAGCACTTATTTGGGGAGCGTGTCTACCCTTAATTTCCAAGAGCTTGAAGAAGTATCCTTTGTTTTTAAAGGTTATTTATTTGAGGCAGAGGGGGAGAGAGTGAGGGAGGGAAGGAAGAAGGGAAGAAGTGAGCAGAGAAGAGGGGAGAAGAGAGAGATCTTCCATTTCCTAGTTCATTCCCCAAGTGGCCACAATAGCCAGGACCGGGCCAGACAAAAGCCAGTAGCCGTGAACTTCATCCTGGTCTCCCACGTGGGTGGCAGAGGCCCAAGCACTTGGGCCATCATTCACTGCCTTTCCAGGAAGCTAGATTGGAAGTGGAGCATCCAGGACTTGAACCAGTGCTCTGGTATGGGATGCTGGTGTTTTTTTTTGGTGGTGGTGTGTTTTTTTTTTTTTTTTTTTTGACAGGCAGAGTGGACAGTGAGAGAGAGAGAGACAGAGAGAAAGGTCTTCCTTTGCTGTTGGTTCACCCTCCAATGGCCGCCCTGGCCGCCGCGCTGCAGCTGGCGCACCGCGCTGATCCGATGGCAGGAGCCAGGTACTTATCCTGGTCTCCCATGGGGTGCAGGGCCTACTGCACTCCCTGGCCACAGCAGAGAGCTGGCCTGGAAGAGGGGCAACCGGGACAGAATCCGGCGCCCCGACCGGGACTAGAACCCAGGGTGCCGGCGCCTCAAGGTGGAGGATTAGCCTAGTGAGCCACAGCGCCGGCTGTGGATGCTGGTGTTTTAAGTGGTGACTTAACCCTCTGTGCCACAAAGCCAGCCCCTAAGCATCAGTGGTTTAGGCTTTCACTTCTAGAACATTTTCTTCATTTTTTTGGAGGAATTTATTAAGGTTATTCAACCAACAGTAAGGAATAGAGCTGCGAGTTAAGCTCAGATGGGCTCTTCCAGAGCTCACTTCTTGACCACAGTATTCATGAGGGCTTCAAAAAGTGTGGATAATATGTTGAATTAAAAGATAAATTTTAGCACAAAAGGTTTGTAAATGCATGCAATACAAGGGGTCATCAAAAAGTTCACAAAAATGTATTCATAAAAAACTATGCATAGATGTAAAATATTGTCAGCCCTGAGAGCTCATTTATAATAAGCCTCCTGTCAGTGGCCAGAGCTCTGTATTTTCTTCTGTCATGGTCAAAAGGTGCTGAAAATGAATAATTGAATAATGCAATTATGCAAGCAGTAGCTTTTCTAAGCCTGTGTCATTTTGTTGGTATCTCCAGACTATTTTTGCTGTTTGTGCATGTGAACGCGTGTATGCATGCATACATGGATAGGCCCACAATTGAGTCAACCCACACATAGACACTCGCATGGCAGCCACTGTCACACTTGCGTGTACCCTTGCATAGTTCTCTATCGTGGGGCCATTTGCAGAAATTTGTTGACTTCCAACATATTATTTTCTCTTACCTATTATGGTGCTGTGTTAAAGCAGACTTGCTGACTTTATAAATATTTGGAGGAATTTTGGTTTTTATGAAACTCTTAGTGTTGAGTTAGTGTTGGAGGTATTTCTTACTTCGGAGGGTGGGCCAATTATCCTAATGTGGATGCCTTGTGTTTTTGATTAAATGGGATGTAGGGTTGGTCCCTGTGTTAGGTAAATTCAGAGGCAGTACCTGAATCCTCCCCTATGGTCCTAGAAGACTAGGATTGTGCTCAAGGGGCTGTGGATCTGTTCCCTCTGCCTGGGGCTATTAGTAGAGTGACACTGAGAGAATAGCACTTATCTGTAGCATCATTTTGCAGCTATAACCGTCCTTCTCTGGATTTTTCTCATTAGGTAACCAGCCACAGCAAGGAGTGACTCCCTATGGGCATCCTTCACATTTCTGAATCTGGAAGAGGAGAAACATGAACTTTTATGTTTGCACTGGAAAATAGAAAATCATATTTAATGTATTAGACATCCTTAGACATGTCTCTTTGTTCTCTTTTAATTTTACGCTACACTTCATACAGAGGTACTTGAACGGAAAATGGAGGGGGAGTTGTGGTTTGGTTTTGTCTCATTCAGGACTAACGTAGGCTGAGGGGCATGGGTCATGCAGGCCTACTCCAGGAGGAATGTGCTAGCAGACCTTGGAGACTCGGTGCTTTTTCTTGAATCACCCATTTATAGAGAGAATGAGATGGTGGGTTTAACTCTTTGTGTGCTCATTAATGATGAAGTTTGTTTCTTCCAAACTGGGTGGACCAAACTACTGATCTGAACAGCATGTTAGATCTTGGCAGGAAAAGTGGCCTGAGCATTCTGCTTCAACCTGTGATGGTGACGTGGGTGTTGATTAGCATCACTCTAATTTGAAATGTTCAAAATGTTCACAAGCACTTTATCAACTTTGTTCTTATTTATGTAGGACTTTTCTTTGCTTCTGTCATGGTCAAAAGGTGCTGAAACAGATGGTTGCTTAGTACTCAAACTTTCTTAATCCAAGGCTCCTGGGAGCACCACCCTGCGAAGTGTGGGAGCCTCTCGGGTCCAGCTGAGCGGACTTGTTTCCATTGCTGAGGGCGATGGCCTTAGCCTTTGTGGGGTGAAACATGTAAATTCTAAAGGCCTGAAGGAACCACGGTGGAATCGTCCCATTTATTTATTGCCAGTTTTGGCAAAAATGACTGTGTCCAGTTTTGGTTCTCCTGAATCTTATGCCAATTTGGAGGGGGTGGGGGGGCGAATTGTGCGACTGGCTTGAGATTCCACAGTGTCCTAACTTGACATGGGTTCCAGAGACTCTGGCCCTGAAGTCCAGAAGGTTCTGGTTTTCATAAAAGGTGTATTTGCTGTTTATTTTGTATGGTAAGTATTTGCTATTTTGAATTTAATTATCAATGTTGGTGTCAGTCTTGGGTTGTGTATTGCATATACTGTATTTATAAATTGGTGCAAAAAGCACAAGTAAAGTAAATTATACATCAAATTTATTATAAAGAAATAGTAACTATTTTAACTTTGTTCAAGTATGTGGTAATTTGCTCCTATTAAAGTATAAAAATACAGTAAATTATTATCAGTTTGTGTAACTTAAGAGTATTCCATATAATATTTTTTTAGATTTAGATGCATAAAATTTTGAATGTGAAAATTGCAGGGCATTTGAAAACATATGTGGGGGATATTTTCCCATGTTCTGTGTTTTTTCTTTGGCCATATGATTTTACATATAACGTAGTTTAAGCAGACTGTGAATAGATTTGTCTATAATAAGCAAACCACATAGAACTACTTTTTTTAAATGTAGCTGGTATAACTTTAGTAGACAATTTCTTTTGCAAATCATTATATGAATAATTTATATCTTCCTAGGTGAGTTACTTATTGCAAAGTTTGACTCATGCAAATGACCTCAAATACATGTCAGCTTACTTTGCTGTGGCAACATCCATGTGAAACTGCTTTGTACACTGTGAAGAGATTTCCCTCCAGCCTGCTCATTTTGTGTTGACTCTGGGCTGGCAAAGACTTTGCCAAAACATTAAAGACCATTCTTTTCACTAAATTAACGTCCTATCTGCTTTCAGAAGATGTATCTTTATGTTTCAACAGGTTTTGTACATCAGGTTTGTTTGTTTGTTTGATCTCTTGAAAATCACACTTAGAAGTCAAGAAGTTATTTTTCTTCAAAGTAATATATCCATATAATGACTGCATTGACAAAACATCCGAAATGTGAATGATGTGCCTAGTGAGTGAGCTGTGTCCTTCCTTTTTATTGTTTTATTTTAAGACTTACTGGTGTTGAAAATGTGAGTTTTCAGCTTGAACCATTTTTTTGTAGCTCAGACAGCAGTCATACTGTTGTTTCATGAGGGAGTGTTATCATTGCAGAACATTGGTATGCACTTTATATTTTACAGAAGTTAAATTCTTAATCACTTTGCACATAAAAGCTGTGGGGTAGACTTTTGTTGTGTTCTTTTCAGGTGAGGAAGTTGAGTCATTGCGAGGCCCTAGATTCCCAAGTTTCAGTGGATCGTTGAGGAAGAACCTAAAAGTTGTTTTCCCCCTATTCATTAAAGAGAAAGTAACTGGAATTTTTAATTGAAATTCTCTCCCACTTAATGCTCTTTCTGAGCAGCTTTTCTTTTCTAGAAAATGAATTTATATTAAGATGGTCAGGACAGAAAGCCCTTGGCAGAATTTGTGTGGCGAAGAAATTTTCTTGACACTAGACGGAGACCGCAGCTCCTGTTACGGACAGACCCTTGAAGTCTCACGGAGTTGGGAATACTAGCTCAATTCTTGTACATAAGAAGCTCTGAGGTGTACCTGTTTACATTATAGGGTTGCATCTGTCATCTGTACACCCTTCTTGGCCCACAAAGGTAGGAAGGTCACTTTAGAGTAGCCTTTGACCTCTTCCAGCCACAGGGTGTTAGCAGAGTTTAGTAGCAATCATGTCACCGCTTAGGTGAGGCCAGCTGAAAGCTGGGGTGATGGAAACAAGGCAGCTCTCCTCTGTGTCTCAAATGATAGGCACGGGCTTACAAAGCTCTTGACTTTGTGGACCTAGGTAGCTGAACGATACCTATGGAATTCTTTTTCATTTTTCAAGTTTCTATAATTTTTTAAATAGGCAAATGTTTTTGGTAGATGGAGAAATTACACTAGAAAATCCCAGGCTCTAGAATTAGGAGAGAGGAATCATATGGTGTCCCACAAATTATTTCAGGTTGATTAAGCATGTAATACAAAGACTTTCAGTGAATTGCAAAACATGTTGTGTGGGGTTGATCAGATTTTAAATACAGTGAAACTTCATTATATATAACAGATCTAGACTCCCCTTTTCTTGTTGCATAAATTATTTAATGAAATAAAATGCTTATAAAGCAATGATTCCTCCTTGGAAAATTTTCTTATGAACGCCTCCAAACCAGGGGTGCCTGAGCTAGATTTTAAAGCTATAAAGGAGTTTCATTGTATTTTTAAACCTTTTTAATGGTGTATTTGGATAATGACATAATCGACCCCTTTTCCACCTTTTATGATGTGCAGGTGTTAAGTTGCTTTTTACATGTGGAAAAGTTAGCCTGCATTTGTTTTTAAATGCAGCTATTAAAGCATTTTTGTATTCTCCATCAATGAAAATTTTCAGTGTGAACAAATGACGAGTCATAAACCAATTGAGTGCTTATTTTCTGTAGATCTTAGCAATATTTATAAACCAACCACAAAAAGTTTATACATCAAGATGGTAAATTTCCATAAAGACTGCAAGTTAATCTTTTCCCACTGTCGCTGTTCCGAGTGCAATGCTTGTGACATTGATAGAATATGGACACTAGGCAACTGGTAGAAGAAAAACAAATCCATTCTGATTGAAAAAATTCAGGTACATTAGCCATTTGTTGTTTTATGGTGGACAGTTTCCTCTTAATGTTTATTGTTATTTGTTGGCAAAATAAAAGTGCCTTAAGTTAAAAGTTTGTTTTGAGATCCATTAAAGAAATCAGTATCAGTTCATAATGCAATGATTTACAAGTCTTTTTTTTTTTGCATGTCCATTGTAAATTTAATACTGTAAATGTATTCAAATCCATTTACATGCCTATGGCTGCCTTTGATTAAAACTTCTTCCAAAAAATAAACTCTGTCCAGATGTTGACTTTGTTCAGTTTTACTTCCTATCATATGACTCGAATGTAAGTTGTTGCAGAATCACTCCCAAGTGCATTCCTTGCCGTGCATTTGTATATCCCAGAATCTGAGGTTTGGGGGTTCTGAATGACAAGGGTACCCTGTGGGTAAAGCACCTCACGTCTATATGTCCGTCCTTCACTGCCTGTCGAGAGCAGGGAGTGGTCAGGCATCTCCCATGTGACCTGTGGCTTGGGGACTCCCAGGGCCACACAGTGGAGCTGGAAGGCGGCTCCTGTCCTTGTGAGGATGCTCCTGGGTGGGCGACTTGTAATTCGGGGAGGGTAGGCTATAATCATGACTGGCACTGTGATCAGTGCATGCCCGGCACTGTTTTGAGCCTTACAAACATAGTTTCCTCTGTCATAAGCTGTTGCTGCTTTGATAACTAAGGTGCCATTTTCATGCAATATGTATTTCCCATTAATTTGAGGCCTATCTAGTACATAACCACTGGGTAAGGTCCATTTGATATTTGGCTTAGGGACTCCGTCAGACATACAGTGTAGTGACACAGATTCTCCACTGACACTTTTAACCATTCCAAGGGCATACGTAAGAATAACTGGCTTCTGGCCAATTTCTAATATAATCAATTTCTCAATGTATCCGACTTTATTTCTGGCAGCACACCGGTATTTTCCTGCATCGTTCCGAGTCGTTCTATGAATGATGAAAGAACCATTGCTTGCTATCAGATACTGAGAATTGCGTGGCCCATTGGAAAACTGTGTGCCATTTGGTAGGATCCAGATTATTTCAGGTGGGGGGTTCCCATCCACAGAGCAATTTAATGCTGTGGCCTTTCCAAGCTGGCCAACTATCCTTTCATTGAACGGATTTCTGAACGTCGGTCTTCGCAGCATTTCCAGGACTTCGAGCTGTACCACCAACACGCTCTCTCCGCCCTCATTCCGAGCCACGCAGGTAAAATCCGCGGCATCGGAAGGCCTCACGTTCCTGATTTCCAAGGTTCCATTTTTATGGACTGTGACCCTTCCTCCATCGTGCGGGGCTGTGAGGAAAATGTTGTCTGGCATAATCCACATGACTTGAGGAGGGGGGGTCCCTTCGGCTTTGCAGTCCAGGTGCTTCTTGGAGTGTCTCACAGCTGTGACTCTAAGGACCGTTTTGTTTGTATACAGGCCGTTGATTAACGGAGGCTGAGCGACAACATCCAGTTTGTGCATTTTGCTGTCATCCCCCCTGGGATTTCGGGCCACGCACACGTACTTTCCAGAGTCAAGCGGTTGTACTTTGTGGATGGACAGAGACCCGTTGGTGTGATATGTGTACCTACCGTAGGAGAATGAGATCATGTCATTGGATGGCAGAAACCAAAATATCTTTGGTTTGGGCTCCCCGATGACCTCACAGTCAAGGACGGCTGTGTCTCCGGCTTTGACTCTTGTGCTGGCCTTGTAACCCTGCCTTATCCGTGGGGCTGCTGTGATCACTGTGAGGTGAACCCTCATCTCGTCTTTCCCCAGAGTGTTCTGTGCATAGCAGGTGTAATCTCCTTCTTCTGCGATCCCAACCTTGTTGAAGTACAAGGTTCCGTTGTGGAAAAGGGTGTACCTCTTGGTCCTGCGGCTGCTGTCATCTGCTTGCATTGCGTTGTTGATCATTGTTCCATCAGGCAGGCTCCAGGAGATCTCGGGCACTGGGGAGCCAGAAGCTTTGCAGTCAACTTGGAAATCCTTGCCATAGGGGACTTGCTTCCTGAAATGCTGCTTGTGGTCAATTTTGGCAGGTGTCAGCGTTAGGCTGACATGCATCAGGATCAGATCATCTCCCAGTTTGTTTCTTGCCACACACAAGTAGTCTCCGCCATCTTTTTCTGTAACTGACTGAATGAACAGGGATCCATTTGGGTACACGTGGATTCGGCTGCCCATTCTAAGGAGAAAAAAGGTTGACATCAGTGTGTGTTGGCCATTAGAAATGGTCTTTACATGGGCTTAGCGGCCCTCCATGGCTTTATCAAGGCATGATTAACAACAGTGAATATATTTGAGGTGGTCAGTGTGCTGTTTTGATTTATGTAGACTTTTTGAAATGATCGACACAGTCAAGCCAAATAGCATATCCACCCCTCAACCTTTGCTTGCGAGTTACAGGGAATTTGCTCTGTCTTGTGAGACATCTGCAGAAACATGAAGTCACTTTACTGCATATATATCATTTAATGCAAACAAGCAGTATGTCTGTGGTGGACTTCAATCTGCTTTACACAGATTTTTTTTTTTCAAACTTTTAATGTTAAGGAGAATGCTACAAACCCTGGATTCCCAGAAAGACTTCCTTGAACATGTTACATATCAAAACTTGTAAGTTCACAAAAATGATCATTCTGTGATAGATTAGTAAAGGAAAAAACTTTCATACAAATTTGCTTGCTCAGAAAATACATGGAAAATAGGGTGACTAAGGGGTACAAGTGTGCAGTTGTGTGGGGAGAACAACTTCTAATGTATAGCACAGTTAAATATGTATTTCAAAATAGCTAATAAGGTTTTGAATGTTCCCAAAGCAATGAGATGGATATGCTAATTAACTTGTCATCGTTGTGTGTGTGGGTGTGTGTATGTGTGTAAGGTTGTACAGTATACCCCACAAACATGTACAATTGTGTCATTTAACAGTTTAAACAGGAGTGGGCATTTGGAATGCCTGCATCCCATACTGCAGTGCCTGGTGTTGGAGTCCCAAAGTCTGCTCTCCAGCTTCCTGCTGTTGCACATTTGGGGAAGCAGCAGGTGATGGTTCAAGTACTTGGGCCCCTGACACAGATACAGGAGACCTCTATTGGCTTCATGTTCCTGATTTTGGCCTGGCTGTGCCCAGGTTGTTGTGAGAATTTGAGGGAGTAAACTAGTGTGTGGGATATCTTTCTTTTTTGTCTCCCTGCCTTTTAAATATATATTTCATTTTTATTTTTTAGAATTTACTTATTTGAAGACGGGAGAGAGGGTAAAGGGGAGAGATCTCTTCCATTTGTTGGTTCATTCTCCAAAAGGCCTCAGTGGCAAGGCTTGGACCAGGTCAAAGCCAGGACATGGGAGCTCCTTCAGGTGTCTCCCACATGGATGGCTGGGGCCCAAGTACTTCTGCTGCCTTCCCATTGCAGATTAGCAGGGAGCTGGATTGGAAGCAGAACAGCTGGGACTAGAACCTGAAAGGTGTTTCAGTTTGAGTACCTCTAATCCCAAATCACAAGTGCTCTAAAACTGAGCATAATATTGTTGCTGAAAACATTTCTGATTTTGGATTTTCAGAGTAGGAGTGCTCAACCAAATATACCAACATTCCAAAATCCAATCAAATGCAAAATAGGAAACCTTTCTGATCTCAGACATTTCAGATAATGGATATCTAATCAGTAACAATAGTCATTGAATAATTTGGCTAGAACATGACTTATACTTGACCATAAAGAGAGAGAATGGCAACATTAGACTCAATAGAAGCTGACTGCTTTGTGGGCAGCTGCAAAGTGATTTCCTAAGGTTGAATTGCAAGCACACTATACATCCTGCTATTACCATTTTGAACCACCAGATGGCAGATATTTCCTGGTAAAAATTTTTTCAGAAAGCACTGGCTACTGAAGTAGTGCTAAAAGTGTGATCAGAATGCTGAGAGCTGAAAATCGGTGTATGTTGTTCTTATGTTTTAGCAACATGAAGTAAGTGGGTGATAGAATTTTGGAGGAAGGGACTCTTTCACAGTATAACTGCTGTCCAGACAGCCTCATTTATAATCTGCAGCAAACATACCATAAAATATTGTAGGGAAATGTTTAACAGGTGCGTGTGTCTGCCTTTTTTTTTTTTTTTTCATTTTTCAGGCATTGAAGGCATTTCCTTGGCATATAAACAAAGGTAGAGTCATGGAAGCACTTCATAAAGGGGATGGAAACTGGCAGTTGCTTTGACCTGATTTTTTAAATATTGGAGCAGTTTTCCCACCTTATATAAGTACAAGTGAAAAATTAGTATTTAGAGAAATTTAATAACTTGCCTTAAATTCACAGGGCTGATTCCTAAACCTCTGAGTTTGTTTAGCAACCACGTTACCTGCTATTACTCTTTCCTAATGCATGCTAATTTGGCTGCACATTAAAATAAGTTGTGTAGTTTAAAATAAAACTCATGCTGGGATTCCACCTCCAGAATTTGTGTGTGTGTGTGTGTGGAAAATTTGGCTAGGGACCAGGACTCACACTTTCCGGGGCTGGCGCTGTGGCACAGCAGGTTAACGCCCTGGCTTGAAGCGCCAGCATCTCATGTGGGTGCTGATTCGAGTCCTGCTCTCTGCTATGGCCTGGGAAAGCAGTGGAAGATGGCCCAGGTCCTTGGGCCCCTGTGGGAGACCCGGAAGAAGTTCCTGATTCCTGGCTTTGGATTGCCACAGCTCTGGCCGTTGCGGCCAATTGGGGAGTGAACCATCGGATGGAAGATCTCTCTCTCGCTCTCTCTGCTTCTCCTTCTCTCTCAAATAAATAAATAAATAAATCTTTTTTTAAAAAAACTTTCCTGCAGGACTGTCACATGCAACTAAATCTCAGTGCCATTGTTCTCAATGCAGCTCCTCCGTTACCTGCATCAGAATCAGGTAGTACTGAATTTATAGTTCATAATTCTTGGCTTCACTTTCCAGAGGTTGAGTCAATAGATTAGGACTGAGATTTAGAAACCCGTTCCTTAACAGAGTTCCCAGGTAACTGATGAGCAGTTGAGACCAGACTCACATTCTAGTGCACACCAAGATGACTTGGGTAAGTGAGAATCATCCCCATGTACTGTGGAATTTTTTAAAAGTATTTCAGAAACTAGCAGTGGCCTTCAGTATGAATGAAATGCATAAATAACTAGAAGGCAAAAACATGAGAGACACTGATATTGTAAGATATTTGGTTGCTTGTCAAAAATAAGACTTTCTGATTCAACAGGATCACAGGCAATGTTGATGCTACTTGTGGAGGAAATACTTCCTGAGAACCCTGACATCAAGTTATAGCCCACTACAGTCCTATGCAACTGGAGGTTGCAATGTATTAGAATTTTAGCTCATTCTTTCTACAAATTGAAATTTCCAAGAGAGTGACTATACTTTTGAAAGAAGTTTCGCTTAGTTTTCCCTAAGTAAAAGAAAATTCTTTACAAAAATTAAAATAGAGAAAAGTACTTGCAGCCATCCAAAGCCCTATTCTTGGGCCTCACATCTGAGAGGACTACACAGTCTTCATGGAAAACAAGTAGTTTTTACTGCAGGGCTGGTATCGTGGCGTGGTAGGTTAAGCTGCTGCCTGTGATGGCAGCATCCCATATCAGAGGCTGGTTTGAGTCTCACCTGCTCTGCTTCCTGTCTAGCTTCCTGCTAATGTGCCTGGAAAGGCAGAAGATGGCCCAAGTGCTTGGACTTCCACCACCCATGTGGCAGACAGGTTGGAGTTCCAGGCTCCTAGCCCTGACCATTGTGGCCATTTGGAGAGTAAGCCAATGGATGGAAGACATCTTTGTCTATCTGTGGCTCCCTTTCTCTCTCTCTTCCCTCTGTCAAACAAATAAATAAATCTCCAAAGACAGGTAATGCGAATTTTCCATGAGCTTTTTTGAAGCACCCTCATGATTCACCCATTAAACTTGTCTTCACGTGCAGATTCTGACCCAGGAGTTCTCAAGGACTGACACTTTGCACCTGGAAGCTCCCAGGTCAGGGAGAACAGGATTCTAGATGAGAGAGAGCAGCTTTGCACTGAAAGCCAGGTAATGGCCAAAGTAGTGGAGCAGAGCAGCATGGCGCTGAATGCAGGACCAGAAGAAACTTGAGAAAGGTTTTGATGATTCGCGTGACAAACGGACTTTGGTTATTTGGGGCATGGTGGGATGGACTTACAATTCAAACTTTAAAAGTAAGGAAGTAGGAATATTAAGTGTTTGGAAATAAAAGGGACTTTTTCCTTTCTATTGACAATCTAAAAAGGATTAAGTGAAAATTATTGTTTTTTAGTAGGTTGGCTACAAAAAAGTTACTGAAGCTTTCCATTCACAACTATGTTACATTTCATGGTAAAAATACAGTACCTGCACCTCTGGTGGGTGCACTATAGTATTTGGGACCTTATGCAGTCTCTCTGTCTCTTCCATAGTAGGACCTTATTTTTCTTTTTAAAATTTAATAGTCTGTGTTCCATAAGGATTTTCCAAAGACAAAATAGAAACAGCCTAATTTCTTTGTGATTTAATTTTCAGAAATTTTCTGAAATATTTGATCAGGACTTATTCTAAGATGTTAATAATACATTTTAGAATGCTTTGTAGAATTCCTCTACACTGACTTTTTTAGACATAGTGTTTCATACTATCTGATAAAATATTTCCATGTTCAAAAATAGACTTTACGACACCCAGTAAATGTTTTGGTCTTGGCTTCACAAGCTAAATTTTGAATTCTATCTGTTATTTCCATTGCAAATGTGATGTTTCCAACACTGCTAGTAGATGTTTCAGATTGGGTAATTCCCTAGTATAATGAGTGGTCTCTTGGTAAATAAGAATTCCACAGTACATGGGCATGATTTATTATAAATGCATTAATTTCAATAACTAGAACTGGCCTTCATCATTAATGAAATGCTTACAATAACTCGAAGGCAAAAAAAAATACAGTGCTGATATTGTGAAATTAAATGCTCAAAGTCTTGAAAATATTTGATGCCATGAGTAAATGTATAGTAGATCTAACAAAGATCTGGTTTCTGAAGTTTATGCTGCATAGCTCAACATTTTAGAATTTTAAATTGAATTTCAGTGTAACATTTGGCCAGGTAGTTTTGTTGACATTTGAAAAACTTGGTTCTTAGAAATTGACATTTACTTTTAAGTTAAAAAAAATCACAAGTTAAATTCATTAATATATTCATATTAATTCATGCAAGTAGTTTTTGGGTTCCTGCACCCACATGGGAGACCAGGAAGAAGCACTTGGCTCCTGGCTTCAGATTGGCACAGCACCAACCATAGCAGCCATTTGTGGGGTGTACCAACAGAAGGAAGACCTTTCTCTCTGTCTCTCTCACTGTCTATAACTCTATCAAATAAAAAAAAGACCTCACTGTTGTAACTTTCATAAAGTGCTTTACAGTGTTAGAAAAGAGGAAATTAAATTTCAGTGTTATTAAAGTTTAAAATACGGGAGACCCTAAGAGTGATACAATGGATTGCGTCCCTCCAGAACCTTGACTGCATTGCAAGGATTTTCTTTTTGATATAGAAATTATGAATATATTTACATGGTTATTTTAGTGTCACAAGTGTGAAGCAAATTAGATTTATATTCTTTTAACTATAGACTCAGGAGGCTGCCCCCTTGAGTGCAGTGTGTGAGTAGACTGGTTTTTACATGCAAATGATCTGATAAGGAGTAGGTTTCTTTAGAGAAGATTGCTTTTATGTAGAGTCCCCGTGCTCCCTAAACTGCTAGCCTTGCTCTATCACTTTTCCCATTTCATAACTCGTACAGTTAAATATATACAGTGGATAATTCCAACTCAACAGTGCGGGTTTACCTGTGCCACTGGTCGACAACAGCCTTGGATGGTAACCTCCAAATTATTTTGGGTCTGGGTTCTCCTGTGGCTGAGCAGTTCAGTAGCAATTTGTCCCCAAAATTCACCTGGGTCCATTTCTGGGATGCAACTTCTATCCTGGGGATGGTGTCTCGCTCTTCCACTGTAAGTATAACCACTCTCCTCTCTGAGCCAGTGGAACTGGTAGCAATACATTCGTACATGCCCTTGTCTGAAGAGCCTATGTTTCTTATATGCAGAGTCCCATTTGAATATAAGAACCATTTGGAATTAGTAAAGTGCAATGGCTTCACTGTAGTACCATCAGAGAGGACCCAGTGGACACTGGGCTGAGGGGTTCCTTTGGCGGTGCAGGGCAGTTTCAAACTTTCACCCCAAGCCCCTGCAATGACTTGCCTCTTTTGTTCTAGAATCACAGGTGGGGCTGCAATGACTTGCATCTTTACCAGTAGTGAATCCTGGCCAACTGCATTGCTGGCTATGCATTGGTAAAAGCCACGATCATAAACGCTGACACTGTGGATGACCAGTGTTCCATCAGGTGTCACTAAGGCCTGTCTGTTTCCCTCAGATTCTGAGACTACTGTTTGGTTTGCAAGTATCCAGGAAATCGTAGGGCTTGGCCTGCCTTCCGCTCTGCATTTCAGTTCCACGGTGCTTCCAGAATGAAGTGTGATCTCTTTGGTGCGTTTCTCCAGGATCCTGGGGGCATAGGAGACTACGGACAAAGTGACATGAAGGTGGTCTGTCCCAAGCGGATTGGATGCTGAGCACAGGTACTGTCCACGGTCCTGAATGTCCACCCTCTGGATGAACAGGGTGCCATTGGGTAGCACCTGGAACCTGCTGTTCTGTTTTATTTTAGAAAGTTCAAGTCCTGGTAAGAAAAGATTTATAACCATAGGTCATCAAAGTTTAAATAGAAAACATACAGTTATCTTTTTGTTAGGCTATTGAGCATAATGCATTTACATTAAAATTAGGCCACCTAGTAGTCATATTTCTAAAATTATTCTTGGATTTTCTTTATACACAAAACTTAAAAGCCAGTGGTTCAACACAATGACCTCCTTTTTCAAATCATATTTATCTGTTTTCAAAGAACTTCAAGATCTACTCTTAATTAAGGTGTTTTTAAAAGTATGCAAATATCAAATGAGAATATTAACAGTGTCTTACTTTGGAAAAAATATTGAAACTAGTGTTGATTCCTCAGATGTGCACCCTGGAAACCTAACACCATCTTTTGCTAGTTTTGCAACTAAAGAAGATGAAGTATAAAGACATAGTTTCAAGTACCTGAAGAGACTCTGGTCCAGTGGATGGTGGGAAGGGGGTTCCCACTAGCTTCACAGGGAAGAAAGGCATCTGAGTTAGCTGAAACTGTAAAACTTGCAGCTTTCCCTCCAACTATTCTGGGCTTTTCAAATACATTCCTAGACAGAGAGTCAGAGGGAAGGAGTTTAGAAGTTGTTAGTTTTTGAATGGGTTTCATATCAAAGCCAGTTTTCTTTGCATTCTTCTGTCTATCCCAACTGGAAGTATGAGGGGTGGACTGTGGCAAGCCTAGAGTGGGAAGCATGCTTAATGAAGGATTTTTGCTGCCTTCAACAATTTCTGGCAAGGGAGAGGTAGTCCATTTTGAAATCTGTGGTGTCACTGTTACTAGTGCTGGCATAGGAGTAGTATTTAACAGATTAGAGTAGGTAAAGTGAGTGGTTCCAATTGCAAACTTGGCTTTTGCAGGAGCCTCAAGAGATGAGGTAACCTCTGCAGCTAATTGCTGTCGATTGGTATTGTACTGTGTGGATTCATGAGGCTTGATCACTGCATTCATCGACGTCTCAGAAATGGGAACTGCTGCTTTGTCAGTAACTGTACTTTGCATAAAGGCAGAGGAGGTGGGACTTGGCATTACAGTAGCACTGCTGCTCTGGAATGGTGGCACAGTTGAGTGTTTCGTGATTGTTTTCCTAGTTGTGGTAATCTTGTGTGATTTACTGGACAGAGCTGTTTCAGAAGCAATTGTGCCCCTCAAAGTCTGAGGACTCTCTAGGGGGACTTCTTCAATTACATCTGTCAAATTAAGAGTTCTTGAAGGAAGACCAGTTGTACTTGAAATTCCCTTGGTGTTTTCTAGAGAAGAGTGAGTGGAAGCAGAGACACTGGGTTTGATTAAAGTCTTGGCTGTGTTTAGAGCAGGAGGTGTCAGATCAGTGGATGTCGTGAAGCCAGAACTCTGGCCTGGAGAGATGTTTGGGTCTTTCCTATTCTGAGGCCCCTTTTTCCTTTTTAATTTTTGTACCCTTGGTCCGACTGTTTGGGTTTTATACATCATTACAGGTGCAGGGGCAGTAGTCAGAGGTGCCAGTGTGTCCATTTTTACTGGTTGGAAGCTCGCTGTACTTGAGGCTATGCTTGTGGTGCTAGGAGGCATAGAGTAAAAAGCTGGGAAGGGCTGCTCCTTCACTGTAGGGAGACTTTGGGGACTGTGTGTTTCCATGGTTTGGTAGTGAGTTGTGGGCAGTGTTACAGATGGAATTTGCATGAGACTTGTTGAGAGTGTTGTGAAGTAGGAGGGGGCAATTGGATCCGTGGGTAAAGCAGGAGATGTTTTAGGAAGCATCATGACCGTGTTTTCAAAACCGTGTTTATGCAGATTCCTTAATCTCTCTTTTTGGTTATGGTTATTTACAAAGGTGTGATGCCAGGGAAATTTCCTTCTTGATAATCTTGTAATGGCCATAGTAGTAGGCATCGATGGCTTGGTGATGGATTCTGAAGGTGGCAATAGAATCACTGAATCTCTTTTAGCTTCACCGATATTAGACACACCAGAGTCACTCACATCTGTTTTAAAACTTTTTTCCATAGAAAAAGATGTTGGGGTATAAGTCGTGCCTGTATCAGTTGGAGTCACCTGGGTATTTTCAGCACTGAAGTATTTTATGCTGGGTGCTGTTTTCTCATTACCTACATGTAGTGTGTTCTCAGATAGTAATGATGAGTTCTGGACAAGAGTTGTAGATTCTCCTGACGTGGCTCTGGCAATGTCCGCTTTGGGGAGGGTGCTAGGAGAACTTAAAAGGGATAATACTGTTGGAGTAGTAGTAGGGCTCCTTCTGGGAGGACAGGAGGGACACACCACATTGAACTCTGGGGCCAAAAATGCAGTAGTGTTTTCTTCAGAATAACCTCTGGATGTTGGCCTGCCGTATCTATGCCGCCGGAGCACTGGAGTCCTATATGGACTGATAACTCGCCCCCTGACCCAAATTTTCCTCCGTCTTCCAAAGCGTCTGGTCGGAGGAATGTTAGTTGTACTATTTCTAGGACTCTGAAACTGAGAATGAGCAGCAGTGTACGGATCTGAAGGGAGCTTGGAAGTGCTAAGCTGTTGAGTAGGGTGAAGGTAGAACACATCGGTGCTAGACTCACCGATGCCCATCATCGATGTCTGCTGACCCCTTGTGGCAGTTTCTGGTGCTAAGAATAGGTCTGCTTTGTCATTAGTACTAGCATGCATTTTGATGTGGGTGTCTTTGATCACAGTCCTTACTGTTACTGGGATTGTGCTCTGGAAATGCTCTTTTATTCCAATCTGATCAGTATCATGAACTTTGTTTGTTCCAGGTAGCAGTGAAAAAATAATGGATGAATTTTGGTTGTTTGCGCCTTTCATTGCACTTGATGTAGTTGGGCTTATATTCTTTGATTGTGCTGTGGTTTTAACAGCATTAGATAGTCTGAAATCCATTGGTTTTACAGATGGTAGTACTTGTGGACTTGGAACTGGTGAGACTTCCGTGCCAGAAGGCATACTTGTCACGGAGCTAGGAGACACTGTTCTGGAGTCAGCAGTCACCATCCTGGCTGGAGCAGTGGAAGCTTTGGCTGCCAAGACCTTAAGTTCCTCCTCTGGAGGGAGCCTGCCTGAAGAGTCGTCTTCCTCGCCAGGTACTTTCAAGAACTGGGTGACAGCTGGGGGTGGCCTTACTGTAGTCATTTCTCTTCGTTCTGGCACAGCATTCTTTTTCACTTTCTCCATGAGTGCTGCCCAGCGTTGTGGGTCAATTCTCTGAGCAGAGGGAGGGAAGTGCCTCCTGTGTTCCCTGAACCGGCGGCGTGTGGAATCTCCGTGCCACCGCTGTGTTAACTCCCGATTGTTGTGTCTTTTCCTTGCACTTGAGAATTGTTTTCCAACCCCGGGCCTCTCTGGAGCAGATGTAGGGAGCTGCCTAGCTGGAGACTCCTGAGGATGGGCAATGGGATTGGACTCATCATGTCCTGATCCATCTGCTTCCACATCATGTTCCACTCGCCTTTGTCCTTTGACTGAAACTTGGAAAATCAAAAAATCGACCCCAGATGGGTTGGCAGCTATACAACGATAGTGGCCTTGGTCTTTTTGGCTGACCTGTACTATTCTTAGTGTATCATTATTAAGAATTTGCTTTTCTTTTGAGGACTCAGAGAGCACAGTGTTTCCTGGAAGAATCCAGCTAGTAGAGGCATCTGGGCTACCATTAGAAACGCATGGAAGATCTAGTGATTCACCACTGAAAACTGTGTGATGAACGCCATCTCCATGATAAGCTTCTGCAGAGGTGTCTACCACGGTTATCCTGTAGGTAAGAATATCTGCATCATCGTAATTAGTGCTTATGCAGTGGTATAGGCCTGTGTCAGAAGTGTCGGCCATCTGGAGCTCCAGTTTTCCATTTTTGTCTATGAGGATTCGTCCATCCTCACTAACATAAGGAGCTCTCACTTTACTCCCATCAGCCAGAAGCCACTCCAAATGTGGGGTGGGATCTCCTTGGCCTGGGCAGTCCAGGTCAATGGTCCCACCCACCAAAACAGTGTGTTCCAGCTTAGTATTGTTATCCCTTGAAATCATGGTCCATTTGTGTTTCACTGGCCTCATCTCTGCCCTGGGTACAGTGACTTGGGCATCACTTGAGTACTGGATCTGTAAGGTACTGAGTGTGGTGGCAATCCTGTTCAGTTGTAAGGAAATTCGGTCTTGCATTAACCAAGAGGGCTCTGCACTGAGGTCAACCTCTATGTTGGTAAAAATGTCTTCAGGTTTAGGAGCCATCTGTTTATATTTGTAGCAGAGCTGTGGTGTTTCCCTGAGTACGTGGCTCCTTTCAAGAACTAGAGGAGAATCACTGTATAAAGCCAGAAGTTGCCACACTGGCTGAATGTGACTGTGATCGAGGTTGCACACCAGAGATGCTGAAAAGGATATATTTAATCTGATGTGGTCATTGTCTTTCGTGACTGCAATGGGTGATGTCCTTGTGGGCTTTTGGATACTGCAGCCCATGTTAGCTTCATTTCCAGACTGGTCTGTCATATTCAAAGCCAGGGAGCCAAAAGGTGCCATGAAATCGTGGGGAGAGATGGAGGCAGAAGGGCTGTCTTCCGGAATAGTTTGGCTCTTTGATTTCAGGAATGGGTCAATAGTTGGCTTGGCACACAGGAAAGCTGCTGCTGGGACCACAGCAAAGGGCTTGCCTTTAGAGGTCCTGGGGTTAGTGCACAGGGGACACTGCTGTGCACTGGAAGGACTTCTGTCTTTTTTGCATTTTATTACATCTAGGAAAGATCACAATTGAATCATTATGAATTAACATTTGAAGTTTTTAAAGAAATAGTTTGTTAGAATTAAAGATTAAAATTTCTAAGTTGTTTATAATCGACAGATGGCCATGTTCTTTGTCTTTGAATTGATTTCTGAAAAAAAGTCCACATGTCCTGCTACAACATAAAATGCATAGGCATGGGACTGCGTTTTTCTTTTTCAGGGCTTTATCGCTCACACGTAGAAAATGCCTGATATGTATTTGATACTCAGTAAACATTAGTTGAGTAAGTCAGTCCATATTTAGAGACATGAAATCCCATGCTTAGGTTTTTCATTTATTAATAGCATTTTAGTTCCACTTCTTCACTCATCATCCTTTATATGGTAACCTATTTAATAAACAGTCATTTATCAGCTCTTGCATAGACTTGAAACCCAAGTTTCTTTCCATGATCCCAAAGAACACTGACTGATACACAAAATACTATGGACTGGTCCAGGAATCAGATGGATGCAGGAGAAAATGAAACAGGTAGAAGAATTAGTAGGATGTGAGGATTGATTGACATGGAAGGTAACTGAAAGAAGACTCAGGTTTGTGACTTTGGTTACTGCAAGACTAGGTTAAATTGGGAGGGGACACAAATCTTGGATCAGCCCATTAAAAATCTGATACTCTGATGAAGCCAGAAGCTTACAAATCTTCTAGCATTGGGATTAGCCTTTGTACTTTTCAGGTATTGGATACCTCATACTTGGGTATTTAAAAATACTGCTTTGATGAGCCTACTTTAAATGATGGTCACAAGTGTACTTCATAAGAAGTACAGAGTTTTCCCTTGAACAAGATTTTATGCCCTTCCATATAGTAGCTTCCCCCTCATGCAATGGACATAGCACACAAGAGAAGCACTGTACTTCCTACAAGATCTAATAGGCCAGAGCAGTTAGACACTCAAATCACCTCCTTACACATGCACATTTTCTCTCACAAGCTTCAGAAAATCACTCTGACCAAGGACTTCAAACCCGTCAGTGTGTGCAGGAGCTCCCCACGCCCTTATCTTTGGTTTTAGTTACCAAGGTTAACTGTGCTCAAAATTTTTTAAGTGGCAAATTCAAATTGTGCACCATTCTGTGTAGTATGATGCAATCTCATGCCCTCCACCTCACCTGCAGTATGAATCGTCCCTTTGTCCACATAATTACTCATGTTGTGTACCCTACCTGTCAATTAGTGACTATTATGGTATCACAGTGCTATGTTCAGGCACTTAATGACAAAGAGTAGTTGTAAAGTGTTGCCTTTACTTGAAAAGGTGAAAGAAAAAAAAAAGCCACACGCTGAGGTTGCAAAATCTGGAGTAAGAATGATTTTTCTATCCTTAAAGTTGTGTCAGTGTTGCCATTGTACCTTTAGCTACAAAATCACAGGTACAGAGTTAAGATGGAAAAGATAAAATTGTATATGTGTTTGGAACTCTCTATGGTTTTAAGCTTCTGCCAGGGTCTTGGAATGTAACTCTGCAGTTAAGGGTGAACAACTGTACTTCAGTGTGACAGATGATGTCACAGGTATTTGGCCACTCAGCATTCTTCAGCAGATTTTATGGTCTTAACTCATTCAAAGCTGCAAAGCTTTGTGCCATCATAAGCAGCTCCTTTCAATCTCCCACTTACCAACAAGCTATACCTACTATCAAAGCACCCTGGCTCAACCCCTACCAAACCAGAAAGCCTAGCAGACTTCTGGCTTCATTATACCTCACATCACTGTATGCTTATTATTGCTTACGCCTGGGCCAATGTTAGCAGGCCTTTGACATCCATTATTAAATCTGATCATATCACCCCCATTCATAGCAGTCTCATAAAATGCCTTCCAGTCTTAAACCATGGAATGCCCTGTGCATCTCTGGCCTATCTAACATGCCTTCTCCCATTAATGCATCACCACTTACTACTCCAGGACCCAATCTGAACAGCTCTTAGAGACTCTCTGCTTCACTCTCTCCTATCTTACCTCCCCTTGCCTTTCTCTAGTTGGCGGTCTTCCACCAGACCAGAAGCTCTGTTCTTGTCTAGCCATATGTTCTCAGCTCTGAGCAAGGGATGCTTAGGAAGGAACGAGGAGAAGACTGGGCAGCCTGTTGTTTTGTTTTGTTTTGTTTTTAAAGATGTTAGAGTCACAGAGAGGGAGAAACAGGTCTTCAGTCCACTGGTTCACTGCTCAGATGGCTGCGACAGCTGGAGTTTGGCCAAGTTGAAGATAAGAGCCAGGAGTTTTTTTCAGGCCTCCCACATGGGTGGTTTTACCTGCTACTCCACAACACTAGCCCCTATATTTAAATTGAAATCTCTCAAAATTGAAGATGTTTTATAGTAGCAGTTGGCAGTCTTAATACAACTGTCATTGCCTGTATATACCTTCAAATATTGTCCCAGCTGTTTAATTTTCAATTGTGTCACATGCATTGTTGATACATATATTAAGTTTCCTACTTTCATTAAGATTACACTCTGGAATGAAAATAAGGTTGTTGTATATTTGGAAATAATGTAAATAACACAAGGACATAAATTTAATATTGGTACAACAAATGTTTGTCATACAAATGGCCATAAATTCATATTTTATAGAAAAGTAATAACTAGAGCTTTGTAGAACCAAAGAGTGAAAGATACCCCCAAATATATGAAGGAGTGTGACATTTGACCCTGAAATATGTGCAAAAGGATTGCTTAGTACATGCCTAGTGAGGCAACTGTTGGTGTGAGAAGCTGTCAGTCTCCTAGAATAGATGAAAAACATTTCACAGCATAAGAGACTGATGTGATTGATTCATGGGTCTTATAGGATTATCCTGTGCATCTCAGTCAAAGCAATACTTATTTAGACTCAACTATATGGCATGTGTGCATATGTAGGTGCAAAAAATATATACAAGGCATCTTCAGGAAGTTCATGGAAATGCCTATTATGGAAAAAATATGCATGGACTTCAAAGTTGTTGCACCAAAATAAAATTTTTAGAAAATGTTCTTGAGGCCTGGCACTGCGGCTCACTAGGCTAATCCTCCGCCTGCGTGCCGGCATCCCATATGGGTGCCGGGTTCTAGTCCCAGTTGCTCCTCTTCCAGTCCAGCTCTCTGCTGTGGCCTGGGAGGGCAGTGGAGGATGACTCAAGTGTTTGGGCCCCTGCACCCACATGGGAGACCAGGAAGAAGCACCTGGCTTCGGATCGGCATAGCGCTGGCCGTAGCGGCCATTTGGGGAGTGAACCAACGGAAGGAAGACCTTTCTCTCTGTCTCTCTGTCTGTCTATAACTCTACCTGTGAAATAAAAAAGATGTTCTTGGAATAGGTAAGTTTATTTTTTGCTTATTTGAAATAGACAGATCTCCTGTTCACTGGTTAAATCCCCATATATCCACAACAGCCAGGGTTGAGCCATGCTGAGGCCAAGAGCCAGGAATACAATCACTTGAGCCATCACCTCCTGCCTCCCAGGGCGCACGTTAACAGGAAGTTAGAATATGGTGGATGTGAGACTTGATCTTAGGCCATCTCAAGCTGGAGTTTAGCCATTGCCTCCAATGCCCATCACTCCAGGAACTTTTTGAAGTACCCTCATATGAAGAAAAATTTGGGATGTAGTAAGACCACCAATATCTAGGAGCAGGTGTTTATCCTAGTGGTTAAGACAGCTGCATCCCACATTGGAGTACTTGGGTTCTATTCTTGGCTCTAGTTCTTGGCTCTAGCCTCCTGCCAATGCAGACCTCTGGAGGCAGCAGTGATGGTTTAAGTAATTGAGTTGCTGCCACCAAAGTAGGAGGAGTAGATTGAATTCCCAGCTCCTGGCCTTGGTCCCAGCCCAGCTGTAGATGCTGTGAGCATTTGGGAAGTGAAGCAGTGGAAATAAAGTCTCTGTTTCTGTGCCTTTCAAATACATAAAGTAAAACACTGAGCATATGTATGTAGTGGCTGGATGGTGGGCTCAATTATATTATATCAAAATGACTATATAATAAACACTGAGTTCAACAACAACAAAACTTGAGTACTTACTGTGCTCCAGACATATGCTAGGGATAAATTAGACCTAGGAAAGGCAACAGACATCTAATATATTGAATATAATAAAATGTTGTCCATTTGAGAATAGAAGTGCAAGCAAATCGCAAACTGATGGAATGTATATTCTGATGTGGCTGAGGTAGGTGGGGGACAGGCAGTGGTAAAACAGTGGTGAATTAGCCTGTGGTGTGTCTGGGATGGGAAAGGATCTAATGGTTGAAGAGTTAGGAAAGGAGGATGAGCCAAGACCACAGAAGGAGGACCTGGTATGTGGGCTGAGGAGCCCCAGCTTTATTCTCTAAGCCAAGGGTTTGCCAACTCAAACTCAGGGGCCAGCGTGTGAAAGAGTTGCAGCCTCATGGACCACAGGTCTCTAAAGTAACTACTTCACTCTGCCACAGTAGCAAGAACACAGCCAGCAAAACTATACAAGGATTCCTTATTACTGAGACTTCATCGTCTCTCCAGCTAAACCACTTTGGCCTTCCCACTTACAGTAGAAACATTCTATTTAATTAGGACAAATAATTAAGCAAATACAGATACCTGGCTTCTCCTGTATCCAGTCAGACAACCATTTTAAGTGGCAGTCACAGGTCCATGGATTCCCATGCAGATATAGGCTTTCCAGGTCTGGCATAGAGGAGACCATCTCATGGGGGAGGGAGGTCAGGAAGTTATCAGACAAGTAGAGGTACTTGATGAAAGACACTTTAAATACCCGGAGGTAGTGCATAGAGACAAACGTATCTGGATGAAGCTTGGTGAGCCGATTTCCTTCCAAGTGGACAAGGCGGAGCGAGGTGAGTCCAACAAACACCTCTGGGTTTATAAACTCAATATTGTTGTGGTCCATATGCAACCGTGTCAAGCTCCTGAGGCCATAAAAAGTATCTTTCTGAAGTTTTTGGACTTTGTTATAGCTCATTTTTAAGACCTGAGAGTAAAAAGATGAACACATTTGTTTCATCAGAGATTTTCACAAAAGGAAAAAGTATCTCAAGCTGTGATTAATCCAATGCAATGTCTATGTCTTGTTGGGATCCTTACTCTAGCAAATTAAATGTGACAAAAATGTAGAAATTCAAACCTTCATGAACACTTGCTGGTATTAAGAAACTGTTGCTAAAAATTACAATGATAGTGTAGTTATTTTTTAAAAATCCCTTAACTTTGAGATACACATTGAAGTACATACAGGTAAAACATAAACTTGGGTTTCAGAACAATTCAGAGTGGAGAATGGAGGTGCAGGTGAGACATCTGTTCTATGTTGAGAACTACTGAAATTGGGTGATGATATACTGGGGTTCACCATACCGTAGTCCTCCCTTTCCACAGAGGATATCTAGGATCTGAAGTGGAAGCCTGGATACTACTGAGCCTTAAACAATAAGTTTATCTTGGTACAAAAATTTTGAAATTCTGCATCGTGTTTTCATCATTTTTCATGATATGCATTGCTACAAACTTTCTGAAGATTCCTTGTACCTGTGGATTTCAAACTTCTTGCACCAAAATAAATATCTTGTAACTTCATTTCCATGAAGTTTTTAATGTTCTCTCCTACATACATACCTACTTTAGGTATAGTTCAATTTATAAACTAGGCACTAACATTAACAATAGAAAAATATAATAAACATTATGAATGAACATAATGATGTGGTTTCTCAAACTAATTTACTGCAGTATGCTATATTTTCAAATCTTGACTGCAGTTACCTGAAACTGTGGAAAGCAACAGTTTATTCTAATTTTATATAAGACAGAAAACTTTCATAATGTTTTAAACAGTGTATTGTGGTATTTCAAGTAGACTTAAGATTTCTTGAACCTGAATTTTTCATTAAATAATATGTCTTCAAAAATTCATGGAAAATGCATATTATGGAAGAAGTGTGGATTTTAAAATTTTTACACCAAAATAAACTTACTTTTAATTCCATTTCCACTTTTGGAAGCACCCTCATATGATGGTTTTAGTTTTTTCCTTTATAATAGCTTTATTGAGATATAATTCATATAGTATAAAATTAACCTTTATAATGTACATAGTTCATTGGTATTTAGTATGTTCTTGGAGTTATACAACTGTATCCACTAAGTTTATAAAATTTTTATCATCCCAAATAAAAAGTGACGGCCATTAACACTCTTTTCCTCCTACCTCCTAGCCTTGGGCAACCACTAACTTATATTTTGTTTCTATGGATTTGCTGATTCTGATCATTTTGTACAAATGGAATCATATCATATGTGACCTTTTGTGTCTGGCTTCTTTCACTGATTGAATGTTTTCAAGACCCATTCTTCAGGTCTTGCATATGTCAGCCCTTCCTGTCTTTTTTCTTACTGAGTAGTAGTCCATTAAATGTACCACATTTGGTTTATTCATTCCTGAGCTGATGGACATTTGGGGTTATTATGAATAATATGATTAATTTATTTTGAGTTGAAATTCAAATAATTTTGACTATTTTATTCCAAACCCTTTAAACATACGTTTTCTGCCAAAAATAGAAATGCTATTAAAGATAATGATTTCTCATTATATTTTCCTGTTTTTGTCTAAGGTATCACCTGTGTCAAAGATGATTTTCTGGAATGCCAAATTCCCTAATAAACAAAGAAATATTGGCAACATACTGTATTGCATGGGGAATTTTGTGACATTGCTTTCTGATTTAAAATCAGAAATGGTTGTAGTTGTCCTGAATTGTAGTTTTACTTATTTTTCTTTTTAATTTAATAGACACCATGTATTATGGTTTAGCTTCTGGAAAGCTTCAAGTCCTATTTAGTAGCAGACATAACTATCTCTACATATATACTTGTCTGTAGTTGCTTTACTACATCACTTTTACTTTCTCACTTATCTTTCTAATAATTCTTACAATAATGTATGCATTTGTGGGAGTCCATACAACATAAATTTTTGAACAAGTGATTGAAATAAATAAGTAAAGCTAACCACTGTTGGTGGGAATGCAAACTGGTAAAGCCACTATGGAAGTCAGTCTGGAGATTCCTCAGAAACCTGAAGATAACCCTACCGTTCGACCCAGCCATCCCACTCCTTGGAATTTACCCAAAGGAAATTAAATTGGCAAACAAAAAAGCGGTCTGCACCTTAATGTTTATTGCAGCTCAATTCACAATAGCTAAGACATGGAATCAACCCAAATGCCCATCAACAGTAGAATGGATAAAGAAATTATGGGAGATGTACTCTATAGAATACTAGACAGCAGTAAAAAACAATGAAATCTGGTCATTTGCAACAAAATGGAGGAATCTGGAACACATCATGCTGAGTGAAATAAGCCAGTCCCAAAGGGACAAATATCATATGTTGTCCCTGATCGTTGAAAACTAACCAACCACAAAAAAGGAAACCTGTTGAAATCTTTAATATATACTAAATTGATCTTCTGTATATAAAGATAATTGAAAATGAATCTTGATGAAGAATGGGATGGAGAGGGAGCAGGAGATGGGAGGGTTGTGGGTGGGAGGGAAGTTATGGGGGGGTGGTAATCCAAAAGCTGTACTTTGGAAATTTATATTTGTTAAATAACAGTTTAAAAAAATAAGTAAAGCTAAAAGTAGATCAATTTATAGAAAGCTAACATGTCTAACAGGGCCATTATTTTTTAGTGTCCACATTGTATTTCCTGATAAAAGTCTGCTTCTAGTCATATTTAGGATTAAAAAGGTTTAGTCATCCCTGAGTTTTGATTTTTTTCTTCCTATGAGCCTGAGGTCTGAGAAAACTTGTCTCCCAATTTTCTTTTCCTCAATTCCACACACGGCTGCATTAAAAAGCATTCACTTAATTGACTTAATTGACTTTCTCCCTTGCTGTGTTTCTAAATAAAGAATGTCTATTTTGGGTTCTGCAGGAATGGGCATCCTTTCAAGATAGTCACAGGCCCCCGTCACCCCTTAAATCCCCCCTTCTCCCTCCGGAGCTCACCTGCAAGGCCTGCAAATCTGAGAAGGTCTTATCAGCGATCGTGCGGATGCCATTGCTGTGCAGCATTAGCAACTCCAATTTGCTCAGGCCAGAAAAGTCGGCTTCCGTCAACCTAACTAAGCTGTTGTACCTGAAATAAAAATGTTATTCGAGGCATTAGATGAGCCGTCCACATGTCGCAGCAAAAGCACACACAAAGCCCAAGGCCTCTTTTGTTGTGCTCTGAGGAGATAATTAGATGCTTGAAATCCAACAGATGCCACAGAAGGTTCATCCCCTAAGCAACCCTTCCCGGGCCAGTTACAATGGCCCCTCCTCATTCCTGGAGCTTCTCACACTCCTCATTTTCCAGCCTTCATGTAGGTGCTGTTCCTTCCAGTTGCAATGCCCTTGACTCTACACTTTGCTGTGAACACTAAAACCCAGCTCCTCATTTTCTCGGGTGGGATCACTGCATCAGTAGAGGTTAAGAAACCTGGGCTCCACCCAGAGTCAATGTTTGGGCCTCTGGTTTAGGGGAGATGGGTAGTCATGAGACCCCAGGTGAAAATCAGCAAACCATGCCTCAGTTTCTTCATCCAAAAAACCATAGATAATAGAATCCACTCCTATGGAGTAATGAGAATTAAATGCATGAACACCAATAGAGTGTTCATCCTGATGCTAGCACACAGTGAGCACTCATGTTAGCTGCTGTTATTAGTGATCATCACCAGGGCACTTCACATATGCTCTAGAGCAGTTTTTATCAAATCGTATCGATTATGCATCTGTCTTCTCCCCTTCCACTATACTTGGGGCTTACAGAAGTGAATAATGGCTTTTGTTCATCGTTGCATCCCCAGTGCCAACCACTGTGCCCAGCACACGGTGGGTGCTCTATACTGTCAAAGCACACACTTCTGCATGAACCTTGAAAACACAGTCAGCTTTTGGCATATTTAATCAGGCCTGCATTTAGGCAACTTCAAACGAAAAGACACTAAGGGTCCTTATAAAAGGATAGTGGACTTTTCATATCCTTTATATACAGGCAACTTTAATTGCCCTGTTATCTCTTATGATAGAATCCTCATTATTGACAGAAGCCATATTTTTTAAGGGAAAAAAAAAGCCAGAATTAAGTTTCCCTCCAATGATAGGCTTTCCAATCTACCAAAAAGGCTTTCAAGTTCTGGAAGAAATTTCTCCCAGCCAAGGATTTCTGGGAATAACTTCCTTGTTGTCCTCAATAAACTACAATTTTCATGAACTCATTTCAGAAGAAAACCATTGTGAAATAATTGTGGTTCATATCTCAAAGTCATGGGTGCTTTCCCAATGTAAGAAGGGGATAAGCCAGGGACCCACACACCCGAAATTGATGCGCTCCACGTTGGGCGGGATGTTGTCCGGGATGAAAGCCAGGTACCGGAATGTGCAGTGCACTTCTGTAGGCACATAGCAGGCACAGCGGCGAGGACAGGCCCTGCCCCCAGGGGTGGCCACCAGGCAAATGACACCGAAGGAGACCAGCAAGCAGGTGACACCATTGCCTTTCACCTTCATCCTGAAAAATCACACCTCAGAGTTAGAAATACAGCCCAAGAAAAGTCCCAGGATGCCACATGGTCACTGTGGGAAGCTGGGAGATCTTGCAAGTGGCCAATTTCATTCATATCTTTTGTGGTAGAACATGCTCCTTACAAAACCATAATATATGTGCTGGCCTCACACTGAGCTTTCTAATCATGCGGGATTGCTCACTGTTGTGGAAATCTCTTCACGGTGTCTCACGTTTTAATGGAAAGCATCAATTCTTACTAATCAGGGATTCATTAAAGGGAAGCTGGAGACAATAATGACGTATTCTGACACCTGATACACATAATACAGCTTAGTGTCCTATTTGTACGTTAGTTCTTTCAGAGTAACTTTCAAAACACTGATTATAAAAGTAGTAACAAGTGCATTATAGCCTTGGAAACTAAATTAGAAAAAAAAAACTACTTGCAATCGCATGATTCAGACACAATAATTAACATTTTACTGTATGCTCTAGCCTTGAATGTGTAAACTTATGCACACAATATATGTGTATGTATATGCTTAGTTTTATAAAAACATGAGCTTAAATGTTTTATAAACATTTATAAATGATTTGATTTTTCATTTTCATTCAAAAACCTTAAGGACTGTAATAATGCTGTAGCAGGGTGAATCTATTTCTAACACGTCATCAAGTCCTTGCCAAAAAAGACACATTGGACACTTCACTGCCAAGTACAGACCACAAGCAACAGTCACCAGCGGAGAGGCAGGGGACCCCGGATCTGTGCCACAGTGGCCACACTGCCCCCCCCCCCCGGCAGGCATGATGCTGTCTGCTTAGAAGATCCTTTTTTCTCGTTTCTTGGTCCCTCCTCCTGCTCATGTCTGCCAGGAGAGCGGGGGAAGCATAACCAAGTAAGCAATACACTCAGCTTGTTAGGAAAATGATATCTGTTCCCCACATGTGGGGCAAGCCCAGGGATGCAAACCCGATTTCCTGAAACTCAGAACATACAGGGCTTACAATAATACCTTCTTTATGCTTTTATAAGAAAAATGACCCACATCATTTATAAACCTCAACGTCCCTTGGAATACAAGTGTTTCTTTTGGATTCTACCAGCAACAATCCTTTAGTTGTAAACTATTAGGAGTAACACAGATGCTAAATTGTTGACCCGCGTGCATGCACACACACGGGGGAGAGAGGGAGGGGAAGAATGAAAGAGAGGAATTGCTATGAAAGTTTAGCCCAAATTATAGTTTATTGTAGGATAGATCACATGAGTTCTTTGGAAGCAGCACTTTCACCTTGTTATCATTAGATCATCTAAGAAACAGTAGGATGGCAGTACTTCTGGGTTCAACCAGAAAATAGAAGTTACTGGTATGCCCACATGAAAGTTATTTAATAGAGAATCCAAAGTATGAAGGAACATATGGATAGTGGATTCACACAAACTCAAAGGCAAAAAAATGCAATGATGAAACAGGAGCTGACAATACCTGAACTCTTCTCTCTCGGTCCTGAATCCTCTTGTGACATAGGGAGAGACAGAAAATCCTCCAAGGAATTGGAAAACTGTCCAAACCCGAGTGAGGCGAAGTTCGTTGTTCCCACAGTGAGCTAGTAGCTTAGTGTCTTGGCTTGCAGCTTAGGAGTGACGCTCTCCAGAGAGCCGGGGAGGCACTTCCACGGCTGCAGAGCGCGCTAGCCCACACCAATCCGGTCCAGAAACTTCCTGATGATTAACGAGGGCTGTGGCGATGGTGGTGTTACAGAAACGAAAGGCAGTTCCTTCCACTGCGGGCTTCAGTTCTCAGAGTCCTCACTTCAATGTACATCCATCACTCCGCTTTGCTCCCAGACTCCAGAAGTTTCTCCTCAGATTGTCTTTTGGACACATCTGTCACCTGTGGCCACAGGCAGGGTCTACGCCCCAGTGCTTACCTTTCATCCGCTTCCTTTTTTTCTGCCTGGCAACAATCAGTTGCTGAAGAAGCAACTTTCTCTGTTTGCTTTCGTCGCTCCTCCCCTTCCGAGCGCCCTCCCCTCACTCCCAACCACCCGGATCTGGATCCCCCGCCGCACCACCCCGCTCCTCGCCCGCCCGACTGGCCCCAGCAGCTGCTCGCTCCATTCCCACGCCCAGACCCGGTCCGCAGCCACGGCTCCCAGCCTTTTCCCGGGACACGATTGGCCCAGCCGCTCACCTCTTGGCCCTGGTGACCAATGGGCTTGAGCCGCCAGCGCCTAGGTCCAGAGCGCGGGGAGTGAAGGCGGCGAGGTGCGGTTGCATCTGCGTCCACTGAGCCGGGCTCAGAGGTTAGCCCGCCAGGAGTCCGCTTCCGCCTCCTTCTCATTTTTGACTCCTGGGCTTTCTCCAGGCACTTACTGGTTGAGTGGCAGGACGATTTCAGGCGGGGGTAGTTTGTTCGCTTCTGGACGTCCTCCGCCTGTTAACCAGTGAGCCTTTTGGTTAGGGGTTTGCTTTACTCGCAAGCTGTCCCCGATTTTGTGGCTCCCCCAAATTCTGTTTGAAGACAGAGAGCAATAATAATCTGTGATGCCTGCAGGTGAACATTCTGTTTTGCCTAATTGAAGAGACTTCTTAAAAAATTAATGTATTTATATATAATATTTATATATTTAAGGTATACAAGATGAAGTTATAGGATACACAAAGAAAGTAAAATGATTACTATAGTGATTTCCCTAATTGCACATAATACCCCCCTTTCTCTGTCAAGAACAGGTAAAGTCTACTTTAAGCAGGAATCCTGTGCAGTTATTAATGATAGTTCTCATGCTGTACATAAGATCTTTCGTTCATACCACATGGTTCCACTTTGTATCCTAATGACATGTATTTCTCCACCCACCCTCTATCGCTATTTCTATATTTGACTCCTTTTTGGTGCCGTAAGTGTGATCATGCAATAGTTTTCTTCCAAAGTATGGCTTATTCGCACGGCTTAATTTCGTCCAGGTTGGTACCAGGTGGCAGGCTCTCTTTTCTTTAAGGCTGAGTAATATTCTGTTGCACTCAGAGGAATTCCTTTTCTGAAAGGGATTTTCTGGAGTACTGAATTTCATACCACTATTTCTACTTGGATTGCATTCCCCTCTCTCATCTTCACCATCACCATCCTCGGGCAGAGCTGTTTCCCAACCACCCCTACCAATGTGACCACATTTAGTAGCTGCTTGTAATTCTAGATAAGACTTCTGTTACTTTGATCATAAACTCTGGACTAATATAGCCAAAATGACTTGGTTGCATTTCCTGCAGTAATATCACAATAAACTTAATTTTTTTTAAGAGAGAGAGAGAGGGAGGGAGGGAGAGGGGATGAGGGTATAGAGAGAATATGCTCCAATCAGCTGGTTGATTCCCTAAATGCCAACAATTGCTGGGGCAGGCTGAAGCCTGAAACCATGAACTCAACCTTAATCTATATAGGAATGACTGGAACCCATATCCTTGAGTCACCACCTACTGCCTCCCAGGCTCTGCATTAGCAGAATGCTGTAATAGGAGTGGAGCTGGGACTTGAATCCAGGCTCTCCAATGTGGAATGTGGGCATCCCAGCCGGAGGGTTACCCTCTGAGCAAAATGCCCACTCCCACATTTAAGCTTTGATGAGAACTTGAAATTAGGGTTTTAGGACTGTGGTTCTCAAGATTTGGTCTTAAGAGCAGCAGCACTGGCCTCACCTTGGACCTTGTTAAACATGTAAATTCTCAGGTTCTATCCCAGACCAACTGAACTAGAAACTCTAGGGATGGATCCTAGGAGTCTGAATGTTGGACAAGCCTTCCACACGATTGCAATTCATGTAAAGTTTGAGAATTATTGGCTTAGGGAAATAACTTCTTATAATGGCAGCATATATTTGTGGAAGGTTTTAATGCGTGACCAGTACTATTATAAGCAGCTTACAAGTACCAATTCATTTCATCCTCATAACAGCACACACACACACACACACACAAACCCTAAAAGGAATGTATTCATGACATTATTTTACAGGTAAGGCACATAAAGGAAAGTGACTTGCCCCGGGTTCTGCAGCTTATAAATAGGGAAGCCAAAGCTGGTTGAAATCGAGGCAGTCCAGCTGTGCAGTCTGACGGTGTAGCCACAAAGCAGTGGCTGCTATTTAGCTGAACCTTGATAAAGTGCCACATTTAAGTCACTTATGGTTAGTAATAATGAGTTACCAAGGCAGAGTTACAGAATGAGGCCACTGAATTAGAAGTAACTCTAGCAGTGCATTATAGGAACTTGGGCTTTGGCTCTGCAGAACTGACAAGCTTCTTTAAGTTAAAAATGCCCATTATGAGATCCATACTTGAATGCTGCTTTGAAAATACAGCATAGTATCCAGTCTGTCTTTCTCCCAAAGCTTCTTTGTGACCAACCTCATGGCTTTTATTCTTTAAGCCAATGTCTAACCCCATTCTGAACTTTCAGACCTCAACTAGGATGAGCCAAAAAAAAAAAAATGACCGTGACATGTTTTATTCTTTATTTTTCACAGGTTAGTTGCTTGGGGCCATTTTATTGCAACAAGTTTTAAAGAGAACTCCCGTGAGAAATGTCTACTTGTCTTAAGAATTTTTATGAAAGGAATTTATTTCTACAAATGCTTTGTATTAGAGTTTATTTTCTTTTTAATTAATCTGCCATAATTATTAGAAACTCTGAAAGCCATGTTGGCACTAATTCTACTTCAACTTGCCCTACTTGATATTTCTAATAATTGTCATTCACTACTTTTATAGAGTATGTGTGTACCAGACACTTTATATGTGCTTCCAATTCTCAGAAATATTCTGATAAGGTAGATGCTAAGACTATATCCATTTTTTAAGATAAGATTGCTTAGAATAAAGGGTATTAAATAATTATGAGCAAGAACTATAATACTGAATCAGTTTTGCAGCTGTGAGGCTCATGCCCTGAAGCTCCACATTTTCCAGCCTCCTCCTACTCTGGTCTGTTCTATAAAATTTCTGAGTGTGCAGCACACCAACCATGAGAATTTCACCATTCTTCTTTCTCACCATACTTGGTGCAATTTACAAATCAACTTTACCTTTGAATCAGACTTCATTTGAGATTTACAAGAAATATGTGAAATTATAGTAGCTATATTTTATAAATGAAAAAGCTGAGGTTGACTAAATGTTTGATCTGCTAAGGACTGTTAATCTTTACTCCTAAACCTGTTTGCTGGACTAAGGTCATTTACCCACAGTTGCAGGATGCATTGCCACTTAAATACCAGGAAAACTATAGTGAGAGGTAACTTAAGTTGTTCCCGTTTCTTTCTTTACTAAGCCTTGCCACGAAAAGTATTGTGGTAAATTCACAGGTTTGATGCTTTTTTCAGTGAACATAATGATAAATATAACGTCTTCCCCACCCTTTACATCACCCCCAGGAATTATATATTTCCCTTCATGTGTACATCATTGACATAATCTTTTGTCTTGTTTTGCATTTACATGTTTCTTACTCTACATCCTCAGTATGTCAGCCATACCACCAATCACCTCCCCTCCTAAAGCAGAGCAGTTCATATACCCACAAATCAAGTCCAAGTAGTTCCAAATCATAGATCACTTGAAAACTGTAGCAACCTTTGATCTTGAAAACTCACTCAACAGGTACATGCCAAAATTGTTCTCTCATATATATATTATATATTATTATATATTACACATATATGTAATTTATAATTGGCACAATTATTATATCATAAAGGTTCATAATTTTCATAGTAATTAATAAAACAAGTCATCCACTTTGTTATGCCAACAGCAATTAAGTACATAAAGTACAAAGACTTCATGGAAAAATGGTGCAAAAAATTTTGGAATCTATGCATACATATAGACTAAATTCTCTGCCATTCCTTTTATGAAGTTATAAGCCTTGTTGAATAAATGGCCTGAAGAGAAATAATGCAGAAAAAGTTACAGAAAGAAATCAGTACCAGCCCTACTCCAAAATTTAGTTATAGCTCAATGAACCGAAGCCAAACTGTAGACTTCGACACACAAACAAATAAACAATAGGATTTCAAACCTGTAACCTTTAAGCGTATCCAAAAAACCATTTAAGGAGACAGTTTTCAAAGGTTTAGAGACAATTTGAAGCTATTCCATGGTCCTCTTATGAACTCAACTCATAGGAAGTAAAAAAACTACTGAGGAGGCCTTCAGATGATGAATGAATGTGGCTGTGAGGAAAAGAAAGATGGTCTGTATGAATAGGTATTTAGAAATCTGAACTGTTTAGATGGAGTGATAAATCTTGCATTTTTTCGTTGATAATGTTCAAGGATCCCAGGAAAGCTAGAAATGACAGATGAGAGTGAGAACCCGATTTAGAGGCAGACCAGAGAGAAAGCAGAAGCAGTGCCATGGGGACAAGGAGCCAGAGTTGTCAAGAATGTGGAAATAGGCATCTATAGAGCAGCTTTGCTGGGTTTGATAGAATACTCTGGTCCCTGTAAATGCTTCAGATTATAACAGATATGGTATCAAAGGCTGTCACTGGTAGATGTTTACAGAATTTAATATGATTTCTTAAGCATGGATAGAAGATGTGTTGAAAAACCCCCAGAACTCTTGCAGTTTTTGTTTTGCTTTTGAGATAAGGTATCAAAAATTGTTCAAAGGTGAATGAGCTATGTGGGAAGAGGAGTAGTTAGGATTTCAAGAATATTTTCTAAGAACAGGCTAGAGCTGCAAGCACAAGGGGAGGATTCAAATGCTTTGTAGTCAACTTTGCTAACCACCTTAGAAGTTGATTTCAGAGGAGGAACAACCACCAAATGGCTTCTGAGGTCAGCCACTGGGGAAGAGTAGCAAAGGAATCAAAGACCATAATTATGGGTAGAACACACACAGCGTCTGACCAGGTTATCAACCATGATATGAAGCTTCCATACCATGGAAGTATTCTGGCTGTTGAGTTTTGCAGTAGGATGCTTTTATTGTACTGACACAACTGGTAGGAATCTCAAGAACCACATCCTTCTGATATGATGCTTTTAAATATTATTAAAGCCTGGGGCCAGTACTGTGGCACAGTAGGTTAATCCTCCGCCTGCGGCACTGGCATCCCATATGGGCGCCGGTTCTAGTCCCAGCTGCTCTTCTTCCAATCCAGCTCTCTGCTATGGCCTGGAAAAGCAGTAGAAGATGGCCCAAGTCCTTGGGCCCCTGCACCTGCATGGGAGACCGGGAAGAGGCACCTAGCTCCTGGCTTTGGATCAGTGCAGGTCTGGCCACTGCGGTTATCTGGGGAGTGAACCAGCAGAAGGAAGACCTTTCTCTCTGTCTCTTCCTCTCACTGTCTGTAACTCTACCTCTCAAATAAATAAATAAAATCTTTAAAAAAATTATTAAAGCCCGAAACTACATGTCTGCTTTCTTATTTCTCCCCTTCTCTTTATTTCAGTTGTGTCAGTGGCTGAATACTATATTTTAGTAGAATCTTACCCACTCTTCATTGATGTGAAAATCCAATGATTTTTCAGATTTGCCCCCTCTGAGGGCAGCAAAATTAACAAAGCCCTACAATTTCATAAAAGCTTATATGAGTAACTATATTTCTTTGTAAGTTGCAGAATTAGCTATGAATGTAATAAGTGAAGGAATTTCTTAGGGGTGAGATATCTTAGATTTTTAAGATCTTGTTTTCACATACATTGTAATTCACAAAAACACTATGGAAGTTTTCCTTTAATTTTTATTGTTATTTAAAGTGACTGCACATAGTTGTGAAGGATATTAGACAATGCCTTCTTGGAATATGCTATAGACATACATTAGGAAATTATGAGAACAAAGCTTTATGGGGAGAGTCAATAAAAAAAAAAAGATTCCAAAGAGTACCAGTCATCATAGAGAAGTTACTCTGTCACTTCTCCCAATACAGAGCTTAATTAATGCACTATGAGAACAGCCATGGGACGACGCAGAGATGCAGAGGAAGGTCTGAGCTTTCGGAGCAGAGCTAGTTAACGTTTTCAGCAAGGGGCTGGAAATTGATTCTGTTAGACTTTGTGGGCCCATTACAAGTCTTCAACTCTGCCTTTGTAGTGAAAGCAACCGTAGAGAACATGTAAAAGAGCAAGCAAGCCTGTGTTCCCAAAAAGCCTTGATAATCACTGAAATCTGAATTGCATATTTTAATGTTTCATGAAATACTATTATTTTGTTTTCTACTATTTAAAAAATTAAAATCCCTTCTTAGCTCACAAACCATATGAAAGCAGGAGTGGGATGGATTTGGCCCTAGTTTCCTGCTGCTGCCCTAGAGGTGAACATTCCCACTGTGTCCTTTGTCATGGCACCCATGTCATAGCAAACTCCAATCAAGCACAACAAAGACAAAAGGGAAGAGTCTCCGGGTTTTCTTTCACTGTAAAATCCAGGACTGAGTGGCTGAATATGCTGGGAGAGATTTAGCCTCAGGAGATAATAAGTCACTTGCAGGATGGATCAAAGCCTTCTGTGACTTGAAGTTCCTCTGGGCAATACTCTGTGAGAATCTGCCAGACACACTCCAGCAGGGACACAGTTCTGACAGGGTGCTTAAAAGATGCCCAGTTAGGTAATTTAAAGCTCTGCAGTCCATAACTGTTCTTTTCCTGCTTGAAATTCTACATGTACACAGAATTTACTTTTGACCATCATGAGAAGGCTTAAACTAACTCCAGTGTTCTATAATAAATCATTTCACATATGAAAAGAATGAGAAATCCTAAAAGCTAAACGCCGAGACAAAACTCATCCTCAGGGAATTAAAAATTGGAAGGAATGATCTAAACGATAGGATGAAGTCACAGAGACAGCTTTGGATGAGATAATAAAAGTCCTTCATATTTAATTAAATGGATATGTATGCAGGAAACATTAACCTAAACCAAAAATATGGAGGGCAAAAATCATCAAATATTCAAACAGGGCATTTTAATTCCTTAAAACCTCCTAAATTCTGAACTCTCAGCAAATACTGTTTAATTTTGTACTTACTTTTTTGCGACACCTGATTTGAATTAGGAAACTCAGGCCTTCAAATGTGCAGCAGTAGGATATTTCCAAATCCGATCCTGAAAAAAAAAAAAAATTTCAGGAGCTGAAAAAGCAGAAGTTAAAGGAGTTCACATAGATCAACTTAAATATGGGTTAAATGTAATACTAGAAGGAAAGTAGGATGTTGATAATTCATAAACTAGAATAGATTTGAAAGGTGGTTGGAAATTTAGGATAATTCCTACTCATACTTAAAGCTAATTTCCTCTCTCATTAATGTGAAAACAAAGCCATAAATGTCTTTTTAACAACATTTATTTCCTTGAGAGGCTGAGTTACAGACAGAGAGAGGGAGAAACAGAGAGAAAGGTCTCCCATCCACTGTTTCACTCCTCCAATGGCCACAATAGCCGGAGCTGTGCCAATCTGAAGCCAGGAGCCAGGAGCTTCCTCCGGGTCTCCCATGCGGGTGCAGGGGTCCAAGCACTTGGGCCATCTTCTACTGGTTTCCCAGGCCATTAGCAGAGATCTGGATGGGAAGAGGAGCAGCGGGGACTAGAACTGGTGCCCACATGGAATGCCGATGCCGCAGGTGGAGGATTAACCTACTGTGCTATAGGGCAGGCCCCCATGAATGTCTTTTAATTAAGTATTTTCTACTTATTTATAGCTTTAACACTAGTTATTGTCCACAAAAGAAATTTAACTGTGAGTACAAATAGCACTGAATTCTTACTATTTAAAGCTGATTTCATTACTTAACAGGACCATAGCTTAAGAAATTTATGGATGGGCATTTAGCTTAGTGGTTGCGATATCCACATCAGACTACCTGGGTTTGAGTCCCAGCTCTGTTGCTGATGCCAGGTTCCTGATAATACAGACCCTGGGAGGCAGCAGGTGATGGCTCAAGTAGTTTGCTTTCTGCCACCCATGTGAGAGATTGGGATTGAGTTCCCAGTTCCTGACTTTGAAACTCCTGACTTGGATTCATCTTATGAATTCAAGGGGGTTTGACATTAGAAAACAATAATAAACACAATAAAATATTAAAATACTAAGGAGAAAAGCAATCCAAATATCTTAATACAGGAAAAAAGGAGTTTGATAATGTTCAACAATTATGAATTAAAAATCAAACATTATCAAACCAGGAGATAGAGAAGGGCAGTTCTTTACCTTGATAAAGCATTTTTATACAAAAATCTACAACAAACACCTAACTAATGAAGTGCTGAAACCTTCCCATTAAAATCTGGAAAAAAAGCCATGGCATTCATTATCTTTCCTTTGTTATTCTCTCCTAGAGATCCTGGCTTGTGATTTTTTTTTTCTTATTTCACTTTTTCTAGCTGTTTTTATTCAGTAGAGATACAAAGCAGTAGCTCATAGGCTCCATATGACAGCATTCCTGAGATTGATGACCCCCCCCACCCCACTCCAACTTCTCCGGGTGAAAGCACCCTTCTAAGAGTCTCGGCCACTTTTTTCCCTTGGCCCTGCATCTCCTCTCATTGGGCCAATTCCTTTCATTTCTCATGGTCCTTGAAGTTGTGGTCATCGTTTCATAGCCAAAGCCATTCCCTTGTTCAGTAGTCCGTGATCTACCCAGGCTCTAAGGTACGTGCCACTTCTGTTCTTTCGCATTCCTTAGTGAGCCAATTTGGCCAGAAAGGGATGCTCTATACCATGGACTTGGGCCATCTTCTACTGCTTTCCCAGGCCAAAGCAGAGAGCTAGATAGGAAGAGGAGCAACCGGGACTTGAACCGGTGCCCATATGGGATGCCAGCACTGCAGGTGGCAGCTTTACCTGCTATGCCACAGAGCCGGCCCCAATAAAAACTCTTAATAACTTAGGTGTATAAAGCACATACCTCAAAATTATAAAGGCTATATATGACAAATCCACAGCGAATCTCATATTAAATTGGGAAAAGCTGAAGACATTGCCCTTCATATCCAGATGACAAGGATGTCCACTTTCACCAGTCCTATTCAGTGTAGTGTTGGGAGTATTATCAAGAGCAATCCGTTGGGCCAGTGCTGCAGTACAGTAGGTTAATCCTCTGCCTGCAGTGCCGGCATCCCATATGGGCACCGGTTCAAGTCCTGGCTGCTCCTGCTCTGATCCAGCTCCCTGCTGATGGCCTGGGAAAGCGGTGTAAGATGATGGCCTAAGTGCTTGGTCCCCTGCGCCCGCATGGGAGACCTGGAAGAAGCTCCTGTCTCCTGGCTTCAGATTGGCGCAGCTTTGGCCATTCTGGCCATCTGGGAAGTGAACCAGCTGATGGAAGACCTCTCTCTCTGTCTCTCCCTCTGTCTGTAACTGTACCTCTCAAATAAATAAAAATCGTTAAAAAAAGAACAATCCACACATCTACAACCAGCTAATCTTTGATAAATGAGCCAAAATCACTCTCCAGAGAAAGGATAGTCTGTGTCTCTTCAACAAATGGTTTTGGGAGAATTGGATTTACACATGCAGAAGTTTGAAACAAGACCCTACCTTACACACTCTTCAAAAGTATTAATTGTGTGGATTTAAGCTTAAGGCCCAAAATTGTCAAACTTCAAGAGGAAAATATAAGGGAAATGTTACAAGACATTGGCTTAGGTAAAGACTTTTTAGGGAAGAACCCAAAAGCACAGACAATAACAGCAAAAATAGACAAATATGATTACATAAAATTAAGAAGCAAAGGAAACAAAGTAAAGAGATAACCAACAGAATAGGGAAAATATTTGCAAAGGAAACAAAGTAAAGAGATAACCAACAGAATAGGGAAAATATTTGCAACCTATGCATCTGATAAAAATTAATATCTAGACTATATAAGCTACTCAAGAAAACAATAGAACAAACAATCCAGTTTAGAAATGGACAAAGGATATGAATAAGTATTTTTCAAAGGAAGAAATACAAATGGCCAACAAATGCATGAAAAAGTGCTCTGGATAATTGGCCACTAGGGAAATGCAAATAAAAACCATAGTGAGGTATCACCTCACATCAATGAAAATGACTGTATGCAAAATTTTATTTATATGAAGTTACTATCAAGTTGTTAACATATGTATACCTACAATCATCTAAATTGAAATGAAGATTTAGAATTTGTGTTGAGAGATCTTTTGTTAGAAGGTAATTTTATGAAATGACCTTGAAATAATATTATCTACATTTATCATTAGACTTACACAAATTTAAATTGCTAATAGTGATGATCTCTTAGAAAGCATAGAACACATGTGTGAAAACACATTCAGCATTTTTGAACAAAGTTCAGCTTTCATTTTTTTTTTCCTGTGAGAATACTGTAGAATTTCACATATTTTTATGCTGATCTGAAGCCAGAAGCCAGGTACTTCCTCCTGGTCTCCCATGTGGGTGCAGGGCCGAAGCACTTGGGCCATCCTCCACTGTCTTCCCGGGCCACAGCAGAGAGCTGAAGTGGAAGAGGAGCAACCAGGACTAGAACCCGGTGCCCATATGGGATGTTAGCACCAAAGGCGGAGGATTATCCAAGTGAGCCATGGCGCAGGCCCCTCACATATCTTTTTAAAACATTTATGCATTCAGTCTCCCTTGAAGAGAAGATCAAAAGAGTCTCCTATTCTTGAACTGTAGGCATATTTTTCTTTTAGTGAATAGGGAAGGGAGGAATGGAGGGGGGAGAGAGAAGTGGGGAAAAAGGCAGGGAGAGGGAGAGGGAGAGAGGGAGAGAGAGAGAGAGAGAGAAAGAGAAAGAGAAAGAGAAAGAGAAAGAGAGAGAATTGATCTTCCATCTGCTGGTTTCCTCTCCAAATGGCCACAGCCTGGCCAGGCTGAAGCTAGGAGCCTGGAGATTCTTCCATGTCTTTCTCATGGGTGCAGGGGCCCAGCCATCTTTCACTGCTTTTTCAGGCACGTTGGCAGGGAGCTGAATCAGAAGTGGAGCAGATAGGACTTGAACAGGTGCCCATATGGGATGCCAGCATTGCAGGCAGAGGCTTAACCTGCTACACCACAACGCTAGCCCCGAGACACAGTAGTATTTGAAATGTAGAGTTATAGACAGTTAGAGAGACAGAGAGAAAGGTCTTCCTTCCATTGATTCACTCCCCAAATGGCTGCTATGGCCGGCGCTGCGCCAATCCGAAGCCAGGAGCCAGGTGCTTCTTCCTGGTCTCCCATGAGGGTGCAGGGGCCAAGCATTTGGGCAATCCACCACTGCCTTCCCGAGCCATAGCAGAGAGCTGGACTTGAAGAGGAGCAAGCAGGACTAGAACCTGACGCCCATATGGAATGCTGGCACCGCAGGTGGAGGATTAACCAAGTGAGCCACGGTGCTGGCTCACAGTAGTATTTTTACACACCAGTAATTATCTTGCTGAAAGGGAAGTCAAGAAAGCAATCCAATTCACAATAGCTATAAAAATATTAAATAATTAAGAATAAATGTAACCAATTAGCTGAAATATCTCTATAATAAAATTATAAAACACCAAGGAAATAATTGAGGATGAAAAAAAAAGATTCTCCTTTTTCATTAACTGAGTTAATTTTTTTTTAACTTTTATTTAGTAAATATAAATTTCCTATTTCTGAATTGCAGTTGTCTGAGAGGCCCTTCCAGATCAAATGTTGTCAAGATTCTAAGAGAGTATTTAGAAGTGGAATGGGAAGTTAAGAAAGGAAGCAAAAGAAGTTTTTCCAAAGATGTTATGAAAGGCTGTAATCCAAAAGTACCCCAGCAAAACAACTTCAGTGACTGTGGTGTATATGTATTGCAGTATGTAGAAAGTTCCTTTGAGAATCCAATTCTCAATTTTGAACTACCTATGAATTTGGCAAATTGGTTTCCTCCCCCAAGAATGAGAACAAAGAGAGAAGAAATCCGAAACATAATTCTGAAGCTGCAGGAAGATCAGAGCAAAGAGAAAAAGAAACATAAAGAGGCCGGCGCCGCGGCTCACTAGGCTAATCCTCCGCCTAGCGGCGCCGGCACACCGGGTTCTAGTCCCGGTCGGGGCGCCGGATTCTGTCCCGGTTGCCCCTCTTCCAGGCCAGCCCTCTGCTGTGGCCAGGGAGTGCAGTGGAGGATGGCCCAGGTGCTTGGGCCCTGCACCCCATGGGAGACCAGGAAAAGCACCTGGCTCCTGGCTCCTGCCATCGGATCCGCGCGGTGTGCCGGCCGCAGCGCGCCAGCCGTGGCGGCCACTGGAGGGTGAACCAGCGGCAAAGGAAGACCTTTCTCTCTGTCTCTCTCTCTCTCACTGTCCACTCTGCCTGTCAAAAAAAAAAAAAAAAAAAAAAAAAAAAAAAAAAAAAGAAACATAAAGATAGTTCCGCAACAGAAGCATCTTTCGGCGAAGGAGCAGAACAATATGTCAACAGTATCTCAGATTGACATGACTGTGCTTGCCAGTTCTTCATTCAAAAACCAAAGACTTTCAGCTTTGGGTATAGACAGTAAAGAACTGAAGTGCTCACTACTCAGTGATCGGAAATGTTAATGCTTGTATAAATGTTGGTTGAACTCTGCAGTCAATGCACAACCATTCTTAAGCGTGTAAAAATTAACCGAAAATTGATCTCTGTGAAACATAGGAGTGGGAATAAGAGAGGGAGGAGATCTATAGTATGGCACATACTCACTCAGACCTACCTCCAATGGTGGAACTAGAAATGTGCCAGGGGATTTCAACTCAACCACACCAAGGAGGCAGGTGCCAATGCCAGCACACTTGATAAAGTGATAAGTATAAATACACAACCCCCCCAAAAAAGATAGGGTAAGTGTCGAAGAGATTTCACAAATAAGACCAGTGTAAGCAAATAATAAAGGATAGAATCAAAAGGGAGAGAATGATCCTGCGGGGGAAGCAGGACACACAGCAGACTCATAGAATGGCAAATGCCCAAAACAGCACTCCTGCCTCAGAATCAACCCTTGGGACATTCAGATCTGACTAAAAGGTCCATGAGAGTCTCACAGCATGGAAAGCCATGACACGGTGGCAAAAAACAATCTAAATGAAAGATCCTGGTGAACAAGACCCCAGCAGAAGGATCAGGCCATCAAGGAGAGAGGCACCTTTCCCTGAAGGGAGGAAGGAACCTCCACTGTGATACGGCCTTGACTAAACAAATTCAGAATTGGTGAACTCAAGGGGCTTCCATAGCCTAGACAGCTCATAGCAAGAGTCTCGGGTGATTGCTGACATCATAAATAAGAGTGCCAATTGTTAAATTAACAACGGGAGTCACTGGGTTCATGCTCCCCACGTAGGATCTCTGTCCTTAATGTGTTTAACTATGAAACTCAAAAACAACACTGCTCGTCAAACAATACCCTATACCTGGATTGGTTGTGTGAGTGCAGCCTGTTGAAATCCCTGCTTAGTATATACTAAGTTGATCTTCAGTATATGAAGGTAATTGAAAATGAAATGTGATGAAGGGCGGGATGGGAGAGGGAGAGGGGAGGGCCACGGGAGGGAGGGAGGTTGGGGGGGGGAAGCCACAACAATACAAAAGTTGCATTTTATATTCTACTTAAAACTATTGGTTGAACTCTGTAATTAATACACAGTTACTCTTAGGTGTTTAATTAAGGCTATAACTAGTACTCAAATAGTATTTTACACTTTGTGTTTCTGTGTGGGAGCAAAATGTGGAAATCTTTACTTAATATACGCTAAATTGATCTTCTGTATATAAAGATAATTGAAAATTAATCTTGAGGCCGGCGCCGCGGCTCACTAGGCTAATCCTCCGCCTAGCGGCGCCGGCACACCGGGTTCTAGTCCCGGTCGGGGCGCCGGATTCTGTCCCGGTTGCCCCTCTTCCAGGCCAGCTCTCTGCTGTGGCCAGGGAGTGCAGTGGAGGATGGCCCAGGTCCTTGGGCCCTGCACCCCATGGGAGATCAGGAAAAGCACCTGGCTCCTGGCTCCTGCCATCGGATCAGCGCGGTGTGCCGGCCACAGCGCGCCGGCCGCGGTGGCCATTGGAGGGTGAACCAACGGCAAAAGGAAGACCTTTCTCTCTGTCTCTCTCTCTCACTGTCTACTCTGCCTGTCAAAAAAAAAAAAAAAAAAAAAAAAAAAGAAAATTAATCTTGATGTGAAGGTAAGGGGAGAGGGAGTGGGAGAGGGGAGCGTTGTGGGTGGGAGGGAAGTTATGGGGGGGAGGAAGCTATTGTAATCCATAAGCTGTACTTTGGAAATTTATGCTCATTAAATAACAACAATAAAAAAAGAACCTCATCAACTCACTCTAAATACTCTGAAAAAAAAAAGAAATGTTAATGCTTGTATAAATGTCATATAATTAATTTCCAAAGGAGTATGTATTAACTAAAAGTTTGTAAATATGTAAAAAATATAAATTTCCAAAGTATAGTTTATGGATTACAATGGCTTCCCCCCCTTAACTTCCCTCCCACTCGCACCCCTCCCATCTCTCGCTCCCTTTCCCATTCCATTCACATCAAGATTCATTTTCAATTATCTTTATATACAGAAGATCGATTTAGTATATATTAAGTATAGATTTCATCAGTTTGCACCCACACAGAACACAAAGTGTAAAATACCGTTTCAGTACTAGTTATAGCATTACTTCACATTGGACAACACATTAAGGACAAATCCCACATGAGAAGTAAGTACGCAGTGACTCCTGTTGTTGACTTAACAATTTGACACTCTTGTTTATGGCGTCAGTAATCTCCCTAGGCTCTAGTCATGAGTTGCCAAGGCTATGGAAACCTTTTGAGTTCACCGACTTTGATCTTATTCCGACAGAGTCATAGTCAAAGTGGAAGTTCTCTCCTCCCTTCAGAGAAAGGTACCTCCTTCTTTGATGGCCCTGTTCTTTCCACTGGGATCTCACTCACAGAGATCTTTCATTTACAGTTTTGGTTTTATTTTTTTTTTTTGCCAGTGTGTCTTACTTGGCTTTCCATGCCTAAAATACTCTCATGGGCTCTTCAGACAGATCTGACTGCCTTAAGGGTTGATTCTGAGGCCAGAGTGCTGTTTAGGACATCTGCCATTCTATGAGTCTACTGTGTATCCCACTTCCCATGTTGGATTGTTCTCTCCCTTTTTTAATCTATCAGTTAGTATTAGTAGACACTAGTCTTGTCTTGTCTTTTTTTTTTTTTTTTTTTTTTTTACTTTTTAAGCTTTTATTTAGTGAGTAAGGTGCATAGGAGAGTGAGAGCTTTTTTAGGGGAGAGAGGTGAATAGGGGTTCATACCAAGCACCAGGAACCAGCCACGTGAATGAGCATCTAGGCCAGGAAGCCTAGAGCACATGGCCAGAAGGCCATGCGCCCTGGAGGCATGGGGCTACTGCAAGCCCCCTTCCTAGCAAGAGGTCAGGGAAAAAGAGCCAGCCTGGACACACTGTGCCCCAGGCTTTTAACCCACTTCCAAAGGGGAGGGGTCAATTAACCTGATTGGCTGGTGGGCACCCAGGTGTGGCCAGGTAGAGGGAAGAGGACACACAGGGGTGTGGCGAAGGCATGGTCTTCCAGCTCACAAAGCTAATCGATTTTAACTTGTATGCCTGCCCACTTCATTCCCCCCTCAGAGACTCCATCCCTTAATCCTAAGGGAAGTTGATGGACGTCGAATCATCTCTTCTGTAACTGCTTCCTGCTTATGAGGGCCATAGTGGGGGCCCTGCCTATCCAGGGTCTGGAGGTCTCTGCCTATTCTAACAAATTTGCTTTGTGAGCTGGTGCAGTCTCGGTCATTGCCAAGGTCTGTGTCCCCTGTGCGGTCAGTTACTCCCAGAAACTGAGTTCTGAAACATATAAGTTGTTAATTAGTATAAGCAAAACTGGAACAAGACCAATTGTAAGTGGGGTGCCACAGTCCCTAAAGCAATCTATAGATTCAATATGATCCCCAATGGTATTCTTTATAGAATTAGAAAAAAGTTATAAAATTCAAATGGAACCACAGTATTACCCAGAATAGCCAAAGCAATTTTAAGGAAAAAAAAAAAAAAGCTGGACGCATCACAGTACTTGATTTCAAAGCATACTACAAAGCTACAGTAATTTAAACAGTATGTCACTAGCATAAAAACTAACAAACATATCAGTGGAACAGCACAGAAAACCCAGAAATTAATCTGTATATATATAGCCAACTCATTTTTGACAAATGTGCCAAAAACATGCACTGGACAAGGGAAAGTTTGCTCAATAAATGGTACTGGCAAAACTTAACATACAAATATATAATAATGAAATTAGATTCCCACCTCTCACTGTATACAAAAATCAACCCAAGATGATTCAAAGACTTAAATACTAGGCCTGAAACTATGAAAGTGCTACAAGAAAATATAGGGGGAATACTCCATGACATCAGTGTCGGCAATGATTTTTTTTTTTGCATAAGCACAGGCAACAAAAACAAAACTATAGAAATTGGATTATATTTTAATGCTATAACGAGTACTCAAACAATATATTTCACTTTGTGTTTCTATGGGGGTGCAAACTGTTGAAATCTTTACTTAATGCATACTAAACTGATCTTCTGTAAAAAAAAAAAAAAGAAATTATCAATTCCCAACTTGACTCTCACTGGGATTAAACATGACAATAGGTCTGATCTGATTTCATCATCATTTAAAAAAATCATCTATGATTTTTCACTTTATGTTTCTGTGTGGGAGCAAACTGTTGAAATCCTTACTTAATGTATATTAAGCTGATCTTCTGTATATTAAGATAATCGAAAATGAATCTTGATGTGAATGGAAGGGGAGAGGGAGTGGGAAAGGGGAGGGTTGTGGGTGGGAGGGACGGTATGGGGGGGAAGCCATTGTAATCCATAAGTCGTACTTTGGAAATTTATATTCATTAAATAAAAGTTTAAAAAAAGAAATTGGATTATATTGAACAGAAATTTCTGCACAATAAAGAAATTGATCAATGGAGTAAAGTGACATGTGACAGAATAGGAGAAAATATTTACATGCCATTTATAGGGATTGATATCCAGAATATATCAGGAATTCAAAAACAAAATAAACAAAAACAAAAACCAGAAACCTCAATAACATCAAACTAATCCAGTTAAGAAATGGACATTGGACCCGAATAAGCGTTTCTTGAGAAAAGAGACACAATGATCAATGAAAACATGGAAAAAAATGTTCAATGCCATGAATCATTAGCGAAAGTAAAATTAAACCACATTGAGATATTATCTCACCCCTGTTTGAATAACTATTGTCAAAAAGATTGAAAGTAACAAATGCTTGCAAGGATGTGCTGAAAAAGGAGGTTTTTTTTTTTTTTGTTTGTTTGTTTGTTTTTTTACAACTCTTGTGAGAATGTAAATTAGTACAGCTACTATGGAAAACAGTATGGGGATTCTTTAAAAACTAGTAATAGAAGTGCCATATGATCCAACAATCCCACAACTAATTATATATCCAAAAGACATGAAGTAATTTTAGCAAAGAGATACCTGCTCCACTATTTTTGTAGCATCACTATGCATGATAGTTAAGATATAGAATCAATCAAGGTGTCCATCAACAGATGAATGAATAAAATGTGGTAAACATATACAAGGGATACAATTCAGTCATAAAAAGGAATGAAATCCTGTCATTTGCGGCCGCAGCAGCAACTCTCCAGTCTCAAGCTTTGTCTTGGAGAAGCGCGGATTTTATGAATCTCTTGCCAAGGTCAAGCCAGGGGACTTCAAGGTCCGGACTGTCTCTCCAAGCGAACCAGCTTCCAAAGCAACTGACCGAGCTCTGCTGAAACCTCAAAGTAAAAACGGCCCCCAGGAAGAAGAGTGAGACTCAGTGGGTCTGGATGACGCAAGCCTTCCAGTCAACCACGTGTGACGTGAAAGCATGTGGAGCCCGCCAGCCTCTTCCGCGTCCCTCCGCTTCCAGACAAAGATGCTAGACGGTGAGGGGTTCCTAATGCATATGTTACACTGCCCTGGGGTGTACTCTCTATAATCTGGTGAACCAAGAATCTAGCAAATGGCCAAATGAACTAGAATTTCTTAGAGAAAGAAACAAAACCTAACGTTCCAGTATTGGTTATCTAAAACTTTGTGTGTTCTCATGGGATTGGTAAAAACATGTGTGTGATAATCTTGTTTTCATAGTGACCTTGAGTTTATATGTTTAATGACCTAAGACATTATAAATGCTTATTAATTTAATTTGAGTCATTTAAAAATGCTACTTTGACTTCCCATTGAAGTTTTAGATTCTTTTTGGTTAATACTATCAAATGAAATATTGCCAGACTGTGCCTTTCTCTGAAGGGAGGAGAGAACCTCCACTTTGACTATGACCGTGTCTAAACAAGATAAGAGTCGGAGAACTCAAGGGGCTTCCATAGCCTTGGAAACTCATAACGGGTGCATAGGGAGATTACTGATGCCATAAACAGGAGTGTCAATTGGTAAAGTCAACAACAGGAGTCACTGTGCACTTACTCCTCATGTAGGATCTCTGTCCTTAACGTGCTGTACACTGAGGCTTAATGCTATAACGAGTACTCAAACAGTATATTTCACTTTGTGTTTCTATGGGGGTGCAAACGACTGAAATCTTTACTTAATGTACACTAAACTGATCTTCTGTAAAAAAAAAAAAAAAAAAAAAGAAATTATCAATTCCCAACTTGACTCTCACTGGGATTAAACATGACAATAGGTCTGATCTGATTTCATCATCATTTAAAAAAAATCATCTATTATTTTTCACTTTATGTTTCTGTGTGGGAGCAAACTGTTGAAATACTTACTTAAGGTATACTAAGCTGATCTTCTGTATATTAAGATAATCGAAAATGAATCTTGATGTGAATGGAAGGGGAGAGGGAGTGGGAAAGGGGAGGGTTGTGGGTGGGAGGGACGGTATGGGGGGGAAGCCATTGTAACACATGAGTCGTACTTTGGAAATTTATATTCATTAAATAAAAGATAAAAAAAAAAAAAAGAAATATTGCCAGACTGATACTTCAAAAAAAAAAAAAAAAAAAAGAATCAGCTTGAAATGATTGGTGGTGCCATGTAAATCATTTATATTCTTATTGATTTTCTTATTTTATTTACTGAGAAGTATTGAAGTCAAATATAATTTCAGATTTGTCTTTCTCATTTAAATTCTACCACTTTTACAATTCATATACTTTGAAGCTCTTTTATCAGTTTTCTTTTACCCATTTAAAAAAATTGTGGTCCTTTGTTAAAAATTTATTTTAGAGGCCAGCACCGCGGCTCAATAGGCTAATCCTCTGCCTGTGGCACCGGTACACCAGGTTCTAGTTCCGGTCAGGGCACCGGATTCTGTCCCGGTTGCCCCTCTTCCAGGCCAGCTCTCTGCTGTGGCCAGGGAGTGCAGTGGAGGATGGCCCAGGTCCTTGGGCCCTGCACCCACATGGGAGACCAGGAGAAGCACCTGGCTCCTGGCTTTGGATTAGCGTGGTGCACTGGCCGTAGCGGCCATTGTGGGGTGAACCAACGGAAAAAGGAAGATCTTTCTCTCTGTCTCTCTCTCTCACTGTCTACTCTGCCTGTCAAAAAAAAAAAAAAAAGAAACTTCAAAAAAATTTAAGTTACAGAGAGAGACACACACACACACACAATGAGAGAGAGAGAGAGAGAGAGAGAGAAAGAGAAAGAGAAAATCTTCCATCGGCTAATTCTCTCCCAAAATGGCCTCAATGTCCAGGGCCAGGGCCAGGCCAGGCCAGGCCAGGCCACGCTAAATCCAAGATTTTCTTCCAGGTCTCCTACAGGGGTGGCAGGGGCCAAACCACTTGGGCTGTCTTCTGCTGCTTTTCCCAGGTCATTAGCAGGGAGCTGGTTCAGAAGTGGGGTAGCCAGGACAGGAACTGGTGCCCATATAGGATGGTGGCATCACAGGTGGTGGCTTTACCCACTACACCCCAATGCCGGCTCCCAGAGCTACAAATTTAGCAACTCAAACCAAGAATTTCTGTGACTGTGCAGTCCAGCACAGTTAAGCTGTATCTGCTGCTGAAGCGCTCACAGGCTGAAATGAGGGTGACAGCCAGGGTAGTTATCCTATCTTTGGTTCAAGGTCTTCTTCCAAGACCACTTATGTGATTGACATAATGCAGATCCTTGATGCTATAATAGCCAATATCCTGGTTTCCTTGGCAACCAGTGGGTATTACTCACAGTTCATAGAGTTTAAAGGTCCCTGTGTTTCATCCCATGTTGCTTTTTTACAGGCCCACTCATAAAATGACAACACGCTTCTTCAGTGCCATCAGGAGACTCTTCAGGAAGGGACCACTGTCTGTGCCCTTGATTAAATCAAACTTAAAGTGACACCTGCCTTTTAAGCTGAAATTAAATTTGAAACCTAAATTACATTTGCAAAATCCCTTCATGTTTGAATAATGTAACATAATTCCAAGAGTGATCTTTAATCATAGTTTTAGGCACTGCCCAAACATAAAAGAAAGGGAGTATATAGGGAGTGGACACCACTGGGACATCTTGGAATTATGCCTACATATTTATACTGATATGTTTCTGTGGTAAATTGGCCCTTGTAACATTATTTTAATGTTCTTCTATATCCCTAATAATTGTATTTGTCCTGATTTTTTGTCTGACTTTGATATAGCCACTGTAAATTTCTTTGGATTAGTGGTTTCATGAAATATTATTTCCAACCTTTTTCTTTTTAACCCATTTGTATCACTTAATTTAGTGTCTATGTATCCATAAATTTATCCAGTCTGGCAGTCTTTTATTTATTGTGTTTTGATGATCTACATTTATTGCAATTATTTATATTAGATTTAGAGCCAAGATTTGATGGATTTATGTTTGTACCCATTTTTCCTTTTTCAATGTTAATAACTTCTGTGGATAATTTTAATATTTTTCAGTCTATTTAAATATATCTATTGGCTTGGGACAGCTTATAATGTAATGGGTAAAACCACTGCCTGCAATACTGCCATCCCATATGGGTGCCAGTTCATGTCTTGGTAGCGCCACTTCTGATCCAAATTTCTGCTTATGTCCTAGGAAAAGCAGCAAAAGATGGCCAAAGTGGTAGGGGCCCTGATACCATGTGGGAGATCTGGATGAAGCTCCTGGCTTTGGCCTGGCTCAGCCTTGGTCAATGTGGCCATTTGGGGAGTGAACCAGTGGAAGAAAGTTCTTTCTCTCTTGTGATCCAACATGGGAAGCGAGATACTCAGCAGACTCATAGAATGGCGGATGTCCTAAACAGCACTCTGGCCTCAGAATCAGCCCTAAAGGCATTCCAATCTGGCTGAAAAGCCCATGAGAGTATTTCAGGCATGGAAAGCCAAGACACTCTGGCAAAAAAAAAACAAAAACAAACAAACAAACAAAACCCTAAATGAAAGATCTCTGTGAGTGAGATCCCAGTGGAAAGAACAGGTCATCAAAGAAGGAGGTACCTTTCTCTGAAGGGAGGAGAGAACCTCCACTTTGAATACGACCTTGTCTAAACAAGATAAGAGTCGGTGAACTCAAAAGGCTTCCATAGCCTTGGAAACTCATGACTGGTACATAGGGAGATTACTGATGCCATAAACAGGAGTGTCAATTTGTAAAGTCAACAACTGGAGTCACTGTGCACTTACTCTCCATGTAGGATCTCTGTCCTTAATGTGCTGTACATTGAGACTTAATGCTATAATGAGTACTCAAATAGTATATTTCGCTTTGTGTTTCTATGGGGGTGCAAACTGTTGAAATCTTTACTTAATGTATACTAAACTGATCTTCTGTAAAAAAAAAAAAAAGAAGAAATTATCAGTTCCCAACTTGACTCTCACTGGGATTAAACATGACAATAGGTCTGATCTGATTTCATCATCATTTAAAAAATCATCTATTATTTTTCATTTTATGTTTGTGTGGGAGCAAACTGTTGAAATCTTTACTTAATGTATGCTAAACTGATCTTCTGTATATAAAGAGAATTGAAAATGAATCCTCATGTGAATGGAAGGGGAGAGGGAGTGGGAAAGGGGAGGGATGCGGGTGGGTGAGAAGATATGGGGGGAAGCCATTGTAATCCATAAGTCGTACTTTGGAAATTTATATTCATTAAATAAAAGTTAAAAAAAATTAAAAAAATAAAAAATAAAAAAAAAGAAAGTTCTTTCTCTCTTATCACTCAAACTTTCAAAATAAATACATAAATCTTATATATATATATAATATATAATGTGTGTGTATACACACACACACACACAGGCTTCTTGTCTACATATTTTATGTTTTTAGTAATACCTGGGTTAACTATATTTGAACCCTTCAAAGACTGCTTAATTTTTCAACTTCTAATAAAATATGTATTCATAATTACATAGGTTTGTTTGCCTCTTTATTATCCACTCTATGTTATGGTTGTCTTTTGTGCTTTATATACATTAAAGATTTACTATGAAAGGGCCAGTCCTGTGGAATAGCAGGTAAAGCCGCCACTTGCAGCACCTGCATCCCATATGGACGGCAGTTCGAGCCCTGACTGCTCCATTTCCAATCCGGCTCTCTGCTAATGCTGCTTGGAAAGCAGAGGAAAATGCCCCAAGTCCTTGGATCCCTACACCTACATGTGAGGCCCAGATGAATCTCCTGGCTACTAGCTTCAGTCTGGCCCGGCTATTCGGGAAGTGAAGTAGCAGATGGAAGACCTCTCTCTCTTCCTCTCCCTCTCTGTAACAGTGCTTTTCAAATACATAAATAAATCTTTAAAAAAAGTTTACCATGAAATTTAACGGTTTTACTTTCAATTATAATTTATATTAAAAGAGACGTAGGGAGAGGACAATAGTCTATTTACCCTGGTTTCCATGACTTCTGTTATTCATTCTGCCAGTCCCAGGTTTACTTGTCAGATCATTTTCCTTCAGCCCAAGGAATTCCCTGTAGAACTTCATGCAAATCTGTTAGAAATAATTCTTTGTTTTTCCCCCGAGATTATCTTTATTCGTTAATGATGCTTTCTCTTGATAGAGAATTTAATATAAAATTATCCACAGCTATTTTTCTCCTCAGGAATTTAGGAATGTTTTCCCATTTTCTTCTAGGTTCCATGGTGTTTGATGAAAAATTGACAGATATTTAATTAATAATCCCCCTGAAAATAATGTGCTTTTCTTTGGCTGCTTTCAAGTTTTCTTCTTTATAACTGGATTCCAGCAGTTTATTTAAATTTATTATTTTTGGCTTCCAGGTACCCAGAACTTCAGCTGTCTTCTGCTGCTTTCTCAGGCGCAGTAGCTGGAAGCTGGATAGGAGCCCCAGTAGTTGGGACTTGCATCAGCACTTCAGTATGGGATTCTGGCATTACAAGCTGTGACTTAATCCACTCTGGCCCTGTTCTTCCTTTTCCCCCAATCTTTTACACTCTGTTCTTCAGATTTAGTAATTCTTATCTTTTTTATTTTTTAATCTGTCATCCTCATGATGCTCTTCAGCATCCATGGAAGTTTAAATTTCAGATACCATATTTTCAGTTTTTATTTTAGATTTTATTAGAGTTTCTGTTTCTATGCTGAAAATATTTATGTTTCCATTTATTTCAAGAGTGTTCAGATTTACCTTATGGTGCATGATTAAAAAAAAAAACTTTTAAAATCCATGTCTTATAATCCCAAAATATGAAGACTCTTAGAGTTAGCATCAGCTGACTTTTTCCACTGAAAATTACTGACATATTGTTTTTTAAAAAATGTATGTTGAATTATGTTGAATGTTACTGTGAATTCTTTAAATATGCTATATGATCCTGAGTCCTATTTATTTGTTTAAATTTGTTTGTTTTCATTTTGCTTGAACCCAGGTACCCCAGTACAGGATGTAGACATCCCAAAGAAACATCTGAATTGTGACAGACGCCCGCCCCTCCCCCTCCACTGGTCCTATTTAAACCCTCAGAACATGGATTGTTTTTTATTAACTGGCAATTTACCTATCGAGGTTCAGACTGCAAGTTTTGTTCTGTGGAGATGTTGGTACCAAGAGTTGTTGAGTTTTCTAAATCCTATATTATAATGTTTGGGTCTTTTACTCAAGGGATTGCCCAAGACTAGGTGGAATTTATGTTGTAATACAAAGATGCTTCAAAATGTTCATGAAAAATTGATAATATATAAAAAAGCTACTCATAGATTTCAAATTTTTTGCACAAAACTAAGCTTCTAAATCCATTTTCCATAAATTTTTTGAGCTAGTCTCATACAGTTTTCAAAACCTTTGCTATGTCTCTATGTTTCTTCTTTACACTTGCAATGTACTCATGGTGTTAAACCCAGGACTTGTGTCAGCTCACACATAGAATTAATGAATCTGTCATTCCAACTCTCTCCTCCATGAATGTCCCTTTACCTCACCAACTCCCAGGGCCTCCTTTATTCAGAAAAATCCTTTCCCACAGGATTTAGCTTTTCCCATTATCACATAATTGCATAAAATGGCTGCCATTGAGTTAAAATGAAAAAAAAAAAAAAAAAAGAGTGGACTTTCTACCACAATAACCTGGCCACTTTTCAGAGTCTTCCAGTCAAAGGAGATTGGCTTGGTACCTGGGCCACCACTGATTTGCGGGGGCCACCATTGTTTTTGGGGGGCTCACCTCTAGCCTGGGCATAAGGAGGGAAAGAATGAAGATTTCTCTAACATCAGATTACTTCAAAAAGGTCATGGATGATGTGTGTTATGAAAAATCTATGCATGAATTTCCAATTGTTCTTGCACCAAAACAAACTTCTATTTAATTCCAATTTGCATGAACTTAATGGAAGTACCATTAAATTCTCTCTGATAAGTGAACTGCTGATAATTCATGAATGCATTCAAGCAATACTATGGAGAGACTAACAAAACAAGTAACTGAGAACTTTGACAGTAGGAACTAAAATCTCTTGTCCACAGCCACAAGAATAAAATTGGAAGTATATCCAGCTCCAGTCAAGCCTTTACATAATGGTTACTCCATTCAACATCTTGCTTTTAACCTCGTCAGATCCTCCCAAATTGCTAACCTAAGTGAATATTAGCATGATGAACTTAATACTCAATCCCCCTCCACACACACACACACACACACACACCCCAAAACAATGACTTAGCAACCACATTTGGAAGAGAATGACTAAAGGAGCATGCTGGGGTACAGCAAGTGGGTGACACTCTGTGGAGCACAGAAACTCAGGATGCCATCATAGAGAAGGGAAGGGAATGTTTGGCCTCTGCCTCTCCATTCCTCTGGTTGGGATCAGATCAGAACCAGGGAGACTTCTCCCAGGAAGGCAAAGACAAGCAGAAGTTACTCAGCAGCACCATCTCCACCACAGATACCTTCAATCTCTACCCCTGGAGAATCCTCAGAACTCATGGTCCCTGAATCTAGCATAGGGGAGCTACTTCATATAGCTGAACTACTCTATGGCAGGAATCCACATTGTGTCCCACCCTTATGGTACAAGCAGGTATTAACCTTCACTATCTTGAAATCAGAAATACTGCTAGAGTGCAACCCTCCCTGGGGGCCAGGAACCAATGTATCCCTTCATCCTTGAGGCCCTATCCTCAATGCACTGTGATCACACTGTACTGTGATCACACCAATGGAAGTGCAACACTTCCTAGCTGAGCTGTGGTGTCTCCATATCCCCTGGGGATGAGCTTCCCTCTCCCCCATCCCAAGTGCTGCTGTTGTTCCACTGGCAGCTACTCACAGTCTTGACCCTACAGAACATGTGTGCCTGAACTGGCAGAGCAGCCATTACCGTACCCTGGATCTGGAAAAAAAGGGTATCCTGTCTATTGGGAACTGGAGCTTCAACCCAGGATAGCCACCATGGCAGCTAAGCCTCCTTGGCAACCTTTCCTGCAAGGACCAGGAGTCCAACCCAGCAGAGCAATTGAACCTCCAGTGCATGAACTGATATGGTTCCCTGTCCCCCAGGGAATTAGGGCCTGAACTAAGCTGTGGCTCTCACCCTATTTCCTTCTGGGCCAAACAGATCTGCCTCCCTGGATCTGGACCATCCCTCTGAAGTCTGAGTTGCTGAGGTGCCCTGCTTCCCTGGATAGTGGAGCCATCATTGCACCATTCGCAACCCTCTGGACACCAAGCCTCTGTGCCACTGAACCATTCCTGGGTCTTTGTTGCCACTGCACTTGGCCTCACAAAGCTTGGGAGACCCTACCCTGCTGTATTCAGCTCCTCTGGAGTCTGCTTCCATTGTGCCTCTTGGCTTTAGGATATGAACTGAACCTGTGTCTTGTTCCCTGGAGCCTAGGCTTCTGGAATACCACTTTTTCCCCAGAGCCATGCCAATGCGGTGCCCTGAACTCCAGGACAGGACCACATTTGCATCCCTGTCCCTTAGGCCCTGGCTACTGGGGAGTTTGTCAAACTCATAGCCCTTAGATTGATGAGAAAGCTTCACCCACCCATGCTTCAGAGAGCAAACTTGTACCCACAACATACTTGCTGCAGTAGCTCAACAAGATATTGGATCCAAGGCCTCAGCCCCAGACATACACCAAGCACATGTGTCCTAGAACTCAGCATGGCTCTGGCTGCTAGTGGCCTGTCTCAAGTCTGACACAGCCCACTGTGGAAGAAACAAGATAATCCCTAAAGCTCCTGCCACCAACTACGGTACCAACCAACCCTACCACTACCACAAACTCCTGTAGTCTAGACTACCTAAAATCACTGCTCATATTGATGACAGTTGAAGAAGCTTCATGGAGACTGTGCTATTCCGCTCATCCAGAGCAACTACATCCTGCCCAACTGACCCCTTAGAATCTGTCTATAGGTGAATGTCTTTCCCTACAAAAATTAGAAAAGGTGACTATTTCAGAAAATGCATACACATCAACCTAGAGATGTAAGAAAAGGAAAAAGCAATGAAACATAACAGCACCAAAGGAATACAATGATTCTCTTCTAACTGACCAAGCCCAAAGAGATGGAAATTTATGAATTGTCTGAAAACAAAACAAAATGAAAGTCCTGAGAAGCCTAAGGGACTTATGGGACATCATTAAGAGAGCAAATACTCACATGTGGGTTGTAGAGGTAGATGAGATGTAGAAATGATCAGGAAGCTAATTTAATTAAATAAATGTAAAAAATCCAAAGTCTTGAGAAAGGTATAGTCATTCATATTGATAAAGCTGAAAAATGTCCAACTATATTGAACTTAAACAGATTCTCACTGAGGTACATCATAATTAAACATGTCAAAAAAAAAAAAAGTCAAAGAGAGACAAAAGCCTCAAGTAATGTAAAAGGGAATCTTCAATAGACTGTCATAGCTTTCTCACCAGAAAATTTTCATGCTAGGAGAGAATGGAAAAAATGATGATTTTGGATATATGTAACAGCAGTGCAAACTTGTGTCCACACACTTAGCAACCAGCTGGCAGGAGACGTCTGAGTCTGGCTGGGAGGATTGACAAGGGGCTGGGCATCCCTGTAGAACTGTGAGATGCCCCCAGCCTCCGAGCACAACACAGACTCTGGGGTTTAGGCTACCTAGGTGGAGTACCCATAGGTGGCTGGCTTTAGGAATGTCTCTACCTCTCTGTGGATAGGATAGATTTTCAGGGCAAGTGGGTCCTTGGCACCCAATGACTATGGAGCCTTGTGTGCCAAGACTGTGGAAATACTGTGGCTGCATGGGAGGGTTCAGGGTGTGGCTGGGTCTCTGGGCAGTTGCTGTGGGTGGCTCCAAACACTCAGGATTCCTTGACTGCCTGATGAAGGTTATTGCTGTGGGATCCATGCTAACAGTGAGGACTGCGTGGATCCTTTGTGTGGTCCTTGGGGGCAGTGCATCCACTGGTGCTAATGTTGCCTTGGAGAAGAGAAAGTGAGGGTGAGATTATGCCAACAGAGCTGACCAAACACTCTCCTCTGATAAAAATAGAGATTTACCATGCCCAATTTGGGTGTCACCTTGGATACTCCTGTCACCCTTGAGCACTGAACAGAACTCCCTGGCTACACCGAACACATGACTGGGTATTCACTAAAAGAGCAGACACTACACTAAGCCACAGAGGAATAGTCCAAAGATAAAAGCCATCAGAGGAGAAAAAAAAACCCAACAAATATCCCCACAAATGCCTAAAAATAAATTCAGAAAGTCAAGAAATAAGAATAAGGAAAACAATGTTATGCTCCCAAAGGAACACAACATTTCAGTTCTAGAATGTGAAGATGAAGAGGTTGATGAAATACTGGAAACAGAACTCAAAAATCAATCATAGGATTATTCAGAAGTAAAAAGAAGCAAATCCACAAATTATAAGAAGTCCATAGATGACATGAAAATTTTCCCATGAAATTGAGATTTTAAAGAAAAATCAAAATACTAGAAATGAAGAATAATCAATAGATCAAATAAAAATGCAGTGGAAAGCCTTAACAACTAACTAAGTGAGGCAGAAGAAAGAATATCTAAGTCAGAAAACAAATCTCTGGAAATTTTAGAGTCAGACCAAACAAAAGAAGAAGAAATTAGAAAACTTAAAAACAGTGTTGAAGATTTAGGTGATACTATCAAATAACCCAATAAATGGGTCTCAGGAGTTCCTGAAGGTGTGGAAACAGAGAACATACTAGAAGTCATTTTTAGTGAAATAATCACAAAAAAACTTTCCAAATTTGGAGAAAGGGATGTCCAAGTACAAGAAGCACATAGAACTCCTAATAGCTATGGTCAGAAAATATCTTCACCACAAAACATGTAATCAGATTTTTCACAATAAGACAAAGAAAAGATTCTAAAATGTACATGAGAGAAATGCCAGATTACTTTCAGAGGATCTCCAAATAGATTCAGAGCCGACTTCTCATCAGAAACTCTACAGGCTAGGAAAGAATGGTGAGATATAGTCCAAACTTAAGAGAAAAAAAACTATCAGGCCAGAATACTATACCATACAAAGCTCTCATTTATGAATAAAGAAATAAAGACCTTCCATAGCAAACAGAAATGGAAACAATTTGTCACCATGCATCCAGCCTTACAAAAGGTGCTTAAGGTTGTGCTATACACAATAACACAGAAACATGGTCATCACTATGAAACAATGTGAAAGCAGAAAATCTCCCAGTAAAAGTACAAAGGAAATTCAAAGTGAATAATAGGAATATTTATGGAAAAATGGCAGGGTCAAGCTGTTACTTATCAATAGCCACCTTGATTGTAAATAGATTCAACTCTCCAGTTAAATAGATATAGGCTGGCTGAATGGATTAAAAAACAAAACCCATCTATTTGTTGCCTACAAGAAACAAATCTCACCAACAAAGATACATGCAGACTAAAAGTGAAAAGATAGAAAAGATATTCCATACTAATTAAAACAAAAAAAGAGCTAGTATAGCCATCCTAATATCAGACAAAAGAGACTTTAACACAAAAACTGTTATAAGAGACAATGAAGGGCAGTATGTAATGATTAAGGGATCAATTCAACAGGAAGATGTGATTACAATAAACATATGCACCCAATTACAGGGAATCTGGCTATTTAAAAAAATGTTAATGGATCTAAAGGGAGACATAGACTCCAATACAATAGTAATGAGAGACTTTAATAACCCTCTGTTAGCAATGGATAGAACAACCAGACAGAAAATCACCAAGGAAACAGAGTTAATCAGCACAATAGACCAAATGGACCTAATGGTTATCCATAGAACTTTTCATCCTACAGTTGCAGAATGCACATTTTTCTCACCAGTGTATGGAAGTTTCTCTAGGATAGACCACATGCTAGGACATAAAGCAAGTCTCAGCAAATTCAGAAAATCAAAATCATACCATGCTTCTTCTTTGACCACAATGGAATAAAGACAGAAATCAACAACTGAAAAATCTCTAGAATATATACAAACACAGGGAGACTGAACAACATACTCCTGAATGAACAGTAGATCACAGGAGAAATCAAAAACTTTTTAGAAATGAGTGGAGATGACAATACAACAGATAAAAACTTGTGAGATACAGCAAAGCAGTGTTAAGAGGGAATTTATAGCAATTGATGCCTATACATCAAGAAATTAGAAAGGCACCTAATAAGTGAGCTATCAATGCATCTTAAAGATCTAGAAAAACAACAAACCAAACCCCAAATTAGGAGAAAAATAATTAAACAACATTGAAACAACAACAAAAAAATACAAAAGATCAGCAAAACAATGAGCTAGTTTTTTGAAAAAATAAAGCTGATACACCATTGTCCTTTTAACCAAAAAAGAAGCCAAAAAAGAGGGAGAAGACCCAAATCAATAAAATCAGACATGAAAAAGGAAATTTAAAAACAACAGATACCACAGAAATAAAAAGAATTATCAAGAATTACTCAAAGAGCTGTATGCCAACAAACTGAGAAACCTAGAAGAAATGGACAGATTTCTGGACAAATACAACCTACCAAATTTGATCCATGAAGACACAGAAAACCTAAACAGACCAATAACCAAAACAGAGATTAAATCAGTAATAAAGACCCTCCCAACAAAGGAAGGCCCAGGACTGGACTGCTTCACTGCTGAATTCTACCAGAACAATTGAAAAAAAAACTAATTTCAGTTCTTCTCAAGCAATTCAAAACAATTGAAAAGGAGAGAATCCACCCAAACTCCTTCTATGAAGCAAACATCACTTTATTTCTTAAGCCAGAAAAAGATTCAACAGAGAAAGAGAATTATAGACCAATATCCCTGATGAATATAGACACAGAAATCCTCAACAAAATACCAGCCAATCAAATCCAACAACACATCAGAAAGCTCATTCACCCAGAACAAGTGGGATTTATCCCTAGTATGCAGGGATGGTTCAACGTTTGCAAATCAATAAATGTGATACATTAAAAAATTAAAGAGCAAAAACTATATGATTATCTTAATAGATGCAGAGAAAGCATTTGATAAAATACAATATACTTTCATGATTAAAACCTTAACCAAATTGGATATACAAGGAATATTCCTGGCACAATCAAGGCAATTTATAACAAACCCATGGCCGACATTTTACTGAATGTGTAAAAGTTGGAAGCATTCCCACTAAGACCCAGATCCAGACAAGGATACCCACTCTCACCATTACTATTCAATGCAGTCCTGGAAGCTTTAACCAGAGCCAATAGGCAAGAAAAAGAAATCAAAGGAATACAAACTGGAAAGGAGGAAGTCAAATTATCACTGTTTGTAGATGATGTGATTCTATACATAGGAGATCCAAAAGATTCCACTGAGAGACTCCACTAAGAATTTAGTAAAGCAGCATGATCTAAAATTAACACGCAAAAATCAATAGCTTCTGTATACACAGAAAAGGCATGGCTAAGAAAGGACTTCTAAGATCAGTCCCATTCACAATAGCTACAAAAACAATAATATAACTTAGGATAAATTCAACCAAGATCTCTACAATGAAAATTATAAAACATTAAAAGCAAAACAAAACAAAACAAATAGAATGGGGCCAGTGCTGTGGCGCAGTTATTAAAGCCCCAGCCTGCAGTGCTGACATCCCATATGGGTGCCAGTTTGTGTCCTAGCTGCTCTATTTCTTATCTAGCTCTCTGCTAATGTGACTGGGATAGCAGTAGAAGATGGCCCAATAGCTTGGGACCCTGAATCCATATGGGTGACCTGGAAGAAGCTCCTGGCTTTGGCCTGTCCCAACTCTGGTTGTTACAGCCATTTGGGTAGTGAACCAGTGGATGGAAGACCTCTCTCTCTGTTTCTACCTCTCTCTCTGCAACTCCAGATACATAAATATCTGCCTTCCAGATACATAAATATATCTTTAGAAGAAATAGAAAAAGACACAAAAAAATGGAAAAACTTTCCATGTTCTTGGATTGGAAGAATCAATATTAGTATGTCCATATTACTGAAAGCAGTTTACAGATTCAATGTGATCTCAATCAAAATACCAACTATATTCTTTTCATATCTAGAAAAAATTATGCTGAAATTCATATGGAAACACAGGAGATCCCAAATATCTAAAGCAATCTTATACAATGAAAACAAAGCTGGAGATATCAGAATATCAGATTTCAAGACATATTATAGAGAAGTTATAACCAAGATAGCCTGGTACTAGCAAAAACACAGATGGGTAGACTAGTGGAACAGAATATAAACTCCAGAAATCAACCCTTGCATCTACAAACAACTAATCCTGGATAAAAGTATTAAAATCAATCCCTGGAGCAAGGACAATCTCTTCAACAAATGGTGCTGGGAAAACTATATCTACACATATGAAAGTATGAAACAAGACCTCTACTTTATACCTTACACAAAAATCCACTCAAAATGGATCAAAGAATTAATCTATGACCCAATATCATCCAATTATTAGAGAACATTTGGCAAACTCTGCAAGACATTGGCATAGGCAAAAACTTCTTGGAAAAGACCCCAGATGTGCAGGTAATCAAAATCAAAATTGACAAATGGGATTACATAAAATGGAGAAGCTTCTGCACTGCAAAAAAAAAATTCAGCAAAGAGAAGAGGGAACGGACAGAATGGGAGAAATTATTTGCGAACTATGCAACTGATAAATGATTAATAACCAGAATCTATAGAGAGCGCAAGAAACTCAGCAACAATCCAGTTAAGAAATGGGCAAAGGACTTGAACAGAAATTTTTTAAAATAGGAAATCTAAATGGCCAACAGACACATGAAAAAATTTTCATGATCATTAGCTGGCAGGGAAATGCAAATCAAAACTACAATGTTTTACTTCACCCCTGTTAGAATGGCTTTCATATAGAAATCAACAAATGACAAATGCTGCTGAAGATGCAGGAAAAAAAGGTACCCTACTGCACTGCTGATAGGAATGTAAACTGGTTAATCACTGGAAGACAGCATGGAGATACCTCAGACCTACCATATGACACAGCCATCGCACTCCTGGGAATTTACCCAAGGGAAATGAAATCAGCATATGAAAGTAATATCTACAGGAGCTCAATCCACAATAGCTAAGATATGGAGTCAACCCAGTATCCATCAATTGAAGACTAAAGAAATAATGGGATATGTACACCATGGAATACTACACAGCAGTAAAAAAAATGAAATGAGATCCTGTTGTCTAGAACATACTGGTGGCAACTGGAAAACATACTTAGTGAAATAAGTCAGTTCCAAAAGGACAAATACCATATGTTCTCCCTGATCTGTGACAACTAATAGAGCACCTAAAATGTAATCTATAGAATTGAAATTGGCATTTTGAGATGTGATGACTTTGAATAGCCCTTGTCTTGACTGTTGAATAGTTTTTTTTCCCATTCTTTGTTGCATTCTTTACTTACAGTAGGGTTAATCTTATATGTATAAAGTTAATTGAAAAAATAATGGGAATAGGAGAGGCAGGAGGAAGAAGGGTGGGAGTGCAGGTGGGAGGGAAGTTGTGGTGGGAAGAATCACTATGTTCCTAAATTTGTATATAAGATATGCATGATGTTTTATACCTTAAATAAAAGATTTCTAGATTAAAAAAAAGAAAAAAATGCTCTAGGGAGTCTGAGATGGAAATGAAAGAATGACAATTGCTAGCATGCAAACATAAAATAATAAAAATCACAGGTAGAGATAATCACACTCAGAGTAAGCTGTGACTGTAATGATGCTGTGTAAGCATGAAGAATAAAAGGCAAAATATTAAAACATAACTCTACCATAGCTGTTGTGGAATACATATTATAATAATTTATAAATTTTGACAAAATATACATTGTGTTGGGAAGGTAAAAGTCTAGAATATTTGTATTCAACCAAAAAGTTGTTAACAGCTTTAAATACTTCATAATGATATGTATCATGTAAACCCATGTTAAACCAAAAGCAACCCACAGCTTATACACAAATGATAAAAAGAAAAATCAAAATTCTCACTGGGGCTGGCACTATGGCTCAGCGGGTTAAAGCCCCGGCCTACAGTGCCGCATTCCCTATGGGCACTGGTTTGAGTCCTGGCTGCTCTACCTCCAATGCAGCTTTCTGCTGATGTACATGAGAAAGCAGAGGAGGATGGCCCAGGTACTTGGGCCCCTGCACCCATGTGGGAGACCCAGAAGAAGCTCCTGGCTCTTGGCTTCAGATCAGCTCAGATCTGGCCATTGTGGCCATTTGGTGAGTGAACCAGATGATGGAAGGTCGGTCTCTCTCTCTCTTAATAATGTAATAATAGCAGGGAACTTCAATACTTCATTTTCAACAATGAGTCAATTGTTCATATAGAAAATTAATAATGACATACTAGACTTGAAATAAATTTTACACAAATGACTGATCATACACATAGCATTCTATCCAACATCAGACTAATATCTCTAGTGGTCAAGGAATACTAAGATGGAATGTTAGGCCACAAAATAAAGTCTTAATTAATTTAAGAAGATTGAAATGCTATCAAGTATTGTTTAAGAGCACAATGGTATGCAACTAGAAACCAGTAACAGAAAGAATCTTGGAAAACTCCTAATAAGAAGGAAATTCAAAAAGTCTGTGGAAAAATGGAATGCAAAGATCAGTTTATTTTGATATACAAGTTGAAATCTACACATAAGTTATTCATACTCTTCCTATTCCATTAACTTTGCAGACCCTTCATATGTACAAATTGAACACGCCCCTGACTCACCAAAGCCAAGAGGGAAATCTAAAAATCTCTGAAAAAAATGACAATGGAAATAAAACATCCCAAAAGCTATGGGATACATCAATGCAGTTCTAAGAGAACAGTTTATAGAAGTAAACTAAAAACAGAAGACAGGAGCTTTTAGGAGGGGAAGGGGGATCAAGATGGCCAAATATAGATACTCAGTGTTCATTTCCTTCTACACAGAGAAGAATCTAAATAACTGCGTTTTGAGGTGAATGCCTGGGGGAGAACACTGGGAATCAGAAAGGCAGAGGGAGGAACTAGATAGGACAAGAGATGTGAGGCAGCGGGGTGCAGAGAGGAGCAAAGCATAGCAGCAAATTCGATCCCAGCCACATGGCTATGAGAAACCCTCATTTCTAGAAAAGAGGAAAGGGAGATTCCCCAGCACACTCCATCTCTAGGAATCCTGGACATCAGCAGTCTGCTACAGGAGGGATCCCAGTTGTCACAGTCTTGGAGCCCAGCAAACAGAGCTTTGCATCAGAGAAGGAACCTACATTGCCTTGCCCCATAACTCATAGCACGGGCTGTGACAGGGTGATGCCATCTTGAGAAAGGAGTCATTGCCAGAATTCATATTGCCCTTAAGGACAGAAATTCCTGCATATGCCCATCCTTGGGACACCACAGATATTCTACTGCACTAGCCAAAGGGACTATAGCCTCAAAGCCAGAAAGAAGCTAAATCAACTGTGCTTAAATAACTTTAGCCAGACTAGTGTGTTGCACTACATAGGATGGGTAGTTTGGCAGAGCAGTGCAGGTCCTGTTTCCAAGACTTACAAAGCAGGAGACCATACCTCTGCAGACGTCTGGCAATCTTCCCATACTCCCTTCTCTCCCTTCTCCCCTGGTGCAGCCCATGCAGTCCTAGCCTCAGGGCTGGCACTGATGCAACTCCCTTCCTGAACTTGCCTTGGCTTTGTTTGCTAAGGGCAGCTATGAGTACCTGTCCCAGACTTGGGCCCAGACCTGCCATGGCTCTCTCTCCCTGAGCCCTCCTTGGCTTTGATGGGTATGGGCAGCCATACACATCCACTCCAGTCTGGGCCTGGCACTCCCACAACCCCAGCACTTGCTCCTGGGGCCCACATATACCCCTGCTGGGACTGAGGAGCCCCTCACACTGCTGCCCATACAGTACTGGGAAAGAAGACAGCAGCATGGCTACAGTTCAGTGTCCAACTGGGACTAAAGTCACAGCAACCCACCTAACTACATGTCATCAGGAAAAATCCTTCAATCCAAGAAAGTCACCCTTTAAAAGCAATAGACAACTGATTTTCAAATATCAATGCAGGTCATAAGAAGTATGAAAAAGTGAGTATGATAACTTACAAGAAATACAACAATGTTTTAGTACCAGACTCCAAAGAAAAGGAGATTGATGAACTGCCTGATAAAGAATTCCAAAGAATAATGATAGGATTCTCAAAAAGACAGAACAGACTAGAATAGAAAGTGAAATTAGGAAATATGGATGAGAAATTTGGCAAAGACAAATCTTGAAAAATAACCAAACAGAAACCTTAAAAACGAAGAACTCTGGACTAGCTCTTGTGGTGCAATGGGCTAAGCTGCCACCTAAAATATTGACATCCCACATGAGTTATGATTTGAGTCCTGGCTGCTTCACTGCTGATCCAGCTCCCTGTTAATAGGTATGGGAAGTCAGCAAAAGGTGGCTGAAGTACTTGGGCTCCTTCACCCACTTTGGAGACTGAGTTCTAGGTTCCTCCTGGCTATGGGCCATCCCAGTCCTTGATTTTGCAGCCATTTGGGGATGAAGGATCTGTCTCTCCCCCTCTCTTTGTAACTCTACCTTTCAAATAATTAAATAAATCTTAAGAAAAAAAGAGAAATCAAAAAACATAAAGTTGAAAGTCTCGAGAACAGTCAAAATTAAACAAAATAAAGAATGCCTCAACTTAAACATAGGTCTTTCAACATTTCCCAGCCAGATTAAAAAAAAAAAAAAGTGGCAGGGGAGGGGGGATATCGAATAGTGAAGACAAACTTTGAGACTTCTGCAATATCATTGAAATGAACAAATATTTAAATTTTTGGAATCCCTGAAAGGAGAGGAGCAGAGGTATAGAAAATGGTGGAGGGGCCGGCACTGTGGTGCAGCGGGTTAAAGCCCTGGCCTAAAGTGCTGGCATTCCATATGGGCACCAGTTATAGTCCTGGCTGCTCCTCTTCTGATCCAGCTCTATGCTATGGTCTGGGAAAGCAGTAGAAGATGACCCAGGTCCTTGGACCCCTGCACCCATGTGGGAGACCCAGAAGAAGCTCTTGGCTTCAGATCAGCACAGCTCTGGCCATTGTGGCCATTTGGGGAGTGAACCAGCAGATGGAAGACCTCTCTGTCTGTCTCTACATCTCTCTGTAGCTCTTTCAAATAAAAATAAATCTTAAAAAAAAAAAGTGGTGTAGCAAGGACAGAAGCCTTAGTTCCGTTTTAGTTCCTTGCCTATGTGACTTGAGTGTAGAGATGTTGCATAAGTGCCTCTCAAGGGGGCACACCCCCTGAAATTAGAGGCATGGCTGCAGTTTCTGTTCACACCAAAACAGGCCAGGGATGGGCACACCCACCCCAAAGGAATGTGGCAGCAGGAACAGCAGGAGGCTAATGGACATTAATTGGTACCTGGAGTGTTTTCAGGAATTTGTAAATTTAAAGGAGCATCTAAATGGGCCTGTCTCTGAAGATTTACAACACAGCTCTAATCCCTATGTTAGACCACCAGACTGAATTCCTTTTCCCAAATCTTTAAATTGATGTATATAACCTTGCCTACGTGCCTGTCAGCTTGCAGACTAGCTGGTACCCTCTAAATAAAAGTGGGAGCGCATAGCTACCCAGTAGCGCGCTCTTAGAATGGACGCTCCCGTGTACTGTCTCTTCATTCGAAAAACCCTACAAGTCTGAGAGCAGATCCCATCCCCACAGGGACTCCCCAGCCCAATGAATTAATCCTTAAACCAGGTCAACCCCAGCTCAGCCATTAGCCCACTCCCACCAAGTTTGAACAGCCTGCAAAAACCTGCTCAGCCCTGCCTAACACCCACCCACTCATGACGCCCAACTGCCTTAAACTATAGAAGTTTAGCATGTAAGGAAGCTGGGCTCTCGGCTCGGTGTTTCCCCCACGTGCATGCCCCTACTGAGTCCTTCTCAGGTTTATCTCGGACTAAACCTATTCTGGTTGGAGTTTGCGGTCTGTATCCTCTTTGTCTTGTTTTGCTAGCTTTACATTTGGTGCTGTGTGTGAGGAGGAGTGCAAGATACCGGCCTCTTTGCCCACTGTGGTCCCTCAGAAGTTCACACAACTTCGAGACAGTCATTGGAAAACCTGCTCTCAGAACCTGCATCTCTGCATGCCCCTGGTCGGGGGGCTTTTACCCACCTGTGGTTTGCTAAGAGCTCCGGTGGACTTGACTCTTCCCTCCGCTGAACTTTCTCTCTGTGGAAAACCCCGGGGGTGAGGACCATGAGCTGGCCACTGAGTGCCCAGCCCTCAGGGACCCCCTTCATCTCCTGGGGGTGGGAGGAGACCCTAGGCTGTTCCCACACGACTGAATTCCCACCCAGATCTCTAATCTTAACGCCTTCATTTTCTCATCTTTCTGTGAATTCCAGCCCCAAACCTTTTGCTGGATCTGTGCCTCATGCAATGCCGGACTTGAATCTCAGCCCGGCGGATTGGTATGACGTCAGCCTCCATCTTGCCAGGGCTCCTGGGGCAGACCTCAGCTGTTGCTCCTTCTCTTGGATAGTCTAGGGCCTTTGGATTCCTCTGGCATGTTGGGATGCCAGGTCTTAACATGGGGACTCGCTCTCTACTGTGAGAAGGTACTTCCGTCAGTTATGGGACCTCCTCCTCAGAGACAGCCAGTGCGAACCCTGCTCTCAAATCCCAGGCCTTGTTCCTTGTATTCCATGGGTTCAGAAACGTCTTGCATCCCTCCTGACTGTCCCTGACTTGTGCCTCAAAACAAACAAACAAACAAAAAACCAAAAAACCTGTCTGCCTTGGGCCTAAAGTGGGAAATAAAAGAGCGATTCATTTTCTTCTGTACTGCATCTTGGCCTGTCTGTGGACAATATTTAGCTCATCCTGCACCCCCTTCCTAGTTCTTCCTCCCACTCTCCAATGGCAGCCGCCCCTCTCCCCACAGTCTGTGCAATCCTGACCTAGCTGAGGACCCTACACCATACCGTCCCCTGGACCCCTTCAAAACTCCAGTCCCTCTCCTTCTTAGTCTTTGAAACAGCAAAAAATGGCAATTTAAACCTCTTTTCTCTTTGGTTCACGGTATGTTAACTCCACCCTTTGCCTGGTAGGGGTTGGGGGAGGAAAACCAGTTATCTCCTAGCTTAGGGTGGTGACACTCAGGAGTCTCCCTGGCAATGACTCCCCTTCTGCTCTCTAAACTTTGGATCTTTGATATGCTTTAAATTTGTTTTTAAAGGATTATTTCAAAATGTAAATTAAGAAATAGGAAAAAATCATTAAGAAAGTTATAAGCATGAAAATATTTTCTTGGTGAGAAAGCATGAGAAGGAAAGAGAATTTTTTTAAACAAAGGGGATTGCATGTAAGAATTGTTTTGTCCCAATGGTTCATTTATTGTAGGCTGGAAAAGAAAAGACAAAATACCTAAAGGTTTAAGTAAGTTGCTGAGGGTGTGAGCAAGTCACAGAAAGTTTGGGAGAAATAAATCTAGTAAGGAAAAAATGTGTGCAATATAATTGGCTATAATTCTTAAAATATTTTCTACAGATTTTTTGAAAATTGAGCATTAATATCAAAGGTACATTGATATAAGATTAAAGTCTAATCCTCTGTTAAAACAATGAGGTTTTTGATTGATATGATTAGTAAATATCTATAAAGAGTCTTGATTTTGAATTTTAAAAACTTTTTGCAAAAACTGCAACATCTTCTTTTAAGTTTCTGTGAATTTTCTAGTCAGGTCCTGTAAACACCTTTTGGGTTCTGACTCTGCTAAATTGTTCTAAATTGTGGGATGATTCCATGTGCTAATTCTTATAGTCAAGGTTTTTATTTCCCATTTTGTTGACAGACCAATGAGACACAGACTTTGTATTCTATTGTGATAATTTGTGTTCTCTTTTGTTAAGTTCTGATTGGTTAAAAACAGCTGAGTTTTAATAGTTAAGGTTTGTTTACATATGTACTTATTTAAAAGTATTTAAGTGCTCACATTGCAATTATTAAACCTAGTCTACAACTGGGTAAATCACCCTAAAGGAATGGATATTATTTCATGATGTTAAGAGATCCTATTTCAACCAGATATTTTCAGCCCTCTTGGCACCTTGGATAAGCATTCTAAAAATCTAAGCTCTGAATTCTTTGGACTTTGATATATATTTCCAGTTGGACCCCTAGAAATGTCAAAGGATATGTCTCTCATCTTGTAGAAATAATAACTAATTGGGCTATTTGGCTTGTATTAAAGGTACTGTCAAGATGTGAAATGTTGCTAAACTTTAAACTATGATACTATAAAGTGTTACTGATGCAAACACCCAATGAATACTAAAGTATAATGGTCCTGTTGTGTTGTTATCAGTCATGACAGTTATCTTAATGGAAAAGGCCCAGAGGTCCAAAAGAGATAGATGTTTATAAAATACTATAGGTGCTTTCTAAAATACTCTTTGCAGTACACAATGCCTTTTCCTGTCAATTAATGAGTTGTATAATTTTAACCATGGCCATTAAAATCTTGTCATTCATAGTTTTGTATTTTTCTCTAAAAATTCTTACAATCAGATTTATGAAAAAGACCAACAAATGTTCTTAAATGTAGGTTTTCTGACAACTTTGAAATCAATGGGCTAGGTAGAGGCTCCAAACTCTGAAAAAGAAGAAATGCAAAAACAAACTGCTCATGGAAAGTAAAGCATTGCTGGTTCTATGTTTCAATATTTCCTCTTCTTTGTTTCCAAGGACTTTTTTTTCCATGATGCAACTGAATTTAGTGTTTTGGTACAGCTCTATTTACAGACAAAGCTAAGGTTAACACTGGACTATGGGTACAGTTGCCTCAGGACCACTTCCCCTAAAATCTCTTTGTTGCTTCACTTTAGTCTGGGAGGCCTGACTTTCTGCCTCATTTCTCCTCTCTTCTCTCCTAGATGGAAATCTCTGCATTCTGAAGAACTTTCCACTAGGTTGTACAGTTTGATTCCCAGACCTAATAAAAGGGATGACTAACCTTTTTCTATAATAATGCCTGGTCACATATAAAAGACCAACTAGCATAGCCAAAAAATGAGATCTGAAAATAGGATACAATTTTATAGCTAGATTTATTTTTGCCATGGGGGCAGTAAACAGGCAAAATGTGCTTTTCAAACCAAACTAAGGGAGAGATAAAATGTTTTACTAATAACTTCAAAGTTTTTAGACAGGTTGGGTAAGGTGGTCATCATGTTTGATCTTACTTAGAAGGACATAGCTCTCCTCATGGGCATCATCTTATCTCACAGAAAAATACACTGTCAGAATATTCCTGTGACTATAGATTTCAGGACAGGCCACCAAAGACTAGGGATGGCAGTGCATATCCTGTTGGTTGGCATCCTAAAGGCTGCCTCCCTGGTCTACTGTAAGAGAGACCAGGAGTAAAAAGAGCAGGCTGGGCAACAGGAGCGATGTAAGGATAGGTTGCAGGCCAAGTAATAACAGCTTTTCACATTGACCTGTTGTCAAGCAGACCCAACAAGCCATTCTACCCCCAAATGACACCAGTTTTTGACAAATGAAAGCTAGGGCTTTGGGCAGACAGCTGTCATGACAGAAGCTAGCTTCCAAGAGCCCAATCAGCTCTGCTAAGACCTGGGTCACTGGAAATGGAACTGTACTGGGTTCAAAGGATTCCCAAGTAAGAACCTCAGACCCTGTAGCTCTAAGCAGAAAAAGCCCTTCACTCTCCCCAGCTTCCATAGTAGCCATCACTATCAAGGGGATGGGCTAGGATCAGTGAAGTCTTGGGAAGGACTGTAAATTTTCTTTTAAAGATGTAACCCATTCTATACTAACCTCTTTTCCAGGCCAGCTCTCTTCTAAGGCCACCCAGGTAATGGGAGTCAACAGGATGTCTTACCTAAGGAGGGTCACACCTCCCTTATGATGTCTCTTTTGGTATAAGGCGATAGATAGGTCTGGGCCTCACATATATATGGACAGGCCTTAACACCCACCTGATTATTATTGAATCCCTCTTGTCAGTTTCTATTTGCTTCTCAATGGGAAAACTTCCCACTAGCTTGTATAGTCCTCTAATAATGATTCTGTCCTTTCTTTTGGACCCTGTATATTTAATTTGCTTGTTAGATCTGTTTCCTCCAGACCTGAAGCAATGAAATTCCGGATGGCCATGTACATAAAACCTCAGATGGAAACAGCATCTGTAAGCTGGCTCTGCAGCCCCTTCCAGAGGCCATCTTCTGCTGGAACCCTGTCTTGACCTCAAACTCTACTTTGCCCCTATTCGGCTTGAAGAGGTCAAACTGGCCATCACCTTAACCCCTGTGAGCAGCAGGGTTTCCATAAGCAGATGGAGGAAGTGAGGGATCCCAGGGATAGAATCAGGCTAGACTAACTCCATTTCACATCTCCTTGCCAGAATGTACACACTAAAAATAAACAAACCAGAAGTGTTCTTTCTCTGCATCAACCATGTGTCTTCCCACTAACTGGACAGAAACAAGCACTCTTGCTTTCCTGTTTCACTCTTTGTCCTATACTCTAGATGAGACTTTATTTCCCATCCTTCTAACCCTCAATGTCAAGAGGGACCTTGGACTCATCCCTTGTTAATCTCATTGGATGGTTTTTTTTTTTAAACTTTTATTTAATGAATATAGATTTCCAAAGTACAGCTTATGGATTATATTGGCTTCCCCCCCACAATGACTTCCCTCCCACCCACAACCCTCCCCTTTCCCACTCTCTCTCCGCTTCCATTCACATCAAGATTCATTTTTCAATTTTCTTATATACAGAAGATCAGTTTAATATACATTAAGTAAAGATATCAACTGTTTGCACCCACATAGAAACACAAAGTGAAAAATACTGTTTGAGTACTCGATATAGCATTAAATCGCAATGTACAGCACATTAAGGGCAGAGATCCTACATGAGGAGTAAGTGCACAGTGACTCCTGTTGTTGACATTACAAACTGACACTCCTGTTTATGGCATCAGTAATCTCCCTATGCTCCAGTCATGAGTTTCCAAGGCTATGGAAGCCTTTTGAGTTCACCGACGCTTATCTTGTTTAGACAAAGTCATAGTCAAAGTGGAAGTTCTCTCCTCCCTTCAGAGAAAGGTACCTCCTTCTTTGAAGACCTATTCTTTCCACTGGGCTCTCACTCGCAGAGATCTTTCACTTAGGTCCTTTTTTTTGCCAGAGTGTCTTGGCTTTCCATGCCTGAAATACTCTCATGGGCTTTTCAGCTGGATCCGCATGCCTTTAGGGCTGATTCTGAGGCCAGAGTGCTATTTAGGACATCTGCCATTCTATGAGTCTGCTGAGTATCTCGCTTCCCATGTTGGATCGCTCTCCCCTTTTTTATTCTATCGGTTAGTATTAGCAGGCACTAGACTTGTTTATGTGATCCCTTTGACTATTAGTCCTTTCATTATGATCAATTGTGAACTGAGCTCTCCCCTTTTTTATTCTATCGGTTAGTATTAGCAGGCACTAGACTTGTTTATGTGATCCCTTTGACTATTAGTCCTTTCATTATGATCAATTGTGAACTGAAATTGATCACTTGGACTAGTGAGATGGCATTGGTACATGCCACCTTGATGGGATTGAATTGGAATCCCCTGGTATGTTTCTAAATCTACCATTTGGGGCAAGTCAGCTTGAGCATGTCCTGAATTGTACATCTCCTCCTTCTCTTATTCCCACTCTTATATTTAACAGGGATCACATTTCAGTTAAATTTCAACACTTAAGAATAACTGTGTATTAATTACAGAATTAAACCAGTAGTATTAAGTAGAACAGACAAAAAATACTAAGAGGGATAACATATTAAGTTGTTCATTAACAGTCAGGGCTATGTTGATCAGGTCACCATTTCTCATAGTGTCCATTTCACTTCAACAGGTTTCCTTTTTGGTGTTCAGTCAGTTGTCACCAATCAGGGAGAACATATGCTATTTGTCCCTTTGGGACTGGCTTATTTCACTCAGCATGATGTGTTCCAGATTCCTCCATTTTGTTGCAAATGACCGGATTTCATTGTTTTTTACTGCGGTGTAGTATTCTAAAGAGTACATATCCCATAATTTCTTTATCCAGTCTATCGTTGATGGGCATTTAGGTTGATTCCAGGTCTTAGCTATTGTGAATTAGGCTGCAATAAACATTAAGGTGCAGGCAACTTTTTTGTTTGCCAATTTAAATTCCTTTGGGGAAATTCCAAGGAGTAGGATGGCTGGGTTGAATGGTAGGGTTATATTCAGGTTTCTGAGGAATCTCCAGACTGATTTCCATAGTGGCTTGACCAGTTTGCATTCCCACCAACAGTGGGTTAGTGTCCCTTTTTCCCCACATCCTCGCCAGCATCTGTTGTTGGTAGATTTCTGTATGTGAGCCATTCTAACTGGGGTGAGGTGAAACCTCATTGTGGTTTTGATTTGCATTTCCCTGATTGCTAGTGATCTTGAACATTTTTTCATGTGCCTGTTGGCCACTTGGATGTCCTCTTTTGAAAAATGTCTATTGAGGTCCTTGGCCCATCTCTTAAGTGGGTTGTTTGTTTTGTTTTTGTGGAGTTTCTTGATCTCTTTGTAGATTCTGGTTATTAACCCTTTATCTGTTGTATAGTTTGCAAATATTTTTTCCCATTCTGTCGGTTGTCTCTTCACTCTCCTGTTTCTTTTGCAGTACAGAAACTTCTCAATTTGATGCAATCCCAATAGTTGATTTTGGCTTTGACTGCTTGCGCCTCCTGGGTCTTTTCCAGAAACTCTTTGCCTGTGCCAATATCTTGAAGGGTTTCTCCAATGTCTAATAATTTGATGGTGTCGGGTCGTAGATTTAGGTCTTTAATCCATGTTGAGTGGATTTTTGTGTAAGGTATAAGGGAGGGGTCTTGCTTCATGCTTCTGTATGTGGAAATCCAGTTTTCCAAGCACCATTTATTGAATGGACTGTCCTTGCTCCAGGAATTGGTTTTAGATCCTTGATCAAATATAAGTTGGCTGTAGATGTTTGGATTGATTTCTGGTGTTTCAATTCTGTTCCATTGGTCTATCCATCTGTTTCTGTACCAGTACCATGCTCTTTTGATTACAACTGCCCTGTAGTATGTCGTGAAATCTGGTATTGTGATGCCTCCGGCTTTGTTTTTGTTGTACAAGATTGCTTCAGGTATTCGAGGTCTCTTGTGCCTCCATATGAATTTCAGCATCATTTTTTCTAGATCTGAGAAGAATGTCTTTGGTATCTTGATTGGGATTACATTGAATCTATAAATTGCTTTTGGGAGAATGGACATTTTGATGATAATGATTCTTCCAATCCATGAGCATGGAAGATTTTTCCATTTTTTGGTATCCTCTTCTATTTCTTTCTTTAAGATTTTGTAATTCTCATCATAGAGATCTTTAACGTCCTTGGTTAAGTTTATTCCAAGGTATTTGATTGTTTTTGTAGCTATTGTGAATGGGATTGATCTTAGCAATTCTTTCTCAGCCATGGCATTGCCTGTGCATACAAAGGCTGTTGATTTTTGTGCACTGATTTTATATCCTGCCACTTTGCCAAACTCCTTTATGAGTTCCGATAGTCTCTTAGTAGAGTTTTTTTGGATCCCCTAAGTAAAGAATCATATCATCTGCAAAGAGGGATAGTTTGAGTTCTTCCTTCCCAATTTGTATTCCTTTAATTTCTTTTTCTTGTCTCATGGCTCTGGCTAAAACTTCCAGAACTATGTTAAATAGCAGTGGTGAGAGTGGGCATCCCTGTCTGGTGACAGATCTCAGAGGAAATGCTTCCAACTTTTCCCCATTCAATAGGACACTGGCCGTGGGTTTTTCATAAATTGTTTTGATTATATTGAGGAATGTTCCTTCTATACCCAATTTGCTTAGAGTTTTCATCATGAAAGGGTGTTGAATTTTATCGAATGCTTTCTCTGCATCTATTGAGATAATTATATGGTTTTTCTTCTGCAGTCTGTTAATGTGGTGAATCACATTGATTGATTTGCAAATGTTGAACCATCCCTGCATACCAGGGATAAATCCCACTTGGTCTGGGTGGATGATTTTTCTGATGTGTTGTTGTACTCTATTGGCCAGAATTTTATTGAGGATTTTTGCGTCTATGTTCATCAGGGATATTGGTCTATAATTTTCTTTCAGTGCTGCATCTTTCTCTGGCTTAGGGATTAAGGTGATGCTGGCTTCATAGAAAGATTTTGGGAGGATTCCATCTTTTTCAATTGTTCTGAATAGTTTGAGAAGAAATGGAATTAGTTCTTCCTTAAAAGTCTGGTAGAATTCAGCAGTGAATCCATCTGGTCCTGGGCTTTTCTTTGTTGGGAGGGCCTTTATTACTGTTTCAATTTCTGTTTCAGTTATGGTTCTATTTAGGTTTTCTATGTCTTCCTGCTTCAATTTAGGTAGATTGCATATGTCCAGGAATCTATCCATTTCTGATAGATTTTCCTGTTTGCTGGCATACAAGTCCTTGTAGTAATTTCTGATGATTCTTTTTATTTCTGTGGTGTCTGTTGTTACGTTTCCTTTTTCATCTCTGATTTTATTGATTTGGGTCTTTTCTCTTCTTTTTTTAGTTAGTTGGGCCAATGGGGTGTCAATTTTGTTTATGTTTTCAAAAAACCAGCTCCTTGCTTGGCTGATTTTTTGTAATTTTTTTTTTTTGGATTCAATATTGTTAATTTCTTCTCTGGTTTTAATTATTTCTCTTCTCCTACTAGATTTGGGTCTGGTTTGCTGTAGTTTTTCTAGGTCCTTGAGATGTGCTGAAAGCTCATTTATTTGGTACCTTTCCAATTTCTTGATATAGGCACCTATTGCTATAAACTTGCCTCTCAATACTGCTTTTGCTGTATCCCATAAGTTTTGATATGTTATGTTGTTATCCTCATTTACTTCCAGAAAGTTTTTGATTTCTCTTTTGATTTCTTGAATGACCCATTGTTCATTCAGGAGCATGTTGTTCAGTCTCCATGTGCTTGCATACTTTCTAGGGTTTCCTGAGTTGCTAATTTCCAGCTTCATTTCGCTGTGGTCTTAGAAGCTGCATGGTATGATTCTAATTCTTTTAAATTTGCTGAGACTTGCTTTATGGCCTAGTATGTGATCAATCCTAGAGAAGGTTCCATGCACTGCTGAGAAGAATGTAAAATCTTTAGATGTAGGATTGAAAGTTCTGTAGATATCTGTTAGATCCATTTGGGCAATAGTGTCGATTAAATCTGCTGTTTCCTTGTTGATCTTCTGTCCTGTTGATCTGTCTATTTCTGAGAGTGGAGTATTGAAGTCCCCCAGTACTATTGTATTGGAATCTAAGTCTCCCTTTAAGTCCCTTAACATATCTTTTAAATAGACCGGTGCCCTGTAATTAGGTGCATATAGATTTATAATAGTTACATCTTCCTGTTGAATTGAACCCTTAATCATTATATAGTGCCCCTCTTTGTCTCTCTTAACAGTTTTTGTATTGAAGTTTATTTTGTCTGATATTAATATGGCTACACCTGCTTTTTTTTGGTTTCTGTTGGCATGGAATATCTTTTTCCAACCTTTCACTTTCAGTCTGCATGCTTCTTTGTTAGAGAGATGTGTTTCTTGTAGGCAGCAAACAGTTGGGTTTTGTTCCTTATCTATTCAGCCAGTCTGTACCTTTTAACTGAAGAGTTAAGTCCATTAACGTTTAATGTGACTATTGATACATAGTGACTTTGCCCTGCCATTTTCCCGGAGATATTTTCTAGTATATGCTTTGAGCTTCCTATGCTCTTTTACTGGTAGGTTTTCTTCCTTTACCTTCTTTCATATTGATGGCCGTGTTTCTGTGTTTCTGAGTGTAGCACATCTTTAAGTATCTTTTGCAGGGCCAGACAAGTGGCAGCAAACTCTTTCAATTTCTGTTTGCTATGAAAGGTCTTTTTTTCACCTTCATTCACAAATGAGAGCTTAGCAGGATATAATATTCTGGGCTGGCAATTTTTCTCTCTTAGCACCTGTGCTATATCTCGCCATTTCCTCCTAGCCTGTAGTGTTTCTGATGAGAAGTCTGCTGTGAGTCTAATTGGAGCTCCTCTGAGAGTAATCTGACGTTTCTCTCTTGCCCATTTTAGGATCTTTTCTTTATGTTTCACTGTGAAGAGTTTAATTACAACGTGTCGTGGTGAGGATCTCTTTTGGTCATGTTTACTGGGGGTTCTATGAGCTTCCTGTACTAGGATGTCTCTGTCCTTCTCCAAACCCGGAAAGTTCTCTGCTAGTATCTCACTAAAAAGGCCTTCTAATCCTTTCTCTCTCTCCATGCCTTCAGGAACTCCTAGAACTCGAATGTTGGTTTTTTAAATAGTATCCTGTAGAGTCCCAACAATATTTTTTAGATTTCTAATTTTCTCTTCTTTTCTTTGGTTTGACTGTATGTTTTCCTGTGCTCTGTCTTCTAAGTCCGATATTCTCTCTTCTGTTTCACTGACTCTGTTTTTTAGACTTTCTAATGTGTTTGTCATTTAATCTATTGAGCTCTTCATTTCATTTTGATTTCTCTTCACTATCACACTTTCCTGTTCTACTAGTTTCTGCGTTTCATTTTGATTCTTCCTTAAAATTTCATTTTCTCGAGAGAGATTTTCAATCCTGTCCAATAAGGATTTCTGTAGTTCAAGGATTTGCTTTTTAAAATTTCTAAATGTTCTTATCATACATTTTTTGAAATCTGTATCTTGCATTTCTTCTATCTCATCATCTTCATAATCTTGGCTTGGGGTGTTTTGTTTATTTGGAGGCATCATAGTGTCGTCGTTGATCTTGTTCCCTCAATTTTTGTGTTTGTTGCTTGGCATTGTTAATTCTTCTTCCCTCACTGTGAGTTTTTTTTTTTTTTTTATACTATGTCTGTGTTAAGTGGACTGTCTGATGTTGGAGGAGCCTTGGAGGCTTGAGATGGGTGTGGCCTGAGAGCTCTGCTTGGTTCTTCTGGGTTACGGGTGTGCAAAGGTGACACCCTCAGCTTATGTGTGGTAAATCTCTTTTTTTAAAAATTTATTTATTTAATTTAATTTAATTTAATTTTATTTTATTTTTTTATTCAGGAGGTAAGTAATACCGCACGGCTGAGAAGAATTGATGGTATTTAGCTTCTGATCTCTGGCTTCTACCCAAAAAGTCTGTGCGGGCTCAGTTTCTCCTGCGGACTCCCACTGGGTTGCCTAGGCTACTGAATTGTAGCGCCTCAGTTCCTTAGCTCTACCCTTTTGTTATGTATATCCAGAGTGGGGCCTGCTCTTTGTCTCTTGCTCACCTTTGCAAGGTTGGGGGAGAGAGAAACTGGCCTGTACCAGTACCCCCCACCTTTTTTTTTTTTTCCTTCTCTCCTGTAGTAAGTCTGGTGAACTTTCCTGCCTTAAGCCCACTTCCCTCTAGATTCTGTCCGCCATTTCGCCGCCAATGTCTTGGGTTACTGAGCTCACCTCCCCTTCCAGCGCTGATGTGTGGACTCAGAGCCGTGGGCATCCCTGCTCTCCCCACTGTTCATCTGTGTCTCCTCATTGGATGTTTTGGCATGAACTGGGACAGGAGCAACCAGATGGGCAATTTTGGCAAAATAAGCAAATTCAAAGATTTATCTCTCACTCACAAAGAAAACATATGACCTAGCAGAACAGCCATCTTACCTCCAAGACCAGGTAGATTCTTGGAGGCAGTGGTCCTTCAAAACCTCAGAGGATTAGAGCTCCTCATTGCAGCAAAAGTGGGACTTCCCCACATTTTATGCTAAGAGCTCTGGTTTTACACCAATAAGTCAGGTGTGGTAACAGAAGGGATTGAACACATTAAAAAAAAGTGCTAATGAAATCTATTCCCAAAATAGCCCTGCCTCATCATTGGCCATCTTTTGCATTGTAGTTGATACCTTTACTGTCTCCTTTATTTCTGTCTCACTTTCTATACTAAGAGTCAGAATTGATGGAGGAAGGACAAAAGCAACCCCTTGCATTCTTTCTCTTGGGCTTCTGTCACTCATGTGGGAGGCCAGAGTGGATTTCTTAGCTCTTGGCTTTGGCTTGCCCCAGACATGGCTGTAGTGGCCATTTGGACAGTGAACCAATGAATGGAAGATCTCTCTTTCTCCAACTCTTCCTTTCAAATTAATACACAAATCTTAAAAAAAAAATAAGCATAAGGGGGCCAGCGCTGTGGCGTAGTGGGTAAAGCTGCTGCCTGCAGTGCTGGCATCCCATATGGGTGCCAGTTCGAGTCCTTGGTGCTCCACTTCCAATCTAGCTCTCTGCTGTGGCCTTGGAAAGCAGTAGAAGATGGCTCAAGTCCTTGGATCCCTGCACCCACGTGGAAGACCCAGAAGGAGCTCCTGACTCCTGGCTTCAGATTGGCACACCTCCAGCCGTTTGTGGCCAATTGGGGAGTGAACCAGTGGGTGGAAGACCTCTCTCTTTCTCTGCATCTCCTTCTCTCTCTGTGTAACTCTGACTTTTAAATAAAATAAAGCCAGCGCCGCGGCTCAATAAGCTAATCCTCCACCTAGCGGCGCCGGCACACCAGCTTCTAGTCCCAGTCGGGGCGCCGGATTCTTTCCTGGTTGCCCCTCTTCCAGGCCAGCTCTCTGCTGTGGCCCAGGAAGGCAGTGGAGGATGGCCCAGGTGCTTGGGCCTTGCACCCCATGGGAGACCAGGAGAAGCACCTGGCTCCTGCCTTTGGATCAGCACAGTGCTCAGGCTGCAGCACGCCAGCTGTGGCGGCCATTGGAGGGTGAACCAACGGCAAAGGAAGACCTTTCTCTCTGTCTCTCTTTCTCACTATCCACTCTGCCTGTCAAAAAAAAAATAAATAAAAATAAATCTTTAAAAAAACAAGCATAAGTTATGTATTTCACAATTTACATACATAAATTTACGTAATTATAAAGTATACTTACATAAGTAAATTACATAAGTGTAAATTGTGAAAAACAGTATAAAGATTCCTAAAAAAATAGAATTACCATGTAACCCAGAAATTCCACTATTGGTTGTATGTCAAAGAGACACCTTCATTTGCACATTTATTGTATTACAATTCACAATAGCCAGGAAAGTGAGATAACCTAAGTGTACATGAACAGATGAATGATAAAGAATGTTACATGCTCCCAGTTGAACACTATTCAGGAATAACAAATGAAATCCTGCCATTGGTGACAACATTGGTGGAATGGAGGTCATGATATTAATGGAAATAGGCCAGGCACAGAAAGACAAATTACCACATTATATCACTCACACAACAGATCTTTAAAAAGTAACTGAAATTTTTATGAAAAAAACAATGCATATATTTCAAGACTTTTTTTTCCCATCAGTATAAATGTACCTTTAATTCTGTTTTCTACAAACTTTTTGAAGTATCGTGTTTGTGGAATGTAAGTTGACCTCACACAAGTTGAGAATAGGATAATAGTTATCACAGCCTAATGGGAATGGGGAAAGAAATGGGGAAAGGGTGATCGACAAGTTCTAAGTTATGGTTAGATAGGAGGAATAAGTTCTGGTGTTCTATTGCACAGCAGGGTGATGATAGGTGATGATAACATGAGATTGTTAAATAGAAAGGATTTTGAATGTTTTCACCACAAAGAAATTATTCAAGATATATCTGCTTCCCTGACTTGACCATTACAGGATAGTTACGTTACATGCAGTAAAACCTTACACTTACCCCATTGGATGTATATTTGTGTCAATTAAAAAACTTGAAAAAGTTACATTTACCAGCGGAACAGAATAGAAACTCCAGAAATCAACCCACACATCTACAACCAACTTATCTTTGACAAAGGAGCTAAAATCAATCCCTGGAGTAAGGACAATCTGTTAAACAAATGGTGCTGGGAAAACTGGATCTCCACATACAGCAGTATGAAGCAAGACTCCTACCTTACACCTTATATGAGAATCTACTCAAAATGCATCGAAGACCTAAATCTATGATCTGATAGCATCCAATTATTAGAGAACATTGGGAAAACCTTGGAAGACATTTGCATAGGTAAAGCACTCTTGGAAAAGACCCTAGAGGCACAGGTAATCAAAGCCAAGACTGAAAACATCAAATTGAGAAGCTTCTGCACTGAAAAAATAAAACACTCAGCAAAGAGGCAACTGACAGAATGGAAGAAAATATTTGCAAACTATGTAACTGATAAAGGATCAATAACCAGAATATATAAACAGTTCAAGAAACTCAACAACAACAAAATAAACAACCCAGTGAAGAAATGGGCAAAGGACTTAAACATTTTTCAAAAGAGAAAATTCAAATGGCCAAAACACACATGCAAAAATGCTCAGGATCACTAGCTGTCAGGGAAATGCAAATCAACACCACAATGAAGTTTCACCTCACCCCCCTTAGAATTGCTTTCATACAGAAATCAACAAACAACAAATGCTGGTGAGGATGTAGGGAAAAAAGTACCTTAATGTACTGTTGGTGAGAATGCAAACTGGTATTACCATTGTGAAAGAGTATGGCAATACCTCAGAAATCTGAATATAGACCTACCATATGACCTGGCCATCCCACTCCTGGGAATTTACCCTACAGAAATGAAATCAGCATATGAAAGTGTCATCTGTACCCCTATATTTATTGTAGTGCAATTCATGATAGCTAAGATATGTAATCAACCCAAATGTTCATCAACTGAAGAATGGATAAAAATTATGGGATATGTACAACATGGAATATTACATGGTCATAAAAAATGAAATTCTGTCACTTTTAACAAAATGAAAGCAACTGAAAAACATCATACTTAGTGAAATAAGCCAGTCCCAAAAGGACAAATACCGTATGTTCTCCCTGATCTGTGGTAATGAATAGAGCACCTAAAAGGTAATCTATAGAAGTGAAATTGAAACTTTGAGATACAATGACTATGAACAACCATTGTCTTAACTGTTGAGGAACAGTTTTTTTCATACTATTTGTTCATCTCTTTATTTAGAGTTAATATTATGTATATAAAGTTAATTGAAAATAGATCTTAGTAAAAATAAGAATGGGAATAGAAGAGGGAGGAGGAAGAAGGGTGAAAGTGTGGGTTTGGTGGGAAGCATCACTATGTTCCTATAGTTGTATTTATGAAGTGTATGAAGTTTATATACCTTAAATAAAAGGTTCCTTGGGAAAAAGAATAAAAAAACTTAAAATTAAGGAGTTGTATTTAAAAATAACGGCAGCCTTACTAATTCAAGTAACCAGAAACTTAAAAAATTTGTCTCTGCTTTTTTTAGTGATGACTTTTTAATTGTTTATGGAAAACTCAGGCTTATTTAATGAGCAAATTATGCAAACATGACTCTAGATTACAGTTTTATTTAATATTTAATTATCAGGTCTCAACTAGAACTACATTTGATTTTACTAACAAGACACTTATCTTTTTTTTTTTTTTTTTTTTTTTTTACAGGCAGAGTGGATAGTGAGAGAGAGAGAGACAGAGAGAAAGGTCTTCCTTTTGCCGTTGGTTCACCCTCCAATGGCCGCCGCGGCTGGCGCACTGCGGCCGGCGCACTGCGCTGATCCGATGGCAGGAGCCAGGAGCCAGGTGCTTTTCCTGGTCTCCCCATGGGGTGCAGGGCCCAAGCACCTGGGCCATCCTCCACTGCACTCCCTGGCCACAGCAGAGGGCTGGCCTGGAAGAGGGGCAACCGGGACAGAATCCGGCGCCCCGACCGGGACTAGAACCCGGTGTGCCGGCGCCGCAAGGCAGAGGATTAGCCTAGTGAGCCACGGCGCCGGCCAAGACACTTATCTTTTAATATTGAAAAAATACTGAAAAGTTTACCTTTTGTTCTTGGATTCTGCCAAAAATTCAACTCACTTCTACTACCTCTCTTAACTATCTACCTCTTAACTATCTCTTGTTCCTCCATGGTAATGTATTATATTGTTTCTATAAAACACATTTGCCAGTATTTGCTGGCAAAATAAGAATAGCCAGCTTGGGTTTGTCCAACAATTGTATTATCTTTAAGGCAACACCATCAAATCACAACCACATTTCAGTGTAAAACATTCCACATGTCTTTCAGCAACTTCCAGGAAGGGTTTGTTTCTTTTTGTAATTCAATATTGGGTTTTTTGAGAGGCACAGAAAGAAATGACTGAGAGCCTAGTCAGCGTATATATAGTAAGCATGAACATTCTCCTGGTCTACCTACACAAACTATCATATGGAGCAAACACACCAAAGCATATGTCAAAATTTGTCTGGAAGATGAAAATGACATTCATACTTTCCATTACAGTTTAAGACTTCAGCATTCTCCTTTCATCCTCTCATACTTTTTAAGTAAAACTTACTCTCTGGGCATAGCAGATTTAGTGCATGTCATTCTCAAGTTGCTGCCTCTGCAATGTAGAAATTATGATTGAAATCAAAAACTTTTGGGCTCATCAAGATCCTTAGTTCTGTCTTCTCAGATAACTCAGAAGGTTACTTGCAAAATGAAAATAGAAATGTGTATTATATTTACTTAGTTGTATGTAACAACTAAACAGGAAACTTGGGAACAAAATTTGTTCTGGCTGTGAATTTGATCTACCATGAACACAAATGAATACTCATGACTTACCCAATAAAATACATCACGCTTAGAAATGGTGGCATTTGGGCAGCAACATCAATTCTACATTATTCATGGTAATATTAGAAAGAGAGTGAAGAAATTATTGACTCTCACAAATAACCCACAGATCTGATTTTCACTGTTTCTGCTATCAGACCTTCCCTAGAGCTAATAAAAAGTAGGTCAAATGACTAATTTGATATTCACTTCTTTTATTCCTCCTTTTCTTCCCACAGCTGAAAATGTGCCCAAAGAATTTAAGTCCAAAAGGCATCTATCCAGAGGGCAGGAGGAAGACACAAGCCAAGAATTGTGGAATTCTCACAAATCGGGTACTTAACCACTAAACAGTGTATTTTTCCTGAAAATGATGAACTGCATATTTAGATCTCTCTCTCTCTCTCTCTCTCTCTCCACACACACACACACACACACACATACACAGACACACACGGAGTCTTCAAGATCTTTGTGGAAAAGATCATGAAAAACTATGCTTAGATTTCAAAATGCTCTGCATAAAAACAAACATCTTTTAATTCAATTTTCCACAAACCTCGTGAAGTATCCCCATACTTCTCTCCCTCCTCCTACTTCCTCATGCATCTGCACTGGGCTGAGAAGCAGCACCAGAGTTTCATCCTCTTCTAATTTTCAAATATCTTTATATTGATCTTTGGTAGGTTACTACCATATTTGTTGATATGCATAAAGCCACTGGCCAGTACTGACCTACGAATTAACTGTTAGTCCGATTCACATGTCAGTTTCTCTACAATAGTGAAGAACTTATGAAGTACTTTGACGATTTTGGCTCCTAAATGATAAGACATATTCTGTGTTGGCTCGTATACATACTTCCAGTAAGGGAGGTCTCATTTGAGAGCCACGCAGCTCTTGTCAGCTGCTCTGAAGTCAAATATGATCTGCTATGCAACATTAGGGGATATTAGGATGTTCTTGACAGATGAAGCTGTAAGAATAGCCAAATTGAAAATACAGACACATTTGAGTTTTCAGTGGGAAATGAGCTAAAAGCAGGCCACCATTGAATAAGCTTAATGGGGTGAAACTCGTTCCCATAATGGACCTCATTCTTCACAACTCTTGCTGTTGTGTATTTGTAGAAAGTCTACTTAGACCTGAGCATACGGAGTAATTCTAACAGCCTAGTTCCCCTCAAAGGAGACTAGTATTGTTTAGGAATGGGCTGCTAACATGAGATACGTTTGGCTCACAATGCATTTGTTTTTAGTAGTATTTTATTTGGAGAGATTTGTAATTCAAATGTTTAATATTCAAATTCCCGGTTATGTAAAGGGAGCCATAGAATGCATTTAAAGTAGTAGCAAGTAAGTGAATACAGTTTAGTTTTGTACATGTTTTCCTGCACATCTGCAGGTAATTAGTTAAACATTTGTTCAAATGATAGAAAGCACACAATCCCTCTGGCTATGTAGTTCAGTTGGATTGTTAATCTTGTTAGAGATTCTGGCAGCAAAAGTATGATACCCAAACAATTCCTTCATTTTACTTGACTGAAAAAAGCTGCCAGTGGCTGCAGTAGATCTTGTTCTAAAAGGTAAGGCTGTCAGGGAACTGAGAAAAAGCATACATTCCGAATACTTAATTTAGTGATGTCAGTTTGGCATTGGTAGGGAGCTTTGTACATTGTTTTCTGCAATAGAAAACATATGGCATGACATAGTAAATCTTCCCAAGGATTCAAGGAACTGGTTTTGCTTTCTCTACCCAATTCTCAGTAGACTGCAACTGAGGATTACAGGAATGTTTTTTCAAGAGAGCAGTTTGTTGAGTTCTTTGAGGTCAGGGAATGTGACTTCAGTCTTTGTGGCACTTTCTACAATCTCCACAAACCAGAGTGTTGTGTTCATAGTCAGCACCTATTGGTATTCATTTTAACAAATAATTTTCAATCTTTGAGACTCAGAGAGGATGCTGGCAGATGCTCTACCCCTATACATCACATCCAAGTCATTTAGTTCCCACAAGAATTTTCTGTCTTCATTCCAAGTGCCCTACTTGCTCCAACTCTGTGGTTTCTGATGGGATGGAAATGTACATGAATACATTTTAAAAAGAGTGGCACTTCAAATCACATGAACACACTTGCTGTCAAGGAACCATAAATATGATTCTCCCATGGAGAGGGATGCCTTAAAGAAAGAGTTGGATATTTTATTTTTAATTTAATATTATTTATTTGAAAAAATAAGAGATCTCCTATCTGCTGTTCTATTCTCCAAATGCCTGCAATAACCTGGGCTAGATCAGACCAAAGGTAGCAGCAGAAATTCTGTCTCCTATGTTGGAGGGGCAGGAAGCTAGCCACCTGAACCCTCACCTGGTGCCTTCCTCAGGTGCACATTAGCAGACTCAGGAGTCGAAGCAGGATTTGAATCCAGACACTATAATATGGGAGGCAGACAGCCAAAGCAAAGTCTTAACTACTGTGCCAACACTTGCCCAAGGATGGCTATGTTAAGCAATATAAGCTGCCATAGCAGTAATAGGAGCTGATCACACACCTGTGACTAATAGCAAAACAAAAAGATTTCTGTTCAGAAATGCAAGGGCTGCTTACACATTGGGTATGACTCATGAGGTGGTTTGAAAAGAAATTTTTTTTGGTCTTGGTTTTCTTTATTGCTTTGCCTCAGCTCCCCTGTTTCAGCACTTCTGCTATACAGACTTAGATTGAATTATAACTTTTCCATGAGCTGAAGCAAGTCCTTAGCATTTAGTCTACTTGTCAACTTCTCTGAGCCGTTGTTTTTAATCTATAAAATAGGGATCATTATAACACCTACTTTCTTGGATCAGAATAAGGATTAGAAGAGTGAAAAATTCTACACTTAGTATAATGCTTGGCATGCCTCAATAATATTGCCATTTGTGAATCTTCTCATAAAGAGTTAATAAGAGAATGGATTCTCCCTGGGGCCAGTGCTGTGGTGCAGTGGGTTAAAACCCTGGCCTGCAGTGGCAGCATCCCATATGGCCACCAGTTCTAGTCCCAGCTGCTCTACTTCCAATTCAGCTCTCTGCTATGGCCAGGGAAAGCAGTGGAAGATGGCCCAAGTCCTTGGGCCCCTGCACCCATGTGGGAGACCCAGAAGAAGCTCCTGGCTCCTGGCTCCTGGCTTCGGATCAGCTCAGCTCTGGCCATTGCTGTCATCTGGGGAGTGAACCATCAAATGGAAGACCTCACTCTGTCTCTGGCTCTACCTCTCTCTGTAACTCTGCCTTTTAAATAAATAAAATAAATCTTAAAAAGAATGGATTCCCCTTATGCATTAGAGGAATATTCCTCAAACTTGAGATCTAAGAATATTATGGCAGCATATCTGTAGCTCCCTTTGTTTGGAGAATGCCGAGTTATTGGTTTGACCTAAGTATGTAGAATGTAGATATGGATACTTAGAGATCCTATACAAATAAACACACGATAACCAAGATCTCTGAATCTCAGAACTGGTTAACCAAATCCTCAAAGTGTTAAGTATTCATGTAGGCAAATAACATGAAAAATACAGATTCACAAACGTATTTCTTTGACCTTTTCACATGCAGTGTTTATACAATTTGAACACTGTTGTGAAAAAAAAAAAAAACCAAATAGTTCAAATTTGCAGTTGCCAGTAAAGTTACACAATAAAGTGATAACAGCTGAGCATGTGTTTCTCAAAGTGTTCCTCTTTAATTTTCTCTAATTTATATCCAGGAACTCCAGATTGGATGCATCACTCTTTACAGACCCAAAACCTGCTAAAATAGTGGAAAATAATAGTCTCCTCCCATCCTTCCTCATATCCAGCCATGTATGAAATGCATGTCTGTTGGCTGCATCCAAATGCTTCCATAAGCCTAAAATTCTCCATACCTCTGTTACCACAAAGCCAAAACTTTGGTAAACTTTTCTTATCTACAAACCATCAATTATGAGTTTAATCAGTTCTTTCATTGTGTGAGTATGTATGCTTTATGACTTAGCCAAAAAATTTCTCATGGCAACAGCAAAAACAAATTTAGGAGAAAATGAACACTTTGTAAGTAAGTCTCTTTTTAAGCTAAAAACCTTAATTATCTCCAGGAGTTCTGAGTGATCATGGAATCATGTTGGCCAGGAGAAGAGTCTATATATAGCAATGCTTATGTGAGGGTTCTTCAAGAAGCCAATGGAAAAGATGGATTTTATAGATAAGTGCAAAATACTTTTTGAAATCCCTGGAGACATCCATTTTCATGGACCTTTCAAAGATCATTGTGTGCATGGATTTCAATTCTTTTGTACAAAAATAAACTTATCAGTTAATTTCCACTTTCCACAAACTTTTTACATACCCTTGTAGATTAGCCACTGTTGGCCTAATACTATCAGTCTCTCAACTCCACTAAAACACAAATAAGTAAACAAAAACCTTCTCCACAGAATTCTCAGATTTTTGCTTGTTTTCAGCCAAACCTCAGTGAAGGAAATTCCGAGCATATAGTACTTATTTCATCCTATTTTTGTGTAATGTCCTAATCTCGGACTTAATAGCAATATTACAAAGTTACTCTATATTACAATTACTTTTTCTATTGCTTTAAGACTTTTTTTTTTAGTATCTCCAGGCTCATCTGCACCAACCCTCTTACTTATAAGAACTAAAAAGCTCAAATAAAAGGAAACCTATTGAAGTGAAATGGACACTATGAGAAACAGTGACTTGATCAGCCCTTGTCCTGACTGTTGATGAACAACTTAATACTTTATCCCTTTTAGTATTTTATTTTGTTCTACTTAATACTTGGTTGAGCTCTTTAATTAACACACAATTATTCTTAGGTGTTTAAATTTAACTGAAAAGTGATCCCTGTTAAATATAAAAGTGGGAATAAGAGAGGGAGGAGATGTACAGTTTGGGACATGCTCAAGCTGACATGCCCCAGATGGTAGACTTAGAAATGTGCCAGGGAATCCCAATTCAATCCCATCAAGGTGGCATGTAGCAATGCCATCTCACTAGTCCAAGTGATCAACTTCAGTTCACAATTGATCATAATGATAGGATGAAGAGTCAAAGGGATCACATAAACAAGACTAGTGTCTGCTAATACTAACTGATAGAATTAAAAAGGAGAGAACAATCCAACATGGAAAGTGGCATACACAGCAGACTCATAGAATAGCAGATGTCCTAACACAGCACTCTGGCCTCAGAATCAGTTCTTAAGGCATTTGGATCCACCTAAAAAGTCCATGAGAGTATTTTAGGCATGGAAAGCCAAGACACGCTGGCAAAAAAAAAAAACAAAAAACAAAAAACAAACAAACAAAAAACCCCACACACACAAAAAAAACAAAACCTAAATGAAAGATCTCTGTGAGTGAGATCCCAGTGGAAAGAACGGGGCCATCAAAGAAGGAGGTACCTTTCTCTGAAGGGAGGAGAGAACTTCCATTTTGACTATGACCTTGTCTAAATAAGATCAGAGTTGGAGAACTCAGGGGGCTTCCATAGCCTTGGCAGCTCATGACAAGAGCCTAGGGTGATTCCTGACTCCATAAACAAGTGTGTCAATTGTTAAGTCAACAACAGGAATCACTGTGCACTTACTCCTCATGTAGGATCTCTGTCCTTAATGTGCTGTACATTGTGAATTAATGCTATAACTAGTACTCAAACAGTACTTTACACTTTGTGTTTCTGTGTGGGTGCAAACTGTTGAAATCTTTACATAATATATACTAAATTGATCTTCTGTATGTGAAGATAATTGAAAATGAATCTTGATGAAGAATGGGATGGGAGAGGGAGCGGGAGAGGTTTGCGGGTGGGAGGGAAGTTATGGGGGAGAAAAAGCCACTGTAATCCAAAAGCTGTAGTTTGGAAATTTATATTTATTAAATAAAAGTTAAAAGAAAGCTCAAATAAATTTAGATGATATTTCTTAATACGTATGCAGAGCTGACAATACAGTAAAGAAATACTGCGTAAAAACCTATAGGAAAAAAGAGAACCTTGAGTGATGACAAAATCTGGAAGCTGCCTTGTCTCAAGGCCTCTACGACCTTAGCACATTTGAACACAGACTTTGAAAATGCCTTTAGTGACAGGGATGGAAATCAAAGATCCATGTCTGTTTGAAGTTAGACGCTAGTAGCAGACCCGCTCCAAAAGGAGTTCGGACTTTAGCAACACTCTTCGAATAACTGAGACATGGAAACACCCTCATATGCCTTTCCAGCCCGAGAGCATATCTGAAGGGAATGAATTTCAAGTCCTGAATATGAATTTAGGGATCCCAGGGTGGTAGAGCAGACGTAAAGCAAATTGTCTGTAGAAGAAACTGCTTTGCTCTTAGGTACCCAAATTTATTCCTACAAATAAGTTTTCAAATAAAATAACCCACATACAAAGATAATTAGGTCACCAGAAAATAGGACACCAGAAGTAAGAACAGACAGAATCAACAGAATTAGATCCATAAGTTTCAGATCTTAAAAATATTAGCTACAAGAAATAAATGAAATGATAATTATTATCTTTAAAGTGATAGCATGCAATCTTAAGTTTTTTTTTTTTTTTTTAGGATCAAAACAATAAAGTAACATGGATCTAAACAGAACTTCTGGAAATGACAAGAATAAATATCGAGAACTCAATGATATAACTAGTGACATGGGATAAGAAGGGAGTCAGCGAGGGACAAGAAGCTGAGCACTGACAAGAATAAGTATCGAGAACTCAATGATATAACTAGTGACATGGGATAAGCAGAGAGTCAGCGAGGGACAAGAAGCTGAGCACTGCCAACGCCAAAGCCATGTCCCTAATCCCATCAGCTGCTGAAGACTCAACACACCCAGCCCTCATCATGCAGGCACCAGGCGCTAGGACATCGTCTTGGAGATCACACCTGCTCTGCAACCCCACACTTACCCTGTAAAAAGCATGACCCCAGCATGCATGGGGGGAAATTCTGCCTCATGAAGCTGGCTGCACATCTGCACTCATGCTCATGTCTGAGTGTGCACTATCCTTTTATCTTTCAGTTAATCCTGCTTTTCTGTTCATCTCTATCCATGTCTCCCAGTTGTATTCTTATGTGCAGAAAGGCAAGAACCTGGATTAAGTCCAGTTGGGGGTCTCTCCAAGCTCACCCTTGGGCTCTTGACCTCTACAACATAATTTGGAGGGAGCATTTCCCACAATTAGCAACCTGAAAGAAGAAAATGTACAGAATGTAGCATAGAGAGACAAAATATGGCAAGAGACAGACTGCAGGAGTCATGACATGGAGTTGGAAATGAGCCCTAACACATCTAGTTAGAGTTCCAGAGTTTCCAAAAAGAAAGGGAGGCAGAGGCAGTGTGTGAAGGTATGATGTCTAATGTTTCTCAAGAATAAAGAGTATCTGTACATTTCTGCTTAATGTCACTGATTTCTTCATGAAAATCAGATGTTCATTTTGAAACCATTAATTGGAAAACTATCTCCTGTTATTTTAAGCAAAAATACAACATTTTATGTATCAATCCCAAATTTTCAATTTGCCCAGACATAAAACACATGAAAGTACTGATATGTATAAGTAACAACCAGCAGGTTAGGAAGAAGATATTTAAAGTATCCTGTCCTGGTCACAGAGCAGTTAGTACAGTTGTCACCAAATTGTGCTTTAGTGCTGTGACATATTGCATATTGCCTTTGTTGACAGAGAATATTTTTCAAAAAAAATATATATATGAATCCAATTTTCTATAAATTGCACTGGGGGCTTTGTTCTCCATGTTTTGTTTAAAATGGCAATGTTGAGTTTTAGAGCATAAACATTTTTCCCTCTATAAGTCATAATTTCTGTACCGAGAAAGATGCATATATAATGAAGTTTGGATATTAAAATGGAGGCATTCTATTAGGAAAATGCAAAACAAGATGTTTTGGCTGGTATGCTAGTTGAGATTCTGAATCAGACAGATCTAATGCCTACTGGATACGCATGGACATCCTTCTTCCTCTTGATCAAGCAGTGACCTGATTTGTGGTAGCATCTGTTCTTTGGGTGCTTACACTGAATACCAACAGAATACTTTAAAAAAGTGTGAGAAATAAGATGGCTCTGACGAGCTGGGAGACCACAGACTATGAGACATTGTTAGTGTTTGCATTTGGCAACTGCTGATATAGTAATGTATAATATCTCACTGGGTATAAGCATTATTTCTTGTTCATGGGTCTGGGAAGTCTGTGGTGCTTTGATCACTTTTCTGTCCGCCTCAGGCCTTCTTTACATTCAGCCATCCAGAAGCTGGTTTTTCTGTGAAGCTAATGAATTGCAAGTTCTAGGATTCCTACCTGCATGTGTTGTGGTTTTACAAACTTTGCAAAAGTTCGATCTTTTGGCTCTAGACCACTGTCTCCAGTTGTCCACTTCTCGTCATTCTAAGTCAGCAGGTGTTAGAGTAGTCACAGTTCGGTGCCTGCCTAGAGGGAGGTTAATTGGGGGGGGGGTACATGTTACTTAGGTTTAGTGGGATATGTTAATAAGGCTTGAAGACCCCTTCAACTTCCCTATATTTAAGCACTGCCAGACATCTTAGTGTAAGAACATGGTTAGTAGGTGCTAGACTAAGGCCCTAATTACATGCATTCTTTCATTATACCCCTCCCAGTGAGAGCAACATCTAACACTTGCATATTGAAAGAAAGAAAAATACCATGATTTTGTTGCAGTACACACTGAGGATTTTATGTCATTTCATGTTGAAATCATACTTGAATTCTCAAGAATTTTATCAGCACTCAAGGGTATAGAATGCTAAGCTCTTGCTTATCCAGACCTTCAGCCTCCCAGATTTCCCTTCCCATGAATTCCATTTCCTGTGACTTTGTAATGATGGCCCATGAACAATGATATTTTAACAAGTTCATAGAAAATGGACTTAGAACCAAAGGGATCATATAAACAAGAATAGTGTCTGCTAATACTAGCTGATAGAATAAAAAAGGGAGAGAACGATCCAACATGGGAAGTGAGATACACAGCAGACCCATAGATTGGCAGATGTCCTAAACAGCACTCTGGCCTCAGAATCAGCCCTTAAGGCATGCGGATCCGGCTGAAAAGCCCATGAGAGTATATCAGGCATGGAAAGCCAAGACACTCTGGGGAAAAAAAATACCTAAATGAAAGATCTCTGTGAGTGAGATCCCAGTGGAAAGAATGGGTCATCAAAGAAGGAGGTACCTTTCTCTGAAGGGAGAACTTCCACTTTGACCATGGCCTTGTCTAAATATGATCAGAGTCAGTGAACTCAGGGGGCTTCCATAGCCTTGGCAGCTCATGACAAGAGCCTAGGGTGATTACTGAGGCCATAAACAAGAGTGTCAATTTGTGAAGTCAACAACAGGAGTCACTGTGCACTTACTCCTCATGTAGGTTCTCTGTCCTTAGTGTGCTGTACATTGTGATTTAATGCTATAACTAGTACTCAAACAGTATTTTTCACTTTATGTTTCTGTGTGGGAGCAAACTGTTGAAATCTTCACTTAATGTATGCTAAACTGATCTTCTGTATATAAAGAGAATCGAAAATGAATCTTGATGTGAATGGAAGGGGAGAGGGAGCGGGAAAGGGGAGGGTTGCGGGTGGGAGGGACGTTATGGGGGGGAAGCCATTGTAATCCATAAGCTGTACTTTGGAAATTTATATTAAATAAAAGTTAAAAAAAAGAAAATGGACTTAAAAGACAGTTTTGCATAGTTTTTTCAAAATATGCCTTTTCTAAGACTTTTTTCAAAGATTTCATTTATTCGAGAGGCAGAGCCACAGACAGTGAGAGGGAGAGACAGAGAGAGGTCTTCTTTCTGTTGGTTCACTCCCCAATTGGCCATAACGGCCAGAGCTGTGCCAATCTGGAGCCAGGAGCCAGGAGCTTCCTCTGGGTCTCCCATGCGGGCGCAGGCGCCCAAGCACCGGGCCATCCTCCACTGCTCCCCCAGGCCATAGCAGAGAGCTGGACTGGAAGAGGAGCAGCCAGGACTAGAACCGGCACCCATACGGGATGCCAGTGCCACAGGCGGGGAATTAAGTCACTGCACCACGGGGCTGGCCCCTTCTAAGACTTTTTGAAGATGCCTCCTCTACACTTCTATAAAGCTCCTTGTTTGGTAAAAATGATATCTTATATGGCCAGCATTGTGGCCAATGTGTGAAGCCGGCATCCCCTGTGTGTGCCAGTTTGAGTCCTGGCTGCTCTAGTTCTGATTCAGCTCCTTTCCAGTATGTCTTGGAAATCAGTGGATGATGGCTCAAGTGCTTGGGTCCCTGTCATCCAAGTTGGAGACCTGGATAAGGTTCCAGGATCCTTACTTTAGCTGGGACCAGCCCTGGCTATTGTGGCAATTTGGATGGAATGGATCAATGGATGAAGATCTCTCTCTTCCCTTTCTCCCTCTCCCTCTGTAACTGTCTTTCAAATAAAATAACTCATAAAAAAAAGAAAGATAGCTTACAAAATTCACTGTGTTGTACCTTTTTCAGATAGTATTTTATTTTATTGCTGCATTTTTTGTTGCCAGCTAATTCTCCCCAATTTCTATGTCTTCACAACACTTTATTAAATATTTAATAAAACACTGCAGAGGTCATAATTGTTAACATGATTTGCCAAAGTGAATTGGTCCAGTTTGTTAAGCATGTCTTGGATAACAAAGAAAACACCCAAATGGTTAAAGTTGACTTCTTGCATCTCAATAAAAGAATTTGCTTCTCAGACATATACAATAGGCAAAGAGCATTTTTCCCCTGATGGAAATCTTTATCAGTAGTCATATTCATGTAAATAAGAAATACACTGTTTCTGAGGTTGGTTTGAGGCATAAGAATGGAAAATTTCCTGATCAGGTTCATCACAGTAGATTTTGATGTTTCTCTTTTTCCCACTTCCCTGTCTTGCTTCCTTCTATCTTCCTTCTCTTTTCTTTCTAGTACCAAATAAGATGACATTTTCAGATATAGTTCTGTCTTAAAGTAATGCAGTTCAAAAATCTTATAATATAAGACAACCATTTCAGTTCTTATTGTAAGCACCTTTTCCTGACACGTTCTTAAGCAGTTCAGGGAGGCACAATGAAGACTCTATTACAGAACTAGGGCTCTATATGCATACCATATTATTGTAACTTGTAGTTCCAGTTTAGTTGTTGCTCTGGATTCAGTTGACCACAAGGAAAAAAATTAAGATTTGTTTAAATTACAGTAGTAACTAAATTTCCCAGCTTGATCAAATTTCTAGCTCATACAATGTGTAAAAAAAAAATCACTACAAACTTAGCTGATAACACCACAAATCTATTATTTCATAGTTTCTGTGAGTCTGGAGTCTCCCAAGGTCTCACAAGTGCTGAGGTCAAGGCGCCAGCTGGTTACTTTCTCACCTGGAGGCTTGTCTGGGCAAAGGTCTACTTCTTCAATTATGCAGCTTGTTGGGGCTTTCCGTTCCTGCGATTGTAGGGCCAAAGTCTGCTTTCTGGCTGGTGATTGGTTGGGGCAGCTCTCAGGTTCTTGCCACATGTATTCCTCCATCCATGGGTCCATGGGGGTGCAACTCATGGGGCTCCGTCACTCTCTCACCTGTGGGGAACAACTCGGACTATACTGTTACTGGAATTAAGACTTATTCTATGCATCTGCTCTCCCACAATATGGCGCTGGGAGAGGAGGAAACAGCTTCTACACAGCTGCCTCCAGTTCAACCAATAAACTGCAGGACCTGCTCCTGATTGGAGGAGAGCAGCATACTCGGTGTGTGGGTAGCAGAGTTGGGATTGGTGAAGAGGACTATAAAGGAGGAGAGAGACAACATGCACCGGGAACATCTATCTGAAGGAACACCTGTGCAGCCCCCGAGAGAGCCGGCCGGCGGTGTGCCGCTCCCCCGCGGAAGTGGGGAAAGTGGCAGGGGGAACCGCCCTTCCACGGAGGTGGAAGGGTCGGTAGCCAACCTGGGGAGAACCAGCAGCAAACCCGGGGAGGGCCGAGCAGACAGAAGAACAACGCAGGGTCCTGTGTCGTTCCTCCACGAAGAGGGGGAGCGACACTCACCCTCTGAATCCCTCCCTTCAGGAAGGAAGAACCTGTGGAGGATTGCCCCCCAGGGCACTCGGAAAGCCTCAAAGCGAAGGGCGGTGCATCCTCCCCAGCTCTGCCTAGAAATACAAAACAACCACTTGGGGAAACCTAATGGGTCCTGGGAAAACTCAAAAACAAATCTGCTTCTTTCTTTTTTTTATTTATTTATTTGACAGGTAGTTATAGACAGAGAGAGAGAGACAGAGAGAAAGGTCTTCCTTCCATTGGTTCACTCCCCAAATGGCTGCTATGGCCGGCGCTGCTCTCATCTGAAGCCAGGAGCCAGGTGATTCTTTCTGGTCTTCCATGCGAGTGCAGGGCCCAAGCACTTGGGCCATCCTCCACTGCCTTCCTGGGCCACAGCAGAGAGCTGGACTGGAAGAGGAGCAACTGGGACTAGAACCCGGCGCCCATATTGGATGTCAGTGCCACAGTCGGAGGATTAACCAAGTGAGCCATGGTGCCAGCCCCCCAGATCTGCTTCTTTCTATTGTCTGCGCACTTGTCCTATCTGCAGCTGCCTTGTAGTTTCGGCAGTGGTGGTCAGCTTCCAGCTGTCCTGCCTGCCTGCTGCTGTCTTGCTGTGTGTTCTGGAAATCTAACTACTCAATCTGACTGCTCCGATCATGCTTTCACCACCCACAACACCACCCTCAGCTTGTCGCTTCCTATGACAGAACCTAATGCCTTTTATGTGCTCACAGAATTAGGTCAGCCCCTCAAAATAATCTCCCTTTTGATTTACTCAAGTCAGATTAATTTGGCTTCTAATTATATTTTCAAAATCCTTTCACTTTCATATGAAGTAACCCAATTATAGGATAAAGTTCATTAAATTAGGTCTTACCCACCCTCAAGAGGAAGAGAGTACACAGAGCATATATGTGGGGGCAGGGAATCTTGGGATCATCTCCAAAATCTTATCTCATCCACGTTAACCTTTATCACTTGAACATCTAAGTGCTAAGGAATGACCTGTCCAGCACAGGACCATGATATTTAGACCATGATATTGGAGTTCTGAAACATTTTGGCAGAACTCAAAGGAAAAACCTTGAGCTACATGTTGAAGAGATTGGGCAACAGTGTGAAGGTGTTAGAAGAGGAAATGTCTAAAGACAGTTAAGAATTATATGCTAGGCCGGCGCTGCAGCTCACTAGGCTAATCCTCTGCCTTGAGGCGCCGGCACACCAGGTTCTAGTCCTGGTGGGGGTGCTGGATTCTGTCCCGGTTGCTCCTCTTCCAGTCCAGCTCTCTGCTGTGGCCCGGAAGTGCAGTGGAGGATGCCCAAGTTCTTGGGCCCTGCACCTGCATGGAAGACCAGGAGAAGCACCTGGCTCCTGGCTTCAGATCAATGCAGTGTGCCGGCCACAGCGTGCCAGCCGTGGCGGCCATTGGAGGATGAACCAACGGAAAAGGAAAACCTTTCTCTCTGTCTCTCTCTCTCTCTGTCTACTGCCTGTCAAAAAAAAAAAAATTATATGCTACTATAATTAAAATAGAATTCAAGTATTTGATTCCAACATATGTGTTTGACAAATTAGATAAAAATTTTAATGTAATATTAAAGTGCATTGTACAATTATGTAATTAGCATAATAAATTACACAATAGCAAAAAAAAAAGCTGAAATGTCTTCAGCCTTCTCTTTGTCATACTGTTCAGTGTATCAGTCTAAGCCTGGAAAGCGTTGCCTTTCCCTTCAGAAACCCCAACTTCCTTGTTTGTCTCACTTTTTCTTGATTCTGCTTTAATTTTTGTTGCATAGCCTTGTCCATGGATTGGTATTCTTTATGGTATTATCAATTAACCTTGAAATACACTCATCTCAAGAATGCTTCTCTGAACTTGGTATAATACAAATTGTTCCACATTGTGTTATATTTCAGGACTATCCCTACTGAAAAATAAAACCTCAGATTTCCTTTCAATACATTTCTGAAGAGTAGATAATGGCTTTCTCCTAAAAGGGCCCCCCAAGTCTGACTGAATCGGTCCCTGAGAATAATATTAAAACTAACAACAGTATGGGCTGACATTGGTTATGCTGCCAGTTTGCGACAGCAGCATCCCATATCAGAAGGCTGGTTGAAGTCCTGGTTACTCTGCTTCCAGTCTAACTCCTTGCTCATGTGCCTGGGCAAGCAGCAGAGGATGCCCTAGTGCTTGGGCCCCTGCCACCCACATGGGAGACCAGGATGGAGCTAGCATAGGACATTGAATAAAAATTGACACAAAAGCTAATGTTTATTAAGAATAAGCTACAATAAATCAAAAATATATAGGATATGGTAAATACTATAAATATTACAAATCAAAAGGTATTTTAATTGTGGCTAATTCACACCTGACATACCTGTAACCTATCTCCTTTCCTTTTCTCCCTGCATTTACTTCAGCTGCCCACCCTTTCACAGCTGCTTTATAGAATTTTACATGGAAAGAAGAGAAAAACAAATCTTTCTTCTAGAAAGACGGGCCACTTTTTAAAAATTGTTATTGGTGGCTTAACAAAGTTTCTTTCTACCTCACAGCTCACCCTGTGCAACACTGTCTGTGTAGCTCCAGCTGCGGCTTCTTGCTCACATGGCACTACTTTTATCTCCATCTTAGTGTTCCTAGGTCCTTAGCTGTCTGTTTCTTGTTCTGTCCCAACCAGGAGCCCTGGAAGGTAGGGGGTGGGGTGGGGTAGGAATAGGTGAGGAAATACCAGGAAGTCTCACATTGATCTTTGAGTGGAGAACAGGGAAAAACTTCCAAAGTGAGAGAGTCTGGATGCTCTATGAGGCTGTCCTGGGACAAGTTGTCACTGGGGCCCAGTGGATACAGAGCTAGGGTTGGCACCATGTCAATCTCATTTATGGAGCTAAGCAAACCACAGGGGCAGAGAGGATGACCTCCTAGCATGGAGCCAGCGATTCCTCCCTGGATAGAATTTATTTAGAAAATAAAATTGTAGGACACATCCAGCATATGCAATAAACGGTAGTTTAAGGCTATCTAAAATCCAGATTTAATTGGGCAGCCTGTACTCATTTGTTCCCTCTATCCCTGTAATCCTCCATGGCAGTGTTGAAAAGGTCTATGCAAGAAAGTGGCCCTGAAGCTCAAGTTACATTAGCTTCTTTGCAGTTGTGTCCTCTGATTCTATCAGGCTTAACATTTGTCCCTGATAGTGTATCTAAAGTGTCCAATTTGAATAAAGTCTCTAAAGATCTTGTTTTCTCTTTGCTTTCCCCTTTAAAGCACTTTTTGCTTGATTTGGCCCTGTATTCCAATGTATTGATTTTTTTTAAATATTTATTTATTTATTTGAAAGTCAGAGTTACACAGAGAGAGGAGAGGCAGAGAGAGAGAGAGAGAGAGAGAGAGAGGTCTTCCATGTGATGGTTCATTCCCTAATTGGCCTCAATGGCCAGAGCTGTGCCGAACCAAAGCTAGGAGCCAGGAGCCAGGAGCCAGGAGCTTCCTCCAGACCTCCCATGTGGGTGCAGCAGCCCAAGGACTTGGGCCATCCTCCACTGCTTTCCCAGGCCATAGCAGAGAGCTGGATTGGAAGTGGAGCAGCCGGGTCTCAAGCCAGCGCCCATATGGGATGCTGGCGCTTCAGGCCAGGGCATTAACCTACTGTGCCACAGCTCTGGTCCTGATCTTTTTAAGTCTTAATTCTGTAATGCACCATGATAACATTCCTTCAAGTTTTAAATGATTCTTAAATTTGATAAGAAGGTAACAGAACAGTCCTTTTAATATTACAAGGACACAAGGCAAATTAATATAATTTGATGGGGTTTGCAGGAACTATGAACCTGTAACCATTACTTTTAAAACAGCAGACCCAAAATACATCTCCCAAACCACAAAATTTGAAAGTATTCTTTATTCCAGAATTTATTCTTTCCAATGACAATATTTGAGGAGGACTATTTAAAGGCATCTAATATATAGAACCCTGAGGGAAAAATTTTTGGGGGGAAACCTTCTCAAATATAGGGGTTTTTTTTGGCCCTCCTGCGGTTAAGTCTATGATGATTTATGTGGGCTCATAGATTAGTACCTTGATCGATCAGTTATGCTTTGATTAGTAGTATTGGACTTAATATTTATATCATACGTAGAAACATAGATTAAGAATCTCTTGGGAGGAACACATTTGAATAGCAGGAGAGACATTGCTGGGATTCCCGTTGCTTCTCCGGAGTGCCTAGACTTGAGTCCTGGCTCTACCTAGGATTCCAGCTCCCTGCTCATGTGTACTCAGGGGCAGGCATTGGCTCATGTGGCTGTGTCCCTGCCACCCATGTGGAAGGCCTGGATGGAGTTCCTGGCTCCAGACTTAACCTGGCCCAGCCTCAGCTGTGTGAACATTTCAGGAGTGAACCTGTGGGTAGAAGGTCTGCTTCTATCTCCCTGACTTTCAAATAATAGAGAATCAGCGTGGATTACTCTCTCCCAAAGACAGACAAGGATTGTGAGGATTGTGACTTTCCCTAAAGCCTGATGTGAATAGGTTACTTAATTTTGTCAAGAAACATAGGAAAATACTGATGAAGATGAGGCCAAGAAGAGATAACTATAGTCCATTGCCAAGTCAGTCTGTACGCTTTGGAAATTATCATTCACAGCTAACTATCCTAATTTCTAGCTCGTTCCTTCCTCACCTCACCCACAACATACATGGTGCTACTTTGAAACACTTGATTAGTAACTTGGTAAAATATGGCTTTTAATACTATGACTTTCCTATAGACCAACTTTGCTGTACTTAAAAAATCAAGCTGTGGTGAAATTGTTCTACAATGACGTGTTGTTGACAAAGCCATTCTAATTTTAGTCACCTTTGCTTCCTTTTCTAAGTGTTCAAGTGCTTTAAAAAATCTCTTCTAGGATTATTGTCAAACTCTGTGATGTGTAGTTCAATAAACCTACCTTCTTCTCCTTCTGGAAATTGGAGCAACATTTTCCATTCTTCAACCCCCTGGCAACTCTCCTATTTTCCATGGTTTCCTGATGATTACCCACAGTGGTTCTGTAATTATAGACATGCGTTCTGTCTGTTCCCTGCCATGGAGTTTAGCCAGGCCCAGGGATTTGAAATCATCAGCACAGCTAGGATCCCTCTGATGACCTCTCCTGCTTCCTGGATTTCAAACGGCTCATCTTTCCTGGGCCTATGATTTAGCAGAGACAGAAGCCTATGGAATCTCTAGTAGTTGTCGAAGGTCACTTCTAGGGGTGGGTCTTTAGTAGCATGCACAGTAAGCGTCACAGTTTCATTCAGAGGCATGCCTGACCAAAGTGTATTTTTCATGCTTTGAGCCTTCTCCCATTTGTGATGGCTCACTTCTGGGACCACCAAAAGCACAGAGACCAGGCAAGTCCACTACTACTCCTTCAACACATTTAATTATGAATTAAAAGCTTAAAAAGCCTGGTGCCCTGCATTATTTGTACTTAATTTTTGTTCAATTTTATTTTTATTTCCCCCTCACCTAATAACATTGTAATAGCTTTAGTGGCTAAATACCTCATTAGTAGGAGATACTTAAGATTACAGCCCGACTGAAATGGGAAATTGCAATCTTTGGACATACATTATAATAAAATGTGAGAAAAGCATGTCTAGTTCCAACACCACCCCTAAGCCTTTGATGCTGTTTTTCCATTAACATTGCTGATTGACAGACACTGAAATAAGTAAGGAATTTTAGTGAAAAAACCAACAACAATCCACTAGAACACAAGCCCTGCCTTAATAACATTACTCTTTCAACCTCTCAAGTCTAGCATAGCGTTTGGTACAGAGTAGCCGCAAAAAATATTTGTCAAATCAAATTTACATGCCACACAAAGACTGGGCGTTAAATCCTAGTTTCTGAAAACATTGTAGTTATTTCATGGGCTGCAAGGGATCATGGAAAAACAATTCTTAGAATTAAAACATATATTGTAGGGACTATAATGGCAGTAAATGAAAACATGTCCCTGTAACAATAATACTTTAGTTTTTATTGGCATAAGAAGAGGGACAATAAAGAACTAACTTTAATTTTACCCGTGTTCTTAAAAAAGTTGATAGACAAAAAATTTTAGCAAATGGAGTATCGACATCATTGCTGTTGGAAAGGGCATTAGATCTGGGATAAGGCAGAAACAGGAATTAGGGCCTTGCCTTGACAACTGCTGGCCTCTCCACATGGAAGCTGCTCCTGATGCCTGGCAGAAAACTTGGAATGTGAGTTTTTTTTGTGATCACTCTTAAAATGGAGGGGAGGGAGGAGCTACTTAAGTCTGCTCTGTTCCTTATTTCACAATCATCCAATAGGTAACTCACTCCACCTGGAGAGCTGTATTTTGAGGGTGGAACAAGAAGCTAACACTCAGGGAAATCCTGTCTTAAAGAAATTGGCGAAGCAGAGAATTGCTTCCACTCAAAGGCCTTTGAACACATTTTAGCTTAGAACATTTATATCTCCAACTTCTTCCCAGGCTCTAGGTGGTAAGCAGGGCATATTTTATTCTCACTTTTACAACTAAGAAATTGAGATGCAGTAATGCTGTCTCACACTCACATGAAACTCATCATGTCAAAATCTATCTGTAATCTGATCTCTTCCCAAAACCAAATTGGTTGTTTTCCTAACAACCAGATGATCAGGTGTGATTCTTGATGATTCTCAGGCTGTAACCCTTTCATCAAAATGAGTTCAACAATCACTATCAATCTATTATCTATCTGCATCATCTATCACCTATCATCCATCCATCCATCCATGTATGTTGTCTCTTTGTCCATCCAGCCTGTCATCTTTGGAAGAAGGCAAACAGTGAGGAAATTTGGAGTTAGAGGCCTCTCGCAGAATAGACCTTAGCTCCAGCACCAGTGACCTAACTGATGATTCTTTCCTTCCCTCAGCTTAGTGTCAATGGTGCCATTTTGAGGGAGAAAGATGAAGAAGGCTTTCTAAGAATAAAGGCACTAGTCATATCACTCAATGAATTTTTATTAAAATATCCTACCTGTACCATCACATTGCATAATTTGATTTTTTAAAACATAAGAAACACAGAAAAGTATATTTACACTTTATATACAATCAATAAAATTTCACAATTGGAATCACATATGCATAACCGAATTCCAGATTGGAAAACAGAGTGTTACTAATTTTTTTTTGATTTCCTGTTTTTTTCTGATCACCACTACCCAAAGACAACTTTGACTTTCTAAAGGAATATATTAATTTTTTGCCATATTTGATTTTTAATGAGTGGAATCATATAATAACTACTCTGGTGTCTGGCTTCTTTTGCTTAACATTGTGTGGGCTGCATCCCACACATTATGACTGTGTTTTATTTACAGATCCTTCTTATTAATGTATGATACTACATTGTATGAATATACTACAGCTTAATTATCAATTCTACTTTTGATGACAACTGGATAGTCTACAGTTTAGGGCTATTCTTTCTTTCTTTTTTTTTTTTTTTAAAGATTTTTATTTATTTATTTGACAGAGTTAGAGACAGTGAGAGAGAGAGAGAGAGAGAGAGAGAAAACTCTTCCTTCCGTTGGCTCACTACCCAAATGTCTGCCACTGCTGGAGCTATGCTGATCTGAAGCCAGGAGCCAGGAGCTTCTTTCCTGGTCTCCCACACGGGTTCAGGCACCCAAGCACATGGGCCATCCTCCACTGCCTTCCCGGGCCACAGCAGAGAGCTGGACTGGAAGAGGAGCAACCACGACTAGAACTAGCATAGGGCTATTCATTCTTAATGTGCTAATGTGAACATTCTTGTTCATGTATTTGGTGTACATATATACGTACTTCTCTTGGGTCCATGGCTAGGGTAGCCTTGAGTGGTCAGAAGGTGGGCATTTGTTTCTTTAAGATTTTGTAATTCTCATCGTAGAGATCTTTAACATTCTTAGTTAAGTTTATTCCAACGTATTTGATTGTTTTTGTGGCTATTGTGAATGGGATTGATCTTAGAAGTTCTTTCTCAGCCGTGGCATTGCCTGTGTATACAAAGGCTGTTGATTTTTGTGCATTGATTTTATATCCTGCTACTTTGCTAAACTCTTCTATGAGTTCCAATAGTCTCTTAGTAGAGTTCTTTGGGTCCCCTAAATAAAGAATCATATCATCTGCAAAGAGGGATAATTTGAGTTCTTCCTTCCCAATTTGTATCCCTTTAATGTCTTTTTCTTGCCTAATAGCTCTGGCTAAAACTTCCAGAACTGTATTGAATAGCAGTGGTGAGAGTGGGCATCCCTGCTGGTGCCAGATCTCAGTGGACATGCTTCCAACTTTTCCCCATTCAATAGGATGCTGGCCGTGGGTTTTTCATAGATTGCTTTGATTGTAGTGGGGAATGTTCCTTCTATACCCAGCTTGCTTAGAGTTTTCATCATGAGAGGGTGTTGTATTTTATCAAATGCTTTCTCTGCATCTATTGAGATAATTATATGGTTTTTATTCTGCAGTCTATTAATGTGGTGTATCATGTTGATTGATTTGAGAACATTGAACCATCCCTGCATACCAGGGATAAATCCCACTTGGTCTGGGTGGATGATCTTTCTGATGTGTTGTTGCATTCTATAGGCGAGAATTTTATTGAGGATTTTTGCATCTATGTTCATCAGGGATATTGGTCTGTAATTTTATTTCAGTGCTGCATCTTTTTCAGGCTTAGGGATTAAGGTGATTCTGGCTTCATAGAAAGAATTTGGGAGGATTCCCTCTTCTTCGATTGTTCTGAATAGTTTGAGAAGAATTGGAGTTAGTTCTTCTTTAAATGTCTGGTAGAATTCAGCAGTGAATCCATCTGGTCCTGCGCTTTTTTTGTTGGGAGGGACTTTATTACTTTTTCAATTTCTGTCTCAGTTATTGGTCTGTTTAGGTTTTCTATGTCTTCATGGTTCAATTTAGGTAGATTGCATATGTCCAGGAATCTATCCATTTCTGATAGAATTAGAAGAGGATACCAAAAAATGGAAAAATCTTCCATGCTCATGGATTGGAAGAGTCAACATCATCAAAATGTCCATTCTCCCAAAAGCAATTTGTAGATTCAATGTGATACCAATCAATTTACCAAAGACATTCTCAGATCTGGAAAACATGATGCTGAAATTCATATGGTTGCACGGGAGACCTCAAATAGCTAAAGCAATCTTGTACAACAAAAACAAAGCTGGAGGCATCACAATACCAGATTTCAGGACATACTACAGGGCAGTTGTAATCAAAACAGCATGGTACTGGTACAGATACAGATGTATAGACCAATGGAACAGAATTGAAACACCAGAAATCAATTCAAACATCTACAGCCAACTCATATTTGATCAAGGATCCAAAACCAATCCCTGGAGTAAGGACAGTCTATTCAATAAATGGTGCTTGGAAAACTGGATTTCCACATGCAAAAGCATGAAGCAAGACCCCTACCTTACACCTTACACAAAAATCCACTCAACATAGATTAAAGACCTAAATCTATGACCCGACACCATCAAATTATAAGAGAACATTGGAGAAACCCTGCAAGATATAGGTACAGGCAAAGACTTCTTGGAAAAGACCCCAGAGGCACAGGTAGTCAAAGTCCAAATTACCAAATGAGATTACATCAAATTGAGAAGTTTCTATACTGCAAAAGAAACAGTCAAGAAAGTGAAGAGGCAACGGACAGGATGGGAAAAATATTTGCAAACTATGCAACAGATAAAGGGTTAATAACCAGAATCTACAAAGAGATCAAGAAACTCCACAACATCAAAACAAACAAGCCACTTAAGAGATGGGCCAAGGACCTCAATAGATATTTTTCAAAAGAGGAAATCCAAATGGCCAACAGGCACATGAAAAAATGTTTAAGATCACTAGCAATCAGGGAAATGCAAATCAAAACCACAATGAGGTTTCTTCTCACCCCGGTTAGAATGGCTCACATACAGAAATCTACCAACAACAGATGCTGGTGAGGATGTGGGGGAAAAGGGACACTAACCCACTGTTGGTGGGAATGCAAACTGGTCAAGCCACTATGGAAGTCAGTCTGGAGATTCCTCAGAAACCTGAAGATAACCCTACCGTACAACCCAGCCATCCCACTCCTTGGAATTTACCCAAAGGAAATTAAATTGGCCAACAAAAAAGCTGTCTGCACCTTAATGTTTATTGCAGCTCAATTCACAATAGCTAAGACATGGAATCAACCCAAATGCCCATCAACGGTAGACTGGATAAAGAAATTATGGGAGATGTACTCTATAGAATACTATACAGCGGTAAAGAACAATGAAATCCGGTCATTTGCAACAAAATGGAGGAATCTGGAATACATCATGCTGAGTGAAATAAGCCAGTCCCAAAGGGACAAATATCATATGTTCTCCCTGATCGGTGACAACTGACCGAGCACCAAAAAGGAAACCTGTTGAAGTGAAAGGGACACTATGAGAAACTGACTTGATCAGCCCTTGTCCTGACTGTTGATGAACAACTTAATACTTCATCCCTTTTTCTATTTTTTTCCTACTTAATACTATTGGTTGAACTCTGTAATTAACACACAATTATTCTTAGGTGTTTAAATTTAACTGAAAAGTGATCTCTGTTAAATATGAGTGGGAATAAAAGAGGTAGGAGATGTACAATTTGGGACATGCTCAATTGGACTTGCCCCAATTGGTGGAGTTAGAAACATGCCAGGGGATTCCAATATAATACCATCAAGGTGGCATGTACCAATGCCATCTTACTAGTCCAAGTGATCAGTTGCAGTTCGCACTTGATCATACTGAGAGGTCTAAGAGTCAAAGGGATCACACAAACAAGACGAGTGTCTGCTAATTCTAACTGATAGAACTAAAAAGGAGAGAACAATCCAACATGGGAAGCAGGATACATATGAGTCAGTGTGCACTTACTCCTCATGTAGAATCTCTGTCCTTAATGTGTTATACTATGTGAATTAACGGCATAACTAGTATTCAAACAGTACTTTATACTTTGTGTGTCTGTGTGGCTGCAAACTGTTGAAATCTTTACTTAATACATATTAAATTGATCTTCTGTATATAAAGATAATTGAAAATGAATCTTGATGTGAATGGAATGGGAGAGGGAGCTAGAGATGGGAGGGTTGCGGGTGGGAGGGATGTTATGGGGGAAAAGCCACTGTAATCCATAAGCTGTACTTTGGAAATTTTTATTTGTTAAATAAAAGTTAAAAAAACGTGTGCATTTGTATTTTGCAGATGTTAGTAGTTTCCCAAAATATTTATTAATTTATAGTTCCACCAGCAGTATACAAAAATTCCATTTGCTTTATATCCTTATAAGCTGTGGAAAGGCCTTGCAAAGATGTCCACATCTTATTTCTTGGAATCAGTGAATTTGTTAGCTTACATGGCAAAAGGAACCATGCAGATTCACAGGGAGAACTGCTAGTAATCCAGTTCCTGTTTCAGAATCTTCTCAACTTTCTGCTGTTGAACCCTGAATGACCCTGCACATTTAAGTGTCCAGATTATTAAAAGAAATTTTTTAAGCCATAGCAGAAAGAAGGTATCAAAGGAATTTCAGTTCCAAAGTGGAAATCATGCTGGAGTTTTTATAATGTGTGTGTGGAACAAATGATTCAGTTTGAATAAAAGAAACCCTCAAAACATCAGATGCTTATTTTAAAGTCCATTCTATCTGTTATTATTAGCAGTAAGTAGAATTCATAAACTGTCAGTTTCTCCTAAATCAGTCATGCCTTTGACCTTCTGTAACTAAGTAAAACGCATTTTATTAACTTCATTCCAGGAAGTCAGACATGCATATTAAAGAACAGCTTAATGTAGTCTATCAGCATCGAGGGGGAAGCTAACAAAATAGTGTAACTTTTCGTGATATCAAACTGAGTTGTGTCAAATATAATTATACTTTTGAACTTCATGTCAATGAGATTAGTTTGCTTTACCCATCACACCACAGCACCGGTGCCTAGATTAGCTTGCTCAGTAAACATCTATGTTTAACTTACCAGATCATAAAGTCCATTTTCTCATGACAATATAGAAATGAGTGAACAAAGTAGTTTTAGAGAATTCCTCATAGGTGTACCTTAATTAATGTTAACACTCTTCCCTAAGAAGGTGGGTATTTCTGATTTTATTTTTCCTTTTTTTCTCTGCATATGTTCTGTTTTATTCTTCATAATGTTTCTATTTCCTTATTTCTTTGTCTTGCTAATGCCCCCTGTGTCTCCTCTGAAATTCACAGCTGTTTCTTCTTTCTCAGGATATATAGAAAATAGAGTACACAGATTAAGACACTTCAAAAACTTCATCAAAACTAGAATTAAAAGACAAGCTTTCTTGGTGCAAATGTTTCTAAATCTATGAATAGTTGCTTAAAAATATGCATTCTACAAAATTTTCAAAACCCCTATATTCATGAATTTCAAAAGTATTTCTGCACTAAAATAAATTCCATTTCTACAGCTGTTTGTAGTACTCTTGAATGCAATGCATACATATGTGTGTGGATGGCTGGCTGGGTAGAAACATTGATGTCTGGAAAGCTGACACACACACACGAGAAAGAGAGAGAGTCATCTCTGGTTCCTTCCCCAAATGCTCAACAGCCAGGGCTGAGCCAGGTTGAAGGCAGGAGGAACTCCATCTGGGGCTCCTACAAAGGTAGCAGGGGTTTGAATACTTGGGTCATCATTTGCTGCCTTCCCAGGTACATTAGTAGGAAGCTGGCTATGAAGGAAGGCAGCTGGGATTTGAACTGGCACTCCAGTGTGGGGTGCTCCTCACAAGAGGAGGTTTAACCCATTGCACTGCAAAGGCCTCGTAAGAGTTTTTACTGCCACTTATGACTGTCCCTTCAAGAGAGCAGCTTTCTTTAGAACAGACTGTGTATATGGAAGGTACTGTGATCAATGTTCTTAACACATTCTTTACTCTCTTTTTCGTTATGCCCCATAAAATACTGCTGCTTTCACTCTTCAAATTTTCCCTGGGTGATTTAATTTCTACAAAGAATTTAACAAAACTAGCAGTACATTTAACCCAAATTACTTAAAAGAACACCATAGTTCTGATATGCATGGGTGCTACACTTAACACATTCCAAAAGAAGTTTATATTTTACATTCCTGTGCTGCAAACTGTTCTTGTTCCTGTATATCTTATTGCAGAACTATGAAGTGCATATACATATTTATTTTCTTTATTCATGACATTGGACATGATATAAAGCACCCTGTAGTTATTTTTTTCACTGTGACCAAAGCCTTTCTTTACTTTAACATAAATCAATTCCATTCATAAGGATTTTTAAAAGAAGACAATACAAAGGGGTACAAAGAGAAAAGCAAGGCTTCCTCTCATTTCTGACCTCTACACTCCAGCTCTCTTCCTCATGGGCAACCACTTTTCCCAACATCAGCTGGGTTCTTGCAGAGATCTCCTTCATATGACTACCTAACTGTGCACACTTCTCTGAAAATCCTCTGCACACCCTTATTTCATTGCTGCTCTTCTCTAATATTGTAACTACTAACATAAAATGCATTTGGAAATGTTTAAAACAGCTATAATTTACACTGATTTGTGTTCATAAAACCAACTATACTATAGTCTTGAGTCCATCCTTTCAAGGAGAAATGCTTCCAATTATGATTAGTAAAGTCACATTTGTTTTCCATACATTTTCCTTGTTAAAATAATATACATTTTAGTTAAAGGTATCACCGCATATGCCTTATCTGCTGTGTAGAGGCCAAACATTTTTATATTTTAGCTAGCTGTTCATCTTTATATGTATACTTTCTCTTCATCAATTCTAGATATCAATGATATTGATATTGTTTTTGTTATTAAAAATGGTTCAACTCTCTTATACAATCTGTTTCCTACTAATTTCCCAACTCCCATTTTTTTAGATTATGTTAAATTCTACAATATTAGGAATTTGTAAGAATTCTCTGCTGAGCCAAGTGGGTCTGTGAATATTGATTCTTCCTGGAGTAAATAAGTGTCTGTTTTCTCATTTGCTTAGTTTTCTAGGTGTCTTCTGATTTTTCCTCCCCAGCTGCTAGAGCAGAGCTGCCAAACATCTGTTGATGTTTTGTGGACTCAAGCGTCAGGACCACTGGAGAACGCTCTGCAGGGCCCCTGTGCCTCTCTTCAGACTGCTGCGGCCACACAGGCTTCCTAGGGCTTTCTCCAGGGACCCTCTTTCCCTGCCTCCTGCCTCCTGCCTGCCTGCTCTTGGTATAGCATGCTGTAAAGTTTTCTAAGAAAGAGTTCATGGGGGAGAAACATTTTGAATGTTTGAAAATATATGTTCAGCTTCTATATTCGAAGGATAGTTTCTTGGATTAAAAAAAGTTAAAGACCATTTGCACTGAGGTTTGTAAAGGCATTGCTCTGTAGTCTGCTCCCCTTTTCCCTTTCAGTTTTGCTGGTGAAAAGTCAGATGCTCTTTGATCTCCTAATTCTGAGTTCAACCACCTATATTTTCTTTCTGATTGTGATTGGGGACTTCCTTTTGCTTATGTTCCAGAACATTGTGATATGGTTTTGTATACTTTGTCTAGTGTACTCCACATATGATGAAATCTTTCAGCCTGGAGATTTTTGTTTTGGTTCTGGAAAAATGGCCTTGTATTAGTGCTATGATGATTTTTCTCTCCTTTGTTTTCTCTATTCTGTCTTCTGGATCTCCTTTTATTTCTAGTCTAATTTTGCAACTTCCTTTTTTTAAGATTTATTTATTTATTTGAAAGAGTTACACAGAGAGAGGAGAGGCAGGGAGAGAGAGAGAGAGAGAGAGAGGTCTTCCATCCGCTGGTTCACTCCCCAATTGGCCCCAATGGCCAAAGCTGCACCAATCTGAAGCCAGGAGCCAGGAGCCTCCTCCAGGTCTCCCACACAGGTGCTTGGGCCATCTTCTACTTCTTTCCCAGGCCACAGCAGAGAGCTGGATTGGAAGTGGAGCAGATGGGTTTCGAACTGGCACCCATATGGGATGCTGGCGCTTCAGGCCAGGGTGTTAACCCACTACACCACAGCGCCAGCCCAAAACGTCTTTAACTTTTAAAAAAGTTTTACCTTTGTTTCTTGGTTCCAGGTTTCTGAGACGTTTTCACAAATTTGTCCCCATGCTGATTTTGAATTTTAGCCATTCTCCATTTAACTGCTATGAGTTCTTTCTTGGTTCTTTAGTAGCCTTTTGTTTTTGGTTCATGACTGTAATATATCTTCTAATCCTTTTAAGGATATTAGTGATATACTTTAGGAGGTTTTCTTGTGCTTTTTTTTGTATGTAATCTGCTTTGGGCTCCATTTTCTGCTATTTTGGGCCTATTTTTACCTTAGAGAACTTTCTCAAATACCTGGCAATGCTTCAGATTAGGAAGGCATATCCAAGAAGCAAATGTGCAAGTCCAGTTGTTGAGTGGAAAGCTGCATGGTAGGATTACAAGGCAGGAAGGCAGCCTTCTCCTTTAGAGGTAGTCAGAGGTTTTTCTCTAGAACTGTGCAGTTTTGCAGTGAAGAATCCTGTGATCCTCTGCCTAGGAGCATTGGGAAAATGAGACAAAGCCTTTGCCATAACTGCTACATAATGGGGCTGTCTGACACTTGCCTTGTTTTTGGCCCTGTGCGGCAGCCCCCAATTCTGCACATCCTTGGCCTTGACGTTCTGAGGCTTTCTGGAATGCTTAGGTGAAACTGGCCCAGTCTGTGGTACTGATCCTTCACAGGTGCTCACACTTTCGCTTTCCCCCACTTTGCTTTGTCAGAGACCAGCCTGCCATCCGTTCGTTATTTGTATTTTCCAAATATTTAGGGACTTGGTGGTTATCATCATGTTGGTTATCATCTCATCCTTCTTACCATTGTCCTTGAATATGTACCTTTTAAAATGCTTTAGTGAGATTTATGGATTGAAAAAAATAAACCTCAGTGTGAGTATGTGTACTTGAGGTTGTCATGGGCAACGAGGGAAGAACAGAGGGCTGAGGGTAACTGGGTAGGAACCTGTAGTGCAGGGGTTAGCAAAGTGCTGCTTGTTGTCCAAACGCAGCCTGTGGTAGATGAACTAAGCACAGCTTAAACCATTTTTACAACATTGTAAGACAAAATAAAACAAAGAACATGTGATAGAGACCATATGTGGCCAACAAAACTGAGCGCAGAGGTCTAGTTCTTTGCAGAAAGGCATTGCTGCTCTCTCCTCTAGTGCAGTGCTTCTCAACTTGGGAGCTTTGAAAACACATATACGGCCAGGTATCCCTCTGGCCCGTTAAGCAAAAGTCTCCAGATGTGCAACTCAGGAGGTGCAGCCAGATTGCCTTACAAAAATTAGCATCATTTATGACATCATCTATGACACCAAAAAACAGCCCCAACAATAGCAGTTTAACATGCCAGAAGCTCTAGATTATTTGATAAATGTCTATGTTCTTGACTACTTATATTTCTTTTGGCAGTAATATATTCACATAAACTATTTCAACAAGCATTATGATTTAGGCAGAAGTTGTCTGTGTCCCTATTCCTCATTCCATTATAACAACCTCTTTAAGAATTTTTAGCTGATCCTTCTCTTCATATTTCTTTCTTCTATTTGTTTGAAAGGCAGAGTTACAGATAGAGAGAGGTAGAGAAAGAGAGAAAGGTCTTCATCTGCTGATTCATTCCCCAAATAGCTGCAATGGCTGGAACTGGGCTCATCTGAGGCCAGGAGCCTCTTCCAGGTCTTCCACATGGGTGCAGGGGCCCAAGTACCTGGGCCATCCTCCACTGACCTCTCAGGCCATCAGCAGGGAGCCAGATTGGAAGAAGAGCAGCCAGGATGTGAACTGGTGCCCACATGGGATGTTGGCATCGCCAGCCTCTCTTCATATTTTTAAATAATTTGTTCACATGGGTTCTTCAAGGTTTTTCAGTTTTTAGATGTTTTCTAACTTACTAACATGGGAAATGAGGATTTAGCTCTCTTTTAAAAACACCTTACAAACTTCCCATTCTCCTACTCCATTCCTTTTAACTCAATAATAATTAGAACAGTATTCATTTTGTTAAACATGTTCATAAATATGTAGCTTCTATTCATAGCTGAGCAATATTATATCCAGTGGTTATGTTCCTGTAAGATTTTAATATTCTTGAAGTCAATAATCAATCTTCATTCCTTTTCTTAGTTTTATATATATAAATATATATATATACTATATATATGCTATGCTAATACCAGACTGTCACCAGTTGTCTAGATTTTCTTTCAGTACAGACATTGTACATTCTACCCGTCTCATGTTTGTGAAACAATTGCTCCCAGAGTCTGGACTGGAAGCTTATTACACCTGCTGCATGGCTGTCATCATGAACTTACTCTTCATCTCTGGAGATGTTTACCTCTGCACTATATGGATTCCTCTGAGCCCACATTATCTTCCTTATTGATTTAACACTTCATTTTGGAGTACATCCTGCAGTAACTTTTTAGAAAGGATGCATGGAATACCTCAAATATATGAGATGATATATGTCTAAATATGTTGATAGCTCATGCACATTGTTGATAGCTTGCCTGTAAATAGAATTCTAGATTGAAGTTTATTTTCTTCTTTTCATGGCCTCGTTACAGTATTGCTGTTGAATATTCTGAAGTCATTCTACTTTTTTCTGTTTGTAGTATGGCAGATTGCTTTTTCCAAAAATGGTTGTAAAATAGCATTCATCTTGCCTGTTCTTCTACAATATGGCCTTTCCACCCTCCCACTGAGATATATGTAATTTTCTCTTGACTGTGGTGACTAATGGTTTGCTTATACCTGATAGACTGTGGTGGAAGTGGTACTGTGGGGATCGTGAGACAAGGTTTGGAAAAGCAGTGCAGCTTCTGCATTGCTCTGGGAGAGTTGCGTTTGTGAAACCCTGAGTGACAAAATAAGCAGTCTGACTACCCTTGACAATATGTTCTAGAGAAACCTAGGGCAAATTGGGAGGCCTCCTGAGGTTCTTGTATCCACAGCCTCTGTGGAGGCTACAGCTGACTTCAGCAGCGAATGATAAATATGCATGATTTCAGATGATTTCATCCATTTATTGGATCATCTGCAGCACTGAGTCTTCCCAGCTGGAGTTGCAGACATTGGGGAGAAGAAACAAGCTATTTCTACTCTGTCCAAATTTCTTCCTCTTCCTGGCATCCATATGCTGATCTGTTCTTGTTGTTGGTTTCTGACATTTGGCCTGGATTCCTGCCTATGATTTCATATTTGCTCCTTAAATCTAAGACTAATGTTACTCCCCTGGTACTGACACTTGGATCTTTTCCTTGGCCTTTATCTGCTCTCACTCCTTAGAATGGACTTTCCTGGGCCATTTTAGCTAACAAACTCAGCCATGAAACCATGCCTCAGGATTGCTCAATACACCCTTCTATCAGGTTTAACCGAACTTCTGATAACTGAACTCAAACCATACTGGTAAACAGAGGCAAGGAGTGGTTTCTTGGTTTGCAGGGTAAATTGTTGTGAACTGGATGAAGTCTCTTTTGTTCCCTTAAGCACAGATGTTAACTAGCTAGTTGCATAATTAGGAGCTTCAGTGAGCTCACTGGTTCTCTGTTAAGTTTTCTTTGGGAATGAATTGCTTTAATTTGAAGAAACATTACTTAGATGTCAAACGAAATAAAGAATTTTTAACCCTAAAGATTTAAGAAGAAATATCATAGAACAAGGGCATTTACACACACACACACACACACACACACACAGAGTTTTAAGTGTGCTGGTGGATAGTAGAAACAGAAAGCAATTAAAGGGTTTGTCTGCTTTTATTTTTGTCATTTTTCTGGTTTTGTCTCCAGAGACAGCTGTAATAGAGGCTCCTGTTTTGCAATAAGAAAAGAATTTCAGATATAAGGCAGGCAAGCCAAAAAGCTCAATGAAGCAGTACACCTGACAGGCCAGGTGGGCAACTCAGCATGGAATTGAGTCCTAGTCTACATTTAAACCAGGGTTCTTATGGGTATAGGGTCTACTTCTTCACACCATTTCCTTTTTCCCCCTCTCTCTTCTGAAATACTGCTGGACAAAGGACTTCTGTGAGTGAAATTCCTCCCAAGGTTTCATTACACAGTGTTATTGGAACAAACAGCCCACTTGATATTGGATCAGGAAGATCTCCCTGGGAAGTCTCTGGGAGTGGGGAAGGCTGGGGTGCTGCTACAGGGTCATTAGACATGGGCAGTACTTTTGATGTGCAAATACCAGCCTACTTTTGAAGCATGGCTCTAAGGCTGCTACATTTCTTGTCATATAATCTTTCTCGTCTTCTCTCTTTGACCTCTTTCACACACATGGTTAATATCTACCTCCCCACTGAATAATTTTTCTAAAATTTTCTTAGTAGGTAAAATCTGAAGGCATATTTGTTGATGAGATATACATTTTTATTGAAAAATGCTTTCATAATAAACATAAGTAATTCTATTCTTTAAGTATTAATTGAGATTCTTTTTATAATTTAAAGGATTTTACCTTATAAAACCTAGAGCCCATATTCAAACATATAATTACATGGAAAAAAATGGAATTATTGTGTTAATAGTTCTAATTCAACCAAGTGTGGTGATTTTGGACAAGATGATCATTACACATGGCTTGACGTTTAAGAGGACATGTATGGGCCGGCGCCGCGGCTCACTAGGCTAATCCTCCGCCTAGCGGCGCCGGCACACCGGGTTCTAGTCCCGGTTGGGGCACCGGATCCTGTCCCGGTTGCCCCTCTTCCAGGCCAGCTCTCTGCTGTGGCCAGGGAGTGCAGTGGAGGATGGCCCAGGTGCTTGGGCCCTGCACCCCATGGGAGACCAGGAAAAGCACCTGGCTCCTGGCTCCTGCCATCGGATCAGCGTGGTGCGCCGGCCGCAGCGTGCCGGCCGCGGCGGCCATTGGAGGGTGAACCAACGGCAAAAGGAAGACCTTTCTCTCTCTCTCTCTTTCTCACTGTCCACTCTGCCTGTCAAAAAAAAAAAAAAAAAAAAGAGGACATGTATGTACACTTTTTGAATTGTTTCAGGAAATACCTCCATCATTTGCACAGTTGAGGCATTAGTATTCCCTCAGAAAAAATTCAAACCATGTATTGCACTCAGCCCAAGGAAGCCTTCTGAAGGTTTAGTAAAATATTTAGCCTGAGAAATGCTTTTACTTAATACATGTTTTAGTGGCATTTTCACTGGTTACAAGGACACTCAGCTATTCAGAGATGTGTGAGAAATGGTGACTGCTGCTAAGTTTTGTGGTGTTTTGTGCTCTTATGGCAATGGATAACTGACAGATGTTTGGTACCTTGAAGTAGGACACCATCCTAACAAAAAACTAAAAGGTGACAAGAATGGACTTTAAAGTGGCATGGAGACTATTAACGGAGTCTGGAAGGGAGTTAAGGAATTTGTGTCCCCTGTTAAATAGTGGAAAAACAATTTATAAAACGGTCAGTTGTGGTAACCAGAAAAAAGGAAAATGTACTTTGTGAACTTTTGGATTGGAACAAGGGAATTTCTACATAGGATATTAAAATAGTCAGCTGTGTTTTATGAGCTGTGTATGATAAAATGCTGCATGAGGTAGATGAAATAGAGAAAATACTGGCCAATTTGCAAGTGGAATGTAGAGGGAATATGGAGGGATCAGAACTTAGAGGACTGGAAAATAGAGCTGTTTCTCATCTTCTTCCACTTGAGTCAGTAAAAATTATCAAAATGAAACAGGTATTAAGGAAAAGATCAAGTCAAGGGTGTGACTGAAAGAGCCCTTACTAATATCTCTGACAGAATTAATGTGGTGCTTAATGTATCTCTGAGCCAACAAAGGCTTCTAACACTTATAAGGTGAGGGGCATTGTGATGCACAGGGTTAAGCCCCTGCTGATAGCACTGGCATCCCATATGGGCACCTGTTCAAGTCCCAGCTGCGTCACTTCTGATCCAGCTCCCTGCTAAGGTGCTAAGGAAAGCAGTAAAAGGTGGACCAAGTATTTGGGCCCCTACCCACATGGGAGACCCGGATGGAGTTCTTGGCTCCTTGCTTAAGCCTGGCTTAGTCCTGGACATTGGTGCCATTTAGGGAGTGGACCAGTGGATGGAAGGTCTCTCTGTCACTCCTTCTCTCTCTGTTACTCTGCCTTTGAAATAAAGTTTTTTAAAGGTGGGGGAGGGGGGATGGGTGGGTGGCATTGTGTTGTAGTGTGTAAAGCTCCCACCACATGGGTGATGGTTTGTGTCCCAGCTGCTCCACTTCCAATCCAGCTCCTGATAATGGTCTGGGAAAATCAGTGGAAGGTGGTCCACATGTTTGGGCCCCTACCACTCATGTGGGAGACCTGATGGAGCTCCTGGCTTTGGTTTGGCCCAGTGGTAGCCATTGCAACCATCTGGGGAGTGACAGTAGATGGAAGATATGTCTCTTTCTCTCTGTAACTCTTACTTTCAAAATAATTAAATATTAAAAAATCATAAGGAAGTTGTATCCAGCTGCCTTCCTGGATTAAGCCAGCACTAATTGGGTCTAAAGAATGGGAATTGTTTCAAAAGAATTGTGGGTGTGAATTTTACTAAATGAAATGTAGTGCAATCAGATTCACAGGAAACTTAACAAAAATTGGAGAATGCATAGGTAACAGTATCACATACTTGGGATAAAAGGATGTGAGACCATTCAGAATGTAAAAAAAAAGATCTTTGGAATAATAACTTTATTTGATAGAAAAAACTAATTGAAGATTGAATTTTTTCTTGTTCTCATGGGAGTTTTGATGAAACAAGGAACAGATAGGAATGTTGTAGAGCAGATTTGCACTTGGTTATTGATGTCAGGTAAAAAAGTGAGAAGAAAACACTGGAACAAGATATAAGAAGGCATGGTTAATACTAGTAAGACTGGCTTAAAAACCACTGGTATAAGGGAGGAGGAGAGAATGCAAGGGAGGGAAGGAATATAGGTAGAAGGGAAACAGAGAGACAGAAAAAGAGATGAGAGAGAGAGAGAGATAAAAATTACATAATATCACTTTAGATTGGCTTTACTAGCACACAAATTATGTAGGCTTGATAGGAATAAATGGGTAAAATACTACAAATGCAGGTCATGCCCACCCAACATGCTGCCAAGCACACATTCTTGCTATTCTAGTGCTTAATAATTGCTGTCAAATGACCTTGGAACCATGCCACATGAATAAATATTTTTCCAACTATTTGATGCTGAAGTTGGACTAGAAGGGTCACACATTAGAATTCCGGATCCCGCCAGTGGAATGTTTGTCCCACCACAGTAGACCCCAGGAGAGCTCTCATCTCTGGAATGATTTTCTTCTGACCCTTGATACATATGATGTCTTTCTTGAGCCAAAATAAGTCTGTGAGGAAAAAATTTGGAGAATCCTAGTAGATAGATTGCATTTTTTCATGTACAGTTTTTATATACAGACACATTTTTTTCCTCCTCAATGTAATGCTGAAGTCAAAGTTGGCCAAGCTTCATTTGAAAAATAGGAAACATCAGAAATACCTTAAGGGTTCAGTCACAGCCAACTGACAAAAGAGGCAGTCTCCACTGCCTATCAAGTAGATTTAGATAATTCAACTTCTAGGTTCATTGGGCTAATTATAGCAATAAGACAGAAGGAACTTTATAGCCAGTTTAGAAGAATGATTCAATGAAGGAAACACACACACACACACACACACACAATACAACTTACAACATTTAAGTTAAAGTATTCTGCCGACATATGTGAAAACATAGTCATGTGTTTGAAAGCATTGTATTTTCTAGGAAATGACAACTGAAAATTCCATGGCAATGTTCCTCCGTTGTGTGGCACCCCGTGCACAGGGAGAATGCATCATACAAAAGATTTCATTATTGAAACAGTTTAGAATAAAAATACAGTGAATGTACTCAAGAGTATATGACTATTGTAAAACTGAACAAATACTACAAAGAAATTAGTGCAACAGGAAACAACTATTAGGAGAATAAAGTCACATGAATGTGTCAAATACATGGAGACTCTAGAAGAAAATTGGAATTCATAGATAACTTTGTATATATAAGAATATTCTTTAATTTATTGCAGAAAGATGCTTAAATACTTTACAAGACCAAGGCAATTGTTAATTAGCATTAAATAAGGAATATTCTGATATATAATGTGATTGAGAAGAAAGGGAGGGAAATATTGGAGAACTGTGTGGGGACAAGGGTACTGGAAGATGAAGGGGAGAGCTAAGCGTATCCTAAACTATTCAGTGACCTTGAATAGCATTGAGACCACCTCGAAAAGAATTCATGAGCTGCTTTCTGAAAGAGGACATCTTGCTGGAAAAAAGAAACTGCTTGAGTGCTTATGGAACCATAGCTCAAGTTATTCCATTTTCTTTTGCCTTTCCCATTTTGCTTAACAAAACTAACTGCATGTGTTCAACTTTCACAGATAAATAATGCTTGCTGAAGAATTCCAGGGACTGACCTCAGGGAAGTTGATTAAAATTTTGGAACATCAGATAAGTTAAGTGGAAAGAATTTATAACCGCCAGCTGTAAATAATCAAGCCTGATGCTACTCAGACCACTGCCACCCAGACTACCACCCAAGCAATTTCAAGATACCAGAAATGATCACGTGAATGTGCACATAGCCAACTCAGAGCATTATGTTCCATCACCTCCTTTAATTCTCCTTTCTCCTTTACCAGTCCTCCTGCTGACCTGAGAACTTAAGGTCTCCCTGCACCAACTCTTGTTTCTCAAGCATTGGCTTTTGAGCAGCAAGTGGCCAGACCTGCATCATGTAACCCTTAGGAAGAAGAGCAGTCCCAATGTGTTGGGCACAGATTTCAATGTCTCTGTCTGAGATATTAGACTTTTCTAAGGGAAAAAAAATGGTCTCAGGCAAATGTTGAATCAATGTTGATCAAGATATTCACTTAATACCACTCATAAATACAGATTACTATGGTCTGATGTGTTCAAATTATAGACCTATAATAAATTATCATTACCATGGCCTCCATCTCCCTTCTATAGTCTCTTAAGCAATGTAATACACTATGCTGTCAGTCTCTTCATATTGACACCATATCTTGTAATTTTAGCTTCTGGAATAAGTTACCTTTTTTTCAAAGATATATTTATTTGAAAGTCAGAGTTACAGAGAAAGAGAGAGACATGGGAGTAGGGGGTGAAGAGAATCCATCTACTGTCCACAGGTTCACTCCACAAATGCCCACAATAGCTGGGGCTTGGCCAAGATGAAGCCAGGAGTGTGGAACTACACCTTTGTTTCTTCCTTGGGTAGCAGGGGCCTCAACACTTGGGCCATCTTCTGCTGCTTTTCCAAGTACACTACCAAGGAGCTGGATCAAAACTGGAGCAGCTGGGACTTAAAGCATGCTACTATGGGATGCTGGTGTTGCAGGTTGGGGCTTAACCTGCTCTGCCACAGTGCCGGCCCCAATATGTTGTCTTTTTTTTTTTTTAAGATTTTTATTTATTTATTTGAGAGGTAGCGTTACAGACAGAGGGAGAGACAGAGAGAGAGAGAGGTCTTCCATCCACTGGTTCACTCCCCAAATGGCCTCAATGGCTGGAGCTGAGCCAATCCAAAGCCGGAGTCGGGAGCTTCTTCTGGGTCTCCACATAGGTGCAGTGGCCCAAGAAAGTGGGCTATCTTCTACTGCTTTTCCAGGCCACAGCAGAGAGCGGGATTGGAAGTGGAGAAGCTGGGACTAGAACTGGCACCCATATGGGATGCCGGCACTTCTGTGGAGGCATAGCCCACTATGCCACAGTGCCAGCCCTGAGTATGTTGTCTTTTTAAGCTACAATATGTGGGAGCAAATTAATCAGAGAACAAAACATGAGGATGCTATCTTAATCATGTTGGCTTCATGGCCAAACACAATTTAAAATTAGATAGCCTCCAAATCTTAGTTTACTTGTTGGGTAGTATTGTTTAGGATTAACAAGACTATTATATTGGCTCCAAGGATGAAAATGATGAAATCTTTGTTTTCTTTAGAAGCTGAGCCAATATACTTCAAAATGAGATATATTGAGGATATCCATGCTTTTATAAAATCTGGTTAGCATTTTGGGGGGAATCTGGTATTTGTTTCTTGACAAACATGTCAGTGCAATTTTCCTGAAAAGCAGCCAACCAATGACAGACTGGAATCGGAACAGGAAGTGGTTTCTCAAGCAGAACCTTGAAACCATTTTATGACCTCTGAATGTTTGTGATAAGTTTTGTCATATGAGCCAAACAAAACAAAAAACCTCATAAAGAAGGGATTTGGATAAAGAAAAGCAAGAAAATTCTAGTAATCTGAGGCGTACAGACTGAACTGTTCTCTAAATGAGAACTTAGTTTATTTGCTTGGGTAAAAAAGTTTCTCCTTTTTTTTCTGTGTACTCTCTTCATTCCACCAGGCTCATCTGTGTACAGGTACTTATTTAACAATAATAGCAAAAGGTTGCATTTGTGTGTGTGTGTTTTTTTTTGTAAATATAAATGTCCTTTACATGTGGAATAGTTTATTCTCTGTGTGCACTCATATATGTATAATGGAATATTTGTGGCCCTAAAAATATGAACAGGATGGATATGTACTGGTATGGAATGCATTTCCAGAGTCCCTGTTTGAAATAACAAGGAGCAAAATAACACTTATATCTGCTACCATTTGTGGCTTAAAAAAGGGGAAGGAAGGATCCTGCTCCCTACTGTAGCCTGGGAAAGCAGTAGAGGATGGCCCGGGTGCTTGGGCCCCTGCACTTGCATGGGAGACCCGGAGGAATCTCCTCGCTTCAGATCCACCCAGCTGTGGCCTTTGTGGCCATTTGGGGAGTGAACTAGCAGATGGAGGGCCTCTTTTGCTCTCTCTGCCTCTGCCTCTCTATAACTCCGCTTTTAAAATAAATAAATAATTTTTTTTAAAAAAAGGGGAAAGAGAAGTAATAATGTGTAAGTATCTCTGGTGGCCTCTGGAAGGAGCCCCGGGATGTGGGGAAGGAAGAGGAAGGGAAATAAATTTTTATTATTATACAATATTTTGTACCATTTAAATATTGAGGAATGAAGCAATATATATTAATTAAATAAAATAAATGAATCATTAAAAATGTAGCCACATGTGCAGCTTTGACTTCTCCGGCTTCAAATGTTGATCTCAAAGCCCTGTTTTATTCTTACACTCTGGCATAGAGAGGACACAGGCGGTTTAAGGGGACCGAAAGAACATCTAGTCAAACAGCCCCATTTTTTTTTTTTTTTGGTTGAAGATACGTCACACAACTGGTTAGCACCAAAGCCCACACGGGAGCCCCACACTTCTTAATTTCAGGGCTGTGCTCTTCTCAACCTGTGCCCCTCAGGAGATAGAATAAACAGGCTCAATCAGCCTCATGACCTTCCCCTCTAGTCCTTCCTCCCTAGTGCTATTGCCAGGGTGGGCATGCCTCCATTTCATGTTCCAGGAGGTCCTGCCTAGCTTTTAAGTGTCAGCTAACTAGAATAATAAAACCAAAAATGTCCTAACTTGGAACTTCATAATTTGAGGTCTTTGGAGGGACTTCAGGAAATCCTGTATCTACTAAAGGGTTAAGGATCTAGGGAGAGTTTTCCGTGACCTCCATTGTCACGTAAGACAAATAACATTAAAAAAGTAAAAGTTATTTATTTATTTGAGAGGCAGAGAAATATACATACACATACACACAAAGATACATACACAGATTAAAAGAGAGAGAGAGAGAGAGAGAGAATGAATGAAAATCTTCTATTCCCAAATTCCTGCAACAACTGGGGCTGGGCCAGGCTAAAGCCAGGACCCAGGAACTTCATCTTGATCTCTGACATGGGTGTCAGGGACCCAAGTACTTAAGACATCACTTGCTGTCTCCCAAGGTGTTCATTAGCAGGAAGTTGGTCAAGTAATTGGGTTTTGCTGTCCATGTGGAAGACCTAGATTACTGAGGTCAGTAAACAGTTGAAAGTTTTACATTGAGTGGTTCTAAATAAATAGCCCATAGCTCAAAAGAACCATGGCAGTGACTAAATTCTCATTGAATGCGTCCAAGTGCCAGATTTCTTATAGGCATCAGTCCCTTTAACTCTGATAACACTAGGAGGTAGGAAGCTGAGGCATGGGAGGTTGAGTATCTTGTACAAGATCACACAGCTAATAAGTGTCAGAGAAAGTACTTAAACCACCCTGAATTGCTCTCTAAAACCTGTGAAAGAGTTGAGAATGGGATATGTGATGATTTAATAATTGTTATATATTATAATTTACCATTATCAATTATCAACTATCAGGAGGAAAGATGAATTGAGGACTTCAGGCTGGAGTTTGGTGAACTGGTAATAGAGAACTTGAATCCAAGATCCATCCCTTGACTTTATAGGCTCAGAAACCATATTTCATATATTTGTGTAAATTGGAACACAAACTATCAATATGTAATCCAGAAGTACAAAACCTGAACAAGGTGTTTTTTTTTTTTTTAATTCATTTTCATTTTACTTGAAGGGCAGCAAGACAGAGAATTCAAGAAGAGAGAGAGAGAGAGAGAGAGAGAGAGAGAGAGAGAGAACCTTCTCTCCACTGATTCTATCCTCCAAATGCCTGCAACAGCCAGGACCAGGCCAGTCTGAAGCTAGGAGCAGGGAACTCAGTTCTCTCATGTGAATGGGAGGAATCCAGTTCTTGAGCCATCACCTGTTACCTCCCATGGTGTGCTATAGCAGGAAGCTTAACTCAGATATAGTCAGGACTGGAATTCAGGCCCTTCAATAGGAGTTGAGGGCATCTCAAGCAATATCTTAATTGCTGTGTGAAACACCTCTCTATTAACAACTATTCTGTGATTTCCTTATACATAGAGGTAGATAGTAGGGTCTAGTTACTGAAAGGCTGGAAGTTCCTGGCCAGAACAAGGGGTGAGCTTGTTGAAATGGGTTAAAGGGACACAGGCAGTTGGTCCCCCTTCCAAGGTGGGATAAACAATTCAAATTATGAAATTCAAAGTCTACAAATGATGCAGTCCAGGAGATCCAAATGACTCTGTACATTAGAATCACCCAAAAAGTTGTATAAATAGACAAACAGAAATGTTCTGCTTTATTTCAGACCACTAAATTACCTACTCCAGAGCTTATCTTATGTGGCACTGAATCACTGGACTGATTCTATTGCTTCCGACTCACTGATTCAGAGCTGCACTAGTTGGAGGTTACCTTTTAGGAGTGGTAGTGATGTGGGATAGCTAGGCAGTTAGATAGGTCAGCTGAGCTGGAAGTCATGAGCCCCCATGTAATTCTATCTTCTTACTTGTCAATCAAAACAGTCCCTTTCTCAGGGTACATCTGCTTCATCTGGGACCTAAGGGGGATGCCATGAAAATGTATGGATATTGAGCCCCACATAGAACTCATAGAGGTGCCATATAATTCCCAGGTGGCCTCATGCCAGTAGAGTCACCACACCCTACCTCATAATAGAGACCAACAACTGGCTTCTCAGCACAGTGCAGGCACCACCTTCAAGTACCATCTTCAAGCACATGGAGTTCTATTCTTCCTAGGGTAAAGGGCACTAGGTGTGGCAGTGCAAGCCCCCAGAAATATTTGGCACACTGGAGCTTCAGAGTTCAAACAGAACTCTGAAAACTGGCTTCAGCTTCAAACACATTCTGAAGGCTGCTATAATCTTGGAGCATAGACACCTGGTTTGAAGTTCAATGTCCCTAGAGGTTGAAAGCACTAGTGGGGTGGTTTTGTCTCCCAGAAATATTTGAGGTACCAAACGCCTCAAGTAATGATGAATCAAATGCTTCCTCCTCTGGTTTACTGGAACTTTAGCAATAGTAGTGCCCTATGGTGGTCAGATATCCTAGGTGCAGTGGTTAAAATCTCAAGCAATTAAGATATTGCTTGAGATGCCCTCAACTCCTATTGAAGGGCCTGAATTCCAGTCCTGACTATATCTGAGTTAAGCTTCCTGCTATAGCACACCATGGGAGGTAACAGGTGATGGCTCATTGGTTAAAATTGGCTCAGTGGTTAAAATTACCAATATGCAATGCCCTAAAGATATTGCTTGAGATGCCCTCAACTCCTATTGAAGGGCCTGAATTCCAGTCCTGACTATATCTGAGTTGAGCTTCCTGCTATAGCACACCATGGGAGGTAACAGGTGATGGCTCATTGGTTAAAATTGGCTCATTGGTTAAAATTACCAATATGCAATGCCCTAAATATATACATGTATTGGTAATGCCCCAGATTTAGGTCAACCTGCACAGAGCCCCTGAGGTGGATTGGAACAGAGAACCCCACATTGGGTTGCAAAAAAGTGATCTTGGGACACCAGATCTCATCTAATACTGGGGATGTGAGTTACATATTTAAGCATAACTGGGTTTATGTTGAGCCCTTTCTACCTTTTATTTTCCCAGGTTATAAAGAGACTCAGCTATGGGCAACTCTGCATCTATACCCATGGATACTCCTAAGATGCATGCTTAATAATTTGCAAACTCTTAAACTGAATGGTATAATTAAGAAAAAGCTTATTTTCTTTTGTAATAATCTCTGGACAAAATATAAGCTGGGAAATGGAGAGATTTTTGCCAATGGATGGGACTCAGCCCTAATACCATCTCAGAACTTGACCTCTTCTGTATAGAGCAACAAAAGTGGTTAGAATTTGCTTAGGTACATGCTTTATAGCATTATACCAACATTTTATTCATAACAACAGTAGTGGGCTACCTTATGCCCCTGCTCTGAAAAGACCAGGGAACAACTGATAAATCTTTGGCCATCCCATGCTTGTTGATCTTTGAATGGCCAAAGATCCGCTGGATTCACGAGGTCATTTCTTTTTCTCCAGTAGATCAGACTTTGGTGGCCAGTATTGTCTTGATGGGTTTTGTTATGGAAAATTCCATGTCTGGGGAGGGGATTCTCTGGTCTAGGGTAGAAAGTAACTACTACCCACATGGAGCTCCTAGCCTGGATGAAGCCCACTTGGGCATCATAAACAGTCCTTGAGTAACACAATGTTCTGACCAAACAGAAACTTGGACACCAAGTGAACATACAACAGGAGCAGATAAACACTGAAACTCCAACCGGCTCTTTATCACCTCAACCGAGGCTAACTACAACTGTACCTATCCCAGTTCCTTCTTTTTTTAACTTTTATTTAATAAATATAAATTTCCAAAGTACAACTTTTGGATTATAGTGGCTTTTTCCCCCCATAACCTCCCTCCCACCTGCAACCATCCCATCTCCCGCTCCCTCTCCCATCCCATTCTTCATCAAGATTCATTTTCTTTCCTTTTTTTTTGACAGGCAGAGTGGACAGTGAGAGAGAGAGACAGAGAGAAAGGTCTTCCTTTGCCGTTGGTTCACCCTCCAATGGCCGGCACGGCCGGCACGCTGCAGCTGGTACATCGTGCTGATCCGAAGCCAGGAGCCAGGTGCTTCTTCTGGTCTCCCATGCGGTGCAGGGCCCATGGACTTGGACCATCCTCCACTGCACTCCTGGCCATAGCAGAGAGCTGGCCTGGAAGAGGCCAGAATCCGGCGCCCCAATCGGGACTAGAACCCGGTGTGCCAGCGCCGTAGGTGGAGGATTAGCCTATTGAGCCACGGCGCCAGCCTTCAAGATTCATTTTCAATTATATTATTTTTATATACAGAAGATCTACTTAGTGTTTACTAAGTAAAGATTTCAACAGTTTGCACCCACACAGACACACAAAGTATAGAGTACTGTTTGAGAAGTAGTTTTACCATTAATTCACATTGTACAACACATTAAGGACAGAGATCCTACATGGGGAGTAAGTGCACAGTGACTCCTGTTGTTGACTTAACAATTGACACTCTTATTTATGACGTAGTAATCACCCTAGGCTCTTGTCATGAGCTTCCAAGGCTATGGAAGCCTCTTGAATTCGCCAACTCTGATCTTATTTAGACAAGGCCATAGTTCTATGAAGTTCTCACCTTCCTTCATAGAAAGGTACCTCCTTCTTTGATGGCCCATTCTTTCTGCTGGGATCTCACTCACAGAGATCTTTCATTTAGTTCATATATTTTTTTTTTTTGCCACAGTAGCTTGGCTTTCCATGCTTTCTCATGGCTGTTTAGCCAGATCCGAATGCCTTAAGGCCTGATTCTGAGGCCAGAGTGCTGTTTAGGCATTTGCCATTCTATGTGTCTGCTGTGTATCCCACTTCCTATGTTGGATTGTTCTCTCCCTTTTTTATTCTATCAGTTAGTATTAGCAGACATTAATCTTGTTTACGTGATCCCTTTGACACTTAATCCTATCATTATGATCAATTATGAACTGAAACTGATTGCTTTTGACTAGTGAGATGGCATTGGTACATGCCACCTTGATGAGATTGAATTGGAATCCCCTAGCACGTTTCTAACTTTACCATTAGGGGTAAGTCTGACTGAGCATGTGCTGAACTGTACATCTCCTCTCTCTCTTATTCCCACTCTTATATTTAATAGGGATCACTTTTCAGTTAAATTTAAACACCTAAGAATAATTGTGTGTTAATTAAACCAATGGTATTAAGTAGAACAAAAAAATACTAAAAAGAATAAAATAGTAAGTTGTTCCTCGACAGTCAGGACAAGGTCTGATCAAGACACTGTTTCTCATAGTGTCCATTTCCCTTCGACAGGTTTCCTTTTAGGAGCTCAGTTAGTTGTCACCAATCAGGGTGAACATAGGATATTTGTCCCTTTGGGACTGGCTTATTTCACTCAGCATGATGTTTTCCAGATTCCTCCATTTTGTTGCAAATGACTCCCCTTCTTGGCAGCTTCATTAGAAACCCTAAAGCACCCTCATTTAGCAGGCAGTAGTTCTTGATACTCAATGTCTGCTACCCCTTCATTTGTTGACAGATTAAAACTTCCTCTTTATTTTGCCCTCAGACCTTTTCCTTATTATTTTGATTTGGCACCAGGGACAGAGATCAAGATTCAGTAACACAATAAGGCAAAGATATTACATAAATATCTCCTCTGGCCTCTTTAGAACTGAAGGATGATTAGACAGATTTAATAGTATTCATTTGGTTCCATTTACTAGATATAATTTTTGGCTATATTAGTCAGGATTGTTTATGTTGTCCTACAACAGACATAAGTCTTTTCCCATTACTGATTAGACCAGGGATTTTTCTATGCCAGTGAGTGTCAGTTTGTTGGCTGACCTGTAACAAAACTTGTATTTCTAGACACAGAGTCAAAAGTCAAGTGGATGTGGGGTTATTGACAAAATGATTCTACTAATTGAGCCCACTGAGGGCATTTCAGATATTGGAACACTCTTAACTCAAAAAAATGTTGTTTGTGGGGAGTAGTCAATGCTCAGAGAAGGTAAAAATTATATGTTATATATATTTATGGGAGAGAGAGAGAAAAAGATATCATTCATTCACTGGTTCATACCCAAATGCTGGCAACAGTGATAGCTGGGCTGGACCAAAGCCAGGAGCCAGAAACTCTATTTGGATCTCTTACATTGGTGGCAGGGGCCCAAGTTACTTAAACCATTATGTCTGCCTTCCCAGAGTGTGCATTAGAAGGAAGCTGAATTGGAAGCAGAGGCAGAACCTGATCCTAGGCACTCTAACACAGGATGTGGGCATTGCAAGCCACTTAAACTACTGTACTACAATGCCCACCAAGAGAGATTATGCTCTGGCCTCCATGGTGTCCTATATTCTAACTGATATTCCTAAGAGCTTCTGCTTTGCTTCAGTTTTGTGAGATACTTCATCACCTTACAATAAATACTCACTATGCTATGGGCTAGTTAGGGAGTAAGAGAGGGACAAAGGAATGGAGAGTCTTCCAGCAGTGTTTGTGCCTTAGCCCTGTACCGCTAGAAAACTCAGCCCTCTCCCATGCCTGTTCAGCACACCCACCATCCAGTGATGCACCTGAGCCTTTTCCATCATGAGGACACCAAGATGGACACATGTGAGGCGCATTCCACACGCAGATGCCATGAATCCTCATAAGAAATCATCACGTGCTCGGCCGCGCTCTCGCCTGCAGCGCGCCGCCTGGGTGTTTGCGAGATCCATGGGCGGCCGCCGCGAGAGCCAGGAAGACAGATTATGGCGAGGAACAGCGTAGCGAGCTGGAGGCCCTGGAATCCATCTACCCTGACTCCTTCACAGTATTATCAGAAAAGCCACCCAGCTTCACCATTACTGTGACATCTGAGGCAGGAGAGAAAGATGAAACTGTCCAGACTACCCTCAAGTTTACACACAGTGAAAAATACCCAGATGACATTCCTCTTTATGAAATATTCTCCCAGGAAAATCTAGAAGATAATGATGTATCAGACATTTTAAAATTATTAGCATTACAGGCTGAAGAAAATCTTGGCATGGTGATGATCTTTACTCTAGTGACAGCTGTGCAAGAAAAATTAAATGAAATAGTAGATCAGATAAAAACTAGAAGAGAGGAAGAAAAGAAACAAAAGGAAAAAGAAGCTGAAGAAGCTGAAAAGCAATTATTCCATGGCGCACCTGTTACAATTGAGAATTTCTTAAGTTGGAAGGCCAAGTTTGATGCAGAATTCTTGGAAATTAAAAAGAAACGAATGAAAGAAGAAGAACAAGCAGGAAAAAATAAATCAAGTGGGAAACAGCTGTTTGAAACAGATCATAATCTTGACACATCTGATATCCAGTTCTTGGAGGATGCTGGCAACAGTGTGGAAGTAAATGAGTCTTTGTTCCAGGAAATGGGTGACTTGGAGCTGGAGGATGATGATGATGATCCAGACCTCAATCCTGCTGACCCAGGAAGTGACTCAACCCACTAATGGACTATCCCCTTCTGCAGAGAGGCTTGACTGCCACAGCATCTGTGGCTTAGCTGAGAGGGTTTTGATTTTCCTTTCTTTTTTTTCTAAGAAAAAATAATTTTCAGGAGAATTTTCTTCTGATAGCTTTCATCATTGAACTTAATAAACTGACCTTAAAATTTCAAATGTAGCCGGCGCTGCGGCTCACTAGGCTAATCCTCCCACTTGCGGCACCGGCACACCGGGTTCTAGTCCCGGTCGGAGCACCGGATTCTGTCCTAGTTGCCCCTCTTCCAGGCCAGCTCTCTGCTGTGGCCAGGGAGTGCAGTGGAGGATGGCCCAAGTGCTTGGGCCCTGCACCCGCATGGGAGACCAGGAGAAGTACCTGGCTCCTGCCATCGGATCAGCGTGGTGTGCCGGCCATTGGAGGGTGAACCAATGGAAAAGGAAGGCCTTTCTCTCTGCCTCTCTCTCACTGTCCACTCTGCCTGTCAAAAAAAAATATAAAAAAAAAATTTCAAATGTAAAAAAAAATCATCACGTGCACTGAACCCCGCACAAACTCCATGTTATTTGCATATTCAATTAGGGCACCATCCCCTACTTAATAAAGGGGTGAACAAACTAAGGCGGGTGGGTGTGATTGTCCTCATGAGACTGCATGTGTTCACTTCTCAGTGTGCTATCTCTTTAATCTCTTTAATAAATGTTACTCCCATTCTTGCACTTGTCTGAGTCTCTGCTTTGAATTCATCCTATATTGTTAGACAGAAAGTAGTAAGTAAGGGGCAAACAGGCCTATGTGAAAAACAATGTGCTGTGTAAATGCAAGGTCTTGGAACTGAAGATGGGGCCTGAGACTGGAAGTTAAAGAGCTGTGAGGAATGAGATATAAGGACTTGGGGCCAGAGACTAGTGAGAGGGGAGTAATGAGAGATGAGGACATAGGATGAGATTACAGAAGGGTGGAGACAACAGCTGGACATAAATCACTGCTTGAAAGGTCCCTGTGAAAAACTTCCCCATAGCCCTACCAGACCTCCACTTCTCAATTTATTCCTGCCCAGGAGCCCCTCTTGCTGTGTTCTGAGAGCTTTTCCTTTGTTTCAATACACTTTGATTGCCCTTTTTGGGCCATGTTCTCATTCTTCATGGGCATGAGACATGAACCAGAATGGCTAGAACGTCTGACACCTGCATCAGTATGCTCAGGCAAGAACTTTGGAATAAATCCTGCTGGGGGACCCTATCCATCTTGTCAACAATATTATTTGAGCTTCTTCATTATCCTATGAAAGAATTGCAAAGCCTAGTCACTCTGTTTCTGAGATTGTCTTCCCTATACGAGGACTATGAAGAAATTCTCAGATTTACGCTTGGGTGCATGATTGGGGATGAGTAGAAATAATTCCCATTGTAAACCTAGACAGTTGGCCCTCCACCTACATGGGTTTTATACCCTTGAACTCAACCATTTGCAGATTGAAAATATTGGGAAAAGAAAAGTCGCATTTGTACTAAGTACATAGACTTTTTCCTGAATTATTCCTTGAATTATACATTAACAATAATTTGCATAGCATTTACAATGTATTTGGTATAATAAATAATCTAGAAATGACAAAAAATACTGGAGAATGTAGGTTGTATATAAACACTGTGCCATTCATATAAGGGGCTTGAACATCCTCTGATTTTTGAGTGTATGTGTATGTATGGGGGGTGTGGTGTTGGTCCTGGAACCAATCCCATGCAGATACTGAAGGTGGACTGTGTTAACATTATTTTCTTGTTTTCTGCATTCCTGAAGCTCTGATATTTGAGCTCTTGCTGACCTGTGAGGGCCCGCCCTTTTCAAGGTTAGTTACTTCCTAGATAGAGCCAACAACTTACCTGAGTGTGCCTTTCAAATACAAGCTAACCAATCCAAAGTTCCTCTCCCCAGCCACAGAGCACTTATACTCTAAGCCAATATTCTCCTGCCTGCACCCTGGGGTAAGGTGCCAGACAACTCAGAATGGCCCCTCTGCCCATACCTGCTGAAGTGATTTAACTACACAATCCTAAAACTGCTTGGGCTGTTTATCTGCCTTGTCCATTCCTTCCTGTGAAAACAATAAAGGCTCTTGTCTCTCCACTCTCCTGTCTCCCTCTGCCTTGCTTCCACATGGGGGTGCCCACATTGCTGTGCTTCGTTTTGCTAGGGAATAGTGAATACAAAACTTCTTTCATATCTGTCATTGCCATGTCCATGTGCTTTACTATATCAGATTGAAACAAATTCCAGGTACATTTTAAAACAAAATCTCTCTCTGTTTTCTTATGGCCTTCAATCTTTAGGTAACTGCTGGTTCACTTGTCTAAAGAATAAAAAAAAACCCTATGTTCTAGTGGGCAGTCCTATCTCAGATATACAAATTATAATCTGTGTGCTAGCATAAAAATACAAGTAGAGCAAAAAAATACTTACCTACCATTAACTCTATATTTCTAAACTTTTTTTTTATTTTAAAGCACTTTGAATCACAGATCCTAGAACCTCAGAGAACACCCAGAATATATATTGAAAAGAAAGAGGGAGGAAAGAAGGAAGGAAGGAAGGGAAAAAGAAAAAAAGAAAGATCTAGGCATATTATATTCAAATTGTTAAAGATCTAAGCTTAGGGGCCTGCACTATAGTGCACTAGGTTAAGCTGCTTATATGGGTGACAGTTCGTGTCCTGGCTTCTCCACTTCCAATCCAGTACCCTGCTAATGTGTCTGGGAAACAGCAGTTGATGGCCCAGGTGCTTGGGCCCCTGAGCCCATGTGGGAGATTGGATGAAGCTTCTGGATCCTGGCTTCAGCCTTTCCCAGTCTATGCCAATGTGGTCATTTGGGGAGCGTACCAATGAATGGAAGATCTCCCTCTCTCTCTCTCTCTTTCACTATGCCTTCAAATAAATAAATGAATGAAAAAAATAAAAATAAAATCTTGACGGCGCCCCCCCAAAAAAGACATCATATACAGAAAAATAAATATAAAAATGGAAGCATACTTCTTACTAAAATATATCCAAGCCAGTGAACAATAAGCGGACATTTTTCAGGTACTGAGAGGAAAAAGCAAAAAAATAACAAAACCAAGAAATTGGTGCCAAATTAATACACTACTGAAAAATAAAGGAGAAATAAAGATTTTTATGCAAGCAAAAATAGAGAATTCATTACCAGAAAACTTTCACTATAAAACCATTAAAGGATTTTTTTAGAGTAAACAGATATATCAGAGAGTAACTTGAATCTGTCTACTCAAAGAAATGAAAAAAAAAAAGTTGGAATTGGTAAAATGGAGGTAAATACAAGTTTTTTCTTATTTGTATTTTTTAAAAAAATAACTGGGAATAGGAATCAGGCAAGGTCTACTTTAGCATCTCTTTTTAAAAAACTATTTATTGATTTATTTTAGAAGCAGAGTTACCAACAGAGCAAGAGAGAGACAGAGAGGGATATCTTCTATTTGCTAGTTCATTCCCCAAATGGGTGCAATGCCTGGAGCTGGGCCTCTCTGAAGCCAGGAGCCAGAAGTTTTTTCTGGGTTTCCCATATAGATGAAGGGGCCCAAGCACTTACGCCACCTTACACTGTTTTCCAGGTCATTAGGAGGAAGCTGGGTTGGATGAGGAGTGGCCAGGACTCAAACCAGCCCCTATATGGGATGCCGGCACCACAGGTGGAGGTTTAAACTACCACACCACAGCACTGGCCCCTATTTTAGTATGTTTTTAAAGCTTTTAGCAACCAATCCTGGAATAAGGCTGGATTCTGTTCCCTGTGTTGTATTACCTCTATGATTTTGTCATGATTTATGACTTTCATAATACTTTTTTTCACCCAAGCCATGAAATAATTAACCACAGATTTTCAGCACCCTTAATCCTCATAACTTTTTTGATAGGTATAATTAGGATATGCTTGGGGGATTTGTATGGCTCCCACAGGACACTGGTGGGGTTGCTGAGCATCTAGGAAGTCAGCCTGGGCTTAGGCTTTGGGCAATATTTGCTGTTTTCTTCAGGGGTGCAAGAAGTAGATGGGACTAGAAACCTATACTCCAAAACAATAGTAATGGGGAACCTCAATACCCCACTTTCAGCAATGGACAGATCAACTAGACAGAAAATTAGCAAGGAAACAACAGAGTTAATCAACACTATAGATCAAATAGACCTAATGGATATACCTACAGAACTTTTCATCCTACAGTTGCAGAATACACATTTATTGCACCAGTACATGGAACTTTATCTAGGATAGATACATGCTAGGCCATAAAGCAAGTCTCAGCAAATGCAAAAAAAAAAAAAAAATTAAAACCATACCATGCATCTTCTCTGAGCACAATGGAATGAAGAGGAAATCAACAACTGAAGAATTTCTATAATATATGCAAATACATGGAGACTGAACAACATACATCTGAATGAACAGTGGATTATAGAAGAAATAAAACATTTTTCTGGAAACAAATGAATACAACAATATAGCATATCAAAACTTATGGGATAAAGCAAAAGCAGTGTTAAGAGGAAAATTTATAGCAATTGGTGCATACATCAAGAAATTGGAAGGGCACCAAATAAATGAGCAACAATGCATCTCAAGGACCCAGAAAAACAACAACAAACCAAAGTCAAAATTAGTAGAAGAAATAATTAAAATTAGAGAAGAAATAAATGAAACTGAAACAAAAAAATACAAAAGATCAGCCAAATGAAGAATTGGTTTTTTGAAAAAATAAACAAAATTGATACATCATTGGCCCAACTAACCAAAGAAAAAAAGGAGGACACTCAAATTAATAAAATCAGAAATGAAAAAAGGAACTGTTAAGAACAGATATCACAGAAATTAAAAAAAATCATTAGGAATTATTACAAAGAGCTGTATGACAACAACAGAGAAACCTAGAAGAAATGAATAGATTCCTAGACATATACAACCCACTTAAATTGAGCCATGAAGACACAGGAAACCTAAACAGACTGATAACCAATACAGAAATTGAATCAGTAATAAAGACTCTCCCAATATAGAAAATCCCAGGACTGGGTGCCTTCACTGCATTCACTACCAGAAATTTAAAGAAAAACTAACTCCAATTCTTGTCAAGCTATTCAAAAACAATTGAAAGGGAAGGACTCCTCCCAAACTCCTTCTGTGGAGCCAGCATCATCTTAATTCCTAAACCAGAAAAAGATACAACTAAGAAAGAGAATTGTAGACTAATCTCCCTGATGAAAATAGACACAAAAATACTCAACAAAATACTAGCCAATTGAATTCAACAACACATTGGAAAGATCATTCACCCGGTCTAAGTGGAATTTATCCCTGGTATGCAGGGATGGTTCAACATTTGTAAATCAATAAATTTGATACCTAATACTAAGAAACTGAAGAATAAAAACCATAGAATTATCTCAGTAGAAGCAGAGAAGCATTTGATAAAATACAGAATCTTTTCATGATGAAAACCTTAAGCAAATTGGGTATAGAAGGAACATTCCTTGACACAATCAAGGCAATTTATGACAAACCCACAGCCAGTATCTTATTGAATGGGGAAAAGTCAGAAGCATTCATACTAGAAAGATCCAGAACCAGAGAAGGATGCCCATTTTCACTATTACTATTCAATATATTCCTGGAAGTTTTAGCCAGAGCCATTAGGCAAGAAAAAGAAATCAAAGGCATACAAATTGGGAAAGAGGAAGTTACGCTGTTCCTAGCTTCAAATGACATGATTCTATATATAGGGGACCCAAAAAGTTCCACTAGGAGACTATTGCAACTCATGAAAACTGTGGCAAAGTGGCAGGATATAAAATTAACACAAAAATCAACAGCTTTTGTATACACAGACAATGCCATGGCTGAGGAAGAACTTCTAAGATCATTCCATTCACAATAACTACAAAAACATTAAAATATCTTGGAATAAATTCAAGCAAGAAGATCAAAAATCTCTATGATGAAAATAAAAAAAATTCAAGAAATAAATAAAGAAAAAAAAATGGAAAAAAAATCTTCCACGTTCTTGTATTAGAAGAATTAATATCATCAAAGTGTCCATACTATCAAAAGCAATTTACAGATTCAGTGTGATCCTAGTTAAAATAATAATAAAATTCTTCTTAGATCTCGAAAAAACAATGATGAAATTCATGTGGAAACACAGGAGACTGGAATGACTAAAGCAACCTTATACAACAAAAAAGAAAGGCACCAGAATATCAGATTTCAAGACACACTACAGGGTAGTTAGAATTAAAACAGCCTGGTACTGGCACAAAAACATATGGGTAGATCAATGGAACAGAGTAGAACTCCAGAAATCAATCCACACACCTAGAACAAAGTTATCTTTGAAAAATGAGTTAAAATCAACCCTAGGAGCAAGGACAGTCTCTTCAACAAATGGTATTGTGAAGACTGGTTCTCCACACGCAGAAGTATGAAGCAAGACCCTGACCTTACACCTAACGTAAAAATTCACTCAAAATGCTTCAAAGACCTAAATCTATGACCTGATATCAGCAAATTATTAGAGAACATTGGGGGAAACCCTGTAAGACATTGACATAGGAAAAGTCTTCTTGGAAAAGACCCAAGAAGCATAGGCAATCAGAGCCAAAATTGAAACATGAAATTGAGAAGCTTCTGCCTTGCAAAAGAAGCACTCAGCAAAGTGAAGATGCAACCAACAGAATGGAAGAAAATATTTGCAAACTATGCAACTGATTAAGGATTAACATACAGAATATATAAAGGGCTCAAGAAGCTCAACAACAACAAAATAAACAATCCAGTTAAGAAATGGGCAAAGAACTTGAACAGACATTTTTCAAAAGAGGAACTCTGGAGGCTGGCGCTGTGGCATAGTGGGTTAAAGCCTTGGCCTGAAGTGCCGGCATCCCATATGGCTGCTGGTTCTATTCCCGGCTGCTCCTCTTCTGATCCAGCTCTCTGCTATGGCCTGGAAAGCAGTAGAAGATGGCCCAAGTCCTTGGGCTCCTGCACCCACGTGGGAGACCCGAAAGAAGCTCCTGGCTCCTGGCTTTGGATCAGCGCAGCTCCGGCTATAGTGGCCATCTGGGAAATGAGCCAATGGATGGAAGATCTCTCTCTCTATCTCTACCTCTCTCTGTAACTCTGTCTTTCAAATAAATAAAATAAATCTAAAAAGAAAAAGGCGGAACTTCATATGGGCAACAGACACATGAAAAACGCTCAGGATCACTAGCTGTCAGGGAAATGCAAATCAAAACCATAATGAGATTTTATCTCACTCCAGTTAGAATGACTTTCATATAGAAATCAACAAACAACAAATGCTGGCAAGGATGTGAGGGGAAAGATACCCTAATGCACTGTTGTTGGGAATGTAAACTGGTACAAGCCACTGTGGAAGCCAGTATTGAGATACCTCAGAAATCTGAATATAGATCTATCATCTGATCCAGCCATCCCACTGCTGGGAATTAACCCAAAGGAAATGAAATCAGCATATGAAAGAGTTATTTGTACCCCAGCGTTTATTGCAACTAAATTCACAATAGCTAAGATTTGGAATCAACCCAGATGTCTGTCAAGTGAAGACTGGATACAGAAATTATGGTATATGTAAAACATGGAGTTCTACACAGTGGAAAAAAAATGAAATACTGTCATTTGCAACAAAATGGAGGCAATTGGAAAACATTAAACCTAGTGAAATAAGCCAGTCCCCAAAAGACAAATAGCATATGTTCTCCCTGGTTTGTGGTAATTTAATAGAATACCTAAAAGGTAATCTATAGAAGTAAAATTGACACTTTGAGATGTGATGATTTTGAACAGTCCTTGTCTTGAATGTTGTGGAACACTTTGTTTTTTCATACTATTTGTTGAACTCTTTGTTTACTTAGTGTAGGTTTTATTTTATGTGTATTGTGTTAATTAAAAATTGAACTTAGTAAAAAATAAGAATGGGAATAGAAGAGGGACAGGAGGTGTGGGGGTACAGGTGGGAAAGAGGGTAGAGTGGGGAAAATCACTATGTTCCTAAATTTTATACATGAAATGCATGAAGTTTGTATACTTTAAATAAACTTTTCTGGGTGACAAAAAATAATTCAAGGATGAGGTATGAGTAAAGGTCAGCAGAGAAACAAGATTTCTTTGTATGCAAAGCAAAAGTTTACACTTAACAGGGAGTGAGGGCACCTTTGAAATGAGCAGCACTCAGCAAATTTCAGGGTCATCCATTTATATGATCTGGAATTACCTGGGATAGTGTCTCAGGCAGAGTATAATTGAGTATTTGTAAGGGGCAGTGTTTGGGTGGGGCTTTAATACTGCCCTTTTCCTTGCTGTACTTTGGAAATCTCAGAAGTTTCATGATTTCAGGTGCATGACAGAAATAGAAGTATCAGCCATGGTAATTTTATCATAATGACCTTATAATTAGCTAAAGTTCATTGCAGGGATCCAGTTAGCAAAAATGTTGGTGATTTTTGGCAGAAGCCAGTTCTAAGCAGTGGTTTTACAGAAGCTGCTATTTTCAGCTGCACAGAGAGGCAGTGGGGATTAGGCAGTGCAGGCCAAGCTGCAGCCCACAGTGGGCTACAGGGATGCAAGAAGTAGACTGGTCAAGATGTAGGTCAGCTTCTGCTTTCTAGCTATATCTTTACCTACACCACAGTCACTGTTCAATAACTGAAACAGAGAATTGAGAGAAGCTAAAGATTGGTCATGAATGGCTTTAGATAATCCTTTAAACCTCTATTAGTTTTCACACTAGGGGCTGATTAAAAAATATTGGAAAAGATTTCTTCTAGTAGCAGGAAAGGAGATGTGAACTTTATGCTCATTGGCAGAGACAACAGAAACATTCAGGGGTATGAACAAGGTGAGCTAAGTTATTCCACTAAGGAGAATCCCAGGACCCTTTCAGCGATTTCATTTTGCCTTAGATACTAAAATCACAATGGAATTATTGTTCTCCAGATAGCATTAAGTCATGACACTGGGTACAAAAAGAATTTCAGAGCTCCAGAAAGCTATTCTTACCTCTGTCCTTAATGAGTAGTACTATGAGAATTAATGGAAAAACTAGTCTTCCAACAGTACTTTATACTTTGTGTGTCTGTGTGGGTGCAAACTGTGGAAATCTTTACTCAGTATAGAGTTGATCTTCTGCATGTAATTAAAAAAGAATCTTAATGAAGAATGGGATGGGAGAGGGAGTAGGAGGTGGGACGGTTTGAGGGTGGAAGGAGGGTATGTGGGAAGAATCGCTATAATCCAAAAGTTGTGCCTATGAAATTTATATTTATTAAATAAAAGCTTTCTATCAAAAAAGCTATTCTTGCCTCTTTCTTTGTTTTGATGAAGATCATTGTAGATTTTTAGTCTACAGATGTTTGTGGGATGAACAGAATACATGAGAACTGCTTGTTTCTGTTGAAGCAGTTAGGTCTAAGTTGAATGGGATTACTGAACTACCACATTACATCACTTCTGGTTGTATCAAATTTATGTTTACTAAGCACCACAAAATTTTTGTGGCAGTATGCTTTCACCCACAGACTAACACAGAAACATATGAAAAGTGAGTGAAGTGTTTAGCACAACCTAGAAGCATAATAAATGGTCCATTTTACATGCACAGAGAGACTCCTGCACATGTGTAAGGAAATGCAAATGCTTGTTTTTTTAAACAAATTTATCTCTACCCCCAAATAAGAAAAAGCCTTGCCTTCTCTTGTCTTTCCTTCTTTCTCTCCCTCTCTTTCTCTCTCTCTCCCTCCTCTCCTATCTTCTTCCCTCTCCTCTCTCTCTCTCAAAAAGAAAATCCTCATTTTATAAAAAACAGAATTAGAATTTCAGTGATAGGAATAAAGTAGATGATAGATACCATAAATTTAAGGGCACTATTGGAAAAAAATGGTTATAGACAAGTGTAGAATTCTACCATGGATAAAATTGGGTAATTTAGTTATTTTTCCTCTAAGTTACAAATAATGTTAGAATTATAAAGGCAATTGAGTCATTATTTTTTAAGAAAACTTTTATTTAATAAATATAAATTTAGAAAGTACAACTTTGGATTATAGCAGTTTTTCCACCCATAACCACCCTCCCACCCACAAACCATTCTATCTCCTACTCCCTCTCCCATCTCATTCTTCATTAAGATTCATTTTTAATTATCTTTATATACAGAAGATCAACTTAGTATATACTAGGTAAAGATTTCAACAGATTGCACTCACACAGAAACACAAAGTGTAAAGTACTGTTTGAAGACTAGTTTTACTGCTAATTCTCATAGTAAACACATTAAGGACAGAGATCCTACATGGAGAGTAAGTGTACAGTGACTCTTGTTGTTGACTTAGCAAATTGACACTCTTGTTTATGACGTCAGTAATCACTTGAGGCTCTTGTCATGAGTTGCCAAGGCTATGGAAGCCTTTTGTGTTCGCTGACTCCAATCTTATTTAGACAAGGCCATAGTCAAAGTGGAAGTTCTCTCTTCCCTTCAGAGAAAGGTACCTCCTTTGATGGCCCCTTCTTTCCACTGGGATCTCACTCACAGAGATCTTTCACTTAGCTTACTTTTTGCCACAGTGTCTTGGCTTTCCATGCCTGAGAACGAGTCATCTTTTGAAATTGAACTACTGTAAAAATCCTTCATAAGTATTTATGTAACACTCAAAAAGTTTCAAAAATGTTAAAATCTCTGGAGGATTTTGTTGGTTGGTTTTTTGAATTGTTGGTGGATTATCGATTGACTTATATGCTAAATTATGATCTTGAGTCATAATGAAGTCTGACAAACTTTCCTAATATTTAAATATTAAAATGACTTAAATAAATATGGTATCTTGCTACTGATTTGTCTTTAACTAATCAATTATCTTTTAGTTTTTAAAATTTTTATTTGAAAGGCGGTGCAATAAAGATATAACAATGAGAATGCTCTTCTACCTGCCATAGTCAGGGCTAGGCTGGATCAAAGCCAGGAGCCTGGAACTCAATCTGGATTTCTCGTGTGGGTGAAGTATGCATGTACTTGAGCCATCACCTGCTGCCTCTCAGGGTATGTGCTTATAGGAAGCTCGAACTAGAAGTGGATCTAGGACTAAATAAATCCAGATACCTCAATATGGGATGTAATATCCCAAGTAGTGTCTTTACCACCATGTCCCTGAAAGACAGGTATTATTGTCTTTATTCAGCACTCATTCAGCCCCAGATATTTGATATAAACTCCAGAATCTGGCAAAGAGACTCCAATCTCGCATGAACCAGATGTTAGTTACAGTATTTGGGGGTGTTTAATGGTAGAGACGAGGCTGAGGAGGAAAACTGACTTCAGCATGGGAAACAACAGTCAAGACAACAGCTCATATGGTAACAGTCATTGTCACCAGCACCTTGCAGGTAACCTCCAACCCACAGGCTGTCTAATCATGGGTGAAACACCCAGAAAGAATGTTCTGGGTGTGAGCTGGATAATTGTGCACAGAGTGTCCCCAACTAAAAAGCCCCTTCAGCTCCTACCTTCTACATCAACAAGGGAGGCTCCAGAAATGGGATTTCCCATAACTCTAAGGGGGAGGACTCCCCATTTCCTCATGTTCTTATTAATGGGCTGACAGAGCCTGGGAACTCAAAGAACTCCCACACCCATATAACTATCACACTCCTGGAGGTCTGGGCGACCCTGGATGTTGCATGTAAGAGTACTGAATTCTAGCAGACACAGGAGCCACTCGGTTGTGAATTCCCACAATCCATTCTTTGAGGCCCCTATCCTCAAAGAGTGTGTCATTGCGGGAAGTGATGGAAAGGCTCACTCTTGGCAGTTTGCTTTGCTTATCTAATACTACTTAGCAGTCATACTTCAGTTAAATTATGAGGAATTCCTATTGGGGTATATCTGCCAAGAAATAAAACTCTACTCTTTGAGTCCTCACAAACACATCCAGATAATTCTGACTATGCATATGAGCCAATTGGAGATCTCAAGTTTATCTTCTAGAGGCTAAAAGATGATTTAAATTATTGCTACTGCTATGAACTTTTCCCTAAAGTCAGAAACACTAAAGCTATTGCAGGGGACTGACATGACACAGTGGGTTAAGTTGCCATTTGTGATACTGGCATCCCATATGCATGCTGGCTTTTTTCCCATCTATTATACTTCTGATCTAGTTCCCTGCTAATGCACCTGGGGAAGCAGGAGAACATGGTCCAAGTGCTTGGGCTTCTACCCAGACTATTGGCCAGGTCCAAGAGCAACTTTAAAATTCTAGCTAAAGTGGTCATGGCCAATCCACTGGCCCTAGATTACTTACTGGCAGAACAGGGTGGAGTATATGCAATGATCAATAAAATATGCTTCAGTTACTTTAACAACAGTTAGCTTATGGAAAAATATTAAAATGATTTATGATTAAGCCAAGTGATTCAACGATTTTGGAAAGGGAGGTACTTCAGATTCTACCCCTTGGAAAGCAGAAAAAAGTATTCTCTCTTCTCTGACATGATTCTTACACTCCTTTTTGGCCCATATATACACATCCTAACTGTAAAATTTGTCTTTTCTAAAATTCAGCAATTTCATGTAAAAATTATGGTCATGCAGGGATTTCATCTACTACCAGCAACTGGTGGTGAAACTCTAGCTCCTCCAGTGGAATTTCTAGATCAGTTAGTAAGGGATTTTGTTCCCTGGCAAGGCAGGGTTGACAGCCTTACTGATACAATATGAAAAATGGGCTGTCTCCCCTCAACCTCCCTTAAAGATTGGGGAATGAAAATCTCCAAGAGAGGTAATGCTGATATAGGTAAGGAGATAGCTAACAAGGAGGAGATGAGTTTTCAACGCCTTCCCTTCAGCTTCACCTGTGTTACCAGTACTGCCCAAACTTCTCCCCCTTTCCAGATTCTATGAAACCACCACTTAGAACTGCTGCTGGCCAAAAATAATCAATATTCTTCTGGCTGTATCCTTGAAATGATCTTTAGCTAATTATATTTTCATTATAATAAAATTAGTTAAGATTCTCACTCCCATCCTGTTACGTGATACCATAATTCTCCCAAAATTTCCATAAAATAGGCAAGGAAATAGGTGGTACTCAAGTCCAGCCCTATACTTCATCTCTTATTAATATTCAGTTAAACTCTGCTTCAGACACAACTATGGATCCTGTATAAGGATGACCCCAAGCCTTCTTGACTTCAGCTTATCTTTGAATGTGCCCATACTCTTGAACATGTAGTTTCACTTTGCATGCAATAAATCTTGTTTCTCTGTTGACCTTTACCTACCTCTCATCTTGAATTCTTGAATTTCTTGCAACAAAGACAAGACCCTTGGCCCAGCTACTACTTGACAACTGCCTTGTAGAATATAGCCTCCTTTTTTTTTTTTTTAAATTTTGGCCAACATAAAATTCTGTCCCTAAAATAGAGTTTTAAATGTAAGGGAACAAATAATAATTTAATAGATAGTCTTTTGAAAATTTCATCTGCCTTCCATAACAAAAAGATATTTTCATTGGCTTCTAAAAAGATCCAAGCATACCTATAGGTATTAGAAATTTTAGTTTTGTGCTGGCGCCATGGCTCACTTGGTTAATCCTCCACCTGCGGCAACGGCATCCCATATGGGTGCCAGGTTCTAGTCCTGGTTGCTCTTCTTCCAGTCCAGCTCTCTGCTGTGGCCCAGGAGGGCAGTGAAGGATGGCCCAAGTGCTTGGCCTCCTGCACCCGCATGGGAGACTAGGAAGAAGCTCCTGGCTCCTGGCTTCGGATCGGCACAGTGCCGGCTGTAGCAGCCATTTGGGGAATGAACCAGCAGAAGGAAGACCTTTCTCTCTCTCTCTCTCTCTCTCTCTCTCTCTCTCACTGTCTATATCTCTACCTGTCAATTAAAAAAAGGAAATTTTAGTTTTTAAATTAAAAAGCTATTAACAATATTAAAGAGAGAGAATAAGTTATAGGTATCAACCCATGTTACTAACAGCCAGATAAAGAAATAGACAACTAACCCAGCAACACAGGAGTTTTACTTGTTCCCTCCTTAGTGATCATTTCTACAAAGTTCACTGTTCTCATTATTTCTATTACTATCAATTTGCTTTGATAAATTTCTGGCCTTCTATATAAATGGAGTCATATATTTTATATTCACCCCTTTGTGCTTGCCTTCTTTAGCTCATCACCTTCTTCACGAGACTGATTGATGCTGTGTGTTTTGGTATTTGGTAAATTTTCATTGCAGCATGGTATTCCATTGTCATTTATTCATTCATTCAAGTATAGATGCTACCCACAATCTATCATAGTTCTGTCTATCATCTACCTGTATATTTATCTTCTATGTTGAATTGTGTCATGTACCTCACACTGAGTACATTCTGAATTGTAATATTGACTATAAGTGGTGTAAGAAAACTTTTATCATCCATTCTCAAAGTCAGAATGTTTTCCACATTTCATATTTATTTATTTAATTTAGTAAATATAAATTTCCAAAGTACAGTTTATGGATTACAATGGCTTCCTCCCCATTATTTCCCTCCCACTAGCACCCCTCCCATCTCCTGCTCCCTCTCCCATTCCATTCACATCAAGATTCATTTTCAATTATCATTATATACAGAAGATTGATTTAGTATATATTAAGTAAAGATTTCATCAGTTTGCACCCACACAGAAACACAAAGTGTAAAATACTGTTTCAGTACTAGTTATAGCATTACTTCACATTGGACAACACATTAAGGACAGATCCCACATGAGGAGTAAGTACACAGTGACTCCTGTTGTTGACTTAACAATTTGACACTCTTGTTTATGGTGTCAGTAATCTCCCTAGGCTCTAGTCATGAGTTTCCAAGGCTATGGAAGCCTTTTGAGTTCACCGACTTCGATCTTATTCCGACAGGGTCATAGTCAAAGTGGAAGTTCTCTCCTTCCTTCAGAGAAAGGTACCTCCTTCTTTGGTGGCACGTTCTTTCCACTGGGATCTCACTCGCAGAGATCTTTCATTTAGGTCTTCTTCTTTTTTTTTTTTTCCAGGGTGTCTTGGCTTTCCATGCCTAAAATACTCTCATGGGCTCTTCAGCCAGATCCGACTGCCTTAAAGGCTGATTCTGAGGCCAGAGTGCTATTTAGGACATCTGCCATTCTATGAGTCTGTTGTGTATCCCGGTTCCCATGCTGGGTCGTTCTCTCCATTTTTGATTCTATCAGTTAGTATTAGCAGACACTAGTCTTGTTTGTGTGATCCCTTTGACTCTTAGACTTCTCAGTGTGATCAATTGTGAACTGAAGTTTATCACTTGGACTAGTGAGATGGCATTGCTACATGCCACCTTGATGGGATTGTATTGGAATCCCCTGGCATGTTTTTAACTCCACCATTTGGGGCAAGTCCGATTGAGCATGTCCCAAATTGTACATCTCCTCCCTCTCTTATTCCCACTCTTATATTTAACAGGGATCACTTTTCAGTTAAAATTTAAACACCTAAGAATAATTGTTGACATTTCATATCTAAACAAATTTTTTGCTGTAGTTTTTGGTGAATATTCTGTATCAATTAAAGGAAATTCCTTTCTTTTGTTAATTTTCATTTTGGTGAATATTTTTCATTCCAGAAACTGAATTGCATTTTATTCATGGTTTGTATAGAGGTTTGCTTTTACACCTGTGGTCTTACATCTTATAAAATGCAGTAGTATTATTTGGTAATGTCCTTTTATTTATGTTTTCTAGTTTATTTTTGTTATTTTCTTAATTTATTATCTTTATTATTTGTTCTTACTGTTACCACTATTTTTCTTCTTACTCTTTCTTGACTTTAATTGTGTATCTTTTTCTAACTTTATCTTATAAATACATAAAAGATTAATTTTTTAAGGCTCTTCTCTTTCTTAATATGGTAATTTAAGCCAAAGGTTTCCTTCTAAGTACAGTAATAGTTAAATTATATGTCTCATGTGTTGTCTTTATAGTTTAGTTTGAAGTAATTTAATACATATTTTTGTCATCCTTGATTCATTAGTTATTAGAAGTGTGTTTTATTTCTAGACATACGAGAATATCATATTAATCTTTTAGTTTTTATTTCTACCTTTATCCCAATACAATCAAGCAACATATTCAAATTGTTGGAGTCCTTTAGATTTGATGAGTCTGGCTGGTCTATTTTTGTAAATATTGTATGTGCATGTGCAAAAATTATATATTCTGTTATTCTATGATGCATTTTAACAAGACAACATTTTTGTTTTGCTAAAAATTACTAGCAGCCTTGTGAATTTTCTGGATACTTATTTTATCAGTTACTAAAAAGTACTAAGTTGTCTTATTTTGTGGGTTTGCATATTTCTCTTTTTATTTTGTCAGATTTTTGCTTTACATACTGTGAAATCATATTTGGTCCACACAAATTTAGAATTTTTGTATCTTCCTAATGGATGGCCTCATTTCCTTTTGTGAAAGATTTACTTTCATCTTTAGGAATGTCTCTTGCCTTTAAGTAGATCACATGTAACATTAGCATATCAAAACCAGCTTTCTTTTGATGTTTGTGTAGTATTTTCCGTGTCTTTTTTATAGGAAACTTTTATTTAATAAATATAAATTTTGAAAGTACAACTTTTGATAAGTTTTGTCTTCATAAACATCATTTAGTTAGGTTTTGCTGTTCAATTTTTTTTTCAGTGAAATTTTTTATTTATCTACTTGTAAGGTAAAGTGATAGAGAAAGGGACAGAGAGATGGGGAAGGGGAAGTGCAGGAGGGTGGGGGAAGAGAGAGAGAGAGAGAGAGAAAGAGAGAAAGAGAGAAAGAGAAGATATGTGAGAGAGGTATCTTTATTCAATGATTCATTCCCAAAATTCTCATAATGGGGCTATATGGAAGGCAGAAGCCTGAAATGTCATCTCCCATGTCGGTGGCAAGGGGCCAAGTACCTGAGCCATCATATGCTGCCTGCTGGGATGTGTTATCAGGAAGGTGGATCGGAAGTGGAGCAACCAGGACTTGAATGGCACACTGATACAGATGCTGGCATCCCAAGTGGTGGCTTAACTTGCTGCATCCCACCTGCACCTAGGTTTTCTTTTCTTTAAGTTGTAAAGTTTGGTTACAGCACACAGTATTTAGACTACTTATATTTTAATGTAGTTGCTAATATATTTGGATTTATATCCATGATATTAGTAATACGTGTGTTTTTTCTTTGCTACTTATTTTACATTGGTTTCTCTCTCCCTCTTGCTTTCTCTTGGATCAACTGAAAGTATTAGGTCCAGTTCTCTATAAGAGGAGACTGTCAAAGGGGTGTAAGTACGTGTGATCCACCAAGGGAATGTTTTCAGGAGAAAGAGAGTAAAGGGAACAGGATAAGATGGGGAAAAGGCTGAGCTAAGATGTGGTCCCAGGTGGGGAGGAGCTGCTGCTTGATTTCTTGAGGAACTCCAGAGCATAAACGGTATCACAGACTTGATACAGACACTGGCAAAGATGACAAACTCTTTTGGTCTGTGTTATCCATTATCTTTGCCTGACATTTGGGACTGAGAACATGACCACCAGGACAAGCTGTGTCCTCTTTGGTTAAGGGTAACTGTGAGCCAATACCAGCCAACACCCAGAACACTGAGGTGCAGGTACATCAGCCACCTGGAGGGCACTGGGAAAGGTACTGTTTGTGGTAATTAAATCCAGCAAATTTATGTAAACTCCATTTACCTGATGATTTAATATATTTTACTTCTAGTGGTTTCAGGGATTGCTGAAAAGACTGCAAACTGCTTCCTTGGTTTATTAGAATCTACTACAGTTTTTGCAATATGGAGGTCACTAGCCACATGTGGCTACCGAGCACTTGAACGCGGCCCATTTGAGTTGAGATTTGTTGTTAGTATAAAATACACACTTGATTTTAAAGACTTTATACAAAAAGGTATGTTAAATATATCAATAATTTTTTAAATTTATTTATTTGACAGGTAGAGTTATAGACAGTGAGAGAGAGACAGAGAGAAAGATCTTCCTTCTGTTGGTTCACTCCCCAAATGGCCGCTACGGCCTGCACGCTTTGCCGATCCGAAGCCAGGAGCCAGGTGCTTCCTCCTGGTCTCCCATGCGGGTGCAGGGGCCCAAGTACTTGGACCATCCTCCACTGCCCTCCCGGGCCACAGCAGAGAGCTGGACTGGAACAGGAGCAACCGGGACTAGAACCTAGCACCCATATGGGATGCCAGCGCCGTAAGGCAGAGGATTAACCAAGTGAGCCACAGTGCCGGCACCAAATATATCAATAATTTATATTAATTACATATTGGAATTAAATGTTTTAGTTAAAATATATTAAAATTGACTTCGCCTATATAATTTTGCTTTTCTAATATAACTACTACAAAATTTTAAATTACATATGTATCGTGTTTCGATGGGACAAAGCTGTTAATATAAATTGATGCTTTTGCTAGTTCCCAACTAGTACTGTAACTTAAAAATTCCATTCATTCTTTCTCACATTTTGCTCTTGTTACATGCATTTTAACTTTGTATATACAAATGAAGTATCCATTATCTAAAATGCCTAGCACCAGAGGTATTTTGGATTTTGGAATATTTGTATATGTACATAATCTTGGGGATGGGACCCAGACTAAAGATAAGTTTAAATATATTGTCACTGTAAATAAGGCAACCAGGAGCAAGGCTTTAGCCTAGTGGTTAAAATGTCCATGTTTTTGGCCGGCGCCGCCATAGCTCAATAGGCTAATCCTCCGCCTGTGGCGCCAGCACTCCGGGTTCAAGTCCAGGTCGGGGTGCTGGATTCTGTCCCAGTTGCTCCTCTTCCAGTCCAGCTCTCTGCTGTGGCCCAGGAGGGCAGTGGAGGATGGCCCAAGTGCTTGGGCCCTGCACCGCATGGGAGACCAGGAGAAGCACCTGACTCCTGGCTTCGGATCAGTGTGCTGGCCGCAGGGGTCATTGGGGGTGAACCAACGGCAAAGGAAGACCTTTCTCTCTGTCTCTCTCACTGTCCACTCTGCCTGTCAAAAAATTGAAAAAAAAAAAAAAAAAGATGTCCATGTTTCTCATTAGAGTATCTGAATTTGATTCTGGATTCACCGATATAGATCCCAGGAAGCAGTACTGATGGCTTAAGTCATTGGGTTCCTGCCATACAAATAGGAGATTTGACTGAGTCCCCAGCTTTGAGCCTGGCCCAGCTTTGCCTGTTACAGGCATCTGGGGAGTTAGTCAGCAGATAGGAGTTCTCTGTCTCTCAAATAAGAAATCAACAAGTGCAATCAATCAGAAGTTATTTTTACAGTATATAACTAGTAAAATCCAGCTAGCTTATAAAACTCTTGTTAGTATTAATTTTTATATTGGCAACATGGGTGTTATCATTATGATACAAAGAAATAGCTGCTTCATAGCTTCAATACATCTGGATATAACTATATTTTACCCTACTAGTGTTTCTTCACAAATATTAGGATTTACAGTTTTAATTCTAAATTGAATCATTTTATTTATTAACACTGAGAAATATTCATGCTTGTATAAAGAAATGAAAACTGAAAACCAGAAAAAGAAAACAGAGTATAGCAGTACAACCAGCAACCGTGGAACTTGCGATCAGATAGGAAAGATGACCTAATGAGGGCCAAGGCATCATGAAGACGAGCCTGCTATCCATCTGGGAGAAGTTTCTCTCCAGAGTGGTCCTTTTCTACTGCTGAAATATGTTTTCATATGATGTTTGCCACTGCTCCCAGTGCCTTGTTAAGCCGATATTGATGACTCCATTGTGGAGAGATGCAAAAGACCTGGATCCTTGATAACAACATTGGATTGCTTGATCAACTGAACACAAAGGCTTGTTGTGGAATAGGCTTCCTGGATGTTTGGAGTAGGCTTCCTGGATGTTTATCCTAGGTCCTTGCCTCCACATGAAAGATAAGAACTCAAAGCAGAGACATAAATGAAGTACAAGAATGGGAGCAGGTTTTATTTAAAGAGAGAACGCATACAAATTCAGATGGAGTGAATGACGGCAGCCCCACAAAGAGACACAAGCCAAGAAAAGGATCTGTGTTTGTGACCAGAGGTAGTGAGAGGGCACCCCTCAATTCAGTGGTTTCCTTTATTGAGTAGAGGGTGGAGCCCTATCTGAATATTCAAATGGGGGAGCTGGGGCAGTACATCATGAACATGATGGTCTCTGTGAAGGTTTTTCTTGGCCTCTCCATGTGGAGCCCAATGTACACATGATCATGGTGTACTTATCTTCATCAGGTGCATCATGGGAAAGTGAATGTATTGAATTGGTATACAAGAGTGCAGAGTTAGGGGGCAGGGCTAGAGACATAAACTATTAGATACCATTCAGCTCTTTGTTCCCTGACTGCCTGCATAGCCCATGTCAGGCTGACTTACATGTTAGGCAAATAAAAGATGAAATAAAAGATGTCTGTGTTTTTAAAAGCCAACTTGAGAGAACTCTGTTACTGGCCCAGATATCCAGTGGAATGACTGTATGAGGAAACTGGAAAAACAGCAAAAAGAAGGAAATTTAGTAAGCCTATTGGCAAAGGAAATATGATGACGCAAGTAAATCAGGCTCTATTCTGAGCCAAGCATGGATTCAGTATACACAGAACCATTTGGTAATTTAAAAATAGGAATGAATAAGTGGATATTAAAATCATATAAATTTATCAGAAAGGGTAAAGGTATTAAAATACATACAAGCCCCACTGGATGTCCTGTTTTATTACATTTGTTTTAGTAGGAAAAACAGCAGAGAGAATTTGTCATAACAGTGTGCTGGGACAGAAAAATCTCCCTATTAATGGGAATTCATTCATCAAGTCAACATCTGTGCAGCTTTATATATCCGAGACACTGAGGTTGTAAGAAGATGAATGAAATCACGGTTCCTGCATTTAAGGAGCTCCAGACTATTTAGGATCTGAATCTGAGTTTTTCAGGTCAGAATTTTCTCCTAAGACATAAATAGGAAATTTACCTCTGAAAGCCATATTGTTTATGGTTTCCTTGGACAAACATCAACTTGTGTTATGAAATAATATGTAAGATTGGATGAAAGGTGTCAGCCAGTTGATAATGGGCAATTTTTGGTCTTAATTGAATTAAGATAATGTTTTGATTTATTAAAAAAGAGTAGCTAACAGCTAATATTCTCTACTTGCAGTGTTTGAATGACTAAATTGTTCCTGGAGATTGGGTCAGTATTTTTTCCTCAGTTTTTATTGCTTACATAGGATTACAATTTTTTCAAACTGACACTGTATGGATTATTTTTCTTGTTAATATTTTTAAAAAAGATTTATATATTTGAATGGCAAAGGTATAGAGAGACAGGGAAGGAGGGAGGGAAGGAGAGAGAGAGAGAGAGGTCTTCCATCCACTGGTTGACTCCTCAAATGGTCACAATGGCCAAGCCAAAGCCCAGTACCTGAAACTCTCTGGGTTTCCCATGAGGGTTGCAGGGATCCAAGTACTTGGGCCATCTTCCACTAATTTCCCAGGCACATAAGCAGAGAGCTGGATCAGAAGTGGAGCAGCCAGGACACTAACTGGCACCCATATAGGATGTCAGCATTGGGGGCAGCAGCTTAACCTGTTATCCCACCACTCTGGCCCCTTTTTTTTTGTTAACATTCGTAAAAACTCCTACTGTAGCATATTGAACAAAAAAATCTCAACCTTTAATGAAAAAAGATCAAAATTTCCAGAAAACACTAAATGAGTTAGAGTGTAAAATGAAATGGATAGTTAAACCAATTTTTGAGTCTAAAAGTTTGGGATTTAGGGTTTTGGATCGTAATGCCACCTATTTTTCAGTGTTGCCATTAGATTTAAGTGTCAGAGATAGGCAAATGAGGGGGTATCCATCTGAGCATGTGAAACTGCTTTGAGATTCATGAAACCATGTCTTATGAGCAGATGATACATGTCATCACAACGAACTTTCCTTTTCTGAGCCTGTGTCTTCAGAAAATACTACTGGGAACATTCAGAATACTCAACAGTCTCTCTCCCATATTTTTTGGACCCTCTAACTGATTCTCCCAATGTTAAAATTCCAGATGCTTGTTGGAGTAGCTGATAATTTCTCTTCATTTTTCCCCTCTAAAGCATAATTCCTGTGTTCTTGGTATTTATATGCCATTGAGAAGACCTTAAAAAATCATGACATACATAGAAATGATCTTCAAAAGTGCACAGAAAATGTGTAGTATGAAAAAAAACTATGCATGAACTTTTGTTTTGCAGTGGAATGAATTTGCCATTTAATTTCATTTTCTCTTTTGAAGTACCCTCACATTGACACAATTATTAGCTCTTTCTACAAGGTTATAGCCCACAATTTGTGCCAATTAAGACACTGTAAATTAACTAAGTCATCCGTGCAATTCAGTAAATATTTTCTGAGGTCTTCTATGCAGTGCTTTAGCACAGAATATCGCACAGAAGCAGACAAAGTCCTTGCCCTTTTGGAGCTTATCTTCCACCAAGAGAGAAAGGCAGGCCAACTGCAAACAGGTAAAACAAAGAAGCATATAGTATCAGGGAGGTGCAATGTGGAATTAACCAAGTAGGATGGAGAGTGATAGGGATTGGCATGAAGAAATGTGGGTCCAACTAAAACAAGTGAATAGTATGAGTTTCTTTAAAAAATTTTAAGTTGTGATTTCTAAATTTTTATTATAGCTTCTTAATATCTATAATCTCAGGAATATATTATGCAGAAGTTATCAAACAAACCTGCATTTAACCCTTCATATAGTACTTAAGTAAATTAAAAGAAATTTTGTGGAAAATTAGCATATTTTTTCTTTAGAGATTTGTAAATCAGAAAGAATTTTTGCTAGATTGTGTTCGGTACATTTATGGAAAATTCAGTGAGCTTTTGTTATAAGTCTTGTTAGCTTCTTGTACTCTTGACTTCAGTAGAGTTGGAGATCATTTAAAAGCTGGAAAAGACCTATTTTCCACAAATGCAACCAAATGGAAACTGGTGGTAGAAGCATATTATCTTCACATAGCCATTCTGAGAAAAGCAATGAAATCAAGTTTTGTTTAATGCAGATGTGCCATCACTAATTTTCCATTCAGAGAAAGACGATGTACTTGATGGTGGTCTAGTGCACACACACACAGATGTACAGTGTTACTGTATGTAACCCAGCTGACCACAGAACCCTTGTGTGGCCATGGAGATCATGTTTTCTTTGGAAGTGGCAGAAACACTGAGGAAATCCATGGTAAATGCTTCCACAGTAAAAATCTCTACTGTTCTTTTGGCCACAGAAGAAGGAGTTACGATTACAGTTGTCTACAACTTCAGGAAGTGGACTGCTCTTATTATTGCAGAGTCTCTGAAATATTACCAGATTTGTCACTGTTTCATGCCATGCCAGTTGGAATGAAGGGTTTTTGATGGGAAAAACCACTGCCCAAGCCTTTGCCAAAAATGATGCAAACATATCCCAAATGACTCTGCACAGAAACTGAACTTCTTTTTTTAATTTTATTTTTTTGACAGGCAGAGTTAGACAGTGAGAGAGATAGAGAGAAAGGTCTTCCTTCCGTTGGTTCACCCCCAAAATGGCCACTACGGCTGGCGTGCTGCGCTGATCCAAAGCCAGGAGCCAGGTGCTTCCTCCTGATCTCCCATGCGGGTGCAGGGCCTAAGCACTTGGGCCATCCTCCACTGCCTTCCTGGGCCACAGCAGAGAGCTGGACTGGAAGAGGAGCAACCGGGACAGAATCCGGCGGCCCGACCGGGACTAGAACCCGGGGTGCCGGCGCCACAGGCAGAGGATTAGCCAAGTGAGCCGCAGTGCCGGCCATGAGACTGAACTTCTTGTTAATGTGTATGGCTATAGATTTGATCTAAGATATTCATTTATTGATTAATATAAAGGAAATGTTATCTTCTTCAGTCACGGCAAGGAGTGTATTGCTTTCAAAACATATGAGAATTCTTCAGAATGTCCTCAATGGTGGCCAACTTTTTCCCTTTGAAAGAAAGAAGACACATTTCTTTTTCTTTGTGAAGAAACTAAAAATTATGGAAAGCTGATTGGGGAAAGAGAATGGGTGATCAAGTTGGGTAATTTTTAAACTAAAAACAAGAACAGACTAACATAAAGTAGCAGACTTTCAAATACAGTTGTGAATGTGGTGATGGGAAGAGCCCCGGAAATATTTTAATCAGTGAAAGCATTATTGGAATTGTCCCTGAGGAAAACTTTGGTAGATAACCTTCTGTGGCGTGGCAACATTTTGGTAGGCATCACAATCACTGTTCATGTGAAGGAAGATAACATGGAGCAAGGTAAATTTATCAAGGTTCCAAAGAGGGGAATGTGAGAGTGGAGGCATTACTCCTGACCAGGATGTTAGGAAAAATTATACTGGCAGAGATGAATTAGATTTTGCTCTTAAGTAATGGATAAGATTTATTTATTTTATGTAATTTTATTTGGGAGGCAAAGAGAAAGGAAGACAGAGACAGAGGGGGATGCACAATGCTCCCATCTGTTGGTTCACTTCTCAAATGCCTGCAATGGCTGGGGCTGGAACAGGCTGAAGCCAGGAGCTGAGAACTCCAACTAGGTCTCCCACATTGGTGACAGGAATGCTACTACTGGAGCCATTACCTGCTACTTCCCATGGTATGCATTAGTAGGAATCCGGAATCAGAATCAGAGCCAGGGCTTGTGAAAAAACACTCCATCCAATATAGGATGTAGGTTTCCCACTAGCTCAAATATTCATTCATAGGTAAATTTTAGATTTATAGAAAAGGAAATAAATTCCACCCCATGGATGAAAACAAGAGGAGAAATAAAGGCTGTGTGTGTGTGTGTGTGTGTGTGTGTGTGTTTGAGAGGAAGAGAGAGAGAGAGAGAGAGAGAGAAATAGGAAGCAATCAATTTGATTGAAGTAATGTTTTCATGTAGGAAAGAGGTAAGCAATAGGGATTACAAATTATATCAGTATTAAATTAGGATTTGAGTGCCAGACTAAGGGCTCTGATTTCTATGATGGTCACTGGAGAGACACTAGAAGTTGTTGAGTAGATTCACAGTGTAGACAAAGTAGGACAAGAGGTAGATTCAGCTGGTAGCAGTATGGATTGGAAAGAATGAAGGAGAAAGAGAGGCTAGATAGGTCTCTAATGGCAGAAGTGATGTGAGTTGGAAAGAACCTTCATTATGATGGCCATCAGATGCTGTTGGATGACAATGTACATGCCTCACCCCAAGATGTGATACCATCCAACTAAAGCATAAATGCATATTGATAAAATGCATTTAGAAGCACATAATATTTCAATATATTTTACTATCATTTATTTGTGCAGTAAAACAAAATAAGAAAACATAAATTTTGCTATGAGGCAACCACAGTAGAGATTTCAAAAATAAAAATGTCTTACTATGCCCCAAGTATTTTTTGTAAAAAAAAAAGTGTAAATATCATGTTGTGCTTTATTATTGAAACTCTTTTTTAATATATACTAACTGGTAAACTTATTGCTAGCTAACTAGTTACTAGTCAAAACTAATTAAAACTTTACTAGCTAACCTTAACTAATAATTACTACTAGTTCCAAAGCATCATGCTCAAAGTTGTGAAGGAGAAAGTGGAGATCACAAATAGAAATTGCCTTTAGCCTGGTTAGTACTTGGGTGGGAGAAATTGCCTTTGGGGAATTTACTGCCTGGGAGGTGGCGGCAGAGGAGAGAGCTACACCAGGTAAGAAGAAGGCAAGTGCTAGGGGGCTAATGTCTAACTAGAAATAGAAAGCTAAACAGGTTAGTGAGACCACACTTATTTCTTCAGACAGGAGAGTTGGAGAAACGACACTTGAGCTTGACCAGAAAGAATGTACAAGATTGGCCCTGAAGCTCTAGAGAGGGAAAGAGTTTTCTTATACATTATTGCTTTTCATTTACCATTTTATGAAAAACACAAGAATTCTGGAATTATTTTGGCAGGAAAAATATACCTCTCCTTTTTGGCTTGCACAAATCATTCATTCATTATAACAGGATATTGCTTTAATAAGGATAAAACTTACAGTAAATTTTTAACACAGTTTGTACTATCCAAGGAATAAGGAATGAAAATCTTCTAAAATGTAAAAGGAAAATTAAATTATGTGTCTCCTAAAGTAGTAACAAAATAAAGAATGTAAAGTCTGGAGACAGATTGCCTGAGTTCAAATACTAACGCTAAACATTACCAGCTGTGTAACTGGCTAAATGACAAAACGTTTTTTTTTGTTTATAGCAGTTTCCTTATTCATAAAAAGGGGCTAGGCTAATATTTACATTGTAGGTTGTTTTCAGATAAAATTACTCACCCACACATAAGGGGCTGGCATTAAATTTACCCTAGGTATAAGCTAATAAAATAGGCTGTTACTGCGTCACAGGTGTTGGGAGAACCCGGGAGGTCCTGAGTTGGAGACAGAGTGTTTTGTTATCGATGGTACAATAAGCAGCGGGAGCAGGTTTGTATCAGCTCCTTTGGCCTCCAAGTCTTCGACATGATTAAGAGGCTTCAGAAGATATAATGCAGATAGAGGGTTTGTGTTGCAGTCAAGGAATCCTGGGCTTGGGAAACCTGCGTCTCTTACAACAGGCAGTAATTAGGCCTGCTCTTTTTCCCAGTGGAAGACATCACCTCATTCCTCAGGCTTATATGGTGCAATTACTACCCTGAACATTGATTTAGGTAAAGACTGGTAAAGCTCTTGCATTATTGGCATAACCAGAAGACCTATTGAAGTAGAGAGAACCATGAAGGACTGCCTTCCTCAACAACATAAAACATATAGCATCCTTGATGTACACAAGCTGAGTGCTCTCTGTGGCTCTATCATTGTTACTGAGAATAATCTACATACTCTAAAACACAGTGCTTTAAAAGACTATTGGGGCTGGCGCTGAGGCATAGCAGGTAAAGCCGCCGCCTGCAGTGCTGGCATCCCAAATGGGCATGGGTTCAAATCCTGACTGCTGCACTTCTGATCCAGCTCTCTGCTATGGCCTGGGAAAGCAGTAGAAAATGGCCCAAGTCCCTGGGCCCCTGCACCCATGTGGGAGACCTGAAGAAGCTCCTGGTTCCCGGCTTCAGATCAGCACAGCTCCTACCATTGCAGCCATCTGGGGAGTGAACCAGCAGGTGGAAGATCTCTCTCTCTCTCTGTGCCTCTGCCTCTCTGTAACTCTGCCTTTCAAATAAATAAATCAATCTTTTTTTAAAAAAGCCTACTATCGTGATATAATCAAACATTAATTTACAATTTGAGTTTTGCAATGTTTAATATATATATTTAAGTAGAAAGGATTAGAGAAATGTGTTTCATACAATCACATACATCTCAGAGATTCACTTGGGAGAATCTGAAACTTTATATTTCATCAGTAACACTTAACTGCTTTGGTCCATTATTCAAGCTGAGAGAAGTTTAAACACCGTGTCAATGTTTTATTAAGTAACCCAAGTAGAATAATTAGGATGTAAAAATAACCCCAATTAATCTTGAGTGGATGTTCTGTGAGGGAATATAGGCTGCTATGACCATTGATGCACAGTAAATTATGTCTGAGTTTTTTTCCTTTTGATTACCATGTTTTAAGAATTCACAGTTTTGGAATGTTTCACAAGTGTTGCACACATGTGAAAATGGAAAACCATCAGGAAGGTGGAGAAGGAAACCTGAGAAGGACAAAGACATTACCAACAAGTATTTGGAAAGGAAAAGAAAGTTAGGGATCACTTAGGGAGAAGGAATGACAAAGGGAAAACAGCAAAGTTAGATACTGTTGGGAAAGGAATAATTTTGGAATGTTGAGTGTTTCAACCATTAAATCTCAGACAGAAATCACATTAGGGAGATTCTTGATGAAAAAAAAAACCAAAACAACTTGGAATAAAAAACTGTGACTCAGAAAGGCTGCTAAAATGCTTAGTTTTTGGAACTTATGTTTTACAGAGATTGTAAGAGAAAAGGGAAGGGCTATTTGCACAAATTTTGATGAACAATAATGACATTATAAGCAAACATGAATTCTCATTTGGAGGATCCAGAACAGGTAAATAGAAGGGTGTGCCGACCAGAAGAGACAGTTTGACCACAGCATCACAAACTGCCTCAGCTGCAGTTTGCCTCTGTCTGCTCTGGTTTCGGCTCTTTCCTGCGGCTACGTTTCTGTGGCTTCTATGTACTCTGTTTCACACTACATTTAAGATTGACTCATCATTAATAACACTTTTTGGATGCTTTGTACTGGAACTCAAAATCTTAGCATGCCCAGATTCAGAGGTGAAGTCTTAATGGCTGGGCTGTAGGAGACACGATGAATGTTATGTCAACAGAGATTATTTTCAAAAAATGAGCTGTGAGTTGGATTTCTGATGTTCTGTTATGTAACTGAATAGCAACTCCATTTGCTGTTTTCATTTTATATAGGGGTATGATAAACATAAAATTAGAAATCCATATATGTAAATGAAATTTGAAAAACAAAATAAACAACTAGGACTTTATTAAACTAAAAAGCTTCTGTATAGCAAAGGAACCAATCAATAAACTGACAAGGCCGTCTGTGGGTTGGGAGAAAAGATTTGTTATTCATATCTGATAAGAGGTTAATATCGAGTTCACATAACTCAATATCCAAAAAAGATAAAAAAAAAACCCTACCATAATAAAATACCTGATTAAACATGGGCAAAGGACCTGAATTGATATTTCTCCAAAGAAGACATAAAAATGATCACCAGGCATATGAAAATGTGCTGTTTATCCCTAAATGCCTGGGAAATGCTAATTAAAACTAAAGGAGATAAGACTCCACATCTGTTGGGATGGCTATTATCAAAAAGACAAAATATAATACATGTTGGTGATGGTGGGGAGAAAAGAACTTCGACCACTGTTGGTAAGAATTAAAATTAGTGTAGGCACTGTGGAAAACATCATGGGTATACCTCAAGGATTTAAAAACAGAATTATTGTATTATCCAGCAATAGGTAAATAAATATATATTTGCTATTTAAATAATATATAAATATATATTCACTATTTAAATAATATATAAATATATAGTCACTATATAACATAAATATATAAATGAAATCAGCACTTTGCAGAAATATCTACACTTCCATTTTCTTTTCTTTTTCTTTTTTTGACAGGCAGAGTGGACAGTGAGAGAGAGAGACAGAGAGAAAGGTCTTCCTTTTCCATTGGTTCACCCTCCAATGGCTGCTGCGGCCAGCGTGCTGCTGCTGGCGCACCATGCTGATCTGAAGCCAGGAGCCAGGTGCCTCTCCTGGTCTCCCATGTGGGTGTAGGGCCCAAGCACTTGGGCCATCCTCCACTGCCTTCCTGGGCCACTGCAGAGAGCTGGACTGGACGAGGAGCAACTGGGACAGAATCCGGCGCCCCGACCAGGACTAGAACCCAGGGTGCCAGCGCCACAGGTGGAGGATTAGTCTATTGAGCTGCGGTGCCAGCCTGCACTTCCATTTGCATTATAGAATTACTGCAATAACCAAGATAACAACCTAAATTTTCATTGATAAATGATTGTGTAAGTTTTCTATATACACACATGTATACACATATGTGAACACACATGCACACACACATATACATGCACATACATACATTTACAACTGGCTATCACTTTGTTTTAAAAAGGGAGCTCTTGTCAGTCAGACATAGAAAAACACTGTATAATCTCACCCTTATATAGAATATTAAAAAGAAAAAGTTGAATACATACAGAATAGAATGGTGGTTACCTGGGATGAGAAGGGTGGGGAGAAAAGAATGGGGAGATGCAGGTCACGGGGTACAAAGTTGCAGTTATGTAGGATAAGGAAGTCTATAGTTTTAATGTACAGCATGGTAACTGTAGTTACTAGTATTGTAATGTAAACTGGAAATGTGCTGAATATATTTTAGGTACTCTGTTTTTTTAAAATATTTATTTATTTGAAAGGCAGAATTACAGAGAGTCAGAGAGAGAGAAAGAGAGAGAGAGCGAGATCTTCATCTGCTGGTTTACTCCCCAAATGGCCACTACAGCCCAGCTGAGCTGATCTGAAGCCAGGAGCCAGGAGCTTCTTCCGAGTTTCCCACTCAGGTGCAGAGGCCCAAGGACTTGGGCCATCTTCTACTGCTTTCCCAGGCCACAGCAGAGAGCTGGATCAGAAGAGGAGCAGCTGGGACTTGAACCAGCGTCCATATGGGATACCTACACTGCAGGTGGTGGCTTTACCCTCTATGCCACAGGGTTGGCCCCTTAGTTACTCTTATCACAAATAGTGAGTGCTGTGTGAGCTGATGGATACGTTAAATTACTTGGCTATAATAAGCATTTCACTATGTACAACTTCATTACAACATCATGTTGCACACCTTTAAAAGGTAAACAAAAACAATTTGGGCTTGTATCCATAGTTCAGTGGGCTTTACTTAGTGTTTACACTTTCTTCCAAGTTTCCTATTAGCATTCCTTATTTTAATATGCTAAGTCATCAGTGGAAATTAGCTCATTGCCATCAATTATTAAAAAATACTACCATGAATCAATAGGCAGAACAATGTTACTATAGGAGTGAGAATATAGTTGAATGCCCTTTACTGACTGTCTGGGATCCTCTACGTGAAATGCTTCCTATGACATTTTGTTTTTATTATTGCATGCATTGGCCATAATGCACTACTTTAAAAAACTATTTGCGCTCTTTATAGACTAAAGGAGAAACAAAAGGCAAAATTACAAACTCAACAATGTTCCTGTATAGTGAGATCCAGACTAAAAGAACTCAAAGAATGACATTGTGATATCTATGTGTGTGTTTTCTGTGCATGTGTTTATGCACACTTGGCCTTTCTACAAGTGCCTATGCATATTAAGTACATCCACATCCTTTCCTGCATCAGCATCTTAGAGACATGCTCTTCCCATTCACACTCTTGCTTCTGATCTGGGCTGACTAGACCAGGACTGAACAACAGACTCAATTTGTGCTGATCAGGTTTCCTCTCTTCCTCACAAGAACTGGAGTTCAGCTGCTGAGAAGCAGGCAGTGAGATGATGGGTGGTTATGGGCATTAAATGGACACAGCCTGTGTCAGATTAAATCAAAGCCATGGCACACAAAGCAAAGTGGAAGAGAGGGTTTGAAGGCATAAATAACCTTTGGAATCATGCAGAAAGGCAGGTGATATGATAAGCCAGCTCCAACGTTATGGAGATGGAACTTCCAAACTGCTGACAGTTCTGATAGAATGCCAGCAAGCAAGTCACATTACTTCTCTGCTTCTGTGTGTGTGTGTTTTTTTTTTAATAAATAGGTTAAACCTACAATTCTCTGTGGTTCTTCTATGTTTATCTATTTGTTCTCCAAGACATGATTGTCTCAGGTATAACCCATTTAAGAAAGATTAATCTTCCCTTCCAGAACCAGTAATAAAATGAATCATTGATGTCACTCTACCTCCATTCATCTAACAACTATTTATGAGCGTAAATGTATTTAGGCATTGTGCAGGTGTTGTGGATACAATGATGGAAACAGAAAAAGATTTTACTTTATGGACCTTATGAATGAGATGCATTAATTAATTATTCAATTGCCTAATTATAGATTTTGGTAAATGCTTAGGGAAAAATGTAGAGAGCTAAGACAACACCCAACTAGGAGCTTGGTTGTTCTGGGGTGTGGTGAGATCCGGTTCCTCTGAGGGAGTAACATCTGAGCTTGGAAAATTGAAGGATAAGTAACAAAGAAGTACAATGTCCCTTGCCTAATATTTAGCTTTGGCAAAAGTCATGGAATTCCTTAATAGTTACCATCAGAAGATACTTGCACCGTCACTTGGAAATTTTTATTATATGCTATTTTATTGTGGTTTGGCACACAGAAATCCCCAAATGCAGGAAAATACTGTGTTATGGTACAGTCCAAGAAATTACATATCATAGGGAGACATAAACCAAACATTTTGATGAGAAATTTTTCCTGTATCCCACAAAAAGAATAGCAATAGAAATGTTTACATGTGTAAATGAGTAACAATTATTATGAATGCATATGTATAAATTTGCAATACTTTGAAAATTTTTTTTTGCTTCTTCCACTCACATCCACACCACATCTGTGCACTGAGTTTTTGAGCAAATTCAATGTAGTGTTTGGCTGGGTACTAAAGCTTAAATTCTTTCTGCAAATATTGTGCATATGGGTGAGAAAATTGTCATCCTAGACAACTGGCCTCTGGAGTTACTGTTAGGACCTATTACCATAGAGGAATAAATGATTAATTCCAAAAAACCTAGTAAAATTATGCACAGTAGATTCTCTAATCACCTGGCAGAATTTCATTGCCCAGCATTCCATCAGACTGGCACCAACTTTTATGAGCACTACTTCCAGGACATACCAAACTGACAAAACCATATATTGTAAATGAATGGCTTTGACTAGCAACTTCCAAAGGGGCTTCCTACATGCTCAGAACCATGCTATCCCAGTTGATCCGCTCCTCCTGACGAGTGGCTTAAAAGGCGGACCCTCACCCACTGCTGAGCCTGTTGGAACTTCACTTTAGACCTCGCTATTTTGTCTCTTCTAAAATAAAGTCTTTTCTGACTTGACCAGATGTCTCTATATCTTATTTGGACCCTGAAATTCTAAACCTAATGTTTTGGTGCTGAAACCCTGGAAAATGATTCTGAAACCACCAGTCCATGGGGAGCCTTCAACTCTCCACTGCACTTTCCACATGTCACAGCTGTCATGATCCTGGGAAAGGAGGAGAATCCTTTTGAATCTCCTCCTGAGGACCTTGCTGCACTTTTGATCAATTGTCTGTCCCAAAGTCCTAGTGTTAGGTCAAGTTCCCTTCAGCAGTAGGGGGGGAATGGTCCCTTTCTGCTCAACTTCTCTAGCCTCAGGGATGCCTGCAGCATATCCTGTTTTTTTATATTAAAAGATTTATTCTATTTATTTGAAAGGTAGAATTACATACAGTGGTGGAGCCAGAGAGAGAGAGAGAGAGAGAGAGAGAGAGAGGATCTTCCATCTGGTTTACTCCCCAGATGGCTGCAATAGTCAGAACTGAGCTGATCTGAAGCCAGGAGCCAAGAGCTTCTTCAGGGTCTCCCACGTGGGTGCAGGGGCCCAAGGACTTGAGCCATCTTCCACTGCTTTCCCAGGCCATAGCAGAGAGCTGGATAAGAAGTGGAGAAACTGGGACTGGCGTCCATATGGGATGCCAGTGCTTTAGGCTGGGGCTTTAACCTACTGTGCCACAGCACTGGCCCCACAGCATACTCTCACTGTTTTGAGGGAGAGAGACCCAAGGACACCATCTCTATCCCTCTTCTTTATGCTGTTTTTGATCTTTATCACTATCTACCCCCACCACTACCTTTCTGTGCAGGAAAATTGCCCTCATGACTGCCTAAGGATTCACTTCTTAGCTGCCTCCTCTGTAATATCCAGTTTGGCCACAATATAAACTAGACAACAATAGTCAATGGCCCTAGAATGGGGCCTTTGATCACCAAATTCTCTGATACTTAGACAAGGTCATCAATCACAATGGAAATTATCCGAGTCCCCCGTGCATAGGCATTCTTCTGTCTTCACAATTGTTCCTCACTCTTCAGCTCTGCACCACCTCCTCAGGGAAAAGATCAAACCCTTAAGCCCTGAGATTCTTAGGACAGAGAGCAGGCTTCTGACCCCTGGACCTCTGAAGTCTGAGCGTGACTTTGATCCTGCTGGTCATGCCCCTCTGCCTTGTCATCCTCCTCCTCATGCCACCTGAACTTCCTCTGTGGAATCTTCTTCAACTTCCAAGTCTTCGCGTCAGTCTCCTTCTCCTCGCTCCCTCCCATTCTCTGCCTTTATTACCCATTGAGGATCTTGACAACTGCTCTCAGAGGAATCTTCAGTTCCTTCTGAACCCCATCCCTCCTCCCCCTTCTACCCATTCATGCTCATAATAGCTGTCTCCAGCTGCATATCCCCCATTACCTGCTCCTATCTTGTCCCTCTGTGAGATAGCTGGTGGCTGGTGCAGATGGTATCATTAATGTCCACATCCTGTTCTTTCTTCCTCTCATCTGGCTTGAATCAAAAGGCAAGTAGGTTCCTACACCACAGTCCCCACCCAACACACCAAGGAATTTCTATACCTTGCTAACTCTTAAGCCCTCACTTATCAGGATGTGTATTATTTCCTTTTCAGCTACACCCAAATTAAAGGCTGTAACTGGGTTGTTGCCACAGACTTTGCCAACTCCTTTCACATATAAGACCCAATCTGACACCTTATTGGAACTGATGCAGTTCTTCCCAATGACCTCAAATGGAATTATCAACCCAATTCCATGAATTGAACAAAAATGTCCCATTTCTTAACCTGTGTATTACAGAGAATGAAATGTGTTGACCTTAAGGCTATAAACATAAAATTCAAAACTTGATGTAAATCCTGTGGCTTTTATGAGCTAACTCATAATATACCAATATATACCAATTAGATTCAAATATACCTCAAATATACCAATTTAGATTCAGAGTTGGAGTGGGGAGACTGTACCATCGCATTTATTTCCCAGACAACCCCAGATATCTAAAGAAAGCTCCAAAAATTTGAAGATGGGTCCTAGATCCCTCCAATAGACCTCATAAAAGCTTCTTTCAGGGTATTTAACAATATAGAGGAGAAATTTAAAATTCAAAAGGTACAAAGAGGTCAGGCTAAACATGTTCTACTTGCTTCTACACTTCAAAGGGACCAGACAAAAACCCATGGCTGATGCCCTTCAGAACCTCTGTGACCTTTCTTCAAGTGCATGAAGGAAGGCCATTGGACAAGAGCTTGCCCTAATCCCTGGGTTGTTCTGGGGCCATGCCTAGTGTGTTGAGTCAGGAGATACTGGAATTTGAGTGTCCCCACCTCTCTCAAAATGGAGTCACTCCTTCCAACTCCAAACCTGAGCTGGGATTATCCCTTCCTGACATCCTTGGACTGGCTGCCAAGGACTGATGAGGTTGTGGTTTGAATGTCACCACCATTGTAAGGTGCAGATCCTAGGGCTTTTTTTTTTTAACTTTTATTTAACAAATATAACTTTTATTTAACAAATATAAATAATTTATTTATATAATTATAAATTATATATTATAAATTATATAAATTATTTAACAAATATAAAATTACAGTGGCGTTTTCCTCCCCATAACTTTCCTCCTACCCGTACCCCTCCCATCTCCTGCTCCCTCTCCCATTCCATTCACATCAAGATTCATTTTCAATTATCTTTATTTTTTTTTGTATTTCTGTCACTTTTATTGTACTTGCCTTTTTTTTGCTTCCTAGTGCAGTATCTTTTTCTTTTTCTTTTTTTTAACTTTTATTTAATGAATATAAATTTCCAAAGTACAGCTTATGGATTACAATGGCTTCCCCCCCATAACATCCCTCCCACCCGCAACCCTCCCCTTTCCCACTCACTCTCCCCTTCCATTCACATCAAGATTCATTTTCGATTCTCTTTATATACAGAAGATCAGTTTAGCATACATTAAGTAAAAATTTCAACAGTTTGCTCCCACACAGAAACATAAAGTGAAAAATACTGTTCGAGTACTAGTTATAGCATTAAATCTCAATGTACAGCACACTAAGGACAGAAATCCTACATGAGGAGTAAGTGCACAGTGACTCCTGTTGTTGACTTAACAATTTGACACTCTTGTTTATGGCATCAGTAATCACCCTAGGCTCTTGTCATGAGTTGCCAAGGCTATGGAAGTCTTTTGAGTTCACTGACTCTGATCATATTTAGACAAGGCCATGGTCAAAGTGGAAGTTCTCTCCTCCCTTCAGAGAAAGGTACCTCCTTCTTTGATGACCCGTTCTTTCCACTGGGATCTCACTCGTGGAGATCTTTCATTTAGGTTTTTTTTTTTTTTCCCCAGAGTGTCTTGGCTTTCCATGCCAGAAATACTCTCATGGGCTTTTCAGCTAGATCCGCATGCCTTAAGGGCTGATTCTGAGGCCAGAGTGCTGTTTAGGACATCTGTCATTCTATGGGTCTGCTGTGTATCTCACTTCCCATGTTGGATCATTCTCTCCCTTTTTTATTCTGTCAGCTAGTATTTGCAGACACTATTCTTGTTTATGTGAATATACAGAAGATCAATTTAGTATATATTAAGTAAAGATTTCATCAGTTTGCACCCACACAGAAACACAAAGTGTAAAGTACTGTTTCAGTACTAGTTATAGCATTAATTCACATTGTACAATACATTAAGGACAGAGATCCTACATGAGGAGTAAGTGCACAATGACTCCTGTTGTTGACTTAGCAAATTGACACTCTTGTTTATGGCATCAGTAATCACCCTAGGCTCTTGTCATGAGTTTCCAAGGCTATGGAAGCCTTTTGAGTTCGCTGACTTTGATCTTTTTTAGACAAGGTCATAGTCAAAGTGGAAGTTCTCTTCTCCCTTCAGAGAAAGGTACCTCCTTCTTTGGTGGCCCCGTTCTTTCTGCTGGGATCTCACTCACAGAGATCTTTCATTTAGGTCATTTTTTTTTTCAGAGTGTCTTGGCTTTCCATGCCTAAAATACTCTCATGGGCTCTTCAGCCAGATCCAAATGCCTTAAGGGCTGATTCTGAGACCGGAGTGCTGTTTAGGACATCTGCCATTCTATGAGTCTGCTGTGTATCCCACTTCCCATGTTATCCTAGGGCTTTTTAAGGTACTAGGTAAGCCAATCTTCCTCCTCCTAGGCACAACAGCAATGTATTCAGTTTTATAAAAACACATGGAACCCTCAATATTTTCCTCTGTCTCTATTATGGGGTCATTGAACAAAATTTCACAGTTGCTCAAGATTCAACTTCTTATTTGCTTAATTGGATTTACTATCTTCAATCATAGCTTTCTTATTGTACCTGCCAATCTGATAACCACTATTTGAATGGTGCATACTGGCTAAGCTACACTCTTATTATATTACAAAACTCTGACTCTCATCTCCCTACTCTCTATTTACTAATACCCTCTCCTGAGACTCCAAGCCTTCTACAACTTCTGGATTTCTCTTCCAGCCAAGTAAATACCTGCATCTGGGTCATCCAACATGCGTTAGTTGCCACATCCTCAAAAATGTTCCTTAAGAATCCTGCCTTGTTCCCCAACAAACCTCAGTATCTCTTCAACCCATAGTTCTTACAAGAACTTCAACAAGTAATCACTAGACTGCCCACCAGCAGGACTACTTAAGTCAACTAACTTCCTTTCTATCACCTCCATTCTTCCTGTAAAAAGTCTGGATGGAACATATGGTTGGCATAACATTTATATATCATAAATAAGCCTATATCCCCCATAATTCCAGTTGTACCTGATACACCATTTTCTCTTATATTCTATACCACACAACTCAACTTCATTTTGATGCTTGCTTTGCTATCCCTCTTGACCCTTCTTATCAAGATCTTTTTTTTCTTTTACCTGAATATACCCCTCTATTAAAACTTCTCAACAGCTAACCTGGACTATACTCCCCAGGGATTCAGGACAAGCCCCCACTGCTTTGATCAGGCATTATCAAATGATCTCTGCTTATTGTCCTTACAAACTAGCACTCTTCTCCAGCACGTAGACTATGTCCTCCTATGTATTCCTTCCTTAAAGCTATGTATTTCTCAGACTATTCAGCTTCTTAAGTTTCTAGCCTACCAATGATATTGGGTTTTCCCCCAAAAGGGTAAGTTTTTCAAAATCAACTTCCTCTACTTGGGATTACGCATTATACCTACACACAAGGGGCTTAACAAAGACTGCAAATCTTTAATTGACCAACTCTCCATTCCTCAGTCAAAATCGGACTTTGTCTTTCCTGGGATTGGCCAATTTATTCTACACATGGATACCCAATTTTGGTCTTAACACTAGTCTCCTATATTGGGTAGGCTCTGGAGATCCCCAACACTCCCTGTGAATCCTCAGTACCTATCAGGATGGCCTTTAGCCAATTAAAAATGGCCCTCATTTCAGCCCCAGCCCTTGCTCTCCCAAATCTCTCCAAACCCTTTCATTAATACAGTCACAAAACGGAGTTTCTCATTTGGACTCCTTGTCATGTTTTCTGGCCTCAATTTCCATTCGGTAGCTTACTTCCCTACACAGCTAGATAAAATTGTGTTGAGTTGCTCAGTCTGGTTCTGTGCTCTCACTGTAGTCACACAGTTAATATTAGAAGCTCAAAATTAGTTCTTTCTCAAAATCTCACTGCCCATGCCTCACATCTTATTCAGATCATTTTATCCCACCAGGCCATCTCTATGATTTTGACTACCATTTACAAACCCTTAATGACAGCCTTCTACAAAACCCCAATGTGCAGAGATGCTCCTTTCATAATCTGACCACGCTCCTTTAAGCCTCTGCATTATTCTTCAGAAGAAAAGATATATTTGCACTTACAAGGAGCAGTTACACAGGATGGCTTACTTCTTAAGGATATCCAGGTAATAATTCCCAAACAGAGGTCATTTGGACTTCTCACCCCTCTTCACGATCAATATCATGTAGGCAATAAACTCCTTACTTTTCTACTTTCACAATTCATAGATTATCTTTATTTCTCCTGTGACCTCTTTGCTATCACTCTCTTGTCAGAAAGCCTTATCTCATGGCCATCTCAGACCCACCAGATCAGAGGGCAGGACTGGAAAACAGACTTCACCTGTATGCCTCATGTCAAAAAGATAAAGTATTTGTCTTTGTAGTCACCTTTTCTGGGTGGTTGGAGGTTTTCTCTTGCTCATCAGAGAAGGCAGATATGGTGGTAACCTTAAAGATATCGTCCCTTGATTTGGTCTCCACCTCTGTTTAGTCAGATATGGTCCAGCTTTCATTTCTAATATTACCCAGGGGATATCCATCACCCTAAACATAAGCTACAAAATCCATATCCTCTATATCCCACAATCCTCAGGAAAGGTGGAAAGAGCAAATGATCTAATTAAGATCCATCTCATAAAATCATGCTCCAAACCCAAACCACCTGGTCTTTTCTTCTTTCCATTGTGCCTATGCAACTTCACATCACACCTTGCTCCCCACACTAGCTTAATTCATTTGAACGCATGGATGGCTGCCTCTTAATGTTAGGCAAATTTCCCTCTTCACCTTCTTCCTTTGGAGACTTCATTCCAGCATTAGCCCAGACCTACCAACTTCTACACTGTTTTGCAGACTCTTTTGTCCCTAAATCCTTACTCCAGCACCTCTACAAGTTAACCCAGGGAAGTGGTTCTATGTGAAAACCCAGAACTCAAAGCTACTCCAACCCAGTTTTAGTGGGCCTTATTTAGTCTTTTTGACTGCCCCCACCATTGTCAAGTTGTGGATTCACTTTTCCTTATTAAAACTCATCTTGGCCTAGGAAGATAACAACTAGAGTGAGGTCCTGAGGAAGTGGTGATTACAAGTCCTGACACCCACTTCTTTTTGTCTCATCACTGTTCTGGGGAAGAGGAAGACATATCCACTCACAAGACCATGAGATGTTCCAATGTCTGACTCCAGACAGTTCTATGATCTTATTCTGACCTGAATGCTGCCAGCTCCCCACTCCACATCCAATCAGAACAAAAACTCCTTACCATTGCCCTATTTTCTTCCTCTCCAGTCCCTACAAAGGGCTTCTTGCTGTGCATCACTTTAAGTGCACACTCAATTTCACATTCTTATTAAAACAGAAATACAAGTCTTTTTTTTTTTTTTTTTTTTTTTTTTTGACAGGCAGAGTAGACAGTGAGAGAGAGAGACAGAGAGAAAGGTCTTCCTTTTTGCCGTTGGTTCACCCTCCAATGGCCGCCGCGGCCGGCGCGCTGCGGCCGGCGCACCGCGCTGATCCGATGGCAGGAGCCAGGAGCCAGGTGCTTTTCCTGGTCTCCCATGGGGTGCAGGGCCCAAGCACTTGGGCCATCCTCCACTGCACTCCCTGGCCACAGCAGAGAGCTGGCCTGGAAGAGGGGCAACCGGGACAGAATCCGGCGCCCCGACCGGGACTAGAACCCGGTGTGCCGGCGCCGCTAGGCGGAGGATTAGCCTAGTGAGCCGCGGCGCCGGCCAGAAATACAAGTCTTAACAGGATCGCTGGCTATGCCTTTCCCTATGCTTCTCTGCCTACACCACAGTCCCCACCGCACAGCCCACCTGGGTCAACATGAGAACACTTGTCTCTAGTCAAATGGAAAAGGGAGTAGCACTTTTAGATGTTGCAGAAACTCTGCTCAAAAATTATCTTGCAGCTCAAAACTGGGATATTAGGCATTTTGAGGACTACATGTCAAGCATTACTAAATTCCCTTATATCAAAACATCAATCCTTGAGCAAGTCACCTCCAAATGGCACTCCTAGCCAAAACCCTTTTTTATACCACAAGGGGCCCCTTCTGGGGCAACATCACCCTGGAGGATATTCTTCTTGAAATTTGTGATGTAATGTGCAAGATTACTGGCTCTTCTAACCACCTGTCACATTGGATAAATTAATATACTTCCTCCAGGCTAATAGCAAATTCATGTAACCTGTCTTGATCTCAGGCTCCCCCATCCTCTATGCTCAACTCTTTTACCCCTAACTCCTAGTTTTGTATAAGCTGTTCTTCTATATGGCATGGGTTCTTTTCCTGGCAACTTACATCAGAAACTCAGATGTCACAGTGTCTGCTTCCAAAACTATGAACCTTCTACTGATTAGCTCCTCATAGATACCCACCAATATTTTATTCTTTATGAAAATAAATGATCAAGAGGAAACCTAAGTTAGCCCTAACATCCCCCCACAATCCCTCATAGGCACCGCATTAGTATGGACTCTCAACATCTTGGAGAACAAACCAAGAACAGCACAAAGCTCTTATGCATTCATCTGCCAACTTGCATGCAGGAACAAGGGGTCTTTTTCCTTTGTGGGGCCAAAGTTACCTCTGCCTCTCCACTATCTCAACTGTAAGTTGTACTTTATTTTTCTCTCCCAAATGTTAAAGACTCCCAATAACCAACCTCTACTGGTTCCTCTAACCACAGGTATTTACCATAAAAGAACTGACGCCCTGATACCCTTCCTAGCCAGTTCAGGAATTGCTGCTGGGAAGGACATGGGGGTAGGAACTTGCCACGTCCTTCTCCTACCAGACCCTTTCTAAAGCTAAGTGACATATGTCAAGGTCTTTTTTCAGATTCAAGTCATAACCTTACAAAATTGACAGGGCTTGGATCAGTTAACAGAAGAAAAAGCAGGGGGTGTACTTATATTTAGAGTAAGAATGTTGTTCTACATCAACCAATTCAGCCTTATCAGGGATGCTGCTCTCAGGCTGGTAGGCAGGACATCCACAATTTGACAGCAGATGTCTGACCCTTGGAATAACTGGCTTCAAAAGTCTCTCTGGCTGGGGCCAGCGCTATGGTTCAGTGGGTTAATGCCCTAGCCTGAAGTGCCGGCATCCCATATGGGTGCCTGTTCTAGTTCTGTCTGCTCCTCTTCCGATTCAGCTCTCTGCTATGGCCTGGGAAAGCAGTAGAAGATGGCCCAAGTCTTTGGGCCCCTGCACCCACACAGGAGACCCAGAAGAAGCTCCTGGCATCTGGCTTCGGATCAACACAGCTCTGGCTGTTGTGGCCATCTGGGGAGTGAACCAGTGGATGGAAGACCTCTCTCTATCTCTACCTCTCTCTGTAACTCTTTCAAATAAATAAAATAAATCTTAAAAAAATCTTTCTGGCAACCTTAACTTGAACTCCTTCTTACTCTATTGTAATGATTTTTCCTCTTGTATCCCTGGAGCCACGTATCCTCTCCAGTTCCAAAAGCAATCCATTCATTCAATGGTCAAACACCTCACTCAAAGCCATGCTGACATCTTCCTGCTATGAGGTGTCCAGTACCTGCCTTTGCTCCAATGACTTAGTCCCAGAAGAGGTAGGAAAGAGGAGCCATTGCCCTGTCTATGTCCTATCTCCGTGTGAAGCAGCCACTGAGATCATCTTCATTCCTGTTTCCTGGTTTCCCTTCCCCCAGAATCCCTTCCATATAACACCAAAAGTTTTCTTTATATATATATACATATGTGTGCAAACTGGATTTGTTAGGATATATTAGGCTGTTGGGGCACAAATAGTTAATTACAAACACCTGATAAAATTAGTCACAAATATATAACCTTAACAACCTGGCAGAATTTTATTGCCCCATATTCTCTTGGAAAGGCACTGAATTTTATGAAAACCATTCCCAGGACACACAAAACTGACAAAACCATATATTGTGAATAACCAGCTTTGAGAAAGAACTGCCAGCTGGGCTTCCTACATGGTCAGACCCACCTTATCACAGCTGTTTGCCTCCCCACCCCCAATCAGCTTAAAAGGGGGACCATCACTTGCTGCTGGTCATCCTGAAGCTTCACTTTGGAACCCACTATTTTGTCTCTCCTGAAATAAAGTCTTCTCCACCTTGACTGTCTCTCTGCCTACTTTGGACCCCCCAAATTCTAAACATAGCAATCACATTTATAAAACAAGAGTGTCAATTTATTAAGTCAACAACAGGAGTCACTGTGTACTTACTCTTCATGTAGGATCTCTGTCTTTAGCGTGCTGTACATTGACATTTAATGCTATAACTAGTACTTAAACAGTATTTTTCACTTTATGTTTCTGTGTGGGAGCAAACTGTTGAAATCTTTACTTAATGTATGCTAAACTGATCTTCTGTATATAAAGAGAATCGAAAATGAATCTTGATGTGAATGGAAGGGGAGAGGGAGTGGATAAGGGGAGGGTTGCGGGTGTGAGGGACGTTATGGGGGGGTGGGAAGCCATTGTAATCCATAAGCTGTACTTTGGAAATTTATATTCATTAAATAAAAGTTAAAAAAAATAAGTTTTAGCCTTTAGCTACAATTGTGTCTGTACAAGTTTAGGCATCTCAATAAAAATCAATTGAATATGACTGAAAGATACTAGTACTGAAAGGTTTGCATGTTGTTTGATTCAAACATCCAAGTTCAGGACATTATTAACACCACAGGTGTCGAGGAGTGTATGATGGGCTTGTCAAACTAAATAACCAAGAGATTCTCCAAAGCTTAGGAAGATTATTCAGAAATAGCCAAGCATTTCAAAGATAATATATGTAAGCGTAGTGAACTATGAGGATATTTAAAGAGGTTGAGACAAGGGGAATTTTGAAAGGCAAAATGAGGATGATTACATAAGATGATTTCAAGGACCACTAATAAGCATGGCATTAGTTCAGGGTTGGACAGTACTTGCTGGCAATATGCTTGTTGGGCACGTAGACTTGCAGAAGTATTTTTATGTAAGGTTGCAGTGGTCTTTGTGCAAGGATGTGGTTTGGGAAATTTTTTTGTGATAATTCTTGTCATCAGGCATATGTGCATGAGATCTCTTCCTGCAGAACCTCCCAGTTTTATTATTATTTTTCTAATGGATTGTCATGAGCAACTCCATTTTGATTCTGAAAATTTCCATAGACTTAACTTTATTCACCAATAAAATCACCATTTAATTGATAAAAGCTGAATTGAACAAAATGGCTGAGTACCTCCTAGGGGCTATAGATAGATAAATTAGACACAGGAAGGCAAGCAAACTATTGGAGTGGTAAAATGAAAATAGCGATGTGGCTGTCATAGGGGGGAGAACAGCACGACTTCCCAGAAGGGGTGACTGCTGGGAGAAATTTGCTGCCTGGGAGCTTATAAAGCAGAAAAGGAAGGCAAGGGCTCCAAGTGGTGATGCAGTGGAGAAGCAGCTTGTGGTCATCAGGGAGGAGTTCAGTTGTTAGAAGCAAAAGTGCCCAGTTATCTGGGATCCGAGAGGGGCTGAAGGCTGGCAAGGAGGGAGGCTGGCTTTATTCTCTAGTCTAAGTGATAGAAAATTGCTGTAAGATTTAATTAGAAGACTAAATCACACTAGAGCTTAGCACTCTCTCTGAGGCAGGATGAATTTGCTTGTGACGACAACAGAGACAAGAAAGCAGGTTAATAGGTGAGAGCACAGTTCCTGAAATCAAAACTAGGAAATTATATCCCACAGGTCAAGTCCAACTATCTATTGCTTTTTTTGGGGACTGCCCATGAAATAAGAAAGGCTTTTACAGACTGGGATTTTCATTTGACTTGATGATCAGATAAACTCATTTTGAACACTTATTAAGCAAAATCTTATAGCTTCTTGCCAAAATAATCCTGCTCTTCCCATTAGTCGATGTATATTACAAATTTCCCCAGTTATTATTGTCTTCTAAATATTATTAATAAATAATTTGTGGATATTTGTATTTTCCTTTTTATATAGGCACATGGATAATATTCTTGATTTTTGTCCTTGGCTGGCGCCGCAGCTCAACAGGCTAATCCTCCGCCTTGCGGCGCCAGCACACGAGGTTCTAGTCCCGGTCGGGGTGCCGGAATCTGTCCCGGTTGCCCCTCTTCCAGGCCAGCTCTCTGCTGTGGCCTGGGAGTGCAGTGGAGGATGGCCCAAGTACTTGGGCCCTGCACCCCATGGGAGACCAGGATAATTACCTGGCTCCTGCCATCTCAGCGTGGTGCACCGGCCGCAACGCGCTGGCCGCGGCAGCCATTGGAGGGTAAACCAACGGCAAAGGAAGACCTTTCTCTCTGTCTCTCTGTCTCTCTCTCTCACTGTCCACTCTGCCTGTCAATAAATAAATAAATAAATAAATAAAAGATTTTTGTCCTATGGCCCATGCAGCCCAAAATATTTACTATGTGGCTCTTCATGGTCAGCTTCTGATCTAAATGAGAGACAATGAGGGCAGCAGGCAAGGAGAGTTGGAAAAGGATATCCAGGTGTAGTGGCTGTACGAAGATGTTACTGGGCTAGGCATGCATGCATTGATTTGAAAACCGAAGAGTATGATCAATACATTTTTACCATACAAACAAAACAGTAAATTGTTCAAATCATTTGTAGTCAATTGTAATGTCATTAAATTGTGAATTAAGATCACTAATATGCATTAAAAATTTTTATCTCATTTTCATCAAGTTTCAAGTTTTAAAATTCATCTATTTTGAATTTTTAATTCACCTTCATAAGGACATAATTTCTTGTTTTGTTTTCAAGTGTTATTTAAAACAATACAATAGTGTAGATAGAGGGGAAAAATGAAACATAAAAAGATACAGTGAAAAGATAACAGATAAAATGATACAGAATAAAAAGATACAGTGAAAAGTGAGTTTCTATTTCACGTTGATTTCCTAATCCCTCAATCTCCAGAGGCAAGTTATTTTGCCAATTTCTATACTGCATATCCACGAATATCTAATGAGTATTTGTAGACAGCTCCATTTTCTTCTACTCACACAGTAATGATTTTCACATACTGTACTGTATCTTCCTTTTGCCAGGTAATATAATTTGGAATTAGAGAAATGCCTCTTTCTATAGCTCTTTCTTATGAATAGCTATGTATTATTCTGGTACATGGATATTACAATAAATAGTGGTTATATACATTATTGTGCACGTGTGATAAGATTTCTATACTTGATCTTAGTCGAAAGGCCAAGAAGCAATATGATAAGATTTTTATAAGAACAAATTTCTAGAGGTAAGAGTTCAATGCCAGGATTTTTATGTATGTTACATTTGACAGATCTTGTTAAATTGATCTCCGAAAGTTGAACTAATTTATACCATCACCAACTGTGTACCATAGTGTATATTTTCTTAACCCTTCCAAAGGAGTACAATAATCAACTTTTAAATATTCTTCAGACTTACAAATGAAAAAAACAGCTATTTGCTTGTAGCCTTATAGTGCATTTTCCCTATTAACACAAAGTTGAACTTTTCATATATTTAGAGGTCATTTTCTTTCTTTTTTTTTGAATTATCTGTTCATGTTCTTGGCACATTCTTCTATTGGGTTCTTTTTTTTTCAAAACTTGTTTATTTATTTGAAAGGCAGAGTTAGAGAGAGGCAGAGGCAGAGAGAAAGAGAGAGAGATCCTCCATCAGCTGGGGCGATCTGAAGCCAGGAGCCAGGAGCTTCTTCCAGGTCTCCCACATAGCTGCAAGGGCCCAAGTTCTTGGGCCATCTTCTACTGCTTTCCCAAGCCATAGCAGAGAGCTGGATCAGAAATGGAGCAGCCACGACTCCAACCCGCGTCCATATGGGATATCAGAACTGCAGACAGCAGCTTTACCTGTTACGCCACAGTGCCATCCCCTCATGGTTTGTTTTCAAAATAAAACAGTACTTGAAAGTACCATGTCAAGGAAAGAAATTCTATTCAAGGAGCTGGCACCATGGTACAGCAGGTTAAAACACCAGCCTGCAGTGCCAGCATCCCATATTGGTGCTGGTTTCAATCCTGGCTGCTCCATTTCTGATCTAGCTCCCTGCTAATGCACATGGGAAAGCAGCAGAGGATGGCCCAAGTGCTTGGGCCCCTGTACCCATGTGGGAGATCCAGAAGAAGCTCTTGGCTTTAGGCTTTGGATTGGCTCAGCTCTGGCCATTGTGGCCATTTGGGGAGTGAATCAGCACTCTCTCTACCTCTCTCTGTAACTCTTTCAAATAAATAAAATAAATCTAAAAAAAAAATTCTATTCAAGCCAAATTTCATAGATGGGGAAAAAACATTCAAAGGTTTTAATGACTTTACCAGTAACAAGAATTCTCTTCATTTAGCTTCCTTTTATACTGTGTTCTATGAGACATCCATTTATGTCTATGTGAACTATAATCAGTGCTCCCTATTGATTAATCAATTATTGGCCAAAGTCTAAATTAATAACTTCAGAGGTTCAGATTCAAGGTAGAAGCAAAAGTGAAGTAAAATCCCTTTTATATAATAGGGCTAGTCTCAAGATATGTGGAATAATAATTAAAAAAACATGGAAAACTGGCCAATTTCAGTCCATGTGGATCAGGTGACAATAATGCAAAAAAAAACTTGAGAAAAAATGCAATTTGGAGATAAAATTATGCAATCACATGCATACTTTCATTTTAGTAAATTTTAGTAAGTTCTCATACTGCCCTGGAAAAGCGCATGAAATAAGATATTGCTTTAGGTCAAAGGATATGTTTAATTGAGACAGAAGCTGGATCACTGAGCTGCTTTCCTGTGACCTGTGTTCTTTGCTTCTATATTAAGTTTTATGAGCTTTACAACATAGGCTAAAATCCAAAGTAAATCCTTGGAAATGTGAGTCTGAGAGTGGCACTTCGGTGCTTCTTCTGTCACTGAAAAAATGAAAGTGATCCAGACACACACTTTGGTAGACACAAAACTGGCCATAGACACCCAGGAGCATGAAGCTGTTGAACTAAAGGAGCCCTAAAATTCCATGCTTACATGAGAGCTCCTACGGGGAGAGCGATCCATGCTCTGACATGCAGCCCTGTGTGGCAGTTAGGGGTACAGAAACTGCTTCTTCCTACACAGCAAATGCTATTGAATGTCTTCCGAGGGAAGTGTGCATGTGTGTATCTGTATCTAGCTATCTACCTACCAACCATCTAAGAAGCAGAGAGAGTGAGAGTGGAGCGGGGGAGAGAGACAGAGGGAGAGAGATGGAGCAGGGGGGAGGGAGAGCACTCCCATCTACTGTTTGACTCTCTAAATGCCAGCAATGGTTGGAACTGGGCCAGGCTGAAGCTATAAGCCAGGAACTCAGTCCAGGTCTCCCATGTTGGAGGCAGGAATCCAGCTGTCATCATGCCTTCCAGGTATGCGTGCATCAGCAAGAAGCTAGAATCAGGAGCCAAAGCTGGGTACTGAAGCCAGGTAGTCTGATGTGGGATGCAGGTGTGCTGGGCTAAATGCCTGCTCCCTCATGGATATCCTTTTGGTGGAATCCAGGGTATTGAACCCCTGTCATCACTAAAGGAGCATTACTATAAATGAAACTATAGTCATGCTAAGAATTGCCTGCTTTTAGCAGTGATATTTAAGAAAAAATAAACTGGAAGCAACACATATATATGATCTTCTCTGCTAAGTAAAGGCTTTGCTATGGATTCCAATAATTGGGCGGTTATTCTGATGTTTCTCCTATAACAGAGCATTTGATATCATTAAAGACATATAGAAATTTTGTTGAACTAAATAATCCTTTATGCATTTTAAAATTTAGACATGTGCCTTTTTAGACTCTTTTAGTCGTTTATGCTTCCACGCTTAGGCAAAATTTGGCCTCAACCCACTACTTGATTTCCTCTTCTCACTCTGCTGAATTTAAGAAGCTAAATTTTCCCTTGTCAGTTTGCCATTCCACATGTGTTGCCTTCAGAATACTTTCTGGATCAATTTAGACAACAATCAAATGCTAATTTTTGAATTTCCCAGTAAGAGATAGATTTTGCTTGGCCTATCGCATTCGCACTCCTGGCTTATCATAGTTTTTACACAACAAGTTGCATTTTATGGGCTCCATTCTCCTCTTCCTCTCCTTTCCATTTCTCACCACCCACGTGGACATTTAGCATCCTCTGCTTTGCTGTCTGACCTCTGAGACTCCTGGGCCAAAGCAGCTCCCTGCCACCTCCTGCAGCCTTCACACGCCACAGCTCCCATCTTTACTCTTTTAACTGATCAGGAACCATTCAACGTTCTTGGGGGCAGCATCCCAAGATAATTTAAGGAAGTGGCACCAGGACTGTCCTGTTGAGGATATCTTAAAGATGTTCAGATTGCTTGTAGTGTTTGCTCTTGCTATTTTCTCAAATTATTTAAATTGTCCTTAGATCTCCAAGTAAAGTGGTTAAAAGAGAAATCTTGTATCACAGAAAAATCTCATCTTGTTTCCCTCTATTTCATTTTCCCCTGCAATTATTTCATATCTTTTTAAAACAAAAATCAAGTCCTGTCACTCCTCTGCCTTAAATGTCCTCTGGTTCATTTCCTTCTTCTAACACAAATCTTGAATTTGCTTTCCAGAGCTTTCACAACTGTTCGTGATTGGTGTTTCTTTCCCAGGCACTTATTCTCCACTTCAGTCCTCTGAGAAGTGAAGCTCTCTGGACACAGAGCTCGGCTGTGGAGCCTGGTGACCCTGATGCACTGGTGTAGCCTTGTGCTGGTCACTTACCTTCTTGTTCTCATCTACTCTTTGGGATAATAATTCAACATATTCTTGGTGTGATTATGAAGATTAAATGGGATGACATATGAAGGGAAGTTAAAACAAAGTCTGACATACAGCAAGTGTTTGCCGTTTAAGTTTCATTTCAGTTCTAAGATGGTATGGTCTTTGCCTCCAGCTGTTTGTGTAAGCTCTTTCTTCACAGAACTTTCTCTTTAATAAGAATGCTAAAGGAAAAAATCCCAAGATATCCTAAATCGTAAGTGTCAGAAAATGGAGGAGATAGAAGAGAAGTTAATCAGCTAATTGCTTCAGAGCAAACCAATGGCATGCTGCTCCATGTTCCTAAAGGTTTGCTAAAACCTTGGCTTTCAATCCCAGGACATCAACATTCAAGGCACCATCCCATTCTGCTTACGCCACTGCCAGTCCTGAAGCAGCAAGGACTCCTGCTCATGGACTGTCCTCCTAGTCCAAGACTTCCTACTTTGTGTTGTCCCACGCTTATTCACAGCCAGTGTAGGTTCGATATAAGCAATCTATGCTTTCTTCTTCCAAAAATTTTATCATAGGGGCAGGCGTTTGGCCTAGTGTTGTGAGACTGGTTAAGAAGACACTGCAACCTTATCAGAGTTCAGGGGTTCAGTGTCCACCTCCAACTCCTAACTACAGCTTCCTGGCAATGCAGACCCTGGGAGGCAGCAGGTGATGGCTCAAGTGGTTGGATCTCTGCCACGTGGGTGGCAGGCCTGGACTGAGTTTCTGACTCTCCTGGCCTAAGTCCCTTGGCCATTGTGGACATCTGGAGAGTGAACTAGCATATGGGAACTCTGTCTGTTTATCTTCCTGCTTCTCATGTAGATAAACAAATACAACTCCAAAATGTTATTATAAAACATTCTGGCGTCTTAGATTTAGCAAATCTTTCCAACTGCCACCTGGCCTTAATTCTGGTGGCTCAGGGAAATTGTTCCAGGATTTTTTTTTTCTTTCTGGTAAGGATTTTGAGTAGCTCAAAAAATCCTTTTATTTCAGAGATCTCTTGATCTTAAGAATTTTGGTATAACAATAATCACAGATTCTGAGTTCCAAATTGCTTTAGTGCTTTAGCAGAATTTGCTGCTGTTTATTGGTAGAAAGGTCGCATGCATTTAAAATTCATTGAAATATTGATATCCTTTGGCAAAATAAACACTCAATTAGCCAAGACTTACTTATGGCTCCTGGAGGTAAAACAGAGTTAGGTTTCTGTATGTCTTTGGTTACAACATTTTTTTGTCAGCCAATTGAGAATTAAATGCTCCAAAAATCCCACAAGGCATTCAGGAGAAACACCTACTGAGACAGATCCAGAAGAGTGGCCAGGCACAGCTATTAATCTTGACAACCAGACCAATTTGATTTAGCTGATGTGCACAAAGTTCTGTTTTATCTTAGTTTTCTGGAGCAACTCTAGGCAACCGTTTAGTCTTTATTTGTATATTCTTTATCCATTCACAGAAATGCCTTCCTTTTCCCCAGTAGCGTCTTTTCAGATACAACACTCTCCCAGACTTGAAGATGTTTTGTATATAATTCTATTCTAAAGAATCTTTCTCTGTCACTCTGCCCTTCAAATAAATAATTTTTTTAAAACAATTAATCTCCAGCCGGTAAGAAATTTTAGTCTCCTACTCCCTGCCGACTCCCTGAACCGCAGTCTTCCTTTTCTGGGAAAGCCGATGGGTTCTCAGTGTAGTACACACATTCTGACTAGATTTGACCCATCTGGGATACTGTTTATTATGCACTGAAAATCACTGGGATTGTGTCACTCATTTTGTGCCCTGAATAAATCTTATATTTACCTTTTGGCCTATCCTGTTTATTTCTGTTGCAACAAACAGTACCTAACTTTGTTTTCAGTGTGTTTGTTAAAAGATACCTCCTTTAAGAACGGGCCATCAAAGAAGGCAGTACCTTTCTCTGATGGGAGGAGATAACTTCCACTTTGACTATGGCCTTGTCTAAATAAGATCAGAGTTGGTGAATTTAAGAGGCTCCCATAGCCTTGGCAACTCATGACAAGAGCCTCGGGTGATTACTGATGTCATAAATAAGAGGGTCAATTGTTAAATCAACAACAGGAGTCACTGTGCACTTACTCCCCATGTAGGATATCTGTCCTTAATGTGTTATACTATGTGAATTAATGGCATAACTAGTATTCAAACAGTACTTTATACTTTTTGTGTCTATGTGGCTGCAAACTGTTGAAATCTTTACTTAGTATATACTAAATTGATCTTTTGTATATGAAGATAATTGAAAATGAATCATAATGAAGAGTGGGATGGGAGAGGGAGTGGGAGATGGGATGGTTGCGGATGGGAGGGAGGTTATGGGGGGAAAAGCCGCTATCATTCAAAGCTGTATTTTGTAAATTTATATTTATTAAATAAAAGTTGAAAAGAAAAAAGATACATCCTTTAATATATGTTATTGATTCATTAAGTTTGAACTCATGACTAACAGTGTAGCAACTAATGTCTAATCCCCCTAACAGATGTGTTTTTTCCATAAAGTACATCACGGCATTCTTGCACTTAGGAATCCTAGACAGCAATTCAGCCTTATGCTTTGCGCCTGTTTTGAACAGCAAAATCACCAATAGAGATCCGAAACCAGAAGGAAGAGTGTGTCCTTGTTTCACCTCAGGTGGGAATGTGTGCATCTAGCAACTAATTTTTTTTCCAGCTGTGCACATCTGTAAATGACCACAAAATCATTGAGTATGGGTTTGAAGTTACAAATAAATTTTAGCAAGCTGGCAAATTTGCAAGGTCAGAATTTGTGAGGATCAACTGCACTCATATCTATGGACGTTTCATACAGATTTCTAGAAGAGATTTTTATAAATTCTGCTTTAGCTCTTACAGTCAGTTCTTCGTGACTTCCATGAGAAAAGTTGCCAATGTTTTGAACAGGCCCTTCTGCTCACATGCATCCCGTTAGTTATAAAAGCTTTGAATTCACCTTCTGAGAAAGGGAATGCTTATTTTTACTACAGCCCTGAAGGAGAAAGGGACTACTCATGTTGAGGCCAAAATCAATCTCTCAGTGCAGAAAGAGATTTGGGAATTTATAGTTAGAGCAAACAGGGCAGACTTAGGTGAAACAAAGCGACAGCATAGGAAAGGGGAGGGGAGAGTCCTTTCAGCATGTGCCCTCACAAATCATGGCTTTACATACATTGTGAGTCCAAGATGTGTGCTGAAACGTCATCAAGGCATGCTGTTTAACATTAGAGTGCATCATAAGGTAACTCTCCAGTCAGTCTGAGCGGATCTGCATAGGCTGAAATTACAGAGCTGATTGCAACTGATTCTGCACAGTTGTATCAGGGACCCTGGAACGAGAGCTCAGATTTGTTCACAAAAACAACTACTTTGGACTTGCAAGTTACTATGCAACAGATATGCAAAGGACTCTTACAGCATGTTAGTATGTCAGGCAGTCCCTGGAAGCAAGGCTATGAAAACTATGGTTAGGAAAATTATGATAGAATTACTTTGAAAATTTTGATCAGAGACAGGTGTTTGGTCTAGCAGTTAAGGCATCGGTTGGGATGCTTGTATCACACATTGGGGTTACCTGGGTTTTGATCCCCAACTCCTAATTCCGGCTTCCAGCTGGTGTGGAACCTGGAAGACAGTGGTGATGACTCGAGTGGTTGGATTCTTACTTCCCATGTGGGAGACACGGATTCAGTTTCCAGCTCCTGGCTTCAGCCCTGTGGCCATGCAATCATTTCAGGTGTGAACCAGCAGGCAGGAGCCACCTCCTCCTTGCTTCATTCCCTCCGCTCCCTGCTCCATTTTTCCATTGTTTTCTGCTTGTCTCTTTTTGCCTCTCAAATAAATAAATTAAATAAATAAAAATCCTGATCAAAAGCCATCACGCGTCATTCCAAAGCTGACTGAAAAAAATGCAGAGAGGGACTGGCATTGTGATACAGCAGGTTAAGCCACTGTCTGCAAGGACATCATCCTATATTTGAGTGCAAGTTTGAGTCCTGGCTACTCTGCTTTCAATCCATCTCCCTGCTAGTAATGCACCTGGGAAAGCAGCAGATGATGACCCAAATATCTGAGTCCCTGCGACTCACATGGGAGAGCTGGATTGGATTCCTGGCTCCTGGCTTCAGCCTGGCCCAGCCTCAGCCATTGTAGCCATTCAGGGAGTGAACAAGCAGATGGAAGATCTCTTTCTCTTTCACTCTGCCTTTCAAATAAATAAAACAAACTTTAAAAAAATCCAGTGTGGTAATTTTTCTCATTTTCTATTCTAAAGATAAAATTCTAAGGGAAAGACTAGTCTACATGCTGAAGGTTATCCTCTACTAAAGACAATGCTAAGACAAAGCTCCATTCACCATAATGTGTCCTGTACTTGTTCCCTCACTTTGTCCATGTATAGAACAATGACAAATTTCTGCTGCACTAAATTAATTGCCCTAACCTCAGTCGCCTTCTATTGTTAAAGGTTACAGGATGCCATCCCATTGGTTTTTTTTAATGACTTATTTATTTATTTGGAAGGCAGAGAGGCAGAGAGAGAGAGAGAGAGAGAGACTTCCATCTGCTGGTTCGCTCCCCAGATAGTCACAACTTTCGGAGCTGTGTCAATCTGAAGCCAGGAGCTTCTTCTGGGTCTCCCATGTGGGTGCAGGGGCCCAAAGATTTGGCCCATCTTCTACTGCGTTCTAAGGCCATAGTGGAGAGCTGGATTGCAAGTGGAGCAGCCAGGTCTCAAACCAGTGCCCATACGGGATGCCAGCACTAGCAGGCGGTGGCTTTACGCGCTATTGCACAGCACCGGCCCTGATGCCATTGTTTTTTATACTAAGCTTATGTTCTTGGCTCAAACAGAACCGGCTAAAAATAAAAACAGAGTCATTCACATTGAGGTTCCACATCATCATGTGGAAACTTAGCTGTCTGTCTGACCTTCCAAGGAAACAGAATTAGAGTAATAACAGCTAAAATTCCCCAGCGGGGTGGTTTCAATTGTCATGATGGCGTTCCTTCTGCCTATTCCTTACACAAGAAGGGTTAGCTGAAATCACCTGATGTTAATGAATCTGTGAGTTTTCTAAATTTCTGGCTCCTTGTTTCTGTCTTACAAAAAATAATTTTGAAATGAAGCCAGCTAAGGGTCTTTAGATGAGATTGTTGTAATTTTACACTTGGCATGTATCCTAGGGGTTTTCCAAGTTGGGCCATCTTCCACTGCTTTCCCAGGCCGTAGAAGAAAGCTGAATTGTAAGTGGAGCAGCCGGGTCTCGAACCAGTGCCCACATGGGATGCGGGCACTTCAGGCAGCATCTTAACCCACTATGCCACAGTGCTGGTCCCACCTCTTTTGTTCTTAATAAGGCATTGAGATCCTTCTTGGGCCTCTTCTCCCTTCCTAGCCCCATCTCTCTCCAACCCCCACCCTGATATGTATTTCTCTTGACAATTAATGGCAAGTACCTCTCCATATGTGATGGTATGGGGTGGCCCACACTCATGTGTGAATGTATGCTCGCTCTGTCTCTTTAAATAAATCCTACTCTCACTCATGCACTGTATTATGCTTCAGATTACAATTCTTGTCTCTGTGGGGACAAGAACCTGGTCTAAATATTAAGATACCCAGGCCTATAACAAAATTGGTGGTTCCAATTCCTTCCGAGGCATGACTAGAAATCTGTAAGACACTCCTGGTTCTTTTTAAGATTCTTCCTAGTTTGAATGGCTGCTTTTGGACTCTGAAAGTTCCTTTACTATGAGTGTCAACAAAAATGCACTAGAAAAGAATTTAAGATAAAAGGAAGATTTTATTTCAGGAAGTGGTTTGCAAACCAGAGAGGTGAAACCTTTAGCATTAAATTAAAGTGCATTCTGGAAGTACAAAGAAAGGGTCAGGTTCAGCTTATTCGGCAAAGGGGGGATGCAAGCTTGCAGGAAAGTGCTCAAGTCTGATTGGTTGATATTCAGTTCACAGGACGCAGTTCGGTGGTCAGCACAGGAGCCACACGGGACTTTCTAAAGGGTATCTCTGAGTTGAAATAGGAATATACCCCGGCAAGGGCCAAAAGGTTTTTTTTTTTTTTTCTTCCAGGAACACGGAGTCTAACAGAGGACAAAAGTTAGATATTAGAATCACCTGGGGACAAAAAAGTATAAAAACAATATCCTGACCACATCCCTTGCAAATTAAATTATAAATTGTAGACACTGAAGAGGAGAAGGCATCAAAGGATTTTCAAAAGTTCCCCAGCAGGAATCCAATTCAATCCCATCAAGGTGGCATGTACCAATGCCATCTCACTAGTCCAAGTGATCAACTACAGTTCACAATTGATCATAATGATAGGACTAAGAACCAAAGGGAGCATATAAACAAGTCTAGTACCTGCTAATACTAACCGATAGAATAAATAAAAGGGAGAGCCATCCAACATGGGAAGCGAGATACACAGCAGACTCATAGAATGGCGGATGTCCTAAATAGCACTCTGGCCTCAGAATCAGCCCTAACGGCATTCGGATCTGGCTGAAAAGCCCATGAGAGTATTTTAGGCATGGAAAGCCAAGACACTCTGGCAAAACAAAACAAAACAAAACAAAACAAAACAACCTAAATGAGAGATCTCTGTGAGGTCCCAGTGGAAAGAACAGGTCATCAAAGAAGGAGGTACCTTTCTCTGAAGGGAGGAGAGAACTTCCACTTTGACTATGACCTTGTCTAAATAAGATAAGAGTCGGTGAACTCAAAAGGCTTCCATAGCCTTGGAAACTCATGACTGGAGCATAGGAAGATTACTGATGCCATAAACAGGAGTGTCAATTTGTAAAGTCAACAACAGGAGTCACTGTGCACTTACTCCTCATGTAGGATCTTTGTCCTTAGTGTGCTGTACATTGTGATTTAATGCTATAACGAGTACTCAAACAGTATTTTTCACTTTGTGTTTCTATGTGGGTGCAAACTGTTGAAATCTTTACTTAATGTATGCTAAACTGATCTTCTGTATATAAAGAAAATTGAAAATGAATCTTGATAAGAATGGAAGGGGAGAGAGAGCAGGAAAGGGGAGGGTTGCGGGTGGGAGGGAAGTCATGGGGGGGGAAGCCAATGTAATCCATTAGCTGTACTTTGGAAATCTATATTCATTAAATAAAAGTTAAAAAAAAAAAAGTTCCCCAGCAGCGGGTATTTGGGGCAGTGGTTAAGATACCACTTGGGAGGTTGTATCCGAATATTTGGTTTTGATCCCTGGTTCCACTGTTCCTTCCAGCTTCCTGCTAATGTGGATCCTGGGAGGCAACAGGTGATGTCTCAAGTACTTAGGTCCCTGCCACCCACATGGGAGACCTGGATTGAGTTCCAGGGTCCTAGGCATTCAGGAGAATGAACCACCCCTCTCTCAAGAATTTTAAAAACAGACCTCTCCAGGTGATTGAAATCAGAGCCAAGCGCAGGAGCCACTATGTGTTCACGTTTGTGTTAAGTTGTTATTAACTTAAAAGTTCACAGCTGAATAGAAACAAGATTAGAAGCTGATACATGCTATAATAAAAGCAGAGTTCCTAAAAACTTAAAAATGAAAACTTAAAACTTAGAAAAATAGTTGAGATCTATTAAAGTCCTTTGATCTGAGTACTTTTTTAATGATGGGCTATGTTTAGAAGTTTCTTATGAACATAGAAGTAATATGACATAGTAAATATTTGAAATTGATCTTCTGTATTTAAAGATAATTGAAAATGAATCGATGTGAATGGGATGGGAGAGGGAGCGGGAGATGGGATGGTTGCGGGTGGGAGGGAGGTTATGGGGGAGAAAAGCCATTGTAATCCAAAAGCTGTACTTTGGAAATTTATAGTTATTAAATAAAAGTTTAAAAATATGACATAGTAAATATTTGATATTCAAAATCCTGGATTTATCACAATACTGTTGAATTTCCTTCAGCATAATCTTCAAATAATATGTGTAAGTATAAATTAGTTTAAGACAGATTTCTGTTAAAACTAATTGGAATAAAAAGAGTAGGTTTCTGTGTCTAAGGTAAGACTGCTGCATGCCAAAATTCAGTAAAAAGTGTTTCAGCAAACCAGCATTGAGTTTGCAAGGAACCAAGACAACCTGGAATATCTTAGTGGCTCACAAAAATAAGGCTCAAATTTTAGCCTTTGGACATTCAGGTTCATTGGAACAGACTAACGACCCAACAGCAAATTTTGTGCTACAAGGTTCACGTCTTTGGTTTATTCTTATGATTTAGCTTCTCTTGATTTCTTCTTCTATTTTTACCACTTCCTCTCCCTTTCTACATCCTCTCTACTTAAAGATTCTCCATTTTATTTTTCAGATGCTTAACACTTCTCTGCTTGTTTTTCTATTGACCTGAAGGTCCTTCAGTCCTATCACTGACAGATTCTGTGTTGGGTAATAGGGACATCACAGTGAATAGGTAGAAAGTGTCACTCCCCTCATAGAAGTAACACTTTAGTGGAAGAAGGAAACAATAGGAAAGTGATAAATAAAAAAGATGATTACAAAATACTGTATCTATTAAGAGAAATACTATCAGGTGGAGATGACAGAGAAAATACTCAGATTCTTGATTATTGATGCACAATTTGATTGCAACTAGAATCACCTAGAGAGGGGTTTTGCTATGTTTTGTTTTGATGTAGTTGTAATTACTTGTTAAGGTTGACACATGGTCAGCTGATTTGTTTTTAAGATTTTATTTATTTATTTGAAAGCTAGAGTTACAGATAGAGAAAGGAAGAGACAGAGAGAAAGGTCTTCCATCTGCTGGTTTACTTCATAAATGGCCGCAACAGCCAGAGCTGTGCCGATCCAAAACCAGGAGCTTTGGATGGGTTTCCCATGCAGGTGCAGGGGCCCAAGAACTTGGGCCATCTTCTACTGCTTTCCCAGGCCATAGCAGAGAGCTGGATTGGAAGCAGAGCAGTTTGGACAGAACTGGCGCCCATTTGGGATGCTGGCACCACAGGCAGAGTCAGCCTTCTATGCCATGGCTCTGGCCCCGGTCAGCTGATTTTTATAAGCTTGCTAGGTGACCCTGATACACTGTGAGGATTGAAAACTACTACTTTAGAGGAAAAGTTCTTGAAGAAGTTGGTATGTGGGCTTACGCCTGAAGAAAGAACGTGGAGACAGTCACACATAGGGAAGTGGAGAAGAGGTTGTTCCAGAGAGGGGAAGCAGAAACTGTAAAGACTCTGAGGTGGGAGAGTCTTTGGCACCAGTGAGAACAGAACGGAGGCCTGCATAGCTGGAACTCAGTGGGTAGGAGAGAATGGAGTAGAAAGGAAGTAGGTAGATAGAAGCTCATGTCTGAGTTTGAGTTTTAGTTTATATGGAATAAGAAATCATCAAAGAATTTTAGTCAGATGTATGAGATGGCCTTATGTCCTGTTTGAAAGAACACTCTGGCTGCTGCATGGAAAATGGGTATTTTACAGGGCAATAGTGGTGGTGAATAGATCAGGTAAAGAAGTAATGGCATTGGTCCAATGGAGAGATATTGGTGACCTAGCTAGGGTGGTGGCAGTGGGGTGGAAGGAGTGCGTGCCCAAGGGAAACATTTTGAAAGATGGATTGGTAGTCCTTGCTTTGTATCTGCTATGTAATATCTCTAAGAAAGAAAATTGGAGTAATAAATCATTTACTGAAATATTGATAGACCCTCTACCATCCTCAATACAGAGCATCATGCTACCTTACAGGTCACAGGTCTTCCCTGCCTAAGCAGTAGCCAAATAGCTTAGAATCTGGAGCTCAAATGAGTCATAGTTCCAAGTGCAGCTCCCATGGGACACAGCAAAAATTGATACAGAAGGAAGAGCTTAATTGGGATGAGAGTTACAGGTATGATAGCTATTCTGACTTTTTTAGATTCCCTTTTAACGATCACTTTTATAACTACAATTATCTTTGGTCAGTGACAGAATGGTCAAACATATAAATGACGGGAACTGAACTCACACAAAGGTATGTGTAAATGTGTTTTAATTAAATTCAGATAAACTATGCATATTTCTAAGGAAGTGAATGTTTCTCTGGGATATTCTGCTGGCTGCAGGCTGCCCAGATGAACTGTAACTTCATTAAAAATGCACATAAAATATTGATTATAAAGAAAGAAGAAAAAAATCAAATGATAATTGTTGGAGTTGGGGGAAAACAAAGGAGAATATGTCTTTTAACATATTAGACCTTGTAAATGAGAATATTCCTATGAAATTTATAATAAGCAGTCCTCAAATTTCATGTGAAAAAGTAGCACCTGGAAAAATATTTTAATATTTTCACTGAAAATTCACCAAGTGTTTACCTTAGGTTTCTAAAATTGAATGCACTATTTCTGTAATATTTAAGAAGATACTCAGGGATTAGAGAGAGTCCTACAAGGACTATGCAACTTTCCCCAGGGCATATTCTCTAAACTTCTCCCACGACTTGCAGCCTGAAATAGCTATTATAGCAAAGCCACTTCCCAATACTACTACTGGCTTAAAATATCCAACATTGCTGCTAACTGTCCTGTGATAGTCTGTAGCCAATCTTGTAATATAATTACCAGGGCTGACACTCCTACTCCTATTATGTACTGATGACATGATACTCCTAAAAAGTCCAGAACATGGGCAGTCACCAAATTCATGGAAATCCTCACCACTACCTGGAAAACACCCAAAACACACATCCCTAATGCCTCCAGATCACATAAAGGGATGACCCTAATCTCATGAATTGCAGTTCACCTACAGAGTGTTCACAAGCCCTCTGAGTGTACTTTTACTTTGGTAATAAATCTTAGTACTCTGCTAACCTTTATCACTATCTGGCCCTTGAATTTTTTTCATGAATTGGAGACAAGAACTTAGGCACCTCAGTCCCCCAACAAGTCTATGTTCCTTTGTTACTCATACATTTTAAATGTGAAGGTCAGTTACTAATGCCTGAAACCTAACGGGCAAAGTGTACATTTATGAGTCTGTTGAGATCCAGTCTCTTGATTCATTGACCTATGAAATAATAAATACTTGATTTTCTTTAAGTAGAGGGAAAAGAGAAAACATGGGAGCATGCACAAAAATCGTGTCTCTTGGTGTTTCTTTTTCCTCATGGGGTTTCTCAATGCTCTGTAATGGATACCTTCCATGAGTATTTTGAAAGGGTTTTTGTTAGGCAGAGAAACTTTCCACCAGCTTTCCTGTCTGCCAAAATTATTAAGACCTCCTGACATGACGTGTATTAGCCCAGTAATAACAAACTCTACCTCTAAAATTTCAGCTGCATGTAGAAAAGTAGCTTAAATCATATCTTCATTTTGCCACTTGTATTTTAACATGCTTTCTGCTTTCCTCCATTTTCAAGAATTATTAAGATTTACCCTTTGGGAACAACCCTAAGCTTAGACCTGGAGAAGAAATATTAACTAGTTGACAAAGAACTGCACAGGAACTGCCTTCTAGATTCAGCTGCTGACTCATTTCCTGTTTTAAACATTCTGCTAGTGAACAGGGAAAGTGACTCATGCAGAAAGTTATAGAAGCTCAGATGATTTGAAGGACAATTGGGAAGTCAGCAGAATTCATCATGGGGCCAGCGTTGTGGTAAAGCCGCTGCCTCTAGTGCCGGCATTCCATATGGGTACTTAAGTCCTGGCTGCTCTACTTCTGATCCATCTCTCTTCTATTGCCTTGGAAAGCCCATAAAAGGTAGCCTAAGTCCTTGGGCCCTTGCACCTACTTGGGAGACTCAGAAGAGGATACTGGCTCCTGGCTTTGGATCTACTCAGCTCCAGCCATTGTGGCCATTTGGGGACTGAACTAGCGGAAGGGAGACCTCTCTCTCTCTCTCTCTCTCTCTCTCTTTTTCTCTCTATATCTGCCTCTCAAATAAATAAATAAATCTTTAAAAAAGTAATCCATCACAGAACTGTTTTCATCTCATCCTCCTCCCACATAGTCTTTTCCCACCCTCAAAGGAATGTTCTCAGGTTCTTTTGCTGAAGGCTGTATCTTCCAATCTCTTGTCTTTTGCCTGTGCACCTGATATGCACTTATCAAGTTCACCTCGCATCTTCCCAGCCTTCACAAACTTGTTAACATCTCAGCACACCAAGAAAAGCCCTGGCAATGAACTGGTAACATTTTCTTCTCATTTAAGTCCCCTGGGTGTGGCCTGCACAGAGGTAAATGAAATGGTTTCACAGCATAGCCCCAGGTTGTTATAATCATTGAGAATGTTCCTGTGTGACACAGACCACAGAATAAGTGATTTTGACATCATGGGAAATGCTTTTTCAGGTGGTGATTGACTGAGATTTTCTCTTCTAGCGTAAGGACAGAATGGTCTGTGCCATCCTTTCCTTTAAAACAGGCAAGGGATTGGTATTTGGCACAGTGTTCTAGATGCTGCTTGGGGCACCTGCATCCATATTTGAGTGCCTGAGTTTGAGTCCTCTCTGCTTCAGATTCTGAAGGTCTGTGCACTCCGAGAGGCAGCAGGTGATGGCTTGAATGGTTGGATCCCTGTCCCCCATTTGGGAGACGGGATTGAGTTTTGGACTCCTGGCTTTGGCCTGCTATTGTGGGTAGAATGGAATAAATACCTGCCTGTATCTATCTATGTCTCTGTGCCTTTTAAATAAAAATCAATCACCAATAATTTAAAAAATAGGGCAAAAAGATCAAGTAACAGAAGAGTATGAAAAGTAGGCAAGATTTTCACAACCTTAATATACTAAGTCATTGTCAGGTAACTGTTAATTGCAAGCATGTTGATGAAAATTTAATAGAAGGACAGCGATTTCATCATATTGTACATACAAAAGAAAAACAATTAGAGGGGCCAGCATTGTGGTTCAGTGGATTAAGCCATAGCCTGTGATGTCGGCATCACATATGAGCTCCAGTTCCCGCCCTGGTTGCTCTACTTTTGATTCAGTTCCCTGCTAATATTGCCTGGAAAAGCAGCAGAGGATGGGCCAGGTGCTTGAGTCTCTGCCACCTATGTAGGCGACCTAGATGGAGTTCCAGGCTCCTAGCTTGGGCCTAGCCCAGTCCTGAACATTGCAGCCATTTGAGCAGTGGAGCAGCAGAGGGATGATCTCTCTCTCTAGTTCTCCCTCTCCCCCCAGTCTTCTCCCTCTGCCCATCTCTTTCTTTTCCTCTCTCCGTAACTCTGCCTTCAAATAAGTAAAACATTAACAAAATAGAGATATGGTATATAGGCTGTCATAAATCTACATTTAAACTAGAATTTTGAGCTATCAGAGACTGAAAAATCTCCACAGTGAGTGTTAACTTCATATAAAGATACAGAAATTCTTAAACAGATGCTTATGGATTAGGAACAGTGCAGAAGATATTAGAGAGTTAGAAAATCACATTCAACCAACAACAGAGAAGAGAATTTGAATTGTACTGGGAATTATTAATTTCCTTAGTGTATTATTTTCCTACTGCTACTGTAACAAGTGATAGCACATGTAATGGCTTAATAGAACACAAAGTGATCAACTTATAATTCTGGAGGTCAGGAGTCTGAAATGAGTCTCACTGCACTAAAATCAAAGTGTTGACAGGAATGTGAGGCTGCTCTAGGAGGCTTGGAGTAATTCAGTCAGTCATTTCTGGCTTTAAGATGGAAAGGACTACAATCAACCAATGCAAGCAGCCCTAAAAGCTGGAAAAATAAGAAGCAGATTTTTTTCCTATCCGCTGAAAAGCCCATGAGAGTATTTCAGGCATGGAAAGCCAAGACACTCTGGGGGAAAAAAAAACCTAAATGAAAGATCTCCACGAGTGAGATCCCAGTGGAAAGAACAGGTCTTCAAAGAAGGAGGTACCTTTCTCTGAAGGGAGGAGAGAACTTCCACTTTAACCATGGCCTTGTCTAAATATTATCAGAGTCAGTGAACTCAGGGGGCTTCCATAGCCTTGGCAGCTCATGACAAGAGCCAAGGGTGATTTCTGAGGCCATAAACAAGAGTGTCAATTTGTTAAGTCAACAACAGGAGTCACTGTGCACTTACTCCTCATGTAGGATCTTTGTCCTTAGTGTGCTGTACATTGAGATTTAATGCTATAACTAGTACTCAAACAGTATTTTTCACTTTATGTTTCTGTGTGGGAGCAAACTGTTGAAATCTTTACTTAATGTATGCTAAACTGATCTTCTGTATATAAAGAGAATCGAAAATGAATCTTGATGTGAATGGAAGGGGAGAGTGAGTGGGAAAGGGGAGGGTTGCGGGTGGGAGGGATGTTATGGGGGGGAAGCCATTGTAATCCATAAGCTGTACTTTGGAAATTTATATTCATTAAATAAAAGTAAAAAAAAAAATTTTCCTAGGCTTCCACCCTTTCTGACCCTGCCTATCCTGACTTCCTCTTTTACTTAGACAGGCCCTTGTGATTATATTGAGCCCAGCTGGATAATCCTGAATAATCTCCCCATCTCCAGACACCCTAATTGATTCATATCTGCCAAATTTCTTTTGCTATGTAAAATAACATATTTATTGGCTCCAAAGATTAGACATTAGATATCTTTGATACCATCACTCTAACTATCACACTTAGTACATAGTGTCACCAAGTCCTTATGAGCAGATTGCAAAATTAACCTTGGGCCACATAATATATTAATTGCAATTGATATAGTCATGTTGCAATTACCTGTAAAATAAAATGTTTGCAATCGTGGTCATAGCTCAAACTTACATGTGATATAGAAATGTCAGGGCATGATCTGGGTTCAAATTCTTGAACCTCATCCCAGGTTCAGTGAATCAGTAACTGTATTAAGGACAGCAACATTTATGCAAAAAACTCCCGCAGGAAATCTGACCCATGCTGAAGTTTGACAATCACTGGCTTAAGAAATGATACATCTGTTGGAGGAAATAATGAGGGAGGAAGGACCCAAATATGATGATTTTGGACAACATGGAAGAAAAGTTTGGTCTTCTTTGAAGAATACTGATTCCTTTCCACCCTATGACTAGAGAAAAATGTCTGTATTTAGCCAGAGAGAAGAATGAATAAAAACCAGAAAAGGATGTTCCTTAAGCCTTGTAAAATATTTGTGGATAAGCAGTTTCACTTTTTGAAATCTCTTGGTGACTACCTTTTTTTGTTTTATACCATGGCTACAGCACAGTGACTTCAGGGTCTGATGATTTTTGGGGAAGCAAGAGTTACTGGAGGCACTTCTAGAAATTATCAAATGGTTGGGGCTGGTGCTGTGACAAATAGGTTAATCCTCCACCTGTGGCGCCGGCGTCCCATATGATATGGGCGGTGGTTCTAGTCCCGGCTGCTCCTCTCCCCATCCAGGTCTCTGCTATGGCCTGGGAAAGCAGAAGAAGATGGCCCAGGTCCTTGGGCCTCTGGACCCATGTGGGAGACCCAGAAGAAGCTCCTGACTCCTGGCTTCGGATCAGCACAGGTCAGGCCATTGCGGCCATTTGGGGAGTGAACCAGCGGATGGAAGATCTTTGTCTCTCTCTCTCAGTCTGTAACTCTACCTCTCAAATAAATAAATAAAAAATCTTTTAAAAAAAGAAATTATCAAACGGTTCATAGGTGAGATATGAAAACCATCTCTTGGATTTTCCAAGTGATGCCTGCATGTTACTCAGCAGGGCACTAAATGTCTTATTTTGAAAAGCACAGGCAGTAGTAACTATTGTGATCAGATACTGGAGAAATTTGGGTTATGTGTGTAGAATCCACTCATGAGTTTGCATTTAGGCATCCCAAGCTAACTGTTTTGTTTGTAATCTATAAATCCTAAATTTTATAATCCACTCATATTGCTGGAAACAATTATATCATAGAAATCCCAATTGATTTTGCTGATACATTTTGATGTTGATACTGAAGTTGAATAATCTCAATAGACAGCATCTTATATCTCTTACTCCTGTTTGGGTGAGTTATACATGAAATCAATGGCTCAAAAGCGTCATGACACAGTAACAATTGTGTCAGTTTACTTGCTATGAGCACAGATATTCCTTAGTTGATTTTACTGCTCTGTATGTAATTTCAAATGTTGTATCCATGTATTTATTCAACTTAAGATATTCTTCTCCGTAAAACTCTACTTAATTTGCATGTAAGAGTTCCATATGCTCATAAGAATGAGGTTAAATTTTACATGATCCTGAATATGGTGAGAAAATGATTTTATCATGTAGCATCTATAATACTGTTAGATACTCCACTGTTCTACTCCTTTGCGTTGAGTCATTCTTTCCAAATTTTGTCATTTATTATACATTAGAAAAGTGGCTTATTATGTTTGTGCTAATGCTAGATCATATCCTTTGTGAATTAGCTTATTAGATTGTAACTATTTTTCAATGTAGTTACTGTAAGGATCTGAATGTAGAGAAGGCAGAAACAACAAATTTGGAGCAGTGAAAGAGAATTCTTTTGGAACACAGAGGGGGCATGACATCTTCAAAAAGATAATTGATATATGGATTGGAGAATATGGATTATCCAAATAGAGGAAAGGAGAAGTATTGAGGTGAAATAGATGCCAAAAAACTTTTGTTTAGTTCATAATGTGTCCTTGGGCATCCATGGAAGGAGGAGCTCATCCTAGGACTTGAATATATCCTGAATGCTTCTTAAAATATGTATGAAATCTTGGTGTAGGAAACAGCTCATCATATGGGAGGTGATGTGTTTGTTTTGGTCAAGTTCCTTGGCTCAATTTCTAAGAGAACCACTACAGAAATTGTTAGAAAATTGTATAGTTAAGGAATTCTGGCTGTGCATTCTTTTCTATTATTATTCTTCTGCAATGTCAAGGAAAACCTTTTCTAGACATTCAACTTGGCTGTTGAAGAACCAGAAATCGGGGCCAATGTTTTGGTATAGCTGGTAAAGCTGCCACCTGTGATGCTGGCATCCAATAAGAGTCCTGGCCGCTCCACTTCTGATCCAGCTACCTGATAATGGCATCAGAAAAGCTGCAAAGGATGGTCCAAGTACTTGGGCCCCTGCTATCCATGTGGGAGACTTGAAAGAAGCTCCTTGCCCTAGCCATTGCAGCCATCTTGAGTAGTGAACCAATAGATGGAAGATCTCTTTCTGTGTCTCTTCCTTTCTCTCTCTCTGTAACTCTGACTTTCAAATAAATAATAAAAACTGACCCATACTGAGACAGAAATAGAATCAGTAATAAAGTCCCTCCCAACAAAGAAAAGCCCAGGACTGGATGGATTTGCTAATGAATTTTACCAGACAATTAAAGAAGAACTAACTCCAATTATTCTCAAACTATTCAGGACAATTGAAAAAGAGGGAATCCTCCCAAATTCTTTCTATGAAGTCAGAATCACCTTAATCCCTAAGCCTGAAATAGATGCAGCATTGAAAGAGAATTACAGACCAATATCCCTGATGAACATAGATGCAAAAATCCTCAATTAAATTCTGGCCAATAGAATGCAACACACATCAGAAAGCTATTCCACCCAGACCAAGTGGGATTTATCCCTGGTATGCAGGGATAGTTCAATGTTCATAAATCAATCAATGTGATACACCATATTAACAAACTGTAGAGGAAAAACCATATGATTATCTCAATAGATACATAGAAAGCATTTGATAAAACACAATACCCTTTCATGATGAAAACTCTAAGCAAATTGGGTATAGGAGGAACATTCCTCAATATATTCAAAGCAATTTATGAAAAACCCACGGCCAGCATCCTATTGAATGAGGAAAAGTTGGAAGCATTTCCACTGAGATATGATACCAGACAGGGATGCCCACTCTCACCACTGCTATTCAACATAGTTCTGGAAGTTTTAGTCAAAGCTATTAGGCAAGAAAAAGAAATTAAAGGGATGCAAATTGGGAAGGAAGAAGCCACTATGGAAATCAGTTTGGAGATTTCTCAGAAACTGGAATATAACCCTACCATACAACCCAGCCATCCCACTCCTTGGAATTTACCCAAAGGAAATTAAAGTAGCAAATAAAAGAGCTGTCTGTACCTTAATGTTTATTGCAGCTCAATTCACAATAGCTAAGACATGGAATCAAACTAAATGCCCATCAACAGAATACTGGATAAAGAAATTATGGGATATGTACTCTACTGACTACTATACAGCAGTAAAAAAAAAAAGTGAAATCTGGTCATTTTCAACAAAATGGAGGAATCTGGAAAACATCATGCTGAGTGAAATAAGCCAGTCCCAAAGGGACAAATATCATATGTTCACCCTGATTAGTGACAACTAACAGAGCACCAAAAAGGAAACCTGTTGAAGTGAAATGGACACTATGAGAAACAGTGACTTGATCAGCCCTTGTCCTTACTGTCGAGGAACAACTTAACACTTATCCCTTTTAGTATTTTTTTTTGTTTTACTTAATACTTTTGGTTTAACTCTTTAATTAACACACAATTATTCTTAGGTGTTTAAATTTAACTGAAAAGTGATCCCTGTTAAATATCAGAGTGGGAATAAGAGAGGGAGGAGATGTACAAATTGGGACTTGCTCAATCGGACTTACCCCCAAATGGTAGAGTTAGAAATATGCCAGGGGGTTCCAATTCAATCCCATCAAGGTGGTATGCACCAGTGCCATCTCACTAGTCAAAGTGATCAACTTCAGTTCACAATTGATCATAATGAAAGGATTAAGAGTCAAAGGGATCACATAAACAAGTCTAGTACCTGCTAACACTAACCGATGGAATAAATAAAGGGGAGAGTGATCCAACATGGGAAGTGAGATACATGGCAGACTCATAGAATGGCAGATGTCCTAAACAGCTCTCTGGCCTCAGAATCAGCCCTTAAGGCATTCAGATCTGGCTGAAAAGCCCATGAGAGTATTACAGGCATGGAAAGCCAAGACACTCTGGCAATAAAAAAAAGTGACCTAAATGAAATATCTCTGTGATAGAGATCCCAGTGGAAAGACGGCCCATCAAATAAAGAGGCACCTTTCTCTGAAGGGAGAAGAGAACTTCCACTTTGACTATGACTTTGTCTAAATAAGATCAGATTCGGCGAACTCAAAAGTCTTCCAACTCAAAAGGCAACTCATGACAAGAGCCTAGGGTGATTACTGACGCCATAAACAAGAGTGTCAATTTGTTAAGTCAACGACTGGAGTCACTGTGCACTTACTCCCCATGTGGGATCTCTGCCCTTAATGTGTTGTACAATGTGAATTAACGGTATAGCTAATACTCAAACAGTACTTCACACTTTGTGTTTCTGTGTGGGTGCAAACTGATGAAATCTTTACTTAGTATATACTAAGTTGATCTTCTGTATATAAAGATAATTGAAAATGAATCTTGATGTAAATGGAATGGGAGAGGGAGTGGGAAATGATATGGTTGTAGGTGGGAGAGAGGTTATGGGGGGAAAAAGCCACAGTAATCTAAAAGCTGTACTTTGGAAATTTATATTTATTAAATAAAAGTTAAAAAAAGAAAGTGGAGCAAGCCAGAACTCTAACCCATGCCAATATGGAATGCTGGCGTTCACCCACTATACCATAAAACCAGTCCCAAGACTAAATTATATTATGTGTAAATTACTTTCAAAGAAAGCTGATATTGGTCAAAATGGACAAGTTTCCAGTTATGTATGAATAAGTTCTGGAGAGCTAATGCACAGCACAATGATTATTGTATTGTGTATCTATATACTGCTAAGACAGTATATCTTAAGTGTTCTCACCAGATACACAAATAAAAACTGAAAACTATAAAAAATAAATAAATAATAAAAAAATCTTTAAAAAAAGAACAAGAAATTTTCTTGATGTCATTAAGATGATAGATGATTTTGGAGGCCACTGTGTCTAAGTGGATGGAGTTGGATATATATAATATTAAAATATTACATAGTAATTAAAAATAACCAAGTAAAGACTGCAGGTATCAATACAGATATTACTCATTAACAACATGTTCCATGAAGATATTTACCTATGGTACATTTTCATAAAATCTTAAAACCCGCAGACATGTTTTATTTATGGAGTCCCTGAATGAGGTGTAAATATTCTTCATGTAAGTTAAAATCTCTTTAGAGTTACCAGTTAGCCTTTCACTCAAAAACATGAGTATAGCCTTTGATAGTAGCATTTGGGAAATTATGGCCCTTCAAATTCCCTACCTATTTATAATCAAGTTTCACTGGAGAAGAGCCAAGCCTATATGGCTGCCCTCATGCTATGCATAACAGCAAAGCTGGGTGGTTGCAACAGAGATTAGATGACCCTGAAGTCTGAAACATCTACCACTGGCCCTTTCAGAAAAAGTTTGGTAGTACCACCAATACATGTTAACACTTGGTGTTGACAGCATTGAGCTGGTCCCTGGAGTTACAGTGGAACATCAGGATCTGAATCTCAAGGAGTTTATTCTGATAAAGAGACATAAAATGTCAGTTCAGTACAATGTTTTATACATGAGGAGATGAGTTGTTGATAACACAATAAAGTAGATCATTCATTTTCTTTAGAGGCTGGAAGGATGAATAAATGAGGATTAATGCATTGTGTCCCATTTTCCTATATATAGGACACTTGTAAATACAAATTGAACAATAAATCTACAACTTATGGTAATTTTGAAATAAATATTAAAGCTTTAGATTTCTAATGGAAATGATTTCTAGTGGAAATTTCTAATGATTAGAGCATTTGGAACATTTTTAATTGTGAAAATGGTATAAACTTTACTGCAAAAGTTGTTTTTAATAAATGTTCAACTGAACTAAAGATTACTGACATAACTGATATATATGAGAAGTGCATTCATGTAAATATTTTCTTTCTTTTATTTTTTGCCAGGCAGAGTTAGACAGTGAGAGAGAGAAACAGAGAGTTATAGACAGTGAGAGAGACAGAAAGGTCTTTCTTCTACCCTAATGGCCACTACAGCCGGTGCTACACGGATCCGAAGCCAGGAGCCAGGTGTTCCTCCCAGTCTCCCATGCGGGTGCAGGGACCCAAGCACTTGGGCCATCCTCCACTGCCCTCCCAGGCCACAGCAGAGAGCTGGACTGGAAGAGGAGCAACCGGGACAGAACCCGGCGTCCCCACCGGGACTAGAACCCGAGCTGCAGCGCCGGCCCTCATGTAAATATTTTCTAGAAATAGGCTGTGATTTTACTTAGAAGAATCCACTGTATTCCAAAGAATCAACATTTTAAGATAGCTGCCCATAAATAGGACACTGAGACAATGTGTACTGTATATTTACGTACAGTGTACTGCAGTGCTGCCTGATAAACTCTAACGTATTGCTACTTGTGGTTCTTTGCTGACAAGTGGTAACCTGTATGCTTGGGTGGTTCTGCAAATGCTTGAAGTGGTAGAGCATCCACAACCACACTGTTTTTCTTGAGCAATCTATTTTTGTTGGATATGACTTGTTAGTATACCTTTGAAATACTGGATTCTAAGCTACAGGCATCATGAGGGAAATCAGAAAAAACAAATGTCCTCTGAAATCAGCATTGATGAGAAAACAAGCAAAAGGATTATATGATTTCAGATTTTATACAAATAATGAAATTTTCATTGTAAAATGGTTAGATTGGCAAAGTTCAAATATGGAAAAAATAATTAAAGAATAGAGTCAATGTACCTCATCCAAAGGTATTGGGTACCTACAACAGTCTGGTGGTGGTGTGGATAAACAGGATTGACTGATTTTCAAATATTCCACTTCTATTAAAGGCAAAAAAAAGCATTGGCTTTTGTTCACTGAAATAATTGGTGTGTGTGTCATAAATGCATGGTTATTCACAAATTTGTATACAAAGACAATAACGACCTCATATACTTGTTGAATTTCTAGAGACATCTGCTTTGCATACCTAAAACTATGAATGAGAATCCAGCAGGCGGAAGAAAGCATAATACTCCTAGGCCTACTACTATCCAAGATGTTATCAGGTTTTAAGTGAGAAACCATGTTAATCTCAAACAGCAAGAACACTGATTGCGTCCAAACAAGCCAAGTCACGTGAAACTGACAAGATATCATCAAAAATGTAATGTAACCCTATGTTTGAAGTGTTTTTTGCTTCTTTCCACCAAAACCAATTGTGTAACAAGTCATGAAAGTCACTTGTTTGTATATTGTGGAATGTATGAAGGAACATTACACAATGTCCTATTTATTGCTTAAATGTATGTAAATTATACTGTATTGTCTCAGTGTCTCACTATAGGACCATCTGTATTTTTATTCTGAGTGATAATAAAGGATACATAAGCTCTAGATTATTGTTTTTCAACTTACTTTAATGTATCTGTGTCAATTTTGTCAAAATAGTCACATAATTGAAAACCTGGAACTTCATGAGTTCATATATAAAGTGCCTAATACCATAATGGAGATGCAATTCTGGAGTTCCAATTGTATCTGTGATATTTATATGTTAGTGTCTGTCCTTATCCTGTGATACTGCATGAATGAGAGCAAAGAGATTGAGGGAAGAAATAAAGGCAGAAAAAATGTAAGGCTAGAAAATTCTAACTAAATGAAAGGAATATTATTGCTTACTTTTTATAAGTTCATGTTGCAAAACAATATTTTTTCTGACTGTATTATCTTTATTTTTGTTAAAATTGTTAGTCATAGTACTAGAAACATGACATTATATACTCAGGAGTGATAACTATATAAATAAGGTAGAATAAGAAGCTTCATAAAATTATTTTACTTGCACTTTCCTGCTAATATTTGGTAAAACATACATGCTTATAAATTGTAAATGTTTACCTACTCTATGCCAAATAATTTTTTTGCAACAAATTCCATTTCCTATGAGAGAATGCCTCTATTTTCCTTAGTGGATCCTTAAGTTGAAAAAGTATACATGAGCTACCATCATCATCACTCTCTAATATTATTTACTGAGTTCCTAAGGCATATTTAATTTCTACAGAGCATGTTTAACTCTGGTTAGCTCAATCATATTTCCTGAAAGGACCATTAAAGTTATTTTAGCTCATGTTATCATTCAGGAGAAAAATCACTTTTATCTATCTCCAAATAATAATAGCTTATCTGTAGTGTATTTTCCTCTTCTTATTCACTTCTCTTTGATCATTTAAAGCCTTCATGTATTTCTGTGCTCTCTTGAGAGTTATGCTATCAAGAGCTGGGAAAGTGCCTAGAACAAACAAACTTTCTTCTCTCAAGTACAAAATTATTACATGATTTTCTTTCCTGGCTCTTAAAATTTTTTTCAGTTACCCACTGAAACTTGTACACAACTACGAGATTTTTAGAATTAACTTATAATGGTAAGGCTTCTGAAACGAACATTTTGCTCTTTTCTCTCCAAGGGGCTCAGCGGGCTAGATTTGTTCTGGGGACTAGAATTCCTTGCTTGGTTCTGTTATGTTTAGCATCAAAAATGATACTTCATTAACAAATAGGAAGAGAACTTCTTAAATAAATTGTTCATTTCAATTGAATTCCTTTTCACAGCTCTCCTGTGGCTTTTCTTATTAGTGCTCTGTGTTACTTTTCCTTAGCTATCAGTGACCTTCCAAACAAGGGCAAGAATGGACATAATTTACTGGGTTGAATGAAACAAGACTTCTTTCATTAAAGTCTGCTATTATGGGGCTATTCCCCTGGGGCACTGGGACTTTCCAAATGGCCTTAATGTTGGGGTAGACTCTAAATCCGTGGGATTACTGGTGCTTCCAGAGGAAAGGGACGTTTAACAGTCTGCTGCATCATTGAAAATGATCAGGCTGACATCTGCATTAGAAGCCCATGGTATAATAATAATGGTAACATGATTGCAAATGGAGCCTCTTGATAAAAGTGATAGCTAGTCTTTTAATGCAAAATTACTCGAGAATCCTATGACCTTATGAAATACGCTTACATGTGTTAGCTGAGGTCTTAAAAACTTAACATCACAAACTGATAAGTCTTACATTTTGACATATACTACTTGTACTTATATACAAGGAAGAGTATTGTAACTTAATACAGAGAAAGAGAGGAGTGTGTTTGGTGCAGTTGTTAAAACACCACTTTGGAGGGCTGCAAAGCCATATTGGAGCGCCTAGGTTTGGGTGTCCTCTAAGCTTCTGATCCAGCTTACTGCTAAAGCATATCCTGGAGGCAGCAGGCTCAAGTGCTTAGGTCCCTGCTGGGTCTGGAGTTCTGGCCACCTGGCTTTAGCCTGGCTCATTCCTGGCTCTTAAGGGAATTTGGGGTGGAGTGAATCAGCAAATGGAAGATCTCTCTCTCTCTGCTTCTCAGCCCTTCAATTACATATAGGTACAGCCTATAATGATCAAATCAAGGTAAATGACATTTCTGTCTCCACAAGTATTATCATTTCTGTGCTTTGAGAACCTTCCAACTCCTCTCCAGTTATTTTGAAATGCATAATCAATTGCTGTAGACTGTAATTACCCAATTGTGCTACAGATCATTAGAACTACTTCCCCTCTCTGTTTTTGTGTGCATTGTTCAGTCTCTCTAGCCCCCTCCCTAGCTTCCAGTGACCGCTATTCTGCCCTATACTTTCATGTGTGTGCGCGCTCTCTCTCTCTCTCTCTGTATGTGTGTGTGTATGTGTGAAAATGTACACCCAAAGCCTCTACCATGGGTCACAGAGTATTCTCCCCTCTAAATTTGCATTTGATTAAGGTATATTTTATACCTGTAAACTACTTTACTTAGAACATTGGATGTTAAACTATTGTTACAGCTGTATCATCTCAAATGGTAGAGTTTTAAAATAAATCTTTAAAATCTTTATCATTCTTATTTTACACTTTAATATATTTATATTTATTTCATGATCGGGGCTGGTGCTGAGGCACAGAGGATTAAGCTCCAGCCTGCAGCACGGGCATCCACTTCTTTCCATCTCCCTGCTAATGGCCTGGGAAAGCAGTAGAGGATGGTCCAAGTGCTTGGGCCCTTGCACCCATGTGGGAGACCTGGAGGAAGCTCCTGACTCCTGACTTTGGCCTGTTCAGCCCACGTCTTTGTAGCCATTTGGGGAATGAACAAATGGATGAAAGATTTCTCTCTCTCTCTTTCTCTGTAACTCTGCCTTTCAAATAAATAAATCTTTAAAGAAAATACACATTAACTTCTTGTTCTTTTTAAAGATGTTTCCTTGTCACACATTACATATTAGGATCTAAAACCAAATATGAGAACTCTTTTTCCATGCTGTGTCTTACTTACTCGAATAGTTTTCTTGCTTTTAAATTACTGAACTCTGAGGAAGAGAAGAAATTTATACTCAGAGGTAAATAAGAAGTCAAAATTATGCTGAGCATATGAAATTAGCTAAATGCAAACCTAAAAATGTGGAATCAATAAATATTTATAGGATTTTTATGGATAATAAACTACAAAGAAAAGCAAATACGAAATTATGAAAAGAATCTATAGAAGAAAGTGGTGGGGCTGGCGCTGTGGCACAGCAGGTTAACACACTGGCCTGAAGCACCAACATCCCATATGGGCTCTGGTTCAAGACTGGGCTGCTCCACTTCCAATCCAGCTCTCTGCTGTGGCCTGGGAAAGCAGTAGAAGATGGCTCAAGTCCTTGGGCCCCTGCACCCGCGTGGGAGACCTGGAGGAAGCTCCTGGCTCCTGGATCCGGATCAGCGCAGCTCCAGCCATTGTGGCCAATTGGGGAGTGAACCATCGGATGGAAGACCTCTCTCTCTCTGCCTATCCTCCTCTCAATGTGTAACTCTGACTTTCATATAAATTAATACATAAATCTTTAAAAAAAAGGAAAATGGCAAATGAAAATATGAGACTCAAGAAGATTGATTAAACTAGCACACATAAGTTGAGGTGAACCTTTTGGAGGAGAAAGATAAAGAAGCACTGGTAATCAGCAATTCTTTTTTTTTTTTTTTTTGACAGGCAGAGTGGATAGTGAGAGAGAGAGACAGAGAGAAAGGTCTTCCTTTTTGCCATTGGTTCACCCTCCAATGGCCGCCACGGCTGGCACACTGCAGCCAGCGCATCGCGCTGATCCGAAGGCAGGAGCCAGGTGCTTCTCCTGGTCTCCCATGGGGTGCAGGGCCCAAGGACTTGGGCCATCCTCCACTGCACTCCCTGGCCACAGCAGAGAGCTGGCCTGGAAGAGGGGCAACCGGGACAGAATCCGGCGCCCCGACTGGGACTAGAACCCGGTGTGCCGGCTCCACAAGGCGGAGGATTAGCCTATTGAGCCGCGGCGCCGGCCAGCAATTCTTGAGATGGAAAAGTATCTAGTTAAGCACTTCACAGCTCATGGTAATTCCTTGGAATGATATTGATTTATAGACATTCATTTATGCATTAATCCATTTACCAAATATTATTTGTTACTGCTTTTTTCTGTCTTGTTTCACCCATCACAATAGTAACTACTGCCTGTGCTTTTCAAAATTAGACATTTAGTGCCCTGCTGAGTAACATGCAGGCATTCTAGGCTTCACAAATAATGATAATTAATTATAACCTAATATAGGAAAGCAGCTAAAATATAAAATTTCTTTGAATAAGATTTTAAAATAGAATGGTGATAGTATTTTTTTATGGACATTCATTATGAAAAAAAAATTTTTAAAGAAGGGTGTGGTTTAATGCCTTGGGGACTTCTTTCATGGAACAGGCATGCTTCCAAAATAAGTATTAGGCCTTTTAAAATGATTTTTAAAATTTATTTTTCTTTGAGAGGCATGGAGAGGGGGAGAGAGAGAGAGAGAGAGAGAGAGAGAAATAGAGAACCCCCGTCACTAGTTCACTCTCTATGTACCCAGCCAGGGGCTCAGACCTGGGAGACAGGAACTCCATCCGGATCTCTCACAAGTGGCAGGAACACAGCTACCTGAGCCATCACCTGCTGCAACTCCGGGTCTGCCTTAGCAGGAAGATGACAGCAGGAGCCAAGGACTGAACTCAGATGCTGTAGAGAGGGACTCTGGGTTCGTAACTGCTAGACCAAGTGTCTGCTCCAAAGGCTCTTTTAAAAATAAAAGTAATGACAGGCTATCAATGCAAAATGCTAATAGCTTTCACCATCTAAAAGTTAAAATCTTCCTTACTTTAAAAATTTAAATTCAATTATAAGATGCCTGAGAAGTTGAGGAAAAATACTTTCCATGAATAAGGGAAGCAATATTTTTAACTTATAAAGAGTGTCTATTCCTTTGTGATACATACTACAAAAATAGCCAAAGACTTAGATAAACAATTCACAGAAGTGTCTAACTACTATGGACTAAATGTTATGTTCTGCTCAAACTTAAATATTAAAAAGTACCCCTGAATGCGATATGGAAGTGGTGCCTTTAAGCAGAGCTTTTGTGCAAGGAGTCTGGGCCCTTATAAAGGGATACGGCTAGATGATCTGTCTCCTGCCTTGTGATGGTGCAGCAAGGTGGAGGTTGTCTATAAACCAGGGAGAGGGCCAGCACCTGGGCCACCAGCGAGTGAACTGATCTTGCACTTCTCAGCATTCAGAACTGTGAGAAATAAACATTTACTCTTTAGGTCAGCCCGTTTATGGTGTCTATTTTTTAAGATTTATTTTTATTTATTTGAAAGGCAGAATCCCAGAGAGAGGGAGGGAGAGACATAAAAAGAGATAGGGAGATTTTCCATTCACTGATTCATTCCCCAATTGGCCACAACAGCCAGGGTACCTCCCACGTGGGTACAGGGGCCCAGGGATTTTTAATATCTTCAGCTGCTTTCTCAGGCACATTAGCAGGGAGCTGGATTGGAATTGGAGTAAGGCCCTTACGGATGCTGGTATTGCAGGAAGTGGCTTAACTGGCCTCTGCCTGGGACACCACTATCCCACATTAGAATGCCCCTCTGAGTCCTGGCCGATCGGCTTTTGATCCAGCTCCCCGCTAACATGTTTGGGAAGCACAGGGAGTTGGTCCAACTATTTGGGCCCTGCTATCCAAGTGGGAGACTCAGATGGAATTCCAGACTCCTGGTTTTGACCTGGCTCTGCCCTGGCCATTGTAGCCATTTGCAGACTGAACTAGAGGATGGCAGATCTTTCTCCTCTCTCTCTTGCTCTCCATCTTCTTTTTCTCTCCCCTCCCCTCCCCCCACCACTCTGCCATTCAAATAAATAAATAAATATCTTTAAAAAGAATTATTAAAATGCTTATACTGGGGCCGGCACTGGGGGTCACTTGGTTAATCCTCTGCCTGCGGCACCGGCATCCCATATGGGCGCCAGGTTCTAGTCCCGGTTGCTCTTCTTCCAGTCCAGCTCTCTGCTGTGGCCCAGGAGGGCAGTGGAGGATGGCCCAGGTGCTTGGGCCCCTGTATCCACATGGGAGACCAGGGGGAGGCACCTGGCTCCTGGCTTCAAATCGGCGTAGCTCCGGCGGTAGCGGCCATTTGGGGAGTGAACCAACGGAAGGAAGACCTTTCTCTCTGTCTCTCTCTCTCACTGTCTATAACTCTACCTGTCAAATAAATTTAAAAAATGCTTATATATATATTGTGTTATCAAGCATATTATAAGTTAAGTGAAAAATTTAAAAGTATATTTTGTAAGGAAATAAAATGATATGCCTTTTTTTCCTCCAAATGGCAAGCTATTGACCGTCTCATAAAAAGAAATGGAAAGATTTCTTTTCAAACATGCTTATCACAGTGTTGTTTACAAAAGTAAGAGTTGATAACAATATAAATCTGTAATAGTGATTAATGAATTGAATGCTTACACAAAATGAAATACATCTATAAATGTAATATAATGTAACTACTAAAATAAGGCTTTAAAGTAATTTTAACTGCCACATATCAGAGAAAAAATACAATATTTATCTTTTTGAGATTGGCTCCTTTCACTATTAAAAATGGTTTCCAGTTGCATACATTTTGTTGCAAAAGACAGGATTTCATTCTTTTTTTATGGCTGAGTACTACTCCAGTGTGTATGTATACCACAGAAAAATATATAGGAATGAAACAGACATCTTGTGTTATGATTGTGACTTTTAGCCCTTGTTTATATTCCTGTGGAACTGTGGTCTTCCTACTTTTTACTTGTTGAATACTATGGTTAGTTGTGAATTTAGCCTGTGATTATGCAGTGGATTAAAATTATGTCTTTACAAAAATCAATGAAAAGAAAAGGAGGGAGGAGTGGATGGTGAATAGGGAAGGGAGGGAAATTATCTTCTTGTAATTGTACCTAGGAAATACATGAAATCTGTTCTTTTATATTAAAATGATTTTTGTTTTTAATATTTTTTATTTTTATTATTATAGAAAATTTCAAACATATAAAAGTATAGAGAAATAACTTAGAAAGATGTTATATATATTCATCATCCAGCTTGAAAAAATGTCAGGTAAGCACTAGATTGCTATATATCCTCATCCATCGATCTCCCCCTCAGCCCATCATGATTATTTTGAGGAAAATCTCAGATATCATTTTATCATAAATAGGAATGTAAGGTCTTTGAACTATTTGTGATAAAAGGTAAAAATTTTCATTGGTATATGTAGTAAAAAAGCAAATGACAAAGCACTATGGGAAATATGATTACAATTACTATATAGATGTGTGTGTGTATATATATTTATACATACATATATATATATACATATACATATATATACATACACAATGGAAAACCAAATTGATAGTGATAGACCAAAATTTTGAGATGGAATTATCTGATGGTTGTGTGCTTGAATTTGTGTGGACTTTAGAATTTTTCTATAATAAATATGTATTTTATGACCAGCTCCCATGTTAGTTTTATTATAAAAATAAGCATATAAATTATGCCATAATGTAGCTGTTAAAAACAAAATAAATGATTATATTTTGGGGTAATGCCATTCAGTGAAATTCAGAGTATAAGAAGATATTCTTATAGAAAGAAGCAAGTTAGGAAATATTCTTATAAGAAAAAGCAAGTTACAATATTTATAACCTTCACTGTCATTTTATTTTTGTTGGGTTGTAGTTTTATCTTCCACAGTAAGCATTTCCTGTAGCAAGTAGCTAAGTTACTTTTGTTTAGACCTCATTTTGTTTATCCCAGAGACAGGAAAACAACTTTGGTCCTTGAGTTTTCTAGCCCACAATTGGTAAAGTATATTGGTTTCATTTCTCGTTACAAATAGCCTAAATAAAACCCAAGGACAGCACATAACCACACATTTTCCTTTATGGTCCTCCTGCTTTCAGATGTGGTTCAAGCCTTCAGTGTGCAGAGGTCTTCAAGGCCTCCTGAGCTTCTCTAACTGCTTTTGAGTCAATCTCATTTTTAACTGTTAGTCACACTCCTATCCTTTCATTCATTCATTCAATTGATCTCTCCTGTTTCCAGCATTCTGCTGGGTGCCAGGTACATAAAGCTGAAGGAGTATAATCTATGAATGACAAAATCTTGCAAAGAAGTACATGCAGGAATCTGTAACGTGTGCTGTTAAAATATTTCTGTAAGGGTGCACAAAGCACAGAAGAGGAAACAACAACTTTTTCCAGAACTTGACCTGGTTGGACAAAGGTTTATACAGGAGCTAACCCTCCAGCCAAGTTTCAAAGAATAAGGAGGAAAAGAAAAGGGAATGACAGGTTAAAAGAACAGATTTGAGAATTAGAGAAACTGCCAGTTAGCCAAAATGACAATTTAAGGTATCTGTAAGGGGACAGAGATTTGGCCTTGTGGTTAAGACGATGGTTAGGACACCTCCATCCCACATCAGAGTACTCATGTCAAACCTGGTCTATGGCCGGCGCCGTGGCTCACTAGGCCAATCCTCCGCCTTGGGGCGCCGGCACCCCGTTTCGGGTCCCAGTCGGGGTGCCGGATTCTGTCCCGGTTGCCCCTCTTCCAGGCCAGCTCTCTGCTGTGGCCCGGAAGTGCAGTGGAGGATGGCCCAAGTGCTTGGGCCCTGTACCCAATGGGAGACCAGGATAAGTACCTGGTTCCTGCCATCGGATCCACGCAGTGTGCCGGCCGCAGCACGCCAGCCGCGGCAGCCATTGGAGGGTGTGAACCAACAGAAAAAAAGGAAGACCTTTCTCTCTGTCTCTCTCTCTCACTGTCCACTTTGCCTGTCAAAAACAAAACAAACAAACAAAAAACAAAACAAAACAAAACAAAAAAACCTGGTCTACAGCTCCTGATGCCAGTTTTCTGTTGGTGTGGACCCTGGGAGATAGCTGTGATGACACAAGTAGTTGGATTCCTTACATCCATGTGGGAAACCTAGACAGAATTGTCAGCTACCAGCTTTGGCCCTACAGTCCCAGCCACTGAAGGCATTTGGGGGATAAATCAATGGATTGGAACGTCCTCTCTATGGCTCTTTGATCTGACTCACAAATAAATTAAAAAATCAAAATACCTGTAAATATTTTAAAATATCTACAAAATGTCTGCGAAATTTCAACTCCGCTCATATTTTCTTTCAAGAGTATTGTTCCTATTTTCCTAATTAAACTGAAAAGGTCTTGTACACAGGAAGTTGTTTTATATCTCTCATGTCTCTTACATCTGTATCTAGAGAGTGTGTAATACATACTTTGATTTATGAATAAATGGTAACTGAGAAGCCTGGGGGAAAGAAATATGGTTTGTAACCAAGAGTATAGAATTTAAGCAACAAGGGGGCACTGGAACATGGGCAGAGAACTTGAAACAGTTACTCTCTTGAGCTTGTTCTTCCCCGGAAGTTCCAGGAAAGATTGTCTTGCATCTTAACATTGTACTCCCAAGGCATCCGACCACCACAAACAACAAAAGCTGCAAGAAACCAGGTTGAGTCGACTTTTGACTGTGCAATGTATGAAGATGTGTATTGTAAGTATAAAAGACCCTCCTGCTCCCACACCCCAGTCCCGCCTTTTCTGCATCCTGGGCACCCTCCTTACTCTGAGAAGCAAAGTACTTCGCAGGCAGGCAGTTTCTTGAGGGAGTTATACCTTCCCACTGCAACCTTTACTTGTCACAGGTAAATAAAGCCACCTTCAGAACAACTCTGGCTTGAGGCTATTTGGTGACACCCCAAGGGAACTGATGCCTTGTGTCTGCTAACAGTTTCAACTTTTTATTTTAATCAGCTTAACAAATCACTGTCATTTTTCCATGGCTTTCATTGGGCAGAATACACATAGGTGATTCCTACAGGAACTCTATTCAAGGCCAGATTAGTGACAGCAATTAGTATTATTAATAGCCTACTTCACCACAAGAGTGCTTGGCTGCTATCGATGTCAGTAATTTTGTGTGAAGGGAATGGATGGATATGTATGTCACATTCATTTGAAAAGGAAGTCAGCTGGGGACTTCTGGGAAAACTCCAAGCCCTATGAGCTTTTCTCTCCTTTCAGTTTGAGATGCTGGGGGTGATGTGGTTATGTCTGGAGCTCCAGCAGCTTGATTGTTTCAAGGAGGGTATGATAACATAAAGAATGAAAGCCAATGAGCTGAAGATGGCCAAGTGTGAAGATATAAGCACTCTGAGTCCTTGACAACTCTGGGGAAAAGCTGTGACGTGGCTAGGCTTCCCAGGTCCAGGCTACACCTTATGGATGCTTATTAAGTTGCTTAAACCACTATTTGTCAGCTCCTCCATAATGCAGGCAAAAGCATTTCTTACTGAAATAATCAATAAGTGGCCAAGACTTGGCTCTTGTTAGATTTTTAAATAAACCTATAATGAATATTACTTAACTCAGAGGAGTTTGGAGGCCCAGGAGTTAAAATAATACTGTGATTTATTGATTATTACTGCTTATTTATTTCTTCATATGAGCTTTAAAATTTTTGCCTTTGATTTATTTTATGTTTTTATTAATATAAAGAGAACAGATTTAATGTAGTTCATAGATACAATTCTAAGAATATAATGATACTCTTTTTTTTTTTAATTCCAAGAAAATCAGGTCTCATTTGGGTTGGTATAGTTTTAGATTTGTAGATTACCTCAGGGAAAGTTAACTTTATGAAATTAAATTTTCTTTAGGAACAAGATAGACCTTTCCTTTTTATCAAATGTTTCTTTGTCTCTCAGGAACATTCTAAAGTTTTCTTCTAAGACATCTTTTACTTTTCTTGCTTATTGTTCTCTAGTTGATTGAAAATACTGCACAAATGTGTTACTTTATGTTTTTCAAAGGGTTGATGTCTATTGAAGCCTTATTAGATTTGCACAAGACCTGCTGTAATATGTAATGACTTTGACTCTCTTGATTTTTTAGTTTCTGCAATCCTATTATCTGGCAGTCACATGAATTTTACCTTTCCCCACAAGTACTATGGCATAGTTACCTTTGTTTCCCTCTTCCTCCTCTTCTTCTCTGCCTCCTTCTACTCTTCTTCCCCTTCTTCTTCTTCTTCTTCTTCTTTTTTTTTTTTTTGACAGGCAGAGTGGACAGTGAGAGAGAGAGACAGAGAGAAAGGTCTTCCTTTTTTGCTGTTGGTTCACCCTCCAATGGCCGCCATGGCTGGCTCACTGCAGCCGGCGCACCGCACTGATCCGAAGCCAGGAGCCAGGTGCTTCTCCTGGTCTCCCATGGGGTGCAGGGCCCAAGCACTTGGGCCATCCTCCACTGCCTTCCCGGGCCACAGCAGAGAGCTGGCCTGGAAGAGGGGCAACCGGGAAAGAATCCGGCGCCCCGACCGGGACTAGAACCCGGTGTGCCGGCGCCGCTGGGTGGAGGATCAGCCTATTGAGCCATGGTGCTGGCCTTTCTTTTTTTGTTATGATTTATTTGAAAAGCAGAGTTATGGAGAGAAGGGGAGAGATATATGGAGAGAGGGCTTCTATCCACTGGTTCACTCCCCAGATGGCTGGATTAGCCAGGGTTGAGGCAGGCTGAAGCCAGGAGCTTCTTCCAGGTCTCCCATGTGGGTGACAGGGGCCCAGGCACTTGTGTCATCTGCTGCTGCTCTCCTAGGCACTTGAGCAGGGAGCTAGATCAGAAATGGAGCAGCTAAGACACCTGTACCCATATGGGATGCCAGAATCACAGACAGCAGCTTAGCCTACTGTGCCACAACACCAGTCCATCCTTCGTTTTGCTAAGAATGACAACCAGAAGTTAACCAGAAGTTGGCAATCCTCTTGTTGGCCAAGCTGCATTCCTATTAAGTTTGATTCTAGATTTCATGTTTCTATTAATGAATAACCAGAAAATACACATTTATTGCTATTGATGGGTGGTTTTAATCCATAATGGATATTACATTTTACCAAATGTTTCAGCCACTGGGACAGTTATGTATCAACAGGTATTGAGACCTTGTGCACATCTGTGTTCAGACAAATGGAACATCCCTGGTTCAGCTCTGTCACAGTGGTTAGATCTGCTTCAAGTTGGGGAAATAGTTAGGAATAACATTGCTGGTCATAGATCAGAAGTTTACTCATGTAGATTATACCCTTTGTCATTCTTTGTAAAAAGAAGACAATTTATTTGTGGGGGATGAGGAAGTTAGTGTAGTATCTGACTGGAAAGATTAGTAATACAATCTGTATATCTAACCAATATAGACATTTTAGAATTTATCTCTTTTATAACACAGAGATGTTAGGCTAAATGATCCCTGACCTCCTTAGCTCAAACATTCTGGTAGACTCTGATAATCTAACTCAATCACTTCTTTTTACAGAAAAGAAAACTGAATTCTAGGAAATGCTGGTTGACCCAGACCATATGCGGCAGAATCAGCTGGGAAGTCAGGACTTTTTATACATGGCACGTTTTTTTGAGTTTCTTAGAGTCAGCCATATCCTGAAAATAGGAATCTCAGAATATTTATCGACCAAAGCGTTGGCCAAACATTGCACCATAGCATGGCACCAATTACCCTGCTTGGTAGGGTGGTCCATTCTCTTATTTCTTGACATGGATATGCTACAATTCATAATTCTAAAGTTATTGATATTCAGGGAATTATAGATAGATATGGATTTACAGCCATCTCCTTGATTTTGGAATTTTCATAGGAAGATCTGTATTATATAATTTGATTATTATCAAATTAAAATAGTTAAATAAATCTTGAACTAATATATAGGTTTATTTACTATTCATTTTAATGGTAAGATATGTTCTTTTCACATTTGTAGACTATATAATTTGTTTTCTTAAAATCCATCCACGGGACAGACAAGATTTCCTTTTTTCCATCTTCTTTTGAAGAAAAAGTCAGTGGAGTCATATCTATATACAATATATTTTCAAATATTTTGTGCTCAATATGGTATGACATATTCTTAAATTCAAAATTAGATGCAATGTTTTGATACAATGCACATCTTATTTTTATCAATAAATATATCAGTTATCAACAAGTGTTGTCAATAAGACTTAGCTATAGTATATGTGTTTTTTAAATTTGATTTTATTTTATCATTTTTACTCTCATAGTACATTCTTTTTCTTGGAACAGACTTTATAGACTGGGAAACTGGGGCATAGAACTTTGGAGAGGCTTTTTCTCCATCCCCCATTTTTTTTCTCTATAGTTCTACAAAACACTTCTTATTCCCGGTTCTTAGCTGGGTGCTTCTCCCCTGAAGCTCCAGCACATACTGCACCAGGTATTTGCATTTTCAAGTTATTCTCTTTTAGCAACTGAGAGTTAATAATAATAATATGTTATTTCAAGAACCATTTTTTTTTTCACTCCTGAAACAATGTGTAGCTCCAAGTGTGTGGGTTATGGCACATACATATGTTGAAAAGGAATCGGTGGTTTTACTGAAAAAAAATTCTTGTACATAAAATTGACAGAAAACACTACTATCACTTGATACCTTTGGATTTATGGCTTTCATTTCAATAAGAGAGCTACCTTAGATTATCTATTAAGTATTTAAAGACTTATTTATTTATTTGAAAGGCAGAGAGAGGGATGGAGGGAGGGAGGGATGGGAAGAGGGAGGGAGGGAGGGGGAGAAAGAGAGAATATCTTCCATTCACTGGTTCACTTCCCAAATGGCTGTAACAGCCAAGACTGGGTCATGCTGAAGCCAAGAGCCTGGAACTCCATCCAGCTCTTTCATGTGGGTGGCAGGGCCCCAAGTACTTGGGCCATCATTTACTATTTTCTCAGGTACATCAGCAGTGAGCTGGATCCAAAGTGGGGCCACCACAACTTGAACTGACATCATGGGATGCCAGCGCTGCAGGTCCCAGAGTATCTGTTAATTAATTATTTCAATAACTACTGAGTACCTATATCCTCCTATTCTAGGAAATGGCATGATTTTCTAGAAAAAGAATTCTACCCTCATGGAGCTTACTTTTTTTTTTTTTTTGACAGGCAGAGTTAGACAGTGAGAGAGAGAGAGAGAGACAGAGAGAAAGGTCTTCCTTCCATTGGTTCACCCCTCAAATGGCCACTACAGCTGGCATGCTGCGCCGATCTGAAGCCAGCAGCCGGATGCTTCTCCTGGTCTCCCATGGGGTGCAGGGCCCAAGCACTTGGGCCATCCTTCTCTGTACTCCCAGGCCACAGCAAAGAGCTGGCCTGGAAGAGGGGCAACTAGGACAGAATCCCGCGCCCCAACCGGGACTAGAAACTGGGGTATCAGCGCCACAGGCAGATGATTAGCCTAGTGAGCTGTGGCGCTGGCTGGAGCTTACATTTTAATTGAGAAAGAGAAAATATACAGAACCGAAAAACATATAGTTTGTTATGTGATAATTAGTGGTTTGGTGAAGAACAGGGAAGTAAGGCAGAAAGTTGTTGGAGGAAGAACCACTGCTTTAGGAAGCCTGATGCAGGAAGGCCTTGTTGAGAAGCTGGCCTATAGAAAAGCCTTGAAGGATCTGAGGAAGCCGCCTGCTCAGATTTCAGGGGGGAAGAGGGTTCATTGAGACAAAGCAGCAGCAACATAAATACTTTTCTGAATCGTCAGGCTCATTCTCTTTCCCACATGTGCTTTTGAGATGATTACCAAACCCTGGAAACCATTCGTGTCCTTTCACCAAAAGGACTGCCCCAGTAAGCAAGAGCTTATATGTTCCTGGCACTGAGGCCATGAATAAACACTTCATGGAATTTTCATCTGGAAATTTCCACACTGAAGGAATAACAGCAGAAAATGTTTCTCCAGAGTTTGTGAGCCCGGCATCTTCATTTAATATAGATTAGAAATTCATTTTAGTGGTCTGTGGTCTGAGATAATGAATCAAAACATAAAGGTCAGCCCTGCCCATCCAAAGAGAGTACTCTGCTTCTTGTATCTAAGGATCCTTATGCATTTGTGACCAATTTATATGCTACCTTAAATATGTGCACATACATATGGCCAGTGACGGATCAGTCTGTTCTCTAATCTCATGTATTTCTTTCGTGAACAATGACAACTCCTCACGTGGTTTTGAAGCTTATCATTTGGAACTGGATGACAAAGGATTCTGTCTGTCAGCCTGAGTCTGTTTCCTGCCTTGAAAAAGGATGTCCAAATAATGAACTTCCACCAACCCGAGGCCTTCTGTGTTCCTCCTCTGAACTTCCTCCTGAGACCATCAAAGGAGGAAGAGTATAGGGAGGCTACACCAGAGAGAAGCCTGCCCTAACCAACGTTTCTCCTGAAAGCTGCAGTAGAGACTCAAGTGATGTGGCAAAGTCTGAGAGGGTCTGAAGGCCATACAAGAGATGTTTAAGCTCTGCGTTGCTTTAATCTTCATAATCAAATAATTAGGATCGGAAAATATTCCCGTCTATAAGTTTTTGCAGATGCCCAGTCACATTAGGCTTTGACTCCTTACAATGGGGCCGCCCTTAAAGACTTTGGTGAGTGAGCATCAAAGAGGAGAGAAGTCATTTCTTTTTTCACTTTATTGGCAATTAAAAGGGGGGTTATTTGTTTCTTATGGAAGTCTGAGTATCTTACTAATGTGCTTTCCTTCTGTTATTTACTACTTTTCAAGAGGACTGAAATGCCTGGACTCAAAAGCCTGGCTTTGGTTTCTCTGGGTTGCTTTTTGAGGGTGGTGTTAATAATTAAATATTTCCAAGGTCTTATAGTGGTAAGCATGGTGGGAAAAACACATTTTCTTTTAAATTTTTAAAAGTTTTATTTATTTGAAAGAGAGAGAGAGATAGAGAGAGAGAGAGAGAGAGAAAGAGAGAGGTCACCATCTGCTGATGCACTGGCTAAATGCTCATAACAGCCAGAGCTGGGCCAGGATGCAACCAGGAGCCTAGAACCCAGGTTTCCTATGTGGGTGGCAAGAACACAAGGACTTGAGCCGTCATCTGCTGCTTCTCAGGGTACTCATTAGCAGGAAACTACAATGGAGAGAGGATGGAGAGAGGAGCCAGGACTCAAACCAAAAAACTCTGATACAGGAATCGGGTCTCTAAAGTGTTGGCTTAAGTTGCTGTGCCAAATGCCCACCCAGTCAATCACTGATTTTACAAGGATCTGATAGTGAAATGGTAGGTTGAGAAGAGAGGGAGTTTGTAGACTTCATACTAAATAAGAGAAACAGACAGAAATTATGGAAGCTCAACCGAAAGGAAAGCTGCCGTGACACTGACTTGGAAAAGATGTTCAAGAAGTGTGTTGGAGATTTTCCCCACATTTGCATCTTGGCTCTGAATCTCATTATTTCCTCATTTGTAGAGTAAGCATGCTCTTTCCTAACTAGCAGCAAGGCTATAGATATTCAAGGGAATGCATGCAAAACCTTGACATTTTGCCCAGGACAAGGTGGGCGACATTGCCTTTATTCAGAAAGGTCATGAGGGAGCTTGAGATGGGAGTGCCCAGCCACTGGAATTAGGAGAGTTAAGTTAAAACAGGGATCTGCCTGGGTCAGACTTCACTGCTGAGAGAATGCTACATGGGGCAATAATTATCATTGTTCCAGGTTGGCTGGGGTATCAAGAGGGTAAGGTATGATCTTTAATTTGCCTTGAAGAGGCAAATATCAGGCACACAAATCAAGAACACTGGATATGAAGGGCAGCTTTACGTTTCTGTTTGGCAAGTGTGTCGTGAAATCTCAAGAAAAAAATGCAGGTTATTCGAGCAGTTGAGAGAGCCTGTGAAAAGCTCACCTCACTGCCCCCTGCAGACTTCCCAATCTCCCCTTCTCTTCTAGAATGCTCGGAGCAGGTGCTGGTTCCTTCCTTCTGCCTCTTCATCATCAAGCCTGGTCCTTTGGTGTTGTTTATTATTCACGAATCATACAAGAAACTTACTATAGCATTTTCACTCACTGAGACTACAAGTCAGTCTTCCTGTGGGTGTACTGCATTTTATACAAGGCAGTGAGAGAGCTAGCAAGGAAAGTTTGTGTGGGAGAGCCAGGGAGAGAAGGAAAGAGAGAAGGACAGAAATTGCTCTCATAGTAAGAGAAAATTTTATAAATTAACCAAATTAGTGGATGGAACAGTGTTTCTTTTTTCAGAAACTGTATTTAAATATTTATTAAGTTAGGTAAGTTTCTTAATTTCACTGAACCTCATTATTTCTTCATTTGCAAGGTGAACTGCTCTTTCCTCATGTACAGTGAGGTGATAGGTGTTCAAGAACTGCATGCAAAACACTTGGCATTTTATCCAGGACAAGGTGGGTGACATTGTACTAGCTACAGATAATTTTTCTCTATTAGGGGAAAACAACAAATAAGTTTGAAGGGCCGGCACCATGGCTCAATAGGCTAATCCTCCGCCTTGCGGCACTGGCACACTGGGTTCTAGTCCTGGTCGGGGCGCCGGATTCTGTCCCGGTTACCCCTCTTCCAGGTCAGCTCTCTGCTGTGGCCCGGGAGTGCAGTGGAGGATGGCCCAAGTCCTTGGGCCCTGCACCCACTTGGGAGATCAGGAGAAGCACCTGGCTCCTGGCTTCGGATCAGTGCGATGCGCCGGCCACAGCGGCCATTGGAGGGAAAACCAACGGCAAAAGGAAGACCTTTTTCTCTGTCTCTCTCTCTCACTGTCCACTCAGCCTGTCAAAACAACAACAACAACAACAACAACAACAACAACAACAACAAATAAGTTTGAGATAAAGATAGAGCACCTGAGTCAAGGAGCACAGAGCTGGCACGTGGCCGAGCTGGGATGCGAATGCAGACCCACCCACTGGTGAGGCCCACACACGCCCTTTCCTGAACACCAGGCTGACCCACTTCACCTAGGCACTATACTTTGATTTTGGAAGCTCTTTTCAAAGATGCTCTCCTATAAGTACCCAGGTTTATGTATTGCCTTGACTCACCCTCTGGCTGGCACTTAACTTGAACCCTGCATTTCAGAGAAGTGTTGTGTGTTATGAAAAGACGTGAGGGCAAAGCAAAATTAAATGATCCTTATTTAGTAGTTCAGATCACTCCCGCATCCCTCAACATTTAATATTTTTGAACATCTGTCTAGGGAACTATCTAATTCACACATATTTTTGACAGTGCAGGCTGTGGTTTCCATGTAGACTGAATTTCTCAATAGACCACAAATTCCTGTTTTCTTCATTTGTAATTTTTGAAAGGTGGTAGGTGATACAAGTATTTACCGTCATACAAGTATCTATTAGCCTAGTTACGTTCTATATTTCAGGAGGCTTTAACTATCCTCAGTGTGATTTTCTAGTTTTTTTTTTTAATCAGATAATTCATGGATAATAAGAGCTACTATAGCATTGGCCATGGTAATGAAGAGGCAGAGGGAGGAGCTTGGTGCTGGGCCTAGGATTGGAAGAGTGAAGAGAAGCTATGGAAAAGCTGTAGAGGGGCAGCCAGGTACATTTTCAAGATCCCAGTTGGCTGACTTTATCTCAGATATAAGAAACACAGAAGTGTGCATAATAGAAACACTTCCACTGGGTCTTTGATGGAACTGCTGACAATGTGGTAGAAGTGAATCTCTGAGCCATACCTTCCTTCTGTGCTCGGGAACACACAATTGGTAGAATTTGTTTCTGTGAAGAACCTCGTACCTGCATGCACATAGCTTGTGCCAATGGAATGCCCAATTCTCACAACAGTGGTGCATCAGCATTTTTTTTTTTTTACTGCATTTGTCATCATTTTTTAATTCATTGGCAATACCCAGAATGGCTTTATGTCTCTGGTGTCAAATTGGACTCATGTGCTAAAGTTAATAAAAAGTGTCTGTAAGAAGAATTAAGGTTTAAATACCAAAAGTATTTTGATATTTGGGAGCTATTGCTAGCCAAGGGAATGGAAGAACATATGGTGAAAAGCTGTGCTTTTCACACAAACTCTGAGTAGTGCTGAACATGGGGAAATGGCCTGAAAGCCCCAAGACTTCCCTTGATTCCATTCCTCCAGGCAACCCAGACACCTCTCCTTTCCATTCTCCATGCCCCATTCCCACATCCACCCCAGTTCGTCATCACCAATGTCTATTGGTCTCAGACATATAACTGACAGATTTCTTCATTCAGAGATATTCTTGTCAGTTCATGGTGTATTAATGCTATTTTGGGTTTTTGCATAAAATGGTTGTCAACTGTGAAATCAACAATAAACATCTAATTGTGGAACTTGGGCCCTGGATGAGACAGTAGAGGGAGAATTGCTTAGGACAGTATCAGGCCCTCCCACTAAAGCCTGCTCTGATCCTGGAGGATAGTAATCTGATATTCTCTGAAGGAAGTAGGGTTGAGCATTCCTAATCCCTGAATTCAAAACCTTAAATCCTCTAAAATCTGAAATATTTTGAGCTCTAGCCTGGTACCACAAATGGAAGATTCACAGGTCACAGTCAGAATGCAGGTGCAAAAAAATATTGTGTAGAATTCCCTTCTGGCTCTTTGTGTAGGGCATATAAGAAACAAATAAATTTCATGTTTAGACTTGGATTCTAGACCTAAGATATTTCATGACATTTATGCAAATACTCGAAAATCAAAAAACATCTGAAATTAAAACACTTCTGGCCCCAAGCATTTTGGAGCATTCAACTTGTAGGAGTGTAATCTAGATTATAGTTCAGAGGGCAGCAACTCTACATGGAAGATTCCAGCTACTTAAATTTTGGATTTAGTTGCATGTTTTATTCTTGCCAGTGAGTTACAGAACATTTCATTTCAAAGAGCATCATTGTCTTTAGAATTCCTAAAACTGAAATTCCCTTTAGTCAAAGATGGCTGTTGTGGAGGGACTTGGGAAGACCTGGGACAGGAAGGAAGGAAGGAGCCAGCAGGAGTCATGGAGGCTGGTGGCTGTCCCTGGAGTTCTCAACCAGGGTGACAGAAGGTGAGTAGACAAGTCACATGGTTGTTCTCTTCATCTATCTCTAGCTCCACCAGCTGCTCACCCCCCACCACCCCATCAAGCCATCTGATTTCCACAGATAACTGTCCCCCGTGAGGTCTAACCTGTTCTCCACAAAGGGATTCTAATCCTGCTCACATTATTTTGAAAGAGATTAAGCTGAAAACGTTCACAAGAAACCCAGCTGAAGAGTTTGAAAGAGCAGCTGTTGTTTAAATATTACATATGGCTAGTTTTGGTTCTTTGAAGACTGAACAATAAATGACATCAAAAGTATTTTTAGTCTTATTCATAGTGTAAGACATTTCAACACCTCCTCATTGTCCATGCTACTTCCAAAGGATTACGAAACAAGACCTGATCTGCATTAAAACTCTTTGACTTTGAACAGCACATGTTTTCCAGAAGGAAATCAATTAAATTTGAGAATAGATTGAAACAACATATTTCATTTCCAAGGCACCCCTTAGATGATATAAAGTGCTTCATTTAAAACTTTGCAAATTCTTTGGATCTGTTCTTGGTTTTTTATTGTTCATATACTGAGCATTTATTAGGAGCCAAGTTCAGTAATAAATGGTTGAAGTTAGAAGATAGCTCTGAGGAAGCTCATAATTTGGAGAAGGAGAGAGTTTCAGGAGGAAACAATGAGAAATACAAGGAGATCACTACTATAAAAAGGTATAAACAAAGTGTGAATGTGACAGGGACCAGACCTCAGAAGGGAGACCCAGGAGAGCTGAGGAAGCATTCACTGAGGAGTCTGGTTACAAGGAGCATAGAATTTAGACAAGTGCAAGTGAGAAAAAGACATTCTGGATGGAAGGGCAACGTGCACACAGGTATGGGACACTGACAAGCCTGCATTTGACATTTTAGCATTGCAGCTTATGTGCACAATTGTTTCTAGCACACTTGTATTGATTTAACATTTGACTTTGTGTCAGATGGAGCAACACAGGATGGTTGTGGTGGCTTTTATATTTTACTCCATATTTCCTAAGATTTCACATTGGTAGGATATTTTCTTTTGATTTTGTTTTTTCCTTGTGGCTAATTTGACAGTCTCAAGTCATAGCCTGTGAAAGAATGAACCTGAGTTGGTTAAATATGTGTGATAAGGACCATATTCCCAAGGGGGCTGATTTGGAGGCTCTAGCCAGGGCCTATAAACCTGTTTAAAAAAATTAGTAATGTGATAAAAGCTGTCAGAAGACTACACATGTAGAAAAACTAGACTAAAGGAGGCTTGGAAGTCATGAAATTTCTGTTCTTGCTTTAGTGTTTAGTTTCTATAAAAATTGATGAAGGAAAAATGTTGATAAACAGGGTAGAAAGAAGGAAAACAGAATTATTTGGCAGAGAAATTGACAGTGTTGGTGAGCAGGAATTCAGGGATCAGTAAGTGAGGTTTGCAGAGGAAGGTAGGTACATAGTGGATGAGAATGGCATTATCCCTCTTAGTAGTTTTTTTTATATGTTCTACTTAATATGACTGGTTTAGATCTGTAATTGATGCACAGTTATTCTTAAGTGTTGAAAATTAACTGAAATGTGATCCCTGTTGAACATGGTGGTGGGAATGGGAGAGGGAAGAGATGTATAATTTGGGACATTCTCAGGCTGACTTGCCCCAAGTGGTGGAGTTGGAAGCATACCAGGGGATTCCAATTCAATCCCATCGAGGTGGCATGTACCAATGCCATCTCACTGTTCCAGGTGATCAGTTTCAGTTCACAGTTGGTCATGGTGAAGGGACTGGGAGTCAAAGGGAGCACATAGACATGTCTAGTACCTGCTAACGCTAACTGATGGAGTAAATAAAGGGGAGAGTGATCCAACATGGGAAGTGAGATACTCAGCAGACTCATAGAATGGCAGATGTCCTAAATAGCACTCTGGCCTCAGAATCAGCCCTAAAGGCATTTGGAGCTGGCTGAAAAGCTCATGAGAGTATTTCAGGCATGGAAAGCCAAGACACTCTGGCAAAAGAACTCTGCGAGTGAGATCCCAGTGGAAAGAACAGGCCATCAAAGAAGGAGGTACCTTTCTCTGAAGGGAGGAGAGAACCTCCACTTTGACTATGACCATGTCTAAACAAGATAAGAGTCGGAGAACTCAGAGGGCTTCCATAGCCTTGGAAACTCATGACCGGAGCATAGGGAGATTACTGATGCCATAGACAGGAGTGTCAATTGGTAAAGTCAACAACAGGAGTCACTGTGCACTTACTCCTCATGTAGGATCTCTATCCTTAATGTGCTGTACATTGAGATTTAATGCTATAACGAGTACTCAAACAATATATTTCACTTTGTGTTTCTATGGGGGTGCAAACTGTTGAAATCCTTACTTAATGCATACTAAACTGATCCTCTGTAAAAAAAAAAAAAAAAAAAAAAAAAAAAAGAAATTATCAATTCCCAACTTGACTCTCACTGGGATTAAACATGACAATAGGTCTGCTCTGATTTCATCATCATTTTAAAAAATCATCTATTATTTTTCACTTTATGTTTCTGTGTGGGAACAAACTGTTGAAATCCATACTTAATGTATACTAAGCTGATCTTCTGTATATTAAGATAATCGAAAATGAATCTTGATGTGAATGGAAGGGGAGAGGGAGTGGGAAAGGGGAGGGTTGTGGGTGGGAGGGACGGTATGGGGGGAAAGCCATTGTAATCCATAAGTCGTACTTTGGAAATTTATATGCATTAAATAAAAGTTTAAAAAAAAAAAAGAGAATGGCATTAGGACTGTTTAATGGGAAAATCTTAACGTAGAAACAGGATGCAGCTACACCAAGTAAAACATCAGATTTACACATACAGCAGAGAAGGTGAATGTTGACAAGACGAATGACCACATTGTGATGCCATGTTTTTGGATATTAAATAAAAGTTTGGCCTCAGAAGGGTTTTTATTCTGTTAGGGCTCCATCCCTGCCCGATTCCCTCTGGAAACCACCTCTTGATGTTTACTGTCTCACTATGAGGAAAAAAGAGAGCAATGGTGTCGTTCACAATGCGATGGCTCACTGGGACCTGTGTGTGGAAACAACACAGGTCATCTTGCTTTTGCGGATGGTCTTCCTGCAGATGACCAATTGCTGATATTCTTTAACACTACTTAGTGGATTGCTGGTTCCTTCATTGTTCATGATGCTGCGCTATTCAATGTGACAACCTTGAATATTGGCTTCCAGTGACACTCAAAAGATTATTACTTCACTGTGTTAAGTACCATGTTTGTATTCATAATGTTTATAAATACCAGTCTCATGCAAAGTGTACGAACAGAGCACACAGTTGTTGCTCTTGTTAAATTTACTGATTGGAATTTTATAGCATATATTAGAGCAATGCATCAACTGACACTTTTTTTCCTCTTTAACTTGATAGATTAAACTGACTATCATACTCTAAGGATATGATCCCTTTCCCTGTGGACTCCACCTGTGCCTTCCTTGTGCCGTTTCTATCAGAGAGAGGAGGTGAGAGGTCTAAGGGCAGGGTGAAGAAAGCAGTTCCAGTTGTGTAAGAAATGTCCATTTATCATCTTGCTTGGGATCTCCCATGGGGACCCTACCACCACAGCAATGAGAGCGAGAGAAGACAGTGATAAGAGAGCATCATGGCCATGCAGAACACCAGTCTCAGGATCCCACAGCACTGCAGGAGCAAGGTGCAGATGCAGAAAGGGGTGTGTTAGTGCTGTGAGTGGCGCTGGTGGGGCACACAGGGTGAGCAGTGACTGCCCCCTTGTCCTCGGGTGCAGCATGCACCAGTTGACATTGAGGTCGAGTCCCAGATAGACATGACCTGATATAACAGTCTACACAACTTGCTCAAGCCCAGTTGTCAGTCATGGTCCTGACCCATAACTTGCCCTGAGAATGGCCACAGCTATTCTTGTTACTCAGTCTCATGATCCTGAGAAAGAAATGCTGTGCCAGTCAGCAGGAGGGATCCACTGTTTAGGTGAGTGTTCTGGAGCTTGTGTCTAGGCCATCATCCTGGATCCCACAAGGGTGAGTTCAGAGCTCTTCAGTATCTACAATTGGTACAGTGAGGGGGATAGAGTGGGAAAGCATTTGGAAGAGAAGCAATGGGGCCCAGGCCTAGGGCATCTTCCTCAGATAGCAATACTAGACCTCACTGGTATCATGGAACTGAGGGAGGCTCAGGGAATGTTGAGGGAGGCAGGCCAAAGTGTGAGGACTTATGGGAACTCCTTACCCAGATCTCTGAGCTGTACTGCTGCCTGGGTTCATAACTCCAATTCCAGTTATAAGTGCTGTGTTCACAGGCAAGTTACTTAACTTATTGTCAGTTCTCTAATAGATAAAATGCGGATACTACCTTACGAAGGGGAAAATTACAGGTGCTAGTTTATACAGTGCCGAGCCTGTTGTACACTGCTGGCATGGTTAGTTCTTCCTAGCTTTTCTCAACCTAGGCAGGGGTGTGGGTGGGGTCTAATGGAGTTGTCTGGGCTACAAACACAATGATGCATTCAGGAAAATGTTGGCATATAGAAATGAATATGATTATAAAAATATTGTGCATTTTAAAAAATCCAAAAATACATTAAGCATTGATTTAATCAATAAATATTGATTGAGTGCCTACTATGTGCTATAGTGCTGGTTTTGGACACTGGTGATCCAGCAATGAACAAAACTATGAAATACTTGTCTTCTTGGGAGACAGACAACAATGAAATATACATATATATTACATATAAAATGTAGTATGTCATATATATAATAAATATAAATAACAAATAATATAAATAAGTATATAAATATATAATAAATGCACATAATATTTTGTGCATATATGCAATATATAGAAAGATTTCCATAGCATTCTAGATAATGATGCATACAAAATAAAAATAAATACATCTGAGAAGGGGTAAATTGGTTGCCAGGAGGTTTGGAGGTAAGAGTTTTAAGCACAGTGGTCAGAAGAAACCTCACTGAGAAGGTGACTTTTGAAAAAGGTCTTGACGAAAATCAGGGAACACATCACATGTCTTAATTCATTTGAGCTGCTAAAACAAAAATTCAATGACCTGGGTTGCTTACAAATGAGAACTGTTTATTTCTCACCATTTGGGAAACGGAGAAATCCAAGATCATGATGGCAGCATATTCAGTGTCTGGTGAGATCCTACTTCCTCATGGATGGCGCCTTCTTGCTGTGTTCTTGCCTGGTAGGAAGAATGAGCTGGCTCTCTAGGACCTCTTTTAGAAGGTCATTAATGCCAATCCTGAGGGATCTGTTGTCTTAACCTAATCATTGCCCCACAGCCCTCATCTTCTAATAACATCACTGTAGTGGTTGGTATTTAAGCAGGAATTATGAGATGACACGAATATTCCATCAGTAGCACCAAGAGAATACATGGAGAGAGTTCCAGGCAACATAACAGTAAAAGCAAGAGTCCTGAGGATAGATCATGCTTGTCATGTGTGAGGAATGGTATGGAAGCCATGGAAACAGCAGAAACAACCATAATTCAGGCAAGAGGCAGTGGTGCTTTGGATTAGGGTAGGTTTGTGATATTGGTAAAAAGTGGTCCAAATCTGGATATATATTTAGCAAAGTAGAATTTAGCCAAATGAATCTGGAGTGGTGATCAGGAGAGTGATAAGGGATAAATAAAACAGAAAGACATTGTTCTGGGAATGCTAACAATGTAAGGCCTTATAGACATCACAGAGACATTGGCTTTTGTTCGGATCAAAATCAGGAGCCATTGTTGGGAGATTTTGTCCTCTACTGATTTCTTATACTCCTACATTCTTGCTGAGTATGCCATAAATGCAAGGCTTTGATAACTTGTTACCAAGGCTATTTCTCAGGGTCATACTTGTAATGAACAACCTCCAGGGTGTCTTTCTCCATAAAGAAGAGCAGACCTGCAAAGTGCTTGCTATAATATGATAGGTTTCCTGAGCTCAGTGTTCCTCCCCTGTAGTAATCTACTGTAATATGCATATTTATTTAGTCTCATTGCCTTGCCCTCATGTGACGTGGATGGCACAGAGAATTGATGTAACCACGCTGCCTTCTGGACTATGAGTAACAAAATACTTTTTTTTTTTTTTGACAGGCAAAGTGGACAGTGAGAGAGAGAGACAGAGAGAAAGGTCTTCCTTTTCCATTGGTTCACCCCACAATGGCCGCTGCGGCCAGTGCACCGCGCTGATCCAAAGCCAGGAGCCAGGTGCTTCCTCCTGGTCTCCCATGTGGGTGCAGGGCCCAAGCACTTGGGCCATCCTCCACTGCCTTCCCGGGCCACAGCAGAGAGCTGGCCTGGAAGAGGGGCAACCGGGACAGAATCTGGTGCTTTGACTGGGACTAGAACCTGGTGTGCCGGCGTCGCAGGTGGATGATTAGCCTATTGAGCTGCAGCACTGGCCACAGAATACTTCTGTGGACACTTTTCCCATCATCTATGACACGTTAGTAGGCTAATTAACTTATACATAGAGTAAAATCAAATCTCAGACTCTTAACATTTCTTTGCAGTCATCATAAAATTTTGATCAAGAGTGACATATGACTCATGTTTTAACTGGAGCTCTCTAGTTATTCTGCAAAATAGACTTAGAGGGCAAGGGCAGAAACAGAGACAAGCAAGGAGATACCCACAAAACTCCAGGTGAGAGATGGTGGAGGTTTGGATTAGGGGGATATTTATGGCATTGGTAAAAAAAAGTGATCCCATTCTTGATATATTTGGCCTGAAAAAAGTGTGTATAGTTTGTGAAAGAAGAAAACAATGCATGAGTTGGATTTGGCCCAAGCAGTTATAAGCCATTTTTTTTTTTAAATTGGGATGGAAAAATGGGGGAAGGACTTGGTGGGGGAAGAGTAGGAATGAAGTGGGTCTTTCTTTCTTTACATGCTGAGTTGGAGTTGCATATCAGAAATTTAAATGAAAGCGGGGTAGTCAGTGCCAGGTAGTTTGGAGTTCAGAACAGAGGTTAAGACATGAGTTATAAAAGGGTAAGATAAAATAATTACTCCTGGGGGGAAGCTTTCTGTGCAGTTTTTAAGATGCCACTTGGGATGCCTGAATCCCATGTTGGAGTACCTTCATTTGAGTCCTGGCTGTGCTCTTCATTGCAGTTTTGTGTTTATCCTGAGGGCCAATGAGTAATGGCTCAACTAGTTGAGTTCTTGCTGTCCACATGGGAGACCCTGGCTTTGGCCTGGCTAACTCTAGTTGTTAGAGTCATTTGAGGGAATCAGTAGATGGAACAATTCTCTCTTTCTCTGACTTTTTTGTCTTTTAGGTAAATTAAATTCATACATATATCTATTAGGTAAATTAAATACATATAACTATATTCATTTTTTGGAAAGCTGGCAGGCATTTGATGTTGGTTGGAATGTTCATATTCCCTGTCAAAGTGCTGTGATTTGAGACTTGAATCTATTTCTAATCGCAGCTTCCTGATAACTCCAGGAGGCAGCAGGTGATGGCTCCAGTACTTAGGGGCCTGCTACGTAGGGAGTCCCAGATTTAGTTGCAGGCTCCTGGATCAGCCATGGCTGTTTCAGGCATTTGGTCAATGAATCAGCAGATTAAAGATCTCTCTTTCTGTCATTGCTCTTCTGTCTTTCAAATAAACGTCAATTAATTAAGAAAAGAAAAAAAATACTCCCATAATCTATTTTCCAGTGTTCAGAGATGACTCTGTAATATGTTGGTTCACTTCCTCCCAGGTTTTTTCTGCAGGTTTGCTATTTGAGCTAAAAGAACAAATAAAAAAAGTGACCCTGGCTAGAGGCAATAACATCTAATCTTTTAATTTCATTTGGAAAGACATTGCTGAAACTCTGAGAACGATGGAGAGCCACCTTCTTATAAGGATCAACAAGCACAACTTTGAAATGCTCTGGCAGAGTGCCTCATGGGATACTCCTACAGATGCTCTGCCAGGTGGATTTGGCCACGTTTGGTGGTTGCTACGCCAAAGACGCTGGGTGACTTTTGACCTGGATCAGATTGCAATTTAAAACACACTGCTGGCCACATCCCTTACAAGTGAGACTGAAACTGGGTGGGTGTGAAAACAATGTTGGATGAAGAGGAAGTGCCTTTCATGTCCCCTAATCTACATACTGATGTCTTGTGTCATGAACCTTATCTTGTGGGTTCTTAAGTGAATTCCTTTTTGTAGAGTTCAGTTCCCTAGGATAAAGTCTCTTTCCTAAATCTCCCCTCCAAAGTTTCTGATTCATGAGGTTTGGTTTGGGCCCAGCAACTTGCACTTACAAGTTTCCAGGTGATGCTGCTTCTTCTGGTCCTTTGCAAACCACTGGTTTAGCTCAGGAGCCAGACTGGGTTCAAATCAAGGCTTCATCTCAGGAAAGTTACTTAACCTCCCTGTGCCTGGCTTCCATATTGAAATAATGAGGATAATGACAGCAGCTACTTCTTGAGTTTATTGTGAGGATTTGATAGATGGGCAAATACAAAGTACTTAGAATGGAAGTTGACCCATAGTAAATAGAGATTTACTGTTCCCCAGGCAGCCTTCTTGAAAATATTTGCGAATGTTACAAGTGTCTGCAAAAAATCCCCATTTAATGCTAGCAATTTTTGATTGATATTTACACTGTGGACATGACAAGCAAATTGCCTGAAACAAAATAAGTGGCTTGCAACTTGAGGAGAAGTCAGCTACGTAGACCTCCAGTCACAACCAGGCTGAAAAGTTAAGAAAGGCTCATGTAAGTGAAATCAGTTTGCTTCTCCTTTCAGTGTTTACTCATGTTTACAAATGTAGAACAGCAGCAGCATGCACACACACATGGACGTGCACACTCACGCATACAAAAAACCTTCTGCCTTTTGCTTCTATTATGGTCATATGGTGATCATTTCATATTTTCTCTCACAAACTTGCCAATTATCCTGTGGGTTAGAGTGACTGGCTTCACTTCAAGATTAGATTTGTTGATTTTTAAGCAATTAGGTAATTGTTGGCTGTCCTATCCCCAAGGCCTTTTCTCAATCATTGCAAAGCCAGGAGGAAGTCTTTCACATTGCATTGGGGTAATTATTTCAGTATTTATTATACTAATACTGTTTTCCAAGGTCTGCCTATAGCAATATTATTGTATCAAAATAGCTTTCAAATGTGTATGTCTTTTCTTCCCCTAATATAAGACTAAGGATTGCTCTGGTAAGAATTGTGAACTACAGTGTGGATTTATAAAAAAAAAAAAAAAAATAGTTCTGTTTGATGGATTCCCCGAACCCCATGGGGTTTCCCATTGCTCACGGTGCCTTTGACAGAAATCAGGGCAAAATTCAGTGTCCACCTTGATCTCACCAGAACTGTAAAGAATTTTTCAGTCATCTACTTCAATGACATTTTTTCACTATATTTTAGCAACTCACTTTTAGGAGAAAGCTCTGGTCTTTGATTAATTTAATTGTTTCATCTCTGAAATCCTGAACTTGACATTCCATCCTTTGAATATAACCTTTGTTCTACTAACTTGTTCTTCCATTTTGTTGTGGCTTTGATTGTTACTTGGACTCCCGTTTTCCTTTATTCAAAGTTTTGTTTAGTGATTTGGAAGGCAGAGTGACAGAGAGATAGAAATAGTGTAGAGTTTTTCTATCCCTTTGTTCCCTCCCCAGCTGCCACCAACAGCCCAGGCTGGGCCAAGCCAAAGCCAGGAACCAGGAACTACATCCAGGTCTTCTACGTGGGTGGCAGGGACCTGTATACGTCCATTGCCTCCCTGGTACATTAGCAGGGAGTTGGATTGGAAGCAGAGGTAGTCTTGATCCCAGGCACTCCAATACAAGATTCAGGTTTCCCAAGTTGTTGTTTAACCTGCTATGCCTCAATGCCTGCCCTAGAACTCTCATTTTCTTCTCTCCTTCATTTCCTTCCCTTTTTTTGCCTGAGCCCACTAGATACATACAGTTTTACTTTTAAGAAGGATTTATTAATTTATTTGAAAGGCAAAGTGACGAAAAAAAAGGGAGAGATAGATATAGATGTTCTATTTCCTGGTTCGCTACACAAATGTGTGTAACAGCTGGGGCTAGGTCAGGCTGAAGGCAGGAGCCAGGAACTCCATTTTGGTCTCCTTCATGGTGTCATTAACCCAAGCATGTGGGCCAAAACCAATTGCTTCCTAGGTACCTTAGCAGGCACCTGGATTGGAAGTGGAGTAACCAGGGTTTGGACTGGCATTCTTATGTGGGATATACATGTTGCAAGCTGCAGCTTAACCTGCTATGCCACAATACTTGCCCTTCTCTAATTAAAACTTTTAACCTCTCAACTCATCTTCAAACTTTCTTCACAACCTCTGTCAATTCTCAAACCAGGGCTGACTGAACAATCCCTTCTCCTTGGACTGAAGAAAGTTCACTAATGGGGCTAATTGATATCATGACAAATATGTGGCTCACTGTCATGGCAGAGCCCTTGATGGTGCCCTTGGTGGTCAGTCATATGAACTGCCCCCGACTATGTGCTACAGGGGAGTGGCAGCATGACTTCCTTGATCAACAATGATAAATAACTTCTCCAGAGGACCATTCTAGGGAGGTAGCTGATGTGACAATGGAATTAGTCACACAAGGTCTGGAATTTTAATAAAAACTCACCATTTCACTGGTAGACTTTCCCTGTAACCATGCAGAAACCTTAGCAGCTGTCACTTTAGACACTGATTTGAGAACTGTGACTGTCTTTGTTTTTTTCAATATTTGTTGCTTCTTTTCAGCACAGGGTCATATTTTATTATTTGTTTATTTATTTTAAATGAATTTTTCATTTATTTGAAAGGCAGAGTGATAGAAAAAGAGGAAGATTTCTTCCATCCTCTGGTTCACTCCCAAAATGGCAGTTATGGCTGGGAGTAGGATAGGCTGAAGTCAGGAGCCAGGAACTCCATCTGGGTCTCCCACACGGGTAACAAGGGTGTAAGGATTGGGCTATCAGCCAGTGCCGCGGCTCACTTGGCTAATGCTCTGCCTGCAGCGCCGGCACCCTAGGTTCTAGTCCAGATTGGGGCACCGGATTCTGTCCTGGTTGCTCTTCTTCCAGTCCAGCTGTCTGCTGTGGCCCAGGAAGGCAGTGGAGGATGGCCCAAAAGCTTGGGCCCTGTACCCGAATGGGAGACCAGGAGGAAGCATCTGGCTCCTGGCTTTGGATCGGCACAGCACGCTAGGCGCAGTGGCCATTTGGGGGTGAACCAACGGAAAAGGAAGACCTTTCTCTCTGTCTCTCTCTCTCTCTCACTAACTCTGCCTTGTCAAAAAAAAAAAAATAAGTAAAATACAACATCGTTTCATGATGGAAACTGTAAGGAAAATAGATATAGAAGGAACATTCCTCAACACAATCAAGGCAATTTACTACAAAACCATGGCCAGCATCCTACTGTATGGAGAAAAGTTGGAAGCATTCCCATTGAGATCTGGAACCAGACAAGGATGCTCACTCTCACTACTGCTATTCAATATAGTATTAGAAGTTTTAGCCAGAGCTATTAGGCAAGGAAAATAAATCAAAGGAATACAAATTGGGAAGGAGGAAGTCAAACTATCCCTGTTTGCCAATGACATGATTCTATATATAGGGGATCCAAAGAACTCCTCTTAGAGACTATTGGAACTCACAGAAAAGTTTGGTGAAGTAGCAGGAAATAAAGTCAACACACAAAAATCAATAGCCTTTGTATACACAGACAATGCCACAGCTGAGAAAGAACTTCTAAGATCAATCCCGTTTACAATAGCTACAAAAAATTCAAATACCTTGGAATAAATTTCACCAAGGATGTCAAAGATCTCTATTATTAGAATTATAAAATATTAAAAAAGTAAAAAGAAGATAGAAAAAAGTGGAAAAATCATCCATGTTAATGAGTAGGAATAATCAATATCATCAAAATGTCCATACTACTGAAAGTAATTTACAGATTGAATGTGACACCAATCAAAATACCAAGGACATTCTTCTCAGATATAGAAAAAATGATGCTGAAATTCATATGGAAACACAAGAGACTTTGAATAGCTAAAGTAATCTTATACAACAAAGACAAAGCTGGAGGCATCACAACCCCAGATTGCAAGACATACTACAGGGCAGTTATAATCAAAGCCACCTGGTACTGGTACAAAAACAGATGGATAGACTAATGGAACAGAATAGAAACAACAGAAATCAACCCATGCATCTACAACTAATTTATTTTTGACAAAGGAGCTAAAACCAATCCCTGGAACAAGGACAATCTCTTCCACAAATGGTGTTGGTGTAGAGGAAATACAGCCACAAACAGAGACAAAGAAAGAAAAGCAGACCCCTCCTCCCAACACAAACCTTGCAAAGTGGCTGCTGGCAATTAACTAGTGAAGCAGCTGCCCACTGTTATCTTATCTAGGGAGGGAAGATGTCCTAAGTTCTGCTTCTGTAAACTTCAGTCATAAACCTGTCCTAATAAATCTGCCACTAGTATCTCTTTTACAAACATACTGGGCCCACGGACCATTGGATGTGTGGTTCTAAGTTACATAGGCTGCAATTTAAACCCCCCAATACTGTAGTGGGTAAGGTATGATGCTGATAAACCTATAAATATTGTAAGAAACTTGGGATTGTTGCTGAATTCCTAGGAGATGATTCCAGCTGGGCCTGATGCTATAATAAACTGCTTGGATTTTCCACTGTCTCTAGTGCCTGTTTGAATGGAAGGAGTTTTCCCATCCCAGATTTCTGAAACATTGCAAAAACTGGATCTCACCTCTACTTTACACCTTATACAATAATCCACTCAAAATGGACTAAAGACCTAAGTCTATGACCTGACACCATCAAATTATTAGAGAACATTTGGGAAACCCTGGAAGACATTGGCATAGGTAAAGTGCGCTTGGAAAATACCCCAGAGGCACAAGCAATCAAAGCCAATTTTTCAATTGAGGCACTTATGCAATGCAAAGCAAACGGTTGGCAAAGTGAAGAGGCAAATGACAGAAGGAGAGAAATTATTTGCAAACTATGCAACTGATAAAGGATTGATAAGAATGGGAATAGGAGAGGGAGGAGGAAGAAGGGTGAGAGTAGGGGTACAGTGGGAAGAATCACTGTGTTCCTAAAGTTACATTTATGAAATGCATGAAGTTTGTATTCCTTAAATAAAAGTTTTCCTGGAAAAAAAAGAAAGCAAGTGACTATTTTACTACAGGCACGAGGAAACTTGTGGGAATGGTTCAGTATGGTCATAGATTTCTGCAGCCTTGATGTTTCTCATGATTTATCTGAGTCACACCTCTTGCCAGCCCACTCTCCAGATTAATTCCACTTTCGCAGTGCAATTCCAATCTAAAGTCTGAATGCTTATCCAGGATCCCCTTCACTGAGGAATGGTGGAGGGACTTTGTGTCCTTCCTGGGGTGACCCCCACCCTCATTTGCCCAGGACTGAGAGGAGTTCCTCAGCATGAAGGACTTTTTGTGCTGAGACCTGGATAATCCTGGGAAAACCACGATGAGTTGGTCACCATACTTAATGTCTACCTAACCCCACACTTGTTATATCTGAAAGATACAACATGTTAACAGCCTTGAAAAGCAGAATTTGCCAAGGTCCCTTCACAAGTAAGCTGGTCTTCTTGTGGAATAATATTAACACTACGTATTTTTATAAATGTATTTCTTAGCCTCTACTGAGATGTGTAGATGCAATCACTCTCTCATCAAGTATCTTATTTCCTTTAAGTTGGGAGTACAGTGCCCTGTTCAGAAGGCTGTGGAGCATATACAACTGTGCTCTTGTAGGGTGCATGCTCTCCATGTTGCTCTTACCCCACCCACTCCACTCCACCCTGCTTGCTCTCTACCCGGCTTCCTCAGCAGAGAGGCTCACAAGTAAAGAACAAAAATGGAGCGATGGGCACCGTGCATAGCAGGTAAAACCAATGCTTGTGGTGCTGGCATCCCTTGTGGGTGCCAGATCAGGTCCGGCTGCTCCACTTCCAATCCAGCTCCCTACTAATGGTCTGGGAAAAGCAGTGGCAAGATGGCCCAAGTGCTTGGACCCCAGAGACCTGGGAGAATCTCTTGGCTTCCGGATGCCCCAGCTTTGGCTGGTGCAGCAGGAAGAGCTCTCTCTCTCTCTCTCTCTCTCTCTCTGTATCTCCCTCTCTGTGTGTAACTCTGCTTTTCAAATGAATAAATCTTGAAAACAAAACAAAAAACAAAACACGGTGTCCAGCATGTTTCTTCTCTGGCCTTGCTCCATGGCTCTGTGGTGTCAACCTGAGGCTCTTTCAGTCTCCATGACCTGAGCAGATAATGGTTGAATACTGCAGAGGGGCCATGAAACACATTTTGGGAGGCAATGGAGCCCTACTTCGAGCTTGAGGCAGAATGTCCTTCTCTGTCAACACGTGTGTGCCCCACGTCATGCACTGAAAGCATGGCCATTTCCTTGATCCATTGGAGACACTGTTTCTTCCCCAATTCTTCATTATTTTTATGTTTTTAGTGGACCCCATGTAGAGGAGTAGAGAAAAACCACAGCTATTTGCCATTTTCACTAGAATCATTATTTCCTAAAACAAAGCATCATTGTCACATTTTTCTATTTCTTCACGAATATTTGTTCTTTCCAGTCATGTGGTATATTGAGGGACCCACAGAGAAACCAGCTTCTTGGGCTTTCTGTTGATTTCACATTTCAAGCTGACAACCTGAGATCAACAGAGCATGGGTTCAATCTATTTCTTTTCATCTCATTCGTCTGTTCTGCTGCTTCCTGTTTCCCATCAGAAAAAAAGTACCAAACTGCATTTAAATATAAATGGGAATCTTTAAGTATTGGTGAAGAATCTTTTGTAAAATTTTTAGTTGTATCTTAAAGAGTTTATCCATCACTTAAAAAACAAGCCAGATTAAGACCCCAAGCTTTTCTTTGCTGGAGTGAGAACACTTAGTGGAAAAGTAATAAAATTTCTGCATTTAAGAAGCTTGAGAGATAACATTCTTTCAGTGACTCAACATTTCCATTAAATAAGATAGTGATACTTTATACTTGATTCTTTGTGGTTTCCAGATAAACTCTTTATAAGAAAGGATGATTCTTTATATGCAGTTAAATAAACATTATGAATTTAAGCTGTTTTGATTGTTTTCCACTTATAAGTCTGAATTTTAGAGTTCTATGTAGCAGTGGTTTCTAAGCACTGAATACTGCTAAACATTTATTCCTGCATGATGTAGTAGCTAAACTCTTTCAAAGGCTGGACTTAGCTTTATAAACAATGAAACTAAACCTAATGGCTCAATCTGCATTAGCAGAATATAAAGTTTATTTTAGTTAGGCAATGGCAAGTTCGTGACCTGTAAGACTAGTTGAATTCTAAAGCTGTAAACTGCAAATCTAATGACATTAAAAATAAAATCAAACAGCATGTGTATCCTTAAAGTTACTTATTGTTGGAATACATGTATTATATGTCCAACGTATCAAACACTTTTGAAGTGTGTTCTCTGCTCCACATACTATGATAAAAGGTAAAATAGAACCTCTCTTTTCTATTTTAAATATTTTATTTATTTGTAATTCGAAAGGAAGAGCAAGAAAAAGTGCGAGAAAGAGAGAGAGAGAGAGAAAGAGAGAGAGAGGGAGAGAGAGAAAGAGAGTGCAAGAATGAGAGCGAAAACCTGCAATGGTTCAGACCAGGCCAGTTCTGGAACCAGCATCTGAGAACTTAATTCAGGTCCCTCACAGGAGTATCAGAAACCCAATACTTGAACCATCAACTCTGCCTCCCAGGGTCTGTATTAGCAGGAAGCTGAAATCAGAAGCCAGAGCTGGAAATTGAACCAGGTAGTTGGATGTGGGATGTGGTGTCTTAACTATGCGCCTAAACACCTGCTCTAGAGCTCTGCTTTTGGGGAGCTCACACTCATTCCCTGTGTGACAATGGCCTTTTGAATTCTGGGAATATTCTTCAATTCTGTTGTTCATGCAAGTTCAACAATATCTTAGAAAAAGATAAGTGTTAGATTGATTATTCTGAACATGAAGATTTCATCTGAAAGATAGGCAGTATTCCAACTCATTATCTAACACTTGCTTACCCCTCATGTTGCAAACATTTTAATTTGATTACATTTTCGATATATTGCTTTTCCTTTGCCTTTATTTTTTCTCTTTTTCATTTTCCAAGAGACCATAAACAAGGCTACTATTCTGGCCGGTGCCGCGGCTCACTAGGCTAATCCTCCGCCTTGCGGCGCTGGCACACCGGATTCTGTCCCGGTTGCCCCTCTTCCAGGCCAGCTCTCTGCTGTGGCCCGGGAGTGCAGTGGAGGATGGCCCAGGTGCTTGGGCCCTGCACCCCATGGGAGACCAGGGTAAGCACCTGGCTCCTGCCTTTGGATCAGCGCGGTGCGCCAGCCACGGCGGCCATTGGGGGGTGAACCAACGGCAAAAGGAAGACCTTTCTCTCTGTCTCTCTCTCTCTCACTGTCCACTCTGCCTGTCAATAAATAAATAAATAAAAATTAAAACAAGGCTACTATTCTGAATACAATGTCATTGGAGAGGGTGGCTGGGCACCAAATTTCTGTGTTTTCTCCCCACCTTTTTGGTCTATTTTCCCCACTCTGCTTTTCTGTTTCTTCTGCTGTAACTGCTCTCACTATAGCAGTGCTCCACAGGACTCCATCCTGGATGTGCCTTCTCTCTCCTTAAGGTCTGTCATCCACTTCCATGGCTATAAATTCCATTTGTCAGCTGCCTCCACAATAGTTTTCTGTGTCAAATCTCTTTTTTTTTTTCTAAGCATTGACAAAATCTTAACACTAGTTCTGTCCCTCATTTGCTATATGGCTATGGCCCTAACCTTTATATGTCTTTTTTTTTTTTTTTTTTGATGTGCAAAGAGCGTTTTGAAATAGTACTAAACTTGTAAGTTTGTTATGAAGATGAAATGAGTTTATAATAATAAAAACACATGAGGCTGTTATGAGGCCTGAAATCACTCTTATCTATGTGTGTGTGTGGTAAATATGTGTAGTTTTTTCATAATAAGTTTTATGAATGTTTTAAATGTTCTTTGTATGCATGGATTTCAAAAAATTCCTTTTAATCAAATTAACTTACATTTTATTTGAAATTTTTAAATTTGTTTGAAAGGGAGAGAGAGAGAGAGGGCAAGCAATCCTATCTGCCAGTTAACTCCCCAAATGCCTGCAATAGACTGGGCTAGGTAGAGTTGAACTCAGGAAGCCAGACTACAATCCAGGTCTCCACCTGAATGGCAGGAACTCAATTATTTGAGCCATCACCATTGCCTCCCAGGGTTTACATTAGCAGGAAGCTGGAGTCATGAGCCAGAATCAGCTATGAAATCTAAGTACTCTGGTATAGCAAGCAGGGATCTTACTTGGTGTCTTAACTGCTAGGCCAAACACTCTCCCCAGACTTAAGTCTGAACTCAATTTTCTGTGAACTTTTTGAAGTATTCTTGTATATATGAGAACACATATTCAATAGAGCCAGTCAGGTGCATATGCACACAGACATATGTGTGTGCATATATATATATATGTGCATGTGTATGTTCATATATACAATCTTCCCTTAGCTCTTCATACATTTCTATCACTCCCATTCTTTACATATCAACTTAGATGTTACCTCTTAGAGGTTATTTATGACAATCCTATCACAAGAAATAGCACCCATTCTGACATCAGGATTTTCTTTCATACCTCCCAATACATTTCCTTCAGGAATTCTTTATTTAAAATAATTATTATTTTAAGATTTATTTTATTCATATGAAAGGTAGAGTTTGGGAAGGGGGGAAGATAGATAGATAAAAAGAAAGAGAGAGAGAGATCTTCCAACCACTGGTTCATTCTCCAAATGGCTACAATTGCTGGGTCTTGGACCAAGCTGAAGCCAGGAGTCAGGAACTTCATCCAAGTCTCCCATGTAGGTACAAGGATCCAAGGATTTGGGCCATCTTCCACTGCTTTTCCAGTCACATTAACAGGGAGCTGGATTGGAAGTGGAGCAGCCAAGACTTGAACTGGCACCTATATGTGTTGCTGGCACTGCAGGCAGTGGTTTAACCCATTACACCACAAGGCTGGTACCAGGAATTTTTATCCATGTATTTCACTTTAATGTATATAGTCTCCTAATCTAGAATGTGAGACACCTGAGGACAAGAATCATATTAATTTTGTTCACTGTGATAGTATCTTAGCAATATGCATAGTAAACTATCCATTCAATAAATAATTTTGTATGAATGAATGAAGTTCTCAATAACATCACGATTATTAAGGTTCTGAATCTCATCAAAATGAATCTTTTTTGAAGTATAAAATGGATATGTATCCCCAGGGAAGCGGATACCAAGGCAAGGATAGTAAATGTCTGTGAAGTGGGAGTGGATGCCTTCCAGATGTAGCTAATTAATCTGTACGTGTGGTGAGGTGGGAGTAGGAGGTGAGAACTTATCTGGTGCTGTGTGAATGAGAATGGACCCTGTCATCAGCAATCAGATGCAGAAGAGAAGGAGGCCATCATTGGAATGAGCAAACAAACTTACTTAGGGATACAGAGCATGCCTGCTTAAAACAGAGGAAGGCAAGAGCATTGGAAGTTATTTTGCTAGGAGAGCTGACAGGCAGCCAGACAGTACTGGGCCAGTCAGGAGCAGCAGCTGGGTGTGTAACTCAAGACCTCTGTTTAAACAAGGCAAGTTGGTGTCTCCCGGGCAGCTTTGTTGAGGATGCTCTTTCCTCTCTTCACAGGGTCTCTGTCTGGAAAACAAATGGTAAACTCTCAGGCAGGAGGTAGGTTATTGATTTTTAGAGTTTGGATTCATTTTTAAAAATTGAGTGTCATAAAAATAAAAATTTTCAAAACCACATCAATAAAAAGCAAATCTGGGGCCAGCACTGTGGCATGGTGGGTGGGGCCGCCCCAGCAGTGTTGGCATCCCATATGGGCGCCGGCTGCTCCACTTCCCTTCCAGCTCTCTGCTATGGCCTGGGACAGCAGTAGAAGATGGCCCAAGTCCTTGGGCCCCTGAACCCACGTGGGAGACCCGGAGGAAGCTCCAGGCTCCTGGCTTTGGATTGGCACAGCTCCGGCCTTTGTGGCCAGTTTGGGAGTCAGCAAGTGGATGGAAGACCTCTCTCTCTCTCTCTGCCTCTCCTTTCTCCCTCTGTGTACCTCTTTCAAATAAATAAATAAATCTTCAAAAAAATTAAATATTCCTCTCACTCTTTTTCTGTAGACACCCCATTTTCTTCCCAAGGGTAATCACTAGTGCCAGTTTAGTTTTATGGTAATGGAGACATTCTATTTCACATGAAAACAAGCATATATTCCTTATGCAAACAAGTATATATTTCTTATACAAATGCATTACAGAAATAAACACATTGTTCTCCACCTTGGGTTTTGAATGTAGCAGTGCCTGTACAGCTATTCTATCACATAGATGTATGCTCACTATTTAGCTGGACTCTCCACAATAGACATTTTGGCTGTATTCAATCTTTTGGTCTTACAAACAGTTCTAAAATGAGTAACTTTAACACACATCAGTTCCTAATATAAATGAAGTTATAGTTATAGAAATGGATTTTCTTTTCAAAAATTATGTCCATTTTTAATTTGAGCAGCTGTTGCTAAATCACCCTCCTCAGGGAGAGCTTGAATTTTACGTTTCCAGTGGGAATGTCTGGAAGTTCCTACTTTTCTATACCCTTGCCAGCAGCCAGCAGTTTTTGTTTATTTTTAAATAAAGCTCTTTTTTTTAACTTTTATTTAATGAATATAAATTTCCAAAGTACGGCTTATGGATTACAATGGCTTCCCCCCCATAACGTCCCTCCCACCCTCAACCCTCCCTTTTCCCACTCCCTCTCCCCTTCCATTCACATGAGGATTCATTTTCGATTCTCTTTATATACAGAAGATCAGTTTAGCATACATTAAGTAAAGATTTCAACAGTTTGCTCCCACACAGAAACATAAAGTGAAAAATAATAGATGATTTTTTAAATGATGATGAAAGCTCTGTGATCAGTGTTAGTGTGAAAACTAGAAGATATCTCTTGCTGAATGTGGTTAAGAACTATTTGGAGCCGGCGCCGTGGCTCAATAGGCTAATCCTCCACCTTGCGGCGCCGGCACACCGGGTTCTAGTCCCGGTTGGGGCGCCGGATTCTGTCCCGGTTGCCCCTCTTCCAGGCCAGCTCTCTGCTATGGCCAGGGAGTGCAGTGGAGGATGGCCCAGGTGCTTGGGCCCTGCACCCCATGGGAGACCAGGAAAAGCACCTGGCTCCTGGCTCCTGCCAGGATCAGCGCGGTGCGCCGGCTGCAGCGGCGGCCATTGGAGGGTGAACCAGCGGCAAAAGGAAGACCTTTCTCTCTCTGTCTCTCTCTCTCACTGTCCACTCTGCCTGTCAAAAAAAAAAAAAAAAAAAAAAAGAACTATTTGAGTATTCTGTCTACTTATTTGTTTCTGATAATATTGTTCTTAGTTCTTGCTGACATTTCAGTTGGGTCAATGAATCTATTTATTCGTAAAATTTATTAATTATTAATAAAGTTAGTGCATTGTCTGTGATATATATGCATATTTTCCCAAGTTTTATTTTGCCTTTCATAAATTTTTTCTTGGCTTTTGATGAATTTTTTAGTAGCTGAACGTATGAATATTTTATTTGGCTTTTTTTTTATTTGGCTCTGGGTTTTCTGTGAAACTTGGAAAAACATTCTTCACTCCAAATTCCTTTTAAAATTCCCTCTTCTATATTTTCATGTGTGCCTTTACATTTTTATGTTGTTAATGCCACCTTTTATTAAATGATATTTTAAAGCTTATTTATTTGTGAAGCAGAGAGGAAGAGAGAGAGAGATAGAGAGAGAGAGAGACAGAGACAGAGAGAGAGAGAGAAGAAAAGAGCTCCCATCCACTGATTCACTGCCCAATTGCCCACAATCGCCATATGCCAGAGACTCAGTACAGGCTTCCATGTGGGTGGCAGGAACCAAGTTACTTGATCTGTCACTTCTGCCTCCTAGGATCTTCATTGCCAGGAAGCTAGAATTTGGAACTGGAGCCAGGAATAGAATCCAGGCCCTCTGATGTGAGTGAGATGCAAGCATCTTAATCACTGGGCCAAATGCCTACTTCCATATTTTCTTTGATTTGAAATGTCACTTTTCTTAGATACCAAATCCCTGATCCATTTGATCCATGTCTTGCCTTCTTTTTCTATCCAGTTTCATTATTATGAATAAATATAAATATTTTAGTAGCTTCATGATATTCATGAACTGGCTTAATTGTTTCATAATGCATTTGACTTCTGATAACCTGAATCCCTCGTTAGTCTTTTTTTTCCTAGTGATTTTTTTCTGTTGTTATTTTTGTACAAGAATTTTAGATCACTGTATTTATTTTAAGATTTGTTTATTTGAAAGGTGGAGTTACAGAGAGGGAAAGAGGGGAGGAGGGAGGGAGACAGGGAAAGAGGGAGGGAGGGAGGAGTGAGAGAGAGAGGGAGAAGTGGGAGGAAGATTTTCTATATGTTGGCTCCCCAAATGGCCTCAACATCTGGGTCCAGACCAGGTTGCAGTCAGGAGCCTGGAACTCCATCCAGGTCTCTCATGTGGGTGGCAGGGCCCCAAGGATTTGGGCCATCTTCCGAAAGTTTCTCAGGCACATTAGCAGGGAGCTGGATCTGAAGTGGAGCAGCAGGGTCTCCAATAGGCACCCATCCAGGGTGATGGCCTGACCTGCTGCACCACAATGTCAGCCCCTCCTTTAAAAACATGCTGCTGGACATTTTTTATGTTGTTGAATCTCCCTTCCTGAGGATATGAATGTTCCACTTGTTCATATCATTTCCATGTCCTGGGGGAGCATTTTAAAATTTCTTCTAGTGGTGCCTTTGGCAGAATGAATAAGATGTTGTCTGGGACAACTGCATCCTCTATGAGTGCCTGGGTTCAAGTCCTGGCTCCACTCCCGATTTCAGCTTCCTAGTAATGCACACTTTGGGAGGTAGCAGGCGATGGCTTGAGGAGCTAATCCTGGGCCACCCACCTGGGGAATTTTGTTGAGTCTGGGATCCTTGCATTGGTCTAGCCCAGCTCTGTAGAACAGCAGGTGGAAGTCCTTTCTCTGTCTCTCTGCCTTTCAAATAAATAAAATAAAAGTAAACAAATAGAAGTTTCTTTCTAGAGAGATTTTGGGTGTCTCTATTAAACCTTGCTACTATATGCTTTATATTTGTGCTTATATTTGTGCTATTTTCTAATATTGTATCTTCTAAATCATTGTTGTTCTTATATATGAATTCTTTTGCTTTCTATATGTTACAGAATTCAGTTACTTTGCTATATTCTCTTGTTACACCTTTTCATTTGGTTCTCTACTTTTTCAGGAGGATTTTTAACCAAGGTGTACATATATTGGAATCATTTATAAGTAAGAAAAAAACTTGATTCCTTCTAAGCCTGACTATATTCTGAATATTTTATATGGTTTCACAGCTGATTCTCAGACCTATCCAATACAGGAATATGACTGAACATTAAAAAAAAAAGAAGCTAAAACTACTAAGTCATGGCTGCTTGATATCAGAGATAACCGTAAAGTAGGGAACCACTGGTTTTATGAACATTAAATGTGTCCAGAAAAGTCTGGACTATAAGCATAACATTTTTCCCTCCTCTGCTGTTTCTCCCCTCCATCTGTACCTCCTTTGTAAAAGGTAACACCAGTAATGCAACCTTAAGATACAGAAATAGGGGTTGGTGCTGTGACATAGTGGGTAAATCCACCCCCTGTGGCACCAGCATCCCGTATGGGCGCCAGTTCAAGTCCTGAATGCTCCACGTCTGATCCAGCTCCCTGCTAATGATCTGGAAAAGCAGTGGATGATGGCCCAAGTACTTGAAAAAGATACAGAAATAAGCAAAGTCTAAGTGACACATTCTGTTCACCCTCACTTCCTTAGTTTATGTTCCATTAATGTGTGGGTTTTATGTTTGGAGAACTTGTTTATATTTCCTTACATTAATGATAATTATGTAGTTTTTCTATTTGCAAGCAGATTTTATCTGAAAATGAAAACAAATTCACATTGTTCAGCTGCTTGCTTGTCTGCTGTGTTAGACTGGATTTTTAAAAATTGCACCTTTAAAAAAATTTTAAAAAGTAAAAAAGTAAAAAAGTAAAAAATAAAAAGATGCTAAATACCCTCCCCCCAAATTGCACCTTTAGCAGTTATTTGATCTGCTACACAATTGCATGGATTCTTACAAAGCAACAAAAGTTTCAGTATCTGTGTATATTTTCCCTATTCTAAAAAACTTTATTACTTTTACTTTTGAGAGGAAAGACTGTCAAATACATAACAGCAATTCTGCATGTAAAATGATAATAAGGACATAACCGTGGAGTGTTTAGGATTTTTAGCCAAGTCCAGAAGCAGAGATGTTTGGGAGATATCTTTGACCCACTAAGCATATATCCCAAGAAACAAATGATCAAAACCATAGCATGGTGAAACTGAGAGGAAGCCATGGAAATTAAACACATAGTATGTGTTTTGCATTCCTGAGATTCCCTTCTTGGCTAGCACTGTCTCTAAATATTAATCAAGTCCCTTAAATGTTTTTGTCTTCTGTGACATGGGCTATCCAGTTACAACGTTGTTTTGGAAAATGTTGGCACATTAAACAATTTTCTTAAAATTGAGTAAGTCCTTCATGTTACAGAATCAGTGAGCTCCTCTTGAAAGTTGAGGGGGAGATGGAGAGGTATCTAGACTGAGGGCAGCTGAGGCTGACTTGTGCTTTTTGAGGCATAACAAATCTACCAACCTCCAGGGAAACTAATGATTTCCAGACCTGTCCTGATTGTATTTTTCCCCCTATTTTTGCCCTCCAATCTCAAGAGCCTTTTCAGTCTCTAAGACTACCAATTGGAGAATGGTAGATGTGTCTCAGGAGCTATAGACTCCTAAAATGAATCCACTCCAGAGACCCAGAGAGTTTATATGGTTGGACACACCAAATGTACTGATATAATCTTTGTATATTTTGCTAAGCAACTTAATATTCATGGCATTTTTCTCCTAAAATGAATTCTCTAGCTTTGTTATTTCCTATAAAGTATTATCTTAGGACACAAATGGGGATCAAATCCTTTGTCTAATTTTGTAAGATTGGGGCAAAGGAAAAAAAATGGAAAGGACGCTGCTGAGAGTGCAGCCCACTCCTCACTGACATTCCTGATTGGTGCCAAATTTACTTGCACTTGGTGTCATGAAGGCCAGGTAATGCTCATAATAGAATCACATAGAAAGAGATAGTCAGGAACCCCACTCCATAAAATAGCCCTGGTAAGGCCTTTTTTTATTTAAGCAAATTTTGAAGAATTAAATTGATCCTAAGTGTGACTTTCTTCTTTCTATTAATTGGCCTTTCACTTTTTTTCTTGTAGAGTATTAATTTTCCAATGAGACAATAATCATCCAATGTGGCAACATGGTAAATGTGCTTAAGTGAAATGGAAGAAAATCAATAACAATAGAATAATTTCATATACTTATATAAGGAAGCACCATAAAGGCACTCATTGTGGTGTTGAGTAATTTTTGGATGTTATTCCTTTTATGTATTATTGGTCTCAGTCTGCTATACTAAAATACTATAGTCTGGGTGACTTACACAACCATAATTTACTATATCACAGTTCTGGAAGTTAGGAGTTCAGCATCAAGCTGCTGTTAAATTCAGTTCCTAGGGGCCGGCATTGAAGCATAATGGGTAAGCCACTACCTGTGATGCCAGCATCCCATTTGGGCTCCAGTTCATGTCCAGTTGCTCCGCTTCGGATTCAGCTCCTTGCTAATACCTTGGGAAAAGTGCTTGTGCCTCTGCCAATCTATATGTGGAAAAGAGAAAATTCTGCTATTTATTCCTGTGCTTATGAGGACACAGTCCTATTGGGTTAGGAACTCATCCTTATGACCATATTTAACTGCAATGTTCCCTACCTCTCTCCAAAAATGCTCACATGAAATTTAAGTCTTCAGTGTATGAATTTTGGGTACAGGAAAACAATTCAGTTCATACACTTTTTAATAAAAACTTTCTTTTAACTAAATGAAACTGACACTGTGGAAATAATAACATGCAGTTAAACTTTTCATGGACAAAACTCAACTAGTTTGCTATCCCTGGAATAATTTTTATTTCTTATCATTCAGATTTTCTGAGCCCCATTTTTCTTCCGTCCCCATTGATCCAAACATTGCTGGTGGCAATTGTAAATGAAGGCTACAAGGAGGGACAATGATTAGAATGGAAGAGAAAGAAAATTACTTTGAAGCAAGTTGGCAATGGAATTAAAAATTACCAAAAACAAAATATATACATGCTCATTCACTCCTATTTTTACTTCCCTACACTGTCCACAGACTCCTTAGCACTGAGATACAAGCTGTGAACAATCAAAAAAAAAAAAAAAAACTTCAGGTTAAGTCTTGGGGTTTCTGTCTTTATAAACTATTTGTATTCATTTAATTTTTTGAATGACAAATAGACACACTGAGAGATACAGACATAGACACACAGAGACAGAGTTGAGAGACAGAGAGAGAGAGAGAGAGAGAGACCCCATCCATACTGATTCACAACAAATGCCCTCAACAGACAGAGCCAGACAGAACTCAGGATCCCAGAGCTCATCCTGTGTCTCCCACATGGGTGGCAGGAACCCATGTGCTTGAGTTGCCTCCCAGGGTGTGTATTAGCAGAAAACTAGATTTGGAAGTAGAGCCTGTACTCAAACCTAAACATTCTGACATGAGATACGGGTTTCTTAACCAACTAATTCCTGCCCTGTTTTCTGTTTTAGGGTTTTTTCAAACTTTTTTGCCAGTAATAATTTCTATGATTTTTTTTTTGGTGTATCATCCAAAGATGGATTAAACTAGATGGTAAAAAGAACAGTATCTTAAATCTTAGAGACAGAATAAATGCTTCTAAAATGTTTTGTCCAAGTTCATGGAATAGTAGCACTGTAAGTATTAAGAACAACTTTGGCCAAATATGGAACAGCTTCATTTAAAAATTCCCTCACTAAACAGAAGCAGTGACCTGCAAAGCTTGTGTTTTGGCACTTGCTTTTTACTCAGTAAGCCTTCAGTAAATTAGAGGACAAAGAAAATGACTCCCAACTGGGTGGTGATCAGGTGGAGGCTGAGGGGGAATTACTTGCCCGTTATGGGAGTTCTGCTGTTGACAACAGACAATTATGGGAAAGCCAGTCTTGATTCTTCTTGGAGCTTGGCTCCTAAGCTCTGGAAAGCTGTAAGTAGTTTCTTTGATTTGAATGTCAAATGCCTATTGAAGTTTCCTTAGACTTTTTCCCTGGCAGATCATTTTGTTCCAAAGCTATTTATAGACAAATGAAAATTACAGCAGAGACTCTAAAGGTGTCTTTGATTCCTTCTTCCCCACATGGAATCAAAGAGAGCAGAAGGCAGTAGAATGGAAGATCAACTACTCCCTCTATTGGCTTGGGGCTCTTAGGTGACAGAAGTGAATGACCCAGGGTGAGAAGGTAGGTTTGGGGAGCTTTCTTGGCTTGGTAGAAGATGTTCTTCAGCGCATTATGAAGTGGAAGGGGTTCATATAAGGCTATGGCATGGTTAAGCATTGGTGATGGTAAAAATCTTGCTTCCTCAATTAGGCAATCTCATGAGATGTGTAGTGAGAGCTGTTGTAGCCCAGAAAAGCAATCCTCTTCTCCCTCCTTGTCAATGGAGTCTCTCCAAAAAATTCTTCTCTTCATTCTGGATGTATTTTTTTTTAACCCTATGATGAGCATTATTTCAACTCACATTTTCTCTTTAACATTTTAGGATTTGATTTATCAGTTACATGGTGTGCATGTGTGTGTGCATATTGTACACGTATATACACAGATATTTTTAATAATGCAAGTAACATTTCACTTCATAATTTCTATATGCAACAATTTGTTCTAGGAAGACACTTATAGCCCTCATCTGTCATAAAAGGAATTAAGACAGTCTTTGTATAGGGAACAAGATACCCTGTGAGGAAAGGATTGTTTCTCAAATCCTCTCAGTTGCCCAAGGAGCAGTATATAGGCAAGAATGTGGATTTTATTTAGTCACAAATAACAAACAGATCTGTTTGGCAAATATTTAGCTATTACCTACTATGTGCCAGACACTATTTTATCTTACTCCACAAATATATTTCTTTCTATTGTTTTTTTTTTTTTTTTTTTTTTTTTTTTTTTTTTTGACAGGCAGAGTGGACAGTGAGAGAGAGAGACAGAGAGAAAGGTCTTCCTTTGCCGTTGGTTCACCCTCCAGTGGCCGCCGCGGCCGGCGCGCTGCGGCCGGCGCACCGCGCTGATCCGATGGCAGGAGCCAGGAGCCAGGTGCTTTTCCTGGTCTCCCATGGGGTGCAGGGCCCAAGCACCTGGGCCATCCTCCACTGCACTCCCTGGCCACAGCAGAGAGCTGGCCTGGAAGAGGGGCAACCGGGACAGAATCCGGCGCCCCGACCGGGACTAGAACCCGGTGTGCCGGCGCCGCTAGGCGGAGGATTAGCCTAGTGAGCCGCGGCGCCGGCCTCTTTCTATTGTTTTAAGAGCATTTTGAGGCTGGCACCACGGCTCACTAGGCTAATCCTCTACCTGCGGCACTGGCACCCCGGGTTCTAGTCCCGGTCGGGGCACCAGATTCTGTCCTGGTTGCCCCTCTTCCAGGCCAGCTCTCTGCTGTGGCCCGGGAAGGCAGTGGAGGATGGCCCAAGTCCTTGGGCCCTGCACCCGCATGGGAGACCAGGAGGAAGCACCTGGCTCCTGGCTTTGGATCGGCACACCGCACCAGCCGTAGTGGCCATTTGGGGGCGGTGAACCAAAGGAAGGAAGACCTTTCTCTGTCTCTCTCTCTCTCTCTCTCACTGTCTAACTCTGCCTGTCAAAAAAAAAAAAAAAAAAAAAAAAGAGCATTTTGAAAGAATTTTATTACCAGATTGAAATAATAACTTCTGCTTAAAAACAAATTTTGTACTCTTCTGGGCAAAGAGCATGTCCAGATTCCTAACACTTATTACCCACTGCATTGTGACAGGTAAACAGAGTTACTTTGGGCAACATTTGCATCCTGAGTTAAGTTTAGCTCATTCAGGGTGATTGGTTTAGAAGTTAAGGTACATTACTGTTTAGATCATGAAGCAGTAAATGGAGACTTCTATTCCAGGATGAGTAGAGCAGAAATTTGGAAAGATCAGTGAGCAGTAGAGTTCCCAAACAAGATTTTTGAATTTGAAATATTTGTGTTTTAATTCATGTTTGGATAAAATTAGTCATCATTTTGGCCAAGAAATATCTTCCATTCATATTTTTTATATTTTATCTGTTGATGTTCACTCCACTTGTTTGGATTAATTTAAGGTTTTCTTGAGAATATTTAAAAAAATCTCAGGAGTGAAAGTTTGTTGATCAAGGAATTATCCTTTAGTTCTTGCAAATGTAACAAGGCAAATCAAGAATACATCTATGTTGGGGCCGGTGCTGTGGCACAGTAGACTAATGCCCTGGCCTGAAGTGCTGGCATCCCATATGGGTGCTGGTTCGAGACCCGGCTGCTCCGCTTCCAATCCAGCTCTCTGCTGTTGGCCTGGGAAAGCACCTGCGTGGGAGACCTGGAAGAAGCTCCTGGCTCCTAGCTTCAGATGGGCACAGCTCCAGCTGTTGTGGCCAATTGGGCAGTGAACCATCGGATGGAAGACTTCTATCTCTCTCTCTCTCTGCCTCTCTCTTGTAACTCTGACTTTTAAATGAATAAATAAATCTTAAAAAAAGAAAATACATCTATGTTAATAGTTAGAATGTTGGAAAATACAATTAGGCAATAATATACTTTGTAAAACTCCTGTGTAATTTTTTTATTTCAATTCATCCCTTTGCTCCCTCATTCATTGAAAAATCATTTGTTGTATGTGTTCCTTGTTACTACGTTTCAACTTCTATGCCAAGCTCTGGGACTGTATTTATTGTATGAAATGCAGTTCCTACCCTTAAATCTTTTTTGTTGTTGTTGTTTTGTTTTAAAGGAAAAGATTTATTATCGAGTGGGGGAAACCTGACAGGCTGCCTCCCTGTGCCCAGAGAGAGCAGGTCTTATATAGCTTTGCAGAGGTAATCCCATTAGGGTGTGGGTGGAGCTGACCCTTGTGATTGGGCTATGGCTTAAACCTATTAATAAAGAAGAAATGTAGACAAATTAATTATATTTATTTGTTGCAGAGTGGAATAACATTACTGTCATGAAGTTTATTGGCACTAGAGAAAGGGATTGATTTACTGCATCTGATCAGAAGGAGTGAGTGAGACCATATTAGAGAAAGTATCACAAGCTGGTATGGAAGGACAAATGGGTAAACTTCAGCAGATAATGTAGTAGAAGGCAGCACTGTGTTGAAGGTTATAAAGGTTTTTTTCAGACATGTGAACTAAGATCCATGAAACAATATTATTGGTTCAGGGAAATATTCATTTTTTAATTTTTCTATTTTAAAAACATTTATTAACTGTCTGCTTTTTCCAGAGCAGAATAACATTAACTAAGGGTTGTAAAGATAATAACCAGGATTCCTGTCTTCAGGGGTTGGCAGCAAGAGATAATCTGTAAAGTAAACAGCGTTGTGCTAAGAATCCTGGATTTTTAATATGATACTGATCAAGGGTCATCCTACATGGGGAGCACAGACAGAAGTGAATCTTCAATAGATTTTACTGGCAGCAATTTATAGGATAGTTCAGCAGGAGGGAGAAAGATTGGAACCCACCAACGAAGCATTCCAGGAGTCAAGGGAAAGATAATTAGGGTAGAGTTGACAGCTGAAATTAAAGATATATTATTTGCTATACAATTTATCGTAAGAGTGATATGACTTAGGGAAAGGCTTACGTAAGAGAAATTTCACCCGAACTAAGATAATTTGCTAATTATATTACATAATAACATTATAAAAATTGGCAATTAGAGTAAAATAGTTATTTTTCTAGTCATGTGGGTCTTTCTAAGAGATGCAGACACAATGTAATTGTCTTCAGAAAAAGTTGTATTAAAAGATATAGGTCTTTTTTGGATTTAGACAAAGAAATGGATGAAGTACTAAAGACCAAGACAGATAATAGCTGTAAGAATAAGTTGGAGGATAAATTAATTGCTTCAGGACCTCCTGAAAAAGTATCTGTGATATATCCAGGAAGACATTAGATAAGACAGATTGTCAGAGGAGGGACTGGACTGGACATCCTGGGGCTGAAATCCTGTGCACATAGCCACTGGTTAAACAATGTGAATGAATGATATTGATGAGGAAAACAGAGTAAGGAGAAAAGAGAACTTAATGTAAGACGCAAGAGAAGATTAGTATCTAAATTCTATCCTAATTAATGAATATTGTGAAGGCAAAAATAGGTTATTTAATGTTATAACCTATTTTTTTTCTTTTTGTAAAGATAGAATCTCAAACTCATCTTGTAATTGAGTAGATAATACAGTTACAGCATTGCTTTTCAAATTCAACAACTACCTTATTGATGGAAATTGTGACTTTGATTTTTTGAGACCTATATCTTTTAATACAACTTTTTCTGAAGACAATTACATTGTGTCTGCATCTCTTAGAAAGACCCACATGACTAGAAAAATAACTATTTTACTCTAATTGCCAATTTTTATAATGTTATTATATAATATAATTAGCAAATTATCTTAGTTTGGGTGAAATTTCTCTTACATAAGCCAATAACCCTCAAGAATCTAGTAGTATTGGTTTTTAACATGTGGTAAGTATTAACTTTTATTTCTTTTCTGTTTTTTTCTCTTTCAATGAGTAGTCCAGTAAAAATGGTATTGTTTTAACAACCTTAGAGACAAACAGGAAATAAAAAGTTAAATCCAACTTTGAGACTTCAGATAATTTTGTATGTAATTTTGTAATGGGGAAGGCATCAAGGCAAGTCTGTCCATCCTTTTAAAGAGAGGGATCTGTCACATCCCATAGATATGGTGTAAAGATCAAGTTCACTAGGTGGGCAGAGGTACAGCAGCTTAGAGGTCCAGAGCTTCAGAGGTCATGTAACAAACAGCACTGAGGAAAGGAAAAAAGCCACGAGTGAGCTGCGTTTTATATAACAGCCTAATAAATACATCTTGATGTCCTTTACCATGTGTGGAAAATCAGAGGCTCCCAGGAGTTTGACCCACTCATTCATTCACTCATTCGTCTCTTCGTTTATTATTCACTTACATATCTAATGTTAATGGAACTGTCCATTTAAAAGGCGCTTGAATGCTAAGATGAATGCCAGAACATTTCCAACACTCAAGTATTATCTCTTAGAATGAACAAAACACACTATTTTATTACATTTGTTTCAAGTGGCTTTACTCAAATAAATGGAAGATTCAGACTGACCTCTTCTTTCATATTTTCCTTCCCCTATGCTTAGCGATTACCACCGTCTTGAAGTTGATGTGACTCCAGATAGTCCATGTTATTATGTTGTTATAAGCATGTGCCCTTATAGGATGCACAAAGTTCTTTGTTATGCATTTGTAAGCTGTAGAAAGATAGTATCAAGCTCTCTGTCTGTAATGTTTAATACCCGTATTTTCACTCACAAATGTACTTACTTTTGATGAATAGTGAATCAGTTCATTTTCCCTGTTGTTTAGCATTCTGTTGTAGGTATATTACACAACTGATACTTTCATACATTATTTAAGATTTATTTTGATCAGTTTTTCTTTATTATGAACTTAGTCAAACAAATATCCTGTATGTATTTCATTCTATGAAGAAAAAAATTTCCCCTATATTCTGAGACTTGTGGTGGTGTTCTGGCTCTCAGACTACAGTCAGGATAAAGAGTACTAGATTACAAGGATAGTCTTAGCAGTGGTTGAGAGTTCCTGGTTCCCAGCTACCTCCCTACCCTTGCTATTAAAATTAAAATTTTTACCTATTTGTTGAGTATGAGATAATATCTGCTTATTTTACTTATTTATGTAGTTGCTAATAACTTTGCAGATATTTGTATTTGTATATTTATTAGCTTTTTCAGCCAGGAACTTATGTGAAGTCCTCCTTTTTTTTTTTTCTTAGATTGCCTTGTTATAAAATTTTAGGAGTTCTGTAAGTGTTGCGAATACTATTCTCTTGTTGGCTAATTTTTTTGAAATATATTCCATGTATGGTATATATTTTGGTTTTGATGTAAAGTATAAGGGAATTTTGATTCATCTGAAAACAAATTATGCCATGGTATTTTGTTCTGAAAGAATGATCCATTGTCAAAGGTCAAGACAGAGCCCAAGACATCTATCATTCCTCAGTTCATGGATTCCCTCGAACTGTCTGCTTTGAGTCTATGTGGACTACTCTCATTATGCCTTTTATTATTGGTTTTATCCAGATACCAGGCTCACCCCTCCCTCATGTACACACCCCTTAAAGTTTTGCAGACCTCTTATTGTTCTGGATCACCCAGTTTTCTAAAGTCCAAAAACCCTTAGATTTTGCACTCTGGAATTTATGGTTAACCATCAGTAAAATTCCTCACAGCCTCAGATTTTCTGGAAGCTCCCTTTCACTTTCCTGATCTGAAATAAACCTGACTTGGCTCAAGATGACCAGTTCTAGGGCCCTCTGAAGTGGTGCCTGTGGGACTTTGCTCAGTGCCCTGGAGAATGTGTCTCTCTTGTTCCTCCTTGCACTTGCTATTTGTTCAAGTCTGCTTTTGGTCTCTCAGTAGCACTGCAAAGTTTTCTACTAATCTTTCTTGAATTTATTCCTTGATGTTTTATCATATGATTATGTATATTTTATATTCTAATTAAATATCCTTTTCAAATGTTATTTTTTATATATAAGGTCCATTGATTTGTGTATATGTCATTTGTACCCTGTAATTTTATTTAATTCTCTAATTTCATGGAATACTTTTTCAGTTTCTTCTAATGAAGTCTCATGAGGATGGAAGTCCAGGTTCCCTGTGTGTTCTTTTCTAACATGGAGGAGAGGCAGAGTTAACTCTCTGTAAATTAAGTCCATTCATAGGTAGGACTGATAATCTCAGTTATTGTGATATATTTTTATTTTTATTTATTTATTTTTATTTGACAGGTAGAGTTATAGACAGTGAGAGAGAGACAAGAAAGGTCTTCCTGCCGTTGGTTCACTCCCCAAATGGCTGCTATGGCCTGCGCCGCACTGATCCAAAGCCAGGAGCCAGGTGCTTCTTCCTGGCCTCCCATGCGGGTGCAGGGGCCCAAGCACTTTGCCATCCTCCACTGCCTTCCCAGGCCACAGAGTAGAGCTGGGATGGAAGAGGAGCAACTGGGACTAGAACCCGCTGCCCATATGGTATGGCAGTGCTGCAAGTGGAGGATTAACCAAGTGAGCAATGGTGCCAGCCCCAATATATTTGTATTTATTTACTACATTTTTTAAATGAAATGTATATTCTTTGTCCTATTTATTTACTTGTATAATATTTGTATACAAAAAGTTTTATCGTTTGTTCTGGTGGTCTCATTAGCATTTATGTATTTATTTATATGCATATTTTTAATTATGAGAAGAGAGAGAGAGAGAGAGAGAGAGACCGACCTCCATATACTGGTTCACTCCCCAAGTGCCCTCTATGGCTGAGGCTGCTCCAGGCTGAAGCTAGGAGCCAGGAAATCAATGCAGGTCTTCCATATGGATGGAGGAACCCTACTATTTGAGTCATCACAGCTCCCAAGATTTGTATTACCATGAAGCTGGAATTGGTAGCTGAAGCTTTTGACTCAAACCCACATAATCCAGCGTGAGATGTGGGTGTCTTTACTGGTGTCTCAGCCACTAGGCCAAATGCTTGCCCTTATATCAATCCTTGTTTCGTGTCTAACTTTCTGTGTTTTGGTTGACACTGTTTCGGCATCCTTAAATGGTGACCTGCTGCCAGTGCAGAAACACGTTTTTCCTATTCATCTTTCCTTATTAGTTCTAACTTGCTTTTAGTTGTTTAATTTCTACTTTGTCACAGTGTACAACATTTATACCCTTAGTCTTCTTTTATCCCACATTTCAAGACAGCACATAGACTTTCCATATTTTAAGATTCTTATCATCAGTCCATTTGCTGGGGGTTTCCTAGTTGTTGCTTAGTTTGATGATGTTCATTCTCTAGCAAATTTCTCAAGAAGGGCTGCTGAGTATACAATCTCCTGAGTTTTTACATTTTGGAGATATTTTTAGTATGCTTGATATGCAAATAACAGTTTGGGTAGATACAAAATCCTTGTTTCATGTTTTCTGTCATCCAGTATTTTTGTAACAGGTGATTCATAGCAGTCATCTTTTTTTCATATTTATTTATTTTGAAAGGCAGAGTTAGGGAAAAAGAGAGAGAGAGAGAGAGAGAGAGAGAGATGTATCTTCCATTTGCTGGTTCACTCCCCAAATGGCTAAGGCCAGAGCAGGACCAGTCCAAATTCAGGAGTCAGGAGCCGGGAGCTCCTTCCAGGTCTCCCACATGGGTGCAGGGGCCCAAGGACTTAGGCCATCCTCTGCAGTTTTCCCAGAAGCATAAGCAGGGAGCTGGATCACAAGTGGAGCACCCAGGACAAGAACTGGTGCCCATATGAGTTGCCTGCACTGAAAGCAGAAGCTTTACCCACTGTGCCAGAGCACTGGTCCCAGCAGTCAACTTCTAAATTTGGCTTGTAAAAGTGTGATGTCAGTCTAATACTTTTTACTTTGTAAGTTATGTGAAATTTTTGCTTGGAGATCTTGAAGATGTATCTTCATCTTCAAAATCTAGTGACTTTACTAAGATAATGTCCCAGAGTTAAAAATCATGGGTTATTTTTGACAGGTTCCATGGAACCTTTTAAAGCATAGATTCAGATAATTCTTTTTTTTTCCTGCAATTTCTTCTTGGACTATAGTTTTACATGTTATCCCTGTTCTATAGCTTTGTTTTTTTTTCAGAGTTTCTCATAATGTGGATATTATTCCTGCTTTGCTATCTTTCATTTCCTCTACTTTTTCTCTGATTCATTTTAGTTTTTTCTGATGTAATTTTTATTCTCTTTGTCATTTTCCTGTTTTCCTTCAATGCCCCTTATTAAATTTTCACTTGAAACTACTATAACTTGAGCAGTCTGATAATTTTTGTATTTTTACTTATTTGAAAGTCAGAGTTACAGAGAGAAGGAGAGGCAGAGAGAGGGAAAGAGAGGGAGAGAGAGAGAGGTGTCTTTCATTCACTGGTTCACTCTCCATTTGGCCGCAACTGCTGGAGCTGTGCTGATCCTAAGCCAGGAGCTTCTTCTGGGTCTCTCACATGGGTGCAGGGGTCCAACGACTTGGGCCATCTTCTACTACTATCCCAGGCCGTAGCAGAGAGCTGGATTGGAAGTGGAGCAGCCGAGATATGAACCGGCTCCCGCACGGATGCCAGCACTGCAGGCAACAGCTTTACCTGCTACGCCACAGCGCCGTCCTGGATAAATATTTTTATTTCTGAAATAAGTTTGCTCTTTTATTCTAATTATTTATTGAACTCAATCAACTTTTTAATTTCTCCTTTTTTTCTTCATTTGTGCTATTTCAGTTTCCAAACTAAAGGCAGCCTTTCCTATTCTGAATATTTTGGCTAAAAGTTTGTCCTGTTCCCTAATTTGGGGGAGGTGCAATAGGGAGGGAATTACCCTCTGCTGATATGTTCAAAATTTTGTTTTCTGACATTTTGCAGTAGCTCTGCAAGAATTTCTTAACTTTGCTTACATTTTTGATATTAGAACATTTTATTGCATGCTTTGTTTAATTACACCCTCTTCTTTAAGCAGGACACAGTACAGATACTTTTCAGGGAAATTTATCTATTTTGATAACTTCAACTAGATAACATACTTAGAACAGGATTAGGAAAATAAATAGATACACAGCAAAAATTAGATGCTATTTTTATTATCTTGGTGGGCAGAGTTTCTAAGGACTTTGGCCAAGTCTTGATTTAGTATCATATCTTTCTCTTTAAAGATAACCCATTTTCTGAGATTATCATGGTTTAAAGGAGAATTACTTCAGATATAGAAAAACACTGGTGAATTCTTGACCTGCCTACTTACTTGTGATCTTGACCAAGTAACTTCATTATATGAGCCTCAAATCCCTCAAATATATTCTAGAAATGCTACCATTTGTCCTGAATATGTTACCATATTTTTTTACATATGTCAGATAATATGTATGCGATTATATAGATTTAAAAATTCTACATCCAAAGGAAACAGGCCAATGTTGTGGTGCTGAATGTTAAGCTGTTGCTTGAGACGCTAACACCACATATTAGAGTGCTGGTTTGAGTTCTGGCTGCTCTACTTCTAGTCTAGCTTCTAGCCCAGAACTCTATCTGAGTCTCCCACATGAGTGGCAAGGGTACAAATCTTTGGGCGTTTGTTTATTATTTTTGTTACCTTCCCAGGTGCATTAGCAGGGAGCTCTATTGAAAGCGAAGCAGCCAGGACTCCAGCCTGCACTCTGATGTGTGATAAAAGCTGTGCCTCAGTCTCCTGTGCTGTAGCACTAGTCCCAGGTAATATTTAGATGACATTAACATTTAAATCAGTACACTTTGAATAAAGTAGATTATCTTCTGTGTTATATTTGGACCTCATGGAATCAATTTAAAGCTTAAGAAAGAGATGATTGAGGTACTTGACCAAAAAGAATAGGGAGTTCTATCTCTAGATGGCCGTCAGACTGAGGACTGCAGTACTAAGTATTCTCTGGGTCTTCAGCCTGCAACCTTGACCTGCAGATTTTGGACTTCCTGGCCTCCACAGTTGCATGAACCAGTTCCTTAATATCAAAGAATCAGTTTTTCATTCTTTCTGTCTGTGCGCACACACATGCACACACACACACATTCTACTGGTTGTATTTCTATGGATAATTCTAATACAGATTTTGCAGGATCCAGAGACTGATCATACTCTTCTATTCTTCCTTTTCTGGTAGGAGATCTTTCATGGTTGATGGATCTTCACTGAGGTTTGGTGGTTGATAGAAATCTCAGCCCTGAAACTACTTATACTTTGTTCTTTGTGCTTTGAAAAAAAAAATTCGTCCCCTGTTACTTCTGCTTTTTATTTTTGGCTCATGCTGCTACCCTCTCCTTCCCTGTATAGTCCAAGTGTTTGGGATATTCTGAAAAGCTCACACTGAGAGCATGACCTGAAATTTCTTAGCTTCTTTTTGGAGACTGTGCTTGTTTTTCTTTTTTTTTTTTCCTATGTGGACTAAAAGAAAAAGTAATAATAATAAAATAAAGTGAAGAACAAAGAACAGGTCTTGGAACTCTAGCAACAGAAAAGAGAAAAAGGATGGCAGAGTAGGGAGAGAGCTTACTGCTCTAGCCCAGAAGAGAGCTTTAAAATAATGGAGAGAGTGTAGTCTTAGGGAAGAGTCAGGGGGAAAATGGCAGAGGAAACTCTACTGAAATTAGAGGGACATGGTGGACCTACGTGGAGGGCATGGACACTCATGGCTTGGGACTCCAACAGCTGAGTTGCACCAGTGTTAGAAAAAGACCAGACCCAGGCCGGCGCCATGGCTCACTAGGCTAATCCTACACCTTGCGGCGCCGGCACACTGGGTTCTAGTCCCGGTCGGGGCGCCGGATTCTGTCCCGGTTGCCCCTCTTCCAGGCCAGCTCTCTGCTGTGGCCCGGGAAGGCAGTGGAGGATGGCCCAAGTCCTTGGGCCCTGCACCCCATGGGAGACCAGGATAAGTACCTGGCTCCTGGCTTTGGATCAGCGCGGTGTGCCGGCCGCACGCACTGGCCGCGGTGGCCATTGGAGGGTGAACCAACGGCAAAGGAAGACCTTTCTCTCTGTCTCTCTCTTTCACTGTCCACAAAAAAAAAAAAAAAAAAAAAAAAAAAAAGAAAAAAAAAAAAAGAAAAAGACCAGACCCAAGCAGCCCAAGCCACTGGTGAAAAAGCTGCAGGAAATGCTTAGAGTGAATCTGGCTTGGAGCTCCATGGGGGAAGGTGTACCAGCCAAACTAGAGGAGGGGAAAAATAAAAGGAGAGCACAGACATGTTTCTCCCTCCTCAGTCCCTTTACAATGGTGTTCTGTAACAAGCCAATAGAGTGGGCACCATTTGGAACATACGTAATAGCTGCACCAGCTCATGTCTGTGCCTGGCAACCAGCAGAGTGAAGACTCCTGACTCTGGTGGGGAGAAATAACAGGGGGCTATGAGCTTATGACTGTGTGAGGCTTCTGTACAAGACTATGAAAAAAACTGAGGGTGTGTGGGAGGACTCATGATTTGGCTGGGACTTTGAGCAGTCACAGTGGAAGACTCCACAAGCTCAAGGTTTCCTGGTTAGCTGTTGAGAGACACTGCTGAGGAATCTGAACTTACAATGAGTACTGCACAGATCCTTTGTGTGCTCCTTTGGACAGAGCGAACAAATATTATACCAACTGGCCATAGCATTCAGGCACGGGTCTCCATTGAAGAGAGGAGCTTTGCTGAGCAGAATAAATCCACCTTCTGATTAGAGAGAGAGAGAGAGAGATTGATTTATCATCCCAAACCTGGGTGTGTCACCTTAGGCACACCCTTAACCATGGAGAACTGAACAGAGCTCTGCAGCCACACCCACAACAAGCTTCTAGAGTCACTGAAAGCATACATTCCACTAATCTAAAAGTCATAGAACAAAGATAAAAGCTGCCACAGCAAAACAAACAAAAACAACAACAACAAAAAAACACAAATCAACAAGTTTTCCACAAATTCATTCAAGACACAAGAATAAGGAAGAAAGAATGACATCCCCAAAAGAACCTGACACTTCAATACTATATTGTATAGATGATGCAAGAAATGGAATTCAAAAATTGGTCATAAGTTTACATAGAAGTAATCAGAAACAAATGCATGAACTGCTGAAGTCTGTACATGATATGAAAGAAAATTTCTATGAAATTGAGATCTTGAAGAGAAATCAAAATGAAATGAAGAATTCAATAGAACAAATAAAAAATGCAGTGGAGAGGCTTAACAGCAGAATTGGTGAAGCAGAAGAAAGGATATCGGACTTAGAAGACAAAACACAGAAAAATATACAGTTAAACCAAAGACAAGAAGAGGGAGTTAGAAAACCAAAAAAACACTGTTGGGAATATACAGGATATTATATAAAGATACAACATATTCTAGGAGTTCCTGGAGGCATGGAGAGAGAGAAAAGATTAGAAAGTCTTTTTAGTGAAATAATAGCAGAAAACTTCCCTAGTGTGGGGAGCAATCTGGACTAGACTAAGTTACTCGAATTAAGACTTATTCTATGCATCTGCTCTCCCACAATATGGCGCTGGGAGAGAAGTAAACAGCTTCCGCACAGCTGCCTCCAGTTCAACTAATAAATTGTAGGACTTGCTCCTGATTGGAGAGCAGCGTACTCGGCGTGTGGGCAGCCGAGTTAGGATTGGCGGAGGAGGACTATAAAGGAGGAGAGAGACGGCATGCACCAGGAACATCTATGGGGAACATCTAAGGGAACCCGTGCAGCCCCCGAGAAGAGCCGGCCGGCGGTGTGCCGCTCCCCTGCGGAAGTGGGGAATGTGGCCAGGGGAAACTGCCCTTCCACGGAGGTGGAAGGGATAGTAGCCAACCCGGGAAGAACCAGCAGCAAACCCGGGGAGGGCCGAGCAGACGAAAGAACAGCGCAGGGTCCTGTGTCGTTCCTCCACGAAGAGGGGGAGCGACACCTAGTTTGGAGAAAGGGACATTCAAGTACAGGAAGCACACAGAACTCTTAATAGACATAACCAGAAAAGATCCTCACCACGACACATTGTAATCAAACTCACCACAGTGAAACATAAAGAGAAGATTCCAAAATGTGCATGAGAGAAACACCAAATTACTTTCAGATCATCTACAATTGAAGTAGGCAGGCATACAGGCTAAAATTGATTAGATTTGTGAACTGGAAGGCCACGCCTTCGCCATGCCCCTGTGTGACCTCATGCCCCTACTTGATACCTTCACCATGCCCCTGTGTTACCTCATCCCCCTACCTGGCCACACCTGTGTGCCAACCAGCCAATCAGGTTAATTAACCACTCCCCTTTGGAAGTGGGTTAAAAGCCTGGGACAGTGTGTCCGGCCTTCTTCTTCTTCCCTGGCCTCTTGCCAGGAGGGGGCTTGCTGTAGCCCTTCAGGCCATGTGCTCTAGGCTTCCTGGCCTATATGCTCATCCATGTGGCTGGTTCCTGGTGCTCAGTATGAACCCAGATTTACCTCTCTCTCTTAATAAAGCTCTCACTCTCCTATGCATCCTTCTCACTAAATAAAAGCTTAAAATGGATAGCAGCTCAAGGTGCTTGCTGCACGTGGATTTTGCCTGCTCCTAGTTTCCAGACTTTCCTCTCTCTCCAACCTGAACTAAAGCCCTCACTTTCCTAGATACCTTTTGCACTAAATAAAGCTTAAAATGTACCATGCTGCCTCATTTGTCTGTGCCTGTATTTAGAATTCTTCTCCAAATATTAGGCAAAAACCCTCATGTGCTTATTAATATTGGGGATTTAGTAATAAACCCATGGTGAAATCATATGGCATCCTAAATTCCGGTAGCACATGTGGCACCCCAGATAGCACTTCTGGGGAACTTTAAAGGGCCACATTTTGGTGTAAATTTTAGAGGGTCACGTCTGATTTCACAATTAGATTGACAGCGGATTTCTCATCAGAAACCCTACAGGTTAGGAGAGAATGGCAACATATAGTCCAAGTCCTAAGAGAAAAAAAAGTCATCTCAGAATATTATACCCTGCAAAGCACTCATTTGTGAATGAACATAACATACAGAAATAACAAACAGAAATTGAAAGAATTTGTCACAACCAGTTCAGCCCTGCAAAAGATGCTTAAAGATGTATTGCACACAGAAACACAAAAACATGGGCATCACTACAAAAGAAGGTAAAGGAAGAAAATATCTCAGTAAAAGTTCAAAGGAAATTCAAAGTATAATATAGGACTATTTTTGGAAAAATAGCAGGGCAAAGTCATTACATATCAATAGTCACCTTGCATGTAAATGGCCTCAATTCCCCAGTTAAAAGACACAGTCCAGCTGAATGGATTCTAAAACAAAACCTAGCTATTTGCTGCCTACAAGAAACACATCTCACTAACAAAGATGTATGCAGACTGAAAGTGAAAGGATGGGAAAAGATATTCCATGCTAACGGAAACCAAAAAAGAGCTGGTGCAGCCATGTTAATATCAGACAAAACAGACTTTAACACAAAAATTTTTAAATGAGGCACAAAAGGGCACTATATAATGATTAAGAGATTAATCAATTCAATAGGAAGATGTAACTATTATAAACATATATGCACCTAATTACAGGGCACGTGGCTATTTAAAAGAAAGGTTAAGAGATTTAAAGGGAGAATTAGACTCCTTACAATAGTATTGGGGGACTCCAATACTCCACTTTCAGAAATGCACAGATCAACCAGACAGAAAATCAATAAGGAAACAGCAGATTTAATTGACAATATAGCCCAAATGGACCTACCAGATGTCTACAGATCTTTTCATCCTATGGTTGCAGAATACACATTCTGGAACTTTCTCTAGGATTAACCACATACTAAGCCATAAAGCAAGTCTCAGAAAATTCAAAAAAATAGAAATCATACCATGCATTTTCTCAGACCAAAATGGAATGAAGGTGGATATTAGCAACTCAGGAATCTCTAGAGCATATGCAAACTCATGGAGATGGAACAACATGCTCCTGAATGAACAATGGGTCATAGAAGAAATCAAGACAGAAATCAAAAACTTTCTGGAAACAAATGAAGATGACAATGCAACCTTATGGAATTCAGCAAAAGCAGTGTTAGGAGGAAATTTTATAGTAATTGGTGCCTACATCAAGAAATTGGAAAGGCACCAAGTAAATGAGCTATCAATGCACCTCTAGGACCTAGAAAAACAACATCAAACCAAAGCCAAAATTAGTAGGAGAAAAGAAATAATTAAAATTAGAGAATAAACAAAACTGAAACAAAAAATACAAAATATCAGCAATGTGAAGAGCTATTTTTTAAAAGATTTTATTTATTTACTTGAGAGGTAGAGTTACAAACAGATAGAAAGAAAGGTCTTCTGTCCATTGGTTCACTTCCAAAATGGCTGCAATGGCTGGTGCTGTACTGATCTGAAGCCAGGGGCCAGGTGCTTCTTCAAGTCTCCCATTTGGGTGCAGGGGCCCAAAGACTTGGGCCATCTTCTACTGCTTTCCCAGGCCACAGCAGAAAGCTGGATCAGAAATGGAGTAGCTGGGACTTCAACTGACGCCCATATGGGATGCCAGTGCTGCAGGTGGAGGATTAACCTACTGTGCCACAGTGCCAGCCCCTGAAGTGCTGGTTTCTTGAAAAAATAAACAAAATTGACACACCATTGGCACAACTAACCAAAAAAGGGATAGAGAAGACCCAAATCAATAAAATCAGAAATTAAAAAGCAAATGTAACAACAAACACCAAAGAAATAAAAAGAATCATCAGGAATTACTAGAAAGAGCTGTATGCCAATAAATTGGGAAGCCTAGCTGAAATGGATAGATTCCTGGACACATACAACCTACCTAATTTGAACCATGAAGACATAGAAAATTTAAACAGACACATAATTGAATCAGTAATAAAGGGCCTCCCAACAAAGAAGAGCCCAGGATCACACTGGGCTTCACTGCTGAATTCCACCTGGCATTTAAGACATTTAAAGAAGAACTAGCTACAATTCTTCTCGAGTTATTCAAAGCATTTGAGAGTGAATCCTCCCAAATTTTTTCTATGAAGCCAGCATCACCTTAATTCCTAAACCTGAAAATGATGCAAGAGTGAAATAGAACTACAGACAAATTTCTCTGGTGAACATAGACACAAAAATCCTCAACAAAATTCTAGCCAACTGAATCCAACAACATATCAGAAAGTTCATCCCCCCAGGCCAAGGGGGATTTATCCCTGGTATTCAGGAATGGTTCAACATTTACAAATCAATCAATTTGATACATCACATTAACAAACCACTGAACAAAAACCACATGATTATCACAATAGATGTAGAGAAAGTATTTGATAAAATACAACATCCTTTCATGATGAAAACTAAGCAAATTGGGTATGGAAGGAAGATTCCTCAATGCAATCAAGGCAATTAGTGCAAACCCATGGCAGCATCCTAGTGAATGGGGGAAAAGTTAGAAGCATTTCCACTGAGATCTGGTGCCCGACAGGGGTGCCCACTCTCACCATCACTATTCACTATAGTCCTGAAGTTTTAGCCAGAGCCATTAGGCAAGAAAAAGAAATCAATGGGATATAAATTGGGAAGGAGGAAGTCAAACTATCCCTATTTGCAGACTACATGATTTTATTTATAGGAGATCCAAAGAACCCCACTGACTATTGGAACTCATAGAAGAGTTTGGTAAAGTAGCAGGATATAAACTCAACACACAAAAATCAACAGCCTTTGTATACACAGACAATGCCATGGCTGAGAAAGGAGTTCTAAGATCAATCCTATTCACAATAGCTACAAAAAAAAAAAAAACAACAACAAAAAAAAACCAAATACTTTGGCATAAATTTCACCAAGGTCATAAAAAAATGTCTGTTTAAGTCCTTGGCCCATTATTTAACTGGGTTATTTGTTTTGTTGTGGAGTTTCTTGATCTCTTTGTGGATTCTGCTTCTTAATCCTTTATTAGTTGGATTTCCTGTTTCTTTTGCCATGTAGAAACTTCTCAATATGATGTAATCTCATATGTTAATTTTGGCTGCCTATGCCCTGAGGGTCTTTTCCAAGAAGTCTTTGCATTTGCTAATGTCTTACAGGGTTTCTCCAATGTTCTATAATAATTTGATGGTATCAGGTCACAGATTTAGATCTTTGTTGAGTGGATTTTTCTGTAAAGCATAAAGTAGGGGTCTTGCTTCATACTTCTGCATGTAGAAATCCAGTTTCCCCTAAACCATTTGTTGAATAGAATGTCCTTGTCCCAAGAATTTTTTTAGCTCCTTGATCAAATATAAGTTGGTTGCAGATGTTCAGATTGATTTCTGGTGTTTCTATTCTGTTACATTTGTCTTTCCATTGGTTTTTGTACCAGTACCAGGCTGTTTTGATTAAAACTGCCCTGTAGTATATCTTGAAATCTAGTAAGGTGATGCCTACAGCTTTGTTTTTGGTTTATAATATTGCTTAACTATTCAAGGCTTCCAGTGCCTCCATATGAATTTCAACATTATTTTTTCTGTATCTGAGAAGAATGTCTTTGGTATTTTGATTGGTATCACATTGAATCGCTAAATTGCTTCTGGAAGAATGGACATTTTGATGATATTGATTCTTGCAATTCACGAACATGGAAGATTTTTCTATTTTTTTGTATCTTCTATTTCTTTCTTTCATGTTTTGTAATTCTCATTGTAGAGATCTTTGATGACATTTTTCAAAAGAGGAAATCCAAATGGCCTACAGACACATGAAAAAATTTTCAGGATGACTAGCCATCAGGGAAATCAAATTAAAACTACAATGAGGTTTTACTTCACCCTGGTTAGAATGGCTTTTATACAGAAGTCAACAAATAACAAATGCTGGAGAGGATGTGGGGAAAGAGGTACCCGAATCCACTGTTGGTGGGAATACAAACTGGTAAAGCCACTATGGAAGATAGCTTGGAGATACCTCAGAAATCTGAATTTAATCCTACCATATGACCCAGCCATCCCACTCCTCGGAATTTACCCAAGAGAAATGAAATCAGCAAATAAAAGAGCTATCTGCACCTCCATGTTTATTGCAGCTCAATTCACAATAGCTAAGACATGGAATCAACCTAAATGCCCATCAACAGAAGACTGGATAAAGAAATACTACACAGCAGTAAAAAAAAAAGAAATATGATCATTTGCAAAAAATGGAGGAATCTGGAAAACATCATACTCAGTGAAATAAGCCAGTCCCAAAGAGACAAATACCATATGTTTTCCCTGATCTGTGACAACTAACAGAGCACCTAAAAGGAAACCTGTAGAAGTGAAATTGGCACTATTAGAAGCAATGATTTGATCAGCCCTTGTCTTGACTGTTGAGGAACAGTTTATTATTTTTTTATGATTTTCTTTTTTTTATTTAATACTATTTGTTGAACTCTTTACTTAACATCAAATAATTCATAGATGTTTAAATCCAATTGAAAATATATCCCAGTAAAAAATAAGCGTGAGAATAAGAGAGGAAGGCGATGTACAGTTCTGCACATGTTCCCACAGACCTACCCTTAAGGGTAAAGCTAAAAACTTGCCATGGGACTCCAAATTCCATTAAGCTGGGTGGTACTAATGCCATCTTACATGATAATTATACATGATCATTTTAACTGTGTAACTCATATAGATAGGAATAAGTGTCAAAGGTATCACATAAATAAGACCAAGTGTCTGGTAATAAAAATAGATAGAATTAAAAAGGAGAGAATGATCCAACATGGGAAGCAGGCCATACAGCAGACTCATAGAATGGCAAATGCCATAACAGCACTGTGGCCTCAGAATCAGCCCTTAAGGCATTTGGTTCTGGCTGAAATGCCTGTAAGAGGATTTCAGGCATGGAAAGCCAAGACACTGTGGCAAAAAAGGATCTACAAGAAGGATCTCTGTGAGTGAGATCCCAGTATAAAGAAGGGGTCATCAAAGAATGATGTACTTTTCTCTGAAGGGAGGAGAGAACTTCCATTTTGCTTATGGCCCTGTCTAAATACTGATGTAGTTTGTGGACTCAAAAGGCTTCCAGAGCCTTGGAAGCTCATAAAAAGAACCTCGGGTGATCACTGACATCATAAATAAGAGTGGCAATTTTTCAATCAACAACAGGAATCACTGTGCAATTACTCCCAGGTAAGACCTCTGTCCTTAATGAGCAGTACTATGAAAATGTATGGTGAAACTTGTCTTCAAATGGTACCTTATATTTTGTGTGTCTGTGTGGGCACAAACTGTTGAAATGTTTACTTAGTATAGACATGGTTTTCTGTATATAATTAAAAATGAAACTCAATGAAGAATGGGATGGGAGAAGGCATAGGAAGTGGGATGGGAGTGGGGTTGGAAGGGTGTGTATAGTGGGGAGAACCACTATATTTCTAAAGCAGTACCTATGAAGTTTGTATTTATTAAATAACAGCTAAAAAAAGAAAAGAGAATGAGAAAACCACTAAAACACATAATCTATAACTCCTCCCATAGTAGTAAATCAAAGATCAAAACAATAACTGTACCTGAAATGTGCCCAAAGACTTGTTTAGGACTTTTTGAAATTTAACACAGTAATTCACCAAATTGCTTTGGGGAAGTACTTTCTGAATATCTGTCATGTCATTTTTTTCTAAGAGATGAACTATTCTTGTTCTGTTTTTTTGTTTTAAAAACATTGTCTTCAATATTCACATAGGCAAATTGATTTAAGGAGCCTTTCATTATTGTTACAGTGTACTGCTTGACCTTTCAAAAAGCACTATTGTTTGCAATGGACTTTTTTACATCAAAAATTTATTTATTTGAAAGAGCTACAGCAAGAGAGGGAGGGAGAAGGAGAGGGAAAGGGAGAGGGAGAGAGAAAGGGAGAGAGAGGGGTCTGGGGTGGGGGAGGGGGAGAGAGACAGAGAAGACAGATCTTCCATTGTCCAAATGGTGGTAATAGGGCTGGGCCAGGCCAAAGCTAGGAGCCTGGAGCTTCATCCAGATTTCTCGTATGGGTACAGCTTCCCAAGCAATTGGGGCATACTCCACTGCTTTCCTAGATACATTAGAGAGAGCTGGATGGGAAGTGAAGCAGTCGGAACTCAAACTCATGCCCATATGGGATTCCAGCTCTGCAGTCAGTGGCTTAACTTGCTGCACGCTAGGTCCAGATACATGCAATGGCTTTTTATAAAAAGTATAACTTTAATTTATTTAAAATACTATTTTTATTTATTTGAAAAGTAGAGAGACAGAGATGGAGACCAAGAGAGAGAGAGAGAAAAATCTTATATCTGCTGATCTGCCTTCAAGAGCCAGCCTGGGTCAATCCAAAGCCCAGAGGCTATAACTCAATCTGGGTCTACTTGGATATCAGGCATCCACATATATGTGCTATCACCTACTGCTTCCCAAGATGTACATTGGCAGGAAGCTGGGATTGGAAGTAGAGCCCAGGACTCAAACCCAGGCACTCTGACATGGGATGCAGGTGTACTAAGGGTCTACTTAATTGCTGTACCATACGTCTGCCCTAAAATTGTCTTTTGATAGATAATTTTTCCCTCTCTGTTTTCCTCTGCTTCTTTTAAATTCTTTTCTCCTTTTTATCCAAAGATTCAGTGGATAAATGTTGGCACTGGAACACTCCATAAAAGAGGTTATGAAGAGAGTGGTACATGAAACAGATGGAATAAATGCTCGGAGCTAGCTTTGAAGAATTAAGGCATTTGTTGGTCAGTATCCAAAGCAGTAGAGAAAATTCAGTACTGATTTAGGCAGGCAAATGCTAAGGGAGTTTCATTTTAGCAGGTGGGATGTAAATTATGGAGTCCTGAGCACAGGCTGTATTCACTTCTGGCTGGCAATGTACTCCTGCTCTTTCTGGGTGATTGAAGATAGATCTATGAATAGCGTTTACAAGCATGGGGGCTGGGAAAGGGGAATGCCTTCAAGAACAAGAAAGTTTCAGGCAGGCCTCAGATAAGCAGGCTGCCTGCTGCATTTTCTGGCATGAAAGGTTGGAATTCCAGGCAGAAATCTAGTCTAGAGTGTGGGCAAAAATGGAGACTTACATTGATTAGTTGATAGATACACAAATTTACAGAGTGTTCTCCAGAATTTCAGATAGTGCTTCCATATCAGCATTGTTGGAGCTAAGGCAACAATGATCCTCTTACTTTTGTGAATGAACCATTGGTTTATGGTTTCAGGCCTGACAGCTCCATCAAAATCTTTTCCATTACTAAGAACCCAACTCAAGTTATACCTTCTAACTAAAACCTTCTCTAATAATTTAAAATGATTTCTACCTTCAACTCTTATGAAATTTCTTAGCTACATTGACATTTTTATTACAAAGAGTTAATATGTCAAAAGGAGTTAAAACTCCTTTGAAGAAAAGTGACAGGAAATTCAACTCAAAAGAGCTTGGGCCTAATAACCTCAAGTATAGTTTGACCTCAGGGTTGGTTTTATTTATCTAGATTTTTTTTGGTTATATTAGCTTCATTCTCAAACTTTGTGTTGGTCTTCAACCATTCAAAGCTCACTAGCTTCTATGTCCAAATAGAATTTCTTTTCTTTTTTCTTTTCTTCATTCATCCTTCCCTCCTCTCTTCTTTCCTCCCTTCCTCCCTTCTTCTACTCTCCTCCCTCCCTCCCTGCCTTCATTCTTTCCTTCCTCCTACAGATTTGTGTAATAATTAGAAGGGCTTAGAGGGAGGAAATGAGGGAGAAGAGAAAGCAAAAGGGAGAGCAAGAGCAAGAGCATGAGAAATAATGAGAATCATTCATCTGCGGGTTCAATTCCCAAATAGCTACAATGGCCCAGGGTTGGTTCAGGAGCGCAGAGCTTCATCTCTGAAACAGGATAGCAGGGGCCAAGCATCTGGGCCATCATCTACTGCCTTCTGACATGCATTAGCAGGGAACTGAATAAGAGGAGGAGCAACCAGGACTTGAACTGGTACTTCAGTATGAGACATTGGCATTTGAGGTGGCAGCTTAACTCAGTATGCCACAATGCCAGCACTGAAAGGGAGATTTATTTCTAGTAGTTTAGGAACAAGTTTTGGAGGTCACTTTGATTCAATTAATTTAGATGATGTAGCAAATTTTAATGCATGCAGTCTAGATTTGGTGACAGCAGCCCCAAGTGGAAACTTACTTGTTCCACCTGGCTCCAAAGTGGAAGATAGATATCCTATTAACTCCATTCTGAGATGTCATTCTCAGAAGAAAGGAGGAAAAAATTGTGAGAAAAAAGACACACATATACACACCTAAATAAAACTTACTGAATAATTTTCTCTGGGTATATCTAGGCTTCTGATCAATACAGTCATGTTTTTCAGGCTATATTATGTCCACCTTACTTATTAAAATCACAATTAGCATATGTTAAGCTTGCCTTAAAATCTCAAATTTTCTATAGTTTAACATCTGTATATTAAACTACTAAATAGTATTTTAAATATTTTTGTGAAAGATAGGCATCATTATGAAAGAATGAGAAGGCAGAATCCCAATAAAAGTACAATGAGAATCCAAAGTAAACACTAGAAATATTTATAGAAAAAGAGCAGTGCTAAGTCGTTGGTTATCAATAGTAAACTTGAATGTAAATGATCTAAATTCTCCAGTTAAAAGATACAGAATGGCTGAATGGATTAAAAAATAAGACCCATATGTTTGCTGCATACAAGAAATATACCTCACCAACAAACTTACAAACAGACCAAAAGTGGAAGGATGGAAAGATATTCTATGCTAAAGGAAAGCAAAAAAGGTCAGGTGTACCATCCTAATATCATAGAAAGCACAAAAACTATTAAAAGAGATGAAAAAGGACCCTGTGTAATGGCCAATTTAACAGGAAGATGTGACTATAATAAAGGTTAAAGTACCCAATGCCAGGGTGCCTGACTATTTAAATGAAACATTAATGGATCTAAAGGGAGACATTAACTCCAATAAAATACTAATGGGGGACTTCAACAACCCACTTTCATCAATGTACAGATCAACTAGACAGAAAACAAACAAAGAAACAACAGAGCTAATTGACACTATGCACCACATAGACCTAAATGATATCTACAGAACTTTTTACTTCACAGTTGCAGAATACACATTCTTCTCATCAGTGTATGGAACTTTCTCTAGTATAGACTATATGGTAGGCCACAAAGCCAGTATCAGCAAATTAAAAAACTTGAAATCATACAGTGCATATTCTCTGATCACAATGGATTAAACCTGGAAATCAAAAACTCAAGAATCTCTAGAACATATGTAAAAACTGAACAATATGCCTCTGCATGTTTAGTGTTTTATTGAAGAAATCAAAAGAGGATTAAAAATTTCAGGAAACAAATGAAGATGACAATACATCATATCAAAATGTATGAGATACAGTAAAAGGAGTGTTAAGAGGTAAATTTATCAGAATTGGTTCCTAGATCAAGAAATTGGTAAGGTACCAAATAAATGAGCTATCAATGCACTTCAAGGATCTAGAAAAACAATACCAAAATGAACCAAAAATTTGTAGAAGGAAAAAAATAATTAAAACAAGAGAATAAGTAAAATTGAAACAACACAATATAAAAGATCAGTGAAACAAAGATCTGGATCTTGAAAAACAACCAAATTGATACACCATTGGCCCAAATAACAAAAAATGTGGGAGAAGATCCGAATCAATAAAATCAGAGATGAAATAGGAAATGTAACAACAGACACCACAGAAATAAAGAGAACCATCAGGAATTACTACAAAGAGCTGTATGCCAACAAATTGGGAAACCTAAAAGAAATGGATAGATTCCTAGACACAGATAATCTACCAAAATTTAGTCATGAAGACACAGAAAACCTAAATAGACCAATAACCATGACAGAGATTGAATCAGTGATAAAGACCCTCCCAAGAAAGAAAAGCCCAGGTCCAGATAGCCTCACTGCTGAATTCTACAAGACATTTAGAGAAGAAATAATTCTAATTCTTCTCAAACTATTCAAAATAATTGAAAAGGAGGGAATAATTCCAATATCCTTCAATGAAGCCAGCATCACCTTAATTTGTAAACCAGAAAAAGATAGAACAAAGAAAAAAGACTATAAACCAATAACCCTGATGAGCATATATGCAAAAATGCTCAACAAAACACTAGCTGATTGAATCCAATAACTTATAAAAAAAGATCATTCATCTGAACCAAGTGGGATTTATTGCAGGTATGCAGGGATGGTTCAACATTTGCTCACCACTGCTATTCAATATAGTTCTGGAAGTTTTAGCCAGAGACATTGGGCAAGAAAAAGAAATCAAAGGGGTACAAATTGGAAAGGAGGTAGTCAAACTATTCAAAGACTCCACGGAGAGACTATTGGCTCTCATAAAAGGATTTGATAAAGTGGCAGGATATAAAATTAACATACAAAAATCAATAACCTTTATAGACACAGACAATGCCATGGCTAAGAAAGAACTTCTAAGATCAGTCCCATTCAAAATAGTTATAAAAATTTTAATTAATTTGAAAAATTTAACCAAGGATGTCAAAGATGCTCTTGATAAAAATTACAAAACATTAAAGAAAGAAATAGAAGACACAAAATAATGGAGTATTCCATGTTCACGGATTGGAAGAATCAATGTTATCAAAATGTCCATACTACCAAGAGCAATTTATAGATTCAAGAAATTTTAATTAAAATACCAATGACATTCTTCTCAGATCGAGAAGAAAATGATGTTAAGAGATCCTGAGTAGCTAAAGCAATCTTATACAACACAAAGCTGGAAACATCACAATACCAGATTTCAAGATATACTAAAGGACAGTTATAATAAAAAAAAGCATGGTACTGGCACTAAAACAGATGTGAAGACTAATGGAACAGAATAAACACTCCAGAAATTAACCCACACATCTACAACCAACTTATCTTTGACAAGCACCCTAATCCACTGTTAGTGGGAACATAAAGCTGTGTAGCCACTCTGGAAGAGAGTGTGGAAATACCTCAGAAATGTTTTTATAGACTTACCATATGAGGCAGACATCCCACTCTTGTGAATTGACCTAAAAGAAAGAAATCAGCATATGAAAGTTTGATCTGTACCCCCATATTTATTGCAACACAATTCACAATAGCTAAGATATGGAATCAACCCAGATGCTCATCAACTGAAGACTGGATTAAGAAATTACACACACATACACAGACACTATGGAATACTACAACTGTGGTTAAAAAATGAAATTGTGTCATTTGCAACAAAATGGATGCCACTGGAAACTATTATACTTAGTAAAATAAGCCAGTTCCCAAAAGATAAATACCATATATTTTCCCTGATCTGTGATAATAATACTTAAAGGGGATCTATAAGAGTGAAATCAACACATTAAGAGTTGATGACTATTTAAAGCCTTTGATGTGACTTTGATGAACAATTTTTTTTCTTCATACTATTTGTTGAACATTTTACTTAGTGCAGGGTTAACCTTATGAGTATAAAGTTAACTGAAAATTTATCTTTGTAAGAAGTAAGAATGGGAATAGGAAATGGAGGAGGAAGAAGGATGGGAGCATCGGCAGGAGGAAGGGTAGAGTGGGCAGTATCACTATGTTCCTGGATCTGTATATATATAATATGCAAAATTTGTACACGTTAAATAAAATTTTAAAATAAATAGATAGATAAATACAATCTTTGGTGTTTATACAAAGTAGTTTGTGTCTTCACTTTTCTTTGCCCAGATGTGTCTCACTAGAAATTTTTCAATTTCAAAAATTTGGGAGATTGAGGAAAATGGAGGATGGAGTGGGACGCCTCACAGGGCTAGGGAGAGACAGCGAGGAGAGGTGTAGGAGGTATACACTTGATGGAGCTTAAGAGAGAAAACTGCCTGGGAAGCCCCATGGGAGGAGGGGAACCAGCTTGAACCAGCATGGTGAGTATTGTCACGTACCCAGAGAGGTCAGAGGGCTGGAACCACAGACAGCCAGAGCTGGCAGTATTTTTGAGATGGGGGAGGGAGCGGGATGGACAGCAGCAATCCATGGGTGCAGGACCAGTGAGAGCACAACATGGATCTGGTTGAGAATCCCAGGGAGCCAGCATTTGCTGGAAGTCACCTGAGGTCCAGGTGGAAGTGGAAAGAAGCAGCCAATCCAAACCAACTTCTCCAAAACTAAAACCATGACCTAGCTGAGAGAGAGTGGACACCATCTTAAAATCAGGACTACAACCAGAGAAGCCTGCAGGCACATACATAACAGCCCACTGAGACAGGGCGCTTGAACAAGGTACTGGCAGTAGCAGTGGACAGATGTTAAGCCAGTGAGTGCAGCATGTGATCCAGAGCTGGGAATGGAAGGAATGGCCTGCATCCCCTGCTGACTCAGATCAACTGGGAAGTGGCTGGGCAAATACCAGAAGCAGAGGGGCACCCATGCTAGCAACACCTTGGGGAACCTTAGATGCTGAGACCTCAGGAAGTAGGTGGCTACATGAAAAGCTGTAGGGCATAGCTAGAAATTGTTACCCTGGAAACTCACTATGCTCTAGAGCACTGACCAGAGCCCCCAAGCCACACCTACCACACACCTCCTGGTATTTACTGAAAGGGTAGACATTCTAGGAAGCCGCAGAAGTATAGCACCCCCACCCAAAAAAAGTCAACAGAAGAAAAAAATCAAAAATCAACTCCAAAAATGCCGAAAAGTAAAAACCAAAATTAAAATAACAAGAATAAGGAAGTCACTCACCATGAACCCCCCAGAGGAGCACAACATTTCAATATTAGAATGTGAAGATGAAGAGATCAAAGAAATGCCACAAATAGAATTTAGAAAATTAATCATAGGATTATTTAAAAAATAGAAGCAAATCCATTAGTTAAAGAAAACTACATAAGCCATGAAGAAAAATTTTTCCAGGATATCTAGAATATAGAGAGAAATCAAAATGAAATCTTAGAAATGAAGAAATCAATGGATCAAATAAAAAATGCAGTGTAAAGCATTAACAGCGGACATGATGATGCAGAAGAAAGACTATCCAAACTAGAAGACAAATCTTTGGAAACCTTACAGTCAGATAAAGAAAAACAAAAACAGAAAAACAAAAACAAAAGAATAAAAGAGAAAAATTAAAAATAGTGTTGGAGACCTATGGGATACTATCAAATGACTGAGCATACAGGTATTAGGAGTACTTGAAAGAGTGGAAAGAGATAAGGGACTCTAAACCTCTTTAGCAAAATAATTACAGAAAACTTCTCCAATTTGGAGAAAGAAAGGGACGTCCAAATACAGGAAGCACATAGAAATCCTCACAGATATGATGAGAAAAAGCTTCACCATAATATAATGTAGTCAAACTCTCCAGAATAAAACATAAATAAAAAGATTCTAAAATGGGCATGAAAAAAATGCTCCATTACTTTCAGAGAATCACCAGTTAGACTCACAGTTGACTTCTCATCAGAAACCCTACAGACTAGAAGGGAATGGCAAGATATAGTCCAAGTGTTAAGAGAAAAATATTGTCAACCCAGAATACTAAACCCCACAAAGCTTGCATTTATGAATGAAGGTGAAATAAAGACCTTCCATAACAAACAGAAGTTGAAAGAATTTGCCAACACTCATCCAGCTCTACAGAACATGCTTAAAGATGTGCTACACACAGAAATACAGAAAGATAAGACACCATTATGAAAGAATGAGAAGGTAGAAAAACTACCAGAAGTGCAAAAGAAATCCAAATTAAACAATAGGAATAATTATAGAAAAATGAAAGGACCAAGTTGTTACTTATCAATAGTCACTTTGAATGTAAATGGCCTCAATTCTCCAGTTAAAAGATAGAGACTGGCTGAATGGATTGAAAAACTAGACCCATTTATCTGCTGGTTAAAAAAGAAACACATCTCACCAACAAAGATACACACAGACTGAAAGTGAATGGTTGGAAAAATATAGGTCATGCTAACAGAAACCAAAAAAACAGCAGGTATTTCCATCCTAATAGCAGACAAAATAAGACTTTAACATAACAACTGTTAAAAGAGACTGTAAAGGGCACTATATAATGATTAAGAGAATGATCCAACAGTAATATGTGACAATAATAAACATATACACACCCAATTATAGAACATCTAGTATCTTAAAAAAAGTTAATAGACCTAAAGGGTGACATAGACTCCAATACAATAGTAAAGGGGAACTTCCACACCCCACTTTCAGCAATGGACAGATCAACCAGACAGAAAAACAACAAAGACACAACAGAGTTAATTGACACTATAGACCAAATAGAGCTAATGGATATCTACAGAACCATTTACACCACAGAGGCAGAATACACATTCTTCTCATAAATGCATAGAGCTTTTTCTATGATAGATCATATTCTTGGCCACAAAGCAGGTCTCAGCAAATTCAAAAAAACCAAATTCATTCCATGCACCTTCTCTGAACACAATAGTATAAAGTTAGTAATCAACACCTAAAAATCTCTAGAACATATATAAACACATGGAGCCTGAACAACATGCACCTGAATGAACAATGGAACAAAGGAGAAACCAAAGGATTTCTGGAAACAAATGAAGATGACAATACATCATAACAAAACCTATGGGATACAGCAAAAGCAGTTTTAAGAGGGAAGCTCATAGCAATCAGTGCTCACATGAAGAAACTGGAAAGGTGCCAAGTGAATGAGCTATCAATGCCTCTCAAGGACCTAGAATATCAAAAACAATTCAAATCTAAAAGTAGTGGGAAGAAAGAAATAATTAAAATTTGAGAAGATAGAAACAAAATTGAACCCCCCCCAATACTAAAAAATCAGTGAAATAAAAAGCTGGTTTTCTGAAAAAAATAAAATAAAATTGATACACCATTAGTGCAACTAACCAAAAAAAGAGGGAGAAGACCCAAATCAATAAAATTAGAAATGAAAAAGCAAATGCAACAACAGATACCACAGAAATAAAAAGAATCATCAAAAATTACTACAAAGAGCTGTATGTCAACAAACCAGGAAACCTAGAAGAAATGGATAGATTGCTGGACACATACAACCTACCTAAATTGAGCCATGAAGACATAGCAAACTTAAACAAATCCTTAACCAAAATGGAAATTAAATCAGTAATAAAGACATTTCCAACAAAAAAAGCCCAGGACCAGATGGCTCCACTGCTTAAATCTATCAGACATTTAAAGAACTAACTCCAATTCTTCTCAAGCTATTCAAAACAATTGAAAGGGAGAAATCCTCCAAAATTCTTTCTATGAAGCCAGCATCACCATAAATACTAAACCTGAAAAAGATATAACAGAGAAACAGAACTACAGACCAATTTCCCTGATGAATATAGACACAAAAATCCAGTTGAATCCAACAACACATCAGAAAGATCATTCACCTGGACCAAGTGGGATTTCTCTCTGGTATGCAGGGATGGTTGAACATTTGCAAATAAATAAGATACATCACAGTAATGAATCACCGTTTTTCTTCAAAAACCATATGATTAACTCAATAGATACAGAGAAAGGATTTGATAAAAAAAAAACACCATTTTATACTGAAAACTCTAAGCAAATTGAGTATAGAAGGAAAATTCCACAATACAATCAAGGCATTTACAACAAACCCACAGGCAGTATGCTATTGAATAGGGAAAAGTGGGAGGCAATTTCCCTGATATCCAAAACCTGACAAGGATGCCCACTCTCACCATTGCTATTCAATATAGTCCTAGAACTTTAAGCTAGAGCTATTAGGCAAGAAAAAGAAATCAAAGAGATATAAATTGGGAAGAAGGAAGTCAAACAATCCAGTTAATAATTGGGCAGAGGACTTCAACAGGCATTTTCATAAGAGGAAATTCAAATGGCCAACAGACACATGAAAAAATGCTCAGCATCACTAGCTGTCAGAGAAATGCAAATAAAAAGCATAATGAGATTTCACCTCACCCCCATTAGAATGGCTTTCATATAGAAATCAACAAACAACAAATGCTGGTAAGGATGTGGGGAAAGGTACCCTAATCCACTGTTGATGAGAATGTAAACTGGTAAAGCCATTATGGAAGTCAGTATGCAGATTGAACATAGACCTACCATGTGACCCAGCCATCCCATTCCTGGGAATTTACCCAAGGGAAATGAAACAGCATATGATAGAGTTATCTATATTCCAAGTTTATTGCAGCTCAATTCACAATAGCTAAGACAAGGAATCAACCCAAATGGCAGTCAACTGAAGACTGGATATGGACAAAATTGGAAAAGTCATACTTAGTGAAATAAGCCAGTCCCAAAGAGACAAATACCATATGTTCTCCCTGACCTGTGATAACTTATTGAGCACCTACAAGGCAATCTGTAGGAGAGAAATTGACATTTTGAGAAGCAATGAGACAGCCCTTGTATTGACTATTGAGGAACAGTTTTCTTTTTTCTTTCATACTATTTGTTGAACTACACTTAACATACAGTTAATCATATGTGCATAAATTTATCTTAAAATAGATCTTGGTTAAAAATAAGAGTAGGCATAAGAGAGGGAGGAGAAAGAGGGGTGGAGGCATGAGCAGGAGGGTGGGCACAGTGAGAAGAATCACTATGTTCTTAAAATTATAATTATGAAATGTATGAAGCTTGTAACTGTAAAGCTACATAGTTTTGCATACATTCCTATGGACTTACTTCTAATGGTATAGTTTAAAAACTTGCCATGGGACCCCAAATCCCCTTAAGCTGGGTGGTAAAAATAGCATTTTAAGTGTGGAAGTGATCATATGGATAGGATTAAGTGTTAAAGTGATCAAATAAATAGGGTTAAGTATTTGGAATAATAGATCGAATTAAAGAAGAGCAAATTCTCCAACATGAGAAGCAGTCCATACAGCAGAGCCATAAGATGACAATCACTCTAAATAGCACTCTGACCTCAGAATCAGCCCTTAAGGCACTCTGGTCCAGTTGAAAAACCCATAAGAGCATTTCAGGCATGGAAAGACAAGACAGTGTGGCAAAAAAAAAAAAAAAAATGTCCTACATGAAGGATCTCTGTGGGTGAGACCCCAGTGGAAAGGAGTGGTCATCAAAAAAGGATGTACTTTTCTCTGAAGGGAGGAGAGAACCTCCACTTTACTTATGGCCTTGTCTAAATACAAGGAGTTGGTGTATTCAAAAGGCTTCCATAGCCTAGTCAACTCATGTCAAGAGCCTCAGGTGATCACTGACATCATACATAAGAGTATTAATTGTTAAATTAACAATAGGAGTCACTTTGCACTAACTTCACACACAGGAGCTCTGTTCTCAAAGAGTTGTATTATGAAAGTTAATATTAAAACTTATTCTCAAAGATTTATTTCATTTTAGTGTGTTAAGTGGAGGATATTCTTACATCTCACAAGTTTTATATAAGCCTAAGTGCCCAACTCCACTACTTGCTCCCTTAAGTGCATCTTTAATTAATGATAAAATTTATTCTCAAAGAAAAAAAGTATATTATTGCAATAATTAAAAGAAAAATAAGAAAGGAAGAAAGAGGAAGGATGGGAACAGGGGAGGGAGGGAGAATGGAGTAGGAAGGGTCATTATGTTCTTAAAACTGTATGTATGAGATACATGAAATTTGTTTTATTTATATAAATAAAACATTTAATTTAAAATGAGATATTATAAAAACATTTGGTAAGCTGGGTGTGGCCCATTAATTATTACAAAGATACTAATATGAAATGTCAATAGGGGGAAAAGGGGAAGTGGTTCTTGGGAACTCTGTCTTACTACCTCACAGTTCTTTTTTGCTAACTTGGAAGTATTTTGAAATAAAATGTTAAAAAAAATTAATCTGCCTGTCTCATGCAATATGTTTTTCCCTTTTTAATACTATTAAAAATACTTGTAAAGATATTTCTTCCAAAAAAAAGTATACTGCTAGTTTGAGGACCATGCTTTGAGTAGCAAAACCTAGATGCTATATGCTCCAGGCTTCTATTGAGCAACTAAATGTAATTTATTTAATGTCAAAATAATGAATCATATTTTTGTGCCTCTGTGTTTTCCATAAAGGAAGTTCTTTTTGATGGGATATATATGAGCTGAAAGGTGAGAACTCTACTACATTTTCTATCTCTTCATGTGTTTTTCCTTCTTGTTGATATGTTTACGAAACCTGGCCATGGCCTTGGTGTGCACAGTTGTCCTGTGGTTCTTCCTGAATGAATGATATTTCTCATTGTATTTCCCATGGGCTCAGCATATTCCAGGACTTCCATTTCAGTTCAGATTTTCACATCATTTTCAAACTCTTCACTTTCTGTCTTGTTGTGAATTGGTACTTTGTGGTTTCCATAACCCTTTCAGTTACCAAACTAGTAGATTTAGAGAATATTAGAAGCACTTTCCATACAAATGTTTGTCAGAGGATTTTAATGCCTGAAAGTCTTTTGCACCCTCCACAAGTGAAAAGCGTAATGGCCTTGGACCTAGTCATCTGATGGAAATCTGGTGCTATATCTGTAAATTAGCATGTAAAATTCAATTTTACACATAATAAAATTTGACAACTAATTCTGGAGTATTCCAAAAGTATAAAATAAGGCAGCCTTTGTCATCCTTGTATACATAATGGAGCATACCACCCTTCTAGTATTAATATTATATAAACCTCCTAATTTATAAATTTTGCAACTAGCACAATATGTAAAATTTTTTCAAATGTAAACATTGAACAAATAATTCCATTTTTATAGAATTTTGGGACATGTATTCCATTTTCAAAGATTGTAATCTCAAAAAAGAAAAAAGGCAGTAATTCTGAGATACTAAGTCTAAAATGCTGCTGCTGTGTATTTATCTTCTATGACACACATTTACTATGTAGATAACAACAGTTCTACTATTTTATTTTTCATTTTAATCATCCCCTGAGATAAGCAAAAATAATGAAAACTATGCTTTCCCTTCCAGAAATCAAATTCTTTGTAACTAGAAGATAGCAAGTGAAGTGTTACTTTGAGATAATATAATAATTCTGATAGAAAATACAAACTCATAAAATAGACTTAAATGCTTCTAAATTACCAAATCTCTTTGAAAATTAGATTCATTAATTTGCTGAGATAAGTGTGAATGAGTCAGCAGCAGTTGGATTTGATTTCTCCTAAATTGAATGCAGTTGACACAAAATGGAATCCTGCCTAGAATAATGCATTTAGAATTTTAATAATAATTTTTGGAACTGTGCCTAAGAATTAGGCATTTCCTTTAATGATCCCACGTGAAAAAGAAATTTACTGCCTGGTGATTCCAAAATTATAAACTTAATGTCATATGGGCCATAAGTTTGAAGAAATTAACTTGAAAGAAATGTTTGTATATTAATCAAGCAGCAGAACAAATAAAGGTTAAGCAAATTTTGTGAAAAAAATACTGTACCTTTTTTTTAAGCAGGTTATTTTTCATGAGTCATTTGGTTTCTTAAAGTCAGATTTTTAAATCCTTAACTTTAGTGTATATTCATTATATAAATGTGTTAAGAAAAAAACAAGGTCACCTTTCTTCCATTAATTCAGACAACTGTTATTTGTACTTTGATTAAAAACACCTTCTTGGAGCCAGCACTGTGGCATAGTGAGTAAAGCTGCCTCCTGCAGCACCGGCATCCCATATGGGTGCTGGTTTTAGTCCTGCTGCTCCACTTCTGATCAGCTCTCTGCTATGTCCTGGGAAAGCAGTAGAAGATGACCCAAGTCCTTGGGCCCCTGCACTATGGGAGACCTTGGAAGAAGTTCCTGGCTGGCTTTGGATCAGTGCAGCCCTGGCCATTGTGGCCATCTGGGGAGTGAACCAGCGGCTGGAAGACCTCTCTCTCTCTCTCTGCCTCTCCTGCTCTGTGTAACTGTGACTTTCAAATAAGTAAATAAATCTTAAAAAAAGTTTCTTCTATATTTCCCATATACACTTATATCACTGAGATTCTGTAAAGATAGCTTTATTCAGATTATCTTGATTTAGCTTTATAGCTATTTATTTTTCATATTTATAATCACTTAAGATAGTTGATTTGTCTTTTGCTATACAACAATTGTTTGTTCCAAACAATTTTCTCTGCATATAATATCCATCTCTGTGTTTCCCAGACATAAAATAGCATGGAAATTTTTGGATTAAAAATATAGGTATTTTTCAGTATCTTGATAACAGGAATCATTTTTTCCAAAAAATATGGTATCAATTTATGTTCTTATTATCAGTGGAAATTCTTGAATAAAAACAGAACATATCTTTCAGTCACAGGTAAAATATTTTGTCTGATTTTAATTTTATGTATTTGCTTATAAATCTATTAAAATCTTAGTGTTTTAATTTTTATTTTCAAGAATTCTTATAATAAATGAACACTAGGTAATTTTTCTCTCTACTATTCTAAAAAATTCTCAGAGAATGGAACTTAACGCATTTTAAAAAAGATTATATTTATTTATTTATTTGAGAAGTAGAGTTATAGATAGAGGGAGAGACAGAAAAGTCTTCCATCTGCCGGTTCACTTCCCAAATGGCCACAATGGCTGGAGCTGGGCCAATCTAAAACCAGGAGCTAGGAGCTTCCTCTGGGTCTCCCATGTGGGTGTAGGGGCTAAAGCACTTGGGCCACCTTCCATTGCTTTCCCAGACCATAGCAGAGAGCTGGATTGGAAGATGAGCAGCTGGGACACAAACTGGTGCCTATGTGGTACAGTAAGCAGAGGCCCAGCTCTCTATGCCACAGCATCTGCCCTGGAATTTTACACTTTCATAGGTAGGTTGTGGAGGGATCAGTGAGGATTCCTTTATTTCCATTTATGTTGCCCCCTTTTCTTGTTTTCAACAATATTTTGCAGTTTTCAGAGAATAGGTATATATTTTGTTACATTTTATCTTCAGTGATTCATCATTTTTATGCTACTAAAATTGAAATTTGCTAGTGTATGGAGCTACAAGTGACTCCATGCAAGTGTGATTCTTACACATGCACAACCATAATGTAGTTTAATGTGATCTGAGCATCCTCTGGATTTTCTGTAAATTGAAAGCTTCACATTGTCTCTGCTCAGACTGTATGTGAGGTCATGCTCTTTCATCAGAAGACCAAACTGGTTCATACCCTTTTTCATTGCTAGTTTTCACCAAGCGTCTTCTAGATCCATCACATCAATTGGAGTTGAAAATGGTGATATTCTAGTTGCATCATTTCTTTACTATTTGTTAACTGAATTGACTTTATGAAGAACCCCTTCTCATCTACTCTTATGTTATCCAGTGGAACAGTTCATATGGGAAAACTAGAAGAAATTCTTGAGTCCTTTCTTTTAAACAGCTTTAATTATAATAAACCACTGGTTTGAAGGTGACAAGTATATTAGTTGATTTTTTAAGCACTATTATGAATGAATTTGAAAATTTTTGATAGGCTTTGATCCATTCGCAATTTTTTACTGTCTTAAGGCTTTGACTGTTCCATATTTGGTCAAGTGAGAGCTGCTTTATATGGACTCTTCAGTCCTTCTGACATAGCTCTTGTGGTATTTGATGTCTTCTTTACTATCTGGTAAGACAAGATGCTCTAGACTACTAGCATTTTTTTTTTTTTGCTGATCCCAAGAAATCTGGGTTTCTTTCACTTTGAAATAACAATTCTTGATTATAGTCCAGATCATTTCTAGGCATTTTTAGTTGACAAAGCAAGAAAATTTTATGTGTGTATGCACACAGTGAGTTATATCTAAGTACACTGCAATATAATGACATATCCATATTCTATGCTGTCACAAGTGCTTTAAGAGTAGGTAAGGGGCAGGTATTTGACACAGCAGTTCAAACCATACTTGGAATGCATGAACTCCATATTAGAGTGCCTGGTTTGAGTCCCAGTTCCATTAAAGAAGCCCAAAATACTGCTAACGTGCACCTTGAGAAGCAGCAGTGATAATTAAAGCAGTTGGGTCCTTATTACCCCTGTGAGGGACACACATTGAGTTCCTGGCTCCGAGTTCTGATATCAGTCAGGTCATTGCAGGAGGTTTTCAGGCATTTGGAGAGTGAAACAGCAGTGAGAGCTAGCTAGCTCTCTCTTTTTCTGCCTCTCAAACAAATAAAATGAGAAAAAAAACCTGAGACATTAAACATATCTTTTTCTTTCTTTCAAATCTTCTTGGTGGTGAGGTTCCAAGATGGCAGAGTAGAGAGGGCGCTTGCTGCTGTATCCCAGGAGAAATTAGTTTAAAAAAAGTGGAGATAGTGTAGTCTCAGGGAAGAGTTAGGGAAAAAATGGCCAAAACTCTACCAAAATAAGAGAGACACAGTGGACTTATGTGGAGGGCATGGGTGCCCATGGCTTGGGACTCCAACAGCCATGAGCCTATGCACCAGTGCTGGCAAGTGAGGTGAGACCAGACCACAGCAGCCCAAGCCACTGATGAAAAAGCAGCAGGAAGAGCCAAGGGGGAACGAGGCTTGAAGCCCCATGGCGGGAAAGTGCATCAGCCAAACTAAGGAAAAAAAAGACAAGGTGCTCACTTCGGCAGCACATATACTTAAAAAAAAAAAAGACAGGATGGACACATTTATTTCTCACTGATTAATTTACAAAGCTGTACTGTGACAAGCTGATAGAGCAGGCACCATTTTGGAGATACGTAACAGCTGTGCCAGCTGGTGTTTGTGCCCGGCAAACATCCAAGCAGAGAGTCCAGACTATGGTGGGGAGAAATAACAGGGGGCTAGGAGCTTGTGACTGTTTAAAGCTTCTGAACTGGGAATGTGAAAAAAAATGAGGTTGTGTGGGAGGAATCATGATATGGCTGGGACTTTGAGCAGTCTTAGTGGGAGATGCCATAGCTTGGGTATTCCTGGTTACCTGGTGAGAGCCATTGATGGGGAATCTGAACTTTCACAGAGGACTGCACAGATCTTTTGTGAGGTCCTTGGGATAGAGTGGATGATTTACTATACTCACTTGGGCTAGCACTCAGGCACTGGTATCCATTGAGGAGAAGAGCTCAGATGAGCAGAATATACTTCCCTTCAGATTAAAAAAAGAGAAGACTTACCATACCAAACCTGGGTGTGTCACCTTAGGCATGCCATTAGCCCTGAAGAATTGAACAGAACTCTCTGGACACACCTATTACAAGCTTCTAGAGATTCGCTGAAAGCAGGCAGTCTATTTATCTACAGAGTCATAGTACATTGATAAAAACTGCCGCAGTGGGGAAAAAAGTGGAAACCAACGAGTATCTCCACAAATGCCAAACAACAAATGTAACAATCCAAGAAACAAGAATAAGAAAGACAGCATGATGCTCCCAAAAGAACATGACACTTTAATACTAGATTGTGAAAACAATGAGATAGAAGAAATGCAAGAAATGAAACTCAAAAATTGATGATAAGATTAAATAGAAGTAATCAAAAGCAAATGCACAAACTATTGAAATCCATGCAGGACATGAAAGAAAATTTCTCCCATGAAATAGAGATCTTCAAGAGGAATCAAAATGAAATGAAGATTTCAATAGAACGTGGAATTGAGATCTTAAGGTAAATCAAAATGAAATGAAGAATTCAATACAACAAAAAAATGCAGTGGAGAGACTTAAAAACAAAATCAGCAAAGCAGAAGAGAGAATAGCAGACTTAGAAGACAAAGCACAGGAAAGTATACAGTTAAACCAAAGACAAGGAGAGGAAATTAGAAAACTAAAAAACACTGTTGGGAATCTACAGGATACTATAAAAAGATACAACATATGTGTTCTAGGAGTTCCTGAAGGCCTGGAGAGAGAAAGGATTAGAAAGTCTTTTTAGTGAAATAATAGCAGAAAACTTCCTAGGTTTGGAGAAAGAAAGGGATGTCCAAGTACAGGAAGCACACATAACTCCCAGTAGACATGATCAGAAAAGATCCTCACCACAACGCAGTGTAATTAAACCCACCACGGTGAAACATAAAGAGAAGATTCCAAAAATGTGCATGAGAGAAACGCCAGATTATTTTCAGATGATCTACAATTAGATTGATAGTGGATTGCTCATCAGAAACCCTACAGGCTAGGAGAGAATGGCAAGATAAAATCTAAGTCCTAAGAGGAAAATACTGTCATCCCAGAATATTATACCCTGCAAAGCTCTCATTTGTAAGGGAAGGTGAAATAAAGACCTTCCAGAACAAACAGAAATTGAAAGAATTTGTCACCACTCATCCAGCCCTACAAAACATGCTTAAGGATGTGTTACACACAGAAACACATAAACATGGTCATCACTACAAAAGAAGGTAAAGGTAGAAAATCTCTCAGTAAAAGTTCAAAGGAAATTCAAAGTATAATACAGGAATATTTTTCAAAAAAATGGCAGGACAAAGTCATTAGGTATCAATAGTCACCTTGAATGTAAATGGCCTCAATTTCCCAGTTAAAAGATACAGACTGGCTGAATGGATTCAAAAACAAAACCCAGCTATTTGCTGCCTACAAGAAACAAATGTCACCAACAAAGATGCACAGAGACTGAAAGTGAAAGGATGGGAAAAGATATTCCATGCCAACAGAAACCAAAATAACAGATGGTGTAATATCAGACAAAATAGAATGTAACACAAAAACTGCTAAAAGAGACAAAGAATGGCAATATATAATGATTAAGTGATCAATTCTATAGGAAGATGTAACTATTATAAACATATATGGACCTAATTACAGGGCACCTGGCTATTTAAAAGAAATGTTAAGGGATTTAAAGTGAGACTTAGACTCCAATACAATAATATTGGAGAACTTCAATACTCCACTTTCAGCAATGTACAGATCAAGCAAACAGAAAATCAACAAATAGCAGATTTAATCAACACTATGGACCAAATAGACCTAACGGATATCTACATAAGTTTTCATCCTACAGTTGTAGAATACACATAATTCTCAGCAGTGCATGGACCTTTTCTAGGACTGACCACATACTAGGCAATAAAGCAATTCTCAGAAAATTCAAAACATCAAAATCATATCATGCATCTTCTTGGATCACAATGGAATGAAGCTGGAAATCAGCAACTCAGGAATCTAGAGCATATTCAAACACATGGAGACTGAACAACATGCTCCTGAATGAACAGTGTGTCATAGAAGAAATCAAAAGAGAAATCAAAAACTTTCTGGAAACAAATGAAGATGACAACAGAACATATCAAAACTTATGGGATGCAGCAAAAGCAGTGTTAAGAGGAAAGTTTATAGCAATAGCTGCCTAACTCAAGAAATTGGAAAGGAACCAAATAAATGAACTGTCAGTGCATCTGAAGGATCTAGAAAAACAAAATCAAACCAAACCCAAAACTAATAGGAGAAAAGAAATAATTAAAATTAAAGATAAATCAACAATATTGAATCCAACAAACAATACAAAAGATGAGCAAAATGAACAGCTGTTTTCTTGAAAACTAACCAAAAAAAAATGAGAGAGAAGACTTAAATCAATAAAATTAGAGATGAAAAAAGGAATGTAACAACATATACCACAGAAATAAAGAGAATCATCAAGAATTACTACAAAGATCTCTATGACAACAAACTGGGAAATAGAGGAGAAAAGGATAGATTCCTGGACACATACAACCTACCTAAATTGAGCCATGAAGTCATAGAAAAACTGAACAGACCCATACCTGAAACAGAAATTTAATCGGTAATAAAGGACCTCAGAACAAAGAAAAGCCCAAGACTGGATGGATTCATTGCTGAATTCTATCAGATATTTAAAGAACTAACTCCAATTCTTCTAAAGCTATTCAAAATGATTGAAAGGGAGGGAATCCTCCCAAATTCTTTCTACAAATCCAGCATCATCTTATTTCCTAAACTTGAAAAAGAGGTAGCAGAGGAAGAGAATTACAGATCAACTTCCCCGATGAACATAGATGCCAAAATCCTCAACAAAATTTAGCCAGTATAATCCAACAACACATCAGAGAGATCATCCATCCAAAGTGAGATTTATCCCTGGTATGAAGGGATGGTTCAACATTCACAAATCAATGTGATACGTCACATTAACAAACTGCTGAACAACAACCGTATGATTATCTCAATGAATGCAGAGAAAGCATTTGATAAAATACAACACCCTTTCATGATGAAAACTCTAAGCAAAAGGGTATAGAAGGATCATTCCTCAACACAATCAAGGCAATTTATCACAAAACCACAGAAATCAACAAACAACAAATGCTGGAGAGGATGTGAGGAATAAAGCACACTAATCCACTGTTGGTGGGAATGCAAACTTGTAAAGCCACCATGCAAGACAGTTTGGAGATACCTCAGAAATCTGAATAAAATCCTACCATACGAATCAGCCATCCCATTCCTTGAGATTTACCCTAGGGAAATGAAATCAGCAAATAAAAGAGCTATCTGCACCTCCATGTTTATCGCAGCTCAATTCACAATAGCTAGGACATCCAGTCAATCTAAATGCCCTTCAATAGAAGACTGGATAAAGAAATTATGGGATATGTTCTCTAAGGAATACTACACAGCAATGGAAAAAAATAATGAAATCCGGTCATTTGCAACAAAATGGAAGAATCTAGAAAACATCACCCTGAGTGATATTTTCCAAAAGGGAAAATATCATAGGTTGTCCCTGATTTGTGACAACTAACTGAGCACCTAAAAGGAAACCTGTAGAAGTGAAACTGACATTATGAGAAGCAATGACTTGATCATCCCTTGTCCCAACTGTCATGGAACAGCTTACTACTTCATTCCTTTTAGTATTTTCTCTTAATACTTAATACCAATGTGTGAACTCTTTAATTAAAAAAATATTCTTAGGTATTTAAATCCAATTGAAAAAACATTTTTTTGACAGGGAGAATTATAGACAGTGAGAGAAAGAGACAGGTCTTACTTCTGTTGGTTCACTCCCCAAATGGCTGCAAAGGCCAGTGCTGTGCCAGTCCAAAGCCAGGAGCCAGGTGCTTCCTCCTGGTCTCCTTTGAGGGTGCAGGGCCCAAGCTCTTGGGCCATCCTCCAGTGCCCTCCCGGGTCACAGCAGAGAGCTGGACTGGAAGAGGAGCAACTGGAATTAGAACCAGTGCCCATATGGGATGCTGGCGCCGCAGGTGGAGGATTAACCAAGTGAGCCATAGTAGTGGCCCCTCAAATTGAAAATTGATCCCTGTTAAAAATTAGAGTGGGAATAAGAGAGGGAAGTGATGTACAGTTCGGTACATGTTTCCTCAGACTTACCCCTAAGCGTATACCTGAAAACTTGGTATGGGACTCCAAATCCCACTAAGTTTGCAGGTACCAATGCCATCTTACTAGTTAAGGTGGTCAGTTTAAGTTCATAACTGATTATAAAGAAAGGAAAAAATGAGTGATCACATAAATAAGGCCAAGTGTCTGTTAATAATAATAGATAGAATTAAAAAGGAGAGAATGATCCAACATGGGAAGCAGGCCACACAGCAGACTCATAGAATTACAAATGTTCTAAACAGAACTCTGGCCCCAGTATCAGCCCTTAAGGCATTCGGATCTGGCTAAAAAGCCCATGAGAGCATTTCAGCCATGGAAAGCCAAGACACTGTGGTAAAAAATTACTTACATGAAAGACTTCTGTAAGTGAGATCCAAGTAGAAAGAAGGGGCCATCAAAGGAGATACCTTTCTCTGAAGCGAGGAGAAACTTCCACTTTGATTATGACCCTGCCTAAATAATGTCAGAGTTTTTGGACTCACAAGGCTTCCATAGCCTTGGCAGCTCATGACAAGATCCTTGGATAATCACTGACATCATAAATAAGAGTGGCAATTGTTCAATCAACAACAGGAGTCACTATGCACTTGCTCCTCATGTAGGATCTCTGTCCTTAGTAAGTCTTACTATGACAATTAATGGTAAAATTAGTCTTCAAACAGTACTTTATACTTTGAATGTCTGTGTGGGTGCAAATTGTTGAAATATTTACTTAGTATAGAGTTGATCTTCTGTACATGAAGATAATTATAAATGAATCTTAATGAAGAATGGGATCGGTGAGGGAGTAGAAGGTGGGGCAGTTTGGAGGTGGGATGGCTGGTATGGAGGCAAGAACCACTATAATCCAAAAGCTGTACCTATGAAATTTATATTTATTAAATAAATGCTTTATAAAAAAAGAAAAAAAGAAAAAAGGAAAATAAATAAATAAATAAATTTTATATAAAAAAAACTCTCAGCATTATCCAGGCTCCTATTTTCATTCATGATCTTTCAAATTGTCACATTTTGTTTTTTTTCTGTCTCCCAATTAGCCTGATTTGAAAATTCAAAGAAATTTTTCAACAAATTTTTTAACAGCATAAATTGTTTTTACCTAACTTGGAAGGTAAAACACCACACGTAGTTACAACTGCTTGGATTCAGATACATTGAGATAAACTCATTTGATTATTGAATATTTAATTGTTAAAATGATTAGAGCTTTATGTATATGCTATATAATGTATCTGGAGATATTTCAAAATAGCTGTGTAATCTTCATAAATACTACTTTACAATTGTATAACATTTTAACAAAGAAACTGCATATATGTATTTTTTTGGTCATAGATTCTTCTCTTCTACCTGGTATATTGTTTCTGCCTTTGTATGTGAAGTTCTTCTCTAGATGGAAATACTTTGGTTGTGGCTTGGCTCAAATACATGAGACGTTTCATCTGGCTTTAGTTTCCTTTTCAGGAGTTGTGTGTTTATTCAAAAGAGGACTTACGAAATGAAGCTATGCTTCTCTTTGTGCAAGTCCCAATCTAGTAATTAATAACAGATCTTTTCAAAAGAGAATGGAAATCGTTCTCTTCTGCATGAAAACTTTTAAGCAGACTTTTAAATATGTTGGTCTCATTTAAAAATTTTCTGGTTTATAGAATCTCAAGTTTAAAAAAGAATCTCTAGTTTAAATAGACATCTCTGTGGAATAAATTTCCTTTCAATGATGGGTAACCCCATTTCTTCTTTGTTCCCCTTCCCCTCCACCCCATCTGGTAATGGAATGTTAAGATTCTGAAAATTACCATATACTGATGATGTGTATATTTTGATTTCTGACACAACCTTGGCTACCTTGAGTGATTTGTTGAAGCTTCCAGACTTTTTTTTTAAGCAGTAAAATTTATACTTATTTATAAACTCAAAGTTCTCTCAACTCTTTATTAACTTTGTGTGTGTGTGTGTGTGTGTGTGTGTCATTTTTGTCTATTTTGTCTATTATGATTTCAAGGGACCCAAAACTTATGCGACTGGTTAAAATGAATCTATCAAATGAGTGCTCTTGATCTTTTTCTGAAGATACATAGTAGATCATTAACTCCTCAACTATTAGCTAATTAAACAATGGATTATTACTAGACACTTGTGTGTAACCTCTGCCTCTCTCCATTCTAAAACAGGATGAATGTTGAAGGTATTTGTCCTAAGTGGTATTTCTCAGAGTTTTTTTCATCTGCTTAATTAAAGGAATGTAAGCTTGCCATATGTTAATGATAGGGAAGTTACATTTCACCCAGAACTTAAGTGTTTGAAATATCCAGGGCAAGAAACCATATTAGACAGCCCTTTCCTTTCTAAGATAAGAAGAAAAACTGGCCTTTGTTCTTAGCAATTTTATTAAACATGTCACTTTCCACAAGAACAGAAAAAAGGGCATCCTTTACCAATTTTAACTTTATGTACATTAGTGTCTGAAAATATACAGCAAGATTTTAAATGATTAAGCAAAGGATGCTCATAGGTAATAAAGAGGAGAAAAAAATAGTTGGGAACAAAATTGACATTTGTGAAGATATAATTTGCCTCATCAAAGAGCATTATGTAATTTTATTCTTGGATAGCACAGGATATTGGTATATCAAAACCATCTTACTCAAGAGACCGTGGGTTTTTTGTGTGTGTGTGTGCTTGTTGTGTGCTTTAACTTAAAAAAATTCTTCTCCAAAAAAGGCTAGAGTTCATATTTCTTTCTACTCACTGCTGTGTTTATTCTAAGACAAGATTATAACTATTTCCTATTACCAAGTATTAGCTTTAAAAACTTATGATTTCTATATTATCTCTTTTTGAGTGACAGATTCAGTGATCAATACCAGGATAATAAAACTATACAGTGTTTTTTTCCTTACTTTTCATTGAATTCTTTACTTAGTAGAGGGTTAATCTTATGATTAAAAAATGAACTGAAAGTAGCTATGATCTATAAAAATATTTTTTGTGAGGCAGAGAAATGGAGAAATTGAGAGATGGAGAGATGGAAAGAGAGAGAGAGAGTGAGAAAGAGAGAGAGAGAGAGAGCCAGAGCCAGAGAGACAGATTCTCCATTTGCTGGTTCCTTTCCTGGCCATTACATTAATTTGGAGCACGAACTAGTGAATGGAAACCCTCTGTCTGGTTCTCAAATAAACAAAAATATATAGTATTTCATTCCTGTGACTAACAGGTAGTTTCTGCTTTTTCCTTAACATTTGTTTAAAGTCCCCAGCTACAAGTTCATACTATTGTAGAAGAAACATAATAATGATGATTTCCATGAAGGCCTTTATCTGGTTCTCTTTACTATCAGTTCTGTATGGAAGTAAGTACCTTAGGCATATGGGCTTCCTTGTCCTATGAGCAGACTCGCATCTGACTGAGGTTACAAGCACTCAGCACAGACATAGACAACTTTGTGAAATGACTCCTGATTGAATGAGCAGCAGGTCTTTACCTCAGACTGAATGGTACTGATGAGAACATTTAGTTGTAGTTAATGCCTCACTTTTAAATGAAAATATGATAATGTGCATCTTCTTGATCTATCAACTTTAACAGACTGTACTTTTATAAAGTGAAAAAAATATTTGCTTATTAATTTATCTATCTTTGGCAGACATAAAAATTATATACATTTATGGTTTACTATGTGATGTTTTGGTAAATGTATATAGCTTATAATGTCCAATCAGGGTAAATGTATTTATTTCTTCAAATATTTAGCATTTCTTTATGGTAAGAACATCCAAAACACGTCCTTCTATTTTCTTTAGAGAAATATACAGTGCATTCACATTATATATAGTCAGTCTAAAGTGTGATGGAACCCCAGAACTTATTTCTATCTAGATATAATCTAGTATCCATTAATCAACCTTCCACATCCTTAACTCCCTACTTCCCTCAGACTCTGGTAATCATCATTATACTTTTTTACCTATAAGATCATACTTTTGTTAAGATTAAAAAAATCAATTCATGACAAACCAAAGATTTCAATCTATGGGCTGATACAATCAAATTACTAGAGTAAAATTTCAGGGAAATTTTGGCATAGGCTAAGACTTCTTGGAAAAGACCCCAAAAGCATACACAATTAAAGCCAAAGTAAACAGATGGGATTATGTCAAGTTAAGAAGCTTTTGATCTGCAAAGGAGACACTCAACAAAGAAGAGGCAACCAATAGAATGGGAGAAAATATTTGCAAACTATGCAACTGAAAAAGAGCTAACATCCAGAATCTATAAAGAAACTCAACAACAACACAACAAACAATCCAATTAAGAAATGGACAAAGGACATTAACAGGCCTTTTTCAAAGGATGAAATTCAAATGGCCAACATACATGAAAAAATGCTCAAGATCACTAGCCACCAGGGAAATGCAACTAAAAACCACAATGAATTTTCCTCTCCCCCTTTTGAAATGGCTATCATCCAAAAACCAAAAACATAACAAATGCTGTTGAGGATGTGGGGAAAAAGGCATCCTAACACAATGTTGATGGGAATATAATCTGTTACAACTATCATGAAAGACAGCACGGAGATTCCTTCTGGATCTGAATGGATATACCATATGACTTAGCCATTCCACTCTGGTAATTTACCAAAACAAAATGAAATCAGCATATGAATGAGTTATCTGTACCCATTCTATACACACATAGTATGTTTATTGCAGCTCAATTCACAATAGCTAAGATAGGGAATCAACCCAGATGTCTATCAATTATTGACTGGATAAAGAAAATGTGGTATCTATACACTATGGAATACTACTCAGCCATAAAAAAGAATGAAATCTTTCCTTTTGCAACAAAATGAGTGCAACTGGAAATCATTATGCTTAGTGAAATAAATAAATCCCAAAAAGACAAATAACTTTGTTTTCTCTGATAAGTGGCAGTTAATAATGTAAAAATGTATAGGAATGAAACAGACAGCTTGTGATATGATTGTCATTTTTAGCTCTTGTTTATAATATTGTGGATCTGTGGTCTTCCTACTTTTCTCTTGTTGAATATTATGATTAGTGTTGAATTTAAGCCTGTTATTATAAACTGAAATTATGTCTTTGCAAAAATTAATGAAAAGAAAAAAAGGGATGGAAGAAGGGAGAGTAGGGGAGGGGAGGAGGGAAGTATGGTTATCTTCTTAGAACTGTGCCTATAAAATACATGAAATATATTCTCTTTGTATTACTAAAAATAAAAAAGAAAGGATTCAACATGTGAGTGATATTATCACATGATACTTATCTGTATTTGACATATTTCACTTATTATAACAACCTGCAGTTCTATCCCTGTTATTGAAAATGGTAAAATTTCATAATTTTTAATGACTGAGTAATATTCCATTGTGTAAATGTACCACATTTTCTTTATGCATTCATCAATGGATGGTCACTTAGGCAGTTTCCACTTCTTGGCTATTGTGAATTGTGCTGCAATACATATGGAAATGCAAATATCTCTTTGATAAATGGATTTAATTTCCCTTGTATATATATCATATGATTGCTGGATCATATGGTAGCTCTATTTTCACTTTTTAAAGGGACCTTGCAATGCCTTCCACAGTGGCTGTATTAATTTACATCCTTGCCAACTCCACATCCTTGGCAACACTATTATCTTTTGTCTTTTTGGTAGTAGCTGCTATGGGCTCAGTAGGACTTGTCTCTTTTCAATTAATGCAGATGTTTAAATTCTGATGTCATTTTGAAAATAAAATCATTAATTATTTGAAAGACAGAGTTACAGAGACAGACGGAGAAATGGGGTGGGTGATAGAATGAGAGAGGGAGGTAGACCTTCTATCTGGGGCTCACCCTCCAGATGGTTGCAAAACATGTCTGAGAAAGAACATTTAAGAGCAATCCCATTTACTATAGCCACAAAAAAGTTAAATACCTTAGAATAATTTTGACAAAGGAGATGAAAAATCTCTACAATGAAAATTGGAAAATATTAAAAAAGAAGACACAAAAAATTTGAAAAATTTTCCATGTTCTTAGATTAGAATTAATATCATCAAAATGTCCATTCTACTGAAAGCAGTTTACAGATTCATTGTGATCCCAATTAAAATAAAATGACATTCTTCTCAGATCTTGAAAAAAATGCCAAAGTTCATGTGGAAACACAAGAGATCTTGATTACTTAAAGCAATCTTAAACAATAAAAACAGTCATAGGCAGCACAATACCTGATTTCAAGACCCACTACAAGGCAGTTATAATCAAAACAGCCTTTTACTGGCAAAAAAATAGACATGTAGACCAATGGAATAGAATAGAAACCCTAGAAATTAATCCATGCATTTGCAATGTTTGATGAAGCAGCCAAAATCAATACCTGGATAAAGGACAGTTTCTTCAACAAAATGTGCTGGGAGAACTGGATCTCAGCATGAAGAAGTATGAAACAAGACATCTACCTTACATCTTACACAAAAATTCACCCAAAATGGGTCAAAGACATAAATCTATGATCCAATACCATCAAATTATTAGAGAACATTGGGGAAACTCTGCAAGACAATGGCATAGGAAGACTTCTTGGAAAAGATCCCAGAGGCACAGGCAATCAAGGCCAAAATTGACAAAGGGGATTAAATCAAGTTAAGAAGTTTCTGCTCTTCAAAGGAAACACTTAACAAACTGAACAGATAACCAATAGAATGGGGGAAAATGTTTGCAAACTATGTAACTGATAAAGGATTACTATCCAGAATCTATGAAGAGCTCAAGAAACTCAACAATAAAACAAACAATCCTGTTAAGAAGTGGGCAAAGGACCTCAACAGGCAGTTTTCAAAAGAAGAAATTCAAATGGCCAGCTGACACATGAAAAAATGCTCAGGAACACTAGCCATCAGGGAAATGCAAATCAAAACCATGATGATATTTTTTCTCACTCTAGTTAGAATGGCTCTTATATACTGAAATCAACAAAAAATAAATATTGGCGAGGAGGTTGGGGAAAAGGTTCCCTAATCCACTGTTGCTGGGGTTGCAAACCACTACAGCCCTTGTGGAAGTCAGTATGGGATGCCTCATAATACTGAATATAGGTCTACCATACGATCCAGGAATCCAATTCCTGGAAATTTACCCAAACAAAATGAAAGCAGCATATGAAAGAGTTCTCTGTACTGCATGTTTATTGCAGCTCAATTCACAATAGCTAATATATGGAATCAATGCAGGTGTCCATCAACTGACTGGATAAAGAAATTGTGATATGTATATGATAGTATGGAATACTACTAAGCTATGAAAAAGAATTACATCCTGTCTTTTGCAACAAAATGATGCAATTGGAAACCATTATGCTTAGTGAAATTAGCCAGTCCCAAAAAGGCAAATACCATATTTTTTCCCTGACCTGTGAAAAGAGTACCAAAAATTGACATTTTGGGATTTGATTATTGTTTATAACTCATGTCTCTATTGTAGAGGAATGGTTTTTTTTTTTTTTTTCCTATCATTATTTGTTAAACTCTTTACTTGGTATAAGGTTAATCTTATGAGTTTAAAGTAAAATTAAATTAGATCATTGTAAAAATTAGGAGAGGCAATAAGGAGAAATAAGAAGAAGGGGGGGTGGCGCCATGGCACACTAGGTTAATCCTCCACCTGTGGTACTGGCACTCAATATGGGGGTGGGTTCCCAGTTGTTCTTCTTCCAGTCCAGCTCTCTGCTGTGGCCTAGGAAGGCAGTGAAGGAAGGCCCAAGTGCTTGGGCCCCTGCCCCTGCATGGGAGACCAGGAGGAAGCACCTGGTTCCTGGCTTTGGATTAGCGTAGCTCCATTGTGGACATTTGGGGAGTGAACCAATGGAATGAAGACATTTCTCTCTGTTTCTGGCTTTTATTCTCTGTAACTCTACCTGTCAAATAAGTAGATAAAAATCTTTAGGAAAAAAAGAAGGGGTGGGAGCATGGACTGGAGGGTTGGTAGGGTCTGAAGTTTCATGGTGTTCCTAAATCTGTATATATGAGATACATGAAATTTGTTTACCTTGAAATTTAAAAAAATGATTAAAGAAAATGTGACATATATAAACAATGGAATATTACTCAGTGATAAAGAGAATCAAATTCTACCATTTTTAGCAAAATGGTTAACTTCTTGAGGACATCATGGTGAATGAAATAAGCCAGTCCCAGAAATACCTCATTTTCTCCATTATATTTGGGAGCTTAAATTAAAAAAAGAAGAAATTTCTATGTGTATCAGTATTGCTACAAATACAATTTTGTAAAAACTTTGTTTTATATCTGTGAAATCAATGCTTAAGAATGTTATATTACCATATTTTTAATGATATATGATTATTATTAGAATTTATTGTATATGGGTGAGATTTTTTTTTCTGTTCAATTATTGTTTATAGCTGTAGTCTATCTTCCCACTAACTTAGGGTCTTTTTAATTTTTTTTTTACTTGTCAAGACTCTTATTTGGTGAAGCATTAATCTGTTTTAGTGTAATGTAAATTTAAAATATGTTATCTCAAAAAAAGAAAAAGAAAAGAAGAAAGAAGAGGTGTGGGAGGAGAAAGGAGGAAGAAGGGAGGGAGGAAGCAAGGGAATACCATTCTGTTCTTGTAACTGTATCTACAAAACACAATGAATCTAACAACTAATTAAAAATAAAAATAAAAAAACAACAAAAACAAAGCTGTAGGCTGCACAATACGAGATTTCAAGACCTACTAGAGGGCCATTTTAATCAAACAGCTTGGTACTGTCACAAAAACATGTGCAGACCAATAGAACAGAATAGGAACTCCAGAAATCGTTCCATGCATCCACTTTATCTTTGACAAAGGATTTAAAATCAATCCCTGAAGCAAGGACCACCTCTTCAACAACTGGTGCTGGGAAATCTTTATCTGTATCTCTGCATGCAGAAGTATGAAACAAGATCCATACCTTATACCTTATTCAGACATCCACTCAAAATGGAGCAAGAACATAAATCTATGCCCCAATGTCATCAAGTTATTAAAAAAATTGAAGAAATCCTGGAAGACATTGGCATAGGCAGTCTTCTTGGAAATGATCCCGGAGGCACAGGCAAGCAAAGACAAAATTGACAGATGGGATTGAATCAAGCTTAGAAGCTTCTGCAAAGGAAACACTTAACAACCAAGAGGACGGGGGAAAATGTTTGCAAACTATGAAACTGATAAAGGATTAACATCCAGAATCTACAAAGAGCTTAAGAAACTCAACAACAAAACAAACAACCCAATTAAGAAATGGGCAAAGGTTGGAATATGGGCAGGAGAGTGGGAGATGGGAAGTATCACTATGTTCCTATGTTTTTTATATAATTAAAAATTGTTTAAAGAAAGAAACTAATCTGTAAAAAAAGTAAGGAAGATGATATCAGAAAAAAGTCAAAACTACCTTATTTGTTTTGGTAGCAAAACTATTCAGAACAAATGATTATTTATTAGGCAAAATGCCTTTACTAAATCCTGTCGCTTTTTATAACAATATGCTTATTTGCATTATATAAATAATTTCAATAGAAATATATCTTTCTTTTCAAGATATAATTGGACAAATACAAATAAAGTTGGTTACTCTGACCATGCCTGAGACACTATTGGTAAAGATAATTTTTTTGCAAGATCTATTTTATTTATTTGAAAGGAAGGGAGAGAGAAAAGGAAAGTGAGAGAAACAAAGAGTTCTCTTCCTTTGCTGGTTCACTCCCCGAATGCTTGCAATGGCCAGGCTGAACCCAGGAGCCTGGAACTCCATCACGATCTCCCATGACCAGGTGCTTTAGCAGGAAGTTGGATCACAAGTAGAGCAGCTGAGACTGGCACCAGTGCTCACATGGGATGCTGGCATCACAGACAGTGGGGCTTAACCTGCTGTGCCACAATGCGGGCTTAATTAATGAGGTATGGCAAGTCCACTTCTTTCACATGGAAATGATGCTACAAGGTACTCCCTGGTGCCTACTAAAATTTATGGATTATCAGACTTACCAGTTCAGAAAACATGTCATTTACTGGCAGGACAGGGTCACTGGTAAGTCAGGGGATCTTGGAGAAAAAGAGAAATAGCTTTATATTTATGAGTGCTTCAGGTAGGATTTAGAGGTTGTGCATTGGATGGTTTCTGGCTCCAAGCTTTGGAATACAGAAGCTTATAAAAGTGCTTATAGCAAATAAAAGTGATGAACTCTGGCCCTGGGGGCTTCACAGTACCCCAAGAGAGAAATAAAATTCTGAGCTGTCATTTCCTATGGTCTAGTTTTGCTAAGCGTATCAAACAGGACATTTTAAATAAAACAAAACTAGCAACTAAACAAAATTTCAAACTATTGATTCTGAATTATAGAATAGCTGAATAAATGAATGCATTCCAGTCTTCATCTTGGGGATGAAATACAACCCTTCAGAGGAGAGAACTTCCACTTTGACTATGGCCTTGTCTAAATAAGATCAGAGTTGGCAAACTCAAGAGGCTTCCATAGCCTTGGCAGCTGGTGACAAGAGCCTAGGGTTATTACTGATGTCATCAATAAGAGTGTCCATTGTTAAATCAACAACAGGAGTCACTGTGCACTTAATCCCCATTTAGAATCTCTGTCCTTAATGTGTTGTACTATGCGAATTAATGGTATAACTAGTACTCAAACAGTACTTTATACTTTGTGTTTCTGTGTGGGTGCAAACTGATGAAATCTTTACTTAGTATATATTAAATTGATCTTCTGTATATAAAGATAATTGAAAATAAATCTTGACGAACAATGGGATGGGAGAGGTAGTGGGAGATGGGATGGTTGCGGGTGGGAGGGTGGTTATGGGGAGAAAAGCTGCCATAATCCCAAAGCTGTACTTTGGAAATCTATATTTATTAAATAAAAGTTAAAAGAAATAGAACCCTTCAGCACAGATGGAAAGAGCATCGATGTACACCTTGTCCTGCTGTCATTTCTACTAAGCGTTGCAGTTTATAGCTGCAAGAAAAAGGCATTTTTTATCCTAAAATAAACTTTAAAAATCTAAAGCATTCTGTGGATCACTATTTACCAAATAAGTGAAGTCTTGAGCCCTCTCTGACTTTTGAAATACTAATGATGACTGGAGATAGATGAACTTTGACCTTCATAGATATGAAAATCAAATCCATAAACTATGATTTTTCTCACCTGGAACAGACTAATGCTAATTTTGGTAACATTTTTTATTGTTTTTACTATAAATATCTTCTATTAGTTTTTTTTTATAGCCAGTTATTTTGAAATCTGGTCATTTTTAGCAAAACATTGCAAGATGACTTTTTAAAAATTCTTTCTTCTTTTAATAATTACCTGTCTCCTGAGTTTTCCTTTAATAGAGATCACTTAGTAGATGGCAAAATTAGGGGTTAGTATCACCTGCAGTTGGAGCAGGAATCAAAAAATTTCTGTCATTCCAACTAAAGTGTTTTACTATGAGTTTGATTTTTGCTTAGTTTTACAAATCTTTCTTATACTTTTACAGTATATCATTTGATTCTTGCTTCTAGATTTTTGCCATGGAAGTTTTTTTTTTTTTTAGTAAAATTACTAACAGTTGTTTGGCTCAAATAAGATCCTTAGCGAATGTTAGATCCCTTCCTTTGCTACCCCATAAAACTTTTCAATTTATGACCTTGATGTGAAACCATTTTTTTGTTTTGCACAATTTTTGAGGATGTTTCAAAAACGGATAGTTTTCTACTTGTAAGGAATTAGAGCAAATAATAAGAGTGAGATGTGGCAGATCAGTTTCTCATCCCTATGTATGCTAAAATCTTTGAGAATAACATTAGAATGCTCTGGATTCAAAGGATTCCTGTCTTTTCATAGGAAAAAAAGGATAGTTAAAGGATAGTTTCTGGGACTACACTGCCTCTCCGTGGTTCATTTAATACTTACTTCAATTGCAAAATGTATCATAAAAGTAAAAAAGAAAAACTAAGATTGTCAGTTACAGATGTTTTACAGTGTTTTTCTTCAGTAAGTTCCTAAGGTTAACAATAATGTGAATTTTCTTGTATTATATATTTGTATATCCTTACTGGTTAAGGATGTACACCCATAAATCATGATGTATTATAAAGAGCTCTACGATAAGCTTTCTCTGAATCAGGAATGAGTGAATCTATATGAAAAAGACACAATGACATAATCTGAAACAGAAGTTGCAAAGCCAGGCTCAGTAGAGGGCATGATTAACTTGGGAGAATCTCATCTCTGTGAACACTAGTTGTTCTGAGCCCAGGTATTTTGATCTGTATGTTGGTGTCCTTAGAATAAATCTCATAAATTAGATAACTTCTAGGAACATAGAGCTGAGTAAAACCTGGTGCAGAGATCATGGAGTTCATCATTAATTTTGTAGGAGGGAACACTTACTTCTGTCTGCTTGACATTACTCAGCATTTGTTGATGAACTGAATAATCAAAATAGTCAATTATATCTCCCTTTAATAGTGTGATCTTTACAAATTGTTGAAAGTAGTTATGTCAAAAGTAGTCATCAAAAGTGGGAAAACAGGTTTCTAAAACCCATGGGATTGCACTATTTAGGGTAAAGACCCACGGTGGGATTTCTCATTGAAAATTTTCAGGTGCCGGCGCCGCAGCTCACTAGGCTAATCCTCCGCCTTGTGGCGCCGGCACACCGGGTTCTAGTCCCGGTCGGGATGCCGGATTCTGTCCCGGTTGCCCCTCTTCCAGGCCAGCTCTCTGCTGTGGCCAGGGAGTGCAGTGGAGGATGGCCCAAGTCCTTGGGTCCTGCACCCCATGGGAGACCAGGATAAGTATCTGGCTCCTGCCATTGGATCAGCGCAGTGCGCCGGCCACAGCCCGCTGGCTGCGGCGGCCATTGGAGGGTGAACCAACCGCAAAGGAAGACCTTTCTCTCTGTCTCTCTCACTGTCCACTCTGTCAAAAAAAAAAAAAAAAAATGAAAAAAAAAATTTTCAGGTGGCTGGCATTGTGGGACAGAGGTATGCATCACTGGCATCCCATATGGGCACTGGTTCAAGTCCCAGCTACTTCACTTCTGATGGAGCTCTCTGCTATGGCCTGGGAAAGCAGTGGAAGATGGTCTAAGTGCTTAGGTCCCTGCACCTGCATGGGAGACCTGAAAGAAGTTCCTGGCTCTTGGCTTTAGGCTGCCATTGTGGTTATCTGGGGAGTGAAACAATTTATAGATGACCTCTCTCTGTCTCTGCCTCTCTGTAACGCTGCCTTTCAAATAAATAAATCTTCCAAAAATATTTTTCAGAAATGCCTCAGTGCTTAAATTGATTTATGATCTACACACATAATTGATTTATAATCTTGTAGGCAATTGAAGATTATCCATGCTTAGAAGTTCCAAAAGAAAACATAAATCAACTGGAATCTTGCAGTCCAATTAAAAAAATATAATTTTTTTTTATTATTTAAGACCTTTATTAACAGGTGCTTGCAGTTTGTTGACTTTTTTGAAAAAATCAAGTTGTAAACTTTTATTACAAATTAAAAATGAAGTTCTTAAAAATCTCAACTTGACCAGATATGAAACAATTTAAAACCTTTAAAACTGTATTGAGGAAAACCAGGCTTTTTTTAAAAACACGTTTGTCGTTACCCAAAAGATATCTTTAGGTAAAAATAATAAAAAACCCCATGCTGCATAGATAATGCAGATAGTTTTAGTAATCTGGTCAATGGGTAAAAAGCAAGCACTTAAGGTCTTCAGCTCCAATCTTTTGTTCATTTCTTATTGCCGGAATTTCATATTCATTTCTTCTTGTTGGATGACTAAACCGGATGATGGTAGAGATGTTAAGGGGGCATTTACTCAGCCCCGCCCTGCTCAGCCTCAGGAGCAGGCGAATTCTCAGCTGGTGGATCATCTGCTTTTGTCTGCCACCTTGTGGTTTAGGGTTTTCTGGGCGTCTGTGTTGGTAATTGAAGTTGCGGCGGTACTGACACTGAGGTGGCTGCTGACCCTGGGTCTCGTCTCCTTGGTTTTCCTTATCTTCATTGCCGTCCTCTCTAGGCTCTTTGGCGAGGAGGACCTCTGCGGAATCGTGGTCTATAACCCCGATACAAATTCTGTCTCACTGGTCTACCTTGTTCTCCTGCACCCTGGTTGTCAGCACGTTCCATCACTTCTCCCTGCACAGGAGGGTTGGAATACTGTGGTCGACGCCCATAGGGTCTCCTGCATGTAGTAAGGTGGGAACCTTCGCCTGCGGTAGGGCCGGCGTTGTTGGGCCTGGCCTTCGGGAGCGCTCTCCGATTCCTCATTCTTTTCCCCACTCTCACTGTTCTGGTAGTTCTGGTAATTGCATGGAGGACCCCCACGACGCGGATAGCATCTACAATGGTTACGGTCTGCTGCATGTTTACTGCCTTGCACTGGAACTCCACCAGGACCTGTGACATTTGCTGCCTCCACACCCTTTTCTCCTTCAACAACAAACTCCACAGTCTCTCCATCTCCTACACTGTGCGGGTACTTCCTGGGGTTATTCTTCTTTATGGCAGACTGGTGTACGAATACGTCTTCCTGGGTGTCATTCCTGTTGATGAAACCATATCCGTTCCTTACATTGAACCATTTTACTGTTCCCAAAGCCTTCGTTGTGATGACCTTCTTGTCCCCGCCGGCGGCCACCGCTCCCTGCTGTGGTGCCCGGCTTTGGGGCTTTGTTTCAGCAGTGCTGAGGGCTGGGGTGGCTGGGGGGGTGGTGCAGTTGGCTGCTGCTTCTAGGCCTCGCTGCTCCTGGTTTCGGTGATGGTGACTGGGCCCGGCTATTCCCGGGGTGTGATGGTAACTAGGCCGGCTGCGGTGGGGCTGTTCAGAGCTCCCTGGGGTCCACTCTCCGCTCCTGCTCCCGATCAAACTCAAGATAATCTTATTGATTTGCAATTTCACTTTCATTAAACTTGGTTTCAAGCAATAGGAGGCTATGAAGGAAAGGAGTAGGAAAGGAGAAGGAAAGAGGAAATGCAAATTTATTCACCAGGTGTACTTCTTGCCAACCATTGATCTGCTGTCACTCTAAGAATTATCTAGAATTTCATATAAATGGAAAGATGTGGGTTTTACTCTTTAACCTAACCTAATGTTCCTGAGATCCATCCTTGTGGTTGTATTAGAGGTTCACTCTACTGTTGAGTGGTACCTTATTAAATGTCATCCATAAAAATGTATCGCGCAGACCTCAGAGGCAGCCAAGGCAGCTGTCCCTGTGAATCTACCACATTCACATTATGGCCACAGTTCTTGGTGGCTGTTCTCTAAGCATAGTGGGAAGAGCACTATTGTCTCAATCCTTGAGAATGCAGGATTTCTCCAATAAGCAACTTGGGCTCAGAGATTTTTGGACTCATCTGAGAGAGAGAGAGAGAGAGAGAGAGAGGGAAAAAAGAAGAAAAGGTGGAGGGTGGGGACAGATAAACTACAGAAGAAAATTTCTCAGACAACAGTCCCAAAGTCAGAACAGCTGTCTTAAAGTATGTCTCTCCCAGTGGATACAGGAGCTCAGGAGGAAGTAAGAAAACATGTTCTTCATTTAGAAGACCTATGCCTATGGAAATGCTGAGAATAGGAACAAGGCGAGTCCCAAATACCAACATCCTGTGCTTAGTCTATCACACAGTGAGAGTCAGAAATTCCTAAGAAAATTGCTGAATAAGTAGCATCAGTTCCCACTTTCAAGATTCTCTAAATCTGTCCGTTTTAAGCCTTTTGCCACTTACTCCATAACCTCTGGTCTTTCTTGATTCCCATGTTCCCAAATTTCTGTATCCTTGAGAACCTCTTTCTGCAATTTCTCTTTTTTCTGACACCTTGGCTCCTTGCAATAATGACTTTTGTTTCTCATCTGCCTACCTTTCCTTCATAGTTGGCCAAGTAGAGAAGTCATTCCCTTTAGAAACGATTTATAACCGAGCAGCTAACATGGCTGTTCTTAATTCATCCTTTTCTTCTTTTCTTTTCTCTAACTTGTCCTCCAAACTAAGTAGCTGTTAAGATTTGAGTAATAGGGCCGGTGCTGTGGCACAGTGGGTTAAAGCCCTGGCCTGAAGTGCCGGCATCCCATATGGGCACCAGTTCTAGTCCCGGCTGCTCCTCTTCTGATCCAACACTCTGCTATGGCCTGGGATAGCAGTGGAAGATGGCCCAAGTCCTTGGGCCCCTGCATCCACATGGGAGACCTGGAAGAAGCTCCTGGCTCCTGGCTTCAGATCTGCACAGCTCTGGCCATTGTGGCCAATTGGGGAGTGAACCAGTGGATGGAAGACCTCTCTCTCTCTCTCTCTCTCTCTCTCTCTCTGCCTGTCTCTATGTAACTCTTTCAGATAAATAAATAAATCTTTTTAAAAAAAAAGGATTTGAGTAGTAGAGAGTCCTAGACAGTTTATTAACTTTTTCTTAACTTGAGTTTGGAAAATCAGTGAGAGCCCAGAAAAAGGTAATAAGGAATAGAGAGTACTTTTGATATGCCCTTAGATCTGTCAGGAAGTTCTAGAAGGTCTCAAGAAACCATTTATGGAAACCAATGGGTTATTTGCCCATCTTCTGTATACATCTCAGTTTTCTCCAACTTACCTTTAGCAGGAAGGCTTCAGGTAGGATCCTTAGCGATCCCCCCTGATGGTCCTCTGGTGCTTTTGGATTTCCATAGCCATGGCAGCTGGTAGAGAGCCAGCTTCCCTGGCCGCCACTGTACTCCTCAATGTGGCGACCGTCTGAATGTGCTTGTCAGGAAAGCAAAGTCTACTGGTTGCAGAACTCCATGCAGTGGCCACTGTTCCTCTCCATGCTGTAGACTGAAAACACTGCAGAATACTTCTGAAAACTTCAGGGCCCAGGGAAAAGAAGCCTTTGGATGAATAAAATCAGCTGGTGAGAAAGGCATGTGGAATCCTGCGAATCTTGGGTAGGTTCTCAATATCAGCTTTGCTGGAAATCCAAATAGAAATGCTGAGTTTCTTTGCAATGAGACAAGGAAGGTGTAAGTTACAGGATTTCCTTTCCTTTGTTGATATTTACCACCTTAATACACCATATATTTACCTTTTTCTGGGTGACTGGAGCATCTACATTGGTTGCCTTCACTTGGGAGCACAATCTTTTATCCACGTTCTCCGTTATTTCCTGATCAAGTCTATTTATCAAGTCTGCTTTCCTAGCTTCTTGGAGTGTGACAAGGAGGGACTCTTGTAGATTGAAAACTGAGCCAGGCCGCTGCCTACACAGAGTCCTCCACAGAGCCTGTAATTTATTATCAGTGGAAGCCGCTGTACCCTCCCTCCTCTTTACGGGAAATCACGAAAGAAGGGAGTCACCTGTCTGATAAATCATCCCACCCTGCCCATTCCCTTCCTCAGAGAGACCCCGGGGGAGCAGAGAGCTCAGGAAGAGCGGAGCAGAGAGGAGGCGTGTTCTGAAAAAGGAGAATTGGCTTTAATCCTCATATATTTTCTGTCTTTTCAGTCCTCTGCTTATCTCTCATTAAAGATTTTTGATTTTCATCTTATAAATACCCATAGTTTATTTGCTTGGAATGAAGCCTAAGAACCCTCCCCCCTTTAGAAAATATATTTGTCCATATCAAAAGAACTATTTTCAGCCTGCTAATCTGGATTCTTACATACTCATTTCAAATGTACAGGAAGGCGTTCGCTCTTAAGGGCAGCCCTGCAGCCATCATCCCACAGCTTCTCTTGTCATCCGACCCTCCAGGTGATCTTGATGGGATTTTAGAAATGGTTTTACCTACGCATGCTTACGCAATATTAAAATCTTGAATTTGGGAGTGTGCTCCATTTGGCTGGTAAACCCAAAAAAGCAGAGGGTGAGAATGGAGATTATATAATTCATGCTCCCTGACTTGACTTTTGTGTAACCGCAAACCTTCCAGCTCATTTGCACAATCCAGGAACTACCAGAGTTGTGCCCTTGTAGCTAGAATTTTTAAGGAATCAAATTCAAAGCAAAATCTCCTTCCAACCCCAAAAGCCTCTCCACAATGACAGAAGAGAAAGGAAACTATTGAATAAGTATGAAATATTTATCATTATTGAATAAGTACTAATACATTGAATAAGTATTAAATTAGAATGTGGTGTGCATTATAGGCCATCTGACCAAGGAACTGCAAAAGCAAAAAGAATTCTCACTCAAATATAATTTATCTCAAGGCAAATCGTACCTGGTACTCCAATAAGAGGACTTGATAGCACCATTTTTTTTTTTTTTAAGGGAAAGGGCTTATTGGTGGGGAAACCGGACAGACTGGAGGGAAGGAATGAAAAAGGAAAAGAGGGAGAAGGAAAGCATGAGGGGGAGGAAAAGGGGGAGGGGTTGAGGGGGAGGGGGGAGAGGGAGGGAGAGGGAACCATGTGTTGAAGAACAGGTCCTCTTAAAACTTTGCTGTGGGTGGGGGGTGAGCAAGGAAGTAGGAGCAGGGAATCCCATTAGGATGCAGGTGGAACTAATACCAGTGGCTGGGCCATGGGGTCACCTGGATTCCAGCAATGGCGGCTGGGGCTAGATCCTAGATTGCACCACAAATAAGACTGCGCCATTTTACTAACACTCTCCCCTTTTGGTTTTAATAAAGCAAGAGTTGTATGGGATTACATTAGCCCCAAAAGTCCAGGAGGGGTAAGGGGAGGATGATCTGTCTTTAGAGCTACTTCCTGCTGATATGGGGCAATGAGGTACTCTGCTGTCATGGGGTGATATCTCAAGCCGATGATAAGATCATTTGTTACACATCGTTTTGGCCTGTGTTTACCTGGGATGACTAAGCGTGCTGTTTGTTTGGCTCTGTCTGTTGTGGGAGAGACCCCCAGCTTGGCTTCCTTCATGGTCCTGTCTCCACACATGAAAGAATTTAAGGAGGAGGCGGAGACAGGTGAGCAGAGAAGCAAAATTTATTTAAAGGCAAAGAAAAATGTATTCAGGGTGTGGGAAACCCCATGAGGGAGAGCTGCCCCAGTGGAAGTTGGGGTCATCCTTGTATAGAATAGAGGATGGTATATAGAATGGTGTTTGACTGAATATTCAGAGGCAGCAAATTTTGGGACAGAGTTTTAGTACTGTCCATTTCCATGGCCCTTTTATGTAAATCTTGGCAATGTCATGGCATCTGCTGCATGTGGTGTTGCACATAGTAAAATCTAGGAGTGTCCTGGTGCTTGGTGCATGCAGGGGAGTGAGGCTCAGGTGCATGTGGGGAGTGGATGTGCTCAGCTGGCAACCACTTTGGGTATTTCTTTCTTTTAGGCAGAGTTATAGAGATAGAAATAGAGGGATGGAGGGAGAGAGGGAGAGGGGGAGGGGGAGGGGGAGGACTATTAATAGTCCTCTGTATGTATTTAGCGTTATTTATTCAGGTGTTCTACTTTGGACATTCAGTTTGTTTCTACATTTTGAAATTACAGACAATGGTGTAATGAAGACCGTTATACAGATGAATCCTTACATCCTTACATGTGGAACTGCAGAATCAAATGTAGGTACATGTGTAGTTTCATAAAATTGTGCCAAATTCTCCTTCAACAAAGTTATATGTGTTTTCATTTTCACCAGTAATATACAGAACTAAGGATTTTCCTATGTTCTTTGTCTACAGAATGTATTATCACAATCAAATTTGAATCATGAAAAATGATAAACTAAAATTGTCTTGATGCCAATTTCTATATATATGAGATTGAGCATATTTTATATATTTATGAGCCAGTTTTAAATATTTTGAGTGTGAGTTGTCTTTTTTGATAAATTTTTCTATTAGGTTTTTGGTTATTTGTATATTAGGAATATTATCTCTTTTCCCATGCTACACATTATAAGTATTTTCTGCCAGCTTGTTAGTTATCTTTTGACTTTGATATTGGAATTTTAGTCTGCAAAGAAGTTTTGTTTTTCTGAAGTTAAATTTATAATATTTTCTTTCATTGCCTGATTTTTAGTCATAGAAAACCTTTCCCTAAACTGAGATAAAAAAATCACCATGTTTTATTCTAATATCTATGTAACTTCATTTTTTACATTTGGATTCCAGATCCATTTGAGGTTTATTCTTATATTTAATGTTTGTATGGGCATTCCAAACTGCCAAATTTCTACCCAGTTTTTATAATATTATTAAAAATTCTACCATTGTTCCAATGATGAAATTCTTTATTATATACTAAACTTCCGTATGTATTTGGTACTGTTTCTATGTCCTCACTTCCATTTGCTGACCTGTTTATCTATTCATGCTAACGTACCATGTATTTTGTGTTTTGATCTCCTCTATGGCCCTGCTTTTCCTATAATTCCATTTTCCCCCTGTGTCTTCCTGACTATATTTAAATGTTTCATTTTCTATGTTAAGTGTAGAATAAAAATATTTTGCTTCATTAAGAGAATGGAAAGTGTTAGAATTGTGTTACTTTTTTTTTTTATTTGACAGATAGAGTTAGACAATGAGAGAGAGAGACAGAGAGAAAGGTCTTCCTTCTATTGGTTTACCCCCCAAATGGCTGCCACGGCCAGAGGTATGCTGATCCGAAGCCAGGAGCCAGGTGCTTCTTCCTGGTCTCCCATGCAGGTGTAGGCACCCAAGTACCTGGGCCATCCTCCATAGCAGAGAGCTGGACTGGAAGAGGAGCAACTGGGACTAGAATCAGGCACCAATATTGGATGCCAGAAGTGCTGGCAGAGGATTAACGAAGTGAGACATGGCATTTTTAAATTAACTTTAGGAGAAATAAAAATTCATAACAGGCAGTCATCCTAGCCAGTAAAGTGTTTCCTTTTGTTCAGGCCCACTTTGATATGTTCCAAGGTGTTCTAAAGTTTCTTCATAATGATTTTCCATATTTCTTGTTAATTTTATTTGTATATATTTAATTTTCTTTGATACCATGGTAAATGGGTTATCCTCTACTGCTGCATTTGATGGAGCAAGAATGAAAGGCAGATTCCCACCACTGTCCGGTTCCTTGTTGGCATGATTGAGAGTGAGTCCCCATTCCTGCTCTGCTGAGAAACTTCCAATCCCCTGCATTCCTCCTCACAACACATCTCAGCCATTAGCCTACAGCCATGAGTCTGAAAAGCTCTGGCAAACTGGCTCAGGACCCCTGACTGCCCTAACTAGATAAACCTCAGCCTGTTGGAGCTCCTCCCTGCCATGAGCACTGTGGTAGGGAGCCCCTCTCAGGGCTATATCTAAATAAACCTGTTCTGGCTTTGAGTGCATCTTCTGGCTCCTCTTTGTATTGTACTTCTTCAAACCTTAAAATATCTTAAGCCTAGTTATTGTTTGCATTTATAGCAAAAATAATTCTTTCTTGGATTGTTTTATTGTTTGTTGGTTTCAGTGTTAAATCTTAGAAGTTTCTAGTTACACAGGGTACTTTAAGAAGACTTTGGAAAATGAAATTAAAAGATAAGGTTATTTTGGTGCAAAAAGATGAAATATATACACACAAGGGTTCTTCAAAAACATTCATGAAAAATGCTTATTATTAAAGCAATATACGCCGGCGCCGCGGCTCAATTGGTAATCCTCTGCCTGCGGCGCCGGCACACTGGGTTCTAGTCCCGGTTGGGGTGCTGGATTCTGTCCTGGTTGCTCCTCTTCCAGGCCAGTGGAGGATGGCCCAAGTGCTTGGGCCCTGCACCCCATGGGAGACCAGGAGAAGCACCTGGCTCCTGGCTTCGGATCAGCACGGTGTGCCGACCACAGCGCGCTGGCCGCGGCGGCCTTTGGAGGGTGAACCAACAGCAAAGGAAGCCCTTTCTCTCTGTCTCTCTCTCTCACTGTCCACTCTGCCCATCAAAAAAAAAAAAAAAAAAGGCAATATACGTGAATTTAAAAACATTTTTAAACCAAAATAGACTTATTTTTGAAGACATTTTTCCATGAGCATATTGAAGTTTTCATATCTTCTATAAATATCACTGATTTCACTTAGACTTCACCAATTTTTATGTCTGCAATGATTTTTTTTTGTAAATTAGCTGATACTTTTAATACATTGAATACTACTAAGATAGCGAGGATAGTGAGCATAGTGTGGATATTCAGAGAAATAAAAACAACAAAATCTTTCTAAAGAATTCCTCACTGAAATGACATATAGTTGTTATTTTTAAAATCACAAAGTTGTTAAAAGATGAACCAATTATTGTCTCATTGAAATAGTAACTCAATTGACTCCATTATGCTGAGCAAAAGGCAGAGACTAAAGCACTTGGGTTATCTTCTGCTGCCTCCCAGGCTATGTATTAGCAGGACGCTGGATCAGAAACAGGGCATATCTAAACATAATCACTGAATTCCTGGTGTGAAGGTTCCCCATCTTACAGTAAATAAATGAAATTGTTACTTCTTAGTAAGCCATAAAATTCAATAGATTAAATACTGTAGTTGAAAAACATTTAAAACTGGGATTCCTAACATTGAGAATTTTCTAAATCTGAGATTACTAAATGGTAAATGTCTTCATTTATACAGATAGTCAAATCTCAAACTATAAAATTCCTGCTGTTAGATAATACCTGTGTTAATTGTTTTCAAGATGCAAACTTGGTTTATTATATTCTTGTTGGTTTTATTTTCTACTTTTTGAGTTTTAAGCCTTTTGTCTCTCAAAGTTCTACAGAAGTAAAACTTCCAGCAAAATAATGCTGACCTAGTCCTTTGAGATGACTCTTGCCTGTAAGACAAAATTAAATTTAACCATGGACTCCAGGTAGAAATGCCTAAGAACCATTTCTTCTAAAATCTTTTTGTTACTCAACTATGGCCAAAGGAGTTTTTGACACTGACTCCTAGTTATTACTCATATCTGGCCAGAAGTAGAACTAGATCAGGACAACAACCAGAACAGGTTGATCATCATCATTCCAAGATGATCATTTATCAGTGATGTCTTCAGCAAAAAGTCTTGATTACAACAGAGGAATATGAAAGTTACCATACCATAATTAAGATGGAGTCACTAATGTCAGCCCTAAACAAAAACAGATAAAGCTAAGGGATTATGAAGGAAGAGTTCATATACATGATTGCATGATAGTAACTTTCTCAAAGAACTCTTTCAGAGTTACAAACCTTACAGAGGGCTGACATTTCAAAAGAGAGATAATTACTAGATACAAAGCTTGGTATTTTCACATCCAAAGCTGGAATCTGTACATAGCATCCACAGTGGAGGGCTAAAATGGTCCTCTGACCTCTTTGTACATGGAAGAAAATGGTTAAGATTGGGGATATTGACTCAATATTTGTGTTTAGATAACAGTGAAGCCTTAGACTACATTATAGTAAACGAAGATGATGTCTATATAGTGGCCAGTTCTTTCTCCTGCACTTATATCAGTATACCTCATTCTGGGTAAAAACAAGTGTTAGTAAAAATAAGATTAACACTCCTAGTAAGTAATTGGAACTTATTTAGGATTTAAGGCTATTCTACTGTGTCTGCAAAAAATTTTACAGACAAACATCTAAACTAGCAGCCAAATAAATGTGTTTGAACATCTCTCTCCTATAAAAGGAACTAATCAATCACGTCACCATGGCAGTGCCTTTCATTCCCAGATCCTCTTCTCTTTGATTGCATTCAGCAGGAAGTAAGCAGAATGAAATCTGTACCCCATAGTTCATAGAAATGGGATGAAGGATTCACAGTGGGGAATTTGTAACAGTAGCTCAAGTGACTCCATTTTGCTGAACAAGAGTTAACTGTAGTTTTTGCAACCAGAGTGTGTTTAACCTAACTGATAAATAATGCTTACTTGAGAATTCCAGAAAGAGGCCTTGAGAAATCCAACTCAAGTTACATAGTAAACTGGCCTTCCCCAAAAAGCATGATCAGAGGACTGAATTTGTGACTGTAGGCTTGAAGAATCCCTGTGACACCAACCAGCACCTTAACACCTGGCCAGAGGCCAACACGCAGCTGGCCCTATCTTTGATTCCCCTACTCATGACTTCACCTCCATGTCCCCTTTCTTTTTTCTTTTAAAAGCTTTCCTGAGAATTTGAAATGATCTTGGTAAAAATTATGTCTTCTATCTCCCCAGGTTTCTATCCTCTTGAGTAAACCTATTTTTTTTTTTTTTTTGCATTAGTATCTCAAATATCAGCTTTTGAATGGTGAGTAGTTCAACCTCGTTTTTGTGGTAATGGCATTACCCTCTTGGAAACATTAATTCAAATCTGTCTCTTTCCAGTTACATAGTATCTGTTCACATCTCTCTTCCTTATATTCCTCCTTTAATAGGTCTATGTAAAGTTCTGATTTTCAAGAAGGGAAACATTAAAACAAATCCCTGCCCTCTCTTCTCCAGCTTTGCAACTGCCTTCATGTAGTGTTTGGATTGAGCCCATGGATTTTCTTTTTCAGCCTATTTCTCTTAACTTTGCATCATTAAATAATACCAAATTCTTCATAGTGATAATACAGGGCCTTTGAAATCATACTCCCACAAAGTACTTCTTATGGGTCAAGTGAATGTTACTTTGACAGTGAGCTTAAAATACTAGTTTTACATTTACATGGTTTTACATGGTTTCTAGATGCTCTTTCATATACATTATACCTAGTTGGATCTTTACTTATGTGATTGGATGAAGCTTATGGATATTCTCATTTTGTAGATAAAGAATGAATATACATGGAGGGCAAATAGTTTGTCTGAGACATTATATGATTGAACAAGAACCAGGAAGTTTTTACAGTCCATTCTGTCTCCTTTTGTTTGTAGTTTTTTTCTCTTGTGCAAATGTAGAAACTATTTTTAGGTACTATATAGACAAACTTATTGTTAACAATAGGATGTTGTTTTTGTACATACACTTACATGTTCCATAAATGTTCTTTTATCCAGAAAATATGGTCATGCACACATACACACACACACACACCCTTATGACATTAGCATATATAGATAGCTGCTGTCTTCAAGGGGCTTATGTGGCATCTCCTTCATCCAATTAACATGCATGAACTAAGCCCTCATGATATATTAGCATACATGGCTGCTGTCTTCAAGGGGCCTACATTTGAGCCTGGAGATCATAATTTTAATGCACTTACCCAATATCTAAGAAGGACCTGCCAATCCAGGGAGTGTTCTGGCCTCTGAGATAAAGTGATGAAGAAAAACTCAGTTGTGCTGTCACAGAGACTGGGGATCAATTAATTAGGATATTAACTGTATGTGACTTTTATGTTCTTTTCCTTTTGCACTTTTCCAACCAGGTTGCAGGGCCCTTTTATCATCTATCTATCTGTTTATCATCTATCTGACCTATCATCCATCTCTATTATCTTTATTTATTTATGTTATCTCAGAAAATTCTGTACTGGATATAAAAGACAGCATTCTCTTTTTTCGTGAAGCCCTAAACAAAAGCTTAAATGAAATGTGCCTTTGTGTAGAGAGGAGCTCAGGTGGTGGAGATCTCCGAGACAAATGAGACTCTCCATGACCATGTGATGCTTCCACTGGAGCTCAGTATTAGACCCTTGGTTCCCACTCATACTAAGAAACTTTATCCATGTAGTTTTATCTGAAATGTGCAAAAAAAGCAGCAGCATTAGTGTACTTGGATCAACTATGATGATGTGAATAAACTAACATTTCAGCAAGAATAAGAGTGGTTTAACAACTCTGATGATGATGAGTATATTAAATCCCTTAAAAGGGTAGAGCCAGGGACTATTTATCTTGATTTAAACAAATTGAAGACTTGGGTTTCTAGCTTGTCTGAGTCAATGAGGCTAAAATGTGTGCCTTATGTGTAAATAAATACGATAAAATGTTATTTACAATGATAGAAGTTTATGCCAGTTTGTGTGGTTGCAAAAAAAGAAGGAAATAATTATTCTTACCTGTTATTAAAAAAATAAGCAACCATTACACAGAAAAATAAAAGCTGGTTAGGCACTCCACAAAGGCATGATGTAAAGAAGATGAGAAGCAGCACATTGCAGGCAGGGAGCATGCCATTGTTTGGTGCTATTGAGTAACTGCAGATAAGTTCATAATTTTTTTTTAGCATAGTTGTTGCCTCAGCATTCATTTTTAAGCCTGATATAATTTTTGGAAACTCAGATGTGCCCCATAACCTTTGGCCTAGTTGAAACATCCCCTGCTTGTGTGGTTGTTTGTAATATAACTGGCTTGACCTGCGTCTCACTGACCCCAAACCCCACACACCCCATAGCCAATGACCACGATAAAACCTAATGGTCAGCATGAGAATCATGTAAGTAAGTTCCCCCTTTGTGCATGTCTTCTTTCAGTTAGCCACTCTAAACCCTGGGAAAGCCAAGGGTGAATGCCCATAGACCTTATTAAAAATTCAGTCTCCTAGATTCTCTTTCTCCCTTACCCTCTAATCTTTACCTCCACTGCACCTGCTGGGGGAGCTCCCTGCCACCTCCTGACTTTCCATCAGCCTCCTGTTAGCACATCTAATCTCTCTGGAACCTGTGAGCAATGAGTATCTTCTGTTTCATCTCCTTATTGTGTTTAACCTGACACACATACCCAAAGCTATGTCCCACTGCCCTCAGGTCAGTGCTCTCCCAGATAGTGACTTTCTTGGCTATGGCACTTGAAAGCGAGAAGTCTGAGAGTGAATGAGAAAAAAGCTACAGCAGTAGAAATCCTGACACTTGGAGACAAACAGGGGGCATTCCATGATGTACTTAGGTGTCCAGACTTCATCTCAGAGGACAAGGACTGACGTGTTGCTTACTATGAAATGTCTGAGATAGAGTCGACTGGGGCAGGGCCAGTGCATTCACAGGGAGTATTGACTGGTTGAGATATGGGAAGGGCACTCAGGCCTCCACTCTTCAAAGAGTGTTACAAACAGACTCTGTGTAAAGAATGTCTGTACTCCTCCCTGCACTGTTTTTATATTGTTTCATAATATCAAAAAAGGAAAAAAAATTGTCGTAGAGAGCTCACCACTCCCACAAAGCCCAAGATCTCCTTTGGATGGTACAGCAATATTTTTCCCTCTCAATGAGTGAATGAAAATGGTGCTGAGTGGCCATCATCATGCGCAGTGTGCTAAGCTGCCTTCTGTGTACTGTCTGATCAGGTTCCCTGCTAATAAGCCTGAGAAAGCAGTTGAAGGTGGTCCAGGTACTTGGGCCTCAGCTATCCACTTGGGAGACCCAGTTGGAGTTCCTGGCTTCTGGCTTCATCCTGGCCCAGCCATGGCCACCATAGATATTTGGGGAGTGAACCAGCAGATATATCTCTTGCTCTCTCTTTCCTGTCCCTTCTTTGTGCCACTCTGTCTTTCAAATAAATACAATAAATATTACAAAAAAGAAAATGCTGGTGAAATTCAGCCACAGAACAAACCTGTTTCAATTCCTGATACTGGGAAAAATGGTCATATGTATGGGGAATGGGGAAAGTTAGGGTCAGCATTATTACTTCTGCATTTTGTGCATCCAAGTTTTTTTTTTTTCCTTTGGGTAACCCAAGGGCATGTGTCATGATGAGCAACAAAGATCTTCAAAGGCACCACGACTGAGCCCAGGACAAAAGCACAAAGTAGGTCAGATGCTATGGGTGACTTCCATGACTGTACTCTTCTCTCTGCCTCCCTAATGCTGGAGCCTTCAAGCTGCTTCTGTGAATTTCCTGCTAATTGCTAAACTCAGACCTGTTCCTTTTAGAAGTGTTCAATATTCTCAATTATCTCTCCTGCTATAGACAAAGTTTTTCAGAGTAGTCGGTATTAGCATCAATTTAGATGATGGTTTGCATATCAATGCTCATCATATATTAACCAATCCATAGTTATTTGATTAAATTATTGTCATTACAGTCATTATTGCACAGTCTTTCCTCCTCCTTTAAATTGCAAGATGAAGCAAACTGTAACCATAGAATATCATGCTTTTAAAAATACCCCCATAAGTCTTTTTTTTTGAAAGATTTATTTATTTATTTGAAATTCAGAGTTACACAAAGAGAGGAGAGGCAGAGAGAGAGAGAGGTCTTCCATCTGCTGGTTCACTCCCCAGATGGCTGCAATAGCTGTAGCTGCACTGATCCAAAGCCAGGAGCCAGGAGCTTCTTCTGGGTCTCCCACACAGGTGCAGGGGCCCAAGGACTTGGGCCATCTTCTACTACTTTCTCAGGCCAATGCAGAGAGCTGGATCAGAAGTGGAGCAGCCAGGTCTTGAACTGGCACCCATTTGGGATGCTGGCACTTCAGGCCAGGGCATGAACCCACTGCACCACAGCGCTGGCCCCATTCTGCCATAAATTTTTAATTTACAGTGCTTGAACCATGATCCTGAAGCTTTATCATTATCTTAGTTTCCTCTAAAAGAGCATCCATGGTTCAATATGTTACAGTTTGGTTTACGTGTGTATGCCTATTTGTTTGGAATGTTCTCCAACTATATTCTTCTTTATTATTAATTTTCCCAGTGTTCTTTATCCCTAATTTCTGTTAAGTCTAACTGCTTTTTTAAAAGATTTTTATGTATTTATTTGAAAGGCAGAGATACAGAGAGAGAAGGAGAGAGAGAAAGAGAGAGAGAGCGAGAGAGAGAGATGTGTTTGAGTCCCCTCTGCAGTCAGTTTGTAAATAAAAGTTGCATAATGTTTGAGTCCCTCCAGAGTAACTAGGTGGTTACAAATCTTGTCAAAGATGCCCAACTTCCACTTCAGAGCCCTTACTGTCAGACTGGCTTTCTGGCACCTAACTGTCCTTGCTTCTTTGCCTTTTCTACTATTGCCCTTTGATGGGACCCTGGACCTTCCTTATGGGATTCACATTCCCATGCATTTTTTTCAGAGGTTTACTTCAGTCTGCTGCTCCTCTCTTTCAGGACACCCCCCAGTCTCCTTGTTCAATCTCATCTCTTTCACTCTGTAAATCCAGGACTTGAGTTTCTGACATGAGGAACTCTCTTCTTGGCCTCTGCCCAACCCATGAGTGGATTTGGCCTCTGACCTTATCCTCATTCTGCTGAAAGGAGTTCAAGAAAATCTTACCAGGCCCAGTAAGAGTAATTTGGAGCCTGTCCCTAGCTCTCTCTCTTTTAGGGTTGTTCAGTCACAGAGGAAATGAAACGTGAAGAGGAAGGTTATACAGTCCTTGTGGAGTCACAAAAAAGGGAAGGAACATGAATTTTCAAGACCACAACACAGTTGGAATTTTTTTAAACAAAACATAGCTTGGCTAGACTAATAACCTGCCATAAACCTAGGACTCATACTTTTTTTTAAAGCTTTATTTATTTATTTGAAAGTCAGAGTTACACAGAGAGAGAAGGAGAGGCAGAAAGAGAGTGGTCTTCCATCCACTGATTCACTACCCAAATGTCAGCTAAGGCTGGAGCTGGGCAGATCAGAAGCCAGGAGCCAGGAGCCTCCTCTGGGTCCTTCACATGGATACAGGACTTGGACCATCTTCCACTGCTTTCCCAGGCCACAGCTGAGAGCTGAATCAGAAGTGGAGCAGCCAGGACTCTAACCGGCACCCACAGGGGATGCTGGCACTGCAGGCACAGTGCCAGCACCATGATTTATCCTTTAGGCCAAGTACCTGATGGAGAATGTGTGCTCATAAATGTACGTTTCCTATTTCACTTCTGACTTATACTAATGGAAGGCACACACTGGAAGACTGAGAGCAAACCTGGAGACAGTTATCAACTTGCTCTCAAGGGAATTTTTCCCACTCAGAACTTCACTTGAGCAGATTTCCAAAACTTGCCAACACCCTACCTACTGCTGAAGAAGGCAGTAGTTCTGTTTACAGCTATAGGGTTATCAGTATGATCCAGAATGAAACACACAACTGAGTGAGCAATGCTGGGGACAGAATCTAAAGTGGGTTCTCAGTGACCTAAGTTACCATGAAAAGTCAGGATATTTTGGGAGTATCCTCTTGAGAGCTATGCAACTAATGAGTTAGCTATCTATTAATTGGTCTAATTTAAGAAAGATCTAAAGGGACTTGATAGAAATCCCTCTGCCTTCTTCCAAAGATTGTGAGACTCTCTTAGGAGATATACTGATTGAAACTCCAAGACCCAGGGCCATATAGTGATTCGTAATACTTATTTCATAGCTTAAAGTGCCCCAGGAATTCATAGAAGGTTTCAAAAATTGTCAGTAGGCCCTGACACTAACTCTTCTTTGTTAGTGCAGGCTTTCTTTAGACTAACAGCTCAGATATGGCAGAAGAAGGGGGGAAAAGACAAAAGGATAGATGGAGATGGTTAAGCCACTGCTTGGAATGCCAGCATCCCATGTTGGAGTGACATTTTGAGTCTTGGGTGCTCTACTTCTGGTCCAGCTTCCTGCTAATGTGCTTGAGAAGGCAGTGGATATTGGCCCAAGTTCTAAGGTTCCTGCCAACCATATAGGAGACCCAGATGGAGTTCCTAGTTCCCGGTTTTGGCCAGTCTTTCTCTTTTGACCATTTGGGAGAGTGAATCAGAAGATGAAGTTCTCTCTTTCTCTCTTTCTCTTTCTCATTCTCTGACTTTAAAATAAATAAGTAAATAAAAAATCATAACTAAAATGCCAAAAATATAGAGATAAGCCACCTGTTACCTGTGGCACTCTAGTCAGCTTGAGGTAACCAGAGGAACAAGAAGACTATAGGTGAGTGACCCCAGCCCCCACCAAGGGCCCCCAGACTGCCAGTAAAAGTGGGGGTTAATCAATGCTTTTGTTGTACACCAGAAGGTCCTTGGAAAGGAGACTGCCCAGATTATCCCCCACTCGACAGATGGAATCAGGCAAGATAAAGTCAAGATAGCTCTCTTCAACTAAAGATAATATGTGATGGGTATGAGGCTTCCTTGGTGGCACCAGGCTACCAGATTCTTGTCTCCTCTGAGGATCCCCAGGTAACCTTAGCTGCTGCTGGATATTGGACCCATACACTTGGGCTAAACACTGTTAAGGGAGATCTTTCTTATAAAGAATGTAATATAAAAGCAGTATCTCAAAAAAAAATAAGGATAGACTAAGAGGTTTCTAAACTTTGGTCTGTAACACAGGGTCAAAAATGCTGAAATGGTGCTTTCTGTGTATACCAGAATGCCCTGTTCCCCTTCTAAGGAGAGTCATATTATCTAAGTTTGGAATCTCAGTAAACTAGGAAAAAAACTGAGAGAGCTCCAAGTCCCTAGAAGTTGAAGGTTTGAATCCAAGGAATTATTGCAAAATATACCAGTGCCTAAGAAAGAAGAGATTCCTCCAGGTGTTGGAAACCAAGTTAACCAAGAAATGTGGGCATGTGGCCAAGTAGGATAAATAGCCATGCCATGCAGGTAAAAGCAAAATTGAAACAGAATTTTGACCACAGGTAAAGCAGCAACCCTTGAAGCCATACGAGGAATCGTTCCTTTAATAAATAGGCACTTAGACCAGGGATTGATCAAGCCATGCAGATCCCTGTGTAATATTACCATGCCACCTGTCAAAAAGCAAAGAATAGGAAAATGCACGTTTGTACAAAATCTTATGGCTTTCAGCAACCCAGTCTGAGACATACATCCTATAGTACCTAATCCTTCCATCCTATTAGTTAATATCTCCTGGGAGAACAAATTTTATACAGTGTGGTATTTAAAAGATGCATTGTTTGCTCTGCATACTCTTGGATTCTGAATCCTAGGATATATTTTCTTTTGAATTAGAGGACCCATACTCAACCAAAAGCAATAGTATTGCTTGATTATCTTACCCAAAGCATTAAAGAACACCACTCCACACACTATTTTCAGGGAAATTCTGAATAAAGTTTTAAGAAAATTAAGACTGAAACAGAGCATTGTATTATAAGATGTGGATGACATCCTCATACCCAGCCCTACTAAAAAAGTCCCTGATATGGGGCCGGTGCCATGGCTCACTTGGTTGATCCTCCGCCTGCAGCGCCAGCATCCCATATGGGCACCGGGTTCTAATTCTGGTTGTTCCTCTTCCAGTCCAGCTCTCTGCTTTGCCCTGGGAGGGCAGTGGAGGATGACCCAAGTACTTGGGCCCCTGCACCTGCATGGAAGACCAGGAGGAAGCACCTGGCTCCTGGCTTCAGATCGGTGCAGCGCCAGTCGTAGTGGCCATTTCGGGAGTAAACCAATGGAAGGAAGACCTTTCTCTCTGCCTCTGTCTCTCACAGTCTATAACTCTACCTGTCAAATAAATAAAAAAATTAAAAAAAATAAGAGTTTGGAGACAGAAGGTCTTTAAAAAAAAGTCCCTGATAAGAAACTGTAGCCAATGTTAAGCTTCCTAGCCAACAAGGGGCATAAAGTATCTAAAGTGAGGCACAAATACCTGGAAAACTCTAAAATACTTGGTTTTCATTGTTGCACAAGAACAGCACAGTCTTCCTCAAGGGAGAGGATTCTTGGGGATGGCTGGCTTTTACCACATCGGGATCCTTATTATGGACTGAACACTAAACCACTCTATAATAGACTTTAGGGTCCAGAACCGGATCTCTTAAATGGACATGGACGAGCTAAGTGACCAAATTTTCAATAAGCTTAAAAGTTTGCTTATGGAAGCATCTGTCCTAGATTTGTCAGACTTTAACTAATCAGTGGACCTTTGTGTTCATGAAAGACAGGGAATTGTAGGGGATATTGATCCAGACGTTAGGGCCTTTAAAAAGAATGATAGCCTACTTCTCAGAGAAGTTGAAGACTATGGCAAAAGGATGACTCCCTGTGTTTGAGGACTGTAACTACCTTTTATCTCAGTCTAAGAAGCAAAGAAGCTGAGAGTTAGCCAACATGACACTGTGAATCCCTCTCCAGCAGGTCTATACTCTTCTAAGAATTAAAAGACATATTTGGTTGTCCCCAAAGAAAATACTACAACACTAAGCTATGTTGCTAGACTGCCCTCAGATCTCCTTAAACTCCTGTCTTATCTTAAAGCCAGCTACCCTACTCCCTGAACCCATTTGTCCCATTACCTTTGCTTACCCAGAGGTGATTGAATAAGTTTACTCTAGCTAGATAATGCCCCAGATTAAATCATTACCCAATACAGAAAAAGAAATATGGTTTGTGTTTATATTCAGACAGAAGAACACAGGCTATGCAGTAGTGGTCCTGCATTCACAGAAGCCAAAGGACTAGCATTGGCTACCTCAGATCAAAAGACAAAATAATTGCATTAAGCAGAGGGTTAGAAATGCAAGGAGGAAAAATATTAAACTGTGCACTGATTTTAGGTATGCTTTTTCTGTTATGTACACACATGAAGCCATTAAAAAAAAAGACTTTAAACAGCAACAGTAAATATATTAAACACAAGCCAGAGATTCTTAAATGGCCGGAAGTGAACCACTTCCCCCAAGGAACTAGCTGTGGTGCATGTAGAGGTCATCGAAGAGGAGAATCAGAGACGACAAGAGGAACTAACCTCGCAGACACAGCTGCAAGGTGACTGCTGTGTCAGGAGAGTTTCCTCTATTGCCAATAATTTCCTCCCTACCAGCATACCCTGCCCCTCCCCCCAATATAATGAGTGCAGCCACCTGTAAGTTTACACCAGCATACCCTCACCCTTACCTTGCCACTAGTAAGGGTTATAAGTGTTCTCCAGAGGTTAAGAGTTAAATGATTAACCAACAATGGGAATTTTATTCCCCAAACAGTGTGGACACTCCTTAAGAGTGTTCATGATTCTACCCATTAGACATATATTTATGTTTTTTTTTTTTTTTTGACAGGCAGAGTTAGACAGTGAGAGAGAGGGAGAAAGGTCTTCATTCCGTTGGTTCACTCCCCTAATGGCCACCATGGCCGGCGCTGCACCGATCAGAAGCCAGGAGCCAGGTACTTCTTCCTGGTCTCCCATGTGGGTGCAGGGGCCCAAGCACTTGGGCCATCCTCCACTGCCCTCCCGGGCCACAGCAGAGAGCTGAGCTAGAAGAGGAGCAACCAGGACTAGAACCTAGGATGCCGGTGCCGCAGGTGGAGGATTAGCCTAGTGAGCCACAGTGCCGGCCAATATATTTATGTTGACCAAGGTCCTAAGCACCTCATGCATTAAAACAAAACATGAAAAAATAACTGAGCAGTGTGTTTGTTGCCAAAGAAACAATGTACACACTAGGCCTCCTGTATTCCCTACTGGTATCTGGCCAGAGCAACTTAAATCTGGGTGACAGCTGGCGCCGCGGCTCAATAGGCTAATCCTCCGCCTTGCGGCGCCGGCACACCAGGTTCTAGTCCCGGTCAGGGTGCCGGATTCTGTCCCGTTGCCCCTCTTCCAGGCCAGCTCTCTGCTATGGCCTGGGAGTGCAGTGGAAGATGGCCCAAGTTCTTGGGCCCTGCACCCCATGGGAGACCAGGAGAAGCACCTGGCTCCTGCCATTGAATCAGCGTGGAGCGCCGGCCGTGGCAGCCATTGGATGAACCAATGGCAAAAAAGGAAGACCTTTCTCTCTCTCTGTCTCTCTCTCTCTCACTGTCCACTCTGCCTGTAAAAAAAAAAAAAAATCTGGGTGACTTTACTGGGAAAAAATTGGCACGTTGATTTTTTTACTGTTATGCCCACAGCTTCTAAGGGATAAAAGTACCTCTTGATGGTTATGCCTATATCTACTGTCTGTATTACAAACCTTTCTTTGTAGATCAAAAAGGACAATGAAACAATGTACAATCAGCTCTATAGAGACACCTGACTAATAGAAAAGAGCTGGACAAATCTCACAGAACAAACTTGAATGGAAACAAATAAACCCTACTCAGTATGACTTGGTTTCTTCCATTCTTGGACCCCTGATTACTCTCCTTCTTCTTTTGATCTTTGGGCCATGCATATTGAATTGTCTGCTACAGTTTGTGACAAAACCCATCTAGGCTATGAAGTTTCAGATGGTTGTTATACAAGGATAGAAGTAGTTCAGGGGCAATATATATTTTTTATAGCTCAAACTGCATGGCTTTTATTTTAAATATAATACAAAGGCATTAGATGGCTTACACTGGTGGCTGTGAAAGTTGAACAAGATAGTGTGCATGAAATGATCACCATAATGTGCACAGAGTGAACACCCAGAGTTATGGCAGCATTATCATTTTTAATATATAATGCTGTGAAAACTCAAAAATATTTATACTTTTAAAATTCAAGGTCAAGTTATTGCATGGTTGATGAAGTAAAGACAGGGCCTAAGGAGAGAATGGGAGTCATTTGCCAATCCAACTGGCCATGTTCTCATTATTGTGGAGCATCCTTTACTATATCATCTTTCTTAGCATTATTACCCTTTTTATCAACTGTATTGTCATCAATGAACTCGAAGTCAAATCTCAGGCCAGCAGAGTTCATCAAGTGAAGTGGTGGCCTAAGATGAAATGAATCCAAAGGAGCAGTAGTAAATGTTGTGATCACTATAAAATGACATCAACATCAATTTAGGGCAATATCTTGACCCATGAACCTATCTTAGATTACCTGGAAAAATATTGGCTCCTCTATTGGTTCCTAGGATGGTGCTTACACTCAGCAGGAAGTATAAATACAGAAGATGGAACTTTATTCTCTGCCCCTCAAGAATGAGGAGCAGGGTAAAACTAGAGGAGGGATTTGTCAATAACAAATGCCTGGAGCAGTTCACAAATCTTTATTTTGCCTCATTTTTATTTTAAAGAGCCTAAAAGCATCTGCTATTCTCCAAAGTTGTCTTTCTGGTTTTCAGTCACATAAAAGGAAGAGATGCCTGGTCTTTTCTAAACCCTACTGTAAATGTAATGCCGATTCAGATGTGACAGTGCATTCAAAGTTCACACATTGCTTCATTTTAATACTAATATCTCCACTCCAGGAGGAAATTAAACCTTGTTTCCATAATATACAATCTATGTTGTAGCGTGTTTCTGACATGCACCCCACTTGTGATGGCAAGAACTCCCCCGACATATTATTTTCCCCTAAAATTAGAGATATCCATTTTCCTTGCTCCTTTACAACTTGAAATTATTTCCTGTGGTTTCCTTATTTGCTGCAAATAAATTATTTTTCATGATAGCTCCTTCTGCTGCATTTCTTATAATTCACAATGAAGTAGCTCCACAGTTTTGGATGGGCAACAAAATGAAATTTCCCATTTCCCTGATGGCTAAAGATCCTGAGCATTTTTTCAAGTGTCTGTTGGTAATCTGAATTTCCTTTCTTGAAAAATGCCTATTCAAGTCCTTTGCCTACTTCTTAACGAGATTGTTTGTTTTGTTGTTGTTGAATTTCTTGTCTTGAGCTCTTTATAGATTCTGGATATTAATCCTTAAACAATTGCGTAGCTTGCAAATATTGTCTCCCATTCTGTTGGTTGTTTCTTCATTTTGCTGAGTGTTTCTTTTGCAATACATAAGCTTCTCAGCTTGATGAATCCTATTTGTCAATTTTGGCTTTGAATGCCAGTGCTTCTGGAGTCTTTTCCAAGAAGTCTGCCTATACTACTGTCTTGCAGTTTCCCCAATGTTCTTTAGTAATTTGGTGGTATTGGGTCTTAGATTTAGGTCTTTGATCCATTTTAAGTGGATTTTTGTGTAAGGTAGGGGACTTGCTTCATACTTCTGTATGTGGAGATCCAGTTTTCCCAGCACCATTTGTAAAGAGATTACCCTTGCTCCAAGGATCATTTTAGCTTGTTTGTCAAATATAAGTTGGTTGTAGATGCTTGGATTGATTTCTGGAGTTTCTATTCTGTTCCTTTGGGCTACACATGTGTTTTTGTGCCACTACCGTACAGTTTTGATAACTACCCTGTAGTATGTCATGAAATCTGGTGTTGTGATGCCTCCAGCTTTGTTTTTGTATAAGATTGCTTTAGCTATTTAGGTTCTCTTGTGTTTCCATAAGAATTTAGCATCAGTTTTTCTAGATATAAGAATGTCATTGGTATTTTGATTGGGTTTGAATTGAATCTGTAAATTGCTTTTGGTATTATGTACATTTTGATGATATTGATACTTCCAATCCATGAACTGGAAAATTTTCATTTTTTGTCTTCTTCAATTTCTATCTTTAATGTTTTGTAATTTTCATTGCAGAGATATTTGACATCCTTGGTTAAATTTATTCCAAGGCATTTAATTCTTTTTGGAGTGCTTGTGAATGGGATTGATCTTAAAAGTTTTTTCTCAGCCATGGCATTGTCTGTGTATACAAAGGCCATTGATTTTTCTGTGTTGATTTTATATCCTGGCAATTTACCACAATCTTTTTAATTTCCAATAGTCTCTTAGTGGAATCTTTTCAATCCCCTATGTATGGAATCATGTCATCTGCAAATAGAGATAGTTTGATGTCCTCCTTTCTAATTTGTATCTCTTTGATTTCATTTTCTTGCCTAATGTATCTGGCTAAAACTTCAAGGATTATATTAAATAGCAATGGTGAGAATGGGCATCTTTGTCTCATTTGGAATCTAAGGGGAAATGCTTCTAGTTTATTCCATTCAATAGGATTCTGGCCCTGGTTTTGTCATAAATTGCCTTGATTATGTTGTGGAATGTTCCTTCTATAACCAATTTGCTTGATTTTCATCATGAAGGATGTTGTATTTTATCAGTGCTCCATGGTGGGGTGAATATTCATGGAGCCCCCCCAAGTCTGGCATTGTAGAGCTCTTGTTAACAGAAGGGGGTGGGGATGGTCACCTTTGTTGATGTGATCACCTGCTAACCTCCTCTCCTCCAAGTTGAGTAATGACTGGAATTAGCCCAAAGTAGGTTCAACACTCATCAGTGCCACCATGTAAACCACACAAATGATCTTTGCAGCTCTCACCCTGAGCACTGTTCCAGCTGCAATGACCCTCCAGAGGCAACCAACGTGCTCTGAGCATATGGAAGCACACCCAGAGACCCAGCTACACCTGCACACTCTCATGTAGCCACCAAGTCCCCACAGTCTCAGCACACAAGGCTCCCACAATCGCTGGGTCAGAGGTTTGGCTCTGCCCTTCCAGCCTGTCCATTCAACAGAGAGGCAAATGTTCCTTTAGGCAGGTGTGCCTAGATGGCATGTTTCTGAGGTCTCTTGGCAATACTTTCAGACGAGTGACTAAGGAATACATTTAGGTTTCAGAATGTTTTAAGAGTTCAAGTTACTGTCATCTACATTACTTAGACTTATTTAAGTTTCTATTTTGGCTCTAGCATTTTGATGTATCTTTACCAAATACCTATTTCAGAAATATCATGTTAAATTTCTTATTTTGGAAAAAGCATTCAAGATGAATAATAATTATAATGACAGATAGAAGTAGACATCACATTACAGAAAAAAATATCTTAAGTAGAATTAAAAAAATATGAGCTAGAAGATTAGAAGATCTAATCTAGATCATGCATGTTGATTAGAGCTAGAAGATCAATATATCTCTCACTAACACTGCCTGTCAAAAAATTATATCAGGCATAAAAGGAGAAGCAAATGTAATGATGGTTTTTAAATGATTATTTGCATACTGAAACAGAAAATCCTTGAGATTTCTCCAAAAACATCAATAACACAATATTTTATGCAATAAGTTAAATGAACTTCTTTTGGGAATTACCTTTGATACAACCCATTTCTTTATTTAATTCCTTTGCTTATTTTTCCTCAATCAGGTCTGCCATAGATGTGGCAGGAATACAACCGTTGTGCCATCACCCACTGCTCCCCCGGTATACATTATCAGAAAGCAGGAATCAGGAGAAGAACTGTGATTCAAAACCAGAGCCTCCAATATGGGACAAGGGCATTGGAACTGGCATCTTTATTGCCAGTTCCATTCCTAACTTTTCTGTTTCAGCAGGCAGTTGCCCTGTAAGATCTGCCCAGCCTGTAACATCTGGACTGCTGCCATAGTTGCAATGATGGATGGAGGGTGCCAGTCCTTGTTCACTTTCATCTGGTAAAGGAAGGGCAAGGTGCCTCCTGGTCTTGGAATTTGTCCTCCTGGGTAGAGGATTGGGAAACAATAAGCCTACTAGTACTGCCAGGACCAGCTGAGAAGATGCCAGTTGTTGCTGCCTGGTGTGGAGGAGGAGAAAGATAGTTTTGCATTTCTGGTTTGCAACCCCTCCTGTGACATAGAGGAGACAAAACAGATACCAGGAAACTCACTGTAATGCCATTCATCCAAACCTGAGGCCTCCAACTAGTCTCCATGACAGACAGTAGTCACATTTAAAAGGAAGAAATAGAAGAAAAGTAGTCTGTCATCTTTTCTGAAGCCTTGTCCTAGAAGCTTGTTCTTCAAGATGATTTTGTTGTTGCAAGGCTGATCATGTCAAAGTGAAAAACAATGATCTCAAATGTGGTATTTCTTTTCTTTTCTACTAACAGAAAATTGTGATATTTTGCCTTTCTTTCTTTTATCATGAAGAAAGTTTTCTGTTTGTTCTTCATGTTTTTTTTTTTTTTGAGCATTTTGGAAAATGTGCAGGCTTCAAAATCTTCCAATATCTTTGACTTCTTGTATTTCCTTTGCAAATATATGTGAGAAAAATGGAACAAGATCTAGCGATTGCCATTTTGTTATGTGGACCTATTACTGTTAGGTAAATTATGATTCCTGCACATGTTTTAGAATTATTGTGAATAATATGTTGAAACTCTGTAACAATGTGCTATTTTGGTATATATTATTTTAAAATGAGTAGAGGGACTTACATGGTGGTACAGTGGGTTAAGTCAGTGCTTGCGATTCTGGTATCTCATATCAGATAGCTGGTTCAAGTTCTAATTTCTCTGTTTTTGGTCCAGCTTCCTACTAATGTGCCTGGGAAGGCAGCAGAAGATGATACAAGTACTTGGGACCCTGTCATCCATGTGAGACCCAGTTGAAGTTCTGGGCTCCAGGCATCAGCCTGGCTCAGACCTAGCTGTTGTGGTCATTTAAGGAGTCAACTAGTGGATGGAAATTCCCTGACGTTCTCTCTGCCTTTCAGATCAGTTAATTAACTAATTAATTAATTAAATATTTTGTAAATAAATAAAATGAATACATTTTGTGGTATCTGGTTTCATGTTTGAAACCCTCTGTGAAACTATAGATTAAAAGTTTGGTACTTATTTGTGTTTTTCCATTATTCTAATGGAACAAAATAAGTATAAGCAGAGAGAAAACTATTTTCATTATAAAGTATAGCAACATATATGAGAGCTCTTCAAAATATTGATGGAAAATATATATTATGAAAAATCTATGCATGGATTTCAAACTTTTTACCCAAATAAACTTGTACCAACAGCTTGTTGTAACACACTTGAACAGGATCTGCTATGAGGCACTGAGAAGGATAGGACATCAACTTGACAAAGTCTCCATCAGACAACATGAATTTTGCCAGAATTGAAGCAAGATCAAACATCTAATTAGTGATGAAGGTTAGGGGGAAGAATGGTGAAATCATAAAGTTTATGGGAACAACATCCCAAAGAAATCAATAGTTCATAAGTAGATGGCTCCTTTTAAGAAGGGACAAGACAATGTCAAAGATAAAGTTCACAGTGGCAGACACTGGACCACATCAATTTGTAAGGAAAATGTTTATCTGTGGGTGGCCTAATCAAAGAGAGCCAATGATTAACAGCAGAAACAACAGTCAACAGCATAGACATCCTAGTTACTTCAGTTTACATAGTGTCAGCAAGCTTTCTACTGGATGAGTTTTAAAACTGCTAAGTCCAGATCAGCAGTAGATGAGACAGGAGTTTTCAATGGAAATTTTTTTAAAGATTTATGTTGTTTATTTGAAAGACAGTCACAGAGAGAGGTAGAGACAGAGAGGTCTTCCATCTGCTAGTTCACTCCCCAGATGGCAGCAACGGCTGGAGCTTTGCCAATCTGAAGCCAGGAGCCAGGGGCTTCTTCTTGTGCCTGGCCCAAGTTGCTGACTTGTGGGTGCCCTCCATCTACTGCTGTAGCCCGGCCTGCAGTAAACACAGCACCTTCAACCCTCTGCTGTCCTCCACCTTCCTGGTCTCGGGCCAGCCCATTAACATCGTCTATGGCTCTGGGAGGATGTTAGGATTTCTTGCCTACCACACCGTTCAGATTGCGGGCCTTGTGGACTAGCCCAGGCCTTTGGCGTGAGCCTGCAGGAGCCTGGCAAGTTCATGGAGTATGCAGTCTTCTATGGCATCTTGGGCCTGAGCTACCCTAGCCTTAGCTTTGAGGGCATCACCGCTGTCTTAGACAACCTGTGGGCGCAGGCCCTCATTCCTCAGAACCTCTTTGCCTTCTACTTGAACAGCAAGGAAGAGAAAGGCAGCATGATGATGCTCGGCGGTGTGGACCCCTCCTACTACAGCGGGGACCTTCACTGGGTGTTCATGTCCAAACCTCTCTACTGGCAGCTGGCCATGGACAGAATCTCCATGAATGGGGAGGCCATTGCTTGTGACGGCAGCTGCCAGGGCATCATCAACATGGGGATCTCTTTGCTGATTGGCCCGTGGAACCCTGTCCTCAACATTCAGAAGATCATCAACGCCCAGCACCCCCATTCTGGCGAGTATGTCATCAACCGTGATGCCATCAGCACCCTGCCTGACATCATCTTCACCATCGATGGCATGGACTATCCCATGCCAGCCAGTGCCTACATCCACAAGAGCTTGGCTGCTACTCATGCCTCGCAACTTTGACGAGAGCACCACCCATGAGCCTGAGCCCTATGAGGTGTGGGTGCTGGGAGACGTCTTCCTGCAGCTCTACTTCTCCATGTTCGACGGGGCCAAAAACAGGATCGGCCTGGCCCCTACAGTGTGAATGCCGGACTCTGCCAACAGACAGTGAGGCCCACCCCAAACCCAGATGCCAGCCAGTGGGTGGGGGCTCCTGCCCAGGGGGCTGCCCCAGCTGTGTCTGGCACCTCTGTCAAGCCCTACTCCCCAGGCAAGAATAAAGGATCTCATTTTCAAAAAAAAAAAAAAAAAAAAGTCAGGACTTGGGCCATCTTCTGCTACTATCCCAGGCCACAGTAGGGAGCTAGACCAGAAAGGGAGCAGCTGGGACTAGAACTGGTGCCCATATGGCATGCTGGCACTTCAGGACAGGGCTTTAACCCACTGTGCTACAGCGCCTGCCCCTCAATGGACATTTTTAACAAGTGGGATCAAGATCCAAAAGTATTTATTTTTTCAATAGCAACAGAAGATGAACCATAACCTTTTCAGTATGATCTTAAAGATAGAGCACTATCAAAGCAATGACTATTAAGAGATGGAAATGGTCCAGTCAAAGCAGATTGTGAAAGAAAAGGTCATGGCAATGTGCTTTGGTTTGCTCAAGGCATTTTGTTTACTGACTTTCTAGAGGGCTAAAGAATGATAATATCTGCGTATTATGAGAATGTTTTGAGAAGATTAGTATTATTTCAGGAAAAACTGCCTGGGAAAGTTTCACCAGAGAGTTTCTCCACCACAACGATCCTGCTCATTGGTGAAATACAGCCTTATGAGAGTTTCAATGGAAACTTAATAGGCATCTATCTACCTTATAGTCCCTATTTGATTCATGACTTCTTTTTATCTCTAAATTAAAAAGAAAAAAAAAGTAGAGGCCGGTGCTAGTCCAGTGGTTAAGGAGCTGCTTGTGAAGCCAGCATCCCATATGAATGTCAGTTTTTGATGCCCAACTGCTCCACTTCTGATCCAGATCCCTGCTAATGTGCCTGGGAAAGCAGCAGAAGACTGCCCAAGTGCTCCCAAGGTCACCCATATGGGAGACCTAGATGAAGTTCCTGGCCCCTGACTTTGGCTTGACTTATTCCCCATCATTCCAGTCACTTGAAAAGAGAACCAGCAGATGGGAGATTTGTCTCTCTCTCTGTCATTCCTCTCTAACTAACCTTTCAAATAAATAAATAAAGCTCAAAAAATTTATGGAAAGCTGATGTAGTTTACAGAACTGTTTCAAAGTTGATGGAAATTATGTTCAGATATAAAGTTTATATTTTATTCTTAATTCCACTTTCCATGAATATTTTGAAGTCTACTTGTATATGCATATATGTGCTCTTCAAAATGTTCATAAAAATGGCATTAAAAGAAAAATTTATTTCAGTGAAACTAAAATTAATTCCTACATAGTTTTTTCATAATATATATTTTCTGTGAACTTTATAAGGACCTCTGAACATGTTTTATTAGATTTACACTGAAATATTTGATTTCTGCTACTGGGGAGCCAGTTCAAAATGAATTTTTTGCCATGTCTGAGGCTGGTGAGACAGAACTTAGCACAAAATCCAAGAAGCAGGTTTATTACTACATTTAGGCAGCAAAGGCAACAGAAGACTAGGCTTCATTGTGAGCTGGTCTCCCAGAGCTCCAGAAAGCTACCTGGGGTGGATGGAGTCTCCTTTTCACATGTGTCACTGGCATCACTACTGAAGGCCCCTTGAAAGATAATTCATCCTAGGTTATGAACCTCAGAAGCGAGAGAATACACTGGGCTAACTCATTAAAAAGCATCCTATTTCTAGGGAGTAGAAGTACAGAGTCTGGGATACTCTGGCCCCTCCCTTTTATCACAGGATAAATGTTGCATTTGCAACACATTATACCATTATTGATGATAACTGCAAAAAAGAAAGTGGAGAGAACTGGGTTGGTCCCAAGCAGCCAGTCTGGCTGTCTAGCACACAACCCAGATGCCCCCTTAGAAAAGCTAGTCTATTTTACACACCATACGCCTCTCCAGTTCTGAAGGTAGAGGTTTGTCTTGTTAGACTGATGTAACACCTTGACTGACACAATCTCAGTGAAACATCCCCTAGCCAAAATATGTTTCACTAGGTTCGGAAGGGCCACTACTACAAGCAGCATGACCAATCTTTCCAGGAGCAACCGTCTAGCCTAGGATCCCAGTAATCCCAGTAAGAAATTGCTAAATAATTCAAAGAAGAATTGGTAAAACGACTCCATGGTCTGCAGCCAAAGGATTTGCTTTCAAATATTCTATACTTGTGTTTCTACAGTATCTGAAGTATTTACCTAGATACAGCAAGAGGTTTTGGAAATTGCACACACCCCTACAAGTTGAGGTAAAAGATCTACAATATTTTTTATCCAAAACAACCTTCTTAAAGAAGTGGACAGATGTGCTCCAGGTTGCCATGGTAGCAGCAGTAAAGAAAATAGTATCTGCAGTGGCAGGAACAGGTTTCTTGCATATGTTACCAAAGGTCCCACAGAAGGTACAACACCGAGATTTAGGTGTACCTCCAGCACATCTTATATACAGGATTCACATGCCCACCAGTTTCCAGGCATACTGTTGTTCATCCCATATTTGAGTCTTTAGAATAAGATGTGACCTTAGAGTACACATAGCACTCCTCCTGTTCATTGTTCAGTGATCCAAGTGTTCAGTGGGACGTGAGGCATTGGGGTTTGCCAGCCAAACTTTGTTGATGATATATTTTTATGAGCTCACTCTCTGTCATACAAATAGCATGTTGTCTTATTGTCCTTTCTTCAGCTTCTGTGTGAATTGAATATTTCATTGTTTTATGGCTCCACTGGCTGTGGATGACAGGATACATGGAAAGTCCATCATATTCCATTAGAGTGTGGCCATTGTTATGTTGCTTGGTCAGTGAAGGATGTCTTTCAGTGTCAGTAAACAAGGTATCCAAAAATGTGAGAAAAGTTCTTCTACAGGGTGTCTTCGTAGTCCTACCATATACATGAGTGACAAATATTTGTTTCTTGCAAGAAGAAATTGACTGCTATCCCACAAGATATCCTTTAAAAGGCTATTTACTTTGTCACTATTTTCCTTACCAGATAGCTTTTTGGCAGCAGCCTATGAGCTTATGAAAACGTAATAAAATATGATAGTAGGGGTAGCCTGAATGGCCATCAACACTGCATGTACTTTGATTCATTGGGCAGAATGTTCATGCTTAGTTTTATCCAAAACATTCACTGACTGGATAGCAATTTCTGCCCACTTAACCCCATTTGCTTGTTGTTTCACAGAGTGGTCCCTAAATTCCATCATATCATCCATAGATATGTCTTTAAACCTTGGGCTTCAGGTAGCCACAAGATGCGCTTAATAGAGCTTAGTCTCTTGGGTAAGCTTATCGGTTGCTCATTGCAGCCCCAGATAAGCCAGATCTTGGATGTACTCCCTTGCACTAGATAATTGATGTCTACTCAGCCTGTCCAATTGTATTGGCAGGGTTTGTAAGCAATGGTCTGAGAATGGTCACATCAAGTCACAGTGTCACATGAGCACTCTAGGCATAAGATACTGTCTCTACCAGGTATGATAGCAAGTATGGAGTTGCCATTCAAATAGGGTCTATCTAGTACCAGTCTCAAACAACTTAAATGTCAAAAAATCAGAAATGCTGGTATACTCCTATGAGTATAATCAACATGCATGGAGATTTTGGACATGTGTTATTTCATCAGGATAGCGGACTAAAGCCGTGTCTGGACCCTGGTTTACTGACGGCTTTCAGATCCTTCTGCTTCAAAGGCGACTGCTCAAAGTTGGTGGTTTCAGTGGTCACCTTGGCTGAAGGAGCAAAAACCAGCCAGGTGGAGCACATACCATTTTCAGTCCCCAGAGGCCTACCAGCTATTGAGCCTCCATTCCATTGGTGGGTGCTACTAGGGTCATTCATTTTTCTTGACTATATTTGATCTATTTCTCTTATTTGGTGCTCAAGCAGTCTTTTAATTTAGCATGTGAGGCTCCACTGTTAGTCTCCATGTCCCCAAAGCCTTTTTGACCCATGAATCAGGCTACAGAATACCTCTCTGGCCTTTCCCCGTATTTGTGCTTTAGATAATAAGTCTCCATTCCTGCTAAGGCCTGCATTGTGTGTGTTGGAGCCCTCTCAGATGCCTCTGCGTTTATATATCTGGGTTCTGAGATTCGTCTTTGTCTCCAGACAGAAACTGTCACATGAGTGGCCATGAGTAAGGTCATCATGTTCTGGGCTCCCTTGATTCCACATTTCTTTCTCTAGAGCCAGCTCCTTTATATCACTGAGGAGGTGAGCACACATCCCACTTCTCAAATCTCTTTCCCCAAAAAAGATCAATTTGCATGTTTAGCCCCTGTTTGGGGCCAGGTACTGGAAGATTTCACCACTCTTGTGGTTTTATCAGACTGGACCCTGATTACTATACCAATTTTATGAAATAGGTTCACTGTGTACTGGCTACTGGCTTGGTTGAGTCTGGTGAGACATAACATTGATGCACACAATAGGTTATGTGAATTGGGACTGTTGCACAACACACACACAAAGGGACAACAGAAGTCCAGGATTCATTTTGAAATGGGGGGGTGGTCTCCTAAGGCTCAAGAAATCTGCCTGGGGTAATGGAGTCTTGTTTGTGCTTATACCACTTGCCCTGCACTCTAGGGACCCCAAAAAGCAGCTTCCTTGGTTTACATACCACAAGGACAGCAAGGAGAAGCTGTTGGAGGACATCCATGTATTAGTAATCTCCAGTATCTCAGAATGTGATCTTATTTGGAGATAGGCTCTTTATAAAGGTAATCAAGTTAAACTAAATTCATTAAGTGTGTCCTAATCCACTGTGACTGGTGTCCTTTTGAAAAGGGTGAATGAATTTGGACACAGGAATATAAACAGACAAGACAATTTGAAGACAAAGGGAGGAAACCATGTGAACGTGAAGAGAGAGGGCTAGAATAGGTCCTCCCCTCACTGCCCTCTGAACCAATTCATCTAACCCCTTGATTTCTGACTTCTATCATCCAGAAAAGTGAGACAACACATTTTTGCTAAGCAACCCAGATTATGGTAATTTGCTAAAGTTGTCCTACCAAACTAAAGCATTCTTTTACTGCTTTTTACTTATTCTATTTATTTTACTTATTCTACTATTTTTTAAAAAAGATATATAAATTTGTATAAAGTTTCAAATGAATCAAGGTCAGTGTTTGGCCTAGGGGTTAAGATACCAGGTGAGATTCTGACATCCTATATCAGAGTGTCTGGGTTAAATTCCCAGCTCTGGCTCCCAATTCCACCTTCCTACCAGGAAAGATCCTGGAGGAGAAGCAGGTGCTGGCCAGGTAGTTGGGTCCATGTGTCTCACATGGAGGACCTGGTTTCAGTTCTCAGCTTTGACCTGGCCACACTCCAGTGCAGACATTAGAGTGAGTCAATAGATGGAATTGCAATCTCTCCCCCTTTCTCTTCCTCTCTGTCTGTATGTCTCGCTCTGCCTCATGAATAAATAAAAAATAAAAAATTCAAAAGAATCATTTGAAGTCATACTACAATAATGTTAATTTAGTAGTAATAAAGATAAAACTATGATTTTAATAGCTACAAGAAAACAAGAAATATAAATTAGCATTCAGAAATAAACATAAAACTCTACAGGAAAAATCATATCTTACAGAAATACATCAAATTTTGTTTGGAGAATTAGGCCATTTTCATTGATTGGGAGACAATATCATAGAGTTGTCAATAAAACACAACATAATTTATAATTTCAGAAAATTTCAGGAAACATCTAAACAAATTTTATAATAAAGGCAAAGGGACAGAAAGAGAGAGGGAAAAAGGGAGAAAGATCTTCCATTCATTGGTTCACAACAGTCAGGGCTGAGCCAGGTCAAAGCCAGGAGCCAAGAACTTCATGTTGATATTCCATACAGGTGGCAGAGACCCAAGTACTGAACCATATTCTGTTGCTTTCCAAGGTTCATTAGTAGAAAGCTGAATAAGGATAATGGCATGTCAAGCAGAGGCTTAACATGATGAGTAACAACAGTGGTCCTAAAACTTAAGAATCTTGTTTTGAATTTAGCTGGGAGACAGATTGTTAAGTTTGGGCAAGATAATGCTATACATTTAAGAATAAGGTTAGGAAAATTTCCAGAGCTAAAATAAAATAAAGGTATATTAATTAAAATTGCCTACCAGTGGATCAAGATAGACATATGATACATAGAAAAGAATTGAAAGAACAAAATAATTGTCATTAATACATGAAATACAGGACAGTGTGGGCATAACAAATAAATGGTAAAATGATTTAATAGTACAGAGTCAGTAGAATGTCTATCTCAAATAAATTGGGACTCAACATATATTAGGCCCCATTTTTAGATGATTTATTTCATATGTGTGAAAGTTACAACTTTCTATTTTTATGACATGTTGGTGGATTTCACTGAAGCAGTGAGAATTTGTGTACAGTAATTTGCTTCTCTAACTAAATAGGTGAGGATTTTGCTTCTACTAATAGTAAACTAAATAGAAAATCCTACACTTCTGCTGTAAATAATTATCAAAATTATACATAATATTTAACAATATTTAAAATACTTAGTTGAAAGCATCAATTTTTGTTGACAAAAATTTCAAAGGGACTATCCAGATAAAGAAGTAAACCAGTAGCAACCTAGAACTTGTATTATTTATTTATTTTCATAGATTTCGTCCCACAAGACTTCATTCTGAGAGACTGGTAGAGTTAGAAGATCTTCCATGTTACTCATGGGAGGAGAAAGACAAAAACCAAAGATCATTTTCTGCCAAGGAGGTTCAGCCCTGATGGGCACCTCCAAAATTTGACTTGGAATTCTAAGGGGCCAAACCTCAGGGATAAATATGAGCTGCAATGAAACCCACACTAACAGTCACTAACACCCATATTCAATTTATTCTCAGTCCCCATAATTGTGTTAAACTTATTGAAACTTTGTCAATATGAAATTACACTTGATCTTAGCCAAAAGGCCGAGAAGCGAATGTCAATATGAAAATAAAGACAAAGAGAACATGACACTAAGTTTCAAATTCTTTCTGGTGTTGGGCACAGAGATGGGAACTATCCTTCTGCACATGAGGTGGTAAGACACAACACAGTAAAATTCTAAATAAAATGTAGCCCATAATCAGATCCACAGGGGTACACATAATAGAGTATAAAAATAAGTTTTAAGAATTTATATGCTGAATTCATGAGTCTAAATGCCATAATTGGCACATAGGTGGACATTGTTTAGAAAGGGGAATTTCTGGATAGCAATGTTTTTATTTGTTAAATTGAGATTTTTTATTTATTGCTTAGCATGGTCTTCTATTAGGTTGTGTGGTGGATCAGAGTCCAGGATTTGCTGCTCAAAGGTTATGTCTGTTTACCATCCTGGCTGATTAGATACAGTTACAATGACATATGCACTTCTGTTTGGAATTGTGCTTCACAATTGGATGGTTGCAGGCTATGCTACAGGAGTGGGTGGGGCTATAGGCTAGGTTACATGTTCAGGTGGAGATGTATGCTGGGTTCTGGGACTGGGCCAGGACACTGGCTAGTGACCAAAATCCAGCAGATCTACTGACCCCGCTGCCTCTCTGGACAGGACCCGCACATCAGCTCTTCAGGTGGGCAGAGGCACTGGCTGAGATGTCTATTGGGGGTAACTGCTGTCCCGGCTTGCAGTGCTACTGCCAAGATGTATGCACTGGTTGCTGTGAGCTCCACTCCCTTTTTTGCCTCCAGGTGGTGTCTAGCTCTGCCAGTGCCCCTATTGTTTCTCATGATGTTAGATAGGAATGGTTTCCCTGGGAAGTTCCTCAGGTCAGTAGGTAAGTGAGTTGTCCACTCCAGTCTCTTCCCCAGAAGAGAAACTAACTGTAGACAGAGGAGCCTGGTTGCCAATGCTGTGTCAGCCTGGGAGAGGGGCAGCAAGGTCACAGTGAAAGTGGTCCTCTGACCCTTCTAAGGTAGCTTTTCTACATTTTTGTAATTACAAGAATTGCTTTAGCCTCATCCCTGTGCTCTGGGCTTTCTACAGAGGCATTCTTTTGTCTGGGAAATTGCTAGTTGTTTTTTCTGTGCGTGGGTCTAAAGGAGAAGACTTGCTATTCTGCTGTTTTACTGACCTGTCGCTCCCCCTCTTCGTGGAGAAGCAACACTGAACCCTGCCTAGGCTTCATATCCGAGTCACGGCACCATTATGTCACTCCCCCTCTTCGTGGAGGAACGACACAGGACCCTGCGCTGTTCTTTCGTCTGCTCGGCCCTCCCCGGGTTTGCTGCTGGTTCTTCCCAGGTTGGCTACCGTCCCTTCCACCTCCGTGGAAGGGCGGTTCCCCCTGGCCACTTTCCCCACTTCCGCAGGGGAGTGGCACACCGCCGGCCGGTTCTCTCGGGGGCTGCACAGGTGTTCCCCTTAGGTGTTCCCCTTAGGTGTTCCTGGTGCATGCCGTCTCTCTCCTCCTTTATAGTCCTCTTCCACCAATCCTAACTCGGCTGCCCACACGCCGAGTACGCTGCTCTCCTCCAATCAGGAGCAAGTCCTACAGTTTATTGGCTGAACTGGAGGCAGCTGTGTAGAAGCTGTTTTCTCCTCTCCCAGCGCCATATTGTGGGAGAGCAGATGCATAGAATAAGTCTTAATTCCAGTAACTTAGTCTAGTCCGGGTTGCTCCCCACACTGACCAGATTTTTCTTTCTGATTATCTAGGATATTTGGATTTTTTTTTGTATTATGGGTTATTATCTTTTGTTATATGCTGTACATTTTTATTATTAGCTTAATAGATTCTGATTCCTACTTAAATCTTTTTCTTTTGGTAGTAATCCTTTTTAGGATCAGCAGATAGGTACTGACCTACTTTTGTAGGCTGTAGTCCCAATGATGATTTAATTATCAGAGATTTTGAACGTCTTGATTAATCCGGTGCCATTTAGGGTCACACTAGTACCTGATAGCTCTGCCCAAGGGAAAATTAAGCTTCACTCACTGGAGTACTTAGAAAGTGACCCAAGACTGTGAAACTGGGTAAGGAAGACAAATATTTGCACTATGATGATGAAACGTCTTCCTAGTCGTGGTGCTTGTAGCAGGATATCAATTGCACCTGCTACTCAGCAATTCACTATTTCTGGGTGAGAGGAGAGCCTAAGACCACATAAACAGAGAGGCTTCCTGTGCTAGGCCAATGATTGTGATGGTATCACCCTTACAAGCAACACCTAGTCACTTGGTGTCTCTGGGTGGAGAAAAGGACTCTCAGGCTCAGATGAGAAGGGGAGCATTTACTGGGGCTTCTTCTTGGCAGGGGCATTTCTCTGGACAATGTTCTTACTACACCTGAGATTGTTGATGACACTCCACTGAGTCTTGTAATGGAACAAATCTGCCCGGTCACCTTCTGTTTGGAGGACAGCCAGTCCTGGGCTTCTGATGTTGGGTAGGGGGATTGAAAATGCCACACTGCTGTGTTGTTCCTTCAGTCTGGGTTTTCTAAACAGTCCACTTGTTTCTTTCTGTTTTTTTTTGGAGTTTTCCTTCTTTTCCACTTACATTGCTTCTGGAAGTTAATTTTGTGCGTAGAAGGAGAAGGGGCAGGCAAGGGTCACACGATGCAGATGTATGAGCCTTTCAGCTATGGCTTTCTGTCCTGTGAACTGTAGCTATTTTGTGTCCCAGGATTTCCAAGTCTGTCTCCCAATCCCAGGAAATCATATTCACTTTTGACTTTCTCTTGAGTGCCCTGTATCCCCTGTGGATGCTACTGTCAAGAAGTTCTTTCAAGGCAGTGAAAGAGTAATCATGAGACTCTCCTTACCTGTTTATCTAAATGGATTTGAAACTTTTCAAGTCTAGTGTAAGGTTAACGCTACATATTTATTTCTGCTTTAGATAAGTGAATTCTGGGCTGTGAACAAGAATATCAATGTCCTCTTTTGTTTAAAGCTGAGCTAATCACAGTGGATTTTGATTTTCTCAATATTCTATGCCAAAGGGATTATCCTTGAGGCTGACTAAATGTCACCAGACAGGTTTTGTTTTGTTTTGCTACTTACCTCTTCCCACTAATATCTGCAAAACCACCAAAAGAAAAATTTTGTGATTCTATGCTCTTCCAAGGATTTGATAAAGTGACTTGTGCTGGGACAATGATGGTGTCCTAGGATGAAAGAAGACTTCTGCTAGCATTTTAAGTTGTTTGTGATCTCTGTGTAGTTGATAGGAAATACTATGAATTCGGCCTCAAAAAGACTGTGTGATTGCAGAACTGGTTACTACTGCCACTGTTAACCTTGGAACTGAATGTTAAGTCGACATGGCTAAAACAGTCATATCATTGCAGAAGGTGCACGTCTACCTTTGTCCTCCTATTTACCACTCAGTATATAATGGGATGACATTAAAGTCATCCCTATACAGAGGTTGGGAGAATATCATGTGGTGCAAAAGTCTGTGCTTTGGAGTGTCTTGTGTTCTGTTTGCTTATTATATTTACACTCCCTTACCAGAAAATATTGAAGAACCTTGGAAAGTAATGCTTGCGGATGCTGCTATAAAAATGACTTCAATTACGGTAATCACCTCCCCCCAATCTAGGGAACTGAGAAGCATTGTCACAAATACTTATACGTTTTCTTTCAGTCTCTGGAAGATATTTTGGTTTCCTTTTAGAACAAATTAGACAAATAAAATTCATATGTTTAATTAACAATATATTTACTTGAATCTGTACAAAGCAGGGAAAGAGATAAAATTCTTGCTGAGTCTTTATCTGAAGTCCACATAGTGTCATAAAGATAAGAATTACACTATCTAACAGAAAATCTGGGGGATAGTTAAATAACTTGATTATATTTGACCTTCCTGAGGTAACTTAGTCTTATACATCTCTTAGAGCTTACATGTATAGTAACTGTTTTTACAACTTGATGTACATTTAATACTTTTACCGTCCTAATGTCTTTCTCTTTTTAAGTAGGTTTTCAAACTTTTATATCTCGGGAACTCTTTATATTCCTTAAATTACTAAGGACCTCAAAGAGCCTTTTTATGTATGTTATATTTATCAATATTAATTGCTTTAGAAATATAAGTAAATTGTATATTTTTACTAAAATGAAATGTATTTTAATAGGAAAAAGTAACTATGATAATGGCATTGTTTTCTATTTTTTCAATTTTATTTTATTTGACAGGTAGAGTTATAGACAGTGAGAGAAAGAGACAAAGAGAAAGGTCTTCCTTCCTTTGGTTTACTCCCCAAATGGCTGCTACGGCTGGCGCTGCACCGATCCAAAGCCAGGAGCCAGGTGCTTCTTCCTGGTCTCCCATGTGGAGATCATGGAGCCCAAACACTTGGGCCATCCTCCTCTGCCCTCCCGGGCCACAGCAGAGAGCTGGACTGGAAGAGGAGCAACCGGGACTAGAACCCGATGCCCATATGGGATGCCGGCGCTGAAGGCGGAGGATTAACCAAGTGAGCCATGGCGCCGGCCCCTCAAATTTCTTTAATATTTCTTTTTGGAGAATACCTGGATTCCCATATCTGGTTTTGCATTTAGTATGTTGTGATAGCTTATATCATGTATTCTCTGGAAAGCTCATTGTGTACAAACGAGGTAGTTAGAATTTTTAAGAAGACAGGGTGAACCAGGGTATTGTGCACACTCTGATCTGTGTAAGTCCTTACAATTTGTCCTTTCCTTATCACATTAATGGGATCATACTGCACATGGCCTTTTGTTTGTCTGGCTTCTTTTACTTAGCACATCATTTTGAGAGTGATTTATGATGTTGAGTATCAAAAATTGAATAAGCTATACAGTTAGCATTCCAATATATAGATGTATCACACTTTGTCTGTAATAATCATTAAAGGATATTTAGGTTGGTTTTCACTTTAGGACAGTTATGAATAAAACTTCTGAAACATACTGGCTCTGTGTGAGCAAAAATTCCAATGTATATTGAACAAATACCTAGAATTAGATTTGTTGAGTCATACTGCAAACAGCTATTAAACCTTGTAGGAAAGTGAGAGTATTCCAAAAAGACTTGCCACTTTGTATTCCCATCAGCAACATGTTTCAGTTCCAGTTGTCATGCATTCTTTCCAGCCCTTATTACTTTAATTTTTTAAAAAATTCAATTGTCTTTGTAAAAAAGAAATGGTGAGCTGAACATATGTATATTGGCTTCTTTCTGACTCCATTCTCTTCTCTTTATCTACACCTAGCATTTCAGCAGTACTACATAATATGGACTAACATAGTTTCTTGGGTAAATTTTAAAGTCAGATTGTAAGAGTTATTGATCTTTACCTTCAAAATGAAGTTGTTCAGTTTTAAAAATAATTTGATTATTTCCTCTCTAATTTTTCAAGTGAGAAGTCTCAAGTATAATTTTGGATTATTACATATTTATCTCCAATTACATGGGTTTTGCTTCATGCATTTTGGATGTCTATTACTAGAGGCTTGTTAATTTTTCATTATTTTCTTCTTGGTGAATAGCTTTTTCTTAATCATTATGCAATGTATGTCTTTATCCCTGGCAGTTTTAATTAGATGGAGGCCTACTCTGACCTCTTAGCCACCATAATTTTATGTTAATTATGCTATATAAGCTATGGCCATTTGTAATATGACTCAACAAATCTAGTTCTAGGCATTTATTCATCATAAATTGGAATTATTGTTTACACAGAGCCTGTATATATTTCAGAAGCTTTATTCTTATCTATCTCAAAGTGGAAACCAACCTAAATATCCTTCAACTGGTTAGTAGAGACAAACTGTGAGACATTCATGTATTGGAACACTAACTACATAGTTTATATAACTCTTTTATCCTGCTATTTTAAAATTATATCATTATATTTAAGACAAAGTTTTTATAGATAGCATATGAGGATGCTTCAAAAATTTCATGGAAAGTGGATTTAAAAAGTAAATGTATTTTGATTAAAATTTTTTAAATCCATGGATATTTTTTCCATAATACATATTTTCATGAACTTTTTGAAAACCCTGATATAATTATGTATTTGACTGTTTTTTAAAGCATCTCATTGTTCAGTATCTTGTATTATGATCTTTGACTTGTTTGCAGTTGGTACTAAAATTATATATTTTTTGTTTTAATTCTTCTTACTTAGTTTCTTGCCTTCCTTTAGGTTATGTGACTGGTATTTCATTTTAATTGTTATATTATATGCATATATATATTTCATCATGTTCTTTTGAAAATTGTATTTTCTACTGATCACAGTAACTTTTACAGCTTACTTAGACTTGTTTACTGCATTATGTAAAACATAGATATTTTAAACCACATCAGTTTCTTTACACTTTACCCCTTATATTATAATTATCATTTATGTTGAATTTACACAGAAGGGCACTTCAAAAATCTCACAGAAAATGAAATAAAAGATAAATTTAGGGGCAGGCATTTTTGGTGGAGTTTAAGTTGCCTTTTGGGATGTCTAAATCCTATACTGGAGTACCTGGGTTTGAGACCTGGCTATTCTACTACAGATTCATCTTGTTGCTAATATGCTGCTTGGAAGGCAGAAGGTCCAGGTCCTTGGGTCCCTGCCACCCACATAGAAGACCTGGATTGAGTTCTAGGCTCTAAGCTTTGAAATCGCCCAGCCCTAGCTATTGTGTATAGTTGGTAAGTGAACCAATAGATGGAAGATTTCCCTCTGCCTCTCTGCTTTTCAAACAAAATTTAAAAAAATGAATAAAAGCTTAAAAATTAAACAGATTTATTTTGGTGCAAAAATTTTAAATCCATGCATTGTCTTTTCTGTTTTGTTTTTAAAATTTACTTTTTCCTTTTATTTAAACATCTTAAATAAAGCAGAAAATTGAAAAAGTTCAATCTGCACATATAGATTTAATGATTTTTAACATTTTGTCTAATTTGCTTCATATATAAACTTTATAAATACATATAAACATACATTCCATTTTTGAAGCAGAGGTGGATAAAATAATATCACATAATGTGAGATTAATGACACAAAGCATAAAAGGAGAGAAAAAGGTATATTACCTTAAAAAGAGCATAACTCAATGAAGGTAGCATGTAAATATGTATATACCAAAATAGTGTGACATTAATATGGCAAAATAATAATATAACAAAATAAAAAGAATAATATTCCAACATTAACATAAGAGAGAAACATGTGTTATTTGCCTTTCTGTGTCTGACTTATTTCACTTAACACAGTGATCTCCAATTGCATCCATTTTGTAGTAAATGTCAGGATTCCATTTTTTTATGGTCGAGTAATGTTCTATTTTGTAAGTATAACACATTTTCTTCATCCAGTAACCCACTGATGAACATTCATGTTAGCTGGAAATCTTTGCTACTGTAAATATTGCTGCAGCAAACATAGGGCATAAGTATCTCTTTCATATTCACTTTACTTTGAATATTTTCTTTGAAGTAGAATAGCTGGGTCATAGACATATGTGTTTAGTCTTCTGAAGAATCTCTATACATGGTTTCTACAATGGGTGTACTAATTTGGATTCTCACCAATAAAGTATGAGGTTTTCCTTTTATCCCCATCCTCACCAACATTTGTTATTTTTTTGACTCTTTGATAGCAACCGTTCTCACTGGAGTGAGCTGATATCACATTGTGGTTTTTTTTTTTTTTTTTTTTTTTTTTTTTTTTTTGACAGGCAGAGTGGACAGTGAGAGAGAGACAGAGAGAGAAAGGTCTTCCTTTTGCCGTTGGTTCACCCTCCAATGGCCGCCGCTGCAGCCGGCGCACCGCGCTGATCCTGGCAGGAGCCAGGAGCCAGGTGCTTTTCCTGGTCTCCCATGGGGTGCAGGGCCCAAGCACCTGGGCCATCCTCCACTGCACTCCCTGGCCATAGCAGAGAGCTGGCCTGGAAGAGGGGCAACCGGGACAGAATCCGGCGCCCCAACCGGGACTAGAACCCGGTGTGCCGGCGCCGCAAGGTGGAGGATTAGCCTATTGAGCCACGGCGCCGGCCCACATTGTGGTTTTTATTTTATTTCACTGATGGCTATTGATACAAAGCAGTTTTTTTTTTTCATGTATTTGCTGGCCATTTGTATTTCTGAGTTTTTCCTTTTTAAGCATTGCCAAGCTACTTGGATCTGTACTATTTAGTATATCTCAACAAATTGTAGGCATTTTAAGCCATTCCTTTGTCAAATATTTTTTCTATGGTGATAGTTCCCCTCTTTTTGGCTCTAATGTACAAGCATTAAACCTTTTATATGGTTCCATGGGTCCCTGAATATGCTCTATTTAATTTTTATTTTTACATTATACAATTTATTTTGATCTGTCTTCACATTCACTAAATTTTTCTCTGTCTTTCTTTTTCTATTGAGCCCACCCAATGAATTTTTTTATTTTATAGATTTTTGTTTTAGTTCTAAAATTTTCACTCAGTTACTCTTTACACTTTGTATTTCTTTCTTGAGGATGACTATGACTCCATTTACTGCAAGAGAACTCATCTTTACCTTTCAGAGGGTGGTTATAGCAGTTGCTTTGAATATTTGATTTCACATCTGGATTATCTCAAGATTTGTATCTGTTGATTGTGCTTTCCTTATGGTGAGGGTCTCAATTGTCTTGTTCCTTTTATGTCAAATAATTATATGTTACATCCTGGACATTTTGAATATTTTGGTATGAGACCAAAGGACCTTCTAAATTTCTACAAAGAGTATATTTTTCTTTGTTCTCATTTTGTATTGGGAGGCAATGTCATGTTAAATATAGGCTGAAAGATCTGTTCGTTCTTCTGTGGAAAAATTGACTTTTGAGTTTGTCGAGTTTTCAAAGCTTTTCTCATGCTATTTGTGTTTGTGTAATCTACCGCTTAGATGTTGGGCTAAGGATTGGCTACTTACTTACATTGCCTTCAATTATCAAAACCTTTGGGATGCTTCATTGATTTTTCTTAACACTATTCTGTTTGGTGCAATCCCAGAACATATGTCTTTTCACTTGTGGAATTTAGGAACACTCTTCCACAGTTCTTTCTTCTCTGGGGTTTCCCTCAACACTATGGCTCCAAGTATCTTCTTTTGCTTGTGTTTCTGACCAAAAGAATATTTCTACCTAGGGGTTTAGTTAACGATGATGTCACATACTTTCTTTTTTTATTTTTATTTTTATTTATTTTTTATTTTTTTGACAGGCAGAGTTAGACAGTGAGAGAGAGAGAGAGAGAAAGGTCTTCCTTTTCCGTAGGTTCACCCCTCAAGTGGCTGCTATGGCAGGCGCGCTGCAGCCAGTGCGCTGCGCTGATCTGAAGCCAGGTGCTTCCTCCTGGTCTCCCATGCAAGTGCAAGGCCCAAGGACCTGGGCCATCCTCCACTGCACTCCCGGGCCACAGCAGAGAGCTGGACTGGAAGAGGAGCAACCAGGACAGAATCCGGCGCCTTGACTGGGAGTAGAACCCGGGGTGCTGGCTCCGCAGGCGGAGGATTAGCCTATTGAGCTGAGGCACCAGCCTGTGTCACATACTTTCACATACTGGGATCCACTTTCAGGATGAAAGTTTGAAAGAAAAGTAAAGAAGAAATAATATTGGATCCCTTTTTATTCTTTGACAATCAACATCCCTTTTCACAGTTTCTCTGGCAAGAGAGTCTTCACACAGGATTTTACATGTTTGCACCTCCACTATGGTGAACAGACAGCTCCACCAAGGGAACCAGCCTTGGGTCATGGAGAGAGAGAAAAAGAGAAAAATAAGGGATATGAACATGGGGACCACAGCCTCCCTTCCCCCTACAGTCAAAACATGGTGAGGAATAAGACACATGAATCAGAACAATACCTGGAAATAGAGGGCTTCTCTTGGAACATTCGCTTTCACTCTCAGTGTGTCATTCTGGGGCTTAGTGGCTTCAGGTAAAAGCTAGAAAAGAAAAAAATTGAAACTCACACACTCTCTTACGAATCTGCATTCAAGTTTTGACTTTCCACTTTATCCTCTTCAAAACTCCTTCTTCCTCTTCCACCTCCTCATCTTCTTTACTTTTCAGAGCATCCAGTTTCATTTGTATTGTTTGAAGATAGACATAATCAATAGAAGAGTGGTCTTAAATGAACTTGCTCCATCATGGTCAGAACTGAAAGTTATACACCAGAATGTATAATTTTAATCTTTCCATCAAAATAAGAGTCAACAATTTACAAATATATCTATTGGGTGCATATTCTTGAATTGAAAGCAAATAAATTAATAAGAAAACATCAAATTCATAAATATACTTGCATGAGACAAGTGCATTTTATTCATTAAAGGTATTCTAGAAGACCATAGCATAAACTGATTTGTAGTTAATCTGAAAATGTTTGCATTCCCTGAGTACATTCTTTGGCAAGGCATCTTAGGTAAGATGATTTTTCTATAATTTGGTTTTAAACATATTAATTCAGAGCTTACGGATGTTGAGAGAACAAAGCAAATAAATTATGGGACTTGCATTCAAGACTTCTTTGACAAATACTAAACAAATTAATAAAATAAAATGAGGGAAGAATGAAATTAATATCTTTTAATTTCTTCAATAACCTTGAGCTCTACCACTCACTTCATCTTCTGAGTTATCTATTAACAGATAGTAAGTAAGTATAACTGTTATAGAAGGAAATGACAAATGAAAGTAAAACAAGTAATCAGATTGGACCTACTGCTATAAGCAGACAAAATCAACAGAGTCATTGACAAGTCAAGTGAGAAATCTGGTGACCTTGGGTATGCCAATGACTTTAGATATAACACCAAAGGTATGATCCATGAGAAATAATTTGACAAGTTGAATTTCATTAAAACCTCATTAAAAACTTCTACTCTGTGAAAGACAATATCAAGAGAATGAGAAGTTGTTTACAGCCCTTGTCTCTGATGTTGAGGGACACTGTCTTTTCTCCTCATATTGTTTGTTGAGCTCTTTAATTACTGTAGGGTTAATCTTGTAAGTATAAAGTAAACTGAAAATAGATTGTTGTAAAAATTAAGAGTGGGAATAGGAGAGAGGGGAGGAGGAAGGGTGGAAGCACAGGTATAACATTTCACAACCTAGGTCTCATTGTGTGTTTAACTAAGATCAGGGAATTGGGCCAAGCGATTTTTGAACACACACATCTAATTTTCTACATTCCCACAAGTGGAAGAGATGTTTGAGGAAATTGGATTGTTATTTTGTGAAAGACATAATGGAAGGAAGAATCTCTCAAATCAGGCATGTTACTTAGAAAGTAGGGCAGGACCAGCACTGTGGAATAGTGGGTAAAGCCATCACCTACAGTGCCAGCATCCCTATGGGCACCAGTTCGTGTCCTGGCTGCTCCACTTCTGATCCAGCTCTCTGGAGGAGGATGCCCAAGTCCTTGGGTCTCTGCACCTGCCTAGGAAGACCAGAAAGAGGCTCTTGGCTCCTGGCTTCATATCAGCACAACTCCGGCTGTTGCGGCCGATTAGGGAGTGAACCAGGGGATGGAAGACTCTCTCTCTCTCTCTCTCTCTCCCCCCTCGCCTCTCTCTGTGTAATTCTGACTTTCAAATAAATAATTAAATACTCTTTAAAAATAAAAAGAAAGTAGGGCATTTTCAATGATAAAACTTTCTTATGCCATTTGACCTATGAACACCAATATTTTAGATTAACCATATTGCCATTTTGGGAGTGGCAATCTTTCATTAGAAGTGATGTGCAGGATAGACACTCTCAGTCCACCACTAAGTCATCTTCCATGTGTCAAAATATTGTCAACCTGCTTGCAGGTAACAAGTGGAGTTTGGGTTTCTGCTTTTTGTCTTTACAATAAGCCAGAAAAGTGAATCGATCCTAACTAATTTAAGGAAACGATAATAATGACTTTGATAATAACATTAGTGATGATGAGGCTGGGAAGTTTTTGATAACATTTGGGAAGCACATAAAATTTAAAAAAAGATAGTTACAATTTTAGTTTCTAGAGAAGTCAGCAGCACCAAAGAAGTTGGTAGCTAGCAAAAAAATAACAATAAAGCATTACATTTGCAAGGTGCAACTGTGGTGATAATTAATCTCTGTCCTTATTCCTTCTGTCTCTCTGCTTAAAATTTACTTTGCAAGAAAAACAAAGTTTTCCTTGGGCTTACTTCTCATCTCTTGATTAATGAATGGTTATCATCTTGATCAAATAGTCCATCAAAGGCTTCGACTAATAGAAAGATAGCAGTTCCCTAAAGTCAATTAGTACACTATTGCCAAAAGAAGTATTTATGTCTATTTTGCTTGTAAAGGTAACAGGCATCTACAATATAGCATTTTAAAGATTTATTTATTTATTTGAGAGAGAGAGAGAGAGAGTGAACCGCTGGTTCACTCCCCAATTGGCCGCAATGGCCAGAGCTGTGCTGACCCGAAGCTGGGAGCCGGGAGCCAGGATCTTCTTCTGGGTCTCCCACATAGGTGCAGGGGCCCAAGGACTTGGGCCATCTTCTTCTGCTTTCCCAGGCCATAGCAAAGAACTGGATCAGAAGAGGGGCAGCCTGTTCTCGAACCGTTGTCCATATGGGATGCCAGTGCCTCAGGCCAGGGCATTGATCTGCACCAGAGTGCTAGCTCCAGCATTTTAAATATTATCTCTCAGACCTTGTCTACTTCAAAACTATAAAGACAGTATGCCTTAGGAATCGCATGTGATATCTGTTTCACAAATCTTTGTATGTATGTGTGTGTATGTGTGTGTGCATCAGATTGAAAGCTTAATGGTATCAAAGCAACTTTAAAGAGGGCATATGTTGGCCGGCGCCGCAGCTCATTAGGCTAATCCTCAGCCTTGCTGCGCAGGCACACCGGGTTCTAGTCCCGGTCGGGGCACCGGATTCTGTCCCAGTTGCCCCTCTTCCAGGCCAGCTCTCTGCTCTGGCCAGGGAGTGCAGTGGAGGATGGCCCAAGTCCTTGGGCCCTGCACCCCATGGGAGACCAGGATAAGTACCTGACTCCTGCCATCTGATCAGCGTGGTGCGCCGGCCACAGCCCGCTGGCTGCGGCGGCCATTGGAGGGTGAACCAACGGCAAAGGAAGACCTTTCTCTCTGTCTCTCTCTCTCACTGTCCACTCTGCCTGTCAAAATAAATAAATAAATAAATAGGGCATATGTCAGTACAAGTTTTGAGATGGTGTGACGCCATAAAACATATGTCACATATTGTACATTTATTCCACATTCATCTGTCATTTTTCAAGGTCAAAGTCAAGTTCTTTCTATCACAGAACTCCTGTTTGATTGTTTTCTCTTAGTAATCTCCTTTTCTTTAATTTCTAATATTTTTAAAGTTTTATTCACTTGAAAGGCAGTGTCAGAGAGAGACAGAAAGATAGATACAGATAAAGATGAGAGAGAGAGAGAGAGAGAGAGAGAGAGAGAGAGATCTTCATTTCACTGTTTCACTCCCCTAAATGGCTGCAAGAGCTAGGCCTGGGCCAGGCCAAAACAAAGAGCTGAGTCTCCCTTGTGGATGACAGGGGCCCAAGCACTTGGGCAATCCTTCACTGCCTTCCTGTTATCACTGCACTCCCAGTCATGTTATCAGGAAGCTGCAGTGGACCCAGAGCAGGTGGGACTCAACTCACACTCCAATACTGGATGCTGCCACTGTGAATGGCATCAGTTACAGCTCCACAACACTGACCCCTCATTTATCACAGGATTTTTTAAGTAATTTATTAATTAATTATATAGAAGAGAAGATGTACAGCACTGTGCTAGAAAAAGAGTTTACACCTTGATTTGCTAACTACTTTGATTAGTAAAATGGACTTCCATCATCATTATTAAAGTAGCTGGGATAAATGAGTTGTCATGTATTGTAAAATCTTAGCATCCTCAGACATGCATAATCTTCAGTGCTCTGTCATGTTCTGTTGCAGGATTCCTTCCATGTGAACTGTAAACAGACAATTTTGAAAATATCAAAAATGCTAAAGAGTGCTTTATTTCAATAGTATAAAATTTTTAAAAAATTCATTTTTTAACTTTTACTTAGTAAATATAAATTTCCAAAGTACAGTTTATGGATTACAATGGCCCCCCCCCCCATAATTTACCTCTCACTCGCACCCCTCCCATCTCCCGCTCCCTCTCCCATTCCATTCACATCAAGATTCATTTTCAATTATCTTTATATACAGAAGATCGATTTAGTATATATTAAGTAAAGATTTCATAAGTTTGCACTCACACAGAAACACAAAGTGTAAAATACTGTTTCAGTACTAGTTATAGCATTACTTCACATTGGACAACACATTAAGGACAGATCCCACATGAGGAGTAAGTACACAGTGACTCCTGTTGTTGACTTAACAATTTGACAATCTTGTTTAAGGCGTCAGTAATCTCCCTAGGCTCTCTTCATGAGTTGCCAAGGCTATGGAAGCCTTTTGAGTTCACCGATTTCGATCTTATTCAGACAAGGCCACAGTCAAAGTGGAAGTTCTCTCCTCCCTTCAGAGAAAGGTACCTCCTTCTTTGATGGCCCTGTTCTTTCCACTGGGATCTCACTCACAGAGATCTTTCATTTAGGTCTTCTTTGATCACACTGATAGGTCTAAGAGTCAAAGGGATCACACAAACAAGACTAGTGTCTGCTAATACTAACTGACAGAATAAAAAAGGGAGAGAACGATCCAACATGGGAAGTGGGATACACAGCAGACTCATAGAATGGCAGATGTCCTAAATAGCACTCTGGCCTCAGAATCAGCCCTTAAGGCAGTCGGATCTGGCTGAAGAGCCCATGAGAGTATTTTAGGCATGGAAAGCCAAGACGCTCTGGCAAAAAAAAAATTCATTTTTAAGGAAAAGAGCATATTTGTAGCTAAAAATGGAAGCAATTTATTAACATATAGTTTTTACTAGGTGCTTTATACATTTTAAGTTAAATTGAATGACCAAAAATAAAATTTTGAGAATATTCATAGAAGGAAGTATAAAATCTGTTATTTCTAAAATAATTTTTACATAAAAGTTTAGAACTCAACCAACGTGAAATTCACTAGCAGTAAATTAACACTCTTGTTCTCAAATGCTGCCTACTTCAGATTTCCTAAGAAACAATAATGCTTGATTTAGGATGTGCAATTAGACTTCTGCAACACTATTATATTATTTAATTTTCCTTTATCACTACAACTTTATGTGCATTTGATTTTACTAAAAGTCATAAGGTTCTAAACTTTAACTTTTGTTCTGTTTTGATAGGCTCTGTTATTTGAAACTATAGGTGTCATGAAATATGAAGAATTATTTTTAATGTTATTGTCACTGGATTATACAAAACCAGTTTCAGACGAGAATGTTACAGTGACAGATACAGCATTTGGTGACATTCCAGTACGTTTGTACTTACCCAAGAGAAAATCAGAAAGACAGAGACCAGCTGTAATTTTTCTTCATGGTGGTGCCTTTGTCTTAGGAAGTTGCAGTAAGTACATTTTATTTAATATTTATATGTTTATTTGTTTTATACATGTTTTGATATTCATATTAAAATGTATTAAATGAATATATGTAATATTGATGGAAATTTATTGATATAATATTTATTTTTATGAGTATATGGATATACCATACTGAGATGGTAGACTATATCAATCACAGTTCACAGATATGTCTTCAAATAAAACTTGGCACACATAGTATATTATTTTAAGACATCTGTAAAAATATTTGATTTTAAATAAAGTTAGATTGATGGCATAGAATGGAAGGTTCAAACAGTAAACCTGAAACAAGTTTGAAATCACTAAAGGATCATACTTCAGGTTCAGTGAGCAAGATGTTTTAATGTTAGATCAGAAATGCTATAATTTGTAGTCACCAAGTAGCAAGCACCTATTCAAATTGTGGACCGATATACAACAATAACGCTGAGGCTTAGAATTTAATGCTTAACTTTTATCTAAAAAGAAAAGACCAAATATAACTGGAAAATCAGCTCCTTTCTTGAAATCTGCATTCCCATCTAATATTCAGTGATGATTCCAAGAGGTGCAGTTGAATAGCTCACTCACACATGCACACTCCATTCATACAATGTTTTTTAGACTGTTGGTGAATATTACAGTCACTACCCAACAAAGATTTCAAAGGATATTATACTAGGTACTTAGAAGATATAAAGCAAGTTATATGATGCCTTTCTTCAAAGAACCCTTAGTCTGATCATTATATTCAGAATTTTGGTTCCATGCTCCATAACATTTAAAAACAAGCAAACATGCTTTTGCAATCAATTGGGTGGCCAGCTTTCACTTTGCCAGGTAAACACCTACTCAGGATATTATTGCCACAATTTTGTAGGTGAGGAAACAGATATAGAAGATGAAGTAATTTTGCCAAAGTCCTAAGCTAGCAAGTGCTGAAATCAATGGTCAAGCCCAGGCATATTGGTAGGACCTCAGATTTAATCATTGCATTACTCATGAGGCCATCCCATCATGCTCTCAATGTGGCTGAAAGATGCTGTTTCAGAGGTAGATGCTTCCTCCCGGCTCCCTCAATGTTATCACTCAGCTTTCAGCACTCTCCCCAAGCCTATCTCCTCCTTCTTCATCAGTTACCGAGTATGTATGTTCATAAATTCTGCACCTTGTCATGCCACTCCCCTGCTCCCTGCCACCCACAACATACATCTTAAAAATCATTCGTACCTTAAGTATCCTATCCTTTATTCTTTCTACATAAGCCTTATGAAAGAATATTTTAATCTCTATTTTGCTAGAGATCAAATTTCCTCCTATTTCATCTTTTGATTTTATCAATATTTCTCTTTTGTTCTTCTATCTACAAACATGCTACTTGATTAATTTTTTTCAAGTTGTGTAATTTGAGGATAGCCATTCTACTCTATTTTGCTGAAACTGTTGGTTCCTTTGGTTTCTGTCAAATAAGTTTCTTTGAAATTTTTTGTGTCTCCTTTCCCTGTCTCTTCATTTACCCTTCTCTTTGAAACAAAACAAACACTGAAAAACAGGTTCTCTCTTTACTCTTTACAAATGCTTGTGTTCCCCAGTAGTTCCTTCTTCAGTTTTTTTTTTTACCCTAAAATGTCCTTTTATTTTGCCTTTAATACCCTCCTCCCCACATTCATGTTGAATTTTGGCTCTGTGTCTCCTTTATAATAATATTCCTTAACATTAGAGCAATATAAACAGCTGCTGAAAAACGCAGTACAGCTGGAAGAATCACAGCTGATCTCAGTTTAACACAATCTCTAGCTTAACCCAGCTAAGAAGCAATAAAATGGGGTTAAACCTAACACATTCCGAGATCAGACAAGATTGGGCACGTTCAGGGTTAACACATTCTCAAGGTTAGCAAACATAATCATTTCTACCTTCTAATAGTTTCAGAAAATAAAGGAACAACAACGATAACTCCAAAAAATAAGTAAAGAAAATGCTCCTCAGCTTTTTTTTCTGTCAGTAAATGGCCACAATGATCAATTAAATGATCAATTACAATTAAAGTCCTTTTATTGTCATCATTTCTTCTACACATCTTCCCGTTTCCATCCATGGTAAAGACAATTATTGATAATTTAGATTCCTTTCTGTTGTGTATTCTTTTCTTATTTACTACCATGTCCTCATCTGTATAGCTCTATTACTGATTTTTGCTTTAGGATTTGCAAATATGGCTGTATGTATAATCTTACTATATGTTTTAAGTATTATCCACCACTTGTAGATAAAGAAACACTTAGTGTAGCATCCAAGTTCAGAGACCTATTTTCCTCTGTTATCCAATTTTCAGCCCCCTTCTCCTCTCTAAATTTTAATCTCAATTGTATGTAATGGTACTTATTTCCTTGACATCTCCATATATTTTCATGAGTTTTGACCTTTAAATATCTTTCCCTACATTATCCTTCCCCATATGATAGCAGCCATCATATCCTTATCTTTCAATCATTAGTACATGCCAGACAGCCTTCTGCAGATTGAATGCTGAATTAGTGCCTGTTGAATGAATGAATGAATAAATATATATCGAATGAAAGAAATTTTGACATTAACTTCGAATGGTATTTTATCACAAATTTTATCCAATCTTGTTTATCTTTACACTGCTTTTGTTTTAAGTATTTAACAACCACATTTAATCCGTAATTAGCTTATATATAATACTGATATAGTATTACCTTCAGCTTAATTCCAGGTTCTGTCTTATTCTGTCATAACAGAGTTTTATTGGATGGAATGATAGTTAAGTGTTTCAGTTACAGAGTATGAAGATACACTTTCTTTGTTCTCAGTTCTTAAAATACCGAGAAGTAGACATTTAAAAAGGGGAGCGTCCATATATTGTATCTACTACTGATAAAATCTTGGAGAACGAGTCCATAGGTCTTGCTAATGGGTTATCCTTGATTATTAGCTATTTACTAATAGCTATATGCACAACAACAGCTTCTGGTTGATATAACCAGTGAGGGAAAGGAGCACAGCATGACATATCTGGGCCATCTATGGTGTCTGATGCCTATCAAAGTATGCAGCACAGTGAACCTGGAAGGAACGTTTGGACACCAACCAAATGCATCAACAGGGCATGACAAACTTCCTCACTAATTGTTACCAATCATGTGTCTTTTCGCTGACTTTGGTGAGGAATGATTTAGTAGGTGAAAGGTCACTAAGGTTTTGTTACTCTGTCAGAAGTCCCTGCACTTGGCAATAGAATTGAGGACCATGGGGGATTCCATCAATTAACCAAATCCATATTTCTACCAGATTTCATGAGTATGAGTGGTTTTCCAATGCTCTTTATTTACACAGTTTACTTTTATGTTTGTTTGTTTATTTATTTTCAGAGCAGACACCTTATGACTCCCTGAGTAGACGGACAGTCAACAAACTTGACGCTGTTGTCGTTGGAGTGGAGTAAGAGAAAAATATTTAAATATATTTATTAATACTACAGATCCGAATGCCTTAAAGGCTGATTCTGAGGCCAGAGTGCTGTTTAGGACAACTGCCATTCTATGAATCTGCTGTGTATCCCGCTTCCCATGTTGGATGGTTCTCTCCCTCTTTTATTCTATCAGTTAGTATTAGCAGACACTAGTCTTGTTTATGTGATCCCTTTGACTCTTAGACCTATCATTATGGTCTATTGTGACCTGAAATTGATCACTTGGACTAGTGAGGTGGCATTGGTACATGCAACCTTGATGGGATTGAATTGGAATCCCCTGGCACATTTCTAACTCCACTACTTGGGGTAAGTCAGCTTGAGCATGTCCCAAATTGTACATCCCCTCCCTCTCTTATTCCCACTCTTATATTTAACAGAGATCACTTTTCAGTTAACTTTAAACACCTAAAAATAATTGTGTATTAATTACATAGCTCAACCAATGGTATTAAGTAGAACAAACAAAAATACTGAAGAGCCCATGAGAGTATTTTAGGCATGGAAAGCCAAGACACTCTGGAAAAAAAAAACCTAAATGAAAGACCTCTGCGAGTGAGATCCCAGTGGAAAGAACAGGGCCATCAAAGAAGGAGGTACCTTTCTCTGAAGGGAGGAGAGAACTTCCACTTTGACTGTGGCCTTGTTGAAATAAGATCAAAGTTGGCGAGCTCAGGGGGCTTCCATGGCCTTGGCAACTCATGACTAGAGCCTGGGGAGATTGCAGAAGCCTTAAACAAGAGTGTCAAATTATTAATTCAACAACAGGAGTCACTGTGCACTTACTCCCCATGTAGGATCTCTGTCTTTAATGTGTAGTTCAATGTGAATTAATGATATGACTAGTGCTCAAACAGTATTTGGCAATTTGTGTTTTGTGTGGGGGCAAACTGATGAAATCTTAACTTAATATATACTAAATAGATCTTCTGCATATAAAGATAATCGAAAATGAATCTTGATGTGAATGGAATGAGAGAGGGAGCAGGAGATGGGAGGGTTGCAGGTGGGAGGGAAGTTATGGGGGGAGAAAAAGCCATTGTAATCCATAAACTGTACTTTGGAAATTTACATCTACTAAATAAAAGTTAAAAAAATTTATTAATACTACAATCCTTGTCTTGTTGACACAAGTTTTATTTCCAAAGCAAATCACCCAAACCTCAAAAATGACTTGACCCTAGGCTTTTGCAGTTTCTATCGATATTTTTATTAGCATTATATGTTTCCTTCAAATGGTCAAGTCTACCTTGACTACTCTGAGGGATACAAGAGAGTGAATGTTGTTGGCAACAAGCTGAGATAATCTATAAGGACATAAAGCTCAGGTTCTAGAGGACTGATTTAATCACCAGGTAACATACCTAGAAATGGGAAGCTTACCATTGAACATTTGGGATGCTATGTTTAGGTTGAACTGGGAATAAAAGGATAAATTGTGTAGACCTCTTTAGTTAGAGGAACATCAGGTGACAAAAGTTGAACTATCTGATCATGTCAAGTTATTCTCAGAGCAAGAGATTTTAATATATTATGCTTTTTGTCCAAATTTCTAAGAATATGCCAGAGAGAATTGTGAAAGTCCAGCACTTACTGACTAATTTGAGTGTACTCTGGACTTTTAAACCACCATTTTCAGCAGAAATGTGCTCAGAGACCGGTAGCCAGATGCTGAGGAGACAATGTGGTGGCACGACTTGGCTGAAGAGCAGTATAATGAGCGTCAAATAAAGCATACAAATAGAATCAGTGCTGCCCTGGTCATTATTACTCTTTTATAGTAACCAGAGTTTTAATTAAAAGATAGCCTAAGATTCCTTTTATTATTTTAATTCAGGATATCACTTCATTATTTTTTTAAAGATTTATTTATTTACTTGGGACTGGGCCAAGCTGAAGCCAGGCTAGAATGTCATTTGAGTCTTCCATGTGGGTGCAGGGGCCCAAGCACTTGGACCATCTTCTGCTGCTTCCCCACATGCATTAGTAGGATGCTAGATCAGAAGTGGAGCAGCCATGGCACGAACCCGTGCCCATATGGGATGCTGGCATTGCAGGAACTGACTTAACCTGCTGTACCATAATGCCAACGACACTTCATCATTTTTAAAATGATGATATATGTTGTACTTGACCTAAAAATTCTATCAATTACTTAATATATTTATTGTTATTTATCCTGAAGAACATTTAAGGTAACAATTACATTTTTATATTACTAGGTTTAGATTATGTAATATTTTAGATACAAATTACAGTGTGATGAGGTTTCAAAGAGCTATCTGACCAACATTAAATGGTTGGTATTGAGATATTTATAATTCTCTAATTCTTATGGCTATTGTGATTAATACTATAGATATATTTAAAAAGACAATCAAATAGGAGTGTGTCTGTAACAGAAGATAATGTATATGTGTTTCTATGCCCATATGTATATATATGTATTTACATATACCTACACATAGGGTACTTCAAAAATTTTGTGGAAAAATGGAATTAAAAGTATGAATTTATTTTGGTGCAAAAATTTTTTTGACACAAGCATTTCATAATACAAATTATCCATATATTTGAAATTTTTTTCTTTAAAATTTTACAGTAAAATAAATTTATACTTTAATATAATTTTCCACAAACTACATATATATATACATATACATATGCATTAAAAGATACTGCAATAATTTGTTTTACAAATGAACATGCAATAATTAAGAAAAATCTCCTTGCCATACTTATTTTAATTCCATGAGTTTTTAAAATCAAATGTTTACATAGTGCTTATGAAATGAAATAAAATATACTGTTTCACAGATTTTTGATTTTCATAAATTTGTAATGTAAGACACCGAAAAAAGTTTTCTCCTGGATTTTTTGCTTCTAAAATGTCCTCTGCCTTCCCATCAATGGTTCTGAAACTTCTGAGTCACCTACCACATTAAGAACTGGATGAATGCTGCTGAACAGCTTTACCACTAGTTGTTCTTGTGCTGAATATCTTCCATGCATAGATCCTTTCTCTCTCATCCCTGCAGAACATACATTTTACAACTTTTATGCCAGTAATCACTTCTGACTTTAAAATACAAGTTAGTAGTAAGCCCAGGTTTGATGAAGTTAAAGATTTGAAGCACGACCAGTTTTGATCAGTGGATCTGTTGGCTGATTTAGATTCACAGCCTAAGCTTAGTCATGCATGCTTTGTGGCTCTGTTTTTTTTTTCTCTCCTGAAGCTTCAGATTAGCTCCTCAATATCAATTCCCAGTTCTCCTTGAAGATGCGGTTTCTGCGGTCAAGTTCTTTCTACAGGATAACGTTGTTGAGAAATATGGAGTGGATCCCACCCGAATCTGTTTAACTGGAGATAGTTCCGGGGGTATGCTGGCCGCAAAAGCAACTCAACTGGTATGTTTATAACACACACACACACATATGCACACACACACATATGCACATACACACATCACATATTCTAACACAAAAGAATAATTTTATTCTATTTACAATATTTGTATGAGTCTTAGTCTTATACTTTGACCTGGGGAATGGAAAAGAACCCACTCCTAACCAAACAACTCTCTATCCTTCTTTGCATAATTTTGCCTTTAGATAGATATGGCTTTAAAAGCTCTGAGGGGGCACTAAATATAATGCTGAATAAGCCTATTTACTCTTATAATTTTAAGAAAAATACTGCAATGCTTAGGAACCAGTATTTAAAATGACTTGGTGCTCATTTTTCTCTGTAAGTAGTTGTAAGGTCTTCTTAGCAATTAAATTCATTGCAATTGATGTTTTAGACCCTGAAGGATATCTTAAGATAACATTTGGGCCATGTGTCATACCTATATAGAAAAACCACTACTGTGATAAAGAGAAAATGGTCTCATGTTAAAAAACACTTTCTGTGTGTATTGAAATAGCTCACCAAACAAATGATATGTTTTTAAATGGATTCAGGCCAATACATAGTTCTCACCTTTGAAACTTTTTTTAATGGAACAAAATTAGCCTAAGCAGAGAGGTACTATTACAGTGTGCAGACTGACCTCTACTTACAAAGTGAATATGGTCTCAAAAGTTCATTAAGTTGTTTTTACAACTTTAAATAAAAATAAAACAAAATGAATGATAGTGATCTCTTGACATCACATTTAGTATGCAAAACAAGGAAAATAAGCCTACATCGCCTTCTTTTCATCATCTCAGAGCTGCCCTGCTATGAATCTTCACGCAAATGAAGCCAATGGGTTTTGACTATGGTTTAAAATCTTCCCTGTCTGTGTTGAGAAAATCTTTGGCATCAACAAATCCACCAGCAGGGATTTAGCCAGAGAAAGTTCTTAACACAGGGAGGAAGCAATTCTGGGAGAACTTGGCTAGTGTAGAGGGCAGAGGAAGGGGTTGGGTGCATATATCTAGTTTTTCTTGGAACATAGGTCTGTATGCAAGAAATCTACATACTTTACTTTTGCTTTTGGTTCTTTGAAGTTGACTCCAATAGCATCAGTAGTGTATAGCATCTCTCTCTAGACTAGTCACTTCCCATTTTAAGACAACTTCCCCTTCCATTATGAAATTATTGCATAATTCTAATTAATAACATAAATTCCAAATATACCAACCCATATGAAGTTATAAAAGCTCAAAGCCTTCTCTGGAGTTATTTATCTTAATGCTCCATTTGATGGGACCCTCATTATACAAATAGAGGCTTTGTGAAGAATATAGTAAGTTATCAGCAAACCTCTAGAGCAGGAAGTGGTTTTTCTGAAAGAAAAACACAAAAAAGAGAGGAGACGCTCAAAAGACATATAACCAAGTTTTAAATAAGCACATAACTCATTATTAACAAATTTTATTGTGAATTATAGTGTAAAGAAATTCTTGGGATATGTCACTTTTTCCATATTCAGGCTTAGTACCTTCAGATAGTTTCTCAGAGGTGGAAAATCATAATGACTAAGGCTAGAAGACATATTTTTGCCAAACAAATGTAAGAGATTAGCTTAGGCATAAAAAATGTAAATCAGAGTCTACTTCATTTCATATTCTTATATAGCCATAATCATAAGGATCTTATATTAATGTATTTTTTCATTGCTGCCAAAATAGAATATTTTTACTGGCAATAATACATATAAGGGATTTGATTTCTTTTTCAGTTGACTCACTATGCATGGCTTATGTTAATTTGTTTCCTAAATTTTTTTTGTAATTAACAATTATCAATTGCTAACCAAAGATATTAACATTTTCTATATTTTTTGAGTCCATATTATTTATGTGATTTTGAATTTTCTATTTCTTTTCTTTAAATTTAAATTTAGGCTGGCATCATGGCTCACTTGGTTAATCCTCTGCCTGCAGCATTGGCACCCCAGGTTCTAGTTCTGGTTGGGGCACCAGGTACTAGTCCCCAGGTTCTAGTTCTGGTTGGGGCACCAGGTACTAGTCCCAATTGCTCCTCTTCCAGTCCAGCTCTCTGCTGTGGCCCGGGAGGGCAGCGGAGAATAACCCAAGTGCTTGGGTCCCTGCACCTGCATGGGAGACCAGGAGGAAGCACCTGTCTCCTGGCTTCGGATCGACACAGTGTGCCGGCCTTAGCAGCCATTTGGGGGTGAACCAATGGAAAAAGGAAGACCTTTCTCTCTCTCTCACTGTCTAACTCTACCTGTCAAAAAAAATTTGATAAAGTTTTATTTAATAGAAAGAATATCTCTTATCTATGTATGTGTACATGTCATTCTACTCCTAAAATTATTAATGCACTAATACCCCTGTGCTACTTTTTAATCTTTGTTATGATTTAATATCTTATAGAACTGATGTCTTAAAATATTTTTTCTTGGTTTAAATTTGACATTTACTATTTCTTTTCTTCTGCCAGATCACATCATACTCCACTTAAAACATGAATATGTTCATAGCAGATAACTATTTTGTAGGCCTCCTTGACAATCTTCAATGTAATTATATTTTTTTTGACAGGCAGAGTGGACAGTGAGAGAGAGAGACAGAGAGAAAGGTCTTCCTTTTGCCGTTGGTTCACCCTCCAATGGCCACCACGGCCGGTGCACCGCGCTGATCTGAAGGCAGGAGCCAGGTGCTTCTCCTGGTCTCCCATGCAGGTGCAGGGCCCAAGCACTTGGGCCATCCTCCACTGCACTCCCTGGCCACAGCAGAGAGCTGGCCTGGAAGAGGGGCAACCGGGACAGAATCCGGTGCCCCGACCGGGACTAGAACCCGGTGTGCCGGCGCCGCAAGGCGGAGGATTAGCCTATTGAGCCACAGCACCGGCCGATCTTAAATATAATTAATATTTATTGAGCACTTACTATAGTTTTAGAACTCTTGTTCGTTAGCATAATCTCCTTTTCGCTACACACAAAAAATATACATATAGCACTGGTGAAAACTATTTCCTCTATAGAGATTAGGAAACTAAGATTTTGAAAGGTGAGGTAACTTGCTAAGTACCATAAATTAATATGTTGTAAAAAATCAAGGCTCACACTTACATATGAACAACCCCAAAGCTTATATTTTCAAATATTGAGTGATACAGCCTTTTGCCTCTTTCCCTTGGTGGATTGGGTATTGGACTTGGATATCATATCACCATGAGCATGCTTCTGATTCTAAAACTGTTTTAGTGTCTTACTTCAGAGGCACATAGGGGGATTTGAAATTTCATAGCTAAAGTAGGGAGCAGAAATAGAAAGGATAAATCCACAAGGTAAAGAAGATGGAGTCAGTCAGGCAGTAGTTTTGCAATACTGAGCACCCTGGAAAGCCCTAAGTGGAAGTCCTATAGCCCTCAGCTGGACTGAGTGTGTCTTCTGGGATAAAGCTAACATCCTTCTCTCATTGGTAGTCATTCATTCATGGTAGCCCATGGTAGAGAAAAAAAATAGATAAGTTAGATAAGCAAGATTTCTCACTAAGTCAAATGCTTGATGGATATTCTACATACAGTCGTCATTCCATGGCTGTACATGGGGGAGGGTAAGACTCCAAGGACAAAGAATACTGCTTACCAAACCACTGACCAAGTGAGAGTTGTACTTCTGGATCAGTGATCAATCCACAGATGAAGTGAAGAAAGCCCAAGGATGGTGAGATGAGTGGTGAGGGAATGGAATATGACTCTTGAATAGGACATTCAGCCCGAGTTGTGTTCTGGTGATCTCAAAGCCATCTGGGACATGAGGTCATATTCAGTATTCTTCAGGTTTTCCAGAGCAGGCTAAATAAATGACAGAGGTGTTCATGAAAGCTACTGCCTTGAGAGACAATGTTAAAGACAATGGATCCACTGAGTACTATGGACCTCTCTGAGCAAGAATTAAAGTCATAGAGCAGAACTTTTCAGCATGTTGCAACAACATCCAAATTACATAACTCCCACAGGGCAGGGCCAGAACCTGTTGGTGCGCAGAATTGAAAACCAGTCTGGGGGTGAAACAACAGCGTCTAATTCAAAGAGGTCAAAAGGGAGTGGCAATTGGTGATGCTGTGAAATCATGGGATAATAAGTACAGATACCAAGGTGATCAAGAACATCACTGGTATGTTAGGGATGAAGAGCAACATCACCTTCACGAGATGCCTATAGCAGTGTTTTACAATGAAAGCATGCACACACATACACACAGACAGACAGACAGACACTTTTTAAATTGAAATTCCTGACCTCCAAAAATTTTAAATGAATTCTAGGAAATCATCTGTGTCTTATCCAAAAAACACCAATCATTATAACTTTGAATATCTCACAAATATTCCCTTCTCCCATTCCTACTGCTTCACTCCTATCCTTAAAATCTCTTGCCAAATCTGTGGAAAGGATTTTCAGCATGGTTTCCACAGACCCATTATTGCTTAGAAGGTTACCTCTGGTAATCAAGTCTGGAACAGGACATGGAAAGCCCTTTTTAACCTGGCCCTGAAGGTGGCCTTCAAACTCATATAATAGGGAGCTGGCTAAATAACTTCTGGGGTCAGGGTCAAATGAAAATGCAGGACCATTTCTTCAAAAAGCTAGAAAAGTTGTTGTTAAAGGTATAAATGCATGAAGCTTTTCCTGTAATGATTCCCTACTTATAAATATAAGTGACATAACTGCCATCTAGGAAAAGGAATTTAAAATTTTAATTTATTAGCATGAATTTTGAAGTTCATATTTATGTTATGCTATGCTAGTTTTGAATGCAAATATGCACATTTAACACATAAGCAGAATCACTGATGTTTTGTGGCTTATATGTGCATATGTATTTTGTTCTTACCAGAAGATATTGGAAATGCACATAAAATTGTTATTTCACTATTGATATGCACACATTCTACCAACACTCTCTACCTCCATTTTATCGATGATTAGGGGATGATTGAAAGTAAGAGAATCTATGGTTTGCACTATCTTCTCTTTTCTTTCTGTGTCATTATTTGTACTCTGGCTAAAATAAGGATGCCATATGAATAAGAAAGCATATGATAGGGTTCATTGGTTGTTTGCATTTCCTCTACATTTACAGTGAGTTCTGGTTCCAACGGAAAGATTGACTTCTTAAGGCTGTCAGACCCTGTGCTTATTTAGAACCAATCAAGTTTGTACAGAACATGGGAACAGAATTCTGGTAGATCCAGTTTGTGAGGTAGTTCAGCAAGGCTCAGATAGAATAAAAGCTAAGCTAAGTACATTGTGGAACTAGCAATTGTGAATTTTATATTCAAATGAGGTATAAATATATATGCTGCCTTCCCTGCCCACATAGCTGCTTCATTGTACTGTTGGACTTCAACTACAAAACAAGATAGAAGATGAAATTATTAAGAATTTCAGGTTAGGATTGTGACTGCTGAGGTAACCATGCATGAAGTACTTTGCACAGCGGGTCATCCATGTACCAGTACTTGACTCATGCCCTTAAAGTCAGCCCAAATGGTGGGAATTAATCTTTACCTAAGTAAATCAAGTTTTTGAAGACATTAACTTAAACAGCATGATCAACAACAAATATAAAGAGTTTGACATTGAAATTGGATTGCTTCAATAAGGAGTAGCACTGTGAATCCTTCCTACTAAAGATGAATTGTTCAGTACCATACTGTATGATTGGAGTGCTTCAGGAATTAGCAAAATGAGGAGAGCCTCTGTTAAATGTAACACCAGCCCTTTATATCCTGAGTTACCAGAAATCCTAATTGTAGTGAAAAATAATCAAATATTAATTCAACAATTTCACTTTTGTTCTGAAAGGCAAGGGTAAGAATATAATGTATTCTATGTGGTCTCTTTCTTGACCTTGCGTTTTTATTCCTACTTGGTTTTGAAGTAATCACATCTTTAGTTCAATAAGTCACTTCCTTGCACTCAAATACACATAATTTGTCCATGAGTTAGTAAATGTGTATTCACTTGTGTGCTATTCACTTCCCAGGGTCCTCCCTTCTTTCAGGGCTTGTGTGTTGGGGGGGCTAAATGACATTGCTTCATTGCTCCCCTGCTTTCTGGTTTCTCTGTGCTCTTTGAGAGCTTATGACACTAAGACAAAGCAACTTGGCCATGCATTCTTCAATAAACAAGGGTTATTATAGAAATCTACTTGTCATATTCCTGGTATTACTTTTCCAACACTGTTTTTGGTTACAAGGATAGCATATTTCCTGTTTAAAGAGTGGAAGTCTGAGTAACAATATTAATTCATTCACCTTTCTATTTTTCTTCACTAACATGTATGCAATATATATATTTTCACTTATCATATATTTCATGTATAATATATAATACATTATATTAATATATCAGTATTTAAGAAATTAATGGATATGCATCACATAAAATTAATATATCATATTTATCATATACATATTATTAAACTTGGAAGTATGATTGGTAGGAAGAAAGAAAGAGAGGGAGAGGGGCCAGTGCTGTGGTGCAGCGGGTTAACGCCTTGGCCTGCAGTGCCAGCATCCCATATGGGTGCCGGTTCTAGTCTCAGCTGCTCCTCTTCAGATCCAGCTCTCTGCTATGGCTTGGGATAGCAGTGGAGGATGGCCCAAGTCCTTGGGCTCCTGCACCCATGTGGGAGATCCGGAGGAAGCTCCTGGCTCCTGGCTTTGGATCAGTGCAGCTCTGGCCATTGTGGCCAATTGGGGAGTAAACCAGTGGATGGAAGGCCTCTCTCTCTCTGCCTCTCCTCTCTCTGTATAATTCTGACTTTCAAATAAATAAACAAATCTTAAAAAAAAAGAGAGGGAGAGACAGAGATTATGATGGCTCAGACATAATACTTTATACTACTTTAATTTATAACATTATATGCAATTTACTATAAGGGGTAACACTATATACAGGTGTGTGTGTGTGTGTGTGTGTGTGTGTGTGTGTTTTGACAGGCAGAGTTAGATAGTGAGAGAGAGAGACAGAGAGAAAGGTCTTCCTCCCATTGGTTTACCCGCCCCCACCCCCAATGGCCGCTATGGCCGGCACGCTGCGCTGATCTGAACCCAGGAGCCAGGTGCTTCCTCCTGGTTTCCCATGCAGGTGCAGGGCCCAAGCACTTGGGCCATCCTCCACTGTCTTCCCGGGCCACAGCAGAGAGATGGACTGGAAGAGGAGGAACCGGGACAGAATCTGGCACCCCAGCTGGGACTAGAACCCAGGGTGCCAGCACCGCAGGCAAAGGATTAGACAAGTGAGCCACGGCGCCAGCCTACAGGTTTTAATAAAATGAAAATTGGCCTACATGATTAAGTTTGAGATTAATCACTCTGTGAGTTTAAGAAAAGAAGAGATCATTTTGATTATGTACTGAACGTATCACCATATATACTAGTTTATGAATAAATTTAAACTTGTACTGAATACAGAGAGAGTTCCACACACATTGATAACACAGTGATTGTGCCTGGTGCAACACTGCTGACTGTACAATGTGAGCAGATTCTCTATTAGTTTTTTGACAAAGGTTGAATTTGACTTGAATCTTGAAAGAAGCTAGAAAGATAAGGAAGAAATTGAATCCTGGGTTAGCAGACAAAATAAGAAAGGGATTATAGACATAAAAGTTGAAATATTTGTAACAAAATAAAATTTTACATTTGACACATGAGAAACAAAGATTATGGGCATATATAGCAGAGGAGTTAAAATACAATCTAAATTACTTCTAGAAATTTCAATGTAGAAATATAAAAATTTCTATATTTCTAAATTTCTATTTCAATGTAGAAATAAAGACATGTCTAACTTGGAGAGGAAAAAGATAGCATGCCTGTTCTCTTGATACCTCTTGAACCAGTGGAATCTGCTAACTGCTAACTCATTTTTGGAGGGTATGTGGTATATCATGTCTGTTACTAACCTGAGAAGGTAGCAGGTGATGCTCTGCCTCATTTTAGGTTCTATGCTCAGTGCTGTTTCTTCTACTCACCTTATGAGATGACAGTTTTTTAGTAAATTATCAGTCAAGGGAGACTGGAGAGGGATGAAGGGCATGGGGGAGATTCTGTCAGGAGACTTTCTCTTTACTCATTTTCATTTTGAAGTTGTGGGATCTATATACATTGGTTGTGCATTTTGGTCTTTGTGACATACAATAGAGATTTTAAATAATTCTCATCGAGTGTAAGTCAGCTACTGGTGAGAGTTGGAGTATGAAAAACAACTTTCAGATCTTGAGACTTTCCTGTAGAATAGTGGCAGACATATATACATTTGTTCAGATATCTTTGTTGCAGAGGCTGATTTGCAGCTTACATAATTGGTTCTCTCCTGTAATGGGCAGGATTAAAAAAAGAAAAGGAAAGGGAAATCAACTCTAGCCAAGACCTCAAGATGCTTCTCATCCCTGTTAAGAAAGAGAGGCTCAAAATACAATGTTTCATATCTTTTCCTCCTCTTGAAACTTTCATAAGTTACTCTTTATTTTCTATCACATTACACTCTTTTGTTCCAAAAGTAATTGTATATTGAGACTATTTCCTTTCAAATTTGGTTAATAACTGTTTAGACGTTGATTTTAAATTATTATATTTATTCTTTTAATCAGTTGGGTTACTTAAGGTCCAGGTGCTTTTTCAATATAGAAAATTTGTCATCTTCTTTGGGAATTTCATAATCATATTTCTATTTGGTGGTCATATGTGAGTAAAGATGTATGTATGTGTGTGTGTGTGTGTGAGAGAGAGAGAGAGAGAGAGGTAGAATGAAAGTAGAATGACATATTTTAATGTTTATAAAGTAAAATATAAATATGAAAATAATCATTAGGTACTATTACAATTTTATAGCTTTATTTACCTCAGATCATTGAATACAAACCCATGCTGCTATAGTTGAATAGCCTTTGACGTATTCATACTTTATTTTTTTTTCAGATACAGAGTGACCCAGAATTCAAAATTAAAATTAAGGCACAAGCTTTAATTTACCCTTTCTTACAGATGCTTGATATTTCAATGCCCTCTCACCAAGACTATGAGCAAGGTCCAATTCTATCAAGGGATGTGGCAGTTAGATTGGGAAGCCTATATGTGACTAAAGATAAAGCACTGCCCCAGGCAATAAGAATAAACCAACATATGCCTGAGGAATCAAGACATCTTTTCAAGTATGTCAACTGGAGTACTCTTCTTCCTGAGAAGTTTAGAAAGAACCATGTTTATACTGAACCAATTCTTGGAAGACTTAACCCTTCATATCCAGCACTTATGGATAGTAGGTTATCACCCTTAATAGATGAGGATTCCCAGTTACGAAAGTTGCCATTAACTTATATTGTCACCTGTGAACATGATATCCTAAGGGATGATGGACTTATCTATGTCACACGACTTCAAAATGTTGGAGTTCAAGTTACTCATGTCCACTTGGAGAATGGATTCCACGGAGCTCTATCACTTATGACATTGCCACTTTATTTAGATCTTGGCATAAAAATACAAGATAAATATATTAGTTGGTTAGAAGAAAACCTATAAAACCTGTAAATAGTGCATGTAGCTATCTAATCAGTTCAGTTCATATTGTACTTCAAAGATTGTATTTTGAATTGTGAGTTTACTGGACAGATATATGATTTGAGTTTGGGACAAACCTAAGTTTAAATCAAAATAAAGGTTGTTATGTATCTTGGAAAAGTTACTTAATTTCTCTACTAAATCTAAGTCTTACTAAAATGAATACATTCACTGTATTATTTCCATCAAATAATATTATTCTTCTTGATAAATCCTAAGTATGTACCAATAATACTCAAAGACAAAATGTGAGTATGGTTATAGGCAAACTAAGCAGGATGATTTGCAGACAGTGATAGGAATAGTAGTGATGAGTAAGGAGAAAGTGTATGGAAAGAAAATCACAATGATATCTTTATGGAGGGCACTATACTATATTGCAGCATTTTTTCTTTGATTAGACAAAGTCCATACATTAATTGGTTCTGGTTAGTATAAATTTTCTTGTTTTTTTTTTTTTTCACATATTCCATACAAAGTAAGCTTGCGTATTCTTGGTTTCCTTTATTACACAAGGAAAAAGTTAATATCTGGACTATAAATTTTTTCTATAGTCTAAATATTTGACACTCAAATTTTTAGCAATATTGGTCTTGAAAATAGGTGATTAATTGCATTGATTGCTATTGTATTGCTCACATTTTAATTTCTACAATGAAATACTTAAGACAAGTTGCTTATGAAGAAAGGAGGTTTATTGCTTTGGAGATTCACAGTCTCAGATTGGGCAGCCTATTAGTTTAGCACCTGTGGATGGCATTGTTGTAGGCAGAGTCCCCCCAAAAAACAGAGCATTACATGGAGAGAGTGCGTGTATCTATGACTATATTGATAAAGCCACCATGATTAGATAATGAGAGCCACCAAACGACCACATCCAATCTAATCATTCCTCAGAGGCCCCATCTCCAACCACCATGATTGACTTAAGTTTTCATTCTCTTAGTACCATAACTTATGACTCTTGAGTCTAAACTCTGCATGAATTTGAGAGCCAAATCATGTTCAAACTGTAGCTGCTACATACTAATTACTAATCCAATAAATTATTTTATCAACTGTATATGAAACTCAGAATTATTTATTCTATTATTTTGAATTTCTGGAGTGAATTAGTTACTCTCACAGAGCTACATAAATAACTAGATCTCCAGATCTATTGGCTTCCTTAATGGGATCCTACACTCTTATCAGGGTACATACATCAATCTCACAATTAAAATAAATTCTTACCAGGGGGCAATATGAGCAATGTCTAATTTTCTAAAGTCTCAGTGGCACTACTGTTTACATGGCATTGATTTCCATGTTTTGTGTCTTCATTAATAATGAGTACATTTGGTACTATGTAAGTTTAATTGTATATTGTGAACTTCATTGATAATAAAATCATATAATATTTTTATAATTTTCATCTGCAGTTTTATCACTTGCCTTTTGGTCATTTCAACAATAATCGCTCACTAGTCTTTCAGCACATTTCACCATATAAGGCTCTTCTGTGAAATTCAAATGCTGAGTATATAAAAATATACTTTGGGCGATTGTCGGGAAGATGGCAGAATAGGGAGGGAGCACACCGATGGTGCGGGAAGGGAAGGTTCAAAGAGCGGTGAGAATTTGTAGTTTCAGGGAAAGGGAAGCTCTTCCGAAACTGGGGAGACAGGGTGGACCTGCGAGGAGGACACAGATGCCTGAAGCGCATGACAGCAGCAGGAGTGTGTACGCACCAGTGCTGGAAGCCTAGGTGAGACAGGGCGCTCCCCCAGCACTTCGGCAACAGCCGCCGCCGCCCCTCCCACAACCCATCCTGGGACAGACACTGAGACAGGCACAACTGAGTGGGGGAGGAAATAGAAAACAGAACAGAGTGAGTAGCGCCTGTGGAAAGAGTGCGCGATTCAGGGGGACAAATTGAGGGACTAAACAAGCGAGGATCCCTTGCTGCCTAGACACTCCCCCAAATCGGAGCTGCAGTGGGCGGGAAGCAGCCCTCTTGTTTGTTTACATTCGGGTTTAAAGGAGAACTGCCTCTGCCTCTGCACTAACCTTCAGAGGCGGAGCCTGGAGCCCAAAGGTGGAGTGGAGCGACATGACACTCCTCGCACAGGGGGCAAGCAGTGAGGGAGGGCAGCTCAAAGCCCTGACACCAGTCTACTCAAGTTACCAGAAGAAAAAGAAATTGAATAGCCCCCGCAGGAAGAGGGCAGGATCCAGGGGGATGAACTGAGGGATCAAAAATGCCAGGATCCTTAGGAGCTGCCCAACCCACAATCAGAGCTGCAGCGGGCAGAGTGCAGCCATCCTGTTTGTTTACATTTGGGCTTAAAGGAGGCTGGCCTCTGCTCTGAAGGAGGAAGCAGCAGGGGCGGAGTCCAAAGGTAATCTGGAGCTACTTGGCACTCCTCACGCAGGAGGTGTAGTGAGAGAGAGCGGCTGACCAACGAACCCCAGGCACAGACACATAAGGCTAACACAGGAACAAGGGAACCGGCCCCCAAGGGGTGGAGATTGGCACCTCAAAGCCCTGACACCAGCCCACTCAAGTTACAAAAATAAATAAATAAATAAGTCAATAATAAATAAATAAACAAGTTCTAGAAGGCAGAGCAGCCTGCTTACACTGGATATTGGTACAGACTCACAGCAGCCTATAGCAGAGGGAAATCAACCTGAAAAACCACCCAGATGGAATGCCAAAAAACAAAACAAAAACCCACAATAAGAATATAGAAGAACATATAAACTCATCAATGGAGCAGGCTAAACCAACCATAACAGAGGCTGAAGAAGAAGAAGAATTTGAAACCATGCCAGAAAAAGAATTCTGAAAATTAATAATCAGAACACTTAAAAATAATGAGAAACAGTGTCGAGAGCTGAATGAAAAACAAGCCCAAGGATTAGAGATCCTAAAGAGAAGCCAGAATGAAATACTGGAAATGAAAAACTCAATTGACCATATAAAAAACACCATGGAATCCCTCGGAAATTAAACAGATGAAATAGAAGACCGAATATCAGAATTCGAAGGCAAACTTCCAGAAATAATACAGTCAGTTCAAACACAGGAAGAAGAAATTAAAAAATTAAAAAATATGGTCAGAGACCTACAAGATTCAATCAAACAGTGTAATGTTCAGATAATAGGAGTCCCTGAGGGGGTAGAAAGAGAGAATGGATTAGAAGGTGTTTTCAATGAAATAATATCAGGAAACTTCAAACAAACGCAGCTGGATAATAACAGGCAAATTCAACAGATAGCCAGGACTCCGAACAGGGTAGACCAGAAGAGAAATTCACCACGACACATTGTGGCAACACCCAGCTCAGTGACACACAAAGAACAAATCCTAAAATGTGCCAGAGAAAAACGACAAATCACATTCAGGGGTAAGTTAATCAGACTCACCCCAGACTTCTCATCACAAACACTACAGGCAAGGAGACAATGGCATGATATATTTCAAGTTTTAAAAGACAAACAATGGGCCGGCACCACGGCTAAATAAGCTAATCCTCCGCCTTGCAGTGCCGGCACAATGGGTTCTAGTCCCGGTCGGGGCACCGGATTCTGTCCCGGTTGCTCCTCTTCTAGGCCAGCTCTCTGCCGTGGCCTGGGGAAGGCAGTGGAGGGTGGCCCAAATGCTTGGGCTCTGCACCCCATCGGAGACCAGGATAAGCACCTGGCTCCTGCCTTCAGATCAGCGCGGTGCGCCGGCCGTGGTGTGCCGGCCACAGTGTGCCGGCCATGGCGGCCATTGGAGGGTGAACCAACGGCAAAAGGAAGAGCTTTCTCTCTGTCTCTCTCTCTCTCTCACTGTCTACTCTGCCTGTCAAAAAAAAAAAAAAAAAAAAAGACAAACAATGCCAACCTAGAATCTATACCCTGCAAAGCTATCATTTATGATTGAAGGGGAAATAAAGATCTTCCAAGACAAACAGAAACTGAAAGAATTTGTATCCACATGTCCAACCCTACAACACTTTCTCAAAGACATGCTGCACACAGAAATACAAAAACAAGAACTTCACTACAAAAAAAAAAGCGAATGTAGAGTAACCTACAAAGTTCAAAATACATAAACAGCTCGTTTCAGGAAACATGAATGGGAAAAGACAGAACTTAACAATAATCACACTGAATGTGAATGGTCTTAATTCTACTACCAAGAGACATAGACTAGCTGATTGGATCAAGAAAGAGAATCCATCTATATGCTGCCTTCAGGAGACACACCTTATCAGCAAAGATGCACGCAGACTGAAAGTGAAAGGATGGAAAAAGATACTCCAAGCTAACAGAAATCAAAAAAGAGCTGGTGTGGCCATCCTAATATCAGATAAAATAGACTTTAACATAAAAACTATTAAAAGAGACAGAGAAGGGCACTATATAATGATTAAAGGATCTATCCAACAGGAAGACATTACTATTATAAATGTATATGCACCTAATTACAGGGCGCCTGGCTACCTGAAAGAATTACTAAAGGATTTAAAGGGAGATATAGATTCAAATACAATAGTAACAGGGGACTTCAACACCCCACTCTCACCAATGGACAGATCAACCAGACAGAAATTCAACAAGGAAACAACAGAGCTAATTGACGCTATAGACCAAATACACCTAATAGATATCTTCAGAACCTTCCACCCCACAGCTACAGAGTTCATGTATTTCTCCCCAGTACATGGAACATTCTCTAGGACTGACCATATGCTAGGCCATAAAGGGAGCCTCAACAAATTCAAAACAATTGAAACTATACCATGCAGCTTCTCAGACCACAGCTCAGTGAAACTCAAAATCAATAACCCAAGAATCTCTACACCATATGCAAACATGGAGAATGGACAACATGATCCTAAACGAACAGTGGGTCATCGAAGAAATTAAAAGAGAAATCAAAAGATTTCTAGAAACAAATGAAAATGACAACACAACCTATCAAAACCTGTGGGACACAGCAAAAGCAGTGCTAAGAGGAAAGTTTATAGCAATTGGTGCCTACATCAAGAAGCTGGAAAGGAACCAAACAAATGAACTCTCCATGCACCTCAAGGATTTAGAAAAAAGCAGCCAATCAAGCCCAAATCCAGAAGGAGGAAAGAAATACTAAAGATCAGAGAAGAAATAAACAGAATTGAAACAAACAAACAAACAAAATACAAAAGATCAACAAAACCAGGAGCTGGTTCTTTGAAAAAATAAACAAAATCGACACACCATTGGCCCAACTAACCAAAAAAAGGAGAGAGAAGACCCAAATCTGTAAAATCAAAGATTGTAATGGAAACGTAACAACAGACACAACAGAAATAAAAAGAATCATCAGAAACCACTACAAAGAGATGTATGCTAACAAATTGGGGAACCTGGAAGAAATGGATAGATTCCTGGACACATACAACCTTCCTAAACTGAGCCGTGAAGATATAGAAAATCTACACAGACCTGTAACCATGGAAGAAATTGAATCAGTAATAAACTCACTACCGAAAAACAAGAGCCCAGGACCGGATGCCTTCACCACCGAATTTTACCAGACATTTATAGAACAACTAACCCCAGTTATTCTCAAATTATTCAAAACGATTGAAAGGGAGGGAATCCTCCCAAATTCTTTCTACGAAGCCAATATCACCTTAATTCCTAAGCCCGGAAAAGACACAACAGAGAAAGAAAACTGCAGACCTATCTCCCTGATGAACATAGATGCAAAAATACTCAACAAAATTCTGGCAAACCGAATCCAACTGCACCTCAGAAAGATCATTCACCTGGACCAAGTGGGATTTATCCCTGGTATGCAGGGATGGTTCAATATTCGAAAGTCAATCAATGTAATACATCACATTGATAAATTGAGAAACAAAAATCATATGATTATCTCAATAGATGCAGAGAAAGCATTTGACAAAATACAACACCCGTTCATGATGAAAACTCTAAGCAAATGGGGTTAGAAGGAACATTCCTCAACACAATTAAGGCAGTCTATGATAAACCAATGGCCAGCATCATATTGAATGGGGAAAAGTTGGAGGCATTTCCATTGAAAACTGGCACCAGACAGGGATGCCCACTCTCACCATTGCTATTCAATAGAGTCCTAGAAGTGTTAGCCAGGGCCATCAGGCAAGAAAAAGAAATTAAAGGGATACAAATGGGAAAGGAAGAAGTTAAACTATCCCTGTTTGCAGATGACATGATACTATATATAGGGGACCCGATAAACTCCTATAAGAGACTATTGGAACTCGTAGAACAGTTTGGTAAAGTAGCAGGATACAAAGTCAACGCTCAGAAATCAACAGTCTTTGTATACACGGATAATGCCAGGGCCGAGGAAGAACTTCTAAGATCAATCCCATTCACAATAGCCACAAAAACAATAAAGTACCTTGGAATAAATTTAACCAAGGATGTCAAAGACCTCTATAATGAAAATTACAAAACACTAAAGAAAGAAATTGAAGACGACACAAAAATGGAAAAACCTGCCATTCTCATGGATTGGAAGAATCAATATCATCAAAATGTCCATTCTCCCCAAAGCAATTTACAAGTTCAATGCAATACCAATCAAAATACCAAAGTCATTCTTCAAAGACCTAGAAAAAATGATGCTGAAATTCATATGGAGAAACAGGAGACCGATAATAGCTAAAGCAATCCTTTACAATAAAAACAAGGCTTGAGGCATCACAATTCCAGACTTCAAGACATACTACAGGGCAGTTATAATCAAAACAGCCTGGTACTGGTACAAAAACAGATGGATAGACCAATGGAACAGAATAGAAACATCGGAGATCAATCCAAACATCTACAGCCAACTCATATTCGACAAAGGACCTAAAACCAACCCCTGGAACAAGAACAGCCTCTTCAACAAATGGTGCTGGGAAAACTGGATGTCCACATGTCAAAGTATGAAGCAATACCCCTGCCTTACACCTTATACAAAAATCCACTCAACATGGATCAAAGAACTAGAGATGTGCCACGACACCATGAAACTAATTGAGAGCATAGGGAAAACCCTTCAAGATATTGGAACAGGTGAAGAATCCCTGGAGAAGACTCCAGAGGCATGGGTAATCAAAGATAAAATAAACAAATGGGATTACCTCAAATTGAAGAGTTTCCTTACAGCAAAGGAAACAGTCAGGAAAGTGAAGAGGCACCCAACAGAATGGGAGACGTTATTCGCTAACTACACAACAGATAAAGGATTAACAACTAGAATCTATAAAATGATCAAGAAACACCACAGCATCAAAACAAACAACCCAATAAAAAGATGGGCCAAAGACCTTAACAGACATTTTTCCAAAAGGAAATCCAAATGGCCAACAGACACATGAAAAAATGCTCAGGATCCCTAGCCATCAGGGAAATGCAGATCAAAACCACAATGAGGTTTCACCTCACTCCAGTTAGATTGACTTACATACAGAAATCAACCAACAACAGATGCTGGCAAGGATGTGGGGAAAAAGGGACACTAATCCACTGTTGGTGGGAATGCAAACTGGTAAAGCCACTATGGAAGACAGTTTGGAGAGTCCTTAGAAACCTGAATATAGCACTATCACAGGACCCAGCCATCCCACTCCTTGGAATATACCCAAATGGAATTAAAGGGGAGAAAAAAGAGCCATTTGCACCTCAATATTTGTTGCAGCTCAATTCACAATAGCTAGGACATGGAATCAACCTAAATGTCCATCAACGGATGACTGGATAAAGAAACTATGGGATATGTACTCTATGGAACACTATACAGCAGTAAAAAACAATGAAATCTGGGCATTTACAACAAAATGCAAGAAGCCGGAAAACATCATGCTGAGTGAAATAAGCCAGTCCAAAAGGAACAAATATCATATGTTCTCTCTGATCGATGGCATCTAAACGAGCATTTGAAATGATACCCATTGAAGGGAAATGGACACTATGAGAGACAATGACATGAGCAGCCCTTGTCTAGACTGTTGAGGAACAACTTACTATTTTATTCCTTTTAGTATTTTTGTTGTTGTTGTTGTTGCTCTGTTTGTTCTACATAAGACCACTGGTTGAACTCTGTAATCAATGCACAATCATTCTTAGGTGTTTAAAATTAACAGAAAAGTGATCTCCGTTAAACATAGGAGTGGGAATAAGAGAGGGAGGAGATGTATAGGTTGGCACATGCTCACTCAGACTTACCTCCAATGGTGGAACTAGAAATGTGCCAGGGGATTTCAGCTCAATCTTACCAAGGAGGCAGGTACCAATTCCAGTGCACTTGGTAAAGTGATAAGTATAAATACAAACCAATCAAAAAGATAGGGTAAGTGTCGAAGAGATTTCACAAATAAGACCAGTGTAAGAAAACAATGAAGAATAGAAATAAAAGGGAGAGTACGATCCTGGGGGGAAAGCAGGACACACAGCAGACTCATAGAATGGCAAATGCCCAAAACAGCACTCCTGCCTCAGAATCAACCCTTGGGACATTCGAATCTGGCTAAAAGGTCCATGAGAGTCTCATAGGCATGGGAAGCCATGACACGGTGGCAAAAAGCAATCTAAATGAAAGATCCTGGTGAACAAGACCCCAGCAGAAGGAACAGGACATCAAGGAGGGAGGCGCCTTTCTCTGAAGGGAGGAAGGAACCTCCACTGTGATATGGCCTTGACTAAACAAGTTCAGAGTCGGTGAACTCAAGGGGCTTCCATAGCCTAGACAGCTCATAGCAAGAGTCTCGGGTGATTGCTGACGTCATAAATAAGAGTGCCAATTGTAAAAGCAACAACGGGAATCACTGAGTACAGGCTCCCCACGTAGGATCTCTGTCCTTAATGTGTTTTACTATGAAACTTAAAAACAACACTACTAGTCGAACAATGCCCTGTACCTTGTGCGGTTGTGTGAGTGCAGCCTGTTGAAATCCTTGCTTAGTGTATACTAAGTTGATCTTCTGTATATGAAGGTGATTGAAAATGAAACTCGATGAAGGGCGGGATGGGAGAGGGAGTGGGAGAGGGGAAGGCCGCGGGAGGGAGGGGAGGTTGCACTTTGTAAACTCACATTTATTAAATAATAAAAAAAAAGAACTTATGGGGGGGGGAAGCCATTGTAATTCATAAACTGTACTTTGGAAATTTATATTTATTAAATAAAAGCTAAAAAAATAAAATAAAAGTATACTTTGAGGTTAGGTTTCATTTTGTTTACACAGCAGGCTAGGCTACAGTTCATTAGTTATGCAGGCCACCTTGAACTAAACATTATCACTCAAGTACAGAGGTTGACAATAAATGAGCCTCAGCCATCAGGCTGCCATTTGATTGAATTATGTCTATGCAAAACAAATGCCTCATTACACATTGTGCAGCCAATGAAGCTGTTTTTGCAGGTCATTTCTCTTTCTTTGGCTATGATTATGAGGATTTTTTGAAAGGTTCATGGAAAATCTGTATTAAGAAAAACTCATGCATTAATATTAAAACAATTTTTGCAACCAAATAAACATATTCTTAAATTCTGTTGTTCCATAAACTTCTTGAGGGATCTTAATTTGACCCATAGAAGTGATTGGATGGAGCATTCTGAACAATCTTTAGTCTGTATCGTTGTCCAGTTTTTGTATTGCTTTGAAGAAATGTGATAGAGTGAAGCACAAGTTGTTGGCCTTGGTGTCACCCACTGATAAAATCAATGCCAAACACCTGGTGGGCGTCTTTGGATACTGGGGATGATTGGATGGTTGTTTGGCCCCTTTAGTCAAGGTGACCCTGAAGTCATCAACATTGAATAATGCCCTTTGAAGCATCAGGAGCTGAAAGCTATTAATCAAACTTGGTATCAGACACTACTTTTAAAGTCTTTAGCCTAATAGTAGAATGATATAACAAGTACCTGAAACCTACATGCCTATTTATTGGAGTCCATGGCAATATGAAATTTCCATGGAAGTGTGCCAACCTCTCTGAGCTTGAACATTTATATCACTGAAACATCCACCAAATGCATTTATTCAAAATTGCAAGTCTGTATCTGTTCATCGGCATCACAGAGCCAGCCCCTGCAGATACAATTCTAAGAACATAATGATATTCCCTTCCTCCCTTGTTCCCTCCCTCCTTCTGTACTCCTATTTCCCTCCTCCTTCTTTCCTCCTTTCTTTTTTTTTTTTTTTAGTTTCTGAGATAACATATTTTACATTTACAAAACAGTAAAAGGGCTTTATACTTCACCAAATAAGAAGTTTAGCAAGTAAAAAAAAAAAGCAAACAAAAAATGCCCTATTTTATGGGAATATAGACAATGACTATAAATACTAATTGAATGGAAAAATGACCATTTCACTCATATACAGTAAATTTTAAAGTAATCTCAAATCATTTAAACTATAGTATAATATTCTTAACCACTGGTTTGACAAAGGAATAAAACAAAGTTTTACAAAGCTATATTTGCGGCAATATTGATATTGAGGTCAGAAATTCTTTCTTCCTCTTGGTCTAATCTTCTGATAAAGCTCTCAATAGTGGTATTAGCCAGCAGAAGCTTAGGCGGTTCCATTTGACTCACATATAACGTCTGGGTTCATGACTTTCATGAGCTCTTTAGTACCATACATAAGAGTCAGTGGCCATTTAAAAAACAAAAAACAAAAAACAAAAAAAAAAAAAACACTCTGACCACGGTACACCGTCACTGCCTTGGCAGCTCAACAGCAATCCCTCCACTCCCCCAAGAAGGAGTTTTCGAAAAACAGAGCTACTCTAGGCTTTCTTTTAGCCCTCTGGGAGCACGTGCCATTGCCAGTTCTTCCTATTATACCTGGAAGAACACATCAGGTGTTGTAGAAACACAAGAGGAAAAGAACCAGAAGCAGACCAACCAGCTGCAAATGGTGAGGCTGCCTGAAGGATATTCCTTTCGCCTCTTTACTAATTTCTTACCTGAATTACTAGGGTCCTGCCCTGGGTCTTTCTGCTTGTAGTAACGGTTCTCATGGGCCTAATAAAATGTAACTTGAGACTTCCAGTTGTTAGAATCCCCCCTTCCAATCTCCCCCTCACACACCAGGGCCGTGGCAGGAGCGACTGTCCTAGGTCACTCGGTCAGGTAACGGTGGGAGCCAGGTAGGCTCTCCTCGTGCTGCAGCTCTGACATGGATTCGAGGCACCCGGATGGATTCGGTGGCTTGGGCTACTGCGCAGGGCCCGGGAGGAGTAGGGCTTTAGCGGGCACTTTGCCTTCAAGGTCTTTCAGCTCCAGCCCGGACCTGGGCCACTGGGTGATGCTTGCCCCAGACTGCCGGGCAGCCAGCCTGCACTGGGACGAGAAGGGTCCGGGGCTCGCTGTGCCCTCCTCCTCCACACCGCACAAAGGCCCCGCAAGGAGCCTTTTCCTGGCAGGGGCGGCGGTGGCTTTAGGGGCAGAGCAGTTGAATGCACTCGCTGGATTTGGTATTGGACTTGCAAGTCTTTTTACAGACAATGCATTGGCCCTTCCTTGCAATGTCCTACGCCATCAATGTCAGGTTTATTACCATGACCGGCCTTATCATTTCATTCCATTTACAGGCATCAGTATTATGTACAGCTTCAACAAAACTCAGGGACCAAGAGCCCTGTGGAAAGTAATGGGGAGTACGTTTATTGTCCAAGGAGTCACACTTGGGGCAGAAGGCATAATTAGTGAATTCACATCTTTGCGAAGGGAGGTTTCACACAAATGGAATCCTGGACAAATAGAACACCGTCTATTGAAATCCCTAACTAATTTAGTAGTGATACCTTTTTATTGAAATAGTATGGAGTGAAATAATTCGAGACATACTGGCATTTTGGAATGTGTTAAAGAAGGAATTGGAGAAGTGACAGCTTTGGGAGTGCCTATAGCAAACGACTTCTGCTTCTTTCCTCGACCTTCTCCACGGTGCTGTACAGCATTCTTCATCACATCATCAGCTCATTCAGATGTTTGTTCTCCTAATTCTAAAAAGAAAGACTTACAATAGCCGCTTAGTAGAGAACGGTAGCCCCGTGCAGAATATGTTGGATGCTTATTTTTCAGAACTTATTGCTAACTTTACTGCCAGTCTTTGATGTTATACTTTACCCACTGGAAACAGGTTTGCACTGCCTTCACATTCAAGGAATATGCAGAATTATGGGAATGAGAGACTGCAGCAATATAAAAGGCTATGGGAAGGAGTGCTTGGTTTTTATAAATAGTTGGTGCTGTTATAACACAGTTTACACTGCATGCAGCTGTCTTACAGATTACTAAAATTATTTACTCTACACTTCTTCAGCATAGTGTTTGAGATTCAGGTTTCATCACTGGCTACTCCAGAAGGTATACTCTGGGCAATTTGCTGTGAAATGATGAGGGCTAGAAGAAAGACTGGGAGGGAAAATGGATTGGAAAGTGAACCTGGCAGAAAAAGCCCATTCAGATTATATTGACTCTTCTTCCTTTTTTTTTTTTTTAAAGGGATATGTATTTTTTTTCTTTTGGATCATGCCTACTGAAGATTTGAAATCTCAATAAAAATAACACTTTGTATGATTTAAATTGTAGCTAGTGTAGCACTCATGCTTAAGTAAAAATGAAAATGGGCAGAAGCAAAAACTTTTCATCAATGTAAACTAAATTTCATACAGTATGATCTATCTCTGACCTTAATATTTGCTACATGTTTATTTTACCTTCTAGATTGATACTGATATATTCTTCTTAATACAGCTTGTAATATCAGTTATTACCTTTAAGAAAATCAAGCAGGAGTCAGAGATTTTAAATTGCATTTATATATAATTATTTTCATGGCTATTATATATGTATTATATAAAGTAATTTATGTGCCAATATATAATTTGGAATTTCCTTCATTTTTACAAATTCTGTACTTTTAGGTCAGCTTATTGCATAAAAAAAAATCATAACTTTCTGATTAAATGTCAGAATAAAACATCAAAAGCCAAGATGCTCCCCAAATTTAAGTCAAATTTAACCTAATTGGGGGCAGCGCTGTGGCTTAGCTGGTAAAACTGCCTCCTCCAGCACCAGCATTCCACATGGGCACAGGTTCAAGTCCTGGCTGCTCCACTGTGATCCAGTTCTCTGCTATGGTCTGGGAAAGCAGAAGATGGCCCAAGTCCTTGTGCCCCTGCACCCATGTGGGAGACCTGAATGAAATTCCTGGCTCATGACTTCGGATTGGCACAGCTCCAGCTGTTGTGGCCATCTGGGGAGTGAACTGGCAGATGAAAGACTCTCTCTCGCTCTCGCTCTCTCTGCCTCTGCCTCTCTGTAACTCTGCCTTTCAAATAAATAAATTTTTTTTAAAAAAATAGCAGAATAGCACACCTGTCCATATCCAAACCCAGTGTTTCAAGCCCAGCAGCTTAAAATTTGACATACATTTATACAGATTCATTTCTTTAGCTATTTATGTGAATTGTCAGGCTATTTTTAGAGTCAATCTTAAGCGGCCATTTGAGGGGTGAACCAATGGAAGGAAGACCTTTCTCTCTGTCTCTCTCTCACTGTCTAACTCTGCCTGTCCAAAAAAAAAAAAAAAAAAAAAAGAAAAAAAGAAAAAAAAAAGAAAGAAAGAAAGGTATAAGCTTAATGTAGGCAGATTAATACCTTTAAAAAATAAATTTGGTTGAATGAATGCTAAAAAAAATGCAAACCTTAAAGGAAAATTGTTCTTGTGTTTTCTGAATGAGGAGAAAAAAAATTCAACAAATAAAGAAAAAACAATTTTTAATCAATTTAAAAATTCTTATGTTTATAAATTTAATTTGAAGAGTTAGACTCTTATATAGAAGAATAATATATTTTTGGCCTATCATTAAACATTTTAAAATGCCATTTCTTTCTTTGGATATCACAGTTTTACTGCAAACTGTTTACCCCTCTGAACCACTGAGACTTTGCACTAATGTTTCAAACCAAAACATAATTTACTTGTTAAATGTCACAGGAATGGTTACTTTGTTGATTAATAGTGTTGGAACAAAAAATAGTCAAAAATGTGAAACATAAAATAATAATTATCTCTACTGTCTTGAGTTTTAGTTACTAAAACAACATAAGTTTTCCATTATTTAATTTTAGCTGCACTAAAGCTGGAATATAAAATCAAACATTGCTGATCACATTAAAATTTTATAGTTAACATTTTTTAGATTATGGTTTTTAAATTTATTTATTTGTTCTCAATTGCTAAATAATTTTATGTGTATGTAACATATTTATCTTTCTAGAAAGCTTTCACTTTTATTGTAATCAAGGTGGTTTCAACATGAGTAAGCCAAAAAATTTCAAGTTTTAGGAAATTTTTATAATAGAATCTGAATGGAATTGAGTGTTTAATAGTGAAAATCTGTAGGATTCTTCATCTAGCTAAAATTTCTTAATTCAAGATTACTGGAAGTGAGTATAGACATACAGGTAGATCAATTTGTTTCATTGTGGAATCATTGTAATAGGCTGAACCACACATCAGTAAGGTTTGTCTTATTTTCCGTCTCTGGAGAAAGTAAAAATTAACATTAAAAGCTAATATTGAAAAGTGGTAAGCAAAATACTGATTACTTTTTACTGCTATTCCAAATTAGTTGAATATTCAAGTTTTAGCTAGGCAAATGTATTTCAATGATTTAGTCACGACTTCATCCTCAATGGGTAACTTTCCTGAGTCTTAGGAAGTCGGTTCATGTGAATCCCAGGCTTCGGCTGTCCCTTGATGGGAAGTTGGAGTCATGGTCGGGTCATTGCAGGAAGCTGCGGACCGGGAGCCAGGAGTTGCGGGTTGCCTATGGTCCCTTGAGCTCCAACCTGGAACAGCTGCTGGACACGGGGGCTCAGGAACAGCACTGGCCAGTTGGCGCTGGGTGAAGTCGTTTGTGGAGTTGCTGGCATCCCGAGGGGCTGTGGGTGAGTGTTGGGAGCTTCTTGGGCCTAAGGGAGCCCACCTTGAGGAACACGCCCTGGGTGCTGACTTCCAGGCTGGCCCCCGACGCCAGCATGACTGACTGCCGCCTGTAGCCATCAACAGGAAAATGCTCTAACGGTCCATCCAGCTCTGGTCAGCGAATCTGAGTACTTCCTGGTTCAGCCGTATCCCAGGACCCTGGCGCTGTGGGCCGGAAGCACTTCCACCACATCCGGGTTGGCCTGTTGCACTGCACGGCCACTGCTGCCAGCCCTGGGACCCCGGGGCTCTTGTGCCCTTGAATGTCATCCAGGGCTGGGCCTGGGCCTGCACCCTCAGGTCCAGCTGCACACTATGGCACGTCTGTGGAACATGAAATTGGTGCTCTCAAAGGTGACAAAATGTGGATTCCTGAAGGCTGAAGGCAGACGTGGGGGACCGGCAGGTGCGTCCAGTGCTGGGGGGATGCCTGGGCATGCAGCAGGAACTCTCGGGTGCCCAGAGGCGGCAGTAACAGAAAGTGGTATGCCTTAGGCTGGTTAGGACTTGCTGGGCCCGCAGGGGGCCTGCGGTGCTGGGGTGCGCCGGAGACATGCCCACGGTCCCGCGGGTCCAGGGCACTGGGCTGCATGCAGCACGCACGGTGCAAGGCCCCCGGTGCTAGGTGCTCCCTGTCTCAGCGGTATTCCTCGTGCAAGCAGACGGTGTCGGTCGAAGCCTGGGCCCAGGGGCAAGGGCAGTGGGGCAGCTCTTCTAGGAAAGCGGCTTCTGGTCATCCAGCTTCGCCCAGGCCAGGCACTTAGCTCTAAGTATTTTCTGTTTCACTGATGGCCTGATGAGATTTTTAAGCTAATTTCAATGTGGCCTCATAATATGATTAGTCTGTTACAATCCCACAATATGTGTTGATGTTAGGTTTATTAGCTAGTGTTCTAAATCCGTCTGTATGATGTGTATGCTTCAAAAGATTGTGTATTTTCAATTGTTGGAGATGAAAGCGTCTACCTATTCTGTCAATTTGAACTTAAGACTGTGTGGTGCATATCTTCCACATTGTGATGCATTTTTGTTTTGGTCTCTTAATTACAGGAAGAAGTGTGTTAAAAATCTCTTATAAATGGAATGCATCTGTCAGTTTCTCTTTGAATTCTGTTAATGTTTTTGCTTTCGTATCTTGAGATTAGTTATAATTCTGGAATTGTTATTGTTCTATCTACTAGGCAAGTTTTTTTTTTGTTGTTGTTAGTGACTCAATGTACAGAAATTATTTTTGCCTTGAGTCTATTTTGAAGATTAGCAATGTGTCTATACCAGCTTCCTTTTTGTAATTTTCTGGGATACATTTGCCACATATTGAATGTCAGTTTTTTTGGTACTGTGTTTTAGATTTGATTGTTGTGACCAGTATATAGATGTATATTTAAAAAACCTTCCATACTATTTCATTTATTTTTAACTAAAGGCAACCTTTATTACAGATATATTCATAAGAACTACTTCACATTTATCTTTAATAGTGGTAAAAACATAATATTTAATGTACCCGCACCAGTCTTTAAGTGTTTAATTCAGTAGCTTTATATTCACATTAGTGTGTAACAGTGCTATAGAACTTTTTCTTCTTACAACGCTGAATCTCTATAGTAATAGTAATTTAACATTATTTCTCTTTTTCCACTGAAACCTGTGAACAACTTTTTTTTGCTTCTATGATTTTAACTACTTTATAATGATCATTTGTTTTTTTGTGTCTAAAACATGAGGTTCCTACATGTTTTAGCATATGTCATAATATCGCTTTTAAGACTGCATAATACTCCATATATACCTTTTTAAAAATTTTAAAAAGTTTTGATTAACACATAATTGTACACAAATATAAGGTACAGTGTGATATTCCAATGCATGTATACAATGTATATTGATCAAATCAGGGTAAATTGCATTTTAAGCTCCTTATCAGTTCTTTATGCTTGAAGCTTTAATTTTTTTCTATTTGTTCATAAAATACATAACTGGTTATTATCCACTATAGTCACTTCACTATGTACAAAATATTGGAACATATTTATTGTATCTAACTTTGCTTTTTTTTTTTTTTGCCAGGCAGATTTAGACAGTGAGAGAGAGAGAGAGAGAGAGAGTTATAGACAGTGAGAGACAGAGAGAAAGGTCTTCCTTCCGTTGATTCACTCCCCTAATGGCCGCTATGGCCGGCGCTGTGCCACTCCAAAGCCAGGAGCTGGGTACTACTTTCCAGTCTCCCATGCGGGTGCAGGGACCCAAGCACTTGGGCCATACTCCGCTGTCCTCTCGGGCCACAGCAGAGAGTTGGACTGGAAGAGGAGCAACTGGGACTAGTACCCAGTGCCCCAACTGGGACTAGAACCTGGGGTGCTGGCACCACAGGTGGAGGATTAGCCAAGTGAGCCACGGCGCTGGCCCTAACTTTGCTTTGATACCTGATACTTAACCTCCTTCTATCCTCCTCAATCCTCTTCCCAGTCTATAAAACCAATATTTTACATTCATGATGTTTTTTCTCACTTGCACATATTTGTACGGATTATTTTACTTAACATGATGTCATATTTCCACCAAATTCCTATAAATGATGACTCAATTATTTTTTAAGGCTGAATGATATTCCATTATGTACATATATCACATTTCTTTCTCCATTCATTCATTGATAGGTGCCTAAGTTGATTAAATATGTTAGCTATTGTAAACAGTGCAGTAATAAACATGAGGGTGCAGGTCTCTCTTGATACAGTTATTTCTCTTCTTTTGGCTATATAATCAGAGTGGGATAGATGGATCTTTGACAATTCTATTTTTAGTTGTTTTGAGGAAACAATGTATGGCCATCTCTAATATCTATATTAATTTGTGTTCCCACCAAGAATGTTCTTTTCTGCACATCTTTAGTGACATTGATTGTATTTTTCTTGATAGTAGCCATTCTAACTGGGGTGAGATGATGTCTCATTGTGGCCCAGACTTGCATCTCCCTTATGGCTTGAGCAATTTTCTATATATGTGTTGGCCATTTTCATTTCTTCTTTGCATAAATATCTTTGCATATGATTAATCATTTTAAAACTGTATTATTCTGCGTCTTGTAGGTTATAGAACTTTTTGAATTCCTTATATATTCCTGGTATTAATCCTTTGTCAGATGAATTGTTAACAAATATTTTCTCCCATTCTGTTGGTTGACTCTTCACTCTGTTGATTGTTTCCTATGCTGTATAGAATCTTTTTAGTTTATACGGTTTAATTTGTCTAGATTGACTCTTCTTCCCTGTGCTGTAGGACTTATCCAAAAACCTCATTGCTTATACTAATGTCTTAAAATGTTTCCCGTATGTTTTGACTAATTTCATAATTTCAAATGTTGCATTTAGGTCTTTTAATCCTTTTTGAGTTTATTTTTTTTATGCAGGGTGAGTGACAGGAGTCAAGCTTTGTTTTTCTACATATGTATCCAGAAAGGATGTCCTTTCTCCATTTTGTCAAGCATTAGTTGGCCATAAATATGTGGATTCAATTTTGGAATCTCTATTCTGTTCCACTGATCTGTGTGTTGGTGTTTTTATGCCAGTATCATGTTGTGTTGGTTGATGTAACCCTATTGTATATCTCAAGAAGAGGTATTGTGATGCTTCCAGCGTTTTTGTTGTTGTTGTTCAAAATTGTTTTAAGGTTGTTTTTGCTTCCACATGAATTATAGGATTGTTTTTCTAGTTCTGTCAATAAGGTCACATTGAATGGGTAAATCACTTCAAGGAATATGCACATTTGGATAATACTAAATCCTCTAACTCAGGAATAGGACGTGTCTTTTCTTTTTCTTAATCCTCTTCAGCTTCTTTCATCAGTGTTTTGTAGTTTTCACTGTTGCAGTGCTTTGCTTCCTTGATTAAATTTATCCGCAGAGTTTTTTGGGGCACAGGGATAGATGTTGTTAATAAGATTACTTTCTTGATTGCTTTATCAGCAAATTCTTTACTGATTTTTAAAAGATTACTAGTTTTTGTGTATTGATTTTCTATACAGCATTTTTACTGAATTCATTTAACAGTTCTAATACCTTTAGGTGAAATTTTCAGGTGTTTTTATGTGTAGAATCATATCTGTGAATGGATGGTTTGACTTTTTTAGGATTTATTTATTTATTTGAAAGTCAAAGGAGAGAGTCAGAGAGAGTAAGAGAGAGAGAGAGAGAATCTTCCATCTTCTGATTTACTTCCTAAATAGCTGCAATGGCTGGGCTGGACCAGGCCAAAGCCAGGAACCAGGAGCCTTTTCTAGGTCTCCCACATAGATATAGGGGCCCAAGCACTTGGGCCATCTTCCGCTGCTTTTCCAGGCCTTTAGCAGGGAGCTGGATTGGAAGCAGAGCTGCCAGGATTGGAACCAGCACCCATATGGGATGCCAGCACGGCAGCGGCAGCTTAATGAGCTGAGCCACAGCTCCTGCCCCAAATTACTTCTTTACAACCCTTTCATATGGCTTTTATTTCTTTCACTTTACTAGTTTATGTGGCTGAGTTCTAGTACTGTGTTGTTTATGAGTGGTAAATGTGGACATCCTTACCTTGTTGCAGATCTTAGAGGAAATGCTTTTAACTTTTTCTTCATTCAGTGTGATGTTGGCTGTGGGTTTGTTCATTATGTTTAAGAGTGTTCCTTTTATATTAATCCATTGACAGCTTTTATGATGAAGTGATGTAGAATTTTATTGAATGCATTTTCTTTATATATTGAGATAACCATATGATTTTTGTCCTTCCTATTTTTGTGTAATGTATTATATTTATTGGTTTGTATATGCTAAACTGTCTTTGCATATTTGGACTCAATCCCCCCTGATCACAGTGAATAATCTTATTTTTTATTGTAGCATTCAATTTTCTAATATTTTAAGGGCTTTTAAAAATTCTTTTTTTCACTATCAACTGTGATTCTTTATGACATCATTTATTTATAGTTGAGGGACTGTTCCATTACACTGTTTGCTTTTTATAGACCCTTTTTTTCTCATTTCTTGGGTTCCTATTGTATATGGATTAAGTTCTTTTTTTTTAACTTTTATTTAATGAATATAAATTTCCAAAGTACAGCTTATGGATTACAATGGCTCCCCCCATAACTTCCCTCCCACCCACAACCCTCCCCTTTCCCTCTCCCTCCCCCCTTCCATTCACATCAAGATTCGTTTTCAATTCTCTTTATATACAGAAGATCAGTTTAGCATATATTAAGTAAAGATTTCAACAGTTTGCACCCACATAGAAACACAAAGTGAAAAATACTGTTTGAGTACTAGTTATAGCATTAAATCTCAATGTACAGCACACTAAGGACAAAGATCCTACATGAGGAGTAAGTGCACAGTGACTCCTGTTGTTGACTTAACAAATTGACACTCTTGTTTATGGCATCAGTAATCACCCCAGGCTCTTGTCATGAGCTGCCAAGGCTATGGAAGCCTTTTGAGTTCACCAACTCTGATCATATGTAGACAAGGTCGTAGTCAAAATGGAAGTTCTCTCCTCCCTTCAGAGAAAGATACCTCCTTCTTTGATGACCTGTTCTTTTTTTTTTTTTATTTTTTATTATTTTTTTTGACAGGCAGAGTGGACAGTGAGAGAGAGAGACAGAGAGAAAGGTCTTCCTTTGCCGTTGGTTCACCCTCCAATGGCCGCCGCGGCCGGCGCACCGCGCTGATCCGATGGCAGGAGCCAGGAGCCAGGTGCTTTTCCTGGTCTCCCATGGGGTGCAGGGCCCAAGCACCCGGGCCATCCTCCACTGCACTCCCTGGCCACAGCAGAGGGCTGGCCTGGAAGAGGGGCAACCGGGACAGAATCCGGCGCCCCGACTGGGACTAGAACCCGGTGTGCCGGCGCCGCTAGGCGGAGGATTAGCCTATTGAGCCGCGGCGCCGGCTTGATGACCTGTTCTTTTCACTGGGATCTGACTCGCGGAGATCTTTCATGTAGGGTGTTTTTTTTTTTTTTTTTTTTTTTTTTTTTTTTTTTTTTTTTGCCAAAGTGTTTTGGCTTTCATGCCTGCAATACTCTCATGGGCTTTTCAGCCAGATTGGAATGCCTTTAGGGCTGATTCTGAGGCCAGAGTGCTGTTTAGGATATCTGCCATTCTATGGGTCTGCTGTGTATCTCGCTTCCCATGTTGGATTGTTTTCTCCCTTTTTTATTCTATCAGCTAGTATTTGCCAACACTAGTCTTCTTTATGTGCTCCCTTTGGCTCTTAGTCCTATCATTCTGATCAATTGTGAACAGAAATTGATCACTTTGACTAGGGAGATGGCATTGGTATATGCCACCTTGATGGGATTGAATTGGAATCCCCTGGCATGTTTCTAACTCTACCGTTTGAGGTAAGTCAGCTTGAGCATGTCCCGAATTGCACATCTCTTCCCTCTCTTATTCCCACTCTTATATTTGACAGCGATCACTTTTCAGTTAAGTTTCAACACTTGAGAATAACTGTGTATTGATTACAATATTCAACCAAAAGTATTAAGTAGAACAAACAAAAAAAATACAAAGAGGGATAACATATCAAGTTGTTCATCAACAGTCAGGGCAAGGGATGCTCAAGTCACCATTTCTCATAGTGTTCATTTCACTTTAACAGGTTTTCTTTTTGGTGCTCAGTTAGTTGTCACCTATCAAGGAGAACATATGGTATTTGTCCCTTTGGGACTGGCTTATTTCACTCAGCATAATGGTTTCCAGATTCCTAACAGGGATCACTTTTCAGTTAAAAATTAAACACCTAAGAATAATTGTGTGTTAATTACAGAGTTCAACCAGTAGTACTAGAACAAAAAAAAATACTCAAATGGATAAAGTATTACATTGTACATCAACAGTCAGGACAAGAGCTGATCAAGTCACTGTTTCTCATAGTGTCCATTTCACTTCAACAAGTTTCCCCTTTGGTGCTCAGTTAGTTGTTGCCGATCAGGGAGAACATATGATATTTGTCCCTTTGGGACTGGCTTAATTCACTCAGCATGATGTTTTCTAAATTCCTCCATCTTTTTGCAAATGACCGGGTTTCACTGTTTTTGACTGCTGTATATTATTCTATAGAGTACATGTCCCATAATTTCTTTATCCAGTCTACTGTTGATGGGCATTTGGGTTGGTTGCAGGTCTTAGCTATTGTGAATTGAGCTGCAATAAACATTAAGGTGCAGACAGCTTTTTTGTTTGCCAATTTCATTTCCTTTGGGTAAATTCCAAGGAGTGGGATGGCTGGGTTGAATGGTAGGGTTATATTCAGGTTTCTGAGGAATCTCCAAACTGACTTCTGTAGTGGCTTAACTGTAAGCCAAAATATGTCTTTCTTCCTTAGACGCTCCTCTCAAATATTTTAGGTAAGGTAACGATAAAGCTGAGCAATACAGTCTTAGAGCCCCAAACCCAAGGCCTGAAAAAGATGCATGTCTATTTTGATTATTACATATTTTTTGGTATTGTCAGGTAGAGTACACTGAGGAATATTTAGACTGGCATATCAAACGATTAAGTTTATTAACTTGCAGTTCCCAGGAAAAGAACAACACAAGTTTCAAGGCCAGTGGGAAAGGAGGAGCTAGGAAGAACTCTTGACCACTGATGAAAATGAGGAGAAAGAGGTAGACACCTGTGGGCTGAAGCTTTTATTGGGGTCTAGAACATTACTTAGGTGAGACAAAGCACTTGGATCATCATCCAGTGCTCTCCTGGGCACATTAGCAGGGAGCTGGATCAGAAATGCAGTAGATGGCACTTGAACCAGTGGCCATATGTGATACTGGCATCCCTGGTTATGTCTTAACCTGCTGCACAACAATATCAGTCCCAGATAGTGAGATCTGAAGTCCTACACTCTAAACTTTCTCCATGTTTTTCTTCAAAAAAATTTTAAATTTATTTTTATTTATTTGTTTGAAACACACACACACACACATACACAGAGAGAGAGAGAGAGAGATCTTTAATCAGGATTTGTTATTTTAAGGGAAAAAATGCACAGGAACTTAGGAGTCACTTTTTTGGGTTCACTGGATATAAAACAAAAGTATCACAATTAAGTGATTCAGGGTATGGGGATTTACATACATAGATCACAGAAATAGTAACTGGTTGGAGACCATCTCTGTTATGTAGATTAGTGGTGACAAGCCAGAGATGGTGCAAGAAAATGGATGCTGAAGCTGTGCTATGGTTTGGACTTTGAATTTCTCCAACAGCCCATTCACATGTTAAAGGTGTGGTCTCCAGATTAGTGCTATCCATGGGTAGTGTGGAACTTTTAGGAGATGACGCCTAGTCTGAGGTCCTTAGATTATTGTGGCATGCATGTGCATGGTTGTTCTCTCAGAAGCTTGTTTGATTTGAGCTTGGCGCCACCAAGTCTTTCTATCCCTAGCTCAAGATGAGACAACTTGTTCCATCCAATGCATGTTCCCTGCATGTTGTTTTCTGCCACAAACCAATGGCACTGACTGATCTTGGATTTGAACTTCCAAAACTTTGAGCCAAATACTTTTTCTCTTTATAAAATTAGTTGCCACGAGCAATTAATTGTCATAATGAAAAGCTAATATAAGCAGTATTAATATGAGTTGCAGTTATCAAAACATCCTAACTCAGAGAGTGTAAATTCATCTTTCCTCTACACTTCATTGCAGCTGGGCCCTCTGTGGATTCAATAGTGCTCATCCACATCCATAAGGATAATCTTCTTTACTCAGTCTACAAGCTCAAGTGCTAATCTCTCCTGGAAACACTCTTACAGACGTACTCAGTTTTCTAGCCATCTGGTCATCCTTTAGCCCAGTCAAGTTGCCACATAAATTTAGGATAACACTATGTAATCCTCTTGAAAAATACAGTGTGGTTTTGAAACATTGTAACTTAACTTACTGTAAACTTCTAGCTTGGTGAATGATGAAACTTGCGTATGTGCCCTATCTGTTGTGCCAAAACCAAGCTCATCACATGCACAGCTTGTTAACATGGTCAATAATAATACTGGCATGAGCTTGGCTTTTGACTAATATCAAGTATGGTTCTGTCAAATTTTGTTTACATCTTTTCAGATGAATGGTTAAAAGCAATATGATACAAAGCTTGAATAATCTATGATTATTTTAAAATTTACTGTGTACAAGTGAAATAAGCATCTTTTCATTTGATTATTGTTTATAGCCGTGGCCTATATTTTTGCTGAACTACGGGTTTTTAACTGGTTGAATTCTTTATTTATTAGAGCAATAAGCCTTTGATTATAATGTAAATTAAACATGTATTATCTGAAAATTTAAAAGGAAAGAAAAGAAATAAAGAAGAAAAAAGAAAAGGAAAGAAAGAGGGAAGAAGGGAGGGAGGGAGAAAATAGAGGGAAGAAGAGAAGAAGAGGAGTATAATTAGAATTGTACACATGAACTCTATTAACTCCATTCTCTTTATATTAATTCCAAATTTGTTTAAACTTAAAAAAATTAAAGATTTATTTATTTATTTGAAAGACAGAGTTAAAGAGAGGCAAAGGCAGAGAGTGAGAGAGAGAGAGAGAGAGAGGTCTTCCATTTGTTGGTTCACTCCCCAGTTGGCCACAATGGCCGGGCCAGAGCTGTGCTGATCCGAAGCCAGGAGTTTCTCCCTGGTCTCACATGTAGGTGCAGAGGCCCAAGGACTTGGGCCATCTTCTACTGCTTTCCCAGGCCAATGCAGAGAGCTGGATCCGAAGTGGAGCAGTTGGAATTTGAATTGGCGCTATATGGGATGCCAGCGCTGCAGGTAGCAGCTTTACCTGCTATGCCACAGTGCTGCCCCCCCCCAAATTTCTACAAAATATTGTAACTAATCATAAAATTTTACTTCATGGGTTAATCAGTGCTTTCATTTAGTCTCTGATTTAAGACTCAACAAAAATTATTTTGTGCTGATTATGGTATTGCAAGGTGAAGAAACATGGTAGGAGGCTCTCACTGCATGCAGTAATACCTGCATGACCTGTTGAATGACAACATCTGTTTTACAAAGTCTGTCTATCTGAAAAACTAGTTAATACTGATGTTGCAATGCTTGAATTGAAAATTATCTCCACGTCGTGAAGATGATGATATTTCCTGACAGGGCCTCTGGTCTATGTTTGGTTTGCTGCTTATTATTCAGTGTATATAGAAAACAAATAATCTCAGCACTGTGAAAAAGCTGGAAAAAGGATTATTATGGGGTTGAAAACTCTCTGTTTGGGGATGTTTTGTGTTATCTTTGTCTCTCATATTTATACACCCCTACCGGCCAACATTGAAGAAAGCTGGAAAGTAATGGTCTTGGATACAATTGCTAAAACTTGTACATTCATGGTAAGATAAACACTTTTTTTTTTCCTGGAGATTGAGATACTTGATTAACCAAAAATCAATGTTTTTGACTTTAACAGTATTAATATTATCATTTTTGAAGAATCATTTGTTGTTCATTTTTCTAAACTAAGTTAATCAAATATCATAAATGAATAAAATTTGCTGAATGTGTATAAAAGACAGTGAGAAAAACTTTCTTGTTTTCAAGAAGTTTATGTATAAATGTAAGGTCTCCATATATTGTAATATTCATTAAAGAATGATATTGTTGAAGGGAAAAGCTTTAAGGCTTATTTGATAGCTTGACTTTGACTTGAATTTTCAGTGTCAATCTAAATAATCATCACATATTATGTAGATAATTGTTAAGGATGTTTACACCTGTTTGATGTTAATTTAGGTCTTTTACTATTTCAATGGCTTCCATTGTCCATTTTTAACACTATGTTGCTTAATTTTAGAGATTAATTTACTTTGAATATGTACAGAGAATTATGACTTCATCAAAAGTAACTCCCCTGTAGTTAGAAACTAACATTCTTGAACTCTTCAACTGTATATACATATATATCTCTATATATCCCTCTCTCTATATATATACATGTGCATATAACCCCCCCCCATTCCCCATTATGCTGTAGTTCTTTTTATTAATTTATAGAGGAGAAGAAGGAGATACAAGAAAGTACATGAAAGTGGAAAATAACAAGTATAATGGGAAGCCAGGACTGCTGTATTGAAAAACTCATACTCTTTCTACCAAACCAGTTTGTTCCCACAAAGAGTCTTTGATGACAGTAACAAGAGGCTAAAAGAAGGCAATAATAACAATAGATGCAGAAAAAGAGAGAGGAAACTGCGTTGTAAGAGGGAGAAGCTCTCTCACAATACTTTGAATGAGAAGCACTAGTTCTGTGAAACTACAGCCAACTCTGACTGATGTCTGCCAAGTCTACATCAAAGGCATTAGGGGAAGGGGTTTAGCTTCATGAAATCCTTTTATTTTTCTAGTCACTTCCAAATTGTCACTTTTTTCCATAACAGTGTCTCTCACTAATGCTCTTATTCCTCGATTTAATGTCAGTGAAAGAATATGTAAGTAAACAAATATTAGGTCCACAGAAAACTGCTATGTTATGTTCCTTGATTATTCATATGTATTTAAAACTCAGAGGGAATGATATTGACAATATCATCCAAATAACAACATTATCAAAACATCCAACTCTAAAACTCTACCTTCACTTTCTTTGCTTCAAATAATCTTATCCTTGTCTAGCTGTAATATAATTGTACACTTCATGTATTTGATATTTTATATAGATTAGTTTTTACTTTTAAAGAGATAATAAGAAAAAACACAAAATATTTAAAGATTATTTTAGTAAATTTAAAAGCCTTTGATTGTTCTAGGGAAACAATTTTGTAATTGTCAGGACTAATTTTTCTGACTTGAGTAGTTATGCCAGTACAAATAATAAATTTTTTACATATGACAGGGAAATGAAAATGAGAGTTCCTGGTAAAGTGTCTCGAAAAATACAGGCATTGCTATGAAGTCAGTCATATGTTGTATTGGAAAGCAGAGCTGGTGAAAGAAATTATGTCTAACCATGGGAATTTTACTTAACACTTCATTGTCAATTTTTTACTTATTAAATGGAGACATTAATAATAAATACCGTACAGGATTCATCTGAGAATGAAAGACCATATATGCTAGGAGTGCCTAAAAGAGCACAAACGAGTCTCTAAGCAGTTTTTATTTAATTTTAAAATAAAGTCTTAAATATCTACTTAAAAATGAAAATGCTAGAAATGAGAAACAAGGCATTTGCCAAAAATCTATGTTTTAAATGTCAATTCACCATAAGAAAAATTAAGTAAATTAAATTAGTTACCAAAAATTTGCTGTAAAGATAGTCTGCTTAATTATACTCAATTAGTATAATAATATTCAAGAATTTTCATTAGTGGAGAGTACTTAAAATTTTGAATACTTAGCATGTACCAGACAGTCCTCTCTGTCTAATGAAACTACTAATTTAAACTACATTGCAGCCCACTGAGGGATTTATTATTAGTAATAAAATTAATATTAATATTATCACTGCATAGATAAGGAAAGTGAGGTACGGAGAGAATTCACTAGTATGTGGTAATAAGGGGCTGGTCTAGGAACGTGGGTATAGGTTTGTCTTTCGCCTTCACTGACTGTAACAGTTTATCCATGTTTCTTACCATGAAAGTTTATTGATTAAATGTTCTGCAATATCATGTAAATACCTCAAATTCTTTCCAATAATTATAATGATAAAGGATATTTAACATTATGGACCATGCACGGTTTTTGTTTTGAGTGAACTGCCCAAGAATCTTAGACAAAAGTCCTAGGAAACCTGGTCAGAAATATGAGCTTTCTTCAAATATAGGATTTGTGACAGACACAGGCAAAAGGGATTGATATATCTGGAGTTTTTTTAAATTTATTTATTTTACTTGAAAGTAATATTAAAAAAAGTCAGAGTTCTATCAGCTAGTATTTGCAGACACTATTCTTGTTTATGTGATCCCTTTGGTTCTTAGTCCTATCATTATGATCAATTGTGAACAGAAATTGATCACTGGGACTAGTGAGATGGCATTGGTACATGCCACCTTGATGGGATTGAATTAGAATCCCCTGGTATCTTTCTAACTCTACCGATTGAGGTAAGGGGGGAGAGAATGATCCAGCATGGGAAGTGAGATACACAGCAGACCCGTAGAATGGCAGATGTCCTAGACAGCACTCTGGCCTCAGAATCAGCCCTTAAGGCATGCGGATCTGGCTGAAAAGCCCATGAGAGTATTTCAGGCATGGAAAGCCAATACACTCTGGGGGGAAAAAAAAAAAAACCTAAATGAAAGATCTCCATGAGTGAGATCCCAGTGGAAAGAATGGGTCATCAAAGAAGGAGGTATCTTTCTCTGAAGGGAGGAGAGAACTTCCATTTTGACCATGGCCTTGTCTAAAAATTATCAGAGTCAGTGAACTCAGGGGGCTTCCATAGCCTTGGCAGCTCATGACAAGAGCCTAGGGTAATTACTGATGCCATAAACAAGAGTGTCAATTTGTTAAGTCAGCAACAGGAGTCACTGTGCATTTACTCCTCATGTAGGATCTTTGTCCTTAGTGTGCTATACATTGAGATTTAATGCTATAACTAGTACTCAAACAGTATTTTTCACTTTATGTTTCTGTGTGGGAGCAAACTGTTGAAATCTTTACTTAATGTATGCTAAACTGGTCTTCTGTATATAAAGAGAATTGAAAATGAATCTTGATGTGAATGGAAGGGGAGAGGGAGTGGGTAAGGGGAGGGTTGCGGGTGGGAGGGACGTTATGTGGGGGGAGCCATTTTAATCCATAAGCCGTACTTTGGAAATTTATATTCATTAAATAAAAGTTTAAAAAAAAAAGTCAGAGTTACACAGAGAGGAGAAAAAGAGAGAGAGAGAGAGAGAGAGAGAAAGAGAGAGAGGTTTTACATCTGATGGTTCACTCCCCAGCTGGCCGCAATGGCCGGAGCTGCGCTGATCCAAAGCCAGGAGCCAGGAGCTTCCTCCGGGTCTTACATGTGGGTTCAGGGGCCCAAGGACTTGGGCCATCTTCCACTGCTTTCCCAGGCCACAGCAGAGAGCTGGACAAGAAGTAGAGCATCCGGGTTTCGAACCAGCACCCATATGGGATGCCGGCATTTCAGGCCAGGGCATTAACCCGCTCTGTCACAGCGCCAGCACCATATTTGCAGTTTAAAATCAGGAAACTTGGATCATTAATAGTGTGTTCACATGATGATACTTAAAATTTGGGGTTAAGTAAAATGAACTATAAAACATAACAGCATGCCTACAAAAAGAATTATAATACTTGGATATTTTTCAATAGAATTGTTTAATGAAGAAACAATCAGTAGTCAGAAACATCTAGAAAAGATGATTTTTGATAAAGTATTTTTAAATTTACTTTTTATTTGAGAGGGAGAGTGTGAGGGAGGGGGGAAGGTAGGGAGTGAGGGGGTGAGAGAGAGAGAGAGGGATAGATCCCTGTTGCTGGTGCATTGCCCAAGTGTCTGTAATGGCTAGGCAGAGGCTGGGAGCCAGGCACTTAATCCAGACCTCTTGAATGGTGGCAGGGACTCACTCAGCTGCTGGAGCCATCATCTCTGCTTCCCAGGTTGAGTATTAACAGGAAGCTGCAATCTGAGCAGAACTGGGAGTTGCACTCAGGCACTTTTGACATGGGATGTCAGATCTCTTCACCACTAGTCCAAACCTCTGTCCCTAAGACGGTTTTTGAGTTAGATAATTTTTAATCTAAAATAAATAAATAAATATTTAAAATTTTCAAAGGAATCAAGGTTATATAATAAGAACTTCAGAGATTTATTTGCAAATAAGGTTTATAAACATTGTATTTCTTCATGTATGTGTTTCTTCTGTTTACTTCCTTTTTTGCTTTCTCTTTATTTTAATGTTATGTAAAGATCCACGTGTTCAATTTTGTTTGTTTTTACAGGCCATATGTTTTGAAAATATAGGTATCATGAGATATGAAGAGTTTATTTCCATGATATTCCATCTGGATTATACTGAACCACAGTCAGATGAGTACGTCACAGTGACTGATACTACATTTGTTGACATCCCAGTACGTCTGTACGTGCCGAAGAGAAAGTCAGAAACCCCAAGACGAGCTGTAATCTATATTCATGGTGGTGCTTTCTGTTTTGGAAGCTTCAGTAAGTTCATTATATAAGGAAAAAGTATAACTCATTGTGTTTTTGATACAGGAAACATTTTATATAAATATACATGCTTAAACATGCATACACTATGTTCATGTGGACACATTTAAATATGATTATAAATATTATAATTCTAAGGGAAACATAATCATGCACATAAATATAATTTGCCAGTATCATGAAGATTTTGAATATACTTTTGTTTTGTTCAGCATTTTATTCTGTGCTTTCATATTGAATAAACATGCTCATATATCAAAGGAAAATAAGGCATGAACAAGTCAGTTACTAAAACATTTTTCTTTTTAATCATAATATATTGATAAATAGGGGCACTGAAGTGATACAGATGTTTTAAAAATCAAATCAGAAATATATTAGTTACTACAAAGGGAATTTTGCATTTACTAATAACAATAATATTAATGGTGGCTGTTTAGAATGCTGTGGCTCGTCTTGAATCTAAGAGGAAAAAACAAAGTAGAGTATCACAATAATAGACCCTTCCCGTGAAGTATAGGGTGTCTGCTTGCCTCCAGTGATGATTCTACAAGACTATGTTGCAAAATAAAAAAAAAAATCAATAAAATTATCCTTATTAAAACTTTGGAGAATTCAGTCATATAGTGATGCTTGCATATAGGCCACTGTTTTATCTAAGAAAATAATAAAATTAAACAAATAAATGGAATTGATGAAGGTCAACAAATAATAAATGAAACTGAATTGAAGTCACTCTGTATTTCTCTAAGTCTCATTTAGTTAAAAATTGCTTGATAATCTCATAAAGATATGGGTACTATAGCAAGCTGTACTTAATCAAATATTAGTGTAGAATAGATTAATGTACAAAATGCCAACTTGGTTAGGCTGCAATTCTGGCTTTCTAGTTTTCTCCTACCCAGTTTTCTAACAGCTAACATGAAAAACAAATATAATCAGTTATAGAGCACATTTATGTCCCTTGCTTGGTTTGGTTTGTACAGTCCTGAAACAAATTAGAATCATGTTACACTTGCCAGACTATTTTATCAGTTACCACTCAAAGTTCACAGAATAGGAAGGTAGAAAGCAATACAAGAACAATTACCAGGCAAAGGGAGAATGCCAGGAGGAAATAGGGATGCTACTCTATCTCACATATATTTTATTTTTTAGAGTCCTCAAAGCAAAAAAACAAAGTAAAACAAAACAAGCAAACCCAAATAACAAGAAAATGTAAAAGTAGATAGATTCTAAGACTGAAATAAGAAATTCAGCTCTTTGTTACAAAAAGACTTTCTACTACATGAAGAGCATCTTAAAACACCCTTACAATGAGCTATTAATTTTTATGATAATCCTCATAAGTACAGGCTAACAGATTGACACAAAGACATGTAGTTAGTGAAAGCAGTTCTAGGCGTAGATAATGTGATGCAGTAAAGATAAAGACCCTCTTTGGGACATGCACTTGAAAGGTGAATTTTATAATATCTAGAGAAGTGTGTGTTCTGCTGTGTTCTGTATATCTTGAGGAAATCCTCATTAAAAGAGTTTTCCTTTTGAACAACTCTGAAGGAAACCGAGAAAGTGAATTCTATAGCACATACTGTGACAAGGAAGGGGAGATCAGTCATCTCCAGCCTGTAAGGGCTAACGCCCAAAGACAGAGATTCACGAATTTTAGAGGCTCAGAAACAGCTGGTAGGGTGAGTTATGCAGATCAAGAATTTTTGATTCAGTAAATCAATGGCGGAGCCAGAGAATTTGCATTTCAAATTAATTTCCAGTTGTTGCTGGTCGTAGCACCGCTGTGTAACTGATGTCTTGCTGTGTTTGGCTCAGCAATCCTGCTGGTTATTGCTCTCTTTATTCTACCCTCACCTATAGTTTAAAAAGAAAAGAAAAGAATGACGTGCTGTCTATACTTACTCTTCATCAATATCTTAAATATCCTTCTGCCCCCAAATTCTCTCCCTTGCGTGGTTCTGACTTTTGGAACTCTACTCTAATCCCTCATTCTGCAATTACCCTCATGCTATTGGCATGCAGGTCTCTCTCCTCTGATACTGTTCTTGAGTTTTGAATCAAACATATACAACCAATTAGATGTGTATGTCTATATGGACCACAGACCACAAACCACTTGAGCTTAAGTATGACCAAATACAGTTTATCTTATGTCCAAACAGTCTTAAGGAAATGAAAACCCACCATTTATCAAAACCAACATATCAATCTCGTGAATGTTCTTAGTGACAATTGTTTATTGTTCTTTACTGTTTCTTAGTGCCCGCACTCAATTAGCATATCTCGTTTATTTTCCTTCCTAACAGTTTGACTTTATATCCATAATTTAGTACTTCATCTTGCACAGACACCTTTTCTTGATGTCTCCACTGCCTCCCTGTTCAACTTTGCTTCATCCACTACTTTCAACAATACTGAGTTACTTTTAGTTCCCTAAAGACTTCATGCATTGTCCTTTCTCCCTGCAACGGTACTTATTTTAGAACATCTTTCATATTTTACCCCCAGAAGATGACTCACCTGTTACCTTCAGATAAAATCTGTTTTTTTCTCATGTGTACATCTGTGTGTCTGTGGGCGTGAGATCTCTGGCTGTTTTCTGCTGTTTGCAATTTTCAATTTATCTTTTTTTTTCTTTTGTTCCAGTATTTCTTCCTTCTTCTTCTTCTTCTTTTTTTTTTTTTTTTTTTTGACAGAGAGAGAAGTCTTCCACCTGCTGGTTCACTCCCCAGATGGCTGCGCGGCCAGAGCTATGCCGATCTGAAGCCAGGAGCCAGGAGCTTCTGGGTCTCCCTGGCGGATGCAGGGGCTCAAGGACTTGGGCCATCCTCCACTGCTATCCCAGGCCATAGCAGAGAGCTGGACTGGAAGAGGAGCAGCCAGGACTAGAACTGGCACCCATATGAGATGCCAGCGCTTCAGGCCAGGGCGTTAACCATTGTGCCACAGTGCCGGCCCCTAAAATTTCTTTTAAAATTAAGAAATCTAGGAAAATTTGGCTTTGGTAGTTTTTTAAATATAATTCCTTGGTTCTTGTTTTATCAGCATTTATCCTAATATCTTCTTGTTTCTAACTTGTTCCTGCACATGCTACACATTCAATGAATGGGCATGGAATGAAGGAAAAACATGACCGTAGATTACATCAGCAAATACTGTGTGAGTTGGGACACTTTGAGATAAGAATAAAACACAAAAAAAATCTTGATTTGATTTTAGTTGTAAGGTAATTTAAAAATAATTTGGATGTAAAAATAAAGACACATATAATCATTGAAATATAATCATTGAGGGGCTTTACAAATGAAGGTCAAAGGGCCAGAACTGTGGTGCAGTTGGTTAAGCACCGACTTGGGACAGCTGCATCACACATCAGTGCTTGTTTGATTACTGGCTACTCAGTGCTTCCAATCTAGCTCTCTCTAGTTTGCCTAGGAAGCAACAAACAATGGCTGAAGTAGCTGAGTCCCTGTTACCCACATGGGAGACCAGGATGGAGTTCCTGCTCCTTGCTTTGACTCTGCTCAGTCCTGGCTCTTGCAGCCATCTGAGGTAGTGACCAGTGGATGGAAAATCTCTTTCTCTCTCTCTCCCTCTCTCTCTGTCACTCTTGCAAGTAAATAAATAAATCTTTAAAAATTAAATGTAAAAGATAGAGTGCTTTTACATCTTGCACATTTTGGTCTTTATCTGTGTATTGCCCTCCCCTCCCCAAATTATCAATTCAACATTTAATGGAAACGTTCTTTTTCTTTTGTTTACAGATTTATTTATTTATTTAAAAGGCATTTACAGAGAAAAGGAGAGACTGAGAGAAAGATCTTCCATCTGTTGGTTTAGTTCCCAAGTGGCCAAAACTGACAAAGCTGGGCTAACCTGAAAACAGGAGCCAGGAGCTTCTTCTGGGTCCCCCACGTGGGTGCAGGGGCCCAAGCATGTGAACCATGTTCTGATGCTTTCCCAGGAGCATTAGCAGGGAGTGGGATAGGAAGTGGAGCATCTGCATCTTGAAATGGTGCCTTATGGGATGCTGGCGTTGACAGGCAGTAGCATTGCTGGCTACACTACAGTGCCAGCCCTGGAAATATTATTTTTCTAACTAAAAGACTAAGTGATTTACTTTTCTGTTTTCCAGGTTGTTATGCACCAAATATTAAGTTTGATGTATCTAACTTGAAATTTTGTCAATGTGCCAGAGAAGCCTTAAAAAAGTTTGGAAATTGATCATAATTCTAGAATTCTCTGAATTTCTAGGGTCTTGTATAAAAAAGAAAGCAGTATCAGATGTCACATAATTTGCTAAGGTGCTTTGGCCATGGCACTGGTAAATCAGATTTTTGGACACTTGGGGAAAGATGTGGAGTGTGTCTGTATGTATGAGTATTGGGAGACAGTCAATGGCTTGTATGCAAACATCCCAAGACTCATCTGTACATCTAAGACTTACATTGGTTTGGAACAGGCTTTCTCAAAAGCTAGTTGCTGTTCCTAAGCTTCTGCCTTAATACTAAGTTTATTTTGGCCATTTCCTATTGTGGCATATTGAAAGAGAATGGAAGTTTTGAGGAATTATGTTATTGACCACTGTTGTTTTAGGGAGTCAATACCTACTGTTAAAGATGCCTTGCAACTTAAAATTGGGTCTTGTTTTAATAAATCTATTGTGAACTGAAAATAAGTAAGTCAAAACTGTAGTTAATACATGTGACCTACCAAACAACAGCTTCCTACCTTAAGTGCTCTTAACACTTGCATTAGCTTACAGTTCTATCTCAAGGCAGAAATCTAAAAGCATATTGCTAGCTCGGGAAAATTAAAAATTTGCAGTACCATTTCTTTGGAATGCTTATCACTTATGCAGCATGGTAAAGTAAAAACATAATAAGTTAAACTGTATTAAGTCAGAAATCATTTATAATTTTTTTCCTGAGTTTAGAACCAAATGAAAGATTATGCACAGAATTCAAGTTAATGAAAGTCAAAATATTATTATTGTTGTTTCCAGTGAAAGTTTTGGAGAAAACATATGTAGGTGCTTGGCATGTCATGTTTTAGTTACAGAGATTAACCAGTCACTGTGGTCTACCCTACTGTCCAATTACACACACACTCCCTATGGAACTTGCTGCCTAGAGTTGCAGAAAAATAGAGAATGCAAAAGGCCACAGAGGCACTGGAGAAGCGTTGTTGTGTACAGAGAGCTGATGCCAAAGAAAAATTAAAATGAGCCGAGACTAATTTTTCTCCCTTAAATACTTATTTGCAAAGTCATCTTTCTCCTCTGGAGAGAGTGACTGGCAATACTAGGGTGAGCAGACCATGTGATGTTAATTCTAGTCCCCCTCATTGAAACAAGAGTGTGAAATAGAGATTCCTGTGAAGTGCTCACATTTCTTTCTCTGTTTATAATTATAATTGAAGGTTTTTTTTTATTTGAAAGTATTATTTTGACTTTTGTTTCTTCATTTCAGAGCAGACGGCTCTCGACTTCCTAAACAGATGGACGGCAAAGACACTAGATGCTGTCGTCGTAGGAGTAGAGTAAGAGAATGTTTTCCTTTGGCAACTTTGATTTTTACCTTCATCCAATAGAGGTTTTATTTTAAATCAAGTCAGATATGCTTCAAATATGATTTTAAAAAATTAGTTTGTTTCCTCATTACCATTGTGACATAGACTGCTCCTTGGAAGGGTCCAATAACCAATTATTCTCCCAGAAATGTGGGAATCTCCCAGTTATACCCAAAAGAGTTTTCTTGGAATAACTACTGCTCTAACTACATAAAATTCAAATGCTATAAGTCTCTAGTTGTGTAACACCTGGACAACAGAAAGTAAATTAATCATTATGCATTTGGGATATTGAGTCATATTTTGGCTGGTAAGAAAATGCTTAACTTAAGAATAATTCTTGTTTGGAATGATGTAGGTGATAAAGATTAGGACTAGCTGAGAATATTAAGCCATGCTTAAGAAAAGTGGTTTTATACTTGGATTTGTCTAGAATATACCAGAGTGTCTTAAGCTGGAACAGTAATTTCATATCCATACTAGTATACTTTGGATTTCTGAGATCTAGGATAAATTAGGATATCTGCCATCCTCTGGAAGAATATTTTCTTCTACATTTTTCTACTCCATAAAAATAACAATAATTACAAAAATATTACAGATTTCTGATACAAAAAATTTTATAAGATTTAGCGGTTTTGGTTCTATTTATTTATGTATTTTTTAACTTGGAAGTTATAGAAGGTTAAAAAGAGTTAAGATTTAATCACTTAAATAGAATGTTTGCTTTTATATTCATTATACTTTTATCAGAAGGGCACCTAAAAGAACTTCAACCTTTTATCATTATCACCATTGTGTATTTTAATTTTACCTGTTTTAATACAGTGATACAATTTTTCCTGCCTTATATAGTATGAATCCTTACAAATTTTGTTGATATTTATTCCTAAAATACCTTAAATATGGTGCATTTCAAGTAATGCACACAACATATCTAATGTTCCAGATACATCTATATATGTTTTACATTTTATTTAGAACTTTCTAGATACAATTTATCATAGAATTCTTTTTTTTTTTTTTTTTTTTTGACAGGCAGAGTGGACAGTGAGAGAGAGAGAGACAAAGAGAAAGGTCTTCCTTTTTGCCCTATTTATTTATTTATTTATGCCCTATTTATTTATTTATTTATTTATTTTGACAGGCAGATTGGACAGTGAGAGAGAGAGACAGAGAAAAAGGTCTTCCTTTGCCGTTGGTTCACCCTCCAATGGCCGCCACAGCCAGCGGGCTGTGGCCGGCGCACCGCGCTGATCCGATGGCAGGAGCCAGGTACTTATCCTGGTCTCCCATGGGGTGCAGGGCCCAAGGACTTGGGCCATCCTCCACTGCACTCCCTGGCCAGAGCAGAGAGCTGGCCTGGAAGAGGGGCAATTGGGACAGAATCCAGCGCCCCGACCAGGACTAGAACCCGGTGTGCCGGCACTGCAAGGCAGAGGATTAGCCTATTGAGCCACGGCGCCGGCCTATCATAGAATTCTAAGAACTCTATAGCCAATATTTAATATCAAGTATAAATATTAATAGATTTTATCACCCTGAAGAAAATAATACTTCAGCTCTGAGAACAGGCTAACAGAGTACAATTCTGGCTTTACTGACCCACATATATTAGGGAAATATCCATTAAAAATAATTGGATATAACTTGCTTTAAAAATTCATTGAACAGAAACCGGCAAAATCCCTAGGCTATTTTAGTGTTATTTGCATTTCAATATTTTAATTTAGATTTCAATTATTCAATTATTCATGTATGTGTTGCCATCTTGTAGAATTTTTATCTTAATGTCTTTGAAATATAGTACATTTGGCTAGAATATACACTGAGATCTGTTGCCTTTAAGCAAATTCTTGATACTTTTTAAAAAATTGATTTCCAAAATGCTTGGATCACCTGTTATACTGAGAACATGATGTAAGTTATAGAACATCTCCAATCCAAAATGCGCTTGGCCTAGGTTTTTGCTTACAATACCCAGGGAGATCATACCACTCCCATGAATCTGCTTACACAACACCATTCATGGACTTTAGGTACAAGACTGAAAAACATGTTTCACTTTCAATTCAATATTTTAAGCAAGTAATATTAGTAGAAAATTCATACTTTGTTTTAAAGCGATTGAACAATAAGTGTTAAATTGCATTTATTTGGTCACTGAGCACCGTTTGAACAGATGCAAACCTAATGTTTCATTGTTCTTTTTTGAAGCTATAGACTAGCTCCTCAACACCACTTTCCAGCACAGTTTGAAGACTGCCTAACTGTAGTCAAGTATTTTCTTCAGGATAAAATTCTTACAAAATATAGAGTGGATCCTACCCGAATCTGTATTTCAGGAGACAGTTCTGGAGGTGCGTTAACAGCAGCAGTGACTCAAAAGGTACATTATTTTTGTGTTCAGCAAAGGAGGTAGAGGTTGAGGCTCATTTCTCATTTCCACACAGATATCTAGTTCTTATGGCGCCAGTAGTTAAAGACCATCCTTGCCCATTGAATTACCATGGTACTTTGTAGAAATTCTATTGACCATAATCTTTTTCTGAATGTTCCTTTTCCATTGACCTGTATGCTTATCTTATGCCAATACTATGCTGGATTCAACTGTTTTTTAACTTATTTATTTTTATTAGTATAGAGCGAACAGATTTCATGTATTTTATAATTACAATTCTAAGAAGATAACTCTACTCCCCTCTCTCCCATTCTACCTTCCTCAATCTCCTGCCTTTCTTCCTTTATTTTTTTCTTTAATATTTGCAAAGATACTTCAGTCCACTCTATAACCAAAGGCTTAATTCACCATTAACCATAATATTCAACAAGTTAAAAAATGGGAAGACCATGGTTCCACAGGAATATAAACAAGGGATAAAAATAACAATCATATCACAAGATGTTGTTTTATAATTTTTAAATAACCTATATTAGCTATCACATATCAGAGAAAACATGATATTTGAATTTTTAGATTGAGAGGCTAATTTCACTAAATATAATGGTTTCTGGTTGCATCCATTTTGTTTCAAAAGAAAGGATTCCACTCTTTTTTATGGATGAGTAGTATTCCATAGGGTATATATTTATCACATTTTCTTTACCAGTCACCCATCGATGGACAATTGGGTTGATTTCATATCTTAGCTATTGTGAATTGAGCTAAAAAAATGGGCGTACAAATAACTCTTTCATATACTGATTTTATTTCATTGGGGTAAATTCCCAGGAGTGGGATGGCTGGGTCATATAGTAGATCTACTTTTAGATTTCTGAGGAATCTTCATACTGTCTTTGGTAATGGTTGTACTAGTTTACATTTATACCAATAGTGCATTAGGGTACCTTTTTCCATGCATCCTTATCAGTATTTATTTTTTGGTTTTTGGATGATGGCCATTTTAACTGGGGTGAGGTGAAACATCATTGTGGTTTTTATTTTCACTTCCCTGATGATTAGTGACCCTGAGTAATTTTTTATGTCTGTTGGTAAGAATGTAAAAGATCTCTATAATGAAAATTATAAAACATTAAAGAAATAAATAGAAAACACACACAATAATGGAAAAATCTTCCATGTTCATGGATTCTAAGAATGGATACCATCAAAATGTTGACACTATTTTATCTATGCAAAACGTCCATACAAAATGATTTAAAGATTCAATGTGATCCCAATCAAAATACTGAGGATACTCTGCTCAGACTTAGAAAAAGTGATGCTAAAATTGATGAGAGACCTTAATAGATGAAGCAACCTTAAAAACAAAGACAAAACTGGAGGCATCATAATACCAAATTTCAAGATATTTCACAAGGCAGTTATAATCAAAACATTCTGGTACTGGCATAAAAATTGATATGTAGACCATTGGAATGGAATAGAAAACCAAGAAATTAATCCCCTCAACTACAACCAACTGATTATTTGACAGACAAGCTAAAATCAGTCCCTAGAGAAAGGACAATGTCTTCAACAAATGGCACTGGGAAAATTTTATCTATGCATGCAGAAGTATGAAATAAAACCCTGACCTTACACAGTATGCAAAAATCAACTCAAAATGGATCCAAGAATTAAAGATGTAAATCTACAATCTGATATCATCAAATTACTAGAAAAGAACTTTGGGTATACTCTGCAAGACATTGGCGTAGGCAAAGACTTCTTGGAAAAAAACCCAGAAGAACAGTCAATAAAAACAAAAATAGTCAAATAAGATTATGTTAAGCTAACATTATTCTGCTCTGTAAAGGAAACACTCAACAAAGTCATAACTGATAGAACAGCAGAAAATATTTGCAAACTATGTGATGGATAAAGCACTCTGGCCTCAGAATCAGCCCTTAAGGCACTCAAATCTGGGTAAAAAGCTCATGAGAGTTCCTCAGGCATAGAAAGCCAAGACACTGTGGCAAATAAAAATGACCTAAATGAAAGATCTCTGTGAGTCAGATCCCAGACGAAAGAATGGGCCATCAAAGAAGGAGGTATCTTTCTCTGAAGGGAGGAGAAAACTTCCACTTTGACTATGGCCTTGTCTGAATAAGGTTGGAGTTTGTGAACTCAAGAGCCTTCCATTGCCTTGGCAGCTCAGGATAAGAGCCTCAGGTGAATACTAATGTCATAAATAAGAGTGTTAATTAAATCAACAATGGGAGTCACTGTACGCTTGCTCCCCATGTAGGATCTCTGTCTTTAATGTGTTGTACTATGCAAATTAATGGTAAAACTACTACTCAAACAGTACTTTATACTTTGTGTATCTGTGTGGGTGCAAACTGTTGAAATCTTTACTTAGTATATACCAAGTTGAACTTCTGTATATAAAGATAATTGAAAATGAAAAAAATTAATAATCCAGGACCTATAAAGAACTCAAAAAATTGAACAACAACAACAAAGCCAATCCAGTTAAGAAATGGGCAAAAAAGGGGCTGGCTCTGTGGTGCAGTGGTTTAAAGCCCTGGCCTGCAGTGCCAGCATCCCATATGGGTACCTGTTTGAGTCCCAGCTGCTCCACTTCTGATCCAGCTCCATGCTAATGTGCCTGGGAAAGCAGAGGAAGATGGCCCAAGTCTTTGGGCTCATAAGCCACATGGGAGACCCAGAAAAATCTCCTGTCTCCTAGTTTAAGATCGGCTCAGCTCTGGCCATTGCAGCCATTTGGTGAGCAAACCAGTAGGTAGAAGACCTCTCTCTCTCTTTCTGTGTGTGTGTGTGTGTGTGTGTTTGTGTGTGTCTACCTCTCTCTGTAACTCTGTCAAAAAATAAAAATAAGTCTTTAAAAATTAAAGAAATGAACAAAAATTTTTCAAATGATGAAATTCAAATGGACTACAGACACATGAAAAACCACTCAGGATAACATGCTCCACTGTATTTTTTATTTGACATTGAAATCTTCATTTCTAATATTTCAGTTTGAATTCTCCTCACAATCTCAGTCTCATGGATGATTTTTCTTTGATGTCGTGTGTGGATTTCTTTTAAAAAAGATTTATTTATTTATTTGAAAGTCTGAGTTACACAGAGAGAAGGAGAGCCAGAGAGAGATAGAGGTCTTCCATCTGCTGATTCACTGCCCAGATGGCCACAACTCTGCTTCTTCTGGGTCTCCCACGTGGATTCAGGGGTCCAAGGACTTAGGCCATCTTCTACTGCTTTCCTAGGCCATAGCAGAAAGCTGGACTGGAAGTGGAGCAGCTGAGACATGAACCAGTGCCCATATGGGATGTCGGCACTGCAGGTGGCAGCTTTACCTGCTATGCCACAGCGCTGGCCCCATATGGATTTTTTTAACTCAGGAATTTGCTTCTCATTGCTTCTGAGTAATCCTATCATTAATCTTTTGAATTCCTTTTTAGGCATTTCATCCATCTCTTTGTCTTCACATTCTAATATTGTATTGTTGCTGTGTTCCTTTGTGGGAGTCATATTGTCTTCCTTATTCTTGTTTCTTGAGTTTCTGTGTTTATTTTTAGGCATTTGTGGAAGTTCTTTCTGTTTTTCTCCTCCAATGGCTTTTTTCCTTTGAACTATGCCTCTGTGACTTAGTTTAGTGTCTGCTGTTTCAGCGAGTACCCAGAGGCATGTGCTGGGTGTGGCCAGGGAGTTCTTATCAGTGCTCCAGAGTGGGGTGAGTATCCAGGCTGGTACCCAAGTTGCATGTGGTAGGTCACCTCTATTGTCAGCAGGGAAGAAGATATGATCTCCTCTGTTGATATAATCACACCCTCACCTCCTCTCTTCCAAGGTGATCAATGCCCTGGGTTAGCCCCCAGTGGATGCAACACTCACCCGTGCTGTCACATGAAGGATATTTGCAGTCCTTGTGTGAATGTGGATCCTGCTACAGTGACCCACCTCAGACAGGGAGCTCTGAGTGTGTGGACCTGGTTGCCCAGTGACCTATCTATACTCTATGCCCTATGATGCAATCACAGAGTTCCCACAGTCTCAACACACAAAACTCCCACAATGACAGGGTGGAGAGGCACCCACTAGCCCACCCCATCCTCTGAGAGGCAGACATTCCCAGAGCCAGCTGCCTGTGTATGCTCTGCCTTGGCAGTTTAAGCCCTAGAACCTGTGATATGTTGAGAAGCAGAGGGCACCTCACAATCCTACATGAGTGCCCACCCCCAGTAAATCCTCCCAGCCTGACTCTCAGTGTGGAACACCAGTTTTCCCCTCTGGTAAAATCCCTGGGTCACACACATGTACCTGACCTGCTGCAGCTACTAGTGGTGTCAAGATGGCACCTTGGCCCCGCCAGTAGCTGGGTGCACACACATGAACATCTATTGCCATTACTGATGTCAAAGTGGTGCCCTCTCACAGCCAGTCCCCAGATGCCATTTGTGGGGGGGATGAGGAGAAAGAAACATACTCTTTTTTTGCTGGGTTAGGTGGTACACTGTCCTCTTAAGGGTTCCAGGCCGGACTCAAAGATGGCATACTCCACTAGGCAAGCTCTCCAGCTACATTGCCAGTGGCATGGGCTACTTCAGGCTGCTCTCACTTTGCTTTACAAAGGTGGCACTTCCTCTGGCTAGTTGCTGCATATCCAGACCATCCACGCTGATCCATGGCATTTCTCTTCCCTCTGTAAAATTTCCACTGCAGATTTCTCTCCAACTCTCCCCTGGGAATGCACTCTCTTCACTTTTTAGTTATTGTTTCCCCTCGCCTAAAGCAGTATGTCCTTTCCCTATTCCATCATCCTGGAATCCCAGAGTAGGATCACAGCATAAGTAATTAAGCTAGACTTTTTAGGAACTTCATCAGTTTTTCTACTATGGTACCTTTTGGGTTCCAATCTAGATTTTCATGTTGCATCTAGTTGTCATATCTCACTAGTCTCCTTTAATTTGTGACAGTCTGCTTGTATTTCATTACCTTTCATGGCCTTAATGCTTTTTAAGAATGCTGTTTATTTTCTTATATTTGCTCATTATATCAACTTTCTCCACTTTTTAAAGAGAGAAGTGTGATGAAGCTAGTATTCTTCATTCTTTTTTTGGAGGTGGGAAGCTGCTCTGTACTTTAAGTAATATGACTCAAAGTCTTCCTCTGTGGAAGGAGAAGCCGCGGCCGCCCCCCTACCTGGGTCCCAGCCCCTCAGATGGCTGCCTGGCTTTCTAGAGCCCACCTGGCTGGCAGGGCCCCTGTGCCTCGCCCAGCCACACCACTTCTATGAGTCAGGGGAGGAGCTGATGTGCCCTGGGGCTGTGGCTGCTGCCTGTCTCTGCGGCCTGGAGCCAGCTCATCCCCTGCTCTACAGCCGCATGGCACCTCCACCACCGCCCACTGTGGCCCAAGGAACCCCTCACCTCCTCTGCAAGACCCCACTGGGAGCCCTGTTGGGGGCACCACCTCCACTTGTACTAGAACCCCAGCCCGGTTCCCCACCCAAGGCCACTGGCCCTGCACAGGCTGACAGGTGAGGGAGAGGAGAGCCAGGGGCAAAGCTCCATCCCCCCTTCCTTCCTTCCTTTGGACAAAGTCCTAGGGCTGAGTTTTGTTTTTTTTTTTTTTTGGCAGAGTTACAGACAGTAAGAGAGAGACAGAGAGAAAGGTCTTCCTTCCATTGGTTCACTCCCCAAATGACTGCCATGGCTTGCGCTGTGCCAATCCGAAGCCAGGAGCCAGGTGCTTCTGGTCTCCCATGCGGTTACAGGGGCCCAAGCACTTGGGCCATCCTCCACTGCACTCCCAGGCCACAGCAGAGAGCTGGACTGGAAGAGGAGCAACCGGGACTAGAACCTGGTACCCATATGGGATGCTGGTGCTGCAGGCGGATGATTAACCAAGTGAGCCATGGCCCTGGCCAGGGCTGAGGTTTTAAGCCAGGTCTGGAGGGCAAAGGTTGTGACCTCAACAGCCACCTCTGAGGTTATGGAACCCAGGAGCAGAAGCTGGAACCCCCAAGGAGAGCACAGGTCCCATGGACCGTGGGGTCACTGGGAGGGCAGCAGTGACCAGCTCCTTGAGAGAGGGGTGAGTGTCTGTGTGTGTACATGACAGCAAGGTCCAGAGTTCAGATCCAGATTTCCCGAGGTGCACCATTGCCCCTTCAGGGCCTCTAGGCCCCTGGGCTGCCTCCCCAAGAGCTCACTAAACCACAGGCCATAGTGCCCCCCTCTTCTCACCTACCACACATGTCCTCATGCCCTCCTAGGGCTGCAGGAGGGGGCTAGAGAAGGGAGGTCCCATGTACATATTTATCACCCCTTTTTCATAGCCCCCCAGATCTTTCATACATTTTTGCAGGGGTGCCACTCTCAACGATCCTCTTCCTGGTTAAATAAATCCTCAGACGGGTGCTGTGAAGAAATAAAAAGCAAAATATCAGTCCAGATACCTCTCCATCTGTCAGTTTTTCCATTTACTTCCTCTGAAGTATTAAAAAAATACTAAATTAGAGCACTTAGAAATTTATAGTTCACACATACATATATGTATATGTACACATATTCACATTTATATACATATGCACATACAGTTATATCCATGTATAAACACAGTTATATGAATATCTACTCATATATACGAACATGTACACACATATACATATACATGTACATGTACCTATATCTATCTATCTGTCTATCTATCAATCTATGAGGCTTACAAAAACTTTGTAGAATTAAAAGGTAAGTTTATTTTGGGCAAAAACTTTTAAACCCATGCTTACCAGGGGGTATTTCAGAAGTTCATGAAAAATGTATAATAAAAACAAAACTATGTGTGAATTAAAAAAAAACTTTTGGACTAAAATAAGCTAATCTTTTAATACCATTTTTCTATTGGCTTTTTGGTTAATTGATTTATTTTTTAGGGAATACAAATTTCATAAGTAAACTTTTAGGAATATACTTATTCTTCCCACCATACCCACCCTCCCACCCAGCCTTACACCCTTTCTCCTCCCTCTCCCCTTCCCAGTCCCATTCTCCATTAAGATTCATTTTCAATTAACTGTACACAGAAGACCAATTCTATACTAAGTAAAGATGTCAACAATTTGTGTGTGTGCGCGCACACACACACACACAGAACTAGTGTTACAGTTAACTCTCATAATGCAACTCATTGAGGACAGAGGTCCCAAATGACCTACATGGAGAGTTAGTGCACAGTGACTCCTATTGTTAACACAGTGACTCCTATTGTGGGGCCAGCGCAGTGGATCACTTGGGTAATCCTCCGCCTGCGGTGCTGGATCCCACATTGGCACCGGGTTTGGGTTCTAATCAAATGCAGTAGTAGAGGATAACCCATTTACCATGGTATCAAAGAAAATTAAATATATAGAAATAAAATTAACAAAAAATATGGAAAATCATTATGAAGAAACTTTAGAACACCTTGGAACATATCAAAGTGGGCCTGAACAAAAGGAAACACTTTACTGGCTAGGATGACTGCCTGTTATGAAATTTTATTTCTCCTAAAGTTAATTTAAAAATGCCATGGCTCACTTGGTTAATCCTCCACCAGCGCTTCTGGCATCCCATATTAGTGCCTGGTTCTAGTCCCAGTTGCTCCTTTTCCAGTCCAGCTCTCTGCTGTGGAGGATGGCCCAAGTACTTGGGTGCCTACACCTGCATGGGAGACCAGGAGGAAGCACCTGGCTGCTGGCTTCGGATCAGTGCAGCACGCAGGCCATAACAACTATTTGGTGGGGTGAACCAACGGAAGGAAGACCTTTCTCTCTGTCTCTCTCTCACTGTCTATAACTCTACCTGTCAAACAAATAAAAATAAATAAATAAATAAATAAAAAACCCACAGTGACTTCTATTTTTAATTTAACAATTAACACTCTTATGTATGACCACCCGAGGCTCTTGACATGAGCTGCCTAGGATATAGAATGCTTTTGAATCCACAGATGCTGTCATTATTTCAACAAGGCCATATGCAAAGTGGAAGTTCTCTCCTCCCTTTAGAGAAAAGTACATCCTTCTTTGGTGGCCACTTCTTTCAGTTGGGGTCTCACAGAGATCCTTCATGTAGAATATATATTTTTTTTTTTTTGCCACAGTGTCTTGGCTTTCCATGTCTGAAATGCTCTCACAGGCTTTTCAACCAGACCAGGAAGCCTTAAGGGCTGATTCTGAGGTCAGAGTTTTATTTAAAGCAATTGTCATTCTATGAGTCTACTTCCCATGTTGGAACATTCTCTCCTTTTTAATTCTATCTGTTATTATTGCCAGACACTTGATCCTTCTTATATGATTACTTTAACACTTAATCCTATCTATTTATATGTTAACATTAATAATATGATCACTTTAACACTTAAGATGGCATTTTTACCACCAAGCTTAATGAGATTTGGGGTCCCATGACAAGGTTTTAAACTGTACCATTAGAAGTAACTCCATAGGAATTAATGCAAAACTATAAAACTTTACAGTTATAAAATTCCTCCTCCCTCTCTTATTCCCATTCTTATTTTTTACTGAGATCCATCCTCAATTCACTTTATACACATTTGATTAACTCTATGCTAAGTAAAGAGTTCAAGAAATAGTATGAAGAAAAAAATGAAAAAAAAAGAAACTGTTCCTCGACAGTCAAGACAAGGGCAGCTCAAATCATCCCTTTTCAAAGTGTCAATTTCACTTCTACAGATTTTGTTTTAGGTGCTCTATTAGTTATTACAGATCAGGGAGAACAAATGGTATTTGTCCCTTTGGGTTGGGGTATTTCACTAAGTATGATGTTTTCCAGATTCATTCATTTTATTGCAAATGACTGGGTTTCATTTTTTTTACTACTGTGTAGTATTCACAGTGTACATATCCTATAATTTCTTTATCCAGGCTTATTCAGTTGACAGACATTTAGGTTGATTCTGTGTCTTAGCTCTTGTGAACTGAGCTGCAATAATCATGGGGGTTCCGAAAACTCTTAATCACTGATTTCATTTCCCTTGGGTAAATTCTCAGTTGTGGGATGTTGGCGCTTCAGGCCAGGGCATTAACCTGCTGCGCCATAGCACTGGCCCCTCTCATGCACATTTTAAAATCTTTATTTTAATGTTTTATTGTGGAGAGTGACTACAATGTGTTGTGGTGAAGATCTTTTCTGGTCATGGCTATTAGGAGTTTAATGTGCTTTCTGTACTTGAATGTCTCTTCCTTTCTCCAAATTATGGACGTTTTCTGTTATTATTTCACTAAAAAGCCCTTGTAACCCTTTCTGTCTTTCTGTGCCTTCAGGAACTTTTAGAACCAGTATGTTGCATTGTTTGATAGTATCCTGTAGATTCCTAACAGTGATTTTATTTTTCTAATTTCTTCTTTTTGTTTTTGGATTGTTTTGTCTTCTAAGTTGAATATTCTTTCTTCTGCTTCAGATTCTGTTGTTAAGGCTTTCCACTGCATTTTTAAATTTGTTATATTGAATTCTTCATTTCATTTTGCTTTCTCTTTAAGATCTCAATTTTGCGGGAGAAATTTTCTTTCATGTCATCTACAGATTTCAGTAGTTCTTGCATTTGCTTCTGATTATTTCTATATAATCTTATGATCAATTTTTTTAGTTCAATTTCTGGCATTTCTTCAGTCTCATCATCTTCACAATCTAGTATTGAAGTGTTGTGTTTATTTGGGGATGCCATGTTGTGTTCCTTATTCTTATTCTTGTTTCTTATTTCAGCATTTGTAGAGATATGTCGCTCCCCCTCTTCGTGGAGGAACGACACAGGACCCTACGCTGTTCTTTCGTCTGCTCGGCCCTCCCCGGGTTTGCTGCTGGTTCTTCCCGGGTTGGCTACTATCCCTTCCACCTCCGTGGAAGGGCAGTTCCCCCTGGCCACATTCCCCACTTCCGCAGGGGAGCGGCACACCGCCGGCCGGCTCTTCTCGGGGGCTGCACAGGTGTTCCTTCAGCTAGATGTTCCCCATAGATGTTCCTGGTGCATGCCGTTTCTCTCCTCCTTTATAGTCCTCCTCCGCCAATCCTAACTCGGCTGCCCACACGCCGAGTACGCTGCTCTCCTCCAATCAGGAGTAGGTCCTACAGTTTATTGGTTGAACTGGAGGCAGCTGCGTAGAAGCTGTTTTCTCCTCTCCCAGCGCCATATTGTGGGAGAGCAGATGCATAGAATAAGTCTTAATTCCAGTAACTCAGTCTAGTCCGAATTGCTCCCCACAGAGATACTTGTTGGTTTCTTCCTTTTTTTTACCTGTGGTGGCTTTTATCTTTGTACTATGCCTCCTCTGTGGCTAAGTGGAGAGTCTGCTTTCAGTGAATATCTAGAGGCATGTCATGAGTGTGGTCAAGGAGCTCTATTCAGTTCTCCAGGGTGAAGGGCATGTCTAATGTGACATACCCAAGTTTGGTGTGGTAAATATCCTCTTTTTTTAATCAGAAGGGAAATTTATTTCGCTCAGCTGAGCTCCTCTCCTCTAAGGAGACCAGTGCCTGAGTGCTAGCCCCAGTGCTTGTAATATTCATCTGCTCTGCCCCAAGGACCACACAAAGAATCTGTGCAGTCCTCAGTGTAAGCTCAGATTCCCCAGCAATGTCCCTCACCAGTGAACTAGGAAGCCCTGAGCATGTGGAGTCTCCCACAGTGACTACCCACAGTCCCAGCCACACTATGAGACTTCCCACACAGCCTCAGTTTTATTCAGTCCTAGCACACAAGTTTCCCACAGTCACATGGACCCAGAACTCTGTTAATTCTCCCCAGCAGAGTCAGGAGTCTCCACTCTGCTGGTTGCTGAGCATGACGCAAGCTGGTGCAGCTATTACATATGTCCAAAATGGTACTCCCCTCTATTGGCTTGTTACAGGATGCTGTTGTAAGGTGACTGGAGAGAGAGAAATGTATCCCTCCTTTTTTTTCTCCTCTAGATTGGCTGGTACACTATCCTCCATGGGACTCCAAGGCGTGTTCCCACTAGGCTCTTCCTGTCACTTTATCACCAGTGGCATGGGCTGCAGTAGTCTGGTCTTACCTCACTTTCCAATGCTGGTGCATATGTTCTCAGCTGCTGGGGTCCTTTTATTGGCTTTTTGAGTGTTCTCATATATAGTAATCAGTAACATCACACACACACACACACACACACACACACACAAACCATACTGTAGATTCCAAGCAGCTATGATAGCAAAGCCTCACCTTTGATTCTGTACCAAAGGTCACCCCTTAATCCAACTTGCTCCACCTTAATCCCCTTTGGGGTTAGAGTTCTATGTACATTTTCTAAAAATAAAGAAGAATTTCATTATCAAAAAGAAAGTTTGAAACTATTGACTGATTGATTCCTGAGTTATCTTGCAGCCTGAACTAATTTGCTGTATCTTACAAATAGCATTGTTTATTTGAAGGATCTTATGGAGTTGGGTGGTCTGGTAGTAAGGAAGGTTAATATTGAAGAGTTCCCTGCTTTGAGATTATTATACTAAGTGCTATAACATGTTGCAGAGCAAGCTGACCTTAAATTTTATCTGGAACTGGTTTTGCAAGTGTAGATTCTGAAAAATATTTAATAATTACTCAGCAGTAATCAAGCAACATCTTGACACACCTGCATATTTGATGCATTTGCTTCTCTTTGTAAAGAAGCTTAATTTAAATAATTATATAGCCATAAAGATTATGAAGATGGAAAGGCCTACCTTATAGCTCCTTATAGCTTTCCAACAGGTTAATCATAAATATTAACACAGGCATCAGAAACAGAAGCGAGTCTCAGTAAAATCTGTAGTGAATTGTTCTCAATTAAAATTAACTTTCATTCTAGTCCCTTAATGAAGTATAAAGGAACATAGCATCTATTTACACAGTATGTTCTGTCTGTTCAAAGGGATTGTTGCTGCTGGTAATAGTGCATCAGAACTCAATGTACTTAAATAGTATTTGCAAACATGATTTCTTTTACCATTTCATATTTATCTATATGATCATACTTTAAGATATGTATTCTTCTTGCACTGCAAAACTTTCTATTTTTAGTATAGGTGCTGCTGAAGTGAGAACAGACTACAAAACTTTCTACCTGAGTCATATTTTGATCCAAAAATTTTTCTTTTCACTAGGTTTATCCGAGTCATCAGAACCAACTTTTACTTTATGATGAATATAAAGCTTTCTTATAATCTCATAATGTTACAATTGATTGGCAATATATTACAGATTTAATGCTTACAAACCGTGGTGTCAGCCGGTGCCCCTGTAGCTCAATAGGCTAATCCTCCGCCTGCGGCGCCAGCACACCGGGTCAGGGTGCCGGATTCTGTCCTGGTTGCTCCTCTTCCAGTCCAGCTCTCTGCTATGGCCTGGGAATGCAGTGGAGGATGGCCCAAGTCCTTGGGCCCTGCACCCGCATGAAAGACCAAGCGAAGCACCTGGCTCCTGGCTTCCGGTCAGTGCGGTGCGCTGGCCACGGCGGCCATTGGGGGGTGAACCAACGGAAAAGGAAGACCTTTCTCTCTCTCTCTCTCTCTCACTGTCCACTCTGCCTGTCAAAAAATAAAATAAATAAATAAATAAATAAAATTAAAAAAAAACCTGTGGTGTCAGTAAAACTTCGCTGCTGATAGATCAATAGTTTGTGGACTCTAAAAAGACACATGGGTTATTTTGTCTTTTATACCATTCTCTGCCATTTCTTATGTCTGTAGTTATGATTTATATGTTGAAGACTATGAAATCTGAAACTTCCTCTGAGAAAACTGTCCTGATCTCTGAATTCAGATACCCAAATTGATTTCTTCCTTGGTGTTCTGTATAAGCCAGACTTTCCTCCAAGCAAATCTATTCTCTTTTTCTGTATGTTACTGGGAACAATTTATACATTACTAGAGCATAGTAGTTATCCCATTATTTGTTGCATATGCATATCCCCATCTAGACTCTAAGTGCTTTGGAATCTGATATATATGGACATAGGTCATATTCACTGATACATATATACCATGCTTTTAAACCCTGACATCACATCTATATTTCTGCTTTCCTCATCCATCAAAATATCTCAGGGTTTGAATTCCTTGCCTTTCTTCAATTTCTGTTTTCTGATTAGCAACTTCCTTTAACCTGGTCCATCATATAACAACACAATCCCACAGATTATTCTTAATGTGAATCTATGGAACACATTTAAAGACATTGTCCCTGCACTCCTCTGGAACCAGTGGTAAATGATTACTCATCTATGGATTCAGATGTGTTTAATTTGTTTGCCCAAGTAGGGTGTGGGTGGGTTCATCCGGTCCTCTCCCTGTTTACATAGTCACTGTTTGTTTCTCTCCATGGTTCCTGGTCCAAGGAAATGAGAAAAGTCTGCAGAGATCCTTTATTGTGAATACTTAATGGGCCTGAGCCATATTCCTGGCCACAGGTTACTAAGATGTTTGTCCAAACACCATCTCTGCATCCTCAAACAAAACTGGAGCTGAACCAATATTTCCTGTGTTATGCTTGATGGCTTATTCACAGGCTTTGTCTAAATCCTTCTAGTGGGATAGCAATCACAACCGTTACAATGCTAGATGTCTGGGTTGAAAATAACATATATGCCAAGTTTTGTGGGAAAAAAAATTCATCCAGAATGGGTAAAGCCGTGCCTGCAGTGCCAGCATCCTGTAGAGGCACTGGTTCGAGTCCCAGCTGCTCCACTTCTTCTCTAGCTCTCTGTTATGGCCTGGGAAAACAGTGGAGGATGGCCCAAGTCCTTGGGCCTCTGCACTCATGTGAGAGACCTGGAAGAAGCTCCTGACTACTGGCTTTGGCTTTGGATAGCGCAGTTCCGGCTATTGTGGTCATCTGGGGAGTGAACCAGTGGACAGAAGACAAATCTCTCTCTCTCTCTCTCTCTGCCTCTCCCTTTTTAAAACTCTGCCTTTCAAATAAATAAATATATCTTTAAAAATTATCCACAGGTATTATTTTGCATATATCCATCTTTCTCTGGGTGATAGGTCGTGCATCAATTCGTGTGGATGTGCAGGACTTTGGAGAAACACACATCCGATCCTGGGGGCTTAATGGTAGGATCCCATCCCGTGTCAACCAGTGACTGTATTGAGAAGGGTAGTAGTTGATGAGAGTCTCAATATAGGGACTTCAATATAACCCTTTGACATGAGGAACTTACCAATGTAAAGGCAAATTTTATGCCCAGTTGGTGGTCACAGGGCATTTGGAAAGAATTTACCAACACATTGGACTGAATGAAGTGAGCTTTATACAAAGCATAGGTATCCACTACAGAGAATTCCTTTGAATAGGTTTTGAATAGTTCAGTTATACATTGATGCAGGCCTCTCCATGCAGGGAATAGTCATGAAAAATTTCTTCTTTGACCTTTACCAGCTTTATCTCAAGCAGTCATCTCTCCCAACTCAAGACACCTATGAAGACTGTTTATGAACAGAGAAACTGATGTAAGAGTGAAATGGTGCTGGCCCACTTCACTCCAAAATTTTGTTTTATTAATTTCAAATATATTTTCCACTTGCTCCAAAGATCTGCATTTAACAAGAAGCTAGAGTCAGGAGCTGGATCTGTGACATAGGCTTCTTAATCACTCTATTTGAATCTGTAACTGGTTCTTCAAGTTATAGGCCATACCACTGATATTATGGACATCAAGAGAGTAGTTTATTGACACTATGAAAAAAATTGTTCTGTTGTCCATATGTTTATACCAAAATTTGGGACAAATCCATGAAAAACTCTTATGCCATTTTGAAGAATTTAGAATGGAGCACATGTTTAGTCTAGTGGTTAAGGTGCTGCTGTGGTTTAGAGACACATTCTCTTATCCTGAGGTTTTCACTTGGAACAGCAGTGGGTGTTTTCCTTTGTTCAGATGACATTGCTGCAGATGCAGCCTCTGGTGGAGACAATAGCTCCTATAAGATTAATTCAAAGTTTTCTCTTGCAGTCTGCAGGGCCATAGATGGGGCTTCAACATACTCTGCTTCTCTGCCAAGGTATAGGGGTTCCTTGCAAAATAATCTATATGTTTTTCCCGCATATCAAACTTCGTGAACCTCAACATATTTTTTTCATAGTTTTCTCCTTTTGTTTTCCAAACACTCCACCATTCTCTCAGAAAGTAATGCTTGGCATTTCCCTCCAATTTTGTCCATGTATTTTGCATCTGTGTAATGTTTCATGAATTTATGGTATGATGTTGTGAATGTTTGCCTAATACTCAAATATATTATTTTAAAATTGTCCCACATTTAAAAAAATGTTTCAAGATTTTAAATATTTTCATATTGGCAAAATGTTAAAATTATTATTTTGTTATTTTTTAAAAATAAACATTAAAATAATACTAGTTAAGTATTATGTTTATTTCATTTACTTTGGTTAGCTTCAGTCAGAAAGAATTTTTACAAACTTTAATATGAGCATACTATCAATTTCCCCTAGAATCCATTTAGGATCAGGTTATTTCCACTGTGTTTCTCTCTCCTCTTTTACTTTTTCTGTTTCTGTGTTTTTCTATCTCTCCCATTCTCTTTCTCTTTCTTTCTCACTCACTCTATCATTATTTAAAAACTTTAGTGTTTGAAAAGAGCATGAGTTTTTCATGCCAATGAAAGATATTATAAATATTGTGAAAATAATTACAGTTTATCATTACCAATTCATGTAGAATGGCTTATCTCATGTTTAAAGTTAGATTTCTCCTCCTGGTTGTAGAAATCTTTGCCTTACAATGTATTACTATTTGTATTTTAGGTACAGAATGATCCTGAAATAGAACATAAAATCAAAGCACATGCTTTACTTTACCCTGCCTTACAGGCAATTGATTCTTACTTGCCATCTCACCGAGAAAATGAGCATGGTGTAATTCTGACACGGGAAATGGCCATAAAGCTGGTCAGTCTGTATTTCACCAGGGATCAAACACTCCCCGAGGCAATGAGAAGAAACCAGTATATGCCCCTGGAATCAAGACATCTGTTTAAGTTTGTTAACTGGAGTACTCTTCTTCCTGCGAACTATAAAAAGGACTACATTTATACTGAACCAATTCTTGGAAGAGCTAGTTTTTCATTGCCAGCACTTATGGATGACAGAGCATCACCCTTGTTGGCCAATGATTCCCAGTTACAGAAGTTGCCACTAACCTATATCCTTACCTGTCAACATGATCTCATAAGAGATGATGGACTTATGTATGTTTCAAGACTGCGAAATGTTGGAGTTCAAGTTGCTCATGACCATATGGAGAATGGATTCCATGGAGCTTTATCATATATGACATCACCATTTTATTTACATCTAGGTCGTAGGATAAGAGACAAGTACATTGACTGGTTGGATAAAAACTTATAAATAATATATGAATATATATTGCATTGAGTTATAACTTGTGAATACTTTGTAGCTGTGTTGCAAAGAAAAATATAATTTATGTTGTCTAAATTTAGATTTGAATCATTTATAACAGTTGCTGTATATCTCTGAGCTGATTATTAAATTTTATCAGTGTAATTTGTCTATTTTCCCCTTACTTATAATTTATTATACTTATGTTGGCCCTAATAAGCAGTAAAACTTACTGAAGTTGAGAAATAAGAATGATTATTGGCAAATTAAGGAAGACAGTTTCAAGATAGACACAGAAAGTGTAGTAGTAGAGAGTGGGAAAAGGAAAAATAAGGAAAAAATATGCACTCAGTAATGAAGCACATGTGAATATGGGGTAAAACTTTTTTTTCCAAAAATCTGTCATATATATTATCTCAGTTTCTCAAAAACAAGTCACTTCTTCAGACCTTTTGCTGAGTCAAAACCTAAAATAAGAAGTTGAAGATTTATTGCTTGAAAAGAAATCTCTAGCATGCTAGTATGGATCTGAGTATTAAGCATAATAAACTGAATCAAGCTAAGCTGTTGGAAATGCAGTAAAGAAGAATATTGTCTGTGTGTGAATGTTCACAGTCCAGCAAATCCCTGAAAAAATGTTGTGTCTACTTGTTCGTTTGAAATCAGACATTCTTTCGAGCATCCATCAGAAGGCAATTAATATATAACAGAGTTTTTGGAAAATTGTTCATGCATTGAATTCTGTGAACATTTTGTGCCTCTTCTAATTTCATAATAGCTTTTTTGTTTGTTTGTTTCTTTCATTGCCTTTCCTCACAGCTCCATTCCTATAAACATAGGAATGGAACAAAGCGAAAGGACTTAAACTCTGAAATGAAAGGGAAGATGTGGCTACTGTTGTCAGATCCTGAAATCTGGAAATGTGAATACTTCTGGATTATGCCCTTGCCACCCACAGGGGAAAAAAAAAGATTCTTATAGTGACATACATACAGGTGTGCATTGTGTTGTTTATTTGTGCAAGGTGAATATCTTACTGCTACTGTAATTTGAGTCTGACATTTTCAGATCACCCAGTAGAATGTCATATTTTAGTATTAGTCTTACATGAGGGTACTTCAGTAAGTTCATGGAAATGGAATTCAACACTATTTATTTTGACTCAAAATATTTTTGAGACTTATACATATTTTTTTCATAATTGTTTTCCAGGAACTTTTTGAATGCTCCTCATATATTAGGTATTTGGTAAATTTATTTATTATGGTTTTGTTTCCAAATTCCATTGAATTCATATTATGTGAAAATACCATCTTCCAAGAAAGACTGTTTTAATTCTGTTCAGTATGTGTGACTTATTTTGATTTTGACGGTGTGATTTGATTTTCCTTGCCTAATAGCGTTGACTAAAACCTCCAAAACAGGTACATTTGAGAGGCAGAACAAGTATCTTAACTTTTTCCTAATTTTAAGGGTAATGGAATTTATATTTCACTATTACATTTGATGTTATATTAGGTCTAGGTTTTCCATTATCTGGTTGCAGATTTTTACTTCTATTGCTTGTTTGTTAAGGAAATTAATATTATCATATGATTAATTATTTCAAATGCTTTTTCTTCATCTATAGAATTTATCATATTTTCCTCAGCTAAATATGACCTATACGTTTAGCTTATTGTTGTTTATATATGTTGTATATAAAATAATTTAAAACCCATTCTAAATGTATTTTGTATGTAATATAAAATTATTTGTAGAAGTGTTAGCAATTATTATCCTCACTTTCATGAGACATTTTTGTTTATTAACTTTCTTTTTTTGGTCTTGACATATTTTTGTTTCTGTGTTCAGCTGGTCTCATAAAATGATTCATAAAGAGTACCCTATCTACTTGCTTTTTCTTCTTTGAAAAGTTTGTATAAGCCTCATTGTATTTCTTTGTTCAGAGTTTTGAAAAATTCAGCAATCAACCCATCATGCCTGTGGTATCTGTTATAGAAAACTCTTAAAGTTACACGTTAAAACCCTACATAGTTTTATTTATAATCAGACTGTTTAAAATTTTAATCCTAAGTTGCTTTAGTAATCTTTTTTATTTCCAAGGAATTTAGCCAATTCATCCAAGATTTCAAGTTTATAGTCATCCTATTGGTTTTTTTTAAAAGATTTATTTTGTTTATTTGAAAGATAGAGTTACAGAGAGAGAGGTAGAGATACAGAGAGAGGTCTCCCATCCACTGGTTCACTCCCCTGATAGCTGCAATGGCCAGAGCTGAGCTGATCCGAAGCCAGGAGCCAGGAGACTCTTCTGGGTCTCCCATGCGGGTGCAGGGGCCCAAGCACTAGGGCATCTTCTACTGCTTTCCAGGCCATAGCAGAGAGCTGGATCAGAAGTGGAGCAGCCAGGACTAGAACCAGTGCCCATATGAGATGCCGGCGCTTCAGGCCAGGGATTTAACCTGCTGCGCCACAGTGCCAGTCCCCATCTTATTGTTTATTATATTTTATATTGGTCAATGCCAGTGGAGTTTGGAGTGCTGTCTCTTTTTCATTTATGTTATGAGTTCCCTGTAGAGCCGCTCAAAGATTTATATATTTATTTATTGTTTTCAATGCCTCTCTGTCTTTTTATCGATCCTATTTATTTTATGTTTACTTCATTAATTATTGCTGTTACCTTTATTATTTTTTTCTACACATTTTTCAACTTTTTTGTTGCTTTTACTCTTTTGAGATAGGTGAATAGATCAAATACACACTTTTTAAAACTACTGTATATAAGGCATTTGAATATGCAGAAACTAGAAATAATTTTTTGACATTTTAAAGTTCAACAACAATTTGGATGAATAAGAAACTCTTTCATGATAATAGTATGTTTATTTACTTATAACGAAATTTCCAGATCTCCCATAATTAATACAGTGCAACTGTCAGAAACAGTATTTATGAAGTGAAAAAAACTGAATTGATATTAAAAATATGATGAAGTACATGGATTATTTAACCATTGAAGGAATATAATATTGCTAACAGCTTTCAGTTTTATGTATGAAAAATAATGTTAGTACATTGTAATATAACAATACTACTGGCTTTCAATACAATGAAAGAAGGCTCTTGAGTCTTTTGCCAAAGACAAACCAGTACAAATAATGAGAATGAATGGCTTTCACGAGAATTTACACATCAGATTAAATGAAATGAAGCAGTGGAAATCCCACGCTTAAATGACATTGAACAAAAAGGGATCTTTGGTACTATAATTTGTAGATAAAAAATGCAATGTTGAGTTCAAACCAGTAACCAAATATTATGTAAAGTCATTATGACTTATTTCCAGAATTAGCTGGAAAAGAATAAGCATTTCATATTGCCTTTGCTGTTCCAATATTCTTAAATTAAATGTGCTATAAAAACTCTGATTGTGATAAATAATAGATAACTTCCTATATTAAAAAAGTCAGTTATTTGGGGGCAGATATTTGGTCTCATAGTTAAAATGCTACCAAGGATGCCTGCATTGCATGACAGGGTGCTTGAGTCTGAGTCCCATCTCTACTCCTGATTCTTCTTCCTGTTGATCAAGGCCTTAAGAAATAGTAGTGATGGCTCTAGAAGTTGGGTCGCTGACCTATATAGAATACTCAGGTTGAGATCCTGGCTCTTGGCTTTGGCCTGGTCCAGCACAGGCTGTTGCAGGCATTTGGGGTGTGAATCGGGATGGGAGCTCTTTCTCAGTCTTTCTGCTGCCCATCCCTCTTCTCTTTTTGCCTTTCAAATTAATAAAATAAAATAAATTGATCTATGGTAGAATATTTTTAAAAAGAAAGAAATCTCTCAACATGAAAAATAGATCAGTAGTTATCAAGGGTTAGCAGTGGGGAAAATGTGTGACCTCAGAAGTATAGTACACGCTAGTATTGGGGAGTGATGGAACTATTATGCACCTTGCTATATATATCCATGTATTCAAATCCATAGTACTATACAAAAAGATCTTTGAAGTTTAATATATGTTCATTTTGTCTTTTTATTTTTGTGGCTAAAATTTTAATCTATTACATATGTATTTTTCAATTGTCATGTCACTAATGGTAAAAAAAAGAGAACAGATTTCATGTCACTCATAGATAAAATTCTGATTATAATGACATTTACCTTAATGTTCATTTAAACAATAAAATAAGTACTTGACTTTCAATTTCAACCTTCCGAATAAGAGACTTATCTTAACCCCATTTTTTGAAACAAGTAGAATACTGTAAAAATATGTTAAAATATGCTTATTTTCTTTGATTTTAAAGAGAAAAGAAATCTTTTATTGTTCAAAGCCTAAGTGGAACAGTTTTTTGCTATTCTAATTTCTGAAAGTCTATTGAATAAATATACTCATTAAAATAATTTTTTATTTATATAAAGAAAATAGATTTATTGTACTTCATATGTACAATTTTAAGCACATAATGATACTTCCTCCATCTTCTTTCCTTCCCTTTTTAAAAAATTTTTGCAGTAATATACTTTCAGTTTACTTTATAATCACAAGCTTAATCCTCCACTAAATAAAGAATTCAATCAGTTACAATTAGAAAGACTACTGTTCCACAGGAGTATAGACAAAGGCCATAAACAGCAATCAAATCTCAAGGTGTCAATTTCAGATCTTAGCTATTGTTAATTGAGCTGCTATAAACATATGGGTACAGATAACTCTTTCATATGTTGAGTTCTATTGAATAAATTCCCAGGAGTGGGATGGCTGGGTGACATGATAGATCTATTTTCAGATATATGAGGGCTTCCCATGCTATCTTCCATATGGTTGTACTAGTTTACATTCCATCCAACAGTGCATTATGGTACATTTTTTGCCACATCCTTTCCAGCATTTTTTTTGATAATTATGGTGAGGTGATATCTCATTGTAGTTTTCATTTTCATTTACCTGATGGTTATTGATCCTGAGCATTTTTTCATGTGCCTGTTGGCCATTGTATTTTATGCTTTGAAAAATGCCTCATCATGTCTTTTGCCCCTTTCTTACCTGGATTGTTGTTTTCTGAATGTTGAATTTCCTGAGTGCCTTCTATCCTTTATCATATGTATAGTTCACAAATATTTTATACCATTCTGTCTGTGGCCTCTTCATTTTGTTGAGTGTTTCCTTTGTTGTACAGAGGCTTCTTAGGTTGTTGTAATTACACTTGTCTGTTTTTGTTTTTATTGCCTGGGCTCTGGGGTCTTATCCAAGAAGACTTTGCCTAGTCCAATGTCTTGCAGAGTTCACCTGTTTTTTTTTTTTTTAAATAATAGGATAGTTTCAGGTCTTAGATTTAGATCCCTGATCCATTGTGAATTAATTTTTGAATAGAGTGTAAGGTAATGGGTCTTGTTTCATATTTCTGCATGCAGCGATCATTTTTTGATGAGACATCCTTTCTCCAGGGAGTGATTTTTATCTCATTTTTCAAATATTAGTTCGCTATAGATGTATGGATTTATTTCTGGGGCTTATTATCTGTTCTGGTGTTCTACATGTCTATTTTTTTTTTTGCCAGTACCAGGCTTTTTTGATTATAACTACCTCCAATATGTCTTGAAATCTGGTATTGTGATGGCTCCTGCCTTGCTTTAATTGTTTAAGATTTCTTTAGCTATTCAGGATCTTCTTTGTTTCCATATGAATTTTAAGGTCTTTTTCTAGATCAAAGAAGAATCTCCTTGGTATTTTGATTAGGAATGCATTGAATCTTTATAAATTGTTTCAGGTTGTATGGACATTTTAATTATATTAATTCTTCAATCCATTAATATGGATGGATTTTCCATTTTTTCTATTGTCTATTTCTTTCCATATTGTTTTGTAGTTTCTTTGCAGAGATTTTTCATATCTTTGTTTCAATGTACTCCAATGTATTTGATTTGTTTGTAGCTATTGTAAAGAGGTCTGATATTACAAGTGCTTTTTCAGCCATGGCATTGTTTGTGTATACAAATGCTTTTTATTTTTAGATGTTGATTTTATTTATTTATTTTTATTTTAAAGCTTTTATTTAATGAATGCATTTTTCATAGGTACAACTTTAGGAATGTAGTGGTTCTTTCCCCCATACCCGCCCTCCCACCCTGTCTCCCAGCCCACCTCCTACTCTTTCTCCCATCTCCTTCTTGATTATAGTTCATTATAGTTCATTTATATCCAGAGGACCATCTCTATACTAAGTACAGATTTCTGCAGTTTGCACCCACATACACACACAACATATAAAGTACAGTTTGAGAACAAGTTTTGCAGTTAATTATCATAGTACAACTCATTAAGGACAGAGGTCCTATGTGGGTAGTAAGTGCACAGTGACTTCTGTTGTTTGTAGGACTGTGTGCAGAGCTATACAGCTTTACAGTTATAAAATACCTCCTCCCTCTCTTATTATCCCTCTTATTCTTAACTGTGATCTATTTTCAATTGATTTAATATGCTTATAATTGACTCTATGTTACATAAAGAGTTCAACATATAGTATGAAGAAGAAAAAAGGGAAAAAAAGAAAAAAGGAAATAAAAAATAAAAATAAAAAATTGTCCTTTGAAAATCAGGATTAGGGCTATTCAAGTCATTGTTTCTAAAAGTGTGAATTTCACTTCTATAGCTTTCATTATAGGAACACTACTAATTCTCACAGATCAGGGAGAACATTTGTCCCTTTGCGACTAAGTTATTTCATTAAGTATGAAGTAGATTGATACATTTCTGGTACAAATGACTCGATTTCATTTATTTTTTCTGCTGTGTAGTATTCCATAGTGTACAAATCCCATAATTTCCTTTTTTTAAAGATTATTTATTTATTTCAAAGTCAGAGATACACAGAGAGAGGAGAGTCAGAGAGAGAGAGAGAGAGAGAGAGAGAGAGAGGTCTTCCATCTGCTGGTTCACTCCCCAATTGGCTGCAATGGCAGCTGCACCAATCAGAAGCCAGGAGCCAGGAGAGTCTTCTGGGTCTTCCATGTGGGTGCAGGGGCCCAAGGACTTGGGCCATCTTCTACTGCTTTCCCAGGCCATAGCAGAGAGCTGCATCAGAAGTGGAGCAGCCGGGTCTCTAACCAGCGCCCATATGGGATGCCAGAATGTCAGGCCAGGGCATTAACCCACTGCACCACAGCGCCGACCTCATATCCCATAATTTCTTTATCCAGTCTTCAGTTGATGGGTATTTAGGTTGATTCCATTTCTTAGCTATTGTGAATTGAGCTGCTATAAACATAGAGGTTAAGATAGCTCTCCTGTTTACTGATTTCATTTCCCTTGGGTAAATTCCCAGGAGTGGGATGGCTGGGTAATACGGTAGGTCTATTTTCAGATTTTTGAGGTACCTCCATACTGTCTTCTGTAGCGGCTTTACCAGTGTACATCCCACCAACCGTGGAGTAGGGTGCCTTTTTCCCCACATCCTCTCTAGCATTTGTTTGTTGATTGCTGTATGAAAGCCATTCTAACTGCTGTATGAAAGCTGTTCTAATTGTGATTTTGATTTGCATTTCCCTGAGAGTTAGTGATCCCAAACATTTTTTTATGTGTCTGTTGGCCACTTGGATTTCCTCTTCAGAAAAATGTCTGTTTAAGTCCTTGGCCCATCTTTTAACTGGGTTGTTTGTTTTGTTGTTGTGGAGTTTCTTGATCTCTTTGTAGATTCTGGTTATTAATCCTTTATCAGTTGTATAGTTTGTAAATAATTTCTCCCATTCTGTTGGTTGCTTCTTCACTTTCCTGACTGTTTCTTTTCCTGAACAGAAGCTTCTCAATTTGATGTAATCCCATTTGTTCATTTTGGCTTTGACTGCCTGTGTCTCTGGGGTCTTTTTTTAGGAATTCTTTGCTATGCCAATGTCTTGCAGGGTTTCTCCAATGTTCTCTAATAATTTGGTGGTTTTGGGTTGTAGATTTAGATCTTTAATCCAAGTTGGGTGGATTTTTGTGTAAGGTGTGAGGTTGGGACCTTGCTTCATATTTTTGCATATGAACATCCTGTTTTCCCAGCACCATTTTTGAAGATAATTTCCTCGCTCCAGGGATTGGTTTTAGATTCTTTGTTAAAAATAAGTTGATTGTAGATATTTGATTGCTTTCTGAGCTTTCTATTCTTTTCCACTGGTCCATCTGTTTTTGTACCAGTACCAGGCTGTTTTTATTATAACTGCTCTGTAGTGTGTCTTGAAGTCTGGTATTGTGATAACTCTAGCTTTGTTTTTGTTGTATAAGATTGCTTTAACTATTTGAGGTCTCCTGTTCCTCCATATGAATCTCATCATCATTCTTTCTAGATCTGAGAAGAATGTCTTTGGTATTTTGATTGATACTGCATTGAATCTGTAAATTGCTTTTAGAAGAATGGACATTTTGATGATATTGATTCTTCCAATCCATGAGCATGGAAGATTTTCATTTTTTTTTGTATCTTCTTCTATTTCTTCAGTGTTTTGTAGTTCTCTTTGTAAAGATCTTTATCATCCTTGGTCAAATTTATTCCAAGATACTTGTTTTTGTGGCTGTTGTGAATGGGATTGATCTTAGAAGCTTTTTCTCAGCCGTGGCATTGTCTGTGTCTACAAAGGCTGTTGATTTTTCTGTATTGACTTTATATCCTGCTACTTTACCAAACTCTTCCATGAGTTCCAGTTGTCTGTTTGTTGAGTCTTTTGGACCCCATATATAGAATCATGTGATCTGCAAATAGGGATAGTTTGACTTCCTGCTTCCCAATTTGTATCCCTTAAATTTCTTTTTCTTGTCTAATGGCTCTGGCTAAAACTTCAAGGATTACATTGAATAGCAATGGTGAGAGTGGGCATCCCTGTCTGGTACGGGATCTCAGGGGAATGCCTCCAACTTTTCTGCATTCAATATGATGCTGGCCATGGGTATGTCATAAATTGCCTTGATTCTGTTGAGGAATGTTCCTTCTAAACCCAATTTGCTTTCTCTGCATCTATTGGGATAATCATATATATTTTGTTCTTCAATTTGTTAATGTGATGTATCACGTTGATTGATTTGCAATGTTGAACCATCCCTGCATACCAGGTATACATCTCACTTAGTCTCAGTGAATGATCTTTCTGAGGTGTAACTGTATTCGATTGGCCGGGATTTTGTTGAAGATTTTTGCATCTATGTTCATCAGGGAGATTGGTCTATAGTTTTCTTTCATTGTTGCATCTTTTCTGGGTTTAGGAATTAAGGTGATCTTGGCTTTATATAAAGAATTTGAGAGGATTCCTTTCCTTTCAATTGTTTTGAATAATTTGAGAAGAATTGGGGTTAGTTCTTCTTTAAATATCTGGTAGAATTCAGCATTGAAGCTGTCCAGTCCTGGGCTCTTCTTCCTTGGGAGGGCCTTTATTACTGATTCAGTTTCTGTCTTGGTTATAGTTTTGTTTCGATTTTCTTTATCTTCATGCCTCAATTTAGGTAAGTTTTATGTGTCCAGGAATCTATATATTTCTTCTAGGTTTCCCAGTTTATTGGCATATAGCACTTTGTAGTGGTTTCTGATGATTCTTTTTATTTCTGTGGTGTTTATTGTTGCATTTCCTTTCCCACCTCTGATTTTTATTGATTTGAGTCTTCTCTATCCTTTTTTTGGTTAGTTGGGCCAATGGTGTGTCAATTTTGATTATTTTTTGAAAACTCCAGCTCTTCATTTTGCTGATCTTTTGTACTTTTTTTTTGGTTTCAATTTTGTTGATTTCTCATCTAAATTTAATTATTTATTTTCTTCTACTGGTTTTGGGTTTGGTTTGCTGCTACTTTTCTAGATCATTGAGGTGCATAGATAGTTCATTTATTTGTTGCCTTTCCAGTTTCTTGATGTCAGCACCAATTGCTATAAACTTTCCTCTTAACACTACTTTTGCTGTATCCCACTGATTTTGGTAAGTTGTATTGTCTTCATTTGTTTCCAGAATTTTTTTTTTATTTCTCTTTTAATTTCTTCTATGACCTACTGCTCATTTAGAAACTAGATGTTGATTTTATATCCTGCAGCTTTGCCAAACTCTCTTATGGGTTCCAATGATCTCTTAGTGGAGTGTTTTGATTCCCCTGTTGTGTCTCAGCAATACCCTGATTATAAGGAAGGAAAATGAATAATGTCATTCCTGCATTTGTCTCAGCTTTCTGCCTAGAGGAAACTTCTGGATTACCATTCAGGTAAATATATTACAAAGAAGATGTGATAGTTGTGCAGACTTGAGGAGCTAGAATAACAGTTCAGGGAGGGTGAGGCAGGTAAAAATTATGCCATAAATTTCTAGAGATGGTAAGTTTGGGAAGAAAAATTTTAGTTTGAGAAATCTATCAAGGGGTGTCTTTAAGACAGTGGAACACAAAACTATGAATGTTATACTCTTATTTTAAGTTATAAGAGGCTGACTAACTCCATGAATCCAAGCAAATAGCAACTGGAAGCAGCAAAGTGAGGAAATAAAAGAATTTAACCCATGCAGGTAGATATCTGTGTTCAATATAACCATGGTTTTTTTCCAAATTTGATAATGATTTACAGTCACTGTACAAAAAAATGATACCTCTAAATCAAGATAAATGCAAAGACAATTATACCAATTCATAACTAAATCACTAAAGTAAAAAAAATGAAAGAAAACATTAATAGTAGCAACCATTGAAAAAGATGCATTATATGGATGCATATCTTCTTTGAATGGTATTATTCGTCTCAGAAACTCTATAAGCCAGAAGATAATGGGATTAAAAATGTTTGAGGGTCTGGCACCATGGCACACTAGGTTAATCCTCCTCCTATGGTGCCAGCATCCCATATGGGTGCTGGTTCTAGTCCCGGTTGCTCCTCTTCCAGTCAAGCTCTCTGCTATGGCCTGGGAAAGAGGTGGAGGATAGCCCAAGTGCTTGGGCCCCTGCACCCACATGGGAGACCAGGAGCAGGCTCTGGGCTCCTGGCTATGGATCGGCGCAGCTCCGACCATTGCAGCCATTTGGGGAATGAACCAACTGAGGGAAGACCTTTCTCCGTCTCTCTCTCTCTCACTGTAACTCTACCTGTCAAATAAATAAATAAAACCTTAAAAATGTTTGAAAAAATAACTAGTGAAATGATATATTAAAGATGGCAGCATGGATATGGACACAAAACAGGAACCAATGGCTGAGAGCCTCAGCACCATCTTTTGAGAGTGAGGTGAACCCTGACTATAAAGCTGTGGGAGGATTCTGGTAAGAATCTGGCCTGGAGCCCTGTTGGAAACAGTGTACCTGTGAACCTAGTGAAGAAAAAATTGACGTGTTTCTCTCTTCCCAATACCCAACAATTATGCCCTTTAACTGGGACGGTAGGCACCATTTTGAACATATGTAACAGCTGTGCTAGCTTGTCCCAGTCCAGATGTAAAACAAACCCTAATCCATGTAATGTAACATTACTCATTTTATAACACCAGTATAGCCAAATCAAAGACATCGGGAGAGAAAAATGCAAGCAAATGCTTCTTGTTAAGTATGGAGACTAGAAAGAATCTTAGTTATTAAATCAATAATACATAAAACTTGTGATGCTACTGGTTCTAGTGGCACTTATCTTAGCAACACAATACTTTAGTTTTATACATATAAAAATTTAATAATACACTGAGTCATACTAAAAGACTAGATTAGAAAATCAAGTGTCATCTCCTTGATAGCAGAAAATTGTATCTGAGTAACTTCAAGACAAATTCATACTAAAATATTCTCAGGCACTCTCACTTTGTGAATAGTGTATATGAAAAGTGTTGGGATAACATTGTATGTGAAAACATGCATCTTTCCCCCTAAGAATGAGAAAACAAAGATATCTTGCAAGAATATGAGAAAAAAGCCTTAAAAATTAAAAAGAAAAAGGAAAATCTGCCCTTTTAAATAAAACATGATGATTTATTACAGAAAAAATACCTTTTTTCTGTTTTGTTTATTTATATAAAGGGACCATTCCATGTATTTCATATATACAAATCTAAGAGCATAATGATACTTCTCCCTCCCCTCCCTTCCTCACACCCACCTTCCTCCTCCTTCTTTCTTATTTTATCTTTTAATTTTTGTGGTGATATATTTTCAATTTACTTTATAATCACAAGTTTAATACTCCACTGAATAAAGAATTCAACAAATAGTAATTAGAAAGACCACTGTTCCTCAGGGGTTATAAACAATCATCAAATCTCAACATGTCAATTTCACTCCTATACCTTACCTTTTTTGTACCCTGTATATAAGTTACCACAAATAAGAGAAAAGATATGATATTTTTCTTTTTGGGACTGGCTTATTTCACTAAGCATAGTAGTCCCAATGCATGATTACTCATCAGCCAGATCCTGAATATTTATATTACATACAAATGACAATATCTTGAATCCTTATACTGTAAATATTTGTAGAACCTTGACAAGTTGTTTCATCTCAGTTGCAATCTGCAATATGACATTAGTAAAGGCAAGACAAGTGAGGTTTTTAATGTGTTCTCTTAAGAAACTGGGCTGGGCTTACTTCATACTATTGTCTGAGCTTCTACAACATCAGGGACTTTCCCATATCTCTTTTTCTGTAATACAACCGTACTAGTGAGTTTTACTTGTTTCAGAACACTGCCGTAGTCCAGAATAAGACTCAAAAAATCTGGTTAGCTATCTCCATAGTTATTATGTAATAAGTTCAACACAATGCATTTTATTCACAGATAATTGTAGCATGAGAATAAAAGTAATAAAAATATATGTAACCATGTTCATCTTACTTTGTAAAATCTGTCAATAAAATTAAAACTGTTTGTCTTTCTCTACTCAGATTTGTTATTTGAGGCACTCTATGGGTTTCCCCCTTATTATTGAATGATTTTGAAATTATGTATTCTGCACCTAGCAGTTAGGCAAGAAATGTTTGTTTACTGTCTGCCTAGCAACATAATAGGGCTTTGGATTTGACAGAACTTGCAGACAACTTACAAACATCCAGTTTGTTTGGCAGGTTCTCGTTTGTACTTCTGCTAAGTAGAATTACTTCTTGCAGCTCATGAAATGATAAAGTAAGCCATGGCATTTGCATTCAGAACCATGGATAAAATTTTATGATGACATTTAAAAGAAACTATGAAAATTCACCTTATAAATGTTTCAAACGTTCAAATGCAGTTTTGCCAAAGTAGAGAGAGTAGGAAAACACCTTGGAAAGACTGTTTGCTTCTGACTATATGGGTCTTCTGGGCATGTGATGTTTACCTTTCCCGGGTAATTTTTTAAAATTATTTATTTATTTATTTATTTATTTTTGACAGGCAGAGTGGACAGTGAGAGAGAGACAGGGAGAAAGGTCTTCCTTTGCCATTGGTTCACCCTCCAATGGCCGCCGCAGCTGGTGCGCTGCAGCCGGTGCACCACGCTGCTCAGAAGCCAGGAGCCAGGTGCTTCTCCTGGTCGCCCATGCAGGTACAGGGCCCAAAGACTTGGGCCATCCCCCACTGCACTCGGGGCCACAGCAGAGAGCTGGCCTGGAAGAGAGCAACCAGGACAGAATCTGGCGCCCTGACCAGGACTAGAACCCAGTGTGCCAGCACCACAGGCGGAGGATTAGCCTATTGAGCCACGGCGCCAGCCTCCTTTCCTAGGTAATTTTGAGAGAACTTGGAGACTGGTATGGATGAACAGAGCAGTGAAAGCACTATTTGGTAGGTTCATAATTTTATCCACTCTGTGACTGTTTAACTGTTTAATCAAGAGAAAATGATTACTTGCTTTATTGCTTTGAAAATGTCTACTGTTTTAGGAAATTTTGCTATTAAAGTGTGCCTTTTTTAAAAAAATCATTTTAAAATCTCTTTAAATATTCCTTAATTCAGAAACCTAACAGGATGAATATAGAGGAAGTATTGAAATAGTTTTGAGATTAAAATTTAAAAAAAATATATACACTGTGTGAAAAACACACAAAAAATATTCTATGAGCTCCAAACCATGAATACTGCCCAAATAAAGCATTTTCTAAAACTTTAGTTGTGCATATTTAGGGGACAGTGTGATAATTAGATACATGCAATGAGTGTCCTTTGGGTAAGGCTCTGGCCTACAATGAGATTTACTCACTCTCACAAACTCTTCTCCCCTTTAGCGATCATGTCAGTATTCACCTACTATTTGAAAACCTCAGCATTATTCTCATAAAAAGGAGAACTATTTATCTGACCATGGAACACCCCCAAAGTTCTTTGTACATATGTATCAGATACTCAGTAATTGTTAAAAATTTTTCTTCATGTAAGGTGAACACACTTCATGTATGTCATATACACAGATTTAGGAGCATAGTGATACTTCCACCCTCCCCTCCCTCCTGCCCATGCTCCCACCCTCGCTATTCCATCCTTTCTTATTTTTTCTTTTAATTTTTACAATGAGATGTTTTCAGTTTACTTTATTATCAGAAGTTTAATCACTGAGTTGAGAATACAACAAATAGTAAGTAGGAAAAAAACACTGTACCTCAAAAGTATAGACAAGGGCTGTAAACAATCAACTCTCAAACTGTCAATTTTGCTCATATACATTAAATGTTTTGTATTCTGTATATTAGTTACCAAAAATCAGGGAAAGCATATGATACTTGTCTTTTGGGGATGGGCTTATTTCAGCAGGCATAATGATTTCTAGTTGCATCCTTTTTTTTTTTTTTTTTTTTTTTTGGCTAGGCAGAGTGGACAGTGAGAGAGAGACAGAGAGAAAGATCTTCCTTTTTCTGTTGGTTCACCCCCCAAGTGGCCGCTATGGCCGGCACGTACCTCGCCGATCCGAAGCCAGAAGCCAGGTGCTTCTCCTGGTCTCCCATGGGGTGCAGGGCCCAAGGACTTGGGCCATCCTCCACTGCACTCCCTGGCCACAGCAGAGAGCTGGCCTGGAAGAGGGGCAACCGGGACAGAATCCGGAGTCCCGACCGGGACTAGAACCTGGGGTGCCATCGCCGCAGGTAGAGGATTAATCTAGTGAGCTGGGGTGCTGGCTCTTTTTTGTTTGTTTGTTTGCAAAAGATTGGATTTTATCCTTTTTTATGGCTGAGTGGTAGTCCATAATGTGTGTGTGTATCACATTTTCTTTATCCAGTCATCAGTTGATGGACATCTTGGTTATATATCTATTTCTTCTGCTTGATTCTGAGCTTCTTCAGAGTAGAGCAATTATCTTGTTTGTGTTTGTATTCTGACTACTCAGTGTGGAAAATGCCAAATTATATACACTCTTGATAATTAAAACAAAATTCTTTTAACTTAAGGCAACTATTATAGTAAGGTAGATAAAACTCCAGATTTCTACCTGGCTCGTTCAGAAGCACCTGTGATAATGACACAGGTCATTAGCAGCACACACTCACAGGTCTATATTTATAAACAACATTGACATATTTGTCACTGGTGAGTTTTTCTCCTTTTCTCCTTTTAACTACTATTTGCTGAAACTTTGGGAATCACCTCTACTTCAAACATTGTAATGATATTTATGATCTTTCAAGAAGTCCCAACCATATCTGTTGATAATTTCACTGTTATGGGGGAAACGTTCAGCAATGTCTACATGACAAACCAAATGTCAGAGACTCCAAGAAGATAGTCACAATATTGCTTAGTGTTTGAGCAGTGATGATATGTGCTCCGTGTTCTAAGTTTTGATTTATTGTAAACCAAATCTTGGGCCGGCGCCGCGGCTCACTAGGCTAATCCTCCGCCTAGCGGCGCCGGCACACCGGGTTCTAGTCCCGGTCGGGGCGCCGGATTCTGTCCCGGTTGCCCCTCTTCCAGGCCAGCCCTCTGCTGTGGCCAGGGAGTGCAGTGGAGGATGGCCCGGGTGCTTGGGCCCTGCACCCCATGGGAGACCAGGAAAAGCACCTGGCTCCTGGCTCCTGCCATCGGATCAGCGCGGTGCGCCGGCCGCAGCGCGCCGGCCGCGGCGGCCATTGGAGGGTGAACCAACGGCAAAGGAAGACCTTTCTCTCTGTCTCTCTCTCTCACTGTCCACTCTGCCTGTCAAAAAAAAAAAATAAATAAACCAAATCTTACTGAGTTATTGAATCAACCAAACAAGACACACTTACATATGTCAAATAGCAAACTTCACCTCCCTAAAGGTTCTTAGGAACTACATTATTTTAACTCTCTAATAAAGGAAATACTTAATACTAAAAGCAGTAACAAATTTCAGGTAAGAAGGCAGAGTGTTTCATGAGCTTAGAAATGTATTAATAATTACAGATTTGTTGGAATGTTACAACAGTGAAAACCATAATTAAATGAGTTAACAGTAGGTAAAATATGAAAAAATAGAAATAATGACTCTAATATTTTAATAAGTGTGGATATGAAGAAAATAATAAAGAAGGTCTAAGATGGAGAGGAACCAAGTTGGTTAATGGTACTTTAATTTTTATTTTCTCCTTTATATACTTTATATATATATTCATAAGTATGCATTTTGCCATATATTCATTTTATATGTAATAAAATTTATCTCATTTATATGTAAATTCCATTTATATGTGTTTTATATTATTTATATATAGGAGGCCCATGAACATGTTTACAAGCTGAAATTGTATTTAAAAAAAACAATACATTGCCATAATTTAGTCAACACTACACCACAGAACACCAGGACTTCTTTGTGTTATCTAACTATCACTTAGTATCTGTTGATCAGTCATGCCCCATTCATCCTTTTTGCCCAGACTCCCCAGCCTCTGAGAACCACCATTCTACTCCCAGCTTCTATCAGATCAACTTCTTTAGATTGCACATGTAAGTGACATCGTGTGGTACTTTTCTTTATATATCTGGCTTATTTTATTAATGTATTGGCTGCTAGTTCCATTCATGTTGCAAATGACAGTATTTCATCCTATTTTATAGCTGAAATGTTCTGATAATTTTAAATGATGTATTTATTCATTTTAAATGTCATAATTACAAAGAGAAGGAGAGAGAGACAGAGAGAGCGAGCTTCTATCCTCTGGTTCACTAACTAGATGGCTGCAACTGCCAGTGCCAGGCCAGGCTGAAGCCAAGAGCCAGGAACTTCTTCCAGGTCTCCTACATGGGTGGCAGGGGTCCAAACACTTGAGCCATCTTACATTGCCTTTTCCAGGCCATTAGCAAGGTGCTGGATCAGAAGTGGAGCAGCCAGGACTTGAACTGACTCCCATATGGGATGCAGGCATTACAGGCTGCAGCTTAACCACTATGCCACAATGCTGGCTCCAGTTCCAAGGTTTTGTTGAAGTCTGCAAACAGTGACAATTTGAATTCTCCCTTTCCAAATTAGATTCCTTTTATTTCTTTCTCTTGCCTAATTTCACTGGTTAAGTATTCTAGTACTTTGTTAAAGAAAGTAGTGAAAATGGGAATACCTGTTTTGTTCCAGAGCAGATAGAACAACTGAGAGAAAGTCAGCAATTTCCCCCCATTCAGTATGATAAACTAACTTGTTATATATAGATTTTACTGTGTTGGAGTATAATTGTCCTACACGTAATTAGCTCAGTTGGGATCACATGGCTTCACTGTTGAAGTCTGCACTTAAAGGAGTATCAATACTAGCTCATCTAAGATTATTCCAAAACCCAGAAGGGTAGATAATACGTATAGACTCAATATCTGGGGCCAGCATTACTCAAATATGAAAACAGTATCAAGATACAAGAACAAAAAAAGAGGTACCAGGAAACATTCTTGATCAACACAACTTTCATCATGAAGTGATGTTGAAGTTACCAAATACCTTTATTCACCAATTAAGATGATCATGGAGGTTTTGTCCCTCATTTTGTTTATGTGATGTATTACTTAATTTATTGATTTGTACATGTGGAAACATGGAATCCATGGGTTAATCTCACTTGATCATGATGGATAGTATTTTTTATGGTACTGCCAAATTCTATTTCCTGTATGTTACTGAGGAATTTAGCATCTATGTTGATCAAGCATTTTGGCTGGTAGCTCCCTGCTTTTGTTGTATCTCTGTTTGGTTTCCATATCAGGGTACTGTTGGTTTTCTATAGAAAATATGGAAGAATTTCTTCTTAAGATTTTTGGAATAATTTTGGAAGAATTGGTATGATTTTTTCTTTAAATGTAGAGTTCAGCAGTGAAGTTGTCTGGCACTGAATTTTTCTTTGATGGGAGACTTTTTATTACTAACTAATCTCATTACTCATTATTGGTCTGTGTAAGTACTCTATTTTTTCCTGTTTCTGTTTGGTAATGTGTATGTCCCTAGGGGTTTCTCCATTTCTTCTAGGTTATCAAATTTGTGGGTATCTAATGTACATAATTATCTCTCATGATCCTTTGTATTTATATGGTGTCATTTGTAATGTCTCACTTTTCATCTCTGATTTTATTTAAATCTTTCTTATTTCCTGAGTTAGTCTAGCAAAGGGTTTATTCATTTCGTTTATCTTTTCAAAGAATCAGCTCTTAGCTTCATTCATTTTTTGTGTTTTTTAAAGATTCATTTACTTATTTGAGAGGCAGAATTATAGACAGAGAGAGGCAGAGGCAGAGAGACAGAGTTTTCCATCCACTGGTTCACTCTTTAAATGTCCTCAAAGGCCTGAGCTGGCCCAGGTGGAAGCCAGGACCCAGAAGTTTCATCTGGGTCTTCCACATGGGTACAGGGGCCTAAGTGGTTATACCATTCTCTTCTACTTTCCTAGGTGCATTAACAGGGAGCTGGATTGGAAGTGGAGCAGGCATATTGGAGCACCAATATGGGAATGCCATTGTTGCAAGTTGCAGTTTAACCTTGCATGCCACAACACAGGCTCCCCTTGTATGCCATAACACAGGATGGCTCCCATTCTTCTCTCTCTATGCCTTACAAGTTTCCTTGTGGTCAAGTGATTTTTTTTTCTGGTAGCATCTTTTCATTCCTTGCCATTATTGTGTCTATTCTAGACTTTTCCTCCATAGTTACCATGTGGCTTACAAAAATATATTTAGGTTGTAATAGGATATTTTGAAATAACAGCAAAAGATAGGAATTGAAATGAAAAAATAGAGAAAATGGAAATAAGAATATATATTTGTACTCCATTAACTATACATTTTGAATTTCTGATGTCTCATTTTATATGTTATTATATCATCTATTTCTCTTTGTTAATGTTGATTATCTATTTGAGAGGCATAATGACAGAGAGATATTTCTACTGGCTTGCTCCTCAGATGTCTGCAGCATCCATGTCTGGGCCATATCTAACCCAGAAAATGCATTCAGGTCTCTCACATATTGGCAAGGACTCAAGTACTTGAACCATCATGTGCTGCTTTTCAAGATGAACATTAGCAGGAAGCTGGATCAGAAGTGGAGTAGCCAGGACTTGAACCCACACTCTGATATGGGATTCAGGTATTTGAAGAGGCAGCTTAACCCACTGTGCCACAACACCTGACTCTATATTGTATATTTCTTAACATTTTAATGAAAATATTAGTTTGTTTCATTGACTTTTCAGTCTAAATACTTAAAATATGAATGATTAATGCATCGTGATTACAATAATAATATTCTGAATTGTTATGTACAGTCATTCTTACCAGTGAGTTTTCTACCTTAGAATATTTTCTTCTTTCTTGTTATCATTTTTTCTTTCCATTTGAGAAAATTCCTTTTGCTGTAACACTGATCTTGTGGTGAGAATTTGTCCCAATTGTTGGTCATGTTGTCTTTATTTGTACTTCATAATCTAAAGGATATCTTTTTGGGGTACAGTATCCTTCGATGACATTTTTTTTTTCCTTTAGTGCTGAGGAAGTCTCATGCCACTCTTTCTTGCTTGTAAAAAAGTTGCTGCCTAGAAGTTTGTAGTTAGGTGAATTGGGGCAATCTTGTATGTTAGTTGTTTCTTATCTCTTGTAACTTTCAGACCCTCTCTTTATCTTTAAACTTGGAGAGCCTGATTATAATATATCTTGGGGTAGACTTGGTTGCATCTAATATGACTGATGACTTTTGTCCTGCCTGGACCTCCATACTTACCTTTTTCTATGTACAATAAATTTTATTTTGTGTCTTTGAATATACTTTAAACCCTTTTGGCCTTCTAAAGTCCCTCTTCACCCCAGTAATTCATGCGTTTAATCTTTCAATGCAGTCCCAACGTTCCCATAAGTTTACTTCACTCCTCTTCATTCTTTGTTTCATTTCTCTCCTGTGATTGCTTATTTTTCAAAACCTGCTCCTCAAGCTCACTAAATCTTTCTTCTATTCAATCTATTCATTTAACTTATTCTACTATTCAAAGATTTCTGTTTGAATATTTAAAATTACTTCCATCTTTCTTAAGTTTATCTGTTCTAGTGTTGAATCTTTTGTAGGCGATTTCTTGAAGTTCATTATTGTTTTTGTGTTTCCTTAAAATAGTTATGTTGAGTCCTCTGAGAGTTTGGAGAAATAACTTGCTAAATGGTCAGTTTCTGGCAGCTTATTTATTTATTTATTTATTTATTAGGTGAGGTCATGGCTAACTGAAAGTTCTTGATGCTTGTTCGCATACAATGTCTGCACTTTTAAGATTAGGTTTTTTCCCACAGTCTTTGTAATATGTCTTTGTGCCTGTCCTTCTAGAAACTCTAAGCAATCTGCTTATTTTCTCTGCGATATGGACATTTCTGTTATTTCACTCCAGGTGGCACCCAAAGTCAAGGTTCTAGCAAGAAACTGTTCATGTTTTGTCACTGCTTGAGCACTAGGGGGCGATCCCATCCCATGGTTGTCTTTTTTTTTTTTTTTTTTTTTTTAAGATTTATTTATTTGAAAGTCAGAGTTACACAGAGAATGAGAGGCAGAGAGAGAGAGGGAGAGAGAGAGAGAGATCTTCCGTCTGCTGGTTCACTCCCGAGATGGCTGCAATGGCCAAAGCTACGCCAATCCGAAGCCAGGAGCCAGGAGCCAGGAGCCTCCTCTTGTTTCTCCCATGTGGGTGCAGAGGCCCAAGAACTTGGGCCATCTTCTACTGCTTTCTCAGGCCATAGCAGAGAGCTGGATCAGAAGAGGAGCAGCTGGGTCTCGAACCGGTTCCCATATAGGATGCTGGCACTGCAGGCGGCGGCTTTACCCACTATGGCACAGCACCCCCCGCCCCCATAGTTGTCTTAAATCTATAGTTGCTTTGTTCAGAATGAAATGCCAGAGTTTAAAGCTGGGTTGTCTGTCCTTTTAAGTTTATAGAATTATAAAGGGATTAGGCTCCAAACTGGGAATCAGTCCATACAGCAGACTCATAGAACGACAATCATTTTAAGTAGCACTCCAACTTTGGAATCAGCCCTTACAGCATTCCGGTCTGGCTGAAAAGCTCAGGAGGAATATTTCCAGCATGGAAAGCCAAGACACTCTGGTAAAGAATGTCTTACATAAAGGACCCCTGTGGGTGAGACCCCAGTAGAAAGAAGTGGCCACCAAAGAAGGATGTACTTTTCTTTGAAGGGAGGAGAGAACTTCTACTTTGCTTATGGCTTTGTCAAGCTAGTGGATCCAAAAGGCTTCCATAGCTGAGGCAGCTGGTGTCAAGAGCCTTGGGTGATCACTGATTTCATGCATAAGAGTGTTCCCTGTTAAATAAACAAGAGTCACTGTATAGTAACTTCCCATACAGGACCTCTGTCCCCAAAGAGTTGTATCATGAGACTTAATAGTAAGACTTGTTTTCAAGAATCACTTCCTTTTAGTGTATTAAATGGAGGATATCATTATGTCTCATAAATTATGGTTATGTCTAAGAGCTCAGAAAAGATGTATCATCCTTGGGTTCTTCTTTGAAGAAAATTAAGTTTCTAAAAGGAAAGAAGGAGGAGGAAAGAAGGGAAAAGAAGAATAAGAAAAAAACAAAATCCCCTTTGAGAAGCAGTAACATAGAACAGCCCCTGTCTAGACTGTTGAGGAAAAATTCTGTTAGTTTTTTATTCCATTCTCTCTTTTTTGTTTCTTTCTTTTTCTTTCTCAGGGAGGAGGAAGGGGAGGAGCATGGGTGGGAGGATGGGTAGAGAGGGTAAGAATTACTATGTGCCTAATGTTGTATTTGTGAGATATATACAAATAAAAAAAAAGAGTATGGATAAAAAAATAAGTTTCTACTTGTGGCTGAGGGAGTCCCCAGAGCTTTGGCCACATAATTGTTCGGTGATCAGGCACCATGGGAATCTGCCTGACTTGCCTCGCTGTGGAGGAGGACCCTATGCAGTAATTTGGTACAGATCTCCTTTTTTTTTTTTCTTTCTTTTTTTAAGATTTATTTATAAGTACGAATTATAGAGAAACAGAGAGAGTCAGGGTGAAGAAAGAGAGAGAGAGAGAGAGAGAGAGAAGGAATCTTCCATCTACTGGTTCATTCCCCAAATGTCTGCAATGGCTGGGGCTGGACCTATCCAAAGCCAGGAGGAGCCAGGAGCTTCTTCCATGTGTCCCATGTGATTACAGGAGCCCAAGCACTTTTGTCAGGCACATTAGCAGGGAATTAGACAGGAAATGGAGCAGCCAGGACTCAAACTGATGCCTGTGGCCGGCGCCGCAGCTCACTAGGCTAATCCTCCGCCTTGCGGCGCCGGCACACCGGGTTCTAGTCCCGGTCGGGGTGCCGGATTCTGTCCCGGTTGCCCCTCTTCCAGGCCAGCTCTCTGCTGTGGCCAGGGAGTGCAGTGGAGGATGGCCCAGGTGCTTGGGCCCTGCACCCCATGGGAGACCAGGAAAAGCACCTGGCTCCTGGCTCCTGCCATCGGATCAGCGCGGTGCGCCGGCCGCAGCGCGCCGGCCGCGGTAGCCATTGGAGGGTGAACCAATGGCAAAGGAAGACCTTTCTCTCTGTCTCTCTCTCACCGTCCACTCTGCCTGTCAAAAAATAAAAAAAAAAAATAAAAAATAAATAAAATAAAATAAAAAGTGATGCCTGTATGAGATGCTGGTGCTGCAAATTGATCTCCTTTCTTTCCCTTTTGCAAACAATTATTCTTCCCATGATGCACTGCTTGGAGTGTGGTGAAGGATGAAGTGGGTAGTCCAATGGCCACAATGGCACAATGCTCAATCCGACTTGGAATCCATAGATTTTCAAGACCTGGATGGCACTGTGGTTCATTCAAGGCTTGAGCCTATGCTGCTATGAAATGCCTGCTACTGAAGCGAATTCATAGTTGAAGAACCATCCTGCCAGCCACAGGTAGAGCTCCATGTGATTTAAGTCCTATCGAGGGGGTCATTGGTCTCTGCCTGACATTTAGCTGGGTCCAGAGGTGCTGTTCCCAAGCTCTGGTTTGGGGTCAGGGACTCCTAGGGTATTCTCAATGTTAAGTTTTACCAGTGCTATGGTACTGAATTTCACTCAGTAGGAACGGCAATGAACTCCAAACAAAGCAAAGCCCTGAGCTCACTTTGCTACTGTGCTCCCCTCTGGGTGATGTCTTACTTTGCACTGTTGGTCCAGGCTCTGGGAGGGATAGTTCCTGGCTTCCCAGGAGGACACTAATATGAGTTGCACCTGGTCTCACAGATGCAGGGACCTGTGTGCTTTCAGATGCATGCCAGGCCTGTATGCAACTGCAAGTGATGCAAACAAAAATTTGAGTCTGTTCTATAAGGACAAAGTTTTCCATCCAATACTGGGCTAGGTTCAAAGGCCACAACTTTGAACATTGGCCTTGAGGTAGGGGTTTCCAGGCTGGTTCTGGCACTATGTCTTATCTCGCCATGACTGTGCTGGCAAAGAGCTCCAAGGCAAAGTCCTCTACTCACTTGCCACCCTATTCCCCAGGGGCTGAAATCATATTCCTCACTGTGTGTCCAAGTTTGGAGAAGGGATGGTGGAGGAACTTCCTTGGCTGTATAGCTAAATCAAATATAGAGACTTTGTCTGTGGGTACTGGCACGGGGTAAGGGACCATGAAGACCTTTGTGGCACTGAGCTTTATTGTGGCAGATTGGTGCTGGGTTTCAAGTATGAGATCTGGATTTTTATTTCATCTCCCTCTGTGAAGTTGGTGGTGAGATGTCTCCATGCTGTACTGCTAGGAATAGGATAGTTGCTGACACAGAGAACCCTTCCTTTCCTGCGTTCTTCCATGTGTTTTTTCTTATTTTTACACTAAAATATGACATTGTGGTCTTTTAACTGCTTTGTTTTCTTCTAAACTCCTGTGTATGTGGCTTAGTGTGTGAAAAACTGTTGGCATCTTTGTGTGGAGGTGTCCCTGGAGCATCTCACTCAGTCACCATCTTTGGCCCCTATCATTTTTTGTAGTGCAAGTTTGTTAACAACAATTCTCTTGGCTTCTTTTTCCTGAATAATTTATTTGGTTCTCATTTAATAAAATATTTGTTTGGGCTGGTGCAGTGGTGTGGCTGGTAAAGTTGTTGTCTGTGAGCCAGCATTCCATATGGGCACTGGTTCGAGACCCAGGTGCTCTACTTGCAATCCAGCTCCCTGTTAATGTGCCTGGGAAAGTAGCAGGAGACGGTCCAAGTGCTTTGGTCCCTGCACTCACATAGGAGACCCGAGGAAGCTCCTGGCTCCTGGATTCTGCCTGACCCAGCCTTGGCCATTGCAGCCATTTGGGGAGTGAACCGGAGGATGAAAGATCTCTCTCTCTCTCTCTCTGACTCTTCCTCTCTCCCTATAACTCTGATTTTGTAATACATAGACAAATCTTAAATATATATATTTATTAAAAAGCATTTTTTTTACTTTTATTACCCTACAGATATTGATCTTTTGTTACTTTATAATGGGGAGTTGATCATTCTTATCTGCTCTTTTATATATAATGTTCTTTCATCTTTGATTATTTGAAGATTTCTTTTTATCATAGTATTCTACAATTTGATTATGCTGCGTCTTATGGTTTATACTTTTATTATTTTGTGGAATAGATTGAGCTTCGCAAACCTATTAGATCAGACATTCACACACAAAGTCACCTTCACAAGAGCTGCAGAAGACAGGTGAGAGACCACAGTGCCTTATTTTAATATAAGAAAAGTTGCACTGAATGTAGGAAGGAAAGAGTTGTTGGTACAACCTTTCACCCAGCACCAAGGAGCACAGCATGAATAAGATGTCTGACTATTGAGGGAGGGAAAGGAAACTGAATCCCAGTGCCATCCCCTCTGCAATAAAAGTCAGATTAGAATTGAATCCCATAGCCCCTGACCCCAAATAATGGCAGAATGAGAATTTGGACCTCCCATACCCACACAGCCTTTGCCAATCCTTCCCTACATTCCAGCAGAAGATGAAAAAAGACTCCAGCTCCCATGGTATAGGCCAGGAAATGGAGCATTGGACCCTGCCTTGAAGTTCAGAATCCTATCCATTACTGTGCAGAAACTCTGAACCCAATAAAGACCAAAAGCACTGGGGATCACATATGGGGCACATCGCACACTGGGCAGATGCCTGTAGTCTGATGGGATGGACTCATTCCGACCTGTGTCACTGCCAGCTTCAGGAAGACCCTGCATGCATCCCTGGATCTTTGTGGTGTCTGATGACTATGGGATGCAGTGTGCCATCTGGCTGGCCAGGGGCTGCCTTTATCAGCCTCCTGAAGCCGTGGGAAGTTAACAAAGAACTATACGACTGTGTCTTGGGACTCATACTGGGCAGGTGAAGTCCAACTCTGTGAAGATATCAAAAGTCTTGGTCTGGCCAGCGCCGCGGCTCAATAGGCTAATCCTCCACCTAGGGGCGCCGGCACACCGGGTTCTAGTCCCGGTAGGGGCGCCGGATTCCTTCCCGGTTGCCCCTCTTCCAAGCCAGCTCTCTGCTGTGGCCAGAGAAGGCAGTGGAGGGTGGCCCAAGTCCTTGGGCCCTGCACCCCATGGGAGACCAGGAGAAGCACCTGACTCCTGCCTTCGGATCAGCGCGGTGCGCCGGCCGCAGCGCACCAGCCGTGGCGACCATTGGAGGGTGAACCAACGGCAAAGGAAGACCTTTCTCTCTGTCTCTCTCTCTCTCTCACTATCCACTTTGCCTGTCAAAAAAAAAATGTCTTGGTCTGTAGGCATGTGTCAATAGACGAAGTCTCTACACTTGCCCCAGTATCAAGTGGAGACTGAATCATAATGGGACAGACTTATTTTGGCATCTGTCACTTTGTCTCTATGGAATGATGGGAATCCCCAAGATCTACCATAATATTTAGCAATCCCACTACTGGATGTATATCCCAGGGAAATGAAACTAGTCTATCAAAGAAACATCTGCACTCCCATGTTTATTGGAGCACAATTCATAACAGCCAAGAAATGCAGACAACCTAAGTGTCTATTACTTAATGAATTGATAAGGAAATGTGGTCAGCCATAAACAGGAAGAACATGGGTGGAACTGGAGGTCGTTATGTTCAGTGAAATAAGCTGAGCATAGACAAAATAGCATCACATACCTGGAGTCAAAATGAAATGTGGTCTCATGGAAGTTATTAATGTAATGGTGTAACCAGGGGGTGGAAAGGCAAGTTGGGGGAGAGGGATGGGGATAGTTTGGGTAACAATAATACATAATACATAGACAACTTAAAGAAGTTTTGGGATTCTGTTGTAGGGAGATGGTGGCTACAGATAATGTATTATGCTGTATATTTCTCTATAAAAAGACAGACTAGAAGATAGGATTTTGGATTATTTCACTCTATAGAGTGTTCAGTGTTTGAGGAGATATATATAGTTACCATCACTGGACATTATACAAGGTATGCATATATGAAGCACCACATAGTACCTCACAAATTAAGTACAATTTTTGTGTATTTTGTTTTTTAAAAAATAAAGCCAATTCTTAATTTAAACAATTGATCAAATCTCAAATGAATTATGCCAAACCTCAGGAGCTTCTGTCAATGTATGATTTACTGTCTACTATTATTAAAATTACATTTTCAAATAGAGGAAAACTACCATGAATGGGATTAGTTCAATGATTCCCAGGAGTTAGGAGTGAAGAACTAGTGTAATCACAAAGATAGAGCAAATAGAAATTGTAGAAATTAGTGGAACTCTTCTATATTCTAATTGTATAATAGAATCACAAATCAATTTATATGTTAAAGCCAATAGAATGTCCATCAAAAATTAAGTTTTAATCCATATTCATTTAATACAGAAATTTGACTTTACCTCATGCCTTCATGAAAAAGATTTTTCTTCTCTTTAAGCAACTAGAGAATTGTACAAAATATTTTTATAAAGATTTATTTTATTTATTTGAAAGACAAAGTTACCAAAAGACAGAGGGAGAGACAGAGGGATCTTCCATTTGCTGGTGTACTCCCCAAATGGCCACAATAGCTGGGGCTGTGCCAGGCCAAACCCTGGAGCCAGGAGTTTAATCTGGATTTCCCATGTGGGTGGGTGCAGGGGCCAAAACACTGGAACCATCTTCTGCGGCTTTCTCAGCACAACAGTAGGGAGCTGGATCAGAAGTGGAGCAGCTAGGACTCAAACTAGTGCTCTCCCTCTTGCTCTCTGTCACTTTGACTATCAAATAAATAAATCTTTAAAAGTAAATGTAAAGGATAGAGTGTTTTTACATTTTATAAACTTTGGCCTTTATGTATTGCCTTTTTTTCTTAAAAATATCAACTCAATATTTAATAGAAAGATTATTTTTTAAAAATATTTTTTTATTTATTTTAATGACAGAGTTCCAGAGAGCAAGGGAGAGACAAAATCTTCCATTGACTGGTTCACTCCCCTAAAGGCCAGAATGGCTGGGCCTGGGCCAGGCTTTAGCCAGGTGCCAAGAGCTTCATCTGGGTCTCCCATGTGAGTGAAGGGACCCAAAAACTTGAGCCACCTTCTGTTGCTTTCCCAGGCACAATAGCAGGGAACTAGATAAGATGTGAAGCTGCTGGGACTCATAAAGGATGCTGGCGCTGTAGACACTGACTTAATCCACTATGTCATGGTGTTGTCCCCATAAAATATTGTAAACATCTTTTTAAAATATAGTGGATCTGAGGAATATCCTTACTTGAGAGAATAGTAATGAATAATATTATTTCTCCTAAAGTTTGAATGTGTAAATGAAAAATTCATGGTTTGGAAGCTTAAATCTCAATGCAATGATATTTCTCACAGAAGTGGTATAATTCTTGTGAGAGTCAGACAATTGCAACCTGAGGCTTTTATAAAGCGAGGAGTCCCCCCCCACCGCCCTGCCAAGGTCTACGTTGTTGGCAGGTGCTTGCTGGCCCTTTGATTTTCCCACAGTGAGCTGAAGCAACACAATGCAGTGCCAGTGCCAACTCTTGGTCTTTCCAGCATCCAGAATTATGAGCATATTAAGCTCTTTTTTTTTTTCTTTCCATTTTTGAGTTATCCAGTCTCTAGTATTTATGTTTTGGAATAGAAAATGGACTAGCATAGTCCTATAATTACTCCAGTTTTCGCCTACAGGAAATTCCTAGGCCATAGTTCAGGTAAATTGGTCAGAAGAAGGGTGTAATGGTCGCGCAGAATTGAGGCCAAGGAGCTGGAGTGGGGGAGGCAGCTAGAAGCCATGTTGTAACTGAAATTTATGTTTTCTTTAAAAAAAAGAGAGTTTGAGAAATCTGCTAAGGGGTATTTTTTACACTTAGCTGAACACTAAACCATGAATGTTAAATTATCTTATTTTTTCTTAATCATCTTCTGTATTTCTGCACTATCCTTTTTCATCTTTGATTTATTGAGTCTTCTCTTTTTTATCTTAATTAGTCTAATAGTTTATCAGTTTCGTATACTGTTTCTTATCTCTTCATTTCATTAATTGTGTTTTTTAAACATCTACTTTATTTCTTCCCTAATTTTTATTTTTTGTTTTCTCCTATAAATTTGAATTTGGTTATTCTTGTTTTTCCAGGCCACTGAGATGAATTAGATAGGTAATTTATTTGATATAATTTGATTTCTTTGTTTTTGATTTAGGCACTTATTACCATAAAACTTCTTCTTAGTCCTGCTTTTGATGTATACCATAAGTGATGATAAGTTGTGTTTCTATTTTCATTAGTTTGAAGGAATTTTTAAATTACCCTTTTGATTTCATAAAGAACGCATTTTTATTCAGGAGCATGTTGTTGAATCTCTATGCATCTGTGTAATTCCTAGTTTTTTTTTGTTGTTGTTAGTTTACAAGTTTTATTTCATTGCTCTCATAAAAGATACATGATACATATTTTTTAGAAAAGATTTATTTATTTATTTACTTACTTACTTATTTATTTGAGAAACAGAGCTACACAGAGAGGTCTTCAATCTGCTTGTTCACTCCCCAAATGGCTGCCACAGCCTGAGCTGGGCTGATCTGAAGCCAGGCTCCAGGAGCTTCTTCCTGGTTTCTCCCACTTGGGTTCAGGGGCCCACGCACTTCGGCCATCTTTCTCTGCATTCCCAGACTATTAGCAGAGAACTGGATCAGAAGAGGCGCAGTCCGGACTCCAACAGGCACCCGTATGGGATGTTAGCACTGCAGGCAGAGGGTGAATGTTCTATAAATGTCTATGAGGTCCATTTGGTCTATAATAGGGGTGGGGAATATTTTTTTTGTCAAGGCCACTTGGATATTTATAATATCATTTGTAGACCATACAAAATTATCACCTTAAAAGTTAGCATGACATTTTTCAAAAGGATAAATTCAAATGGCCAATAGACACATGAAAAAATGCTCAATAACCATGAGGGAAATGCAAATCTATACAACAGTGAGGTTTCATCTCACCCCAGTTAGAATTGCTCTCAAACAGAAATCAGCAAACAAATGCTCCTGAGAATGTGGGGAAAAAGGTACCCTAACCCACGGTTGGTGGGAATGTAAACTGGTACAGCCATTGTGGAAGACAGTGTGGAGATACCTCAAAAGTATGAAAATAGATCTACCATATAACCCAGGCATCCACTCTTGGGAATTGGTCATTATCTATCTATCCATCCATCCATTCATCCATCCATCCTTCCATCCATCCAAAAATATGCTTATTGGAGTAAGCCAGTCCCGAAAAGGCAAATACCATATCTTTTCCCTGATCTGTGGTAACTAATAGAGTACCAAAAAATGAAATGCATATGACTGATATTGACTTTTTGAGATCTGATGATTGTTTACAGCTCTTGTCTATACTGTTGAGGAACAGTGTTTCTTTTTACTATTTGTTGAATTTTTTACTTAGTATAGGGTTAATCTTATGATTAGAAAATAGACTGAGAGTAGAGTATTGTAAAAATTAAAGAAAGGAGTTGGAAAGGTAAGATATGAAATCATATCTTTAAAATTCCTTTAAAAAAAGAAATATTAATTCAATCAAAGTCATTATCAATAGCGACCAATGGGAGAATGGGAGTATGGGCAGGAGTTAGGGTAGGGTAGAAAGTATTACCATGCTCCTATATCTGTGTATACAAAATACATGAAATTTTTCATCTTAAAAATAAAATATGAAAATAAAATATAAAAAATAAGGAAACTGACATCTTACTATTCATTATTTATAGCCCTTAAGTATATTACTGTGAGACAGTGATCTTTCTACTTTTTACTTGTTGAACATTGTGGTTAGTGGTATATTAAGTCTGTGATTATAAAGTACATTAGAAGTATTCTATTGCAAAAATTGAAGAAAAAGAAGAAAGGAAGGAGGGGGTTGAGGGAAGAAGAAAAGGAAGTATGGTTATCTTAGAATTGTATTTATAAAATTTGTTCTCTTTATGTTAGTAAAAGTTTTTAAAAATTAAAAACTTGCTAGTTTCCTATAGATTTTTTTTCAAGTATCACTCACCCAATTGTCTTAACAGGGCCAGACAACATGATTTTGTGGCCTTATCTGGCCTGCAGGCTGATGTTTTCCATCTCTGGTCTATAATGTAGCTTAACTCTGTTGTTAATTTATCAACTTTTTTTTCTGGATAATTTGCTGATGAGAGTGTAGTGTTGAACCCTTCAATATTATTGTATTGGAGTTTATGCCTCCCTTTAGATAAAAATTCTTTTAATGAAGGTAGGTGCACTGGGGGAGGAGTATTTGACATGGAAATTATGTCACTGAGTGGGATGCTCCCATTATCTTATCAGAGTACCAGGATTTGCATCATGGCTCTGTTTATGCTTCCAGCTTGTTGGTAATGCATATTCTGTGAGGCAACAGGTGATGGCTCAAGTATTTCAGTTTCTGCCACCCTCATGTGAGACCCAGATTGATTTTTGGGCTCCTGATTTTGGCCTGACTCAGTCTCAGCTATTGCTGGCATTTGGGGAATGAACCAGTGGATCTAAGATTTATTTCTGTCTCTTTCTTCCAAATAAATAAATAAATAAATAAAATATTTTAAAAACTGGGTGCTCTGTCTTTTGTTACATGTACATTTATAATGACATTATTTTCTTGTTTAATTAATCCTTTGATCATTAGGTGTTGATCTCCATTGTCTATGTATACAATTTTTCTTAAATAAATTTTGTCTGATGTAATAATTACTCCCACTTGCTTTTGATTTCCACTTGCAGAGGATGTCTCGCTCTATTGTTTCACTTTGAATATCTCTGTGTGTTTACTAGTGAAGCTAGTTTTGTTGGTTCCCCTTAGGCAGCATATCATACAGTCATTTTTTTAACTTTTATTTTATAAATATAATTTCCAAAGTACAGTTTTGGATTACAATGGCTTTTCCCCCCCATAACTTCCCTCCCACCCATATCCCTCCCATCTCCCGCTCCCTCTCCCATTCCATTCATATCAAGATTCATTTTCAATTATCTTTATATACAGAAGATTGATTTAGTATGTATTAAGTAAAGATTTAATCAGTTTGCACCCACACAGAACATAAAGTGAAAATACTGTTTCAGTACTAGTTATAGCATTACTTCACATTGGACAACACATTAAGGACAGAGATCCCACATGAGGAGTAAGTACACAGTGACTCCTGTTGTTGACTTAACAAGTTGACACTCTTGTTTGTGGCATCAGAAATCTCCCTAGGCTCTAGTCATGAGTTTCCAAAGCTATGGAAGCCTCTTGAGTTTGCTGACTTTGATCTTTTTTCGACAAGGTCATAGTCAAAGTGGAAGTTCTCTCCTCCCTTCAGAGAAGGGTACATCCTTCTTTGATGGCCCCGTTCTTTCTACTGGGATCTCACTTGCAGAGATCTTTCATTTAGGTTTTTTTTTTTTTTTGCCAGAGTGTCTTGGCTTTCCATACCTAAAATACTCTCATGGGCTCTTCAGCCAGATCGGAATGCCTTTAGGGATTCTGAGGCCAGAGTGCTCATACAGTCATTTTTAACACATTTACTCAGTTGGATCTTCTAGTTGGGTAATTTAGCTCATTTACATTCAAGGTTATTACAGATAAGTAATGACTTTTTCCTGTTATTTTCTTTTAACATTTCTTTTTTTTAAACTCTCATTTTTTTTTTTTTTTTGTCTCTTCGGTTTTACACTTTCACTATTTTCTTGATGAAGTTTATCTGTTTCTGACATAGGGCATCCTTAAATGTTACCTGTATGGCTGAGTCAGTGGTGATGAATCCCTCCAATTGTTCCCTGTGTTGAAAAGTTTTTATTTCTCTTTCATTTATGAAAGATAACTTCTCTATGTTCGTAGCTGTTTTCCTTTTGAAACTTGACTTATATCTTTCCTTTCCTTCCTATAAGGCTCCTGTTGAAAAATCTGCTGTCAATCCAATGAGATTCCTTTGAAGTGGCCTAGTGCTTGTCTCTTACTAATTTTAGAATTTTCTCTTTGTTTTGTACTTTTTAAAGTTTTCCTGTAATATGAGATTCTTTTCTGATGTCTAATTGTCTATTTGGGGTCCCATAGGTTTCCTTTATTTGAATATCTGTATCTTTCTCAAATTTGGGGTACTTTTCAGCTACTATTTCATATAGATTTTCTAAACCACTTCTGTGATCCATTCCTTAGGGAATGTACACAGCTAAAATATTGGTTCAGTTGATGGTATCCCAGAAATTGTGAATGAACACTGTTTTCATGATTCTTAATGCTTCCTTTATTTTTTTTTTTTTTGGTCCAAATGAGATATTTCAAAAGACCTGTTGTCAAATTCAAATATTCTTTCTTCTGCTTAATCTAGTCTGCTATTATGGCCTTAAACTGTATTTTTAAAAATTTATTTTCATCAGGACTGGTGCCGTGGTATAGTAGGTTGAACCTCCAGCTGTTGCACTGGTATCCAACATGGGGTACCAGTTCGAGTCCCAGCTGCTCCACTTCCAATCTAGCTCCCTGCTGATGGCCTGTGGAGGCGGTGGAGGATAGCTCTAGTACTTGAGTTCCCGAACCTGTGTTGAAGACCTAGAGGAGAATCCTAGCTCCTGGGGTGGGATTGGCCCAGGTTTGGCTGTTGTGGCCATTTGGGGAATGATCCAATGGATGGAAGACCTCTCTCTGTCGCTCACTCTCTCTGTCTGTAACTCTGCCTCTCAAATAAATAAATAAATATTTTTAAAAAGGAAAGAAACACTAGAATAGTCAAGATTAAGGTCATGAATGATCCTGAATTGAACCAAATTTTATTTCATCTATGTGAAAAGCAGGGTAACACACACACACACACACACAGGAGAGAGAGAGAGAGAGAGAGAGAGAGAGAGAGAGGCCTTCTTTATGCTAGTACACTCTCCAAATGTTCACAATAGCCAGAGCTGGGCCAAGCTATCAGATTCCATCCAGGTTCCCACAAGCACTTGAACCATCTACTGCTGTCTCTTAGGCTGCATCAGTAGGAAGCTGAATCAAGAATAGAGGAGCCAGGGATGTAGGTGTCATAAGCAGAAGTTTAACTCAATGTACCACAATACCCAATGCTCAGATGTAATTCTTATATAATTTACTGAGTTCTTTATTTTTAACATTATAACATTTTTAATATTTGTCAGGTACTTTTTCATTATCTCTATTTATTTGCTAAATTTCTTATTCATATCATGCTTTGATTTCCTAATTTTGTTTAACTAACAGTATTGTCTTATATAACTTTGGGTAACCTTTTATTCATATTGTTGAATTCTTTATCAGGCATTTCATCAATGTCATTTACTACATAGTCTAATAGTCATGAATTATTGTGTTCCTTTTGGGGTATCACATTGCCTTGCTTGTTTTCATGATTCTTATGTTTCTTCATTGATTTTTGTGCATCTGAGGGATCTGCTGTTAACATCACTTTTAAAAAGGGGTTTTCATGGATTGAAGGCTTTTTCCTAAAGATAGATTTTTGCATGTTGGTTTGGTAGGCTACATTGTCTTTAGTTCCAGTTGGATGTTGTAATGCAGTCTCCTTACACCTTCTTACATGGCAGTAGCAGTGGTGGGGGATCTGGGACATTCCTGGGAACTAGACAGTTGCTTATATCCCTGTCACAGAAATCTCCATCTATTTTCCAAAAGAGGGGTGACAGTCAGGATCTTTGCTTGTGTGCTAGGGATAGGTCCCATTGGTGCTGCAAGTAAGCCTGGCACACAGACTCTCAGCCATCACCTAAGGAAAGGCTGGGCTGGCAGCATCAAAAGCAGTCTGGGCTCTGGGATCTCCAGCTACTGCCCATATCCAGAGTCCCAAAAGCAACACTAATGCCATGCAGGGAATGTTACCCCCACCCAGTTGCTGTCTGAGGAAGTGGCTAAATTATTAACTGTGGAAATACATCATGATGTGACCTTGGGTAAGAGATATCCTTTTGGAATATTATTGTTTATCAACATTCTCGTCTTGATAAAAGAACTAAGTGATACTGTATTTCATATGGTAGGAGGACTAAAGTTCTATATTAAATTGAAATTGGCATGAAACTTGCTTGCTACTCAATCAAGTTATTATGGAACTTGACCAACTGAGTTCTTGTGTCTCAGAGAAATTCAAACTACTTCTGTTGTGTGATACCACCATTCAAAAGATAGTGTCCAGATATGATAGATTTTAAATCCTTCTATACAGAAGTGACATACATAACTTTGCAGTGGGTCTCTGGCTAGTATTAGTCCTCTAATCTCAATTAGCTACACAGAGATCTAAAAATTGCAGAAGATTTTATAGGTTGCTCTGACTTCCATAACAAAATATTTTAGATTAATTTATAAACAACCAAAATTTATTATTCACAATTGTGGAGTTGAAGAACCTTAAAAATCAAACCAAGATGGAGTGACTTAAGCTAACACTATTAAAAACAAGAAGTCACCTTTGCCCCAAATAAAATTAAAGTTTAAAAATTATAGCCCTAAACTTTTTCCCCCAAAACTAAAATTAGGTGCAGCTATAAAAATAAGGGACCCTATGCTTAGCTAGCTGCGACACTTGTGCCTGGCTGTGCTAAGACCTAACCCAGTTTGTATGCCTCCTAATACTCAAATAATGGTGTGGGAAGCCGGACGTTGCTCTCCCTCCAGGGGAACGAAGGGAGCGAGACGTCATCCCCCTCAAGGTGAACAAGATGGCGCTGGCAGGGAAAGGAACTGCTAAAGAAGTAAACAACAAAATGGCGACGAGGTGCATGCCTCCCATGTGATCCCATAGCTGATTGGATAGAAGACGCATGCCTTTCACATGATCAGCTCACGGATTGGACTGCTGTGTGCATGGACACTATAGTGCTTCTGATTGGTCGCTGCGGGTATATAAACCATGTGGCTTTGTGCTGGGGGCGCTCTCTGGACTCCTGAGTTCTGGAGGCCCGTCTGCGCAGACGCCGAATAAATCCTCTTGCTTTTTGCATCAGCTGGTCTGGACTCTGAGTCTTTGGGGTGTGCCTCTCGACGTGTTAGCATCCTCACTCAGAGGGTCTAACAGAGTTAGGATGTCTAGGATGAAGTTGTGAAGACAAATGCAATGTCTGGTGAGAGCTAATTCTGCTTCCTAGATAGTTCTTCCAGCTCTTTCCTTTCACGGTGGACAGTGGTAGAAGTGGCAAACAGACTTTTTTACAAGAGTACTAGTCCAGCTCCCAGTGGCAGAGTCCTCTTGATCTGATCACTTCCTAAAGCCCCCCCCCCCACCTTTTAATACCATCACCCCAGGGTTAGGTTTCACCAAACTTAACCAGGTCATAGCAGAGGGGTGCATGCATATTCAGTGAACAGTACACACCTCTGATACTGCATCTTGATTATGTTTGACCTTGGAAAGTTACTTACCTTCTTAGTTTCAATTGCTTATCTGCACTGTGAAATTAAAAATGGGGTCAAGTGGAGTTTTTAATTTGCTCTCAGAAAAGACTTCATTGGCTTCACTCTACATTATTCAACAAGCTTTCTTCAACTTCATGAACTTTCTTCAGTCTCGGTTCCTCTTGTTTTAATACATCTGATTGCAAGGACTAAATATGCTTTAATTGTTTTAGTATACTGCTTGGAATAAGGTCCAAGTGCTCAAAAATGATTAGATGTCTTCATTAATTTTAACATAATATTACTCATATATAGTTTTACTTATGGCAAAAAAATAATAGTAACATATAATACATGTGGCTTGTATTTCCCAGTCGTCTTTTTATTTTGCAGTTAAAGTGTCCTGCAACTAGTAATTAATTTTTCGATAAACGTTTGTTTCCTCTGCCTAGCAACATAGTAAGACTGTAGGTTTGAGACAAATTGCAGACAATAATTGTTGTTGTTTGAGCAGACTTCACCTTTGTTCTTACACTCAGTGTATCTGCACTCTATTACTCACTCTGGACTATGAAACGACTTTATTATTGAGCTTTTTTTCTGGACTGCCTGTAAAAGGAGAAGCTGCACGGCAGACTTTGCATTCAGGAAGTTATGTAACACTTCATGACGCGGGTTAATATCCAGCACCTGGATGTTTGAAAATATCTGTGCTTCCTGTGTTGCAAAAGTAGAGAAAAGCAGAAGCGATACATCATGGGAGTGAAGACTGTTTTGCTTCTGATTGTGGGGGTTCTTGGAGCATATTATGTTTATACTCCTCTCCCAGATAATATTGAGGAGCCTTGGAGGCTGCTGTGTGTGAATGCACAAATGAAAACACTAACAAATTTGGTAAGTTCAGGATTTTATCCACTTTGTGTATATTTAGCATTTAATAAGAAGAAATAACTACTTGCTTTATTATTTTTTCGGAAATAGAAATTTTACCATTTAAGTTTCCTTGCTGACTATAATACTTTTAAAGATAGATGTTAGATTATTGCTTAATTCAGATGTCTAACAGAATGAATATGGGGAAAATATTCAATTAGTTTGGATTTTAAATGTTAAAAAACAATATATGCTGGCTGAAAAAAAATAGAAAAATGTGAATGTGACTCTGATGGATGAGTGCTGCCAGAAAGAAGCGTGTCTGAAGCATGGACTTCAGGAAAGTGGGGTGAGTAGCTCTGTGATTAGAACCCAAATTCAGGCAATAACGTTAGACTCAGCACTGAAAACACATTCTTACTGACATGTGTTGTAACAAGGTCAACTGGTAAAAGTCCAGGGGAAAGTGGACCCCTGGTATTATCCAGTTGTAAGAGAGTGAGCTGTGCAGGTGACAGGGCAGCTGCTTGGGTGCTGCCATGCAGAGTCCACAGCTGGCTCTGTGGCTCATTTATAGTGAGACCAGCTACCTGGGAGTGAAATTCTGCACCATTCCATTAACCTTCTCTTTTAGGGGTTTCCTCCTTATCATAAAACAAGCAAAAAAAAAAAAAAAAAAATCAAGGACACCTAGCCTGGGTATTAGACATTTGGATCACCATCATATCCCTTGCATGTTTTTAAAAGATGTTTCAACACTATCTGATATGAAATATAACTCTGAAGAAGTATGATGTCTGCTTTATTTTCATTTTTAGTTAACTATTTCATATCTTTAATAATATGGCACAATACTGCCCCCCATATGCATTTTATGAACTTTTTTTTTTTTTTTTTTTTTTTGACAGGCAGAGTGGACAGTGAGAGAGAGAGACAGAGAGAAAGGTCTTCCTTTTGCCGTTGGTTCACCCTCCAATGGCTGCCGCTGCAGCCGGCGCACCGCGCTGATCCTGGCAGGAGCCAGGAGCCAGGTGCTTTTCCTGGTCTCCCATGGGGTGCAGGGCCCAAGCACCTGGGCCATCCTCCACTGCACTCCCTGGCCATAGCAGAGAGCTGGCCTGGAAGAGGGGCGACCGGGACAGAATCCGGCGCCCCAACCGGGACTAGAACCCGGTGTGCCGGCGCCGCAAGGTGGAGGATTAGCCTATTGAGCCACGGCGCCGGCCTTTTTTTTTTTTTTTTTTCATTTTATGAACTTTTTGAGGACTCCTCTATTTGAGGATTTCAAAAATGTTTTGTATAAAAATAAGCTTACCTTTTAATTGCATTTTACACAAACTTTTCAAAGTACCCTGGTATATATATAAGTAATTTTATAAATATAAAAGTATATACATAATTTTTACATATATAATTTATATTTATATTTTGTTACTACTCATACATGGATATCTCCAGATATATGGTTAGATATATACAGAGATAGGTTGATGATAGATGATGGATAGTTAATGATAGATAGATGATATAAAATCTTCCTTTATATTCTGAGCTTTACTCTCTCTGGCCCTGTTGTATCTTGCAGTCCATTCCTGGCTGTTGTTAGTATGGGACACTGTCACTCTTTCCCGATGCTATCATCTACTTTAGAAGTTGTTTCAAACTGCCATCAATTACCTTTGTATGCTCACGTGTAATTTCTGAGGCCTTAGCTGCTAGTTCAGTGATCAAGCTTTGTTGTTTCATCCCTGCCTGTGGGAGTCTTTCTCATGGGGAGGCACTTTCATTACTTGAGCAAGTATTTCCTGTTTCTTTCTAGGATCTGCAATCCATAGGGTGTTCTTCACTCCCCTTTTGTCTTTCACACTGCTCTACACAACAAATTCCTAGGCAATTCTACTGGTTTCACTAGTTTGAGACAATACTACACGTAATCTGTAGTTCATGGCTTTTCTCTGATTCTTAGTTTCTTTGATGAAATAGAGTTAACCTTTGTGGTTATTGATGGGTTAATTATCTTCTCATTCCATGTGCTTTCTTGTATAACAAAAGTATATGTTTATAGGGAATTAAAACTCTCATTTCTTTTTGTAAAAAAAAGTGTAACTTATGCCAATGTACATTATATTATTACATAATCTTGCATTTTATCTAAACCTCCATAAGAGCCATCATCTTTTGATGGACTAGTCAACTTTTTTTCCAACAGTTCCTCCCTCATCCATCGTCCCAAAATAAATGCAACTATTTTCTTGAATTAGTTGCCATCTACTCCTACCTTGAGATTTATCAATCAATTTGTTGCATCAAGCTAAAGAACGGCCACTCAGACTTAATGTTCAGTGATGGAAATGAATGGAAGCGGTTGAGTGGAATCCACTGCCAGCTAGTCTGTGATGCAGGGTTATCTTCTGGAGTAGGAGTATTAAATGTGCTTAAGCACAAGGTCAGTTGTGATAGATTACTTGTGTCACTCTGAAAGGACTTAGGTCACACCTAGGCTTGATGAGAAACACCGCCTTCAACTCCATCAGGTCTATTGCCGAGTGAGGATTATCAGCATCTAAGAAAGGAATTTTCCACCCTAGTGCTGGATTGTAAGGTTTTCCTTGTTTACTTGAGACAGTGTCAGACTCTACCTTTGAGGTCATTTTTCAAAATTATTGGTTTTGTGGGGCAAGTTGTGGCTCAGCAGATTAAACTGCACCTAGATATACATGTGAATATAGATTTGGGCATGGATTAATTATGACGTGAATTTAAATAAGATACATAAGTCATTATCAACATATACAGTGTATCATATATATAAATATATATATATATAGATTTTCAGAAGTTATATTTTATCTATCATCTACCTGTTGATTGATTAGTTGTGGTATTTTACAAGTTCATTGACTATAAACTAACTTAGTAACTTCAAGAAAAATCTAATAATTCTTTAAGTATGCCCACATGCTGATAACACTGATTTTGTGCCAAATTAGAGATAATAAACTAAATATGTAGAATAATAACTAGAGGAGACCTCTAAATTTATAAATTAGAAAATTATGGATAGCATATTGTGTCACTGCATTTTTTAAAAAGTAGTTAAATACTTTCTTTTTAGAGAGAGAGTGCACATCCATTAACCAGTTCACTCTTCAGATGGCTGCAATAGCTAGGGCTGGGCCAAGTCGAAGCCAGGAACCAGGAACCAGGAACCAGGAGCTTCAGCTGAGTATCCTACATGACTACAGGGGCTCAAGCACTTAGGCCATTCTCTGCTGCTTTCCCAGGCACATTAGCAAGGAGCTTGATCAGAAGTGGAGCAGCCAGGACTGGAACCAACAAGGGGATGGCAGCATTGCAGCATAACCAGCTGTGCCACAACACTGGCCCCTAAAATGCTTTCTTTAATCATTATATATAAAAATTTAGATAGATAGACAGATAATGCTTTTTGTTGATGTTGATAAGTGTTATAATTTGAAATGACCTGGCTCTGAACTCATTGAAAAATTCAATCCTAAAGTCGTAAATTAATGGTACTAAGAAGATGAAAACTGAATCCAGTTTTGATGTCTGAAGGCGAGGCCTTTGAGAATGGTTTGGCTTGATTAGGTTGTAAGGGGAGACACAGAAAAACGCACTCACTCGCTCTTGCCACGTGATGCTTTGCACTGCCATTAGACTGTGCCAACAAGAACACTACCACTAGATGCCTCCTGATCTTGGACTAAGAACTTCTAAAATCATTATCTAAAATAAACCTTCTTCATCGTAGGTAGCTTGTTTTAGGCATTTAATTCAAACAAATTAGTATGTTTTAACTAGCTGTATTAGTCAGATTTTGTCACCATATAATTTAAAAAGAAAGAGTAGAAAATTGTCTTCTGAAAATAGTTTGTGGCTGTATGTAGGTGAACTCAGCTTCCCAGGATAATTTCGTTCATAAGTATAAGAAGATTAGTTATCTTCCAGTTTATAGTTTTTTGTAAACACCTGTGAAATTCATTTTCTTCATTCAGGATTTCCATCTAATTGCTCTGGGCTTTCTCACTGAATCAAACTCTTACAACATTTTAAGAATTGAAAGATGAAGATCAAATAGAGGATCCATCAGCAACTTTCTCCACTGTTGCAGTCAGAATTGACTCCATGCCTCTTCCTGTCTGAGCGCCTTGTTGAAAGTCTCTCCTCGTTATGTCCAGTACTGGACCTGTTAATGAGTACAGTAGTACCTGCTCATACAGTCTATGAAGAATGGAAACTAGGTCACAGGAATCGTGAATGAATGATCCCTCTAGCACTATTCTTTGATCACAGTGGACAGTCAGGCCATATTGTTAAGTCATAGCTTGTTGGTCTGATTTTAAAGACCAGTTGTCTGCCAGAAGAAACTTGAACTTCAGGGACTCCTCTGAAAAATGGCTTGAATGAGTCTAAACAGAGTTAACTGCCACATACTCCTAAGTTCTCAAAGGGAACCCCTATGCTCTTAAATGGGGAAATCATCAATGAATTTGCCACAACAATGAACACTCAAGAATAGAAAGAAGTAACTTCAGTGTATCTTTTCCTATACAACTTAGGAATGCTGCAGGAAGTACCAGTATAGTTCATGTGAAAGAAAATGAGAAGTCAGGGAGGAATATAAAATAATTAGAAAACTTTCAAATGGAAAAGAAAACCAAAAAGTAAAATGGTAAGATTTACAATAGCAAAGTATACAGATGGGCTATTTTATTGACTATGTTTTCTGATTCTAATTTATTTAGGTGATTCTGTGGCACTTGGAGAGTTACGTAGACAGAAGCTTATGAATGAATGAAGCAATTAGTGATTTAGTTACTGTAATTGGAGTAAAAGTGGGCACATGAAAACACAGAAAAATCTCACATTCTAGGCTATGTCTAATCACAAAAGAAACACTGAATTAAGTGATTTAAACACTGATTAAACACTGATTTAAATATATATTTATATATTCACTTATATTTATAGACTTAAATATATATATTTATATATAAATTATGCCATATATAAATTATACAATTATTCCTCAGTATCTGTGGGGAGTTTGTTCCATTACCTGCTGTCATTCCAAAATTTATAAATACTCGCATCTCTTCTTCCATCCAAGTACTAACCAGGCCTATCCCTGACACCCCTCCTTAAAAACAATTGGTCATTTGTATATTACCTACCACGGTCTCCTATATATTTAAAATTATATCTGGATTACTGATAAAAGCTAATATAATGTAAATGCCATGGAAATATTTGTTATGCAGTATATTTCAAGAAATAATGAGAAGAAAAAGAAGTCTATATATTCAGTACAGAAATACTTTAAAAAAATTTTAGTGCACTATTGATTGAATCCATGTATATGAAACTACAGATATGGAAGGCCAACTGCATTCATAATGTGTGTGTGTGCGTGTGTGTGTGTGTAAACAAGGGTACTTCAAAAAGTTTGTGGAAAAGGAATTAAAAGTTATTTAATTTGGTTCCAAATCTTTTGAAATTCATGTGTAGATGTTTTATAAAATGCATTTTCTATGAACTATTTGAATACCTCTAGTATGTTAACCTACATACATATATATGCATATATATTGTAAATACACATCTAATGATCTTTGTATGTTATATTTATTAACTAGAGATAAATGTGAGGAAGTATAGAAAAAGAAAGTACAGATGACAAATGTAGGAGCAAGACATCTGCATTTTCACTGGGAATTTTTCAAGTGGTACTAGTGCATGACAACAAACTAGAATTTTGTTTGAGAGATGGCATACATATTTGGAGAAGAGGAATTAATTTGTCCAAAACCATAAGTGCACAGATTCCTGATGAGGCATGGCACAAATTTCACAACTCTGCTTATCCCAGGAACACCATCAAATGTGTCTGGGTTAGAGAACAGTTCTGCAGTGCAGCCTGGACCTGATATAAACCTCCCATTGTTCTTGGTTCACGTATGGGATCAGCAGGTTTATCAGGTTTACTTGGCAAATATGTGAGGATGTTTCGATAGCATAATCTGAGTGGGTCACCAAGCCTTGTGCAGTGGACAGTGAGAGAGAGACAGGGAGAAAGGTTTTCCTTTTGCCATTGGTTCACCCCCCAATGGCCGCTGTGACCAGGAGCCAGGTGCTGCTCCTGGTCTCCCATGCGGGTACAGGGCCCAAGGACTTGGGCCATCCTCCACTGAACTCCTGGGCCACAGCAGAGAGCTAGACTGGAAAAGGAGCAACCTGGACAGAATCCGGCACCCTGACCAGGACTAGAACCCGTGTGCCGGCGCTGCAGGTGGAGGATTAGCCTATTGAGCCGCGGCGCCAGCCTACCATCAGGGTTCTTTAGAACAGAGTACATAGAAACAGGCGAGTTCCCAGAGATTTGAATAGGAAAAGCAAAAACCAAATCATAACTGATGCATTCCAGAGGCAATGTTGATTTGCACCATGAACACTTTGTTCCAAGCTTCCAATTCTGCAAATATTTCAGTGATATTGATACAGGTGCCTTAAAATAGTTTGGAAATTTAATACAGACCTTTTTTCTATCTATCCTTTATTATCACATAGAATGAAAACCCAGACTATCCTATAAATAGGACACTAGGATACTGGGAAACATCTTTTGCATACACAAACCATCCTATAAATAGAACCTTGGACAAATATTATATCCTTTCATACATCACACAGAATATGAAGAAATGACTTTTCATGACCTGTTCCACAATTATTTTTGGTGGAAAAAAAGTAAAACCCTTCAAACAAAGGATTACATCACATTTTTGACAAGATGTTTTCAGTTTCCCATGACATGACTTGTTTTAACATTTCAGAATAATGTGGCTTATTACATCACATCTAATATTATCTTGGACAATAGTAAGGCTGGAAATATTACACTTTCTTCCTCATGACGACTTCTTATTGTATTGGTTTAGCTATGTTAGGCAGATGTCTTTTTCTGAAACCCAATAAATTTATGAGATCTTTATTGTCCTTGTTCACAAATTTGTAAATAATTCATGCATTTATGGTATACATATCAATTACTAAGTGAAGAAATGCCAATATAATTTTTTTACCTTTGATAGAAGCTGTAATTGGTGTGCTTTCTGTTTAAGCTTAGAATAACTGCACTGACTTTCTCAAACATTCATCTGCCCTCTTCTGTACTCCTGAGATATAGGAGATACATATTCATCTCAAAGGGACATAAAATAACTGTAAACATAACAACTATTCACTAAGTTTTCTTAGGAAGTACGGCCAAGGTGTTTAGTCTAGTGTTGGCTAGAACACACTTTTTTTTTTTTAAGGTTTGAGCTTTGTCAAGCAGGCACATTAGGATGATAGTCATCCCAGGTATGCAGCCTAGAGCTGTTACAAACTTTGACAGTTTTTTAAGCCTTTAAATATGATTAGAAGTTTGTGGACAAATCACATGCTGAGAGTCCATAGGTTTTGTAGGGTATGCTTGAGAACCAGTTAGTGAGTGGGCTCAGAACAGCCTGACTAGACCTGAATCATCACCAGAATTGTTCAAATATTAGATATGCGAATGATTTCCCAAGAAGCACTTTGGCTTTTCTATTTTTTTAAAGATTTATTTTATTTATTTGAAAGAGTTATAGAGAGAGGTAGAGCCAGAAAGAGAGAGAGGTCTTCTATCTGCTGGTTCACTCCTCAAATGGCCACAACAGCCAGAGCTGAGCTAAAACAATGCCAGGAGCCAGGAGCTTCTCCTAGGTCTCCCATATGGGTACAGGGCCCCAAAAACTGCTTTCCCAAGCCATAGCAGGGAGCTGGAATTGGAGTGTAGCAGTCGAGACTCAAACCAGTGCCCAAATGGGTTGCCAATACTATAAGTCAGGGCTTTAATCTGCTGCACCACAGTGCCAGCCCCAGCTTTTATATTTTACAGGAAGGAGAATTTAGGCTCAGGCCTCTATTATATCTCTTAGTTTATGGAACAAATACTGAATGTGAGGACCCAGGCAGGGGCCACATATATCTATTTCTAGTGTCCATTGAAACAAACTGAGAGATAAACACATCACAGAGTCTCAGACCCACTGGAATCATTTTAATATGGGATCAATTTAAACTATCATTTTTATTGATATCTTCCACTTTTTCTGGTGGATCATTAGTTTATGGTAGAGAAGAACTAATGTCTCATCAGGACCAATTTCCTCTTCCATAGTCTGGGTATTCCCATTTCTCTAAGATAAAGTCGAATTTCCCAGGCCAGCCCTATTAGTTCTGCTTTGGTATGTTGGACACAGATTTATGGTCCAAATGCTTGGCAGTGGTTACATAGGCCTTTTCAGGACAGCTGGATGTCCATTCAAGGGATCTGGATCTGTGAAATTTCTTACTTTGGGACTCGGTTGGGAAATCATGCCTTACTACAGATTAACTCAGACTTTAGTCAGCTGCCCAGCCTTGTCAGTTCTCTGACATTATGATCATGTCATAATCAGAGATCCTTGAGGTTATGCTTTCTCACTGCTGGTCAATTTAATCAATACATCCACCACACATCTCGCAGTTCAACCATGCTAGCTGACGAAACAACACTTGGAGATGTCATCATCCTCGATAAACTAAGAAGGCCCATGTAGGTGCCAGAATTTTCTTCTGTCATCCTTTTTTTTTTTTAAAGATTTATTTATTTTTTAACTTGAAAGTCAGAGTTACACAGAGAGAGGAGAGAGAGTGAGAGAGAGAGAGCGAGAGAGGTCTTCCATCCGATGGTTCACTTCCCAATTGGCCTCAACAGCTGGAACTGCGCTGATCTGAAGCCAGGAGCTTCTTCCAGGTCTCCTACGCGAGTGCAGGGGCCCAACGACTTGGGCCATCTTCCACTGCTTTCCCAGGCCATAGCAGAGAGCTGGATCAGAAGTGGAGCAGCTGCATCTCCACTGGTGCCTATATGGGATGCCGGCGCTTCAGGCCAGGGCATTAACCTGCTGCACCACTATGCTTACTGTCATTCTTGACAGTAGGTGACTGTCTCAGTGGATTTCTTAATATCTTGTTTTACAGAACAACCATTTTATTATTCTGGAATACAGCATGGGGTTACATCATGGGTTACAACAGTAAATAAGAGCCAACATTGCTATCTCCCAGGCCTCTGGATTTCTTCCCATACACTATTAGGGACTTTCTGGCATCTAATCTTCCTTGAATGGTTCTACTGCTGAGAAAGTTTGCTGCTGCTTCTGCTAGGGAGGTCTGGTGAAATATGGAAGTTTAGGGTGTTCTGGATTACAAGAATCCATGCAAACGTTTTTAATATATTTCTCAGAATGTTAATGAGTTATGAACTTCAAGACAACCTTTGCCTTTCAACTAAGACATCTGCCAGGACTGTGAATTTGTCATGCATTGTGATTCCACAGTCTACAAGATCATTCCTTGGTTCTACTTCCAGAAAGACATAGAGGAAAAAGGAAACATCTTTCAGGGAAGGTGTAGCAGTTATCTCTTTTACCAGTTCTGATTTAAGATGGAAACCTAAAACTCTGAGAATCATATTTTTCTTTCTGTAACTTTTCAAGTACAATCACTGCTTGAATTAATCATTTACTCCATTTATTGACCATAGCTGCTCCTTGGTCTCTCAACTTTCTAACTTGATAGGGAATAATGCAAGTGTAAAATATAATAATTGTGTTACTCTTACAGTTCACACGTAACAGAGTTCCATTTTGAATTAACAATAGACATTTCTATTTATGAACCCAACGATGTCATATATCTAATTCCAACACATGACTTATTCTCCTTCCTGAGAACTCCTTCTGCACTGTATTCTCTCTCTTCGTTTTTTAGAAGATTTATTTATTTATTTGAAAGAGTTACACAGAGAGAGAAGGAGAGGCAGATAGATACAGAGAGAGAAAGTCTTCCATTCACTGCTTCACTCCCCAATTGACCACAATGGCCAGAGCTGTGTGTATCTGAAGCCCGATCCAGGAGCTTCTTTCAGTTCTCCCACGTGGGCACAGGGGCCCAAGGACTTGGGCCATCTCCTACTGCTTTCCCAAGCCATAGCAGAAGTGGAAGCATCTGGGACTCAAACCAGCGCCCATATGAGATGCCGGCACTGCAGGCGGCAGCTTCACCTGCCATACCGCACAGCAAACCCTTGAACTATATTCTCTCTAAGTTATGGTTTTGTCAGACACAGACATGAATGTATGTTATCTTCACTTAAAAAGATTTAGAATATAAAAATAGAGCTATAGAATATTTATTTTTAAAAATCAATTTTTTATTTTTATAAAAGATTATTTGAAAGTCAGATTTGCAGAGTGGGATGGGGGGAGACAGAAAAATCTTTCATCTACTGGTTCACTTCTCAAGTGGCTGCAACAGCCAGGGCTGAGCCAAGTCAAAGCCAGGAGCCAGGAGCTTCATCCAGTTCTCCCAGGTGCTTGGTAGGGGCCCAAGCACTTGGACCATCTTCTACTTTTTGCAGGCCATTAGAAGGGAGCTGGATCATAAGTGGGGCCTCTGGGACACTAACTGGAGCCCACTCATATGGGATGCCAGGATTGCAGGCTATGGCATTACCTGTGAAATCACAGCGTGCTAACTCACAATGCCAACCCCACCATGTTTTCAGAAGGAAGAGTGAAAGAAAGTCATGGATAATTATATCTATTTGCTTTACTAACAAAGCAATTCTCAGGAGAATAATTAAAAGCGTGTATGTATGCATGTCCATATGAATTATCATAGTGGTCCAGAGAAAATTACATTTTTTCCTTTTTCTCCCCCAAATCTTACAAGAATGCTTATTGTGGCTTAATTCAAGTTATAATTGTACTGACAAGGAGTTTTGAAAAACACATTATCTGACTTCCCGTTCAAAAGGAACAGAGTGGGTCTGATTCAGCATTGAAAATGAGCAACTTTGCTTATCGCTTTTGTACTTACTTAATATTAATATAATACGTAAGAGACTGGCTGTTACCACTGTCATGTACAGGAGGGAGGTTACTAGAACAAGTTTTGTGAGTTCTTTTCCTTATCTTAGTATATAAATAAAAAGCCAGAGAGCAAGTTGCAAAGAAGCGGATAGTTTTATTGTCTGTGTTGCAAGGTGAGGGAAAAAGTATCTTGTCTGAGAGCAGCCAGGACAGAGTTCCGGAATGGGACACTGGCTTTCAGAAAGTGCACCAGATTTTAAGTTCATGCTGCTTTTTCTCATGGGTTCCTCCTATGTGGAACCTATGGGATAGGGGCATCATCTAATGTATGCTCATTGGCTTGGAGCCCATGGAAATAGTGGGGGATCCCTTGGAGACAGCCAGATTCCCCTTAGAGGACTCAGGCCCCTCCCCTGTTAACTCTGGGTAGAAGATTGTAGCTAGCTTGAAGGTGTGGTTAAAGCTACAGGCTCATGCATACAGAATAGGAAACTATAGTGCTACAGAAGTCAGAGGGGCCCATAAACCCCTAGCCCCACCTGCCGGCCTCACTTCCCCACTGTTCAATCAGCTAGGCCTACACTCCACATGTTTTCATTTTAAGAACAGAAAACAAATTTTTGATTCCCAGAATTCCAACATTATAAGCCATTTAGGATTTGGCTCATTTTCACTTTTTTAGGTACCTTATCTTTCATGCACTTTCATGAACTTGAATAACTTTGTTAAACTACTCCATTTCTCTGGTTGTAAATGGATGTTTCCATTTACATGACTATTGCTTTGGTTTAGAATGAGATTTTTCTATTTTGTTTGGCCAAACTCTATTCACTTTTAGTTCTCATGTCAGAGTCTACCTACTGTGTGAAACTCCTTCTAATCTCATTTCCAGGAAACTATTTTATCTCCTTATGTAAGTCCATTAAAGTTAATGACACATAACCATCAGAAATGTAGTTATGTTGTTTAGTAAACTAGTTGTATACCATTTCTCTAACTCTGGGCTTCTTTAGAGAACTTATCTTGTTTTCCTTGTAATACCTGTCAAGTTATTATTTAACTTCGTTAAACATTTTTGCTTGAATCAACTTTTTTAAAAGAATGATTTATTTATTTTGAAAGTCAGTTACAAAGACAGACAGAGATCTTCATCTGCTGGTTCACTGCCTAGATGACAGCAATGGACAGCACTGGACCGTGCCAAAGCCAGGGCCAGGAGTTTCATCTGAGCCTCCCATATGGGTGACAGGAGCCCTAACACTCAAAATGTCTACCATTGCTTGTCCTTGGTAATTAGCAGGGATCTGGATTGAATGTGGAGCAGCCAGGACATCAACAAACTCCCATATGGGATTCTGGCATAGCAGGTAGCAGCTTTACCTGCTATGTCAGAATACCAGCCCCACTTGAAGCAGCTATTACAGAAACAAAACTAAACTACCAGTATTTTTAACTGTGTCATTATATTCACTTGTGAGAATAAAAAGAACCATTGGGTACAAATATGTATGCTTCCATAGTTACAAATATCAGTGGCATTTGGTATGTGTAACCTAGTGGATTTTTCTTCCTCTCTCTTAAATTTAAGGCTCTGTTTGCTGAATACTTGGGAATCAACGATTTCATGAACACTGTAAAGTTCTTAACAAGCTTTCAAGAAGTTCCACCCACATCTGATGAAAATGTCACTGTGACAGAGACAACTTTCAACAACATTCCTGTCCGTGTGTATGTCCCAAAACGAAAGGCGAAGACGCTCAGAAGGGGCTTATTTTTTATTCACGGTGGTGGTTGGTGTCTAGGGAGTGCTGGTATGTGCCCCTTATTCGAAGTCTTAGTTTATTATTGAGAACACAATTTATTGAGGTGTTGACTTCCACATAGCAAGTCATACTCACATGTAACAGATCATAAAAAGCTTCAGGTGTATGAAATTTATTTTCTTGGAGATAATATTCGTTTAAAGGAACCACTTTAACTCTCTTTCTGAAAAGAGGGAACAATGAAAGCCAAAATTTGTATCAAATCTCAGGTAAGAAGTAGAAGTGCTTCAAGAACCTAGCAAGTTATTTTTAATAATGTAGTTGGTGAACTGTTACAGTGAAAACCATAATGAAGTGAGTTGCACAGTGGGTGAAATATGAGAAAACAACGACTTGTCTTTTGATAAGTTTAGATATGAAGAAAATGAGAAAGAAGGTGGAAGGTGGAAGAGAAGTCGACTAGGATATTTTGTTTTTATTTTAAATTATTTTTATATTTAATTATATCTAACATACATACTAACATGTAATATTTAATGTATAATTGTACTTTGAAGAATATAAATTATAAATTTTATTTCTATACTAATATATGTTTTATGTTCTATACACATTTTTAACATTAGTACATGGAATTTCCCTGAACATGTTAATGACTTTGATAATTTGAATTATGCACGGGGTGGGTGCTGGAGCAAGAAATGGGGTTTTGTCTGACCTTTAAGAAGAGGAGGGTTGGATTCAGCAAAGATTGGGGCGATTGTAATCCCCTGGGGAGATAAGGAGAGGGCATATCTTTGTAACAGGAGAAAAAGAGGTTTTGTTGGTGGGTATTGAAGTAGATCAGGAAAGCAATTTAAAGCAATAAATGAGGTGATCCTGCTTGACATTTCCCTTTTTATTATAATTTATTTATTTTTAATATAAAGAGAACAGATTTCATTTATTTCATAAATAAAATTCTACAAAGTTAGCCAACCCTTTCTCCCTTTCTTTCAACCCTTTCTCTCTCCCTCCCTCCCTCCCTCAATTTCCTCCTTCCTTCTTTTTTATTCTTTTAATTTTTGCAATAATATAATTTCAATTTACTTTCTAATCATAGGCTAAAGCACAGCTAACCATAATTTTAAACAAGTAGAAAGCAGAAAGACCACTGTACCGTGGGAATATAGACAAGGGCTAAAAACAATAACCTAGTCATAAGATATTAATTTAATTCTGATACATTTTTTGTAATCTATATTAATTGCCATATATCAGAGAAAACTATGATATTTGTCTTGTTAGGAGTGGCTTATTTCACTAAGCATACTGATCTCCTGTTGTATCCACTATGTTGTAAAAGAGATTTCATTCTTCATGGCTGAGTATTAGTCCATCATGTATATATACCACCTTTTCATTATCCAGTCATCAGTTGATGGACATTTGGGTTGATTCTATATCTCACAAGTTCCAACAGAAAAATCTGACCCTGAAGTATTGATTTTAACACAAAATCTGACTCTAGCATACTTCAGTTAGTTTCCATGGGTCTCTGTTGTAAAAATCATTTATTTTTAAATGTTTTTAAATTTTATTTAAGATATACAAGTTTCATGTATTTCTTTTATACAGATGAGGGGATATATTGATATTTCCCACCCTACCTTCTCTCCTGGCCATGCCCCAACCTCCTCCCTCCTCCCTCTCCTATTCCCAGTCTTATTTTTTTTACAAAGATCTATTTTCAGTTTCTTTATACTTATAATATTTACCCTATACTAAGTAAAGAGTTCAACAAACAGTACAAAGAAAAAATCACAGTTCCTCAACAGTCAAGACAAAAAAAATCATGACATTTCAAGTGTTGATTTTACTCCTATTTAGAAACTTATCAAAGTGTCCCTGAAGTATAAGCCTGTATTTGTTAGACTAAAGGATCTAAACAATAATGAGCCCTGAAACAACATGACCTTCAACTTTCTGTTTTAAAGTTTTAAACAGATTTTTAATACTTAAGATAAATATGGCTTGTTATTAGAGAAGTTAAAAAAGACTTAAGATTAGTGTGAATATGAGATTTTATAATTTTCCATCAATATTAAGCACTCACTTTGAAAACATTTTGAAATAATCTCTACTATTCATTGCATTGTCGCCTAGAGATGAAACTTGAGACAAGCTCATATCCTGATCCCTCCCCTTAAGCACTCTTTACTAGCAAATTCTGGTTTATCATCTTAACTTCGCATTTTTGATAGAAACCATTCCCCAAGCCTATTGGTAGACATGCGTGGTCCATCCTCAACCCTTTAAACTATATGCATGCCAAACTCTAATTCAAAACAATCTCTCTCTCTCCCACCCCATTCACTTTCAATCAAATAAATGACAACAAAATAATAGAAATATTTTCTGCCAGAATATATTGATGAGCACAGAATTTCACTAATTGGCTTTCTACTGAAGTCAGTGTTAACCGATTTGTCAGTAAATATAGCATTTTATTTTATTTCAGCTTGGTTTAGTTATGACTTGCTGTCAAGACGGACAGCTGATCAACTCGATACTGTCGTCGTCTCAACCAAGTAAGTGTACTGTCACCTTTTTTGTTATTTGGTCAGATGACTTTATCAATTTAGATGTTCTTAGCTTTCTTGGTCATTTTTTGGTAATGCCAGGAGTATTTCACATAAAATTGAGAAAGTAAACACAGAGAAAGTGCACACAAATATGACCAGAACAAAGTCAGACAGAAAAAATAAATTAGATCAAGCGGGAATAAAAAAATAGCAACTCCAAAAATCATTAAAATAAAATTGAATTATTGCATCTCAATAACAAATTACTCCTACTGGTTTATAGATTTATAGATTTCATTAACAATTGAATAAGCACGAGAGCTTCAGATTCAAAGAAATCATTTCAAATCCTGGCTCTAGAATTAAATCTGTGACTATGTGCAAGTGGCATTCTAGCTTTTTAGTTGAATTTCTTCTTATTTAAACTGAGGATATCACACGATTTTCTGACTAATATGATTGTTTTGGGGATTAGATGATAAAAATAGATTTGAAGAAGTTAGTTCCATGTATGACTTAGTAGAATTCTCCATTAAGATTAATCATTCAACAAATTACACATAATAAAATGGGCAAAAATCTCTAGATCAATAATTAATAATAGAAAATAAACCCTACAGGAATGAGTAGAAAAATGAAAAAATTATAAGAAAAACAAAGTAGTGGCCACATTAGATTAAGTTCAAACAGAATAATTCCTACTCTTTGCTATTTATTGGTTACCCCTAATATAATAATTATGGGAAATATCATTCTGGGAAAAGGTTATTGAGGGATACTTGACACCCTCTTTTCCTCTAAGCTTCATCCAGATTCTACATTCAAGAGTTTCTTTGTGCAAAATGAAATTTAAAAAGCTTCTCATCAGGAAGAATTGTGTCTTTGAATTTGTAATTATCCAAGTAATCAAGTTTTCCAGATGAAAACACTGTTTTTTAAAATTTACAGCAAGCCTTGCGCATGTATTATTTATTAAAATAATTGGCTTAAATTATTATTCTTTCCACAGCTACAGACTAGCACCTGAATATCATTTTCCAATTCAGTTTGAAGATGTCTACGATGCACTAAAGTGGTTCTTACGCCAAGATGTTCTTGAAAAATATGGAGTAGATCCTGAGAGAGTTGGTGTTTCTGGAGACAGTGCTGGTGGGAATTTAGCTGCAGCAGTGGCTCAGGAGGTATGATGCTCAGCTTTATTTTATTTTAAAAATCCTCACATAAATATACTTATTTCAGACATAACTATACCAAAGTAAATATGCAGATATTTTGATATATTAGATATTAGGGATACATCAAGTTTGAAATCTCAGAACATTTAAGCCCATAGTGCTTTTATTATTTTCTCACATCAGATTTTTAAAATTATTTTTATAAAGTAATAAAATACAGGCCAGCGCGGTGGCTCACTAGGCTAATCCTCTGCCTGCGGCACCGTCACCCCGGGTTCTACTCCCGGTCGGGGTGCCGGATTCTGTCCCGGTTGCTCCTCTTCCAGTTCAGCTCTCTGCTGTGGCCCAGGAGTGCAGTGGAGAATGGCCCAAGTCCTTGGGTCCTGCACCAGCATGGGAGACCAGGAGAGGCACCTGGCTCCTGGCTTCAGATCAGTGAGGTGTGCTGGCCACAGCACGCTGGCCATGGCAGCCATTGTGGGGTGAACCAATGGAAAAGGAAGACCTTTCTCTCTGTCTCTCTCTCTCACTGTTCACTCTGCCTGTCAAAAAAAAAGTAATAAAATACATTTTTATAACATTGGGTTAAACATGATTATTATGATCCGTTAGTAACCAATCTGTTTTGTGAAATCAGTTACCTTACTAAATTACCATAACTGAAGAACTGGATTATTCCAGTATTTTTCAGTGGAGTATACTAAAACTTGCATGAAGACTTTTGTTTTCAGAATAATCAAATTGTGCACCTAAAAATGATAATAGGTTCATAGATACTATTTATTTGCAGACAGAATTACACTTCTTAGGTGTTAATTATTCATAAATTTCTATCTCTTTTCACTAAAACTATATGTATATTAACTGTCAATTTGAAGTATTACACAGTTTTAATTAGCCTACTAGATTAGGGCTGATGCTGTGGCTCACTTGGTTAATCCTCCACCTGCGGCACCGGCATCCCATATGGGCGCCGGTTCTAGTCCTGGTTGATCCTCTTCCAGTCTAGGTCTCTGCTGTTGCCCGGGAATGCAGTGGAGGATGGCCCAAGTGCTTGGGCCCTGCACCCGCATGGGAGACCAGGAGGAAGCACCTGGCTCCTAGACCTCGGATCGGCATATCTCTGGCCCTAACAATCATCTGGGGGTGAACCAACGGAAGGAAGACCTTTGTGTCTTTATCTCTCACTATCTAACTCTATCTGTAAAAAAAAAAAAAAAATTAACCTACTAGAATATGGGTAAAATTTTTGAAACTAGTTACCTGCTAAAAAAACAAACCCAGCATTAATATTTTAGAAGTGATGCTCCTTTGAAAATTGATTTCTGCAGTTTAATATCTGAGTCTATCATAACTATGGCACATGAAATTTTGTGCCATAAACAAATAGTGATGATTTTAGTATTTATTTTTATTATGAATTTTTAAATCTATAACCTTTTACTATTTTACTATTAAGATAGATTTCTTATTTATAGCCAAAGGCAAGTTACAAATTCTGAGATTTTTTGTAATATACTATAAACAGATATATGCTACCTCCTAAACAATGAGTTCTACATAGTCTACTTATTGTTTCCTTGAGAAGTATCTTTATGCCCGACCAAGAACATATCAGAACACATTGATATTTGGAGCTGAAGCCATGTTCAGCCACAGACTCGGACAAGCCACACAATGTCCTTAAACATTAATTTCTTGTTGCTATGTTGCATAATAAGCCCTTCCTCTTATGTAATTCAGGCTTCTATATAAACAAAAAGGGTGGGTGTTGTGGCCAACAAGTTAATCCACTGCTTGCAACACTCGCACCCCATACCAGAATGTTGTTCCAGGGAGTTCCAGCTCTCGACACGCCTGATCCAGCTTTCTGCTAATGTAATGGGCCAAATACTTGAGAATCTGTCACCCATGTGGGAGACTGGGATGGAGTTCCTGGTTCCTGGCTTTAGCTTTGTCTAGCACTGTTGCAGGCATGTGGGGAGTAAGTTAGCATTTGGGAGAGTCATTCTCTCTCCCTGTTTCTCTCACTCTCTCTCTCTGTCTCCATCTGCATCACCCTAGGTTTCAAATAAATAATTCTTTAAAAACCAGCTAATTCTGACCAATAATTTTAAAACACTTGAACAAAATATCTTATAATAGTCTATAGACTTTGAAGAGTCAACAACATATAGGAAATTTCTAGCACAGAAATTTTAAAAATGACAAACTCCGTCAGTAAAAGATAAGGAAATGGAAACATTTATTTTCTGATTTATCAGTTTGCACTGTTTTTCTGTGTTGAGATATTGTACTGTCCTGCTCAGAAGTGTAAAAGTGGTAAGTGTTAATCAAGAATTCAAAAATAAAGAACATATAGTAGGATCAAGAAAAAAATATACTGTTTGTTATAGTAAAAAAAAGGGAATCATAAAAATAAACCCAGCACTCAATATTCTCTCTCTAACTAATGGTACATGCTAAACAAAAGTAGACTATACAAATAAGGTGAATGTGGAACTTCTTTCAGATAGAAATATGCTTATAACCACGCCTCTCCTTAAATGAGCTCATGAAGGTATAAACTGTCAGATCAGGGTGAAACTGATGTGAAACTAGATTCCTGTGCACAGGAAGTTTTGCTTTATACCATTTGCTTGGTCAGTGAAGCCTCAGACATTGAATTTAAATTAAGATGATTTGGGTTGTTATTATTGCCTTGTGTTTGATCAAAATGTTTAAGCATCTTATCTGGAGAAATAGAGCATTATCACAGATTTTAAATTATTCCTATAGATATTTATTGAAATTCATTGTCTAATACACTGTCAAATAGATGTAGGCAAAATATTGCACAAGAAATGATGAAGAAGAGCAAGAAGAACCAACAGAAATTCCCACAAAATTCATGGATTAAACTTATCACCTACGGAACACAAAATAACTATCCAGCTTGCTTCGATGAATTTACATTCAAGATTATAAATTTCAGCAGAACAATAGAGTTTTGGAAAATAAACAAATATTCTAAAGCTAAGAAATAAAAAAGACTTTTAAGAATGGAGTAAACAATATTACTTAAGAGCTAGATTATTTCTAAATTTAAACATGAGAAGGATGAGTCTTGTTAACTAATACATCAATAGGTAAAATGAAAGACAGAGATCCAAAAAATATGGAAGAGAATATAAGAAGTGTAGAAAACAGATTATAATAATCCAATCATGTCTTAAATTTTATATAAGAACTACACTGGGAGAAAGGGATATTTAATAATTAAGTTGAGTATTTTACATAATCAACAAAATATATCAAACTACAGAAAGCCTGTGAAAACTAAACATCATTTTTGAAAGGCTAAAAATAAGTAATGAAATACACATATAGACTCAGCAAAGCAAAAATGAAGATATACACATAGCAAGCTGAAACAAAGATAAATTCAAAAACTCTTAAAACAATCACAGAGTGAACCACCAGTTATGCTTACAACATACTTTTTAAGAGTAATGTAGGGGCCGGCGCCACGGCACACTAGGCTAATCTTCCGCCATGCGGCACCGGCACACCGAGTTCTAGTCCTGGTCGGGGCTCCAGATTCTGTCCCGGTTGCCCCTCTTCCAGGCCAGCTCTCTGCTGTGGCCCGGGAGTGCAGTGGAGGATGGCCCAAGTCCTTGGGCGCGCTGGCCGCGGTGGCCATTGGAGAGTGAACCAATGGCAAAGGAAGACCTTTCTCTCTCTCTCTCTCTCACTGTCCACTCTGCCTGTCAAAAAAAAAAAAAAAGAGTAATGTAGGGTAGGGGCTAGTGTTGTGGTGTAGTAGGTAAAATGTCACATGTGACACTGGCATTACATCTGGGCACCAGTTCATGTCCCAGCTGCTGCACTTTCAATCCAGGTCTCTGCTAATGGCCTGGGAAAAACAGCAAAAAGATGGCAGAGGTGCTTGGAATCTTGACACCCATTTGCAAACCCAGATGAAGTTCCCGGCCACTTGGGGAGTAAATCAGCTGATAGAAGACCTCTCTCTGTATGTTTTCCTTCTCTCTGTAACTTGTGGGGAGCAACTCGGACTAGACTAAGTTACTGGAATTAAGACTTATTCTATGCATCTGCTCTCCCACAATATGGCGCTGGGAGAGGAGAAAACAGCTTCTACACAGCTGCCTCCAGTTCAACCAATAAACAGCAGGACCTGCTCCTGATTGGAGGAGAGCAGCGTACTCGGCATGTGGGCAGCCGAGTTGGGATTGGCGGAAGAGGACTATAAAGGAGGAGAGAGACAACATGCACCAGGAACATCTATCTGAAGGAACACCTGTGCAGCCCCCGAGAGAGCCGGCCGGCGGTGTGCCGCTCCCCTGCGGAAGTGGGGAAAGTGGCCAGGGGGAACCGCCCTTCCACGGAGGTGGAAGGGACGGTAGCCAACCCGGGAAGAACCAGCAGCAAACCCGGGGAGGGCCGAGCAGACAAAAGAACAGCACAGGGTCCTGTGTCGTTCCTCCACAAAGAGGGGGAGCGACAGTAACTGACTTCCAACTAAATAAAGAGATGTTTTTAGAAAAGAGTGAGAATGTGAGCTGTCAGCTGGTAGAATGATATTTTCAAAATACAGTACAAAAATGATTAGCAACCTAATGTTAAGCCCTGTAAAATATTATTTAAGAATAAAGGAGAGTTAAAGACACACTGAGATAAAATTAAACTAAGAGATCTTATTATTGGAACTCACTAATATGTAATATTTTAAAGTTTTGATTAACATGTAATACTGGTACATTTTCATGAGAACTCTGTGATATTTCAATACATGCATTCATATGAATTGATCAAATCAAATGATTAGCATGTTCATTTCCTTATTTTTTCTCTTTATTTGGAACCCAGGGGTATCTCTCTTCTAGTTCCTCAAATAACACATTCTAGTGAACTAGAGTCACCCCACCATGCTGGCAAACACTATAACTTATTATTTCTTTCTTAATGTGTTGTAGACATTGTCTAATCTCTCTATGTTCCCCCACTCCTACTCTCTAGCCTCTGGTGACCACTTCTAAGTTGAGATTGCCTTTTTCTTTGGAGGACTGTGATACTTGTATTTTTATCTATGGCTTATTTCATGTAACATAATGATATCCAGTTTCATCTATTTTCTGCAAATGACATAATTTCATTCTTTTTATAACTGAATAATATTCTATTGCATTTGCCCATCAAGGGAAACTCAAATCCATATCTTGGCTATTGTGAGCAGCAATGGCAATAAACAGGGGAGTACAGATACCTTTATTTTTTTAAGATTTATTTATTTAATTTGAAAGTCAGAGTTACAGAGAGAGAGAGAGAGAGAATGTCTCCCATCTGCTGGTTCACTCCCCAAATGGCAACTATGGCCAGAGCTGGACTGATCTGAAGCCAGGAGCCAGGAACTTTTTCCTGGTCTCCCTCATGGGTGCAAATGCCCAAAAATTTGGGCCATCTTCCACTGCTTTTCCATGCCATAGCAGAGAGCTGGATCGGAAATGGAGCAGCCCTGTCCTACAGAAAATGTGGAGATATTTCAATAAGTGATGGCAGAACAAAGCAAAAGAATGAACACAAAGTGCATTGCTTAAAGCAAAAATCAATCTGATCAACATATTACCATAGAGAAACTCTTTGGCTCTCCTGGGATTCCTCAGTTCAGTGTGAGAAATTAGAATTCCTAGGTTTGTGTTTCTCCCCTAAATCCAATGTTTTGGATATAATAATATATGTATATGAGGCTGGCACCATGGCTCGCTTGGCTGATCCTCCTCCTGCGGCACCGGCACCCTGGATTCTAGTCCTGGTTGGGGCGCCGGGTACTAGTCCTGGTTGCTGTTCTTCCAGTCCAGCTCTCTGCTGTGGCCCGGAAAGGCAGCGGAGATGGCCCAGGTGCTTGGGTCCCTACCCCTGCATGGGAGACCAGGAGGAAGCACCTGGCTCCTGGCTTCAGATAGACCCAGCGCGCTGGCAGTAGCAGCCATTAAGGGAGTGAACCAACGGAAGCAAGACCTTTCTCTCCGTCTCTCTCTCTCACTGTCTATAACTCTACCTGTCAAAAAAAAATATATATGTATATGTATATTTTTCTTTATAAAAGGAAAACAATATTTCTCTGTGGCTATTCTTAATTTTAAAAATAGAGATTTTTGCTTCCTAATCACAAAGGAATTGGCCTGTCTCCCTACCTATAAGGAAAGTTTTGCAAATCATTTTGCGTGCATTCACAGCATGGGACTACAGACATCTGTGATATTGAAAACTGGAAAGTTTGTTGGAATGTATTTTTGCGATTTCTGGTAACCTTTTTAAGATGGTGAAGTTCATATAAATATATTGAATTTAAATGAAAATATAATTTCTAAATGAAAATTTTTTATTCAACCAGTTTGTTTTAAAATTTGTTTTTCAGCTCATCAAAGACCCAGATGTCAAGATCAAACTCAAGACCCAGTCTTTAATATATCCTGCTCTTCAGACTCTCGATATGGATTTACCATCATATCGGGAAAATGCACAGTTTCCAATTTTGCCCAAATCATTCATGGTCAGGCTCTGGAGTGAATACTTTACCACAGATGGATCATTCGAAAAAGCCATGCTTCTCAATCAGCACGTCCCAGTGGAATCGAGCCACCTGTTCAAATTCACTAATTGGAGCTCCTTGCTCCCTGATAAATTTAAGAAAGGACATGTCTATAACACTCCAACCTATGGTAGTTCTGAACTGGCCAAAAAATATCCCGGGTTCCTGGATGTGAGGGCAGCACCCCTTCTGGCTGATGACGCCCAGTTGCGTGGCTTACCCCTCACCTATATTGTGACCTGTCAGTATGACGTGCTGAGAGATGATGGGGTCATGTATGTCACCCGACTCCGTAATGCTGGTGTGCAAGTGACACATAACCACATAGAGGATGGATTCCATGGGGCTCTTTCCTATAATGGATTTAAAACTGGATATAGAGTAGAAAAGCAGTATTTTAGTTGGCTAAGGGAAAATCTATAGTAAAAACTTAAGCAATGATTTCTTTAAAAGTATACAAGCCTCAGAACAGGAAATTAAATGGGTGAAAATCAAAGAACTAATATTTGAATTGATGTTTATCATCTGTGACTTTCCGAAGACCCTCATAGCTACAGTATTTGGTTTGTTTTGTTCTGTTTGCTTTTACCGTTGGCAACTACTTTCCTATTTTATTCATTGTTTCATGTGCTTTTCAGCCATTTCTATGAAAATAGTTACTTTCCTGTTTTTGGTACTGTTCTTTATATCTATATCTCTGATTTACATTACTCTTCTTTCACTTGCCTGGCAGTGTTTCAGTTGAGAAGACAACAGTTTTTGACAGTCTGGCGTGGTTTTGGAAATGCCAGAGTTTTGATCAGCATAGATGTAGAAACTCAAAATGCTGCCCTCTAGTAACTGATAAGATGTTTCTACCCTTTTTAATAGTCTTGGCCCCTGGGCCAGCGATGAGCTTAGTGGGTAAAGGCACCACATGCAGCGCCAGCATCCCATATAGGCGCCAGTTCAAGTCTTGGCTGCTCCACTTCCAATCCAGCTCTCTGCTATGGCCTGGGAAAGCAGTGGAAGATGGCCCAAGTCCTTGGCCCCTGCACCCACATGGGAGACCCGGAAGAGGCTCCTGACTCCTGGCTTTGTATCAGTGCATCTCTTGCCGTTGCAGCCATCTGGGGAGTGAAGCAGCAAATGGAAGGCTTTCTTTCTGCCTCTGCCTCTCTGTAACTCTGCCTTTCCAATAAAATAAATAAATCTAAAAATAAAAAGTCTTGGCCCCAGTACAGAGCCATTAACTATCATTGTCAAACCATTTCTTAATGCAAAACTCTTCCAGTACTACAATACCACAATTAGTGCCAATGAGATCTTAGGCACTTAAGAAAAAGTCAGCGGTAATCATGTGACAAATTTGGGAGGCTGAGATTGGCAAGGAGTCAACACAAGTCAGTAGCTCCTTGCATGTCAGTGGCTGACAGTGGTGAATGAAGCTAAGACATGGAAGAAATACTACAATCAAGTTGAGGGCCCAGAATTGTGGTACAGAAGCATTAAGCTGCCACCTGTGAGGCTGGCATCCCTTATCTGAGCACTGGTTCCAAACCTGACTACTCTGCTTCTTATCCAGCTCACTGCTTGCTAATGCACCTGGGAAAGCAATGGAAGATGACCCAAGTACTTGGACCCCTGCCACCCACATGGAAAATTAGGATGGAGTTCCTGGCTCCTGGCTTTGGGTCAGCTGTTGCAGCCATTTGGGGAGTAAACTCTGTCTCTCCCTTTCTGTCTGGAATTGTATAATATGAAATGTATAACATACCGTTCTTTGAAAATCTTCACTCACTTTGTTTCTATGCACTCTACTGTGTGTTTCATGTCAGCACTTTTGCTACTTCTTTCATTTCCTCTCTGAACATCTCCTTCCATTCAAGGATGAGGAAGGGCTGAATCCCTAAAATGAGAAGAACGTGGGCACTGGTGTCAGCTCCTTGAATCTGGAAGCACACAGACCAATTCATCATGTACCTGCCCCACAGAAAGCAGTGAACTACATGTGGCTGGAAGCTATTGCAGATTTAGCCAGTGCTTTCTTTTTATATCCAAACTTCAGAATAAATTCTGGCACATTTTTTCATCACTGGGGAAGGACATTCATATATTCAAAAGTTCATGTAATTGAAATTAAAATATCTGTAAAACATTTGAAAACCATGTACTATTTTTCTTTAAAATATATCAAGGGGGCTGGCACTATGGCATAGCAGGTAGAACTGCCACCTGCAGTGCCGGCATCCCATATGGGCGCCAGTTCTAGTCCCGGCTGCTCCACTTCCAATGCAGCTTTCTGCCATGGCCTGGGAGAGCAGTGAAAGATGGCCCAGGTCCTTGGGCCTCTGCACCCATGTGGGAGACCCGGAGGAAGCTCCTGGCTCTTGGCTTCGGATCAGCACAGCTCCAGCCAATGCAGCCAATTAGGGAGTGATCCAGCGGATGGAAGATCTCACTGCCTCTCCTCTTCTGTGTAATTCTGACTTTCAAATAAATGAATTAATCTTAAAAAATGTTTTATGGAATTGATTAATACAATAGATTTTCAGGATCACAGAAAATACATAATTATCACAACACAATTCTCATGAATTCTCATGTTAACATGATATTAATACAAAGACAACAGATTCCATTTAGTTTATAGATACAAGAATATGATTGCTTCCTCCCTCTGTCCCCCTTCCCTCCCTCCCTGCTACCCTCCCTCTCTCCTTCACTATCTCCCTCTTTCTTCCTTCCTCCCTTCCTCCCTCCTTCCCTCCCTCCCTCCCTCCCTCCTTTCCTCACAAAGTGAGATAAGGTGATCAAAGTAGCTGAGATATGAGAACCAAACTCATCAGTAAAATTTCTAAGAATAACTTTCTGTTGCGTTTATATATATATATATATATGTATATATATATATTCCACGGATGTATGGAACAAAGCACGGTTTCTGTTGGATGACTAGCAAATAAGCACCGTGTATGCAGGTGTTTGGATACTGGCAGATGTAGTTACCAATGCAGTAACTCCTCTGCACTGGTTTACTAGAAGTCATTCTGAATTTGATCAGGTTGTACAAAACCACCAGGCATTGACGTATGGTCTGGGGCAGCATCTAGTTGTCAGAAACCTGCCAGTGGAGTTTCTATTAGAGAGGTCAAATACTTTCACCAAAGGTATCTTGACATTTGAGATTAAAAAATTCACTTAATGTAGCAGGAAGGCAATGCTTTTGTTAAATAACCATGGTTAGTCTGTTATTCTTCCCTGGTACAAGTAAGTGGGTGTAGTTAGGACAGCTCAACAGAGCTCTTTGGTCACATGGAGATATATATACAGTTCCATGTGGGGGAAGTGTGGGAATAGGAGTAGATCCTGTTACAATTTTTTTTGCATGACTTATTTAGATTTTTGGTATGTTTTCTTTCCATTTTGAATTAGTTCAATATGTTTGTGATTTAATTTTTTCTGCTATTGAGCCATACACCTCTTGGTTTTGTTGCTTCTAGTGATTCCTCTAGGATTTGAAATATGCATCATAATGTTATCACTTATAACAATAATAGATAGGGCCAGTGCCCTGGCTCACTTGGTTAATCTGCCTGTGGCACTGGCATCCCATATGGGCACCGGGTTTTAGACTCCATTGCTCCTCTTCCAGTCCAGCTCTCTGTTGTGGCCCGGGAGGGCAGTGGAGAATGGCCCAGGTGCTTGGGCCCCTGCACTCATGTGGGAGACCAGGAAGAACCACCTGGCTCCTGGCTTTGGATCAGCACAGCACCAGCCATAGTGGCCATTTGGGAGGGTGAACCAATGGAGGGAAGACCTTTCTCTATGTCTCTCTTTCTCAGTGTCTGTAACTCTACCTGTCAAATAAAAAAATATATAGATAATAGAAAATTATAATGGTAGACTCTTATTTCTTCCATTTCATATATTAGTTTTTTGTTGCCATGTATTTCAATTTTATATATGTAATGTATGCAAGATTATATTAGCAATATGCTGACTGCATATAGTTATTATCTTTCAAGCATCTTAAAATGAAAGAAAACCTTTTATAGATTGACCCAATGATTGCCTTCTTGGAAATCTTTATGCTTTTACATAAGTCAAATTTACCATTTTGTATTATTTGCTCTCTACAGAACTGCTTTTGTCATTTTTTTGTTGTGGAAGTTTCCTCACAATAAATTCTCTCAGCTCTTCATTCCTGAATAAGATTCTTACATCATGTAAGAGAGATATTTATTGAATACGATTATAATTTCATGTACTTTTTCTGTTATTACTTTAAATATGTGAGCTGATGTCTGCTTATAGGTTTTCTAATGAGAATTCTATTGTCATTCTTATCTATCTCTTTTTTAATGTAATGTTTCTTTATATCTCTGACTTGAATTAATACTTTATTTTTATCACTGATTTCAAATAATTTGATTATGATGTGCCTTTATGTGTCTTATGCTTTTACTTTTTAACAGAATTCATTGATGTTCTTGAATCTTGGAGTTTATGAATTTTTTTTCAGATTTGAAATAAAGTAGATCCTTTTTCTTCAAACAATTTATCTTCTCCTCCACAGCAATCTTTTACTGGGAGTCCAATTACATGTAATAAACAGTTTGATATTCTCCTAGAAGTCGTTGAGAGACTTCTGCAATTTGTTTTCTTCATGGATTTAATTGTCAATACTTTCTGCTGCTGTGTCACCAAGATCATCAATCTTTATGATACATTTAAAATCTGATACAGGCATATTTCATCTTTGTTTTACTTAGAAGTTGTATTGGCTATTCAGTAACTTTTGCATTTAAAAAATAAGAATGCCAGCTGTAAATCCAATCTCCAAAATTTCTGAGATTGTAAATCAGATTTATTTGAATTTATGGATTTATTTGGGAGAATTTAGAGGTTCAAAATGTTCCTTCAATCCATGACCATGATTTATGTCTTTATTTTTTTTTTATTTTTAAAATTTTTATTTATTTATTTAAGAGGTAGAGTTACAGACAGAGAGAGGGGGAGACAGAGAGAAAGGTCTTCCATCCACTGGTTCACTCGCACTCCCCAGGTGGCTGCAACAGCCATAGCTGTGCTGATCCAAAGCCAGGAGCCAGGAGCTTCTTCCAGATCTCCCACTCGGGTGCAGAGACCCAAGAACTTGGGCCATCGTCTACTGCTTTCCCAAGCCATAGCAGAGAACTGGATTGGAAGAGGAGAAGCCAGGACTAGAACTGGCACCCATATGGGATGCTGGCACTACAGGCAAATGGGATTACAACACGTTAAGAGATTCTGCACAGCAAACACTCAACAAAGTGAAGAAGCAACCAACAGAATGGGAGAAAATATCTGCAAACCATACAAGTGACAAAGGATCAATATCCAGAATATGTAAGGAGCTCAAGAAATGCAACAACAAAACAATCCAGTTAAGAAAAGGGGAAAGGACATAAACAGGCATTTTTCAAAAGATGACATACAAATGGTCAACAGACACAAGAGAAAATGCTCAGGACCACTAGCCATCAGGGAAATATAAATAAAAACTACCATGAGGTTTTACCTCACTGCAGTCAGAAAGGCTATCATCCAAAAATGAGTAAAATAGCAAATGCTGGTGATGATGTAGAGAAAAAGGTACCCTAATATACTTTTGTTGGTAATGTAAACTGGTACAGCCACCATGGAAGACAGTTGTATGGGAATTCCTCAGGAATTTGAAAACAGATCTACCATATGACTCAGCCATCCTACTCCTGGGAATATACCCAAAGAAATGAAATCAGCATGTGAAAGATTTACCTGTTCCCCCATGTTCAGAGTAACTCAGTTCACAATAGCTAAATATGTAATCAACCCAGATGTCTTTCAACTAATGACTAGGCAAGAAATGTGGTGTACACACACACACACACACACACTGGAATACTACTAAGTCTTAAAAAAGAATAAAAGTCTGTCTTTTGCAACAAAATGGATGCAACTGGAAACCACTATGATCAGTGAAATAAGCAGACCACAAAACACAAGTATAGCATGTTTTTCTGTGATGGTGGAAGCTAAGACAGAATACATTTTAAGATAATGATAAATTGAATTTATGGATTTATTTGGGAGAATTTAGAGGTTCAAAATGTTCCTTCAATCCATGACCATGATTTATGTCTTTAATAAACTTGCAAAAATGTTTCATAGATTTCAGTATTATGTCTTGCAAATTTTTATGGGATATTGTAGAAATTTGGAAATTAGTTTTTTTATTGTTGCTGTTGTGAATGGAATTTTATTTTCCTATATACAGCTAAACTATTATTTATTTAAAGGAATTTATTAATACATTAAATTCTCAAGGTCACAGAAAATGCATGATATTTACTATAACACAATTCTCATGCTAATGTGATATTAATGCAAAGAGAACAGATTCCATATAGTTTTTATATAAATTTCTAAGAATATAATACTTCATTCCTTCCTCTCTCTCTCTTCCCTCTTCCCTCTCTCCCTCCCTTCCTTTCTCTCTTCTCCTCTCTTTCCTTATTCTATTTTTTAAATATTTTAGAGAACACATTTTAAATTTACACTATAGTCAAAGGCTTTATGCCCCAATAAATAAAGAGCTCAACTAGTAAAAAATAGAATAGACAAATCAAAGACTACAAACCACAATCAAATGAAAACATGGCCATTTCACTCATATAAGGTAAATTTTGAAATAATCACAGATCATTGAACTTACAGTAATGTTTAATTCTTAAACATCAGTTTACAAAGATATTAAACAAAGTTTGGAAAAATATATTTGCAGCAATACTGCTATAAAATATAATTTATTAATTTTTGTTTTCTGATTTTTTTTCTTTTTTAATTTTGGCTCCCATATAGAATGGAGAACATGTACCATTTGTGTGTGTCCAGCTCATTTCATTCAAGAAATGTTCTCCAGTGGCATCCATTTTGATGTAAATGGTAAAATTTCATTTTCAAATTGCTGAATAATATTCATATATATTTATATATTTAAATATGCCATACTTTATCCATCCATCTGATGATAGAACTTTGCTCAATTCCATATTTTTTGCTATTTTGAACAGAGTTGTTATAAACATGGTGGAATAGTTATCTATTCATGTCTTTCAGAAGTGGGATTTCTGGATCATATGGCAAGTCTATTTCTAGTTTTTTTAAAAGAAATTTTCAACACTGTCTGCACTAATGTAGACTGTCACATTACTCTGTTTTTTGGATATAGCCATTCTAACAGGGGAGAGGTTATATCTCATTGTGGTTTTGATTTGCATTTCCCTGCATTTTTCCATATATTGGTTGGCCATTTGTAGTTCTTCTTTTGAGAACAGTCTATTGTGGTCTTCTGTCCATTTCTTAGCTGGATCTATTTTTTTTATTGTTGTTTTTTTATTGTTGTTGAGTTTTTTGAGTGCTGATATATTCTGAATACTAATCCCTTGTCAATATGTAGCCTCAATATATTTTAACCATTCTATTGGCTGTATCTTCACTCTATTGATTCTTTTTTTTTTTAAGTTTTCAAGGAGAAATGCACAGGGAAGGGAAGGCTTTATTTAGGGGAGAAAGAGAAGTCTAGAAGCTAAGTCAGGTCCATGCCAAGCAGAGAGCAGGCCAGGTGTCACATGGAGCAAGCATGTAGGCAGGAAATCAGAGAGTGGGTGGCTCAAAGGCCATGTGCTCATGGGCAACAAGGGCAACAAGGAAGCGGCCTACCATGTTCCAGGCCTTTTATTTACTCCCAAAGCAGGACTGGTTTTGTAGTCTGAGTGGCAGGTGGGTGAACAGGTGAGATTAGATAGGGCCATGAGATCACACAGGGGCGTAATGAAGGCATGGTCTTCCATCTCACAAACCTAATCAATTTTGTCCTATTTATCCTATCTGCCTGCCTACATCATGCCCTGCTCAGAGAGATTCCAGACCTTAATCTTAAGGGATGATGAAGGGCGTAGAATCATCATATCTTCTATAACTTCTTCCTGCTTCTGAGGGGCATATCACAAGCCCTGCCTGTCCTGGATCTGGAAGTCTCTGCCTATTTCATCCAAAAAGTTCGCTTTATGAGCTGGAGTAGTCTTGGTCACCACCAATGGCTGTGTTCCCTGCATGGTCTGTTATTCACAGAAGTTGTTGAGTTCTGAAACATATAAATGTTAATTAGCATAAGCAAAACTGGAACAGAATCAATTACAAGTGATGCACCCCTTAAGATGGAAAGAATTTGTGTTACAGACTCCCAGACAGTGAGTGGTGATAGGCTTCCCTTATGTAGATTATAAAACCATTTAGCTTGAGCATAGAGAATTACAATAGAAGTACCTGCGAAGGGTTTTTTTTCAATAACAGTTCCAAGAGAGAATCAAAAGAGGCAGCTATAGCATCTCTGTCTTTAGGTGCAACAGTCTTGATGTGATGAAAGCAGAAGTTTTACTTACCTTTTTGCTTTTGAAGAGGTACTTAAGATCTCTGATTGGCATACAGGAATAATAAGACGTGTCTTTTGAGTTCACCTATGGAGACTTAAGCGGTACAAGTGTAATCCTAATTTCACTGAGGTAGTTGTACTCAGTAGCACTTGGTAAGGTCCATTCCATTTAAGCTGCAACTGATCTGAAGAGGATCTTTCCAAGAATGGCTTGCTCAAGAATTCCTAGTGTTGGAGCTTTTGTTAAAAGCTCTTTAATTCCTTGGAACACCTTTTGTAGCTCCCCTGTCCAGCACAGTGTGTCTGTGTCAGGACCTTTTCACTTTGATATACAGAAGCTTCTAAGTTTTTTATTATCCAATTTGTCTAGTTTTGCTATTGTTGCCTGTGCTTTGAGGGTCTTGCCCAAAAAAGTCATCATCTTACACCAATATCTTGTAATGTTTCCTCTACATGGTCTTCCAGAAACTTCTTAGTCTTAGATCTTAAATTTAGGTCTTTGATTCATCTTGAGTTGACTTTTCTATATACGGAGAGGGAAGGATCAAATTTAATTCTACATATTTCCATCCAGTTTTGTCAGTACCATTTATTGAAGACATAATCCTTTCTCCAATATATGATTTAGGCTCTTTTGTCAAAAATAAACTGGCTGTATACCCATGGATTAAATTCTGGTCTCTCTATTTTGTTCCACTCATCTATGTGTCAGTTTTTATGCCAGTACCATGTTGTTTTAATTACTATGGCTTTTTGGTATGCTTTGAAGTCAGGTGATGTGACTCCTGTAGCTTGAAATACAAAGGATCATAATAGACTACAATGAAAAACTATATACTAACAAACTAAAAAACCTCAAAGAAATGAATGAATTCCTGGATACATATCATCTAACAAGATCAAATCATGAAGATATAGAAAATATAAACAGACTTACAACAATGAATAAGATTAAAGCAAGAATTAAAATTTATTCACCAAGGAATAGCCAAGCAAGGTATGGCTTTACTACAGAATTCTTTCAAGATGAACTAACTATAATAATTTTCACACTATTCCAAAGTATTGAACAGGATGGGACTCTGCCAATTTTTTTATGAGGCCAACATCACTCTGATACCAAAACTCAACAAAGATACAACATGGAAAAAATTAAAATGACAGACTTATATCTTTATGAACATAGATGTAAAAATTTTCACTAAAATACTGTAAAACTGAATCCAAAGCCACATAAAATAGATTGTAAATCATGATCCAATAGGATTTACACCAGAGATGGAAAGGTAAGCCAATATTTGCAAATCTGTAAATGTCATAAATCATATCAATAGAATGAATGAAATAAATGCATCATCATCTCAATAGATGCATAAAAAGCATTTGATAAGATTCAGCATACCTTCATTATAAAAACCCTCCACAAACATGATATAGAGGAAACATACCTCAAAATAATAAAGGCTCTGTTTGATACACCAACACCCAACATACTGAATGGGGAAAAACTGAAAGCATTTCACCTCAGATCTGGGACAAGATGTGGAATTCCACTTTCACCACTCTTTTTTTTTAAGATGTATTTATTTTTTTGAAAATCAGAGTGACAGAGAGAGAAGGAGAGACAGAGAGACAAAAAGATCTCCCATCTGTTGGTTCATTCCCCAGATAGCCACAATGGTCAGAGCTGGGCCAAGTCAAATTCAGGAGCTTCTACCAGGTCTCACAGATGGGTGCAGGGGCCCAAAGACTTGGTTCACCTTCTGCTGCTTTCCCAGGTGCATGAGTAGGGAACTGGATTGAAAGTGGAGCAGGCAAGATTTGAACAGGCACCCAAATGGGATGCTGATATTGCAGGCAGCAGCTTAACCTGGAATGACAAAATGCCTGCCCCAACCATTCTTATTAAATATGCTACTGGAAGTATCAGAAAGAGTAGTTAGGGAGGAGAAAGAAATAAAGGAGAGAGGCAAAATATCCCTGTTCATGGATGACATGATGAACTTGGAAAAATCTAAACACTTCACCAAGATAGTGTTACAATGATAAACCAATTCAGTAATGCTATAGGTTACAAAATAAACATACAAAAAAGTATTTTTATATAATAACGATGAACTTATCAAAAGAGAATCAAGAAAGAAATCCCATTCACAATAGCTACACAAAAATTAAATATTCAGGAAGAAATTTAACCAAAGAAGTGAAAGATCTCTACAATGAAAATTATACATGGATGAAAGTAAACTTCATGAGTTCCCCCAAATGGAAAGATATTCCTTGCTGTCAGATTGTAAGAATCAATATATTTAAACTAGACTGTTGAGGAACAACTTACTATTTTATTCCTTTTAGTATTTTGTTGTTGTTGTTATTGCTCTGTTTGTTCTACATAAGACCACTGGTTGAACTCTGTAATCAATGCACAATCATTCTTAGGTGTTTAAAATGAACAGAAAAGTGATCTCTGTTAAACATAGGAGTGGGAATAAGAGAGGGAGGTGATATATAGGTCGGCACATGCTCACTCAGACTTACCTCCAACGGTGGAACTAGAAATGTGCCAGGGGATTTCAGCTCAATCTTACCAAGGAGGCAGGTACCAATGCCAGTGCACTTGGTAAAGTGATAAGTATAAATACACAACCGATCAAAAAGATAGGATAAGTGTTGAAGAGATTTCACAAATAAGACCAGTGTAAGCAAACAATGAAGGATAGAATTAAAAGGGAGAGTATGATCCTGGGGGGGAAGCAGAACACACAGCAGACTCATAGAATGGCAAATGCCCAAAACAGCACTCCTGCCTCAGAATCAACCCTTGGGACATTCAGATCTGACTAAAAGGTCCATGAGAGTCTCACAGGCATGGGAAGCCATGACACAGTGGCAAAAAACTATCTAAATGAAAGATCCTGGTGAACAACACCCCAGCAGAAGGAACAGGACATCAAGGAGGGAGGTGCCTTTCTCTGAAGGGAGGAAGGAACCTCCACTGTGATATGGCCTTGACTAAACAAGTTCAGAGTTGGTGAACTCAAGGGGCTTCCATAGCCTAGACAGCTCATAGCAAGAGTCTCGGGTGATTGCTGATGTCATAAATAAGAGTGCCAATTGTTAAATCAACAACGGGAGTCACTGAATACAGGCTCCCCACGTAAGATCTCTGTCCTTAATGTGTTTTACTATGAAACTTGAAAACAACACTACTAGTTGAACAATGCCCTATACCTTGTGCGGTTGTGTGAGTGCAGCCTGTTGAAATCCTTGCTTAGTGTATACTAAGTTGATCTTCTGTATATGAAGGTGATTGAAAATGAAACTCGATGAAGGCCGTATGGGAGAGGGAGTGGGAGAGGGGAGGGTCACGGGAGGGAGGGAGGTTGGGGGGGAGCCACAACAATACAAAAGTTGCACTTTGTAAATTCACATTTATTAAATAATAAAAAAGAACTTAAAAAAATAAAGAGTATCTTGGAGTCAGCACAGTTCCTTGCTTGATGGCTTGACTTTGTCATGAGGAAAGGATAGCAGAATGTTCTGTAAAACTAAGCAGCTACAAAATGTTGGTTGGGATCTGAAAGAGGCCAAGTTTTGTACTGAGACTTTCCAGCATTTCATTCATTAGGATAAAGGCCACTCAGCCTAGAGCTCATGCTCACTGTGCCCTTAGTTACTTAGAAAGAAAACAAACAAACAAAAAAAAACAAAAAAAAAAAACAAAAAAAAGTCTATATTACCTTATCAAAATACCAATGATATCTTTACAGATTTAAGAAAAAGAATCCTAAAATTCATATGAAATCACTAAAGACCCAAAATAGCCAAAGTGATACTGAAAAAAAAAAACCAAGTTGTGAATGCAGTTAATATTTAATTTCCTATTTTTACAGTACATAAATATATTTTGTATTTTAATATTAAACTTATGCTTAAGAATTTGCTAAATTTACTGAAGAGCTGTGATTTTGTTTACAAATTACTCAGGGATTTCTTCTTACATAACCATATAATTTCCATAAACTTATATTTATTCTTTTTTCAATATGTGGAACCAAATTATTTTTATGGCGTGTTGAATGAATAATGCCTGAAGCACAAGTAAAACTGAAGAGTGATGGTATTTAACCTTTATCTTGATTGTTTTTCAGATTATAAGATATTTATACTATGGTATGATAGTAGATAGAGGTTTTTAAAACATATCCTTTATCTAGGTTAAGAAATTATTTTCTGCTGCTTCTTTATTGAGAATATTATTAAATTTTATTGAATTATTTCAATGCCTTGTTTGTGTCTACTGAGATTACGATATTTTCTATTTTCAAATTTTGAAACGTGAATTACTCTCACTTCAGATTATATAAAACTAAATTATATAAATAATTTATAATTATACAAATAATTATAATCCTATTTTTGTAAATAACATGCAGTGCAGGGAAGCCAAATAAGCTGGAAGTCATACTGTTAATTCTGGAGATGATATTGTTTAAAAAGGGAGATTGAGGCCAGCACCGTGGCTCACTTGGCTAATCCTCCTCCTGTGGTGCCGGCACCCCAGGTTCTAGTCCCGATTGCTCCTCTTCCAGTCCAGCTCTCTGCTGTGGCCTGGGAGGGCAGTGGAAGATGGCCCAAGTGCTTGTGCCCTGCACCTGCATTGGAGACCAGGAGGAAGTACCCAGCTCCTGGCTTCGGATCAGCACAGTGCCAGCTGTAGCGGCCATTAGGGGAGTGAACCAACGGAAGGAAGACCTTTCTCTCTCTCTCTCTCTCACTATCTATAACTCTCTCTCTCTGTCTCTCTCTCTCACTACCTAACTCTGCCCGGCAAAAAATAAAAAATAATAAAAAATAAAAAAATAAAAATAAAAAAGGGAGTTTGAGATATATGCCACGGGTAGCCTGAAGATTTAGCCAAACATACCATGATTGTTATGCTAGAGCACTAAGCTCTAGTAGATTCCACCTCCACAAGCCAGAGAAACAACAACTGTGAGCTGTACACTGAAAAAAATCCCAGAATTCAAATAAGATGGACAGCTACCTAGGCTCAATACAATGACCATCTTTGTCTAAATTTGGTGTATAATGTAAAATGTAAAATCAGTGGCCCAATGAACCAAAAAAATCTGAACCAAAAGATTACCCCAGAGAAAATCAGAGAAAATGTTAAAAGTAAACATCACTCTGTTCTCAGAATCAGCCCTTAAGTCATTCAGATCTGGCTCAAGAGCCCATGAGAGTATTTTAGGCATGGAAAGCCAAGACACTCTGGCAAAACAAAACAAAACAAAACAAAACAACCTAAATGAAAGATCTCTGTGAGTGAGATCCCAGTGGAAAAGTGGAAAGAACAGGTCATCAAAAAAGGAGGTAGTTTTCTCTGAAGGGAGGAGAGAACTTCCACTTTGACTATGACCTTGTCTAAATATGATTAGAGTTGGTGAACTCAAAAGGCTTCCTCCATAGCCTTGGCAACTTATGACAAGAGCCTAGGGAGATTACTGATGCCATAAACAAGAATGTCAAATTGTTAAGTCAACAACAGGAGTCACTGTGCACTTACTCCTCATGTAGGATCTCTGTCCCTAATGTGCTGTACATCTGATTTAATGCTATAACTAGACTCAAACAATATTTCTCACTTTGTGTTTCTGTGTGGGTGCAAACTGTTGAAATCTTTACTTAATATATACTAAATTGATCTTCTATATATAAAGATAATTGAAAATGAATCTTATCAGGGAGAACAAGTGTTATTTGTCCTTTTGGGTTTGGCTTATTTCACTCAGCATAATGTTTTCCAAATTCCTAACAGGGATCACTTTTCAGTTAAAATTTAAACACCTAAGAATAATTGTGTGTTAATTACAGAGTTCAACCAATGGTACTAGAACAAAAAAATAATATAATGGATAAAGTATTATATTGTACATCAACCGTCAGTTGTTCTCCCTGATAGGTGACAACTAACTGAGCACCAAAAAGGGAACCTGTTAAAGTGAAATGAACACTAGGAGAAACGGTGACTTGATCAGCCCTCACCCTGACTGTTGATGAGCAACTTAATAAGTTATCCCTCTTAGTATTTTTTTTGTTTGTTCTACTAAATACTTTTGGTTGAATACTGTAATCAATACACAATTCTTCTTAAGTGCTGAAACTTAACTGAAAAGTGATCGCTGTTAAATATAAGAGTGGGAATAAGAGAGGGAAGAGATGTGTAATTTGGGACATGCTCAAGCTGACTTACCTCAAACGGTAGAGTTAGAAACATACCAGGGGATTCCAATTCAATTCCATCAAGGTGGCATGTACCAATGCCATCTCACTAGTCCCAGTGATCAATTTCTGTTCACAATTGATCATAATGATAGGACTAAGAACCAAAGGGATCACATAAACAAGAATAGTGTCTGCAAATACTAGCTGATAGAATAAAAAAGGGAGAGAACAATTCAACATGGGAAGTGAGATACACAGCAGACCCATAGAATGGCAGATGTCCTAAACAGCACTCTGGCCTCAGAATCAGCCCTTAAGGCATGTGGATCTGGCTGAAATGCCCATGAGAGTATTTCAGGCATGGAAAGCCAAGACATTCTGGGGAAAAAAAAAAAAACCTAAATGAAATATCTCCGCTAGTGAGATCCAGTTTCTGAAGGGAGGAGATAACTTCCACTTCGACCATGGCCTTGTCTAAATATGATCAGAGTCAGTGAACCCAGGGGGCTTCCATAGCCTTGGCAGCTCATGACAAGAGCCTAGGGTTATTACTGTGGCCATAATCAAGAGTGTCAAATGGTGAAGTCAACAACAGGAGTCACTGTGCACTTATTCCTCATGTAGGATCTCTGTCCTTAGTGTGCTGTACATTGAGATTTAATGCTATAACTAGTACTCAAACAGTATTTTTCACTTTATGTTTCTGTGTGGGAGCAAACTGTTGAAATCTTTACTTAATGTATACTGAACTGATCTTCTGTATATAAAGAGAATCGAAAATGAATCTTGATGTGAAGGGGAGAGGGAGTGGGAAAGGGGAGGGTTGGGGTAGGAGGGACGTTATGTGGGGGAAGCCATTGTAATCCATAAGCTGTACTTTGGAAATTTATATTCATTAAATAAAAGTTAAAAAAAAAGAAAATGAATCTTGATGTGAATGGAAGGGAGAGAGAGCGGGAGAGGGGAGGGTTGCAGGTGGGAGGGAATTTATGGGGTGGGGGAAGCCATTGTTATCCGTAAGCTGTACTTTGGAAATTTATATTCATTAAATAAAAGTTGATAAAAAAAAAAAGGAACCACAAGACAAATACATATAGAATGTACTGGGGTACAAATACAAATCTCTACTGACTGCCAAAATTCTTTTCAGAAATTGTGTAAGCCAGAAAATAATGGAAGTCATACATAAAAATTTGATAAAAGAACAATTAAGATGTTTTCCAATTGAAAAATACAGTATCTGTGATCAGTGGCATATGAATAGCATTAATACCAGATTTAATATCACTCAGCAAAAGATCCATATCCTAGAATGTATGGACACCATATTCAAAGAAATAATGGCCAATTTCCAAACACATATCATGAAAACTATAAACCCATAGAGCCAAGAAGCTCAAAGAATAAAACACCAAGTATCATCAATCAGGTCCAGAATTCCAATGATAATAAATATATTTTATTTATTTATTTATTTATTTATTTATTTATATATTTTTTGACAGGCAGAGTGGACAGTGAGAGAGAGAGACAGAGAGAAAGGCCTTCCTTTTCCGTTGGTTCACCCCCCCAATGGCCGCTGCGGCTGGCGTACCGCACTGATCCAAAGCCAGGAGCCAGGTGCTTCCTCCTGGTCTCCCACACGGCTGCAGGGCCCAAGGACTTGGGCCATCCTCCACTGCACTCCCAGGCCACAGCAGAGAGCTGGACTGGAAGAGAAGCAACTGGGACAGAATCCTGTGCCTGGACCAGGACTAGAACCTTGGGTGCCAGCGCCGCATTAGCCTAATGAGCCGCAGTGCTAGCCAATTATAAATATATTTTAAAAACACAGAGAAAAGTGCACATGACAGAGCTATAAAAATAATAGTTACAGCGCACAGATAATTCAGATATGAAAAGCGATATAGTGACAATGACAGGAAACTGAGTGGAAAATTTTTAAAAACTGTCAATCTTCCCTTCTTTACATAAAGCAATAATTATTTTAAGTGAAGTCAAAAAAAGAAAATATAGATGCTTTCCTCATCAAAATGGGAAATAATGTATTGATAACCAATATGTAATGTAAGAAGAATTAATGGCAGTCTTCAAGTAGAAGAAATATTGTAACAGACAGAAATGTGGATCTCACAAATGATTGAAGACACATGAAAATGGGAAATGTGTATGAACATATAAATTTTTCTTTTAATTTATGATTAATCAAAGTATAATTGAATCTAAAAGGAAATAAAGTATATAGCAATTTTATGACAAAGTATGGGGGTACATCAACAAAGTAGTTAAAAAATGAAATAAAAGAGCAGTACATTTTAAAACAAAATTTTTAATCCATATTTTCCATAATATACATTTTTCATGAAACTCTTGAAAAATCTGTTATGAATTTCAAAATTTTTGTATCAAAATAAATTTATCCTTTAATTCTATTTTACACAATTTAAAATTCTCATATAATGATAAAATAGATCATCTTATGGTCCTTATTTGATATATAATCTATGATATTATTTGAAGGGAGACTGTGACAAAATTAAAATGCATATTGTAATTGCTAATGCCCTCACTAATATATAAAACACAGATATAAGGGTAACAAGCCAATAAAGGGCCCATAAGTAAAACAAGTTGGGGGGGCAAATAAGATAAGCCAATGAAGAAGAGATGACAAACAGAAATATATAGCATGGGAATAGATTTAAACTCAACCATATGCATAATTATATTAAAAATAAATGGTCTAAATATTCTACTTAAGCGGCAGATTTATCAAACTGAATTTAGAAAGAAAAGACACAATTATAGGTAACTCACAAATAAACATTTTATTATGAAGGTGTAAATGGTAGAAACACCAGTGAGACATTAAGTGCATGGACATATTACTATCAGACAATTTGGAATCCTTTTAAGGAAACCATTAACAACCTACACAAAATTCTCAAACTTTTTTTCTTTTTCTTTTTTTTTTTTTTTTTTTTTTTTTGACAGGCAGAGTGGACAGTGAGAGAGATAGAGAGAAAGGTCTTCCTTTGCCGTTGGTTCACCCTCCAATGGCCGCCACGGCTGGCGCGCTGCGGCCGGCGCACCACACTGATCCGATGGCAGGAGCCAGGAGCCAGGTGCTTTTCCTGATCTCCCATGGGGTGCAGGGCCCAAGCACCTGGGCCATCCTCCACTGCACTCCCTGGCCACAGCAGAGAGCTGGCCTGGAAGAGGGGCAACCGGGACAGAATCCGGCGCCCCAACCGGGACTAGAACCCGGTGTGCCGGCGCCGCTAGGCGGAGGATTAGCCTAGTGAGCCGCGGCGCTGGCTCAAACTTTTTTTTCTATGTTAAACAATCCAGACCCAACAAGAGACATACCACAAGAGAAAGTCTTCTCTTAGGTAAACTTAACAACAGAGAGCTGCTCAGTGTTTGCTGAGAGCCAGGACAGAGAGGAGATGATGTTAACTGTGGTGTCCAGAACAGAGGAGATGATGTTAACTGTGGTGTCCAGAACAGGACCATGTATTTCTCTCCACACTCATTTAGCACTACACTTAATATTTGTGAACTTTAATGACTATAAAGCACTACTAAATAAAGATGATTTTTAAAACAGGGAATTGGAAAGTAGAACCTGTGGATATGCAATATTTTTAAGGAAATTTAAGTCAAAAAAAGCAAAAGATTCAATTACTGTAAAATCCTAAGCTACAAACCCATTTAATGCTTTCAATTTATACCTCCCACACAGTCAAAATACTAGACTATGTAATCATGATTAGTGTGATTAAAGAACATTAACATACAGTCATAATATCACCTATGGTAATAAATAGATATGAAAATAAAATCACTATTCTCAATTTCCAAACTTCAGTCCTACTTGAGTTTTTTATGTTCTGCTTCCTTTCTGCTTAATAGTCATTCATTTAAGTCATTTTTCTCTTCTTTTATCTTACTGAAAGTTGTCCAGAACAGCCCAATCATACTTTAGGGTAGGATTATCTCCAACTAAATATACAGTTTACCACACATAAGTTCTACCTATCATAACATTAAAACTCACCCATTAGTTAACATGTTCACCTGTTTATTATAACTATCAGATCTTCTCCATTTTCAACATCATGTTCTTTGCTTCTGAAACCTCATCAGATGGCCTTTAATTTCCATATTTCTACCAGCATTCTATTCATGATTAGCAAACTATTCTCTAAGAAGATAGAACATTTCTCTATTATTCTCTTTGCTTTTGAATTCTGTCCACAGAAATATATACTTTTTCTTGCATGCACTTCAAATCTCTTCCACTCTTTACTGATTAGCAAAAGCTGCTTTCATATTTTTAGAGGTTGGTTACAACACCACTCCACTCTTCATCCCGATTTCTGTCTATGTCTGTTTTGGCTGTGTGATGGTTAATTCTGTGTATCAACATTATTGAGCAAAGGGATGCTCATATACATGGTGAAATATTTGTGTCTGTGGTGTTGTCTCCAGAAGAGACTAACAGTGCAACCAGTAGACTAAAGATGTGCCTTCATCAATGTGGATTGATTTTACAACAGCATTATATCCAACGTGTTGAAGATCTGAATAGAATAAACTGGCAGAGCAAGGCTCTCTCACTTCTTGAGCCAGGATATGAATCTTCACCTGCCCTTGGATTCAGAGCTCCTTGTTCTCAGGCTTCCAGATTCTGGGACGTGGATCAGCAATCCCTCTACTTCTCAGGCCTTCTTACTAGCGTTTACAGACCAGCTGATAGTTACACCATTAGCTACCCTGGGCCCAGGGCTTGAGACTCAGTATTATTCCATTGATGTTCCTGCTTCTCTACTCTGCCGGTGACAGATGTTGGACATATTCAACCTCCATAATTCCATGGGCCTATTCCCATAATAAGTCTTCTGTTCCATATATACACATATCTATGCCTCAGTGTATCTATCTATCTATCTATCTATCTACTTACCAATCTATTTATTGATTCTGTTTCTCTTGAGGACTATGATGAATACAAATTGCTACAACACACATCATAGGCTAGGTGGCTTAAACAATGAACACTTTCTCTCATAGTTCAGAATCCCATGAAATCCAAGATCAAAGTATCAGAAGATTCAATGTCAAGGGAGGGCTATTCCTTGATTCATCCATGACTATGAATCTCACTATGTCCTCACATGGAAGAATGAGTGAAAGGGCTTTCTGTGGTCCTTTGTAAAGGCACCAAGCTTATTCATGAAGAATTCTAATTACTTCTCAAAGTCCCCAACTCTTAAGATCACCAGATTGGGATACAGATTTCAACACATGAATTTTGGGAGGGATATAAGCATTCGAACTATAAAAGAGGAGGACCTGGATATCCAGGGAGCAGTAGAAGTCTCTGATTCTGGTATTGGATTTTGCATCACCTTCATAAATTACTTAAGCTTGAATTTGATTGCTTGTCTTCAGTAGATTAATTAACAAATGGAACAAGTGATGTTTTTGATGTACTCTCATAGAAGACTGTGCTGGCTTCATTTCATACAAATGAAGAAGCTTCTACAACTTGAACTTCCCTCAGTTTCGGGTTTTTTTTTTTTTCTAATGTGACAATAATACTGTTGAGAGGATTAAATATGTTTTAACAATTTATGCCTAAAAGCTGTTAATTATTTATATATTCACTGTAAATTTTTACAAAAATTAGTATTATTTATTGATACTTGTAGCAAGACAATAAAATAATATATAGTACATGTGAACATGACAATCTTAATTAATGAAAATAGGCAGTAAAATTGAAACTGTATGTCTTCCCCTATCTAACATTTGTGATTTGAGGAACACACTGGATTTCCTATATTTTCCAATGGCCCTTATTTTTAACAAAGAATTCTGCACCTAATAATTATACAATGAATGTTTACTATCTGCCTAGCAACACAGTAAAACTGCTGGATTTGACAGAACTTGCAAGAAATAAGTACTGTTTGCTTTGCATAATTCACCTTTGCACCAAGGGTATAATTATATCTGGGCTGACCATGAAAGTACAAACAAAGCCATGCAATTTGTGTTATGTAATACTTCATGATTTAGCTTAAAGCAAACTATGAAAATTAAATATCTGAATGGTTTAAAGGTGCATTTGCAGCTTTGCCAATGTAGAAAGAGAAGACAGGAAGTAACATGGGACAAAAACCTCTTTTGCTTCCAACTATGGGGATTCTTGGGACCTATTATGTTTATACACCTCTCCCTGGTAATACTGAGGAGCCTTGGAGACTGATGTATATGAATATAGCGGTGAAAACTATGACAAATTCGGTAAGTTCAAAATTTTATCAAATTTGAATATTTTTTGGTTCAATGAAATATTTACCTGCTTTTCTTAAAAAATTATACTGCCTTGATAATTTGACTGTTAAAATATATTTGCTGACTTTAAAAGGTTCTAATTTATGCTTAACCATTCCTTAATACAGAATTTTAACAGAATGAATATAGAACAAATTTTCTGATGGTGTTTATTTTAAATACTACAAAATGGCATTGGCTAAAAAAAAATCCAAAAAGCATGACTGTGATTTGACAGCATGAATGCTGCCAGAAAGAACCATTTTTGAAGCATGAGCTTCAGAAAGGGAGGATGAGTAGCACTGTGGTTAACTACAGAAATCTCGTAATAACACTGTATCCAGATATGACAATGCATGCTTAATGAAATATTCTGTATAAGAGTCAGTTAGTAAAAGGCCAAGGGAAAATACACACACATAAATCCCAGTCGTAAGAGGGTGAGCTGTGGAGGTGACAGGGCAGCTGCTGGGTGGCTGTCACCCAGAGTCCATAGCTGGACCTGTGATTCCTTTCTAGGGAGGCCAACTACTTGAAACCACACATCATCTCTTGAATGTTCTCTGCAGGCAATATCTTCCATGCAAGAAAAAAAAATGATAATGTAAGAATACTTGCCCTTAAGTACTTGGCTCACTAACTATCTTCTGACATGTAATGCAGTTTTCAGTAAGTGTGATAAAGTTCCTATTTTGATTTTTTTATTAATTATTTTTCAGTAAATTTATTAGCATGTGAGCATATGTTTTTATTGGACTTTGGTCAGTTTCAGAGGATTATAACAAAAATTCTTTTGAAAGGCAGAGTTAGTGAGAGAGAGAGAAAGGTCTTCCTTCCGTTGGTTCACCCCCTCAAATGGCCACTAAGGCCGGTGCTGTGCCCATCCAAAGCCAGGAGCCAGGTGCTTCTCCTGGTCTCCCATGCGGGTGCAGGGCCCAAGGACTTGGGCCATCCTCCACTGCAATCCCGGGCCACAGCAGACAGCTGGACTGGAAGAGAAGCAACCGGGACAGAACCGGCGTCCCAATCGGGACTAGAACCCAGAGTGCCGGCGCCGCAGGCGGAGGATTAGCCTAGTGAGCCATGGCACCGGCCAACAAAAATTCTTATTTTATTTCTGCACACATGGTTTATGTGTTTTATATTAATATATAGGTAGTCCATGCACGTGTTTATAAGCTGAAGTTGTGACTCCTTATAAATTGAGTTATGTCAGAGAAATGTGTCGAGTGGGGGCTGCAGGCAGGGGGGAAGGTTTGTCTGACCTGCCAGACAAGGAAGGGAGTTTGGATTCTGCAGAGGGGAAGAAGGGGCAGTGCAATAGCAAGAAATGCGTCTTTTTGACAGCAGGAACAGATGTATTGCTCATGGGTACTGATGTATATTGGAGCTGAAACTGGGAGCAATAAATGGGGTGATTCTGCCCAACATGTTCTATAAATTCAGGCAGTAAAGTCTTCAGCTGCCACTGAAGTGGTATTTCTTATACTTGACCATGGCATGTCTCAAGTATTTCCACAACTCTGCATTTCTTAAAAACAATTTTCATGAATGTATTCAATGTATCTTTAAGAATGTTAGTTTTTATTGTTAAAGAAATTAATTAACACTCAGTCTGATACAAAACAGTATTTGCCTGATGCTCTCACAATATTAATAAAACATTTTAATTTATACTAATACAAAATATAAGTATGACTTTTTAAATACAGTGTGCATTTCACATTTTAAGATATTCAGCACTTAATTTTGGAAACATCACAAGATAATATCTAGGATTCTTCTCATGGTATGCCCACACACTTCAGGATTTCTTCTATTTTATTTATCTTCCTGACATTTTTTTACTTTAAGCAGATAGCACTTATCCTAACACAGAGGCAAAGAAGCATGGTCCCTCCCCAGTACACATCCTTGCCAAGAACTCAAAAGAGAACAAGCCAGAAAACAGATTCCCTTTTGTTTACTTAGAAAGTATGGATAAATAAGCCACATCCCAGGTCTCCGTATTTCCTTGCTGCTCTTTAGTGCAGTTTTGGCAATGTCTAATACAGTGCCCTCACACCTCAGCCCCATTGAAACAGAGACTATTTCTGCATTATTGCTTTTGGCTTCTATGCTTGCTCCTCCTTACACCTATCTCCAGGAGACTGTGACTTCCTTCAAGTCGTAAGTTATGAGTTTGTATTTTCAACCATTAACACCTGCATTAGAAACGGGTAGAGAATAGGCTTGAGAAGAATGAAACTGCTTTGCAAAACTCAGTGTGAAAATATAGGGAAGACAAGAAAACAGACAATGAACATACCACCTATCTCAATGCCACATAAGCAATAAGAAAGAGGGTACCCAGAAAACCACGTTGCCATTCTTGCCTTGATCCATAACAACTCCTAGAAATGAGAGGAAGAAATGGCCATTGTTTCACCCCAAAGCAATGCAACAGTATCTGGGAGTTGATTGATCTGTGGTCCATGGGACATTAAGCTGTTGAGTAAATTGTATATATGCTGAATAGGTTTTTTGAAGTGTTGGGAGGAAAAGAGCTCTTCTTGTTCTGTCATGTTGTGTCTGGAATAGCTGTGGTTAATTCAGATGGAATGCAAAGCACATTCCTTTACCAATGTGGAATTCAGGAGAATTACTTAGACTGAGAAAATTGAACATTGTTCAAATTATCCTCTATATTGACCATTAATGAATTATATGCACTAGTAATATAACAGGAAAAAAATACAATAAAAGTAGTCATAGTTTCTTCATTAATTGGACTGTATGAAAAGTGAAGACTAAATATACGCTTTGGAGGGATAAACAAGTAGGCTTACCAGTAACTACTTCTCTGTCAAAGTGCTGTAAGCTCTTGAAGAACATCAGTGAGCTAAAGTGACTGGAGCACTGTTACATATTTCGCTGGTACTTTGTTTCTTCTTTCAATTTCAGAAGAAATCCAGGTCTAATTTGTTTTCAGCTGGGCAGGACTCCAATGTGTATCTCTGCTCCTCCTGGAGGAATCTGTTTCCTAAATTACAGTCACAACATGTCAGGACAATTTTGACTTAAGTACTAGAGGAAGGCAATTCATTATTTTGAGGAGAAAACCCAAGATGATGTTAATGCACATGGCTAGCTGAGAATAGGTAATCAGATTAAGTAAAATATAGAAACTAAATCCATGAATAAAATTTTTAAGAAATACATAATTCAGGACCTCTATATACATTTCACACATATATGAAACAAAAATACTCTCTCTGCTGAATTAAAAGTCAGAGGAACAGTGACTGAAGATTGGTTGGATATTGGTCAACTCAGCTCTACTTTGAACATTAGAAATAATTCTGAACTTGACCTGATCTACTGCTAAACCAGGCAGGCCCAGATACTTTTGGACATTTCACATTTGGACATTTCACACCTTTGCACGTGGATCTAGTAGAAAGTAAATATTGTCTTCCAGTGATGTATTTCAGGACTTCTGAATTAAATTCTACTTCATACAGGAACAATATATACAGATTTTTTGAAGAACCATAGGTAGGGTTCACACCCTGGCCTGAAGCGCCGGCATTCCATATGGGCGCCAGTTCTAGTCCTGGCTGTTCTTCTTCCGATCCAGCTCTATGCTATGGCCTGGGAAAGCAGTAGAGGATGGCCCAAGTCCTTGGGCCCTGCACCCGTGTGGGAGACCTAGAAGAAGCTCCTGGCTCCTGGCTTCGGATTGGCGCAGCTCCAGCTGTTGCGGCCATCTAGGGAGTGAACCATTGGACAGACCTCTCTCTCTTTCTGCATCTCCTCTTTCTGTGTAACTCTGACTTTCAAATAAATAAATAAATCTTTAAAAAAAATGTATTCCAAAGTATTTTTTAAAAAAAGAACCATATTTAGTCATCAGCTTCCATCTTGGAAGTCTATCTTATAATCTTAAATGTTGAGCTTGTGTGTCATGTGTAGTGTCAGAGTCATCCTAATAAACAAGCTTGGGATGCCCTAGGAGAGCCTCATGTCACATGTGGTGATATTAACAGATGTATGTCCAGGAATATGTTCTCTTGCTATCTTTCCAATTTGTTCCAAATTTTCCAGTTTGTTCTTTATTCATCATTTTTTCTGCCCTATTTTGGATTATTTCAGTATTTTTATGATTTATTTTTTTCTGCACTACTGAGTTATGAGTAACATCTCTTGGATTCATTCCTTAAAGTGGTAGAGATAGAGTTTATAGCATGCATATTTATGTTATCGCATATGAAGGTACTTCAAAAAAGTTTGTGGAAAATGCATATTATTACTATTTTGCTACAGATTTAAAATATTTTACATAAAAAATAACTCATCTTTTAATTCCAATATGCATGACATTATTGAAATACCCTCACAGAATTTCAAATAACAAAACTAATTCACATAACTAGTCAGAAATTTGCAACATCACATTGACATTTCTTTCATTCCATCTATTGGATTGTTATTAGAATATATTTCAATTTTGTATGCATAAAGAAAACAAAATTTTGTTTGTAATGTTCTTGTTATGTGTCATCTTTTCAGGAACTTAAATTGAACCAAAATACCTTCTACATCTTCATTTTTAAATTTTTGAAAATTTATTTATTTATTTATTTGAAAGGCAGAGTGACACAGAGAGAAAGGGAGAGAGAGAGACATAGGGAGAGTCAGAGACAGAGAAAGACAGAGACATAACTTCCATCTACTGGTTCACTCTCCAAATGGCTACAACAGCCAGGGTTGGGCCACACTGAAGCTAGAAGCCTGAATTGCATCCAGGTGTCCCATGTTGGTGACAGGGGCCCAATTACTTGGATCATTTTTGGGTGCCTTCCCAGATGCATCAACAGGAAACTGCATCAGAAGTGGAGTAGCAGGGACTCAAACTGGCACTCCAGTAAAGTATGATGGCATCAAGGCTACAGTTTTCACTACTGTGGCACAGCACCCACCCTCAAATACCTTCTGTATTGATCCAGATAATTACCTTTCTGCAAATCTTCATTCTGTCATATAGAGCAAGTTACCACTTTCAATTATTTTCATTCTCCTAAGGAACTGTTTTTTAAAATCATTTTTTGTAGTATAAGCTCTCTCCCAAAAAATTATCTCAATATCTCTGTCTTAGTTTATTTTTCTCTCTTCTTTGAAACTATTTATGAATAATAAATTCTAATTTTTATTTTTTCTTACATTCATTCTTTTAAAGAAGTTGATCTGTTGGCTTCTTATGGATTTCCCCTTTATATGTGTACATACACACACACATATGTATGACTTAGTTAACATATGTTTCAAAGTTTTCATATGTATAAAAAAGCACAAAATAGCATTATATCACATTTATATTCATAAAACTACTAAATATATTGAGTTTTATTCGACAGCATAGTTATCCATATTTATGGGGTGCAAAGTGATTATCTGATACATGTATACATTGTGAAATCATCCAACCAGGGTAGTTAACATTTATTTTTATGGGAATCCCTAGGCTTCCTCTTCTAATTATATTAAGACACATAATAAATGTTATTAACTATTGTCACCCTACTGTGCTATAGAATACAAGTGCTTATGCCTCTTATAGTTTGAATGTAATTTATCACTTGAATGTAATTGATGAAATTGTTCAGAAATATAGGCTCCAAATTCTAATATTAATGGTATTAACAGTATAGAAACTTAATCTCATTGTGGTGTTTATAGAGGTAGGATCTTTGGAATATGACCATATTGAATTATGTCATCAGGAAAAGTCCCCATGACTGAATCCTGGTAACTGTATATAGAGCTACTGACAGACAAGAGCACTCTCTGTCTCTCGCCTTGTGCTGGTCTGTGCCACCTTGGGACTTGAGCATCAAAAACACCACCATCAGTGGCTGCGGTAGGGGTTCTGCCAATCTTTGTGAACCTCCAAAACAGTGAGTCATAAAATATTTTCTCCTTATAAGTTAAATATTTTGGATTTTGTTACAATAGTGAAAGACTTACTAATAAACCTCCTATGTAACTCTTTTATTTTTTGTATTTTGATGACTTATGCAGCTTCTTTCTATGCCCTTTCCCCCTATCCTTCCTGACTTTGAATGATTAATAATCTACCCTCTACTTTTATGAGACCAACTCTTTTCAGTTCAACTGTGAGTGAGAATATGAAATATTTTTCTTTCTGTGCCTGGGTTATTTTATTTAACATACATGTTCCAATTAATTCCATATTGCTGCAAATAGTAGTATTTCATTCGTTCTATGGGTGAATAAAATTTTATTGTGCATATACCACATTTTCCTTATCCATCCATCTGATCATGAGCACTTTGGTTGGTTTTAATCTTGGCTATTGTGAGCAGTGTTGCAAATTCTTTGGACGTTCTTGCTTGATCATGTAATTTTTCAGTGAAGACTGCTTTATAACCTCTTTTCCAACATGTTTGGTTGAATCATTTTCCTGGACCTTATTGCTTTAACTAAGATCTCCATGGCAATGTATTAGAGCAGGTGTTTTAATAAGGGATAAAAATTACAGTACATGCCAGTGAAATCCAGAAAGAAGATGTAGCATATTTATATAATAGAACATGTAATTTAAATCAAGCAGCACTCATCTCAGGAATGTAAGATTTCTTTTACATTCCAGAATTTATAAAAATCCTTCATTATATTGAAACAGTAAGTAAACAATTATGGGGCCGGCGCCGCGGCTCACTAGGCTAATCCTCCGCCTAGCGGCGCCGGCACACCGGGTTCTAGTCCCGGTTGGGGCGCTGGATTCTGTCCAGGTTGCCCCTCTTCCAGGCCAGCTCTCTGCTGTGGCCCGGGAGTGCAGTGGAGGATGGCCCAAGTGCTTGGGCCCTGCACCCCATGGGAGACCAGGAAAAAGCACCTGGCTCCTGGCTCCTGCCATCGGATCAGCGCGGTGCGCCGGCCGCAGCGCGCCGGCCGCGGCGGCCATTGGAGGGTGAACCAACGGCAAAGGAAGACCTTTCTTTCTGTCTCTCTCTCTCACTGTCCACTCTGCCTGTCAAAAAAAATAAAAATTAAAAAAAAAAAAAAAAAAAAAAAAAACAATTATGAACCATCTCTTTGCCTACAGAAAAAAATAGCCAATTTCAAATAAATTTATATGAAAAATTATCTGTGGAAGATGTTTGGTGCAGTGGCTAAATTGCCACTTGAGGCACCCATATTTTATATGGGAGTGCCTGGGTTCAAGTCACTGCTCCATCTCCAATTCCAGCTTCCTGCTCTGGTAGTAATTGGGTTCCTTTTACCCACGTGAGACACCTGGAATTTCCCGTGTCCCGGGTTTAGCCTGGCTTAACCGGTGATGCATATACACGTTGGAGAATATTTATCTAGTATTTCTATTTCTACTTCATTCACAGTAAATGGAGACAATGGAGGAATCAATGAGTGCCAGTAGTTTGGGAAGAGAGAGAGATGGAGGAACAGGAAACCCAGAGACCTTCCCAGCAGTGTAAATGCCCTATAACACTCTGCACTGTGGGAAGGGTCACTGACACATGTCCAAATGCATAAGCTGTCCAACATCACGTGTGGACCCCAATGCATCTGTGGGTTCCAGTGCTAGTAGCAGGTGCATGCTATGTGGTAGGTTGTGCCCCTCTAGGAACTCATTTACACCCGCAGTCTACAATATATGCCTCCTAACGTAGTATAATTTCCCTGTTAATAACTTTGTTGGCAAATGTCCACAGAAACTTTATTTGAAGGGTTATAAACTTGCAGACAACTGCTATTTGTTTCACAGTGCTCTTTGGACTTCACTAAGAATTTCTGGACTGCCTAGGAGATGACAAACTGAACTGTGGAATTTGTATTCAGGAAATTATACAACAGTGTATGTGGAAGCTTAAGACATACAATCACAAATCAACATATTCAGAAGTGCATTTGTAGCATTGCTGAAGTACAAAGACCCAAAGAGAACCACCATGAGAAAAAAGACAATTTTGCTTCTGACTGCGGGGATTTTGGGAGCCTATTATGTTTATACTCCTCTCCCCGATAATATTGAGGAACCGTGGAGACTGATGGGCGTGATTGCAGTATCCAACACAATAACAAATTTGGTAAGTTCAGATTTTCTCTACTCATTCAGTGGTCATTTAACAGGAAATAATTATCGGCCTTGTCTGGTTTTAATTTCTACTCTTGAAAATTTTGCTGTTAAATTTTGCTTGGCAAATTTATTTCATTGATTTAGTTTTTAGATTTTTCATTTGTTTTATTTGTTTGAAAGGCTTAGATGCAGGGAGACATTTGCTAGTTCACTGCCCACAGCCAGTGCTGGATCAGGCTGAAACCAGGAGCTGGGAACTCAATGCAGGTTTCCTACATGAGTGGCAGGGACCCAGCTCCTTGATCCATCACTTGTGGTCTCCCAGGGTGTGCATTAGCAGGAAGCAGAAATTGAGAGAGCAGTCAGGACTCAGATCCAGTCAATCCAATGTTGGATAGGAGCTTTCCAATTTAACTGCTATGCTATATAACCAACACATTAGCTCATATTGAAACACTTTATATTATTAACTACTCCTTAATGCAGAAGCCTAACTGAATGAATATAGAGAACATACTTTGTTAGCTTTGATTTTAAATATCAAAAAACAATACACTCCAGGTGAGTACCAATTTTTATTTTTTTAATTTTTTTTTGACAGGCAGAGTGGACAGTGAGCGAGAGAGAGACAGAGAGAAAGGTCTTCCTTTGCCGTTGGTTCACCCTCCAATGGCCGCCGTGGCCGGCGCGCTGCGGCCGGCGCACCGCACTGATCCGATGGCAGGAGCCAGGAGCCAGGTGCTTTTCCTGGTCTCCCATGGGGTGCAGGGCCCAAGCACCTGGGCCATCCTCCACTGCACTCCCGGGCCACAGCAGAGAGCTGGCCTGGAAGAGGGGCAACCGGGACAGAATCCGGCGCCCCAACCGGGACTAGAACCCAGTGTGCCGGCACCGCAAGACGGAGGATTAGCCTAGTGAGCCGCGGCGCCAGCCGAGTACCAATTTTTTAAAATCTTATTGTGAGTTTCATGGAATAAAAGCAAACAAACAAAATCTTAGTGTGAGTCTGATGGCGTGAATACTGAGGAATGCTGCCAGAAAGAAGCAAATTGGAAGCATGGGCTTCAGAAAGGCAGGATGATTAGCATTGTGATTAGTCACAAAATTCTTGCAATAATTTTTTTTGAGCAGCAACATATTTTTAAATTTTTTAAAACAACTATTAGTCAATTTATTAAAGTAGTAGTTTGGCTTAGACATCTGCAATGGTGATTCAGTTTCTACTCCTAGCTCAATTCTGATGGAAATAATCTGTTAAACAATCTCAGAGGTAGTATGCAAGTCAATGGGCCGCTTGTGGATTCTCATCTGGAACCGATCCAGTCTTAGAACCTTCACCACAAGGTGTTTTTCTCCTAGTGATCGCTCTGCTGTGTCTTATGCTCCAGATGCAGGGTTGTTATGTAGTTTAATCATTTTCCCCTTATTTTCTGGTAGACTATGAGGACATGTCCATAAATAATTGTTGAATTGAGAATTTGATTGCTTTGAGGTTTCCTTGCAATAATTTTTTAAGTCAGAGATGAAAATGCACTCTTATTGAAATTGTTTGTTTAAAGGGAAAGGGGCAGCAGGCTAATGGAATATGGAAGTGTGATTCCCCGTGGTGGGAGGTGAGCTATGGAAGTAATGGGGCAGCTGCCTGGCTGGCTGCCACTGAGAGCCCACAGCTGTTCCTGTGATTCTTTTCTAATGAGGCTACTTGGAAATGTAATCACATTTCTTTAACCTCCTCTGCAAGTTATGGCCTCCCTGTAATTAAAAAAAATATTTGATTTTTCATGGTTACTTAGCCTGAGTGTTAGATAGCTAGCTCACTATCTCTTTCATAACATATGTTATGAAAACATATTCTTTTTAGGAATTTCAACACTCTCTTTAGACTTTTATCGTGGCTCTGAACCAGTATGATAGATGGTTTATTTTAATTTTATTTGTTAGTTATTTGATTATTTTTATTAAGTTTACTAGCATAACAGTTGTTAATTTGGGTGAATTTCATAAGAATATAACTTAAAGTCTCTTTTTAAAGTTATTTTTGAATTATGTATAACAGCATTTTGTGTCATTTTGCAGTACTTTATTATTCAGATTAATTATCTATGTATATATATTTGTATACAGTCTTCATGATATGCCTTCTAGGATGTCATTTCTTTCATTCTTTTAAATCTTTACTTTTCTCTTCCCTTTCATTTAATTTTCTGATTTCTATCTCCCATGATATGCTGAGATTCTTTGAATTTACTTATGAAATTATTTTGTCTTTCATTGCTTTTGTGAGTTTATCAATACTAGTACCCATACCAAATTTTATTCACTCCTTCTTTTAACTAGCAATCATCTTTAAATACCTATTTTTTGAATTATTTTTTCTGTCAGCTCCCCTGCCCATATCTGACCTTTGCTGGCATTGTTAGTAAAGGATTTTGCCACTCTTTCCTGCTGTGGATGTTGGCTTATAAAAGGATCCTCCTGGGTAGTTTGAAGGTGTTTTGCTACTTATCACAGTAATCAAACTCTGATTGGTTATCTCATTTCTTGGAACAATACTTTCTATCTTTATTTGTATATGGCACCTTTAGAGCCCTCTTACCTCCATTTTAGTTTTGCACACTGCCCTACCAACATGGATCTCTATACTGGTCTGCTGATTTTGTTTGACTTTCTATATTTATGGGTCATGGGTGTTCTGTGGCCTTTAGCCTATTTAAAGAATTAATTCATCATTGTGGTTACTGATTTGTTATTTACTTTGTCGTGTTGTTTCCTGAAAAAGGAAAGTGCAGATTATGGGAAATTTGTTGTCATTGTTGCTTTCTTTCAAAAAATTAAATTTATTTGATTAAGTATATTTGATAACCATATAATCTTAATTATGAAGTAGTTATTTTTTCCATTTTCCCCCATCCTCTCTCTTCCAATGTAAATCTAATAACTTCCTTGAATGTGTTGCCTGCTGATCTTTTAAAGGGCTGTACCAATTAATTTTAGCAAGGGTAAGGAATGGTGGGAACTCCGAGTTTTAATAATTCAGTGATGATAAATGAGTCATTGGATGGAATGAGCGCTGAACTAGTTTGAGATGTAGCATTGTCTCCTAGACAGGAATGACAAATATCTTTAACTAAGAGATGAGCTGTGAAGGATTACTCAGCATGATCTTAAAGGGACTCTGAGGTTGCATTTGGACTTGATGAGAAACATGGCTCTCAACACTAACTGACCTATCACGGATGAGGGATTCTTGGACTTTGAAAATTGCTTTCTTTCCATTTTCTTACTATAAGTAGAAGCTTGTAATTTTTAAGTCATTTTCAAAAAAATATTTCATTATCATCTGTTTTCATCACTGATTGCCATAGCCCTGCTCAGCTTTTCTTGCTGCTATGGGTTCTCAGAGATAAACCAGTGGGCCTCAATATGTGAGAATCTTGAATCTGAATGATCATTCAGTCTCCAAATTGCTGAATAACCACAATTATGTGAAAATTCCAGAATGGGTGTCATTAGTGTTTCTCAGCATTTTATCATCAGAAATTCGGTTATGTCATTTTTCCCTGGGGTAATTCACTCTTGTGTGACCCTTTAAGATTAATGAATATACAAATTTGCATAAACATTGAGGAATATAAATTCAAATTGGTCATACATTTTTGTTTTTCATTTGATCTTTCAAACTTACATCAAAAATTGCCTTTTGTTGGGCATCATAGCACAGCATGTTAAGCCACTCCTTAACATGCCCATGTCCCATGTCAGAGTATTGTTCAAGTCTTAGCTGCTCTGATACTGGTACAGCTTCCAGCTAATCACCTGGGAGACAGAAATATTTGGATGCAGTCCAATTTACTTATATATTTAGTGTCCATACATATTATTTCTTTTGCTGTTGGCTAGCAGAACACATTAGTTTTCTTGCTAATATTCTTATAAAGAAGGACTGAACAACTATTTTCTGAAAATAGTTCTGACTGTATATAGTCTGAACTTAGATTTCCAAGATAATTGCATTCATAAAACCAAAAAGAAGTTAGTTATATTCTGTGAAATTCTTTTCCTTAATTCAGGACTTCAATCAAATTATTGTGGATGCTCTTACATATTGAGACTGAATTATGTGCTTCTGAGTGACCACTGGATCATAGAAATCAAAAAGGAAAAAAAAGTCCTAGAAATGAATGAAGATAACAGCACAACATATCAAAATTTATGGGATATAGCAATAGTAGTGTTTAGAGGGAAGTTTATAGCAAGTTGTGCCTATATCAAGAAATCAGAAAGGCAACAAATATATGATCTAACAATACATATCAAAGACCTAGAGAAAAAAGAACAAGGCACATCTGAAGTTAGTAGGGGAAAAGAAATAATTAAAATGAGAGAAGAAATAAGCAAAATTGAAACTAAAAGTGATACAAATCATCAGTCAAATGAAGCACTGTTTTTTGAAAAAATAAACAGAACTGATACATCATTGACCGAAAAAAATGAAAAGAAAATCCAAGAAGATACAAATTAATAAAATAAGAAGTGAAAAAGGAAATGTTACCACAGATACCACAGAAATTAAAAAAAATCATCAAGAATTACTACAAACAGATTTTTGTCAAAAATTATAAAAACTAGAAATGGATAGATTTCTGGACACAAATGATCTATCAAACTGAGTTATGAAGCTATAGAAACCTACACAAACGAGATTAAAGCAGTAATAAAAACCCTCACCATGAAGAAAGGACCACAAGGCTTCACTGCTGAATTCTACCAAATGTTTTAAAGAACTAATTATAATTCTCAAAATATTCAAAACAATGGAACAGAGGGAAACTCTTTTTTTAAAAAAATTATTTATTTGAAAGTCGGAGTTACACAAAGAGAGGAAAGGCAGAGAGAGAGAGAGAAACCATCCGATGGTTCACTACCCAGTTGGCCGCAATGGCCAGAGCTGTGTCGATCTGAAGCCAGGAGCCAGGAGCTTCTTCTGGCTCTCCCATGTGGGTGCAGGAGCCCAAGGTCTTTGGCCATCTTCCACTGCTTTCCCAGGCCACAGCAGAGAGCTGGATTGGAAGTGGAACAGCTGGGTCTCGAACCAGTGTCCATATGGGATGCCAGCGCTTCAGGCCAGGGTGTTAACCCACTGCACACAGCGCCAGCCCCATGAAACTCTTGTATAAGGCCAGCAACACATTAATTCCAAATCCAGAAAAAGATAACAAAGAGAACTAGACTAATATCGCCTGTGAACATGCATGAAAAAATTCTCAACAAAATACTAGCTAATCAAATCCAGCAACATTTCAGAAAGTTCATTGAACCAGACCAAGTGGGATTTATTCCTGATATGCAGGGATGTTTCAACATATGCAAATCAATAAATCTGATACATCACATTAACAAATTAATGAATAATAACTATATGATTATCTCAATACATGCAGAGAATCATTTAATAAAATACAACATCCATTCATGATAAAAAAATCTTAAGCAAATTGGGTATAGAAGGTTTAGATTCCTCAACACAATTAAGGTAAACCCACAATCAGCATCGTATTCAATGGGGAAAAGTTGGAAGCATTTGCACTAAGATCTGTTATCAAACAGGGATGCCCAGTTTCACCACTGCTATGTAATTCTGGATGTTTTAGCCAGAATCATTAGACAAGAAAAAGAAATCAAGGGGATACAAATTGGAAAGGAGGGAATCAAACTTACTGGATATAAATATTTTAAAAATTCACAGCTTTCCAGAGCAGACAGGTTAAGATCAAACAGAGCATCCTGGGTTCTCAGGACTCTTCCTGCCTGAGCATCCTGTTAAAGGTCCTCATCATTCTGCTTTGTATTGGAGCTCATTTGTGAGTAGGGGTGAGCTTATTCATAGAGTCTATGAAGATTGGAGCTACATTGCAGGCACTGTAAGTTTATCACAGCTGCCAGTGCTGGGCTCTGCAGTAGTGGACCATCAGGTCATGGTAACTGGTAACATTGTCATTTGCATGGAAGACCTGCTATCTTCCTGAAGAAATTAACACTTCAGAGAATCCTCTGAGATTGACCCAAAGTGTCAATGCAGAAGTTTTATTTCTGGTGGCTCCTCTTTCAGTGCTCACTAGCAAGCTAGGGATTGTATTTCCCAGTACTCTTTTTTTTTTTTTTCTTTTTGACAGGCAGAGTGGACAGTGAGTGAGAGAGAGACAGACAGAAAAGTCTTCCTTTGCTGTTGGTTCACCCTCCAATGGCCGCTGCAGCCAGTGCGCTGCGGCCGGTGCATTGCTCTGATCCGAAGCCAGGAGCCAGGTGCTTCTCCTGGGTCTCCCATGCGGGTGCAGGGCCAAAGTACTTGGGCCATCCTCCGCTGCACTCCTGGGCCATAGCAGAGAGCTGGCCTGGAAGAGGGGCAACCGAGACAAAATCCAGCGCCCCAACCGGGACTAGAACCCAATGTGCCTGCTGGTGGAGGATTAGCCTATTGAGCCGTGGTGCCGGCCCCCCAGTACCCTTAAAGGAATGCTTTTAAGTGAACGTGTCAAGCTAACTATCACTCAGGTTTGGAACGCTTAACTTAGTGGATCTTATTCTTTAGATTGGTCTGACAACACAAAGACAACTTAAGTAAGAGTAACAGAATTCATTGAGGAAACTGAAAATATAATAGGAAATTTTAAATTTGAACTATAATAAAACAGTAAATAAAATTGCATGTTATCGTAGCTGAAATGTCAAGATGTAATTATTTTTTACTATGTCTCTGACTCCAATATTGTTTACTGAATTTCAGATGCAACCCTGGAGGTGACTTTTCCTTCATAGCTCCCTTTGTAGAGCTGACTTTAGAGTTGTTCCAGACAACTTGCATTTCTCTGGTTTTAGTAGAAGTTATGAATATGCCTATGGCTTAATCCTAAAATGAAATTCTTTGCTTGGACACTGTTTACACTACTTCCAGTATTGATATCAAAGTTCAGCTGCTATTTCAACATGCTACCAGATAATGATGTCAAGAATACAGTTTATTTCCCCAGTGAAAGTGGCCAAAGTGTTTTATGCATACCTATGAAAGACGAAGTTGTATAATGTTGTTAGTGTGCACCCACTTTTCTACCTGACTCTGAGCTTCTTTACAGTAGAGGACTTTTCTTTTTACTTATTTATTTTGTAATCAAACTATGTAGTGTGCAGTCTGTCAAGTTACAATTTAAATTCTTTACGTCTCTTTGTTTACCTGTGATAGGTATTATGGAAAGGCAGCAAAAACCCAGTATTTCTGTTTCATGTAGATTTGGCTGTCAGAATATGGATGCAAGATGACCATAAGGAGCACATATGTATACTTCTATGTTCATAAACAACAGGGGCATCTGTTGTCTGTAACCTATTTTCCCCTTTCTCTTTTTGTAGTTTCTGTTTGCTGAATTCTTAGGAATCAACCATTTAATGAACATTGCAATGTTTTTCATTTTCCTTATGGAAGTCCCACCCACATCTGATGAAAATGTCACTGTAACAGAGACAACATTTGACGGCATTCCCGTCCGCGTGTATGTGCCTAGAAGAAAGTCTGAGACGCTGAGAAGGGGCTTGTTTTACATTCACGGTGGCGGCTGGTGTTTGGGGAGTGCTGGTATGTGACCCTTGGTTGAACAGTAACAACATCCTTCAGCTCTCTGACAGTTTTTCCTTTGGGCTTACATTAATTTGAGAAACATATTCCATATCTATAACAAATGCAAAAAGTTGTATCAAATCTCAGGTAAGAAGAGAAAGTGTTTCATGAGCTTAGAAATTTGTTATTAACTACTTTTGATGGAATGTAGCAGTGAAGATTAAAATGAAATGAGTCAAACAGTGAATAAAATAAGTGGAGATGGCGAAACTAGTCCTTCAGTGAACTTTGATATGCAGGAAATGATGAAGAAGGAATTACATGAGGAAGCACAGTGTTGAGTAAGTGTATTTGTGTTTGTTAGAATGCAACTGATTATATTCAATGCATATGATATTTCTATATAAGCATATATTTACTATTTTATGAATGTTATTTATAACTTACTTCATTATATTTATTTATATATATTATATGTTTCATATTACAAATGTATTGATATGTGGGAATTTTATGAACAAATTTAAAATTGAAATTGACAAATGTTGGAAAAACATTACCACTGATGGCTAGCTGAGCGGCTGGGGGCTTTTCTGACTCTGGGGATAGGAAAAGGAATTGGAGGATGAGGACTACATGGGGTACTAGAACTACTTTTTCTGTGACAAGAGCAAATGAGGTATTGCTTATGGGTGTTGATGTAGATCAAGGATGAGAATTGGAGGAATAGGTGGGGATGATTGTCTCATATTTTATAAACTCTGTCAGTGAAGCCTTTAGTTGACACCCAAGTGATGTTTCTAACACAAAACGTGACCACAGCGTACCACAGCTTATTCCCATGAGTCTCACTGCCTAAGTACTTGTTTAAAATTTTTTTGCATTGAGTATTCTTGAATAATGGGCATTTGTTTATGAAGGTAAAGTAACAAAAGAAAGATAAGCTCTGATATATAGGAGTATTTGGTGGATGCTCTTCCAGCATTAATGAAAAGTGTTATAAATTGGTATCCAAAATATAAATGTGACTTGTATAATCATGGTTAAAGTATAAAGAGTTAGTGCATAATTGAAATTAAGAATTTTCAGTACTATGGGGTCAGCATCATGACATATCAGGTTAAGCCACTACATGCAATGCTGGCATCCCTTACAAACTTTGTTGTAGTCTTGACCGCTCCACTTCCATTCCAGCTCCGTGCTAATGTGCCTGGGAAAGCAGCAGAAGATGGCCCAAATCCTTGGGTGCCTGCTTCTACCTGAGAAATCTTGATAAAGCTCCTGGCCACTGACTTTAACCTGGCTCCAGCCCCTGTTTTTTCAGGCATTTGAGGAGTGAACCAGCAGGTGGAAGTTCTCTCTCTTTCTCTCTCTCTGTCTCTCTCTCTGTGTATCTCTCTCTCTCTCTCTCTCTCTCTCTCTGTGTATGTGTGTGTCTCTTTCACTGTAGCTTTGTCTTTCAAATAAATATATCTTGAAAAAATGAATTTTCAGGACTCAATTTTGGAAACATAAGATAATATTTACTGTGTTTAAAGAATTTGTATGTATTATTAATTTTAGAATTAGAAAACAATTGTGAGTAATAATATGAATTCCATTATGCCTTCACTTCATGCCCCCTATTAACACCTCATATTAATGTCTCTGTCACAATTAGTGAACCATGCCTAACTTCCCCTATTACTATTTAAAATACAAGCTTTTGTCAGTCCTCTCATACCTACTAGCATCTAGTAATAATCAATTCTGTGTTTAAATTGAAGTTTTTGTTCTTTTCTTTCTTAACTGTCATAAGGGAGACATTCAGTATTTGTCTTTCTCTGTCTGGCTTATTTCTCTCAATATGATGTCCTTCAGTTACATTCATTTTGCTGCGAATGTCGAGATTTCAATGAATGCTATCCCACTGCATTGTATATTCCATATTCTTTGCAATTCATCTGATGATTGACATCTTGGTTGATTCCACGTTTTGACTGTTGAGAACAGTGCTGCTATAAACATGGTGGGGCATTATCTCTTAGAGTCAGCAGGTTCATATCTTCTGGGAATATACCCAGTAGTGAGACAAACTATTCCATGTATAGTTTTAAAAGATCCCCATAATGTTTTCCACAGTGGCTGGATTTATTTAAAATCCCAGCAACAAGGTGTAAGACTTTCTCCTTCTCCACATCATCTTCAGCAACCGTTTTGACAAAGGTGACTGGATATCTCACTGTGGCATTGATTTCAACATTCCTGATGGCTAGTTATATCGAGCCTTTTTTCCTGGATTGGCCATTTCTATTTCTTCTTTAGAGAATTGTCTCTTCAGGTCTTTTCCCATTTCTTTACTGGATTAGGGTTTTTGTTGTTGTTGCTGTTGTTTTTGAAATACTGATATTCTGGAAATTAATCCTTTGTCAAATCATTAGCCTGGGAATATTTTCTCCCATTCTGTCAGATATCTCTTAACTCTATTGACTGTTTCCTTTGCTACACAGACACTTCTGAGTTTGTCATAAAACCATTTGTTTAGTTTTGCTTTTGTTGCTTACACTTTGGGAACTTATCCAAGAAATCATCACCTACACTAATCTCTTGACCTGTTTCTCCCATGTTTTCTTCTACTAATTTCTTTAAAAAATTATTTTATTCACTTGAAAGGCAGATTTACCAAGAGGGAAGAGGGAGAGGGAGAGAGAGAGAGAAGAGAGAGGTCTTCCATTCTCTTGTTCACTTCCCAAATGGCTGCAATGGCTTGGGATAGACCAGGCTGAAGCCAAGAGCCAGGAATTCCTTCCTGGTCTCCCATGTGGGTTCAGGAGGCCCAAGCACTTTGGCCATCTTCTGCTATTTACTCAGGTGTATTAGCAGAGAGCTGGATCCGCAGTGGAGCAGCTAGGACTTGAACTGGCATCCATTTGGGATACAAGCACTGCAGGCAGTGACTTAACCCACTATACTACAGTACCTGCCTTTTCTTCAAGTAATTTCAGTTTCACATCTTACATTTCTATCTTTGATCAATCTGGAGTTGATATTTTTTAATATGGTGTGAGGTAAGGTTCTAATTTCATTCTTCTACTTATATGTTTGCTTTTGACAGCATCATTTATTAAAAAGACCTTCCTTTCAGCAATGACTATTCTTGTCACCTTTGTCAAAGCTCAGTTGGCTGTAGATGCATGGTTTAATTTCTGGGCTCCATCTCTCCCTACTTCCCTCCCTCCCTCTTTCTCTTATTCATTCTCTCTCTCTCTCTCTCTCTCTCTCTCTCTGCTGGAAGAGTTCATGAAATCTAATACTGTTTCCCTACAGCAGTCTTTGTACTCTTCCATTAGGCAAATGTTATTTTACATTATTGCCCTTGATTTATATGCCTGCCATTCCCACCACTATTTCCCGTACACTGTGGCTTTCTTAAATTCAGATATTATGTTTTGTAATTTCAACACAGAACACCTGCTAAATGCAAGAAGTGGAGATTAATCTTGAGTAGTCACAATTATTAATTGTGAAGATGTGAGAAGACAAGAAAATAGACCCCACATCTCACTGAGCAAAATTCATGTTCTATAGTGATGAGGAAATATTGCAAATATATTTTTCAGAATACATGAATTAGGAATAAGGCATGCCAGTAAACTTCTATTGACAAAGACATGTTAACTCATTTGAACATCTCTGAATTTGTTTTCTTTTATTGCAGCTATGCTTTCTTATGACTTTCTCTCAAGAAACACAGCAAATAGGCTTGATGCTGTTGTCGTTTCAACCAAGTAAGAGCGCTGGTCAGTTTCTTTAGTATTTGGGCAGGTGTATTATCTAGTAAGACACTATCAGCTTTTCTGGTTATTTCTTTCTTTAGATTAGGAGTGCTTAAAATGAAATTGAGAAGGTGTTCATAGAGAAGGTGGACTAGATCATGACCAGGACAAAGTCCAAAGGAAATAAGAACTTAGAAAATAATAAGAAACCAAAGTGGTAAATTTAGAAATTATTCAATGAAATTGAGCTATTACATCATTGGGACAAATTAACTGCTGATTTCCTTAGCCAGCTTCCTTAGCAGAGTGATTAAGAATGAAGGCTTCCGAATTAGAGAATAAGGTTCAAATCCCAGCTCAGCAATCCATTGTTTGGTCTGGGGCACACCATTACCTCATCACCTCAGGTCCTTCTTCTGTGGACTGGAAATTATGTCATATTATTCACATAATTGAGCTGTTTTGAGCATTAGAAAACAAAACACTTTCAAAGCAATGAGTTCAAAATGTCACAGTAGGGGCCAGTGTTGTGGCATAACAGGTTAAGCCTCTGCCTGGGTCTCTGGCATCACACATGGATGCCAGTTCAAGTCCCAGTTGCTCCACTTCCAATCTAAATCCCTGCTAGCATGCCTGGGAAGGTAGCAAAAGATGGCCCAAATGCTTCAGCCCCTACACTTATATAGGGAATCCATAAGAAGCTTTGGGCTCTTGGTTCTGGCCTGGTCCTGGCCTGGCTCTGTACTCTGTTTTTCAAATAATATAAAAAATTAGTCTTTAAAATTAAATTGCAGTAGAATCTTTCATTAAGTAGCTAATTGAGGCTGGTGTTGTGGCATAGCACTTTAAGCTGCCACTTGCAACACTAGCATCTCATGGGAGTGCAAGTTCCTGTCCCAGGCAGGCCATTTCCAATTCCTTTTATTGGGCCAGGGAAAGCAGGAGAAGATGACCAAAATGCTTGGGATACTGCACTCATGTGGGAGACCCAAATGAACCTGCAGGCTCCTGGCTTATGGCTCCTGGCTATTGTGGCCCAGCTCAGGCCATTGCAGCCATTGGGATATGAACCAGTGTATAGAATTTCTTTCCTTTCTATCTCTTCTCTCTCTGTACCACTGCCTTTCAAATAAATAAGTAAATATTTAAAACAAAAAAAAAGTAGCCAGTCATCAAATTGCAAGAGAGAACACAGGCAAATCTATGCTTAAAAGGCGTTCTAGATTAATGACAATATAAAATAAAGCTATAGGAATAAGTAAAAAATGAAGAAATTATGCCAAAAACCAAGTAGAAACTACATGCCAATTTGAACATTAGATTGACATAGAGTGGTATAATTTCTAAGATCTTTTTCCCATTTATTGCTTATCAGTAAAGTGTAATGATTACAAAAAAGCATTCTGGAAGAAGGTTAGCTGGGAACTTACTGCATATTCTTATTTTTTTAGCTTAATACTACTTTCAGTTTTGTTTTTGTGTGTGGATGTGTAGGTGTGCAATTTTGTGACATTTTATTTTATTTCTTACTTTCTATTTTTGTCATTTTTTATTATATAAAGAGGACAGTTTCATGCATTTTATACATTCAATTTAAACCCATAATGATACCATATGCCCTTCCTCTCTCCTGCATCCTGTTTTTATTTCTTTTAATTTTTGCAATAATATATATTCAATTTACTTTATAGTCACAGGCTTAATCCTCCAGTAAATAAAAATTAAACAAATAGAAAGACCACTGTTCTGCAGGAATATAGATAAAGACTGTAAACAGCATACTTTCATCAGAATAAAAATTGTGAAAACTTCCGTATTTTGCATCATTATTAGGATGAGGTTTGTCTATTATCATTTTATAACTATCGAAGTATCAAATTTAAAGAGAATTTGTTCTATTTTAAATTAAGCTAAGTGAAGTTGGTTTAATTTTTTTTTCTATTTTAAACTAAGAGAAGTTGGTTTAAAATTGTTCTTCTGCCAACAGCTACAGACTAGCACCTAAATACCATTTTCCCATTCAATTTGAGGATGTCTATGGTGCATTAAGCTGGTTTTTACGCAAAGATATTCTTGAAAAATACGGTGTGGATCCTGAGAGAGTTGGTGTTTCTGGCGACAGTGCTGGTGGGAATTTAGCCGCAGCCGTGACTCAGCAGGTAATATGTTCAGTTTTGCTTTATTCTTAAAAGTATCCTGCATGCCAACATTCATTTCAGATATATGTAAATATGTTATATTATTAATATATTTCACAATAGTGATGCATGTACACATTGGAAGATATTTATCTAGTATTTCTATTTCTACTTCATTCACAATTCTTTTCTTTTTAAAAATATATAAAATATCCCTAATAGATCATTGATTTAAATGTGATTATTGTTTGTGACACTGGGGAATAATATTCATGAAGTCAATTAGTGACATCAAAAATCAAAACTGGCTAACCCCACAGTTCCAATTATCATCAGTGTCATATGCTGAAACTTGTATAAAAACTTTCACTCTTACAATAACCAAACTATGCATAGCAAAATATGAACAGACTCTTATATACATTTTTATTGTGAAAGAGACTGTAACTTAGAGATTGTTTACAAATTTCTATAACATTTATTTAGCTAAATCTGTACACTTATTTGCTATCAATTTAAACTATTACATAATTTAATTATCAGATTGTGGGTAACATTATTTTGTTACTGACTTTCTCACCTAAGAACTAAATTTTGTATTGATGTTTTAGAAGCAGTGTTTTTTGGGAAAAAATCCATACAGTCTTGCAAATTAATTTCTGCAATTTAATCACATGCTCAATTTGAAAGTTGTACTCAAACTTATTTTTACGTAAGGAAATATAAGTGTATATTTTTGGCCATTTTATGCTATGATAATGTATTCCTAATTTCCGGCTACAGCAGAAACACAAAATCTGTGATTTTTTCTGATATAATACAAATATATACATATATATATATTACTTTCCAAAAATTGATACACATTTTCTAGTGGAGACTACAGTATCGAGTCACTGTTGCTCTGAGAGACATCTTGATGTTGTAGCTCAAAGAACATATTAGGAAACATTGATTTTTTGAAACTGCACCAATGTTCCCTGGTGACCTTGAATGAGTCACCTAATCTTTCTTAACATCACTTTCTTTTTACCGTGGTGATTAATAAACCATTCCTCTTATATGGTTCAGAATCCTATAGGGATAAATTAGATAAAATGTTTCTAGCGTGAATCTATATAAAATATTTTATAGTATTCTTTAGAGAGTCAAAAAGCAAATTAAGTTGTAGCAGATTACTAGGCCAAAGTACAAGACAAAACAATATAAAACCCATAAAAATAGCTTCTGCACTCAATATATTTTCTGCCTGAAATGTCTGTGGTAGCCAGTAGGAAACTTTCCACCTCAGGTAAGTTTGGGAGTCTCTCAGGGTTATAGACTTGCATTCAGGTTCATGATCTCTGCATATAGGAGGATGTTAATAAACCACTCCTTTGCATGTGTAGGCGAGGCCTTAAAGACAGAGGCTCTCAGGGTCCAGGTGCAGTGACTGTAAAACAAGCTTCAGGTGCCTCTGAACTTTGCTTTGCACCAGCTTGGTCAGTGGAAACTCAGGCCATGACCTTAAAATAACGTGGAGGGGGTGTTTAATACTCCTATGTGGTTGACCCAAAAGGGTACAAGTTCTCCCTGGAAAATAAGCTCTTATAATCAACTTTACATTATTGCTGCAGCTCTTTTTTGAAATTCAATGTCCAATACACAGTCACATATACCTAGGAAAATGAAACATGAAACTCTGAAAGGAAGTAAATGAACTCAGCAGATATAGAAAGATACTACACAAAATTCAGATGTTTGTTTTTAGCCAATAAAATAAAATAACCATTGTTTTTTCCAAAATGAATTCACAACAAAATTATAAATTTCTACAGAAGAGTTGAGTTTTGGAAAGCAATGAAAAATGTAACCCTAAAAATGAAATGATTAAAATTAATTTTTATGCATGACTTAGAACACTGAGGAGATGATAATGTAAGTGGAAAATTATGCAATATGGGTCCTATTAACTCATATGGTATGAGACACTTTGCAAAATTGAGATGGAGAGCCAAAAAGATAAAAATACAGAGTAGAAGATAAAAAATGGCAGATATAGTCTGGGAATATTCAATATTGTTTAAGTGTTCTATGAGAAAACGGGAGGGAATTGGAAAATGAAGTATTTTAAAATTTAATGTTCAATATTGTGTCAGAATGATGAAAGGTTTTAAAATTACAGATGAAAGAAATCCCATGAATCCTGAACATCATTTTTGAAAAGGTTAAAAAGAAATAAATAGGAATTACGTCTATCAATGGAAAAAGAAAAATGAAAGTGAGGAAAATGAGGAAACAATGTAGTGGGGAACATCCTAGAAACCAGAGAAAATTGCTTTCACTAAAGAACAGCGAGACTGACAACTTCCTTCTCAGTGAAAGCTCTCAGCTGTGAAATGGTATTGCCAAAATGCAGAATGAAAATACCTGCCAATCTAACTTGATGCCCCATAATATTATTATGCAAGAGTAAAGGAGAAATAGAAACTATTCAGATAGTTCAAAACTACAAGAACTTTCCATCAATGGAACTCACTAAAATCTATTTTAAGTGAAGGGTTTCAGGGACAAGGAAATGCAAAACAAAACAAAAAAAAGATAAGATGCATGAAGAAGTAAAGACCAAGGTTGTGTTAAGATGTGGCAAAGTTTACTAAAATTGGATAATTTAAAATCATAAAACATATTGATTTAGAATGATTTAAAAGGAGCTATACGTTAAGAGATGAGAGGATGATAGCTATGAGTGTTATTGATCCATTTTATTGTCTTAGTGGAGATAAAGTAATAGAATTGTTCTTAGATGAGTTCATTAGTCTTTGAGAAATTGAAAACACACACTGTAATCCTTATGGAAACCATTTAAAAGCCAGAAACCAGGTATAAACTCCTAAACTAGTACAGAAACAATTGAAACATGCAGGTCTAAATGATCTGATTGTAATATCAATACTAGGATATCAGGTTTATATAAGATACATTAAAAACACAAGTAAACAGAAAATTTGAATGCAAATTGGCAGAAAAAGCATATAATGAAACAGAAATTTAAAGTATTAATAGATAAAGAAGGACAGCTAATTTTTTAAAAACTATCAAAAAAACTTAACAATTCTTAATCTGCATGAATTTAATAAAATGGACATAAATAGATGGAGATACTATGAACAGAACTACAGGCAAAACATACCAGTTCATAATCAGAGTGAGAGACTGAAAAATGCCTAATCATGGTTCCCAACAATCTACTATCTTGGGAGAACTATTTCTTGTGTAGGTGTTGCAGAGATGATTATATAGATGTTTTATCATGAACCAAAATAACAAACCTGAAATTCACTTTTTAAAAAATTAAACAGTGGCAGGCATATAATGCAGTTGTTAAGATGCAATTGGGATTCCTGCATCCCAGATCAGAGTGTCTGGGTTCAAGTCCAGGCTCTATTTTCAATTCCAGCTTCCTGCTCATATACACTCTGGAAGGCTGCAGGTGATGGCTGAAGACCTTAGTCTGACACCCAGTAGGAGACTCAGATTGAGTTCTAGGCCCTGGCTTCAGCTTGGCCCAGCCCCAGCTAGTGTGGACGTTTGGGGAGTGAGCCAGGGAATGGAAGATCTCTCTCTCTCTCTCTCTCTCTCCTCTCCCTCTCTCTTTGCTCTGTATCTTTTTGCTTTTCAAAAATTTTTTTTTTTAAATAATAAAATCACTCTACCAAAATGTATCACAGACTCTAGGGTTTACTTGGGATCCATCTCTTTAGTGTCAGATCCTAATTGTAATTTCTGGTTATCTGATTCTTCCCTTAGGTGATTGTTGACATCAATATGGACAAGCATTTTTAACTTATAGAAAAAGAGATAAAAGTCCACTTGAATTTCAAGGGTAGAGATTTTGCTTTTAATCAGATTTTATGGCCTCTTTTTGCACCTGTGAGTTATGTAGTACAATTCCTTTAGCTTACAGGGACAACATTAAATTGCAAACATTGTAATACTGATAATTGGAAAATCTTTGAGATATTTTGAATTTTTTGATCTTAATGAGATTCTTATATTATAGGTATATATGGTATTTGAATGAAAATAAGATTTTAAATAAAAATTTTTCATTCAAATGGCTCACTTTAAATTGCTTTTCAGCTCCTTGGGGATCCAAATGCCAAGGTCAAACTCAAGACCCAGTCTTTAATATATCCTGCACTTCAGAATCTGGATCTGGATTTACCATCGTATCGAGAAAATTCCAATTTTCCAATTCTGCCCAAATCACTGGCAGCCAGGTACTGGAGTGAATACTTCACCACAGACAGATCACTTGAAAAGGCCTTGCTCCTCAATCAGCACGTCCCAGTGGACTCAAGTCACCTGTTCAAATATGTTAATTGGAGCTCCTTGCTCCCTGAGAAGTTTAAGAAAGGACATGTCTATAACACTCCAACCTATGGTAGTTCTGAACTGGCCCAAAAATACCCAGGGTTCCTAGATGTGAGGGCTGCACCCCTGCTGGCTGAGGACACCCAAATGCGTGGCTTACCCCGGACCCATGTCATGACCTGTCAGTATGACGTCTTAAGAGATGACGGAGTCATGTATGTTACCCGACTCAGGAACAATGGTGTTCACGTGACTCACACTCACATAGAGGATGGATTCCACAGAGCCTTTTCACTTCTGAATTTAAAAATTTGTTACAGGATGATAAATCAATATATTGATTGGCTAAGGGAAAATCTATAGTAGCAATCTAAGCAATGGATTATTAAAATATGTAATTCTTGGATCAGAGAATATATTAATGAAAATTAGAGGTTTTATATTTGAATTGCTGTTTACTATCTGTGACCTATGATTCTAGTCCTTACAACGTGGTGTGTGTATGTGTGTGTGTGTATGTGTGTGTCTTTTAGTGGTATCTTGCTTTCTGTTTTATTCCTTAGATGTTGTTCATTCACACTGGGGCAAATACTTAGTTTACTATTTGTTTTTACGTTACTTCACTCCTAAACTTACAACTGTAGCTTTTTGATTGTCTAATGTTATTTATTAGATATGGCACTTTCAGTTTTTTAAATGTTAGAGTTTTGATTGGCATGGATTTAGAGTCTTGGCATTGTGTCCTGTGAAACTCCTATGAATCATGAGCCAACTGCTTTAAAGTCTTGGCACAACACACTGCCATTTGCCTATAATGGTACCATCACTTCTTAATACATAACTATTCATGTCCTGGGATACTAAAATTAATGCCAGTGGTTTCTCACTTTCCAAAAACCCAGCTCTCATCTAGCGATAGTTTGGAGATATTCAGGTTGGGAAGAAGCCAGCAAAAGGCAATAGCCACTCATTTGACTGGCCTGACAGTATTGAGTACAGCTAGCACATGCAAGAAATATTGTAATCAGTGTGAAAAATCAGAATCTGCACAATGGAGGGAAAACAGAATTAAAGTTCCTCAATATTAGACCTCAGATATTAAGCTGTGCTGACCATACTTTAAGTAATATTTGATCATTTTGGTGGTACACGGAGGAAGGCAGCCCAATGCTGGTGAAGGACTCCTCTCAATCTCCAGAAATCAGGGTTTCTTTTTCCTTTCTGTCCAGCTGTTGTCAGCTGGAAACAATTGTGAGCAGATATTTCATTTTTCACTATTTTAGCTAGAAAAATGGTAGCAACCATAGAAGTCCAGTCCTATCCTTAACTACTTATTGTAATTGTAAAGAACCATAGCCATGTGACACATCAGATGGTATGTTTACCTGAAGAGTGATTTTTTTTATCTGAAAACATATGTTAAAAAAACACTACCAATATTTTCTTAAGTAAAATTATAAGGGAGTAAAACATTGATAACTAACAAACAGGCTGCAGATCCTATAGGAATAGTTGGTTTAAAATGACATGTGCAAAATAAATAGGAATGTTTGGGGGCAAACACTATGGGATGAATGTATAAATGACTCACACCTGTGGGACATCACTCTAATATTTATTTATTCAACAAGTTATAGAAAGCCTTTGTTTTTTTCTTTGTTGCTTCCACTTGTATGCCCTGCCCCTATGCCTCCTTTAAAGAACTTACACACTAAAATAATCGATGTTGAATATTTGGGAATATATTCTTATTTGGAATGGGAAGATACATTTAAATATGAACATGAATAATGACCTAAACTACATGATTGAAGAATCAAACAATGTTGAAGAAATGAACTGAGATCAACTATACCAGGCATCCTCGGACTCCTGTAGAAGATACAGTAGAGTATGGGAATGATGACAAACCAAGAACCAGCAACAAAAGTTCTCTAGTTTTTATCTAAAATTCAAATCTGATACAAAAGTAAATCTTGATCTCTGATTGATACTATTACATAGTAAAATAATATGGGTCATTATGGGTGTCCTCTACATTACCAAATGCTTTCTTGAATTCTAAGTCACCAGAACTGGCTATTCCTAATTGCTATTTCTCCTGTCTTCATCAAACAATTTCTTAATTTATTTTTATATTGCATACACTAATCTTGCAGGTCATTGTGTGTACCTTACTCTAACCTTTCTATAGCTCCTCCTGAATCCCTGTAGTCTTTCTACCACACTCTCTGAAACTCATGGTTTGTCATAATGACACCCCCAAGCTTTGATCTGTGACTTCTATCAACATTCATCTGAGACTAGTACTTAATTAAACTCAATAGATGATTAAAATCCAAAGACATAAATTGATGATACTAAGAGAGTAGAAACTCTCTTATGGGACCAGTGGGAGGTCCTTAGGTCAGAAAATATGTCTTGTGAGAGGTGTGGTTATAAACTGACTTGTGCCCACCTGGTGTCTCTCTGTTCCCTAGCTCACCTGTGATTCTTCCTCTACCTTTGGTCCATGTTCCACTCCCTGCCATTGCTAACTTCATTAGTGGCCAGACCAATGGGGCTTACTCAGTATGGACTTGAACCCACAAAGCTGTGAGCTAAATAAATGTCTTCTTTTTATAAGAACTTATTTCAGCTATTTCCTTATAGAGAGCAAAAGTTGACTAAGTGCTTGCCTAACTCTTTTCTCCATCTGCTAGAACATTTCTATCAGAGTACAAATATGATGAAATTTCACCTTTTTAAATAAAAAAATCCCATTTCCCTAATAACTCTATTTTCTCTTCCACGTTCCACCCTATTTATTTATTTCTCTTTATATGGCTTCATTCATGTTTAAAGTTACCTAACTACTCCTGCTTCCCTCAGTTCATCCATATATTGGAATGTTCCTACCTCATCATAGAGATTTTTCCAATTGGTATCCCTATATCTTTAGGTCCTTCCCTGGGATACCCATGTGACTAATTTCTCTTCCTTCCAAAATATTATTTTGTGAGCTCAAACAAACCCACAAAAATAATAAATCAAACAGATATTGATAATTGGCCTGGATGATGGATGATGGCCCAACTTCTTGGGTTCCTGCCACTCATGTGGGAAACCAAGATGGTGTTCCTAGTTCCTGACCTCAAACTGGCCCAACTATAGCTGTTGTGAGCATTTGGTGAGTGTATCAGTGAATGGACTCTCTCTCAATCTCTCACACACACTCACACTCATTCTCTCCATATCTATGTCACTCTGACCATCAAATAAATAAATAAATCTTTAAAATTTTAAGGAAATAGTATCATCAATATGTCCATGATACTCAAAGCAATTTATAGATTCAATGCAATCTTGAATCAAAATATCAAAAATGTTCTCCTCAGATCTAGAAAAAAAGACCCTAAAATTCATATAGAATCATAAGAGATCCCGAATAGCTAAAGCAAACCTAAATATTAAAAATAAAGCTGGATATATCACAATACCTGATTTCTATTTATTTATTTATTTAACAGAAAAAAATTATAGACAGAGAGAGCTAGTTCACTCCCCAAATGGCCACTAAGGCCAGAGTTGGGCTGATCCAAAGCCAGGAGCCATGAGCTTCTTGCGGACCTCTCACAGGGTCCAGGATCCCAAGCACTAAGGCCACCTTCCATTGCTTTCCCAGGTCATTAGCAGGGAGCTGGATTGGAAGTGGAGCAGCTGGAACTTGAACCAGCACCCATATGGGATACCAGCATTGCAGGCAGAGGCTTAACCTACTATGTCACAGCACCAGCCCCACAATATCTGATTTCAAATGTATTACAAGCACTTATAATCAAAACTCCTTGATACTGGCACAAGAATAGATATGTCAAGCAATGGAAAAGACTAAGGACCCCAGACATTAAACCACACATCTATAATCCACTAATGTTTGTCAAACGAACTAAAACCACTCTCCAGAGAAAGGACCATTTCTTCAACAAATAGTGTTGTAAAACTTGGATCTCTGCATGCAGAGGTATGAAACAGGACCCCTTTCTTATACCCTGTACAAAACTGAATTCACAATAGATGAGGGATCTAAATGTAAGATCTGAAAACATTGATACAGGAAAACATAAAGGAAACACTGCAAGATATATTGTCCACGGAAAGATTTATTGGGTAGGATCCCAGAAGCACAGGCATTAAGGCAAAAATACAAAAAATGGGATTACATCAAGATTTCCAGTTCATATGCTTTCCTTTGAAATCTTGAGGTACACTCTCATAACCCCATAATCTGTGCGTCCCTCATACTGGCAGAATTAGTGCCATGTGAACACCACCAAGGTCTATCACTTCCTTCCTGCTGAGTGGTATCACAAGCCACTCCTGGATTTGTTAGAGACCCCAGCACGGTAGGTTGATGAGGCACTGGATGCTTGGAGCAGGGAAGCCCTGAACAGTGACCCTCAGAGCATGGCAAGTGTTCACTTTCTTTTAAAAAATTGTCAAAATATCTTTACTTAGTAAACAATGTCTGTCAAGTTATTGGATTAATATTATTTGTAATTGTGAATAATTTATTGTTTTCCAATAATTTGGGAAAACAAATATGCCTGCCCTCAACACCTTCATGCAACATTATAGTTGCGAACATAGTAAATGCCAAAATGATGAGAAAAATACAAAAAACTTACGTATTGGGAAGGACAATCTAGAACTGTTTTTCAGATATTTAGTGTAAATCATCATAAGGCTAAAACTCTAGATTTTTTTTTTTTTCCCCATTCTCTTTTGGGGATCTGGAGGAATGGCGCCACATCCAAATCTGTGCAGCGCTGCATACACCCAGCTGGTCCCTACAAAGGAGCTTCACCGTGTAGCAGGGACTCCACTCTAGGCTTTAGTTCACAGAAGATGGAAACAGCACAGGGCCAGGAGGAAGTTGCAGATGTGAACCAGGCTCCACCCACTGGCAGGAGGAAGGAAGCAGTGTCTCCAGGAGAAGTCAAAGATGTTGAGCAGGAAGAGTAAGTCTGGGACATAATCACCCACATCACTTTCCACCTGTGCAGCAGGTACCTCATGGACGTTACCATGGGAACCAGGTTTCTGTATGTGTCCTGTAGAAGCTCCTTGACAAAGACCTGGAGAACAACCCACACCGCACATGCAGGATTGCAATCCACCAGAGCCCAGTTCATCAGTCATGCCAGAAACATGCGGGGTGTCATTGACAAATTGGTGCCAAGCCTCCAAGAAGGGACATTAGGAGCCAGAAGTAATTCCATCACACACTGGGCATGGAAGTACAAGAAGACATGCACTTAGGTCCAACTTGAAAAGTAAAGCAAAGCAGAGGTCACGTCAACCAAGAGGAAAGCAGAAGGGAAGCAGGGAGAAGACAAGGGTTTGCACAGAAGCTGGAGTAGGTGAACAACTCTGGGTGTGCAATAGCAGCAAACCTCAGGTTTCTAACACAAGTGGATTACTGCCCTCCCAGGCCAGTGGTTTTTCACCTGAAGGAGCCAAGAAGCTGAACACTTCCTCCATCAAGGATCTGATTTTACAACCACAGAAATCACAGCAAACCATTTTGAATAGTAAACAAGATACTTTGATTCTCACCCTATTCCACCACCTCCTCCTTGTTTTCAGCCACTTTGTGGAGATTTTAGTTTAAAAAAAAAAACTCTATTTGTTCTGGCAAGTAGTGTGATAAGAGCAGCATGGAGGATGGTTGAGGCCAGAGATGGTAAACACAGAAACTCATTTTCAAATTTTGTTAAAATAGGTTGAAGGATTTAATCAGAGAGGAATGGTATACTCTGACTTCACAAATCGGTGGGTGAGGAAGGGAATGAGTAGTTGGATGGTAGATCAGACACCTGCAAGTTGAGAAAAACATGCAGAATCAAACAGAAGCTGGTAATCTGTGGTAGCAGGTGGGTTGGTGGGCAGGGTGGTGAGCACAGAGTTCAGAGGCAGTGCCTGTGTGAAGATGTACCTGGGCAGCAAGGAAAGGCTCTGCACACAGTAGGCCTTGGAGCCTTATCTGGGAGAGTGGTTTGATGTAGAGCTTTAAATACACATCAAGTTGGGCTCGTTGGATTCTGAACAGCAGAAATGGAAGCAGCAGGTAGCAGATGTCACAAGAGAGAACAGTTACTGTAGCAAAGACGGAAGAGTGGGCAAAATGGGACCCTCAAAAAAGGGAAGCCAGATTTTGTGACTGGAACATGTGGCTTGTCCTTATTTGAGAAAAATATTTTTGATGGCTTAACTAGGTTACAGACCTTGAGATGTATGGACCCTAACTAAACCCAATGACAACAGCTCTTTTGAGGGTGAGAAGGAAGGTCGGACACACAGAGAACTATGTGGGCTCCAAGGACAGACTGCAGGAGCCACCAGAAGCTAGCATGGGCAGCCAGGGCCACCCTCCTTTGGTATGAATGTTTCTCCCAAAGTGAATGGATAGAAACTCGGACCCCAACATGGTGGCGTCAGGAGGAGCCTTGACTGGACTTGCATCCTGGAGAAAAGGGCCTGCAGGAGCCTCCGCAAGTCCTTGAGGACATCCTCGGTTCTGAACGCATGGATTTCTGCTCTTTCTCAATGTTGCCATCAATTTTGTGTTGTAGCAGCACAGAAGGACACAGCACTCCTCAGGGGTGTTGGTGAAGCCATCAAGGGACCCGATTTCAGCCTTGAGACATCCTTAGGTAGGGACAGAGAAGGATAAGAGATGTGCTCGTGTATAGCTCCAGGAGACACCAAGACAGGATGTGCAATGAGGGGAAAGAGGAGACAATGGGAAAAGGCTTTCTGCTGAGTTTCTGGGCAGGGCAGCAGAATGGTTCTGGCTCCCTGAGGAGGTGGGGGTGCTCATCTGTTGGTGAGGGAGATTGTGTTTTTAGGCACAGGGTAATCACCTACGGCAGGAGGGGGGTTGTTTCTGTTCTATGTAGCCATCAAAACTCACCAGTACAGAGGGTACAGCTCACTGCTAGGGCTCATGTTGTGTCCCAGGTCCCCAAGTCCCAGGAAGCTTTTGTGGGGAGGGGGTGAACACCTCATTGGCTGACATTAGGCAGCAGATGGGGGGACAGTGGTACTGAGGACACAGTCACTGAGACCAATGGTTTGAAGACCTCACCCAGCCCTGTGGGTGGACTTGGAGCACTGAAGAGGGCCTCTCCACCAAGAGTTGCTAGGACCAATGGGGCTTCCAAGGTGGTCTCACAGGCTGAATATCTCAGCCAGCCTCACTCCCAGCTCCTGGTGCCAATTTGAGAAACCATCTGGGTAAACACCATATGCTATCAGGTAATTATCCGTAAAAACAATGGGAAACCCTACACCCCTGGTAGCATGGCCAGAATCTAAAACCCTGGAAAGATCAAGTGTGGTGAGGATGTGGGCAGCAGGAGTCCCACTCACTGGTTCTGGGGATGCAGAAAGATGTGGTCCCTCTGCAGAGAATACAGAACCATTTGGCCTCTGCTGGGTGTACAGAACTGTACAGCCCTCTGGAAGACCACTTTGCATTCTTCCAATAATTCCCATTCAGTCCCCAAACCAAATATGCACACAGATCTTCCTGGCTGTTTTACTCACACTTGTCCAGACATGGAAGGACCAAGGTGTTCTTCTACAAACAACTGGATAAACAAACTGTGGTCCCTGCAGACAATGACATTTCATTCCATAATAGAAAGACGAGGTGTCAGCTAGGCAAAGACACAGGGAACCCTTATCTACAGGTTGCTGAATTAAGAATCAGTCTGAAGGGCCACCCACTGTTTGATTCCAACTCTGAAAAAAACCATGGAGATAGTGGAAAAATCAGTGGGTACTAGGTGTTTGGGACAAGAGAGAGATGGAGAGAGGCCCGCACTGTGGTGTAGCCAGTAGGCCGCCACCTGCAATGCTGGCATCCCATATGGGCACCAGTTCGTGTCCCAGCTGCTCCACTTCCAATCCAGCTCTCTACTATGGCCTGGGAAAACTGTAGAAGATGGCGCAAATCCTTGGGTCCCTGCACCTGCATGGGAGACCCAGAGGAAGCTCCTGGATCTTGGCTTTGGATTGGCACGGCTCCAGCCATTTCAGCCATCTGGGGAGTGAACCAGCATATGGAAGATCTCTCTCTCTCTCTGTGTGTGTCTCTTTCTCTGTCTCTCTCTCTCTCTCTTTGCCTCTCCTTCTCTCTCTGTGTAACTCTGACTTTCAAGTAAATAAATAAATTTTTAAAAGAGAGAGAGAGAGTGATGAAAAGAGAGGAATACCAGAATCATTTACAGCAATGAAAATGCCCTGTAACATCCTCTACTGTGGGCAGAGTCCCAGGTGTATGACCATGTTCAACATCACATGTAGACCACAGAGCACCTGAGGGCCCTGATGGTAGTGGGTCTGGGACCTCTTCAGCAGAAACAGGTGCATGCTCTGTGGGAGGCTGTGCCCATCTAAGCACTCATTTATATCCACAGTCTACAATATATGCCTTCTAAGGTGAAATTATTTCTCTCCTTAGGCTTTTGTTGGCAAATGTTCACAGAACCTTTATTTCAAGGGTCATAAACTTGCAGATAACTTCTATTTGTTTCACAGTGCTCTTTGGACTTCACTAAGAATTTCCGGACTGCCTAGGAAATGACAAACTGAACTGTGGAATTTGTATTCAGGAAATTATACAACAGTGTATGTGGAAGCTTAAGACATACAATCACAAGTCAACATATTCAGAAGTGCATTTGTAGCATTGCTGAAGTAGAAAGACCCAAAGAGAACCACCATGAGAAAAAAGACCATTTTGCTTCTGACTGCGGGGATTTTGGGAGCCTATTATGTTTATACTCCTCTCCCTGATAATATTGAGGAACCATGGAGACTGATGGGTGTGATTACAGTATCCAATACAATAACAAATTTGGTGAGTTCAGATTTTCTCTACTCATTCAATGGCCATTTAATAGGAAATAATTAGTCTAGCTTTGTCTAGCTTTGTCTAGCTTTAATTTCTACTCTTGAAAATTTTGCTGTTAAAATTTGCTTGGCAAATTTATTTCATTGATTTAGTTTTTAGATTTTTCATTTGTTCTATTTGTTTGAAAGGCTTAGATGCAGAGAGACATTTGCTAGTTTGCTGCCCACAACATTCAGTGCTGGACCAGGCTGAAACCAGGAGCTGGGAACTCAATGCAGGTTTCCTACATGAGTGGCAGGGACCCAGCTCCTTGATCCATCACTTGTTGTCCACCAGGGTGTGCATTAGCAGGAAGCAGGAACTGGAAGAGCAGTCGGGACTCAGATCCAGGCAATCCAATGTTGGATAGGAGCTTTCCAATGGGAGTTTTTACTGCTATGCTATATAACCAACCCATTAGCTTATATAAAAACACTTAATATTCTTAACTTCTTTAATGCAGAAACTTAATTGAATGAATATAGAGCGCATATTCTGGTGGGTTTGATTTTAAATATTAAAAAACTAATACACTCTGGGTGAGAAAAAATTTTTAAATCCAATTATGAGTCTGATGGAATAAAAACAAACAAATCTTGGTGTGGGTCTGATGGTGTGAATTCTGGGGCATGCTTCCACAAAGGGGCTTGTTGGAAGTGTGGACATCAGAAGGTAGGATGAGTAGCACTGTGAGTAGTCACAGAAACATTGCAATAACGCTGGATTCAGACATGAAAATGCAGTCTTACTGAAATATTTAGTAAAAAAGGTCATGTGGCAAAAAGCCACAGGAAAATGGATAACATGGTGATTTCCAGTGGTGAAGGTGAGCTATGGAGGTAACAGGGCAGCTGTCTGACTGAATGCCACCCGAGCTCACAGCTATCCCCCTGGGTCTCTTCTAATGAGGCCAACTGCTTTTAAATGAAACCATGCGTAGTCCCTTTAACCTCCTCTACAATCTATAGTTATAGCTTCCCTGTTACTAAAAAAGGTTTTTCAATATCACTTAGCTTGGGAAAGAAAACTAAATTATTTTTAATCCCTTGCATGTTTTTTCTAGGAATTTCTTTTTTTTCTTTTTTCTTTTTTTTTTTTTTTTTTTTTTTTGACAGGCTGAGTGGACAGTGAGAGAGAGAGAGACAGAGAGAAAGGTCTTCCTTTGCCGTTGGTTCACCCTCCAATGGCTGCTGCAGCCGGCGCACTGCGCTGATCCGATGGAATTTCAACACTCCTTTTTGCCTTTTAGTGTGGCTCTGAAAAAGTTTTATAGGTGCTTTATTATAATTTATTCTCAGTTATTTGATCATATTTATTAAATTTATTAGTATAACTCTTGTAACATATCGGTCAATTTCATGGGACTATGGCTTAAAGTTTCTTTTTAAAGTTATTTTTGAGTTATATATAAAACAGCATTTTTTTGTCATTTTGTTGTATCTGACATATTATATATATATACATGCACACATATATAGTCAGAGTCTTCACTATATTTTTCTAATGTGATGTCATTCTTTTAAATCTCTTTCTACTTTTTTCTTTCTCTAATTTTCTCATTTCTGTGTTCTATATTGCTTTGATATTATTTGAATTTACTTAGGAAATTATTTTGTCTGTTTTTATTCCTTGAGTTCTACTAATGTTAGTATTCATACCAAATTTTAGTCATCACTCCTTCTTTTAACTAGCAATCATCTTCAAATATCTACCTTCTGAACTATTTTTTCGGCCTCTGCCAAACCTTTACTGGCATTGTTGATAAAGGATGCTGCCACTCTTGCCACTCTTTCCTGCTGTTGTCTTCCACTGATGATGTTGGCTTACCAAGGGGACCTCCTTGGTAGTTTGAATGCATTTTGCTACATGTCACAGTACTGAAATTCTATTTGGTTCTTTCATTTTTGGAGAAATGCTTCCTATCTTTACTTGTATATGGCACCTTTAGAGCCCTCTTCTCTCCATTTTAGTTTGCACATGGTCTTCCCGCAGTGGATCTCCACACAGGTCTGCTGATTTCAGTTGCTTTTGTACATTATAGCACATGAGTTTCTGTGGTTCTCAGTTGCTTTGAAGAAATAATTCATCATTGTGATTACTGATGTATTATGTACTCTCTTGTTTTGTGTATTTTCCTGCAAAGGAAAAGTGCAGATTTATGGGGACTTAAAGTCCTCACTATCGTTTTTGTTAAAAATCAAATTTATTGATCACGTATATTTGATTATCATATAATATTAATCTTGAAGAAGTTATTCTTTCAGTTTGTCTCCCTACCCTCCCTCTCTCAACATAAATCTAACAACTTGCTTGACTGTATTGCCTGCTGATCCTTTAAAGGGCTATACCAATCAATTAGAGCAATGGTAAGGAATGGTGGAAACTCCAAATGTTAGTAATTCAGTGATGATTAATGAGTCATTGATGGAAAAAACTCTGAACTAGCTTGTGATGTAACATTGTGTCCTAGAACAGGAATGGCAAATATCTTTAAGAGATGAGTTCCAATAGATTACTTAGAAATAGATCTTGAAGGCTGGCACCGCAGCTCACTTGGCTAATCTTCCAACTGCGGTGCCGGCACCCTGGTTCTAGTCCAGTTGGGGTGCTGGATTCTGTCCCTGTTGCTCCTCTTCCAGTCCAGCTCTCTGCTGTGGCCTGGGAAGGCAGTGGAGGATGGCCCAAGTGCTGGCTGTAGTGGCCATTTGGGGGGTGAACAAATGGAAGGAAGACCTCTCTCTCTCTCTCTCTCTCTCTCTCACTGTTTAAATATGCTTGTCAAAAAATACATATCTTGAAGGCACTGTGAGGTTGCATTTGGGCTGGATGAGAAATATGGCGCTCAGCACTAACAGATCTATCCCAGATGAGGGATTCTTAAAATTATTCTGAAAATAGCGTACGACTCATTTTTCTGATTGTACAGTTTTCTTTAGTTCCTTGAGGAGTTTGAAGATTGTAAGTTTTAGGTCATTTTCAAAAAAGATGTTTTGGCCGGCGCCGCGGCTCACTAGGCTAATCCTCCGCCTAGCGGCGCCGGCACACCGGGTTCTAGTCCCGGTCGGGGCGCCGGATTCTGTCCCGGTTGCCCCTCTTCCAGGCCAGCCCTCTGCTGTGGCCAGGGAGTGCAGTGGAGGATGGCCCAGGTGCTTGGGCCCTGCACCCCATGGGAGACCAGGAAAGGCACCTGGCTCCTGGCTCCTGCCATCGGATCAGCGCGGTGCGCCGGCCGCAGCGCGCCGGCCGCGGCGGCCATTGGAGGGTGAACCAACGGCAAAGGAAGACCTTTCTCTCTGTCTCTCTCTCTCACTGTCCACTCTGCCTGTCAAAAAAAAAATAAAATAAAATAAAATAATAATAAAAAAAAAAAAGATGTTTTATTCTCATCTGCTTTTCGTCTTTGTCATTGATTCACCCAGCCCTGCTCAGCTTTTCCTGGGGCTCTGGGTTCTCAGAGATGCACTGGTTGGCGCCAGTGTGTGAGAATCCTGAATCCGAATGATTATTCATGTCTCCAATTGCTGAATAACCACAATTAATATGCAAATCTTGAAAATGAGTGTCATTAATGTTTCTCAACTCTTTATCACCAGGCATTCAATTATCTCATTTTTGTCTTGGAGTGATTCTTGTGTGACTACTTAAGTTTATGAAGAATCAAATTTGCATGCAAATTGAGGTATATAAATTCAAGTTGGTCATAAATTTTCTTTTTTTAATTTGATTTTTCAAACTAACACCAAAAACTACTTTTGGATGGGTGGGTCTTGTAGCATGGTTTGTTAGGCCACTGTTTGAGACATCCATGTCCCATGTAGGAATGCTGGTCAAGTCTCAGCTACTCACCTTCTGATCCAGCCTTCTGATAACACATCTGGAGACACAAGATGACAACCAAAGTACTTGAATGCTTGCCATTTAGATTAAATTTAATTATATGTTTTGTTTGCTGCTTGCTAGAGGGAATACATTGATTTCCTTGCTAATATCTTACAGAGGAGGACTGAACTACTGTCATCTGAAAACATTTACTGACTTTATAGCCTGAACTCAGCTTTCCAGGATGATTTCATCTATATGCTCAAACTTGTTACTTACCTTGCAGGTTATATGTAAAATTCCTTCCCTTGATACAGAATTTGAGATTGCTATGGTCTTCCTTACAGAATCTAAATATTTTAAACATTCACAGCTTTTCAGAGCCGACAGGTTAAGATCAAACAGAGCATCCATCACCAAGTATCTCTACACTGGTCAGTCAGAATGGGTGCTCAGGACTCTTCCTGCCTGAGCATCCTATTAAAGGTCCTCATTATTCTGCTTTGTACTTGAGCTAGTTTGTGAGTAGGGGAGAACTTAGTCATAGAGTCAGTGAAGATTGGGAACTACATTACGTGTAAGTTTATCACAGCTTCCAGTGCTGGGCTCTGCAGTAGTGGACCATCAGCCCATGGTAACTGGTAACATCGTCATCTGCACAAAAGACCTGCTATCTTCCAGAAGAAATTAACACTCCAGGGAATCCTCTGAGATTGACCCAAAGTGTCCATGCAAAGGTTTTATTTCTGGTGGCTCCCCTCTGAGTGCTCCCAGGCAAGCCAGGATTGAGTCCCCAGTACTCTTAAAGGGAACTCTTGTGAGTGAATTTGTCGACCCAAGTATAGCCAAATATCACTCAGGTTTGGAACACTTAATTTCAGTGGATCTTATTCTTCAGATCAGTCAGACAACATGAAGTACAACTGAAGTAAGAGTAACTGAGAATTCATTAAGGAAACAAAATAAAATAGGAAACTTTCAAATTGAACAATAGAACAGTAAATAAAATTGCACTTCATCATAGCTGAAATGTAAATATGTGATTGTTTTGTTGACTGTGTCTCTGCCTCCAATACTGTTTTCAGATGCACTCCTGGAAGTGACTTTTCCTTCATGCCTCCTTGTGTGGAGCTGACTTTAGAACTGTGCCAGACAATTTGCAGGCATCTCTCTGTTTTAACTAGAAGCTATGGATATGCCTATGGCTTTCCCTTTAATGAAAAATCTTTGCTTATACATTCTTTACTCCAGTTTCAATACTGATATCAAAGTTCAACTCCTATTTCAAAGTTGCTCCCCAGGAAGCTAGTTTATCTCCACAGTGAAACTGGCCAAAGTTCCTTGTGCATACCTATGAAATACGAAGTTATTCTTCTTTTAAGTGTTCGTGTACCCGTTTCTTCTTCTTGTCTCTGAGTTTCTTTATAGTAGAGGACTTTTCTTTTTATTTATTTATTTATTTTTTAATTTTCAATTATCTTTATATACAGAAGATCGATTTAGTATATATTAAGTAAAGATTTCATCAGTTTGCACCCACACAGAAATAAAGTGTAAAATACTGTTTGAGTACTAGTTATAGCATGAATTCACATTGGACAACACATTAAGAACAGAGATTCCACATGAGGAGTAAGTACACAGTGACTCCTGTTGTTGACTTCACAATTTGACACTCTTGTTTATGGCATCAGTATCTCCCTAGGCTCTAGTCATGAGTTGCCAAGGCTATGAAAGCCTTTTGAGTTTGCCAACTTCGATCTTATTCCGACAGGGTCATAGTCAAAGTGGAAGTTCTCTCCTCCCTTCAGAGAAAGGTACCTCCTTCTTTGATGGCCTGTTCTTTCTACTGGGATCTCATTCGCAGTGATCTCTCATTTAGGTTTTTCTTTTTTTTTCCGCAGAGTGTCTTGGCTTTCCATGCCTAAAATACTCTCATGGGCTCTTCAGCCAGATTTGAATGCCTTAAGGGCTGATTCTGAGGCCAGAGTGCTGTTTAGGACACCTGCAATTCTATCAGTCTACTGTGTATCCCACTTGCCATGTTGGATCGTTCTCTCCCTTTTTTATTCTATCAGTTAGTACTAGCAGACACTAGTCTTGTTTGTGTGATCCCTTTGACTCTTAGACCTATCAGTGTGATCAATTGTGAACTGAAATTGATCACTTAGACTAGTGAGATGGCATTGGTACATGCAATCTTGATGGTATTGTGTTGGAATCCCCTGGCACATTTCTAACTCCACCAATTGGGGCAAGTCCAATTGAGCATGTCCCAAATTATACACTCCTCCCTCTCTTATACTTATTTATTTTTTAATCAAACTATATAGTGTGCACTCTGTCAAGTTACAATTTAAATTATTTAAATATGTTTTTTAACCTGTGACAGCTATTATGGTAAGGCAGCAAAAACCAAGTATTTCTGTTTTATTCTGTTTTATTCTTTATTATTTCTGTCAGAATATGAGAAGACCATGAGGAGCACATATGCATACGTCTATGTTCACAAACAGCAGGGGCACCTGTTATCTCTAACCTATTTTCCCCTTTCTCTTTTTGTAGTTTCTGTTTGCTGAATTCTTAGGAATCAACCATTTTATGAACATTGCAATGTTTTTCGTTTTCCTTATGGAAGTCCCACCCACATCTGATGAAAATGTCACTGTGACAGAGACAACATTCAACGGCATTCCTGTTCGCGTGTATGTGCCTAGAAGAAAGTCTGAGACGCTGAGAAGGGGCTTGTTTTACATTCACGGTGGCGGCTGGTGTTTGGGGAGTGCTGGTATGTGATCCTTGGTTGAACAGTAACAACATCCTTCAGCTCTCTGACAGTTTTTCCTTTGGGCTTACATTAATTTGAGAAAAATATTCCATATCTGTAACAAATACAAAAAGTTGTATCAAATCTCAGGTAAGAAGAGAAAGTGTTTCATGAGCTTAGAAATTTGTTATTAACTACTTTTCATGGAATGTAGCAGTGAAAATCAAAATGAAATGAGTCAAACTGAATAAAATAAGTGGAGACGATGAGACTAGTTTTTCAGTGAGCTTAGATATGCAGGAATTGAGGAATAAGGTCTTAGAGAAGCACAGGGTTGAGTAACAATATTTTGTGCTATTTGTTATGCAATTTATTATATTTAATGCACATGATATTTGTATATAAGCATATATTTACTGCATTTTAATATTATTTATAATTTATTTCATTATATTTATATGTATCATATTTTATGTTTCATATTATAAATGTACTAATATGTGGGAATTCTATGAACAACTTTAACTTTATTGAGGTTATTATTGTGTTTTTTTTTTGAAATTGACAAATGTTAGAAAAACTTTACACTGGCAGCAGGCAAGGGGATTGGGTTTTATCTGACTCTGTGGATAGGGAAAGGAATTGGAGGATGAGGGAGGGGAGCTATTTTCTGTGACAGGAGCAAAAGAAGTATTGCTGATGGGCATTGATATATATCAGGAATTAGAGTTGGAGCATTAAGTAACGTGATTTTGTCATTGTCTATAAACTTCATCTGTAGAGGCTTCAGCTGATACTAAAGTGATATTTCTAACACAATATATGACCACAGCAAACCACAGCTTATGTCCATGGACCTCCACTGCTCGAGCATTTGTTTAAAAATTTTTGCATTAAGATATTCTCAAAAAATGGGCATATGTTTAGGGAGGTAAAGGAAAAAGGAATGACAAGCCCTGATACGTAAGAGTATTTACTTGATGCTCTTCCAATATAAATGCAAAAATGCAATGAGTTAGAATCCAAAATATAGGTGTTAGTTTTATAATGATAAAGTTTAAGACCTAGTGCATATTGGTTTTCACTGCTACATTCCATCAAATGTACCTACTAATAATAAATTTCTAAGCTATGAAGCACTTTCTCTTCTTACCTGAGATATGCTACAACTTTTTTCACTCTCTCTACTGGCCTCCAGAGTCATTGCACTGTTCACAGATTTGCCCACTTCCTTACAGGAATATCCCCTCAGTCTTCTCGCTTCTAACAGATTATAAATCAAACACTTTTCCTGGCAAGGTGGTGACCAGGTGGGGAACCAAGGTAGGAGCTGTGGACTGCAGCACTGACAGGCTTTGTTCCTCTCTATCTCTGCTGGGTTTCAGAGTCACTGTTTGCAGTTCTGTCACCTCTTTACTGAAGTGTACCTTCAGTCAGTGGCCTTGGTTCCAATATTTTATACATGGAACTTTTTCTCCAGCAAGATGGTGTCCCCAGTGTTTACTATTCTTTCCATGTTTCCCCGAGAATGGTTCTGTGACAATCTCACATCCTAATACTTTTCCTTTAACATTATAGACGTATCTACCTCTTATTTCTGCTACATCTATTTTTCTTTTCTTTTCATTATCTTATTTGGAAAAAGAGCCTTGCTCACTACAGTGACAAATAAGTATGCTCTATATACAACCTGTACTCATGCCAAAAACAAGCAAAAACTAGTAAACACCAAAATTCACTCCTGCCTAGAAACATGCATATACATAAATCAGATCTCATTTACCTCTACCGCTTCTTTCATTCTCTATCTCCCTGCTCCCTCCCTCCCTCCCTTCCTCTCTCTTTCTGAATTGCTAAAATGTAATATAATTTTCTATCAGCACTATCTTTACTCTTCCATTAAAGCACAGATTATTTTACATTATTGCTATTAGTTTATATAACCTGCCACTCCCACCACTACTTCCAGTAGACTGTGGCTTCCTTAAACTCAGATGTTATGTGTTTGCAATCTCAACATCTAACATCTGCTAAAGTAAAAAAGTTGAGATTATTCTTGAGTATTCACAATTATCAAGTAGGAAGATGTGGGAAGACAAGAAAACTGACCGCTCATCACTGAGCAGAATTTATGTTATATAGTGATGAAGAAATATTGCAAATATGTTACAGAATACATCCGTTAGGAACAAAGTATTCCAGTAAACCTTCTGTTCACGAAAAATACATATTAACTCATTTGAATGTCTCTGAATTTGTTTTCTTTTCTTGCAGCCGTGTTTTCTCACGACTTTCTCTCAAGACACACAGCCAATAGACTTGATGCTGTTGTCATTTCAACCAAGTAAGAGCACTGGTCAATTGCTTTGGTATTTGGGCAAGTGCCTTATTTAGTAAGGCATTATCAGCTTTTCTGATCATTTCTCTTTTTTACATAAATTAAAGTGTTACATCTTTTAATTTAATTACCTCTGCTGGTTTCCTTGGCTAGCTTCCTTAGCAGAGTAATTATGAATAAAGGCTTCAGAAGTAGAAAATAATGTTCAAATCTTAGTTAACATTCCTCTGTGTGGCCTTGTGCACATTGAGTATTATCTCGTTAGTTCAAGTTCTATTATGATTCATATAATTGAATTGTTTTGAGGAGTAGAAAGATACAATTCCATTAAAGCAGTGAGTTCCATATATAACGGTAGGGGCCAGTGTTGTGACATAGCATGTTAAGCCTCCTCCTAAGATGCTGGGAACCCATATAGATGCTGGTTCAAGATCTGGCTGCCCTACTTCTATAGTGCCCCTGCTAGTGCCCCTGGGAAGGCTGTGGAAAATGGCCCAAGTGTTCGGCCCTTACACTCCTAAGGGAGACCCAGAAGAAGCTCTGGAGTCCTGGCTTTTGCCTGACCCAGCTCCAGCTGTTGCAGATATTGGTGGAGTAAACCTGTGGATGAAGATCTCTTTTTCTTGCTTTCTCTCTCTGTAAGAGTCCTTTTCAAATAAGTAAGTAAATCTTCAAAACAAAAAAGGAGCTTGTCATCTAATTGCAAGTTAGAACAGGCAAATCTATTCTCAAAAGGCCTTCTAGATTAATAATATAAAACAAAGCTATAGGAAGAAATAAAGAAATTATGCCAAATGTAGTAGAAAGCATGTGCCAAATTGATCATTAAGTGAACATAGAGTAGAATAATTTCTAAGATCTTTTTCCCAGAGCTAGTGCTGTGGTTTACTGAGTCAGGTGTCCTCCTGGCACAGGCAATCCCTGTGGGTCCCAATTCCTGTCCTGGCTGCTCTCCTTCCAATACAGTTCTCGACATGGCCTGGAAAAGCAGTGGAGGATGGCCTAAGTGCTTTGGACCCCTGCATTCACTTGGGAGACCCAGGGGAAGCTTCTGGCTCTTGGCTTCAGATCTGCCAAACTCCAGCCATTGTAGCTGTTTGTGGAATGGACCAGCGGATAGAAGACCTTTCTCTTTGCTCTCCCTCTCACTGTCTGTAACTCTGCCTCTCAAATAAGTTGATAAATCTTTTACAAAAATACCCTTTTCCAATTTTTTGCTTCTCAGTAAAATATAATGATTACAAAGCAGCTTTCTGGAAAAAGATTAGCAGGGGAATTTATTGCATATTCCTATTTTTTTAGCTTAATCCTAATCTAAGTTTGTGTGTATGTACATGCAGGTAATTTGTGAACGTGTTACATTGTTTCTTACTTTCTATTTTTTGCCTTTTTTATTTATATAAAGAAAACAATTTAATGTATTGCATACATACAATTTAAAGCCCATAATGATACTCCCTGCCCTCCTTCTTGCCTTTATTCTCTGTTTTTTTCCTTTTAATTTTTGCAATAACATAGTTTCAATTCTCCAGTAAATAAAGAATTCAACAAATAGAAAGTAGAAAGAAAAACACTGTTCTTCAAGAGTATAGATTAAGGCTATAAACAATATTTTTTATCAGAATAAAAATTGTGAAAGCGTCTATTTTTTGCATCATTATAATGATGATGTCTGTCTGCTATCACTTTATAACTATCAAAGCATGAAACTTAATGGAGAATTATTTTCTCTTGATTTAAGAGTTAGAACAAACACACAAATGCTTTTAAATTAAGAAAATTTGGTTTGAAATTATTCTTCTGCCCACAGCTACAGACTAGCTCCTAAATACCATTTTCCCATTCAATTTGAGGATGTCTATGGTGCATTAAGCTGGTTTTTACGCAAAGATATTCTTGAAAAATATGGTGTGGATCCTGAGAGAGTTGGTGTTTCTGGCGGCAGTGCTGGTGGGAATTTAGCTGCAGCCGTGACTCAGCAGGTAATATGCTCAGTTTTGCTTTATTTTTAAAAGTATCTTAAAAGTCAACATTTATTTCAGATATTACAATGTCATGTAATTGTGTCACATTATCACTATATTACACAGCAGATATGCATAGAGATACATATTGGAGGGTATTTGTCTAGATTTCCTATTCCTACCTCATTCACTATTCTTTTCTTTTTAAAAAATATAAAATGCTCTAATAGATCATTGATTAAAGTGTGATTATTTTTAAGCAGTATCCTCTTTCGTGATATTGTGGGATGTATTTGTGAAATCATTCAATGTCAGATCTTCAAAACTAGTGAACTACATCCATCCAATTACCACCAATGTCATATGCTAAAACTTGTGTAAAGACTTACTCTCCCAACAACTAAATGGTGCATAGAAAAAATGTGACAAGAGATACACACATTTTTATTGTGGAAGAATGTATAATTTAGAGATTGTCTATAAATTTATTTAACAATTATTTAGCTAAATCTTTAAACTTATTAGCTACCAATTCAAACTATGACATAACTATTAGATTATGGGTAACATTGTTTTTGTTACTGGCATTCTCAGCTAAGAATTAAATTTGGTATTGATGTTTTAGAAGTAGTGTTCCTAGAGGAAAAAAATCATAGAATTAATATAGACTTGCAAATTAATTTTTGTAATTTAATGACTAACTCTCTTTAAAAATTGCACTCAAATTCACAGTTAAGTAAAGAAATAAACATTTTGCAAGTGTATATTTTTGGCCATTCTATGATTACAATAACATTTTTCTGATTCCTAACTGAAGCAAAACCAAAAAATCTGTGATTTTTTTCTAATATACTGTAAAACAAATATATACTACATTGCATAAATTGATGTATATTGTCTAGGAGAGACTACAATAGGGAGCCTGGTGCTCTAAGAGGCAGCTTGATTGCTGAAACTGGATTAATGTTAATGGGTGACCTTGGAAAAGTCACCTTATCTGCTCAAACAAGTTTATTTTCACTGTGGTGCATAATAAACCATCCCTCTTATGTAGTTCAGTTTCCTATGGGGTGAATTAATCTCTAGTGTGAATCTAGGTAAAATATTTTATAATATTCTGTGGAGTATATAAAAACAAATAAGTTGTAGCAGATTCCTAGCAGAAGAATTGAGATTTGGAAAACAAGTAAAAATAAAATTATTAAAATTGATCTGTTTATGAATGGCTTATGTACTCTTATACAGCAGAAAATATGATTCATATATAGAACGATAGGAGATATGGACCCTTTTTGATTCAGACACTATGCAAAATTCAGCAAAATGAAACATAAAGAGCCAAAAAGATGGAAAATATAGAATAGAAGATAAGCAAAACAGATAAAATCAGGGAATTCAATATTGTTTTAAGTATTATATGGGAAAAGAATGGAGGATAGGGTACCCACTGACACGATGGGAGAAAAAGGGGGCATGTTTCTCTTTTTCCATTCCCTCCAACAATGGCACTAGGCAACCGGCTGAGAGAGTGCACCATGTTGGGCATAAGCAGCAGCTGTGGAAATTCTTCTGCATGTGTCCAACAACTGGCTAGTGCAGGATACCATCTTGTTCATTGTAGTGGTGGCAGCAGTACCTCAGGAGCACTCACTTAGCAACTGGCGAGGAGAAGGCAACAACATTGTGAAGCAAGTGGGGATTGCAACAGGAGGCTCTTATGCACCCATGTGATCCAGAGATTCTACCAGAGGGAAGACTTTCACGTTCTCCACTGACTTTGAGTTTGGATGGGAGAATTAACAGGAGGATGGGCACTCATGTAGGACTGTGAGGTGCCTCCAGCTCTTAGACTCAAACCAACTAGGTGGAGCACCCACAGACAGCTGGCTCTGGGAATGTCTCTACATCTCTGTGGACAGGACAAGCTAGTAGGGAGGAGAAGATCCTCTGTACTCTATGAATATGGGTGCCTTATGTGCTTAAACTGTGAGAACTCTTGACTGCATGAGAGGGTGAAGAGTGTAGCTTGGTCTCTGGGCAATTGATGTGAGTGGCCCCACATGCTCAGAGCTTCCTGGTTTCTTGGGGTGGGTCATTACAATTGGGTCCATGCTCATACTGAGGATTGAGCAGATCTTTTGTGTAGCTCATACAGCAGCTTGGATGAGTGTTGTAGCCACTGTGGACAAACACCTGGGCATTGATCACCTTGGAAGAGAGGAGATGAGGGTGTGACCATACCAAAAGAGGTGATCTTACCCTCGTTGCTGCTAAAAGGAAGAAATCTAATACATTCAATTTGGGTGTCACCCTAGATACTCGTGTAACCCTGGAGCACCAATCAAATTCCCCAGGCCACACAGCACATACCTCTGGGAATTCACTGAAACAGCAGAAACTCCACTAAGCCACAGCAGCATAATTCAAACACAAAAGCAGTCAGAGGACAAAAATCAACAACTATTTCAACAAATTCCTAAAAATAAAGGCAGAAATTCAAGAAGCAAGAAGAAAGAAGAAAACATGAACCCTGTCCAAAGGAACACAACAATACTTCAATATTAGAATGTGAAGATGAAGAAATTGATGAAATGTCTGAAACAAAATTCAAAGGATTAATCATATGATTACTCAGAAGCAATGAGGAGTAGATTTACAAAGTAAAAAAAATCATCCATGACATGAAAGAAAATTTTCACATGAAATTGAGATTTTAAAGAGAAATCAATATAAAATATTAGAAGTGAAAAATTTAATATGCCAAATAAAAATACAGTGGAAAGCCTTAACAATAGACTTGGTGAGGCAGAAGAAGGAATATCTGAGCTAGAAGACAAGTCTTTGCAAATATTTCAGCCAGACCAAAAAAAAAAAAAAAGAAGAAATTAAAGAAATTAGAAAACAGTGTTGGAGATTTATAGGATACTATCAAATGACTCAACATATGGTTCTTAGGAAGTACTGAGGTGGGGAAAGAGAGAATGGATTGGAAGGTCCATATACTTAAATAATTACAGAAAACTTCCCTAAAAAAATGGCATGCCCAAGTCGTTAATTATCAGTAGAAACCTTGAATGTAGGCCGGCGCCGCGGCTCACTAGGCTAATCCTCCGCCTAGCGGAGCCGGCACACCGGGTTCTAGTCCCGGTCGGGGCGCCGGATTCTGTCCCGGTTGCCCCTCTTCCAGGCCAGCCCTCTGCTGTGGCCAGGGAGTGCAGTGGAGGATGGCCCAGGTGCTTGGGCCCTGCACCCCATGGGAGACCAGGAAAAGCACCTGGCTCCTGGCTCCTGCCATCGGATCAGCGCGGTGCGCCGGCCACAGCGCGCCGGCCGCGGCGGCCATTGGAGGGTGAACCAACGGCAAAAGGAAGACCTTTCTCTCTGTCTCTCTCTCTCACTGTCCACTCTGCCTGTCAAAAAAAAAAAAAAAAAAAAGAAAAGAAACCTTGAATGTAAATGGCCGAAAGTCTCCAATTAAAAGATACAGGTTGGTTGAATGGATTAAAAATCAAGACCCATCTATTTACTTCCTAGAAGAAATACATCTCACCAACAAAGATACACACAGACTGAAAGGAAAGGATAGAAAAGATATTCAATGCTAACAGAAAGCAGAAAAGAGGCTGGCGCCATGGCTCACTAGGCTAATCCTCTGCCTGCAGTGCCAGCACCCCAGGTTCTAGTTCCAACTGGGGCACTGGATTCTGTCCTGGTTGCTCTTCTTCCAGTCCAGCTCTCTGCTGTGGCCCGGGAAGGCAGTGGAGGATGGTCCAAGTCCTTGGGTCCTACACCCACATGGGAGACCAGGAGGAAGCACCCAGCTCTTGGCTTTGGATCGGCGTGAACCAATGAAAGGAAGACCTTTCTCTGTCTCTCTCTCTCTCTCACTGTCTAACTCTGCCTGTCTGAAAAAAAAAAAGAAAGAAAGAAAAAGAAAAGAAAAGAAAGAAAGCAGAAAAGAGCAGATGTAGCCATCATAATACTAGACAAAAGCACTTTAACAAAAAAAAGCCTGTTAAAAGCGACAAAGAAAGGTACTATGTAATGATTAAGGGATCAACTCAACAGGAAGATTTGACTATAATAAATGAATGTGCATCCAATTCCAAGACATCTGGTTATTTAAAACAATAATACTATATCTAAAGGAGACATAGACTCCAATACAATAGTAATACAAAGCATCAGCATTACACTTTCATCATCAAAGAAACAGGGGCCAGCACAGTGGCATAGTAGGCTAAGCCTCTCTTTGACACATCAGCATCCCATATGGGCACCAGTTCATGTCTTAACTACTCCTCTTCAGATCCAGCTTTCTGATATGGCCTAGGAAATTAGTGGAGGAAGACTCAAGTTCTTGGGCCCCTATACATGTGTGGGAGACCAGGAGGAAGCTCCTGGCTCCTAGCTTCAGATCTGTTCAGCTTCGACTGTTGAGGCCATTTGAGGAATGAATCAGCAAATGGGAGAACTCCCTCCCTGTCTCTCCCTCTCTTTCTCTGTAACTCTACCTTTCAAATAAATAAATAAAATATTTTTTAAAAGAAACACGAGAACTAATCTACACTATGGACCAAATAGACCTAACTGATATCTGCAAAACATTTCATCCCACAATTATAGGATGCATATTCTTTTCATCGATGCATGGAACATTTTCTACGATAGACCATACACTAGGTCGTAAAGTAAGTCACAGATAAATCAAAAATTGAAATCATACAATGTATATTTTCTGAACACAATGGAATGAAGGTGGAAATTAACAACTTAGGAATCTCTAGAAATACGCAACACATGGAGACGGTACAGCATGCTCCTGAATGAACAATGAGTCATAGAATAAATAAAAATAGAAATCGAAAAATTGCTATAAATGAATGAATATGACAAGACAAATGTCAAAACTTATGAGATACAACAAAAGCAATGATGAGAGAATTTTATAGCAATTGGTGACTACAGCAAGAATTTGGAAAGGTATCAATAAAATAAGCAATCAATATATCTTAGGGAAAAAAAAAACAACAAACAAAACCCCAAATTAGGAAGAAAGAAATAATTAATATTAGAGAAAAAATAAATAACTTTGAAACAGAAAATACAAAATATCAGTGAAATGAAGAGCTGTTTTTTAACAAAATAAACAAAACTGATACACCACTGCTCCAACTAAACAAAATAAGGAGAAGATCCAAATCAATAAAATCAGAAATGAAAGAGGAAATCTAACAACATATACCACAAAAATTCTTCATTTCATTGATTTTTTTGTGTTTTTTTTTGGGGGGGGTTCAATTTTGTTTATTTCTTCTATAATTTTAATTATAGCTTTTCTCCTACTAATTTTGGTTTGGGGTTGTTGTTTTTCTGGGCCTTTTAAGATGCATTGAAAGTTCACTTATTTGGTGCATTTCCAATTTCTGGATGAAGGCACCAATTGCAATAAACAATGCTCTTAACACTGCAATTGCTGTAGTCCATGAGTTTTGATATGTTTTATTGTTCTCTTCATTCATGTCTAGAATTTTTTTAATTTTTCTTTTGATTTCTTCTATGACCCACTGTTCATTCAGGAGCATGTTGTTCAGCCTCTGTATGTTTGCATATGTTCTAAATAATCTTGATTTATTGATTTCCTGCTTTGTTCCATTATGGTCAGAGATGATGCCATAGTGTGATTTCAATATTTTGAATTTGCTGAGACTTGCTTTGTGGCCTGGAATGTGGCCTATCCTAGAGAAGGTTCCATGCACTAGTGAGAAAAATGTGTTTTCTGCAACTGTGGGGTGAAAAGTTCAGCAGATATAAGTTAGAACTATTTGGTCTAAAGTGTTGATTAACACTGCTGTTTCTTTGCTGATTTTCTGTCTGGTTGATCTGTCCATTGCTCAAAGTGGGATATTGAAGTCCCTGAATATTATTGCATTAGATTCTATGTCTCCCCTTAGTTACATTAATATTTCTTTTAAAAAGCCAGGTGCCCTGTGATTGGGTGCATATACCTTTTTTATAGTCATATGTCCCTTTTGAATTGACCCCTTAATCATTACATAGTGTCTCTTATCAGTTTTTGTGTTAAAGTCTATTTTGATTGTTACGCATTTTTAACTTATAGAAAAAGAGACAAAATTCCACTGGTGGCCATTTTTCATTTCCAAAGGTAGCGATTTTGTTTTTAAATCAGATTACATCTCATCTTTTTGCACCCACGAGCTATGTAGTACAATTCCTTAAGCTTACATGGACAACATTAAAATATAAACAATGCATGCAATATTGAGAATTGGAAAATCTTTGAGATATTTTTGTTTTTTTTTCTATTACTTGTAAGATTCTAAGTTACTTCATACAGATACATCGTGTTTTAATGAAAACATATTTTTAAATGAAAATTTTTTATTCAAGCAACTAACTTTAAATTGTTTTTCAGCTCCTTGGGGATCCAAATGCCAAGGTCAAACTCAAGACCCAGTCTTTAATATATCCTGCACTTCAGAATCTGGATCTGGATTTACCATCATATCGGGAAAATGCAGAGTTTCCAATTTTGTCCAAATCACTGGCAGCCAGGTACTGGAGTGAATACTTTACCACAGACAGATCACTTGAAAAGGCCTTGCTCCTCAATCAGCACGTCCCAGTGGACTCAAGTCACCTGTTCAAATATGTTAATTGGAGCTCCTTGCTCCCTGAGAAGTTTAAGAAAGGACATGTCTATAACACTCCAACCTATGGTAGTTCTGAACTGGCCCAAAAATACCCAGGGTTCCTAGATGTGAGGGCTGCACCCCTGCTGGCTGAGGACACCCAAATGCGTGGCTTACCCCGGACCCATGTCATGACCTGTCAGTATGACGTCTTAAGAGATGACGGAGTCATGTATGTTACCCGACTCAGGAACAATGGTGTTCACGTGACTCACACTCACATAGAGGATGGATTTCATGGAGCCATTTCATTTCTGAATTTTAAAATTAGTAATAGGATGGCAAATCAATATATTGATTGGCTAAGAGAAAATCTATAGTAACAATCTAAAATTAAAATATGCAGTTATCAAAATATGCAAATATTAAATCGAATTAGTGAAATTAAATTGAATTAACTATATTAAATTAAAATATGCAATCTGTGGGACAGGACATGTATTAATGAATATTAAAAGTTTTATGTTTGAATTGCTGTGACCTGTGTAAGATGCTAAGAGCAGAAGGATGAGGAAGATTGGGAGCCTGGGCATGAGTGAGGTTGGAGTGGGATATATTACTATGTTCCTAAATTTGTACAAATGAAATATACAAAATGTGTATACTTTTAAATAAAATTTTTTAAAAAATATTCTACATATAGTGGAATGTGTATGTGTGTGCATGTATGTGTGCATGTGTGCTTGTCTTTTAGTAGAAGCATGTTTTCTGTTTTATTTCTTAGATGCTATTCACTCACATCTATGCAAATACCTACTTTACTATTTGTTCTGTTACTTATTTCACTCCCTAACTTATAATTATAGCTTTTTATTTGCTTGATGCTATTTATTAACAATGGAAACTTGTAGTTTCTGAAATGCCAGTGATTTGATTGGCATGCATTTAGAGTCTTGGCATTCTGTCCTGCGGAAATTCCTATGAATCTTGGAGCCAACTACTTTAAAATTCTTTGTTCAACACACTGCCATTTGCCTATCATGGTAAAATCATTTCTTAATACATAACTGTTTATGTCCCGGGATACAAAAATTAATGCCAATGACATCTCACTTTACAAAATACTAACTCTCATCTAGTGACAAGTTGGAGATGTTGAGGTTGGGACAGAGACACCAAAAAGCAACAGCTCCCCATTTGATTAAGCCCTGACATTATTGAGTGAATCTAGTACATGTAAGAAGTATTGTAACCAATGTGAAAAATCATAATCTCTGCAGAATAAAGGGAAAACAAAATTAACTTTTTGTATAATTAGACCGCAGAGATTAAGCTGATAATATGTAAGTAATAGTCGATCTTTTTGGTGGTACACTGAGGAAGGCAGCCCAGGGTTAGCAAAGAACTCCTCCAAATTGTCAGAAACTAATAATGTTTCCTTTCTACTCAGCTATTGTCAGATGGAAAGGGATGATGGACAGATACTAGGAAAAATACAACCTTCATTTTTCATGTTTTAACAAGAAAAATGGTAGCATTCATAGAAACCCAGTCTTACCATTATCTACTTATATGTAATTAAAGAGAACCATACTTCACGTGAACCACATCAGATGGTAGTGTTGCTTGAAGAGTCATTTTTTTTTTAACCTGAGCACATTATGTTAAAAAAAAAATATCGACCTAGGGTTGGCGCTATCGCCTAGCAGGTAAACCGCCGCCTGCAGTGCCAGCATCCCATATGGGCACTGGTTCAAGTCTCAGCTGCTTGACTTACTATCCAGCTCTCTGCTGTGTCCTGGGAAAGCAGTAGAAGTAGATGTCCCAAGTCCTTTGGTCCCTGACCCCTGTGGGAGACCTTGGCTCCTGACTTTGAATCGGTGCCGTTCTGGCCGTTGTGGCCAACTGGGGAGTGAACCAGCAGATGGAAGACCTTTCTCTCTCTCTGCTTCTCCTTCTCTCTGTGTAACTGTTTCAAATAAATAAATAAATCTTTGACTAATATTTAAGTAAAATGATAAGGGAGCAAAACATTGTCAATTAATAATCAGGCCACAGATTCTATAGGAAAAATTGGTTAAAATGATATGTGCAAAATAAACAGGAATGTTTAGGGACAAACATTATGGGACGAATGGGTAAATGACTCATACCTATGGAACATCACGTTAATATTTGTTTACTCAACAAGTTGGAGAAAGCCTTTTTACTTTTTCTTTTTTTGCTTCCATCTGTATGTCTCCTTTAAAGAACCTACACATTAGAATAATCATTGTTGAATACTTAATAACGTGGTTTTAATTTGGAATAGGAAGATACACTTTTTTTTTTTTGACAGGCAGAGTGGACAGTGAGAGAGACATAGAGAAAGGTCTTCCTTTGCCATTGGTTCACCCTCCAATGGCCGCAGTGGCCAGCGTGCTGTGGCCGGCACACCGCACTGATCCGATGGCAGGAGCCAGGTACTTATCCTAGTCTCCCATGGGGTGCAGGGCCCAAGCACTTGGGCCATCCTCCACTGCACCCCCTGGCCACAGCAGAGAGCTGGCCTGGAAGAGGGGCAACCGGGACAGAATCCGGCGCCCCGACCGGGACTAGAACCCAGTGTGCAGGCGCTGCAAGGCGGAGGATTAGCCTAGTGAGCCACGGCGCCGGCAATGGAAGATACACTTTTAAAGATTTATTTATTTGAAAGGCAGAGTTACAGAGAGGCAGAGTGAGAGAGAGACAGAGGTTTCCATCCTTTGGTTCACTCTTCATATGGCTGCAACATCTGTAGCTGTGCTGATCTGAAGCCAGGAGCTAGGGGCTTCTTCTGGGTCTCCCACTTGGGAGATCTAAATAAATCTGTCATAGTTTTACAGAAAGCTTCTTTTAGGTATTTTCTTATGGGGAGGAAAATCTAACAAAATGCTGCCTATCTCTTCTCCACACGCTACAACATTTCTACCAGAATACAAATATGACAAAATTTCTCACACATATAATAAATGTACATATGCTTTACCAGAAACAAATACTGTTCATCACCAAAGGACAGTACGATCTTAAGTTTCAAGTTATCCCTAAAAAGAATTTTTGTTATAATAATCAATAGAGAGTTGAAGGTGATCAACAAGTACATGGACATAGAAACAAGAACTAGGTATCAGAAAAACAATCACTCCAATTCAGGCAATATAATCATTTGAAAATGTAACAGAATATGCTTAACAAGAACAAAAAATAGGGTTCAAACTTGAAAATAAAAGGAGAGCTATAATAATTTATATAGAATATTTGAAAAATAAATAAAATAAATTAAGCATAAATATTTAGAGCTCAATATGGGGGTCTGTTAGTATATTGACCACAATACAAATATGGCAAATGGGAAGACAGATCAGAAAAATTATTCAAAATATGGAACAGAGAGGTTGAAAAATGAAAATAAGGTGTGTTAACCATGGTTTCATTATTCTTCAGTAAACCAGGTTTTCATGTGGTTTTATGAAAAATTTGGTAGCATTTCAGAAAGTGAAAAGTTTATGGGAGTGGGCATTTGCCATTGCGGTTAGGGCATTCCTTGAGACACTTACATTCTATATCAGAAGACCTAGGTATTGACTCTGCTCCCAATTCCAATTTTCTGCTAGAACCTGAGAGGCAACATTGATGACCCAGGTAGGTGGGTCCCGGCACCCATATGATAGAGTTCCCAGCTCCTGGCTTGGGCCTGACACAGGACCTGCCATGTGGGCATTTGGCATCGTAGGAATCTATCTCTCCTCACCCCTGCCTTTTAAATAAATTTAAAATACAATTGTAGTAAATTTATGTAGGTGTTAATATACCCCAAAATTAAATTAATAAAAGAAATGGCTAGTATATATTTGTATTTTCTGAGTGATAAAATGATCACATTTGCCCAGTGTCAGAAGCAAATTGCAGGAAAATTAGCTTAGAAGAAAATTGTGACTCCTATTCTAGAAAAAGAAAAGGATTAGACCTAGAATCAACACAGCAATGCTTACAATTTTTTTAAATTTATTTGACAAGTAGAGTTATAGACAGTGAGAGGGAGAGACAGAGAAGGGTCTTCCTTCTTTTGGTTCACCCCCCAAATGGCTGCTAAGGCCGAAGCTATGCCGATCCAAAGCCAGGAGCCAGGTGCTTCTCCTGGTCTCCCATGGGTGCAGGGCCCAAGCACTTGGGCTATCCTCCACTGCACTCCTGGGCCACAACAGAGAGCTGGACTGGAAGAGGGGCAACCGGGACTAGAACCTGGCACCCATATGGGATGCCAGCACTGCAGGCAGAAGATTAACCAAGTAAGTCACGGCGCCGGTCCCAACTTACAAAAATTTTTAAAATTAACATTTACACAATTAAATTTGTTTAAGTTCTAACATCTCCTTAGTATTAGAGCTAAGAAAGAAAGAAATGCATTACATTATATCTCAATGTTTGCTTATAAAGTGTTTAAAATATTTTAATAAAGATATAAAGAGTCAAATATTTGCAATGCCTCAGATTATAAGTGTAGATTATACAAACAAGATATTCACATTGTAATAAAATATCTTATTCCATATTCCATGAGAACAATGATTTTTTAAAAAACTAAAACCTACACTCTTTGGACATCTAGTACTACAGTTACTTTAACATTGAGATTTTCTGAAGATTTGCATATGTCATTTTTTAGGGATTTCAAAGTTAAGGACAAATTTTTAAATTGTGATTAATTTGTTCTATTTTTTTTTTTTTTTTTTTTTTTTTGCAGCTCATCCAGAATCCAGATGTCAAGCTCAAACTCAGGATCCAGTCTTTAATAAGTCCTGCCGTTCAGACTCTTGATATGGATTTGCCATCTCTTAGAGAAAATTCACATTTTTCACTACTGTCAAACCACTCTTAGTCAGATCGTGGAGTGAATATTTTACAACAGATCATTTGAGAAAGCCATGCTCTCCAACCAACATTTACCAGTGAAATCACACCATCTGTTCCAATCCACTAATGGGAGTTATTTGGCCTAGAGAAATATAAGACAGGCCATCTTTTAAAAATCCTACTTATAGTAGTTCTGAGTTAAATAAAAACACCCAAGATTCCTAGGCGTAGGGACAGCACTGCTGATAGCTGATGACAACCAATTGTGTGGGTTATCCCAACCTATGCTGTGACCTGTCATTATGACATCTTAGGAGATGAAAGACTGTAGGAGATGTCACCTGACTGTAGAATGCTGGAATTCAGGTGATCCATAACCACATAGAAGAGGCATTTCATGGGATAATTTATTTCCCAATACTTAGTCTCCATTATAGAGCAGTAAGTCAGTTTATTAGCTAGCTACATGGAAATCTGTAATAAAAGTTTAATCATTTGGTATTAGAAACATGCAAGCCTCAGTATTCCAAGATAAAGAATGACTCAGTTAATGTTAATAATGGGCTTTTGCTGGGGCTGGCACTGTGGCATAAGTGGGTGAAGCCTCAGTCTGTGGTGCCTGCATCCTATATGGGCGCGGATTTGAGGCTTGGCTGCTCTACTTCCGATCCAGCTCTCTAACATTGCCTGGGAAAGCAGTGGAAGATGACTCAAGTCCTTAGGCCCCTGTGCCCATGGGGACACTTTGAAGAAGCTCCAGGCTCCTAGTTTTGGATCAGCACTGGGGGAGTGAACCAGCGGATGGAAGATCTTTCTCTTTCTCTCTTTCTCTCCCCTCCCCCTCTGCCTCTCTCTAACTCTGCCTTCAAATAAATAAATCTTTAAAAAAATCTCTCTCTCTGCCTTTCAAAAAAAAAAAAAAACAAATCTTTTAAAAATGGGATTTTGTCAACAATTATCTCCACAAATTCATGCATACATAACAATTGTTATTGTCATTGGGTGCTCTTCATACATTAGTGATACTTTATGCATCCCCAAAATAACATTTAATATTTTTTAGTCTGCATCCTTGAGATTGTCAAGAAGCCACAAAAGGTTCAATACTAGTGCTCCTATGAGAAGCACAATTAAAAAAATATTTTTATAATTATGTGTGTATAGAAATAGGGACACACAGGGAGTTCTTCCATACACTGGTTCATTCCTGGTTGCATAATTCTGAAACCAGGAGTCTAGAACTCAATCCATTTCGCCTATATGGTGACAAGGATTCAACTACTTGAGCAATTATATACTGCATTTCCAGGGTATGTGTTAACAGAAGGCTGGATTGGAAGTGGAGCCAGGATCCAAACCAGGTTGAGATGTAGGATATGAGATGTAGGCATCCCAAGTGGCATCTTAACTGCTGCACCAAAGGTCCACAACCTAAAAATATGTTGTATGAGTATTTTTGAACAATCATAAATGCAGGAACTGACAAGACAATGATGAGGAATGTGCAGGTAGATTACACTTCAAATACTGTGGCAACTCTGGTTAAGAAATGATGCAAATTCATGATACTAATGCTTCCAGATGAAGAATTTTTTTAAGGTATAAAAATATTTTAAAGCATGAAATTTAGGCATTACAAATTGAGCAGACTGGTTAGTTATATTTTATGAGGTTATCTTATATTCAGAAATACGAAGAATCACTCATAAAAGTAGACAGTAAACAGGCTGACTGTTAAAATCCCAAGGGCAAACTTCTCAGGCCTGCTTTATAGCCGTACAAAGTATAAACCTATGTAGTGATAGGGCCCCTGGCTGCCTGCCAATCGGTGAACTCTGAAGGCCTTCGAGATCATGACTCTTTCTCTTGTAAGGCTACCTATTTAGAAAAGAAGACATAGTGCATCAAACGCCAGACTCAAGGATGCCATATCTTTCTGTAACAAAGCAGAGAAATATTGATAGTAAATTTTAAAGATGGTGGATGGCCATCAGGAGTGGAAAACTGATTGCTGTAATTATAGGAAGACTACTCATTTTTTGTCCGTACTAAGGCTTGGTAAGTAATAATACTGTGATTAATTTATATCATCTATCTTTGGCACAGTTATGGGAATAACAGTACTTCTAAAGAGTATGTTCCACACTATCTCAGGGTATATGGATGCCCTTCATATTATTTGGAGATTTGAATCTTTGTTGGCTTGGAGTCTTTTTCAAAGACTCAATTTTTTCATCCATACTCTTTGTTTCCTGTATTTTCCATTAAATCTCCTAATTTAATATCTATCTATCTATCCACCCATCTATTTCTCAATGGCTTCCTCAAATATCAAATGCATAACTTTCAAAAATTAATAGTTAGAAGCATAAATACTAATTTGAACCACAATTTCTGAGTTGGTGTTAAAACTCTAAATCTAATAGCTCAGGCACTATTTCTCAACTTTGAATTTTTACAGATTTATGTTTTATGGGAAATGAGGCTTTGTGAGATTTTCCAAGAAAGATTATGTGAGTAAAACATACCTTAACTGTAAAGATCCATTCTTTTATATTCTTCCATTATTTCTTCTGATAATTTCATATTTAAAATCCTTATCAATTTTTGTACAGTTAGAATAAAGAGATAGATGATATGAAGATATATGCTCATCAAACTCCAGTTATATTACTCATTGTCCACTTGAAGAAGTTTTCTGTGTTTTTTATACATTTTTTATACTACCTAGCAGAATCCAGAAACCAATGAAATTTTAAAATCAGCTTACACCCATTGGTATATTTTATAATTTCATTATACATCTAGCTTTTTCTCATTAGATGTGTTAATATATAATATTTGCAGCCCCCCAAATTATAATAGACTTAAAATTTCTTTAAAAAGTATTATTCAATAAAAAATTCCATTCAGTGATTTCTGTGTTGAAACAGAGCAGAGTCAGTGATGCTACAGAGTGAGGCTAAGTCAAAGCAAAGTACTCTTCATGGACAGAAATGTGACATCTACTTTAGTATTGTAAGTTAAGAAATGAGTATTTCAGTAAACACATGCTTACTCTCTATGTAAAACATATGAATGTTAAAATTCAAAATTATAGGTTGGCTGTAGATGTTTGGATTGGTTTCTGGTGTTTCTATTCTGTTCCGTTGGTCTATCTATCTGTTTCTGTACCAGCACCAGGCTGTTTTGATTATAACTGCCCTGTAGTATGTCCTGAAATCTGGTATTGTGATGCCTCCAGCTTTGTTTTTGTTGTACAAGATTGCTTTAGCGATTTGAGGTCACCTGTGTCTCCATATGAATTTCAGCATCATTTTTTTCCAGATCTGAGAAGAATGTCTTTGGTATTTTGATTCGTATCGCATTGAATCTGTAAATTGCTTTTGGGAGAATGGACATTTTGATGATATGGATTCTTCAATCCATGAGCATGGAAGATTTTTCCATTTTTTGGTATCCTCTTCTATTTCTTTAAGATTTTGTAATTCTCATTTTAGAGATTTTAACATCCTTGGTTAAGTTTATTCCAAGGTATTTGATTGTTTTTGTAGCTATTGTGAATGTGATTAATCTTAGCAATTCTTTCTCAGCTGAGGAATTGCCTTGTATACAAAGGCTGTTGATTTTTGTGCACTCAACATGGATTAAAGACCTAAATCTACGACCTGACACCATCAAGTTATTAGAGAACATTGGAGAAACCCTTGAAGATATTGGCACAGGCAAAGAATTTCTGGAAAAGACCAGGGAGGCACAGGCAGTCAAAGCCAAAATCAACTATTGGGATTGCATCAAATTGAGAAGTTTCTGTACTGCAAAAGAAACAGTCAGGAGAGTGAAGAGATAACCGACAGAATGGGAAAAAATATTTGCAAACTATGCAACAGATAAAGGATTAATAAACAGAATCTACAGAGAGATCAAGAAACTCCACAACAACAACCAACAACCCACTTAAGAGATGGGCCAAGGACCTCAATAGACATTTTTCAAAAGAGGAAATCCAAATGGCCAACAGGCACATGAAAAAAATGTTCATGGTCATTAGCAATCAGGGAAATGCAAATCAAAACCACAATGAGGTTTCACCTCACCCCAGTTAGAATGGCTCACATACAGAAATCTACCAACAACAGATGCTGGCGAGGATGTGGGGAAAAAGGGACACTAACCCACTGTGGGTGGGAATGCAAACTGGTCAAGCCACTATGGAAGTCAGACTGGAGATTCCTCAGAAATCTGAAGATAACCCTACCATACAACCCAGCCATCCTACTCCTTGGAATTTACCCAAAGGAAATTAAATTGGTAAATAAAAAAGCTGTCTGCACCCTAATGTTTATTGCAGCTCAATTCACATTAGCTAAGACCTGGAATCAACCTAAATGCCCATCAACAGTAGACTGGATAAAGAAATTATGGGATATGTACTCTATAGAATACTATACGGCAGTAAAAAACAAAACAAAACAAACGAACAAACAAACAAACAAAAAAAACAATGAAATCTGGTCATTTGCAACAAAATGGAGGAATCTGGAAAATATCATGCTGAGTGAAATAAGCCTGTCCCAAAGGGACAAATATCATATGTTCTCCCTGATCGGTGACAACTTACCAAACACCAAAAAGGAAACCTATTGAAGTGAAATGGACACTATGAGAAACAGTGACTTGATCAGCCCTTGTCCTGACTTCCAATGAACAACTTAATACTTTATCCCTGTTAGTATATTTTTTTGTTCTACTTAATACTATTGGTTGAACTCTTTAATTAACACACAATTATTCTTAGGTGTTTAAATGTAACTAATAGTTATCCCTGTTAAATATAAGAGTGCGAATAAGAGTGGGAGGAGATGTAAAATTTGGGACATGCTCAATTGGACTTGCCCCAAATGGTAGAATTAGAAACGTGCCAGGGGATTCCAATTCAATCCCATCAAGGTGGCATATACCAATGCCATCTCCCTAGTCAAAGTGATCAGTTTCAGTTCACAATTGATGATAATGAAAGGATTAAGAGTCAAAGGGATAACGTAAACAAGGCTAGTGTCTGCTAGTACTAACTGATAGAATAAAAAAGGGAGAGAACAATGCAACATGGGAAGTGGGATACACAGTAGACTGATAGAATTGCAGGTGTCCTAAACAGCACTCTGGCCTCAGAATCAGTCCTTAAGGCATTCGAATCTGGCTGAAGAGCCCATGAGAGTATTTTAGGCATGGAAAGCCAAGACTCTCTGTCAAAAAAAAAAAAAAAAAAAAAAAAAAACCTAGATGAAATCTCTACACGTGAGATCCCAGTGGAAAGAACGGGCCATCAAAGAAGGAGGTACCTTTCTCTGAAGGGAGGAGAGAACTTCCACTTTGACCATGGCCTTGCCTAAATAAGATCAGAGTTGGCAAACTCAAAAGGCTTTCACAGCCTTGTCAACCCATGACAAGAGCCTAGGGTGATTACTGACACCATAAACAGGAGTGTCAATTGTTAAATCAACAACAGGAGTCACTGTGCACTTACTCCCCATGTAGGATCTCTGTCCTTAATGTGTTGTACAATGTGAATTAATGCTATAACTAGTACTCAAACAGTACTTTGCACTTTGTGTTTTTGTAAGAAATACGTAATTCTAATATGTTGTAGTGTTGAATATAAGCAGATAAATGTTGTAATGCATCAAATGATAAAATCAGCATTTAAATAAATTCTTTACTAATTTTCATTTTCTCTATTTTCCAATTATATAAATTTATCAATTTCTCAATTTCAATAGAATCTAATAAAGCTAGTTTTATATATGTAGACATATGTATATATACATGTAGGCACATATGTATTTATATATAAATAAACAATATGTTTAAACATAATATATATGTGGTTATAGATGTTTCAAGACATATAAGGATATATATTTTGCATACCACAATATAATGTACAGTACACTACACAAAGCAATGTATGTAGTACTAACACCAAGATAATCTAATAATGATTTTAATATATAAAATCTATTGCTTATATGCATGTATACTTCATAAAATTTTAATGTCATTATTACATTCTTTTGAAGTTAATAATAGAGATATATATGAATGTCTGAATATTTGTCTACATCATATTATAATTGGTTTAGGAATAAATTATCCTGAATGAAAAAAAGAAAAAAAAAGAAAGCATACCTTGCTATTTCTTTCAGTCTCCAATAGATATTACTTGATTGTCTCATTTTTCACTTTACTTACTCACATATTTATTACATGACTGGCAATATTCCAGGAGTCTGGGAACAAATTCCCTGCCTTCTTGGATCTTACATTGTAACTTAGGCAACCTCCAATAAATTGATAAGTAAATATTATAGTGTGTTATAATGTAGTAGATGCATTAGAATTATATATTAACCTATTAAGACTAAAGTACTCACAACTAGATGCAAATTTTTTGATATATAGAATTAAAATAGAGAAATTTATAGATAGAAACAAATAAGTAAATATGTCTCTTGGATGTTGAACTTCTATATTAATACTATTTTAAAGAATATTTGATGGAATGTTCACCTAATAATATTTTTTAAAAATAAATGACAAAAAATAATTTCTGGCCTTGATCAAATTTACTTGTGAAAGGAATAAGCAAGAGAGTGATAGGTTGAAAGAACAGTTAAGGAAGAGGAATTTATTTTTTTTTTATGTGGAACAAATAAGACAAGTAGGTAGCCTGAAAGAATGAAGTTAATGAATAGAAATTTGCTACAAAAGAGATGTGCTAAGAGAAAATTCAGAGCACTGGTAAAATAATTGGATATGGATAGGAGCATTGGAGATAGATATGAAAATCATCAAATCTTCCTTCTAGACAAAATAAAGAGATGGAAGTGGCCTCAGCTAGTTAGTTATACTTTCAGTTAACATTTTTAGTATAGTAGTATGAAAGTAAGTAGTAAAGGAAGAAATTCCACTTTTGTGGTTTTTTTTTTAACTTTTATTTAATGAATATAAATTTCCAAAGTACAGCTTATGGATTACAATGGCTTCCCCCCCAATAACGTCCCTCCCACCCGCAACCCTCCCCTTTCCCACTCCCTCTCTCCTTCCATTCACATCAAGATTCATTTTCGATTCTCTTTAAATACAGAAGATCAGTTTGGCATACATTAAGTAAAGATTTCAACAGTTTGCTCCCACACAGAAACATAAAGTGAAAAATACTGTTTGAGTGCTAGTTAAAGCATTAAATCTGTGTTTTAAAAGGAGACAGTTTTATCTCACATTCCTGTGTATTTCCCCCTGTCTCATGCAGACTTCAGTGGTTCCTCTATGTTGCTACAATTCTGTTCCTGTCTCTTTCCTATATACCTAACACCACATTGGTCAAGCCTGTGTCTTGCTATCTCCTGATGCCTATGATCTAGAACACACCCAGACATATGTCACTTCCAGTAAGGGATTTGGGGAGCCTGAAGCTAGCTCCAAGAGCTTGCCCTCAAGGGCCAGGGACAAACTGCGCCAGACCAAATAAATAAATAAATAAATATAAAATAAAATAAAATAAAAAAATAAAAGGGATGAAGAAATTAAAAGAGAAATCAAAAATTTTCTGGAAGTAAATGAGGATAACAGCACAACATACCAAAACTTATGGGACGCAGCAAAAGCAGTGTTAAGAGGAAAGTTTATATCAATAGGTGCCTACATCAAGAAATTGGAAAGGCACCAAATAGATGAGCTTTCAATTCACCTCAAGGATCTAGAAAACCTACAGCAAACCAGACCCAAATCTAGTAGGAGAAGAGAAATAATTAAAATCAGAGAAGAAATCAACAGGATTGAATCCAAAAAAACATTACAAAAAATCAGCCAAACGAGGAGCTGGTTTTTTGAAAAAATAAACAAAATTGACACCCCATTGGCCCAACTAACTAAAAAAAGAAGAGAAAAGACCCAAATCAATAAAATCAGAGATGAAAAAGGAAACGTAACAACAGACACCACAGAAATAAAAAGAATCATCAGAAATTACTACAAGGACTTGTATGCCAGCAAACAGGGAAACCTATCAGAAATGGATAGATTCCTGGACACATGCAACCTACCTAAATTGAACCAGGAAGACATCAAAACCCTAAACAGACCCATAACTGAGACAGAAATTGAAACCGTAATAAAGGCCCTCCCAACAAAGAAAAGCCCAGGACCAGATGGATTCACTGCTGAATTCTACCAGACATTTAAAGAAGAACTAGCTCCAATTCTTCTCAAACTATTCAGAGCAATCGAAAAAGAGGGAGTCCTCCCAAATTCTTTCTATGAAGCCAGCATCACCTTAATTCCTAAGCCGGAAAAAGATGCAGCATTGAAAGAGACTTACAGACCAATACCCCTGATGAACATAGATGCAAAAATCCTCAATAAAATTCTGGCCAATAGAATGCAACAACACATCAGAAAGATCATCCACCCAGAACAAGTGGGATTCATCCCTGGTATGCAGGGATGGTTCAACATTCGCAAATCAATCAATGTGATTCACCACATTAACAGACTGCAGGAGAAAAACCATATGATTATCTCAATAGACGCTGAGAAAGCATTTGATAAAATACAACACCCGTTCATGATGAAAACTCTAAGCAAACTGGGTTTGGAAGGAACATTCCTCAATACAATCAAAGCAATCTATGAAAAACCCACAGCCAACATCCTATTGAATGGGGAAAAGTTGGAAGCATTTCCACTGAGATCTGGTACCAGACAGGGATGCCCACTCTCACCACTGCTATTCAATATAGTTCTGGAAGTTCTAGCCAGAGCTATTAGGCAAGAAAAAGACATTAAAGGGATACAAATTGGGAAGGAAGAACTCAAACTATCCCTCTTTGCAGATGACATGATTCTTTATTTAGGGAACCCAAAGAACTCTACTAAGAGACTATTGGAACTCATAGAAGATTTTGGCAAAGTAGCAGGGTATAAAATCAATGCACAAAAATCAACAGCCTTTGTATACACAGACAATGCCATGGCTGAGGAAGAACTTATAAGATCAATCCCATTCAGAATAGCTACAAAAACAATCAAATACCTTGGAATAAACTTAACCAAGGACGTTCAAGATCTCTACGAAGACAATTACAAAACCTTAAAGAAAGAAATAGAAGAGGATACCAAAAAATGGAAAAATCTTCCATGCTCATGGATTGGAAGAATCAATATCATCAAAATGTCCATTCTCCCAAAAGCAATTTATAGATTCAATGCAATACCAATCAAGATACCAAAGACATTCTTCTCAGATCTGGAAAAAATGATGCTGAAATTTATATGGAGGCACAGGAGACCTCGAATAGCTAAAGCAATCTTGTACAACAAAAACAAAGCCGGAGGCATCACAATACCAGATTTCAGGATATACTACAGGGCAGTTGTAATCAAAATAGCATGGTACTGGTACAGAAACAGATGGATAGACCAATGGAACAAAATTGAAACACCAGAAATCAACATAAACATCTATAGCCAACTTATATTTGATCAAGGATCTAAAACCAATTCCTGGAGCAAGGACAGTCTATTCAATAAATGGTGCTGGAAAAACTGGATCTCCACGTGCAGAAGCATGAAGCAAGACCCCTACCTTACACCTTAAACGAAAATCCACTCAACATGGATTAAAGACCTAAATCTACGACCTGACACCATCAAGTTATTAGAGAACATTGGAGAAACCCTTGAAGATATTGGCACAGGCAAAGAATTTCTGGAAAAGACCAGGGAGGCACAGGCAGTCAAAGCCAAAATCAACTATTGGGATTGCATCAAATTGAGAAGTTTCTGTACTGCAAAAGAAACAGTCAGGAGAGTGAAGAGATAACCGACAGAATGGGAAAAAATATTTGCAAACTATGCAACAGATAAAGGATTAATAAACAGAATCTACAGAGAGATCAAGAAACTCCACAACAACAACCAACAACCCACTTAAGAGATGGGCCAAGGACCTCAATAGACATTTTTCAAAAGAGGAAATCCAAATGGCCAACAGGCACATGAAAAAAATGTTCATGGTCATTAGCAATCAGGGAAATGCAAATCAAAACCACAATGAGGTTTCACCTCACCCCAGTTAGAATGGCTCACATACAGAAATCTACCAACAACAGATGCTGGCGAGGATGTGGGGAAAAAGGGACACTAACCCACTGTGGGTGGGAATGCAAACTGGTCAAGCCACTATGGAAGTCAGACTGGAGATTCCTCAGAAACCTGAAGATAACCCTACCATTCGACCCAGCCATCCCACTCCTTGGAATTTACCCAAAGGAAATTAAATTGGTAAATAAAAAAGCTGTCTGCACCCTAATGTTTATTGCAGCACAATTCACAATAGCCAAGACCTGGAACCAACCTAAATGCCCATCAATGGTAGACTGGATAAAGAAATTATGGGATATGTACTCTATAGAATACTATACCGCAGTAAGAAACAACGAAATCCAGTCATTTGCAACAAAATGGAGGAATCTGGAACACATCATGCTGAGTGAAATAAGCCTGTCCCAAAGGGACAAATACCATGTGTTCTCCCTGATCGGTGACAACTGACTGAACACCAAAAAGGAAACCTGTTGAAGTGAAATGGACACTATGAGAAACGGTGACTTGATCAGCATAACCCTGACTGTTAATGAACAACTTAACACATTATCCCTCTTAGTAGTTTTTTTTGTCTGTTCTACTTAATATGACTGGTTTAATTCTGTAATTAATACACAGTTATTCTTAAGTGTTGAAATTTAACTGAAATGTGATCCCAGTTAAACATAAGAGTAGGAATAAGAGAGGGAAGAGATGTACAATTTGGGACATGCTCAAGCTGACTTGCCCCAAATGGTAGAGTTAGAAACATACCAGGGGACTCCAATTTAATCCCATCAAGGTGGCATGTACCAATGTCAACTCACTAGTCCAAGTGATCAATTTCAGTTCACAATTGATCATAATGAAAGGACTGAGAGTCAAAGGAAGCACATAAACAAGTCTAGTACCTGCTAATACTAACCAATAGAATAAATAAAGGGGAGAGTGATTCCACATGGGAAGCGAGATACTCAGCAGACTCATAGAATGGCGGATGTCCTAAACAGCACTCTGGCCTCAGAATCAGCCCTAAAGGCATTCGGATCTGGCTGAAAAGCCCATGAGAGTATTTCAGGCATGGAAAGCCAAGACACTCTGGCAAAAAAAAAAAAAAAAAAAAAAAAACTAAATGAAAGATCTCTATGAGTGAGATCCCAGTGGAAAGAACAGGTCTTCAAAGAAGGAGGTACCTTTCTCTGAAGGGAGGAGAGAACCTCCACTTTGACTATGACCTTGTCTAAACAAGATAAGAGTCGGAGAACTCAAGGGGCTTCCATAGCCTTGGAAACTCATGACTGGTGCATAGGGAGATTACTGATGCCATAAACAGGAGTGTCAATTTGTAAAGTCAACAACAGGAGTCACTGTGCACTTACTCCTCATGTAGGATCTCTGTCCTTAGCATACTGTACATTGAGACTTAATGCTATAACGAGTACTCAAACAGTATATTTCACTTTGTGTTTCTATGGGGGTGCAGACTGTTGAAATCTTTACTTAATGTATACTAAACTGATCTTCTGTAAAAAAAAAAAAAAAGATAAAATTATCAACTCCCAACTTGACTCTCACTGGGATTAAACATGACAATAGGTCTGATCTCATTTCATCATCATTTAAAAAATCATCTATTATTTTTCACTTTATGTTTGTGTGGGAGCAAACTGTTGAAATCTTTACTTAATGTATGCTAAACTGATCTTCTGTATATAAAGAGAATCGAAAATGAATCCTCATGTGAATGGAAGGGGAGAGGGAGTGGGAAAGGGGAGGGATGCGGGTGGGAGGGACGTTATGGGGGGGAAGCCATTGTAATCCATAAGCCGTACTTTGGAAATTTATATTAAGTAAATAAAAGTTAAAAAAAAAGACTCAAAAAAAAATAAAAAAAAGAATTCAAGTTTACATGATTATTTCAAATTATTTTTAAAGTTTTTTCTTTAATTTTTATTTATTTAATTATGAAAGAGACAAAGAAAGAGACAGACAGCTTCCATCCACTGGTTCACTCCCCATATTCCTGCAATGGCCACGATTTGGCCAAGCTAAAGCCAACAGGCAGGAATGCAGACCTCTTTTGTGGGTGACAGGAATCCAATTACTTGAGTGATCACCACTGCCTTCCAGAATCCATAACAGCAGAGCCAGAAATTGAACTCAGGCACTCTGATGTGGGACACCGACATCTTAACACATCTTAAAAACAGTAAACACCCACTCTAAAGAGGATTTTCTTCAAGTCAGAAGGCACTATGAGACATCATCTTTATTTGATTTAAATGACAAAATACACACACATAAAACTTAAAATAGGTTTTTAAATATTTGTGTGTATAAATGCCTTGCCTTTGAATATACTCCTATTTTAATTATATTAAAGATAAATGACAACTCTGACCACAAAAGATAGATAATTTTGGTCCTATAAAAATTAAAATGGTCAATAATAACAGGAAAAGATACTCAATATCATTAATCAAAGCTACAATGATATACAACATCACAGCCATTAGGATGACTATAATAAAAATAGATAAAGAAAATATTACTGAGGAGATGAAAAAGTTGGTACTCTTTTTATACCATGGAAATTTAAAGTGATACAGCCACAATGGAAAATATTTTGTTAGTTCCTCAATTTGCTAAACATAGTGCTACCATACTACCCATTTAAGTACATACGGTAAATGAAAACATACACACAATAAAACTTGTCTATCAGTAGCAACATTATTCTAAAAATGACAAAAGTGAAAACAACCCAATGTCCATCAATTGAAAATTGAATAAATAAAATGCTCACAAAGGTGAGCAGTTAAAACTAGAAACATGTCATATGATATCATTTATTTAAAGGACAAAAATATGCAAATGAGTCCACATTGTGATGTCAAATTAGTTTTTGCTTTGAGTTAAAGAGAGGAAAGGAAAGGTTTCTGGGGTGCTGGCAATGTTTTGTTTCATGATTTTGTATTAGCTATATGACTGGGTTCAGTTCGAAAATTAGCATTTTAGCATATGCAAAGGAATTTCAAAAAGGCTATAGCAAAATAAAACTGAAATATAAGCTTACTGTGGTACAAAAAATTTTGGCATTCATACATAATTTTTTTTCATGAAATGCATTTTTCAGAAACTTTTTGAACATCTTTTGTATAGCATTCCTTAAAAAAAGTAAAAATGCAAGAGAAATGAAAACCATATTTTCCTTCCACAACTACAGACTAGCACCTAAATATCATTTTCCAATTCCGTTTTTTTTTTTTTTTTTTTTTTTTTTTGACAGGCAGAGTGGACAGTGAGAGAGAGAGACAGAGAGAAAGGTCTTCCTTTGCCGTTGGTTCACCCTCCAATGGCCGCCGCGGCCGGCGCACCGCGCTGATCCAAAGGCAGGAGCCAGGTGCTTCTCCTGGTCTCCCATGGGATGCAGGGCCATCCTCCACTGCACTCCCTGGCCACAGCAATGAGCTGGCCTGGAGGAGGGGCAACCAGGACAGAATCCAGAGTCCCGACCGGGACTAGAACCCGGTGTGCCGGTGCCGCAATACGGAGGATTAGCCTAGTGAGCCGCGGCGCCAACCATCATTGGATTTTATTACAAGCATAATTAAAACAACATCTTGAAACTTCCCAAAGTGAATTTATAATCATTACTGTGGTTTTATAATGTATCAGAAACAAACACTAGATTGGGCATCAGGAGACCCGAATTTTTTTGAGATGCACTAATTTGTATGTGTGACTTTCACTTAATTTCTTTAAGAATCCATTTCCTCTTGGAAGAAAAATGAAACTTTCAACATTCCAGAGTTGTTTTGTGGGTTGCATGGGTACATTTATACAAAAATACTCAAAAGCTGTAATGTTCTCTATCAATAATGTCCATTTCAGTAAAATGTACACGCACATCAGTACTTGGAAAATAAGTGAGATGCATCCTGTAATGCTATATCCTTATATAGAAATTATATACATCTTTTACCGTATATTATACACTTGTAAAACAAATTTTAAAGATATTTCGAAAATTAAAATTGTAAACTTTCTTCTTATCAATTTTTCACATTCTGCTGTTTGTGCATCCCTCCTTGCAGACCACTGAAATTGCTAATATTACCTCATTAGGTCTATGTGTAAAAGAGTGACATTAATTAGAATGTTTTAAAATGGAAAATCTGCCCAAATCTCCTAAATGAACATGTCTATTCAGCACCAAAGTCAAGTCAGAAAAATTCATTAAGTTATTTTTCCTTTCCCTGGCAAAGGCTATTCTAGTATACCCCCCAATAAACCCATACAATAACAAGAGAGAAATCTGGTCAAATTTATGCAGTTCTGTTGTCATTCTTCATGGAAAATGTAGTAAAGTTGTTAATTACTGCTTAGATCCTTTCACATCATCCAGGAAGAGAATGTGACAGATGGTTTTGTGTGTTAAAAGTTTGCTTTAATTAAGGAACATCTTGTTTTAGGAACCCATTATGAATACTTGAAAGTCTGTGGGAAAGGGGAGGGTTGTGGGTGGGAGGGACGGTATGGGGGGAAAGCCATTGTAATCCATAAGTCGTACTTTGGAAATTTATATGCATTAAATAAAAGTTTAAAAAAAAAATTTCAAAAAAAAAATACTTGAAAGTCTGTTGAGATGTTTTTATTGCAATTATTACTTAAGCATTTTGATATTATGAATTTATGCATAGCATGTATTATTGTAGTAAATTTGTTTTAAAATGAAAGTAATTTGTGAATAGCATCTTAATTATTTCTCAGCTCTTAGGTGATCCAGATGTCAAGATCAAACTCAGGATCCAGTCTTTAATTTATCCTGCCCCTCAGCTTCTTGACATAGATTCACCATCGTTTCAAGAAAATACATATGATCCAGTTCTCCCCAAATCACTCATGGTCAGGCTCTGGGGAGAATGCTTTACAACCAATAAATCACTTGAGAAAGCCATGAATTCCAACCAGCTTGTTCCTGTGGAATCAAGTCATGCATTCAAGTTTGTTAACTGGAATTCCTTGCTACCTGAGAGGTTTACAAAAGGATATGCTTATAAAAGTCCAACCCATGATAGTTCTGAGCTGGCTAAAATATATCCAGGATTCCTATATGTAAGGCCAGCCCCAGTATTGACCCATGACAATAAGTTGTGTCATCACTGTCAGTTTGATGCCATAAGGGATGATGGACTCATGTATGTCACCAGACTTCAGAATGCTGAAGTTCAAGTGATCAATAACTATGTTGAGAAATATTCCATGGAGCTTCTTTATTTCTAGAATTTAAAGTTAGTCATAAGATGATAAATCACTATATTAATTGGCTAAAGGAAAACCTATAGTAAAAAGCATAGTATGGCATATTTTTAAGATAAATTTCAAAGCATCAGATAATCCACATGGTAGAAGTTGGTCTTCCAGACAATGATCTATATAAGATGCACACAGGGCATGATAATGGCTACTATAAATACTCACTTTTTTTTCTTTCTTATTCTGGGGTATTTTATTCAATTTCCAGAGTCTATCTACTTTTTCTGACATATTTTCCTTCCATTGTCTAGTCTTACTTATTTCATACCTCATGCCTCATTTTCTCATGTACTCATTTCTTGTGTGCTGACTACTTTTTACAATTGGAGAAAGATAAATGTAAGCAAATATTACTTATAGTTTGAGCAAGGTCAATATTTAATTCATTGTACAGTTGCCATTCATGATATTGATAAACAATATTGTCTTTCACACTTACAAGCAATAAAGAAAATAAAGAAAGCATGCCAGAGTCAATTTACTGAGGTTTGTGATATTTACATTCCAAAACTTGAAACTACGTCTTGCTAAGGGAGATAGTATTTTTACTTTAATCTTTCATGAAATAGAATGACCGCGATATGATTCAAAACAGGATTACTGCTTTGGGCCAGGGGTTGGCAGAAGTGGGGATTAAATTCTAATGATCCAGAAATTTCACTTTCAGGTATTTCTCTAAACAGGATAAAGCATAAGTACATAAAAAAAAAACACTGGTGCAGTTATATTTATTTTAACTTATATCAGCACAGGATTGTGTGTGGGGTTGGGGGGAAGGCTGGGAGTGAATGTGTATTCTCCTTCTTTTCAAATTCTGACAACTGAAATCTACACTTGGTGAGGACATTGCTTCCTCTATTTTTCTTTCAACTGCAAGACCTGGAAGTGAAGCAGGTATTTGCCCTACTTCCTGCTCCTTGCAAAACATTCCCTCTTCCTCTAGTCTTACTGAGGAGTCAGCAAACCAGAGTCTGCAGGACAAGTCCAGCCAGCTGCCAGTTTTTGTAGAACTCTAAGAGTAGTTTATACATTTAAAGCATGTTGGATTAAAAGAAAGAGGAGGATGAGGAGAAGAAAGAAGTGGGAGGAGACTGAGAACATACATGACTGGCAAAGTCTCAGAGATTTATCCTGTGACTCTTTACAGAAAAAGCTTACAACAGGCCATATCACCACTCCCCATATTCTTTGCTGGTAACCCAATTCATATTTGAGTTTCTTGTCAGTATCTCACTATAACATTGTTAATCCAGGTATTAATTTGGAAAATCCATTAAGCAGCTTGAACTCCTAGCTATTTGGCAAACTGTCCTCTAATAATCTTGTTCATTCTTTGGATGAAACATTCTCATGTTCATGCTCTGAAGTGTGCTATAGCCAGTAATTCTTCCCCCTCCATAACCAGATTACAAAATACTCCTGCACACCCAAGCTGAGTTACCAAATGCAACAATATTTGAGACATAATGGAATTTAAATTCATTCACTATAGCAACATTTCACTCTTTCTTGCTGCTTTCACATAATTTCTTCTTAACAAAAATGTGTTCTGTGGTCAATCACCATAATTCCTCTTTTATATGCTCCGACTACTGTCTTGTCACTCCATACATCTGCTGTTTATCAAAATACTAACTTTGAAAAAAGCCATCACCCTACACAACACCTGATTGAAGAAAACCCAAAGAAGGGCTGAGACTTCTCACTTAAATCAAGACTGCAAAACCTCAACTATGCCCTTAATGCTGCCTAGCAATCGTCCTATGATTTTCCAATCCATTAAATCTTCTATTCTTAACTCTACTCAAATTTCCAGCACTAACTCTTCTAATATTCATTTCAACTAGTGATCTTGTTCACCGAAAAACAGAAATGATGGAAGAAAACCTACACAAGCTCTTGTTCCCTATCAATCTAAGCACTGATACTATGTAATATGTCTTACCTCCTTCTACTATAAATGTACTAAGCAATTGTACTTCTATATAAGGATTATTTCCTTCTAGGCATACTAGGCATTCCATTCTTTTTTTTTTTTTTTTTGATTCTCAAGGATATTACTCTAGTGGTTCTCTTCTTTTAATTTTATTGGTTTCTATCTCTATAGTGGATCTTTCTAAGTAAAATGGAAATTAGCTCTTTTTACATATCTTAAACAGCAAATACTTCTTGACATCCTTTTCCTCTCCATCTTCTTCCTTATTTCTCTGTTTTTATTTTCTTAATAGAAACACTTCCTGTCTCTATTCCCTCTCACTTGTTTCTCTATTATATGCATTTCAGTCTTCCTTCATGAACCACCAAAATTTTCAGAACAAAGTTAACAACAATGACTTCTATATTTGTAAACCCAAAGGTCAATTCTCCATCCTCCCATCCCTTGGCCTAAAAAACAGATCTGGAATTTGATCCTGCTGTCATTTCCTCTTCCTTGAAATAGCTATCTCTGTTTATTGGAGCTTTCTCAGTGGAATGCTTCTGGTCTCAGTACTCAGATCTCTTCTCTACCTGTTGATGACCCCTACTCTCATGCTTTCAGCAATCTGCATGATGAATCCAGCTACTCACATGTCTAGCCTGGATGCCCTCAACTCTAATTTGGCATTACATCCAACTGCCTACTTGACAACACTGATATATACACATAGACTTCTCAAACTTAAATTTCAGATTTTCTTCATGAAATAATCACCATTCATAATGTTTCTTCTTTAATTAAATGAAAAATCCAAAATTCTGCCTGCTTCTCACATAAAGAACACCTTAATGTCAAAAACAGTTCTTTTCTTCCTGTCATACACCATCCTTTTGCTTTTTTAAAATATTTATTGATTTATTTGAAAGGCAGAGTTACAGAGAGGCCCAGGCAGAGAGAGAGAGAGAGAGAGAGAGAGGGAGAGAGAGAGAGAAAGAGAAAGAGAAAGGTCTTTCATTCACTGGTCACTCCCCAGATGGTCGCAATGGTCGGAGCTGTGCCAATCTGAAGCCAGGAGCTTCTTCCATGTCTTCCATGTGGGTGCAGGGGCCCAAGGGCCTGGGCCATCTTCTACTGCTTTTCCAGGCCATAGCAGAGAGCTGGATTAGAAATGGAGCAGCTGGGACTCTAACCAGTACCCATATGGGATGCCAGGCGGCAGCTTTACCCACTATGCCACAGAGCTGGCCCCAATCCTTTTGCTTTTATCTTCAAATCTTTGGGCAAGTCGATAATTCCTCCACCAATAATTATTTGATGGGATACACTATCATTTTTCACTGTTTTAGTTCTTGTGACACACTACTTCATCATTCTGCCTTCATTCTGTCTGTACCTTTAGAGACTATTCTTATCACACTGAAAGAATGATCTTTTAAAAATCACAGGTCATTCCTCTGCCGAAAAGGTTTCTCATCTAATGCAGATTTACTATAAGCTAAAATCTTCACAGAGACCTTACTATTTCTCAACCATAATCTAGGTGACTATCTCTCATTTCATTTCCTATTATGCATTTCTTGTGTACACAAACCACTCTGACCTCTTCACTGTTTCTCATACACCAGCAGCAGGAAATTTGTACTGCTGTTCTTCCTCAAATATTCATTTCTCCAAAGTATTATCTTCTCATGAAGGCCTTTCTTAATTCTAATCAAAGTCATTTCCCAGCCACCCTCTATCTACTACAGTGTCTGAACCTGTTTTTCTTTCAAACAAGTAATGCTTGTTTGATTGATTCATGGGCTGATCACTCCTTGAGATTATCTTATCCTGTATGCATTTGTATGAGTATCATAAATATTTATCATTTACTCACCTTGCTATTTCTTTACAAGAATAATTATCACATACTTATATCTAACTTTCTTCAGGTTAGTCTATAACTAAAGGCAGATATTTTAGCTAATGTACTTTGGTTATTAGTATTCCCATTAAAACTGTTGAAATCTTTACTTAGTATATACTAAATTGATCTTCTGTATATAAAGATAATTAAAAATGAATCTTAATGAGGAATGGGATGAGAGAAGGAGTAGGAGATGGGATGGTTTGCAGGTGGGAGGGTGGTTATGGGGGGACAAACAACCATAATTCAAAGGTTGTACTTTTGAAATGTATATTTATTAAATCAAAGGTTTCTTAAAAAAATCATGTCCACTGTAAACATAAAAAAGTAATTCAACTGACAAAAGTGGCTATAAAGGATATCACTAACTTAAAAATTCATCTAATACTCTTTCAAAAATTGACCATAATTAAAGAGCAAATTTTGAAATCTTGGCTAAAATATTAATGTAACAGTGATGGCAAAGTTGGGGTAAGTGTTGAAAAACCTGGTTGTACTCCATACCACAGTATACTGTGGTAATATTGTTTCCACTCAGGGACAATAATGCCTATTAATTTTTTATCTACTGCGAAAAAGAAAGCAAGCTTTTCTAAACAATGAAGCTTTACACAGGAAGTGGAAGGTATGTCATGCCCTAATTCATAAGTCCACTTATGCAGCCTAATATTTTGAGAAAGGAGAATACCTTCTTTTTTTAAAATCTCGTTTTCTATTTTTTTTTTATTTTTTGACAGGCAGAGTGGACAGTGAGAGAGACAGAGAGAAAGGTCTTCCTTTGCCGTTGGTTCACCCTCCAATGGCCGCTGCGGCCGGCGCACTGTGGCCGGCACACCGCGCTGATCCGATGGCAGGAGCCAGGTGCTTCTCCTGGTCTCCCATGGGGTGCAGGGCCCAAGGACTTGGGCCATCCTCCACTGCACTCCCGGGCCACAGCAGAGAGCTGGCCTGGAAGAGGGGCAACCGGGACAGAATATGGCGCCCCGACTGGGACTAGAACCCAGTGTGCTGGCGCCACAAGGTGGAGGATTAGCTTAGTGAGCAGCAGCGCCGGCCCAAGGAGAACATCATTTAACACATATGGAAAAATAAAAAATAGAGTTAACTTATCTGAAAACTTTACCTATTTCCTATTAAAAAAGAAGCATTTTTGAGCCAAGTTTATGCAATTTTCTTAACAGTCATCTATAACAAATACTTTTTAAACATTATTTATTTTGCAAATATTACTGTCAGTTCTATGATTCCTTTGACAATATCTTTCCATTTCTATATAGCTACATATAAGCCCCAATCCCAGTTCTAGTCTTATTAAAAGCAATATTTTTATAGAGTAAGATACACTGTTAAGTATTTGTGCTGAAGGAGCATAGAAAATAGAATAGCATTCCTCCAGCTTTTACAACCATCAGGGTCACCCAGAGTCACATGAAGGCATACCTGGGTTCCAACATACAGTTTCTGTTTCTGGTAGATCTGACTTGGGATCCAAACATTTATGTTTCCTATAAGATTCCTCATCAATGATGTTCCTGATCCAATGACCTTTGATTTTGGTATTTCTTCAAATTTAATGGGAATTAAGAATCATCTGAAAGGATTATTTCAAAGAAGAAATGTGAAGATATCATCATGTAGCACTTTGATTCCTTCTGAATGTCTTCAAGTAATTCTGAACAAATAACCTTTTTGGAATAAAACCAATCTGCTGACAGAGAATGATAGCTATGAACTAATTCAGCTGATAGTTGTATAACTTCATGAGATAAAAATATTAATCAGCATTTTGCAGAGAAGGAAAAGAAAGGATGAAGGCTATGTGGGTTGCTTAGGATGCATGGTTAATAAGGATCAGAGCTGTAGATCCACCACAGCAATTCCAGCTTCACAGGCTGTGCTAACCATTGCTTTATGTAACTGAACGCCATTCTGTACTTCCTTAGGAAAGGTAATAGAAGGAGGAAGGACTCAGAGTTACAAAAAAAAAAAAAAAAAAAAAAAAGCAAGGTTACATACAAAACTGCTATCGAGACAACCTCAAGCAAGTCTCAAACTTCCTCGGACTGTCCCAAAGACCCACAGCTATTCTGTGCATAATGTCTTGTAGATAAGCAAGAATTAATCACACTTTCTGAACAGGCCATCAAAGAAGGAGGTACCTTTCTCTGAAGGGAGGAGAGAACTTCCACTTTGACTATGACCTTGTCTAAATATGATTAGAGTCGGTGAACTCAAAAGGCTTCCTTAGCCTTGGCAACTCATGACAAGAGCCTAGAGTGATTACTGACGCCGTAAACAAGAGTGTCAATTTATTAAGTCAACAACAGGAGTCACTGTGTACTTACTCCTTATGTGGGATCTCTGTCCTTAATGTGTTGTCCAATGTGAATTAATGCTATAACTAGTACTCAAACAGTATTTGTCACTTTATGTTGTGTGTGGGTGCAAACTGTTGAAATCTTTACTTAATATATACTAAATTGATCTTCTGTATATAAAGATAATTGAAAATGAATCTTGATGTGAATGGAAAGGGAGAGGGGAGGGTTGTGGGTGGGAGGGAAATTAAGAGGGGGAAGCCATTGTAATGCATAAGCTGTACTTTGGAAATTTATATTCGTTAAATAAAAGTAAAAAAATCACACTTTGTTGTATTGTGTATAAACCAATCCACACCTTCTTTCAGAGTGTATTTCTGACATGCTTCAGTAATAAAGAGCATGGAACACTGTGCCGAACAATCACTGCAAGTAGTAGTAGGCTTGGGTTGATTTTCGCACTAAGTGTATATGTTGGACTGGATTAGCGGGGATTTGAGGTGCACAAATGTCCACTAGAACAAGAGGTGTTCAGGCATTTAGAGTCTCCCAGACTCTGAGGGACATGAGAAGCCATGGGCCAGAGAAGGGACCTGGATTTCCTCTGAGCTGCTGAATCTACATCTGAAGAGAATCTGCCCAACAAATTATTGAATGAAAGCAGTGGGGGAAAAGTCCATACCCTGGTGACTGGTGCACTCAGAACATCTTAGCTCAAGAACATGGGAGCCATTTATTTCCAAGTGCTGAAAGATCACCAAATCTCATCAATTCTAATGCGTAACTTATTTCTACCTTCTCAGTCTTTCCCACTGCTCATATTTTGACATGCTTCTTTTCAAATTTATGTTATACTATTATTTTAAATGGAGTCTAATGACCATTAATTTAGATAGGACTATCCCCTCACTATGAGTATCCCTGATTTGTTCTCATGGTGTTAGGAAAAACTGCTTAGGGCTGGAATTATTTCTAATGATACTTCAAATTTGTTCAGCTCCTCCATTTCCCTATGCCTTAGGTTTGGGTATTGTTATAAAATAGTGATGTAACCCATTATGAATAGCTTAAAGCCCATTAAAACTCGAGTATCTTTTATTTTTTTAAAACTTTTATTTAGTAAATATAATTTTCCAAAGTACAGTGTATGGATTACAATGGCTTCCCCCCCATAACTTCCCTCCCACGCGCACCCCTCCCATCTCCCGCTCCCTCTCCCATTCCATTCACATCAAGATTCATTTTCAATTATCTTTATATACAGAAGATCGATTTAGTATATGTTAAGATTTCAAGTTAGATTTTTTTGATCCCAGTACCATCCCCAGAATTACCCTCCATGATCACTAAACTTTGTTCCCTTAAAAAAGTGGCTGATGTATGGAATATGAAATATTTGTCATTGGTTTTCTTTACATTGCATGCCTGTAAAAAGTTAGAGAATGTTAGAAGTTAGAGAATGCATTCTTTTCAAATTCTACTCCCTAACATGATGGAGGTAAGATCAGTTCATCAGGATTACACATAGTTTGGGCTTTCACCATGAAAAGTTCAAATTTCAGTAGCTACTTTCTTCTTTTTTTAAGACTTATTTATTTATGTGAAAGGCAGAGTTATAGAGAGGGAGAGGCAGAAAGAAAGAAAGAAAGAGAGAGGGAGAGTAAGAGAGAGAGATAGTAAGAGAGAGAGAGATTCTTCCATCTGCTGGTTTACTCCCCAGATGGCCGCAATAGCCAGAGCTGTGCCAATCCAAAGCCAGGAGCTTCTTCTGGGTCTCCCATGCAGGTGCAGGGGCCAAAGGACTTGGGGCATTTTACATGCTTTCCAAGGCCTGGAAAGAATCAGAAGTGGAGCAGCCGGAACTGGAACCAGTGTACATGTGGGATACTGGTACTGCAAGCAGTACTTTACCCGATATGCTGCAGTGCCCACCCCAACTACTTTCTCCTATATATCCTCATCTCCAGGTTAAGACTTGTGGTATCTATTCAAAGTCCTAATTACAATTTTATAACATTATAAGTTTTTATTCTATGAAATAAATATCATATAGAAGTTTATTTTTTATCTCATATAAAATAATTGGTAATGAGATTAAAATGGACTCATAAAAGGTTATTATATTATGAATTATATTATGAATATGAATATATGAAATATATTATGAATTATATTCATAAATGGGCTAGAGCTCAGCTAGTAGTTTGGAATTAGAGACAGAGGCTAAGTAAATAGGAAACATCATATCTTATAGTACTTTGAGTGAAAACACATTACTTCAATATATTTTATCATATAGGCATTTAAATGACTAGCAGTTTTTAATTTAATTTAACTTAGAAGTATTGTGGATTGTTATGTTAGCCAAATCTTATTTATTTATATTAGATCAACAGATCAATTTATCTTTACTGAAGATTTTCTGAGCATACCTTCAATTATTAAGGTTAATGAACATTTAATTGTCCTTTGTTTAATATTATCACTTATTTTTATTTATTTGAAAGAGCAACAGATGCACATTATATATATATACACACAAATATATTTAGGAGATATATATACATATATCAATAGATACTGTTTTGATATTTCTTTTAATGTGGATTAGAGAAAAATCTAAGCTTGAGAGAGAAATAATTAATCTTCTATCCGTTAATTCACAGCCCTTTTGCCCTTTCCTTTTTGGGTTAAAGAACGATTTTCAGTAGTTTATTACCACAATTGTTACACAACTACTACCATTTCTAAATTTATGGGCACACACAAATATAATTCATCCTTGACAAAAATAACTCCTGTTAGAATTTTTTTTCCCAACTAACCGAATTGTCTTCAGACAATTGCAGAGAAATGTTTAAAGTTTCAGTCAAACTATGAGGTCACATTAACAGTAAAAGAAATTCAAGATTATCCAAACTATTCTTAAAATATTACTGTAATGATCTATTGGTTGATATCAAAAGAAATAAGACATTAGTTATAATCAATATCATTTTAAGTTTCTCTGTGAAAATAAATAAAATTCTATAGAAAGATTAATTAATGAGAAATAATATATTGGTAACTATAAAAATATTAACACTCATTTTAATGTACAAGTTCATTACTATCACTCTTCTCTCTCATTGAAAATAAGGGATAGCTGCACCCGCATGGGAGACCAGGAGAAGCACCTGGCTCCTGGCTTTGGATCAGCGAGATGCGCCGGCGGCAGCACGCTGACCGCGGCGGCCATTGGAGGGTGAACCAACGGCAAAGGAAGACCTTTCTCTCTCTCTCTCACTGTCCACTTCACCTGTCAAAAAAAAAAAAAAAAAGAAAGAAAAGAAAAAGAAAATAAGGGATAGCGTAACTAAAATCAAATGAGTTTAGATTTTTAACAATGTTCCAATACTATTCAAAGCAGAAGTGAAATTATTTTTTGCAGTCAAGATAAAACAAGACAACATTCAGTAGACAGAAAATAAATAAAACCAGATTAATTCAGCTTAAAAGTAACTTTTCCTCAGAATTGTGATTGTAAATGGAAGATTTTCTTTCGTTTATTCTTCGTCTGCCCCCTTGTGGTCTCCAGAAAGTTGTTACCCTGCACAAGATAAAATTGTAAAATTAAATATTGCCTGTATGCAAGTTGAGTATCCATTTTCAGAAATACAAGGGAACAGAAGTGTTTCAAATTTTGGACCTCTTTTTGACATTGGGATATTTATAATAAGAAATCTTAGGGATAAGAAACAAGTCTAAACAAAAGATTCCTTTCTGTTTCACATGTACCCGATATACATAGCCTGAAGATCATTTTAGATAATGCATTTAGGATGCCGGCATTTTGATCATGACCCATCACATGAAGTAAAGTGTACTTTGTACTTTTTTAATTATAGCCCCATGTCAACACTCAAAACATTCATGATTTTGAAGCAAATTTTTAATTTTCAGATTAGAAATACTAAAATAATACATATCCAATAAGATAATGTTCTAATATTTCTTTTAATATGATTTACAAAAAAGTCTTAGCTTTTAAATTGGGCAAAAATGTTTAAAATGATAAATAAATACCTCAAGAACATCTCTTTTTAAATTGAACTGATTTCTTTAATTTCTAAAATTTTAATAAAATTACCATATAAATGTATTTGAAATAATTTTAGTTGTTTTGAACTCAATAGAAACCAGAATTCTTAATCAACATGTTATTTGAAACATTCTAGATGATAAATTTTTTGCAATCTTTGAAAAAATCCTTGAATAGATTTTGAAATCATTTATCATTTCTTTAGTAAAGTTGAGTTATTATCTGAAAGAAGAGGAGACACATTAAGTAGATATTGTCACCTGTAATTAGAAATTGCTCTAATGGAGATACTGCAAAACATTGCCAACTTTGATTTGCCTAAACTTTAAAGCCAATAGTCATAGATTATAGAGATAACCAGTCATAACTATCTCATGATAAATTTTGATAACTGAATACTGATGTGTCTTAATATTTAAGCAGGAAATCTCTAAATCACACTACTATTAATCAACATTATATTTGATTTAGCTTTATTATTACTTAGTCCATATGCTTTATTTTATCTTCCATACCACACACAACTCTTCCATGAATCTTAGAGTATATGCTGTTATTTCTTCATTTTTGATGACACAATGGACTTTTACTTTCAGTGCTTGAATGAATAAGTGGAATCTTAAAGAGAGAAAAATGAAAGAATAAACACAAACATTATGACTAATTACAAAGCCATCAACCCAAGTAGTATCCCAAGATTCAGTATCATCATAACATTTAAATAAAATCCATTCACTATTTCTTGATTGAAACAAAGGAAAATTGGGTAGGTACAACTGTGCTATGTGCACATACATGTAAATGCACACACACAGCAACACAGACACACACAGACACTTTTCTTATCAAGACTTCCGCCAATAAGATTTGATATTCCTGTAAAAGATCTGTTCACCTCTTTGCATTTTCATCTTTTTTTTATATTTTATGTATTTATTTGAGAGGTAGAGTTACAGATAGTGAGAGGGAGAGGCAGAGAGAGCTGTCTTCCTTCTGTTGGTTCACTCCCCAGATGACCACAACAGCCAGAGCTGCTCTGATCCGAAGCCAGGAGACAGGAGCTTCTTCCAGGTCTCCCAAGGACTTGGGCCATCTTCTACTGCTATCCCAGGCCATAGCAGAGAGCAGCATTTGAAGAGGAGCAGCTGGGACTAGAACCGGCGCCCACATGGGATGCCGGTGCTGTAGGCAGAGGATTAACCTGCTGTGCCAATGGCGCTGGCCCCTGCATTTTCATCTTATCTGTAAAATGACAATGTAAGATCTGGGTAGTATTTTCTCAAGATATATGTATTTCAAAATGTCCATAAGTCCTCTAGTAGAATTTTTATTTTTTTCATATTTATGACAATCTAAGCATATATGAAAACTGTATGCAATTTGATGACCTCTTTGAAGCTGTCAGGCAAAGCCATGAAACCAAAAAGTTAAAACTGAGGCTTTGAAATTTTAAAAAATAGTCTTCCAAACAGCAGTCTATGAATCTCTGTATTTCCTAACGCCATTTTTAAGAGACCACTAGTGCTCAAATTTCAGAAATATTTCTCAAATTCCTTCCAACATTTATTATTCTAAAAAGATATCCATTTGCTTTTAATCAGCCTGCCAGCAGAAGGCAGTATACTGCTAAGGAAAAAAACAAAATTGATTCCTTTTATTTTTTGATATTTATTCATTAAAGCATTTCAGAAGAAGGAACATTTTTAAAAGGCTTTGAGGCACAGGATGTCCAAAGTCAAGATACAGTAATGTTTGTGAAAGAAAACCGACAATCTCTAGGGAGTGCTTACTAAAATATCTGCAGTGCTGTTTGTTGGGATGAGGGGGATGGGATCTCATAACTCTGAGAAACATGTTTCATGGCACAAAACTCATTCCAACAGGTTTTCAAAATAGTGGAGCTTATGAACACGGACCCAATATTAGTAACAGCAATTGATCAAAAGATAAATTGGTTGCTAGTTCTTTTCAGATGAACACACTCCCAAAGTAAAATGCTTTGCAGCACTTGGACTAATCAACTAGAGTAACTCCAGACAGCAGTAAATACATAGTACATAGAAAGATAAACATCTCTGGGGCTTCAAATATATGATTATTTTAATTAGGTGCTTACTAACATAATCTATCAATAAAACAATAGATTAAAACTGTTGGCCAGCGCCGCGGCTCAATAGGCTAATCTTCCGCCTAGCGGCGCCGGCACACCAGGTTCTAGTCTGGTCCGGGTGCCAGATTCTGTCCCGGTTGCCCCTCTTCCAGGCCAGCTCTCTGCTATGGCCCGGGAGTGCAATGGAGGATGGCCCAAGTGCTTGGGCCCTGCACCCACATGGGAAACCAGGATAAGCACCTAGCTCCTGCCTTTGGATCATGCCTTTGGAACGCTGGCCACAGCGCGCTGGCTGCAGCGGCCATTGGAGGGTGAACCAACGGCAAAGGAAGACCTTTCTCTCTGTCTCTCTCTCTCACTGTCCACTCTGCCTGTCCAAAAAAAAAAAAAAAGTTTACAAAAAATTAGTTGAGTACCTACAAATTTGTTAAGATCTCCAAACACAATGTAATGAAAAATTCAAAAATTGCCAAACATGAGTTTTTAGGCTCTTGGGGAACCAATATAACTAGTAAACCAACTATTGATTATTTCATTAGTGTTATTTTCTTTCTTTCTTTCTTTTTTTTTTTTTTTTTTTTTTTTACAGGCAGAATGGACAGTGAGAGAGAGAGAGAGAGACAGAGAGAAAGGTCTTCCTTTGCCGTTGGTTCACCCTCCAATGGCTGCTCAGGCTGGCGCTCTGCGGCCGGCGCACCGCGCTGATCCAAAGCCAGGAGCCAGGTGCTTCCTCCTGGTCTCCCATGGGGTGCAGGGCCCAAGCACTTGGGCCATCCTCCACTGCACTCCCGGGCCACAGCAGAGAGCTGGACTGGAAGAGGAGCAACCGGGACAGAATCTGGTGCCCCAACTGTGACTAGAACCCGTGGTACCGGCGCTGCAGGCGGAGGATTAGCCTATTGAATCGCGGGGCCAGCGCTATTTTCTTTTCTTTTTTTTAAAGAATTATTTATTTTATTTGAAAGTCAGAGTTTCGCAGAGAGAGAAGGAGAGGCAGAGAGAGAGAGAGAGAGAGAGAGAACTTTCATCCCAAATGGCCACAACGGCCAGAGCTGTGGTGATCCGAAGCAAGGAGCCAGGATCTTCTTCCGGGTCTCCCACATGGGTGCAGGGGCCCAAGGACTTGGGCCATCCTCCACTGCTTTCCCAGGCCATAGCAGAGAGCAGGATCAGAAGTGGAGCAGTTGGGGTCCGAACCGGCGCCCACATGGGATGCTGGCACTGCAGGCGGCAGCCTTACCCACTTCGCCACAGCACCAGTCCCAAGTGTTATTTTCTTCATCTGATTATTTTACTTTTGTATCATTTGATCTGATAATTATAGTGTAAAACAAACCTGTAATTATAACCAAAATATTTAGTTGTTATAATGTATGTTAAGTAATTACAACTAATTAAAATGCATAAGTAAATAGGCTTTTTATTACAAAATGACATTATTTTCCAAATAACTTATTTTTATTAGCATGTAAGTTTTATTTCTGGACATATAATAGAGGCTATATATTTCTTTTTAAAAAATTCTATTTAAGGTATGCAAATTGCATGTATTTCCTATATACAGAATCAGGAACAGCAATACTTCCCTCCCTTCTTTCTCTCCCACAATGCTCTCACCCTTCTTTCTCCTCCATCTCCGATTAACATTGAGATTACTATCCTTATTTCTAAAATAAATGTCTATTTGTCATGAAAACAACAAAACAATCCAGTTATGACATCAAATGACTATCATCCAAAAATATAAGAATAAAAAATGCTGGTGAGGAAATGGGTGAAAAGATACTCTAAAACACTATTGTTGGGAAGTAAACTAGTACAGCCATTATGGAACTCAGTGTACAGATACCTCAGAAATTTAAAAATAGATCTACCATATGATTTAGCCATCCCACTCCTGGGAATTTACCCAAAGAAAATGACATTAGCAAATTGAAGACTTATTTGTACCCCCATGTTGGTAGCAGCTCAACTCACAATAGCTAAGTTATGGAATCAACATTAACTGGTGACTGGATGAAGAAAATGCAGTATATATACATTATAGATATTATTCAGCCATAAAAAGGAATGAAATGATATATTTTGTAACAAAATAGATGCAATTGGAGACCATTATGTTTAGTGAAATAAGCCAGTCCAAAAACAAAGAAGCAAATACCATGTTTTCTCTGAATTGTGGTAGCTAATATATAGAATCCAAAGAATTTAATATATATGCATGAAATTGACATTTCGAGATTTGATTATTGTTTTTAACCATTGTCTGTGCTCCTGAGGAACTGTGGTTTTCCAACTTATTACTTCTTGAATTTTTTATTTAGTGGAGTATTAAATGTGTGATTATAAACTAAGTTAAAAGTATGCCATTGCAAAAATTAAAAGAAAAATAAGGAATGAAAGTGAAGAGTGAAGGAACAAGGACATAAGGCTCAGCCATTCTCCCTCATTGTCCAAAAGAGATTAACTTTGGAAAGTATTCTTTGTCCTTGAAACTCAATTGGGTCTCACACACTATTGCATTCATACCATACCCTGCATTATTTTCCCAAGGCCTTGCTCAGTTCCTGAAATTCCCCTGCAGCTGCTGTCCCCTACCACCATCCCCAGCCCTAGCCCTCCTTAAAAAAGCCTAACCCCTGGAGGTCGGGGCCTTCTGCCACATGCTCCATCTTGTACATGCAGGCAGTTGGTCACCCACCTCTGCAGATTTATTTTCTCTGAATAAATTCGATCTGGCTGTAAATTCGTGCTCTGCCTCCTCTCTATACTACAACTCTTTTCCTAACAAGGAGAGAAGGGGAGGGACAGGGGTAGGAAGGGAATTATCATTGTGTTCTTAAAACTGTATCTATGAAATACAGTATATTTATTCCCTTTATATAAATAAAATTAAGTTTTAAAAAGAAAATAGTTATATTTGTATAAATGATTTTTAAGCTCAAAGATGACTCTTTATACCCCATAAATTCATTTTTGAACAAACAACCAAAATAAAAACAAACACCCAGATAAAAGCAAAACTCATTTGAGTCACATATGTGCCTTCCTCTCTTACCAATAATGGAAAAATAACCAGCTTGAACAACTTTGCAGAAGAAATATGACTGACCTAGAGTTCAAAAACAAACAGAAGAACAGACCCCATATTTTATTATGACATTAACACAAACAGAGATAAAGCAAGCCTCTCTCTCTCTGATTTCACAGTACACAAGATTAAAAGCAACAGCTGGGTTTACCTTCCTGAAACCATCTATCACATACAAAATTGCCTGACATTGACTCAAAGAGAAGACCATTTCAAAATCTGAATTCAAAGTATATGGAGAGAGGGGGTCTAGTACATTTGTTCTGGAGATTTGTGGCTGAGGGCACTTTTAAAACTATACTGTACTCTCTGCTATTCTCCTCTGACTCACAGTAATGTCGCCACACTCCACTCATTTGAATAAAAGCCCATGATATTGGCATATCTTTGTGTCACCTGTACTATTTCCTTCATGTTATTCTTCTAGGTGCATTCATTGCTTAAAAAGTAAACTTCATCTTATACCAGAAACATGAAGCCAGTATCATCTGTCATGAAAATAATAAAACAGAACTCTGATCCATGCTAGTTAAGTACTCCAGCTAGAGAGCTTATATGCTCTTTTTACAAATGGCCACAGGAAGTGTTAGAGAATATTTTAAAAAATGAAATCATCAAAATGAGACATTCTTCTTTATATATTCCACAGAGATTGAAAGGTCATTGTAAATTAGCAGGAATATCATTCTCAGTAAATGACTGTATGGCATGTGTCCCCTGAAATTATCTGGAACCTCACTGTAAATCAGGGGTCCACACATGGGAAACAGGAATGAGAGGTAGGTAATAACAAAGCCAGGAGTGAGGATGATTCACACCCCTAAGTTCCTAGTCACTTCACAGAGAAAAATATCAATTCCACATCAAGCTCCAAGCTGACCCAGCATAGCCTATAAGACAGCCCCAACAGTGGGGTGGAGTCTGCTCAGTAAGTACCATGTAAGGCAAAGCAGGTTTCATCCTTCAAAGACTGCATCCTCCAAGGATCTGCATCTGCCTGTATGGCTTCATTCTCCCAGTGAGTTTACTCCAAGTTTACTGGCTGTCAAATGCATACCAACTGTTATAATAGAGTAAGAACAACTTAGTGATTTTTAAAAAGCACAGTAAAATTTGGTAAAATTTTTAATTCTAGAATTTATTTTTTTTCCAGACTTACTTACATCCAGTAGTAGACTAAGGCCAGAGTTGTGTCTATTTTGTTTGCTTTCATTGGCATTCCCTCAGTTTTATCAATCACTGAGGATCCATTATTGCTTGTCCCTAAAGTTTTTCACTGGTCAACTTATAATTCCATTTGCAGAAACAAATGATAAAACTTGACAAATGTATCATGATCAAACCACATATGGGCTTTTGTATATTAGCATAATTTTGCTGAATATAGTCCTCATTATCCAAAGCTCAACTCAAATCCGTATTCTTGTCTTTTGTTTCTCTAATAAGAACTTCACTTATCTGTAGTAACACTTAATTTTGTCCTCTTTTTAAATTTCTGTATTTCCCCATGGCAACTATCACAATGGTTTTTTTTTTTTTTAATTTTATGTACTTATTTGAAAGGGAGAGTGATAGAGTGAAAGGGAGAAATGGGTGGGTGGGAGGACAGAGAAAGAGAGGGGGCAGAGAATCTTTTTCAGTTCTCTGATTCACTCTCCAAATGGCCACAACAGCCAGAGCTGGGTCATGGTAAAGCCAGGAGCCCAGAACTCCATCCTGGCACAAGAGTAGCCGGGACCCAAGTATTTGGACCATATTCTTTCTTGCCAAGTACATCACTGTGGTCAGATAGGAAGCGGACTAGCAGGGACTCAAACTGGCACTCTGATATGAAATGCTGGCATTGCAAGTCTAACTCTCTGTGCCACAATGCCAGCCACACCACAATGTTTTGTACTTAAAAACTAAAATAATTGTCAATCATTTTATTAGCAAATAAAAACAGTTTATTCAAACAAAACTACTAAAGTCTCCACAAATAATATATTGACTTTTGTAAAGACAATATAGCTCTTAAATTTTTAAAATATGACACTGAGGTTAATTTTGTAATTTAAATCCAATATATACAACTTTTACAATGACAACCATGTTTTACATTCAAATGTACTTTTCCTCCCAGAAGAAAGATGAAGAAATGAGTGGTTTTGTCCTTATTTAATTTAACAGTTTCTAGCAATCTTCAAAGAATTTATTTGATCAAATCGGTAATTTTTATAAGTTAAAACTAGCAGAACTGTGACATATAATAGGAATACATATTCACACACTGGGACTAAATGTATGAGGTGTTTTATAAGAGCAGAACTTTTGGGGCCGGCTCTGTGGCATAGTGGGCTAAGCCTCTGCCTGCAGCACCGGTATCCCATATGGGTTCTGGTTCATATCCAGCTGCTCCTCTCTGACCCAGCTCTCTCCTATGGCCTGAGAAAGCAGTAGAAGATGCCCTGCGTCCTTTGGCCCCTGCACCCACATGGGAGACCCAGAAGAAACTGCTGGTTCCTGGCTTCAGATCAGCTCAGCTCTAGCTGATACAGTCATTTGGGGAGGAGTGAACCAGCGGATGGAAGATTCTCTCTCTCGCTCTCGCTCACGCTCTCACTCTCTTCCTCTGTTACTCTACCTTTCAAGTAAATAAATAAATCGTTTAAAAGAAGAGCAGAACTAACAAACTATTTTTGAAATGTTAGTCTCTGCTGCAGGCATTTAGTTTAATGGTTAAGATGCTAATGCTCCACAAGAGAGTGCACTCTGGCTCTGGCTCCTAATTTCTGCTTCCTGACAATGCAGACCCTAGATGCCAGAGTGACAGCCCAAGTAATTGGTTCGGGCAGTCCACGCAGATGACTTAGAAAGTGTTCCCAGCTTTCAGCTTCAGCCTGGCCCGGCCTCAGACTTTGCAGGCATTTGAGAACTGAACCAGTGGATGAGAACACACTCTTTCTCTCCTTCTCTGTATTTCATGATCTCTCTGATTCTAAAGTAAGTAAATAATTTTGAATTTGTGTCTTTTAACTTATGTATAATACTTAGATATAATTTGTTGCTAAAATATGAATCAAAATTAATCATTTTCCATATTTTTTGAGAGACATAGAGCTCACATCAACTCCACAAACCCCTACAACAGCCAGGAATGGGCCTGTGTGTAATTGAAGATCAGAACGCAATCCAGGTTTTATGCATGCATGGCAAGAACCCAATTATTTAAGCCATCACTGATGTGGCTCCATGTCTGCATATCAGTAAACCTGGAGGCAGGAGCTGGAAATCTAACCCAGGAAATCCTATGTGGAATGCAGGTGTTATAACTGGCATCTTAATTGCTGTGTTAACTGCTTACCCCTTTTTGTCTTAGATGGTGAGTTATGACTTCGTTAGATTGTTAATTAGTTACATATGTCCAAGGTTTTAACTTAGCCGATATTTAAACTGCTCTTATATGTTAGGCACTTGAAGTATATGGTAATTAATCTGTTTTCGCTTTCAACTAAAACAAAAAATAGCACACTCAAGTAAGCCAACTAATAGAACAGATTAGTGGAGAGTAGAAATGGGAGAGAGATTACTGTATGCAAAAGGATGGCTCACAGAAAGTCCAGAGCAGGGACTGCACAGAGGAAAAAAATGGAGTTACAAACAGAATACCTGTTGGGAACCCAGGCTCCTCTTTCTTTGGGAGTGGGTCTTTTATATCCCTCAGGATTTCTGATTTAAAGTTGTGTATAAATGGGCCGGCACCCTGGCTCAATAGTCTAATCCTCCGCCTTGTGGCGCCAGCACACCGGGTTCTAGTCCCGGTCGGGGTGCCGGATTCTGTCCTTGTTGCTCCTCTTCCAGTCCAGCTCTCTGCTGTGAGCCAGGAGTGCGGTGGAGGATGGTCCAAGTGCTTGGGGCCTGCACCTCATGAGAGACCAGGAGAAGCACCTGGCTCCTGCCTTCAGATCAGTGCGGTGTGCCGGCCGCAGCGGCCATTGGAGGGTGAGCCAACAGTAAAGGAAGACCTTTCTCTCTGTCTCTCTCTCTCTCACTGTCCACTCTGCCTGTCAAAAATTAAATAAATAAATAAATAAATAAGGTTGTATAAATGACAAAGTAGAACACTTTACCCCTTGGAAAGTCTTGAGATATGTTTTAGCTTCTGCTCTTCATATACTCTTATTTTCTCTGTTACCCAGTATGAAATCTTCCAGAGAGCAATCTATCAGACTTACTTTTCCAAACCAGGCCATTTAAACCAGAGATTAAGCCATTAGAGGCTGCTCCTAAACTACTTTCATAATAATGTCTTGCACAGTCAGCAAGGCCTGGAGATGAGAGCTAACCGCCCCTAAAAAGCCTACAAAGCATTCAAAAAGAATTACTGAGAGTGGATGAGGATTATCTGAGCAGAGGTATTAATCTTACCTTCCAGGTCAGTTTTACTTGGGAGATGTGCTCAAAGATCTGTTTTACGTTAGCCATCTGGAGAAAGCTGTACAATCCTTTGATCATTTATTTATTTATTTATTTTTTTGACAGGCAGAGTGGACAGTGAGAGAGAGAGAGAGACAGAGAGAAAGGTCTTCCTTTACCGTTGGTTCACCCTCCAATGGCCACTGTGGCCCGCGCACCACGCTGATCTGAAGCCAGGAGCCAGGTGCTTCTCCTGGTCTCCCATGCGAGTGCAGGGCCCAAGTACTTGGGCCATCCTCCACTGCACTCCCAGACCACAGCAGAGAGCTGGACTGGAAGAGGGGCAACCAGGACAGAATCCAGCGCCCTGACCGGGACTAGAACCCGGGGTGCCGGCGCCGTAGGTGGAGGATTAGCCTAGTGAGCAGCAGCACAGGCCCAATCCTTTGATGTTTATCTGTATATTCCTTATTTTAAAAATATCTTTAAAATAATCAATAGTGTCTTTCTGTAGCATCTCTTCAAAGAAAAATGCCTTGCCCCTAAAGATACTTGTAACCAATCATATTATAAAGAAAGTAGTCTCCAACCTGTGAAAACTCAACCCCTGTTTACCAAAAACCAAGCCAATGTATGCTAATCATATCATGATAAACACAAATTTACTGCCATGGAATATACAAATTCTCACCAGAATGTGGCCATTTTGGGACCCTCCCAAGGCTCAAGGATCTTCTCAAAATATTCAAAACAATTGAAATTGAGAGAATCCTTCCCTTCAATGAGGCCAGCATCACTTTAATTCTAAAATGAGTAAAAGATACAACAAAGAGAACTATAGACCAATCTCACTGAACATAGATGCAAAATTCCTCAATAAAATACTAGCTAATTGAATCTAACAAAACATGTGAAGCTCATTCACCCTAACAAAGTGGAATTTACCCCTGATATGCAGGGATGGTTCAACATACACAAATCAATAAGTGTGATACACCACATTAACAAAACGAAGAATAAAAATCTGTATGATTGCCTCAGTGGATGCAGGAAAATCATTTGATAAAACACAACATCATTTCATAATAAAAACTTGAAGTAAATTAGGTATAGAAGGAACACTCCTCATCACATCAAGGAAATTTATGTTAAACCCACAGACAGCATCTTACTGAATAGGGAAAAGTTGGAAGCATTTCCACTAAGATCCATAAGCAGAAAATGATGCCCACTTTCACCATTGCTATTCAAGACATTCCTGGAAGTTTTAGCCAGAATTGTTATGCAAGAAAAAGAAATCATAGGTATACAAATTAAAAAAGAGGAAGCCAAAATATTCCTGTTTGAAGATGACATGAATCTATATATAGGAGAAACAAAAAACTCCACTAAGAGACCATTGGAACTCGTAAGAGTTTGATAAACTTGCAGGATATAAGATTACCACATACAAATCAATAGCATTTTTATACATATACAATGCCTTGGCTTAGAAGGAAATTGTAAGATCACTACCATTCATAATAGCTGCAATATATTTAAATAACTTGGAATAAATTTAACCAAGGAGGTGAAAGATCTCTATGATGAAATTTATAGAACATTAAAGAAAGAAATAGAAGATGTCACAAAAAAATGTAAAATCTTCCATGTTCGTGGAATGAAAGAATTAATATCATCAAAATGCCCATACTAGCCAAAGCAAATTACAGATTCAATGTGATCCCAATCAAAATACCAACAAAAAGGTGTCCTATTTCCACCGTTGGTGGGAATACAAACTGGTGCAGCCATTGTGGAAGACAGTATAGAGATAACTCAGAAATCTGAACATAGACCTGCCATATGACCCAGTCATCCCACTCCTGGGAATTTGTCCAAACAAAATGAAATTAGCACATGAAAGAGTTATCTGTATCCCCATATTCATTGCAACTCAATTCACAATAACAAAGATTTGAAGCCGGCGCCACAGCTCAACAGGCTAATCCTCCGCCTAGTGGCGCCGGCACACCAGGTTCTAGTCCCGGTCGGGGTGCCAGATTCTGTCCTGGTTGCCCCTCTTCCAGGCCAGCTCTCTGCTGTGGCCAGGGAGTGCAGTGGAGGATGGCCCAAATGCATGGGCCCTGCACCCAATGGGAAACCAGGAGAAGCACCTGGCTCCTGCCTTCGGATCAGCGCGGTGCGCCGGCCGCAGCGCGCTGGCCGCGGTGGCCATTGGAGGGTGAACCAACGGCAAAGGAAGACCTTTCTCTCTGTCTCTCTCTCTCTCTCACTGTCCACTCTGCCTGTCAAAAAATAAAAAATAAAAAAAATAACAAATATTTGGAATCAATCTCTATGTCCATCAACTAATGACTGGATAAAGAAATTATGGTATAATTACACCATGGAATACTACTCAGCAGTCAAAAAATGAAAATTCTATCTTTTGCAACAAAATGGATCCAACTATAAACCATTTTAGTTAGTGAAATAAGCCAGTCCCCAAACGGCAGATACCATATCTTTTACCTGCTCTGTGGTATCTAATAGAGTATCAAAAACATAATGTATATGGGTGAAATTGACATATTGAGTTTCAATGATTGTTTACTGCCCTTGTCTCTACTGTTAAGGAACAGTGGGTTTTTTTCTTACTATTTTCTTAATTCTTTATTTAATGTAGGTTTAATCTCATGTGTATAAAATTGAGAACAAATCATTGTAAAAACTGAAGGAATGGTAAAGGAAGGAGGAGGGAGAGTGATGGCATAGGAGGGGAAGGGAGGGTGGAGTGGAAAGTATTACTAGACTCCTAAATCTGTATATATGAAATACATGATATTTGTTCATCCTAAAACTTAAATCTAAAAAGAAATTAAATAAAGGATATTTAAAAATCTAGAAAAAAGAATAGAAATCTATCTTTTGCAGAAAAATGGTTAGGACTGCAGGACATCATGTAAATGAAGTAAGCCAGACACAGAAAAACAAATAGCAGATGTTCTCTCTTATAGGTGGTAGATACACTTGAAAAGAAAAAGAAAAAGAAAGAACAAACAAATTACTTTATATGAGTGAAGTTGAACATCTTTTCATTTGATAAGTGTTTATGGTACTTGCTTATTTTCCTACTGGACTATGGTCTTTAATTTTATTTGTTGAACTCTTTATGTAGCAGAGCCATTAAGCATTTGATTACAATGTAAATTAAAAACATGTTGTCGCAAAACAAGGATAAATAAAATATTATAGTGCCATCTATATGTTGGATGGTGCACTCTTTTAGATACTTTTGTTACCAAGGATGATGTCATATGGATTAAATTGCATCTGGCCTTTGGTCACAGTGAGCACCCTGCTTTGCACAAATACAGCTTCCAAATACATTTGAATAGGACTACAAATAAGTATGTAATATTCATAGATAAGAACACTGCGAAATGACTCAGCACAGGCCATCAGGGAGTCTGAGCTTCTGACACCAGACACAGTGATTACCCAGAGACTCAACTACACACTGTGACCTATTGTGTAGTCACAGAATTTCCAGTCACAGCATGCAAGTTTCCCACAGTCATGGGGTGCAGAGGACCCGCTTGGTCCCACATGTCTGCCCCTCCACAGAGAGAGAACTGATGTTCCCAGAGTCAGCAGCCTGTGGGTACTCCACCTTGGCAGCTTTAGCCCTAGAGCCTGTGATATGTTAAGAGGAAGGGGGAACCTCAGAGTCCTGCATGGGTGCCCAGCCCCTTTTCAAACCTCCTATCCAGACTCAGAGTCATGAGGAACATAGCTTTTCCCCCCTGATAAAATCCCCTGGTCACAGCAAGCACAAGAGCAGCAACAGCCTCTGCTGTTTTCAGAATGTTGCCTTCTCCCCGCCAGCTGTCAGGCGCCCTTGTTGAGGGACGGGGAGAAAGAAAGGTGCTTTTCTGTTGCTGGATTAGGTAGGTACCCTATCCCACAGCTAGGACTCCCGGCTGGAAGATTTTGTGCTCCACAAGGCTTTCCCTCAGGCAATACCAATAGTGGCACAGGCTGCTGCAATATGCTGTCACCTCACTCTCCAAAGCTGCTGGTCCTCTGGCTCTCAACTGCAGGGGTCATGTGTGGTGTCTGTGTTCCTTGTTGCAGAGCTGCACCTTCCACACTGCTTCACAGGATCCCTCTTCCTTCCGTAGAATTTCCACTGCAAGCTTCACTCCAGCTCTCCTCTGGGAATGCACTTACTCTACTTCTGCTATTTCCCCCTGTTTAAAAGCAGCACATCTTTCCCCTATTCAGATATTTTGCAATCTTCTTTTATATTCTTTTTTATACCACATTTACTCTTTTCATTCGTCAGAAGATGGGCATCTTGGTTGAATCCATATTTGTGAATATGTTGTAACTGCTATAAACATGGCAGTGCAGGTATCTCTAGAATGAATTCTTGTCTTTTGAGTAGATACCCAGTGGTAAGGTTGCTGGACCATATAGCAAGTCTATTGCTAGTTTTTAAAGAAATCTACACAGCGTATTCCACAGTGCCTGCACTGATGTACATTCCGACAGGGCATAACAGCTCCCCTTTACTCACATTTCAAAATTTATTATTCTGTATTTTTTGGACAACAGCCAATCTGACAGGGGTGACATAATATTGTATCTTTGATTTGCATTATCCTGATGGATAGTGATATTATGCATTCGGCATATATTTGTCGGACATTTGTACTTCTTTTGAGAATTATCTATTCTGGTTCTTCGTCAGTTTCTGAAGAAGGCTGGTTTTGTTGTTGTGTTGTTCAGTTTATTTAAAAAAACAATTTTTAAGAGTTTATGTATTTATTTGAAAGGCGGAGCTACAGAGTGAGAGGAGAGACAGAGAGAGAGAAAGAACTTCAATTTGCTAGTTCACTCCTCAAATGGCCAAAATGGCCAGGACTGGGCCAATCTAAAGCAAGGAACCAGGAGCTTCTTCCTGGCCTCAGGGGACCAAGGACTGGGTCTATCATCTACTGCTTTTCTCAGAACAGTATCAGGGAGCTAGATCAGAAGTGGAGTAACAGGGACTTGAACTGGCACACATATGGGATGCCAGCAGGAGTCTAACCCTCTATAAAATAGTGCCATCCCATGTTTTTGAGTTTTTTGATTGTTGATATATTCTGCATGTTAATTCTTTGTTGGATAAATAGTTTGAAAACATTGTCTCCTGTTCTGTCAAATGCCTCTTCACTCAATTGTTTCCTTTGTTCTGCAGAAGCTTCTGAGTTTCTATAATACATTAGTGTAATTTTACTTTTGTTTTTGCACTTTGAAGGTCTTACCCATGAAGTCATTCCCTATATCAACATCTTGAAGTGTTTTCCCTACATTTTCTTCTAGCAATTTCATAGTCTCAACTCTGAAATTTAGGTCTTTACTACATCTTGAGTTGATTTTTGTGTATATTGAGGGGTAGGGTTCTAATTTCATTCTTCTACTTATATATGTCTAGTTTTTTCAGCACCTTTCATCATAAAAGCTATCCTTTCTCTAATGTATAGTCTGGTTAATTTTTTCAAAAACCAATTGACTGTATGCACAGATTTTGGGCCATCTATTCTGTTCCACTGATCTATGTGTTGGTTTTCATGCAAATATCTTGCTGTTTTAATTACTATAGCTTTGCAGCAGGCTTTGAAATCAGGTACTGCACGTCTCCAACTTTACTTTTTTTGTTGTTGGGCATTTTACTTTGAAAGTGAAAGGCTTTGAACTTCATTTCCACAGATAGCTGCTGAAAGTTTTTGAATTACAAAGTATTTTGGTAAAAGGGGTTACTTTAAGTTTGTTAACATTCAGACATTTTGAGGATTAATAAAGATAGAAATGAGAATCTGAGCTGTAATTATTTTTAATATCCACTTTTTTTTTTTTTGACAGGCAGAGTGGACAGTGAGAGAGAGAGACAGAGAGAAAGGTCTTCCTTTGCTGTTGGTTCACCCTCCAATGGCCGCCGCGGCCGGCGCACCGCGCTGATCCGATGGCAGGAGCCAGGAGCCAGGTGCTTTTCCTGGTCTCCCATGGGGTGCAGGGCCCAAGCACCTGGGCCATCCTCCACTGCACTCCCTGGCCACAGCAGAGAGCTGGCCTGGAAGAGGGGTAACTGGGACAGAATCCAGCGCCCCGACCGGGACTAGAACCTGGTGTGCCGGCGCCGCTAGGCGGAGGATTAGCCTAGTGAGCCGTGGCGCCGGCCCAATATCCACTTTTTAAAAAAGTTTTTTTGACAGGCAGAGTGGACAGTGAGAGAGAGAGAGAGAGAGACAGAGAGAAAGGTCTTCCTTTGCTGTTGGTTCACCCTCCAATGGCCACCGCGGCCAGCGCGCTGCGGCCGGCACACTGCGCTTATCCGAAGGCAGGAGCCAGGTGCTTCTCCTGGTCTTCCATGGGGTGCAGTGCCCAAGCACTTGGGCCATCCTCCACTGCACTCCTGGGCCATAGCAGAGAGCTGGCCTGGGAGAGGGGCAACAGGGACAGAATCTGGCACCCCGACCGGGACTAGAACCTGGTGTGCTGGTGCCGCAAGGTGGAGGATTAGCCTATTGAGCCACAGCGCCAGCCTGAGCTGTAATTATTTTTAGTGATTCAAATATGAGAAAATCAAAATCAAATGGTGGAAAAAGTCAAGGAATGTGTGCGTTTATTTGCGTATGTGTGTGTGTGTGTGTGTGTGTGTGTGTGTGTATTGTTTAGGGAAACAGGTTATTTCAAAAAGCAAATACAAATTTATCACTCTTTTACTTAAAACATTTGAGTTATTTCCTCTGCTCTGATGATATGAATAGTATTTTCACCTTCACCATTTCCACGTGATCTTGCTACACTATGCAACCCTTAAATGTCTACTCTTCCTGTGTTCATGGTTCATTAACTTACTTTCACTAGTTTTATATTCCTTCTAGACAGCACTCTGACTTCCTTCAGTCCTACTCACCCTTCTACTGATTTCCACAAGTTTCATTCTTCATTCTATTTTTGCCCCAATACTGTATTTACCCTAAATTCCTTAAAGTTTTGTTGAGTTATTAAATTTGAAAAACATTTCCTTATATTAATATGTGTAACAAACTCACAAAAGTGGTAGGCTTTGTATATGAACCAAAGCATAGAGAACAATCTAAAACAGTCCAGGGCAGATGTTGTAGCAAGATGGTTAAGCGCCCCCCCCCCCCCTTGGGATGCTTGTATTTCATATTGCAGTGCAGATTTAAGTCTTGGCTACTCAGCTTGTGATCCAGTTTCCTACTAATGCATTCTGAGAGGCAGCAGTGATGATTCAAGTGCTAGGACCGCTGACACCCATGTATGAGATTGGGATGGAGTTTCAGGCTCCTGGCTCAACCTGGCCATTGCTGGCATTTGGAGAGTAAACCAACATATGAAAGATTTTCTCCTCCCAGTACATTTCTTATTGTCTGTTGTCCATTTGTATGTCATCCTTTAAAAATTCCTATTCATGTCTGTAGCCCATTTCTTAACTAGATTGTTTGGTTTGCTGTTACTAAGTTTCTTGAGCTCTTTATAGGTCCTGGATATAACTATTTTATCAGTTACATAGTTCGCAAAAACTTTTTTTCCCATCTGTTGGTTGCCTCTTCACTTTGTTGACTGTTTCCTTGCTGTGCAGAAGCTCTTTAACTTGAAATATTCTCTTTTGTCTGTTTTTGCTTTGATTGCCCATGTTTCTGGGGTCTTTTCCAAGAAGTCTTTGCCCAGGTCAATATCTTGCATTTTCTCCAATGTTTTCCTCTAGTGATTTGATGGTATCAGGTCATAGATTTATATCCTTGATCCATTGTGGTTGATTTTTTTATAATGTGTTTCACACTACTGAATGCATAGATCCAATTTTTCCAACACTTTTTGTTGAAGAGATTGTCCTTTCTCCAAGGATTGATATTAGTTCCTTTGTCAAAGATTAATTGGTTGTAAATGCATGGATTAATTTCTGGAATTTCTATTCTGTTCCATTGGCCTACATGTCTATTTTTGTGGCAGTATCAGGCTGTTTTGATTATAACTTCCCTGGAATATGTCTTGAAATCTGGTGTTGTGATGCCTCTGGCTTTGTGTTTCTTGTTTAAGGTTGCTTTAGCTATTCAGATTTTCTTGTGTTTCCATATGAATTTCAGCATTATTTTTCTAGAACTGAGAAAAATGTCATGGTATTTTTGTTGGAATCACATTAAATCTGTAAATTGCTTTGGGAAGTGTGGAAATTTTGATGGTACTAATTCTTCTAATTCATGAACATGAAAGATATTTCCATTTTATTCTGTCATCTTTTATTTCTTTCTTTAATGTGTTACAATTTTCATTTTAAGAAAACTTTCAGATCTTTGGCTAAATTTATTCTAAAGTATTAAAAATTTTTGTAGCTATGGTGAATGGGAATGATTTTACAAACTCTTCTTCATCATGGCATTGTTTGTATACACAAATGCTATTGACATTTGTGTGTTTATTTTATATCTTGCTACTTTACCAAAGTCTCTTAGTTTCTTAGTGGAGTCTTTTAGTTCCCCTATATTTTTATAATCATCTCATCTGCAAACCAGGATATTTGACTCTTTCCTTTCCAATGTGCATCCCTTTGATTTCTTTTTCTTGCCTAATAGATCTGGCTTAAAATTAAAGAACTATATTCATATAGAAATGATAAAAATGGGCATCATTTTTTGGTTCCAGATCTTAATGAAAATGCTTCCAAATTTTAATCATTCAATGTTATCCTGGCTTTGTGTTTCCCATATATTGCCTTATTAAGTTGAGGAATGTTCATTTCATACTCAAGTTGCTTAAGTTTTTTTTTTTTTTATCATGAAAGGATGTTGTATTTTAACAAATGTTTTCTCTGCATCTATTGGGATAATTGTATGGTTTTTATTATCTAATTATTAAGGCAATGTATCACATTTATTGATTTGCATATGTTGAAGCATCCCTACAGGGCTAATTCACAATACTCTGGGTGCATGATCTTTCTGACATGTTTTGTTCTTGATTAACTACTATTTTGTTGATTATTTTTGCATCAATGTTCATCAGGGATATTGTTCTACAGTTCTCTTTCTTGCGCCTTCTTCTGGTTTTGGAATTTAGGAGATACTGGCCTCATAGAAGGAGGTTGAGAAGATTCCTTTGCTTTCAATTTTGTTGAATAGTTTAAGGCAAATTGAAATTTGATCTTTTTAAAATTTTGGAAGAAATCAGCCTGCGCTGCAGCTCAATAGGCTAATCTTCCGCCTGCAGCGCCGGCACCCCAGGGTTCTAGCCCCGGTCAGGGCGCCAGATTCTGTCCCGGTTGTCCTTCTTCCTGTCCAGCTCTCTGCTGTGGCCCAGGAGTGCAGTGGAGGATGGCCCAAGTCCTTGGGCACTGCACCCGCATGGGAGACCAGGAGAAGCACCTGGCTCCTGGCTTTGGATCATCACGGTGTGCCTGTCACAGGACGCTGGCCGCAGCGGCCATTGGAGGGTGAACCAACGGAAAAAAGGAAGACCTTTCTGTCTGTCTCTCTCTCTCTCTCTCTCACTGTCCACTCTGCCTGTAAAAAAAATAAATAAAAAAAAAAGTTTGGAAGAAATCATCAGGGAAGCCATCCATTCCTAAAGTTTTGTTGTTGTTGTTGTCTTTATTACTGATTCAATCTCCTTCTTACTCATCATTCTATTTAGGTTTTCTATGTCTTCATCTTTCAAATTTGGAAGAATGCATATGTCTAGGAATCTATCCATGTCTTATAGATTTTCTAATTTTGGCATCTTTCTTAATGCAGAAATTCATGTTGATTCTTTGTATTTATGTGGTATCCATTATAACATCTCCTCTTTCAGCTCTATTTTGCTAATTTGGGTCTTTTCCATTTCTTTTTTTGCTTTTCTGTGCCAAGGTTGTATCAACATTATTTTTTTTTCAATAAAAAGTTTGTCATTTCAAGAATTTTTGTATTATTTTTGGTTTCAATTTTTATTTCTTCTCAAACATTAATTATTTTTTTCACCTACTAATTTGAGATTTAGCATGTACTTGTTTCTCTAGGTCCCTGAGATGCATCGTTAGATCATTTATTTCATGTCTTCCCAGTTTCTTGATGTACTTAATAATTGCTATAAACTTTTGGCTTAATACTTATTTTGCTGTATTTCATAAGTATTACTATTTTGTGTTATCTTCATTAGTCTCAGAATTTTTTTGATGTCTGTTTTGATTTCTTCTGTGACACACTGTTCTTCATGTACATGTTTTTCAATCTCCACATGTCTGCATACTTTATAGAATTTCTTTTGTTGTTAATTTCCAGCTTCATTCTATTGTGGTCTGAAAAGATGCATATGGTTTCAACTTTTTTGAATTTGTTTAACTTGCGTTATGACTCAGCATATGCTCTATTCTAGAAAAAGCTTCATGCAATGATGAAAATAATGTGTATTCTGCACCTGAAGGATGAAATGTTCTATAGATATCACTTAGATTTGGTCCTTGTGTAGATTAGCTAAGCAGTTTCCTTGCTGATTTTTTAATCTAGTTTATCTGTCTATTGATGAAAGTGGAGCATTGAAGTCTCCCACTATTATTGTATTGGAGTCTATCTCTCCCTTTACATTCATTAACATTTGTATTAAATAGCCAAATGCCCTGGAATTAGATTCTTATATGTTTACTACAGTTAATTCTTTCTGTTGAACTGATCTTTTAATGTACTTCTTTGTCTCTTTTAACAAGTTTTGTGATGAAGTCTATTTTGTCTGAATAGGATGGGTACTCCTGCTCATTTTTGCTTTCCATTAGCGTGGGATATCTTTTTTCATCCTTTCACTCTCAGTCTGTTTAAATTTTGTTGTTGAGGTATGTTTCTTGAAGGCGGAAAGTACATGGGTCTTCTTTTTAATCCATTCTGTCAGTCTGTATCTTTGAATTGGAGAATTTAGGCTATTTATATTCTAAGAAGTTATTGATAAGTAACAATTTGATCCTTCCATTTTCCCATAAATATCCCTATTGTTTTGGAATTACTTTGTGCTTTTACTAGGCAATTTTTTGCCTTCCCATTCTTTCATGATGCTGATTATCACTCTCTGTTTCTGTGTGTAGCACATTCTTAAGTATCATTTGTAAGGCTGGAAAAGTTGTGGCAATTTTTTCAATTGCTGTGTATTTGGGAAAGTCTTTTTTTCATCTTCATTTATAAATGAAAGCTTCACTAGGTACAGTATTCTGAGTTGACATTTTTTTTCTTTAAGACTTGCACTATGTCTCTTCTTCCCTAGCATATAGTTTCTCATGAGAAATAAGCTGTCAATATAATTTGAGATCCTTTGAAGATAATCTAGCATTTCTCTTGTGCGCATTATAGGATCCTTTCTTTATGCTCTACTTTTGAAAGTTTGAGCATAATGTGTCAGGTTGAAGATCTTTTCTGATCATGTCTGTTAGGTGTTCTATGTGCTTCCTGTACTTGGATGTCCCAATCTTTCTCAAAATTAGGGGAATTTTCTGTTACTATTTCACTAAATAGTTCTTCTCATCCATTATTTTTTTCCACATCTTCAGGAACTCCTAAGACATGCATGATTGGTTGTTTGTTAGTATCCCATAAATCTCAAACACTATTTTCAGTTTTTCTAAATTTTTTCATTTCCAACTTTTACTTCTGTCTTTGTTTCTTTCTTTCTCTCTCTCTCTTTTTCTTTCTTTCTTATTTTGTCTGATTTGACAATGTCAAAGTTTTGTATTCTTATTCAGATTTTTTCTCTTCTGACCCATGAGGTCAGTTTTTATGACTTTCCATTGTATTTTTATGACATGTTGAATTCTTCATTTCTAATATTTGTTTTATTTCTCTTCAATATCTCTATCTCCCAACAGAATTTTGCATTCATGTTGTTTATGGATTAGTTTGACTTATGTACTTGCTTTCCTGTATTTCTTTTTCAGTAATTTTATGATCATATTTTGAATTTCTTTTCAGGAATTTCATCAATCTCTTTTGTGTTCGCATTCTAATACAGTAAAGTTTTGCTTTGTTCCTTTTGAGGAGTCATCTTTTCTTCCTTATTCATATTTGTTGTATTTCTATATTTACTTTTAGGCATTTGTGGAAACACTTTTCGGTTTTTTCCTCTTAAGGCTTTAAGTTTGAAATATAACTGTTGGTTTAGCTCAGAGTCTGCTCCTTCAGTGGATATCCAGAGACACATGCTAGGTGGGTCCTGGGAGCTCCAGCTAGTGTTTGAGTGTGGGGCAAGTGTCCAGGGTGACAATCAAGTTGGCCATGGTAGATCTCCTCTATTATCAGCAGAAGGGAGGGTATTATTGCATTGGCTGGCATGATCACAGCATCAGCCCTTCTCTGCCAGGGTGAATCAACCACCCAGGGTGACTCTACAGTGCCTCGGCTCTTCACCCACACAGGCATGTGAATCAAACGAAGAATCTGTGTGTTCCTCAGTGTGCGGTGTGGAACGGTGAGCCTCTGAAACTCGAGTGATTGCCCAAAGACCCAGCCACACTCTATGACACACCCTATCGCATAGTCACAGAATTCTCAATCACAGGATGCAAATCTCCCACAGTCTCAGGGAGCGGGGATTCACTCTCAGCCTCACAAGCCTCCCCTTTCCATGAAAAGTGCTATGGCATTTCCAGAACAAGCAGTCTAACTGATAGAGGTTTGTGGGTGTTCCACCTTGGCAAGTTGATTCTGGGTGCCTTCATAGATCAAAGAGGGGAGAGCATTTCGCAGGATTTAGTGGGTATCCTGCTCCCCACCAAACCTCCAGGCCAGACTCAAAGTCAGTGTCAGAGTTCATGGGGACCTTGGATTTAAACTTATGATAAAATTCTTCAGGCACACGAGGGCTGCAACAGCCTCTACTCACCTTAATAAAATGGCATTCCCTACCTGCTGATTTCCGAGTGCCTTGCTCCAAGAAGATGGTGTCCCTTCCAACCACTGACTGCAGGGGTCTCTGGCAGTGCCCTGCTGGCTGCTGTGTGCATGTACTGTTTCCTTTGCTCCAAGGTATCTCTCTTCATTTTGTAGAATTTCCACTACAAACTTCTCCCCATCCTCCCTTAGGAATGCAGTTCCTGTCCTTCACTTCTATTATCTTCCTGCAGTTAGAACCAATATGTCTTTTCCCTATTTAGCCATCTTGGATCCCCCAACTTGTTATTTCTTCTATTCACTCAATATAAATGTAAAACTAAGTGAATGAAATTTACTTTTCCTTAAGTATTTAAATGAAATTTTTACTGAAGAGTTTGAATATAAAATATATATTTATTTATCAATATATAAAATATTTACATATTTTATATATTTATATAAAATATAATGTACATTGTTTCCATGGAGATGACAGTGGAACCCAAAAATTGTACGGAATGTTATATTATAGTTTATACTCAAATTTTGTCAGTTTTCATTTTTTAGCATAAATTTAAAAGTTTGGGATATTTTTAACTCAGTAAGATTTGTTGTTGTTCACCAGATATCTTTTCAGTAACTCTCAGTTACTGAATGTAAGAGTTTAATTCTAAAACTTGTAGAACAAAGTAAAGTGTGAACAGAAAAACTAACTACTCAACCAGTTTAATAGTATTTCCATTTAACCTAGAAAATAATTATTGAGCTCTAATTTTGTACTCCTGCCGTGAGAGGTACGCTCGAACATTAACAATGACATTATTAGTGAAAGGGGATGTATTTAGAGCCTCACAAGACCTATAAAAATGTTAAGTGAAGGCTACACTTTAAACTGGTAACATAAAGGTAAGTTTAAGAGCATAGTCCAAGAGAGTACCCAATAAGATAATTCCCTCTAGAAATAAGTAACAGAGGTCATAAATCAAAGTTCTATAATGTTGAATGGAAAACATTTTGTATACCTAATTCCATCTGTGTCTATATATTGCTGCAAAATGAATCAGAAAATAGGTCATTATAAAATAGTTAATAGACTTTCATGTGAATCTGACCAAGAATCAACATCAAATAAATCATAACTTTGGCCATCAATGTCATAAAAACAAATGTTCAACAATGATATGTTTATTATTCAAGTTAACAAGACCTCTACTCTAGTTAGACATTCTACACTCTTCCCCACGTACACACTTATATACACAAAATTACAGATGAAGATTAGTGCAGACAATTACCAGGAACAAATATTTATAGAGAATAAAGACTGTCATAGTCTAGATACTTACAAAGAGATTATAATATATAATAAAACAGGAAATAGGAGCCAATTAGCACAGGGAAAAATGAATGGAAAGAATAAAACTAAAATTGTATAAGCATAGGATGGATATAATGCTCTGCTTCTACAGATGAAACTTCCTTAAAATACAAAAAAGATTAATAAATTGTGCACCCTCCTCTATTCTTCTGTTCTAAGTAGTGGTGCTCATAACTTTGCTTAATGAAAGGGTAAATTCCTGTAAACTTGCTCTTTAAGCACCCCTTAAACTACCGAGGTCCAAACATTACCAGGTCAGACATTCTGAGTACCAGGGATAGTAAGAACTCTAACTAGATAAAGAAAGGAAGACAGAAATAACCCAAACGTGACATAAATAGTCATTTATTTGCATTTTCCATTGCCTCCCTTGAAGATAATTAAGGTAGAAGTTAGTCAATAACTTGGGCATTTGAAGATTAACATTAAGGGTAAAATAACCATAACCAATTTAGGTTTCCCAGATGCTCCTGATTATAAATACTACAATTTATTGTTAGACTAGGCATTGGACTACTGCAAAGCTATTTCTGGAAACTCGATGCCCAGAATAAAAACCCAGCTCTGTCTTTCACTATTTGGGTCACTTTGATAATTTACTTAACCTCTGTATGTCTTTGTTTCCCATCTACTAAATATGGGTATTATATCAAATCTTTATAATGAGATTAAAATAAAATAATAAAGTTTTAATAAGTGAATGACACAAGTCATGAAATCAGCAAATCAGCAGCATTTAAGATTTGAATAGATACGCAGGAGATAGAGAAGATAAAGCAATTATCTTACCCTTTTATATTAGATAATTACATGGATGGTGCTAGCATTCATGAAGATAGGAGTGATACAGCTGAGAGGTATTGTACAAAAATGCATTGAGGAAGGTATGGATAATAGAATGATGTTATGATTATGAATTTTGATGTTATAATATAATGAATGATTCTTATTTTAGGCATGTGCTTAAGGTGTATGTCTATAAGAGGCAACTTTCATGGTCAGCTCTACCATGTATCCTTCTAAGGAAACTGTACGTACAATATATCATGTGTAGTACCATGTGCCATATAACTTTATGCTGTACCTATTGTTACTTACTCAAGACTCATAAACTTAGTTTAAAAATATAAGCTTCAACAATTAAACCACCCATTAAAATTAAGAATTAGGTCATATAGAAACAAGCACACAGGGAAGTCACAAAAGAGAATGATGGAGCAAATATTAGAGATGGTAAGTAAATGATAGATTAGTGGGTATTATGGGAAAGAAAGAGGGAGATAAATAGATTTAGAAACAGAGATAACGAGAACAGCTATGTAAATGGTTTTGGTGTCTGTGTCCCACACCAGTGTCTGGGTTTGATTTCTATCTCAGTCTCTGACACAAGAAATCTGCCAATTCAAACCAGTGGAGGCAGCAGTCATAGTTCAAATAGTTGGGTTCCTACCACCCACATGGGAGATCTAGATTGAATTCCTGTCTTCAGGCTTCAGCCACAGCCTAGCTACAGACATCATGGGCATTTGGAGAGTAAACCAGTGAATTAGTGTTGTCTCTATATATTTATCTGTCTGTCTTTCTCTTCATTTTTTTCTCTGTGTATCACTGTCTCTCAAATTTTTTAAATTTTTTAAGAAATATATATAGAGAGAATAGCATTTATTCATTAATTGCTAATTATTTCAAATCTAGATTAACATGGAGCCTAATCATACTTACATTTGTATTTTTATCTGTAATTGCATGCTTACAATAAGGATTTTCTGCAAGTACATTCACTGTGGGTGAATGAAGCATCTATCTTGTGGGTGTTTCCTATAATCTTCAAAGGACTCTACTACTTTAACAAGCTTTAGAACGATTATTTTCAAATGTTCATATCAAAATAATGAACTTTGAATTAAAATATACATACTCCTCACTTCAGAATTAGCTTTACAAGAATGGTCATGTTTGTTTCATGAATTAGGAAATAATGCTGCTTCATCTAATCGCCCTCCCCCCGAGAAATACAGGAAATGGGATCACCAAGCAGACCATTTTGGTTTTGCTCTAAAAGCACTTGTAGCATTATGACACGTAAAGTCTAAGGGGGAAAAATGCACCATAATACATTTGAAAAGTGTGTTTCTAAACCAAGCATTGCATAATGATTTCACATTTTTCTAAGTCCATCACTATTATTCCACATCCCACTTAGTCTTTGAGGAGAGGTAACAAAGGTGAAGCTTTTCATCAAATCCAGCTACACCAGTGAGCCAATTCTTGATTCTTTCCTGGGTGGTAACTGAGTGTTTTAAATACACTATTAAGTACTTTTTTCTTATTTAAGATGCAGAGAATGGGGTTAAGGGAAGAGAGACAGACAGAGAGATGGAGAATCTACTGGTTCACTCCCCAAATGTCCACAGTGGCTTCGATTAAGCCACTCATGCCAAAGCTAGGGGGCTAAACTCAACACAAGTCTCCCACATGTGTGTTGGGGACCCAAGTACTTGAGCCATCATCTGTTGTCTCCCAGGATGCACATAAGCAGGAAGCTGGGATCAGGAGCAAAGCACTTCAATACAGGATGCTGGCATCCCAAACATTGACTTCACTACTGGGCCAAATACCCACTTTTCTGAGTAAGTTTTTGGATGCAAGGACATTGTTTGCTTTATCTATCTTTTCCCAGGATAAATGTCATAGTTTTTAATCAGAACAGGGATAATTTAAGCACATAATTAATTTACAAATTAGTTTTCCAATAAATATGGAAGATGGCATCTTTCTATTTGCCTATCTATGCGAGGTGGTGGATAATACACTGCAGTTCATTATAGAGATTCGTGTGCTTGTAAATTATACTTATTTCTGGAGACTTCATCTGTCACATACAAATAGTATACAGCCATACATCTCTGGTTCACACAGGATGAGTTTCAAAAAGTGCATGGGAAGTGCATATTATTAAAAAATTATGCATGGATTTCAAAAACTGTTTTGCACAAGATAACTGTATCTTTAAAATTCTGTTTTCTACAAAAGTTTTGAAATACACGCGTATTTAAGCAATAACTTGCCTTACTCACAACTCAATTTTTAGAAGATCCCCAAAGTTCATGACCTTGGAGACAGAATATCACTGAGTTATGAGCTTTGGGAATTTAAGAAGATATAAGAGGTCAGGGAACAGACTTTGGCAAAACATGGAGACATAGCAACTGGGACCAACAGGAAAATAAATATAAGAAAATAATACATAGAACATGAACAATGTAAGTGAACAAATGATCTTTGAAATATTCTTGGAAATTTCAACGGTTGATGGTATGATACTACTGTATGAATAGCATTTGTCATATTAAGAAAAATTCAGAGATATTTTACTATAACAATATAATAATACCTTACAAATATAATTTTAACGGGTCTTTATCACTGATTTTATCAAAAGTTGCAATATTTAGCCTGTACAGTTATATCATAGGGATTTTTAGATCTCAAAGGAAATATGTAGGTCCAAAAAATCATAATTAAGATCATTCTGTTGGAACAATTAATCCAGAACTCGAAAAGCACTATACTCATGGGGCTCCTTTGGTGCATGGGAACTGTGCAAAGGATTTTAGGCATAGGCATGCATACAATGCTTTAGAGATACATCTTACTAATTTATTGTGGAGCTGAAAGTTCCTATTTTATAACTAAATATGACCTTATGTCACTTTTATAATGGAAAAAAGCCATTGAAACGTGGGGTGATCCACACTCTTATCCTATATTATCACATGACTGGCATGAGCCATCTGGGTAAAGTGGGTAGAAAAATCAAAAGCATTTATGTTCTTTACAGATTAAAGACTGTAACAGGACTCAGAATGGTGCAATTTCTCTGGTTCAGAAGGCCCTTGAAATTAGGCAGTAGTTTCAGTAAACCTTCAAAATGAGGAGTGCTGATTCTTCAAAATAGAACACCCATATCTCTTGGCCCTTAAGGGGACCCAGTCATTCTGACCCTATGATATTATGTCAGGATAAATTCCCTGAACATACAGAAACAAAGATTTTTGAGGGATGAATTTTTCCCTCTCCAAAGAGTACATTTTTAAGCACAAAAATGCAACATCCTCTTTGTAGTTCACTGATAAGGCATTTATTACCAAAGTTATCAAGACAATTCATTTTATATTTCATTTCTGTGTCTTTACAATACTTGCAAAGTTTGAAATACAACACATTAAACTGGCAGAAATTTAAGGACACAGCAGTATAAATGACAGTGAATACAATAATGACTATCAAGAGAACATTTTATTTGCTATTAAGGTTGCATCTAATAGCAATATGTAACTTTAAACTTAATAGAGACAGGTGCAGATCTAGATGCACATAACAATTTTCCCTCTGAGGGTCGTGCAGCAATTCTTTATAAGATAACATAAATAATACTCTTAAATTTCCTGATTCAAATTGGCAACACAATTTCAAGCTATTTATCATTGAGCTCCTATAAGGTCATAATAAGACATTTTAACAGATCATTATCACTTCAAACTTAATGATCCTAATCTTAAATCATCACACAGATACTTTATTATTCTACATTCAACTGAGAAACATATGAATAAAATGAGGGGAAAAAATCAACACTCAACATTTCTTTTATATAACTTTCTCTCCCTTTAGGCCTAGATTGGCAGTTTAAGTCTGTATTGTGAATCTTTAAAATGAACTGAATGCTATCAAGGGTGAAGAGACTAGGAATCTGAGTGTGCTCTCCAAAGGGACTAAAGTATTTTCCAGCAACCATTTCTGTAAATATTTGTTTAATTCCTAGCCCTTTCCAAGAAATATCTGTTTTATGATTCAAAGGGGCAAATACGGCAAAAGTGAGAGAGAAAAAAGTTAAAATATTGTATTGTCGCTTTCTAATTAAATACTCTCTTGTAGATAAGGCAGGGTGCTCTGTTAGGCCACAGTGTTCCCTAATGTGCCTTGTCCAGTTTGTCCCAATGGGTAGTTTTTAAATGTGCACTGGTTAGAAAAGTAATTTTTGATCATATGAGGGTACTTCAAAAAGTTTGTGGAAAATGTAATAAAATATAACTTTATGTTTTTCCAAAACAACTCCGAAGTCCTTGGAGAGTTTTATTAATAACATACACATTTTTCATGAATATTTTGAAAATTCCTCAAAAGCTTCGATTTCAAAATTATGTATATACATTTAATCACCAGTGAGTTATAGAAAAATATGAGGATTTATAAAATCTTGTGCAGATAAATGTACATCAACCAACTATTTGTGAAAACTAATGGTTAGAGGAAAGATGTTGCCAATTTAAAGGGTTTGTCAGTTTCCCCACCAAAGCCAAGATAAGCCACCACCTTATCTTTAACCAGCTTGAAAAACTCCAGAATATTAAACAATAAGTTCTTATGGTTGAGAATGTGTAAGATTCAGCACACCACTGACTATATATAGAGGTTTCTGTTTATGCATGTAGGAGGCTAGAATGTGAGGTATTGGGCAAGCATTCTAGCTCATTAGCATCATCTTCATTAACTCACTTTCTAACTCACATTAAGATTGCCTCCAAATTATCTTTGGTAAAAATAAGCTTTGTGGGGCCGACCTGTTGCAAAGCAGGTAAAGATGATGCCTGCAGTGCCGATATCTCATATGAGCGCCGGTTCGAGTCCCGGCTGCTCCACTTCCGATCCAGCTCTCTGCTATGGCCTGGGAAAGCAGTGGAAGATGGCCCAAGTCCTTGGACTCCTGCACTCATGTGGGAGACCCAGAAGGAGCTCCTGGCTCCTGGCTTTGGATCAGCACAGCTCCAGCCATCATGGCCATTTGGGGAGGGAACCAGAAGATGGAAGACCTCTCTCTCTCTCTCTCTCTCTGCCTCTCTTTAACTCTACATTTCAAATAAATAAACAAATATTTTTTTAAAAAAGAATAAACTTTGTAATTAAAAGTGAAAAACTATTTGAAATTTTTCATTTCCACAACAATTCTCCTATTATATTTGGTGTATCTTTTAAACTTTTTAATATACTTTTCAGGTAGATTTAAAGCAAAATGTGAGGAAAAACACAATTTCAAGTTAAAAAGTACTGTGTGGCTCACTTGGTTAACCCTCTCCCTGCAGCGATGGCATCCCATATGGGTGCTGGGTTCTAGTCCCGGCTGCTCCTCTTCCAGTCCAGCTCTCTGCTGTGGCCCGGGAAGGCAGTGGAGGATGGCCCAAGTATTTGGGCCGCTGTACCCACATGGGAGACCGGGAGGAGTCACCTGGCTCCTGGCTTCAGATCGGAGCAGCTCCAGCCGTAGTGGCCATTTGGAGGGTGAACCAACGGAGGGAAGACCTTTCTCTCTCTCTCTCTCTCACTGTCTATAACTCTACCTGTCAAATAAAAAAAAAAAAAGTACTGTGTATAAGCACCAAAATTCTTCCAAGTGATTTAAGATATTTTCGACTATCATCTACAATCATGTTCATGTTTGTACAAGAATATTTACAATAGCCAATCAAAATAATACTCTTCTATTTCTGAGATTGAAGCAGCCCTTACACACAATTGCAATATGGAAATAAAATATAAAATAATCCTGTGACTCATTCTTGGGAGTTTAAAGAAAAAATACTACTTTATGTTGTTTAATTTAAATTACAAAGTTGAGAGAACTTGCTTCCATAATGATTTGAGTGGGCATACTTTTCCATATTGAAGCCGTAAGTGTGAAACCCTGGGCATGTTCTATATATCAAAACAAAACAAAACAAAACAAAAAGTAAGAAGGCAGAAAAATGAGGCAGCAAGCTAGAGACATCAATATCCCAAGAATAACACAGTGGTTACTTCCTCTGGTTTTCTGTTTGCCTCGGATATGCCACACTCAGAGCTAAAGGAGCTGACAACACAGAAACACTGAGGCACACAGATGTAAAAAGAGAACTCTAACAAAAGCCAGCCCTCTCTATAACCAAAAGCACAGGAAAGGGGCAATCTAAAGACAGAAACCTTCTAGATAACCATCTTACTGGAACTAAACACCAATAATAATAATAATGATAATAACTAGTGCACTCCCCTGACACCAGTAAAGCTTATTTGGGCAGTCTAGACTCATTCCCTTGCCATTCTGCAGTGAGGCACCCAATATCTTTGTCAGGGTGGTGTCTGATCAAGCCAGAGTTTTCATTGCAACTGAGTATTTCCATATGCTTCCTCTCCCGGGCTTCCTACAGTGAGGTCAGGTTGACGCCCACAATGGGAGTCAGGACTTTCACCTTTGCCACTCCCATCGTGGAAGCAGAGTCCCTGTAGGAGAAGCAACACAGGTAACTCACAACACTTATCTAACAATAGACTAAACATATCTAAAATATATTGAAGACTCTCAAAAGTGAAAAATAAACAAACCATCCAATTAGAAATTAGGCAAGGCATATGAACCGATACTGCACTGAGAAAAGATAGGTAGATGGAAAATAAGCACATGCAATCTGTTGATATCCTTGGTCATCACAGAAATGTAAATTCAATCCTCAATGAAAAATTATGTTGGTACCATACACCAGAATGGCTAAAATGAAAATAGTAACAACACCAAATGTTCCTAGGGACACAGAAAAACCTGGATGGCTCCTGCCTTCTTAGAGAAAATCTAAATAGTACTGCCTGCTGAACAATAGTTTGACACTTTCCTAAAACACTAACCATGCAACTGTCACACTATCCAGGAGTTTTGCTCCTGAGTATTTATCACAGAGAAACGAATGCCTGTGTTTACCCAAAACCCGCCTATGAATGCTCACAGTAGTTTTATTTCTAACTGGTGAAAATGCAAAGTAAACCTGATATCCTTTAATGGTTCAGGTTTCAGATGAGCTGTGTAGTACAGCCACACCACAAAATGCTAGTGTGATCCTGTACCACACCTTGCAATACTAAGAAACAAAAAGGAATGACCTGCTGATCCATGTAACAACCTGGGTGCATCTTCTGAGAACTCAGGATTACACACTGCATGACTCTATTTAGACCTCATTTCTGAAATAACAAATATATTGAAAAGGAGAACCAAAAAGTGGTCACTGGAATTTAAGATAGAAGAAGGGTAAGTAGAGCATGCGTATGGCTAGAAATAGGATAGTTTATGGGATCCTTAAGAAGATGAAAATGCTCTGTATCATTGTCAATATCCTGGTTGTGATATAGAACTAGAGTTCTGCAAGATTTTGTTGTTGGGGAAAACTGAGTATAAAAAATGAGATTTTTCTATGCTATTTCTTACAACTGTATGTGACAATTGTCTTGAATAAAATGCTTAATTAAAAATGGTACAGGGGCCAGCGCCGTGGCTCACTTGGTTAATCCTCAGACATGAATGTGGGAGTTATTCATATTTTTTACTCTTGTGATTTGCCCTTGTGGAAACTCTGACTTACATCAATCTTTTCTATGCACATATGATAATCTTCTGCCCCCAATTTCATGTTGCACAATTGACTCATTCTTTATCTTTTATTTATGAGCTTAGAGTAGATATTACATTACTGACTTTATTCCTAAAAAATATAATTTTGTTATTTTTCCATTTTCCCATGACTAAAAATTAATAAAATATTATTTGAAAATGTAGAACATTGTATTGTAAAATACAGAAAAGTAAGTGTTAAAAAGTATGATTGGCAAACATTATCAACATTATAAAAGCATAGTATGCAAACTAGAATTAACAAAAATTGTATAAATTTTGGCTAAATCTTTCCCATTGATATAAATATAATTGGGCAGTTGTATGGCTAATGGAGATAGAAGACAGTATTAATTCTAATACATAAAAATGTACAATACAGTCAGTTCAGAGAAAGTTAGGTCAGTTTCCTTTAAACTTGCTTATTTGTACTAATTTGTCATAATAGCACTGAATTTGCTGCTTAGTGCAGTGGAGCATTTGCTCATCCCATTAATTCTTGTTCTTTGACCTTGGTATGCATGCATCATACTTCCAAACACTCCCCTATGTCACATCTCTTTGATGTTCTGGATTCCATCTTCTTTTTATGGTTTAGTTATGTTTTAGATTCTCTTCTTGGTACATGCAATGTGGTAATATGTGATAGAACATACTTTCCTGCATTCCTATCTCCAAAGATAATTTGAGAGGCTGGATTTTCATCTCTCTAGGAAACCATGTTTATAAACTTCTTCTTGTCTCTTGTTTTGCATGTATAGTTCTTCCTGCTATTTAAAAGAGGCTGATGTAATTTCCGAAGAACAATGTCCTTCATTTGTCACAAATACATATGTTACCAGAATGAATTGTGAACATTTCATCTGTATGTTAGAGTCTTAATCAGCCAGAATGCCAGTACCCCAGATTACTTTAAATTGAAATTGATGCCACATTAGTCTTGGATAAGGTTATAAAGTTTACTCTAGGGGTAATCACTGAAACAGTCATTCATATGCTACTTGGACTCTGAAAATTTTGTAGAAATATTTGAAGTGGATTATAATATAAATGTTCAGATGTAATAAAACTGTTAAAGCTAAAATAATTGAATCTAGCTAATGTATCAACTATGTTAAAACTCACAACCAGTTTTCTAGGAACTCAGGACAAAATGGAATCATTCAGGGCGGAAGGGACTGGAAAAAAAATCTGTGTACAGCATTTATATGTGTAAGTTTATATATGGTAAGAGAAGATAATTTATATTTTACTAAGGGCTCTAGTATTTAAACCAGAAACTCCCAAAAATGAAATTTTATTTGATAGGTACTTCTTAGAACCCTGTATTGAAAATATTTTGAGGTTAAGTTTGACGACAGCAGAAGCAATAGCATATCTGATAAATAATGTCTACCATGAGCTCATGCCTCTTAGTTGCAAATCATAAGTCAGCCCACCAATTTGCTTCATATATAAGAAAATCATACTCAGTTGATGATATACATTTTCCATGATCACATATTAAATTCTATTTGATTTAGCAAATCAACAAAAAGTGATATTGTTACCTAGAGATTATGGAAAAGCTAAAATTTATAAAGTATTATATTACTCTAATTTCCTAAAAATTAAGGTAACAAGCATTGTATTATAGACTAGATAAAGAAAAATTTAATGCAAATAGAGAAATTTCATGTGGGAGAAGATTTTCTTGAGAATTTTAAAAGCATTTGAATATAAAAAAGCTAACTGCTATGCCTGGTTAGTCTATTATCTCCCATATTGACTTGAATATAGTAGACCATCAATATGTTTGCTCCAGTGACCATTGGTTATTGAAAAAGAAGTAAAACATGAGGTAGACAATGAAATATAGGTATCTGCATTAATAGAGTAGAAATTGGGAGAGAAGATAACTATCAGATATTGCTTTACAAAGGACTTTGCTTATTTTTTTCCAAATGTGTATTTATTTGAAAGGTAGAGAATCACAGAGAGAGAAAGAGATCTTCCATCTGCTGCTTCACTGCCTAAATGGCCACAATGGCCAGGGCAGGGCTGGGACAGATGGAAGCCAGGAGCATCTATCTGAGTTTCCCAAGTTGGTGGCATAAATCCAACTACTTGGATGATCTTCTGCTGCTTTCCCAGGCTCATTAACAGGGAGTTGGATTGGAAGTTGAGCATCCAGGACATGAATCAGATTTTAAATCGGATGTTAACATTACAGGGAGTGGCTTAACCTGCTGAGCCATAACGTTGGCCTCTTGCTTCCTTTCTATCTCTCATGTTGCCCAATATTTAATATCGAAGAATCTAGTGCCTTTTTTTCTTATCTCTGCTACAGATTAGCATTTCTTCATTTTCAGTTCCTTATACAAACAAACATAGGTCTCTAAACATGTTGGGTGGAGGGAGAAATGGTAGAATAAGGAGAGCGGATAATTTTTATCCAGTAAGTTCGCTACAAGTCTCTGGGTTACAGGCCTTATCAGTGGCCAAACTGCTGCATCTAGAGGCACTTCCCAGTGGAACAAACACAGAGAACAATCACAGAATTTGGTTTGGAATCAACGGTCTTTCAGCAGAAGCTGTTGAGCGTTGAGGTAAGGTCACGACCAGCTGCGAGGGTTAGGGACGGTGGGTCAGACTACTGGATATTCTCTCTCAAGCTTACTGTTACTTTCCTTTCATTTTTTATTGTAACTTTTACATAAAAATGTATATTTGTAGGATAACATGTTTCAGTATATGTGTACATTGTTTCAGTATATGTGTACATTGTAATATCCAATCAGGCTAGACATATCTATGTCCTCAAACATTTCTTCTTGGTGTAAACTTTCAAAAATTCTTGCTCTTAGTTTTTTGTTGTTATTAGAAAAATATCAAGTACATTATCATTATCTACAGTTACCCTATTGTGTGATGGAACATCGGAGCGTTTTACTCCTATTCAACTATCAGTTAAGTGATCTTTCCCTATCACTCCTCCTTGCTACTCTCTCCAGCATCTGATAACTGCCATTCTATTCTCAATTTCTATGAGATAAACGTTTTTGGATTATACCTGTGAGTGAGATCATGAAGTGCCTGCCTTACTGTGCTTGGTTTATTTCACTTAACAGAATGACCTTCTTTTCAGGTAGTTAGAAAGATAATTTTATGGAAATAAAAAGCAGCTTGTTTATTTTTTTGACTCATAGACTGTAAAACTGTTTCAGTTGGCTACTAATTAACACTATCTTGCTTAGTCTAATGTGATTTTTCTCCGTATGTGTTCACATGGCTCTGAGAGAAGGTTGCCTAGCATGCTGTCCTCCCTCCTCATAGGCCATTCCATTTGCATTATGAATTGGACCTCCCTCACTGCTTCCCAAATCAGCTTTCCCCGGCCGCAGCTTCCTAATTACTCAGAGTCTGTCATGAGGAAGCTCAACATCATGACCTAGAAGCTCTTCTCTAGATATGAATCCCAAGCTTGTAATTTTGACTGGCAGACCTGAGTAACATTAGGATTTCAAGTTTAATTTCATATGAAGTGGAGGCTTAGACCAGTGGTTAGGGTGCCTGCATCCCACAGTGAAGTTCCTGGGTTTAATTCCTAGATCAGCCCCTGACTCCAGTTTCCAGTCATTGCAGAACCTAGGAGGCAGCAGTAATGGTTCAAATAATTGAGTCTCTTACAACCACATAGGAAACCCTAATGGAGTTAGAGATTCCTGGCATCACCTCTGGCCTTGCCTCAGTCCAGCCCCAACTAGTACGGGCATTTGGGGACTAAACCAACAATGGAAGTGCTCTATCTACCTCTCTTTCTTTCTACCTCTCAAATAAATAACTTTTCAAAAAGTGAAAAACTACTACTTAAAGACATATAAATATAATGTGAAGGGATGGAGAAGATATTTTAAAAGGTAGTAATTAAAATATTATCTTAAACTTTTACATTGCATTATTGTAGTGGTCTGATAATTATTCATTTATTATCTTAGAATATTAACTTCCAGTGAAGTCAAATCTTATTAGTTTTCAGTATAATAAACCAACATAAAATGTAATTGTACATGTAATTATTACATCAATGAGCATGTTACAAAGGTAGATACTAGTATAAAATAGTCATGTCATAAAAGTTTTACTATGGAGAATAGAGAATCTCCTTTATGTAAAGTACTGTGCTCACTTAGTGGACATAACCCTGGCAGTCCAAGCAATATTGAAAACCTCTCAATTCAATTACTAAAACACTCAATGGGATGCCCTTTATTACAAAGAAAAAATATAGACTAGAATAAGCAAGATAGAGAGTTAATTAGTAGCCAACTGAAAGGTTTTCCAGTGTATAAATCAAAACAATAAATAAGCTGATATTTTGCTTCCATAAATAATTTAAAATAGTCTAAGAGCCAAACAAATTTACTCAGAATAATATAAATATGAACAGAGATGACTAGGTAGTTTAAATGGCTTTAGCAGCATATAAATGATTTTAATATTTTAAGCAAACACTCTTTTCTTAATCAAAAAGTCTGTCTTGACCAGTGGATGTTTAGAATGAAATTTGTCTCCATATTTCACAGCAATAATCATGTTTCTATGTCTTGATTGACCTTGTGGAAACAAGACTTTGGTTTTTTTTTACTTTATAGAAAAACAAACATCTGTAAGTAAAGTTTAATGAGTATCATTGTTGGAATTTGAGTAAAAACTAAAGCTGAAAGAGAGTTTGTTGTATTTTGAAGTTGTATTTTGAAGTAAACTATTAATAATTCTATCTGATAGAATTAAGGAGACAATGATCCAACATGGGAAGCGGGATACACAGCAGACTCAAAGAATGGCAGATGTCCTAAACAGCACTCTGTTCTCAGAGTCAGCCCTTAAGGCACTCAGATCTGGCTGAAGAGCCCATGAAAGTATTTTAGGCAGGGAAAGCCAAGACACTCTGGCAAAATAAAACAAAAACAAAATCAAAAACAAACAAAAAAAAAACTAAATGAAAGATCTCTGTAAGATCCCAATGGAAAGAACGGGCCATCAAAGAAGGAGGTACCTGTCTCTGAAGGGAGGAGAGAACTTCCACTTTGACTATGACCTCGTTTAAATAAGATTGGAGTCAGCCAACTCAAAAGGCTTCCATAGCCTTGGCAGCTCATGACAAGAGCCTAGGGTGATTACTGATGCCATAAACAAGAGTGTCAATTTGTTAAGTCAACAACAGTAGTCACTGTGCACTTACTCCTCATGTAGGATCTCTGTCCTTAATGTGTTGTACAATGTGAATTAATGCTATAACTAGTACTCAAACAGTATTTTACACTTTGTGTTTCTGCGTAGGTGCAAACTGTTGAAATCTTTACTTATTTTATACTAAATTGATCTTCTGTATATGAAGATAATTGAAATGAATCTTGATGCGAATGGAATGGGAGAGGGAGTGGGCAATGGGAGGGTTGTGGGTGGGAGGGAAGTTATGGAGGGGAAAAAGCCATTGTAACCAATAAACTGTACTTTGGAAATTTATATATATTAAATAAAAATTTAAAAAAAAATTCAAAAGAGGCCAGTGTTATGGCTCAGTGGGTTAAGCCACTGCCTACAGTGCCAGTATCCTGTGTGAGCCCTGGTTCAAGTCCCAGCTGCTCCATTTCTGAACCAGCACCCTGCTAATGTGTCTCAGAAAGAATCGGAAGATGACTCAAGGCCTTAGGCCTTGCCATCAGTGGGATACCTGGATGAGGTTCTTGGTTCCTATCTTAGGCCTGGGCTAACCCTGGCCATTGCTGCCATTTGGGGAGTGAAACAGTGAATGGAATATCTCTTTCTTTTTCTAGGTCACTCTCTCTCTGTTGCTTTGCCTCTTTCTCTGTGCCTTTCAAATAAAGAATTCTTTAAAAACTAATTCAATATACACCATTTTTAGTCATTGTTAGATAAAATACAAACAATGCATTTTAATTCAACTGAAAACAATTGAGTTGTATACAGGACTAATAGATATGGCATTTTTTTCAATTGTGTGATAAGACAAAAAAAAGGAAAAACAAAATTTTGCATTTCAATATAACTTAAATAACAAATATTTTCATATACCTAGGAAAAATGATTGCTTTTCTCAGCTGGAAGCCCAGCTTAAATAAACCTATTTTCTAGGGTAGATTTGATTAAGAGAATTTATTTGATTTCTAGAAGACATGAGAGTATAGGCAACACACAAAGAACCTTTACTGTGTTTCCTCTTTTGCTGGTTTTTTTTTTTTTTTTTCCTACGTAAAACCATCTTTAGACACAGAAATAATTGTCGAGGCCGGTGACGCGGCTCACTAGGCTAATCCTCCGCCTTGCGGCGCCGGCGCACTGGGTTCTAGTCCCGGTTGGGGCGCCGGATTCTGTCCCAGTTGCCCCTCTTCCAGGCCAGCTCTCTGCTGTGGCCAGGGAGGGCAGTGGAGGATGGCCCAAGTGCTTGGGCCCTGCACCCCATGGGAGACCAGGGTAAGTACCTGGCTCCTGCCATCGGATCAGTGCAGTGCGCTGGCCGCAGCGTGCCAGCTGCGGCGGCCATTGGAGGGTGAACCAACGGCAAAGGAAGACCTTTCTCTCTGTCTCTCTCTCTCTCACTGTCCACTCTGCCTGTCAAAAAAAAAAAAAAAAAAAAAAGAAAGAAAGAAAGAAAGAAAAGAAAAGAAATAATTGTCCAGTCTGTTTTATATCCTCCCAGCATGATACCAAGATATCCTCCTCAATAATCTTAATTTGCTTCAAATGCTCTGTTATTAATGATATTATTATTATTTCCCCTTAAGAGTTTAGGGAGATTCCTGTAACTGATTAACTGCCTTCCTTTCCCCCCAGCTTGTGATTTCTTAAAGATTAGTGTGCCCCGGTGGCCACTTTGTTTTCCACACAGAATTTCTGTGCTATTGGAACAAATGTGCTTTGTAAACATGCTTCAAAATGTTGCTGTAGAATCTCCCCTTGTCGTTCAACAAGTCTGTGTTCCTATCCAAAATGTTATATTCCTTTTAATTAGGAAGCTTAAATAATTACATTTGATAACCAATAAGCCTTATAACCCATAATTAAATTTAATAGTTTTAAAATTGTATCTTACTAGATTAAAAAATTGTCATATTTGGATAAGAATCATCCAATATCAGTTATTTTATGCTTGTAGTTTTCTTCATGTAATCATGTAGTCTTGGTTATGTCCTCCCAGTACAACACCAAATAATGTCCTTTGAGTTATTGTTTGCTATAAAATTTTATTCATTTTATACTTTGATTTAATTTTACCATGTGAAAAGCAGAATAACAGTCACAGGCTTGGATTTATGAATCAAATACATAAGGTTTCAAAGTATAGCAAGTCACTTATTAGCTAGATCTCAATTTTTTCTTTTTAAAATTAGGGATATTAACAGTATACACTGTCTTAAATACCTGTAAATGTTAAAGGAATTAATGCACCCATAGTGTTATTATAGAACAAGTACTCAAAAGATGTAAGTGGAAGCTATTACTATTAACATCGGATTTAATTAATATCTTTATTATCTTTCCCTTTTTCTCTTGACTAGTGCCATTCATTTATATGAATTGCTCTTGAATTCCTAGCCTATTGTTTCATATTTTATGTCATTTGACAGTATGAACATAATGAGTTTTAAGGAGTAAAGAATTATCTCCCTTTTGCAAACAAGAAAATCAAAATATGTGATTTACTTTTTGAAAATCGCACAGCTAGTAAAAGGCTCAGCCAAGACAGACACTCACTGATCTTTTCACAATGCTAGCTTTTAGAAGGTCATTTTGTTGAAATGAAAGATATCTAGAACTAACTGATGTTGAATATCAATTGCTTATTGCTTCTGTATTGTTCTGCGTGCTCAATGACTTAATGCGGGATGCCCAGCATAAGAAAAGTGGGCGGGGGATAATTGTACCTCCATGATAGGCTTCACAAACTCCATAAAGATGGGAAGACCCAATTCTCAGAAAATTGAACTTAGTAAATACTTCCTGAAATTAATGGTCTCCCACTTCCTTGTGAGACGCGTAGTCCCCAGACAGCTGAGACGCACCAATAAAATGCTCAAATTTAGGTAATTGCCATATAAAGAATAAGGAACTAGCATACATGTGCAATGACGGATGTACTTGTTTACTCAAGCGTACAAAAACACTGAGAAGGAGAGAGGCGGGACTTCTCACCGCTACACTGCACTATGTTGTATGTGTTGGTGGGAGCCCCGGCTAGCTGGCAATAAAATAGTACATCCTCTTGCCCGTGCATCTGTGACTGTCTTTTGTGGGTTAATTGGGAAAAGTCTCAGACCCATAACTCAACAGTTTTAAATGGATATTTCTGGGCAGACAGCATTCCAACATTGGTGGCATTGGGTTAATATTATCATTCAGAAGGTTGTCTTTTTCTCACATTTTACAAATGTACATAATTTTATTAACTTAGCAATTAATATGTGCCCCATACTAAATGGCATATGTGTCTCCTATGTACATAAAAATTCCATGAAGTCGGTTCTTTAATTATCCTCCCATTACAGATAGGAAAACTGGTGCAGTGGTTAAGTCACCGCCTGGGATGCAAGCACCTCGTATTGGAGACCCTGTTCTGTCCCAGCTCCACTTCAGATCCAGCTTCCTGCTAATCTGCATGTTGGAAGACAGCAGGTGATAGTTGAATTATTTAGGCCCCTGCCACTCACATGAGAGATCTTGATGGAAATCCAGATTCCTGGCTTTGGCCTGCTGCTGCCATAACAGTTGGGAGGACTTGGAGAGTGAACCAGAGGATAGAAGATCTCTCTGTCTACATATTTCTCTCTCTCTCTCTCTCTCTCTTCTCCCTTTTATTCTTTCCTTTGGTTTCTCTGCCTTCAAATTTAAGAAAGACATTTTTAGAAATAAAACAAAGCTGGTACGTGGTCAGGATTTGACAGGAAGCAGTTCACCTCCAGAGCCTGTGGTCTTAACCACAAATTAAACTGAAAACATCCCTTCCTTTCAACTTTCCTTGACCCTGAGTAGTGAGTTTCAACATGTCATGTTGTTTCCAGAAACAGAAACAAAAATTTAATGTGCTGAATAGAAATAATTTCCTAGGAGATTTTCATTCTCACTCATAACTGGCAACATAATTTGGAGAGCCCAGTGCAAAAAAATAAATGAATAAATAAATTAAAAAAATACCAGGCCACTTGTTTAAAAAAAAGTGAATCATGATGAATTTCACTTAAGAATGTGAGAGTAGAGCATTAAATCCACTGCGTGACCCTTTGGAATTGAGACTCTGTGAGACTATTTGGGGAGTAAGTTCATGACCTGACCAGCCATGAGTATGGCCCTGTCCCCGTGCAATTATCCTTCTGTGGATCTGCATTAAGAATTATGGTATGAAAAGAATAAAAGTACTGGGTATCTTTTATTAAACCTGTCTCTGAATCTGACTTTCAACTGAGAGTATCCTGAGGCATTGAGACCCTCAGTGAAGTAGAACCTGGGAGGGAAGCAAGCTACCAGACCCCAAGCCAGAGTAGTTGTACTATGAAAAAGGAGAAGTCTAAAACAACGTTTGTCTTATCAGTGCAGAAGGAGATGAAAGTCAGGATGTGGGGAGAAGAAAGAGGAAGCTCTGGGGAAGTCCCATCACTCCACAAAGAGGAATTTGTCCATGTCTTCCATCAGAATGGGAGTAGAAACTGGTGAAATATTTCAAGTCCCTTTGTTGTTTAAAGAAAGTCCATGTTAACTTATGTCAAAATTAACATCCCTGGTTCTGGTTACTCAAATTCTCTTTGCCCTTTGAAATAATATTTTAATTTTTCTTCCCTCTGATAGTATAAAAGAACTACATTTCTGAAAAAGACCTGTTATTAATCCTTCCATCTTGCATCAAGGGTATGGTCAATCTTGCAGGTAGTCAAACATTAGAGAAGGTACTTTTAAAGAATCAAAGTATAAAACCTGCAGCCCCTTTTCTTCCTGATTCTGTGACATTGAAAAGTTAATTTTCTTTTCTAAACCTCTCTTAGCCTCAGATCTTAAATTTGTAAACTGAGAAAATGTTTAAAGTAATAACAACTTCCAAAGATGATTATGCACTTTCAATACATAAAAATGCTTAGTGCAAAACCTAGCAAATCATGAGAATTCAATGAATTTCAGAGATGTTACTTCATATAAATGTAAACATTTTATGTATAAATATGTATACATATAAATACACTTGTATTTTAGACATGTACATGCTTCATGTAATATATATATACATATATGTATTTGTGTATGCATAGCTATTTGGAAGTTTCTGAATTGTAGGTTGAAATTTGGAGAAGGGGAAACACTCAGCTAGCAGCATGACTGTAATGAAGCTTCATTCTGGATTTCCATCTGTCCCTGCTAATTCAACATTCAGCTTATATGGCATGCAAATGGAATTTCTACTGCCTATGGAGTCAGGGACTTCCTCAACATAATCCCTTTGCTTCAAATCAAACAGACTGAGTGGTTTACTTGAGTATAAATCTACTATGATCCTCAGAAAAAGCCAGGCGTGCTTCCTCTCTGAAACATGTTGCTGTGCTTCCAGGGCTATTCAGAGCTTCACTTGGGATGTGTAAATTTCCACCCTTAGAGGTTATCTCACTTACACAGCACCTCTCTCCCTAATCCCTAGCCACTGGTGTATTATTTATGTGTAATCCCAGAAAAGAAAATGGGAAAAACCTAAAGCTCTCCTACCCCTTTGCTAGTACACTCACAGAGCATAAATCCAGATCTCTCTCCAAAATTTTAGCTTTATGGTTCCAACAGCGGTTTAATTAGTGTATGCCTATACAGAAATCACAAAAAAATGTGTTTGAAAAAAATGATGAAGCCGGCACCGTGGCTCACTAGGTTTATCCTCCGCCCGCAGCGCTGGAACCCCGGGTTCTAGTCCCAGTTGGGGCGCCAGATTCTGTCCCGGTTGCTCATCTTCCAGTCCAGCTCTCTGCTGTGGCCCGGGGGGGCAGTGGAGGATGGCCCAAGTGCTTGGGTCCCTGCACCCAATGGGAGACCAGGAGGAAGCACCTGGCTCCTGGCTTCGGATCAGCACGGTGCGCCGGCCGTAGCGGCCATTTGGGGGATGAACCAACGGTAAAGGAAGACCTTTCTCACTGTCTCGCAACTGTATACCCAGCATAAACAGTGTTTATCCTTTCTTATATCTACATGTGCAAATAAATATGAAAATAAGGAATACTTCTCTGTTGTTTTGGAGGTAGATTAAATTACTTTGACATTATTCTTTTTAAACCTTTTTGTTAACAGCGTTTTCTACAAAACAAGTCTTTTATTTTCTCTCTCACTTTGCAGAAGTTCCCCTACATTCACATTGCTGACTTGGACCTTTACTGAGTAAATATTCCTGGACTTCTGAATTGTTCATCTTAGCTACATGATATGCAAATCAGACTGCACGAAACCATGTGCAGCAGCACAGCCCTGGGTCACATGCTGTATCCAGTTGCTGGCAGAGCTTCTGTCCAGGGAGCAGATCTGCAACAGAATGGTGAGTAAACTTTGCTGCATCTCATGTCTCTCACACACATAAAATAGCATCAGACTTCCTGTTGGGGCTTCTTTAACAAGTGGCCACAGAGCATTTAAAGTTTAAAGTTATTTAAAGCATTTAAAGTGATTAAAGCATTTAAAGTTTAAGTGAACTGTTCACAAGTAAATGTGAAACAGAACAAGAAGGTAAAAAGTTGTAGAATTTTTACCTGTTTTCTACCAAATTTAATATCTAGTATAATTAACAAATATTGTTTACTTAAAGGGATCTATTATATTTGCTAAGGTCTCAGTACCTTTGCTATTTCAACAAAAATGATAATTGAATTTACTTAAATAAATATAACCATTTACAGAAAAAAATAGAGTTCCTATCATGTGGAACAAACATATAGAAGATTTCCAGCTATAAAAAATAATGTACTATAGAGACTAAAACTTAAGGCTTTCTTTTAGCGTTTATGTGTGTGAAAGTGAAATGATCTAAAAATGTAATTTTCTAAATAAAAATGGAAAATTGCAGAAACCATTGCTCTTCTGCCTTCATGACCCTTCTTTAACTTATGAGATATTCTTAAAGAAATTAATAGCACAGTTTTATACCATGTTATAACTGTTAATATCTTTGTTTCTGGTGTAATTTATGGAATATGTAAAAATGAAGTTATCAATATTGTATCTTTTATTATATGAATATATATTTTGATTTATATGGCTTTGTATCCAAGAAATTACTTTTTAAAACTCTATATATTATATGTAAATTTGTCTTAAAGTAGCAGTTAAAAATGAAAATATCACAAGCTTTCTATTTGTTATGACTTTAAGAAAATGATTTTTAAAACTAAGGAATTATCAAACATATATGTATACTAAATTTAGGCTTCAAAAATGTACATTTTCAAAAGGTTGGATCTACTTAAAGTACAAGAAACAGTTTTCTCAAATTAAAAATGAGTACTACTGATCTGTCCATATGAGTAGATTAAATAAAATTCTAACAGTCTTAGATATATTTTTGGACTGTGAACTAATGATTTCACTTTAATTAGCAATATCTTTATTTCAGAAAAACAAAACATGTTAAAGTGATGCATTCAAATCTATGAGAATCTATTTATCACTACTTCCATTTCCTAAAAATTAAGACTGCACCCACAAGAAAGTGAAGCAAGAATATTAGTTTTTCATGAGAGAATTTCCCCTTCGTTTGGGAGCTTTGCTTCCTTCATCAGTTTTTAGAATTACTATGGCCAATCTAAAAACACACTGGACTACAAGTATCACTCAGTTTGGAATATGACTCTCAAATTGTGGGTCCTGCTGACAAACTGGCCTGAAAATAATGACTTCATAAAACTGTAATTTATTAACATTATGGATTTAGTAATAAATTTTAGGAATGAAACTAATATATCAAAGACACAGATCATAAAGTATCATAAAAAGCGTATCATTTTTAAAAATATAAATCCAAATAAATATTACAGTATTGAAGAGATTCCCCAAATTAGGAATGATTGATCTGCAGACTTTTTTTTTCTTGTTTTTGCCTATTTGCATCTTCCAAGTGTTACACAATTAACACGTATTTGGTAGTTCAGTTTCTAAGACTAATTCAAAAATAATGAAGCAATAACTCTAAGAGAAGTAAGGCAAAGGTGATTACTTAGTCTTCGTTTTCTTTAGCCCAGCCCTCATAGTGTCTCCCTCTACCACTCCCTCAATCTCCAACACCTTTGGAATAACAGTGACTTCTCAGCAGTCACTGCTTCTCTGAGTGGTGGCCATTGGTGACCGGGCTTCTCCTCCCATGGCAGTCAAATCTCTCTGCTCTTACATGAGCTTCAGAAACCACTGAGAAGTCAGTGCTTACCAGGCAGTAAATAAAGGTTATGACCAAAAAGAGAGTATACTCAAAAATGAGTTTCTGGTCTCTTGGAAATTTTCTTTTTTTTAACTTTTATTTAATAAATATAAATTTCCAAAGTACAGCTTTTGCATTACAGTGGCTTCCCCTCACCCGCCTCATAACCTCCCTCCCACCCGCAACCCTCCCAAATCCTGCTCCCTCTCCCTTCCCATTCACATCAACATAAATTTTCAATTATCTTTATATACAGAAGATCAATTCAGTATATAATAAGTAAAGATTTCAACAGTTTGCACCCACACAGAAACACAAAGTGTAAAGTACTGCTTGAGTACTAGTTATACTGCTAATTTTTCTACTGTTAAAATTTTCATTCCAGTGTGTGCAACAGCTTTTTGATTGCCCTCAAAATAACAAATGTTGAGTAACTGCAACATCGAAATCTTGGGCAAAGAAATATTAGGTCACAAATAGTCTATGAGTGATGATAGGAGGGAAACAAGGAGATTGTTGTGTCACAGAGGGCAGGAAAGAGTGCTTCTAGGAGATTGAAAGTGTCTGAGAATAGTAATAGTAAAAAACTCATAACATTTAAAAATTTCCACTGATTGAAAATGTAAAGTCTGTTACCTTTTTAAAGTCCATTTCCTTTTTTGCTGTATTCCTATGAATTTAAAATCCTTAATATTATCAAGTGCATGCTGAATTTCATGAAAACAAAAGATATGAAGTCCAGACAAACTGAGAAATGACACAATATAATCTATTTGGAATCTCTATATCTTTCTAGAATTTCTTATATTTATTAATATCAGATGTAAATTCTTCATTAAATGCCTTCTTTTATAAATTGATCATAAATTGAATCTTTCTTTGTATACATTTCTCTTAAATCACAGCTTCCAACAACTCAAATTGTCAATTTTCTACAATATAGATACTGTCCACTTTTATAATGAAATATAGCAGTGGGCTTAATTTAGTGGACTTATAACTAACTTATCTGACTGTGGAGGAAATATTTATAAAGATGGTTTATAAACAATCAGGTGTTTATATTCCCGTCTTCACTCAACAAGCACAGACCATCTGCTGTCTTCTAGTAACTATGCCAGATGTAGAAGATAAACAATGAGTAAACAAACTTGAGAAAAATACTATAAAGGATTTCAGCACACATACAATGAGAACATAACATGGAAACCCTGTAGTTTAGTCTGTGGATCAGAGGATCTACCTTGGGAAATCTACACTTGGACTGAGTCCTAAAAGAAGCAAAGGTTAAAAGTGTGTGATGAGCCAGAGTCACAGGAGGAAAATAGCAGTGAAAAAACAGACAGAAGGGATGCATATAATGAAGACATTAAAAGAACAGGAAGAAAAAAAGAAGAGCATGAAAAATAATGCCAATTGAAGTTCAAGTGAAACACAAAGGGACCACCAGATCATGCAGCTGTGAACTCACCATTAAAGATTTGGACTTAAGTCCTCAACTGTGGGAAATCATTCAAGGCTTTTTGCCCCAGAAACCTTTTCTTTAAGGTATACAAACTTCATGCATTTCATAAATACAAATTTAGGAACATAGTGATTCTTCCCACTCTACCTGCTCTCCCACCCACACTTCCACTCTTCTCCTATTCTCACTCTTATTGTTGACTAAGATCTATTTTCAACTAACTTTATATACATAAGAGTAACCCTATATTACATAAAGAGTTCAACAAATAGTATGACTTAAAAAACTGTTCATTTAAGGCTTTTAATCAAAGAGAGCATTATGATCAGATTTGGAGCTGTATTTTTTCAAAATTGTTGGTTACAGTGACCAACAAATTGAACAAGAACTAGAAAAGATGTGAGGAAATAAGAGGAAGGTATGGCATAGTCCAAGGCAGAGATGATGAAGGCCTGGACTAGATTAATGGCAAAGGATATGGAACAATAATGATGGATTTGAGAAATATCCAGACATTACAGTCAATAAGAGCTGGGATTTATTCATTGTTAATGATCTCAAGCATATTTTTGAGATTTCTGAGACCAAAATTTAGGTAGGTAACAGATCCACATATTGAATTAGCTAGAAGTGCAATAGAATTAGTAAAAAAAAAAAGCTAGAGAGGTTAGTATAAGGTATCTGGAGGCAGAGATGCCAATAAAAATCAATCAACAGCAGTTATGAATTACTAAGACTTATAAGACATCTAGGCTAGGCTGGAAAAAAGAGTTGTTGATAATATCAATGATCATTAAAGCTCAAAAAAGGATGAGGTCATGAGATCATCCAGGTAGTGTTTGGAGGAATAATGAGCACAGAATTAATATTTAAGAAACTGAACATTTAACATTTGAATCTCAGAAATGCCTGCATGGGAACAGCTGAGAAGAAAAAAAGAAAACTCAGACAGTGTCGTTTCACAGACAGAAGCAAAAGTGTTTTAGAAGTCATAAAGTGAAAAGCAGATGAGAAGTGAAATAAGATTACTGAAAAATGACTATTGGATAATGTGGAGGTAATTTTGAGGGTGCAGTGAGTCGGAACCCAAATTGGTGTAGGTTGAAAAATCAATGACAGAATTTCAAAAAACAGTTAATGAGATAGCTCTTTCCAGAAATGAAGCTATGAGGATGAACAACACATGTGAAACTAAAGAGATTTATTTCTGTTCCCTAGATCTTTTAAAACTTTCTATGAATAATAATGTTACATATTTATAGGATACAATGTAATACTTCAATGTATACATGCAATGCATACTGCTCAAAACATGATAATATTTTCCCTTCTTTGACATAATTTTATTATTAGAGGATTGAAGCTTCTTTCTTCAATCGTTCATATGGTATGTACTGGTTTATTATGAACTATAGTCTTCCCACTAAGCTTTGTAACACTAGAAACTTATTTCTTCAATCCAACTCTGGTTTGGTAGCCAAAGCTGAATTCCCTCTATCCTCTCTACCCTCCAAGCCTCTACCAGTTACTATTTTGTGTACAGATTGAATGTTTTAGCTGCCATATAGAAGGGAGAAACGTGCTATTTGTCTTTCTCTGCTTGGCTTATTTCACTTAACATTATGTCCTCTCATTTAGTCCACTTTGCTGCAAATGACAGTATTTCTTTTTAAGGATGAATTGCATACCATTGTGTATGTATACATACATATGATGTATACATGCATATGATGCATACATATGATAGATACCTTGATTGGTTCCATACATTGGTTATTGGAAATAGTGCTATAATAAACATGGTAGAGCAGGTGTCTCTTTGCTATGAGTTCATGTATTTTGTATATACACCCATGTAGTAGGATTGCTATATTGCATGCATGGCAGTTCCATTTCTAGTTTTTACAGAAATACCATACTCTTTCCAATGTGACTGTAGTAACATACATTATCATCAAAAATGTGTAAGAGTTCCCCCTTCTCCACATTCTCACTGGAAATTATTACTCTTTTTCATAACAGCCATTTTAACAGGGGTAAGGTGACACCTCATTGTAAACATTTTTTACACTTCCCTGAGAGCCAATGACAGTGAGCATTTTTTCTTACATATATCAGTCATTTGTGTTCCTTCTTTTGAAAATTGTCTATTCATGGCTTTTGCCCATTTTTTAATTGGATAGGTTATTTTATTTTGTTGAATTTATTGAGTTTCTGATATACTCTGAATATTGACCCTTGTCAGATAAGTAGCTCGCAAACAGTTTCTCCCATTTTATTGGATGTCGTTTCACTCTACTGATTGCTTCCTGTGCTGTGAAGAAGCATCTGAGCTTCATATAAACCAATTTGCCTAGGATGGCATTGGTATTTCGATAGGGATTGCATTGAATTTGTAGATAATTTTAGGTAGTATAAAAATGTTGATACTAATTTTTCCAGTCCATAAACAAGGAATATCTACTCATTAATTTTGTGTCAGCTTTATGATTTCTTTAATCAATGTTTTATAGCTTTCATTATGGTGCATGGTGCTCTTTCACTTTTTTAGTTAAATTTATTCCTAAATATTTATTTTTCTTTAGCTATTATTAATAGAGTTTCTTGTAATCTTCTTGTATCAAGATAATTATTGCTATATAAAATCTTACTTTTTGTGTGTTGTACAATGTGAATTAATGCTATAACTAGTACGCAAACAGTACTTTACACTTTGTGTTTCAGTGTGGGCGCAAACTGTTGAAATCTTTACTTAATTTATACTTATTTATCTTCTGTATATAAAGAGAATTGAACATGAATCTTTCCGTGAATGGAATAGGAGAGGGAGCAGGAGATGGGAGGGTTGCGGGTGGGAGGGAAGTTGTGGGGGGGGGGGGTGGGCACTGTAATCCAAAAGCTGTACTTTGGAAATTTGTATTTATTAAATAAAAGTTTAAAAAAAGATGAATTCATTTTATTTGAAACAGTTACACACAGATAGAGAGAGAGAGAGAGGGAGGGAGCGAGTAAAAGAGAGGGAGAGAGTTTTCATACACTGATTCACTCCCCGGATGACCACAATTGCCAGGGCTGAGCCAGGCCAAAACAGGGAGTTTCATGCAGGTCTCCCATGTGGGTGGCAAGTGCCCAAGCAGGTAGGCCATCTGCACTACTTTTCCCAGGCCATTAGTAGCTAACTGGATAGCAAGTGAAGCAACTGGGACACTAACCCATGCCTGTGTGGGATGCCTATGTTGCAGGCATCAGTTTTACCTGTTCTTCCACAATGCTGGCCACTGTTGATTGGTTTCTGAATGTTCAATCATCCTTACATGCCTGGAAAAAATTCTACTTGATCATGATATATGAATTTTTAATGTAGTTTTGGATTCAGTTTGCTATTTTATTGAGAATCTTTTCATTTATGTTAATCAAGGATACTGACCTGTAGTTTTCTTTGTGTGTTGTGTCTTTGGTTTTAGTATCAGAATAAAAAGAGTGGCCGGCACCGTGGCTCAACAGGCTAATCCTCTGCCTAGCAGCACCAGCACACCGGGTTCTAGTCCCAGTCGGGGCACCGGATTCTGTCCTGGTTGCCCCTCTTCCAGGCCAGCTCTCTGCTATGGCCCAGGAGTGCAGTGGAGGATGGCCCGAGTCCTTGGGCCCTGCGCCCCATGGGAGACCAGGAGAAGCACCTGGCTCCTGGCTTCGGATCAGCGTGGTGCGCGGGCCACAGTGACCATTGGAGGGTGAATCAACAGTAAAGGAAGACCTTTCTCTCTGTCTCTCTCTCTCTCTCACTGTCCACTCTGTCTGTCAAAAAAAAAAAAAAAAAAAAAAAGAGTTTGCCAAGATTCCATCCTTTTCAATATTTTGAAATTGTTTGAGAACTATTGGAATTAGTTCCTCTGCAAAATTTTTGTAGCACTCAGTTTTAAAACTGCCATGTCCTAGAGTTTAATGGGAGACTTGGTTACTTACTGCTTCAATCTCATTACTTGTTCTTTGTCTGTTTATATTTCCTATATATTCTTGGTTTAATCTTGGGAGACTGGATGTATGTTGGAATTTATCCATTCCTTCAAGGTTTTCCAATTTGTTAGATTTAGTTGCTCATGGCAGTTTCTTACGAATTTGATATTTCTATGATATCAGTTGGGATGTCTTCTACATCATGTCTAATTTTTTTGCTTCTATTTTGTTAGTTATACTAAGATTTCTAAGAGTTTTTAATTTGTTAGATTATTTTATAAATTCTCTGATGCTTTCTGCCTACCTTATTGTTTACTTTTGTGTCTTGGTAGTTTCATGGTCATGATATGGTTGTATTTTCTTTCTCTTTTGTGCACCTGCTTTGTAAGGAATTTCATACTGTAATTATTTTTGTAAGGGTTATGATCTTTTTACTTCTAATGTATAACTTCCTTCAGGATTTCTTATAGGGCTGGTCTGGGGGTCATGAATTACCTCCGTTTTTGCTCCTCTGGGAGAAATATTATCCAATTTTCCTGGAGATAGCATTCTTGGTTGGAAGGGATTTCTTTTTCTCTTTTGAAAACTTGAATTTATCATCTCATTCTCTTCTAGCCAACAGGGTTTGTGGTGACAAGTCTGCTATCAATCAGGCTTATATGTAACTAAATATTTTTCTTTCATTGTCTTTATTTATTTATTTTTTGACAGGCAGAGTGGACAGTGAGAGAAAGAGACAGAGAGAAAGGTCTTCCTTTTGCCATTGGTTCACCCTCCAATGGTCGCCGCGGCCAGCGTGCTGCGGCCAACACCTCGTGCTGATCCGCAGCCAGGAGCCAGGTGCTTCTCCTGGTCTCCCATGGGGTGCAGGGCGCAAGCACTTGGGCCATCCTCCACTGCACTCCTGGGCCATAGCAGAGAGCTGGCCTGGAAGAGGGGCAACCGGGACAGAATCCAGCGCCCCCTGGGACTAGAACCCGGTGTGCTGGCGCTGCTAGGCGGAGGATTAGCCTGTTGAGCCTTGGCATTGGCCTCTTTCATGGTCTTTAGAATCTTCTCCTTGTCCTTAACTTTTAATGATTTGACTTGGAGAATATGTTTCTTGGTTAAGCCTTGAGATCCTTTGACATTCCTTTTTTTTTTTTTTTTTGATTATCCATTTCTCTTCTAAGACTTTGAAAATTTTTGGCTAATATTTTATTAAATAGATCCTCAAAGCCTTTTTCCTTCTCTTCTTCTTTAGGTATCCCTACAATATAAATATCTGTTCATTAAATGATATCCAACATATCTCACAGGAAGACCTTTCTCTCTGTCTCTCTCTCTCACTGTCCACTCTGCCTGACAAAAAAAAAAAAGTTTATGGAGATACTAGTATGACTTTGAAGTGAATGTGTACTTCCAAAAGTGTGGATCTTCAGACTTCGTAAAATTGGGTGTCAGTCATACCCTGGTTTCTCACGGTATTGGCCACTTTTCTGGTGCTGTAGAACACAGAAAGATTTGTCCCTTTGTCTCTTCTGCCAAGTTTGAGTGATAGGGCTGTGGCACTACTAGATGTGACCCTGGAAATGTGTGATGTGGATGGGACTTTCCTCAGGTCCTTGGGGATGAGCCTAGGTAATTATGGGGCTTAAGACACCAGAAGCCCTAGTTCCATCACTGGAAGATGTTAGGAGGACCTCTCCCTGGTCCCATGAGGTAAAAACAGTTCATGCTAGGAACAGTGAGCTGACAGATGTGGACACAAAGCAGTGGAATGCAGGTATGGTGTTGCCTAGGTCTTACTCTGTGGGTTCAGGTGACTGAAATCATTACCATCTTCCATTTAAAATTCTCCAACATTTTACTCTTCCATGTTTTTATATTTATGTACAATTAAGTTACATCATTTATTTGTTTAGTTTCTGATTTGATCCAAAAGATTATAAATTACTTGTAATTAAGGACTGTGTATTACTCACACTATTATCCCTGGTGCCTACCACAACATTTAAAGGTAGTCAATCTAGTTTTGTATGAATGCATTTGTCACTTTCATGGTTATGTGCATTAACATGAATGTATTTTAAATGTACCTCAAAAAGATGTGGAAAATGGAATTACAAGACAAGTTAATTCTGATACAAAATAAATTTGAAATCCAATCACAGTATATTCATAACACATTTTTCAACAAACTTTTTGAAGACTCTTCATACATGAGTGTATGTATTTGTGTGTATGTATTCCTTACTAAAAATAGAATACTATTTTTTAAGATTTATTTATTTACTTGAAAGAGTTACACAGAGAGAGAAGAGGCGGCGGGGAGGGGGGCTTACATCCACTGGTTCACTCTCTAGTTGGCCACAACAGCCAGAGTTGCACTGATCTGAAGCCAGGAGCCAGGAGCTTCTTCCAGATCTCCCACGTGGGTACAGGGGCCCAAGGACTTCTGCCATCTTCTACTGCTTTCCCAGGCCACAGCAGAGAGCTGTATTGGAAGTGGAGCAACAGGGACCTGAACTGGCACCCATATGTGATGTGGGCACTGCAGGCAGCAGCTTTACCCACTGTGCTACAGAGCCCAGCCCAACTACTATTCTTAGTGCATCCTTCAAGTATTACGTTTTATTATTATATACTGCACAGTTTTGTCCCTAGTCACAACCCAATGTTTCATCAACATGTTTTCTCTCTCTTCCTTAGGAACAGAATGAAACTTGCAAAAACTGGCTGGCAGCAGAGGCTTCCCTGGAAAAGTACTACCTTTCCATCTTTTATGGGATTGAGTTGATTTTGGGAATCCTTGGAAATGCAATCGTTGTTTTTGGCTACCTCTTCTGTATGAAGAACTGGAACAGCAGTAACATCTATCTCTTTAATCTCTCCATCTCTGACTTGGCGTTTTTGTGCACCCTCCCCATGCTGATGAGAAGTTATGCCAATGATGACTGGATATACGGAAATGTGCTCTGTATAAGCAACCGATATGTGCTCCACGCCAACCTCTACACCAGCATTCTTTTCCTCACTTTCATCAGCATCGATAGATACTTGCTCATAAAGTATCCTTTCCGAGAACACCTTCTGCAAAAAAAGGAGCTTGCTATTTTAATCTCTTTGGCCATTTGGGTTTTAGTAACCTTAGAGTTATTGCCTATACTCCCTCTTATAAATCCTATCGTAACTGAAAATAACACCCACTGTAATGATTATGCAAGTTCTGGGGAACCTGAATACAACCTCGTTTACAGCATATGTCTGACCTTATTGGGGTTCCTCATTCCTCTGCTGGTGATGTGCTTCTTTTATTACAAGATTGTTCTCTTTCTAAAGCACTGGAGCAGGCAGCTCACCACCGCTTTGCCCCTTGAAAAGCCTCTCAACTTAGTCATCATGGCAGTGGTCATCTTCTCTGTGCTTTTCACGCCCTACCACATCATGAGGAATGTGCGGATTGCTTCACGCCTGGGGAACTGGAAGCAGCACCAGTGTACTCAGGTCGTTATCAACACCCTATACATCGTGACTCGGCCTTTGGCATTTCTGAACAGTGTCATCAACCCTGTCTTCTATTTCCTCATGGGAGATCATTTCAGGGAGATGTTGCTGAACAAATTTAGACAATACTTAAAATTTCTTACATCCTTTAGAAAATGAGCTTATGAACTTGAGTTTTCATTTAGAAAAAAAATTAAGTGCTTGTGAAGCCAATTGTTTTATGCATGCACCTATAAACCAGTTAAGAGTTTATTTTAACTTATAGACATAATTCAAAGAGTATCATGAATCTGACCCTGACTTAAAGACAAGTTATACCCAGAATATATGAAAAGAAGGGGATGATGAGAGGTTTCTTTACTTAACTAGGGAAAGGAGGTGAACTAGCACTGTCTAATGTTTGGGCATGTAAGTCCAAACCTAGGTGCTATAGGAACATCTTGATTAAGGAATAGGAGGTAGACAAAACAACAAATTATCTGTATTGAATCATTGATCAGATTGTTTAAAAAAAAAGCACAAATATTTTGGCACAACTCTCTGCATTATTGTTGTTCATGTAATCCAAAAACTTCATGTGAGAAGTGAAGAGAAGATTAGATGTACACTGTTAAATATTGATTTTAGAAGTTGTGTTCTAAAAAATTAAAAGTAACATGTTCTAAAAAATTAAAAGTAACATGTTATAAAATTTAAAGTAACATTAACAAAGAATAAGAAGGCTATATGGATAATGAGACCAAGATTGTCATGAATCAGGGCCAACTCTAATTTATCAGTCTGTTTATTGTTTATAATAAAATTAATCTTAATTTATGTTAAATAAAACCTAAAGAGATAATTTTCAAAAAGAGGAAATAGAAATATGTTTGAGCTTGGCTATTAAGACATTTAAGTGCAAATGATTTTATCAAAATACTAGAGAGATATAAGAACAGTTGCAAAAATTTCAGACTTATAGAACATCAAAATGCCTGTCAGGAAATACAAAGCAAAACAAAGCAGAATAAAAATGAATACATTATTTTTATGATGATTTTGCCATCTTGTATTTTATTATCACAATTTAACTGCTTTGCTGATATTGATTAAATGCTGAATTATAAAATATATTAATATCATAAAACCAGCAAAGAAGAGGAAGTAAAATGATAACATCCAAAGCATTAGGTTAGGTTTCTCTTTCTCAGGGAAGTATCGCAATTTTTCTGTACTCCTTTTTTGTAAGCCCTGAGATAACTCACAAGGATGACTTTATCTTGGCACGAGCGTCTCACATCTTGAGTAAGGCTTGCTTTCATAGGACATCATGTAAGATCATTGGAAAAAATGTTCTAGATAAAATGTACTTTATATTAGAAAACATAGGAATATCATATACAAATAATAGACATTTCCCTGATAGGTTAATTGGGCACCAATTCATGTCACAAAACAAATGTGGGGTGGGGTGTAGGGAATGGGTGCTGAATTTTAAAGTCAAACAAGTATCAAATAATAATTCACCAATGCAAAACAAGATATAATCATCGCCACAATCTGTATTCCTTTCCTTGGTGTCATTAGTTACAACGAGTAAGGAAAGAGAAGGAAAAAGCAATCATCATGAATGCAGACATACAATTCCATTGTACTTTCTGTTCTGAAATACCCTGGTGGTATTATATACTGCTATTCCAAAATCTCCAAGTTTTCCTGGTTAACATTTTAAAAATACAAACAGCTGACATATTATAAAAACATGTTACAGAGAATTTGTTTTCTTACCTAGTGCTAGGCTTTCAGATATTTTAGTCATTTACCTTTGTCAATAATGCTTTTAGATTCCAATGTAATGTTATAACCATGAAAGGAACTGAAAGAATTTCCGAATTTTTCTCATCAGAAAAGGTCACAGAAAGGGCACTAAGGAATAAGAATTTAGTTATTTCTGAAAAACTGGTAGCATATAATAACTTCAATTTTTGTTTTATGCATGAGTTTTAATTTGCAAAGGTGAAATTAAATTTTCTCTCTTCATCCACTTATCAAAAGCAGTGGCAGAGAGTTATTCATTCTAATAAGGCAGTGAAATGTTTTGTGAAACATAAACTCCTCCACATACCTTGTATTCAAAAAGTCAACAAATATGTACATATAACACATTTTCTAACGTTTATTTGGCTCTCAACTATCATGTGGCAGCTTAATCCTTAACAGATTAAAAATGTCTCCACTTTTAAAACTCTAAGAGCTATTCCATTTATATGAGGTAATTGTGAGAATCACTAACAATAAATTATGGAACTCCTTGCTAGTTTTGTGGTTTTCATAGGCATGAATGCCAGGCCTTTATAATTTGTCTTTTTTGGCCACTGGTGTCTAAACTATTCAGTCCAGCACTCTTCAATCTGGCCCCATCTCAATTTTTCTCACAGGTTATCTCCCGCCACTGGCATCGCAATCCATGCTCTACAACCAGATTGCTGCTCCATTTCATTATTCAGAATTTTCTTCACTTTATTCTAAGCATCTTTCAAGCTTCATCTCATCCTATTTGTCAATCATTGGTAAAACTTTCCCTTAGGTTCTCTTCTCCCCAAATCTAGAAATAAAACTCACTACCATGGAGTTTTCAGACTACTGTGAAGTGCTGTTTTGATGAAATGCATTATTTTTGTGTGTATATATATATATATATATATTATAAAAATATAGATTCCTGTCCATGCTAAGGTCTGTGAATTAAAACAATGACAAATTTTCATTGTCTTCAAAGCACCTAGCAAGATACTTTTTAAATTATGGTCTATTATGAGGGTTGTATTTTGTCCCAGGAAGGCAGTGAAAGCATACTATAATAAACATGCAGGATGAGAATTCAATGTTTAGACCACTTCAATTGAAAATATATGAATATACATATCCACTACGAAGATGATAACTGTCAGCCCTGCATAGTTTACTCTCACTTGTCTCTTTTTTTAAGGTTTATTTATTTATTTATTTTGAAAGAGTTATTGGAGTGGGGAGAGACAGAAAGAGAGAAAGAGAAAGATCTTCCATTCACTGGTTTACTCGCCAGATGGCCAAAATGATGGCCTGGGCTGGGCTGGGCTAGGTCAAAGTCAGTAGCCATAAGCTTCATCCAGGTCTCCCACATGTATGGCAGGGGCCCAAACACTCCACTGCTTCCAAAGTCTTCCACTGCTTTTCCCAGGCCATTAGCAGGGAACTGGATCAGAAGCAAAACAGCCAGGATGTGAACAGACTCCCATATGGGATGCTGGCACTGCAGGTGGTAGCTTTACACATTATACCACGGTGCCACCCTCCTAAGTTGTTTCTTGTACCCTTCTCTGTCAAGTGTCATCAGCATGTCACATATTCAGCCCACTCATGAGGGAAACAGGTGTTAATATAAGGATTGAATATGTCAGACATAAACAACCCACATATGGACATTTTTTAAAATGCATAACTATATGAATTCATATTTTTGTTTAGAAATGCATATAAAATAAAAATAAGCATAAACATTTTTCCCAAAACTGCCTACCATCACATGAAAGAGATTCTGCTTTAAGTCCCTATCCAGATATAGGAGAAGTCTCAGATTTCCTAGGTGTTCATCTCTGACTAGATTTATACATTCATGTTAGTGAGGAAATCCCACATTGCTTTTGGAATCAAGCCTCTTTCAACTCACGGCTTACCGGTAAAAAATCAGGTGCCTTGATCTCCATTATTTTGGATTCCTATGGGAATACTCAGTGTGTTTGCACCCTAGAGGGAAAAAAAAATATGATGGGTCAGGAATTGTGGAGAAAATTTCTTTCTAGAATCACAACAAAGAATTTCATGGAATGCTGTCAAGCAATTCGGAACTGTATTTTAACCCGCTCAACTCCCACCAAATCCTATGAAGTTTGCAGATGAAGAAACCAAGGCATAGAGACTTGCTCAAGGCCATGCAGACGTGAGAGAGCACACGTTCTTCACCACTGCTGGGTAGAGAACCATCACATGGAAGCTGATGCACATCAGAGTCATACTTTGACCCTATTTATGGATGATTGTTTCGTAATTTACCATGTGATTTCATCTCAGCGACCTCTTCTACAGAGTTCTTAGGAAAAGATCTCCAGGATGATGTAATAATTAGTTTTAGTGTGCTGTTGAGTCGCAGTAACATTGTGTTTCCCTGACAAGATATTGTGTTATTTTCTAATCATGAACTTTGTCATATGGCACTGAATCCATGAACGTTTTCACACCATGAAATGAACTCCAGAATATGTCACGTGTCAATGTAGAAATTTCTTTGAATAATGATCAGTGTACTTTTATAGGAAGTTGGCTTCTTTAGTAAAGCAACAATAAATCCTATAACACAGAAAACTGTGTACATTTTGTTTTAGTGAGAATCCCAGAGCCATCACAGTCAGATTTTGTCTAAATATTAATAGTATGGAAAATATTTAATTGAAAAATTTGCAGGTTGGTAACTTTCTACTGAAAATAAAAGAGTATTGAAATATAAAATTTTGTAGATTTATTAATGCTAGTTCTAATGTAATAATTTGACCTGATTCCTAAAGAAATCAGATTATTATAATTTCCATGCCACATTTCAATCTATTCAGATTAATACTTATATTAATGTATGCTTAAGTTCATATAAAGAAAAGAAATTAGGGGACCGAACTTGACATAGCAAGTGAAGCCACCGCCTGCAGTGCCGGCATCCCTTGTGAGCGCCAGTTCAAGTCCGACTGCTCCTTTTCTGATCCAGCTCTCTGCTATGGCCTGGGAAAGCAGTAGAAGATGGCCCAAGTCCTTGGGCCTCTGCACCCATGTGGGAGACCCGGAAGAAGCTCCTGGATCCTGATTTTGGATTGGTGCAGCTCCAGCTGTTGTGGCCAACTGGGGAGTGAACCAGCGGATGGAAGACCTCTCTCTCTCCGCCTCTCCTTCTTTCTGTGTGTAGCTCTGACTTTCATGTAAATAAATAAATATTTAAAAAAAAGGAAATCAGGCATGTGTTATACAAAATTAATAACTTTGTTATGATAACTCCTTAGACTTTCCAAAGGTTTGGGGATTTATTTGTATTGTTACCTTCAATTATGATGGGGAAGTAGGCTTCAAGAGACTTAGCAAAGAAATTCTCAAGGCAAGTGTCAAAGTAGTCATTGAAACACAGATTTGTCTTACTCCAAAGAAACAGGAATTCTCTATGATAATCTCTTTTGAAATAACACCCCCAAATCTAAACCACAAAATCATGAACAAGAAAGTCCCTTTTCCAGCCCCAGCTGCTGACAGCATTTGGAGAGTGAATGAGCTAACTGCAGATTTCTTTAGCACATTCACTCTTGCTCTGAAATAAATGTATAAAGAAGTACACATACATATATAATATGTATGTATGCATAATACATAAACATACACACACATGTGTGCATGTACACAAACACGCACACACAAGAAAGTTGTTCACAAGCCTTTGTGGACATTATGGAGTCTCATTTGTAACAGGAAAAGTTGATATGTGGAGAAAAAATTTTAATGCTTCCTTCCTGAAAATAGTTTCTTTATTTGAGATTTAACCTTTGAGAATACAGAAAGTTTAGGATCTGTGTAACAAATGATAATTTTAAAACTTTCCATCCAATGTGTACTAAGACACAACATTTATAAAAGTGCATATGGGACAGATGTTTGGCCTGGTAGTTTAGGCCTTGGCACTTCCGCATCCCATATTGGAGTGTTAGGATTCAAATCCATGCTCTGCTCCCAATTCTAGCATTTGGGGAGTGAACCAATAGATGAGAATATTCTCTCTCTTTCTCTCCCCTCAGTCATTCAAATACATGAAATACATAATAAAAACTGAAAAAAAAATTTTTAAAAGTAGTCATTCAAGTTTATTTGTAACAAGCTTTAAAATTATATAGGGTGAAAGGATGAGAGGATCCATTCTTTTTTTTAACTTTTATTTAGTAAATATAAATTTCCAAAGTACAGTTTATGGATTACAATGGCTTCCCCCCCCAATAATTTCCTTCCCACTCGCACCCCTTCCATCTCCTGCTCCCTCTCCCATTCCATTCACATCAAGATTCATTTTCAATTATCTTTATATACAGAAGATCGATTTAGTAAATATTAAGTAAAGCGTTCAACAGTTTGCACCCACACAGAAACACAAAGTGTAAAATACTGTTTGAGTACTAGTTATAGCATTACTTCACATTGGACAACACATTAAGGACAGAATCAGCCCTTAAGGCATTCGGATAAGGCTCGAGAGCCCATAAGAGTATTTTAGGCATGGAAAGCCAAGACACTCTGGAAAAAAAAAAAAAAAAAAAAAAAAAAAGAAGAAGACCTAAATGAAAGATCTCTGCAAGTGAGATCCCAGTGGAAAGAATGGGGCCATCAAAGGAGGAGGCACCTTTCTCTGAAGGAAGGAGAGAACTTCCACTTTGACTATGACCCTGTCGGAATAAGATCGAAGTCGGCAAACTCAAAAGGCTTCCATAGCCTTGGCAACTCAACCCTAGAGCCTAGGGAGATTACTGACGACATAAACAAGAGTGTCAAATTGTTAAGTCAACAACAGGAGTCACTGTGTACTTACTCCTCTTGTGGGAGAGGATCCATTCTAACAGCAGATGTTTGAAACAGCTGACATATAGGCTTGCATTGTACACACTCCTCTGAGGGTTTTTTTAACAAATCAAAATTACCTAATAAATATTCTGGTGTGTAAGAAAATGAAAATATTTTACAAGACTTATATGCGTACATTAAAAATGATTCCCTTAACCTTGGTATTTATTATGCCGGTGACCAGGATGAAGCACACGGGTGGAGCAGTGTGCAGTTTGCGTGCATGTAGGGCTTTCCTGGGGGGACTCATCACTGTCAAACAGATTCATGCAGGAAAACTCAGTCAAATCTTATCCATGGAAGGAGCCTTAGACACATAACACAGGCAATTCTGAGTGCAGCACTATGTGGGTCAGTGAGATTTTTACTGTTGTCATTCCAAGCACCGCCCCTCCTCCCCAGTACTGGTGTCTGAGTTGTGGCAGAAGAGTGCTACAAGCTATTTCAAGAACAGTTACTTCACAAAATACTTTCTACAGCATTGGGGTACAATCATCATAATTGTGTGAGAAACACCTCCCACATACAAACCCTCAAATACAGCCAAGTAACAAAGCAAAGGAAAGATTCTCTGACACCTACTCTTGGAACATCAAGCTGTTTTGAAACTTGAATGGGACACACCATTTTCACTGGCAATGGTGGTAGTTCCCATGAGAACTTGTAGCACCAAATCAAAGTGGAAGGAGTCATCAGGGGCAAGGTGTTTAGTCAGCACTCTCGTGTTCAACAGTCGGGAGAATGAAATGGAAAAGCACCTGCAACACAAGAATAGAAGGATGCATACACATATCTGTTCATGATTGTAAATGAGACCCATCCCAGGAGCCATAAATGCACACTGCAGCAGGATTTTAAAAGGCTGAGTAGCTGGAATATAGCTAAAAAAATAACATTAGATTTATATGATACCATTTCTGTACCCAAACTAGTAACTTGGGAAAGTATACTAAGTATTTTTAAAAAAAGTACATATTTGTACTTGATGTATTTTAAAAGAAAATAAGGCTCACTAAATCAATCATTTAGTTCCTATATCATGCTTGCTTATTCAACTTTGTCTACTGGGTCCAGTGCTGTGGCACAGAGCTTGGTTTTAGTCCCTACTGCTCTCCTTCTAATGCAACTCCTTTGCTAATGAACCTGGGAAAACAGCAGAAATGGCTCAAGTTCCTGGCCTCTGTCACCCACATGGGAGCTTGAATGGAATTGCAGGCTCCTTGCTTTAGAGTGAACCAGCCTCGCCCACTGCGAGGGAAATGAATCAGCAAATGGAAGATCAATCTCTCTCTCTCCCTTTCATATAATAAATAAGTAAATCTTTCAAAAGCAAATAAACTCTGTCGACATCAGGGAGCAGTGAGATATATGTAAACTATTGACACCTTGAGTCATAAAAACATTCCAAATTAAAATAATATGGGGTAAACAAGTAGAATTGAATAGCAGCTTTTCACTTTTATAACAAATCCATTAATTCAGCAAATACTCTTTGGCTGTCTTGTAGTTGCCAGAAAATTCGCTGTTGGTTAAGTGATGAATAACTGTTATATCCTACCTCCAGTCAGTATATAACCTTTGAGAAAAGCAAACATGAAAACAGACGTGCATGATATGTGAGGACAAATACAAACAGGTGCCTAAGTTACTAAACATACTTGGAAGAGGGGTCACAAATTTGGCTCACAATGTTAAGGAATCATTTAGAAGGGATGGTAATCCTACTGAGGGCTGTTGGTCTATAAGGAAAGCGACAGAGGGAGAAGCTGAGCTAGCAAGACAGGATTGGTAGGTGGACATTTGCAGAAAAACCCAATGAAAGAGCAGTTCTGTGTCAGTGTGCATTTTCACAGATGACAGTAGTGTATCACTGGTAATAGAGAAATGGTAGACATATGTGAGGCTGGTCAGCTTGCAATTAAGCACATGAGAGTTTTCCAAAAGTTCAAGGAAAAATGCAAATTGTGAGCAAACTATGCATGAACTTCAAAACTTTTTCACTGAAATAAATTGAATTTTTTTGAATTACTCTTGTACATGGAACCATTCATAAGCTCCAAAGACAACATTTTTTTTCCCAAGGGGATTTATCGGAAGACTTAAACAATGATAGAAAATAAAACTTGCTGAATGGTTAACAATCAATTTTACACATCTGTCCTGACCTCTTTCTTCAATAGTTCTCCAGCTCTGTCATACTCATTCCAGATGTCTCTTACAAAGGTGGGCATTCTTAACTCCATCTTCTTCACTCTCTTTTTCTACCAGAAAATTCCATTGTCACCCATTGATTTATGTCTTATCTCTGAATGTGAATTGATTCCTGAGCTGGGCACACAGGCTTTAACCCACTTTTCTGTACATCCATTTATAAAAATAAATTAAGGCATCCAAAGCTAAATTCACTATCTTTCTCAAGAAATCTCTACCTTTTGCACCCACTCTCAGAAACCAACATACTATTTCTTCTCTTCTCCCTCACAATTCTATCCTGTTGTTTGCCTGTTCCAGGGTATTCTACTTCTAATGTAGCTTTTAGATTCTTCAGTACCTCACCTTCTTTTACCTGAGCCATCCATTTTTTAACTAAATAAATATTTATTGCTTGCATATTTCTAATATACAAGGGGTCTTCAAAAGGTTAATGGAAAATATATACTCTGAAATAATTATACGTGGCCATCAAAGTTGTTTTCCACATAAATAAACTTACCTTTAGAAATTCTTTTTTTTACTATTTTATTTAACAGAGAGAGAGAGAGAGGTAGATAGAGGGAGAGTTTCCATCTGCCCACTGACTTTTCTTTTTTTTTTATTTTGACAGGCAGTAATACATGCTAATGACATAAAATGATTCTTTCACAGTGAAACTCTTTCAGTTCTATAATCAAAGACACATCTAGTATAGAAATTCATTGATCTTTTGCTTTTCCAGTGTATCAATATTTCAGAGTGCAACAAAAAATAAAATTCCCTTCCCTCATTACTTCCTACACTCTACATATTGAAACTGCTGCCAAACTTATAAAATCCTTTCATTCCCAAGTCATTCAATCACTTCACGTTTACATTTCATGGTCTGAGATTAGAGAGATTATTTAGCCCTTCATTTTATTCATCTAAATTTCAAGGTAACTTACTTCTCAGTTATCATGTAGTTTAAGTTCACATAATAGCTTTCCATGTTATTATGCGTGCTTCCACTTTAATGCTATGAGAAAGCTCAGCATACCTTCCCAGAATGTGATAAAGAAGAGTATGGCCTCTTCCTGCAAGGCTGCACTTCCTGGAAGAGCGGGGCAATGATGTTCTTAAAAAGCACCAGGGACAGGCTTCGGTGAACATGTCTGCTTTTTTCAGGAAGAACAAACATTTGATTTTTCATCATTTTGCAATTTTGCAATTTTTGCATTTTGCAATTCTGAAATTATCTCATCTTTAAAAATAAATTGCTCTTCCCTAAGACAGCATTTAAAATTCTGAGCACAATTAAGAAGGTTTAATTATTATTTTCTTATAATTCTATGGTCTATAAATAATGACAAAAGAACAGTGAGTATTTGTTTTTCAATAATCTGAATTTTTGACAATTTTAAATCAAAAAGGGATTTATAATGGAAAAACATAGTGAACTCCCAATGTTGTCATTATTAACATTATCAACACATGGAGATCTTATTTTACCTATACCCCACCCATCCCAGACAGCATATGATTCGTTCCATAAATTTATTTATCTCTAAAAATTAAAAACTATTTTTTATTTTTACCTATTGATTTTCATTTTATTTGAAAGACAGTGAGAGACAGAGAGAGAGAGAGAAAAATTTCATCTGCTTTGTTTGCCCCTCAAATATCCACAATAGCTGGGACTGCCAAGGCCAAGACCATGAGACTGCAACTCAGTGGTGGTCTCCCACATAGGTGGCAGGGACCCAATTACTTAGGTGATCACCTGCTCCCTCCTAGGAACACATTAGCAAAAAGCTGGATGAGAAGCAGAGCTGAGACTCAAATAGGCAGCCTTATATGGAATGTGGGTGTGCCAAGCAGTTTTATGTGCTGCCCCAAATTCTTACCCTGAAAATTATTTTTAAATAATTAAAAATATATAGATGAATGCATTGTTGCATTCATGTCTTCACTTCCACCCTAATATAGACATACATCTGAGTTTTATCATGTGCCATTTCATTGCCTCCCACTGCAGGCAAGGTTTATGTTGAACTTGACCATGAAAATGTTAGAATGCTAGTGTGCAGGCCGGCGCCGCGGCTCGCTAGGCTTATCCTCCGCCTTGCGGCACCGGCATACCGGATTCTAGTCCCGGTCGGGACACTGGATTCTGTCCCGGTTGCCCCTCTTCCAGGCCAGCTCTCTGCTGTGGCCAGGGAGTGCAGTGGAGGATGGCCGAAGTCCTTGGGCCCTGCACCCCATGGGAGACCAGGAGAAGTACCTGGCTCCTGCCTTAGGATCAGCGCGGTGCGAGGGCCGCAGCGTGCCAGCCGCGGTGGCCATTGGAGGGTGAACCAACGGCAAAAGGAAGACATTTCCCTCTGTCTCTCTCTCTCTCACTGTCCACTCTGCCTGTCAAAAAAAAAAAAAAAAAAAAAGAATGCTAGTGTGCATGACACCAGCAATGACAACCCTGTACTATGTGGTTACATCTAACCTCTGCACTCCTGCCATTTTCTGTGAGAAGAACACATGACCTAATGAGTCAGAAAAACTCATGAAGCGCATCTGAGTACAAGTCACATGTTCTTTTACAAAATGGAGGTAAGACTGGCATTTTGTTCATTGACTTACAAACTTGACGCACTTACCACAGTGAATGGCATAAGTGTTCTGTAAAGTTCATACCTTATTAGTTAGGAGAGATTCCAAATGTCTTTAGGAGAATCTTAAAATCTGATTAGACCCCATCTAGGAATAGCTCAGAAGTGAAAGTAATCAGTTTAACTGCCTCCCACATGTTGATACATGAAACATCTTCATTATAAAAACACAAGGACAAATAATCCATGTGAAGCAGTTTCAGGAGAGGCACTGGCTAAATGCTTCTATCATATCTGGCATGGTGAATATACTCGCATGCTTAGTGCAACTTTAAAGCTGAGTATTATTAATCTCATCTGCAGATGAAACAGTAAAGTGTGTTAGCTACATACTGCACTGTTCAAGTCAAACTCTGGAGATTAGATGTTCTCACAATCCGGTTCCCAAAGGCCAGACTGCTTCCAAAACTGCACATCACTCTTAAACAAGCACAGCTGAAACAACATAGACGTAAGAAAAGAGAAAGTAAGGCTGACACACTGAGGAGAGGGGAAAATGTGGATGCAATTGCCGTAGACTGAATGCTTGTGTCCTCCCAAAATTCATATTTGAAACCTAATTCCCAATGGGTCAGGATTGTGGTATGTGATTTTTGGAGGTGATTAGGACTTGAGGGTAGAGCTCTTGTGAGTAGAATTAGCACTCCTACAAAAAAAGCCTCAGAAAGCTCCCATCTCTTCCACCATGTGAGGACAAAGAGAGAAAATAGGCCCGTCAATGAACTAGGAAGTAGACCCTCACCAGAGACTGTAACCTGATCGTGAACTGTAAGAGACAACTTTGTATCATGTATAAGATCCCCAAGTCTACAGTACTTCCAGAGCAGCCTGAATGTGTTAAGACATTACTTTAAAATATTTGAAATGTTTTCCTAAAATGAGGAATTAGATTTAGCCTTTGTTGGCTTTCGAGCAGAACTTGTCACGGGGTTGGATGAGAACTGAGGTGATGTTCAGCTCTGTGCCAATGACTGTCTGAAAATCGAATAGGCTGCTTTGAGAAGTAATGTGTTCCCCATCTCTGGCTAATCTTTAAGTTTTAGGAATGTCTTAGCCCCAGATGATCTCTATGTTACCTCCTGCTTAAAGATTCTATGACTGTAGATACTTGAGAAGCATATTGAAGCCTTGTACAGAAATGAATCCCAAACCTAAGGTACCTATGTCAGTTTGGACAGTTACCCAAAAAAAAAAAAAAAAAAAAAAAACAAACAAACAAAAAAAAAAACACAACTTTCTCATTTCTTTTCAAATTGCCATTTGTCTTTTGCTTAGAGTTCATTTGTACCTTTCAAAATTATACAAGGAGAGGCATTTAGCCCAGTGGTTAAGACACATTGCGCATGCAAATACTTGGATTTGATTCCTGACTGCAGCTCCTGATTCCAACTTCCTGCTAATGAGACACAGGGAGGCAGTGGTGATGACTCAAATAATTAGGTCCCTGCCCCCCATAAGGGAGACCTGGATTGAGGTCCTTGTTCCTGGCTCCAACGTAACCCAATCCCTACTGTTGAGGGCATTTACAGTGAACCTTTAGAAGGAGCATGCTCTCTCTATCTCGCTCTCTCTCTCTCTCTCTTCCTCTCCCTCTATTTCTATCTCTCTCTATCTCTATCTCTATCTCTATCTCTATCATCTCTCTCTGTGTCTCTGTTTCTCTACCCCTAAAAAAGGAAATAGCCAGGCTGGCCCCATGGCTCAATAGGCTAATCCTCCGCCTGTAGTGCCGGCACTCCGGGTTCTAGTCCCGGTCGGGGCGCCGGATTCTGTCCTGGTTGCTCCTCTTCCTGTCCAGCTCTCTGCTATGGCCCTGGAGTGCAGTGGAGGATGGCCCAAGTCCTTGGGCCCTGCACCCTCATGGGAGACCAGGAGAAGCACCTGGCCCCTGGCTTCGGATCAGGGTGGTGCACCGGCCACAGCTGCCATTGGGGGGTGAACCAACGGAAAAGGAAGACCTTTCTCTCTGTCTCTCTCTCTCACTGTCCACTCTGCCTGTCAAAAAAAAAAAAAAAAAAAAAAAAAAAAAAAAAAAAAAAGAAAGAGCCAAATTATTTCTAAAATAATCAAATAAACAGATTGAATTTCAGCTGATCACTTATGAAGTATTTTCTGGTTCTAATGGCTCCAATGAATTAAGCCATTGTGTCCTAAAAATTTGTGTGGTAGGAAGTCATATTTTCATCATATAGATGGCAGCACCAATGCACATTGAGAGTAAGTCTCCTGACAAGGGTCACAGAATGAATGAAGGAAGGAACAACACTGAGGAGCCCCGATAAGTCACCGTATTTAACTTGAGACATGTCACTGACACACGCTCGCTCAGACCACCCTGCTGGGTTCCTCCTTTGAGCAACTTTCCACTGTATATTTGTGGCCTGATCTCCTAGGGAGAGTCATCTTCATTTATTAGAAGATGCATTTAATGAGAAACAGTAAAAGAAAATAGAGTTCTCTGTTCTTCCTAGTGTAAACCTGGAGTTCTTTGGATGACTGATGACGTATTGCACAAGGTGCATATTCCCACAGGGACAGCCTGCATCACCACATCTGCCGTGCTAAGCCCTTTATTAAGGAATAGTGTTGGTAAGACTTTCTGCATTGCCTTTTAATGTTTGTTTTTACCAAAAAAATGGTACAGCCAATGACTTGTTGTTGACAATATTTTGCTTTCTGATTTCTTTGCTACATTAACTTCAAGGTCATGACTAATGAATTTCTCATGACCTTGAATTTCCTGGATTTGTTTACTCAGAGTAACTGAATAGGTCATTGTTATACATATCTCAGAATATAAATAATGAAAATTATCTCAATTTATAGTGTCAAACTTAAGAATTATAGTGACAAGGAATATTTTTAAAGTGGATATATAAACACATTTCTACCATCTGTGCTACTAGATGAAGTAAGGCCACAGGCAATGCTATTCAAAGTAAATTCAAATGAAATTGAATTATTTGACGTTTTAGCAGCAGATTTCACCCCCTTGAAAAGCCATATTCCAACATTAAAACTAATTTACATTCCTTTAAAACAAACAGCTTGGCAGAGACAGCATCATATATAGTAGATGAGGAGAAGAAATTGCCTCAAGGACTTGTACTTTGTCTTGAATAAAACAAACTCACACACACACACACCCTCCCTCTTGTGAAAATCATTGCTATTATCTACTCTTCTTAGTTTGAATGTAACACATCTTAATGTCTATGTCATTATGTAAGTCCAAGCTCATACTAAGCATTCTAGCTTTAGGCACCACATTGAAAGAATGGGTACCTGTGAATCACAGACATGAGCTGCGATCAATAAGGAAGGAGCCTTCATACTACTGAAGGACTGCCAAGGAACAGGGGAATCCAGGAAATATCGGGCCCCAAAGGCAGGCATCTGGATGTGACTCAGAGAGCAACACATTGTTACCTATGCAGCCGAGAGAGGTCACACAATTTCATATCACAGGGTCGGAGACTGTGAACTTCCAATCCTGGCTATCTCAGGAACATCTAAATAATCATGGGGAAATTATTAAATTTCCCTCAGATTCCTGTCGCTCAGGTATGAAAAAGGGAGAGATTGTGCCTTAAGAGATCATGGCAAAAACTAAGAAAGAAAAACAGATCAAGTATCAGAGGCATCACAGTCACATTATAATGATCATTTTCTCTTCCCAAGACAAATCAGAAGAAGCAACCCGAGTCTTAATTAGGATAGGAACTTAGGTTGAGCAACTTAGCCTGGGTTATACTGCAGTCTGTGGATTACTCACAGCCACTTTTGTTCAATTCAGAAAGATGACTTGCTGTAACCAGCTTTTATTCTGTAGCTGGTTCCCTGGCTTGTATTCACAATCACTTCAGAGCTGGTGGCCTACACCACTATAGGAGCACTGGCTCTTCTCTGGGTATTTACTGTCCACAGAGCGGTGGTATCTGGAGATGAACAGGTGGTGGACAGCTCCCATTCTCAGGCCCACATGAACCTGCAAGGTCTTGTCCTGTGGTGTGTGTCCTGTGTTGTCCTGTGGTTGAGTGTCTCTCTCTGATTGATTAAAGCATGCTTAAATCATTATGTTCTTTCTCTTGTGGTTCTTCAACTCAAAGTTTAGCAGTCATTGCATTTTACAAATCTGTTCCTTTAATATCCATTACTTCATACAACTCTGGCTTTGCTTCTAGGAAATCTGGGCTTTCAAGATCCATATTTTGTTCCATAACTGATGTTTTTAACCACAAGTGTGAACCAGTTGACTTTATTTTCTTTTTAACGCTACTTCCTCCCCTATTTGAGGACAATTCATGCCCAGACTCCATAATTGGCATCAAGAATTTCTGGGAAGATGGTGCGAAGTTTCCAGATGTCACCCCCCCCCAAACTTCCTCCCACTTTTCCATCTACAAAGAACATTGACTTTAATTCATTTTTAACTCTGTTAGAATCTGGAAACTATTGGCTTTATTCAGAATCCACTTCTTCAACCATATCCATGCCTGAAGGAATCCTTACTTCCTTCCAGGTGAATCACTGTGTATTGACATGTATGGCCCCCTTTTCTCCTACCACTGGACCCCAAACTCTCCTGTACATCACACTAGCCCCAAAGTGTTTAGCCTAGGCTGGACTTTACACAAAGAATGGAATACAGTGGGCAGGTACTGTGACATAGTGGGTAAAGCTGGCACCTGCAGTGACAACATCTCATATGGGCACCGTTTTGAAACCCAGCTGCTCTACTTCCAATCCACTCTCTGCTATGGCCTGAGAAAGCAGTAGAAGATGACCCAAGTCCTTGGGCCCCTGCAACCACATGGGAGACTTGGAAAAAGCTTCTGTCTTTTGGCTTAAGATTAACGCAGCTCCAGTCACTGAGGCCATATGGGGAGTGAACCATATGCCATATGCCTCTGGCTCTCTGTAACTCTGCCTTTAAAACCATATGCCTCTGGCTCTCTGTAACTCTGCCTTTAAAAATAAATAAATAAGCCGGCGCCGCGGCTCACTAGGCTAATCCTCCGCCTTGCGGCACCGGCATACCGGGTTCTAGTCCCGGTCGGGGCACCGGATTCTGTCCCGGTTGCCCCTCTTCCAGGCCAGCTCTCTGCTGTGGCCAGGGAGTACAGTGGAGGATGGCCCAAGTACTTGGGCCCTGCACCCCATGGGAGACCAGGATAAGTACCTGGCTCCTGCCATCGGATCAGCGCGGTACGCCGGCCGCAGCGGCCATTGTGGGGCGAACCAACGGCAAAGGAAAACCTTTCTCTCTGTCTCTCTCTCTCACTGTCCATTCTGCCTGTCAAAAAAATAAATAAATAAATAAATAAATCTTAAAAAAAAAAAAACGTAATCCAGAATGGCACTGTGGCATAGCAGGTTAAGCCACTACCTGCAGCGCTGGCATCACATATGGATGCCTGTTTGAGTACCAGCTTCTCTTCTGACCCAGCTAATGGCTTGGGAAATGCTGTTGAAGATGGCCCAAGTGCTTGGGCCTCTGTACCCATGTAGGAGACTGGGATGAACCTCCTGGCTCCTGGCTTTATTTGGGCCCAGCACTGGCTATTGCCACATTTGGGAAGTGAACCAGTAGATGTAATACTCTCTCTCTCTCTCTCTCTCTCTCTCTCTCTCTTCCTCTTTCAGTCTGCCTTTGCCTCTCCCTTTCTGTAACTCTTCCTTTCCAATAAATAAATCTTTAAAAAATGGAATCATTTACCTTTTTAAAAATCTTTTCAAGTCAAGAGTTAATGTAGGTTGATAACCAACATTAACTCTATCCTGTGGTTGGTCTAGTCATGACTGAAGGTATTATAGACTGAATTCACTGTCTCATGCTTAAAAAGAGTTTGCATATATCTAGAATTCAGATTCCAGTTTTTGAACATCACACTCAACTTCTGTTCCTCTCCTTTTTCCAGAATATCTTTTACTGCAAAGGAGTACAGCCTAAGCAAACTATAAACAAGTAGATATGATGCAAGGAATCTTTGCAAAGTAGAGGTTTTGAATTTCCAATCAGCAAGGGGTGTGAAATGGATCTTTTGACATTATTTTCATGAACTCTAACCTTACTCTCAACTTGCTCCACCATTGCCCATTTTGTAGTTTCTACTGATAGTGCTAAATACAATCTGAACAATGAAAGTTAATCTCAGCAGTTTATGAGATTTTATCTATTTCTTGTGGGTAAATAGACAGTTCAGATTGCCTTCATTATTCCTTTCACCATCTCCCTTTCTTTTATTTTTAAAATTCTGTCTTAATATAGAGAATGAATTTCATGCTTTCCCTTGGTACAGTTCCGAGAAAACAACCACACTTCCCTGCCTTCTCCATCCCCTCCCACCAATTTCCACAACACTGTCTCTTCCTTTCATCATTTTTTGCAATTTAATCCTCTCTGTGTTCACAAGCTTAATTCACCACTAATCATAATATTCAACAAGTAAAAAGTAGGAAGACTTCAGCTCCACAGGAGTATAAACAAGGGCAATAAACAAGAATCATGTAATAAGATGTCCATGTTATTCTTATACATTTTCTGTATTTTGTATTAACTGCCACACCTCAGAGAAAACATGATATTTGTCTTTTGGGGACTGGCTTATATCACTAAGCATAATCATTTCCAGTTGCATCCATTCTGTTGTAAAAGATAGAATTTCACTCTTTTTTATGGCTGAGTAATATTCCACAGTGTATATATTCCACATTTTCTGTATCCAGTCATCAGTTGATGGATATCTGGGTTTCTCTCCATACACTATTTTTAGAGAGGTGATTCTGTTTCTATTGGTATACATTGAAGGGTATGTTCTTCTCCTGCATCTTTTCCTCACTGTCTCTCAGCCTATGCTTGAGCCTGGTGCTATTTACCCATCAGCCTAGGCACACTTGTGCCCATTGCCACGGTATCCACATTCCCCTCTACTCACTCTGCTTCCTGCTTATTGCGTCTGAAAAGTCTGCCCATATACCCAATCACCTCTCTTGTGAGTCTCTCTAGGACATGGGAAACTTTCTATGCTTTTGTTTTGAAACTCCTTTGTGCTCATGTAAGATTGAGAGAAACTTGGGACAGGGTGAATGTGGACATCTCTGACTAAACATCTTTGATTTTACTCTGCATTGATACACTTCAATGACTTTGGTTAGGTACGTGGGCATTAGGATTTCTCTTCAAGACTTGTACTCCCCCAGTCTTCAGAGAAAACTTGACTCCTTTCTTTGGAGACCTCTTCCAAGTCTGAGTTTTGCATTTTACCCCATTCACAGTCTGGTGAGGGGTGAAGTAGAACACTGCATGCTGTCTTAGTTACTTCCAGTGTCTAAACTCTAAATGCAACTGATCTGGTAATACTCTTCCCCTTCACTTGCTATGCTTAATCTCCTTTGTGTGGGAAAATATTATCTCAACAATTTTTTCCCTTGAGTTCATCCACAGGACTTTATGAACAGCAGCAGTCTCCAGAGGCTTAGCCTTCCGGAGCTCAAAAATCCTTCACAGCCTCAAAAAGTCAGGCTCTTCTAAGGCTTGGATTTCAAAATGCCTTGCTCATAAGAATTTTAACATATATCCTAAGGACGTTATTAATGTCTTCTTTGTCGACTGAAATGGCTCTCTTAGGAGAGGCTAAAAGTCACTTGATTGATGAGTTTACATCAGGGCAACAACATGAAGGTAGGTGCAGAAAGAAAAAACAAAGTTTTTCCAACAACAAGGAGAGAAAAGCAGACTGACAGAAACTTGGTAGAGCTCAATTTTTCCCCATTTTTTCTCAAATTGTTAGATAAAACATCTGTGCTAATATTAATATCTTTGATGCTTATTATAAAAGTCAAATGGCCCTCTCTTTCCTATTAATCTTTCTCCCGCGGAACGGGGAATAGGGAGTATCTTTTCCTACCAGGTCGTCATGTGTCCTAACAACTATTCCTAAGTTTATAAAGGAATAAATTAAAATCAGCATCAACAAAAGAAAAGAAATCAATGCAAACTCTAAGTTCCACAACTGGAAAATCAGTGACCTCAAATGCTACCAAGTCTCATAGTCTGTGTGATCCACAGATTAGCTGATTACTACAAGGCTATTTCACATGGATAATGTGGTCTCCCTTGAGATGCAGTCTGCATCCTCCCATCTGCCAGGGTCACATATTGACCAATTTCTATTTATACTTTTGTGTATAGCATTGTATCCCACATGGCTGTGGCCAATCTTCTACTGTGTTACTAAGTACCACTCACCCTCAGAAAGATGAAAGAAAAAAAAAACTGTACCTGATTTGTACTAGTTACAATCTGCAGTTACAGAGAGTACAAACAATACTGTGGTTCAAAAGGTTTACTTGTTTCTTACATGGCAGTCAAGCATGGTATGAGCAGAACAAGACAGCTGACTCTGCTTAGCAAAGATGTTCGAGAAAATGCATTCTATCTAGTTCATTGCTTCACCATTCTCCACAACTTCATCAACTAAACCTTCCACACCTGTGTCATAGCTCACACGAAGGCTAGAACAGAGAGCATAAAAGTCTTCCTTTTTTAGGGGCACCAAACCCCACTTTGCTTTCACTCTTTTTATTAACCAGAATTTAATCCCATAGACAGCCCTGGCTACAAGAGCTAATGAGAAACAAAATCTCCAGCTGATAGCCATGGCCCCAGCTAAAACTCTATTACTAAAAGAAATAAAGGGAAAATTGCTGTAGCAGGACAAATAGTATGTCTGGCACCAGCTGTTGGTAAAGGAAGCCCCAAAATTTTCTTCCTTCTCTAATCAGAAAAAAAAAAAAAAAACAAAATCTATTATTAGATTGGATCAGTTCACCTTGTGTGCACATATCAAATTACACTATACTCCATAAATATATACAATTAAAATAATAATGGATATTTGAATGTCTAAGCATAAGAAACTCTAGCACAGTGTTTACTAGCTTGGTACATCTTGGGCCAGATAATTTGTTGTTTGTAGGGTAGAAATATTGTGGGTGTTGTAGGATATTTAGGTGCATTCTTGGCCTCTAACTCTACATGCCAGAAGCAGCACCCATGCCGGTTGAGGCAACCAAAAATGTCTGTAGACATTACCAAATGTCTCCCGGAGCAAACTTTTCCTGGTTGAAAACCACTGATCAGCCATAAGAGGTTAATCCACAGAGCTTCTAGGTTCTCTTTTTAAGACATATTCCCTTGGATTACAAGTAAGCTATTCCCTGGGTGGGCATTTGTCCTAGAGGTTAGGATACCCATATCCCATATCAGAGTTCTTGGATTTGAGTTCTAGCTCTCTTCCTGATGCCGGGTTCCTGATAATGCAAACCCTGGGAGGCAACAGGTGATGGCTCAAACAGTTGGGTCTCTGACACTCATGAGTGACACCTGTATAGAGTTTCCTAATCCTGGCTTCAAGTCAGCCCAGGCCTTGCAGTTCCAGGCATTTGGGGAGTGAAGCAGCGGATGGAAGTTCTGTCTCTCTATTTCTCAATAAATAATGTATTTTAAAAAAATGAGCTATCCTTGAATGTTAGAATTTTCAAGGGAAGGCAGTTAAGTCCTAGCCCCTCTTTTTTTCACTCATTCAATAAATCTCTATTAAGCACATCCTAATACTAAATATAAGACTTCACGCTGATTGATAAAAAAATGGAGTTGAATTAGGAACTATGTCTTCACAGCTTCATAATCTTATAAGGAGATAAATAATAGTGTGCACTACTATAAGAGCTGTGGGACGTATAACAGCAATAATACATGACAGGATCTGAGACATGCTCCTCAATTTCAGCTTTTTTAGAATGTTCCTGCTGTCTAGTGTAACTGACCATGCAACTGTTTACAACAATAGACTTCCATTTTCCATTTTACCTTTTAACATTCTAAAAATTATTTCAGTATGTCTTCAGTAATATTCTCCACCCTAGATGTGTTAGTGAGCCCACTAAAGACTTTACAAGAATCTTAAAGATCTACTCCCTTTCAAAATCCCAGTTTCTGAGGTCTTTTCTATCACCATTGAAGTTTACATCCTGGAGAATCAGACTTTGGAAGTACAGTGAACATGAAATCATTCCTTTAGCTCTACCCATTTTCTCTTAATAAATTTGCTCAAACCCTGTGATTAGAAACTTTTTTCCTGGAGAAACTCCTCATTGGGAAAGGAATACACACCCTCATCTCCTTGGACACAGAAGGTAGAAATGGGGTTTAATACTTGACCCAGAGTAGGCTTTGGTTTTTCTCTCAAAGGAAGTTCTTGGGCCGGCGCCGCAGCTCAATAAATTAGTCCTCCACCTGCGGTGCCTGCACACAGGGCTCTAATCTCGGTTGGGGCACCGGATTCTGTCCTGGTCGCTCCTCTTCCAGGTCAGCTCTCTGCTGTGGCCTGGGAGTGCAGTGGAGGATGGCCCAGGTCCTTGGGCCCTGCATTAGTGTGGAGACCAGGGGAAGCACCTGGCTCCTGGCTTTGAATCAGCGCAGTGCCTGCCACAGCAGCCATTGGGGGTGAACCAACGGAAAAGGAAGACCTTTCTCTCTGTCTCTCTCACTGTCCACTCAGCCTGTCAAATAAATAAATAAATAAAACAAGTTCTTGGAGTTGAAGACCAATTATGTATAATGACACAATACAATTTTCTGTTACATGATTAGCAAGGAAGATAATGTCAATCTAAAGGACAGAGTACAATAAGAGGGTTCTTGGGGTGCCAGGTGTGTACCCTGGGAAGTTTGAAGTATCCATGTATATAGTGATTAAAGCTATTTCTTTCCCAGAAGACTGAAAAGGGTAAAAGCTGGCTCTGCTAGTCCATATCTGCAAAGATAGGAGAAGAAGGACCAATGATGTAGCCCAGCTGCATATATGTGAGTTTCCCATTCATTAGCTAACATTAGGTTTGAGCCTCCTGACCAGTGCCCAGTCCAGACAACCACTACCCAGGTAAGAAAATCCCAGGAGCAAGTTCAAGTTGCAGAGTGGTTGAAATGTTTGCTGTAAAACACATGGCCCACTCCAGACAATGCTGCAGGCTAGGAGACTCCCTCTAGGCCCTCCAGAGAACACACCCTTGGGGTCCAGGCAGACTACAATTTAGAGACTTGCCACTGATGGGACATCACAGACAGCAAGATGAGTTAAGTAGAAGCACAAATTCCATCTCTCCACCATATGACTCTAGAGGAATTTGAAACAGAAGAAGAAAGAGAAGATAGCTGACAGAAGAGACTGAATTAACAGTAGTCAGTGAAATCTCTCTGGCAATTGAGTAAGACCATCCTTACCTTCATGATTGTGCAGAGTGATAGATGTCAGGAGACTCAGAGAATTAATTTCCGACATATCCCAGCTAAGGTTTCAAATGGCAGCAGCCTGAAAGCTGAGTGTGGACAGCTTTGACTTCAATGACTCCTTAGCAGCATGAAATAGAAGGAAGTGACAAGGGAAACTACCTGACAGAATTGTATTAAGAGTGGGCTGGGTATTAGAAATGGTTATGATACTGAAACGCCTGACTTTTTCAGAAAAACTGTTGAAAAATCATAAAACTTTGTCAGAGACCATGTAATTGTCACTGAACTGAGTTTTGGAACCCAAATGATTCCTTAAAAAAAAACTCTAAAATTAGAGCTTGACTACTGTATACTGAACAAGTAGACGAAAACTAATTTATGTTGTTAGTATGCCTTGTGCTTTCTGAAAAGATAGTTGTCCCTATTGCTAGATTTTCCAACTGGCTTCTATGAGGCTGAAGGGGGTGGGAAGAATTTTGTATTCATTGGTACAGAGGAATTTTTCTCCACTCTGAAATACTGGATTGGAATTTCTCCAGAATTTCAGAAAAACAGTAGTCCCTGTTCTACCTAACAGTGTTTGATATGGGGTGACATTAATGGTGTTGGACTATTTAAATAATACAAATAAGATGATAGTATTTGGGAAGGAGAAAATGAATCTTTAGTGTTTGACTATTTCGAGGAGGCAGAATTGAAAATGTCCTTTAAGAAGTGTTAATTTTGCTGTGACTTTACCTCTGCTGATTACATAATCCATGTATTTTCTCCTCAGGGAACTAGTGTCCACATCTGCTGGTCGCCTCCCAGGAACCTTAGGGAAATGAAGATGCTTTGGAAGTTCAGCTAGTATTTAATGCTGTCCGACAAACATTACACCTGGAGCCTCTCTGATTTGACTTGATTTGGTGAGCTTAGTGCTTCTTAGGTAGATGCCACTGGAAGCTGCAGGAGACAAAATAATGACCCCACCACTCCCAGGAAAGTTTAGTAAATGTATCTACAGCCTCTCAACTCTAGCAATAACAGAACTACCCAGCAGCGAATTTTTTTTTTAATTCAGACATTCTGATACAGGCAAACTCTTTTTCCTTTCAAAGCTCCCCAGCTGACTCCAATATTTAGTCTGGGTTCAGAACCTCTGTCCTACAACATCTTCATTTGAATTCTGATGATTTCCATAAGTGGTGCACATGGATGCTGGCTTGCAGGTCTCAAGAGTGGCATTACGGATTTTAAAAAGTGAGTAAGTGACAACCGACAGAATGGGAAAAAATATTTGCAAACTATGCAACAGATAAAGGGTTAATAACCAGAATCTACAAAGAGATCAAGAAACTCCACAACATCAAAACAAACAACCCACTTAAGAGATGAGCCAAGGACCTCAATAGACATTTTTCAAAAGAGGAAATCCAAATGGCCAACAAGCACATGAAAAAATGTTCAAGGTCACTAGCAATCAGGGAAATGCAAATCAAAACCACAATGAGGTTTCACCTCACCCCAGTTAGAATGGCTCACATACACAAATCTACCAACAACAGATGCTGGCGAGGATGTGGGGGAAAAGGGACACTAACCCACTGTTGGTGGGAATGCAAACTGGTCAAGCCACTATGGAAGTCAGTCTGGAGATTCCTCAGAAACCTGAATATAACCCTACCGTTCGACGAGCCATCCCACTCCTTGGAATTTACCCAAAGGAATTTAAGTTGGCAAACAAAAAAGCGGTCTGCACCCTAATGTTTATTGCAGCACAATTCACAATAGCCAAGACCTGGAACCAACCTAAATGCCCATCAACGGTAGACTGGATAAAGAAATTATGGGATATGTACTCTTTAGAATACTATACCGCAGTAAGAAACAACGAAATCCAGTCATTTGCAACAAAATGGAGGAATCTGGAACACATCATGCTGAGTGAAATAAGCCAGTCCCAAAGGGACAAATACCATATGTTCTCCCTGATCGGTGACAACTGACTGAACACCAAAAAGGAAACCTGTTGAAGTGAAATGGACACTATGAGAAACGGTGACTTGATCAGCATAGCTCTGACTGTTAATGAACAACTTAATACATTATCTCTTAGTAGTTTTTTTGTCTGTTCTACTTAATATGACTGGGTTAATTCTGTAATTAATACACAGTTATTCTTAAGTGTTGAAATTTAACTGAAATGTGATCCCTGTTAAACATAAGAGTGGGAATAAGAGAGGGAAGAGATGTATAATTTGGGACATGCTCAGGCTGACTTGCCCCAAATGGTAGAGTTAGAAACATACCAGGGGACTCCAATTCAATCCCATCAAGGTGGCATGTACCAATGCCATCTCACTAGTCCAAGTGATCAATTTCAGTTCACAATTGATCATAATGAAAGGACTAAGAGTCAAAGGGAGCACATAAACAAGTCTAGTACCTGCTAATCCTAACCGATAGAATAAATAAAGGGGAGAGTGATTCCACATGGGAAGCGAGATACTCAGCAGACTCATAGAATGGCGGATGTCCTAAACAGCACTCTGGCCTCAGAATCAGCCCTTAAGGCATTCCGATCTGGCTGAAAAACCCATGAGAGTATTTCAGGCATGGAAAGCCAAGACACTCTGGCAAAAAAAAAAAAAAAAAAAAAAAAAAAAAAAAAACTTAAAGGAAAGATCTCTGAGAGTGAGATCCGAGTGGAAAGAACAGGTCTTCAAAGAAGGAGGTACCTTCCTCTGAAGGGAGGAGAGAACCTCCACTTTGACTATGACCTTGTCTGAACAAGATAAGAGTCAGAGAACTCAAGGGGCTTCCATAGCCTTGGAAACTCATGACTGGTGCATAGGGAGATTACTGATGCCATAAACAGGAGTGTCAATTTGTAAAGTCAACAACAGGAGTCACTGTGCACTTACTCCTCATGTAGGATCTCTGTCCTTAATGTGCTGTACGTTGAGACTTAATGCTATAACGAGTACTCAAACAGTATATTTCACTTTGTGTTTCTATGGGGGTGCAAACTGTTGAAAGCTTTACTTAATGTATACTAAACTGATCTTCTGTTTAAAAAAAAAAAAAGAAGAAGAAGAAATTATCAATTCCCAACTTGACTCTCACTGGGATTAAACATGACAATAGGTCTGATCTGATTGCATCATCATCAAAAAAAAAAAAAAAAGTGAGTAAGTGAAGATAGGAAACTCTGGTATGTTTGTCCCTGATGAACAGCTCAATCCCCTGTTCTTAAGCTAGACTTCTTTTCTTTTTTAATCAGGGAAGTAGGCTACATGGGCACAGTAAAGGCAGATGTGTTTGAGGTGCCTTTTCAAGAGTAGACAATGACAACACTCTTGCATCTCACTTATGCCCCTTCTGGGGCTACAGCAGGCAGGACCGTGGTTTCAGGGTCACCGGCTGTGAGAGCATTATTTAATCACTTGCTGTGGGCCAGAGTACAGCCACAGAAAGCCAATGTTCTGCCAGGCAGCTCTCCCCTCACACCCTTGATATCATCCTTACTGAAGGAGTCAGATCAGCTTAGCACAATAAATCGAATGGACCTTACAAAGCTGGGTTGGGCAGAGACATGATTAATAATTTAGGGCTTCTACCAAAGATTTTACCAACAACAGCTGAGGACTACACAGTGTTAAACCTCCTCCTGTGGTGTAGTAGGCTAAGCTTCTACCTACAGTGCTAGCATCCCATATGGTCTTCGGTTTGAGTCCCGGATGCTTCTTTTCCAATCCAGCTCCCTGTTAATGTGCCTGGGAAAGCAGAGGAAGATGGCTAAGGTGCATGGGCCCCTGCACCCATGTAGAAGACCCAGAAGAAGCTTCTGGCTCTTGGTTTGGATTTGCCCAGCTCAGTTCACTGCAGCCATTTTTGTGAATGAACCAGCTGGTAGAAGACCCTCTCCCTGTATCTCCCTCTCTGTGACTGTGCCTCAGAAATAAATAAATCTTAAAAAAAATACTCTTCTTAAAAACCACATGATAATTGTGATACTCAGGAGATTATAAGCTGAACTACTTCTGACCCCTTGCAGAAGTAAATATAGGTTATTTTAAAGCTTTAATATTCTGGTAATTTGTTACCACAGCAATAGAAAATTAGCACAACACCTACTAGTGTCATTTGTTGTTAACTCCATCTTAAGAGAATTATATAGTATTTACCCCTTTGTACCTAAATTTTTCACATGCATTCAACATAATGTCTCTGGTGTTCATATCCATGTTGTTACATATAATAATCATTTGTTCATTTTTATTGCTGGATAGTGTTCCATTCTAAGGTAATGAAGCAGTATATTCTCCATATTCTTTTTACTATACCTTTTTTTTTTTTTTTTTGATAGGCAGAGTGGACAGTGAGAGAGAGAGACAGAGAGAAAGGTCTTCCTTTGCTGTTGGTTCACCCTCCAATGGCCGCTGCGGCTGGCGCGCTGCGGCTGGCGCACCGCGCTGATCTGATGGCAGGAGCCAGGTGCTTCTCCTGGTCTCCCATGGGGTGCAGGGCCCAAGCACTTGGGCCATCCTCCACTGCACTCCCTGGCCACAGCAGAGAGCTGACCTGGAAGAGGGGCAACCGGGACAGAATCTGGCGCCCCGACCGGAACTAGAACCCTGTGTGCCGGTGCCGCAAGGTGGAGGATTAGCCTAGTGAGCCGCGGCACCGACCTTTACTATACATTTTAATTTTTGGTTACTAATGAATGAAGCTGCAGTTAACAGTCATCTTTTAGTAGGCATGTATTTTCACATTTTATGAGTAAAAACCCTGAATTAGAAACTTGTGGAACTAGGGTAGGTAGGTTTTCCTTTATTGGAACTTTCCAGACAGTTGTTCAAAGTAGTTTTACAATTTTAATTCTCATCAACATGCAGCAAATCCTTGTCAAATTTAAATTATTGTGCATGGATAGTAGTTTTAAATTTAATGTAGTTTCTCTGTCCAGATTTGTTAAACTAGATTTGTCTGTCTATGTGTAATTTAAGTTATAAGATTTGGTAAATACCAGGCTAGTTAACAGCAGCCAACATTGGCTATACCCAGTTTTAAAAGCATAGTGTGCGGCTGGCACCGTGGCGCAGTAGGTTAATCCTCTGCCTGCAGCACTGGCATCCCATATGGGCACCAATTCTAGTCCCGGCTGCTCCTCTTCCAATCTGGCTCTCTTCTATGGTCTGGGAAACCAGTAGAAATGACCCAAGTCCTTGGGCCCCTGCACCTGTGTGGGAGACTGGGAAGAAGCACCTGGCTCCTGACTTTGGATCTGAGCAGCTCCAAGCATTGCGACCATCTGGGGAAGTGAACCAATGGAAGGAAGACCTTTCTCTCTGTCTCTCCCTCTCACTGTCTGTAACTCTACCTGTCAAATAAATAAATAAAATCTTTTAAAAAAAGCATAGTGTATGGTTTAATAATTGAATTAATTAATATATATTTATATATAGACGAGACAAAGTAGAGTACTTCTTATTTTATTCCACAACATAGGTATTTGGGGATTGATTTTTCCTATAATTATTTCTGAGTTCTTTTTTTTCTCATTTAATTGGCCACTAACTTCTTATAGTTCTGCACCTAATTATGTGTCTTTCCTTCCTACCTCATAGACTCTGGTTAATTCAGGTTCTCATAATATCACTTGGATTCCTGCAATTGCCTCTGAACTACTTATGCCTTTGCTTTGAATTCATTCTCTGTTGTTTTTTTTTTCCCAACATCTTATTTTCCATGATGTAGATCAAATGTTAATCTGATTAAATGTTCTTTGTTTCCCCAAGAAGAGTGGCTTGTGGGTCTGGTATTGTGACACAACTGGTTAAGCTGCCACTTGCAACACCAGCATCGTACACGAGTGGCATTTGAGTCCCAGCTACTCTGTTTCTCATCCAGCTTCCTGCTAATGCTCCTGGGAAGCAACAGATTATGGCTCAAGTGCTTGGGCCCCTGCCACCTCCTGGCTTCCGTCTCGCACAGAGATGGCTTTTTGCAGCCATTTGGAAAGTGAAACAGCAGATGAAAGATCCATCTCTCTCTCTCAAATTAGTAAAGCACCACTTTCTTCCTTGTGATCTCATTACCGTATTGAGTATAAAATACAGTACACAACTTGTCTTTGCAGTCCCAGTTTCTGTGAGCCCCACCCCAATAAGTCTGTATCTGTATTATTAATTTGCCTATTATCAGCTCTCATTACCAGTACCCACACAAAGGAGATGCTTAATGTATTTAAGAGATGGAATGTATCTCTTCTATTGATGAAGATATAAATATTGTAATACAATTGGGACTACTTAAATATTTTTGAGAAAAATATTTAGATTTCGGTATCTCTAACTTGCAGTAAAATGTAGTCATTATAAATGATGTGGCTGGACATTATACTCTTTCCGTGTCTGTTTCTGCTGAGGTTCCTGAAGGCCGAGAAGAAAGCAACAGGAAGTAAGAACTTGGAATTTAGCAAAGTGAGGCTGAACGTCCTATGCAGACTTTAAAGGGGAGGTCCCAAAAATCAAAAGCTTTGACCATTAGTTCCTCAGCCACTTTGAGGTTGAACATGAAGGAGTGAGGGGAAGAACTGCTTTGTTGACAGCAGGATTTGGTGCTCTGGGTTCAAGTCTCACCTCTATTGCTGATCCAGCTTCCTGGTAAAATGCACACCCAGGGAGGCAGCAGATGATGGCTCAAGAACTTGGGTCCCTGCCACCCACATGGGAGACCTGCAGTGAGTTCTAAGGTTCTTGCTTTTGTCCTAGCCCAGCCCCCGCTGTTGTGTCCATTTGGGAAGTGAACCAGTGGATGGAAGATCTCCATCTGTCTCTCCGTCTCTGTCTGCATTTCGAATAAGTGAAAATTTTTTGAACTTAAAGAGTACATGGAAAGCTGAGATGAGTCCCTGTTGCTTAGAAACATAATAAAATGCTGTGACTCATGCAAGAGAAGCAAGTCTGCAGGGTGAGTTGGCTGACATGGCTCGTGACTCTCAACTGAAAAGTTTACAATGGCTGTACTCCCAACAAGGGCTTGTTTTTCTGAAGCAGAGGAACCCAAATCGGGACAATGGTTTGTGGAGTGATTCATGGGACCCTGCCCATGGGAGTTCTCCCATAGACAATATCTGACAGGGAGGAGACATACAAGAGATTATCAAGTGTCAGCCAAAAGAGAAGCACTGCCCTATGGTGGAGCTACATTTGGGGACTAAGCCAGGATGTGCTAAGTATTTTGTGGGGCCCAGTGAAAAATAGGATTGCAGTGTATCTTGATCAACAATTACTAAAAATTTCAAGAAGGCCACAAGAGAGCATCAAACCAAGCCTGTGTCCCTCAACACAGTCGTCCTGAGATCAAAGGACTCACACCTGACGCTGAGCCTGGCCAGCAGTGGGATCAGGAGTCAGATTGGAGCTCTTGCCACAGCCCACAACAATCAGTGTTAGGTTACAAGACTGTCCCTGAAAGAAGACACAGACCAGACTAGTCCGCTACCCTACCCTCTCCTTCCATCTCTCAAGGAGTGGGTGACAGCCTAGTGAGTGAGAGGGAAAGTGGAAACTAGGTAGGCACAGAATGAGATGATTGGTGACCACCTCACCATGTCTCCCCACTGCAGATTCCTGGGGGAAGTGGGCAAATGATGGGGACAAATTTAACTTGTGTGAAGTTTGGAATTTTAATTATACAGAGATGGGCATCCGAATCACTGAAATGAAGCAATTTGGAGAATATTAACAAAAATAATTTTAAAAATAATTTTTAATGTCTAAGAAGTTATGGGATTACCTAAGAGTTTATTCAAGATGGTGGTAAAAAGAGTCTGATGTGGTGGCTTTTTAGAACTTTGACGAGAAAGAATAAAGATCCTTTATGCCCAAAATAATTTTTTCTGACCCATTGTTATAATTACAGCTATTTTTATTTACTCAAAGTTCTCTGGGTAAAAATACCCACACACACACACACACACACACACAAACACCCATATACATGGATAGATCTTGGAATATATTCAGATGCACCTAAAAGACAATTCAAGGTGAAGGAATTGGACTGATGGTTTAACTGAACAGTGTCTCAGAATTACAGCAAAAGCTACAGCAAAAGTATTGCTGATAAAAGAAACCAAAACCAGAACGTATGTTAACTTCTTTTTTGTTTTTGTGTAATTTACATGGGAGAAATTTCTAGGAATATGCACCAGGGAGATGGGGAACAACTCTAGACAAAGGTGAAAGTATCAAAAACAGCTTTCAGACCAAGTATTTGATTTTGAAGCTTATAAAGGAGCAGCAATATAGAAGACAAAAAGTGTGCTTTTACTGCCCTCAAGTGGTTTTAATTCATCACTGCAACATCTCTGGCCACATTGAAAGTGAATATTTTGCTAAAATCCTCAGCAGCTTTCACATTTTAGAGGTTATTGGCAAAGGAAATCTGGAATAATGATTTTTAATTCTGAAATATTTTCTAAATACCCAAATAACAAAATTAACCATGTGTCTTTATATTTTCATGTTATGTCTACTCTGTACAAATTTGTAAAATTATTTTCAAATTTACCTGCAACTACTCCCAGTCAGTGTATGGATAGGAAGAGGATTTGAAGGTAATTTCATTTTCCAAATTAAGCTACTGAGAACAGTTCATTTCATTTAAATAGTTGGAGAGTGTAAGTTCCAATGCTGTTGTAGTTCCTGACTCACAAAAGAACCTCTTGGTGGAGCTCTCTGTGTGCTGGGCCTTTTCAAGATTGGCAGGTTGGTCCACCATACTGTTGCGTTGGCCCCTCCATGTTTCCTTCTGAGGCTGATGCTCCAGTCCCGTGAATCTCAGCCGTCTACTCCTTCACCTCTCCAGGTTTGGATGTAGCTTTCAGCTTCTGCTCCTGGAGCATTCATTCCTCACCGCAATGGTATCATTCCAGGCCGTCTGCTTCTTTTCATCAGCCTTCTTCTTCACCACCCGCAGAAGTGCAAAGCAATTTTTCTAGACGTTTTCTACACCAAGAGACACCCCTTGTCAGTGCAAGGTGGGATAACCTGTCTTGTGCTGCAACATGCTACCGAGGAGCAGGTAATGCATGAAGAACAGAAATGTATTTCTTGTAGTCCTGGAGTCTGGAAAGCCCAGGTCAGGGTGCCCACAGTAGCTGAGGGCCACCTTGTTGAGTTGTCCATAGCAGAAGGCAGAAAGGGAAGAGAGCACGTAAGAGGGGTTCCAGGGGAGAAGAAGGCCAAACTCATCCTCTTATTAGCAACTCACTCCCACAGTAACAGCATTTATCTATTACTGAGGGCACTGATTTCATGTCTTCATGCCCTCTTAAAGTTTCCTCTCTGAACACTGCTGCTTTGGGGATTAAGTTCCACACATGAATTTTTGGGACACATTCCAACTGTAGTATATGGTGATTTAATCATTTTATGTAATTAATTTGCATCAACTATGATTCTTATAGACTTCTGATTGAAATATTGTCAGTCTAATGACTAACTTCTGGTAAAATAACTCCCCAATGTCTATTTTTTTGTTGAAATAGCTAAGTGATCCCTGATCAACCCCGTGAGTTCTGGATAGTCACCCTCAACAAAGACCTGTTCCCACAGGTGGTGAAAAGATTCTACAACCATTGGCATATCTAATTGGCAATTGATTGAAAGGTATCAATGGCATTTCCTTTTCTTTAGTTGAAAAGTTTCATTTTAAAATTTCCTGTGATCATGGACTTGAACTTCAAACCCAGTGTAACATTTTTGTATCAAATGTTTAAAAATAAGGGTGCTCATGCCTTGTTAGTACAATCGGTTGGCAGCCAGCTTGGATGTCACTGAAAGAAGACATCAGCTGCTCTTGACTGATACGAAGGTGGAAATTCAGAACAACCACCTGCAGCTGCACCCTGACTCCTGCCAGCCTCCCGGTACTCTGCCCCACCACACTGGGAGTTGTAGTGTCCCGCCCTGCCCCTTGGGCTCTTTAGAAAACAATTTCTTATTTGTTGCATAGGCTGCCAGCCCAGAGAGGGGAGGGGTGCCCTTGAGAGACGCTGAAGCAGATAGCCAGGTGGAAGAGACCCTCTTGACCTGAATCACCTCCAGCACCTGCAATTGTCAGCTGTTGCTCATTCTGCTCTCTCTGGTAGAGACGCCGGAGGTGCTGTCAGTTCCTGCTCAATTCTGGCTCTGCTCAATTCGGGGCTCCTGGAGGAGCCTTGAGGAGGCTGTTATTGGCCTCTTGGTGTCCAGATGTCTCAAGGCCTGTGTACCTTCCCTGAGGTCTAAGGGAGCAATCCCTCCTGAAACATATATAGCATGCACACAGCACAGAGAAGAGCTGCTCCTGCTTAAAGAAGCCACTGCCATTGTGCCCCTGCCATGTGCCCCTGCGGGAGATACTCCAAGTAGGTAAAAGGCACATTGACCTCTGCTACCAGCTTGGATTTCAACCTGCATAGATTTTCTTCTAATCCTTTCTTGAACTTTAACCCTCCATGAGGGGACAGAGCATTTCATGGACAGAACAGAATGATCTCTCACCTTTTTCTATTATCTCTTCTTACTTGTGGAAACAAGATGGTTTATTTTACAATTTTTCCTGTTCATCGTATCATACCTACCATACATAATGTTGACTTTATTGTCTTAGATGAATTTTACTTTCTCCCTTACATGTTAAGATGTCAAAATCATTGTAAGCAGAGAAGATTCACTAGGAAATCATTGGTGCTGCTGCTGTTAATCATCCCAATTAGTAACACAGATAATAATGGCGATATCGCCCTTTTGAGTTATTCAATGAACATCCTAAACAACTTTAATTAGCAGTCCTACCTGTTAAAGTTCTATTCTAAGACTATTTGTAGAAGTTACAAATTGTACCTGTATGGGAAAAAATGCAAATTCCTTTTTCTCTTTCTCTATGTTCTAAATGCACATTTGTGTGTGCACATAAGTTTTCAAAGCAGTTTAATAAATATGTAAGAATGTGAATGCTAGATATATCATGAGAATATAAACAAAGCATATCTCCCTATGTACTTAGGTTCTTCTTTGATTCCCCTTATCAATGTTTATACATACAATTTTATACATACAATATTTTATTAGATTTTTATCCAAGTACTTTGATACCTTGTGCTGCTGTGAATGGTACTGAAGTTTTTCTAATTTCAAAGTACAATTGTTAATTGCTGCTATATAAGGAATCCATTGATTTTTGTACATCAAGCTTCTACCGTGTGACCTTTCTATACACACTTTTTATTTATGGAATTTTTTTTTGTCTTTTTATTGGGACTTTAACATAAATAATTCTGTCATCTGTGAATCCAGGCAGTTTTATTTTTTCTTTCTAATCTACATTGCTTTTATTTATTTTTCTTGTTTTATTGCAAAGCTAGGACTTTCCGTACCATGAAAAAAGGGAGTGGAGAGAGAAGAGCATTTTGCCTTATTTCTGAATATAGGGGGAAAGTGGTGTGTTTTGACGATAAGTATGGTGTTAACTGTGCAAGTCTTGTAGATATTCTTTATCATGTTGAGAAAAGTTCTCTCTATTCCTAGTTTGCTGAGCATTTTTGTGATTACAAAGTTGGAATATACCAAATGCTTTCTCTATATCAGTTAATATGACCTTTTTTCCTGTGGCCAATTGATGTGGTAAATTACCCTGAATTATTTTCAAATGTTGAACTAGCTATGCATGTCTGGAATAAATTTCATTTGTTTATGAAAAATAATTATTTTGTATAAAGTATTGGATTTCATTTCCTAATATTTTATTGAAGATTTTTACATCTATGATCATTACAGATATTACTCTGTGCTTTCCTGCTTTGCCAGGGCTTACCGGTTTTTATGTTAAGATAATGTTAATCTCAGGGCCAGCATTGTGGCATAGTGGGTAAAGCCACGGCTTGCAGTGCCGGCATCCCGTATGGGTGCCAATTTGAGTCCCAGCTACTCTACTTCCGATCCATCTCTCTGCTATGGCCTGGGATAGCAGTAGAAGATGGCCCAAGTCCTTGTGCCCCTGCACCCACATGGGAGACCCGGAAGAAGTTCCTGGTTCCTGGCTTCCGATCAGCACAGCTCCAGCCATTGTGGCTAATTGGAGAGTGAACCAGCGGATGGAAGACCTCTCTCTCTTTCTCTCTCTCTCTGCCTCTTTTTCCCTCTGTGTAACTCTTTCAAATAAATAAATAAATCTTTTTTTTAAAAGATAATGTTAATCGCATAGGGCTAGAAAATATCCCATCTACTCCTATACTCTGGAAGAGATTGTGCAGAATTCATATAATTTTTGTTATTATTGCTTGAAAGAATTCACCAAGGAAACCATCTAGACTTGCTGTGTGCTTTCTTTTTACAGAATGTTGTAAATAATGAATTAAGTTTAATATAGATAATATAAATAAAATTCATATATTGTTATGTTTGTATTTAAGAATCTTCAAAAAGTTCATAGATATGCATATTATGCCAAAACTATGCATGTATGGGTTTCAAAAGTGTTTCGCACCAAAGTAAATGAAACTTTTAATTCCATTTTTCACAAACTTTTTAGCATACCCATATACACACACACAATAGATTTAATGTATCTTATATTCAGCTATACGTGTGTCTGTGTATGTAAGAAGGAGACAGAGGGAGAGAGACAGAGAATTATCCAAACTATCTATTTTTTCCTGTGCGGATTTTCAGTTTGGTCTTTAAAGAAATTGGTTCTTTTTCTCTGTGTTATGCAATGTTTTGGCATATATACTTTTTATTATTCTTTTAATATCTTTAGGAATAATAATGATGACTTGTTTCTGATGTAATTAGATTATTTATTCCTGTTTTCTTTGTTAGTATTGCTACATGCTTATCAATTTTCTTAATCTCTTTGAAAACCACCTTTTGATTTTGTTCATATTCTCTATTGTTTTCATGTTTTCAATGTCATTGATGTCTTCTCTAGTTTTTAATTTAGTCTCTTCTGCTTACTCTTCTGTTTTATTATTGTTTTTTATCTAGTTTCCTGGGTTTAAGATAGGTTTTTGGCTCTAGATATTTTTTTCTCTTGTGATATACATGTTTAATGCTGTAAATTGTCTTCAATTTGCAGTCTTCATTCTATCCCACACGTTTTGATAAATTATATATACATTTTTATTGTTTAACATTTTTTCTCTTCAGTATTCTTTAGTGTTATATATAATGTGTGTTTTTTACCTTTAAATTTAAGAAAAATGTTCAGCTGTCATTTTATATGAATTTCTACTTTATTGCATGTTGGTCTGAGAAAATACTCTGCATGGTTTTCAATTCTTGTAAATTTGTTAAGGTGCATGTAAATTATGTATTTGTGATACAGAATGTGATCTCTCCTGGTTAAGATGGCATGAGGGAGTTTGAGAAGATTGTGTGCTCTAGTGTTCATTGGTGGAATACAAATTTCTAGTATAATACGGTGATTATTTATTTGGTAATGTTCAGGTCAATTATCTCCGAATTAATTTTCTTACCTCATTGATCTATCAATCACTAAATAATGGTGTTGAAATCTCCATCTACAATAGTGTTTGTTTGTTTTCCTGTTGGGTTCTATTAGTTTTTGCCTTATGAGGTTTAACTCTTTGTTGTCAGATATAAATACATTTAGGATTGTTACATCTTCCCGGGGAATTGAATCCTTTCTCATTATGTAATTGCTATAGAGTCAGTTGTGCTTTGCAAAAATTTACATGTGAAGTCTTAACTCAAAATGTAGTTGTGTCTGGAAGCAGAGTCTTTAGGAGATGATAGAGGTTAAATTGGGTCATAGAGTGAGACTTTTATATGAAAGGCTATAATCCTATAAAAAGAGGAAGAAGGGCTCTCCCACCTGAGAATACACAGTGAGAAAGCTGCATCTCCAGGCCAGGAGCAAAGCTTCATCACAAATGCAGCTGAGCCCAGCCTCCAGAACTAAGAGAAGGTAAATGTTTGTAATTTAAACCATCAAGTCTATGGGATTTTATTAGGGTAGATTTTCTTCCTGTCTGTTTTTCTGCAATTTGAATATGATATGCCTTGTAACAGAATTTTCTTGTGTTTTTAATTTGGTTTGTTTGTTTTATTAATATTGCTTGATTCCCTCTGATCTTCCTTAATATGTGGTTTGATGTTTGCAATTAATTTTGGAAAGTTCTCATTCGTACTAAATCAAACATGTCTTTTACTACCTTCTTTCTTCTTCTGGAGCACCAATTGTACTTATGTTACACTTTCTAGAATTGTTCCAAGGTTCTTAAATATTATGTTCCACATCTTTGAATTTCGTTTTTTCGTTGTGCTTTCTTTTCTGATGCTTCATTTGACCTATCTTCGAGTTCACCAATTGTTTTGGCAACCATATCTTATCTACCAATGAGCAAATCAAAAACATTCTTCATGATATAACAGTGATTTTAATTTCTAAAATGTCCTTTGATTTGTTCTTAAAGTTTCTTTTTTTTTTTTTACTTTCACTGTGTGCATACTCTTTTTAAAATTTATTTCTTGCACCAGCACTGTGTCTTAGTGGGTTAAAGTACTTCCTGTAATGTTGGCATCCCATTTGGGCACTGGTTTGAGTTCCAGCTGGTTCACTTCCAACCCAGCTTCTTGCTAATGCACTTGGGAAAGCAGTAGAAGATGGCCCAAGTTCTTGAGCCCCTGTCACCCACATGGGAGACCTGGATGAAGTTCCTGGCTTCTGGTTTTGGCCTTGCCCAGCCCAAGCCATTGCAGCCATTTGGGGAGTGAATCAGCTGCTAGAAGATCTCTCTTTCTCTTCCACTCTTCCATTCTCTCTATCTCTCCTTCTCTCTGTAACACTGACTTTCCTTATATATATATATATTATATATATAATTTTTTTTGGACAGGCAGAGTTAGGCAGTGAGAGAGAGAGACAAAGAGAAAGGTCTTCCTTCCGTTGGTTTACCCCCAAGTGGCTGCAACGGCCAGCGCGCTGCACCAATCCAAAGCCAGGAGCCGGGTACTTCCTCCTGGTCTTCCATGCGGGTGCAGGGCCAAGCACTTGGGCCATCTCCACTGCCTTCCCGGGCCACAGCAGAGAGCTGGACTGGAAGGGAGCAATCGGGACAGAATCCAGCACCCAACTGGGACTAGAACCCGGTGTGCTGGCGCAGCAGGTGGAGGATTAGCCTAGTGAGCCACAGCACCAGCCATGTAACACTGACTTTCAAACAAATAAATCTTTTAAAAATCCATTTATTTATTTTCATTTTAGTTGAAAAGCAGAGAGACGAAGTTAGATTGAAAGACAAAGAGAAAAATCTCTATGGTGAGAGTCACTTTTAAAATGCCCAAAACATCTAGGGCTGGGCCAGGTAAAAATCCAAGAGCCTACAACTCAATCTGGATATTTTATGTGTATGTTAGAGACAAAAGTACTTCTCAAGTACTTGGCTTATCATCTGCTGCTGCCCAATATACACTTTAAAAGGAAACTGGGGGCCTGGCACTGTGGTGTAGCAGGTAAAGCTGCTGCCTGCAGTGCCGGCATCCCATATGGGCCCTGGTTCAAGTCCTGGCTGCTACACTTTTGATCTGGCTCTCTGCTGTGGCCTTGGAAAGCAGTGTAAGATGGCCCAAGTCCTTGGGCCCCTGCACCCTCATGAGAGACCCAGAGGAAGCCCCTGGCTCCTGCCTTCAGATCGGCACAGCTCCAGCTATTGCAGCCAATTGGGAAGTCAACCAGAAGCTGGAAGACCTCTCTCTCTCTCTCTGCCTCTCCTGCTCTCTGTGTAACTCTGACTTTCAAATAAATAAATAAATCTTAAAAAAAAAAGAAGGAAACTGGAATCAGAAGCAGAGCCAAGATTCAAACCCAAGCCATCCAATACAGAATGCCAGCATCCCAAGTCCAAGGAGCACCTTACGTGTTGTGCCAACATCCATTCCACATTATTGATATGCTAGTAATAACGTGTTGTCCTTTTCCCCCTTGAAATCTGTATGGGCTTAAGTGCCTCCCGTTAACCTCAATCCACCACCCCAGTTCGTACGTTGAAGCTCTTACCCGAGTAACTCAGAATGTGACTATATTTGAAGAGAAGACTTTAAAGTTATAGAGTAAAATTGAGGCACTTGGGTTGGGGGAGCCTCATCCAATCCAACTGTCCTCATAAGAAGAGAAAAGTCAGACACAAAGAGCTACCAGGGAAATATATATGCAGAGGAAAAATCATTTGACTACCCAACAAGGTTTCTGCAAGTCATGTCATAGAACTGTAATTGCCAGACCTGTGAGAATATAAATTTCTCTTGTTTAAACTACCTATAGTCTGAAATAATTTTCCATGGTAGCCCTAGCAAATGCATATAGATTCCTTAACATACCTATCAGTTATTCCAAATTCCATGCCCAAAAATCAAATGTCTGTATACTGTGTCTGGTCCCTATGCTTGCTTTCTCCCCTCTGATTGTGTTTCTTTGCTTTTGTGTTTTGCCTTTTTGTATGTCTTGTGACTTTTGTCAAAAGCCAGACATATTGTATTGGGTAATCAGAAGGACATATTCCTTTGTCATGAGGATTTATGTAAATATGGCTAGGACTTGGGCTATGTTTCAACTTTGTTGTAGTTGTCCATGCCACAGGCTTCTTGTTCCTCTCAACCCCTTGCTTTTGTCTCTCCTCTTGCCTCTAGCTTTCTAAAGTATTCCTGTGCATACTTTGCCTCTTGCAACTCTTTTGTGTCGCTCCCCGTCTTCGTGGGGGAACGACACTAAACCCTGCCTAGGCTTCATATCCGAGTCACGGCACCATTATGTCGCTCCCCATCTTCGTGGAGGAACGACACAGGACCCTGCACTGTTCTTTTGTCTGCTCGGCCCTCCCCGGGTTTGCTGCTGGTTCTTCCCGGGTTGGCTGCTGGTCCCTCCCAGGTTGGCTGCTGGTCCTTCCCGGGTTGGCTGCCGTCCCTTCCACCTCCGTGGAAGGGCGGTTCCCCCTGCCGCTTTTCCCCACTTCCACGGGGGAGCGGCACACCGCCGGCCGGCTCTCTCGGGGGCTGCACAGGTGTTCCCTCAGATGTTCCCCTTAGATGTTCCTGGTGCATGCCGTCTCTCTCCTCCTTTATAGTCCTCCTCCGCCAATCCCAACTTGGCTGCCCACACGCCGAGTACGCTGCTTTCCTCCAATCAGGAGCAGGATCAGCTCCTGGAGGTCATCACTCAAGTTGGCAAGAGGCAGCTGCGTAGAAGCTGTTTTCTCCTCTCCCAGCACCATATTGTGGGAGAGCAGATGCATAGAATAAGTCTTAATTCCAGTAACTCAGTCCAGTCCGGGTTGCTCCCCACATTTTGGATGTAATTCCCGGTTACTATGTTGTAGTCTTGTGTGGTGGGAAGGTGAAAGTGAGAGGAACTATGTGCGTGCCTATGATTCTCAATCTTTCTGCTAGCCTATATCTGCAGGCTGTGACGTTCCCAAGTGTTTTTCTAGTGGTGGAGAATCCTTATTCTCTTAGTTGAAGAGGGAGTTAGAATAGAAAGAATGCCTTTCTCTAGCTGGGATAATTCTCAAGTAAGGCCTTTTTCTTTGAAGGGACTTTTTATCAGATAGAGTCCTGTGTGTGTATTTCACATTGATTAATCCTCCTTTCCCCTTCCAGGGCATGACTCTTTCTTGTATCTCCACCATGAGACACTGGATAGCTTCCTACTATTGGTAAAACCAGTGAAAATGTTGGATCCTCCGTAGTACTGTGGCCCCAGGACTTTTTTGCTTGTAATCAGTCCATACTCAGCCTCCAGCAATTTGCTAAACTTGACATTTTAGTGTTCCAATCAACTCATGGCTCCAGTGGCTTCTGTTCCAATTAAGTTTCTGTCCTGTGATGCTCTGTGACTCTTTGGCTTCACCATGTGCTATTTTGGCATTGCTACTCTAGCAATTGTGACAAACATGGTATCTTAAGACAAATTTATTGCTTTAAAGTAATGGAAGTCAGAAGTTTGAAATGGGGCACACTGAGCTAAGATCAATACGTTGGCCAGATGTCATTCCTTTTGCATGGTTTAGGGAAGGATCTATTTCCTTGTTTTTTCCCACTTTCTAGAGGTCACTCATATTCTTTGGCTGCTAGAGTCACTCCTCCCTTTTCTGACCCATTAATGAAAAGGACCAGGGACTTTTCATTCTACTCTCTCTGTGGTTCTCTTTTGCTTTTTCTTCCACTTCTGAGGACCCTTGTGATAACCCAGGGCTGAGCTGATTATCCAGGACAGTCTCCCTGTTTACATATCAACTGACTGGTAACCATGATTCCATCTGCTACCTGGTTTCCCTTTGCTGTATAAAATAATAAATTCTAGGTGCCAGGGATTAGGACCTGGACTTATGGGGGTGGGAGGCATTATTTGGACTACCACCTCTTCTATACAGATTGGAATCAGTTTGCTCCACAGCCTCAGTTCTCTAATGGGTCTAGGAATGGTTGTTGATTTTCAGCTTGTTCAACTTTTCCTTATTCCATCAACAGGAGCGATTGCTTCTAATCTTTTTACACAGCAGGGCTAAAATTGGAAGCAGGTCTTTTTCATACTAGATCTTGAGTTCCCAAAGAACAGTAACTAAACCTCTTTCATCTTCTTGTCCTCAGCTTTGAACATATGGATTTTAAGAGAGAAGATGTGAAAGGAAGCTAATCTCTCTATTAAAAACACTCTGCTTTAGACTTCAAGAATTTATAGCAAAAGACAGAATATAATAGACTTACATTTCACAGAAGTGTCCAAGTAGTCCTTTGAAAATAAGTCAGAGGACAATTGCAACAGATACAATGAAGACTATCACTAAATTATTTTCATCTGAAAGCTATGCCTTATATCTTAAGTTTCTCATTAAGAAGCATTTGCACTTCAACTTAAACCAAGTCAAAACCTATTCAACCCTAGTTCAATTAATTCAGTCAGATTTGAAAGTCTTTTAAAGAATATTTAGAGAATATTATTCTAGAGAAATTTAAATATTCATGTACATCACTTGAACTATTTTCTTATCATATTCAAAGAATATGTTTAAACACAACTCCAAACTCTAAGTATTAATACTAATCTGCTAGAAAATTTTCGATAGTTTTGAAAATTATTCACATGCTATAACTTCCTAGACATTGTTTTTGAAATGTATTCATGGAAAACACACTTGCAAAATGATATATAGGTGTCCTAGGGGATTAAATATGATTTCATCATAGTATATGTTTTAATCATTTATCATCAGATTCATAAGTTAATGGTAACTTTATGAAACTGCATGATAACTATCTTAAAAGTTGAACAAATAGTGATTTGTATTTTTCATTTTACTCTGGAAACCATCTCAAAATAAGTTCTCACACTCTTGTCTTTTTATGAAATAACCAGAGAGCTGAGTGTGGATTTAGGAAATATGATCAGTTGTAAGGCATCCGGTTCTCTAATAGTATGTATTTCCCAGGTTTCTATATCAGAGGGTGTAAATTGGCAGCCTCAGGCAAACTTTGTTCTGCAGACACCTTTTCATCAGACCATATCTTATTTTAAAACATGAATTAGTTTCCACATTTAAAATCATATTTTAAAAATTCGTGTTTCCAGCCTTTCTTTGGGAATATATTTATTTCCATCCAACAGAAGACTTACCTTCAGCAGAAGAGAGCTTTTTGCCTGGGGGTGTGAGAGTGGGGCAGGCACAAGGTAGCATTGCCTCTACGGCTGGGCAGAATTCCCACCACTCTATTGCATTATACCCAACCTATGCAATAATATGCATTTGAATTTCTACTCCCTGACACAGTCCTCTGCCACCTCAGTTGCTGGCTCAGATCGCTGACATCTAGCAATCTGGCAGGGCCTATCCATAGAAATTTCATGTTCATCAACAGTTGAAGCCATCAATCAGTGTTTGTAATAGCCAGCTTGCCCTAAAATTTGTAAACCACAGTCGAAAGGAAGTCTTGCAGCCAGATGATATCTGGCTTATTTTTTATAGTATGATTAATTGTGCTATAAAAAGTATTTTAAGAATCCAGTCAAGCTTCTTTGGGCTCAAGAAACATAAAGAACACTCACACCCAGATGAATTTAAAACTAAAACCCGGATGCATGGGTTGCAATGGAGAAAGCATTCAAGAAGCCAGTAGTGAGAACAGTAGAGATAAAAGCAAACTCTTTTTCCCTCACTCTATCTCATTGTCTGTTACTTAGGACATTTCTCACATGCCTCTTTTTCACTTACTTTCGTTCATCTGATTTTTCCCACCCAATTTTAGCCTGACCATTGGCACAAAATGGCTGTCTCATCCCCTGGCCTTCATCAACCACCATGAGTTCGTTCTCCAAAGAAGTCTCTGGCTGATCTATTAAACCCACCACACAAATCATAAGACAACTAAAAACCTTGCAACTTCTGATTTTGCAGATTTGGTATAAAAGTATATCTCATCCCAATCATCAACAGTCAGTAATGTATTAAACCATTATAAACATGGCTGTCATCTCTTATCATCGTTGTCAATATCATTGCTAACATTTCTTGAATGCTTACTATGTACCAGACAATCTCCTAAATATTCTAGGCATGATTAATTTAATTTCCATTACATCTGATGAGGCAGACACTATTTATCCATATTTTATAGAAGACGGCAGTATCTTTGTATTTGTTTAGCACAGATGTGACGGCAAAGGCAGCTTGTCTTATTACTACCTAAGAGTGGGACAAACAATAGTAGATGTGTCTAGAACAAACTATTTTCCCTTTATACATGCCAAACAGGAGGTTCACAGAATCATAGGGTGATTCCTTCATTGAGAAATTACTAAACCTGGTTTGTAATTTGCTTTGCACAGTTTTGAATATCTCCCAATGTTTTACAGGCTGATATTCAGCATTCAGAACACAACAAATCCAGAACCACATTTTTGAGTATCCAGAGCTTTTTCACTTCTATTTCCCTTTCTGGGATCCTAGAGTCAATAACTGAGTCCCTTTTTACTGTCTTCATCACTTTCTTCAATGTCTGCTGTTCTTAGTGCCCCATAGGCAGGTCCCTTACTTCCCTCATCTGAAGACTTAATTTCATGCTCAGTTTTAGACTGCGCTTGGAACATGGAACTTGACAAGGTCAGGCAGTGACCAGATACCGTCCATTATTCTCTACCTATTAGCAGTTCATGCACCAGGGATAAACAGACAATAAACAAAACATCCTATTATGATTTCTATTGCAAATATTTGCTGATCTGTTCTTTGAACATCAAGCTAAGCTTGACCAAGGAGGTCCAAATAAAACAAGATCTACATTTCAACTGGTGGGTGGGCCTCAAGCCACTTCACAACTCCTTCCTAAATATCTGCTTGCTTCATGTTTCTTTCTGGATGAAATAAGCTTCCAGCCCAAGCACCAAAATTTTTTTACCTCTTGTCTTAGTGCTTTTTTTCTTCCTACCTTTTTTTTTTCTTATCCTAACCTGTCCTCAGAAAACAATAGGACATCAGTCATATGTAACTTATTATGAATTTAAACCACTGTACCATCTCTCAGGGCTAATGCCATTTTACTTCTTAGTTTGAAAGATTGAATTAAAGTAATTTTTTGCTATTAAAGAAATTTTAAAAGTTAGGATCTAAATGAAGACATTACTAGGAATAAAGCCTTCCAAATATACACCCTCCTCCTTACATGTAAAGCTGGCCTCCATTCAATGTTTCCCCTGATTTTAATTAGAAGCAAAAAGTACCTCACACCTTTTAAAAATGCTCAAGGGTAAGAAGGAACTAAGTTGCCTCTTCCTACTACTCCCAAGCTTTATTTTCTTAAGTACAACTGTTTGCCAGCTGTTCTGTATTAGTAAAGTGTCAGCGTCCAACAAAAGGAGGAGTCATGTGGCAACGTAGCAGGCCTCTTGGGGGAAACAGAGGTTGGAGAGACAGCTGGAAGTCTGTTGACCCATTTTCACTAAGGGGACATTGAATAGGTAGGAAAAGGTTCCAAAGTAAACTTAAATAGCTGAAAAGAGCAATGACTTCCATTGCTTCATGTTGAAGTTAGGGCAGAACGTATCTATTCATTCCTGACAATTTAAGACCTCATTAACTAGATACTGCTCAGGGCAAATTAATTGTGTTAAAAGAGAAAAATACCCACCAATGCATTTATTAAGCGTGCCTCTATTATTAGATTTTATAGTCTCTGCAGGGTGGAGATGGAGACCTTGCTCTATAAATGATTAGGAAAGTGTTTTCTGTATGTTTGAGTCAGACCAAAAAGTGTCCAACCCTGTACTAATGGTAGCCCAGTCTCTAAAAATAAACCGTGTGTCTGTTACTTATAATGTTGGCTTCATTCAAGGTCAATTTTACATGGTTTTTCCATGCCCAGAAAAAGAGGTGTGGTTCTTACTGCAAACACTTTTGAAAATCTATTTGATGATTTTGTAGGACCTATAAAGCCCCTAAACATGACTCATATATTGCTGGCTTCAGAGAAGCTGAAATGATCGGAGTGATTGTTTTTTAACTCCCTACAGATGTTGGAAAATTGCGAGTCTAGTGCTTTGTGAAAATATCTCCCTACCTACCCCTGGCTCCTGCCTTTATTTTAATGAATGGAATTCTTTAAAAATGCATAATTTTTATGTTTAGATTCTCTAGGCAATGATTAGCTAATTAAACCTACAAAGCACCAGAAAATGGAAACCAAATTACAATATTTCATGAACTTCTATCAAAAGAAACTAAAAACTTTAAGTTTTTTTTTTTCTTATCTGCTTTTATTGCTCTTTATTTCTTCTTGCATTTCACTGAAGGATGGCTAATGATGCTTATCTTGGCAGGTTGGGGAAAAGAGAACAGGGCAAATTTTCCCATGTTGTAACAATTTCTTACAGAGTCAGTATCTGAGACACACAGGTAAAGTAACACAGCCTGCTCTCCTTGGGTTCCCTTCCTGTATTTTTTGCCCAGAAATAGGAAACTGATGCCCCAAAAGATGAAGTGACTCACTATGGTGGAAAATCAACTGGGAAAGAACCAAGACTGGAATCTCTGTTCTCTTCACTTTGGGTCCAGTGTCCTTGATCCTTTAAAAGCGCAGCAGTGGGAGGGAATAGATAACAAAAGTTTAGCAAGTTGCTCAGATCTTTACTTGAAACATCAAGTCTTATGGCAAAACCTTTGGAAAATTTACATAAATGAGAAAGAACTGAACCCACTATCTGAAAAAAAGGGAAGAGAGAAGAGATATGGGAAACAGTTTGCTCTCTTATGTTGCTGATTACGTAAGAAACATTCTGGAGAGGCTAGAATAGGAAGCCAGGACTTATTGGCAGAGAGAGAATTAAGTGGGCCTGGAAATATGTCCCTGGTAGTGAAGTCTACAGCAAATCAAGAATATTCCCATGATATTCACAAACCCAGAAAGCTGACTCTTCATTATAGCCATGTGACTACTACCAAGATTCTTTTCATTGGAAGCAACCAAAACTAATTCTGAATGAGGCAAATCCAAAAGAAATTCTCAAAAATGCTATTGGATACTCAAAAATTTTCCAGAGGAGCTGGAATGTTAGGCTCAGAAAACAGGCAGAGGCTGACATAGTGTCATGGCTGCCACATGTAATGCTGGCATCCCATATGGGCACCAGTTTGAGTCCTGGATGTTTCACTTCTGATCCAGCTATCTGCTAATATGTCTGGGAAAGCAGTGGAGGACGCCCCAAGTCTCTGGGCCCCTGCATCCACGTGGGAGAACCGGAAGAAGCTCTTGGCTCCTTTGGACTGGCCCAACTCCAGCTGTCCTGGCCATTTGGGGTGAGGGTTGAACCAGTGGAAGAAAGACCTCTTTCCTTGTGTTTCTCTCTCTCTCTCTCTCTCTCTCTCTCTGCCTTTTGAATAGATAAATAAATCTTTAAAAAGATAAGAAGAAAATAGGCAGGCACCAAGAAAGAAATCTAGCCAACATGATTCCTCAGGACAGACTGGGATGGACATTATGTCCAAAACTGCAGAACGCCAGATATCGCCCTGCTAACTTTGTATGCTTCCTGCTCTTTGCACAGTCACCAATGTTCCTGGAATAGTAATATCTGCTGTCTACATCAAGACAAAATTTCCTTTGTCCCTGAATCCTTCCTCCACCTGCTCCAGAATGGATTTCTTAACTGAGAGCATCTGACAGGCAAAATCAAAGTTATAGACTTTTACCCAAGTAGCTCCAAAACCTGCATAAGCAATGACTATAATTTATGATTCTTCTGGATTTTAGGAGTCATGGGTAATCCCTTGCCCCATTCCTTGCCCAAGAAAGAAAAGAAATGCCTATAACTGGCAGTCAACATCACCAATGATACTAACCTGAAAAGCTGTGTTTATATTATCCAGTTAGAATAGGAAAGGGGGACATTTTAAATAATATCTTCACAAGAAACAGTTGAAGAAATACAAAAACTCCCAATCCACTGAATATATAATAAAAAATCCCACACCCCCATCTAAACCAAACCTGCCATTAACAAGTTGTGTCATCTTGAATATGTTTCTTCATCTGTCTGATCCTTTTTCATCATCATATAAATGGGGGAGTGGAGTTTAAAGTCCCTTCTTGCTGTTGTATTCTCTAACTCACACATGAGAGTTTCATAGGAGAGAGAGTGTGTAGCTTAGTCTAGCGCTGTCAATCACACCCTAATTGGAGAAAACAATCATGGGGCTGAAAATTGTTTTGTGCAAACATGCGAAAAAGAAAACCAATGTTACCTTTTTCAATTACAACACCCGTGCTATGATCCAGAAACTGCAAACGTTTACACCATTTCTCTCACCAACTAGAAAGCGGAAAGTCGTATGTTGGGAGACAGCTGGGGTAGCCAATCTGCTTTCACTCATAAGAATTTGTTCCCCGAAAGCAAAGTGCATAGAAGATGACGTGGTAATGTATGCATTTGGTTCTGCATCATTAAGATCATTAGTGCTGTGCCTTTCATTGACATCGTCAAGCATCGTCTGGCACGCTTTGATTTCTAATGCCTAACTTGCTAGCTGCTTCTTACAATCTGAATCTCACTTTTTTTTTCAAATCCTTAAAGGTCTAAATGTGAGACAAAATGATTTCTTGGAAAAAATTGAGTACTTGGTTATGACGTAATATACAAAGGATTCCTTTCACCTTTCTCAGGTATTGTCACTGTTCGCCTTTTATCATTTGTTACAGGAATCCTGCGAATCTCATAAAAACATAGGGGCAAGTATCCTGTGACTTTCTATTTTCATGGAGATAACATGGTTCAGAAGACTAGACTCATTAATTTCATCCCTGCCTCAATTCCAGGGTACAGTTTGCTTTAAGAGAGTTTAATGTGAATAAAGATTAATAAATGTGAATTTATTAATGTGAATGGTTAGCAATATTATTCTAACTTTTTAAAAAATATTTATTTTATTTATTTGAAAGGCAGAGTTACAGAGAGAAAGAAAGATAGATCTTCCATCTGTTGGTTCACTCTGCAAGGAGCTGCAATAGTCAGTGCTGGGCCAAGTTAAAGCTAGAAGCCAGAAGCTTCTTTCAGGTTTCTCATGTAGGTGCACAGGCCCAATTACTTTGGTCTTCTCTACTGCTTTCCCAGGCACATTGGCAGGGAGCTGGATCAGAAGTGGAACAGCTGGGACTTGAACCATTGCCCATATCTGATGCCAGCACTGCAGGCAGTGGCTTAACTCACTAAGCCACCACAATGCCGGCCCCTATGCTAACTTTTGAGGCAAAGAATCTAAATAGGAGCCGACACCGGGGCTCACTAGGCTAATCCTCCGCCTTGCGGCGCTGGCACACAGGGTTCTAGTCCCGGTCGGGGCGCTGGATTCTGTCCCGGTTGCCCCTCTTCCAGGTCAGCTCTCTGCTGTGGCCCGGGAATGCAGTGGAGGATGGCCCAAGTACTTGGGCCCTGCACCCCATGGGAGACCAGGAGAAGCACCTGGCTCCTGCCATCGGATCAGTGCGGTGCGCCAGCCGCAGTGCGCCGGCCGTGGCGGCCATTGGAGGGTGAACCAACGGCAAAGGAAGACCTTTCTCTCTGTCTCTCTCTCTCTCACTGTCCACTCTGCCTGTCAAAATAAATAAATAAATAAAAATAAAAAAAAAGAATCTAAATAGGGTCAGTGTTGTTGTCCAGTGGATTAAGCTACTGCTTGTAATGCCAGCATCCCATACTGGAGTGCCTGTTTGAGTTCTGGCTGCTCCATTTCCAGTTCAGCATCCTGCTGGTGGGCCTTGGAAGGCCACTGATGAAAGCCCAACTTGGGCACTTGCCACCGACATGGGAGACCCAGATGGAGATCCTGGATCCTGACTTCAACTTGATCCAGATCTGGCTGTTGCAGGCATTTGGGAAGTTAAATAAATAAATAGATCTTTTCTAAAAGAATCTAAATAAATAGCTTCAAAATTATTTAACTGAAAATGACTGTGGTCATAGTCTTAGTGAAAAAGAAATCAAAACACTAAGAAAAGTTACTTTCAAAGCAGTTTATATTAAAATATGTTAATTAAAAATCTATTAAAGGGGCCAGTGCTGTGGTGCAGTGGGTTAATGCTCTGGCCTGAAGCGCCAGCATCCCATATGGACACTGGTTCTAGTCCCGGCTGCTCCTCTTCTAATCTGCTCCCTGCTATGGCCTGGGATAACAGTAGAAGATGGCCAAAGTCCTTGGGCCCCTCCCTGCACCCTATATGGGAGACCTTGAAGAAGCTCTTGGCTCCTGGCTTTAAATTAGCGCAGCTCCGGCTGCTGCGGTCAATTGAGGAGTGAACCATCAGATGGAAGACCTCTGTCTCTCTTTCTGCCTCTCCTCTCTCTGTATAACTCTGACTTTCAAATAAAAATAAATAAATCTTTAAAAAAATCCATTAAATATTTTAAACCAAAGAATGAAACTTTTTGCAATCAAAGTTCTCAGTGACTGGCCGGCACCGCGACTCAATAGGCTAATCCTCCAACTGCGGCACCAGCACATCGGATTCTAGTCCTGGTCAGAGTGCCGGATTCTGTCCCGGTCGCTCCTCTTCCAGGCCAGCTCTCTGCTGTGGCCCGGGAGGGCAGTGGAGGATGGCCCAAGTGCTTGGGCCCTGCACCCGCATGGGAGACCAGGAGAAGCACCTGGCTCCTGGCTTCAGATCAGTGCTGTGCGCTGGCCACAGTGGCCATTGGGGGGTGAACCAATGGAAAAGGAAGACCTTTCTCTCTGTCTCTCTCTCTCACTGTCCATTCTGCCTGTCAAAAAAAAAAAAAAAAAGTTCTCAGTGATTGAAGTTTGGTCATAGTATTTCACATAGCTGTCAAATTGTGAATGAAAGTTGTAGATTCCTTTTCTATGTTTTTCTGTTCATCTTTGGCATTTAGAGCAGAATAGCTAACTATTGGGTGTGGATATCTATGACTTTTGCTTTTCTCTTTGATATTAATAGTTATTTAACAATTTTTAAAATAAAATTATCATCTTTTTTTTTCAGGGTTGTCCTAGTACTTTCCAGTTGTAAAATCAGCTGCGTCTCAAAATTCACATGGGTTAAAGGTTAAAAGGTGAACCTCAGTTCTTTTAGAACTGAAACAAGACATCTCATTTTCAATAAAGACATCTCATTTTCAATAATTTTCCCCCTCAAAACATAGGTTCATTTCATTGTGGAAGATGATCACTGTTAAAAATCACATGAAGGTAAGTCTTAATGTTAGTCTTTGTCACTTTCTATTAAACCCCAAAGGAGTGTCCTTAGCTCCACACTGTCATTCTGTACACAAGATGTTACGTATTCCCAGCCAAGATTAGAAGGTGAATGAATTCAGCACTGACAAAAAGAGTCCTTTGGCCTTTGCAAAATCAAGCCAATTTATCCTGAGCCAAGATGAATATATCATAGTATTGCTCTGAAATATTCAACTAGATTTTTCCCATTGTTTTTAAAAACACTCCTTTAATTAGAAAAGCACCCAGCTGAACTTTAAAACATTTTCTTTTAAACAGGAATTCATCTTGAGAAAGGTCTAAGAGAATATGAATGCGGAGTATCATCCTTCATTTTACAGAGGAAAGTGATAATAATAATTCACCCATCAACACTACACAATAAAGCCCTGGAGAAAATGTTAACATTGAGACAATCCTGGCATCTGGGGTAAATTTAGAAAATAGGAAAGCTGCCTTAAAACAAAAAGAAAGGGAAAAATTTTAAACTAACAACAGACCAGATGTTGACTGCTAGATGTCAATGGCAACAAGAGAAAATAACACATGTGGATTCAATGTTCTTTCCACAGACAGAATCTCAGAAAAACATATTCTCTGAGAGATTAGACCAATTATGCTTGACTGTAAACCACAGCCTAACACACCCAACCACATTCCTGTGCCTGCAGAAAGAGGAATAGCAATGAACAGGCTTAAAAGATAGGTTCAAACTTCGAGTCAGAAAGTTGCCAGTGAATGAATTACCATGATCTCCTCTTTATTCACAAGGAATATATTATTCCAATACCATAAGTGGATTCTTGAAACCATGGAGAGCACCAAACCTTAGATACATGTTTTTGTCTCTACATAGGTGGAGACACATCATAAATTTCACAGGATATAGAATTAAAAGATAAGTTTATTTTGTTGAAAAAATTTTGAAATCAGTGCATAGTTTTTATCAAAATATACATTTTCCATGAAATTTTCAAATTCCTTACTACAAACCTATGAAAATTTATTTTATAGAATAAATACAGTGAGATAAACAATTGAGAATAATTATAAGAATAAACTATAATAAAAGTTACTTAAAATTATGAATTGTGTATTTCTGGAATTTTCCACTTAATGTTTTTGGAACACAGTTGATCAAGAAGGCAAAACCATAAGTAAGGAAAACTACGGAAAAAATACAATCATACACTTTATGGAAGTAATTTACAATAAGCATTATGCCACAATTTTATCTGCCTGGAGAAAATCATCTAGACGTTTCATGACCTGTATATCAATTATTTGGATTGTAATGAAAAACTGAATCTTGCGTTTATGTGATTTGCATAGAATCACTCCACTGGAAGGTTAAAAAATGGTTTCGATATTGGCTGTATTTATTTTCACTCCCCACAAACCTGTTCCTGCTTATGTGAAACCTGCCTTAATTAGGGTCATATGCAACCATCCAGACTCTAAAACCCTTTCTGGAGGCATAAAAGGAAAGTCCAGAACAAATTATTTAGGCTAAGACTCTTCATGACTTTTTTTTAATTTGCTGCCTCATAGCATGACAATGCTGGATTTAATTTCTCTAGGCATGTTTTCCTCCACAGTGTTTCAATAACCTATAGTTAAGTCAAGGGGTCAGTATATAATAAATGGGAGTGGAAACAGAGTCCTTCTCAGAAGGATGTCACAGTCTGATGCATACAGACAGAGGGTAACTATGACAATATGGATAGGCAAGTGCTGAGTGGCAGCAATGCCCAGGAAACTCTGAAAACAGAGATGCACTTAAAATAGCCCTGGGGCTATGAAATGGGGAGGTTACAGAGGTCTTCCTTCAAGCCGTAACTATCCTGCTGAATCTTAAGGAACTTGTGCAGGTAAGTCACCTAAGAAGTAAGAGAAAGGCACCTGGGTGGAACGAACAGTCCTAGCAAGAGCGTGTAGAATGAAGAAGGACATGCAAGCCATTAGATAAGAAAAGGAGCTGTATTTTGTCCACTGAGGCATCTCTGATGCCCTGAAAAGTAGGTTCAAAGCTCAGAATGACTGGTTAACTGAATCCAATCACCACTTAACCGACATCATTGGCCATGGAAAGGCGAGGCAATGTCAGAGGGGCAGAAAAAGAAGGGAAAAGATTTCTCTGACACTTTTACCTACGCTCAGGTACAATGTACTATAGAAGAGAGGGAGATGGCAATGGAGATGGCAGGACATGGGAGAATCTCAGGTGGAATCTGGCAATATGGCAGAGGAATTCCATATTTAGGGGAATGAAGGCATTGAGAAGTTCCCCATGGCTGAAGGCATCTAGGGAGTTGTATTCCCTTCAGATCTATCCATGGGGGAGGAATTGGAGATAAACCCAAATATTCAGCTAGGGAGCCTGGATATTTAAGTGTTTAGATACTTAACAGATAACAGTGTTTCTCCTAACCTTACTATAATTTTGTATCGAAAGGCAAACTTGAGACATATTTTGCTTATGTTCATAGTGTTTTAAAAAGACAGTAATTTTATTTTTAGTGGCTTCGTCTGTGATTTTTATTTTTGTCTTAATATTGTGGAATTATCTGAATATTTTAGACTGATTATGGAATTACAGAGTGATCACATCTTGTGTATTAGACACATCTCTGAAACTCTTGTAATCTTGCAAAATCCGAGACACATTCCAGCAAGGTAGAGTTGTTTTTCTGTTGACCACCTGCAGTGGTGCCACCATTAGACACTTGAATAAAGACAATTTACTTGCCACCAACAAAGGAGACCAGAATGGAGTCTTTGGCCTGGACCGGCCCTGGGTGTTGCAGCCATCTGAAGATTGAACCAGCAGACTACTGACTTATATAAAAGTTGTAGGTTAATTAGCTACGAGAAAAAATGAAAGCCAAATTCAGTTTGGCAAATCAAAACCTAAAGGGGAGAACAGATGTTAAAAGTATGTAATTATATTGCTAAATACTAAGAAACATATAGATTATTACTTTTGTTTAATTTTCTTTAAGAACTAAATAGACTTTAAAAGTCTTTCTGATTATCTGTAATTTCCATCTCTTCTGGTCTCTGAGAAACCCAAGAACTCAAGAGACTCTAAAAGACAGAACCCAGTTTCTCCTCAGTGGCTAGCTGTAGGCCCACTTCATCTTCTGTGTCCGAGAAGGGAGCCCTGAGGGAGCTTCCCTTTGTTCATCCAAGAGGCATGTGGGTGCGGGAGGAGAGATGATTTGAACATTTTCATTCAGCTATATAGGATACATCTAAAGGAATCAAACAAATTAGAAGCTGAATGAGACAATAGATCTCCCAGGTAACAGTCCCTTCGTGCTCACCACCACCCTACCCTGATACCTCACACACCATACACAAATACCTTCCTCTCTACTTCCAAGTTCTTTCTCATCATCTTTAAAGTCTTCTTTGGCTCTTTCCCCTGACAAGAATCATCTATAATCTTGCTGACATATAAAGCACTTGCTCTTTTTTTCTAACAGAATGTTACTGGGTGGGGGCATCGTGAAAGAATGAATGCATGTTCTGCTTTCTGTAGTAGCCTGTGATTGGTCTCATGGCAGAGACACTGCAGCACAGCCCTACTGTGAAGAACCACCCTTGTTCACACACACATCCCTCTATGAAATGTGGGAAGTGGGAGGCAGGAGTGGGTTTCAGAACCCTTTTTGTCAGCAGGGTTATGGAATGAAATGTAGGTACACATAAACCTAGACAGACACACAAATAGATATTTGTTTGCCCAGGCTGGAATTGAACCCTCTGAAATCTGCCATTCATAAGCAGGTACTTCATTATTCATAGACTGGTTACAAAATGTGTACTTATTTTCCAGGAAATGTGAGTAGAAATAGACATCCCCTAGGGGTTAAATAAAACCCTATCTGTGCAGAAAACATTTGACTCATTATTCAACACAAATTTGTGTCGCCACAAATATGACTCCTGTGTAGGTGCCAAAGTTGGTCAGAGACTGGCTTCCATGCTAAATGCTTTCTTCTCCCACTGCTGATATTCTGGTAAATAACCCCTTTGGGTCCATGAGTCCTAGCTACACAAGACATATAGCTATTCAGCATTTGGAAAATGTGCTATTTGTCTATATTTCCATAAGGGCTTTTATTTTCCTACATCTCCATAAATTTATTAAAATATTAAAGTTTTAATATAATGTGAGGATGAGCAGTGAATGATTAGACTGAGGCTCTGATGGTTTTTCTCTGTAGACAATCAGTGGTTTTTAAAAAGAAAATACGCACAATTACCCATTTTTAGCCTTTCTGGGAAATACTTGTCATCATTTTCATAGCACATTGTGAGTTTTAGTTTAAGTGAATGAGGTCCATTAAAGTAGGCTAGACAGATCAAATGCAGGAAACTTGAAGATCCAGAGGTTGCTTTTCAGCTTCACAAATGCCATGCAATTGTTCAAAAGCCTCTATATTTCTTCATTTTCTTGCTGCAAAAGATGAAGAAGAATAGAAAAATTCATTAATTGGACCCTTCATATTTATAAAATCAGTGTTTATATGGAAGCAAAATATGAATTTTAACATGGACTTTTCTTGTGATTTCTCTTCTTCACTAAAATACTATAATGAAATTTGAAGAAAGGTTTTCTTACTGCATTGTTTAAACAAACCCAATATAGCATATGGTCTCATAAAAACTAAGACATGAATTATTAATAAGATATTATGTTACATGATAGACTGCAAGTACTCATGCATGCCCTTTGGAATACATCACACTAATTTTAAGAAATCAAATTTGCTCTGAATCAGAAGAAAACTTAGCCTACAGGCAAATTTTTGCCAAACTAGATGCTGCCACAGAAATCCAGAAGTGAGAGATAAAGGGATGTTTGTTATAAATAAAAATAATTGCCTACAAATAGAAGAGTGATCAGTTTTCAACAGGAAGAGCAGAGGACTTTTAGCTTCCCCTTGTACTACCATCTCCACATCCCTCCTCCATGACCTAACCCCACAACCAGAGAACAAATGTCTGTGGGAAACTGTTAACCTAATGAGACAATAAATTGCTTCAAAACCATGATTACAGTAGTTTACCTCTTTGAAGGCAAGATGTAAAAGGATTATTTGCTGTTACTGCCAGGATACTAATTATGACTGAAGTTCATTGTGGGTCTGTGCTAGGTGCTTAGCTAACACCTACCTCCAGAATTTCCTAGTGGAGCAGCAGGGGCTCTAATTTCAAAGTATTTAAATACTTTATTATAAGTTGTTCTACAGGAGAAAGAAATTAGTGTACTTTTAAAGAAACCAAACATATGAAAGAATTTCAGGTGTTTGGTAAGTCAATCCCAAAGGGACAAATGCCGTATGTTCTCCCTGACCTGTGATAACTAATACAGCACCTTAAAGTTATCTGTAGATTGAGAAGCAATGACTTGAACAGCCCTTGTCTTAAGTATTGAGGAACAGTTTTTTCATACTATTTGTTGAACTATTTACTTTACACAGAATTATTCATATGTATATAAAGTTAATTAAAAATACATCTTAGTAAAAAGTGGGAATAAGAGAAGAAGGAGGAAGTTGGGTGGGAGTGTGGGTGGAAGGGCGGGCACAGTGGCAAGAATCACATGATGCAAATGACTGGATTTCATTTTTATTTATAGCTGATCAGTATTCTATGGTGCACATATCCCATAATTTCTTTATCCAGTATTAATTTGATGGGCATTTGGGTTGATTCCATATCATAGCTATTGTGAATTGAGCTGTAATAAACATGGGGATACAGATAATTCTTTCATATGTTGATTTCATTTTCCTTGAGTAAATTCCCAGGAGTAGGATGGTTGGGTCTTATGGTAGGTCTATATTCAGATTTATGAGGTATGTCCATACTATCTTTCATAGTGGCTTTACCAGTTTACATTCCCAACAACAGTGGATTAAGTTACTCTTTCCCCATAACCTCGCCAACATTTGTTGCTTGTTGATTTCTGTACAAAAGCCATTCTAACTGGGGTGAGGTGAAACCTCATTATGGTTTTGATTTGCATTGCCATGACAGCTAGTGATCCTGAGAATTTTTTCATGTATCTGTTGGCCATTTGGATTTCCTCTTTTGAAAAATGTCTAGTTAAGTCTTTTGCCTATTTAATAACTGTGTAGTTTGTTTTGTTGTTGTTGAGTTTCTTGATCTTTTTTTTTCTTTAACTTTTATTTAATGAATATAAATTTACAAAGTACAGAATATGGATTACAATGGCTTCCCCTCCATAACGTCTCTCCAACCCGCAACCCTCCCCTTATACACTCCCTCTCCCCTTCCATTCACATCAAGATTCATTTTCGATTCTCTTTATATACAGAAGATCAGTTTAGCATACATTAAGTAAAGATTTCAACAGTTTGCTCCCACACAGAAACATAAAGTGAAAAATACTGTTTGAGTACTAGTCATAGCATTAAATCTCAATGTACAGCACACTAAGGACAAAGATCCCACATGAGGAGTAAGTGCACAGTGACTCCTGTTGTTGACTTAACAAATTGACACTCTTGTTTATGGCATCAGTAATCACCCTAGGCTCTTGTCATGAGCTGCCAAGGCTATGGAAGCCCCCTGAGTTCACTAACTCTGACCATATTTAGACAAGGCCATGGTCAAAGTGGAAGTTCTCTTCTCCCTTCAGAGAAAGGTACCTCCTTCTTTGATGACCCATTCTTTCCACTGGGATCTCACTCGTGGAGATCTTTCATCTAGTTTTTTTTTTTTTTTTTCCCCAGAGTGTCTTGGCTTTCCATGCCTGAAATACTCTCATAGACATTTCAGCCAGATCCGCTTGCCTTAAGGGCTGATTATGAGGCCAGAGTGCTGTTAGGACATTTGCCATTCTATGGGTCTGCTGTGTATCTCACTTCCCATGTTGGATCATTCTCTCCCTTTTTTATTCTATCAGCTAGTATTTGCAGACACTATTCTTGTTTATGTGATCCCTTTGGTTCTTAGTCCTATCATTACGATCCATTGTGAACAGAAATTGATCACTGGGACTAGTGAGAGGGCATTGGTACATGCCACCTTGATGGGATTGAATTCCAATCCCCTGGTATGTTTCTAACTCTACCGTTTGAGGTAAGTCAGCTTGAGCATGTCCCGAATTGCACATCTCTTCCCTCTCTTATCCCCACTCTTATATTTAACAGCAATCACTTTTCAGTTAAGTTTCAGCACTTAAGAAGAATTGTGTATTGATTATAGTATTCAACCAAAAGTATTAAGTAGAACAAACAAAAAAAATACTAAGAGGGATAACATATTAAGCTGCTCATCAACAGTCAGGGTGAGGGCTGATCAAGTCACCGTTTCTCATAGTGTTCATTTCACTTTAACAGGTTTCCTTTTTGGTGCTCAGTTACTTGTCACCTATCAAGCAGAACAAGTGGTATTTGTCCCTTTGGGATGGGCTTAATTCACTCAACATAATGTTTTCCATATTCCTAACAGGGATCACTTATCAGTTAAAATTTAAACACCTAAGAATAATTGTGTGTTAATTACAGAGTTCAACCAATGTTACTAGAACAAAAAAAATACTAAAATGGATAAAGAATTACATTGTACGTCAACCGTCAGGACAAGAGCTGAACAAGTCACTGTTTCTCACAGTGTCCATTTCACTTCAACAGGTTTCCCCTTTGGTGCTTAGTTAGTTGTCGCCAATCAGGAAGAACATATGATATTTGTCCCTTTGGGACTGGCTTAATTCACTCAGCATGATGTTTTCCAAATTCCTCCATCTTGTTGCAAATGACTGGGTTTCGTTGTTTTTACTGCTGTATAGTATTCTATAGAGTACATGTCCCATAATTTCTTTATCCAGTCTACTGTTGATGGGCATTTGGGTTGGTTGCAGGTCTTAGCTATTGTGAATTGAGCTGCAATAAACATTAATGTGCAGACTGCTTTTTTGTTTGCCAATTTCATTTCCTTTGGGTAAATTCCAAGGAGTAGGATGGCTGGATTGAATGGTAGGGTTATATTCAGGTTGCTGAGGAATCTCCAGACTGACTTCATAGTGGCTTAACCAGTTTGCATTCCCACCAACAGTGGGTTAGTGTCCCTTTTTCCCCACATCCTCGCCAGCATCTATTGTTGGTAAATTTCTGAATGTGAGCTATTCTAACTGGGGTAAGGTGGAACCTCATTGTGGTTTTGATTTGCATTTCCTTGATAACTAGAGGTCTTGAACATTTTTTCATGTGCCTGTTGGCCATTTGGATTTCACTTTTGAAAAATGTCTATTGAGGTCCTTGGCCCATCTCTTAAGTGGGTTGTTTGTTTTGATCTTGTGGAGTTTCTTGATTTCTTTGTAGATTCTGGTTATCAACCCTTTATCAGTTGCATAGTTTGCAAATATATTTTCCCATTCTGTCGGTTGTCTCTTCGCTTTCCTGACTGTTTCTTTTGCAGTACAGAAACTTCTCAATTTGATGCAATCCCAAATGTTAATTTTGGCTTTGACTGCCTGTACTTCTGGGGTGTTTTCCAAGAAGTCATTGCCGGTACCTATATCTTGCAGGGTTTTTCCAATGCTCTCTAATAATTTGATGGTGTCAGGTCATAGATTTAAGTCTTTAATCCATGTTGAGTGGATTTTTGTGTAAGGTGAAAGGTAGGGGTCTTGCTTCATGATTCTGCACATGGAAATCCAATTTTCCCAGCAACATTTATTGAATAGACTGTCTTTACTCCAGGGATTGGTTTTGGATCCTTGATCAAATATGAGTTGGCTGTAGATGTTTGAATTGATTTCTGGTGTTTCAATTCTGTTCCATTGGTCTATCCATCTGTTTCTGTACCAGTACCATGCTGTTTTGATTACAACTGCCCTGTAGTATGTCCTGAAATCTGGTATTGTGATGCCTCCAGCTTTGTTTTTGTTGTACAAGATTGCTTTAGCTATTCGAGGTCTCCTGTATCTCCATATAAATTTCAGCACCATTTTTTCCAGATCTGAGAAGAAGGTCTTTGGTATCTTGATTGCTATTGCATTGAATCTATAAATTGCTTTTGGGAGAATGGACATTTTGATGATATTGATTCTTCCAACCCATGAGCATGGAAGATTTTTCCATTTCTTGGTATCCTCTTCTACTTCTTCCTTTAAGGTTTTGTAATTTTCATCGTAGAGATCTTTAACGCCTTTGGTTAAGTTTATTCCAAGGTATTTGATTGTTTTTGTAGCTATTGTGAATGGGATTGATCTTAGAAGTTCTTCCTCAGCCATGGCATTGCCTGTGTATACAAAGGCTGTTGATTTTTGTGCATTGATTTTATACCCTGCTACTTTGCCAAACTCTTCTATGAGTCCCAATAGTCTCTTAGTAGAGTTCTTTGGGTCCCCTAAATAAAGAATCATGTCATCTGCAAAGAGGGATAGTTTGAGTTCTTCCTTCCCAATTTGTATCCCTTTAATTTCTTTTTCTTGCCTAATAGCTCTGGCTAGAACTTCCAGAACTATATTGAATAGCAGTGGTGAGAGTGGGCATCCCTGTCTGGTACCAGATCTCAGTGGAAATGCTTCCAAGTTTTCCCCATTCAATAGGATGTTGGCTGTGGGTTTTTCATAGATTGCTTTGATTGTATTGAGGAATGTTCCTTCCACACCCAGTTTGCTTAGAGTTTTCATCATGAAAGGGTGTTGTATTTTATCAAATGCTTTCTTGGCGTCTATTGAGATAATCATATGGTTTTTCTTCTGCAGTCTGTTAATGTGGTGTATCACATTGATTGTTTTGCGCACATTAAATCATCCCTGCATACCAGGGATAAATCCCACTTGGTCTGCGTGAGTTTCTTGATCTTTTATATATTCTAGTTATTAATCCTTTATCAGTTTTATAGTTTGCAAATAATTTCTCCCATACTGTCAGTTGCCTCTTCACTTTGCTGAGGGTTTATTTTGTAGTGTAGAAGCTTCTCAATTTGATGTAATCCCATTTGTCAATCATAGCTTTGATTGCCTGTGCCTCTGGGGTCTTTTCCAAAAACAACTTGCCTGTGCCAATGTCCCCAATTTTCTCTAATAATTTGATGGTATCAGGTCATATATTTAGGCCTTTAGTCCATTTTGAGTAAATTTTTGTGTAAGGTGTAAGGTAGGGGTCTTGTTTCATACTGCTGCATGTGGTGATCCAGTTTTGTAAGCACCATTTGTTGAAGACACTGTCCTTGCTCAAGCAATTGATTTTACCTCCTTTGTCCAAGATAAGTTGGTTGTAGATGTTTGGATTGATTTCTAGCAATTCTATTCTGTTCCATGGGTCTATCCATCTGTTTTTGTACCAGTAACAGGGCTGTTTTGATTACAACTGCCCTGTAATATGTCTTGCAATCTGGTATTGTGATGCCTCCAGCATTGTTTTTGTTGTATAAGAGTTCTTTAGATATCAGGGTCTCCTGTGTTTCCATATGAAGTTCAGCATCATTTTTTCTATATCTGAGAAAAATATCCTTGGTGTTGTTTTGATTGGTATTGCACTGAACCTGTAAATTGCTTTCAGTATTATGGACATTTTGATGATATAGATTATTCCAGTCCATGAACATGGAAGATTTTTCCATTTTTTTGTATCTTCTTCTATTCCTGTCTTTAATGTTTTGTAATGTGTATTATACAGATATTTGACATCCTTGTTTACATTTATTCCAGGTATTTGATTTTTTATGTAGCTTTTGTGAATGAGATTGATCTTTGCAGTTCTTTCTCTGCCATGGCATTGTCTGTGAGTATGAATTCCATTGATTTTTATGTGTAGATTTTATATCCTGCTAAGTTACCAAACTCTTCTATGAGTTCCAATAGTCTCTTAATAGAGTCCTTTCAATCCCCTATATCCATTACATCCTTTATTGCAGAATCATGTAATCTAAAAATGGGGATAGTTTGATTACTCCTTCCCATTTTTATCCCTTTGCTTTATTTTTCTTGCCTAATGGCTCTGGCTAAAACTTCTAGGACTACACTGAATAGCAATGGTGAGAGTAGGCATCTTTGTCTGGTTCCAGATCTCAGTGAGAATGCTTCCAACTTTTCCACATTCCAAAAATGGATGCTGGCCATGGGGTTTTCATAAACTGCCTTGATTGTGTTAAGGAATGTTCCTTCTATACCTGATTTGCTTAGAGTTTTTATCATAAAAGGGTGTTGTGTTTTATCAAATGCTTTCTCTTCATCTGTTGAGATAATCATATGGTTTTTATCATCTAATTATTAATGCAATGTATCACATTTATTGATTTGCATATGTTGAAGCACCCTACATAACAGGGATAATTCACATTTATTCCAGGTGAACGATCTTTCTGATGTGTTGTTGTTATTCAATTGGCTGATATTTTGTTGAGGATTTTTGTGTCTATGTTCATCAGGGAAATTGGTCTGTAATTCTCTTTCTCTGCTGCATATTTTTCAGGTTTAGGAATTAAGGTGATGTTGGCTTCATAGAAAGAATTTCGGAGAATTCCCTCCCTTTCAATTGTTTTGAATAGCTTGAAAAGTATTGTAGTAAGTTCTTCTTAAATGTCTGTTAGAATTCAGCAGTGAAGCCATTTGGTCCTGGGCTTTCCTTTGTTGGAAGGATCTTTATTACTGATTCAATTTCTGTCCTGGTTATGGATCTGTTTAGGTTTTGTGTGTCTTCACGGTTCAATTTAGGTGGGTTATATGTGTCCAGAATGTATCCATTGTTACTAGGTTTCCCAGTATGTTGTCATACAGCTCTTTGTAGTAATTTCTGATGATTTTTTTAATGTTTGTAGTGCCTATTGTTACATTTCCTTTTCATCTCTAATTTTATTAATTTGGATCTTTTCCCTCTTTTTTGGTTAGTTGGGTCAATGGTGTGTCAATTTTATTTTTTCAAAGAACCAAATCTTCATTTTGCTGATCTTTTGTATTGCTTTTTAGTTTCAGTTTTGCTTATTTCTTCTCTAATTTTCTTTTCTCCTACTAGTTTTGGGTTTGGTTTGCTGCTGTATTTCTATACCTTGAAATGCATTGATAACTCAATTATTTGATGCCTTTCCTATTTCTTGATGTAGACACCAGTTGCTATAAACTTTCCTCTTAACACTGCTTTGCATTATCCCATAAGATTTGATATGTTGTATTGTCATCTTCATTTGTTTCATCTTTGTTCATATATGAGAGCTTTCCAGGGTACAGTTTTCTGGGCTGACAGTTTTTCTCTTAAGACTTGGAATATATCTTGCCATTCTCTCCTAGCCTATAGAGTTTCTGATCAGAAGTCTGCTGTGAATCTAACTGGCGATCCTCTGAAAGTAATCTGGCATTTCTCTCATGCACATTTTAGAATCTTTTCTTTATGTTTTACAGTGGAGAGTTTGACTACAATGTTTTGTGGTGAAGATCTTTCTGGTCATGTCTATTAGGAGCTTTATTTGCTTTCTGTACTTGGATGTCCCTTTCTTCCTCCTAATTGGGGAAGTTTTCTGTAATTATTTCACTAAAAGGCCTTCTAATCTTTTCTCTTTCTACCACTTCATTTGGTAGTATCCTGTAGATTTCCAGCAATATTTTTAAGTTTTCTAATTTCTTCTTCTTTTGTCTGACTGTACAATTTCCTGTGATTTGTCTTTTAAGTCGGATATTCTTTCTTCTGCTTCACTGATTCTGCTGTTAAGTCTTTCCACTGCATTTTATTTGTTCTGTTGAATTCTTCATTTCCAAGATTTCATTATGACTTCTCTTTAAGATTTCAATTTTGTGGGAGAAGTTTTCTTTCATGTCATATATGGATTTCACTAGTTTGTGAATTTGCTTCTGATTAGTCCTAAGTAATCCTACAATCAATTTTATGAATTCCATTTCTGTTGTTTCTTCAGTCTCTTCATCTTCACAATCTAATATGGAAGTGTTGTGTTCTTTTGGGCATGTCATGTTGTCTGTTTTTATTCTTGTTTCCTGAATTGCCACATTTACTATTTGGCATTTACAGAGATATTCATTGGTTTCTTTTTTGTTTTCTCCCTGTGTTGGTTTTGATCTTTGGATTATATTTCTGTGGATTAGTAGAGTTTTTGCTTTTTCAGTGAATACCTAGAGGAGTATGCTAAGTGTGGCCAGGGAGCCCTGTTTAGCGCTCCAGGTTGAAGGGAGTGCCCAAGGTGACACCCACGTTTGGCATGGTAAATCTCCTCTTCTTTTTATTATAGGGGAGCTTTGTTTAGCTCTTTTGGTGTAGTCTCAGCTCACCTCTTCTCCTCAAGGGAAACTAGTGCCTGGGCACTAACCCCATTGGGTATAATATTCATCTGTACCGACACGAGAACCACTCAAAGGATCTGTGCCGTACTTGATGTAAGCACAGATTCTGTAGCAATAACACTCACCAGGGAATCAGGGAGCTCTGAGCATGTTGAGCCTCCCATAGTGACTGCCCAAAGTCCCAGCCACACTTAGAGCAGGCAAGCACTGCTCCTGATGACTTAAAGCAGGCAACTATCTGCTCCTGTCCTTTGATGACTGCTCCATGTCTTAAGTACTCCACACAGTCTTCAGTTTGGGATAAAAGCAATTCACCTGAGGGAGCTGCCAAGTGGTCTTGGCCACCACACTTTTCCAGGATGCTTTTTCCTACTGTTCTTTGAAGTCTTCTTTTCTGGCTTTGAAAGACTTATACAACAGTTCTAGTTTTATAGGATTTATCTTCAGGTCACTTCAGATCCTTTGTCAGAGGCTTCCCAAGCAAACAACTGTGTATGAGCCATTAAAATTCTGTCTCCTGTGTATCTAACCAACTTATCTCCTGCATAACACACTTCATCTGGATTCTTTCCTGTAATATCATAAGGATTCTCTCTCATTGTTCTAGGTTTCAGATCACAGTAGGCAGAATTTGGATCTAAATATCTCAAATATTTTGCAATATTTTCTGGAATCCTGAGATTCAGCACAATAATCTCATCTCTTGAACTCAAAATTCTGCCCAGGCATGTCAATGTTATCTGTATATTGATCTCCATCTTCATTTTCACTATTATAATCAAAATATGGAAAGCTTCATGAATTTGTGTGTCATCCTTACACAAGGGCCATGCTAATCTTCTTTGTGTCATTCCAATTTTAGTATATGTGCTGTTAAAGTTAGCACTATGGTTCAAGTTTTAAACTTTAGCCCCAAGTAGTTTTCAATCATGTTTTCCTATATAAATTTTTATACATAATATTAGTATTGTTTGTGAAAGAAATGGTAACTCTTTTGCAAAGCTGTATTAAACGTCCAGAGCATGACTTTTGAATGAACACTGAAACCATTGTATTGTATATCAAAACACTGCTACTTATATATTTTCACTGCAAAATAGTCTTGAAATATACTCATGATTTATACAGACAGAGGCTAGAATTTAGTAGCCCTAGTCTGTTTCCAAGTAAAAGACTGTTTCTACCACATTATGCAAAATAGTGGCTAAATAAAATCTTCAAATAAATGTACCTATTTAAAAGCATATAAACAAGCAAAGAAAATATGTTTTACAAGAGGTAGCAAAAAATAAATCTTCTAAAGACTAGTTCTGATTCTGTAATCCACACACTCATAGAATTTTATAGGAATTGACTATTATCTATAGAAGAAAATTTAAAGCTGCATTTCCAATTTTAAAGGATAGGACAAAGTCATAGGGGTTATGAGAAAGAAGAAAATGCTGACGTGAAAATATAGTGAGTTAAAGAACCTTCTGTAATAGACAATGTGATAGAAAATAAATAATTAAAAAATGTAATTTATTCCTGTGAACTTTCTCTACTCTCCACTTAGTAAAGAACTCATGTTTTAATCAGCTACACAGGAATCCCTTTATTCTCAGCACAGCCTTTAATATGTGATTAATATCTACAAAACTTTACAAAAAGAGCAGTAATGTACTGACAAGTCTGGCCTCAAGAACTGATGATTTGTAACCTGGGCTGGCACTCTGGAAGCAGTTTCTTGATTTCTGAACCAAACTATAATCCACTACTTACCTATAAACCTGGAGAGAAAGTTCGGTGGAATGAAGGAGTGCTTTCTAATATTATATAAGTCTATGAAATACAGAGTCCTCAGTAGGAGTAAATGCACACCATAAAATCATGTTCCCTACCTCCAGCAGTTGGAAAACATTACACACTACCACAATTCAGTAGTGCCCTTTTAATTGCACATGCTCAAGCAAAATACCACATTTTAGTTATATCTGGCATTTTGAAGAGTCAAGAGTTCAAAACTGGAATGTGTTTGAGTGAGAAAAAAGTATAGCCAAATACCCTACATTAAGAGGCAGCTTTTTGGATAAGCACAGTAATTTAGTTCAACTTACTTCAACTTACTTGGCCATATATAGCTTCCCATTTATTTTATTTAAAAGTATTAAACAAATAGAAGAGTGTTTCAATGCATATCCACACTTAAAGTGTTTGAATACTTTATGTACCTACATTCAAATGTCTACTGCTGAGGTTAAGAAGTGGTGACTGTCAGTTCTTTCCAAGTTTTCTCTGTTCCCTTCTCCAATTACATTACAGTCCCATCTCTACACAAAGGTTTTCATCATTGTGACTTTCATGGTAATCCTCCCATTTTTCTTTCTGTTTGAAATAATTTTATTACTTATAAATGTATCCAATTTTAAACTGCACAAATATAAAGTCATATTTGACAACATCTTATGTCTTTCTTATTTCATACCATAGAAGGTAGGAGAAGTTCATTGCATGACACTTACCGGTAACTGGCTGTCATTCAGTATCCCTGATGAATAGTATTCCATCTTAAAACTATTCTACAAGGTATTTTCCACTTCAATATTATGGATATTTTAGTTTTCTAGAATTTGTTAATGGTCTTTTAATCCCTTTATTGTACTATTATCCATTATGTGCACATCCAACTTTCCTGTGGAATGTCCATCAAATTTTTAAAGTGTTTAAGGCTTTGGTCCAATTTCTTTTGTTTTCTTTTGTCATTTTCTTGGCAACTTCTGTGAGATGTTTATATAATGGGGATATATTGTGTGGATTTTATTTTTTGGCTATAAGGAATAAAAATTGCCTTCTGTAATACTTTTTATTCCCTTTGTTGTGTATTGATATATACAAGTTTTAAATTTTAATGTAGATAAATGAACAATTTTTTTCTGTGGGACTTGTACCTATTATGTCCTGACTTCAAAAATATCTGAAATTATATTTAAGATGGCTGTAACTCAAATCTTTAAGGGGTTTCCAAGAATTATCTTCTGAAAGAATGCATATCATGACCATTCACATTGGAGTTTTTAATATACTTATAGTTTTGTTGTTGTTTTTATTTTCAGTTTCTTCCCTTTTTCTGACAAGGTAGACAAATATTAAAAGTTTATATATTCTATTTGGTCCCATGGGTCTACTGGCCTATTCCAAGCATTTAGCACACTGTAAGGATGCAGTGACATTATTTGTTAGGCTAACCCTCTCTGGGGCAGATTCTATGTTGTAGCAGGTAAAAGTCACCATCTCCAGTGCCGGCGTCCCATATGGGCGCTGGTTCTAGTCCTGGCTACTCCACTTCTGACCCAGCTCTCTACTATGGTCTGGGAAAGCAGTAGAAGATGGCCCAAGTCCTTGGGTCTCTACACCTGTGCGGGAGACACAGAAGAAGCTCCTGGCTCCTGGCTTCAGAGCGGTGCAGCTCCGGCCTTTGTGGCCATCTGGGGAGTGAACCAGTGGATGGAAGACCTCTTTCTTTCTCTGCCTCTTCTCTCTCTGTGTAACTCTGAATTTCAATTAAATAAATAAATCTTTTAAAAAGGCAGGCAACTCTCAATTTTTTGGTCAAGACTTTTTGGCTACTCTTGGCTTTTAGGCTACCAACTAAAATTCCTAACCTGCATGTCAAACGCATAGAGAAACAGCAACATGACTGGATTTTTTGAATTTATTTGAGGAGTATTGATCAGCCATGTAGGGTCTTGAATCCTAGAGCAATCTCTATATTTGCTAAGCTGTTTCACTTAGCTTTATCAGTTTTTCAAGTACAGGTCTGATACTTCTTTTGTCAGACATAAGCCTAGGTGCTTGATCATTTGATATCATTATAAAAAATTTAACTCAATTTCTTACATAAACAAGACTAGTGTCTGCAAATACTAGCTGATAAAACAAAAAAAGGGAGAAAACAATCCAACATGGGAAGCAGGATACACAGCAGACTCATAGAATGGCAGATGTCCTAAACAGCACTCTGGCCTCAGAATCAGCCCTTAAGGCATTCAGATCCAGCTGAAAAGCCCATGAGAGTATTTCAGGCATGTAAAGCCAAGACACTCTGGCAAAAAATAAATAAGTAAATAAAAACGAAATGACCTAAATGAAAGAACTCTGCGACTAAAATCCCAGTGGAAAGAACCGGTCATGAAAGAAGGAGGTACCTTTCTCTGAAGGGAGGAGAGAACTTTCACTTTGACTATGGCCTTGTCTAAATATGATCAGAGTCAGCGAACTCAAAAGGCCTCCATAGCCTTGGCAACTCATGACAAGAGCCTAGGGTGATTACTGATGCCATAAACAAGAGTGTCAATTGTTAAGTCAACAACAGGAGTCACTGTGCACTTACTCCTCATGTAGGATCTTTGCCCTAAATGTGTTGTACATTGTGATTTAATGCTATAACTAGTACTCAAACAGTATTTTACACTTTGTGTTTCTGTGTGGGTGCAAACTGTTAAAAGCTTTACTTAATATATGCTAAACTGATCTTCTGTATATAAAGATAATTGAAAATGAATCTTGATGTGAATGGAAGGGGAGAGGGAGCAGGAGAGGGGAGGGTTGCTGGTGGAGGGAAGTTATGGGGGGGGAGCCATTGTAATCCATAAGCTGTACTTTGGAAATTTATATTCATTAAATAAAAGTTAAAAAATAATTTAACTCAATTTCTTAAATAATTTGTTACTGAAGTAATCAAGGTGGTTTTCAGAAACTGAAATTGAGTCCACTAAACTTGCTAAATACTCTGCCAATCTTCCATAAGTTATTTGTAAGCTTCTTTTTTGGATTGGAAGCATAGCATTCATTCATTAATCAGATACTTTATGATTGCCAAAAGTGTGTCACAGGCATTCTCATAGGTACTTGGGTAAAGCAATGAACAAACTGAACAAGCTAAGTACAAGTATTTTATAATATATTAGAGATAAGTACAAAAAAAATCAAAGGAGAAAGGGATTACTGCAATTGCAGTGGGGGAGAATAACTTCAGAATTTTAAATAAAGTCATAAAGTTTTAGATTTGGACAAATATTTGAAGCTGATGGGAGAAAAGGCCATGTAGGTATTTGGAAAAGAGTAGTTGATGCTGAAGGAACCCAAGGGTATAAAACCTCAGGTAGGAAAAAATTTTTCATCTTTTAGTACACCTAGTATGTCTGGAGAGGAAGAAACAAAAATTAGAGAAGGAAGGAGATTGTGCAGACTGTTACACATTACTTTAAAGACAGATTTATTTGTTTGTTTTTACTCTAAGCGATATGATAAGTCATTGGACAGAAAAAATGGCCTACTATGACCTTAAAACTATCTAAAGACTCTTTTAGCTGGCTGACATGGGTGACTCCACTTACAGTGTCAAGATGTAAACAGAGATGCTGGGGGAAAGCTACTGACATAAGCCAGATCATATTTGATAATGGTTTAGCATAGCAGTGCTATCTGTAGTAACAAGATAATCAGAATAAAATCTATTTTGAGGATAGATTAACTAGAATATACAGATGATTTAGATATAAAATTTGAAAATAAACAGACTGAGAATCAATCAATGATGCTTACAACTATTTTGCTTGAGAAACTGGAAGAATGAAGTTTATCACAAGTAAGATGGAAAAGTAGGTGGCATAATTATTGGCAAAGATGTGGACTGAATGGGAGTTGAGTTTTAAATGTTAACTTTAGGATTTTTATTTGATATACAACTAAGGGAGATCAAGGAATAACTGCATATATGAATCTGGATTTCAGAAAATAAGTTTAGGTTAGAGCTTAAAATTTTGAGATAATTCTTATCTATGTAATACTTAATGCCATGGGCTAAAATGAAATCATTAAAGGAGGAAGCAAAGATGGTGACAAGAACATCAAGGACCTTGACTGGCAGGTTGCAAATATGAAGAAGTTAGAGATGAAAGGTAACAAAGGAGACAGAAAAGCAGTGAAGTAGAAGACCAATCAGGCAAGCAAGGCATGCTGGGAGACATCCATGCATAGTGTTTCCATAATAAATGCTTCCCATGGACTTTTGAAGATCACTAGTATAACGTAGATTTTGAAATTCTGCACAAAAAGAAGCTTAGCTTTTAATTCTATTTTTCAATGAAATTTTTGAAGTACCCTCATGTGAGGAAAATGTTTAGAAGGGAAGGATCCATTTTAAACACTGTTAGAAAGTCAAGGAAGATGAGGAAATATAATTGGTGTGTGGATTTGTAATATTAAGAATTTTATGTCCTTTTTGAGTTATTAAATATCTTAATCCTCATATTACCTTTTCATTCTGAGTATTCCTTTTTAGGAAGGCATGTTAGTGTAGATTCTATGTCTTTAATACACAGGAGACTAGTCATGTCATCTATTTGTCTTAGAATCTTCTTGTTACCAGAGAAGCAAAGGGTCCTTGTCTTCGTGCAAGAAAGAATTCAGGCGTGAGGCAGAGAGCAGGGGAAAGCAACATAGCAAGGTTTATTAGGGTAGGAACATCAGTAAGAATTGATGGGTACCTCTCCAGACAGGACCTGAGAGAAAGTACCCAGTCACTCAGACTGGGGTAGAGCAAGGTTACATGGTTGAGTGGAGAGAATACACTTGGGCAGGCCAGGCGGGAGGCTCAGCAGAGAGGCAGAGGGCTGAGCACACAGTCCGGTTGAGGCCAGGGTTTTTAAGGGGATGGGTCTTGCCTTCCTGCCTCTTCTCCTTCTTCTCCTCCTGGAACAAAGGACTCTCTGAGTTTCCCCCCTGAGATTATCAGACCGGGGAAGCCTGGGTGGCATCGCCAGAAGGGGCAGCATCCCCCTGGAAGATCAGGATCCAGGCAGGATGTTTGAAATGCAGATATGGGGCTGCACCTTGAAGGTTATCAGGATGACTTTGAGATGCAGATTCTGGTCCTAGATGTCAACTCCTTAGGCCTTTGTCACACACACATGAGTTCATTTCTGACTTCCTAATGTTCTCATCATTTTTTTTAATGTCTTTGAATTTCGAAATGAAATCCCCTCCTTGTTTTCTGATATTGATTATTTAGATCCTCTCCTATTTTTCTTTGTTAGTATATCTAGAGATTTATCAGTCTTTTTGATCTTATCAAAGAGCCAATATTTTTTCATTGATTTTTCTCTATTTTTTCTTTTTCCAATTTCATCCATTTCTATTCTTATCATCACTAGTCCTTTTGTTTACTTTAGATTTTGTTACTCTTGCTTTATAGTGTTTTTTTATTTAAGATTTATTGATTAATTTGAAAGAGTTACACAGAGAGAGAAGGAGAGGCAGACAGAGCGAGGACTTCCAGCTGCTGGTTCACTCCCCAACTGGCTGCAACAGTTAGAGCTGTGGCAATCCAAAACCAGGAGCCAGGAGCATCCTCTGGGTCTTCCCATGTGGGTATATGGTCCCAAGTGGGCCATCCTCCACTGCTTTCCCAGGCCATGGCAGAGAGCTGGATCGGAAGTAGAGCAGCCGGGACATGAATTGATGCCCATATGGGATGCTGGCACTGCAGGCGGTGGCTTCATCCACTACACCATAGCACCAGCCTCTATAGTGTTTTAAAATGTAAATTTAGATTGCTGAGACTTTCCTACTTTTATAAAAATATTTGTTGTTACAAATTCCCATTTAATCATTGCTTTTGTTGAATTCCATAGTTTGTTATGCTTGACTTTCATTTTAATTATCTAAAATTTTTTCTATTTTATCTTGGAACATTCTCTTTGACTCATGTATTATGTTGAGCTATGAGCATTTTTTTTCCAAATATTTGGAGACCTTTTTGCTTTCTTTTCATTGTTTATTTTTAATACAGTTCCATTATGACCAGAGAACATACTGTGTATGATTGCAAATTGTATTTGTGCTAATGTGTGTATTGTGATACAGAATATAATCTATCCTAATGAGTATTTCATGTACCTTTAGAATGAATGTGTATCATGGTTTTAGGGTCTGGAGTTTTATAAATAATAAGAATAAGTTGATGTTATTCTTTACTTTACCTATTACTGGTAAAGGAATGTTGAAGCTTCCAACTGTGTTTGATGATGTCTCTATTTTTCCTTTCAGTGGTATAGGTTTCTACTTCATGTATTTTGGAGATCTGTTGTTTAGTCCATATACAGTGAAAATTATTACAGCTTCTTAATAAATGGAAGCTTTCTTTCATTATCTACTGTCCATCTTTATTCTTAGCAATATCCTTTGCTCTAAAGTCTATTTGATATATAAAGAAGGTCATTCCAGCTTTCTTTTGTTTAGTGTTTTATAGTGTATCATTTCTCTGCCTTTTACTTTTAATAATATGTAAATTATTTCTTTGAAACAACATAGAGATAATTTTAAACTCAACCTTCTCTTTTAATTGTTGCTTTCAGACTATTTATATTTTAATATAATTATTGATAAGGTTTAATTTAGGATTATCATTCTCTTTTGTTTTCTGTTTGTTCCATTTCTTTCACATCACTCTGTTTCCCATTCCTAGACTTCTTTTGGATTAAAGAACTCAAGAACACTAATCTACTGCATTTGTTATGGTCTGTATATTTCTGCCTCCCCTAAAATTCATGTGTTGAAATCCCAACCTGTAACATGATGATATTAAATAGTAAGGGTCTTTGGAAGGTGCTGATATCACCAGAGCAGATTCTTCATGAATGAGATCAATACTCACAGCAAAAAATACTCAGGGGGGCTTTTTGCCTCTTCTGCCATGTGAAGACACAGCAAGAAAACCAGCCAACAGCAGACACCAGATTTACTAGCCCATTTATCTTAGACTCCACCACCTACACAACTCTGAGAAATAAATTTCTATTGTTTATAAAACACCACAGTACATGGCTCCTTATTATGGCTGCCAAATACACTAAGACATTTCCTCGGACGTGTGCTCTTTTTGTGATGCGTCTTTCATTTTTGAAGTTCCGAGTATTTTATCTGAAATCACTTACTTTTTTTTATCTAAACAGCTTCCTTCAGAAATTGTTTTTAGTACAGTTGATAGACACAAATTCCTTAGTTTTCTGAGAACATATTTCGTTCCCCTTCACTATTGAGCAATATTTTATATTAATATATTTAGAAATTTACTTTTTTCAATATTTTTTCATCTTCAGTGTTCATTAGTTTTAATTAATTTATTTATTTGACAGGTAGAGTTAGACAGTGAGAGAGAGAGACAGAGAAAAAGGTCTTCCTTCCATTGGTTCACTCCCCAAATGGCTGCCATGGTCGGCGCTGTGCTGATTTGAAGCCAGGAGCCAGGTGCTTCTTCCTGGTCTCCCATGCGGGTGCAGGGGCCCAAGCAATTGGGCCATCCTCCACTGCCTTCCCAGGCCACGGCAGAGAGCTGGACTGGAAGGGGAGCAACTGCGACTATAACCTGGCACCCTTTTTTTTATAAATTTATTTTATTGTATTTTATTTATTTATTTGACAGAGTTAGACATTGAGAGAGACAGAGAGAAAGGTCTTAGTGTTCGTTAGTTTAATTAAGATGTATCTGGGCATGGATTTCTTTGCATTAAGAGTTTGCTTATCTTCAGTCATTATTTTTTTTTTCCTTTTAAAGGTTTATTTATTTATTTGAGAGGTGGAGCTACAGACAGAGAGGGAGACACAGAGACAAAAGTCTTCCAACTCCTGGTTCATTCCCCAAACAGCCGCAAGGGCCACAGCTGAACTGATCCAAAGCCAAAAGTCAGGGGCTTCTTGGGGTCTCCCACGCACCTGGGCCATCTTCTTTTGCTTCCCCAACCTATAAGCAGGGAGCTGGATCAGAAGAGGAGCAGCCAGGACACGAACCAGCGCCCATATGGGATGTTGGCACCACAGTTGGAGACTTAGCCTACTATATCATATCACTGGCCCCTATTTCTGTTTTTTTAATCAGTACCCTGTCTTTTTAGAACTCTGATGGCATAATTAGACATTCTGGCATAATCCCTAGTGGTTCCTGGGATTTTATGCGTTTATTCAATAATTTTCTTTCTATTGTTCAAATTAAATTGTTTTATCGATCCATATCAAAGTTAACCAATGTTTTTCTCTTTTAACTAACAGCATAATCCTGCCATTGAACCTGTTTAGTAAGGAATTTTTTGGGAGGGGGAGGTGCTATTGTAATTTTCCATGATATAATTTCCGTTTGATCCTTTTTTATATCTCCTATTTCTCTACTAAGCTTTTTATTATTTAACATTTGTTGCAAGAGTGTTTACAATTGCTTCTTGAAGCATTTGTATAATGACCACTTCCAACATCTGTTGTCATCTTGCCATTGGTGTTTGTTCATTGTCTTTTCTCATACAAATTAAAATATTTATGGTTCTTTCTACATTAAATAATTTTAGACATTTTGTGAAATACTTCAAGAGACTTTAAGTCTTGTTCAAATTCTATGCAGAATGTCGATATTTTTGTTTTAGTACCTACAGACAAAAAAGTTCTAAGCCACCTCCTGTGGACTGTGGTTCAAATGTTAACTCAGTATTCAAAATTTTTGTTTTATTATTTGTTCCCTCCTGAATATACACCAAGCCTTGGTCAGTCTAGGAGCTATGATTCAGCACTCAAATCTGGTTTGCAATTAGAATCAGATCTATACAAATGCAAAGTAAGGATAAGTCCTATAGCTTCCAAAAGGTCTTTCCTGGCTTACTTTTCTTTTTTTTTTTCTTTTCATATTTCCTTTATTTATTTGAAAGGCAGAGTTACAGGGAGGCAGAGAGAGAGGTCATTCATCTGCTGGCTCACTTCCGAATGGCTGCATAGGCCAGGGCTGTGCCATGCGGAAACCAAGAGCCAGGAGCTTCTTCCGGGTTTCCCACGTGGGTGCAGAGGCTCAAGCACTTGTATCATCCGCTGCTGCTTTCCCAGGCACATTAGCAGGGAAGTAACTACACAAGTGGTGCAGCAGTGACTGGAAATGGTGCCCATTTCCGATGCCAGCTCTGCAGTGGGCTGCTTAGCCTACACCCTGCGTCACTTTTCTGAACTTCTTTCTTTCTATAACCTCTCCAACAGTTTGACTTCCTGAGGCACCTTTTGTGTGGGGGGAGGTGGGGGCTGGGGAGAAGGGAGATTCTCTCATGAAACCACCCTGTTGTGCCCTGCAATGCATTTCTATGGTGGAGCACACATTCTGGTCATCCTGGAGCAAGTACAGTTAGACATAAGAAGCAGCAGGGTTTGCTCCAACCTTTTGCTACCACAGCTACACCTAATGGAAAGGATGTGCTTTTCCCTGACAGCTTCGGCCTGTCTAGTTTTCTAGATCTGCAAAAGAATACCCTGGAGGCTAGGGCATCATAGAAACTAGAAAAGATTGGAAAATTCAGATTTTCTGTCTCTATGTATTAGCAGTTCCTAATTCTGATCTTCAAGAGGGAACTAGTGAGTTTATTCTGGAGCTCTCTTGCTTTGTCCCACAGTGCTCCCGTGAGGGTTTCAGCTGCATCACATTAAAGTCAAAGTATTAGAGGAGAAGAAATGTTCAACTTGCTGCCTTTTCAATGTAATTATGATTTTCTGGCATTCTTTTCCAACTTCTATGCTACAAAAATCTCAAAGACTTCAAAAAATTTTTGTATACATTATGTTCAAATTTCATAGTTATTATATGGTGAGAAGAGATTAAAATATGTTTATTCTATTTCACCCAGAACCAAAGTGCTATTTCACACTTTGTAAATTTTTATTCCTTAAGTATCATTTTAGGAGTATGGTTAGGGTCCATACTGTGGCATAGTGGGTAAAGCCGTCACCTGCAGCACCGGCATCCCATATGGGCACTGGTTTGAGTCCTGGCTGCTTCACTTCCAATTCAACTCTCTGCTATGGCTTGGGGAAGCAATAGAAGATGGCCCAAGTCCTTGGGCCCTGCACCCATGTGGGAGACCTGGAAGACATTCCTGGCTCCTGGCTACGGATTGGCCCAGCTCCAGCCATTGCAGCCATTTGAGGAGTGAACTAGTGGATGAAAGACCTTTCTCTCTTTCTCTCTCTCTCTCTCTCTCTCTCTCTCTCTCTCTGACTCTCTGTAACTGTGCCCTTCAAATAAATAAGTAAATCTTAAAAAAAAAAAGGGTATTTATAATTGGAGCTGGTGCTTTGCCTCCTCTTCCGATCCAGCTCTCTACTTGTAGACTAGCAAAGCAGTGGAAGATGGCCCAACTGCTTGGGCCTCTGCACCCACATGGGTTTCCCAGAAGAAGCTCCTGGCTCCTGGCTTTGGATTGGTCCAGCTCTGGTGGTAGCAACCATTTGGGGAATGAACCAGCAGATGGAAGATCTTTCTTTCTGTCTCTCCCTCTGTCTGTGATGTTGCCTCTCAAATAAATACATAAAATCTTTGTTTAAAAAAGAGAGACAAGGCCGGCACTGTGGCTGACTAGGCTAATCCTCCGCCTTGCGGCGCTGGCACACCGGGTTCTAGTCCCGGTCGAGGCACCGGATTCTGTCCCGGTTGCCCCTCTTCCAGGCCAGCTCTCTGCTGTGGCCCGGGAGGGCAGTGGAGGATGGCCCAAGTCCTTGGGCCCTGCACCCCATGGGAAACCAGGATAAGTACCTGGCTCCTGCCTTCGGATCAGCGCAGTGCGCTGGCTACAGTGCGCCAGCTGCGGTGGCCATTGGAGGGTGAACCAATGGCAAAGGAAGACCTTTCTCTCTGTCTCTTTCTCTCACTGTCCACTCTGCCTGTCAAAAAAAAAAAAAAAAAAAAAAGAGACAAAATACCCTGATTAGATCAATTGATCTGTTTTTAGGAGAGTGCATGGGGTCTGATTAGTTTTACAATAGAAGAGTAAAAAATAAAATAAAATCTCCATTTTATACTTCCAGAACATCTGATATTTCTTAAAATGGAATTTGAACATTATTCATAGGTCTGTAAGGATACTTACATTACAAATAGAAGGGCGTATTTTAAGACAATTTTTTAAAAATTTTATTTGTAACCTGTTGTCACTTCATGTCATTTTCATAATGCAGTCTATTTTAAATTCTTTGATTGTTAATTGAAAACAATTTCTTACTAATGCAAGACAGATTGAAGAATGAGTTTCTGATATAATCTACAGAAAATTCCAATCAGTATAAACATTTACATATATATACTTGTGTATAATTTGTAAGAATTTTCCACAGATTTACACTCTCCCATTACAAAATAACTTTTCATTATTTTATATTACCAATGTCACTCTCCTTATTTTGAATACTAAAGGCAGTTGATGATAGAAATACTTGAAAATCTAGGACTATAAGCTATTCTAGAATAGATGGTTTGTACTGATTTGAGCATGTATGTGTAATAAAATAAGATATAATGACTATCATGAATACAATTTCTCAATTCATATTATGAATATGCCACAAATTATTCAAATACATTTAATAATGGAGTACAATTAGTATGTAAACATACTATAAATATGCATTATAAATGTTAACATTTAACAGTTAGTATATATAAAGCTTAATTGTTGAATACGTGTTGTGACACATTAGGCTAAGCCTCTGTTTGAGATGATCACATACCATATATGAGTACCTGGGATCAAGTCCCACCTTCACGTATGATACAGTTTCTGCTAATGGACTTAGAAGCCAGCAAATTATGGCCCAATTATTTGGGTTCCTGCCACCCGTTTGGGAGACCCAAATGGAGTCTCCAGGGCCTGACTCAGCCTGGCCCAGCTCAGCTGTTACAGGCATTTGGGTTGTGAGCCAGCAGAAGAAATACCTGTCTCTCTGTATCTTTACCAGTATTTCTGACTTTCAAATAAAAAATCTTAAGATAAATACTTCAGTGTGGAAACTGAATGCATGTTTATCAAATCTCATTGGAAAAAGCCAATGATTTTAAAATTTCAGGCCCTTTTGTATGACAGAACTTAAAATTTAGCAATAAATAACTTTTACCTCATGTACCAAAACATGGATGTGATATTATCAATGGTAGATTATGAGCTATTATTATTAGACTATGAAATATCTAGGAAGGCTAATTTGATTTTATTAATGGCAATTATTTATAGCATATCTTTGTCTTTTTTTTTTCTTTTCTTTCTATGTAATCGTGACACTAGATATCTTAATTCCTTACTACTTTCAGCTCAATATGGAAATTTAAGAATAAGCTCAGAGAAAGTACTCAGAAATCCTAAAGATCCAGTGCTATAAATGTGCTTAATCATTAAAAGTAGCAAAATCCTCAAAATATCACCTAGTATCATGACATTTTTAACCTTAATATGAAAAGTAACTTTAAACTTACAAAAGCTTTTGGTCAAAAGTATTATGGTTTAGCCTGGGTATTAAAATCATTCTTTTATTTACATACAGTACCCCTTCCCCAGGAGGAATTATATTAGTGTATTAAAGAGGGAACAGGACACTTATACATTAGTTAATGACCATGAGTTCCCAGGTTTTAATGAAAAAAAAAAAAAAGCTTGTGAAAGAGCAGATTGTAGGGGCATGGGAAGTATTAACTGATGTGGGATAAGTAGGCAGGCTGTTAGTTTAGGTAGGCTAAGCTGGAGATAAGTAGCCCACACATATAATGCTATCTTCCTACTTGTCAATCAAAATGCTACCTTTCTCATGATGCAGCTATTTTACCTGAGACCCAAGGCAAGATGCCATGAAAATATTAAGCTCCATGTGGATCTTGTGGAGGTGCCATATAATTCCAAGGGAGCTTCTCACTCGCAAAGGCACCACTCTCTGCCTCATAGAGACCAACAACTAGGAAGAGTTCTCTCTCCCTCTCTCTCTCTCTCTCTGTCACTGAATACCATGGCTGGATGTGCTACCAGGTGCTCTCTGTCTCCTCTTCCCCATCATCCTTCCTTCAAGCTATCTCCTGGTGCACTGCCCAGTCATGATGGATATTTCTCCATGTAAAGCAAACCATGCTCATTGTAGCACCTTATAGGTGTCTGCACTTAGAATACTTGTCTTTGTGCAAGACAAGAGCCTGGTGTGAAATTCTCATACCCCTAGCCCACTTCAGTAACCAAGATAAACTTTTCCAAAATAGTAAAATACTGCTATGATAATTTAGTATTGTGAGGATTTTAGCCAATCCGTAATTGCCTCTTCTGTTCTACATTTCTTCTATGTCTCAAAGAATCAAATTTCATCTATAAATGTAATATGTCTGCATTGATATATTTCATTTTTATGATAAAATCAGAAAGTAGAGTTCATATACCTATATGTACTTCAAATTGAATTTTAATAGATCTAAAATCTATAAAGCAAAATATATCTGCTTTGAGAGCAAAGAATATTATGCCAGATGTCTGAAATTTTTTACAATTTTTTTAATTATAGAAAAAGTGTTATTAGCTTTCAGTATGTTTTCCCATAGTCAATTATGTGATCTCTAAAAAATGTCTTGTGGACCAGTTGAAGTACAAATCAAATCATGATATCAATTTAATGGGATTTAATTGTTTGATTTTTCAAACTATAAAATGATAAAAATTATTTTTATAACATTTTCAGTCTTTTTCATGCTGAAACACCTTGGTTAGTAAATAAATCCAATCTTCCCATCTCAGAACATATTTCACAAATATTTATAAATTGGTGGTATACATACAAGCAGTTATTCTTGTGTGAAATCAGGGGCTTCTGTCTGCCTAAGACAAGCAGAAATATTTAAGTAAATGTGCATTTATTTTACAGAATATGTTGTATGGTTAATGAAGAGAGATTTTCGACTTCAAGCTCAGAGCATTTCTATGTCTTAGTTTTGTAAATTTTAATATCAATAAAACAAAATACAGAATCTCAAATTCATCTTCTACTTTATATTCAGTAATTGACATTCATGTCTATCATTGATTGGCGTCTTTTTCTATTTTTTTTCCACTTATTGTGTGTTTGTGGTTTGCTGCCCAAACTACCAAACAACTTTTCTGTTTCCTTTTAATCTGCCTTTGTTTCCCTTCATTGAAAATCTAGCTCCATCAAGACATTGTAATTATCCTTCATTGCCCAAGACGCTAACTCATTGCATCATTTTGTAACCCAAACTCTCCCAAAGATTCCGACATGTGGATCTTTATCAATTTTCTCCCAACAGAAACTGTTTTCATTATGACTAAGCTTTTATATACTGAGAGTTCATTTGCTATTCAGCCTCACTGTAGTTGATTTTACATAAAAAAGTCTTCTTTCCCTCTCTTTAACTATTATCACCTCATCAAATCTGTCCTCCCAGAAGCAGTAACAGAACTAAACGTCTTTTATTTGCACTTTCAGGAGGTTCCTCCAGGTCCTTAGAGGACTCTCCAGGCCAATTAAGGAAACAGCTTCAGCTTCTCACATGCCTCCTTGGAGCAGCTCTTTCCCTGTGTGATCCCTCGGATTCCCTTCTGATACCACCTTCCAAGGGTCTCCTCTCAATTTTTATTTCTTTTCTTCTGTCTGGAATTTAATTACTGACACTGAATTGTAAGAGATGCAGAGGATGGGGAGAATATAAAATGAACTCAAAATGTGTTTTGAAATTCATTTCAAAACAGATCCCCTTGCACAGCAGATAGTACTCCCAAAATGTACACTGCAAAAGCAGCTTGCTGCATTCATTCTGAAAATTCACATCTCTGATTTGTTCTCATCATGACTCTGGTTATTTTTCTCACTTCAGTGAAAAAAAAAAATGTTGAGGATCTTTTCAATTCCCCTTCCCCAAGCCTCCATTTCCTGTCCTTCTTGAAGCTTCCCTTCCAAATCATTGTTGTCCATGCCAGTTCCATGTTGACTCCCTGCCCCTAGTGCACAAATCAAGTTGTTATCAAAGACATCCCTTAGTCTTACCTGACTTAACTCTGCAAAACCACAGAAGAGTCCCAGAATCTCCGATTCACTGTTTGAGACTGAACAAAGCAGTCTTTGGATTGTAGATTGAAGCATGTCAACAGTGTATGTGCCAGGTTTATCTTTCACCCACTCACTCTGTTAAGAATGAAATGCAATTTCCTGTTTGAGCACAGTTTTGATATCGTCCTGCTTATTAATATTTTTCAATGTTAATAAGCTTGTGGGCTCTTGTCATATATTCAGAGAATTCTGAATACTGGCTCAAACAGACCAGAGGACATGGTAAGTTTTAAGGATTTTATTCAGTGAGAGAAATGCGCATGGGAATGAGGGCTTTATTTAGGGGAGAAAGAGAAGTCTAGAGGCTAAGTTGGGTCCAAACAAAGCAGAGAGCAGGCCAGGAGCAAGCCATGTGTAACAATCGTGCAGGGGAAGGCCACACTCCCTGAAGGCATGGGGCAACAAGGGCTTCAAAAGAGGGCAATGAAGGGAAGGGCCCACTGTGCCCCAGACCTTTTACTCACTTCCAAAGGGGCGAGGTTACATAGCCTGGTGGGCAGGTGGGCATACAGGTGGGGTCAGGTCGGGCCATGAGATCACACAGGGGTGTGGTGAAGGTGTGGTCTTCCAGCTCACAAACCTAATCAATTTTGTCCTATCGTCATGCCTACATCAGTTTGCAATCACTTTCAGTACTTAAAATCAACTTTGCCCACCTTTCTTTGTCAGACTCTAATGACTGGAGATTTAAGACTCATTCCCATATTTCCTTCTCTATTTGCTAGCACCATAACCCTCAGCCTGAATCTTCCCATTGAATCCCTGCATGATCTTAACAAGGGCATCTGCGATCATGTCCACCTCTATTCCACTGTAAAAGCCCTTTGATAACTAAGATTTCACCAGAAGTGAGGGCCTGCAGTGACCTACTGTTGACTAAGAACAGAAAATCATTGTTTGGGGGAAGCTCACTTTGGGAGCTGCAGTTTTTACTCTCTATAGCCATAACGAGTTACATATATGGAACTCACCATTGTAATGGGGCTTTTTTTCTACATTAGTATTTATTGATTTGGGACATAAAGAATAAAAATAAAAATCAGTAGAATACAAATTGCATGAATTCAGGTAATATTTGTTGGCTGACCGAAATATCCATAGTTTGTAGAGTGAAGCTCACTGCTCTAACGTAGAATTTAAAAAGTGAGCTCTACTTGAGTAGTCAAACTGTCAGAGAAGCCACATTAGAGACAAGACAAGAAAAAAATCCAGGAGCCTCACAGGAACGCTTCATTTGATGGTGGGTTAGTGGGTTGCCTGAACAAAAGGAGATACCTCCCTAAAAGCAATTTCTTACCAGAAATAAGGGGAAAGAAGGGCTGTTGGTCCATGAGGGAGGGAAAACACGGGGTGTTCGTGCCTCCGGAGCAGATCTGGGTAAGAAGGAGGGAGCAAACTGCCATGGTCTGCAATGCTTTGGGCTCAGAGCAGGGAGACGCTGGAGGAGTCAGTCCCCAAAAAGAACTCTGCCAAAGACTTTGCATTTGTGCCAAAACAGGGACTCAGCATTGGCCGTTGCTCCAAGAGTATCTAAGAACCTCATTCAGAATTGACTCTGCCTATTCAGAATGTTAAAAGCTAGGCCAGAATCTTGCTGTTTAAATGCAAAAACTTTGTGATTTTTGAAGTTTCAAATTTGCAGTATTATCTACTTATCCTCCTCTAGCAATTTCTGTGAATCTTACAAATCCTGAATACCTGTTGAGGCTGAATTCAATTTCTTGACCATGTTCTACCTTTCCTGAGCACTTTTTAAAAGTAATCTTCAGGCTGCCACTCTAGTTTCTGAATCACTGCTTACTGCAACAATTTTTTTCTATATTTAGCCTGATTTATCTTCTTACTTTATTTACAATGTTTTCTATACTTCTTAATTTTAACATTTGAATTACATTTTTGTTCAAAATATAGGTTTTCACATGCTTATGGTTTTCCAAGCTCAATCCTCTAAGTTCTATTTTTTAAAATTTACTTATTTATTTGAAAGATACAGTTACAGAGAAAGAGAGGGAGACATAGAGAGAAAGAGAGATCTTGTATCTGCTGTTTTACTCCCCAAATGTTTGCAAGGGGCTGGGCTGGACTTGGCCAGGCCGAAGCAGGAGCCCAGAGGTTCTTCCAGGTCTTCTACAAGGTTTCAGGGGCCCAAGCACTTGGGTTATCCTCTACTGCTAACCCAGGCACATTAGCAATGAACTAAAACAGAGGTAGAGAAGCATTATACAAATTAGTACCCATATAGGATGCCAGTATCACAGGTCGTGTCTTACCCACCGTGCCACAGTGCCAGCCTCTCAACTTTTTCATTTAGAAAGAAAGGAGGGGCCGTCGCCTTGGCGCACTAGGTTAATCCTCCGCCTGCGGCATCGACATTCCATATGAGTACCGGTTCTAGCCCCAGTTGTTCCTCTTCCAATCCAGCTCTCTGCTGTGGCCTGGGAAAGCAGTAGAAGATGGCCCAAGTGCTTGGGCCCCTGCACCCATGTGGGAGACCCAGAAGAAGCTCCTGGCTCCTGGCTTCGGGTTGGCGCAGCTCCAGCCATTGTGGCCATTTGAGGAGTGAACTAACAGAAGGAAGACCTTTCTCTCTCTCTCTCTCTCTCATTGTCTGTAATTCTACCTGTCCAATAAATAAATGAAATGTTTAAAAAAAGAAAGAAAGAAGGGAGGATCTAAGGAAGAAAGATCCATAAGAGGAAGCTAAGTTTTAGAAATAACCAGAATTTTCTTCCTAGAGAAAGTTCCATGCACTGATAAAAAGAATGTGTATACTGCAACTGTGGGATGAAATGTTCTGTAGATATCAGTCAGATCCATTGGTTAATAGTGTAGATAAGCTCTGTTGCTTCTTTATTTTTTTATGCCTAGTTGATCTGCCCATTGATAAAAGTGGGGTATTGTAGTCCCCATTATTATTGCATTGGGGCCTGTCTTTCTTTAATTCTATTAAAATCTGCTTTAAATAGCCAGAAACCTTAGCATTTGGGTGCATTTACATTTACTATGGTCACATATTCTTGTTGAATTGATCTTAATCATTACATAATGTCCTCCTTTGACTCTATTAACAGTTTCTGTCTTAAAGTCTACTTTGTCAGATATTAGGATGGCTACTCCTGCTTGTTTCATTTTCCATTAGCACATTTTTCCATCCTTATGCTCTCAGTCTGTATGTATCTTTGTTGGTGAGATATGTTTCCTGTAGGCAGCAAATAGTTAGGTCTTGTTTTTAATCCATTCAGCAGTCTGTGTCTTTTAAATGGATAATTTAGGGCATTTACACTGAAGGTTATTATTTGTAATGACTTAGTCCCCTCATTTTTCCATGTTGTTTTGGATTTGTTTTATACTTTTACTAGGAGATTATCTACCTTCACTTCTTTCACAATGATGATTGTTTCTGTGTGTAGCAGCACATCCTTAAGTTTCATTTGTGTGGCTGGATGAGTAAAGAGAAATTCTTTCAACTTTTGTTTGTTCTGCGAGGTCTTTATTTCATCTTCACTTATAAATGAGAGCTTTGCTGGTTACAGTATTCTGCCATGAGTTTTTTCTTTTTTAAAAAAGTTTTATTTAGTAAATATAAATTTCCAAAGTATAGTTTATGGATTACAATGGCTTCCTCCCCCCATAACATCCCTCCCACCCGCACCCCTCCCATCTCTCACTCCCTTTCCCATTCCATTTACATCAAGATTAATTTTGAAGTATCTTTATATAAAGAAGATCAATTTAGTATATATTAAGGAAAGATTTCATCAGTTTGCACCCACACAGAACATAAAGTGTAAAATACTGTTTCAGTACTAGTTATAGCATTACTTCACATTGGACAACACATTAAGGACAGAGATCCTACATGGGGAGTAAGTACATAGTGACTCCTGTTGTTGACTTAGCAATTTGACACTCTTGTTTATGGCATCAGTAATCACCCTAGGCTCTAGTCATGAGTTGCCAAGGCTATTGAAGCCTTTTGAGTTCACCAACTCTGATCTTATTTAGACAAGGTCATAAAGTGGAAGGTCTCTCCTCCCTTCAGAGAAAGGTACCTCCTCCTTTAATGGCCCGTTCTTTCTACTGGGATCTCACTCACAGATATCTTTCATTTAGGTTTTTTTTTTTTTTTTTTTTTTTTTTTGCCAGAGTGTCTTGGCTTTCCATCCCTAAATACTCTCATGGGCTTTTCAGCCAGATCGGAATGCCTTAAGGGCTGATTCTGAGGCTAGAGTGCTGTTTAGGACATCTGCCATTCTATGAGTCTGCTGTGTATCCCGCTTCCCATGTTGGATTGTTCTCTCCCCCCCTTTTTTTTTGTTTTATCAGATAGTATTAGCAGACACTAGTCTTGTTTGTGTGATCCCTTTGACTCTTAGACCTATCAATTGGGATTTGGATTATGTCTCTCCATTCTCTCCTAGCCTGTAGGGATTCTGATGAGAAAGTAGTTGTCAATCTAATTGGAGATCCTTTGAAGATAATCTGGAGTTTCTTTCAGGCATGTTTTAGGATTCTTTCATGATTTACTTTTGAGAGTTTGACTATAATGTGTTATGGTGAATATCTTTTCTGGTCACAACTGTTAGGAGTTCTATGTGCTTCCTGTACTTGGATGTCCCTATTGTTCTCCAAATTAGGAAAGTTTTCTGCTATTATTTCACTGTAAAGGTCTTTTAGTCCATTCACCCTTTCCACATCTTCAGGAAAATCTGACAATATGTTTGATAGTTTGACAGTATACCATAAATCTCAAACAGTTTTAAAAAGATTTAGCTATTTATTTGAAAGGCAGAGTAACAATGAAAGAGAGACAGACAGACAGAGACAGAAAGATCTTCCATCCACTGGTTTACTCCCCAAATGGCCATGATGGCTGGACCTGGCCTGATTTGAAACCAGGGGCCAAGAGCTTCCTCTGGGTCTCCCAAGTGGGTGCAGAAGTTCAAGCACGTGGGCCATCTTCTGTGCCCTTCCAGGTGCATTAGCAAAGCTGGACTGAAAGTCAAGCAGCTTGGGTTCTAACCAACAGCCATATAGAATGCCAGCATCACAGCTGCTGGTCCATTATGCCACAGCACCTTCCCAGAGTTTTCTAATTTTTTCCTTCTTTATTTTTTGTTTTTGGTCTGACTCAAATTTTTCCAAAGACTTGTCTTCTACCTTGGGTATTCTTCCTTCTGCCTCATTAAATTTGTTGTTAATATTTTCCACTGTATTTTCTATTTGACATATTGAATCATTTGTTTCTAATACTTCAGTTTGATTTCTGTTCAGTACCTCCCAACAGAATCTCTCACATGTATGACTTTCTTTAACTCATGTATTTGCTTCTCTGCACTTTAGAGTAATCTTATGATCACTTTTGAATTCCTTTTCAGGTATTTCATCAATCTCTTTGTCTTCACATTCTAATATTGATATGTTGTTGTGTTCCTTTTGGGGAACCATATTGTTTTGCTTGTTCATGTTTCTTGTATTTCTATGTTTATTTCAGGCATTTGTGTAAACACTTGTTGGTTTACTCCTTTGAAGGTTTTTATCTTTGAGATATGCCTCTATGGCTAAGTGGAGGGTCTGCTCCTTCAGTGGATAACCTGAGGCACATGCTGGGTAAGGCCAAGGAACTCTGATCAGTGCTCAAAAATGGGGCTAGAGTCCTGAGTGACACCCAAGTGGAGCATGGAAAATCTCTGTCATCTGCAGTGGGGAGATTATGACCACATCGGCTGGATGATCACAGCCTCACTCTCTCTGCCAAAGTGAACAAACTGCCTATGTTAAGCCTATAGTGGCTATGCACCCTACCCACACAGGCCTATGAACTGCATAAAGGATCTGTGTGCTCCTTGGTGTGAGTGCAAAACCCTTTGTGAAGACTCACCCCAGGCATTTAGGGAACTCTGAGCCTCTGAACTCAGACACAGTGATTGCCCAAAGACCCAGACACACCCCTACACCATATAGCACTGTCACAGAATTCCCCGTCACAGTGTTCAGGACTCCCACAGTCAAAGGGAGCAAGAAATCCTCTCTCAGCCCTGCAAGCCTCCACAATCCATGGAGAGAGTCATGGGGTACCCAGAGCCAGTTGCCTGCCTGATAAAAGTTAGTCAGTGCTCCATTGTGGCAAGCTGAGACCTGGCACCTTGATAGCATGAAGTGAGGGGAGTGTGTAATGGGCCTAAGTGTGTGCCCCGTTCTCCACCAACCCTCCAGGTCAGACTCAAAGTCAATGGGAATCACGGATTTATCCCTTTGATAAAATCCCTGAGTCACACATGGGTCTTAGCAGCCTCTACTTGCTGGATTAAGATGGCACTTCCTCCATGTCTCCTACAACTACTGAGTGCATTTATCAGTTCTAATAATCTCCAGGTTTCTCTCTATATAAAATCATATCATTTGCAACCAGGGATAATTTACTTCCTCTTCTTTTATTTATATTCCTTTTTTCTCTCTCTTGAGTTGTTATTCTGGCTAAAATTTGCAGTACTAATTGAATAAAAGCAATGAAATTGGACATCTTCTCTATATTAGATATTAGTGGAAATGCTTTTAGCTTCTCCACATTCAATACTAATGTTTTCTGTTCATTTATCATATATAGTCTATCATTTTGAGATGTGTTCTTTTTATGTCTAGTTTTTTTTTGAATCATGAATGGATGCTGAATTTTATCTAATGCATTTTCTGCATCTATTGGGATGAACACATGATTTTTAGTCTCCAACTATTGATGTGATGTACTGTTTATTGATTTTGGTATGTTTGAACCATTTCTGCATTCCTGGGATAAATTCCACTTGATCACAATGAATGATCTATTTGATGTGTTGTGGGATTCAATTTATTAGTATTTGGGGAGTAATTTTTGCCTCTATGCTCATCAAATATGTTGCTCTATAATTTTCTTTTTTGTTGTTGTATACTTGTTTTGTTTCAGAATCAAGGTAACCCAGACCTTGTAAAATGAGTTTGAAGGGGATCCTTCTCTTTGAATATTTGGAATTCTTGAAGAAGCATTTGTGTCATCTCTTCCTTAAAAGTTTGGTAGAATTCAGCAATGAAATCATCTGCTTCTGAGATCTCCTTAGTTAGGAAAATTTGCATTACTGATTTTATCTCACCATTGATCATCAGTCTATTAAGATTATACAATGCCTTTCTTGCTCAATTTTGGTAATTTACGTGTATCCAAAATTTTCAGTTGCCTGTAGGTTCTTCAACTTATTGCCACGCTCGTTGATTATGATAGTCCCCAACTATCTTGTGTGTTTCTCTGTTGTCAGTTGTAATATCTTCTTTTCATCTCTGATTTTATCTATTTGAGTCTTCTTTTTTCTAGATTATTTTAGCTAAAATCTTCTTGATTTTATCTTTTTATAAAAACAATTCCTCATTTCATTGATCTTTTATTTTGTTTTTAATTTCATTTCCCTCTGCTCTGATCTTTATTATTTCTTTCCTTCTATGAACTTTGGGTTTCATCTGTTCTTGTTTTTCCCTGGGCTTTGGAATAAGTGTTCCAATTTTCATTAGTTTCATATAATTTCTTCAATTTCCATTTTGATTTCTTTAGTGACTCATTGTTTATTAAAGAGCATGTTGTTCTGTATTTTTATAATTTCTAGAGTATCCTTTGTTGTTGATTGCCACTTGATTTTATTATGGTCAGAAAAAAAAATACATGCCATGGTCTTAACTTTTTTCTAACTTGTTGAGACTTGTTTTAAGGCCTAATATGTGGTTAATTCTAGAGAATATTCCATGTACTAATGAAAATAATGTGTATTCTGCCCAAGCCAAATGGAATGTTCTGTAAGTTTGTTAGATCCCTTTGGTCTATAGTGTAGTTTAATTCCAATGTTTTTTTTTGTTAATTTTCTTTGTCTGGTTGTTCTGTTCATTGGTGAATGTAGAAAGGTGAAGGTTCTCACTATTACAGTATTGGTGCCCAGCTCTCCTTTTAGATTGAATAATGTTTGTCTTATAAAATTGGGTACACCCAAATCAGGTGCAATATACTTGGAATTGCCATATCTACTTGATGAATTGATACTTTCATCATTATGTAGTGACTGTCTTTGTTTTTTTTTTTTTTTTGTCATAAAGTCTATTTTGTCTGAGATATATCTTCTCCTGCTTGATTTTGGCTTTCATTTGTGTAAAATGTCATCCTTCCTCTTCCAGTCTCTGTGCAACTTAACTGGTAAAATAACTTTCTTGTGGACAGAATTTATCTCTTTTGTTAATTTTACACTAATAGTTTTAATGACTACTTGTGAAAATAGTAACATGTATAAGAACATTTCTTTACAAGTATATTATAGGCCAGTGCCGCGGCTCACTAGGCTGATCCTCTACCTTGCAGCGCCAGCACACCGGGTTCTAGTCCCGGTCAGGGTGCCGGATTCTGTCCCGGTTACCCCTCTTCCAGGCCAGCTCTCGGCTGTGGCCAGGGAGTGCAGTGGAGGATGGCCCAAGTGCTTGGGCCCTGCACCCCATGGGAGACCAGGAGAAGCACCTGGCTCCTGCCATCAGATCAGTGCGGTGCGCCTGCCACAGCGTTGCCGGCCACGGCGGCCATTGGAGGGTGAATCAACGGCAAAGGAAGACCTTTCTCTCTGTCTCTCTCTCTCACTGTCCACTCTGCCTGTCCAAAACAAAACAAAACAAAACAAAAAACAAGTATATTATAAACTTGGCTAAAGAATAATACTTCTACAAAAAGACATTATGGAAAATGCATGTAAGAATCATGGGAAATTTTACTGATTCTTTCATATTTATTGAGTGAAAAGTCATTCCTCATGCTTTGTAAATGTAAACATGAATAAAACAGGGTCTCAGTCTCCAAAGAATCCACAGTGCCTAGCACAACAATACATATACAGGCTTACAGCTAACTTCACATATTAATGTGATAAATGCTAAATAGCACAAGGCAACTTGGAGAGATCTGCTAAACTAACCCTAAAAGGCCTGATAAAACTTTACAGGAAAACACTTTTCCCAGCTGCATTTTAAAAGATGAGTAGGTCAATCTATTCATGCAATGTAAACAAAGGTACTCATGGAGAAGGGATCAGGGTGTGCAAAATATTTAAGGCTTATCACTAGGGATTAAATACTGAATACAGGTTTAGGTAAGATTATTAATAGTCCTATGTATCTCACTAAAGGGTCTAATTTTTATCTTGAAGTATATGAGGAATTTTACTCAACATTATTAAGTATTGCCTTCTAAGTAAGAGTAGGAGTTTTGTTCAGAGCTGTATCCATTCAACTCATTAATGAAGAAAATTGGTCAGATGGGAATCATTTCTGAGATTGGATTATTGAAGTTTATGGCTGAGTAAACAGTGATGGTGATGGAGGAATACGTTTGTTCCCTTTCAGAAGATCCAGGAGTTATGGAGAAAGTATTTTCAAGAGGAAAGAAAATACTAAGACTCAGAGGAAATTCATAAAAAGGTGTCCAAAAGGGAAGTGCAGTGGAGGATGGCCCGAGCCCTTGGGCCCTGCACCTGCATGGGAGACCGGGAGAAGCACCTGGCTCCTGGCTTCAGATCAGCGCAGTGCGCCAGCCACAGCACGCCAGCCACAGTGGCCATTGAGGGGTGAACCAACGGAAAAGGAAGAACTTTCTCTCTCTCTCACTGTCCACTCTGCCTGTCAAAAAAAAAAAAAAAAGGGAAGAAAAAGATGGAGTCCAATGCAATGGCATAGTTTGGTAGTGTTCTCTTTAGTCTTTGACTCTTAGATAAGAGCCGGGGCCCACGCTACAGCTCACTAGGCTAATCTTCAGCCTGTGGTGCCGGCACCCTGAGTTCTAGTCCAGGTTGGGGCGCCGGATTCTGTCCCAGTTGGTCCTCTTGCAGTCCAGCTCTCTGCTGTGGCCCAGGAAGGCAGTGGAGGATGGCCCAAGTGCCTGGGTCCCTGCACCCGCATGGAAGACCAGGAGGAAGCACCTGGCTCCTGACTTTGGATTGGCGTGGCGCACCGGCCGTAGGGGTCATCTGGGGGTTGAACCAATGGAAGGAAGACCATTCTCTCTGTCTCTCTCTCTTTCTCACTGCTTAATCTGCCTGTCAAAAATAAATAAATAAACAATAAGAAAGATAAGAGCTGGGAGTAGACCTGTAAAAAAATATTTCTGATGGATCCTTTTTACAAGCAATTTGAGGGACTGGCATTGTGGCCCAGCAGGTTAAGCCACTACTTGCTATGCTGACATCCCTTACTGGAGCTCTGGTTCTAGTCTAGGTTGCTGTTTCTGAGCCAACTCCATGCTAATGCACCTGTAAAGCAAAGTATGATGGCCTAAACACTTGGGCCCATGCAATCCACAAGGGAGACCAGGATGGAGCTCCTGGATCTTGGTTTCCACCTGGCCCAACCCCAGTCATTGTGGCCATTTGGGGATTGAAGAAGCATAAAGAAGATCTCTTGCTCTCTGTGTCCTTTCCTCTCTCTCTCTTTCACTCTGCCATTCAAATAAATATTTTGTAACAATAATTTAATTAAAAATGTATTATAGACCAAAAGAACCCATGAAGACTACAGTGATTCTATCAGTGAAAAATGGAATAAAACGTAGAAAAGATATACTGAGAGATGTAGCAATGGTCCAATCAGTGCATTTGGTTTTCCATAGCATCCAGGCAACAATGCCTCTGATTTAGATGTGGAGACCCTATTCTTTTCTTTTTTTTTAAAGATTGTTTATTTATTTATTTGAGAGGCAGAGTTACAGACAGTAAGAAAGAGGCAAAGAGAAATGTATTCCATCCACTGGTTCACTCCCCAAATGGCCACAACAGCCAGAACTAGGCTGATGTGAAGCCAGGAGCTCTGGGTCTCCCAATTGTCACAGGGGCCCCAGTGCTTGCGGCAATCCTGCACTGCTTTCCCAGGCCATAGCAGAGGGCCTAGATCAGAAGAGGAGTAGCTGGGACTGTAACAGCCCATATGGGATGCTGGTGCCACAGGCAGAAGATTAACCTACTGCACCACAGTGCCGACCCCCTAGAGACCATATTCTTACTAACACATTTGTTCATTATTACCAAATACATGGTTCATGACTATCACCATGAATAAAACGAGTAACAATGCTGTTATTATGCATAATGCTCTTTCTTCAGGACATTTTTGGTTGAAATTATTGAAATTTCTTGCCTCTTTCTTTCCAAAGGTCATTTTTAAAATGCCTGCTACATTCATGGTACTGAATCCACACCCTGCCACCTGCAATTACTAACATCTATTGATTGTTTCAAAGGTTGCTACTCAGCTTCTTTAATGATTATAATGTTAATCTTTCCTAAGATATTTTGAAATGTGAATGATTATTCTTTTTTGTTCATGTTAACTTCATTATTTAGAGATTTATGGTATGAATATTGAACAACATAAGAGCTAAAATTATGGTACAGCAGGTAAAGCCACTGCCTGCAATGCCAGCATTCTATATGAGCAGTGGATTATGTCCCTGCTGCTCCACTTCCAATGCAGTTACTTGCTAATAGCCTGGGAAAAGCAGATGAGGATGATCAGTATTTGGGCTCTTGCCATCCACCTGAAAGAGGCTCCTGGCTTCATGCTTTGGTAGGGCCCAGTCCTGACTTCGAAGCCATTTGGAGAGTGAACCAGTGTATAAAAGAACTCTCTCTGTGTGTTGCTTGCCCCTCACAAACCTCAGAATAGGCTTCAAAAATAGGTAAATAAATATTATATTTAAAAACTGCAAAGCCCATTTTTCAATTGTGTCTTCTCTTGAACACTCTAGGCTGTAATTTCTGCATTCTTAAAATGCTATATCTCGTTGTTGGCTGCACTCCTGCTTTCATGCACCAGCACCAACAAAGATGAAAGGGGAGGGATCCAGCAGTGAACTGGGACGAACAGCTTCAAACCCATTTGTTCACAGAATAGACATCTTTCATGCAATACAACTTTGTTCAGCAAGATTAAGTGGCCTGAAGAGCACGATCTACCATGACAAGAGAAGATAACAAGAAAAGTCCATCGACATTGCCAGGGGTCGATCTCAAAAACCTTTGGAAGAAAAAAAGCCTAGAAAACTGTCCAACACATATCATAAAGCCTGCACAGGGGACAGGATGACCAGCCACGAAGGGCGCACATGGTAGAAGATTGTGGCCACTACTCTTCAGGGGTGTGGGCCAGAGGATGCACTGTAGTAGCAGTTGACAGGTGCCCACATATGGCTCAAGCTTACAAGTCAGAAATGAACTGTTGGTATCTGAGAGATTAGAGCAACTCTGTGTCCACTGTGGGACTCACCCCAAATCGGCACCATTCTTATGTTCCAATCTTGTATGATACTTTGAAAGAAATTCACCAACCAGTGGGAGGAATCTAACTATTAGGACACTCTCCTGGTCTACAGGTATGAATCTTAGTGTTTACAGGTGTATTTGATCAACTGCATAAATGAGGTAGGGGTCCAAGGAACACTTCAAACAGAAGAGATTGGGAAGCCCATCCGGGTATGGAGTACCTCTCTCATACTGAACTGCTGGCACTGCCAGTCTGGAAAATAGAGAGAAACTTAGAAAGTTTCATGTTACACACAGTAACCTGATTCCACATGTACCCTGGTCTGGGCTCAAAGAGTCCCATTTAAGTAACTCTGGTAATAGTAGGTGATCCCAAGAGTAGTAGAAACTATATATATATATATATATATATATAGAGAGAGAGAGAGAGAGAGAGAGAGCGAGCGCACCTTCCTTGGTTATATATATATATAATATATATATTATATATTATATATAATATATATATTATATATATATATATATATATATAAAAGAAAAGAGAAAAACCAAGGAAGGTGCTCAATACCATAAGCACCCAGAGGCAGAGGTTCCCTGGAAGCAACCTATTGCTCAGATCTAATGGTGGCTCCAGTTAGTGGCACCAATAGAGCATAGATTTAGCTGTTTCCTTTAAAGAATTTTTTTTTTTGCATCACAGTGAAAAGCTTAAATCTGATACAGATATTTTGGATGAGCCAACCCTTTTGTTGACAACATTTAATGTAATCTTTCTTCAAATTAATTAACAACCTTAAATGGCAGTTATTAACAGCATCATGAGTAAGAGGAGAGTGACTAAGAACCACAGGAATTTTTAAATTACAAAAATAATAAATATCAAAGCCAGGAATCAAACCTATGTCTACGTGACATCAAAGCCCATGCTCTGGAGTATGATTCTAAAATTCCTATTCTCTAAGATAGAAAAAAAACATGAGCAAAATGTAATGAGTGTGATAAGAAAGGAAATTAACTAAATGCTCTCTATTTGCTCTGAAAATGGGAGTTTGGTCATCTGCCAAGGACAAGTGGACAGATGGTACAGAGTATGTGAGGATTTACTGCTGTGGGGTAAACTAAGGAAGATTTTTCAAGCAGCACTGGAGATCAGGTTGAAAAACCACCAAAATTTTCTGTATGATCTAGATGTTGCTGTGACTTTATCCAACACGCTGTCACTGCTAATAAAGGAAACCAGGAAAAGATATTTGGATTCACCTTTAAAAAGTTTGTAGCAGGTAAATATAGTAGAAACATAAGTTAGAACTCTGCCCCTATTTCTTCCTATGCTTCCGATGCCACACACCATCTAGTAATATGAGGGAGCCTATATATGTATGCATATCCTAACCTTTATATCCATTCTTCCTCTGCATCCTTTCAATAAACATCCCTTAGCAAGCCCTCTCACAACCTGGTGTAACACACAACAGTGATGTTATCAGGCCTCTGGAGGGTAGATTTAGGGAGGAGAGCTATGCAGGGCCTGGATTAGGCTTGAATTTATTTGAGCAAGAAATTCCAGGGTCCTGGGTCCTGGAAAGCAATCTAGAAAGGGGTCATTACAGATCCCTCAATTTGCGCATGTGAATCACTGGGGGTGTTGAATGGCAGCACTCCGTAAGAAGATGTAAGTTGTGGTCCACACTGTGGCATGGAAGATAAAGATGCTGCCTGTGATGCCAGCATGCCATAGGAGTGCTGGTTCGAATCCCTGGCAATTGAGGCCGTTTCAGGAATGAACCAGCAGTTGGCAGATTTCCCTCTCTCTCTCTCTCTGTATGTGTGTGTGTGTGTGTGTGTATGTGTGTACGTGTCTCCTTCTCTCTGTGTAACTTTGCCTTTTAAGTAAATAAACATTTTTAAAAAGAATGTATAAGTCAAAATCTTATGAATTGTAAATAATAAAAAACCTTTTCTGTGGCTATTCAGCACAAATGAAATGAGCAAAAATCCTATTGACTCAAGGAGAAGAACAATTTAAGGACAGATCTAGATGAGACTTTCTCCAAAGTAAAACAGATTATACATTTTTCAGTTTTGCCATCTAAGCGCTGGTTGAAGTCACAGGCCAGGCTTTTACAGGACTCATGATTTAAAAACCTTTGGAAAGTAAAAATTCATTTTTTTCTGATCTTCCAGCCAAAAAAAAAACAAAATAGAGTCAACAACCCTTGCTGAGTTGTGTGTCCTTCCTGAATCAAGTTCTCTCCAGTGTCGGACACAGGCTCATTGGCATGGTCAGAGCTACTCTTGGGATGAGGCCATGCTCGTTCTCACCACAACACTAAACTGAGAACCTCGGTGTCTGGATGGAAACACTGGAGATGAGATATATAAAAGGGTCAGAGATATTTCCTATATTAGTAATAATATGAAGAATCACCTTATTTTTTATTGTATTTTTACTTTTCCATATAGACAAAGCACATGATTTAAAAAATATTAAAAGGCAATCTTCATGAAATTTTAAACCATTTTTTCCAGTGTCCCTTTGACATACAGAAATTTTTAGTTGTCCATTTCGGGAGCAACACTTTTTTCCATGTGTTTAGAAGAGGGTAGCATCTGGCCTTGATTAAGTGAGCCAGTTGTCTGGGTACAAAGTCAAGGATGATAAAACTCAGCTGTGGGGGAGAAGACGGAAGAGAGCCTCCAGCAATAATCCAAGGCTGTTCATTTTGCCGCTTTTCTCTGCTGGCCGTGGATTAGTGACTTGTGTGAATTTGACTTTTAAAGGAGTAGGTAGCGTTTGTGCATATATTATAATCTCTTCCTTGGAAATTTTATCAAGTTTTTGGACTAAATTTCTTTTCTAGTCTTCTAGACCTTGATCGTTGAAGTGACAGCAGCCTTCTCAGGGCAGTATTGCTGAACTTGTCTTTTAACATTCAAAACTAGGAAAGAGTACCAAGAGAGAGTACCAAGAAGTACCCAGTGGGTGCTGCAAGGGATAAAAGTGTTAAACTTTGTACCCACAATGAAGCAGCAGTTTCATTGTGATCATTATCAATTACCCCTGGCAAAATACTGACTCCTTTTCACACTGGCTTGGCGCAAGAAGCTGGGGTATGGTTTATCGGACTCATCACTATTAAGCCAGTAAGAGAACTCCTATTATACACCTTTGACCACCTTTCTAAACTTCTACAAGTAAAACTCAATTTACTGCCACTGAAACCTTGCTGTTACTATAACTATGCTCACTTATTTTTCTGGCAGCCACACCTTGGCCTATGGCTTCTATTGTTTCTAATTGTTATCATTCCCAATGCACTTGAGGAGGCTGTATTGGTGAAAGCTCACCCTACTGTCAGCTTGGCCTGGAAAGAAGCTCTTCCCCTGAACTTGACACTGGGACCCACCCATTAGCACATTCCTCTGGGTCATTGTGTGGAACAGTTTTCTGTGAGGTTTTATAACCACATAAAACACATCCACTCTAAAATGTCTGCATCTCTGGACATTTTGACATCTTATTTTATCATCTATCATGAAAAGTCTACCATTTAGATCTTATTTAATATGAGTCATCCCTTTTTCCATGTTTCTAAAAGCCATCTGGACATGTGCAGAATCTTGTAGGTTGTTAAGTTCTGTATTCCAGAGAGTGTAAATATAAATTCTTTTTGTTCTAAATGTATTTTCTTGGTCTAGAAGCCTCAGAACCCACACCTTTGAGTAATCTTCCAGTTTCTGTCAATACATAATGACTAGTTCCTGCAGTTCTTTCAGACAGATATCCCGCCCCTCCCTTATCAGACACAGAACAGACCTAGTTGCACTAGGACAGAGCCATAGTTACTGTCCTCACAGCCAAGAGGGAAAATTGGAGAAGATCTTCAACTGCAGCATTTTCACATAAAAAGAGGCTGATAGCATTTCTACAGACTCTGTGAGTCCCAAGGGGTCTAGAGGTTTCCAGATTCTCAGACGCATCAACACAAATGTCTCCATAACATAGATCAGGATTCCATTCTTTCCCAAAAAGGACTCTCCATGTGGCACATGAACCTTAGTCATAATTTTAACCTTTTTTTGGAATACTCACAGGATTAAGAGATACACCCAGGCCTCAGCATTTTCTACTTTCTTAGTACGGGATATATGTGCTTGATGTGCTGCCAAGATGACCCTCTGGCTTTTACTGTAAAATTCAATTTCTGATTTCTGATTCTCATTATTTTAATTTTTTCCCCAAAGCTTCAACTGAGCTTTTTTTTTTTTTTTTTTTTTTTTTTTTTTTTTTTTTTAGACAGGCAGAGTGGACAGTGAGAGAGAGAGACAGAGAGAAAGGTCTTCCTTTTGCCGTTGGTTCACCCTCCAATGGCCGCCATGGCTGGTGCTCTGCGGCCAGCGCACCGTGCTGATCCAATGGCAGGAGCCAGGTACTTATCCTGGTCTCCCATGGGGTGCAGGGCCCAAGCACTTGGGCCATCCTCCACTGCACTCCCTGGCCACAGCAGAGAGCTGGCCTGGAAGAGGGGCAACCGGGACAGAATCCGGTGCCCCGACCGGGACTAGAACCAGGTGTGCCGGTGCCACAAGGCGGAGGATTAGCCTAGTGAGCCATGGCGCCGACCCAATGAGCTTTTTTTTTTTTTAGCAATAGAAATTTGATTCCATCGTTCTCATAGGTACTATATTCTCTGCTTTTCTTTTCTTTTTTTTTTTTTAGATTCATTTATTTACTTAAAAGTCAAAGTTACACAGAGAGAGAAGGAGAGGCAAAGAGAGAGAGAAAGAAAGAGAGAAAGAGAGGTCTTCCATTCACAGGTTCACTCCCCCAATTGGCTACAACAGCTGGAGATGCACTGATCCAAAGCCAGGAGCCAGGAGCCCCCTCCCGGTCTCCCACACGGGTGCAGGAGTCCAAGGGCTTGGGCCATCTTCCACTGCTCTCCCAGGCCACAGCAGAGAGCTGGATCAGAAGTGGAGCAGCTGGGATTCGAACCGGCACCCACATGTGTTGCCGGCACTGAAAGCAGTGGCCCTACCTGCTATGCCACAGTGCGGGCCCCAACATTCTCTGTTTTTCAAACATCCGCTATATCACATCATTGGTAGACTATCTCAGTTCACATAGGTGAACAATTACACAACTGACTTGTTCTACGGACTGTCTGCACTCCCTGTATGAATGATAGTGGAGTTCCTGTTGCTAGCTCGGTTGCAGATGTCACAGCTCCAAAATCACATATTAATATTTACTATCTTGTACTACCTTCTCATGGCCCATGACCTGTTGTGGCTTGGGCTTGTCAAGAAGCAGACACTGAGGTAGATAGTAACACATGGCATATTGTTTAAATGGTACTGTTAGAATAGATGCCTGTGGCAGGAAGAGCAAGAAAGCAGGATTAGGCAGGGGGAGAAGTAGAGTTTTGTTGTAATTTCATTGATGTCTTCAATGTGAGTCCCACATGAGGACAGCCCTTCAGAATCATACTGAGTTAGAGTGAGTGAAGCAGGCATTAATATGTCTGCTCTGATGAGCTATTGGATTCAGGCTGCCCCAGAAAGGAGTGTTGCCTTGGATGAGGCAATTCTCTTCTGAAAAAGAAATGTCCAATGAGAGTGAATAGCAAGGAGTTGTCTTCTAGTAGCGTCTTCAGGGTTTAGGAAACTAAGTCTTAATTCTCAGTGAAAGATTTTGATGACACATAACACTGTGCATGACAACATCGAAATAAAATATAACTGAGCATTGACTTAAGTACATGGTGTTTCCACTTATGTCCAGGGCTGTTTACATTTAGAAATACGTTGCATATCACCTATTCCTGACAAGGATAAATTGTATAAATCTAGGAGAGGAAGATCAGAAAGACTCTGCATGTCCTTTCACTTCTTGTAGCACATATTCCAGTGATCCTTCACTTCTAAGGAACATTAGAAATAACTGAAATTCTGTCTACTAAAGATACAGTAATGTTTGTCTTAGAAAAATAAGCAAGGAAATATTCCCAAATAATGACTTCTCCCCTTAAAAAAAAGGCCAGTTAATACCAGAAAAATTTAGAGGAAAATCCATTGCAAGTAACTTATAAATGTATGCTAAAGTCTTATTTTATTTGTTATGCTAACATGTTAAAATTTAGACAAGAAAGTTTAAATATGTTAACAGCATAGGTGTCTCATGATTATGATTACAACAAAAATGAAAAAAACTAAAGTAATGGATCGACTCCTTTATGTTTTTTCCTTCTTAAACAATGTAGCTCTAATTATTGCTACATAATATCATATTATTTAATCCTGATTTTACAGTAACATTATATAATAATTTAGATAACTATTAAAATAAAATATTAACACTGAAAAGAAACATAGAGATATTGGCACATTAAGAATTTCCATTTTTTTACATTAAAAAAAAATCTTAGATCAATTAGACTATCTAAGTTCCCAGACTAAAAAGAATTTAAAGGCAGAAAGTAGAAATGAGAGCAAGATATTTACCTCTGTGAATAAGTTTCTTCTCTTAATTTTTATTCTCCTTTTCAAGATAGTGTTTCCTCTGTTCTTTTTTGCTCATATATTAACAGTGTCAAAAAGTTAAATTAGATTTTAAGAAACAGTAGACTTCTTTTCTTACATTGTTGGTAACTACCTAATCAGTTATAACAAAAACAGAGATGTGAAATCTAAAGGTTGGGTAAAATTTCTATATACTTTAAAAAGATTCATATTTGATTGTTTAACAGATGATTTCATGGACTGAGGTCAATAGCAACAATAAATTTAAAGAAGTTACTCACACCTGTTCTAAAAAGGTTGCTTATTTTTTTCTCTTCTTCCTTCTTCCTTTTTATAACACATAACGAAAACTACTTTAGATAAAAATAGGATCAGAGACCTCAGAAGATACACAAACAAACATTTCAGGTAAAAACAAACATAACTCTATTAAATTTGTGAATTCCCTAATGAAAAGTCCTTAAAAAGACAAAAAAAGTTTTTGTATCCAGGACAGAGTTACTTTCTCATCTTAAAAAAAAATGCGGTCTAACCATTTCACACATATATTTACCACTAGATATTAAGTTCATAACAGTGGATCTGGTGGTGTTCACAAACATTACTTAATTATTTAAAGCCAGGTTTTTTTTTTGTAATGACATATTGTTCAAGGAGCAAAATGAGCAGTCAAATTAATAAACTACCCAATAATCTCAACAAAAGAACATTTTGTGCCTGTTTTAACGTTTAATCTCCAGAGAACATAGTAATATCTGGAAACACCAAAGTTTTTCAAAAAGGTCAAGACACCAGTGGCACTGTGGGTTAAACTGCTGCTAAGAATGCCCATATCTCCTGGCTAAAAAGCCCATGAGAGTTTCTCAGGCATGGAAAGCCAAAACACTGTGGCAAAAAATGACCTAAATGAAAGATCTTTGTGAGTGAGACACCAGCCATCAAAGAAGAATGATACCATCAAAGAAGGAGGTACCTTTTTCTCTGAAGGGAGGAGAGAACTTCCACTTTGATTATGGCCTTGTCTAAATAAAGTTGGAGTGTGTGAACTCAAGAGGCTTCCATAGCCTTGGCAGCTCATGAAAAGAGCCTCGAGTGATTACTGACGTCATAAATAAGAGGGTCAATTATTAAATCAACAGCAGAAGTCACTGTGCACTTACTCCCCATGTAAGATCTCTGCCCTTAATGTGTTGTACTATGAGAATTAATGGTAAAACCAGTACTCAAACAGTACTTTATACTTTGTGTAGCTGTGTGAGTGAAAACTGTTGAAATCTTTACTCAGTATATACTAAGTTGATCTTCTGTATATAAAGATAATTGAAAATGAATCTTGGGGCTGGCGCTGTGGCTTACGTGGTTAAACCTCCATCTGTGGTGCCCGTATCCCATATGGGCTCTGGGTTCTAGTCCCTGTTGCTCCTCTTCCAGTCCAGTTCTCTGCTGTGGCCCGGGAGGGCAGTGGAGGATGGCCCAAGTGCTTGGGCCCCTGCACTCGCATGGGAGACCAGGAGGAAGCACCTGGCTCCTGGCTTTGGATCGGCGTAGCTCCAGCTGTGGCAGCCATTTGGGGGGTGAACCAAAGGAAGGAAGACCTTTCTCTCTGTCTCTCTCTGTTACTGTCTAACTCTGTCAAATAAAAAAAAAGAAGAAGAAGAAATAAATCTTGATTAAGAATGGGTTGGGAGAGGGAGTGGGAGATGGGATGGTTTGTGGGTGGGAGGGGGGAAAAACCACTATAATCCAAAAGTTGTACTTTCAAAAATTATATTTATTAAATAAAAGTTTTCTAAGAAAAAACAATGCCCACATCTCATACTGAAGTCCCACCTCTATCTCCAATCCAGCTTCCTGATATTGAAGGCATCCACGTGGGAGTACCAGTGGAGTTTCTGGTTCCTTTTCTGGCTCAACCATGGCTGTTGCAGCCATTTAGGGAGTGAACCAGCAGGTAGGTGTTCCATGTGAGGCAGGGGGCCATCCTCCACTGCTTTCCCAGTCACATTAGAAGGAGCTGGTTGGGAAGTAGAACCACCACTCATATGGGATACCAGTGTCACAGGCGGCAGCTTAACCTCCTACACCACAAAGTTGGTCCCTCCCATAAACTTTTTTGAAGTACTCTCCTAGAAGCCTCCACTGTGAATACCTCTCTCTCCTCCCATCTCCCTCTTGCTCTGGCTCTTACTCTGCCTTGCTCTTGCTCCCCCTCCCCCTCTCCTCTACTGACAGATCCTGACCCCACTCTTTGGCCTAATGCAAGTCTAATCAATTCTTTGGGTCTGACTTTCCACTCACCCTACCCTATTGTTGAATGCTTATACTTAAAGGTTATCCCTTACTGGTTTTCCTTATCAGGTGTTCATATTTTTCAGGGTCCCTCCTATATTAATTTAATCCCAACCACACCATAAATAAAGGATGTGACTATGCTTTAAGCCTCTCCTGCACCAATAGCATCTTCCATTGTTGCCTCACTTTCCACCTGCGGAATGAAAACAGCACATTTCCTTTTCAGTAGCAGTGTTGTTATACCTAAGAAAGGAAAGTCAAGGTAAGGGAGGCTGGTATCAGGAGCAAATAATGCCCAGATTAATTATAAAACAAGAGAATATGGGGAAGATGTCTGATATTTTTAAAATTTTTATAAAGAGATGCTGAGGATAAGAAATTTCATCTATTCCAAAGAAACATCTATTCTCTCCCTAAGTTTTGGGATTTCAGTTTACCTAATACTGTTTCATTTGCCTTTAAAATATAAAACTCCACTGCTCTCTTTCAGTTGGGGCAATTTTCTCTCATTATTTACACAGGGTGATTGAATATTTACTCTAAAGGAGAAAGAAAATCTATATTGAAAGACCTTTGACATTTGGCCATCTATGAAGCTTTAATCTATTAAGACCAGCCTTTTAGTGTGCTGAATGCTGTTTATCTATGTATGAATTACCGTGTGGTATGCCAAGAGCAAACATCAAAAGGACCCAAAGTTCCCCAACAGTTAAATGGCCGAGCCTCTTAGGGGTTTTCTGGTAATTAATTGACGAAAGTCTTCCAAAGCCGGTGGTCGTGAGTGTCTCAGTGTGGGAAGCACCTACATGTAGGATGCTTCCATGGAAAGGCCTCTCCGGCTGCAGCAGCTCACTTCTGGGGCTGCAGGAGACTGATGTGTCTCCCTCCTGCGCAACCGTCTCAAATATTCACCAGCACTTTTTTTTCTTTTGTTTGATTTTTGTGCTTTCTGACAAAAATTTTCTTAGGGAACAATAAACAGGGACTGGGAAGATTTATGTTCATGGGTTCAGAAAACTGTTAGTTAATTTAATCCATGTTGTTGCTACTGAACATGTCAGATAAGGGAGCTGTTCCCATGAGCATCTGTGCCTTTCCAGGAGGTTTTCCCTTACTAATTCTTTATCACATTCACCTTATGTGTTTTGCTTGAAAATTCAAACTGCCAGAGACCATTCTTATTAAAAATTGTTATCAGGGTGGCCCTGATGAACTAGCTTCAACACTAACCTTATTCTTAATAGCTATACATAGTGGCTGGCACCGCAGCTCACTAGGCTAATCCTCTGCCTGCAGCGCCAGCACACCGGGTTCTAGTCCTGGTCGGGGTGCCGGATTCTGTCCCAGTTGCCTCTCTTCCAGGCCAGCACTCTTCTGTGGCCTGGGAGTACAGTGGAGGATGGCCCAAGTGCTTGGGCCCTGCACCCCATGGAAGACCAGGAGAAGCACCTGGCTCCTGCCTTCGGATCAGCGCAGTGCACCGGCCGCAGCGCGCCAGCCGCAGCGGCCATTGGAGGGTGAACCAACGGCAAAGGAAGACCTTTCTCTCTGTCTCTCTCTCTCTCTCTCACTGTCCACTCTGCCTGTCAAAAAAGAATAGCTATACACAGAAAAAACTGCAAAGGAATACCTTTATCTCTGTCTCTCTCTCTCTCTCACTGTCCATTCTGCCTGTCAAAAAAAAAAATAGCTATACACAGAAAATGGCCTGGAGTCCAACTACAGAAAAATAAATCAACAGATGCTGGTATATTCACACAATGGAATATCACTCAAGCATAAAAAAGAATAAATTGGTTATGAAATTAAAAATATGGAAGAGTCTCTAAACTCTAATGTTGAAAGAATGAAATCTTACCCCAAAGTACTGCATCATTCTATTTATATGCAACTCTACAGCAGGCAAAACTAGTTTGTGGTGTAAAGAAATTAGAACAGTACTTGCCTCAATGAATGAAGGGGTTAATTAGCTGGGAAAGAATACCAGGGAACTTTTTGGAGTAGTAGCAATATTGTAAATGTTAATAGGATTATGGGTTCCATAAGTTTACTCATTTGTCATAACTGAACAAGTGTCAACTTAAGATTTGCCTGTATCATTGTATGTAAGATTTATATAAAGAGAAACTATGATAAACAAATACACAGACCTGAATCTTGTTAATGATATATGTTGAAATACATAGATGGAATTGTGTAATTTATTTCAAAATGCATTATGAAATTAAATGTGTTGGATTGAGGAATTTCATAAGGATGACTCCATAAATATACTGTAAAGCAAATAAAATCTTATTGGTAAATTAAATGTAAGTATAAGGGTATTCACTGTAAAATACTTTCAACTTTGTGGTATGTTTGAAATTTTTCATAATAATGGGGAAAAAAAGGAGAACCAGTGAATTGTTCTTGTCAGTTCCTGCTTTGTTAGCGTTGTCAAACTTCCTAGAATTTGAGTGCATACACCACTTTTTGACTTTTGAAAATTTACTACCAAAAAATCTCTTAGGAGTACAATGACACTGGTAATAAGAATAAAAGAATGGTAATTCTGTTATACAAACTATCTTTTACCACTATGTAGTAAGACTTCATTATGTGTTTAATGAAAAATTCAGACTTGATTATCAAACTAATCGAAATCAAGAGATGTTTCAATTAACTCTATCCAAAGGAGTTAGGAATTACTATACAAAAGAGACTATATGCTACTCAGAAATGTTTTCGTAGTTGTAATCCATAATATTGAAAGTCCTGGCAGCATCTGGAGTCTGGACCAATCTCGTGCGCTTATCCTAGAGGATGGAGTTAATACAGATCATAATCTCCTTAGCCATAATCTCCTCTAATCTTTTCCCATCTCATTAAAGTCTGCCCAAAACTCTGTAATGGACCTATTGTCAACTTCATTTAGTGTTATCCTTTTGAAATGGAAAAGTTGATCATTTTAGGAAATTTTAAACATATAGAAAAGAATGTGAGAGAATAAAATCAATTCATATTTAACAAACAAAATTAATATTTTATATACTGTCTACATATAGGAATCTATTTTTACTAAGGGATCACTGGGTATCTTTTTTGAGTACTATTTTGCATCACTCTGATTTTTCCTTAAGTGTTATGATCTGAATATTTTCAACATTCTTGTTATATACATTATTGGTTATTCTTTGTTATTACATATGTATTTATGTATTACATACATAAATGTATGCCTTAATTCCCTTCAAATTCACTTATTTATTGTTTCATTAACAATATATATTGAGCCCTGGAGTGTGCCAGGTATTTATTGAGTGTTTGCATGTGCCGTATAGTATTCTAAATAGTAAGAAAACAACATATATATATTTGTTTTCCTCTAGGGTTTTCTTGTTTGTCCTGGTATCTGTTTGGCTTTTCTTTTATGATCTACTTTGCTTATTTCATCACACAAAATTCATAGCGAATTCAAGTGCAAGATAAAAGGATAATTATGAAGAAAATGAAATGGAAAGCCCAACATTCATTATGAAAGTCACATTCCTTAAATGTCTTTATTTTCACATCTCATTTTTCTCTGCTTAACATTATTTAAAAGTTGTTACAAAATTGAATCTCACTGGGGAGAGCGTCATGGTCTCTAGCCTCAGTATTTTTACTCAGTGTATCTATAGATGGCATTTTTGCTATATCTTTTTTAAGAAATAATTTCTGCCAAATCTGTAATTATAATAGAAAGTAAAACCTTTTGTGTGAAATTGGAGTCCCATATTTCTTCCCATGCACAAATGTTTTGTAATTGCCTTAATTTAGGGCACTAGACACATAATCCTCTGTAACAAGGTTTTCAAGGGTGTTCAAGGATTTTGCAAGGTAAAGAAATGTATTAGTAGCCAAAAGTTGACAAATAGAACTATCTTCACAGTTAAGTGTCCCTGTTTGGTCTACATTGCTGAATAGGAAAACTCCCAAAGATGTGATCTTTCAGAGTAAAATTGCAATCATATTTGCAATGGGCTCAACTTGGTCCCTCCCTCTCCCAAAGGCATTATTTCAGTATGAATGGTTTCCGTGACCTTAAAGGTTATGCACAGTCCAAAATGGTTCTCAAGAAATGAAAAATATTAAAAACATATTTCAACAATGTTGATTCACAAAATAATTCTACATTTTACTTCTTTGGTAATTCCTTAAACTTAAAGTGATTTGATATATGGATATACTTTTTAACCATGTGGTAAAAGTCCTAAAGAAAAAAAAAAAACATATAAATTCCTCATAATAGCTTGACATTCAATTTTATGTTGAAAAATGTTAGAAAAATATTTTCCATGGCTTAGTGACAGATTAAAATCTTGATTTACCTTAAGAGAATAAATCCTGTTAGATATATAAATTCTTTGAAGAAAAGACCATGCTTCAAACTGATTTGATTCAATCCCTGGTCCCTTGTAAGTAGAAAACAGCTGGTAATCAATGTATGGGTGAATGAATGAAAGTGAAACTCTGCCTCATCAAACTGCATATTCTGGAGCAATGCCCATCTCTTCTAGCCTCTAAGATGTCAGTTTTGTGCTTGGTTTTATAACATTCTTAGCATTCAAAGATCATAGATATCTTAAATTTAAAAATAGATCAAAATTTTTCTTTTACATCCGTGTTAAGGCTACTGGAAACACGGAAAAATTCAGACTGCAAATCATCTCTCACTTAAAATTCTTTGCTTTTTCTTATTAGCTGTTGTGTTTTCTCTTCATCCCTCTTTTTTCTCAAATGTTTTCTGCAATTCACTTAGAGTTCCTAGTTCTCAGGGAGATCTATTTTTACCCATCTGAATGAATTGTAGCTTTAGCTGCTTCCTGGCTGAGGAAGGTAGCTATTAAAATACTAACCCACGGAGGTTGGAGCATACCCAGTGGAAAAAGAGTGTAGAGGAAAGCAAGCGTACTTGTTGTCAGAAAAGGAACATTTTAATGAATTCCAACGAGGCCAGAGATGCCACTAGAGCTTGACTGGAAACCAGTTGTGATGAGCATTGATGCCTCATGAAAACCACAATTCAGTTTATTTTTCAGCTACTGCTGCTACTTCAAATGACTGAAGTTCTAAACTCATTGGGAAAAGCACACTTTGGCCTAGCTAAAAATTAAGCTTGACCTATTTCCATTGACTCATTTCATAGCTGGAGGCAATTCCATTTCCAGGGTTAACCTGTATAATTTGAAAAATGAAAAGTTAGATTTAGTGATTGACAGGTTCCAACACAGAATGATTGCTGTAAAAACAAGATTTCCTAAATATAAAGGACTTCAGTGACACTTAAAAGTGTCTCTAAATGACACACAGGAAGGCTTTGCTGTACCACTTAGAAGAATTCTATTTCCACCCTTATCAAGGAAGGTTAGTGATGCCAGAGCAGCACCAGGGGTTTCTCGAGCCTCCTCACTTTCTGCATGGTAGAAGCAGAAGAGCAAATCTTCCTAAGCACCAGGAGTCTGAGTTGGTGGCAAGTTACCCAAATTCCCCTCTAATAATAGCGTCTATGAGGACAGTTGGGTTATCACAATACAAAAGTCTAATTTAAAAAATTTTCTTTGTGGAAACCATTCATACAAAATTGAATCAATCATCAACAGTAAATGAATAGTCCACCAAAAGTCTACTTACATAGTTATTGTTAGAAAAGATGACATTCATATTACCCAAACCAGCAACTACATTATTACGGATAACATATTTATCTAGTTGAAACATTGACGATATTTAGCTACTCATCCTTCTGTCCAACCTAACCGCTTTTTTGAGAATTTTGCTGTTTTCTTATTTTGTAACTTTTTATCCATTTTCCTGTTATTTGAAAGGGGGCATGGAGAAAGTGACAGATTGATCTTCTGTGCCCTAGTTCACTCCCCAAAAGCCTGCAATAGTCAGGGCCAGCCACACCAAAGCCAGGAGCCTGGATTTCAATCTTGTTTTCCTACATGGATGGCAGGGATGCAACCATCTGAGAGACCACCTGCTGCCTTCTCAGGTAATAACTGCTAGCAGGAATCTGCCTTTGAAGTGAAGGAGCTGGTTTCTTGAACCAGGCACTCTGAAATGAGATGCAGGTGTTCCAAGTTGTGACTTTTTAAATTTTTTTTAAAGATTTATTAATTTATTTGAAAGTCAGAGTTACCAGAGAGAGGAGAAGCAAACAGAGAGACAGAGAGAGAGAGAGAGAGAGAGAGAGAGAGAGAGGTCTTCCATCCACTGGTTCACTCCCCAAATGTCCGCAATGGTTGGAGCTGCACTGATCAGAAGCCAGGAGCCAGGAGCTTCTTCCGGGTCTCCCACGCAGGTGCAGGGGCACAAGGACTGGAGCCATCTTCTATTGCTTTCCCAGGCCATGGCAGAGAGTTGGATCAGAAATGGAGCAGCCAGGCCTCAAACTGGCGCCCATATGGGATGCCAGCACTTCAGGTCAGGGCATTAACCTACTGCATCACAGCACCGGTCCCCCAAGTTGTGACTTAATTGCTGTACCATTCAAGTACCTTCTAGTTTGTATTTTGTTTGTTTTATTTTCTTTTCACTTTCTTTTTTAAAAAAAATTATTTATTTTATTTGAAAGGCAGAGTTACAGAGAGAAAGAGTGTGAGGTCTTCCATCCGTAGGTTCACTCCCCAGATGGCTGCCAACGGCTGGAGCTGTGCCGATCTGAAGCCAGGAGCCAGAAGCCTCTTCAGGGTCTCCCACATGGATGCAGAGGCCCAAGGACTTGGACCATCTTCTACTGATTTCCTAGGCCATTAGCAGAGAGCTGGATCGGAAGTGGAGCAGCCGGACTGGCACCCGAATGGGATGCCGGTACTACAGGTGGAGACTTTACCAGCTACACCACAGCGCCCACCCCATTTTAACTTTCTTTAAGTTCTTTTCTGATGAACAACATTTGATGTTAATGTACAGTAATTTACCAGGTTCTTTTTGCTTCTTGGGTCGCACATTTTGTTTCTTGTTTTAAAGTCTGCTCTGTCCTGGGGCTGGCACTGTGACACAGTGGGTTAACACCCTGACCTGAAGTGCCGGCATCCCAAATGGGCACCGATTTGAGTCCCGGCTGCTCCTCTTCCCATCCAGCTCTCTGCTATGGCTTGGGAAAGCAGTAAGAAGATGACCAAGTCCTTGGGCCCCTGCATCCGTGTGGGAGACTCGGAAGAAGCTCCTGGCTCCTGGCTTCAGATCGATGCAGCTCTGGCCATTGTGGCTAACTAGGGAGTGAACCAGAGGATGGAAGACCTCTCTCTCTTCCTCTCCTTTCCTCTCTCTGTATAACTCTGACTTTCAAATAAATAAATACATATTTTTTTAAAAAAAGAAGTCTACTCTGTCCAAGAAAACAAACATCTTATACTATAATTTCTTCCAAAAGTCTTGAATTTTGTTTTTGATTTACATACGGAGTTAACTTTTGGTTATGTTGCATATGATGAATTGAGGACATTTCCCCCTCCATAGCGACAGCTAACCCAGTATTTTCAGTTCTAGTTTTTAACATTTCCTTCCTGTGTTTTCTCTTTCATATATTAAAGTTCCATTTATACTTGGATTATTTCTAAGTTCTATTCAATGATTTGTCTATTCCTACATTAGTATTACATTCTTAATTACTAAAACGCCATTAGAAGTACTTATATATGATAAAACAAGTAGTATTTTCACATTTTTCCTTTAAAAGCATATTGGCAAGTCTTGACCCTTTTTTAAAAAACTCTTATTTATAAATATAAATTTTGAAAATACAACTTTGGGATTATAGCAGCTTTTTCCCCCATAACCTCCCTCCAACCCACAAACCATCCCATCTCCCACTCCCTCTCCCATCCCATTCCTCATCAAGATTCATTTTTAATTATCTTTAAATATAGAAGATCAACTTAATATATACTGAGTATATAGTTTGCACCCACACAGTACACAAAGTATAAAGAACTGTTTGAATACTGGTGTTACCGTTATTTCTCATAGCACAACACATTAAGGACAGAGATCTTACATGGGGAGTAAGTGCACAGTGACTCCCACTGTTGATTTAATAATTGACCCTCTTATTTATGACATCAGTAATCACCCAAGGCTCTTGTCATGAGCTGCTAAGGCTATGGAAACCTCTTGAGTTCACACACTCCAACTTTATTTAGACAAGGCCATAATCAAAGTGGAAGTTCTCTGCTCCCTTCAGATAAAGGTACCTCCTTCTTTGACGGAGTCTTGGCCCTTTTAACAAACAAATTTTAGAATCATATTGTTTAGATTCAAAAAATTCCTGATAGGATTTTAACTGGCGTTCCACAGGGTCATCGTGTCAATTTTGGAAAATTATAATTTTTATTATTGTGTTTTTCACACTGAAATGTAGGGTATTTGGCCAGCTATTTATTTTTCTTTACAATTTTTGTTATTTTTCTATAAATAATCTTGATATAGTTCTTTTTAAAATTTTTACTAATTGTTTTTATTGATTTGAGAGACATAAAGGCAGAGACTTCCAGAGAGAGAGAGAGAGAGAGAGAGAGAATCTCTCATTGATTGGTTAATGTTCTAAATGCCTGCAACTGGAGCTGTGTCAGATCAAAGGCAGGAACCCATGTACTTGAGCCATCATCTGCTACTTCCCTGGGAGCACATCAACAAGAGGCAGGAATCAGGAGCAGAGTCAGGACTCAAATTCAGATATTCTAACTGGGGACTTAACTACTGCACCAAATGCCTATTCCTTGCATATCTCTTGCTTGCCTATTCCTAGGTACCCTAAACTTTGTGGCTATTGAAAAATTATGCTTTGAGGTTATATATTCTAATTATTTCAATCATATCTTCTTGTCTCTAGTTTGTTCAATTTTGAGGAATCTAATCTTAGGCCACTCAGACATTTTTTTAAAGATTTATATTTATTCATTCAACTGAAAGTCAGAGTCACAGAGAGAGAGGGTGGGGGAGGAAGAGAATTCTTTCATCTACTGGGTCACTCCCAACATGGCAGCAATGGCAGAGGCTGGGCCAGGCTGAAGCCAGGAGTAGTAAGCTGCTTCCCGGTCTCCCCCATGGGTAGCAGAGTCCAAGTACTTGGGCCATCTTCTGTTACTTTTCCTAGGCCTTTAGCAGGGAGCTGGATGGGAAGTGTACAGCCAGGACTACAACCAATACCCATATGGGAAGCCAGCATTGCAGGGGGAGGCTTTACTCACTACGCCACGTCAGTCCCACTCAGCACATTTTGAGCTGCTGTAATGAGAACTAATTTAGCTACATACAAATGATTCATTATGGTTTTCCAGTGCTGTGCGCTCCCTCCCTTCATCACTCTGTTACCCTTCTCTAACAAGGCAAAGTCTCTGATACTCAGCACACCCTTGTTAAATGCTACTCATCCTACACCAACTTAACACTGTCAATTTACCCTGGGGTACACTCCACCAATATTTTCATTAAATCAGGAGAAGCTAACCTTCCTAAACTTTTTTTTAAAGATTCAATTATTTATTTGAAAATCAGAGTTACACAGAGAGAGGAGAGGCAGAGAGAGAGAGAGAGAGAGAGGTCTTCCATTCGCTGGTTCACTCTTCAGATGGCCACAATGGCTGGAGCTGCATCGACCCTAAGCCAGGAGCCAGGAGTTTCCTCTGGGTCTCCCACGTGGGTGCAGGGGCTCAAGGACTTGGGCCATCTTCTTACTGCTTTCCCAGGCCATAGCAGAGAGCTGGATTGGAAAAGAAGCAGCTGGGACTTGAACCGGTGCCCATTTGGGATGTGGGCACCTCACACCAGGGCATTAACCCACTGCACCACAGCACCAGCCACCTTCCTAAGCTCTTTACAAGTAAAAATGACAACAAGATAGTTCCAGCTTCCCCATGTACAGAATGTCCTACCTCGTCTATCCCACTCTCAAATTACACTGTGTCTCAGAGGGTGTATTAACAGTCCTGAGATGATTCTATTTAAAAAAATTAGTGTTAGAGAAGGCAGAAAACTTTCCCTTGTTGTATTTTCTGTTTGAAAAGAAAAACTAGAAGTTATTGTGTAAAGTGTCTAAGAAGTTTATTCATAAATAAATGATTACCATTTTTATCAGAAGTTTCCCAAGCTTATTTAACAACATATGTTTTAAATACATATTTACATCTTTCAAGATATTCTTCATGAAATGTAGGAATAAAGAATGAAGAATTTCTAGTAAAAGATACACTCTAATACATATGAACATTACATCCTGTGATCAAGCTACATATTAACTCTGGAGAATAATATGAACACAGAATACATTTTGCATTAAAAGATATGAAACTGAAGTTCTCCACTGGATGTAGTTCTTACTCGTAGTGGATTGTGGAATAACTTGCCTCCACCTTTTTTTTTTTTTTTTTTGCCTTTTCTGAAGACTATTAACACCAGGTGTATCCAAGCAACACAATTGGAGCACTTATTATCTTATCATACTTGAAAGATTAAATTTGCCATCATATTATAAAAAGAGATTCATTAATACCAAGAAATAGCTTTCTTTTACCTAAATGCAAAAATAATACATAGAATTGGCCCTAACCAGCAGTTCAGCCTTAGATCCACAATAAAAAATTGGAGTAGCATGGGCTCCATCTGACCAGATATTAAGATCTTCCTGCCACTGCTTTCAAAGTTTGAGCTGAAGAAGTAGGATTTAGAAAAGGAAAACTCAGAGATGATTTTCCATCCAATTCAAATGTCAGGTAGACATTTGGGCTGTTTCCACCTTTTGGTTTGTAAATAATGCTGCTATGAACATACATGTGCAAATCTATCTCAGAGTTCCGCTTCCTATTCTTTTGAGTATATATACCTGGAAATAGAATTGTTTGATCACATTACAATTTCTTGTTTAATTATTTTTTGAGGGGGAACCACTACACTATTTTCAATATAGTCTGCTGCATTTTATTTTCTCTACAATAGAGCTCAGGTTTCCAATTCACATGGCCACTTATCTTGTATATACAAATATATAAATGCGTATATATATTTATATAGAGAGATAGCATCTTAACGTGTAGGAGATGGTATCTTGTTTCTGGATTTTATTTGCATTTCCTTAATGATTGGTGATGTTAAGTGTGGGAAATATCCTCGCCTATCCACTCAAGAGATGGATTTGTAGTGAAAGCCCAACTTCATTGATCTTACAAGATCTGGTGTCTGATAAACAGGAACACCTGAAGCTGTTTCAGCAAGCAAATTATATCCTAGCATGCAGGTCCCTTCCCCACTTCTTCATTGGCTGAGTAACTATGGGGTGTACAGTCTTCCCGGATGTTGTATAAGTTACATAGCTTATTTTCCTCCATCCTTCTCTGAACTTTAATTACCTCTTGTGAGTTGGCTACTCTAGGACATCCTGTTTGCACATCTGCACATCAGCTAACAGCAAGTTTCCATCCTATGTTAAAATGGACCACCAGATATTTTCTTACATTAAGCAGCTGTCATGTGCTTTTGATGATTTGTATGGCTCCTTTGAAAAAAAAAGTCTATTAAAATCCTTTGCCCATTTTTAAATTTTGTTTGGTAACTGTTGTTAAGTAATAGGAATTGTATACATCATTCTGCCTATTGACCATATATCAAACTTCTGATGAGAAAATACCTTTTAAAATCCTGTGTTGTTTTGATGTTCTTTTTGTTGTATTCTTTTTCTTTAATTTTTTCATTGCAAAACAGAGATATGAGACAGGCAGAGAGATATTTTTCATCTACTAGTTCATTCCTCAAATGCCCACAACTGTTGGCGCTTGGCCAGGTCAAAGCCAGGATCCAGGAACTCAACCTAAGTATCTCACATGGCCAGCAGAGATCCAACTACTTGAGCTAACACCTGTAGCCTGCATGTAGTGGTAGGAAGCTGGAATTTAAAATGAAGCTAGAACTCAAATCCTGACAATCCAATATGGGAAGTAGGTATCTCAAACAATAGTCTAACCTCTGAATCAGATGCTTGTTCCTGTTTGTTGTATCCTTTGATGCACAGTTTTGGATTTTGGCATAGTTCCTTGATTTTTACTTTTATCAGTTGTACTTTTGGTGTCATATTCAATGAACCATTGACAACTCCAATGTCATAAACAATTTTCCTATGTTTTCTATTAAGACTTTTATAGTTTTAGGTCTGCTATATGGGCTAAACTGCATCCCCCAAAATTCATGTAGTAAGTCTTAATTCCTAGGACTTTAAAATATAATTGCATTTGAAGGTAAAATCTTTTAAAAAGTAATTATGTTAAAAAGTAATTATGTTAAAAAGAAGTCTTTAAGGTAAGACATAATCCAATGACTGGTTTTTGTAAGAGATAATTTGGAAAAAGACTTCTGTATGTATAGAAGACAGACCACATAAAGTCACAGAGTGAAGGTAGCCATATGCAGGCCAAAGAGAGACCTCACCAAACACCAAATCTGCCAACAATTTGATCTTGGGCTTCTAGCTACCAGAATCGTGAGAAAATGAGTTTCTGTTGTTTGAACCAGTCTGTGATATGAGGGTGCTTCAGAATGCTTATGAAAAAAGTAGAAGTTATCAAGTTTATTTTCGTGCAAAAAAGTTTTAAAACCCATACATAGGTTTCATAATACACATTTTTCATGTGTATTATGAAAGATCCCATCATATAAAATTATTGGAAGATCCCATATTATTGGAAGATGCCATCATATAAAATGAATTTCAAAAATTTTTATCCTAATACATTTACCTTCTAATCCAATTTTTTGTGAATGTTTTGAAATACCCTCATATTTGTTGTGGCAACTCTAACAAACTAATATAAGGTGTATAGTATTCATTTCTAATTAAACCTTTTTGGAGGTAGGCATCTGGCCTAGTGGTTAAGCCTCTGGTTTTGATGCATGCATCCTACATTGGAGTACACGAGTTCAGTTACGGCTCTGACTCCTGATTCCAGCTTCCTAGATGTTGAGAGACAGCAGAGTGGCTCAAGTATCTATCAGGCCTAGATAGCTGAAAGCATTTGGAGACTGAACCAGTGGATGGGAGTGCTTGCTATCTCTTTCTCTTTCAAAAATTTTTTGAAAAACTTAATTAAACCTTTGTTTTGAGATAATGCAGATTTACATAGTTTCCCTTAAGGGTCACATCTCATGGATCTAGAGCATAATATCACAGGCAAGGTCTTGACATTGAGATAATCAATCGATCTTATTCAGATCTACCTCATTTTGCTTTCGCTTTCATGTGTGTGTGTGTGTATGTGTGTGTATTTACCTCTATAAAAGTTTATGACATGTATAGCCTCTTGTGGTCAACTACCATACTCAAGATATTTAACAGTTTCAACACAAGGACCCCTTAGAACTACAACTGCTTCACTTCTGGCTACCACTAATCTGTTCTTCATTTTGATAATGTTGTCATTTTAATCACATTGTTGTCTAGTACATTTTGTTTCTATAACAAAATACCTAAGACGGGTACTTTATAAAATAAAGACATTTATTTAGCTCATGGTTTTGGAGGCTGAAAGTATAAAATTAGGCAGCCTCATTTGGTCCATTTCTGGTGAGGACCTGCTCCTGGGTCATATCATGGAGGATGGCTTACCATGATGGAAACAAGGAAACAAGTACAAGTGTGGTCACATGTCAAAGGGTGGGAAGCAGCAGTGCTTGCTCTTTTTAACAACCTGCTCTCATGGGAAGTATGTTGAGCATGCAGGAACTACTTTAATCTCTTCCAGAAGTGGTACCTCATGACCTAATCAGCTCTTAAAGGCCCTATTATTACTGACTCCAGGTTCTTTGGCTCACTTGCAAATAGAAATGGACAGGAGCCTGATGTTCTACCTAGACCAGATTTGCTGGTGTCCTGTGCTTGAACACAAAGGAGATGTCATGGCAGGAAAGTTTCAACTAACTGATTTCTGGGCAAGAGTTTAACAAGTGCTTTTACTGGTTTTGGGAGATACGGTCTCCCCTCAGCCCATGGTCCTTTTATCTGCCCCTACTCCAGGCAGGGTTCTGGCTGTTTCCCCATATGCACAAAACACTTTGGTTTATATCTGCTTCTGTGTTCCACTTGGGCACCATTGTTTTGTTTTCTTTGTTTCTGCACACTATACACTCAAAACGGCATGTTGCTCACCACTGCCACCTCAGGAAGGTCAAATATTGGTCATATTTCACTAGTCTAGACATGTATGCAGATTGGGAGAGTCCCTGGCAGGGCAGCATAGAATTTTTTTGAGGTTAGTGTCTTTCTGGAAACTCTGCTTCCCATTAGTTTGGAGCTGGAGCTGGACACAAAGCCAGGTCAGGAGATGGATATATGTCAGGTAGGGAAGGGCATCATTAATGAGTCTTGTTTCTATCTCTTCTCACTACCACCTCAATACCATTGAGAATCAAACTTTGAGGGTCACAAAAGCCATATCCACACCATGGAAGTGGTATAAGTGGAGCTATTCAATAGACAACCTTTAAGATTGACTTTTTTCACTTAGCATTATTGCAAATCTTGCAAGCTGCTGTTTGCATCTGTAATTTCATTTTACTACTGAGCAATATACCATGGTATAGACAAGGGTACTTCAAAAAGTTCATAGAGAATGTATATTATGAAAACACTACGCATGGATTTCAAAAAAAAATTTGCAGCACAATAAATTTATTTCTTACTTCTATTTTTCACAACTTTTTTTTTGAAATGCCCTCCTTTGTTCCAAAATTTAGTTAACCATTCATCTGTAGAAGGGCATCCACATTATTTTAAGTTTGGAGCTGTTTTGTTTAAGTCTTTCATTTTATTATTTGTTTTCCATGTGTTGCCATGTGTCTTTCTTCTTGGCTTGCTGTGGACCAATGGAGCATTTTTTTATAATTCTACTTTAATTTATTTGTTGTTTTATAGTATATCTTTCTGAGTAATTTCTTTACTAATTACTGCCTATGAAGTTTTTAAAATCAGTTTTTCTAATTGTTCTTTGAAGTGACTGTTACTGTTTTGTTATGACACATAAGAACACTGAGGCTCCAAATAGTGTGTGGTATGCCCAGGGTGAAATACACAGAAAACTACAGAGCTGACATCTGCGCCTGTCTGTCTGAATGCAATAGCCGTGGTCTTCTGCATCTGTAGACCCCTGACCACTGGCTGCCTACCCAATAGTCGGTCATCTTCACTAGGGAACATCCACAAGGCTGGGTTGCACAGAAGAAACATCTAAAATACCACATCTCAAGGCTTTTATCTTGTTCTTCCCTCAGCTGGTCATGCTTCTTCATTAGTCTCTTTTTTCCTGTTGAGATCTAATTTACTATATTATAGCTGCCTTTGCTGATCTTTCTCCTGTTCTATCCAAGAGAGTGTTGGCAGCAGGGGCACCAAGCAACAGAGGTAGAGAATCTAAACAGTGTACTGATCTGAGCTTGTTTTGCCAAGGATGTTCAAGAACCTAACTCAAAAGCTTGGAGGGGGCCAGACCACCAGTTAACTAAGAAAACCTACAAAAAAGAGAAAACAAACATCTCAGCCTGAGTTAAGAATTCAGAACATACAATATATGAAGATGCAGGCTGCTTCGGCAGGAAGGCCCCCTGGCTCCCTCTTTGCAATGGCTTGCACATTTCCCTAACACTTACTGTCGAATCATGGCAAACTGATTCTTAGGCAGGCAGTTTCTGAATTTTTCATCCTTTTTTTCATTATTAATTTTAAATGTACAAAACAGAAGTTATGAAGTAGTACTACAAAAAGTTCCCTCATAGGGAGTAAATTTCTTTAGGTAAATATAACTTCCTGCTTTACTTGTCTCCAGTAAATAAAGCTTTCCTTTAAGCAACTCCTCCTTGAGGCTGATTACGCAGTGACATCCAAAGTGGACAGACCCTTGTATCTGCTAACAAAGGTGACAAGCCCAGATGTGACTGTCCTTAGCTTGAGATCAGGGTGTGAGCTGGAAATGAACTAATTGGCAGCAGCAGCTAATCCAGAATTTACTCACTCTTGAGGAAGTGTTGGTCCATCCCACTAGCACAGGAAGTTTTACTTGGATCTGGAAACCCAAGAGGTAAGAGGGCCACCTGGGTTCTTTCTGCCCTGGAGCTTATGAAATCATGGAGTAATTTTGGATTGCCATTCTAATAAGTGTCCCAGAGATGCTAATTGAAGAAGTTAGGCAGGAAGTGCATTATTCAGAACTGGAAAGAGAAAGGAGCTGGCATGGTGGTGTGGTGGGTAAAGCCACTGCCTGTGACACTGGTTTCTCATATGGGCTCCACTTTCAATCCAGCTTCCTGCTAATGCTCCTGGAAAAGGAGCAGATGATGGCACATTTCTTGAATCCCTGTACCTACATGGCAGACCTGGATGATGTTCCTGTCTCCTGGCTTCAGCCTGGCACAGCTCTGGTTGTTGCAGCCATTTGGGGAGTGAACCAGTGGATGGAAGATCAATCTCTCTCTCTCTTTCTCTCTCTGCCTTTCAAATTAATAAAATAAATCTTTAAAATAAAGAACTGGAAAGTGACATCCTTTCCCAGGATGCTGGAATAACAGGGTCAAGATTTTTGTCTGGGAAAATAATGATTTCTTTTTTTTTGACAGGCAGAGTGAACAGTGAGAGAGAGAGAGACAGAGAGAAAGGTCTTCCTTCGCCGTTGGTTCACCCTCCAATGGCCGCTGTGGCTGGCACACTGCGGCTGGCACACCGCGCTGATCTGAAGCCAGGAGCCAGGTGCCTCCTCCTGGTCTCCCATGGGGGTGCAGGGCCCAAGCACTTGGGCCATCCTCCACTGTACTCCCAGGCCACAGCAAAGAGCTGGCCTAGAAGAGGGGCAACTGGGACAGAATCCGGTTCCCCGACCGGGACTAGAACCTGGTGTGCCGGCGTCTCTAGGCGGAGGATTAGCCTACTGAGCCGCAGCGCAGGCCAAGAAGATAATTATTTCAAAAGAATCAGTCCAAGAAATGTATGCACCTAGTTGTTGGGCTACTTGACCCTTTCCTTCCCCATTTCACAGTTATGGCAACATTTGAATTCAGAGACCTCAACAGATGCAAAATGATAGGAAGTTTCATGTTTTAGAGCTGATTAAAAATTGTGATGCCTTGGTTCATCTCTCCACTGCTTTTTTGTTTTGCTATTCTTTGTTGTCTGTGCATCCCTAATAGTTCATGACTGTTGACAATTTTTCATGTCTGCCTAGTTGGTAAGAAATTTTTTCCATCATGTACACTGGAGCACCACGGCTGGGCTTTGGCACTATTCTCATACAGTGGAATGTGCAATTTTCTATGTCCTTTTCACGTGATTCCTTGTATGACTCAGAATAAAAAAAACATTAAACAAGAAATAAAGTCTAGTCTTCTGAAAGACCCTTAATAATGATGAAAGAATAGCCTGAAAGAGGATCTCTTCAAACCTGGAAGACTCACCCTTGCATCAACAGCAGCAGCTTGGCTGGCACCACAGATGCTCCTTCCTGATGGCAGGGCTGCTATAACCCAGCACCTGAGTAGTTAAAGTCTGGGGAGGTTTGCAACAGCCAAGGTGTGGCAGAGGAGAAGGATGGCAGAAAGATGCAAAAACAGGCAGATTTAACGGCCATTGCTCTCCAGTCTGTTCCAGATAACCCAGGAGGATGAGGGAAGTTGCCTCAAGTGAATTATCCTGGTCTCCACTTTGGGACCAACAACAGGCCATCAGCTAGGTTAGGGCCTAACCCGCGTATGCACTGCAAGCTTGAGGGACTTTGGAAATGGAAGTGTCCAAGGCACCCCCAGAGGAGATGGACTTACAACAAACCTGATTCCTTTTAACTCCCCTTGACAGAGGAATATTTACAGGGTCGAGTGGCTCCCCAAATGGTTTCTCATAATAAAAACTCAAATGCCCCCTTAGGAGTCACTAGTAACCCTAGACACCGAAGGGGAGAAAGTTGTGCATTTGCTCAATACCAGAGCCACAGACTCTGAATTAGCTACTGAAATGAGCTCTCTGTCTCTAAGAGGGAGTTTACTATGAAAGGAACATTAGGGAAAGGAGATATAAAGAGATTTCTTGAGACTGACCTGTAAAGTATGTTCTAAACCTCTGAATCACTCTTTTGAAAGAAAAAAGAAACAGCTTTATTAGGAAGACTCAATTGATTGTATTCTAACTTGAACAGCTGAGTTGTCCAAGAAAGGACTTGAAAATTTCCTCTCTGACATCTCAAAGTCTTGAATTCCATTTATATGCACTCTTCTCTTTCTTCAGATACCCTGAGAGTAGCATGCCAGTCTGTGGGAGAAACATGCCAACTAAACTGGGTGTTACTGTGTATTTAAGGCAAGACCAAGTAGAAGTCAAAGTCCCAAGGAGAAAAAAGGCAGAATTCTTGGCTGCCCATCATGAGGCACCTCAGGATCCTGAAACCATTCCAAAAGGTACTATGACTTGGGTAAATCCAGATGTATGGATCCAAGGTGAGGTGAGAAGGGCATCAATTCTGTGCTGTGAAGATAATACTAAAGAAGACTTGTCACTGGCCGAGGGCCAAACAATATCCTCTCATACTCAAAACAACAATTGGAATCTCACCAATTTTAAACAGACTCCTTAGTCAGGGATTAATCAGGCCCTAAAAATCTTGTAACATTTTACATTACCTATTGAGAAACTTGGGTCTTATGAATATAGGTTCGTATGGGACTTGAGAGCCATGTGTGAAGCAGTTCAGGACAGTCATCCAATAGTACCGCATTCCTATATTCTGTGGGTCAATTTTCAGGGCAAAAGCAAATAATACAATGTCTTAGATGTAAAAGACACCGTCTTTTTTAAAGATTTATTTATTTATTTGAAAGTAAGATAGAGAGACAGAGAGAGAGACAGAGGGAGAGAGAGAGAGAGAGATCTTCCATCCACTGCGTCACTCCACAAATAACCCCAATAGCCAGTGCTGAGACAGACTGAAGCCAGGATCTGGGAGCTTCTTCTGGGTCTCCAATATGAATAGCAGGGGTCCAAGTACTTGGGCCATCTTCCACTGCTTTTCTCAGGCCTTTAGCAGGGAATTGGGTTGGAAGTGGAGCAGCTGTGATGTGAACCAACACCCACATAGGATGCCAGCCTTGTAGGCAGTGTCTTTACCTGTTTTGACACACGAGCCCAAGGATATACTTTTACATTCTCTTGGTCCCTTGTCTCCATGAGCTACTTGCCTCTTAGTGGTAAAGCCCAGAAACTTGCCAGAAATTGGTACTGTTGGACAATTCTGCCACATATATTTACAAATTCTTCCTCCATTTTCAGGAAAAGTTTGAATAGAGACCTGAGAGACCTACAATTAAAGAAGAGAACAACTATACACTATGTGGATGCTATTCTTATCATCAGCCCCTCAAAGGAGGCTTCTGATAACACTACTAAAACGTTAACTTACTTGGCAAAGACAGGATATAAGGTATTTTTTAAAGATTTATTTATTTATTTGAGAGGCAGAATTACAGAGAGGCTGAGGCAGAGAGAGGTCTTCCATCCACTGGTTCACTCCCCAGATGGCCACAACGGCAGAAGCTGCACTGATCTAAACCCAGGAGCCAGGAGCCAGGAGCTTCTTCCAGGTATCCCATGTGGGTGCAGGGGCCCAAGGACTTGGGTCATCTTCTACTACTTTTCCAGGCCATGACAGAGAGCTGGATTGGATGTGGAGCAGCTGGGATGTGAACCAATGCCCATATGGGATACCAGCAGTGCAAGTGGTGGCTTTACCCACTATGCCACAGTGCTGGCCCCTATAAGGTATTAAAAAAGGCACAAATTTCTAAAGAAAAGTGAAGTATCTAGGCTTTAAAACATACGGAGGACAAGGGGCCTATCCTCAGACCACAAACTGACACTCTGAAACTTTGCTCCATGCATAACCAGGGATTCCTGGGATTGGCTGAGTTCTGCCAGGCATAGATACCTGGTTGTTGGTTTAATAACAAGGCCTCTTTGTGACATGTTGGAAGGAGAGCAGACTGACATTTTGAATGGGGTGGGCAATGTGATGAGGACTTCGAAGGGTAAGGCAGCTTCTACTCAGTGCCAGCCCACCTTTGAAACTGCATGTTCTGGAGGAGCCTTTGACCTGTGTGTGCATGGGGAAAGGATGCTGCTGTGGGTGTCCTAGCCCAGGTGTTAGAACCATTAAACAGGTGGTGGCTTATTTTTCCAGATAGTTGGAGGAAGTTTCCCAGAGATGACTACACTGCCTGCAGGCAGTTTCAGCCACCTGTTCGCAGACTGAAGAGGAGGAGGAGCTAACTGTGGAGTGGTCCCAGCAGCCAAGACCTGCACAGGGCAAGCTGGAAACAGGAAGGCACTATTGGTTGCCTGGTAGCCGGCCGCTGCAATGTGTTAGACATTGTTGCTGGGTGGTCCAGCATCACTCTGGAACCCTTTCAGACTCTGAGCCCTGCTGAACTTCTGTCAGTGTCTCAGGACTCCCTGACACACAGTTGCTCTGACATGATAGATCTGGCATGCTCCAGTGGGAGGGATCTCCAAGGTGAACCTCTGCCTCATGCAAAAGAGATGTGTTCGTCGATGGTGTACTTTTATGGTAGATCATCAGTGGAGGACAGGATATGCAACTAAGTCTTTCTTGGAACTATTGAAGTTAAGGGTCGTTCTCCAAAGACATCTGCACAGAAGACAGAAAGAACAGCCCCAAAGCACAAAAAAATAGTGATAGTGGCATCAAATATGCCAAAGACAAGCTATAAAGTACTTCTTTCAAGTGAAAAAAAGAGAGCTCTCTGAGAAAAAAAAAAATGTATGCTGAGGTTGCTAAGATACAATACAGTAGGATATTTTGAGAGAAAGACTACATTCACATTACTTTTATTACAGCATATTGTTATAGTTATATTTTTATCAGTAGTTGCTAATCTCTCACTGAGTCTAATTGATATTTTAAACTTTATCATAGGTATGTGCAAGGAGAAAAAGGCATAATATAAAGAGGATTTCAGGTATCCACTGGGGGTCTTAGAATATATGTCCTTTGGATAACAGGGAATGTATTCCTTTGGATTCTCTGCAGCAGTTTGCTTATACCTCTCTTCTGGACTAGATTCTGGCTAGTGCTATGTGGCTTGCTTGTTCCCTGCCTTGACTGGAAATTTTTTGAGGCAATGAGCTAAGCAAAATTCATCTTGGTCATCTCCAGAGCTAGAATAATATCCAGGATATAGTAGTTGCTCTGGCAAACATTTGTTGAGCTCAATGGCATCGAATTGGCATCCAGAAGCTCTAAGTAAATCTGCTGAGTTGCTGGGGAGAAAAGTTTATAAGGACCTTCCTAGATAATGATCATTAAATTACCTGCTCAGTAGGTTATTTCTTTAAGTGGGCTATTGAGAATTTTTAGGAGCAGACAAATCAGTATAACGTAGATCAATTATATTCATTAGCAGGTAGACAAAACCGCACTCCTATTTGGGAAAATGCCTAAGGTTATGGAGTTTTCATTTTTAATATTATGATAAGTTCAAATTGCTATTACACAAAGGAAAAAGAAAAGAATATTTAATTCTTATTTTAATTATAACTGATACTGGTCAAACATGTTGAGGATCAGTTTCGGAACAGTCTCTCTCAGTTCAGGACATGAACAAGCTAAGTGTTTACCAAGCTCAGATATTTCAAACTTACTCTAGAGGAAGAAAAGTCATTTAGTTGACATAACAACCTCTTTATACATTTAAGCAGTACTTAGCTTTATGAAGTCATAAAAATATATGTACAGTAATATACTCATCTCTCGTTCTAAAACAACTACTATAAACCATGATTTGTAAGAGTTTTAAACATAAATGCTATCTGAGGAGGACATGTATACGATTTATATTGCTGTACTATTCCTTCCTAAGTGCTTCTTGAAGTCCATTTTCTTCATGAGTTATGATTTCTCAAATAGAATGGAAGGACTATCGAACGTTGTTAATGCAATTCTCTTTTTAAAAATAAATTAAGTTTGATTATTTGAGTATGACCAGTCAAAAAGGGAGTGATTGCATGAACCTTTTTTTTAATTTAACTAGGAATAAATATTGCACAATCATGATTTCTCATCTCTAAACTTAAAAATCCTAAGTCTTTGAGTCAAAAAGCCTTGACTTAGCTCCATGCTTTCTACCTAAAATCATCTGACTACACCACAGAGAACCATCAAATCACCTAAGATTCACAAGCAAAGTGGGCACAGGACTTGCAGTTCACAAAATGCATTTAAGTCATGATAGAAAAACATATATTTGGAGACTAAATTTAGACAAGCTGTTTAATCTCTGAGCAATTCCATCTCCTCCTTTCTGGTACCCACTTATCATTAGTTTATTACCTAAAAAATAGCAATATACTGTTTTCTGATACGAGTCCTCCTCTCCTGCCCCTGGGACCTTGTACTTCACAGCCCACTTGTCACCCTATAGTGTTTCAAAACAATCTCACTTTGCTTCTTTCCACTGAGCTAGACCCTACTTCGCTCATAAATGGCAGCCCAACTCTAAGACCTTTTAAAAGTAATCTAGACTGCCACCCACTTGAGACACCTGGATGGAGTTCCTGGCTCCTAGCTTTGGACTGGCCTAGCCCTGGACCTTGCAAGCAATTGGAAAGAGATCCACTAGATGGAAGATCTCTCTCTCTCTCTCTCTCTCTCTCTCGCACACACACACACTCACTCACTTTCACTTTCAAATAAAAAAATAAATCTGTAATAAGTAAGTAAATAAGCTCTACTTCTTATAGGTGTCACTCACCAGCAAGCATTTGATGTCACAGGGACTTTGCTATCTTTGATAAACTATAGTCTCTGCCACAGCATTTTAAATCATTGTTTTTAATTTGTGCCCCTCCATGGAATCCCTCAGAGTGACCTAAAGCTTATTTTACTTGCACAGGATGATAGTGACATATGGCTCTTCTCTTCCAATTTAAATCATTTTACTTTTATCTGTTTTACATGGAGAATTGGAATGCACAGGTGTAAAGGGTTCTATTAATTTTTTAAATCTAAAAATTATTCTTTCAATGAAGAAAATAGAAGACAAATAGATAACTACAAATTGTTAAGGCATTACATTCCTACATATAGTTAGGGAGCTTCTAGAAATGGCATGGTTTCTTGGTTCAGCTATCTTTGGGAAAACTACATATTTTTGCCTGAAGAAACTATTCATTTATAGGAATCACATCACATCTTCCAAAATACAAATCCAGGAAAACAAACACACTGACTTATTTTTACTTGCTGTCAAAATCAGTGCCTGGTCTAATGTACATATTGAGTTATATTGGTTGGATGCAGACATTTTGTCGTGTATTTGCTTATTTTTTCTACTATGTACAATGTACATAAGAAACATTCACAACATAGTTGACAAATGAATATTTTTAAAACAGAGATTCCTGGTGCTACACGTTTCCCTCTTGATTTTTTTCTGTGCTGTTGCCTCACATGAGAAGCGACACTTGAAAATTAGAGGGTTTTTTTTTAAAGATTTTATTTATTTATTTATTTGAAAGAATTCCAGACAAAGAGAGGGAGAGATAGAGAGAAAAGTCTCCCATCCACTGGTTTACTCCCCAGTTGGCTGCAATAACCAGAGCTGGGCCTATCTGAAGCCAAAAGTCAGGAACTTCCTCTGGGTCTCCCACATAAATTCAAGGGCAAAAGCACTTGGGCCATCTTCCACTGCCTTCCCAGGCCATAAGCAGAGAGCTGGGGAAGCGGAGTAACGAAGAGATGAACCAGCGCCTATATGGGATGACAGTGCTGCAGAGTAGATTTTAACTTGTGCAGAAATCAGAACACAAAGAAAACAATAGCATGTTCTTGTTATGCTTACTTTAAGTACCTTATCTAAAAAAATCTGATATGAAATTCTAATTTAATTCCTCTTTCATGGGTAATTGTTTAAAAACTATTCATTTGTTAGGGTAAATTGTACATCTTCAAAGTTTCTATTTGTATTACACAGGCAAAAATAAGATCCTAATATTTTATTAAACAAATTTTCCAAATATTACCATGAAATTTAGTATCTTATCCTTAATTGAATTATATTGATGTCACTTCTTTCTCAGTATTATGTGGGGCTTATCTGACACAGGACACCAACAATAGGACTCTAGTTAAGCAGGACGGGGATCTGACTACATTTTTATCAGGATGATGGATTAGCAATGGCCAGAAGCAAATTCAGGAAAGTTAACTGGACAATAGAAAGAGGATAAGTTGAGCAAACTTTAGTCAAGACAGAATAACTGGTCATTCACATTCAGATATAATCAAGTTTTGTACAACCTATGCTGTCAAATATAATTGATATTCTCAAGGGGACTCAAGTATGCCAGACTTGGATTTCCATACATCTGCTCATGAAGGAACATTTGCAACTAACACATGGCTTACTGCCTGCCAGCCAAAAATTCAGTCTAAGCATCATCAATATCTTTGTCAGGACAAGATAATGTTTACGCAATAACTTCCATATATTACTACAATGTCTTTCCGACATCGTTTCTCAAACCCTTAGAAGCTTTCCAGACATTGCTTGTTCATGAGGTGGGATGCCAGGTAAGGATAATGGACAGAGGAAGTATGAGTCACTTGGCATGTTTTAATTCACACTTAAAAGGCTTCATGTAAGATTTTTTATTTGTTAAAAAAATAATTTTTGCTAGCAAAAAAGAATTTGGAAATTATGATCTTTTATACAAAAGTAAACATGGAAAAATATATGTTGTTACTAAGGATGAAAATCACTTTTATGGTACTTACTTTTACTGTAGAGATAGGAAACAAGAGTCCTGCTAACAGTGGCAAATTTCTGGACAAAGTTGGAACTCACCTCTTTAAGCTGGTTTACTGCATATTTCTTGGTGAAAGAAAGGGAGAAATCAAAATGATATAGTAAAATGCCATGGACATGCATGACCACATCAAACAAGGGAGGTGTGAGAAAGCATTCTTCAAGCTTTTTTGAAACACAATTCTATGATTAAAACAAAACATGCTCATGCTTACTGCAGGTTTTCAGGAGTTTGATATATTTGAAGGGAAGTGGACTGCACTGAGAATCTTGCAGGCAGGAAGAGTTCTGACACAAAACACACTGACATCTCTCAGAGCTAAGTAAAAAAAACCATACTCCTTGTGAAGACAATTTTGACATAGTTCTATTTTATGGCTACTTCTGGAGGTGCAGACATTAATATAAAGGATTTGTCTACCGTGCTTTCATTGACATTTAGAGTAGGAAAATTCTTTATCATGCAGAGTGGTCCTGATTATATCTTCTAATTGAAGCATCACTGGCTTCAACCACTAGATGACAGCAGCTTCAACCCTGCCCTTTGTTACTGGGTATAACAACGGTCTTAAGGTAGTACCAAATGTCCCACGGGGGAAATCACCTCTCTAGGCAATTTCTGACATGTGTATAAACTACAAGACCAAGCATGCTAGATGATGCACAACTGCAAAATGAAGCGAGGATTATTCCATGTGCTTTGTAGACTATAGAAGTCAACATAAAGCAAGAACATAATCAATTAAAGTCTTCAGGCAAATTACAATTCTGTTGTTAATTTATTTTCATTTTTTATATTTTCATTTATTTTCACTTATTTTTTTTTCATATATTTGAGAAGTAGAGAGGCAGAGAGAGATAAAAAGAGGGCCAGAGACAGACTGAGATCATCCATCTGGGGATTCACTCTCAAAATGTCCACAACAGCCAAGACTAGGCAAGCTGAAGCCAGGAATTAAGAGCTCAATGTTTGTTTCTCATGGGAGTAGCAGGAATCCATGTACTGGAACCATTACTAGCAGGATGATGGGATCAAAAGTAGAGCCAGAACTCCAACCCAGGCATTCTGATATGGGATGCAGTTGTCCCAAACAGCATCTTTTTTTTTTTTTAATTTTTTTGACAGGCAGAGTTTGACAGTGAGAGAGAGAGAGAGTTATAGACAGAGAGAGAGAAATAGAGAAAGAAAAGTCTTCCCTCCGTTGGTTCACTCCCCTAATGGCCACCATGGCTGGCGCTGCACCAATCCAAAGCCAGGAGCCGGGTGCTTCCCCCTGGTCTCCCATGCAGGTGCAGGGACCCAAGCACTTAGGCCATCCTCCTCTGCCCTCCTGGGCCACAGCAGAGAGCTGGACTGGAAGAGGAGCAATAGGGACTAGTACCCAGCCCCCCAACCGGGACTAGAACCCGGGGTGCCGGTGTCACAGGCGGAGGATTAGCCAAGTGTGCCATGGTGCCGGCCCCAAATAGCATCTTAACCACTACTCCAAATGCCCATGCCTAGGTATAGTTTTCCAAGCATAATTGCTAAATAAGCAAATTCAGTTGAGGCAGTTATATTAGTATTGTGAACTTTATGAACATAACAAACATCATTTTACTGTTATTCTATATTTCAACTTGGTTTTTTCTGATGTGTAGGATCTAGGTAAGGTGTTTATATTTTCATGTGAGCATCTTTGTATGTTCTCTACATGTAAAATTTATATCATAAAATGGAACCTCCTGAATTTCATTGGGTTTTAAATAACAGTTATTGATAATTTGAAAACTCTCTTCTTTAGTTTTTAATAAAAGATGTAACTGTCAAATTAGAAATTGTGGGAGCTTAATTTATATTTAATGAATAATTTACAACACAGTAAGATTAAACTGGCTGAGGATTCTTAGGATCTTTCCAACAAATATTAAGTAAACTCCTACCAAATGCAAGGCACAGGGAGCGAAATGCTGAATTCACATTTCAACAGTTTCATTTACAGACCCTTCTGTCTGAAGTTTGTGTGCTTGCCCCTTTTCTATTATTTTGGCATAAATTTCACTAACCCCTTACTCTATGCTTACATACCTGAGACTTAGTACTTACGTTAATGTTTTTAGCTGACACAATCTCTTGGAGACAAAAAACCCCTTTTTAGGTTTAAGAACAAACTCCCCGTATCCAAGCAGCTTTTCTTCTGAGGTCCAGAATTGCATCTCAAAGTCTTCACTGGAGGACTCACTGCAATTTTTGCTTCGCGCCTCAAATGCAATAAAGCAGAAATATCTTTATACCACTCTCTGACCATTTAGTTTCTATCAGATATTTGAAATTGCTAGTCTACCATATTATGGAGAATAAAAATTTGACCATTTTATTGCCATTCTGCAGATTTGGTCGGAATCTGATTTAATGTAGTCATTTTACCTTGTCTCTCCCTAAGGCTTCCCTAAACTCAACTTTGATTGTCATCAAGTCCCTTTTTGGACTACACTAAACCTATCTTTACATTCAGTTTCTTTTTGAACTAAATATCTACTTTAAGATATTTAAAGAAAAAGAGCAAATTAAAACCAAAGCAGCAGAAGGAAATAAAGTTTAAAAAGAAATAAGTGAGATAGAAAAGAAAGGAAAGTAGAGGAAAATAAACAAAACAAAAATTTGTGTTTTTTGAAAGAATGATAAAATTAGCAAACATTGTGTATAAGGGCAAAAAGAAATACACACATTCCAATATCAGAAGTGAAAGAAAGGATAGCATAAAAAGTCTAAAAACATTAAAATTATAATGAGGAAATAGTATGAAGAATTTTATATTGATATATTTGACAACTTAAATGGATAGGAAATTTAGTAATTTAAACAAAATGTAAAAGCTCAGTAATAACAACATAGATTCAAGAAGAAACAGAAATTAGAATAAGCCTTTAAATAACAAAAATAATTAAATGCTAACTTAGAAGCTCTTATGTAGAAAAATGTTTGCTCAGATAGTTTTATTAATTTTAATCAAACATTTCAAGATGATATAATCTCAATCCTACAAACACATAAAAATTATTTTTAAATATTAGTCAACTGAATGCAGTAATATATGAATTGGGTCATGACCATGTTTGTATTTGACTTACCATAAAAATCTAAAGTCAACATGATTGTTTGAAAATCAGTACACATAATTCACCATAATAATAATTTAAAATATAAAAACCCACATATGCTTATATGTGTGATATGTAAATAGTTGTTTTGCTGTACATTTTATGGAAAAATTACAAGAAAAATGTACACATTGCACATTTTTGTGGAACATAAGTATTGGACCTGCCTAACCCAGGAGTCTGGAGAGCAGCTGAATCCAGCCTCAGGACCCCCACCAAAGCCTCACTCAAGCAGCCAGGTACCTCAACTAAGCATTCTTAAGGACTATATACTCTGGATACTCTGTTATATGTGTAATCTAAAATAATCCATCTCAGGGTAAGCATTGGCCATAGCTGCAAAGACACCCAGATCTCATGTCAGAATATACGGGCTTGACTCCAGCTCTACTCTGGATTCCAGCTGCCTGCTAATGCACACCTTGGGAGGCAGCAGGCTACAACTCAGGACTTGAGTCTTTGCCACCGTGGGCAGGCTGAGATTGACTTCCCAGATCATGGCTTAGATCTGGCCCATCCCACATAATTAAAGGCATTAGGCAATTGAACCAAAAGGTGAGAGATCTGTCTATCTCTGTATCTTTTCCTCTCCTCTCTCTGCCTTTCTGCCTTGCAAGTAAATAAAACAAATAAATGAGGTGTTTTCAAAAATAAAATAACTCACCTTGTAGATTATGTGGGAGTAGGTGGAAGTTAAGGGAATGTGGAGATATTGGGGAAACAGTAAAAAGTTTCAATTATAAAAGAAGAATAAAATTTTTCAGATTAATTGGAGAGCACAGTGATTATAGTTATTAATAATGAAATATATTTTTCAAGATTGCCAATAAACTAAGATAGATTTGTGGTGATGGATGTGTTAGTTAACTTGATTTAACAGTTCCACATTGTATAAATATAAGAAAACATCATGTTGTACTCCATAAATAAGTATAATTATAACATATCAACTTACAAGAATTTTTTAAAAAAAGAGAGATTCCAACAATTGAATTAATACACCAACTATTATAAGTAACAACAGATAATCATTTTAAAGATAAAATTGGAAACATTAACTATATTTTAAAATATATCATAATTTTAATTTTGTACTGGAAGAGACAATCACAATTCTAATAATTGCCCTTCATACATAATATCAGTAAAATAAGAAAAGCCAGTGATAGCCTGAAAACATGATATTTTAAAAAGAACCATTAGGTAGAAAGTCTGTATTTGAGTTCTCATCACCTTTCTTGCAATGGGCAAGGTACAAAATGTTTTTGCATTGGATTATAATGTGCTCAATAAGGAATGAGGTCTCAGTATTTGTAGAAGACACAATCGTGTTTCATCTCAATCTTCCCTTCAGCGTGTACTTAGGCGCTTATTCTTTCAAAAAGCTTTTGCTTCTCAATACTCAGTGTATTCTAATGCTTGAATTGCCTTCACTCATGGGAGAGTTTACTGGTTAATATTACTCCCGACCCTGGCTGCAGTCTACATCCAACAATCTGTCTATATCTACTCATTTCCTCTTCGTAAGTGGAGGTTTCCATCCCATCCCAACAGCACCCAGAGGGAGTTAGTTGAGGCTTCTGTTGCAACCGACTTACAATTGGACTTCTGTTCTGTTTCTACCCAGCCTTGCTTCTCACATAACCTTTTCACACAAGTGCTCCCAAGAGCACATTCCAATAAGCCCTCTACATGCTATCATTGTAGAGTTGTTTGTCAGAAAATTCAATACAAGATAATAGGAATAAAATGGATCCACCATTTGCTACTCAAGTCTCTTCACATGTTTGTGTAATTTATTTAATGTCTTTGAACTTTCAAGGATTCTATGATGACTTAATGAGGAAATAGACTTGTGAATATTATATGTAATACTCTCCAAAGAAATAATCCTTACTTATAGGGGGAAATGTCATAAAGGTGTTACTTACCTGCTATTTTTTTCCTTGAGCAATTATAAGTCTTTCATTCTTAAACACAATCTCTATCTTTATATCTCTCTTCTTCTGAAAAATATTTTAAAGTATATATATATACATATGTGTATGTATATAATTACTTGTTCACTTAAAATGAAAATAGATAATAAATTATGAGGATTATGAATTAGTCCTATGGATATGCATCAAAGTTGGTTATCAAAATCAGAGAAAATGATAACTTAAAAATGAATAAAATAGAGTGAGTTCATTTCTCCTTTCAGTATAACTTCACAAATACTGAAGAATTAATCAGTACTTTATCCTAAAGTTCTACCTCAGACCTGCAGATCTTCTTTGAATTTATGAACAGTATGTAAAAAGGCAGATTGAGGCTGCCCCTCCAGGTTGTCCTGAGGTTGGATGAAATAGATGAGATTGCTGTCACTAATGTGCCTACAGATTGCCAGGCAGTAATGTTACAACAGTAGGTGGAGAAGTAAAAATATGATAGAATGAGGAGCTTCTGTTCCAGTGGTTGTACTCTGAAAATACATATCCTTTGTTGAAAGACATTCTGTTCTTTCAGATATATGAGATTTATGGCATTATACAGGTGTAACAGGCAGGAGACCAGAGATGATAGATCGCATATCCAAGTTGCATAATTGAGGAAGGCTTAATGAAGAGGATATTTGCACAGGTAGAAAGGAATTAGGGGAAACCAATAATTGGAAGTAGGAAATTGTAACCCACCTTAAGACTACAGTCAGCAAGCATAGAGAGTTTTGTTACCAAACTCAGGATAATCTAGACCAATAAATACTGATGCATTTAGTGGATGAAGTCAGTCAACAGGGGACATGGTGGCAAGGAGTTTTTTTGAGTATTTATTTATTTAGTTGAGAGGTAGAGTTACAGAGAGAGAGGTCTTCCATCTGCTGGTTCACTCCCCAGATGGCCACAATGGCTGTGGCTGAGCAAATCCAAAGCCAGGAGCCAAGAGCTTCCTCCAGGTCTTCCATGTGGGTGCAGGGACCCAAGCACTTGGGCCATCTTCCATTGCTTTCCCGGCACATAAGCATGGATCTGGCTCAGAAGTGGAGCAGACAGGATTCAAACCGGTGCCTATATGTGATGCCAGCACCACAGGTGGAGGTTCAGTCTATTACACCACAGAGCCAGCCCCAAGGCAAAGAGATTTTGAAGAATATATCTCCTAACCTCATTCTACTCCTACCTCCTTAACTGTCAGAGCCTCTTACTCTCATATTGTATTTGTCAGTTTTGTATTACTTACACGGTAAATAGCCTAAGAACCGAAATTGACGGGTCATAGGTATGCATATTTAAATAACTTAGTATATTGTCAAGTAGTATTAAAGGATGTTTACAATAGTCTATACATTCGAACGCATTCTAGAGAATATTATTTATAATAGCTAAAAAGATGGAACATTTTTTTCTTGTACATTAACTGATGGTTAGTTTGTTTTTCTCCTATAAATATTTTCTTTAGAGGTCAGCATTGTGATGCAGAAGGTTAAGACGCTGCCTGTGATGCCAGCATTCCATATTGGATTGCTCCAGTTCCTGTCCAGCTTCCTGCTTATGTGCCTGGGAAAACAGTACATGATGGCCTGAGTATTTCGGCCCCTGGAATCTTCATGGGAGCACAATTGTGGTTACAGGCTCCTGGCTTCAACCTGGACCAGCCCTGGTCTTCTTCAAGGCCATCTGGGGAGTGAACCAATAGATGGAAAATCTCTTTTTTTCTGTCTCTCCTTCCCTCTCTGTAACTCTGCCTTTTGAAAAAATAAAATAAATATTTTTAAAAAATAAAAATAAGAAGGAACATTGTCTCTGTATTCTCTACTCCTTTTGTTAGTAGGATGCTAAGATTTTCTCGATTTAAGACTTTTAGTTAAGAATATGAATATTCACATATTTTTATACTAAATCTGCTACTTATCCAATGTGTTTTCCTGTTACTCTAGTTCCAGCTTCCTGAAGATTTCATTTCCTAGATTTCCACAGTGCATCCCTCCTTTGATCCTTCTGCCTAGAGCTGATGGTAGCTTCGTGCTACCACTAACCTCTGTGTGTCTTCCATATGTGATATTTGACTTTTCAGCTGTCTCATCACTTGTCTAACCAGTTTCTCTACTTTAAATGCTTAGGTTTCTGATTTCCTGTTTGGACCCTGAGTGCTTCAAGCCTAAAATCACAAATCTGGAATTAATAATTATAAATATTTAAGGTCTTCATCTCATCCTTAGCTCTTTCTGCCCTTCCAAATGAAGAAAAAGTGCTCTTTATGGATTAAGAAAAGCAGTAGCATAATAACTTAAGCATGTGAGCTCTTTTGGTTCACTGTAAGCTCTATGTTCTCATATTTATGTCTTTCAAAAACAGAAACTATTTTAAATAGTGAAAGAGTCTTTTTATATCTTCGATGAGTAGGGAGACCAGCTTTAATGTATAACTTAGAATATTGTGATTTTATGCTTGTCTTTCATAACAGCCTGACCTTGTCCAGTTCACACACTGAATCAACCACATGGTTGGTTCTGCTACAGAATTTTCATCTCTGTCAAAATACTCTCTCAAACTTACTCTTAAGCATTATAAATAATCATAAAATAAACTTATCAAGATATTACTTCAATAAGGAAGCATTAACAAACACCTATAAAATGATAGGTACAGCAGCATGATTTGTATAAAATATTTCGTTGCACCTCTCTTGATTGTCACAATAATAAATTTAGAAACTGATGGAAAAGTTGATGAAATTTCAGGAAGTTGTTGCAACAGACTTTAATGTCTCTCCATGATCTGCTGCAAACAATTCATGTGATGATCGGTATGCTTTACACAAAATGTATCTTTTGATGTTTTCTCTTGTCTTATTTTGTTTGTTTTGGTCCTGTCAGGACAGACAACAACTAGGCAGCAAAAGGAAATTATATATTAGATTATGCAATTTGATGGAAAACAGCAATATCATAAATAAGATATTTCAACATATGGAATATGTCTAAGAGAATTGACATCACACTAAAGACTAAGCTTTTCCCTATAATAAAGTCTAAAGCATTGAACACATGGAAAAACTTCCTATATCAATTGGCTGACTAGTTTCATGCCATAAAACACTAATTCTGGACAAATGATTAAAATAAATCTTCTAAAGGAAATCTGCCTTGATAGTCCAAAATAAATCCAACTTCCAGAAACTGTTCAGTTGGATTAGGATGAACGTGAACAAAGACCCTTTATGTAAAAAAACAAGACCAGTTGTTTGGCCTCAGCATCATATTGCAGTTTAAGGGACATTAATAGGTCCAAGTCTATGAGTCAGGGGACATCAGGAGTCTGTCTCAGTCCAGTTCCAGCCATCCTTACGGTCATGTTGTCCCTGGATAAATGTGTATGTTGCAGAATTTGAAAAACTATGATATTAGGCCTGAGATTGTGACGTAGCAGGTAAACCTGCCGCCTGTGATGCCAGCATCCCATATGGGTACCAGCTCATGTCCTGACTGCTCCACTTCTGATCCAGATCTCTGCTAATGGACTGGGAAAAGCAATGGAAGATGGTCCAAGTGCTTGAGCCCTTTCTACCCACATGGGAGACCTGGAAAAAGCTCTTTGCTCCTGGCTTCAGCCTGGCCCAGCCCTAGTCATTGCAGTTATCTATGGAGTGAACCAGTGCATGAAAGATCTCTGTGTGTCTCTCTCTATCTTTCTGTAACTCTTTCAAATAAGTAAAATAGATCTCAAAAATTTTAAGATACTGGTGGAGCCAATTTGTTATAGGTAATGATAAGCCTTGGGAAAAATTGCCTACCATTGTTGCAGAGTTAGAGAAGTTTACTAACTAAATTGTCTTTCAACTGTCCAGATTGCATCAGGAATGATCTGTAGCTTATAATTCAAAGAGTGATGAGCAGAGATGGCTAGTACAGCAGAGGCTGTGGCTACCATAGGGCACATTGTGGGACTTATCTAATAGTTTCTGTTGACAAGCACATGTAGAAGGTCAGAGATCACTCACTGATCTCTAAGTTTCTTCAAAGATGGTTGAGCACTAGGTCTTAGCCTTTATATAGAAATCATAATAATCACTGCCTAAGGGTGCTCATCTCCTAATCTCTTACATTTCTAAACATGCTACCTTTCATGAAAAGGGGATAGTGCAGATGTCATTAAATTGAGGTTCTCAGGATGGGAAGAATATCCTAAACCTAATTGCACGAGTCCTTTAAAGTGGAAAGTTTTGCTAGCTGTAGTCAGAGGCTGATGCGATGACAGAAGAGGGTCAGAAAGTGCAATATTGCTAGTTTTGAAGACAGAGAAAAGTGAGCATGTACTGAGAATCATGAACAGCTTCTAGAAGTTGAAAATGGCAAAGACTCATTCTTAGAGCCTTCAGAAAGAAACACAATCTTTTTTTTTTTTTTTTTTTTGACAGGCAGAGTGGACAGTGAGAGAGAGAGAGACAGAGAGAAAGGCCTTCCTTTTGCTGTTGGTTCACCCTCCAATGGCCGCCGCGGCCGGCGCACCGCGATGATCCGATGGCAGGAGCCAGGTACTTACCCTGGTCTCCCATGCGAGTGCAGGGCCCAAGCACTTGGGCCATCCTCCACTGCACTCCCTGGCCACAGCAGAGAGCTAGCCTGGAAGAGGGGCAACCGGGACAGAATCCGGCGCCCTGACCGGGACTAGAACCCGGGGTGCCGGCGCCGCAAGGCAGAGGATTAGCCTAGTGAGCCGCGGCGCCGGCCAAAGCACAGTCTTGTTAACATCCTGATTTTAACCTGGCCGAACAAACATTAGACTTTTGACATATGGAACTTTCTAAAACATTAAGTGTGTACTGTTTTTAGATACCACATTTATGCTAATTTATTACAACAGTACGCTGAATCAAATAGTGACCCCTCTAAAAATTATGACTCTTAATTCTGGTAACATCTGCATTTGACCCTATTTAGAAAAGGAGTGTTTGTGAAAGGATTTTGGTTGTATTATCTGCATGGTCCCTAAATCCAATGACAAGTAGCCCTGTATGAGACGCAGAAAGAAGTGTCGAAAGGAAAGAGCAAGAGGCCACGTTCAGATGGAGACAGAGGTCTGCATGATGCCAGAAGCTAAGGACTACCTGGAACTTCCAGAAGTTAAAAGAGGCAAGGACAGATTCTTCCACAGAGATTCAGAAGGATTACAGCCCAGTTGAGCAGCAATTTTGGACTTTTTACTTATGGGACAGTAAGAGAATATATGTGTACATGCTGTGTACATGTTCATTTTTGTTTTTTTTTAAGTCAACAGTCTTGTGGTAATTTGTTATAGCATCCCTAGGAAACTACACATGCAGCAACTGAAATGTACCTTGGTAGCAGTGATAACAGGATTCACTCTGAAACAATCAGCATCTGGAAAACAGGCAGACCCCTGCATGGGTGGAAACCTTGAACCAGCTCTAGCAGTAAGGCAGGTTGTCACTATGCCTGGCCAATCATACCTAAAAATGCACCTAATTGAATCTTGGATCTCTCATTAGAGGGCTTCACTAAGGCAAAGATAGAAGATCCTCCAATCTGGACAGGAGATTACCAAAGGAGCAACAGGAACAGAAGAGACAATAGTCACAGTTCACATTCACTCTGTGTAGAGCCCTCACTGTTCTCAGCACCTTGCATAGACCAATTAATTTGCTTTTCTCAACAAATTTCTTAGAGAGGTAGTAGCAATACCCCCAGTTTACAGAAAAGGAAACGGATGACTTCCCTAAGGTTATTTGGCACTCAAGCAGTCCTAAACAATATCCTAAATTGCCTGTGAAATGAGCTATTGAACCCCTATTAACAATAATAAGAGTAGCAGGTAATATTTAAAGATTACTTAGGTGCCAGAGATTGTTCTAAGCACTTCAATTGTGTTTGCTACTTTCTAGTCTATGAAGTAGTCTCTGGGAGAGAGACCCTAGTGAAATCTGTGTTTTGCAGACATGGAAACTGAGTGCATGCTCACACAACAATTCAGGAATCTAAACCCTAGTCTCCAATAATAAGCAATTAAGCTATAATATTGAGGAAAATTGTATTTGTATTATAAATGTAAAATGTAGAAAATATTTTTCCATTAAAAAGTCAAATTCCTCTCCTCTATAAAGGCATCTTATCATATCTTTTTGTTAGAAAAAAAGCCCTGACAATAATCAAAATCTTGGAGAAGCTAAAAGTCATTTAGCACTCTACAATGCTTGGATAATATTAGTAAGAAATGTCACAGAGTGGCTATGTCTAGGATTTTATTATCTAATAGATCTAATTTTAAGTCAGCAATTTACTACAAATGAGTTGTATAATCTAGGACAAATTGAATTTCCTCTAAATATCAATATTTTATTTGAATAATAATAATACACATTTCATAGGTTTACTATAATTAAATAAGCATATAACACATTAAATTATTTAAAACATTAAGAATATGAACAACTATTTTTGATTGTTGTTCTTACTAACTATTATCAAATAATTTTCAACAACCAGCTAGGTTAAGCATGAATTTAGCAACATTTATGTGTTCCTATTATACACGTACCTAAAGCTATAGGAGAACCCGGGAATGCAGATGTGTATAAGAAATTATTCGTATTTTCAATAAACTCAGAGTCTAAGAACATATCTCTCTTGGCCGGCACCACGCTCAATAGGCTAACCCTCCACCTTGCGGCGCTGGCACACCGGGTTCTAGTCCCGGTCAGGGCGCCGGATTCTGTCCTGGTTGCCCCTCCTCCAGGCCAGCTCTCTGCTATGGCCCAGGAGTGCAGTGGAGGATAGCCCAAGTCCTTGGGCCCTGCACCCGCATGGGAGACCAGGAGAAGCACCTGGCTCCTGGCTTTGGATCAGCGCGATGCGCCGGCCGCAGCGCGCCAGCCACAACGGCCATTGAAGGGTGAACCAATGGCAAAAGGAAGACCTTTCTCTCTGTCTCTCTCTCTCTCTCACTGTCCACTCTGCCTGTCAAAAAAAAAAAGGACATATCTCTTTATAAACATAAGATCAAGCTAAAAGAAGGACACACAGTAGGTACTGGCAAAACACTTGCTGATTTAATAATATCCAATAATTGTTTATCTTTTACAAATAATATCACAAAAGCTCATGAGAGCATTTCAGGCATGGAAAGCCAAGACATGATGACAAAAATGTCCTATATGAAGGATCTCCGTGAGTGAGTCCCCATTGGAATGAAGTGGCCATCAAAGAAGGATGTACTTTTCTCTGAAGGGAGGTGAGAACTTCCACTTTGCTTATGGCCTTGTCTAAATACTGACTGAGATTGTGGATTCAAAAGGCTTCCATAGTTGTGGCAGCTCATATCAAGAGCCTTGGGTGATCACTGATGTCATACATGAGTGTGTTAACTGTTAACAGGAGTCACTGTGCACTTATTTCCCATTCAGGACCTCTGTCTTCAATGAGTTATATCACGAGAATTAACTATAAAACTTGTTCTCAGTTTGTGTGTGTGTGTGTGTGCGTGCAAATTGTTGAAATCTTAATATACAGCTGGTCTTCTCTGTATAAAGTTAATTGAAGATTAGTCTTTTTTATTTCATTTTATTTATTTATTTATTTTGATGCTCAGAGTGGACAGTGAGAGAGAGAGACAGAGAGAAAGGTCTTCCTTTTCCGTTGGTTCACCCCACAATGGCTGCTGCGGCCAGTGTGCTGCGGCCGGCGCACTGCGCTGATCCAAAGCCAGGATCCAGGTGCTTCTCCTGGTCTCCCATGCGGGTGCAGGGAACCAAGCACTTGGGCCATCCTCCACTGCCTTCCTGGGCAACAGCAGAGAGCTGGACTGGAAGGGAAGCAACTGGGACAGAATCCAGCGCCCTGACCGGGACTAGAACCCGGTGTGCTGGCGTCGCAGGTGGAGGATTAGCCTATTGAGCCGTGGCACCAGCCTGAAAATTAGTCTTAATAGAGAGTGGGATGGGGAATGGGAGGGAGAGAAGCAGGTGGGATGGGAGTGGGGCCAGGAGGGTGAGTATGGTGGGAAGAATCATTATATTCTAAAGTTGTACTTATGAAATTTGCACTCATTAAATAAAAAATTTCTTTTGAAAAAAAAAACAAATAATATCACACATTTATTCAAAAATATTTAAGGAACAGGAATGCAGCCTAACAGATAAGACAGCTATGTCCCATATTGTAATGCTTTGCTTTGAGTCCCAGCTCTGGTTCTAATTCTAAATTCATACTAATGTATATCCTGGGAGGCAGCAGTTGATGCCTCAAGTCTGTGCCACCCATGTCGGAGACCTGAACTGAGTTCTGAGCTCCTAGCTTTGTCACTGGTACAGCTCTGACCTTTATGATCATTTAAGTGATGAACCAGTGCATAGGAATTCTCTTTCTCTCTCTTTCTCTCTCCCTCTCTCTCTCCCTCTCTCTCCCTTTTTCCCTCCCTCGCTCACTCCCTCTCTCTCTCTCTCTCCACAAGTAAATAAATAAATGTTTTAATTCAAAAGTATTTGAGTTCCTTCCCTGAACAGAGTGCTAAAAAAGCTGGTGATATGGAAATGATAAAACACCATTCATCATCAAAGGCAAGAGATAATTGGGAGATTGGATCATTGTTATAGGAGTCATTCAGACAAAAAAAACATGACAGGGAGAATGAAAATTAGATTAGATTTTGCATTTTGAATGCTTCATTCAGGAGTAGATTATTTTTACCTCATCTTGTGATGTTGAGGTGGATTCGTTTTTGGGAGGAAGAACGTGGTGGGGGCAAGAAGCACGGAGTCACCACACAGACCCTGGGAGTCTAGTGAAAGCAGGCCTGAGGAAGCAGCCCACAGACTCCTTTATTTCAGTTGCTACAGCTGCTTATATAGCCAAAGCAGCCAATCCGGTCAAGGGGTGGTCTATGCCCTAACCAATCACAGCGTGTTGCCAAGCAGTTTCCAAAGCCATCCAATCACAGCCTGTTGTCAATCAGGCTCTGTTGCCAAGCAGTTTCTGAAACCATCCAATCACAGCCTGTTGTCAGTCAGGCTCTGTTGTGTGGTTTCCGAAACCATCCAATCGTGGCCTGTTGTCAGTCAGGCTCTGCTGTCAGTGGCCATCTTGGCATGACCTTCTCATTCCACCACATTGTGATAGTCCAATAATTTTAGGTGTAGCAGTTTGCTTTGTAGGAGGAGGTGATACCGATCCTGTTTGCACTGCAAGGTTACTGAACAAGAAACAGTGTGGAAGATGCTTTGCCTGTACATCAATCCAAGTGCTGCTTCAGATCCTGGGACTAGAACTCACTGCATCACTTTCCCTGTGAAATGAAAGTACAGAAATCACATGGCTGGAATGTAAATACTGTTCCCTCTGTGAAGGTTTCTGCAGGACAGCGTTAATGCTTTATTTTACATAAAAATCAATAGTTCAGCCATGGGACAACTATCACCATCACTATCACCATCATCATCACCATCACCACTTTTTGTCCCCCATATAGGATAGAGACAGAAAGACATAGAACCATGTTGGGCATGATTATTTCTTTACCATTAGGTTCATTTCTGAGAGGAAATTATAAAATCATAAACTCCTACAAATGAGCAAGATTGGCTTACATGGTTCAAAAGAGTGTGATTACTGGTTATTTTCCTTCCTAACAACTCTAATTATTGTAATGACATTGGTTAACATTTATGTAGTACTTACTACCTACCTGGAGATGATTTAGGTCATAATTTATATTAACATATTTACCCCTCAATTTGTTCTTATGTTTAAATGCTATTATTATTCCTGATTTATCAATGTAGAAACTGAGGCATACATAGGGTTGCTTGCCAAACATCACACACTGTCAAATGCCAGTGGTGGGATTTGAACCTGATGCTTGATCTCAAGTGCCTGAACTGCTAATCCATCTACATTTTGATTATGTTAAGACAGTTTTTACATCAAACTCATATTAACATATTTTAAAACTTAGTCTTTGTTATTCTCAGTGATTTTCATAGATTAGTTGTAATTGTTGAATTTTAGAATTACAAGGTATTAGATTTAGAGATCTCCAGTAATCAGCTGGATTGTAAGACAAACATGATTTTTAGAGAATTGTAATGCAATACATATCAACCCAGTAAATACCAAATAGTTTAATTAAGTAAAGAAACTATCACATTTAACTCAAAACTAACTCATTTCAAGATGAAATACTATTGACTCTATTCCTATTTGTCCCACATAATGATCACCACACACACCAGTCTCAGTGTCTCTTGAAAGCATTGCACCAAGAATTGCACACAGCCCTGCAGCTGCCATATCATTCACAACAGCATGAAAAATTACACCTCAAGACTATGATTCTGTGATTCTATGACTACTGCTAAAACTCCCAATGGACTTTTGGGAGGTGTTGATATGGGTCTATAAACACACACACACATATATTTTGGTATGACCTAAGTTTTTAGATATTGTTCCAATCTGACACACAATAATTTACATTTTACTCATAGGAGACCCAGATGGAATTCCTGGCTCTTGGCTTCAGCCAGGTCTAGCCCCAACTATTGTGGCAATTTGGGAGTTAACCAGCTGGTTGGTGTGTGCGCACACTCTATCTCTCTCTCTTTCTCTCTCTCTCTCTCTCTTTCTCTCTCTCTCTTTTAATCACTCATCCAGCCTTACAAAGGATGCTTAAAGATGTGCTACAAACAGAAACACAAAAAGATGGTTATTGTCGCTCCCCCTCTTCGTGGAGGAACGACACAGGACCCTGCGCTGTTCTTTTGTCTGCTCGGCCCTCCCCGGGTTTGCTGCTGGTTCTTCCCGGGTTGGCTACTATCCCTTCCACCTCCGTGGAAGGGCAGTTCCCCCTGGCCACATTCCCCACTTCCGCAGGGGAGCGGCACACCGCCGGCCGGCTTTCTCGGGGGCTGCACGGGTGTTCCTTCAGCTAGATGTTCCCCTTAGATGTTCCCGGTGCATGCCGTCTCTCTCTTCCTTTATAGTCCTCCTCCGCCAATCCCAACTCGGCTGCCCACACGCCGAGTACACTGCTCTCCAATCAGGAGCAAGTCCTACAGTTTATTGGTTGAACTGGAGGCAGCTGTGCGGAAGCTGTTTACTTCTCTCCCAGCGCCATATTGTGGGAGAGCAGATGCATAGAATAAGTCTTAATTCCAGTAACTCAGTCTAGTCCGGTTTGCTCCCCACAGGTTATGATGATGAAAGAAGGTGAAAGCAGAAAATCTCCCAATGAAAGTTCAAAGGAAATCCAAAGCAAACAAAAGGAATATTCGTGGAAAAATGGCAGGGCCAAGACATTACTCATCAATAGTAACCTTGAAAATTAAATGGCCTAAATTCTGAAATTAAAAGATATAGACTGGCTGAATGAATTAAAAACAAAACCCATCTATTTGGTGCTTACAAGAAACACACCTCACCAACAAGGATAGAGGCAAACTGAAAGTGAAAAGATGCAAAAAGATAATCCATGCTAATGGAAACCAAAAATGAGCAGGTGTACCCATCCTAATACAAAATAGACTTTAATATAGAAACAGTTCAAAGGTACAAAAAACATTATATAATGATTGAGGGATCAATTCAACAGAAAAATGTGACTATAAGAAATGCATGTGTACCCAATGCCAGGATGCCAGGCTACATAAAACAAATGTTAATGTAACAAAAGGGAAATATAGACTCCAAGTCAATAGTAGTAGGGAATTTTTAATACCTCACTTCCATAAACTATCAAATAAACAAAGCAGAAAATCAGCAAGGAAACAAGAGAGCTAATCAACACTATGGACCAAATGATATCTACAGAACATTTCTTCCAACCATTGAAGAATATACATGCTTTTCATCAGTGCATGGAACTTTCTCTAGAAAAGACCATATGCTAGGCCATCAAGGAAGTCTTAGCAAATTAAGAAAAATGAAATCATACCATGCATATTTTATAACCACATGGAATGAAGCATATTAACAACCTAAGAATCTCTAGAAAATATACCAAAACATGGAGACTAAATAGCATGTTTCTAAATGAACAGTGGCCATGGAAGAAATCAAAAGGGAAATAATAAAAATTTCTGAAGATGAATGAAGATAACAGTGCAACATATGAAAGCATAGAATACAGCAAAAGCAGCGTTAAGAGGAAAGCTTATAGCAATTAGTATCAAATCAAGAAATGTGAAAGGCTTCAAATAAATGAGCTATCAATATATCTCAAACAACAACAAGCCAAAATCAATAGTAATAGGAGGAGAAAAACAATAAAATAAAAAATTAACCAAATTATAACAAAAAAGAGTCACAAAAGATGAGTGAAATGAAAAGATTTAAGCTTTTTTATTGAAAAAATAACAAAATTGATACAATTTTTGCCCAACTATCCCCCCCCAAAAAGAGGAAGAAGACCCAAATCAATAAAATCAGAGCTAAAAAGGAGCTGTAACAATGGATACCACAGAAACAAAAATGATCATCAAGAATTTTATAGCTATATACTAAGAAGTTGGAAAATCTAGAAGAAATGAATAGTTTCATGGGCACAGACAAATTAAAGCATGAAGACATAGAAAACCTAAGCAGACCAATATACAGTATGGAAAATGAATCAGTAATAAAGACCTTTCAAACAAAGAAAATCACAGGACTAGATGGCTTCACTGCTGAATTTTAATAGACTTTTAAAGAATTAATTATGGCCAGCACTGTGGCTCACTAGGCTAATCCTCTGCCTGTGGTGCCGGCACCCCGGGTTCTAGTCCCGGTTGGGGCACCAGATTCTGTCCCGAGTGCTCCTCTTCCAGTCCAGCTCTCTGCTGTGGCCCGGGAGTGCAGTGGAGGATGGCCCAAGTGCTTGGGCCCTGCACCCGCATGGGAGACCAAGAGGAAGCACCTGGCTCCTGGCTTTGGATCGGCGCAGCACGCCCGCCTTAGCAGCCACTTTGCGGGGTGAACCAATGGAAAAGGAAAACCTTTCTCTCTGTCTCTCTCTCTCTCTCACTGTCTAACTCTACCTGTCAAAAAAAAAAAAAGAATTAATTATAATTCTTTTCAAACTATTCAAAACAACTGAAGGGGAAATAATCCTGCCAAACTTGTATGAAGCCAGCGTTGCCTTAATTATAAAACCAGAAAAAGGTACGACAAAGAAAGAGAACAAGAAACGAATATCACTGATGAACATAGATGCAAAATCCTCAATAAAATACTAGCTAAGCAAACTCCACAACACCTTAGAAAGATCATTAACCTGGACCAAGTGGAATTTGTTCCTGATATACAGGGTGGTTCAATATAAATAAATAAATAAACATGATACATCACATTAAATACTGAAGAGTAAAAACCATATAATTACCTGAATAGATGCAGAGAAAGCATTTGATAAAATGCAACATCCTTTTATGATGAAAACATTTAGCCAATTTGATATAGAAGGAACTATCCTCAAGACAATCAAGCAATTTATGACAAACCCACAGCCAGAATCCTATTGAATTTTGAAAATTTGGAAGTATTTCAACTAAGATCAAGAACCAGTGATGCCCGCTTTCACCACTGCTCTTGAGCATAGTCCTGGAGGTTTTAGTCAGAGCCACTGGGGATTAAAAAGCAATCAAAGGGATACAAATTGGAAAGGGGAAAATTAATTATCCCAGTTGGTAAATGGCATGAATCTATATATTGGGGAACCAAAAGACACTACCAAGAAACTATTGGAACTCACAAGAAAGTTTGGTAAAGTTGCAGGATATAAAATTAACACAAAAAAATAGCTTTTGTACACACAGAAAATGGCATGGCTAAAAAAAGTTGTAAGTTCAGTCCTGTTCACTATACCTACAAAAAATTTAAATACCTTAGAATACATTTAACTAAGGAGGTGAAAAATCTCTATGACAAAAACTACAAAACATTAAATAAAGAAATATAACACAACACCCAAAAATGGAAAAATCTTTCATGTTTGCTGATTGGAAGAGTTAATATACAAATGGTGAATAGGCACATGAAAACATGCTCAAAATCATAATCATCTGTGAAATATGAGTCAAAACTGCAATGAGACACCACTCCATTCACTACATTTGGCTGTCATCAAAGACAAAAGATAATTAGTACTGGTGAGGTTTTGGAGAAAAGGGAATCCTTGCACATTATTGCTGGGGATGTAAAATGATGCAGCCAATGTGGATAACAATAGAACTGTTGGATAAAAATAGAACTACTATATGATGTAGCAATTCCAGTCCTGGGTACATATCCAAGAGAAATGAAATACATTTGTCCATGAGATATGTGCACTCCCATATTTATTGCGGCACTATTCACAACAGCCAAGAAGTGGAAGTAGCCAAAGTGTCCATCCATTGATGAATGGTTAAAGAAAAATGTGGTTCATATACACAATGAAATATTATTCAGCCAGAGAAAGAATGCAGTCTTGTCATTTGCAAAAATGATGAAATGATGTAGGGAACGGAAATCACTTTGTGAAGTGAAATAAGCCAAGCACAGAAAAACAAATATCACATGGTATCACTCATATATGGAGGATTTAAAAAAAAAAAAAGATGAATTCATAGAAGTTAAATACAATTGTGGTTATCAAGAGCTGAGAGGGACATGGGCAAACAAGAATTGAGTATTTTTGGTTGACAGATCCTAGGTTACTAGATAGGTACATGTACTAGGTAAGAACAATAAGTTCAGGGTTTCTGGATCCAGTGTTGTGACACACAGATTAAGTTGTCCCTTATGATACCAGCATCCCATATTGGAGTTTCATTTCCAACACAGCTTCCTGCTAAAGCACCTTGGAAGGCAGTAGAAGATGGCCCTAGTGCTTGGGACCCTGCCACCCACATATTATTAAAATTGGGTAGGAATCAATAACTTATTTTAATCATTCTCATATAAAGTAAGATGAATACATAGAAATACATACCTGGAAAATATAGACTGTTCATGGGAAGGGAGGGAAAACTTTATCTCTGTTCTCTCAAGGAGTCTACCTGTCTCTGGGGATTCAATTGACACAAGACAATAAATAGAAGAAAACTACATAGATTATTTACACATACATGAGAGTGCCCAAAGGAAAATGATCATCCAAAGAAAATATGAAACTTCTTACTTATATACTAGGTTGAACAAAGAGGCAATGGTGGGCAAGTAACTAAAATATACGGGGTGAGGGGAGATAATTGTTGTGGTGCAGTGTTAACCTGCTGCTTGCAATGTCTCCATCCCATATCATAGAAAAGGGTCCCAGCTTCTCTGTTGTCAATCTAGCTTCCTGCTGGAATATATCATAGAAAGCAATAGATGAGGCCTGGCTCTGTGGCTCAGGAGGTTCGAGAAAGCAATAGATGATGGCTCAAAACGCTTGTGCCCATACCACCCACATGATAGACTGCAACTGGCTGTTGCGGGTATCTGGGGAGTGGACCAGTGGTTGGAACAACTCTTTTCTTTTTCTTTTTTTTTTTTAAAGATTTATTTATTTATTTGAAAGTCAGAGTTACACAGACAGAGAAGGAAAGGCGGAGTGAAAGAGAGAGAGAGAGTGAGAGAGAGAGAGAGAGAAAGGCCTTCCATCCACTGATTTACTCCTCAATTGGCTGCAATGGCCAGAGTTGAGCCGATCTGAAGCCAGGAGCCAGGAGCCTCTTCCAGGTCTCTCACATGGGTCCAGGAGCCAAAGGACTTACCCATCCTTTACTGCTTTCCTAGGCCATAGCAGGAAGCTGGATTGGAAGTGGAGCAGCTGGGACTCAAACTGTTGTCCATTTGGGATACCAAGACTGGATGTGGCAGCTTTACCCGCTATGCCATAGCACATGTCTTTTCTAGCAGAAATGATCTTATTCCTTGGAATTCCTTTCTCTTGTAACCTCTTTCTAAATAATGGGATTGCAGCTTGAGTGTTCCATGTGAATAAAGGATCTACAAAAGCATTCAAGTGAAGTATTGAGTATGAAGGTTTACTCTTTGATTGTGGAAGTAAGAGAGAATAGAACCTGTCCATGTGTGAAAGTTTAAATTTATCATAAATAAGAGTGTCAATCGTTAAACCAACAACAGGAGTCACTGTGCACTTGCTCCCCATGTAGGACCTCTGTCACTAAGGTCTAGGCAAGGAAATGAAAGAAAAAAAAATGATGTGTTTCAATGTTGGGCAACACAATTCTCCCATAAGTCTTTCATTCTCTCCTCCCTCAAAAGGAAGGCAAACAAATCAGAGGGACCCAGCAAGCCATGTGTTGAAGATGCTGGGGTTACAAAATAGAATGAAATATTCTCAGATCACCACTTGGAGCATCTCACCTAATTAGAACACATGAGCTGAACTATGTGTGAAGAAATAAAAATTTTGTATTACATTACTGTCTTTGAGAGCTTTGCTCATCGGGAACAGGGGTCATCTGACATAAGAAGTGGCACTGGAAATGAGAATGGTGCTGAATGGAAATCCTAAAATATTTGGCATTGACTCAGCAGAATAGGAATGATGAGAAAACTAATAACTCAGCTGGAGACCCCAACACCCTCCTGGTCAGCAAACTGTGTTAGAAGTATAGTGTGTACTTGAAAAAAATATTTTAAGGTACTAATATGTTGACTTTTTTGTTTCAGAGCATAACCTAACCATGATGACTCACACAAAAACATAACCAAAAAGAATACTACATTTTAAGAAGAAAAGATAAGCCACAAAAGAATAAAATTTAAAAAAAAATGCAGGGCCTAAGTTTAAAAACTGCCACCAAGTATCATTATAAAAGAATACATGAAGAGGCCGGCGCCGCGGCTCACTAGGCTAATCCTCCACCTTGCGGCGCCGGCACACTGGGTTCTAGTCCCAGTCGGGGCGCCGGATTCTGTCCTGGTTGCCCCTCTTCCAGGCCAGCTCTCTGCTGTGGCCCGGGAGTGCAGTGGCGGATGGCCCAAGTGCTTGGGCCCTGCACCCCATGGGAGACCAGGAGAAGCACCTGGCTCCTGCCATCGGATCAGCGCGGTGTGCCCACCGCAGCACGCCGGCCGTGGCGGCCATTGGAGGGTGAACCAAAGGCAAAAGGAAGACCTCTCTCTCTCTCTCTCTCTCACTGTCCACTCTGCCTGTCAAAAAAAAAAAAAAAAAAAAAAAAAAAAAAAAGAATACATGAAGAATAATAATAATAACATGTATCTAGTTCTTAAACAAAAAGACAATATTTTGAAGATGTTCATTTTCTTAAATCAGTGTGCTTTTATTCAATGTTAGCCAAATAAAATTTTCAACAGATTTTATTTTCAAGGAAAACAAATGCATAAACTTATCAAGAAACTTGAGAAAATATTAAAAGTGATAATCCTACCATTTATTGAAATGTGTATTTAAAGTTATAATTATTAAACAGTTTAATATGACTAAACATTAAGATTGTCAAAACTGAAACATTTGAGACTTTATTTACAAGCTAATAAGATAATCTGTTACTGCTGTGTGAATCCTGACAGAAAACATGATACTCCTGGGTCAGAGACAAAGACTTCATTACTCACATCTAGGAAAGCAGCATGAATATCAGCATATTTTCAGTGGTTATCCTTGCCCAAAATTCCATCAGGACTGAGAATTGGGCCAAGATGATACCTGCATATGCAGAGGTTTTATTGAAAATGAAAAATCCAAAGCAAATAGTCTGGTACTCTTTGAGAAACAGCAAGCAATAAATGAGTCAGTCTTTCCCAGCCTGGGAAGTCAACAGTTACAGCAAGTCTCTGACTTAGCTGCTTATGTAAGTAGGAACAGAAATTGCTTAGTTCCAGAAAGAACTAACATTCCAGAACTTACATTCTGGAATATTCAGCCAGATTTTTTAGTCAAGTTCAGGGACCATTATGTACAACTTCTCCCTGCATTAGGTATATTCCTTTCATCATCACCTTAATAATTTTTAACCGTGTAAATTCTTTAGTTATTATTTATTAATTTACTTATTAATTAAGCAGAGAAATAGAAAGACACAGACATGTAGACAGAGAGAGAATGCCAATACACTGCTTCATCCCCCAGATGGCCAGGTCTGGGTCAGCAGGAAGCTGGGAGCAGGGAATTCACTCCATTTCTCCCAAGTGAGTGGCAGGGACTCAAGTAGTTGAGCCATCACCTGATGCCTCTCAGTGTCTGCTTTAGCAGGAAGCTGGACTAGGCAGTAGAGCCAGCCAAACTTGGGCACTCAGTATGGAATTCAGGTGTCCCAATTGGCAGCTTAACTACTAGGCCAAACAACAACCCCTATAAATAATTTTGGATGAATCAAAATATGTTTTATAAAAATAATAGAAATTCAATTTGTCTAAAAATAGAAAGCCCTTTCAAAGCTAGGTACAAAATACAGAAAATTGATATATTTGGCTAAGTAAGTAATTTTTAGATGATAAAATGTATAAACAAGGTCCAAAATTAAAGAACTTTGCAAAACATTTAAATATAAAATAAAAATTTCTTACTATAAAAAAGTTTCCACAAATTAGTAAAAAACAGCAAACTCTCGCAAATGTAGGTCAAGATACAGACAGACAGTTTGCCTAAGTATTACATAAAATATACAACATGTGAAAAATACTCAACTTTAACTATAATTAATGCAATTCAAATTAAAATCAGAATGTAGAGTTATTATTCACAGACTGTAGAGTTCAATATATTTTATGATAGGATAAAGACAGGAGCATTCTAATGCTTCTATGGTGGTTTTAAATGACACACTTTTGAAGAATACATTAGCAATATTTAACAAAATTTGACAGCAAGTAGACTAGCTCCAATACAGTATTAAATAGAAGTGGTAAAAACAGAAAATATTGTCTAGTACCTGATTTTAACAGGAAAGCATCTATCCAGTCTTTCATCACTAAATATGACACTAGCTGGATCTCCACATGCAGATGTATGAAGCAAGACCCCTACCTTATGCCTTGCACAAAAATCCACCCAAACTGGAGCAAAGACCTAAATCTAAAACCTGATATCATCCAATTATTAGAGAAAATTGGGAAAACCCTGCAATACATTGGCATAAGCAAAGACTTCTTGGGAAAGACTCCAGAAGCACACACAATCAAAGTCAAAATTGACAAATGGCATTATATTGTCCTGAGAAGCTTCTGCACTGCAAAAGAAATACTCAACAAAATGAAGAGGCAAGCAACAGAATGGGAGAAAATATTTGCAAACTATGCAACTGATAAAGGGTTAACTTCCAGTATCTATAAAGAGCTCAAAAAACTCAACAACAACAAAATAAACAATCCATTTAAGAAATGGGCAAAGGGCTTGAACAGGCATTTTTCAAGAGAGGAAATCCAAATGGCCAACAGACATATGAAAAAATGCTCTGGATCACTAGCAGTCTGGGAAATACAAATAAAAACCACACTGAGGTTTCATCTCACCCCAGTTAAAATGTCTTTCATAAAGAAATCAACAAATACTGGTGAGAATGTGTGAAAAAGGTACCCAAACAGTGGTGTTGGTGGGAATATAAACTGGTACAGCACTGCCACTGTAGAAGACAGTAGGGAGATCTCTCAAAAATTTGAATATAGACCTAACGTATGACCCAGCCATTCCACTCTTAGAAATATACCCAAGGGACATTTAGGTTGGTTCCAGGTCTTAGCTATTGTGAATTGAGCTGCAATAAACATTAGGGTGCAGACCGCTTTTTTGTTTGCCAATTTAAATTCCTTTGGGTAAATTCCAAGGAGTGGGATGGCTGGGTCGAACGGTAGGGTTATCTTCAGGTTTCTGAGGAATCTCCAGACTGACTTCCAGAGTGGCTTGACCAGTTTGCATTCCCACCAACAGTGGGTTAGTGTCCCTTTTTCCCCACATCCTCGCCAGCATCTGTTGTTGGTAGATTTCTGCATGTGAGCCATTCTAACCGGGGTGAGGTGAAACCTCATTGTGGTTTTGATTTGCATTTCCCTGATTGCTAATGACCTTGAACATTTTTTCATGTGCCTGTTGGCCATTTGGATTTCCTCTTTTGAAAAATGTCTATTGAGGTCCTTGGCCCATCTCTTAAGTGGGTTGTTGGTTTTGTTTTTGTGGAGTTTCTTGATCTCTTTGTAGATTCTGGTTATTAACCCTTTATCTGTTGCATAGTTTGCAAATATTTTTTCCCATTCTGTCGGTTGTCTCTTCACTCTCCTGACTGTTTCTTTTGCAGTACAGAAACTTCTCAATTTGATGCAATCCCAATAGTTGATTTTGGCTTTGACTGCCTGTGCCTCCCGGGTCTTTTCCAGAAATTCTTTGCCTGTGCCAATATCTTGAAGGGTTTCTCCAATGTTCTCTAGTAACTTGATGGTGTCAGGTCGTAGATTTAAGTCTTTAATCAATGTTGAGTGGATTTTTGTGTAAGGTGTAAGGTAGGGGTCTTGCTTCATGATTCTGCACGTGGAAATCCAATTTTCCCAGCACCATTTATTGAATAGACTGTCCTTGCTCCAGGAATTAGTTTTGGACCCTTGATCAAATATAAGTTGGCTGTAGATGTTTGGATTGATTTCTGGTGTTTCAATTCTGTTCCATTGGTCTATCCCTCTGTTTCTGTACCAGTACCATGCTGTTTTGATTACAACTGCCCTGTAGTATGTCCTGAAATCTGGTATTGTGATGCCTCCGGCTTTGTTTTTGTTGTACAAGATTGCTTTAGCTATTCGAGTTCTCCTGTATCTCAATTTCAGCACCATTTTTTCCAGATCTGAGAAGAAGGTCTTCGGTATCTTGATTGGTATTGCATTGAATCTATAAATTGCTTTTGGGAGAATGGACATTTTGATGATATTGATTCTTCCAATCCATGAGCATGGAAGATTTTTCCATTTCTTGGTACCCTCTTCTATTTCTTTCTTTAAGGTTTTGTAATTTTCATCGTAGAGATCTTTAACATCCTTGGTTAAGTTTATTCCAAGGTATTTGATTGTTTTTGCAGCTATTGTGAATGGGATTGATCTTAGAAGTTCTTCCTCAGCCATGGCATTGCCTGTGTATACAAAGGCTGTTGATTTTTGTGCATTGATTTTATACCCTGCCACTTTGCCAAACTCTTCTATGAGTTCCAATAGTCTCTTAGTAGAGTTCTTTGGGTCCCCTAAATAAAGAATCATGTCATCTGCAAAGAGGGATAGTTTGAGTTCTTCCTTCCCAATTTGTATCCCTTTAATTTCTTTTTCTTGCCTAATAGCTCTGGCTAGAACCTCCAGACCTAAATGCCCATCAACGGTAGACTGGATAAAGAAATTATGGGATATGTACTCTTTAGAATACTATACCGCAGTAAGAAACAATGAAATCCAGTCATTTGCAACAAAATGGAGGAATCTGGAACATATCATGCTGAGTGAAATAAGCCAATCCCAAAGGGACAAATACCATATGTTCGCCCTGATCGGTGACAACTGACTGAACACCAAAAAGGAAACCTGTTGAAGTAAAATGGACACTATGGGAAATGGTGACTTGATCAGCATAGCCCTGACTGTTAATTAACAACTTAATATATTATCCCTCTTAGTAGTTTTTTTGTCTGTTCTACTTAATATGACTGGTTTAATTCTGTAATTAATACACATTTATTCTTAAGCGTTGAAAATTAACTGAAATGTGATCCCTGTTAAACATAAGAGTGGGAATAAGAGAGGGAAGAGATGTATAATTTGGGACATGCTCAAGCTGACTTGCCCCAAATGGTAGAGTTAGAAACATACCAGGGGATTCCAATTCAATCCCATCAAGGTGGCATGTACCAATGCCATCTCACTATTCCAAGTGATCAATTTCAGTTCATAATTGATCATAATGAAAGGACTAAGAGTCAAAGGAAGCACATAAACAAGTCTAGTACCTGCTAACACTAACTGATAGAATAAATAAAGGGGAGAGTGATCCAACATGGGAAGTGAGATACTCAGCAGATTCATAGAATGGCAGATTTCCTAAATAGCACTCTGGCCTCAGAGTCAGCCCTAAAGGCATTCGGATCTGGCTGAAAAGCCCATGAGAGTATTTCAGGCATGGAAAGCCAAGACACTCTGGCAAAAGATCTCTGTGAGTGAGATCCCAGTGGAAAGAACAGGTCTTCAAAGAGGGAGGTACCTTTCTCTGAAGGGAGGAGAGAACCTCCACTTTGACTATGACCTTGTCTAAACAAGATAAGAGTCGGAGAACTCAGAGGGCTTCCATAGCCTTGGAAACTCATGACTGGAGCATAGGGAGATTACTGATGCCATAGACAGGAGTGTCAATTGGTAAAGTCAACAACAGGAGTCACTGTGCACTTACTCCTCATGTAGGATCTCTGTCCTTAATGTGCTGTGCATTGAGATTTAATGCTATAACGAGTACTCAAACAATATATTTCACTTTGTGTTTCTATGGGGGTGCAAACTGTTGAAATCCTTACTTAATGCATACTAAACTGATCTTCTGTAAAAAAAAAAAAAAAAAAAAAAAGAAAAGAAAAGAAATTATCAACTCCCAACTTGACTCTCACTGGGATTAAACATGACAATAGGTCTGATCTGATTTCATCATCATTTAAAGAAAATCATCTATTATTTTTCACTTTATGTTTCTGTGTGGGAGCAAACTGTTGAAATCCTTACTTAATGTATACTAAGCTGATCTTCTGTATATTAAGATAATCGAAAATGAATCTGGATGTGAATGGAAGGGGAGAGGGAGTGGGAAAGAGGAGGGCTGTGGGTGGGAGGGACGGTATGGGGGGGAAGCCATTGTAATCCATAAGCCGTACTTTGGAAATTTATATTCATTAAATAAAAGTTAAAAAAAAAGAAATATACCCAAGGGAAATGAAATCAGCATATGAAAGAGTTATCTGTACCATGATGTTTATTGCAGCTCAATTCACAAAAGGTAAGATATTGAATCAACCCAGATGCCCATCAACTAAAGACTGGATAAAGAAATTATGGGACATGTATACCATGGAGTGGTAAAAAAAAAAATGAAATCCTGTCTTTTGCAACAAAACGGATGCAACTGGGAACCATTACTTGGTGAAATAAGCCAGCCCAGAAAAGACAAATACCATATGTTCTCCCTGATCTGTGGTAACTAATAGAGTATCTAGAAGGTAATCTATAGAAGCAAAATTGACACTTTGTGATGCAATGACTTTGAACAGCCTTTGACTAGACTGTTGAAAAGCGGTGTGTTTTAATACTATTTTTAACTCTGTACTTAGTGTGATGTTAATATTATGTGTATGAAATTTAATTAAAAGTATACCTTAGTAAAAAAGAAATAAGAATTGGAATATGAAAATGAGGAGGAAGAAGGGTGGGAGTGCAGAATAGGAGGGATGATAGAGTGGCAAGAATCACTATGTTTCAAAATTTGTATTTATGAAATCCATAAAGTTTGTATACCTTAAATAAAAGATTTTTGGGAGACAATAAGATCATCCATCTAGACCATGTGGAATTTATCCCTGGTATTCAGGGATGGTTCAACATACACAAATCAGTAAAATCACATCGACAAATTGAAGAAAACATATGATTATCCCAAAATATGCAGAGAAAGCATTTGTTAAAATACAACTTCCTTTCAGGATAAGAAAAACCTTAAGCAAATTGGGTTAGAAGGAAGATTCCTCAATACAATTAAGAAAATAATGACAAGGCCACTGCCAACATCATATTGAATTGGGAAAAGTTGGAAGCATTTCCACCAAGATCTGGAGCCAGACAAGGATGTCCTCTTTCACCATGCTACTCATTATAGTTCTTTAAGTTTTATGAAAAGCCACTAGGCAAGAAAAAGACATCAAAGTAATAAAAATTAGAAAGGAGAAAGTTAAATTATCCTTGTTTTCAGATGATATGATTCTGTTTATACCAGAACCAAAGGACTCCACAAAGAAACTCTTGGAACTTATAAGAGAGTTTAGTAACGTTGCATAATATAAAATTAACACACAAAAATTAACAGCATTTGTATAAACAATGCTACAGCTGAGAAAGAACTTCTAATATTGGCCCCATTGACAATAGCTACAAACGTTTAAATATCTCAGAATAAATTTAATCAAAGAAGTAAAACATCTCTAACAAGAAAATTACAAAACATGAAAAAAACAGTAGAAGACACAAAAATGGAAAAAATCTTCCTTGTTAGTGGTTTTGAAGAATTTATACCGTCAAAATTCCCATTCTACCTAAAGTGATTTACAGATTCAGTGTAATTCCAAACAAAATACCAATGACATTCTTCTCAGATCTTGGAAAAACAATGCTAAATTCATATGGAAACACAAGAGATCCTGAATAGCTAAAACAATCTTAAACAACAAAACAAAGCTGGAGGAATCACAATACCAGATTTCAAGACATACTACAGGACAGTTATAAGCAAACAGCCAAGTAACAGCACAAAAATAGACATGTAGTCTAATGAAACAGAATAAATCTCCAGAAATCAATCCATGTATTTACAACCAGAATCTATAAAGAACTCAGAAACTCAACAACAACAAGACAAACAATCCAGTTAAGAAGTATAAAAATGACTTATATAGGCATTTTCAAAAGAGGAAATTCAAATGGCTAAAAGACACATGAAAAATGCTCAGGATCACTAGGCATCAGGGAAATGCAAATCAAAATGATGATGAGGTTTCATCTCACCCTAGTTAGAATGGCTCTCATATGGAAATTAACAAACAATAAATGGTGGTGAGGATGTGAGGGGAAAGGTACCCTAATCCACTGTTGGTGGGATGTACACTAGTGGAATGCAGTGTGGAGATCCCTCAACAACCTGAAGCTACATCTACCATATGACCCAGCAACCCCACTTCTGGGAATTCCCCTAGAGGAAATGATGTCAGCATATGAAACAGTGATCTGTACCCCAGGTTTATTGCAGCTCAAATTCACAATAGCTAAGATATAGAATCAACCCAGCTGTCCTTCAACTGGTGACTGGATAAAGAAAATATAAGAGAGAGAGAGAGAGAGAGAGAGATGTAGATAAAGATATAGATACAGATATGTAGATATAGATGGATGGTCTGAAATCCTACTCAGACATAAAAAGAATGAAATCTTTTGCAAGAAAATAGATGTAACTGGAAACCATTATACTTAGTGAAATAAGCCAGTCCCCCAAAAAACAAATACTGTATGTTTTTCTGGATCTCTGATAACTAATAGAGTACAAAAAGAGTAATACAGATGAGCAAAATTAACATTTTGAGAATTGATTATTGTTTGCAGTCCTTGTTTCTATTTTTGTGGAACAGGTTTTTATTCTTTCTTATTTTTTGTTGAATTCTTTATTTAGTTGGGGGTTAATATTATGATGATAAAATAAACTGAAAGTATGTGACTGTAAAAATTAAAAGAAAGAATAAGAAAGGAAGGAGGAGGAAGGGTGACATTTTGTGGGAAGTAAGGTAGGGTAGAAAGTATCATTACACTCCAAAATCTGTAACAAAAAGATTGTGGCTAAGATTTAACTGAAAACTTTGGGCCCACTATCATGTAGCTTTCTACATTTCAGATAAGCAAATTATGACTAAATTTAAAAATTATGGTAAGACTAGACTTGGAAATGTTGATTTGATGAGAAGCAAAGAGAACTCAGAGTTTCATTGATATTGCTCATATGATATCAAAAGGAAAAATCCCAGCACTTGGGCAGATATAATGTCCTACGCCTTCCCCAATCCTTCTTCTACTCAACTTAAATTCTACCTAGTTGATTGGAGATTGTAAAGTCAGCCCCTGATAAGGGATTGTGTTGTCTCCATTCTTTGGGTTCACGAGCACATCACAGTCAATAATAACCATGATATCCCAGTCCAAGGAAAACAGTTTTCAATATAATTTGTCACAATATGTGGTCATTGTCACATAATATGAAGATGACCAACATCTTCTATTGAGTAGAATTTAATTCTTCTTTTGGAAAATATAATGACTATAAGAGATATGAGAAAGCCACTGCCTGCAGTGCCAGCATCCCATATAGGCTCCAGTTCAAGTCCTGGCTGCCCCACTTCTGATCCAGCTCTCTGCTGTGGCCTAGGAAAGAAGTAGAACATGGCCGAAGTCCTTGGGCACCTGCACCCATGTGGGAGACCCAGAAGAAGCTCCTCGCTCCTGGTTTCAGATTAGCCCAGTTCTGGCTGTTGTGGCCAACTGGGGAGTGAACCAGTGGATGGAAGACTTCTCTCTCTCTCTGCCTCTTTTAAAAAAAAAAAAGGTTTTGGGGAGTTGATAGCAATTAAGTCAATATCAGGCAAACATAAAAAACAGAATTAACTGATTGTTTTGGAATTCAAAAAATTAAGTTTCTTTTGAACCAGAATCTCTGAACATATAACATTTCATGTAAATCAAAACTAATTACTCTGCCAACTGGGCTTGTTTACTTTGTTTTATTTTTTAATATTCTTCTCATGTTTCCAATCACCAAGAAAAAGCCAATTATCTTTAAATTAAGGTTTATCTAACAGTTTATGTTGAAGTAAACTCATGAAAACCAATTTTGTTTTCTGATAGCAATCCTATAAAATTTGGAAACATCGTAATATTATGGTTAGATATGATCACCTATTCTTGTATAATGTAAAACTTTGTCCTTGTTGACTATATGTCACTGTATAAACTTAATTATAATCTGTAAAACCTTGAATCTGAATGAATACATTGTGTATGCTCAATAAAGACTATTGGCTTATTTGAATTTTCATGAGCTGTTCCTTTTTCTATTGAAGCATATGAAAACAAGGTAACTGGATACATTTATTAGTCCCTCAACCATCCAAGCCCCCACCAAATTGGTAAAAGAGCTCCTGGTCATAAGCCTAATCAATTCTAGAACCCTTCCACCTACATCTGGTACTGTCAATACATTAGCCAGGTGACTCTTAAATTGGTTCTATTACCTCTTACTATATAATCTTAAAAAAAAAAAAAAACAACCAACCAAAAAACATGGCTACAATTAATGCTAGCACCCTATGACTGCATTATCTTATACAACCTTTTCTTGTTATGCCTAAATAATACTTTTCTGTCTCAAATCATTATATTTTGTGGTTGGTGTAAAGTATTCCTGAGCTAGGGGTCTTCCTAATAAAATAGGTTTCCTACTTGATCTATTCAGCCATATTCTCCTCTTAGCCTGTTCACTTTCTTGTATCTACAGAAATATACACATGTGTCTGTTTATGCATGTGTACATCAATGTTTATATGTCTTTTGAGTGAAATGATAAGAAAGTAACATTTGGAAACAGCACAGGACACCAGTTTATTGAATCCTATATATTTGTCACCACCTATTAGATAATTTTTGTATTTTATTTATGCTATTTTATATAAATACAAAATCCAGGTAGGGATAATGAAAGTTTTTGCTTTGTGAATACCTGATTTCACTTCTGCAAAATGAAATGAGTTGTAGGGATAGATGGTGGTTATGGTAGCACACAGTGTGTATGTAGTTAAAGCCCCTGAACTGTACCCTTAAAGTTGGTTATGAGGCTTATGTTCAGCCTAGTGGTTAAGACTTCTATGTCACACATATAAATACCAGTGTTTCATAGTTAGCCCCTGCTCCTGACTCCAGCTTCTTATTCATGGAGACCTTGGGAGGCAGTGATGATGACTTAAGTAAATGGATTCTGACCACTCATAGGACATGTGGGTTGAGTTAGCAGCTCCTGGCTCCTACCTCAGCCTTGTCCTGGTCATTGCAGGCATGCATGCAGCAAGTCAGCAAATGAGAGCTCGCTCACTCTCTCTTTCTTTCCCTCCCCCGACAAATTAATTTAAAAGATTTTTATAAGAGATTTTTATTTATTTATTTGAGAGGTAGAGTTACAGACAGTGAGAGGGAGAGACAGAGAGAATGGTCTTCTGTCCGCTGGTTCACTTTCCAAATGACCGTATTGGCCGTAGCTGCGCCAATCCAAAGCCAGGAGCCAGGAGCTTCTTCCGGGTCTCCCACATGGGTGCAGAGGCCCAAGGACTTGGACCATCTTCTACTGCTTTCCCAGGCCATAGCAGAGAGCTGGATGGGAAGAGGAGCAGCCGGGACTAGAACCAGTGCCCATATGGGACGCCGACGCCACATGTGGAGGATTAACCTACTGTGCCATAGCACCAGCCAAAATGAACAGATTTTTAAACAGTTTTGAGAGTAACTTTTATGTGTGCTTCATTATTATTTTTTAAAAAATATGTTTATCACTCTATTATGATCAAATATTTCTTTTACAGGAAGTATTTCAAATTTAAGAGTTTTCAACGAAAGTTACAAAAAATTTCCAAACATTTTCATTTTTTATTATTTTTTTTGACAGGCATAGTTAGACAATGAGAGAGAGACAGAGAGAGAGAGAGACAGAGATAAAGGTCTTCCTTTTTCCGTTGGTTCACCTCCCAAGTTGCCGTTACAGCCGGCACATTGCGGCCAGTGCGCTGCGCCGATCAGAAGCCAGGAGCCAGGTGCTTCTCCCAGTCTCCCATGCGGGTGCAGATCCCAAGGACCTGGGCCATCCTCCACTGTACTCCCAGGCCACAGCAGAGAGCTGGACTGGAAGAGGAGCAACCAGGCCAGAACCGGCACCCCAAACGGGACTAGAACCCGGTGTGCCGGCGCTGCAGGCGGAGGATTAGCCTTGTGAGCCGTGGCGCCGGCCTCCAAAACATTTTCAAAACCATATGTTCCCCGTGAACAAAATAATAACAATGTAAATGACTTAGCATCACTCTCATGACTGCCTATATTGTGACCTCATCTTATTTCTCTGAGGTTCTACAACTGGTTAGGTTATCTTAAACTGGGGTTATTTAAACTCCTCATTTTCCAAAACAGTTCTTACTTTCATTCCCCTAATCCCAACTAGCTCATGTTCTTCCCTCTTTTTGAAAGTCCTTGTTTCCCTTCTTAAAAAAATCATTCTTATCTTCTAACATTCAGGTAAAATGCTCTTTCTGCCCTTAAATAAGTCATATTTCTCCACAAACCCATATGCTGCACACAGACCGCCCAAATAATTTTCTTTTGCTGGCTTTCATCAGCCAGTCACAGTACATCTGGCCCCTCCCCTGCACAGACCAACACATTTAATGGAAAGCACAATCTGTTATTGTTTTCCATCTGTGTCTTTCTACCTGCTGGTTGTTTTTCACATATAATAGCCACCAAAATGTTTATTAACTTTTACAGTGCACCAAGAGTATAGCCTTTGGAACCTGGATAACAACTCTTATAATACAACCACAAAGTTACCAATAAACAACATGATTCTGTGCTACCTAAAAGAATTTTAAAACTCACTCATTAAATGTTTAATTACAAAGCAATGATTTTTTGAAATGGAGTCTTTGTTAATTTTAGACAACCAAAGATGTGTTTGATAAATTTAGCACAATTGTTAATTGAAGAAAAAATTCAGATTCAAGAAAAGTGTTATAAAATATTATCCTCCAGAAGCTGGTCAGACCACATCATAAATGAGTGGATTTACTTTGGCTCACAGCATTGGTTCTTTGCTGTAGCTATCCCGTGTTGCTCAGCCTTTGGGTTTTGCAGGGATATAATGAGCAAGTTAGAGTCAGATTATAAAGTCAGTAACTGCAGGAGATTTTGGTAGTCTCTGTGGAAACCAATGATGTGACTGGCATAAGTGTTGTTAATGAGAACTGTGAAAATTTGATGTTTGGTGTGATTTCTGATTTGATGTTAACTGAATTCTGTCCATTTCCACTATTTCATGCTTATCATGTAAAATATGTTAACATTATAGTTACAGCATTCCTTCCTCGATCCCCCTCCCAACTTGTAGCAGCAAGAGGATATTCCCCTTTGCCCCTACTATGCCCTTTCAAGTCACTCTTGGTGGAATACAAGTCAGACTCTCCTTTGCCACCCATTATGAATACTATGGAATCCAATTTAATCAGAAAATTTGGGTAGAATATTATAGTGATTTAAACATTTGGCATTGAACTTTTGGAATAATTTTAATTTTTGTGTGATATAAGAGTCAGAAGTTACAGTGGGACTTCCAGTGGAAATTCTCCGTCATGTAAAAGTGCCATCCACTCAGTTCCTCTGGGTGGCAATCCAGTCATCAGTTTCCTCTGTTAGCTTCCCAAAGACATTCTACACAAAGAAATAAAATGTGTATTGTATTCCTACTTGCTGTTTTATTTACACTAATAATTGCATCCTATACATATTTCTTCAACCTCCTATATTGTCTTGTTATTCCATTTCAATATTCTATATTTTTCTCTTTCTCATTATTTTTAAACTAGAAATTTGCCATGCATTATAAGTCATGCCTACTTGCATAGGTCAGATAAATAGATGAAGATGATGATGATAGATAGATAGATAGATGGTAGATAATGAGTGTTTGCTTGTGCTTATAAGCATCTATATTGCATACAAGATACTTATGCATCTATATTGCATATGAAACACATAATAATAATAATAATAATAATAATAATAAATGAACACCCATGCAATTACTTTACACATTGAGAACATGACCAATATATTTGAAGTCCATTGGGCATCACTCTTCATACCTTTTTTTAAAGATTTATTTATTTATTATTTGAAAAGTAGAGTTACAAAGAGACGGAGGCAGAGAAAGAGAGAGAGAGATCTTCCATCTGCTGGTTCACTCCCAAAATGGCCGCAATGGCCTGGAGCTGGGCCTATCCAAAGCCAGGAGCCAGGAGCTTCTTCCAGGTCTCCTTCGTGGGTGCAGGGGCCAAGGACTTGGACCATCTTCCAGGTCATGGCAGAGAGCTGGATAGGGGGTAGAGCAGCCAGGATTCGAACCAGCGCCCAGATGGGATGCCAGCACTGCAGGCAGCTGCTTTACCTGCTATGCCACAGCACTGGTCCCTCTTCATTCTTCTTTTATTCACCACCCAATTTTTTGAATAAAGTTTTTTAATTAACATTTTCTTGCATTTCCCTAATGTTGTAACACATATGTATATATACAATTATCTATTTTTGTGTCACATACAGTTGAGAAATAATAAAAAAGAAAACATACTGCATGCATTTTTGCACAACATACTTTTTTAAAATATTTGCTTATTCATTTGGAAGACATAGTTACACAGATAGAGAAGGAGAGGCAGAGAGAGAGGTCTTCCAGCCACTGGTTCATTCTCCAGTTTGCTGCAACAGCCCGAGCTGTACCTATCCAAAGCCAGGAACCAGGAGCCAGGAGCAGGGGTCCAAGAACTTGATGCATCTTCTACTCTTCTACTGCTTTCCCAGGCCATAAAAGACAGATGGATCAGAAATGGAGCAGCTGGTACTTGAACCAGCACCCATATGGGATGCTGGCGTTGCAGGCTGGGGCTTTACCCGCTAAGCCACAGCACCAGCCCAACATACGTTTTATATTATGTGATTCATCCACATTAATGCATTAACTTTCATCACTACAGAAGAGGCCAGGATTATCCATGCCTCTGTTGTAGGGCATTTAAATTGTTTCCATTTTTTACTAAGAATATTAGTGTTATTGACATTTTTGTATGTGCCTCCTGGTTTGTGCTTGAGTTTCTGGGCTATATTTCTAGTAACAGAATCACTAAATCATGTGGTATGAGATATACTGGATTGCTTTTCTCAGAGTCTACATTGATTCACACTGCTACCATCACTTTCCCACATTCTTACAACACTTTTTAGTTTTTGCCAATCTAGTGAGTGTGAAAATACATTCCATTTAATTTTCTTTTCTATCATTACATCTAGTTAGGAATGTTTGTATAGTTTTTGTTGGACAATTTTTCTCTTGGAAGTAAATGTTCTGAAATATACTCACAAAAGAGTATAAAACATGCACAATTTAAATAACAATTATGATGCAGACTCTTGAGTAATTATTATTCATGCAAATAAAAATATTTCCAGCATTCCAGGAAGCCCCAAATGTCCACTTTCATTCTGTCCTCACTTATCTTCCCAGAAGTAACCACCGTCCTGAATTTTATATTAATAGTCTGCATTCTAATATTTGTTGTTTTATCATGCATGCATGCATTCCTAATCAATTAATTATGTCAATGTATAATTGTGTCTATGTATAAATCTTATAAAATGAAATCATACCACATGGATCCTTTGCATCCTGTTTGTCACTTCAGTAGCTTGTAAGGCATATACGTGCTCTTACAGGTAATTTCAATTTATTTTTACTCAACACTCTATATGAATTTACAATAGAAACACAGCACACTCAGCTTCCTCATTCCACTTTTGCAGACTGTCTTTGGTTACTTATAGGCTAAATGATGTTGGTCTTGAATGGACATTCTTTGTGTTCCCTAGGTTACACAGGAAAGAGCTTATCTGGAGCAAGGATTCAGAGCAGAGTTGCTGAGTCATAGGCTATACCTATGTTCAGCTCATTTAGAAAATGTCAAGTAATTTTCCAAAAATTAGAAAAATACCAGTAGTCAGTGACAGTTCCTATTTCTCCAAATTGTCACCACTTCTTGGTCAGCCTGTGCTCCTCTTTCACTAAGCTATGGGCATGAGGTTTCCATTTTCATTTTTCCTTTCGTCACTACTTCATATTTTTATTTGTCGCTGGTGCTTCCTCTTTTATGAAATTCTTTTTATTAAAGAATTTAAGATTTTAAATATAGATTAGAAATGATTACTTGGTCAACTATATATGTTATATTTTCTCCCATTCAATAGCTTAACTGCTCATTTTTTCATTACAATCTCTGACAAATAGATTTTTTTATTTTAATGTAATAGAATTTGTCAATCTTTTTCTTTACAGTTTATGTTTAATTTCTTTTTTAATCATTTCCTTATCTTGAAGAAATATAGACTTGACTCCTAAACGAGCACTGTCCTAAAACTTTGCTATTCACTTCTATCTGGAATTTATTTTGTTTATAGGTTTGAAGTAGAGATCAAATTTTGTTCTTTTCCACTTGGATACCTAATTGTATTTATATTAAATGGTCCATCCTATCTCCAAGAGTTGACATGTTATTTGTCATTTAATTCTTCATACTTCTAGTGTTCCTAATTGTGTAAGCACATTTGGGGGCTTACCTTTGTACTCTAGTGATTTACCTATCCCTTGTCTATCTTAGTTTTTTTTATTAATATAAAAACATTCTTAAAATTTTAGTGTCAATTTTTTCACTTTGTCTAACAGTGTGTGATGGTTATAGTTTTACTTTTTCACTTTTATAAATTAATTGGTGCTTTTATATTATTGAGCCATCAATAAATGAACATGATGTGTTTACTTATATATTTTAGGTATATTTTTACTTTATTTTCTTCAAAATCTTTGGTGAATTTTCTCATAAAATTTCACATTTTTTTAGAATTATTTCTGGGTGTTCTGCAAATTTTTTCCCTAATTTAAATTCTATTCTTCATAAAAGTAAACATTTGCTGATGTTTGGAAATACTTTTAATGTATTCATATGTTGATACTTTCTAAAATAACCTGTTTTAATTGTCTCCTTAATTCAGATGACATTGGTAAATCATATTGGTTGTCTTTGTTGACAAGAATATTATCTGAAAATAATGGCAGTTTTTTCTTCCTCTTTAAATAATTTCTTCCTTATTTGGTTCCACTGGTTTGATCACTAAGGGGATATGTGGAATATAAATGAGAAAGTAAGCATCTTTTCCTTATTCCTGCTGCTAAAGGCAATGCTTCTTAATGTTTTACTATTAAATTTGAGTAGGTCCCATCATATTATCAAAGTTCTCTTTTGGTTCTAATTTCCCACACTTTTTAACATGAATGGATTTTAAGTATTATTGAGTGCTCTTCTGCATGGAAATGACTAAGGAGATGATTACAGTGTTTTTTTTCCTTGCATCTGTTAATGGAATGACGTTAAACTAATTTTTCATTCCTGAAATATATCCAACTTTCTCATAAGATATCTTAGAAAAGAAATTCCTCTCTCCTTTTCTTCCTCCCCAGTGCCAAGATACAATATCAGCTTAGCACTACATTATACCAAGTTGTTGATTACTTGAGATATTTCAGATCTCACTTGGGTAGTTTCAATTTTGGTCACACGACTGAATGAGACATAACTTGTGACTGCATTTTCTAAGATGAAATGCCTTATTCTTTGGTTTACAGCTCTGATCAATACAGACATGTTGCTTCTGTTGACAGGACACTCTCCACTCCCCAACCCAAACTAGTAAGTGCTTTATTAAGTCTGTGACCATCTGGGATACCAACTTTATGACAGAGTGGCTCATTTAATGACTACAATGCATGAGCCTGGCCTTTGTTCCTGTTTTACAGGGCTCTTAACACTGAATCTCTGGGTTCTTAGACAACCAAAAATTTTAGTACTTAATAACTTCACAACTGTACCTTAATTTCAATTTTGATTTCCAAAGAGTTCTTTTTCTTGATCTCAAACTTAGTCCTGTATCTGAAATAATGTAATATAAATCCATTATGTTTAGTTTAGTTGTTTTACAGTAGAAGGATTTTCCTGGGATACCTGGTATACCCTATTGAGTGAACTGAAGATTACATTTTATATTATACAAGGTATTCAATTGTATACATGTGGTATCATATAGTATGAGATGTAATCATACAGTTTTTGTTTTTTATGTCTTAAAATACCATAAAGGCAAATTCACATGGGTTTATCAGTGAAATTATAGGAACAGTTTTATACCTATTTATCATTGTGATAGATGCTGCCCAATTACTCTCTTTAGAAGTTGTACTATGGCTCACTTGGCTAATCCTCTGCCTGAGGTGTCAGCACCCTGGGTTCTAGTCCCGGTTTGGATGCCGGATTCTGTCCTGGTTGCTCCTCTCACAGTCCTGCTCTCTGCTGTGGCCCGGGAAGGCAGTGGAGGATGGCTCAGGTGCTTGGTCCCTGCACGCGCAAGGAAGACCAGGAGGAAGCACCTGGCTCCTGGCTTTGAATCAGAGCAGCATGCCAGCCATGGCAGCCATTTGTGGGGTGAACCAACGGAAGGAAGATCTTTCTCTCTGTCTCTCTCTCTCTCTCTCTCTCTCTCTCACTGGCTAACTCTGCCTCTCAAAAAAAAAAAAAAAAAAAGATGTTGTACTATGTTAGGTTCCCAACAGCGATGTGTGAAATTACCATTTTGTCTTCATTTTGGCAAGAATATCTGTTATCAAACTTTTGATTTTTGTCAGTCATATAGGAATAGAAATGGCATATCAATTTTGGATTATTTGCAATTCTCGTGTTTCAAGGAAAGGGAAAGTTTTTAAATATGTTTAAGGATCAATCAAAGTTTCTTTTATAAATTTTACATGTGCATTTATGTCTTTACTCTTTTCATTTTCTGTTGGATTGTTGGTCACTTTCATATTAACTTGTAATTTAGTTCATTGTGATATGAGTTGCCAAAATTATTTTTCTGTTTTTGGTATTTTCTGGTTTTGTCATACTGTTTTTCTGTTTTTAGTATTTTGTTTTCAGTATTATCCCCTGTTATTGGTATTTTGACTACCTATTATTTGTTATATAGAATTATTTTAATAAAATTAAAGTTTTGTCTTTGAATTTTATGTCAATATTGGAGTAGTTTTCTTAGTTGAAGTATTATAAATTTCGCTTTTGTAATTATTTACTCATATATAAAGTTTAGAGTTACTTTTTATCCCTTACTAGATCTTACAAAACACACAGGTTCATGATATCTCTGTCTATTTCCCTCACTTGTTATGTATTTGCTATGTACCTGACTACTGTATGTGATTGATTTTAGAGTTTTAAATAAGAAGCACTCTTAGTCAACTGCTCCATTTCTATTATGTTAAATATAACTTCATGGTAATGTGTCCGGGAGGCAATAGATGAATATCTAAGTATTTGGGTTTCTGCCACCTACATGGTAGTCCTAAATGGAGTTCTTGGCTCTTGGCTTTGACCTGGCCCAAATTGGATATGTTGTAGGCATTTACACAGTTAACCAGTAGATTTCAGTAGACAAGAAATTTTCTCTCTCTCTTTCTCTCTCTCTCTCTCTCATCTCTCTCTCTCTCCATCTGTCATCTCCTTTCAAATACACAAATAAAAGGTTTTTTTTCTTAAATCAACCACCACAGAACAATAATTCCCCTTTCCTTCAACATGATTAGGATATACAACTGGCCAGCTAATAAAAAAATAAATAATATAATTTTAAAAGATATATCATTTTAAACTTGTAAATCTGAAGTATATATGATTGCACAGTCATTGAGCAACATTTTGACCAATTGCCAAGAACTTTCATTTAAACTTGAGCTTAGGTGATTAGAACTCAGTCATCTCATTGCATATACTTCATACCCTTAAGGCAACATTGATATTTTGCTGTTCAGTCTACTTTAAAATAAGTATGTGTGTTAAGTGCTCCAGATGCCAAGCACTCATAAAATTTTCAACTCTAATCATTTGTCTTTCTTTATTTTACGTCATTTAATTTATGTGTGTATTGCAGAGTAATAAACTAGCTTTGAGCACAGAGGATTACGTGGACATTTAGTAACATGTGACACAATAGAAATGAAGAGTGTTGATTAAATCAGTGACTAGGTTAAGTGTAATTAAGTACATTTCTATTACATCTGCCATGGGGAGTGATGGCTAATTCTGTGAGTTGCTTATGTGGACTTAGATTAAGACAGTTTAAATCATACCTGCCACTTTTACCTTTCTTAGAAGTGACATTTTCAATTCTTTTAGTCTCCAGATATTTAGCTTTTTAAAAGACAGATAGTAATATTGTTGAGGTATAAACACAACATGTTCTGGAAACTGTATTTAAAACAGCACTAGTCCCCCCCAAAAAAAAAATCTGGAAAAGTGGTAAAAATAAGTCTCCCCTTATACATTTGGCACCATTTGATATAGGATGAGTTTTTCTGAAATCTTTCCTGGTATTTAGCTGACCCTTAGAAAGAGATAGCCTACAAAAGTCAGCATGATTCAGGTTCCTTAATTAGAAACATCACACTACTTGGTTTCAGTTTCATCTTGAAAGCTGAGAAAATAACTCTATGGACAGCTGTAGGCCGCTGCTTCAACTAAATAAGAAACATCAGAAAACAAGTGCCCATGTCACGCATCAGAGAACCTGGTTTTGGTACCTTTCTCTGGTTCCTGACTCCAACTTTCTTCTAGAGCATACAATAGAAGGCACCAATGATGGCTCAAGTAACTGGGTTCCTGCCACCTATGTGGGAGATTTCAATTGAGTTCCTGGCTCCTGGCTTCCAATCAACTTCACCCAGACTTTTCTAGACATTTAAGGAGTGTGCTAGTAGATGAGAGCCGTGTCTTATTCTCTCTCTCTCCCAACCCTCTCTCCTCTCTCAAAGAAAACGCTTTTGTTTTAATTGACGAAATATTTACTTATCATGTAGATGTCATATAGACATAATTTTATTTAATTGTAGTTACAGCTGAAATCCTGATATCCTCTGCTTAGAGCCATTTTGCTTGCTTGGATCTCACTCTTCTATTGAGGGGATACATTCCAGGTGGGGTTTTTAGTTAATTTAAGACAGCTAATACATTATATCCATAAATATATATAATATATAATCTTTATTTTAGGGTTAATATATACATGAAATATCTGAAGGATCTGCCACCCTTATATTAATAGTGATTATATCATTGTAGTGGGATTACAGTATCAGATCACAACAATAAAGAGGGTATCACAATGAAATAACACAAATGTCTTGGTTTCCTGGTGCATAAAAAATTTATGTTTACATTACACTATAATCCCTTAAGTCTGCATTATTATTATGTGGTAAAAATATGCATATTTTTAAAAACCCTTGCTAAAATATGCACCTTATCATTCAGTGGATCGTAATTGCTTTCCTATTGGAAGGTCTTGTCTCAGGCTGATGGCTGGTAGCTGATCTGGATGGTGTAGCAGAAAGTAGGGGAGACTGTGGGAATATTGACTGACTCATTCATGAATGACTTCTGTCATTCAGAATAATATAATGCTGCTGGATAGCATTTTACCCATAGTAAACCGTCTTTCAGACTTAGTCAATCCTTTCAATGTCTGCTGCTGCTTTATCCACTAAGTTTATGCAATATTCTACATCCTTGGTTGTATTTCAACCATGTTCACAGCATCTTCACACAGAGTAGATTCCAGCTCAAGAAACCCCTGTCTTTTCTTATTGATAAAAAGTAACTCCTCATCCACTAAATTTTTTAAAGATTTTATTTATTTATTTGAGATTTAAAGTTACAGACAGAGAAAGGGAGAGACAAAGAGAAAGGTCTTCCATCTGCTGTTCACTCCTCAAGTGGCCACAACAGCCGGAGCTGAGCCGATCTGAAACCAAGAGCCAGGATCTTCCTCCAGGTCTCCCACATGCAGGGGCTCAAGCACTTGGGGCAACTTCCACTGCTTTCCCAGGCCATAAGGGGGAAACTAGATCAGAAGAAGGACAGCAGGGACACGAAGCAGCACCCATATGGGATGCTGGCACCGCAGGCAAAAGTTTGGCCAACTGTACCACAGTGCCGACCCCCCCGCCCCCGCCTTAGATGTTGATCATGATATCGCAGCAAATCAGCCGCCCCTTTAGACAGGCTTTGCTGTTTCCATGGATAGAGCAGAAACAGAATGGATTCAGTATAATTCTTAAAAGCCTTGGAATATTGAGAATAGTAAAATGAGCACTGGCTTCAACTCGAAGCCTGTAGCTTCTACTAAGTGTCTGTGATTTGAAGCTAGACTTTGACTTTTTCTCTTTGGATATGAAAATCCTGGATAGCATCTCCTTCCAACAGAAGGCTATTATCTCAGCGAGGTCTGGATAACTTGCGGCAGCTTCTGTATCCTCACTTGCTGCTTTACTTGCATTTTTGTATTATGGAGACAGCCTCATTTTTTAAACCTCATGAGCCAACCTTTGCTTGCCTCACACTTCCTTTTGCAGCTCTCTTACCTTCCTCAGTCATCATAGAATTGAAGAGGATTAGGCTCTGAATTACTCTGGATTAAGGGAATGTTGTGACTGATTTGACCTTCTATCCAGACCACTAAAACCTTCTCCGTGTCAGTGAGAAGGATGTTTTGCTTTCTCATCACGTGCATGTTCAGTGGAGTAGTGCTTTTGATTTCCTTCACAACTTGACTAGCCGTTTGGCACAGGATGCCTAGCTCTCAGCCTGTCTCAGCTGTTGACAAGTCTTCCCTTCCAAGCCTAGTCATTTTGAGCTCCTGACTTAAAGTGAGAGGACACTCACATTCCGTATCAGAGTGCTTGAGTTCAAGTCCTGACTCTGGATCCTGATCCCACTTTCCTGCTAATGTAGACCTTAGAAGGCAAGAGGTGATGGTTCAAGTAATTCAATTCCTGCTGTCTGCATGGAGACCCATATAGAGTTCCTGCCTCTTTGACTTGCCTAGTCCTGGCTGTTGTGGACATTTTGGGAGTGAACCGTTGGGTGGGAGTTCACTTTGTCTTTCTGCGAATCTCTCTCTCTCTCTCCCTTCCCTCCCCCTCTCCCTTTCCCGTTCTTTATTTTTCTCTGTCTCTCCCTCCTTCTCTCTTTCTAATAAAAGAAATGGACAGGGAGGCATATTGATTCAACTTTGCCACAAATCTTCAGTTTAGGGGCTGGCGCTGTGGCGTAGCAGGTATGGAACCACCTGCAATGTTGGCATCCCATATGGGCACCGGTTCGAGTCCCAGCTGCTCCATTTCCGATCCAGCTTTCTGCTATGGCCTGGGAAAGCAGTAGAAAATGGCCCAAGTCCTTGGGCCCCTACACTCCCATCAGAGACCCAGAAGAGGCTCCTGGCTTCGGATTGGCACAGCTCTGGCCACCGCAGCCAAATGGGGAGTCAACTAGTGGATGGAAGACCTCTCTCTCTCTCTCTCCCTCTCTCTGCCTCTAGCTCTCTCTGTGTGTAAAACTCTAACTTTCAAATAAACAAACAAATCTTTAAAAAAAAATCTTTGGGGCCGGCACTGTGGCTCACTTGGTTAATTCTCTGCCTGCGGTGCCAGCATCCCATATGAGCACCGAGTTCTAGTCCCGGTTGCTCCTCTTCCAGTCCAGCTCTCTGCTGTGGCCTGGGAAGGCAGTGGAGGATGGCCCAGGTGCTTGGGCCCCTACACCCATATGGAAAACCAGGAAGAAGCACCTGGCTCCTGCTTTCAGATCGTAGTGGCCTTTTGGGGAGTGAACCAATGGAGGGAAGACCTTTCTCTCTCTGTCTCTCTCTCTCTCTCTCTCTGTCTATAACTCTACCTGTCAACAAAAAAATAAAAATTAAAATTAAAAAATATAAATCTTCAGGTTGTAAAACACATATCACTTGTGAAGCACAATAAAACAAAGTGCAGTACAATGAGGTTTGCCTGTACAAATGAATTTGAATGATTTGTTTCTGTTCTCTAATTTTCTTTTTAAACAAATTCATATCACATGTTTAATAAAGAAAAAATTAGTGGAAATTATGTGGGTGAAAAAGAGAATTCTCATGAGTCAACATTTCAAGTAGCTTTAAAAGACGGATCAGGGAAAATGTCAAGTACCCAGCTGTGTTTATTTTACAAATAAAAAAAAAAAAGAAGGTGTAAAGGGAGATAAGAAGAAAATTAATAGAACAACCACACCTAAGAACTCCTTAAATATTTGAAATATGACTACAGTCTGTGAAAACTTGTCATGCTTATGAATACACATTAAGTTTTTAGTGTCCAGTGAATGTACAAGACACTTTATTCTTTTGGAGCTGATTTTTTTACAAGTCAAAGGAGGCTTCTCTTCTGTCAGTATTTCCATTCTCATTTGTGAACTTCTTCCAATTCACATGCTCCTTTCTGCATAAATTATTACTATGGTGACTCTTGTGCTGTAATTGTACATCCTAAAGAAGTCTCCATTTGTTCTTTGATTAGATCTTTCCCACTTTGTAGTAAGTAGATCACTTTTTAATTTGAAAGGCAGAGTTATAGACAGACAGAGAAAGAGATCTTCCATCTGCTGGTTCATTCCCCAAATGGCCACAGCGACCAGAGCTGGCCAGACAGGAGCACAAGGACTTGGGCCATCCTGCACTGATTTCCCAGGCACATTAGCAGGGAGCTGGATTGTAAGCAGAGCATCCAGGACTTGAAACAACACCCACATGTCAGCACTACAGCCCAGAGCTTTAACCTGCTGCACCACAGTGCTGGCCCTGTCATAAATCACTTTTAAGATAAAAGTTTGCTGCTGCTTATAAGAAAAACAAAAACAAAACAAAACAAAATGCACACAAAAAAATGCTGTGGAAGGTAACTGGTGAAGTAAAGAAAGAAATGAATGCCAAACTAGTTTATTTAAAACACAATCAATGGTGCTATGAACATGAATAACTGTAGTCCACTTACACTCCTTGCAAAGAAATGTTACACCTATTATCAAACTATGTAATACTTTGATGTTATTAAACATAGATTTTTACATTATAAAGAGCATTTGTTTCTTTTGAATATTTAAAAGATAAATTCAGGAATCAGCAATAGGGCACAGGAGGTTAAGTCACTGCTTGAGGCCCCAACATCCCATATCAGCGCTCCAGTTCAAGTCCCAGCTACTCTGCTTCCAAACCAGCTTCTTGCTAATGCTCCTGGGATGGCAACATCAAATGACCCAAGTACTTTGGCCGCTGTGGGAGAACATGACGAAGCTCGGTTTGGCTTGGCCCAGACCCTGCTGTAGCAGCTATTTGGACAGTGAATTAAATTAGCAGATAGAAGATTCTCTCTCTCTCTCTCTCTCTCTCTCCCTCTCTCCCTTTATCTTTGATGCTCTGCATTTCAACTAAATTGCAAAGTAAATCTTCTTAAAAAAAAGAAAAAGTCACACCATAATAATTTTTTGGTCTAAACAATAAAAATTTTATTGTTTTTAAATTTTTTTTGACTTTTTTTTTATTTAGTAAATATAAATTTCCAAAGTACAGTTTATGGATTACAATGGCTTCCCCCCCCCCATAATTTCCCTCCCGCTCCCTCTCCCATTCCATTCACATCAAGATTCATTTTCAATTATCTTCATATACAGAAGATCGACTTAGTATATATTATGTAATGATTTCATCAGTTTGCACCCACACAGAGACACAAAGTGTAAAATACTGTTTCAGTACTAGTTATAGCATTACTTCACATTGGACAATACATTAAGGACAGATCCCACATGAGAAGTAAGTACACAGGGACTCCTGTTGTTGACTTAACAATTTGACACTCTTGTTTATGACATCAGTAATCACCCTAGGCTCTAGTCATGAGTTGCCAAGGCTATGGAAGCCTTTTGAGTTTGCCGACTTCGATGTTATTCAGACAGCGTCATAGTCAAAGTGGAAGTTCTCTCCTCCCTTCAGAGAAAGGTACCTCCTTCTTTGACGGCCCTGTTCTTTCCACTGGGATCTTGCTTGTGGAGATCTTTCATTTAGGTCTTCTTTTTTTTCCCAGAGTTTTTTGGCTTTCCATGCCTAAAATACTCTCATGGGCTCTTCAGCTGGATATGAATGCCTTAAGGGCTAATTCTGAGGCCAGAGTGCTATTTAGGACATCTGACATTCTATGAGTCTGCTGTGTATCCCCAATCCCATGTTGGATCCTTCTCTCCCTTTTTGATTCTATCAGCTAGTATTAGCAGACACTAGACTTGTTTGTGTGATCCCTTTGACTCTTAGACCTATCAGTGTGATCAATTGTGAACAGAAATTGATCACTGGGACTACTGAGATGGCATTGGTACATGCCACCTTGATGGGATTGTATTGGAATCCCCTGGCATGTTTCTAACTCCACCATTTGGTAGCAAGTCGGCTTGAGCATGTCCCAAATGGTACATCTCCTCTCTCTCTTATTCCCACTCTAATATTTAACAGGGATCACTTTTCAGTTAAAATTTAAACACCTAAGAATAATTGTGTGTTAATCACAGAGTTCAACCAACAGTACTAGAAGAAAAAAACAAAGAAAAAATACTAAAATGGATAAAGTATTACATTGTATATCAACAGTCAGGACAAGAGCTGATCAAGTCACTGTTTCTCATAATGTCCATTTCACTTCAACAGGTTTCCCCTTTGGTGCTCAGTTAGTTGTCGCCGATCAGGGAGAACATATGATATTTGTCCCTTTGGGACTAGCTTAATTCACTCAGCATGTTCTCCAGATTCCTCCATCTTGTTGCAAATGACCAGATTTCATTGTTTTTGACTGCTGTATAGTATTCTATAGAGTACATGTCCCATAATTTCTTTATCCAGTCTACTGTTGATGGGCACTTGGGTTGGTTCCAGGTCTTAGCTATTGTGAATTGAGCTGCAATAAACATTAATGTGCAGACAGCATGTTTATTTGCCAATTTCATTTCCTTTTTGGTAAATTCCAAGGAATGGGATGGCTGGATTGAATGGTAGGGTTATATTCAGGTTTCTGAGCAATCTCCAGACTGTCTTCCATAGTGGCTTGACCAGTTTGCATTCCCACCAACAGTGGGTTAGTGTCCCTTTTCCCCCACATCCTCTCCAGCATCTATTGTTGGTAGATTTCTGTATGTGAGCCATTCTAACTGTGGTGAGGTGAAACCTCATTGTGGTTTTGATCTGCATTTCCCTGATTGCTAGTGATCTTGAACATTTTTTCATGTGCCTGTTGGCCATTTGGATTTCCTCTTTTGAAAAATGTCTATTGAGGTCCTTGGCCCATCTCTTATGTGGGTTGTTTGTTTTGATGTTGTGGAGTTTCTTGATTTCTTTGTAGATTCTGGTTATCAACCCTTTATCTGTTGCATAGTTTGCAAATATTTTTCCCATTCTGCCAGTTGCCTCTTCACTTTCCTGTTTCTTTTGCAGTACAGAAACTTCTCAATTTGATGCAATCCCCAAAAAAAGTGACCAATATAGACACGAGTTTCTCTCTCTCCACTCACCTCTCAAAGGCGAACAAGACAAAGAGCAGGCACCATCTTGTACATACGTCATAAGCAGGGTGACCTCAGGTCTGCCCCGGCCCTGAGCCTAGCAGAAAAACCTGACTCTGGGTTGGGGGGAGGGTGAATTAACAGGAGATTAGGATCTAGTGAATGTGTGGTGCTACTGAACTGAGACTGTGAAAAAAGAGACGGTGGGGGAGAGAACTCACAGAATTCACATGAGTACTCTCCAGAGATGCTACAATTCAGTAACCTTGGCAACCCAATGGGAGACTGCAGGGCAATTTGAGCCCACACTGAGGGCAGAACAGATTCCCTGTGTGGTCCTTGGGAAAGAGCTTCCGATCTCTGGCTCCTGTGGGTATATCATTTGCCTGCTAACTACCTCCAATTCCACTCAACTGTTCGGAATTACTTCCCTTTTGAATCAAAAAAAGAAAGAAAGAAAGAAAGAGAGAGAGAGAGAGAGAGAGAGAGAGAGAGATTAACCACGCCTAACCTGGGGGTATCACCTTTGGCACACCCTTAACCCTGAGGAACCAAACAGAGCTCTCAGGCCACACCCATCTCAAGCCTCTAAGGCTCCATCAAAAGAAGACAGTCCACTTAATACAGTCATAGTATAAAAAGAAAAAACACCACAGCGAGGGAAGAATAATCCAAAGAATATCTCCACAATGCCAAGCAACAAATGTAGAAACCAAGGAAACAAGAACAAGGAAGACATTATGACACCCCCAAATGAACAAGACACTCCAATTCAAGATTATGAAGATGATGAGATGGAAGAAATGCAAGATACGGATTTCAAAAAATTTATGATAAGAACAATTAGAAGTTTTCAAAAACAAATGCTTGAGCTATGGAATTCCTTACTGGACAGGATAGAAAATCTCCTTCAAGAAAATGAAATCTTAAGGAGGAATCAAAATGAAACCCAGAAACTAGTAGAACAGGAAAGTGTGATAGTGAAGAGAAATCAAAATGAAATGAAGAACTCAATAGATCAAATGACAAACACATTAGAGAGCCTTAAAAACAGAATCAGTGAAACAGAAGAGAGAATATCGGACTTAGAAGACAGAGCACAGGAAAGTATACAGTCAAACCAAAGAAAAGAAGAGGAAATTAGAAATCTAAAAAATATTGTTGGGAATCTACAGGATACTATTAAAAAACTCAAAATTCGGGTTCTAGGAGTTCCTGAAGGTATGGAGAGAGAGAGAAAGGATTAGAAGCCTTTTTAGTGAGATAATTGCAGAGAACTTCCTGGGTTTGGAGAGGGACAGAGACATCCTAGTACAGGAAGCTCATAGAACCCCTAGTAAACATGACCAATAGAGATCCTCATAATAAATTTTTTACATTAGCAAATGACTTCATTAAATGTACCCTAGAAGAGAACCCAAATATATAATAAACTGGTTAAGTAACTATTCTATTATATTTTGAGTGCTCCATTATGATACACTAAGAATTCACCATGGGGGCCAGCACAGTGGCAAAGCAGATAAAGCCACCACCTGCAGTACTGGCATCCCATATGGGCTCTGGTCCAAGTTCCTGCTGCTCCACTCTGATCCAGCTCTCTGCTATGGCCTGGGAAAGCAGTAGAAGATGACCCAAGTCCTTGGGCCCCTGCACCTGTGTGGGAAACCCAGAAGAAGCTCCTGGCTCCTGGCTCCTGACTATAGATTGGCACAGCTCTGGCCATTGCAGTCATCTGGGGAGTGAGCCAGTGAATGGAAGACCTCTTCATCTCTCTGTCTTTGCCTCTCTGTAGCTCTGCCTTCAAATCAAATAAATAGATGAATCTTTAAAAAAAAAGAATTCACCATAATCTAGTCTGTCCCTTTGCCATCTGGTTTAAACTGCATATGTGCCCAACTCCTAAAGTAAAAAACATCAGGTTGATATTTATAATAAGTTCAATGTTCTAAAAGTTATCCAAAAATGTATTTACCTTTGCTTTCCTCATTTTCTGTTGAATGAGTTTATATTAAAATGACCTTCCACTAACAAGGAGAAGGTTCAAAAATTACAAACCTCTGTACAAATTAGCATAGAATTAAGCCTGAAATTGATGAGATTCCAAGAAATATGGCTGCCAGGACATTCATTGTTCTGAAGGCCTGTTTTCAATTCTTCTGCCAGAGGACACTAGTAACTTAACAGATTAAAGATTTCAGACTGTCTTGGAATAAACAATTTCAAAACCAAAAGAATACATAAAAGGACATAATATTCTCCCAATTTCAAAGATATTTAAATGTGTTTACACATTTAGTTGGATTAATAAAAGGCTTTGAGTAAATAATTATATTGACAAAAACTATGTTTTTTTTCTAAAGTTTGGATAAACATTAGTCTCACTCATTATGAAATCAGACAAGACCCCCTAAAATTTATACTGAAACATGGCCCCTTAAAGTTCCATAGAAATGCTATCCAGGGTGCCACATGAGCTACTGGAAATTGGGGTGCCTTACGATTTCACCTTGGGCTTATTACTAAATCCCTGATGTTAATAAGCCCAAGAGGGTTCTTGCCTAATATTTAGAGAAGAATTCTAAATACCAGCACAGATAAATGAGGCAGCATGGTACGTTTTAAACTTTTATTTAGTGCAAGATGTATCTAGGAAAGTGAAGGCTTTAGTTCAGGTAGGAGAGAGGGGAAAGTCTGGAAACTAGGGTAGCGTCCATACCATTCAGAGAGCAGGCCAGAGCCACATGCAGCAAGCACCTTGAGCTACTATCCACTGCTTATCACCGGCAGCACCGCAGAGGCCGAGAGAGCTTTTGCAACACTCCCTGCCTTTTTATGTATTTTCCACAGGGGAGTGGCTTGTGGCCAGGTGGGTGCTCAGGTATGGTCAGGTAGAGCCTGATGTCACATGGGGGCGTGGTGGGGGTATCTGGTAGAGTGTAAGGTCACACAGAGGGAAGGTGAAGGTATCAGGTTGGGCGTGAAGTCACACAGGGGTGTGGTGAAGGCGTGGTCTTCCAGCTCACAAATCTAACCAATTTTAGCCTGTATGCCTGCCTGCTTCATTCCCCCCTCAGAGACTCCAGACTTTAATCTTAAAGGGATGTTGATGGGCATGGAGTCACCATCTTCTGTAGCTACTTCCTGCTGAATGCGGGCTCAGACCCTGCCTGTTCTCGGTCCGAAGTCTCTGCCTATCTCATCTAATGAGTTTGTTTCACTGAAAGAGCTGGGGCTCTTTCAGTCACTGCCATCCTCCATGTCCCCTGCATGGTCATCACTATTCTCAGAAGCTGTTGGGTTCTGAAACATACAAGTTTGTCAATCACCATGAGCAAGATTGGAATAGCCCCAAGTGCTACTGGTGTGCCCCTTAAGATAGAAAAAATTTGTCTAGCCATCTCCCAGACAGTAGGTGGTGAGAGATTTCCTTTATGCAAACTATAAAACCATTTAGCTTGAGCATAGAGGGCTTTGATGTCCTTTTCTGAGAACATACTATTATTTGAGTAAAGGTGGCAGATCCCGTTGAGCACTGCACACATGCCCCCTTGTTCTATTAACATGAACTCTAGGGCCTGTCTGTTGTCCATAACTACACTGGACAGGGAGTCTACTGAAATCAGAGCCTGCTGCAGAAGACGTCCTGAAGTGTAGGCCAGATTACCCATAGCTAAGGTCAGGTTCTTAAAGTCTCGGTTTTGAAAAACTCTTCTGAGCTGTCCTTCTTTGTCGCTGAGGAACCCACCAAAGGGTTCTTCTGCCAATAATAGCACCCAGAAAGGACTAAGAGAGATATGTACATCAGGTGGGCACTGAATTGTAGAATTTTGTTGTGGCTAGAACAAGAGTTCTACTTATCTTTCTGCCTTTTGAAGAGGTATTTTAGATCTTCAATTGGCTCACAGGAATAAGCCGAAGTAGCTGTTGGATCCACCTGTGGAGACTCAAGAGGTAGAGGTTTAATCCTTGACAAATGTACCCAGCTTGGGACTCCCTGTAATTTTACTGACGTAGGAGTGCTCAGCAGTACCCGGTAGGGCCCCTTCCACTGGGGCTGTAACTGGTCGGAGGGAGACCCTTCCTTCCAGGTCTTTAATAAGACCAAGTCCCCTGGGGAGACAGGCTGCTCATGAGCCTCAGGATCTGGCGCCAGAAGAATCTTGTTGCCATACTGTACTAGAGCCTTCTGTATCTGGCCTAAGTTGATAATGTACTTTATTTGACCTTGCACCTCTGAGTCAAAGAGAATATCAGAGGTGAAAAAAGGCCTTCCATAGAGCATCTCATAGGGGCTAAGCTTTAAGGCAGTTTGGGGTGCTATTCTCATCCTGAGAACAGCAATCAGCAATAGTTTAAGCCACGTTTCTGAGGTCTCCTGGCAAAGTTTGGCCAGAATCCTTTTAAGGCTGTGATTAGCCTTTTCAGCTTTACCTGATGACTGAGGCCTCCAAGAAATATGGAGGTGGTAAGAAATTCCTAAAGCAGTGGCTACCTGCTGGGTTATTTTAGATATAAATGAAGGTCCATTGTCACTCTGGAGTGACCGTGGAAGTCCAAAGCATGGCACGATGTCTTTCAACAAGGCTTTAGACACCTCGTGTGTCTTTTCTGTTCAGGTCAGAAAGGCCTCTATCCATCCTGTAAAGGTATCAGTAAAGACTAGAAGGTACCTATAATTGCTTGTTGGGGGCATATTGGTAAAATCAACCTGCCAATCTTCACCTGGGTATGTTCTCCTCCCCTGTACAGGAGTCAACAGGGGAGGTGGCCTTACGTGGCCAGGGTTATTTTGTAAACATAGTGGGCAAGAGCAAGTCACTTCCTTTATGACCCTTTAGTCCCTTTCCCCCAAAAGCTCGGGAGACCAATTGTGTTAAGGCATCTCTTCCCAAGTGGGTAGAGTTGTGTATCTCCTTAATAATTTTCCATTGAGTGGCCATCGGTAGCATATTTTATGATTTAGCATCCACCATCCATTTGCATTTTTAGTATAGCCTCGCTGTTGGGCCCATTCATTCTCAGGCTCCATATAGTGAGGTTCCTTAGCCACTTCCACAGACTGAGGTATAAGGACCATTTCCAGCTTCTCCTGTGTAGCTGCTCTTTTTGCTGCTCTATCTGCTAACGCATTTCCCTGGTTAACATAGCTATCTCCCTTCTGATGTCCCTTGCAGTGGATGACGGCCACTTCTAAAGGCTCCAGTACTGCCTGAAGTAGAGCCAGTATCTCTTTTCCATATTTAACAGGGGAATTCTTTGCAGTCATTAAGCCCCTTTCTTTCCAGATTGCTGCGTGTGCATGCAATACAAGGAAAGCATATCTGGAATCCGTATATATATTAACTCGCTGGCCTTTTCCCAGTTGTAAAGCCCTAGTCAATGCAATAAGTTCTGCCTTTGGGGCTGAAGTATTGTGTGGTAGTGCTTGGGATTCTATAGTCTGAGTAAGATCCACTACAGCATAGCGTGCTTTTCTAACTCCTTCCTTCATGTAGCTGCTGCCATCAGTAAACCATTTAACATCTGGATTTTCCAGGGGCTCATCTCGTATGTCTGGCCTACTAGAGTACACCTGTTCTATAGTTTCTACACAGGAATGGGTCAACTCTCCATTGTTGTCAGCTGGCAACAAACTTGCTGGGCTGAGGACCTGACACACTTTAATGATTATCTCAGGTGAGTCTAACAATAGGGCTTGGTATCTAGTGAGGCACCCTCCTGTCAGCCATTGGTGTCCTTTAATTTCTAAGACCCCTTGCACTTGGTGTGGAGTCTGAACTTCAAGAGGTTGGCCTAAAGTCAGTTTGGTGGCTTCCTCCACCAACAGTGCCATAGCAGCGACTGCCCTTAGACATGCAGGCCATCCAGTTGCTACCGAATCTAACTGTTTTGAAAAGTAGGCTACTGGCCGTGGGAGAAGACCAATTTTTGGGTCAGTACTCCCAAAGCCACTCCTTGTGTCGCTCCCCGTCTTCGTGGAGGAACGACACAGGACCCTGCGCTGTTCTTTTGTCTGCTCGGCCCTCCCTGGGTTTGCTGCTGGTTCTTCCCGGGTTGGCTACCGTCCCTTCCACCTCCGTGGAAGGGCGGTTCCCCCTGCCACTTTCCCCACTTCTGCGGGGGAGCGGCACACCGCCGGCCGGCTCTCTCGGGGGCTGCACAGGTGTTCCTTCAGATAGATGTTCCTGGTGCATGCTGTCTCTCTCCTCCTTTATAGTCCTCTTCCACCAATCCCAACTCTGCTACCCACACGCCGAGTACGCTGCTCTCCTCCAATCAGGAGCAGGTCCTACAGTTTATTGGTTGAACTGGAGGCAGCTGTGTAGAAGCTGTTTCCTCCTCTCCCAGCACCATATTGTGGGAGAGCAGATGCATAGAATAAGTCTTAATTCCAGTAACTTAGTCTAGTCCGAGTTGCTCCCAGTTGCTCCCCACATCCTTGTTTTTCTGCTATGAACAGGGTAAATGGCTTGCTGAAATTAGGAATCCCTAGTGCTGAGGCTTCCATTAAAAGCTCTTTAATTCTTTGGAATGACTTCTGTAACTCTCCCATCCAGTAGAGTGGGTCTGTATCAGGGCCCTTCAAGGCCTCATACAAGCGTTTGGCTATCAACCCGAATCCTGGGATCCATATCCTACAGAATCCTGCCACCCCTAAAAATGCCCTGAGTTGCTTCTTTGTCTGTGGTGGCCCTATACATAGAATAGCTTCTTTTCTTTTGACTGAGAGAGTCCTTTTCCTTGGAGCTAGGATGTACCCAGGTAGTCTACCTCTTGTTTGGAAATTTGGGCCTTTGCTGGGGAAACTTTGTACCCCCGCTTAGCTAGGAAGTTTAAAACCTGGATGGTGTTTTCATCCGAGTCCTCTTTAGAGGGACTACAAATGAGAATATCATCCACATACTGTAAAATCGCCCCATTCTTTAGTTGCACTTCCCTGAGCTCTTTTGCAAGTGCATTACCAAACAGATGAGGGCTATCCCGGTATCCCTGGGGGAGAACAGTCCACGTATACTGCTGAGTTACCCTGGAGGCTGGGTCAGTCCATTCAAAGGCAAATAAAAACTGGGATTCTGAGCTTAGTGGAATACAAAAGAAAGCATCCTTTAGGTCCAGTACTGTATACCAAGGGGTTCCCTCAGGTATTTGTGTCAATATCGTATAAGGATTTGGCACAATGGGATAGATTGGAATCACTGCCTCAATAATGGCTCTGAGGTCTTGAACCATCCTTCAAGACTGGCAGGATTGGGGTGTTACAAGGGGATTGACAAGGCACCAGAAGTCCATGTTTGAGAAACTTTTTAATTCAGGGCTGGAGTCCCTTTCTAGCTTCTGGTTTCATTGGGTATGGCGTTGATGAGGAAACACATTCTTATCCTTTAAGAGAACCTTGACGAGTGTGGCCTTTATGGCTCACCTGGGAATTCCTTGATCCCAAACCTGGGGATCTATTCTTTCCTTTATTTCAGTAGGGATATTATCTAGACTAGGACTTGCTTCGGCGGTTGCCAGCATCATGATGAATGTCTTGGGTGTCTGAGAAGTTAACCTTAAAGAGGCTCCAAGGGATGACAGTAAGTCCCGTCCGAGTAAGGGGGTTGGGCACTCTGTCATAACTAGGAACTGGTGTGCAACCAGCACATCTTCTATCTGACACACCAGGGGTAAGGTGAATCTCCGGGATCAAGGCTTCCCATTGACCCCACAACAGTACAGCTCTTAAGGGAAAGTGGTCCAGCATGGGAAGTGAGCACAGAGTAAGTGGCTCCTGTGTCAATTAAAAAATTAACACGCTTACCTGCAACCTCAATGGTCACCCGGGGCTCTTGGTGCGAGATGTTAATCTCCTCAGGAGCTTCAAGGTCCCCAGGCCCCTTCACTGTTCAGAGGAAGCCATAAGTGGAGCGGTAGACCCCCTCTCCCTTCGGAGAAGAGGACAGTTCTTTCTCCAATGGCCGATCTCATTGCACTGGGAGCATGCCCTGGGAGGGGGCCTGGGAAGAAGACAGTCCTTCCTCAGGTGTCCTTGCCGGCCACATCTATAGCACCTCCCTGTCTGTACAGGGCTTCCCCTGGGCTGACCCCGAGGTTGTGGTGAGTACGGTTCAGCCATTGCCATCTGATGAGCCTGTGGTCCAGCCTGCTCCCCATGCTGGGGAACTCTCTCTTCCGCCTTAATCCTATTGTTAAACACTTGAAATGCCACTTCCAACAATTGGCTTATAGGGGTTTGAGACCCCATGGCCAATTCTTGAAGTTTTTTCCTAATATCTGAGGTTGACTGTGACACAAAATAGGTGCTGAGGTATACCCATCCCTCCGGAGATTCAGGGTCTATATTTGTATATCTCCTTACTGCTTCTACCAGTTGTCCCTGGAACATAGCTGGATTCTCATTTGGACCTTGCACCACCTCTTTGATCTTTTCGTAATCTACTGATTTTACACCACATCTTCTCATCCCTGCTAGCAAGCATGCAACCATGTAGTCTCGGAGCTGTGAGCTTAATTCCCCTTTTTGATGACACCACTCTGGTGCATCATGTGGGACTGCTAAGGCCGCCACAACAAAGTTGTCCGAATACTGGACTGACATCTCATGTGCATGTCTTTGAGCTTCTATCCAGATACACAGTTTCTCTTCAGCCATGCAACAGGTAGTTAAGATGAGGTGAATATCGTTCCAGTTAAGATCATAAGCTAAGGTTATGGCCTGGAACTCATCAGTGAACCTAGAGGGATCTTCTGAAAACTTTCCCATTTTTTCCTTACAAACAGCAAAATCAGATAGGGTAAAGGATACATGAACTCTAATCGTCCCTGTTCTACTGACAACCTCTCTCAGGGGATAGAGTGATTCTCCTGTCAGCTGGAAGGGGGCTCCACTCTGGGTGATCCCAACCGGGCTACTCACTGGTTTGGCAGAGTACAAAGGGTTAAAGGGAGGGGGTCTTGGGGCAGTAGGCATCAGGTTAGGCTTAGAAGGGGACCCAGCATCCTTCTGGAGTGAACCTGATGCTGTTACAGATTGAGACTGTGGGCTCACTGGTAATGGGTCATGTATGCCTGCCTGCTTCAATTGTATCTAGAACCATTATTTAGAGCTACTTTATGTTGTTAGGGAAATTTTTAAAATTTCATGGTCATATGATTACATTCTTGAAAAACAAACATACCTAATTCTGAGATATGAATATTTTTTAAATAAAGAGGATTAATTTTGAGCTTAAAATAGGGAAATATGCTCAAGTTCAGCTATTCTGCACATCCAGGTGTGGTTCAGAATATCAAAAACAGTGCAGCTAACTCAGAATCCTTGATTTTATGACCTCTTGTTTGGTTTTTTGCTGACTCACTTAAAAGCACAACAAAGCCTTATGTTATGTTTTAACTTAGTTTGATAGCTTTAGCAGTAAGTAGGGGGACATGCTGTACTATTGAGGCTCTCTGAGCTCTCAATAGTGGAAAACAAAGATAGCTAAATATCTGGCCACAAAAGTGTTGCAGCTTGAGAATAATACAAAATGTTTGCTTTGTTAAATTTGTCCATATGTCTGGAATTAAATGGCTTTCCTTCTGCCCTATCTCCATGAAATCTGCAGCATATCACCTGTTCTAGGTTTTGAAATCTTTTTTCAATTATCAGTTAGCAAGCAATTCTTCAATTTTAAATCTTGAAGAAACCTGAAAGGTAATCTGGTATCCTCCCTCAATCTGTGGATAGAAACGAATGCCCTGGGAAGAGCACACCATTTCATTCTGTGCTCTGAATCAAGACTCTTTCGTACTAAAATCTGATATGGCCGGCGCCGCGGCTCACTAGGCTAATCCTCCGCCTTGCGGCGTGGGCACACCAGGTTCTAGTCCCAGTCGGGGCGCCGGATTCTGTCCCGGTTGCCCCTCTTCCAGGCCAGCTCTCTGCTGTGGCCAGGGAGTGCAGTGGAGGATGGCCCAGGTGCTTGGGCCCTGCACCCCATGGGAGACCAGGAAAAGCACCTGGCTCCTGGCTCCTGCCATCGGATCAGCGCGGTGCGCCGGCCGCAGCACGCCGGCCGCGGCGGCCATTGGAGGGTGAACCAACGGCAAAAGGAAGACCTTTCTCTCTGTCTCTCTCTCTCACTGTCCACTCTGCCTGTCAAAAAATAAAAATAAAAAAAAATCTGATACACTAACTCTTAGTCATTTGTTCAGTAATAAAGAATTTAAAATGGTCCCTGTAAGCACTGTCACAAGGATGAATATTCAGATCAGGGGAGGCACAGTTAGCCAGCCCAGTAGCCATGCCCAGCCACATTCCCCAATCGTTACATATCTCGCTTCATGATGAAAGGGGGGCTGTGATTCAGACCAGTTAACATTGTGGAGAAATGTTGTGTTCAACTCCCTGTGTTGGCAGCTCTACACAGCACTTCCCAAGTAGAAACAATATGGGAGTCACAAATCAAATTTCAAATTCCTAATAGTTTCATTTTAAAAAAGAAAAGGGAAACAAGTGAAAATATGTCTTCATGTATACTTTATGTAGCCCAATACATCCAAAATACTATTACATTTACTTCAACATAAAATCAAAAATTTGAATGAGGGCCCAGCCTTGTGGTGAAGTGGAGTAAGCTGCCACTTTTTTTCCACAGCTGCATCTCGTATCAGAGCACCAGTTTGAATCCCAGCTACTCTACTTCTGATCCATCTCCCTGCTAATGCACCTTGGAAAGCAGCAGAAGATGGTCCAAATTCTCAGGCCCCTAGCACTTATGTGGGACACCCAGATGGAGTTCCTGGTTACTAGCTTTGGCCTTGCCCATATCTGGCCATTACAGCCATTTGGAAAGTGAACCAATGGACAGAAGGTTGTTTTTCTCTCACTTCCATTCTTTCAAAATAAAGAAAGAAATTTTTAAAATTTATGAATGAAATATTGTATATTCTTTTTTGACATACCATTTTCAAATTCCAGTGGTCCTTGACATTTGCAGCTCATCTCAGTGGGACAAGTCACATACCAAATGTTCAGTATCCTCCTGTGTGTAGGAGCTAGTGTCTTGGATGGTGAAGTTCAACACAACTTCTCCTCCTCTTAACTACACTGACTCTAAATAAAAGAGAAATGATTAAATAATTATGAAATTTAAGAATAGTTTAGCATTATAAGTACAACTTATTTGTTAGATTTTATGTTAGGTCACTTAGCCTTTTCACAAAATATGTTTGGTTGGTGCATAAAATTTTGAAATCCATACATATGAAGGATCTTCAAAGAACTGATATGGGATGAAGGCATCCCTGGTAACATCTTAAATGTTGTGCTAAGTATATGCTCCAGATAATTAAAATCTGTCTCCTTTTTTGTAATTAGTTGTTCATATTAAATCTTATTATTCACTGTACCTCCGCTTGTGCTGGTAATGAGGGGATGCAATAAGAAAAGAGAAATTTATGTTCAGCACATCTCTGTCAATAGAGTTTCCAGCTCTCCTCTTTAGACTAGCACCACTGCTCTTGGGTGCCACAGTGTGGCCAGGGCTCATTCCTGTTGGATTCTACTTATTCTCTGGTCTTTTGGGATTTTGATGGACTTTGTTTGACCGTGTTTTGTACTACAATTCTTGTCCTCCCCCTCAGCTCCCAGTGGACAGTCCACCACATCGGGTTTTCTCATTGTTCTTATCAGTGCTATCTTGGGCTGTCAGCAAAGATACCTGAAGTCCCAGCTGTCCGGGGCACTCTCCATTTACAGGACTCCCTGGCTCCTTGCCACTTTACTCTGTGGATGAGCAGACTGATTCTAGGGGATGTTGCTGTCTTCTCCATACCCTGCATCCCAGTTAACAGCAGCACTAACTTCTTTTTTAAGGCTAAAGGGCTTTGTGACAAGAATCATTTGTTTCATACATAGTGGTGGAACAACTCCTACATCACAAATGTGCAGGAAACAGAAACAAAACCATTCAAAAAAATGACCTAAATGAATGATCTCTATGAGTGAGATCCCAGCAGAGAGAACGGGCCATCAAAAAAGGAGGTACCTTTCTCTGAAGGGAGGAGAGAACTTCCACTTTGATTATGGCCTTGTCTAAATAAGATCAGAGTTTGTGAACTTAAGAGGCTTCTATAGCCTTGGCAACTCACGACCAAGAGCCTTGGGTGATTACTGACGCCATAAACAAGAGTGTCAATTGTTAAGTCAACAATAGGAGTTACTGTGCACTTACTCCCCACGTAGGATCTCTGACCTTAATGTGTTGTACTATGAGAATTAACAGTAAAACTAGTATTCAAACAATACTTTATACTTTGTGTTTCTGTGTGGGTGCAATCTGTTGAAATCTTTACTTAGTATATACTAAGTTGATCTTCTATATATAAAGATAGTTAAAAATGAATCTTAATGAGGGGTGGGATGGGAGAGGGAGTAAGAGATGGGATGCTTGCAGGTGGGAGGGAGGTTATGGGGAGAAAAACAGCTATAATCCAAAAGCTGTACTTTTGAAATTTAAATTTATTAAATAAAAGTTTATAAAAAAAGAAACAAAGCCATTATCCCCATTAACTGTATTCAATGAGAAAAAGAGAAATGGCCTCTTATGCCCTCTTCAATTTCAATGCAAAATACTTTGGTCAGCAAATTAAAAATTTTAGTAGGGGCCGACGCTGTGGCGCAGTGAGTTAATGCCCTGGCCTGAAGCACCGGTATCCCATATGGGTGACAGTTCAAGACCCGGCTGCTCCACTTCCTGTCCAGCTCTCTGCTGTGGCCTGGGAAAGCAGTAGAAGATGGCCCAAGCCTTGGGCCTCTGCACCTGCGTGGGAGACCCAGAGGAAGCTCCTGGCTCCTGGTTTCAGATCAGCAAAGCTCCGGCCGTTGTGGGCAATTGGGGAGTGAACCATCGGATAAAAGATCTCTCTCTCTCTCTCTCTCTCTCTCTGCCTCTGCTTTCTCTGTGTAACTCTGACTTTCAAGTAAAATAAATAAATCTTTTAAAAAATTTTTTAAAAAGAATTTTAGTAATTAAATTCAAGAGACCACACCAATACTTTACATGCTCTGTTTCCTAAGGATTTGGAAAGGGAGGATGTTCTAGAGTCAACTAGACACTATCACCATCAACTTTAGAGATGATGATGATGATTATTATACCCATTTTATAGGTGAGAAGTGTGAAGCTTTGAGAATCATTATTCTTGCTCAAGATTTTATGAAAGACAGACTGTTTTGAATTATGACAATAATTGAAAGCACCTGGACATTGGTTCATATTATAAGTGTCCATGGTATTCATTCAAACTCAATTTTTATAAAGGAAATGAATTTTTAGAACATTAACCAAAATTAAGTAACAATTGCTTCAAAGTAGCTGTAGATCCAACTACTTATGTGTATTCAAGGTCACATGCTGTCAACAACCAATGCCAGAGAAGATGGGTTCCAAATTAAAATGAGATGAAGCCAAATTGGATAAGCTCCACAAATGAAATGAAGCAGATTTCTTTAGTGCCAAGAGGTGTGGCAGTCTTCTCAGGGGTGATTATTTCTCCTTCCTGTATTTCTCATTTCGTTCTATAACATGTAACCTTATAAATACCTGAGTAAATGCTCCCTTGCCCAGGTGCAACATGTTCCTGGAAAATACATGAGTGACACAATTCACCAAACATTGAGACTTAGGCAAGATGCATATCATGGACGTATTACTTCGCTTCATCTCTGTTATCCGCTGCTGTCCTAGGCACATTAACAGGGAGCTGTGTTGACAGTGAACAGTAGGCACTTGAACCCGTGTTCCATTATGAGTTGCCAGCATTGCAAATTATTCAATTCTTATATTCTTAAAGTGAGCATATGCCAAATAGATATGCAGTTATGTGATATATCCCAAAATGAAAAAAAAAATTGATTTGTTGTGTGCAGAGATGTTACCAAAATGCACAACTGCTTGCTATTCAAAATATAACCATCAATTCCAGCACTAATTGTGAATTTGTTAGAACTACAGAATCTCAGGCACTAACCTCGAGCTACTACATGATAATCTGCACGTTGTCAAGATCTCCTAGTAATTCAAAGGTTTATCAGTGTGGGAGGTATTGTTCTGGATAACTGTAGCATGTATGTATAGCAGGTATCTTTTTCTCCTTGTGATAATTCTAGTACTGTTTTTATATATGTATTATATAATACTGTTTGTCATTTTTCAAAAAATTTTCACTTATAATACTGTATATGCTTATAGGGTATTGTGATAATTTAATACATGTACGCAATGTGTAATGATCAAATCATAATTAGCATCTTACAGCAATATCTCTTGTCTTTGACGACTGTATTTAGTATCTATGTCACAATCCATAAGAATCAAAGCTGGAACCTGGATTGCCATTCTTTTCAAAAGAATGGCATGCACTACTCCTACACCAGAGGATACTAAACTGTTTAGTTGTTTCTTTTTTTTTTTTAATTCAAGGATCCCTTTGAAAATCTAATAAAAATGAGAGACAGATGTGCATATGAATGGGCACCAAAAAATGGGGTGATTCAGGGAATTCATGGAATTTGGAGTTTATCCGTGGACCCCACTTAAGAACCTCTTCTCCTCAAGAGATTTGCAATCTGATTCAGGAAAAGACATTTTCAGAGCTATCAACTGCATAATTATGGAATGCTATTTTGCGTATATGCAGGTATTATACAAATGCACAGAGAAAAAAGGAGAGAGACAGAGACAGAGAAAGACAGATTCCATTCTAAGGATACTTATGCCTAATGAAGTAAACTGGATATCCTTTTTAAAAATAAACATAGTGATGGTTTTGTGTGTGCAAGCAGATGACTTTGTTAGAGTAAGATTGAGGCAAAAGAGATCTGTGGCAGAGACATGATACAGGCAGGATAAACAAAGTTAGTCTGGGCAGCACACAACACTTACAGCTCAGGACCTTGGCTGTCTTAACAGAATGAAAGCTTATTATTTTCTTTTTAACTTTTTATGTATTTGAAAGGCAGTTCAAGGAAGAGAGACATCATTCATCTACTGGTTCACATCCTAAATACTCAAAACAAATACTCACAACAGCTGGGGCTGGGCTGAAGCCTGGAGCTGGAAACTCCATCTGGATCTCCCATATGGGTGGCAAGGATCCAAGTATTTAGTTCATCATCTGATACCTCCTTAATAGAAGGAAGCTAATCAGAGGCAGAGCAGGAACTGGAACCCAGGACTCAGATATGGGAAGTGGGCATCCCAAGTGGCATCTTAACCACTCTACCAAACACCTGCCCCCTGAAAGTTTCTTTTTCCACAAATCACCATTTGATCTGAGTGGCTCTCCAGGGTGAGTGCCTGGTAAGTGACAGCTCAGCAATCCTGGATACTTCTACTTTTGTCTCTACTCACAAAATCTCAGACCTTTGTATGATTGATGAAGGTAGACAAGAAAGAGTATAGGGTTTCATATGTACTATGCCTAAAATAAAATGCTTCTGCCTACAGTAACAAACTTCAGTTCTGTCACAGCCCATTGACAAACAATTCACAGGATCCTAACCAACCCAAAGGAACTGAAAAATAAAGGTTTCTGTATATCCAGAAGAAGAGGAAAACATATAGTGGTGAGTTTCGAAACTACATGCATGACATGTCTATTGGAGGAGTCCCGACTTGTTAACCAAGGATGTTCAATATCAAACTTCTCATTGGTCTGCCCTTTGATACTGATCTTTTCAGGAACTTGAAAAGGTGATGAAGTCTTCAGATCAGTGGGGCTGTTTCCCATTCTGTGGAGACCAGAGAAAGAAAATAGTGAGCAGAAGACTTGAGAATTCAATGACTGAGTACTTGTAACAGAGGCAGCAGTTTGGTGGCAAACAACTTCCAGGGGTATACCTTCTCATCATGCTACAGTCTAAGACTCTGAGAAAGGTAAGTGACTGATCCATCCATAAAGTGTATGATGAATCCGATAACTCAAATGTTAAATTGTACAACACGGGCAATAGTTGCAAAAGCAATTAATGAAGACAGAAATCAATTCAGGAAGTAAATTATTTTTGGTAGGTAACCTCATTTTTTCGTCTATCTGCTCAATCAGCTACTTCCTCCGATGACCACTTCTGTTAAGGAGATTTTATTAGGGAAAATATATCAAATCTAATTATGTTATTCTTTAAAATATAACACTCCGTATAAAGAACACTCTACCATAAAATAAAATAGGATAATATACTGTCTTTCAAGGCTTTTTTTTTTTCATTTTACTTTCAAAAAAATTACACTGAGTAAAATTTAATACAATGGATTTCTTTCAACATCTGGTAGGTGCATTCAGAATAATTACATATCTAAAGGTCATCAGACACCAGGGTTTTTCTAATTCAAAGCATAATTATCAATAGTACTCCATGTCATTCTCAGCAGTATACCACTTTGGACAGTTGCTATATGGCCCCCTGTTTATGTGCCACATGATTTTCACCTATCATTTGGTGAACATTCAACGCATGGCTCTTATTTGCTACTGTTAATAGTGAGTCCCCAAATTAATTTAAATATAATACTGTAGACATTTAGAATTCATATAAAATATCAGTTTATCTTCTCATCGTCCACTTGAGATAAAAGATTTTCACTTTCATGTTCACATCAATAGCTATAGTAATCAAATTGACTGATTGCTTTGTCCTGGCACATTTATAAGAGGAAATCCTCTGTTTGAGGAGAACAAATCATTCCTGATTTCTCCAAGGTAAAGAGAACATAGTAAAAACAAGCATTTCCTATGTTGCATTTCAGCTTCACTCTGCACACAGAGTTTGATACACAGAGCACTGAGAGGTACAGTCTCAGATTCTTGGTCTTCTCTCATGGAGGAGCTCATATATTCCCTAGAATAACTCTTTTCTAACTCAAAGTGAAAAACACAAATAATTTCACTACCTTCAATTTAGAGTCTAACAAACATTCTCCAAACAACCTTCTTTATAACTGATATAAAAAGAATAAGTTTTCTTCAGAAGCATAATCATCTCCTTTTAAAGTTCAAAATCTAATGCATTTTTCATATTTCTTAACTATGAACTATTTTTATGTGAAGCTAATTATCTTATATGCATCTAATTCCTACATTCTTCAAGGAACTACAATTAAGTCTGAACCACCAAAAATTGGTAATAGCAACTTAAAAATTATACCATACTAGTGTTACCAAAATCAAAGTTTGCATGCCCTTGTGTTAGATTCTAGCGAGATAGGACTATGTTACTTCTCCTTCACAGACTTTTTAAAATAAATATTTATTATTTATTTATTTATTTGATAGGCAGCATGACAGAGAGAAGGAGAGAGAGATCTTTCATATGCTAATTGACTCCCTAGATGGCCACAACAGCCAGGGCTGGCTGCCCTGCCCAAAGCCAGGAGCTTGGAAATCCATCTAGGTCTCCACATGGGTAGCAGAGACTCAAGTATTTGAACCATCATTTGCTGCTTCATGGGCACATTAGCAGGAAGAAGGACCAGAGGCAGAATAGCTAGGACTCAAACTGGCACTCTGATATGGAATGTGAACATCACAAGTGGCAACTTAACCCTCTGCTTCCCACCTCCACAGACTGCTGGTTGCTGTGTTTTGGGTACGTAGGTAGATTGTGTTAACATGAGTCTAATATAATGTCAGAAAAGACAGTGATGTCTTGAGTATACCTTTGAGTAATATTAATTACATAAAAATCTAGGAGGGAGTATCAGCTATCATCTAGTAAATTCTACATATATTTCAATAGCAAAATCACCTGTTTGGTTAATTTAGACATCTACACGTTGCTGATAACTTTATGGACAACACAGGGAGGTTCATTTCACTGACTCAGAATTTGATACACTATTATTAGTACTAAGCTCTGTTTGCCCTACACTGCTATGTTTTCCATGTTGTCCCTTTTGAAAACTGATGCTGAAACTTAGTTGGCATTGTGATGGTTCTGGGAAGCAGTGTCATTAGATCATTAGGACTCCATCCTTAGGAACACACTGATTTCTGAGTTCCTCATAAAAGGGCTATGTCTTCCTTCCCACTCTCTGCCCCTCCACTATGGCATGACACAGCAGAAAGGCTCTTCCCACACACCAGTCACAGGGTTGGACTTCTGAGGCTCCAGAACTGGGAGCCAGTAAATTTCTGTTTTTCATAAATTAGCCAATCTGTTGTATTCTTTCAAAGCAGCACAAAATGAGCAAAGACACTCTGGAAAATTTTCCAGGTTCATTACCACTGAATTCAGAAGATAACCATGAATCCAGGAGGGAAGCCCTGGGCAGTTTTCCATGGTTACGAAAGATGTGTGTTCCTTTCTTCACTGCTTCCAAACTGGATGGATACAAAAATGAGGATTCCTGAAACATTAATAGTTGATTGGGTAGTTAATAATAGTGTGTTGTATCCCAGATAATACTTTATCTAAAAATATTTCCCTTTGTAGTTTTTAAAAACATAAGGACTCTTTTAAACCCAAACAAAATGTCATTGTTTACTTTAAAATGACACTAAGTTTTAAGTTTATCAAATTACCTGATTGAATCATTTTTTTTTAAGATTTTAGTTTTTATTTTGGATCAAAATTAAGTATATGCATTGCAGTTAACAAATATATTTGTCCCTTGTTTCTCTCTCTCTCTCTCTCTCTCCCCCACCCACCCTCCTTCTCTCTGTCTCTGTATTTCTGTGTGTGTGTGTATGTGTAATACATTTGTTGATAAAAAGCAAAGTATCACATCCTTTAGAGCACCCTACAGCCTGGATTTGTAGATTGCACACATTTTTATCTAGTTTTAACTTTCATAAAATTAGGTGAAAATTCCTGTGAGAAAAGTGACTGTTTTTGTTGCTTTATCTGTTTATAAAAATGCACTGGGAACTTGCACTTGATCCTCAAATTCCTGATTCTCCATGCAGTCTTCGCCATATACCTATGAGCACCCAGTAACTTGTACTTACTTTTCATTATTTGGATTTCTTACTGGGAGTGACTTTTGAAGGTATCTGCAAGAATTCTCCTACAGTGCAATGGAGAGGATAGAATTGTAAGCTGAATCATCAAAAAAGGATTTCTAACAGTGAACATAATATAACAAGCTAACAGTGAGGAACCATTGGTGGCCAGGTCAATGTTTTTTCATCATTTAGTAAAATTCTGATGCCACACCAAATGTCAGTCTGTATAATTTCTCTGAAAAGAGTGTTGTTCTTAATTATTTTTGGCTATTTACATTTGGTATATTTTTTTCCAGACATTATTTCATAAAATACAACCTCTGTAATTAATGGGGTTTTGTTTTGTTCTGATGGTTTCTTTCCAAAATATAGCTGCAGAAAAACATGCTCTCATGGGAGAGAATTCCCATGAGTCTGTTTAAAAGAAGTGCTTTGGACAAATCAAACTTAACAGAGTTTTTTGAGTAAAGAACAATTCATGGGTTGAGCAATATTCAGAACCAACTGAGGTTCAGAGCTTCCCCCAGCAGAGAGCTTGAAAAAATGAAATATGGAAGCAAAGTAGAAAAATCACCTGATTAATTATAGTGATGTGTCTCATGTGTGGGATGTGTGGGATGAAGTATTTACCTTCTTTTGGCATAATATAAGGGATTAGCTGCTTGTAATTGGCTCAAACTTATTATATATTAAAAATATATATACTCCTAGTAAAGTTTCAGTTTGTTACATTGGAACTGAAAGTGCATGAAAGCCTCCGGCCACTAGCTTCCTGCTTCCTTAATTGAAGTGTCCTTAAATTAAATTTTCTGCATGTCTTGCTACAAGAGGCAGACACTGTTTTTGCTGAGCCTTTAAAGCTTACATTTTCAAGTACTTTGTATGGCAAACGCCTATGGAAGTTAAAGGCAGAGTCCCCCCACAGCAGAAGGTGGATTTATCCTCCAGCATCATAAAGAAGATATTTTCCTCTGGACAAAACCTGGCCTGATATTTTGTGAACAATTATAAAATATTCAGGTTCCTGAAGCTGGGGATGAAACGTGTAGTCCCAGTGAGACAAAGGGATTTCATGTAAACATGGAACTCATGTTTCTGCCACTGTTGGGAGTGGTGAGGTGTTTTGTTTCTAATCCAGGAGTCTTGTGACTTCTGCCTCCTTTCACAGTATTTTGTAAAATTCTCAAAGTTCTTAACAGATACAAAGTTTACTTATCTTTAGAATTAAGAGATTGTTATATAAGTTTGTTGAAATTTATTTTTCAGTTCCAACTCAACGCAGAGAAGAGAATCTTAGTTCATGTCCTCAAGGACTTAAACTTTTGAGGCTGAAAATGCATAAAGTGTCGTAGGCAGGGTACCTTCAGCCCAGTGGGAGTCAATTATGTCTGACTATGTCTGTGAGCTGGTTGGAGAACTGAATGAGTAGGAATGTGGCTGTACACATATTTGTGTACAAGGGCATAACACACTTTGTTAACTGGCCATGATAGGGCAGATGAGAGAATGAGTATAATCCTGATGGAATGGAATCTGATCCCAGTGAGGAGAGGGATTACAAGAGTTATTTTATGAAAAAACACTGACTGTAAGAGCTTAGGCAGAGCAGTTCATGTCCCCAATGACAAGTGTGAAACAGGATGGAGCAGGTGAGAACTCTGCTGTGCACAGCACACCCCTCTCTTCAATACTGTGAAAAGGCGCTCTGCTACACCTCAGTATTGTCTGGAGTAACTGCAATGGAGCAAGAGCAGAGATGGGACGGCTCCACAGGAAATGGTGTGTGACACAGCAACACCCAGTGTCAACCTGCTGAGAGCCAGCTTGTGAATGTGTGTGGACCACTCTGCATACTACCAGAAACATTTGACAGGTAAAGAGTTACTACTTGAGCAGGCTGAGGCAAGACTAAAGCAATTGTGTTCATTATCATTTATGTGGCCCCATTTGTACCCATAACTAGAGAGGCATGAGGAAACTCAAGTTACACAGTAAATAGAGTGAAATATGAGGAGTGTTGTAACAGAGCCTAGTGTTATGGAAACACACAAGGAAAAATATTTGAGTTAGATCTTGAGGAATGAATAGGCTTTTGCAATGTAGCTAATAAAATAAATATAATCCTTCATAGCGAAATCTATTGCAAAGGCAGAAATTCTGTAATTCCATGCATCAAGTTGAGTTTTAAATTTTGAACAAGAGCCAAACTATCAACATTTTCAAGATTGAATTGTAAGTATTCAACTAACAGTTAAGGAATATATGTTCAAAAGAAACATTATACAAATACAAATCTGAATTTCTCACCTCAAAAATTATCAGTGCCGACAGGGGTCCATGTCTTTCAACTCAATCTTGTGTTAATAAAATAATTCTTGGTATACCCTTTGACAATTTGTCCATATAGCATGTACACATGCATCCGTGCAGTTTGTGCATGTTGATCAACAAATTTAACCTTCAATTTCCCCCCAAATTTTATGTATCTCATACTATTTTGAATTAGCATTTAACCAATCAACTAATTTTATAAGTCCAAAGCAAATATATGCATATTTAGTGATGTAATTCCTCACCTATAAATCATTTATTTGTATTTTCAGTTTCTACACATCGAGGACAGTTAGAATATATCTGTTTGAAGACATAAATGACTGAGGTTCTTCATATTTAGGCAGAACTTTGAAAACAATGGAATAAAACACCTCTGAGCAGTCTGGACATTGTATTTGATTGGGAATGTGTATGAAAAATTCTTTGGCTGGCCTTTGTGCTTGGATGTCCTAAATTTTTTGTCTCACAGTGATTTAAAAAAATTAAACAATAGTATAGCCAAGAGAATTGAAGTACCACCAAGTTTTTTTGTTTTTGTTTTTGTTTTTTTTTGACAGAGTGGACAGTGAGAGAGAGAGACAGAGAGAAAGGTTTTCCTTTGCCGTTGGTTCACCCTCCAGTGGCCACCGCGGCCAGCACACGGCGCTGATCTGATGCAGGAGCCAGGTACTTATCCTGGTCTCCCATGGGGTGCAGGGCCCAAGTACTTGGGCCATCCTCCACTGCACTCCCGGGCCACAGCAGAGAGCTGGCCTGGAAGAGGGGCAACCGGGACAGAATCCGGCGCCCCGACTGGGACTAGAACCCGGTGTGCCGGCGCCGCTAGGCGGAGGATTAGCCTAGTGAGCCACGGCGCCAGCCAAAGTACCACCAAGTTTTAAAAGAGCTTCCTATTTTCCATCTCGGCCTATTATATTGTGGTTTACAGTTTTTTGTTTATTTATCATAAACTATCAAAATATTACCTGGCAAGTAATATGACAAATTATACTTTAAATTACAATATTGAAAAGGGATAGACTCATGAATTCAATGTGATATTGGTATTTCAGTGTTTTTATCTGTTGCATACCTCAGTTTTCATCAATTGGATTTTCTCTGTATCACACAGTGATGGAATTAAAACAAAATGTCTACAGTACACAATAATCTTAGAAAGCAATTACGAATAAGAATGTATCAAGACTGATACAAGCTATTCAGCAGATTCTAAACACTGGTGAGAGGGAGGGTTTGAAGTTAAAATAAGAAACTGGCGGATTATAAAATTGTAGACAGTAAGGAGTTATTTCCAATATATGGGTAACTCTTAATTAGGAACCTCCTCTCTAAAAATTCTATTCTTGGCATCCCTTTGATGGAAACAGTATACACTTAGAGATATGGCCTTAAAAATACTAAAATCTTCCGTTTGCAAATAGTTTAATAGTACTGCTTAAAACTGATGAGTCAGGGCTAGCGCTGTGGCGTAGCAGGTAAAGCTGCCGCCTGCAATGCCAGCATGCCATGTGGGCACTGGTTCTAGTCCTGGCTGCTCTTCTTATGATCCAGCTTTCTGCTGTGGCCTGGGAAAGCAGTGGAAGATGGCCCAAGTCCTTGGGCCCCTACACCCACGTGGGAGACCCAGAGGAAGCTCCTGGCTCCTGGCTTTGGATCGGTGCAGCCATCTAGGGAGTGAATCAGTGGATAGAAGACCTCTCTCTGTGTCTCTACCTCTCTCTCTAACTCTTTCAAATAAATAAAAATAAATATTTAAAAAATAAAAAATGAATAAATAAAACTGATGAGTATTCAGTGGAGGAGGTAATTATATATAATTTTAATAATAATTAGAATTATATACATGGCATATTTGCTTTGATTGCTCTTTAATAATAAACAAAACAAAGTTCATAACATTGATGTGATTCAACTTATTGCTGATTTCTCTTTCTGGAAACACAATCATCATACTTTATCTGAGAGGAGAATGTTTAAGGCTACCTTTTCCTTACATTGTTCAGTTGTGATATAAACTGTTTGAATTGAAAAAAATAGGAGAAGTTGAGTGTAGTTCGCTGTGACAAATACACTAATATGAAATGTTAATAACAGAGCAAGTGTGGTAAAGGATATATAGGAACTCTTTGTATGTTTTGTAAAGTTAAAACTACTCTGAAATAAAATATCAAAAACAAACAAAAATAATTATTCTCTTAAACTATAGAGATATAAACAATGTCCACAGATAGATCATCATACCATCGATCAGAACTGTCTAGGAAGTTGACTTATACATTCAAACAAGTGAATATAGTATTCATATTGTATTAATTGCTTTTAGACAAAATGTTTCAACTTAGACTAAACCTGCTTTATGCATGTTTGTATGCTCATGTATGTGTGCAGGCAAATGGGCAGGTATATAAAATTGGTGTGGTTTTTAAATATCAAGTACTACTTTTATGGCTACATAATTGTTGAGAAGCTAAAGGTATGTTTCTCTAGCTCTTCTTCCTCACCACATTTGTGTGTGAGTTTCTCCCACTAAACTACAAACATTTAACAGGCAGACTTCTGTATACCCCAGGAGTGAGTTTTGTTTAGTACCTAGCACATACTAGGAGCTAAACATTTGTCAAATTAAACACAACTGCTTTTAAATGGTGCCTGTCTACTTTTCATCCCTTCACTTATTTTTAAGAACAATGTTCTCTCTTTATTTGTCTCTATTTTTAAGCAGCAATCCTCTTATTCTGCTGAAACAATTTATATCTAACAACTGAACAATAATCATTTGTTTGCCTAATTCAATAGCATCTTATTTGCTCTCTCCCTGTTTGAACTCTTTGCAATATTTAGCAGAATTATCCACACCTCATATTTGAAATTCCTTTTTCATTTTTGGCCTTAGTCTCACTATTCCACCCTTTCCCTCCCCTATATAAAAACATCTCCATTCTTGGTATTTGCCACTAAATTTGATAGTCACCGAGGCCTTGCCTTCAGCCCTATTATTGCCTTTTCACTCTATTTTCTCTTTCTGGACATTTTCAACCACTCCTAGGTCTTCAGCTTCAAAAAGCTCATGAAAAAATGGAATTAAAGACGGGTTAATTTTGGTGCAAAAAATTGAATTCCATGCATAGTTTTGTTTTTGTAGTTTTTCCATGAAACTTTCGAATATCCTTATACATTGTTGATGCCTAAATTCATGCTCAAGTATTGTTATTATTTTATGAATACTTTTATTTGCATAGTGAATATCCCCATTCAGATGAGATTAAGACCATTTTAATTTAGAAACCAAAAAACATCCAGGACAGAAGTGGACTCTGGCCAGCTTGGGCAAAATGAAGAAAGCAAGGCTTACAAGAGTGATTACTAAAGAACACCAGAGCGCCTAAGGGCTGGGCAGTGTGATTATCACAAGAGTCCAAAGTCCTGAGGGGAGCTCAGGAAATGCTCTTTCTCATCTCTCCACTGTCCCTCTCTCTTAGAATCTGTTTATGCCTTCTCTCACACAGAAAACTAACTTTTTTGTACTCTTGCTCCCAGCACACTAGAATGTGACAACCAACACTCTCAGTTTACATTTTCTGCACTTCAGACATCTAGACAGAAATCCATTGTGTTTACTCTCCTTCACTTTAGTAATCTAGGGTGACTCCTTGTGCCTATCTTAGGAAAATCCTATTCCATCCTTCCTATTTTGTCATTCACTGAACAATGACAGCTGCTTTAAAACCATGAGAAGTAGGAAGAGACTTGTTTCAAGAACAATAAGAGGGGGATTCCAAATGGCTGAATAGGGAGAAGATGCACTGATTTTGATCATGGGAAGATACCAGAAAAACAGGAGAGGATCTGCATTCCTAGGAGATAGTTGAAGAGAACTTTTTAATGAAAAGTCTGCATAAATAAGAAAGACTTTACATAACAACAAAGATTATTCAAATGTGCAGCAGCTCACAGGATGCCACTAGCGATCCACACAGCTGACAGCTGGTGGGGAAGCCATCTTCCCAGAGTGAAGTGAAAGGAGTCTGTAGCAGTCCATACTCAACTGCTGATCTTGTGTGGGGGAGAACCTCTAGTTCCCTCTGACCTTGAGTCTATGTGGACGAGTTGGTAGATGGCAGGATACCCACTTCACTCTGCATAAAAGGCACAATGTTTCCCTCCCTACCCCCCACCATGATGACCAGCAAGGGAAGAGTAATCTTGCCAGAATAAGGTAAGTGGAGGCTACAGTGGACCACGTATTACTGGTGGAGTTTGTCAGAGGGAGAAACTGACGGTCTACACTGACATTAAGTCCAGCCTGGAGAGTTGGCAGGAGAGCAGGATACCAACTGGTCATGTTGCTCCCTTCTCCTCTTCTTACCAAAATGCCAGACTCAGATTGCCATAGAGGAGCACAGACTGACCTTTCTTGGGCAGTTAGCTGGCTCCATGGAAGGAGAGAGTCTCTCACTGGGTGGGGAACTTGCAGCACGGAGTAGGTCCCTTGTATCCTATGGCTGTGGGAATCCTGTGTTGTGCAATAGACTGTGAAACCAAGAAGGGTGTGGAGTGTGTCTGGGTCTTGGAGCAATTGCTAAGTCTGACTCTAGAAGCTCAGAATTCCTTGATTCTGGGAAAAGACATCACAAAGAGTCCCATGTTCACACTGCAGAGCACATAGATTGTGCAGTTCATGAACCTGTATGAGTAGGGGAGTGCAGGCAACCATGAGCTCACCCTAGGAAGCTGGTTCACTTTGACATGGAGAAGGGTGAAGGCAGTGATCACATAAGACAGAGCGATCACCCTCTCTCCCCTACTGACTACAGAGACCTACCACACATAACTTGGGAATCACCCTAGACTTTTGCCCTACCAAAAAATACTGACCAGAGCTCCCTGGCCCATCCAGTACACACCTCTGGATATCTGCTAAAGGTGCAATATTCTATTATGCCTAGAGCTGTACTTCCAAGAATACAGATTTCAGAGGTGATAGCAACAAGTATTTCTACAGATGCATAAAGACAAGCAAAAAATTATAAGAAACATGAAGAAGGAAGAGTGCATTACTCCCTCAAAGGAGCATAATAGTACTTCAACATTAGATTGTGAGGATAAGGAGATTGATGAAAGCCTAAAAAGTAATTAAAAAAAACTGAAGGCCGGCGCCGCGGCTCACTAGGCTAATCCTCCGCCTAGCGGCGCCAGCACACTGGGTTCTAGTCCCGGTCGGGGCGCCGGATTCTGTCCCGGTTGCCCCTCTTCCAGGCCAGCTCTCTGCTGTGGCCAGGGAGTGCAGTGGAGGATGGCCCAGGTGCTTGGGCCCTGCACCCCATGGGAGACCAGGAAAAGCACCTGGCTCCTGGCTCCTGCCATCGGATCAGCGCGGTGCGCCGGCCGCAGCGCGCCGGCCGAGGCGGCCATTGGAGGGTGAACCAACGGCAAAGGAAGACCTTTCTCTCTGTCTCTCTCTCTCACTGTCCACTCTGCCTGTCAAAAAAAAAAAAAAAAAAAAAAAAAAAAAAAAAAAAAAAAAAAAAAAACCTGATTGTAAGATTACTCAAAACACAGAGAAGCAATTATATCAGTTAAAAAAATCAGTGAATGGCATGTATGTGGATTTCTACTGGGAAGCAGAAATATTAAATTGAAATATTAGAAATAAAGAATATAATATGTAAAATTAAAACACAGTAAAAACCAAAACAACAGACTTTGTGAGGCAGAAGAAAGAATACATAAGCTGTCAAATATTTTGAAATATCTCAGCCAGGTGAGGAAGAAGGATATATGAGGAAAAAGAAGGGGAGAGGAAGAAGACAATGAGGGGAAGAAGAAAAAGGAGGAGGAGTAGGAGGAAGAGAAGGAAGAGATGAAGAAGAGGAAGAAGTAGAAGAAGAAGAGGAGGAGGAGGGAGAGGAGGAGAAAGAGGAAGAAGGAAGGAACTGAATAGTGTTTATATATGCAATCCCATCAAATGACAAAATATCATGTCATAGGGGAGTTCCCAAAGGAATGCAAAAACATAGTTGCTTAGAAAATATACTCAGTGAAAATTTCCCTAATTTGAACAAGGATATGGACATCCAAATACAGCAAATACATAGAACCCAAAATAGACATGATCAAGAAGATCTTCACCTTGACACACTGTATTCACTTTCAAAAGTAAAACATAAAGAATATATCCTCAAATGTGCAAAAGGGAAACACCAGATTACATTTAAAGTATCTCCAAATAGATCAAATAGATTGACAGCAGAATTCTCATCAGAAACCCTATAGACTAGGATAGAATGGAAAGTTATATATCCAAGTACCTAAAGAAAAAAACCAGCAGGCCAGAATACTGTACCCAGCAAAGCTTTCATTTATAGATGAAGGTGAACTAAAGGCCTCTCAAAACAAAAATTGAAAGACTTTGTCACCATCTGGCTGGCCTTACAAATGATGCCTAAGGATTTGCTACACACAGAAATAGAAAAATAACCAGCATCATGAAAGAATGTGAAGGAAAAATACCTTCTTGTAATAGTACAAAGGAGATCCAGAACAAACAGCAGGAGTATTTATGGAAAAATGGCAAGAGCAAGTCATTACTTATCAATAAGAATCTTGAATGTAAATGAACTAAGCTCTCCAATTAAAATAGAGACTGACTGAATGGATGAAAAAGCAAGACTTGCCTATATGCTGCCCATGAGAAATGTACCTCACCAACAAATATACACACTGACTGAAATTGAAAGGATGGAAAAAGATATTCCATTCAAATGTAAATTAACAACCTACAGGAGTAGCTATATTAATAGACTTTAAGACAAAATAAACTTTAAGACAAAAACTGTTAGACAAAGAAAGCCATTGTATAATGATTAAGGGATCAATTCAACATGAAAAATGTGACTATAAGATTGAATCTAAAGAGAGACATACACTCCAACTTAATAATAATGGGAGACTTCAACACTCCACTTTTGTCAATGGACAGATAAACTAGGTAAAAAAAAATCAACAAAGAAACAACAGAGCTAATTCATACTACTGACCTAATTGATCTAATTGATATCTACAGAATATTTCATAAAACAGCCCCACAATACACATTCCTTTCAACAGTGCAATGAACATTCTCAAAGATAGACCATATGGCAGATCGTAAAACAAGTCTCAACAAATTCAAAACATTAAAAACATACCGTGTATCTTCTCTGACCACAATGGAATGAAGCTGGAAATTAACAACATAAAAACCAGAGATAATATACAAACACATGGAAACTGAACAACATGCTCCTAAATAAACAGTGGGTCATAGAACAAATCAAAAGGGAAATAAAAAAAAAATCCTAGAAACAAATGAAGATGACAAAATAACATATCAAAACTTATAAAATATAGCAGAAGCAGTGCAAAGAGGAAAGTTTATAGCAATTAGAGCCTACATTAAGAAATTAGAAAGCTATCAAATACATTACTAACAGTGCATCTCAGGGAGCTAGAAAAACAAGAAAAAAACCTCAAAATTAGTAAAAGGAAAGAAGTAATAAATATTTCAGAAGAAATTTTAAAAATTGAAATTAAAATCTCTATGAAAGATCAATGAAATGCTTTATTTTGAAAAAAATATGAAACTAGTAAACCATTGGCCCTAGTAACCAAAAAGAGAGAGAAGACCCAAATTTAATAAATCAGATATGGAAAAGAGATGTTAGAACTCTTGCCACTGAAATAAAAAGAAACATCAGTAATTATTGCAAAGAGCTAAATGCCAACAAATTGTAAAGCCTAAAAGAAAAGGATAGATTTGTGGACACATGAAATTAACCAAAATTGAGGCAAAAAGAAATAGAAAGCCTAAATATATGAATAACGAAGACTGATACTGAATCAGAAATAAAGACCTTCCTAACAGAGAAAAGCCCAGAACTGGATGGCTTCACTGTTGAGTTCTACCATTTTTAAAAAAGAAATAATTTCAATTCTTCTTAAATACTCAAAACAATTGAAAAGGGAAGAAATCTCCCAAACTCCTTTTATGAGAGCAGCATCATCTTAATTACAAAACCAGAAAAAGATACACAAAGAAAGAGAACTATAGACCAATGTTCAGATGCAAAAATCCTCAATAAGATATTAGTTAATTGAATCAAACAACACATGAAAAAGATCATCCACTTGAACCAAATGGGATTTATCATAGGGATGCAGGAATTATTCAGCATACACAAATTAATAAGTATGATGCATCACATTAACAAACTGACAAATTAAAAAATACATGCTTACCCCAATATACAAAAAGAAAGCTTTTAATAAAATATAATATTTTTTCATTATAAAAACCATAAGTAAAAATGGAAATATGGGGCCAGCACCATGGCTCATTTGGCTAATCCTCCACCTGCAGTGCTGGCATCCCATATGGGCAACGGGTTCTAGTCCCAGTTGCTTCTCTTCCAGTCAAGCTCTCTGCTGTGGCCCAGGAAGGTAGTGGAGGATGGCCCAAGATTACTGGAATTCATAAGAGAGTATGGTAAAGCTGCAAATTATAAAATCAACACGCAAAAATCAATAGCATTTGTATACCCAAACAATGCCATAGTTGAAAAAAAAAAAAACCACTTCTAAAATCATTCCCATTCACAATAGCTACAAAATATTTAAAAACCTTGGAATAAATTTAACCAAGAATGTAGAAGATCTCTACAATGAAAGTTTAAAAAAATTAGAGAAAGAAATAGAAAACAGAAAAAAATGAAAAAATCTTCCATATTGATAGATTGGAGAATTCTTATCATCAAAATGCCCATACTACCCCCAAACAATTTACACATTCAATGCCATCCCAATCAAAATACCAAGGACATTCTTCTTAGATCTAAAAAAAAAAAAAAATCTTAAAATTCATATGGAAACACAAGAGAACCAAAATAGCTAAAGCAATCCTAAACAAAAAAAACAAAGCTGGAGGCATCACATCACAATATCAGATTTCAAGACATACTATGGGGCAGTTAAAATAAAAACAACCCAGTAATGGCACCAAATATACATGTAGATCAATGGAAAAGAATAAACATCCCTGAAATTAATCCACACATCAACAACCAAGTAATCTTTGACAAAAAAGGTAAAATCAATCCCTGGGGAAAGAACAGTCTCTTCAACAAATTGTACTGAGAAAATCAGATCTACCTGTGCAGAAGTATGAAACAAGATCCCTAACTTATACCTTATACAAAATATCAATTCACAATGGACCAATGGTCTAACTATATGACCTGATACTTTCAAATTACTAGAGGAGAACATCAGAGAAACTCTGCAAGGCATTGGCATAGCAAAGATTTCTTGGGAGAAAAACCCAGAGGCACAGGCAATCAAAGTCAAAATAGACAAAGGAGATCATATCAAGTTAAGAAGCTTCTGCATCACAAAGGAAACACTCCACAAAGTGAAGAGTCAACTGACAGACTGGAGAAAATATTTGCAAACTATGCAACTGATAAAGGATTAATAATAAGAATCTATAAAGAGGTCAAGAAACTCAACAACAATAAAACAAAACAATCCAGTCAAGAAATGGGCAAAGGACATGGGACAGGCATTTTTCAAAAGAGAAAATTCAAATGGCCAACATATACGTGAAAATATGCTCAGAATCAATAACCACCAGGAAAATGCAAATAAAAACCACAATGCGGTGTCACCTCATATGAGTAGAATGGCTTTCACTCAAAAACTAAAAAATAATAAATGCTGGTGATGATGTGAAGAAAAAGCTAGCCTAATACACTGTTGGTATGAATGCAAACTAGTGCAACAATTACAGAAGACAATGTGGAGGTTCCTCAGAAATCTGAAAATAGATCTACCATATGACCCAATCATCCACTCCTGGGAATTTAGCTGAATGAAATAATATCAGGATATGAAACAGTTATTTGTGCCCCCATGTTTATAGCAACTCAATTCACAGTAACTAAGATATGGAATTAACCCAGCTGTCCATTAACTGATGACTGGATAAAGAAAATGTGGTATATATACAAAATGTAATAGTATTCAGCCATAAAAAAAAATGAAACCCTGTCTTTCACAACAAAACAGATGCCAGTAGAGATCATTATACTTAGTGAAATAAGCTAGTCCCCAAAAGAAAAATATATATTTTCTCTGATATGTGGTAGTTTATATGGAATGTATAAGAATAATACTGACATCTTATTATTTGATATTGTTTATAGCCCTAGTCTATATTCCTGAGGAGAAGTGGCTTTTCTACTTTTTATTTGTTGAACTTATGTCTGGTGGTGCACCAAATCTGTTATTATAAAGTAAATTAAAGCTATGTTATTGCAATAATTAAAGAAAAAAAAGGAAGGAAGGCAGGAAATAGGAGAGATGAAGGGAGGGAAAAAGGGAAGTCAATAATCTTAGAACTGTATCTTTGAAATACATGAAATCTGTTCTTTTTTTTATGTTTATTTTTTGACAGGCAGAGTTAGACAGTGAGAGAGAGAGACAGGGAGAAAGGTCTTCCTTTTCCGTTGATTCACCCCACAAGTGGCCGCTACAGCTGGTGCATTGCACCGATCCGAAGCCATGAGCCAGGTGCTTCTCCTGGTCTCCCATGCGGGTGCAGGACCCAAGCACTTGGGCCATCCTCTACTGCCTTCCTGGGCCACAGCGGAGAGCTGGACTGGAAGAGGAACAACCGGGACAGAACCCGGCACCCCGACTGGGACTAGAATCCAGGGTGCCGGCACCACATGCAGAGGATTAATGAAGTGAGCTGCAGCGCCAGCCCTGTTCTCGTTTATATTAGTAAAAAATTCAAATTTTAAAAAGAACAAGAAGAGATAAAGAGAATAGGTTACTTGGCTATATTAAATAATAGGTTACCATTACCATGTCCAACAGGCACATGAAACTAATGTGCTAAAGTTGTTGCTGTCCACCAACCTCACCTCCTGAAAAAGAGAAGAGAAAGAAATCCAGATCCCTTCTGCAAAGTGATAGCCCTGTTGAGGTTCTCTGGGTGGAACTTACTGACTTAGACTCCAAGAAATTATTGTCCTTGACTCCAAGTTAACCATCAACATCTAAACATCTTCCAGACTGCCAGTTTTAACAATGACTTGCCTCATGGCTCCAACTTTCCAATTCCACTGCCATTGTCTTCCTCTCTTACAGTAACCCCTTGACTTGTCTCTTCACCCACATCATTTGTTTTCCAATTTTCATCTAAACTGTACCAGCAAATTACACCATGTCATTGTTTAAAATCTATACAAATGGCTCTGCTTGATGTCTGGCCCTTCTTGAGAATCCCATCAATAGCCATAGGCATCCCTTGTTCAAGTTCATGAACAGTATTATTTAATGCCATGGGTTTTTTTATGGGTCAATTTCTACTTCTGAAACAGTTTTATTAGTTTGTTCATTTAGCAAAATCTTTGTTAATCTCTGGAATTACCTCGACTCATTCAAATAGTATCTACTCTGAGAAGCCTGTCTTGACACTTCACATTGGCAGGGGGAGTTAATCCTACCCAGCTCACCTCATTCTAGTTAATACTTTAATCACTTCTCAGATTGTCTTGTGTGCTATCATCTGGGCAATCTAAAGGATTTTAAGTTTCTCTTCTGTTTTAGAACCTCACACAGGTCTGATACAGAGAAACATTATATGAATATTTGTGAATAAAATTGAGTATTTTTATCAACCATAGATTTTTAAAATGTGTATTTATTTTCATATACCTGAAAGACAGAACAACTAAAAGAGACAGAGACAGAGATCTTCCATCTGCTAGTTCACTCTCCAAATGCCTGCAACAACCAGGACTGGACCAGGAAGAAACCAGGAACCCAAAACTCCATCTTGGCCCTAACATGGGTAGGAGTGACCTTAACACTTGGGACTTTATCTGCCCATTCCCATTAGCTGGAGGCTGGATCAGAAGTTGAGTAGCTGGAACTTGACCCTCAACATCTGGACATAGGATGCAGGCATCCTAAGCATCAGCTCAACCTGCTGGGCCTTAAGGCCAGCCCTAACCATGGGTTTTTAAATGAGCTCCTTTTTGTTATATAAATCATTAAATAGTGTGAAATATACTTCCAGTATTATGTTATACAAAATTGTTCAGCTTAATGATGGAATTCTCTATGTGGCCTATGGCACTATCAGAATATCAAAGCTACCTAGTAGTTTACGCTGTAGGACTGAGAATGACATATAAACAAATTTCAGATTTCAAATGCTAACAGTACCAGAAAATGATTATGGGGTAAGAGAGAAAGGAAAGGTTAATTCAGGTTGGTAACTAGCATTACAAATCAAACCACATAAATCAAAGAGGGATGTAATTTCAAATGGTGCTCAAAAAGGTCAACTACATGAACTCTATGTTTTTTTAAAAAAATTCTGCATAAACATGGTACAAAGTGTACAGATCCTCTCCTCTACTAAATTATTTTTGTTAATTTACAACTGCAGTCATGATTTATAATGCCTATAAAAGCCAGTCTAAGACAAACATTCTCAAACACACAAACACTCACACAAACACAACTGCCAACAGTGGTAATATCATTAGCTGTGCCTACAGCTCTACATTTGAGTTAAAAGCAAAGATTAATGAGTTAAAGGGAGGGTTTGCTAAGGCTTAACTGTGGGTATCAGATTGCCCATATAAAGCAGTAAGTCAAATACCAAGCCAAGACTAAAGTGTTTGTTCTCCACTTGGGCTTCCAACCCAAGTATTTAGGAGCAAGCTTAAAAGCAAGCCTTTAGAGAATACAGCATAATGTTGGCAAGAAAATCATTCCTAATTAAGCAAACTAATTACTATGAACAAAACTACAGTAAGTGGCCAGAGAATTCAACAGAACAAAGCCCAATGTGTGATGATGTCTTGTTTTCCTCATTTCATTGCTTTCTTCCCCGTCCTTCTCGTTAAAAATTGGCATTAAATGCTCTGTGGGATTTGATCAGAAATGCGCAGGGGATTTGGACTTGCTGTGGAAGCACTTGTCTTACAGCCTACTTGGGTTTGGCAGTGCCTGCCTGAACAATCAATCTCTTTGATTCTAAGGATAGTCCAATGGGACTTCACAAATTCCCTTTTAAACGACATGTGTTGAAGTTTTAGCCTCAGGTGGTGGTGCTGTTAAATGGAGCCCTTTTGGAGATAAGTGGATCCACCTTCATAAGTGGGATTAGTTCCCTTCTAAAAGAATTCATTTGCCCCTACTAACATATGAGGACACCACAACAAACAGCATGAATGAACCAATGTCAGGCTCTCATTAGACACCGAACACACAGGCACCTTGATGGTGAATTTCCCAGACTCCAGAACTGTGAAAATCAAATTTCTGAGTGAGTCAGTGTCAAAGATCTTCAGGTCAACAAGCTTTAGGGAAGTGGAATGTTTTGTTATTTATTTAGTTCACCAAGAAGACAATGCTTCAGAGAAGAGAGAATGACATCTTCATGTTTGTCCTACAAAAAGTCAAGTTAGTTGATCAGAGCCAGAGAATTTTTAAATCTTGATTTAAAGAAGAGAAAAATGCATCTTTTCAGGCTGTTACAATTAGCTACCAAAATATATTATTCCATTATATTGATTTTGCCAAGAAACATTTGGTAAACAACACTTCAATTTCTTATTCAAATTCCTCATTGTTGGGCTCTATTATTTTCAATTGTATTATTTGAAAATGTATTTTTAGTTCATACATAATGAATGAGTGAATAATGATATATAGATATTTTCCTAAATGTTTTCATTCTTGATTATTCATGGCATGTATTTCTTATTAATCTGGCAAGCTAAAGTGCTCTAGGGAACAAGATGACCTTTTCAGAAACAACTAGTAGAAGACTGAAAAGCATTTCATATGAATAATCTATTGATCAAGATGCTATCAAGGATCATCCCAGATACATGATTTAATAATTCAGCAGTATATTCCAGTATAGCATAGTGGCCGGCATGTGTTTTCATTGGCCAGGGCCCTGATGACAAGTCATACTATCTGGATTTATACACATATATGAGAGTTATTCAATCTATGTTTAATTGAGCTTTTCATTTTTTAAAATAAACTTATTTTCAAGGAAAATTTGGGTATCATATTTATCTTACCATGGACACCCGAGGCCTTCACTTTCTGCTCTATCTCTCCCATCCTCTCATCCTGATATTATGTGCTCTCCCTTTATCAGTTCTAAGAAAGACTTCACATATCATTTTGCTTTTTACGTAATATGTTAAAAATCCCAATGTAGTTTATTACATTTCATAACATTTTAAAAACTATACTTTGCCACCTTTGGAGAAGACACAAGTGTCAATAAACTCTGCAGAAGGTGTTATGTTTTGTTACTTATTTCAATCAACATGTATTGAGCCCGTGCTCTAAGCTAGGAACTACTAGAAGTGTGAAGGAACTTCGAAATAACAGACTGGGACCTATCAGTTGGGTTATGGTACAATGTTGTGTTATTGAGCCAGTTCTTGTACTCGAATAGGATCTCATATCAGCCCATTTTGTGAAACCAGAAAATGTTGAATATATTGCTGCCATCATGATTTTTTTAAGTTTAACACAACATTTTTTTTTCCTTTTTTGTTTATATTTATTTGTGGATAGCCAAGTATGACAGTAGACTATTGTTTTATTTTTCAGGGCAATATTTTTTTATGATGTTGACTCTTACTTAAACAAATACTATCCTACAGTTTATTAATAAAAAACACCAGGATATGAATTACCACAGCAAAAATATTACTGCCATCTCTATCTTAAAGATAAAGTTACTCAGGAACCTAGAGACCTTCATAGAGTCACCCCACTACCAGCAGCAGACCTGAATTCTTGTCTTGATCCCACCAAAGACAACAAGTTGAGCTCAAAATTAATATCCAAAAGGTCAGTTTGGGGTGTCTTGGTTCATATTCATTAAGCCATTGATAATTAAATGACTACACTAATGCTGATACTCTTTTCATTATGAACATAAATTTTCATTGATTTGTTTTTATTTATTCCATTCCTTGATTGCATGGCCACTGAGCTCTAATTTTAGGGGAATTCTATTTACTTCCTATGTGTACTCCATCATCATGATACTTATCTATAGAAATAAGCAATATATATCCTGTGTCATGACTTACCAAAGACAAGCTGAAATGAAAGCTGGCTAAGTAAAAATTCTGTATCCTATTCCCAAAATATATCAACCTTAATCATTTTTACTTTAAGTGATAAAAAGTAAAATGACTTGTGCCAAATACTCTATTTTTTTCAAAACTAGTATTTTGAAACTCAGTGATGTCTATTTCACAATGAACACTGGTTCTCTAGTTGCTTTTTTTATAGTATTTACTTTGTTTTATTATCAATGGCTCAGTATCCTTTTGCCAGAAAATTTAGTACTTCATGTTGGAATAACAAATAGAAGAGGAACTGGTCTCAACAATCATTTATTATTGCTCAAAACATTATAATGAACCTTATTCCATTTGTTCTCATATAAACATAATAGAAGGGACAATTAATGACATCCCAAAGGAACAAATAATTCAAAACTGCACCTAATAATTTATTGGTGTGCATTGCCTAACTGCAAGGGAAATCGTGTCTGCTGCTTGCTTCAAAACATTTAGCTCCTGGGTCATACAGAAGCAATGCCAAAGCAAAGGGTGACCATGAGCACGTACTATTACAGGGCTCTGGTCTTCCACCACGGGATTTAGATGATCTGTGGGAGAATCACAGTTCATTTCCCTAAAACCATTGTCCCTCACTCCTCAAGCCATCTGCCTGACTGTCTTAACAACTGTTTGTAGCTGACTTTTACCTTCCAGGGGTTTAAAAGCTGCATTTTTTAAAACAACATTTTTAAAAAAAATTATTTATTCATTTATTTATTTGAAAGTCAGAGTTATGCAGAGAGAGAAAGAGAGGCAGAGAAAGAGAGAGGTCTTCCATCCGCTGGTTCATTCCCCAGTTGGCCGCAATGGCCGGAGCTGCTGCGATCTGAAGCCAGGAACCAGGAGTTTCCTTGGGTCTCCCACGTGGGAGCAGTGTCCCAAGGACTTGGGCCATCTTCTACTGCTTTCCCAGGTCAAGCAGAGAGCTGGATCAGAAGTGGAGCAGCCGGGACTCAAACCAGCACCCATAAGGGATACTGGCACTGCAGGTGGTGGTTTTACCTGCTTTGCCACAGTGCTGGCCCCACAACATGTTTTTTAACCCCACAAGTTAGTAGTTCTTCTGTATCCTCCCTGATGACTCTACTTACCAAGGGCTAACAACTTGTGCTTCTTCTCTCTCATATAATCTATAAAGTGCAATGATATAAAAATAATTTTCAGAAAAATCTGTACCTTTAAAAGCAGCAAGCTATTATTACTTTAGCAAGTAATACAGCTATTCTCCAACAATAATAAATATACAATAATGATGGTAATAATAATAAACAATAATGTACTTTCTTTTTTTTACATTTTTCCCCAAAGAAACCTTTTTTGTTTGTTTGTTTTTAAAGATTTTATTTATTTATTTTAAAGGTAGAGTTACAGACAGTGAGAGGGAAAGACAGAGAGAAAGGTCTTCCTTCCATTGGTTCACTCCCCAGATGGCCTCAAGGGCTGGAGCTGCTCCAGTCTGAATCCAGGAGCCAGGTGCTTCTTCCCGGTTTCCCATGTGGGTGCAGGAGCCCAAGGACTTGGACCATCTTCTACTGCTATCTCAGGCCATAGCAGAGAGCTGGATTGGAAAAGTTGCAGCCGGGACTAGAACGTTGCCCATATGGGATGCCGGTGCTGCAGGTGGAGGATTAACCTACTGCGCCATGGAGCCAGCCCCCAAAGTAACCTTTTGTTTAATGAGTACAAATTCCGTAAGTACGACTTTAAGAATACAGTGATTCTTCTGCCATACCTGCCCTCCCACCGCACCTATTCCTCTGTCTCCCATTCCCAGTCCCATTCTTCATTAAGATTCATTTTCAATCAACTTTATACACAAAAGACAAGCTCCATACTAAGTAAAGATTTTAACAATTTGCAGGGGCGTGCGCGCACATACACACACACACACACACAAACTGAGAACACGTTTTACAGTTAATTCTGATAATACAGCTCACTAAGGACAGAGGTCCTGCATGGGAAGTTAGTGCACAATGACTCCTGTTGTTAATTTAACAATTAACACTCTTTTTTTTTTTTTTTTGACAGGCAGAGTGGACAGTGAGAGAGAGAGACAGGGAGAAAGGTCTTCCTTTTCCATTGGTTCACCCCGCAATGGCTGCTGCAGCCAGCGCACTGCAGCCAGCACACCGCGCTGATCCGATGGCAGGAGCCAGGTGCTTCTCCTGGTCTCCCATGCGGGTGCAGGGCCCAAGGACCTGGACCATCCTCCACTGCACTCCTGGGCCACAGCAGAGAGCTGGAAAGGAAGAGGAGTGACCAGGACAGAATCTGGCACCCCGACCGGGACTAGAACTCAGTGTGCCGGTGCTGCAGGCGGAGGATTAGCCTAGTGAGCCGTGGCGACAGCCAACAATTAACACTCTTATGTATGAGGTCAGTGTTCACCTGAGGCTTTTGACATGAGCTGCCCAGGCTATGGAAACCTTTTGAATCCACAAACTCCATCAGTATTTATACAGGGCCATTAAGCAAAGTGAAAGTTCTCTCCTCTCTTCAGAGAAAGGTACTTCCTTCTTTGATGGCCACTTCTTTCCATTGGGATCTCACTCACAGAGATCCTTCATGTAGGACAATTTTTTTGCCACAGTGTCTTGGCTTTCCATTTCTGAAATGCTCTCATGCACTTTTCAGCCAGACCAGAATGCTTTAAGGATTGATTCCTTGGTCAGGGTGCTAGTAATGGACTTTTTCTCTAATACTATTTTAAAATGCTAAAGGAATTACATTAATTAGTGCTTTAAAGATAGAGCAATAAAATTATTCCATCATCAAAAAATTAATTTATATACCTTTTAATTTATCACAAATAATCAAGATAATAAAATGTTGCAACTCTATTAATTATTTATAAAATGTGTCTTTTAAAATACAGTTTAGCATATTTGACCAAATAATGAATAGAGAATAAAACAGGAAGTTTTTAAAATCACTTCTCTGAGTATTAGATGATTATTTTTATTGTTATTTTTTAATGATTTATTTCCTTATTTGAAAGTCAGAATTACAGAGAGAGAGTGAGAGACAGATAGAGATTATCCACCTACTGGCTCACTCCCCAAAGGAGTGGAACATTCAGGACTCGAACTAACATCAGTATGGGATGCCAGCGCTTCAGATGTCAATTTAACCTGCTCTATTCTTGTTACTTTTAACCCAAGATATAACTTAGTGCTGAATTAGATGCTATAAAATAAAGAAAAACAGGGGGGAAAGGTTTTCACACCATAAAAGCATTATAACAAAAAACAATTTTTTGAGCTCACTGGTTACAATTTATGGTAAGGAGTTTCTATAGAGATCCAGACAAATTCCACAGGCTAATATGCTGGTGGATTAGTCTGCTAAATCTATACTAAAATTGCATGTTTTTGAGACTTTGGTATTCATATTGAATTCATGGAAATGGCTCAATAGAATTTCAGGCCAGTAAAGCATCCCTTTATTGAATCATTAATGATTTCAATGTCTTTTATTGAACATCTGCTATGTGACAGGCACAGGGATTAGAGAGTCCTTCCCATTTAAAAATACTATCAATTTGGACTCATCCATACTGCTAGAACAAACCTCTAATTTGGAATCTCCATTTCTCCTTCTGTTCAATCTAATGCAATTTTATACCAATTTCAAACTGATTGCTTAAAGTGATTCTAATCATTTTCCTCAAACTTGCAGCCAGTCGATGACATCCTGTTGAACCCAAGTTACAATGTAAAATCCTTACCCTGTTTCCCTGCAGACTCTCCACCAGGCCCTCTCCCGCTCTGCTTGCTACTCCATAGCTCCTGGATTTGTAGGTCCTTTTGGACACCAAACTCTTTCCCTCTTTGAAGTGGGACACAAGAAAGCTCTTCCTTTAAAGAAATCCATTTAGTCTACAATTTTTTCATCTTTGTGTCTGATTTCTAAAATGACCCTTGGGGAGTGGGCATTGTGGCACAGTGGCGTAAGCTGCTGCTTGGGATGCCTTTATGCCACGTCCAAGTGGCTGACCTGAGTAGTGGTTGCACCATCCTTCCCATTCGTCTTCCTGCTCATGTACCTGGGAGGCAGCAGGTACCAAGTACTTGGGTTCCTGCTACCCACGGGGAACCCAGATAGAGTTTCCAGCCCCTGCCTTCAGCCTAGCTGTTGGAGGCATCTGGGGAGTGAACCAGTGGATAGAAGGTTTCTCTTCTCTCCCTCTTGCTCTTCCTCTCCCTCTTCCTCTCTTCCCCCTGCCTTCTTCCTTTCATCTCTGTCAAGCTGCCTATGAAATAATTAAATAAATCTTTAAAAGATAAATTAAATAAATTAAATAAAAAGAGAGGTCTTTTAGAAATATTGGTATAAAAATCATACAGCCCTAAGTAGAGAGATTGATTGAAAGAGCAAAGTGTGAGGGCAGAAAGGAATTACTGGAGAAACAGTTTAAATTGAGGGAAAGTGGATAATTTTTAACAGCTGAGCTTTTTAATCTTTGCTTTTCTAATGGAATTTTATATTTCTATGTTATCTTGGAGACAAACTATCTCCCCTTCCAATAAATGAGACTAGAAATATTTCCTATGGTACGATGCAAAGCTACTAGGTCCTGGCTTTGGGCAAGTAGTTGGATTCCCAGATTTGTCTTGTTAGTATTGAACTGAGAATAAGACCAGAGAACACCTGACCACATGAATTCATGTACCACTTAACTTTTAATCCATTTCGCTTGGATAGCAAGAAGCAGGGTTTTCTTTTGTACGGAATTTTGGGGGAGCGAGGCATTCATAGAAAGATCCTTTTCAGATCAGTTGCAGCTTAAATGGAAGGGACTATACCAGGTGCTACTGACTACCTCAGTGAAATTAGGATTAAATTCGACATTGTAAATCTTCACAGGTGAACACGAAAAACAAATATGATTATTCCTGTAAGCCAACCAGAGACCTTAATTATCTCTTCAAAAGGCAAAAAGGTAAGCAAAGCTTCTGCTTTCATCACTTCAAGACTGCTACACCTTAAGGCAGACATGCTGTGCTGCCTCCTCTTTTGATTCTCTCTGAGAGCTGTTACTAACAATAAAACTTCTAATGGGCTCTTCTATTACAATTCTCTATGCTCAAGCTAAATGGGTTTAGAATCTACATGAGGGTAGCCTATCACCACCCACTGGCTTGGAGATGGTGAGACATACTCTTTCCATATTAAGGGGCACAACATTCACAGTTGGTTTTATTCTAGTTTTGCTCATGCTGATTGACAAGCTTATATGTTTCAGAACTCAACAACATCTGAGAATAATAATGACCATGCAGGGGACACAGACATTGGCAGTGACTGAAAATGCTCCAGCTCACAAAACTAATTCATTAGGTGAGATAGGCAGAGACTTCCAGACCTAGGCCAGGCAGGGCCTGCGCTATGCCCCTGATAAATAGGAAGCAGCTATAGAAGATATGATGGCTCTATGCTCTTAAACAGCCCTTAGGATTAAGGGCTGGAATGTCTCTGAGAGGGGAATGACACAGGCAGGCAGATAACATTGATTAGGTTTGTGAGCTGGAAGACCACACCTTCACCACGCCCCTGTGTGATCTCAGGCCCCTATCTGATCCCACCTGTACCCCACCTGCCAATCAGGTAATGTAACCACCCCCCTTTGGAAGTGGATAAAAGGCCTGGGACATGGTGGACCCCTCCCTTACGGCCCTTGCTTCACTTGTTGCCCTTGTTGCCCCACGCCTCCGGGCCGCGTGGCCTTCGGGCCAACAGCTCCCTGCTTTCCTGCCTGCACGCTTGCTCCACGCATCTCCTGGCCTGCTCTCTGCTTGGTATGGATCCAACTTAGCTTCTAGACTTCTCCTTCTCGTTTAAATAAGGCCCTTGCTCTCCTGCAGATTTCTCTCACTGCATAAAATCCTTAAAAACTTTTTTTTAAAATGGTATATCTAAATATTTCTAAAATTATATTTTAAAAGGAGCACAATGAATATCTTGTGACAAATTAATACAAATGTGTTTATTTTGTCCTTGTAATTCACTAAGAGGCTATGATATAATACTCTTCAAATTATTTTTCCTAAAAGATCTGTTTTCACTGCAACAGATGGAAAAGCACATAATTCTTATTTCCAAGAATATCATTACACCGCATAACACAGGTAAAGCGCCAAAAAGGCAAAAGTAAAAGGAGCTGAATATAATGTAACCATTTTTTTCAGCATGGAGATAGACCTAATAGGCAAGAGGGCAAGGTACTCAAGAAGAGATCAGTAGAAAAAAAATGCACCTCTGAAAGAACAACTAACTAAAGAATTATTTAAACATGAAAGAAATTGCAATTTTTAATAGCAAAGGGGCATCTAGCACAGGAAAATCTCATTTTCTTTGCAGCATTGCTCTTGACTATGGAATTAATCAATGTTTTTTGTGTCTAAAGGTTCCACTGTTTACAACATTAGATTATTAAACAGATTATTTAAAAAGTGGCATTTATAGAAAACCCAGTTCTACTCAGCTGCATTAAATATATTCAATATTTAGATATATGACATGAAAATACGTAGATACAGAGTACACAAAAAGTTTATGGAAAATGTGCAATGTCTTTTAATTTTATTTCTTCACTAGCTTTTTGAAGCTCCCTTGCAGATATTCAATTTCAGTTTGCTTATTGGAAAGCTTGTATATGTGCTAAAATGTTGAAGTAATACCAAAACACAGACAAGAAAGCAAGTTTCATTCCAACTCCAAGTAACCCAAGTTCTTGTTATCTGGTATGTAATTAGGTTCTGGGTATGATACTTAAAACACCAATTTGTGAGAATAAATTCCATTTGGTGGAGCAAAATAGATCTCTGAGAGCCCTGGAGCTGAGGAGTAGCTGTGAGTTTTGGTACAGTTTGCAAGTCTGGAGCGTTCTGATCCATCTACTGTTGCTCTGTAATCCTGTATTTCTCTTTCCCCATATGGAAGAGCTCAGCTTCCTGGTGTCTTGTCTTCTGTAATTTCTTCTTCTTGAACTAAGCATTAGTAAATGATTTGGGATTTTCATACTGCTGGTATCAGTTTTCATGAAGGTGGTGATGATTCTGGTGTGATCTCTGCACGGGAGCTCTTTCGAGGGAAAGCAGCCCAGGGGCAGGCAGCGAGCCACTGCTCAGCTGCATCAGGAACACCAACCTTTCCCTCCGTTATGCCCAGTGAGGGTGCTCAGAATGGTCCCTGCGGCCGGCAGTTTTCTCCCATGCTGACGGAAGGGCTTTGTGCCTCGGCTCAATGCCTTTCGAGGCACATCTTCAGTGGAGTAATATCCAGGCATTTTGCAAAACTTACCCACCTTGGAGCACCATTCTTGTCACTGCCCACTGGTTTTGTGACAGTAGCAAGAACCTTCTCTACCTGTGGATTTTTGTTGATCCATCATCTGGTAAGATTCGAAATAGAACTAAGGGCCTGGCTTCCGATCTAGTTCTCTTATCTCCTTTCAGAAACAATCCATGAATGTATGAATTTACAAATATATGTGTTTTTTATATAATCTATGGTTTTATATCACTTTTATGCTTAATCATGGAGAGTTTATATCAGCTTTTTTTTTTTTTTTTTTTTTTTTTTTTTTTTTTTTTTTTTGCTTTTCAATAGTAAAACCATCAGATCCTGGACTTTTCTTTTATGGCAGACTTTTAATTACTGCTTCAATCTTATTATTCATTATGGGTCTTTTAAATGTTCTTTATCTTCTTGATTTAATCTTTTGGTAGGTTACATGTATCCAGGAATTTTTCCATCTCTTTGAGGTTTTCTAATTTATCAGCATATAGTTGTCCAATGTAGTTTATTATGCTCCTTTGTATCACTATCAATCGTAATGTGTTCATTTTCCTCTTTAATTTTATTGAATTTTTGTTAGTCTGATTAAAGATCTATTTTGTTTATGTTCTCAAAGAAAACCAGCTTTTATTTTGTCAATCTTTTTTATTTTTAGTTTCAATTTATTTCTGCTCTGATTCTTATTATTTCCCAGCTCCTGCTAATTTTCTTTTTAAATGTTCAGAGGATTCTATTTTAGAATGGAATGCAATACTGTATATTCCACAATTTTTATAAATAGTTCAGTCTTGATTTTTGTTTTGTCTAGATTCATTTGCTTTCTATTACAAAAAAAAGTATATATAATGAAATGTATACTTTTTGTGTGTATTCAATTTTAAGTTTAAGAATAATTCCAAGAAGTATAATTGTAGTGGCAAAGAATGAGTGTGTTTTTAAGTATATTGCCAATTGCTCTCCAAAGTACTTGTGCCACATTAAACTGGAACCAAGAATCTGATACCTCAAGTGTTTGTCAACTCTAAGTTCTTTGAAAATTGTTCATCTTTATGAAAGATGAAAACAAGCCACTATTATTATTTTAGTTTTTATTTAGTTCTGAGAGATGGAAAACAAATGTGTAACTTCATGTTTGTGAGTGATTTGTGATTTTGTTGCTTTTAACTGTTCTTCTGTCCTTTGGCGACATTTTTCTTATGCTTAAAGTGATTCATATATTAAAGAAATTGGCTCTTTATGTGTTTAGAGTGTTGTCAATGTTTGCCACTGTTACTATTGAGTATTCCCTTTATTTAAGTTTTTGTTGTAAAAATTTTTATGCATGTACTATAATTGTTAACTTTTTTCCATCATGGATTCTGGACTGTCCTCACCTAAAGATTATTAAAATACTTTTTGTAAACTCTTCTAATATGCTTTAGAGATCCTCCGATGATATTTTTATTAACTCTATTGAGGTATATTTTGCATACAAAAAAACTAAACCCATTATTCATGTAACTTTACAAGTTTTGAACACCCATGAAAACACTACCAAAATCAAGATACAATGCATTAACACCACTCTCTAAAGCTTCTTTGTGCCCTTTTTAGTCAATTCCTTCTTCTGACCCCATACCAGGAAACTACTTCTCTGCATTTTCTTTGCATTTCTCTGCAGCTTGGTTTGTGCTTTGTATAAATTCAGATAAATGTAATCATAAAATGCAAGTTCTTTTTCCTTGGACTTCTTTCCATCAGCAAACTGATCTTAAGATTCATCCAAATTGCTGTATGTAACCATATTTGTTTATCCATTCACCTACTGATTGATGTTTGGGTTGGTTCCACATTAGAGTTATTTTGAGTAAAGCTGCTCTAAGCCTGCATGTGCAAGTCTTTGTGTAGATATATGCTTTCATTTCTCTTGGGTAAATGTCTATGAGAGAAATAGATCGAAAACTGGTAAGTTAAATTTTTAATAGACTTCTTGAAATGGACACTATGAGAGACAATGACATGATCAGCTCTTGTCTAGACTGTTGAGGAACAACTTATTATTTTATTCCTTTTAGTATTTTTGTTGTTGTTTTTGTTGTTGCTCTGTTTGTTCTACTTAATACCACTGGTTGAACTCTGTAATCAATACACAATCATTCTTAGGCATTTAAAATTAACAGAAAAGTGATCTCTGTTAAATATAGGAGTGGGAATAAGAGAGGGAAGAGATATATAGGACGGCACATGCTCACTTGGACTTACCTCCAATGGTAGAGCTAGAAATGTACCAGGGGATTTCAACTCAATCTTATCAAGGAGGCAGGTATCAATGCCAGCACACTTGGTAAAGTGATAAGTATAAGTACATAACTGATCAAAAAGATAGGGTAAGTGTTGAAGAGATTTCACAAATAAGACCAGTGTAAGCAAATAATGAAGGATAGAAATAAAAGGGAGAGAATGATCCTGCAGGGGAAGCAGGACACACAGCAGGCTCATAGAATGGCAAACTCCCCAAACAGCACTCCAGCCTCAGAATCAACCCTTGGGGCATTCGGGTCTGGCTAAAAGGTCCATGAGAGTCTCATAGGCATGGAAAGCCATGACAAGGTGGCAAAAACAACCTAAATGAAAGATCCTGGTGAACAAGACCCCAGCAGAAGGATCAGGCCATCAAGGAGGGAGGCGCCTTTCTCTGAAGGGAAGGAGGAACCTCCACTGTGATATGGCCTTGACTAAACAAGTTCAGAGTTGGTGAACTCAAGGGGCTTCCATAGCCTAGGCAGCTCATGGCAAGAGCCTTGGGTGATTGCTGACATCATAAATAAGAGTGCCAATTGTTAAATCAACAACAGGAGTCACTGGGTACATGCTCCCCACGTAGGATCTCTGTCCTTAATGTGTTTTACTATGAAACTCAAAAACAACACTACTAGTCGAACAATACCCTATACCTTGTGCAGTTGTATGAGTGCAGCCTGTTGAAATCCTTGCTTAGTATATACTAAGTTCATCTTCTGTATATGAAGGTAATTGAAAATGAAACTCGATGAAGGGCAGGATGGGAGAGGGAGTGGGAGAGGGGAGGGCCGTGGGAGGGAGGGAGGTTGGGGGGGGAGCCACAACAATACAAAAGTTGTACTTTGTAAATTCACATTTTTAAATAAAAAATATATAAAGAAAGTACAAAAAAAATTTTAATAGACTTCTAAGTTTCTCCAAACTAATTGTACCATTTTACACTTCAACCAGCTGTGCATGAAAATTTTACTAGGACTTTTTATACTAAAATATTATTTTCAGCTCTCTGCTCCATCCTGTTTGACAGATAGCCGATTCTCATGCAGTGCCAGCGCAGCTCCAGAACACACAATGGTGAAGGTCGGACTGAACGGATTGGGCCACATTGAGTGCCTGGTCACCGGGGCTGCTTTGAACTCCGCAAAGTGGATGTTGTGGCCATCAATGATCCATTCATCAATCTCAATGACATAGTCGACATGTTCCACCATGCTTCCACCCTTGGCAAGTTCCACAGCACAGGCAAGGCTGAGAATGGGAAACTGCTCATCAACTGGAAAGCCGTCACCATCTTCCAGGAGCACGTTCCCGCCAACTTCAAACGAGGTGATGCTGGTGCCAAGTATGTTGTGGAGTCCACTGGTGTCTTCACCACCAGGAAGAGGCTGGGGCTTATTTGAAGGGTGGAGCCAATAGGATCATCATCTCTGCCCCCTCTGCCAATGCCTCCATGTTTGTGAGGGGTGTGAACCATGAGAAGTATGCCAACTCCCTCAAGATCGTCAGCAATGCTTCCTGCACCACCACCTACTTAGCCCCCCTGGCCAAGGTCATCCACAACCACTTTGGCATCATGGAGGGACTCATGACCACAGTGCACGCCATCACTGCCACCCAGAAGACTCTGAACAGCCCTTCCGGGAAAGCTGTGGCATGATGACCATAGGGCCACTCAGAACATCATCCTCACCTCCACTGGCGCTGCCAAGGCCATGAGCAAGGTCATCTCCAAGCTGAATGGGAAACTCACTGGCATGGCCTTCTGTGTGCCCAGCCCCAATGTGTCAGTTGTCGACCTGAACTGCTGCCTGGAGAAAGCTGCTAAGTATGATGACATCAGGAGGGTGGTAATGCAGGCATTGGAGGGCCCCTTGAAGGGCATCTTGGCTACACAGAGGACCAGGTCATCTCCTGCGACTTCAACAGTCATACCCACTCCTCCACCTTTGATGCTGGGGCTGGCATTGCCCTCAATGACCACTTTGTCAACAAATTTTGCTACAGCAACAGAGTGGTGGACCTCATGGTCCACATGGCCTCCAAGAAGTAAAAGCTGTTGAACCACTGACCCCAGGGAGGGCACTAGAGGAGGAGAGAGGCTGTCCTCAGCTGCTGGGGAGTCCCTGCCCCTACTCAGTGCCCAACACACTGAGAATCTCCCCTCTTCACAGTGTCCATCCTAGAGCCCCTGGAGAAGGGGAGGGGCTTAGGGAGAACTACCTTGTCATGTTACCACCAATAAAGTCCGCTGCACCCCCCAAAATATTATTTTCCATTTAGGCATTTGACACACATAGAATTTATATTGATACAAATAAAACAAAGAGATCTAGCATTACATGATTTCAAAAATCTAGGCACTTTGTCTCAATGCCATTAATATATCTGGTAATATTTCTGTATTTGCTATCCTGTTTCTGCAGCTCATGTGCCATTTCCATATTATTTAAGTGGTAGACTTATTTTACAGGGATGTTCTGGCTGCAAAAATAACAAAAGCCAGAATCAAGTTAGCTTAAATAGAAATAAAAAGGAAATCAACCACATCATATAATGGTTATTCTAGAGTATTAGGAAGCTTGAGTTGGATTTCTATAGCATCTCAATGATGTCATCGGGGACTCAGTTCTTTCTACTTCTCAAGCATGTGTGGTTTACTTCATTAGGCAGGAAGCCTAATGCCAAAAAGCCACAAGCAGGGATCTACACACATGTTATTGGTCCTAATCAGCTCGTGCTTGTCTTTACCTGCAGCAATCACAGAAAAATGTGAAGGAGATACTATTATTGTCTTAAATTAAGAATCCATAGCTAGAGTGGATGTGGAAAAACCCAGTTACTGCATCTGCCATGTTTATAGGACTCACAACATTTGATAAGGATATTTCCTACCTCATCACTCTTGTTTTCACTAATTCTTTCATGTTAATATTTTTATAAATTTTAGAATCACATTGTCAATCTTTCAAAGAGATTTTTTAAGGGATACCATTGCAATATATTGTAATTAGGGGCAATTAACATCATAAAAATATTTGATGCCCTATCCAGGAAGAAAGTATGCATTATTTTTCATTTTGGTTTTGTCATTTATACTTCATAAAATCTATATATTTTCTTTATGTATTCAGTTAACATTCCTGATAGAAAGTATTTAGTATTTTTTGCTATTATTATAAACAGAGGGTTCTTCTATAATTTGGAAATAGTTCCAAAAAGTTCATGGAAAATGGAATTAAAAAGAAGTTTAGAGCAAGGCATTTGGCACAGTGGCTGAACACTGCTTGGGAGACCCACATCCCACATCAGAGAGCCTGGAGTCAAGTCCTGGCTCCCTTCCTGACTCCATTGTCCTGCTAATGCCTACTCTGTGAGATACAAGGTAAGGCTGAATTACTTGAGTTCATGCTACCAATGTGGGAGACTTTGAATTTCCAGTACCTGGCTTAGCTTAGCACAATCTGGGTTGTTGGAGGCATTTGGGGAGTAAACCAGCAGAAGGGATCTCTCTCTCTCTCTCTTCTGCCTTTTAAACAAAAAAATATTTTAAAAGATAGTTTAATTTGATGCAACAAATTTTGAAATCTATGAATAATCATAATTTTCTACATTTTCTACAATCTTTCTGAAAATCCCATATAATCTTATTTCCTATTCATATACATATAAAATCTACTTCTTTCTAGTAATGAATTTTGAGGTCAGCTATTTTTTCTTTTTTTAAAAAAAGATTTATTCATTTATTTGAAAGGCAGAATTACAGAGAGGCAGAGAGAGAGAAAAATCTTCCATCCACTGGTTCATTCCCCAGATAGCTGCTATGACAGCTGGAGCTATACCAATCTGAAGCCAGGAGCCAGGAATTTATTTTGGGTCTCCCACATGGATGCAAGAGCTCAAGGACTTGGGCCATCTTCTACTGCTTTCCCAGGCCATAGCAGAGAGCTAGATTGGAATGGAGCAGCCAAGACTCAAACTAGCACCCATATGGGATGCCAGCACTACACGCAGAGGCTTTACCCACTACACCACAGCACCAGCCCCGGAGATCAACTAGTTTTCTAAACTGTGTTATTGTATTTTACAGTTCCTTAGGTATCGCTCTTAAATTTCTATTATCCACAAATAAATAAATATATTATCTCCTTTCCATATTCATACCATTCTTCTTTTCAAATTAATTTAACACTCAATCAGAGCAATATTAAATGTATTGGTAATATTCATGTTTCTAGTATATTTTACAATTAAGTACATGATTCTAGTTTGTTGGAAATAAGTGTTTCCTATGTTAAGAAAATACTCGTGTTGTTTGATAACCATGAAGAAAGTTGAATTCTATCAAGTACCTTTTTGGCTACAATTTTTGATAAGGTGTAATGAGAAAATTACTATTTTTGTATTCCTGAGTCAAATACAATTGGCTGTGCTGTATAACTCAGTATGCTGTTTCACAGGTACTAATTTCTTTCACATTTGCATTATTGTATGCAAGTAGAATTAATTAAAACTTTTTTTCAATATCTAAGACAATGTTACAATTAAGGTGTTTGACAAAGTTTTAAGGTAATGTGCTCAATAGCCCTTCATTCCGAAGTAGATGCTATATCTCATATACGGCTTTCAAGGAAAATATCCCTAAACTGGCTACATAACTCTTAAAGCCTTACAATGTCTTAAAATTTTAAATGTTTGAAAGTTGCCACTATAGAGGTTTTGTGAAAGGACATTTTGAAAGCATAGTTAGGATTCTAAGAATCTCAAATCCCACAGGAGAGATTTAGGTAGTGTCTGTTTCTCACCTCAAGCTCAATGAGAGTGGTTTTGAAGGTCCTACTTAGCTTTGTTGTGTCACCTAAAGTTGGTAGTAATGCCTAAAAATGTGTAAGTGATCTTTAGCATCAGAATACGGGGCTGGAACAGGGAAATCGTTTCCTCTCTTTCTGAAAAGGCATCCAATGTGTGTTATTCATGGCCATGGATTCCAAGTAGAAATATCAGTGGCATTATATTAAGTGGGCTTGGCACAGGAAAAATGCTGTCCTTGCCTCAAAAGTTTTAGAAAGAGGCACTGCACAGAAAACATTTCAAAAAACACACAAAGTACCCCAAAGCTAAAAAGTTGGCGTTAAATATTTTTAATGCCCAGAAATGATGAAATATCTGTCAATCATGAGCTGTTCTACCTGTTATATCATCTTTAACTCTTACCCCATCCCAACCTTCCCCCAGCATCAACTGTGATGGTGTTAAACTGAGAGGAGACATCAAGTGAAACAAGAAGTGACTGTGAAAGAGAAAAGGAGAATTCAGGCATCCTTTACTACAAGCAGTCAACTCAAAGGAAACTCTGGCTAGCAGGGAAAAGAGAATTTAACTAAGCCAATGTCAAAGTATTGGTCATTACAAAGGGCACATGCAACTTAAAATAATAGCTGGAAATTGATGATGCTTGTCCCACTTAGGTTAAAGGGAATCATGAGAATCAAAAACACACTTGCCTGGGCACCAAGATGGTGGGAGAAGAAGGGAGCTTACTGCTCTAGCCTAGAGAAAGATAGTTTAAAAAAATGCAGAGTCCAAGCTCAGGGAAGAGTTAAGGTGAAAACAGCAAAGGAAACTCCATGCAAATTAGAGGGACACTGTGGATCTATGTGGAGGGTGTGGACACACACAACTCAAGACCCCAGCAGCCGAGAGCCTCAGCACCAGCTTTGGAGAGTGTGGTGAGACCAGACTGCAGGAGTCCAAGCCACTGGCAATAAAGCTGTGGGAAGAGTCTGTCATGAGTACAGCTTAGGGCTCTATGAGGGACAGCTTACCCACCAACCTAGAGGAAATAAAAAAAAAAAGGGGGGGGGTGGCCGGCGCCGCGGCTCACTAGGCTAATCCTCCGCCTAGCGGCGCCAGCACACCGGGTTCTAGTCCCGGTTGGGACGCCGGATTCTGTCCTGGTTGCCCCTCTTCCAGTCCAGCTCTCTGCTGTGGCCAGGGAGTGCAGTGGAGGATGGCCCAGGTGCTTGGGCCCTGCACCCCATGGGAGACCAGGAAAAGCACCTGGCTCCTGGCTCCTGCCATCAGATCAGCGCGGTGCGCCGGCCGCAGCGCGCCGGCTGCGGCGGCCATTGGAGGGTGAACCAACAGCAAAGGAAGACCTTTCTCTCTGTCTCTCTCTCTCACTGTCCACTCTGCCTGTCAAAAAAAAGGGGGGGGCACATTTCTCTCTCTGCAACCAACTGGCACCAGCGTCCTGTAACTAGCCAAGAGAGGGTGGGTGCCATTTTGGACACATGTAACAGCTGTGCCAGCTCATGTCCATGAGCCCAGCAACCAGCTGAGGGGTGATGCCTGAGTCTGGCTGTGAGAATTGGCAGAAGGCTGGGTGCTCATGACTGTGTGTGCCTTGCGTGCTGGGACTGTGAAAACACTGTGGCTGTGTGTGAGGGCTCAGGGTGTGTGAATCTTTGGGCAGTCACTGGACAGCTCCACATGCTCAGGGCCCCCAGATATCCTGGGAGGGTCATTGCTGTGGGATCCATGCTCTCACATTGAGGACTGCACGGATCCTTTGTGTGGTTCTTGTGGCAGTGCGAAAGAATATTATACTCACTGGGGCTAGAAAGCAAGCATTGGTCTCCTTGGAGAAGAGTAGGTGAGTGTGAAACTACACCAACTGAGAAGATTAATCTTCCATTCTGATTAAAAAGAATCTGTCGCCACTCATCCAGTCTTATAAAAGATGCTTAAAGATGTGCTACACAGAAACATAGTCATCACTATCAAAGATGGTGAAGGCAAAATAATCTCCCAGTAAAAGTACAAAGGAAATCCAAAGAAAACAATAGGAACATTTATGGAAAAACTGCGGGGAAATTGAACTTACTCTGGTTTTTCTTCTGTAGTTCCTTAGATTTCAGAATATCCTGTTGCTGGAAATCTAACCACATAGACATTGATTATATTGGACCATCTTTTTTTTTTTCTCCTTCTTTTATTACATACTGTTTGGGTAATTACAGTGTTAAGTCTTAGTTCTTATGTCTTTGGACAGAAGAGTGTATCACTTATTTTAAATGAATTTTTCCCTGTATTTGAAGTTCAGTCTATAAGCATACTATTGCCACAAAATAAAATACTTGCGTTTGCATTACTTTCATTTACTCATATTATTGACTTTGTAAAACAGCATGGTTAAAATGTCATTATATCTATGTTCCTTATGAATCCCATAGCTTTTCTAGTTAGCAAAAAAAAGTCTCAAAAATGACCTTTGTGGCATTTATTTTGGTTAATATTTACCCACTAATGTTAATCATTTTAATAATCTATTAAACATTATTATATTAATATTTATAATTTAATATCATAAATTGCATTAATTTAATTGATGGTTATATAATTAATATATCAATATGATATGTTATAAATTATATTTATATGTATAATTTATTATATTAATAGTCTATTAAAATTTAAAACTTTACATATTGTTTTTGAATTAGTTAGTGAACAGTAAGAAAAAAGCTTGTTTACTGAAACTGTAGATGTTCCATTAGTTAAATTTCAGAATTTTTAATAAAGGAACCTTAAGAATAGATTGCGACCCAATGGTATCCATTAAACTAGCTCCTGTGACGTGGAAAGGAATCCCAGAAGCAGTGGGAGGACATGTGAAGGCATTCACTTGCCATGGTTGTGATTCTGCTGTGCTCGTATTTAATACAGGTAGTGACACACTGACATTTTTGTTGCCCAATAATCAGGAATAATGTCCTGCATTTATCTATGCTGAAATAACTATAAATTAGTAGAATCTACAAAGAAGAAAGTTTATGCCCTACTGTATTTGGGAGCCTTTGTACAGCTAGGTAAAGTTTCTATGATACAAAGTATTTGGATTTTAAAATTTACTATTAAAATGAAGAAGACATGGTATCATTCCATGTGCTTAAATTATAACCTGCTGATTAAGTTTCAGATGAAAAAAATATGAAATGAGTTTTAGCTATAATGTTAAATTGACAAGTTGCAGCGTAGAGCTTAAATCTGTGTTTCTTGCGGTTCACTAGGCTAATCCTCCGCCTGCAGCACCGGCACACCTTGTTCTAGTCCCGGTCAGGGCCCTGGATTCTGTCCTGGTTGCTCCTCTTCCAGTCCAGCTCTCTGCTGTGGCCAGGGAGTGCAGTGGAGGATGGTCCAAGTGCTTGGCCTCCTGCACCCACATGGGAGACCAGGAGAAGCACCTGGCTCCTGGCTTCGGATCAGCGCAGCGCGCCGGCCTCAATGCACTGGCCGCAGCGGCCACTTGGGGGGTGAACCAACGGAAAAGGAAGACCTTTCTCTCTGTCTCTCTCACTGTCTAACTTGCCTGTCAAAAAATAAAATTAAAAAAAAAATCTGTGTTTCTCAGATGTGAACCATAGTAGTCTAACACTGCTTTGTGTATCCCATAAGTACGACAAATAGTCTCAGCACTGAATATGTATTGATACCTCTCAAATGAATGCAATTTTTGATGTAGGTGTTTTGTTATGCCTCAGAAGGTATCTGAGTATCTGGGAATTTGTCAATCTGTCTGGTAAGGAAGATACTTCTTGTTCTTTTTTGTTGTTTCATATTTTCATGTTTAAATTTGAATTTTTCCATTTTTACTACTGCAATTTAAGTTCAATTTGTTCAATGGTTAAAATGGGATTGTCAGTGAAGAAACTTTAAAAAGCCTCATTTAGGTAACTGCTTAAGTAAAAGCTACATTTTGTGTTCTATATTCATACACTTTTAGTGATCTGTACTTCTATTTAAATATAAGTGATGACGTTTAGGCTTTGTTTCTGTTTAATAAGGCTTTTTACCATTGGTTAATGAATGAATGCTTTTTTGAGGAGATGTATATCCTGTAAAAAATTGGTTGAAACAATAAAAAAATTAAAATAAAAAACACACTTGATTTTAGAATTGCATCCTCTGAGTGCTTCTTCAGTGTCCAGTTAGATATATTACCTTTGTGAGATTGTTATATCTGCGAAATGTCAGTTTGAAGAAAGCATTTAGAAACTTTTCACCTTTCTCAGAGCTTTAGAACAGTTTTGATAGACTTTTATTCCAACTTTAAAGTGGTCATAACTTATAATTGGTTGTTCACAACTTCTCTCTCCTAAGAGATCAATTTTGGTGTGTTTTTTTTTTTTTAAGAAAGTCAAGCAACTTATGAGATTTCTTTATTATTTTGAGTCTTCCTTCTTGACCATTTTTATGATATGTTGACTGTGCCATTACTCACTTTCCAAAGACTAACAGAAAAACTATGTAATGAAGTTAAGTTTATTAACCCTACTACAGCAAGGAAGAACTTTCCATTGGCAATCTTAGAGGTGTCTCAGAAGGGGAATATCAAGGGAAATGAAAAGTTTTAAGGCCTTATTTGTATCATTTCAATTTGTTATTTGAAGAAACTTAAAGAAATAATTGTAAGTGCAATTTAACATTTATTTCAAATTATTTTAAGTGTTCCTTTAATCATCTCATCCTGAATCATAAATCAAATTACAAAGAAAACTTGTGTCTTGTTTATTCATCCACAGGGTTTTGCTAGAGCACACTGCTGGCATTTGGGACTTGCTGATTACCTGTTGCATTGGGGCTGTCCTGTGATTCTTAGATGTTTAACAGCCTGCTGGATGCCAGTATCACCACCCCAACCCTATTCCATTACCAGATGTGACAAACAAAAATTTGTCCAGATGTTGCCAAATATACTGAGATGAGGAGTCTATTGGGAGTGGGAGAACCATTCTCGGTGGAGACTATTCTTGCAGAACATCAGGGCTCCCCAGTGTACGTATAGCAGCAGCTGCCATCTCGATTCTGGGCAGCCCTGTCATTGATATTGCCCAAGCTGATTGATCCTTAGTTTATGTTTCCAGCCTTTTCCACACTTAAATACATGTGCAGGAAAGGAAATGGTGGAGGGTCTGAGAAGCCTCTGAGAACATCCTTGTACTTGTCTCTTTATTTAAAAAGTACTATTTTATTGCCAGATGACTTAACAATACTTTCTTTCTGCCATTAGAATCAGTTATGGGCTCTACATTATAGTTCCATGCTAGTTCCATTGAAATCCAACTCACCAAATCTTAACTATCTACACAAAAATGCTGTTTTCAATGATAAATTTCATCAGTTTTACTAACTGGGTCTTACACAAAACAAACTTCTTGAATACTATAAAAGCATTATTTCTGAAATGAAATTGCCTTGGTTTCATGACAGGTTGTTATTGTAAAATCATGACTGCAGTTCACTCTACACTGAACTGTTAGCCAGAAGAGTCACGAATTTCTCATTTCCGGTGCACGGAGTGCTTCCCTCACTCCCAGGGGATGATTTATACAGAGGCAGAGTCATCTGATTTTCCTCCTACTTCACTTCAAAATTGCAGCATGAAGGGTATAATCTGATCTGTAGTGATAGTTCATGAAAATTGTGCTTGGTTTCTCATTTCAGGAAACTCTTTCATCAAAATGTTTTGCTTTTTGAACAAAGATTTGTACAATTTCACGTATTTGGTTTATTTAGTGGTGTTTGTATACCTAAGGTGAAAGAGTGGATTAAGGAGGAAAAGAGAAAGGTGGCATCAAAGATACAGCTCTTGAATGGAGGCTGCTCTATCCATTACCAACAGATTGCCTGGAGATGTTTATCACAGAAGTAAGTGCAGTGTGATGAAAACGGGAGTAATTGTGATAGAGTAGGGGGGATCTGGATTTACCTGGTATTTAAGATATGTAATGTCTCCTTGCTTTCTTTATGCATAAATAAGTATAAATAATCTTTATTCAATGCAGACTTACTGAGGACTTGACATGTGCTTAAAGTCATGTTTGTGCAGGCATATAGTACCGTGGTTAGCTCTTCACTTGGCATACCCACATCATATATCAGCGTCCCTGAGTCTGAGTCGTAGCTCTGCTTCCTATTCCAGCTTCCTGATAATGCGCACCCTGGGAGGCAGGAGATGATGCTTCAGGTAGCCAAGTTCCTACCACCTACGTGGACCCAGATGGATTCCTGGCTCCTAGTTTCAGCCTATCCTATCCCTGGCTGCTGTGGCCATGTGGGGAGTGAATCAGGGGATGGAAAATCTCTCTCTCCCTTTCTCCCTCTGTCTCTCTTTTTCTCTCTCTCTCTCTCTCATTATCAACTCTCTGCCTTACAAATACATTGTTTAAAATGGAAAACCACATAAGACTCAATTGTGCTCAGAGAATTTACATCAATATTAATATATTGATATTCATAAAATGAATACATTTGATAAGCAAAATATAGTGGAAACAAATTCTGAGACTCAAATATAAATCAAAACAAGAAAATTTAACTACTAGTGTCAATATTCTGTGAATTAAGAAGGAGGTACCTTTCTCTGAAGGGAGGAGAGAACTTCCACTTTGACTACGACCTTGTCTAAATATGATCAGAGTTGGTGAAATCAAAAGGCTTCCATAGCCTTGGTGACTCATGACAAGAGCCTAGGGTGATTACTGATGCCATAAACAAGAGTGTCAATTTGTTAAGTCAACAACAGGAGTCACTGTGCACTTACACCTCATGTAGGATCTCTGTCCTTAATGTGCTGTACATTGTGATTTAATGCTATAACTAGTACTCAAACAATATTTTTCACTTTGTGTTTCTATGTGGGTGCAAACTGTTGAAATCTTTACTTAATATATGCTAAACTGATCTTCTGTATATGAAGAGAATAGAAAATGAATCTTGATGTGAATGGAAGGGGAGAGGGAGAGGGAAAGGGGAGGGTTGCGGGTTGGAGGGACATTATGGGGGGGAAGCCATTGTAATCCATATTCTGTACTTTGGAAATTTATATTCATTAAATAAAAGTTAAAAAAATTCTGTGAATTATAATGCATAATAATATGGAAATGTATATGCAAGATATCTATGGATAAAATATGCCAAAAGCACTTGAAAGAAAACCTGAATTAATAAATATAAATTTACAAAGTACAGCTTTTGGATTACAGTGGTTTTTCCCCCCCATAACTTCCCTCCCACCCACAACACTCCCATCTCCTGCTCCCTCTCCCATCCCATTCACATCAAGATTCGAGATACATTTTCAATTATCTTTATATACAGAAGATCAATTTAATATATATTAAGGAAAGATTTCAGCAGTTTGCACCCACACAGAAACACAAAGTATAAAGTACTGTTTGAGTACTAGTTTTACTGTTAATTCTCATAGTACAACACATTTAGGACTTTGACCATGGCCTTGTCTAAAAATTATCAGAGTCAGTGAACTCAGGGGGCTTCCATAGCCTTGGCAGCTCATGACAAGAGCCTAGGGTGATTACTGATGCCATAAACAAGAGTGTCAATTTGTTAAGTCAACAACAGGAGTCACTGTGCACTTACTCCTCATGTAGGATCTTTGTCCTTAGTGTGCTGTACATTGAGATTTAATGCTATAACTAGTACTCAGACAGTTTTTTTCACTTTATGTTTCTGTGTGGGAGCAAACTGTTGAAATCTTTACTTAATGTATGCTAAACTGATCTTCTGTATATAAAGAGAATAGAAAATGAATCTTGATGTGAACGGAAGGGGAGAGGGAGTAGGAAAGGGGAGGGTTGCGGGTTGGAGGGACATTATGGGGGGGAAGCCATTGTAATCCATATTCTGTACTTTGGAAATTTATATTCATTAAATAAAAGTTAAAAAAATAAAAAAATAATATTAGTTGAACTCTAATTAACACACAATCACTCTTAGGTGTTTAAATTTAACTGAAAAGTGATCCCTGTTAAATATAAGAGTGGGAATAAGAGAGGGAGGAGATGTACAGTTTGGGACATGCTTAATTAGACTTGCCCCAAATGGTAGAGTTAGAAATGTGCCAGGGGATTCCAATTCAATCCTATCAAAGTGGCATGTACCAATGCCATCTCACTAGACATAGTGATCAGTTTCAGTTCATAACTGATCATGATAGGATTAAGAGTCAAAGGGATCACATAAACAAGACTAGTGTCTGCTAATACTAACTGATAGAATTAAAGAGGAGAGAAGGAGCCAACACGGGAATGGGGATACACAGCAGACTCATAGAATGGCAGATGTCCTAAACAGCATTCTTGCCTCAGAATCAGAAACATAAAATTATCATTGTTTTCTTTTTTGAGAAGCAGATACAGGGGAGAGAAAGATGGAGACAGAGAACTCTTCCATACACTGGTTCACTCCCCCAAATGCCCTCAATGGCCCTAGGTGTAGAGAAACAGCTTGGAGCTGGGAACTCAATTTGGGTCTCCCATATAAGTGGCAGGAATCCCATCACTTGAGCAATCATTGTTGCCTTCCTGCCTGCATTGGCAGGAAGCTGGAATCAGACACTGGAAGCAGATATCAAACCCAGGTACTCTGAGATAGGAATGCAGAAGTGTTAACCACAAGACTAAACTCCACCCTGGCCATATCTTTTGAAAGAGCACATTCTAGTTATTTATCCTCCAGAATTAAATTTCAAACTATGACGATTTATATATATACAAAAATAGTCACTTCTGCTTTGATTTGAGAGATAAAAAATCCAATTTTTCTCATAAGGGAAAACAATGAGTAACATGAAGCCATTAAGCATAAAGAGATAGAGCTAAATGTACTAGAATGGAAAGAAATGGTCAAGATATATTGCTAAATGAAAGAAATCAAATTTCAGAACAATATGTATTGCATTACCCTTTCTATAAAAGTTGTGCAGTAACAATGGTAGCATATGTGTTGAACAAAAACATAGAATTACATAGCCAGCAACTAAAAGGTTGGGATCATGTAGGACTTTTACTTCCTATAGGATTCATTTCTATAACATTTGATTTCTAACTTCCTTACCTTCATAACTGAAAAAAATGAAATATGAACATTTATGTGAAAATTACCTTCATCAGGATTTGAAATTAGAAAAATTGTGTGTCAATTTTTTTTAATTCTTTGCTTGTACCACTTAGGACTTCTAAGCTGAAAAACACTAGCACTATTAAACATTGCTATCCCAAGTAGTTCCTTAAATAGTTTTTAATTAGTTTTTCCTTAGGGAAAATGTGAGGTGCTATAGATAGAATGAAACTGTCTAAACAAAAATGATGCAAGAACTCACATCACAAGGTTTACATTCATAGGGTATTTGACATCATTCTCAGCAAATTTTCCAGAAGTAACATTTTTTAGCTTCACTTTTTAAAAACTGCATTTGTGCATGATTGCATTATAAATGACTCTGATGAATTACAGGAAATGTTTTCTTTGTTTTGTTTCTTCTGTATATTTTTCCCATTGGATTTTGATGTTTTTAAATTAATTAGGCTAGAAGAAAAAAGACAAGACGGTAACTGCATTTAACTCATGAAATCCTATTACAGTCAAGTAGCTGCTCTATTAATTTAAGGATTTTTTAAAAAGTAACAATTGCTTCTCAGAATGTACTGAAAATGAGAACCCTTCACCACATTATGGTCATACATATAGGCCAAGACATTGGATTCAAAAATCTCACTGTCTTCCATGTGTATCAAACTATATGTTTAAGATTTGGTGAGTGGGTGTGGTCATAGTTTGGCAGTATATTAACACCATGTGTTGAGAAAATGTAATTTCGGTCTAACATTTTTATTTGAGTAGAAGGTCTGTTCAATTTTGAAGCCAAGTAATTCAAGAGCCTCTGCATGAGAAAGGCTTATGAGTACATTCTAGCTGGGAATAGATGTTCCCTTGACTTCATAGCACACAGATTGCATTTTCTCCTTTAGGATATATACTATGCATTAATAGAAATAGAAGTTATAATAGTTTTTTCACACCTCTATAATATTTAGAGACTATCCATAAAGACACCCAGGCAGGGGTGAGATGGATTGGGATAAATGGAGCTAAACATACCTTGAGACAGCCCTTGATTTCTCCACTCATTATAACAGGCCAAGAATAAACACCTTAAATAGCATAAGTAAAAAATAATATAGTAAACCTGCTCTCTTGAGACACTTAACAAACACTATTTGATACAATAAATAATAAATATTATGCCTAGAGTTGATGGAAAAGAGCATGAACAAAACAATTTACTGTTTTTTAAAAATGTTCTCAGTGCTACAGAATAATGATAATATAGTTTTACACTTATAGTTTTATAATGCATATATTTGGAAATCAAAACAATAGACTATTCTTAATTTTGTATTTTTACAAGTCATTTACCAATAGATCAAATGAATGGGTTGGTTAATAATGTCTCCACAGTGCCATTTTCTAATTACCTGATAGAACTATTAAAGAGAATAAATTAAATTTATATATATCAAAAATATTATAATGATATTTTCCTAATGGTGGAACCAAAAGTGGGTGGAACCAAAGGTTCATCAAAATTACTCAGAAAATAGGATCTAGATGATCTTACTATAGTGGGTGACATAACTGAAGTTCAGAGTGGGCAAGGACATGGCAGAGAAAGAGGCCAGCCTCTAGGCTTCTTGCTGGGTCCATCTCTATTCTACGGGGATTCTTGTGTTGCCTTACTCTCAATTCCTTGATCTAGACTGGTCAGAGATAATAACGGACTCAGTAGAATTACGGCACTTGGAAGTGACTGACATTTTGAGTTTTGCCAAAGCCTATATAATTTTTTCCCAACATAACTAAGAATAAACCATGCTCCCAGTTCTCCAATCATTTTATGTTGACAAGGATGAAGTTTTGCCCCTGGGTTTTCACTCGTATGCACCACAATCTCAGGCCTTTTGTCATTGTCCCTCTATGCTTGGCAAGGTGGATTGTTTGTGAAACAAATCTTCCCTAATAAGCAACTCCTTGACCACTCTCATTGTGACAGTCCCACCTAGAGATCACATACCCACTTTTGGACCATGCTCAACTTCCTCTCAAGGACAGACTGAATCATTATGTGTATATTTCTAGAGCTAAGAAGATAAAACAAAAGTTGGAAATTACCCATGTGTGCACAATACAAGACAAAAATGGGATAAAATTCATGCTGTGATACGGAGAAAAGGGAGACAGGCTTCAAGACACCAGGTCTGTCTCCCCATGCCACCATATTCTGGTGTGGAACTCCAAAAATTGGAAAACTCTTAAGTTCAACTTAGGCTTCCAAGTCATTATAGCAATGAATTTATCTAGTTAGAGAGTTTCTGTTCAACATCTTATCAGATTGAAAGCACCAACTATAGGTGGTTGAGTTTTGTTTTTATTTGCCTGGTTATTTGTTTTGAGTGGGTTTGTTCTTTGTTTTGTTGCCCCTGGACCCTACAAATATGTAAGGCTAGGGCACTAAGGAACAACTAGTTAGGGCAACCATGACAATGATCTCAACAGTGCTTCTTTGACAAGATCTTAAATTTTAAGAAGTCTGACGCATACTTTAACAACCACAGTATAAAACAGAGTTTGTCAGGTGGCTATTTAAATATAGTGCAAAGAAAGAATAAGGTGGGAAAATGTCTTAGCTTCCTTATCACCTCCCTCCAAAAACAGATTTTAGAAAACAATCCTGGAAAGTAGAGAAGTAGAAAGAAACAAAACACGGAAGGAGGGAAAGGCAATCTAAAGGTGTCTTGGTGAGCTGGTCTGCTGGCTGGATACCCACTCCTTACTGTGTAGAACATGTCTCTAAGTTGTCCATATAAGAAACATAAGAAAACTATCCACTAACTCACACCTTAACACTATTTTTTAACTCTTTTACTCATTCTGGTTGTAAACATTTAGCAATTTTCAGAAGTCCCATTTGGTGGAGACAGAGAAGGAAAAAGGAAAAAAAGCAACAGACAAGCATTTTAGTTGATGGGAGTCTCTCTCAGTTTACTTCTGTGGGCAGCTGGCTGCCAAAGTAATGATGAGAGTGAAAAGGCAGGCAGAGAAGATGTGAAGTGGATATAACAGTACCTGCTTTCTCCAGGAAGAGAGCAAACAACAAATACAGCCAAACTCTGCTCCAGAGAGTAAGTGGCTGTCAACAATAGGAAATAGAAGATATATTCACTTCCAAGGGCTGCATAACAATGTAGCACAAGTTGGGTGGTTTCCAACAGCAGACATTCACCTCTCACCATTCTATATGCAAGTGGTCCAAAATCAAGGGATGGGCAGGGTGACTGTCTTCTGAGGTGTCTGACATAGAATTTCCCTTAGATTGCCCTCCAAGCTCCTTCTTTATTAACTGACACATGAAAAGTGTATTCACTCGTGGAATACTGTGTGATGTTTCAATATGTGTATGAATTGTACAATGTTTTAATCAGGGTAAATACACCATTTTCTTCAAACATTTATCATTTATTTATGGTGAAAACATCGAAAATCTGTTCTTCAGCTTTTGGTGATGGTTAACAATCCTTATTGCTGCCTCCCTCCAGTCTCTCTCAATCTCCAAACGGCCTTCTCCAAGGTATCGGTCTTTTTATAAACCCATCAGTCCAACTAGATTGAGGATCCAATCTGTTCCAGTATGACCAGATCTTAACTGATTATATCTTCAGTAATCCTATTTTCAAATAAGGTCATATTTTGAAGTTCTAGGAGTTATGACTTCAACATATCTGTTTGGGGAAAAACAAGCCAACCTGCCATAGAGTAGGATGACAGAATTCATGAAAAGGGTTGCAAATGCTTAAAACTACGCAGGAAACATCCGTAAAATGGCTTGACTAAAATTTCAAGTGAAAGAGTGGTTTAGTAAGACATGGGTCAGACCATCAAGTTTAAAAGACAGCAGTAATAAATGTGTGATTGGCAATAAAGAAAGCTATTAAAATCCTCTGTTTTCAAGGGATAGTGTGGTCTATATTTACTTTGAAGACTCACACATTGGGCATTGGAGACACAGCTTCAAGAAGATTCAATTAATAGTACTTATTTTTCCATTTGCCCTATTTCTTTAAAATTAAGGCCTTTCTGAAATTCTTTTAACTTTTGTGCTAATATTTAAAAATAAACTACTGAGTATTTCACTTCGGAGTTCCAGATCCTCTTTTATAAAAGAATGATACAAAAGGGCAGTACTGCTTCCACATGTTTCTATTCTTTAAGCTTCAAGGTCATTAATATAGAAGAAAAATATGAAAACATTAAAGCTAATTGCTAAATCTTTTAATATCTTTACTAAAATATCAAAAGTCATCTACTTAGGATTTAGATCCATAGTTGTAATATGTAATATGTAAATCACAATGCAAATGCAACATTATTGTTAATTATATCAGGATTATAGCATTATAGTTAACACTTAAACTGTTAAAGTTTTAAAATATGTACTTTGTAATCTTGGGGAAAAATAACTACAGACATATGAGAAGTGTCTGGAGAACATTTTGCTACTCCAAATAAATTGCAGTAGGTAGACCTGTGGTGACTGATTCCAAGCACCTTGAGTGTCAATTTAGTGATAATTTGTGCTCAGCAGCTTGCAGGAAACTGGAGTCCATTGGTGAAAAAGCAGGAACACATGATCAAGCTCAGCTTGATTGGCATCACGAAGGAGAACTCAATTTCACAAGCTTTGATGTCTGTTCCCTCTTAGGCTCTCCAGTCAGTCTTCTCCGCTGGAAACAGGAGTGTCTGCTCTGTGCAAGGACTGGTTTGAAAGCATTAACAATAAGAGCAAAGAAATGGACTTGATGTTCAAAGGGCTAATCCACATGTGAGCTTGGCTTGAAAGGGGTTATTTCCATATTATCACAGAACCAAGAATAGCCAGACTTGGATGAGGCATTGAAAATGTGGAGCCTCTTGCTGTTCTCCATTCTACCCTTGTCACAGATGTTGAATCAAGTGGGCTTGGATAAATGCAAAGCTCGGCTTCATGTGGTGCTCTTCCATTACACACATGTCAGTACATGGAGATTTCCATCTGAGAGAAAACCATAAAAAATGGAAATTAAACATATGGCCAATGACGGCTGCAAAAAGTTGTAGAGAGGAATAGTTGCACTCAAGGCTTTCAGGGACCTCTTAGATAATTGCTTAATTGAAATTTTATTCCTGTCATTGAATCTCACAGCAGGAGCGAATGTATAATTACAAAACAAGTTTGGACATTTCACTCTGGTTCTTTATACCAATGGATGAAGACTAGGCATTAATTAAGGGATAGCTACCATACAAATTGCCTTAGAGAAGAAAAAAAAAGGAAAAAAAGTAGGATATGAGACTGTAAGGATATAAATAAAAGAGAGCGAATCTGAAGCACTGCAGAATTTCCTTTGTTCTTTATATTGCTAACAGCATGATGGGAGTTTATAGTGAAAACGCTTTTTAAAATTAGTCATAGTCCAAATTTTGTTGTTTGCCGGTCAAGTGCCTTAGGTGATTTACTTCATTCCTCAGAGTCTCAGTTACTTATCAAATATCAATAACAATTGCAAATTGTCTACACTGTAGAATGAGTTTGAGAATTAAGTGAGACACTACAAGGAGGAGCATGTAGCAAACTGTACAGCGTTGATACCAGGAAATTGAATGCTTAACTCAGAGAAAGAATTAACCATTAATTTATTAACAAATGGTGTGGAAAAAAGAAGGAAAGAAGTATGTAAAAAAAGAAACTCATCCTTCAACTGGCAGTAATTAACCCCAAGAACGATAATAGGGTATAAAACTTTAAGAAACTCAATATTTATATTTTTGCATTTCAGAAAAAAAATTTATTATACATGAATAACTCAGAGGTCATTTAAATAACAAAATATGGTATTGTAAAATGCCTGTATAATTTTAAAACAATAAAGATTTGAACTTCTAAATCCTTTTTTTAATTTTTTTATTTATTTATTTTTTTGACAGGCAGAGTAGAGAGTGAGAGAGAGAGACAGAGAGACAGAGAGAAAGGTCTTCCTTTGCCGTTGGTTCACCCTCCAATGGCCGCCGCAGCCAGCGCACTGCGGGCTGGCGCACTGCACTGATCCGATGGCAGGAGCCAGGTACTTACCCTGGTCTCCCATGGGGTGCAGGGCCCAAGGACCTGGGCCATCCTCCACCGCACTCCCTGGCCACAGCAGAGAGCTGGCCTGGAAGAGGGGCAACCAGGACAGAATCCGGTGCCCCGACCGGGAATAGAACCTGGTGTGCTGGCGCCACAAGGTGGAGGATTAGCCTAGTGAGCCGCGGCGCCGGCTTGAACTTCTAAATCCTTATTCTAACTCTATGGATCTTAAAGTATCATGAAAATTAATGTAATGTTTTTATTGGTAGATAATCTTATAAGATTATTGTGCAACTCTCATTATTCTTACATTTTCTCTTTTTTTTTTCTTTTTTCTTTTTTTTTTTTTTTTTTGACAGGCAGAGTGGACAGTGAGAGAGAGAGACAGAGAGAAAGAGAGAGGAAGGTCTTCCTTTGCTGTTGGTTCACCCTCCAATGGCCGCCGTGGGTGGCGCGCTGCAGCCAGCGCACTGCGCTGATCCTAAGGCAGAAGCCAGGTACTTATCCTGGTCTCCCATGGGGTGCAGGGCCCAAGCACTTGGGCCATCCTCCACTGCACTCCCTGGCCACAGCAGAGAGCTGGCCTGGAAGAGGGGCAACCGGGATGGCAACCGGGACAGAATCCAGTGCCCCGACCGGGAATAGAACCTGGTGTGCCGGCGCCACAAGGCAGAAGATTAGCCTAGTGAGCCGCGGCACCAGCCATATTCTTACATTTTCAAAGGCAACATCTTCAAATAGATATGCAAGAAAGTAAAAATTAGGGTTTAAAATAATATTACTTTTTTGTCACTTAGTTGCTGCCTTTTTAAATTTTATTTAAGGTATAAAAATTTTATGCATTTCATAAATGCAACTTTAGAAACATAGTGATTCTTCCCATCCTGCCTTCCGTAATGCATGCACTCCCACCCTACTTCCTCCTCTTCTCTCATATTCCCATTCTTAATTTTCAAAAAGATCTATTTCCAGTTAACTTTATACTCATAAGATTAACCCTACAGTAAGTAAAGAGTTCAAAAAATATTATGAGGGAAAAAATACTCCTCAACAGTAGAGACAAGGGCTGTAAACAATCATTGAACCTCAAAATGTCAATTTTACTCCTATACATCACATTTTGGATACTCTCTTAGCTACCACAGATCAGGGAAAGCACATGGTATTTGTACTTTTGAGACTGGCTTATTTCACCAAGTATAATGGTTTCCAGTTGCATCCATTTTGTTGCAAAAGACAGGATTTCAATTTTTTTAACCATTGAGTAGTATTCCATAGTGTGTATGTGTCATACTTTCTTTATCCAGTCATCAGTTGATGGACATCTGGGTTTATTTCATATCTTAACTATTGTGAATTTGGCTGTACTGAATATGGGGTACAGATAACTCTTTAGTATGCTGATTTCATTTCCCTTGGATAAATTCCCAGGAGTGAGATTGCTGGGTCATATGGTATATCTGTTTTCAGCTTTCTGATGTATCTCCATTCTGTATTCCGCAATGGCTGCACCAGCTTATGTTCCCACCAATAGTAGATTAGGGTATCTTTTTTTTAACTTTTATTTAATGAATATAAATTTCCAAAGTACGGCTTATGGATTATAATGGCTTCCCCCCTATAATGTGCCTCTCACCCGCAACCCTCCCCTTTCCCACTCTCTCTCCCCTTCCAATCACATCAAGATTCATTTTCAATTCTCTTTATACACAGAAGATCAGTTTAGCATACATTAAGTAAAGATTTCAACAGTTTGCTCCCACACAGAAACATAAAGTGAAAAATAATAGATGATTTTTTAAATGATGATGAAATCATATCAGACCTATTGTCATGTTTAATCAGATTAGGGTATCTTTTTCCCCACATCCTCACGAGCATTTGTTGTTTGTTGATTTCTGTATGAGAGCCATTCTAACTGGGGTGAGATGAAATCTCATTGTGGTTTTGATTTGCATTTGCAAGATGGCTAGGGATCCTAAGCATTTTTCCTGTCTGCTGTCCATTTGAATTTTCTATCTTAAAAAAATGCCCGTTTAAGTCCTTTGTGCACTTCTTACCTGGATCACTTGTTTTGGTGTAGCTGAGTTTCTTGAGTGCTTTATAGATTCTAGATATTAATCCTTTATCAGTTGCATAGTTTGCAATATTTTCTCCCGTTCTGTCAATCACCTCTTCACTTCCCTGAGTGTTTCCTTTGCAGAGAAGAAGCTTATCAGCTTCATGTAATCCCATTTGACAATTTTGGCTTTGATATCCTGTACTTCTGGGGTATTTTTTTAAGAAGGCTTTGTCTATGCCAATGTCTTGTAGAGTTTTCCAAATGTTCCCTAATAATTTGATGATGTCGGTTAACAGATTTTGGTCTTTGATCCATTTTGAGTGCTTTTTTGTGTAAGGTGCAAGTCTTGTTCATGAAACAAGGGGTCTTGTTTCATACCTCTACATGCAGAGATCCAGTTCTTTCAGCACCGTTTGTTGAAAAGACTGTCCTTGCTCCAGTGATTCATTTTAGCTCCTTTGTCGAAGATAAGTTGGTTGTAGATGCTTGGATTTATTTCTAGAGTTTCTATTCTGCTCCATTCATCTACAAATCTTTTTTTTTCTAAGCTTTAAAATCTGCTATTGTCATGCCGGCTCTAGGCATTCTATTCTTAACAAAATAGAATGAGTGTTCCAATGAGCTGAGCAGAAAGTGTTTTTTGCTTTATAGGGCGAAGGGGCCAGAGAAGATCAGAAACAGGGAACAAAATTCAGAGCAGTTGTTTCAAAGTTACTTTCCTTGTAAAGGTTAAAGGAGAAGGAACTTCCTTATTTATGCCAACTAAAACTGGTTAATTTGGAGACTTGGCTATTATCTCTTGGACTCTTCTGAGTCACTGAAAGTTCCAATAAACATCTTTGTTTCAGTGTGGTAATACAAGATTTTAGCACGAGTAACTCCATTTTGATATTGTTTGTTGGGTCTAGTGTTGTGCTAAATTCAAATCAATAATCCCATATATGTTTTATTTAAACAAGTTGTAAGTAGAAATTTTAAGAAGGAACTATCATAAAAGCTGCATAAGGGACAAAAACCTGATTCTTTTTTGTTCCTTTCCCTACTAGTTATCTGACAAGGGATGTGCATATGGGTCCCTAAGCAGCTGTTTTTAAAAGTGAATTGCTGGGGGACAGCGCCATGGCTCAATAGGCTAATCCTCCGCCTGTAGTGCTAGCACTCATGGGTTCTAGTCCCGGGTGGGGTGCCGGATTCTGTCCCAGTTGCTCCTCTTCCAGTCCAGCTCTCTGCTGTGGCCCGGGAGTGCAGTGGAGGATGGCCCAGGTCCTTGGGTCCTGCACCCGCATGGGAGACCAGGATAAGCACCGGGCTCCTGGCTTCGGATCAGCACAGTGCGCTGGCCACAGCATGCCAACTGCAGCAGCCACTAGGGGGTGAACCAACGAAAAAGAAAGACCTTTCTCTCTGTTTCTCTCTCTCACTGTCCACTCCGCATGTCAAAAAATAAAAAAAAAGTGAATTGCTGGGGCGGGTGCTGTGGTGCAGTGGGTTAACGCCCTGGCCTGAAGCACTGGTATCCTATATGGGTGCCGGTTCTAGTCCCGGCTGCTCCTCTTCCAATCCAGCTCTCTGCTATGGCCTGGGAAAGCAGTAGAAAATGGCCCAAGTCCTTGGGCCCCTGCACCCACGTGGGAGACCCAGAAGAAGCTCCTGGCTCCTGGCTTCGGATCAGCGCAGCTCCAGCCATTGTGGCCATCTAGGGAGTGAACCATCAGACATAAGACCTCTCTCTATGCCTCTCCTCTCTCTGTGTAACTCTGACTTTCAAATAAATAAATAAATCTTTAAAAAAGTGAATTACTTTAAGCATGTGAGTTATTTTCTATATGGCAGTAAAGAAAAAAGTAGATGGGATCAAGGTGGTATGTACCAATGCCATCTCACTAGACATAGTGATCGGTTTTGGTTCATAACTGATCAAAATGATAGGATTAAAAGTCAAAGGGATCACATAAACAAGACTAGTGTCTGCTAAAACTAACTGATAGAATTAAAGAGGAGAGAAGGATCCAACATGGGAATGGGGATACACAGCAGACTCATAGAATGGCAGATGTCCTAAACAGCATTCTTGCCTCAGAATCAGCCCTTAAGGCATTCAGATCTGGCTAAAAAGCCCATGGGAGTATTTCAGGCATGGAAAGCCAAAACACTCTGGCAAAAAAAAATCACCTAAATGAAAGATCTCTGTGAGTAAGATCCCAGTAGAAAGAACAGCCATCAAAGAAGGAGGTACCTTTCTCTGAGGGAGGAGAGAACTTCCACTTTGACTATGACCTTGTCTAAATAAAATCAGAGTTGGGGAGCACAAAAGGCTTCCATAGCCTTGACAACTCATGACAAGAGCCTCAGGTGATTACTGTCGCCATAAACAAGAGGGTCAATTGTTAAATCAACAACAGGAGTCACTGTGCACTGACTCCCCATGTAGGATCTCTGTCCTTAATGTGTTGTCCAATGTGAATTAATGCTATAACTAGTACTCAAACAGTACTTTACACTTTGTGTTTCTATGTGGGTGCAAACTGCTGAAATCTTTCCTTAATATATGCTAAATTGATCTTCTGTATATAAAGATAATTGAAAATGAATCTTGATGTGAATGGAATGGGAGAGGGAGCGGGAGATAGGAGTGTTGTGGGTGGGAAGGAAGTTATGGGGGTGAAAAAGCCACTGTAATCCAAATGCTGTACTTTGTAAATTTATATTTTTTAAATAAAAGTTTAAAAAATGTAGATGGAAAATGAATGTGTTGATTGAGGAATTACTATACCAGCACTGAGCTGATTTTATTTAATGCTATAAAAAATTGTCTTCAATTGTTTTAAAATGTAAGGAAACCTACTTTCATTTGCTACACCACCACTGAAATATATGATTCTTAAAAGTGGAACCTTTTCTATTTTTTTTAGATCACATTCCAGAGGCAAAGCCATAATAAAATCTCAAAAATATTTCCTGTGCAAGAGGGCATGAAGAGCTTCAGTCAGAGCCGACAGGTGGCCCAAGTGTTAAAATTTCTAATGAGGGATAAATCCCCTAATTTCTTGAAAATAAATTAAAGGAGAAGAGTTCATTTGGTAAAAGAGAAATGAAGGTATCTTCAAGCTAATTTCAAGAGTCATGATTCTCTGTCTTTCAAACTGCACAGATCCAGGCATTTTTTGTTGTTATTTTTTATAAGTTTCTAGGATGAAGGATGGGATGAGAGGAATAATTAAGTTAAATTACAGAAATATATCACTATAAGGATGTAAGTAAATGAGAGAATAAAAGTTCTATACTGCCCTGAAAATTCAAATAATGTGTCCTTTTTTAAACTCAGCATACTAAGATTTTTCTCATGTTTTAAAATTATTTCATTAGCTTTAATACAATATGCCTAGATAAGGTTTTTTGGTTTTTTTTTTTTTTTTTTTTTTGACAGGCAGAGTGGACAGTGAGAGGGAGAGACAGAGAGAAAGGTCTTCCTTTTGCCGTTGGTTCACCCTCCAATGGCCGCCACGGCTGGCACGCTGCGGCCGGCACACCGCGCTGATCCGATGGCAGGAGCCAGAAGCCAGGTGCTTTTCCTGGTCTCCCATGGGATGCAGGGCCCAAGCACTTGGGCCATCCTCCACTGCACTCCCTGGCCACAGCAGAGAGCTGGCCTGGAAGAGGGGCAACCGGGACAGAATCCGGCGCCCCGACCGGGACTAGAACCCGGTGTGCCGGCGCCGCTAGGCGGAGGATTAGCCTAGTGAGCCGCGGCCCGGCCAATATGCCTAGATAAGGTTTTTATATATTTATAATTTTGTATAGTCTTTTAAAAATGTAGTATCTTTCAACTTTGAAAAAGGTTTGCCAATGTCTCTTTAACTATTACTTCAGCTTTATTCTCCTCTTTCTTTTCATCTCTTCTACACATTGTTGCAATTTTTCCAAAATTTCTTGTCTCTAATCTGTTTTTTTTTTAATTTTCCATCCTTTTTTACTTTAAGTATTTCAATGTGCTGTTATCTAAAGATGGAACTTCCAGTTCTCTACACTTCTGCTTCCTTGTATCCAACCTAATGCTTCATTCATCCACTGAGTACTGAAGTTCAGTTATTTTATTCTTCAGCCCTAGAATTTAAGTTATTGTGTATATATTTGCTTTGCTTTTCTAAAATTCTCTATCTTGTCATCTACTTAATTGAGTACATTTAACTGTAATTATTTTGAAGTCTAGTGTGCAATCCCAATACTTTGATGATCTGTGAGACTGTTTCTATTACATATTTCTCTTGTTTTTTTGGTCAATTGATACTATTCTCCTATAGAGCCATGAGGTATTATATTGAATGTTGAACACTGTATGTAAATAAACTACCATGATGAGAAGCTTTGAGTGATACTATCTTCCTCAAAGAAGACTTAATTATTCTATCTGGGAGTTAGAGGAAGGACCCCTAATCCACATGACCTAACTGGGGATTGATAGCAGATGAGAACAGGTTTCAGGCATTGTAGGGGCTATATTTTCATGTTATCCTAGTGCATGAAAATGTAGCATGTCACCACAGCCTCTCTTTCTAGTCAGTCTCTAATTTCAAGTTTGCATTTCATCTATATTATGAGATTCCTAGAAACTTTTCATGTTGCCTATCTTAGTTTCCTTATACTGTGGAAATGCAATGCTACACAATGCCTAAATTAACACATTTTTCTTTTTATCTGTTTATCCATTTTCTCTGAAATTTCATCCCTTCGGTCTAGTGGGCTGTGGTAGCCATTATATTTTCATTGCCTTGTGCCAAAGACTTGACAAAAATTCTGGAAAGCCACTTTGAGTTTCTACTCTGTGCCCCATGTGACAATATGGCTAAAAATGACAAATATTCAATGGGAAGAAGATGCTAAGAAAGTACAACATACTTGAGTCTGTTTCCCTCCTATATGAGCTCTGGCTACCTTGATTACTCTCCAATCCCTAAATAAAGTAAAATTTGCAGCAAAGATTTTATAGTAGTTTTTGATGGGAAAGTTTTGTATGATATAAGCCATTTTGTCAGAGTCCAAGACTTTTTTGATCTTTGGTTTTCCCTGTAAATTTTGACTTTTTGTTATGTAACCTGCATTTTACCAAGTTGAAATTTTGTAAATAATATTAGTAAAAATTGTCTCTTGTAAAATTGTTTAAATATTGGCAAATTTATATGAAAACCATATGCTGCCTATATGTTTAATCTCTAATCAAAGAGGAGAAGTTGAGCACAGACACAATTTTATTGCTATTGGAAACAGGGTAATTTTTTTAATGGTGTACCCTTGTGCACTTCTAGGTTGTTTCCTTAAATAGCACTCTCAAAGAAATTTTTTAAAGATTCATTTATTATTTGAAAGGCAGAATTACAGAGAGACAGGGAGACACAGAGAGATATCTTCCATCTGCTAGTTCACTCTTCAGATGATCACAATGGCCAGGGATTCTCCATTCCAATGCCAGAAGCCAGGAGCTTCTTCCAGCCCTGCCACATGGTTGCAGGGGCACAAGTACTTCGGCCATCATCCTCAGCTTTTCCCAACTTTTAGTAGGGAGCTGGACTGGAAGTGGAGCACCCAAGATGTGAACCCGCACCCATGCAAGATGCCAGCATCTTGGGACGTGGTTTTACCTGTTATGCCACAATACCAGCCCCAGTCTGAAAGAAAGTAATCAATATTTGGGCCAGCCTCTTACATTTATTTGCCGATGAACTGAAGAAGTCCAAATATAAAGGGATATTATTTTTCTTTAAGCTGATATAATTAACCTATGAATAGATTACTTGTATCTGTGTATTTTAGCTAATGACTTGTCTTATGTTTATCCCATCTTTAGAAAATAAATCCACATTTGTAAAGATGAGTTTATGCAAAGAAAGAAAAATCGTCCCTGCTAATGTAATGTGCATACTATACCAGGAAAAGTGACAGGGTGAGTGGGAGGGCAGAATGCATTACATACAGTAAAATCTCAAAGTGACAGGCATTACAAAATGAGTAATCATGAAACACACATTACAATATAAACTATTCAAAGACATGGAGAAGTATGAGAGAATATAAAAAAGACAAATTGCTGGAGTTTTAAAAGTTTTATGTTTGTTTCTTCCATGACTTTAGCTTCAATATAAGAACATGACTTCATATTACCTAGCATATGTAAAGCCTCACTCCTACACCATGCAACTGAAATGACATAGCTGGCATTGTGTGGCTTAATTTGAGAACATAATGACCATTACAGTTCCTGTAACATTTAACATTTTATGTTATGCTGACAATACAAAGGTACTTTTCGCACTGCTTTTTGCTGTGTTGATTGACCTTTCTGCCTGATAATTCTACAGACAGGAAAGCTCTTTGTTCTTTATTGTCCTGTGATAACTGCTAAGTGAGGCTGAGAGACTGTAGTCTCACATGAAGAAACTGATGTCTGTCTTCATGACAGCTATCAAAATCTAATTAAACATAGTGTTAATTAAATAACGTCACTAACTATGCAGTGTCCTGCAATAAGACATTATAGCCAACCTTGTGTATCAATGTTATATTGTTTTAACATTAATAAAATCCTAGTACTACTTTTGAGCTTAAGGAATCTCTAAAGACTTATTGTTTTCTCTTATTCCACCTGACAATATCTGAGCATTGACCTACACTCATTCCCACACAAAGCCATGAATGGGGCTCAATATTTAATTTATCGTCCATTGTCTTCCTTTTAAATTCCACAGGGAATTTTTTGTTTGTTTGTGTGAAAATCAGAGAGAAGGAGAGAGAGAGATAAGTAACTTCCACCTTTTGGTTCACTTCCCAAGTGCTCTCAACAGTCATTGCTGGGCCAACCTGAAGCATGGGCCAGGAACTCCATCTGTGTCTCCCATGTAGCTCGCAGGGTCTCAAGTACTCGATCCAGCATCTGTTTCATCCCAGGGTGCTCAAAGGCCAGAAACTGAAATCAGGAGCAGAGCCAGGACTTGAACCCACTTACTCCAATATGGAAGCAGGCATGTCAAGTAGCGTCTTAGCTCCTGGGCCAAATCCTCACTGCTCCACAGGGGTTATTTGTAAGATCAAATAATACAGATTTTATCATTCATATGCCTATCCACTTAGTACAAAACTTGCTCTGAAATAGTAATGAATAAAAATTACTATAGATTTCTCTGTACTAATCTTCTATTAATGAGCTACTAGATGATTTCTGATCAATAACAATATTTTTTATTTAATACAACAATACAAATATACTTTTCAAAGACTGCCAGAAGGGTACCCAGACTGATAAGGAACTGATTGGTTCTGTAAAGCTTTATTTATTCCTTTGGAAGGCAGAGTTACACAGAGAGAGGAGAGGAAGAGAGAGAGAGAGAGGTCTTCCATCCGCTGGTTCACTCCCCAGTTGGCCGCAACGGCCAGAGCTGCCTGATCCGAAGCCAGGAGCCAGTAGCTTCCTCTGGGTCTCCCACATGGGTGCAGGGGCCCAAGGACTTGGGCCATCTTCCACTGTTTTCCCAGGCCACAGCAGAGAGCTAGTTTGGAAGAGGAGCAACTGGGACTAGAACCGGTGCCCATAAGGAATGTCGATGCCGCAGTCGTCCACTGCTCTCCCAGGCCATAGAAGAGAGTCGGATCAGAAGTGGAGCAGCCAGGGCTCGAACCAGCGTCCATATGGGATGCCAGCACTGAAGGCAGCGGCTTTACCAAGTACCGTCACAGCACCGGCCCTGGAACTTATTGTTAAAAGAGAGAATATTACAACTGCAAAACATGAAATGTATAGAATGAGAAAATATATAGCAGAGAGGAGTTTTCCAGTTATTTTCAGACAATCAGGAAGGCTACACAGAATAGGTGACATCTTCATACAAAAGAAAAATTAAGTATTTTGATCATCTGTCAAAGAGAATGCATTTTAAGAGCTATTTTGATTCACTTGCAGACTTACACTAATTTTAGACTGTCTGTAGTCTACTTTGCTGCTAAAGCATGATTAGAAATGAATGTAAATTTTCTCCTCAGCTTTAAGAAGCTTGACATGTAACACATCTTCTGAACACATCTTTCATACAGTGTCACTGCCTCTTATATACAGTGTCACTGCCTCTTATAAACAATGTACTTTTTAAAAGAAATTATATATTTATTGGAAAGGCAGAGTTACAGCTAGGGAGGAAAGCAAAGGAAGAGAGAGAAGTCTTCCATCTACAGGTTCACTCCCCAGGTGGCCACAATGACCAGTGCTGGGCCAGATGAAAGCCAGGAACCAGGAGTTTCTTGAGATCTACCATGTGGGCTCAGGGGCCAAGCACTTGGACCATCTTCCACTATTTTCCCAGACACATTAGCAGGGAGGTAGATCAGAAGTGGAGCAGCCAGAATTCGAACAGGCACCTATATGGGATGCTGGTGCTGCAGGCAGCAACTTAACTGGTTACCCCACAGTGCTAGCTCTGACATTGCGCTTTTGTAAAATAAAATTTTTCTGCCTTCACAGAATAAAAATAAAACACAGTATTGTGATAACTGACGACTCAAAAGCAGCAAAAGAGAAGCAAGTCATAGATAGTTAAATATGCATAAAAGCGGTTATATACTGCTCCTAAAAAAATTGAATTATAACTGAAAAAATACAAAAGGCTCAGTATATATTATCTTTTGTTGATCCAGCAGCTGTTTGCTATAAATATACTGACAATTATAAATACAATGCTTCCCCTTCTGTCAATGGAGCCAACATATCTTCCTATGAAAGTCAAAAGTAACAGATGAATTTGACATCTTTGGTAGGAAATTGAATAGAAGCAAGAAATCAAGTAGAAATTCAAATCTCTCCCCTGACTCTCACAGGAACATAAGAAAGTGACTACCATAATGGAAAGATTTTCAGAGAACATTAAATTAGAATTTTAAGGACATGTTTATTTCGATCATATTGACTTAGGAGGTTTAAAAAATTCATGCCTCTTATAAAATTCATGCCTCTTGAGAACAATGTGTTTTGTCATCCTAAATAGGCAAGCATGCCTATGAAATGTCCTAAAGAACAAAGAACAGAACAGGGAAGAATCATTTATTATGAAATCCTCCCAGACCTTAGGTTGACTTAAAATTAATTTCATTCTAACTATTCTTACAGCCATTGCCAAATATTTACTAATATTATAATACTTACTCATATTTTCTACCAAGTACAAAATAGTGAATTGAGTGTTACCAGCACAAAGAGGCATGACAATCTCCAAAAGTAGGGGCCCACCATCTGATTAGAAGAGGGAAAGTAAGTTTAATTGGCAGATGTTCTTATTACGTTTATTTTTCTCTTGCTCTCTTTGAAACCATACAGCTCCTGAGGCCAGGTAAAGCCGCTACCTGCACTACAGGCACCCCATGTGTGCACCAGCTGGAGTCCCGGCTGCTCCACTTCTGATCCAGCTCTCTGCTGTAGCCTGGAAAAGCAATGGAAGATGGCCCAAGTCCTTCGGCCTCTGCACCCACATGGGAGGCCCAAAGGAAGCTCCCGGCTCCTGGCTTCAGATCGGCTCAGCTCTGACCATTGCAGCCATCGGGCGAGTGAGCCAGCGAATAGAAGACCTCTCTCAATCTCTCTTCCTCTGCCTCTCTGCAACTCTTTCAAATAAATAAATAAATCTTTTTAAAAAATGAGAAACCATACAGTTCTTGCAACTCTGTGATTTTATTGTATATCACTTTTATTACTTCTTGGTACAAGTTAAACAATAGAAGTGATGGAAATACCAACTTCAAGCCTCAGCCCATCAAATCCTACAATGGCATCAATGTTTGGAAATTCAAAATCAGTAGCTCCCTACTACAGAATGTAACAATCAATGTGTTTTTATTTAAATCAATGCTACATTTTTGGAAGTTCCTAATTTAACATTCCTGGAGAAAATGAGAGAACATTTTAAATAATCTAAACCATAATTTTTTACAGCCATATCATTTGCAGAATATGAATCACACTAGTCACCTAGCAACTATTTATTTGCTCTGAATTTTTTAACTAAAATAGACATTTTTCCCATGACTAAATTTTATTTCAAATATATCACATCTAATCAATTTTCACATGGAAGCTCCAGTAGGATGCATAATAACATAAACTAGAACAGGTAGTTGACAGATCTACTTACAGTAGGGACTAAAACACCAGACGCAGGATGGCTGGAGGTGGCTTGCTAACTCGACATGTTTCAGATGTTATTGTGTGGCCCATGCTCAGAATTTTAAAAAAATCAATGAGGAAAATTATGGGATTAAAATTCATCATGGTAGGAAATAAGAAGAAAATTTGGTGTGCCCTTCTTTGTCCTTTATTTTTCTGGTTTCCAGCAGCATGGCACGCTTCACATTTTATTCTAAAATGCTCTTATTTTTCTTTCTTCACAACTAATACCTAGGCTCTTTAAGTGAACAGAGCCCATCTTATTTTCCAAGAAGTAGGCAAATCACACTAAGACCATAGCTGATTCGAAAAATTCTTAAATGAGTGAATGGAGTGGGAATCTAAAATGGTGTGATGTCTACAGGGGAGTACTGTGCAAGTAGTAAATAACATCATAGGATCTGAGGCCCATGACTTCATACAGTCAGGTATAATTAAGAAACAAAAGTTGTAAGGATTTGGTATTCATTTGGAAATTGAGAATCGCTAGTTATCATTCTACAATTTGTTGAAACAATATTTTTGTGATGGGTGAAACAGAATGAACAACTCCCAAGCAACCTAGGCCTTCGTAATCTGCTTATTTGACATTTTGCTAAGCACTGTCACAAATTTGAATCTCACGAACCCTCAGTAAGCTTATAGATCACTTGATTGATGACAGAACCCAGATTCACTTAAGAAAATTTTATTTATTTTAAATGTCAGAGTTACAGAGAGCGAGGAAAAGACAGAAAACTTCCGTCTGCTGATTCACTCCCCAGATGGCCAGGGCTGGGCCAGGTGGAAGCCAACAGCCAGAAGCTTCATCTTGATTTCCCCCTGGCTGGCAGTGACCCAAGCCATCTTCTGCTGCTTTCCCAGGCCATTATCAGAGGTGAAACAGCCGGGCCTTGAACCGGCATCTGATGCTGGCATCACAGGCAACAGCTTTATCCACTAAACCATAAAGCCAGCACCCTAAACTTTCACTTTCAAGCCAGTGCTTTGTCTTTTGTCTTTGTGTGAGGCCTAAAATTTTGGCTCTCTCAATGTGTACCAAAACAAAAGGATAGGGAGAAATCACCAAGTTAGCAAATTGCATATCATCTACCTTTAAGCACAACTTTGATTTTCTCTGTGTATCATAACTCACAGGATAACTCTTTTAGAAAGATTTAAAAAAAAGTCCTTTCAGAGTAAAAATTTCAATGTAGGAAAATTATTAATGAAAGTAGAAAAAGTTGTGAGGTGAATGAAGAAGAAACACATCACTCTTTCTGGAAATGATGTTTAAGTGAAAACCAAGCTTTGTGCAAACACTGCACGCATAAGTTTCAAGCTTCAAGAAAATTTTGAGATTTATTATTAAGAAGTGTCATGGTCTTCCTGTGCCTTAAAGAGTAAAGAACAAGATTTTAGGGAAAGAGAGGAAATGCATTTATTGAACACCCACTTCAAGGTCTCATATGAAGCACTTGTCTTGCAAAGGAAGTGGCAATTTAATGAAGTACAGAACATCTGATTCTTTCCCTAAGATACTATAATAAATTTAACAAGAAGTCTATTCAATTGAGAGAATATGAGCTGAAGAAAAGTTAAACCTTAAATAAAATGACACCATGATTTTTAAAAATAGGAAAATATCAAAAGTAGAAATTTAAATAGCTTACAAGAGAAAGAAAAAAACACAAGTCCAGAGACAAAATTAAAAGTAATAAATTTTAAATATAAAGTGATATGTGGTACTTATTAGAATTACCAATTAGAATTGTCCTATGAAAATTATATTAGAAATTGCCATTAAAATTGGATATGCACACTTGTATCCAATTAATAATGGAAATATATGTACTCTGTTCAGAAATGTAAATGACTCTTGACCTGATGATCAGTAATATTAATAGATCTTTTTTATTTTGTTTTTAATTATGTATTTGGTTATTTGAAAGGCAAGAGTTACAAAGAGAAGAAGCACAGAGAGAGAGAAAGAGATCGTCTATCCACAACCAGCAGGCTGGCCAGTCAGTAGCCAGGAGCTTCTTACAGGTCTCCCACATGGGACCCAAGCACTTGAGCCACGTTCTACTACTTTCCCAGATGCATTAGCAGGAAGCTGAATTGGAAATGGAGCAGTAGGGACTTTTGTTTCATACCATGAACTGATACTTATGTGGTATATCAACATTTCAGGCAGCAGCTTAACCTGCTGCACTACAACGGTCCCAATATTTATCCGTCTTTTGTACACTTGTCACGATTGTGCCTTTTTATTTAAGTGATTATTGCTATAATTACAAGCAATATTCCCAATAGAAAGGAAGCACTTCAAGGTAAAGACCATGCCAAATTTGCTCATCACTGAATCCCCTATGATAAGTAGGTGCTTCAAAAACACTTCATTGAACTTATAAAGGAACAAATCTGGGTTAGTTCTGTGAGGATTCAAGTGTAAACAGTGCTATCTTTGTCCCTACCCATGTTAAAGCTGAAAAGTAAACAGAGTTGTGACTCCTATACCTACACAACAGATTCACATTAAGCTGAATGTAGCCAAGATATGGGAAGGGAGCAATGAGCCTCTGATGAGGATGTTCCTACTAAGATACTAGCTTGCTTTTTACTACCTGGGCATTTTTAAATACCGTTTAGCTGAGTAATTGAAATTCAGTTGCATAGATGGCGCCTTTGCTTTTCCATCAAGGCATTTATCTAATGTTTTTGGAAGTGTGGTTTCTCTCCCAGCAGCAGCAGCAGCAGCAGCAGCAGCAGCAGCAGCAGCACATGTCAGCAAGGTAGAAAACAGATTTAGGGGTCTCATTCTTGTCCTACTTAATCAGAAACTGGGAAGGAGGCCCAGCAAGCAGTGTTTAAAAAATGTTCATGTGATTCTAACGTAGACTAAAGCTTAAGAAAGCCCAGATACTAGATGTAGTGAGGATTGCTGTAAATCTAGTATTTTATGAAGTCTCACCCACATTCCTTGGTGTTAAGAGCTCCACAGGAGGAAGTGTAATATTGCAAAGAGTGTCCCCCTCTCTAGCATCTGGACTGCAAATCTTTCACATACTACATACATCATAATTGTGGCTGGACTTTTTGATTTTGGCAGAAGCAGGGCAGTGCTTAAATATTATAGATCATGTACATGCATTGTATTAGATTTAATAATCTATGTTGTTTTCTTTTAAAAAAAAACTTATTTAAGTTATACATTTCAAGTAATCATATATGCAGATTTATAATGATACTTTCCACCCTACCATCCCTCCCACCCATACTCCAATACTTCTGCCTCCCTCTCCCATTCCCACTATTAATTTTTACAAAGATCTACTTACAGTTTACTTGATGATCATAAAGTTAACCCTACACTAAGTAAAAGATTTCAACAAATAGTATGAAGAAAAAAAAAAACAACAGAAGAGACAAGGGCTGTAAACAATCATTGAATTTCAAAATGTCCATTTCACTCCAACACATTACATTTTTAGGTACTCTATTAGTTACCTCAGATCAAAGAAAACATATGGTATCTGTCTTTTGGGGGCTGGCTTATTTCACTAAGTATAATGATTTCCAGTTGCATCCATTTTGTTGCAAAAGACAGGATTTCATTTCTTTTACAGCTGAATAGTACTCCATAGTGTATATATACCATAATTTCTTTTTCTATTCAACATTTGGTGGGGCATCTGGATTAATTACATATCTTAGGGATTGTGAATTGTGCTGCAATGAACATGGGGATACAGATAATTCTTTCATATGTTGATTTCATTTCCCTTGGGTAAATTCCCAAGAGTGGGATTGCTGGATTATATGGTATATCTATTTTCAGCTTTCTGAGGTATTTCCATACTGTCTTCCACCAGTTTACATTCCCACCAACAGTGGATTAGAGTATCTTTATCCCCACATCTTGCTAGCATTTTTCGCTTATTGGTTTCTGTATGAGAGCCATTCTAACTGGAGTGAGGTGAAACCTCATTGTGGTTTTTATTTCCATTTCCCAGATGACTAGTGATCCTGAGCATTTTTTCAAGTGTCTATTGGCCATTTGATTTTCCTCTATTAAAAAAAAAAAGCCTGTTCAAGTCCTTTGCCCATATTTTAACTGGATTGTTTGTTTTGTTGTTGAATTTCTTGAGCTCTTTATAGATTCTGGATGTTAACCCTTTATCAGGTGCATAGTTTGCTAATATTTTCTCCTATTCTGTTGGTTGCCTCTTTATTTCGCGGAGTGTTTCTTTTGCAGTGGAAAAGCTTCTCAGGACAGTGTAATTCCATTGGTCTATTTTGGCTTTGATTGCCTGTGCTTCTGGGGTCTTTTCCAAGAAGGTTTTGCCTAGGCTGATATGTCGCAAAATTTCCCCCATGATGTCTAATGATTTGATGGTATTGGGTCATAGATCTAGATCTTTGATTGCATTTTGAGTGGATTTTTGTGTAAGATGTAAGATAGGGGTCTGGTTTCATACTTCTGCATGCCAAGACAAATATACAGTCTTCCTAGCACCATTTGTTGAAGAGACTGTTCTTGAACCCTCAACAAAATATTAGCTAATCAAATCCAACAACACATCAGAAAGATCATTCACCCAGACCAAGTGCAATTTATCTCTGGCATGCAGGATGGTTTTAACATTTCCATATCAATCAATTAGGCATTCTTTAATATCTCTCAGCAATGTTTCATAGTTTTCAGTACAGAGTTCTTGGATTCTTTGCTCGCTTTGTACCTAAGTAGCATATCCTTTTGATGTTATACAAACATAATTATTTTTCAATTCTATCTTCTGGATATTTATTGCTAGGTATACATTATGTTACTTATCACAGAGAAATAAACTTTTGAATATTCATTTTGCATCCTGCAGGCTTACTAAATTAATTTAATGTTCAATTGACTTCTTATAGATTATAATATGTCATTGCTATATTTTTTAGATAATTCTTTGTTAATATGAAATGAACTGTAAGAAAGTTTGTATTTTTTGTGAGGAAGAGAGACATAAATGGATATATAGAGAGAGACAGAAAAAGAGAGAGTGCCCATCCACTCTTTCACTCCCAAAAGATACCCACAACAGCCAGGACTGGAATGAGGCCAAACCCAGGAAACAGAAATGAAATTCAGGTTTCCCAAATTGATGGCAGAAACCCAATTAGTTAAGCCATCACTGATGCCTCCTGGGGTCTGCATCAGCTGGTAGTTGGAGTCTGGAGCTGGGGCCAGGAACAAAACCCAAGTAAGATGCAAGTATTTTAACTCAATCTGGATCTCCCAACGTGGTTGACAGGGACCCAGGTATTTCAGACATCTCTTGCTGCCTCCCAGAGTCTTTCACAATAACAAAAACCTGGATTATCCATATCTTTTTAAATCTTGAGGCTGTCCAGTCTGGCTGGTAGTTAACAAGCACTTCTCCTTTCCCTGCATATGTGCCAGGCACTACTAGTTCTGATACCATGAGTGGGTAACTTTTCCTCAGCCTGGTGGATACTCCTTGCACATACATGTTAGTCTGTATGTATTCATACATACAGTCTGTATTCAATGGCATACTCAATAGTTGTCTTTTATGGATTTATGGAGTTTTTCTTCACTGTTGTTCCCTGCAGTGCTCCATCCTTCAAACTCTAGCTGCCTCAGTCTACTCACTCCCAGCTTTATCTTCCCACAAAGGGAGTCTACTGGGATCCCACCAGAGCTATCTCCCTTCACTTTGACACCCTCTGAAGCAGATGCGGGCATTCTATAGAGATTGCCTTTTTTGTTTCTTGTTTGGTGTCATTGCCCTTCAGTGACATGTTTACTGTCTTGAAAACTGTTCTTTCTACAATTTGCCCTTTCAAGAGGTTGTTTCAGATAGGAGGGTAAATCCTATTCCCATTACTCTGTCTTAACTAGAGACATATTTTCATATTACTGAAGTCATATTCAGAGTAAATTATAACTAAAGATCAACTCAGCTCTAAAAATCAGTAATTCTTTCTTAGGTCATAATATTCAATCTCTGTTGTCTAGGATACTGAAGCCAAGAGAGTGGGAGAATAAAGAAAATTTTTAAAAAGCAAGGATCATTTCACTAAGTAATATTGACTTACTCTATTTTTACACAAAAGATTTGAAACCTGTTTCAGATGTTTTAAATTAACAAATGAAAACATTGTAATTTAACATGTTGAAAATTTAGCCTAAATTTGCAGAGCTGGGAGAAATATCAAAAACTACATATCATACCACACACAAAATAATAATAATAATACCATTGAATCCTCAGTTTTAGAACAGTCGCCAAACCTGGGCAAGCATAAAATTCCATACGTAGGTGCAAAGTTAGTGTAGAGGCCGGAATTTCCAATCTGTTTTCTGGAACATGATTTGGAATGTTTATGGGCGAACGATGACCTAACACTTGTAGCAACCAGTGGTTTGTATGCATTTGTAAATACCAGCATGACTTTAAATGGAAGATGCTAAAAATGTCTTTGCTTCAGTGCTCTGTCTTGTGTTTCAACTTTGTGATTTGTTGAAACAGATTTCTTCAGCCCAGTGGAGTGATATTAAGCATGTAACACCTAACCTAAGCTACAGACAGTGCAGTGATAGAGAAGAGATCATTTGGTAAGTATAGATTTGAAAGTGAACAAATAAATCTCAGCAGTTTATGTTTGTGTCACATTTCTAATAAGAACTTTATGATCACGTGAGATGTATTTGTGAGCTTCTGCATTAACACTGTGTCATAATCAAATTATGATTTTAATCTTCCTTATATCAATTATTCCTGTTTTCACAAGAACCAATAAAGTGACATTCTAGGAGCTTAAAGAAAACTACTTCCATTTTTAATATTTTTTCAAAGAATCATAAGAACAACTTGTAAGTTGAATTGCATTCCTCATCAAGGTATTTTTTTAATTTTATTGAAGGTATACAAAGTTCATGTATTTATTTTTTGAAGGCTTTTATTTAACAAATACAAATTTCATATGTACAGCTTTTAGGGATATAGTGTTTCTTCCCCCCCACCCCATTCCTGCCCTCCTACCCCTCCTCCCATCTCACCTCTCATTCCTTCTTCCATTCCATTTTCCATTAAGATCTATTTTTAATTGACTTTATATACAGAAGACCAACTCTATACTAAGTAGAGATTTCAACTATTTGTACCCACACAGGCATACAAAGTATAAAGTACAGTTTGGAGACAAGTTTTACCATTACCATTTACCATTTACAGAGGTCCAACATGGGGAACAAGTGCACAGTGACTCCTGTTGTTGATTTAAAAACTGACACTCTTATTTATGACGTCAGTAACCACCCAAGGCTCTTGACATGAGCTGCCAAGGCTATGGAAGCCTTTTGAGTCCACAAGTTCTGTTGGATTTTAGACAGGGCCATATGTAAATTGGAAGTCCTCTACTCTCTTCAGAGAAAAGTACATCCTACTTTGATGGCTGCTGCTTTCCATTGGGGTCTCACTCACAGAGATCCTTCATGCAGAACCGTTTTTGCCACTATGTCTTAGCTTTCTATGCCTGAAATGCTCTCGTGGTGATTTCAGTCAGGCCTTAGGGGCTGATTCTGAGATTAGAGTGCTGTTTAGGGTGTTTGTCATTCTATGAGTCTGCTGTGTGGACTTCATGCATTTCATATGTACAAATTTAGGAACAGTGATTCTTCCCAACCTACTCTCCTTCCCACCTGCCCTCCCACTGTTCATCCTCCTCTCTCTCCAACTCCCACTCAATTTTTGCAAAGATCCATTGACAGTTTCCTTTATACTCATAAGACTAACCCTACAGTCAGTAAAGAGTTCAACAAATAGTCTGAGCAGAAATAACACTGTTTCTCAAGGAGACAAGGGCTGTACATCAAGGTATGTTGAAGTTACAATTGCAGTACCTATGAATGTGACCTTATTTGGAAAAAGAGTCTTTACTGTCATTTTGAAATAAGTTCATACTGGATTAGCGTAGATCCTAACTCAATGACCAGCATCCTTATAAAAAGAGAAAGAGGCAGAAAGATACAACAGGGAAGAGGCCCCTGTGATAATGGAAGCAAAGACTGAAGTGATACAGTTACAAGGCAAGTAACAGCAAGGATCCCTGGCCCTCACCGGGAGCTAGGAGAGATGCTTGCAACAAATTCTCCCTCAGAGCCTCCAGAAGGAACCCACTTTGCCAAAACTTTGACTTCAAACTCCTGGCCTCCTGATGCATGAGAACATAAATTTCTGTTACTTTAAATTACCCATTTTGTGATAATTTGTTACTGAATTTGACTGGGTTTTATGTAGAATAGAAAAGTATTCTTGTAAGTCATAAAAGCCCCTGGATCATAATATGCTTTTACACATTTTTGATAGACAGATAGACAGAGGGCACCTATCCATTTATTGACTCCCCAAAAGTCCAAAACAGCCAGGGTGGAACTTAGGCCAAAGTCAGGAGCTAAGAACAAAATCCATATCTCTCACATGCATGGCAGGAGCCCGATTGCTTGAACCATCAGCTCTGCCTCCCAGGACTCTGCTTTGGCAGGAGCTAGAGTCAAAAGCTGGAGCTGATCTTTCTTTCCACTGGACTGGAAGAGGAGCAACCGGGACAGAACCAGCGCCCCAACTGGAACTAGAACCCAGGGTGCAGGTGCCTCAGGCAGAAGATTAGCCTAGTGAGGGACCATAATTTTTAAAACCAGAACTTAAGGTGTACTTTTCTACATGGTACAAAAAGAATGCTGAAAATGTAACAGGACAATTGTCTTATTATTCATATTGGTCTACTTTGGCTGCCATAACAAAATCCCACAAGCTTGGTGGGTTAAACAACAGAAATTTTTTTCTCACCGTTCTGTAGCAGGAAGTCCATGATCAAGGTGCTGGTGGTTGCAGTTTCTGATGAGGGCTCTCCTCCTAGCTTTCAGATGGCTACCTTATTCTTGGATCCTCACATGGCTTTTTCTCTGTGTATGTGCACAGAGCAACCTCTGGTGTCTCTTCCTCAGTCCTGTTGGGCCAGGGCTCCACCCTAATGACCTCATCTAACCTTAATTACCTCCATAAAGTCTCTATCTCCAAAGGTGATCACTTTGAGGGTTGGGTTTCAAGATATGAATTTGGGGCCAGCGCTGTGGCTCAGTGGGTTAACGCCCTGGCCTGAAGCGCCGGCATCCCATATGGGAGCTGATTCTTGTCCCGGCTGCTCCTCTTCCAATCCAGCTCTCTGCTGTGGCCTGGAAAAGCAGTAGAAGATGGCCCAAGTCCTTGGGCCCCTGCACCCATGTGGGAGACCCAGAAGAAGCTCCTGGCTCCTGGCTTTCGATAGGCACAGCTCCGGCCACTGTAGCCATCTGAGGAGTGAACCATCGGACGGAAGACTTCTCTCTTTCTCTGCTTGTCCTCTCTGTGTAACTCTGACTCCCAAATACACAAATAAATCTTTAAAAAAAAGATATGAATTTAGAGGGCATGCAATTCGGTCCACAATTTACTTTCCTGGTTGATTTTTTGGTTTTGTCTGTCCATATATGACCCCTTCTTTCTGTAACCTTTTCCTTCCTTCAATCAAAAATCCCTACAATAGTAGGTTCACATGATTCATGAAATGGTAACCACACCTGTATACTTGGAGTGACACATGATATAATCCTAGCCATTAAGAGAACCTTATCTTTCTATCCAGAAATGAACCTGGCATTCAAAAAAAAAAAAAAAAACAGTCGTTGGAACTCCTTGCAAAAATACAATGTCCACTCTAGATTATGTTCCTCTGGGGTTTCCAGAGTTAATCTTGACACAGTGTGAAGTGAGCCTGCCAGAAGATAAAGTCATAAAAAGAGAAAAGTTGGGTCAAAGAAAGGAAAAGCAGAATCCTATTAACACTCATCCATACAATTGGTCAGAATCTGGGCCCATTTGATAAGACTTTTGAATTACCTGAGCCAATAAATTTTCTAGTTTTCTTTATGCCATATTCAACTGAATTCTGTTAGTTGATAATTATGTACTGAATATAAAGATTCTTGTTGTAGAAAACTTGCAAATATGTATTATAATCTTCTATTTTTAGAATGAGTTTAAATTTTATAATAGGCAATATCTAAAACACTCCTTAATGGTTGCACCATCTGATATGCATTTCTTTGCACTATTTCTTCCCCTTAGCCCTTTAGTATAATCTATATGTATTGATTCACTTTTGATGAATAGAATATGGCTGCAGAATTTCTCAGATTAAATTGAAAGGCTGGATTTCTGTCTTGGAGGGTCTGTCTGTTATTCTCTTTGGGGCCAGTTATGTTGGTGAAGCAAGCTGGAGTGATTTGATGCCTGCCTGGTGAAAAACACCTGACACTGGAAGCAGGTCTTCTCTGTGTACTCCCCAAACTTGTTGAGCCTTCAGATAAGAACATAGCTCATCTTGGCAACTTGACTCAACTTTGTGAGCTAGAGGTACCCAGCTAGCCCTGTTTGAATTCCTGATGCACAGAAACTGTGAAATTATCAATGTTTTAAACTGCTAAATTTTGAACCAATTTGTTACACAGTAATAGATACCTAATTCAAACCACTGGAGGAATAATGTGATTGTAACTATTAGAGGGGCCAGCACTGTGGCATAGTAGGCAAAGCCACCACTTGCATATGGATGCCAGTTCGAGTCCTGGCTGCTCCAGTTCCAGTCCAGCTCTTTGCTATGGCTTGCGAAAGCAGTAGAAGAGGGTCCAAGTCGTTAGGCCCCTGCACTAACTGTGGGAGACCCAGAAGAGGCTCTTGGCTCCTAGCTTCAGATCAGCACAGCTCCAGCCGTTGAGGCCAGTTGGGATGTGAACCAGCAGATGGAAGACCTCTCTCTGTCTCTGCCTCTCCTTCTCTCTCTGTGTAACTCTTTCAAATGAATAAATAAATCTTTTTTAAAAAACTATGAGAAGTAATTTATATGCTATGATATCTTGTCCAATAATAAAGCTATTGACCTTATATATTCCTTACTTTCTAGTTAGGGTACTGATTTTCATTAATGAGAATCTCACTCTAATTATCACAATAATAGGAAGAAAATATCAAAGTATAATGAGAAAATTTGTGCTTTAAAATCTTAGATTTTTTTTTCATTTAAAAAATTTATTTTTGCTTTATTTGAAAGGCAGAGAAACAGAGAGAAGGAGTTCTTCAATCTGAAAACTTACTCTCCTAACATCTGCAACAGCCAAGGCTAGACCTGGCAAAAGCCAAGAATTCAGTCTGGGTCTCCAGTACAAGCAGTAAGAATGCAAGTGCTTGAGCTATGATCTGTTGTCCCAGAATGTACATTATCAAGAAGCTGAATTGGTAGCACAATCTGGATTTGAACCAGAAACTCTATTGTGGAATGGGGGTGCCCCCAGCCAGATCTTCACTACTGAGCCAAATACCCAACTCTAAAATCTTAAATTTTAAACCTTGTGCAGCCACAACTAACTGAGTGGCCCTGGGTAAATACTTTAAAATATCTGTGCCTCATTTTCCTCTTTTGTATAGTGCAGACATGAAAACCTACTTAAACAATCTTCTGGGAATTTACAATAATGGATGCAGAGCACTGAAACCATGACAGGATACAAGGTTGAAGCTCAGTATTAGAGAGCTACTAATTCTTTGACTACTTGCATTCTCCAAGGTAAAATTCCTAATAGCAATGAGAATGCATGCCTCCAGTATGGGAATGGCATTTGGATGTGGATCCAAGTTGCAACACTGGTTTGTTAGTATAATGTTCTACTCCACGAACTTGCTCAGACCATCGGTTATCACACAGTCAGGTTCCCACATATGAGTCTCCTTGTAGCCTCATTTTGAAACTCTTTTTGCAATTATGATACCTTAAAGAGGAGAAATACACATACTCAATGTATGTATAATTTGGGTTTTTTTCACACTATGTGACTTTTCTGTGAGTAATATTTAATCAAGTATCCCCAGCCTCCTTTAATATGCCTCTTTCTAAGGGTTAAAACACCTGACAGCTTTGTTATCTGTTTGCGCCATAGTTGACTCTGATATGTTCTGTTATTCTAAATTATACTAGTCTTTACCATATCCCCAGAAGCCACTTCGGCAGGCTTACAGATCATCAGTTTGCAAATGGGAAAATTAGTGTATCTAGAGGTTAAAGTCATTTATAGTCTAGAGAAATGAAAGCTTATTATTGATTTGGAAAATCCCTGGAGAATCATGTCTTCTATATATTGTAGAGATCTTTGAGATCAGAATTACATATTACATCTACAGAGTCCTTGACCATACTAAACATGAAGTTATTTCTTAATATATTCAAGCCTGATCAGATCCTAGTAAGAAGAACGGTACCCACTTTGGGAATCCATAAGTAAAAGCATCTCTTAAGTAATATTAGATAATAAAAGAAAAATTAGTAATTGAATGTTAGTATGAAGCATACTGTTAGTATGAACCTGACTGTGTGAGAACCGATGGTCTGAGCAAGTTCGTGGAGTAGAACATTATACTAACAAACCAGTGTTGCAACTTGGATCCACATCCAAATGCCATTCCCATACTGGAGGCATGCATTCTCATTGCTATTAGGAATTTTACCTTGGCGAATGCAAGTAGTCAAAGAATTAGTAGCTCTCTAATACTGAGCTTGTCACAGAGTTGTCATAAGGGTGATATCTCAATGCATTTGATAAAGGGTCATGTTGTTTATTAACTTTGTGTTTGAAGTTTATTTTAATAGACTATGAAGAATAGTTTTAAAATTACAACTATCCTTTTTTTCTTATTTCAACAATAGTATGTACTCATTACAGAAAAAAAACTGAAAAGAATTGTTTACATCTTTTATGCTTCCAATACTCTGATAATATACAATTTTGCATATACCTCTATAATCTCTCTAAATGAATACTGTATCTATATAGCCAATGAAATATTTCATTTATATATATATATGTGTGTGTGTGTGTGTGAGAGAGAGAGAGAGAGATTACACCAAAAATGTAGTTTTGTGTAAATGCTATATTTTTGTTTAAAAGTAATATGATGTCCAAACTGGATTAATATTTAAATGCCATTAAACCAGGTTATTGTGTAAGCACAGGCTAAACGCTGCATGAAGCCAAATGACATCTGTTACATAAATGATTATGTGCCTCCTGGAGCTGTGTAATGTGACAACCTATATTAAACGTCCTTAGAAAACATTTGAAAAGGCCACATAATTGCTCATTACACAACTGTGTCGTCCTTATCTTAACTACTAGCCTACACTTTGACATTTAGCTTGTTTCCATTTTTGTTGTTATAAATAATGTTGTGCAAAATTATCTGTGCAGAAATATTTGACCATCCATTTATAAGATATATTTGGGCATAGAATATGTAAGTCAAATATTTAAAGATTCTCCATAAATATTGAAATGTATAGCAAATAGTTTAGACTGACTTCTGTGGTAATTTCTCTCCCATAAGTCTCTATATACATGAATGTAATGAAATCCACCTCAGGGGTGAGCTTGGAGGCACAGCCGGTTAGGTTTCTGCTTAAGACTCTTGCATCGGCCGGCGCCGCGGCTCACTAGGCTAATCCTCCGCCTAGCGGCGCCGGCACACCGGGTTCTAGTCCCGGTCAGGGCGCCGGATTCTGTCCTGGTTGCCCCTCTTCCAGGCCAGCTCTCTGCTGTGGCCAGGGAGTGCAGTGGAGGATGGCCCAGGTGCTTGGGCCCTGCACCCCATGGGAGACCAGGAAAAGCACCTGGCTCCTGGCTCCTGCCATCGGATCAGCGCGGTGCGCCGGCCGCAGCGCGCCGGCCGCGGCGGCCATTGGAGGGTGAACCAACGGCAAAGGAAGACCTTTCTCTCTGTCTCTCTCTCTCTCTCTCACTGTCCACTCTGCCTGTAAAAAAAAAAAAAAAAAAAAAAGACTCTTGCAGCATCCCCTATCGGAGTACCAGTTCTAGTCTCAGTTCCTCCACTTCTGATCCAACTTCCTGTTAGTATATCCTGGGAGGCAGCAGATTGGCTCAAATACTTGAGCCCCTCCCACCAACATAGGAGATTCTTTTTTTTTTTTACTATTTCTATGACTTTTCTTTCAATTAGATTTCTGTCTTTGCAGTAAGTCTGAGGTATAGTACACTGGCAAAAATAAAGAGGCAAACAAGAATAGTGCCAAAGTAACAGATACCCAAAACCAAATATCATGACAGAAAACATCATGTAGTAACCATTTATCAGATTAGAGAAGCAGGAGAAAGATATTTCTAAGTCATAATCATTTTAGTGGTATTTGTCAGCTTCGCCAAGGTAACTTCGCAACATCATTCTCTTCATTTGTGAAGTAGTAAAATTCATGTCAAAAAGGAAAAAGGGGATGGGGGAAGTCAGTTAGTTCATTCCAATAAATTACCTCTCCAGTTCTTATAAACATGCCCATCAGCACAAAATTGAGAAATAATACCGAAGAAGAGACTTGGTTTAAGTTATGGAGCAAATTAAAATGTAAAGTACAAGAAAATAGAACCAATGGGGTTGAAAAAGCCCCTCACTGAAAATCTGTATTAAAAAAATAAAATTAATAAAAATAAAAATAGATACAAAACTCTACTAGTACAAACTAGCCTGCGTGGTTTGATGGACAGACTGATGGGGTCACTGTCACTGTACTTCCTAAATGGATTTTCTGCATTCATGTTGAAGTAGCACATGAATGTAAGCTCTATAAGGACAGGTAATATATTCAAAGGACCCAAATAACTACTGTATATCCCATAAATAAAAAATATTTCACTTTGATAACTGACTGAATATGTGGGGACTCCATGTAATCCAACTGATGGAGTTCTACACTCCTTGCTTCTGCCTGGCCCATCCCTGGCTGTTGCAGGCATTTGAGGAAGGAATCAGTGTGTAGAAGATTCTCTCTCTCTCTCTCTCTTTCTCTTTCTATCCCTGTGTGCATGTTTTTCTCTTTCAAATAAATAAATATAAATAAATAAACATTTAGGAATGACAAATCCACCTCAAACTAGAAGAAAAATTTATATCAATAGTTCCTGGCTCCAGGAATGCAAATTGGCATTAGGAAATTAGGCAGTCCTGAAATTTCACCTTTCTCTTCATTTGCCCATTTTCTTCCCTTTCTCTACTTTCTTCCCTTTCTCTGGATTTTGGAATTTTTCATGATCAAACATAGTCACAAGCCAGCTTCTCATTTTGTGTCTCTAACCAGCTCTCCAATCCAGACCAAGTAGCATATTTGATCCATGTTACATGTTCCCAGCTCTCTGCTATGGCCTTGGGACAGCAGTGGAAGATGGCCCAAGTCTTTGGGCCCCTGCACCAGCGTGGAAGACCTGGAAGAAGCTCCTGGCTCCTGGCCTCAGATCGATGCAGCTCCAGCCATTGCAGCCACTTGGGGAGTAAACCAGCAGATGAAAGACCTCTCTCACCCTCTCTCTCTCTTCTCTCTCTCTCTCTCCCTGTCTGCGTCTCATCCTCTCTGTGTAACTCTGACTTTCAAATAAACAAATACATAAATCTTAAAAAAATACCTTCTACATCCCTTTACCATTATAGAAACATGTTAGGAACTTTAAAAAGTCCAAGAAGCTGGTATAATCCCCTGAGTCACAAACATGCTGAGGTTAGGGATGAGAGAGGAGATATTTAAGTTAAATATATGAACACATTTAAAGTTTCAAATATTATTAATTAAGTGGAAGTGACTGCAAAGTTATGAAAAGTGCTGCAGTTATTGTCAGGACAGAGATCAGGAAAATTTAACAATATTGAATGTGGTAATAGGAGAAATTTTTTTAAATTTCATATTTTTAACCCATCATATTCAAAATGCTTAATAAATGTTTTACACCAGCAAAACACAGACCTATCCCATAGCCAGCAGTACTTTCCATGTAATGACAATATACTCCCAGTAATAGTTGATGAAATCCATCAAGAACAGTTTGTTGGTCTATACCTACTTAGCCAAGTATTATAGTGTCTTCATAGTCATACAATGGAAAACTAGAATCAAAATCAACAAAAATAGACAAGTAAAAATGTTATTTGTGGTATTTGAATTAATTTAGTTTTTGTCTAAAGCATTGCATGTTTAAAATTTTAAGTGTGCTAGCACCTGTCTTGACATTGTACGCACACAGACGAAAGAGCAAGTGATTCGGGGAAACAATGACATTACTCCTTCGTTCAGTCTGACTGGAAACTCAAGATTCCCAGGCACATTTCCTCTCACTTGAGTGTTTTTCCTTTATGAATCGGCCCATGTGGAAGGCAGAGCCTCTGGCTCCCTTTTCATTCCCATTCCTTCCCCGCCCTGTTTTCCCTTCTCATCCAGGGTGCATCTTTAGTTACTTATGGAGGAAGGTAAACCTGGGACTTTAACCTCACACCTTCTCCAAGAACAGAGATACTTCTCAGTTAGTCATCTAGTTAGCAGCATCTAACAGTAGCCACTTCCCCATTACGAGAATAAAAGGAGAAAAACACTGTCTACTCACTCTGCTACCATCTCAAATTTAGGTACTCAGAGCACCTCCATTCTTAGCCTAGAAGATTTAAGCAATTATTTGATGAAGATATTTCGGTGATTGTGCCAAAACTATGAAGAGTTGCCTGACGATAGTAGGTGAGGAATGAATGATCGAGTCTCGAACCCTTGATCAAGTTATCTTGTCCATTTGTATCACACAGGAAGTCCTCCCTGCCTTAACTTTGCTGGGAGAGTTACTCAGAGATGACTGTTGAGCCTGTGCCATGGGTAGCCCCTGTATTAAATTACGCTTCTACCTGTTGAATTCCCACAGTTTCCTATTTTAGTAGCCTCCCTTCTCATGGCCCCATCCTCTGTTTTCTTCTCTCCGTAAAGGAACTTTCTTATAATCAATCCCCATTCCTTTTGAGGTTTGCACATTTCACAGCTCAGACACTGAAGAGAACTACCTCATCTCCTCCCCCCAAGAGAGGATTGGAACTTGGTTTCATAGTTCCATGTTTTTCCTCAAAAAAAAAAAAAAATGATAGGAGTAACTGCTGGCTGCCTGCAGGGATGAAAGGAGAGGAGAAAACTGGGGTGGGGGATGGTGAGGCTTTTGTTCTGAGTTTTATTTAGTATTTCTCATGGTATCTAAAATAAAATACAAAAGGGGTCAGCACTGTGCCACAATGGGTTAAAACCACCACCTGCAGTGCCAGCATCCCATATGGACACTGGTTCAAGTCCCAGCTGCTCCACTTCCAATCCAGTTCCCTCCTAATGTGCCTGGGAAAATACCAAAAGATGGCCCAAGTAATTGGAGGGCAGCCACCCATGTGGGAGACCCAGAGGAAGCTCCTGATTCTTGGTTTCAGCCTGGCCCAGCCCTAGCTAGCTATTGCAGACATTTGGGGAGTGAATCAGTAGATAGAAGATCTCTCTCTCCCTCTCTCTCTCTGTCTCTGTCTCTTTCTAACTCCACCTTTTGAATAAATATTAAAAAATAAAATAATATAAAATTAAAAATTTCCTACAGGAGGAGTGGCAAGAGGAATTGGCAACTCTAATTGCTCAGGGCTATGTGCTGTCCCTAAGAAATGTGGGAGATTCTTCTATCCAACAAATTCTTTGGAAATGGCACAACTCCCATGTTATAGTTCCTTGTGTTGCACCTCTGTTGCAGCTCTGTGTGTTACAATCTCTCCTCTCCTATTTGGTCTCAGTTTCTCCTCTCTGGCATGTTCATTGAGGATTTGCAGTCTTCTGGGTTACAGCTTCTCTTCTCTGGTGGGTTCTGTGCCTCATGACCATGAAAAATTGAGGCCCATGGACAAAGAAGAGTGAGCAAAGTGAAGTAAGTTTATTGAAAGAAGCAGAGAAAACCCCCAGAGCTGGCAGGTTCCACAGGATACAGCTGTGCCTAGGAGTTTTCACGTTTCTAAAGGAAAAGTTCATCTGATTTGTTGAGGCCTATGTTAACGAAGAACTCACTGTGAGCTAATCAGGGGACTGATAATAGATTAGCCTATTTTACAGAGAAATTTGTAGGTCCAAGATGGACAAGACATTCAGCAGATGCAGCATCTGAAGATTACATGGCGTATGTTTTTCCTGACTCTCGGGGCTTCTGGAGGGTTGCACCATGTGTGATTCTTCCTTCCATTTCCAGGTGCTCCTGGAGTCCTTATCACTTTGAATCATTTACTTCTGAAGAGAAATTCATATTTTCTGTTACCTTAATGTTGACTATTTCAAGTAAACCAATACCCTGAGCTTATTGTGGTGAATCTTATTTACCCATTCTTGCAAAATGAATTACTAAAGAAAATATCCTCCATTAACTTGACAAGGAAAGCCATTATCAAATAAATTATTTCTCCACTAATATCCTCATCTGAGGATAATTACTACAATTGATATATAGAAAAGAGGCACTGAAATGAATCATCATTAAATTGGGGCCAAAATTTCATTTAAAATAGAGGAAAAGATTTTTATTAGGACTTTATATTGAAAATGAAACCAAAATTATAAAATTGTAGTAAAATAAAAAGGGATTTGTCCCTTTCTTGGTAGAATTTACTAACAAATTTACACTGCTACATGAAATTATATTCTATACAATGTATTTTATTTATTGCTATAATAAGGATTATATTTGTACATAAATATGAACATGAATGTGTGTATATTTACATACATATGTACCATGTATATTACATGCAAAATCATTTTGCAAAGATCTCTCTGAAGGTATCTTAATCCCTTGGTTTTTACATCATTCTCTTTTGAAACCCTTATCCTGTCCCCATCCTCATTAATTTTATTTTCTTCTCAATTGTTAACTGCTCATTTGCTAATGGCTTTGAATGAGATCTAAGTATTTTCAATAACTCTATAATAAACATTGTATCTCTTGCAAAACTTGAAGTGTCATTTTGCAATATATTTTCAGTATATGGGCTGTGAAAAAATCCAATAACAAAGGCAGGATAAGTCAGAAAGAGTTGACAAGTTGTATGAGAGACATATACAGACCCTACTGCTAAAGCTAGTTGGAGATTAACAGGTATTTTGGGGAAATTAAATTCTTGGGTGGTTAGTTCACTCATGATTTTTTAAATTCTCTATGCCAATTTATAAAGCAAACCCTTGTTTGAAAACACACTTATTAAAAAGAGATCCTTTATATAAGAAAAATGAGATAAACTTCAATTGACACCCCCTCCAAGATCCATTACAGAATTTAAAGAAAGAGACCGGCAACGTGGCACAGTAGTCTTTTGTGCCCAGATCATTGGATCCCCAAACGCTGCCAGAGACTCACTGAAATGCAAAAGCAACACACCGAAATGCAAAAGCAAGGTTTATTTCGGAAGTACAAGACATGGCAGGGACCCCGTCTAACCAACCACACAGCGGAGGGCAGAGGAAGGCCCTGAGCTGTGCTCGGGAGCCTCTTTTAAAGCCCGGTTAGGTCATCGAGGGGTGTGGGGTAACAGTGGATTGGCTGGGGTCACCTCTGGTATTTCCTGATCTAACATGGTTGTTCCTGATTGGTTCAGACCCAGGGGATTTCCTTATATGGTGAACGCTAGTGAGCTGTTCTGTTTAAAGTTTAGGTTTCCCCAGAGTGAGGCTGCTTTTACAGGAAGTCGGGCCTGCCTCCCCGAATGGAGGCACTTTTTTAAAATGTACTTACTCCGGCCCTTCATTCCCCCCTTGTTTTTGCACAGGCCCTTCAACCTAATCCTCCGCCTGCAGCACTAGCATCCCATATGGGCGCTGGTTCTAGTCCCAGCTGCTCCTCTTCCCATCCAGCTCTCTGCTATGGCCTGGGAAAGCAATAGAAGATGGCCCAAGTGCTTGGGCCCCTGCACCCACATGGGAGACCCAGAAGAAGCTCCTGGCTCCTGGCTTTGGATTGGCACAGCTCCAGCCGTTGCAGTCATTTGGGGAGTGAACCAACGGATGGAAGACCTTTCTCTCTGTCTCTTCCTCTCACTATCTGTAACCCTACCTCTCAAATAAATAAATAAAATCTTTTAATAAATTTAAAAGAAAAGGAAAAACCAGCTCTATGTTTTTTAATTTAATCTTCCTTTACAAATATTGATTGACTTATGGATATTTATGCTTATTTCTCTGAATTCTGCAGGTTTGCTGGGTTCAGCTGTGTGGTTCTCATTTGCATATGTAGCTATAGGCTGATGTCAGCTGGAGCTGTAGTCATCTGAAATCATTCATTCACATGGTTGGTAATTAATGCCACTGCTAGATAGGAGCCCAGTAGTTACTATGAGGCAGAGCTCCTACCTATGACCTCTCTCTATGGCTTCACAGAATAGCAGCTGCGTTCCCCATGGGAAGACTCCAAGAGATAACACTGCAAGACTTGAGCAGAAGCTGCTAGATTCACTATGACAGCACTGGAAGTCCCACAATGCCACTTTTGCTGCATTCTAATGGCTAGCTCAGACTCAAGGGGGCAGCGAGGAAATCAGCCTACCCTTCGTGATGTGAGAGCACTGCATTATAAAAGGGTGTGTGGAGTGGAGACATTCTGGTGGCCATCTGTGGAAAATGCTCTTCCATGCCCTCCAAGTTGCCTCCAGAAAACAGGGTTCCCCTGTAGGTGACCTGATTCTAGATCTGCTTCCCCCAAGAGCTGTGCACTATGAGTATTTTTCTCATCTTCTGTTCACTCAGAATGGACTTTCCATTTGTTAATGTCTGATAGTTATATTTTCTCTTCAGAAACTGAGAAATTATGTAGGTTAATGTATTAATAACTGTTGAGCTATTGGTTAATACTAGTTACATGTCTGTCTTCAAACTATAGATTTTCATGGTAGAGTACTTAACTCAAAATAACTAAAATGGAGGGGCTGACCCTGTGGCACAGTTTGTAAAGCCACCACCTGCAGTGCTGACATCGCATGTGGGTGTCAGTTCAAGTCCCAGCTGTTCCACTTCTGATCCAGCTCTCTGCTTTGGCCTGGGAAAGCAATGGAAGATGGCCCAAGTGCTTGGGCCCCTGCACTCACGTAGGAGACTGGGAAGAAGTTCCTGGCTCCTGGCTTCAGATCAGCCAGCTCTGGCTATTGCAGCTATTTAAGGAGTGAACCAGCAGATAGAAAACTTCTCTCTCTCTCTCTCTCTCTCTCTCTCTCTCTCTGCCTTTCAAACAAATAAATAAATCTTTAAAGAAATAATTAAAGAGGAGAGAAATGGAACACTTTGACAAGGCTTCTTACGGGCTCTGTAGTGAACTCAATGAGGTACATATAGTGACTCATTTAATTTTCACAGCGACCCTATGAGTCAGGTAATATTCTTCTGTCCATTTTATATGTGAGTAAATAATGCTTAGAGAATGACAGCGTTTCCTCACCAGCAAAGGGCAGAACTTGAATTTTTTCCCAGATGGGTATGAGACCCAAGAGTTGCTCTCAACCATGAAGAACATTGTCTACCATTCCCACAAATATAAAAGCTTTCTGAACTTTCTCTTCCTCTGTGTATTACAAACCATTAAATTTCATCTTGTTATAAAACAAGTTATAAAATGCAACTATTTGTCCGTAATTCATCTTTTGCTTATCACAGACATAATAGGATATATAACAGTGGGGTGGGGAAAATAGTGAAAAAGCTTGACTCTATTTCTTGTTTGATCTCTCTCTGTGTCTCTGTACAATTACACACACACATACACACACACACACTTCAGAAAAATGGAGCCTTTAAACTTGGAGAGTCAGCCAAAATATCCTGTTTCATTCAGAGCAGGAATATATCTGCGTTTTCCTCAAATCTCATCTAGTGTGTTTTAGAATCAGGACTCAAAATTAGGTTCAATTGAAAAGTGAAATGATCCTATTGGTTATATTTCTGTATTATGAAATATAAGGGGCATATAAAAGAAATACCAAAAATATCCAGAATCTCAACCTCAACTTACAGAAATTTCTCTATTCTACTGCTATTTCACAAATTTGTTATCATCTGACAGCATCTCTCTTTCTCTAAAGATTTGTTTATTTATTTGAAAGGCAGGGTTACAGAAAAGCAGAAGCAGAGGTAGAGAGACACACATGCACAGAGAGAGAGAATCTTCCATCAGCTGGTTCACTCCCCAAATGGCCACAAAGGCCAGGGCTGTGACAGGATGAAGCCAGGAGCCAGGAGCTTCTTCTGGCTCTCCTATATGTGTGTAGGATCCCAAGTACTTGGGCCATCCTCTGTTCCTCTCCCAAGTCCATTAGCCAGCAGAGAGCTGGATTGGAAGTGAAGTAGCCTGGACTCAACAGGTGCCCATGTAGGATGCCGGAACTGCAGGCAGCAGTTTTACCTGCTAAGCAATAGTGCCATCCCTTACAGTATCTCTTAACACCTGCTCTCCCTTCTTTCTCAATTCATATGGAGTGTATGCAACTGACCCACTTTCCAGTCCTATTGATGAGACATGACCTAGAACCTTCCAAAAGTGATGATTCCCATCACTACAATGATCAATTAAGAGATAGGCAGGTGGCTGGCACCACAGCTCACTAGGCTAATCCTCCACCTACGGTGCTGGCACACCAGGTTCTAGTCCCGGTTGGAGCGCCGGATTCTGTCCTGGTTGCTCTTCTTCCAGTCCAGCTCTCTGCTGTGGCCCGGAAAGGCGGTGGAGGATGGCCCAAGTGCGTGGGCCCTGCACCCGCATAGGAGACCAGGAGGAAGCACTTGGTTCCTGGCTTCGGATCGGCGCAGCACGCCTGCCGTAGCGGCCATTTAGGGGGTGAATCAATGGCATAAGAAGACCTTTCTCTCTGTCTCTCTCTCTCTCTCTCTCACTAACTCTGCCTGTCAAAAAAAGAGAGAGAGAGAGAGAGAGAGCTAGGCAGGTGACAAAATCTCAATAGAATCCTCACAGAGATTTAGCAAGAACTAGACAAAAGCCACTCCTTCATTGCTCTGAGAAAGTTAAATGTGAGAATGATGTAATCTCAAGTGAACACTAGATTATCTACAGGTATTCTGCACTAACTCCTCTCATCTCTACATGCATGCCTTTTCAATCTGACTTTTCTATGTCTTCTATCAAGAGATGAAATAATTACAAACTATGTAGAAAAGGTATGCGTGTGAATGAATTCCACAAGAGAAAAACAAAAGAGACTTGCATGTTCTATTTTAAGTCCTAAATCTAGCCACACATGAAGTCAACTCATGAACGTAGTAGATACATCAATTTTTCACTTAACCTGTTTGAAATGAATTTTCTGTTACATGTGCCCAAATTTATCTTGGCTCACTCTGCAAATGACATGTTCTTGCCAAATTCAACTTAAAATTGCAGAATTTATTTAAGACATGGAAATTATGAAATATTTTAGATAAGCTTCAAATAGGAATTATCACATATATTTATCAGTCTATTTTTTGTTATGTAAGGAAATGACTCAGACCCGGTGCTTAATAAAGAAAAGAAATTTATTTAGCTCAAAGTCCTGGAGGTTTAGCTCAGCTCTGGTGAGGACCTCAAGGCACACCAAATCAAAACACAGGACTCCAGAGTAGAGGGTATGGGTCAGACTTGTTCTTTTAGGGCCCAGTGCCCAACGTTGTGACATAGCTGATAAAGCCACCACCAGCAATGCCAGTTGTAATCCCAGTTGCTCCACTTCCAATCTAGTTGCCTGCTTATGTGCCTAGGAAGGCAGAGGATGATGACCCAAGTGCTTGGGCCCCTGCAACCACATGAGAGACCCAGAAGAAGCTACAGGCTCCTAGCTTGCAGTGGTCTGGCCCAGCCCTAGCTGTTAGGTGAAATCAGCAAATGAAAGATTCTCTCTCTCTCTCTCTCTCTCTCTCTCTTCTCTCTCCCCACTCCCCCTCTCATTCTGTAACTCTGCCTTTCAAATAAATAAATAAATCTTAAAAAAATAACTAGTCACAGCTGGCGCCGCGGCTCACTAGGCTAATCCTCTGCCTTGCAGCGCCGGCATACCGGGTTCTAGTCCCAGTCGGGGTGCTGGATTCTGTCCCAGTTGCCCCTCTTCCAAGCCAGCTCTCTGCTGTGGCCAGGGAGTGCAGTGGAGGATGGCCCAAGTGGAGAGTGAACCAACAGCAAAAAGGAAGACCTTTCTCTCTCTCTCTCTCTCTCGCGGTCCACTCTGCCTGTCAAAAAAATAAATAAATAAATAAATAACTAGTCACAGTCCCATGAGAACTGCTTTAATCCCCTCTGGGAGTAGCATCCCCAAATTATACCCACTCACTATGCACCACCTTTTAAAGATCCCATCACTTCTTAACCTTGCCACACTGAAAACTGAGCTTGAGGAAAGAACCAAATCCAAATCATATCAACTATTAAATTCAATAGTTAATACTTATATGTAATTCATAGATAGATTTAACATGTTTATATATATGTGTGTGTGTGTGTGTGTATTATTCTCTGTTGCTTTTTCCTCATATTAGCAGATCTATTATTAATGAACTAGGGAGTAAATATTCTCAAATACCAAACATATAATTAATATTTCCTACATGCTCAACTTTTTGACTTACCTCCAACTATTAAAATACATCTGAATTATGAAAATGCGGGACTAGTACTGTGAGAAAATGGGTTAAGACTCTGACTGCTATGCTGGCATCCTAAACCAGAGCACTTGTTTGAATTCTGGCTACTCTGCTTTCAATCCAGTTCTTTGACAATGCTTCTGGGAAGGCAAAGGAAGATGGCCCAAATGTTTGGTTTCTGGCCACTCATGTGGGAGACCTTGATGGAGTTCCTCTCTCCTGACTTTGGCTTGCCTCAAACCCAGCTATTGTAGCTATTGGGAAGTGAATCAGGTAGAAGATCTTTCTCCCTCTCTCTGTCTCTCTGTCTCTCTCTCCTTCTCTGGGTTTGTATGTGTGTGTGTGTGCGTGTGTCCTTCTGTCTTTAAAAGAGAAAAAAAAATGAATATTTGTCCTATTTAATATATTAATAAAGCTTTTCAGTTTTTGATTTTTCAATGCCTTTGCACATTTCAATCATTCAATAGTCATTCAGCATATTTTTTAAATGTTTAAATGTGTATTTTGTGTTAAACAGGACTCAAGATATTGAAAATTTATGGATGAATAAGATACATAACACTTTTTTCACAGAGTATATGATTTATTGGCAATGTGAGATAATAAGCAAGTAATTAAATAATATAATTTATAATTAAATAATATAATTTATGTTTTAATACATGTTAGGAAGGACAAGTGAATGAAGTGACAGAAAATTGGTTGTATTTTGGATAGCCAAAAAAAAAAGATGACATTTTAGCAACATACATCTGAATTACGAGTAAAAGGCAGCTGTGGAAATATTTGGTTAAAGAGTTTCAGGCAAAAGGAAGAACTAATCATCTTTTAGATTAAAATGGAAAATATGCACATAGTTAAATTCTGCCTATAGTAATACATACTTTATCTGCTTTATCTTTTATGAAGTTATGTTTAAAATAAACATATGATATGATTAGACAGCACTCTGAGATATTACAACTAGGGTGACATTTAATAAGATTATATAAAAAGCATATAAAGATAGCAAGGATACCATTTGCCTAGGGATGGTGGTGGGAGCCTGATGAGAGGTGCTGAGGCCTGCATAAGATGATGTGTGTATCTTCCTGAGGATGGGCCAGTGAAAGCAATGGTCCTGCACACTGTGTTTGAGTGCGGCATGAGTAAGGTGAACAGGTAGGTTGAATATGACAGCAGAAGCACTGAAAGGTTGAATAGATGGAGCCAGGTTGGGGAGGATTGATCAAATAAAATACATTAAAAATAGTGAGAGCCTGGTTTGCCAAATATCATGCAAAGTGTTACAGATAGAAAAAAGACAGAGTAAGAGAATGAACTCTGTGATGTTGGATTTGAAATGGAGATATTAGTGCAAACTATTAATTAGATAGATTTTACAGATGGATGTGTATAGTTGTGTGTGTATTCCCTAGCTCTCGCCACCAAAAGGTTTCCTACCATCAATCCATGAGCCACCTAGCACTCAGATCTTAAGTTCTAAGTAGTATTGTTCACCTAAAGGAAGTAGAACTCCTTGGAAAAATGATTCAACCTAAGGTTGGGGAACGGAAAAATCAAAATGACCTTGGAATATTTTCTTGCCTTAAGAAAAAGAAAGCTCTTAGGAAATGATAGAAAAATATCAGAAGGAAAACATGCAGGGAAGTCATTAACCAAATCCAGGATAAATATAACATGAAGGTAAATAATGAGAAAATTAGACTGTAACCTCTTTAATAAAATAATAATCCATCAATTCATACTGACTTGAATAAATTAACATTTTGAGGAGAAACAGAATGTTTATGCAGCCTCAAAGTATCTCCCTCACAAAAATATTATTAATTATAAAGGAGAAAGCTTTGTGGTGATAAGCCTAGATATATCCCTTAAATCAGGTGATCAAAGGGAACATCACTGGTAAAGGAATATCAAATTTTCATGTCACTAATAGGAAGAAAGAAGATGAAAACAGGATCATTTTGTGATAATTCTGCCCAAATTATATAGTATCATTATAATCATTAATAAACATGGGATAAACCCAATTGAGGAATATTCTACTAAATTATCTTAGAATGTCATGATTTGGAGAGGTTAGTCTGTTGGCTAAGACTTCCATGTCCCACATTGGAATATCCGGGTTGGATTTCCAGCTCTAGGTCCTGACTCATCTTTCTGTTCATGAAAACACTGGGAGGCAGCAAGTGATGGCTCAGGTAGTTGGGTTCCTACCATCCATGTGGGAGACCTGTTTCCTAGCTTCAGTTTCATCCCAGTCCCAGCTGTATAGTATTTGGAGGATGAACCTATGGATGAGAGATTTCTGTCTCTGTCTCTGTCTCTCTGTCTCTCTGTGTGAGTGTGTGTGTGTGTGTGTGTCTGTCTCTCAAATAGATTTTTTAAACTTAAAAAGGACATGGTTGTGAAAGTCAAAAAGAGGCCTAAGAACTGTTCCATGCAGTTCTTAAATTTAAAGAAACATGACAGTGCGTGTAGTGTATAATTCCCTAATCTTTTTCTTCTAAGAGACTATATTTAGATTATTAACAAAACCTGAATGAATTCTAAGGATTTGGTTGTAGTAATGTGTCAGTATCCATTTCCTAGAAGTGTAGTCTATATATCGTGCTTGTGAATCAAAGCCTTTTTTCTATAGTGAATTATTCAATGTCTAGCAGTGTGGTGAGGCATTATGTTGGTCCTTCAATCACATGGCTCAGGAAAATGTTATTTGAATTGTTTCTATAATTTTTTATCATTTGCAGACTGTTTTTAAATAAAAACATTTCTAGAACTTCAAGTGACAATTGCAGAATCAGCCAGCAACCTTCCACGTTAACAGACTGAGAATGAGAATTACAATTAGTAATTAGAGCTTGAAATGTCAAGGAGCCATCTCAGCACAAACCACAGAGGCAAAACTCACTCTGCCAGTACCATTACATCATCAACACTGGTTTAGATTGTCCCCGGGAAGACCACTAATTCTCAACATGAATAAACTTGAAATTGATGTCAGATCATACCATACAGATTCTAGAGTCTACACACAACACACCCCCATACAACTGTCTCTCAGATTTCATAGGAGATTGGTTCGAGAACATCCCAAATTTCTGTTGCTCTATAATTCTTATATTAAATGAATATTTGAATATAATTTATGCACAGCCTCCCATGCATTTTTTTCTTTATTGGGGAGGCAGAGATACAGACAGACACACAAAGAGTTCCTATCTGTTGGTTCACTCCCAAAATGCCCACCATGGCCAGCCACAGCTGGGGCCAGAGCCAGAAGCCAGGAATGCAATCCAGGTCTCCGTGTGTGAGACGGAGACCCAGTAACTTGGGTTTTTCCTGTTGTTTCATGGCATCTGCACCCGTGAGAAGCTGGAATAGAGAGCCAGAACTGGGAACCTGAACCAGGCTCTCTCATATGGGATGTGGCCATCTTAACAGCTAAGCCAAATATTGCCCTCCTTCCATATATTTTATATCATTTCTAGATTACTTATGATACCTAATGTAAATGCTTTGTAAATGGCACAGTATTTATAATGTATTATATAAATGTTGTGTTACTGCATTATATGTATTATAGCTCAGCATTTATATTGTATTATAGAATGTTGTGTTATATATATACTGTATTTTATGTATTTATACTGTGTTGGTTACGAGCTAATGACAAGAAAAAATGTATCTATTCAGTACAGACACAATTTTTAGAATATTTTGCATCTACATTTGGCTTATTCCAAATATGTGGAGCCCTCTTTTACAGAGGGCTGACAATATATTCATACACACAACACACACATGGATACTTCAGAAGTTTGTGGTGGGATGAACATTTGGCCCACCTGTTAGGAAGTCCCTGTCCCATATTGGAGTCATATGGGTTAGATAACCTGGCTCCATTCCTGACTACAGCTTGTTGTTAATGTGGACCCTGGTTCAGGTAGTTGGGTTCCTGCTACCCCCCGAAACACCTGGATTAAATTCCTGACTCTCACTTTGGGCCAGTGTGGGCATTTGGGGAATGTACAAGCAGACTGAGTGTTCTCTCTCTCTCTCTTGCTCTCTCTTTCTGTGTCTCAGTCTCTAATAGATATTTTTCTAAGTTTGTGGAAATAGAATAGAGAAGTTTAATGCAAAAAATTGGAAATCCATGAACAGTTTTTTCATAACATGCATTTTCCATAAACTTTTTGAAAACTGTGTGTATGTGTTTGTAAATTTAATATTGTATGTTGTTCTTTCTAAAATATGTGGTATATATAGTGAATCTAAGACAACTATAATTTTAGCTGAGCGCTCCATGAAATATCTGAATACACATATTAGCAACCACAATGGAAATACATTAAAATATAAATTCCTGGATTGAAGGGTGACACAGCTGGTGGGAGAAAGTAAAAGCAAGGAAGTGGTTCTTCATATAGAATTCTATCTTGACAGAGATTAGTTCTCTCTAGATGTGCTAGCAGTGATATTATACTGAAAAAAATACTGAGCTAAATTGAGTATGCCATAAGTATTTATATAATAAAATCCCAAATGAAGTCTACAAACTTAATTATGAATGAAGATCTAATATAAACATTCTTTGGATTTTAATGCAGGAGTAATTCTTTGTGTATAATAAGGATAATAAGAAAATAACTCAATAATAAACCACTCCACCCACAAGAATCATAAATCTATTTGTACTCCTCCCTTATAGAAAGATTATGATCTTATTGTTTTTATTGGAAAATGGCAAAATTTACATAAAATGAAAGGATTAAGTCTTTCTTACTCTCTTTGCTCTCCTCAAAAATAGGAGTTAGTTTTAATTGGAGAACAGACTAATTGAAGGATTAATCCCTGTTTGTCTAGTCTTTTGAAGATTAAGTGTACCCAAGTCAATATTACAGAGACTTACTCATCATACTCAAGAGAAAAGTCTGTTATAAATATAAACTCCCCACAAACAATCTTTCACTTATAAATGGAATCAGAGTAATTCTATTAACAAAACTTGAAACAAAATTTAAGATTCCAGTAACCTCCCCCCAAAATAGAAGCAGTTAGGAGTAATAATTGTGATGAATATATGTAATACTGTATTTCCTAGCAAGTTGTTTTCTCAGTGGATAAAAGCATTACCTAATATAATAAAATATATAAGATTTGTTACTTCCTCATTTTGCACTTACATAATATTGTGTCATTTTGCTAACTCTTTCATAAATACAGAATGGTGTATAGTCTGGATCCAGCTTCCTGAAGTTTTCAAAGTGTATATCATTTATAGAATTTTTAAATTACATTTTATATTACTTTAGTTATAATTTATTTGAAGACCCCTGGAGGAAAATATGTATCTCTATACTGGAACTTCCAAAAATAATCCCTAACTACTGCCCCTAGTTTCCATTTTTCTTGGCCTACCACAGCAATGAATAAACTTTCAAATTAAGTCATGGATCTTGATATGCTCTTGGTACAATACTAACAAATTTATCAAAGAAATAGATCAATATTATGTAAAGTGGCCATGTAATACCTCCCATTTTACTTTAGATGTTCATAGGACCATGTAAACTAAGTGACAAATTATGTCCCCATAAGACCACACTGAATTCTTGGCTTCTTTTGCCAAAATTTCAGGTGATATTCAAATATATTTGCGGTCCCCAAGACCGATTGCACAAATGGTCATTGAGTGTCTTTTATACCCTCAGGTTACTATCGAATGTTAGGCAGGACACAAGAGAATTTTAGTCACACTGCACTGTTCTAAAAAGGATTTGAAATGCCTTATAAGAATAATTATTTTTTCAGTTAAAATGAATTAAATAATAAATAAAAAGTACAATGGTAGAACACAAGATATTATACATTCATGTGCAAAAATGTGAATTCCTCCAACAACCATATTCCATAGACTCACTCTCTTATTCACCCCACTATATATAATTTGTGAACTTGCCAACTCCTGAAACTTTCCCTTCTTTTATAGTCCTCACACTTGTAATACTGAACATCTCAACTACAACAACACCCTACATCTGCTGTATTTATTGCTTTCATTTACTATCTTCAAAGCATTTATCATTTTGGATAATTATTTATTTGATCATTTGGGTGTTCATTTTCTACTGTACCCATTAAAATATTAGACAGAATCTCTCTTTCCTATTTCTGTATCCCCATACCCCAATCTAGATTATAATAATTGCTTAATAAATACTTGCTTCTTGAATGAACTAAATGTAGAAATATATCATCATGTAAATTATCTATTCAACAGCTCTTTGTTATGTCTGCATGGTATAGATCCAGTCCGCCCTCTATATTTAATGTGTAAGTTACCTCTCATTTTTGTCATCATTTATCATATTCAATCAACACTATGTTCCTCCAGGAAATTTCCAAACACATCCTGTGCTTTCCCACATGACCTTGGCTCACATAATTCCCTTTTGCTACCTTTATTCATTAACATCACATTCATTCTTCCAGGAAACGTGACAGTATGACATTTGGAGTCCCACTCACTTTGTCTTGGAGAGCCTTTTCCCCTATAAAAATATGAAAAATTTATAATTCATGATTATGCTAATACAAATAGAAGGATAATTCTGGTTGGATTTGTTATTAAATATTCATTGTTGTTATCTTTATTTTTTTCTGATTTAAAATTAAAGCATTTTTTAGGCCCTAAAAATAATTATGGGTCCTGGGAATTGTCTACATATGTTGTAAGTTAACTCTAATTCCAAGCACAATTTAAATGTTATTTCATTTTGAAAAATTTCTTGAGCCCCATTCTAACACGCACATTCACAGTCACACACACACTCAAACACACATATACACACACGCACACGCACACGCACACGCACACGCACACGTTTGTTACTGTTTTCTCTCCCCCATTTCCATAGCCCCAATAACGTGTCTATGGACTAGAAGCAAAGTTTGTGCTGAATTTATCCTTCTGCTTCTCAAAACTTCCATTAAAGACCTTGATACATTTTAATTAACCATATATGTATTTTTAGTTGGCATTGAATTCTTTTAGGGTTTTGATGCAGTGGTCCATGAAGAGACACTGTAATTCCTAAATCGGGAAAACGACATGATGTAAATAGGATTTTAGGATGACTTATCTCTGAGTTACACATTGAAAAGTTTAAAGTCAATGAAGTCCAAGGAAACAAGAAAAACTGTAGAAATGAACTAGTATGAACAAATCTTTTTTAGCATATGTCAATAACTTCATGGAAAGTGGAATTAGGTAAATTTAAAAAGGGTAAATTTATTTTGGCATAAAAGAGGTTTGTAATCCATGTATACATTTTGAGGATTCTTCACAAAGTACATGGAAAATGAATATTACAAAAAAACTATGCATATACCATGATCCAGTTTCAGTCTATTTTTTCTTGATTTTCCTTATGACTTTATTTAACAGTAACAATAAAGTAGTCTATTCAGGATATCCCTTTTATAATGTACTCGTAATTTTAATAAAAATAAATGTGAATTGATAAGTGTCTCTTAGAAACATTAAATATTTCTTCCACACATGGGATAAGTTCAACGCATTCATTCAATTTTGCACAAGCAATTTCGCACAATTTAGGTAACTTTCTGGAGAGGTCTAGCAGGTTCAAACTGACTAACAAAATAAAAAATACTGTTCTATATATGACAATTTCTAATTTAAAATTTTTAGTTATGTCGTCTTATTTAATTCTTTCAATAGGTTCTTGTTATAACATCAACCACATTTTATAGAAGAAGAAATTGACAAGCTATGGAACTAGGAAAGTATTTTCTGACCAGACATAATTTATCTTCCATTGATCTCCTTAGGGAAGGCAAATCTTGTACGTAAGACATCACATTGGAAACTAAGAAAGGAGACGTCACAAGGGCTTGGTGCCTATGAGAAATATAAGATTTTATGGAAACTTAGGTGAGTTTGAAATGGTAGCTTTCCCAGAAAGCATTCTAAACCCTGCATTAAAAATATGGAAAGAATCATCTTGTCAGTTTGGAAAGCTCACGTAGATGAACATAACAGGGAAAAGATTGTGTTGGGTCATACAGACAATTTAATTGGACCAGGAAGATGTGGAAAGGAGGAAAAATGAAACATCAAGAATAACTCCAAGATATCTAATCAGAAAACCAAATATATGGCAGAGTCGTCAACTAGAAAGGAATACAGAAGAACACAAGGAAGGGGACTATGATAGGAGAAAAGAGAAGAAAACATTTGTTTTGAAAATGTTCTATCTACGTGCAATTATACTTCATATGAGGTTGTCCAGAATAAAACTAGGGATGGCAAAACTTAGCTGGAATATCCTAGAGTAACCTGTTACTAAAGAGAGTCCAGGCTAGTTCATGTTGGCATTTATCAAAAGAGCCTATAAAAATGTAGTCACATCTTCAGGAAAGGGTCATTTAGAGAAAGAAGAGTATTATGGAGGGATTAGATAGTCAAGTATATAAAGTCTAGAAAATTTTTGTAGAGCTGGTTAAACTATAAATAAGGTAAAATCAGGTAAAGATATGATTTTCTGGTATTATTACTCATGTACTTAGCACACAAGCCAAAAGGCAAGGTTTTAAAATTTGCTCATAGTAATACTCATCAGTATGGAATGATGACTCAAACCACAGGAAGTTCTCTGTGTGAATGGGGCTAGAAGTGACTAGTCAAGTTATAAGATCCTGGAAGTAGAAATCGGCCGTTGCTATATATTATTGAATTTAATTTTGCCAAAAACACATGGGCTGGTCACTGTTATCTTGATGTCGGAGAGTCCGGAGTTCATACTACTATACACCAGTTGGAAAGACAACATTCCATCTCAGCCTGTTCTGACTCTGGAGTGTGCCCTCTTATCTTTCTTGTAAACTTCACAAAAGTAATGGGCTATCCAGATGCCCGTCAGCTGATGACTGGATAAAGATATTCTAGTATATATACATGATGGAACTCTACTCAACCATAAAAAAGAATGCAGTCTTTCCTTTTGTAACAAAATGGATGCCACTAGAGACCATTATGCCTAGTGAAATAAGCCAGTTCCCAAAAGACAAACATCATATGTTTTCCCTGATTTGTGGTCACTAATGTACAGAATACAAAAAAGCTAATATATATTGTTTATAGCCCTTGTCTATACTCCTAAGGAACAGTGGTTTTTCTACTTACTACTTGTTGAATTATTTATTTAAATGAGGTTTAGTATTGTGATTATAAAGTAAATTGAAAGTATGTCATTGTAAAAATTAATAGAAAAATAAGAAAGGAAAGAAGAGGGAGGGTGGGCATGGAGTAGGGAGGGAGGGGGAATGAAAAGTATCATTATGCACTGAAAACTGTATATATGAATTACATGAAATTTGTTCCCTTTGTATAAATTTTAAAAAGAAAAAAAAACTATGTATGTGTTGAAAATTTTTTGTACCAAAATAAAATTGTCCTTTAATTCTTTTTTCCCATAAAGAAAAAGAAAATAGGCTGAGGAGAGGCCTTCGCTCTGAAATACAAAATGTTAATTGAATTTGTTCAAAATTATAGGTCATGCTTCACCAGAATGCAGCAAATATGAGTTCTTCCTGAATTCTGATTACCATTTCTTAATAACAAGAAAATTAAAGATATTCAGTATTATTAAAGTAAATTTGTAAAAACTCAGTCTCTCTTTTTCCTCAAAACATTTTGAAGTATAGTCATGTGCTACACAATGACATTTTAGTCAAAAATGGACTGAAAATGCAATGGTGGTCCCATAAGATTACAGAACAGTTAAAAAATCCCCATCATCTACTGACATCTTAGCAATCCTATGTTCATAGCACACTGCATTACTCATGTGCTAGTAATGATGTTGGTGTAAGCAAACCTACACTGCCAGACATATAAAAGTATAGCACATACAATTATAGTATACTCTGATGTTTGCACAATGGCAAAGTGGTGTAATGATTCATTCCTCGGAATAATGTCCCATCATTAAGCAATACAGAACTGTATCTACAATATGTAAGGCACTACAGCTCATCTTCATTCTATTCATCAGCAACTAACAGTGAAATGTAACTTGCAACCAGATAAAGAAGAAATTAGGATATTTTTTCTCTACCTTTCCTCAGGTTCTGCTGAAATCCTATTTAAAGGACTGGTGCTCTGGCATAGCAGGTTGAGCCTCTGCCTGGGGTGCCAGCATCCCATATCAGTGCTGGTTCAAGTCCTGGCTGCTCCTCTTCTGATCCAGCTTTCTGCTAACACCCTGAAATGGCAGTGAAGGATAGCCCAAGTGCTTGGGGCCCTACCAAAATGTCAAATGCATTTTTTAATGTGTTTTAAAATGGGACATCCCTCCCATTAATATTTGCTAATACTGCCAAGTCCCCTGGCTCCTGGGGGGACTTCACTCTGTCCCAGCCATGGCCATTGCAGCCATTTGGGGATTGGGTCAGCAGATAGAAGATATCTCTCTCTCTCTCTCTCTCTCTCTCTCTCTCTCTGCCTTTCAAATGAATAAAATAAATCTTTAACAAGAAACGTTAACTTCAAAAAATCCAACTTATTCATGAACTGGAGTAGTCATAGAAAGGCTAAGAGAAATCATTTTATTCTGAAGGAATGAATATATTTTATATCATCTGGATATACTGTAAATCTCACAAAGAATCAGAAACTGGATACAAATTAATTAAATTCATACTGATGTAACCATGATGCTTTCAGTCATAAATTAAGCTGACTTAAAGGAACTCAGCACAAGAACATTCCAAAAGTAGTAACAGAACCAAAGAAGAGACTGAGATCTATCTTTTCCTTTTGAAATATGTTATTCTTCATAGGCTCTAATAAAGTTCATAGTTGTAATTATTGCTCTAGGATACTTTGGAGCCCAGGTAGGAAAGCAAAGCATACCACCATGATAAGAAAAATGCATCAATTTTTCCTTTTATGAGCACATTAAGAACTATTCTTTCCTTCCATAGCTTCTGTGAAAAGAACTGAGCATATTTATTCCTAAAGTGGTGAAATGTGAGGAATCAGAAAAAGTAAAATAATAACACATACATATTGCTTTCAAGGTGTCTAACTCGGATTGTATTTTTACACTCTACCAGTAGAAATCTTTTATTACCTCCAACTTGGCTAAACAGACACAGTTATGTGCCTTTATGATCCTCTCCCTATGCACTGCACATGTAATGCGTTTTCTTACAAGAATTTCTAGAAAATAAGTATGATTGTCAACCCCACTTGATAAAGAAGTTAAAATTTACTGGGTTGTCATTTTCTCAAGATCATTCAGTTTGTAGGGTCTCTTAATACAGTCACAAAACACACAAAACACTGGAGTAAGGGAAAGATTTTATTGGAGAAAACCCAACAGACCGGAGGGAAGGGGCAAAGAAGAAGAAAGAGGGCACATGTCCGGGAAACGGGTCCTAGTATCCCTTTTCCGGGGGTGGATAGGGAGGTAGGAAGAGCAAATCCCATTAGGGTAGGGGTGGAGCTTTATACCAGTGGTTGGACCATAAGGTTTAGGGCCAAAGCCTATCATGCAGCTGGCGACAGTGGCCAGAGCCTAAGATGGCATCTGGGCTTAGATGGCGCCACAGGTTAAGACTGCCATTTTACTAACAGGGGCCCCAGCAGGGATTCAAACTTAAGTACACACACTTTCTCAACTGCTTGGCAAAATTACTCAATCTACTGGAATCTTACCAACATTGTTGAAGTACAATGTACATGGGATGAGCTATGTCCAGTGTAAGCCTCCAGTTCAGTGAGTTCTGATGAAAAGATACCTCTTATAATCACTGTCATGAGGAAGATACAGAACATTAGCACCATGCCCAAGGCCCTCCTCCCACCCACTGGTGTGACTACATCACCCTGTCTTCCTCCTGGAAACCACTGATGTGCATCAGTGGTTATGATTTTTTATTTTATTGCATGCATTTTTCTTCAAAAAAAACAGTTTTGCACAATATGCCAAATCACTTTTGAATGTATTTTGAAATGGTACAGTCCTCCCATTAATATTTGCTAATACTGCCAAGTCCAATATCCGAGCAGATGCATGGGAATGACTCAGGATTTAAAGGCTTAATGGCAATGGGGGTGGCAATAAACATAAAAGTGTATTTCACAAAATAGGCTAAATGAAAACTAGATCAAGAAATAGCAAATTATTTTAAATGAAATAGAAGTGTATTTGAATGTGGTCTTATGTGCCCCCCACAGTGGTGGTGCCTGACTTGGAAGGGTGATCCATGCACTCAAATAACCTGAGACTTGCAAGTTGTATAATCAGTCTTTAATCTACTGGACATGGCACTTCCTGTCTCCTTGACTCTCACTGTCTCACAGCTTCTCGGCTGCCTTTCAGAGTGATACCAGACTCTTCAAACATCTTCCCATTTGGGTCCACAAGTTGCTTGTTCTGACCTGGGACTCTGGCAAAGAGTGAAAGGATCAGATTGCTACATGTCTTATTATCTGATTGCATGGCATTATTAGTCCCTTATTATTTGATTGTATGGCATAATTAAAAGAAATACACATATCTAAAAGGGTAAACCACTTTGAGTGGTATGATCTACTATTTATTTATTTTTTAAAGATTTATGTATTATTTACTTGAAAGTCAGAGTTACACAGAGAGCGAAAGAGAGCCACGGAGACAGAAAGGTCTTCCATCCATTGGCTCACTCCCCACCTGGCCGCAACAGCTGGAGCTGCGCTGATCCAAAGCCAGGAGCCAGGAGCTTCTTCCAGGTCTCCCATGTGGGTACAGGGGCCCAAGGACTTGGGCCATCTTCTACTGCTTTCCCAGGCCATAGCAGAGAGCTGGATCAGAAGTGGAGCAGCCAGTTATCGAGCTGGCACCCATATGGGATGCCAGCACTGCAGGCGGCGGCTTTACCTGCTATGCCACAGCGCCGTACACGTGATGTACTATTTAGGTAGAAACTGATGAGTAATTTTGGTGAGGTGGATTAAACAGGTGGGGAGAACTCAAAGGTGTCTAAATAGAGCATAAGATTATTCAGAAAAAAATTAAAAATTTAAAAATTTAAAAAAAGATTATTGAGAAATGCACTTTCCTGAACACTGCCAAAGTGATAGCCAGGATTACTGAATGGCCTCACTCTTTCCCAACCCCCGTGAATCCATGGATAAAACATACATAAAGATGAGAATCAAAAGAAAATTTAAAGAGGAACTTTAAATGCTCAGGAGACATAAAATTAAATATTAAGAACTAATCTCAAACAAGCAAGAAAACACAATTCTGTTTTTAAAGACTATTTAAAAATGCAATACCTACTTATCTTATCATCCATGAATATTGTTACTATCCATTCCTTTACATGGCCTTTCTAAAACAGCAGGAGAAAAGCTGCTTCTGAGTCGGTCCGTTTAGCAAGAAATGTTCTTTCTGACAGCAGTCCCAAAAGGACATCTTGTTGATGGGGATAATCAATCATGGAGTCCTCCATTCCTACTGCCAGGCTTATCCAACACTAAATGTTATCTGTACACTTCTGATGTGCAAGACATTGTTCTAATTTCAGTACACCCTAAGAATACACCAAAGCACCTGCTCTTTTGGAACTTCAATCTACTGAAGAGCACATACAACCGGGAGCAGAAGTATGTGCCACCAACATCCCTCAGAGGAGAGAGATCGTCAAACACTCTGAAGCAGTGCCTGGCACTCAACTGATACAGCCATCCTTTGGTATGCATGGGAAATTGGTACCAGGACTCCTCACAGGTACAAAATCTACAGATGCTCAAGTCCCTTACATAAAATGGTACAGTGTTTGCACAGATCTACACAGATTTTCCCATATAATTCTGGGAAATCTGAATAAAAAGTATTGCAGATAAAAATCTTAATTACTGATCTAAAGACATGAGTTTGAATCCTGGTACTCACTCTTACTCTCTTGCTCTCTCTGTCTCTCTCCCTCCCTCTCTCAACTATCAGTTTGACAATTTTAGGCAAGCTTTTTTAATTCTTTCTGTTTCTACTACAAAATGATAGAGTTAAGTTCTTCTTGTGGGTTTTATGATATTAAATGTGAAACACTGGCTGGAAGTAATAATCCTAAAGCAGCCTTCAAATCATCTGCTAAGTACAATCCATGTAATCTTTCTTTTTAATAAAAAGGCCTAGTATGAACTATAGTGAAGGGGATAGCCAGGGGATGCAGTGGGGTAGCGGAAGAAACATGATTGTTCCTGCTGCTACAGCTTGGTAGTGGGCATGAGGTGGGTTCTTTATGCTATCCACCTTATCTGAGTATGTGTTTGAAATATCTCCTTATAGAAATGCTTTCACAAAATATGCAATTGTGTTTCATATATATGAATATATATGCATATATATGCTTTACACTACATTAAACTAGAGATGCACAATTTCTTTTATTAGCATTAGATTAAATGCTTGGCTTGCATATGAAGATCTGGTTTCATGAAAAACATGTACTGAGACTAGTGCTGTAGCCTAGAGGGTAAAGCCATCACCTGCAGTGCCCGTATAGGCACCAGTTAGAGTCCTGGATGCTCCACTTCCAATCCAGCTCTCTACTATGGCCTGTGAAAGCAGAAGAAGATGGCCCAAGGTTTTGGGCCCCTGCACCCAAATTTGACACCTAGATGAAGCTCCTGGCTCCTGGCTTCAGATTAGCCCAGCTCTGGCCATCGCAGCCATATGGGGAGTGAACCAGTGGATGGAAGACTTTCTCTCTCTCTCTCTCTCTCTCTCTCTCTGTCCTTCTCTCTATCTCTATCTTTGCCTTTCAAATAAATAAATATTTATGGTCCAAGTCCTTGGATACGTGCACCCATATGGGCGACCTAGATGAAGCTCCTGGCTCCTGAGTTCGACCTGGCCCAGACCTGGCTACTGTAGCCACTTGCGAAGTGAATCAGCAATCGAAAGATTCCCTCTCTCTCTCTCCCTCTTTCTCTGCAACTCTGACTTTCAAATAAATAAACAAATTTTTTTTTAAAAATTTAAAATGAATATATATTAATACTTGAATCTGAAGAATTTGATGACAAATTTTTCATCAGATAATATTCTTCTAGTGCTTTTATTTTAAAAAATACATTCCTTTATTTGAAAGGATGTAAGATACATAAAAAGAGATTGCTCACCAAGTGCAACAACTGAGTCTGGGCCAAGCCAAAGCCAACAGCTAGGGACTCTATCCAAGTATCCTATGAGGGTGATAGAGACCCAAATATCTGAGCCATCACCTGCTATCTCCCAGCATGCACATTAGCAGGAAGCTGGAATTGGAAGCAGAGCTAGGACTCCATTCCAGGCATACTGATATGGCATGGGGGTGTACCAAGTGTTTTTAACTGTGCACTAAATGCCTACAAATCCAGTGCTTTTTGTTTCTTGTAAATCCTTTTTTTCTTATAAAGTCACATTATGATAAAACCATAAACTGATCACACAGAAAGTTAAGTTCTTGCAGGACAATTTAAATCAAGATTTCACGATATACATAAAAAGAGATATTTGAAAATTGTAGATAAGTAGTAGAGAATTAATATATGTGATCTAAATACTATTTGCAAAATAAATGAATGAATGCATGAATCAATATGCGATTAAAGAGTCAGTGAAGCTGCTGAGTCTTGAGCATAGTCACTTTTGTTATAGAAAATAAATAGTTTGGAGCAGGTGTTTAAACTAGTGGTTAAGATGCCTATGTCCCCACATCAGAGTACCTGGCATCAATACCCTGTTTCGGACTTCAGCTTCCTGCTAATGCAGACCATGGGGAGCACCAGTTATGGTTTAGCATTCCCAGCTCCTTACTGCAGCCTAGTTCCAACTGTTGTAGCATTTAGGGAGTGAACCAGTGGATGGGAAAGCTCACTCTTCCTCTTTCTCTCTCTCTCTCTCTCTCTCATTTTTCTGCCTCTCAAATAAATAAGGAAATAAATATTTTTAAAAATGGTCTCTTTCTCACAGCCAAATTTATTCTTAAAGGAAAATTTTGTGTTCCCTGTAGTCTGCCTTTACGGAATTTAGAATGTCTACTGAGTTGGGAATTTTAGTTGAAATAGGACATAATTTTTTAGAACTAAAGTATACATTGAACTATGACAACACACATTTAATATAACTATTAACTTAAACTTGATGGCTTAACTTACATACCCAGTGGTTTTATTGAGAATTCTGAATATTTTGGCTTGCAAATTTATGACTTTGCTTATAATTTGGCAGCCATATCCCATAGGCCAAAATAAATTGTTATTCCCCATATCTTTTGGAGATCATGGAAATAATTTAATCATGGTATTTATCTCATGAACATGAAAATAGAAAAAAATAATGTTGCAGAACTGCAATTTTTCAGAAAAAGCTTTCCTGCTCTAGTCTGCTTTGTCCTGGAATGTGAAGTCATGAACCCTGCCAGTATGGGATGCCAGCACTGCAGGTAGAGGCTTTGCCTACTATGCCACAGTGCTGGCCCCTTTAAAATCCTTTCTTTATGTTCTGTTGTGGAAAGTTTGACTACAATGTGTTGTGGTGAAGATCTCTGGTCATGTCTATCTGGAGTTCTATGTGCTTCTTGTACTTGAATGTCCCTTTCTTTTTGCAAATTGGGGAAGTTTTCTGTAATTATTTCACTAAACAGGCCTTCCAATCCATTCTCTCCACACCTTCAGATACTCCTAAGACCCATATGTTGGGTCGTTTGATAGTATCCCGTAAATCTCCAACACTGTTAAGTTTTGTGATTTCTTCTTTTGTTGGTCTGACTGAAAACTTCCAGATTTATCTTCTAGCTCTGATAATCTTTCTTCTGACTTACCAAGTCTGTTGTTAAGGCTTTCCACTGCATTTTTATTTGATCTGTTCAATTCTTCATTTCTAATATTTCATTTTGATTTATCTTTAAAATCTCAATTTCATAGGAAAAATTTTCATTCATGCCATGTACGAATTTCTTCAGTTCATGGGTTTGCTTCTTATTGCTTTTGCGTAATTCTATGATTAATCTTTTGAATTCCATTTCTGGCATTTCATCAATCTTTTCATCACATTCTAATATCGAAGTGTTGTGTTCCTTTGAGGGTGTCATGTTGCCTTCCTTATTCTTGTTTCTTGAATTTCTGCATTTATTTTTAGGCATGTGAGGAGATACTTGGTTTTTTCCTCTGACGGCTTTTATCTTTGAACTATGGCTCTATGGCTCATGGAATGTCTGTTCTTTCAGTGACTATCCAGAGATGTGTGCTGGGTGTAGCTAGGGAGCTCTGGTCAGTGCTCTAGGGTGGGGCAAGTATCCAGTGTGAAATGTTAATTAGTTTTAAGAATGTGATTCAGTATCAAAAGGATAACATTTCCAATGAGCAATATTAAAACAATTATGCCATATGCAACTAAAAAGGATGTTAACTCTGACTTACACCATATTTTTAAAAATCAGCACAGGTAAGGCCAAAGATTATCAAACTCCTAAGAGAAAGTAAAGGGTGCACTTTTAGTGAATTTAGATTTAGTGAAGATTTTTTAAATGTAAAGCTTAATAATCTTTAAAAATACGTGAATAAATTGTATTGCTTTTTTAAAAAAAAAGATTTATTCATTTATTTGAAAGGCAGAGTTACACAGAGAGAGAAGGAAAGGCAGAGACAGAGAGAGATCTTCCATCTGATGTTTCACTCCCCAGTAGGCCACAACAGCCAGAGCTGCACTGATCTGAAGCCAGGAGCCAGGAGCTTTTTCTGGGTCTCCCACACTGGTGCAGGAGCTCAAGGACTTGGGCCAACTTCTACTGCTTGCCCAGGCTATAGCAGAGAGTTGGATCAGAAGTAGAGCAGCCGGGACTCGAACCAGCGCCCATATGGAATGCCAGTACTGCAGGTAGCAGTTTTACCAGCTATGTCACCATGCCAGCCCCAAATTGGACTTCACTTTAAAAAATAATTCTTAAGAATTTTAAAGAGAATTTACCCATGGTATCTAGAAAGTACCTGTTACAAATTAATGAAAAGAGGGCCCAAACAGGCAAAAGACAGACAGACAGAAGAAAGAAAGAAAGAAAGAAAGAAAGAAAGAAAGAAAGAAAGAAAGAGGAAAAAGAAAAAAATGAACAGACATTTCACCAAAGAAGATACATTGGTATTTGGTAAGGAACTATATGCAAAAGTTCCTAACATGATTTTCATTAGGGAAATGCAGATTGAAACCACAGTGAAATACCACTTAGCACATAGAAGGGCTGCCATGATGAAGTCTAACTGTATTCAATGACCAGTGAAATGTAGAACTTTCAGAACTCCTATACAACTCAGCTAGGAATGCAAATTGGAACACTCAAATTACAAATGAGTTTGACATATTTTTAAGTTAACATGAGGGTTTTTCCTCTCCTTTAAACCCTCCTCCATGCTGCTCTGGCTGGAGGTCTTTGCCTCTAATAAATGTTTCTTTTTCAATATTTCTGCTTGTCTGCTTAGAAATTCTTCTTCCATGTGAGACAAAGAATGAGGTAATAATAGTTTCTCCACTGTCGTTTCTCCATAACATCTTGGTTCTGTGACGTGGATTGCAACTCCAATGTGAGGCGGATCCCACTCAAGTTTGACTTCGGGTAGCACTGGATCATCCCACTGGACCTGTGAGCATGTGGATCATTGTCACTTTCTTCAGATAGTCTAACTCTCCTTCATAGTAACTCTCTCATCTTTTCAAAAACACTGGGTCCCTGTCAGCCAGTAAGAAGTGATCAGTGTAGCTGCTGGTCTTAAGACTCAGGGGCCAGGCTTGCTGATTAAGGCCAGATCAATCCCCTGGAGCAGAGTCTCTATCCTAACCCTCCAGTGTGGATCCACCCATCAGGTGGGACTGGAAGAAGGCCTTGAGACAACTGATGGATTCTGACTAGGGCTATACCCCAGTGCTTCCAGAAGGGCTCTTGGCCAGGCACCAGACCCCAACAGCCGGAATGGCGTTGGGCCAAGAAATGCACTTTCCTGAAGGGAGCAAGTCCCCTGCCCTTTCGAAATCCTCACAAGCTGTAAAGCCAGAGGCTCCACTCTTCTGACTTCTCATCTCAGCTCTGGGAATGTTGGCTGGTCCAACTCAGCTTCCTTTAGCAGGGATTGGCCTGACATGCAGGACTGGGAGAAGTGCCAGAGCCACTCTCTGGAGTTTTTCAAGGACTTCCTGACCGGACACCAGACCTTGAAGGCCTGTTAAGGTGTCGGACAAAAACTACATTCTGTTCTTCCTTCCTTGAAGATTAATCTGTCAGTGAGACTGGGCACAGCATGGAGCGAGGCCATGGGTTCAGCGCTCCATGCCTCAGTGAAGTTTTCCTTTATCCCAGAACCCAGCGAAATCTCTGTCTCCCTGCTCCTGTAAGTGCTTTCTGTAGCTCTCCAGGTCTCCTCAATTCCTACAAACTTGACTTCTGGTCCTATTAGCTCATATTTCCTAGACATTTCATTCATAAGTTCTGTTAAAGTTTAATCATCCCATTTGCAGACAGGTAGCTTTTCAATATAGACTCCCATTAAGTCCCCACATGGCCTGAACTTGTGTAGATAAGTCTCAGCATGTCTCTGGTATCCCTTATCTTCCTTCTTAAGTCTCCTCTTTTGAGTCACTTCTGTCTGGTGCTTCCTATGTAGTACCTGCCTCAGAAGAGTTTACTGCGGAGAATTTTATTTCCCCACTCTGCTTCTTTGTGACTTCACCTGCCTTGTCACTACTCTAGGTAGTAACAAGGACTGTCACTCTTTCATCAAACTCTAGCTTAAAAATAACTATGCTCAGGCTCTTGCCACGAAGGCTCATTGTCCAAATCTGGCCTATAGACAAGACTCAAGGTTAAGAGGCATAGAACAACTATTTTTCTTTATGTATAAGAACAAAGTGACAGTATATATTTGACTAGGAAAAGGCCCAGTCTAGCACACCACCAGTAAGGGAACTGATCACTCCTTGCATGTGCTATTCTAACAAAGACATACCCTAGGCTACAGGCATGGAAGGCTGAGCAAGAGTGGGTGACACATACTAATCCCACCCTCACCTTCCTCCTTTCTCTCTGGGCTTCAGTGCACATCTGGATGCCACAGGCAGTGAGAGACATAAGACCTGAAGCACACTTCTGTTTTTATGCTCTCATCCCAGCCAGGAGGCAAACAATCTACTTTGAAATTTCTTTGATGCCTGAGCATAACGAAAATGCCAATGCCTCATCTTCTGCACCACCATCTGGCCTGCTTGCAAGCTAAAGGTTGGAGAAGTTAACCTAAGTGAGTTGTGAAAAGTGCTAGCCCCTCTACTCTGATGCCCTGTCTCAGAACTCTGTCTCCTAACTGGCCTCTTGCCTCCATTTCCCTGCATTGCTCCAATATAAATTAAATTCTTTTCCAGGGTATCACAGGTCCTTGGGTCTATCTAGTGAGCTACCAAGATTCCCAGGGTTCCTGTATTATCATGTTTGACTACTGTTGAGACCTTTAATCCATGTGCAGGAGTTTTTATCAGGTGACCATTGCCCCCATTGTTTCAGTTTTGCCTGGAGACTTCTAGGCAAGAATCTAGGCCCAACAATCTCAAGTGCTGTTGAATACTTCTTGAGACACTTCCAGACCTGAATCCTCATCCCTGAGGCTGGTTTGACTGACAGCTCCATGATTAGACATTTCCAGTATTGGCCTTTAGCTTTAGGGTGTAAGGTCATTCGTTGTCTTTCTGCAGGGCCTCCATTTATTCTCTCTCTACCCTGACTTTTTGGGTTCTTACAGGAGCCTCCTTGTAGGTTATGGCCCTGTCTTCTGTCTCCTATCCGATTCTCCTCATTAGGAATCTCTGGAGGGGTGCCTATCCACTCTGATGGATGCCCTCTCCCATTAAACCTAACGTAATGGTAAACAATCGCCAATGGACTTCTTGTCGTTGGCACATCATCCCCTAGCATGCAGCCACCCTTGAGACCCATCTTGCAGCTGCTAAACCAAGTAGCTGACTGTTGACTAGGCATCACTGGCCTAAGATTTTGGGGGGTAAACCAGACTCAAATTCAATTAAAATCTAAAAAGATGTCTTTGGTAAATAACAATCTCAATGAGAATTCGGTTCAGCTGTAACTGGACATTGGTGTTAAATGAGTTTCTTTTAAATCTAGGAAGATCACTGCCTTTAAAAAATATTGCTTTGTAACTTACCAAACCCGTTTTGCAACTTGGTTTAACAGGTTTATGATAGCAATGGGTAATCCGTGCTTTTTATAGGCCTCTTAAAGTGGATTTTGCAATCTCTGGTTTAATGCCACTGATTTATAGATAGAGTTTTATAAAAAAGGAGTAGAATTTTATATAAATGTAACTTTGGCCTTGATTCAGATAGAGGTATGCTGTAATATCAGCATCTTCAGTCATCTATATGTAATTGCTAAATGTAAATTGGGTAAAGCAGATGAGATAAATGTGTCTAAATGTAAAGTTTGGTATTCTTAGTACCTTGTATTCTGTTTGGGTTTGCTAACATGTTTTCATAAATTGTCTATGAAAATAGTTCAACACTGCTTGAAAGTAACTAAGGTTGAAATTTGATATGTTATCTTATTTAGAAAATGTCTTCTATCAGTCTATTTTTATTTGACATAGAACTAGAATCTAATCTTCTATTACAGCAATGAGGTTTTTGCAATGCATATATGTTAGTAAATATTTTGAAATAGTGTTAAAAATCTGTTTAAAAACTGCAGCATCTCCTTTTTAATAGTTTTTTTAATTGGTGACTATCTGTCAGTTTTCTAGCCAGCTCCAGTAAGCTATTTTCTCTTTCCTAGTTCTGACTGTTAAAATTGTTCCAAGTTATGGGATGATTCCATCATCTCATCTGAGATGACCAAAGAGACAGATTTTGTGTTCTGCCGAAATAATCTATTGTGTTCTCTTAATGTCTCTGTTAAGTTATAATTGCTTTAAAAAACAGTTCAGTTCAGTTTTCTATTAAGAGTTATGGGTTGTTTAAATACATGCATATTTTAAAGCAGTTGAGTAATCACTTTGTGTCAGTGATTGAATCTGGTCTATATTATGTCATGATGTTAAGGGATCCTATTTCAACCATATATTTTAAGCCTTCTTGGCATCCTTGACAGGCATTCAGAAAAAAATCAAAGTTCCAAATTCTTTGGACTTCGATATTTTCAGCTGGGCCCCTGGAAATATCAAAGGATATGTCTCTCATCTTGTAGACACACTAACTAATAAGGCTATTTGGATTATATTAAAAGTACTGTCAAGATGTGAAGTGGTGCTAAATTTTGTTATGATAATGTAAAATGCTACTGATACAAATGTCCAAAATTTGAAAAATCTAATCTTGTGTTTGTTATCAAACATGGTGGTTATCTCAATGATAAAGGCCCAGAGGCTTAAATGGGTTAAATGTTTTATAAAATCCTACAGGTACTTTCAAAATACTGTGTGAAATAAGCAAGCACCTCTTCTTGTTGGTTAATGAGTTTATAATTTTGAAATGGCTATTTGAAGCTTTTATCACCCTCAGTTTTGTATTCTCCAAATCCTAAAAATCAGATTTACTGCTCATGAAGTTAAAATATTGTTGGTTCTGTATTTACATTTTCCTTTTAGGTTCCAAAGGACATTTTCCCTGACCTCTATTATATTCAATACTTTAGGACAGTTCTGTAAGCAGATAAAGCCAATAATGTACTACAGGTTCCAACTTAGAAAAAGTATGTTTAATTCAGATTACTAAGAGCAGAAAGCAATTCTAATAGATTGATGGCAATTTAAAAACAGACTTTAAGCAACTATTACTGAAATGGCTTTATTTTTCTGTCTTTTATGTTGTGCTATACGTGTGTACATATTGTATGTCTACATGGGAAAATTTATTTAGAACAGTTGTAATTGGCTTATAGATAAAAAATTGCTCATAAATTGAAACTGCTGAGTTAATCAAAGATACTTTTTGTTTATGTGACCTAAATCTCTGTATCAGATGCTTTAAGTCATTAACATGTTTGTGCTTTGATTTGCTGTTGAACAAGTTCCACTAGTGTTAGATATTTAAACAATGTTTCCAAATACATGTATTTTTACCTTGAAATTTATAGGAGGCATTGAACCTTCTGATAAATGCTTTCATAAGTTGTTATTTAGCAACTTTGTTTAGCAATTTAGCAAAATTGTTTTCTGAATTTCATTTGATATTACTATTGTTAGTAAGTGATCTGGGAAACCTGACTTGTTCCCTCATTTCTCTATTCTCTTCAAGGAAACTAATTCTGTTCTGAGAGACCCTCTAGGATTTGCAATTTGATCTTTAGACCTTATAAAATGGATGGCTAACACTTTTCTGTAATAATAGCATAGCCAAAATGAGAACTTAAATTATGATTTTACAACTAGATTTACTTTGCAATGGGCACAATAAACAGGCAAAACCTCCCTTTTAGACCAAAGGAAGGGAGAGAAAAATTTACTAATGACATCAAATTTAAAGATAAGGTAGTCATCATGCTTGTTAAAGTGAGAACATAGCTTTCCTTATGGGCATTATTTACCTCACAGAAAAACCACTATCAGAACATGCCTGTGGCTATAAATTTTTAGTTTAGTCCACTAACAATTAGGAATGGGACTGAGCACCCCCTTGACTTGCATCTCTTAAAGGTTTTCTCTGGTCTACTTTACCAGAAACCAGGAGAAAGAGGAAGCTAGGCACAAGAAGCAATGTAAAGACAGGTGGCAGGCCAATTAATGGCTGCTATATATAGTGATGTGCCACCAAGGAGACCCAATAGGCCAGTCCACTGTGTTGGTTTTTGATATGGGAACTCAGGGCTTCAGCAGAAGTCATCTTGTGAAGAGCCCTGGCAGCCATATCAGCCAAGAGTTGGGTCACTGGAAACAGAACTGCCCTAGAGTTGAAGGACTCCCAGGCCAGAGCCACAGACCTTGTTGGCTCTAAGATGAAAAGCCCTTTATTTGGGCCAGCTTCCATAGTATACACTGCTGTTGAGGGGATGGCCAAGTAGGTTCAGCAGCATTGCAGGCAGAAATTATAAATTTACTATTAGAGATGCCACCTGCCTTCTCTCATGCAGCTTTCTTCCCAGGCCAGATGAGTAATGGAATTCAACAGGGTGCCATCTCTAAGGAGCTTCACACCTCCCTTATGATGTTTCTTCTAGTACCCCATGTGAAAAAATATGTCTGGACCTCATATCTGGCCAGGCCTCAGCCCACCTAAGTGTTATCAGGTCCTTTCAGTTTCTATCTGCCTTTCAATGGGAAACCTTGTTCATGTTTAGACAGCATCCTTTTTAGGTCCTCTGCTAATGACTCTGTCTTTAGTTTTAGAATCAGTGAGTTTAAACCGTTTATTAGATTCATTTTCCCCAGACTTGAAACAGTGAAATTCTAGATAGCTATGCACATGAAGCCTCAGACGGAAGCAGTTTCTTTTCTTTCTTCTTTTAAGAAAGCTTTTATTTAATAAATATAAATTTCCAAAGTACAACTTTTGGATTATAGTGTTTATTTTCCTCCATAACTTCCCTCCCACTCACAAACCATCCCATATCCCACTCCCTCTACCATCCCATTCACATCAAGATTCATTTCCAATTATCTTTATATACAGAAGATCAACTTAGTATATACCAAGGAAAGATTTCAAGTTTGCACACAGAGAAACGTAAAGTATAAAGTACTGTTTGAGTACTAGTTTTGCCATTAATTATCATAGTACAACACATTAAGGACAGAGATCCTACATGGGGAGTAAGTGCACAGTGACTCCTGTTGTTGATTTAACAATTGACACTTATTTATGACATCAAGTAATCACCCTAGGTTCTTGTCATGAGCTGCCAAGGCTATGGAAGCCTCTTGAGTTCGCCAACTCTGATCTTATTTAGACAAGGCCATAGTCAAAGTGGTTCTCTCCTCCCTTCAGAGAAAAGTAGCTGCTTCTTTGATGGTCCGTTCTTTCCACTGGGATCTCACAGATATCTTTCATTTAGGTCATATTTTGTCAAAGTGTCTTGGTTTTCCATGCCTGAGAAATTCTCATGAGCTTATTAGCCAGATCCAAATGACGTAAGGGCTTATTCTGAGGCCAGAGTGCTCTTTAGGGCATTTGCCATTCTATGAGTCTGCTGTGTACCCTGCTTCCCATGTTAGGTTGTTCTCTCCTTTTTAATTCTATCAATTATTATTAGTGGACACTGGTCTTATTTATGTGATCCCTTTGACACTTAATCCTATCTTTATGATCAATTATGAACTTAAACTGATCACTTTAACTGGTAAGATGGCATTGGTATATGCCTACTTAATGGGATTTGGAGTCCCATGGCACGTTTCTAGCTCTACCATTAGGGGTAAGTCCGAGTGAGCATGAGCCAAACTGTATATCACCTCCCTCTGCTATTCCCACTCCTATTTTTAAAATAGACAAATTTTCAGTTAAATTTAAACACCTAAGAATAATTGTGTGTTAATTAAAAAGTTCAACCAATGGTATTAAGTAGAAAAAGAAAATACTGAAAAGAATAAAATAGTAAGTAAAAGTAATAAAATAGTAATTGTCAAGGTTTTTTTTTTCTTGTAGTGTCAGTTTCACTTCTACAGATTTCCTTTTAGGTGCTCAGTTAGTTGTCTCCAATCAGGGAGAACATATGATATTTGTCCCTTTGGGACTGGCTTATTTCACTAAGCATGATGTTTTCCAGATTCTTCCATTTTATTGCAAATGATGGGGTTTCATTTTTTTTACCACTGTGTAGTTTTCTATAGAGTACATATCCCATAATTTCTTTACCCAGTCTTCTGTTGATAGGCATTAAGGTTGATTCCATGTCTTAGCTATTGTGAATTGAGCTGCAATAAACATGGAGGTGCAGATAGCTTTTTTTTTTTTTTTTTTTTTTTTTGCCAGCCAGAGTTAGACAGTGAGACAGAGAGAGTTATAGACAGTGAAAGACAGAAAGGTCTTCTTTCCATTGGTTCACTCCCCTAATGGCTGCTATGGCTGGCGCTGTGCCAATCTGAAGCCAGGAGCTGGATACTTCCTCCCAGTCTCCCATGCGGTTGCAGGGACCCAAGAACTTGGGCCATCCTCTGCTGCCCACCCGGGCCACAGCAGAGAGCTGAACTGGAAGAGGAACAACCAGGACTAGTACCCGGTGTCCCAACCGTGACTAGAACCCAGGGTGCCAGCGCCACAGGCAGAGGATTGGCTAAATGAGCCACGGCACCAGCCGCAGATAGCTCTTGTATATGCCGATTTAATTTCCCTTGGGTAAATTCTGAGGCGAGGGATGGCTGGGTAGTGTTGTAGGGCTATATTCAGGTTTCTGAGGACTCTCCAAACAGTCTGGACGCAGTTTTGCAAGCTGGCACTGCTGGTCCCCTAGAGAAGCCACCTCCTGCCTAGAAGCCACCTCCTGCTGGTGCCTGTCTTGACTCCCATTCCCTACAACGCCCTTTTCAGCAGGAAGCATCCAGAGCGATCATCGCCCAGTTCCCCTAACAGAAGTTTGGGTCCTTTCTTGTTGAGAGTGGAATGTGAGAAATCAATGGTCAGTCTGGAAATTGAGGGTGGAAAATGTTCTTCCAAAATGGTTATCTTTAGCAAGATCAGAAGTGCCCATCCTCCTTACTTAGGAATCTCCAAATTTACCATGAGGCTAGCAAGGGGGTGGTGATTCCATCCTCCTGAGCTCACAGTTTATTGTGAAAACAAGTTACCTATCCCACCCTTGTGGATGATTTTTCTCTTTTATCATGAGCAAGCGAGATAGAATAAAGGATTATAAATCAGGTCTTTTTTTTTTTTATCACTTTTGTCCCTGCCTTGTAACTAAATGTCAATCTGATTGTCAAGGTTTGTTTTTCCAAAATTGTGCTTATGCTAAACTGATCTTCTGTATATAAAGAGAATCGAAAATGAATCTTGATGTGAATGGAAGGGGAGAGGGAGTGGGAAAGGGGAGGGTTGCGAGTGGGAGGGACGTTATGTGGGGGAAGCCATTGTAATCCATAATCCGTACTTTGGAAATTTATATTCATTAAATAAAAGTTAAAAAAAAAAAAAAACAACTACCACCTGGCACTTTGGGATTTTTTCTCTTGGAGCCACTCTGGCTGTAAGTCTTTGACTCTAATCAATTTTGCTTTTTAAATCTCAAAAATAAGTAAATGAATAAATAGTCAATAATTGTTTCATTTAATGCCCAGTTATTCACCACCCCCAAAAGTGAGTGTATTCCTTGTCATCTATGTGAGTGTTATATAACTTCCATGTATTTGTGAACTTTCTAAAGTTCCACCTGTCATTGATTATTAGTTTTATATCTTTGTAATCAGAGAGATACTTGATATGATTTCCATTTTTTTAATCTGTTGACATTTGTTATATGGGTAAACATGTGGTCTACCCTAGAGAACATTCCACTGTGATGTTGAGAATAATATGCATTCCATACCTGTTAATGGAATGCTCTATAGATGTTGGTGGGTACATTTGATCTAGAGTGTAGTTTAAATCCTGAGTTACCTTATTAATTTTCTGTCTGGATGATCTGTTCATTGCTGTAAACGGAGAATTAAAATCTCTTGCTACTACTGTACTGCAATCTAACTTTTCTTTCAGATTTATTAATATTTGTTATATGTGAGCGGATTTTAAAATGTTTTTTCCATACAATTATCGTTCATAGCCATTGTCTATATTCCCAATACTAGGATCTTTTTGCTTTTTACTTATTAAACTTCTTATTGGACAAAATATTAAGCTTTTCTATGTAATGTAATTTTAAATATATTATCTCAGAAAAATAAAGAAAGAAGAAAGAAGGAAGGAAGGAAGGGGGAGGCAGGGAGGAAGAGAGGGACAAGGAAAGATGGTGGGAGGGAAAGGAAGGGAGAGAGAAAAGAAACATCATTATGTTCTTACCATTTTATCTACGAATCACACTGAATCTTTTAATACTAATTAAAAATTAAAATTAAAAACTTTTAGAAAAAAGAAAAAGATATTCACAAATGGAGCTGGCATTGTGGTGTAGCGGATGAAGCTGCCACCTGTGACATTAGCATCCCATGTCCCAGCTGCTCCACTTCTGTTCTAGCTTCCAGCTAAAGGCCTGGAAAAGCATAAGATGCACAAGTTCTTGGGCATCTGCTACCCACATGGGAAACCTGGAAGAGACTCCTGGCTCCTGGCTCTTGGCTTTAGTCTGGCCCAGCACTGGCCGTTGCTGCCATCTGGGGAATGAACCAGCAGATGGAATATTTCTCCCTCCCTCCCTCTCTCTCTCTCTCTCTCTCTCTCTCTTTAACTCTTTCAAATAAATAAATAATCCTGTTTTAAAAATGTTCAAGAAATGAAATTAAATTCTGTTTATTTTGATGCAAAAATATTTTTAAAGATGTCTGTATTTTTTTTCATAATGCATATCTTTATGCATGTCCCATGATATTTTCAGGCTTTTTGTATATTTAAGTGCTCTGATGTTCAGTGCATGTAGAGTTTGATTGCAGTTGTAGCCTCTGTTGCATTGACCCCTTTATCATTATACAGTTATATTCTTTCTCCTTGCTACAGTTTTTACTTAGAATCTGTTTTATCTGTCATACATATAACAGCTCCTGGTTTCTTTTGATTTCCATTTGTTTGGACTATGTCTATGCAAAGACTATACCTAAGTGTTCCCCACAGCTTTATTTGTAATTGCCCAAAACTGGAAACAATTCAAATATCCATCAGCAGGCAGACTGATAAACAACTTGTTTTATAACTATATAGTGGAATACTGCCCAACATGGAAATAATGAACTGTTGCTACATAAAACAAAATGGATACATCTCAAAGTTATTATGATGGGTGAAAATTACCTGACAAGAAAGTATGCATATATTTTATTTATATAATTTCATTTATACAAATTCTAGAAATTACATATTAATCTCGTGGATGCAATGAGAACACAGCATCAGTTTGGTGTTCCTGCTGAAGATGCATAACCCAAATCCATTCGTGAGAAACTACCAGGCAAACTCATAATAAAAGATTCCCTTCAAAAAATATGGTCTGCAATCCTCAAAAGTATTATGAAGGGCAAAGAAAGGCCAAGGAACCGATTCAAGGACTCTACAGAAGTATGACAATTGAATGCAAAGAAAGCCACTGAAATGGACATGTTTGCAATAAAGGCATTTTGGGGACAGTTGGGAAGTTTGACTGTGGTTTGAGGGTTAGATTTGATTTTCCTGGAACTATTGACAATACTTGAAGCTGATTAAATGAGAGTCACATATGTACATCCATTTCCTGGCTTTTTTTATATGGTAGGCATGTTGAAAAATATCTTGGTTTGAAGGAAATGCTAAAATATCAGCAGGTAATAGAGCAACAGGTTGGCAACTTATTCTCAAATATTCAAGGAAAAATGAATTCGTTCTTTGTCCCATACTTGCAATTTTCCTACAAATTTGAATGAATAGATTAGTAGATGGTAGATTAAAATCATGATTTGTTTATTTCAACCCATTATGAACATTTTAATCCTATACAGTAATTTAAGGAATCTCTTTGAATAATAATTTTCAGACTCATCTAGTAAATATCCTCAGATTTCTAGCCAAGTACTCCTACTTGCTCTCCTTCAAGAATGTACACAAGTGTGTAGAAGCAGGAAGGCTAAAATTAATAATTGTACTATGCAACAGATTTAATCCAATGCCATACAAAGGGGGTGGGACAGAGAGAGAGAGAGAGAATTTAGATTTGTGATGCTAAGGATTAGAGATTGCTGTTTCATGCCAGAGCGTCTCCATCTTCTGTTGTCAAAAATCAATGCAACTTCTGTTACTTGACCTGCTGGCAGTAACAACCTGAGCAGATCATGAACTGACACCTCTGAGCTCTATCAGGTCTTGTGATCTCCCCATACTTGGCTCCTGCTCTCCCTTTGGCTTTCACAGACTCTACAGAAAACTCTAAGATCTGCTTGGCTGTGACTCTCATTCAACGAAAGCTAAATGCTATATCTTTCTCCCTTCACCTTCTTTTGACATCTGTACGGTCCCTTTGTACATCATCTAAGACAGAATATTCTCTTTTGGACTCCAAGCTCATGGCTAAACTTTAATGTCAAAGATGAGTACTTTCTTAACACTAAAGGAGAATATCTGAAATTTGAACACGAGATATGGACTATGATATTATTAAATAGGAATGAGAGGAATTTTGGAATAGCTTTCTATCTGTAAACAGTCTGTATATTAAACCTTTTATCATCCAGTAAAATTCCATTTTAAATGTCAGAGATTTAAATGTTATTTTGGGGGGCCAGATGGTAAACTGGGATAGGCTGAAAAATGCCCCATTAATAAGGTTATTCATGTAAAATCCCTGAAAAATGCAAAAGGGGCCTTTTCAAATGTAATTAAGCCAATGATATTTTTAAATTTTATCTATTTTTTTGAAAGGTAGAATTACAGAGCGAGGTGGAGATCTTCCATCCACTGGTTCAAAATTGCCCCAAATGGTGGAGTTAGAAATGTGCCAGGGGATTCCAATACAATCCCATCAAGGTTGCATGTACCAATGCCATCTCACTAGTCCAAGTGATCAATTTCAGTTCACAATTGATCACACTGATAGGTCTAAGAGTCAAAGGGATCACACAAACAAGACTAGTGTCTGCGAATACTAACTGATAGAATAAAAAAGGGAGAGAATGACCCAACATGGGAAGTGGGATACACAGCAGACTCATAGAATGGCAGATGTCCTAAACAGAACTCTGGCCTCAGAATCAGCCCTTAAGGCATTCATATCCGACTGAAGAGCCCATGAGAGTATTTTAGGCATGGAAAGCCAAGACACTCTGGGAAAAAAACAAACAAACAAAAAAAAACACCTAAATGAAAGATCTCTGTGAGTGAGATCCCAGTGGAAAGAATGGGTCATCAAAGAAGGAGGTACCTTTCTCTGAAGGGAGGAAAGAACTTCTACTTTGACCATGGCCTTGTCTAAATATGATCAGAGTCAGTGAACTCAGGGGGCTTCCATAGCCTTGGCAGCTCATGACAAGAGCCTAGGGAGATTACTGACGCCATGAACAAGAGTGTCAAATTGTTAAGTCAACAACAGGAGTCACTGTGTACTTACTCCTCATGTAGGATCTCTGTCCTTAGTGTGTTGTCCAATGTGAATTAATGCTATAACTAGTACTCAAACAGTACTTTACACTTTATGTTCTGTGTGAGTGCACACTGTTGAAATCTTTACTTAATGTATACTAAACTGATCTTCTGTATATAAAGATAATTGAAAATGAATCTTGATGTGAATGGAATGGGGGAGGAAGCGAGAGATGGGAGGGGTGTGGTGGGAGGGAAGTTATGGGGGGGGGAACCATTGTAATCCATAAACTGTACTTTGGAAATTATATTTACTAAATAAAAGTTTAAAAAAAAAAACTCTCCAAATCACCACAAAGGCCATGGCTGTGCAAGGGCAAGGCCAAGAGCCAGGAGCTTCTTCTGGGTCTCCCACATGGGTGCAGGGACCCAGGGACCGCTTTCCCAGACACATAAGCAAGGAGCTAAATGAGAAGTGGAACACCCAAGACTCAAACTCATGCCCATATTGATACCAGCACTACAGGCTGTGGCTTAACTTTCGGAGTCACAGCACCAGCCCCAAGCTAATGATTTTTGAAATGAAGAGATAGCCTAAAATATGTTAGTGAGCTCCTAACCTCATGGCAATTATCCTGATGGAAAAAAGGGCAGAATTATATTTGAGACACAAAGAAGAGGAAAAAATATGAGAGGACTTCAAAAGGTTTCTGGAAAATGGCATTAAAAGACAAGCTCATTTTGATGCAAAAAAATCTTGAAATGTACACATATGAGGGGCCCTCAAAAACTTCATAGGAAATGGAAGTATGAGGAAACTGCATGAATTTCAAAATCTTTTTGTGTCAAAAGTTATCTTTTAATCCTATTTGCTGAGATCTTTTTGCAGTACCCTCACACAGACACAGAGGATGGTGTAACGTGATTAGAGTCCAATATCTGAGTAGTAAGTCCTCAGAAAGCTGCACAAGCCCCTAGAAGTCTGCACGAGCCCCCAGGATCAGAAAAGGAGAGGAATGGATGGTCCACTAGAATCCCCATAGGGAGTACAGCCTATTTCTGACTTCTGTCCTCTAGAACTGTGAGAGGATAAATTTTTGTGGTTTTTGGCCACCAAAGTTGGTGGTGATTTGTTCCAGCTGCCTCAGAAAATGAACATAGTATCTTATTCTCTTCTGCAGCTATGCTAACTCCATTGCCAGGAGCTACAATATAGGAGTCCAACTTATCAATATTTGATTTTGCTTAAAAATTAATAAATATTAAGGTGAAATAAATTATATATTCATTCATATACAAAGGCCGTTATAGATGCTCAATATAAAAAGGATATTATAATATCCTTTTAGGAGAATGGAAACAATTATTTGAAAATAAATTCGGGGCCGGCACTGTGGCATAGCAAGTAAAGCTGCCGCCTGCAAAGCCAGCATCCCATATGGGCACCAGTTTGAGTCCCAGCTGCTCCACTTCTGATCCAGCTCTCTGCTATGGCCTGGGAAACCAATGGAAGATGGCCCAGGTCTTTGGGCCCAGGAGAGCAGTGGAGGATGGCCCAAGTCCTTGGGCCCTGCACCCACATGGGAGACCAAGAGGAAGGACCTGGCTCCTGGCTTCGGATCAGCTCAGCGCCAGCTGTAGCGGCCATCTGGGGAGTGAACCAACAGAAGGAAGACCTTTCTCTCTGTCTCTCTCACTCTCTCACTAACTCTACCTGTCAAATAAATAAATAGCACTCCTCATTCTTTTTTCCTCCTATGGCTGCAATGTGTATGAACTATCATTGAGATGAACTTACGGAATGATAGAACCTCTAGATAGAAGGGATCTGTATCCCCAAGAGATGTCTTGAAGAAGATGCCCTCTGTGTTGGCTCACTTGCCTTTTTCTGGCATGCTATATAAGAAGAAACCCCAATTGTTCCTTAACACACTTGATTTTGGGTTGCTTTATTATTGCAATTAAACGTATACATTACCAAATAAAATTTTAATTAACATGAACAGGGCAGGTCTTTTTGAGCAGAGAAATAATGGACTGAGAAATCAGATTGTGGAGAAGCACTATAGGATATTACGAACGTAGTATCTTTCCTAATCTGCATTGCTTCAGAAACAAATCCTGAAACCAGGGCAGGCTCTCTTTGAGAAGTGATGAAAGAGTGGGTTGAGAAAGAGAATGGTGAGTGGGTTACCCAGAGAGCAACAGGAGCTCCGTGCCATGCAAGACCATCTGAGAGACCCTGTTGAGCTTATCTCAGGATAGTGTTCCCCGAGAGGAGAGGGACAACTACACACTGGGGTTCCTCTGGAGGGGTTCCTCTGGAGGCAGCGAAGAGCTAACACTCCTGAGCTTTCCTGTATGAGAGCTGAGGAAGGCCCCAAACAGTAACCAGAGAAGGTTCTCAGGCCCGCAAGTGCAGGTACCCAAGATTCCGTGGGAGGAAGCGTTCAGGAAACTTACTATTGCCACTTCCGATGGAATCAGAAGTAGACCAAAGGACTATGTGGCAGAACATTAATGGTGTCTGATACAATATCTGAAGCCAGATGGCCAAGGTTCAAATCTCAGCTCTACCATCCGCATACCACCTGTGTGATGCAAGACAAGTTGCCTAGCCTCTTTATGTCTCAGTTTTCTCATCTGTAGAGTGGAGATATTTATAATACCTGCCTACCTCATGGACTTGTATTATATATTTAAAGGGTTATTCTGTACAGCCGCTGGAATAAAGCTTATCACACAGTTAGCATTGTTTGCATGTTGCTTTATTATTATATGAGGACAAAGCACCTTACACTCAACTAATTTATTGAAGCTAAGGCCATAATATGTTTATTGTTAAAACCTCAGTCCTTGGGCCGGCACCGCGGCTCACTAGGCTAATCCTTCACCTGCGGCACCGGCACCCCGGGTTCTAGTCCCAGTCGGGGCGCTGGATTATGTCCTGGTTGCTCCTCTTCCAGTCCAGCTCTCTGCTGTGGCCTGGGAGTGCAGTGGAAGATGGCCCAAGTGCTTGGGCCCTGCACCCGCATGGGAGACCAGGAGAGGCACCTGGCTCCTGGCTTCGGATCAGCACAGTGCACCAGCCGCAGCGCGCCAGCTGCAGCGGTCATTGGGGGGTGAACCAACGGAAAAGGAAGACCTTTCTCTCTGTCTCTCTCTCTCTCACTGTCCACTCTGCCTGTAAAAAAAAAAAAAAAAAAAAAAAAAAAAAAACCTCAGTCCTTGACACAGAGAACTGGACCAGGCACCTCTAACTAGTCTCCTCAGAGCTAACCGCAAGAATTATATAACATCAGAAGAAGTTTACTGCAGGGCCAATGACTGAACTTGCTTCATGAAGGGCCTAAGGTATAATTTAAAAGTTTCACAAGATTCTTTACTGGGGTAATTTCCACATTTCAGTTTTTGAAGCAAGGGAAGAAATAGCAATTGCATTAGTCACTCTGCAAATATCTTTATGGTGAAGATAAGAGTTCATAGTGTTCCACAAGACAGGAAAATAATAATGTCCTACCAAGTAGATTTCAGGTTCCAAAAAGTTATTGTGGGAGGTTCCGTCAAGTGGCAGTACTAACACTCAAGTTCTCAAATCTAGGTGAGGTGGTGAAGTTTTTGAAGCCATAAGTAATTGCAAAGAAAATAATGATGAAGATAATGCACCCCACTTTGGTTTGATTTGGTTTTGAATCTGCTGCAGCAAAGAATCTCGTGTGCACCAAAAAACAAGCCTTCCCTTTTGATTTTAGGTAGTCTGGATGACCTAGACAAGCATTTTGGCTTTTGCTTTGTTTTGTTTTGCTTTTGATTTTCAGTCACAGGTATACTGCTGACACACAAATAATGGATCTTTTACTGAAATATGCTTGATTACTTAGAAATTCAAAGGGAACTGTTTACTTTTAGGGGACTTTTCATTCTTGCTGAGGTTTTTTTTTTTTTTTTCATTTTAATTTTATTCTTTTCCATGGGTGGAAAATATATATAAGTAAGTGAATGAAATCAAGGTCCAATCAGTCCCTGATAAAATTTCTTCAAAGATGCTAGAGAAGTGGTCTGGCATTGTGGTATAGCAGATTAAGCTGCTGCCTGCTACATCGGCATCTCATAAGGGCACCAGTTCAACTACAGGCTGCTCAATTTCTGATCCAGCTCCCTGCTGACATTTCTGGAAAAACAGTGGAAGATTGTCCAAGTCCTTGGGCTCCTTCCACTCATATCACAGACCCGGAAGAAGATCCTGGCTCCTGGCTTTAGGTCAGCTCAACTCTGGCCATTGTAGCCAACTGGGGAGTGAACCAGCAGACATGAACCTAATCATCTTCATTTATTTCATGAAGGGCTCAGCTCAACTTCATCTATAAACTGAATTTTGAATAAAGACTGATTGCATTTCTACCAACAAAAAAAGCAAAAGCTTTATTAAATTAAGCAACATGAAATTTCTGATATCAAGCTGCTTTTCTTCCAAAATTCCAATTTTTTATGCTTCAACCTATTTCTAGTACTTTGACACAAAAATAAGTGATGGCCCCACTAACATCTCTATATTCCACTATGATTCTAAATATATTCTTGATTATTGTTTATAGCCCTTTTCTGTATTCCTGCTGAACAATGGTCTTTCAACTTTTTTATTGTTGAACTCTTTATGCAGTGAAGCATTAAGCCTGTGATAAAAGAGTAAATTAAAATATGTTGTCATGGCTGGCGCCATAGCTTACTTGGCTAATCCTCCACCTGAGGCGCCGGCACCCCGGGTTCTAGTCCCAGTCAGGGCGCCAGACTCTGTCCCAGTTGTTCCTCTTCCAGTCCAGCTCTCTCTGTGGCCTGGGAGTGCAGTGGAGGATGGCCCAAGTGCTTGGGCCCTGCACCCGCATGGGAGACCAGGAGGAAGCACCTGGCTCCTGGCTTCGGATTGGCACAGCACGCCAGCAGTAGCGGCCATTTGGGGGGTGAACCAATGGAAAAGGAAAACTTTTTGTCTGTCTCTCTCTCTCTCTCTCACTAACTCTTCCTGTCAAAAAAAATAAAAAGAAAAAGAAAATATGTTATCACACGGGCTGGCCCTGAGTTGTAGTGGGTTAAAGCCTCAGCCTGCAGCACCGGCATCCCATAAAAGCACCAGTTCATATCCTCTTCCAATTCAACTCTCTGCTATGGCCTGGGAAAGCAGTAAAAGATGGCCGAAGTGCTTGGTCCCCTGCACTCACATGGGAGACTTGGAGGAAGCTCCTGGCTCCAGGCTTCAGATAGGCTCAGCTCTGGCTGATGCAGCCATTTGGTGAGTGAACCAGCGGATAGAAGAGCACTCTTCTCTGTCTCTATCTCTCTCTGTCTGTAACTCTACTTCTCCAATAAATAAATGAATCTTTGAAAAATATATATTATCATAGAAATTTAAAGAGAAAGAAATGAGGGAGGATATAGGGAAGGAAGTATTCTTTTATCTATGAACTATGTGAAAATTTTTATATTAATAAAATTTTTAATTATAATTCAAGTATGAGATATTGCCATCTAAATTTTATGGAAGTATTGATATTTATAAAACATTAAGTAGTACTCTTTTAATAACACATTTTATTAATTTTGTTTATTCACTAGGTATTGTTAAGCATTTATTATAAAAAGGTAATGTAATAATTAAGACCTACAGCCAAAATTTATAGATGCGAATCCTGGTTCTTCCACATTTTATTGTGTAACGTTGTCCATATTCATTTCTGTCTCTGTTCAAATATCTCTTCTCTATAAAATAGATGCAATAATAATTACACTTGTCTCATAGAGTTGTGTGAATTAAGTGAAATGGTAACTGTGCCTCACAGTACCTGACTTCAGCAATCATTCAATAAATATGAGTAAAAGGTAATTTTGCTTTCATGGGATTTATAGTATAATAATCAAGAAAACATAAATTACCACAAGTAGAAGTTTTGACACAACTATCCAACATCTTATGTAAGTTCTGTACAGAGTGCCACGTAAGTGTTTGTAAAGATTACCCTTATGGCAATCAAGAAAGATTCCTTTGGAAAATAAGACTGAAGAATAACATCAATGAATCTGGTGATGATTTAATGGAAAGCATTACAGACATGAAATCCATGCCCTAGGAGAAAGCATGACATATTTTGGGAACTGAATAAGACCAAAAAAGCTGAAGTGCCAAAATGTATGCAGATGAGGCACAAGTGAGGGCCCAGTCGCAGGGGTCGTTACCATCATATAAAGTTCTTTCCATACAGTAGTGCAGTCGTGACCGAACTCCTCTGCATAATAGAAAGAGTACTCTTTGATGTGTGGTATTTACTGCCTTAAATGGAATGCGTTGTTGTAATAGTTACAATTTTGAAAATGAAGTAGATATGAACAAGGACCAGTCTCTCCATTTAAATACAGATATATAAAATATCTGAAGTTAGCCAAAATTCTAGGTGTGAGGACACAGTCCTCCTGACTGCTGAGAGTTTGCCTAAGACTTTTTTTTAAGGTTTATTTTATTTATTTGAAAGACAGAGTTACAGAGAAAGGTAGAGAGAGAGAGGTCTTCCATTTGCTGGTTCACTCCCTAGATGGCCGCAACGGCTGGAGCTGAGCCGCTCCGAAGCCAGGAGCCAGGAGCTTCTTCTGGGTCTCCCACATGGGTACAGGGGCCCAAGCACTTGGATCAATCTTCCACTGCTTTTCCAGGCCATGGCAGAGAGTTGAATCCAAAAAGGAGCAGCCGGGACCAGAACCGGCGCCCATGTGGGATGCCAGCACTTCAGGACAGGGCTTTAATCCTCTGCGCCACAGCGCCGGCCCAAGCCCAGGATTTTTTTTTTTTTTTTTTTTTTTTTTTTTTTTTTTTTTTTTTTACAGGCAGAGTTAGACAGTGAAAGAGAGAGAGAGACACACACACACAGAGAAAAGTCTTCCTTTTCCATTGGTTCACCCCCCAAATGGCTGCTACGGCCAGTGCGCTGCAGCTGGTGTGCTGCGTCAATCCGAAGACAGGAGCCAGGTGCTTCCTCCTGGTCTCCCATGTGGGTGCAGGGCCCAAGCACTTGGGCCATCCTCCACTGCACTCCCAGGCCACAGAGAGAGCTGGACTGGAAGAGGAGCAACTGGGACAGAGTCTGGTGCCCCAAATGGGACTAGAACCAGGGGTGCCGGTGCCGCAGGAGGAGGATTAGCCTAGTGAGCTGTGGCACCGGCCTTAGCCTAAGACTTTTAACATCAACTGTAAGTCCTAGGGGTTCCCTAAAGCACCCTCTGGCTTGATAATTAACTAGAAGAACCTACAAGACTCAGTGAAAGCTACTATACACATGGCTATGGTTTATTACAGGGAAGGGATACATTAGAATCAATCTAGGGAAGAAATGCATAGGACAGTGTCTAGGAAAATCTAAATGTGAGGAATATTCTCTTCTCAGGCTATCTTACCCTCTCAGCAAAAATACGTGACTATACGTCTTGAGTGTTGTCAACCCAGGAAGTTCCCCCAAACTTGATTTATTCGGCTGTCCTTCTGGTTGCATTTAGTCCCCAGCCCCATATATCAGAGGTCAGCTTATAAATTGTCCAAGAATCCACCGAGAGTCATCTCATTAACATAATCCATAGAGGCCGACGCCGCGGCTCACTTGGCTAATCCTCCGGTGCAGCGCCGGCACCCCGGGTTCTAGTCCTGGTTGGGGCACTGGGTTCCAGTCCCAGCTGCTCCTCTTCCTGTCCAGCTTTCTGCTGTGGCCCAGGAAGGCAGTGGAGGATGGCCCAAGTGCTTGGGCCCTGCACCCCATGGGAGACCAGGAAGAAGCACCTGGCTCCTGGCTTCGGATCAGCGCAGCGTCGGCCGTAGCGGCCATTTGGGGAGTGAACCAACGGAAGGAAGACCTTTCTCTCTGTCTATCTGTCTGTCTCTCTCTCTCTCACTGTCTAACTCTGCCTGTCAAAAAAAAAAAAAAATAATCCATAAGATATATAGCCCAGGATGCCCACCATGAATAATGTTATTCCCGTCAATAAAGAAATTCAAAAGTTTTAGAAATTGTCTTCCAGAAGCCATTGAAAAAGTCCACACCTTTCCTTAGGAAGGGCCAAATTATTTACTACAAAAACTGTCCTCTGACCTTTGGCTAGATCTCTGTTCCAGCAAAACAGTCTGGTTCATTTGGGTGTCTGCATTTAGTACAGCTTTCATGTGATGGATGCAGTGATAGTATTATTATGAAAACACTTTGCATCTGGAAGAGCCAGTGGGACATAGGGATAGGCTTCAGGTCTGTCCTGTGAAGTCATTACATTTCCATATTTTTGTCTCTTGATTTACCATTACTTGTACCTTGTGGCAAACCTGTGCAAGGTTATCTAGCATAGAAATTAGTTGATGACTGGCTAAATCCTAGTGTCCCACAAGCCAGTCATTTTCCATCAATCCAGATGCTCCTTGACTTACAATGGAACGATGTCCTGATTAACCCAATGCAAAAGGAAAATGTAAGTTTAAAATGCACCTAACATACTACGCATCATTGCTTAATATCATAGTATACTGTGGAGTGTTGCTTGTTTACCCTCATGATTGCATGGTTGGCTGGGAGTTGAGGCTGCTGCCACTGCCTGCCATTATAAGATATCATTGTAACACGTAGTGGTACCCTGGGAAAAGATAAAATCCATAGTTTCTATTAAATGTGTATCACTTTGCACCATCATAAATTCAAAACATTGTAAGTCCAACTATTATTAGTTGGTATTACCTGTGTTACAATCTGAGGAGACTTAATCTCCCAATTTATTCATCAGCATCAATAATGTAACCATACAACCACACCAGTGTTATGCTTCTGTTATAACATAGTGTAGCTGCAGACAGAACCTAAAAACAAGAATCCAAAGATACTGGCTCATTACCAGTGTCTCACTCAGCCCCTAAAAATTTTTATAAGCCATCACCATACTATGTGGCCAAAATGACTGCCAGAGTGATGCCACTTAATTTTGTAGGACTCCATTCAAACTATGTCAGGTACCAAAAGTAGGAGGGGTTTCCACCCTTTTCCATTCTGGTTTAATTGAGCTAAGAGGCAACACCATCTATTTCTCTGACCTCTCTCAAGTTTAATGGAATATTTTATTTCCTTCATTGCATAACCCATTCAATCATTGTTTTATTCACCTATTACTAATCTCTAGCTGCATTAACTGTTTAGTGTTCCCAAAACTTTTGAAAGATACATAAGTTTGGGCTACTGTGAAGGTACAGATTGCCAGTAGCAATATTTGTCCAGCAAGTACTTCCCTGTCAGTCCCCACCACCACCACAACCATTCATATAGGGTAAGATTACCCCGATATGTAACTAATGGGCTATCTCATACACTAGGTATTATAGTCACATGTTCTGCTAATCTCAATTTTTCCAGATGATGCAAACAAATATCTGGCCCTTAGGAATTCTTACATAAATGTTTAAAAGTATTGTTACAGCTTTTGTTTGAGGATCATCCCATTTCTGACACCTACTGTTGCAGGACTGATCCTGAGACTACTGCTGCAGGTAAGAAAAAAAAAGTTGAAGTGATACAGGGGGCAGGGAGGGAGAAAATGGACACAGCAACAACCTGGCCCACTACTTATTTCCTCAAATCCCCAGAAAAATGAATAATTCCATTTGGTGGAAACCCTTCCTTTAACTCCTTCAAGCTGAATGTGAAAACACATTCATAAAGATGTTTAAGTCAATCTTCCCATATTTACCTACCCCATTTTAGATAAGGAATGTTCCAAGTGTCCATTCTAATTCTCCAGCACTCCAACATTCAAGATTATCTCTCTCTGCCCATTGTTGGACATTATAAGCTGCAAATATGTTCCTTGGTCTGAGGAAATGTGACTTGGCAGTCCAAATTAGTGCAGTATCTTCTGTTCCAGTCCTTTTATAGTATTTTGAGCATTTGCATCCACCACCACATATCCAAAGCCCAGAGTGTCTATTACTGTCAGCACTCATTTGTCCTCTCCAGAGGCTACCAGCATTAGTCTTACTTGCCAACAATGTGCAGGGCCTTGCCCTAGGGAATCTAGTCTGTAACTTCAGCACTCTCTATCTTTCTTGTTGGCAGAAAAATCAACTCTAATTGGCAATTTGTGCCTCAGAGGGTGTAAAAGGAATGTGTCTGAAGTCCAGCCTGTCTATGCATTTCTGCAGCCTCCAGTGTCCACTCAATTCATGAACTCAAGCAGCCGTCTCAGGCAGGCACACCAGGATATCCATATGAGATCTCCAAAATGTTCATGGACAATGCATATTATGAAACAACCTGGGCATGTATTTCAATTGTTTTTTAGCCCCCAAATAAACACAGCTTTTAATGCCAGTTGCCCATGAATTTCTTTTACAAATAGTTATTATTTATTTGAAACGCAGTTATAGAAAAGCAGAAAGAGGGAGAGAGAGAGAGAGAGAGAGAACCTTCCATCAGCTGGTTCACTCCCCAAATGGCCACAATGGCTGGAGCTGGGCTGATCTGAATCTAGAAGCCCAGATCCTCTTGCAGGTTTCCTGCAACAGGGGCAGAGGCCCAAGCACTTGGACCATCTTCTACTATTTTCCAAGGCCATAGCAGAGAGCTGGATCGGAGGTAGAGCAGCCAGGTCTCAAACCAGCTACCATGTAGGATGCCAGCACTGCAGGTGGTGGCTTTAACCTCTTAGCCATGCGCCACCACCCACCACCACCCCCTCCATAAACTTTTTGAAGTCCCTTTGTGTTGACCAATTTCAATTATCTTCTGATTCTGGAAGGGTCTTCTGACTAAGTATTAGGCACCCTTCAAATTCCCACAATGATTTCCACATGGTTGTATCCCATATGCGTACCTCTTTAATAGGCCAGTTTTCCAGGGCCCTACGACTAGATTTATGGCCAAGATGTTGGTCATCACCCATGAGTCAGTGAATACTCAAGTATACAGACAAACAGCCAAAATTCAGCTAACCAGCCAATTTGCTTTTACTTTTTTTCAAACAGAGCTTCATCTTTCCCAATAGGTGGCTACCCATTTATCTTGGAACTGCCATCTATAAACCAAGGATCTGAAATCTGGTACTTTGATGCCTCCAGCTTTGTTTGTGTTGTATAAGATTGCTTTAGCTATTTGAGATCTGTTATGTTTCCATATGAATTTCAGCATCAATTTTTCCATATCTGAGAAGAATGTCTCTGGTATTTTGATTGGTATCGCATTGAATTTATAAATTGCTTTTGGTAGTATGGACATTTTGATGATATTGATTCTTCCAATCCATGAACATGGAAGATTTTTCCATTTTTTCTGTCTTCTTCTATTTCTTTTTTAATGTTTTGTAATTCTCATCTTACGGATCTTTGATATCCTTGGTTAACTTATTCCAAGATATTTGATACTTTTTTGTACCTAGTATGAATGGGATTGATCTTAGAAGTTCTTTCTCAGCCACAGTATTGTCTGTGTATACAAAGGCTGTTGTTTTTTATTTTTATGTGTTGACTTTATATCCTGCCACTTTACCAAACTCTTCTATGAGTTCCAATAGTCTCTTGGTGGAGTCTTTTGGATCCCTATATATAGAATCATGTCATCTGCAAATAGGGATAGTTTGAATTCCTCCTTCCCAGTATGTATCCCTTTGATTTCTTTTGCTTACTTAACGGCTCTAACTAAAACTTCCAGGAATAGCAATGGTGAGAGTGGGTATCCTTGTCTGGTAACAGATCTCAGTGGGAATGCTTCCAACATTTCCTTATTCAACAGGACCACTGGCAGTGGGTTTGTCACAAATTGCCTTGATTGTGTTGAGCAATGTTCCTTCTATACCCAATTTACTTAAAGTTCATCATGAAATGGTGTTGTATTTTATCAAATGCTTTCTCTGCATCTATTGAGATAATTATGTAGTTTTTGTTCTACAGTTCACTAATGTAATGTATCACATTGATTGATTTGTGAGTGCTGTGCCATCCTGCATGCCTGGGATAAATTCCACATGGTCCGGATGAGTGATTTTTCTGATATGTTGTTGGATTTGATTGCTGAGTATTTTGTTGAGGAGTTTTACATCTGTATTCATCAGGGAAATTGGTCTACATTTCTCTTTCTCTGTTGTATCTTTTTCAGGTTTAGGAACTGGCTTCATAGAAGGAGTTTGGGAGGATTCCTTCCCTTTCAATTGTTTTGAACAGATTGAGAAGAATTGGAGTTACTTCTTCTTTAAATGTCTCAGTACATATCAGGAGTAAAGCCATCTAGTCCTGGGCTTTTCTTTGCTATGGGGGTCCTTATTTTTAATTCAATTTCCATCTTAGTCATGGATCTGTTTAGGTTTTATATGTCTTCATGACTCAATTTAGGTAAGTTGTATGTGTCCAGGAATCTATTCATTTCTTCTAGGTTTCCCTATTTGTTGGTTTACAGCTCTTTGTAGTAATTTCTGATGATTCTTTTTATTTCTTTGGTGTCCGTTTTTACATTTCCTTTTTCATCTCTAAATTTATTAATTTGGATCTTCTCCCTCTTTTTTTTGGTTAGTTGGAACAACAATGTGTCAATTTTGTTTATTTTTTCAAAAAAACAGCTTTTATTTTTGCTGATCTTTTATATTAGTGTTTTTGTTTCTATTTTGTTTATTTCTTCTTTAATTTTAATTATTTATTTTCTCCTCCTAGTTTTGGGTTTGGTTTGCTCTTGTTTTTCTAGGTCCTTGAGATGCACTAATAGCTCATTTATTAGGTGCCTTTCCAATTTCTTGGTGCACCAATTGCTATAAACTTTCCTCTTAACACTGCTTTTGCTGTATCCCTTAAGTTTTGATATGTTGTATTGTTGTCTTCATTCATTTCCAGAAATTTTTCTATTTCTCTTCTTATTTCTTCAGTGACCCACTGTCCATTCAGGAGCATATTGTTCAGTCTCCATATGTCTACCTATGTGGTAGAGATTCTTGAGTTGCTGACTTCCAGCTTCATCCTATTTGGTCAGAGAAGATGCATTGTATGATTCGGATTTTTTTGAATTTGCTGAGACTTGCTTCATGGCCTATCATGTGGTCTACCTTAGAAAAAGTGGCCAGTGCTGTGGCTCACTAGGCTAATCCTCTGCCTGTGGCACCGGTACCCCGGGTTCTAGTCCCAGTTGGGGCGCCGGATTCTGTCCTGGTTGCTCCTTTTCCAGTCCAGCTCTCTGTTGTGGCCCGAGAAGGCAGTGGAGGATGGCCCAAGTGCTTGGGCCCTGCACCCACATGGGAGACCAGTAGGAAACACCTGGCTCCTGGCTTCAGATCGGCGCAGCGCACTGGCAGTAGCAGCCATTTGGGGGGTGAACCAACAGAAGGAAGACCTTTCTCTCTCTCTCACTGTCTAACTCTGCCTGTCAAAAGAAAAAGAAAAAGAAAGAAAAAGTTCCATGCACTGGTTAGAATAATGTGTATTCTGCAATTGTATAATGAAAAGTTCTGTAGATATCCATTAGGTCTACAGTGTTAATTAACTCTGGTGTTTCTTTGTCAATGTTCTGTCTGGGTGATCTGTTCATTGCTGAAAGTGGAGTATTGAAGTTCCTCATTACTATTGTATTGAAGTCTATGTCTCCCTTTTGATCCAATAACATTTCTCAAATAACCACGTGACCTATAATTAAATTCATATACATTTACAATAGTCACATCTTCCTGTTGAACTAATCCCTCAGCCATTGCATAGTGCCCTTCTTTGTCTCTTTTAACAGTTCTTGTGTTAAAGCCTATTTTGTCTGATGTTAGGATGTCTACACCAGCTCTTTTTTGGTTTCTGTTAGCATGGAATATCTTTTTCCATCCTTTCATTTTCAGTCTGCATGCATCTTTGTTGGTGAGATGTGTTTCTTATAGGCAGCATATAGATGGGTTTTGTTTTTTAATCCACTCAGCCAGTCTGTATCTTTTTTTTTAAGATTTATTTATTTATTCGAAAGTCAGAGTGCAGAGGCCCAAGGACTTGGGTCATCTTCTACTGCTTTCCCAGACCATAGCAGAGAGCTGAATCAGAAGTGGAGCAGCCTGGACTCAAACCGACACCCATATAGGCTGCCAGCTTTACCCGCTATGCCACAGTGCCAGCTTCCAGTCTGTATCTTTTAATTGGAGAGTTGAGGCCATTAACATTCAATGACTTGGCCCTGCCATTTGTGCATAAATATTCCTATTTTTTACTTTGGATTTCCTTTGTACTTTTATACTGGAAGATTTTCTGCCTTCACCTTCTTTCATAGTGATAAGCATGCTTCTGTATTTCTGTGTGCAGCACTTTCTTAAGCATCTTTTGTAAGACTGGATGAGTGGTGCCAAATTCTTTCAATTTCTGTTTGTTGTGGAAGGTCTTTATTTCACCTTTATTCATAAATGAGGCCTTTGCAGAGTACAGTATTCTGGGTTGGCAGATTTTTTTTTTTCCTTAACACTTGGAATATATCTTGCCATTTCTCCTAGCCTGTAGGGTTTCTGATGAGAAGTCTGCTCTGAGTCTAATTGGAGATCCTCTGAAAGTAATCTGGCATTTCTCTCGTGCACATTTCAGAATCTTTTTCTTTATGATTTACTGTGGAGAGTTTGACTACAATGTGTCATGTTGAAGATCCTTTTTGGTCTTGTCTATTAGAAATTATATGTGCTTCCTATACTTAGACGTCTCTTTCTTTCTCGAGATTAGGGAAGTTTTCTGTAATTATCTCACTAAAAAGGCCTTCTAAATCCAGTCTCTCATTCCATACCTTCAGGAACTCCTAAGATCCATATGTTGGGTCATTTGATAATATCCCATAAATCTCTAGCACTGTTTTTTAGTTTACTAATTTCCCCTTCTTTTCTTTGCCCTGACTGTATAATTTCCTGAGATTTGTCTCCTAACTTGGATATTCTTTCTTCTGTCTCATTGAATCTGTTCTTAAGGCTTTCCATTGTATTTTTTATTTGTTCTATTGAATTCTTCATTACCAACATTTTGTTTTGATTTCTCTACAAAAATCTCAATTTAATGGGAAAAATATTCATTCGTGTCATGTATGGATTTCTGTAGTTCATGAATTTGCTTCTGATTACTTCCAAGTAATCTCATGATCAATATTTTGAATACCATTTCTGGCATTTTGTCAGTCTCCTCATCTTCACATTCTAGTATTGATGTGTTGTGTTCTTTTCAGGGCATCATGTTGTCTTCCTTATTCTTATTTGCTGTGCTTATTATTAGGCATTGCCAAAAAATGAATTTGAAAACACATAAATTGGCCAGTTCCTGGAAACCAAACCAAAAAAAAAAAAGAGAGAGAGAGAGAGAGAGAGAGAAAACACCATAGTTCCATAACCATTAAAATGCCTGAACTCCTAGTGAAAAATTCTTCCACAAACTGAACATAATTCTAGAGATTTTGTAACAAACTCTATATCAAACTCAAAGAAAAAAGAAAGAAGAAAATAAAGAGAAAGAGGGAGAGGAAAAAAAAGAAGGAAAAGAGAAAGGGAGGGGAAAAGGGAAGGATACTGTTGCAAAGTATGTAGAAAAAAAATAAACATTTTAGTAAGCCCAGTCCAGATTTAAGGGGATGGGAATTAGATTCCCCTTACAGAAGGACTAACAAAGAATTTGTACTCATCTTTAATCTGCCACAGTGTTTTCCAAAAATATTGTTACATGAGAAAGAATGTCACTAAATCTTTCCATTTATTTCTAAAAAGTAGACGTATATTTCTATAGCAATAGTAATTTAAATTAAATTTATAGTAGAATGTACTTTATTAAAGTTCTAAAATGAGATTCAATCCAAAGAAAGGGCAGATCTATACATAGGTAGGCAGGTAGGTAAATGGATAGATAGATAAATGATGATGATTGATTGATTGATTGATAATACATACATGATAGATAATAGATCTAGAGTGAGAGAGAAATATAATGTAAGCATAGACATAGATATAGATATAGTCATAGAAATAGATAGCTCATGGATGGTTAGGAGCCAATTTACATATGTACTGGAGGGAATGAGCCCTATCATCCTACCTGTCTTAACTTGTTCTTTCTGTGCTTTAAAATCTTTGTTTTTGCTATATTTACGGAATGTAGCAAAATCTTTTAATAGAAAATATATGCATTTTCACTTAAATATATTAGTTATGTAAGTCTTTAATACATCTACACAGATTTTTTTGTTGTCTGTTTCAGTCAGTGTCTTTAATAGGCTTCCTGTAATTATTTGTTGAAATTGATGAAAAAAAGATGAACATAAAAAGAAAGTCTGAGAAGGGGATGAGCTGAACAGTAATTTATAGGCAGCAGTCATGTCAATTATATAATGAAGAGGAAAAACAATACCTGAGTTTACTCCAAACCTTATAAAAGCCACTTGTCAGTTCCCTTCGTTGCTTCTGTAGCACCAATCTCCAATGAATGATTTTGCTATAAATGCCTATCTATGCTTCATGTGACATTTTTCAATCAACATGGTAAAAAATCAGGACAGCCCCTTTGCCTCAAATTCAGTTTCTAGTTAATTCTGTGGTGTACTGTGCGTATGATTTGTGTTACCTCCTGCACATAGGGCTCAGGAGAATCAATCTGTGTACGTGGAGATTTTTGCCATGGTATTTTAGCTGGTTATTCTGCCAAAGTCTTTTAGTTATGACCTTGTTGGGTTTCCCTAGTTTTTGAAAATCTACTTCAAAGAAGTGTTTGGGGGATGGACTAAGGCAGACATATATGGATATTTGCATATTTGGTGATTATGTAAAACTTTATGTTAATTTCCTTCCAGCAATGGGACCAGCACTGTGGCATAGTGGGTAAAGTTGCCGCCTGCAGTGCCAGCATCCCATATGGGCACTGGTTCAAGTCCTGGCTGCTCCACCTCCTATCCAGCTCTCTGCTATGGCCTGGGAAAGCAGTAGAAGATGGTCCAAGTCCTTGGGCCCCTGCACCAACGTGGGAGACCCAGAAGAAGCTCCTGGCTCCTAGCTTTGGATAGGATCGGCACAGCTCTGGTCCTTGCCACAATTGGGGAGTGAACCAATGGATGGAAGACCTCTCTCTCTCTCTGCCTCTCCTACTCTCTCTGTGTAACTCTGACTTTCAAGTAAATAAATAAATCTTTTAAAAAAATTTCCTTCCAACCCACATTCTTTCATTTATCCATTCAAGAAATTTTAATTGAATTCTAACAGTGTTCCCGACTTCGTTGTGAAGGCAAAACTGTAATTTAAAAAATTGCCAGACATGTACCAATGCCATCTCACTAGTCCAAGTGATCAATTTCAGTTCACAATTGATCATAATGAAAGGACTAAGAGTCAAAGGGAGCACATAAATAAGTCTAGTACCTGCTAACACTAACCGATGGAATAAAGGGGAGAGTGATCCAACATGGGAAGTGAGATACTCAGCAGACTCATAGAATGGCAGATGTCCTAAATAGCACTCTGGCCTCAGAATCAGCCCTAAAGGCATTCGGATCTGGCTGAAAAGCCCATGAGAGTATTTCAGGCATGGAAAGCCAAGACACTCTGGCAAAAGATCTCTGCGAGTGAGATCCCAGTGGAAAGAGCAGGTCTTCAAAGAAGGAGGTACCTTTCTCTGAAGGGAGGAGAGAACCTCCACTTTGACTATGACCTTGTCTAAACAAGATAAGAGTCGGAAAACTCAGAGGGCTTCCATAGCCTTGGAAACTCATGACCGGAGCATAGGGAGACTACTGATGCCATAGACAGGAGTGTCAATTGGTAAAGTCAACAACAGGAGTCACTGTGCACTTACTCCTCATGTAGGATCTCTGTCCTTAATGTGCTGTGTATTGAGATTTAATGCTATAACGAGTACTCAAACAATATATTTCACTTTGTGTTTTTATGGGGGTGCAAACTGTTGAAATCTTTACTTAATGTATACTAAACTGATCCTCTGTAAAAAAAAAAAAAAAAGAAAAGAAAGAAAAAAGAAATTATCAACTCCCAACTTGACTCTCACTGGGATTAAACATGACAATAGGTCTGATCTGATTTCATCATCATTTAAAAAAAATCATCTATTATTTTTCACTTTATGTTTCTGTGTGAGAGCAAACTGTTGAAATCCTTACTTAATGTATACTAAGCTGATCTTCTGTATATTAAGATAATCGAAAATGAATCTTGATGTGAATGGAAGGGGAGAGGGAGTGGGAAAGGGGAGGGTAGTGGGTGGGAGGGACGGTATGTGGGGGAAGCCATTGTAATCCATAAATCGTACTTTGGAAATTTATATTCATTAAATAAAAGTTAAAAAAAATTGCCAGATGCAATACATGATTTCTAGTTATTTATGAATTTTAGATAAGCAACTCTCTTATATTAAAACTATTTTATGCCATCTGAAATTCAAAATTAACTGAGTGTCCTAGAATTTCTAAATTTTATGTGCTTACTTATTTCATAAATATGGCAGCCTTGTTAAAAAAAAATCTATTTCCTGCTCCACTGTCATTTTCTCTCTAGTAAGTAAAGCAGACACTGATCAAATAATCCTGCAGAGCAATAAAAGGTTACAACTGAGGTGTTACCAAGGATAAATTCAGAGATGCAGAAGGAAGAAATAAATGGAAGAGAAACCTGGCCAGAAAGGCGACGGCAGGCAAGATTTCCCTGTGGAAATGACAATAAACCTGAGACAGCATGGGGAGGGAAACAGGTCCTTTAATGCTCTTTTTTCTTTTAAGTGACAATCTTCTATTCAAAGAGTTCATGTCAACTGGCTGATCACTGTGATGCAGAAAACTCTCAGAGCCTCAGCTCAGGAGCCAGACGGTGCCTTTCCTCTTTGGCACCAGAAAGTAAATCTGCAGCATGCCGACTTCAGCTTTGTGCTAAACGTGGCACAGCAGTATTCCGATTCAATATTCAGTTCCAAACCCTATGGACATGCTTGGGGATCAGACAAGGACAGACGGCTTGTCCCATCAGGCCTTGGTCCTTTGCTCCTACCACAATGAGAGGAACTTGTAACTAGCAGAAAAGGCTTACTCAGCAGAAGTTGGTGAGAACGACTCAAACCTCCCATCCACTCACCCAGGTGTTGTCAGACAGGAGTATTGCAAGGGACCCCACCCTCCAACGCCTCAGGCAGGCCTGGGGCTCTCAGACTTTCCCAATTGCCCAGTTTGTGACTCCTCCTGCATTTCCAAGTTACTATATGTGTGTCATATAAAAAGTGACCTTGGATACTTTGTATTAGTTATTCAGGTTTTAAATATGTTCATTGTCCATCATCATTATAATAATGAGAATAGTCCTGCCTCAAGTTTATATATTTATTCCCATGTAGTCAGTCTCCATTAATTATCTTACTTATCTTTATGATGTCTGAAAAATAAAAGAAGTATGTGTTATTATAGCAACTTTTATGGATGGAGGAATCCCCATAGTTTCTCTAGGTGACTTGCCCAAGTTGTTTTTCTAACCCAGTCTGCAGAACTGACTGCTGACCCGTCTCCTAGCTGTGGATCTATATCAAGCTAATTGGAAGAGCAAAGTACACACTGAAAACATGGTACTAAATATAAATAATGTTAACTCACAAAGTGTGCAACCCAATCACTTAAAACCTATCAAAAATAAACTCACACACACTGCTATGTCCAAAATGTCACCTGTTAAAGGATAAAATTGTATGATTTCATGATTTTATAAATATGGCAAACAATTATTAATTGCCAACACTTTAACTCCAATTGGCTCTAAGTTTTACCAATAAATTATAAATATTAAAAACCTGGAGGGGACAGCACTGTGGCATAGTGGGTAAAGCCACCGCCTGCAGTGCCAACGTCCCATATGGGCGCCGGTTCAAGTCCTGGCTGCTCCACTTCCAATCCAACTCTCTGCTGTGGCCTGGGAAAGCAATGAAAAATGGCAGAAGTCCTTGGGCCCGTGCACCCGCGTGGGAGACCCAGAAGAAACTCCTGGATCCTGGCTTTGGGTCGGCGCAGCTCCAGCCATTGCAGCCAATTGGAGAGTGAACCAGTAGATGGAAGACCTCTCTCTCTTTCTCTACCTCTACCTCTACCTCTCTCTCTTTGTATAACTCTGACTTTCAAGTAAAAATAAATAAATATTTTTTAAAAAATATGGAAATAGTTAAACATTATCTTCAAAATTAGGAAGTATTTTTGAATTAGAAAAGTGTATAATATCTTCACAATAACCAGTGCCTGTGGGAGAAAATTAAAGACATATGTCTTCTTAATATCTCAACCTCTGTTTATAATACTTTGTTTTCTTATTAACATTTTTAATAAGTATATCTATATTATGATAATTTAACATATGCACTTGGTTCTGAACTGATGTCAATGTCAAATGCATAGATATCTATGAGTTTCATAGTTATATAATTTTAAAAAATTAAAAGGCCTGGGGCTGGCATTGTGGTGCAACAGGTTAAGCTGCTGCCTGCGATGCCTGCATCCTGTATGGGCACCAGGGCGAGTCCCAGATGCTCCACTTCCAATCCAACTCCCTACTATTGCACCTGGGAAAGCAGAGGAACATGACCCAAGTGCTGGACCATATGGGAGACCCTGATAAAGCTCCTGGCTCCTAGCTTCAGCCTAGCCCAGCTCTGGTTGTTGCAACCTTTTGGAGGGTGAATAGGCAGATGAAAGATATGTGTGTGTGTGTATGTGTGTGTGTGTGTATGTCTCCCTCTGTCTCTAACTCTGCCTTTCAAATAAATAAAATTAATCCTTTTAAAAATTAAATAATAATAAATAAATAAATAAAAATGAAAGTCCATATTTTTCTAGGAAAATTAGAAACCAGAATACATATGGATTTTTGGAGGAGTTAGCTTTTGTTTGTTCAAGTTTATGAAAACTACAGAATTCCCCACATATTACTGGAAACTTTACTAGTAAAATCCAGCCTTTCTATGCACATTTCTACTATAATTCAGGTCTCTCCTGTGGGTAGAAGAAACTCAATCACTTGGGCTATCATCGTTGCTTCCCAGAGTCTACATTAGCAGGAAGCTGGAGTTAGGAACCAGATCCAGAATGGACTCTCTGATGTGAGATGCAGACATGGCAACTGCCAGGCTAAACATTGGCTCCCTCCACAAACTTTCTGAAGTATCTTTGTGTATCTCCCAGGTGTATCAGATTGCCACTGTGGCATCTGTAATCTGCACATGAGATATGCTCAAAAGACTCTGAATCTACCTCAAACATGAGGATCCCGTGGATAGTGAACATATCTGTGATTCATGAGAATGTGATTTTTGTCTTTCAGATTGAATAGGGTTTTTTTTTTTTTCAAATAATGATTTATTCAAAAACCCTGAAATCAGATACTCATCACAAAAGAAACCAATGACTTAGAGGACAAAGCTTCTGGGAAAGAAAGCGCAAATTTTAGTCAGGATGTTACCAACCAGGAAAATGGCAGACTATTGGCACGTTAACATTCAACCTCCCCACCAAAGGGAAGTGAGTCACAGTTTATATGGGGCATCACAAGACAACAATCATGCAAGGGCTACGTGGGAATGAGGTCTCCCAGGTGTTCTGTCATTAGCTGAGTCTTGTGACTAGACCATCAGCGACCAGACTTTATGGAAATGAAAACAAAATCATCAGTCAAAGAGTGGGTAGAGGTCCCAGGTCAGTCCTAGGTCATTAAGGTCTTTTAATCCTCAAAATGTTGTATTGTTAACCTCTGTTACACTTGGAACTACTACACACCATCTTTGAACATTGCACAGAAATCCTTCTTAAGTAGCACAATGCTCAAGAGAAACAGCATTCAGCCCTAACTATGTGACAGGATTTAGGGTTCCACCGACTTTATATAAACAATTTCAGTGAATCTTCACCACAATCCTAGAACTTCAGGATACTGATTCTATGTCACTGATGAAACAGCAGAAGCTCAGAGAGACTCTGAAAGAAAGGGGTCTGCCAGGTAGGCCAAGTAAAAAGCTTTTAATGCTTTTCCACTGCCCTTTCAGATTGATTGCAGACTGAGAAACGAAAATGAAGATTTAGTTGAGAACAACATTAAAAATCTTTGGCGAGGCCAGCACTGTGGCGTAGTGGGGAAAGCTGCCGCCTGAGTGCTGGCATCCCATATGGGCACTGGTTCAAGTCCTGGCTGCTCCACTTCCAATCCAGCTCTCTGCTATGGCCTGGGAAAGCAGCAGAAGATGGTCCAAGTCCTTGGGCCCCTACACCCATGTGGGAGGCCTGGAAGAAGCTCCTGACTCCTGGCTTCATATCAGCACAGCTCCAGCCGTTGCAGCCATTTGAGGAGTGAACCAGAGGATGGAAGACCAATCTCTCTCTCTTTCTCCCTTTCTCTCTCTCTGCCTGTGGCTCTCTGTAACTCTGCCTTTCAAATAAATAAATATTTAAAAAAAAAAACTTTGGAAATACAAGTAAAATTAATGGCAGCCGTCTGGGTTGAGACACAGGGAATGGATATTTAGAGGATGGTGCTAGGTTAGGAAAGTGCCTAGGCACAGAATTTTAAAGGTATTTGAGAAAAGCACACCCTATCCTCTTCTTAGTTACATAACCCTACCTTATCCACATCTTAACCACCAGATGTAAGAGTGAAAAATGATTGGATGGTGCCAAAACTCAAATCCACCAACTTCCCAATTATATATAAAGCTGGCAATGTTGATGTCACTATTGGTGAATTCCCCAAACCCTAACTTCATTGCTTTTATACGTTCTCAATTCCTAAATTTCTAAGGAAATGGTTTAAAGTTCTAAAAATTCCCTAGCTGATTTATCCATTAGCTATTTGGTTTCTCACTGTTGTCATTTCTTGCACATTTTTTCAAAGAGTTTTGGAAAAGTTAATGTTTTATTATGTTTCTTTTTTCATTACTAAGAAGGAAAAATCATCTAAATCATATTTTCTTGCAGGCTGTTGACTTTTTATAGTAATTACACATTTAGCAATCAGCAGCCGTGTCACATTTCCAAAGCCTTGAAATTATTTTGCTTGTCATGATTTGGATTCCATTTTTCAGGCTCTTATCTAGAATTAAACCACTCCAGTGACTAGATGGTCTTGGAATCTGTCATATTTAACGTTAGCTTCTCTCTACCATTTAAAACCACGACACAGAACTGATAGAGAAAGTAGCTTGATTCTGAGTAATTAGTTCCTTATAAAACTTGTTGTCATCTGGGAGAAATTATACCTTTAGATGTTCTTACCAATCTTTGGGAAATTTCCAAAAGGTAGCATTGGGATAATAATGCTTACCCAATTTCAATTTTGTTTTACCTGATGGAAGTAAATTGTTCTTACAATTTTTAATCATCCATAGCTAGCATCACTTTTTTTCCTAAAACTTGGCATTATTACCACCTGAATTTTAATACATGTTAGGAGGAAAAAATGTCTCTTAACAGGGCATCCCTCGACATTGAATGAGGATGTATTACAGTATTAACTCCTCCAGACCTGCGGGCAGCACTATGCAGTGGTGTCTGGAATAATTCTTTCCAGCAGTCTTGCCAATCACCAACAGTAGGGGCCTTTCTCACACACAAATATCTACTCAGCTTGTTTAGTTTTTGATCTCCTTTATTTAACTCTAATGGATTTTGTAGGAACTTGCTGTGTGTCACACTTCACCTCATAAACAGTGATGTGTACTTGGATCAATGCCAAAGAAACTATGAGAACATGTGAAATAGACTAAAGTCTGTTTCAAGAAAGGTGCTTTGTAATTATGACGTGCTATGGTATATTGAATGCTATAAACATCCCAACACATTCTAAAGTTGGAGATATGTATTTCTTCTCCAGCGTATGAGTCTACCATACACATTATAGAAATTCAGCAGAATCCTTTAAATCTGAATAGTTTCTTGCATCAATTATGCCATCATCATGAGTCTCTTCAGTCTAAGAAAAAACGATGTGACAAAATAGACATTTCCATTTCACATAAAATCATGATGTTAAAGTGAATCAGCCTTGGAAAGATAATACTTAAAAAACTCATTTGTTCAATGGATCAACTCCAAACAATAAAACAGTTCATGAGAATAATCCTCAACTAATATTCTGAAGCCAAAAGAGAACTGACCTGGGTGATTTAGAAAGTTAAGCTAAAACAGTGCTCTATATTACTTTTATGAGTTTTTGAATTTAGGTTTTTGCCAAAATTGCAGAGGCAGCTCTTGTGATTTCTTAGCATTGCTGAGTTGGGGAAAGTAAAAAAGAGGAAAACCCTAGAATATCAGGAAGGAATTAGAGAGAAATTTTCAAATCTAATAAGTAGAAACCTAATACTTTTCGGAAATTATTCTCAAGGCTAAATTTCTCTTTTCATGATTTATTTATTTATTTATTTATTCACTTATTTGAAAGGCAGGCTTACACGGAGAGAGGGAGAGACAGAGAAAGAGAGATCTTCCATCCACTGGTTCACTCCCTGGATTAGAAGTGGGGCAGCTGGGACACAAACTGTACACATATTGGATGCCGTCATCACAGGCACAATAACACTAGCTCCCAAATTTCCTTTTTCATTGTGAAAAAGAGAAGTTACTTCAGTCAAGTTTTAGGCAGCATTCAAAATATGTCTTCAATGGACTTGGCTTCTTGAGAATTTTTTTACAGTTCTTGATTTTTAATTTTATTTGGCAGTTGCTTATTTGTTTGTCTGATTTCGTTGGACCAATGGTGATCCATGGGTGTTGGAGATTCATCTCAAGAATAATTTGATTCAGGGCCGGTGCTTGGCACACCAGGTTAATACCCTGGCCTGAGGCATGGCATCCCATATGGGTGCCAGTTCTAGTCCCAGCTGTTCCTCTTCCAATCCAGCTCTCTGCTATGGCCTGGGATAGCAGTAAAAGATGGCCCAAGTCCTTGGGCCCCTGCACCCACGTGGGAGACTGGAGGAAGCTCCTGGCTCATGGCTTCGGATCGACACAGCTCTGGCCTTTGTGGCCATCTGGGGAGTGAGCCAGCGAATGGAAGACCTCTCTCTCTCTCTGTCTCTACCTCTCTCTGTAAATCTGTCTTTCAAATAAATAAAATAAATCTTTTTAAAAATCATTTGATTCACCTAATTTTACAGTGTCTACCCATTTGCTAGTAGACTACTCAGACACTGAAGGTAAGCCAAGTTACAATTATGCAAATAGAAATAGTTCCTTTTTAAAAAGATTTATTTATTTATTTATTTATTTATTTATTTGGAAGGGTTGGAGAGAGAGAAGGAGAGTCAGAGAGAGATCTTCCATATGCTAGTTCACTCCCCAAGAGATCGCAACAGTCAAGGATGAGCCAGGCCAAAGCCAGGAGCCAGGAGCTTCTTCCCAGTTTCCCATGTGGGTGGCAGGGCCCTAAACACTTGGGTCGGACACTGCTTTGTCCAGGCCATTATCTGGGAGATGGTTTGGAACTGGAGCAGCTCGCATACAAGCCAGTGCTCATATGGGATGCTAGCATCACAGGCTGTGGCTTTACCCACTGTGCCAAAACACCAGCCCCAGAAATAATTCTTGATCTAGAAATTACATCCTCTTTAAGTGGAGAACGGAACTGGGAATGGGAGAGGGAGGAGGAAGAGGGGTGGGAGGGCAGGTATGGTGGGAAGAATATATTCTTAAAGCTATACTTATGAAATGCATGAAGTCGGTATTCCTCAAATAAAAGGTTTCTTTGGGGAAAAAAGAGTAATTATATCTTCATCCTTGATGCTGTGTCATACTGGAAGCGAATAACAACAACAAAAAAACTGATGATTAAACAAATTGCAAACCTTTAGCTAAAACTAGCCGTTACATATTCCTAACACAGAAAGGTAACCTTGAGGATTGACACATGCAATACTGGAACTCAAAACTACTCAAACAGCCCAATCACACAGGCTGTCATTTCACCTTCTCTATTCCTGTCAATGCCGTGAATACCTCCCAGATACCCAAGTCTCAGCAGAGAGGGTTCATTCCTCCTCATACCTTGCTCAGCCTCCACAGTAATCAGGCATCTTTCTTTTTCAGCTGTTTCCAAACTAGCCTGGTATTTATCACTTCTCTCTCATGGTATTGTAATCGGCTAGCCTGTTCCCTGTCTATATTTCTCTTTGACCAAAGGTATAAGGATTTCTGGCTAAATCTACACTGATCTTTCTACACAGACAGATGATAGAGTTTGAGGTGCTCCTCAAGTCCCCAGTCTAGTAGTCGGTCCATTTTCTCTCTCCAAGCTTGGCACTCTGTGATCCTTACAGACCAGTTGTACCTCCTTATGTTACAGCCATTCACTCCCTTCTCCCTTTTCTTGCTCTTGTTCTTACCTACAGCATCGCAGAATGTTCAACCTCCCTCTATATATCCAAATTCTAAAGTGCTGTGTTTCACTAGTCATACTTCTCTGAAGCCATTTCCAAAATTAGTAATCTGTACTGCACTGTCAGCATTTCCAGAGCATTTTATTATATGGTCTGTTTTTACATAACTGGTTTCTAGTAGTTCTTGTAGTTAGGTTACATTAGAAATTAGTGTATCACTGTATTTCTTTTCTGTCTCACAAATCAGCATTTTCTAAATTACAGCTTATGATTCATTCATAAAATCACTTTAGTTCACAAAGCCATTTTTAATGAAATAGATTATAATAGGAAATAACAAAGAATTGGACATAGATTAAAGATAGGTACTGATTTGTGACTCTTCTGCTTCAGATAGGTATGTGAGTATGGGTCTATATGTGTGTATATACACAAAACTGAGATTCCAATGTAAATTATATACATTTTTTTTTGACAGGCAGAGTGGACAGTGAGAGAGAGAGACAGAGAGAAAGGTCTTCCTTTGCCGTTGGTTCACCCTCCAATGGCTGCCGCAGCTGGCGCACCGCGCTGATCCAAAGGCAGGAGCCAGGTGCTTATCCTGGTCTCCCATGGGGTGCAGGGCCCAAGCACTTGGGCCTTCCTCCACTGCACTCCCTGGCCACAGCAGAGAGCTGGCCTGGAAGAGGGGCAACTGGGACAGAATCCGGCACCCCAACCAGGACTAGAACCCGGTGTGCCAGTGCCGAAAGCCGGAGGATTAGCCTAGTGAGCCACGGCGCCGGCTGTAAATTTTATTTTTTAACCATGGATCATGGTCACATTTGAAGAACTTTACCAGAATGATACTGACATTCATTCATTCACATATGAATTCATTCATCCATTCAACATGTTAAGTACATTGGGAATATAAAAAGTACTAAAATCGTCTCTTGCCCTGAAGGACCTAGCATTCCCCTAAGAGAACTTGATAAGCACACAAACAATTGTAGTATGATTACCTAAATTCTAGAATGCAGGGTATGGTTAGCTCTCTTGGAAGATAGAAGAAGTAATATCAGTTCTTTCAGAATTTCTAGTTGGAAAAAAGCATTCTTAATTTTCCTGGTCATATACCAGTAAATTATTATTTAATATTCTAATGTTTTTAATAGTTTAGTCCTTTGAGAAAAGTTTAAGTAAAGACAAATAATATTTGGTATTTTAATTAAAATTTTATTAGTGTAAGTCTCATACTTAATTCCTTATTTTTAATGAGTTATATTGTTAGTGGCAAATTATGGAGCTATAATATAAAATTCTGTTTGGTGAGGTTCTGAGAATAATAAATCCTGTTGAAGTGGCTTAAACCATTTTAAAAAGTGATACTTCGGATCCTGCCTCAGAAAGTCTGGATTACTTATATGAAGGAGTTGCTGTAAAAATACTGATCTCCATAAATTTCCCCTTTATATGAAATGAGAAAGCTTGGTTATATTAAATCATATATCTTATTCTTTTCTCTTTATTAAAATAGCAGGCAAATGTACTGCAGTATACCATAAAACTTTAATGCAAGTGTATATGTGAAATTCAACATTTATACATATTGATGCCTAAAATCATATAACTGAATCAAAAAATATGGTAAAAAATAACAAATTTAAAATAATACAGACTTACTTGAATTTTATTTGTTTCTTCCCCAAAAATGCAGTACCTTTGGTTTGATTGGGTCTGCACTAAGAGCTGAATAAAGAAGCATTTTTATGAGAGATTTTAAAAACTCTTGAGGGCCCCTTTGACATAGCAAAAAATAGAATTCCAGTCAGATTAAAAAAAAAAAAAAACAGCAGAGTATCCTTCTGCAAATATAACCAAACCATGCTACTGATTTTTAAATAGAGTACATTCTGAAACCTCATTAAACCTACTGTGAATGTGTAACCTCTCTGTTCTTCTGGACTTTTGATACATGCTGTTTGAATAAGTGGTGTTTTATTCTTTCTCCAACTCTAATTAATTTCTGTCATTATTCTTCATTTGGAGTCCATTATACGTTTTTATATGTTCTGGTTTCAATGCAGAATTGTAAAGTGAAGGCACTTCGCAGAATAGGTAAATGTATATCCACACTCTTTCCCCACAATGGAGCATTAACTAGAGGTTGTTTTCTACGTTGTGTTGTCTGACACTGTGTTTTGCAACGTGTTTCCAAAGGCCAAATCCCTCTAGGTCACGAGGAGCTGTTTGTTTTATTTTTCAGGAATCGTAGTCCAGAGTCCAAACCTCTGAAGTTTGTGCCCATATTAGGGAGTTGATTGAATGACCTAAAAAAGAAATCTCCATTTTATTTAACTTTCTGAAGCAGCTTGAAATTTTATTAGTTAAATTTTTAGTACATTATATTGAAGTTAATAATATGTATTAACTCCAGTAATAAAACTTCAGTTCCCTGATTTTTCTCTGAAACAACCAAGTTTTATTTCCTGGGAATTCCTGGGTTTCTCATAATGAATTTATTGTCTGTGTTTGTGCGTGTATATGTGCTGTAAAACTGAGAATTTTTATATGATCTATATAAATTGGCTTTGTATATTGAAAATATCTTTTACTTCCTTGGGAATTTTTTCCTAGGAAATTATATAGTACTTTGAAATACAATCAATCTGTCAATTCTTTTATCTCCTCTGGTATATGATATCTAACCATTGTTAAGGGCTCCCCTAAATTCATAGACTTATCTCATACACTGATACTTTGGATTCCCCTAATACCCATATGAAAGACAAAGCATGACATTTTTGTGGTTGATTCCTAACTAAGAAAACCAAGATCCAAATAAGTAAAGATATTTTTAAAACTGGAAATAGGACAGATATCCACATCTTCTGACTCAAAATTCCATTCTTTGCATTACACCTGAATATATAAAATTGTAAACACTCAAAAGTCATAGCAATATCTGTGACTGCTGCCAACATGCTGAGATTACTTTCGAAAGTTCCCTAAAGCCATGTCTCTTCCCAGAGAGCTAAACCCTCACTATTCCTTTACTATCCACTCCTGCCTAGGCTGCCTTAGTGCTGCTCTGCTCTAAATCCCATTTTAGTAGAGTTTGGGTACTCCCAGTAGTGAAAAACTCTGCAAAATTCAGTGTGAATCTGAAATGCAGAGTGAAAGTGTGGTTGGAGAATAGATTTTTCTAGAATCTGAGGGCCCTCTGCTTGCTCGGGACAATGAAGGGAGATCTCCATCTAGAAATGCTGTAATTATATATATAACAACTTATGATAGATATTGTCTGGTCCCACGTTAGGATGACCTGAGATGTGTAAAAGTTAAATTACTTGCCAAAATTCTCTTGAGATATAGGGGGTACCTTAGGATCCAACCAAACTTGCATGTGACTCAAAGCCATCTTGGAAGATGGCTTCAGGAGTTCTTGTTCTCAAAAATGGGGGTTTTGAAAATAATTTGACTCTCTGGTAAGTTGTTTTGTTGACTTTTGTTCAAAAGTATAAAAACACCCACTTTTTTTTTTTCAAGCAAGGAACTTAGATCCCTGTTTTCCCTTACAGAATTAGAAAACCTGATACACAATGAGCTTTAGAACTTCTTCATTCAGATCATAGGAAAGGATTTTCTGTGAAGTGCTGTGCAGAATGTGGTTATCAAAGAGAAATGAGTTGAAATCTAAAGCAATTTTTATGATAACTGTCAAAGAAAGTCAGGGTTAAGCTGCATTACATGATGTTGGTTTATAGATTATATACTCCATGGATGACATACTTAATTCATGGCAGCTTTAGAAGCTCCAGCAATAAGGAGAGCTCTTGCAAAACTTACACCGCTGGATGGAGACATTTAAGAAAATAAAAAGCCAGAGTAGAAAAGGCTTGTTTAAAATTTAACTAGGTATTTCTTGAAAGTTATTTAGAATTTCACATGCTCAGGGCCAGCTCTGAGGCATAGCAGGTAAAGCTGCCTCCTGCAGCACCAGCATCCCATACTGGCTGCTTCACTTCTGATCCAGCTCCCTACTAATGTGCCTGGGAAAGCAGCAAAGATGGCCCAAGTACCCAGGCCCCTACCATCCATGTGGGAGACCTGGAAGAAACTCTGGGTTTGGCCTGGCTCAGCCCTGGCCACAGAGGCTATTTGGGGAGTGAATCAGCAGATGGAAGATTCTCTCTCTCTCTCTCTCTCTCTCTCTCTGTGTGTGTGTGTGTCTTTCTCTCTATAACTCTGCCATTCAAATAAATAAACAAATTAAAAAAAAAATTTCATGCTCGGTCACCTAAATAATTCTAATACCCACAGTTCATAATTCATGCTAATAAAACATTATCTCACCAATCTATTAACACTTTTATTTCTTATTTTTTTGTATGTGTGATGTGATTTTTCACTCAAATAAATTTGACTCTAAAACAGTTCAGATATTTTAGAAACAGGCTAGTGTGAGCAGAACTAGAAGTGTTCACAAAATAAATAAGATTCCCAAGTTTACAGAGAAATAAATATAAGCTTAAATTTCACCTTAGGAAAATCAAGTACATAAATGTTTAATTTATAAAATGGAAAAAAAATCATTCTTTATTTTCATTGTAAAAGGATTCATTGACATTCCAAACACAGTAAAACAGATTTCAGTTATCAAGATAACAGAAACATTTACAACAAAATGTCCTAGATCCTAGTGAGTGTCTAATTTGAAGAACATCTATACTTAATTGTCGACTGCATTATCTAACTGTGTTACAAGAAAGCCTTCCATTCCCTGCCCTGCTAAAGTTCAGGCTTCAGCCTAAATCCCAAAGTGAATTTGCAAGACACTTTTGAATATGTGGCGTTAAAATATGCACTGATCCTTCTAACTAGAAACATCGTAGAAAATCTCTTCCACAAAACAGTTGACTCCAAGAACAGGCTATACTGAGTTCAAATCTCCAAATATCCTCCAAATTCACGTGGATCAGGCTGCCCCTCCTACTCAGGCGATTACTCAGAATTATGGGACTTCTCTCTCAGTGCGGCAGCATTAACTCTCTGCATAGCATGCTCAGATGTCAATTAAGAAGATGTCAATAATGTCTTGACTCTGTATTTTATGATTAACCCTCATTTTGCTCAAATAAATGGGCTAAATAAACCATTGAAATAGCCACTGACAAATTGGCACTAAAAATAACCCTGGCATAAAGTTTCAGTGGAAAAAGCCAAATAAAGAGTTTTGTTCACTGATCAAACTGGACTCCCCCACCACCAGCACAAAAAACTATACATTCACCCATGTAGGACACAACCAGGATGTTAAAACCAATGGCCAAAAAAAGAGTGTGCAATATACAGAGAAAGCACTTAAGTATTTTAATAATAATAAATATAAAAATAATAAAATATTAAATAACATTAATAAAATTAATTATAAGGTTATGATAATCAATAATGAAGTTAAAATTGATGATTAGTGAAATATTAATAATGATTAAGATAAATAATGAATAATGAAAACATGTTTTTCATCTTTGGATTTATCTGTAAATTAAATATGATTATAGTAGTCTTATACCAAAAGTTCTGTAACAAAAGAGCATAACACATGGGGCTGGCGCTGTGACATAGCAGGTAAAGCCGCTGCCTGCAGTGATCCTTTATGGGAGCCGGTTCAAGTCCTGGTTGCTCCACTTTCAATCCAGCTCTCTGCTATGGCCTGGGACAGCAGTAGAAGATGGCCCAAGTCCTTGGGCCCCTGCACCAACGTGGGAAACTTGGAGGAAGCTCCTGGCTCCTGCTTTGGATCACCACAGCTCCAGCCATTGCAGCCAACTGGGGAATGAACCAGTGGATGGAAGACATTCTGTCTCTCTCTCTCTCTCTCTCTCTCTGCCTCTCCTTCTCTCTGTAACTCTGCCTTTCAAATAAATAAATAAATCTTTTAAAAAAGAGCATAGCACAGTGTTCTATGTAGACAAAAAAAATAACCTTTTTGTAAAAAAAAAATGAGATGGAGAATTTCAAAGATAATGTTGGGAAAATGAGTGAAATGTTTGTAAAAATATAAAGCTAGACTTATGTCTCACACACTCACACAAAACATATAAAATGATCAAAGCAGGTAAAAGCTAAATTTTTTTTTTATCATTTCCTAGGACTCTCCTTACTTTGATTTTCCTGTTGATATTTTTTTCTAATCTTAAGCAACAAATCCAGAATGTCATAGTGTTCCAAATAGGGAAGAGCCTATAGGTAGAAGGATGAGTGGAAACAAGCCACACAGAGACACACAGACAGAAAGGGAGGGGGTGGATAGAGAGAGAGAAAGCAGGAGAGAGGGGGAGGGAAAAGGAGTGCTCCCATCTGCTGCTTGACTCCCCAAATATCTGTAACAACCAGGACTGGGCCAGCACTGGGTAAAGGTCAAAGTCAAGAACCACAATCCCAGTCTAGGTCTCCCATGTGGGTGGTAGAAATCCCCGTATTTGAGCCATCACTGCTGCCTCTCAAGGCCTGCATTATCAGGAAGGTGGAACTGGTGACACAGCCAGGACTAGAACCAGGTGTTCCGATATGAGATGTGGCCATCTTAACTGCTAGGCTCAGTGCCACTCCCAGAGGTTAATGTAAAAGCTAAATGTTAAAACAAAATAATAGCCACATGGTAACAACTATAAATGTATTAAAATAAACTGTATGTACATGTATAATGATGATTGAGGAAGGAATTTTGAGGAAAATACAAATGTAAGAATTCATTATAAATTCATCATGAAAATTTTAAATACTTTGAACAAAGATTCCGTAAATAAAGTTAAAATGTTATACATTGTGCAACAATAAAACAAAGAAAAGATTAATACCTAGAATATACATAAGCCCTACCAAACAATAATCTTCAATAGAAAAACTTCTGAAAGAGCAAGAAGATACCATAATGACCAAAAATATATATGAAAATATGTCTTATCTCCTTAATAGTGAGATAAAAATTAAAGTGATGTTATATTTTAACCCATTAGATTAGCAAAATATTTGTATAATTGACCATATTCATCACTGGAGAGAAAAATGGACACTTAAAACTGTTGATGGGAATAGTTATATAAGGCTTTTGTAGAAGGTGATTTAGCTAGAGCATTAGACAAATTTTAGACCTGAAATTATACAACTCGTTAAAGAAAACCGAGGTACCTTGGCCTCTAGATTCTCTACGGATTCTTAACTATGCCATGAGATGCTCTGGCAACAAGAGATACAATAAACTGGGTGGAAAGCGGATGTTTGGCATGGTGGTTAGGATGTCACCTGGGACACTCAATCCCACATCAGAGTCCTGAGTTTAGGAACCAGCTCTGTTCCTGATTCCAGCTTCCTGCTAATTTTTACCTTGGGACACTAGCAGCCGGGTCCCTGCCACCCAGGTAAGAGACTCAGATTGGTTTCCAAGGTCCGGGCTTTAATCTGTCAGTTCCACGTCCCCAGCTAATATAGGCATTTGAGGAGTAAACCAGCAAATAGGATCTCTGTGTGTGTATGTGTTTCTCTGTCCCCACATCCTTTAGTCTTGTCTCATAGTCTCTCAAACAAAATACATAAATTTTAAAAATAATTTAAGAAATGATGAAATGGTTTGTATTAGAATTAAAATTTTGTCCATCAAAGGACAGTAAAGAGAGCAAAGAGACAACATACAGATAATGGGAAAATGGTTTTTAATTTATTTATTTGAAAAGCAGATACAGAGAGAAGGAAAAAGAAAGAAGGAAGGAAGGAAGGAAGGAAGGAAGGAAGGAAGGAAGGAAGGAAGGAAGGAAGGAAGGAAAGAAAGAAAGAAAGAAAGAAAGAAAGAAAGAAAGAAAGAAAGAAAGAAAGAAAGAAAGAAAGAAAGAAAGAAAGAAAGAAAGAAAGAGGGAGGGCAAAGAGAGAGAGAGAGGAGAGAGAGATCTTTCATCTGCTAAAAGGTCACAATAGCCAGAAACAAGGCCTGCACTGTGGCATAGCAGGTAAAGCTGCCGCCTGCAGTGCTGGCATCCCCAGTGGGTGCTGGTTCAAGTTCTCGCTGCTCCACTTCCGATCCAGCTTTCTGCTATGGCCTGGGAAAGTAGTGGAAGACGGCCCAAGTCCTTGTCCCCTGCAAAAGACCTGGAGGAGGCTCCTGGCTCCTGACTTCAGATGGGTGCAGTTCCGGTCATTGTGGCCATCTGCAGAGTGAATCAGCAGGTGGAGTTCTCTCTCTCTCCTCTCTCTCTCTCTATCTCTATCTCTCTGTTTCTCAAGTGCGTCTGCCTCTCTGTAGCTCTGCTTTTCAAATAAATAAATAAATCTTTTAAAAAAAAACTTTATGGAAGTGAAATTAAAAGATAAGTATGTTTTGTTTTGTTTTGTTTTGTTTAAGAAAAAAAAAAAAGAACCAGGAACTTCCAAGTCTCCCAGTGGGTGGCAGGCACCCAAGTACTTGGGCCGTCTTCCACTCACTTTTCAAGATACATTAGCAGGGAGTTGGGTGAGAAGTAGAGCAGCAGGGATTTGAACCAATACCTCCAATACAGAATGCTGGCATAGCTAGGAGCATCTTAACATGCTTAACAATGCAGACTCCATAATGGGAAAATATTTTTAAATCATATCTGATATATAATTATTATCCAAAAGCTATAAAAACTCTCACAACTCAATAACAAGAAACCAAAAAATGAAAGCTTTTAAATAGGCAAAAGACTTGAACAGTAATTTTTCAACAATAAACGAATGTACAAATGACCCATAAGATTTGAAAAGAAGCTCAGTATCCTTGGTCTTTAGGGATATGCAAATCAAAATCATAATGAGATATTTCACACCTATCATTAAGGTTATAATTTTAAAAATGAAAATGATCTAGGATTTGGCAGGGGTTTGAAGAAATTGGAAATCAAGTGCATTGCTTGTGGGAATATAGTGAATGGTGCAGCCAGCCACTGTGTTGAACAGTTTGGCAGCTCCTCAAAAATTTAGCATAAGATTACTCTGTAACCCAGAAATTCCACCCCGAGAAAAATCACCAAAAGAATGGAGATTGGAACTCAGCTAGGTACTCATGAGCCAATGTTCATAGCAGCATTATTCACTATAATGGAAACAACTTAATGTTTCTCCACAGATGAGTGGCTAAACAAAATGTGATACATAGATACAATAGAACATTGTAAAAAGGAATTAAATTCTAACACATGTGACAAAATAGATGAAACTTGAAAACACTATATCAAGTGAAATAAGCCAAACGTGAAGACAAATACATATGGACAAATACTTATATGAAATATCCACAATAGTCAAGAAAAAAGATAATAACTGACCAGAGATTGGGAAGAGAACAGAATGTGAAATTATTATTTAATGAATACAGTTTCTGCTGTGGATGATAAAAGAACTTTGGAAACTGAAACTGGAAATACTTGCACAACTTTGAGAATGGAATCAGTGTCACTGAATTGTACACTCAAAAGACACTACAGGGGCTGATGTTGTGGTACAGCAGGTTAAAGCCCCAACCTGCAGCACCAGCATCCCTTATGGGTGCCAGTTCAAATCCCGGCTGCTCCACTTCTGATCCAGCTCTTTACTGTGGCCTGGGAAAGCAGTAGAAGATGGCCCAAGTCCTTGGGCCCATGCACTGACGTTGGAGACCCGGAAGAAGCTCCTGGCTCCTGGCTTCAGATCAGCTCAGCTCCTGGCTTCAGATCAGCTCAGCTCCTGCCATTGAGGCCATTTGTGGAGTGAACCAGTAGATAGAAGATCTCTCTCTCTGTCTCTACTTCTCCCTATAACTCTGTCTTTCAAATAAATAAAACAAAAAAGACACCATAATGGGAAATCTTACCATATACTCTTTAGCATAATAGAAAATATTAAAAACTGTTATTTGGAAGACAGTGTTAAAAGAATGAAAAGGCAAGCTATAAACAGGGAGAAAACTTGCAAAGAAGGTATCAGAAAGAACACATAACCAAACATACATATAACTCTTAAAACTCACAAAATGAAAATAGCCCAATTTAAAAATGTGCAAAAGAATTGAACAGACACATCATCAAAGAACATATAAAGATGGAAAATAAGTATAGGAAAGGTTGCTCAGCATTCTTAATCATTAGGAAATTATAAATTAAAACAGGGACGCTAGATTCTGTCCCGGTTGCTCCTCTTCCAGTCCAGCTCTCTGCTGTTGCCCGGGAGGGCAGTGGAGGATGGGCCAAGTGCTTGGGCCCTGTACCCACATGGGAGAACAGGAGGAAGCACCTGGCTCCTGGCTTCGGATCCGCTCAGCGTGCTGGCCATAGCTGTCATTTGGGGGGTGAACCAACGGAAGGAAGACCTTTCTCTCTGTCTCTCTCTCTGTGTCTCTCTTTGTCTCTGTCTCTGTCTCTCTCTCACTGTCTAACACCACCTGTCCAAAAAAAATAAAATAAAATAAAATTAATTAATTAAAACAATGAGATCTCACTACACACTTATAGTGGTGAAATGGTTACAATGGTGAAAATCTAAAAAAGCCAAAAGACTGTAAGCTGGTGTGGAACAAGAACTCTCATTCATTGTTGGTGGGACTGCAAAATGATCTCCCTACTTCGGAAGACATTTCAGTAAATGTTTACAAAGTTAGACATGGGCTTACTATAGATCCAGCACTTGCACTCCTAGATGTTAATCCTAGTCAGTTGAAATCTTATGTCTTCAGAAAAACCTACATTCAGATATTTATAGGATCGTTTCAACAAAAATTGAACACAGCCAAGATTTTCTTCAATAGGTGATTGGATAGAGAATTCAATGGAAAATTATTCAGTTAGCAAGCAATGAAAAGATAGGAATGAAACATAAGGCATATTGCTAATAGAAAGAAGCCAATTGGGAAAGGTTATGTTAGTAGTAATAGTGGTAGTAGCAGTAGTAGTATATGAGCATCTAGGAAAGGCGAAACTATAGGTTATCAGGGATTCAGTGGTGATGGACTGATTGAATTTGCTAAAACATGGGGTCATTTTTATAGTGCTGAAACTAATTCTTATTATACAGTTGTGATAAATAAAACATATTTAGCATGTGTCAAAACCCACACAGTTTCACAGAAAAAATATAAAAAAGACTAATGTATTCAAATTTTTTAAAAAATCATTTAGTTGGGTAGATGCCAGGATGAAATGCACAAAGTGACCAAAAAAAAAAAAAAAAAACTGTGTAAGATTGTCACAAAACACACCAAACACCAGAATAAGGAAAAGGGTTTATTGGGGAAAACCCAGCAGGCCAGAGGGAAGGGGTGAGGAAGAAAAAAGAGAGAGTAAGAGAGAGAGAGAGAAGAGAGAGGAGAGAGGAGAGGAGAGGAAAGGAGAGGAGAGGAGAGGAGAGGAGAGGAGAGGAGAGGAGAGGAGAGGAGAGGAGAGGAGAGGAGAGGAGAGAGGGGAGTGAGAGAGAGCAGAGCGCCACGTGTTCAGGAACAGATCCTTTTAAAACTTTGCCAGAGGGAAGGCAGGGAAGCAGGAGCAGAGAATTCTATTAAGATAGGGGTGGGGCTTGACACTGGTGGTTGGGCCATGTGGCCACCTGGCTTCTAACAATGGCTGGGGGGCCTAGAGCCAAGGATGGTGTCACGGTGTAGATTGCACCATAGAAAAGATTGCGCCATTTTCCTAACAACCTCTATCCCAGTCACCTATATTATAAATGTATGAAACAACCTCATGGCAAGTGGTTACGGAACAAGATGTTGATCTAAGTAACTCTGGAAATGAGTAGAATCTGTAAGATTAAAGGGAAATAAATTGTACATAAGCTTTATACTGTAGTTGTACTGTAGTTTTTTGCCACAAGAGTACAGATTAAAATTTGGGGAACTGCTAGGCAGCTGCACTGGAAAAGAACAATTGGGCAAAGTGTTGGCGGATGGTTGGAGCCAGTTTTCTCACTGTTGGAATGAAAGGTTCAATTGAGGAAGGAGAGGAGGCCATGATGATGAATGTGGCAATGGATTCTACTTGGATGCACCAACCAACCTGAACTGGTATTTAATTTGATATAAACACTGATGTTTATCTATAGAAATATTATAGATGATATATATATATATACATGGATTAATGCACACAAGTATATGTTCTTATTCTGTCACTGAGAAAGTTTAGAAACAATGACACTCTAATAGCAAAGAGCATAACTCATGCTCAGATTTGATTTCCAATACAACTGGGAAAGTAGAAAGGGACCCAATGTTCCTCAGAGAATATAAAAGATGTGTCCACACTGACATAAATAAATGATTATATACATAAATGAGGGTGAAAGGACAAATACACCATAGAGAAGAATTCCAAATATTTTTCTGCAGATATTCCACCCAAAAAATTTTTGGACCAAAATAAATATCTTTTAATTCCATTTTTATGAGGTTTTTGAAGCACCCCCATACATGATAAGCACTGCATTTTACTTTCAAGGATTCCTCCTGAATACAATTACCATAATTTGATCATAATAATAAAAAAGAAGATAAATTCCATTTTGGGGACAGTCTACAAAATAACTGACCAGTAATCTGCAACACTATCAAATTCATCTAAAACTGTGAAACTTTTAAAACCAAAAGAACCTGAGGAGCATGTCTTTTTAAATTTGAGGTAGTATCTTTAAAAATGGTCTTAGAACAAAAAAAAGGATTATTGAAGAAAGATTTTAAAAGAAGAAAATCAGTTGTCTGTAGATGTATAGATTTACTTCTAGCTTATCTATTCTGTTCCATAGGTTGATGTGTCTGTTTTTATGCCAACACCATGCTGTTTCATTACTAGAGTTTTATAAGATATTTCGAAGTCAGATAGTATAATATCTCTTGCTTTATTGCTTTTTCTCAAAACTACTTTGATGCCTCAGGTTTATTTGTGGTTCTATGCAAATTTATCATCTGAAAACAGGAACTATTTGACTTCCTCCTTTCTAATTCAGATATGTTATTTCTTTCTCTTGTCTAATTGTTCTAGTAAGGACCTCCAATATGTGTTGAATAAAAGTGATGAAAGTGGACATCCTTGTCTTCCAGAGAAAAATTTCATCATTCAATATTATGTTAGTGATATATATATAATATAGATCTTTAATATGTTGAGATACATTCTTTCCATGTCTAACTTGTTCAGGGTTTTTTATCATGAAAGCATTTTTTTACATTTGTTTTTTTTTAACTTTTATTTAATAAATATAAATTTCCAAAGTACAAATTGTGGATTATAGCAGCTTTTTCCCCCCATAACCTCCCTCCCACCCACAACCATCCCATCTCCCACTCCCTCTCCCATCCCATTCACATCAAGATGTATTTTCAATTATCTTTATATACAGAAGATCAATTTAGTATATACTAAGAAAAGATTTCAACACACAAAGTATAAAGTATTGTTTGAGTACTAGCTATACCATTAATTCACAGAGTACTACATATTAAGGACAGAGATGCTACATGGGGAGTAAGTGCACAGTGACTTCTGTTGTTGATTTAACAATTGACACTCTTATTTGTGATGTCAGTAATCACCTGAGGCTCTTGTCATGAGCTGCCAAGGCTATGGAAGCCTCTTGAGCTCGCCAACTCTGATCTTATATAGACAAGGCCATGGTCAAAGTGGAAGTTCTCTCCTCCCTTCAGAGAAAGGTACCTCCTTTTTTAATGGTCCATTCTTTCCACTGGGATCTCACTCACAGAGATCTTTCATTTAGGTCCCTTGTGTTTTTCCCAGAGTGTCTTGGCTTTCCATGCCAGAAATACTCTCATGGGCTTTTTAGCCAGATCTGAATGCCTTAAGAGATGGGCCAAGGACCTAAATAGACATTTTTCAAAAGAAGAAATCCAAATGGCCAACAGGCACATGAAAAAATGTTCAGGATCACTAGCAATCAGGGAAATGAAAATCAAAACCACAATGAGGTTTCATCTCACCCCAGTTAGAATGGCTCACATACAGAAATTTACCAACAGATGCCAGCAAGGATATGGGGAAAAAGGGACACTAACCCACTGTTGGTGGGAATGCAAAGTGGTTAAGCCACTATGGAAGTCAGTCTGGAGATTCCTCAGAAACCTGAAGATAACCCTACCATTCGACCCAGCCATCCCACGCCTTGGAATTTACCCAAAGGAGTTTAAATTGGCAAACAAAAAAGCGGTCTGAATATCTGTCTCTCACAATGTATAAAAATCAACTCAAAACTGAAAAAGACTTACATGAGACCTGAAACTATAAAACAACTAGAAGGAAACACAAGGGAAACACATGAAGACATTGAAATGGGAAAGAACTAAAAAATTGAGAGAATGATCCAACATGGAAAGCGGGATACACAGCAGACTCATAGTATGACAGATGTCCTAAACAGCACTCTGGCCTCAGAATCAGCCCTTAAGGCATTCAGATCCAGCTGAAGAGCCCATGACAGTATTTTAAGCATGGAAAGCGAAGAAACTCTGGGAAAAAAAAAAAAAAAGAAGAAGAAGAAGACCTAAATGAAAGATCTCTGCGAGTGAGATCCCAGTGGAAAGAACAGGCCATCAAAGAAGGAGGTACCTTTCTCTGAAGGGAGGAGAGAACTTCCACTTTGACTATGACCCTGTCGGCATAAGATCGAAGTCAGCGAACTCAAAAGGCTTCCATAGCCTTGGCAACTCATGACTAGAGCCTAGGGAGATTACTGACACCATAAACAAGAATGTCAAATTGTTAAGTCAACAACAGGAGTCACTGTGTATTTACTCCTCATGTGGGATCTGTCCTTAATGTGTTATCTAATGTGAAGTAATGCTATAACTAGTACTGAAACAATATTTTACACTTTGTTTTTCTGTGTGGGTGTAAACTGATGAAATCTTTACTTAATATATACTGAATCGATCTTCTGTATATAAAGATAATTGAAAATGAATCTTGATGTGAATGGAATGGGAGAGGGAGCGGGAGATGGGAGGGGTGCGAGTGGAAGGGAAGTTATGGGGGGGGGGAGCCATTGTAATCCATAAACTGTACTTTGGAAATTTATATTTACTAAATAAAAGTTAAAAAAAAAAGAAATGGGAAAGAACTTTTTTTATAAAACCCCAAAAACACAGGCAACAAAAGTAAAAGTAGAAAAATAGGGTTATACCAAGCCAAAAATTTTTTGCAGAACAACAACAACAACAACAACAAAAAACAATCAACAGAGGAAAGAGGCAGACCATGGAATGGAAGACAATATTTGCAAACTATACATCTGACAAAGGGCTAACATCCACAAAATATCAGGATCTCAACTCAATAGCAAAAAGAAGGAAGGAAGGAAGGAAGGAAGGAAGGAAGGAAGGAAGGGAGGGAGGGAGGGAGGGAGGGAGGGAGGGAGGGAGGGAGGGAGGGAGGGAAGAAAAGAAAAACAACCTGAGTTTTAAAATGGGCAATAGACCTAAATAGATATTTCTCAAAATAAGACATACAAATGACTCAGAAGTAGATTTTAAAAATGTTCAATATCTGGGACAGTGCCATGGTGTAATAGGTTAATCCTACACCTGCAGAGCCGGCATCCCATGTGAATACCAGTTCTAGTCCTGGCAGATCCTCTTCCAAACCAGCTCTCTGCTGTGGCCTGGGAAAGCAGGACAAGATGGCCCAAGTCCTTGGGCCCTGCACCCACGTGGGAGATCCGGAGGTAGCTCCTTGCTCCTGGCTTCAGATAAGTGCAGCTCCGGCTGTTGCGGCCCAACTGGAGAGTGAACCAACAAGAAGGAAGACCTTTCTCTGTCTCTCCCTCTCACTATGTGTAACTCTACCTCTCAAATAAATAAATAAAAATTTGTTAAAAATCTTCAATATCACTATTCGTATGGCAAATGGAAATCAAAATCACAATGGGATATAACCTCACTCCAGTTAGAATGTCTATTATTAAAAAGACAAAAGGTGGCCGGCGACTTGGCTCACTTGGCTTATCCTCCGCCTACAGCGCCAGTACCCTGGGTTCTAGTTCCGGTTGGGGTGTCGGGTTCTGTCCCAGTTGCTCCTCTTCCAGTCCAGCTCTCGGCTGTGGCCCGGGAGTGCAGTGGAAAACGGCCCAGGTGCTTGAGCCCTTCACCCTCATGGGAGACCAGGAGGAAGCACCTGGCTCCTGGCTTCGGATCGGCACAGCACGCGGGCCGTAGCAGCCATTTGGGGGGTGAACCAACGGAAGGAAGACCTTTCTCTCTGTCTCTCTCTCTCTCACACTGTCTATCTCTGACTGTCAAAAAAAAAAAAAAAAGACAAAAGGTAAGTTCTGGTAAGGAAGTAGAACAACCACTCTAGGAAACAGTATAGAGATTCCTCAAAAATTAAAAATAGAACTACCATTATTCAGCAATCTCACTGCTGGGTATATATCAAAAAATAAAATAAAATCAGCATGTTGGGGCTGGCACCAGGGCTCACTTGGTCAATCCTCCACCTGCAGCGCCAGCATCCCATATGGGCACCAGGTTCTGGTCCTGGTTGCTCCTCTTCCAGTCCAGCTCTCTGCTGTGGCCCAGGAGGGCAGTGGATGATGGCCCAGGTGCTTGGGCCCCTGCACCTGCATGGGAGGCCAGGAGGAAGCACCTGGCCCTTGGCTTCAGATCGGCTGTAGCGGCCATTGGGGAGTGAGCTAACGGAAGGAAGACCTTTCTCTCTATCTCTCTCTCTCACTGTCTATAACTCTACCTGTCAAATAAATTTAAAAAAAAATCAGTATGTTGAAGCGACTTCTACATTTCCGTGTACTTTCGCAGCACTATTATTGATAACCAAGTAATGAAAACAATATAAGCATTCACCAACTGATGAATTGATAAAGAAAATGTAGTACACATATACCTTGAAATATTATTCAGCCATAAAAAGGATGGAATTCTGTCATTTGCAACGGCATGAATAAAACTGGAGGATACTGTGTTAAGTGAATTAAGCTAGGCATAGAAATACAAGTATTGCACAATCTTATTCATAGTTTAAATCTAAAAAATATTGCGCTCCTGGAAGTTGAGAATAGAATAATGGTTACCAAAGGCTAGGAAAGGAAGGAAAGAGAGAGAATGGGAAAAGGTTGATTAATGGTACTAAGTTACAGTGAGGTAGGAGAAATAAGTTCTACTGTTCTATTACATCAAAGGGTGACTATAAATAACAAAAATATACCATATATTTCCCAAAAAGCGAGAATAAAATTATTTTAATGTTTTCACCATAAAGAAATTATGTGTTTGAAGAAGTAGATATACTTACCCTGATTTGAACATTATACAATGTATACATGTACTGAAACATTGCATTATGCTGCATAAATACATACAACTTGTATGAGTCCATAAAATTATTAAAATAGACAAGAGAAGATCAACTACAGCCTGAAACAAAATGTTTACAAAACATGCATTTGATAAAGAACTTCTATCTAAAATATGCAAATAGCTCTTAAATTCAAGAGCAATAACAAGAAGAAATTTATTTAACAACTGAGTTGTTGAAGATACTAACCTGAGATGTTGATAGGAGATATGAGGTGAGGGATACATGGGAACTCTTCATATTACTACCTCACAATTTTTGATTGATAAATTTAAAGCTGTTCTGAAATAAGCTTAAAATAAATGAAGACTGGTTGTAGGGTACTCTGGAACACTCTACTGTCTTAGCAATAATTTTGTGAATCTAAAATTCTTCAACATTTGTTTTTAAATTATCTTTAAAAATAAACCTCTTTCAAAACAATTCAAATATAAAATTCTTCTCAGGACAGACTGGTTGGGACAAAACAATGAAGATCATTTACATTACGTTATTCCTAAAGAATGAGTGATAGGCTCTTGCTTGTATATATGTCTGTGTTGGGAGGTGGGTGGGGTGGGTGGAGGAGATGATGATATCAAAATTTTTCATCCATTCTCTGATACACATTTTCCACTATTTAAATTTCTCAAGTCAGAATGTATTATAAATTGAAGGGAACATTTAATATGGTAGAGATTTTGTTTAGTTTGCTTTGGTTTCTTTTCTGAAAAGCTGTTATTAAATTGGTTGTGCATCTTACAATAATGTCCTTCCCAAAAAATCTTTCAGTTCCTGTTTAGGTTCATATGACGGGCTAGCTCTTCTCCAAGGAGGAAGTTGCACTTGGTTATTTTCATAATTATACTTTGAATGCCTGAGTCAAGGTTTACTGGGTAATGTTTTGAACTTTATCTTTGGATATTATTTTACATATAAGTACATATGCCAAGGGCCTTCTGACTGTCTGTCATATGCTTAAAAAAGTTTAAAAAAAAAAAAAAAAACTTCAGGCTGGGGATAGCTGAGTGCTTTACCACTGCTCTGTTTCATATGAAGCATCTAGAAAATTGAGGGTTATACCTGGTAATATCAGTACCGAAATCTGTCCCAAACCCCAGCAAAAGTGCAAAAGAGGTGAAATTTGCCTTGGCTGCTGGACACGCTCTGTCAGTTCAGGCTTCTAGAACAAACTGCCACAGATTGGGGAGCTGAATCAACATTTATTTCTCACAGTCCTGGAGGCTGGGAAGTGCAAGATCAAGGCACTGGTAGACTGAACGTCTGCTGAAGCTTGTCTTTCTCATTTGCACTGGCCATCTTCTGACTGTATCCTCACGGGCCACAAAGCAGGGGGACAGGCAAGCTCCCCTGTGACCTTCTGTAAGGACACAAATCCCATTTATGAACATTCTGCCTCATGACCTAATCTCTTCCCAATGAGCCAGCCCCTAATATCATAACCCTGGGTGTTACGATTTCAACATAAGAATTTGGGGAGGGCCAGCATTGTGCCATAGTGGGTTACACAGGTCCCTTCCCATATGGGCCCTGGTTCCTGTCCTGGCTGATCCAATTCATACCCAGCTCCCTGCTAATGCACCTGGGAAAGCACTAGAAGATGTCCCAAGTGCTTGGACCCCTGCACTCATGTGGGAGGCCTGGAGGAAGCTCCTGGCTTCTGGTTTCAGAATAGCACATCCTTGACCATTATGGCCCCTGGAGAATAAACCAACAGGTGGAAGACCTCTCTCTCTCTCTCTGTCTCTCCCCACCCCCCCCAACCTCTCTCTGTAACACTGCCTTTCAAATAAATAAAATTAAAAATCTAAAAAAGGAGAGAGAGAGAGAGAAAGAGAGCGCACATTTGGGGGTACAGACATCCAGTGTGCAGCACTCCCTTACAGCATTTACCACCCATCCTCTCCTTACAGGCTCTCAGCTGACCATGCTTGAAGCAGGGTAGCTATCAGCAGTCGTCAGGGGAAGAGTTTAATCTTCAAATTCCAACATCCCTCCTCCACATTTTCCCAGCTAGAATTTCCATTCTTGTGGAGATTCTTCTATACTTTCAGGTGTTGAAATATGACTATTGACAACATATTTATGTTAATAGATCAATATAGAGTTCAGCAAACTCTTGCATGAGTCAGATCTAGCATGCTGCTTGTTTTGTAAATAGATCAAATATAGCTCACAGAGTCTAAAATATTTACTATCTGTCCCTTTACAAAAAAAGCTCCCTGGCTCATGTTTTAGTATACCATTTGTGTTGGAGCATAGGAGTAATTCAGAAAGTAAATGATTTTAAAGTATCTTACTGTAGGCTGGCACCACAGCTCAATAGGCTAATCCTCTGCCTGCGGCCCCGGCACACTGGGTTCTAGTCCTGGTTGGGCTCAGGATTCTGTCCCAGCTGCTCCTCTTCCAGTCCAGCTCTCTGCTGTGGCCCAGGAGTGCAGTGGAGGATGGCCCAAGTGCTTGGGCCCTGCACCCACATGGGAGACCAGGAGAAGCACCTGCCTCCTGGCTTCGGATCAGCGCAGTACACTGGCCACAGCACGCCAGCCGCAGCGACCATTGGAGGGTGAACCAATGGTAAAGGAAGACCTTTCTCTCTCTCTCTCTCTCTCACTGTCCACTCTGCCTGTCAAAAAAAAAAAAAAAGTATCTTACTGTATACCGGAAGTAGCCAATATATTCTACCTGATTTTTGCTTTATAAGTGCATCACAGATACAACTCATTAAGCAAAAGTTATGATAATAATGTTGAAATGGAATTATGTAAAGGCAAATAATGAAAGCTCAGCCATCCAGTATTTAATCAAGATATCTAACAAATAGATCATGCCATAATTATGATCAAGATTGAAGGATATTGATCAAATTTCAAATAATGTATATTAATTTCATAACTGGTACTTTTAATAAGTTATTGGAATGTACATAATATTCATCATGGGGGAGGGGTGTACTTCAGTGTCCTGCCTTATTCAACAATTTCATTAAAGCCTATCGTAAGTACCTTTATTGCATTCTGATCAAATAGGCAGATGAAGACTTTAAGATCGATAAAAACATATTGACTGAAAGACTAGTGATCTCGGGGCCAGTGCTGTGGTGCAGCGGGTTAATGCCCTGGCCTGAAGCACCAGCATCCCATATGGGCACTGGTTCGAGACCCAGCTGCTCCACTTCCAATCCAGCTCTCTGCTATGGCCTGGGAAAGCCGTAGAAGATGGCCCAAGTCCTTGGGCCCCTGCACCCATGTGGGAGACCTGGAAGAAGCTCCTGGCTCCTGGCTTTGGATGGGTGCAGCTCCGGCCATTGCGCCAATTGGGGAGTGAAGCAGTGATGGAAGACCTCTATCTCTCTGTCTCTGCCTCTCCTCACTCTGTGTAACTCTTTCAAATAAATAAATAAATCTTTAAAAAAAAAAAAAAAGAATAGTGATCTCAATAGATTGAAACAAGGAGATAATTAAACCTGGATGTCATTTCACAGGAATGGAATGGAAAGTCCTAACTGTGCAACACAAAACCAGCTACACAACTAGAGAATACGGTTCACAGGGCTTAGTAGCCCAGTAGGAAATTTGTTAGAGTTTAGCTACAGTAAACTCCATATGATTCTCCTCTGTATGACAATTGCCAAGGAAAGCCTGTTACATTATTTTTTAAAAGATTTAATGATTTATTTGAGAGGCAGAATCACAGACAGGGAAAGGGAGCAGTCTTTCATCCCCTGGGTCAATCCCCAAATCGCAGCAATGGCCAGAGCTGAGCCCATCCAACGCCAGGAACCAGGAGCTTCTTCCAGGTCTCCCACGTGGGTTCAAGGGCCCAAGCACTTGGGTCATCTTCCACTGCTTTTTCAGGCCATAACCAGAGAGCTGGATTGGAAGAGGAGAAGCCAGGACACGAACTGGTGCCCACATGGGAAGCCAATGCTGCAGGTGGAAGCTTAGTCTACTATGTCACAGCACTGGCCCCAAAGTCCATTACATTATTATGCATTCATTTATGTCCAAAAGGAGTGAGGGAAACAGTCATATGCTAACTGGAGAGTGTGTTCTATTGCACTGAGTGCTGAACTTTCAGAAAAAACTTTTGCAAATGGAGCTTGTCTAAAGAAAACCAACCAGAAAGGTGAGGGACCTGAAGTTAACTTGTACGAATAAAGGAAGTAAGACAAGGAAGAATTAAGCTGGTGTCTTCAGATGTTTGCGGGAATAAAGTTCAAAACTTGCCTGGACTAATCTTTGGGTCAATGTTAAACAAGCAAATGAACAACGAGAGTTGACTCAAAGGAGAATTAGTTTAGCGAGGCCACATTCATTCTCACTCAGGCCATAAAAGCAGATGGGTCATTTGGAGGTCAGAAGATCAACTAAATTTTTCCTATGACCTTAGTTGGGAGATTCTACAATCAATTATTCTTTAGCTCTCAGAGGCTGTGTTGTTGAAGAAGTTTCAGGGAAGTGCCCCCACTGCAATCACCTTACCGTGATATTCCCAGTACCTTCATAATCTGGTATCCACCACGCCAGTCCTGAGTCGTATAAAGTGGGTAATACTTGGCCATTTCTTACCTGCAAAGACAGAAATTTCATACAGTTCAATTTAGTTATCTAAGTTTTCTCTGCATGTGCTTTAAACATTGCAACCTCTGGGCATATGTGGTTCCATTTCTCTGACATGAGGTAAGGCTCCATGACACTCTGACCCCTCTGCTTATATAAAGATGATCTTTACTTCAGGTGCACCCACCCATGAAGGTTCATTATTTAGAAAACAACCTACTAGTGCCCACCTCTGCACATCTTCAGTGCTTCTGCTAGGGCAAATGATATTACTTGAAGTGGTGATTTGCCTGGCTCTATGGGTGGTATAGCTCGGCCTACTCCTCTCCACGGTGTGCCTTTCCAAACAGTGGGGTCTCGATATATACCTGCTGATGAAAAGGCTGAATATTTAAGAGTGACCATCCACTCTGCCTCTGAATAGAACTGATCCTGAGTGAAGGATATAATGAGAAAATTTCCCACAGATTTTCTGACCCACAATTTGCCGCAAATAAGATTATTATACAGTTCTCATCCTTTGCAGTCAGCAGAGACAAAGCTGAGCATCTGTAGATACATGCATATTAGGAGAGCTCTTGGCAGTGCAGTTACCGCGGTTGTTGTGCAGAATTATGAATCAAGCAGTTTGCCAAGGCAGGTCTAATATTCTTTTTCATACAATGAGGTAAATCTTCAATTTCTACATTCACTCCCATTTCATCCTTTTCTCTCCTTGAAATTTGTTTTGCAAGAGCATTTTAATGCATTTATCTCTCTCCCTCAGCTTGTGAAATTACTCATCCCCGGGATGCATAATTGAGAGGTGTCTTATTACAGCCACGGGATTAGAGCCTTTATGAATCACTCCAACATGAGAAAGATGTTTGTGTAAGAAGCGCTCACTTTATGTGAAAAGGATACAAAGAATTTTTAATAACTCTCGCTCTTGGTTTGGGCAGGTTTACAAAAGAGAATCTCGATGCATGCAGGCTGCAAATACATACCACTGACACATTTCAATGTGAAATGCCTTCATGCAGGCAGGTGACTTTTAACGAGGATATTGCAGCATGTGTTTTCATTGGAGTCTCCTCCTCAGAAACCCATGACTTTGACACTCTGGAAGGGAATGTCTTTAAACCTCAGATTAGCACACCGTAGAACTTTAAAATCGGAATTTCAAATTTCCCCAAGAGGAAGGACCTATCTGGTATAGGAAAGTGGCAATTATCTTTAAAGAAAAGCTACTTGGATGAGTTTCCCCAAGGTGGATGTGAAATCCTCTGCACACCTTTCACAAGATCACACAGATCTTAAAGCATGATCATTAGCCACACTCTATCAAACCCAGGGCATTTGTTTTATTAATGAGAACATCTTGAGTTCTAGGTTTATAATGGAAGTGTGAGAGTGTGTGTGTGTGTGTGTGTGTGTAGTCTTTTTTCATTTATATTTATTAAAACCAGTTTAGGCTATCAAGAATTTTTTGAGAATGCTGAGTCTCCTTGTTACATCAGGAATCACTGGAACTTTGGCGAATGCTATGTAGTCTAAGGAAGGCCCTTCAAATGAAATGGCTAATACTGGAATGAGCACTGGATCTACAAAGAGATGGTTTGCAATAGAGAGCCTGGGACGTCTAGTTCTCTAAACTAGGTCCTCCTGATGGCTGCTCCTTTTTGCTCCAGCCTCCTTTTGAAGTGTTCTAACATATTTACTTTTCAGAAATTGTTGACACTAAAGTGTCTGAAGCTCATTCACATAAATGGAGATGAATCATTGAGCGGAAAGCAAATATCTGAGCTGCAGTAGAGATTTGGATCACATCTAATCCGACTCCTGTCTAAGTCGATGAAATGAAGCACAGTCCAAAGAAGTTGAATGCACAAGAGAATCCCTGAAAAGTCAGACATGCAGAAAGCATGTCCACTCCTTCTCTTTCCAGACTGTTTTTTGAATACTGTTTCCCTGCCCTGAGATGAAATCTTCCCAGCTGTTATCAGAGAGTAAAGAATAACATGAATGAAGAGTCTAATTTTCCAATCACTCAGAAGCTTAACATCTGCATTAGTCAGCTTGGGCTGCCCTAACTAAATGCCACAGACTGGGCAATTCAAACAACAGGAATGTATTTCTCATGGTTCTGGAAGCTGGGGGCTCTAAGATCTGGATGCCAACAGATTTCTGGGAGGAAGCAGGGTCTTCTCCCTGGCTTACAGACGGTCACCTCTCACTGTGTCGAGGGGAGAACACAGTATTTCTTTCTCCCTTTTCCTCTTCTTGTAAAGCTGCCAGTCCTATCAGATTAGGGCCCCACCCTAATGACCTCACTTAGCTTTAATTGCCTCCTGACGAGCTGTCTCCAAATGCAGCCACCCTAACAGGCCTTCGACGTAGGAGTCTGAAGGAGGAGCGAGGGACACCCGTCAGTCCTCAGCAGGAGCAGAAATTCCCTCTTGCCTAAGTCACAGCTGAAGCCAGTCTAATGCGGCTCTGGGAAGAGGTCAGCTTTCTGCAGCTTTATGCTATTATTCTTCCTGGCCTTTGTCCTCCATTCACAGAGCTGCTGCTCTCCTTTGTGATGTGGAGAGGAAACGGAGAATCAGAAGACAGACTGTAGCAGGTAGTTCTCTCTTAGCTATCCAGGCATTTGGGCAGATCTAAAAAAAAAAAAAAAAAAGCCATTTTTAGGGTTCCCTTGAGGGTTCTGTAGACACACCTGCAGGTACCAAACCGCTCCCTTGCTGAAGACCCTGGGGCACATGGCATCTCCTCTAGCTGACTGTGTGGACACCTCCCTCAGTTCCTGCTTCCAAGTGTCTCACAGCCACGCCTTGTTGTGTCATCATGCCCTCTAGTAAGCTTCTCGCTCAGACGCCCTTCCAGATAACTCCTATTCATCTTCCTTCTGGAGCCCATGCAATCGTCTGCCTTAGCCTGTGAGCAAGAAATCATCATCAAAGCTACAAGTTGCTATGTGCCAAACCCTGTTAAAGCACTCACATAATTCAACTCATTTCATTCTCGCAGTACCCATTCGAACTGTTTCTACTAAGCTGCAGAAAAGTTAGTTATTCAACCATGAACACCCAGTGCACACTGGAGGGAGGCAACATAGGAAATCAAGCAGCGGGGAAGAAGCATTTGTTCCAGCACTTAAGATGTCTACATTTCACATCGGAATATGTGCATTCAATCCCCAGCTCTGGTTACTCCAGCTTCCTGCCAGTACAACCCTAGCATGCAGAGATGATGGCTCATGTAATTGGGTCTCTGTCACACATGTGGGAAATCTGGATTGAGTTCCCAGCTCCTGGCTTTGGCCTTGGCCAAGCCCTACCTGTTGAGGGCACTTGGGAAGTAAACCAGCCCGTGGGAGTTCTGTGTGTGTGTGTGTGTGTGTGTGTGTGTATGTTTTCTCTCTGACTCTCAAATAAATTAAAAATAATAATACATTTAAGCGGCTGGCACTGTGGCACAGCAGGTAAAGCCTGCAGTGCCAGCATCCTATATGGGCACCAGTTGGAGTCCCACATGCTCCTCTTCCTATCCAGCTCTCTGCTGTGGCCTAGGAAATCAGTAGAAGATAGCCCAAATCTTTGGGCCCCTGCACCCACATGGGAGACCTGGAAGAAACTCCTGGCTCGTGGCTTCGGATCGGCGCAGCTCCGGCCGTTGTGGCCAACTGAGGAGTGAACCAGCAGATGGAAGACCGACCGACCTCTCTCAGCCTCTGCCTCTCTGTGGCTCTGCCTTTCAAATAAATCTTTTAAAAAAAGTAAGACAATTTAAAAAAATGAATTCAAGCCATAGAACCTCATAAGCCCTACTGCAAACCACGGCACATTGAGAGAACAACCATGTGTTTTTTCTCTCTGAGGCGGCCTCCTCAATCTGTCTTCAGAGGCAGCTCCAGTCTCAGTTACCTTTCCAGGTAGAAGTCAGGGACTCTCCCTTGTTTTTCCCATCCCATGGAGCGCATGCTGACTTCTGCAGGGATTTCATGGAAGTCTGACTTATTCAGTTTCTGTGGAGAGGATTACCTGTCCTTGCCCATGTGGAAAATAAGTAGAAGCCTAATATCTCTGAAGAAATTCTTTTTAATGAACTCTTACAAAGCCCATGTGCTGGTGTTGGGCTAAAGATGGAAGAACTGAAGGTTTTGAGATCCCTCACTTGTAATCCTATACTGATGACCTAGAACTTCCCATTGGAACATCAAGTACCAAGGACCAAATACCTGCTCCTTTCAGCTTTGAGGCCATAGCTGAAGCTGTCAAGAGAGGAAGCGTCCATTTTAATGTTCTACTTAGCTTATTACTGTCTGTTACTCAGCTAATTACTAAGCCAGGAAGAAAGCTGTCACCTAGTTAGAAACAAATTAATAAACCTCCAAGGAAGTCAAAGCTATGGGATAAAATGATAATGTCAATGGGTATATTTCTAATTTTCATCTAATTAACTATTCTATGCATACTTCAGAATATGGCAAAGCTTACCCAACTCCCATAATTCCAGGGATGAGTATATGAACTCAGTCCCATTGATCATCAAATTCCATCCCACCAGCTCCAGGGATGTACAAGTGACCCAGTTTAATTCAGTGAGTATTTCCTTCTATTTATCCCAGAACTATTAGAAAATAAATGCTTTATTTTTTTCTGGGCTTGTTAAACTGATTAAGTCTAATTGGTAGCCAATTTTGCCACCAATGGAGATAATCCATCTAATTATGAAGCCAAAACATAGGAAAACATGCCAAAAGAAGAAGAATCAGGATGGCACATCAGAAACCCTGATGGAGTTACATATGAAGCCAAAGCTCTGAAATTTTCAATTATACAAAATCAAAAAATTTATTGAGCAATCAACTTGCAACTGAATGGTCCTAATAGATTGTTTTCAACATTAATGGAAAATATAAAGAATTTTCACAGGGACCATCATGAGATATAGATTGTTCCTCCTAATACCCCTAAAATTATATGCCATATGCAGTTGATTCCACTGAACCTATGCCCTAGGCACTGTCAGTTCCCTAACCTCATCCCTTAAGAAATGTTATTTGTGCAGAACCATGGGTTTCCAACATCAAACACCTAGATCCTTTTCTTGAGGGCTTCTGCACATAGAATTCATTTGTGCTTATATGCTGGTGGACCAGAATTTCCTCCATTTTTTAAAGATTTATTTATTTATTTGAAAGTCAGACTTATAGAGAGGGAAAGGCAGAGGCAGAGAGAAAGACAGAGACAGAAGTCTTCCATCCACTGGTTCACTCCCCAAATGGCCACAACGACCAGGGCAAGGCCAGACAGAAGCCAGGAGCTTCCTCCAGATCTCTCACATGGGTACAGGGGCCCAAGAATTTGGGCCATCTTCCACTGCTTTTCCAGGTGCATTTGTAAAGAACTGGATAGGAAGTAGAGAAGCAGGGACAGAAACCAGAATACATATGGGAAGCCAGAGCTGCAGGTGAAGGCTTTATCTGCCATGCCACAGCACTGGACCACATTTCTAAATAGCTTCTATATGCTGGAAGGAGTCTTCAACTAATGACTGTGAAAAGTTGGTAGGTAAACACCCCAGTTCCCTCATACCTTATTTTCACTGACACACAACCAACCACAGTTCCCTATAGGATTGAGTCAATATAGCCACAAAGGGTAATTCAAAAAGTTCATGGAAAAATGGAATTAAAATTTTATTTTGATGCAAAGGAATTTTAATGCAGCCACAGATTTCCTTTTACTTAATCTTTCATTAGATGCCATTTTTCAGAAAGTATATGCAGCAATTCTATCCTTGCATCAATCATATTGCCATAATCTTCCCAGTCATATTTCTTCCCATTTTATTAGATGAAGGGAAAAAACATATACCCATCTGTTAGCAAATATATATATGTGCACACACATTTACACACACATCGTTCCTATGTCATTTAGATATAGGTTTTTCAAAAAGAAACTAGACCAGCAACTTTTAGTCACGCACAATTGCTCAGGTAATGTTTTGAAAATTTCTAATGTGTTCTTTTGCATCTTTGAAAAAAATAATCTTTGCCTTGAGTACATAACACGTGCTTAGGGAGAAATTATAAAGTCTTAACTGAAGAAACTCAGTAAAAGAACAAGCTAAGTGTGTCACTTAGGAGTTGACTTTGGCAGCTAGTAACAGAAAACAGAGTACAGTGACTGAAAATGTGGGGATTCTTTTTCCTTCATTAAAGGAAGTCCAGAATTGGGTCCTCCAGGATAGGGAGTATTAGCAAAGCCATTCTGGCCCCAGGATCCCTTTTTGTCTCCACTATCTTTAATGTCTGGCTTAAATTTTCAAAGTCAAAAGGTGGTTCATTCTTTACTTAGTGTAGAGTTAATCTTACGAGTATAAAGTAAAGTGAAAATAGATCACTGTAAAAATTCAGAGAGGGGATAGGAGAGGAAGGAGGTGGAAGGGTGGGAGTATGGGCTGGAGGGAAAGTGAGGTGGGAAGTGTCACTATGTTCCTAAGTCTATACACATGAAATACGTGAGATTTATATACCATAAATAAAATTTTAAAATAAACAAATGAAAAAGATTTTTTTAAAAAAGTGGTTCATAGAGAACAAACATCATGGTGGTTTTCCAGGTGAGGGGGAAAGAGTGAGGATCTTTTGGATTTTAATGTTCTTCTGATAACCAGAGCATGATACAAAAGTGAATGGCAAGATCTCTAAACCCTTGCTTAGCATGACTAATTGCAATACAATTCCTTTAGTTAATGCTCAATCTTTTGCAGAAGAAAATGCGCAGTTTCTTCTACAATTTATTTCTTCCTTTATTCTCCCCTTGAGGGGAAATATATAATCTCTGAAGGAAGAAGTGTGATGCTTGGGTGACTTGGTGTCCTTGGAAGGAGAGTGCAATCACCAGATATTTGTTGTGCCTTCACTGACACCCATGGTCTTCCATCCTTTGTCCCTGACTTCCTACCAGGTAGGTTTCTGGTCACCAGGGGTGAAGTTGGTAGCTATTGAGTGCATGATGCATTTTTTTTGTTGCAATAAAGCATACTATATCTTTGTCATATTGATTCAGTTTCCTCCCGGCTCTTGCCGGATATAGACCCATGCACCATCTCCACTAAATATAGCCTCTTACACAACAACCCATGCATCATCTGTGCTGTCAAGTCAGTGACCACACTACATGGCAAAGGAAAGAGGCTAGGAAGTGACCCTAGAAATCCCGGGTGTGTGACCATGCTATTCTGCCCTCATAAATGTGGCAGGCTGTCTCCATGTTGATTTGGGATACATTACATATAATCTCCTCCTTAAGTACCCAGAAGGGAAGTGAGAAAAAAAATGAAACAGTACACTGTGCTCAGCATTACTATCATTTATCAAGCATGCTGCCTTTCTCCAGGTCCAAGCTGGAAGAAGAAAATCTGGATATGGCATCTAACCTCCTAGAAATATTAGCATGGTTTCTGCTTATGCCTTTCTAAATACATGCACTCATAAGCTTAGCCCTAATAGACCAAAAGTATCCATCTGCTGAAGGAAGATTAGAATTTATTACAAAAGGAAACCATTTATTACGATGGGAATGAAAAGAGGAAAGAGATATTCCACTTCTGATATGTAAATAGAATAATGCAGTAGCAAAAGTGCATTGCAAGCCAGGATATTGTCTTGAAAAATGATCTCCTATACTTATTCATCTGTTTTCCTAACCCTTTTGCATTTCAATAACCAACATTGAAGGATTCTCAAAGTAGCAGAGCTTTCTCCCAGAGTAAATAAAATATCCCAGACTCAATTAAGATTTGAGAGGTGGTCAGGGTCATAAAAAAGGATGGGAGAGAAGGGAGATGACAGAAAGATAAAAAACAGGAAGAGAGAAAAGAGATATTGATTGGTAGAGAACAAGACTGTCAGAAATGTTTCCAAGTCTTGAGCCTTGATCATTCACACTAACCTGTGATCTTGTCCAGTGGAAGAAAGCTCTGAGTCATTGAGTTTCCATATAGCATAAACAGGACATTAAAATGGTTGAGAATTTGGTATGGTGTTTAGCAGATGAGATGGTTTTGGTGGCTCTATAGAAAGAGCTACAGAGTAGACCACCAGATGGAGCCCAAGTGAGCATTACAACCTGTCATTGAGGGGCCTGTAAACATCAGGCATGAGGTGAGCCCATCACCCATTGTTTTACTCCATACATAACCCTTACAAAATTGTTGGAGAAATCAGAGTGTGCTCCACCATACCCCAGCCACAAATAAGGAAGCAGTGAGAAAATACAAACAAATCACTGCTCCACAGGGGAGGGGTGAGAGGGGTGGAGAATGCTTCTCTATCTCTCCCCTCATCCCAGGCAGTTGGGGGAGAAAAACTAACTCAAACTGCATCTCTTTTTCCAGAGCAACTGATTATTAATTACCTAAAGAAATTATGTAAATTATCTCAATTAAACTTCAAACTAGATTATTTAGTATTTTCTTTCTACAACCCCTACTAGGTGGTGGTTGCCTTTGGCCGTCTGAATTACAGTAAGAATTAAGTTTTTAACCCCATTAAATTAGAATTTCCTCTCCTATATTAGACTCAAAATCCTATCTAATCATTTGTTCCCTCATTTTAATATTATGAAAAGAGAAACTTAAAAGGATATATTATATAATAAACAAACGTCATTCTGACTTTTAGAAATAGCCAGATCAGCTTCCGAATTTTCATTAGCTATACTGATGAGCTGAGCAAACAATGAGGAAAGCTTCATAGCTAGTTAAATATTGAACTTGAAGTCCACTAGGACAAATCCTCCCTGCTTTTCTCTGTCCTTCAAGCTTCCTCTTCCCTTACCCTATTTGTAATTCCTACCTGGTGGGCTATCTAAGCCTTTATTGGATGCATAGACAGCAGCCCACCCCATGATAAGTAAATACATGAGCTCACATAGGTCTCATCGTATCCTCTTCACTCTTTCTATTAAATACTTGCTCTGTTTTTGTCCCCACGTCCTTAAAATGGAGAGAAAGACCCTTGTATTCACTGGTTAGCAGCAACTCCACCACTTCTCCTCCCACCATTTTCTTCATCCTAAAGATTTGGTTGTTAGGACAGAGGGACAACATGTTGACTACCCAAGAACATTTGCAGCAAATTTGCCTAAAAGTTGGGTTGTGCATAGGCTTTTACTTTGTAGTCATAAGTGACTTTCCGTGAAGTCTATGTTTTTTCCCACTATTTCCATTCCCATGCTTTTCAACTGGGACTTGAGTAGTCACACATGTAGGTGAGGGCCAGCAAATGTGAGAAATCACCAAGCAACATTTTCCCAAAGGATCAATATACTTGAAGGTTTGAATAAAAATCATTATTCAATGTATATTAATTTACACTTCAACAGGACTTCTCAAAAAATTCATTCTTGAAGTGGGAGACTTCAAACTATAGTCCCAAATCATCCCACACCCTCCCTTTATGCCCCAGAGACACATGCTGTCTCCACCCACCATCAAACTTCTTCCTTACTCATTTCTTTTTTTTTTTTTTAATTTACTTATTTGAAAGGCAGAATTAGAGAGAGGGAGTGGGAGAGAGAGAGAAAGAGAAAGAGCTTCCATCTGCTGGTTCACTCCCCAAATGGCCACAATGGTGGGAGCTAGTCTGATCCAAAGCCACGAGCCAGGAGCCAGGAGCCTCTTCAGGGTCTCCCATGTGGGTGCTTCTGCTGCTTTTCCAAGCGCATTAGCAGAGAGCTGGATCAGAAGTGGAGCATCTGGGACTCGTACAGGTGCCCATATAGGGTGCTGGCATTGCAAGCAGCAGCTTAGCCCACCAATCCACAACGTCGGCCTCTAAACGTCCTCATTTCATAAGGTTTAGAAATTTTGGGTAAATCCATCTAAAACTCAAAAATAATCATATTTGGGTTGTGCCGCTGCTCACTTGGCTAATTCTGCACCTGCGGTGCAGGCACCCTGGGTTCTAGTTCCGGCTGGGGCACCGGATTCCGTCCCAGTTGCTCCTCTTCCAGTCCAGCTCTCTGCTGTATCCCTGGAGTGCAGTAGAGAATGGCCCAAGTGCTTGGCCCCTGCACCCGCATGGGAGACCAGGATGAAGCACCTGGATCCTGACTTCAGATCGGCACAGCGCACCAGCCGTAGCAGCCATTTGGGGGTGGGGGGACCAACGGAAGGAAGACCTTTCTCTCTGTCTCTCTCTGTCTCTCTTTCTCTCACTGACTAACTCTGTCAAAAAAAAAAATCATGTTTAAGAGTGCAGTGTCCCTATGGAAATTTCCATGTACAGTTCAGTAGTGAAGTAATTCAGAATATGAGGAACTGTTTGATTGTAGTGTGCATTCAAGATGATCTGACTTGTGTCTTCTTTGTTAATGGTTATTTAGTATTTTCATCTGCTTGAAAGGCAAGAGCCAGAGATAGGCAGCTCAGGAAATCCTTCATCTGCTCCCCAACTGCATACAACAGCCAGAACTGGCCCAGGCCTAAACCAGCAGTTGGGAACTCCATACAGGTCTCCCATGTGGGTGGCAGGGTCAAAGCACTTAAGCCATCATCATCTGTTACCTTCCAGATGCGTTATCAGGAAGCTGTATCAGAAGAAGGAAGCCAGGGCTCAAACTGGCACTCCAATGTGGGATTCCGTTGTACCAAGTGGTGGCTTAACCCACTATGCCACAATGCGTACCTCTGACATGCAGCTTCGTGACATGGATTCTCAGGGACAGAGTTCTTGAATGTTTGGATTTGAAGTATTAACATTAAATTTGAAATTATTTTATTATTTGGGCCTGGTAGTGTCTGTGTGTATCTTTTCTACTTCGGAGTAGTTTGTTTTGTAAGCTACTGGCTTGGTTAAAAAGCTTTGGAAACATGAGTACAGTTCCAGTCATAACATTTAGACCTTCGTTTCAATCCCATAATAGTTAGCTTAAGTAATGTCTAAATATTTCTTTAAGCCACAATATCCTATTTTCAGCAACAGACTGTAAATCATAATGGGCTGTATCTACTGCTTTCTGAGTTGGAGTAAGTTCCTGTTGCAACGCTTGTGAGTTCCTTTGAGACTTGTCAGCCTCACCAAGGTATAAAGCAAGACTGGCAAAGGAAGTACGTTTGAATCCCTGCTCTGATGGAATAGCTCAGAAAAAATTTTATACGTGCACTCTGTATCTGATTTAGTTCTGCATCGGCATTTGCTTTTCACTGAGCAGAATCACCTCTTTGGCTATTAAAAGGTCAACAATTATCTTTGAAATTGCATTTAAGGATGTGCAATTAAGGAGATGCTATTTCAGCTATCAGCATATAGTAACTCAACTAGCCATAGTTAAGAAAGTATAAATTCCAAAGACATTCAAAACATCTGGCTTTGGATGCTTCTCTCTTCCCGTAATTGATGTGTTCGCTGCTCATGGGTGAGAGCACATACAGCACATTTTAGTGACATCTGTTTCAAGTTAGGGTTAATTGATTTCCATTTGTGTGTGTGCCTTTTTTCCCCCAAAACATACTGGAAGATAGAAATCAGGAGAAAAAATAATCGCTTATAGACAACACTTTGTTATTAAAAGAGAAATAGTCAATTAATTTAAACTTTGGAATCTTTCACTGCACTATGAGCCAGCTGTGAAAATTGTCTCTGAACTCACAACTAAGACATTGAGTAATTAGTATGACCTAATCACTGTGCTTACTAAATTACAATAATTATCTTTATTAATCACAACTACCACCACCCTCAGGGTTAGCTTCACCAGTCACCTGATTCTCCAGCTAAAGAAGCAAATGTAAACATAGAGATGGATAGTAACTTGCCCCAGGGCACAACTCGAACAAAAGGAACAGCTGGGATTCCATCTAAGTAGTTTGACACCAAAGTCTACATTGTATACTAATGGGCTATAAAATGACACAGTGACCAAGCTGTCCTGTGACACTAATGGTATTGTATGCAGTCTTATATGCTGTACTTTCAGAATAAGGAAAAACTTCACAGAACTGGCCATTTCACAGCCTATCACAACTCTACAAGTAATTGGGACTAATTTTTATTCTAGTAGTCTCTATGACTGTTTACATATCTCCAAACCTCTCGGAATCTGCTTTTCCTATGGCGAATTGGTTAAATCTGCCTGACATATCTAGGAGGATTGTTACAAAGATCCAGAGTTAAACAGTACTGAGCTGTTTTGCATAATTTCCCTAAGTGTTGTCAAAAACTTTTTTCCCCAAAAATGATAACAGACGTTCTGAATGAAGAGAATTCCCAGTTCAAGTTGTCCAGGAAGCTCTATGTGTTGCTGGAACTATTGCTTATATAAAGACCATGTGTCTCCAGTGCCTTTCTGGTAATGGTACCCATGCTGTTGGGCCCTTGCTTTTCCTCTCACTCCACATTGAGTTAGAGAACTGCTTCTCAGTGAGGACAATGGTGAGTCATTGACCTTATCTCTTGAAACATTTTACACTACTGCAAGAACTGTGACATAGCAAGGTCTAAGGTCATGAGCTAAGAGCTGCTGGTGGCTATGGCTTACCACATGGTAGAATCATCCAACAGAAGAGATAACACTATTGAACTCACCCTGCTTGTGCTGCTTTGACTCTGAGCTCTGTTTAAGAGATTAACCATGAGAAATATTATAAAATAATAGCAGATTTCAATGAAGCATGGTTTGCAGAGTCAGACTACAAAGGATATTTTTGTTTTTATCATTTGATCCATAATCATTAGTCACAAAAAATGCCACTTACATACCAGAAAATACTAAATAGGAAAATCACTTGACTGAAACTACTTTTTGAAGATTTTAAAGAGAGAAATAAAGCCTTAATAGACATTGAAAGAGTGTACTACATAATATTTTAAATTTTGATATTCTGAGGGTATTTTTCCCAAATATTTATTCTATTGATTCTCACAGCAAGATTCTCAGCCAATCATTAATAGGTGAGTATCAACTTCATTTTATGAATATATGAGAGCCCAATTAAATGCTCAAAACTGTAAATTTTCTCAAAACCAGTTTCTTGTTGATTGATTTTTCAGCTTTCATACTTGATGATTTTGTCTCAGTGTACCAATGAATCAAAACATTTTAGATTTACTGCATAACAAATATTTCATTAGGCTAGAACACACAGAGAGAGACAGAGAAAAGTGTACATTTTCAAAATGTAAATGATCCTCTAAAGGCAAACCCATAGCAGCTTAAACCTGCAATGACGTTATCTTACATATTAAGGCATTTCCAAAAATGCAGATATTTAGAATTATAGAGTTCCAACTTATGCCCAACTTGATTGTCATAGAGTATCCTATATATCAAATTGTGGAAATCTTAACTGGCTGTGTCTGCACATTTCACAGTCAATATAGAAATGAAGGCTGTGTCTTCTGGTATTAATACACAGTCACATACTCAGGAGAAGCCATGAGTCTCCAGAATTGGTTATATATCTCTTAGCTTTCTTTCAATGAAAGCAAAAGAGAATGTTGCTCAAAGTTGTTTAAGACGTAAGACAGTTGACTGCCTCATATATCGAAAAGGATTTTATCATTGACTCAGGGAATGATCATCTTTTCTGACCATCTCTATAACTCTGCTTTCTGGTTTCTCTCTTGCATATAATTACAGGTTGGCTGCAGCAGCTGCAAATATCACATCCTCAAAAGGGGGTAACAATACAAAGGCCATGTCTTTCCCTTGTGCCTCTTATTAAGTGCTAAAAATTTTTCTTTCAGCAGGCTTTCTCTTGTATCTCATTGGTTAGAACTATATCTTGTAGTACACATGGGAGAGAGCAGAGGCGAGGGACAGCAGTGTTGAACACATGTACCCAGAAACTAATATTTTCTACAAAGTGAAATGAACAATAGGTGAAATAAAATATAAATTTAAAGTAGTCTCAGAGGAAAATTAAAATAACAATTACTTTAAAATTGTCAATAGTAAATAATATTGTGCATTATACTATCATTAGAAATTATATGGAGAGACCATTGGTGCAATTAGAAAGTAAAAGGAAAAACATACTTAAGAAACATTGTACAAAGGCTAAATTACATGAGAAATGAGCTATGTAATATCACAATTTTGTCCATATTCTGTTTTATTTATTTTATTTTTCCCAAAGAAATCTTTTATTTAATTAATACAAATTTCATAAGTACAACTTTAGGAATATAGCTATTCTTCCCAGAATACCCATCCTTGCACCTACATTCTCACCCCTTCCCCTCCTCCCTCTCCCCTTGCCAGTCCCACTCTCCAATAAGATTCATTTTCAGTTAGCTTTGTACATAGACGACCAACTCTATACTAAGTAAAGATTTCAACAATTCGCACAAACACACAGACACACACACAAACTGAGAACAAGTTTTACAGTTAATTCTGATAATACAACTCACTGAGGACAGAGGTCTTGCATGGGAAGTTAGTGCACAGTGACTCCTGTTAATTTAACAATTAACACTCTTACGTATGACATCAGTGATCATTTGAGGCTCTGGACAGGAGCTGTCTAGGCTATGGAAGCCTTTTGAGTCCACAAAATCAGTATTTAGACAAGGCCATAAGCAAAGTGGAAAAGTACATCTTTCTTTCACTCCTGGGGTGAGGTGAAACTTCATTGTGGTTTTGATTTGCATTTCCCTGACGGCTACCGATCTGAGCATTTCTTCATGTGTCTTTTGGCCATTTGGATTTCTTCTTTTGAAAAATGTCTGTTTAAGCCCTTTGTCCATTTCTTTTTTTTTTTCCCATTTCTTAACTGGGTTGTTTGTCTTGCTACCATGGAGTTTCTTGATCTCTTTATATATTCTGATTATTAATCTTTTATCAGTTGCATAATTTGCAAATAATTTCTCCCATTCTGTTGGTTGGCTTTTTACTTTCCTGACTGCTTCTTTTGTAGTACAGAAACTTCTCAATTTGATGTAATCCCATTTGTTAATTTTGGCTTTGATTGCCTGTGCCTCTAGACTCTTTTCTAAGAAGTCTTTGCCTGTGCCAATGTATTGCAGGGTTTCCCCAATGTTCTCTAATAATTTGATGGTCTCGGGTCGTAGACTTAGGTCTTTAATCCACGTTGAGTGGATTTTTGTGTAAGGTGTAAGGTAGGGGTCTTGCTTCATACTGCTGCATATGGAAATCTGGTTTTCCTAGCACCATTTGTTGAAGAGACTGTCTTTGATCCAGGGATTGGTTTTAGCTCCTTGGCCAGATATAAGTTGGCTGTAGATGCTTGGATTGATTTCTGCCATTCTATTCTGTTCCACTGGTCTATCCATCTGCTTTTGTACCAGTACCAGGCTGTTTTGATTATAACTGTCTTGTAGCATGTCTTGAAATTTGGTATTGTGATGATTTCCGCTGTTTTTGTTGTATAAGATTGCTTTAGCTATTCGAGGTCTCCTGTGTTTCCATATGAATGTCAGCCTCATTTTTTCTATATCTGAGAAAAATGTCCTTGGTATTTTCATTGGTATCTAATTGAATCTGTAAATTGCTTTCAGAAGAATGGACATTGTAGCCGACACCGCGGCTCACTAGGCTAATCCTCCGCGTTGTGGCGCCGGCACACCGGGTTCTAGTCCCGGTCAGGGCGCCGGATTCTGTCCCGGTTGCCCCTCTTCCAGGCCAGCTCTCTGCTGTGGCCAGGAGTGCAGTGGAGGATGGCCCAAGTGCTTGGGCCCTGCACCCCATGGGAAACCAAGATAAGTACCTGGCTCCTGCCATCAAACGAGCGCGGTGCACCGGCCGCAGCGCGCCAGCCGTGGTGGCCATTGGAGGGTGAACCAACAGCAAAGGAAGACCTTTCTCTCTGTCTCTCTCTCTCACTGTCCACTCTGCCTGTCAAAAAATAAAAAAAAAAAAAAAAGAATGGACATTGTAATGATATTGATTCTTCCAATCCATGAATATGGAAGATTTTTCCATTTTTTTGTGTCTTATTCTATTTCTTTCTTTAATGTTTTGTAATTCTCATCATGGAGATCTTTGACGTCCTTGGTGAAATTTGTTCCAAGGTATATGACTTTTTTTGTAGCTATTGTGAATGGGATTGATCTTAGAAATCCATTCTCAGCCTCGGCATTGTCTGTGTATACCAAAACTCTTGTTGTTTGTGTATTGGCTTTATATCCTGCTACTGTTAGTTCTCCCCACCAGAGTCAAGAGTCTCTACTCAGCTGGTTGCTGGGCACAGTCACCAGCTAGAGCAGCTGTTAACATATGTCCAAAACGGCACCCACTCTATTAGCTTGTTACAGGACGTCATTGCAGGTTGATAGGTGAGAGAGAAACAAGCCCCTCCTTTTTTTTCCTCCTCTAGTTTGGCATGTACACTATTCCCCATGTTGCTCCAGGCCAGATTCCCTCTAGGCTCTTCCTGCAGCGTTATTGCCAGCGGCCTGGGCTGCTGCAGTCTGGTCCCACCTCACTCTCCAATGCTGGTACAGAAGCTCTAAGCTTCTAGGGGCCTGAGTTGTGGGCTTCCATGCCCTCCACGTGGTTTCACTGTGTCCCTCTAATTTGCATAGAGTTTCCTCTGCTGTTTTCTCCCTAACTCTTCCCTGAGATTGCACTCTCGCCATTTTTTTAAAACTATCTTTCCCTAGACTAGAGCAATAAGTTCCCTCCCTGCTCCGTCATCAATATTCTTCTGTTCTTCTCTTTGAAAAGGTTCTCCAATGGACATCTACACAATATCCTTAGAATCACAGGTCAAGTTTTGTACTGCAGTTAATTTAGTCACTTTCTGGATGGCTAGGTGTGTTTGCGTGTGCATGTGTATGTCTGTGTTGGTATGAATTATGCATATATATGATACATATATATGTATATATATGTGTGAGTACAGATTACTTTTCTTAAAGAACTCTTATCAGTTCTGCAAATGGAAGAAAGCAGAGCCCCATCTAGATTGATTCTGTTTATGAAACACATTCTTTACAAGATGTCTTTTATACACACCTGTGAAATATTTATCTTTCTGTAAATGAATGTGTTGGCACTCTGCCCCACAGAATTTTATAAATATAAAATCTACATGAAGAAATCCTTTCTAATCCTTTTTCATTAAATCAGATGTTTCCAGGATATCACAAAGAAACATTTGTTCCAGGCTCTAATTGTGCTTCCCCACTCCCATCTAAATCCTGTATTTGGGGGATGAAAGCTAAAAATGAGTGCCTCCTTTCAGATGTTAGAGCAAAATCCGGACACTTCAGAGAGCAATTCGCCCCAAGGATGAGGATGCGGTTCACCGTGAACAGAGGGCATCAAAGCAAGCCTTGTGGTGTTTGTGCTCTTCTCACACTCTGCCTCCCTCTGTCCCTCAAGCTACAGATATCTTTGCCTCTCAACAGAGAATGTTCAGCTTTCCACCTCTCTCTGCCAATACACATGGCTATATTCTCATACGTGCTTAGAACTTCCGGGCTTGGTATACATCACCTATCTTTTCAAACTGCCTTTCACAGGCTTGATGGTTACTGAAATATCAAGGCTGTGAAGATAAAGATAACTGTGATATAATTTCAGAGAAAAATCTTCTGCATGTTCTTTCATTGCTCATTTAGTAAGCATTTATTATCTACCAGTAACTGTAGATAATGCTATCAAGAATGGGTGGCCTGTGTACTCGAAGAGCTTTTAGCTAGAAAGGAACAGAGTGGGGAAAAAGAATTAAGGAAAGTAAGATTGAGTGGTACCATTAAAGACATGCAAGGAGAATTCTCCCTGAGGGCTTCAGGGGAAAAGGAATGGTCATTTTCTCATAAGTAATATGGATGTACGACATCACACCATCACAAAATGAAAGCACTCTCCTAGCCGTGGAAAACTCAATTTCTTTAAATAATCACTAAGTACATTTAACTAGATTTACTCAGTCGTATTTCAGTGTATAAGTTTAAATTTCAACTTCTTTCAAAGTAGTAAGTTTAGTCACTAATCTTACCATCACGTAGAAGCTCCTCTGAAAGATGATACAATATTGTGGTTGTCATCAATGGAAAGAGTACTGTGTCACCACTTGTTTAACAAAGAGAGACAACCCAGGCCCAAGTTCAGTGCAAGACTGAGGTTACCACTGAGATCCCTTCAGGGCTTTCGTGAAGAGACTGAAATCTGTCCGAGTACCCCATACCAACAGGCAATGAATTGAAAGGTATGTTGTTTAGGGTACTATTTATTCTGCAGGCACTTTTTTGACTCACTGATACAAGAAACTAAAAACTCCTCTTGAGCTAAGGTAGTTTAAGTTTTCATCCACACTAAGGAGGCCATAATCCACAGATCATGGAGCAAACAGATAATGAGCTTAGCTGTCATAGCAAAGCTTAGCAAGAGAATGTTGATTGTAGTTTGGTGAACTGGTGAATGAGCTTTAAAAATCTCTTTGAATTCCTAAAGGGGTTTCCCAAGTCTTGAAAGAGCAACTCAGTCAGTAAGTTGTATTATTTGTCCCAGGTTCTCACAAATATTCCTGACACTGCACTTGTCAAGACTAAGAGGTGAACTAGTTCTTTCAGGCCCCTTAAGCCACAAAGCTTCAGTACTACAAGATCCAATTCATTCGTTCTCCGCCAGGCACAGATAGAATGTGTTTAATCCTTCTAACTGAAGGTCTTTACTGTGTCTGCTTTCTCAGCAAACTCCTGTAAGCTCCTCAACAGCGACCTGAATGAGATATTTCTCCACATTGATACTTCTCATTCACACTTCTGATATGTAGCAGGTAGCAGAGAATTCACAAAATGCAAAGAGATAAAATGACTAGTAAACAAAGCCCTGGACTTCTACTTATTCACTTCTGAGTGTTGATTTGATTTGATTTGTCACAATCACAAAAAATCAGCCTCTGCTGAGAGGGATTCGTGAAAAAGAGTAAGTCACCAGTGGGCAAGTCATAGAGTTCAATATATCATTTAAGAAAAAGTACACTTGAGGACTGAGGACTTTTCTCCAGAAGGAACTTTCCTTAGCCCATTATCACATAACAACTGAGACTCATACAGTATACTTCAATTAATGTAGACCCCAGAAGAAGAAAAATGTTCTGCACACTATTCCAGTTAGAGTACCCTTGTTCCTCAAATCATGCATTCAATAAGCAAGTTTGTATTCATTCAAGGTTTGGGCACATGATTTTGGAGGCCTAGTGCAAAATGAAAAGGCAGGGCCTTTTCCTCAAAAACTATTAAGAAATACAAGGCAGAGCCAAGACAGCATTAAATCAAGAGTGTACCCCCTCCTTAATTATAGGGCCCTATGTACTTGTTTGTGCAAGTCCGACTCTCAGGAAGCTGGCTGTGTATTCACTACTTAAGGTGGCAAAATTGAATGTGAACTGGTTCTTTCCTTCACGGACTTAAAGTCTAGTATGGGAGCTAAGTCATGTCCAAAACCTGTAAGTCAAGGGTTCTAATCTCACCAACAACAGTCAATATTCAAGTTAGAGGGAAGAATTAAGGAGGAGCACAGCCTAGTTGACTGCCCAAGAAGGGTATTCTATTCAAGGTATTCTATTTCTTCTCTCACTCCATGTAATAGACACCAAGTTCTCCAGGGCATTTCAAATGCTACTCCTTCTGACTAAGCAGATTTCCAGCTAATCTTTGCTTGGCTGATCCTCCCCATTCTTCAGCTCTCACAGTATTACTCACTGAGAGATCCCAAAATTTAAATTGTATTTCCCTGCTTTTTTTTTACTGCTCTCCAGATCTTGCCTTCCAAATGTTTCACATAAAACTTTGATTTTATATTTAATTTCATGATTTTGCTTTTGTTCACTGTAAGCTCCATGAGTGTAAGATCCTCTGCTCCTCACTTGTACTCACCAGCATTTCCCACTTCTTAGCTTAGTGCTAGACCCAGGGAGGCATTTATGGGCATTTGTTAAATAAATAGGCACCAAATAAAATTCTGACACAGGTGGACAGAAGAGGAAAAAAAAATGAAAAAGGAAAAATATGTAAATATTGTAAGAACATTGATTGAACAAGCCTACAAATTATTATTGGAAAATAGTAAAGAACCCAATTTGTTTGGAAAGTGAGCTTAGACTTATGCTAGGAATTAAAAGGAATGAAAGCGTTCAGGGAGGAGGGAGACATAGCATAGAAATTCCTGAAACTGTAAACGAGGAGTTTCTATATAACTCATTAGACTATAGAGAAAGTAGTTATTGTATTTTTTCTTTTTTTTTTTTTTGCTTTGTTTTTGACCAGGAAAGCAAGTTTTATTTAAAGTAAAAGTTCACACTTAAGGAATAAATGCAGGCAAGCTCACAAGTTAACCCAGTAACTATTTTTTAAAGCAAAACGTAAGAAAATACAAATAAAAGAAGTACTTCTGAGCAATTCAGGGTTCAGGTGGGTGGACATTATGGGAGGGGATCATTGTCTAGGGAGCAGATTTAAAGAAAGCTAAGGCACGTACTTGAGCAGAGGGAGAGGGTTTGGGGAGGAAGTATGGGAACAAAGGTGACAACAAGACACATGCCTGAAATTTTGACAATGAATGATTGAATGTAATCATCTAACTTGTTGATCTTGCAAAGCATGTTTTAAAAGAACCTTCCTCTTTTTTTCTAACCTGCTGTTGAATTAATAGAGAAATTATTAACTACAATACATTTGCCTAAACAGGAACTTAAGTTGAGAAACATGCCTAAGTCCAGTCTGCAGTAACCACGCGCAGTTTCATTTTCAGTCATGTTAACTCACAGCACTGCAAAAGGAGACTAAATCTTCAATACTATTCCTTCTTTCAGAGTGATTTTTTTAATGCATTATGGAAAAGAATGCCATCTACTGAAGTTCAGATTACAGAGGCACTGTGGATATTCTGAAAAGGAAGAATTTAAGTAGAAAAGAAAATCTTCTGAGAAAACTTAAGACCTGACAAAAAATTACAAAAATAAAATATGTCCATCTTCAGAAAAGGCTGTTTATGTAAATTAGGTCTATGAAACAGAAACCAGCTAAAAATATTTATTTATTCAATCAGGGTATACCAGGTCTATTTATTAAATTGCTTTTTGGTGTTGATGTAAGGAAAAGTGAAACCAGTACTGCAGAAGACAAAATCCTGGGTTAATGTAGGAAAGAAATTATTTCTGTGCCTTTTCCGTGATGGGCTGGTCATTTCACATCTTGACATTTTGCTATGGAATTTGCCATGTGAAGCTGGGCAATAGCAAAAAGATTGATGGAACTTAATGATTACAACACATACTTTAAAACTCAACGCCTTCCATTGCTGAGTTTATGACTCAGATGTAATTCCTAACAGGGTTTTTTGTTGTTGATGTTGCTGTTCGGTTTTTAAACTCCTACTAGTTAATCTATCATGATGAATCATAACCTGCTTCAGGTCCTTCAATCATTTTGAAACTTTTCTCAAACTACCCAAATTATTGATTTATGTGAGCAATGATTCACAATTTCAACATGTATTGTCTGTAATGTACCAAGAACTATGCTGAGTACCAATGGTAAAAATTATATGATACACCCTCAAAATAATTTTCAGTACTCTGTCCTCTCCTTTGATAATTATTCAGAAGAATGTTATTAAATGTATAATCTTACTATGTAAAGTGTTAGTGATACACAAATATTTTATTTCTCACATCAAACAGATTATGGATTCTATTCCTGAGATTTGATTAAAGGAAAATATGTGAAAGAGACGATGTAAACAACATTCATAGATATATTTTCCTATCTCCAGAGGGAAAAGATTGGGTTTACTGCAAGCTAATAAGGAGAGAAATGAGGATAAACACCATTTGGCAGAGATTTTCTGTATTTATTCAGAGTGGTTTCATCTCATTCAGTTTTTATATTTAACTTTTCTTAAATAGAAAAAACCTTTGTACCATGGTTTCTAAGTCTTTCATCTTTTCTGATAAAAGAATTGAGTCACAGAGATATATGATCTATTTGATCTTAGAAAAAAATATCCAGGCTTAGATAAATTAGAATTGTGAACACTCAAAATACAAACTTTAGATGTAGGCATTTGGCACAGGAATAAGGGTGCCACTTGGGCTGCCCACAGCTCATACTGGAGTGCCTGGTTGGAGGCCTGACTCCTCCACTTCCAACTAAGCTCAAATGCACACCCTGGTAGGCAGCATGCAACGGCTCAAGTACTAAAGTTCCTGCCACACTTGTGAGAGACCTGAATTATGTTCTGGGCTCCTGGCTTCTGCTTGGCCCAGTCTTGGCTGTTGCAGGCATCTGGGGAGTAGACCAATGGATAGAACTCTCTCTGTCTGTCTCTCTATCTCTTCCTGTCTTGCAAATAAAATAAAGATTAATAAAGTTTAAAAAAGAAATTTTAAGTTGCATCAACATCAATGGCAGCACCATCAAGCTTTACATAGAGTAAAAGTTAGTTTCTGACTGCCAAATCCACACTTGGACTACTATTTCCTAAATCTTGAAGAAGCAGATAGTGCACAATCAGTAACATCAGTGGTTTCTGTAACACATAAAGAAATGTGGACAAGAACCAATGTTGAATGGTACAGAGCAATGTCTATAAATATATATCTAAAGAAAACTTCAATCTCATTTTCTATTTTATAAGCATATTCATATTTATTGTAAATAGACAATTCATGTTAAAAACTGAAGAAGTTTGGGGCTGGCGCTGTAGCATAGCAGGTAAAGCTGCTGCCTGTGGTGCCAGCCTCCCATATGGGTGCCAGTTGTAGTCCCGGCTGCTCCACTTCTGATCCAGCTCTTTGCTGTGGCCTGGGATAGCAGGACAAGATGGCCCAAGTCCTTGAGCCCCTACACTCATGTGGGAGACCTGGAAGAAGCTCCTGGCTCCTGGCCTAGCTGAAGCCATTGCAGCCATTTGAGGAGTGAACCAGCAGAAGGAAGACCTCTCTCTCCCTCTGCCTCCACCTCTCTGTGTAACTATGCCTTTCAAATAAATAAATGAATCTTTAAAAAATTGAAGAACTTCAGGTACCATTTTGTATTTATGTTGGTATTACAAATAGCTGGAGGAGATAAAAATGGTTCTGTAAACCAAGAAGTTGCTGACATCAGATATGCCTATGTGACTTAGGCATGCCTCTTGTCAATGCATTTATGTACTGTTTCAATCTTTGTTACTTTAAGAATGTGGCTTTGGGATTTTTCTAGTTTTTTTGTTGTTGTTGTTTTTGTTGATTTTTACTTTTTAGTTTTTAATCTGCAAGGTAAGTCACAGCTTCCTGACTAAAGAGAAAATTAAGATGTTAATGTTCAAATAGCATACCAAAGGTAAACACTCTGCTCACCTCCCTAAAAGCCTTATGGGTGTGATAAACAGGGAATGAAGGAAAAGGAAGGCCAGAAAGGCATGAAACCATGCTTGGCATGTCACCTTGTGAGATTGTGCAAAAATGAACACTCTTCAGAGCGACTCACCTGAGACACTACAGGATTACTGAAAATGCCCTGAGGGAAGTGATGACGTCACAGGAAGCAGCCACCAGAAACTGGACTTGCTAGGGCTCTGCGGTGGGTTATTGTCAAGAAAGCAGAGTGTTTGCTAGCATGGATTTGCCTGTAACTACAGCAGGGATTCTTACAATTTAGTGAGTATTCTAGATGATGGAAAAGATTTCTGAGTCTCATGTACACAGTTTCTGATTCAAAAGGTACCAGGTAAGTCAGGCCCAAGAGCTTCTAACAAGTCTCTAAGTGTTGCTGGCAGTGCTGATGAAATCACCAAAAGAGGGCTTTGAACTGAATCAGGAGCCATGTAAAGAATGGAGGAGCTTGGAAGAGAGAGGGGTAAGTACGCTCTGCCTGAAGCATTCAAGTTGAAAACAATAACAACAAAATAAAACGCAGTTCTAGCCAAAGTTAAGAGATATGAGCCTGTTGTGGATATTGTGACACAGCAGGTTAAAGTGCTGCACAGGACACCCCTGCTCCATATTGAAGTGCCAGTTCGAGTCCCTGCTATTCCAATTCCCTCCAGCTCCCTACTAATCTACCTGGGAGACCAGGATGGACTTCCTGGCTCCAGGTACAGCCTAGCACAGCTTCAGCTGTTGCAACCATTTTGGGAGTGAACCAGCAGATGGGAGATCTGAATCTCTTTCTCTTTCTCTGACACTCTGCCTTTCAAATAATAAATGAGTAAGTGTTTATTAAAAATAAAAATCCATGGGGCCAGTGCTGTGGCCCAGTAGATGAAGCCTCTGCCTGCAGTGTCTGCATCCCACATGGGCACCAGTTCCTGTCCTGGCTGCTCCTCTTCCGAAACAGATCTCTGCTATGGCCTGGGAAAGGAGTGGAAGATGGCCCAAGTGCTTGGACCCCTGCATCCACGTGGGAGGCACAGAAGAAGTTCCTGGCTTCTGGCTTTGGATCGGCCCAGCCAATTGGGGAATGAACCAGAGAATGGAAGCCCTCTCTCCGTCTCTCCCTCTCTGTCTGTAACTCTGCCTCTCAGATAAATAAATAATTCATGAGCCAGATTTATACTGTTTCTTGAACTTCAAAATTATTTAAGCTCTTTTTATATACTATGGAGATTTCACATACTCCAAATACAAACTTCATTAAATTCAGTTACTAGATTTCAATTTTTGAAAAACTGAGGTTTGTGGAGAAAGGAAATCTAATGAAAAAATCCAGTTTAAAAAAACTCATAAAGAGGAGTTTTTATAAAATAATTACACATTTAGAAATCTAAGGGGAGCCAGCGCTGCGGCTCACTAGGCTAATCCTCCGCCTTGCGGCTCCAGCACACCAGGTTCTAGTCCCGGTCGGGGTGCCAGATTCTGTCCCTGTTGCCCCTCTTCCAGGCCAGCTCTCTGCTGTGGCCAGGGAGTGCAGTGGAGGATGGCCCAAGTCCTTGGGCCCTGCACCCCATGGGAGACCAGGGTAAGTACCTGGCTCCTGCCATCGGATCAGCGCGGTGCGCCGGCCGCAGCGCGCCAGCGGTTGTGGCCGTTGGAGGGTGAACCAACGGCAAAGGAAGACCTTTCTCTCTGTCTCTCTCTCTCACTGTCCACTCTGCCTGTAAAAAAAAAAAAAAAAAAAAAAGAAATCTAAGGGGTATATGACCACTTGGTATTGCAAACTCAGGAGTAACTAATTAAGATCCTGGGGAATGAGCGCTCATCATAATAGATATCCACGGGATGACACTCAAAGAAGATGGAACCAGCGCTGAGTGTGAATTTGCCATGATCTGGGAACTCTTCTAGGTACACTTTGACTGTTTTTCTCATTTACTCTCATAATTGCACTGTCAGATGTTATAATTAAAACACTTTACAAATGAGGAATCCAAGACTTCAGGTAATAGAGAAGTTTGCCTGAGGCCCTGTAACCAGTAAACGTGGAACTGGGGAATTGTATAGCAGCCTGTCTTGCCCAAGTGACCATTTTGTCTTGTCATTTATTACTGGCTTTCCTTCAGCTAGACAATTGAGAACTTGAGATCTGTCCCTACTTCTGGGGGAAAAAGAATTGATAAATTCACCTTTTCTTAAAGTCCACTAGCACAATCATTACCGCCCTAAGGACAGATTGCACTTTTAATTATTTCATCAAATACTCTGGAGAAAGTGAAGTAAAACTCAATGAGCAAAAGTTTTAGAGACCAAATAACCAAGATTTAAATCCTGGTTTCATTACTACTCTTTATTCTTTTCCATGTAACACACTGGAGTGAAACCAATTATAGGCAATTAATAAAAGAATAAACAAATGTATGTGATACAACTTTAATGATAAAATGAAATATTCAGGCATGACTCTTGCCACTTACAAATGTTGCAAAAGCTATGATTTCCTTCTACCTTTCTTCAAATTAAAAGCTGAAAACTCAAAAAAATGTTTTTTCTACTTATTAGCAACCCTCTTGTTTTTCTCAGCAGTCTCTTAAGTTTTTTTACTCTTGTTTCCTGTTCCACTGGTCTTTTCCGCTTTGCAATGCTTCTAATCTTTACTGAGCAAAATGTCTTTTGTCTCATTGCCTCCATTATAAAATATACTGGCCCACATCCTAACATTCTCTAGAGAAAAGATGCTACTGAGTGCAACCAGTACTTACACTGAGCTTAAGCAGTTTGAAATTGCACATGCATCACCATATTCACAATAGAGTATTTTATGTTTACATTTCCTTGACATGCTTTACTCTTTTATGATTGTAAAATTATTAAAAAATTATAAAAAGTTCATTGTAGAAAATACTAAGTATCAAGACACTTATTTAAAAAAATAAAAGAAAAGCCTTCAAAAATCCTGTTACCCAGGGAAAAAAATCCACCTGTGATTTATTTGGGGTGTTGCTTCACTGTGTGTGAGTGGGGGATGGTTTCATAATTGGGTTGTAAGGGTTTATTTCATAAGGAATTATACCATATTATTTTTCTGCTGTCATTCAAAAATAAATTAAAAACACAGCTTTAATATTTGCTTAAGATTTCATATCTGTGCTTTTTAAATTTTTTTGTTTGTAATCCCACCTCCCCAAGGAAAAAGGCACAAAGTAAATATCTTCTTAGGTTGCTATTGCTTGAAAAATAAGACTAATGAGAAAAGATGGCTATGGTTATGATGTATATTCAATGTCATAATTGCTTACTTAACAAATTTGGAAAAAGTATATAGCTGTGACTTTGACTGTGGGGAGCAACTCAGACTAGACTAAGTTACTGGAATTAAGACTTATTCTATGCATCTGCTCTCCCACAATATGGTGCTGAAAGGGAGTAAACAACTTCTACACAGCTGCCTCTTGCCAGTTTGACTGATGAGCTGCAGGAGCTGATCCTGCTCCTGATTGGAGGAGAGCAGCGTGCTCAGCGTGTGGGCAGCAGAGTTGGGATTGGTGGAAGAGGACTATAAAGGAGGAGAGAGACAACATGCACCAGGAACATCTAAGGGGAACATCCGGATAACATCTGAGCAGCCCCCAAGAGAGCCGGCCGGCGGTGTGCCGCTCCCCCGCGGAAATGGGGAAAGTGGCAGGGGGAGCCGCCCTTCCACGGAGGTGGAAGGATCGGCAGCCAACCCAGGAAGAACCAGCAGCAAACCCTGGAAGGGCCGAGCATCAAAAGAACAGCGCAGGGTCCTGTGTCGTTCCTCCGCGAAGAGGGGGAGCGACATTTGACAACAGCAAAATTAATTAATTAGCTATCACTAAGTGACTCAGGAATGGTTAATAATGTGTACTAATATTCTGAAAATTGTATACCATGTTTTTCTATTTTGGGGAAGGCAACTGTATTCTATAAATATTTGGTGAGCCAATTGAGAAATTAAAAAGTATTTTGTATCTCTATATTTTTGTCAAGGTGATACAAAAAGATTTCAAGAAGGGAAACACTGGTTCCTAACCCTACACAAATACATACAATAGATGGATAGAGGTTATATAGTCATGGAGATAAGAAAACTTCAGATTATGACTCTAAGTCATAATTATTTTACTAGTCTATATTCCAGTTGCTCTATCAACTCTCATTTATAGCTATCATATGAATCCAAGCAATTTTTGTATTTTGGTGACCCTCAGTTTTCTAATCTGCAAAATGAAGGCATTTGAACTAGATAATTCTTAGATCCATGTCAGCTCTAAAATCCTGTATTTCTGTATTCTAAAAGGTTAATTAGGGGCCAGCACTGCGGCGCAGAGGGTTAAAGCTGCAGCTTGAAGCACCAGCATCCCATATGGGCACCGGTTCTTGTCCCAGCTATTCCTCTTCTGATCTAGCTCTCTGCTATGGCATGGGAAAGCAGTGGAAGATGGCCTAAGTCCTTGGGCTCCTGCATCCACATGGGAAAACCAGAGGAAGCTCCTGATTCCTGACTTCAGATCATCTCAGCTCCAGCTGTTGTGGTTATTTGGGGTGTGAACCAGTGGATGGAAGACCTTTCTCACTCTCTATCTCTACCTCTCTCTGTAATTCTGTCTTTCAAATAATAATAAATTTTTAACATAAAGGTTAATTAATGTGGTTTCTAAAATCAAAGCATGTTAAAATTCTTTTTTTTTTTTTTTTTTTTGACAGGCAGAGTGGACAGTGAGAGAGAGAGACAGAGAGAAAGGTCTTCCTTTGCCGTTGGTTCACCCTCCAATGGCCGCCGCGGTCGGCGTGCTGCGGCCGGCGCACCGCGCTGATCCGATGGCAGGAGCCAGGAGCCAGGTGCTTTTCCTGGTCTCCCATAGGGTGCAGGGCCCAAGCACCTGGGCCATCCTCCACTGCACTCCCTGGCCACAGCAGAGAGCTGGCCTGGAAGAGGGGCAACTGGGACAGAATCCGGCGCCCCAACCGGGACTAGAACCCAGTGTGCCGGCGCCGCTAGGCGGAGGATTAGCCTAGTGAGCCGCGGCGCCGGCCCAACATGTTAAAATTCTATCATGTGCCTTGTTTTTGAAAAGGAACATGCTTTATTATTTTTTCAGATATACTGCTATATGCCAATGATATCAAAACTTTAGAAATTAAAGAATTGCATAAATATCATAATTAACTAAAACCACTGATTACATAGTACATGTGTGGGTACAAAGCATGCATTTATTTTTTTTCATATTTTTTAACTTTTATTTAATAAATAAAAATTTCCAAAGTACAACTTTTGAATTATAGTGGCTTTTTCCCCCCATAACCTCTCTCCCACCCTCAACCATCCCATCTCCCACTCCCTCTCCCATCCCATTCTTCATCAAGATTCATTTTCAATTATCTTTATATACAGAAGATCTACTTAGTATTTACTAAGAAAGATTATAACAGTTTGCACCCACACAAACACACAAGTATAGAGTACTATTTGAGTACTAGTTTTACCGTTAATTCATATAGTACAACACATTAAGGACAAAGATCTTACATGGGAAGTAAGTTGATTTAACAATTGACACTCTTATTTATGATGTCAGTAATCACCTGAGGCTCTTGTCATGAGATGCCAAGGCTATGGATGCTTCTTGAGTTCACCAACTCCGATCTTATTTGGATAAGGCTGTTGTCAAAGTAGAAGTTCTCTCCTCCCTTCAGAGAAAGGTACCTCCTTCTTTGATGGCCTGTTCTTTCTGCTGGGATATCACTCACAGAGATCTTTCATTTAGGTCCTTTTTGTTTTTTGCCACAGTGTCTTGGCTTTCCATGCCTGAGAAACTCACATGGGCTTTTTAGCCAGATCCGAATGCTTAAGGGCTGATTCTGAGGCCAGAATGCAAAGCATGCATTTAAAAAATTCAGCTTAGTTGAGAAAAAAATGCATGTCATTAGAACAATTTTAGTTTTGGTAAGACAAATATTTTTGTAAGTCATAATAATCAGAAAATATTTCTTTATCTTATCAGATAGTGGATTACATAGGAAAGGCTACATTAGCCAGAATGCAAATACTTAAAAATATTTGAGGGGCTGGCATTGTGCATAGCAGGTTAAGCCATCATTTTCCACCATAGCACCAACATCCCATATGGGCCACAGTTTGAGTTCTGCTGTTCCACTTCCAATTCAGCTCTCTGGTAATGCAGCAGAAGATGGCTCGAGCACCTGGGCCCCTGCCACCCATGTGGGAGACCTAGAAGGTGTTCTGGGCTTCGGTTTGGCCCAGCCCAGCCTCAACTGCTGCAGCCATTTAAGGAGTAAACCAGCAGATAGAAGATCTCACTCGCTCCTTCTCACTTCTTCTCTCTCTCTCTCTCTCTCCCTATCTCTCTCTCTCTCCCTGTAACTCTGACTTTCAAATAAATAAATAAATCTAAAAAAATTTTTTTGAAAATATAGAAATGTCTTCAATGGGTCAATAAGGACATCCCATAAAAAGTTATTTTTGAGGTCTACTTGACAATGTTATCATGAAGGTAAGTTAGACTGTACATTTTTTTTTTTTGAGATTTATTTATTTGGGGTGCTGGTGCTGTGGCACAATGGGTTAAAGCCCTGGCCTGAAGCACCGGCATTCCATATGGGTGCCAGTTTGAATCCCAGCTGCTCCACTTCCATTCCAGCTCTCTGCTATGGCCTGGGAAAGCAGTAGAAGATGGCCCAAGTCCTTGGGCACCTGCACCCACATGGGAGACCCAGAAGAAGCTCCTGGCTCCTGGCTTCGGATTGGCACAGATCCAGCTGTTGCAGCCAACTGGGGAGTGAGCCAGTGGATGTAAGACCTCTCTGTCTCTACCTCTCTCTGTAATTCTGTCTTTAACAACAACGACAAAAAAAAAAAAGATTTATTTATTTGAAAGGCAGAATTACAGACAGAGGGAGAAACAAATACATAGAACGAGGGGTTATAGAGAGAGGCAGAGGCATAGAGAGAGAGAGAGAGAGAAAGAGAGAGATCTCCCACCCGCTGGTTAACTCCCCAGATGGTCAACAGCCAGCATTGGGCCAGCCCAAAGCCAGGAGCCGGGAGGCTCATCCAGGCCTTTCACATGGGTAACAGGGGCACAAACACATGGGCCATCTTCCACTGCTTTTCCCTGGCCACTAGTGGGGAGCTGGATTGGAAGTGGTACAGCCAGGACTCAATTGGCATCCATATGGGATGCCAGCCTTGCAGATGACAGCTTTACTTGCTCTGCCTCAACACTGGCTCATAATGTACATTCTTGCTAATACTCTTTGAATTCCTTTTGACTCTTGACTAAATCAGTGTTTGTATTCTTTAGTTCTATCTAAACTATGCCAATATATTTGGTCCAAATATAGGAGAAAGGTAGAGTGGGAATTCTATTGGAGAATTGGTGGCATACGGGAACCTTTGTCACATCTACCGAGCTGGGGACTGAGGTGTGGTCAGAGAGGACCAGAGGACCACTTCAAATGCATCTGTGACCTACACCTTCACTTTCTACATCTGTACCCTTATTTAAAAAAAAAAAAGTCTATTGGAATCTGTTTGAGGCCCAGCATACTGTTCTAATTTTGCAGATAGAATTTCTGGCACTAGTCAAATAGACTTCTTGGAACAGTAGCTGTTTCAATGGCAAGCAACCATGTCTCTTCACACTTTTTCTAAGTAGTTTGCTTATTTCCATGTTAGTGTCTACTTCTTTCTATGTAAGAACCTAAAATGACTTGCTTTTTGACAAAATTAATTTAATTTTTAGCTTCTAAATTATCTAAAGTAAGTCAAAAGTGTTGACTGCTTGAACTTTCATTTTCATGTCAATTGATAATTCTTGGTCTTCTTTCCATGGTAACTAACTTTTCTGAAGGTCACCTGATTTCACAAATAAAAATAAATTAGAAGGAAGCATGATCATTTACTATTGTCAACTAAATGTGTGGCAGAGGATCCAAATGTGCATATATCCAACCTGTAAAGTATCTGTGGTTAAAGTACAAACTGTTTAACATTAACTTTAATGTTAGCAACCTCACAAATGCCTTCTGTACAAGCCAGGGCCTTGCAGAGAGCCATAAAAGGGAAGGAATATAATTTTGTTTGCTGGCACTTACTGAAAAGCTAAAATAGAATAGTAACAGAAATCATATTTGCCAGCTCGAACTGAAAGAGTTGTGAAACATCATCTCAGAAGATTCTAAGTTATTATAAAAATGTTGTAGCTAACACACTGTTAACTGGGTTTTATAGGAGTTGAAATTTTTGTTTAATCAAAAACTATTTAGAGCAACAGACAGCAATTAAGCAGCTAATCACTTAGATCTAAAAATATTTTTACAAACTGTATTGCATACCGTGATATGGATCTTAGCTCTAAGTTGAAATATGACAGCCAACTTTTTACTCCCTGATGAGAATTACCATTTTTGCAATGCTGGTTCTCAAGGGCTATCTTAGAATTTTTGAAATAATTCATTTCTTTTTCCAACTGATGGATAGAAGGATAAGAAAACCATGTGTTATTCATATAATAAATTCTAAATTTTTTAAAGCAAATTTGGATGTGTGGAAGTTAACCTAAAGCATGCCTAAAATAAGAAATGTCTTGATCCTTACCATGAGTTAGTGCTCTTCTAAAAAGTGACACATTGGCTCTGGCTTTGAGTACCTTACCCTTTTGAAGTACATGTATGTATGTAAAAAGATGGCATAGGTTTTACAAAATTCATAAGTCTTTCATTCATATGTAGATAGGATTGTGAGACAAATAGGGAGAGTTTGGAGCCACTCTGTCAGAACTCCAAAAGTTAAGCCTAGCTATGGGATCTTTTTGCTGTGGATTTCAATTCATTTTAGGAAATGATTCCCTGTGCTTACTATTGCATTATATCATTACATATTTTGTGGGTTTGCAAGTATAAATGTGAAGGTTTTATGGAATTATTTTTCATTTCCTTTCTAAAAATAATTTTCAATCTATGACATATCCACAGGAACAAAAATCAATTTATTTCACGGTATATTTTTAATAAAAAGAGAACTATGCTTTTCTGACATTTTTTTCTGATATTGCTTTCTTATACTGTCTGAAAAACGAATTTATCTTAAAATTTAAATCCAAATATGAAACCCTTGCCAACATATTCAGTTAGTATTTTTGTTTTCTTTCAGCGAATTTTGTGCCCACTAAAAACAATATATGGTTGAAGCAGTAGTCCCAAAATAGTCTTAACGTTTAAAAAGTGGCTTTTAAGAATCCCAAATACTCATTTTCTGTCTTAACTGGATTTACCAATGCTTCTCTCCTCGGCTACCCTCACTGACACACACTTCAACAAGTCTACCAGCCATGCAACCCACTCTAGACTTCTTCCCCGGATCCACGTTCTCAGCTGCCTTATGAGTTATGCCTGGCCAGGATAATGCACCTGTCCTGCAAATGAGTATCTGAGACAGTAAATAATAAAACAGATACAATATAATGCCTGGCTTGCCTGTCTCCAAATACTGAGCCACTACCTGCTTGCCCAGTGGGTGAACTTACATATAGGTCTGGGCTCTGCAGTTGCTTTAGAATCGAAACAGCAGACTATGATTCTTCTGAACCTGGGAGAGAAAATCCTGATCCTGCCTCCTCCTGCATTTTAACGGTTTGGCTAACCAAAGGCAAACACCCTTAAACTGTTTGGGTAAGTAGGTTGTTATTTTATTGGTTTGGAAACTTCTTTAGACTTCTGTTTTATGTGCTCTTCAGCTTTAAGCCATGAAGTTTCCTGATGTCTTCAAGAAGGAAAAAGCTCTCAGTTCTATACTAATTTCTTGTCACACAAAGAATTCTCTCTCAATTTCAGTTCCCCATAAATTTATTTTTTTTCTTCCCTTGGCTTTCTACCCATAATATTTCCAAACCAATTTGTTTGCATTTCCACATCAGAGACCATCCATTTCCTATCTATTCCTTCCTCAATTTTACAATGTAATGTACACTATTTTTGAAAGGAAGAGGAAATAAGATACAGGAAGAAACTTAGGGAGGAAATGATGTTTTTTAAATTTCAGCCAGGAAAATTATTGAAATTACACCTTGCTGGTATGCATCTGTATATTCAAGTATTCAATAAATTACACACTCTTTTACTATCAGAATTTCAAAAACGTAGTTCTGATTTAAGACTCCTTTCCATTGGGGTGACAGGAAATTCCACCTTCACATACTCAGAATTCCAAATCTTTCCTCTTTTCCTCCATCCCCTATCCACCAGCCAAGTGTTAAAGTAATGGACAGAAGTCAAATGTGAGGCAGTAAAAGTTGATGCTTCTTTATAAATTTGCCCCTCCCCTACATGGGATCATCTGATTGTTGATCTTGTTTGTACAGATTTTCTGTATTTTCAAGAGAATCTGTAAGTCTTGATCTTTATGTGAATTCTTGCAAATTGTAAATGTTAATTTATGATACAGTTTAAGTAAAATTTACTTTTGAGCCAATTCATCCCAAAGGCCACCATTTTACAACCTTTGTCTTGGATTTCCTAAATGCCACAGAGATACATGTTGTCAGGCTGCTCCTACATAAAGACTAGGCACTAACCTGGTATGCATTTGTTAACTTGTGTCAAGGGGCCCGGTGGCGATACTCATTTAGATAGACTCCACTCAAGTATTTGGTGATTATCAGTTACTTTGGGATCATTTTGTGCTTCAAGAATACTGTAGTCACAAAGGTTGTGCACATAGCACAGTCATAAATCAACTATAACAAACAATAGACATCACTTGGGTTCTAATCAGGTAGAATGGGAGAAAGTGCTTAGCATACTGATTTATTCTCTGTAGAGTTTCCATAACCCCAGTACTATGGGGTCTATATTGGTAAAAGGAGAGATATATTTCAAAAATAGAGACAAGGACTAATAAGTGAGCTTAGGGTCTGAACATGGAAGATCAGAGGAAAAGAACACAAAATTGCAGGAGACGATGTGAAGTAAAATGGATAGGATTTGGTACCAAAAATATACAGAGTGGTTGCAAGGAGAGTAGATAGACACAGACATCTAAGTTTTAAAGACAATATGAGGCCGGCGCCGCGGCTCACTAGGCTAATCCTCCGCCTAGCGGCGCCGGCACACCGGGTTCTAGTCCCGGTCGGGGCGCCGGATTCTGTCCCGGTTGTCCCTCTTCCAAGCCAGCCCTCTGCTGTGGCCAGGGAGTGCAGTGGAGGATGGCCCAGGTGCTTGGGCCCTGCACCCCATGGGAGACCAGGAAAAAGCACCTGGCTCCTGGCTCCTGCCATCGGATCAGCGCGGTGCGCCGGCCGCAGCGCGCCGGCCGCGGCGGCCATTGGAGGGTGAACCAACGGCAAAGGAAGACCTTTCTCTCTGTCTCTCTCTCTCACTGTCCACTCTGCCTGTCAAAAAAAAAGAAAAAAAAAAAAAAAGACAATATGGTTATGAGGACAAATTGCCCCTTAATCAAATGTTGATTAATGAAAAAATTATTAGCTTCAGAGTATCAACAATCTGCATTAGGTCTTGGTGTCTAGTCTAGCAGTTAACACATCAGTTAGGGCACTCATGTCTCATATCAGAGTGCCTGTGCTTAATTCTCTCAGCTTCCAGCTAATGGAGCCTCTGGGAGGCAGGGGTGATGGCTCAAGTGATTAAGTCACTGCCATTCACAATGGAAACCTAGATTGAGTTTCTGGCTCCTGACTTCAGTCAGGCCCAGCCCTGGGCATCATGGTCATTTAGGGAACGAACCAGCAAATGGGAGCTCTCCCTCTCTCTATCTTTCTGCCTCTCAAATATATAGTTTAAATTTAAAAAATAATGTATTCTATTTCGGACAAAGCTGCATCTAGAAACTGTCCATGTTCTGTCCAGTACTGTCACTGATAGCAGCCGGATTGCCTCAGTTTCTTTTCACCATCAGAGAAGTAAGGAATTACAGTTCAGAAAGACAGAAGTAAGGTGAGTAAAGCAAAGGTTTATTGAAATATGTGCTAAAGGAAGGACAGACCAGTGGAAAGCGTGAAGGGCCCCCAGTATGGATAGCAAAGTGAAGTATGCTCAACTGGGAGAATAGGTCTGTTGAGAGAAAATGTGTCCCCCACTTCTTTTGGGACTTTTATTCCTAAGGTATGAGGGACAAGGGACACCGACTAGTAATGTGGCTGTGATACTTTTGTGACTGACATCGGCGAGTGGCATTAACTGTCGCTCCCCATCTTCGTGGAGGAACGACACAGGACCCTGCGCTGTTCTTCTGTCTGCTCGGCCCTCCCCGGGTTTGCTGCTGGTTCTTCCCGGGTTGGCTACCAACCCTTCCACCTCCGTGGAAGGGCGGTTCCCCCTGGCCACTTTCCCCACTTCCGCGGGGGAGCGGCACACCCCCGGCCGGCTCTCTCAGGGGCTGCACAGGTGTTCCTTCAGATAGATGTTCCCCTTAGATGTTCCTGGTGCATGCCGTCTCTCTTCTCCTTTATAGTCCTCCTCCGCCAATCCTAACTCGGCTGCCCACATGCCGAGTACGCTGCTCTCCTCCAATCAGGAGCAGGATCAGCTCCTGGAGGTCATCACTCAAGTTGGCAAGAGGCAGCTGCGTAGAAGCTGTTTTCTCCTCTCCCAGCGCCATATTGTGGGAGAGCAGATGCATAGAATAAGTCTTAATTCCAGTAACTCAGCCCAGTCCGGGTTGCTCCCCACAATTAACCACAGGTTAATCTGCAATATGGGCACTCTGAGTGGTTCCCAGCAGAGGGCAGGGTTTCTGATCCCACCCCGGGATGTTCTGTGGCTCCTCCCCAGTGACTTATGCCTACTTATCTGGCTGACAGTACCACTGGGACAGATTTTAACTTCTTTTACTTGGTCTAAAAAGTCTTGGAACACATGACCTCAAACTGCCTGACTAGACTTGCACAACACCCTGAATGTTCAACGTTCTACATCTCCTTGAAAACACTAAATGTGTGACTGTTTCTAACACATGCCAGGAAAATGCCACCAGCATGTTGTTCTGTCTGTGGTACCTGCCTTCCTCTTCACCCAGCAAACATGTCCTGGCCCCACTGCTCCCATCTCCCTGCCAGAGCTGCACTCTTTCCCCTTTACTACTATAGCTTATGCTTCAGTTTAGATAAGAATTATGCATGCTTAAAATTTTCTAGATTTCCTCCAATATACAACATGAAATCTAAACTGATAATAAAATAATTCATAGTGTGCACTAAATTCTGTAGTTTATGCATTTTTGCTGAATGTATAATATATACCAAGTCCTGTGCCATGGTGCTGAGATAGGACATCAGAGATTAAGAATGTAGTGTACACGTGCAAATAATATTTGAATATAATCAGACGATTTGATGGCATTTAAAAAAACAGGTTGGAGGCAGGTATTTGTTCAAACAGTTAAATTGCTGATTAAGACTGCCATGTTCCACATCAGGCTGTGTTTGTTCAATGCACAGCTCTGGCTACCAGCTCCAACTTCCTGCTAACACAGCTCCTGAAAGGCAGCAGTGATGGCTCAAGTTATTAGGTTCTTTTCACCTACAAGGGAGGTGTAGATTAAGTTCCTGACTCCCTACTTCAGCCTGATCCAGTCCTGGACACTGCCAGCATTAGGGATGAACCAGCAGATGGGAGCATTCTCTCCCTCTCTCTCTTTCTATATATAGAGAGATATATAGAGAGAGATACTTGCCTGCGGTGGCCATTGGAGGGTGAACCAACGGCAAAAGGAAGACCTTTCTCTCTGTCTCTCTCTCTCACTGTCCACTCTGTCAAAAAAAAGAGAGAGAGATACTATATGTATTAGATATACTATATAATATGTATTATATAGTATATAAAGTATATATTAGATATACTGTATATTAGATATATCTATATATAGGTTATATGTAGATAATATATAGAGAGAGGTAATATATAGATACATATTATAGATAATATAGATAGATAATATATTATATTATATAGAGATACAATATATATTAATATATAATATATATTATTTATATATAGATAATATAAATAGAGAGATAAATTGTGTATTTGTCAAATAGATAAGTAAAAATTATAAAAACAAAAAACTTTAACAGAAAATATATTTAAATACTTGAAACACAAAAACAGTATCAAAAGTTTATAGTGTTATTTTAGAACATTGAAATGTAATGAAACTAGGACATTTATTAAGTCTTACATGTGAAAGACTTGAATCTAATGCACTTTATTTTAAATATAAATATTTATGCTCTGAGAAGATTTGGAAAACATAGGTTTTCCTATGATCTTTATAATTATTGCTATTTTGAAACTAAATGAATATTCAGAAATTACTTTCTTTGGGTAGAAAGTAGAGCATACCTCTGTCTTGTAGGAAACTTTTAAAACTTTTCGGATTTCTCCTATTTCTTGCAGACTTGGTATATCTTCAGTGTCTAGGATACTGTAAGTTAGAAACTAAAGTTATTGAACCATCAAACAAAAAATGTTTTGAAATATAGCCCTTAATTGTGGTGAATATGGAAAGCAAACATTGGTTTATCATATAATTTTCCTATTATGCAAACAAGGGAAAACTGTTTCATATTAAATAGTGACCAAACACCTCAACTGCCCTTTTTTACCTTTTTGGAAACACATCGGTATATGGCTGCCAAATCACAAATAACCACAAAAAGGTGTAGTTCAAGAGCAATGGCAAAAGACAGTGAAGACTTTTAAGGAAGCTGTTTTCATTATTATGCTGGTCACTGGCGCTGTTAACTGGGTCACTGTAAATTAAATCCACCACGTTTACAAATTCTGTTGCATAAAAATACTTTCCCCCACATATTAAAAAAATTGCCAAACTAAAAATGCTTTTTCACTTTCCATGATTATTTTACCACCAAAGCTCCTCTAATTCCAGGTATTCACTATTAAATTGGCATAAGGAGCCTATTCAAGCCTATTTGTATGTGCTAAAAACAGCTCTCATTTTTAACTCTTGCCTATACTTCCTCTACCCAGAGTCTTTGAATACAACTTAAGGTAGTGTACAGAATTATAGTCATTCAGTAGGTTTTAACATTTTTAAGCTGATAATTTAGGTCAAGAAAAATGAAAAGGACTACCAGTTCTACTATTTGTGATGCTCTGAACAAGTGGCTACACTTCCTTAGTCTTGTTTTGATTTTTTTGTCATTGTTGTTGTTTTGAGATTAAGATACTTATTGTGAATATGAAGTGAAAAGTGGTTGTAGATACTTAAAAATGGTAGACAAAAATTAATTGACTGATGATTTGGCTAATTGTACTCGGGCCACAAAAGTACATAGAATAGGAAAGAGAATAAAGGAAGAGAAGAGAGAAAGTATAGATAGTTGTATCCAGACACCAAAGTCCCTTTAGATGTCATTTACTTACAGAGTTAAATTGGCTCTTCTAGAATATTTAAGGTATGTACTTGTGAGTTTATGAAGTGCTAAAAGTATATATTTACTTTATTAAATACTACTTTAATGAAAGAATGTGGATAGCCTTTGAGTACATTATAAAATTTGATTCTCAGTATCTATTGTGTTGCAAATCTTCAAGCATCTTTCCTCGTTAAAACCACATCTATTGCCATACTTTTGCATAAAGCATCTCATTCCTGACAACTAATGAAAGACGATACATACGCTTGAGGAAATGCCTTGTATGCTTCCCAAAAGAATTCTCAGAGGTGAATGAGAAATGAGAAATATTTTCCACAGCTGTGAGTTGGGTTTTGCGAGAACCAGAGAGAGCAAGCTTGGCTGGGAAAATGAGCCTGTTAACTTCTAATGTCCTTGGTTGTTGAGAGCTGCCATCGGGTGCGAGATTTCAGGCAGGACTTGCTGGTGCATGTCTGCTGAAGGAGAACAAGAGAGGGGGAAGGGAAGGAAAGGGAGAGTGAGGGGAAGAAGAGGAGAAGCATATGGGGAGAGGAGGAGGGAGGGAAGGAAGACAGGGAAGCAGGAAGAAGTAAAGAGGGAGAACAGGAGGGGAAGGAGAAAAGAGCGGATGAGAGAGAAGGAGGGAGCTAAGCTGTTTCTCCCTTTGTCACGGTTTTCAGCCACAATTCCAGCTTTGCACCTGCTAACTATCCATTTCTAACACTCAGGTTCAACTCTCAAGACCTGATTGCTCCACACTAGATGCATCTCAACTCTCACCTCACTGACTTTGAGCTTATCTAAAATCTGCTCTACCCTATTCTCTTTTCACCAGAGTTAATATGCACTCACTTCCAGCAAATGATTCAAGGTCATCCTTCACCTTTTCAAGCTTCCCTACCTCAACTCTGACAGGAGAATCAGACTCACACATCCTAGCCCTTATACCTTTTCCACTACTGAGCAGCCTCTCTTCTGATCTGTAATCAAGGCTACTCATAAGAAGAATGTCCTTAGAAAAGGTTGTCCTGTTGCCTATGGAAAGCTCAGAGATGTCTCTCTTTCAAAGCATGAGTTAATTTAAGCCATCCCAAAGTAATTTGGTATGTTTTTTTCTCTCTCCTTCTGTCTCTTCCCAACCCATTATTAGAAAATAATGCCTAAATTTATTTGTGACTTAGTTCTTGTGACAAGGCAGGCTATTTGTAGTCACAAGTTAGGTGCCTTGATCAGTTCAGTTGTGCAAAATCTTGGGATGAGGATGTGCTCATACTGACAAACCAGTCAAGATAGAGTTCTTCAGAGGCTCTGTCAGGAGGAGGCATACACAGTGAAAATTGCTAATGAGGGCAGCTGATTTGTTCCTGCTCTTCTCCTGTCCTTTTGCTTCTTAGAAAGGGTCAGCTTTCACGATCATTTATTTCAGTCTCGTAACCTTGTGGTTAGGAAATTCAGTTCTTTAAAATGTCCATCTCTTTGCCTTCTACAGCCATTTGTGTCTATTTACATTTTCGTTGGATTCGTGGCTGCTGTTAAGTCTTGCATTTTCCCTGTCTAATACTTTCTGTTAGCATTCCAAGTGCTAATTGTCTCAAGCTCACATCAGCTTGTTCCTTCTAACTTATTGCCTTAGCTATTGTCTCAAAATTTCCATAATTGTTTGGTTTTAAAGGTCTTCATTGTGGTTATCTGTCTCCTTGTCTCTATCAATTAGGATTACTTTGCATATATTAACACAGGTGTAGATAAAGGAAAAAATCTAATGTAATGAGAAATCTAAGAATAACAGCTGGTGCTTGGACTCCTGCCACCCACTTAGGAGACCTGGAAGAGACTCCTGGCTCCCGGCTCCTGGCTTCCTGGCTGTTGCAACCATTTTGGGAGTGAATCAGCAGATGGAAGACCCTATGTCTCTCCCCCTCTCTCTAGCAGTCTTTCAGATAAAATTTTTTAAATTGGATTAACATTTTAATCAGTAGACATTGAATGAGCTAGATCATCCTCCATAATGTGGGTGGGCCTCATCCAATCAGTAGAAGACCATAAGAAACAGAAGACAAGGTCGTTAAGGAAGAGAGAATTCTGCTACCAGTCTTCCAACTCAATCAGTTGAAGACCATAAGAAACAAAAAACAAGGTCGTTAAGGAAGAGAGAATTCTGCTACCAGACAGTCTTTCAACTCAAGCTGCAATAAGTCTTCCTTGGGTCTTCAGCACACTGGCCAGCCATGTGTATTTCAGACTTGCCAGCTCCAGCATCAATTCCTTAAAATAAATCTCTCTTTATCTCTTTCTGAGTATATACATAACTGTGTATATGGACACATCTATATGCATATGTAGGTGTGTACATACACTCACACAAACTTACATTTATTGGTTCTTTTTCTCTGGATAATTCTAATATAATGAGTTTGGATTGTAAGCCCCAGACTTCCTAGATGGGTAACTTTGGACAAGGTATCTAGGACTCAGGATTAGTTGGATTAAACCAGGAAAGACTGTCTTCTGAAACCTTCAATAGCTTTGTGCATGTTAGATGAAAGAGTTATGGGTTGTGGGGAAGAATCTTGTATCTTCTCTTTCTCTACTCTTGTTTCAACTGTACCTTCATGTATACTCAGCTGATTTTTTTAATTGATATACCCAATTAAATTCTATTTGAAAAATTCAAGCACACTAAAATAACACACCAACTAATCTTTAAGTTTAGTTCTAGCTCTGAAAAAATGTAGTGTAGCTTAACAGATTCAGCTCAAGACAGGCTGGGATCTCTATCGGGTGGGGTCCTTGGGACTTTGGATTATCTACAGCAGGTGCACTCCCCTGAAGGTCTCAAACATGCCAAATGTCAGTGTCCTAAGAGAATGGTCTCTTAGTGTAAATATATAGGAGACTCAGTTTGGTGTAAAGGGAAGAACAGTAGGAGTTTCCAGACAGTAATGATAATTGAGGTCAGGTGGGTTGTGGTGTTATCAAACAAAGCTATTAATGGTTTAGTCTGAGGCTGCACAGGTAATTCTCTGGCCCTCTGCCTTAGGTGGAGAAGATGCTCCTGATATGCTCACTCTTGACCAGATTGCCTCAGGAGCACCCAAGTCTGGATCATCATGAGCCTGGCTAGGGCAAGAAGATCTGACACTAAGACTCCATGAGTTTTTATTGCCTAAGACTCTCTACCCACAATAGACACTCTAAAAACACATTAAATGAATAAATCTACTGTAATGATACCACTAAAATATAGGGTCCGGGAGAGGACCTTTGACCTAGAAATTGAGTCACTGGCTGGGATACCTATTTCTCATATTGTGTTCAAGTTCCAACTCCAGCTCCCAATCCCAGTTTCTTGCAAATGCAGACTCTAAGAGCAATGATGATGGTTTGAGTACATGGATTCCTGCCACTTACCTACAACACCTGGATTGAGTTCCTGGTTACCACCTTCAGCCTTGGTCCAAATCCAGCTGTTTTAAGCATTTGGGGAGCAAACCAATGGAAGGAGCATTGTCTCTCTCTCTCTCCCTCTTTCTCTTTCTCTCTCTTTCCATCTGTCTCTTTCTTTAAAAAAAATATATTTATTTATTTATTTATTTGAAAGTCAGTTACACAGAGAGAGGAGAGGCAGAGAGAGAGAGAGAGAGAGAGAGGTCTTCCATCCAATGGTTCACTCCCCAATTGTCTGCAACGGCCAGAGCTGCTCCAATCCAAAGCCAGGAGCCAGGAGCTTCCTCCAGGTCTCCCACATGGGTGCAGGGGCCCAAGGGCTTAGGCCATCTTCCACTGATTTCCCAGGCCACAGCAGAGAGCTGGATCAGAAGAGGAGCAGCTGGGACTAGAACTGGTGTCCATATGGGATGCCGGTGCTTCAGGCCAAGGCCTTAACCTGCTATTCCATAACGCCTGCCCCTCCATCTGTCTCTTTCTATCTCTGTGTCTTTCAAATAATACAAAAATTAGTCCAAAGTCACCAAAGTATTGAGTGTAAAAATATCATATGCATGTCCTTAAGGAGACATTTTCATTAGATATAGTTTCATCAAAGCTTAGATTATTTTCCCTCAGAAGCAAATTCTTGTTTTTACAGCTGTAGGAACAGTTTTGAAGGAAGACATTACATTAACAAGAGAATTAGTGCACAGTATTTTAGACCATCTTACCATATAATTTTCTCTTTTATTGGGTTACAGGAAAATATCCCTACAAGGAGGGGGAAATGGCAGTTTTTATCATCATTTGGTGAAATACTATGCAAATGGATTTTATTATTGGAACTGACTATATTATTGACTCAAATTAATTTTCTGTGAAATTTAACCAGTCTATTTTTTGTGTATCATTCAGTTTATTTTGTAATATCTTTAGAAGATCTGATTTTAACCAACATAGACCTTAAAATTCATAAAGTCTATAGCATCACGTGTGACTTAGAGATCTGTTTTTTTAACTTATTTATTATTTCAGTTAGTAAGATCTAGTTTCAAGTCCTGATTTTGAATATTTACTAGTTGTGTGACCTTCGAGAAGTTGTTTTTATCTATAAATCTTAAGTCTTCTCTCGCCTGTTTAAATAAGGATAGTAATTAATAATACCATTTCCCTAATAAGTACTGATTCTGTATATTATAAGCAAAAGTACATGAAAACTTTTTGGCCAAGTGCCTGACACATAATGAGAATTTCAAAGTTCAATAACTATTAATTATAATTTTTACATTTTAAAAACAAAGTGATGTTAGGTTTTAATAGATATAAATTGCTTTTCATTTTTAAATCTAAGTAAAATGTTATAAGTGGGTAATGATTATAATAATCTATGTGCAGAATTTTTTGTCTTTGAAAAATATTATCCTGCTAATACTGGAATGTAAAAGGGCTCTTCTCACTCTTTCTTAGGGGAAATGTTCTACCGAAATGAAAAAATCGAACTCCAGATCAACAGTGTAGGATCAAAAGAGGCAATGAGGTCAAGAAAATCAGTATGAAGAATGAAGAGTAGGCATGGAGGGGGAAGCATCAACTGCTGTTGGGCTTTGTAAACACTGTAGGACAGCTGGCTTCTGAGTCATTGCAAGTAAACAGCACTGGGGCTGATGAGCAATTACATAGCGACCCCCCTTCTCCAGAGACCGCCCCACTGGGCATTGCTGTTACTCACATTCTTTTCTTCAGAGTAGTGATCTCAAGGTTGTGTCAAGGTGATAGCCACATGAGATAGTTTCTAAGTACCTAGTGGCTAATAAGTTGTAACTACTGTTATTTTACTACTTATAATTTAGGAATTTGAATTCTACAGGATTACAATTAAGACAGAAATGGGGGTCATGAAAGTTATTAAAGACACTAAACTTAGGAATTACCAGAGTGAAAATTTAGCTCCATGGCTGAATTGGTAAATACCGTAGGATGATGTTAATCAGAGTCGAACAGCTGAAAAGCTGGAACTAAAAGCAGGGAGACTGCCAACCACGGGGAGAAGGTAACAACAGGACAGGCTTGTCAAACCTGGGATAGCCAGTGGTGCCAGTGGAAAGGCAGTGGGCCTCACAAGGAGACCGGCACCGTGGGCACGATTCCAGTTGAGAAGCAAGCCTGGGCACGAGCTGGGAGTCTCAAAAGCTCATGTACTTAAAGAGCATTTTGATCAATACCTCTCATCCAGTCTGTTGTGGTAGGAAGTCTGTCTCTACCTGTATACTTATGTAATTACAATTAGCAATATCAGAATCGTATTCAAATTTGTATTTATCTAATAGTCACTGCATTTTTCCTCTTCTTTCTTCTACTACAGTCATATATTACTATCAGGAGCAGTGCAAGTTTTAGGTTCACGTCTATAAACAAAGATATAACAGTTCTACTACTCATATTTTCCCCTTATGTTGTCTTTTGTTCTGGTAGAAACTGTTCATCTCAGCCAGGAAGAGTGGAACAGTCAGCAACTAAGGAAGACAACTTTCATTCCAAGTGGGTGTTTTATCTTGAGAAAGCCCCAAGCAAGAATTTTGAAACAGATGTGAAAAACATTCAAACTGTATTCAATAATGACCTTGAAACCACCTTGCATGAAGAATTTATATATATATATATATATATATATATATATATATATATATGCTATTGTTCCTTTCCTTTTTTCCATCCTGAGTGACAGTTGTAATGAACTGGAAAGAACATCAACTCTTGGGACACAAAGACCTGTGCTTTAATCCTTCTCTCCCACTTTTATTCTTGTGGTAACCTTTGAGTTCTTAGAGTATCAATTTTCTCTTCTTTGAAAGTGAAAGACTGCCCATTTTGGAGAACTATTTGAATGCAGTAGGAAAATATAGAGAGAGATCTGGCACTTAATAAATTATTTCTATTATCTTTGTTATTATTAATCACATTTGCCCATATTATCTAAAAACCCTAAAATATTGATGATATGAAGTGAGCTTGTGGGTCAGCAGATGAGACATGGCTTAGGACACCCAAATCCCATATCAGAGTACCTGGGATAGGGTCCCAGCTCTGCTTCCCATTCCTGCTTCCTACTGTTGCACACTGGAAGGCAACAGATGATGGCCCCAATAGTTGGGTCCTACATATGTTACCATATGGAAGATCCAGATTAAGTTCTAGACTCTTTAGTTTGGTCTGATCCAGCCCTGGCTATTGTGGGCTTTTGGGGAGATAACCATCAGAGGCAAGATTTCTCTTTTTCAAATAATATGAAAATAAATAAATAAAAATTAAAATATTGATTTTTACATGTTATATGAAACTATCATATTTAAAATACTTTACTAATTACAGAATATCTGTTATTGAATAAGGCTTTTGAAAAGATCTTAAACAGCTCTTCAAGTACAGAATTTACATGATACTGGTGGTATCTATTTTTCACACTCATAAATCTTGGTGCTCAATTTCTCTCTATAAAATTTTGGTAAGTAAGCTAAGAGCCAAGTAAGACACAGTTCTTTCACATAATGCAGAAGGATCTTTATGGAATATGGAGAAAACAGAGTAGGAAAATGCAATAGGTGCTGTAAATATGATACAAAATTAGGAGAAATTTACATAGGGGCATCAGCAAAAGCTTTGATGTCCTTAGAAAAACTTAACGTGGCAACTTAACAGGATGAGGAGAAGGGGATTGGAACAGAAAAACCAGCAAGACAGCAGATATAGAAAATTATGGGGGCCTGCGCTGTGGCGCAGCCGGTTAAAGCCATGACCTGCAGCCACTTGCATTCCAGTGCTGATTTGAGTCCCAGCTGCTCCACTTCCCTATCCAGCTTCCTGCTAATGTACCTGGGAGCACAGCAGAGGATGGCCCAAGTCTTCGGAACCCTCTAACCATGTGAGAGACCAGATAAAGCTCCTGCCTCTTGGCTTCAGCATGGCCCAGCCCAGGCTGTTGCAGCCACCTGGGGAGTAAACCAGCAGATAGACGATCTCTCTGTCTCTCTCTCTCTGTAACTCTGACTTTCAAATAAATAAATAATCTTTTAAAAAAAAATTATGGCCTTTGGGAAATAAAACTGTAGGTACATTGTGAATTGACTTTTTCAAACTCATATATGAGATCAACCTTCTTTCAAAATAAAATGTTATACAGGCTATAATGTAAAATATTGCAAAGTAATAACTGCTTAAAACAAAGTTGCTTTGTAATTCAAATTTAGCACAATCACTCCTATAATTTTCTGGTCTAATGACATCTTGACACTTGAACCCCAGTGAAACAGATGATATTTGTAGTCTTTTTTTTTTTTTAAATATTCATTTAGTTCTTTGAAAGGCAGAGTTACAGAGAGGGAAAGACAGAGACAGAGATCTCCCAACTGCTGGTTCGCTCCCTAAGAGGTCTAAACATCGAGGGTTGGGCCAGGCTGAAGCCAGGAGCCAGTAGCTTCATTTGAGTCTCCCACATATAAGCAGGGGCCCAAGGAGTTGGGCCTTCCTCTCCTGCTTTCCCACGTGCATTAGCAGGGAACTGGATCAGAAGTGGAGCAGCTGGGACTGGAACTGGCACCCACATGGGATGCTGACTTCTCAGGCAGCAGCTTCACCCACTATGCCACAATATAGATATTTGTAGTCTTAATATTCATTACACTTGAGTCAAAATCTCAAAGAATTCTCAACGCATTTTGAATCATTAGGATTCCAGCAAATTCATTTGAAACCCACTAGGGCAGGTTGATCTGAAATACAGCTTGACAGATTTGCCTTTAACCAGGGGCTAGCACTGTGGCACGATGGGTTCAGTTGCCTTCTGCAGTGCCATCATTCCATATGCACACCAGTTTGAGTCCCAGCTGCTGAACTTCTGATCCAGCTGCATGCTAATGGCCTAAGAAAGCAGCAGAGGATGGGCCAAGTCCTGGGGCTCTTGCACCCATGTGGAAAACCCAGATGGAGTTCCTGGTTTCAACATGGTTTATCCTCAGATGCCGAGGCCATCTGGAGAGTGAATCAGTGGATGAAAGATCTCTCTCTCTATCTGCCTTTTAAATAAATTAACATTTGAAAAATATGAGAGCCTTTGAATGACATACTATGGCATTGCTACAGAAATATTAATCTTATAAAATGAACAGAATGAATTGGAAGAAAAAGTTCAGACACAGGAGATATCATTATTAGCAGTATTCATTATTGAAGTAAAGCAAAAAGAGCTGACCCAGGGCTCAAATTTAAGGTGGAGTAAGACTAAGGTATTCATTAACATTCTAGTTTAAATTGGAGTTTTATTTTCTAAGAGAGTGCTATTTTAATTTTGCAGTCATAAGGTACTGTAGCTATTATTATCTCTTTATTTAACACACTCATTTTTCAAATTTAAGTTCTCAAAATTAATTAGTGCATCAAACAGGGAACTTTTTGTAATTATTCTGAAAGGTTGACATTTAGAATTATGTTCAGTTGAAAATTCTCATCTGTTTTCCTTTTTTTTCCTTAAGGTTTTAGATTCTACCTCTTGTTCCATAGTCTTAGGTCACTCTTTCCAGCATGACACAGATTAGATATAAATCACATGTCTCTCTTTAAATATACAAAAATGTTAAGAACTTCTATTCAATGAGTCCAGACTCCTAGATTCATATTTCTCTTTTTTTCTACATGAACCTAATGTAGAACAGGATTGTATTTTTCCTTAAATGTTTTCTTAAAGAGCAGACTTTTCATCAGGCACTGGAGCCAGAGTTCAGAGAGAAAAGTTTATAATAGTTTTGTTGCAAGGCTCTAGAAATCAGGGGCAAATGTTTTGAGGACATAAATGACGTAAATAGCTATGTCTAAAGGTTTTACAACACTTCATTTATCAATCATCACCCAGAAAAGTGATATTCCATTTAAGTAAAAATTCCAAATAGTGACTGCTTATCACTTGATGACTTGTTTTTCCTTTTCAGTCATTTTGAAGGAGATCTTCTAAAACCTATTCCCATTGCCTGGTGATTGGCAAAGCAATATTATTAACAGAATTTTCTTATGAATCTTCATCAAAATTCAGATTGCTTATATGGCCACTTCTGTTTTCAAAATGCCCAAAAATTAAGTCTATCTTTCATGTGCTACCAATAGTCAGTCTTCAGGGGCCATCAAAGAAGGAGGCACTGTTCTCAGAAGGGAGGAGAGAACTTCCACTTTGCTATGGCTCTGTCTAAATATTGATGGAGTTTGTGGACTCAAGAGGCTTCCATAGCCTTGGCAGCTCATGACAAGAGCCTTGGGTGATCACTGACATCATAAATAAGAGTGTCACTTGTTAAATCAACAACAGGAGTCACTGTGCACTTACTCCCCATGTAGGACCTCTGTCCTTAATGTGTTGTACTATGATAATTAATGGTAAAACTAATCTTCAAACAGTACTTTATACTTTGTGTGTGTGTGTGTGGATGCAAACTGTTGAAATCTTTACTTAGTATAGAGTTGGCCTTCTGTATATAGAGATAATTACAAATGAATCTTAATGAAGAATGGAATGGGAGATGGAGTAGGAGGTGGGACGGGAGTGGGGGTGGGTGGGTGGGTATGGGGGGAAGAACCACTATATTCCTAAAGCTGTACTGAAATTTGTATTTATTAAATAAAAGCTTTCTAAAAAATAGTCTTCAAGAGCATCAAAATAAACAATAAAGAAATAAGAAGGTTGTTACAACTGCATATAATGGTAAAGTCAAAAACAAATGATGGCCTTAAAAACCACTTTCTGACAGTCATGTAGTAATCACAGGTATTTTATTGGTATGCTTCATATTGGCCCCAAATTATTAAGATTATTCAATAGGATTTTTTATTAAAGTAGATTATTGCCAAAAATTTTGGGGACGATTGTAACTTAAATGTTTAATTTTGATCCTGTGTGCTTTGTGTTAAAAGACATAACATGGGTAAATTAAATAAAATTAAATTAAATAGATTAACCATTGTTTTGAGAAGAATGGCTACATGGAAAGGCATTTCTGTTCGGTGATGGACATTTTACTGTGACAGAAGTTTATTTTCTGGCCAGGCATCCCTATGCTCCTATTTCATCCCCCATCACCCTATGTTGCTCTTATTTTCTTAAAAGTTGTTTTTTACTTAAAATCTTCCCATCCACAAGGTTTAAAAAAATCCTGAGGTGATAGACATGCCTGTTTTATAAACACAATGTTGGTGTCCATATGTACTTATTTTCTGCTGGTAATTGAAAAGAATATTTGAATTGTTTTAAACTAGGAAGATGCAGGAAACTGAAAGACAATGAGAAATATCTCATGGCTAATTCTCTCTTGTTTTAATTCTTGAGGAAATCTGGTAGATAATTCACATGCACACACACCCCACACCACCACCACCACTTCAGTCAAGGCCTTCATTATGCCTCAGCTTCTGTATCCTCACTTTCCAGTCGCCTTTCCAGTGCTTCTGGATAATGGTCCTGTGCTCCAGAAAAGCCAGCTCTTAGTGGTCCTCTTACACACCGCGGAAGCTCTCTTCTGTGCTTTCAAATCATCTGGAGTCAGCCCTGGCTCTGCCAGCCCAGCCCTCCAGTCCCAGAACAGACAGAAAAGGCTACTGAATGTGCTCATTATTTTGGTTTTGAAAGCAAAAGTTTATAAGCCTTAAAAGAGACCAGGAGGCAACAGGCATTCCAATAACTGCTCCCACTAATCATATCAAAATATGTTCTCAGTACAAAGTTAGGACTTCACTACATATCCTTTATTTTCCTGATAAGAAGTTACATTTTAGACTCATTTTAGGGATAGAGAACTAAAGTCCAGAGGGGTCAGATAGTATGTCCATCGGCATGAAAGAGAACATTATAGGTCCAGAATTAAATCCCAGTTTGTTCCAGCCCGTGGTGTTGCATCTTAAAGCAAACATCATCCTCATATTTCCTGGTTTCACCTTTCATTGCGGGAACGTCTTCATTTTCAGAAGCAACCTGGCATTTTCATGAAAGCTCCCTCTGACAAGCTCTGTCCTCTGTCCTTGCCAAGACTGTTTTTCTTCCAGGTTCTATAAGCCTAGCAGCATTTACCTATCAAATTACAAATAGCTACATATGGAAGCCAGATTGACACACAGCAGCCAGGTTGATCCCAGTAGTATTTTAGCAAAAATATTCAGGAACATATTGGAATTTCAGGCATTGTGACCGGATTCATGGAGGGCATTTTGGAACAAGGGTAGTTATTAGTGACCTATCGAAGGCAGAAAAGCTGTTTTCTGAAATCTGTATAATCCAATCTTTTGTAGCCACACAATGACAATTGACAGCCATAGTTAGTGGTAGTGGAAGATTTGCTTTATTGATCAGGAAAGGGATCTGGATGGAAATGGTTGATGTCTCTGTGGTTAACGTGTGGATTGTACAGGAAACATGAATCATTGGAAGTATAGGCAGACAGGAGGACATGACAATTGAATGAAATGTCGCAAGAAAAACAAAGGCACTGGCTTTTCAATTCACAGAATAAGTTTCCTAACCATGACAAGAGACAGAGAGGGAAGTGGGATTTCATGCCTACAGATGACAATGCAATTTTCTTCAATTTACTGTATTTCTCAAGTGAAATGCTGCCCAGCAGAATCTCTGAAATAATGGAATTTTTTATATCTCAGCTGTCTCGTAAAGTACCCACTAGCTATATATGGCTATGAGCACTTAAAATGTAGTTAGTTCTACTGAAGAATTGGGTTTTTAAATTAATTTAAACTTAGGTAGTCTTCTATGGCTAGTAGCTACTATATGACATAGTAAAGCAGACAAAATAGAAATGCGTGTGTCTACCTCTCATTCCTGCCAGATTTCACAAGATGCCTTTTTGTTAGGTTTTTATGCTTTCTAAGTGTTGTGAAGGACTCAAGGTTATATTACGTACAGTGCAATTTAGCTCCTACATCTCACATCTCAAAATGTCAGTTATGGTAAATAGTGTCATTAAAATAAAAATAATTTCACAAATATGCATCAGTAATGAGTGTGCAAAGATCCAAATAGCATCAGATAGTAATGACTAAAGTAGCATTATTATTTAAAATGATGCCATGGAGGAAGGAGCTCCCTGGATAAGCACCAGCCAGCGACAAGGACATCCTTCCTTAGTGGCTGCACATTGTGAGGAAAGGGGGAACTCGTGAAAGGAAAGGTGAGAATATAACTCAGGTTTTTCAAATCCAAATGTCTACAGGGCCTGGGCAAATAACAATATGTGATGTGTAAATCTAAGCTAAGTATGAAGCAGAGGGACCCCCTCCTGTCCCCAGCTAGTATATTCTCCAGTCATGGCAGTGAGCCATGGCATTCTGCCCTTACCAACATCACCACTGCCCCAGCCCATCTGGTGTCTTTCAAGTGGTTTTTAACACCACCGTACTAAGGGAGTTCTAAATTCTCCTTCAGTTCTGATGTTCTTTGACTCTAGGATTATGTGCCTAATATCTATAAAGAAGGAGAAAAAGGGTTTTGTTGGAATCTAAATGTTCCATCTTGGAGGTTTGATGTATAAGGATAATTTGTATCTGCTACAAGCACTTATAAGGAAAGGGATTTAGAGATTATTATGTATTTTTTTTTCCCTTGTAAAGTGCTATTCATCATTATTTGCATACCAACTAAGAATCCTAACTTAGGGAACATCCATGGGTCTCTAACTAGTAGTGTGTGTGTGTGTGTGTGTGTGTGTCTTATATAATTTGCATTATATCACCACATATCCACCCATCAACAATTTAGGAACATAATAGATGCTCAGCGAGCATTTAATGAATGAATGATACAGAAATCCCTATAATGAGAGCAAATACCTTTCTGCTTTTTAGAGTTAATTACCCAACATCTTCATGCTAAAAAAAAAAAAAAAATCCAAATCCTTTCATTGTGATAGGTCACTTTGTGCTTTTATTCATTTTTCAAGTCAGACAGAAAACAAGATATATTATTAAAGTCAATGATAAGAATTTGTGCTTGCCTATTGTAAATCCTCAGAGAATAGCCACAGAAAAGTGTCAGTTATCTGGGACTTTGCTAAGTCACAACTATATTTCCATCCCATCTTCACTCTCAAGACCCAGCAGTTAGCTTCTGCTAAGTGTGGAATCATTTTCTTTGCGTTTATTCTGCCCAAAGACCTTGATGAATCTGTAAGTTTACGGCTTTTAATGAGTATAGGAACATTGCCCCTTATTTCTGTTTTCTGCTCTTTCTTCCTTCCTTCTGAGTCTCCAGTTACCTACAAACTAGACTGCTTGATATCGTCCCTTAGATTGCTGGAGCTGTGTTTATATTTTTCAGTTTTTATTTCCTCTGTGTTTCCTTTTGGAGAGCTTCTATCACTTTATCTTTACACTTCTTGATTTTTTCTTCTGAAGTGAATCACTGCTGCTAATTTTATCCAGTGAATTTCTCATTTCAAATATTTAATTTTCATCTCTAAAAGTTTTCATTAATTTCTCTTTTATATACTTTATTTGTGTTCTCATTATGTTCATATTTTCTTTTATATCCTTGAGAATATAGAGCATATTTATAACATATTTTAAAGTCCTTATTACAATTTTATCATCTCTTTAATGTCTGGATTGTTTCTATTGAGTGATTTTCTCTGGGTTACAAATTTTTATTCTTTTTCATATATCTAGTAATTTCTTATCAAGTGCCATGCTGTGAATTTAAAGTTACTGAGCGCCAGATAGAGTTATATTCTTTTAAAAATTGTTATATTTTAGCCATATTTTAAAATTTTTAGCTTTTGTGATAGGTCACACACATAGCTTTTAGTCTCCTTTGAAAGTCATTTTAAGGAAGGTCTAGAATAAAATTTATTCTGCGCCATGTTAGTTCTATTTCTAAAATGAGCCCTTTTGTGAACTCTACTGAAGGTTTTGTGTATTCAATCAGGCATGTCTACTGTACATGCCGGGAATTCAGAAAAAATTCCCGGATCTGTATGTGTCCTGTGAATTGTTCACCTCACGGCTCCAACATAATTTTTCTTTCCCCAGAAGATGTTCTGAGTTTGGACTCAGGGAGCTTCTAGTGCTCATTCATATTTGGTATTCAGATGAAGTATCACAGAGGTTGCCAGTCAGCTCTTGGAGGTCTCTCTACATAAATTCCTTTATCCCAGGCTCTTTACCTGAAAAATTCTAACTGCTACAAGCAGAAGTTTCCTGATTTTTAAGCATGACTTCCTATTATGTATGTGATTTTACGTCAGTTGCTTTTAACATCCCCCTCCCTGACCACTGCTGCTTAATTATGTATAAAATAAAAAACATTCCTGAATAAGTGATTTTTCTCTTAGGTTTCTAATTCCTCTCTTCTTGGGAGAACCTAAAATATTTTTAAATCTAGATCTTTTACTGAATATATGAAACCACTTTTGGGACAAGACACATTTATACTCCAAATGGAGAGTCTGGTAGAGATGCATAGGCAGAAAGAATTAGATCCTGTTGACTCACAGTTCCAGTGATTAAGTGGTGGTACCTGCAGTTTCATGAAAATGAAATATGAACCTCAGTGAAAATAAAACCATAATATTAAATAGATTTTTATTATAATTTATTAATTGATCATTGGTAGATTTTGCTTGCTTTTCTGGGTGTTATATGCATGTCTAAGTTTTAAGTGAAACTCAAAGTGATTCAACACAAAAGTTTTGTGCAAAATAAATCCTGAGAGATCAGGCTAAATTTAGCTTAGCAGACAAGACATCAGTGTACTGGATCAAAGTGCGTGGGTTAATTTCTAGTTCAGGCTTTTGACTCCAGATTCCTGTCAATGCAGATACTTGGAAGCAATGGTGATGGTTCAGATAGCTGGGTCCCTGCCACCCTCATAGGAGACCTGAATTGATTTTCTGGCTTTGAGCTGCAACCCTGAATTAGTCATGGCCTTTCTTGACATCAGGGGAGCGAACCAGCAGATGGGAACTTGCCTGCTCTCTGTCTTTGTCTTTCACTGTCTACATCTATTTGCCTCTTAAATCAATAATTTTTTAAAGATTTATTTATTTACTTGAAAGTCAGAGTTACACAGAGAGAGAAGGAGAGGCAGAGAGAGAGAGGTCTTCCATCCGCTGGTTCAATCTCCAATTGGCCACAATGGCCAGAGCTGTGCCAATCCGAAGCCAGGAGCCAGGAGCTTCCTCTGGGTCTCCTACATGGGCACAGAGGCCCAAGGACTTAGGCTATCTTCTACTGCTTTCCCAGGTCACTGCAGAGAGCTGGATCAGAAGTGAAGCAGCCAGGATTCGAACCAGCGCTCATATGGGATGCCAGCACTGAAGGTGGCAGCTTTACCTGCTATGCCACAGCACTGGCCCCTAAATCAATAATTTTTAAAAAATATTTAAACCTGGCTTTAAATGTAGTTATGAAGTTTGCCAGTTACTACTCATACTGAGTGGGGAAGATGATGTGGCTGCAGATATAGTTAGCCAAAAATTATCATAGTATGTTTTAACCTTGAAGATGATAAATATGATCTGTTACCAGAATTGATCTAATAGTCATCATCTTGAAGTATATCAAGTATAACTTTGTAGTTTACTTCCATTTGAATCATAAATTTCATAATTTGATGTGATGCAAATTGTTCAAATGTATATAATATCAAGGTGTTCATATTGCTATTTACTCTTTTACAATACAATTCAACTGAAAAAGAAAAAGATTTTTAAGTGGAAAATTAACATATATTATGAACCCTACATGGAGAAATATCAGGAAGGGTTATTCAAGGTCAAAAATAGTTTAATAACATTGTATGGTACAAATTTGGAAAGTTAATAGACCACATTTTTTAAAAATACTGATCTATCCCTGTAACTTATCCTAAGCAATATTGTGAATTTATTAAGGTAAACAGCAAAGACCTTGTGACACCGTATTTCAAAGTGAAACACTGCATGATGTACATCTTCAAATGTTCTGCAACATAAATAGTTAAATTTGCCATGGACAGTCTGGAAAATCGCCTGGAAAGAGGAGGCTGCACATTATTTTGCTTCGACATGAGATCTACGGAGTTGGAGAGCTATGGATCCCACCACTTTTTTGTCTCCCTCCCTTAGGGTTAGTTGTTGCACTTCCTTATAACAAAAGTGCTTTCAAAAATCACTAGCATAATAATGGATGATAGCACACTGATCCAGTCACATTTCTGTTCTTTTGTAGTACGGTTAAAGATTTTATTGTTGTCTTGACCCAGCTAAAATAAAACAGATGCAAGTAAATCAGAAAAAGATGTGAATTTGGCATATGAGGAGACAGAGAGTAGAATTAATATTTTTTCCTTATTATTTAGTTAAGCAATGATAAACATACCCTGTTATTGTGAAGAAGGAGTAATACTTTAGTAGTAAAAACCACTAAATTTTGCCAAGTTTGAAATTTGTAATAAATAGAGCTTTGGAAAAAGAGAGAAATGGGCAGCACATGACACTAACATCTGGGAAATCTAAACAATAGGATGGTTCATCATTGAATTGCTTTCTCAATAAATATCTATTGAATGTTATATACGTGTGTATGTGTGTGTGTGTGTGTGTATAATTGTAACTAACACTGTGCTAAGTTATGTGGGAAATACAAACCACATTAATTCAAAATGTAACCATCATCATAGAAATGATCACTGCAAGATAAAAGTGAGAAACCATAAATAAACCATAGTTTATTTACTTTTAACTCCAAATAATTTTTATGGTACAGTTTTGTAAGAAAAGGAACAATCCAAAATATATCAGTATGATTAAAGTTTACAAAATTGTTTATCAATCAGTTTGGATGTTGCATTAGTCAGTATTCTCCAAAGAAAGAATTGATAAGATATATGTAGGTACATGTGAAAGGAGATTTATTTTGGGAACTGGCTCACATGAACATAGAGGCTGAGAAGTCCAATGAGGGACCATCTGCAAGTTGCAGATCCAGGAAATCCAATAGTAGGACTCAACACACAAGGCCAGAAAAAATGGATGCCCCATCTGAAGGAGAAAGAGAATTTGCCTTGTCTCTTCCTTTTTGTTCCATTCAGGTCCTCAATGGACTGGATGATGCCTTCACACTGGTGAGGGTGATGTTCTTTATTCAATCTACTGATTCAAACGTCAGTCTCTCCTGGAAATATTCTCACAAATAGAAGCAGCAGTACTGTTTTCCAACTAACTGTGCATACTTTAAGTCATTCAAGTTGACACATAAAATTATCTATCACAGATGTTGATAATGGAGACAAAACTAAGTTTTAGTTGAACAAAAACAAAATAGTCAATTGTTGCTGAGGTCCATGGCCTGCGATATTCTTAAAAAGCAAGAACATCTAGATATAGTTTGAGTACATACTAAAAGATTCTTGAATTAGTTACCAAGAATCCTTTAAAGGCTGGCACTGTGGCGCAGAAGATCCAGCAGCCACCTGTGACCCCAGCATCCCATACTGGAGGCTCAGATCGGGGGATGCTCTGCTTCCGATCCAGCTCTCTGCTAATGTACTTTGGAATGCAGCAGATGAGGGTCCAAGTGATTGGGCCCCGCCACTCATGTGGGAGACTATGATGGAGTTCCTGGCTCTTGGCTTCAGCCTGGCCCAGCCTACCATGGCAGCCATTTGGGGCGTGAACTAGTGGATGGAAGATCTCTGTCTCTTCCACTTTCTCTGCAACTCTGCCTTTCAAATAGATAAGTGAATAAATCACTTAAAAACAGAAGCTATGAGAATTTAAGCAGGAAGCAAATATTTTCATTCTAAAAAGTTATATATCTCTTTTTCCTTTTTAGAAATACATTCTAGACAAACTTTTCAACATTGATGTTCTATCCAAAACTTTACATATTCTATCATATAACATTCTATTATATCAGTGCCGCTTTAATTCTTAAGTAGACATTACTATATAGTAAAATAAAGTGTAAAAATCTGAACTGTAGATAATTTTCTTCATTTTTTTTCTCTTTCCACACAACATTAAGCAGGAAATTATAATGGATTAAGATACACAATGTGACCAGTGCTGTGGCGTAGTCGGTAAAGGTACCACCTGCAGTTCTGGCATCCCATATGAGCACCAGTTCAAATCCCAGATGCTCCACTTCAAATCCAGCTCTCCACTATGACTTGGGAAAGCAGTAAAGATGGCCCAAGTCCTTGGGCCCCTGCACCCATATGGGAAGACCCAGAGGAAGCTCCTGGCTTCTAGCTTCAGATTGGCACAGCTCCACCCATTGCGGCCTACTGGGGAGTGAACCAGAGGATGGAAGACCTCTCTCTCTCTCTCTTTCTGCCTCTCCTCTCTCTGTGTAACTCTGGTTTTCAAGTAAATAAACAAATCTTTAAAGATATATGATAATTTTAAATAAAATAACTCTATATAAATAAGCCAATAAGGGAAATATAGAATGTCAAAGATTACTTATTTATAAAATAATTGATTAATATTTTAATACAGGCAGGGAATCATTAAAAATATGTCTTGATCCATTTTAATTTTTCTAGCTGAGGGAGAAACTTCTTCCTTATTATTTTTCCCAAGCAATATTGTATGTCACCATGGAGAAGGGATGATTCATCAATGATTCAGTAAGTTTTATTCACATTCTCTCTGTAACCTTTTTGGAATTTTCAGTTAAAACAGCTAAAATTCTTGTGCATAAAGTATACATTAAAATATTTTTGTTTCTCAATCTTCTACCTAATAACAAGTATAACTTTACAAGGTATATATATATTTTATATATATAAATTTTTAATCAATGCTAACCAGTGGAGAATTGTTAATTTTCCCAATTTACTATATGCCAAACAACCAAGGAATAAGCAATTAAAATTGCTCCCTTAACAAATAAAAGTAGACAGTAATCTATCTAGTACTTGAATTATGCCTCACATGTACAAATATGATAAAGTAATAGGATGAATATGACAAAATAATGTATTGTACTACATGTGATAAAATGAATAAGATGGCAAATATAAACTATACAGTTAATAAAAATTAAAAACAATTTTTAAAAATGTTTGTAAAGATTGATTTTTAAATAATCTTTGAAAGGCAGAAAGAGACAGAGAGATCTTCCATCCACTGGTTAACTCCCCAAATGGCCACAATGGCTAGGGCTGTGCCAGTCCGAACCAAGATCTTCTTCCAGGTCTCCCAGCTGGCTTCAGGGACCCAAGAACTTGCCCATCTTCAACTGCTTTCCTAGGAACATTAGAAGGGAGCTGGAACAGAAAAGTAGCTGTCAGTTTTTGAACTGGTGCCCATATGGGATGCTCATGTCATAGGCAGGGCCTTAACCCACTATGTCACAATGCCAACCCCAGTTTTTAAAAATTGGTTGTATTTATATGAAAAGCAGTGAGGCAGAGGCGGACAAACATCTCTCATTCACTGTTCACACCCCCAACAGCCCCTAATAGCGAAAGCTGAGATTCAAGAATTCAGTCTGGGTGTCCCACATGGATGGCAGCAATTCAACTCCTTGAGCCTTCACCTGCAGACATCATGCTGATTTGCATTAGCTGGAATCTGGAATTTGACGCAGAGCTGGGACACAAACCCACGCACTCTGACACACAATGTGGAAGTGGAGCAGTGGGGGTGCTGGTGCTGCAGGCTGCTGGCCCCGATGTCCCAAGTGACCTCCTAACTGCTATGCTCCTATCTTGACTGCATTTGACTGTTTTTGAAAGGTGTCCTCTGGTTTGACATTGATGAATTTTTGTTTTTCTCAAAAATCATGTTACAGAAATGAAATGAATAGGTCAGGACTTCAGTACTAAAGACACCAGAACTGAATTCTACATATAACCTAAGCTTGGACCCTACTGCCCAGATACCTTCAGAAGACTTCTTGATTTCAACAGTCTAAGACTCTCAGAGAGCAGCCCACACTGTGGCACAGCAGGTAAAGCCACCACCTGTGGAGCCAGCATCCCATATGGGCACCCATTCGAGTTCTGGTTGTTTCACATCTGATCCAGCCCCCTGCAAATGTGCCTGGGACAGTAGCAGAGAATGGCTCAAGTACTTGGGCCCCTGCACCCAAGTGGCAGACCCAGAAAAAGCTCCTGGCTCCTGGCTTTGGACCCATCCATCTCCGGCCTTTGCTGCCGTTTGGGGAGTGAACCAGCAGATGGAAAATTCTCTCTCTCTCTCTCTCTCTCTCTTTCTCTCTCTCTCTCTGTAACTCTGCATTTGAGATAAATAAATTGGGGCCAGCTCTGTGGCATAGTGGGTAAAACCACCGCCTGCACTGCCGGCACCCCATATGGGCCCCAGCTCGAATCCCGGATGCTTCACTTCCAATACAGCTCTCTGCTATAGCCTGGGAAAGCAGTGGAAGATGGCCCAAGTCCTTGGGCCCCTGCACCAGTGTGGGAGATCTGGAAGAAGCTCCTGGCTGTTGGCTTTGGATTGGCACAGCTCAAGCTATTGTAGCCAATTGAGGAATGAACCAGTGGATGGAAGACCCCCCCCTCCTCTCTCTCTTTCTCTCTCTCTGCCACTCTGTGTAACTCTTTCAAATAAATAAATCTTTTTAAAAAAGAAAGAAGAAAGAAATAAAGAAAGAAAGAAAGAAATTTTTAAAAAGACTTGATCAGAGAAATTAGCCATGCTATGCAAGAGTCCTGAGACACAGACTGTTTTATGTTGCCAAATTAGTGGTAATTTGAAGACTACAGAAAACTCACAGAAATGTAACAAAATTACCTGTATTTTACTTAAAGTACACTAAAACTATAGAAAAATATAGAAAACTAATCTTTTTGAAAAAATATAACCACCATTCCATTATTACAGCAAACAAATTAACAATTGCTGTACATCTGATATTAAGAGGTGTCAGGGGAGTTGCTCATCCTGGCCGCCATATTTTGTGTTAAGTAAGCATTAATAAACCAGTCACAAAAGTTAACAACAAAGTGTAACCTAGCAACTATGGAGGAGCCAATTCAAACCACTTCCACAAACTTTTGGATCACATCCTAATAAAACCTGGAGCCTGTTTTTCTGCAATTAGTCAGTTAAAGAGTTGTATTCAAATGATTGTGGAGACTACATTGCTTAGAACATGTTAAATCATGTCATAGTTAGTTTCCCCTCTTTGATGAGTCTCTGCAATTTTCAATAATGACAATGAGTCATTCATTCTAAAAGTTTTTGGAGAGTATGCCATTTGCAATTATATATTACCAATTTCTCACAGTGGTGCTTTTCTCTTTTCAGTCTCTTTTTGTACTATACTCAAGGACTTCATTTGGTTTCTCAGATGAACTATACAAAGAATAAAATACTAGATGAAAAATACCCAAGTGTTAATAATTTTTACTTGGATAGAGTTTAAGTGTATTAGTAATATTACTTTCTGAATTAACTCAATTTAGAATTTTTGTTTCCAAATTTAAAAAACTAGTAATTTTTAAAAATACTTACACTTCTGACATAAATTCTTTTGTGAATTTTACCTTTTGATTATCCTTAGGAAAATGTTCCTGGATGTTCTTTCAGACTTTGCCTATCCATCTCCCTGAAGTACTCCTTTGCAGTACTCCTCTAGATCCTTCTTTAAAGGCCTTCGACAGATCTGTCTTCTTTTTAGAATATTCCCAATGTATTATGGAAAGAAACTATTGATGCATCTCACTTACCTTTAATGTAAGAACAGCAAAAACTCATGAAGTCACATGGTTACTGATTCCCAAGCTTGGCTCTTGCAAATTGTGGCCTATTTTGGTTTGGAACAAGTATTTTGTGAGTATTTGCTGATAATGGAAGATATAGTAGTTGAAATTACCTTGAGGGGCCTGCATTGTGACATAGCAAGTAAAGTTGCTTTCTGCAACACCATGATACCATATGAGCAGTTCAAGACCTGACTGCTCCACTTCCAATCCAGCTGCCTGCTAATGCGCCTAGGAAAGCAGAAGATGCCACAGTAGTAAGGGAAGAAGAACCTGGTTCAGCCTGACCCAGCCCCAGCTGTTGCAGCTGTTTGAGGTGTAAGCAAGCAGAGTGGAAGGCCTCTTTCTCTGCAACTCTTTCACATAATAAAATAACTAAATCTATAAAAAAAGAAATTACTTTAAACATAAAGTAATCAACATAGCCACAAAATCTTGGTTTGTTGTTAAAAGATTCAAATCATCAGTTCTAAATGTGTGGACCACAGTCTTTACAAAAAGTCTTCTAATAACATGCAAATAATTAGTAACCTGCATTATATATACATTCTGTTAGAATATTGTACTGCTGTTGTTCAAACATATGTGTTGTTATGAATAAGAATTGTTAGTGTTATTGAATTTTTAGCAGTTCCACCATTATGTGTTTTCCGAGTCTATGACTAATAAAAGTCAAAAGACAGTATTGTAGGATTCTGCTGTATCTTTATAACTCCATTAATGAAAAAAAAAATTAGTCTCTAGGGGCCAGCACTGTGGCACAGCAGGTTAAGCCACCATCTGTAGCTCTGGCATTCCATAGGAACGCCTCTTCGAGTCCCTGCTGCTCGACTTCCAATCCAGCTCCCTGCCAATGTACCTGGGAAACAGAAGATGCCTCAAGTATCAATGCCCCTGCACCCACGTGAGAGACCTGGATGAAGCTCCTGGCTATGGCTTCAGTCTGGCTGAGCCCCAGCTGTTGTGGCCATTTGGGGAATGAACCAGCAGATGGAAGATCTGAATCTCTCCTTCTCTCTCTGTAACTCTTTCAAATAAATAAATCTTTTTAAAAATCTCTGGGTAGAGCAATAGAAAGAAACATGAATCAGAAAGGATGTACATCAATTGATTCCAATAGTGATCTTTGTTTCCCTTCTTACAATGTTTGTATGTTTTCTAATCTTTTATGATAGTCACATACTACTTCTACAAATCCTTCTCACCAAACATATCTATATATATCCATACATATGTTGTGTAGGTATATTCCCCAGAAAAAGAATTTTCAGGAGGTAAACATGCATCATATCTTGACAATCAAGGAAACTTGCAAGCCATTAATTAAATGAGAGCATGAGTTTAGTTTCCCTAGTATGTTCCAAGAATCTGAGCTGTCATATTTTGTGAATTTTCAGTCATTCTGTAACATAAGTGACTTCATTTGAAGCTTTCTAATAACAGTATAAATGCTGGTAATTGGCTTTTGGGAAGAACAGAATGCATTAAGACCCAATTTCTGAATGTTTTATAACAAAATAACACATTGTAAAGCTGCTGAATATGACTGTCAGAGTTCAGTCTGTAGTGGCCAAATGGGTATGCACTTGCCATCAATTGTCAGAATCGATTCTCAGATGTCAGAAATGGTTAATTCTATTGAAAAAGATAGCTGCTTCCAACAAACAGTTATTAAATTCCTCCTAAGAAACACCACTTCTCTTTTTGATGCTTATATTCCCTACAAACTATGAATTCCTACAACATTTGCAAATAGGGATCTCATTATTACTCCAACAAACAAACAAAAAGCAAATAGTGAAGACAATGAATGCTTTTATGAAAACTTCTAACAATAACAGCACCATTTTTCCCTGGAAGCCCTGTTAAAGTGGCCACTGCTATCTCACGGGGGCTATGATTGCTGTAAATACCACCAGTGGCTGTGTGTTGCCTTGTCTAAGCCTAGGTTGGCCAGTTTCCAGCAACTCCCTTCTGGGTACTTTTACTCTGACCTGACCCTCATTTTGAAACATGTTCTTGTGTTGTAGCAGTTGTGTACTGTTAAAGAACATATCCTTTCTTTGTCTCACTATAGAAGTAACAAACATAGCTCTCATTCAGTTGACAGCAACAAAAAGCATTTCACCTTGTATAAAGTGTCTCTACTCAGAAATTTGAAATATTCATACAGAAAAGGATGTTTCTTCTAAAAGTGCTTCTGTCGACATAATTCATTTGCTAGGGCATGAAGACTCTTAGAATTCATATCATTTGACTAAACTTGTAATGGATATTCCAGAATGAAAAGTATTATATCTTTAAATCATTTCACATTTATGATAAAACAGAAAATGCAGTGTTGATTAGAAAAATTTAATCAAGAAGTTAGGTTAAAATTGAAAACTATTTTAAAGAGTTTAATTTCATTTTGTATTACTTATTCAAGAAGATTAGAAAGACTATTATTTGTATTTTATAATTCACTAGTTCCATTAAACAAATATAATTTTTTTGAGAAACTGGGACAGGAAAGTAGTATGGAGCAAGAACAAAGTAAAGCATATTCCTGGCTTTAGAGCTGACAGTTCATACTGTATTTTCCTGATTCTTAGATTCTTACTGCTTCCATATTTAAATAAATCCAAATGCATACGTTAGAAAAAATATTTTTAATCACTTGTGCATCTTACTTGGCTTCTTCCTCTCCTGCATCTGATGATTTAGAAATAGGAAACCAGAAAGTCAATGCCACTTAATGCCATGGGAATGTTCTGAATTTCAGTGAGAGAAAAAGAGTACATGAGCAAGGTCTTAAGAAAGTCTTATTCAACATGAGATTATTTATTTGACTGCCATGCTCTAAATGAATAAGTGTTTCTGCTCCCAAGAGAAATTGACATGTGTCCTTAGGACTCCATGCAAGAGAATGATAGAGAAAGACTAAATTAAGAAAGTTGTGAAGATGTTGTAGTGCCAGTTTATTTTTTCTTAAAATAATGTTAAAAATGTTAAACAGGCATTGTGGTGCAGCAGATTAAGCTACGGCTTGGGATGTCTACCTCCTATATTGGAGTTCCTATTCAAGTCTCACTACTCTGCTTCTGATCCAGCTTCCTGCTGATGCTCCTGTGGAGGCAGCAGAAGCTGGCCCAAGTACTCGGGTTCCTGTCCCCCTCATGGGAGGTTCAGCTAGAGTGCCAGGCTCCTGGCTTCAGCCTGGGCCACCCTGGCTATTGCGGGCATTTCGGGAATAAACCAGTGGATGGAACAAGTTTTTCTCTCTCTATCTCTCCCTCACTCTCTGTCACTCTACGTTTCAGATAGAAAAAAAAAAAAAAACTTAAATAGATATATTAAATAGCTCTTCATTGTAAAGCTAAAAGAATTTCCCGTAGGCTGTCGACTTATTCTGTACTCTGGAATCTATAGCCAAGGACTTGCTATCCAATGGTATTGTGCACCTGGAATGTGGCTAGTGCAATTGAGGACTGAAATTTTTTAATTAATTAATTTATTTTCATAGACAAGGTGACACAAAAATCTCCCATCATACCCCAAATGACGAAAACAGATACAAGGCAGGATTAGGCCAGGCCTAAGCCAGGAGCCAGGAGCCAGAAACTCAATCTAGGTCTCTCATATGGGTAGCAGGGATCTAACCATTTGAACCATCACCTGCTGCTTCCCAACAAGCATATTAGCAGGAAGCTGGAATCGGAAGTAGGTTGAAGACTCAACCCCAGACATGCTGAATGACATTTAGATATCCCATCTTTTCTTAACCTTACACCAAACACCTATGCTTGAATTTTAATTGTACTTAATTTTAAGCAATTGATGCTTCCATTCAAAAATGGAAATACTATAATTTTCTATATTACTACATGTTAAAAGGGTAATATTTTTCTATATTAAGTTAAATAAAATGATTTACTAAAATTCTTCTCAATTGATTCTTTACTTTCTTTTTATTTTTTACTTGAAAGATAGGGTGACAGAGAGGGAGACGAAGAGGGAGAGAGAGAATCTTCTATCCACTGGTTCATTTCTTAAATGCCCACAACAGCCAAACAGCCAGGGCTAAGCCTATCTGAAACCAGAAGCCCAGAACTCGATGCAGGACTCCCACAATCATGGCAGGGACCCAACCACTTTGAGCTCACCTGCTGCCTCCCAGAATGTGCACTGGCAACAAGACCAATAGGAGCCAGAGGAGGGATTCAAGCTGGCGCTCCAGTATGGGATGCTGGCATCCCAAGCAGTGGCTTAACTCGCTGCACCACAACAACCACTCTTTTTAATGCAGTTACTAGAAAATTTTAATGCTATATGAGGCTTGCACTTTATTAGTATTGAACCAGCACCAGTCTAGGGACAAAAACAAAGCTTTCTTTTCTTGATTACTCAACATTTCAAATAAAACATGCCACCTGATCCACAGTTCCCCTTGTCCTGCAGTAGAAGACTTTTTGGTTGCAAGTGACAGAAGTCTAGTTCAAGCCGGCGCTGCGGCTCACTTGGCTAATTCTCCACCTGTGGTGCTGGCACCCTGGGTTCTAGTCCCGGTTGGGGCACCGGATTCTGTCCCGGTTGCCCCTCTTCCAGTCCAGCTCTCTGTTGTGGCCCAGGAGGGCAGTGGAGGATGGCCCAGTGGAGGATGGCCCAGCTGCTTGGGTCTCGCATCCGCATGAGAGACCTGGCTCCTGGCTTCGGATCAGTGTAGCACACTGGCTGTAGCGGCCTTTGAGGGGTGAACCAACGGAAGGAAGACTTTTCTCTCTGTCTTTCTCTCTCTCACTGTCTAACTCTGCCTGTCAAAAAAAAAAAGTTAAAAAAAAAAAGAAGTCTAGTTCAAGTGGTTTTAAGAAAAAATAAGAATGTTGGGGCCAGTGCTGTGGTGCAGTGGGTTAAACCTTGGCCTGAAGCGCCAAGCATCCCATATCGGTGCCGGTTCTAGTCCTGGCTGCTCCTCTTCTGATCCAGCTCTCTGCTATGGTCTGGGAAAGCAATAGAAGATGGTCCAAATGCTTGGGCACCTGCACCCACATGGGAGACTCGGAAGAAGCTCCTGGCTCCCGGCTTTAGATTGGCTCAGCTCCAGCCGTTGCAGCCATCTGGGGAGTGAACCAGTGGATGGAAGACTTCTCTCTCTGTCTCTACCTCTCTCTGTAACTCTTTCAAATAAATAAAATAAATATTTAAAAAAAAAAGAATAAGAATGTACTGGCTCATCAAATGAAAAAAAGAGAAATGTGGTTCAGACACAGTTGGAAGCAGGAGCTCTGATGATGTCTTTAGAACTTAGTCTCTCCTCTTGCTCTCCCTCTGCTTTGCTCACTGTGGCATACTTCTTTTGCTGCTAACTCCTCACTGTGATCCTTAGGAGTATCAGATTTGCATGTTTCTTAGAGGTAGCCAGTTACTGCAAAAGTAGAGCTTAACGTTTCCAGAAATAAGTGTTACCAGCTGGCTTGAATCATGTGTGTCTCTTTGCACTGAACATTGTGGCAAAGGGAACAGATTAGACTTATTCACCAGACATTGGTCACACGCTTACATCTACCTTGTTATAAGAGATAAATCAAGGTTGGTACCTCCGGTGGGCTGAAACCAAGGAAGGGCTTGTTCCTCAAAGGAAAAAAGCATGAGACTTTCTACCACAAGAAAGAGACTCAGTAACGGGTAAGAAAAAAAGCAGAGATACCCAAAAGACCTCATTGTGCACACTCACAACATGTTAGTCTGTCTTTCTTCACCATAGGATATATTTGGTGCTCTTCATTTACTTACCGATGTCTCTTTCTTTCTGCTTCCCCTGTTTGTGCTCCTTCATCAAGCCCTCTTCCAACCTTTCCAGTTTGTGTTCCCAAATAGGACATCACATGCAACTCTATAAATGTGATACTATCTCTGTCTTCCCTGCCTTTTCCAATTTGCCCCACCCTTCCAGACACCCTTGAGTTCCCACCCATCCTTTGAGTCTTGGGGAAATCTTCATGTTTCTAAGGCAATCTGGATTTCCTCTAGCCCAGAATGTCTTCTATAATTTTCTACCTCTGTGTTTCTTCTGAACCTGTACATCTTCTAATACATCAGATTTACATGTATGATTTGATTGTGTGACAGGACTAACGTAGAATTTATTTAAGATTTATTTCTTGTTTAGGTTACTTATCCATTTTAAAAACAAATTTATTTATTTATTTTAAAATGCAGAAAAACAGATAGAAGACAGACAGACAGAGAGATCTTCCATCTGCTGGTTCACTCTGCAAGTACCCACAACAGCCAGGTCTGGGCCAGGCTGAAGCCAGGACTCTGGAGCTCCATCAGGATCTCCCATGTGGTGGTGAGGGACACAACTCCTTGATCCATCACATTCCGCCTCCAAGGCTGGGCCTTAGCATGAAGCTAGAATAGTGAGCAGAGGTGAGAAACCACATACTCTGATCTAAAATGTAGGCATCCTAAGCATTGGATGTCATAACCCTCAGCCAAATAGCTGCCCACTAATGTAGATCTTAAGTAAGATCTGCAAGGATGGTCTATTAAAAGGATACATTTTGGGGGGCCGGCATCAAGGGGTAGTGGGATAAGCTAACGAACATAGCACTGGCATCCCATATGGGCACCAGTTTGTCTCTCAGCTGCCCCACTTCCTGTCCAGTTCCCTGCTAATGTGCCTGGAAATGTAGCTTGGGTTCCTACATCCTCATGGGAGTCCTGGAAGAAACTCCTGGCTCCTGGCTCCAGTTTGACCCAGCCCTGGCTATTTTGCCCATTTTGGGGGTGAATCAGCAGATGGAAGATCTCTCTCTTTCCATCTTGTCCTCTGTCACTGTAACTCTGCCTTTCAAATTAATAGAATAAATCTTAAAAAAAAATACATCTCAGTTGATATAATGAAAGGATTATCTAGAGGTGTTGGCATGATTAGGAGTCAACGCAAGTATGGTAGTGCACCTAGAGATTAGCAGTGGTGGGAAGCTATTACTACCCTGAGACTTGAAAGACAAGGAAGAGCTGTGTTGCTGGAATCTAGTCAGAGCTCTGACTGAGAAGGAGGGGCAGAGGGAGAGGAGTCATGGCTGTGTGCCTGTAGATACAGGAATGTAGCCAAATCGTGCCCTGACAGGGTGAAGGGGTTATAAATAAATATTCCAATCTCTCTTCTTTATGTCATGCTGGTACCTCCATTAGCCAAAGTCAACCAGCAAGAAGAGGGCAAAAGAGCCTAATGGAGTGGTGGGTAGAGGTCACTATATTGACAAAAGAGCAGGGAAGGACAAAACAAATAAAGAAAAACTGCACAGTGTACTTCTTTTAAAAAAATATTTATTTGGAAAACAGAGAGACAGAAAGATACAAAGAGACAAAGAGGGAGAGATGTTCCATCCACTGGTTCACTTCCCAAATGACTGCAACAGCCAGTGCTGGACAAGGATAAAGCCAGGAGCCAAGAACTCCATCTGATTCTTCCATGTGAAGAGCAGGCACCCAAGCACTAAGGCCATCTTCCACTGCTTCCCAGGTACATCAGCAGGAAGCTGGATGGGAAGCAGAGTAGCCAGAACTCAAATAGACACTGTAATATGGGATTCCACTGCACCACAACACTAGCCCCACTTTTTCGTTTTGTATTCTTAGCACTTCCCACAGTTCCTTATGGAAGGCTGATGAAAAATCTTCTCCTATATTCCTAGGTTGTTTAATTCACTTCTGTTAATGAATACATATTATTTTATGCATAAATATCTGCAATTTTTTTTTCAAATAAATTCAGAAACTAGAATTGTTTGGTCCAATGTGTATTCTAAAATTACAATTGTATATTATCAGCACCATAGTTATCAGGAAGTACATTCTTCCTGTTCCTTTACCCATGGTAGACAATTAATCTTCACAGCACCCCAGTAAACTTGGTATTCTCACCTCCTTTTATAGATATACAGACTGAGGTTCAGAGACATTTGGGGATGGTCAGATGATGCTCTTGTTTCCATTCCCTGACTACACAAAAACAAACAGAAAAATTATGATTGTTAAAATATTGATACCATTTCTATAGTAAGTTAAAAATAAAATCTGTGAACCTGAGGTACTTTTGTCACCACTGAGCTGTGAAGATAGCAATTGGAATATTGTTACTTTATTCAATAAATGAGATCCATTTATGTTTTGTGTATACGTTATAAACAGCCTGAACATAATTTTAGACAACATTTCTAGTGTACCTGCATTCTGACTACAACCTGTTATATGACAGAAGGTTTGGGATTTGCCACTTGCAACATCTTGTTGGCACTTAAAAAGTTTCAGATTTTGGATGTTTGAGTTAGGTATGCTCAACCTGTAATAGCAAAAAAAAAAAAAAAGGATAAAAAAAAGAAAGAGGAAAAAAGAGAATAAAGAAATGGAGAAAAGTACATACAAAGATGAAAATAATGGAAAATACAGAAACTGTATTATTTTTCCAATCGGGATGATGTTTTGAAGTTCTAAATGTGAAGTATGACTACTGCTATATTATTACCTTTCTTTCTCAAAATATTCTTTCATACTAAAACTATGCTCAATATAATTAAAAAGAAGATATGGGAGCCATGTTTGGCTACGTGTTAAGATGCTACTTGGGACACCCACGTGGCCTTGGAGTGCCTTGGTTGGAATCTTGGCTCTGCTTTCAGTTCCAGCTTCCTGCTAGTATATGATGGCTCAAGTGCTTGGGTCTCTGCTGCCCACACAGGAGACCTGCCTTAAAGTTACTGGCTTCAACCTATTGTAGCACCAGCTGTTTGGAACTGGACCAGCATGTGAAAGATCTATCTCTGTCTTGCTGCCTTTGAAAAGGTAAAAATAAATTATTGAAAATATTTTAAATAAAAGGCATTTTCTTGTATGAGTATTAGATTTACTAAGTTAAATTATTTTAATGAAATATATGACATAATGTACACACATGTTATGAAACTTCTAACACATGTTTAAATTATTTTTTCTTCAAAGTGTGTATCCCTTGGCCCATAGCAGTAACTAACACCTTGCTAACTGAATTCAATCCTGAAGTTAACGATAAGCCAATAGAAGTGAGCTCCACTAAAGTTCACAATGTGATCTCAAAAACCTCTACCCCACTGAAAGGAGCCAGGGTCCTTCGGGGAAACGGATGATTTCACATCTGAGGCAGGAAATGCACCAAGTTAGCCTAGTTATCTTGGTGTGCCAGAAAGCAAGAACATTATCAAAGTCTATTAAGGTCATCTCAAAAGGTTACAGAAACCAACATGAAAGGTCCTAAAAGGGATGATAGAAGACTGGAACATCATCAAAAAGAAGAAACAAGGGAAAAATGAATGATTGGACTGCATGGAAACAGGACGTTCTTCTAACCCCACAAATCAATAAAAAGCTGACAATTATTCAAGAAACAAATGTCTGGAACGAATGAACAGGCAATTCACAAAACAGGAAATATAAGGGGGGGGCACAACATTAAAATATGTACAATCTCCATAGTAACCAGGGAAATGCAAATTTTAATATCAAGACACTACTTTTGTTCATCACATATGCAAATCTTTAAAAGTTTTATGATATCAAATACCAGCAATAGTATGGAAAAACAGGAAATGTGGGAGGCTTAAATTGGTAAAGTCTTTTTTGATTGGAAAATTTGGCAGTAACTATTACCCTCTTCTGGCCCAGTAATTTCATTTTCCTTTATCTACCTAAGAGAATGACTTGTGCATACCTTGCTGTTTTTTTTAAAGATTTATTTATTTGAAAGGAAGAGTTACAGAGAGGCAGAGGCAGGGGCAGGGGGAAGAGAGATAGAGAGATTTTCCCTCCACTAGTTAACTCCCTAGATGGCCACAATGGCCAGAGCTGGGCCGATCCAAAGCCAGGAGCTTCTTCCGGGTCTCCCACGTGGGTGCAGGGGCCCAAAGATTTGGGCTATCTTTTACTGCTTTCCCAAGCCATAGCAGAAAGCTGGATCAGAAGTGGAGCAGCCGGGACTCGAACCAGTGCCCATATGGGATGCCAGCAGTGCAAGCAGTGGCTTTACTCACTATGGCATAGCACTGGCCTCTTGTGCATACTTTTAAAGGGGCATTTGGCCAGGGCCATGGCTCAATAGGCTAATCCTCCACCTGTGGTGCCAGCACACTGGGTTCTAGTCCTGGTCAGGGCGCCAGATTCTATCCCGGTTACTCCTCTTCCAGCTCTCTGCTGTGGCCCTGGAAGGCAGTGGAGGATGGCCCAAGTGCTTGGGTCCTGCACCCACATGGAGACCAGGAGAAACACCTGGCTCCTGGCTTCAGATCAGTGCGGTGCACTGGCCGCAGCAGCCATTTAGGGGTGAACCAACAAAAAAAGGAAGACTTTTCTCTCTGTCTGTCTCTCTCTCATTGTCCACTCTGCCTGTCCAAAAAAAAAAAAAAAAAGGCATTTATGATGCTGTTGACTGACCACATTATTTTTAATTGTGAAGAGGCTTATCAAATTCATAAAGTGGGGGAATTAGACATATGCCAATTAGTTCAAAAGAATGTCTTCGGAAAACTTGAAATGATAAGTTTAAAAAATGGCATGATGTCATTTATATTAAAATCTCACAAAATTATTTAATTTCATGCATGTCTTGTATGTAGGTATGTAATTACAGAGGAAACAGATCTGCAGAGATGAACATCAAACTGATAGCACTGCTTATCTCTAGGGAGAATTGCATTAGAGGGAATTAAGAAGGACTTTTGTTGTATCTATTTTTTCATTCCCAAAGCACCAAGAGGTATTTTTTATGATCGTCTCATAATCCTATTATGTGATCATTTAAAGGCTCAATTTATTACCGAGGCAACAGGGCTCAGAAATAAATGACTGACTTACCCATGCTAGACAATACTAGAGTGGAAAATCAATTCTGTTACCCTTCCAGCCTCCATGTAAACTCCTCTAGATCCCAAATAAGAATGATTCAGTATTTTGCAATGGTCAGAAATTCTCTATACAGGTATCCAGGTTGGAAACATACGTTTGGGAGCAGTAAGTGTTTGCCAGTTGAAATCTTAGAACTACATTGAGGAGGCCAGTAAAGCTATCGCTTGCAGTGCTGGCATCCCATTTGGTCACCGGTTTGCATCCCAGCTGCTTCACTTCCAATCCAGCTTTCTGCTAAGGCCTGGGAAAGCAGTGGAAGATGGCCCAAGACCTTGGCCCCTGCACCCACATGGGAGACCTGGAAGAAGCTCCTGGCTCCTGGCTTTGGATCAGCACAGCTCCGACCATTGTGCCAATTGGGGAGAGAACTAGTGGATGGAAGACCTCTCTCTCTCTCTCTGTCTCTCTCTGCATCTCCTCTTCTCTCTGTATAACTCCAACTTTCAAGTAAATAAATAAATCTTTAAAAAAAAAAAAAAGAAATACATTGAGGAGTTGGTGGAGTAAGAAGAGAAGGTCTAGAACAAAATCCTGAGAAACCAGAACACTAGTTGATGAACACTGTTAAAGAATCCTATAAGTAAATTTAAAAAAAAAAAAATGTTGCTACAAATCAGAAAATGTGGGTGTGGCCAAGAAACCAAGTACAGAGTGCCCTTCCAGGAGGAGGAAGTGGTCAACAGTGCCAAACGCTGAAAAGAGGTCAGGAAGGAAGGCCTTAACGTGTCACTTTGATAACAAAGAGATCATTTAGTGACTTTGGCAAGAGAGTCTTGGTGCATAGAAAGAAGCAGAATCCTGAATGCAAAAGGAAGAACTATAAGGAAGAGAGTTATACTAAACAGTACGTGGTTCCTCAAAGATTTAAATGTAGAATTATCATATCTCCAGTTCCATTTCTGGGTATATACCTAAAAGGACTGAAGCAACTCAAGCACACTGATAGTTCAATGGATAAACAAATGCTCGATGCACATACACTGGCATATTATTCAGCCCTAAAAAGGAAGGAAATTCTTACCCATGCAACAGTGTTGTTGAGCTTAAGTGAAAAAAGCCAAACAGAGAAGAACAAACCATGTAGGATTCCACTTATAAGAGAAACATGGAATTGTCAGATTCACAGAGACAAAAATAGCATGTTGGTTGCCAGGGGCTGAGGCTTGGTTGGAGTTAGGAAGTTATTGTTTATGGGTACATAGTTTCAGTCCAGAAGGAGAAGAAAGTTTGGTTGGTAAATGGTGATCATGGTTGCACAGCTATGTGAATTGGCTTAATGCTTCTGAACTATACACTTAAACATTATTAAGGAGCGAGCATTTGGACCAGTGGTTAAAATCCTACTTGGGATGCATTCCATATCATTACACCTAAGTTTATGTCCCAGCTGCTCCCAATTCCACCTTGCTAATGTGCAACCTGGGAGGCAGTAAGTGATGATTGAAGTAGCTGGGTCCCTGCATGTGAAAGACCTAAACTTAGTTCCTTCTCCTGGCTTTGATTTGTATCAACCTTGATTGTTGTGGGAAGTGAGCCAGCAAATGAGAGTTCTGTCTCTGTCTCTGACTCCTTCTCCCTTGGTGTCTCTGCCTTTCTAATAAAATAGATAAATAAACATTTAAATGGTTAAAATGGTAAATTTTGTGCTTGAACACACACAAGAAAGACAAGGACTCAGTCATTATTGAAGACTTCTTCAAAAATTTCAGAGGAAGGAAAAGAAAGCAGTAGGGCAAGTCAGACAGAGGAGAAATTTTTTTTAAGATACTGGATCTCTGCACTTATTTATTACCCTGTAAAGGATACATAGAGAAGCAAAGATGCACATCCACCATTCAGGTAATAGGGACACAAACCTCCAGATACTGAGTGCCATGCTTCTAGAAGGGAGCCTGTATCTTTGGGTCTCTTTGGGGCTGAACGAGCCTAGTGTTTTATAATGACACTCAAATATAATAGTATTTAAAATTTATCCAAACAAATAGCAGTCTTAGTTGCATCAATAACTTTTTCTTCAAGGATTTTTCTTTAAGTATTTCACTAAAAAATCAAAATCAAATTTGATGACTCTCAAGGTTGTGGTTACTGTTACTTGTGCTTTTCATGTTTTGTGTGTGTGTATGTGTGTATTTTTGGTAGAAACAGCTTGCTTTATTTCTTTATTTGTTTATGTGACAGTCAGAGAGAGAAACAAACACAGAGAGAAAGACCTTCCATCTGCTAGTTCACTCTTAAAATGTCCACAACTATGGCTGGGCCAGGCCAAAACCAGGAGCCAGAAGCCAGGCATTCAGTCTAGGTCTCCTACATGAGTGGCAGGGACCCATGGATTTGAGCTATTACCAGCTGCCTCCCATGGCATGCATTAGCAGGAAGCTATAGCCAGTACTAGAGCGGGGATTTGAATCCAGGTACTCTGATATGAGATGCAGGAGCCCCAAGTGGCATCTTAACATGGTTTGGAATGCTGACTCCAAGGAAGCAGCTTTCTTACAATTTGTTTTTGTTTTTATTTCCTATAAATTCACATTAAATATGAGTTTAGGTGAAATAGAAACTTATAGCATTCTAATTATCCTCTAAGTACTCTTTATTGTACCTTTGGATATCCGGTTAAATAAAAAGCAAAACCGTGATACCCTGAGAGCATGATAATTTCTAAAACTCAGAAAGTGGTTCTTGCAATGTGCGGAGGATTGCATAATTACTATTTTTCTTGCAGTCCACCCCCTTCCGTTTCCCCAATGAGCAAGAAGGGTGGAGCAACTGCGACACAAAAACTTAAGACTATCCAGTGGCTTCTGTAATCTGGCAACTTGAACCTGGGAGAAATGTATATTAGGGATATTCAACAACTTTGTGGGCAAAGAGTATTATGAAAAAACTATGTGTGGATTTTAAAATTTTTAAATATTTCATAATAAACATATCTTTTATTTCCATTTTCCCAAAACTTTTTAAAGTACCTTTGTATCTATCTGAAGTTGCTAGCCATATTTGCTTTGTTCCACTGTTTATGTCCTCTTTCTACTGTTGCCCCTATTGTCCTTTAAATATTTTCATTTAGTGCTCCAACCTGGAAGATATTTGACCAGTTCAGTGCTCAGCCTGGTAGGCTCTGCACCTGTGTTTTACTCTTGGGGCTGCAGTTGTGAGAGACTATTGCTCGGGGATAGGTTAACAGTTTCAGTTTTGCAAGGCTTTATCTATAAGTAACAGACAACTATTCATGAGAAAGGAAGCATAAGACTTGTAGGTAGAAAACCACGGCCCAAATTCCAGGAAAACACTCATTTACTAAACCTTTTTTTCGCTCTAAGTTGCCTACAGTCATATTAGAATTTAGGTCATATTCCAAAGACTTTATATTAATTAGACATTACTATAAAAGCAAGTTTATTCCTCGCATATAAGCGCCACAGTTTTCTTCAACATAGAGCAGGATTTTTTGTTTTTCTATGACTCTCATTTATTTAGTAACACAGGAGATATTTTCTTATGTAAATGAGCATAATTTATTTCAAGTATAAGTTTTGATATCTTTTCTAAAATTTTCCTGTACATATAAATATGTGTATACATTAATTATATTTGTATACAAGCACAAAATATAGCTTGCTATCATGATTCCAAGTGTAAGCTTTTGAATAGTTTTCCATTCTCTGTAGAATTTATAAAGCATAATGACTCTGGTGTTTCACAACTTCCTCTTTTGGTGCACTATCCTTTTACAGGGAGGGAAAAAAAATAATGTGGCCAGAAAAGAGAGTCTAGCAGAGAACAGAGCACTTTGAGGTGCTGGCAGTTTAACTGAACCAATGAAGCAGCTTAACAAGCAACTATAAATAAGGCATAGAGGTAAGCAATGCTGTTTGATATTTTTTCATTTATTATTTGGATTGTTATCTATATACCAACAATTTAAATGTTGGCCACACTACAAAGTAGACTAGAGAAATCTAACATTTCTCTCGAGAGTAGTCAATATTTGAAATGAAAAATTCAATACATTTAAAGTTTCAACCTCACAAACAACCTTTTTAAAAGCTATAAAGAAAGCTTTTAAAAAGATGAAAAAAGTTCTTATTGATCTCCCAATTATTTTACCTGTAAAATCAAACACCCCCTTTCATATGCAATTTTACATGCAACTTTGTGCTACAGAAACTTCTGGATTAATAATAAATTTGAGAACCTTCTTCTTTTTCAAATAGTTTTCTTTTTGCATAATATTGTTTGACACTTTCCAAGAAAAAGAAAATTTTTGTATTTGCTTTTACCTAGGTGAAACTATATTGTGTTATTTTAAATGTGATATTTCTATACTATTTTTCATATCAGCACAATATACTTAAATTTGGAAAAATATAATTTATAGTATAGCTAGCATGACTTAAAAGTCTAAATAAGTAAAGCTAATTTTAGAAACTCATCATTCGCTTAATAAGATTAATTTTTATTTTCAATGCTTAAAATGTAGAACTAAAGCAAAGACCATTTAAATTGATAATAAAAAAATTAAACTAAGTGGAAATTTATCCTTTAATGAAATTCTAAAATAATCTAGAAGCAATAGAAAAAAATTTGTTGTTTCAGCCAATCTAGAATAATGGTACACATATTAACCGTATTCAATAGGATTATATTCATAAGATCATAAGATAGCAATTTTTAAATCTTCCTTTTAAAATCCATTGCTTGCTTAGACTTTGGTAAAATCATCCCATATGTTTAATTTAGTACAGCTTTAAAAGTGCATTTTAAATGAACTAGTCTGGTTTTATACGTAATGACGTTCAGGTAGTTTGCCTGTAAGTACTTTTATAACTTTCATAACTCAGAGTACTTTTTGTAAATTAACCATATTGAGAATTTGCCACACATTACACATTTGTATGAGATTTGGTAAAACAGATATCCCAAGTAATATATTTGATTGCTTATTTAATTTTGGCTTATATTTCAGACAAGTCTCATGACTTCCCCAAAAGAAAGTCTTATTTCAACAGTTAACGGATTTGTTTTGTAACTTTAGGACACAATAATATCATGCTGATTTAATTGTAGTATTTAGTGACCGCTTGTCTTCTTAAACTATTTTCTGCAATTCTCTATATCAATACATGCTGTCATAACTATCGGGAGAAGAGAAAGATACTATTACTGTTATAAATTTGGAAAATGAATCCTTGACTCAATTTAACATCCTTAAGCCAATCAAATATTTTAAATTGATAGTTGTAAGAGATTCATTAAAATTGTGCATCTTTATGGATCTCACGCTAATTAAACACAACTACTTTAATCAGAATTTGGTTTTGCTATTTGCAACAATACCATTTTTTGATACCCCTCTTCTCTCTTTTTTAAAAAGATAGAAGCATTTTTAATTTCTATGGGTATGACATGAATAATGTAATATTACACTAAGTAGATAAAAACCACTAGAAAACATAGCCCATAGAAATTAGTTTAACTTGGTCATCATTGTAATTCAGAACTGCAAACGAAAGCCAAAGAAGTAGGAAAAAATGCCATTTTCTTGCAAGATAGCCTTGTTGATTTCATTGCTGTTGTTTTTGTTATTATTGAGAATTACTAAAGTCTGAATGACCGATTCAGTGACAGATTATGAGAAATAAGTTTAAAATTTCTTCTTTCTTTGAGAAAATTCTATTTACAAAAGAAAAAACAGTGCTTATCCGAGGGGGTTTTTATGAGACATGCAGATTGCTGAAGGAGAATGTTTGTGTCATGATGAGAATGGCAGGATACATTACATGTATTTTTTATTTCACATACTGTCATTTTAACAAACCATTCAGAGCTGGTTACAAAAGCCCAGAATTTTAAAGTGAAATTAGATATGAACGGTCATAAAAAGGATAATGGAAAATTCACATTATGAAAAAAACTATGAGTGGATTTCAAATTTTTCCAACAAAATAAATGTCTTTTAATTTAATTTTACCATGAAGCTTTTTGAAGTATCCTCATTTAATATTATAAATAATTTATAGCAAGATAGATGAATTTTGACTTTTGAAGTATAGATATATTTTACTGTTTCAATAGATTATATTCATGTAACACTTATGTAAGACAGACATTTTTACTGACTCTAAGAAGTGCTAAATGTGGATGGCTACAGAATCATAAAATTTGGTCTTTGCCTTAATAAAGAATGGTTGGCTTTGTGGGTGACATGTGGGTGACCTGTTGGGAGTCGCCAGACCTGATCTTGATAATAATCTCAGTTAAGTGGGTATCTCTGCCTCCTCTTAGACGACCTTCTCAAAGTGTCCATCTGTAGAAAGGAAGACTTGGTTACAGAGTGCTCTATTTCACCTTAACGAAGGACAACTACACTATTTAATTTCACTTGAAAACAATGCTATTTGTGACACAAATTACTGAATTTCCAAAAGAACATTGAAATATTTTCTTTTTCTTGATTGTTTTGTCTATTCTTCTTTTGATTGTTTTTCCATTTGCAAGAATAAAGAATATTTGTTGCCTGAAAGAAAAATTATGGTTTGGGTGCAAACTAAGAGACTGACATGTTTTGAATTCAAAAAGAAAACCTTCTATATCTAGCCAATAAGGGTCTTCCAGACCTTTAAAAGTATTTGCATCCTCCTACATCTATTGACTTTCTACTTATTTTTAATGAAGCCAACTTTCATATAAGTGTCATATGTGGCATATATGTATTTATTATATTAATGAAAATACGTGCTGATACTTGAGAAAACTCTTGTATTTGCAAAAATAAGCGTGATTACCGTGCATGTGCTCTCAAGATAGATTATGTATTTCATTTTCATAGAAGAAATAATTTGTGCATATATAAAGGATAAGGACAAGCCATTTTACATTTCTATCAAAGCAAACAATTGAAATGCAGTATAGTTTATACATCTGCACTATATAAAACAAAAATATCATTTGCTAATTTCTAATTTTTTATTGTCCATTTATGTTGTTTGAGAGTTACTGAAATATTTTTGTCATTTGTCTGACATCTTTGGCTTTTAAAATTATTTTTCATGAACTAAAATTAGGCACTTAGACTTGATGTTCTCAAATTTTCTTTCAGTTTTATTTTTCATCATTCTAAATTATTGAAAATAGTTTTAAAAATTTTATGTTTTATTTTAGTTACATTTAATATTTCCAATGAAAATATAATATTTGTATTGTTAAATCCAAATTTAGAGAAAAATAGCATTAGAATTTAATTTCCAATCACAGAAAATTGAACAGAAATGAAGCTGGCCTATTGGTGTTGCTCCATAAACCAACATAAAATTTTCCACCTTGCTATCATTCTGCTTTACAAATATTTCATTGTGAGCCATTTTTTAATATATAGTGATTATCAGAGTCTCAAAAATTCTTCTTACCTTGGGAGAAGAATTATCATTATAATTTTGACAAAATATCACCACAATTCTTACTCTGAAAAAAATTAAGATTAGTAGAATCTTAAAAGTACACTTTAATTCATTTTATTTATACTTTGCATAAAAAACAACTTTTCAGCTGGTTAGTTTTCTTCCCCTATGTTGGCGAGCAGAGCTAAACTGGAGCAGCTCCAGCATTCTCTGTGTAATGATGCTGCATCCTAAGTGAAATGAAATCAACAGAATATCTGATATCAACAGAATTTCTTAAATTCTCTTCAGAAACTCCTGTTCACATCATTTAATTTTATACATTTTTTATTTAGAAGTAATGCTCAAATAAGCTGCAAATAAGCTCAAATAAGCTGTAAATAAGCTCAAATAAGTTGTAAAAATAAAAATAGTACAACGAACACTCATATATCCTTACCCTCATTGGCCTAATCTTAATATTTTATCCCAGTTGCTTTATAATTTACTTTCATTCCTTTTTCCTACCCATCCTTCCTTCTGAATCCATAATTTTCTTTTCTGAACAACTCAAGGGTCAGTTACATACAATGTGGCCATTTACTTCAGGTGTGACTCCTTAGAAGAGAAATTATTTCTTACTACTTTAATATTCACATTTTGCTGCTAATCTAATATTATTTTTATAATATTTACCTCTCCAATAAATGATCCAGCCTAGAATCAATTTTAGTATTTTATTGCCATCTTTTAATTTTCTTTCAATAGCAAATAAAAACTGTACACTTATTGGGTGCAACACGCTGTTTTGACGTATGTCTACAATGTGGTATGGCTACATCAAGCTAATTAACATATGTATTGAACATATTTGTGGGGGGAGTCAGAATACTTAACATCTACTCTCAGAAACTTTCAAGAATGCAAGACATTGTTATGAACTATAGTCACTATGTTGTACTACAGACCTCCTGAATAATAATCTGGAATATTTTCACTTCATTTCATGAAGATTGTAAAGAATATGTTCTGTCCATCAACTCTTTTTTCTGTGCTTTCATTTTAACATCACCCATTTTGTCTGACATTTCCTCGTGATCAGATTGTGCTTATGCATTTTCTGCTAGTCTACTTACTGCGTAGGGGATACTGTTTCTTGCTTTTCGTTATCTAGAGGCACATTAGGCTCATTCGTCCTGCACTGATGATATTAACTTTTGTCACCTATCCATGATATTGTCTGACTTTCCCACTATATAATGACGACGGTTCCCCATCCATCCAAGTTTATCCTTGGGTTTGGCATTCATTGATGTTATCATCTAATGAGATGTTTACTATAATGGTTACAAATGCACGATTTTCCAACTCCAGCACTCCCTCCACATTACATCAGTCTTTCCTGTTCTACTGTAGGAAAATACTCCCTTCTCTCACATTTATTTAAGTATTGACTTATGTATTTATTTGCCATAGACTCACAAACTTCTATCTTTTTCAATGACACATTACTCATGTCTGTCTGAATTATTTTGGGATCAAATTTGTACACATTTGACCAGGAGAGTGCCTTTATTCTGGATTCCATATCCTCGTTAGATACTCCTATCTTATTAGTGGGCTCTTTCTATCTCCCTTCCTTTCCTGTCCCCCTTTTTTTATTTGAAAGACAGAGCTACAGAGAAAGGGAAAGAGAGAGATGGAGTGGGGGAGAGAGAAAAAGAAGAGAGAGAAGAGAAAGAGAGATCTTACATCTGCTGGTTCACTCCCTAGCTGAGCCAGGCCGCCAGGAGCTTTCTCCAGGTCTTCCATGTGGGTGGAAGGGGCCTAAGTACCAGGATCATCTTCTGCTGCTTTCCGAGGCCATTAGCAGGGAGCTGAGTAGGAACTGGAGCAGAAGGGACAGGAACCAGCACCCATATGGAATGCCCAAATTGCAGACAGTGGCTTTACCTGCTGTGCCACAACACTGGCCCTGTTCTTTCTTTCTGAAATTAAAATGATACATTCTAGGCCAATCTGTCACCTAATTTGTTTTACCCCTGGAATCACTCCTCATTTCTTTAATAAGAAAAGATATTAGATACAAAGATCTGTTAGTCACATTGCCACTGGAATACTTTTCATTCTTGGCTCTTTCAATAGAAACATATTAATGTATATACTCATATACAGACACAATAAACATATATACACATCTATGTACAGACATATAAATATTAATATACATCCTTATATATACATACATACTTTGGATATCATGAGTTCATTCTGATACCTGCAGTTTCAAGCCATCCTCACAGGCTTTCTCCTTGGCTTTCTCCAGCCCATAATTGTAAGCTCCTTCTTCCACAATGTGAATCCTGCATCCTGAAGACATCACAGTTACTCAATTCTATAATTTATCTAGAAGTATTTCAAGTTTGCTTTGCCCAAATTATTACAATAAAAGTCTTCCAAAAAAGAGTTCAGGGTTTGTATGCATTTCTTCTCCCATACACCTATATCTTACCAAGTACCTTATAAATTACTTGGATGAATTCTTCTTTTCCTATCTCTCTCCCTTCCTCGCTCTTTCTTAGTTAGCTTCCATTCAAGGTGATCCCAAAACTCTCTTTATTTATTTTTTTGACAGGTAGAGTTATAGACAGTGAGAGAGAGAGAGACAGAGAGAAAGGTCTTCCTTCCATTGGTTCACTCCCCAAATGGCCAATACGGCCGGCGCTGTGCCGATCTGAAGCCGGGAGCCAGGTGCTTTCTCCTGGTCTCCCATGTGGGTGCAGGGGCCCAAGCACTTGGGCCATCTTCCACTGCCCTCCTGAGCCACAGCAGAGAGCTGGACTGGAAGAGGAGCAACCGGGACTAGAACCCAGCGCCCATATGGGATGCCGCCACTGCAGGCGGAGAATTAACAAAGTGAGCCACGGAGCCGGCCCCCCAACATTCTCTTTAAATACAAGTACATTTGCTTCAGTTCATTTCCAGTTTTCAGTTTTATTTTTTTCACTTTACTTCCTGGTTTAAATCTTTTAATTAATTACTTTAAATCTTTTCTCCCTAAACTGTGGCTATCAAACACAACTTTTGCTAGCCATTGCTATAAACTGATACATCCTAATTCAAGTGTTATTGAGATAATTCAGAAATAGATGCTTGAGTTATTGGTTGAAATTTTAGCTATGTATTTAAAATTCTAATCAATCTACATTTAATGAAATTAAATTATCCTTTCTGGTATTCCAAAAATTGACAATTTCAGAAAAAAAAGTAGATATTTATGGCCACTGTACATCTTGGTTTACTTTACAGATATATTATATCAGAGGTTTTCCTGAGTTAAATGTGATGATACATCACATTTATAGAAAAATAATTAAGTACAGAAAATAAAGAATGGAGCAATCATGAATTTGTATGGTGTATAATTTCTACTCTTTTATATGCAATTGTAGAGTGTTCCTACTCATAATACTTCCCCATATTCTACTCTAGTATTCACAGCTATAAATATTCTGTAATATCTGTGGTAGGAAGAGAAAGTAGGTTGATGTAAAAAGATTCATTTTCAAGTTCCACGGTGTCACTTACTGCCCGTGGATCTTGTAAAAGTTACTTCTCTTCTTTCTCCAAGTATGGAGTCCCATATATTTAAGTTATTTTTTAAATCATACATTTTTAACATTATGCTAATTTCTGGACTCATACTTCCAATTGACTATTAATTGTATTCACTTCCGTGTTAACAAGTATCTCAAATTCAACAGGCCCAAAACAAAATTCCATCACCATTTCACCAGTTACCCAGGCTGAAAGCACCCTTGATTTCTTTCTTTCTTTCATCTATACTCTGTTTATCAGACAGTCTCTCTGTTCTACTTCTAAAATATATTCCAACCTTAACCTACTCACCCCTTCCACATCTTGAGAGCAGTGTAAAACACAAGCATGTCTGTTTTTGTTATAATTTCCTACGAAAATTCTTTCTACTCCTGCATCCATGCCAACAGGACCTTTTAAAATAGAAACCCAATCATATGACTCCCTTCTCAAAATCTTCAGTTGCTTTCTATTTTAATTCTGGTGAAATCCAAATTCCTCCCCATGGCTTGCATGTCTTGGTCTCCGCCCACGTGTCTGTCCCCACGTGCAACCTCTCTTCTCTCCGTTCATTATGTCCTAGCTGCACTCCACACTGTCCTCAAAGCATCCCAAGCTGTTTTGTGACTCGGAGAGTTTACATATGTGCTTTCCCTTCTCTTCCTGGCAAGCTTTGCCTGTACACCTTATGGTATACTTTATATACTGTCTTTATTCTGGTCTCTGCTCAAACCATCCTCCTAAGAGATGTCTCCCATGACCAACATATATATTTGTAGTATCCCTAACCTAGTCATTTCTTATCATTCTATCCCACTTTAATTTTCTTGATATTACTGAATGCTACATATAATTTTAATCTTCATTTCTTTATGTGATTAATTTTTTTATTTATTTATTTTATTTTTTGACAGGCAGAGTCGACAGTGAGAGAGAGAGACAGAGAAAGGTCTTCCTTTTGCTGTTGGTTCACCCTCCAAAGGCCGCCGCGGCTGGCGCACTGTGGCCGGCGCACCACACTGATCCGATGGCAGGAGCCAGGTGCTTCTCCTGGTCTCCCATGGGGTGCAGGGCCCAAGCACTTGGGCCATCCTCCACTGCACTCCCTGGCCACAGCAGAGAGCTGGCCTGGAAGAGGGGCAACCGGGACAGAATCTGGCACCCCAACTGGGACTAGAACCCGGTGTGCCGGCGCCGCAAGATGGAGGATTAGCCTAGTGAGCCACAGCACCGGCTATATGATTAATTGTTTTCTGTCCCTGTCACTAGAATGTGAGCACCACAGGAGCAGAAACCTGGTCTGTGGTGTTCATGATACAAACCCAGTTTCTAGTGAAATCCATGGAGCATAGAAAGTATTCAATAAATAAATAATTCAGTAAAAATCCTGAACATTTCTGAACCTCATATAAAAATAAAATGGGCGTAAGGAAAATAACTCTGAGGCAATCTTGGGGAGCCCTTGTTATAGCAGCACTCTAAACACCATGCAATTGTCAGGTGGGGTGCTTCTGTTCATGTGGAGCCGAAGGAACTGAAACCAAACCGCAGTCCCTGGAGACAACAAACAGACCAAGTTCTCATTTCTTCTACTGAGCCAAAAAGAGGCAAGTCTACATGGGTTGCCATCAACATTTTAGAATGCTGGGGGGGCAATAATCTTGCATGGCTTGCCCCATCGTCTTTGTATGTGTTCTGCCCCTGCTCTCAACATCAAGAAAAACACGTGTCCATTCTTTGACAGTTAGGGCTCTTTGCTTGCCTCCAGCCAGATGGAAGAGTAATCTCCTTCCAGAATTTAACCATCTGTTTCTGATGGCCTCACATCTACATGTAGTTCCCATGTTGTTTTGTAATTACTTCCTCTATTTTTTATTTTGAAGTGCATTATAAAGCTACCCTAGGAAAATTGCTTTTTTTTTACATCCAAATTATCAAACTCAATGATATAAATATAGGAGTTGTTTCTTAAGATTACTAGGCCCTGGATGATGATGTTACTAATGATGGATTTATTATAACATGTTGTATCTTTTTGTATCATTGCATGCCAAGGGCTTCATATGATTAACTAATTTAATTTCCTCACTAGACCTGTGAATAACAATCTAAAAAATATTAACTTGTCATGTGAAAGATCAAAATAACTGAAAATTGTACTTCTGAGGGCAGTGATGACACAAGCATCCCTGGAGTAGGGTGTTTTAAAGTTGAAATTGTTTCAATAGGTGGAGAAAAGTTGGGAATAATACAGTTTTAGAAGACTGCAGAAAAACTTTCAAAGACATGAAAAATATTTTAGTATTTCATGAATTTAGTGGTGAGCCATTTGTTTCCTACTCTGTAGTCTTGGCATAGATATATTCTATGACCCTGAATTTGTGGTTCTTCTCAGGAAATGCAGTATTTAAAGAGAAGATTTTTAAAAACTTATTTCAGAGGCAGGAGAGAGAAAAGAGAGAGTGAGAGAGACTTTCTGAGAGAGAGGTAGCTCCTATCCACTGGTTCACTACCTATATGCCTGCAAAGTCCAGGGGTGAACCAGCATGCAGTTAGGAGCTGAGAGTTCAATCCAGGTCTCCCATGTGGGTATCAGAGACACAATCACTTGAGCTATTACCCACTTCCTCCCAGGATCTATATTAGCTGGAAGCTAGAATGGAGAGCAGAGCCAGCACTTGAATCCAGGACCTCTATCGTGGGATGTAGGTGTCCCAACAATTGCATAAGCACCAAATTTCTGCTCACAAGAGAGAGGATTTGAACACTTGTGGGAAGCCTTGGTTTTCATTCTGAAGTGAGTTGACTTATATGTTCCTTTATCATGCACTAGGCATTGGGCAATATTCTAGGACCCAGAGAAATAATGTTGGGTAAGACCAAGTTTCTACCCTGAGAGAGCCTTCAGTCTGGATGACAGGGACATTGAATAGACCAGTAAACAAACAAAATTTAAATGATTTGGATAAAATTTAAAAATAAAATAATTTGGATAAAATTTAAATAATTTGGATAAAGACAGTGACCTGAAGAAAATTTTGCAAAGTAAAAGGATATAAACACAAGGGAAGAAATCTTAACCTAGATGGCCTACCAAGGTAGCTTCTCCAAAAGGGTACTATTTAAGCCAAGACCTGAATGATGCAGAAAGTTAACAGTGTCATTCAGAGAACTCTGAGAAGAGTTGTCTAAGAAGAGTGACTAACAGGTGCAGGGGTGGGAATGAGTTTGGTGTATTAAAGAAGCAGAGAGAAATCCAGGTTTCAGGCAGAGGCTGCAGATGTCATTCAGCAATTAGGCTGATGAAGGGCCAGGTCACACAGATCATTGGCTGAGGAATGGAGTAGTATACTGTGAGCAAACATTTGCAAGGACAGGCACATTTGTGAATTGGGGATGGGAATGCAATGAATGAACAGGTTTTTATGACTAACATATTCCAGGAAAGACTCTTATTTGAAGAGAATAGATCAAATGAATTATTACACTAAGATGATTTTCAGATAAGCCAAGTTTACCTCTAGAGGTTAACTACATTTTCTTTCTTTTTTATTTGCATGATAGGTGAAGGATAATAAAAGTGAAAATGGCTCAAAATATTTTTTAAATTTGTCAAATTAAGATTTTAAGCAAAATTGCCATGGAATGATTAACCATAACCATTTGAAAATATGTATACAGATAACTGGTAATGGAGCCCTCATATACCTTAATTTTTGCATTGATATGAAGCAAAAAAAAATGAATAAACCCTGTTTTCCAGTCTCCAGAGACCACAGATGTTCCTTTGTTTACTCCTCCAAATCCTAGCACCAATGACTACTGGGCCCCTGGCAAGATCAACCTGTTCCTCTTGACAAACAGCAGTAACTTATTCTGCAATTTTCCATCGTAGTTGTAAATTTCCTCTGCTTTATTTTTATTATCCCAAGAGATATAAATGATCCAAATTATTATGCTTTAAATCCCAGAGTTTGTTTTATATAACTTTTTTGGGGGGTAGGAGATGGCAGGGTGTGATTTGAAAAGGGTATATAGAACAGCTTACTGAAAAGAATACTTTTTTTTATTGAGTAAACCCAATGTGTATTAATTAGGGACCACAAGAACAAGTGACCTTCTCCCCTTCTTAAAAAGTTAATGACAAGCATACCTTCTACTTTTGGTTTGCATTAAGAACTGACAGTGAGTAAACTAGCTGGCCTTGTATTGAATGTGTCCTAGAAGGGTGACCACAGTCAGATGAGGAAGGGCACAACCATGATTTCCTCAGGACAGGCAAATATGAAGCTGTAAGAGTCACATGCTCACCTTTGAGTGCTCCTGACAACCTTCAAACAGAAAACCATTGTGTTACTCATATTGCAGGATGTGGAGGGATACAAACACCTTACGTGCTAGTTAAGCAGTGTACTCCATCCCATCATGTAAATAAGTGGGTCTGATGATCCACCATATTATTGAATTATTACAGAGAGTGCAGTACTACATAGTTTCCAACTGAACGTGTGTGAGGATAAATGCATGAATATTTGTAATATGTGTTTGAGAACACCTTCATGATGTTCATATTGAGCCACTTCCTGATCTGCATGAATTAACAAAGGAAGGAAATCTATTAAAAGTATGAGAACATTAGGTTTTTTGCAATGAGGAGTATGCATTTTCTTTATTCATTCATCCATCAATGGACACCTAAGTTGATTCCATATCTCGCCTATTGTGACTAGTGCTGCAATAAACATGGGTATGCAGGTACCTCTTTAACATAATGATTTCATTTCCTATGGATGGACACATATATGTATATTTCGGGGAGCTGGATTGTTGGCTCATATGGTGGATATATTTTTAGCTTTTTGAGGAGCTGCCATTACTGTTTTCACAATGACTAAACTAGTTTACATTCCTACCAACATTATGCAAGCGTTCTCTTTTCTCTACATCCTGCCCAGTACTTGTTATCCTTTGTCTTTTTGTTTTTTTATAGCTAATCTAACTGGAGTGAGGTGATATCTCATCAAAACAAGTGTGGATATTAAGTATTTCACCATAAAAATGATTACTTTTTGGTCATTGTTAATTAGCTGGATTTAGTCATTTGACGACTATATACATATTTCAAAACATTGTGGCATGCATAATAAATGCATGTAATTCTATATGCCAATTTTTGAATTAACTTTTCAAAAAGAGTAATATACATTTGTTGTTGAGAAACAGGTTCAAAAGAGAAATGTGGAAAGGGCATGGGGACATGGGGCCTGATGAAGTTGAGTTAACGTGGGGCTGATACCCTCCAAAAGTGGATGCTCAGGGTGCCTTCACCAGAGCCAAGGGGCATTTCCACCTGCCTTATCTGGCTTTGGTCCTCTCACTGGGGATCCACTGTGTTAGGAAAAAAAAAAGCCCTTTTAACAGTGTCAGTGTTCCTCTTTCTATGGGTGATGTCATCATTCCTGTAGCCAAGGCGTCTGCTACTAAACAGTACTTAGCAACACATAAGCAGTATCTTCTCCTCTTATTGCCCTCAGTTTTTTTTTTTTTTTTTTCCTGATGAAATTGGGAAATAACATTTTTCAGGGAGGTAGGAGCAAGAGCTGAAGAAAGGAAGCTGGGCTTGAAACAATTTTTTGAGTTGTGTCACTTAAAAGAAGCAAGAACACAACTAAATTTTCACCCTGTGACAACAGCTCAGACGGGAAAAAAAATAATAGCAGTTTTGAAATATGGCTTTAAAGGAAGTGGTTTCCATGCATCTGTGCACCATACATTCTTCTTCAAAGTGCTAGATGCCTTTTGCTGGGCTTGGCGCGGTTTTTCTTTCTCATGTCTTTCTTTGTAAAGTGGGTGGGGAAGATTAGACAAAAGAAAGTTCTGCACTGGCCAATTAAGAGTGATGTTTAGTCTAAAGTTCCTGCTTCTCATTCTAGGGAATGTCTTGAGTTCCCTTTTAGTTACATCCTACTTAGATAATCAAAAATATGTAAGTGTATCATCTTCCTCTATCTAGCTAAGACTATCTTTGAGAAAATAGTTGTATATATATTTTTTAAGATTTATTTATTTCTTTGAAAGTCAGAGTTACACAGAGAGAGGAGAGGAGAGGTAGAGGTAGAGAGAGAGAGAGAGAGGTTTTCCATCTGCTGGTTCACTCCCCAGATGGAGTGAGGTGCTTCTTCTTCCAAGTCTCCCACGTGGGTACAGGGGCCCAAGGACTTGGGCCATTTTCTACTACTTCTACAGGTCTCGAACCGGTGCCCATATGGGATGCTGGTACTTCAGGCCAGGATGTTAACCCGCTTGCGCTACAGCGCCACCTCAAGTTGTATATTTCTTAAAACTTATAGTTTGATTTAAATCCTCAAATTCTGGAAATAAAGTTTAATAAGAGGCTTGCTATTTTTAAAATAGTCTGTATTTTAAAATTCATAATAACTATCCATTTTGTTACAGGTTCATGTATTTATTTGAAAGGTACAGTGAGAAAGAGGGAGACACACACACACACACACACACACACAGATATCTTCTATCTGTTTCATTCCCCAAGTAGTCAGGGATTGGGCAGGCCATAGCCAAGAGCCAAGAACTCCATCCTGGTGTCTCACATGACCAGACCCAGGGGCCCAAGTACTTGGGTTTTCATCTGCTGCCTCCCAGGTACATGTACAGGAAATTGGATTGGAAGCTTGAAGTAGCCCATATAGTTTGGGGCAACTCAAATGATACCTTAACCTATTGTGCTACAATTCCCACCATCTATTTTAAATAGTAGCAATATCTATAATTAGTCAAAAGCCTGACATGTTAAAATAATTCTAATAAAGTCATTCACTATCCTAATTTCATGAGATATACATTTTGAATTTTCAGGAAACAGACTTGGAGAGATTATATAAAATTTCACATCTAATAACCTATTGTACAACTTATTTTCATCAAACAGAAGTCAAGGCTATGGGCTCCTGAACAGCAAACTTTGAACTAACACTATAGTTTTTTCTAACCTCAGTCTTCTAAAAGGTATAGTACATACCCAGACAATTGCACCACGCTGGTGTTGGTTCAGGGTAATTGTGTATGCCCTGTTGCTGAGAGAAAGGCGAGGCTGCAGTAGGATGAGCCTGCAGCTGCAGTGAATTGTGCTAGTGGAAACTGGCCCATGTGTCATAATTGGCATGTGAATACCTGTTGCCAATAACCCCAAAGTAGACAGTGTTTTACTTTTAGTCACCCAGCAATTTAGTCATAAACAAAACAGATTTACTTCAATTGCCTAAGAAAAATACTCAGTGTTGTGCCACATGTCATCCATGCACTCTTTCTTCCTAATAATTCATTTTGGCTGCTTTGTATGAGTTGAATACTGGTGCCAAACAGGCTCTTTCCCACAAGTTCAAGACTAATGTTGCAAAAGTTAACACCTTCCTGTGCCCACATGGAGTGCTTGTTCTGTAGGGGCTCTGACAAACTACTTATAGCTTCTTCCAGACAGACCTACTAGAGCTTTGTAAGAATAAACAGACTTCAAAGGCCTCCCGGGGGAAAAAACTGTCCTGGCTAAGTCTATAATTTAGCCTATCTTTAGAGAGGCACAGCTCCATAAAGAGAGAGGCCCAAGGAGGCCAGGCTGTTTTATATAGTTAACGTTTCCTTAGCTTAATTGTAAAGACTAAATGACAAGTAGCAAACTGCTCTTGCAGGAGCGTGGGAGCCTCAAAGCTGTAGAAGGCAGTTCCACCATGCATGGGAGTAAGTGTGTGGGTGGGAGTTATAGTCTATTGCTCTATTGCTAGTCCAGAATAACCTGCATAAACATCTTTACAATGGTACCTTGAACAGAATCAATAAACCCCTATTAAAGGCACTTCATACATTATTTAAAATAAGCACATAGTACCTTATATCCAGAACAGAAAAATATTGTTTTACATCCAAGAAAAGGATTTCTAAAAGAGCATTAAACTCAACAAGATGAAAGATAATACAGTTGAGTTTTCATTTTATTTTCAAATATTAATTCAAAAGCCGATGTGCTCTACTCCTTCAGAAGTATCAAAAAGAAGTTGGCTTTGTTGCTGGCAAAGCCTTGATTAAACCCAGGAAGTAAATGAAAGTAACACCAAAGAACACAGCAAGGGCGTAGTAGAGATGATCAGTCACAGATCTCTTCCATCCTGGCCCTCAGGGGCTATGTGATGGACACCCTGCCACATAGCAGAAATAAAGTTACTATTTCATACAACTTGTAATAGAATTCTGTCCTTACAAATGAAGAGCAATGCAGGCCACATAGACATATAGTATAAATACTGTGATGACTCCCACGTGGCTATAATTCTGGACTTTGAATTTAATAAGAAAAGGGGGAATCATAAAAACAATGACATTTTTCTGTCTGCTGTCTTTAGATTTATCACTTGAACACTTGTGTTCTCTTTCACTACATTTTGCGTGCGTATGGTATTTACTTAATTTATCATAATTACTTGTTATTTCAGGTTCATTGTCTTTGCAAGGCTGTATATTTCAAGGGGTCAGGCCTACATCTGCTCACCTTATAGCCCCAGATGCTGTGAAAGGCTGAAGTCATACTTAATGTTCAGTGACTATGTGTGGGCAGGTTAGGAAAGTTGAAAGTAACAGGCAAATAGTGAATATGTGGCAGTAACTCCTAAGCTGGAGATCTACAGTGAGCAAAGTTTGAAAGGGGGAAAGAATGTTCCACATTGTCTAAAAATATTTATTACTGGGAAAGCTAGGTGGGATCAGGCCCTGTCAGCAGTTATTCATTGCTAGGCCTACTGCAGAAATATAGGCATTCAGATTCATCCAGGTAGGGTCATTTGATTGATGGCACAATCACAAAGGGAACAAATTAAGACTTCTAACATTAAGTTTAAAAGGAATTCAAACAATGTATGTCATGTTAATTTATTTGTGTTTATGATTTAACTCTATTACATTGTGGAATGAATTTATAAAATATACTATAATTTTCAAAAGAGTTTCTTGGATATTTCTTCAGACACTTATTCTATACCCTGAGGTATATCTGTGCGTGTATGTGGGGAATGAACCAGCAGATGAAAGATCTCTCCCTCTGTATCTACGTCTCTCCCTCTCTCTACATACCTATATATATTTATACATAATACATATACAAATGCTATATATACATACTCCATATTATTTACATGCCAGCCTTGTGGCATAGAGAAAAGCCAATGCCTTTGATGCTGGCATCCCATTTGGGCACATGGGCACAGGTTCAAGTCATGGCTGCTCCACTTCTGATCCAGCTTTCTGCTAATGTGCCTTGGGTAGGGGCCATCCGAGGATGGCCCAAGTATTTGGACTTCTGCTACCCATGTGGGAGACAGAGATGAAGCTCCTGGCTTTGGCCTGGCCCAATGCTGGCTGTTGTGGCCATCTGGGGAATGAACCAGCAGATGAAAGATCTCTCCCTCTGTCTCTGCATCTCTCCCTCTCTCTATAACTCTTTCAAATAAAAAAATAATCAGATAAATAATTAAATCAATGTCTGGGAGTGCCACTGGGGTGCCAATTGAATCAATCAAATCAATGTCTGGGAGTGCCACTTGGGTGCCACTCCCAGACATTGATTTGATTGATTCAATTGGTCTAGGTTGTGTTCTATTTTTTCTTTCAAGTTCTTTTCAGAAGTTTTTTATTTGACAGATAGAGTAAGACAGTGAGAGAGAGAGAGAGAGACAGAGAGAAAAGTCTTCCTTCCGTTTGTTCACCCCCCAAATGGCTGGTACGGCCAGAGCTATGCCGATCCGAAGCCAGGAGCCAGGTGCTTCCTCCTGGACTCCCATGCGGGTGCAGGGCCCAAGCACTTGGACCATCCTCCACTGCACTCCAGGGCCACAGCAGAGAGCTAGACTGGAAGAGGAGCAACCAGGACTAGAACCCGGCACTGTAGGTGAAGGATTAACTAAGTGAGCCACGGTGCCAGCCCTGTAGGTTGTCTTCTATTGATCCAAGATATAGCCAAAGTTGAGAACAACTACCCTAGTTTTAGTCTTATTTTTTCTAGTATGGGCTCATAATTACCAGCTCCTAATTTCCATTGAGGGTTCAAAGAGAAATTATGAAATTATAGTCCTTAACATTCCAAATTCACCTAGTTCTATTTTTCCTTTATGTAGGCAGAAGAAATAGAAAAGGACAGAGGTAGGGGTGGGAGCTTGGGAAGCTGGGAGGGTGTTATCCCTCCAAGTTCTTCCAATTACAGGTTCATTAGGGGTAACAAGCTCTCCTTTGTCAAAAGCAAACACTCTTGAAGGATTAAGCCTCATTCTTGCCTGGGTGTGAATGACTTTAATCAGATAATCTCCTATCACCTAGTTGGGGATTTGTGAACTGAAGGTCTAGGGGAGGCAAGGAGGTGGAGCTGCAAGGCCCAGCCTGGGATACAGGCCGCTAAGAAGCTTGCTCTTTGGGAACCCCATGCTCATGACACTTAGTAGATTTTTCACAACGACTGCAGTGGTTAGAAGAGGATGTGGTTCCTGAACGTATGCTGAGAGTTAAATATCAAAACCATTAAGTTGATGGTACTAAGAGCTGGAAGCTTAATCCAATTATGGTGTCTAGGAGGTGGGCCTAATGGGAGGTCCTTAGGACACTCGGGGTGAGCTCCTGGAAGAGGGTTGGTTGTAAAAGCCCAATCTATTGACTCTTCCTGCTGGCTTGCCATGTAATTGTTCTTCTGCCATGCTCTGCCATTTGCCATCCTCCAACCTCACAAGGTAACTGAACCAATGGATTCTGCTCCACCTTAGATCATGAACCTCCAAATCAAGAGCCAGAATAAGCCCCCTGACTTCATAAATAGTGTGCCTTAGATATTTCACTGTAGTAATGGAAAGCTAATACAATGACAGTAGAAAAAAATCTGAAAAATAAACATTCTCCATATTTCAATGATTTATTGAAAGTCATCAAGTCTCTTACCTGTATAATGGCCTCTATGATTTTTTCCTGATTGTCTTTCTGTCAGGAAAAGACATCAGCCCTTTGAGTCTGTGAAGAGCAAGGCCTGTCCTGTCCTTCCTTGTCACCTGCCAAGAACAGGGAAAGTATGCAGGGTCTGCTGAATTTACTATTGCTTCATTTGCTACATTCTTTTCCAAGTGTTTCTTCCCACATGTCTGTCCCCGCTGCTGGATTAGACTGCTAATACTTATGGAAGATGAGAACTTCTGCATCCTCATTGCAAAGAATGGCTCCTAGCTTACAGCCAATGTGCAATGAATACTTGTTAAAAGAATTAAGGAGCAATAGCCACATACTGATGCCTAAAATATTAAAATTTGCATAATTTTACTGCTCAGTTTCCACACCGTTGGACAAGCAAAGAGGGAAGAAGAGAAAAAGATGTGTATACAAAACTGCTACCATGTACTAATGGGACAAAAGTTTGTCTTATTCAAACTCCTTTTAGGACATCCCTTGAGATATGATTTCAGAGTCATTTCTGGAAACTCATGAAGTCAAAAGTAAGAAACGGATCCAACAAAATATCCAAAGAAAATATCATAGGAGACAAAAGAAAGGAGTTTCAAGAATGGAATGAGTAGATAGATACAGGAGACATTAAGAAAAGAAAAAAAGCAATCTGGCTTTTCACATTCTCAGAAAAATGTTTGCTTTCTGAAATAAATAAGACAACAGCTATATTTTTCCCTATGCTTTTTCCCCCTACATGAAACAGAATTAATATATAGAAATGTTTGGCTTGCAGTACATGGAATGGTTACACTATAACACTTATGCTAAGAAAATCCATTAGTTATTATTTTTATAAGATTACAAGAGAATTCTGGGCTAAGCTACAACTCACATTTTTAGGAGATGATAGAAAGCAGTCCATAATATTACATGTAGTTTTACATTATACAACTATAAAACAAATAGATAGTATGCCCACAAAGGCCTTCTGGCTACCTGCTTCATATTTATTTTTCTATGTTTACTTTATTAAAAGACTACTATGACATATTTTTTTCCTTATTGACAGTCTACAGAAGATATATAAACATCCCAGGTAGAGTATTCAGAAATATATTGCAAATTATAGATTAATTCAGGATCTTGGACTAAAGACTGGGAACAAAGTGAGACAGGAAGTTTCAAATCTTGTTAGCTGTAAGGTTTTGGTCAAGGGTCAACTCTCCAGCCTCTGTTATCAGATAAGAAAAATGAAGATTATAATGAAAGACATAAGAAATGTCATTTGTTTTATAAGGCTGCGTTAAAAGATGAAATGAAAAGAGAAACCAGAAAACAAAATTGCACATATAATACCATATGAGTGTGTAAAAAATGTATTGTAATGCTCTAGAAGGAAATTAACTCTGACATTAAAAGCAATTATCTTTGGGAACTGAAATCACTGCTGATTGCTATGAACATATTCTAAATTCAGTAATTTTTAGATTTCTGTTGTGTTGACTCTAAATAAGTCACAGGTCCACAGACAATACCACATATCTTACTTTACTTTGGGCTTGGAGTTGGCTGCCATAGGGATTCTTTTCAACTCCAAGAAGTAACATCCTAATGTTTGATGCATCCACTGCTAAGGGCTTTAACCAGATCATTTCTGGCCACTGGGCCTCCAGCACTTGCTTTTCTTACCCTCCAGGACATGGCCTACTCTTTTTCTCCCGTTTTCAGCAGCGGCACACTTCCTCTGTTCTGTTCTGAGATTAGACAATCAGCATCCACACAGCAACAGTCATTCAGTAATATTCGGGAAGAGCAGATTTGTATCGCACATTCTCCTCTTCCATCCCAGCCACCCACCCCCTGCACACACCTCTGCCTGCAACCAGACCTCTATGTTTCCACCAGACTAAAAACATCATGACTGTACCTTTGCATTTTGACTGTGATTAGTTGGATTGAAATTTATTGTTTCTGTTGCTCGATTGTAAGCTTCTTGAGGTTAGGTAGTCTGTTAGCTGTTATTCATCATTGGATGTCAGGCCTTACATTGAGGTCAGGTGTTAGGAACTGGGACATGTGGTCCCCGCTGGGATTCCTTTCCCAGGTATTCCTCACTTGACTCTTGGCTCTGCCTGTGTATGACCACCTCAATCCTTGTCCTTCCTGTTTAATGCACAACTGCCTCTCCTTACCCCTGCAACCTACTTTATTTCATAGTGCTTATTTCCATCGGAAATTCCTTGCTACATTTATCTTTTTCTTTCTCTTATTCTTTCCTTGTTTATTACTTGTCTCTCCCTGGTAGAAGGTCCCTTGAGGAGAGTGATTTATTTGTGTCGTTTATTTATATAGCCACAACTTCTAGAAGAAGATTAAAGTCTGGTTGATAATAATATTTGTGTAATAAATAGGGTCATTGAGTGAAAAGGATTTTTCTGTTTGGAAAGAAGAAAGGAAGATTGGAAAAATGGAAAGAACAAAAGAAGGGCAATGGAAAGGAGGGAAAAATAAAGGAAGAAAGGATCATACTTCCCGAGGTTAATGTGACCCTTCACATTCAATTTGGCTATTCTTAGTCCTATATGAGAGCTTCTTCTTGCTTCCATGTTTTATTTACTTGTTTATTTATATTTATCTGAAAAGCAGAGAGACAGGGACAGAGAGACACAGAGAGATCTTCTACTCACTGGTTTACCCCCTAGATGCCCATAACCCCAGGCTGGAACCAAGGCCAGGAGCCCAGAACTCATTCTGGTTTTCTCAACTGGATAGCAGTAACCAAATTACCTGAGCCATCACCACTGTGTTCCAGGGTACACATTAGTAGGAAGCTGGAATCAGAAGCAGAGCCAGGACTTTCACACAGGCACTCCAATGTGGGAGGTGGGTGTTTCAACTGGTGTCTTAACTGCTAGGACAAAAGCCTGCCCTTTGTCACCATTTCTTTAAGAAAAAAAAAAAAAGACATCAAAAATAAATAGCCGGAGAGATAGAAGACACTGATGCCAGTTCTGCTCTGCCACAGTAACCAGTTCCTTATATAATGCTCTCCTTTGGTCCAAGAAGGGAACAGGGCCGGATGGTATCTAACAGTCCATTCACTACTAAAGTTCTGTATTTCTAAACTTTTAATTCTGAAATGTGTTTGCTTTCTAGTGTTCTACTACCAGATCTGAAAATAATTATACTTAACATTTAGATTTAATTTTCAGGTAGAATCAGTTGAAAAATGCATAATGGACTTAGTATCAACTGTTTCAATTTTAATAAATATTTTTAAAGACATATTTATTTTATATAATATTTTGATATTAATGTATTTTATAAAATATGGGGTATATATTATGTATAGGTTACATAATATAGAATGCATATTTATAAAAGAATACATATAATTTGTTTAAATAATGGACATAATTTAAGGAATGTATGTTGTGTGTAAATATATAAAGGTCCTTGAAAATAAATTAAAACCATATAATTTTATCAAATATATTCAGTTATTTGAGCAAGTATGAATTCAGGTTACAGGAGGGTCTCCCCTCTCTCCACCTCCTGCTTTGAAATTTAATATAGATACGTTTAATGCATCTATTTAAAATTTATCCTCCATATAAGAATGTTTGCAATGTCTCATTGCTTTCTAGAAGCTTCTTCCTTTAGCCATTTATATTTAAGAATTAGAAAGAAACTCAGTTTTGATGCTATCCTGCAATTAATTATTTATATCCTTGTATGATAAAAACAATATTTCGAGATCAGTGATTCAAGACCTTTTCATATTTCTATTTTTTTTAAGTATGCTGCCTTGGAACATTTTCATTTAGATGACTGGGTGGCTGGAGTAGGGGAGGGGAGCAGAAGAGGCAAAGTATACTTGGGAGGCAGTGAGTGCTTATTGAGCTGCAAATGTGGTATACAGGACAAGATAATATACACACACACACATTCACACACACAGATGCCTTAGATACTTCCATTTTACTGAAAAAGATGAATGCTACTATTTCCTTTATCTGTAGTATTGGTAAACAAGAAGTTGATATTATCTCTAAAAGCCATATCCCTTAACTGAATTTCTTTTGGGATTCATTGGTACAATTAAGACTTGAATGGATGGAAGTATTTCAGACACTTGCAGTAAACACTCTCTTTTATATGAAAATGTAGCTTTATTTCATCTGAAATTGTTTTCTATAATTTCCCCTTCCACCCACAAATCACCTTCTTTTTATATTTATGGATATAGTCACTCATGAACCTGTGGATGATAGCTACACCTCATAGAAGTAAGAGAAACCCTAATGCTCTCCTGGCACGGAGGGAATTCTAAATGGGGAACTATTAACTTTTTATTACTATAATGATTTTCTAGTAACCTCCACAATTTGAAATGTGGTTAGGATGTAGTTGAAAGCTGGCAACATGACTTAATATTTTTTACACATGATCTTGTGTTTCTTGCAGTGCTTCAAAATCTTAAAATGTCATTATATTTTATTGTTATCAATGACAATAGATTGAGCTGCACCAGTGGTAACGTGGTTTCCTATCACAATTTATTTTGATTCATTTTTGAGTTCTAGATTGACTATTGTTTGATGTGTTTTCTGAGCCATCTCTTTCTTTTTATCTAATGTAAAATAACATTTTCTGGCTTCTTTGTCATTTACTAGAATGTTTATTCTACTGTTTCTAACATTCAAGGGTCTTGTATTTCTTTGTGTTTTGTTCAGTGGAGCTGAAAATTTGTCTCAGGTTCAATTTCTTTTTTGTCTTCAGATGTTCACCCCTTCCTGCAGTGCTGAAGTAGAAAAATAATTTCACTTCTTGTACCATATACAGGTTCAAAGGCCTGATTTTCACCATGTTGTTCCAAACAGCGAATTTTCAAACCCTCATTAAAAACAAAACAAAACAACCACCAAAGCTTGAGCTTGGACGTCTCCAAGGATCTGAGAACAACTTAAATTCCTGAAACCAGAATTAGCCCTCCATGGTTCATGGGAGCATTCTGAGGAGGGGCATGGAGGCCCGTTAGGGCACCAACTTGCTAAGCAGGTTTAAAGATGGCCCACCACAGAAGTCAGGTCTCCATTGTTAGAGAATTAGAGGCAAACTGAAGAAACCGAAAGGCAAGTAGCAAACAATCCAGTAGGCAAAGCCAGGAGTTGGGAGTCTCCCCAGGCTCCTCCCTTCCTCATTCCCTGAATGAGTCATTTTTCCAGTCTGTCCACACCCATTCCCTCTTCCATAGGCCACCCTCATGTTCCCCACTCACCCTCCAAGCTACTGCCACAGGAGCTTTTTGCAACTCAAGCCCCTACTCCAACTATTGCCCCTCTTGAGTAGCTTTTCTAGTTCTTAGCAGTGTCAGGGTAAAGCTGAGATTCCTCGCATTAACACAGACCTACTGTTGGTCTCCTGCCAGTGCTTGCTCACTGGTCACAGAAAGGCTAGCAGGTGCCTCCTGTGTGCCATGTGCTCTTCTCTGCACTCTGCCCAGATTCTATTCCCTTTCCACACAGTGAACTTCTACACACCTTCGAAGGCATCGGGTAAATGTAACTCCTCCAGGAAGCCTTCTCTGACTCTCCTCCAGGCCTTCATAAGCTGTTGTCTATGGTTGTAAAACCTTTCCTTAGGCGGAGCTGACGGGTATGTGTCTTATTATCCTTGGGCGCAGGGACTCTGTCTCACCCATTCTCGCGTCTCTGGCTCAGAAGGCACTGTTTGTTGAAATGATTGCTGAATAAAAAATCAAGCCCTTACAGCTTGGGGTAGTTACTAACTGGCAAAGAGAGAGTACCCATCCCTGCTTTCTGAGAACGTGTCAGTGTCCTTTCACTTGGCTGCAACTATGTGGGCACTGGGTACTGTTTACCTGGCTAACACTGGGAAGTGGTGCCATTTCATTACATAATTTGTTCTAGAAGGGATCAGTGCACAATATTAACTCGACGTCTGGGGAGAGGGGGGAGGTCTAGCCGGGGGCCAAGAACTGGAGCCTGTTACTAGCGTCTGCCGGAAGGTATGTCTGTACTTCAGCACTTTTCCTCATGTCTTGCCTTCTTCTTAAGCCAGCTTTCCGCCCTCCTCCACGCAGCCAAAGAAACCTGCGGTAAGAATCGAGTACCATCTCCAACATTTTGTCTCCAGTTGTGCCCCAGACGTGGAACAAGGCGGCAGAATTCCTTAAATCCAAAGGAAATCCTGGTCCCACATCGCCAGAACTTTATCATCTCCTAGAAGTCCAGGATTCTTCCCATTCCAAGTGAAGCCAAGGCAGCTCTCAGAGTACCCAGGGAGTTAATGGGTCGCGGGCCCTATTTGCTTTGGAATACGCCACTGTTTAAGAACATGGCATTTTGTTTTTAAAGAGAGAGGTCTGCCATCTGCAAATCACACAGGGCCGACTTGGCAGTACAGGGGGCTCTCACATCTCCTATTCCTTACACACTAGACAGGAAGCTGGCGTGTGAGTGTCGAAGCTCGTGTGACAACCAGCTTTGCCGAGGCATTCCAACACCGTGCACAGCCCGCTACTCACGCACTGCTGGCGGTGCAGATGTTTTTCCCGCCCGTGGGCTCCCTTTTCAGGCGGCAGCTCCACCAGCTCACAGGGGGTTTTAGTCTAAGCGGATTGTTAACCTTCAGTCTAACCTTGCAAAGCCCCACCCAAGGGCACCCCCTCCCCGCCCCGGGTGGTGGTGGTGGTGGTGGTGGTGGTGGGGTGGTGGCCCGGCCGTGCGGGGCAGCGGCGGCGGGCGGCGGGGCGCGTCCCCGCGGCACTCGGCGTCGAGGCGATAATACCGAACGTATAAGATGGAAGATACCAACGGGACGAGGAGGGGATGCGCCGCGCCAGCGCCGGGCCCCGGCCGCCCTCTGCTCCCCGCGCCGCCGGCCGGGCGGCGGCCACCGGCCCCCGCAGAGCGTGTCCGGGCGGTGGGCGACGCCGCGGGCCGCGGCAGAGCGCGAGGGCGCGGGCGCAAAGTGCAGGCGCGCCCGTCGGCCGCCGCGTGCGTCCCGGAGCTCGACGAGTCCGCCCCGGGCTTCCTGGTGGGGCTGGGCGCGCGGGGGAGGGGCCGCGCAGCAGCAGCAGCGGCGGCGGAAACCAGAGCTGGGCGATAAGAGGCTGCACAGCGACATGCAACAGTCTTTTCACTGCGGCTGAATGAGTTGTGGCGCTCACCATGCTGCCGTGACGAGGAACTGACAAGTTCCATTTTCCACCGCGGGCCTCTGGGAACCATGACTCCCACAATGCCTTGGGCACTCGGTCGACAGTCGGGCTGCCTCTGAAAAACATGTGAGAGGTGAGTTTCCATTTTCGCCCTCTGCCCGCGCTGCGCCCCCACGCCTCATTGTTCCCACGCTGCCGAGGCTGCCCACGGCCGGCCGGGCAGGCAGAGGAGGAGCTCGCGGCGCCGCGTGTCCCGGCTGCCCCCCTCACCCAGCGCCTCGCGCCGGGGGGACCCGAGGGGCTCGGGGTGGCGCGGCCCCGCCTGGCGCGGCGGGCGCTGCGGGGCTGTGTCAGGGCGCCGCCGGCCCGCGCGGTGGCAGCCCCGGGAGGACCCGAGCGAGGAGGCGGAGGAGGGGTGGGGAGCGGAGAAACAGGTGCGGGAAAGAGTACTTACAACTTGGCGGCCTTCGCGGGCGAGGGGCGAGCCCGCGGGGCGAGGGGCGCGCGGGTCCTCCCCGCAGCGCCCGCAGCCCTCCGCCCCGGGGCTGACACCCAGCCCGCCTTTCCTCGGGGCCAAATATGTGCACGCAAAGGTTAATTCTCTGCCTGCTACCCATAAATTACGCATGACATGTTTAGCTGGGCTGCCTTATATGGAGAGCGCTGTATTTCAGTCCCGTTTGCCTTTTGCCAAGTTTACAGGGCGGAAGACGCCCTGCATGAGAAAGGGAGAGAAAGAGAGGGCTCCTGCTTCTCTCCCTCCTCCCTCCCCCCACATCGTTTTGTAGTGCGTCACTCAAAAACTGTAAGAAAAGTAAGTACAGAGCCTCTCGGGTGGAGCCGCAGTTGGTTGGTTGAATGGCTTTCATGGAACGGTTGAAAAGAATGAAAACTAGTTAGTACTTGGGTTCTGGTTTTTAGACAAAAGCAGGATAAATATGAAGCGCCCCCCCCACCTCCCCGCGCAGTTTTTTTTTTTTTTTTTTTTAAACAGAGCCGGAATCTGTTATTGGTAGTAATGTGTCATGTGAGAATACTTTGATTCCAGAGCCTGTAACACGAGCAGGTATATGGTGGGGCTGTGCCTTCCCCCTCGCGTAGTGCTTTGCAACTACAAGGGCGTCGCTCTCCGCGTCCTACTGGTCCTAAGCCGCGAGGGAGTGTGCAGCCGCCGGAGTTCTGCTGTGGATCCGCCTCCCCACCCCCACCTCCACCCTAACCCCCCCCCCCCCCCCCGGCGAGGGTGCCTCCCCAGGGTCCAAGTTAAGAGGCTGCCCCAAAGGTTACTGCCACTGTCTTCACTTTGTGTGCCCACTAAGGCGGGCACGGGCGGTAGCCAATGGAAGGTGGACTCTGCCACACTCAGAGGCATTTCTTAAGCAAATTAATACAGCAAGGGAGAAGTCCTAATTGAGGCCTTGGGCTTTGCAAGCCCCCTGCAACGTGCTTTGAAATACTACACCAGTGGACGCAGTGTTCCTCCCCCCTGGGTTCCAACGCAGTGTCTGTTTATACAAAGAGGGTATTTAGTACATGACTATTCTTTACCAGCTTAAGTGACCCACTCCACCTTATCTCTTGCTGTGGGTTCCTAAGAGCCTGGGGGTTTCCCCTTGTCCTGCTGTGGAGATAGTAGAATACAATCACCCAGATGGGTTGAAATGAAAGTTCAATGATTGTAAAATTCATCCTAAGAATGTTCAGTTTGCTACTTCTGTCTCAGACACAGAGCTAGACTCACTGCATTAAGTTACTTTGTAGTCCTAGAAAAGCACATTGCTGTCACTTGTATCTTTTTTATGAATGTGGTGACAACTGTGCCTACAGTTCAAAACTGTTCTTTAGGAAATCTACAGTGTTCAATTTTCATCTGTTTTGTTTGCAAGGGGGTTACTTTATTATTATTGTTGTTATTTCTGCGTTGTTAGGCCTTCTCTCAAAATGTAGACATAATTTCTAGTTTTATTTGTTTAATGGGGGGTTTCTTTACAGAAGACTACAAAAGTTGCCCTTTGTGTTTTAGGGAACAGGTTGGGTCAGCGCTGGACCTGTTCATCCGACTGTAATTATAGTGTCACTTAGGACATAATAATCAGGTTGTATTATTACGGAGAGACTCAGAAAAACCTCACATGTGCCTGGTTTAATTTTTTTCGCATATAACTATGATCAAATTTGTGTGTAGACACAAAGTGTGGTACTCTCTGCAGTCATGCCAGAAGAGAAACCGAAGTGTTACATGGTTTGAGATATTATTGCTTGTGTTTGTGTTTCCACATTTGAGGCAAATTTAGACTCCAAGTTGAATTCATTAAATTTTGATGCCAACATTCTGTTCTTCCTCTGGGCACAGAATTCCTATGGAATGAAACACCAGATTCTGTTCCAGAAGGAGAAGAGACTCTCCCAAGGTTTCTCGTAGCGGGGGAGGGGAAGGAACGGTGGGAAGGGAGGAGTAAAATTATATTTCTCCTGGAGGGAAGGGTATGTTAAATTTATGATATAAAATTTCCTATCTTCATGATACACACAAAAAATCGCCCTTGCATTTGTCACTGTCACCGTACATTAGGCTGGTAGTTGACATGTCTATTTAAGGAAACTGCATAGGCTTGCTGCACCTTCTGGCTTTCTCCTTGTTGATAGAAGATGCGCAGATTAGAAAACATCTCAGGTCTTGAGAAGTTGAAGAGTAAGGTGATTTGAGTTTTTTTATGCTAAAAAACCATTAAGATGGGTAGCAAATACGAGGGTCGAGAATGGAGAAAGGGAGAGAAATATGCTCATTAAATGATTGCCTCAATAGCAGATCCCCAGACAGCGTACCGGTCATAGAGGATGCTACATAGGACAGTTTGAAAATGCCTGGGCTTTTAGTTCAAAAGCTCCCTATTTTTGGAGATCTGGAAAGTGTTAACCAGTGCAGTAACCACTAGCTGCATGTGGCTATTGAACACTTGAAATGTGGCTTGTCCGGATTGAGATGTGCTTTAAGTATGAAGTATGCACTGGATTTTGAAGTCTTTGCACAAAGGAAACAATGAAAAATTTCTGACTAATATTTTAAAAATCAATTATATGGTATAATAATATTTTGAATATATTGATTTCAACAAGGTATCATGTTAATTTCACCAGTTTTAACTTTTTCTTTACTATGGCTACTAGAAAACAAAACAAATGTGGCTTACATTTTTTTATATTTATATTGGACAGTACTGCTCTAGAATAAAGCAGGAAAATAGTATTCTGGTAGAATGCAAAGTTTGTTGATCAAAACACAGTAAAATTGAGTTTTATTTTTAAGAGGTAAAGAAGCTTATTATTCAGAGAAATACCTAGTTTTTCTTATCCATTATATCCAAAATTTGAGAAAACACATCAACATCTATTTTTATTTATTCAAAGCTACCATTTAGGTTAGAAATTTAGTGGTGAGGTAGTAATAACAGAGAAAAGGCTTATAATTAGGGGGATGAGTCTTAACACCTCTCAAAGGCCAGAATAGAGTATGATTGCTACTTATGAACATTTCAGAGACACCATAGTTATCATTGTCCCGAAGTTACCAACCATAAGCAAGTAACTAAAATTTATTTTAAAATAGTGTTTTCAGTAAATAGCAGTTATCTTCAAATGCTTAATATATGTTTTCCTTTGCTAGGACTTTCCTTCCTTAGAAGATAAACACACAAGTAAATCCAAACTCCTGACCAACAAATGTTAATGAGAGATTAATAAATTTACGAGAATGAAAGACTTTCACCAGCAAGGAGTGCAGCGTTGTTTTGAATGTTAGGAATGGTAAAAATATATTTCTGTGGTAATGTTACGGGCTTTGAAGATTTTCTGTATGTGGAGCCATTGTCTTTACAATTTGAACACATTCTTGAGAAAGCATCTGACTGGTAAACAAAGCACAATGGCACAGGTCCTAGAAGCATTCCTTTCAGATATTTTCAGAACTGAAATACATTTTGCCATGCACGGTGTTAAGCTGAGAAAATGTGGTTCTTTTCTAACCATATAAAGTGTGCTTATTAGTTTCTTGAAGGTTGTCTTTAGAGATACAAGGTAAAGGTAGTAAATTCTTAGGAATGGGGCAGATTTTATGAAGAGCCTCAAGAAGACCTGACTGCTGGCTGGGAGCCATCTTGAATCTGTCTTCTGTTCCATGAGGCATGGCTCCCATTGGTGTCATCACATGTGAAGAGAGTGAGGGGAAGAATGATCCCCATTAACTTTGTATGTCATTTCTGATGAGTCATGGTGCATATTCGCTAATGGTTGGAGAATTATTGATTGCAAAGCAGATGATTCAAGAAGACCTATGGACACATGACATTAAATGTTTCTGGATGTGTTTCATGTTTTTAAATTTGAGAAAGGGAAATTAGCTTTTCTATAATTTTTATATAATAAAATGTACATTTATGTAAGTATGGCAACTATTTCTTTGAAAAAAACCCTTGCAAACACATGATTACAATTGACTACATATTATTAGTTTAATGGGTGTACAACATCTTCAAGGTTATTGTGTTTTTAGAGAGACGTCTTGTCACATGTGTTGTGACATCCATAAAAATGAAGACTCTTTGAAAGATAGATATTAAAGTATTAGGCATTATACATTTGGCACTTTCCTCATGGTTTTTGAAATCTTACTCTAGGTTTCTTTTATCCTTTATTAGAACATTTCAGGGTATATTAATCTCAAAATGAAATGTAGCCATATTGGAAAGAACATTATTTTTCCATCAAGATCAATTATTTCTGAAAGGTAAAAATGTTTTTTGAAATAGTATCATGCTTCAAGTACTGTGCCTGCTCCCAGAGAAAAGCTATTCATTTTGATGTTATTTTGAGAAACACAGAGAATATCTTTTATATAACCAATGAAGTGAATAATACAAGAGATCTTCGAAAAATTCATGGAAATTTTATGGTATAAAGAAACTGCACATGAATTTCAAAAGTTTTAAAAAATTTTTTGCATCCCACTAAGCTTAACGTTTAAGTTCATTTTTCATAAAATTTTTGAAGTACCCTCATATATGATTAAAGTACACAAAATACAGCTCCTGTGAGTTATGAAGAGACGTAATTTGTATGTGAGTACATGTGTGGAAATCTACATTTTCCTAAGATAAGGTCAATTTATTTGAATCGTCTGGGTATTAAATGACATCATATTATTAGAAAAGAATCTGGTGAATATGAAACCCAAAGCTCAGTGCCGATGTTTATACAGATGGCAATTCCATTCTAGCCCCTCTCTACCTAAATTTGTAAAATGAAGAAATTATTTGCTCTAAAGAAGTTTTTCAAAAATGTATGTTTGACACTGGGTTTTCTCTTTGTTTATATTTTTCAAAATTGAAAGCTATGAACTAAAAATGTACTTGTTTTAAAAAGCTTCCAAGATTCTAAGATTTGGGGACAAATTCAGTCATATAAAATTGATTCATAGGTGAATACATATCATGACAAAACTTTCACAGTATGTCTACTGCAGTTGACCAGGACATGCCTTGTTATGAAAGAAATTTCAGTCTGGTAGGGGAAATGAGTTTTGAAAATAACTGTAAAGTAGAAAGTGATATTTCACAAGCAATGATTAGGTAACACGGTATGGAAGTTCAGATAAGGGAAAGGCAAGTCTTAATGTAGCTCTGACTCACATACATGTGAAAAGGGAGCAGTTCTAAAATGGAGATATGAGATAGATTCTTTATAAGCTATACTAAAACATTATTCTGATAACTTTTGTCATTAATTTTATTGTTGAGTACCAAAAATGTCAACTTTTACAGCCACTAAATAGTTCACTGTATCAAAATGATAACCAAGGGTTCTGAACAGGAAGTGTAGATTTGCCCAAGAGAAAGCTAAGTTGAAAGTAAACTGACAATTACAACTACGTTACAATTCCAACTTTAATATATACAAAAAATATGTCTGTAAGGTTCAGAAATGGAATACTAAAACAAAAAAGTATGTGGAATACTAAAACAAAAAATGGTTTCATTTTGGAAAATAATGTATAATATGAAATGAACAACAAAAAGATAGACTAGCAAAGAGATTTTAATCTGAACCAGCCAGATTAAATAATTTATTATAGCTCTCAATAAAAGGAAAGTGAGCAAAAAAGGGAAAGTTTTGGACAAAAGTAGATGTATCACAAATAAAAATACAATTTTTTGAGTTTTTAGCAAATCATAGTATTTTAAGAACCTAGTCTGGAAGGTACAATAACATTGTAATTCTCTATTTAAACTTCCTGCAGGTTGACATCAGTCTACAATGATTGTGACTGAATAAATTCTTCCTGGAAATTTAGAAAGTGTGGCAACAATACTATAAGCAGTGGGAATGTGAGAAATATAAACAGTGAAAAGTCTTTACCATTGAATAGTCAATGTACAACGTAAGCTTGTGCTGTGTAAAATAGCAGTGATGCCAAAATAAGGCTGTAAGCAGTTCGAACTCATATATAGAATATTATCTGAGTTTTCTGAACTTGACAGCATTAGAACTTAGAGACCATTCACAAGGTTTGCATCCAAAAAATTTGGATTGTATATTCAATCTATTTTAAAATCTGCCTTGTTTATGGTAGTAGAAATAGCGGCATTTTATTTGTTTCAGTCTTTCCTGATTATGAGAAAATTATTACCTTTCCAGTGACATTTTAGCACTCTCTGTGGATGGATAACTTTCCCAAGGAGAAAGAATGCAGGAGAGTAGTTAAGCCAGGTAGTAGAAGATACAGAAGAGCATGGGGCATGTGCATGGGTAAAAGCTCTGAGCCTTTGGCTGGACTTGCAGCTCAGTGTCCCTGACCCAAGGCTCATTCACTGAGATTTCTATTTACTGAATTTCAGTTTCAGAAAGCCAAGTTATGGAGAGAGATAATACCTGTTCCTGTAAACATTATATCTAAATTTGTTTTTAAAGTCCTTTGTGAATTGCAGTGTAGGTAGAACAACAAACACTCCTCATTAGGGGAATTACATGTTTTGAAAACTGGGATTCTTTGGTAAAGGAGGGAATATTAGTGTTGTTATGATTATTATTTAATCTTTATTTTGTGTTTCTGTTTCTTAAACAACTTTTGGGCAAGAAAATCTTTATTCTTTCCATACTTCTGTTTCTACATCTGTGAAATTATTAACATGTAAATATTAAAACAATAGAAGTTGCTTCTTGCTATGCAATTCTTTCTAAATAACTCATTTAGTCTTTTCTGTGGCTGTGAAGTGGACCTTATGTCGTTTATAAAAATGATGTAGTGTGACTAGAACTATTTGGCTCATTTATAGAGCAGGGGCTTTCTCTCTTTTTTTACTTTTTTTTTTTTTTTTTTACGGATTTATTTATTTATTTGAAAGGCAGAGTTACAGAGAGGCAGAGGCAGAGGCAGAGAGAGAGGTCTTCTGTCCGCTGGTTCACTCCCCAGATGGGCTTAATGGCCAGAGCTGTGCCGATCTGAAGCCAGGAGCCAGGAGCTTCTTCCAGGTCTCCCACACAGGTGCAGGGGCCCAAGGACTTGAGCCATCTTCTACTGCTATCCCAGGCCATAGTAGAGAGCTGGATTGGAAGTGGAGCAGCCGCGACGCAAACCCGGGCCCATATGGGATGCCGGCATTGCAGGCAACGGCTTTACCTGCTGTGCCACAGTGCCTTTTTTTCTCTTCTGACATCCACGTTTTAACCATATCCTCTAGTGATACGTAAAGAATAGTGATAATAGTAATAGCTATAACAATAACTAATATTTTGGGGCACTTTCTGTGTGCTAGGCTAAGATTTATTAATTCAATCATGTATTCCTCAAAGCAACCATCTGAGATTGGTACCACTAATATCTTGGCTTTCAGAGATGGAGAAACTGAGGCATAGATAATTCAAATTAGTTGTGCAGGGTAATTAACTAGGGGTTGGACCAATTTTAGAAACTAGGCTCTAAAAGTGTAAGAACAGGTTTTAAAGAAGTTTGCATTGGGTGCTGATAGGAGAGTTAAACCATAAGCGTTTGGTATACTTCTAGAAGAGTCACACCTTCTAGGGCATTTGAGGAGACCACAGAAGAATAGGTAAAAAGTAAAATGGCGGAGAGAAAAGGCATGTTTGGGGGTGTTACTCTACTAGAAATGAGGAATCAAGTGGGAGAAGGACAGCACTGCTGTAGTTTGGAGGTCACTGAGGAGCAGGTGCGGAGTTTTATGCATAATGGAGTGATCAGAAGACAGAGAAGCAACCTGCCAGGTGTCACTTGAGTGACATTGTGGAGAGGAAGGGTAAGACCCAGAGAGGAGGAAATAAGTTGGAGTGTGTGGTGCAGAATCTACGTTCGGACCTGGGAAGGAGAGGAAGGAACTGTGTGCTGGGAGATGTGACCAGCTCAGGGTCTGTGGGATGTGACGGTGGACTGCCTGTGGATCTTAAAGGTGATGGTGGAAGTTGAAGTTTGCTCGTCATACTGCTCCTTATATGTTTTGTTAAAGAATTCTATTTATAATATCAGTAACAGAAAATCACTTGAAACTATGTTTTATCAGGGATTATAACTTGACTAACTAAAAGATACATGTTAAGTTCTTTAAACATTTCATTTCTGTATTAAATCTTTTAAAGCACAGGATCTGATAAACTATAAGAAGGTCACCAAATTCTTTATCCTAAATTGGTAATTCTTAAATAAACTTAGTTTCATCTTTAAGGGTATGTTGTTATTTGCTGGGGAATGTCTCAGTGTCGACCAGGCAGTTCTGGTCCCTTTTGGAAGTCCCCATAGACTGCCTGTGTAACCTATCCTCAGTGATAAACAAGGTGGCAGATAGATACATGAGAAAACGGGTTTGCAATGTGCTCAATGTGCCTGGCATTTATGCTTCTCAGACCTTGCTATTTTAGGGAAGGTATCAGTATAACTGTGTATTCTTTTTCCTGGAAATATAAATCCTTAATAATAAGTTCTTTTTATAAACAGAGTGACATATGGGAATAAGTAAGCAGTTGCATTTGGTTAACGGTTATCTGGAGTTAGGAGGACAGTTATGTTTCAAGGAGAATAGAATGCTTTATTAGAAGCATTTTCACTTAAGGCCCATGCCTGCTTTATAGAAAGAAATGCCTTAACATAGTTTAAGCAGAAAATGTCAGAGCTATGGTAGATTATGTTTTTTTTTTTTTTAATCTACCTCCCTGTAAAACCAAGACAGTTTCAAAAAAAGATTTCTGTTTGTAATAAATATTTATCACTATTTTCAGTGTGTATATCCATGAAAGTAACACAAATTGCACTGTTTATGTATTTTTAAATATTGTATGTTTATTTAAAGTTAGAAAATAATGTTGACTATTTTATTTCACTTTTTCCATGTGTGGATTAGTATTACATGAAAGTTACACTTAGTACTTGTGTTTTTCTTAACTGTTTTTGCTTTGTGCTATAAGATTATGGAAATCTGTAACATATTTAAGATAATGCTTAGAAAATGATCATTTTAAGTAACTAAGCAGTATTAAAATTAGAAATTCTTCTTTGCCTTTTTTATTACATCATTGGACTAATTATTTTTATAAAAAAGATTTATGTATTTATTTATTTGAAAAGCAGAGTGACAAAGAGACAGAGAATCTTCCACCTACTAGTTTACTCCCCAAATGATTGCAACTGCCAGGGCTAGGCCAGGATGAAACCAGGTGCCCAGACATCCACCTGCATCTCTTAAGTAGATGGCAGGGTCACAAGTATTTGGGGCCATCTGTTGCTTTCCCAGGTGCGTTAGCAGGGAGCTGGATCAGAAGTGGAACAGCCATGACTCGAGGTTTCTCAAGCAATGGCTTAAACTGCTGTGCCACATGGCTGGCTCCTTTGGGCTAATTTTAACTAGACAAATTACTCCAAGTTATTTTGAGTCATTATTTGAGTTTCACTTTTTTAAGATTCAAGGAAAGCTGCATTGTCAACTTAGTAGCATTCAGATTAGGCTTTTGGTCTTAAATAGTTCATCCAAAAGATGCTACAAGATTTCATGAACATAGTGTAAGTGACCAGCAGGGAATACAAGAAAGTTTTTGACCCAGATGTAGACTGTCTCTGAGATATCATGTACTGTTTCCAAAAAAATTAATTTGAATAGTATGAAATGATCATTGAAGCTATTAAAAAATATATACCTCAAGTAGAATTCTGCCTAGTGCTTTCAGGTAGTAGCACATTTGCTGAAAATTACCTGAGAAATGACTGTACAGTTTTGGGGCTCGTGTTGTAGTGCAGCAGATTAACCATGTCTGGCAGTGCCTATATCACATACAGGCCATAATTGAAGTCTTGGCTGTTCCACTTCTGATCTGGCTCCCTATTAATGCACCTGAACGCAGCAGAAGATGGTCCATGTACTTGGGCCCCCGTACCCACATGGGAGACCCAGAAGAAGCTCCCGGCTCCATTCTGGCCCAACCATTTGGGGGTTGGGCCAGACCATTTGAGATCTCCCTCTCTCTGTAACTCTGCCTTTCAAATAAATAAAGTAAATCTTTAAAACAACAACAACAACAACAAAAAACCAAAAATACAGTTTTGAAGACAGAATTTAGAAGTTAAACAGTGTTATTAAGAGCCATTAATTTAGGAAGAAGAATATTATGCCTTTTAGTAATGTAGTAGAGTTTACTAAATGCTGAAGTCTTTTCCCTTAAAAAGTTTCTTTGCCATGTTAATGATAAGGCACAGAGAAGCAGTTCATCTTTTGTGTTCTCTTAAATAATCCATTAACAAGCATTTTGAGCATGTGTGAGAGTTGGGGAACTGAAGTAGGACACAAGAGGAAGATCTAAGGTGGAATTACTTAGTTTCTATCTTTTCTGTGACATACTGAGTTGGGGAGAAAGACCTGAAAAGTTTACAATACAGGGCACTAGACTGGGAGTGTCAGAGGAGGAAACAGGAAGAAGGAAGTCTGCAGCAGTGAATGGTTAGAGCATGCTGTGTAAAGGAGGTGGTGCCTGATACAGGCCTGAAGATTAAGCATTCTTTATGGAGGGAAGTAATAGGAAAAAGATGGAAACAATGAAGCCACTAGCCACCATATTTGAATGTCTTTTGGGTGTGAGACATTTCCAGCTTCCATTCTTTTTGGGAAAAGGCTGGGTGAAGGAAAACATCAAGGTAATGGTAATAAACAATAGTAAATTCCTTGCAGGCAGGAATCACCATTCTCTTGATATTGAGGACACTGAGATGCAGAGATGGGAACTTACCTGTGTGCATTTACACAGCTGGTGAGCAGCTGAACTGAAATCTAGCCCCATCTTGTCTGTCTTCAAAACCAGCATTCTTTCTGTCCCTTTATGATTCTACTGGGAATGAATGTGGCATGTTTATGCTACAGTAATTTAAAAACGTCACCCATGCAATAACAGACATCTAAGTCAAGAAGGTATAAATTTTATTTAAAAGGTGGTCAAATAAATTTGCATGCTTTTATTGATGTTGAATTACAAATGGCATATGGTTTGACAAATGCTTATAGTCCTTATTTTTTGGATTTGTAAAAACAAAAACAAAACACTTGGCTTCTTGTCTTTAACAGATATGGCAAAGGCTTGCAGTATTTCAGTGTGTTACGACATTGTATCTGACCTGAGGGAGATCCACTTGGGATCCCCTCAGAGGATTCTTTGAGAAGATTGCTAACAGTGTAGTTTCTCACCAGTGATTTGATGCCATAAGTTTTTTTTTTTTTTTTAAACCAAGAAATAATGACAGGGATTACTCCAAGAACATATTCTAAATTTGTAGGTCATCAGTTTATTTCATGTTTTCATATTTTATAATTTTCATGCATTGGTCTGTGGTCTTTGTGATTCTCCCTGTGACATAGATTATGAATACAAAATAAATTGAAGATTTGTATTGTTGGAGACATGCCACTTTGCTAACCAATTCTTCTCTTTGTAGATCTGTTTGGAACATATACCAAATAAAATTATATATTGTTTAGAGAAGGAAAATGGGAGAGTCTTTACTTCTCTTTGAGTTTCAGAGGAAAGCACTCTTACTTAACAAATATTTATTGAGTGTATTGCCTGTATGCCACCTCTCATGTGATGTCCTTTGGAAGATAAATAGGTGGGTAGTAGGTGCCTGTTTTCAAGGTAGTTTCCAGAATAGTGATACAAGTATTCACAAATAATGTGCGGGCAAAACAAAGTGGGCACAGAAGAGCCAAGAATAGGCAGTTTGTGGGCAGAATGTGGAATTTGCCTAAGACCATTCAGTAGACACATTAACTCCTTAGATACTTGTTCTATATTGGGGAAAAAGCAAAATAAAATCACAGTTTATTAAAATGACATGACTCAATATTTAGCCCACTTATTTTTCTTTGTAAGCATGATCCAACTATAATACCACCCTGCAGTAAACAGGAGAAATACATTTGTTTCTGATGTTGGCATTTTGGAGAAATGTTGGGGCATACAGTTTGGCTGAATCTTTTTCATGTTAACTCCCTGATTAGGAGCAGAGTAAAAACCCTCAGTATTGACAGTAAGATTTCAGAGTCCATAACTTTTATGTTAACAGAAGAAAAAAAATCCATAAGAGAGAGGTGAGCTGTATTTAACTTTAATGACAAAGGGTTTTCAATATGCTGTTTTCCCTTTAGCTTCTTTTTGTGCAGGAAATAAAGCTGTATTTTGTAGGCCAGCTTCCAGATTTTCAAATTTGAAACTGCAATTGTGTATATTCTGTAAGACCCCATTCAGCTGTGAAGTGTTTGTTCCCTGTTTCCAAGATTTAATTTGCACTTTTTAATCATAAATATTTGCTTAAAGTTCATGGCGTAACAAGTTACACTATAAAATTTTGATTGGAATTTTCAGAAGAAATTATGGATAAAGTTTCTGATTTGTTTAATTTGTAAGTTAGAGAAAAGTGCTCTTTCGTAAGTGAGATACTGAAAGAAGAGAGCTGACCTCTAGTGATGGTAGTAATTATCAAAATAGCAAATTCTTTGGTAGGCCTTTACTCTTTAGCACCATGACTATCCGTAGTCTTCTACAGCTGTGTGGGAACAGCTCACAGGTGAGAATATGCAATCTTGGGAGGATGAAGATTAGATAATTTGCTTTAGGATCTTACAAACGGTACAGTGAGAGGTGAGCTTTCAGCTCAGGGGTTTTGCTGCTGCTTCTGTCCTTTTGGTACCACACTACACAGATATTCAGAGCAATGTAGATTTGAGGCTTACTCCAAGTTAATTCTGGGAAGACTTAATGAAGGAGGTGACATGTGAAAGAGATTTTTTGAAACATTGTGATCATAAAGCAGAGATGATGGAAGGACTTTGAAGTTTAAATGGCTTTGAATGGAGGGATGTATCAAATGGCCTGATCTGCCTGAGTGATTTGTCCAGTATTACTCTTGCTCACACCTAATACCCTCTGCCTTAGTACTTGCCAAGATCAGCAAAATCTACTTTTAGACTCAAAATCATTACCACCTGTGAAGTTTCTATGTCACTTCTGAGTGACATAGCACTGCCAATTGCTGTATTGGGTGGATTGTTAAGTGGCACATTTTAAGAAGTATTTTGAGCCCCCAAAGAGTGTTGTAAATGCTTATACACCGTTCAGCTACATTATTGAAGGTACTAGGATAATTCAATTCATTTCATCACTAAAAGCTGTTAATCTGTTGCCAATATTAAAATAAGCAAGCATGTCATTGAAAATTGAATAGCACTACATTCACTTGGAAATCTGATTAATGTTTCTCACTTCCCCCCAAATCCCTAGCAGAGTTACTAGAGCATGTCAGTCTGTGTGCATGTGTGCATATTTTTGTGTTATGTCATTATGTTCATGTGTTTTCCATAAATAATTATGAAGTAGTCATGTTATCACTAAAAACAAAATAATAAGTATGTTTAACTAGGGAATCCATTCTGTAACTAATGAATTAATTATAAATTTGTTCTGATGTATATTTAAAGCCATTTTGTGATCCTCTGCATTGATTATTTTAAGCATCTACCATTATTGTAAAGTGTCTACCAATGTTAGATTTATTATGCTTGAGTGAAGTATTTTATTTTCGTGTAATGAAAAATGTAATTTTATGGTCAGAATTAGTTCTTTACAATTAAGCAAGAAAAATAACATCATAAGATGATGCAGAAGGAGAAAACTCAATTTGGAGTGGCAGGAAACCATTGTGAGTTTAAAAGGTCAAGCTGGTGCAGAAGGCTCGGTTTTGCCCCTCAGTATCAAGCAGAATGCTGTGACAGACAGGGCTGATACAGCTGAAAATATCTGCAGCCTTGGAAGCCTTACAAGTTTCAGTAGGTCATTTTGGCAGCATAGTAGGAGCACTGATTCACAGGAAAGGTCAAACTGGACAGCCCAGCAAGAAGATAGGTTGCTAAACCCAGTGGTAGATTTTGGAGCAGTTGTCAACTGCAGTAATGGTATAATGGTATTCTAGTTTGATGTGGCCACCTTTCATTGAGGCATTTATAGAAGAAGGAACTTTATATAATGGGTAAATTCTACATTCTTTTTTTCCCTTCTGAAACTTTTTAAGTGTTTTACCTCCAGCCTTACCTGGTAGCTGGACAAATGTTACTTTTATTTATCTATGATATATTCTCCATCAAAACAGGATATAAGTTAGTTTATAGCAGTAAGTGCACATCAAATGGAACTGTAAAAAATTATATAACAAATCAATTAGAAGGAAAAGATGAAATAAGTATTTGAGATGAATTGAACACTAAGTTTATTTCTTCAGCTTACTGGCAACAGAAGCAAAAGCTTTAGGAGGTAGAAAACCCTAAGTTTCTTTAATAAGATTTCTTCATATCCTGAATATTGTCTTATTCTAATGCTGTTCAGGGTGTTAGGTTAAATATTCCAACTCTGCCCTTGAGTTAAATCTTGGAATGGATGAATGCCAATTACTTAAGAAGTGAAGGTTGAGTTCTTTATCCAGGCCTTCAAAGCCTTTACTGATTAGATTCTAGCCCGAGTTCCGGCTTCATCTTCTGCCAGTTCCATCACACTTGTGTGCTCATATTCAGCACCACATCCCTACTTCTGCCTTCTTGTCTGTATTGCTCTTCCTTTTGGTCGACTTCTAACGAACTGAAACTTATCCTTCCAGACCTATCTTAGATACTGTATTGGCCTTGAAACCATCTGGCCTGTCTTCCTTGGACTCACCACACTTGATTATCTCTTGTTCTCACTTTCTTTTTTGTACACAATTATTTGTGTGTTGTTTTTATGTCCTTCATTAATCAGCAAATTCCTCAAAGCCTGAATCCATGTAGTTCCCCTGCACCTAGCCTACATGGAGAGGATGATCAATAAATAGTTAATGTAATCAATTTGTGCGTTATCTGTGTTTTGTTTGTTAATGAATGAATATGGTTATTCATTTAGCAACGTTGTTATATTGAGTATATTTGGATTTCTTTAAAACATTTCTTTTTATAACAGGGAAGAAAGAGAATTTAAAAAATAATTTTAAAAAATCACAATTAAAGGGGTGACACCTGCCAATTTTTGTCATGAGATATTTTGGGGCAGTGGAACTAGGATTGTAGTTTTTTAATTTTTATTGTATTGACTTTGGCTTTTAATTTTGTAAAGTATTGCGATATTTCACTTTTCTCTCTGCCAAAAGGTAGCTAATATAATAGAGAATGTGTTTGGTATATATAAAAGCAGAAATCATTTATGGCATTTAAAAATCCTTAGATCTTTTTCTCTGGTATACTTTTCTGTAACTACAGCTGTCAAGAAATAGGTCTGATTCTATGGCTTCAAAGTATTTCACAGAGTTACTCCATCTCCTTTACTGCTCTTCAAACACTTAGTAGTTGATACAGGTCAGCTTTAGTGAAGGCATGCTCACTTCGCATGTATCAGTTTCATACTTATCAAGCAGCATTCCATGTTACCTATCTGCAAGTTTTATGCTGACATGTTTTAAACTCCAGTGAAAACTCTGAAGAAAATGTAGGGTCCTGTTTTTTGGGGAGTAGAAAGACAAGAGCAAAATCATGCTCAAAGTCCTCTTCTTCAATGGTTAATCTTTTTGTCAGCTACTGAGTATTTAGCATTGTGTAATCCATTGAAAACTGCTTAACAATCTTAATTGAGAAGAAACTGTTAGTGTAGAATTTTCAAATCTCCAAGCATACATTGTTAATATCTATTGTCTACTCCATAAACAAAGATAATAGCATCCACCCCTCAGCTTTCTAGTCTTACTGCCTTGGGATCAATGAATGCTCAAAGCTTTCTCCTCTGCTTTGCAACATCTCACTCATAACAAACCACATACCATGCAGTAGTGGTCTCTCCAAGATTCCTCACTCTATTCACTCTCTCTTTATTTTTGGCTTCTGTTGTATTGCCATTGTTGCTTTCATGGAGTTGGATATTAAATTTCTAGCATGTGTTGAGAATGGCAAATGTTTTGGAAGCAGAAGACTGGATTTGGGTCCTAATTCTTCCATTTAGTTAGCTTAGAGAACTTTGGTAACCCAGTCACTTATCCATGCAGGCCTCAATTTACGGGTATTTGTTCCCAAGTAAGCAAGATATAACCATAGGAGTTATAAGACACAAATGACAAAGTTAGGATGAAAATAAATTATATATAAATATATAAAATGGTATTTGCTGTTGTTAAATAATGATAGAATGTGTGAGTTGTGGGGAAAAAGAAATTTATGTACTTGGCTTGTCCAGTGGAAACCTTTTTTTTTTTTAAATGAAAGAACCAGATTGATCTTTATTTCACATTTTATCTATAATATTAACAACGTATGTGGTCATATTTTAATGATCGAATAGTTGCATTAATTTTTACTCATTTTTGGTGAAAAATTATACTATTTATAAACTATTCTTATGAATAAGAAATGCCTAAATATCACAATGTCTAAAGCATTTCTTCTATATGTGAATGTGATTGTATGTAATAGTTCATTTCACATTTACATGATAAGGAAATATGGAAAGTTTTGAGATTGCTACATGGTCACTCTTGTAATTTTTCTATTGTATTTCTTTAGGTATACTGTGGGAGTAGCTTTTATGTGCTAATTTGGACTGAGCTGAACAGGACTAAACCAGAAATGGTTTGAGACATGATGAATAGTAGTATGTAGTAAATAGTATCTTTGAGTGATGTGGAAGGCATGCATGATTGAAAATAATATTAATAATGAATAACAACAGAGCTTTGCATAATGTTTTGCAAGCAGGCTAGCTTTCTGAATAGTTGGTAGAATGTAATTAAAGAGCATGTCACCAAATCTTCAAATAAGCCATCTTTTCAGGGAAGATATTCTGGGTTTTGAGGGAATTATTGGGTAGAAACACAGTAAACAATCTCTAGTGACAGTAATATTTTACCTTCAGTTGATTATGATTGCCCAAATTTAATGGAATTACTAATAAACTGGGGAGTTTGGTAAAAATGTAGATTATTGTTCTCTCTCCCTCAGTAGGTCTAAGATAAGTCTAAGGAATATTCATTTTTCAGTCATCTGTGGATGACTGATCCAAGTAGTCTTAAGAATCTTTCTGGAACTTCAGTACACCAGAACAGTAGGTCTTGCTGCTATTAAACTTCTGGCAGTTCCTTGAGTTTATAAACCAGCTACTGTCGTGGAAAGTTGGTCATTGCTTTTTAAAATGGTGCTAATAGAAGCACCCAGAGCTTTAATCACTGTCTCATTAAAAGGGTGTAGTCTGTGCTTCATGTTTCCTCATGTGTTACAGCTTTTCCAGAATGCTCAGAGTCTTATGTGTATGCAATTAAAATAATTAGGAAAAATATTTTTTCTATTTCACAAAGGAACCAAGTCTCAAACTGCCATATTAGTTTTTCTGTTACATGCATTATTTTGGAAGTATGAAATCCTAAGAATAAAATCTTTGATCTCATCTCCTGAGAAACTTGACATTACTTGTACTCCGACAACCTGGTAAAGTCTCAGTGTCAAACTGAAAATCAAAGAATTTGAAAAACCCAGATTCTGCTAACCAGTCATTTAAAGTCTTCTTAAAAACTCACTTTCAGGTACTTTTTTGTTCTATGAACTGTCATTTAATAACTGAGAAGGAGGTAACTTAAGGGGGCCAAAGCAAGAGGAGAATGGCTTTATTTTTCAATAGAACATATGTGCAAAGGCAAAATCATACAAGAGTATGTAGTACCAATCTTGGTTATTTTAGCAGGAAAGAGTATTGGTGCTCTAGGAAGATTCCCCATTCCACACTCGGAAATGACTATAAATGGAGTCCTGGCCTCAGGGAAAATTACCACATGGAAAAATATGTTGGGACCTACATGAGTTTTCCAGGGTTCCATTGTGCCTTAGCTTGTTTGATAATGCCTTACATTATTTATAGCAGTTGTCAGAACCATTTCCTTTAGTCAATTAGCATCTAAAAAGGAGTATAAAAAAGGATTTTTTCCTGTCATTTGTAGAAATTATGTGCAAAAAAAGCATTCCCTTAATCATATGACATTGTACTGTCAGAGAATTTCCAAATATAACATGCCCTGCGTACACTTTTAACTACACACTTTGTTTTTGTTATTAAGAAAATAATAATAAGCTTTGTTGAGTATCCATTTTGTCAACTGAAACATATATTCTCAACTCCTGTTTTTTGGCAAATAATTACAAAATACAAGCATTGTAATTGTTTCAGCAATGCAGTGCTTTATTTTGAAATAGAAGTCATTGAAAAACTGATTTTACAAATGTTTCCATTGATTAGCTGCCATAAAAGGACTACTAGTTGAAAATTATTTTGCAAAATACAAAGACAGTCTTTACATTCTGTTTATAGGAAAAGAGACATCATACTTTTTAATGTGTTCCAGCAAGAGAAATTTATAGTGTAGATTTAAGGAGAGTATCTTTTTAAGTCATATCATAGATTTAACAAATACAAAAAACATTCTATCCATTGTTGCTGAAAGTACATTTTGGTAATTATTTTCCTGAAAGAAGTTGTGCTTCAAAGAAATTAGGTGAATATACTTATGTTCTGAGGATTTATTATTATTTATTATTTATTTATTTATTATTTATTATTTATTATTATTTATTATTATTAAAAACCTGCAAATGTAAACAGATTTATATATGTAATTGAAGCATTGCTTGGAACTGAAAAATTGACATTAACTTTAGTGACTATTAGTTAAAAAAAACTGAGCAGATACTCAGTTAAAAAGTAAATTTTTGTTAAAAAGTAAAATTTTGTTAAAAATGCATTTGTTAAAAAGTAAATATGTTGATCTGTTTTTATTAATATAGAAAGATAATTAGTATATTTTATAATTCTACTTTGTTATTGAATATTAATCTAATTTGTTCAGTGTCTTAGATCTAATTAAGTATGCAAAATATGTGTGGAACTTTTCTCAAGGATATTTATGATACCTTGGAGTAAAAGTGTGGGTTGTCTGTGAATGTCTGCATTGTGACATATCTTAACATAGGAAAAAGCAATTGGATCTTGATTCACTATTAATGAAAATATTCTTATTTTTATGTCAGCACAAGTGAATTTGTTTTTTAAAAAAATCACGTTAAACTGATATTCTTTTACTAGGAATAAATTGACATTGGCACATTATTAAGAATGTTGGAGATTATTTCTTTAAACGGTAATCCAAGTTCAGATACAGTAGAAATATCCATAGAATTGTAGTGTTAAACTGTGTAGAACCAGAATGGTTTAAATATTTGTAAAGTTTGGAAAAAAGAATACATTAGTAAAATAGTAGGAAACTTTACCGATTATATGGGAAGGAGAAAATATTTGCGTATTGTGTTATATCATGAGAAGTCTGATGCATTCAACTGATTTTATACTATATTCACTCATAATTGGTTTCATTTGTTATATTCTGAAGAATAATTAATTTAAATGTTTTAATTTAATGATAAACATTTTCCATACTTTTCTGTAATTATTAATGATTTGCCAATATGTTTTTGGCAATCTTCAGTAGAAATAAGTTAGTAAATTTTTCCCAATTGTGGTCATTCAGTTAATTTTTACATCAGACATTTTAAAATTCAAGATCTGTGAAGGGCAAGTTTCTGTGCTCAGATTTATATAATAGTTTTGAGGGAAATTGACACATTAAGTTTTTAGAAATTTGGGAAATTGTGGACAACTATTTTAAATCTGACCCTGATAGATACAATCCTTTATGTTTGGGCAGGATTTTTATTATAGCTGCCATTTCACCATAGGCTTATTTTACATTTTATCTCAATTATTTAAGTCTGCTAAGATGGATAAGAGATATAGATTAATAATGCTAAAGATCACGTGACCACTGGTTGTGAGTCCAGTTTTTGCTGTGGAAGGGAAGTTGAAATAGTGAGGCAGAGATACAAATGAGGCAAATTTCACTTGTGTATGGGGTGTCATGGGAATATTTTATGTTTTATCACTGACATGGATGAATTTGTTACTATGTCTTAAGCAGTGAAGCTCTTATTTAAATACGTTAGAGACATAGGTACTACAAACCTCAGTAACAAGCTAGATCATATTGTTCAGAGTATGTAGAGGTCAACTTTAAAAGTAAGATTTTTGGCTTTTAGCTCCTACGTCATATAAAATATACCTCACTTAAGTAAACTTCAGAATCAGAGTTCATAATCAGGACATTACAATGGGATTAACAGTGTTACAGAGTATTTTATTCCATTTAGCATTCGTAGTTGTGCCATGCCAGTTTCACATAGTTAGATTCTAGTTGTCAATATATCATTCTTCCTGAAAATTGAAGGAAGATAGATTTTTCTCACATTTAGCTTTTGAACATATAACATCATCAACTTTATTGTAGTCTCTTCGGATTTCTTCTGTTTATTATTTTAGAATACTAAGTGTTACGGATAGGTGAGATGTTACTATTTGAGGTTAACAAGATAGCATCTTTGTGTGATATAGAAGAGTAAATAAAGCTCTAAATAGGGTTAGTATTTTCTTATGAAGGATGATAAAGTAGTTTTCACCATTTTACCTTATTATACCTTCTCATGTAGAATAGAGGAAAATGTTAAAGCCCTGGCTGTTTGAATGTCATCAGAAAAAAATGCAAATGATCCCTTCTTTTGCCAGAATTGAAGACTGGTTCTGTCAGAAATTCACAGATAATTATTTAACTGTTTTAAGTTTGCAAAGCCACACATAACTGTTTTGAATTATTCTGTGAATGAAAAAATGCCTTTAACTTCAAAATCAAGGAGATTTTTAAATATGGTTCTGTTTTAACTTCCTTGTTTTATCCTCTCTTCCCAATGAGCAGCATTTGATGTTGGCTTCTTCAAATATTATAAAGGTGATGCTATCAATGTATTAAACTGTGTGTGTGTGGCTCAGGCATTGTAACTTGTAGGAAATACTTGTAACCTAGTATTCATTTACATGAAGAAAAATAGTCTTGCTGCAGATAGTGATTATTTGCTTTCTCTGGGTCAGGCACTGTTTCGGTAGCAAAAACTGCCTCTCTCACAGAGCTTGCATTCCTGCAATGCAGGCACATGCTAACCAGACAGTGGGATAAGTGCAGAAAGGTCCTCTGCTTCCCTTTTTCTCTTAGTACTAGCTAGTGTTTGTTGTAATGTTATGTACTCCTCTCAGGTCAGGCCTGAACTTCTCTTAGGTAGAACAGAAGGTTGGGGGCTTTTTGAGAGTGGGCCTGAAACACCTCCAAGATACCTTTGCTGTGGGGACTGGATGAAGGCCTGGTGAGGCACAAAGCTAATGACTTAGTGTACAGTCTTTTAGAGATCTTAAGCCTTTTAAATTTGTTTTGCCTGATAGAGAAATCAACTCAAAATAACCTTTTATTATGTGGAAGCTTTTTGTTTTGTTTTGCCTAAAGTATAATTTCTTAATGGACAGAAATCACTTTCTAACTTAAATACTGTTCAGCTAGTTGTGTCTGAGTTCCTACTCTTGAGCAACAATGTATCACCTAAACACATAGCCAACACTCTTTCATCCTTCCAGTAACAAATAGTAGACCACTTGATGATGAGGGAACGAAGCCTTTGAAGGGATCAGAATTTTCAAAGACTGCTTTGACAGGCCTTAGATTACATATTTTAGTAAACACAACTTTCCTTTTCTTGGCAGCAGCTTGTCTGAAATGTGTCAGACCAGCAGGCCACATTGGCAGTTTCTGTGCTATTCCAGAGGATGGGTGATGGAGGGTTATCTTTGTCTTAGCAATATTTTTAAAGTTTCAATCATTTATACATCTCCTTTGTGATTTTTGCTGATTTGTTTACTTAATCTTATTCTTTAACTTCTTTTGATTAAATTTTATCTTCCTGAGCTGTAGTGCTGATGTGATCACAGACTTGATCCAGTTTTAGCATGCTAATGAAGCTTTTAAAATTACGTTGTTTTTGCATTACATGGAATCTCCATGGGTACTACACATAGTGTGCTTACTCTCTCAGTGAGAAACACTGATCTCAGCTTTTTGTAATATGGTGTTGAATACTGCTGCAGGCTGCATTAACCCATTCAGACCATAGTTTTTCCCATATAATAAATAACTGCTTTGTTGCTGTCTTAGTACCTTATTGAGTAGAGAAGTAACTATACAGCTTCCAGAAATGCTTAATTGGTTATATACTGAAATCTCTGTTAATAATTGAGACAAGTCCTGGGTAAAATTGTATGTGAGCAAACTTAGTTTGCTGAAGTATTGCATTGCTAATTATGGACTTGCTGATGAAAGTGAGCCAGAGGAAGAAGTTAAATTTCAGGGCAAGGGGTCCCCTCTTTTCACCTCCATAATTAAAGTTGGTCATTTCTTTCAGAGTTAAATTGTCTTAGTAAATGAAAACTCTTAACAAAAGACCCCAAATAATTATTTAATTAGCTTTCTCAATGCATTATATCCGCATAAACAGCCTATGAAAAAAGTCCCCAAAATTCCTAACTACTCTGGGATATAATCAGATTGACTTGCCTATATTTGTTTTAGAAGAAGTGATATGGTTAGTAAACTTCTGTGACTAAGAAAGTTAGCCCTACTCATAGAGGCAATCCAATTCTCGAAAATAGAATTTTATTCTCATACCTTGTAAGAGTCTATTTATTTTCTGTTTGCAACTCTTAAATAGATATTTATGGAGTGTGTCAGTTCAGTGCCATCAGCTAATATATATCACTGACTAAAACAATAATTGTTAATAATTCCCCATGGTTTTCTTATCTTTTTAAAACTTTAATTCATTTCTTATCTTTTTAAATCTTTTATCCATTTCTTGGTTTTCATTATCCCAATGGTTTCTTATTTTCTTTATTTCCTTCCTTTCTATTTTTCCCCTTATAGCTACTTAAAGTAGAAAATATGCGTGATTTCTGAAGAGATATTGGTTCTTGGGTTTTGTGGCAATATATGTTTGTTTGTAGAAGATGTCATATAAGGTGAGAAACTATAGTGTTCGCAATTTGTTCAGTGGATTAAAGATGGCTTGTGGTTACATGCAGATTTCAAAATGTTTGATATTCACTGCAAAACCAAGTTGCTCAAATAGTCTTTTTTTTTCCTTTTTCACAAATGTTTATTATAATATATTGAAATATCAGGCAGAAATTTACCTCAGAAGCAATTTACTTACTAATGAATATATTTAAAATAGAAATATTACCTTTAATAATTACCTACAGAAGAAACATTTTTAGGGCAAATATATTTGTAAGAGTTTTCATAATCTGGACATTATCCATGCATTGTAATTTTTTTAAGATAAATGGCACTCAAAGTACTTATTTTTATTATTTTTATTTATTTCAAAGGCAGACGGGGAGAGAGAGAGAGAGAGAAAGATAGATTTTCCCTCTGTTGGTTCATTCTCCTAATGCCTGCTACAGCCATGGGCAGGCCATGCTGAAACCAAAATAAATAGAACTCAATCCAGGTCTCCTGTGTGTGAAGTCATCACCTGCTGTCTACCAGGCTGGGCGTTAGCAGGAAAGTTGGATCTGAAGGAGAGCAGGGACTTGAGATGAGGCACAACAATGTGGGATATGAGTGTTCCAAGCAAGTCTCAATTACTGTGCCAAATGCCTGCCCCATTTATGTACTTTAAACATTGTTTCTAGTTATTTATTAAACATTTATTTATTTATTTGAAAGGCAGAGTTAGAGAGAGGCAGAAGCAGAGAGAGAGGTCTTCCATCCACTGGTTCACTCCCCAGATGGTTGCAATGGCTGGAGCTGGGCTGGTCTGATGCCAGGAGCAAGGAGCCTCTTCTGGGTCTTCCATGTGAGCGCAGGGGCCTTTGGGCCATCTTCCACTGCCTTCCTAGGCCATAGCAGAAAGCTGGGTTAGAAGTGGAGCAGCTGGGACTCGAACCTGTGCCCATATGGTGTGCCGGCACTACAGGCGGTGGCTTTACCCACTATACCACAGTGCTGCCCCCTGTTACTATTTATAAAACAAAAACCCATTACTAGTAGAAGCAATGTTTTGGGAAGTAATATTGATCCAATCCTGTAAAATTTTATGCTGCCAACAGTTTTGGAGTTTTCTAATCTTCCCTGAAATCCTTTTTTACTAAAGAGGAAGAATATAAAGCAGTAATCTGATGTCAGGAATTTCATCCAGTAATTTATAGGATATAAGGATATAATCTGAGTGCTTCTGCCTGCCTCTCTCTCTCTCTGTCTCTTCCTCTCTTCCTCTCTTTCCCTCAGTGCCCTATATCAAAGACTAGCACACACATTGCCAGGTTCAGCTAATAATGTCTGAAGTCAGTGTCCATTCTAATTGCTCAGTGTAAATGCCTGGCTAATTATAAATACTTTGGTTAATCATCTTTTCCTAAATCCTTTTCAATTGGGTTGTATAATCAATTTAAATATACATATATGAGAGTACTTTGACAAGTTTGCAGAAAAAAATTTTTTTCCCTTCTTTTAAGTTGAGAGGCAGGCAGGCAGTGAGCTCTCCCATGATAGTTCACTCCCCAAATGCTTGCAACAGCCAGGACTGTGCAAGGCAAATTCAGGAGCCAGGAACTCAATCCATGTCTTTTATGTGGTGTCAAAGACATCACTTGTTGCCTCCAAAGGTATACATTAGCAGGAAGCTGGAAAACAGAGATGAGAACATGAACTCTGATACGGAACACAGGCTTCCCAACATCATAACTGAAGGTCAAATACCTGCTCCAGAAAAAATGGAATTCTTGAAGTCCTTGCATAGCTTTCTCATAGTATACATTTTTTGTCAACTTTTTCAAAAGTTTTCATATACATGGATCTCAAAAAAATTTTTATTCCCAAATTAACTTTTTAAATTCCATTTTCCATGAACTTCTTGAAGTCATGTATAAGGCGAATTTCAGTAACACTTTTGAAATGAATAAAAATTTCTCTCCAATAGGAAATCAGAATAACCAGAACACTTAATTTTCTAAGCATTTTAATGATTAAAATATGTTTTGTACTTGAGTCTGGTTAACCCTATGGTATGGCAAACAGAAAAAAAAAACTCCAGAAATCAATTTTGTGGTTGTGTTTAGACATAATTAACAGGGAATGTAAATATTTCTAATGGTGCCTTTCTTCTTCCTCATACTTCATGGACCCCATAAATCATGATTTAGTAACTTTCATGAGACTGGGGACACATCGTCATGTAATGTATGTATTCCTACAGCATGAATATTTTTATTCATTTATCCAACATGTTAGAAACATCTGTTATGTTCCAGGCTGTGGGTGATGGGGAAATTAGGAATGATCCCTGTTATCTGGGTGTAAGGGGAAGGTACAATAAGATACAAAATATCGACAATATTCTCAGATGGAATAATGTTTATGGTAGTTGGCTGTCTTATGCAGAATACTTGAATAGGAGTTTAAACAAGGAGCAAGGGATTTGCCAAGTTGTAGGGGTAAGGAAGTATGTGTCAAACCAAACAAAAAGTAGCTTGTAACAAGTCCCAGGAGCTTCCAGCAGCCCCCAGCAGCCTGGCAGTGCCAGAAAGCCTTCACAGCACCTCTCAGGAGGATAAAAGTGGTGTAGCACAGGGTAAAGCCGAAGGTAAAACGTATCAGTTCAACAAAGGGAAAAGGTTTAAGAAAGAGGGAGTTGTCAAGTAAAGCCAAGGACCAAAGCATCTTTGGATTTGGCTTGTATGAGAGCACTGACAGTTTTTGTTGAGAAATAATGGGTAGGGAAATCAGACTGATAAAAGATTCAGAAGTGAATTTGAGAAGAAGAAGCAGACAAACTGTACGTGACTCTTTAGATTGTTTGGGAACCCTGGGCTTAAGAGCATTAGGGAGAAGACAATGCATAGCCAGGACAGGGTCCCCTTCCTCCTGCCATGCCAGTTTGTCCATTTTGGAATTACTTTAGCAGGTTTATGGGCATGGAGAACTGCTGGAAAGGCAGGGCATGCAAGTAGAGGGTGTACAAAGGGATAGGTCTTGAGAAGGAACTAGGCAGGGTGGCAGCTTGTGGAAGCTTAATCATTGGCAGGAGGTGAGAAAGCTCCTGGAAGATTGAGAAGAAAGATACGGATAATTTAAAGATGGCCTAGCAGAAGGTCAGATGGAATTCATGCCCCAGGGCTACTGTTTGTGAAATATTTGTGACGTGTAAATATAAGAGCGTCTGCCGTTGACAATGAGAAGGACATGGAGGAAGAGGAATTTGAGAATGATGAAGTATTAGAAGAGCCTCTTGTGTGGAGTGGATGAAGAAGCTGTTCAAGACCAGAGGGAGGCTCGTAGCAGTAGGAGTTTCCTGGTGACCCTAGAATGTAGTAATATATGTAAGCAGTGGTATGTGTGTATGTGTGTGTGTTTGTTCATGCACTGTGTTCATACATGTGTTTGCATGGATATGTGATTTGTAAGTGTGCATTTTTTATGCCTTAGAGGTAATCCCAGTCCTGATGCATTAACTAATTATTTCATTTACCAGTGTTTATGGAACTCCATCTATTTACCATCACTGTACCAGGCATTGGGGAAACTGAGATGGGTTATATTGTTTCTGTTTTTGGGAACATGTGGTCTTGTGGGTCACATATGTAAGGAAATAAAACACTATATGGCAGGAGGTACATTGATAATTCAGAGAAGGTAATATTAGTGTTAATATTTTATGGGACTAATAATAATATATGTGAATAGAGATGAAAGAAAGGACATCTTGGAATCTTGTAGGAAGAAGTAACATTGTAGCTGGTTTTAAAGGAAGGGAATGATTGCTGGTGATGCACTTGAAGTTTCTGGAGAGAAGGACTACCTGGATTTTTGGCCATGTCCAAGGATTGAACTCACTGAGAAACCCTGAATCCAGAGCAAAGATTCAGTAAGGATAGAATACGTGACTGGACTTGATTTTGTTTTTGTTAGAACCAGCCATTAAGATATGAAAACTTTGTTGAAAAGAAAAATGTTTCTTAAACACTAACATGAGTTGGTTCCTTATCAAAAATTATCATCTTACTGCAGTGTTTTCCAATTAGCTTTGGAAAGTAACATTTAAAAAAAAAGAATAGAAATATTAATCCTAAAATACAGTTTCTAAATTATACTGATTTTATGTGTATGTACATATATAAATATATTCATATTTTATATTCTAATTTCCAAAATTATGAGTGTGCCATATGCCAGTAGACAATTGTTGGCCCGTGAAGAAGTAAATGCAATCAATCACTATTTATAATACTGCACCATTGCCTCTTTGGAAAGTGAAACTTTGCTTTTAAAGCCTTGTCTTTGTTGGCAACATTCAAAAGAAAAGAAAAATGTAACTTTTTCTTATGTAACTTTTAAGATTTTTCTGAAAGTTCCTCATGTTGATTGAAAGTAAGTTGTTAAAAGCAGAAATGCCAGGCTCTGAAGTGGTGTTGGAGTCTTAGACAATGGGGGATCCTCAGCCCCTGCCCTCTGGCTTCATTTGGAATTGTCCTCCTGAAGCGCATCGTGCTGCCCAAATCAAATTGCTCACTGAATATTTAATGTTTCTGCGATGGAATCACTTTCTCCCTTGAGGTTGACTTCAGATTTACCAGACACACTGACAACACTGTACTCCTTATTTTCCCCACATGACCTCAGCTTCTGCTTTAAAAATGTTGGAATAAAGGATGCTTTTGTTCGTATCTCGCCTGCTTGTGATATATTGACAAAGTGTCTGCCGGCTGAATGGAATAGTTTTACAGTATGAGTGCTGCGTTCCGTGGAGGGGCAGGACTTAGGCTTCAGAAGGAAGTGAATTGGATAGGTCAGGAGAATGTACCATTTGTAAACACCCCTTTCCTTTTTTATTCACGTGTCAGGACAGCAGGAGCAGGCTGTTCAGTGCCCGTTCCTGCTCAGAGCCAGAGGGAAAGCAGCTTGGAAGTCAGCTGCAATTTTTAAACCTGGCTTTTTATTTCCCAGTAAAGATCTTCAAGTGCTTGGACTTATCTTAGAGGCTGTTTTGAAACTAACATGGTTTAGTCCACTAACTGCATGTTGGGTAAATTCAAAACCCACATGCTCGTCCTCTTGCAGTGGAATAAGTCACATCTGATGGACATTTTCTGTGCTTATAGCATAGTAATGAACGTCTGACAGGCGCGACCTTTCATAAGACAACCCACACTATTGGCTTTCTGCCCAGAGTATTGCTGCAACACTATCTGTGATTGGTTATCTCTCTATCATGCATTGCTTCACAAGGGGAAACGGCCCCCTTTTTTAATAAATCTACGATGGCTGGCTGCAATATGCCTCACTGTAAGTATTTTGTATGTGTGTGTGGGTATGTGTGGGAGAGGGGGAGAGAGAGGCTGACTTGAGTATTACTTAGGCTGGTATCACATGGCAAGGCTGTGATACTGTAGGACATCAGTGAAGTGCTACTTAGTAAATCTTAACCTATCTCTTTTTTCTACAGGTTGGTACTAAGAAGTGCCTTTCCTGACGTCTCTGCTGCTTGGAACCGCTTCTAGAGCAGTCTCTGCTTTTGCCTTGCTTGCTGCCAGCTAGACTGTGACGACAGCACATCCACCCTCCACCTCTAGCCCAGACACCCCCATTTCTACTTCTAATCAAGAGAAAAGCTCTAAGTATCTGGCATTGCCCTAGGCTGCTTTAGTTTTAAAGGAAAAGTTTGCTGAAAAAGTGAGATATCTTCTGCCAGGAAATCAAGGAGGAAAAAAAAAATCATTTTCTCGATTTTGCTCTAAACTGCTGCATCTGTCTATGCCAAACTAATCAATACCGATTGCACCACCAAACTCCATTGCAAATTCAGCTGTGAGGAGATTCCCTTTCAGACAACTTTGCTGAAAGCAGCTTGGAAATTCGGTGTCAAAGGGTCTGCCACGTTTTCATGCTTGCATTTTGGGCTCCAAATTGGCACTGGGAAAGGGTTACTGAGAGCACAAGTCTGATTCCAGGCCCTACTTTTAAACGTTCATCTACTTACAATCCTAGTATTTCTCTAAAAACCAAAACTTCTTTGAATTAACAGTTTCATGCTGTGAATTTCTAGTGGGAGATCTTTTCCTTGATATTGAGAACACAATTTTCCATGTACTTTTAAAGCAGGGATTGGGGAAAAGTATTTTGGAGGGGACATTTTCATCATCATTTTACTGTTTTATCAGTTCAGCTTTTTTTGGGGGGGGGTTGTTGTAGCTGTTTTTTTCCCCCCCTGGGGGCTTGGGGTTGTTGATTTCACTGAAAAATTTAACTACCTGTAAAATCTAAACATGGCTGTTAGTGTCACACCAATTCGGGACACAAAATGGCTAACACTGGAAGTATGTAGAGAGTTCCAAAGGGGGACTTGCTCACGGCCAGACACGGAATGTAAATTTGCACATCCTTCGAAAAGCTGCCAAGTTGAAAATGGACGAGTAATCGCCTGCTTTGATTCATTGAAAGTGAGTAAATATTACATTCTTTTAAGGCTATGCAATAATTGAATAAAGGAGATATGGACATGCAGTCCTCCGATTTAGGAATTATGGATTACTTTGTTAACAGTCTAGTTCTGCAGTGTGTTTCTACTGATGATGTTGGGTTGGGGAACTTCATGAGAAGGAATAGAACCGAGTCTGACCAAACTTTTAACTCCGTGATTTTTTTCTAGAGCAAAAAGTGTTGCTGTCCTTTTTACTTAGTAATGGCAGAGTCAATATCTTACTTGGCAAAAGTAAATGGAGATACATGCGTGTGTTGAGCATATATATATATATTATAGATGAGGCCATGGTAATAGCCGAATGAAGTGGTTTTTTGGTGTGTTTGCATAAAGGAGCTTTAGTGTTAAAAAAGAAGAGCAGATTTTAAATTAGCAAAGCTTGGATAGTCTTTTTACTCTTGATATTTTGACATTTTGGGTTTCCTTTTTATTTTACTGGTATGTCATTTTTATGCCAGAAGCTGTGCACTTTGTGGAATGAAATGCTAGAAGGTTGTAAATTGCTGCTTATAGTCACTTACTTGAGGGACAAACTTTGTTGAATGTGAGTTTTGTAATTAAATAGGAATACGTAAGTACTATTATCTATTGTATTTTTTTTTTAGCTTCAGAAATTCTGATGTGAAGTAACTTAGCTATTCATTTTCTGTTAGATTCTGATTATGCTTTATATTTAACAGTCTCAGCCAGAAATGTTAAAAGTTAGCTTTGGTGGGCACTGTAATACTAAAAGATACACTTTAGTATTTTTTGACATTCAAAAATGTCATTGGGTTCATAATTTAGGTATCAGGTTTCAGAAATGGGCCTTTTAGAAGATGGCATACATGTCTTTATTTTGACGGTAAAGGTCAAGACTAGAAATGTGTTCTTGGGGTCTCTCATTCCTTTTGATTTAGTTATGTTTTTGAATGCTAATACCCCACTTTAATTCCTTGAACCTTTGAGGAGGGGATCCTTGTCACTTCTGATTATATAGAGAAGCAAAAGTCGTTTAGATCCATCTTGTCTTTTGCAAAAACCAATAGTGCTATACCGGTAGAGCTTCCTTAAATAACATGAGGGTGAGTTACAGGTTAACTGTTTTGAGTCATTTCCTTCTTTACCGGTTTTCCCTTTTCAGTTCACTTTACTAAAGTTTTTGCCAGATTCTAAGAATATCATCTTCAGAGTGGGATGAAAAGGAGATATTCACAACAAAAATATTTGGAGATGTTAGATTAATCTTAATGTCATAGTTCCAAAGATCACTAGGCAATAGTGGGAGATTCCCATGGAGCCTCCCTCCTCTCTCCTTTAAAAGACATCATGAAGGTCACATGGTTGTACCTTTGTGAATGTGTGTTCCTAAATTCATGCTGACTACATTCAGGTGTAATTACAGACCGAGACCCATAAAATGAGGGGCAAAGGGCTAATTGCTCTTGTTGGTAGCCAGCTGTGGCCATAAGTAACCCTGTTTTGACCCAATTATGAGTAAATCCAATTTTTAATCCTATAGACAGTTGATGGTGCACTCATAGCTGCAAAATGAAGGACGTTAAATTTGGCTGTGACATTGAGTGGTTTTCACAGAAGACCAGCTTCCACAGCATTGGGAAACATTGTGAAACCTTAACATTCAGTTGCTATTTTTCCATCTCAAAATATTTTTTTAGTTGCTGCTCACTCGTAGCCACAGAACAGTCCCCCTTTGAGTAAAGCAGCAGCATTGCTTAATGACATGCTGTGTGGTTAACAAGATTCAACTGCCACATCAAGGACTTTTTTTTTTAACAAATAATTTTAAGATTTTAAATTTATTTTTGAAAGGAACTCCTTTTAGCAACTAATCAATGAAAACTTTGTCCTCTTTCTTTGTCTTTCTACGAGAAACTAAAATATAATTTGTAGTGTGTAAAACTTGGTGAAGTATTTTGTACTAGAATATGAAGAAAAAAATGAACACAAATTTATGGTGGACCTTTCTACCCAGTACAATAGCTCCTTAAATGTTAGTGAAATAATAACTTTATTAAGGATTAATGAAAACAATTTTGAGTATGTAAATTAGCATTTATGTTTCAGAAACCATATTTCTTATGTATGTATATATTTATAATTAACACATGTGATTCTGTATACATTATTTAGAGTCTTACCTTTTAGATAGTGGTCTTCCGTATTTAATTTTGTGTCTCAGACACATGAAAAACATTTTAAAACAGTTAAAAGTAACTGACTCACACATCAAGTTCTGAAATTTGGGAGTGTTACAAGGTTTGCATGCCAGTAACGGTTAGATCATTTGCCATTGTCTCAGAAAAGTAAACGGAAGGAATTTAGAAAACTTGTAATATCCTGACTTCTTTAATAAAACGTGTTCTGTGTATTGCTTAAATCTGTAGTCCAGCCGTTTTTGAGTTCTTAAGCCATGAGATGGAGGTAGCCTGTGTAATGTGCTATTTTTAGAAAGTTAGGAAAGCAAACCAAATACTCTCTGAGAGGACCCTGTGAAATGGCTGTACCCTTCAGCTGTGCTGTTTCAGAGTTGGGCCAGGATCCCAGGTGACTGACGTCTGTAGCAGACTTTGAGCTGGGAGAGGAGAATTTGTTTCATTAAAAAAAAAAAAAAAAGCAAAACACGCAAGTCTGACAGTTCAAGAAAGTATTTATGTAAAAGAAATCACTTGGCAAATTACTAAAGATAATAGAAAGAATATTAGCTGCTAGGATTTTAGTTTCCTGCTACGGCTTTTAAGGTTTAAATAATTTATTGAGGTTAAATAGGAAAATGTAGAATTGTCTATCACAGTAATTATGTTGCTTAGTAAAATAGGAATATCTGATAATAAAGGAATGTTTGCATATACCAGGTGTATCCAAATTAGAATAATAAGAAGGAAGAGCAGGAGCTATGTGTCTAATATATAAATAAAACAATATTTTAAGCACTTAAGTTCTCTAATTTTGTTAAGTTCTCTAATTTTGCTTTTACACTTTGTGTTTTAATTTATGGCACTCTTAAGAATGTACTTAATCTGAGACTTAGTAAAAATGTTTATAGATTTAGGTATAGAAGCTACTTCAAAATTCTGGAGTACTTGAGAATCTACATTATTTTATGATGAAGATTTTTTTTATTATGGCTTACGAAAGGGACACCAAAAAAGAAAGCAACATAAATGTCAACACTGTAAGCCACCATTAGAATAATACTATATTTTAGAGTTGACATTTCAAATAATACTTAATGACAAGTTACCTATTTTCATTGTCCACGAGCTTTCAACCAAAATTTAGAGAATTCATATAAAGAAAGTATACAGAATGTATTTTATTGTGATGCCAGGTCATGTATATTCTCAAAAATGAGCTTTCACCGTAGTCTATAGAATTAGACTTAACTGCTTATTCAATTCTTTTTCAAGTATCCATTCATTTTTGAGGTGCAGAGGATAACAGATGGAGACTATAACCTTTGTTTATTATCTCTTTTTAAAAATTTAGCCAAACTCTTAACTTTACTTTCAAATTGAGCAATTTTGTTCCAAACTGTTATTCTATTGTATACATTCATGTGTGAAGCATTTTCAGTAAGTTCATGGAAAACATGTGTTATGCAAAAATTGCATGGATTTCCATTTTCTATATATGTCCCCCAATTTTTCCATGTGTTTTTTTGAAATACTTCATGTATGGATAGCACCACTGATCAAATTTATCATGGATTCATTAGGTGTCAGATTCCACTTCAGAGTGGCATGGAATCAAAGGCAATGCATGAACACTTTTAAAGTACCTCTAAAAACTTAGCAAAATGTAAGAAGTATAGAAACCATGTATTAGGATGCACACAGATATGTGCACATACAGGTAAATGAGCAATTAGAAAACTCAAAATCAGTGAGGCAATCAGGTTTCCAGATGGTTGCATGTGGATTAAATGGCTTATCTAGACACTAAAGAAATAGTCTTAATATGTTCATGTTTACATTTTAGAATATCCTCTGTTGTTAGCAGAGTGTTTCTTTAATGCAGAAATTGTCTGGGTTGTTGCTTTTCTTTCTAAGTGCCCAGTATAGTCTTTCTTATATTTTAAAAGCAGTTTAAGAAGTAATCCTGATGAAATGATATCAGCAAGTTTCAGACTGTTCATCAAATTTTGAAAAAAATTTTTAATTAGGTTGCTAATCCGAATGATTTTTACTAAGTATTGTGTTGTTTGATTTTTGCTCCTGGGATCGTCCTTATGATAATAAAACTTTGAAATATTATATCCTGTATGCCTCTAACTCACATATATTCAGTGACTGGTTGACCCAGTTCTTCCTTGCTTTCCCCTTATGATTTAGGAGATGATCTAATAGAAGGCTTCACTTATTCAGCATTGCATTTGGTGTCAGAGTTCAACTTTTGTTCTGTAAGCAGAAACTTTGCTTACTTCCATTCATATACTTGGAGATTCTTTAGAAAAAGGTGATTTTTTTTTTTTAAAAATGAGTGCAGATTTTGTAAACTGTTGGGCCAATGAATTTCAAGCTATGTTTTGGAATACAGTACCTAAGGCAGTGATTTTAGATCTAGTTTTTTTTTTTTTTATTTTCATAAGATGTTGGTATACTGCTTCCATGTTTCTTTTTCTCATTAAATCTTGCTCCTGTCTGTGAGTGTGACAAACTACACACATGGAAAGCAGCTTACAGTGCAGTCCAAAGTTTGGTTGCAATGCAGGCATGTACAACTACTCAAGAGTTTTGATTCCGATGAATAGCCTGAAAACAACTCCATGTACAAGATTGTTGCTGCCTAGAAGATGGGGTAAATCCTCTTTGGAGGAAGTTTGTGACTGATGCCGAGGTCATGCAAGAGGAAGAAGCTGAGTGTTTCTCAGACCTACAACAGATACCTGGGGACCTATTTTGGGAAGCTTATCCTGTCGTTTTCCTTGCCAAGGATAAGTAGAAGATTTCAGCTATCAGCTTCCTCTAATCCGTTACCTTTCATGCTGAGCAATGTCTCTGCCTTCCTGCAGACTTAGACAAAGCTCATTTTCTTATAAGAGATCCTATTGAAATTTTGAGGGTTTTTTTTAAAATTTCCTTTTTTTTTTTAACTTTAGCAAAAATACATTTGGGCTTTTAGATAAGGGAACAGTTTTCTATGTTAACAGACCAGAAATCACAACAACCAATAAGAGTGGGTGACTAAATAGATGGCTTTTGGTTTGGCACTAATGATAATTATTGGTGTGCCGAAACTTAAGTGACAGCAATTGGAAAGGCTGGGTAGGAATATTTAATTGTTTGATCTATAATAGATTATTGAAATACTAATTTCTCTGAGATTTCACTATAAACAGGATGAATTCCATTAAGGACTTCTTATTTTAATAATTTACAATTCACTAAGCAAAAAAAGAGATTTTAAGATTTGTTTATGTGAAAGGCAGAATTACAAAGGGAGAGAGAGAGAGATCTTCCATCCATTGATGCACTCTCCAAATGGCTGCAATGGCTGGAGCTCAGCTGATCTGAAGCCAGGAGCTTTCTCCCATGTGTGTACAGGTTCCAAGCACTTGGGCTATTCTTTACTGCTTTTCCAGGTACATTAGCAGGGAGCTGGATCACAAGTGGAGCAGCCAGGACTTGAACCAGTGCCCATGCGGGATGCTGACACTGGGCAGTGGTTTTACCCAGTATGCCACAGTGCTGATGCCATAAAGATATTTTATTTAACACATTCTCCTATGTATATCATCAAGTACACTTTTTTGTATTTTAAGATTTATTTGTTTTTCTGAAAGGTAGAGTTACAGAGAGAAGGAGAGGACAGAGAGAAGGAGCTCTTTCATCCTTTGGTTCACTTCCCAAATGGCTGCAACATTGTGGGCTGGGCCAGGCTAAAGCACGGAGCCTGGAACTCTGGGTCTCCCACATGGGTGGCAGAGGCCACAGCACGTGGACCATCTTCCACTGCTTTTCCAGGTGTATTAGCAGGGAGCAAAATTGAAAGTGGAGCAGATGAAACTCGACTGATGCCCATACAAGATGTTAGTGTTAGGGGCCATGGTTTAACTTGCTGTTTTACAACGGCAGATCCCATCAAGTGTACTTCTGCCTATTCTTTTGGGACATTTTTGAAGGCTTTTCACTTTGAGATAAAGTTTGGCTTCTTGTTAGAGATAAACATAGGAAAGTTACTACTAAGTTGTCAATTCTATAGCCCTTTGTGCATTATAATTTAATTGGCAGCCTGTGTCCTGGATACCTTTGGACCTTGGCCATCTCTGACCTGTCTTCCATTTTTGTTCTCTCTCAGTTCTTTCCAGCTTTCTAACTGTTGCTTCTGATTCTTCGTATTTGTTTCTGGAATCACCCATAAGTGATTCAGACGTTTTGTCTGTGCTGAGTTAGATTCAGCTGAGTTTCAGAGATACCTTCCCCTTCCCCAGTATTTGGCCTAGATGAAATGGGGATTTGTGTTTCAGGCAGTTTAGGCCTGTTTGTCATTAGAACTCAGGTTTCTTCAACCCTTGTTCTTCAGGAGCACATGGCTTCAAATTTTAGAGCTATTTTGAAATTACAAGGTGACTGCTGCAGCACCAGCCATCATCTCCTTATTCTAGGAAATGGGAAGAGGCAAGAGCAGAAGAGAGCACATCCTAGTCCATTCAGACTCCTTTTTGTGAAGGTCTTGTAAGCTTTACATGGTGTACTCTGATCTCTCATTGGATATTTTTGGCAGCAGGAATAGTCTTAACTGTTGCCTTGATTAAAATCGGGCCTCTGGTAGATAAGTCAGAATGGATGAGCATTTACTGGGAGAATAGAATTTAAGATGTTTTCTCTTCAGAAAGCTTCCAGAATCAAGTAAATCTCTTGACAAAACACCTGGGTATGGGGGTCCTTGAGAGGAAGACACTTCTAAAAAGAAACTTAAGTCTTCTCATCTTGGCAGACCTGTCGCCACGTTGCCTGTTTAATTTAGTCTTAATTAGTCTGTCAAACCTGCCATGTCATGAATGGATAGGTTTTCATTTATGTAGAAAAATAAAACAGCTTCATTTTTATTATCCTATTGCAGTGCCTATTTATATATACAGCTATGTTTTTATAACCAGAATATAACAGGAATAAATGCATAAAAGCAACTCCCGAAGATTTTACATGGCAAGAGTCTAATGAGTCTTACTTCTACCTCTGTTATACATTCTGAGTTCTGTGCAGAATAAAATAATAAAATGAGTTAATATTTGTTGAAAGTTACTATATGTCTATCAGAGTTTTTTGTGCTTTTATTTGTTCATTGGAATTAGCCCTTATAAACACTCTTAAAGATACTCATATTGCTTTCATTTAGCAAATGGCCACACTGAAATGCAGAAAAATTAGGTGAAAGGCACAGGCCGGTCAACTAGTAAAATATGGACTTGAAGCCTGGTAACTTGATTTCACAGCCTAAATGGTTAACTGCTTTGCTATAAAACTTTTTTCTTTTTGGTAAAGATTTATTTATTTATTCCTAAGTCAGAGTTACAGAGAGGAAGAGAGACCTTCCATCCACTGGTTTACTCCCCAAATGACCTCAATGGCTAGGGCTGAGGCAGGCTGAAGCAAGAACCAGGAGCTCCATCCCAGTCTCCTATGTGGGTGGCAGGGGCCCAAATGCTTGGGTCATCTTTGAGTGTTTTTCCCAGGCAATTAGCAGGGACCTGGTTTGGAAGTGGAGCATCCAGGATATGAACTGCTGCTCATATGGGATGCCAGCATCGCATGTAGCAGCTTTACTTGCTGTGCCACAATGCCAGTCCCTAAAACATTGTGTCTTAACTTAACATGTTTACATTCTAATGATAAAATAAAGAAAATACACTAACAGTGTTTAGGAATAAAAATGAATATTGAAGGCAAATTTACAGTAAATACTTAGAAGTGTTATGCATGTTTTAAGTCAACAAATGAATCCATAATTGAACCCAAGATAGCAAGAGTGCTACTCTCAACTTTCAGAGCTTTAAGTTTTGTCACCATATAAGAAAACAGATTTTAAATCACTTATCTTAGGTAAGTAGACACTGTTTAAACTAGATAGCTGCCTCCTAACACAGCCTTTTCCAAAGTTTTCATTGTTTAGAAAGTATTTTCCCACGGAAGCCATGCATTTAAAACTATTGGGCCAATCCTGAGAAAGCACAGCAATGCATAGGATGCTTGAGTTTTGGTCCAGTATAAATAGTACCCTGGAAACTCTGGTTATTAATTGAACCCAGGAGGCTCCAGAGGAGCCTGCTGAGTACCGATTTCATCATAAATCTTATTGCTGGTGTCATAGATTCCAACTGGTTTTTTCGAGCTGTTTTTTCAATGGGAAATGTATTTTAAGTTTGGAGTTCTAGAAATGCATGTAGGCTTAGTGTAGGGAGATGACCTTTCCCAACCTGAAACACTTTCTGTGAGCCAGTGTAGGAGTTCTCCCCAACTTCAGCTTTGGGCTGAGCCTTTTGCCTGCAGCCTGTCTTCACCAGGCAACAGTGGCTCAGAATCCACAGGGGTTAGTGATGGAGTGTTGAGTGAACTGCCTCCTATGAGCATGTAGCCCTATGTTGGGAAAGCTTCTTGTCAAGTTTTCCAGGTGACCTGGTTTTCTTTTTTCTGAGGACTTGTCTTGCTGCTTTTCTGAATGTACAACTTGTTGGTCCTGGGCCTGATCCACCATGAAATATAGTATTAATGAGCAGATTTCCCCCATTTTCTTTCCTTTCTGAACATTTCAAAAATGTGGCTCTTTTTTTCAGCATCATTGCTTTCTGATTGCTAGTAGCAATGGAGAAATAGGTGAAGAGTGGAAATATCACACTCAGATGTTTTGTTTATTTGTTTTGCTTTCTGGTAGTTTTATGATGGACACAGTTGAGATCAGTAATAAAGGCCTGGATGTGAGGAACAGAGATGTTTGGAAGTTGATGGGAGATGCTGATTCAATGAGGAGTATCTTAAGTACTCCCTAGGTCAAACTTCGGGGAAGTAGATACTAAAGACACAGTCCTGAGGAAGCTAATTGCTGAGCATGTGACCGGTATGGAAGGTGGGGGTAGAGCTTAGGAGGACTTCTCTTCAGCAGAGGGATGCTTAGTGGCTGAACTGGAGGAAGGAAGAGAAAAATGACTCAAGAGGCTTATTTTACCTTTTCTTTCCTTCCTTCCCTCTCAAAACTGCTAGACATTAGACTACCAGTGATAATAGAACTAGAAGAAAACCCCAATGAGAGAGTTCCCAAAGCCATAAGCAGCCAGATTGGGACAGATGTCCTTGGATCACTGATCAGTCAGTATTTTTACTTGAGATCAGAATTTTAGGCCCAGAGGAATTCTGAAAATATTTGGGTTTCTTCAGTAATATATTTTAATTTGTGTTAATGTGAGATTGAGATCCAAGACCCTGTTATCTCCAGATCCCATGTGACTACAGCATCCTAAGTTAGAATTTATCTCTCTGAATAAAATTCAGTCACTGAGTTCAGGATTCTATATTTCAGAATCACTTATCTTTAAGTCCAGGCTGATTTTAGATAATTCAAGAAGCATCTGCTGTTAATAGATGACAGTAAATTACACAAAGTAAAACATGGAAAATTAAAGTTAGAAAAGCTCTTCAGCTTTTCTATCATTTTCAATTTTCTGTACAAATACGGACATAATCAGTGTTTAGGATCTGCTTGTGATGGGGAAATTACATCTGTAATTCATTCTTTTCCATGTTACTGCATTCAGACGATAATTTGCTTTCAGATATCTTTGCTCATCTAATATTCTAAAATTGTTCATAAACTGAAAATTAGTCTAGTAACATCTCCCAATCCCAGGAAGCTTTTGTAACTAAAAAGTGTTAGCTCACCAAATGTGCAAAATGAAAAAAGAAAAGGTTTTGGAGAAAAACAGAGCCAAATTTATGCCTGAAATAAGATTCCTCTTCAGTAGAAGACATTGCTTTTCCTAAAACAATTCTGCTTTAAGGGAGGCAACTGAGAAATGAACCATGAAGAAAGAAATAACTAAAGAATTCATTGTTTATATCAAGAATGCTGTTAAGAAAGATCTGTGTTTTGAATGAAATATCTTTCTTCACATCATCTCGTATCTCTTCATGGCTAAGTGGAGACTAATGAAATCTAACTCAGCTATAAGAAAAAATTATCATCATGATTTTATTTGTTGAAAAAAAATTTTTTTTTGCTACTTTTACTGCCAGGCATCGCTCTCCATGAATCATAGTAGAGTAGTAAATTGAAAACAAATGTCCATATAAGAAAACCTAATGTATTTAACAATAACAACAACTTGAACTTTGATGAACTGGGTTATTATCCACATTAAAGAAGAGTCATCTGTATTGCAAGTGTTTTTATGGAGGAATATATTTAAATAGCTACTGTAAAGCCTTTAAAATGTGATTAAAGTATAGTAGAATAACAGGTACCATAGAGTATGGTGGGTTAAGTATGCAGAGTGAAAACTGTAAAATAAATGCAAAATGAGTTTTCTTTTTTTAAAGAATCTCTATTAACTCTTCTTGGCTTCTGATTTCCCACTAAATATGCATAATACAGGAGGACAGATCTTTATCAGAAATGTACATTTTTAAAAAATTTATTTATTTGAAAGGCAGAGTTACAGAGAGGCAGAGGCAGAGAGAGAGAGATCTATCTGCCATACGCTGGTTCACTCCTCAAATGGCCGCAGTGGGCAGGGCTAATCAGGCTGGAGCCAGGAGCCAGGAGCTTCTTCCATGTTTTGCACATGGATGCAGGGGCCCAATCACTTGGGCCATCTTCCTCTGCTTTCCCAGGTACATTAGCATGGAGCTGGATCAGAAGTGAAGCAGCTGGGCCTTGAACCTGTGCTGTGGGTCCCAGAAATGTACATTTTTAAAGGATGCTGCAGGCCCCAGAAATATACATTTTTAAGGTAAAGGTTAGTTAACAAATTGAAAGAGATCGCAGGACAAAGTATATGTCTGCTTTGCATCTGAATTACAAGAAAATAATCCATTCTTTCTTTCCTTTTCACCTTTTATTAACAGCTGTGTAACAAGCATTATGTTGGCCAATCCTGTTAAAAGGGTGAATGACACACAGAATCGCTGACTTTTTGAGTGCTGATAGCTAGTGGTTATTATTCAAGCCTCTGAGAGGTATACAACGAAGATTAAAATGCTCAGAGAATAATAAAATTTTGTTTTTAGCTCTTTTAGTCTTAAATTTTAAAATGTCCTTGAAGAACACAGGTAGATATTAAATATCCTGATATAAGGAGACTTCAAAAAGTTCATGGAAAATTGGGTTAAAAGATGTTTTCCAACATTTTTTTTAAATTTTTTTGACAGGCAGAGTGGACAGTGAGAGAGAGAGAGAGAGACAGAGAGAAAGGTCTTCCTTTGCCGTTGGTTCACCCTCCAATGGCCGCCACGGCTGGCACGCTGCAGCCGGCACATCGCGTTGATCCGAAGGCAGGAGCCAGGTACTTCTCCTGGTCTCCCATGGGGTGCAGGGCCCAAGCACTTGGGCCATCCTCCACTGCACTCCCGGGCCACAGCAGAGAGCTGGCCTGGAAGAGGGGCAACCGGGAAAGAATCCAGCGCCCCGACCAGGATTAGAACCCGGTGTGCCGGCGCCGCTAGGTGGAGGATTAGCCTAGTGAGCCGCGGCGCCGGCTTGTTTTCCAACATTTTTAAAAAACTTTATTCAAGAGGCAGAGAGAAGGGAGACTGAGATTGATTCCATCTGCTTCCTTACTCCCCAAATGCTAGTGATGCCAGGATTGGTCTGGGCTGAAGCTGGGAACTCAAGTCAGGTTCTCCCATGTGGCAGGAACTCAAGCGCCTGAGCCCTCATCTGCTGCTTCCCAGAGTCTCCGCTGGCAGAAGACTGTGATTGGGACCTGCAGCCAGGTGTTGACACTCAGGTACTCTGGTGTGCGATGCAGGCATGTTAAGCAGCATCTTAACTGTTCGGCTAAATGCCCACCAGCATTGTTTGTTTTTAGTTTAAAAGAAACCAACTGTTAAAATTCGTGTATGTGAGTGTCCTTGAAAATGAATATTAGGCCAGCGCTGCGGCTCACTAGGCTAATCCCCCACCTGCGGCGCCGGCACACCAGGTTCTAGTCCTGGTCGGGGCGCCGGATTCTTTCCTGGTTGCCCCTCTTCCAGGCCAGCTCTCTGCTGTGGCCTGGGAGTGCAGTGGAGGATGGCCCAAGTGCTTGGGCCCTGCACCTGCATGAGAGACCAGGAGGAAGTACCTGGCTCCTGGCTTCGGATCGGTGCAGTGCACCAACCGTAGCGGCCATTTGGGGGTGAGCCAACGATAAAGGAAGACCTTTGTCTCTCTCACTGTCTAACTCTGTCTAAGAAAATGAAAATTATGAAAAAAAACCTGTGGTTTTAAAAAATATTTTGAACCAAAATAAACTCAACCTTTAAATTCTGTATTCCATGAACTTTTTGAAGTATCATTGTATGTGTCTGAGAGATTTGTTATGAAATACCTTGGAGAACATAATATAGTCATGTAAGAAGAGAAGAATAGTTTCTGCTATGGGAATATGCTTCAAAAGAATCTGCTTGGTTGTATTACTCTGCATGTAAATCTGTATATTTGTATTACTGCTAATTTTTATATGGTAACAGATTTATGCCCAGGCCTATAGCAAATTCCATAATTTAGTGAGACAAACCTGAGTCTGGTTAATTTTTTAGGTGACATGTAAAAATGGTGAATTTTAATTAATTGATTTGGTCATCTATTGATTTTTATAAAATGATGAAGCTCAAAACAGTTAAATAACCTATACAAGATTACATGGTCAGTAGGTAGCTTAACCTGGGATTCAGCACAGGTAGTTTGAGCCTGCACTTTCAACCTCTATGCTAAGTTGAAGTTGTTTAAGGTGGCAATATTATAAAAGTACTATATCATGATCCTGCACATAAAAATGTTACTTATTAGTGATTCTGCATATTACAGTGTCAGACATACCTGGGGGGAGAGAGAGAGAGAGACAGAGAGACAGAGAGACAGAGAGAGACAGAGCGCTTCAGTTCACTGGTTTATTTCATCACTACCCACAATAGACAGGTCTCCTGCATGGGTGTCAGGGGCCTAAGCCTGTAGGCCATCTTTTGCTGCCTCCTAGGTGTATTAGTAGGAAACTGGATCAGAAGTGTAGCAGCTGGGACTCCATCCTGCACTCTGATAGTGAATGCAGGTGGGCTTGACCTGCTGTGCCACAACTTTGGCCCCACTACATTAATTTTAAAGTTGTATTTAAAAATTGGTCACATCTTTTTAGTTTAAGGCTTTATGTTATATGCAATTGAACTAAAATGACTATATAAATATAAGAATCATTGACGATATTGCATTAATGATGTGATGGATTGAGCATGTTTGTTCTCAAATATATACGAGAATGTGAAATTCTTAGGTTTCCTCATTATTTCATAAACATTAGTTTAAATTGTAATCCTGGACTCTTAATAGATGTATTTCAGTATTAATGTGCTAATGTTCATTGTGTGATTTTAAGATGCTCTGTGTGAAAAACAGAATTATTGTCACTGAGCACTTTTATTTAGGATAGCTTGGACAAAAAAGGAATAGAAAACCATGAACCTCAATAGCTGGTACTGCAAGTGTTCTTTCCTTTACTGAAATGATGAGCAGCTCATTTCCTTTGATCATTTTCTTGAATGGATTAATATAGTCAAACTGCCACTTAAAAATTTTTTTTATAAAGTTGATTGTTGTATAGATTCAAACTTGATATGTAGGTTGGGCTTGTTTTGTGTTCAGGACCAAGTTAATCACAGGAAAAAGCAAGTGGTGTTCCTTGTCCTTTGATCTGGGCATTTTCTTCATTTGTTTGCTTTAGCTTTACTTTTGTTTTATTGATGTTTTCTGAGTGTCTAGATCAGCTTCTATGTTCTTTTCCTTAGTATGAAATTTTCAAGAATTGTGTATAAATGCGGGTACCAGGCGTAATAAGAATGTAGCCCTTAGTCATTTTCACTCAAACTCCAATGCCACTTTATTTAAACCAAAGTAGGTTCTTCGGAGTAATTGTACAAAGATGTGGAAGTTTAAAAAAAAAAACAAAACAACTTTTCACAGCAACAAGTTAAGACCTTGTTGAGTCCAAACTGTGGATCTGCTAGATGTGGATTAGATTCCATAGAACTTCCTAGTGACTTGATGTCAGTCATTTTACCTCTCTTAGATGATTTCCTCATCTGTAAAATGAGTGTAATAATACCAGCTTCAAAAGTTTGAGGGAGTTCAACAAGAGCAGCTTTAATATATAAATCATTTAATGTTATGTCTTGCTTGGTATACTTACTTCATAAATTGTAGCCACTAGTAAATTCTTGCCTAAATCCTGAATTCAGTCTCAGTTTTCTTTCTCCTTATGAAAGGAAATTTGTGTTATGTTAGAGTAACTCTTGCTGGTCATTTTGCATCATTGCACTATTGGTATCAATGTGCTACTTGTTTGAAGAAATAAAAAAAAAATTACCATTAATGTGCAGTGTCACACACTAGCTTATTTACCTACCTGCCATCAAAAGAAAATAACCTTGTAATCTTTTATCATGTGTATCTTTTGGCTTCAAGCTGATTAGGGTATTGGCTTCAAGCTGATTAGGGTAGTATTAGACCAATTTAGTAGGTTCATTTAGTATGTGAATGGAAAAATGGTAGTAACCATATGTTTCAAATTTTAATTTCATGTAAAACTAATACTTCTTTAGCTTTATGCTGTTTCACAATAAATAATTCACATCTAGGGGCCGGTGCCCTGGCTCACTAGGTTAATCCTCCGCCTGCAGTGCTGGCAGCCCATATGGGCGCAGGTTCTAGTCCCAGTTGCTCCTCTTCCAGTTCAGCTCTCTGCTGTGGCCCAGGAAGGCAGTGTAGGATGGCCCAAATCTTTGGGTCCCTGTACCCGCGTGGGAGACCAGGAAGAACACTTGGCTCCTGGTTTCGGATCGGCACAGTTCTGTCTGTTACGGCCATTTGGGAGTGAACCAACGGAAAGAGGACCTTTCTCTCTGTCTCTCTCTCACTGTCTAATTCTGTCAAATAAATAAAAATAAATAAATAATTAATTCACATTTGATATTCAAATACTGTATTGTTTATGTAAATTTCCTAAGACTTACTGAAGACTTTTTTATTTTTCAAAAATAAAATAGACATTTACTCATTGGAGTACTTGCACAGAGTAGGTTAAATGTTAAAGTCTATTTTTTTCATGATTTACACTATTCTCTCTCTGTTCTTTTTATACTTAAATAAACTTACTTGATGAAATATCTACCACTTGCTTCCTTAAAGGTGTAAAAATGCATCCCAATCTTGGTATTCTGTCATAGCCTCATTTTTTACCCCTTTCACTGCTACTTAGAATTGATAGGGATCCAATTCCGGTGCATGAAAATGATCCTTTTTCCTCCAAGGTATTTAAAGGTGTTTGCCTAATTTACAAGTTTGGAACTTTTGACTCGGTTAGAAATATATACTTTTTCCAGAAGTGAAAGGAAAGAAAAGCAATTCCCTGATTTTATTGGTTCTTTGGAAATAATAAACCTGGTTATTTCCTCTGGGCACTGCTGGGTTTCCTTTTGCAACTTGTGTAAATGTTATTGCTAATATTCTAATTCTATTCTAACTCATTACCACATATGAGTTGTGCATTTATTATTTGATTTACTCAGCCATGCCACTGCCTCCTTGTTAAGGCTATTGATTATTGCCTGTCCTATACTATGTATTGATTTGGTATGTGGCAGTGAGTTAATTGTATTACTTGATGTTCAAGGAGGCTCAGATAAATGTCCAAAGGTGATGCTTGTAGCCTGTGTAATTGGGTTGGCTATTTTGTGCTTTAACATGTTGTGAAACAATTAGAAAGGACAGGAGTGCCTCTGAGAACAGGGAACATAAAATTTGTTTTCAGTTTTTTGGTAGTTTTTAAGATGGTGCAGTGAAAGCCGGCGCCGTGGCTCAATAGGCTAATCCTCCGCCTTGCAGCGCCGGCACACTGGGTTGTAGTCCCGGTGGGGGTGCTGGATTCTGTCCCGGTTGCCCCTCTTCCAGGCCAGCTCTCTGCTGTGGCCCGGGAAGGCAGTGGAGGATGGCCCAGGTTCTTGGGCCCTGCACCCCCATGGGAAACCAGGAGAAGCACCTGGCTTCGGATCAGCGCGATGTGCCAGCCACAGCGCGCCAGCCACGGCGGCCATTGGAGGGTGAACCAACGGGAAAAGGAAGGGAAGACCTTTCTCTCTCTCTCTCTCTCTCTCTCACTGTCCACTCTGCCTCTGCCTGTCAAAAAAAAAAAAAAAAAAAAAAATGGTGCAGTAAGACCTTCCTAGAGTTAAGAAGTCAGTTGGTATTTAGTTGGCAGATGCATAAAACCTAGGATTTCCCTCTTTTATTTTTAAGATGTTCATAATTCTCTCTAAGAATGGTTTCATATTGAAATTACTTGTTACTAGAAACTAGTAGAAATAACAAAGTATGTATGTGTATGTTGGCACTCATGTTTTGAGGGGATTAGGGAGACAGAAAAATGATTAAGCTGGGACACAAATGCATCATTTTCACTTTCTCCACTGTTTTACTTCACTCATGGTTTGTAAAATATCTTGTCCCTGTAAATAATAACATTTAAAGTAAGGCTGATATTTATTTATTTTCTTTGACATTAGTAGTTTGTTCCAATTTGCAGACAATTTACAGTTAATGTTAAAAAAAATAACCTTCAAAATGAGATCATGGTACCATGGTCTACTAATGAATGTTACCTTTTGTTTAAGCAGCTCTGTTGGCTCTAATCCATGGAAACATTATTATTTTTCATTGGCTCCAGGGTTGGAACCAAACCAAAGTTAAAGAAACCTTTTCCAGTAGACAGTTTCTATAGATAACATCAACAAAGTGCTTGTTTATACTTGCTCTCTTGCTCCCTCTCTCTTTCTGTCTCTGTCTCACACATACATTTACATGCTTCTTATAGAAATATTAGATCAGGAAAAATATTGGAATACTGATAATGAAAATAAATTTCATGTTACTAAATGCTCTCCTTATTAATCCTTTCCAGTCACATTATGGCTCCAAGGTTTGCTTGATGTTTCCAAAATATTCCCTTTAGAATGAATTAAAGGAGTGCTGTTCTCTCCCCATATTACTATCTTCCAAGTCTTTTTAATCTGTAACCTTTTGCCATGTCTCATTTACTTGGGTAGCATATTAATTTTAAATAATGAGGGAGCATAAATGATTATAGCTAGTTGTTTTGAAATGTCTTCTAAAGCCTTGGCCTCAAAGGACCTGTCAATTCAGAATTTTACAGTAAGAACGTAAAAGCTCAGCATTGAAAGTAGAGAATATATAAGAGATGATGCCAATTGGACCACTGAGCTACATATAACTACTAGATGAGACCATTCCCTTGTCTAGTGATTGTGTGTATTAACAGAGGGTGGACTTAATGCCATGTGTGTCAGCAGCTTGCATGCTGTGCCCACTGTGTGCTGAACAGCATTTCAGGTACTCTTCCAGGTTTCCTGCAAAAAGCAGAAGATACTTGTAAAAGTATATTTATTCCCCTACCTCACAGGTATGTGTGTATATATATATATATATATATATTATACACACACACACACACATATATATATATATATAAATCTATGTGTCCAGATTAAAAAAACCATTTAATACTGCCAAGAGATTCAGGGAACATATCATTTTCTTTATATATTTATATTTGAGAGATAAAGAGTGCTCCCTCTTCTTTGTCATTCCCCAAATTCTTGCCACAATTCAAAAGCTAGTAATACAACCCGGGTCTCCTACATGGATGGCAGGAATTCAATTACTTGAACCATCACTCCTGCCTCTCATGGTTTGCATTAGCAGGAAGCTGGAGACAGGAGCCAGAGCTAATTATTAAAACTAGGTACTCTGATGTGAGATGCAGGTGTCTTAACTGGCATCTTAAATGCTAGGATAAATGCCTGTTTCTGGAACACAGTATTTTTGCCATGACTTATCAATCTGTTTAGAAGATGTATTTGTCTCCTAAGGATAAAACCATATGGTAATCTTCACATGTTCCAGACTCTTATATAGAGCTGGCCTTGCTTTCCTGCTACAAGTATCGATAAATTTAAAAAACAGAATGTAGAAAATAAAATAATCTCTTGACATAAGTGTAATTTCTTATTCAAGGATTTACTGTTTCATGAATGCCTCCATTAAGTTTCTGATTCAAAAAATAATTTTCCTCTCTGAATACCATTTCCTGTGTTCTTTGGTGAACAATGATTGTAATTAGTAGGTCTCTGTTAACTATAGATCTTTCACTTTGCTGTATTTCTTCTATTAATGATAGTAACTAGCTGAGTGGTAAAATAATGTGTTAACTTTCAAAATATTTTTATATAATTTATAAAGAGACTTAGAATCCCAGTAAATACTTAGTATGACTTTATAACTACTTTATTTTTGTAAAGTATTTTATATGTTTCATTTTATTATCTCCAAATATGTCTACATGGAGTGATCTCCAAATAACTGTCATGTCTTCTCAAATTTCTAGTTGATCCTCACTTGTGGTACTAAAGTTGAAAAATGATAATGAGTTTATTATAACTTAAGGACATTTTATTTTATTTTTAAGTTGTAATTTTTCTTACATAAAAAGTGGTATTCCTTAAAGCAAATGAATAGAGTGGACTGAGTTTATATGTAGTGTTATAAAATATCAACTCATGGAGGTAGTCTGATGTTCTCAGTGTTAACTTTAGAACTTCATGCATAAATTGTGTGTCTTGTTCTTGGAAACAGAGAAAATTGGTGGTCAGTCTTTGCCTGAGTGTATTTTAGCAGCATGAATGAGTCAAGCAAGCAATTTTCCAGACTGTTTAATAGTACAAAGGAAAAGGCTTCTAAGGAAGTCATTCTTATGACTAGCTGGAAAATATTTTTCTTAGTAACTGTTTGAGATAAAAACAGGTCACCATGGGAAGAAAAAAGAAATCTCAAGTTACAGGCGTTCTGAAAGTGATTTAATCACTAAAATGTGTTTATGTTATGAAAAACTTCCTTAAAAGGATACTGGTTAGAATATTTCCAAATATTTAATGAATGTTGTCTTGAAACCCAACAAGAAATTATGTGGCACCATTATGTTTTAATTCAACTATGATAGAACTTTTTGAGATTTTTTTTTCTTGAACTGTTTATTGTCCAGCATCTTTGTAAAGATACAAAGATAAAATGTTTTAGTTTATAAAATTCCTGCAAGTTTATTCCACTGTGTGGTTCTAAGCTGCATTTGAATTAAAACAGGACTTGATCAGTGGAAAGTCATTGGTTTGTGGGTTTATAGAGTCTATTCTAGATAGTTTGAAAAGATGCACTGTCTGGCAGCAACTGTTTTTCATCCAGAGACATGGTGCTTATCGTGAGCTTGATGGATTCAAATCACTGGGTTTATCATTACTGCATAGATCTTTGAAAGGACAGGCTGCAAATCTTGTTTCTAAGCCATGACCAGCTATTATGTCAATTTGAAGAATAGAAGTAAAATCAATACAGATTCACAAAAGACACTCTGCAGTCATTCACAGGCTGCAGCCAGTTCTCAAATTTTAACATCCTGGCTACATAAATTTCCTGATTGTTATGATTTTTTTCTATATTAGTTTAATACTTGAAGCTTGGAATATGACCAGCTAACCTTATTTCTCTGTGTGCTATCGGAAGTACCTTTACCATTTTAGAAATCACTTGAAAGAAAATAGAAAAGTCTCTGTGGTTCTGCTTAGGTTAAATTTTTACTGGAGTAACTGTTACAGAGACAAACCACTGAGTAGTGAAGCCCTTTACAATGAAAGCTTTATAAAAATGTTGAGTGAAAATTTCGGTTGCTAGATTTAGTCCCAAGAAAAAATTGTATTTATTATTTGTGTTTTAAAAGATTGTGAATGCAATGTTCAGGGGCTTTCACCAGTGTTTAGAGGTTTTGTTGCATTCAGCATTGAACTCCAGTGTTCCGTGGATTGTTGGAATTTCAGTTAAGAGAGTCTTCAGAACTGATGTCATGCAGTCTGTTTGTTTTGCAGATTAGGAACAGTAAGGTTAGGGCTTAATCACAGCCATAAAGATTTCTAGGTTGCCAGGACACTGTCAATAGGACTAATTGATAGTTCATAGGAAAAGCTAGAAAATGCTTTATTTTATGAAGATATAGCATCATTGATATACTTGAAAGATGAAAACTGCTGTAAATGTTGAATCCAAGTGAAGAACTTTCTTTTAATTTTTAAAATATTTTAAATATTTATTTGAGAAGGGAGGGGGGAGAGAGAGGGAGAGTGAGAGGGAGAGAGAAAGCTCTCATCTACTGGTTCACTTCTTAAATGCCCACAAATGTTGGGGCTGAGCTGGGGCCAGAGCCAGAAATGCAATCCAGATGTGATCAGCTGTGTGGCAGAAACCCAATTACTTGAGCCATCACCACTGCCTCCCAAGGTCTACATTTATGGGAAGCCGGAGTTAGGAGCAAGAGCTGGGAGTCGAATCTAGGTACTACAGTGTGAGATGTGGGCATCCTAACTGCTAGGTTAAAGACCCACACCTAACAAATTTTCTTGACTTTCTTGACTTACTGGTTATTGGTGACAGTAAAGTTTTGTTTTTTTTTTTTTAACTGTGTTTTATTCTTTGACAATAGACTTTAAAATATGCATATATGAATAAGTTTATTTTATAAAGTATACTCATAGAGGATATGTAAGACAATTTAAAATTATAATATACAACAGCATTTTTTTTTTTAAAGATTTATTTGTTTATTTGAGAGGCAGAGTTGGAGAGAGAGAGAGAGAGACAGACAGAGATGTCTTCCATTCACTGATTCACTCCCCAAATGGCCTCAATGGCTGGAGCTAGGTTGATCCAAAGCCAGGGGCTAGGAGCTTTCTCTGGGTCCCTGACCTGGGCTGTTAGCAGAAAGCTAGATTGGAAGTAGAGCAACTAGCTGTTCCACATGAGACCGCTATACCTGCCGGCTGCCATAGGCTCAATCCACTCTGCCACAGCATAAGCCCCAACATCCAACATTTTAAATTGTATATGACTTGTTGAATATTCCAGATGCTTTTTTGAAATGCCAAACTCTTGCAATTGTAGCCAACCTGTCGTTGTAATTCAGAGTTTAGTTCTCAGTGCTGTTAAAGATAAGAGTCCCTTATCGTCCAGTGGTTCTCAAATGAGGCATCCTTCATGAGATGCATAACATTTACTTCTGTTTCCTCACCTTTTCAGTATCATGGGATAGATCACACCGTACCTGATTTTACAGTGAATTTGGGCATGTTTCCATTCCCTATTAATTTATAAGTGTCTTAAGAATGAGAAACTTACATTTTTACCTCTGCACACATGGCATTTTAAATACTCTTGGCATTCAAGAAGAGTTTAGCGAATTGAATGCGTTGTTTCCTGATGACCACGGCCAGTGATTCTGAACAGATTTTGTGTGCTTTTAATATCAACTTTGGAGAATTCCTTTTCATTTAATGGGGCATTCGTTGGAGAGCAACATACATCTACTCACAAATTTTCTCAAAGAAATCTAGCACCCTTCATTTCTGGTGAGATTCATTTAGTTAAAAGACTCTGACACTCTCATGGACTATTGCTGTTCTGTTGATGTAAATTTCTGGAATAGGCCTTTATTTGGACTCATGCCAGATTTTGTATGTTATCTTGTGCAGGCAGTACATGGGGACTTGATGGTCAAGCTTCCTGGTGTAATGGCTGTATACACAGCCTATGCCTCAGGAGGAAATGATAAATTGGTCAGTGTGGCAACATGTTACCCAGTTATTTTGTTAACAGTATTAACTCTTGGTTCAAAAGAGTACTTTGTTGAAGTATTGTTTCAATGGAGAATAGTGTTTACTCTTCATAGGGAGAAATGATACAACCAGAATAGCAAATACTATTAGTGTGTTTTCTTCTTTTTTCACTGTTAAGAATATTGAGAAGAGCTTTGTTTAGCATTGTTGTTTGTTATGAGAGGAACCAGACTATTACAATAATTGTTATTGTTTTTTCATAGAACTAATAGCTGTAACAAAGATACGTGATACTTGGATAGAGATGCATTTAACTCTAAAACTTCTCCATGCTTTAATTTTAGAAAATAATTTGTTTTATATTACAAGGAAATCTTCAACCTGGAGTAGAAGAGGGAATCCAGACTTCTAAGAAGTACAAATATGTAGGCCCTGCCACTTGTTAACTTGCTTACTAATTTTTTCCATACAAAAGATTTGGGGAGCTATATGATACAGGCTATTCTTAAAAGAACTGAGAAGTTCCAGATTATGTGTTGTTACCAGTAGTACTAGCAATTAAGTATTTGATTGAAGAGAAGCCTATATTTATCCGCTTTGAAGAGGATCATCAGGAGGGATTAAAAATTTTAGTACTTCAGGCTCATTAAGGGGTAGAGTGGAGTAATTACGCGTGGAACTGCGAACAAATGCTACAGTCACCACTTGAGCATGAAGAGATGCTCCATTGAGACTTATTAGCCCTTTATCTTCAAGGAGCTTCACAGTTTGTGAAAGTCATCTACTTGGAGTTTACATTCTGATGTTCCCTTATTTTATATTGGCCACGGTTTTCTGAAAGCAGAGTGTGTTTTCAGAGAAGCTCAGGCCTTGATAATAATCTTTGAAAAATATGTACTTTATAGACTAATTCCCCTAAGCGGTTCTTAAGGTCTTGAACAGTGAGTCTTTTGTTCCTGAGGTGCTCAAGAGAAGAGTGTAAGGAAGACCTTCACTTTCTGTTTGTTTTGTTTGCTGGTGATTGGGAGGCTAGTCTCATTTCCTAATTTTGCAAGTCAGAAAATAATTAAAATGCTCAAGAGGCAGCAGATTGAGCTTGGTGTGCCATTCTTCATCAAAATTTCAAGAGATTTTATATTATAACTTTGCTGTGATGTTTTTAAAATCTTGCTTTTTATTTGTATTGCGCACAGTGGCATGTTAAGTTCAAAAGAAAATAGAGTCAGATCTGTTTTCAAACCGACTGGAAAAGATGCTGGTATTTATTCTGTTATTTTGTTATGGTGGTAGCTGTTCTTTGTTTTTTTAATCTAGACATCTCAGTTATCCCCTTAAAAAAAGTCTTTTAATTCCTAACCTAGAGCCTGTTCATTCTAGTTTTAAATAAGAATGTAAAAGCCAGGTAATATCACTATAACACAGAAATTTTAAAAATGGTGAAAAAAATACATTATTACTCACATTAGTTTCCACCATAAAAATGCAGTGACTGGAGAGACACAAAGAAATCTGTTGCCTCCAAGCTCAGACTGATGCTGTTAGGTTTTAACTCTTGTCCCCTGTTTGGAAGTAAGCTGTTTAAAACAAAGCCTCTGCCTTTATCATCTAAGAATCTCCATTGCCTACCCTTAGCACTACTACATTATAGCCCTACCACATGTTAGGCTTCTAATAAATAGTACTCTGCTGTATTGAATTTAAAATGGGATGGAATATGGAATTTCACCAGAAATAGCAGCTTCTGACCATGCCACAACCTTCCTTGTGTGTCCCCAAGATTTTTTAAAAAACCAAAACACTGTGAAACTAATTATAGTCATTAGAGTTGTAAATTAGGCCATGCATTTCATTAAAAACTGATGCAGTCTCTTTTTTGAAAGGCTGTGTATAGGAAATGAAAACTAGCCTTGTATATAGAACTCTCAAATTATTTGACTTGAACTTGAATTTATAAAAGATAAGAAAGTACATTTGTATTATCTCAGTCTGATAACTGGGCTGAAAAAAATGTCAATCCAGTTAAGTAACAAAACTGAGTTATTTTGTGTACTAGACAATAGTATTGTTGATTGATTTGTTTTTCATTTTTAGTCACTAATTCTGTGCGTTTTTTTCCCTTAAGGCAGTGAACTGAAAAAGTGATATTTTTCTGCCATTTATAAGCATTAAGAGGAGAAATCAATAGTTAAATTGACCCAATAAAAGATTTCTGTGCCCTACTATTGAGAGAAGAACATCAGAAAGAAGATATATAGGCTCCAGCAAGGCGCAAAAGCATCTTTCGCACCTGTTTTACATATGAATTTAATATGCTTAAGACAGTGCTAATGAATTGCATTTGTTTTCTGGAGTCCACTTAAGCCTGAATTCTAAGAGGCTCTGGGTTCTTGAGAGTCAGATTTGATAGCAGATTAGCAGCAGACATGCCACAGGCCAAAAAGGGGGTATACTCCTTTCAGTTTGCTATGGGTCTAAGCAAATTTGTGTAGTTTGTCTTTGTGGCTTTGCTAACCATTGCTCTTTTTCTTTATTTGCATTCCATATGAAAGATTGCAAATGTATTTTAAATTTATCTAAATATTTATTGGACACTGGTACATGATAAAGGAACTTTATGAAGTGATAAGATCAGTGTGTTAATAATTATAATTTTTTATCATTTTTTATACATGTAAAGCTCATTATACTACACTGTTCATTTTGTGCTATTAATTACCTAAAGGAATACTTTTAACGCAATATTATACTAACAATAATTTGAACTCCTTTCTATACATGTATATCTGTTATATTTATCAAATATTAAATATAAACACCCAGGTCTGTGATTGGCTTTGTTCCCTCCTTTGTTCTGAATATACATTCAACACATTTTATATGTGTGACAGATAGTTTAAAAGCCCAGGATATGCAAAAATAATACCCCTGTTTTTAGTTGTAATGCCTGTTGCTGAACTTGTTCAGATAGCTTCCTTCTGTTGTGTTTTCGTTTTCAATTTCTCTAGAAATTGAAATCAGAAATAAATCATCTTGTGTGCTGCCTGAGGGAGGAGTAGCTTAGCAAGGAATCACCTGCTAATCACAGTTCACTAATTTTATATAGAGAAAAATTTTTAAATGTCATCTGTCATTCATAGACAATGTATGTTTCCTTCAGGAATCTATATGAGTTACTTATATATCACACATTATATTATACTCCTCAGAAGTTTATTAATTTCAACTATAAATTGATTGTTCTTTGTAAACAGCAGGGAGAGTAGTTGTACCTGTTTTTTGCTTTACTTACTGTCTTCTCATCTTCCCTACCAGTTAACCTGTTAATTTCACTCTTTACCTGCAGAGCTTGTTGAAAGCTCCTGGCAATGGTGTGCTGGAACTGGCTCACTTAACAGCTTTTCCCAACTGCATGATCAGTAATATCTCATTGGCAGCCTGAAATTGGCTATGGTAGGAGCATTTACACCATGGAAATTGGCAAATGCTAGCTACATCCTTATGTCCTCCCCTGTCTTAGAGAGCCACTTGCTGTTTACAGTGTTGTCTGTCCCTTAAAAAAAAAAATGCTTCAATGTGGAATAGCCAGTAGAAATTTTCTTCCATATGTTTTCTTTCCATACTGTTTGAAAGACTCAGAACAGGACTAACCATACTACTTGCCAAGTAAGTGACTGGGCAAGTTACTTAGCTATTCTGTGCCCCAGTGTCTTTATCTATAAGATCCTGATAGTAACAGTTCCTCCCTCAGGGTTAATGGGAGATTGAATACAAAATCCCCTTATCACAGTGTTCTAGCATAATGGCCTTGCACAGTGAACACTCAAGTAATGCTACCCTTTAGCTCTCTGTTCTTTGATTAATAGTCATTTACTGATCCCTTACTAAGTACCTAGCTTTTTGGTGAGTCCAATTGTTCATCTGTTATACCTCTCACATTGAGTATTACCACGTTCACCTGTGACAAATGACTTCTTTGGCTGCTCCAAACTAATGTTCTTTTTGTGTGGTTTTTTTTTTTTTTTTTTTTTTTTTTTTGGCCTATGGCTGTTTCTCTCCCTATATGTTTATACTATTTTCTTATTTAGATTTTGTTTAGACATTACCTTTTCCAGGAACCTTTTCCTCACCCTAGCTCTGGCCACATAATTGCCCTGTATCTGCTTTTGTAGTTTATCCAATTCATTATCTGTACTTTATTTAGAACATGAATCATGGCTAGGCATCTTCATCCTTGTCTGGATTTGAAGTCATAGACAGTGGCTTATGACTTTGTTATCACTCAGTAAGAAATACCAGACACAAAGTTGACTACTAGCAATGTTTGTTGAAGGATTGTTGGTTGAAGGAATAAGACAAAGACATTATTCAGAGACCTTACTATTGGATTGAAGAGGTAACATGTGCACATGTGACATGAAGCTGAATAAGAACATTTATTAATGAAAGCTATATTTTTAGTTTGTTTTAGTTTATATTTTGCATACACATATGCTATTTATTGCCATGTTAACATGTGGACATTTGAGTTAGAAATATATTGAAGGGGCCAGTGTTGTTTTGCAGAGGGTTCAGCTGCTGCTTGTGATGCTGGCAGACCCTGTCTTGAGTCCTGGTTTGAGTTCCAGCTGCTCCCCTTTGGATTCAGCTTCCTGTTAATATGCCTGGAAACTACAAGTACCAAAGCCTGCTTGTAAACCAGGTTTTGTGACTTCAGGCCAGAAATATGAAAGAAAGTTTAGTTACTTTTCTCTTTACTAGATGTTAACTTTTTTTTTTTTTTTTGTAATTTGAAAATTCTTATGGGAATTGTTAAAGCACAGCCAAAATTAGAGAAAATGGTAAAATGACATCCATGTACATATCAATCAGAATTTAATCCATCATGTTTCATATATTGCCCACCCTAAAACAAATCTCAGACATCTTATCATTTTGCCTATAAATTCTTAAGTAGTATCTTAATAAATAAATAAGTTGTTTTAGATATAACTGCATTTTGAAGTCTGTCAAAATTGACAATAATTTCATTATATCATTTAACACTTACTTTATGTGTAACTTTTCCTGAATATCACTCAAAGTCTTTTTTAACGATGTATTTTTCAGGGCAGCTTCTAAACGAAGGTTACATAACTCCATTTGGATGTTATCTTTTTTTTTTTGATTTTAGGTTTTTAATAGCATGCCCTCATTATAAATGATATTTTATCGTTGAAAAGTTTGATTGATATACAATGCTTGCACATATATAAAAATACATATACATATACATAAAATATTTATGGGGTACAGTGCAGTTTTTCAACACATTTGCACGACATAAAGTGATCAAGCCATGCAACTCTCCAGTCATTTCTTTATCTCTTTATGGTGTTTGTAGCCTGCCAGCTCTTCTTTAGTTCTTCATATGCTATATAATACATTATTGTAATCTGTAGATACCCATCTCTACTGTGGAACACTAGAACTTGCTCCTTTTATCCAATTATATGTTGGTATTCATCATCAAACCTCCTTCAATCCCCTCTCACACACCCTGTCCAACCTTGAATAATCTGTATTCTAAATTCAGACTATTATTATTTATTTACTTTTTTTAGCACCACACTCTAACCAACTGAGCTAACTGGCCACCTATTATTTTTTTTAACTTTAGGTAATAACTGCTATTGAGGATATGGAGGAAAGGGAATCCTTAGGCACTGTTGGTGGAAATGCAAATTTAGTACTGCCATTATAGAGAATGGCATGGAAATTTCTCTAAAAACTTAAAATAAATGTACCATTTGATCCAGCTATCCCACTTCTGAATATATATCTGAAGGAAATGAAGTCAGCATATGAAAGGGAAGCTGCACTCCTGTGTTCATTGCAGCACAATTCACAATACCAAGACATGGGATCCACTTAGCTGTTCATTGATGGATTTTCTATGAAATAGAAATTAGGGTTGAGTTTCACTTTTGTTACTGTTTGGTGAGAACAGTACCTAAAAGGTCTATGTACTATACGAACAGGCCAAAATTTCACTCATCTCTGCTTTTAATGGTACTGAAATCTGAGCCCAACTTCTGTAAAGTTTTCTGCCAGTAGCTTTCCATCACTGTTGATCTTTTTGTAGCTCTATGATTTTTGGTTTTTTAACAACAAAATGGTGACTCCTAATTATATCATTCCAGCTACATTTATTGCCAGAAATTCTTCTTTAAAGGACTTAACAACTTACTAAGAATTCCAAAATATTGCTTATATCAGAAAAATGGAGAAAATACATGATTTTTTAATTAATTTTCATAATTAGATACTAAATTTTAATATGACATAAATAAAGTTATACATCTATTTGGTGTATTCTAATAATTTTGAAGTAAGTCTAATAAATTTTTACCATGGATCGATTGTTTGATTTGCTTCTCCTATTCTTGTTTGTTTGGTTAGTATATATATAAAATAATATTATTATTATTGTAAGTACATGTAATTATTGTTATTTGAGAGTCAAAGAGAGACACAGAGATGAGACAGAAGAGGAAGAGAAAGCTTCCATCTGCTGGTTCAATCTCCAAAGCTCCACAATAGTCGGGCTGGGTCAGCCCAAAGTCAGGACTTAGGAACTCTCCAAGTCTTTCACTTGGAGAGCAGGAACTCAGCCATTGAATCATCATCTGCTGTCTGCCTGGATCTGCATTAGCAGAGAGCTGGAATTGGGAGATAGAGCCTGGAGTTGAATATTGGACATTGGCATCTTACCTGGTTTCTTAACTGCTGGGCCATTACCTGCCACAATTATGTATTTTGATAGCATTACTTCTTACTGCACCAAGAAGTTCCCTTTTCTTCTTTTTTAAAAATCATAAATATGCCTGCATATGATGGAACTTGTTAAATATTTATTTATTTATTTGAAAGGCAGAGTCACAGAGAGGCAGAGGCAGAGGCAGAGAGAGAGAGGTCTTCCATCGGATGGTTCACTCCCCAGATGTCCGCATTGGCCGGAGCTGTGCTGATCTGAAGCCAGGAGCCAGGAGCTTCCTCCGGGTCTCCCAAGTGGGTGCAGGGGCCCAAGCGCTTGAGCCATCTCCTACTGCCTTTCTGGGCCGCAGCAGAGAGCTGGATTGGACACGGGATGCCAGCACTGCAGGTGGCGGCTTTACCTGCCACGCCACAGTGCTGGCCCAGAGCTTATATACTCAGATGATATTTATTTGGCATCTGCTTTTTTGTCAAGAGAGCTGGTTACAGGGAATGTAGACATATGAGTCCTACCTTTTAATTAATTAGTTTATAATCTTGCCTTTTTAATAGAATGTAGAGTTTGAATTTGTTTTCTACTCATGATGTGATTTTTTTTTTTTTTTTTTTTTGACAGGCAGAGTGGATAGTGAGAGAGAGAGACAGAGAGAAACGTCTTCCTTTTCCATTGGTTCACTCCTCAGTGGCCGCTGCAGCCGGCGCACCGCGCTGATCCTAAGGCAGGAGCCAGGTGCTTCTCCTGGTCTCCCATGGGGTGCAGGGCCCAAGCACTTGGGCCATCCTCCACTGCCTTCCCAGGCCACAGCAGAGAGCTGGCCTGGAAGAGGGGCAACCGGGAAAGAATCCGGCGCCCCGACCGGGACTAGAACCCTGTGTGCGGGCGCCGCTAGGTGGAGGATTAGCCTATTGAGCTGCGGCGCTGGCCATGATGTGATCTTAAAAATGAGCTTATTGTAAGCAAATCCAGTCTTACTATACTATTTGGTATCATACACTGTGATCTTAAAAAAAATACTTTTAGCTGACTTCAGAGTCCCTGATCTTCGTCTCTAAAATAGGAACGAAAGTATAAATAAAATAGGGAATTGGAAGTTTTTCTTGCTATCCAAAGAAATATAAGATGAGTCTGTTTAGGGCACTGTATGTGACAAAAAAGGAAATATTTCTATATTAATTTATTTATTGAGGCAGTAAGAATTAGAAAAGAGAATGGTGTCCTACCAAGACTGAGAGCAAATGATAGGCTCCTGTGCTATTTTTTCTTAAACATTTGACCTTGATTTCACATCTCTTTTCAAGAAGTAAAGGGAAAATTTTAGGGATATCTTTGTCTTCTATAATGTGTACAGGTTTTTTAAAGATGTTTTTGAAATCTGGAAAATGTACAGTTTCTAAAGGCTCGTAAACCTCTTAATGTGTTGTTAGCCAGTGTGAATAGAAGAATCCAGTTTCCCTGAGGTGTCCTATGACTATGAGAATAGTGAATATGATATAATACCTGATTCACCAAAAGATGAACTATGTAAATCTCGGGTTATGAATTATTTTGTTCTGTTAGGCATGTTTTGAATTGTAGAATCCGTTGTATCAGCAATCATTGATAATTCTAAAAATCCCAGATTTTTCTGTAGAAGAAAAACTCAGATCTTTTACTCATGTTCAGACACTCACAGCTGTTATAACTGGAATGCGAATTCTTGGCCTAAAACTAAAATATATTTTGCAGTCAAAAATTAGAAAAATGGGAAACCTTTACGCTAACATGTTTTATGATGTTACAGAGGAGTACTAGGGAGAAGGAGATCTTTAAAAGGAGTGGTATTCTGTTTGCTTTGGTAGAGTACCTTATCAGGAAATTTGAAAGGAGACAAAAAGCTAAGCCCTTTAATTGTAGTATCTGGTAACCCTAAGGATTAGACTGAATTTAAATTTGAAGATCAACAAATGTATATTTATTTATGCTGATTGAAAGAGTAGTTGCATTTTTGACTAGAGGAAGTAGCCTAATCTGAATAGCACAGCAGTTGATAAAAATTTTTGTTAATGCATAAATATAAACTATTTTAATCTGTTGGAAACAGAAGGCTAGCACCAAGGAGACAGTAGTAAAATTCTAAAAGGAGCTGGTGAAAAGTAAATGTTATGCAACATGAAAAGAATACCAGGGGAAAAACTGACAGAGTAGAATAACAGGAAGATTAGTCATTTCTGGAAGGGGAAAAAAAAGATGGGGGCGGGGAAAAGTAAAGACCAGGAATGTGGTACTGCAAGTGCCAGTGCTGAAAGAACCAGATGAGCTCAGTTGGGAGCTAAACTGGAGTTGAGTATTAATTACAAAATATAAAGTGTATATTAACAATAAACAAAAAAAGTGGAGAAATTTTCTGGTAAGAATTAAGAAAAGCCTGTACAAATAAAATAATGATGTTTACCTTTAGTGGAGCTGACTTGGCTTAGCTCTGACGGGAATGTCAAATGTGAATAAAGAAAAGATATTTCTTACGAAGCAAGTTGAAGTGCTATTATTTTTTCAAGTATTGGATAAAATAAATACATTTTGAATGTCTTGATGTGTATGTTACTTCGTTTAAAATATTTCACTAATATATTTATTTATCTTATAACTGAAGGAATGGCAATCTCCAAATACTTGGAGAAGTATTTCTCTAAATACCCCAAAATATAAACCATAACTCTTTTTATATCATACAAAAAATAGACAATGATGCCTGAAACTGAAAACACGAAAATGTGTGTGTGTTGGTGGAATCTCCTTAGTCCCTAGTTTTTACTGAAAATACTCAGAATATTCGTGAAACAGATTTTTCTGTATGCATTTTTTAGCCACTCTTGAGTGTGCTCATCTGTCATGTGGAAGTAATAGTGCACTGGCCTCAAAGTTGTGCAGTGAAGAGTAACTGAGTTGGTAAAACATAGACACTTACCTTCCACAAAAGTGTCCCCTTAGTTTGTCCTATAGCATAAGTATGGAGCACAGATATATATGATGTATGTTCAGTTAACACATGAGACAATGGACTGTTGCAGTAGAAGTTTCCTTGATAGTACAAAATGTCACTGAGTGGGTTATAATAGTGTCCATACCTGACAAATATAAAACCGTTATGTCGTTTGGCCATGTCAATAGTAACTCTAATAAATAACAAGTTACACAATATATATTTTAAATAAAGTAGATAATTCTAGGTTTATACCAGAGAACTTAAAAAAGCACATGGAAATACAAATGAAAAATAAGTTTAGGGGTGGGTGTTTAGCCTGGTGACTTTTCCTGTCTCTGGCTCCTGACAGCAGCTTCCTGCTAGTACAGATCTGTCAGTGGTGATGGTTCAAGTCACTGGGTTCTGGCCACCCATGTGGGAGACATGGGTTACATTCCCAGGCTAGTTTTAGCTGTTACAGACCCATTCGAGGATCGAGCCAGCTGACATGAGCTCTCCATCTCCCTCCCTTTCCCATCCTCTTTATGTGTTTTAAATAAATGAAAAAATTTTAAAAAGTTTGAGTTAAAAATTTCAAAATCAGTGCATACTTTTTTCATATATATATATATATATTTCATGAACTTTCTGAAAAGACCCCTGTATTAGCATGACTGTATGAGAAAATCTACTCTTTGTTCTATCAGGAGGAAAAAATGCTATTTTCATTTAGGTGTGGGAAAAGACATGCATATTGAAATAAGATTTCAAGTTAATCTAGACACCCAAGTTTTCTATTGTTTAATGTAACTATGAAATACATAATTTTGTATCACTGAATTCATGAAAATGCAGTATGCAGTCTGGTGGGCCGTATGGCTTATTTTATGATAAATTACAATCCTTTCATGGCTCATATGCACACAATTTATGATGTAGATTCTAACTCTTGTACAAAATGACTGGTTTATATGAATAGCAAATACTGCTAAAAAAAATCTTTTTCTGTCTCCTCCTCCCTCTCTTCCCTTACCCACATGCACGCTTAACACATACCATAGGCCACATACACATAGCCTACCCTGGGCCTAACTGAATAGGAAATGTTTATTTTCCAAATTACAGAAAACAAATGTTATCTCAAACATTGAAAGTCCTTCCTTTTCCTGGTTTGGAAACACTAAGTCATACTGAGTCACTGGTAGATTTTCCTTAGACAGTTTTATTTAAAGCATAAAGTTGTGAGGACAGAATGACTCAGGAATTTCTAATTCATAGTTGGATCTTTTCACTTTTCGGTCACTAGTTCATATATAGATGGGTTAGTGTTAGTTAAGGATTGGCAGTTTAGTTTCCAGGAGAAACTAAAGAGTTCACTGTAACTTTACCTGTTCTCCCCTAAGTGTGTCTTAGCCTCTCTACGTAATAATTAATTTCTAGATAAAGCCATGTTTAAAGCATTATATAAAACAGAGTAGACTCTAAATAGTTGATGAATAAGAAGCTGTTAGCTTATTTGTCTACAAATATTATTCCTATTTATACCACTTTAAAGTCTGTAAAAAGATCAGAAACTAATCAGTGTATGTTAATTACACAGGCTTCAACATCAGGGAGAAATCAGAACCGTATAGGCAGTGATAAGTCCAACACTCAGGATCTGTATGTCTGAGTCTTTATCAGTATGTGAATTTGTAAGACTGCATCAGTGAGTCATGGTTCTTACTCGTCTAGCATTTAGTGATGCCAAGGTCATAAAAATTACTTTGTTTTTCTCACCCAAAAGATGTCAGAATATGCTTTTCAGAATTTTTGAATAATTTTTCTGTAAATTCTGTGTTCAGATCAGACACTGAAACAAATTTAAATCTGTTGTCAGCCAAGGAGTAAATCAAGCTTATGTGGCTACAGTATACAACACCACTACCCAAGGGATTCTGCTAAGAAGGCAGTTGCCTAGAGATTGGCTATGAAATTGTCATCTTCCCTCTTAGTAATTTTGGATTACAAAAATAATCAAGAATACAGAGGCTCTAAATGATACTTTACTTCAAGCTATGCCACACAGCTATCTAAAAACTTCTTGCCAAATGCCACCAAATATCTCTTATTTCTTAGAGCTTATGGCTGAATTCTGGTAGAAGAAACACTGCACATAACTATATTTCACTCCAAAAGTTTTCATGTTTTTGTTTGTGCTAATTTATGTTAAGTTACAGCTAAAAAAAATGAAGATAGCCAAAATTAGTCCAGAGATTAGGCTTGGTGTTGAAATTAAGGAATACATTGGTTCCAGTATTCTTCAATGATTTTGCAGTCTTCCATTCTGGGCCCTTGCTGCTTGCAGTAAGCTCTCTGAAATTACCCAGATGACTGTCCTCAGAGCTGAGTCACGAAAAGTCATTTTAGCTGTTGAATATTCAAGGAAGTACTTTGGTCCAAGGTTGGATTCAGCCATATCTCATGGGGTGATCCTTGGATTTCTGAAGCCCTCCCTAAACTCATAATTATTGTCTGAGTCCTGCACAATATTAAATTTATTTGCCAAGGATGAGAATGAGATATAGGTATGGCTGGCTGAAGTGGTAGTTCTTCAAAACAGAATGAAAGACACTGTGATGCTAATAATGTTACTGCCCTGTTAATGCCTTGGAAGATAGAGTGTACACCTGAAAGAGACGTGCAAAATGAATTTATCCTTGACTTTCTAAAATTTGAGAATCACATGAAACATTTGTTAGTCTTTGAAACTAATGAACATCATTAAGAAAAGGATATGCATAATAAAGGCTTATGTAAATATTTTTATATATTAAGTTATTAAAAAGAGATGGGGCTATCATATCCTCTTCTCATCAGGGTTCTGGCCAGACATGTCATTTCTTAATATCTTTCTTAAAAAGCTTTAACACTTCCTCATCAGCTTTGGAGAGAGACAACAGATGGCAGGCATAACACCACAACTTCAGGAGTTGTATGCCCTGGATCCAGACCCTCAGTGCCTACCGTTCATCAGATGTGTCTTGTTAAATGGGCCTACATCTACCTTGTTGTGTTGTTGAGAATCTAAATAAATTAATACATGTAAAGGACATTCAAGATGCACACTAAATCCATAGCTGCATTAGCTAGTAAATCTTAATGTTACGTAAGTTTGTGTACTATCCTGTTAAACTGGAAGTACAGAAATAAATGAAAGCCAGAATTAATGTTACAGTTGTAACCAAATGATTTAGAGCTCCAGCGGTGGAACTGTACAACTGGATTTAAAATACTGTGACCTTGAAGAAGTTATATAACCTAACTGAGCCTCAGTTGCCTCACTTCCAAAATATGTTCAGTCCTAATATCTAAGTGTCTAGTATTTACTGAGTGTTCTTTGTTAGTCACTATTATTACTTTGATGATGAAGTAAGCACTGTGAACTATTTACATACAAGAAACATACTCAGAATCTGTGTAGGGTTTTGGGTTTTGCTAATAACTTATCTCTTCCACGTAGAGAATACATGCCTTGGTTTTTGTAATTCTCTAAGAAGTTAATAATTAGGAAAAATAATTATCTGTTTTTCACTTATCCTTTGTTGTGCTATTTGAATTCCAAAAACGTTCTCTAGGTAGTTTTTTTTTTTTTTTTAAAGATGTATTTATTTGAAAGATAGGGGAGAGACAGAAAAAGGGATCTTCCATCCACTGGTTCATTTCCCAGATGGCCACAACAGTAGAACTGAGCCAAGCTGAAGCCAGGAGCTTCATCTGGGTATCCTGCGGGGTTGTCAGGGGCCCAAGTACTTCGCTCATTTTCTGCTGCTTGTCCCAGGCTATTAGCAGGGAGCTGGATTGCAAGGGGAGCAGCTGGGATACGAACTGGCACCCTTATGAGATGCTAACATTGCAAGTGGTGGCTTTATCCACTACACCACAATGCTGATTCTATATAGTTTTTTATCAACAGAATTTTAGCTTTGGATGTTTAAGCTAACTGAATGTTTTAGTAGTGATGTTAAGTGCTTAACTCTGTTGTCTAGCCACATTCTAGGCAGTTAAATTGAAAACTACTGGAAAGAAAATCAAATAGTTACATCAAAATGGGAAATGAAATGGAAGCAAAAAAAAAGTCTTTACTCCTTCTGTCAAATAAAGATCATAAGACTTGTTGTTTCCCAATCTATTCTGAGTCTTGTAAACATTACAAAAGTACTAACATTTGTAAAAAAGAATCTAAAAAAAAAAGTGATTCTTTGCAGGAGGGCAGATAAAGATTACCATGAAAGAAATGATCTCATGGTGGAATTTAGTTCACATGGTAGCATCCTTTCTTTCACTAACAGGAAATTTTTGGGCACTCTCCCTGCTTATTGGGAATGAATGGGGAAGTTGAACAACTGTTTAACAAGACACATCAAGACTTGATTATAATGAACTTTTTAGAACAAGATTTTTTATGCTATTAGAAACAGAATTTTGTAGTAACAGTGTATTCATCACCTTGTTTGTGGAGCAGATTTTAAGTATGATCACAGAAGAACACCTGTGGAAAAGGTACAAACATACAGCAAACTCTGTGTAGGTGTAGAGTAAACAAGAATGCTTTGGCTAGCATCCTGCAAGGAGGTGGGTCTGAACGATCTGCTCCAGCTTCTGCTGCTGCTGCTGCTGCTAATATTGCTGGGACGGAAGAGTGGCTGACCTGGCATATCCTTTACCCTTGGTGCTGCAGCAGTCACTCAGGAAATGTTGTTTAAGGGGAACCTTCTGGATCCTTTACATGGCACCATGGCGAGAAGAAGCCGTAACTTATCTATTGAAGATAAAGCATGGAGTTGGCTAATGGATGCTGGTGAGTGAATAAGGCAAATGGGGAGCCAGTTTACTATGGTATCTTTTGGGTAGAGCTGGTCTCTCAAGGATCAAGATGGCATCCATGGAGAAATAGCATCTGATCTCTGTACATCTGAAACTTTATTCAAGAGAGGAATCAAGGTGTTAGCATTAGTGACCTGATCTGTGAGCCTGTTTATGTTTTATAAATAAAGTTCAAATTTACATCAGGATTCATTATTTGAAGATAGTAACCCCAAAGTGTGTTAGATATTTCAATAGATGGAGCATGATTTTCCATGTCATTTATTAGTCGCTGCTTAATATCTGTTTTTTACTTAATCCATAGTGATTGAAAAAAAACTTTCTAGTTATTTTGAAATGAAAGCAATTAGTCCTCCTTTCATTTCTAAACGAGCTCCCTTACTTACCTCTAGCTCTCCCAACAGTAGATTATAGGGTTTTAAGTTCTTTTATGTGCATAATTCTTGCCAAGAATATTCTTTTCCATTCAAGGTGATTATATAAGCCAGTTCCTACAATAGATTCTTATTAGTTAAATAGTTACACGGGACATATCTTTGATATTAGCAATAAAGGAGTTTCCTGGAGCAGGTTCCTCTATTGGTGAAATAAATGCTGTGAATGAAGTATCTCAAAAGTCTTTTACTCACTAAAATTTTCTCTCCTCAAAGTGGAGGCCATTTTTGACAAAGCCTAGTAATGTGATTAGAAATAATAAATATTAACATATAGAAAGAGCATATCTCTTATGATTTGTAAACAAAAATATGCCAATTAATAATTTATTTGTGTCCTTCATTAACATATTGAAAGAAATAGAAAGTTTAAATTGTCCATAGATGTGTAGGCCAAATATCTGTAGAATTATTCTGAATTATAGTATTCTATAAAAATTATACCAGTTAAATTTGAGAACTTACACTAGCATAATAAAGGTCTGACAGGCTATGCATGAGGAGACTTTCTTACCTTATTTAGAATTTTAACAACTTATTTGACTTTAGTGCCCCTGCTCTCCTCAGACACATGACATCTGCAGACTGCCTGTTTACCTGTGTCACCAGCCAACAAGTATTCATCGAGTACCTACTGTGTTTATGGGGAAACTAGAGGCTTGGGATATAATTTTGAGCACATTTGTCAGAAAATTTCTCCCCTTGTGATACATAACAATACTTAAATGTAAAATCTTAATTCACATGATCTGATCTTATGGCAGATATTTTAGTTACAATATAATAAAATGTAATTTTTATTTTAAAAATACTAGCACCTGTTTTTCTGTTCCCACTGAGTGACATATAAAAGTTAAAGAGCTTTATAAATGAACTGTGTACTATACCAGATCAGCAACATTTATTTGCTTCATTGTCTTGTATTCCACATTTTTTGGGGTTTTAGTTTTGTTGTTTAGATCGTTAAAAAGCTGGTGTACCTAAATGGATGTGAGAACATTGGTACAATTGAAAGTCATATTACATTAAGAAAAAGTCAGCTTTCATTTGATTTCTGCCATAGAGACTCACCCAATCTTTCCATATCTAAACCTATCACATTGACATGATTATGTTTTTAAAAATTAAATTTTAATTCGAACCTACATCTAAACTTAGGCACTGCCTACAGAATAAAAAAAGTATTTTTAATGGGAAATTTAGATTTCTCATGCTTTTTCCTTACAAAATCCCTCAAGTTTAATGTATTAGCTGTTCTTATTAGCAGTTCTTAATATGTTTTAATGTAACAGTTACTGATTGTCTCACATTGTCTGACCCTGAATGACTTATTGTACATAGATGAACTTTGTCCAAATAAGAGCTGCTTTTATTTCTTTTGTTGTTAACAATATATGTTTTGGATACAAGAGAAGGAAATAAACTTCTCTCTCCAAGAAATATTATTTCAAAAGATTATTTGAGCTATTTAACATAAGTAAAAATAATAATTGTTAGTATCGGTTACTTTGGACTTAAATATAAGAAAATATAAGTAGATAGATGAAATCAAGGATTACACATACATTACTGCTATTAGGTGATAGGATTTCTTCTCACTTGGTTCTAAAACAAGTATGGTGAACTTGGGTCTAGGCTTAACGAAGTAGGAGTTTCTAAATGATCCTGATCATTTTCATTTGATGATGTTAAGGGATCATTAAAGACCTCTCAGAGTTCAGACTTAGTCTCTGACTTGATTTTATCTGGCTCAGCAAAGCAAAATTGCCTTTAGGATTTATCTCTTGTAATGGTTTAATATTTAATATCCAGTGGCTCCTTCAGTGGAGTTCCTGAAGTCTGTGAGCATTTGCAGAGCTGTGAATAGTATTCAGCCTGTAGGGTCTCCATGGAAAGTATAACATGAAGTAGCACAGATTGAGGAGAATGCTGGCTGGGAATAGTTTATCTGATAATGCACCTGAACTAAGTTCATCACATTTCCTTTCTTCATCCTGCTTCCTTTTTTCCTTGTCATGCCTCCATCTCTTGCTTTTCTTATCTCTGCACATTCATTCTCCATCTGGCTCTTTTTTTTTTTTTTTTTTTGATACTTTCCTTCTTGTTGAATTCCTCCAGTTTCTCTCTTATGATGATAATAGAGAATGATAATTTGATAAAATATATGTAGTACTTTTAAAACCAACTTGAAAACCAGCTGAATGAGTTTACTTTTCTCTGTGTTTTTATTTGGTCCTCTAATTCCTGAAAATTTGCCTTTTAATTTTTGTTGCTAGTGGGTCAACACCCTGGGATTATTTATATTTGTAAATTTCTTTGATAGAAAGTTTGCATTAATACAATTTAGTAACATTAAGTCAATTCTTAGATTTTAACCTCAAAACAGCTGGCATGCTATAATATGTGTTCCTTACTTTTCTTTCTAGAACTAGACCTCCATACCCCTCCTCATCCGTGTGTTTGGCTTTCTTATGGGATGCGTGAATGGCCGATCCCTTTGTATTTTGTTGCATTTCTCCATTGCTTCTTGTGTTCTGGCGGGGAATTTTGGTGATTCTTTTCAAGCGCTACCTGAGCTCTGTGCTAGTTGTTCCCCTTCTCCCAAGGTCTTGTGCTGCGTGGCCATGTCTCTACTTCCTCAGCCCTGCCCATTGACAGAACCTTAGGTTCTGTGATGGCTGCCTCTAAACCCTTGTAAGAGCAGGGAATATCCCTCCCCCTGCTGCTACAATTGAGTCCTGTGCTGGGTACCATGTTGCCCTCTACACTTGCTTTCAGTTATTAAGGCTTCCCAAGCTTTGGCTGTGGCTCAGTGATCCTGCTGTCCAAACCCTGAAACTTTCCTAGCCTCAACACTCAGTGGTAGCAGCAGGTGTTGGGATTTCTCCAAGCCCTTAAGTCCCTGGGAGGAAGAGAATGGCTGTTGACATAGACCTAAGGAGTTTTCAAAGCACCAAGAAACCTCTACAGAAGATGTATAAAGGTAAGATTCTGATTTTTTTAGGAAGCTGTTATAGAAGCTTAACATACCTGTAGTTATGGATTTAATGTAAACTAATAGTTATAATTATCCTTGGGGAGTTCTTTGATGATAGAGCTAAGATATCAGTCCTAAATTGGAACTGCCTGTTAAAAACACTTGTTTTAGGAAAGTTGTGTGATAACTCATTTCTATTCAAGTTTTTTTTATATTAAACTTGGCATTAAGCAGATTTTCAAAATTTTTTTTTATCATTTCTTCAAATTGGAATGGATGATGTACTTTTTTTTCTCTTTCACAATCTGCATTGTGTAGCTGGTAAGAGAAATTTTGTTGAAAGTTAAAATGATTTTAAAAAATAGAATATATTGATTTTACCAAATGCCTACATTTTATCTACTTCTTTATGACTATTTAAAACCAAAACCATTAAATGAATGTATCTTCAGTTTTTCAACTCAAATTCCTACATCCTTAATCAGTTCAGAAGGAATCAGAAGAACAGCCCAGATTTTGGTAGTGCCAGGATGCATTACTCTCCTTTGTCACAAATTACTTCTTTAGAAAGAAAAAAAGAAATTACTGCCTACCATTCTAAATGCAGCAGTCTCTATTTTTTTGGCAGTGGAGGGGTGGAGGCATTATTTTCAGTTTATTACAGGGGGTATCCCAACCCATCCCTACTTATGGTGAGAGAAACTCATGACATATGGGTACAAATAGCATAGATGAAGGATGTATGTCAGTGAGATGGTGGGGGTGGTGTGCATATGAGGGTTAGGGAGAGAGATCAAAGCATCTTAATGTGGAGAAAAAAATCCATCTCTTCAGCATTGAGGCTTTTGTGGCACCTGTAATTTATTTATAGTTCCTTGTTCTGTACTCTGCTTCTATTCAAAGGCATTAATTTGTGAAGTGATTTTATTAAGACCCTTCTTCTAAAAAAGAGATCATTTTCAGCCTTACTATGAATTCATGTCTTCTTTTTTCACCTCTTTCTTTTCTTTCCAATATGGACTTTATCTGGTAATTGACTCCCTGTAATTGGAATCAAAGCTATTTAATTATGTGTTGAAACTCTTTAAAATTTCAGTAACCAAATATTCAGCTTAATTTTTTTTTTTTTAAAGATTTATTTTGTTTGGAAGGTTGAGGGGTGGGAGAGAGAGAGAGCGAGAGACAGACATTTTCCATCTGTTCACTCCTCAAATGGCTACAACGGCTGAGGCAAGACCAGACTGAAGCCAGGAGCCTGGAACTCCATCCTGGTCTCTCGAATGGGTGACAGGGGCCCAGGCACTGGAGCATTCATCCTCTCTTTCCCAGGCCCATTAGTGGGGAGCTGAATTGAAAGTGGAGGAGCTGGAACTCGAACATGGTGCTTTGGGAGGCTGACATTGCTGGTGGCATCTTAAGTGCCACCATAACACTGGCCCCAATGTAATACTTAAAATTTAAGATGAAGAATGTTTGCAATAGTTGTCTTTATTTAGTTTTTATTTAGGATGCTTTCTGTAGTAAACTTTATTTTCATTGATATTAATGTAATTTTTGAAGTAGGGCTGTGTGGATGATGAGCAAAAGAGTAGATAACCTACATTTACTAAAGATTTTTTTTCCCCACTCTATTCTTAGGATGGCATGGGGTTCAGGAGCTCTCAGTGCCAACACTAATATTTTATCCCTTGATTATTAACTTATATTAAAAAACATTAATATGCGAAAGTTGAGACTACTATAAAAAATAAGCTCGTGTTATACACCTGTAATATTCTAATGACAATTGCTGATTTTTTTCCTTTCCAAGTTCAATGTTTCTGGTTTTTTTTTAATTAAGATTTTTATTTATTTATTTGAGAGGTAGAGTTACAGATAGTCTTTCTTCTGTTGGTTCACTCCCCAAATGGCCACAACTGCTGGAATTACGCCAATCTGAAGCCAGGAGCCAGGTGCTTCTTCCTGGTCTCCCATGCGAGTGCAGGGGCCCATTTTCTACTGCTTTCCCAGGCCACAGCAGAGAGCTGGATTGGAAGAGGAGCAGCCAAGACTAGAACCAGCACCCATATGGGCTGCCGGCGCCCAGGTGGAGGATTAACATACTGCACTGCTCCTGTTTTTGTTTTTCTTTTCTTTTTTTAAGATATATTTTATTTACTTGAAAGAGTTACAGAGAGAGGTAGAGAAAGAGAGAGAGGTCTTCCATCCACTGGTTCCTCAAATGACTGCAACGGCTGGAGCTGCGCCAATCTGAAGCCAGGAGCTTCTTCTGGGTCTCCCACGTGGGTGGAGGGACCCAAGCACTTAGGCCGTCTTCCGCTGCTTTCCCAGGCCATAGCAGAGAGTTGTAACAGAAGAGGAGCAGCTGGGACTCCAACCTGTGCCCATATGGGATGCTGGTACTGCCAGCCTGGGCTTTAACCTGCTGTGCCACAGCACCAGCCCCTATTTTTTTTTTTTTTTAACTAAAATGTTAGGATATGTGAAAATGCTTTTCTTCTCTGAATACATTAAAAGTAGTCAAAGTGTAGGGATTTTTTAATCTTTGTGAGTCCAAACTCCTTGGATCCTGTGATAGCTGTTAAGCACTGAACCCACCAGTGAGGAGCACAGCAGGCAGGGTTGGTACACCGCCTAATTCTGCATAGCTACTGACCGCCCGGCAAGCAACCAGTGCTGTGCAGCCAAAGCCAAACAGTTGTGATGGCAGAGTGGGTCAGTGTCCTCCAGTACCTTCTTCTCACAGTCTAGACAGGAGACTGTAGCAGGCCTGCACCCAAACCACTTTCCCAAAGGTCTCGGCTGGTTGATGAGGGCAAAGAAGATGAAGGATGCTTATTTTTTATGAAAGATATTCAACAGCTATTTTATTTATACTTGAAAATATCCAAGTTTCGTTTCCTCTAGATATCAAAGTGTAACAGGTTTTGAAATAAGTTTTTATAGAGTATTAACATGGGTAATTGGTTTCATATGTAAGAAAAGGAATGTGGAATTTGAATGCATTTATTCTTAACATTTAAAATGATTTTACAGTTTTAAAAAATGAATGACACAAGTCTCCATCTAGGAATTTGTATTATTCTCAGGCATTTTCCTTTTTGTGTTTAAACAGCTCTCATATTCCCTTGAGATTAAGAATCATACTAACAGAAGAATCTAAGCTCGGAATTCTCTTTTTAGGAAGTTCAGTTTGCAAAGCAGTTTGGGTCTGTTTGGAGCTGCGCCAGTCTGAAGCCAGGAGTTTATTTTGCAAAAAGTTTATTTTGCAAAAAATATGAAGAACTTATTTACTGAAAATCCTAGAAGTTAGTGTTAGTTCTCAAAATAAATTCTCAATTCTAATCAAAATCATTCCTCAGAGAATTTCTGCCATTGCTCAATTCATCAGACTTTTTCCTTTCAATTTCCATTATTTTCTCTTTCTCATGTTTTCCCTGTCCTCTTCTTGAATCATAGAAGAGTCATGTATACTGGTGCGCCATGAGCTGAATATTTAAAGTAGATACTGAGAAAAGCTAGATTTCTTTCTTGTAACAAGTAGTTCCCAGCCTGATTACATGTACTGAGCAGGAGAGAAAAGAACAAATCTGCACTTATTAGAATAGCTCAAAAAGAAGATAGATATAACAGTGAGCCCAGATATTCTTTTATTTTAAATCTTAGGGTTCAAAAACAACTCCATTTCCTATCCAGCTCCCTGCCAATGTCCTGGGAAAGCAATGGAAGATGGCCCAAGTGCTTTGCGTCCCTGAATCACATGGGAGACCCAGTTTTTGACTTCAGTCTGGCCCACCCCCAGCCATTGTGGCCATCTAGAGAGTGAACCAGTGGGTCAAAGATCTCTCTGTGTTTCTCCTTCTCTCTTAAGCTCAGACTTTCAAATAAATAAATATTTGAAAAATATATTCCTGTTTATTCATTTGTATATAGAAATAAATGCTTACTGAGCCAGAACTATTGAAAATCTTAAAGTCATCTTTTTAATTAATTAGAAACTCCTTTGAATGTCAATTCACTGTCACTGTACAACAAAACAGTGCTCCTGAAATCCTATAGCTTATACACGAAAGAAACTTGATAGGAGCTTTCCATAATTTCACATTAATCTAAAAATATATATATGATATTACAAATAAAATATATATAATATTACCAATCAAAAACTGTAAAGCTGGAGTAATTCTTTCTGAATTATTACTAATAAAAATTAAATTTTCATTGACTATAAAAAATAATTTCTTGGTTACCCATTACCTATAGTCCCATTATAATCATTTTAGTTATTCAGAAAAACATCTTCAGTTAGTTAGTATTATTATTTCACCTTTACAATTGAAGAAACTGAAACCAAGAGAAGTTAAGTATCCTGCCCAAGGTATCACAGCTTAACGCAAGGATTCAGACCCTGGAAGTGTGGCTCCAGAGTATATCTGTGAATGTTCTTATTTGTTGTGACCCTGACCATGAGTGTTCCCAAATTCAGCCCTAACCTTTTCCATAACCTAGTGTTATTGAGACGTTTCTGCTAAAGCAACAAACTGCTGTTTGTTGGATTTTTGACCTTGGAAGGTTGACATATCATCCTCTCTCTGCTGTAGTCACCTCCCCCCTCTAAAATATGAATAATATCATCTCCTTGTCAGGGTTTTATGAAGATTTAATTTAATTTAATGAGAGTGTATGCCAAGCACTTAGCACAGTGGCAAGCACATAGAAGATAGCCAATAAATTGTTGATGTTATTATGTAATTTTTCCAAGGTCACACGGCTAGAAAGTGATGTGAGTCAGAATTCAGACCTGAGTCTGTCTGACTGGAAATCTGAACAAACTTGAAACACACATACATAACACACATGTTCCACGCATAACAACAGGAGCTACCAAGGAAAACTCATGTTCTTTCTGGACTGTCTACCTCTAACCATACGTTTCATGATGAATAAACTAGGATGTCCTATTTGCAGGAGGGAGAAGAGTTAAATGGTTTTTTAGGGCAGATTAGAGGCTTCAGCTTCCAGGATTGGGATCCTAGCCCCATCACTTAGAAGCTGTGTGACATGCAGCAAGTTTAGGGTTATCTATATGTTAAGCTAATACTTGCATCTATTATGTTGTCATGAACATAAAGGATATAAATGCAGTTAAAAAATGCCACTAACTCGGCTTCTATTAATTGCTAATGGAAACATAAATATCTATTTAAAAATATGGTGTGTTTACAAAATTGAAATGCATGTTTAATAAAAATTACAAACATGTAGAATTTTAGAGAGGGATAGGATCACAGTGATTAGAAGATCTTTCATTCTCCCAAAATCTGTGTGCCATTTAACCTCAGGGACAGGGCAGTGGAGAGGGGAAAAAGGCATTAGAACTGACCCTAATGTGTGGTGATTATGCTGTTAGAGAAATGGGCAGACTTCTTGCAGTCTTGGCTGATGTCACCCCCAATGGTGGTATTCAGAGTCATCAGAGAGTGGAATTGTCCTGGTTAAGCAGTTGGAGGATTATCATTTTTGTTTCTTTTCTCTGAAGCAGAACCCAAACCAACTGAATTTCAAGTCCTTTCTGAAGAGAAAGTTGCCTCAACTGAGATTAATCTGGGGTTTAGCTTTGAATGATAGTCATAGTAGGGTCCTCTTGAAATTCTTTTTTAAGGGGTTAGTTTATTTAAAAGACATTGTGGCAGAGAGATCTGCCATCCATTGGTTCACTCCCCAGATGCCTGTATCAGCCAGGGCTGGGCCAGGTCAAATCCATGAGCCCAGGATGCCATCTAAGTCTCTCTTACAGGTTGTAGGGGCCCAAGTACTTAGACCATCATCCACTGCCTTTCCAGGCATATTAGCTGGAAGCTAAACTGGAAACGGGGCAGCCACTACTTGACCTGGCACTACTATGCTGCTCTACAATGTCAGCCTCTTCTTGAGTTTTTGCTGCTTATGTGTCTTAACTTCTCTATCTCGATTCTGAGCTTCTTGAAACCAGAGATGGTTATCAATTATTTGCAATTCTAGCACAGTGTTGGGAAATAGTTGATACTCAATTCATGTCAGTTAATATAGAAGAACCCCACTGAGGCTCTCATGCAGCCAAAAGGATTGGAAAGCAAGGACGATTGGAAAGCAGTTGAGGAAGCACAGGATGCCTGGAGCTCCCTCAGGAGCAGAAGGAAGGGTTGGGGCAGATCATCAGGTCGGGGCAATGTGCCATGGAGCTGAGTACATGATCTTGGCAATGAATGGTTTAAGGACCTGGCAGAATTGAAACTGTCAGTGTAGCCTGTTATATTTCAAATTGTCTATAAAATTTTGTTAAGAAAATGACATATTTAAAGATCAAAAGCTATTGGAATCTATCTATATTTGTTTTTCATGCAGTGAATAATAACATAGCTGGCACTGAAAACTCAATTTTGGTGCCAGAGACTTGAGGAAAAGTATACTTGTAAATGTGGCATTGATTTACACCTTTATATAAATGATTTATTAAAATATTTTAAATCTGTAATATCATAAAATTGTAGTTTGTAATATGTGAGCATAACGTGAAGACATTACATAGATGCTGTGGGGAGTTTGATCGTAGGTCTAAAATCTGAAGTAGGGGCAGGTGTTTGGCCTAGAGTTTGAGAGGCCAGTTAAGACACCTCTGCCCCACATCAGAGTACTTGGGTGCAGGGTTTGGCTCCAGCTCCCCCTTTCAGCTTCCCGCTAATGTGGGACTGACAGGCAGCAGGTGATTTAGCTCACATAGTTGAGTCCTTGCCACACACAGGGGAGCCTAGGATTAAATTCTTTACTCCTAGCTTCAGCCTGGCCTAGCCCTGGCTGTTGCAAGAATTTAAACGAGGAACCTTTTGTTTTTCCCTATTTCTGCCTTTCAAATAGTAATGAAAGCTGAAAATTTTTAGAAGGTTATTGTTATAACTTTCTTGATTTTTTCCCCCCAGGAATGATATGAGAAAAGTGTCTTTCAATCCAAACTATATTAAAAACAGAAAACATATTGGCTGGTGCAGTGGCTCACTAGGCTAATCCTCCGCCTGCGTTCTAGTCCCGGTCGGGGCTCTGGATTCTGTCCCTGTTGCTTCTCTTCCAGTCCAGCTCTCTGCTGTGACCTGGGAGTGCAGTGGAGGATGGCCCAGGTCCTTCAGCCCTGCACCCGCATGGGAGACCAGGAGAAAGCACCTGGCTCCTGGCTTTGGATCGGTGGAGCATGCCGGCCACAATTCACTGGCCATAGCAGCCACTTGGGGGGTGAACCAACGGAAAAAGGAAGACCTTTCTCTGTGTCTCTCACTGTCTAACTCTGCCTGTCAAAAATAAAAATAAAAAAAAAAGAAAAAACAGAAAACATATTAAAAAGAACAAAGAAAATTATGCTTGATGTTAAGCCAGATGATTTGTGTTGATTAACAGGGACTGCAAAGCAAAAACTCATGCTCTTCTTGCACTATAATACTTCCTCTCAGTTCTAGCTATACTATTAATAGTCAATAAATCAGGTTGCCTATGTATTGAAGAAAAAACTTACATAGTTTAGTGGGTATCCAAAGGTAATTTCAGGCAGTCCAACAGTCTTTCAATGATTTGGCATGGTGGTGTATTTAAGCCAGACACATTAGCACCTTGTATTCAAATTCTGGATATTGTGCTTTGGCACCTGAAGGAAAGTTGTTTAGAAAACTTCAACTGAGAGTAAAAATCAAACCAAATGTTTCCATGAACATTTGTGTCTTCTTAATTTGAAAAAGACCATATGTTGCAGCAGTGCTTGTGTAAGATTAAGATAGTGGGGGAACTTTCCAGAGCATATCAAGAACAAACTCTTAAATCAAGTGCTAAATTATCACATCTATAACAATTATCCTTTAAAGAACAAATATTGATGTGAAGGTAAACAAAGATTGAGTCTGAGAAAAGAGAAAGTATCATTAACATGCACCTCATTTTGTAGAAAGTAGTCTCTCTGTGTGCTTTTTAGTAATTTCAAATGTGCCTGTATGTGGTTTTTCATTCTTGCTTTTCCTCCATATGCACAGTCAAGAGCACACACGCATACACACAGATACATGCACCCAGAGGCTTTTGCTTTTACTATAAAAGAGTTACACTGGAATAGGAATTGCATGATGCTGTCTATAATTCTCTATAATCCTTTCTTAAATGGCTGTGTGTGCTTGGAGTTATTTCTATTTCTGATCTGGCTTAGCATTTGGGCCTGGAAATACTGCTTTACTGCACTTAACCCTGGAAGTGCTTTTTCTTTTTCTGTTTCTTATTTCCTAATTCCACTTTTAGTTTATTTTGTCAATTCACCATGTAAATTTTAATTAGGTAGTACTTTTGGGATATTATTAAAGCAGTATGTGTGAACCAACAAAAGTTTAACGTGAAGTAACTTAGCTACCTTGAGCCTGGATTTCTCTCAATGACCCTTGTCTAGGATGTGCTTTTAGCACTTTAATCTGCAGTTTTCCCCTTATAAAAACATAAAGGCAGTGGCACAAATAAAATCAGTGGTATCTCCCTGAGGAGAAATTTGTCATCAGAAATAAAAGTGTCAGCACTAAGAGAGAAAAGCTATAAAGTATGTGATATTTGGTAATTGTCACCACTCTTGATCTTCTATGTGGCGATTGGCCTTTGAGGTAAGATATTTAAACGAATGTTGCAATTTAAAAACAAAAATCCATCTTAGTTATTGGTCTGTTTAGGTTTTCTTGTGTCTTCATGACTCAATTTTGGTAGATTCTATGTGTCCAGAAATCTATCCATTTCTTCTGCAATTTCCAATTTTTTGGCATATAGTTGTTTGTAGTAATTCCTGATTTCTTTTTATTGTGTTGTATCCATCTCCTTTTTCATGTCTGATTTGATTAATTTGGGTCTTCTCCCCTTTTTTGTAGTATCAATAGTGTATCAATTTGTTTATTTTTCCAAAAACTCAGCTCTTCATTTCAATTATCAGAAAATATTTAAAAAATTTTATTTGAAGGGTAACTGAAAAGTTCATTTGCTATGTGTGTTTCTAAAATGTTTATAATATATTAGACAATTTGCAGAAGCTGCTAACTTTTATGCTATTTCTAAATAGAATCGCATATATACTAGTTTAACTTTGAGGCTGAGAACTTTACCTTTGGAGCCAGATCGCCTGGATTAAACCACTTAGAATAGTATCAGTAATTATATTTTGCTATCCTTTTTGTTTTATGTGTTGTTTCCAACAAAAGTAGTTATATAACCTCCTGTTTTATGAGGCAGGACCTGTGGAAAGTGTTAGTGTTAGAGAAGGGTATAACTGAAAGTCAGTAGAGGGACTAGTATAGTGGAGCAGCAGGCTAAGCTGCTGCTTGTGATACCCACATTCCTTATTGGAGTGCCAGCTCCAATTCCAGCTATCTGCTCTTGATCCAGTTTGCTGCTGATGTGCCTGGGAAGGCAGTCAATTACTGGGGACCCTGACACCTGTGTATAAGACCCAGGTGGAGTTCTGGGCTCCTCGCTTTGGCCTTGCCCTGCTCCAACTAATGGTCATTTGGGGAGTAAACCAAGGGATGGGAGATCTCTCTCCCCTTAACCATTCCCATCAGTTGCTCTGCCTTTCAAGTAATCTTTTCTTTTAGAAATTTATTTTTTATTTTATTTTACTTAATTTTTTAATGATATTTATTTGTTTGAAAGTCAGAGTTCCACAGAGAGAGGAGAGGCAGAGAGAGAGAGAGAGAGAGAGAGAGAGAGAGGTTTTCCATCTGATGGTTCACTCCACAATTGGCCGCAACGGCCAGAGCTACGCTGATCCGAAGCCAGGAGACAAGAACTTCTGGGTCTCGCATGTGGGTGCAGGGGCCTGAGGACTTGGGTCATCTTCTACTGCTGTGTTCCCAGGCCATAGTAGAGAGCTAGATTGGAAGTGGAACAGCCAGTAATCGAACCGGCACCCATAAGGGCTACCGGCGCTTCAGGCCAGGGCATTAACCCGCTGCGCCGCATTAATCTTTTTTTAAAAAATAAGCCAAGAGGTCAAATGTCAGAAGCCAAATTTGCATGGTAGATTGGACTCTAAAACTTAACAAAGCTTATGGATGAAGAGGGGAGTGAGCTAAGCTTAAGATAAAAACATTGTGAAAGTAGAGCCTTGGGCAGTGGGTGTTTGAAGTGTTGCCCCTTGGGAAAATTTTGGGAACAGTATTCCAGTTGTATCCATTCAAGATTTTTTTCTGCATCTCAGTGTCATATGGTCAGGAATTTCCACCAATTTAAACTATCCTTTCCTTCTGTTCCTTAGGAATTCACACTTCTCACATCAATAAGCCAGATTGACTGACTTTCTCAGTCTTCCTTTCTGGCTCCTTGATTTTCTTCATATTGCCCCATTATTTTTCTTGGAAGAGTTTATTTTATAAGGATTAACAAAAGAGTAGTTAATATATGGAATAGACCTGATGACCATCATACTGACTAGATACATGATAGGCACATATTTTTTCTTGGAATAATTGCAACTTTAGCTTTTCTGTTAGACCTTGTGTTACTATTTTGAGGTTAGAAAAGTGCATTCCTGCAGTTATGTGTTTGAAGTTTGCCTAGGCTATTTGAAACCATCATTATCATCTACATCAAAAAGTGAAGGTTGCCTAGAGGAAAGTACAGAACATCTCCAATTAAAAACAGTAATGAAGGTCCCACAAGCTGCCTTTGTGATTCCTGATCCTGAGTTGGAAAGTTCTTTTGTCCCATTTACTTCAGCAGGTGTGGTGATACAGTCTGCGCAGGATTCACAAAAAATTTGGCTTGAAAATCACTTTAATTTGAGAAAATAATTAATTTGTATTGTATTTTCCTTCTGTCTTTAAAATATTTACTTATTTGTTTGAAAGGCAGAGTTAGGGAAGGAGAGACCGAAAAAGATTTTTCTATCTGCTCATTCTCTCTTCAAAAGACTGCAATGGCAGGGCCAGGCAGAAGCCAGGAACCTGGAACTCTATCCAGGTCTCCCAAGTAGGCGGCAGGGGCCAAATGGCCTCAGCCTTCTTCCACTGCTTTCCCAAAGGCATTAGCAGGGAGCTGGATTGGAAGCAGAGCAGCCAGGATTCGAACTGGTGCTTAGGTGGATGCTGGTATTTCAGGCAGCACTTAACCCACTGTACCACAACGTGGGTCCCAATATTGTATTTTCAAGTTGTAGGATTAAGAATGTTACTTTCTTTTGTGTGATTATAGCTTTGAAACTATTCTGACATATTTGCAAACAAATATTTGATAAACTTTCACACAATAAAAGAGTAACTGTACTATATTAAAATTGTTATGTAAACAAATCTCTTTTTTTTAAAAAGGGGGCCATTTCAACTCAAAGGAAAGCTTGATTTATGTTCATTTTAGACCAAATTATCTTTATTTTCACTGGGTAACATTGAAAAAGCTTGACCTTTCTAATTGACACTTTAAAAAAAGATTTGTTTATTTCATTTGAAAAGCAGAGTTAGAGAGAGGGAGGGAGGGAGAGAGAGAGATCTTGCATTCCTTGTTTTGCTCCCCAAGTGGCCTCAAAGGCCAGTGGGCTAGTCCAAAGTCAGGAGCCAGGAGCTTCTTCTAGTTCTCCCATTTGGATGCAGGGGCCCAAATACTTGGGCCTTCCTCCATTGCTTTCCCAGGAGTGTTAGTAGGGAACTGGATTAGAAGTGGAGCAGCCTGGACTCGAATTGATGCCCAAATGGGATTCTGGGGCCATAGGTGACAGCTTTACTGGCTATGACACAGTGCCAGCTCCTATACTTTATTCTTTTTTTTTTTTTTTTTTTTTTTGACAGGCAGAGTGGATAGTGAGAGAGAGAGACAGACAGAAAGGTCTTCCTTTTGCCTTTGGTTCACCCTCCAATGGCCGCCACGGCTGGCGCGCTGCGGCCGGCACACTACACTGATCCGAAGCCAGGAGCCAGGTGCTTCTCCTGGTCTCCCATGGGGTGCAGGGCCCAAGCACTTGGGCCATCCTCCACTGCCTTCCCAGGCCACAGCAGAGAGCTGGCTTGGAAGAGGGGTACCGGGAAAGAATCCAGCACCCCGACCGGGACTAGAACCCGGTGTGCCGGCGCCGCTAGGTGGAGGATTAGCCTATTGAGCCGCGGCACCGGCCATATACTTTATTCTTAGAAGATTTTTATAGCAGTTCTAATTGAGTTAAAATTATCCTTTAAATTATTTTTGTTATAATTTTCTTTTTGTGAATTTTTAAATGTTTTACAGTGGACAATTCTCAACATGCACAAAAGTAGACAGCATTATACAATGAATTCCATGTGTCATAATTTTTTATTTCAAAGATATTTTATACTTAGGTTTCATGTTTCTGAAGTCTGCAAATAGACCATTTTCTATCTGTAGCTCATATGTGCCAACTCTTGTGGAATCAGGTAATTTCTACTGACAATTTTTATTTTATTAGCATTTTTGGTAAAAGGAGATTTACAACAAAGATGACCAAAAGTTGTATAAGATAGTGGACAAAGCAATGGAATTGGAGGCAGTTATTTGATTTCCCGTGACAGACCCCCATTTAGCCACCAAGTTATCTGTGTGCCAATGTGTCCTCTGAAGCAGCCTGCCATCTTACCTCTGTGGACTGAATGAAACTAGCAATGACAGTGCACAGCATGATGCTTTTCAAACTCTCCTTCATCTTCTTTGCTTATTTGAAAAATAATGTGAGTGCAAGTTTCAACCTATACTGTAAATCAGTCTTTTCCATAATTCTGCCCATGGATCCCACAATTTTATGTTGTTTTCATGAACATTGAAGTTGAAAGTGAGATGTGTGCTTAGCCTAGAGGCTAGCTAAATTGGTTAATATGTCCACATCCCATATACCGTGTCAGAGTACCTGGATTTGAGGCCTGATTCTAGCTTCATGCTTCCAGCTTCCTGTTAATGCAAGCATTGGGAGGCAGTACTAATGGCTCAAGTAATTGGGTTCCTTTCATTCCTGGGAGGATTGAGTTCCTGGCTGTAGGTTTTGGCCCCACCCAGCCCAGGCCTTTGTGGGCATTTGGGGAGTGATTCCGCAGGTGGGAGCTGGCACTCTCTGCCTCTCAAAAAATAAAATAAAAATGTAGTTTTTGTTTTTACAAGTATAGTTGGTAGCATAAATTTTAATCTGTTTAGAATATCAGAGTAGGAAGAACAAGTCCAGATTCTTCTTCAATTTATGTCATAGGTTTTACAAATAAGATGATATTTAAAACATAGTCCATGATTTTGAGCGTGGTGCCTGTTGTTCAAGAGTTCTATATGTATATTCCAAGACAGAAAGAGAATATAATGGGTAGAAAGATAGTGTCCAGAAAACAAAGCTGTGCCCCTTAGGGAAAAAATGCATTTTGAACGCTATAAAGAATATGCAATTTACTGTCAAAAAAAAATATTGTTTCCTCAAACAGCTGAGTAAGCCAATGTATATCTAATGAATGAATGAATGTGTTAGTGAAAATCAGTGAGTGAGTGAATAAATGGATGAACTTAGTAGGAAAGTCATAAACAAAATTCAGTACTGATTGAAAAATAAACTCTGGCCTATGTTATCACATCCTAAATAAAAATAAATAGAATTAGATTTAAAAAATTAAAGTGGTTTAGAAAAAATAGAGTTTTCTATCTCCATTTCCTTTTGGTTTTTAATGATAGTTATTAAACATCAAATAATGCATGTTTTTAAACAGTTAGCCTGCAGCAGTTATTACTGCAAGACCCAATGTATGTTGAGAATCTTTGCTATGGAGAAAGGTACTGGGCTTCCACTGGGAAAGGTTGTTGCAGAAATAAACTGAGGTGGGAATTTGAAGCAAAGTAAGAGCCTTTGCTGAGAGGCACGCAAGGTCACATCAGCCTAAAGTCCTGGATCTCATGGCCTCATTTGGGACTCATTGCCTGGTCGTATGTCACTTGTGATACATGAACAGGGATGGAAGTGCACTCCACAGAAAGTGGAGATTCTCCAGCAACAATTCTTTCAGGGTTACCATGTAGTGATTTCTAGCTGTTGCATTTTATTTTTCCTTTTACTGAGATGTAGAGCTAATTGTTGACTTCTGTTACCTAGAGTGTCTTGTTTCATAGTCTAGGATTAAAGTATGTAAACAGCATTTAAGAAAAATCGTAAACATCAAATATCCTTATTTAGGGAATAGAATGACTAACTGGAAATTTATTATGTTATATTTGTGACATTAAAAATGAAAAAAGAAAAATGAATTTAACTTAAACATCTGAATGGACAGCATATTTAATTCCCAGCTTGTGATTTTTATCTCTGCTTCATGGTAGAAAGTTTTTACTCTTTCTTCAAAGGCCAAGAGGAAACCACTGAACTAGAAAAGCTGGATATCACTTCTGACTAATCTCTTAGTCATCCTAATAATGGGAAATTATTTAGTTCCTGTATTTCATAGTAGTCCATCTTGAACCATAAAATCACATAGCCCACTCAAAGATGTTTCAGAAAATTTGAAGTGATGCTTTGGAAAAAAAAAAGTATTTAAAAGGAGGGCACAGTGTTTTGCATTATGCTTCTGTTTCATTGCTCATTTCCCCACTGAGTGGAGGTATGACCTTGAGATATATAGTTTAAATGATTAGGGATGGAGCATTGTCCTTTACCAAGATAAGATATACTCTCTATTTTTAGGGAAAATAAGCAGGGACCATCTAACTGGTTTGGTTTGAAAACTTCAAATGCCATTCACCCATAACTGATAGTGCCTTGTTACAGGATAACAATGCCCAGAGAATGTATAGTAAGGAGAAATGATCTATAGACAAATGGTGCATCTCTGTCTAATCATCAGTCAAAAAGGATAAAAATCAAAGAAAGAGAGAAGGAGCAGGTTAATAGCAGGAAAATGAGGATGATGCATTTTCAAGAAAAGCCAAAGAGGAAACTGTTTGGGAGGAAGTAGTTAATGGTACCAAATAAAAGAGAGAGGAGAAATAATGGAAAAAGGACACTGCCTCTGGCAGATAAAAGGACACAAGTAACTTCTGGATGCAATTTGAGTAGAATCCAGTTTGCAAACCAGATTCCAAGAAGATGAGTCACTAGTAAATAGGGAGATATACATGAGGACTCAACAAGTTCAGACAACTCTATAAAGAAAAACGGTAATGAAAAGAAGTGGATGTCCTCCAGAGAATTCAGCACAAGACAGGCAACTGTTGCAGAGTAGTAGGGATTATTTTGTGGAAGTGTATTTTTTCTGCTGAGAGAAAATAGGTGTCAGGGAGAGGCAGGGAAGAGTGAATAATTGTCAAGGTAGGAGTATTGGATAAAGCTGCATTTCAGAAGCCTGGGGAAGGGATCCACACTGTGGGTTAGGACTGTTGGACTTGAAAGGAGGATGAACCAAATGCTGCTTGAGAAACAGAAGTGAAGAAGGTGTTCAAGCAGTGAGACTGCTTTCCTGAACATTGCTTCCTGTCCTTTTCATGTATGCATTGCTCAGATGTTCCTTTTTCATGTGTTCTTATGCATCTCAGTAACTTCCACAGTCAGTGCTATCAGGAGCTGGGTCTGGTAGCCCTGCCAGGCCATCGTAGTACAAGGCTGAGGTTTATTGGCTACCTAGGTGAACCTCCAAAATTGTTTGCAAAACAAATCCTTAGTTTCAAATGACTGGGACAGGATATTATATCATACTTTCTTTTTTTCCTGCTTAAAGCAGTTAGAACATAACAAAGCATAACTTAGAGCTCAGAAGTGGGTACTTTGAAAGGCAAATAAAATATTTAACCATAGTTCATTGTAGAAACTTTTGACTGAAAAATAAAATAATTGTAAGGCAAACTAATAGCTACTAAATGCTATGGTTTTTAACACCAGTTATGATTAGGTTGTATCATTAACTTTGATCTGACCCACACATCCCTTGATTAGAATAAGCATTTTCAAAGCAAAAATAACTCTCAGCAAAAGTTAAGCCTAAAAATAGTCTTTGCCTTTGTAGTTGCTATTTATTTGTTCTATAAATTGAAAGTTTGTTCAATTTTATTACAGGTGTGCTCTCACAGTTGGAATATATTTCTCAAATCTTGACTTTTTAAAAGAACTTTAAGGCGTATTTTTATGTCTGAGCACTTGCAGGAGAGGTATAAGGGTGATGGGCTTGAAAGCGAGACTGCTGGTGTGAATCACTAGCTGCGTGATCAGGTACAGGTTATTCTAAACTGTAGTTGTCTCATCTACAAAACTTAAAAATCCTTCCCTGATTGGATTTTTGAGGGATTTAAATGAGAGAAAGCACATACAGCATGCAGATAGGATCTAGCACATAGCAAAGCCTCATTAAATGGTAGCTGTCATTATTATTAATATTTTTAAATTATATTTCAGGGATTCAGAAGTACTTAGTGGCAAGTGCTCCTCTAAGCATATTCTTAGTGTCTAGAAATCTACTTTTTAAATCTTTACATAAATGACCAATAATCCATTTCTCTGAAAAGTAGAGGTCTATCCCCATAAAAAGATTACAAACTGTCTACCATTTTTGTGATTTTAGGTTCACCATTACATTTAAAATGAAAAATTATAGCTATTTTTATTCATAAATGATGTAAAGCTGTAATGTTTATAATGTTAGTCACTAGATTTTACTCCTGAAAATACTTGGTTTTATTTCTCTTTAAAAGAGAAGGAAAAATAAGAGTGAGATGATACACTTAAAAGGAATATACACTTAGGAGGAATAGAATATCTGTAATGACAACTTTCATGTAACTTTTTAAATCAAAAGCAAATAATTTTTAAAATCCACAGCCACTTAAAACACTGATCATGACAGATACATTATTTTCTTCCAGAAGGTTCCAGGAAAGCAGAAGTCTCTCTATTAATATCGGAACTGTAAATTACAATGTAACTTTGCCCTGGCTCACTTCTCTAAGGGACAACTTGAACTCTTCAGTGTAAACTTTTCTCTCCAGCCTCCCGGAAGCTTCTTAAACATATTTCCCTGCCTCACATTACTGTTTTCATACCATTTCATCTTCTCCTGAAAAACTTCCTACTCGTGTTTTAATTAATGACTGCCTATCCTTTTTGGCTCTATACTAGAGACAGCTCTCCCAGGGAGGCTTCTTTGGCCCTTCCAGTGCCTGGCTGTCCCACCCTGGGTTTCTGTTCTAAGCATTTATTGACCTGAGCCCTCTGCAGTGCAGCTGGCACTGTGGCCATTGTCTCCGTATCCTCTGTCCCCAACGCCATTGTGTCAGTAGTGCATGCTCAATATTGCTTGAATGACTTTTCAGGAATAGCTGTTTGACTTTGGACATGAAGCTAGTTTTTCCATATTAGTGTGGAGACACATAGGCATACATTTTTGGATTCTGTGTGTGTGATTAAATAAACTTGTTAGGATCCACTTTATGATGATTAGTTTACTAGAATGTTGAAGTAGTGCTTGAAGTAAACACTCTTTAACAATTAAAAAAATTTATGTTAGATGCACTTTCATCTTTTTATATAAGAGTAACAGGGTAAGTTGTGATCCTTTAACAAAAACCACTCTTATCTTAGTGACTTATCCTAGCAAAGGTTTATTTCTTTCTCCTCTAAGCAGTCCGTCATCTAAGGGATCTAAGCTTGCTCCATTCACCAACATTTGACAGAGACAGAGAACACTGGCTTCTAATCATCTCTTAGAAAGTCAAGCTACCATTTATGTTTAAATGGTAAACATTTAACATCTCTCCCGTCAGAATTATGTGGCGTCAACTCATTGCAACAGAGGCTGGAAAAGATCATACTTCAGAATACATAGGCAGAGGAAATAGTGCATAGAAATTGACCCATACACGATCTTCTGTTTCTCTCTTGTGTTTCTGGATTTTTTGTTTTTGTGCACCTTCAGAGTGGATAGTATAAGTAGATGTCACTAGGTGAATTGAAGTATAACACATTAATCCTGTGATTTACTGACCCTTTTCATATCTCAGGCATAATAATTCTTAAAGAGTCTGTTTCAATAGATTATTTTTTTGGCATGTGGTCCATATGCCAAATTAACCATATGTCCATATATCCTTTCTAAGATGAAAGCCATTATATAACATAGTATATCTATCGGTATGCAACCTAAAAATGTGGCATGCAAACTGAGGGATTTGCAAAAATCACTGTAGCCCACCCATCATAACCTTTGTGGAGCTAAAGTCCGTAGGTCTGGGCTACAAAGATTGGTGACTTGTTGGAAAAGATGAGAGAAATCAGTATGGACATAAATTTTACTGCATTAGGGTGAACACAAGGAGCTTTTAAAGAAAATTAGGACTTCCTCAATTTGAGGGGAAGAGGTAATTTGGTTGCTACCTAGATACAGAACCACTGAGGGAGAAAAATGTAGACAATAGACAAAATTGTGGATGAAAGTATAATCGAGAGTCAGGCTGCCGATTGAGGGCTGAACAATAGCTTTTATTCATAGTTTCTTGCCTGTATGAGGCTTTAATGATAAATGGATTAAATTATTCATGATTTTTTTGGCTGCATTTCAGAGAAGTCAGTGCATTGCTATTAAAATATTATGTACTTGAATTTGGGGATCATGCAGATTAATGAAAGGACTACAGAAGATTTTACAGCTTAATTCTATATTCAAGTTTCTTCATTCTTTAAAATTATAAAGCAAATATCTTAAATTGGGATTTATTATTCCAAAGTATTTCACTCTAATTTTACATTTTTTACCTTATGAAAAATATCTGCTTTAAAGCCTTTGGTTTATACAGCATAAAACAGGGAACATGTTGCCATGTAAAGAAAGTTGATACAGACTTACCATGTTTATTTTTTCCCCTGTGGAGAAATAAATGAAACATTGACATTATCTATAGTCATCCCACTGTGCAGAACACTAGATGTCTTATTCCTGTCTGGCTGTCCCCTGGTACTCATGAGTTTACCTTTCTACCCTCTTTACTTCCTTCCCTAGCCTCTAATATCCACCATTATACTTTTAACTTCTGTGAGATCACCTCTCTTGTAGACTGCAGGTGTGAGTGAGGTCATATTTGTCTCTCTGTGCTTGGCTTATTTCACTTAACATAATGACCTCCAGTTCCATCAAATTATTGGAAATAACATGACTTTGTCCTTTTTATGGCTGAGTAATATTCCATTGTTTATATACACCACATTTATTTTACTCATTTTACTCATTCATCAGTGGATGGACACTTAAATTGTTTCCATTTCTTGGCTCTTGTGAATACTACTGCAGTAAACATGAAAAGACAGATGTCTCTGAGATTCAGAGAATGTAAATGATTCCCCATGAGTTTTTGTTTTAAGAACATTTTATACTACCATTTTCAACAGTTTTCTCTGTGTGTGTGTATAAAAGAACGAGTATTGTTGTAGGCTGCATTTAAAGAGAGGAAAGATTTTTTAACTTTAGAATATTAAATTTTCATATATTACATCACTGAGGATAGCATCTGGCACCCTGTGACGAGTCAAATGTGAAGAATGATTAAGCTTTAAAAGCACATTGTAGGGGGCCGGCGCCATGGCTCACTTGGTTAATCCTCCGCCTGTGACACCGGCATCCCATATGGGAACTGGGTTCTAGTCCCAGTTGCTCCTCTTCCAGTCCAGCTCTCTTCTGTGGTGTGGCCTGAGAGGGCGGTGGAGAATGGCCCAAGTGCTTGGGCCCCTGCACCCGCATGGGAGACCAGGAAGAGGCACCTGGCTCCTGGCTTCGGATCAGCGCAGTTCCGGCTGTAGTGGCCATTTGGGGAGTGAACCAACGGAAGGAAGACCTCTCTCTCTGTCTCTCTCTCTCTCTCTCTCTCTCTCACTGTCTATAACTCTACCTGTCAAATAAAAAAAAAGCATATATAAGAGTTTATGCACTACTAGTAAATGTCATTATCTTTGATTGTATTTTTATTCGTATTTAAATACAAATGTGATGAAGTTGTAATACGTTACATCATTGACTTCATAAGAATTGGACAGCTGGATTAATGAACTAAAAAAAGACAAAATGATTAAAGAAGGGAAAAAGTAGAGTAGAAAATTACCTTTAGGTATTTAAATGACTCATTAGCATAAATGATAAAAGATATTTGAAAAATATGTATTTCATTCACTTTTAAATATATAAGGTCAAATAGTTTTCTTCTTAAATAGGTCTATTTTCTTTGATTTTTAGTGGAATGAATTGAGATGTTCATATGATAGCATTCTGCTTTTCATTTCTTTCTGATTGTGTATTACATAAGAAAGTAAGAGCTTAGTTGTTTCCATGGGTTAATCTCTGAATTGTATGAGGTTTCATCTTGTTTTTAAGCTAACAAATATACATGTTATAGGAAGATTTCAGTTACTTAAAATTGTATTAACTAATATCCTATATTTTATTAATTTCCCTTGAAGGGAAAACAATTTATTGAAAAACTAGATTTACTACATATGGGCATTGACTGATTACTCCCCTAGAGTGTAAAATTTTATATCCTCAGAATAATACAATTTAAGCTTGTTCACCTGTTCTGTCATTTGACTTCTAGTACATGTTTGAGCAAGAAATGGTTTTTGCTTCCTTCTTGCTGACATTAGCAGGAACTATATATATTTGACCTAGTCATTTGGGCAGGACAAATTACATTGTAAGTTTCAAATAATTTGATTTACAGGAGGCATCCAAAACTGATTTGCTTAACAACAGAATTCTGAATTAAGTTTCAAAAAATAATTTCTGTTTCTCATGTAGTTTTTATTTAAAATGTTATTCAAGTCATATTTTTCAGTTGTGATTTATTATGAGATGCCTACTTTGGTTGCTGACTGTCTAGATGGGATGGATCCAGTGTGTGCTGATAGATGTTTATGGTCTGAGGGTGTGTGTATGTTGGAGGGGGGCACCTTATTTTGCAGATTTGCTGATTTCTGTGGCATAGGTATTAGTATTATAATACTAAGCTACCAGAGTGAAGTTAGTGATTATGGAGTAGAGACTGGATTCCTCCATCAGCAGTTTCCAGCCTGTGCTAACTCTCTCCAGAATAGTTGCAGAGGGGTCAGCACTACAGACTTCTGAGATTTGAGGGAGGAGGCTCTAGATATCTCTGCTGGTATTTGTGAATGTGATTGCTACATCTAAGTGTAGGTTGCTTTGGGCCCCTTCTATTCAGATAAAAAATTACTCAGTGCCTTCCCTGGATTTAATAAACTAGGAAGGAGTTGAGACATTAAGTAAATCATCCATGTTTTATAATGCCTACCTTGGCTTCATTTGCAGTCTGACCAGCCTCATGCTATAAAACTCAAAGCAGAATAATGCACAGAATGTATTCCTATGAGAGATTTAGAAAATTATGATCTTATTGCCTCTTGAAAACATTGACCTTTTTCCTCTTTGTTCAGCTTCTCCCAGGATACCTGCTTGTCAAGTCTTCCTAGATTCTTTTGGCTTTTTCAGGAGAGCCAGGTACCTTGGCCAGAGCCTGATGATTTCCAAATGCTTAATTATCTTTAGTTTCTGATATCCTTGTTAGGTCACTGTTTTAGCATCTGTATATCTTCCCTAGGCCTTTGGTCTGCACTTTTTTAAAAAAAAATATTTATTTATTTGAAAGAATTAGAGAGTGAAAGATCTTCCAACCACTGGCTTACCCCTGAAATGGCCACAATAGCCAGAGCTGGGCTGATCTAGAGCCAGGAGACAGGAGCTTCTTCCAGGTCTCCTGTGTGGGTGGCAGAGGCCCAAAACACCTGGATTGTCTTCTGCCACTCTTCTCAGGCACCTTAGCAGGGAACTGGGTCAGAAGTGAAGCAGCTGGAACTTGAACCTGCACCTATATGGGATGCTGGCACCACAGGCAGTGACTTAACCTGCTATACCACAACGTGGGCTCTGGCCTGCATTTCTAAACACATAAGTAGGGGCCTTTGCTGTGGTCAGGCCTAGTAAGGGGTTTGTCTTCTGTGCTTCTCTATGGGGCTCCCAAAGCATTCTTGATCTTCATTAAGAACTTTCATATTAATATCATGACTAGCGTTTTCTTACAAAACTATATTTGAAAAATTTTTAATCAGTTTCAATAAAAAATTTCAGTACTAGCCTAAGGAATACCCTTGTGTCATTCAAGGAGATTTACCCACATGCACAAGAGAATCTGCAAAATGCTCATAGAAAAATGGAACTAAAAAGATGTTTTTAAGTCAATGCATAGTGTTTTCATAGTATAAATTTTCCATGTACTTTTCGAAGGCCCCTTGTATATGCTAGTCTGTTATTGAGGAAAGCATTTTGTGACACATGTCTGTGTGTATAACCTAATGTGGTATAATTATGACCTGATCATAAGAGAAATAAAGTGACTTATAGGCAGAGAAAGGACTCCGTATATCCAGATCTGTGGAAGTATGATCATTCATCATTTCATTGATTTATTGATTTAGCAATCAACATTTTTATCTCCTCTGTGTCAGGTACTGCCTGAAATTCTGGTGTACACAGATGGGATTTTTACCTTTAAAGAATCCAGTCTCATATAGGAGAGAGAGTTGAGGTCATTCGAGAATGCAGTGGAATATGATCATGGAAGGAGATCCCCAAGGAGCTATGGAAACAGAAAAGAAGGAGGCTGGGTACTCTTTCTGAGTCATTGGGTGGAAATGTGAAGGATATAAGGATAAGGAATAAACTAGGCAGAAAGAGGGAATGCACATTTTAGAGTGAAGCATTCTTTTTTTTTTTTTTTTCTTCTAAGATTCGTTTATTTTATTTGAAAGGCAGAGGCAGAGAAAGAGAAAGAGAGAAGAGAGGTCTTCCATCCGCTTGTTCACTCCCCAAATGGCTGCAAGCCTGGGGCTGTGCCAATCCGAAGCCAGGAGCCAGGAGCTTCTTCTGGGTCTCCCATGCTGGTGCAGGGGCCCAAGCACTTGAGCCATCTTCTGCTGCTTTCCCAGGCCATAGCAGAGAGCTGGATCCGAAGTGGAGCAGCCGAAACCAGTGCCCATATGGGATGCCAGCACTGCAGGTGGCAGCTTTACCCACTATGCCACAGCGCTGGCCTGAGAGTGAAGCATTCTTGTGTGTCAAGTCAAAGGAGCATGACAGAGTACAGGTGTTCCAGGAACTGCTCGAAGTGGAATACAATGGGAGTGGCACATGCTGAGGCACAGTCTAGAGAAAAGGGCAGACACAGGCTGCAAGTGTAGGCTCGGGGTTGCAGGTATAGGCCCAGGTTATGAGGGACTTTGTGAGTTCAGTTTAAGAGTTGAAAAGCTTTGTGCAACCACTGAATGATTCAGGTAAGATGTAAGACAGTGATAGGTAACAGATTAGTGTTTTAAAAAACTTCCCTAAAAAAATAATGGAAAGGATTAATCTTGATACTTTTAATTTGGGGAGATTAAATCATGTTTTAGTATCTGCTGACTCAAATACTAGCAGTGATTCAAAGGGAGATTTAAGATTTAGGCCACTATTATGCATTTAATAAATTATCCAAATTATTGAGGCCTCAACCAGTTTCTGTTATCTAAATATTTTAGTTTCTTTCAGATACTTTCTTCTAAGGAAATTGACATCTACAATTAAAAAGTCTGTTGCTCTTAGCATGGAGTTAGTAAGCTCTGCAGCTAATAATGCTGAGGGAGAGAGAGAAAACAAAGGAGTTCCTATAATTAGACACCTGGCATTTCAGGGTACTGGATGTCATTCAAATCATTTTATTTCTTTCTGCAAAACTCTTTCTGTTGAATAAATGAGTAAGAATTAATCAATGAAAACATGACAGTGATTTTGGAGATTTTATAATTGATGTAATGTTTTTGTTTATTGGACCAATTAAGCCTGATTGACTTGCAGATTGCAGCAGCTCAGACAAAGCACCCATTGCTCACGCATTTCAATTCTCTTTGCTAACAGCACTGGGGATCCACTGGCAGGATCCACAGGCTCCAGAGATCTTGTGAGAAATAGCTTTGGGTGTTACTTGTGCAGATCTTTGAAGTTATATGATACATATTCAAAAACATTACCTCGCTGTGTTAGTTTAATACATTTTGTTTGTTTTGCCATCTACAACCTGGTAGCATAATTCACACTTCCAGGTTATTGCCCCAAGAGAACCTGTGAGTATGCTTTCTGCAGGACATATATTGCTAACTTTCCATGTTGTCTAGGTTTCACAGCCTTGGCACTGTCATTGCGAATCTGTTAAATATTTGTCGCACAGCTGTCTTGAGCATTGTAGGATGCTTAGCAGCATCCCCGACTTCCACCCCATGATGGTAGCAGCTCTCCTACAGCTTCCAACTGTGACAAAAAGCAGTCACCCATATTGCCAAATGTTCCCTGGTGAGCAAAACCCCACCATGGTGTAGGCATTTAACAATTAAAATAAAACAACATAGGTGGTTTAGTTCACCTTCACATGTGCTGATTGCATGTGCTCATTTTAAAATCTCCATCAGTTTATACTGATGCATTATTTTGATATTTTGCTAAATGTTTATATTTCATAGAATGAACAAATCTGAAGTCTGGAAATTTGTCTAAATTAATATGCATGAAAATTATTGTATTTTTTAAGATTAAGGTGGAGAGAGGAAACTCAGAGTAATGTATCAAATAAGATGAACTTTAAAAATTCTGTATTTTTACCTTCTTTTTTAAAATGATTTTTATTTATTTGAAGGGCAGACATAGGAGAGAGAGAGAGTCAGAAAGACAGAAAACAGAGAGAGGTCTTCCATCTGCTGGTTCACTCCCCAAATGGCTGCAATAGCCCAGATGGGCCAGGCCAGAGCCAGGAGCCAGGAGTTTCATCTGGGTTTCCCACATGGGTGCAGGGGCCCAGGCACTTAGGCCATCTTCTGCTGCTTTCCCAGGTGCATTAGAGGAAGCTAGATTGGAAGTGGAACAGCCAAGACTCGAACTGGTGCCCTTATGGGCAGGCCCTGGTGCCCTGCAGGCCTAGGCTTAATCCTCTACGCCACAGCCCTAGCCTATTTTTACCTTCTAAGAGCAGAAGTAAGGTTAACTCTATAAGAACATGATTACAAGAGTCTTTTTCAGGCATGGCTTATAATTTTGGAATATATTTGTTTATTTTTCATGTAAACATATAACATTTTATTATTTTTTCACTTTTTACATATTATTACTAGCATCAAAAATGGCATCAACATTCATGTTTTTATAGGACTTTATACAGACCTTGCATACCAAGAGCCTAATCTTATATAAACTGTTAGCTTAATATACATTTATAAATTAAACACAAGACATCAGTATAAGAGTATTGCAGTAAAGATTTAGCAAGGACCATGTGCCATAACATTATGTTGACTAGTGGTATATAGCTTTTCTAGCTATTACAGAAGAGAAACATGAAAGTGGTAGATAAGACCAAGGCAAATAATTTCACTCTTAGCCTAGTGCTACAACTGTAACTAGACATCGTTCCTCTCCACCCCCTACCGCATAAGCATTCATCAAGTACTAAACTGGATGCTTTTATTTATAGTTTTCATTAATTCTGTAAAACGGCACACCGAATCAGGTATTGCCAGCTCCATTTTCGAGATGACAAAACTAAGAATTAAATACCTAAATAAGGATTACCCAAGTTGATTGGTGTTGGAATCAGAGATTGAGCCTCAGTGCTGCAATGGTTTTTTATTTGGCATATTCAACTAGCATCTACAATGCACTGAGTAATTTTTCTGATGAAAAAATGTAGTTTACTGCCCTTTTATAGCTAAATCCTTCATCAGATCTCATATACATTTCATTATTTTTCATACTGTTTATGAACAAAACAATGAGAATCATGAATCACACAACTGATGGCCCCAGGAAACATATGTTTTATCATAAGTTTATCAACATATCAACGTATGTTGAAACAGTAGCCTTGTCCCTCCAGAACCTTTTCATAACAAGAATACTGGTCAGGTGGACTTTTTGTTCCCCTAGGATACTAAGATGCCCTTATTCTTCATACACATCTTCTGCAATAAGGTTCATGCTTTTTCTCTATGATTTGATCTGGTAAGCTGTGAAATAGAGACTATAGTAACACTTTCTGTGTATATTTCATAGCTTGTGTGATAGCATTTTTGTTTAGTGGTGCTAACATCATTTACATTTAAAATTCCTTAAGAGGAGACATCTGTACACAATGTAGCTATAGTGTGACTTACAATAACTTTGTGTTTTTGTTATCTCAGCAAGAGATCACTTGCAAGGAGACAATGCACCATTTGTAATTGCTAGTAAAATACTGCAGTTTTACAGGTCTAGCATATGTATAGTATGGTGGAGGTAGACTTATGAAATATTTTTGTAGAAATTTCAAGATTTTTTCTTTTCTGAGATATTCTATTTGCTTAAAAAGAAAATATGTGTATATCTTTTTATTCTAAGATTTCATGATTTACTAACTACAAAATTAAAATTAGGGAAAAAAGATTAGCTCACAGTGCAGCTAAGAAATTGTTAATTAGGCTGGTAATCATAGCTAGAGGGTTTGTTGCTATTTGATTATGGAGTAACAGTTTTCTAGCCCTGAATTTAATTGCCTTCAAAAGTGTCTTATTCTTAAAGACCATATATTTTAAGTTCCAAGATACAGTTTTTAGAGGAAGTACACATTCTCCATCACATGTAATTTTTGCAGGTTGGTTTTTATAGCTCTTAATTTTATTCCATTTCAATCCATTTTTCTTATTTTTCTGTGTGAGTGAGTCATCTTGCTAAGCTCTGCAGAGTATAATGGAATATATTCAGCACCTAATAAGCTGGCAGATATATTTCCATTTGAATGTGGATGCTGTGGAAAATTTAACTGAATTAGATTCTAATGCTTCACTTACTTTTAAGTAGTCCATGCTGGAAGATTAATGAAGGAATTTTTTTTACCTCATTGTACAGTTTTAGAAATGTATCTATCTGATGCTTTGAAAGGATAGATTATAACAGGTGCAAGACTGTGATTTAAATACAGAAGCATAATGAAGAACTAAGTATTATAGCCAATTAAGAAAGTGTTAAATGTCATAGCCATCCTTTGTTGTTTTACTATTCATTATGGAAAGAGGGTATCAAATTATTTGCTTACTAATGTCAGTTATTTTGAATGTTGAACAGAGTCAGATTTTCTCTGGGTACCATATATTTATTTGCCCTTAAAAATGAAGGGATAATTTGCAGAATGTTAGACATTGATAGCTGATCTGGCAAAGGTAGAATAAAATGATACAGTGTTCATACTTCATTCTGTAATGGAATTGAGGATATATTATGTATTTGCTTATAGTAATTAAAACTAAATTTTAAAGGAAAAGTACATGAGACATAGTTTATATTTGACTTATTTTGGGTGATTTAATTGATATAAGGAAAGTGGTGATTTAATACAAAGCTCTCTCTATATATTCACACTTATTTAAGTGCTTCAAATGAAGGTTTTCAAACATATACTTAAAGGTGGTAGTATAATAGCCATAATGTAATGCCAACAATTTCAAAATTTATTAATATGAATGCTTCTATCCTCCCACTATTTTGGAGATAGGGATGGGAGTGGACTCAAATATTTCAAAGCAAATCCCAAATGGCATATAATTTCTTGTGTAAGTACTTTAACAAGCGTTTTTTTATATATAAAGACCAATTTAAAAATGAACCTTTCCTTTATCTTTTCTTCTTTAGGAATATTTAAGCTTAAAGATGACAGTCAGGAGGAGAAAATATCCTAGCCATAGCAAGAGTACTTAAAAAAAATCAGCTCTTCTTATAAATTTATTATGTGCAGTATTTTATTACTTACGAATTGTCTAGTTTTAAAAGTACAATGAAAAATATGATTTGGAGGTGGGGAGCTAGATGGAGAAGGGCCATGTTCAGTTTTTGAATTGTGGACACCTACAATGACCTGATGCAAGGAAAATGCTCTGAGACATCATCAGCTGGAAAACATCTTTACCACATTCTGTAATCAGTGTCAGCCACCAACATCTCCAGCAGTGCTGCAAGCAGTCAGTCCCCAGCTCTGTTATAAATCATTAAGTAGTCACACTATAGTGGTTTAATGCCAAATAGCTGACAAATATGCCCTGGTATTTCACTTGAGCATTCAGACCAGGGTGTCAACTTAAGTTGAAGGATGCTGACTGAAAGGCAGGTTGTGGTTGCCAGGAAAGTGAAATTGAGGTGTTATTCATTTACCAGTATGGTAAATTGAGGTGTTATAACATTTACCAGTATGGATCTGAATATGCAAAAACACTTGGAAAAGTAGAGGTGGGCTTCAGTGGTATTGGAACTGGTATGACATAGTAAGTGGCTGTGCCCCCGTCTCCTCTCTGCTACCTGTAGATCCTGGGTTCTTGTCAGTCAAAAGAGGAACTATGAAGTGAGAGTAGTTTTTCCCATGGACAAAGAATAGTTGACTTCATGGTGTGATTTCTTGCAACTTGTCTAATATTCTTGCATTTTACTTATATAGCAAGGAAGGGTTTCTTCTTAGACACATAGATTATAAAGAGTGGAAGTCAGTAAGCTCGTTTTGTTCAGTAGTTGTGTTCTACAGTAAGTAAAGATAGATTTGCCCAAAAGGAATTTTTTTTCTTCCACAAGAAAAGCACAATATGAAAGGGCCTCCCTAAGCAACCTATTTATAGCTATTCTCATGATGAATTGTAGAAAATTGAAGATTAATTCCATTGAAATCAAAAATGTACTACAGTCTGTAGATTATCACTTAGGATAAACACTACTGATTACCATTCAATTATGTGTATAAATATTTACAGCATCCTGTGTAATGAATTCACAAAAATAAATAATAATTATTGTAATAGAGACCAATATTTATGTTTTTCCAATCCCAAAAGGAGTTATTTTCCAACTCCCAATACTACTATATAATTTACTAAGGATGGGAAATATTTGAGATGTGATGTTAGTCACAAATTTGATTTAGATATCTTAGAAGATATTCTCCAATATTGTCCTAAGGGAAAATGTACTGAATTATATCTTAATTGTTTATCGTTACTATTTTAGTCTTTTGTCTATTACAGTGGTTCAGTTCTGCCTTCATTTTAGATTTTCTTAAACAAAAAAATTCTTTGAAAGTACTGTTGTTATTTGTGGTTCATACCTGCAATATGATGCTGTTTAAGAAGCAGAATGAGATGTTTATGATTTATACTGATAGCTGTTGGAAATTTTCCGTTTGTCAGTTTATTTTGTGGATGATCATATATTAGATCTAGCTAAGAGGAGTTTCAAAGCCCAGGGAATCTAAAAGAACATGTTATTGGTTAATAGTGTGTTTTTAAGAATAGCAGTTGCTGAAAAGAATGCAGCATTGTGTCGCTGCCCCATATCCATCTCTTTGGGGACATGGTGTTCTGCTCCTTCACCATGAAGTTTGTGTGTGGCTTGATCCCATTTTCTGCTTGCTTCCCTTCTTATTCTCACTTCCTGTTTCCCTTTACCATCCCTATTCCTATCTTTTCCTTCAGACTCAAAATGTGATCTGGAGTAAGGTTTGTGGTTGGTGAGTCACATGCCAACTTCCTGTTATTTTTAAACAAAACCCCAAATCCAAAGCAGTGACAACAGCAACAGTGAGGCTATTCCAAGTAGTTGAAAGATTTTCATTGTGGATGAAAAGCTGTTAATGATGACTGTAATTGTCCCTTTCCTCTAAAGTGCCTTCATTGTTGCTAAGAGGATAATTTGCTATAGTTAGTGGAATTGTGCTCTGATACCGCTTTTCTCATTGGTTTGACCTGATCCTTGCTGTCATGTGGGCCTTTGAGTCTGGGTTGAAATGGCCTCCCGTTCACTCTCTTTACTGTCTGCAGAGACCCGAACACAGCACCAGAGAACCAGTGTAGCTAGAACCCGTAGGGTGGTCTGGAGTCCAAGGAAAGTGACACCTTTGTTCATCAGCCAGAGACCATTGGCATATTAACCTGTTTGTGTTTCTCTTTCATCATCTGTCATTTTGAGATAATAATAATAGTGCCTACTGGATAGAATAGAATAGAGTAAGATCTGAAATGAACAAATACCTGTGAAACACTTAGAATGGTGCCAGGTATATGGTCGATGACTAAATGTTCATTGTTATTTTGCATCACCAGGCACATTACTTTTTTATTTTTTATTTTTTGACAGGCAGAGTGGACAGTGAGAGAGAGAGACAGAAAGAAAGGTCTTCCTTTTTCCGTTGGTTCACCCTCCAATGGCCGCTGGCTGGCGTGCTGCAGCTGGCGCACTGCACTGATCCGAAGCCAGGAGCCAGGTGCTTCTCCTGGTCTCCCATGAGGTGCAGGGCCCAAGCACTTGGGCCATCCTCCACTGCACTCACGGGCCATAGCAGAGAGCTGGCCTGGAAGAGGGGCAGCCGGGACAGAATCCGGCGCCCCGACCGGGACTAGAACCCGGTGTGCTGGCGCTGCAAGGTGGAGGATTAGCCTATTGATCCGCAGCGCCTGGTACCAGGCACATTATTGGTAGAGTTGAAACCTGTGTATCTGAGGTCACAATAATGATTGAAATAGAATCTTTGGCATTTACTTATTTAGAATTCCTTAACATTGAGAAATTCATAGTGCTTTAAATTTCTTCTGTGATCCTATTTATCACATTAGTTAACCTATTATTTGATAAAAAGTACCACTGTCAAATGATGGGTGCAGGACAGAGCATTAAGACTGTTATATGAAGCAGGCATTTGGCCTGACAGTTTAGATGCCTGCTAGGTTGCCTGTGTACTGTATCAGAGTTTCTGAATTCAGTGCCTGCCTTCAGCTCCTGATTCCAGCCTCCTGTAATATAGATCTTGGGAAGGCATCAGTGATGGCTCAAGTGATTGGGCTACTGTTACCCTTGTTGGAGACCAGACTGAGTTCTAGGGTCCGACGTTTTCCGGGCCTGGTCCCAGATGTGATGGACATTTGGGGAGTGAACCAGAGGAGCACTTGTGTTCTCTCTCAATCTCTTTCTTTCCCCCTACCTCATTAATTAACTTCCTTCTAATATAAAAAGAATATTTCATATGTGTTTTTGCTATTCAAGTGACATGTAGCATTTACACATTCTTTTTTTTCTCAGTTTTGTTTTATGATAGTGAAATTTATATTTTGCTATTATGAAATAGGTATAAAATAATGCAAGTATATTTTAATGCTATTATTTATCTGTACTTGATTGTATTTAATAATATATTCCTGTAGGGCATTTCTGTGATAGCTAACAGCCTTTTGCAAATGTATTTTTTTTAAAGATTTATTTTACTTATTTGAAAGACAGAGTTAGAGAGAAAGGTCTTCCATTCGCTGGTTCACACCCATGATGGCCACAACGGCTGGAATTGAGCCAATCCGAAGTCAGGAGCCAGGAGCTTCTTCTAGGTATCCCACATGGGTGCTGGGGCCCAAGGACTTGGGCCATCTTCCACTGCTATCCCAGGCCACAGCAGAGATTGGATCAGAAGAAGAGCAGCTGAGATTAGAACTGGCGCCCATATGGGAAGCTGGCGCTTCAGGTCAGGGCTTTAACTCACTGCGTCACAATGCCAGCCCCTTGCAAATGTAATTTAAGTATGCTTATATCATTGCTTTTTTCTGTGAAATATTTACTCCCTGAAGTCTTTCAAGGCATTTTATAATTCGAGTAATTCCAAGAAATCATACTGAAGTTACTGTGTTACATTATTTTTGTAGAAGACTAAGCACTCTATTAACTATACTTAGATACATAAAGTACTTATTCTGCAAGTTTAACACATACTGAATTGCATAACACTAGGTTGGGAACAATGGCAATTAAACATAAAAACTTGTTTTGTAAGGTGCTGCTGACATTTCTGATCATTAGCATTAGGTTTTTCTCTTGAAGGCTGTGGCACATTTATACAGTCTATGCTGAAGCAGTAATTCCTATACATCTAGCTTCATGCTTTTTTTTTTTTTTTTTTTAAGTTTGAGAGGCACATAATGCGCGCACACAGAGATGAGGCAGGGCTGGGGAGGGAATCTTATCTGCTGATTCACTCCCCAAATGCCTGCAGTGTCTGGGGCTGGGCTGGGGCGGGAGCCAGGATCTGGGTACTCAATCTAGATTTACCCTTTTGGGTGGCAGGAATCCAATTGCTTGAGCCATTACCACTGCCCTACAGTTTGCACTGACTGGAAACAGAGTCAAGGGCCAGAGCCCGGGAATGCACCCAGACATTCTGGTGTGGGTCTCTGGTGTCCAATGTGAGGCTGAACACCTGTAACTTTGGATGTGGTTAGTGCTGAAAAATTTTACCGACTTTTCTGCCAATCAATGAGCATTAATATTCAGTAATTTACAATTACTGTAACTAATATTTACAATTACTGTAATTAAGTAATTAATATTCAGTAATTTTACCTTGCAGTGGAAACTACCTGTAGATGCATAGTGTATTTGCTTGGGCAATCAAGTAATAACACTCTCGGATTTTCTTTCAAGTTGTTATTTTCATTGTACTTTGTATTTTTAACCAGATGTAGTTTCCTTTCCTGGGACCTTTCCCAATAGCTCAGAATTATCTTCATTAAATTTGTTGCAAAACAGATTTACTATGTGACATATACATGTAATAATTGCTGCAAATAGGCACTGAGGAGCCATGAGGCATGAGTTAGAAAACTTTCAGGTTAGTAATTGATTGCTGGGTATAAGCTTCTAAATTAGAGAATTGCAAGAGGTTTTATAGCTATTGTCCACTCTACCTCACCCGCAGCCTTATCCCTGAAGCCTTAGCTAAATACATACAGAGCAGTGAGATCTTATGTAAAATCCCAGTATTATAGCACATTTTAGTAAGCCCTTCATATGGGAGTTCTACATTTTCACATGATATATTTAAATATAGATCTTACACATATTTTCCTATATTGGGTTTATTTTGTAATCATTTCTGTTCATGCACATCAAATGTGTATCTGTCCCATGGTACATTTTTCTGGGCATTGAGTTAGTGTTTTTTTTTTTTTTTTCTTCTTCTGGATATTAGTGTGCTGTTATTTGGGATTACACAGGGAAGCACTTTAAGTAATCAGAATATTTACAAGCAAATTACAAGTTAATTAAAATTGTTGATTACAAGAAAGTTTGAGATTTACACAGTGAAATAAATTGAAAATAGGGCAGTGGTAGAATAAACTGACTTTACTTAAGAAAATGTCTCCTTGTTTTCAGATGAATCTGAATGGCAGAAATCACAGATCTTTTGCCAAACTAGGATTTTATAATAGTTGTTTTCTTTATAGCAAGTTTTAAAAATCTGTGTTATAGAACAGGCAGCTCTAAATTCTGATCACATGCAGTGTTATTTTGTAACAAAGCCTAGAACAAAAACTGAACCCATTTGGATCTGGGAAAATGTGTGCTGATGTGTGTATGTAGGAGTTAGCAGAGGTAATGTTCTTAACCAGAAGAATGTCTGTATACTTCAGGCAGAGGTTAGAAAAGCCCAAGGCTTGTTGAGCTAGTGTTTCCTTGCCTGCTGCAAGTTAAATTAAAAGCAAACTCAATCCATTAGTGCATCCTATATACATTTTAAATAATTTAAATTTTACTATAACATAGTAATAGGAATTCATTTGATTATTTATCAAAATATTACAGTATATCAGAATAGATAAATGGGTTCTATACTGTATACTGGAAAACCGCTTGTTAAAAACCATTTTGATGATTAATATATTCTGTAGTTAGAAAAATTTTATTTTACTTTTCTATATTGATACTTGTATGATAATTGATCTTAAGGTAGAAGAAGTTCTTTCTAATACATTAATTTATACATGTTTCTATGAAGAGTTTTTGTTTAACTCTGATGAAAAAGTGTTACCTCGTGTAGATTTGCAACATAGTTGGGTAAAAAAAGGCTGAAATTTGTTTCTTCGAAATACTTCATTTCCCTTCAAAACAGACTACTCAAAGTACTGGAAGAGTTTTCGTTATTTGATGTTAAGTAACTGTTTGATTAATTTATTACTTCAGTTTTTAACTGCTTTTCACATCCTAACCTACTTCAGTTTAGAGATCACAGCTTCTAGGTGTTTGGTGTATCTGTCAATTGATTTAGAAATAACCTTTGTGTAACTAAGTAGTCATAACATATCCCTTAGTTACCCAAGGAAGGTATATTTAGACCTGTTTAGTAAGCAGGGGTGGTACTGTTTAACCAAGTAAGCAAATATAAGTATGAAATAGTTTGCCTTTAAACCCACTTGGCAGCAGAAAGAGCCAAATGGAAAACTAGCTGACCACTCTTACCCTATTTGTCTTACACAGTAGTTAAGCCAAATGCCGCTCAGACATTGATTTATTAAGTTAAAGGAAACGTTTTTCTTTCCTAAAATCATCATGTAAAATAATGAATACAAGAATACGTTATGAAACTGTGATAGAATCTTTGTCCCTTCAAGGGACAAAAACTGGAGAAACCATACATTGCATTAGCAAGAGAAACTAGGGAGATAATAGAAATAGGATTTCCCCAATCCCTTGCCTACAACCTCCAGTAATTTGAAGTGTGAAAGAGAAAGTACAAACTTTGAAAATCCAAAACAAGTGAAAAAATGTGCTTTTCTACACGCACTTTTTCATTTTTAGAGGACGTCTCATGCCCATAAACCCTGCTGGATCTGTATCCCAGGCAGTTAGGCAGAGTGCATTCATCTTTAATAAATACATTTACAGTTTGAAGGTGTTTGTCTTTAGTAGAGGAAAAAATTGGAAGCAGCCTAGGTTTCCTTTGGTTTGTTATCTCTTTGCTACATGGGTTGCAGTTCATTTTTTGTTATCCTTAGTATGTCATCCTACTTCATTTTATGTTTTGCTTTAGCATTCCTAGTTAGTACTATTTTATCTTATCATTCCATATTGATCAGGGTGTGCCCTGGTCACATTTCTTTCAAGGAGTGGTTCTCACCTGGAAGGCAGTGAGACCATCCTTCCAGTGTCATAATCAGAAGATGGGAAGAATGGCTTGATCCCACCTCTGGACTCTTCTGTAAGGTAGCATCAGATTTTTTGTTTGGACAGAAGTTTCTCCCGTACGTTTTCCTGAAATCTCCTTCCCTTACGCACTGAAATCATCTTTACCAAGTTGATTCTGGAAAATGGTTTTGTGCAAACTCTAGCTTTAGATGCTCAGATGAGCACTTTTTTTTTTTTTTTTTTTTTTTTTTGGACAGGCAGAGTTAGACAGTGATAGAGAAAGACAGAGAGAAAGGTCTTCCTTCCGTTGGTTCACCCCCAAATGGCCGCTACGGCCGGCACACTGAGCCAATCAGAAGCCAGGAGCCAGGTGCTTCCTCCTGGTCTCCCATATGGGTGCAGGGCCCAAGCACTTGGGCCATCCTCCACTGCCTTCCCGGGACAGAGCAGAGAGCTGGCCTGGAAGAGGAGCAACCGGGACAGAATCCGGTGCCCCGACCTGGACTAGCACCCGGGGTGCCAGCACCTCAGGTGGAGGATTAGCCTAGTGAGCCGCGGCACCGGCCGAGCACCATTTTTATAGGTTGTCTCAACTACTGCAATGTTAATAGTAAATCTCTTACACTTGAGTTCTTATAGTGCCTACGAAACCCTCTGGAATTTTATGTAATTGTAAGTGTATATTTTTCTGGGAAATGAGTCCATAGCATACAGAGGTATCTGTGCTGTGACCCTCCACAGTTTAAAAGCCCTTTCTATGTGCACTGTGCAGAACCAGAGAGAACTCCGAAAACAGAAAAAAATCCAAAAACTCTGCTTATAGTGAGTTAGTGGTTCATGAGGAGGGAATGCATATTATTCTAGGTGAGCTGGCCTAAAGGATCCAGTTTAATGAGATCAACAAAGATTTGTTATTCCCACATGGAAAAAGTGCTATGGAGCTAATTCCCAAGTGGATGCTCTTGAGTTGTTTTTGTCAGAATCCTCCAGGCAGCTCCATATTATATTGATGCTGAGGCAAGACATGAATGTTTTCAGAATGTAGACATGCCATGATATACTTCAGGGTCCTTTACCTTGAAAACTGTGTTGCTGCCATGTTGGAAAAATAACACCTAACAAAAAAATGGATTTCGAGAGTGTACCTTTGATCTGTAAGAGAATTTGTGATTTCATCTTCAATGACTTCGAATTCTCCTGTATAATGGAAATTGAGGAAGTCTATATTGTACTCATAGTACCTAAATAAATTCATATCATTAAAGGGAGTTTTAGATTTATTACATACTTTTTTAAATGATTTATTTATTTATTTGAAAGAGTTTCACACACAGAGAGAAGGAGAGGCAGAGGCCTGGGGGAGGTCTTCCATCCACTGGTTTACTCCCCAGTTGGCTGCAACGGCCAGAGCTGCACCAATCTGAAGCCAGGAGCCAGGAGCTTCTTCTGGGTCTCTAATGCTTTCCCAGGCCATAGCAGAGAGGTGGATTGGAAGTGGGGCAGCCAGGACATGAACTGGCGCCCATATGGGATGCCAACACTGCTGGCGGGGGCTTAACCTGCTATGCCACAGCGCCAGTCCTGATTTATTACATACTAAATTTATTATTTAGATTCATTGCGAATTTGACTTTGCTAACTGGGTAATGAAGTGACAAGCATTTTATGTAAATTTTAAGTTATCCATACCTGAATTACTTATTGTTATTATTTTTATTTTAAAGGCAGACTGAGAAAGCAAGTGAATGCTAGTGCTCTCTCCTACTACTGGTTCACTCAGATGCCTGCAGAAACCTGGGCTTGGGTCAGAACCAGAAGGTAGAAACTCAGTTCAGCTGTCCCACATGAGTTACAGGAACCCAAATATATAGAGCTGTTGCTGCTTTTGTAGGGTTACAATTAGCAGGAACCTGGAGTTAGGAGCCAGAGCTGGGGATTGAACCCAGGCACTCCAAAGTAGAATGTGGATTCATTGAAAGTCGGAGCTACACACACACAGAGGGAGGGAGGGAGGGAGCGAGAGGGAGGGAGGGAGGGAGCGAGAGCGAGAGCGAGAGCAAGAGCAAGCAAGAGCGCTGCAGTGGCTAGGGCTGGGCCAGCCAGGAGCCAGGAGCTTTTCTCTGGATCTCCCATATGGATGCAGGGATCTGATCATACTCATAACAGAGGATGGCATCCTTCCCAAGCGCACCAGCAGGGAGCTTGATTGGAAGTGAGGAGCCAGGTCTCAAACTGGGGCCCACATGGGATGCCTGCATCATAGATGGTGGCTGAACCCAGTGTGCCTCAATGCCAGCCCCTAGGGTATGGAATCTTAACCACTAGGCTAAATGCCTGCTCCCCATATTTGAGTAATTACAAATCATTAAGAACTCCATATATTTAGTGTATAATAAAAGTTCATAGTGGTTATTTTTAAGGAAAGTCATTATTTGGGAGGGATGATAGAGGTCAAATGCAGCAGATTGTGTTTATAGGAAATTTTTCTCAGGGGAGTTACTACCAATCATTATACTTTCTATCAATATATCAGGGAAGTAAAAAAGTTTTAAAGCACTGTTCATATATAAAGTAGTCCTTTGTCCCTAAGTAAGGTTTTGTTCATGAGTTTAAGTCTGACTAAAGAGTCACAGGAAAATAATAGAAAATGAAAGGTATACTGTTTGAAAATAATCCCAATTAAATTCAAATTGATTTTTAGAAGTCACATTTTCAAAATGTCACCTTACATTGTCAATGTAAAACCATAAATCTTCTGGTATGAGTACAATGACAGGACAATAGAACCTCATGTCTTAGTCGAAGGAAACTAAATGACAAGCAGTTGCAGTCAGGGTGTTTAACATCCTTTCAGGCAGGATGATGCAGCGTGAGCATGACAGAGTCAGACACCAGCGCAGCCCGTTTCAGTGTCCACTGGCACATGCGGGTTTTATTTTCTAACTTTGATTTTCAGACTTTGAAATCTAAATTGTCAAGAACATGTTTGCTTCATCAAAAAGACATTGTTTTGTATTTCTTTGGAGAGTTCTAACTTTGTAAATTTATGCTGTCAGGAAATTTTAATTCTAAACTTTGTACTATAAGGTAGACAGTGGTTCTGAGCTGGACAGTTGTTTATCTGAGTGTCACATAGGTTATTCCTTAACATGGGTGACCTTGTAGAGTTTATTTAGATCATTGTTGTTTACTCTAAAGCCTGAAAAGAAGATCAAGTCACTATGGTGTGATATTCAGAATTTATTTGTATTTTTTATATAGTTACAAAATAGGTTTTACATCTCTAGTGGAAATCTCAGAGAACTCTTTCTGTTTGGTAGCAGTAGTTATTGGTTTTTTGTTTTTTTCAAAAGGCAGAATTGCAGAGAGGGAGAGAGAGAGAGATCTTCCATATGCTGCTGGTTCACTCCTCAAATGGCTGCAAGAACAAGGGCTGGGTCAGGCTAAAGCCAGGAGCCTTGAACTGCATCTGTGTCCCCGCTGTGGGTGGCAGGAGTCTAAGCACTTGGGCCATCTTCCGCTGCTTTTTCAGGTGCCTTAGCAGGGAAATAGATTGTAAATGCAGAAGCCTGGACTTGAGCCAGTGCTCAAATGGGATGCCAGTGCCACAGGTAGTGGCTTATCCCCCACAGACACAAATCTAGCTCCAAACATTGGTTCTGAGGTATGATTTGAAAGTTTACTGCAATTTATATTTTTAATTAAAAAAGGTTTATTTTATTTCTTTGAAAGGCAGAGTTATAGAGAGAGAGGGAGAGAAAGGTCTTCCATCTGCTGGTTCACTCCCTAATAGCTGCAATGGCTGGAGCTGGAACGATCAGGAGCCAGGAGTTTCTTCCAGGTCTCCCATGCGGGTGCAGAGATCCGTGGACTTGGGCCATCTTCTACTCCTTCACCAGGCCATAGCAGAGAGCTGGATCTTAAGTGGAAGAACTAGAACTTGAACTGGCACCCATATGGGATGCTGGCACTGCAGGCTGCAGCTTAACACACTATGCCACAGCGTTGGCTGTCTCATAAACTCTTTAGTTCTATGATTTAAAAAAAAAAAAAAAAGTCACCCTCTTTTTTTCCTAACAGCTGTTTTCTTTTGCATAAAGTATACTATGTTAAAATTTTCCTAGATTTCAATTAAATCAAATCATACTATTTCTGGATAACCAATGATGAACTGTATTAATGAGAGTATTCTACCTTTTCCATATAGTGGGTAATTCTACCCTCAACTAATGAGGAATAATTTTTTTACATTTTAGTCTTGTAAATTATAATTAGTGATTATTTATGAGATAAAAAGTGAGGTTATGATTTATCAATACAACATGGAATAATTAAACTAGTTAATGTATCTGTCGCCTGAAATACTTAATTTGTGTGTGTGGGGGTGGAGAGAACATTTGAAATTTACTCTCAGCTGTTTTGAAGAATACAAAATTTTATTTTTAACTCTATTCCTCAACAATGCAATAAATCACAAACTGCACATATATTCCTCTTCTCATAAGATCACTTTATTTTCTTTATAGTGAATCAAGTCACATCATAATAGATCTACTCTTTCAAATTTTAAATGTGTTGCTTGCTTTTTTAGTGATGTGGGTGTATGTACAATCTGGGAACTACATGATAGAATTTCTTCAAAACATTAATGTTTATCTTTTGGTTCACAACCCAAAGACTAATAGCACCATGTCTAGAATTCTTGTCATGGACTGTGTTAGTAAAACAGTAATAAAAGTGATAGAGTAGTTCACTATTTTATATCCTGTGGCTGGTTATGGTCATCTGGCTAAAGTCTATCCCATATTAATCCCTTGAGTCAACAGTCAGGAATATTCAATGATGTACTTGAAAATTTTTTTTACATGTGGTATTTAGAATGTTTATAGTGTCAAAGGATCTTTTGTAGTGCTCTTCCCCTTGAGTAGTTCAAGAGATATTTTTAAAAATATTTTTCAAAGAACACAGTGTTTGAATACTTTTAGAAAATAAAAATCTAGTAGAGTACTTTGGAACAAAAACATTCACTTCTAGAAAAAAATCATAACACTGAAGTGATATATTAGTCAAATAATGTATGAAAAATTCAGGGAAAGAGAGTATGTTCATTTTTAATTGACAAAGGGAACTTTTTCTTTTTCATGAACAAGAGAAAATATTCAGTGGTCCCTTTAGGAACTACACCTTTCTCTATAATTGTGTTTTTCACATTTTATGTTCAAATGTAAATGACTGAACAGATCACATAACCTGTTCATATTTTTCATAGAATGTATTAAGGCTGTTTCTATGGCAACAACTTTTAATTGGCAAATATTCTGTTGATATTCTCAGGCCTGTTTTTCTTAGGTGCTTTGAGTTGTTGGGAATATATCACAAAGTGAAAGTTAGAGTTTGCATTATCCTTTAGAATTGAAGATGTTCACAGTCAAGGATTTATTTTACTAAATAATTTAGCGTTAGTATGTTTGTGTAGTAGGTTGCTGTGGACATGGTACATCTATCCCAACACTGTGTTCTGTGTCAAATTGGTACAGCCACTTCTGGCTTGCAAACTAAGAATAGCAACTTGCCTTATTTCACTCAAGTAAAGAAAGCAACTGCCTTACCTGGCAGGAAAAACAGAGTTTGAAAAAAAAAAAATTAGATCCTTTTAAGTGATGTTTTAGATGTTTGATAGGTGTATTTATGATTTTTAGTTCCATATGGTCCTGACTTTTATAGTATAAATTGATTTATTAGAAACAACCATTGCTTGCCGCTTTCTTCTCATAAATTGTATCTCTTGAATCTCTGCGGTTCAGAATGTTGAAGCAGGTATTTGGTAAGTTGGATTCGGCTACTGCAGTGTTATAAAAATAGATTAGGTAAACAGACACAGCAGGCCAATGCAGCTTGGATTTTGAATGCTTCTGAGACCCAGTAGAACTTTAATAGTCATCCATGGTTCTAGGGAGGAAGAGGTATGAAACCCTAAAGTGATTTTAATATTATATAATGAAAGAAGAACTAGCTTATAGCAAAGAATCAGGTGTAATATCTTTTATAATTATTTTGGAGTGCTTTATCTGAAGCCTTCACATTTTAAGCTATTCCAGTCAGTGGAGTTTTTTTTTTTTCTTTGCTATTTTTGTATCACTGCAGTAGCATAACCCTGCACCAAGCACAAGACAGCATTGCAGTTGGTACTGAATCTAAAACTGTTATTAAATGAAAGCTTACAAAGCAAATCCTTGGAAAGAAGTAAATTGTCCACCTTGAAGACTTGCAATATTGAAATTAAAACTGTCTTCTAAAAATTAAAATGTGAAAGAAATGAAGCTGTTTATTTCCTCCCTCAGAAGTCATGAATTTATTTAGTCAAGAATCAGAATATGTTCAGTCAATTTAATTATTCCCCACTGTTGCAGATGTCCTGTAAAAATACTCCTTCCTCGTATATAATCTTTGTCTCTTAAAACTGTCCTTAATTGTGTTTTTGGATTTTCCTTCCTTTGTCACAACCCATAGAAAGCTTTTATGGCTGAATAATTCAACCTTACCTAGGTAAATTACCATTAGACCTATCTCATCAGCCTGTTTCCTGAGCAATTGCAAAATCATTATTTTATAATTATGTGTAGGAAATTAAGTATATATTTAAGTATTTGTGTCTGTTTACTTAATGGTTTGTGAATGGATTTGACTGTATCTGTTTATTTCTAGCAGTCTAAGAAAAAAAATGAGAGGGCAGTATTAAATTAAACAAAAAGCGGTAAATCAGGTTACCAAGACAATTTAATGAATGAGTGAGGAAAGTGAAAATAAAAATAAAGAGGTCGGATGGCCTACAGTTCCCTGTAGAAAAATCTGTTCTCAGAGTTATAAGGCCTGAGCATTATTTTGTGGGCCAATAGGATTTTACTAGATCATCCATGTTCTTGTAGTTTAGATTTCTGGTTTTTAATGTTCAGGAATAACCCCAAAGACTTATGACACAGAATTAACTGTGTTGGTGCTTGGGAGTTTCAGTTGTGTACTTGTTGTGAGCTTGGTGGCTCTCTGGGGAGGGCACCCAAGTGGTCACCTATCCCTGTATGATGACTGTTTTCAGGGACTGGGAGTGTCCATCCAGTGAGCCATTTTAAGGCCTGCAGAATCATTTGGTCTGGCCCTGCTGAAGTAACCACAAGCAGAACTAGAAATTCAGTAGATCTTTAGGGGGCTTATTTTTTAAGTTGATACTTTTGTATGGCCCGCAAATGATGTTATAAATATCCAAATGGTCCTTGACAGAAAAATGTACCCTACCCCTGATTTACATATACAACAATTTTGATGAAGTGGAGAGAATTTATAAAGATCTGAGGAACATATAGTACTAAATATCAAGGCTCTTTTCATACAAGTGCCGTACAAACAGGACTTGAAAAATGAAGAGAATCTCGCAAAGGTTAGTTGTTAAGATTTTACATCTTCTGCCTTTATGATCCTAGCAGTCCCAGTCTCACAGTTGAGTAGAACAATATATGTCTCTCTCCTCTTTGTCCTCAAGTCTTGTGATAAAAGAAGCTGTTTTGGTCCTGGGTGCATCAGATTCCCAGTTCCTACCCCTACCTCACTATGATTCTGGTTCAGAGACTGAGCACTTGAAATTGAGAGCTGCGGATCTGGAAGCTTTGTTGGTGGTATTCAGTAAATACCTGTGGAAGACACCTGGTAGCCCATATGTATGTTATTTCCACAGGTATGCAGGTATATGAACTGATTTATGTTTATCCCATGCAATGAACTGTGCTCAAAAATACTGGCAAAGGAGCTTACATCGCCTTATCAGGTAGATAGTAATTCCCATTTTAATGATGAGAAAAGTGAGGTCCAGAGGCTTAAGTGATGTATATAAGGCCACAGGGCAGGTAATTGGCAGAACAGGTATGTGAACCTGAATGATCTTTTGTTGGTTTTTAGTCCCACTAGTAAGCCTAAACATCTATAAAGTTTTAGAGGAAATTTGCAACATAATATTACATATAAAGGTACTTTCTCTTGAAAAATTAAAACCTTGCCTGAAATGAATAGTGATGGCTCTAAGCTTAAGACATACAGACTTCATAACAATGAAGTAGGTTATGTAACTGCATAAGCTGTTTTCACAAATTTTTGACATTACCATTCAAATTCCTGACCTTGTTCCTGCATTTCTATTTCTTCTTCCAGGTCCTCATATCTATAGATTTTCTTCCTTTTGACCTTGTGATTTGCAAACCTGGTTCATGCAACTTTCTTAAAATATCACATGGGAACAATAACATTTCCTGCAGCTCCAGAAGCTTTTGGGCTGAAGGCTGACAGCATTTGGGGACTTGGTTCTGCATACTTCCTTACTCTGCATTAAGCTCCTGCCTACATGGTTTTGTTTTTACAAAATAAAATAAAAAACATATGCCAGGCATTATTGCAGTATTTCCTATAGAAAACATTTTGGCACAGTTCAGGATGAAAAACAGAGTATACATGAGAGGTGAAAAAGCAGATTTGATCAGCAAAGTGCTGACATCCTAATTGGAAGCAGTGAGAAGTAGCATACAATTGCCTGGGGCTTGCTGAATCTGTTTGTCCCCTACCCACCCCCACCTCACAGGGATAACAGGGAAGCACATTTGGAAAATTCTGATGAATTCATTCCAGTTCCATTTTGGTGGGAAAGGCTGAGTTTGCAAGGAATTGGTAAGGAAGTATATGTACTCTCTATCTCTTTTCATCTGCATGAATTGCAAACTGTCTTTAAGTTTCTTTTGCCAAAACATATAAGCAGCTTAATTTTGTCTTTAAAAAATTATAGAAAAACAGTTGATTTCTACATAACAAATAGTGTCTAATAAAGATGCCTTTTCCCTTTATATAGTGGAATATAAATAGAAATCCCAGCAAGAGATACGTGAAGATGGACTTTATTATTTGGTAATATATAATCCCCTGCTTAGGTTATTAATATGTATTTTACATCATATTAGTATGTAATGCTTTTAATAAAATTTAAAGGCTTCTTTCTGACATAGAAACTGAGAATGACAGCAATATATAACTCACTGGAGCAGTGTTAATGGGAACAGAGTTCAACAAATTGAGCCTTTTGTACATATTTACATTTCATGGGCTATTTCAAAACTCAGATGCTTTTGAAAACCTTCCTACTTCTCCTACTTCTGCCTTTTTGAATAAACAGCTACTCCAGAATTTCTACTTTTGTTAAGCTACAACAAAAAGTAGAAAACCTCCCTCATGTTCATCTTTAGCTTTTCAGTAATAAATGTCTACTTGAACATTTCTTTTTTATCCCTTTCTATTTTTCTCCTCTTTGACAAAATGATGTAATAGTCTTATTTGGGTATGCTATGATTTTAGGGTAGGAAAAATACACAGGAAGAGAGAATACATGTGACAAAAGCTGCCTGTCAGAGTGTTCCATTGTTCTTCCGTTCCCTCATGTTCCTCTAAAAGGTAACTCCTCGCACTATTCTTACCATTTTTTCTTTCCTTCTTTCTTTTTTTCTTTTTTTTTTTTTTTTGGCAGTAGTGTCAGATAAGCCTCATATAATATGCAAAAATATTCCAGAGAATTCTGAGTAGAAATCTTAAGGTCCCTTTTTTATGTTTTTAACAAGAAACATTTCAGTACAGATGGCCTGTTGTGTTTTCCAGCATATTAAGGCAGTGTACAATTTGTTGCCTCACATCCTAAGTTTCTAGAGATATTTATCTCCCTCTAAAATACCTCGTAAAGAGACCCCCAAATCTCTTGCCTACATGCCATCTGAAGGAAACAGAATTCCTTTGCATAAACATCTCCGTCCTCCTAGCCAGCCCTCATGACATCTGGAATTTCTCCCTCAAATCCTGTGTATCTGTTCTGGAAAATTCTGAGTTACTGGGCAGTGTAATGCCAACAGAATGGATGGAGAAGGAGCTTGCAGCCATTTAATGGCTTTGAAATCTGTAATGTAAGTTAGAACCCTAATTGCCTTATACCTATAATTGTCTTAGAGAATTTTTGATATCCATGACTTAAATTTCAGAATATTCTTACATTTTTATTTACCTACTTGTGTATTTATTATGCTTACTTAAAAGGCAGAGACAGAGACAAAAAGAGGGCAGCATATCAGATTGAGAGTTCCCATCCCCTGGTTTACTCCAGACATACTCATGGTGGCAGTGATTGTGCAGACATGTAGACCAGGATTGGGAACTCAATCCATGTCTCCCATGTGGGTGGCAAATGTCCAACTACTTGAGCTGTAACGGATACATCCTGCCAGGGTCTGCACTAGCAGGAAGCTGGAATTGGGAGCAGAGCTGGGATTTGAACCCAAGCACTCCAATGTGGAGTACAGGTATCCCAATCAGTATCTTAATTTCTGTACCAAATGCCCTCCTCAGAATAGTTTTAATGGGCCTGGTAGTTCTAGGCCTTTCATTATCTGAGATATGAGCCTCCCACAGAATGGCAGCAAAAATCAAGAGATCTCAAACCATGTTGAGCCACTGGCTTACTTCTTGAGAGAAAGAGTAGAAGGTGAAATACAAATTCTCTCAGGACTGAGAGAGTGTCTTTCGACCTTCTTTTTCTCTCTTTTTGAGTGTTCTTCTGAGGACGTCAGCATCCACTGATGTCTTCTAGATCTAACTTTCTTTACTAATTAGAATTGTATTTTTTATTTCTTTTTCCATTCTGTATTATTCAGCATAATGATAAGCCAGTAGGAACCTGACATAGTAGGTTGAGGTAAAAAACATAGGATTGCTAGGTTGCCAGTTTATAGCCTTCTTTCCTACAGATAAACTTGGCACAATGAATTTTTAATATTTTATATTTTACTGGTTTGTTGTAGACATTATTTTCTTAAGAATCATTTCTTGTTCATAGCCCTTAAAGGTATTACCACTTTAGTAGGAGGTAAGAAACTGTTTTATCGCAAACATTTATTTATTTCAAAGTCTGAGTGACACATACCGAGAGAGATATCTTCCACTTCCGAAATGGTTATAATGACCGGGACTGGTCCAGGCCAGAGGTAGGACCCCGGAACTCCATCCAGGTCTGCCTTGTAGGTGTCAAGAGCCAGGTGCTGGGACAGTTATCCTCCACTTTCCTAGGCACATTTGCAGGGAGCTAGATTGTAAGCAGAGCAGTGGGAACTTGAACCAGCACTCAATATGAGATATGGGCCTTGCAAGCATTAGATTAACCCAATGCATCACAACGCCAGCCCCACAAGAAATTATTTTAAATAATTTTTTTCTGTGAACTCAACTGAAAAAGCATCAGATTTCTTGAACTTTTAAAGCGGTTACTTCGAGCATTCAGTGTATTATGAATCTGATTTTCTCTTTGACATTATTTCATTCTACATGGTTCTCTAAAATGAACCTACCATTTTAAAAACTAAGGTTATCAGATTGTCTTTATCCCAAAATGAGATCCACTGAGAGCTACTACTGTCTTTTTTTGTAGTGACACTACTAATATGAACCAAGCAAGGGGTAACACAGATAACTTCGTTTGTATGTGTAAGTCAAGGGGCAGATGGTGTGGCACACAGGTTAAGCTACCAATTGGTTTATTTGTATTCTGGCCACTATGCTTCCGATCCAGCTTCCTGCTAACATACCTAGGCGGCAGCAGATAGTGGCCCAAGTACCTGAGTCCCTGCAACCCATGTAGGAGGAGATCAGGAAGGAGTTCCTGGCTCCTGGTTTTGGCCTGACCCAGCCATACCTGTGGTGGCACTTAGGATGTGAATTGTCAGACGTAAAATCTTTTCTCTCTTTGTCTTTCCCTCTTTTTCTGTCAATCTGCATTTTCACTAAATGAATAAATCTTAAAACAAAAAAAGGTAGACTTTGTTCTTTAAAAAAAAAAGAAAAAGTCCTAACTAAATGAATAAGGTATCAAAGTCATAACAATCAACAAAAGTCAATTCATATATCAATTAGTATGAACTCATTGTAAAATATGTACTGTGGTGATAGTTGTAAGAAGTCTAACTGTATTTCTGTCCATGAAAAAAGAGTCTTCTACAGATTATTTTCTAATTGCTGTATTTCAAACACTACTAGCTACTTGAATTTCTACTAGTTTTTTTGGTTCTGAATAAAGCCTGACAGGTTTGTTTGTGCAGTCCATGTGAGTCAGGCAGATGTCTCTGTGACCTTGTATAGATTATGTAACTTCATAGAATCTGAGTCTTCTCTGCAAGGTGAAGGTAACAGTACTCACATCATTCAGTTGTTGAGAGGATTATGCGAGATGCATTCTCCATACCGTTATTCAGCACCCTGTGACCTACCGGGTGCTAGGTGAAAAGAGGCTCCTGTCCTCATGGGTCTCACATCCTCACAGGAGGAATCATTCGATACATAAATTCATAAACAAGCAACATAATTACAGTTATGCCAACTGCTTATAAAGGAAATAAATGGGGCAAGTGTTAAGTGGAGCTGGAAGGACTTTAGATCTAGAGTAGGTGATATCTACTGCTCTCCTGGAAGAGTTAATTTTCTTACCTTGTATTTAACTGTTACATTTGCACATGATTTATTTTTTAAGATTTATTCATTTATCTGAAAGAGTTACAGAGAGGCAGAGGGAGAGAGAGGAAGGGAGGTAGCGAGGGTGGGAGGGGTCTTCCAACAGCTGGTTCACTCCCCAAATGGCCACAGCGGCTAGAGCTGAGCTGATCCAAAGCCAAGAGTCAGGAGCTTCCTCCGGGCTCACATGTGGGTGCAGGGGCCCAAGGACTTGGGCCATCTTCCACTGCTCTCCCAGGCCATAACTGATCCAGCTGGATCAGAACTGGAGCAGCCGGGACTCAAACCTTCGTCCATATGGGATGCCAGCAGTGCAAGCGGTGGCTTTACCCTCTATGCCATAACACCCATCCCAGTTGTTCATAATGCATAAGGCAGAAGTATAGATGAGCAGTTTTTATTCTATGAGAAATACTTTATGTTTTTATAAATTTAACACAACAGACATGCCATTGTTTCAAGGTTCATGGGGTAACTAGGTACATTTTTGTTTCTTAATAAGGTACTGTAAATTGTTTTAAACTTTTTGTTTTGCTTAGGTACAATCCCAACTGGTGTACTGTTTATCAAATGATAATCCTGGTTTTTGTTTAAGACTGTTTTTTTTTTTCTTCTCTGCTATTTTGTTATATAACAAATTTATGGAGGAAGTTTATACGTGGAGTGACCCTGTTAACCCACGTGAACCATTTGGGCAGCTGTTTAACCCAGGGTTGTTAGATACTAAATAGCTACAATAGCAGTCATTATTCTTGAATTTGCTAAATGAGCACACAGTCTTTATCCTTAGGACCTCTTTGCTGCAGTGTCTTTCTAAAACTCAAACAGGCCTATGCAAAGACATTCAGTGAATGGGTTATATTGGCTTCTGTTGTAGATTTCTTAACCAGGTCTTTTAAGGTTTTTTTTTCCATGTGACTCTTGCCTTAACTCTCTGAACTTACTTCCCCGAACAAAATCTTTACCCATCCACATTGATTTAGCCACTGTCTATTCATTGGTCTGAATGTTTGTACCTGGATGGTTTTAGTTACTGCAGTTTTACCAAGTAGGACCTCCTAGCATTTTGGATTCCTGGGAAGCCAACTGTGTTATAGAGCACAGTCTTCAGACTTGTTACCAGACCTGCATTTTAGAAACTGCCACTCGGTGATCCTAGCCAAGTTATTTAGCCTTGCTGAACATTAATTTTCCCATTGGCATAATGTAATTAATGCCATTTAGGTACTCTAACACCGCGCGGTTAATTGAAAATGCTTGTGAAAGTGCTTCACTCCCAGGCACTTTGCTCTGCATTTCGTCCACCATGATACTGCAATGCATTTCATATCACAGATCATCAATTTTCTGAGCTGTTCACTGTATAATGCTGCTGACCCTCTCCCACCTTTTCTTCTGTTTTTTAGTTAGTCAGCAGGTAAGAGACAGAAGTAAATTAAAATTCTCCAAAAGAAAGTTTGGGGATTACCTGTTCCATTTCGTTGAGTCATCTGTTCATTTGTGGGAGTGAAGTATTTTATTTATGAAAAATGAGATACAAGATATGGTCTACATGAATCAACAAATATTTTTACATGGAAGACATGTAGAAATATAGTAAAGAAAAGCAAATAGAGCTACAGCATGATTTTAAGTGTATCACTGGGAAGATAGCAAAATGAGAAATGACAGAAATATACCCACAGATTCATAGTGAGCTTGCAGGACAGTATGAAGAAAAATTATAATAAGGCAGTGCTGTTAAATCTGTGTAATGAGTGTTGTGCATGGCTGAAATACATGGTCTCATCTGTCAGTCTTCCCACCTGTACAAAAACTCAGAGATGAGAACATCCACGTTCCATTCCAAGGTCTACTTGGTCTCAAATGATTGCTAATATGTTTTTAAGTACATATGGTGAAACTATTGATAATTTGCAAAGTTACTTGAATTTATTTAAAGTTTTTGGAGGTCTTTTTTTTTTAGAAAACTTTTATTTAATAAATATAAATTTCGAGAGTACAACTTTTGGAATATAGCGGTTTTTCCCCCCATAACCACCCTCCCACCTGCAAACCATCCCATCTCATTTGCAGGTCTTTTTCTGATAATCTTGTTTATTCTTTCCTTAAAATAACCATATTGACAAATACATTTTAAGTCTTTTCATGCTGTATTATGTGGGTTTCCAGTACTTTCACCAATTCCCTCATATGGACAGGAACCTGTCTGTCCTTGCCTCAACCACCCCCACCATAAGCCAGTGTATCTCAGCAAAAATTACAAACCTGGCAGTTTATATTATAGAATATTTGTTTTAGAAGAAATTATTTATTTGCATGTTTGGTGCATTTGATTAGCAGTTAATTTTTTTACTTTCCAGAGATTAATTCTTAAAATCAAACTTTGAGTGATTAAAATGCCCACGTTCCACACTGGAGTATCTGGGTTCATTACCCAGGGACAGCTCCTGACTTCAGCTTCCTGCTAATTCAGACCTTGGAAGGTAGTGCTGTTCACTCAGATAACTGGGTTTCTGCCATTCACATGGGGGAGCTGGATTTTTTTTTTCCTGGCTCTTAGATACTGCTGGCATAGCCCTGGCTGTTTTGTGTATTTGGAGAGTAAACCAATAGTTGAAAACTCTGCAGCCTCTTCTGCCTCTCTGCCTTTAAGGGCTTGGAGGATCAGAAGGTGTGGCCCACTGGCTTCTGCCCCACCAGCTTGCAAGCAGCGGCAGGGAACTCTGCTTCTGTAACCTGCTTTGTTCGCAAGTCCTGGTGCCTCCAGCCCCCACTGACGTGGGACCCTTCAGTCTTCCAGGACTGAAACTTATCTTTAAAGCCATGCTTTTTTTTTTTTTTCTGAGTTTTCTGAGAATGTTGGCAAATTGCACCAGTCCTCAGATGAGTTCTCCCTGCGGAAATGATGCCTTTATTTTGCTGAAACTGACAGAGAAACCTGGGATAGGGTTGAGTTGGAAAGAAATGTAAGGAAGAGTCATCTCATCGAGAGCCGGGTTTAGTGCAAGGGTTGAACGGAAGCTTGTGGCTCCCAGACTCTGCCTTCCTGGTGTCCTTCCTATCTCTTCTCTGGCCCTTGCCACCTTTAGGCAGCCCTCAACTTCTCTGTCCCCTGGCCTCTTTTCTATAGTGGTGATAGCTCTTCTGGGATTAGAATATACTCTTGGTTTACTTTTCCCTGTTCTTTGTGAATACTTGTTCCCCCCCACATTCTATAGCCATAAACCTGAGGTTGAGTTTGAACTAGTGGATTGTTAATGCAATGAAACAACAGCAGTTTTTTTTAAGGTTTATTTATTTATTTGAAAGGCGGAGTTATAGAGAGGCAGAGGCAGAGAGAAAGAGGGAGGTCTTCCATCTGCTGGTTCACTCCCCAAATGGCCACAACAGCTGGAGCTGGGCCAATTCGAAGCCAGGAGCCTGGAGCTTCTTCTGGATCTCCCATGCAGGTGCAGGGGCCCAAAGACTTGGGCCATCTTCCACTGCTTCCCAGGTCATAGCAGAAAGCTGGATTAAAAATGGATCAGCTGAGACTCGAACTGGCACCCATATGGGATGCCCGCACTGCAGGGGGCAGATTTACCTGCTACACCACAGCACTGGCCCCGCAACAGCAGTTTTTGATGTAGCAAAGATTTAAATGTACCACCCTCTTTTAAGCAATTCATACAATTAAATTTCTTTAAGAATGAAAAAAATTAGTTGAAAGTTCTGTGTTTCTATCTCTTGTCTCTCAGATAAATAATTTTTAATTAAACAAATGTCCTCAGTAACTCTTCCTTTTTTTAAAAAGATTTATTTATTTATCAGAAAGAGTTACACAGAGAGGAGAGGCAGAGAGAGAAAAAAAGAGGTCTTCCGTCCAATGGCTCACTCCCCAGATGGCTGCAACGGCCAGAGCTGCACTGATCTGAAGCGAGGAGCTTCTTCCGGGTCTCCCACACGGGTGCAGGGGCCCAAGGACTTGAGCCATCTTCCACTGCCTACCCAGAACCACAGCAGAGAGCTGGATGGGAAGTGGAGCAGCCGGGACTAGAACCGGTGCCCATATGGGATGCTGGCGCTTCAGGCCAGGGCGTTAACCCACTGCACCACAGCGCTGGCCCGTAACTCTTTTTTTAAAGGCTAGTTTATTTGAAAACTGGTGTGGAAAAATTTATTACAGAATAGGGACCACAGATTTTTGTTTTGTTTTGTTTTAAAGGCAGAGTGACAGAGAGAGTGAGCCAGCAAAAGATCTTCCTTCTGGTTCACTCCCTAAAGATCACAGCAGCCAGGACTGTGTCAGGCCAAAGCCAGGTGCCAGGAACTCAGTCTGGAATCCCATGTGATAGGAACCCACCTACCTGAGCCATCATCTGCTGCTTTCCATATGCACATTAGCAGAAAGCTGAATTGGGAGTAAAGCCAGAACTGGAACCTAGGCATTCTGGTACAGGATGCAGACATTCAGGTGGTGTCTTAAGTATTAGGCTAAGCACACACTCCAGAAATGAAATTTGACATTATTTTGACTTACAGGTAAGTGCTAGCTGCCAAGCCAAATAAAACAGCACAAACATAGTTTCAGAAATGGCTCAGAATAGTTAAATGTAGAGACTTAACTTAGAATTTTTTCACACAATTATGATTCACTGAAACTGTTTTAGAAAAGCTATCTAAAAGGCAGCCATAGCTAATATTTATTTTATGCCAGTATTTTAATGCACAATTAGCACAATTTAATGCACAAACTTAGCACAATTACTTTTAAGGGCCAAAAAAACCTTTCATGTTTGATTTATTGATATAGTAGGATTCTCTTACTGTAACTAATAAATAATTTTCAAATACTTGTTTTATAGTTATTTATTTCATATATAGAAAATATTAAAATTATACAAAAATGGACATTGAACTTTGTTTTTGTATCACTTTTGGCTTTTGTGAAATCAAGAAAAATGTAAAGTGGGTGTTCTAACAAGAAATAATACCAGGGAAAAAAAGCCATTGTAGTTGCTTTTTATTGATAGATCCCTTGAGCTTTTGATAGATCCCTTAGAACTTTTGTCATATTGGTATTTCTAAGTAATACTCCCAACTTGAGTAACTCAGATCAGAGTTATTATTCACTCTTTTCCAATGTGATTTTAGTATGTAATCCAGTTTTTATCTTGGTTTGAAGGTAGCAGTTAAGCATAATAGCAGGCTAATGATTGAACCAGAAATCTGCTCTTGAAGTTGCAAGAGATTGAATAATAATAAAGCCTAATTGGCAGCTAATCAGCAGGCACATTTTGTAAACATTACTGGGTTTTGCAAGTTAAACATATAGTTACTATATGTGATATTACATGTAAATTTTGCATTATTCTGTATCTACTATATGATTCTTTTATGAGACTTCTTCACTTACCCTTTCAATGAATTGACACTGTTATGAGCCTGGCACTACTCCAGGTGTTCTCAGTTTGGGGAATACAACTGGAAAGTAAACAGTCATGGTTCTTATCCTCATTGAGTCTGGTGTAGTGAAGGAAATAGACAACTAATAAGCAGTGTAACTGCTTAAGTGTAACAGATGGGCTGGGACCAGCAAAAAGAACATTTAACAAAGACTTGGAACGTTAAAGAAAACTTCCTGGCGGAGGTAATAGGAAACCCTAACTCTAACCAGGAGTTAGCCAGGCCAGAAAGAAAATGAGAGAGAGGGTAAAGTATTTTAATAGTCGGATCTACATGGGCAAAGTTACATCATCTGTAAGGGATTTCACACAATGAAGTTTAGTGTGGCTAGTTTTTAGGATGTTTGTGTGTGTGTTAGAATAGGAGAGTGGGAGATTATGAAGAAATGGGCCTGGGATTACCTAGAGAGCAGGAAGGTCTTTGTCACTTTTTTTCTGAATTATGAAGATAATTTACACTGTTGTGTCCTCCAGGCTCTTGGCCACTTCAGGTCCTCTTACACTCCTGTCTGAGAATTCATGAAATGCAGCTTTGCTAGTATCATCCCCACCCCATCCAGTGGCTCTCGTTAACAAACAGAGGAAAGTAGACAGTCGTTCACACAATATTTGAAACCTTCTGTAAGCTAGACTGAACTACTTTTCAAACATTTCCCACTACTCTTCTTGCAGATTTATTACTTTTTATTGATGTCTCCATTTTTGCTATTTTTCTTACTTAGATATCTTATTCTCTCTTTGTATAAATGCCACTTGTTCCTTGAGTCTGTTTCGTGTCCTCAGTCTGCCTTAGCATTGAGCACATGAGCGGTCTCACTAAATAGTGGTTGAATTATTGTATAAATGAGCTATTCTATTAAGATATGGTATAAAATATACCTCTTTTTCAGCCTTATCCGTTGCTTCTTTTCTTCTCGCTTATTTTGTCAGGCTAGATTAGGAGATACTGAATTAATTGTTCTGCTTTCCTTTTCCCTGTGTATGTGTATACATGCATCCTAAATTTCCAATCTGGTATACATCTGGCTCGTCTAGAATAATATTATGGTGTCAGAATGCCCTATTTCAGTCCAAATAACACAAAAGACATATACTACTTAATTTTTTTGTATTGTATTAGGGAAGCATATACTAGTTTTTCATTATCTTTTCTAGTGGTAAAATCATTTATATGAAAATAAGCAGAAACAACAAGTTAAAGTTACCTTCATTCTGACTATCCACTGGTGGAATGAATGCTGACCCAGACGATGATAGTACTTTTTTTAAAAAATTTTTATTTGTTTAAAATATTTATTTATTTATTTGAAAGGTGGAGTTATGGAGAGGCAGAGGCAGAGAGAGAGAGATCTTCCATTCACTGGTTCACTCCTCAGATGGCCACAATGGCTGGAGCTGCACTGATCTGAAGCCGGGAACCAGGAGCTTCCTCTGGGTCTCCAACACAGGTGCAGGTGCCCAAGGATTTGGGCCAACTTCTACTGCTTTCCCAGGCCATAACAGAGCTGGATCGGAAGAGGAGCAGCCAGGACTCAAACTGGCATCCATATGGGATGCCAGCACTGCAGGCAGCAAGCTCATCTACTATGCCATAGCACCAGCCCCCTTATTTTACTTTTTAAGGACTTCTTTATTTATTTGAAAGACAGAGCAGCGATGGAGAGAGAGATCTTCCCATTTTCCAGTTCATGCTCTCATCCAAATACTAACCAGGCAGCAACCCTGCTTAGCTTCTGAAATCAGACAAGATCAGGTACATTGAGGGTGATATGGCTATAGACCAGTTCATTCTCTAAATGGCACAATGGCCAGGGCTGACCCGTGTCAAAAATAAGAGCCAGGAACTCCATCAGGGCCTCCCACATGTGTGCAGGAGCCTAAATACTCAGCCATCATCTGCTGCTTTCTGAGGTGCATTTGGAGAGAGCTGGCTTGAAAGCAGAGCAGCCAAGACTCACACTGGTACTCTGATAGAGGGTGCTGGTGTTGAATTTGGCAACTAACCTGCTGTGCCACAATGCTGGCCCATGCTTCTTCACAGTTTAGCGTTGTCTTGGCCTTTAGTGGATTATTTAACCTTTGGAAACCCTCAGTTTCCTTGTTTGTAATTTGAGACCAATAAGAATCACCTCATGGGATTGTCATGAAGATAAATGATAGGTATTATTATGAGAGTTAATGATAGACATTGTAATTACCTTTGAACAGGAGACTGATGAGAGACTTCTACCCATTGTAATTGTCTTCCAAATCAAATGGCAAGAATCCTTATCTCCTTGCTTGGAAATTTATGATATGTTTGCTTACTTTTATAAACATTTACTGCAGTTATGAAAAATTTGCCTTGAGTTTAGACAGTTTATAATGGAATTGTATAAGCAATGTTGTCATGTTAACATAGGTACTACCTGGGCCTGCATTGTGGCATAGTGGGTAAAGTCTTTCTGGTGCCGGCATCTTATATAGGAGCCAAGATATCCTTCATGTCCCAACTGCTCCACTTCCAATCTACTTCTGCTGATGGCCCAAGTGCTTGGACCCCTGCCACTCATGTGGAATACCCTGATGAAGCTCCTGGCTTCAGCCTGGCCCAGAGCCCCGACCATTGTGGCTATCTGGGAAGTAAAGATAGAAGACAGAGGCGCTCTCTGTGTCTCTCCTTATCTCTCTGTAACTCTGACTTTGAAATAGATAAATCCTTAAAAAAAAAAGCCCAAGCAGAAACATAGGAACCACCTAAGCTCTCTAGCCCTCAATGAATGACAATGCAACTAAACTGTATAGTTCCCAATATTATGTATACATAATATACTCTTTGGGGTACCATCTATGTTAGATATAGTTGAGGAATCCTTAGGAATTTTCTTGCACACACTGGGAGCATGGATCCTTTATCCTTCCTTTTCCCTTGAGATCTGTTGATTCCTATGACCAAGGTGTTTAGGAATAACCCTTTGGTCACAGAGGTGGTGCTGGTCCCAGACCTCGTTCAGGATGATATGCCCAAGGGAATAAAGGACAGTAGCTCCTTTTGTACAGTCCCTTGTCCTTAAGAGCCCTTTTTCCCTCTGTGAATGAAAGGAGCTATTTAGCAAACAGAGGTGTCAGTTAACTGACAGATAACATTAGCAGCTTTCTTGAAACCATTGGCAAAAACTAGATTTAAAAGACCTCTGGAAAAGGTTGTGATGTATAAATGAGAATGTATGTCGATGTGTATAGACTAACCAGTTGTCTTCAGAGTAGCACTCGTTAGAATTATATGGGAGACTTTAAGATGCATCTGTGCCTGTGACCTAGTCCAGACTGACTAAATCAGGATTTCTGATAGAGGAGTTTATATTTGTAATGTATAGTCATGATGAAGGAATAGTGACTTAGGCCCTCAAATGTGGTTTGTGTGTTGTGCCCTACTTGTCTCCAGAGTAACATATCAAATCCTACAAACATTTACCAAAATACTTAGGTTACTAAAGTAAGTTTAGTCCTGTCTTTAGCAAGCTCTTTATGAGAAGTTGTAAACTTTTAGAAATTTTCTATAATACATTTGACAGTGCTGAGTTTATTCTATTTGGCAAGAAAGGAAAGCAGCAGTTTTGAAGGAAAGTGAAAGAAAATGTCCACCGAAAGTGATTTTTGGAAAGGATCTCTTCTCTTAATCAAACTTAACCTGTGAAAACTATTCCTTTGTGTTTTCAACCCCTTCTAAAATAGCCCCGTTTTTTAATGCTAGGAGAACAAACATGGGTAGATTCTTAGATTGGCCACTGAGTAAGCTTTCTCACAGCTACCCTAAGAGTTCCTGTTACTTAGACAATTTCGTCAACAGACGTACTGATCAGGCAGGGAGGTTGAGTATCTGTAGATGGCACATAGGTGTGGGTGAGAAAGCTTCAGTGCATTTGGGTCTCCTTGACTTCTGAATATGCAATCTCCCCACTGGATGGTAGCGTTCCCGTTTGCAGGCACTAGTAGAGATAATAGTGTGGTTTAGTTCATTAAAGAAGACTCTGATGGTGAGCAGGAAGGACTCTGACAAAGGAGAGGTTGAAGGAAGATGAGAAAGGAATTCTTTCCAGCTTGTCTGGAGAAGTGGTCCTGCATGATGAAAAACAGTGTTGCAAGGTTCCAGGGAGAATGCTAGAAGAGTGCAAACAACCCAGTCGTTTTACGAGTACCAGCCCCAAATCAAGATTCTTGTTTACATACTCCTCATTTAGTAGTCACTTCACCCCTAGGATGGTGTTCTTATCTTCATTTTTTTAAGAAAAAATCTTTTTTAAGATTTATTCATTTATTTGAAAGAGTCACACAGAGAGGAGAGGCAGAGAGAGAGAGAGGTCTTCCATCCGCTGGTTCACTCCCCAGTTGGCCACAACGGCCGGAGCTGCGCTGATCCGAAGCCAGGAGCCAGGTGCTTCTTTGTGGTCTCTCACATGGGTGCAGGGGCCCAAGGACTTGGGCTATCTTCTGCTGCTTTCCCAGGCCATAGCAGAGAGCTGGATGGGAAGAGGAGTAGCCAGGACTAGAACCGGTGCCCATATGGGATGCTGGCACTGCAGGTGGCGGCTTTACGCACTACGCCACAGTGCTGGCCCCAGGAAAGTTTTATTTAATGAATACAGTTTTCTTAGCTGCAACTTTAGGAATATAGTGATTCTAACCCCCATACCCTGCCTTTCCATCCCCACTCCTGTTCCACCTCCTGCTCCCTCTCCCATCTCATTCTTCATTAAGATTTGTTTTTAATTAACTGTATATACAGAGAATCAACTCTGTACTAAGTAAAGATTTAAACAGTTTACACCCCCCCCCCACACACAGTATAAAGTACTGTTCAAAAACAGGTTTTACAGTTAATTCTCATAGTACAACTCATTAAGGACAGAGTTCCTACATGGGGGGCAAGTGCACAGTGACTCCTGCTGTTAATTTAACAGTTAACACTCTTTATTTATGATGTCAGTGATCACCCAAGATTCTTGGCATGAGCTGCCGAGGCTATGGAAGGCTCGAGTCCACAGACTCTGTCAGTATTTAGACAAGGCCATAAACAGAGTGGAAAGTCTCTCCTCCCTTCAGAGAAAAGTACATCCTTCTCTGATGGTCTCACTCACAGATATCCTTCATGTAGAACATTTTTTTTTTTTTTTTTTGCCACAGTGTCTTGTCTGAAATGCTTTCGTGGGCTTTTCAACCAGATCCGAATTAATCTTCCATTTTTATAGAAAGGGGGGCTGAGTTCAGTGAGACCCAAGGTCTCAAAGTTGCAATTTGAGCAAACAACTTTCTGACTCCAGTTCATGTGGTCTTAAACCACTGAGCTGGGGCTATATTGCCTTTTTTTTATATCAGATCCTGGGATTGTTTCTCTCTGAATCCTTGTACTTTTATAAAGGCTTGTGTATATGAGAAGCGGATAAGCTAAGAACCCAGACACATCCAGCAAGTGACCATATTTGTTATTTGGTTGGGAGCAGAGTAACAAATTGTGCTTGGATAGCAGTGAGAAATTACCTGGAAGATGGGTAAATGGGAAGAAACTAGGGGAGCAGAAAAATAGATTTGAATGAAGAAACGGAGCTATAGTATGGGAGTCAGTGAAGATCATGGAATGCTTGACAACTGCTTCATAGGACAAAATTTCCTATATTCTGCAGTATCATCTGGACACCTTTATTTGGCAAAAGCATTTTGAGCTTGTTTGACTGGGAGTAGATTGTGGGCACAAGAACATGGAGGCACAGACTCCCCTCAGCAAGCAGTCATCAGGGAGACAGGCACAATGCACAGTCTTAGAAAGAGGCATGTTCAATGTGCTAAGAAGGAAAAGATCGCTGTTTCTAACAAGTGCCACCTGCTTTAGCCAGAGGTAGAGAGAGTAAAAAAATCACAGATATGCTGCTACTCATTTAATGCACCCAAGCTGGGTGGTTAGCAGATCTGGGCTTTCAGCCTAAATGTTGTTGATACGACAGCAAGGGAAAAACATCATGTGACGGCCTTCTGTGCTTTTCTCCTTCACGTTCACATTCTGGTTTATTAAAAAACAGTGTTGCCATGGCTGACATTCCTATGAGGCCCAACATCTCTCTGCTTTTCATCTTAACTAAGCATTTAAGAATCTGCCCTGCAGTTTCTGATTGCCGTTCAGAACATAGCTCCTTGTGATGACTAAGCTTTTTCCAGTGCCTTTGCTTAAGTCGTGACTTCCATATCGCCTTCCAAACTTATTGGTAGATGTTTTGTAAAAGTTGCAGCAAAGCTTATAAATCTATTTATTTGTTAATAGGGATTCCTTCCCCCCAAGTTATTCTAGTATACTAGACACATACATGAAATGCTTCTAAAAATTCTGAGACTTTCCGATCTTATTCCAAAGATAATTTTTAGGTAAGATAATTTTTAGGTAACGTTTGTTGATTTTTACTTCTTTTGATATTTGGCAAACTGCCCTAGGAAGCCAGTGTCAGTGGAGGTGGAGTGTAGAGGAGGAGACCGGCTCAGATAGCCTGCATTGTGATACTGCTTTTTTGCTTCCAGAGATTTTTTTTTCTTCCTTCCTGCTTAGTCTGCTGCAGTCAGCATCCAAAACATGTTTGGGGCTCCTGAGCCAATTGCCTTCCTCCCCTCTGCAGCCTCAATCTGAGAGCAAGCTGATGGCTGTGTTCAGTTTTAGCAAATTGTGGTGGGGGTGTGAGGAGGGAGTGCTATCCCTACGAGGACAGAGCCAGTGTCACTGAGCACATTTTGTTTAAGTACAAAGTTGATCTGTCTGAAGGAGACAGTGGTGAGCTGTGGTGAAGACCTCTTTATCACCTCACCTACTCTTCGTGCTCTGTCATTGTCATTTATGTGAAGCAGTAGCATTTAACAGCTGGACCTCAGGCAGATTTGTGAGGTTGGAAAGCAAAAGTGTGTTTTCAGTTAGAGAACCCCACAGGTTTGCAGAGGAGTGCCAATTAAAAATTGTAGGAAAGGAAGAGTCTGATATTTGACAAAGACAATGATGTTTCTAAAAGATTGGAGAACAGAGTAATATAATATGCCTGCATATAAATGGCAGCCAAAATTTTAGATACCTTTTATAGTTTCGAAAATTATTTAAGTAATACACACTACCCATCTAGTAACTATTGATGGAAGGTTTGCAATAGAAATATTCACGTGAGTTGTTGGAAGCGTATTGCATAATATTATACCTTGAAGTTTATTACAACTAAATAATAAATGTTATGATTTTACATATGTAACTCTTTTGATAGGGTTTACATTCCTTAATTGTAGGGATATGTAATATTTAGCAAGTATAAATATAGCAGGTGCTTAATATAAATGTCAGGTGATGATGTGAGCTGACTTCATCAAAAGTTTTTCCCTTCCTCATTTCCTTTCTTTTTCTTTTTTAAAATTTTCCTGAGTAAAGGACTTGCCCATTAAAATATATATTACCATCCAGCTTATATGTCACACACACAAAAAGAAGTTAACTTTTTCATTATATCTGATACACACAAATTGAAGAGGCGAGGTCAGTGGAATACATAGATAATTCAAGAACCTCATTTGCCTCTCTAGTTTTTTTGTTGAAATGGATAAGGTGAAGCATCATCTTATCTTGTTTGATTTTTTGTTTTGTTTTGTTTTTTCCTTTTGATCCTATAGTACATGTCCTTCTGAGTGGGGAAAAAAACACTAAAATTAACTTGAACATCTAGGTTTTTCCATTATACTTTGGGAATACTATGTGGATTAGGTTTCTCAAAAATTGGTTGCTTATGCTGTGAAACATCTTTTCATTTGCAGAACTCAAAGTGGGTTGCAGCCTCTATGTGGTTCTGACAGTTTTGGTTAGTCTTTCACATTTCTAGTGTGAGCAGTCAATAACTAGGAAAATGTAAGATGATTAAGTGACACGTACTTGGTATGTCTAGGGCAATGATTAGGAGTGGCAGTTCTTAGACTGCCTAGGTTCAGTTTGGGTCCTTGGGCAAGTCTCTTATCCTATCTGCACTTCAATAAAATGTAGCAGAAACTGTAAAATGTTATAAAAAATATTTGTCAGTGATATTGAGAGGATTAAGTGAATTAACATTGGTGAGTTGCTTGAAACGGTCCCTGGAACATAGGAAGCAGTATGTAAGTTCCATTTTACCAAAATACTGAAAATATACCTTTGGGATTTAATCCATATCTTATGGTAGGAGGAAGATTTAAAGATAGAAAGTTTTTGCTTTGTAAGTGGAAGAGATGCTAGCATAACTTTGTAAAGAACTGCCTAATCAAGTCTTTCAGGAGACTTATAAAGGGAAAATTGTGTGCATTGACTTAAGAAATTTACCTCCTTTTATCTTCAAGGAAACCCTGGAAATAGAACAGAGAAGTCTTGCTGTAATCCACTGAAAAATAGTTTTATGATGAATTGGGTTATATTTGTAAAGTTTTTTGTATTTCTCAATTGAGAGACATGCGCTACAAGTAGAGCACTAAATTTTATTATGTAAATATTAGGGCTTTTAATTATTAGTCAAGATTGAGGAGTGTCTGATTTGGATGTCCTAAAACTTGAGAAGTGTTTGAGCTGCAAACAGTTTAGAAATCTGACAGTTGCTCTATGGAAAAAATAATGAAGCAATTGAAAAAATAATAGAAACATAGTGATCTGGCATTTCCAATTTTATGATGCTATAAAAAAGCAGCCAACAAATGTTGGACTGTTTAATGATGCTGGCACTTACCAAATGTCACTGGACTTTCACAAGGTCATGGAGACTCTGGTTTGATTCAGGGATGCTAGCCAGATCCATCTTTGGAGCTCAAGAGGACTGTGGAATAGGGGAAGACAATAGTTGCAGTTAAACCCTTCATTTCATTAGCTTCTGTGATGGCTGTGTAGTTTTGTTGGGTTCTGTAGGTCAGAGGAGGCCAAAGGTGTAAAAGAAAAGAGAGACCAATTCTTCAATCATCCAATCACAAGCAACTCAAGTAGATTTTTGTAGGGCCACTCTGAGAAGATTAGAGTTCTTTAGATGGCTATCAGCTAACATGGGTACTGATGGCTGTCACAGTTGTATATGTATCTGATCTCTTGCAGGCAAAAGCTACTGGAGAAAAAGAGTGGAATTTTTGTCACAAGACTCTGATTTGCTGTCTTTTCCACTTTCTCCACCTCCTCGGTGGTTGCTAACCCTGACTCCCACACATTATATAATGCTTATCTAGAGGTGTCAGGTTTCACTTATGCCATTTTCAAGATGATTAATGGGAGTTGTGCAATTACAGCTCCTGAGTTCTCTGGGGGAAAAAGTCACAGTATCCCTATGTTTGAGTTAGAGTACCTTAGTATTGCATCAGCAGTGAGGATATTTTGGGATATTGTAAATGTCACTATTGGTTTTAATATCCAAGAATCTTCATTATCAAATTTAGGAATGTAATACAAAATAGAACCTGGAACAGCCACTGATGGAGCTCTTTACATAACTGGAAAAATTTAACCTAAAAACCTGTTTGAGAAAAGATTAGACATTAACAGGAAAATGTTGCTTAACAACTTAAACCTATTACTTTCTTTCAAGCCATGCAAAATTACAAATTTAAACTCAACAGGCTGTCTTTGTGTGAATGTATTTGTATTTCTTTCTTATACTGACAGTCTTAAAATTGTTAAACCACAGTATGTGTGTGTATGTCTATGAATGTGAACTTTCTGTGGGACCAGGAAAGGAAAAGAATCTAAATTTGCCTTATATTGTATTTCACTTGAAGACATATTTTATATCTGTGGTCAAGTAATTTTAAGAAATTGGGACTATTTCAATGAAAATACATTCATAAATTCTGCTTTTTTTCCTCCTTCACTGGTAGAAAGAAAATTCTCCCATTTTCCTAGTTGAATTGAACTCCCAGCATTTGGTGTAATGTTGATTGAATGAAGAAATAGCAATTCATCTGGAAAGTTAGGCTTTAAATATTGGTTATGATTGCTCTGTTGATATCATGTTAAGTTTAGAAGGCTAGGGATTACTTGACTCACAAAAGTGAGAGAAGTGATTCCTTTCTTCACCTCTATGGGGATGCTAATCATTACTTCCTGGTGTTACCCAAAAGACCAATGAGGAAATTGAAACAGAAACTGTTCTAGATTTAAAGAATAGTTTCTTTCCTTTCCAGATGATAAAACTGTAAAAATAAGTACAAGGGTAATACTTTCATAAAATTAGGAAGTTATGTAATACAAAAAAGAACCTCATTTACTTAACTAAGTTAAAGAATCATGAATATTTGAGAATAAAAAATATGTGTTAATATAAATATTTTAGTAATTAGGATATCATACTATTTAATATATTACATGTATAGTAATTGCTTATTATATACTGTTTATTAACAGTATGGTACAGTATTGCATAGTATTTGTAAAACAAAAGATAACATCAAAACAGTGTAATAGCCTAAAAAAAAAAATACCTGTTTTAACTACTTAACTACTTTAGATTTTTTTTTTCCAAAATGAGAGCTCAGTGTCCCCTTTAGGTTTATCCCATAGTACTCTAAAGGGCCTTAAGTATTATTCCAGATAAAACAGGAAATATAAATTTTAACTCAAAAATCCTAGGTTGCTTGAATTTACAACATGCGTAAAATCTAAGCTTGTAATACATATGCTGCTTTTAGAAAGAGGTACAAAAAGGGGGTGAATAAGTGTGTATATATACAATTATTCACAAATGTATATATGTTTGATTAAAAATAACAGCCAGAATTCAGTTGGTGGTTAAAAATCTGTGGTTAATTTTCTGTGTTCTCTGGCTATCTGATTTATATTTCTCAGTAGCTTCTTTTTGAAGGAGGGCATTCCTGTTTAGCGAAAAATAATCATCAGCTCCATTATTCTGGTTTACAAGTGAATGAACCTGTTGATATGATTTTAGAATTCTACTATTTATACTTTGATGTCCCATAGTCTTTTGTTTTATCACAAGTGCAAAAAAAAAAATTGAAATACACACTTTAAAGATTTTAGAAATTGCAAATCTTTCAATTTGAAAAAATTAAAAGATTAAGTGGTCCACAGCCACTCCTTTTGATTCAAGTTTTGTAGTGAAATCTATTATCTTGCATTTGAGGAATTACCAGAATAAAAGACCCTGCCACTTAAAGCTAAGGGTAAAAAAATTTAAAGCTCATAAAATAAGGCTGTATTATGAGCTGTTTTTAACTGTGTTTATCCCTGTTATGAATTGAATGTCCTTGTCCCTGTTAAATTTCTACTTTGAAGCTCTAACTTCCAGTGTTTATTTGGAGTTGGGTCTTCTAAGGAAGTATTTAAAATTAAAAAAACTCTGGGTGGGGCTCTTATCTGCTAGGCTTATGGTCCTCATAAAAAGAGATATCAAGAAGTTCATTCTCCCATCCCTCCTGATGGTTCTCCACCTCTCATGCATGCACCAAGAAAGGCCTTGTGAGGATTTAAGGAAAAGGTTGTGATCAGCAAGCCAGGAAGACAGTCCCAATCAGAAACTGAATTGGCCAGATACTTGATCTTGTATTTGTAGCCTCCCAAACAATGAGAAATTACATTTCTTTTTTAAGCCACATAGAGTATGGCATTCTGTTATGGCAGCCTGAGGAGATAACACAACACTCAGTGAATTCCATTAGGTGTAAAGCAGTGATTGACTCTCAAAGAGGGATGATTTCAGCCCACCACCTTCTGGGATGTCACTATCTGGAGACATTTTCGGTTGTGGTAGTTATGGGGTGGGAGTGCAATAACCATGTAGTGATTAGCGGCGAGGGATGAAAGCTCCCCCAACAAAGCTTTACCTGCCCCCAAATGTCAGTCATACTGAGGTTGAAAAACCCTGAATATCCTTTTAGGATTGCATGTGTTCTTGTAATCTGACAGAAGTCTCTTATAAAAACAAGTAAGTTGTTAAGAAATTCACATTTAAGAGCTAGAATATACTCCGTGTTAGATGCAATTGCAATATTTAGAGAAGCCAGGAAACTGATCCTAAACTCATATCCACCTAAGTGATAACCAAACATTGGGTGTATATATGTATGTATGAAGTATAAATTTTTTCTTAATCACTTTATAGACTGCCATAAAACTCCTACCCCTAGATACTTATAATTTCTAAATGAATATTATATGAGGGGACTTCAAAAAGTTTATTGAAAATACATATTATGAGAAAATGATGCATGGATTTCAAGATATTTTTACACCAAAGTTAATTCCATTTTTCATAAATTTTTGAAGTACTCTCATATATCTATACACCCACCTAAGTACTAGAACTGATAACTAAAAGCATGAAAGTCATCGAAGCACATTTTTAGAAGCATGAAATGTTGGGGCAAGCATTGTGGCGTAGCAGTAAAGCCTTTGCCTCCAAGTTCAGCATCCATCTGTGCGCTGGCATGAGTCCCAGCTGCTCCACTTCTGATCGAGCTCCCTGTTAACAGGCCTGGGAAAGCAACAGAAGTGTTTGGGCCCCTGCCACGCACATAGGAGACCATGATGAACCTCCTGGCTTCAGCCTAGCCCAGGCCTGGTTGTTGTGCCCATCTAGGGAGTGAACCAGCAGATGGAAGATAAATTTTGTCTCTCTTTCCCTCTCTCTCCCCAACTCACCCCCCCTTCCTCCCCTTTTCTGTAACTGTGACTTTAAAATAAATCTTTTTTTTAAGGAAGTGTGAAATGTAACATTTTCACTACCAGTGTTTTTTGGAAAAAAAATTTCTAGATACTTGTATCATTGTAGTTAAAACAAATTTGTAAGAATTTTCAGTAAGAAGTAACTAAATTCCTAGCCAGTGTTTCTGACCAAGATGTGAGCAATGAATATCTCCAGAAAGTGCTTCAAAAATATTTGCATATCTCAGCTGTCCCAAAGGAAATACTGGTTTTGTTGTAACAGTTAAAACAAATGGTTATGATTTTGAACAGTCTTACCAGAAAACCAGCATTACCAATAAAATTTGGAAGGGCCTTATGAATATAAGCTGGAACTCTTACAATTTTTTATTGCTTCTTTATTTCCAGATTTTGCCCAAATACGACTTGGTTATTTTTTTCCTACCATGTAGTTATCATTTGGCAGTTCAGTTACATGTCTTTAGATATTTGACTTCATAAATCACAACATTTCTTTTCTTGGGTGGAAAACATAACTTAAAATGTGAATTTAGTTTAATACATATAGTTTATATATTACAGTCATGCCTTTGGAGTTTGTATTGAGTTAAGCTTATGAAAAGCCTCCTTGAATGAAGCCTAAGGAATCTAGGTTATAGGCTCTATAGAGTGGTCCTCTGTTCTGTGAGATAATTCTTTGAAAGTAAGATTTCAGTGCAATCCATAGAAGCAAAGCATAAAAAATTGAGTATTGGAAAGTGCATTAGAACAGCATTTTTCTTTGGTGGATATGGCAAATACATAATGATGAGTAAGGATCAAACTTGTGTTGCATTATTGATGGTTGGCATGCACTGTCACCTTTTTTCACTACCTGGTGATGCTTATATACCTCTTTGTTAGTTTTTCTTCTGTTGTGGCAAAGCTTTTATTTGGTTCTTAAATTATTGACCTCTGAATAAAGGCATCTTGAGGTTAGTACAATGCAGAACCAAGATTTGGTATTCAATTTAGTGTTTTTTTTTTTGTTTTTTTTTTTTTAAGATTTATTTATTTATTTGAAAGGCAGAGTTAGAGAGAGGCAGAGGCAGAGAAAAGTCTTCCATCTACTGGTTTACTCCCCAAACGGCCGCAACAGTGGAGCTGGGTTGGTCCGAAGCCAGGAGCCAGCAGTTTCCTCTGAGTCCCCTACATGGTTGCAGGGGCCCAAGCACTTGGGCCACCTTCTCAGGACATAGCAGAGAGCTGGATTGAAAGCAGAACAAGTGGGACTCAAACTAGACCCATATGGGATGCGTGAACTTCAGGCGGTGGCTCTACCCGCTATGCCATAGCGCTTGGTCCTCAATTTAGTTTTTAAACAGTTACCACTGCTGTCTCTAGAACAGATATATCCTTTGGTGTAGCAATATGTGATGATGGAACCCCTGCAGATAAAGGAGGCAATGTAACCATGTTGAATTTACCTTAACTCTCAAAGGAAGGTGGTTTACTCCAGGGTCTTAGGCAATACTCTAACAAAAGATGGTTATTCTAATTTATTTGTGACTTTTTTATTTATCAAACCATAGTTCTTCAGCAGCATAGTCAAAACGGAACCAGTTTTGAAATTTCTTAGAAGAAAAGTTTATTTAGTATCACTTATAGAAGTTACTGTTACTTTTTTCACACCTGTCACTGAAAGTTCATGTGACTATGCTCAGTTACATTTTATAGTGTGTTTTGCCATATCAAAATCACCTGGATTGTTATGAACCCCCAGACCTTGGCCACAGACCCCATATGGGAGAGGCTTGACTGTGTACTTGTTCACAAAATGCCCTTAGTTGACTCTTAGGAAGGCAGCTTTTTCAAAGTAAAAGCCCACTGCATTCATACCAAGCCTGGAACAGAAGGGTAACATAGCTATGAACAGCATTTATTCTGAGTAGTTTTAATAAATACAGAATGAAAACCAAAGGTCTGAGCTTCTCATTGATAACAGAATCCATAGTAAACACACGTGGATTTCACTCCATGGTTTCCTCCTGTGCTGTGTTGATAAGAGGGACCAGGTGGTATATGTTCAAGGGAGGTACTGGAATGCAGTGCCTGGGAAGATGTGTGTGAGTGTTGACAAGGCCTGGTTCACAGCCCGGGGCGCTCTGTGCTCTTTATGGAACTGTAGAAACTGACCTGAATGAATAGAAAGTAACTGAATCCTCAGGGTGGATATAATCCATTTATCTGCACTTAAATAATCCCAATTTTTAAATAAGTGTGATATGGACATAGAAGCAGAATTTCTCCTACAGACAGGTAGTTCTTTGTATTAGAAAAGCAGGCTTTCTCTAGGAGACGTTGAATGAATATCCCTGAAATTGGACCATGTTTCATTCGTGAGCTTATTTATTCTGGTGTAGCACTCTGGTTTACTTTCATTCTAAGTGTTGTTTTGCATGAGATCCTTTTAAGCTAAGGATGTGCTTGTGATTTCAGTGCATATTAAGCATAATAATTTTATATGAAATAAGTCATATGTATGTATATGTTAAATTTGTGCACATAAAAATAGCTATAACAGGGCCGGCGCCGCAGCTCAACAGGCTAATCCTCCGCCTAGTGGCGCCAGCACACCGGGCTCTAGTCCCGGTCGTGGTGCCGGATTCTGTCCCTGTTGCCCCTCTTCCAGGCCAGCTCTCTGCTGTGGCCTGGGAAGGCAGTGGAGGATGGCCCAAGTGCTTGGGCCCTGCACCCCATGGGAGACCAGGAGAAGCACCTGGCTCCTGCCATGGGATCAGCGCAGTGCGCCGGTCGCGGCGGCCATTGGAGGGTGAACCAACGGCAAAAAGGAAGACCTTTCTCTCTGTCTCTCTCTCTCACTGTCCACTCTGCCTGTCAAAAAAAAAAAAAAAAAAAAGCTGTAACAAACATAAAAATTACTTTCATGTTAGTGTTTTGCTCTTTTGTGTGATAGCAATTTAAATTGTGGGGATGATGTAGGTTTTTAAATTTTTTTATTTTTATTTATTTGAGAGGCATAATTCCCACTTCTCCCACTTGCTAGTTCACTTCCCAAATGCACACAATAACCATAGCTAACCCAGCATGAAGCTAGGAGCTGGAAACTCCGTCTCCATCTCCCACATGAATGGCTAACTATTTGAGCCATCACTTGCTTCCCCTCATCTGGAAGAAAGCTGGAATCTGGAAAGGAGCCCAGACTTGAATCTGATAAGGGTTGCAGATACTAGGCCAAATGTCCACCTCTGATGTAGGATTTATAGCAATTCTAGATTAAAAACCCTGAGGCTAAAAGAAGTTCATTTCTTACATAGTTCATACAGTTGATAAGTAAGAGAGGTAGGCCTCTGTCCCAGGTCTTGCGAATTATAAGGTCTTGCTATCAATCACTGTACTATATTGCTCCTGATTTAAAGGATTACATAAAACTTCCTCAGATAGCAGGCAAGAGCCTATATTAGCCAAGTTGCAACATTACTTTAAAAAAAAGTTTATTATTTTCATCTATTTGAAAGAGTTTTGAGAGCAAGCAAGAGCAGGTGAGAAGGAAAGGAATAGGGAGATAGATATTTATAGATATTTCCAACTGTTGGTTCATTTCCAAAATGTCCACAAAAGCCAGGTCTGGCCTAGATCCCCATCCAGGCCTCCTATATGAGTAGTAGGGACCCAGGCACTTGAGCCATCTCTACTGCCCCTCAGGAAGCCAGATCTGAAATGAAGCAGACAGGATTCCAACCAGCACTCAGATGCTCAGAGATGTAGGCATTCCAAGAGCAGTTTAATCTGCTCTGCCACATTGCCTGCTGCAACTTATTCCTAAATCAAAAGAGGCAAAGCAGATTGTTCTGATAAGCATGTGAAAGATTTTTAATCATAAAAATAAGCATCAGTTTTCAGAGTCAATTTACATGATGGTCAAGTTAGGCTAAATTGATGTTTCTTAGGAGAAGAAAACTTGAGAAATTGGTTGATGGCTTCAGTTAATACTTCTTTTTTTAACAAACAAGTTTAATTAAATTTATTGTTGAAAGGTAGTTGATGAGATGTTACTGTCATTATATTGAAATAATGTAGATAGAGTCCCTCACACAATACTGTATATGACAGACGTTAATGACTATTTTTGATTAAAAGAACTATCCCAAAGGAAAGGTATATTCACACATACTATGTTTTAATAGTCTATTTGTTTCTCCATTTTACAGTCTGCATTTATTTGAATGCAAATACTCATTCTATTTTTAAAGTATTTCTTGAGCAATGGAGACTAGATTTATCTCTGGAAGTTTAAAGGCCACATTTTACACTAGTGTTTTATTGACCTAACTAATCTCTGTATGCAGTGGGGACACATGAAGTACTTTTCTTTTCAATTGTAAATTTCCTAACTCTTGGGCATACAGAGCTTAGTAGTATTTTAATTTTGTTATAAGATACTTGTGAAAGTGTTTTACTGAAAATACAGTGTGCCTTGAGTCCTCTAAGTTCATTTCCTAAGAACTCAGTAAAAGTAAAAATAGTTGAGAACATCATGATTCTTTTGGATTCATTAAACAGTATTACATATAGTTAAAATGTATTACCTCTAGCAAGAGCCTAATAATCTTTATTTGATATTCTGTGTTTTAGTATTATGGTTGGCAGTTTGTAGATTTTTAAACTTGAATCTAGAAATATTAATGCTAAGATTATTAAAATAATGGAAGTCCTTTATGCTTTTTTGAAATGTCTTTTTTTTTGAAATGTCTTAACCCTCATTTTGATAAGGTATTTGGGTAAATTACTTTTTCTAAGTGTGTGATAAAACAATATGGACAGAACAGTATGTATGTAGTGATATGAAATACTTATGATAGTTCAAGTAGTTGGTTTGCATGCTTATTGTTATTTTTTTAGAACTTGCTGATTGTATTCCTTTTTAAAAAGGCATTTGCTCCTTTTGTTTTTTTTAGGGTCGTTGCTCCAGGGAGAACTGCAAATATCTTCATCCACCCCCACACTTAAAAACACAGTTGGAAATAAATGGGCGCAATAACTTGATTCAGCAGAAGAACATGGCCATGTTGGCCCAGCAAATGCAACTAGCTAATGCCATGATGCCCGGTGCCCCGTTACAACCCGTGGTAAGTACCTTTTCAGTCCTCTTTGTAATTGTATTTATAATTCCTAGTGCCCAGTGTCAGTGCTGAGCTGATGATGGCAATGGATCAAGTTAGCACAGGTATTGCCTTTTTTTTTTTTTTTTAGCAAAATTAAAAATCAGACTCTGGAACAGTTTTCACATGTGAAACTATTCATCTTGCGAGTAAATCATGTGAAACTTATGTGATGGTGTTTCTCTTCCTAAAACTGTCTTCCAAATAAATCCTATGACTTACAGATATTAGAATAGTTTTTGTTAAAATCGTGATCAAGCTCATCAGTATAGTTACTGGGCATTTTCAGTGTACCTGTAAAAGTAATCATGATTTTTTTTAAATTGATATAGTCTTTAATTTTGAGAACATTTCTCCCTTTCCTCCCTACTTGAAGAGAATCTGTATAGTTTTTGTTAATGATGAGTCTTTGTTAATCTTTAAAATTAAACTTGAAATTATTTCATGGTTACAAATACTAGGAAATATTCTGATAGTGATGAATTGGCATCATGGACCTGGACATCTCATCAAAGAATTAATTAGTAGTGGCAGAAACTCTGAGGATTTTTTTTTTTTAGAGTCAGTGTTGAGAAGTTGTGGGAGTCATAGATATTCTTCATTTGCTGAGCAGTGTATGTGGGTAACTCTTGCTTCAGAATGTATCTGTTTAACTATTCAAATTTTTTGGTGTGTGTGTGATAGTTTTAATGAGCTTTATATTCATGAAATTGTAAGATATTATAATTAATGATAGGTTGAAAAGCATGTTTTTGGTGCTAATTGGGATTTAGTAATTATATGTTTAAATTTAAATGCTTGTTAAAATTTGCAGTGATCTGAACTGAATATATATGGCAGTAATTTATGTTACAAACTTATATGCAATATTATGGGGTCATGGAAGTGTGAAGACCTATGTGTTTCTCATGCACTAACTAGCAGATGTGCTTTTTTTAACACCTGAATTCAATATAATTATTCTGTCTTAAAATTTACCACGAAAGTAACTGAAAAGGAGGGAGGGATCTCCCTATCACACCAGCAGTGCTACCAATTAATGAATACTATACAGTTACATCTTAAATTTGCTGTTTGTGACATCTACTAATTTCATATCTGAATTGAGATAGCTTGAGGATTTCCATTTGTTTAAAGAAGAGAAACTAGTTATAATCATTCTCTCTAATGGAAAACACAGGACAGAAGTCTCTTTAAACTTGGCCCTCACATACAGTTTCAAAGATCAGAGAAATCCTTCAGATGACTGCAGTTTAGTTGACAGAAAACCTGGATGTGAGAGACTTTGTTCTACCTAACATTAAAAGCATATTCCCTGCAGGGTTGTACCCTCTCTGGGCCCAGAGACACCTCAGAGATCAGCCGGTGTGGTTGCTCAATTGTAGAGGACAGTACTAGTGCTGGCAGTGAATTCCTCACTGTGAAGTCCTGGCTGATCTCCTGACCTCATCCCTGAGTCTGATTTTCAAGGCCATTCCAAGGTCATCACATGCACAATCCTGGACAAACTACAAATGATATTTATGTTCTTTGAAAGACTTCTTTGAAATGCTAGTAACAAATGTATTGTTTAAGAAATCACTGAATCATGGACTTTGAAACCATCAGAACAATCACCCCTCTCTCTCTCTCTCTCTCTCTCTCTTTCTTTCTTTCTTTCTTTCTTTTAATTTGAAAGGCAGAGTTACAGAGAGAGAGGGAGATACTGAAAAAGATCTTCCATCTTCTGGCTCACTGTCCAAATGGCCACAACAGCTGGGGCTGAGCCAGGCCAAAGCCAAGAGCCAGCAGCTTCTTCCAGGTCTCCCATGTGGATGGCAGGGGCCCAAGTACTTGGGCCATAATCCACTGCTTTCTCCGGGCCCGTTAGCAGGGGAGCTGGATCAGAAGTAGAACAGCCAGGACTCAAACCTGCATCCATATGGAATGCTGGCTTTGCAGGTGTCGGCTTAAACTGTTATGCCACACCACCACTCACAACATTTTCTGATGCTTTTGTTAGAAAATTATCTGGTTAGACAAAATAATTATTTATTTTAAGCACATTCAGGCCTTATGTTAATTTTCCCTCCTATGACTAGATTTGAATGTGGAATCGCCCTTCTGCTAAAGGCATCCTGACATCATACTCCACAAATACACTGTATTCAGAGTGGCATTTTTGTAGTAAGTCTAGAAATCATTTAGTTATTTAATTTTAAAGAATTTGGGATTTCTGATCCAGGAAATTTGCCTTCAGAACTCGACCTGAGACTTTTCCATCCCTTCTCTAGTCAGCCCTATTTTGATGAAGACAATGACATAAAGATTTAGAAATGAATGGGACAGTCATAACCAGCTGCTTACTCGGATTTTGATGTGGGCCTACAAATAGGGATTATGACAGGCCTAGAGGAGCCAGGTGACTAATATGGAAAAGGGTTGATGTTCAAAGAGAATAGCCACTAGTACAAATGAAACAGTTTGAAGGCATGGGATTAAGTTGGACCCATCCCAGGTAGTGGCAGTATCAAAGGAGATGATACCATGAGCACATTTTTAGCATCAGGAGTACCAGGACTATCTGAGCAGAGACAAAGCTTGCAATCAAGTAGGTGACAGCATCTTCAGTTTCTTAGGTCAACTAGTTTAGCTCCTAAAGCCCCAGCTGGAGGAACAGGGAGGGGAGGGAGTCTAGCAAGGTTTAAACAAATTTGGAAACATCTCATATTGTATTTGGCTTATAGAAGAGACTGATAGTTGCCTGATGAGTGAAAGAACAAATGAAAGAATGAGTTTTCTGAATACTAGGACAGCAGGCAGAGGTTCATGATAATTTACCTGCCCCAGAGACCGAAGAAGTCATAACCAGAAACTAGAGTACAAGCCCAGATACACAGACTGAGACCTAGAGGTGCATATGAATTAGCAGTCTACAAGACACATGTTAGCAAAGGCAACCAGGACCTTGATGAGGTTGTTGTTGGCACCAAAATGTAACTACTGTTCCACCTTGTTTGTATTCTCATATTCTCTCTCTCATTTTTTTTAAAAGAATTATTTTTTTATTTAAAAGAATTAGAGAGAGAGGTCTTTTTTTTATATAAGATTTATTTTATTTATTTGAAAGACAAAGTTACAGAGAATGCTAGAGACAGAGAGAGAGAGGTCTTCCATCTGCTGGTTCACTCCCCAGATAGCCACAACAGCCGGAGCTGTACCGATCTAAAGCCAAGAGCCAGGAGCTTCTTCTGGGTCTCCTACATGGGTACAGGGGCTGAAAGACTTGGGCCATCTACTGCTATCCCAGGCCACAGGAGAGAGCTGAATCTGAAGAAGAGCAGCTGGGACCAGAACCGGTGCCCATATAGGATGCCAACGCTTCAGGCCAGGGCTTTAACCCACTGCGCCACAGCACTGGCCCCAGAGAAAGGGCTTTCATTCCACTGGTTAACTCCTCAAATGACCGCAACAGCCAGAGCTGAGCTGATTTGAAGCCAGGAGCTTGGGCCATCTTTTACTGCTTTCTGAGGCCATAAGAGAGCTGGATCAGAAGTGGAGCAACTAGAACTGGAACCAGCACCCCTGTGGGATGCTGGCATTGCAGGCTGGGGCTTTAACCTGCTGTGCCACATGCCAACCTCTCTCATATTCTCCTAAATTGTGAGAGACCAAGTCTATAAATGTGTGATCTTCAGAACATGCCATTGGGATAACTTGAGGAATTACAGAATTTATAGGATAGTTCTTATTTTTATGGACTTATTAGCTTGTCTTGAAATGCCCAATTCAAGACTCAGAAGTAGCATGTTTGAGACAAATACAGTCCTTCAGGCGCATTTACTGCACTCAGCACTTTCTGTACATTAAATTCTCACAAAGCATATAATGGAGGTAATATTATCTCATATTTAGAGATGAAGATTGCAGGGTTCAGAAGGATTAAGTTATTTGCTCGAGTTACACACCTAGGGAATCACAAGGCCAGGATTTTAACTCAGGCTGTTTAGATTCTGACATCCATGCCTATAGAAGCATAAAATGGAAGACAACATCACCAAACAGCTCTGGGTCCTTGATTTCTTTGAAGATCTCTGCCCTTCCTCAACATACAGAGAGTGGAAAGTTTAAAATATCCCAGCTACAAGGTCCTGGCAATTTTTTTCTAAGATTTATTTTATTTATTTGAAAGGACAGTTATACTCACACACACACACACACACACATCTTGATCTTCAATCCACTGGTTCACTCCCCAGCTGGCCAAAATGGTCAGGGCTGGGCTAGACCAAAGCCAGGAGCCAGAAGCCTGTGGATGCAGGGGCCCAAGCACGTGGGCCATCCATCTACTGCCCTCCCAGGCACATTAGCTAGGTGCATCAGAAGTCCCCACCGGGACTCTAACCCATATGGGATACCAGTGCTGCAGGTGGTGGCTTTACCTGCTACCCTACAATGCCAGGCCTGGTCCTGACAATCTTGCAACCTGAACATAATTATTCCCATTTCATAAGGTGTGACAATAAGTTGGTTTGTGTGTATAATTCCTAAACATTAGTATAATAAAATATGCAATGATTGCATTAATTCTATCATTTCTAAGCTCTAATAAAATTGTAAAAAGATCATTTTTCTCTTTTATCATTTTGTCTTCGAAGATAAATGAAAGATCAATAACATTAATACAAGTTTAAAAATATAAACATCTGGATTCTTTTACTAAGTGCTACATTATTATTATTACTACTACTACTAGTTGCCACATATTGTCTGACATAAAAGTTACCTAATAAGAAATTATTACACAGTCTAGACAAAGATAGACTGTATTTTATGGCTCACAATCTGGGGGTACTTGATGCATTTCTTTTCTATTCCAGGAAAATTGTCCATGTGAAATTCTGTTAGTTTGAGGTTCTCTCCATTGCCCTCACAGAACTCTGCATAAACAGTGCTGATGAATAGCTATAATAAGGCATTTCTATTAATAATGTTTGCATGTGCCTTTTTACTTGTGATCCCAAAAGTTCATGCTTTCTGATGGTAGCTGTTCTACAGGTACAAACACCTAGCCACCTCCAGGTTCATACCTCATGTACAAATAAATCTCTTTGTGTTTCATGAATTTGAAATAGCCTAGAGATAGAGAAATTCAAACTTAGGATTTAACCTAAGTCCAGCATCCCTACTGCTCCCTTCTCCACTTTGCTGCCATGTCATGTTTCAAGTATTTGTTGACAGTCACATGCAGTATGCTTTGAAGTCATCATTTGTCACACTTGCAGGAACACCTAGAATTCTTAACTTGTTTTTTAATGCTTTACTCTCCAGTTTATCAACCTAGTGGTTGATATGAGCACTTGGTCCCAGAGTGTTTCTGGTAAAATGTTTCCACATCAGTCACTGCAGGTCCTTTTTCACCTGTTCTGATATTTATACTGCCTGTTTGAATGAGGAGCCTGTGAATCCTCAAGCTGCCTGAGAACATGCCTGGAATTTTTGGAACTGGACTGTGTTTGGTTGATACCTTTCTACCAGGAGGACTAGAAATGAGTCTTCTTTATTAAAATATTAATATATTTTAGTAAAACCAGATTGAAAGATAAAGTGAGGGAAGCTTGTCCAGACACAAGTCAGTCTAGGGGTAAAGTTTATCATTGCACTTGTCTTTTATTTCAATTGTAGGTTACCTTCTGTAAAAAAAAGACTTTGTAATTTGAATTTTTTTGATAACTCTCACTAGCTTTTGGTGTTTATATTCAAAATAATTATTTACTGAAACTCATTATAGCCCTTGGTACAGGGTTATGCTTACTCAGGACATGGTTACATATGTACACCTTGATTCTGTGCTGTTAATTTAAAAAGGAATGCTTTTTTTTTACTGCTTGCAATTTCAGCCTTCACACACACAATCTAGAGAAATTTGGAAATCCACCCATATGAGAGGTCTTCAAAATGCATAAATGAAAAAGCTGTGTGTGAATTTAAAAAAAGAAAGCTTGCACCAAAATAAACTTGTCTTTCAATTCTGTTTTCATGAATTTTTTGACGTTCCCTCATATGGGTAAAGCAAATATTTGTGGAGCCCCTGAATAGGTCTGAGTTGCAGGCTCTACATAAAGTGAACCCAACAGAGGGCAGAAGACTGTCCTCTGGGAGCATATTAATGGTCCTATTCAAGTGAAAGAGATGCTCATTAAACACAGGTAGTGATAAATGTAGCATTTGAGTTACAAGTTGTGTGATTGGGTCATGAAAACTTCAGGAGGAAGAGAACTGGGGCTGGAAGGGAGCACTATGAGGAATTAAACAGGTGGGCTGGGAAGGGTTAGCATTCAGTGTGTAGAAAAAGCCAGGTTCAAAAGAAGAGAGCTACAAAGGACCAAACCTGTCTCCTTACAGACCTATTGGAGAATCACGGAGAACGGATTTCTGTGGAAGGCCACACAGTATGCAGACCTGGAATCACTCATGGGATTTTTTTTTTTTTTTTTTTTTTTTTTTTTTTTTTTTTTTTAACAGGCAGAGTGGACAGTGAGAGAGAGAGAGACAGAGAGAGAAAGGTCTTCCTTTGCCATTGGATCACCCTCCAATGGCCGCCGCTGCAGCCGGCGCACCGCGCTGATCCGATGGCAGGAGCCAGGAGCCAGGTGCTTTTCCTGGTCTCCCATGGGGTGCAGGGCCCAAGCACCTGGGCCATCCTCCACTGCACTCCCTGGCCATAGCAGAGAGCTGGCCTGGAAGAGGGGCAACCGGGACAGAATCCGGCGCCCCGACCGGGACTAGAACCCGGTGTGCCGGCGCCGCTAGGCGGAGGATTAGCCTATTGAGCCACGGCGCCGGCCCACTCATGGGATTTTAAACACTACCATTGTCTGGGTACTTTTGTCCCTAGACTCTCATAAGTGTAGAGTGGCCAAAAATGTTCATGGTTTAAAAGTCATCAGAGTGATTTTACTTGGGCACCTGGTCCATCAAAAGAGAGCCACTGTTTTCAGAACCCCTTGGACTCAGACATCTGCATCCAAATCCTAGACCTTTCATTCCTTCATTTCCAACTGCAGGCACGTGGCATGTGATTTCTTTGAGCCTCTTTCTTTATCTGTAAAATCGGATAATAATGTCTTCTTGGCAAAGCTGTAGTTTACTCATTGATTCAGGCAGGCACTTATTCAACAAATATTTATTGAGTACCTACTGTGTGCTGGGCATTGTTCTGTTTTCTGAGGATTTAACAGGGAGTTAAATAAACCGCCTCACTCCTACAAAATAAAAATATTTTAAAAAGCCCAGGGAATTTATGTTATGAGGATTAAATACAATAGAACAGGTAAAGCACACAGCACAGTGCTGGCATACAACAAATTGGAAATTGCCAGTAATCATGTTTACAGTTAACTAGGGTCATAATGTGAAACTGAATAATATTTTCATTTATAATGAAGTCTGATTACCTTAATGGAATCAGAATGTCTCATTTAAAACAAACAAAGATTAACCCATAAATAGCACCAAGATTAGTAAATGTGCGATTTGTTTTTCTCTGGTGAAGGTGTTCACTGGCAAAAGACAATCCAGCCTTCCTTATAACTTCCAGGAACAAAGATATCTGTAAATCATTGTCATGAGGATGTGGTCAGTATCAAATACACCAGTTACATGGTTACCTGCTATCCTGTGAGTACTTCAGAGAAAATAAGCTGCCACTTGATAATATCATTGAATTAATATCCTCCTTTGAGATTCTGCGAAACCCTCTGCAGGACAGCTTTTGGAACTGGCGAATTGGCAGTAGAACAGCTCAAGAGTTTTCCTAATCTGATTAGGTTACTCCAAAAGGGCTAGCAGTGACCTGCTTCCTACAAGGTGCTCTTAGAAAGCCATATAAGGAAAGTGATGTAACAAATTTATAAGAATTCAAAAGAAATGGGGGAATGTTTCTTTTTCTCTAAGTTTTTTTGAAGCTTTGGGAATCAAATTTCAAAGTACAGAGCTATTGTTATTGATTGTCTGCCTGTTCAGCAAATAGCTCTACTTATCCTGAGAGGGAACAATTTGAGATAATGCTTGCTGAATAGTTAATGTTTCAGGTTTTTAGAAGCTGCTACAGGCTTTACTTGGGGACAGGGCCCTAAAATTCTTCATATTTGAATTTCCTTTGATGAATTAAGTCAGAAAATCAATTCACACGATAACTCTTTAGAAACAATTCAGAGAAAAGATTGTTGCCAGTTAAGATCAGTATTTTATATAATAAGAGTACTATTTTATCTGTAATGTGCAACAGCTGCATTATGATCAGTGTTTGTTATTGAATGAGATCTGACAACGCTGAATTTTATTGGCCACTGGCCCTATTTTATTAAAATAAGGATAGTTTAATTCTTTCTAAATAAGTTTGTAAATTTTACCTTAAGTTTTAAGTAATTAATATAGATTGTGTACGTTAATATAGGCATTTTAATAAATAGCATTTCTTAAAAATGTACTGTCTGGAAAAATGTGTGTTAATCTCTAGCAATGGAATGCAAAGAAGACTTCTACCAACTGGCTCCTGTTCTAGCCTTTTAGTCCTCTGTACTGGATTTCCTATATTTCTTAAATATCTAATGTAGACGTAAGAGTGCTAGTCTGGCTGGATTTTCACATACTGGATCTGACAGTGTGTAACAGAGTACATGTTTAACATGAATGTTCTTAGGTAGACATGCAGGTTAAACATAGCTTCATTATACAGGTCTTCCCTTGTCCTGCTGCTGCCTCAGCAGCCAGTTCACGATGAAGCAGCATTAAATCAGCTGCTGCTCCAGGCACTGTCTTTCTGCAGAGACTGTCTGGGGGCCCAGTTTCTGACAGGTTGATTGTTAATATTTGGAGCACACAAATAGTTTCCTGTTGTCTATGAGTAGGTGCCCTTGGGCTCGGATGCAGTTAGGAATTGGAGGTATAACCTCAGGTTACTTCATTAAGCAAGAGCCATAGACCTGGAAGAACAGCTCACTGTGGCATTTAAACCAATTTGGAGGCATCATTTTTTTAAATTTAAAAATAGCAGTGTAATCTGTGGTATGTTTTTCTTCCTAAAAAATCAAAGCGTGCTTTAAATATCCTGCTTTTTGCATTCTTCTTAGTAAAAATGTATATGCTAACTGCAAAGATTTGATTCCCAAACTATGTGAGGTGAAGAGGAAAGGACGTCCCTTAGGACAGTCTGAACCTTGGCACTGTTGGCAGAGGGGGCTGGATAATGCTTTGCAGTGAGGGATTGATTGCTATGTGTCTTGTAGGACATTTAGTAGCATCTCTGGCTCTGCACTGTTGTGACAACCAAAATTGTCTAGATATTGCCAGATGTCCTCTGAAAGGCAAAATCACCCACGGTTGAGAACCATTGACCTAGGAAAAAGGGAGTACCTAAATTCCACTGTATTCCTCTGAATACAGTATGACTGAGGGACGGACTATATTCTATTTTTCCACATACTTGTGCTATAGGATTTTTGGAGTAATATATCATATCTTATATATCATACCTTATATTGCACAAAGCTTTACTCCAAAGCTCTCTTGAATTCTGCATATACTTTTAGATCATCTAAGTTCTTATTCCTCTGAGAGGGAAGATTAACTCTTTTTGAATGTTTTCATTATAAAAAAAAGTCCCATGATTCTCTTCCTTGCCTCTTTAAAAAGAAAAAACAATTTCTGTAGAAGATGACTCATTTTGTTTGTGAGTTTTTATGTTTCAGAGATAATCATTATCACACAAAGCATTGAACTTCAAGAATTGAAATACTGTTGAATTGGGAAGTTGAAAATGTAGTCTTCATAAGATGGGAAATTGTGTCCTGTTATACTTTAAAAACGGGAAAAACAGGCCAGCGCCGCAGCTCACTAGGCTAATCCTCTGCCTGCGGCGCCGGCACCCCAGGTTCTAGTCCCGGTCAGGGCGCCGGGTTCTGTCCCGGTTGCTCCTCTTCCAGTCCAGCTCTCTGCTGTAGCCCAGAAGTGCAGTGGAGGATGGCCCAAGTACTTGGGCCCTGCACGCCATGGGAGACCAGGAGAAGCACCTGGCTCCTGCCACCGGATCAGCGCGGTACGCTGGCAGCAGCGCGCTGGCCACAGCGGCCATTGGGGGGTGAACCAACAGAAAAGGAAGACCTCTCTTTCTGTCTCTCTCTCTCACTGTCCACTTTGCCTGTCAAAAAAAAAAAAAAAAGGTATTAAAAAAAATGGAAAACCAAATTGTTAAAGTAGAATTCAGATACATTTAATTCTATTCAAGAACAAATGTATTTCATAATATGCAATTTGGATATCAGCAAATAGAGGCAATCGTTATATATATCCTTTAAATCATATTTGCCAAAAATTCTGTCTTGTAGCAGTTTATTTAATGCTATCATATGTATTTACATGAACAAGCATGTAGCATGTCTTTAGAAGCATTCTGTTTCAGGCTTTACATTTCAGACTTCTCCTTGGTCAGGTGAATTCACTGTTGAGTGATAGGCTGATGGAGCATTTATAATTACTCCAGAAAAATCAGCATCAAGTCAGTATGCCAAACACTTTACTTCATATGCTCAGAAAGAATGGTGTCGGCTGGCACCATGGCTCACTAGGCTAATCCTCCGTCTGCGGTGCCGGCAGCCCAGGTTCTTGTCCCAGTTGCTCCTCTTCCAGTCCAGCTCTCTGCTGTGGGCTGGGAGTGCAGTGGAGGATGGCCCAGGTCCTTGGGCCCTGCACCTGAATGGGAGACCAGGAGGAAGAACCCGGCTCCTGGCTTCGGATCAGCGCAGTGCGCCGGCCATAGCGACCATTTGGGGGATGAACCAACAGAAGGAAGACCTTTTTCTCTCTCTCTTTCACTGTCTAATTCTGCCTGTCAAAAAAAAAAAAAAAAAAAAGAAAGAATGGTGTCATCATCACCTTTCACATACCCCATGAGATTTATTGACAGTTTCCTTTAACTGTGAAGCTCTGTTGTCCCTGGATGTTCTGATTTACTCCAGATAATAGGACACTGCAAATTATTAACAGTTGTAAACAGATCTTTCAAATGCATCTGACATAGCAGTTATTAAGTGTATTTCATAGATAAGTTTATGAATTAAATGTGGAAATTAGATAACCAAAGCTTCTTGATTGAACAGTTAATCTGCTATTCAAAGAGAAATGACAGGCCTAACACTTCAAAATTTCAGAGGAAGATTTAATGAATATTTTACCTATTATATTTTAGAACTAGGAACAGGCATTTGACCAACATTAAGTATCTGCTTGGTTTGTCCACCTTCCAGATCAGAGTGCCTGGTTTTGCTTCCAGTCCAGCTTCCTGTAATTACACACTCTGGAAGGCCACAGATAATGAATGGTTCAAGTACTTGGGTCTCTTCCACTCATTTGGGAGACCTGGATTTAGAACTCAGGGCTCTTCTCTTTTCTTGACTGAAACCCAGCTGTTTTTGGCATTTGTGGAGTAGAGCAGTGGTGGGAAGAGTCTCATTCTCTCCCTTTCTCCTTCTCTCTCTCTCTCTGCCTCTCAAATAAAATAAAATAAAATAAACTTGAAAAATGTGTTTTTTAGAAAAACATTGATTTGATAGCTATTTATTAAGTAAATATCCTAAATAAAAGTAAATAAACCCAGGATTAAAGGGAGGGAAGGAAGGAAGAATAAGTGATGGATGGATGAATGATGGATAGATACACACACATTATAAGATATCAACTTTGTCTGAGACTTGCCTGTTAAATTTTGCTTTTTATTTTGCTTTTTCAGCCAATGTTTTCAGTTGCACCAAGCTTAGCCACCAATGCATCAGCAGCCTTCAATCCCTACCTGGGACCTGTTTCCCCAAGCCTGGTTCCAGCAGAGATCTTGCCGACTGCACCAATGTTGGTTACAGGGAATCCTGGGGTCCCTGTACCTGCAGCTGCTGCAGCTGCTGCACAGAAATTAATGCGGACAGACAGACTTGAGGTAGGAATAATCAGTTGGTTTCTTTGTGCTCCATTCTAATTCTCAAAGTGTATTTTTTGTTTGTTCCCTTGGCCAAAAAGATTCTAAAAAGTCAAAGAAGAGATTTTGGTTTAGTGTTTGAAATATTTTCCTAGGGGATTGGTGTGCTGTATTTTATGAATGTCGTGTTTCACAACATCCACATGTAGAATAGCAGATGAAATTTAAACTCTAGGTTAGTCTACCTGTTACATCACTGTGCCTCAATTTCTTCATATTTAAAATAGGGATAATAACAGGACTTACCTCAGAGTTAGGAGACTGTTTGCCACATGCTGGAGGTGCTTCCTAAATGTTCTTGTTACTGTTAGTAAAGATGTGACAACTGTTAATTACTCTATACAGAATGCATGTTTCCTAAGGATGTACAATATTTTGGCTAAAAAGTTTGTGAAGTGTTTTTTTTTTTTTAAGATTTATTTATTTTACTTGAAAGTCAGAATTACACAGAGAAGAGAGGGAGAGAGAGATCTTCCATCCGCTGGTTCACTCCCCAATTGACCTCAATGGCCAGAGCTGTGCTGATCCAAATCCAGGAGCCCGGAGCTTCTTCCGGGTCTCCCACGTGGGTGCAGGGGCCCAAGGACTTGGGCCATCTTCTACTGCTTTCCCAGGCCATAGAAGAGAGCTGGATCGGAAGTGGAGTAGCCAGGACTCGAACTGGCGCCCATATGGGTGCCGGCACTACAGGCAGCAGCTTTACCCGCTACGCCACAGTGCCAGCCCCAGAAGTGTCTTATAAAAGATTATAATGGGAATTTGCATGATACTCCTAAGTCTTATAGTCATGGATGATCAGGTGCATGTGCTTCAATATTGCTACATGAAAAAAAATTCATAAATCTGCAAGCAGGCATTGTGGTGCATCAGGTTAAGCGGCTGCTTGGGGTTCCCCCATGCTTTACCTGGGTGTCTGGTTCAGGTTCCAGCTGCTCAGCTTCAGATCCAGCTTCCTGCTAATGTGCCTGGGAAGGAAGCAGATAATGACTCAAGTGCTTGGGTCCCTACAGCACACATGGTGTGGATTTTCAGGCTCCTCTCTTGCCTGGCCCAGCCCTGGCTGTTGAGAGTATTTGGAGGGTGAACCTACAGATGCAAGATGGATCTCTTTCTCCTCTCCTTCTCCCTCTCCTTCACGTTTGTGTGTGTGTCTGTTTGTCACTCCACCTTTCAAATAAATGAATAAATACATCTTATAAAAAACAAATCTTATTTTGAAGTATTTGTTCAGAATTTCTGCATGGCTGTGAATTAATGGATCAGGTAAACTATAGTTAAAGGGAAAAAGGGCAACATCACTGTACATTGAAGGTATGAACTTAGCATTGAACCCAGATAGAGAACAAAATGATCTTTTCCTCTTTTCTTTGGTTAGAATAAAGCAATACTTAGTGCTGAGAAGTTCCGCATGTATTACTTACAGAGCAAGCAGCAAAGTAAGGCTATTGTATGAACATAATTAGTGCCAATAATTTTTCCATTTGGCCAGAATTTAGTTTAAAAGAAACAATATATTTTTAATTTTTATTTATTTGAAAGGCAGAGAGAGATAGAGATTGTCCATCTGTTGGTTCACTCCCCAGATTCTGGTAACAAATGGGGCTGAGCCTAGTCAAAGCCAGGAATCTGGAACTCAGTATTTCCTGTGTGGATAGGAGGGAGCCAAGTGCTTGAGTCTGACCTATTGCTTTTCAGGGTATATAATCATCAGGAAGCAAGAATTGGAAGCAGAGCTGGGACTCGAACCTAGGCCCTCTATTATAGATCCAGAGGTCCTAAGCAACATTTTAACTGCTGCATTAAAACTTGCCCCACAACTTCTCAGTAACCTTTTTGGCATGCACTACAGAAGATCTCATGTTTTATATTAGCATATTTTCAGCTGTGTAACATCACAGATTTATTCCTCAAAGTAATCTTATGGAGACTAATTAACTCCATTTTATGGGAAAATCAGTTGAGGTAAAGAGATGTGGAATAACTTGTTCCTGCTAGAGAGGTACAGCTGGACTTTGGGATGGTTTGTCATTACACAATTGAACTTGCTCATTAACTAACTGATGCTGTCTACAGAGGAATTAGGAAGAAATTTAACAAATCTAAGATATTTTAAATTATTGGATGCCCAGCATGTGAAGCAGTTTTATTTCCCTTGACCTTTCCAAAGCAAACCCTGGGTTCCTAATGCATTATTGTTGATTGATTAATGGGATCCAAATAGGCAGTCTGAGATGAACTTTAAAGGATTAATTATTAATTGGAGATGATATTCAAAAAACAAAGAATGGAGACTTTAAAAGGCTGAGCTAAGTGTTCAGAACTCTTCTAGACTAATCCTTCCACAGTGTTAGGTAGTCTGTCATTAGGTATGTTTTATAATGTTTAATTGAAATGAAGGCTTTGTAGTTTGCTTGTGCTTCTGTTATTTGTGAAGCACAACCTCATATATTGTATCCGTTTTCTTTTACTGTGCTCAGAGTGAATGGCTGCCACCACAACAGCTGTGTCCCTTTAACCCAAATTCCACTTATCTAAATGTGTGATGATAGTGCAGTTTCCTTTCTTATGCTTGTTAACAGGATCTGATCCAATGCCACAATATCAACCTGTTCAGAAACTGCAGCATGGCACTGAGAGGTGCATCTTCTTTATTTTTTAAAATTTTTTTAAAGATTTATTTATTTACTTGAAAGTCAGAGTTACACAGAGAAGGAGAGGCAGAGAGAGAGAGGGAGAAAGGGGAGGTGAGAGAGGTCTTCCATCCACTGGTTCACTCCCCAGCTTGCCGCAATGGCTGGAGCTGCGCCAATCCAAAGCAGGAGCCAGGAGAGTCTTCTGGGTCTCTCATGCAGGTGCCATCATCTACTACTTTCCCAGGCCATAGCAGAGAGCTGAATCAGAAGTGGAGCAGCCGGGACTCGAACTGGTGCCCATATGGGATGCTAGCACTGCAGGCAGTGGCTTTACCTGCTACACAGGTGCATCTTCTTTGTGTTTCTGATTTGACACAGTCCTAGCTCCAGTTTTCCTTGCATGCTAATTGCACCACATATTGAAGTCTAAAGACCTGGCAGTGATGCAGACACTTATTTACTAATTGGCCACATGTTTGCTTAGTTGAAGTTGGAATACATGTTTTTTTTTTTCCTCTTGGAATTCTGAAGTACATTTTAAAATTTTTAGTTTCTTTTAAGGTGAGAGTTTCTAAATCAGTTAAAATATTGGCCAATTCTGGTTGCTGCTTCTTAATCTCTTTTTTACTGAAACTTGTTAGACAATAAATTTAAAATACAATCGATTGTGAGTCTTCGGATTCTTTTTAATTGCTTAGAAGAAATGACATATTTAAAGCACCCAATATGATACTACTAAAAATATTAATAGGAAAACAGGAATGCAAGGATTAGCGCTTAGGATGTTGTTAATTAGGTAAGTAAGCTTGGATCAGGATTCTCATATTCTGGGCTTCCTATTCCTCATATACAAAATTAGAAGGTTGCATTAGATAATCCCTAAGGTCACCTTTAGTAGAACACTTTAGAGACACATCATTTTCCTGCTTTTAATACCAGGCACAAGCTATTGAAAGATTAATTTTATAAATTACATATATAAAAATATGTGTGTCATATATACAAGTCTATCAAAAAGCTCATGAAAAACACATTCATGAAAAAACCAAATATGAATTTAAGAAATTTTTTGCACTAGAATATGCGTTTTTCCTTTTTTCCACAAAGTCTTTGAAGTACTCTTGTAGTGTATCTGTATATATAAATATATCACATACACATAATGTTCATACTGTCTTTTCTATGTTGGGTACCTTTTTAACGACTTTGTAGCCATATGCTTACTAAATGCCAAAATTCAGACTTCATGGCTATCTCTGCAGAGGAGCAATTCTTCTAAATGTTATTTTAAAGAATCATTAAAACCTGTGCATCCTGGGAAAGATTGAACTTGAGTGATACCACTGCTTCATTATGAAAAATTGGTAATTAGGGAAATCATTGATTTATTTTCAAGTTGCACAGCAGTTTTTTTATGATACCAAAAGGATCCAAGAATCCTTTCATTCTCTCATGTACCTAGCAGTGTCCAATGGAGAGCTGTTGAACATCATCCAGGTAAAAGGCTTTGTGAGGAATACCTTTGAATCCTTTTTACTTTTGCTTATCAATCACAAGAAAATGTCTGCATGAGAATAGCCCTAAATTCATAACTAATGCCCAGTAATGTGTTAAATGAATGAGTAAATGTGTTAATGAAAGTTATTCAGTTAATCACAGAAAGACAATATAGTATTTTCCTATTTAAGGCTTGGATTGGTAATCCAACAAAGGTGATAAAACATGAAAAATTTTAACTTGAGGAAAATGTAAGTTAAAAAATTTTAATTTGAGGAAAAAAAAAAAGGATATTTTCCTTGAGAATATGCTTCTGCCATTCTACCATTAATTTTATCATCCAAGTTAAAATTAAAATTTCACTATTTTTATAGTAATTTAGAAAGGGTAATACAAGGAACTGTGGAGTTGAACATTTTGACATTGAAGAATTTGATTCAAACTTACCTGTCTTAATGAATGTGCACATTCTTTTTTAGGAAGGAAATACATGAAAACCTGGAAGTAGATTTAATGGTTCTAATATTAGTTACTCCATGTAGTCAGATTTGATTTTTTGTAGACTTATAAATGATTTTATAGATTTATAGATTTTTTAATAGATTGAGTGGAAAATTCATAGATAAATAGAATTAGAAGAAGAATATAAACATTACATAGAAATATGCTGGTATTCTCTTGCCTCAGCAATAATGATAGGGTCTGCTTCTTAGATTTCACAGAAAACTCCCATTTGATGTGAACAAAATTCGTATGAAGTGGCTATAGTAGGTGTATTTTTCTTCACTATTTTAAGAGGGAAAATAGATTAAATTTTCACAACTATTGGAAAATTGAACTGAAACCAGAAATCACCTCATCAGATATTTGTCTTAGGAATTTCATTGTACAATAAATTGGGTATGACCATCTCTCTTAGTCAACAGAATTTTAAAATGTGGAGATTTTAAATTGAAAATACAGATTTCTTTGCATTAAATTTTAAACCTGTGACCCACAGTGCTTTGGATACTTTGATAACATTGTTGGTTTTTCTCTATTAAATTTTTAAAACATTCTGTTAGCTTAAGCTCAATACAATGATTTCCAATGTGCTCACTGTTGAATGGCATGCATGTATATGTCTTTGAATACATTTCTTAATATTTATCATTAAGTTTTATCATTACTACTACTACTACTACTACTACTACTACTAGTTGAGAAGAGACAGACACATAAACAGATGGAAATCTCACCCATTGGTTCATTCTCCAAATGCCTGCAATAGCCGGGATTGGGCCAGGTAAAACTGAAAGCCAGATCTCAACTGAGTTCTGAGTGGCAGGGGCCCAATTACTTGAGCCATCAGACCTGCTGCCCCTCAGGGTATGCATGAACAGCAAGATGGAACCTGAACTCAAACCCAGGCACTCCATTATGGGATGCAGGTGTTCAAATGTTTTATTTTATTTTATTTGTTAGATTTTATTTATTTATTTGAGAGGTGGAGTTACAGACAGAGAGAGAGAGAGAGAGAAAGGTCTTCCTTCCATTGGCTCACTCCCTAAATGGCTGCAACGGCCGGAACTGCGCTGATCCGAAGCCAGGAGCCAGGTGCTTCTTCTAGGTCTCCCATGTGGGTGCAGGGGCCCAAGGACTGGGGCCATCTTATACTGCTTTCCCAGGCCACAGCAGAGAGCTGGATTAGAAGAGGAGCAGCCAGGACTAGAACCGACGCCCATATGGGATGTCGGCGCTGCAAGTGGAGCATTAACCAGTGCCACAGCGCCAGCCCCTCAAATGTTTGTTAACCACTGGACCAGTACCTACCCTGGTTATTAGTTTTTTGTTTTGTTTTGTTTTGTTTTTGTTTTTGTTTTTGTTTTTGTTTTAGAGAGTTATTTATTTGAAAATCAGAGTTACATAGAAAAGGAGAGGCAGAAAGAGAGAGAAATCTCCCATCTGCTGGTTCACTCCCCAATTAACCGCAACAGCCAGAGGTGCGCCAATCCAAAGCTAGGAGCAAGAAGCCTCTTTGGGTCTCCCATGCAAGTGCAGGGGCCCAAGGACTTGGGCCATCCTCTGCTGCTTTCCCAGGCCATAGCAGAGAGCTGGATTGGAAGAGGAGCAGCCAGGACTAGAACTGGCGCTCATATGATCTGCCAGCACTGCAGGCAGCTGTTATACCTGCTATGCCACAGTGATGGCCCCTAGTTCATTAGGTTTTAAGTTGATTTCCCAAAATCCTAAGATAAGATAGACTCAGTCCTCATTGCTGTAATTAGTGCTCCATGCCTATTGTTAGATGTTACACTACAAAATTGGCTAGTTAATTGTACAAATATGGTAAACACAAAACCTTCTATTTTAAAGAGCTTTCTCCTTGAAGAACACACATATGATTCTTCAACTTTTAATAAATCCAAGCATTGACATTAATTTTCTTAGAATCCCAATGTGTTAACTACAGAGTTGCTTACTTTAATAATATATATAAAACCTAGTATTAAAATTGAGATCAAGTAACAGAACTATTTATTTTAGCCAGATTCATATTGTGTATTATAAGCTGCCATATTCAATATTCACAACCATTTAAAATAGATATTAATAATATTTTCTTTTTCTTAGTTTTAAAAAATATTTGTTTACTTGAGAGGCAGAGTTAGAAAGAGACACAGAAAGAAGTCTTCCATCCCCTATTACAGAGTGAGAGACAGAGAGAGAGGTCTTCCATCCGCTATTTCTCTCCTCAAATGACCACAATGGCTGGAGCTGGGCCAATCCGAAGCCAGGAATGAGGAGCTTCTTCAGGGTCTCCTACTGGGTGCAGGGGCCCAAGCACTTGGACCATCTTCTACTGCTTTCCTAGAGCATCAGCAGGGAGCTGGATTGGAAGTAGAGCAGCCAGGACTTGAACCTGCACCCATATGGGATGCTTGTGCCGCAGGTACATGCTTAACCTACTGTGCCACAGTGCCAGCCCCAATGCTTTCTTTTTAAAAATGCTGTAGTTACTAAAGTGTTACAGCTTGACCCCAAAATTTATCCTCTTTCCATTATAGCATGGGTATTTAATTAACAAAAGAAGCTTTATTTAGAAATAATTGACATTTCTTAGGAAATTTTTCTGATTTTTTTTGACAACTGAAGTTTATAATTATTCCATACATGTTTTTATTTTTTGGGAACAGGAACTTAGAAGTTTAAATATTGTGAGTATATATCTTCATTGAAATGCTGATTTTTACTATAAAAGCAGTTTCATTCATGTTATAGAGCTTATAAAACTCACCTGATTTACAAAATAAATCTTTCCTTAATACTTGTTGAGTACAAGTCCCAACATTTCTTTGATTGGATGATATTATGTATTTAGCTGAATATATCTTACTAAGTTACCTTAAGTTGGCATATCATTTATAAAATTACAGAAAGTACTTTTATTTGAGCCATATCGGTGCCATTTCTGCACATTTATCTTTATGCAATGATTAAAAATATTTTCATGAATATAGTCTTTGCAATGCCATCTAAATATGGAAATGTTGAAAATAATCTAGATCTCTTTTAAAAGAGTTATTTTTTAGACTGGCACCGCAGCTCAATAGGCTAATCCTCCGCCTAGCGGCGCCGGCACACCAGGTTCTAGTCCCAGTTGGGGCGCCGGATTCTGTCCCGGTTGCCCCTCTTCCAGGCCAGCTCTCTGCTGTGGCCAGGGAGTGCAGTGGAGGATGACCCAAGTGCTTGGGCCCTGCACCCCATGGGAGACGAGGATAAGTACCTGGCTCCTGCCTTCGGATCAGCGCGGTGTGCCGGCCGCGGCGGCCATTGGAGGGTGAACCAACGGCAAAAAGGAAGACCTCTCTCTGTGTCTCTCTCTCTTACTGTCCACTCTGCCTGTCAAAAAAATAAAAATAAAATAAATAAATAAGTTATTTTTTATGCATGTTATTTGATGAAAGTTGAAGCAACCTCAAAAATAGTCAGTCTCGTCACTATTTAGCAAAATGAGAAAATACTTGTCCTACATTGTAGAGCTAAAGAGATCAACAATAGTAACTACTCTAATTCTATAATTATAACTATTTAAAGAGAAAAAAGAATCATATTATAGTTTGTATTTTCAGATTTAATTTTATCTGTCTTTTTAAACTCTCTGGTAAATCTTGTGATTTCTTATCCTGATTGGAATTATGACATTAAATTTGTTGAAATTTTTTATTAGAAATACTTCGCTAATGCAATACTGAGTCTAAGAGATTTCTTTCATAGGTCAGCATAGTTTAAAGTTTATCAGAGAAACTAGACAAAACCCATACTCATCAGTCAAGGAGTAGAGTCCATTGTATTGATGGTGACTATGAGGGGAATATGTATTTTAAAAGCTTTGGGAAGTGCGTTTTGTTCAGAAAGGTGCCCAGCATTCTAAAATTTAGCAAATGTTTCCAGCCCCTCCGCCCTGTAACTCTCTCTAGAATGAGTTTTCACAAAAGACTGTTTCCTTAGTTTTTCAAAGACAAGATAATGTGAAAATAATTCTGTCCTCCCATTTCTCATGTCAGGGTAGCTTTAAGCTGGAAAAAATACAATAAAAGTAGTAGCGAAAAAATGTATAAGAAATTGACTAAAATGCAGAAGCAATTGATAAATTATTGCAAACTTAGAAAAGACTGGTTTTAGGACTCTTTCTAAGCTGATTCCTAGTTTTCCACTCTTTAACTATTTCCAGAATTCTTAAATGCCTCTATAAGAGGAAAAAAAAGTATAATTTATAATAAATCAGTTACTAGCCTATAAAAATCATACCTATACATACATAAAGAACTTATAGATGGACAAACATGAGATCTTCCTTCTTACAGTGTGACAGAGTAAGTTAAATTGAAAAACAGAATATTAGTTCCCTTTTGATCAGTTCTTCTTTTGAACAAGTTCAAGAAAGCAGGAGTAACTGCAGAACTAACAGCAGTTAGGAAATACCACAAATAGACCTGCTCAGGTTTCCTGTTGGATGTCACAAATCTGGTGACACTACATTGATACAGATTTACTTAAACAGAAAAGTAACCTTTTTTAATACTACAGTGTGTGTGTGTGTGTGTGTATAAAGTATACATGTAGTGTGAGTGTATACATATGCATAGAAACTTTTAAGCTTGTTTAATTTAGGTATATGCCTTCCTGGCTGTGGTCAAGGGCCTTGTAGTTGTGATTGGATACTGGGAATCTGTGTTCTGAAAGCCCCATACTAATTTAGAAAGGGGGACAATTGTAGAAAAGCTTCATCATTTTTACTTTTAAAATGTAAACTCTTAATTATACTTGTTTTATTCTGATTAATTAGATAAATGTAGTTAGTAAAAAAGTAAAGTCTTGTATAGTTTCCTAAGTCATATTGTAGTCTATTTGTGTCTAAGCAACTGGCACTTAGTAATTATTAAATAAATTTTTTAAACTAGATAAATTGAAGTGCTGAATGGAGTTGGCCCATTGCTTGTGTGTTCAGAACACAAAGTTCTAGTGAGCTTGAGATTTCAGATAGTGCAAGATGTCATTTATAATGTTGTTTTAATCACATAACGTGTTAAAAATTAGAATATGTACTAAGAAGCACTTTTTCTAATAATAGGTATGAATGAATGTAATGGGGCACAGGGACAAGAGATTTAATTGCAGTCATTTTTTGTTTCTCAAATCCAGGAAAACATCTTATTCTTAAAATTACAGCAGGGGTATAGCTTCTCTTTGTTTATTAACTCTAAAAGTGCTCAGTGTCTGCATTTGCTCAGTCTGTGAAAAGATACTTGAAAAATGAAAACTGTTTCCTTGAAGCATGAAGTAGGAGCTGCAAAATATTGAAAGGACATTTTGTGTTTTAGATGGCCCTCTTGTGGTAAGAAGGTCAAACTATCCCAAATTGAGCAGACGAATGAAACATAAATCATTTGCACCTTTTCCCTGGGTTCCCCATGACAAAATTAATAGATGGAAAACAAGCAGACAGTAACCAAAACTAGTCTTTGTCATCTGCTTTATATAACTACCAAGTGAATCTCCAGTGATCAGAAAATAACTCCTGGAAACATTTGAATAAAAAGCTACAATTTTTAATGTGTTTCACTAGGAAATAATTTCAGATTTACACAAAAGTTGCAAAATAGAACCAAGAATTCCTGCCTTCTCTTCACTTAACCAAGTGTTTCCATCTTAAATTACCATAGTATCACTTTTAAAGCCAGAAAATTAGCATTGTTATACTACTATAACCAATCTATAGAAATTAATCAGATGTCCTACCAGCATCCTCTTTTTTTTGTATGACTTTCTTTTTTTTTTTTTTAATTTATTTGACAAGTAAAGTTATAGACAGTGAGAGAGAGAGAGAGAGAGAGAGAGAAAGGTCTTCCTTCCATTGGTTTACCCCCCAAATGGCCACTACAGTCAGTATTGCGCCAATCCGAAGCCAGGAGCCAGGTGCTTCTTCCTGGTCTCCCGTGTGGGTGCAGAGACCCAAGCACTTGTGCCATCCTCCACTGACCTCCTGGGCCACAGCAGAGAGCTGGACTAGAAGAGCAGCAACCGGGACTAGAACCCAGCACCCATAAGGGATGCCGGTGCCGCAGGTGGAGGATTAACCAAGTGAGCCAAGGCGCCGGACCCACTCTGAGTCCAGGTTTTTTTTTTTGTTTTTTTTTGTTTGTTTGTTTGTTTGTTTGTTTTTTGTGTTATGACTTTGGCACTTTGGAAAAGTTCTGGTCAGTTATTTTGTAAAGCATTCTCTATTCAGTTTATCTGCTGTTTCCTCGTAAATAAATTTGGGCCATAATAAAATTAAAGTGAACTAAACTGATGTTGTACCCTTTTAAAAAAATCTTCATTTTGTTTGAAAGCAGAGAGGCAGAGATAGAGAGGGATCTTCTGTCTGCTGATTAACTTCCCACAACAGCTAGTGCTGGATCAGGAAAGTCAATCCAGATCCCCACTGATACAGACTCAAGTACTTGAGCCATCACCCCTTACCTTCCATACTGTATGTTAGCAGGAAGCTGGATCCAAAGAAAAGGAGCCAGGAGTTGAACAAGACACTGTGATAAGGGATGCTGGTGTCCCGATCACTGTAGCAATCATGGTGCCAAATGCCCACCCTTTGTTGTGCCCTTTTCACTACATCACATCAATAGGTACATGATATAATTATGTCTCATTACTGGTGATGGTGACTTTGATCACTTTGTTAAAGTGATATCCATCACATTTTCAACTGTGGAGTTTCTGTTTTTCCCTTGGTAATTAATAAGTAATTATATCAATATAGTTTTAATGTGTTACTATAATAGTTAACTGTAATTTAATTTTCTTTCTCTTTAACACTGCAGTTATTTTTTCCTCTTTTATCTATCACCTTGTATTGCCAGTCTCTGATGTTCTGCTTGTTCATGTTAACTGAATCCTATGCACTTAATGACCTCACAGGTATGTCGAGAGTACCAGCGTGGCAATTGCAACAGAGGAGAAAATGATTGTCGGTTTGCTCACCCTGCTGACAGCACAATGATTGACACCAATGACAACACAGTCACTGTGTGTATGGATTACATCAAAGGGAGATGCTCTCGGGAAAAGTGCAAATACTTTCATCCTCCTGCACATCTGCAAGCCAAGATCAAGGCTGCCCAATACCAGGTCAACCAGGCTGCAGCAGCACAGGCTGCAGCCACCGCAGCTGCCATGGTGAGTAGAGACATCTGCTCTTTCCTTGTTCAGACTCAAAAAAAGCAAAGTAAACAACTATGTCTGACTACAAGCTATCCATTTATTAACCTCTTTTTTTTTAATTTTTGCTGAAGATATGTTTGTTCAGGTATCCCAGACAATACATAACGAAGTTACCATTCACAGCAGTGAGGGTAACTCTTCAAATGGTCCAGATTGCTCCTACTCTTGGCCTAACTCTTCATAATCTGTTCTATTCTGGATGTAGGGTTTCTGAAATTTCTGCTTTGTAAAGAACCACCTATCTCCTTTTCAATTTAATGATTTTGCCATTTTTGGTCTTCTTATTTCTGTGTGCCATCTAATCAGCCATTGTTTTCCTCTGGTGTGTTCTTTCTCACATCAAGGCTCCTCTCTACATATATCTTGCTTTTAACAATCAAATAATCTGGAACTATTTAAGAGAATTGCTTCAACAAAATTGTTTCTAGAATTAGCTACAGGATTTTGAGTACTATGCCAGCTAGACTTATGGAAATGATATCATGGCATAAACATTACTGTAAACTTAGAAAAGCTCGACTATGCCATTATATAGAAAGGAGAAATATAATAGTACTCAAAGAGTCAGAAATTGCATCATTTAGAATAGATTCTAGGCTATATTGTTAAGGTAAATTTTAATGTGATCTAATAGCTGATTTTAATGAGTCCATTCTCTGTTCTTTGCTTAGCTGTTTTAATGTTGTCCTTTTTTACATAAATACATGAATTAATCCCTAAAAAATTCATTTAAAAATTGCTGTGCAGTGTTTCATTGCACAGTGAAATAATCACGAGAGAGGTCTTTTCTGTGTTTGTTTATGGATACTTGAGCAAAAATACAGAAGGCACACTCTCTCCTCCTCTCTTCCTTTCACTCTTTTTTTTTCTGTTAGAGTATCTTGTTTGTAATTAACTACAAAGAGGAGTTATCCTCCCAATAACAACTCAATAGTGCCTTTATTGTGCATGCTTAGTCTTGTTATTCGTTGTATATGGCATTCCGATGATTTGTTTTTTTATTTGTTTTTTCTCACCTACCCAAAAATGCACTGCTGCCCCCATGATGCACCTCTGCTTGCTGTTTATGTTAATGCGCTTGAACCCCACTGGCCCATTGCCATCATGTGCTCGCTGCCTGCTAATTAAGACTCAGTCGGCTGTCAAATCACTGAAGCGACCCCTCGAGGCAACCTTTGACCTGGTACTATGACCTTTCACCTTTTAGCTTGGCATGTAGCTTTATTGTAGATACAAGTTTTTTTTTTTTTTATCAAGTTTAAAATATTTATTTCTTTTTCTGTTATAAAGTTGAAAGTACAATGAAAAACTGAGTGTGGTTTCCTGATGAATTAGTGGAAAGACTATAATACAAGTACATAGACAAATATCATATGAGAGACTCTGAAAACCCAGCAGCCCACATTCAGTTTAACTACATTGTAGAATGTTCTAAAGAAGTATTTGAAGGACCTTAAAGTGTATTTTTGACTGTATTTTTATGTATCTGTTGGTTAGCATGGCTTTAGTAGTAGAATTATTTACATTTTAATATTTATAGTTTAGAATATAAGAAAAATTGCATGCCCTGGGACATTTGCATGTGTAGGTAGATGGGGAGGGAGGAGCAGAGTGGGGTTAGTCTTTATTTGATCTGTTATAGTCACTCTGTACAATTAACAATTAACATTGCTTATACTTGTCAATCCTCATGGAGCTCGCAGTGCAGCTTTTCTTCTTTTCCCAAATCAATGGCTTCTCACAGAAAGCCTGAAGCATTCTGGGATGTAAAACACTTTAACGCATTGTAACATGTGCTCTCCTACTAGTGGGGTTTTGTTATGGACAAAAATAATGCTTCCTTTAAAGCTTTTATCTTGCTTTTTTTTCCCCTTTAATTTTTTGTTTATTGGATATTTTTCTCCCCTGGGTAGTTAAGTGCTCTGCTGCTTGCTTGCTCATGCTTCCTAACAATTTTAGCCTTCTACTGATTTTTCTTTTTTCTTTTCTCTTTTTACTGGTATTTGTTTTTTATACTCATTCACTAAACAGGGAATTCCTCAAGCTGTACTTCCCCCATTACCAAAGAGGCCTGCTCTTGAAAAAACCAACGGTGCCACCGCAGTCTTTAACACTGGTATTTTCCAATACCAACAGGCTCTAGCCAACATGCAGTTACAACAGCATACAGCATTTCTCCCACCAGGTAAGGAGTTGTGTTTGTTAATAAATGAATCTGATGATTCACATAGAGATCTACTGTTAGAGCAGATAAACGAAACCCCCGATTTCTTTCTAGTGATAGATGAGGTGGCAGGTAAGATGTTCAACAGTGGAAGTGTATCTGAGTTATTTCATGTGGTTTTCCTAAAAACTTAAGAATGTTAGCTTAATGAAATGTGCTTTATTGATCAATTGTGTTTTACATATTTATTTGCATTTGTGTAATTTGGAATTGAAATGCAGTTCTCTTCTCTTTTTTTTTTCTCTTTTCCTCAACACTGTTATATGTCTGTCAAGCTATTTTATGACACTTCGTGCTGTAAGACCCCTTTGCCTTCATGATTGCAGAGTTAATCTTAATTACATGAAATGACTTTGAGTTTTGATTTTTGTTTTTCATCCTTTGTTTTTGAGCTAGAGAATAAAAAACTGGTTTTATGTTCTAGAGCTCTTAAAAAGGACTCTTCTTGGCACTAATCAGAACATTATATAAAATTATTATCATTCCTAAACTAATATTCAAATAGATCTAAATGCCACTGATGTTTACATTTATTGAATTTCACATTTAGTGATTTCACTTTATTTTCAATTTGGTCACATACACAAATTCAGTTTACACAGATACAAAAGTTAAAAACAGACAAATAAGTGAGTTAATTGCCTAGAAATTTATTATTTTTTACTTGCTCTGAATTTATTTCACAAAAATATACAGTTAACTCATAATGACATTTAATTAATGAGAAACTTTAATCTCGCTTTCTTCTTTACATCTAAGCCTTTGTTTTAAAAATACCATGAACTCAGAGATACTTTAATAAAATAATTTTTAACTTAATAGATTAATAAATAGGTAGGCATATCAAAAATTCAACTCCTAGTGTTTATTATATTGAGAGTATTTATAGTACTTTAGGTTTATAATACTATGACAGAATGTGTTAATTTATATTTGATTCATGAACCAAAAAATATATTATATTCTTGGTAGTTTTTGTTGCTAAGCACAACTTTTTATAGAGTGAATCTTTAAAAACTGTCCATCTGTATGTAGAATAGATAGTAAGTTTTTTAAAAACAATTATTTATTTGAAATACAGATTTACAGAGAGGGAGAAAGAAAATCTTCCATCTGATGGCTCACTCCCTAGATGGCTGCCATGGCAGGGCTGGGCCAGGACAAAGCCAGGAGTCTAGAACTCCATCTTGCCTGCCATCTTTGCTGCCTTCCCAGGCACATTGGCAGGGGGCGGGATCAAAAGGGGAACAATCGGGACTCGAACTGTTGCTCATTTGGGATGCCAGTTTCCCAAATGGTAGCTTAGCATGCTGCACTGTGATGCAGGCTAGATATTAAATCTTAATTAGCTAGAATATTCCACTAGGTAAATTAACCCATGTCCTGGGTAGCACAGATAAGATGATCATTTCCAGTCATGAGATGGTATCTTACCAAGTAGTAATTTGTCCATACTAGACTATTTAATCATTTTGATAAGCAGTTTATTCATTGTATTTTGAGTGGAAAAGTCACATTTCTACGATGTTATATTTCTTTTGAATATACAGTTTTTTAGAGGTTTCCAGAAATTAATCTTTCTGATTTTCTGTAAGTTGCCACGTCCTTAAATTTTTGCTGAATCCAATCATTGTTTATTCAGTAGATCACTAGACAAAGTTTCAAGTTATTGCAGGTACCTACCATAATCTCATTGAAGAAGTTGAAATTTTTAAAAATTTATTTCATTAAATAAAACATTTTAATAAAAAATATTCTCTATTTGAAATCTGAAAATAAAAACAATATATTTTCTGTACCTTAAAGAAACTTGAAATGTTTTACCAAATGAGTTTTGTATTAGTTTCTCCAGTAACATTCATGTGAATATATTTTTAAGCATAACCATTGACTGCATGATCTGTATGATCCTCATTTATGATACTAGTATCTTCTCAAAATGGCTTTAGTCAGTAGACAGGGCAAAAGATGCTAGGTGAGGGTCAAATTAGTTAAAACACATTCATAATAACATAAACACATTCATAAATCATAATTATATTGGTCCCTGCGTTCTTGAAAAGTTCAGCATTACTCATTTAAATACAGTATGCTCCAATATCTTGAAGTATGCTCAGGATTTTGATATATTTGAATTTTTCTTTTTTTTAATTTTTTAAAATTATTTATTTATTTATTTGACAGGTAGATATATAGATAGTGAGAGAGAGGTCTTCCTTCCGTTGGTTCACCCCTCAAATGGCCACTACGGCTGGCGCTGCGCCAATCCGAAGCCAGGAGCCAGGTGCTTCCTCCTGGTCTCCCATGCGGGTGCAGGAGCCCAAGCACTTGGGCCATCCTCCACTGCACTCCCGGGCCACAGCAGAGAGCTGGCCTGGAAGAGGAGCAACCGAGACTAGAACCCGGCACCCATATGGGATGCTAGCGCCGCAGGCAGTGAATTAACCAAGTGAGCCACGGTGCAGGCCCCTAAATTTTTCTTTTATAGTGCATTTTGCATCAGAGATATTCTATTCTTGATACTTGTAATTGATATGACATGAAATTATTCTAGTAGTTAATATAAAATAACATTCACCTGCAACTCAGTTTGTTTTTTGTTTTTTGTTTTTTTTTTAAGATTTATTTATTTACTTGAAAGGCAGAGCTGCAGAGAGGGAGAGACAGAGAGAGATCTTCTGTCCACTAGTTCACTGGCCTCATCTGCCAGAGCTGGGACAAACTGGAGCCAGGAGCCAAGAGCCTCTTCCAGGTCTCCTACATGGGTGGCCGGGCTCAAGCACTTCGGCCATCTTTGCTGCTTTCCCAGGTGTATTAGCAGGGAGCTGGATTGCAAGTGAAGCAGCTGGAATCAAACTGGTGCCTATATGGGATGTCATGGTTGGGGCTTTGACTGCTATGCCACAGCATATTATTAAAGAGCTGAAGCTGCATTTTGACTTTTATTAGTCACACAAGAAAAAGTAGGTATTGCCCAATTGATTCTTTAAAAATATTTTCATTATTAGATGATAGGCATGCGTATGCACAATAATTAGCCCCGTAGACATGAAAAGTTTAATATTGATAGTCCATGTTTACTTCAGCCAAACCACTTTGTCAGAAAGGAAGAAGTCTGTTGCAGGGAATGTAAATTGGAGGCCTCAAGGGCCAGTCCAGGAACAAATAAACAAAGCAAGTAATAAATTGGGAGCTTGGAGGTCTAGGAGACACTGGGGAGCAGAGGCATAATCTAAAGAGGATGGTCAGTGTTCAGATGCAGGTTTTTCAGTTTTTTTTTTTTTTTTTTTTTTTTTTTTTTTTTTTTTTTTGCTTCAAAGAAAGATCTGCCTGGCAGATCTGTTGTACCTCCATTTACAGTACATTCTGTGTGAATGAAGATTGGCTGTGTCTGTGCCTTCTAGGGCTGGTTGTAAAAAGCTGTACAATCTGACACACTAATCCTGATATACAGTGTTGTAGATATATTTTTATAGATATTCTGGGCATTTATATGTTTATTGTTGAAATATCCCGATTTTAAAATTTTTCATTAATTCACTCTCTTAAAATCACAACTTGAAAACTAAAGAAAATATATCTTAGCACAGTCTCATATGTAGCCTGTTGTATAATACAGAGAAAATATAGTTTATTTTCCAAAGTCTAGGTTATTCTCAGACAGGTAATACAGAAGAACTATATGATCAAAGCATCCCATCTGACTTCAGTATATAATTTGGGAGATATACTCTGAAGGCTTTATTGGGAATGCAAAGAAATGGAAGTCATTCATTTTTTTACAGCTCAAATGTTTAGAGTACTGAAGTCTCTTGCTTCAGTGATAACTAAAGAGATACGCAGTCCTATTTCATTCAAATTACCCTAAAACATGGTTGGCTAATTCCTTAGAACAGGTTCCTATGTATGCAGACTAAGTTACTGACGGAAGATAAGGGCTCAGTTGCAACACAGCCTACTGGTTAAGAAAAAGTAATACATGATATATAGTAAGAACAGAATTGGACTTTATGTGGCAGCTACTCATCTAACCATTTTCCATGCATCCATCCTTCCATCTGCATTCTACCATTAGCTTCCTTTCTCCTTCCCTTTATTTGTCCTTTGTTCCTCTGCTCCCTTCTTTCCCATCTTCTGTCCTTCCTTGTTCTCTGTCTGTCCATTCACTTACTCAACATATATTGATTGCATCTCAAATAATATACTAACATTTAATTTAACAGTCGCAAATTCATGGCCCAAGGGCAAAATCTAGTATCTAAAAATATTTGTTTGACTAAGAGTGTTTTTGAGTGTTTGCCGTGTGCCATGGTATGCTGGATAATTTACAAAATGTCATTTTTTTTCTCAAAACAACCCCCAAAAATTAGCATTAGTATTCTCATTTTAACAATGAGTATATTGCATGCGGGCAGAGGTCCAGTGATTTTTTTTTCCTGCAAATTACATTTCTTGTAAGGTATAGACAGAACTTCAATTAGGTCAAATGGACTTGGATTAGTCTCTCGGTATCTATCAGCTCATTACACAAAGACCTAAAAGATGTGTGGGAGAATGAAACTCAGCCCTTAATGATGAACTGTCTCCATGCCTAATGTTTTATAGCCTTAGTCTCATTTAAAGCAAAACAGAAGTGTCAGATTAAGATCTCAGTGAAGTTTGTTTTCAATTTTAGCCATATGCTACATGTATTTTTTTTTTAACTTTCATTTGAGGACTAATTTGTTATTCATGCAAATTTTACCTATTCTAGGGTCTGTTTAAATTACATGTATGAATTCCACCCCTGAAATTAGGGAAAGACATACCTTTATTTACATCACTTCTCTCACTAAATTTAACTAAAGCCCAACTCTTAACTCTAATCTCAATGGGTTGTATAGAAATAACAAGTATTACTGGGAATCCAGAATCCCATTCTCCCATCTCATCTCCCTTCCCAAGCCCTCCCTTGAAGTGAGTTCCTGTACAGTCTGGTATTCTGAAATAGAACTCTCATTCTCCATTCTTCACCATTGCTCACTAATGATGTGATCAATGTCCATGTGTGGCAGGAACTCTTGAAGACACACACTCCATGGGGTTCTATGCCTGCCTTGTGTTATCATAAGCTTACATGTAGCCCATGCCCCTTGAGCACCTGCCTTTTGCAAGGTTGTCGTGAAAGAACAGTCTGCATGCTTAGCTAGCTGCGATCTGGCAGACTGCCCGCTGCTTCAGAGTGGAGGACATCTTCTTGGGCTTTCCAACATCATTTTTGTCTCTGCCATCTGCGGAAGTACACCTCTCTTCTCTCTCCGTAACATGCTTTCCTCAAGCAATGTTGACTTCTGATTTGAAAAAAATCTAAAACTAAGTTTGCTGTAAACAACTGACACTCCTGCCTTGGCCTGTTTCATAACTCTATGAGAAATCAGGAAACAGAAGACCTGGAAACTGTCATAGGTGATGGTGGTTGGTTGGTAATAGGCAGGGGAATAGGGTTGTTTTTAAAGAAAGAAACCAAAGATTTCTAGCTTGTCACTTTTATTGTAATTGATAAATAGAAATATAATTATTATTAAGTTATTTAAAATAAAAATAAAGTACCAATTTTGAATAATTAAACTGCTTTTGAAATTTTAGTCTTAAATTGATGTATGATTTTAGAACATTTTAAATCAGCTTTATATTTCTTATCACAATAAATTTAAAAGCTTGAGTTATCACATCAAGATTCCAACTCCCAACTAAATCTCCACTATAATTCTTATTCTTCTACATCTATTCTTTCTCCTTAAAGTAGTTTTAATTATGCATACATTTCATTTGCAAATTGCCATACCAGTTCATTTTCCTGTATTTGCATACAGATAAATTAGAAATTTAATTTAAAAAGTCATGTAATTAAATAACACATTCCTCAGAAACACATCATTCTGCTTTGCAAATATATTTGTAGGGGTAATTGGAAATTGACAGATGCATTTACTTAAATTCTGCCTTGTGCTGAAAATTGATGAAAAATTCAAATTGGGTATTTGTGCATTGTTATTAGTAAATCAACCCATTTGAAGTAAAATGGATATTATGGTCATTTCAAAAGTGATTTTTGTTTTTGGTAAGTGGGTCCTACAGCATTATGTCTTCATATTTGTGAATTATTGCACCCTGGCTAGTATTTCCATTGCTGCCTTATGTTTATTTGTTGCAAATCCCTCTCAAAACTGTGTGCATTGGTGATAATGGTAAAACAGACACTAATTCAAACTAAAATTCAAATAATAAAAGCTTTAGGGTTTTAGAGAGATGGTATATGGTTAACTCATGTTCAACATGTGCAGACTTATTTATGCATGAGATGAAATACAGTAGGCAAATTGCGACATAATAAATGATATATTTAAAAACATAACCTCTAAAATATTTAAATCAGCTTTTAATATTCCTTATATACCTTGTACTCTTTTTCATTCGTCTGTTCTTTTCCAAATTTCTGGCCCTACCATTAGAAGGGAAAGATTTCACAAGATCTAAATCCAGAATTAAAAGTTTGCTTGCTTGACTGTCTCAGATTAACTTCTTGTTTCGATTGTTTTCTTTCTCAAGTCTTTGGCTCGTTAGTAGTAGCAGTAATGGCAAAGACAAAAATCCTATAGTATCTTAAATAATATCTGTCAATATAATACTACTCCACCTGAAAGGATGCTTCCCCTGTATCCATTACTGAGTTTAATTGCTGGTTTGTGTGCCCACAGTCTAATTGTGATAACAGACTAATTGCAGCTATTTCAAGGATGCCAGTTAAGTAATGTGTGTTTCATTTCAGTGTCTCAATGGCAGCTTTGTTTTGTAAGGCCCTCTCTATAAAGATTCAATTGGCAGACATTTTTCTAACAAATGTTCACCCCAGATGCTACTAGTATTTAAATAGGATGTGCCAAAATTTAAATATAAATTTAAAATAATTTGATATTTTAAAACCTAGAAATCCAAAGTGATCTCATGGAAAGAGCAGTAGGTCCCCATATTAGAAAGTGCCCTATACTTGATAAAATTGATTAGATTTTCAGTGTTGTAGATCACAGAGAAAAGGGACTATACATGTAATCTTCATTTTCACTTATTATGTTCAAACAATTATGAACAGCAATGGTAACACCCCATATGTAATGTATGCATCTTTATCGTCTCCCACTCAGGGTTTTTTTTATTGAAGTCTAATTAGCAGTTTCTTGTGTGAAATTTTGTAGAACATTCGGTACTCCAAGAAATCTTGAGGGTCTAAACCAGCAATGAAAATCAGTCTGTTTTCCTGGATACATACCATGTAAACCAATTTGAGACCTATAAGAAATTATATCTCCTCTTAATGCTTTCTTCTATATTATTCCAGTCAAGGGAAGCATGGACGTTTCACTTTCTCTTATGCACAATTTGTTTCTTGGTGTCCCTCCAAATAAAATTCCTGTGTGGAAGATCATAACCCATTTCTTACCTGTATGGTTGCTGCTGCAGTGAGCAGGGAAATAAAACTAAGGGAATTTCAGTGAATGGTTGGGTTCATTTTGTTAAGTCAGTTTTGTTCATTGAATTTAACATCTTAATAATTAATATCTTGAATTATTTAGCCTGTGTTCAACCTAAAGAAAGCATTAGTGCATTAATATGTTAGAGTCAGAAATAGCAAAGCAACCAGATGGCTAGTAACCTGATTAAAAAAAAAAAAACAAAATTACAGAATTATTTTAAAAGAATTAAGCAGGTTTAAATTTGTTTCCCAAAATACTTTTATTTATAGACAGCAATTAAAAGAAACAAAGTGTACCAGCACACAGTTAAACTGGCTTTTATTCTTCACTTGAGACTAGTTCTAATTGATCACTGTGCTATTGTATGATTTGATTGTGCTGACAGTTACATGCCACTGTTCCCATAATAACAATTTTTCTTCTTTGTTCAAATGAATTTCCTAATTACACGTGTGATGGGATGTTTTAATTCTTTTCCCTTTTCAAATCCACCTTCCTGTTGCAATGCATGATGGGCAGGCTCAATATTGTGCATGACACCCGCTACAAGTGTTGGTAGGTGCCAGCTTTGTTTCTTGATTATCTTAAACCTATGGTGCACCTCAGAGCCCCTCAAAATCCACTGCTAAGTTTAACTTTTATCTATTGGGCAAGTCCATTTTCCCTTTACTAACACCTGTCAATTAAATGCCATTTTCTATTTAATTGACATGGACTCACATAAATGTTTTCTTTACACACAATGGTTTCCTTTGTCACCTTTGGTGGATTTTGATTGGACTATGAGTTCTGGTTTGTAAAAAGAAAAAAACTCATAAAAGTAATATACTGTACAGTTTTATCATAGTAAATAAGAAAAAATACTTTCATTCAAACAGATAACTGTGTTTAAAAGTAAATACCTGTATTTTGACTTAGATTTTGAATGTCTAACTATGAACACTATATAAAATTCTTGTTTTTGACTTAGCAAATTAAGCCTGTTTGTGTCAATTTTCTTGATTTGATGGTAACAAGCTTTTTTTCCCCTTTTTTTTCCTCTTTCATCCCCCTCCCATCCTCTCCTTGGAATGTCGTCCTGCTTTGCGCTGTGATTGCATGTCACTCGCTGGTGATGATGTCCTGTCACATGGCTTATTGCTATGATAAACGCCATGCCCAATTATCTCTTCCATGTTGCCATGGTTTCCATATTGCTACACTCTTCTGTATGTTTGCTTATATGATTTTCCCTCCGAAAGTTCCCATGGTGCACGGTGCTACGCCAGCCACTGTGTCCGCAGCAACAACATCTGCCACAAGTGTTCCCTTCGCTGCAACAGCCACAGCCAACCAGGTTTGCTAATTTACAGCTTTGTTTCTTAAAAAACCAACTCTAATAGGGCTCAATCCAACAGCCCTTACGCACGTGGATTTCCCATTGAGGTCAGTGGGAGTCGTGTGTACGTGAGGGCTGTAGAGGGTGCTTTAATAAGCATGGGGTTTCAAAGATACCTCTTGTTGGCCTACACATTCTCTCTATGATGAGCAGCAGAATGCTTTTGTGCCATTTATAAGTGCTCCAAAGTTGTCGCAGCTCCATTTCTGAAGCTACTAAAATGATATTTACACAAGCAATTCTTAATTTGATCCTAACCAATAGGTGTTTCAACCAATCAAAAGTAGAGGCAATTCTAAAATTTTTATTAAAGCATTTGGTATATACAGTGTCTCAATTCTTGCCTACATTCTTGATAAAAAGCCAAGTATTTGAATATATATGCCACAAATGACCACTCTTGTAAATAGTTTGTTATAAATTCATTATAATTTGATAAGTAGATTGCATATTTAAAATAATTTTGTATACAGCATCTTTAAGTTTTAATTTTCAATGCATTGAGCGAAAAAAAAAAAAAAAAAAACCTCTGTGCTCTCATTTCTGTAATTACCCTGCATATTGTTGGAGATTTATGAAGAAAAAAAAGTATGGCAAATTGGCATTCATTCTGTGTTCTATACAAGTTTATAGGATAACAGTTATCCACAATACTTTTTATATAAAAGAGGTCTGTTAAGAAATTTAATAAAGTAAGATGATTATTTTAAATATTTAAACTGCAATTGATTCAGCCTGCATTTGCTGATCCAATTTAAAAATGCATTCCAGAAAGTACTTGTTGAATAAAAGTCACATTTATGTAAAGTAGGTTTGGGCTTGAATATATAGATATGTTTATTATGAAAGCAGAGGTCAATAGGATTGATAATATATGAAAAAATGTAGAGCCAAACCAAATTTCAGATAACCCTCAGGCTAAGGTTAAATGTAGCTAAATTAACCTTATGAAGTCTGCTATTTGATGGGAATCAAGTTGCTTCCCCTTGGGAAGAGAAAACCAATTAAGAGCCATCTGAATTTCTGATTATATTTTATGAGTGGAAACCACCCTTGTTCTGTAATGCAGTCGTGTTCTGTTGATGAAGAACTTTCAGCTTTTAGGGTAACCATTAAAACTTTTAAAAGCAGAATGCTGAAAGTTTTCAACAAGTTTTAAACATTTCTTGGCAAAGAGTCATTAGTTTTTCAGAAGCTTGTCAAAATAGGCCTGGATTTATGCTAACACATCAGACTTATTTACAAGAATGCTAGATTGTGCATATGTGGCATGTTTGTAAGTAATCTTTGGCAGAAATATCTTAATGGATTCAATGCAATCCATTTATGGTACACATCAATGATGCTGAACACTCATGTTTACCGTGTATGATGATAGAATTGCTGGTGTAAGCAGAACTATAGCAAAGCAAATTTCAACATGCCCTTGGCCACCTGGGTTGTAGGGGACACTTTACTTTTTGCATTGTGCTGTGACCATTTCATGCGTAATCTTGGGTCTTCATACTATTTTACAACCACAAGGAAGAAAAGAGAATGGATATAAATATATATTTTTATATACACACATATATTATATCTACATATACATACATATGTATATGCCTACAGTACATTAGCAATGCTGGAAATAGCTGATGCCACAAAATGCAGCCTGCATGCATGCAGAAGTTTATAGCTGGCCCTTCATCTGCATCGATTGGTGTTGAAGGTCCTTGGTATGTTTCGACAGCCCCATCCTTGATGCTTCTACACTGTTGGGTGCAACATCCTGTCCTGCAGCAGCAGGAAAAATGGTATGAGAAGCTTCATTATGCTTGGAGCACATTTTCGTGCCATTTGCCAATGCTGTAAAATTGTGTAAAAATGTCAGCTAAGAAATGGAAGTGAAATAGGGACATAGTAATATACATTCCAGACTGTGGATTGTAATATGTTGAATTAGTCTAGGATGTCTAAATTGAAACAAAAACAAAATGCCTTTATGTATGTGACTTCATTTTTCTCCCATCCATCTTGCTAAAATGGGAAGAGTGTCATTTTACAGGAGAAACTTAAGCTTAGATTAATGCATTGCTTTGCTCAAGGTCACACAGCCAGGAAATGGATCACCAGTGTTAGAACCCCTGCTTTCAGTCTTCTGATGGTCTCAATCTACTGTGCTGCCTCTCTCAGTTAGCAGCCATTAATTCTGAGTTGGAGGAGAATCAAGCTACAAATTTGAAGTGCTTGGCTTTTGGAACTTATGAAATAAGCCATCTATGGATTATTTTCTTAGAGTTTCAAGTTCTCTAGTTCTCTTGCCCATTTGAAAATAAAATTAAATGTGCAATCAGGATTCAGAAATGTGTTCTGCAGTAAATGTATGTTCTTATTCAGTTCTTCTTATAGTAATGAAATAATTGTTACGTGGTAGTTTTAATTTGGAAAAATGTTAGACACCCTAATATAAGTGCAGTGTTAGAGAGTTGGTTGCACAAAATCAAGCAAGACATTTCTACTCTGATTTCCGGATTATAACTGAATAACTGAAACCACAGGTGTGTGTGTGTGTGTGTGTAGGCCAACAAAAAGGACTTCTTTCAATTACTGCTCTGCATGAAATTTTGGTAGTTTTACTTCTCTTACTTCCTAAAAACTGATAAAATTTATAGTATACTACTTAACACAAAGATTTAAAAACAGTGAGTTGCTATTTTGGCATTTAAGTTAACATTAACTTGTTGTGATGTTGAACAGATAAGGTGTCACCTCACAGCTGAATGTCACTTCTGTAAAAGTCTAATATTAAAGTGTTTTCATCTCTTGGTTGTTGGCCTGCTTGCATGGATCATTCATTAAATAATTTCTTATTTGCTAGATACCCATAATATCTGCCGAACATCTGACTAGCCACAAGTATGTTACCCAGATGTAGAATTTCCATCACTAAACAGTAAGTTCATTGTGTAATATATATTTGTATATTCATGGTGATTTCTAGAAAAACAGCAACTGTGTAGTACACTTAAAATTTTACAAAAACTCAGAGAAAATATCTATAGAGCTCACATTTTTATTCTAGATGGGTTATAAGGGTTTTTATCATACAAATTTATAATTAATATGTTAATGTTTAAATATATTTCCTATTAGAAATAAGCACAAGAAATGAAGACAAAATATGACTTAAAACTAATTAGAAGGTATAGATCAGAGGCTGGCAAAATTTTTTCTAAATGAATCAGATAACAAATATTTTTAACTATGTGGGCCACGTGGTTTCTATCACAAGTACTAAGTTCTGCAGCTGTAGCATGAAAGCAGTCAGAGATTGTAGTCCAACATGTGTGGCTATGCTCCAGTGAAACTTGATTTATAAAAATAAGTTGAATTCGGTCTACAGGTAGTGTGGCTGAGCCCTTGTAATAAATCATCACTTAATTTATTTTTTTATTGGCTGATCCTTAATGAGAATATGTACCACCTCATACACAGGGTAATTTGAACACAGTGAATCTGACTGTAAGTAAGTAAATATATAAACTCACATGATGCGACTACACATATATCCATATACCAGGATGAATATTAGGTACTTCAGAGTAGTTGCCGTAGAGGATCATATAATTTTGAAAATGTTGCCAGTGCTCCAGAATGGTTTTGGAAGTCATGTTTTTCCACTGAGAAACAGTGTCTTAAAAGCTTGTAAAGGTGCCCATTTTTTATCCCTAGGAGTTGCAGTTTATACAATATGCTTATATCCAAGTTACGACATGTGCTCAGAAGTATGTTAGAGATGTATTTTTATATTTAGAAAATGCCACAATGTCTAAAACTGAACCTGATGATCATTCTTTGTTGCTTACTTAATTAAATTATTTAGTCATTAACACACAATGGGTCTTCAGAAGTTTATGGAGAGAATGTATGTTTTGAAAAACCTGTGCGTGATGTAATTTTTAAAAAATCCTGTTTTAAGCGTTTATAGTCAGCTGGCTGTGTTTAAAATGTATGCTACAACTGTCCATCTTCTTAGCAATAGTTAATCCAGGTTGAAAAGATAGATACCAAGTGACCTGAAGCCTATTAATAATTAGCAAATCACTGAGTTTATCTGTATTCAAGCTTAGAATGTTAATGTTCTGTTCTTTGAACAAATATTTCTCATTTTCATGAAGAAAAAATTATTTAAACTGGTTTTTGAATCAGCACATTGATAATTTCATTTTCAGTGCTCTAATCTAAAACATTTTTAATAGGTAAAATTCCCTGATAAGAATAAATTCCATGTAAAAACTGAAGCAATTCACAAGTACATTGTCATATCTATTAAAACTTAATAAGGAATCTTTTCTTAACTCATAAGGAATGATTTTTATTTTTCTTGGCTTTTGGAGAAGAAACCCTATAAACTTTGAATTGCTAACACAGTCACTTAAAATATCTTTCTTTTTTTAAAAAAATTATGCTAATCCAGCCACCAGATAGAATGAAGCATGTTTAATGAAATTTACTGCGTGAATTTTTAATTTTATGGGCCAAATTGTTATTCTTGAAATATATTAAACTTCAGAAGTCAAGTAAATTCAAGTTGTGCCCCACAGTAATAGTGTTAAGAAAGAGCTCTATTACAGTATATTATACCTTTTGATTCTGCAGCTGTATTTTACACTTGGCAGCTTAGTATTGGGAAATTTTTTAGCAGTCCATGGTTTCATTAAGCTGAATGTCATTTCAGTGACACAGGCAAATTTAGACCCATTTGCACTTGTGAAGTTTTGTTTTTACGTGAAGACATCATAACGTGTGAACACGTTGTTCCATCAAGAAAGAAAATGTTCATGTTAAGTATTTATTGGAAAGTCTTAGTTTCATTTTAACAAAGATTCTCTTTTCTTCCCTTGTAGATCATACTAAAGAGGAAAGGACAGTGTGCTTGGTTAGAGTAAAGGACGAGGTCATTAGCCATATTGTATATACCGTCAAGCAACACACACACAGCTCCCTCAGCCACAGGACATCCACGTATTGCATGTTAACCAGAAGAAAAGACAACATGGAAATCCACTGCACACTGTTGCCTATACACTTTGTACATTTAATTGATATTTGTGCTGAGGTGATATTCCTGTCTAAAAGAACAGCATTGTCTTTCTTTTCTAGCACAGAGGTATGCATTAAAATATGCATACCTAATTAGTTTCCTATATATTCATGCCATCTTGAAAAGACAGACTATGGTGTAACCATGATTCTATTATGTATTGGTACGTCTGTAGACCAAGATATAATTTTTTAAAAATAAGTTTATTTCTTTCAAGGTTTACAAATAACAAAGGTGCACCTTGTATTTAAAATTGCCATTATAGATGAGAGCGTGCATGCACAGTCATTTTTGTTTAAGAGTAATATTTTTAATGTAATAGATTGTAAGACGTGGTGAGGGAGGGATCTGACAGACATGAATGTGCCAAGCAAAACCACAACTGTGTATATTTTAAAGCACATCATGGCTTTAAGTACCATGTTGTTAAGGATTCTCATGAAGTGCCATAGACTGTACATCAAATTAGAGTATTATTTCTTCAGTGTTATTGTTTTCAGAGCCACGTTTTGTTGCTTATTTGCTAGTACTAATCAGTCAAAGGGCACCATACTTTTGTTTTGAAACCAAAGCTGTCTCAGAAATGGCCAATTTAACTTTACAGTAACAATAGACAGCACAACACAAACTCTCTCAATACAGATAAACTCACACATACTGGAGATATATATGATAGATATATATAAAATTATTTTAATGCATTATAGTGTAATATTTATGCATACTATACTGTATAACATGTTATTCAAAAGGGATATGCCATTTCTGAGACACGATAACAAAAAATGTTTGAGGAAATTATTTTGCTTCTATTTATAGCCTCTGTCAAAAGTCAAAAGACTATAAATGCTTTGCAAAAATGGTTTCATGTTTGCTTAAATGCTTCATCACAGTCACATTCAAAATAGTGACTCTAAACAAAGAAGAAAGCAGCACTGTCATCAGATGCATGATAAACCAAAATATGAAAATGGGAAATGTTGAATTAACCTAGTAATTGGGTGGGTTAAGTACATGGGTGAATTTTATATGTGACTTTTTTTGTTTTGTTTTGTTCAGATTAACTGCTTATAGCCTTAGAAAGCCTTTTACAAAATTAAAAAAAAATAGATGTGCATTCAGTTTTTAAGAATGGATTCATCCAAAGGAATTCCTTTTTTTGTGGTTTGGATGTTGCAGCTAGTAAAGGATATTTTTGCTCTGTTCAGCAGTTCTAAAAATTGCTGAAATAGGGGCCAGGTCACTGGTAGTTATAGTATGGAATGGGAGAAGTGAAAGTTCAGTTATAGAACTTTCCATACTTCCAAGTTTACTGCAAGTTTTTATGCTTGAGAGAGATGCTTTCTAATATAAGACTGATGTGTTGATTTTACTGATTGTACTGTACATCTATTAAAGCCTTAGATTATTACATTACGGGTTGGAACCCATACCAATGTAATTTCAATCGTGTTAAGAGAGTAATGGTGACTTCACATGTTATTGTAGTTAGTTACATTATAGAATATTACTTATTTTTCTTGTTAAAATGTAGTTTTTCATTTCCTACATTTATTAGATTTTCATTTTCTATTAACAATTGAATACCATTTCAGTTTATAGACTATTGTTTTATTAGATTTTACCGATGAATTTTTCAAAATACAAAAAAATTAAAGTAGTTTTTCTTTCATAACATACTCAGTTTTGAATTACATGTAGTGTCATGAATATTCGTATTATTGTTAACTAAATGATTTATATTTTACTGATTTAATATTACAGTGTAAGAATGTCAGTCATTGTTAGTTCTTGTCTAGTTTTCATTAAAAGAACAAAGATCTTTTATATGGATATCTTATAAATATATAATCATTGCTAAGTAAGAAGTTAAGTTGTTGCTATCGCAACAATCCTGGCAGACAATTGAGTAATATTTTGATGATTTATTTTGTTTGTAATTAGTTATTATAAGAAGATCTAGATCCTAGATATTAGAATAAAATTTATTTTCTACTGTATCCATTTCAAATGTTAAAGTATTGTTTAATATTTTTGAAATCCCTGAATATCAGGCCTTGTTATAAATAAGCTGCATAATCAATAAATAGAACAAGGGACTTTTTGTTGATAATCCAAATACTCAAAGTTTACGTAATGAGAATTATAGCGTGTGTGCAAACTCTTGAGGGTTGATTATGCTGCAATTTAGCATGTTGGAACGTCTAGAGAGAAGGTTGACTTTTTGCACTTCTGTATATAGTCAAAAGAGAGAAACCTGTATAATAGTAAGATCTTATTTTGAATAAAAACGTCTATAATTACAAGGAGTTTTGTTAAGGCTAATAAAATGACAGACTGAGCAAAATTGCTTGCAAAAGTGGCACAGAGTTAGCACTCCATACCCCTTCAAACACGTTGCTTTGCTTTTTTTGTGGACAGCTTGTAGTTTGCCAGGATTTTTTCAGCTGGGAAGATATGCCATCCTTCCGAGATCTCATGACTGACAAAAACTCCATTGGGCCAAATCTGCCTGAAGATCATTACCAAAAATAGCAGGTACTTTGACCATTAAGGTGAAATCATGGATCAAATATTCCTTACATTTTTCAAAACTACTGCATGTTTAAAACTTCAACAAAAAAGAAAAGAGAAAGAACTATACTAAGGACATATATTATCTAAATCAGTTTCTGCCAATTTCAGTGGTTTATCGTTCACAAAAAAAAGAAAATCTTCAAAACAAGTATTGACTTTCACAAAATTTAAACCATAAACAGGCAAACCAAACAGCACACCGTAGCTATAGTTGTTACGTGATTGTTTTTTAATTGCTGTAGGATCCTGTTCTTTCAGCAGGTGAAAAAATAAAACACAGCTCAAATTTCACAGTTTTAATTTTCAACTCAGAAGCACTCAAAAAAGCAAAATGTGATAATGGGCACTTGTTTAATGAATTAGTGTATCCAGCCTTCACTCCAGCTGGTTAATAACGTTGCACTTATCCGCAACCCCACACTTTCATCTGCTGAAAGGACAAATGTGCTTGGTTTTACTATTATGTAATCACAACTTACTTTCTGCTTGTAGTTGCTTAAAATTATGTATTTTGTCTTGGGCTGCAATTTGTTTTATGCTTATTTTATTATTACTGCAGTAGTTGACTTTGCTGTATGGAAAAATAAAGTGAAATTGCCCTAATAAAACTTCTCTTTCTTAAGTATATTTGTGTATCGGAGCTTCAGTCATGAATTATTTCTGCGTGTTTCATGTATTCATGCGTGTTTACTTTTATGAACACATTGGTGTATAAATTTGTTATCCGGTTGTAACACTACAATATTTACTGTCTTTCTCACAAATCATCGTTTGATGCTGAGATTCTGAATCAGGATATGTTGCCATCCTGTGTCCAGTGTTTTCTGATAAGGCTAGCTCTCCCTTCCCCCATTGCTGTTAAGTGCTAATCAGAATGATTTTAGGTGTAGGGAGGGAGGGAAATAGTAAGGAAAACAGAAAAAGAGCATCTCATCAATTCTAGATCACCATCTTTCTATTAAAGAAACATTATTTGCCTGACTGCCTCATCTAACTAGCGCTGGCAATCTGGCAGTGTAGGGAACCGTTTCAATAATGAAATACATGACGGCACTTGATTTAGAGGACAAAAGAGCTTATGCATACAGGCTGCTAAGTCAGGCAAAATGTAACTTCTGAGTGAGGGTGGGTGTGTGTGTGTGTGTGTGTGTGAAAACTTACTACGCAGTGAATCGAAAATGTAGCTGAAGCAAAGCCTGGTAGTGCATACAGCTTTTTCATGTTGTAGTTTCTACAGAAAGCCAGCATTCCCATGAGAGATTACTTATGTTGACTGTGCTATTTGGTATTCGGTCCAAGTCTGCAAATTCTCCTTTGTAGGTTGACATTTTTTCTCTAATAAGATTTGTTTACTAATTTGAAATGCAGAACGACACACACACACACACACACATTTATCCATCTTCCATTTGCTGGTTCACTCTCCAAATGGCTGCAACAGCTAAGGCTGACCTAGGCCGAAGCCAGGAGCCAGGAGCTCTTTCTGAGTCTCCTATATGAGAAGCAGGGGTGCAAACACTGCCTTCCCAGCCTCATTAGCAGGAAGCTGCATCTGAAGTGGAGCAACCAGGACTCAACTGGCACTGTGATATGGCATGCATATCTTAACCTGCTATCACACAATGTCAGCATGTACCTTTTTTTTTTTCTAAAAGTTGCTGCAATAAAAATTTGTGCATTATAATTAATACAGCATTGATACTGGTTGAGTTCTGTAGAGCCTTTATTCTTAGTAGGCACAGCTGTTCATATGCCTCTTAGAAAAGAGCGGCTGCCCTGTGAATGATTCTTGTGGAGGGATCCCCAGCCTTTCTGTGTAACATCAAGAAGTCTGGCTCTCGCCAGTTAGTGATAGTATTTTGGGTACCTCTTTCTTAATTGAACAAAAACTCATTATTAACTTGCGAAATGAATTATGTTTAAAAACTATTATTAAGTTTAAAAACTTGTAAAATGAAATGTTTAAAAACTTGTAAAATGAAATGTTTAAAAACTTTTATTAGTCATGATTAATACTTTTCATATGCATGCATATGAAAAATAGTGTGTGAGATACTGATTCTCCAGATAACGCTTACTTTGCCAAAGGTGTTATTACTTCAGGGCCCACTAGGGGTCCTCAGCTCACAGGATGAAATCCTCTGTTAGAAATTAGTTTCTTTCTCATTTGGGAAACAATCATTTGTTAGAAAACCGGTTCTTTATGATGTCTCCTTAGTACTCATGAATTTTACACTTTGAAGGTCAGTGACATGTGACAACTATAATTTTACTGAGGCATACTTTTTTTTTTTTAAAGACTTTATTTATTTATTTGACAGAGTTACAGACAGAGAGACAGACAGAAAGGTCTTCCTTCCGTTGGTTCACTCCCCAAATGGCCGCAACAGCTGGAGCTGCACCAATCTGAAGCCAGGAGCCAGGAGCTTCTCAGTCTCCCATGCGTGCAGGGGCCCAAGCACTTGGGCCATCCTCTACTGCTATCCCAGGCCACAGCTGGACTGGAAGAGGAGCAACCAGGACTAAAGCCAGCACCCATATGGGATGCCGGCACTGCAGGCGCAGGATTAACTTAGTGTGCCACAGCACCGGCCCCGAGGCATACTTATTAAAAATAGCTAAGGCTAGGCTCACTAGGCTAATCCTCCGCCTGCGGCACCGGTATACTGGGTTCTAGTCCCGATTGGGGCGCCGGTTCTGTCCCGGTTGCTCCTCTTCCAGTCCAGCTCTCTGCTGTGGCCCGGGAAGGCAGTGGAGGATGGCCCAAGTGCTTGGGCCCTGCACCCACGTGGGAGACCAGGAGGAAGCACCTGGCTCCTGGCTTCGGATAGGCACAGCTCCAGCCGTTGCGGCCATCTGGGGAGTGAACCAACAGAAGGAAGACCTTTCTCTCTGTCTCTCACTGTCTAATTCTGCCTGCCCCCCCCCCCAAAAAAAAAGCTTCCTGCCTATAGCGAGTTGCTTAACATGTGAGTGAACCAGGAGCACACAGCAACAAGATTTTATTTACTAGTTTAGACCCTATGAAGAGTTTGAGACCATCATTTTATATTTGAGTTAGTCCACTGTGTGTGCTGAGGAAAGTAGTAGTAAATTTGTTCAAGAATTTGGGCATTTGTGTTTTAAGAGTGAGTGAGTGATTTCAAAGGCAGAGTTAGAGGGGAGGGAGGGAGAGGCACAGAGAGGGAGAGACAGATCTTTGTTCAACTGGTTTCACCCCAAAAATAGCTGCAATGGCCAGAGCTGAGCCAGGCAGAAGCCAGGAGGCTGGAATTCCATCTGGGTCTCATGGGTGGCAGAGGTAAAGTACTTGGACCATCTTCCACTGCCTTCCCAGGCGTATTAGCAGGTGAACTGGGAGTGGAGCAGCCAAGTCTCCAAATGGAGTCCATGTAGGATGCTGACATCGCTGGTAGTGGCTCAACTGCTGTGCCACAGGGATGGCCCCTGAATTTGGGGATTTTTGAAAGCCAGAACTGATGCATCTTAACTGCTCAAAAATATGTAATGTTATGCAGAGGTCCAAAAACGTGAAATTCAGAGTTTTAAAGGAAAACACCAAAATGCTTCATTGAAATGACTCGATTTCCCTCTATGCTGTTGCCATCCTTGGCCGGACACTGGCATGTCACTCTTGGAACAGTTAGTCCTAGCCATTGCTGGAAGGGGCCTCAGCATCAGTATCACTTGAAAAGTATGCCTAGATAGTGGCTGTGGAGCCCACACTGGTCCAAGACTTCTTCCTCCACAGCTCTCTGGAGTAGGACTCTAGTTCTCACATGCCCAGTAAGCAGGATAGCAGTACCCAGGTATGTGCTTATCATATGGGCGTTAAGTATTTTAATTTGTATTTCAAGTTATTGCCCCTACAGAGAGGGATTCAGAGCAGAGTCATAAATACAATACACGGAGAAGGATTTATTTATTTATTTTTAGATTTCATTTCTTTATTTGAGAACGTTACAGAGAAAGATATCCTCCACTGGCACTCCCTAGATGGCCACAACTGCTGGGGCTGGACCTGGCCAAAGCTAGGAGACCGGAGCCTCCTATAGGTCTCCCACATGGGTAGCAGGGGCCCAAGGAAGCACCTGGGCCATCTTCCTAGGAAAAGCCACCCAGCCTGGAGCTGGGTCAGTAGTTGAGTAGCTGGGATCTGAACTAGTGCCCGCATGGGTTGCTGGCATCACAGGTTGTATCTTTACCCGCCAGGCCCATCAGCATTTATTTAAAAGAATGAATGTGCATTCACTTATGAGTGTTGGCAACCCCACAGAGAGTTGCCTGTTGCCTGTGTGGAGAGAGTGGGAGGAGGCCAGAGAAAAACCATGAGCAATGCCCAGAAGCCAAACCCCACTGCCACGTTTTTCATGTGGTAGGTGGTGATTCTCCTCTTTGAATATACCAGTGGGGTGGAGTTCAGTGTGTGTGAGGCTTCTTGGGAGTTCCATGGTGCCTCCACGTGGAGTTTAGCTTCCAGGTGGCCATGATGTTTCCATCCTGGTCCCAGATGAGACACAGGTGCATTGTGGGAAAGTGGGGGTACTTGATTGAGAAGTGAGGGGTTGGAATTAAAATGGGGTGCTAGATAGATATTGTGAAAAGAATACTAACTCCCTGCCAGGCTCCCCCACATCATGGTTGCTGACTTGGAAAAGGATGGGGTGGGCAGGGACTGTTTTCCAAGCCCTACTGCCAGATTTACTCCATGTTGTCTATGTGTGCCTTCCAACGATGTCATCCTCAACTACCGTATCCTACTCGGTGAGAGCAGAGACTGCCCAAGAGCCAGGCCCTACTTCTGTGTCTCACAGTGCCAGACTTCCACGCCTCTCCCTTGGAGTTTCTTTGTTCTTGAATTAGCAGTCTGAGTAACCACATCAGGTTAGGTTCCGGAGAGACAAACCCTGTTACCAGCAGTGACCTGTTTTGGTCTTCCAGAAGTGATGTGCTGGGTCATGCATGCTGGGTTACCTTCTTTCCTCCGGCTGGGTTTCATAATGATAAAACCTCAGATTTCCTTTTTAGCAGATAAGGAACAAACCTGAAGGTTTTTATTCTTGGTGGTTGGGAACCACCTGGTTGTTATGTAAATTTTAACTGCCACTCTCAGTCCTGTTTGCTCTTGATGGATACTGAATATGAGCTTGGGATTAATAAGAGCTCAGTGGTGGGGTTTAGCTGCGCATGTGTGATTGTTTCAATGGCACAGTGTTACTGGAGGACAATAATTAGTGCAGCCACTGCCTACACCTGGGAAATAAAACATCTACAGAAGAAAGCATCTTCTCCACCAGGGGTCCCTATACCTGTGTCACTCATCAGGTCCATGTGCTTAGCTTATTAAATCTGCTCTGGCTCCAGATACACAATCACCGTGAAGGAATTTCGAGTTGTAATCCACCCTCCCTCCTAATTTCAGCTGTAAGGCAAATAGCTTGGGCCAGGATAACTGGGACTAAGATTGCCAAAGTAGACAAAAATATACTCTCAAGAGAAGCCCCAAGTTCATAATGGGCTTACCAACCAGCAACTAAACCTCTATAGTCCCATCATGTAACATGACTTGTGCTTTAGGATGACAGTACAAAGAGATCCAGAGAAACAGAAGCCTGCAGAGAGATTAAACAAAAGGAGCTGCAGGAACTCACATCTAACAGTCAAAATCTGGGCCCTGCCACGGGGGCTTCAGTAATAGGAAGGCCTTAATGTTCGCCCATGCCTTACTTGACCAGTGGGTCTTTGCCTTTCTCAAGTGCACCTAAGTCCTAGGAATGGGCTTGTGTGGCTGTCAAAGTAAATATAAGTAGTAGCATCTGGGAGATTGAGGTGTTGGGGCAGAGAGAAACACTGGTTTCTATGACCTTGTATATGGCAAGTGTGGGTAGTATCCATAGAGGTCCATACCCCAGCTACTGGTAGAAAACTGAAACCATAATGGATAGACCATCACCACCTAAAGGTATTTCTTTTAAGACCTGCATTGAAAATTTCTTTAAATTATTGACTATCAAAGCTACTCATTAAAATGATACCGAAGGGGCTGGCTCTGTGGCTTAGCAAGTTAAACCTCCACCTGCAGCGCCAGCATCCCATATGGGCACAGGTTTGAGTACCAGCTGTTCCAGTTCTGATCTAGCTCCTTGCTTCAGCCTGGCCCAGGCCTGGTACCAGTGGACAGAAGACCAACCTCTCTGTCTCTCCCTCTCTCTCTTTAACTCTAATAAATAAAATAAATCTTTAAAAATAAAATGATACTGAAACACTGGGGACACATGACAGTGGTTAAGGTCAAGGGCTCTAGAATCAAGAGCACCTGTGTTCATGTCTCGACTTCTTGGCTCTTTGTTTTTTGCATTTTACCTCACCTCTCTGTGACAGTTTCACTTTCAAAAAATAGGAACAAGAATGTCTGCCTTGTAGGATTGTTGAGTAATTTCTGAATTTTGCTGCAGATTGAAATGATCTGGGGTTTTTTTTTTAAAAGTATTGGTTCCTCTCCTAAAACATTGTGGCTCTGTTACTATTAAGGAAACTGCTAGATTAATCCATAGGAATTAGAAAAGCTGTTACATGTTAGCTGTGATTGCTATTTTATTTTATTCATTCTGCAGATCATTCCATTTTTAACTTTCCATCCTAGTTCTTGGGTTATGGATCCCATTCAAAGCAGCCAGGTTCATGCTGTCTGACTGTATTGTCTGTAGTTCTGTCTTCATTGCTCAGTAGCCAAGCTGTATCTTCCTGTAATTTACCACCACAAATAGGTCCTGCTCATTGCTTCTCGTAGTATTTCAAAAATAGAATGTACTTATATGTTGACTCAGCCTGAAAATTTTTATGTCTTTCTATAGTTCCTGTTTCACTTTGATAGGATCACCTAACACATGTCAGTTTGAAAGTAATTTAGATATATCTAAACTTAACTACTATGTGACTCTCCCTTTCAAGATCAAATAATAAAATATACAATGGATGCATTAAAAATGTCCCGATAGATAATGTATTTAACTCTTGTTATGTTTATCAAAATAATATTTCCAATGACATTTGAATGGTCCTAATAGACTTCCATATTTTGTTTTTCTCATAGATTTATTTTAGATGCTGAAATTAGCACTGACTCAACTCAGTAAGCATACATTAAGAATCTAGCTATGTGCCAGGTATATGCTAGGCTCTGAGAGAGAAGGATAAATGGCAAGACTGACAATGGAATGACTAAAAAATATGGAGAATATGTAACTGCAACTGAATACAGACTGATCTATTATTTCCCACATCCCTTACTAATCCCAGCCTTTTAAACCATACCACAAATAATTTAGACTATTACCTAAAAACTGCCTTCTTTTCTTGAATGCAAAGATAGGACTGTGTTATTCATTACCTAGTTCATTTTATCCTTTAAAAGTAACCAGAATGGGGGCCAGTGCTGTGGCGTAGCAGGTAAAGCTGCTGCCTGCAGTGCCAGCATCCCATGTGGGCACTGGTTCGAGTCCTGGCTGTTCCACTTCTGATCCAGCTCTCTGCTATGGCCTGGGAAAGTAATAGAAGATGGCCCAAGTCCTTGGACCCCTGCACCCATGTGGGAGACCCGAAAGAAGCTCCCGGCTCCTGGCTTCAGATCGGTACAGATCATTGCAGCCAACTGGGGAGTGAACCAGCAGATGGAAGACCTCTCTCTCTCTCTCTTTCTCTCTCTGCCTCTCCTTTTCTCTCTGTGTAACTCTGAATTTCAAATAAATAAATCTTTTAAAATAAATAAATAAATGTAAGAAAATAACCAGAATGTTGAAAAAATTATCAATAAATGTTAATTGCAGCATTTTTATAATTAAAAATAGGAAAACCATAGATTTCAATAATTAGGAAATGAGTAAGTGAAGAATTAGTTTATGAATTGAGTGTGAGTGTTAGTGTAGTAATATATTTAAAAAGCATTTTGGGGGGTGGGCATTTGGAATACCTGCATCCCAAATCGGAGTGCCCGAGTTTGATTCCTGCATCTGCTTCCAGTTTTACTTTCCTATTAATGCATACCCTGACACCAGCAGTGATGACACAGTACTGGGCCCTGTCACCCATGTGGATGCACTGGAGTAAGTGTCTGGCTCCTGGCTTCCACCTGGCCCAGCCCTTGCTGTTGTGGGCTTTTGGGGAGGGAACCAGCAGTTTGGAAGATCTCTGTCTCAAACACACTGTTTTCCTGCCTTTCAAATGAATGGGTGAAAGAATGAATGAATGAATTAATTAATTAATTAATATTTTAGAAAATGATTTAATGACATGGAATAGTAATTTTAGAGATAAAATTGTAGGAGACTCTGACTTTTTGGGTTTTCAAAAATCTAATTTTTTAGTAAACATTCATTGCTTTTCATCTAAATCCCTTTGTATATTATTCCTATAGTTTTAACAAAGAATTCATTTATATTGTTTCTTAGACCATTTCTCCATTTAGAAAATCAATTGTTAAGTTCAGGATATTAAATCCTCTTGCCAGGTCAGGAAAATATATATAATGTTTTAAGGCAGAATAGCAAAAGGATGTTAGTAAAGCCCCTCTTAAATTTTAGGTTTCATTCTGAAATTATAACTGGTTTCCATGTGATTAAGTCATCACTCTTCATTTTCTTTGTAGTGCAAATCTCTTTTAAAAATGAATCAACTAATTATTTCATTATAGTTCATTTATTTATTTGGAAGTTTGTCTTTTCCCTCTCCAAAGGCTACCCTGAGTCATCTGAATTGATTAACAAGCCATTTATTACAATTTTATCAGAAAGGGAAGATTTGCTGGCAGGGTGCTCCAGCTCTCCAAGGAGGTGACATTTCAGCAGAGACTTGACTGAAGTGAAGGTGACATAACATATCCTTGGGGACACACCCTTTTTAGCCTGCTCTGCTGTTGAATGTGGACTCATTTTTACTGCTAAATTAGATGCCACTGCATCTCTGAGCATTCTTCTCTTCCTTCCTGACACCATGAGGGCTGCACTCGTTATTTCTTTCTCCATTTTTCTCACAGTGTATTGCTGTTACCTCCATTGGAGTGCTCATTTCCTTCTGTCTTATATTACAAATTTGTCATTTACAATGGGGATCTCTACAAAGACAAACAGAATCAGTCTTAGTCATCTCTGTGTAGCTGTAGGACACTGATGGATTGTTTGTTTACAGGAATTTTAATTAAAACTATCTCCTAGCCTTGATTAAAGAATGCAGATTAAGAACCTCCCACTCTTCTTCAATGCAAAAATGTGATTACTTGGGGCCAGTGTTGTGACACAGAGGGTTAAGCTGCCACCTGCAGTGACTGGCATCCCTTATGGGCCCAGGTTTGAGTATTGGCTGCTCCACTTCTGATCCAGCTCCCTGGTAATACATGTGGGAAGGTAGCAGAAGATGGCCAAAGTGCTTAGGTCTCTGCCATCCACATGGGATATCAAGATGAATTTCCAAGCTCTTGACTTTGTCCTGGCTCAGCCCTGGCTATTGAGGCCATTTGTGGAGTGAACCAACAGGTGGAATATCTTTGTCTGTCTCTCCCTCTCTAACTCTGTCTGTCAAATAAATAAGTAAATATTAAAAAATAAATTCAATAAACAAAAATAAATAATTCTCTTGCCCCATGAACTTTACAAAAAAGTGATTACTTAACTCCCTGTCTATGGAGAAGAGAACATAGGAAAGACTATTCTCATGTGTGTAGTATACATCGTGAACATTTTTCTTTAAGGAATCTGGCAAGACTGAGAGAGCATATCTTTATAATCTTTCTACAGCCTTTAAAATATTGCCACGTCTGGGCTTGAGAATCTGTTGCCTTGCATGCGAATGCTTTTCCTTGCTATCTGCGGAACTGTTTTATTTATGTATTTCTTTACTCAGACACCTCAAGCCCGTGTTAAAGAGCATCGATAGCCAAGCATAGAAGGAATATGAGTCGTTTACTTATGAACAAACTATAAGAGTGACAGTGGACATTGACTTGTACAGAATATATATCTGCAGCCTGAATTTTTTTTCCAAACATATTTGTCTTGTTTTACTTAGTCGGCTTCTTTATCTTCCTCTGGATTCCCTTATAATGTCTCACAAGGCTGTGAGCTCTGAGCACTGTATTAGACTGTCTCAGCTCCCAGCAAATCCTTCATTTTGAAAAGGTACATTGGACAAGGACTTCATCTGATAGGATTTGGAGGGAGTCTAGAGGGTGTTTCCTCTAGAAACAATCTCCTCATTTGCTCACTGCTAATTAACAGTCTTTGAATAGGGATGAGTTTTAAAAAGCAAGAGTAAGTGCTGGGACTACTCTAGAGTACCACAAAGGTCTTGTTTCTTTCAAAGCAAACCTGATTTAAATACTTTAGGAGGAATTGCTGAAAAATGACTTAAATTCAGATTAGTTTACTTTATTTCCTTGCTCTCTTTTCATCCCCTCTTCCATGGTTTGCATTCTTTAGTTGCTCTCTCTGTAAAAATTTACGATCTACCAATCTGTGTCATGCACTGAGATAGACATTGAAGACAACACTCACGTGTTTAAAGCAAGCAGCCTCTATGCTCAAGGAACCCAAAGAAGGATGACAAGATATACGTGTCAACAAATAGTTAAAACACAAACAATAACTGTTACATGAACAGACTATGCAGACTCTTATGGGACAGGAGAGAGAAAGACCATTGATTCCAAAGGAGCAGCAGAAGAGAAGGACCCCAGAAAGATGGGTCAGTAGTTGTGCAAATCTCCCCAACTTCACAGTTCCCCCCAATTGTCAGTGCCAAGCAGCTTTCTGAAAGTGATATCGGGAATGACCCCCTAAAATCTATACAAAAATGTGTCCCTTGAAAGTTCCCCAGAAGCGCCATCTGGGGTGCCACATATGCTACCGGAATTTGGGGTGCCATACGATATCACCAAACTCTTATTAATAAATCTCCAATATTAATAAGCCCGAGAAGGTTCTTGCCTAATATTTAGGGAAGAATTCTAAATACTGGCACAGATAAATGGAAAGCATGGTACATTTTAAGCCTTTATGTAGTGAGAAAGATGCATAGGAGAGTGAGAGCTTTATTTAGAGAAAAAGAGGTATATCTGGGTTCGTACTGAGCACCAGGAACCAGCCACATGGAGGAGCATCTAGGCCAGGAAGCCTAGGGTGGGTGGCCTGAAGGCCACGCACCCTGGAGGTGCAGGGCTACAGCCAGCCCCCTCCTGGCCAGGATAAAGAAGAAGAGAGAGCCAGGACACACCGTGTCCCAGGCTTTTAACCCACTTCCAAAGGGGAGTGGTTAATTAACCTGATTGGCTGGTGGGCACCCAGGTGTGGCCAGGTAGGGGCATGAGGTCACACAGGGGCGTGGTGAAGGTATCAGGTAGGGCATGAGGTCACACGGGGGCGTGGTGAAGGCGTGGTCTTCCAGCTCACAGACCTAATCGATTTTAACCTATATTCCTGCCTACTTCAAAAGCACTATCAGGCTCAGGAGAGTGTTACTGTGCTCCTTCAATAATTGTCCAAAACCCAAACCTTAAACTGATTGAGGCAAAATGAAAATCGCTTTGAGCCCCATAAATTTTGATTATATAGTTTCTTGAATTGATTGGGTGTGTTGACAAAATCTGGGTGTCTTCAAATGCTTTCATTGGCCAATATCAAGCGAATATTACTATGTACATATGTAAATGGTTAACATATTTCAAAGTATAACAAAGACAAAAATAATAAAATACTTACCTCTTTGTGTAAGTATTTTTTCAAAACCACAAGAGATTGAGCCAGCATCCCATGTGGGCACTGTCATGTCCTGCCTACTCTGCTTCCAATCTAACTCTCTGTTAATGGCCTGGGAAAGGAAGGGGAAGATGGTCCAAGTGCCTGGGCCCCTGCCATTCATGTGGGAGACCCAGAAGAAGCTCCTGGCTCCTGGCTCCTGGCTCCTGGCACCTGGCTTCAGCCTGTCCGAGCCTTGGTGGTTGTGGCCATCTGGGAGAGTGAACCAGCAGATGGAAGATCTCTCTCTCTCTCTCTCTCTCTCTCTCTCTCTGTCTCTCCCTCTCTCTCTGTAACTCTGACTTTCAAATAAATAAATATATCTTAAAAAAAGAGAGAAAACTAAGTTTTATTAGTTTTCTTTCAAATAGAAATAGATAAGAATGAGTAAATAAGTCACATAACCTCCAGTCAACAAGATTAACATTTTTAAAATTTTTTTCCAGAGCTGCTCTCAATAAAAAACAGATTGACTCTGATGTGGTCTTGTTTTCTTTCTCTCACTCACCCCCTGATAAATGTCCTTAGTACCTTAAACATGACTCAAATTCTAGACAACCACTGCTCTACTTGAGTCATCGCTTAAAATAGAAATAACTTGTCCCTTAATGATTGCAAACTAATCAATTTTTAATCTTAAAGTTTCTAAAGATAGTAAGTTAATGAATTACTTGAGCCTAATATTGAATCTAAGAATGTGCTAGCGCTAGCAACATGAAGACAAAATGAGTAAGGCAATGCCCTGCCTTGGTGGAGGTCACAATTCAGTTGAGGAGAAACACACGAAGGCTGTAACATGTAAGACCTAGAAATTTGGAGGGAGAGGGGGTGGAGAGAGGGAGATGCATGGGAGGGGTGGAGGGTCCTGTTCCTGTGCTGTTCTAGCTTGGGGCAATCTGTGAAGTTCTCCTGGAGGACGTGCTGAAAAGATGAGCAGTTGTGTGCAGGCAAAGAGGAGGAAATTTCATTCCAGACAGAGGAGGCAGCAGTAGCTAAAGCACAGAGTCAGCACGTACAAGATGTGAGTGGAAAGCTTCAACCTTTGGTAGCAGTGTCACATACGCTGGGAGCCTGAGGAGGGCAAATGGAGAAGCTGAAAGGATAGGTTTGAAAGGAGTCATGGGGCCTCGTGGGCCCCAGTCGACTGTTTACACTTCCAGAGGGCAGCTATGGACAGACGGAACATATTGGTTACCACTGGCAAAGGGTTTGTGAAGCAAAAACTGGAAGCAAGAAAATCAGTGGTGTGGAGACACTATGATGTTGAATTAGGGAAGTGAGTATAGGGACTTACTTGAGGTCTCCTAGGAAAATCCAAGAAATGCTATAGGAAGGGAAAGAACGATGAAAGGATAGGAAGAGTTTCAGACTACAGCACAACTGTAGAAAAAGTTCAGCCCAGCCAACAGAGTCTCCAAACAGAAACAGCCCGTTAAAGAAGTCTGCATCCTCCTATAATGGGTCTGCAATAATGGGAGTAGCTCATGGGTGGCTTGACCTTGACGTGAATGTGGTGTTGAATTCAGGAAGCAAGCAGCTAGCACTGTCAGTTACCTGTGAATCTGCACACCGTTGTAGAGCTGAGAAGTGCACATTCATGGCCACCATAGCAATGGGGAGGAATAAATGAGGCGTACAAGTATGGAGAGATGGGATTTGTAACGGCTTGAATGTGAGGTGGGAAGAGAATGAAAGAACACAGGATGGCACCTTCTTTGTGATCTGATGGAAAGCAATATCTTGCATGGGGAAAGAATGAGGAGCTTAGCAGGGGGTGTCAATCAGTTCATCTTCATCATAGCGAATATTAACTACTTCCGGAGTATCTATGTGGATACAGTCAGTTCACAAATAGGAAAACATACTTGCAGGTAAGTAGATTGCCATTGGGCCTTATCATTACCCTTATCCTTGACCACACACACAGATGCCCCTGAGGGGGAAGCTATTTGCTTCTTAGATCTTAGATTGGAAAGCATTTGATCTGAGTCATTTATGTGATGTGTCGTGATAAATTTAACCACCTTAAAAGTAAGTAAATCAGGCCAGAACTGTGGCGTAGTAGGCTAAACCTCTGCCTGCAGCACAGGCATCCCATATGGGCGCTGATTCATGTCCCAGCTGCTCCTCTGCTGAATCAGCTCTCTGCTATGGCCTGCGAAAGCAGTGGAAGATGGTCCAAATGCTTGTTCCCCTGCATTCGTGTGGGAGACCCGGAGGAAGCCGTGGTTCCTGGCTTTGGATCAGCCTAGCTTCAGCAGTTATGGCCATTTGGGGAGTGAACCAGTGAATGGTAGACCTTTCTCTCTGTCTCTCCCTCTCTCTGTCAATAACTCTACCTATCAAAGAAATAAATAATAATTTTTTAAAAAAGCAAGTAAATCTGGTTCAAAAGAAGATAACAAGAAACTGAAAGACCCATATATTGTAGTAGCCAGCAGATCTGCTCTCTGGCTTGTATCCAACAGCAGTGCCTGCACATGCGCAGAGATGCTCACAGAATTACAGCGAACTCCACACTGTGTGAGACCCGAATGTCCACCAATGGTAGATAGAATCAACAAACGACCATACAGTCCTAAGATGGAATCACATTCATACAACTACATGTAACCACATGGATGAAGCGCATGGAATGGTAGCACAATGAAACCCAATACACACAACAGAACTGTGCACTTGAAACCCTTTTAAATAATATTGAAGTCCAAGCAATATGAGACTACAGTCTTAAGAAGTGCATACTGATGTAATAAAATGTAAAGAAAAGCAGAATGTAATCGAGTGGCAATGGTAGCCTTTGTTAGCATATAGGCAATATTCTCTTTATCTTTGTAGTAACTATGAGTGCTTATTTTGTTATAATGCAGTAAGTTGTACATTTGTAATTTATATACTTTTCTCATATACTTGTTATATTTTATTTTTTAAATTTTTTAAGATTTATTTTATTTGTTTGAAAGACAGAGTTACAGAGAGAGGTAGAGACAGAGAGAGAGGTCTTCCATCCACTGGTTCACTCCCCAGTTGGCTGCAATGGCTAGAGCTGCACTGATCTGAAGCCAGGAGCCAGGAACTTCTTCTGGGTCTCCCACATGGGTTCAGGGGCCCAAGGACTTGGGCCATCTTCCACTGCTTTCCCAGGCCATAGCAGAGAGCCTGATCAGAAGAGGAGCAGCCAGGACTCGAACTGGCGCCTATATGGGCTGCCGGCGCTTCAGGCCAGGGCTTTAACCTGCTGTGCCACAGCACTGGCCCCATACTTGCTATATTTTATAATACAAAGAAAAAAAATAAATGGAACAAAAGAAAGATTTTATTTTCACAAATAGGAGAACTTGAGGAAAGTAAATTCAGAAGAAAATATAAGTATGACTAATATGGAAGACTCATGGCTGGAAGCTAGGAGTTAATTTCTACAGATAACAGTTCTAAATAGAGACTCTTTCTGAAAAATAAAACAAAATAATTTTTATCAAAATTTTTTTCTCTTACTGAAAAGTTTCAGTAAATAAAAAATAAGCATATTGCAGGGGGCTGGCGTGCCGTAGCTCACTTGGTTAATCCTCCGCCTCCAGCTGTCTGCTGTGGCCTGGGAGGGCAGTGGAGGATGGCCCAAGTGCTTGGGCCCTGCACCTGTGTGGGAGACCAGGAAGGGGCACCTGGCTCCTGGCTTCAGATCAGCGCAGCGCCGGCCATAGTGGCCCTTTGGGGAGTGAGCCAATGGAAGGAAGACCTTTCTCTCTATCTCTCACTCTCACTGTCTATATAACTCTACCTGTCAAATAAAAAAATAAGTGTAGTAAGGAATATTTTACATCAGATTATACTTAAAATTTAAACATGAATATATTGAAGAAAGTATATTCTTTTTCCTTTTGACTATTCCCTAAATATCTTGTTAGTACCACAAGTGAGACAACACAAAGGAAACGGAAGAATAGGCAGAATAGTAAACAAACCATTTGTCAAAACTTTGCTCTCCATATCCAGAGAGACTGTGGCCTCAAAGATTATTTAGCCTTTTAGTTTTTAACTACGGAGACCTAGACTAACTATATAACTTGTGAAACATTAAGATGAAAATTTATCAAATTTTCATATGCAGAGATATGTGTCATATTTTGCTTTTAAAAATGTCAAACACATTCATTTGGGCCATGTTAAGGACTAAATATATGAATTTGCACTTCAGAGTCATACTCTATGGTCATAATTTATTTTCCATAAAAATACTCTCCAAAAAATGCTCAAACTGGTTGAAGTTTGCATTTCTTAACATATTAGTTATTTGCGTTTAGAGGTAGTTTCTTAGCGTCTTGTTTTTGTGCATGTTATCTTTCTTTTAAGCAAACTCAGGAACCATGGGCAGTATTTCCAGCAGATGTCAGTGTTGGTGTTCTCTGTAATCTAGGAAGGTCTCCAAACCTGGGCCCCTTTATTGATGATGAGCAGAGTACTGGTCAGATCCTCAATTCTTGTGAGGCGTGGAAAGGCATTCTGGAGACTTCTGAACTCATGGGGGAATGTTTTCTAAAAAAATATTTGTTGGGGCGGTCGCAGTAGCCCAGTGGGCTGGGCCTTTGCCTGTGGCACCAGCTTTCCATATGGGTGCCAGTTCCAGTCTCAGCTGTTCCACTCTCTCTGCTACGGCCTGAGATAGCAGTAGAAGATGGCCCAAGTCCTTGAGCCCCTGCACCCACCTGGGAGACCTGGAAGAAGCTCCTGGCTCCTTGCATCAGATTGGTCCAGCTCCAGCTGTTGCAGCCATTTAGGGAATGAATCAACAGATGGAAGACCTTTCTCTCTGTCTCCTTCTCTTTCTCTGTAACTTTACCTCTCAAATAAATAAATAAATAAAGTCTTAAAAAAGAGAAATATATTGTCATGATCAAGAAACAGAGCTTCGATAACATCCCTCATTCTCTGTGAGATTTATGCAAATAAGTTTCATTGATCTTGAAGGATTAAGACAATTCAAGGTTATGAGAAGAACTCTGAATTAGTTCTATGTTCCCTGGTTTAAAATTAGAAATGTAATAATTATTGATCAATCTAGTAACTGGTGTGGTAGATGAAATCACTCATTTAGAATATGATATAATAGGAGTTAAAGTGTTGATAGTGGGGCCAGCGCTGTGTGTAGCAGGTAAAGCCACTGCCTGCAGTACCGGCATCTCATATCATCATCACCAGTTTGAATCCTGGCTGCTCCACTTCAGATCCAACTATCATCCAGCAGATGGAAGACCTCTCTCTCTCTCTCTCTCTCTGCTTCTGCCTCTGTAACTCTGCCTTTCAAATAAATAACTAAATCTTTTTTTAAAAAAATGTTGATAGTCTGTTCTGAAAACCAGTATATTTCTGGGGTTTCAAATGCAGGATTTGACTTAACTCTCTTGCCCTTGACTCTGGGACACAAGATCTAGAGAAGAATCCCAGTGTCTCTGATTTTGGCTTCAATCTTTCTGACATAGCGTGAGTGCAAAAATGTACCTTTATTTTCTCCTACAAATGAACTTTCTTTCTGTGAAAGAGCTCCCATTCTGCGTGAAGTGAAAAACTAAAAGCCAAACAACAAATAAGAAACACACTGATTTTCATCACTCCCCAATAAACATACTCAAATGTGGTGACTGAGCTTTCACTGTCCAGCCCTCAATGGCATTCTTCTGTGATAACCAGATTCTTAACCACTCCCTGGCAAGGATCAAGCTGCAATGCAGCCTCTTCTCTGAGCTGAATTCCAGGCCTACAGTAATCACTACTCTCACCTAACTAACTCTGGTACCCTTTGTCTTAAACGCTGAGCAATCTTGGTCTCTCTCGAGCCTCACTAGAGTGCCCAGCAGACACAAGATGTTTCTAACACACTTCACAGATATGCCATATGGTAGGAGGGCATCGTGCAAGATTGCCAATAACCACAGTAAGGAAGGGACTGCTAATTTTTAGGCCTCAACTCTGGAATCATCTTTCAGTGTTCTTGAAGGCATATTGCTACTCTAATGCAGCCATCTGGGGAATGAACCAGTGGATGGAAAATCTCTCTCTCTCTCTCTTCCTGTGTGTGTCTGTGTGTGTGTGTGTGTTTTCCTCTCTATAACTCTGATTTCTAAATAAATAAATAAATATTTGTTTTTAAAAAATAGCTAGTCCTAAATTGTTACCATTAACACACCTTACCTGTTCTGAATATTCTTTCTGTCATTTCTAAGTGGTTGAAGGAAAGTAAGTAAGTCATTTTAGCGCCTACATCTGGCACCAACTATATTTGGTCGTTCCAGTTACATCAAGAGAAAGGTTATGATTGAGTGGAAGGATTAAGTGACTTACAATCCCCTGATGAAGGCGATAGAATACGAACCAACATAGGACAGAAGGATAGAAATATCTTTTGTCAGGCATTTCCTGAAGCAAAATCATGCAGGCAGGAATGATTCATATCATAAAGGCAACTTCACAAAACAAATTTCTTACAAAGAAGCAGTGATGTGCCTATAACAATAGTGAATGAAAAATAATCCACTATCCACACCTACTTTGAAGACACAATGTGCAGATAATGAGCAGAAGCCAAAGTCAAGACTGTAGGTAATTGTTTTAAAAGACAAGGGCTAAAGGGAAGAAGAAAGTACTTTCCAAGCATGGAATTAGGGTTCTGGGAGTCAGAATCCAATTGCATTAACAGTATGAGGCTCTTTATTCTTTTCCTTAATTATTTAAGCTGATTTCAGGTATTCATGCCATGAATATGGTCAAGGTACAGAGGTTTTGGAGGACATGAAATTGTCCAGGGATGCACTAAAAATAATTTAGTCTACATTAGAAAGTTTCCAATGTAAAAGCATTTGTTGGAATTTCAAAAATGGACTATTTTATTTCAATTCAAGTCGTGACAATGACTCTCAGGACTGGTGGAGCCTCAGTACATCATCTGGAGACATTTGACACATAACACAGCCATCAACTCATGGGAACTAGGCCCCAGAATATCTCCTATCTATTGAACACAAGTTAGACACCAAGCACTCTGTTAGGTCAATTATATATATTTGTAAAATCTCATTTAGTCCAAAAAAAGCATTATAAAGTCTTATTAAGAGATATGAATATTGTAATTCTGAAACTTTAAATAACTTCCTGAGATCACACAGTGGTTTACTAGAAGGCTGAGAATTGATATAAGACCAGTTTTACTCCATCATACTCTCCTCTGTAGATTCACATGGAAAGTGATGAAGCTGTCTTTAGTAACTCCAGCTCTTCAATCATTTACAGAGGTAAATCTTACATCATTTTTTTTTCTGGACATAGGTGCTATGAACTGAATATTAATGTTCCCCCAAATTATTGTGTTGAAGCTGTAGTTTCCATGATATTTGAAGCTCTGAGAGGTACTAGGGTTAGATGAGGTCAGGAGTATGGAGTCCCCATGATGGAATTCATGACCTTATAAGGAGATGATGAGAATAAGACCATAGCTCCCTCCTTCTCATATGAGGATGTAGCAAGGAGATATTTGTTTATAAACTAACAAGAAGGACCTTACCAGAAAATGATTTCGATCTTGGACTTCCCATCCTTCAATATTATTAGGAATGAATGTCCCAGACACTCAGTCTAGGGTATTTTTTCTATAGCTGCAGAACTGATTAAGACAAAAGGCAAAAGCTAAAGCTCAGAAATGTGACTGTATCAATCGGGCCTGTCTGACAGCTTCTATGTGACAGTTTGTTTTTATAAACACTCCCAGCATTTGGTACTTTGATTTGTAGTGGTAAATGTATGTGGTATGTGGAGTACAGTTTTTTACTTCACCATTGTGATGTTAATTTTAGGTGAATATTTGACTGGGTTAAGAAATAACGAGAGAACTGGTAAAGCATCACTTTTGCTGTGCCTGTAGAGATGTTTCCAGATAATGGCATGTGATTTCGAGTGATGAATATGGAGTTACAGGAATGAGTAGGGCAGGTTCACCTTCGGTGTGGGCAGGCATCATCAAATCATCTGTGGATCCAGATAGAACAAACTTGGAGCTGGGATAGAATTTTCTTCCCTGCCTTTGGAAATCAGCATTCCAGCTTCTTTGGTTTCAGATGCCGGGACATAACACCAGCACACTGCTGGCTTCTCAGACCTTCTGCCTTGAACTGAGAGTTACTCCATTGGCTTCCATGGTTCTGTGGCCACTGGACTTGGCCTGAACTGTGCAAACAGTATTCTGCTTGCAAATAGGCTGTCATAGGACTTCTTAGTTTCTGTTTTCACATGAGCAAATTCTCTAATAAATCTCCTCTAGTATTCATCATCTGTCTATCTATCTATCTATCTATCTACCCTCTATCCATCATCTATCTATTTATCATCTGTCTCTATCATTTATATATCATCTACCAAACTATGTATCTACATATCTATCTATCTGGGTATCATTTCTGTTATCTACCAATCATCATCAGTTATCTCCTACTGGTTCTTTCCCTCTGAAGAACTCTAATAAGATTACTAACCAGCTATATGATATTTGGTGATGTATCCTTTCTAAATGTTTCTTCAGTCACCTGTGAACTGGGAAAAATCATAATAGTACTCACTTCACAGGACCAACAAAATTATGTGAGACACTATACGTAAAGTGGCTGGTTCTTACTCTGTGTTTATGTTAAGCAACTAGACTTAGAAAAATCTAACTTTGATGGGCAAAAAGCAGTATTGCTGAAAATAAGATTCCAAGAATTTTAAAAAGTTGTTCATCTGGTTCTTTAAGAATGATTGTAAATATTTTTTATTGAGTGTCAAAGAGATCCATTAAGAGCTTATTGCTACAAACATACAGCACAAAAAGATCATTTTTGAAAAACCAATACAATAAGAAATGCATGAAAAATTAAATTAAATTGGTAATCAAATAAATGTACAATGAAATAACACTGAGCTCTAATTTATTATACATTAATCATCTCCTGAAAGATAGTACTCAGTGACTAAAAGAGTCCAAAAAAAAGTAATTTTATACATTGCTGACAAAGACTAAAATTTTTGATAGTAATGAAATGTTTTTCAGAAAATATATAAAAATGATATTAACTAAATATCAGTTCTAATTCCGAGAACTCTCACTAAGGATATAACCCACAGGATGAGAAGACACTGTAGATGCAGATTTTTATTATAGTATAATTTTTTTAAGATTTATTTATTTGAAGGCAGAGTTACAGACAGAGAGAGAGAGACAGAGAGAGAGGTCATCCATCCTCTGGTTCATTCCCCAAATGGCCTCAATGGCTTTAGCTGGGCTGATCTGAAGCCAGATGCCAGGTGCTTCTTCCAGGTCTCCCATACAGGTGCAAGGGCCTAGGCATTTGGGTCATCTTCTACTGCTTTCCCAAGCCATCAGCAGAGAGCTAGATTGGAAGTAGAGCAGTCAGGACTAGAACTGACTCCCATATGGAATACTGGCACTGCAGGCAGTGGCTTTAACTGCTATGCCACAGCGCCAGCCCCCCAAAAATTATATTTTAACAGTTACTATTTTCCTGTTGAGACCAGGAGAAGCACCTGGCTCCAATGTGCCGGCCGTAACGGCCACTGGGGGGTGAACCAATGGAAAAAGGAAGACCTTTCTCTCTGTCTCTCTCTCTCTCACTGTCTAACTCTGACTGTCAAAAAATTTAAAAAGGAAAAAAAAAAAAAAAGATGTCATTCTGTTCATCCCTTTTGGGCTACTTTGTCTTTAATTCTTAGGAAGGGCTTTTTCTTGTTACTTCGTACTTGTAACAGCAACTCTGAAGTGTCTATCTTGACTAGTACAACATCAAGCCAACCAGGAATGAGTTCTCGTTGCTATTTTTCTGGATTATATATCTCACGTTCCTCTTTATTTGCAGATCTAATAACATCTGTGAAATCCGGACATTAAAGATATTATATTGTGTTCTTCCATGGATTTTAAAAAATAATTGTAACTTTCCTGTATTCAAACTGTAACCTCACTTTTTCCCATGGAAAGCGGCAGCTGATAACAGCTTATTATTTCACAGCATCCAGCTGCTGCTATTGGCTTTGTCCACTGAGGCTGTCCACTGTCACTGCATGGTAATCAGCTGGAGACCCAGGCAAAGCATATTTTCACAATTTTAAGTTCACATTACCATGATTACCCTGCTTCTGGAAATTCATTCTTATATTTCCAGATGTTCTCGCAGCTTCAGGCCCATTGCCCTGCTGTTTCAATCTAATAAGTCTTTATGTTTTCCCTTGTCTGATCTGTGTATGAGTTAGGGAGTGCACTTAGTTTAAAAAAAAAAAAAAAAGGAAGACAAAGCAAAACAAAAACCAGAACATGCACAATCTCACGTCATGACTCTTTCAAGATTGAATTCCCCTGTGGTCTTTGTCTGCTTTATTGGCCAGACATTCAGGACTCTGCTTTGTAAATCAGGCCATCAGTTGGGGATTTCTGCAGAACTTAATACACATTTTGGTTCTCACCACTTCTGCAGTTCTCTCATTTACAGAATTTACCTGTGAAATACGCACTTGCCCCTCTAGGACTGAGTTCTTTCTTTTGCCTCCTGGAGCTGGCTAGGCAGTAAGATGATGCCTTCTCTGGAGTGTGTGCTAGGGGACATTCTCAGGTATTTCTTACCCTTTGTAAGTACTTGGATTCAAGAATAAAATTTCCTCAGGCTTTTATTTGCATTTGAATACTTCCTATTATCTTTGAATAGCTGTGTGGTTTTAAAAACATTATGTCTAGATTTTATAAGTTTCATTTGTGGGAAGATTCTTGGGACATCTCTTTGCCACCATTATCAGAAAACCACCCAACACCCAACACAGACCACCCATATTTGGTCCCCTTCATGGACCAATTTCTATAGCTGCCGTTGCCTTTCCCTTCTGTAATGACATTGAGACTTGAAGTTTAAATAGTTGTTTTTAAAGGGTTCTACTGTTAAATAAATCTTGGAAAGACCTTTCTACTTGCACTCAATAGATCTGCATTCTAATGTTGTTTAATTTGAGCTGTTGCTTCACTGCCCTGTATCATTGCTCTTTCTTCTAAAGAAATGGGATGAGACAAACAATAATTTCTGTTGAAATGTTCTATATTTTTCTCCTATGGCCAAGTCATTAAACATGACCTCTACTAATTTACAGACATAGGAATTGCCTAGGCTAACTTCATCCTGCTTCAATTTTCCCAGAAGAGAGGCTACTTGTCAACTGAGATGTTCTCATGAATTGAATAAAGCATTTTATCTATTGTCTCTATGGCTCTTTACATCCTGTTTTCAATTCCAATGCCAAAATGGTCAATAGGCTCATTACTCTCAAGGTGAATTTTGCAATGTTCTCTAATTTCCCAACCAAAGTGTCTCATTTTTCTTCCCTCGATTTGCTGTCAATTTTCTCCCTTTCTTTGTCTCTCTGCTATCACTCAACTCTAATTTCCAATTCCTTCGCAGGATTTTTATATCAGGTTGCATTGTTCCTAAGTAAAAGAAAAACTACCATTGTCTGTCTTGGCTCAGAATATTTTTGCTCTTTGCACAAATCAAAAGATAGATGCTGAGCTGTATTTTCTCTGCTGAATGACAAAGTCAACAAAATAAGAAATATGTCAAGAAAAATATCAGGTGTTAGCTAGAGATGGAAAATAACAAAGTGAACAAAGTGTAGAAAGAATTCTGCCACAAATGAAGTCCTCACAAGCTATGAGTCAGTTTATATCTTTATTTTCTTGCCATATTTATGGAAAAGAAATATTCATGTTATTAAGTCTAGCATGCTATTTGCTACATGTATTAAATATATGTTAAATTACTTGACCTTAAAATAAATGGCAAGAGACAGTGAAGAAACAAACTGTCTCCTATTCACTGTTGCCACCAAAAGTCATGGGAAGATGGAAAGCTCTATGCAGAGTTGACTGATCATTGGATTCGGAAAGTAGGCATGTCTGTGGGCCAAGAGAGTGGATGTGCAACTCAAGGATAAACTTCTTTTGAAGGTGAGAGTATGAGTGATGAGTTAGAAAAGGAAAGGTCAGAGATGTCAAGCAATTTGTTTGGCTATTTTTCCCACTAAATAAACCAAATTACTTCTAATTACTCGGATTTGAAATCCTATTGTGTGAAATACCTGCTCGTTCTGACAGTTCAAACAAGCTTAAGTCATTTTTCAGTGTTAGTAAAGGATCAGTTGCCTTCATGTCATCAGGATGGCAATACCACAGTACATTTTCCTTGTATGTATTGAATGCACAGCCAGAATATATTAATTTAATTGTCATGAAATTGTGAGCCAAATATTTAAAAACATGTTCATTTCAATTTATTTATAATGGACACTGATATCAATATGTGTTAATTTTATATATATAATATTTAGATTGTGTGTGAATTTAGAATCAATTTATGAAAGAATTTAAAATATTATTTAGAAATCCAATATATATTTTAAAAATATTTATTTATATATTTGGAAGACAGAGTTACAGAGGAAGAGAGATCTCCCATCACTAGTTCACTCTGAAAATGTTCCCAATGACCTAGGCTAGATCAGTCCAAAGCCAAGAGCCAGGAACTCTATCGGGGTTTCCCATGTGAATGGCAGGAGCCCAAGCACTTGACTCATCATGTGCTGCCTCTCAGGTTGCCTTACAGAGAGCTGGATTGGCAGTGAAACAGCTGAGAGCCAAACCAGTGGTCTCATATGTGCTGTTGGCATCTCAATGGCAGCTTAACCTGCTGTGCCATATCACTGGCCACCCAACTATCTATAAAAGCAAATGATGTCTTACCTGTTGAAAAAATTTTAAGCATTAGTTTTCTGTTAGTATTTGTTCTATAATTCAGTCATGCTCCACATATGATGTTTAGACCAAATTCAGCCTGTATATATCACTTTGGTTGCATAAGAGTACATTGCTCAGTGATGTAAGACAGCCATTTTAGTTTTGTAAGTATACTCTGTGATGTTGACACAGCAAGTTTATCTAAAGATGCAGTTTTCAGAACATGTCTTCACTGTTAAGCAATGCATGACCGCAGGTTGATTTGTCGGTTGCTGAATTTCTGAAACTGGATTTAAAAATAAAGCAAAGCAGAATACACCAAAAACTTTCCTCACATGACCTTTTATAGATACGACTTCAATCATGGATATTTTACATGAGTATGGTACTATATTTTGATTTAATGTGAAATATGGACATGCCAGAGTTTTTAAAGGATAGACTCCTTATTTGCTTGTTAATGAATACAAGGCTGGAGATTGCAGAACCCAAATCTGGATCAAAACCCCTTATCATCCAATCATTTTGTCTGGTGACAGGGGCTAAAACGGGGGAAGATTTCCTAATAGCAGCCTGAGGTGGACATTTAGGAAAAGAGAAGTATATTTTCAGTAAGAAAGTGTAAACTTTTTTTAAAAAAATCATTGATATGTAGCCAACATTAACATAAATGTGCGTATTCAAGCTAGTAAACTTTTGTATTTATAAACTATCTTTACAATTATCACTAATGTGTGAAACACAATGAAGTATATTAATATTGGTTATATTGACTTTAAACAGATATGATGACTATGTTGCTACAATTTGAAGCTATCATGTCTCTACATTTATCCATAATTATAAATATTATTTATCTAAAATAAATGCTTAATAGAAATTGTTTTTCTAATATATATATATATTTACTTACCTTTCAATACTTAAATTTCAACAGCTCTGGACAAAGATAAATATTCTGCAAAAATGGTGGACCATAATCATACATATGCATGGTAAGACTGATAAATAAACAAAGAAAGCATGTGAATAAGAATAAACTCATGGGGTGTGTCTGTGTAACCCAGAAGTTAAGGCACCTGCATCCCTGGGTTTGATTCCTGGTTCTGTCTCTTGACTTGAGATTCCTGCCAATGTAAACCCTAGGAGGTCATAGTGATGGTTCATGGAACAAGCTTCCTGCTACTCACATGGGAAATCTGGATTTTGAATTTTTGACTCCAGGCTTCATCTGGGGAGTGAATCAGTGGATAGAAGCCTTTTCTGTTTGTATGTCTCTCCCTCTTCTTCTTCTTTTTTTTTTTTTTAAGATTTTATTTATTTATTTGAGAGGTAGAGTTACAGACAGATAGAGGGAAAGACAGAGAGAAAGGTCTTCCCTCCATTGGTTCACTCCCCAAATGGCCGCAATGGTTGGAGCTGCACTGATCCAAAGCCAGGAAAAAGTTGCTTCCTCCTGGTCTCCTAAGCGGGTGTAGGAGCCCTAGGACTTGGGCCATCTCCCACTGCCTTCCCAGGCCACAGCAGAGAGCAGGATTGGAAGAGGAGCAGCCAGAACTAGAACCAGCACCCACATGGGATGCCGGCACCTTAGGCAAAGGATTAACCTAGCACGCCACGGTGCCGGCTCCCTGTATGTCTCTTTCAAATTGTTTTTTAATTAAAAAAAGAAAAGAACTTTTTAAAAAAGAGACAGTAAACTTATAATAGTACATGCAAGTATTGGGGAGGTTAGGATAAGGAAGGGGTCATTATGAATGAGAAATTTTACTCAATTTCTAAGAAACAGAAGGAGGAGAAATCAAAGAGAAGAAACAAGTGGAAGAAACAGAAACTTGAGGTGGCTTTTGGGCACAGTGAACTTGTCGCCAGACTTTACTCCCCCAAAATAATCACATGATATTTTCCACATGTCCTGGGAAGTTGAGCACAGCTTCAGAGAAATGTTAATCTCTATGTGGGTATTATGCCCTTTGGCAAGGCTTGAACCAGAAAGCCCAGAGCCACATGAGTAGTCACCCTGCCTTGCACATGTAAAGTGACTACAGTCAAATGCCACTCCTGGATGACCTGCTGAAGGAAATGGCTTTATGTACATAAGCCCACAGCACTGGCCACATTTGCAAAGGAGTAGCTCTTTGACAGATTTCATCTGCCTTTTTGAGTATTTTTTTCTCATTGGAGAGTTCAGTTTTAGTAATATATATCTTCTTGGAAAATTAATCTTTTCATTATTGTTTTAAAATATTTTTTCATGGAGTTTAATCACAGTCAATTTTGATTATTTAAACTTTCTTTAAATCTGTGGCTATTTCCTCAACTACATTTATTGTTTTTCTTCTTTTCTTTTGACTAGGTTAAAGTTTGAACTGTTCCAATTAAAGTTATTAAAATTTTTTAAAGATATTTATTTCTTTGAGAGGTAAAGTTACAGAGAGAAGGAGAGACACGGAGAAAGGTCTTCTATCCACTGGTTCACTCCCCAGATGGCCAAAATGGCAAGAGCGGAGCCGATCTGAAGCCAGGAGCCAGGAGCTTCTTCCAGGTCTCCTATGTGGGTGCAGGGGTCGAAGCGCTTGGGCCATCCTCCACTGCTTTCCCAGGCTGTACCAGAGACCTAGATCAGAAGAGGAGCAGCCAGGACTCAAACCAGCTCTCATATGGGATGCCAGCACTGCAGATGGAGGTTTAGCCCACTATGCCAGAGCGCAGGCCCCCAACAGTTATTAAATTTTGTGTTACTTCATACATTGCAATTCTAGGTTGATGATGATGGGATGATGCTATATTTGTTTTATTTTAATATTTAGATTATATTATTTTCAAGTATTTTAAGGAGTAAATACTTTTTTCAAACAAAATTTTCAGTAGAATCCAAAAATATAAATCAGATTAAAGAACTATTTAACTAGTAAAACTTCCATTTATATGCTTAGTTAAGACATTTACTTATTAATGACAATGAATTTATGCTTTACAAAAACTGTTGAAAACTACAGTCAAGGATTATAGTGACAAACAAATCTGCTCCATCAGCCAATGAAGCTCTGGATCATTTTTAAAGCAGTTGCAGCTAACAAAATCTTTTATTCAGTCACTTTGTATCCTTGAAATATTCTTGAATTAAACTGAGCAGAGTACTTAAATAAAGAGTGGAGATTTGTTTCCATGTCACTTATTAGGAATGCTGTAATGATCTATTACAGTTCTTGTTTTGGAGGGAGGCAGCAAGCAGTTTCTCTAGCCAATTCATGTTTCTATTTTTAGGAACTGATTTTTGTTACAGAAGGTATTCAACTGTACACTTGTTTTTTTTTTTAAAGTACATAGGTGGGGGTAAGCATTTGGCAAAGTGGTTAAGAAACCTCTTGGGGTGCCCAAGTTCAAGTCCCAACTCTGATTCTTATCCAGCATCCTGCTAATCTCGCAGTAGGAGGCAGCAGATGATGACTCAAGCACTCAGCTTCCTGCCACCCAAATGGGACACCTGGAGAGAGTTCCTGGCTCCAGACTTCTACCTGCTCCAGCCCCCACTACTGCAGGCATTTGAGGAGTGTGTCAATATATGAGAGATTACTCTCTGTCTTTCTCTGTCTCTTGGCCTGTCAAATAAATTATTTTTTTTAATTGAAAAAAAAAGCACATAGATGAAGCTATCAACTGTTAACGAAAATTATCAATAGGATCACAAATATGAGGGATCTTCAAAAAGTTTATGAAAAATGTAAAAAGAACTATGCATTGGTTTCTATTTTTTCCACCAAAATAAACAACTTTTAATTTAATTTTCCACAAAATTTTAAAGTATCCTCATATTTAATTTTAAGTTGAATTTGAATAATTTTAAAATTTTTTAAAAAATATTTATTTATTTATCTGAAAGGCAGAGTTACAGAGAGAGAGAGAGAGAGAGAGAGAGAGAGATCTTTCAATCACTGGTTCACTCTACAAATGGCCACAAGGCCAGAGCTGGGATAATCTGTGGCCAGGAACCAGGAGCTTCCTCAAGGGTGTACCACATGGCTGCAGGAGCCAAAAGACTTGGGCCATCTGCTGCTGCTTTCCCAGGTGCATTAGCAAGGAGTTGAATGGCAGTGGAACAACCAGGACCCAAACCGATGCCCATATGGGATGCTGGCACAGCAGAACAAGGTTTAACCTGCTATATCACAGTGCCAGCCCCTAAATAGTTTTTTATTTTTGTAACTAAGATTTTGTTTGTGGCTTAGATGTAGCAATGTATATTGTCTACTTGAGCTGGTTTAACTCAATAAGACATATAGTAGAATATACCTTGGGTTTTTAGAAAACTTTTTGGATACAACACTAAATGTGTGAAACATGAAAGAAAAATTATGAACTTGGGCTCCATTGGAAATAGAAGCCTGTGCTATGTAAAGGACACTAATGAGAGAATGAAAAGACAAATCACACACTGGGAGGAAATCTTTGTAAGCCAAACATCTGATAAAGGACTTGTGTTGAAAGTACACAAAGGACTCTTGTTTTTAAAAATAAGATATATTTATTTGAAGGGCAGAGTGACAGAGAGAAAGAGGGAGAATCTGAGAGAGAATGAAAGAAACATCTTCCAACTGCAGTTAACTCCCCAAGTAGCCTCAACAGCTGGGGTTGAGCTGGGATGAAGCCAAAGTCAGGAACTCCATGCAGGTCTCCAACATGGGTAGCAGGGGCCCAAGCACTTGGGCCATATTCTGCTTTCTCAGGAACATTAGCAGGAGCTGGATTTGAAGTGGAGCAGCCAGAAAAGGAACCAGAGCTCTGTTATGGGATGCCATACGATATGGTGGCTTAACCTACTGTGTCACAACACAGCCCCACAAAGGACTCTTAACACTAAAGCACAAAACAACACAGTTTAAAAATGGGCAAAGATCTGAGCAGACAGCCCATTGAAGATACACAATGGCAAATAAGCATTTGAAAAGATACCCAATATCATATGATATTAGGGAACCGCAAATTAAAATGACCAGGAAATAGACTGCACACCCAGCTGCTAAAGATGCTGGCTTCAAGTCCCATCAGAGCATGTACGATCAGGTTTCTTTTTCAGAGAGTGAATACTGTCTCCACAGAACCTACAAATGGCTCTCATAAACTTCATTGTACAGGATTACTTCAGGGTAGCCGTAATATTTTGTATGTTTTAAACAACTCAATTTTTAGCAATCAATGCAGTCATTATGTTTAAGATTTAAAGTTTTTTTTTTCTTCTAGCCAATCATTTGTACTTTTTTTTTTCCTTAATCGGCTGCTATTTTCAATCAAGTACAATTGCCTGAAAGTTAGAGTCACATTCCACTGATTAGAGTTGTCTTCTAATGATTAATGAATCAGTCTGAAATTCACACTATGCTTATTTAGACCATGATAGCATCATTCAGTAATGAACTTTTAAGAGGTTATTTATTTCCCGTTGCCATATTTCTAATCAAGTGCTCATATGCATAATGAACGCGCTTCAAGCAAATCTGTTTTTTGCCTTGTTTACAAGAGTCATCATCATGGCAAACCATGAGCAAGTTGAGATGAATTGCCTAGACAGAGCTGAATGTGAATTAACTTAATTCAAGGATTCATAAACAAGTAAATACAATTGTCTTTCAAGTGCTAAGAAAAGCAGAGAAAACAGAAAGTGAAAAGGCCGTGGAGGGAGGGAGTCTGGAGGGTGTGTTCAAAAACTAGCAGGGAGAGTAGCCAGAGAAGAGTCAGTTACAGGAAATCGGTAGGTGGTTAAGGCAAAGAGATACTCAGGGAGACTGGGAGGGGTTATGGAGACTTTACAAGGTTTTGAGCAAGGGAGTGGCAGGACGGTTCCTAAATTTAAAAGAACCATTACCTGATATGTGGAAAACAGATTATACGCAAAAAGAGGAGAGACCAGAGGACTGCAGGGTGGAGACTGTGGCTTTACCAAGGTAATAATAGTGTATAGGTGATCTGATTCCAGTTATATTTTGAAGGAAGAGCCTATTTGATGCACAAATGGATTGGATGTTCAGAAAGGAACAAAATATAATGAATCAGATGACTAACTTGAGCACTTAGAAGAGTAATTGTACCACTTACTGAACTGGGGAAATCAAATTTTTGATGTATGTTTTGCCATGCCACTTTGGTATCCAAATGGGAATATAGCATAGGCAGGTAGATAGATCAATTGTAATTCAGGGGAACAGCATTAGCCCAGTGTCTTTTAACATTATTTGGTTGGTCTTGATGCCAAATGTTCTTTTTAGATCTAAATTGCAGTATTAACAATAGAATAACTGTAATGTCAACATACATTGAAAGAGTTTTCAAGCCGGTGCTGTGGTATAGCAGGTGAAGCCACCGCCTGAAGTGCTGGCATCCCATATGGGTGCCTGTTTGAGTCCTGTTGCTCCATTTCCAATCCAGCTCTCTCCTATGGCCTGGGAAAGCAGTAGAAGATGACCCAAGACCTTGGGCTCCTGCACCCGTGTGGGAGACCTGGAAGAAGATCCTGGCTCCTGGCTTTGGACCAGGATAATTCTGGCCGTTACTGCCAACTCGGGAGTGAACCAGTGAATGGAAGACCTCTTTCTCTGTGCCTCTGCCTCTCTGTAACTGCCTTTCAAGTAAATAAATAAATCTTAAAAAAAAGTTTTCTTTGAGTTTGAGACTTGTAGTAGAGTAACCCCTGCCTTCACAATGAAGGCATTTATTGCCTCAACTTCTAGGCAAGTGGGTAAGCCCTTCCTTCTGAAGGGGGCTTAAAGGGGCCCTTTGCCTCAATTTGAGGACTCTTACATGGGCATCGCATTTCAACTTCTTCCTCTGCTTCTTCCACTGTACAGCACAAAGTGTTCCTGAGAGCGTGAGACCTCTGAGACACACGTCTCTGTCTCAGAATCTGGTTTTCAGGCAGGCCCAAGTTAGGCCAGAAATATCCTATAGGAGTGAATATTAAAAAATAAAATGATATGAGGTTGAAAAAAAAGGTGATAGGAATACTAATGATACAATTGAACTTGGGATTATTTGCATTTTTGTAGTAACTATCCAAGATTACTGATTAAAGAATATTATTCAATTAACCTATATCCTGTTCAGAATTATCTCACCAAATGTAATTTGTCTAGGCAGAACCAGAATTTTGTGGCAAATACGGATGTCATTTGCCTTATGTTGTGTTTAAAGTTTAATTTTAGGTGAAACCACAGGCCATTTCACTTAAAGTACATTTTAACAGCCATTATACTTAACAAAAGCAGAAAATAAATTGAGCCAAATAACAGTCCAATTGCAAAATTACCTCAGAACAACATGATCGGTTCATAATTTTTATAATTCAAAACCTTCACAGAAGACACTGGGATCAAACTCCGAAAGCTTTTGTGCGAATTCCCACCTGTCAATCAAATACTCATTTTCTGAACATGTTGCTTTTCATCGTTTCAAAAAGTTGACACTTCTATGATTAAGATTATTCCCTCTTTTAAAAACATCTTCCCCTGATTTCCTATGTTTTCCAGTATTTTTTAAAAAACACTGATAAATGGTGTTTTGATAGATTCAGTTTGTTTACTAGACTTCTTATAAATCAACAAACTTTAAGAAACAGAATGTTTCATCTTTCTAAATTCTTAAAGTATTTAAACCTGTTGAGTGGATTTCCTTTACTTTTATTATGTATTTACAAATATTAAAGTAAATGTTTTTTGAAAATGTGGGAAGAAAAGCATGACTACAAAAAGGGAGATACATTAGAAAACTCATTACTTAGGTTTTTAAAAAAGATTTACTTATTTATTTGAAAAGCAGAGAGAGAGAGAGAGAAAGATCTTCCATCTACTGGTTCACCCCCCAGATGACCCCAACAGCAAGGTCTAGCCTTAAGCAAGGAGACTGAAGCTCCATGTGGGTTTCCCACATGTGTGGCAGGGGCCCAAACACTTGGCCATCATTATCTTCTTTCCTAAGTGCATTAGCAGGGAGCTGGATCAGAAGTAGAGCATCTGGGATTTGAATCTGCATTCTCATATTGGATGTCTGGTCCTATGTGGCGACTTAACTCACTGTACCACAATGCCAGCCTCACTTAATGAGTTTTAAAAGTTCAGTACAAAATAGGAGACATATGCTTTAAAAAAACTCGTTGGTTTTAAAACATAATGCATCTGAATTGTCTATTAACCAGATTTTTGGAAATTGCTGATCTTTTCTCTGTTTCTTTAGAATTTCAGCATTTAATTTCTTATTGTTATTAGGATAAAACTGTATCTTATTTTTAAAAATTTTAATTAATTCATCTCATTTTATTTGAAAGGTAGAGAGAGACAGACAGATCTTCCATCCACTGGTTCATTCCCCAAATGCTGACAACAGCCAGAGATGGGCCAGGTAGAAACCAGGAGCATGGAACTCAACATGGGTCTTGCACGTGGGTGGCAGGGACCTTGATACTTGAGTCATCATTACTGTCTCCCAGGGTGCACATTAGCAGCAAACTGGATTAGTAGTGGAAGAGCCAGGAATTGAATCAGGCACTCCAACATGGGGTGTGGGCATCCCAAGTAGCATTTTTTTAAAGATTTATTTTATTTTATTTATTTGAAAGTCAGAGTTACACAGAGAGAGAAGAGAGAGAGAGAGAGAGACAGAGAGAGAGAGAGACAGAGAGAGAGAGAGAGAGGTCTTCCATCCGATGGTTCACTCCCCAATTGGCCACAATGGCCAGAGCTGCGCTGATCTGAAGCCAGGAGCCAGGAGCTTCTTCCAGGTCTCCCACATGGACGCAGGGGCCCAAGGACTTGGGCCATCTTCTACTGCTTTCCCAGGCCATAGCAGAGAGCTAGATCAGAAGTGGAGCAGTTGGGGTTCGAACCAGCGTCCACATGGGATGCTGGCACTGTAGGCGCCGGCTTTACCTGCTGTGCCACAGTGCCGGCCCCACATCTTAACTGTTGTGTCAAATGTCTGCCCCTAAAATTTATCTTAACTGAGAACATGAGCAAAGCTATTTAGATTATTTTAATGCGAAATTACACTATTTCAAATTATATTTCATAAAGAAAATGAAAAATTGTTTTCTTAAAAGTTTTAACAACTGAGGTGATCTTTAATGTTTTGAAGGAAATTTCAAGTTTAAACTCTCTGGCTTAAAGTTCATTGTGGAATTTTGTTTTTATTTTTCTTTCCTTGTGACACATCTGAGTAAGAAAATTGTAGTGTGATTTAAGAAAAATTGAGGGGATCCAATTATGTTTTATATCTCTTTAACTCTCACAGGTTTCTTTGTTGCTTAAGCTATTCTTGATACAAACTGTAAAACGTTCTCAGTTTCTTTATCCTGACTAATGCAACTCAGTGGCCCAGCATGGTTCTATGTCCCCTCAAAAACCAGTCAGCAAATTGGAGCTGAATTAGATTTTTCGCTTGTGCACTTCCATAAGGGAAACCCATGAACCACATGTGAACCTAACATGGGCACATTTCAGCATGATGGCAGAAGAAACTTCAAGCAATTACAACCGCACAGCGTTTAAATGAATAGTGAGTTACCATCCCTTGCTATGCTTAGAGCAAGAATTGATGTTTCATCCTGTTACTATGACTTTTTCTCTGTGTGGAATGGATTTCATGCCCCTTAAAATCATGAAGTTTTCAAATTTACATTAAAAATCTTCAAGTTGAAGCAACAAAGCTGCTTTTATTCCTCCCAGTGCTACAAGGTCTACTCACAAAGAGAGTCCACTGGCCAGTGTGAATTGTTCTTGAACTTACTGCCTCTGAGTTTGCCACGGAAGGGTCAACTCTTGGGTCACACTGGGAATGAAGCCTTACTCTGTTATCTTCACAGAGAATTTCTTCATTGCCCCGTGGAGGGTGAACCTTGTAAAGTCATTCAAAAATATTTCAAGTTCAGCTATTTGTGGTTGGCAGGATAATAACCCCTGAAGATGTCCAAGTCCTGTCTCTGGGATCATTGAATATGCCACTTAATGGCAAAAGGGGATTTTGCAGATATGATTAAGATTAATTACATTGAGGGGCTGGTGCTATGGCGCAGTAGGTTAATCCTCTGCCTGTGGTGCCATCATTCCATGAACCAGGGTGCTGGTTCTAGTCCTGGCTGCTCTTCTTCCATTCCAGTTCTGTGCTGTGGCCCAGGAAAGCACTAGAAGATGGCTCAAGTGCTTGCGCCCCTGCACCCGCATAGGAGACCAGGAGGAAGCACCTGACTCCTGCCTTAGGATTGGCGCAGCTCTGGCTGTTGTGGCCATTTGGAGAGTGAACCAATGGAAGGAAGATCTTTCTCTCTGTCTCTCCCTCTCACTGTCTGTAACTCTACCTCTCAAATAAATAAATAGAATCTTAAAAAAGTATTAATTACATTGAAATGGGGAGATTAATCAGTTGGGCTCAAATCTAGGATGAAGAGTATGTCAATGTTGTGAGAGACTTGAGGACAGAAGCAAGGTCAGAGCAATGGTGTGTTATAAACTTTGAAGCAGGTGGAACATGCCCATGAGGAAAGGAACGTGGGCAGCTCTAGAATTTGAAGAAGTCCAGAACATGGAATCCCTTCTACAGCCTCCACCAAAATAAGCAGCCCTGCCAACACCTTGAATGATATGAGTAGATGAATGCAGACACATGAATGATAGGAGAATGAAGCCTTTGGGATGCTTGTCAATCAGTATCTATTGTTGCATCTTGGGAAGGGAGGGTTGTCAGCTCTGAATAATATCTCTTCCATGACAACCTCCTGAATGGCATCCTTTCTTAGCAACCTTGGTGGCAGGTCTCTCAGTGGTACCTGTGTCAGACTTTTGACCTAGAGAAACTGTGGCATTACAAATTTGTGTTGTTTTAAGTCACTACACTGTGCTCATATAAGGAGACAATAAGAAATTAATATAGCATCTATGAAGCCACCTAGCTTTCTTTTTGCCTGTTAGCAAGAATGTACAAATATCAGAGGGGAGAGCAGCCATCTCTTGCAGAATGTGCGTGTCTGCATTGCTTCACTGTCCTTCTACTGTGTAGATCTGGGTTTCTCCAAACAACCAAAATGACTGAGATAACCAAAATACATGTAATGGATTTCTGAATGATGACTCTGGGATATAGCAAGACCTGAAAGGCGTTTTTAAATCATCAATTTAAAACTATGATCCTCAGCACTGGTTTAGTGTGGTCTACTCACAAAGAGTATTCTGATTGGGTTCTAATTATTTAAAAAATTTCTATCTGTCAAGTCTCAGAACAACTGCTCCTAATCTATTGCTGAGAAGCCAGACATGACAATCAGTGGCATGTGGATCTGTTTCTCACACACACACACACACACACACACAATGCCTCAGGCACATTTACAAAGTAAAATTAGTAGACTTTTGGTGTCTTCTCAGTTTCCCTCCTGCATCCTTCATTGCCTCAGGGCTATCTTACAACTCCACATGGGGCATGTCATTGAATAAAGCTGATCCTACTATAAAATCTTCCCAGTCTGCCCTCATTTTCTTTTTTTCTCTAAATAACAAAATAGCTAGGACACTGAAGTTCTTTTCTCTAGCAGGTAGGAAATCGTTAGATCAAAGTGATTCACTTTGGGGCCGGCGCTGTGGCTCACTTAGTTAATCCTCCGCCTGCGGCGCCAGCATCCCATATGGGCGCTGGCTTCTAGTCCTGTCCAGCTCTCTGCTGTGGCCCAGGAGGGCAGTGGAGGATGGCCCAAGTGCTTGGGCCCCTGCACCTGCATGGGAGACCAGGAGGAAGCACCTGGCTCCTGGCTTTGGATCGGCGCAGCACCAGCCGTAGTGGTTATTTTGGGGGTGAACCAATGGAAGGAAGACCTTTCTGTCTCTCTCCCTCACCAACTCTGTCAAATAAAAAAAATTAAAAAAAAAAAAAACCTGATTCACTTTAACAGATGATGTCCTTCCTCCCTCCTTCCCTCCCTTCCTCCTTCTCTCTCTCTCTCTCTCTTTCTTTTCTTTTCTTTTCTCTCTCTCTCTCTCTCTCTCTCTATCCATGTCTCTCTTTTGAAAGCTAGAATTATAGAGAGAGGGAGAGACAGAGTGAGATCTTCCATCCACTGGTTCACTTCCCAAGTGGTCACAATGGCCAGGGCTTGAGCAAGGCAGAAGCCAGGAGCCAGGAGCCTCATCTGGGTCTACCATGTGGGTGACAGGGGTCCAAACACTTGGGCCATCTTTTGTTGGCCATTAGCAGGGAGTTGAACTGGAAGTGGAGCAGCTGGGACACAAACCAGTGCCCATATGGTATGCCAGCATTGCAGTCGGCAGCTTTACCTGATGTGCCAAAACACTGGCCCTAGGTGATGGTTTTAATGGGTACAGTGTGGGGCTAGGTAAACTAAACAGAAATGCAATCAGAGAATTAAGCAAGGACTTATTTTTGAAGGATAGGACTTTATTGTTTCTAACATTTATTTTCATGTTATTTAAAAGGCAGAAAGACAAACATATCATCCATCCACTGATTCAGTTCCCAAATGCCCACAATATCTGGGATGACCAACCTGAAGCCAGGAGCTAGGAACTCCATCCAGGTCTTCTACATGGGTGACAGGGATCCAGGTACTTAAGCCACCATCTGCTGCTACTTAAGGTGTGTATAATCAGGAAGCTGGATTGGAAGCAGAGCTGGGACTTGAACTAGGCACTCTGATAAGGGGTGTGGGCTGCCCAAGTGGTGCCTTAACCACTGTGCCAAATGTCCACCCTAAGGGGAGCACTTTAAAGAGCCTGTAGCTCCACCATGCCAGCTTCAAGCATTCCTTGACTATCTACTGATACTCACAATATGGCCATGAAATTTCAGTGCAAAGATGCTGGAGTAAGACAAGACTGAATTCAGCTTCAGAGCTGTGCCTGCAGTTGTGAGTGAGCTTCTAGTTATCATTTGTGAAATAAAAATAATAACAATGATAGCCTCTTAGTTTCATTGTGATGTTGAAGTGATGTCATACATGTCCAGCGAGAGTAAGGACTCAGTAAGTGGAAACTGCCATTTACTGCCTGTCTCAGGCCCTGAGTAAGACATCGTGTGAACCACAGAGAAAAAAAAAAACAACGCAACCCTGGATCGCATGCTCTCTGGCAGCTGTGAACTGGCACCCAGAAAAGCAACAACTCTTATTTTACAAAATTAGTTAACTCATTCAAACTTGGCATTTTCCAAATACATTTTTATTTTTCTCATCAACAACCAAAAACCATTACCTACACCCTCAAGTAGATGTAGGTATTCGCTTGTTGCTTTAGAAACCTCATAGTTCAATGGAGGAAAATCCAAAGCACAAAAGGCATAATTAATTTATAGGACTTCCCCCTCTTTAAATGTAACACACTGAAAAATATATGAGTAACTTAGGAGAGAGTATCTTTAAAAGACATTTCATCGTATAGTAAAAAAATCAATACAAATCTTAGAATATGTCTTTATAGTTTATTTTGGAATTCTGACTTTGGTGTGCTTCTGTTACTGCTATAAAGTAGGGAGATTCTCCTAGGGGAAGGCGAGGCCATCAAGACAATTGGTGAACACCATCAGGTGCTAGTAACTATTATTGGCTTCATCTGTAGATTCACAAAAGCAAACCAAACAAGAAAGTCTCCTCCATTTTTATTTTAGAATTAAAAAAGAGGGGCTGGCATTTGGTGCAGCAGTTGTGTTGCAGCTTGGGACACCCACATCCTGTATCAGAGTCCTGGTTCCTCTGCTTCTCAACAGCCTTCTTGCTAATAGGCATCCTGGGAGGCAGCAGGTGATGGCTCAAGTACTTGGGTCCCTGCCACCCATGTGCCACCCATGTGCAGGCATTAGGACGGTGAATCAAGGGATGAAAGATACTTCTCTCTGTCTCCTGCCCTGCCTTTCAAAGAAATTAAATACACACACGAATAAGAGAGTCTCTAAGGACAGAAAAGGGATTTTAAAAGAATAAGAATTATAAAATCTAAAATATGATCTGAAACATAAGACAAGATGGAACAATCAAAAAAAGAGTCCTCTTAAGAAATTAAGAAAATAATAGAGATTTTTCTTTAAGATTTGTTTTGTTGATTTGAAAGGCAAATTTACAGAGAGAGAGAAGGAGAAGGAGAAGGAGAAGGAGAAGGAGAAGGAGAAGGAGAAGGAGAAGGAGAAGGAGAAGGAGAAGGAGAAGGAGAAGGAGAAGGAGAAGGAGAAGGAGAAGGAGAAGGAGAAGGAGAAGGAGAAGGAGAAGGAGGAGAAGGGAGAGAGTCTTCCATCCATAGGTTTACTCCCCAGATGGTTGCAATGCCCGGGGCTGGGCCACACAGAAGTCAGGAGCCAGGAGCTCCTCCCAGGTTTCCTTTGTGGGTACTGGGCCCAAACATTTGGGACATCTTCTGCTGATTTCCTATGTGCATTGGAAGGGAAGTGGATAAAAAGTGGAGCAGATAGGACATGAATTGGTGCCCATATGGGATGCTGGTGTCACAGGCAGTGGCTTTATCCCATACATCACAATGCCCACCTCTCAGAGATGTTTTTTGACAGTTAACTTTCCAAGCCTGATTATAATAAAAGCTAGTTTTCTTTGTAAGAGATACTGCTCAGAATCAATTACCTTCCTTGTCAGGATGCAACGGTAGTGATAGACCAGCACGCCAAAAGTTTCATTACTCTGGCTGGTTAACAGCTGCTCCTCCTAGAAGCCAGTTTCAGGAAGAGTTGTACTACTCAGAGGTGGTGCAACACACTTGAAGGAAGGAAGTGGATAAGCCAGTTCCTTGTGCCCGCAATTCCAGCAGGGACTCTATGTCTGAGTGCTATAAGTCTACTTTTTTTTTTTTTTAAGATTTATTTATTTATTTGAGACTCAGAGTTACACAGATAGAAGAGAGGCAGAGAGAGAGAGAGAGAGGTCTTCCATCTGCTGGTTCACTCCCCAGTTAAGCCAGGAGCCAGGAGCTTCTTCTGGGTCTCCCACGCGGGTACAAGGGCCCAAGGACTTGAGCCATCTTCTACTGCTTTCCCAGGCCATAGCAGAGAGCTGGATGGGAAGTAGAGCAGCTGGGTCTTGAACCGGCGCCCATATGGGATGCTGGCACTGCAGGTGGTGGCTTTACTGCAAGCCACTGTGCCAGCCCCATAAGTCTACTTAATAATATACATTTCTAGAGACTTTTGAAACTGTATAGAGAAATGTAGTAGAATTACTCCAATTAAATCTGTATAACAAAGCTATAGAACATCAGGACAGTACTTCCTATAGGAAGTCAGTCATATTTGATATTTGCTAGCACAGTCAACCAAGTACTTGAATACTGTGTAAAAGTCTCATGTAATACTGTTATTTAAATTGATAACACTTCTTTGGGTAGAATTTGAATAAACGCCCCTTGTGACATGAAAGGATACATCTAGCTCCTAGAGCATCTACTTTCTGTTGAAGGAAAGGTACGCACTCATAGATTTAAAGGTGATCAATACTTCCTGGGACAAAAAAGTCTATTACCTTCCCAAATTAATTATGACTAATTTGTACAGAAGAGCATAATTTTTCCAGGTGCAACATTGTTAAATTACCTAGTATGGTATCTGAAACATGGTAGATGCTCAATTAATGGTAACTCTATTATCATCTAGAAATACTATTTGAATGTGAGCTATAAAAACCTAAAGATAAATGGCTTAAAAATCACATTAGGTTTTTCCTCAAGTAAGGTGGAGTCCAGAGCAGGCTGCTCAGAGTGGGTGTGTTGACTCCATCATAGCATCCACATCTTAGAACACTGATAGTTCCTGCGTTGCCATTCTCTGCTGAATAGAGGACACCCTCAGAGTCACCTAATGTTCACAAAGTGGCTGCCATGACACCCATCACATACAGGTAGAGAGAAGGAAAAACAGTTGGCTGTGCAAAATGGTGAATGTCAGTAGAATCTATGCCATTTTAACTTTTTTAAAAGTTTTTATTTATTTATTTATTTTTTATTTTTTGACAGGCAGAGTGGACAGTGAGAGAGAGAGACAGAGAGAAAGATTTTCCTTTTGCCGTTGGTTCACCCTCCAATGGCTGCCGCGGCCGGCACGCTGCGGCTGGTGCACCATGCTGATCCGATGGCAGGAGCCAGGTACTTATCCTGGTCTCCCATGGGGTGCAGGGCCCAAGTACTTGGGCCATCCTCCACTGCACTCCCTGGCCACAGCAGAGAGCTGGCCTGGAAGAGGGGCAACCGGGACAGAATCCGGAGCCCCGACCGGGACTAGAACCCGGGGTGCCGGCGCCGCAAGGCGGAGGATTAGCCTAGTGAGCTGTGGCGCCGGCCCATTTTAACTTTTATTCACTTATTTTATTTGAGGAGCAGAGAGGGAGACACAGAGGCCTTCTATCTGCTGGTTCAATTCCCAGATGACAGAGAGCTGGGAACACAATCCAGGTTTCTCACATGGGTGACAGGGACCCAACCACTAGAACCATCTCCTGCTGCTTCCCAGGGTGTGCCTTCACAGGAAGCTGGATTAGGGACAGGAACCAGGACTCAAACTCACAGCCTCTGATGTGGGGCACAGTCATACCACACAGTGTCTTAATCACTATGTCAAATGCCTGCCCAATGCCATTTTTTAAAAAATTTATTTGAAAGTCAGATTTATACAGGGGGAGAGAGAGAGAGAGAGAGAGAGAGAGGTCTTCCATCTGCTGGTTCACTCCCCAGTTGGCCACAATGGTCGGAGCTGCGTCCATCTGAAGCCAGGAGCCTGCAGCTTCTTCCAGGTCTCCCACACAGGTGCAGGGGCCCAAGGACTTAGGCTGTCCTCCACTATGTTCCCAGGCCATAGCAGAGTGCTGGATTGGAAGCGGAGCAGCTGGGCCGGAACTGGTGTGCATATGGGATGCTGGTACTGCAGCAGAGGATTTACCCGCTATGCCACAGCACCAACTCCTGCCCAATGCCATTTTAAAGAAGGTTTTCCAGAAACCTATCTAGTAACTTTTGCTCCGATTTCACTGGCCTGAGCTCAGTCATACACCTTCCCTTTTCTTTAGCAAAATGAAGTTGCTCTTGTTAAGAAAGAAGGCAAATTGCATTTGAGTGAAAAACCAGCAGTTTTTTCCACTGTGATTGATTTGGAAGTCTAAAAATAAACTAGTTTTTCTTCATTGGCTTACTTTTCTATGTGACTGTTATATTTTCCCTTCATTAATGAGCTGGAGTCTTCTATACCAGCTTGCAATAGCCAATGGAGAAATTTTCAAGAACTTTGCAAACCAGAAATTAAACCCAACCATTATTTTTCTTTAAGATTTTTATTTATTTATTTGAAAGGCAGAGTTAAAGACAGGCAGAGGCAGAGAGAGAGAAATCTTCCATTTCACTCCCCAAATGGCCACAACTGCAGGAGCTAGGCCTATCTGAAACCAGGATCCAGGAGTTTCTTCCAGGACTTGGGCCATCTTCTACTGCTTTTCCAGGCCATAGCAGAGAGCTGGATTGTAGGGACAGCCAGGGCTTGAACCGACTCCTATATAGGATGCTGGCACTGCAGACAGAGGCTTAGCCCACTATGCCAGAGTGCTAGCCCTAACCCAGCCATTATTTAAACATTAAATGATAAGTGGGGCTGGCGCTGTGGCACAGTGGGTTAACACCCTGGCCTGAAGTGCCGGCATCCCATTTGGGTGCCGGTTCAAGACCTGGCTGCTCCTCTTCCGATCCAGCTCTCTGCTGTGGCCTAGAAAAGCAGTAGAAGATGGCCCAAGTCCTTGGGCCCCTGCACTGGCGTGGGAGACCAGGAAGAAGCTGTTGGCTCCTGGCTTCGGATCAGTGCAGCTCTGGCCATTGCAGCCAACTGAGGAGTGAACCAGCGGATGGAAGATCTCTCTCTCTCTCTCTCTCTCTCTCTCTCTCTCTGCCTCTCTTCTCTCTGTGTAACTCTGAATTTCAAGTAAACAAATAAATCTTTAAAAAATAAATAATATAAGCAAAATTAAACAAATTATGTTGAAAACAAAGACAGTAAGTCGGTAAGGTAGATAATTTCCTAATTATTTTACAATTTTCTTTGCTGTTGAGGTTATATATATTTATTGTACCATACAGCGAAAATACCACATAACGGAAACCTATACAAGGGTACAAAGATCATGAAAAATGCAATTAAACGATAAATTTTTCTTGGTGCACGGTATTTGAAATCAATACATAGTGTTTTTTCTTTAATAACATACATTTCCCTTAAGCTTCTGAAGACCCCCTTGTTTGCCTGGATTTAAAAAATGTTTGCACCAAAATAAATTCAAGCTTGAATTCCATTTCCCTTGGGCATTTGGAAGTACTCTCTCAGGGGATGGGAATATTTTTTTTCTGCCAAAAGCCATTTGGATATCTAGAACATCATTTGCAGGCCATACACTATTATCAAATTAAACATTAGCCTGCTATAGATTTGTTGAATTGCAAGCCCTTCCAATGGTTCCCTCGTCAGGACCAGAACAAATGATTTCTTGGGACTGGAAGTTCCCCACCCCTGCCTCATATAATGGTGTTTATTGTGCATCTCTTTCCAATTCTTCATTCAGTGGCATCATTTTGGCAACTTAAAACTGGTCATGGAAAGATTACTTATCCTTCAGAAGTTGACACACATTGAGATGTGAAGGCTTTTTCCTTGGGAAATAGGTTTAAAACATTTATCGGAATAGTTGTGCCTTCTCACATTTGCAAAATTTTTAAAATAGTTTGCTGTATTAATGTCAGCCAATATAGAGCTCAGGGTAGGAACACATTCAATGTGTTGCACTAAAATGATAATTGCATCTAGAAAGTTAACCAGTGAACACAGCAGAAAAGGCATGAACTTATTCTTCCTCTGTTTATACCTTGCAATGACTCTCCTGGGACCACTGCCACCAGCAGCCAGCTATGTCAGCTCTGAGCTAAAGAAATGATTTTTCTGTGACTAACCCCTTCAGGATATAGGCAAGGAAAGGAGCTACTACATGCTTTCCCCTAAGGACTAATAAGTTTGCTTTGAGTTCCAAGCACTCCTCAGGAAAAAGACACTTTCAGAAGGGAAAAAAAATGTTGCAGTGATTCACTGATTGTCACTCTTTGGAGGGTAAAAAAATGAGACATTTTGGGGGAAGTAAAAGTGCAATATTACACAGAGAATAAATGATACAATGTAGTGGGCATCACTTGAAAGGGTACTTTGCTATTTCCTTTCTTTTTCTGGCACCTGAATTGAATCTATTGAATTAAAGCTAATTTTGCGATTTCACATTGAGTACATTCTCCTTTGCTACCTGCAGTTAAGTGAACCTTCTGCCACACTGTCTGTGGTTTGAGATGATGCTAGGAGTTCAACAAAGTACCCCTTGGTGAGGGTGTTGAGAAGCGAGCAATCTTCACCTTGGAGGGGCGTGCATTCAGTGTGACCCATGAATGAAGACAAGACAACACTAATTAGCATTGTAATGTGTACTGTCTCTGATCCAGTAATTCTCCCTTTGGGAATGTTATATAGACATACTTGTATATATGCAAAATGAACAACTATATGCCAATTTGTTCTTCTGTAACATTCTTGCATGATAAGAAATACTTAGAAGAACAAACTCAAAATTCATCAATGAGGAGAGGTTAGATAAGTTATGATTTGTTTTTACAATGAAGTATTACGTAGCCATATAAATAATCTTAGGAACTAAAAAGTGAAAAATGGAAACATGAGTCGGAACAGTATGTATCATATACCTTTAATATAAAATAAGAGAAGATATAAACCTATATTTGTATCTTCTTGCATATGCATTATTCTGGAAGGATTCATAGAATCTGAGAATAGAGACTTCTATGTGGGAGAGAGAGGTTCTGGCAAGATGAGGGGCACAGCTGAAAGGAATGGAGCATTGTTTTTTTTTTTTTATTTTTAGCTCTAACAGTTTTCATTTTTTTTTTGAGTCATATGAATGCAGTACTTAAAAAAAAAAAAACCCTTCAGGGGGCCAGCGTTGTAGTGCAGCAGGTTAAAGCCCTGACATGAAGCGCCGGCATCCCATATGGGCACCGGTTCCAGTCCCGGCTGCTCCTCTTCCCATCCAGCTCTCTGTTATAGCTTGGGATAGAAGTAGAAGATGATGGCCCAAATCCTTGGGTGTGGGGAGCAACTCGGACTAGACTAAGTTACTGAAATTAAGACTTATTCTATGCATCTGCTCTCCCACAATATGGCGCTGGGAGAGGAGTAAACAACTTCTACACAGCTGCCTCCAGTTCGACCAATAACCTGCTCCTGATTGGAGGAGAGCAGCATACTCTGTGTGTGGGTAGCAGAGTTGGGATTGGGGGAAGAGGACTATAAAGGAGGAGAGAGACAACATGCACCAGGGAACATCTAAGGGGAACATCCGGATAACATCTGAGCAGCCCCCGAGATAGCTGGCCTGTGGTGTGCCGCTCCCCCGCGGAAGTGGGGAAAGTAGCAGGGGGAGCCGCCCTTCCACGGAGGTGGGAGGGATCGGCAGCCAACCCGGATAGGACCAGCAGCAAACCGGGGAAGGGCCGAGCAGACGAAAGAACAACGCAGGGTCTAGTGTCGTTCCTCCACGAAGAGGGGGAATGACACTTGGGCCCCTGCACCTGCGTGGGAAACCTGGAAGAGGCTCCTGGCTCCTGGCTTTGGATCGGCACAGCTCTGGCTGTTGCAGCCAACTGGGGAGTGAACCAGCAGATGGAAGACCTCTCTCTCTCTGTCTCTACCTCTCTCTGTAACTCTTTCAAATAAATAAAATAAATCTTTTAAAAAAAATTAATGTCATCACTGGCGACTGTTTCTTGAATATTTAAAAACAAAAAAAACCCCTTCAACCTATACACTTAGCTTGCAATACTTAGAGAGAAATTTGCCTTCAATTAATAGAGACATAATTTAGTGCAATCTGATAAGTTCTGACTGTGAGAAGGCTCCTTCACTCAAAGACTGAAGGGAGGAGAGTTTAGGGAAGGGACCACATGCAGATAGGTGCAGATTTATGGGAAACCACACAGGAGAGTGAGGCATCTAGGAATAAGGAAGAGCAGGTTGTCAGAACCCCAACAAGTTCACAAGGGTAAACGGGGTGGAGCCCTCACCGGTGTTGCAGGGACAGGAGCTCTGCACTACAGAGGGCAGCAGTGCCAGGAGCAACATGGCAGTGAGGGGCAGAGAGAATGCACATCCCAACGTTGCTGTCCTGCTACCCTTCATCCTGCCCTGTGCCAAACAGCAACCGGAAAGCAAGGAAACCTGGCGTTTGCCCTCTAGTGGCCATGTTCCTGAGGGACAAAAGAAGCTGAGAAGGTGGAGAATGGATCTGGCAACAAATGGAAAATGACCAGAGCAGGATATTAGGGTGGCAACTGACACCCTAGCCATCTGTTTATGTCCATACGTGTTGGTATGTGCCATATCAGGGTGAAAGATGGCTCTAGATATTGATTCTATTTTTATGTCTTAACATCAGGCTAGGCCCATTAACCTAAATCCTGTGAGACCAAATTCAAAGTTTTGCATACTCAGTTGCTTTAAACATAACCCAACTAAGCCTACCTTTAGTCACTTTAAGATTGCAGAGGATGGATGTTTTCCCTAGTAGTGAACCCACATCCCTTATTCCTTATTGGAGTGCTTGGATCAAGTCTCACCACTGGCTCCTGATTCCAGTTTCCTGCTAATTCAGATCCTGGGAGGCATTGGTGATGGATCAAGTAGTTGGGAACCTGCCACCCATGTAGGAGATATAGGCTGAATTCCTAGTCCCAGATTTTGTCCTGCTACAGCCTTGGCCATTGTGGGTATTTGGGGAGTGAACTAGCAGTCAGGAGTAAATCAGCAGATGGAAGATCTGTCTGGCTGTCTCTTAAGTAAATTAATCAAGAAGTAAGTAAATAAAAGCTTCCTGCTTTGTATACCATGCACAATTATATCCAACATCTACCAGCCGTAGATAACATGAACCCTGGGGGTATAAAAGACTCCAGACCCACGTTGCTCCCTAGAATTGTCTGACCCAGATGCTCTCCAAGATTCCCTTGCCACTTCTTTTTCAGTGACCACCTCCTGTTATTTCTAGTTGGTCTTCTGTTGTGGACTTCCCCTCAGCCTTGTCAAAGTGCCAATCAACACAGCTCCTTATATGCTACTGCCACCTTGTGGTCATGTGTTACTCCTTGGTCAGGACCTAAACCCTTTAAGTCAACGCAATATGTGCACCATGGAATTAATTCATTTAATGTAAGTAAGTAGCTGGTATTCACAAAAAGTTTTATAGATTATTCCATTTAGTTTTTAAAACAATCTTGTAGACTAAATTCTATTATTCCCACTCAGAACTTAAATGGCTGGTCAAACATCTGAAAGCCAAAGTGAAACCAGGGTTCAAAGTCATGCATGCCTCTGACTTCAAAGCTTAACCTTTCCTCTACACTGTATAAGAGTACTTCAAAAAGTTTGTGAAAGAGAAATGGAATTTTTTGGGGGGGGGGAGGCCAGCACCATGGCTTACTTGGTTAATCCTCTGCCTGCGGTGCCAGCATCCCATATGGGTGCCTGGTTCTAGTCCTGGTTGCCCCTCTTCCAGTCCAGCTCTCTGCTGTGGCCCAGGAAGGCAGTGGAGGATGGCCCAAGTGCTTGGGCCATGCACCCACATGGAGACCAGGAAGAAGCACCTGGCTTCTGGCTTTGGATCGGCGCAGCGCCAGCTGTAGCAGCCATTTGGGGAGTGAACCAACGGAAGGAAGACCTTTCTCTCTGTCTCTCTCTCTCTCACTGGCTACAACCCTACCTGTCAAATAAAAAAAAATAGAAGATACTTTTTTTGGTGCAAAAAATTTGAAATTCTTGCATATTTTTTTCGTAATTTGCATTTCCGTGAACTTTTTGGAGACAATACACAAGACTCTTCTCCAATCCTCTGGTCTCTTTCATTTCCCCTGTTCCTAACACTGCTGTTGGGGGCACAGTGCTTATCACATTCTGCTTTTTGTTTAGGGGGAACAATAAGATGATATCCTTAGAGGTTCATCTGACGCTCAAAGGTTGATTGCAAAATCAGCCTAAAGACTTTTTGGATTTAGCCAAGTAATATTAGCTTTTTAACTTTTAAAAAATATTTATTTATTTAAAAGGATGAGCATCGGTGAGAGAGAGAGAGTGAGAGAGAGAGAGAAATCCTCCATCAGATGGTTCATTCTCTAAGTGCCCACAACAGGCAACAGGTAGGGTTGGGCCATGCCAAAGCCAGGAGCCAGGAATTCTATTATCCTGGTTTCCCACAAGGGTAGCAGGGTCCAAGCACTTTGGGCAATCATCTACTGCCTTCCCAGGTGCATTAGCAGACAAATAACACTAGACAAATAACTCTGCGGTCCTAGATTACAACAGAGAACACCTGATAGAAGTAAAATACTTTCTGCAGAGACGTTCAGTCATCAAAGACCTCCCTGAATTCCCACTTACTGAATGGCTTCTAGATGTTCAATCTAAATTCACCATCCAAAGTTATAAAACATATGAGGAACAAGGTTTTAATGAGCAAGGACCAGTAAAAGCAATAAAAGCCACATTTTATACTTAAGGGTCTTGGTTATCCAAATGATTTGGATATAGAATTACACACACAATTGTTATATAGAAAATAATGATTTTAAGAATTATCAAGTCATTTTTTTTGTTGTTGTTGAGCATGGTGTTCCAATTCTTGATTTGTTGCAGTCGGCATGAGGAAAAGATTTTGTCATTTGCTCTTTCGGTGAATAATTGGAATTTGCCTTTTTAACACCACAAGTGGGGAGTGAAACTAAAAAAAAAAAAACGAAACAAAAAAACACCAAAAAACCCGTTCTTAAAGCAAATAGAAGTCTTGTTTAAAACTGGAAATTAAAATAGTAACCCACAGACATAATCAGAATTTGAGAAAAAAAATAGAGCCTTTAACCTGGTTTCATGGTTTGTCCTTATTTCTTCTGTTTGTAAAATGAAAAATTTAAACCAGACCATTAGGGAAAAAGAAAATGCTTTTTCACTTCTCTCACTTGTGTGTTTTCTTTGGCAGGCCTGAAAAAGCAAGGATTGTTACTTCTGAGAACTCTTTTTCATGGTGGTAAGTTGCTAGGTTTCCAACTAAAAACAGATAAACCTGAATCTAGCAAGCTAATACAGAATGAGCTCAGAAATACATGTTAAATAAAAAACAAACAAACAAACAAAAAAACCCAACAAACCTGACCATGCAAAACAGTGTGTAAATGTTCCATTTGTTTAAAAAAAGTGTCATCTTGTACTTATTTGTTGTATACAAATGGACTGTTCTTGCAGGAATATGCAAAAAACTCGTAATAGTATTTGGGGAGAAGTTGTAACTGAATTTGGATATCTGAGGATGGAGGAAAACATCATTTAAACCTTATATTGGTTTATTTTGTTGTTTCTGTTAGAACCTGGTAATGAAAAAGTAGAAAATTTCCTCAATAACAGACACTACCCTCAATGTTTGGTTTTGCTTTGTTTATCATATATTGTTTATCATATATTTCGTATTTGATCTGAAATATATATTTCATATATGATATCATATATTGATACCAGATCAATATCGTATCTAGCTTGTTGAGTGTATTGCACAACTGAACTATGTCTGCTTCGGTGGAATCCTGCTTCCACAGTTTTTTAGCTCAATGAGTTTGGGCAAATCTCTACGCCTCAGTTTCTTCTATTTAATGGTCAAAATAATGAAGCTATGTTGAGAATTAAATAAGCTCATCCATGTAAGGTGCTTTATATAGCATCTGACACATGGAATGGGTTAAATGTGAGTGATATTGAGACTTCACTCTTGCTGTTCATTTTCTAGTTCTTGTATTTCAAACACAAGCATGAGTCTGTGCTTGAAACCTCAAAACAGTCACTGAAGAGAAGAGAAAGTGTTAAGATAGTATCGGACATGACTATTTGACAACTGTCACATATTCATATTTAAAGGTTTTGTCAGGCATATTTTGAAGATTATGACAAAACCATGCTGAAATATCAGAATGGGATCAATTTTGTTGCCTTATGGAAGTGTTTGGCCTTCAAGCTATATGCCATCTGATGAACACCTGCACAGACAAATTATATTTCACAGTTTGTCAAATATTTTACATGAGTATTAGGAAGTGCATCTTGTGGACAAGAAAATAAAATATGTACTTTGTTTATGAAATCATATTGTTATTCCATCTGAAATTATAAGTGAATGAAATCCTTCAATAATAACAGCTGAGAGAAGGTTCAGTTTCCAGAGAATTCCAATTTACTCTTTTACAATGAAAAATATGATTAATTATCAAACAGACCAACACACCAGATTTCATAGATGACCATAATTTCTTCCCGGAAGTCTAATATTTGCAGCCAAATTCTAAGAAAATGTTCAGCTTGCAAAGTACAGCTTCTGAAGCCAGAAAACTGGGTGATTTTTAGGTTTATTTCCTTAGAAATATACATTGCCTCTCTGAGCATTCATGACAGCTAGAGATCAAATTTAATTCTGCAAATGTAGCTAAATTTTTAAAATATTTATTTTATTTGAAAGGCAAAGACACAGAGAACGAGGGAGAGAGAGAGAGAGGGAGAGGGAGAGAGAGGGAGAGAGGGAGAGAGAGAGGGAGAGAAAGAGAGAGAGAGGGAGAGAGGGAGAGAGAGAGAAATCTTCCATCCACTGAGTTCATTCCCCAAATGGCTGCAATGGCAGAGACTATGGCATGTTGAAGCCATGAGCCCAGAAATCCATCCAGGTCTCCCACATGGGAAGCAGGGACCCACACACTTGGGGGCATCTTCTGCTGTTTTCCCAGGATCTTTAATAGGTAGCTGGATTGGAAGCTGAACATCTGGAACTTGAACTGGGTTCCAATATGGGATGCCAGTGTTGCAAACAGTGGCTTAATCCACTGCACCACAACAGCAGCCCCAAATATAATTAATTTGTTGTTGTTCTGCCATTTGGCTTTAATTAAAAATTGCTTCTTTTACATGTGTTTATGATATTTACATTGCCTCGGGTTAGAAATCCTGATGCGCTTCCTATCATTAACCAAACTATCTGTATCGATGTTTTAATAATTTACTCATTTTGTAGATGCTGTACTACTTTACCATTGCTGCACAATCTCAGTGGCTGAAAACACAAATTTAACTAATAGGTGCTGTGCTGCAGGAATAAAGCCATGAGTTAGCAGGATCTTCAGCTCAGGGTTTCACCAGCTTGAGGACAAGACATCTGATGGAGCTACAACCTCATCTGAGGCTCAGGGAGATCCTCTTTCAAGTTCACTGGTTGTGAACTTGATTCTCTTTCGAGCTCCTTCGGTTGCAGAGCTGAGTCCCTCAGCTCTTCAAGGCCTGCTGTTCCTTGCCACAAGATGCAATTCTCTCCACAAGATGTAATTTGCTTCTTTGAGACACGAGGAATGCATTTGTTGCAGCCTGAAATCTCTCTCTCCCATCCATGGTAAGAGAGTCTATCTTGCGTGGTCTAAACCAGGGACCTTACACCCAGATGGGGGCTACCCACACTCAAAGGGAGGAGGCCATACAGGGGCCCTTCTGCAATCCTGCTTGCTATTTACAGCTTATTAGGAGAGTGAGAAGTCAGGAGGAGGTATTTCACTTGAGCTTTGGATGCACTGAAGCAAAGTATTAACCTCAATTCAGGTGCGTCCAGCTGCTGCTGATCCCAAGTTTTTCCTCCTGGTGGTAGCATCATGGCCTCACCATGGTGGTAAAATTGTATTTGCAGAATCCTGTTGATCAGTTTAAATAAGGGATAAGATAATGATGAGGGGACCCAGGATTATGCTGCTATGGTGGGGAGGGGAGAGGAATAGCTGATTGTCTACATGAATTATTTTTTTAAACAGGATTCAGATTAATAAATTGGTGCAATTGTAAGTGAATTATACTAAGAATCATCAGTTGAGTGCCCTCATATCAGGTGCTCTCTGATATGAGGAAAACAAGGCTCCATGAGAATAATGAGTAAATATTAAGAAGTTGAAAAGTTATAGATGTCTATTTATTGCTGAATACCTTCAGCTGTTCATCTCAGAGTTAGTTTTTTTTTTTCTCTAATCTAGTTCCTTTTGGGTACAAAGGGTACACAAAGGGTACATTCTTGAAATTCTTTTTTTTTTTTTTTTTTTTTTTAGTGACAGGCAGAGTGGACAGTGAGAGAGAGAGACAGAGAGAAAGGTCTTCCTTTTGCCATTGGTTCACCCTCCAATGCTCCAATGGCTGCCGCGGCCGGCACGCTGCGGCTGGCACACCGCGCTGATCCGATGGCAGGAGCCAGGTACCCATCCTGGTCTCCCATGGGGTGCAGGGCCCAAGCACTTGGGCCATCCTCCACTGCACTCCCGAACCACAGCAGAGAGCTGGCCTGGAAGAGGGGCAACCGGGACAGAATCCGGCGCCCCGACCGGGACTAGAACCCAGTGTGCCGGTGCCGCAAGGTGGAGGATTAGCCTATTGAGCCGCGGCGCCGACCACATTCTTGAAATTCTACGTGGTTGTTGAAACTAGAAGCCCCAGAAGTTCTCATTCAGTTTCTCCACTAGCATTTAGTGAGGCCCTACTGTGTGTCTAGCACTATCTAACCTCAGAGTATCTGATGTTGGACAAGATAGACATGGATTCCACCTTCCAGAATAAAAGATAGAACCTGAGATATAAATCCTTATGGTATTAAATAAAAATATACTTGTGTTATTAATGTTATCAAAAGCAATTAGAAGTATTAGTAATGCCATACTATATTCAATATAATAAATATGCTTGGATTTCTGATATAGCCACAGTGGACCTAAATACATTTTTCCTGACTATAATAGATATGACATATTTTCCCCCAGTTATTATAAAGAAAGTAGTCACAGACTGTGTAAGTGTGTGTTTTGGTATGAGAAACCATAACTGAACCGGTGAAAATTTAGCACTAACCATCAGAGAATTGAAAACAGGTAAACTTTGAATTATAAACTTGAATTGTTATTATGCAATGCATACTTTGGGTGGAGTAAGATTATACAGCTGCTATTGCATGTGTTCAGGGCATGAACAGAAAGGGCTGGTAAATATACAAGCAAATAGGTAGATAAATAACAAGGAAGAGTAAAAGCAGGAGAGAGGAGATTGAGGGGAAGAGATAGAGATAATTTAGCTTCAAATAATTTATTCAGAATATTGCAAGCAGAAAATATAGGGGCAAAACCCAAATTTTATTATCTATGTATGTTTATCAAATGTTTTCAGTGATGTAGAGCTTCTCAAAACCTTAACACAGTTGGCTCATTTGGATAGAAGATTTTTTGAAGCGAAATGATGCATAATCTTTCTGCAGTACAGAAATAATATTAAAAGTAAACTTAGGGCCGGCACCACGGCTCACTAGGCTAATCCTCCGCCTTGTGGCGCCAGCACACCGGGTTCTAGTCCCGGTCGGGGCACCGGATTCTGTCCCGGTTGCCCCTCTTCCAGGCCAGCTCTCCGCTGTGGCCAGGGAGTGCAGTGGAGGATGGCCCAAGTGCTTGGGCCCTGCACCCCATGGGAGACCAGGATGGGTACCTGGCTCCTGCCATCGGATCAGCGCGGTGCGCTGGCCGCAGCACGCCGGCCGCGGCAGCCATTGGAAGGTGAACCAATGGCAAAAGGAAGACCTTTTTCTCTGTCTCTCTCTCTCACTGTCCACTCTGCCTGTCAAAAAAAAAAAAAAAAAAAAAAAAAGGTAAACTTAGTTTCCCCTATGATTTACAGAGGGACAACTATTGCCACCTAATGGTGAAAATGCACATTGCAATAGATTTTTCACATGCCTGCAACTTTTACAGCAGAGTGTCTTATATAAAATGTATCAATTTAATATCCCAATGATATGAAAATAAAATCTGACAGTTATAAATATGGAAACATTAATTAATATAATTGGTGCACTAGTATACAATAAAAAAACTTTCTTTTTTAAAAAAAGATTTATTTATTTATTTGAAAGTCAGAGTTGCACAAAGAGAGGAAAGGCAGAGAGAGAGAGAGAGAGAGAGAGGTCTTCCATCTGCTGCTTTACTGCCCAGATGGCCACAACAGCCGGAGCTGTGCCGATCTGAAGCCAGGAGCCAGGAGCTTCTTCTGGGTCTCCCACATGGGTGCAGGGCCCAAGGACTTGAGCCATCTTCTACTGCTATCTCAGGCCCTAGCAAAGAGCTGGATCGGAAGAGGAGCAGCGGGACTAGAACCGGTGCCCATATGGGATGCTGGCACTTCAGGCCAGGGCATTAACCTGCTGCGCCACAGTGCCAGCCCCCAAACTTTATTTTTCGTGTTAGTATCTGATAATAGTAGTCTGATGAACTTTTTCATGATACTATTTCATTTGTTATAACAAATGCATAACATAACAAAAGCACATTACTTTTATCATTTTGTCTAGGTTCTTAGTTTACATTGCAAATATCTACTAAATATTCAGGATTAATTTCATTGAGTTTACCATGAATTAAAATCTAAATATTTGATAGAATCTTTACAATCTTTTATTCACTTGGTTAAATGTTCCATGAATTTAATTTTATCTATGGAGATATTTAAAATGTCTAGTTAAAACTAATTATTATTATATGATTTCAGATGAATTCCTATAATATCAAAATTACTGTGGTGACTTTATGGGAATGTGATTATCATAACATTCAGGTTATGTGAAGACACAACTCACCTAATGAGATTTGTAGGTTGCTCACATTACTGCACTGTCATATTGCCCACAAATTTTTGAAAGATTTTATTTATTTATTTATTTGAGAGGTATAGTTACAGACAGTGAAAGGGAGAGACAGAGAGAAAGATCTTCCAACCACCGGTTCACTCCCCAAATGGCCACAATGGCCAGAGCTGAGCCCATCCGAAGCCAGGAGGCGGGAGCTTTCTCCAGGTCTCCCACGTGGGTGCAGGGGTCCAAGGACTTGGGCCATCTTCTACTGCTTTCCCAGGCCCTAGCAGAGAGCTGGATCTGAAGAGGGGTAGCAGGGACACGAATTTGCACCCATATGGGATGCTGGCACTGCAGGTAGAGGCTTAGCCTGCTCCTTCACAGCACCGACTACATTGCCCACAATTTTATTGTGTATAAATGTTGAGTCATTTCCTCAGTCGTGTTCTCGGTCTTTAAGACAACAGACTGTGTTGTGCCTTTGTTCATGTGTTTGCTTTTGGTGTGTCTTTGTTGGCCTCAGTAATCTTTGGAAGGGGATGTGGGATAAAAGATTTTGATGGTGGTAAGAAGAAAAAGCCAGTCCTGGCTGTGGGGCAAGTGTGGGAGTGCCTAGGGTGAGGGCCCTTCTTCTGTGACACTGAATTCCTAAGGGAACCTAAGTGAAAGGCGAAAAATGGAGAGCACTGTTAAGAAACTAAGGACATACTTGACTACTAAGCTATGTTAATGGTGAAAGTCTGGGACTTCAAGTAAGATATCCAGGTGTTAGTTCCTTAGCCCTTACTAGATCATCAACTGATCTTTTAAGTCTTGGATCACTTATATTTTTTTAGAAAATTGGCATAAAAATACATGTCCAAAGCACACACTCTATTCACTTTTATAACAGCCAATTCTTCCCCTTACCATGAGTTAGTGTATAAGTAAATTATATATTATTATAATGAGGCTTTTGCTAATTATGTCCCATTGTCTTTTTTAATTAATTAATAAATTTATTTATTTTTAACTTTTGTTTAATGAATATAAATTTCCAAAGTACAGCTTATGGATTACAATGGCTTCCCCCATAACGTCCCTCCCACCCGCAACCTTCCCCTTTACCACTCCCTCTCCCCTTCCATTCACATCAAGATTCATTTTCGATTATCTTTATATACAGATCAGTTTAGCATGCATTAAGTAAAGATTTCAACAGTTTGCTCCCACACAGAAACATAAAGTGAAAAATACTGTTTGAGTACTAGTTAGAGCATTAAATCTCAATGTACAGCACACTAAGGTCAGAGATCCTACATGGGGAGTAAGTGCACAGTGACTCCTGTTGTTGACTTAACAAATTGACACTCTTGTTTATGGCCTCAGTAATCACCCTAGGCTCTTGTTATGAGCTGCCAAGGCTATGGAAGCCTTTTGAGTTTGCCGACTCTGGTCATATTTAGACAAGGCCATGGTCAAAGTGGAAGTTCTCTCCTCCCTTCAGAGAAAGGTACCTCCTTCTTTGATGACCCGTTCTTTCCACTGGGATCTCACTCGCGGAGATCTTTCATTTAGGTTTTTTTTTTTTTCCCCCCAGAGTGTCTTGGCTTTCCATGCCTGAAATACTCTCATGGGCTTTTCAGCTGGATCCGCATGCCTTAAAGGCTGATTCTGAGGCCAGAGTGCTGTTTAGGACATCTGCCATTCTATGGGTCTGCTGTGTAGCTCACTTCCCATGTTGGATCGTTCTCTCCCTTTTTGATTCTATCAGCTAGTATTTGCAGACACTATTCTTGTTTATGTGATCCCTTTGGTTCTTAGTCCTATCATTATGATCAATTGTGGACAGAAATTGATCACTTGGACTAGTGAGATGGCATTGGTACATGCCACCTTGATGGGATTGAATTGGAATCCCCTGGTATGTTTCTAACTCTACTGTTTCAGGTAAGTCAGCTTGAGCATGTCACGAATTGCACATCTCTTCCCTCTCTTATTCCCACTCTTATATTTAACAGTGATCACTTTTCAGTTAAGTTTCAGCACTTAAGAATAACAACTAACTGAGCACCAAAAAGGAAACCTGTTAAAGTGAAATGAACACTATGAGAAACGGTGACTTGATCAGCCCTTGCCCTGACTGTTGATGAACAACTTAATATGTTATCCCTCTTAGTATTTTTTTTGGTTTGTTCTACTTAATACTTTTGGTTGAATACTGTAATCAATACCCATTGTCTTAAGTAGGGCTACAGCTAGAGAATTTTATCATGTACAGGGAGAGATTTTTTTAATTTTTAGGCAGAAAGTTGCTTTTGAGAGGAAGATATTTTCATTTATTCCACAAAAATCAACATTGACTTCTGAGAATAATTTACCTGATATCTTGAAAGCTAAAAAGATATTCAGTTTGTAGTTTTATCTTTTAAACCAAGAGCATGTCTTATAGTACAGATCATTAGCATTAACTCAGTACCCATTCTCCCCTCATCATTTCTTATCTGCTCTTGCAGTTGGGATGAGTCCGTGTGACAGTGCTGTTTTGAATGGCCTGTATGAAGAAGTGTCATGTATTTCTTCCAGACATAAGAAATTAAGAGCCAGGTAGTTTCAACATTTTTCTTCTCTCCTGCTGCAGGGACTTTGTGTGTTGCAAGTGATCTAACAAGCCTAATACTATATAAATTAAACACAATGTTATAATTTAAATAAAACATATTATAATATTAAACTGTATGTAATTTATCATAAGTACATACATAATGTATAAAAGTATAATAGCCAAAATAAGGAAAGACTGCCTAGATTCACAGAAAACTATGGCTGGGATATGAGAGAAATAAATCCTTATGGAAAGCCCCAGAGAGCCCTGCTTTCTAAAAGTACTGTTAATTTTCCTCAATAGTGTAATATTTTAGAGTCAGAACAAAAAATTTGGCCCATATTTCACAGTCCCTTCTCTGCTCCCTGGTGAATGGAAGATCCATTATTGTTCACAAGGGGGAGAAATCTCATCCTTGATTAGGAAAAATGGTGTTCCAGTGATGCCAGCAATCAAAATATGGTTGGAGCATTTGTTCAGGAAGTCATGAAATTTCCAAGTTTAAAATTTCATTTTCGGGCCGGTGCTGCGGCCCAATAGGCTAATCCTCTGCCTTGCGGCACCGGCACACCGGGTTCTAGTCCCGGTCAGGGCGCCAGATTCTGTTCCGGTTGCCCCTCTTCCAGGCCAGCTCTCTGCTGTGGCCAGGGAGTGCAGTGGAGGATGGCCCAAGTGCTTGGACCCTGCACCTCATGGGAGACCAGGAGAAGCACCTGGCTCCTGGCTTCGGATCAGCGTGGTGCCCCGGCCACGGCGGCCATTGGAGGGTGAACCAACGGCAAAGGAAGACCTTTCTCTCTGTCTCTCTCTCACTGTCCACTCTGCCTGTCAAAAAAATTTCATTTTCGTTTGCATAGATAATAATTCATATTTTTTCCTTCTCATTGTCTAAGGGGGACACATTGTGGCCAATGTAAGAGAGTGCTGGTGGACTAGCCGGCCAGAATTCCGTCAGTTGGTGGAATTGGTAAGGGCTGGTTTTGGAGTTAGTAAGAGAAGGGCAACTATTACCAAGACTTTGAATTCTCTGGGTCATTTACTTGATCTCCTGTTTGGTTTCCTATGAAGTCAGATGATAGTTGTTTCTGTCCTGATATTCTCCCTGACAGGTTCATACTATCTATTTTCATATAGATACATTTTGACAGTCTTCAATCATTGTAATTCTGTATATCAATGCTGTTAATTTTGTTGGGTCACATTGACAACAGATAAAAGATTTTTGCTTTCCTTTGAGCAATTATGCATATATGACAGAGTCATATGCTGAATTGAAGGAAAAATTTCCCATGAACTTTATTTACACGTTTACATTGTGGTGTTAATGCAAAATGTAATCTTTTATATAGTTGTTTTATAGGTGCCTGCATGAGTGTGTGGATGGATGGATGGCAAGAAGAACTGAAGAAATCATGATGAATAAAGCATATGAAATAAAGAAGTTTTCATAAACACATTGATATAAGGGGAAGAGTGGTAGACTGCATCCTATTGAATTATACCTTGCTATTGGCACTATTAGAATAGATGGGATTCACAACACAGATAGTCATGTAGAGACTGTGTGTTTCTATTACATTTATTTTTATTCAGTTAATTTGTTTTTTGCTGTTATGAAGGAAATCCTGTCTTTCCTTTATCCTCTATCTAGTTGCTACTGAATTACAATGACCCCAATGACTAGAGTTGGGCCAGTCAGGAGCCAGGCACTTTCTCCAGGTCACCCACGTGGGTGCAGGGGCCCAAGAGCTTGGGCCATTTTCCACTGCCTTCCAGGCCATAAGCAGAGAGCTGGATCGGAAGAGGAGCAGCTGGGACACAAACAGGTGTCATATGGAATGCCGGTGCTGCAGGTGGAGACTTAGCCTACTATGACTCAGCGCTGGCCCTCCGGGTACTTTTCATGTATGCAATTGAAATTTACTATAAAAATGAAAAATTAACCTCCCATTCCAAATTTTATTCTTACTGTCTTTCAATTACATACCTTTATTGTCTGATAACTCCATACCAAAATTTTCAAATGGCTGTGATAATTTATAATGATTGTAGTTCCATTGTTCCTGAATTTAAAAGGAAAGTTTTAGTTTTTTTTCTCCTAAGATTGATCCTGATTGGGGGGCTGGCACTCTGTTTAGTGGGTAAAGCCAACGTCCGCAGTGCTGGCATCCCATATGGGCACTGGTTTGAGTTTCGGCTGCTCCACTTCTGATCCAGCTCCCTGTTAATGTGCCTGGGAAAGCAGCTGAAGAAGGCTCAAGTCCTTGGGCCCCTGCACCCACGTGAGAGACCCAGAAGAAGCTCCTGGCTCCTGGCTTCCGATTGGCACAGCTCCGGCCACTGTGGCCATCTGGGAAGTGAATCAGCGGATGGAAGAACTCTTTCTCTTTCTGCCTCGGACTCTATGTAATTCTGCCTTTCAAGTAAATAAATAAATCTTTAAAAAATTTTATCCTAGCTTTTGTATTGACATATACCATAACTCATTAGATAGATTGAGCCATAGTTTAATATGTTTATCTATCTGTGTATAGCATACACACACACACACACACACACAGCTAGGAGAAATTTGCATTTCTTTGTCTTATCTGTTTATAATTTTCTTTAAAACACTGAATTTTATCACCTTTTAATAGCATTTTAATCAAGTTTTATGTGTTATAGTAATATAATTCTTAGAAATGAATAATCTTTGCAGTCTTCAAACAAGCTCCATTTATGTAATATTTTTAATCACCTAATAATGCCTTGTTTATTATTTTTGACTTAATATTTGAGATTGTTCTGTACTTTTCCACTTTTAGTGCTATTTTTATTAGGGTTTGAAGTAGATGTTCCTTTAGCTTTTTAAAAATGCATCTAAGTTGGGACCAGTGTGGTGGCGTAGCAGATTAAGCCTCTGTCTGTGATATCAACATCCCATATAGATGCCAGTTCGAGTCTTGACTGCTCCACTTCTGATCCAGCTCCCTGCTGATGTACCTGAGAAATCAGCAGAGGATGACCCAAGTGCTTGGGCCGCTGAATCCATGTGGGAGATCTGGATGAAGCTCCTGGCTCCTGGCTTTAGCCTTGTCCAGCCTTGGCCATTGTGGTCATGTGAGGAATAAACCAGAAGATGGAAGATTTTCCCTCTGTCTCTTCTCCTCTCTCTGTAACTCAGACTTTCAAATAAAAATAAAAAATCTTTCAAAATAAATGAATCTAAGAGTTTTAATCCTGGAAACAATTTTAATAATACTGAAGCTGTAGCAAATTAATCTCATTCTTTCCTGATATTTGTTGATATTATTTAGAGTTATAAATTTTCCTTTGAACTTTTTCACATCAATTCTAACATTTGTATTAGAATTTTATATTTTAGGCTGGCGCTGCGGCTCACTAGGCTAATCCTCCGCCTTGCGGCGCCAGCACACCTGGTTCTAGTCCCGGTTGGGGCGCCGGATTCTGTCCCGGTTGCCCCTCTTTCAGGCCAGCTCTCTGCTGTGGCCTGGGAGTGCAGTGGAGGATGGCCCAAGTGCTTGGGCCCTGCACCCCATGGGAGACCAGGAGAAGCACCTGGCTCCTGCCTTCGGATCAGAGCAGTGCGCCAGCCATGGCGGCCATTGGAGGGTGAACCAACGGCAAAAGGAAGACCTTTCTCTCTGTCTCTCTCTCTCACTGTCCACTCTGCCTGTCAAAAAAAAAAAAAAAGAATTTTATATTTTAATATTTTAAGTTCATTATTATTTTCATTCTTTACATAGTCTTCTTTCTTAGATTATAGATAGATGATATAGATAAACAGATACATACTAAAGAGAGATTCCTATACTTTTAAATACTCTGAAATATTTCTTTTTAGAATAAAGTTAGGCACCCTAATCAAACATTTGTCTATGTATTTGTATGAATACAAATTTTTTTTAGATAAAAATAAAGCTTGTGTTTCTTTTTCTGAGAAATGTGTCCTGATAATAAAGCATTTGAGTTTTTGTTCATGGAACTTAAACTTTCCAATGCAGTTTCTTTATCAATCTCTTAAATGAGGCTTTAGAATTTTTACAATTAAAACTTTAAATGCTCTCCCATTTGAATTTAACAGGAATTAGATTATGATAACAATTGATCTAGTTCTAACTTCATCTTGGCTCAACTCATACTATCACATGTGCCACATTAATTCACATGGGAGTAATCAAAGCTACAACTCACTGATATTTTAGAAATATTGTAAAATCTTTATTTCTTTATTTCATCTAGTTGGAAAGGTAGCAAGAGAGGCAGAGAGAGCTTCTATCACTGGTTCACTCTACAAATGTCTACAAAAACCAGGACTGAATCAGGCTGAAGCCAAGAGTCCAATTAAGCTCTTCCATGTGGGTGGGAGAGACCCAAGTTATTTGAGCCATTACCTGCTGCCTCCGAGGGTGTACATTAGTGTGAAGATGAATTTAAAGCAGAGGAGCCAGGACTCGAACTATGAACTCCAATATGGGATGCAGGTGTAACCAAGAGATGTCCTTGACCCTAAACACCCATCCTGGGAATATTTTTGATTATGAAGTTTATCACATGACATGGAAGTTGCTTCATGGTTAGCTGTAGGATATTTTCTTCGAATTGTTAGTCATTAGATAACCTATGTTTGTTTTCAAAATTAATGTATTTTCTATGTTATGGACACAGTTATATCTTTTTTTTAATTATTGGTCAATGCTACTTTTTCAAAAGATTTTTATTTATTTATCTGAGAGGTAGAGTTACAGAGAGAGGGAGAGAGAGACAGTTCTTCCATCTGCTGGTTCACTCCCCAAATGGTTGCAACAGCTGGAGCTGGGATGATCTGAAATCAAGAGACAGGATCTTCTTTGAGTCTCCCAAGCTGGTGGAGGGGCCAGGCACTTGGGCCATCTTCTACTGCTTTCACAGGCCATACCAGAGAACTGGATTGGAAGAGGAGCAGCTGGGACATGAATCGGCGCCCATATGATGTTTTGGCACTGCAGGTGAAGGCTAAGCCTACTACACCACAGTGTCAACCCCACTGATTTATCCTGAAAATGAAATTAAATTCTTCTTTCCTTTAGCATCTAGAAAAATTAGTGCTAAATTTTGGATCACCTCCAGAAATTTTGTGCATGGCAGCAAAGTATTAATTTTATTTGGATGTTCTATCTCAAACTTAATCTTATTTTTCACTTCCATATTTCTTTTGCTTTATATTTCAGTTTTTAAGTAACAGAAATCAAACACATATATAATTCTACTCAAATTTAATCAAAACCAGAGTTTATTATAATGTACTATTTTCTTAAAGAACCCAAAGAAAAGGATTTCACTGGACCCAAGGAGCTAGCTAAAGCTATACATTGGAATGTTACCAGGGTTTTGTCTCCATTTTATATGTCTGCTCATCTTTGAACAGCTACTTTCACATTTACTTTCTTTTCTTTTTAAAATTTATTTATTTATTTGAAAGGCAGAGTTACAGAGAGGCAGAGAGAGAGAGAGAGAGCGAGTCAGAGCGAGAGCGAGAAAGAGAGAGAGAGAGAATTTCCATCTGCTGGTTCACCCCTAGATGGCCACAACAACTGGAGCTGCGCTGATCCAAAGCCAGGAGCCAGGAGGTTCTTTTGGGTCTCCCACGTGGGTGCAGGGGCCCAAGCATCTGGGCCATCTTCTACTGCTTTCCCAGGCTAAGCAGAGAGCTGGATTGGAAGTGGAACAGCCGGAACTCGAAGTGGCGCCATATGGGATGCCGGCACTGTAGGTGATAGCTTTACCTGCTATGCCACAGCACTGGTCCCTTTACATTTGCATTTATATTCAGGGAGAAATTGATTCCCAGTCCACGTGATGGCCTGTGGTCAATATGAACAATATGCGGAACTGGAAGTTGTTAATCAGTAGGTGAACAGAGGTATTAATTTCATTTAAAGCCATGCAAGTCAACTGTTTATTTTTTTAAATTATGAAAAATAGAATTAAAGAAAATCATCAAACTAATAAACTAGAGGAACAGAGGCAAAATAAAAGGGAAAGGAAAACCATTGTTAACAGTGCACAATAATATGGTAATACTTTTGTTATGAACAAACACAATAAATACAAGCAGATGAAAACACAGGCTAAAACACATGAATTCTACTTGGTTACAACTACAAAATTCAGCTATACCTTGTTTATAAAAGATATACTGATAGTGTTACAGAAAGATGATCAAGCAAAATGGATTTTACATTAAATACATTATTACAGTTGAGAGCATTGTATGCAAAAAAGAAGGTATTATGATGCTATGTGATCCTAACAACACACTCAAATGTGCATATAAAGCACAAATTATACATAGAAACTGATAAGTATGCAATCAGAAATTTGTAACTTTATTAAGTGTAATTTAGAAAATTAATTGCTTGAGCAAACAAAAATTTCTATCAATACAGAAGATTAGAACAAAACAATGTAGTAGCCATGCATGTAATGTACACAAAATGATTAGGGAACAAATGATTCCCAAGCATACAAAATCTTTTAAAAAACAAGCATAGGGGGGCTAGCACTGTGGCATAGCAGGTAAAGCTGCCGCCTGCGGTGCTGGCATGCCATATGGCCACTGGTTCGAGTCCTGGCTGCTTCACTTCCAATCCAGCTCTCTTCTATGGCCTGGGAAAGCAGTAGAAAATGGCTCAAGTCCTTGTGCCCCTGCACCCATGTGGGAGACCCAGAAGAAACTCCTGGCTCCTGGATTCGGACCAGCACAGCTCCGGCCATTGCGGCCAACTGGGGAGTGAACCAGCGGATGGGTGACCTGTCTCTCTCTCTCTCTCTGTCTCTCCTTGTCCCTCTGTAGCTCTTTCAAATAAATAAATGAATCTTTAAAAAACAAACAAAACAAACCACAAAAAACAAGCATAGAAACTGTGAAAAAAATTAGAAATAAAGAACAGTAAAGTGTTAAGTAAATAGCAAAAGCATAGGCATTTGGAAGTTTTAAAATATATGCTAATATAATGTTAGTTGAAAAAGAAATAATAAAATATTCATATATCAAAATGTATGTTAGATAAGAAATGAAAAAGGACGTTGCAGATTTGTAATGTACCATTTCTATAAATTTAAACAAGAATTACTACTGTATCTATAAATACAAAGCCACTAACATAACATGCATAGGAATTACTTAAAATGTTTTCATGGCAGTGGATGCTTTTAGGAAGCCAGAAAGGGGAAAGAATGCAATTAGAGTGATAGTTGCATCTGTAATACATAATTTGTATTTTTTAAAAATTTTATTTAGGGTATACTAATTTCATGTATTTAATATATACAGATTCAGGAACATAGTGATGCTTCCAACCTCCTCTCCCTCCTGCCCACACTCCTACCCTTCTTCCTCCTCCCTCTTCTATTCCCACTCTTAATTTTTTTTTTTTTTGACAGGCAGAGTGGACAGTGAGAGAGAGAGAGACAGATCTTCCTTTTACCGTTCGTTCACCCTCCAATGGCCACTGCAGCTGGCATGCTGCAGCGGCATGCTGCGCTGATCCAAAGCCAGGAGCCAGGTGCTTCTCCTGGTCTCCATGTGGGTGCAGGGCCCAAGCACTTGGGCCATCCTCCACTGCACTCCCGGGCCACAGCAGAGAGCTGGCCTGGAAGAGGGGCAACCAGGACAGAATCCGGTTCCCCGACAGGGAAATAGAACCCAGTGTGCCGGCGGAGGATTAGCCTATTGAGCCGCGGCGCCAGCCTGCCCACTCTTAATTTTTACAAAGACCTATTTTCAGTTTGCTTTATGCTCATAAGATTAACCCTACACTAAGTAAAGAGTTCAACAAAGATCTAAAGCAAGAGTTAAGTGTTACCAACTCTTAAACCTATGTATTAGATGAAATGTTCTTTACATTTTGTGAATTATAAAATATATTGTAATTACAATAACAGAATATCTTTAAGGTAATAAGTCAGCAAAGTAAAACAAATGCCCTCCCTGTCGGAGGGAACTATTTCCATCCTGGCTCTGCCGCTAAGGAGAACGTAGCTCATTGGGTGGATTACATAACTTCAGTAGGTCCCAATTCCTTATGCCGCAGAATTTCCATGAATTGTTCACTAATTTTCAACTATCATACAGTAGATGGATGCTCAACTACTTTTTATTCCCACATCTGCTGGATAAACGAATGCATAAAGGAACAGTGTGACATTTGCGTTTCAGGATCACGATAGTGAGTAATGCACATGGATTCTCAATTTGGAATCCAGGCAAAGGTCGGATAAAGCGAACAAGAGGTGATCTTGTTTGTCTCTGCAGAGAGGTGTGCGGTGAGTCTTGTTATGTTCTGACCTTTATCTTTTGGCAGCAGCAAATAAAACATTGCTTCCTGCCATGTGAGAAAACTGCATCTTTGTTCCTCATGTGTATTTTTTGTCCCTCTTTAGAGAATTTTTCAGTGTTTAGTTCAGAGAATAATTCCTAGGTGGCCTCTTCAGCATCGCCTATTCCTTTCAAAATAAAGTTCTTCGGTTTTGGATATGACTTTCCTGATAAAAGTGATAGATACATTCTTCTGGCAATATTTAATCTGATTCTTTACAAGGAAGCCTCCCTCCATCCCCCAAACGCAAGAATCTGTTTACTATTAGACCCTTGTGATAATGACATGAAATTTCTGGGCTACATGGTGCCAAAGTGACCAGTTGAGAGGCGAATAATTCTATCAAGATGATTTTGTGGGGTCTCTTTAGACAAAAATATGCTTAGATCTAAAAAAAATTAATTGGCCATTTTCCTGAACTCAGTTCTTTTTCAAATGAATTTATCAAAACCATCTGTAAGTCTAGACATGGCCAAAGATAAAGTATTCCCACTGGTATATTAAATAATGAAAATCAACAAATTAGAAAATGAATAGGTCTTTAGGGAGTATTAGTAATCCTGGTCAAATAATTAAAAAGATATTTTAAGTATTTTAAGTTTGGAAACTTCTTTTTTTTTTTTTTTTTTTTTTTTTTTGACAGGCAGAGTGGACAGTGAGAGAGAGAGAGACAGAGAGAAAGGTCTTCCTTTGCCGTTGGTTCACCCTCCAATGGCCGCCGCGGCCGGCGCGCTGCGGCCGGCGCACCGCGCTGATCCGATGGCAGGAGCCAGGAGCCAGGTGCTTTTCCTGGTCTCCCATGGGGTGCAGGGCCCAAGCACCTGGGCCATCCTCCACTGCACTCCCTGGCCACAGCAGAGAGCTGGCCTGGAAGAGGGGCAACCGGGACAGAATCCGGCGCCCCGACCGGGACTAGAACCCGGTGTGCCGGCGCCGCAAGGCAGAGGATTAGCCTAGTGAGCCGCGGCGCCGGCCAATTTGGAAACTTCTTAAAGCCTACTCTCTTGGAAAAAAAATTGGGGGGAGTTTCTTCACATCTGGGAGGCTGTGCCCAGTAGCCCTAAGGCTGGCGCCATGCCACAAGAGGAATATATTGAACTAGACATCAAATGCTAGTGGTATTATTTGGATTATCACAGAAGAAGAGAAAAAAGGAAAGTCAAGGGGCTCATGATTGTTCAAGAGAAACAAAGATTAGTGGTCTGAAGGCCAAAGTCTACCATAAGCAGTGCTGTGCTGAGAAAATACAAATGAGAAACACAATCAAGATGCATAAGAAGGAAAACACCAACAAAAGAACAAGGGAAAGACTCCCACAGGAAGAAGTCCTTGCAAATCTGTGGGACAGAGAGGGGCGAACCTTAGCTGAAGTACTCTCCAGTATGATTAAATACACATTAGAAGAGAAAGCAGGAAAATGGGAAGACCCTCCTGTCTAGAGTTTCCACCGGGGGAGAAACAGAAGTATTAAAAGTTATTTAAACTGGAGAGAGAAAACAGAAGCCATGGAAAAGAATAGTTGCTAAGGTTGGCTTTGTTGAAGATGGCTTTACATGGAAGCCACTTAAATAAGAATGATTCATTAGGCCCATGGAGTTACGTTTCAAGAAGGCCTGTATAATACATCCTGAACTGAAAGCCAGTTTTTACCTGTCAATATTTGGTGTAAAAGGGATTCATCATCCTCACTTTATACAATGTTGAGTGTTATTACTGTCGTTGAGGTGAAATTGCTTTGAGTTGGGTCTTATGACCCAAGAAGGCAAGGTGATAACAGGGGAAATATGCTTAGGTTACTAACAAGCTTGAAGATGCAGGATGCATAAAAAGTCTTACTTTTTTGGCAGCAGTTTTGCACAAGTAAGCCCGTACCATTATTGAAGACTATAAACTAAGTGGAACAACTATGATTACTGTGATATTTCTGTATACTACCAAATAGCCTTACCTCCCTGCAATCAGGAAGAGAACTATTCATAAAGGTAAAAAAAAATTTTTTTAAAGAAATCTACTCTCTTAGTACTCCAGAATGAATAATTTATTCAAATTTTAATTTTTTTCAAAGCTTTTATTTATTTGAGAGGTAGAGTTACAGACAATGAGAGGCAGAGAAAGAGAGAGAGGTCTTCCATCCGCTGGTTCACTCCCCAATTGGCTGCAATGGCCGGAGTTGCGCTGATCCGATGCCAGGAGCCCGGACCTTCTTCCAGGTCTCCCACATGGTGCAGGGGCCCAAGGACTTGAGCCATCTTCTACTGCTTTCCCAGGCCGTAGCAGAGAGCTGGATTGGAAGAGGAGCCGCCGGGACTAGAACTGGTGCCCATATGGGATGCCGGAGCCACAGGTGGAGGATTAACCTACTGTGCCACCATGCTAGCCCCTCAAATATTAATATTAAAAACAAAGTTAATTTACCACCTGGAGGCAATATTTTACAAGCTATATATATAACTTAATTACCTATTACCTATATAAAACAGATCTAAGAAATGAACTGTCTTTTTCTCTTTTGAGAATATTATAGGTGGAATTATAGTTTTTTTATTTAGTAAATATAAATTTCCAAAGTACAGTTTATGGATTACATTGCCCCCCCCCCATAATTTCCCTCCCACTCACACCACTCCCATCTCCCGCTCCCTCTCCTGTTCCATTCACATCAAGATTCATTTTCAATTATCTTTATATACAGAAGATTGATTCAGTATATATTAAGTAAAGATTTCATCAGTTTGCACCCACACAGAAACACAAAGTGTAAAATACTGTTTCAGTACTAGTTATAGCATTACTTCACATTGGACAACACATTAAGGACAGATCCCACATGAGGAGTAAGTACACAGTGACTCCTATTGTTGACTTAACAATTTGACACTCTTGTTTATGGCCTCAGTAATCTCCCTAGGCTCTAGTCATGAGTTGCCAAGGCTATGGAAGCCTTTTGAGTTTGCCGACTCTGGTCATATTTGGACAAGGTCATAGTCAAAGTGGAAGTTCTCTCCTCCCTTCAGAGAAAAGTACCTCCTTCTTTGATGACCTGTTCTTTCCACTGGAATCTCACTCGTGGAGATCTTTCATTTAGGTCTTTTTTTTTTTTTTTCCAGAGTGTCTAGGCTTTCCATGCCTAATATACTCTCATGGGCTCTTCAGCCAGATCTGCATGCCTTAAGGGCTGATTCTGAGGCCAGAGTGCTACTTAGGACATCTGCCATTCTATGAGTCTGCTGTGTATCCCGCTTCCCATGATGGATCGTTATCTCACTTTTTGATTATATCAGTTAGTATTAGCAGACACTAATCTGTTTGTGTGATCCCTTTGACTCTTAGACCTATCAGTGTGATCAATTGTGAACAGAAATTGATCACTTGGACTAGTGAAATGGCATTGGTACATGCAACCTTGATGGGATTGTATTGGGGAATTATTGATTTTTAAAACCCAACAGCTATATATATGCTATATTACAGAATAATTGCATAGTAATTGTGTGGCCAATTTTTATTTATGAAAATAAGTAAATGATATGCTTCAAATTTTTCTCCAAGTCTAATATAATTCTGAGTTAGAGCTCTTTTCATTTTCACATGACCCAGATAAATATTCACAGTGAAAGTTAAGTACAGAAACAGCTGTCCTTGGTTCCTACATTTCATCATTGCTGTGAGAGTTAAAGTGAAAGAATGGCTGAATACACAAGTAAGCCTGGGACTTGACACTGAGAGACAAGTCCTGATACAGGTGAGATACCAGGCAAAAGGTTTTTCAGTGCCTAGGTCATGGTATTTTCTTTTAAAATCCTTTTTAAAACAGCTTTATTGAGATATAATTCATCTTCTCCTATGTTTAGGGTTGTCTTTTCACTGTCTTGATACTGTTATTTGAAACACAAATATTTTAATTTTGATGAAGTCCAACTGTCTAGTTTTTCTTTTGTTGTTTATGCTTTTGATGGCATATTTAAAAGGACTTTGTGAAGCAAGGTCATTAAGATTTACTTCTGTGTTTTCTGCTATGTGTTTCTTACATTTATGTCTAGCTTCCATGTGGTGTTATTTTTGGGTGCATGTGTAAGGGAAGGGTCTAGCTTTACTCTTTCACATCTGAATGTCCAGTGTGCCACCATTGATCTGTCTCAGCAGCATTGTTGAAAAAACAATTAATTATAAATATGAGAGCTTTTCCTTTTTAGTTAAATTCTATCCTATTGGTCTCTATGTCTATCCTCATGTTAGAACTATATTCTCTTAATGCTGTAGCATTGTACTAAGTTTTGAAATTGTGGAGTTGGCATTGTGGTGTAGAGGGTAAAGCTGCTGCCTGTGATGCTGGCATCCCACATGGGTGCCAGGTTGTGTCCCGGCTGCTCCATTTCTGATCCAGCTCCCTGCTAACAACCTGGGAAAACCAGTAGAAGATGGCCCAACTATGTGGGTGGTCCTTTGCCTGGCTGAAAGACTGCCTGCCTAGCCAATGCAGGAGGTCAAAAGCGCATGGCACACCATGCCACACTGGGAAAAACCCTGGTTGAGGACTCAGCACACTGAGACCCACATATGGCCTGACTGCTGGCAGGCGGCAGGGATGCCAGGGACATTTCCCCCACCCCTGCTTCCTGTTTTGGACCTTGTAACTGTCAGCTAGATAAACAGCTCCTGGGTGTGGCCCAGACCCATAAGACTGCCTGGAAGGCTACGTGGGCTATGTGACTATCAAGCTGATTGGAAAAGCATGGCAGCAACAGTATTGGCTTTATCCTATAGAATTAGTGTTGCTACCCTGAGCTAGCTACTCCCCTTTGCCTACCCTATAAAAGCTTATGCTTTTATGCTTATGTTCACTGAAACTGTCTCTGATGCTTCTTGTTGAAGAATGCTGTCACTCCACCATCCTGACAGTGTGGGCCTCGCAGGATGAGCCCACACAACTATTTGGGTCCCTGCTGCCTCTATGGGAGACTGTGATGAAACTCCTGGCTCCTGGCTCCTGGCTTCAGCCTGACCCAACTCTAGTCGTTGTGGTCATTTGGGGAGTGAACCAGCAGATGAAGATCTCTCTCTCTCTCTCTCTTTCTCTCTCTCTTTCCCCTTCTTGCTCTGTAACTCTGACTTTCAAATAAATTAATTAAGTAAGAAAAGAAATTGTGAAACATGATGCCTAAACTTTTGTTCTTTTATTCAAAAAATTTGGTATTATGGGTCTCTTGAATTTTCATACACTTTTCAGGATCTTTTATGAATTTCTGCAAAAACAGAATGCAGACATTTTGATAGGTATTGTGTTGAATTTGTGCATCGGTTTGGGAAGTAGTACCATCATAACCTTATCAAGTCTCCTAAATAGAAAAAATGGAATAGTTTTTTCATTGATTTAGTCTTTTATTTCTTTCTACAGTGTTTATGGTCTTCTCTTCACCCTTTCTGTTTCTTTCCTCCAATCTTCAAATACCTTAAAAGTTTTCTAGCTGATTGATAATGAAAACCAAAATATAATCCTTCAACGTTTGTTTTAAAGCTATATTCCCTTCATGCTTTCCCTTATAACCTTTCTTTTCAAAAGATCTATCTGTCTATCTATCTATCTATCTATCTATCTATCTATCCATCCAAGAGTTTACCTTTATTATAAAACAGTAAAAACTTTGCAAAGGGAATTATCAGTTGTCAGAACTGTATCCTTATTCTCTTCAATTTTTATTCACTTGCCTCAATCCCAAGACAATTTCTGTTTTGTAGCTGCCAAAACCTTAAACTACTGTTTCATATGTAAACAATGACTCTCAAAAAAGCAAATCCATCATAAATTACGTTACATTTTTTTCACAAAAGTTTGCAAGCTGATTTTGAAGCTTAAATGAAAGATCAAAAGGTCCAGAATATTCATGGAATTTACACGCTCTAATAGATAATAATGAAGCTGTAATAATTATGGTATTTCTGGATTAGCACAGAGATACAGAAAATAAACCTCTAGTACTTGGTGAGTCTTGAAACAAATCCCAAAACATACACATTTAGCTCATATGCCATAGTGAACTTGCCTTGCATACAATAGTTTGTGATTTCTCCTGGACTTTATAGAGTAATAGCACATGTCAGAAAAAAGAATAGCTATGTATTTCAAGTTAGAGTTTTGGGTTGACATTGTCATCCTCATCCTTTGCTTAGAGTGAGGACTTACAGATGCCTAATAATTATTGAAGAATGGCTTTGAGTCCTTTTTGTTGGGGAATAAGTTTGTCTATGAATTCAACTGGCCATTATTTCTCTAGCTCTAGAATTTATAATTGGGATAGATAGCTACTGATAAAACCCTAATATTCATTTCCTGCCCTGTTAGAAAACAGATTGGGAATGGAAAAAACTTAATCAGATTGTAGGCAAATGACAGCTGCTTTACCAGATGTGGTCTCTTTGCTGGAGCAGATCAGCAAGGCTTCTGGCAACTGTTGGGCAACACATTCTCTCTTTTTTTCCTTAAGTAAGGCAGCATACAAGAAAAGTTCACTTTATATAGCAATGTGGCAGAGACTCTACTCACTGTTCTGCTTCAGAGTTTTAGTACTAACTCTTTTTGTCAAAATGAAGGAATCTTGATTGTCTTGACTTCCCTTGGAACATCGTGTTGGCCCAGGATGAATGCTATCATGCTAACTGAACTTGATGATCAGAAAGCATAAGTAACCTAGATACTCAGTGACACATGTATTATGGAAGCCTTGTGATTACAGGGTGGATTGAAATTTTGTCTTTGTAAAAATTAAAGAAAAAGAGAAAGGAAGGAAGGAGGAGGATTGAGGGAAGGAGGAAAGGAAGTATGGTTATCTTCTTAGAATTGTACCTGTGTAACGTATGAAATCTGTTTTGTTTGTATTAATAATTTTTTTAAAAAAATTAAGAAAGAAAAAAACAAGAGTTTGTAGATAGCAAAGTTGAAAGATTGGGGAAGAAGATTTCTTTGAAGAAGTATGTGGATCAAACTATTAAACTGATCACTACATAGAGAAGCTTTCCTTCTTTTTTTTTAACTTTTATTTAATGAATACAGATTTCCAAAATACAGCTTATGGATTACGTTGGCTTCCCCCCCTCCCCAATGACTTCCCTCCCACCCGCAACCCTCCCCTTTCCCGCTCTCTCTCCCCTTCCATTCATATCAAGATTCATTTTCAATTTTCTATATATACAGAAGATCAGTTTAGTATACATTAAGTAAAGATTTCAACAGTGTGCACCCACATAGAAACATAAAGTGAAAAATACTGTTTGAGTACTCGTTATAACATTAGATCTCAATGTACAGCACATTAAGGACAGAGATCCTACATGAGGAGTAAGTGCACAGTGACTCCCGTTGTTGACTTTACAAATTGACACTCCTGTTTATGGCATCGGTAATCTCCCTATGCTCCAGTCATGAGTTTCCAAGGCTATGGAAGCCTTTTGAGTTCTCCGACTCTTATGAAGCTTTCCTTCAATACTATTACTACCCCAGAGCTAAATGTCTGAGTTACCAGACTCTCCTCCTGTTCATCATCTTTTATCTGTTTTATATCTTTTTTGTGTGTAAATTTCAAGTAACTTTAGGATTTATAAACTCTCTTGTCTGGTAGAGTTAATTGCTGTATTCATTGTCTTTTATCTATTTTGTATCTTTTTTGTAAATTTCAAGTAACTGAAGGATTTGTAAATTGTAGCTTGTCCTGTAGAATTAATTGGTGCATAAATTGGATTGGAATATGTTACCTTGCAGAAACTTTCAACCTATCCCCCAAATTTCAATCCTTTGACATCTGACAATAAGATTTCAATCAGCATTTCCAATTTTTCTCCTACCCTTCTTTCTTGGTGTCACCACGACTAAAACTTGACTACCAAGATCCTTATAGGGACTCTATGGTTTCTGTAGTTGGCCTTTCCAGACAGAACATGAAAAAGCCTTGTGACCGGACCAGATTTCTCCCTATAGATGAGTTGTCTGGGTCACTAAGGAAGCCAGATAATTTGCTTGTATTGGACATGCCCTCAGAGAGGTACCCATCACTGATGACAGCATTGCCAAGGACATCAACATCTTAGTCTCAAGATACTGAAGGAGCAGTGCTACATGGGATTTCTATTCATTGATCTCTTGGAATCTACTAGACTGAATACCCTCCGTGTTCAGCTCCTGGTTCTGTTAATGCCTTTTTTTTTTTTTTTTTTTTTTTTTTAGGTTTCTGTCTCTTAGGATGCCTTGATCTGTAGGATTGTAAAACAATTGACCTTTGGCACCATCACACCATTGATTATTTAAGTGACTTTGAAGGAACAACACCGACAAGAGTCCTTAAGAGATCTGGCTTGGCTTCACTGAGTTGTTCAATGATGAAAGATCATTAAGTGAGCCCTGTGCATCTGGAAAACGGTGATAATTACCCCTCAACCCACACATCATTTAGTGTTCTAGAAAACTGTTTCCTGCAAAGAACCATCATTGTCAAAGTGATAAGACTCATAGAAGTCCCTTGCTGACCTATGACCAAATCAAAGATCCTCGAAATTTCCATTCTTTAGCTTATAACAGGTTAGCTGAACTCTTCATCTCCATCAATTAACTTAGCTTAAACAAACTGTAGTCAGGTTGTCTACTACCAGTCTCTGACCTGTGACTTGTCCCTGAGATTAAACAAGTATCTACTGCAAGCAATCTTCTAAGCAACCTCTCCTAACAAGTGACTGACTGCAAAGAAAAACATTCACTGAGCAACTTTCCTATCATGTCACCTGTTCATTGTACTTCCAATTTTCTGTCTGACCTTTGAGGTGCTTATGTGTCTTATAGAGGATCTTATGGTCAGATTATTCTCCCTGTTGCAATAGTCTTCTTAAATAAAATCTTTCCTTGCCTACACCTGATTGGTTTTTATTGGTAGCACAAAGTATGCAAACACCAATATTTTACATTAATGTTCACTATAGGATGGTACTTGGAAAAAATAAAGTTACTTTTTTCATTATTTTATTATTGAGGTTTAACATCTGAGTTACCCCAAAAGAGTGATGAACCTACCCCAATTTGTCTGAGACTTTGTCAGTTTAAACACTGAAAGTCCTGCGTCTCATGGTATACCTTTGTCCCAGGAAAAATGGGATTCAAAACTGACTCTTGAATCCCAGAAGTATTACAGTCTCAGGCAAGTTACAACAATTTGTCAACCATTCAGAGTACTGGCCAAAAGTTAAAAAAACAAAATCTAGAACGGATGGTGGAGATGGGACGTGATGAACATAATTGATAAATTTAGATCAGTTTTAGCAGCATGGACTGTATCCTGATTTATTAACTCCTTTAAGTGATTCAAAGGATATATCCATCTTTAAAGATTAGACCTGAAAATTCTCTCTTGGAGGAAAAGTAAGGAGGTAGATCCTAGTTTTATAATAATTTTACAGATGTGATAGTGAGACTAAGAGAGATTATGTATCTTGTCGAGGACCACAAAACTAAATAAAGATTTAATTATAGTCTCCCTGATTTTCAGTCTTGGGACTCTATTATGATGTCATACTCTATGTATCTATATCCATGTTCACAACTGAATTGTAAATTCTTAGGGGGAAGCACACACTTTTCACCTATTTTTCAAATTAAATGGTACATAAAATACTATTATAGCACATAATGGTATTAAATGTTAATTCTCTCTCATCCTCTGTATACATATTCCTCTTTCTCAGTTGTTCTGCCTTTCAAAGAAATAAATGCTTTTTAGAAAATAAAAAGAAATATATGTGCAACTGAAGTATTGATCATTTTTAAAGTTTTATTTTATTTATTTGAAAGGCAGATTGACACACAGAGATGGAGACAGAGAGAAAGAGAGAGAGAGAGAGAGAGACAGAGACAGAGAGAGAGAGAGATCTTCCAACTGCTGGTTCACTCCCTAAATGGCCAAAACAGCTAGGGCTGGGACAGGCCAAAGCCAGGAGTCAGAAACTCCACCCAGGTTTCTCATGTGGGTGGCAGGTGCCCAAGTATTTGGGACATCTTCCTCTGCTGTCCCAGGAGCATTAGCAATGGGATCAGAAGCAGAGCAGCCGGGACACCGAACAATGCTCTCATATGGGATGCCAGTGGTGTTGCAGGAGGTGGCTTAACCTTCCTTGCCATAACACTGGCCCGAGGTATTGAATTTTTATTTTTATTTCATTTCAACTAATTAACATTTAAATAGCCATGTCTGAGTAGTGCCTACCATATTAGAAAGCATAAGTCTAAATTATATTAATTGTGAAGCTGTATAATAAGTGATATAAGTTGCAGTAAAAGTCATTTATGCCGGCGCCGCGGCTCACTAGGCTAATCCTCCGCCTTGCAGCGCCAGCACACCGGGTTCTAGTCCCAGTCGGGGTGCCGGATTCTGTCCCGGTTGCCCCTCTTCCAGCCCAGCTCTCTGCTGTGGCCCAGGAGTGCAGTGGAGGATGGCCCAAGTACTTGGGCCCTGCACCCCATGGAAGACCAGTAGAAGCATCTGGCTCCTGGCTTCAGATCAGCGTGGTGCGCCGGCCATGGCGGCCATTGGAGGGCGAACCAACAGCAAAGGAAGACCTTTCTCTCTGTCTCTCTCTCTCACTGTCCACTCTGCCTGTCAAAAAAAAAAAAAAAGTCATTTATCATATTGTTCTAAGAATTTCTAATTCTGATGTGGCTCTGCCTTTTGTTTGAGGTATGTTTAGGCTGAATCTTTTCCAATGGTTTCTTACTGAGTTTGTAGTCTGATGCCGGGAACCCTGCCAGGCGCCTAAGCAAGCGAGTTCACACGCTGCCCTCCTCCTCAGCTGTCTGTTTCCTCCCTTGTTCTCCTGGCCTCCCAGCGAATCTTTCACCATGGACCACACTGACATTTAGTGCATCATCCAGATGCTGCTCAAACGCCAGGAGCTGGGCTGGGAACATTTGAACTGAGGACCAGAGATAGGAGGAGGTGCCGAGCCTTTGGGATCAGAGATGAGTTGGGCTGGATTTGTCTCATCTTGATTGCCAGAGCCAGTGCCTTGCAAGACCTCTGATGAAAGGCTGGGGTCTGGTTGATCACAGTCCATCTAGTATGTGAACAAAGGCAAAAGTGGGAAAAGAGAGATCTCTTCAGGGGTGGAAAAAACAGGTCTTCCTCAATACACGGTGCCATCCCTACCTCCACCAAATCTGAAATAAACAACAGGGTATTCATTTCTGGCCACTGCACTTATCATCTTTAATTTCCAAAGAGAAAGCATGTCTGGATGTTGCAATGGGCTTGCTGATATGATTGCTATTCCTTGGCTGATTGATTAATTTTTCTTTTTTTTTGGAAAATACCATTTAATACGATTGCTTTTAGACTGTTACCAGACAGTACAGAAATCCGGCATTATTTTAACAACTCATAAATTTGCTATGTTTGACTTCTGGAGATATCAGTCCCAAAGACATGTAATGGCTTTGTAGCACTATTAGTTTCCCACAACTTTGTCTTTGACACATTTCTTCCCTCTCCAGAGAACTATAAATTGTTTTTGTTTTCTTTGTTTGCTTCTGTGCCATTTGTGTTTAAATGAGTATAACAATATTTGTCTGTTAACTAGAGACTGATCATTCAATGACTAATTTTTGAGTAATGTGCAGTGATTGCCCAAAGTTTTGCTAGTAAAGAAATCATCCTGCAGAAAAGTGATTAGGGAAGACTCCTTCAGTGGTCCCTGGAGTTGTGTATATGAGCCATGGCATGCCCAAACAACTGGACCCTGTGGAGGCAAGATTCTGAAGAGGCTTAGAATGTTAACTTCCAAAGTCAGGGGGATTAGAAGGTTCACTCCAGGTAGCTGGGAGGAAATAGTATTACTTATTTATTTAAATTAGTTAAATTTACCAAGAATAGGGAAAATCCTTGAAGGCAACCCTGGAGTGAGAACTAGTAAGCATGTAATGAGTTTCAGATATCAGATCCCCCATGCTCTGGCGGTAAGTCTAGCCAGCAGCTAAGTGAGTACCTCCATTTTGGCCCGGCATTCTGTCACAATGTCGCAGCCCAGAGAGCTCCTTTCTGTGGCCTGAAGACATTCTGTACCAGGATGCAGCTTCTTTGTTACTGGGCCTTCATGGCTGTTTACATAGAACCCTCTGCTTTCCAATCTGTAAATGTTTACAGTGCATCTCAGTGCATTCAGCAGAGCCCTCCGTGCCCTCCAGTGTGCTTGGCTACCTGCACACTGGCTCCTTGCTATTTTATTGTGAGCCCCAGAAATGGAGTTTTTGTTGGCTTTCTCCTGAAGACTTCGATTTGAATGTGCGTTGACTACAGTCACTTTCCCTGCCTGGATTTTTGGATCTGCTCCTGTGCATGCGTCCCCAATATATGGCAAGGGTTTTCTGAACTGGAGGCCATCCTTCCCATTTCAGGGTATATTGGCATTTAGTTACATAATTATACATTCTTCCAGCATTAACAGCTCAGCCATGCCACCAGACCAGTACAGAGAGTATGAAGTCATTGGGCATATTGTGTTTTGACTAAATAAAAGATGGAATTTGTTCATATAACTGATAAGTCCTTACAGTTAGATACCTGAAAGCAAACATTCAGTCTATAACACTCAGTCTACTGGGTGGCCCTGGGGAGGCAGTAAAGGAAACCTCAGAACACCTCAAACATCCACTGTGGCAAAGGCAGTTGGCACAGTAAATAGCTGGTAGGGATCACACAGTACAAACTTGCAAATATTTGAATGATGTCAGCTAGCCCCTGCCTCGATGTTGGAGAGAGAATGAGGTTGATAGCCTTGTTGCAAGCAGGAGAGAAAAGCGAACAGCCCCTTTTCAGCTCTTGCCACTGTTGCCACGTGGAAAGGTGGCTCCTTCTTGCTGGTTTTTCTGCTTTCCAAGAGAAGCCAGAAATTTTATTTTTTTAGTGAACTCGTCGAACTTTTAAAGGTTGGCTTAAATGTTTTTAAAACACAGAGTATGCCAAACAAAGCACATCTGCAGGCCAGATGCAACCTCTGCACCACTGACTTGCAACTTTGAGTCTAGGCAGGACCACAGGCCCTCTCAGCAAAGATTCTTGTGCTTGAGGGTGGCCCTGAAACAGCTGAAGGTATTCTTCATGGTCTGCATGGGCCGTGTAGATAGAGCCCTTGGAAATATGCAGATTGATGATGAAGGACTAGAAGACTCCTCTACCACCAACGTTTAGACCATATGGCCTAACTCTAGGGATGAGAAAGAAGTGGGAATTCTTAAAACCAATAAACACTGAGGAAAATGGTTTTAGCAGCTAGGCAGGATGAAGGTTGAAAAGAGAAATTGATTTGGGTTACAGAGAAAAAGGATGTGATCATTCTTCCGTACAAGAGTTTGTGGACAGGGATTTACACTTGCTATGCCAAGGACTTGTCAAGAATTGCTAATAGTTCCCACAAGAGCACAAAATAACTCTCTGCATCCTGCCATCAGGCATTGTCTGCATTTCCCTAATCTTCAAGCCAACGTTGACCTGGGGATTATGCTGCGAAGTTTGTTGTAGTGGAGGAGGCCCTATGCCAGAGTCTATAGATATCACTACCACATTCATTTTTAAAGCGGTCTTCTTTAGATAAAATTATAAGAGGATTTTTAAAACCTCATGGAAAAATGGAATTATCAGAAAAAAGTATAAACTATGTTTCTCAACATAAGCGCCATCAAGTTTAAGATAAGTTGTAAGCAATTAAAGCAGCTGTTTAATATATCCCTAAAAAACTGATATTTCTGAGTGTTTAACCATGACAATACAGTTTTTTTTTTTTACCATGATTTAAGAAATGGGTCCCCTTTAAAGATTTTTTTTTAAGACCAGGAACCAAAAAAGAGTCATAAAAAGCCAAATCAGGACTGATTATTCCATCTAAACTCTCACAAAATTGCCCTGGTTTGATGAGAGGAATGAGAAAGTACATTGTTATGGTGGAGACAGATTCTCTGGTGATGTTTTCTTGGGAACTTTTCTGTTAAAACTTTGGCTAATGCTCTCAAAATTCTCTTGGAATAAGCAGATGTTATTGTTCTCTGATCCCCCAGAAAGTGAACAAGTGATCTTCCCCCAAAATTCTTGTCATGACCTTTGCTCTTTACCAGCCCATTTTTGCCTTGACCAGACTGCTTCCACCTATTGGTGGTCATTGCTTTCACTGGGCTCTGTGCCCAGAATTCTTCTGGTGGAACCTATTTTAACCCTTGTTACAACCCGACTTGTTTCAATATTTCCCCTCTTGTCTGCAGCTGATCTGGTCAAAGAGATTTGGCACCTATTAAGCAGACAGTTTGTTCCACTTTAATTTTTCAGTCAGAATTGTGTTTGCTGAGCTAATTGAGATGTCTGTGGTGTTGGCTAATGTTTCTTCTGTTAAGCATTGATCCCTTTGAATTATAGCATGATCCATTTTTTTTTGAAAAATCATGTGGATGATATGCTGCTATGGTCTTTATCTTCAACATCATTTTATCCTTCCAAAAACAAATTCTCTATTTGTCAACCACTAATTTTGTGTTGGCATAATAAAAATAGTTTTTGTAAAACATCAATAATTTCGTATTCTTTCATCCAAGCTGCACCATCAGTTGAATGTTTGTTCTTGCTTTAATTTTAGCTGAATTCAGATTGCTCTGATAATGATTCTTTTCAAATTGATGTCTTATCCTTCTTGTTGCTTTAAAGTAAATATAATTTAACATTTTCTAACAAGTTAGTATGAGATTATTCTTGTTCAGAAAAAATATTTAACTCCAGACATAGTTTTTTCATAATATGCATTTTCCTTGAATTGATGACCTGTCATATACAACATACAATTTATCCACTGTACCTTTACAATTCATAACTTTGGCAAATTTATAAAGCTGAATCTAAGTCTTAGAACATTTCTATCATTTGTGGAAAGTTACTTTGTGCCCCTGTCTACACAATCCTTTCTCCATCTCTCAGCCCTAGGTAAACACTGATCTAGTCTCCATCTCAATAGATTTTCCTTTTCTGGGCATTCCATATGTAGTCTTTTCTATCAGATATGTTTCAGTTGTTATAATATTTTTGATGTGTGTACCAGGGTTTTTCTTTTTATAACTGAGTAGTACTCTACTGTAAGGACATAACACATTAAAAAAAAACATTCACCTATTGGTGGGCATTTGAACTGTTTCCAGTTTTTGGCCTTATGAATAATGCTGACAAAAATGTCTGTGGACATGTCTGCATGTAGCAGGGTTATGGAGAGGGAATGTTTCAACATCAGCTCTGAGAGTCCAGGAAAGGTGAACATTTCAGGCAGTATTATAGAAACTAAGGCCTGGGGATCCAGGGAATGATGCCTGTTCATAGGAAAAACATCAAATGGGAGATAAGAAAAAGGAGAAGCAAATGGCATCCACCATGAGGTAAGTATCCAAGAATATTTTAACATATAAACACACGTGATTTTATGTCTTGGGTTTCTCTGGCTTCCTGAGATCACTGTTGTCTCCTCAACTCGGTACTTGTGGAGATTGTGGGGGGTGTATGCCTTCTCTTGGTGTTGTCTCTCACTTCACTTTGACTGGAGCCTCTCCTCTTTCTCTTGTCATGTTAAGCCTATAGTAGTGGGATACTAGAACCAACAAAACAAAATTTCACTCATATAAAGACAACCCACTACTCACATACTGTGTTCTGAGTCTCAGCCTTAACTTGTCTCACTATAGCCATATGCCCCATAAACCAGTGTTGAATTGGGTAGATTGTATAATGCTAAGAATTATTAAGTGGTATTAAAATTCTTGAAAGACAGGAGGGATGAAACACTTTCATCACAAGATGTGAGAGGGGAGAGACATTTGGATTCCATGATTTGTTTTTAAATTTCAAACTATGTGTATCATTGATATTATTGAAAATTTAGATTATTTTATGACACATACAGGTCTATGAAGACAAGTCCCAGGAGGTTGTTCCTCAAATTCCATAATCCTTTGCTGACTTTGTCACTAGACTGAGATTTCTTACACAGCCATGAGTGCTGCACCATCTGGATATGTTTACCTCACCAATCAAGATCCCCCACTGACATCTGTCAGTGCCCTTTTATGAGTATCCAAGGAATGGTACTCTGTGGTCACAAGTAAACTTATGTCTGGTTGCCCCATTTTCTATGTGAATCACCAAAGGTACTAAAATAGTCTTCCAGGGTGGAAATTGGAGGTTATGTGGCTGTCCCAACTTCCAGATCAAACCATGAACTCTATTGCTAAATCCCTGTCTAAGCTTTCTTGTTTGATTCCATCCCCTTGATGTCAACTCTTCCCTTTAATTCCTTAATTAGATTCATACTTGCTCTGTGCTGTAGGCTTAAACAATCATACTGAAAAACAGAGTAAAAACAAGGTGAGAATAGGTTTCAGGATTGTCAGAAGAATTAAATGAGTTTGTACAAGAGGGATTCAAAAAGCTTGTTGAGTTTGAATGGAAAGAATTTGATTTTCTATGAAAATTTTTTTGTTTGAGAGACAGGGAGTGAGACAGATAAGAAAGAAGGAAAGAAGAAAGAGAAGAGGAAGAGGAAGAAGAAGAAGGAGGAGGAGGAGGAGGAGGAAAGAGGAGGAAGAAGAGGAAGGAAGGAAGGAAGGAAGGAAGGAAGGAAGGAAGGAAGGAAGGAAGGAAGGAGAGAAGGAAAGAAGGAAAGAAGGAAAGAAGGAAAGAAGGAAAGAAGGAAGAAAGGAGGAAAGGAAGGTCTTATCCCTTTGTTCAAGTTCCAAATGCCAACAAGGTCCAGGACTGGATTGGTCTGAAGATGGGAATTGGGGAACTCAATCCACTTGCCCATGTGAGTGGTAGAAACACAATTATTTGAGCCATTATCTGGTGTGTCTCACAGTCTACATTGACATGAAACTGGAATTGGGAGCCAGAGCCAGAAATCGAACCCAGGCACTCTGGTATGGGATGCAAGTGCCTTAACCAGTAGTCCAAAGGTGGGTCCCTCCATGAAATTTTTGGACCTCCCTCATACATGAAAGCACTCAGAAGAGTAACAGACTCATAACAGAGACTCTACATATATAAGCAATGAGGATGATGATTGTAACGTAGAGAAAACCTCTACCGAGCTTTTATTTGTTTCTATCATCTGCTGTATATTTTCATTATTATACTTTTAAAATACAAATGACTATATGGCAGAGAAATTTATCCTCATTATTTCTTAACTGAATTTTCTTACACAGTTATATATTTTTCTTCCAGTTAAACTTTAGAATCATTTACATTAGGTAGAAAGTGAAATTCTGATGAGACTTAAAATGATACATAGTATATACATTTGGGGAGAATTAACATAAGCATTGAGTTGCCTTCCCTTTCGAGACCATGACTGTATCTTTGAATACTCATGCATATCTAGTTCTTCAGTAGAGATTCTCTGTCATGTTAATTGTGCACATTTTTTTAATTTTAATTTTTTTGACAGGTAGAGTTATAGACAGAAAGAGAGACAGAGAGAAAGGTCTTCCTTCCGTTGGTTCACTCCCCAAATGGCAGCCATGGCCAGCGCTGCGCTGATCCAAAGCCAGGAGCCAGGTGTCTTCTCCTGGTCTCCCATGTGGATGCAGGGCCCAAGCACTTCTCCACTGCCTCCCGGAGCCACAGCAGAGAGCTGCCTGGAAGAGGAGCAACCGGGACTAGAAGCCAGCGCCCGTATAGGATGCCGGTGCCATTGGCAGAAGATTAACCAAGTGAGCCACGGCGCCGGCCCCAATCTTACACATTTTAATCGCTGTCATTAGTAAGAATTATATATGGTTGGTGCTATTGTGAATTACCCATAACATTCTAAATGGTGTCCGTTTTGCTTCACAGATGTTGTTGAATTTATGCATTTATTTTTTACTTTAGTATCTTACTGAAGTCTGTCGTGATTCCTTAAATTTTATGTAACCTGCAAAAATGAAATAAACAAAACTGTGAATCATAAACATTCTGAAAGAATCTGTCTAAGCAAAGAATTTTTTTTCCTGAACAATTTAAGAAAGAGAACTGAATTTCAGAGAATAGCTTAATACAGGATTATTATGCTTACATTTTTTTTCTGGTACCCAATACCTTTTTAAAAATAGTCTTTTATTTAATAAATGTGCTATCTAAATGGTGTTTTTATTATTCTCATTAATCCTTTTTCTTCTGGAAGATGATTATTCTAATCTCCATTTTGGTAATGAGCTATTTCTTGCTGTAATTCTCTTGTAGTAACTCAGAAAGACTATAGGCCGGAATGATTTGCTCCTTACTAAATCCAGGGTGGCTGCATTCCTTGTCATTTCCTTTGCTAATTAACTCTAAATGTTTACTTAGAGAGTTATGTGTATATCTTTTCTTCCCATTTAAAAACCGGGGCAAAGTTTGCTTAGTGCTTATTTGCCTGTTTGTTAGTATCTGAGCCTTGTTTCATGGTTATTGGCAGCCATTCAGCAATTTTTTTTTTTTTTTTGCAAGCTCCCTAAGCCCCAGGATGAAAGGAATCGAAGAGGAGAGAGCTAATGGTGAGGTGAGAGGTGTCAATCGGAAGATGTGCTCATCTGTTTTGGCTTTAGCTCCTTCTTCATAAGGTTTCCTTCTTCCAGGATTCCCCATGTAAGAGCGATTTTACTTGACACAGAGAATGAAAAAAGTAATGAACAATTCTTAGCCACCGAGCCATTCATTCTCATTAGACTTTCCTAGCCCCCCAAAATCTTTCTTTTTCTTCTCAATATGCCTTTCACTAAAAAAGTTTATTTACTTATTTTCATTTACTTGAAAGGGAGAGAGAGAGAGAGAGAGGAACGAGGAGAGAGAGAGAAGAGAGAGAAGAGAGAGAGAGAGAGGTCTTCAACATGTACATTCATGCCCAAAATGCCCATAACAGCCAGAAATGGGAGACCCTGAAGCCAGGAGCCAGGAACTCCATTGCAGTCCCCAACATGGTGGCAGGGGCATAAGTGCTTGAATCATCACCTGCTGCTTCCCAGGATGCACCTGATCAGGAATCTGGTATCAGGAACTAGACTTGAGAATTGAACCTTGGAACTCAGATGTGGGATGTGGTGTCTTAATAAGCAGGTAAATAGCCAGCTCCTGACCCTATATTTGAGAATGCTTACTTCTCTGAGTTAGGCCATGGGGGCTTAGTGTGATTAAATCAATCCAGAAGCATTTATAACTGCCAGCCATTAATACCATATGTAGGCATCGATTCTCAGAATGCTTAAAATGTTTAAAAGGAAAGAAATTAAGCCATAAATATTATCCTAAGCCATTGACTACTTATTTTACAACAGATCTAAGTTGAAAACATAATTTTAAAAGCTGTTTTTCTTTTTAAGGATGATGTTTCACTAGCCTATCAACGATGATTAAGTAACTATAGAAAACATCAATATTTTAATTAAAATTGTCCTATATTATGATGATTTTTGCTTTTTTCCTATATTTTTATTTGAGAATCTGGACTAATACTTGCAAGTCACTCATAGAAATAGATAGAGTAACATTTACTCATTGCCTATGTCAACTAAAGAATAAATGGTTGGATGTAACTGAATCCTCCTAACACTAGCATATAGTTATTATTGCTCATGTCCTATGGAAGAAGGAGTAGAAGATCAAATGTGATTTGAAATTCATTTGGTGTCACAGAATTATTAATCAGGAAAGGAACTAGCCATTCTTGGATCACTTTGATGCCAACAAATTTCTATCACAGTCCCATCGCACTATCCACATCTAATTTTAAAAAATAATGTTTACAATTAGAAAAGCCATGAATTTACACTAAAAGTTAACCAAGCATAGCAAATGTGGCCACATTTTCTTCTAAGTTCATTCTTTATAAAATTCTCATCATTGGAAGCAGTTGTGATTCATAGCTTCAATTACCTGTGTGTTTGCTCTAGAAGCAGTGAATAGATGATTTTTTCTCTTGCTTCCTTAGTCAATTTTGCTAAAGTACAAATGCTTTAATGTAATGACACAATAGAAACACATCTTATCGGCTACACTAGGGGAGAAACACTCGTTTTATGTTTTCAGGGAGAGAAATAGATTTAAAATTTTCTTCATTACATTTCTGGAGAATTCATCTGTAATTTTTTTAAATCTGTCCCTGTCATTGCTTGTGTTGTAATCTCAAAGGTGTCTCTGATTTTTCTGCCATCAATGAAACCAAAGATTCTTTTCAGAAAGGGACAATAAAATAATTACTGGTAATAATATTTTGGCTCATTTCTTCATGACCAAGATTGCATTTATGCTTATTGGGGATTGTTTCCTCTAAGTCTATTCAAAAGATGTCCAGTAATCTGCTCATTTTGATGAAAATGCACTGATAACTTAAAAGTGTCCACTCTATTACTGAATGACCATATTTGACTACTTTCGGGTCTTAACATGAGCAGAAATACGCCAGTGATAAAAGTACATGAAAATGTGAAATATTTTTAAAAGCCAGCGACATGACATGGCTTCTCTACGTCCAAGTGAGTATCAGCCTCCCTACTGCTGTGGCGATTCCCTCTACATCTGCCCAGTTAAAGATTCATAATTCAGGTGTGAAGTCCAGAGCCAAGGATGAAACACTTTAGTTTCACTGATTGTAGCTTTTTTTTTTTTTTTTTTTGACAGGCAGAGTGTGCAGTGAGAGAGAGAGACAGAGAGAAAGGTCTTCCTTTTCCGTTGGTTCACCCCCCCCCCAAATAGCCGCCACGGCCGGCGCACCGCACTGATCCGAAGCCAGGAGCCAGGTACTTCCTCCTGGTCTCCCATGGGGTGCAGGACCCAAGCACTTGGGCCATCCTCCACTGCACTCCCAGGCCACAGCAGAGAGCTGGACTGGAAAAGGGGCAACCGGGACAGAATCCGGCATCCTGACTGGGACTCGAACCCAGGGTGCTGGCGCCGCAGGCGGAGAATTAGCCTTTTGAGCCGCGGCGCTGGCCTATAGCTCTTGAGAGAGCGAAAGAAAGATGGAAGCCTCACCATTCTCCCTTTGACAATGCAAGACAGATCACAAAATTCCCCATCACACTAGAACACAAACCTACACCTCCCATCACTTTGCCCTGGTTACCTCAGACCTCATCTCCTCTTTTACCTCCTCTAACTCCAAAACACACAGGCATGTATGAACCTCTCAATGAATTTGCAGTGACTTTATCTTGTACCTGAAATTATATTTTCCACAGATACAGTCACTCAGTTCATTCCTTACATTCACCCAGGTCTCTGTTCTCATGGAACCTTCTCTTAGAAGACTTTCCAACTATGTAAGACCTCCTCTCTTCCCATCATTCTAAGCTTCTTTATATTCTTTTCCTTTGCACCCCTTAATCCTTGCATATGATGTATTACTTATTTTCTGTCTCTTTGCTCCTACCAGAGTAGAAATCTCCTGGAGAGCAGAGACACAAGCTTTGTGATACATTTCTTAGAACTATGTCCCTGGCACATAGATTGATCTCAGAATAGACAAGCTAAATGAATTGTTAAATGAAATCGGCAGGATGTTTTTTCTCTTCTCTCAAACATCCAAAATGATCAATAGAATGGCTTTATTTTATGACCAGAAAATGGAATGCAGGATGGAATAATCAATGAATAGAAAATTTAGGAGCACATTTCAGAAAAAAAGGGGCTTGGCAAAGTCTCAAGGAACAGCCTAGGATTTAGGTTAATCCAGGACGAGTGGGCGCTCTGGAGTCACTTCACGATCCCTGAGTTAGTTTTCTGTGTTATCTGGTATTTTTTTTTTTTTTTGGTATACTTTTATCGGTCTGCTGTTTCCACTTCTGGAAAGCTTTAAGCTTTATAATCATAAACTGATACCATCTCCTCCTTAAAAGGAAACCAGAGCAACACTAACATACTTTGATTAAGATTAGAAGACCCTATTTTTAACATTATTGGTGCGTGCTGTTTTCTAATACTGCTTCCACATAACGGCTTTTAACTTTTTAATATAGAAAAGGTTTAATAGGATCAAGCTAGAACAATCTGATCTGGTACTTAGTGCTTTACAGTACTCCCATTTTTATTCAGAAATAAGGAATGATGAGCTGACCTAAAGTAATAATGTGAATGGCAGAATGTGCCCATGGCACACTATTGTTCATTTAACATCTCTGCAAATGACACTTCCTTTATTTTTGATCTGTGTGAGGCAGAAAAGTCCCTACCATTATAAGAAACTTCTTATCTCCATCTAGGATATTTTTATGAATAAATAACTATGTTCTGACTTGCTGTTTTATTTTCATAGTGCTGAACTTTGGACTTTTCAATCTTCCCTGATAGAAATGGAGAGAGAGAGAGAGAAAGGCTGATTTGCAATGCTAGAGTAGATTTACATTTTTAGTTTTTCATTTTTAAAGGCCAATTTACACATGCATATACAATAAATTAGGTAAATCATGAAACATAAAGTGTATTTCATGTTCGTCATATTCTTTGATTCTTAACATTTTACACATTATCTAAACATACAGGTTGTCAGGAGCTCTACGAAGGAGTGAAAAATAATTTGCATTCTTTTTTCTCCCAGAGTTAGGCCCTTGTCACAGACACGTCTTGTAATTCCTCTAATTTAAGCTACATATATCGCTCATAAAGCCTACTCAGCTGGCTTTACAAGAGTGTGTTCTGAGGGATCATGACTGTAATGAGCTTTTATTCATACAATGATTGACCGCAGTGAGGGCAGGTAAGGGCAACATTTTATTTCTGATTTCTTTAGAGAGAGTGGTAGTGATGGAATGAATTATAATTGAGTTCTGAACACAAGCAAATTGCAAGAACACATTTAGTTCAGATATGTGCATAAATGCATTATGCTTAGAGTTCAAAGCAATTTTAATGCTTTGTTTCTAAATAAATATGTCACTTTTCAAGATTGGGTATGTTGCTAATACCCTGGCCCCTTTTCTGACTCCTTAATTTGTCATTACTCTAGGGAAATTATTGTTATACCAAAGTACTTAAGGTATAACCTTAACACAGTTAGCTATTAGGTGTTCCTAAGTAGGAACTGCTATGTTAATTGAATGTGTTTCTGATTACTACCAATCTCAGATTTTTTTGTATACTCATAATATATAGTATTTGTTAAATGTTAAAGCATAAAAAAAAAACACGGACTTCACTGCAATATTTTTTCACTGAGGAAAAGCATATGTCCTTAGTTATAAATGTTGCTAGTTACTATGAATTTCAGAAAATTAAGTTTTGGCTGAAATTAAGTGCATTTTCAAGTAAGAGTAGAATAAAAAAGATTTTTGAATGCATAGTAAATGATTCTATTAATTCTACCAATGGTTATCAGCTAGCCCTTTTAGTTTTTTAAAGATTTATTTATTTATTTGAAAAGTGGAGTTTCAGAGAGAGAGAGGCAGAGGCAGAGAGAGAGAAAAATCTTCCATCTGCTGGTTCATTCCCCAAATGGCAACAACCGCCAGGGCTGGGCTGATACGAAGCCAGGAGCCAGAAGCTTCTTCTCAGTCTCCCACGTGGGTTGGGGGCCCTAGCACTTGGGGTATCTTTCATTTGCTTTCCCAGGCATATTATCAGGGAGCTGGACCTGTGGTGGAGCAGCTGAGACTTGAACTGGTGCCTGTATGGGATGCCGGAACTGTAGGCAAAGGCTTAACCCACTATGCCACAATGCCAACCCCGTCACCTAATGCTTTTAATTAACTTTCTTTTTGTCTAAACAGATTAAGTTATTATATAGCTCTCAATTTTTTAGATATATAGCATTTAATAATGAGATTTTTTAATATACATTAATAACCAACTCTAATGTCCACCTCAAGTCTCATCTTCCAGGTGTTTAGACAAGTTTCATCAACTTCACTTCAAAATATTTTACAATAATAATAATAGATTTAATTAATTGAACATTTATTATGTGGCAGACACAGGCAATATTTCAAGAAAAGTACGTTGAGTGCTATTACATTTTCATTTTACAGAGAAGAAAAGTAAACTTAAAAACTGAAAAATATAAGGCTAAGTGGGTAAGCAGTATTGTAACATAGATGTGTCTAGCTCCAAGTCTATTCATATAACCATTAGTTATTTCCTTAGAAATGGCAAGTTACATTTCCTCATTATTTTGTGTCACAGGCTATTCAGTGTGGATTGTCTATACTACCTCCACAGCACAGAAGCATAAGCTAAATATTTCATAACATTTTTGTATAGATGTGCAATCTTTGTTCCAGAAATCTGGGTTCTCCCGTAACTAGATACATAACCTTGGGAAACATGTGTAACCCTTCCAAGAATCAACTTTTTTTAAAAAAAATTATGTATTTTAAAAGCAGGGTAACACAGGGAGAGAGAGAGAGAGAGAGAGAGAGAGAGAGAGAGATCTTCCTTATACTGATTCATTCCCCAAATGGCTGCAATAGCTGAGACTGGTTCAAGATGAAGCTAGGAGCCAGGAAATCCATCCTGGTCTTAGACGTGGGTTTCAGGAACCCAGGCACTTTGTCCATGTTCTGCTGCCTTCCAAGGCACATTAGCAGGAAGCTGAAAGGGAAGTGGAGTATCTGGGACTTGAACCAGCACTGCAATATAGGATGCTGTTGTCACAGTCATAGACTTTACTTGCTGTACCACAATGATCAGCGTTTAAATAAATGAGCCTTTGGCTGATGACTCTCTAGGCTATAATACAGTCTCTGCCCATGAAATTTAGAATGTCTTATCTGAGAGATTCTCCAGCAGACTGACTTTACAGGCAGCACTCTCCTCCAGAAACCAGCATCTGTATCTTGTGTAGATGCCCTGTTGGGAAGAAAATATAATTGACAGTTATACTTCTCCTCTTGCCTCAACGTTAGACTCTGATTTTAGTAAAGCCACATGAAAGCCCTCTCTCTCAAAACATAGCCTGGAGAACACATATGTGGAATCTTTCTCCAATAAGGTTTCAGGTGCATGGACAAGATGGTTTTCCAAGTTAACTTCCAACTTTATTTCTGTCCTGTGCTTGATTCTTCACAGGGGCATGGTTGCTTTAACTAGGGCAGTTTATTTTTGAAGTGTATATTGGCAATAATATTTCATTAAAAAAGTACCCTGTCTATGGACTTCATTGTTAACCCCAGCTGAAGAAACAAAATGAAGGAACAGGATGAAGGAATTTTCAAAGCTCAGCATCTCTATAGGCAAATTGGCAGACACGTCTAGTAAGAGAAGACAAAAAAGTCACAAGAGTTATGTTCGGTAGCTTTGTTTTCTTTTTCTGCTTTTGTGGGGTAGAAGCCATGATTTAGCTGATCCAGAAGCAGAGAACTAAAAATGAATAATTCCATTTTATTTTATCAGAGAAAATCTGCGTATGGTATAGGAATAAAGATGAGATGTGTTGAAAAGCCAAATGAAACATCCAAGATCAATCTCAATGCCTTGCAGTAAATTCTAGGGTATTTCTGGATATCTTGGTAGATATAGGAGATGACACAAGAGGAAAGGAAGAAGCTGAATATGGGATGAAAGACAGAAAACAATTAAACCATAAAGAAAAGTGCTAGAAATTATGCTGTCACAAAGATCCTAGTGGCTGTTAAGGTTGGTAAAGTGGAGGTTACATTTTTCTCTTGCAAGGGAAGGTTGAAAGTGAGTCAGACTATGAATGGGATTTATGATGTCACCAGCAATAATTATAAATATGGAAGAGTGGTGCCTTTGAGTCTGGAGGTGAGAAGACGGGTACAAGCCAGGGAAACTGCCCATCCAAGTACTGTTCAAGTAATGTTACTGATGCATCACTGCCACCTGGTGGCCAACATCAACTTCAGTTCCATCTGGTTCCTGTTTTGGGGGAGAGGATGCCAGTGTCTTTTAAAAAGAAGATAATGGAGAAGTAGTAAAATCAACACCATAGCTTCTCTAATGACTTCTAGTTTATATTGTCTTCCAGGCTTCCTTTGTTTGTCAGAGCTGTGCTTAGTAGGTGCTTGTCTCTTTACAGAAGGTAACAGAAAATCACTTCATAAGGAACATATTTTGCATTTTTGGTTACACATCATTGAGGATCAGCTTTTCTTTAATTTTTAAATTTGAATATTAAATTGGTGGCCTTATATAGAAAGGTCATCACTCAATTTTTTCTTACAAGTGTTTGCATTTTTTCCCTTTTCAGCCAGATGTGACGAGATGTTTTCTCACATCCCCTGCATGCTAATGACAACACAGTTCCATGTTCTGAAGACCTTGAATATCAAGAGGAAAGGGAAAAGGATATAGAGAAAGAGAGCAAACATCACTTCTTGTAACTTAAATCATTGTCACTTTAGTCTGGCAGCTCAGAACTCATCAAAACTGAAGATTGGTAGAGGATTGATGATAATAATCGGTAGTTTTTTCCAGGATGCTAATCATGTTGCAGATTACTCTCCTTCTCCATGTGTAACACAAAGTTTGGGGCAACTAAATAATCTAGAAATAACCAACCCTAGGCTTATCCATTATAGCACTAAGAGGTAGATATTCAGACTTAGAATAATGGGGTGGTAGTTTCTGAGTTTACACTCAGTGTTTTCATCCCTGATAAATGGTTCATCTTGATAATCCACAACATGGTGCCTGCTTCCTGAATTCTGCCAACCTAACACAATCACAGCAAGGGGAACACAGGGATGGGTTTTAATTTAACACTCTCTTTCCTTTGGTCAGAAGTGCTCGAATCAAGCCTGCATGTTCTTTTTATACCGTATTTGTTCTATTTAAAGAGTTCCTCACTGGCTCATTTTTCTCCCTTAGTAAATGGAAGAAGAGCACAATTGCCAAATGGAAGGGAAAGGATGGACAAAGATGAAATATACGAGACTCGGTGCTTACAGGTTTATTCCTGATTAAAGTGGATGTTGCTGGTAACATTCTATTTCAGATTTTCAAACATTGCTTCCTCTGTTAGTCAACTCAAATACAGAAGGAGCTCCCCACAGCTCAGAAATATGAATACATACCATTGGGAGACAAGACTTGCAAAGAGAAAGAAAGCAAATTTTGAATCAGACACAAAACATGACTGTTTATTTTTATTTATTTATTTTTAAATCTTTGAGAACAAATTTTACTATTAACTCTCATAATACAACTCTTTGAGGACAGAGGTCCTACATGGGAAGTTAGTGTAGTAACTCCTTTTTTTTTTTTTTTTAAAGAAAGCTTTTATTTAATGAATACAAATTTCATAGGTACAGCTTTAGGAATACAGTGGTTCTCCCCCCCATACCTGCCCTTCCACCCCCATTTCCATCCTACCTCCTACTCCATCTCATTCTTCATTAAGATTCATTTTAAATTAACTTTATATGACTGTTTACTTTTTTGCATCCCACTTTATGCAGATCTCCTACAGTGTAATGGAGACCCTCAAATCAGTTAACCTGTTTCCACTTTCAGAAATTTTCTTATTTTTATATTTGCCATGATTTACTTAATATCTTTTCTGAAATTCAGTTTTAGTTTTTCTCATTCAAATTAATAAAATACATGAAAATTTTTAATTTTTATAATTATCATTAACATAAGCATGTAACTATTATTTGAAAAGATTTTTATTTTATTTATTTGAAAGACAGAGTTACAGAGAGAACTAGAGACAGGGAGGTCTTCCATCCACTGGTTCATTCCTCAAATGGCTGCAATAGGATGGAGCTGTGCAAACCTGAAGCCAGGGGCCAGGAGCTTCTTCCAGGTCTCCCATGTGGGTACAGGGGCCCAAGCATTTGAGCCATCTTGTACTGCTTTCCTGAGCCATAAGAGAGAGCTGGATCAGAAGAGGAGCAGCCAGGACTCGAGCCACCAATGTCCATATAGGATGCTGGTGCTGCAGGCCAAGGCTTTAACCTGCTGTGCCACAGCAGCGGCCCCAGCATGTAACTATTAAAGTAAAAAAAAAAATGTCTAGCACTCAAAAACCAAAGTCCAAATTGTAGAGAAGACAATAGTTTTGCATACCATGTTAGGCATTCCTTTTTCTTTCATGCTCACACACAAATGTATAATGGCTGTATGTTTTTGAAAATATATTCCTCTAAATATTAAGAAAAGAAATAGTTGAAAAAGGAGAAATGTAAAAAAAGAGATATTTTTAAAATTTCAAAGCAACTTCATACAGAAATTTCTCTCTTTGGCCATAAAGGAAAAACACAGCTCACACTTACCCTTCTGTGTACTCAGAAAAACTGGGTAAGTATTTTTAGACTTTAGGCAATAGGCGAAATAGGACTTTGATTCCTGAAAGAAGGGAAAAAATGCTGAATCTACAACCACCCCCACCCCCCCCCCCCGGCTTCTCATGTAGAGGAAATTTCTGCATCAGGGCCACAGGAAGGGAACAGAGAAGAGTCCAGCGGTCCTATGGAGATTGCAGGCTAGAAACTGGAGTTCGGAGAGGCTCAAGTCCTTGGAGAGTGTAAGTTAGAATTACAGACAGGAGAGAACTTTTAAGAACAAATACCCAGTTCCAGATGTCTGTATTGGGATTACATTGTGTCTGTTGTGTACTAGACAATGCATACAGGAATAAAATTCCATGACACTGGACCAAAACCAACTTGGATGTTGTAAGCAGAATAATTTCTAGAACTCACAAAAATCAGGGTGTCATTTGAGCACTGAGCAATCAGGGTGAAGAGCCCTCAGTAATTACTTGGGATCATTTATTGCAGACTCCAAGAGACTATGCCTTAGTAAAATTATCCTTGGAGTGAAAGCTACTCAAAAATCATCCCTAATAATGCTTGAAAACAAGACTCAAAACTTTTCTGCAACTTAACTGCTTGCCAAAATATTATTTAAAGACAAGAGAATCCAGACACTTGATAGCATGACTTTCATTTAACAGTGTAACTATCACAATTTCCAACATAAATCACAAATCACTGGACATGACAAGAGGCAGGAAATGTGACCCAAAACCATGAGAAAAATATATAAAGGAGAATACAAGCAGAAGAGAAAATGAAGGAAAAAGCCCAACCACTTTCACACACATATTACACTTTGATTGTTAGGCCAATCCATGAAGGCATGATACTGTGTTTATTTACTCTCCTATTCCAGATGAGAAAACTGAGTTGAAGATTCAAAAAAAAAAAAAAAAAAAAAAAGAATTGCAAAAAAGACATAATCTCAATAGCATTTAGAGTTAAACCCAGGTCTCCTGAATCTTTAACATTCTTGAGTAGATATAAGCATGAATCATAGTTCAGAAAGGTTCCTGTTGGGAGTGGGCATTTAGACTACTGGCTGTGTTGCCCCTGTCCCACGTAGGTGTGCCTGAGTTTGGTTCCTGGCTCTACCTCCAAACTCCAGCTTCTCACCAAGGTAGACTCTGGGAGGTAGTAGTGACAGCTCAGGTGACTGGGTTCCATATGGGAGACTCAGTTTGGATTCTTAGCTCCTGATTCTGACCACCTGGTTCTGGTTGTAGAGGGCATTTGAAGAGTGAACTAGTATTTGGGAGGTCTGTCTGTCTCTCTTTCTTTCCAGCTGTCTAGTAATTTTTAGAGAGTTCTGTGGATGATAATGTACTACAATAAATCTCGCTAGATCAATCATAAGACAAAAGTACAAGGAAAAGTGTGCAACTATACTAATACACCTGTTTGTGTGTGTGCCTGCGTTTATATACATTGTGATTGGGTTGTGTAGCTTATATCATTTGACAGAATAATTACTTTTATTATCATTAAAAAGTACATTTTATACTGCTGTGCTCAAATCTTCACATAGTTATCATTATGAAACTGACTTTTCTGGTGGAACTGAGACTAAATCCTCTCCAAATGCAAAGGCTGGATGTCCACAGCTGCATTAGGAATGTAACTGAAGAGAAGAGAGCAGCAGGGAGTTGGTTTTCCAAGTAAAAAGCTGCTTTATATGAGGTCATTGCAACTCAGAAGAGGGTTTAAAATGGAGTGTACATAACTTTTGTTACTTAAAATTTCTGAAAGTCAACAGTTTGTCTTGAAAATGTCTGTGTAACTCTTAGAGGAAGAGCGCTGACTAGAAGATATGTGAGGTGCTCTAGGAATGCTAATGACTCCCACCAGCTCCTTAATCTTGGTCATCCTTAGCACTTTGGAGGGTTTTATACTGTGGAAAGGATGCAGATTCGGGGATATCAAAATATTCTCTTTTTATGTTGTATTTTATTTTATTTTTTAAATTTAAAAAAATATTTATTTATTTGAAAGTCAGAGTTACACACAGAGAGAAAGAGAAGCAGAGAGAGAGAGAGGTCTTCCATTTGCTGGTTCACTCCCCAATTGGCCACAATGGCTGAGCTGTGTTGATCCGAAGCCAGGAGCCAGGAGCTTCTTCCAGGTCTCCCACACAGGTGCAGGGGCCCAAGGACTTGGGCCATCTACTACTGCTTTCCCAGGCCATTGCAGAGAGCTAGATCAGAAGTGGAGCAGCCGGGTCTCCAACCGGCGCCCATATGGAATGATGGCACTTCAGGCAGCGGCTTAACTCGCTATGCCTCAGTGTCGGCCCCTATGTTGTACTTTAAAAAGCTTCAGAGCTTATTGCTATTGCTGTATTATGTTACATTCAGAGATCATGAACAGAAATGACTAGACGTGCCCAGGTCCATATAAGATTGAGCACTTTGATGAATATAAATGTTTCCTCATGAATACAATGCAAAAGACATATGTATAAGTTATAATTTAGATAATAATCATATAAGTACACCGAAAAAAAAGATCATTGTAAAAGTCAGGAGTGGGAATAGGAGAGGGAGAAGGAAGGAAGAAGGGTGGGAGCGTGGAGGGGGTAAGGGAGGGTAAGATGGGAAGTATCACTGTGTTCTTAAATCTGTGTATGTGAAATTTGAATACCTTAAATAAAATTTAAAAAATCATATAAATTAATTACTATAGTTTGGATGTTGCTAGTTCCACAAGCATTCTTAAATCAGAGTCTGGGTCCTCGACATGGCCATGTGAGTGGTAGTTGGACCTTTAAGAGGTGGGCCTAATGGGGGAGGGCCATTAGGTCATTGGGAACGCTGCCATCAAAAGAGAGAAAGTTACTTCCCATGGGACTCTTGGAAAAGGGTTGGTATGAAAGCCTGGAGCCTAGCCTCACCCAGTATGCCCGGATCCTGTTTGGTGATGTGATCTCTCACTTTCACTAGCTCTGTACCGAGGTGCACTCTGCCACTATACACCAAGAGACCCTCACTAGAGGCCAAATGCATGGAGCTTCCTGATATTGGACTTTCAGCCTCCAAAACCATAAGCTAAATGAAGCCCTTTTCTTTGCAAATTTAGCCTAACTCAGTCATAAAAAGTGACCAATATATGTGTATAAATGAGATTACACATATGCCTGTATACACATACATGCAATCATGCACTTGCCCTTGTATATGTGTGTGTGTGTGTATGTGTGTATTTGAGAAATACTACTTACAATGTTCTTTCTTAAAGATTCAAAGTGCCTATTAGCATATTAAAAGCTCTACAAAATTGCACAGTAAGTTATCATGCATTGGCAACTGTCTCAGACTTTGAATTCTTGTTTGAAAAATAACTGCTAATATCCTGCAGAACTGCTCTCCCCACAGAACCCAGACTGAGAAACATGGTCAAAGGTGCTTGCTTCAAAGCTTTGGTGCTGAAGTAGGCTTCCTGGACACAAAACCAAGTTTATGGCTTATTTGATATTTAATCTTGCCACAACTCAGTTTCCCAACACTAAGCAGAATAATGAGAGTATCTATCTCAAAGATTTATGTGAGAGTTTAAATTACAAAGTGCACTCAGAACAGTATCTAGCATAGAGTCAATGCTCAATATACATTAGCTGTATTGATGATTGGATAAAATAGATAAAAAGGTGGAGGAAATCATTAAGAACAGTGGGTTGTTAGTACAAGGGAACTTCACAAAAACCCAGAGTGAAAGAGTACATCCTCTTCAATATTCACAGGAATATACATGAGTTATTTTCATTCACTTGTCTCCTTTCATATGTAAATTAAGAGCATGAAATATCCTGATGTGGGGATTCTCCAAGAGACAGGTGAGTCTTTTCCAACAAGTCCATATTTCAATGTTAATAAATCCAGAAAACTTATTAAGTGGAAATAACAATTGACCACAAAGTGTCAACAAATAGGGGAGAGGGAGAGAGAGAGGAAGAGGGAGAGAGAGAGAGAGAAATCTTTTTTTCTTAATATATTTTTTATCTATTTATTTAACAGGTAGAGTTACAGACAGTGAGAGGGAGAGACAGACAGAAATCTCTTCCTTCCGTTGGTTCTTCCCCTAAATGGCCGCCACGGCCGGAGCTACGCCCATCCGAAGCCAGGAGCCAGGTGCTTCCTCCTGGTCTCCCATGCGGGTGCAGGTGCCCAAGCACTTGGGCCATCCTCCACTGCCCTCCTGGGCAACAGCAGAGAGCCGTACTGGAAAAGGAGCAACTGGGACTAGAACCTGGTGCCCATATGGGATTCCGGCGCTGCAGGCGGAGGATTAGCCAAGTGAGCCATGGCGCCGGCCCCTGAGAGAGAAATCTTCCAACTACTGGTTCACTCCCAGATGGCCCATGAAGGAGATTTTCAGCTACTCTGTGACTTTCTTGTCTCACCTTTAAAGGAGAAATGATGCCAACTTGTATATGAACTTATTTTTGAAATAAGTTCAAAAATGCAATGTAAGGCATCCAGCACAAGGATAGCAAGGTGTAAGAACCAAGTGCACATAAATTAACCACTTTTCACCCCAAAGCTAGCAACATGAAGTGATATATTTGTAAACTGTAGCACATTCTGAAACACCTTCTTTAAAAATCATTTTACAATATTTTATTTATTCTTTGTTATTAGATAAGTTAGTTGGAAAAAGAAAATTCCCATTTCTCTGCTTACTATTCACCCAAAAAAAGCCAATTTCTGTTGAACCCTGCCTCTGCCTGTTTGACTCAGATACTCCTTCTTTTGGAATTTTCTGTCTACTCCCAGCCCTTGTTGAGTTGATCATTTCATCCTCTGGACCCCTCTGGGACTTATTTGTACTAGTTACTGGGCTTATCTGGTAGTTGCTCTGTCATTGATATTTTAATGCTGATATAATCCTGGCTGGAGAGACAAGGTGATCAAAGGATCATTTTTCAGCCCGTTGTCTACACCTCTGAACTGAAATAGCCACTGAAACTGTGTTACATGCAGTTCTTCTCTCTGCAAGTGAGGCAAGAATTTTACAGTAACTGCAATATAAAATATCATACTAATGTTCTGTATGTAATCTTGGATTACTGCATGTTTCTGAGAATACCTAGTTTGTCTGGTTTATAGGCCATTAGGGAACACTGATATCAGGGAAAGTGTGAAGAGTGATAGGGTGTCCAGTAGGGCAATGAAACTAAAACAGCCATCACTCATGGGAAGAAATGCATTTTGACTGTCATAATAATTTATCCTAAAATCAGTGAGGGAATGTATCTAGTCCAGGTCTATTCAATTTTATTACATTTTACTCAAATTTTGTTTTTCATACCTGGCATCCTACCTGGTATCTTGATTGCTAGGCAAAATTATTTCACATATTTTCAGAGAATTTTTGAGTACTTAGCAGCTCATAAACTGTCTAACTCTCCCAACCTGCAGACATTTTTGGAAACTTTGCTGAATAAAATAATCCACAAATGCTCTACTTTGGCATTGGTTAACCTACCAAAATACCTAAATGTAATGTTTAAAAATTGTATTGCATAAATAAAAGTCAGATATCTAAAAGCTGTTTCTTAAAATAAGAAATGCTGTGAATCAAGGCCATCATTTTCCAAAATTCATGACGCTGGCATCTAATTTTATCTGTGATTAACACCATGATGGCCCCCAGACATCTCCCACACACATTACTTCAAGTATAAACTTGTTTTTACAATGAATGGTCACTTCATAAACATGATGCATGAAAGATACATTTCCTGTGCTGTTCTCCACAGACAGTTGGGTAGGAAAAGTCTGATTCTTTATACAAAGTCTCCTTGTTGTCGGTACATATGGTCTGTAGTTTCCAGACAGGGTGTCACCCTAAAAGTTGGCAACAAGGGACAGGAAAGTACCAGCTTCTGCTACTGAAGTTAAATGAAGTTCACTACTTGCAGAAGCAACCCAGCTTCTAGACTGGTTTGTATGTGGGCTTCCTGAGGGCGGGATAATAGTACCTCCTCAGGTTCTAGGGGCAAATGTAACTTTAATGAAAGAAAAGACCAGATGCATTTAATTGTAAAGGATCAGCAGGATACAGTGGAGAGAGATGATGAGTGGAAAAATATTAGTTTCTTGAACATAACTCCAGGCTCAATATCAGTGGTGTGATGCTTTTTCAGCTTTATTATTTTAGGAAACATGTGAAAAACAGCCTGTACCTTAACCTGATGACATTTTCCATTAGAATGTCTAACTCCTTTTGTTCTGGCTACTGCAATCTGATGGAATGGCTTCCAGGGTAGATGGCTTCTAATGCAAATGTTTCATTGGAAAGACTATAATGAGTGCTCTGACTTATTGGCAGTTCTTGATAAGTATAGACTAATGCAATAGAATCTTGGCTAATATATTGAAAACCACAGATGTTTAAAGAGTAAAAAGCTTTAAGAGCATTTCAACTCCTTTCTTTTACTGATCTGGAAACTGAGAACTAGAAGGTGATGTGACTTCCCAAAGCTCTGGATTTGTCGAGTTCATCTTGGTTGAGACAGCTTCCCTACAATTAGATTACTCCAGAGTAAATGGAAGTAATCAACAATCCTCCCACATTTTATTTTTCTAGTTTCTCTGGGAAAAAAAAATGGCATTTTGGAACATGCAAATCAGAGACTCCTTGTCCCTTCAAACAGAATGCCATCAAAAGGGGCACAATTTGAGTGAGCAGAAATTTGCCCTGTGATTAGAGAAATATGAACTCAAATTTAGCTGGGTGACATTGGGCAATTTATTTATCCATCCAAATTTTATCTAAACAATTACTTACCCAAAATTCCAATTTCTACCTTTAAAATAGGGATATTAATACCACATTAATTCTATTTAACCCATGGTGTTAGAATGATGATTTAATAAGTATATAACAGGTACTCATTCAATTTAATTATTATGAAAATATGATTCTTTGTTCCCCTTTTGTTGGAATTTCCTATAAATCTAAATGGGAAACTGGAGTCTGTCCTTATTTTGGAGTCTAGACCCCAAGGCCCTCACCATTACATGGGAGATTGTCATAAATGCATATTCCTAGGCTCCATCCTAAACCTTCTGAATCAGACAAACTGGGAATGGAGCCCAGAAATCTGTGTTTTATAAACCCCCCTGTGGGACTCTGATGCTTCCAGTGTTTGGGAGTCATTGTATATAGATGGTGGAGAGGGATATGGGCAGAAGGTGGTGGGATCAGACCAAAGGGCCCTGTTTGAAGACAGTCTAATTCCTGTAAACAGAATAGGCATTAAAAAGCCAGTTGTGAGACAAAGCATCAGACCCAAGGGGCAGAGGTAGGGTTGGGGTGAGGCCAAAGTAGAGAGCAATATTTTCAGACAGGAGATATTCCATTTGTGAGGCATCTTGACATAGGGTGGAGAGTTTCCTAACAACAAGTGGGGAAAAAGATAGTATGGACTCTGGGCCCAGAAACTGCACAATCCCAACTCACCTTACATCTATTCATTCTAACAAATCCTTTAAAAATTATATTTACTTATTTGAGAGAGAGCGAGCGAGAGAGAGAGAGCGATCTTCCATCTGCTGGTTCGCTCCCTGTATGCCATCACAGCAGAGCTGAGCAGGTCTGGAGCCAGGAGCAGAAACTCCATCTGGGTCTCCTATGCGGGTTGCAGGGGCCAAAGCACTTGAGCTATCACCTGCTGCCTCCCATAGTACACATTAGCAGGAAACTGGAATTGGAAGCATAGCTGGGACTCCAACCCAGGCACTCTGATATGGGTTGTGGATGTTCCAGGTAGTGTCTTAACCACTTCAATTCTATTAAATTGTAACTTACCTTCAACAGAGTCCATGTGAGTAGTTGTTTTGTTTAATCATAGATCCTGGCACTCTAATGGTTAATGGAGATATGAGATGCTTTTGTGATTTAGAAATCTAACCCTTAGTAATTTCCTTCTAATTCTCATGATTTCAATAACTTATACTTATATATTTTGAGTCCTCAGTTCAGGGACAGAGGCAAAAACACCACATTTTGGCTGGATTCAGCCTTGACTCTTCGTCAAGGATGTAGCAACTACAGCAATCAGCAGTGGCTAGGTCTGAAGACCATAAAATTATGTATCCAAAGTGCACCCCTGCTAAGGAGACCCATCTCATTACCATGTCAGTTGACATTTGTCATATTTGTTTTCAGAGTTTGGTCACATACTGTGCTCTGTGCACATGCTTAAGTGCTATGGACCACACGGGAAAGACCTGCCCCTCTTTATTCCACATGACACAGCCAGGTTGATCAAATGAATTACACCTGCTTAGATACATAAAATCTTCAGTCTCTTGCAGATGGAATTTAGTTTTAACTCCTTTGTCCTATTCCAAAGACTCCTCTTGGCCTTCCAGTTCTTTCCTCCACTGCTTCTCAGCATAGTCTCTGGATCTTAGTAGTTGAAACTCTATACATTTTCTCCACCCCTCTTTCCTATTTCTATGCTTCACTTTTTTTTTTCGCTCTGTCTAAAGTGTTTGCTACACCAACTAAACTGCAATGTGCTATTGAGGACTGAAAGAGTCCTATTTCTGCCCTCACATTGGCTCATGGTCTAGTGGCAGGAGACAAAGTAACAGACATCCCTATATGATGTGAGAAGGAGGACAGGAACTCGGTCCATCATAACTACTACTACCCCTGTGCCGCCCACATAACTATGCTTACATGGTAGAAACATGGGGTTGAACGGAGCTCTGGGAATGGCAATAATTTTGTCTGAATTTGCCCTTTGTTTGGGAGGTATATGAAAAAGTGGAGTATCTAAGAAAGAAGCATCTCAGAAATTTTCCAATTATATGAATTAGATACAAAGGGGATAGAAGAGACTGAGAAAGCATTTGTGGGCTGACTCAGGAGAACCTCAAATGAGAGGTTCTCAGGCAGGAATAGGAATTCCCAGAAAGCACCCTTGAGGACAGCCTCTCCAGCATTCCTTCTGGTTTGGATTGCCAGGCGTTTGGCACAGCCACTACTGACCATTGCACTCTTCCCTTGAGGGAAACCTACTCCTGACTTCATCTTGCTGGATCCCACAACAAAAGGTCTTTGACTTCCCCATTGCTTCTACCACGTGTGGACAAGCTTGGTTTATCTCAGCACAAGAGCAGCTTAATGTTTTGTGGCTTTATTTGTTACATTGTTGACAAGGTGTAAGAAAATTTATTTTGCTCAGTGGTAATTGTCAAGTTAAAAGTTTTTATTTTCTATGAATATGAGTACTAAGATTCTCAGACTAAAAAAAATTAATAGCACAATGCACATCTAATTTCAAGGAAACAAATTCTTTCCTGTGGTGCTGACATTGTGGCATCACAGTTTAAGTTGCTGCCTGAAATCCTGGCATCCCATATGAATGCTATTTCAATCCCAGCTGCTCCAGTTCCGATCAGGCTCCCTCCTAACATGCCTGGGAAAGCAGCAGAAGATGGCCCAAGTGCTTGGGCCCCACATTCACAGGGGAGATCCAGATGAAGCTCCTGGCTCCTGATTCAGCCTGGCCCAGCACCAGCCATTGCAGTCATTTGGGGAATGAACCAGATGAACCAGCAGATGAAAAATATCCCTCTCTCTCCTCCTCCTCCCTCTCTCTCTCTGTAACTCTGCCTTTCAAACACAAAAGATATATCTTTAAAAATTATTCTTTCCTGCAAGTTCTTTATTATGGGATCAAATTTATTTTCCCTGTGAATCTTCAGATCAAATGCTTATTTGAGGGCATGCTGCCAGGATATGCTTGACTCTGCTAAATCCACCAATAGAGTATACAAAATAGCCAAGGTAAATGATGGTAACATTAATAGGATGGATTGTGCTAATGCAAATTTTAAGTCAGATGGAATTTTGTGGACTTAATGGACTTGGACATTTTATTCTGATAGACCATTGGCAAAGCTGACTTTTAATATATAAGGAGATAGGTTGGAGTTGTGAGATAAGCTGGGTCGGTGATTTTTCAGATGAAAGTGAAGATATCACTTGACCCAGGGAGTGCTGCCCTTGCAATTAGATGGTGAGGGTGATAGTGTATGTATTGTGGCCAGAAGATGGGAGCACTCATATCTCTGGGATTCGCCTCTGCAAGCAGTGTGCCTCATATTCCACTGCCATTTATAGTTTCTGTTGAAGGAAAAAAAATCTATCACTGAGATATTGAAAGGAATGAAGGGAGCAGACATTAATCTCATGCTTCCCATGTACAAGGTAATCGGCATTTATCTGCCTTAATATTTATAAAAATGTGTGGTCTATACAGGGTTGTAGGACTGGCTCCCATTATGCTATAGAATGCTTCTGTGCCTGAGTCTTGAAAGACAAAATCATATGGTACACATGGTATGTTAGCCCCAACTCACACATGTGTGACACATAAGCCTCACAGCTGTTCACTGTGCTCTGGAGGTAGATATTATTATCTTAGATGAGAAAATGGAGGCTCAGGGACTGAGTAGCCTTCCCTGAGCAAGTGAGTGGGGCAAGCAGAATTAGAAATTTGACCTCTTAGATTTCAAACTGGTGACTTACTTCCCCACTTATAAAATTGGAATAGATGTTATTTATGTCATAAGATTGTCATGGGGGACTCAAATAAGATGATTTACCTAAAGAACTTTTGCAAAGTACCCAGTACACTACCTTCCATTCATATTTGGAGTAGCAAGGGTTGTGTGACCTTTTTTTAAGTCTTGGAGAAACTTGAGGATTTTACCCTTGTTCTGTCCTCCCTACAGCATTAACTGAAAAACTTGTTTAAGAATTTACTGTCAAGATAGATGAAAGCCTGTCTATGACTATGTTCTGGACAAGGTGCTTCTACCTCATCATTGAGATGCAGAAATGAGTAATCTGGGTTGATGAGCACTGGGCTAGTCATTTGCCCCTCAGTGGGGAGAAAGATCCTGATTCATTAGGTATGAATGCTTAAGGGACACTCAGTTGTGTCTTCTCTGAGCTGAACTGGTCTGAATGAATTTAGTTGATTGTTGGTGACCACACACATGTCCCAAATATAAAATGACTAGACTAGGAATCATGAGACCCTCACTGTGTCCTTGTTGTGATGGCTTGTTGATTTCCTGTCTTGTCTTGTCTTTTTTCTTTTCTTTTCTTTTTTAAAGATTTATTTATTTATTTGAAAGTTAGAGTTACACAGAGATAGGAGAGGCAGAGAGAGAGAGAGAGTCTTCCATCCTATGGTTCACTCCCCAATTGGCCGGAACGGCCAGAGCTGTGCTGATCCGAAGCCAGGAGCCGGGAGCTTCCTCTGGGTCTCCCATGTGAGTGCAGGGGCCCAAGGACTTACGCCATCTTCTACTGCTTTCCCAGGCCATAGCAGAGAGCTGGATTGGAAGAGGAGCAGCTGGGTCTTGAACTGGCGCCCATATGGGATGCTGGCACTTGGAGGCCAAGGGCGTTAACCTGCTGAGCCACAGCGCCAGCCCCTCCTGTCTTTTCTTAAACCCAAATTTGCTTAGTTCTAGATGAGGCCCACTTGCCTTGTAAGTTTGATAGTTGATCTGATTCTAAGACTGCAGCTTCTAGTAGAAAGTTGCAGGTATTGCATTAGATATCTAAGGTAGATCAGGAGAAAGGAACAGAGAGAATATCTCTGAGGTGAGAAAGAGGGCCCAAGATAAACTAGGAAATTCGCTGATTTCAAGAAGTGGACTCATGCAGGACAGTGGGAATCCTAATGAGGAATTTCTTACCAATGTAGACATTTTGCCCAGCAGCTCTTATAAAAGAGTCACATTTGATAACTTGGCTGGATCCCAATTGCCAAGGTGTCTTTGTTTTGTGGAGTGCATATCTTGATCTCTTTTATTTTGTAATAACAAAATACTCAAGACTGGGAAATTTATTAAAAAAAATGAGGTTTGTTTGGCTTATGATTCTGTTGGCTGGAAGGACAAAATAGTAGGGTTTTTGGCATCTTGGCAAGGGCACGATGTGCCGTAGAAGTAGAAAGGAAGCTGGCCACCTATGGAAGAAGCTAGGAATGTGGGGTGGCTTTGTTGTATAACGACCCACTGCCATGGGAACAAATATAGACACATAAGCTCCAATCAACTCCAGTGAGTTGGGCATTAATTCCTTCTGGAGGTGGTGCCTTCAGGATTTAATCATCTCTCCTTAGGCACCACCTCTGAAGGTTTCTGCCATCCCAATAACATTACAGTGGTGAGAACACTTCAGCATGTACACCTTTGGGGGACAAACCATAGCAGTGATCCCATATCAGAGTGTCTGGTTGCAATTCCTAGCTCTACTTCTGATTCTAGCATTCTAATAATGCACAACCTGGGAAGCAATACGAGAGTGCTCAAGTGCTTACCTACCTGCTACTAGAAGACCTGGATTGAATTCCAAGTTCTTGGCTTTGGCCTGACCCAGCTCTGGTTATTGTGGGCATTTGGGGTTTCAACCAACAGATGAGAGAGAGAGAGGGAGAGGAAGAGAGGGAGAGAAAGGAAGAGTGAGAGAGAGAAAGAGATAATAAATAAATAAATAAATAAATAAAACTTCTAAAAACCCCATAACAGTGTATGAGGGCAAGATAGAAATTATATACAATATTTATTATCCACTAAATCTGTGCCAGAAATTATCTTTGTTGTAATCTGTTATAATTATCCAAATCATAAAGGAAGATACATGGTGTTATTCTCATTTTGCAGGTAAGGAAGCTGTAGCTCAATGTCCATCAATAAGAAAGAAGTGGTAGAATTAATCTTTATGCCAAGATTGCCTCATGCTAAAATCATTGCTTTTCCTGCCACACTATTTTCAAAAGTACAAATGCTATTAACTTTTATTGGAGGTGTGTTTTATTCAAAAGAATTTTATTCATATGTAGATGGCATTTATTGGGCAATTATTAAATACCAGGTATTTGTTTGTAAAATATTATCCCATTTAATGTTCATGACATATCAGGGAGGCATATCTGTGGTCACTTTATATGGATGAGGAAACTGACATAAGAGGCTGTTTTACCTGCACAAGACCATTCACACAAAGTCACACAGCAGTGGTAGAGCCGTATATGTGAAAACATTTGGCAATCCTGCTGCAACTGAAGAATAAATTTCTCTAAGGCAGGAACCAGTTCTCAATATCTGAATATTGCCCTGGGACATTCAAGATAATGAGCACTCTGTGAAGTAAAGACTGTAATAGAACATGCCTACTAGTACAGGGTGGATTGACTAAATTATCTATGTCCAGATAATAGACTATGATTCATGCAATCTTAAATACATGAAAATTAGCTTTCTATACTTCTACAGAGCTAATATCAGGACATATTACTAATTAAAATTTTGTTAAAAAGCAAGTTATACAAGAATGTGAATAGAATACTAGCTCTTTTAAAACAAAGTGTGGATATATACCCATATCTTTAGTTGTGTATCTGTATCATTTATTCATGATTTAATCCTCTATATTTATTAGATTTTGTTTTAATACATATTTAAAACTTAATCAACATATTATTATATCAACACATTATCATGTGACTGAGAGAGAGAACAAGAGGGTGGGGATAGCGATGGAAATTTGACTTTAAAATGGAATTTTCCTTGTTTTATTATTTTGGCTTTGAAACTGTGCTTATATTTCACACAGTCTAAAAAAATTATATCTCTAAAATATCCCTAAAATAATAATTTAAAAAACCTTTCAACAAGTGAAGCAGACACTATTTCAAGAAAATGGCAAAGAAAAAGGGAGGTTCATTTCAATTGGCTTTAAGCCACAGTATTTTGACTGTACATTCTAATGAAAACAAACCAACCAACCACAAGGAAATATTAAAATATGCTCAGTAGGTTTGTTATTGCTGGAAATGTTGTTGTTATTGTTTTGAAACCGTTAAATATATTTGTATACATAAAAATGTAAAGATTTATGTTAATGTTTTCATGAACTAAGATCTTTTCATAGGAAAGGAAAAGAGATATAAAAACCAAGGAAGTACAATTCTGGAATCTTTCATTTAAGTTGGTGAAAATACCAGCAATAACTTAGGAAAGATGTTTATTTTTTCTAAAAGTAATACATACTTTCACACTTGTTCTCCTGAAAATGAACAACACTACTAAACAATTAATATTCTTGGTGCCAGGTGGTAGCTTTCTTAAAAAATATATTTCTCATTTAAAGGAACCAATTCTCATTGGAAAACTGCTGATTTCAGGACTAGAACAAGAGATGTAGAGAAGATGAATTTGGAACAAATTATAGTGCCTGAAACTGGATAGTGTTAAAAGGACACAAGAGCATTCTTCTTGTGCATATTTGGGAAAACTCAAGCATTAAAAAAAAGTAATTACAATGGACTGAATATTATTGTTTGAATTAATAAGACATTTAAAAATCAATGAAGTTATGATGATATTTAAAATATAAACTCAAGGTTAACTGTTGGAGTTTGCCAGATTATCAACCACTTTTTGTTTTGAAATTCCTAGTGAAGTAGTAGATTTGGGCCATGGCTATTAATGGCTGCTCTGCCCATTAGGTGAAGAATTATTGGGGAGGAGTTTATAGTGGACGGATGAGATTAATAATACCTGAAACCAGTCATCATGCTAAGCATTACTGAAAGTGAGATCACTGGGGCCAGCGCTGTGGCATAGCAGGTAAAGCTGCCGCCTGCAGTGCCAGCATCCCATATAGGCACTGGTTCAAGTCCCAGCTACACCACTTCACATACAGCTCTCTGCTATGGCCTGGGAAAGCAGCAGAAGATGACCCAAGTCCTTGGGCCACTGCACCCGTGAGGGAGACCTGGAAGAAGCTCGTGGCTCCTGGCTTAGGATCAGTGAAGGTCTGGCCATTGCAGCCATCTGGAAGTGAACCAGTGGAATGGAAGACCTCTCTCTCTCTGCCTCTCCTTCTCTCTCTGTGTAACTCTTTCAAATAAAATAAAATCTTTTTTTAAAAAAGAAAGTGTGGTCATGAGCTTTGTATTCTTTGTGATGTGATAGAATGGGAGATGTATAACATCAACCCCCCTAAAAGTTTCTGAATCATTAACTGTGAACTTATAGGAAATAAGGAAAATAAAGGAGCATTTTAAAAGACACCATGAAGGTCATGGTTAATCAAATCCAGAGTGTGATAAATTATAAGGTCCAGTACCTCCAGCAAATGCATGGCATGAGAAAGGAGGAGAGAGTGTGGTAGATGATAGGAAATTTAAGAGACATGCCAGCGAAAAGTAGCAGCATTTGATTCTTACTTGTTTTTTGATTTAAACATATTGCTTATAATAATACCCCTTTTAGATAATAGGAGCACATTTAATACAGTCTACGCATTAGGTATTAGTGAATTATTAGTGCTGTATTCATGCTAGCAAATAAACAAGCACTGCCTATATGCATACAAGTAGAGAAGTATCTATAAGTAAAATGATATGGTACTTGAGATTTAAAATTCTCTAAAAAAATAAAACTAGAGCTGGCACAAGGAAAGCTAAAGAATAGCAGCAGGAAGAAAATAGTTATTTGGGGCATGGCTTGGGATGACCGTGTTCCATATTGGAGCGCCTGGATTCCTCTTCTGGATTTGCTTCCAATTCCAGCTTCCTGCTAATGGACACTCAGGAGAGGAAGCAGGTGATGGTTCAAGTACTTGGATCTCTGCCACCTATGTGGGAAATCTGGGTTGAATTTCAGGCTCCTGACTTCAGCCTGGCCCAGCTCCAGCTCTTTTGGGCAGTTGGGGAGTGAACTGGCAAATGCAAGATCTCTCTCTCTCCCTCTCTCTCTCTGCCTTTCAAATATACAGAACTAATTAAATATTTTTTAAAAAAGAAAACAGTTATTGGCACTGGGTGAGGAGGCATACAAATTCGTTGGACTGAACTTCCTACTTTGTGAGTGATTTTTTTCCATAATGGAAAATTTAGAAAGTGAAATGCCAATATTAAAATAATAAAAAGGGTTGATTGCTGTGGCCTGTTCCAAACACTTGCAACCTCTCCTGGAGGGTCAGTGCTGTGCTAGGGCCTCCTTGCAGGCCATCAGCATCCCTAAAGGATCTGGACACTGTCTACACACTAGTCTGTGACCTCTGAGACTAGAAATCACAAGCAGATGAGACAATCTGAAACGTGGCTTGGTCCAAACTGAAACCAATGCATCTCAGATTTCGTAGCATAAAAACTTATAAAATCAACTGAATTATATTTGTTAAGTTCTTGTTTTACATGATACTCTCATGCAATTCTTAAAATATAAGGCTACTTGCTTTTGAAATTGTTCTGTTGTTGTATTACTCTATCTTAGATAATTTAATTCCATTTAGTTTAACAAACCTTAAAAAGTTCCTACTAGTCAAGATATGGATGCAAGGGTGGATATTAAAATCAAAAGATATGGATGCATTTGTGGATATTAAAATAAAAAATTCAAGCCAAAACAAAAAATCCTGTGCTTGTACTCTTGTAATCCTTGGTCCTCAATTGGTGGCCTGAGTTCTGCTTCCATTTACAAGCCCTTGTCTTATCTGCTGTGCAGGGCATGACACTCTCTGCAATAGGCAGATGTTTTCTGGGCCATTAAATTAATGTAACAGTCTACACTATTACTGTAATTTCAAAATATAAAGATTCTCATGCAGGAGTTGTGTTCTTGTTCTGTGTATATCTGTGTATGAATATTTTTTTAACTTTTATTTAATGAATATAAATTTCCAAAGTACAGCTTATGGGTTACAATGGCTTCCCCCCCATAATGTCCCTCCCACCCACAACCCTCCCCTTTCCCACTCCCTCTCCCCTTCCATTCACATCAAGATTCATTTTTGATTCTCTTTATATACAGGAGATCAGTTTAGCATACATTAAGTAAAGATTTCAACAGTTTGCTCCCACACAGAAACACAAAGTGAAAAATACTGTTTGAGTACTAGTTATAGCATTAATCTCAATGTACAGCACACTAAGGACAGAGATCCTACATGAGGAGTAAGACTTCCATTAGTATTTGGTAAATTGCCATAATGTGTTTTCCAATTCTACCCTCATATATCCCCTCGTTGGATAAATAATTTACATACCTGCTGTGCTCTACTCACTGTCCTCAGTACAGCAGTTAAAGAAGTAGATTGAGGGGCTGGCACTGTGGCATAGTAGGTAAAGCCTCAGCTTGCAGCACCGGCATCCCACATGGGTGTCGGTTGAGTCCTGACTGCTCCACTTCTGACCCAACTCCCTGCTAATGGCCTGGGAAGATAGTGGAAGATGGCCCAAGTCCTTGGGTCCCTGCACCCACCAGGGAGACCTGTACGATGCTCCTGGTTCCTGGCTATGAATCTGTGGGCAGCTGCAGACAGTTGCCTTTTTGTTTACGTTTAGGCATGTGGATGGAGACATCACTGCATGGACAAAAGGCTAAGGGATTTCCAGGAAGAGGCAGGAAAAACCTTATCTCACTGTTGCACTTCTTACAAGAGACCAATCAAAGCTTGAAACCTGCATTTATCCCTTGGGTGTTTTATTGTGCCCTTGTAATCAATGATTGATAACATTTTATGATCTGTCAAGTAGAAGAACCTTGTTGAGGGGGGAACTCTTTGTAACCCCAAAAATTCTTTTACATATGTAAGTCTTTTGTGTGCCTTCTTGTATACAACTGGTCATGTTTAAATACTGCTGGATTTGTTGAATAAACGAGCCTTGATCAGGATTTGTCTTCACTCTATTCTTTCATCCTTGTCCCCATTCCCACTCTCTGTTTCAGGAAACTTGGTTCTTTGTGCTGCAGGCCGGCACAGAATCTACACAGGTCTGACCATTGCAGAGCTTTGGAGAGTGAATTAGTGGATGGAAGACTTCTCTCAGTCTCTGCCTCTCTTTGTAATTCTGCCTCTCAGATAAATAAATAAATCCTTAAAAAAAAAGTGGTCTTGAAAGACAAGGTCCTTGCTTTCATGAGGTTTGTGTTCAAATATTTGAAAATTAAATCAATATGTAAACAATTTTTTCAAATAAATGATAACTAGAAGAGGATGTAAGAGGGGTAAGTGGTATTAGAACAGCTAGAGATGAAATTTGAGTCCAGGGTAAGATGGAGGCAGCCATGTGAGTGGAGAGGGAGAGAGGGTCCCACCCAGAAGGCACAGGAAGTACAAAGACTAAGAAGTTTTGTTTAGGATATCCTGGAGGAAAACAAATAAACAAAACCCAAAGCCAGCCAGAACTCTGGAAGCACACTGGACTGGGAGGTGAGAGGTTGGAGAAAATTATGGCCCATCTGGGAGAGGGATTATGCATCTTGGTTTGCTGGTATGGTCGGATTTTAGTTAATGCCTGCTATCTGTTGTTGGCTTATAGGGCCCCTTTTATCTCACAAGTGTCCCAGAGCAGAATATAAACAATATGGTCACCCTTCTTAGATGTTAAGTTATATTCCAAATGTAATGGGAGGCATAGGGGATTTTAAGCTAGAGAAAGACAAGATTTACCTTTTGTTTACATGCAACCTATCAAGTGTTTTTTTCCCCTGTTTATAACAATAACACAGATAACAGCTACTCTTGGTTTATTGGGTTGGTAGAGGTGATTTCCCAAGTCTCCACCTCATTTTTTCCACTTGACCACATAACCACAAAAGACAAGTAAATGAGGACTGTATACAAATATACATCAATCTACTACCTTCTATCTCAGGACAATGGAAAAATATGGAAATTTGTAAGATATTGTAAACTTCCTTAGAATAAGTGCTTCTCCTTATTTCTGTACATCTATAGAATTAAATCAAGAGCTCATTCATCTTCAGAGAAGATGCAGTTTCCAGAACGTAATGATACACTCCTGTGAGCATTAGAGTTAGGAGGAAGACAGCCTACATTCTTGGAACAATTTACCTGAATGTGCTAGATCTCGATTTTATCAGCTACAGGAAGGGCATGTAGAGTTTCCTTTCATTTCTGCCAGTTTAAACATAGGCATGTCAGAAATGACTTGCAGATAAGAGCTAAAATAATGAGGGGAGGAGAGTGAAAGAACAGGGGATGGAGAAAGAAGGATAAGTAGTAAAAGGAGGAGGATGGGGAAGGAGAGAGACAGGTGAGGAGGGAGGGGAAAGAAAAGAGAGAGAGAAAGGAGGGAAAAGAAAAGAGAGAGGGACAGAAAGAGGGAGGGAAGGGAGGGGGCCGGGAGGGATGCTGGAAGGGGATAGGGAAAGAAAGGAGAGAGGAAGAGGAGAGGATGGGAAGGGAGGCACCTGGAAAGGGACTTCAGATTGAAGCTAAGGAGATGGACCAATCAGAGTTTTCAGTTGTAAGCAACAGAAATCCGCTTGGCTAATTGAAGCAGAAATACAATTCATCCCTAAATGGGCCTGGTAACTGGCTTGGAGGCTTTAGCCAGGAACTGAGCAAAACTGTGCCTTGCCCAGTAGGTTTTGGTTACACGGTGATGCCACCTCCTCTAGGCCCAGCTCCTAAGATTAGTTCTGTTGACACTTATCATGTTGGACATGGACTGTACATCTTGCCACCCTGGGGTGATGGAGAGATCTTTGCATCATTAGCTTCTAAATCAACAGCCCCCAGAAGGCATCTAATCAGCAAAATCCAGACAGGTGCCTGTGCCCTGGCTTCACGGGACATCAAAGATACAATTTTTCTTCTTCTTCTTCTTCTTCTTCTTCTTCTTCTTCTTCTTCTTCTTCTTCTTCTTCTTCTTCTTCTTCTTCTTCTTTTTTTTGACAGGCAGAGTGGACAGTGAGACAGAGAGACAGAGAGAAAGGTCTTCCTTTTCCGTTGGCTCACCCCCCAGTGGCTGCTGCGGCCGGTGCACTGCAGGTGGCCAGGAGCTAGGGGCTTCTCCTGGTCTCCATGTGGGAGCAGGGCCCAAAGACTTGGGCCATCCTCCACCGCACTCCCAGGTCACAGCAGAGAGCTGGACTGGAAGAGGAGCAACTGGGACAGAATCCGGCGCCCCAACTGGGACTAGAACCCTGGGTGCCGGCGCCGCAGGCAAAGGATTAGCCTATTGAGCCACAGCGCCAGCCAGAAACAATTTTTCATGATATTTTGTGGGTAGAGGTCTCTGACTCCCACCAAAACTCATAAGGTGCAGAATTCCTCTAGAATAAAAGGAAGAGTACCCCCGCCCCCTGCCCCAGCTGGACATAGGAAAAGAATGACCCATGTTCTTTATAAGATGAATAGACTGTATGTAGAAGTAAGTGAAATCTGTGGTAAAAATATATGACTAAAAAATACAGTACCATATGATTGAGAATTAGGTGAATGAAGTAACTTGTTTCTTAGTTCTGATAATTCCCAGTATAGTTCAGTCTGGCATCAGAGAGCACAGAGACCACAGATCTCCTTCTTCTTGTCCGTCCACAGCAGCACTGAGGAAGCCAAAGAGCCCTTTATCTCAAGCAGCTTTTCAAAAAGCAAGTCCTAGACCTCCAGTTAGGAGGGGAAAGAGTCCTGGCTTGCTGAAGCTGGCCAACATTTTACTTCAAGTTCTTGTCCTTGGAGAGAAACAGGAAGTGCACTTCCTTATCAGCCAAAGCAGAATGAGTTCTTTTAGCACACCCCACCCCCTGAGACTGAACTTTGCACTGCCCAAATAGGCATGTGGAGCTCATTTGTGCTCTAATTGAATGGATTACAGCAACACAGCTGAAAGATTCGGGTCTCACTTCCTTGATATTCTACAGTCTGCAGTTCATTTTGGCCAAGCCAAAAGGTGACTTGTAGAGGGAAAAATAACCATAACAACAACAGAATTTAAAAAGCAACAAATCCAGAGCCACGATCTGACATCTTGGCACAGCAGCAATTCAGTCATTGTGTTCCCACCTCAGAGTAATTTCTCTGGACCAAAAACATTTTTTTTAAAGGCAATTTATAATCATGGAAACCACACAGATCTGTGAGGTCAGGGAGCCACAGAGAGACCACTTCCTTTGTTTTCATTTCTCAGCTCCAAGTATCTTAAGCTGCTTATTGTGCCTGGTTCCAAGATGTACAAATCATCCCGACCGACTGAGTTGTGCAAGAATGTTTCAACTGGCATCATGCCCGCTCTATCAATACAAATGGCTTAGCTATATTCTGATAAAGCAAATAATCATATACGTGGCTTTCCTGAAACCTTGTTCGTCTCTGGCCTGACACAGGAAGAGTTGCAAACATGCTGTATTTCAGCATTACCCAAAATTTGAATTTTGCAAAAGCTGGTTCACTCATGTTGATACCTGGGAGCCCCTTCACGTAAAGGACAGAACAGCGTCTGAATTTGGAACAGTTAAGTGCTTTATCATTGCACCTGCCTTCCCTTCCTTTCCAACAGCAGTTAAGGCAGTGCCCTTGGGTGAGCCTTTCCCTACCTTCAGCACAGAAGTTCTCACCCAGACACAAATGTGAACCTCTTCTGTGTGAAACTGAGCACCAATGCCTGAAAACCTTAATAGAATCTCTGGACATGCACATGAACAGTGACCGGGAGTCAGGCTGTCTGTTCACTCTTACCAAAGAACCGTATTTGTAAATTACCTGATACAGCCTTCACGAAGGTCAGTGTTTGCAGAATACTGGCTCATGTGAGCAGTATAATAAAGGTGTAACATGGATAGGTTGATTTCTCTGTTAGGTTTTGTTTGTTTTCCCCAAGACCAGCTTGTACGATTAAGAATTCCCTTTGGAACTTGGAGATTAATCTTTACAGGAAATGGAGAACAGAACGTCCAAGCAGAAAGATTTCACATTTGAATTGTCTGGATTGTCTTTGTAGATTAAAGATTGAAACTTTGGGATGAGTTCTCAACTAAAATTCTTTTTTTCTGTGTATGAGATATTAGGCTAAGTTTAAGGATAAAAAAACTTGGTGTATTTTCCTTCATTTCCTGTTTATTAGTTTTGTTTCTTGATTTAGAATTTCAGGAAATTGCTACCTATTTGGGAATGACTACCTTGACAAATTCAAGGAAATCATTTGTCTGGCTAAAGGCAAAGGAATTCAATGTGAGGCAAGTTGAGGGCTGTTGTTTTATGCTCAGAAACATGCTGTGTTATTTAGGGTAAATCAGCGAAATTTGAATGAATAGCATTGTATTCTGGACAACTGTGGATATGACACATGGGAATGAGTTAGTAGAGCAAGAAAGGGAGAGGGAGGGAGAGCGTGGATATAAGGAGGGAGAGAGAAAGAGGGAGAGGTAGAGAGGAAGAGAGAGGGAAAGAGGGAGAGGGAGAGAGGGAGAGGGAGAGAGGGAGAGAGGGAGAGGGAGAGAGGGAGAGGGAGAGAGGGAGAGAGAGGAGAAAGAGGGAGAGAGGGAGAGGGAGAGAGGGAGAGAGAGAGGGAGAGAGAAAGAGGGAGAGAGGGAAAGGGAGAGAGAGGGGGAGAGAGAGGGAGAGAGGGATGTTTCAGCACTGTAACTTGTGTTACATTCTATTTTAGAGATGCCTTCAGCCTTGGAAATCCCCCTGGGACCAAAGAGACTGCCTAAAGGGAAGATTTCATTGTTCAACATGGACCAAGCCAAATCTTAAGGTAGAAAGGTTTTCTATTTGATCTCTGTTTCACATAGAAATCTGACCTTAGCTTTTCTTTGCTTTAACACAGCTCGGGTGTTTCGGTGACTGTTTAGGTGACAGGCAGAGAAATTTATTTCTTGGGATAAAAAATTGGAAGTCAAGCAGGACAAGAAGCAGCATCCTTTGAGTCTGAGACTTTTGCTAAAGGGATCTTCAAATTTCCCAAGAGGACTAGCCCTTCTAGTGAGGACAGAAGACCAGGAATGGATTTGTGTCCGAAGCTTAAACTAGTATGTGATTGCCTGGAATACTTTATTTTATTATAATTTGTTTCTCTCAGTTTTGTTTAGGTATAATTGTCAAATAAAAATTGTACACCTACAGTATGCAAAGTATGTATACATAATTACAGCATGTATACACTGTGAAATGATTACATAGAGATATTTATTCATCACCTTACATACTTAACATTTTCTGTTTGGTGAGAACAATTAAGTTCTACCCTCAGCAAGTTGCAAATACACAAAACATTATGTTAACTATGATCACCATGCCATACACAAGACCTCCAGAATTTGTTCTTCCTGTTTACCTGAAATTTTATACTTATTGACCAACATCTCCCACCCAGCACGCTGCCACTGGCAACCACTAGTCTATTCTCTACTTCTATGACTTCTACTTTTTTAGAGTTGCATTTAAGCAAGATTATGCTATATTTGTCTTTCCGGTTCTGACCTATTTCGCTTAGTGTAATGTTCTCTAGGTTGCCTGAAATGTACTCTAGACTGGAATTCAGAGCACAAAGGTTACTATGAAAGGTCAACAGAAATTGGGTTCTTGCCTAAGGCTTATCTTTAACAGGTAACTAACTAACCCATATGACAATATGCACAGTCTTGTTTCTTAAATGCACCATTGCCATCTTCTAGGAGCTCGTGTTGCAACTATTAGCAGCAGAGTTGTATAGGCAGGATTGCTGATCCAGTGGAGAGGCACCAAGAATTTTTCTTACTGTGGATCTGTAAGTACAGAGACATATCCAGAATGGAAACACACTGCCCAAATAGGCGATGACCCACACACACCAGAGTCCAGTAGACAAACGTTGACTGCTCAAGGGAAGCTGTCTCAATCAGAGAATCACATACATTGGGGAAAGGGTGACTTCTTTTATTCCTCAGTGAATAAAATCAGTTAAGGGATTTGTTCTGTACCACACTGAAAGCAAATTTTCCATTGAGATGTGTGATGCTGCTCACTGGTTTTTGTTCAAGCTCTGTGAATCTCAAGAACATTTGGGGTTCTTTCATCTGCTACTGCATGGTGTCAACCAGAGCCTTCAAAATAGAGGACCTTTGGCAAAAACTGAGAAGCAGCTGTCCCTAAAAATCCTGCAAAGCATTCAAGAGAAGCTCCTACTGAGACCTTTTGGGGAATGTCCAAACAAAGCTATTAATCTTATCAATCAGGTCAATGTTGACTTGAGTGATGTGCACATAAGATCTGTTTCTTAACATCTGGAGCAGCACTGTGCAATTCTTTGTTCTTTATCTATACATTCTTCATGCTTTTTCAGAAATGTCCTTCTAGTTAATTTTAAGCCTTCTATTCAGCTTATTTTCTCTCTAAAGGTGTTTGTAACCAGTCATGTCCTAAAAACAGTAATCTCTAAGCTATTTGCTCCCAATTACCTAAAGCCTGCCTTTTAAGGACAAGCCAATGCATATTTACTGTGTTATGATAAATGAAAATTTATTGTCGTGGAATACATAAATTCTCACTAGGATTTACTGCTTTGGAACACTTCCCAAGACTAATAAAAAGTCACTGGGCAGGGTCAGCCCTGTGGCATAGCAGCCGGCATCCCATATGTGTGCCGGTTTCAGTCCCAGCCGCTCCACTTCCCATCAAGCTCTCTGCTAATGTGCCTTGGAAAACAGTGAAAGATGGTCTAAATACTTGGGCCCCTGCACCCACGAAGGAGACCTTGAAGAAGCTTCTGGCTTCTGGCTTCAGACTGGCCCAGCTCTGGCTATTGTGGCTATTAAGGGAATGAACCAGCAGATGGAAGATTTCTCTCTGTCTCTCTCCCTCTCTTACTCTGTAACTCTGACTTTCAAATAAATAATTAAATCTTAAAAAAAAGAGTGACTTGTGATCAAAAAAAAAAAAAAGTCATTGGGCCTAGGCCACTTATGTCCCACCCTGAATAAATTTATACTAACCTTCTCACAGAACCTGTTTATTTTCATATACACAACTGTTCTATATGTTTGTTTTCATCGAATCATCCAATTTTAAAGATGTTAAGCTAACAATTTTAAAATTGGGAAATTTTACCTAAAACTTAGCTTCTGTCTTCCATTGAAAAATTGGAAGACAGGGAAACAATGAACTGACCTATTTCCATGATGTAACAATGTGCTAGGTTGAAAAGCAGCTATCCCTATTAGACAGGATGTGGGTTTTCTAGGACACCACAGATTTGATCACTCCCTTTGCTCTCAAAATTGAGGCTAACAGTTGCCAATCATCACCATCATACCAGCACATCTAGCTGCTGCTCTTGTTTTCCTTTTGGCATTGGAAATATTTCTCTGTTGCTCATGGTTCATCAATTGTGGGGTAACAAATGCCACATTGTGCCAACATGGCCACACATCACAAGATAAATGGAGAGTATATTTCTTCAGGGAAATGCAAACTAGCTCTACATATTCAAAAGACAAACTCTCTGCTTGCTTCTCTCATATTTCTGTCTGGTCCCTGAAGGCATTTGATTTTTTTAAAATCCTAAGGCAGGGTTTATCATAGGTTGTATTTTATCCTTAAATGCCCAGAACACCTTAGAATGACTGCAATCAGATAAGTTGTCAGAGGGGTGTAGAATATCCTCGTAGGAAGGAGAGTCTTACCCAGACCTCAGGGATTTTGAATGGGTTTTGAGTTTCTTCTGACTATCCTTAGTCCCATGGATCCCAAATTACAGAAACATGCATTATGTGTTAATAGACTGGAGATTTCTGAGTCCAAACAGCTCAGGTCCCAAACAGAGAGATTTTTGACTCATACTTGGGAATTAAACTTACATTTCCCTAACTCAATAACTTTGATCTTGGGTATTTTAGTATTTGTTTCAGACACTAGATTTAAGAGGGAAGAAATTGGAATAATGACAGAGGATTTTCCACTTCCATATCAACAATGATTTGGAGTTGGCTATTTTGGTAGGAGCCAGTTTGGTCAAAGTAACTTCTTCCCTTTGAACACCTCTCAAGGTAGACATGTTTGAACTTCAATTTTTTCAATCTTGCATTATTTTTTTCTAGGAAAATCATTTCCTTGTCTTATGCTGTTGTCCAAAAGCTTGAACTGTTTTTTGCCATGTAGAAATTAGTCAGTATATATTATAATTTTACAGCCTAGAATATAAATAATTCTCTTATAAACTTCTCCATGAAAAATAGCAGAATGAGGTTTAAATTAAGGTTTATATTGGCTCCGCCCATCAGACAAATAGACATGGGGAGGTTGAAGGGACCTTGAATAACAAAAGACAGAGATATGAATATCTGCATTCTTATTTTTTAAAATTGTGGTGAGTTAACTATGAGCCATGAACAAACAATATGTATGTGTATGTGTGTAAGAGAGAGAGAGAGAGAAGATATATGTGACTTCATTCATTATGTGAAGATGGATGCTGTGGAAGTGACACTGTTGGTGAAGTTCTTAAAAGTCCACTTTAACTAGTGTATTTGTATTATTGCTGTTTATCCCTGAAATGCTTGCCCAATCACTGAGTTCTGTGCAGTGAGTCGCACGTTTAGTGAGACTTTCATTACATGGCTCTCAGCCAGACTGGCAGATAGAACAGTTCCAGGTCTCTGCTGTGGAGGTGCAGGAGCTACCTTCCTCAAGTTAGGTGTTCTGCTGCTCAGCCGTTTTCCTGGGAGCGGCTGCATCTTATCCATTCCTTCCACATGCCCCAGAGAGTTCATCTTGCTGATTTTCACACAAGTGCCTTAGACGGTAGACATGTTCCTTCAGTGGTATCTGTAGGACAGTGTGGAAAGCATCCCATCTTGAAGGACTTAGCTAATGCTGACATGACAATATACACCCAGAAGAAAAAGAGGTGCTGAGAAATGGCACTGTTTTAAGCGACATTTAGGAGACTGGGTTCCTTGAAAACACAGCATGTTTGGGAAAACACCTCCAGGGGACTGTGCATTGATGTCCACGGCATCATTGAGTCCATGGCAGATTCTGTTTTGTGCAGCAGAACCAATCCCTGCTTCCCCTCCACATGCCCTTTCTTCTTGTGTCTGTCAACACTCCATCTCGCCTCACGGGGCATGTCTGTAATTGGACCAACTCCTGGACAAACATGCTCTGAATATGTCCTGAAGACTAAAGGATTACAGGTTGGATCCTGTGAATAAAGCAGCCATTACTGCTGATATGTGATTTTAAAATGCGAAGATTGATTTTTAGGATGGAGATCATTTCACCAAACATTGTCTAGTCAATAGGGAAAGAAAATGAGAACACACACTCTTCTCTACCCAACATAAATCCAAGTTTTGGCTCTGCAGATGTCAGTAAGCACCCAGGGGTTCACAAGGAGGGTACACACGTGCCAAAGGAAGCGTGGGTTTTGGTGTCAATATCGGTGTGTTTGGAAGTCTTTATTGTGTGCTTGGAACCCAGCTTTCACATAAACACTGTAAACACTGAGTGGCTGCACATAGTCGCACCAGCCAGCTTCATCTGTGGGGTGCTCTAGAAACCAGAGTCACGAGGGAGGGGGAAGCGGGTTGTCAGGAGTGAGAGCACGCCAGGGCTCTCCGGGGCCACTTGTCCAGCTTCTGGTCATCCGTGCCAATACTAGTGGGGGCTGTTTGTCCTTCCTGTGTGCTTCCTTGAGTACAAAAACATAGCCAAAAATCAAGGAAAGTTTTCTTCTGAATGGTACAAGTGCTTCTTTGAGACTTGTTATAATAGCTCAAGCAATCCAAGTCCCAAGCCCAGGGTTGGAGCAGAAAAAGGCTTTTTGGAACGATGTGTTCAGGGATGTGTTTTTAATTATGAGACCGACCACCTGCATCTTTTATGCACTCTGGAGAGGAGGCTGGAGCAGGAAGTTCTGGGTTTGAGGGGAAGATGACCTAGGAAGGGAGGGCAAGAGAGGGACACACTTCATAGTAGTATCGTGCTTTATAGCCTGAGAAAAACAGGGCCCGCACAATCTACTGGAGTGTGTGTGTGTGTGTGTGAGTGGGAGGTGTGCATGTGTGTGGGAGTTCTGAGGTATGTCATTAAGAAGAAAGCCATTATAAGAAACACTTTGATTTCAAACAGGAGCATTTCGGGGCTGGCACTGTGACATAGTAGGTTATGCTTCCGCCTGCGGTGCGGCATCCCATATGGTCATCCATTCGTATCCTGGCTGCTCCTCTTTCAATCCAGCTTCTTGCTAACGCACCTGGGAAGCCAGTAGAAGATGGCCCAAGTGCTTGGGTCCCTGCACCCACGTGAGAGACCCGGAAGAATCTCCTGGCTCCTGGCTTCAGATGCACCCAGCTCCAGATGTTGCAGCCATTTGGGGAGTGAACCATCATATGGTAGATATATCTCTGGGTCTCTCCCTCTCTCTGTCTGTAACTATGCCTCTCAGATAAATAAATAAATACTTAAAAAATAAAAAATAGGAATATTTCATTATGGTATGTTAACTGATCATTACATATGTTAAATGTGTTTTTATTTTGAACATATACACATATTCTGTTTTTAAAAACAAGTGTGGTAATTCTCTTAACTTGAAGGGTCTTTAGGGATGGAATTTCACATTTATAATATACCTAAAATACTTAAAGGTAACAGTACTAATCAAAACAGGTTAGGATAGAAGAAAGGTTTATGAAACAAATGTTAATCATTAAAATAAGAGTAATTATTAACATGAATTTTATAATATTTGTATGTAGGAATATAAGCCAGAATTAATTAGTATAATTTTAATAATTTCTATTTTGAACAGAAGAAATTAGAGTAAGAAGTAGACAGATGGTGAGCGGGTTGCCAGGGCCCACGGTCTTCAAGGGTGAGAGTCGGTATCTGTATCTTCACCATCTCCACTCGCACAAAGCAGCACTCAAAAAGGCCAAATGCCTGTGAATAATGGATGAGTCTGAGCAATCCCTGCTCAACCTCTTGACCTTGTAACCACATCCAAGGGAATCTTTCAAACATCCTTCCCTACCTGCTTTCATTTTCAAATTTGCAGGTGCAGCTTCAATGCTTTTACTTCCGAACTTAAAATCAGTGATGCTGCGGAGCATGGAGAGAGAGCACCATCCCTGTGGCTGTGATCAGTAGAAATGTGGGCCGGCAGTTATGGGGACAAACACTGACCAGCGAAGGCTTTTCTCCACTTTAGCTAGTTATGCACATCTGGAAAGTATATAACAAGCATTCAGGATGCAGTTTGTTAATGATAATTGTTCTGAGCCTCTTATTTTAAGTAAATCCAGCCAGTTATGTTTTTCACCTGAAGAAAAATAAACAGGAAAATGTCCTTTATCTGACTCTATCCTTTAGCAACACTACAAATAAGTTAGTCCTTCATTGTATTCATTCATTCACTCATTCATTCCCCAAAGACTTAATGAGCAGCTAGTAAGTACAAAATTCACAAATTAGGCTTTGGAGAATAAAGAAAATTAGAAATAGACATGGCCACTGCTTTCACAGAACTTAATCTGTTAAGTGATTTTGTTGCCAGAATGCAAGCTATAATTTGTGACACTCATTTCTGACCTTTCACCTTATCCTCATATTTTTGATTAGCTTCCTCCATGTGTTTTCCAAAAACTGGAAATGTTTCTATTGGTGTTGACTCCCTTCTCCACTCCCAGTTCCTGGCTGCTGGTCAGCGTGGAGGAGCCAAAGTGTCACAAGATGGGCCGCTGCTGCTGTGTTTTTTGTCCCTGCGGAAGCGGAGGATCTGGGAGCCATACCAAGGAAGCTGGTCTTACAGAAGAAACAGATCTATTTGGAAGTTGTGATGACCAAAGAACAAATCATTCTATCCTTGTTAGGCAGGATCTTAAATGTTTATAAAGTCCAGCATTAACACTGTCAGTACATAGAGAGTCAAGTGCAAAATTCTACTTTTCTTTCCCTTTTTGTTTAAGAACATGCGACTTTCTCTGAATCATAGCTCCAGTTTTTACTTATAGATAAAGCACACTGCTTTCAACAAACAGGACATTAAATGTGCCAAATACGTCCTGAGCTCAATACTACTGCATCATCTGTGATCACTCCTCCATGGGTCATCTTCATGGAGTTCAGCCCCATATGACTTCAGCTGGCATATGGGCAGTTTCATCCTAGAGTCACAGTTGTTGCTATCATACGCCTGAAGCCACCAATGGCCCAGGTTTTCTTTTCTTACTTACACTTAATTTTCAACAGGTCCAGTACATACACAGTACTCAGTGAGAGCTGAGGAATGCACAGTCTTAAATTTTTCTTTACAGGTATGTGATTACATACCTTACATGGCACTGTTGTCATGCAGGCAACTACATCACATTTGTCATTTCATATAAGGATATCACAGTCTTGAGACAGAAAAGGAGCCATCAATTGCACTGTTAATATCCAAAGGGGCTTCAAATGTTCATGGGAAATGGAATTAAAAGATAAGTTTATTTTGTTGCTAAAAATGTGAGAAATCCATGCATACTTGGGGTCTTCAAAAAGTTCAATAAAACTGCATACCATGAAAAAGCTATGCATGAGTTTAAAAAATTGCAGCAAAATAACAATTTTAATTTAATTTAAAATTAAATTTAATTTAATTAAATTTAATTTAATTCCATTTTCCAAAAACCTCTTGATGTATCCTCATATAGTTACTATGGATTCTATAGCATGCTCATTCTAGGATAAATGGGAATGGAATTCATATACAAAATCATTTTATCTAAAATAATTGTGATAAGGCAATTTTGTGTTTGCTCATTTTTATAAAAACAACCAAGTCAATTAAAATTGTCCTCATTATTTAAAATTCACTTTATTTTTTAAAGATTTATTTATTTATTTGAAAGTCAGAGTTACACAGGGAGAGAAGGAGAGGGAGAGAGAAAGAGAGAGAGAGAGAGAGAGAGAGGTTTTCCATCTGATTGTTCACTTCCCAATTGGCTGCAGCGGCCGGAGCTGTGCCAATTCGAAGCCAGGAGCCAGGAGATTCCTCCAGGTCTCCCATGTGGGTGCAGGGGCCCAAGGACTTGGGCCATCTTCTACTGCTTTCCCAGGCCATAGCAGAGAGCTGGATCAGAGGTGAGCAGCCAGGACTCGAACTGGCACCCATATGGGATGCCGACACTGCAGGCGGAGGCTTTACCTGCTACGCCAGGTCATCAGCCCCATCTTACGGGTTTTTGAGATTCCTTGTGACATTAGATTGTTCTTCATGCTCTGACCAAGCTAATATTTTGGAAAAGATAATATTTCATGTCTGAAAGTGAAACTTTTCTTTCTTGAGTCAATTAGATGACTGAGACCCAGCTGAGCTGTTGTATTCAGACAGTCAGTAGTCTCCTAAAGATTGAATTGAGTAAGACTGAGGATTTGACTTCTCTACATTAGATTTAAACATATGTACTGTGACTCAGATGTTCAGAAAATTACTGCTCTTTGGCTTTCCCATAATGAAACCAACTTACATGTCCCTGTTTCTGCTCTGAAATGACAACCAGTATTGACACTTGTGAGTAACTCAGGTCTCTGTTTACAATACATCTTTTGGGTAATTGTTCAGTCGATTCAGGATTTCACCTAATCAGTTAAAGTTCAAACTCCCGAGTAGAGCTATTCCCCTCACAGTAGCTCAGCCTTCCTACTCCCCAAGGTGGTTCCTGAGTGAGAAGAGCAGATTAACAGGAGCAGGGCAGAGGGAAGGGGTGTCTGCTGTCTTCTTCCACCCTCTCTGGCCCGTGCTGAGCTCTCACAATGTGCTGTAGCTCTGGGTCCTGACCTCTCCAGGGCATTTGTGGATGATTGCACCATCAGTTCATTAACTCCACATCCAGTGGAGAGGAGAGGTGCAGAGCAATATGAGTAATTTGGGGGAAAGAAAGAATATAAAGCTAACATTCTATCTTAGCACAACTCATTTGGGTTTAGTTTTCCCTACACACACACACACACACACACACTGACTATTTTACACAAAGTAGATGACTTCTATATTAAGGAAATGATAGAAATGTGACCCTATTATTATCACCACACAAATACCAGTATTTCCTTCTACGAATAAATGCAAAGACATATTTTTCTCCTAACCAAAAGATTTGTAAAACATTTTAAAATGGTTTATAATTTATATTTACATTTCATGAAAATGCATAGAAAACTCCATTAATTTATTCTCTCAATATTTATTGAGAATCTATGTCCCAGTCACTTAGGGAAACTGTGACAAATTAGATCCCATCCTTACAGAGTTTGCTATGTATTGACATAAAACAGTTGTTTCAAAAGCTATTAAAATAAAATATAGGGGCCGGTGCTGTGGCAAAGCGGGTAAAGCTGCCGCCTGCAGTGCCAGCATCCCATATGGGCACAGGTTAGAGTCCCAGCTGCTCCACTTCCAATCGAGCTCTCTGCTATGGCCTGGGAAAGCAGTAGAAGTCCTTGGGCCCCTGCACGCGCATGAGAGACCTGGAGGAAACTCCTGGTTTCTGGCTTTGGATTGGCACAGCTCTAGCCATTGCAGTCAACTGGGTAGTGAACCAGCCAATGGAAGACCTCTCGGTCTCTCTGCCTCTCCTTCTCTCCCTGTGTAACTCTGACTTTCAAATAAATAAATAAATCTTTTTTAAAATAAACAAGAATAAAACATAATGACTACATTGGTAGGGAGTACTGAGCAAGGGAGTAGGATTTAGTTTGAATCCAGTAGAACATGTGGGAGTAAATCTCTCTGTGCAACAGAGAACAGCACACGAGTGGCCTTGAGACTAGAAAACTCCTGCTCTATGACAAACCAACTGAGGCTCGCCCAGCTAGTGGGTAGTTGTGGCTCAAAATTATCTTGCAGAGGGGCCCACATTGGATATTGTTTGGAGTTTATCCCAGTGGGAAGTCAGTTGCTTGGTTTTTAAGTTAGAAGTTTGAGACCGGCGCCGTGGCTCAATAGGCTAATTCTCTGCCTGCGGCGCCAGCACACCAGGATCTAGTCCTGGTTGGGGCGCCTGATTCTGTCCCAGTTGCCCCTCTTCCAGGCCAGCTGTCTGCTGTGGCCCGGGAGGGCAGTGGAGGATGGCCCAAGTCCTTGGGCCCTGCACCTGCATGGGAGACCAGGAAAAGCACCTGGCTCCTGTCCAAATAAATAATTAAAAAAGAAGTTTGTTAAAACAATAAAACTGGCTAGAGAATGTCTTACATTGTTGGGGGCCCTTAGTGAACATAGTATATCATCAATTCAGGTGACAGCTGATAACACAATGGGTTAACATGCCACCCACAGTGCCAGCATTTCATATGAGTGCCAGTTTGAATCCCAGCTGCTCCACTTATGAGCCAGCTCCCTGCTAATAGCCTGGGAAAGCAGAAGATGGCCCAAGTGCTTGGGCCCCTGCACCCTTGTGGGAGACCCGGATAAAGCTCTGACTCCTGGCTTCAGCCTGGCCTAGCCCTGGCCATTTTAGCCATTTGAGGAGTGAACCAATAGAGGGAAGATCTCTCTGTCTCCCCTCCCCCTCTCTCTTTTTGTCTCTCTCTCTCTGTCTCTGTAACTCTGCCTTTCAAATAAATAACATAAATCTAAAAAAAAAAACCAGATAGTTTTAGGAGAGATTAAGAAATAGCATCAGTAAGACCCGATGATGGATTTGATGTATTGAACATGGGACTGATGGAGATTGAGGAGTCAGTGATGATGTCCCCATTAAATGATGTAGGTCAAGCAAGAGGAGGAAGTGCATGGCATGCAGAAGAGTTCTGTTCTGAGTACATTCACCTTGAGCAGTCTGTTTGGCTTGTGTGTGATTGTTTCCAGAGGACAATTGATTGTGTAGAACTGGAATGCAACAAAAAGTGGGGGAGAGATCCCAAGTTGGCAAAATAGGGAGTGCACTTACTGCTCTAGTATAGGGGAGGATAGCTTAAAAAAAGTGTAGAGAGGGCAATCTCAGAGAAGAGTTAGGGGAGAACAGCAGAGGAAACTCCACACAATTAGATGGACAATGTGTGCTTACGTGGAGGGTGTGGATGTGCACAATTCAGGACCCCAGCAGCCAAGAGCCTCAGCACCAGCTTTGGAGAGGGAGGCAAGACCAGATTGCAGCAGCCCAAGCCACTGGCAATGAAGCTGAGGGAAGAGCATGGCATGAGTCGGGCTTGGAACCTTGTGGGGGACAATGTATCTATCAACTTAGAGGAAAAACATGGGGACATGTCTCTCTCCTTGACCACCAAGCACTGGTATCCTGTAAGTAGCTGAGAGAGGACAGAAGCCATTTTGGACATATGTAACAGTTGCACCAGCTGTGACTGCATGTGCAGCAACCAGCCGAGAGGAGACACCTGAGTTTGAGTGGGAGAATTGCCGGGGCTGGGGGTATGGGTGCTCATAGCTGTGGAAGCCCTGTATGGTGGGACTGTAAAAATCTGTGGCTGCATGAGAAGGTGCAGGGTGTGGCTGGGTCTTTGGGCAGTCACCATGGGTGGCTCCACATGCTCAGGGCTCCCTGATTCCCTGGTGAGGGTCATTGCTGTGGGATCCATACTCACACTGAGGAGTACACAGATCCTTACTGCGGTTCTTGTGGCAGTGTAGATTAATGCTATATACACTGGGGCTAGCACTGAGTCACTGATCATCTTTGAGCAGAGGAGGTGTGCATGACACTATGCCAACAGAACTGATGAAATCTCCCTTCTGATAGAAAAAATAAAGAGGGGAGACTTAACACACCCAACTTGGAGGTGTCACCTTGGACACTCCCCTCACACTGGAGCACTGAACAGAACTCCCTGGTCTCACCCAGTACATGCTTCTGGGTATTCACTGAAAAGGTAGACACTCCACAGAGGCATTGAACAAAGATAAAAGCCATCTCTGGGGGCAAACAAAAACAAAAACAAGTAAACAAGTATCTCTACAAAGACCCAAGAATAAACATAGCATATCAAGAAATAAGAATATGTAAGACAACATGATGCCCTCAGATGAACACAACACTTAAATAGTACAATGTGAAGATAAAGAGATTGAAGAAATGCCAGAAACAGTATGCAAAAAATTGATCACAGGATTTCTTAGAAGTAATCAGAAGCAAATCCATGAATTAAAGAAATCTATACATGACATGAATTAAAATTTTCCTGTGAAATTGAGATTTTAAAGAGAAATCAAAATGAAATATTGAAAATGAAGAATTCAATGGATCAAATAAAAAATGCAGTGGAAAGCCTTAACAACACACTTGGTGAGACAGAAGAAAGAAAATCCTAGTTAGAAGATAATCTCTGGAAATTTTACAGTTAAATCAAAACAGAAAAAAGAAATTAGAAAACAACAAAAAAACAGTGATGGAGATTTATGGGATACCAACAAACAACCCAACATATGGATCTTAGGAGTTCCTGAAGGTGTGGCAAGAAATAATGGATTAGAAGGCTTTTTTAGTGAAATAATTACAGAAAACTTCCATAAGAAGAAAGGGAAGAAGAGAGGAACTTCTAAGTACAGGAAACATGTAGAACTCCTGATAGATATTGCCAGAAAAGACTTCACCATGACACATTGTAGTCAAACTCTCCACGTTAAACATAAAGAAAATATTCTAAAATGGGTATGAGAGAAATGCCAGATTACTTTTCAAAGATCTCCAATTAGACTACAGTTGACTTCTCATTGGAAACCCTACAAGTTAGGGGAGAATGGCAATATACATTCCAAGTCATAAAAGAAAAAGTTTTCAACCCAAGATACTTTACCCTGCAAAGCTCTCATTTAAGAATGAAGATGAAATAAAGAACTTCCATAAAAACAGAAATTGAAAGAATTTGTTGTCATTCATCCAGCCTTACAAAAGATGCTAAGGATGTGCTACACACAGAAACACAGAATCATGGTCATCACTATGAAAGAATGTGAAGGCAAAAAATCTCCCAGTAAAAGTACAAAGAAAATCTGAAGAAAACAATAGGAATATTTATGAAAAAATGGTAGGGCAAAGTTACTACTTATGAATAGTCACTTTGAATGCAAATGGCCTCAATTCTCCAGTTAAAAGATATAGACTGGATGGATGGATTAAAAAGCAAATCCCAGTTATTTGCTGACTACAAGAAACACATGTCACCAACAAAGATACATACATACTGAAAGTGTAAGGATGGAAAAAGACTGGATGCTAACAGAATCCAAAAATGAGCTGGTGTAGGCATCCTAATATTCAACAAAACAGACTTTGGCACAAAAACTTCTAAAAGAGGCAAAGAAGGGCACTATGTAATGATTAAGGATCAATTCAATAATAATATGTGACTATTAAAACATATATACACTCAACTTCATGGCACCCATCAATTTCAAGGAAATGTTAATGGATCTAAAGATAGACATAGACTCCCTTACAGTAGTAATTGGGGACTTCAATACCCCACTTTCAGCAATGGACTGATCAACCAGACAGAAAATCAGCAAGGAAGCAACAGAGTTAATTGACACTATAGACCAAATAGACCTAACAGATACCTGCAGAACTTTCATAGTTGCAAAATGCAATTCTTTTCATAAGTGCATGCAACTTTCTCTAGGGTGGAGAACATGCTAGGCCATAAAGCAAGTCCCAGAAAATTAAAAAAATCTAAATCATACCATTCATCTTTTCAATGGAATGAAGCTGGAAATAAACAACTCAAGAATCTCAAGAACATATTCAAACACATGGAAGCTGAATAACATGTTCCTGGATGAACAGAGAGTCACAGAAGAAATCAAAAGAGAAAGGACAATAGAACTATCAAAACTGATGGAATACAGCAAAAGCAGTGTTAAGAGGAACGTTTATGGCAATAGGTGCCTACATCAAGAAATTGGATAGGCAGAAAATAAATGAGTTATCAGTGCATCTCTAGCACCCAGAAAAACAACAGCAAACCAAACCCAAAATTAGTAGAAGAAAAGAAACAATTAAAATTAGAGAAGAAATAAACAAAATTGAAGCAAAAAATAAAATATAAAAGATCAACAAAAAGAAAGCTGGTTTTTTGAAACAATAAAAAAATTGACACACCATTGACACAGCTAACCAAAATATGAGGGAGAAGACCCAAATCAATAAAATTAGATATGAAAAAGGAAAAGTAACAAGAGATAACACAGAAATAAAAAGAATCATCAGAAATTAGTATAAAGAGCTGTATGCCAACAAATTGGAAAACCTAGTAGAAATGGATAGATTCCTGGACACATACAATCTTTCAAAGTTGAACTATGAAGTCATAGAAAATCTAAACAGACCAATAACCAAGATGGAAATTGAATCAATAATGAAGACTCACCCAAGAGATGAAAAACCCAGGACTGGAAGGCTTCACTGCTGAATCCTACCAGACATTTAAGGAAGAGCTAATTCCAATTCTTCTCAAGCTATTCAAAACAATTTGAAAGGGAGGGAATCCTCCAAAACTCCTTCTATGAAGTCAGCAACACCTTAATTCCTAAACCTGAAAAAGATAAAACAGAGAAAGAGAACTATAGGCCAATTTCTCTGATGAACATAGATTCAAAACTCCTCAACAAAATACTAGCCAATCAAATTCAACAACACATCTTAAAGATCACTCACCTGGACCAAGTGGGATTTATGTCTGGTATGCAGGGATGGTTCAACATTCTCAAGACAATCAATGTGATACATAACATTAACAAACTGAAGAACAAAAACCATTTGATTATCTCAATAGATGCAAAGAAAGCATTTGATAAAATACAACATGGTTTTATGATGAAAACCTTAAGCAAATTAGATATAGAAGGAATATTCCTCAACACAACCAAGACAATTTAAAACAAACCCACAACTAGCATTCTATCAAATGTGGAAAAGTTAGAAGCATTCCCATTAAGATCTGAAACCAGGCAAGGATACCCACTCTCACCATTACTTTTCAATATAGTCCTGGCAGTTTTAGCTAGAGACATTAGACAAGAAAAAGAAATAAAAGGGATACAAATTGAGAAGGAGAAAGTCAAACTATCCCTATTTGCAGATGGCATGATTCTATATATAAGACATCCAAAAGACTCCGCCGAGAGACTATTGGAACTCATAAAAGAGTTTGATAAAGAACCAGGATATGAAATCAACACACAAAATTCAATAGCCTTTGTATACACAGACAATTCCATGGCTGAGAAAGAACTTCTAAGATCAATACCATTCACAATAGCTACAAAAAATCAAATATCTTGGAATAAATTTAACCAAGGATGTCAAAGATCTCTACAATGAGAGTTACAAAACATTAAAGAAAGAAATTAAAGAAGATACAAAAAAGTGGAAAAATCTTCCATGTTCATAGATTGCAAGAATCAATATAATCAAAATATCCATAGTACAGAAAGCAATTTATAGATTTAATTTGATACCAATCAAAATACTGAGGACATTCTTCTCAGATATAGAAAAAATGAAGCTGAAATTCATATGGAAACACAGGATATTCTGAATAGCTAAAGCAATATTATACAACAAAAACAAAGCTGGAGGCTTCAAAATACCAGATTTTAAGACATACTTCAGGGCAGTTATAACCAAAACAGCTTGCTGCTGGTACAAAAACAGATGGATAGACTAATGGAACACAATAGAAATGTCAAAAATCAATTTATGCATCTATAACCAACTTGTCTTTGACAAAAGAGCTAAAATTAATCCCTGGAGCAAGGACAGTCTCTTCAACAAATGGTGCTGGGACAACTGACTTTCCACATGCAGAAGTATGAAGCAGGACCCCCACCTTACACTTTACACAAGAAGTCACTCAAAATGGATCAAAGACCTAAATCTATGACCGGATACCATCCAATTAATAGAGAACACTGGGGAAACCCTGCAAGACATTTGCATAAGCAAAGTGTTCTTGGAAAAGACCTCAGAGGCACAGGCAATCCAAGCCAAAATTGACAAATGAGATTACATCAAATTGAGAAGCTTCTGCATTGCAAAAGAAACACTCAGAAAAGTGAAAAGACAACTGATCAAATGGGAGAAATTATTTGCAAGCTATGCACATAGTAAAGGATTAATGACTAGAATCTATAAAGAGCTCGAGAAGCTCAACAACAATGAAAAAAAACAACCCAGTTAAGAAATGGGCAAAAGACTTAGGCATTTTTGAAAAAAGGATATCCTAATGGCCAATGGACATATGAAAAAATGTTCAGGATCACTAGCTGTCAGGGAAATGTAAATCAAAACCACAATGAGGTTTTACCTCACCCCTGTTAGAATGGCTTTCATACAGAAATCAGCAAACAAAAAATGCTGGTGAGGATGTAGAGAAAAAGGTACCCTAATCCTTTTGTTAACGGGAATGTAAACTGGTACAGCCACTGTGCAAGACAGTATGGAGATACATTAGAAATCTGAATAAAGACTTACAATATGACCCAGCCATCTCACCCTGGGAATTTACCCAAAGAAAATGAAATCAGCATATGAAAAAGTTATCTGTACCCTCATGTTTATTGCAGCTCAATTCAAATTAGCTAAGATATAGAATCAACCCAAATGTCTGTTAACTGAAGACTGGATAATGAAATTATAGAATAAGTACACTATGGAATACTGCACAGCAGTAATAAAACGAAATCCTGTCATTTGCAACAAAATGGATGCAACTAGAAAACATTCTACTTAGTGACATAAGCCAGTTTCAAAAGGACAAATACCATATATTCTCCCTGATACGTGGTAACTAATAGAGTATTTAAAAGGTGATCTACAGAAGTGAAATTGACACTTTGAACAGCTCGTGACGTGACTGTTGAGGAAGTTTTTTTTTCATATAACTTGTTGAACTCTTTACTTAGTATAGAGTTAATCTTATATGTATAAAATTAAAGTAGATCTTAGTAAAAAATAAGAATGGTAATAGGAGAATATGAAAAAAGAAGGGTGGGAGTACAGGTGGGAGGGTGAGTATGGTGGAAAGAATCACTGTGTTCCTAAAGTTGTATTTATGGAATGCATGAAGTTTGTATATCTTAAATAAAAAGTTTCTGGGGAAAAAAACCAGAAAGGGCTGAATTGGAGGTGCTTGCTGGAACCATCCAATACACTTGGTAACTAGATTGCTGAGAACAGATGGGATGGCCCAGGAAGAGAGAATAAAACTTGAAGTCAAGTATGAGGAAACATGACATTTAAGAAAAGGTGAAAGTCAGGTCTATGACAGAAGGGAGATATTAAGAAATAAAGTCTGAAATAGCTAGAAGAAAACCAGCATCATGGAAGCCCAGGAGAGTTTTCAGAAGGAGTGGTCAAAATTGTCCAACCTTATAATTGGACTTGCTAAAGTGCTCATGAACAAGTTTGACAAGAAGAGTTTTGGTGGAGTGCAAGGGTCAAAGGAACTTGTAGATTGAAATAAAATAAAGGAATGTACTGGGTGAAGGAGGAGGTGGGCAAATAGATTCTGAGTGTCACTACTGATTCAGAAAGCCTGTCTGGGATTTACGTTTGTTCACAAAAGTTGAGATGCTTGCTGAGGATAAAATAATCCAAACTCTTACCAAAAATGATTTGAAAGATAAATCAAAAAAGTCCATGACTGAAAGCAATGAAATGCGATGACTTTATGGGGACCACATTTAAGTGGGTTTGTCTTTCTATTCTGCATTCCAGGATGAGCAGCCATCAAGCCTGTGATAGCACCGTTTTTGTCCCAACCATATGACTGTCTCAAACTGTGCCCAGGGTATTTGCCAGCCTGCTTTAGAGCTGGCAGCTGCAGAAGTGTTCTCCCATTTGAGATGTCTGGTAAGTCCTGCTCTTTGGCAGACTTGATGACAATCCTTCTGGCCTTGCCTGGGACTTTCTCATCATTGCCATTTTCAGCAAATAAAATAATATTTTAGGTAGGACAGGGTTCCCAAGTAGAAACCAAACCCTCTTTGAGTTTGTATTTAGTGTGGATTTCTTTTTTTTTTCTTTTTTTTTTTTATTATTTTTTGACAGGCAGAGTGGACAGTGAGAGAGAGACAGAGAGAAAGGTCTTCCTTTCGCCATTGGTTCCTCCAATGGCCGCCACGGCTGGTGCGCTGTGGCCATCGCACTGCGCTGATCCAATAGCAGGAGCCAGGTACTTATCCTGGTCTCCCATGGGGTGCAGGGCCCAAGGACTTGGGCCATCCTCCACTGCACTCCCTGGCCACAGCAGAGAGCTGGCCTCGAAGAGGAGCAACCGGGGCAGAATCAGGCGCCCTGACCAGGACTAGAACCTGGTGTGCTGGCGCCACAAGGCAGAGGATTAGCCTAGTGAGCCGCGGTGCCGGCCTAGTGTGGATTTCTTAAAACATTTTTCAAAGCAAAGTTCAGATAAATAGAATAAATAAATGCATCCTTTGGGGGAGGCATTGAGCACAGCAGTTGAGTCACCACCTGAAATGTCCTCATTCCATATTATAATATCTACTTAGAATCCTGCCTACTCTGCTTCAGGTCAAGCTTCCTACTAGTGCTCATCATAGAAGGTATAAGGGTGATGGTATCTCAAGCACTTGGATCCCTGCCACCATGTGGGTGTGGGAGATCCAGCCTCCTTGCTATTGTGTGACATGGGGAGTGAATCAGTGGGTGGAAGATCTCTCTCTCACTTCTCATAAAATAAGAGTAAATAAATTTTAAAATAAAAATGCTTCTTTGATGACAGATGATGCAGAACTGCCTTGATTGAATTGTGATAAAGGCAGAATAGGATTATTTTTAAGTAGACTTATAATGTCTAACTTATTTTAAATGTGGAATGGATTAGAAAACTTGTGTCTAAATCACAAAGTAATCGAATCTAAATCAGTATGAATTCATGAGGGCTTTAACAAGTGACCTTTTGCACATGTGAAATGCCTGCTTTGTTTTTGCATTTTTCACAGCCTTTTTGGATTAGATTACAAATCAACTCTGTTTCTTGGGACCAGCATCCCATCCGGCATGCTCTGAAGAACTGCAGTCTTTCATGGGGAAACTTAGGCGTCCCACGGAATTGCTCCCGTCTGAAAACAATGAGGCAATTCACTGGCCAAGTGTCCTCCAATGGACAGAAAACACGAGTCTTAATCTGAAAAGTTTCAAATAAGGGAGACTTGCAATGTTTGCCAGAAGTTCCTTAACCTACCCATCGAGAGAACAGATCCTTGTTGGGATGGGGAGAATGGACTGGGTTGGAAGACAGAAGGGAGCAAAAGCAGAAGCTGTCTGTTTATCTGATTCTCCAAACTAAACTCTACAGCTAGTATTAATCACAGGCAGTTGTTCATCTTGTTCAAACAGCACATACAGGCTGGCAGGCTGTGAGCTATCGGCTGTATTTAAATGGAGCTGTGGGATATTGCTGGGTGTCAACCTCTTCGTGCCTTATCATGTTCAACATGGATTAAGCTCACCAAGCCCGGCTCTCTTTCTGGAACAAGTCATGACAGCTAACTGTGCTCTTTCTGCACCACAAGAGTGAAGGCATTACTGCCATTGAATATTAAACTTTGATGACTCGGTAGGCTGAGCCTTATTTCTAGCAACTGGGAGGAGGAAAACTCTGCACCAGGCCTGTTTTTTTTTTTGAATGCCCAGAACAAGTCATATGCATTTTCCTAACACTTGTCCCACATTTGGTTCTCAATCTTAGTTTATACTGCAGCAGATCAGCATATTATTATTACCTACAATGTATTTGTCTTTTCCATCAGATGGAGAACTTCTCAGATAAAGAAACTTGTATTTCCTCTTGTGGCCTACCATTTTATCGCCCATACTTAGAAATTAATGGGGGATTAATAAATAGTATCACATATGGTGCTGGTCCATATGCCGGCTGTTGCACTTCTGACCAGTTCCCTGCTAATAGCCCCGGGAAGCGGTGAAAGATAGCACAAGTGTTTGAACCCCTGCTACCCAGGTGTGAGTTCTGGAAGAAGCTCCTGTCTCCTGTCTCCTGTCTCCTGGTGTTAGCTTGGTCCAGTTCCAGTCATTGTGGCCATGTGGGGAGTGAACCAGCAGATGGAAGATATCTCTCTCTATGTCTCTCCCTTTCTCGCTGTAACTCTGAATTCCAAATAAAATAAATAAATCCTTTTTTTTTTTTTTTTTTGACAGGCAGAGTGGACAGTGAGAGAGAGAGACAGAGAGAAAGGTCTTCCTTTTGCCATTGGTTCACCCTCCAATGGCCGCCACAGCTGGCGCGCTGCGGCCTGCGCACCGCGCTGATCCGAAGGCAGGGGCCAGGTGCTTCTCCTGGTCTCCCATGGGGTGCAGGGCCCAAGTACTTGGGCCATCCTCCACTGCACTCCTTGGCCACAGCAGAGAGCTGGCCTGGAAGAGGGGCAACCGGGACAGAATCCGGCGCCCCGACCGGGACTAGAACCCGGTGTGCTGGCGCCGCAAGGTGGAGGATTAGCCTACTGAGCCATGGTGCTGGCCAAATAAATAAATCTTAAAAATTAAAAATAAATAAATAGTTGGGGCCAGTGCTATGGCGCAGCAGGTTAACGTCCTGGCCTGAAGTGCCAGCATCCCATGTGGGTGCCGGTTCGAGACCCGGCTGCTCCACTTCCAATCCAGCTCTCTGCTGTGGCCTGGGAAAGCAGTAGAAGATGGCCCAAGTCCTTGGGCCCCTGCATGCACGTGGGAGACCCGAAGAAGCTCCTGGCTCCTGGTTTTCAGATCAGGGCAGCTCTGGCCGTTGCGGCCAATTGGGGAGTGGACCATCGGTTGTAAGACCTCTCTCTCTTTCTGCCTCCCTTCTCTGTGTATAACTCTGACTTTAAAATAAATAAATAAATCTTTAAAATAAATAAATAAATAGTTTGCTGAGTGACTATTTGAAAATGTTACCTGGTACTAGGAAGAAATTGATAGTTAATCTCAGCAGACATTAATAACTTAGAAATACCCATTTTATTTTTTCCAGCTTATTTGTTGATGCTTTAACTATCTCCTGAGCTAAACATAAAAGCCAATAATATGTCTTGTCATACTATAAGAGAATGACTTAAAAACAATAGCTTTGAATTATTCAACCCCAAGTATAATCATAGTCATTTGTTGCTTTTAAACAACTTTTTTATTTAATTATTTTTATTTATTTGAAAGGCACAAAGATAGATATATACAGAAAGGGATTTTGCATCCACTGGTTCACTCCTCAAACATTTGCAGTGACCTAGGCTGGACCAAGCCTAAGCCAGGAGCCAGGAACTCTGTCTGGGTTTCCTAGGTGTGTGGCAGGGACTCAACTACTTGAGCAGTCACCACTCTCCCCAGAGATGCACACTATTACAAGATGGAATTGGAAACAAAGCCAAAAGTCAAACCCAGGGACCGAGATATGAGATGTTCGTGTCTCAAATGGTATCTTAACCCCTGCACCAAATGCCTACCCTGCACTTGTTGCTTTTTATACAGCAACCTTGAGATGTGTTCTTACTGTAGACTATCAAAGCAGGAAGGAAACCAGAGATTTACTAATCCAATTAGTTTTACCTGTGGAAAAAAATGAAACCTACACAAGTGAAAAGCTTGACCTACTGCATACTTGTGGCAAAGCCAAGATTAGAACCAAGGTGTCACACTTCCAATCAGTCACTGAGACATCAGAGTCCCATCCCACCTTTCCAATTACAAAAGTGTAGCAAGCACTGAAGCATTAAATCCCTCATCCAAAACCCTCACACTGCAAGTCAAGACAGAGACAGGTTTGGAAAAACAGGACATTGAGTGGTAGTTCTGGTGACAATACAAGAAACTCAGTTCTCTGTTTTCTCACTATTTCTATGATTAGCATATGCAATCATATTCTTTATGTGGTTCTCACTTCCATCATGAATTAGAAAAGGGTGGAATCTTAGGATTGGGAAAAATCTTAGATCCCATTGAACCATACATCTTGATCTTGGCTATTACATCCAGTGCTTGGGAATAACACACACAATTCTCAGTACATATTGAACAAAGGTATGTCTTTAGACCAAACATACAACTTTCCTTCATTGGTTCAATTTTTGTTTCTTAGGACTACGGAGCACGAGGCTAAGTCCTCTTAAGTACCCCAGGTCACTATCAATTGAACAAATTGTGCTGTCTCAGTAAATATCTCTCCTTTGGGATAAATATATCTGCCAAATATTTTTTATTGTCATACGAAACATATGACCTAAATGGTAGGTATGTAATGGAAAGCTTTGAAATACCTGGAAAAATAACACAGAAATGCAAAATGATGTGAGGTCATATAAAATGGTAACAATTAAAAAATTAAAGACAGCATGAAAAGCAATAAAAATTTATGTTTCTGAAAGAGGCTATCATTTCACAAGCAAGAATGAGACTCTGAGAATAAAAATGATGGTAGAGAATGGGGAGATATACGAGTTGCTCCATTAAAAATGAGAAGCAGCCTTTTGGTGATGATAGTAGGTTTATTTTCATTGTCTCTGAGGACAATGGACCACTCAAGTTTAAAACTGCAAGTTGAAAACCTCCAGAAAGCTTTGGCATCTGCAAGAATTACTCAAGGCCCTTGTGAGTATGAGGTAGATACCACGTTGCATTGGTTATTTCAGGAAATTGTGAGACAAACAAAAAGTTTGGGGTGACTGTAAAGGGTTGAGAAAACAATAAAAGGATTGACCAAATTTATTTATAAAGCACTGAAAATTGAATGTGTGGCCAGAATCTCCAGTTTCCTGTGGCTTCAGGGACAGAACCAATAAGTCCCAACATACATCTTCTGCTAGCCACCTACTTATTTTGTTAAGAAAACAAAAGTGCCTGTAGAACCAGAATGAGAGAGTAGAAAATTCATTCCAACTTTGCTGAGTGTACAATTCCAGGGTTGAGCAACTGCTAACAGAACAAGTCTGTAAAATAGAATAAAGCAATAGGGAATTTTTTTTTGCATTTTGAAAGGGAAAATAAAGTATAAAAGGAACTGTCAGATAAGCAGTTTTGATCTTTCCTAATTCATGCAGTCCTGTAACTGTGCACAGAGAATTTGCAAAGATTATTTCATCCAATCCATGGCCCCAAGAGTCCAACTGAACAGTAGTACAAGAAGCATTTGATGATATGCTTTGGATTCAAACATACAGAGTGGTCTGAAGAGATAAGATCACTTTTTAAAGGGCAAAGATCCATTACTGAGATAAGTGTCCCCTTTGGGACTTTTCTTCAAACAAAGGTTTGCCATTTTCAAGGTATCTGGCTACTGCTGCTGCTGACAGCTCTTTCTGAATATATGTTTTATTTTCCTTTTCTTTCTCTTTCCCTAAACTTTTGGACTCAACTCATTTTTAACTACAAAACCTAAGAAATGCTGAGTCTTGCTCTAGATCTGATTCTGGAGTCAGGTGAATAGTACACTTGTTTCATCCCTGAAAGCTTACCTGCGGTGACACTTACAGTAAGTATCTTGGACGTATAAGCCCAGTATGACGTTCTTTACCAGCAGGCAAATGACAAATATTATTGTCAAACATCTTCAGTTATTTGTAACTTGTTACACATATCACTTGTGTGAACGGCAGATCACCTATGACATTTTTTTGTTTCTTGATTTTTTAAAACTAGGATTTACTTTTTTGAATAGTTTTAGACTCAAACCAAAATTGAGCAGGAAGAACAGAGATCTCATCTACCCCACCCCACAATGCTCATCCTGCAGCAGAGTGAGACATTTGTCACAAACGGTGAGCCTGCATTGATATACCATTTATGTTTTTTTAAAGCCTGATGTGCTAAACTACTGAGCAGTTTATTTAGACTTCTTAGACGAGGATGATGCAGCCTGACTCTTAGCTGCCCTTTAGAGCCCAAATTAGTCAGTGTCTGCTGTTTTAAATTTAAATCAAATAGGTGAGTAGCAACAGACATTCAATATTGTGTCTGATGCTCAGATTATTGAAAAATTTTACTCTTTCTCAGATGCTATGGCAATATCCTAAAGGGTCAGTACAGATCCAGGCAAACAGAAATGTGGTATCAAGTTTTACCGTGCTGGGAAAAAGAATGGAAAGTGGCTGCTCACAGTGTCTGGGTTTTGTGACTTTGTCATATTCTTGGCCATCTCCAAAACCAAGATTTTAGTTTATCCTTGAAACTCTTTGTTTTTTGGATATTGTGCCCATAAAATGTCTCCAAGAAATATGAAATCTCATAAAACTTAAAACACATAAATAGGCTGTTTAGGGTACTACTGTTTTAAAGAGAAATGACAGTTTATGCGTTAGTGGTCTTTCCTTGTTTGTGTAGTAGATGAATGAATACAGAACATGATAACATATGTAATAGCTGAGTATGACCAGATATCACAATTTATTTTCTAGATGAATTTAATTTTTATGTTTTTAAACTGCTCACTTGTTTATGTGAAAGGCAGAGTTACAGAGGAATGGAGGGAGAGAAAGAAAGGGAGAGGGAGAGGAAGAGAGAGTGAGAGCGAGAGTGAGAGCAAGAGCGAGAGCGAGAGCGAGAGAGAGAGAAATCTCCCATATGCTGGTTTCTTCCCTAAATGGTTGCACCAGCCAGGTTTGGGTCAGGCTGTAGCCAGAGGCTGGAAATCCATCAGGGTCTCTCACGTGGGTGCAGGGGCCCAAGTACTCAGACTGTTCTCTGTCATTTTTCTGTGCCTGTTAGCAAGGAGCTGGGTCAGAAGTGGAGCAGCCAGGACTCCATATGGGATGCTAGCATCAAAAGCAGCAGCTTAACCTGCCATGCCAGAAAGCCTGCCCCTATTGATGGCTTTTATTTACAAAGCGGAGAGGTATGCTGTAAAGTGATGAACAGGAGCACAGTCTTCCGTGTAAGGTGGACCTGGGTTTGAATCTTGAACTGTGACTTTGGGCAAATTACTTCACCCTGTTAAGATTTACGCTCCAGTCTGTGAAGTGGAGATTAGCTTCTGTGAGCAATGTTGGCGTCATGGTGAGCACTAGCAAGAAAATACTTAAACCCCATGCATGGGAGCTCACATTGTTATGCAACATGAGATAGAGAGCACTGGCTCTGGAACCAGACAAATGAGCCAGTCTTGGGCAACTTCTTTAACTTCTCTGTTTCCTTTTCCTCACTGAAGATTGTAATAACAGTAACTACTTCATACAAATATTTTGAGAATGATAAAAAGATAATGGTCCATTCACATAAATTGCCTACAGCGAAATGTGGCATGTAGTAAATGTTAAATATTGTTTATTGTATTAATAGTTGTTTGAAAGGACTGACATTCCTATATCATCAGATTGGAAGTATCTACAGAGAAGAAACTCTGTCCACTACGCAGATACCTAGGAAAATATTTTGGTCAATGTTGTCAACCATTGGTTTAGTGTTTGATTTTTTTTCTCCTATTATTTTCTCAGTCTTCTTTTAAACCTATTATGTAAGCTTTAGCCATTTTGGTCAGTTTCCTAATTTGAACTGTGTGTTTTTTCGTATGAGTTGGTATGAATTGTTTTTCTGAAATTATGTTTTCCGTAAGTTTTTAGCGTTAAATTGTAAGTTGCTTTTCATGAACCAATATTTCAGTGTGCTTCCAGTCATAAAATAGTATTCAACAGTAATACCTAATGTGGTCATATTTTCTTGGGAAAAATGACACAGTGGGAAAACTATTAGACTCAGTGTTGACTGTGCCAAAATTTAGTCCCAGCTCTGATAAATACAGCCATGCAGTGCAAGGAATGCCAATTATTCTGCTTAATTTCACCATATGCTAGACACATGACTGTATAAGAAAATAACATAATGCAGCTACTACTCTTTTATACATCCTGATGATATATGATATATATCTGATCCTAGCTTTTTTTTTTTTTTGGTTGACAGGCAGAGTGGACAGTGAGAGAGAGAGACAAAGGTCTTCCTTTGCCGTTGGTTCACCCCACAATGGCTGCTGCGGCCGGCGTGCTGCGGCCAGCGCACCGCGCTGATCCGAAGGCAGGAGCCAGGTGCTTCTCCTGGTCTCCCATGGGGTGCAGGGCCCAAGCACTTGGGCCGTCCTCCACTGCACTCCCGGAACACAGCAGAGAGCTGGCCTGGAAGAGGGGCAACTGGGAAAGAATCCGGCGCCACGACCGGACTAGAACCCGGTGTGCCGGCACCGCAAGGCGGAGGATTAGCCTAGTGAGCCACAGTGCCAGCCTGATCTCAGCTTTTAATGAAGTGATCAATATCTTTAACTTCAATGAGTCTTATTCTGGTTCTACAGCTTTCTAGTTTGGTGACACTGGCTAGCCACTCAATCTTGATTTCTTTATCTGTGAAATGAAGATGGTAACTGTTCTTACTTCAGCAAGTTGTGAAGATTCAGTAAATGCATTCATGCAAAGAGCTTATCATGAACTTTGATGAAGTGAGTTCTACGTAAATGGTAGCCACCATTTTCATCTTTGGAATATAAGATTTAAACACATACAACCACAAGAAAATAATACAAATATTGAAAATTAGAGAGTAAAAACATCACGTACTAGAATGAAAAACAATGCTATAACACTGATATCCTATGAAAGAGTAATATGAAGAAGCAGCACCCTACTTCAAAATTTTAACATTGTGGTTCCTTAGAGATTGAATTTCTGTTTTGAGACATTTTCACGAGTAGGGCAGTGTCTTGACAGTTTTCAGTCTCCCAGCACAGCAGACAGCATGAAACATTGCCTTGTAAAGACACTGTAGAGAAAGTCATGTAGAGTCAGTGCTCCCTCTGGGTGGTGACATGATCATGTTTCTAAAATTAAAGGTGTACAAACTTTACAAACATGTGAGAGTTGAAACTTATTATTGCATTAAATATTTTAAAATCAGGATAGTAAATTATTATTTAAATTATATGATATAGAGTTTTTTAATAGAAACATTCATTTTGTGCACTTAAGACAGCAGGGCTTTTCTTACATATATGAGTTGTTTTTCAAGTGGGGTAATTTTATTCTTTCCTAAAAGTGATAAAAGCAAAGAAAAGGAAGCATAATCAAGCAAAATGGGAGAAATCTATTTTGATTATTTCATGCTTCTCAATATTCCTTTTTCACTTAGAATTTTTAACAGGGAAAATATGTTTTTCACATTTAGATAATGGTAGCTAAGACTTGAATGACTGGTGGCTTCAGTTAGACTTGTAGCACGTATTTAATGCTTCAGTAAATCTTGAATTTGAACGTCCTACAACAGGTTCCCATTTTTTCCCTTGAGATGAATGATTGTCTTAGAGGCTTTGACAGCTGACATATAAAGAGAAATTAGGGAACTCTGCGATTATTGTGGCTGAAAAGAAATGAAGTTGTTTTTCTTATTTAATACAGAGAGTTATTAATTAAGGAATCAATGCATTTGAGATAAAAAATGGTCTGTATTACTGTACTTCAATGCACAATAGATTGAGGTATTGAATGTGCATTCAAAAACAAATTCAGTACATATGAACCTGTCACCATTCTGACTTTTAAAAATGTCATAATAGCTCACATTGCTTGCCTTTATTTTGTTTTACTTTAAAAATTTATTTATTTATTTGAAAGGCAGAGTTACAGAGAGGTAGAGGCAGAGAGAGAGAGAGAGGTCTTCCATCCTCCGGTTCACTCTTCAAATGGCAGCAAGGGCCGGAGCTGGGCCCTTCTGAAGCCAGGAGCCTGGAACTTCCTCTGGGTCTCCCACATGGGTGCAGAGGCCCAACCCTTGGGCCATCCTCTACTGCTTTCCCAGGCCATTAGCAGGGAACTGGATCATAAGTGGAACAGCAGGGACTTGAACCAGCACCCATATGGGATACTGGCACCGCATACCCAGGATTTAACCTGCTGCACCACAGTTCCAGCCCTTCTTGCTTTTATTTTTTAAAAGATATATTTATTTGAAAGGCATAGTGGCTGAGAGGGAGACAGAAAGAAAGAGAGAGGGGATCTTATCCATTGATGCACTCCTCAAATACCCACAACAGCCAGGACTGGGCCAGGCCAAAACCAGAAACTCCAGCCTCTTCTCCATCCACTGCCTTCCCAAGCACATTAGCAGGAACCTGGACCAGAAATGGAGCAGCTGGGACTCAAGCAGCACTCTGACATGGGATGCAGGTGTTGCAAGCAGCAGCCTAATTCACTGCATCGCACTTGTATTTCTTAAACCCGTGCAAGAAACATATACTTCACAGGAACATCTGTAAATTATAAAATATATAATAAATATAAAGGTGCAGGCAATATTACAGCATCTGCCCATATACACACTAATCAGACTTAAAAAGAAATCTATGCATATCTGCTACATAATGATTTAGCGTCTTCCTAATCCTCCATTCATCATTTTCCTTCCCACATCTTCTCCACTATCAAATTCGCATGCCTTCCCAGCAACTTTTACTATATATGTATGAGGATTTGCCAAAAATATCACGAAAAATGGAAATTAGTGATAAGTTCATTTTAATGCAATAATTGAAATTCATGCATAGTTTTTCATAATACGTATTTTTTCATGAATTTATTGGAAGAATTCCCCTTTCGAATAAAATTCTACTTATTGTTTGCACCAAAATGAACCTATCTTTAATTCTACTTCTCGCAAATTCTTGAAGTACTCCCCTATATATTCAAAAACAATCTATGCTGTTCAAATACTTTCAAACTTTATTTAATGGCATTATGAATTCAAAGAACATGTCATATCTCTCCATTTTGAAACTATTCTTTGAAGCCCTTAAGTACTCTTTTTGTATTGCTCTTGTAAGTACTTCGCTATAGAAAAAAATTTGTCCTTCCCTAGGTTTGTCATATAGCTTATTGCTATGTTTATGTTACATTTTGAATCAATATTTACATTAGCATTTCTTTCTTTCTTTTTTTTTTTTTTTTGACAGGCAGAGTGGACAATGAGAGAGAGAGAGAGAGAGAGAAAGGTCTTCCTTTGCCGTTGGTTCACTCTCCAATGGCCACCGCGGCCGGCGCGCTGTGGCCAGCGCACCGAGCTGATCCTAAGGCAGGAGCCAGGTGCTTCTCCTGGTCTCCCATGGGGTGCAGGGCCCAAGCACTTGGGCCATCCTCCACTGCACTCCCTGGCCACAGCAGAGAGCTGGCCTGGAAGAGGGGCAACCAGGACAGAACCAGGACTAGAACCCGGGGTGCCGGTGCCGCAAGGCGGAGATTCGCCTGTTGAGCTGTGGCACGGGCCTACATTAGCATTTCTATATCTTCTAATTTGTAGATTCTTAGTTATTTCAGTCAATGAAGTAATGTAATTATTGAAAGTTTTTATCTTTCTTTATAATTCTTAAGTTTTTAAAATTTCTTTTGGCTTCCTTATTGCCTGAGCTAGGACTTCTATTATAATTTTGAATAGAAGCAGTGTTAGTAGGTAGGCTTTTCTTTTCCCTTAGTTTAATGGTCTTAGAAGCTTTCACCATATTGTGCAATGGTTGCTCTTTGCTAAGATGCAGAGGAATTTCTTCATTGACAGTTGATATATTAATATTTTATATTTCTTTTTGTCTCAGTTCTGATAAGCTGACTTTCAATAAATTACCTTTATTACATATATATTAAACTTTATAGGCAACATTTAATATTTCATAATTTTAAGATGTTCTAGCTATAAGTAAGAGTATTTAAATATATTTGAGATATAAATATTGACTATTTCAAGTTGTATTCATTTTTTCCTAATTAAAAATAGTTTCTAATTTCCATTGTGATTTCCTCTTATTTAGGTCATGAGTTATTTTCCATTTTTTTAAATTAAAACATGTTCACTGTCTTCTTTCTTAGGAAACAGTGTGTGTGATCTTAAACTTTTTTATTTTATTTTATTTTTTTTAACTTTTATTTAATGAATATAAATTTCCAAAGTACAGCTTATGGATTACAATGGCTTCCCTTCCGATAACTTCCCTCCCACCCGCAACTCCCCCTTTCCCACTCCCTCTCCCCTTCCATTCACATCAAGATTCATTTTCAATTCTCTTTATACACAGAAGATCAGTTTAGCATATATTAAGTAAAGATTTCAACAGTTTGCACCCACATAGAAACACAAAGTGAAAAATACTGTTTGAGTACTAGTTACAGCATTAAATAACAATGTACAGCACAGTAAGGACAAAGATCCTACATGAGGAGTAAGTGCACAGTAACTCCTGTTGTTGACTTAACAAATTGACACTCTTGTTTATGGCATCAGTAATCACCCTAGGCTCTGGTCATGAGTTGCCAAGGTAATGGAAGCCTTTTGAGTTCACCAACTCTGATCATATTTAGACAAGGTCGTAGTCAAAGTGGAAGTTCTATCCTCCCTTCAGAGAAAGGTACATCCTTCTTTGATGATCTGTTCTTTCCACTGGGATCTCACTCGTGGAGATCTTTCATTTAGGTCACTTTTTTTTTTTCCAGAGTGTCTTGGCTTTCCATGCCTGAAATACTCTCATGGGCTTTTCAGCTGGATCCGCATGCCTTAAGGGCTGATTCTGAGGCCAGAGTGCTGTTTAGGACATACGCCATTCTATGAGTCTGCTGTTTATCCCACTTCCCATGTTGGGTAGTTCTCTCCCTTTTTTATTCTATCAGTTAGTATTTGCAGACACTAGTCTTGTTTATGTGATCCCTTTGGCTCTTAGTCCTATCATTATGATCAATTGTGAACAGAAATTGATCACTTGGACTAGTGAGATGACATTGGTACATGCCATCTTTATGGGATTGAATTGGAATCCCCTGGTATGTTTCTAACTCTACCGTTTGGGGCAAGTCGGCTTGAGCATGTCCCAAATTGCACATCTCTTCCCTCTCTTATTCCCACTCTTATATTTAACAGCAATCACTTTTTTTTTCTACTTTTAAACATATGCTCTGTTCATATGCTTAACTTTTTTTTTTTAACTTTTATTTAATGAATATAAATTTCCAAAGTACGATTTATGGATTACAATGGCTTCCCCCCATACCGTCCCTCCCACCCACAGCCCTCCCCTTTCCCACTCCCTCTCCCCTTCCATTCACATCAAGATTCATTTTCGATTATCTTAATATACAGAAGATCAGCTTAGTATACATTAAGTAAGGATTTCAACAGTTTGCTCCCACACAGAAACATAAAGTGAAAAATAATAGATGATTTTTTTTAAATGATGATGAAATCAGATCAGACCTGTTGTCATGTTTAATCCCAGTGAGAGTCAAGTTGGGAGTTGATAATTTTTTTTTTTTTTTACAGAGGATCAGTTTAGTATGCATTAAGTAAAGATTTCAACAGTTTGCACCCCCATAGAAACACAAAGTGAAATATATTATTTGAGTACTCGTTATAGCATTAAATCTCAATGCACAGCACATTAAGGACAGAGATCCTACATGAGGAGTAAGTGCACAGTGACTCCTGTTGTTGACTTTACCAATTGACACTCCTGTCTATGGCATCAGTAATCTCCCTATGCTCCAGTCATGAGTTTCCAAGGCTATGGAAGATAAGAGTTCTCCGACTCTTATCTTGTTTAGACAAGGTCATAGTCAAAGTGGAGGTTCTCTCCTCCCTTCAGAGAAAGGTACCTCCTTCTTTGAAGACCTGTTCTTTCCACTGAGATCTCACTCACAGAGATCTTTTGCCAGAGTGTCTTGGCTTTCCATGCCTGAAATACTCTCATGGGCTTTTCAGCCAGATCCGAATGCCTTTAGGGCTGATTCTGAGGCCAGAGTGCTATTTAGGACATCTGCCATTCTATGAGTCTGCTGAGTATCTCACTTCCCATGTTGGATCACTCTCCCCTTTATTTATTCTATCGGTTAGTGTTAGCAGGTACTAGACTTATTTATGTGCTCCCTTTGACTCTTAGTCCTTTCATTATGATCAATTGTGAACTGAAATTGATCACTTGGACTAGTGAGATGGCATTGGTACATGCCACCTTGATGGGATTAAATTGGAGTCCCCTGGTATGTTTCTAACTCTACCATTTGGGGCAAGTCAGCTTGAGCATGTCCCAAATTATATATCTCTTCCCTCTCTTATTCCCACTCTTATGTTTAACAGGGATCACATTTCAGTTAAATTTAAACACTTAAGAATAACTGTGTATTAATTACAGAATTAAACCAGTCATATTAAGTAGAACAGACAAAAAAACTACTAAGAGGGATAATGTATTAAGTTGTTCATTAACAGTCAGGGCTATGCTGATCAAGTCACCGTTTCCCATAGTGTCCATTCCACTTCAACAGGTTTCCTTTTTGGTGTTCAGTCAGTTGTCACAGATCAGGGAGAACATATGGTATTTGTCCCTTTGGGACTGGCTTAGTTCACTCAGCATGATGTGTTCCAGATTCCTCCATTTTGTTGCAAATGACTGGATTTCATTGTTTCTTACTGCGGTATAGTATTCTAAAGAGTACATATCCCATAATTTCTTTATCCAGTCTACCGTTGATGGGCATTTAGGTTGGTTCCAGGTCTTAGCTATTGTGAATTGAGCTGCAATAAACATTAGGGTGCAGACCGCTTTTTTGTTTGCCAATTTAAATTCCTTTGGATAAATTCCAAGGAGTGGGATGGCTGGGTCGAACGGTAGGGTTATCTTCAGGTTTCTGAGGGATCTCCAGACTGACTTCCATAGTGGCTTGACCAGTTTGCATTCCCACCAACAGTGGGTTAGTGTCCCTTTTTCCCCACATCCTCTCCAGCATCTGTTGTTGGTAGATTTCTGAATGTGAGCCATTCTAACTGGGGTGAGGTGGAACCTCATTGTGGTTTTGATTTGCATTTCCCTGATTGCTAATGACCTTGAACATTTTTTCATGGGCCTGTTGGCCATTTGGATTTCCTCTTTTGAAAAATGTCTATTGAGGTCCTTGGCCCATCTCTTGAGTGGGTTGTTGGTTTTGTTTTTGTGGAGTTTCTTGATCTCTTTGTAGATTCTGGTTATTAACCCTTTATCTGTTGCATAGTTTGCAAATATTTTTTCCCATTCTGTCGGTTGTCTCTTCACTCTCCTGACTGTTTCTTTTGCAGTACAGAAACTTCTCAATTTGATGCAATCCCAATAGTTGATTTTGGCTTTGACTGCCTGTGCCTCCCGGGTCTTTTCCAGAAATTCTTTGCCTGTGCCAATATTTTGAAGGGTTTCTCCAATGTTCTCTAGTAACTTGATGGTGTCAGGTCGTAGATTTAGGTCTTTAATCCATGTTGAGTGGATTTTTGTGTAAGGTGTAAGGTAGGGGTCTTGCTTCATGCTTCTGCAAGTGGAAATCCGATTTTCCCAGCACCATTTATTGAATAGACTGTCCTTGCTCCAGGAATTAGTTTTAGATCCTTGATCAAATATAAGTTGGCTGTAGATGTTTGGGTTGATTTCTGGTGTTTCAATTCTGTTCCATTGGTCTATCCATCTGTTTCTGTACCAGTACCATGCTGTTTTGATTACAACTGCCCTGTAGTATGTCCTGAAATCTGGTATTGTGATGCCTCCGGCTTTGTTTTTGTTGTACAAGATTGCTTTAGCTATTCGAGGTCTCTTGTGCCTCCATATAAATTTCAGCACCAATTTTTCCAGATCTGAGAAGAAGGTCTTCGGTATCTTGATTGGTATTGCATTGAATCTTTAAATTGCTTTTGGGAGAATGGACATTTTGATGATATTGATTCTTCCAATCCATGAGCATGGAAGATTTTACCATTTCTTGGTATCCTCTTCTATTTCTTTCTTTAAGGTTTTGTAATTTTCATCGTAGAGATCTTTAACGTCCTTGGTTAAGTTTATTCCAAGGTATTTGATTGTTTTTGTAGCTATTGTGAATGGGATTGATCTTAGCAGTTCTTCCTCAGCCATGGCATTGCCTGTGTATACAAAGGCTGTTGATTTTTGTGCATTGATTTTATACCCTGCTACTTTGCCAAAATCTTCTATGAATTCCAATAGTTTCTTAGTAGAGTTCTTTGGGTCCCCTAAATAAAGAATCATGTCATCTGCAAAGAGGGATAGTTTGACTTCTTCCTTCCCAATTTGTATCCTTTAATTTCTTTTTCTTGCCTAATAGCTCTGGCTAGAACCTCCAGAACTATATTGAATAGCAGTGGTGAGAGTGGACATCCCTGTCTGGTACCAGATCTCAGTGGAAATGCTTCCAACTTTTCCCCATTCAATAGGATGTTGGCTGTGGGTTTTTCATAGATTGCTTTGATTGTATTGAGGAATGTTCCTTCCAAACCCAGTTTGCTTAGAGTTTTCATCATGAACGGGTGTTGTATTTTATCAAATGCTTTCTCGGCATCTATTGAGATAATCATATGGTTTTTCTTCTGCAGTCTGTTAATGTGGTGTATCACATTGATTGTTTTGTGCACATTAAACCATCCCTGCATACCAGGGATAAATCCCACTTGGTCTGGGTGGATGATCTTTCTGATGTGTTGTTGCATTCTATTGGTGAGAATTTTATTGAGGATTTTTGCATCTATGTTCATCAGGGATATTGGTCTGTAATTCTCTTTCAATGCTGCATCTCTTTCCGGCTTAGGAATTAAGGTGATGCTGGCTTCATAGAAAGAATTTGGGAGGATTCCCTCTTCTTCGATTGTTCTGAATAGTTTGAGAAGAATTGGAGTTAGTTCTTCTTTAAATGTGTGGTAGAATTCAGCAGTGAATCCATCTGGTCCTGGGCTTTTCTTTGTTGGGAGGGCCTTTATTACTGTTTCAATTTCTGTCTCAGTTATGGGTCTGTTTATGTTTTCTATGTCTTCCTGGTTCAATTTAGGCAGGTTGCATGTGTCCAGGAATGTATCCATTTCTGATAGGTTTCCCTGTTTGCTGGCATACAAGTCCTTGTAGTAATTTCTGATGGTTCTTCTTATTTCTGTGGTGTCTGTTGTTACGTTTCCTTTTTCATCTCTGATTTTATTGATTTGGGTCTTTTCTCTTCTTTTTTTAGTTAGTTGGGCCAATGGGGTGTCAATTTTGTTTATTTTTTCAAAAAACCAGCTCCTCGTTTGGCTGATTTTTTGTAATGTTTTTCTTGATTCAATCCTGTTGATTTCTTCTCTGATTTTAATTATTTCTCTTCTCCTACTAGATTTGGGTCTGGTTAACAGCAATCACTTTTCAGTTAAGTTTCAACACTTAAGAATACCTGTGGGCCGGCTCCGCGGCTCACTAGGCTAATCCTCTGCCTTGCGGCGCCAGCACACCGGGTTCTAGTCCTGGTCAGGGCTCCGGATTCTGTCCCGGTTGCCCCTCTTCCAGGCCAGCTCTCTGCTGTGGCCAGGGAGTGCAGTGGAGGATGGCCCAAGTGCTTGGGCCCTGCACCCCATGGGAGACCTGGATAAGTCCCTGGCTCCTGCCTTCAGATCAGCGCAGTGTGCCGGCCGCAGTGCGCAGGCCGCGGCAGCCATTGGAGGGTGAACCAACGGCAAAGGAAGACCTTTCTCTCTGTCTCTCTCTCTCACTGTCCACTCTGCCTCTAAAAAAAGAAAAGAAAAGAATAACTGTGTAGATTACAATATTCAACCAAAAGTATTAAGTAGAAAAAAGAAAAAAAAATACTAAGAGGGATAACGTATTAAGTTGTTCATCAACAGTCAGGGCAAGGGATGATCAAGTCACAGTTTCCCATAGTGTTCATTTCACTTTAACTGGTTTCTTTTTTGGTGCTCGGTTAGTTGTCACCAATCAGGGAGAACATATGCTATTTGTCCCTTTGGGACTGGCTTATTTCACTGAGCATAATGTTTTCCAAATTCCTAACAGGGATCACTTTTCAGTTGAAATTTAAACACCTAAGAATAATTGTGTGTTAATTACAGAGTTCAACCAACGGTACTAGAACAAAAAAAAATACTAAAATGGATAAAGTATTACATTGTACTTCAACAGTCAGGACAAGAGCTGATCAAGTCACTGTTTCTCATAGTGTCCATTTTACTTCAACAGGTCTCCCCTTTGGTGCTCAGTTAGTTTTCATCAATCAGGGAGAACATACGATATTTGTCCCTTTGGGACTGGCTTAGTTCACTCAGCATGATGTTTTCCAAATTCCTCCATCTTGTTGCAAATGACCGGATTTCATTGTTTTTGACTGCTTTATAGTATTCTATAGAGTACATGTCCCATAATTTCTTTATCCAGTCTACTGTCGATGGGCATTTGGGTTGGTTCCAGGTCTTAGCTATTGTGAATTGAGCTGCAATAAACATTAAGGTGCAGATAGCTTTTTTGTTTGCCTTTTTAATTTCCTTTGGGTAAATTCCAAGGAGTGGTATGGCTGGGTTGCATGGTAGGATTAAATTCAGGTTTCTGAGGGATCTCCAGACTGACTTCCATAGCGGCTTAACCAGTTTGCATTCCGACCAACAGTGGGTTAGTGTCCCACTTTTTAATATGAGGATGTTTCTAAAAGTTTGTGGGAATGCAATAAAACATTTTTATGCAAAACTGCTTGAAATCTGAGCATAATTTTTAGTAGTATACATTTTTTATTAAATTTTTGAAGACCACTCTATTTTTTTGTTTTTAGACAGATAGAGTCATAGATAGTGAGAGAAAGAGACAGAGAGAAAAGTCTTCCTTCCCTTGGTTCACTTCCCAAATGGCTGCTATGGCTGGTGGTGCGCCGATCTGAAGCTAGGAGCCAGGTTCTTCCTCCTGGTCTCCCTTGTGGGTGCAGGGACCCAAGCACTTGGGCCATCCTCCACTGTCCTCCTGGGCCACAGCAGAGAGCTGGACTGGAAGACGAGCAACCAGGGCTAGAACCCGGCGCCCATATGATATACTGGCCCGCAGGCAAAGGATTAATCAAGTGAGCCACAGTGCCGGCCCCTGAAGACTACTCTTGTGTTGAGACTACCTTTGAAAGCTGATATATGATCATTGTTCGTTTGTGTCTATGTTTATTTAAAAGTATTTTAGAATTTCTATTGGTAAAATAATATACTTCTATTGTTTCTATCAGAATAATCTTTATGGTGCTGTTCAGAGTCTCTGTATCACCACTATTTTATCTTCTACCAGTTTTGCTGATTCTTTTACCATTTTTCAAATGTCTCTCTCAAGTTCTTTCTCTGACCACAGTCAAACACACTTTCCTAGGACCCATTCTTGGCTAAGAGTTCTTCAACATTTTTGACCATACAGTGTTGTCAGGTCTTCATCCCTTTTCATTACTTTATTCTTATACTTGGATCCTAATACTTTCAAATGGCTTTTATTCAAACTTACCCTGCTCCAAACCCTGTGCTAATTATTTTAACCTTCACTATAACCCCAGGAGGTATCATCATCATTTGCATTTTACACAAGAGGAGACTGACACTTCGGAGGACTCAGTGGAGTGCCCACACTGCAGAGCTGGAAAGGAAAGCTCTGTGTCTCCCTGAGGTCGCACTCTTACTTCTTGGGCTGTGTGTCCTCACAGGACCCTTTTGTCTCATTTATTCACATCACAGAATACATGTAGACCCACATACGTCAGCATTCCACTCATTTTTAAAAATACCTGGAGCATGGTTGTTCCAGGCCCATCAAGGCAAGAACTGAAATAGTTAGATTTTAAAATAATTTCAATTAAATGTATATTTGTTTTTCACACTCCATGATTTAATGAACAGAAACACATTATGCTACAGATTCTCAAAAAATGAGGAAAATTATGAGGGCTAAGGATCAGTATGATTAAGAGCCCAGATAAAGCTCTTCCCACAGAATTTTTTTGGGATAGGGAGCAATTATTTGCCTAATGCTTATTATTGTTTTCCCTTAATGTAGTGTTTGAAGTTGGCAGCTAAATTCCCATCTCTCAACATGGAATCTCAGATCATGAAACCTATTTGGTATATTTCCAGTTCTCTGACACACAGACTCTAAAACTGCTAGCAACCAGTGTTGGCTAGGGACCAATTCTAAGGAGTTGTCTGCTTTGATGTCTCCCTCACAGTGAAAAGATCCTGCCTAACTTTGGAGGTCATCTGCAAGAACACTCTTTGTCCTACTGATCTCTTCTCTTAATCTGTATGTGGGCATACCCATGCCTAAATATGAGGAGATGTAGACTCAGAATAGGTAATCATATCCAATTTATTTTTTATCTTTCTTGTCTACTCTGAAACCTTGTTTATGTCTTCCTTCATCTTATTTTCCAGGGCCACAATTGCATGGCTGTGTACTGTACCACTTCTGGGGATTGCCTCCAACTGGACAGCAAAGAAAACAGGATTCCCTAGAGTTGTTCAATGTGCTGATAACTCACAGGTCTTTAAGAAACTTGACTTTAGTCTGTGAGTTGGGAAGTGAAGAAGAATTCGATGCCCACCATTGGGCTCTACTACATTCTGCAGAATCAATTTTGTCAAGAAATATGAACTTTAAAAAATATTTTTGCTTTTATTTATTTGAAAGGTAGAGAGAGAAAGGGGGAGAAAGGAAGAGACAGAAGAAGGGAGGGAGGAAGAGAGAGAGAGAGAGAGATTACATTGTTTGGTTCACTCTATGAAACAGCAGGAATTGGGTGAGACTAAATCAGGAACTAGGAAATCTGTCCAGGTATCTCAAGTGGGTGGCAAGGGCCCTAATACTTGGACCATCTTCTGATGCTTTCCCAGGTGCATTAGCATGAAGTTTGATCAGAAGCCAAGCAGCCAGGACCTGAACTGGCACTCTATTATGGGATACTGGTGACATACATGGTAATCTAATCTGCTGTGCCACAGCACTGGCTCCTAGATTATGAACTACTTTATGTGGCTCTGATTTTGACAAAATCTTGAATGGATATATATGAATGGAACTGTGATAGCAATGAATTGCATATTTTACTCTAGAAACCCTTATTTTGTTACTCTTTGAAGTACCCCCTCAAAGTGAAAACAAAAACAGCATATTTCAAATTATCAAGTCTAAGAATGCAGATTTTGTGGATGGAACAAGAATAATCATCAGAGAATTAGCCCATGGTTCATAGTGGAAAATAAGTTTTATAGTACTTTAATGATTGTGGAATATTTTTCATAAAAGTGTTGAAAAGATATAGGTCAATAACTTCATCCTAGATCCCATTGTAACCAGGGTCAATGTATACTCATTCATTTAAAAATTATTGAAAACACTTGTAAGAATTGAAAGATCAGCCTGTGTTACTGAAACCATTTAGAAGCCTATTTATTAAGATCTTAGCCTTTGAGGATGTATAATATATAAACATATTTCAAGATCTGTTCTTAGTAATACATAAAGAGCGTTTCTGTTGATAGGAGGAAGAGGTAGTGTTCAGAACAAGAAAGCATCCATGATTGAGAAAATAACCAAGCATCATCTTACCTATAACTTATTCCCATGATCCTGGTAGAGAAGTGGCCATGCAGGCAAGACACCCAAGATTGTCATCACAGCCTTTGGGGATTTTCTTTACTGATCACTCTGGAGATGTTTGTAACCACTTCTCCAAACCAGCTGCTGCATCAGATTAAAGAATTTTTATCAATGAGAATTCACAAAGTAATATTTTACAGGACATTGCAAAAGAAGACAGAATTTTTGATTAGTGGAACTGCTGTCTTAAGAGTTAAACATCCCAGGGGCCAGCGCTGTGGTGCACTGGTTAAAGCCTTGGCCTGAGGTGCCGCCATCCCGTATGGGCACTGATTTTAGTCCCAGCTGCTCCTCTTCCCATCCAGCACTCTGCTATGGCCTGGGAAAGCAGTAGATGATGGTCCAAGCACTTGGGCTCCTGTACCCACATGGGAGACCCGGAGGAAGCTCCTTGCTCCTGGCTTCGAATCGGCTCAGCTCCAGCCATTGAGGAGTGAACCAGAGGATGGGAGACCTCTCTGTCTTTTCCTCTCTCTGTTACTCTGTCTTTAAATAAATATTTTTTAAAAAAGAGTTAAACATCCCTCTAACTGCTTTTTTGTAAAGGACATTTCTGGAAGATTTTAAAATTTAAATATAGACCAAAGCCAAAGAAAAATTATTCAATGTGGTTACACGATGTTAAAACACAACTTTGAAACAGGACTTTTCAGATACCAATTAATATTGCAGAATAATTGAGATTAATATTGCAGAATAACTGAAAGATTATAGAATTTTCTTATTTAAGGTAAGCTTTGGCATTTGACAATATTCAAATATGTTTGCAAATAAGTTTTTCACTATGTATTGGTTTTTTACAGGTCAGACTGATTTGTGATTTCTTCAAAACAGCTTCCAATATTAATTTTTTTATCATCTACTTCATATTATCTTAACTGCCAGGTTTCAAAGAAAAATGATACTAATCTCTCAGTCTCAAAAATGATTGATATGCTCAGAGAAACTAAAAAAATTTGTGTGAGGTTTTAGTCAGTTCTACTCATCTCAGAACACGAAATCATAGGAAGGCTTGAACTGTGATGCAGGATCCACTGTGTAGAATTAAGAAGTGAGAACATAATCAATGCTGTGAAAGCACAATACTCAAACTGTAGGCAAATCAAGTTTCCAGTGTCTGCCAAGAGAGTCATAGGGCTCATTAACTGAAAGCCTTCATGATACAATAGAATACTGGATGACAACTTAACTGCCTGTATCTTTAGTTAGTCTCAAAAAACTTTTAAAAAATCATTTTTATCCCAATACTCGGGAGAGATGGTTCTAGAAAGAGGCTTGTAGGACACAGAGTTATGCACCCAGGTCACCCCTCGAGGGAGACTTTTTGTCCCAGCAGAGAGCCTCCTGTCATCAGCTTCTTCAGGGCTTGACATCTCTGCAGAGAACTGCCTTGGCCGAGGACAAGCCTTTCTTAGGAAGGCCATATCGGCTGAGAGAGGTATAGACGCCTAGCCACTTCAGCACAACGTGGGTCCCTATGACAAGCCACATTCATTCCTGAGTTCTTCATGGGGGCATCTCCTTCTTTCCCTGCTGGCTTCCTGCCTTTCCTTTCCGAAGATGTCAATTCCTCATTGAAACTCTGCCAAACTTCATCTCAGTGACTGCTTCTAGAGAATCAGAGAATCAGCAAAAGGCAAAATGACTTTTTTTAAAAATATTTTTTAAAAAGTTTATTTATTTGAAAGGTAGAGTGGTAGGCAGAGAGGGAGAGTCAGAGAAAAAGGTCTTCCATCCAGTGGTTCACTCTCCAGATGGCCACAACAGCTAGAGCTACACCAATCCAAAGCCAGGAGCCAGGAGCTTCTTCCAGATCTCCCATGTGGGTGCAGGGGCCCAAGGACTTGGGCCATCTTTCACTGCTTTCCCAGGTCACAGCAGAGAGCTGGACTGCAAGAGGAGCAACCGGGACTAGAACCCGGCACCCATATGGGATGCCGGCACCACAGGCAGAAGCTTAACCTAGTGTGCCATGGCGCTAGCCCCAGTTAAACCTTTCTTAAACTCCTCAGTCAAAAACCACAGACAGGTCTGACACTTGACACTGTGGTAGCCAGTGTTGTATCACTGTAACAAACACTTGAGAGGAGTTGCTTAAGACAGAAGATTTAGCTCTGCCCATAGTTTTGGAGGTTTGTGGTCCAAGATCAGACAGCTCTATTAATCTGGTTTCTAGTGAGGGTAGAGCATAGAGGCTGGCAATGGTGGAGTGTATGTGGGGGAAGAATCACATGCAATCCAGGAAGTGGAGAGAGAATGGCCTGGCCAAACTTACCTTACATGATCAACCTTCTCATGAGAACTGTTTTCCAAGGGCAAGCCCCCAATGATCTGAGGACCTCCCAGACACCATAATTGGATCAAGCCTCCACCCATAATTCATCAATCACTAATATTAATCTATTAACTAGTAACATAAAACTTGGGTGGTTAAGCATCTGCATGTGCTGGGGAGCACATGTTCAAACCATGAAAGATACCTTTCTACTGTCTCACAGGGCCTTCTCTTTCACTGCAAAAACTGCCAATTCAAACAACAATGTTTTTCAAGAGGATTGGATTAAAAAGAACTAATACAGCTGAAAAAATATTGTGATATAAAGTCTTTGTAGGAAATAAATGGAATTGTAAGAATGCGAGAGGGATTGAGAAAATAGTTGCTTTAGATTAAGCAAAATATAAGCCACTTGAATGTCTATGATCTACTAAGCATCATACATCCTTGAGTGAACAATTCAATTAAGTTATTGTTTAATTCGTTCCTGTAATATATAAGCCTACTATAAGATACAGCAAGAGTTATAGCAAAGTGAAAGAGATTTCTGCTTTTATAGATATAAGATGAAATAAGAGATATACTAAGCGCATTTCGAATGTTGAAGATTGAGTGGGAAAATATTTGAGGAAGAAGAAAAACATCAAGGAGCAGATATATATGAGAAAGATTATAAAAAGTGGGTAAGATTCTGTCAGCTAGGGTTAAAGAAATGCGGAGTTTCAGTTAAGGAAACAACATGAGCATGAAAGCAAGTTCGCTGTGTACTTTGCTTGATTTCCCTGGGTCTCAGAGTCTTAGAAGATGCAGAGGGTCAGGGATTTTCACATTGCATTTCTTATTTATTTATTTGAAGGCTGGGGGGGGGGGCGGGGAGAGAGAAAGTATCTTCCATCTACTGTTCACCCCCCAGTGGCCACAACAGCTGGAGCTGGGCCAGACCAAAGCCAGGAGCCAGGAACTTCTTCTGGGTCTCCCACATCGGTGCAGGGGCCATCTTCTGTTGCTTTCCCAGGTACATTAGCAGGGAGCTAGGTCAGAAGTGGAGCAGCAAGGACAGGAACTGGTGCCCATATGGTGGCTTTATCCACTATGCCACAGCACCAGCCCCTCACACAGTTAAAATACTCAATGTTTCTTCTAAGTAACTTGCTTAAGAATCATCTTTGGATAAAACACCTACAACGTTTTAATATATATTTTAATTTCTTGCAAATAAGCAGAGATTAGGAAGACCTGCTTTGTTTTTGTTTTTGTTTGTTTATTTCTGTCTTATCATTCAGGTCTGCACTTGTTCTTTCACATAAAAAATTATGAGTGCTTAAGTTTCCGAAATTCCCATGCACTAAATCCAACGAAATGTTAAGGTTCTGATGCTTCTCTTCTGTATATGCCATCATCACCGCCTAGTAGTGGTTGTGCAACAGAAAGTGAGTAGGGAGCACAGGATGTTGTGATAACATATTCTACAAGTTTGATCTGAAGATTTTGTAAGCATCTTGTCTGATTTTTATTTTTGTGAAGGAGACTGAGAACAGATGGTAGGTGTGTTGGTGATTTAACTTTGAAATAAATGTGGCCAACACCTTGCAGCTTCTAAATTAGATATGCAATTGCCTAGGTTTATGAAAGAATATAATTTTTCACAAATTACAGTAGTAAATGAGATATTGAGGCTAATGTGACTGTTATGGCACCCATAATGTATCCTTCCGATTTTCAGATTCTTATATTTATCAAAACTGACTCTTATTATCTTTCAGTGTTGTTAAGTTTAAAAAGTTACACATTTGTATATATCTAATATCTTTGTACTAGACAAATAGCAATTATGGTTATTTTAAATAACTGGGGCTGTATATATGATTTTATGTGAAAAGAATTACTGTTTTAAAAGTTTGGAAACTTTTGTAAGAATCTTTCCAAGCAGAAGAAGATGGCCCAAGTTCTTGGGCCCCTGCACCCGCATGGGAGACCCGGAAGAATCTCCTGGCTCCTGGCTTTGGATCAGTGCAGCTCCAGCCGTTGTACCCATCTGGTAGTGAACCAATTGGGAAGGAAGACCTCTCTCTCTCTCTCTGCCTCTCCTCTCTCTGTGTGATTCTGACTCAAATAAATAGATAAATCTTTAAAAAAAAAGAATCTTTGCAAACAGATAATTTAATGATTTCTTCTGATTCCCTTTAATTCCCTATTCTTAGATTTTTGTTTGCAAGAAACAAATGTGTATAAAATGTTTTCCATTATTATTTTGCCTAAAATAATAACAGTGGAGCAAAATAGCCTTTTGTTTTTACTATTAAATTTTCAATAACCATAATAATAACAAAATTATAAGCAAAATAAAAACAGCTTGGTCAGGCAGTTGGCCTAGCAGTTAAGATGCTGATTAAGATGATGGTATCCTATATTTGAGTACCTAGGTTTGATATTCAGCTCCTGCTCCTGACTCCAACTTCCTTTTAATATGGATTCTGAGAGGCAATAAACTCTGGTGATCCACATGGGCAACCTGCTTGAGTTCTTGGTTCCCAGCTTCATCCTGGCTGAGGCCCAGCTGTTATGTGCATTTGGCAAGTGAATCAATGATGGGAGCTCTGTCTGTCTCTTTCTAATAAATATTTAAAAAGTATAATTATCATGGTTTATGAAGGAATGTTAGCATCTACCTTATGTCTGGAGTCCATAATTGATGCATAGTAGCTGATCATTAAATAGTTGTTGAAGGAATGGGCATTGTAGTAATTCTTAGTGGGAATGGAAAGGAAAAGTCTAAAATCAAATACATAACAACCAAGATTTTGCAGTTGGTTTATCCAACCAGAATGAGGAAAACATGAATCAGTATAAAAAGTTTTAAAATATTTAAATAAGAGATGATAAAGTTTTAACACTGAGCTCAATAAAAACTTTATGTTGTTAGTTTCATATCTAAAGAGAAATTTTGAATAACTAGAGTCTAATAATTATTTTATCATACGTTTGGTGTTTGGGCTGAAAACTGAGAGTATGTTTTATAATTACAAGCAACTACTACAGCACACTTCATATTTCAAAGCAGAGTTGAGGAAAAGAGGGGTAACAAGATCTACAAAATGTGATTACGAGTGTTTTAGTACAATAGAAACAGTAATTTCCGGGAAGCCTGTTGAAAAAAATGCAGTGTCTATAAGGAAATTATGGTTATGGCAATCAATAAAAAACATCAATTCACAATGAGCAATTTTTCTTCCTTAGGAGAATTAACCTTTCCAAAGAGAAATTATGAAAGATAAATAGTTGGGCACTGATGGAAGATGGAAGGGGAAAAAGTCTACCTTATCTTTAGTCTGTACTCCTAAGATGGAAATCTGAAAGTCATCCATTTCTAAGTCTTGCTTTTAATGAATTACGCACTTTGTTTCCATTTTATAGAGAAGATCCCTAAAATAGAGAGATGCCTGAGTGAAAAAAAATAGTGCAGTTTATAAAGAGAGCATTTTCTACATCTCCTTCTAATTTAGATTTTATGTAGGAAATGCATTGTCAAAGTGATTGTCAAGAACCATTAAAAATATCAGGAGATTGTTTATCATTTTTTCAGTTCTTTCCCAACACATTGAACTTAATTAAATATCATAAGGTATTCTTAGTGGTTATCTGTCATTTTGCAGGTGAGGGACTGCTCTACAGCATCCACTCCATCTTGCTGTGCAACCCCTCACTATCCTTTCAGGAGTCTCCTGTTCCCATCCTCTTCCTACTTCCAGGTGTGTGGTTCTGAAGGGAGCTGGTGCCAGCCTCCCACAAGGGATGTCCCAGGTGCCACAGCCACATGTCCTTGCACCTGTTTTTCACAGTTCCTGGGGGCTCTCCTGATCACGAGTCAAAGCCTTTGGCCCAAGGCAGGTGTTTGGCTTAGAGATTAAGATGTCATTTGGGACTCTTGCATCCCATGCTGGAAGTCCTGGCTTTAAATCTTGGCTCTTCTAATTCTAGCTTCCTGCTAATGTGGACCCTGGGAAGCAGCAGTGATATCTCAAATACTTGGGTCTTTACAACCTACATAGGAGACCCCAGATTAAGTTTCTGGGCTCCTGGCTTTGGCCTGGCCCAGCTCCAGCTATTGTGAGCATTTGGGGAGTGAAGTAGCAGATGAGATCTCTCTTTTACTGTCTCTCCACCCTTCAAATAAATAAATAGATAGGTAAAATAAAAATGTTTTAAAAACAAAAATATAAAACAAAGCCTTTGGCCTCCCTTTATTCTCAGAATCTTCACAGTTTATCAACATATTTCCTTAAGTTATCTTAGGGCTTTTTCTTTTTTTTTTATTTTTTTTTATTTGACAGGTAGAGTTATAGACACTGTGAAAGAGACAGAGAGAAAGGTCTTCCTTCTGTTGGTTCACTCCCCAAATGGCCGCTACGGCTGGCACCATGCCAATCCAAAGCCAGAAGCCAGGTGCTTCCCCCTGGTCTCCCATGCGGGGGCAGGGCCCAAGCACTTGGGCCATCCTCCACTGCACTCCCAGGCCACAGCAGAGAGCTGGACTGGAAGAGGAGCAACCAGGACTAGAACCCGGTGCCCATATGGGTTGCTGGTGCCGCAGGCGGAGGATTATCCAATTGAGCCGTGGCGCCGGCCCCTTTTTCTGATTGTTGCAGCCAGGAACACAGAAAAACATACTTACCTGTGGAAAACACAATGTTCATTTTTTCTAATAGTATTAACTCTATAGACATTATTATTTATTTTTAAAGATTTATTTAGCAGAGTTACACAGTGAGAGGGGGAGAGGCAGAGGGGAAGGAGGGAGGGAGAGAGAGAGAGAGAGAGAGAGAGAAATCTTTCATCCGCTGGTTCACTTCTCGCTGGGGCTGGACCAGGTCAAAGCCAGGAGTCTGGAACTCTATCCAGATCTCTCACATGGGTGACAGGGGCCCAGTCACTTTGGCTATCTTCTGCTTCTTTCCCAGGCCCGTTAGCAGGGAGCTGGATCAGAAGTGAAACAACCAGGACTAAAACCAGCATTCATCTGGGATGTCAGTGTCACAGGCTGTGGCTGACTTAACCTGCTGCTCTACAATGCCAAGCCTCTAGATTTAAACAGCATTTAGTCATTTTGAATCAATTCCCATGGACTGTGAAGGCAGAAGCAAAAGGATAAATGGCGTTATGGGTTGAATTGTGTCCTCAAAATTCCTGTGTTGACACTCTAACCCCAGTAGCTCTCAGTGCAACTGTGTTTGTAGAGCATGCCCTTAAAGAAATAACTAAGCTAAATGGGGTCATTAGAACAGGGCCTAATCCCATATGACTGATGTTCTTAGAAGCAGAGAAGACTGGCATGCAGACAGGCACAAGAGGTTTACCATCAGAGATGCCCATTTGAACACACAAGAAGGTGGCAGACACATACCCAGGAGAGAGGTCTTAGAAGATACCAAGCCTCCACCCCTTGATCCCAGACTTCAGCCTTCAGAACCATGAAGAAACAACTTCTATTATTTAAGTCACATAATCTGTGGTAGTTTTTTCTGGAATCCCTAGCACATTCATACCAAGGTCAATTGTCCAACATTGTATTGTTAGCTGTGGAAAGCTAAAATTCAAATCCACATCTAAAAAGTCCCAGTCTAGGAGCAGTGTTTAAGTTGCTACTTTGGATACCCATATCTCATATGATAGAGCCTTGGTTTGAGTCCTAACTCAACTCCTGGGTCCAGTCTCCTCCTAATGCAGACCTGGGGAGACAGCAGAAAATGGCTCAAGTACTTGAGTCTGTGCTACTCATGTAGGAAAATCAGATTGAATTCTAGGCTCCTGGATTTGGCCTGCCCTAGGCCTGGCTCTTGTGGGTATTTGGAGGATGGGATATCTCTATCTTTTTCTCTCTGCCTTTAGCATACAAGGAATAAAACACATCTTAAAAGGTCCCAGTCTGGTGCTTATGCTGATTCATATATGCAGAGTAAACTTGGGTTTTGCATGTCTTGAGAATCACCATCATCAGTATTATTCCAAGGAACATTTTGAGAAACAATGTAATTGACCAGCATGCCACTTAAAACTTCTAGTTTTGCCTACTAATCGGTAAAAATGGCTCTAACTCTGAGACTGAACCAAATATATGACAAATCACTTTTAACATTCCCACAAAAATGATCCTATTTTCAGATTCCCAGTTCATATGACTTCAGAAAGTCTATTAAATTTGAACTCAGCTTTGTTTTTCGAGACCCACAGTCCAGATTATGGTTCACTGGTTCTTAAGAAAAGACCACACTCATCTGTGATTTTAGAAATAAATTACATTCTAAGCTTTCACCAACCAGCTTTATAGCTTCTGCCAAAGCCCATAATCAATCTTTTTCTTAACTCACTTTGTCACTTAAATGCTATTAAGTTACCAAAGGAATAGTGCTAAATATAAATATTCAAAAAAAAGAAAAATGAGAAAATGAAAATGCAGCCTCTCCCTGATTCTGTGGAAAATGAGGGTGAGTAAAAGCTTCTCTGGGGGGAATGAGTTGATTCAGTTAACTGTCTTAGTTAGATTGGTCTCATCAGAGAACCAAGCACCATCCAGTTCTCTGGAAAAAGTCACTTGCTGAATGGTACTCTGCTCTCCTTGCAATTGCCATGACTTAGGTAGGTAAACACACAGTCTCTAGAATGTTTTGCACATTCTAGTCCAAAGACAGCTTCTTGAGAACATTCCTATTTTATTTTGTCCTTGAAAGAAGCCCAATATTTGGGGCATTGTTGCCAGATGAATTGCTCTTAGAAATTTCTAAAAAGATATACCTCTTAAGCATATCTTTACAATTGAGTAAATAACCTCATTTAGTGTCTTACACAGTACTTTTTCCAATTTATGCTTCCTATCGGGAGGACAGATACTCTCATAGGAAGAGAAGCAGGACTTTCCTGCCATGGATTAAGTAGAAACCAGAAAGGTGGGCGTGGAAGGTCTTGACGATTTTGGCAGGAATTTTAAATTAATGAGAAGTTGAAAGTGGTGTCTTAGAAAGTTAAAATGTGTCATGTAAACGAATATAAATATGCTGTATACTTGAAAATTAAAATTTAAAAAGCAATATCATTTAAAATAGCATGACAAATATAAAATACATAGGGATAAATCCAACAAAGATCTGTACATTTAAAACTACAAACCATTGTTGTTAAAGAAAATCTAAACACATTGAGAGATGATCTTTGATCTAGATTAAACATTGTCAGCTGTAAATGCTTCCCAAATTGATCAGTAGCACCAAGGTAATCCATATAAAAATACCAATAGATTTCTTTTTGTAGAAATTGGCAAGCTGATTCTAAATTTCAAATGAAAATTCAAAAACCTAGAATAGCTAAAAAATAGCAGTTGAAAAGCTAAGATTACCTGGCTTCAATAGCAATTATAAACATACATGTGATATAAACATATTACCCAGAGTGACGCTGGCATCAAAACAGACAAAAGGGCCACAGAGAAGATGAGAATCCAGAAGCAGACCCAAAGAGAAATAAACATTGATTTTTGACAAAAGTTTAAAGCAATACAATGAAGAAAATACTATGCAAAAATATTTATCACTATCTTGTATCATGTTCAAAATTTCATTCTTGAAACATATAAAATTAATTTAAAATGAATTATAAACCAGACTGTAAAACTTAAAATTTAAAACTTCTAGGAGAAAATATCATGACTTTGGCTTAGGCAATCATTTGTTAGATATAACACCAAAAGCGCAATCCCCAAAAGAAAAAAATAGATACATGGTACTTTCAAAGTACAAAGCTTCAATGATTCAAAAAATATCATTAAGGGAATAAAAACATGAGCCACAGAATAGGAGGATGTACTTGCAAAGAATGTAACTAATCAAGAACTTGTATCTAGAATATATACAGAACTTCCAAATTCAATACTGAAATTACAAAACTCTAATCTTAAAAGGGAACAAAGAGTTGAATGGGTAGATCACAACGAAGATATATAGGTGAAAGACTAGAACATGTAGAGTCACTCAGTGTCATTTTACTTTAAACAAATGTAAAATATAGCCACAAATAATGCCACTATACGTGTATAAAAATGGCTAAAACTAGAAAGACTGACCATGTCAAGTGTTGGTGAGTGTATTATGGAACTGCACTCTCTCATACACTGATGGTGCGTATGTAAGGACATACAATCAGTTTGCTGGATTAATCATATTTGCATCAAGTTCTCTGTTAAGGATTTCCTCTTCAGTTAATTTTATTCCTATAAAACTGGAAAAGCAAAAATTATACCAACAGAAAATCCTTTAATTTGACCTAAAGCATACCATCTTTTGCTCTTTAATGGAATAATTCAAAGCATGTCAAATGTATTCAAGCTTTTTGACACCTTTCTTTCCACACCCCTGTTCTTAATCCTGCAGAAGCTCTCATTACTTGCTCCTTTGCTTGTTTTGTCAGCTCAAGGTCCTAACCACTACAGTTAGATGGACAATTCCCTTCCCCTTCATCACCCAGGTCACCTCTGCTGTCATTTTTTGCCATTTCTCTAAATCTCTTATCATCTTCTATACCTCATCTGTCTCACCTAACCAGCCCCACTACTAAGTCGGTCTTAGAAACCACATCACTGTGCCATTGGCACTGCTCCAGATGCCCACGCAGCTGGCTCACAGCCTGCTCTGGCCAGTGATGACTCTGCTCTTGAGTCATCTCTGCCATCCCTCGCAGTGGAAGGTCAAATCCATCCATCAGCAAACTGTTCCATCATCTTTTACTTCCCCTGCTGTACCAACAGCCCATTTCCCTCTGTGAAAGGGATACCAGCAAAATTGAGATGGACATTAATTGAGAATCATATATTTGAATTGGCATTATCTGAGCTTTCTGGGCTTTGGTCCCTGGAAATAGGTGCATGAACTCTGCCAATGCATTAAGAATCATGTAGGGGAGAATAAGAATCAGGGAATGATGCTGGAAGAGAGGTGAGATTGACTGTCTAGGGGAATTAGGGAGCCATAACCGCCTTCAATATCAACATTGAAATGGAACTACTGGAAAGAGAATTACAGACTTTTCCAAGCAGAGAGACAGTACTGTAAAACAGCACATTTAGCATGTGCAGTGGCCACAGGAGAGGACCATAGGAGATAGACACAGTGGGCAGCAATGGGAGAAAGAACACTGGAGCTAAAGGTGTTGCCAAATTTGAGGCCTCATACGCAGTTAGACATTTTTAGTTAATCATAGAGCAATGGCTGTGGAAGAAAAATAATGATGCCTAGTAAGTTTCTTACTCAGTATAGCTAAGATGGCAGGGTGGGAGATTGCTCGACTGGTTGTATGGGCACAAAACCAGTGCAGCTAGGTAGGGGCAAATCTTGTGTGATCTTAACATTCTGAATACTAAATAATAATTTTAACTTCGAACGGCCAAACATATGAAGAGGCGGGGAGCCTCAGGTCACAGGCATTCTTCTCCAGCCACTTCTGTGCCCTGTGCAGCTTGTCAACAGCCTGCTCCTATGATCTCTGATGCCTAGGGTAGCACTCTACTTGATACACTGCAGCTGGAGCTGCCATTTACCCATCCCTGCCCCTGTGCTGTGATCAGTAGTAGCAGGGGCACAGGTGCAGGTGCTCCATGGTGTGTTGGAGCCAGACAGGTCAACAGCTGTCACTGACCCAAGTTGGTAGCACCATGACATGTGCAGCAGGCATCTCGGGTGGTATTGAGCTTCTTGACAACTCCCGGTCTTGGTACCAAACAGGTCCCATTGCAGAAGCTGCAATTTCTTGAAGGTCACTCATTCACTCTAGGTAGGGGATGAGGTCGTGTTGGAAGCAAAAATGTGTGGCTAGACTTCCTTGGCTTGGACATAATGCATTACTTATCCTGAGTGGCACAACTCAACTGCTGGGGTAGTACCCAGTAGCTAGTGGGCTAAGTCAATGTGAATGCTCTCAGTAGTATCTATGGGATCATGTACATGTTCAGATCTATGCTTGTATCTCCATGCTGAAGGAACATGAGGTACTTGAAAAAGTTCATGGAAAGTGGAATTCCAAGGTAAATTTATTTTGGTGCAATTTTTTTTTAAATCCATGCACTTTTTTTTCTTAATTTGTATTTTCATGAACTTTTGGAAAGGACCCCTACTCTGGAACATTAGGGCTAAAGAGAGATAAAAATTATAAATGAGACAAAAAAGTATCCCATGTATGTTAGAATCCTAAAGGAGAAATGTGACAGTTTAGATGACATTGCTACATAGTCTGAGGCATTTCCAGGATCCCAGGGCAATGCCTACAAGGTTTTTAAGCAATTGTAGATAAACTCATAGGAAACATGATGATTGCCATGGCTCCCTATGTCTCTGAGGCTGTGGGTTTTAACCGCTCAAATTCTTATTTTTTGCCCATATTTAAGGATAGATAATCATAGCCATTCATTTCTTCCGACCTTACAACAAGGGCAGAAGAAATGAATACGTGTAAAAGACTTTTAGCTTGGTGCCTGGCATGTGGTGAATGCTCATCATATATTCTTTATTATTGGGAAAGCCGAGAATTTGTGAGAAAAATATCAAAATTACCTTTGTGGTTATGGAGCTGAGACTAAGTACAGGTTTCGAGTTAGTTCTGTAATAATTAAACACTCAGTGCTTACACTTTAGCTTACCATCAGCATCTCTATAGCTTCCCTTATTTTTGTTTTTGTCAAAATCATCAACAATGTGCCTATTCCTTTTTTTCTCTGAGTTTTTTTTTTGTCTTTTTGTTTTTTCTTTTATTAGTGATCCTGGAAATAATGATTTTATAGTAATTAAATACATAAATAAATAATGTGTGATTTTCTTCTCTATTAAATACTTAGACATTGATCTTTTTAAAAGATCTATTTCATTTTTTTGAAGGGCAGTGTTACAGAGAGAGAGAGAGGGAAAGAGATAGAGAGGTAAAAATGGAGAGAGATAGAGAGAAGGAGAGGGAGGGAGATCTTCCATCCACTGGTTCACTTCTCAAATAGCCACGACGGTAGGGCTGGACGAGGCTGGAACCAGAAGCCTGGAACTCCACCCAGGTCTCCATGTGGATCACAGGGGTCCAAATACTTGGGCCATCTTTAGCTGCTTTCCCAAGCACGTTAGCAGGGAGCTGGATTGGGAGTGGAGCGATTGAGATCCCACGAGATCCCAATAGGCGCTCATATGGGGCGCTGGAGTCACAGGCTGTGGTGGAGCCCACCACCACAATGCTGGTCACACACATTTGTCTTTTAAAGAAATCAACAGTACAACAACAAGCCTAATGCATTAGTACTCTCAAACAAGTGATACACTTTTTTCTTTTGTAGATGGAAAGAGAGAAAATTGGCTTAGAAATATTTAATTGAGCTTAGACTTCTTCAGGTTGAGCTTTCTGCTATAAGTGTTGCTTTTCTGTTTTGCCTTTATGCACTTACACATATTACCTGTACTTTTAAAAGTTGTGTTTCATGAATCTGATTATAAAAGGATTGATGATTAGCTATTTCTTTGAATGAGTAACTTAGAATTTAAACTGTTCTGTTTAATCACTGCTACTGTTATTTTGCAGAAGTGTGGGGTGTGAAATCACATCAGATTGTAGTCTATTCAGAAGTCAGGAGATCAATCAGGATATTAACAGAGCCTGACCCAAGTTACTTCTAAAAATAAAATTGTTGTTTTCTTCTATATTATTATTCAAATGAAAATAGTAAAATATTATTAATCTTACATATAACTGATTTTCAGTGCAACAGTGACAAGTAGAAAGGGGGAGTAGTTCACAGAAATAAAGGTAAGAGAGCCTTTCCAAGCTTCCTGGTGATGTCGACTTGGTAAAAAAAGAGAGTTCTCATGTTATATTCATGGTATTTTCAAGGTTGACCATGACTTTTTTTTAAAAAAAATCAATTCTTCTTTCTCCAAGGTACTGAAAGTGGCTATGATTTTTCTGTCACTAAAGGTATGTCTGCTTATTGCTGATGTCTTTGTGAACACAGAGCTGAGGTTTGTGATCCATTTTCATGTAAATCACTAGGCACAGGCTTTATTATACTCGGAGTGCCAAAGCTGACATCACCTTCCTTGCTTCCACAGCGCTCCAGCTGGATGAACTGTGGGGCATGTGCCCTGAGTTAATGTTCAACACCAGGGTCAAAGCAGAGGGAGCTCTGACAGTGGTTCCATTGTGAGTTCATTATGGAAATACCATGATGATGATAATGATTCTCTGTCATACTGTGTGTACATTGTACTAGCACCACCCCTCTTTTCCCAGTGAAGGCCTGATTAAACTTTCTGATGCAACTTAAAAGGATGGATGAGGAAAACAAATGAGGGGGAAACTTAATTGAGAGCAGTCACTGCTCCGTGCTATTACATCTCAAAATATTGGATCTTTTTTTTACCTGCTTCTGTAATTCTGGCATCTAGCCTAAAATCACAGAAGAGAAAGAAAAATCAACTAGATGTTATTTTACATGTAAACAAATCAAGACACATTATGTGCAATGCCCTGGTTTGAGGAGTGGAAATCAGGAGTTCTGTAATCTATTCTAATTGCTATATATTACATGGAACCCTTTAACCTATTCTAAAGCTGTGTCATTGTTGGTTGAGTAGAACTAATCTGTACACAGTATGAAGACATAGTAAAATACATAGCTGGTATCCTTTGTTGCTTAGGAGTTGAACCATCAGGAAAATAATTGAAAAATTTTGAAATTATTAAAAAACATGTTGAGCATTTTGTTAGGTTATCTTTTCCTTTCATCATCTTTGAACTGTTTTCACTCAGTAAGTTGTCAAAAATTCTGTAAGTTGTGTGATGTTAATAAAGAAAAATTTATCCACAGAAATGCAAATGAATTTTACTGGAGGTGGATATTGCCAGTTTTGCGTTGTTATGTGTATTCATTTTCACATTCCTGGAGACTTTTATATGTGTAAGGATTCTTTTTTGACATGGAGGTAACACTGTACAGAATCACTCATTAATTAATAAACTCTTTGATGTATATTTGGTTTATATTGATCTGACAGTAAAAGCTTTATACTTTTTTTTTTTTTTGACAGGCAGAGTTAAACAGTGAGAGAGAGAGACAGAGAAAGGTCTTTCCATTGGTTCACCTCCCAAATGGCTGCTATGGCCAGCGCGCTACGCTGATCTGAAGCCAGGAGCCAGGTGCTTCCTCCTGGTCTCCCATGTGGGTACAGGGCCCAAGCACTTGGGCCATCCTCCATTGCCTTCCCGGGCCACAGCAGAGAGCTGGCCTGGAATAGGGGCAACCGGGAAAGAATACGGTGCCCTGATCGGGACTAGAACCTGGGGTGCCGGCGCCACAGGCGGAGCATTAGCCTAGTGAGCCCCGACGCCGGCCTATACCTTTTGTTTAAAAACACTCTATCAAGTGTTTAGTCTATAGTCTCTTCATTCTTTCTTTAAATGGTAAATCTACAGGTAAGGAAATTTTCCACTGAATTAGAAATGTTCTGACTTTGTTAAGTGATTATTATTTATTATTCCCATCTTTGATATTCCAAAATGGCTTTAAATATAATGAAATAATATGATAATATGCTTTGAAGCTGCAAATTCGGAGTCACAGTCCATGCGAAGGGTAGATTAAGATGGAACAGACTGTGAGTATTGGTTGGCTAATAGGTATCAAAGCCATGTGTCTCTTAAAATAATGGAAGCCTCTTAATAAAGCCAAAGAAAAATAGCTTAAGCAATTGTTAAATTGGTTCGATTGGATGGTCACAGGATTGCCTCTTTACTTTTCCCTGATACAAAACTGCTCTAAATGGCTTCCTGCCTCACTGTCTTGTCTCATGCTGGGCACTGAAGACAAAGATAAATATTTGAGGAAACATAAAATCGATAAAATAATAATAGATGCCATTTATTGGAAAGCTACGATTTACTGACAGTATTTCTAACTGCCTTGCATTTATTATCAGAGTTACTCTTCATAATAACCCCATCTGGAAAGCATTATTACCTATGTTCTGTCAATTCAAAAACCTGTGCTCAGAGGAGTTAAATAACTTTCTCCAATGTATCCATCCAGTAAGTGGTAGTGTTGGGATTTGAACCCTTTTCTCACTTAACTCAGAAGCCAATGGGTTTAGCCATTACACAATATGGATTCCACGTAACTGGGTTCTGGAATTATTTTTTTAATGTACTTCTTTTACTTTAATTTTAATTAAAATTAATTTTTAACAGATTCAATATGATTTGTAGATACATGTCTAAGAATGTAATAATATTCCCTTCCTCCCTCCATCCTAGCCTCCTTCCATCTGCCTTTCTCTCTGTCTTTTCTTTTTTTAGACTTTGAGACAGCATATCTTAAAATTACTTTACAGTAAAAAGGCTTAATACTTCACCAAATAAGCAGTTTAATAAGTAAAAATACCTTAGTTTAGTGGGAATATAGACAATAGGTATAAACCATAATTGAATGGAAAAATGACAATTTAACCCATATACTTTTTTTGTTGATTAGTCATTCATAATTTATTTCAATTAAATAGAACCAATGACAATGTAACACCTAAATATTTCCTGTGTGATTACAGGATAACAATTAAGTTCATTTAGACTTTAAGACTTTCAACATTCATGCACAGGAACAATTTTATGTAGACTGCAGCGCAAATAATTGTGTATTACACTTTTTTGTACTCTACTACTTATCACAGATCGGGAAAAACATGGTATCTGTCTTTTTGGGACTGGCTTATTTCACTAAGTATAATGGCCTCCAGGGCATCCGTTTTGTTACAAAAGGCAGGATTTCATTCTCTTTTTTTTGACCTAGTAATATTCCATAGTATATAATTTTATATATAATATTCCAGTATGAAATATGTATAATATTCCATATTATATCATAGATATATCATATTTTCTTCATCCAGTCATCAGTTTATGGGCTCTGGAATTCTCCTATCTAGCTTCACCACTGCAGCCCCCTGCCCCTCAGTACTACAGGCATTTATGAGTTGAACAAGAAAAGAGGATCAGGGAAGGCTGAAATGGAAAGGCCTAGAGTACAAAAAGAGAACTATGAATGTCATGGAGGGAAGAGAGGGGAGAATTTCAGAAAGAATGAAATGGTTAACTGTGTTAAATAGCATAAGAATGTTAAGTAATATAGTTGAAAAGAATTTTTGTGGAGCAATATTAGATAGTCATCGGCAAACTCTACCAGAAAATTTCAGCTGAGTGGAGACAGAATCCAGATACTAGTCCATGGATGGCCGACAGAATGTGTGGGATCCAGAATAAACAGACACAGGAGAAGGAGATGCTGGTGAACATTTTAAAAGAGACTTTTTAGAAGAATAAAAGGAGAGACAGATGTATGAGCCTTGAAAGTCAGAAGGGAAAATACCTAGCAAATTAAAATGTCTTCTGACATGAGACAGAAAGGTACTACTAGAGGTGCAAATGGGGAGAAGAGGCAGCAGGGAAGGTGAAGGACAACTGAGCAGTTTTGCTGATGGGTGGACTTGAATCACCATTCTGAGGAATGGCACAGTGAACAAACTATCCCTGACTAGAGGGTTGCTGATCTCTAGGGATGAGTATTTAGAGCAACACCTATTTGCATGGTGGCATGGATTTTCCACCAGAATTGGACAACATGACTTATCAATTGACATAATAGGGCTAGAGGCAGGAGGTAGGTGATGGGTAGAAACAGACAAGGGGTAGAGGAAAATGGGAATGCCAGCAGAAATGACCAATATGATATAGAAGAAGGGAGCTGACTGGTTATAAAACAGTTTTTTAAGATTGATTTATTCATTTGAAAGGCAGACTTACAGAGCGTGAGAGAGGGAAAGAGAGAGAGAGAGAGAGAGCAATTCCTTCTGCTGGTTCACTACCCAAATGACTACAACAGCCAGAACTGAGCCGATCCAAACCCAGGAGCCAGATAGCAGCTTGCTCTGGGTCTGTCACATGGGTGCAGGGGCCCAAGGACTTGGGCCATACCACAGGTGGTAGCTTTACACACTATACCACAGCACCAGCCCCTTATAAGACAGTTGACCTGACTGGGTTCCTGAGCTGGGCAAACAAGTGGAGAACAAATGAGAGTTTCTAAAGGAGGAAGAATGGTGAAGCACACTAGGTTACATTTTGTGTGTAAGGCAAGGTGGCATACAAAAGACATCCTTGATGAAGCAGTGGGGATTCCAAGATGGCTGAATAGGGAAACTGCTTTAATCAAGGGGAAAATGCATTACCACAGGAGACATGGAGAGAATCTGCAGTGGAAATTCTACAGAAGGAAGATGGACACCATGGATCATCATGGAAGGTGCAGATGTGCAGCAACAAGCATGGACACAATATATAATTCACACAGTGGAAGTGGAGAGCCGTAGCATGCACCAGCTTTGGAGAGCAAATTGAGAGCAGGCTGCAGCAGCCTGTTCCTCTGGTGATTTTGCCAAAGGGAGAAACTTGCAGACCACACTGTCTTTGAGTCTGGCTGCAAGGCCCAATGGGAGTTGGAGGGATGAGAGAGCAGGGCACTCTCTTGACCCAACAATAAAATGGAATGTATCTTTCTCCTCATCCCCCTACAAGTGTGCCCAGCAACTGACAAGGAGAAGATACCATATCACACCAGTAGTGGCTGCAGCAGCTCTGGCACATATGTGTGATACGAGGATTACCAGAGGGAAAAATCCATGTTACTTACTGACTTTGAGTCTGGCTGGGAGGATTGAGAGGGGGCTGGGCATCCATGTAGGACTATGAGGTACCCCCAGCCTCTCAACATATCACAGGCTCTGGGGCTCAAACTGCCAAGGCAGGACATCTACAGGCTGCTGGTTATGGAATATCTCTGTTCTCTCTGTGTACAGGAAAGGTTTATGGAACAGAGTGGATCCTCTGCATTCCATGACAGTGGGGATCTTGTGTCTTGGGACTGTGAAAACTCTGTGACTGCATGATAAGGCACAGGGTGTAGCTGAGTCACTGGACAGTCACCAGAGGTTCAGAGCTCCCTGATCACCCAGGGTGGGTCACTGAAGCAGGATCCATGCTCACACTGAGGACTGCCCAGATCCTTTGTGCAGTCCATGCGGCAGTATGGGTGACCCATTGTGTGCCAACCATGAGTGTTGATTACCTTGGAAGAGAGGAGATGAGGGTGTGACTATACTAACAGAGGTGATCATACCCTGCCCCCACTGACAGTAGAGGAGATCTACCATTCCAGACTTGGGTGTCACCCTGGATACTTGCTCCCACCTGGAGCACTGACAAGAGCTCTTTGGCCACACTCATCACATGCCTCTGGGTATTCACTGAAACAGCAGATTCTCCTCTAGCTGAGTCAGGTCATAGTTCAAAGACAAGAGCCATCAGAGGAGAAAACCAACAAGTATTTCCACAAATGCCTAAAAATAAATGCTGAAAGTCAAGAAACAAGAATAGGATGACCACATGACTCTTCCTCCTCCAAAGGACACAGGACACTTCAACGTTAGAATGTGAAAACAGATTGATGAAATTCCTGAAAAAGAATTCAAAAGATTGATCATAGGATTACTCAGAAGAAAAGAGAAGCAAATTCACGTTAAAGAAATTCATATATAAAATGGAAGAAAAATTTTCCCATGAAATTGAGATTTTGAAGAAAAATCAAATTGAACCATTAGAAATGAAGATTCAATATATCAAATAAAAAATATAGTGGACAAGCTTAGCAACAGACTTGGTGAGGCAAAAAAAATATGTGAGCTAAAAGGCAAATATTTGGAAATATGTCAGTAAGACCAAAAGAAAAAAAAGAAGATAAGAAGGAAGAGAAGGAGAAGGAAGTGGAGAGGGAGAAGAAGGAGGAGGAGGAGAAGTTAGAAAACTTAAAAATAGTGTTTCAGATTTATGGGATACTATCAAACAACCAAACATAGAGGTCTTAGAAGTTCCTGAAGGTGTGGAAAGAGAGATTGGACTAGAAGGTCTATTCAGTGAAATAATTACAGAAAACAACGCTAATTTGGAGGAAGTAAGGGATGTCCAAGTACACGAGGCACATAGAACTCCTGAAAGACATAACCATAAGAGATATTCACTACCACAAAATGTTGCCCAACTTTCAACAGTTAAATATAAAGATTCTAAATTGTGAATGAGCAAAATGTCAGATTACATTCAGATCTCCAATTAGATTCACAGTTGACTTCTCACTGGAAACACTACAGGCTAGGAGAGAGTAGAAAGACACAGTCCAAGTCTTAAAAGGAAAAAAAAGTTAACCCAGAATAATGTACCCTGCAAAGCTCTCATTTATGAATGAAGGTGAAATAAAGATCTTCCATAACAAACAGAAATTGAAAAAATTTGTCATCACTTATCTAGCCATACAAAAGATGCTAAGGATGCACTAAACAAAGAAGCACAGAAAGATGGTCATCATTATGAAAGAATATGAAGACAAAAAGATCTCCCAGTAAATGTACAAAGGAAATCCAAAGCAAACAACAGGGAATATGTATGGAAAAATGGCAGGGCCAAGTTGTTACATATCGATAGTAACCTTGAATATAAATGGCCTTAACTCTCCAGTTAAAAGATACAGACTGGCTGAATGAATTAAAAAGCAAGACCCATCTATTTGCTGCCTACAGGAAACATACCTCACCAACAAAGACACATGCAGGCTGACAGTCAAAAGATGGATAAACATATTGCATGCTAACAGAAAGCAAAAACAAGCAGATATAGCCATCATAATAGCAGACAAAACAGTTTTCAACACAAAAATTGTTAAAAGACAAAATGAAGGACATTATGTAGTGATTAATAGATCATTTCAGCAGAAGTTGTCACTATAATAAATGTATATGCACCCAATTCCAGGGCTCCTGGCTATTTAAAACAAATGCTAGTAGATCTAAAGGGAGACATAGACTCCAATACAATAGTAATGGAGGACTTCAACATCCCACTTTCATCAATGGACAGATCAACTAGAAAAAAATCAACAAAGAAACAACAGAGCTAATAAACACTATGGATGGACCAAATGGACCCGATATCTACAGAACTTTTCATCCTGCAGTTGTAAAATACACATTCTTTTTATCAGTGCATGGAAATTTCTTTGGGATAGTCCATATGTAAGGCCATAAAGCAAGTCTGAGAAAATTCCAAAAAATGTCTGAATCATACTATGCATCTTCTCTGACCACAATGGAATGAAGCTGGAAATCAAGAACTCAAGAATCTCTAGATCATATCCAAATGCATGTAGACTGAACAACACTCTCCTGAATGAATAGTGGATGGTAGAAGAAGTCAAAAAATTTCTGGATATGAATGAAGACAACAATATGTAAAATCAACAGATAAAAATCAATAGCCTTTGTATGCACAGACAATGCCATGGCTGAGAAAGAACTTCTAATTCAATCCCATTCACAATAGTTATAAAAAATTAAATACCTTGGAATATATTTAACCAAGGAGGAGCAAGAGTTCTACAATACATTACAAAACATTAAAGAAGACACACAAAAAAAGAAAAATCTTCCATGTGCATAGATTGGAAGAATTAATATCATCAAAATGTCCATACTACTTAAAGCAATTTACAAGTTCAATGTGATCCCTATTAAAATACCAGGGATACTTTTCTCAGATCTAGAAAAATAATATATTAAAATACATATGGAAACATGAAACACCAAATTGCTTAAGTAATCTTAAACAACAAAAACAAAGCCGGAGGCATCACAACACTAGATTTCAAGAAATACTACAGGGCAGTTATAGTCAAAATAGCCTAGGATTGGCACAAAAATAGACATGCAGATCAATGGAAAAATAGACATGTAGACCAGTGGAAAGGAATAGAAACTCTTGAAATCAATCCACACATCTACAACGAACTAATCTTTGACAAAGGAGCTAAAATCAATCCCTGGAAGAGAAAATGATCTCTTTAACAATGGTGCTGAGAAAATCAGATCTCTGCATGTAGAACTCTGAAGCAAGACCCCTGCCTTATACCTTATATGAAAATCAACTCAAAATGGATCAATGATCAAAATTTATGACCTGATACCATCAAATTACCAGAGGAGAACATGGGAAACTCTGCAAGACATGGGCATAGGCAAAGACTCCTTGGAAAAGACCCCAGAAGCACAGACAAGCAAAGGCAAAATAGCAAATGGAATTAAATGAAGCTGAGAAGCTTCTGCACTACAAAAGAAATACTTGGCAAAGTGAAGAGGCAACTGACAGAATGGAAAAAATATTGCAAAATATGAAACTGATAAAGGATTAATATCCAGAATCTATAAAGAGCTCAAGACCTTCAACAACAACAAAATAAACAATCCAGTTAAGAATTGGACAAAGGACTTGAAAACGTACTTTTCAAAAGAAGAAATTCAAATAACTAGTAGACATATGAAAAAATACTGAGGATCACTAGTAGTCACGGAAATGCAAATCAAAGCTACAATGATGTTTTGCCTCACCCCGATTAGAATAGATCTCATGTAGAAATCAACAAACAATAAATGCTGGTGAGGATGTGGGGGAAAACTGCCCTAATCCACTGTTGGTCTGAAAGTAAAGTAGTGAAGCTATTGTGGAAAACAGTATGGAGGTAACTCAGAAAGCTGAAAATTGATATACCATATGTCCCAGCCATCCCATTTCTGGGAATTTACCCAAGGAAAATGGAATTAGCATATGAAAGAGTTATCTGTACCCCATGTTCATTGCAGCTATTCACAATAGCTAAAATATGGAATCAACCCAGATGTCCATCAACTGATGACTAGATAAAGAATTTAAGGTAAATACCATGGAATACTACACAGCCATAAAAAGAATGAAATCCTGGCTTTTGCAACAATATGGATGCAATTGAACACCATTATACTTAGTGAAACAAGCCATTCCCAAAAGGACAGATAACATACATTTTCCCTGATCTGTGGTAACTAATAGAGTACCAAAATTGTAATGCATAGGAATGAAATTGACATTTTGAGATTTGATTATTATCGCAGCCATTGTCTCTGATGTTGAGGATGTTGAGGAACAGTGTTTATTTCTTCTATTTGTTGAATTTGTTACTTAGTGTAGTGTTAATACTATGAGTATAAATTAAACTGAAAGTAGATCATTGTAAAAATTTATTGAGAGATTAAGAGAGGAAGGAGGTGAAAGGGTTGGAGTGTGGGCAGGAGGAAGGATTGGGTGGGAAGTATCATTATGTTCCTAGGTTCCTAAATCTGTATATATGAAATTAATGAAATTCGTTTACCTTAAATAAAATAAAATTGAGAAAATGGGGTGGGGGAGAAACAGTGAAAGAGGGTCCTTTGGGTCTCAACCCTGAAATTGTTAAAGTAAATAAGTCATTAAATATTAATGTTTTATCCTAATAGAAGCTGTTTTATTTTAAACATCTTTCTCTTCCAGTTATTTCTATAACAGCATTAGTATATGGAGTACTTATAAACAAAGAGTGGTATGTAGAAATTTTTTATTATTTTCTCTATTGGGTAGGAAATATTTTTATTATTTGTGTTGTGTTTAGAGATAATACATATCCTTGATGCCATAGCAAGTAACACCATAGCAGAAAGCAATTTTAAGTAATTCTTGTTGTGATTAAATTTTTTATAGAATCTTTCTGAAGCTATGAAAGGGTAATGAGAATTCACCACACAGATCTCAATGTTTAACTTGAAAATCTTAATGTATTTTATTTCTTGATTTTATCGAAAGTAAAAGGAAAATAGAACTTTCCTATCCATGAAGAAAAAAATCAGCTCATTTCTAGTGAAGTCTCAGGTTTTCATATAAATAGATGATAGGAAACAATAAACTGTGAAAAACAATTTTGATAACTAAATGAAATCAATTCATCACCTGTTTTCACATTTTTGTGTAAAACATGTGAGCCTAGTGTAATCTGACATTTTGTTTAAAAACTCAGGACAACTTTAAAAAATCTGAAACGAGTTTACCAATACTGAAATATCAGGAAAGTGCATTCTTGTTTTCCTTTAGCCTTTTAAGGATTCAGTAGTAGTTCAGTCTCCATGTTGATAGAGATTGAGACACTGTAAATAACACACAATCCCAAACTCAATGTTTGCAAAAATGAGCCCAGAAAATGACTCATGAATTTCATTTGTCTTGTACTTGCTTAAATTCTTTACTCTTTGAGGCAGTATTAAGTTAAAGCATCTACTTAGAGAGCTTGTAAGATGATTTGAGTGGAGGAAGGGGAAGCAGAAGGGGTCATAGAAAGTGTTGATGATGGGCTCTGTGCAATGGAGTTGGCAGTGAAGCTCTGCAAATCAGTCCTGACTCAGAAGACTAATGTATGTACACAGGTCTATTAAGCTCTTTCTGTCAGGCTCAGCATTTTCCTTTCCATTTTTCTATCTGGAAATACTATTAGTTGGCTAATGCACCTTGCTATAAGAGGCAAGAAAGACTTTAGGGATTTGGGATATGATAATGCCTTTAAAGACAGCTCAGATTCATTTTCTTAGCACTTTTCCTGAAGTAAACTGGTCTAGACTCCCCCACTCCATTAACTTTTGATAAACACTATTTTCAAATGTTTAGTTTTATCGCATTTTAAGGTATAGCAATAGACTTTTTAATCTTTGATTTCCATGTTCAAACCCATAGTGAAATGTGTACAAATCAAACAAATGCAGAGAATCATCTCAGAATTGGAATAAGTAGATAGAGTAGAAGGGTTTTATAAATATGGAGGAATATTTAATGATTTTAGGAATTTGTAGTACTATTTTCATTTAGTAGCATTTTAAAATGGAAAACATTTGGGGCTGGCACTGTGGCACAGTGCATTAAGCATCCATCTGTAGTGCCCAGCATCCCATATTGGTGCGATTCAAGTCCTGGCCACTCAACTTCTGATCCAGCTCCCTGACAATGCGCCTGGGAAAGCAGTGGAGGATGGTCCAAGTGCTTGGGGCTCCTGCACCCATGTTTGAGACTCAGAGGAAGCTCCTCGCTCCTGGTTTCCACCAGGCACAGCCCTGGGCTTTGCGGCCATTTGGGGAGTGAACCAGCAGATGAATGATCTCTTTCTCACTCTAATCTTTCCCTCTCTTTCTGTAACTCTGACTTTCAAATAAATAAAATAAGTCTTAAAAAAAAAAAACAAGTGGAAAACATTCTTAAGATTGAACGTTATTTTTCTTAATATTTTCTTTTCTTTTTAATTAGATTCTACAGTGTGCACCTGGTAACCATTTGGGGTGAGCCCTTGGCTAGATCTGAACCACCTCAAGGGAAGTGATTTTCTCATTTTTGCCTTTCACTATTACTGTTCTTCCTGGTAATCTGATTTTATGCAGATATTATGTAAGCTTAAATGTCTTATTATCACTCTTGAATTAATACTGAAATTTTAACTATTTTTATTCTAGCTTACAGGCCAATTGACAAAAAATGTATATAAATATTCACAGTGTACAACATGATGATGTAGTACAGGTTTACACTGTGAATTGATTATTGTAGCCAAATATCAAAGATGTAAATAAATAATACTTAGATGTTGTATTCATTTATTTACTAGAAAGCCAGAGCTACAGCAAGAGAGATCTTCTATATGCTGGCTCACTTTCCCAAATGCCCATAACAAGTTTAAGCCAGAAACCAGGAACTCCATCCAGGTCTCCTATGTGGGCTGGCAGGAACTCAAACACATAAACCATCTCCCACTACCTTCCCAGGTGCATTACCAGGAAACTGGATCAGAAGCTGAGTGACTAGGACTTGAACTAGTGCTGCAATGTGGGATGCAGGTGTTACAACCAGCAAGTGAACCTTTGTGCCACAATGCTGGCCACAATAAAAATAATTTAAAATCTTAAAATACTAATAGATTAAGAATTGTTCAAAATTTATGGATTTTTTAAAAAAAATTGTTTGAAAGGTGGTGAGGGAGGGAGAGAGAGAGAGAGAGAGAGAGAGAGAATACCTTTCATTTGCTGTTTCATTCCCCAAAAGCCAAAACAGCTGCTGGTCCAGGCAGAAGCCAAGAGCTAGAAACAACATCTATTTGGGCCTTGCTCTGCAGCCTTCCCAGGTACATTAGCAGAAAGCTGGATTAGAAGCAGAGTAGCTGGGACTTGAACCAGCACTCTGATGTGAGGTACAGGTTTTGCAAGTGGCAGCTAAACTGGCCATGCTAGCCCCCTAAGATGTGTGGAATTTATTCACATATATGTATCAGTGGAAGATTAGCATTATTTTCAGCATATAGATAGAATTCTGCAAGTCTCCATTTTATCACCATATCTTCAGTGTTTCAAAAATCCTTTGCTCTCTTCTAAAAAATTCCTGGGGATACTGAGTTGCTTTCTTCATGCAAAGATGATAGTACTGAAACTCATTTCACAAGCCAAACCCAATTCCAGGTCCTGGAGTTCTCTGTTACTCTTGTAACCATTGTTAACATTGCTCAGCCCAATCTGCTGGGGGCTACATTCACCAGTTCCCAGTTTTAAATGTTTGATAGTATCAGCTGTACCAGGGGAAACCAAAAAAACAATGAGTGCTCAGGGCCTAGTAGACCAAAGAGAGAGGGGAGTTTGCACAGGGTATTCTGTGAAAATATGCATTATCTCCAGTCACTATAAATTCAGATTCATGTGGCAGCCTACATTTGTTGTCAAAATTGTTTAAAATGTATTTTTCTCATGCTTTTCATGAAAACAGAGACTATAACTTCACTATGACTTTTTTTCCTCCTTTTGAAAACATTTATGTGGTGGAATATGACAAAAGCCAATCTACAGCTCCTTCTGAGATGGGGTGAGGGGCAGGAGGAGATAGCCCCATTGCCTAAGGGAAAACACTAACTCTTTTCTTATGAAAAACAGTCTTTGTTCAGAGAAAGAGGTGAACAAGTAGAGACTTTTACTGGGAGAGTAAATCAAGCCTTAGCTACCCCAAAGGAACAAAAGTAAAGAAACACTTGACTCTTCATTAGGACCAAATTAGGACAACACTACAAGAAAATAAGTCATTTTCTCTGGTTGTGGTGCTTTGGGGAAAGTTAATAGACTACTCAAATAACAGCAGCTTTGAGAGTAGCATCAACTGTGGCTGTGTAAGCAGGTTTTAACCAACAGAAACTCCTTGCCAAGTGGATAAAGACCTTCTCTACTGATTAAGTTCAGGAAATGTGCCATTTTCTATTTATTTTTGTTTTGTCCTTTTACTGGACTTCAGTTAATCTCTCAGTCTTAAATTATGGCCATTAGGAGTGAAAGGTTACAATAATGGTTACCTTGTATTATTTTAAACTTTGTATGAATGTTGATGGAGGTGAATGAAGAAGAAAATTTGTACTCATGCTGAAATTGCAAATAAGACATGCATGAATGACCCCCATGGTTACTTGTTGCTTGGAGGGGAGAGCAGCCGCCTTTTCTATGGAATGAGCCGTAGGCTATTATCTGGAATAATTGGACTTAATCTAGAAAAGTAATTTGCTCTGAATAATATGTACATTTTCAATTTTTAAGTATGCTTAATACAAAAGGATAAAGGAAACTGAATTTGGAAATAACTAGTGATATAGCTATGGATAATCTTCACAGTTTCTTCTCTGCTACGCATTCAGACTCTCATAAGGATGAATTCAAATGGGATGGGTCAAGAGGCCATCAGCCAGTACACATGATTTAGAAGAGCAGAAGTTTCTTATGTGATTTCCCCAGCATCTTCAAGTTTCGCACAGCCAGTACAGCAGCAGAATGCAAAGCTGACTTCAGCAAGTAGTGGAAGAATACAATACTATACAAGACGCCCATTCTCTCCCCTTGAGACTGACCATGTGCATAAGAAGCATTGACAAGATAATGAACCAAACTCATCAATCAGTATTTTTACTCTAGTATCTGAAAATCCTGCATCTGCTTATGCACCCACGACTACTACAGTGATGTTATTGTTTCCATAATTCAGCAAACTTTCTTTCACCTGGCTTGGTTAATCTGCTTTCAGTTGTTTTTCAAATAACATTTTACAATTACTATAGTATTGCTTTCTTTGTTATGACTCATAACACTTAAAACTGATAACTTTCTTTTAGTAGGATTTGTTGTTATTGTTAGTGCTTTGATTTTTGGATGGCCTATACTAATTCTATCGCTTTACCATTAACTCTGTGACTTGAGGTGTACCAGATAGCACACTGCAAGGTTTTCAGGAATGCATATGCATGTCACAGCAGATGCTTGCACTTCTAAAAAAGGTTTTTATTGAATAGAAATAATGTCTTAATAATGTCATATTTGCAAAGAAATTTACAATCTTCAAACTGTTTGTGCATTAAGTCTTTGAAGGCCACAAATAGACTTGCCATCCTGATGTAAAGAAACCAGAAAATCTTAATTTCTAATTCTGGTGGTATATTTGTAAAAGGAAGCAAATGATCTTATGAAACAACGTATTTTAAGTTAAGAGAGAACAGTATGATATATTAATGAAAACTCTGAATACACACTGCATGATTCAAATACCAGCTCTACCAAAAATTAGCGACAGAAACTACAAAAATCATTTCGCTTGTCTGTGCCTCAGTTTTCTCAAGAGTAAAATGATTGTATAATAGTGCATAGTTTACAGGATTATTTGAGGATTAAATGTAATAGCATATATAAAATACTAGGTACTTAATAATGATATGTATGAAGCATTAGTGTTGGTTTAAAATGCTAGTAACATCAAATTATTATATAATTATTTTTTATATTGTTTTTTAACTTCTTGAGGTAAGACTTACATCTTATTTATTGTGATATTTTCCGTGTCTGAAACAAAGAGCTGTTTTTTTAACTTTTATATAATGAATATAATTTCCAAAGTACAGCATATGGATTACAATGGCTTCCCCCCCCCATAACTTCCCTCCCACCCCCTGCTCTCTTTCCCCTTCCAATCACATCAAGATTCATTTTCGATTCTCTTTATACACAGAAGATCAGTTTAGCATACATTAAGTAAAGATTTCAACAGTTTGCTCCCACACAGAAACATAAAGTGAAAAATACTGTTTGAGTATTAGTTACAGCATTAATCACAATGTACAGCACATTAAGGTGAGAGATCCTACATGAGGAGTAAGTGCACAGTGACTCCTGTTGTTGACTTAACGAATTGACACTCTTGTTTAAGGCGTTAGTAATCACCTTAGGCTCTTGTCATGAGTTGCCAAGGCTATGAAAGCCTTTTGAGTTTGCCGACTCTGGTCATATTTGGACAAGGTCAGAGTCAAAGTGGAAGTTCTGTCCTCCCTTCAGAGAAAGGTACCTCCTTCTTTGATGACCTGTTCTTTCCACTGGAGATCTCACTCACGGAGATCCTTCATTTAGTTTTTTTTTTTTTTGCCAGAGTTTCTTGGCTTTCCATGCCTGAAATACTCTCAGGGGCTTTTTAGCTGGATCCGAATGCCTTAAGGCCAGAGAGCTGTTTAGGACATACGCCATTCTATGAGTCTGTTGTGTATCCCACTTCCTATGTTGGATTGATCTCTCCCTTTTTTATTCTATCAGTTAGTATTTGCAGACACTAGTCTTGTTTATGTGCTCCCTTTGACTCTTAGTCCTATCATTATGATCAATTGTGAACAAAAATTGATCACTTGGACTAGTGAGATGGCATTGGTATATGCCACCTTGATGGGATTGAGTTGGAATCCCCTGGTATGTTTCTAACTCTACCGTTTGGGGCAAGTCGGCTTGAGCATGTCCCAAATTGTACATCTCTTCCCTCTCTTTTTCCCACTCTTATATTTAACAGGGATCACTTTTCAGTTAAGTTTCAACACTTAAGAATAATTGTGTATTAATTACAGAATTCAACCAATAATATTAAGTAAGCAAACAGAAAAAAATACTAAAAGGGATAAAGTATTAACTTGTTCATCGATAGTCAGGGCAAGGGCTGATCAAGTCACCATTTCTCATAGTGTCCATTTCACTTCAACAGGTTTTCTTTTTGGTGCTCGGTTAGTTGTCATCGATGAGGGAGAACATATGATATTTGTCCCTTTGTTACTGGCTTATTACACTCATCATAATGTTTTCCAGATTCCTCCATTTTGTTGCAAATGACCGGATTTCATTATTTTTGACTGCTGTATAGTATTCTATGGAGTACATATCCCATAATTTCTTTATCCAGTCTACTGTTGATGGCATTTAGGTTGATTCCAGGTCTTAGCTATTATGAATTGAGCTGCAATAAACATTAATGTGCAGACAGCTTTTTTGTTTGCCAATTTCATTTCCTTTGGGTAAATTCCAAGGAGTGGGATGGCTGGGTTGTATGGTAGGGTTATATTCAGGTTTCTGAGGAATCTCCAGACTGACTTCCATAGTGGCTTAACCAGTTTGCATTCCCACCAACAGTGGGTTAGTGTCCCTTTTTCCCCACATCCTCTCCAGCATCTGTTGTTGGTAGATTTCTGTACGTGAGCCATTCTAACCGGGGTGAGGTGAAACCTCATTGTGGTTTTGATTTGCATTTCCCTGATGGCTAGTGATCCTGAACATTTTTTCATGTGCCTGTTGGCCATTTGGATTTCCTCTTTTGAAAAATGTCTATTGATGTCCTTGACCCATCTTTTAAGTGAGTTGTTTGTTTTGTTGTTGTGGAGTTTCTTGATCTCATTTTAGATTCTGGTTATCAACCCTTTATCTGTTGCATTGTTTGCAAATTTTTTTCACATTCTGTCGGTTGCCTCTTCACTTTCCTGACTGTTTCTTTTGAAGTACAGAAACTTCTCAATTTGATAGAATCCCAAATGTTAATTTTGGCTTTGACTGCCTGTGCCTCCCGGGTCTTTTCCAGAAACTCTTTGCCTGTCCCTATATCTTGCAGGGTTTCTCCAATGTTCTCTAATAATTTGATGGTGTCAGGTCGTAGATTTAGGTCTTTAATCCATGTTGAATGGATTTTTGTGTAAGGTGTAAGGTAGGGGTCTTGCTTCATGCTTCTGCACATGGAAATCCAGTTTTCCCAGCACCATTTATTGAATAGATTGTCCTTACTCCAGGAATTGGTTTTGGATCCTTGATCAAATATAAGTTGGCTGTAGATGCTTGGGTTGATTTCTGGTGTTTCAATTCTGTTCCATTGGTCTATCCATCTGTTTCTGTACCGGTACCATGCTGTTTTGATTACAACTGCCCTGTAGTATGTCCTGAAATCTGGTATTGTGATGGCTCCAGCTTTGTTTTTGTTGTACAAGATTGCTTTAGCTATTCGAGGTCTCTTGCATCTCCATACGAATTTCAGCATCACTTTTTCTAGATCTGAGAAGAATGTCTTTGGTATCTTGATTGGTAACGCATTGAATCTATAAATTACTTTTGGGAGAATGGACATTTTGATGATATTGATTCTTCAAATCCATGAGCATGGAAGATTTTACCATTTCTTGGTATCCTCTTCTATTTCTTTCTTTAAGGTTTTGTAATTTTCATTGTAGAGATCTTTAACATCCTTGGTTAAGTTTATTCCAAGGTATTTGATTGTTTTTGTAGCTATTGTGAATCGAATTGATCTTAGCAGTTCTTTCTCAGCCGTGGCATTGCCTGTGTATACAAAGGCTGTTGATTTTTGTGCATTGATTTTATATCCTGCTACTTTGCCATACTCTTCTATGAGTTCCAATAGTCTCTTAATAGAGTTCTTTGGATCCTCTAAGTAAAGAATCATATCGTCTGCAAAGAGGGATAGTTTGACTTCTTCCTTCCCAATTTGTATCCCTTTAATTTCTTTTTCTTGCCTGATGGCTCTGGCTAAGACTTTCAGAACTATATTGAATAGAAGTGGTGAGAGTGGGCATCCCTATCTGGTACCAGATCTCAGTGGAAAGGCTTCCAACTTTTCCCCATTCAGTATGATGCTGGCTGTGGGTTTTTCATAAATTGCTTTGATTGTATTGAGGAATGTTCCTTCTATACCAAATTTTCTTCGAGTTTTCATAATGACAGCGTGTTGAATTTTATTTAATGCTTTCCCTGCATCTATTGAGATAATCATATGGTTTTTCTTTTGCAGTCTGTTAATGTGGTGTATCACATTGATTGATTTGCGAACATTGAACCATCCCTGCATACCAGGGATAAATCCCAGCTGGTCTGGGTGGATGATCTATCTGATGTGTTGTTGCATTCTATTGGCCAGAATTGTATTGAGGATTTTTGTGTCTATGTTCATCAGGGATATTGGTCTGTTATTTTCTTTCAATGCTGCATCTTTCTCTGGCTTAGGGATTAAGGTGATGCTGGCTTCATAGAAAGAATTTGGGAGGATTCCCTCTTTTTTGATTGTTCTGAATAGTTTGAGGAGAAATGGAGTTAGTTCTTCTTTAAATGTCTGGTAGAATTCAGCAGTGAATCCATCTGGTCCTGGGCTTTTCTTTGTTGGGAGGGCCTTTATTACTGTTGTAATTTCTGTCTCAGTTATGTGTCTGTTTATGTTTTCTATGTCTTTATGGTTCAATTTAGGTAGATTGCATGTGTCCAGGAATCTATCCATTTCTGATAGATTTCCCTGTTTGCTACACAAGAACTGTTAAATCAGTGTTGGTTGAATTGGGTTTAATTACTTTTATTCTGTTTACTAGAAAATTTGATTCTTCTGAAAAGATCAACTTTTCTTCCTAGGTAACCCAAACTATTTTTGGAAAGAAGTTACTATTTTAAGTTATTTTTACAATTTTAAAAATCTTATTTCTGAAATTAAAAACATGAAAACAAGAGTACTTCCCAAACCAAAGAGATGTGTAATCAAAATCAAAATGGTTCAGAAAATTTTTAAGTTCATGCATAGTTTTCCATAATATGTGTTTATATACACTTTTTGGAAATCCTCTCAGTAGTTTTCATATGGTAAGAAAAGGGAACAAAGTAGTTGAAACATCCAAAAAGTAAACAACAGTGATTTTTAAAAAACATATTTTAGTTTAAAAGAAATAACAAGCTAAATTTCTATAATAGCTAAAATCAGGAATGACATTCAGTTGAAAACTTTTTAACACGAGAGAAGCAACAAATGGGTTTTTGAACCAAACGCAGTATTGGATACCAAGAAATTAGAGTAAAAACCCGTATCCTGGAAAGCTTATTATATTATTAAGGGATGAATCATAATTAAGGTGATGCGTAAAACACTTTACTAATACAGGGCCATAACATTTTGAATATGAAGTCCTGTTACAGGTTACTCAGCAGATTGTATTCTAATCATTAACCAGTCTTTCCGTCTTTCTAAGCCTCTCAACTCTAAAAAGAGTTTGTTAGATTAATGTTTCTTCAGACTGCAAAACTCTAGAACTTAATGTCTATAAATAGAGCCTTCATTTTTATGCTTCAAAATCCAGCAGCCATCTCAATTGACAGACATTTATCTCATGTTTCTTAAATTACCATTTCCTACTAGGTAATAACATCTTCTGGCTCATCAAACAATAAAAGACTATACAGACTTGGCAACAAGTTGGTTATTATAACATTTAAGCAAATGGCAGTGGAAGTAGATTTCATTAAAAAGTCTTATAGATGGAATTCATAACATCTCCTAAATAAGACATCTGAAATTCTCTGTGGATTACATTTATTCCTTATGGTTGTATTAAGGTGAGAATTTTGCATTAATTCCATAGTTTTCATGATGTTTAAGTAGACTAAGACTTGTTTCTGAAATGGCATTCTTCTTGATTAGCTTTTCTTTGGTCAGCCCCCTTGGTTCAGTTTTACTGAGCTCTGAGCCCATTGTCTACTAAATCACCAAAACAAAATTTTAAGGATAATGTTTTGTATCTTATACATTTCAACATTGCAAAATAGATGATATGATTTTTCACTGTGAGTAATAGTGGGTGACTGTGTCTGAATTCTTTGTTTTATGTCATTTACATAATTTTATGTCCACTTCATCCAAATTTCCAAAGAGCCTTTGATTTTAAAATATTTAATATTTAAAAACCTACAAATAAATCAGACAACATAGGAATAAATCTCTACATCTTGAGTTAAGCAGTGTTACAAATATCACATCAAAAATATAAGCAACAAGAAAGTTATTAAGTTAAATTATACCTAATCAATAGGAAAAATATTTATGCTTCAACAAATATGATCTACAAAGTGAAATACAATCCATAGACTTGGATAAGAATATTTGAGAAACATATATCCTGTAAGGGACTGGTATTCAGAGTTTAAAAGTAATACATATAAATGAAGAAAAAAAATTCAAAATAGACAAAAGATCTAACTAGGAAGTTTCTGTAGAATATTATGAATAAGCACAAGAAAATGTGTTCAATGTCTTTGATTATTAGAGAAATGCAATCAAAAAATCACAGTGAGCCATCATGTCATACCCACTAGGATAGCTCTAATCAAAAGACATAAAATAGCAAGTACTGGTAAAATCCAAAGCGATTGGAACCTTATACATTACTCATGTATATATAAAATGGTGTAGCCACTTTGGAAAACAGTTTGGCAGTTTCTATAAATAATTAAAATATATTTAACATATGACACTGCTAGTTATCTACCCAACAGAAACAAAAACTTGCGTCCACATGAAGATGGATGATATATATATATATATATATATATATCACATTGTTCACCATAACAGAAATATGGAATATCACTCAAATTTAAGGTAAAAGCATGCGGTATATCCATATGACAGAGTATCACTCAGCTATAAAAATGAATACCATATGGAAGAAGCACAAGGGCCTGATGCTAAGGTGCAAAAGCCCCAAACAAAAGAACACAGTGTATGATTTCTTTTACATGAAGTGTTCAGAACTACCAAATCTATAAAACAAGAAATAAATTATTCGTTGCACAATTGTGTAGGAGGAAGGATTGGGGATAGGGAATAATTCAAACTGGGTAAAATGTTTCTCTTCTTTTTCTTTTTAATAAAGGAATGGAGATTTTTTTGTTTTGGTTTTCTTTTTTGAAGTTTTTATTTTATTTGAAAGAGTTACAGAGAGGAGAGAGAGAGAGAGAGAGAGAGAGAGAGAATTTTCCATCCAATAGTTGGCTTCCCCAAATCGCTACAATTGCCAGGGCTTGGTCAGGCAGAAGCCAGTAGCCAGGAGTTTCTTCAGGTTCTCCCACTTGGGAGCAGGGTCCCAAGAACTTGGGCCATCTGCTGCTGCTTTCCCAGGTACATCAGCAGGGAGCAGGACTAGAAGTGGAGCAGTCTGGAGTTGAACTGGCACCAATATGGGATGTTAGTGCCACAGGCTGCAGCTTAACCCACCATACCACAACACTGGCCCCTCTCTTCTTATGGTGGTGGAAATGTTCTAAAATTAGATTGTTAGAGAGTGGTATAATTCTGTAAGAATACCAAAAAATTATTGAATTACACACTTTAAGCAGATGAATTTTGTGGTATGTAAATTATATATCAATAAATAAACTATAAAATAATAAAGACAAAATATATCAAAGAACAATAAAATCCTAGTTACCTACAAGAGATGCTAATGGATTCAAAATGAATATACTCAGAGGGCAAAAGTTCTATAATCAACAGTGTTTAGAAATGATTTTGTGGATTATTTTGGTTATTTCACTTTTTAAGTAAAAAAATTAACATACAAAAAGATTACATTTATTTATTGGGTGCTATGTGATGTTTCATCATATGCATTCTTTGTATAATATCCAATCAGGATAAATGTATTTATCCTTTCAAGAATTTAACATTTCTTTATGATAAAAGTGTGCAAAAATCCTATCTTACAGGTTTTTTTTTTTTTTTAAAGATTTATTTATTTATTTGAAAGACAGAGCTACAGAGAGGCAGAAGAAGAGAGAGTGAGGTCTTCCATTTACTGGTTCACTCCCCAAATGGCGGCAATGGCTGGAGATATCCTAATTAGGAGCCAAGAGCTTCTTCTAAATCTCCCACATGGGTGTAAGGGCCCAAAGATTTGGGCCATCTTCTACTGCTTTTCCAGGCACATTAATTGGGAGCTGGATCAAAAGTGGAGCATCTGGTACTCGAACCAGTGCTCATATGGGTTGTCAGCACTGCAGGCAGTAGCTTTACCCACTGTGCCACATCTCTTGCCCCTAGGGGTTTTTTTTGGCTATATATATATATATATATATATATGTCTACTTCATCCAAATTTATTACACTAATATAATTTAAAGTTACCCTGCAATACAACCCTAGGACTATTTATTCCTATCTAGCTATAGCATGGTACCTGTCTATGGATTATTTTTATCTATAGTGCACAGATTCTTTATAAATTAACTTTCTAAAATACTTTTTGGAGAGGTAGGAGAGGGGAGAGAGAGAGAGAGAGAGAGAGTGAGAGAGAAATAGATCCATCTGTTAGTTTACTCCCCAAATGCATGCAACACTGAGCTAGAACATCTCAACATCTCATTCGTTGGTTTTCCCTGTATGTGTCAGGAATGGAATCACATGGGCCAGCACCATTGTCTTCCAGGGCCAGCATTCACAGGGAGCTGGAGTCGGAGTCAAACCAAGGCAGGCCAATGTGACACATGGGTATGTTAACCAAGGTCTTAACTACTAGGTCAAATGCCTGCCTTGCAAAGTAATTTTGTAAAAGAATAGTTGAAAACAAACCACTCTTCTTTTTTTAAGATTTATTTATTTTACTTGAAAGAATTATACAGAGAAAGAAGGAGAGAGAGAGAGAGAGAGAGCGAGAGAGAGAGAGGTCTTCCATCTGCTGGTTCACACTCCAGATGGCCGCAGTGGCCAGAGCTGCGCTGATCCAAGCCAGGAGCCAGGGGCTTCCTCTGTGTCTCCCATGTGGGTGCTGTGACCCAAGGACTTGGGCCATCTTCTAGTGATTTCCCAGGCCACAGCAGAGAGCCGGATCAAAAGTGGAGCAGCCGAACTCGAACTGGTGGCCATATGGGATGCGATGCTGGCACTGCAGGCGGTGACTTTACATGTTGCACCACGGTGCCAACCCCAACACCACTCTTTTGATTAAGGATTATGCATTGAAGTTTTATCATTCTTGCTTTATGATTTATAATTCAGTTTTAAATAATAGACACATCAGTCTATTTTGTTTGCTTTCAAATTTTTTTTATAGGCTAAAATGTTGGATAGTACTTGAATTTTGCTCCGTGTACCAAGAATTGCATGTCATTATGTATTTCTTAAGCCCAGCTCTGCTACTAGTATCAGTTGAGGTGTCAGGGTGAATTCAAACATGTTTCATAAATTTTAATTTCCCCTACCCTTAAAATGGAAATAATAAAGGTATGAGTCTTACCAAATTATTGTGAACATTAAATAAGTTAATATTTGTAAGCCACTTTAAAAAATGCCTGGAAGACAATAATCATTCAATCAACAGGTTATTATTACCATATTGTATTTACTGGGGTGAAGGAAGAGTTTTCTGAGCTCTTATCTATGTAAGAACTCCATCAGAAACCATTTATACCAACACTCCTATGCTCATTTTAGAAATCTGTGAAGAAAAAGCTAGATGCATCTGATTCTAACCAGACAGGAAGGTGTAGGCTGTGTTCTTCCAATAGGCAAAAACAGTTGAGTGCAACACATAATTTTGTCAAATGACTTTTATTATATGATGTGTGAAAAGGCCTGGTACAATGAGAGCCTTGTGGGTGTTACTCAGCATGGTTAAGTTTGCTTTCTTCCTCACGACAGCACCATGAGGTTCCTGCTGTTTTTGTTGCTGTTGTGTGTGTGTTTTAATAATTTCACTACTAAAGATGACAATGGCCACATTAGAGAAGGTGGACTGTGTCCTTAAGGCTGTCTATTATGTGTGAAATAATGTGCTAAGCACATTTGCCTACTATGCTAGGCATATTGAGTCTTGATGCAGTGCTATGCCTATTTATACATGAAGAAACCAGAGCTGAGATGAGAAGCTGTGCTCAGTCATCATGGTAGCCAGCACACAACCAGGGCTTAGACTCTAAAGCAACCTCTGCTCATCCCATTTCATTTTTTTTTTTTTTTGACAGGCAGAGTAGACAGCGAGAGAGAGAGAGAGAGAGAGAGAGAGAGAGAAAGGTCTTCCTTTTGCTGTTGGTTCACCTTCCAATGGCTGCCACAGCCGGCTCAATCTATCTTTTTTAAAGACCAACCACACTGATAGATTGAAAAAGAAAAATCAATTATTTATTTTTAATGGCCAAGTAGTATTCCGTTGTATAGTACATATACTGCATTTTCTGCATTTCATTTGGGTTGAGTCTGTTTTGACCATTGTGAACAGTGTTGTAATAAACATAGGACTGCAAATCAGATGGATTTCATTTCCTTTGCATATATATGCATATATTTGCATATAGATATATATCCAGTGGGAGGATAGTGTTATATGATAGTTCTAGTTTCAATTTATTGAGGAATCTTCATACTGTTTTCCATAATGGTTCAACTAATTTACTTGCCCTATACATTCATGTTAACATTTGTTAATTTTGGTCATTCTGGTTAACAGTTACTCAAACTTGTGTGAGGTGATATCTCATTATGGTTTTGATTTGTATTTCCCTTATAATTAGTGATGCTGGAGATTTTTTCACTTGCCTTGCCAATTTGTATGTCTTCTTTGGATAAATGCCTATTCACATATTTTGCAATTTTTAAATTGGATATTCCCCAATCGAATTGCTTGAGATACTTATATATTCTGGATATTGATCCCTTGACAGATGCATAAATTGCAAATATTTTTCAAAGTTTTTTTTTTTTACTGTCTTGATTGTTTTATTTGTTGTGCAGAAACTTTTTAGTTAGATATAACTCAATTGTCTATTTTGCTTTTGTTTCCTATGTTTGTGAGATCTTAGTCATATCTTCCCCCAGACTAATGTCATGAATCATTTCTATTCTATTCTATTCTATTCTATTCTATTCTATTCTATTCTATTCTATTCTATTTTCTAGTTATTTTATAGATTCAAGTCATAGGTGTAAATCTCTAATCCATTTTGTGTTTCTTTTTATTTTTGTTGGAGATAAGAGGTCTAGGTTAATTCTTCTACATGTAAATATTCAGTGGATATTCAATTTACTGAAGGGTTTATCATTTCCTTGATGTGTGTTCTTGGTCCATTTGCTGAAAATTAGTTGGCTGTAGATGTGTGGGCTTGTTTCTGCACTCTATTCCAAAGCATTTATTTCTTTTTCATTTTTGATTTTTTTTCCTTTTTAATTTTTGCTCTCACATAAAAGCAAGAACATGCAGTATTTGTCTTTCTGTTTGGCTTATTTCATGCAACCTGATGTTCTCCAGTTGTATCCATTTTGATACAAATGGTAGAATTTCATTGTTTTTATAGTTGAATAATATTCCATTGTATGTATATGCCACATTTTCTTTATTCTTTTATTTGATTTTGGATACCTGGGTTGATTTCATATTTTGAGTATTTGAACACTGGTACCATAATCACGGTGGTGCAGGTATCTCTTTCATGCAATGTATTCATGTCTTTTGGGTATATACCTAGTAGTGGAATTGCTGGATCATATGGCAATTCTATTTCTATATTTTTAAAATAAAATCTCCAAACTCTTTTCCACAGTGGCTACACTAACTTGCATTCCCACTAACAGTGTAAAAATGTTCCTCTCCCTCTACTTATTCACCAGCATATTTTACTCTATCTTTTAAATAATTGTCATTCTAATAATTGTTATTCTAATAGGGGTATGGTGATATCTCATTGTGGTTTTGATTTGCATTTCCCTGATGACTAGTAATGTTGAGCATTTTTTTTATATATTTGTTGGCCATTTATATTTCTTCTTTTGTGAACTATTGAGGTCCTTTTTCCTTTGCCTGTTTCTTAACTGGATGGGTTGTTTTAGTTTTTTGAGCTTTTGATATAATCTGGATATTAATCCTTTTTTTTTTTTTTTTTTTTTTTTACAGGCAGAGTGGACAGTGAGAGAGAGAGACAGAGAGAAAGGTCTTCCTTTGCCATTGGTTCACCCTCCAATGGCCGCCACGGCTGGCGTGCTGCGGCCGGCGCACTGCGCTGATCCAATGGCAGGAGCCAGGTACTTATCCTGGTCTCCCATGGGGTGCAGGGCCCAAGCACTTGGGCCATCCTCCATTGCACTCCCTGGCCACAGCAGAGAGCTGGCCTGGAAGAGGAGCAACTGGGACAGAATCTAGCGCCCCGACCGGGACTAGAACCCGGTGTGCCAGCGCCGCAAGGTGGAGGATTAGCCCATTGAGCCGTGGCGCCGTCCAATATTAATCCTTTATCAGATAGGTAGCACACAATTTTTTTTTCCCCATTCTGTTGGATGCGTCTTCATTCTATTGAACATTTCCCTTGCTGTGTAGTGGCTTCTGAGTTTGATATAATCTCTTTTGTTTAGTTTTGCTTTTGATGTCTGTGCTTTGGGGGGTCTTATCCAATAAATGATTATAGAGATTTTGTCATTTGCCACAACATGAATGAAGCTGGAGAAAATGTTAAGTTAAATAATCCAGGCACAAAACAAAAAAAACTGTATTGTTTCACTCACATAGTGAATCCAAAAATGCTTATATCATTGAAGTAGAGACTTAGTGAGTAGAGATTAGTAGGTACTAGATCTGTGGAGAGAAGGAAACAGAGAATGGAAGGAGATAAGTTAATGTGTACAAAGTTACAAGTAGGTAGCCAGAATAAATTCTTGTACTCCCTTTCTCAGATAAGATGACTGTAGCCAAACATATTGTGTATTTCAAAGTGGCTAAAGTAGAGGATTTTGAATGTTTTCACCGCAAAGAATTTTGAAGTGGCAGATATGCCAAATACTCTGATCTGATAATTATACAATATGTACATGTATGAAAACATCACCCTGTCCCTTATAAATCTGTGAAATAACTGTAACAATTTAAAACAAAATAAAGCCTGAAATAATTTTTAATGAGAGAAGAAAAAGTCAATTCATTAATATTTGTGCTACATCGCAAGTTACCAATCCTCACTTCCTCACTAGAAGATCTAATATAACAGCTGAGTACAGCCTGTGCCTCTTCTTTCTTAATTTTGAAATCTGCTCTTCCTTCGCCCTGGATCCATAGTTCATTTTAATGAGGTTCTCTACAGCCCACATTTCCTGTTTAAATTTTTTCTGTGACAAGTGAGAATGCGTAAATGTAATAACAGGTATTAGTTGTGACAACTGCATTGAAATAATCTTTATGACAAAATTACTTCTAAATTATTTTTTGGTACTGGATGGATTTTTCAGGTTAATGTTACATAATTTGTACATAAAATTGGGTTATTCTGTTTGTGATTACCAAAACAGGGAGATAGGAGACCTAAGAAAAAGATAAAGTTGAATTGAAATAAATTAATATTATCAGAATAAATTTTCCCAGTATGACATCACTTTAAAAACATAAGGTTTTAATTCAAAAACTATCAACATTAATCCCTCTAAATGGCAGACTATTTATTTTGTCTTCAAGTCCATCACATTTCCCATGGTTTCTCTCAGTAAATTTCTGCTCAATCCATTACCTGTTAAATGCACTTTGTATATTTTTGCCTCTTTCATGTGCAATTTTTTTTTAAGATTTGTTTTATTTATTTGAAAGATAGAGTTACAGAGAGAGGTGGAGACAGGGAGAGAGGTCTTCCATCCGCTGGTTCATTCCACAGATGGCCATAACGGCCAGAACTTCACTGATCCAAAGCCAGGAGCCAGAAGCTTCCTCCGGGTTTCCCACACAGGTGCAGGGGCCCAAGAACTTGGGCCATCTTCTATTACTTTCCCAGGCCATAGCAGAGAGCTGGAATGGAAGTGGAGCAGCCGGGACTAGAACCAGCTCCCATATGGAATGCCGGCACTTCAGGCCAGGGCTTTAATCTGCTATGCCACAGCGCTGGCCCCCATGTGCAATTTTCTTTCATGGCAACACTCCATATTCCTCTTTGATTATTGCATCATTTTTTTCTTTCAAGTCTTATCTCCTTCAGAGAAGACCCTCCTTTGTCATCTCTGTCCTCTAAACTCCTACCTACTTAACATAGTTATCACTTACAAGATATTGTAGATTATTAGCAAATTCTGTTATCTTGCAGAAGGAAATAAAGAAAATCAGAGTTAATTGATGTAACACACCATCTGAACTCATTAAGAAAAAGATTCACCTGCACTGAGCCAATAACAATTGGATGCTTATGATATGGAAAGCATCTTCTGTAGACTACAGGAAAATATTTATGCAAGACTAAGAAAAGATCCCAATAGTTTATTTGTCAATGAGTTTGGGAAGTTGCTTTTCTAAGAGTTCTTCGACACACACATGTTGTCTAATTTGATTGTTAATGTTACCTGTTTATTGGTCTAGGCCAGTATACCTAGATATTTAGTCAAACATACGTGGATGTCACATTAAAGATATTTTTAGGTGAGAATATCATTTAAATCAATGAACTATGAGTAAAGCAAACAACCCCCTATAATGTGGGTAGTCTTATCCAGAAGGTGGAAGACCGTCTACTAAATTGAAAAAGCCTGATCTACTTCAAAAAAAAGGGAAATTTGCCTACAAATTGTCACTTTGGTTGAATTGCATCAAAGATTCTTCCTGAGTCCAGACTGCTGTCCTACCCTGCAGATGTTGGATTTGTCAGCCTCTACAATTACATGAATAGATTTTCTTTTTTAAAACAATCCGTCTCTCTCTCTCTCTCTCTCTCTCTGTGTGTGTGTGTGTGTGTGTCTGTCTCTCTTTCTGTCTCTCTCTCTTCCCTGCCTACCATTCCCCCTATCCTTTTGATTCTGTTTTTTTCTCCAGAGAACCCTAATACAACTCTATTTGACTGTGATTTATGTATAAAATGAAATTGCCTCAAAACCAAGGTTTAACTTTGTACACAAATATTTGTCTCTATTATTTTTCTTTGGTTTATATTCCTTGAAGTGGCATCACTACATCAAATTACATGAACATTCAAAATTATTTATTTATTTGAAAGTCAGCATTATGGAGAGAGTGAAAGATATTCCATCTACTGGTTCACTCAGTCTTCAGATGGTTGCAATAGCCAGAGCTGGGTCAGGCCAAAGCCAAGAGCCAGGAGCTTCGTTCAGGTCTCTCACATGAGTGGCAGAGGACCAAGTACTTGGGCCATATTCCACTGCTTTTCCTGGGTCAGTAGCAGGGAGCTGTGTCGTAAGTGAAGCAACAGAGACTCAAACTGGCACCCATATGGGATGCCAGCGTCACAGGTGGGGGCTTACTGTTGTATGTCACAACTCTGACTCTTACATGAACGTTTTTAATATCCTTGTTACTTATTTGGATTCTATAAAATACCATGGGCTTTGTGACATTCTGCTGCATTTGTAATTTTTGAATTTGAATGGAAAAAATAGTTATAGAATGCAATTTGCATAGTTTCATTTATTTTGCTTCTCTTTCTTCTGTTCACTCTATGTGTTCATAGATAAGTTGGCAGCAATACTTCTCCATGAATATTATTTATTTCCATAGGCTTTAATTTTCTTATTTATTGAGAAAAAGAAACTACTGTCTAAAGCCATTCACATATGAGAACATTTCACATTCATTTGTTTCTGAATACTTGAGCTGCACGTACCCAGATTTGTAATGCTGTTATGCCACAGTTCTCTCTGTCTCTGCATTCCCATTATTAGAGTTTTGATTAATTCATTTTTCTTTAATTCCCACCTTCATTTATTAAACAAATAATTACTTTTTCCCCTAACATTTTCTAGGCACTGGGATACAGCATGAATAAAATATACTTCTGTTGGCTCTATAGAGCTTACATTCCATTATAACAGGAAGAATGTTTCTACTAAATACATAAAACATTTAAAGTTTAAAGAAGTGCAAAAAATAGAAAAAATAGTAAAATATAATGTTTGGAATTATGAGATAAGAATGGGAGGCAGTCTGTTTTTCTCCCTTTTCACCTAAGAGCCATGGGCCATAGGAACACTTGTCTGTGTGATCCTTGTAACAAATCACCCTGTAGGGCCCTGATTACATTCCAGGATTCCTGCTATTTTCTTGGTGACAATGGGCCTGATAGAACTCCACTGGGCAAGCCCTACAAATAATTTTGGACACAAAATTATCAGATGAGGTATATGTACATTTTGATATACTTGTTTTAAATTACAAAACTATATAATGTTAATTATAAAAGCTTCAGAAAGCAATGAAAAATAATAATTGGCAGTTTCCCTTGCCACCAAGAGAGAATCACTTAACATTTGAATGTATTAACATATAGAATGTAGAAAGGAAAGGGTAGAAAAGATGAAGGCTAGCAAGACTCCACAGTGAGTGTTTCTTAGCATATGCATTGATGTAAACAGCTGTTCATGCACCAAGCCAGTTTTCCAAGAACTAAGAGAGCCGGCTAGGAGACCACAGTTCCTGGGTTTAGTATAATAAGAAAAAGTGCTTTGAACAACTGTAGGCATTCAGTTCAACAAGAGGGCAGCTGTTTTGGTCATAATCATCATCTTGTCCTTTAAGTGACCCTGGTGGTCATCCCAAACCTTATAAGGTAAAGTCATGAAGATAAGCTGCCAGATTAGTCTTTTGTGATGGACCTTGGAATGCCCTTTATCTTACGCCTGGAATGCTAGTATTTCTTGAGAAATTCCAGGTTATGGCCACCTTTGCCTAGCTTAAACATACAATCCATTACTAATGATTGAAGTGCAGGATTCATATATCTATGGCCCATGCAACAGAACAGTTCTGTCTGTGAGCCCTGCCCATAAATTACGCTTTGTGTGATCCTGGATTTGCCCAACTCTTACTCTCGCTATACCTTTTGCCTTTATTGCTCAGGTCTTATGTACAGGAAGGAAAGAATTGTCTGGGTCTCCTTTTTCCAGCTCCAATAAAGGGAGCTTGGAGAAAGGTGCCTCTCCTCCTGCTGGGGGAAGGGAGAGGCAATTAAGTCCAGACCTTAGGGTGAAATCTTGTACCAGGCCAAAAAAAATTCAGTGCTAGACAGGATATGCCCCCTTCATTCTGGTCTGGACTCTCCTTAGCTTATTGCACAAGGCATTGCATCACTCACTGCTTTCTCAACCTTCAGCCAACAGTGGAATAAGAATACAACCACTGGCCGGCGCCGCGGCTCACTAGGCTAATCCTCCGCCTAGCGGCGCCGGCACACCGGGTTCTAGTCCCGGTCGGGGCGCCGGATTCTGTCCCGGTTGCCCCTCTTCCAGGCCAGCTCTCTGCTGTGGCCAGGGAGTGCAGTGGAGGATGGCCCAGGTGCTTGGGCCCTGCACCCCATGGGAGACCAGGAAAAGCACCTGGCTCCTGGCTCCCGCCATCGGATCAGCGCGGTGCGCCGGCGGCAGCGCGCTGGAGGCGGCGGCCATTGGAGGGTGAACCAACGGCAAAGGAAGACCTTTCTCTCTGTCTCTCTCTCTCACTGTCCACTCTGCCTGTCAAAAAAAAAAAAAAAAAAAAAAAGAATACAACCACTGTAAGCTCTTTTAAGTGGATACAGAACTATGCCTTACCACTTCATGCCATGCCAGCTGTGGTGAGACTCAGTGCCAGATACAGCCTAAAAGCCTCCATATCTGGTCTAGCGCTCGAAGATGGGGCTTCTAGACTTGCCCCTGCATCAAACAGAAACTTGCATCCTGTTGGGATGGACTCATTTTCAGTACGCAACACCACTATCCTGATACTGGCCTTGTACGAACTCTGAAGAACATACAGCCCTCTGTGGTTGTAAGACCCAGGTGTGACACAGGTTAGTGTCAGCCTGTGAAACCAAGAAATGGACTCTCATACTTCCTGCAGACAACAGGAAGCAAATTCCAGCAGTAAGGAGTAAGGCACCAAAATGAGCACTGTACTATGTCTTTGAACCCAGTGGCATGCTGGTAAAACCTAACACCGGACAGATTGTATTGGTTCCTTTGCCCAAGGCCTGTTTGCCAGAGCTTCTGGAACAACCTGTTGCTAAGCAGTGACCCATGACCAAATTGATTGGAATTATATCCAAGCCAGATGCATCTATGGCTGGTTACAGTGCTCTCGGGTCATGAGTCCATCACAGCAGCAGGCAGTCTGTAGCAACATGGGCTTTGTTCGTACCCCTTTGCAACACTGCTATTGGAAAGCTGTGTATCCTGAGTGTGATCTACATTGTGATGTTCATGGCTACAAGACTGCCTACTCCAGTCCTCCTCCAACTCTAGTATGTACAACATGGAGAGCAATTGTTGGGGGAAGAATGTTTAGGTGGGTGTAAGTAATTGCAAGTAAACTTGGATCTGATCTCTTTGAGGTGATTAACAGAGCCAGCCAGAAGCTCATGGTGCCTAGCCATAGGCTAATGCCTGTGGATGAAGCCTCTAGGTCTAACCTGGCCCTAGGTAGAAATTGGCAGGGATGGACTACTTCTTTTTAGATACTTTTCCAGTTTATGCCAAATACCACATTAATTATGATTTTGGGACAAATTTGGCATAGGGGTACTCTCTAGTGCTAAAACAGCAATAGAACAGCAATCACAGGCTAACGGCAGATCTAAACCTAGGGTGCCAATAATAGAAGTGTACACAGGCTCAGAGAAAATATTAGACTGGTTTAGAATTTCTGGAAGGACAGGCAAAAACAAAGGCATACCATATCATAATGACTGAACAAATGTCTAATATTTAATGTGCAGATGATAAAATACACCAGCAATAATAAAAATATCAAAAACTTTCAAGGAACTATGATTTCATCTACCAAAAACAACAATAATAACAACAATAAAAATAAAGTCAGAAACTGACCAGATATCATCTGATATCTGCAAACCCTTAGATGCAGAATTCAAAAGTAGCTGTTTTAAGGAGATTCAATTGACTTCAAGAAAACAAACAGAAATGATTTAATATTCTCACGGAGAAATTTAACAGAGATGGAAATAATTCAACAAATCAATTGATTGTTGAGCTGAAAAATGCACTAAACAAAATATAAAACACTGTAGAATGCATCAATATCAGAATAGATCAAACAGAATACAGATTCAGTGAACTAAAAGATATTTTATTTTGAAATACATAGTCAAAAGGCAAAAAAGAATAAAGAGAAATCATGAAGAATTATGGGAATTTTTTGATAGAGTGAAAAGAGCAAATATTTAAAATATTTGTGTTCAGCAACTATGTCCCAGCTGCTTACTTCCTTTTGGCCTGGGAAAAGCAGTGGAGCATGACCCAGGTATTTGGGTCCCTGCTAGCCCTGTGGGAGACCAGGATGGAGCTCCTGATACTGCCTTCAGCCTGGCTACTGCAGCTATCTGGATAGTGAACCAGTGGATGGAAGATCTCTTTATCTCTCTCTGGAACTCCGAATTTCAAATAAATACATAAATTTTAACAAATAAAATAAATAAAATATTTGGGTTCAAAAGACTTGAGAATGTCAAAGGGGTAGAAAGCATATTCAATGAGATAATAGCAGAAAAGTTCCCAAATCTAAAGATATGTGTAACTAAGTAATAGAAGACCAGAGACCTCCAGTTAGATTTAACTCAACATAGTCTACCCCTAACCATATTATAATCAAGCTCTCCATGTTGAAGATAAACAGTACTCACAGCTGCAAAAAGAAATAAACAAATAACACACAAAAGTGTACAATTTGACTGACTGCAGAATTCTTTGCAGAAACTTTGCAGTTTAGGAGAGAGTGGCATTGATATTGTCATAGTATTAAGGAAAACATGCCTAACAATAATACTTTACCTAGTAAAGATATCTTTTAGTTATGAAGGAGACAAATAAAAGCTGGGAAAATTTATCACCACCAAAACTGTCCTATACAAAATACTAAGGGGGTCCTTTAATTGAAAGAGATTAGCTAATGAGAAAGAAGAAAATAATGGAAGGTAGAACACTCGCTGGTAAGAGTAACAATACAGATAATTTCAGAATGCTCGAATATTGTAAACATGTTATATAAATCATCCATGTCTTTAATATAAAACATAAAAACAAAGCAACCAAAATAACAATAACCATATTAAGTTGTAAGAGATAGGTGCTACAGAAAGATGTAAAAATGGAACAATGAAATTCAAAATATGAGGACTGTAGAGGTCATTATTAGCATTTTTCTTTCTTTTTTGTTTCATTTTCTATCTTTATAATCCAGGTTAAGTTACTATAATTTGAGAATGGCTTATTATAACCAAAGTATGTTTATTGTAAACCGTATGGTCCATGCGAAAACAAAAATCTATAACAGACAAATCAAAAATAACAAGCAATAAATAAAAAGCAACTACTTGAGAAAATTATTTAGCCACAAAGGAGAGGAGAAAGAAAGAAAGGAACTGCAATAGAATCATAAAAAAGGTATCAAAATATCAATAGAAAGATCTACCTAACAGCACTTAAGTGGAAATAGATTAAATTCACCAATCAAGAGAGAGCCGCTAATTACACACAAAAAAGTACTTCTCACAGGAAGCTCACTTCACCTTTAAAGGCAAATGTAGACTGAAAGTGAAAGGTGGGAATAAGATACTTCATGGAAATGGCACACAAAGAGAAAGCAGGAGAAGCCATACTAATCTGAAATAAAATATATTTTAAATTAAATATGGTAAAAAATAAAGGACATTAAATAATGAAAAGGGGGTCAGTTAAATAAGAGATAACAATTGTAAACACATATGTACCCAATATCAGAACATTCAACTATATAAAGCAAATACTGGGGTGCCTAAAAGAAGAGATAGAATCTGATACAATAACAGTAGGGGACTTTAATATTCTTTCAGCAATGATGGATTATCTAGACTCAATAACAAAACACTAGAAAACTCTAAAGTCTCCATGGGGAAAAAAATTATCTGTCCTAGTAAACATATTCAGCAAGGTTGCCAGGGAAAAAGTTAACATATGACAATAGTAGCATTGTCATATACCAATAGCAAATTATATGAAAAATGAGTCAAGCAAGCAACCCATTTCTAATACTTGTCAGAAAAAGAAACCTAGGAACAAATAGAAAATTTAATAAAGAAGGTGAATGATCTCCACAATAGCAACTATAAAATATTAAGGAAAGAAATGGAAAAGGATGCAAAGAAACAGAAAATCATCTAATGTTCATGAAACAGAAGAATCAATATTGTTAAAAATTTCTGTACTACCCAATGCAATCTGTATCAGATGCTAATGACATGTTTCAGAGAACTTAAAAAAAATCCTAAAAGTTACATGGACTTACCAAAAGATCCAAGTATCCAAAAATAACTTTGAGCAAAGAGAATAAAGCAGGAGGCATCACACTATTTAATAGCAGAATATGATACAAAGCTATAATACATAAAATGGTATAGGTCTGGCATAAATAGGCACTTAGACCAATGGAATAGGGTAGGAAGACCAGAGTGAAGTCTTACACTTACAGCCAACGGATATTTGACAAAAGTGATAATAACACACACCGGAGAAAAAGATCAGGCTTTTAATATTCACATACTGAAGGATGAACCCAGACCCTTATCTCACACTGTGTCCAAAAACCAACTCAAAATGGCTGGAAGACCTTAAGGTAAGACCTGAAACTGTGAAAATACCAGAAGAAAACACCAGAAGAAATACTCTAGGACATTAGAATAGGCAAGAATTGTTTTGATCAGATCCCAAAACACAAGGGAACAAAAGCAAAAAGACAATTGGGTTTTATCAAACTAAAAAGCTTCTGCACAGTAAAGGAAACAGTCAACAAAGTAAAGAGGTAATCAACAGAATGGGAGACTCTATTGCAAGTTCTACATCTGATGGGAGGTTAAGAACTAGAATATATGAGAAACTAGAACAACTAAATGCAAAAATAATTCAATTAGCAATGAACAATAGACCTAAAGAGGCATTTTTCCAAAGATAAACATACAAATGGATAACAGACACATGAAAAATACATCACCAATCAAGAGGGAAATGCAAATCAAAACCACAATGAAATATCACCTCACTCTAGTTAGATTGGTTATTATCAAAAAGACGAACGATAACAAGCCCTGGCAAGAATGTGGAGAAATGGGATTCCTTGCACATAGTTGGTAGGTATGTAAATTAGTTATTATGAAGAACAATAAGAGGATTACTCAAAAACTGAAAATGGAACTCCCATATGACCTAAAAACCTCTCTGCTGATCATGCATCTAAAAGAAAAGAAATGAGTGTATTGAACAGAGTGCACTCCTGTGTTCACTGAAACACTCATCATAATAGCCAAGAAATGGAAACAACTTGTGCTCATCAACTGATGAATGGATAAAGAAAAAGTGGGATGTAGTTACAATGCAACTCTATTGAGCCATGAAAAAGATGAAATCTTATCATTTTTTATAACATAGATTTAATTGGAGGTCATTATGTTAAGTGAAATCAACCAGGCATAGAAGGACAAGTACTGTGTGATATCACTCACATGTGGACTTTTTAAAAAGTTGATCTCAGAAAAGTTGAGAATAGAATGGTGGTTACCAGAGGCTGGGAATGGCAGGAGCTGGGAGGGATGGTGAAATTTTACTGATAAATACTGTTACAGTTAGGTAGGAAGGAGAAGTTCTGCTGTCCTATTGCACAGTAAGGTGACTATGGATAATAACAACGTCTGTGTGCTTTTATAAAAAATAAAAAAGAAGAAAAAATTTTAATTTTTTTACTTAAAGAAATGAAAAATGTTTGGGGAAATACATATGTTTTCCCTGATTTGAATATTACACAATGTGGATACATGTGACACATGTATCATAATATCACATGGTACTCCAAAAATGTATACAGTTTTCCTGTAGCAGTTAAAAATTAAAAAAAATTTAAAAGTGAAAAAAGGAAAATATAATATGTAAGTAAATAAGGTATGTACATATACAATCACACACTTAAAAAATAGGGAGTGGGTGTTTGGCCTGGTGGTTAGTATGCCCACATCCCATATTGGAGAACCTGGGTTTAGTCCTGACTCTGGCTCTTGATTCCAGCTTCTGAATGATGAAAATCCTGGGAGGCAGCAGGTGTTGGCTGGAGTGGTTATGTTCCTGCCATCCATGTGGGAGACCTGGATTGAATGCCTAGCTCCTGCTCTCAGCCTGGCCCCGCTCCTGCCCTTGTGGGCATTTGAGGAGCGACCCAACTGATGGGAGCTTTCTCTCTATCTCTGTGTCTCAGATAAAAAAATAAAGACTCAGGACCATATTTACATAATATTTTGTAGCTCCCCCCCTTTTCTTTACTGTCTTTAAGGTATTTTCCTGGAACAATGATATGGAATGACTCTGAGACTACTCATAGTATTATTGAGTATTTATAATTTCTTTATTTATCTCATAATATTATCTGATCATTCCCTTAAGGTAATTTTATAGAAGTAAAATTGCTAGGCCAAACAATGTTTTTGATAATCATTTTTCATTTTTTTTTCCAAATCAGCTTGTATCCAGCTTTATTAAATCTTCTCTTCAGAAACATGATATTTCAGACAGGCCAAGGATAAACTATCTTTAGCACAATACAATTTTCAACCTCCCTTCTTCTATGGACCACCCACGCCAGAAAGCCACAGTAAAATCCAAGGAAGTCTTCATTTGCTCCTCTAACAGGAATCTTGTAGAGAGAGGGTTGACATTTAACAGTCTGTTGTTTTACGTCTCACAAGCGGATCCTCACTTTCAGGAAATGAAATCAAAGTAGCAGGACTACTGGTCTGAAGATCTGCAAAGCAGCCATTGCTCTTTTGAGGGCCACCGTCTCAATGGCATCACTGGAAAATCTGAATTGTATGATGTGCTGGTAGCAAGTTTGGGGGTTCAGGTCCCAGCAAGTCTCTGAGCTTAAGGGACTGAAATCTGCTGAGGGCAGAGAAGGGGAAGAGGATGTAAAAATGAGTTTGAGCTTTTCTACCCCACGGGATGTTTGTGCCATGGTGGCCATGGGTGTCATAGCAGGGAATTCCTTCCCCTGGGAGCCAAGAAGCAATCTCTCAAACCTAGAAGGGAAACCCTCATACAGCCAGCCAGCTTCAGAGACATTAGATTAATTACTTACACTTCTTCCTCAAAATAGCAATGAAGTGTGCAGTGTGATAACAACACAGCTTTAACAAAAAGTGAATCAGAATTCCTCAATTTTATTTAAAGATTAAAATAGTATTACAAAATTGTATAATCACCAAAAGCACACAATTAACAAACATACATGCACTTCAGCTGCCACCTGGAATACCTGTGTCTTTCTGGGCCCAGTTTACCTTAGCATCTTCATTTTCTTCAGGGTTACTTCCCTCCTGGCTGGCATCAGTTTTTCCCTTTTTCTTTGTGGGTACCCTCTCCCTTTTAGGTTTGGCCTATGGCTTCAGAGGAGCAGATTCATAGGAAGTCCTGCACATCTTCTCCATTTCCTTCATCCTGCTTTTTCTTCTCTAGCAGCCCTGTAGAGGAAGGACATAGGTGGTTGGTACAGAGGTCTGTGGGGCCTGGGCTATGGTCAGTCTGGGGGTCGTTCTCCACTGTTATTCACCCTGCTCCACATTTTTATAATCCTTGATATATATATATATATATATATATATATATATCCAGTTTGTTCCAATTTATACTTTGACCAACCATGTATGCAAACACTGAAGTGGTTACACTGAAGTGTAAAAGTAGTCAAAGGCTGGAAGGTGTGAAGGACAGGCAAATTGTGGTGGTGCAGTAGCCACTGTCTTTTGAAGACAGCTCAGGTCTTAACTGGCTCTTATCCGTCATCTGTAAGTCCATGTTAGGAACGGTTGTTTAATGGCTTGGAGTGGTATTTTACAAGCAAATTTGGGCATTCTTCCAGGTCTGCCCAGCATTTACTCAGTCAGACAAAGTCGCCAAGTCAGAGACTCCACATTGGATGCGTCTAGTCCACTGTGCTGTGCACTTGCCCAGAGAGCTCAGAAATCTGTCTTTCTTCTGGAGTTTTCATTCTGTTTCAATGAACAGAGGGGATGGTCTCCTTTTTGGTCTCTCATGGAAACTCTGGAATCCTTTCAATCTTCCCCAAGGGGTATGCAGTTTCCCCAGTAAAAACTCTCCAGGTTTTTCCTATATCACATGCAGTTAAATAAGAAAGCACTCTTGGAAAATAGTGACCCCTGAGCTCTCTGAACTGATCTCTGACTTTGGGTCATGGACCCTCCTCCTGTGCCCTGACATGAAAAGCTCATTCCAACCCCTCTGCACTTGCTGTTCTGTGTCCCTCTTTTCTCATGTTTTCCCTTCTGGATTTTACTTATTCTGTTGTAAATTACCTAAAATAGCCCATACAGTACTATTACATTACAGGACCACTCTCCTTTGCAGTACTTTACCTGCTTTTCTTCTTAACATTGTTTGAAATTGCATCATTCATTTATTTGCCTTTTCATGTCTATTTTTCTTGATGGGATATAAACTCCATGAAACCAAGGACCTCCTGTAGACTTTTCATTGCCAAGTCCTCCCTAAACATAAAACCATGTGTTGAATGAATGAAGTAAATGAAATGAGTAAATGAAAATCATCATATATAATTCTGGGCCTGCAAGACACTCTACTTTCCCCTAGTGCGCTCACAGACTCATTACAAAAATCTTAACCCTATGTGTCACCATCCCGTGACTTTGATTGCTCAAGCAGAGGTGGAGGGTTAAAGAGCAGGACTCTCACTTTATTAACCATAAATAACTTTTAGATAATCTTGTGTATATTTAGAGTAGCAGCAAATCCAAATAGACAAATACCAGTTCCTTAGTTATTTAATTCTTTTCATTTTTATTTTTTTGAGAGGAAAAGGTAGTGGGAGAGGGAGATGGGGAGAGAGGAGAAGAGAGGGAGAGGGAGAGGAAGGGGGGGGGAGAGAATCATGCAGTGATTTTCTCCCCCAATGTAGGGGCTGGGCAAGAATAAAATCAGGATATGGGAACTCAATCCAGGTCTTCTATATGAGCATCAGGGACTCAGCTGTTGAGCCATCACCTGCTACTCCTCAGTGGGTACATTAGCAGGAAGCAGGAATCAGGAGCAGAGCCAGGACGCAAATATGGGACAGGTGTCTTAACATTTATGCCAAATGCTCACCACCTTCTCTTTATTCTTACATGGGGACATTTTGCATTATATGCCTTCAATCTCATTTCATTGACTGTTTATGTACCTCATTCTCCAACTTCTTCAATAAAATTAAATAAAATCACATATTAAAATTCTAAGGGATATGTTTGACATGTGATAAACCCTAACAATGGATTGATTACTTGCATAGGTGTATGTTTATTTTCTGAAAAAAAAAAGTAAGAAACCAAATAGTGGAAAAGGAAGAGAAAATCTTGTTATTTTTCTTTTTGTCATTTCCTTTTAAAAATTGATATTTATTTTTTTGCCTCCTGTATCTTTTCTTTTTTTCCCAAATTTGTTGAATTGGGAAACTCATCCTCACAACAGAAGGAGACTATTGGAGAGGGATAAGATTTTGATGTTGGTCTTGACGATTAGCATATTGCTAATTGGCAGACATCTGGAACACTGTTTTTTTTATTGCAAGACAAGAAGTTTCAAATTGGTGGTCCCTAAGCATGTTGGTGTTAAAGAAAATTTAGCTGACTATAAAATTGGGTTATTGTACCCACAGGCCAAAAAAACCCCACTCTTTTTCTGGCGATATCAAAAGTAACAATAACGAGAAATCTGGTGATGCTGGTTGGACCGTTCTGAATGGCAGTACTTGGCAGGATGAGAACATTCTGCACGCTGTATACAGGAAGTGTGTTTCTTGCCATGGCCTCGACAAATTTTTTTAGACTTGGCTCAATTATGACACCCTCTGGCCCTTAAATCATCAAGTGTGCTCCTTGTGGATGACATTGTCTCCTGGTGCCTTGTTCCTGTACACTGTGACCTCTGATATCTGCTCTAGGATCTGCTCTGCTTCACTGTGTTGAGAGAACTCTAGATGACAGCGTGCCTTTGGACTTGGGTCTGCATCATGCGAGAAGGCTGTGGTTTGTTTTCACTCCATGTCCTAGTTAAGGTGTGAAGGTTAAGAGAAAAAAGAAATAGAGGAAACCAACCAACCAACGAACCAACCAACCAAACACAATACAACCAGGGAACTGAGAGGAAATTGTTGAAAGAGAAATAAACCAGTTTTGGCTTTTCTCCTTCAACTGTTTGGCCATGTTTGTGCTGATTTCATCTTATATTTAACTAATAATGTGTCATTTACTTAGAAGAGAGTTCCACATGTAAATCCCCCTCCACATTTTCACCGCAGTAAAACCAGTGAATGTGTAATAGTCTTTTCATGAAACAGAAGCAAAAATCACTTTTACGTATTTTTAAAGAAAATGGCTTTTATGTGTGTTTTGAGAAAAGCAAAATTTGGGAGTGAAGTGGGAAAGATGATTACTAATCAAAAGGAGAATTGCATGCAAAAACAAAATAGGAACAATGACCTGAGAAGCTGGAATGATATGGTAGAGGACATACAAGGACAGAGACGAGAAGAGCGACGTTCTGCTAACAGCAGGGCTATGGCAAAGGCAAAGTGACAAGGAATGTCAGAAAGGAAATGAGGGGTTTAATATGGAAGCTACAAAGACTTAATTTCTGTGTTCCCTAGAATAACCATCATCAACTGTGACTGATGGTGATGGAATACTTCACATTGTCCTCAACGAATCATTGCCAACCCCCTCTCTGGCCTAGCCTCACGTGGACTAACACGATAAAAAATAATTTGGCTCTGATTCTTAAAAGCACAGGAAAGCAGTGATGCAATCTGTTTGTTTAATTCTAGAAAACCTTTCCCTGAAGCCTACTTTTGTACTGCCAAAATAAGAAGCAGGTCTGGGGGAGTAATCAGAGGCTTTACATGAGAAAAGAGAAGTTCTCACTCCAACACAGGGACTCTTAGCGAGGATAATGGGAAGCCAGGGAAATTTACACGGGCAAGAAAAGTCAGTGGGAAGATTCATCCATATTGACAGAACGATTGAAGTGGGTGACAGTGAGGGCAGTCAGCTCCACTGTACCTTGGCTTAGATTATGCATAGGAAATTAGCGTCTTACACAAGGTTGTCAGAGGGAGAGAAATGTCTGGAAAAAAGAGAACAGTTTTTGCCAGGATTTGATCTGCTTCCTGTTGATTATAGATTGGTGTACATACTGCATTAATGTCCTTTCTTTAGGACTTTCAAGTTTAGAACAGTTAACCTTATTGTTACGACTTGCATATAGAAACAGTGTCAAAATTGTTATTCTGTAAAGTACACGGTAAGGTACATATATGAAAAGTTTACAGGCCATCTCAGTTGGGTATGGCCAGTACTGAAGTCAAGTCTTTATTTCTTTTTCTCTGCTGCCTTGGTGGACTTATTTTCCCTAAAATAAGACCTAAATTTGCCCAATTTGGAGACTGATTCTCAATTTGTTTACTTAGATGAACTCACTTGGGTTCCCAACTGTAATTATGGATATATTCCATTCTAAATGCATATTGGTGATGTCCACCCAACCCCTGAGATTCAGTCATCTGTATTTAATGGTTTTTTCAACATCTCCACTTTCCTATATTTAATCTTTTCAATATCTAATAGGTAACTCAAATGTTACATGTTCCGAGCACTCTTTTTTTAACCTAGAGACCTTTTATTTAAGATATACAAACTTTATGCATTTCATATATACACATTTATGAATGCAATGGTTCTTCCCAACCTCCACCCTCCCTCCAACGCTTACTTCCTCCCTCTCCTATTCCCACTTATTTTTTATTAAGATCCATTTATAATTAACTTTATATACATAAGATTAACCCTTCACTAATAAAGAGTTCAACAAATAGTATGAAAAATAATTGTTCTTTAACAGTTGAAACAAGGACCATTCAAAGTCATTGTATCACAAAGTGTTAATTTCACTTCTATAGATTTCCTTTTAGGTACTCTATTAGCTACCACAGATCAGAGAGAACCTATGGTATTTGTTTTTTTGGAACTGGTTTATTTCACTTAGTATAAGGTTTTCCAGTTGCATCCATTTTGTTGCAAATGACAGGATTTGATTTTTTTTTTTTTGTATTTGACAGGTAGAATTAGACAGTGAGAGAGAGAGAGAGAGACAGAGAGAAAGGTCTTCTTTCCATTGGTTTACTCCCCAAATGGCCGCTATGGCCAGTGCTGTGCCTATCCAAAGCCAGGAGCCAGGTGCTTCTTCCATCCACAAGGAAGACTAGATTGAGTTCTGGACTTTTGGCATTCGCTTGGCCCATTCCTGGCTTTCGTGGTATTCGTGGAGTGAATCAAAGAATGTAATATCTGTTAATGTCTCTCAATTTTTCAAATAAATAATTTAAAAGTACTAAGTTTGCACTGAAAGCATGCTAAATATTTATTGAACTAGTACATGAGTATCCTAATTTCTCACAAACCTTCATTTTGTCCTGCATTTTAAATTTTTACTTAATTGCACTGGTATACATCCAGCTGCCCAAAGCAGAAAACTAGGAGGCGTTATTCATTCTTCTCATTCCTCACCTTCCACATCAAGTAAGTGTGGAATCCTCTTAATTCTACATGAGAAAACGTTCTTATCTTCTCTAAGAAAGCATTATGCCTTCTTTTATGGACTGAACAGTGTCCTCCACAAACTTCATATGTTGAAGGCCTAGTCTGTAGAGCCTCAGAATGTGGCTATATTTGGATTAGGGCCTGTAAAGAGGTAACTAAGGTAAAAATGAGCACAGTAGAGTGAGATATAGTACAATGTGACTGGTGTGTAGTTATAAGAGAGGAAATATGGATACAGGGAGAGAAACCAGAGGTGTGTGCATAGGGCAGAAAGATAATACAAGGACACAGGGAGAAGAGAGCCCTCTGCAAGCTAAAGACAGGGGCGTTGGGAGAAACCAAACTTGCACACAGACTGTTTCTGGACTTCTAGCTTCCATACTTGTGAGAAAATAAATTTCTGCTGTTAAGTCATTCAGTCTGTTGCATTTCGTTATGACAGCCCTAAAAAGTGAATATGCTCTAGAAAGATCCTAAAGCTCCCTAAATGACCCTCTAATCTTCCCTAACAAGACCTTATATTCATCTTTCATTTACCATCTATAAGCCAGTCTCTCCCTTCATGCATTTTAGGTGGATTACAAAGAAAGAGAAGGAAGGAAGGAAGGCGGAGGGAGAGGGGGTGGGGGAGAGAAGACAGGGAAAGCATAAACAACAGATATTTGAAGGACAAGAAAGGCATCCTCTAGTTTTCTCTGTGGTCTTTATTCTCCACTGTGTGATCTTCAACACCATAGCAATGAGCATGTTACTTCAGTGCTTAAAATATTTTAGCTACATATATGTATACACACACATACACACACATGTATGATCACAATCAATTCAAATATCTTTACATTGGTATCAGAGCTCTTTACAAGTTGTTTCCACCACTTGTCTTTCCAAATCCCAGTGATCTGCATTCAGAGAACGGAAAGAAAGAGAATGGAGCATGAAGCAGTAGGCCTGAGAAGACAGAGGTGTCTGGGGCCCTGGGGTTCTCCATTTCCACGTCTAGCTTTTCAGGCCCTGCATGCCATATGTAAGGCACTGTTATGAGCACTGTACACACCATCAGTCCCTTAACTATCATAATACACATAGAGATTATGTCACTCAAAGTCTCACTGCTAATGGTAAGCAGAGCTGGTGTTTAACCCACGCAGTCCAGCTATGATACTGTGCTCCTTGCCTCTACTCCCTTTCCAATACATGTGAGCTGATGTTGTTAATTTGTTTAATAAATAACAGTTTGTTAATTAAGATAGCCTACATTGGTTTCTATAACTGGTAAAAACAATAAAATAAATATTTTAAGTAGCTCAGCTTAAATGCCTCATTCCCTAGGGTAAAAAAGGTAACATTTGACGGCTCTCCTCCTCTGTTTCATTGCTAACTGCTTATAATTGCCTCAAAATAGCCCTTATCAAGCCAGGAGGTAATTGCTTATTTCAGACATTTTTCCAACTATCATCTTGTTCAACACTAGCAAAAACTAAATGGTAGCTGGTTTTCTTTTCCTGTATCTTGTAAACATCTTTAAAACAATTGCCACATCTTACTTTTACAGCATAGGGCCTGATAGACGCGAGTGTAATACCACATCAGTGATGAATGGCAGAATCATGTAATTGACTGTATATTAATAGTCAAAATAAATAAAGTGAAGATCATTACGTGAGGGAAAAAAAACGTTAAATCAGATCCCAGCTGGGAATTAGGGATGCACGTGGAGCAGCTGAGGAGCGCTTCTGCCTGGACTAGCACAGCTCTAACAGCACATGGATTCCAGGCCTGGATCTGAATGTGAGAAGATTGGAGACTGTTGTGATTGCATCTCTCTCTCCTCCTTCTCTTTCTTTTGTCTCCTTTTTTTGTACAGATTGTGCTCGATCTTAGAGAAATAGCATATTTTCTTTTCCAGATTAGATTTATAATAGAAAGCCTTGGTCTTCTTGCAAATCAATCAGGTGTAGGATTGCTAACATCCTAACATTCTGCTTATTTTAATTAATTTTGTCATCAAATGTAGGCTTACAAAAATTGGCTGGAATTTGAGAATTCTTGAAGTTCTAATAGAAAACATAGGGGTCCACTGAAGTTTTTATACTAAAAAAATTTATAGCTTTACAAATTAGTAAAAATGGCACCATTTTTTAAAAAAAGATTTGTTTATTTATTTGAGAGGCAGAGCTACAGAGAGAGGGAGTGGGGAGAGACAGAGAGACAGGTCTTCTATTTGCTGGTTCACTCCCCAAATTCCCACAATCAGACTGGAGCTGGGCCGACCCAAACCCAGGAGCCAGGAGCTTCCTCCAGGTCTCCTATGTGGGTGCAGGGGCCAAGCACTTGGACCATCTTCCACTGCTTTCCCAGGTGCATTAGCAGAGAGATGGATAGGAAATGAAGCAGTCAGGTCTGGAACTAGTGCCACCAGGGATGCTGGCATCACAGAAGGAGGTTTAACCTACTATGCTACAGTGCTGGCCCCTAAGTGGAACTATTCTTACAGGTAATATAGATGTATAGATAGAAAAATGATAAGAGAAATAATATCTCCTGGAACTGGTAAAATCTCATGTCATCAGCGTTTCCAATTGAACAAACCAAAAAAAAACAAAAACAAAACAAAACAAAAAACCAAAAAAACCCTCTGGGTATTTTTTTTTTTTTTGGTTTGTTTTTATTTTGTGTTCCTTACAAGTCTTAAAAGCATAAAGCAGTAGTAGGCTGTGGGTTGAATAGAAGCAATACAATGTGGTGAGCTGTGAATAATTTCCCCCTTCTTTGGCTGAGAAGATACATGGGTAGCTTGTTTACTCCGCATAAGGAAATATTAGAGAAGGCAGGTGTCTGAATCATAAGTATTTTGTAGCAGGGAGCCTGTGGGAAGAATACCTAGCATCCACGTTTTTATAGCTCAGTAGGTAAAACCACACAATTGCCTACGAATTATTTTACAACAGCCTGGCTAGCTTTTGTTTTTAACAGCAGATGTTCTGTAACAATTACCAACAGGTATTGCCTGTAGTATTATGAATGACACTAGGGTAGGGAATCAATAGGTAGATCAATTTTCTGAATGCTAAAATACTGACAAAAGTTCTTATTAAACTTTTTACAGGGAAGTGAAAAAACTTCAACACAGCATCCAACAGAACTTAGAACATAATCCTTTTATTTGAACAACTTTGGCTATCATTCCCAGATAGCAAAGGGGAGACTTCCTTAACTTTTTCTGCAGCGTGCCTATAAGCTAGGGCTTCAGAACCAGGTTCAGTCTTGGCTCAGTCTATAGGAAGTCTCTACTTAGGGGATAATGTGTTCTGTATGACTTGTGGAAGGTGACTTCTGAAGCAACATACCAGAAATGTTGCCATTGACTTTGGTGACTATACCTTCTCCAGAAATCTAGTGAGCAGCCTAGAATCTGAGCAAAGTCACAGCAATGAAATATCAGAATTTCCACGATCAGGCACTTGCCCAGGGGCTACTTAAAAACAGGCCTGGCACAGCTAATCTAGAATGGTAGAAACTTGAGCACAGAGTGTACAGGGATGAGAGATGTTACTATTGCCCATGGGAGGCATGAACTTTCTCTGTTGATGGAAATGGTCTGCATTTTGATTGGGGAGTTGATTTCATGGAGATGCACATGTAGCAAATGCAGCTGTATGTATTTGGTAAATCCAACTATGTGCCTAAAATAGATGATTTCTATTGTACCTAATCAAATGATACCTCAATAAAGCTGATACAAGGGAAAATCAGAGTTGGCAAAGTGGCTGACTTGGAAGGCCCCTCTGCCCTCTGGGATTCCCAGGGAGAACTTGTTATCTAAAACTTGATCTCTTCATAAATTTGTATCACTGCTTCATCATTTCTCAACTGATATCTGTTTTCACTGATCATTTCATCCTTAGTCCCTAGGAATTGTATAAATATGTGCAGAGTCAATTAGAGGATAAATAAATAAATGAGGGATGAAAAAAAGGAAGGAAGGAGGGAGGGGAGGTCAGGGAAGGACAGCTGGCTGAGCCACTCACGTCGAGGCTCCACTGTCGGGTTGCAAGCTGTCCTTCTCATTGTTTCTTCCCTACTTTTATGTTTCTCCCCACATTAAAAAAGTAATTTCTAAGGAAACAATTATCTCACAGAAAGCTCTTTGTTCTCCTAGGCAATAATGACAAGTTAGTGAGAACTGATGGATTGATTGATTGGTTGAAATTTAATCACCGAGCAGGTGATAAAAGAGGTGTTTGGCCTGGAGGATTTGTGCATGTGTCTCAGTCTGTGCCCTGCTTCGTGCTGCTATGACCATCACGCAGTCCAGTGTAGAATACGGGCTGTGAAGTTAGATGTCTCAGTCCAGAAGTGCCGCTGGCTGGTCCTCAAATGATGCCCCATCACACAGCCAGTAAGGATTACATGAGGTAATGAAGGTGTTACGAATGTGTGGGTTCTTTTATCTTTCCCTTTTCTGACACGCAGACACTCCCTACTCAAGCAGAATCACTTGCGCAGTTAGAGCCAGGAAGAACTCTGAGAGAGAACCATGGCAGCCCCAAGGATGAGTGGGAATTGAGTAGTTTATGGTAATATCAGGTAGAGTGTGAAAGCACTCTGTAGTCAGGAGTACAATGGATATGGACTGTGCAACAGGAAATGAAAGAGCGTCCCCCTATGTCACAATATCCACCCTTGGTTCACTGATAAATATCATGAAATAATGAAGAATTAAATATATCCTGTGGTATGGTGCTCTGTGAAGAGAGGCACTGGTGCTTGTAATATCTCCTGTTGAAGTTGCAGAGAATAAAGTCTGACACATACCAGGCCCAGATGTATCTGTTGTATGAAAGAACATAATCCCCCCCACAAAATGCAGGCATGTTAAGTAAGACCGGAAGAGAAGTGTAAAACTGTTCTTTGTAAATGACTTAGGAGCTGGATCACCACGACGCTTTTCAAGATGGGTTTTCACAAAAAGTTTTCCTCTGGGAGAATTACAGTTGTCTGTGAAGTTTCCTGGGAATAATATAAAGCAGGAAGGTTTTGAATGCTAGGAATTTTTCTAAATATCCTGCCCACAAATAGAAATTCTCTCTAAGTTGTAAAGGACACACAATCTTTGCAGGTATTTGGAAATGTATAGGGAAGACAAAGTCACACCACTCAGATATATACATACAATTTTAAGATGGATGTTCCTCCTTTAAGTCTGTGTGTTTTCAAACAGAACAAGAATAGACAACTGCACACATTTTCAGAGTTGAAATCATACCAAAGATGGATTTGTGTATCCTGATTTTATTGCAACATATTATAGTTTACTTTATCCTTAACAATTCTACTTGCATTTTAATTGCTGCATACTATGTAGAGTAAATACCCAACATTTATGATAAAGGAATTCAGATGTGCTGCCGATAGAGTGCTGGGCAGGTGCCATCAATAATGGCTGGCTCGAGAACAAAGCAAGTGTGCTCTTGCGGTAATGATGTCATGCTGTCCCTAGCACTGTAAAGCAGCAATTCCAGGAGTGCAAGAGAATGCACTCAGATTAATTAGATAAAAGGGACACCTGAGGGCTTAGCACTGCAAGGAAAAGAAATAACTAGTGAGGAAAACTGACAGGGAAAGCCAGAAAATCAATGCTTAATGCCCTGTCCTCCGCCAGTCCAAAGTGTTTTTGGCCCTGAGTGTTCTGTCCATCATTAAGGGATATAAATAATGACGAAGCTATGTGAGCACTGGCATCATTCTCTACTTATATACCAGAGCAGCCTTGAAAGAATAGATTTCCAAATGAATGTAAGAGTTCTCTAAGATGGATTATCTTTGCTGTCTGCAGAGCTAACATGTACTGAGTACTTACTGTGTATCAGTATGTGTTCTAGGTTCTTTCCACTCATTAACTCTTTTAATCATCACAATAATTCCAAAGAACCATTTCCATAATTATTTCATTATCTCCACTATATAGACAGGATAAAGAAAGCGAAGAGAAGTTACACAATTTCATTAACCTGAGGCAAATAGCTTGTAATATTTCATATATGTATGAATATTTAATATCCAAAATATGCTTATCTATATGCACATTTAGTATCTATAATTCTTTGCACATATCTGTGTGGATTGTGTCCCCGCTGGTGCTTTTTCTAACCCAGTAACCTTGCCCATGTTCCCTCCAGCTATGATTCAACCCCTGTCCTCTGTTTACAAAATTTGAAAAGATGTGTGCTACTTATAGCTACTTTTCTCACCTTACAGTTTTATCCTAGCCTACTGAAAACTTGGGTTTCTTCTCAAAGTTCTAATAATGTAATTTTCTCTAAGTTCACCAATAGCCTTCCAGTTGCCATGGAAACTTTTTAGAAATTTTTTTATTGGATCTTTTTGTAGCTTTTAAAATGGTTGGCAATTTCTTCCTAGATATTCTCTATCGTTTAGTTTCCATAGTACAGAGCATCCTTACTTCTTCTTGTATTGCTATATTTCTTTATCTGCTCAAGGTCCTTTTCCATTTGGGATCCAAATCAAACAAAATTCTCCAGGTTTTCATTTCTGTCATGCTGTTTTTGTGACTTTGCACTTTTTGCTAGTCTAATATGATTTTTAAAGATTTTATCTATTACTTTTATGCAATAATTCTGTTAGGATCACATGTTTGACATGGTGGGTCAGGGATCTGATCACCAAAGGAAACATTGGTTTTACAAGAAGAATCAGGGAAATGGGTTCTGCACCATCTCCTTCCCTTGAAGCAAGTAAATGTCCATTACAAATCAATTCCTTCCTTTCTATCTTTTCTACTGACTCTTGATTTTTTTCTTTTCTAAACTGTTTTAAATTATTGCTGTGGTCTTTTTTTCTTATTTGCCTGACTCCAAGTTATCCTCTCTAAATCCACTGCCGGCACAGAGACCTGACTTCACAAATGAATAAATAAAGTGGCTCTGTGTGTGTGTATGTGTGTGTGTAAGATCATTATTCATCTACATAAAACTCTTCAACAGTCCTCATTTTCATTGCAGGTCCTGTGTGTTATCCTCTAGTAATATTAATAGGCTTTGTTTTTGTTGAACTCATAAACCTTTCCTTCATTTCTGCTTCTCTCATCAGGTTGTCTTTGCTTGTTCCTGGTGTGTCCCCCCTTCTCCATCCATTCATTGCTCATCTATGATTGAGCTCTTACAATTCGGTTCCTACAAACCCCCGGCACCTTCCAACAGGCATTAAAGTTTCTCAGTAATCTGTACGTATTTGTATATTTACAAACAAATTATTATGTTTTTATCACTACACTTCCCCACCAGAACCAAAGGTGTTAGAAAGAGGAGATTTTGTGTTAAAAAAAACCTTGGTAACCCTCATACTAACATTGGTGAAAAGAAAACACTGTAGAAATACTAAGAAAATGAAATTGTAAGTGAAAATATCACAAGTTCAACCAATTATATGTATCATTATTTATGAGATAACTGGCAGGGTTTTACTCTAACACATGTATGAATCCTATATTTAACTTAAAGTCATGTCACTGTTTCTTTATTGTATCCTTAAATTTGAGGTTCAGTTGAAATCCTTTTATTTAATTATATTTAGAAAATTGGATGATCTGATAATTTCATTTTTTAAATAAGTACAAGATTACCAAAATCCTATTAGCCTATATTTTCCAAAAATGTATTTTTCCTTTGATTCTGAAGCATATCCTATTCTGTCAATATAATAGTTAATATTATCACTTATCTAATAGTATACTTGAAAAAGTACTATTTTTACACAAGATCTTCATTTACTCTGGATTTCTTTTGAAATAATTTCCTCTATCAACTTATATTAATGAAATTTCCTAGCCTCACTTTTGAGAATTAATCACTATTTCCCTTCTTTCTTTTATGATTTCTAACTGTTATCGCTGACTCAATACATTCTGAAATGAGCTTATGTTTCCCCACATTTCCTTCTTCCCATCAATAATTGGTACTAGCACATTGGAAATACAAGCCAAAGAACTGGCTTGTATTATTCACATTCTCTCATCATCCTGTCAATCACCAAATCCCATTGATCTTGACTACTTTCTGGCTGTGCAATTCATCCTTATTTCTTTCTCCAATGCCAGTATCACAGTCTTGATCACTTTCATCTTCTTTTCTGCACTTCTCTGATTCACTTGTGAACAGTCCCTAGAATCCTCTTTGCCCTTCTCTGATCTGCTATTCACAGTGCTGTAATCTTTTTAAAAAATATATCTGGTTACGTTATCCCCATATTTAAAACTCCAAAATAGTTTCCCAATACTTTTGGGACAAAGTTCTGAATACTTAAATTGGCCCATAAAGACCTATCTTCGATCATCTTTTGTTTTCTTGGCCCTTATTTTTATATCAATCGTTTAAACTTCCTTTTGTTGCTCAATTAATGCTTGTTCCCACCTCAGACCCTTTGAACACATTTAAAAATTGCATTTATATTCCTATTCAGACATAATAGGACAGCCACATCATTAGACAACACAGCAGTTCCTATGGTTTGGATATGGCTGGTAGGGTTGGGGTGGTAGAATATTTAAGAAATGGGGCTTACTGAAAGATAATTAAGTCATGGGATTCCCACTTTCAGCAATGGATTATTGTGGATCTGGTAGGAGTGGACTAGTTCCCATTAGGATGCATTGTTATGAAGAGCATAAGGCTGGCTACTCCTTTGTCTCTTGCTTCCTGCTTTGCCATGTGATGTCTTCCATACACACTCACACTCTGTCATCCATCTGCTATGAGGTCCTCACCAGAGCTGTGTAGATATCAGCACCATTTTTTTGAATCTCCATAATTATGAGCTAAAAAAAATACAAATATAAAATCCCTGCCTTTGGGTATTTTGTTAGAGCAACACAAAACAGATTAAGACAGCAGTACAAAAATCTATAAAATAAAAACTAGAAGATTTTCACGTACCATACTGTCACTACTCTCAAAAAAAAATCTAATGTCATTCATGTAGTGTGTGTATGAATGTGTGTGTGGTGTGTATTTGTGAGGGGAGAGGTGGAAAAATGGATTTACTTTATGTTCCATTCTATACACTGCAATGATTACAACATATCTTCTACAACTTGGTCACCTGAATTAAAATTCCATCTCTGCCACAAAGTAGGCATCTGATCTTGGTGTTACTTATTAATTGTTTCTTACTTTCCTCATTTGAAAGTGAGAAATTAATATATTCTATTGTGTAGGATGTTGTGAATATTAAATGAATACTCACATGCAAATGCATGTGAGGTCACGTGGAGGTGATGTTGACTCTGCCCATATCTGAGTCTGCTTATTTTATTAATATCTTTAAGCTTAGAAAATAACATCTCACTAGTCCCAGTGATCAATTTCTGTTCACAATTGAGCATAATGATAGGACTAAGAGCCAAAGGAATCACATAAACAAGACTAGTGTCTGCAAATACTAGCTGATAGAATAAAAAAGGGAGAGAATGATCCAACATGGGAAGTGAGATACACAGCAGACCCATAGAATGGCAGATGTCCTAAACAGCACTCTGGCCTCAGAATCAGCCTTTAAGTCATGCGGATCTGGCTGAAAAGCCCATGAGAGTATTTCAGGCATGGAAAGCCAAGACACTCTGGGGAAAAAAAAAAAAAAAAACCTAAATGAAAGATCTCCGCGAGTGAGATCCCAGTGGAAAGAATGGGTCATCAAAGAAGGAGGCACCTTTCTCTGAAGGGAGGAGAGAACTTTCACTTTGACCATGGCCTTGTCTAAATATGATCAGAGTCAGTGAACTCAGGGGGCTTCCATAGCCTTGGCAGATCATGACAAGAGCCTAGGGTGATTACTGATGCCATAAACAAGAGTGTCAATTTGTTAAGTCAACAACAGGAGTCACTGTGCACTTACTCCTCATGTAGGGTCTTTGTCCTTAGTGTGCTGTCCATTGAGATTTAATGCTATAACTAGTACTCAAACAGTATTTTTCACTTTATGTTTCTGTGTGGGAGCAAACTGTTGAAATCCTTACTTAATGTATGCTAAACTGATCTTCTGTATATAAAGAGAATTGAAAATGAATCATGATGTGAATGGAAGGAGAGAGGGAGTGGGAAAGGGGAGGGTTGCGGGTGGGAGGGATGTTATGGGTGGAAGCCATTGTAATCCATAAGCTGTACTTTGGAAATTTATATTCATTAAATAAAAGTTAAAAAAAAAACATAAAAAAGCATCTTTAAAGACAAAACAACAACAACAACAAAAAACAAACAAACAAAAAGAAAATAACTACAGGATGGATGCAAGTACCTACCATTTCTACTATAAGAGTGTCCTAAGTCTAGATCGCAAATATCACTCATCCTTCAAAAGTTCAGTCTAACTGGTGGTCATATTCTGAGTTAGCTAACAGTCCCTAAGTCCTGGAAATTTTCTGTACTCCAACATGCAATTATTTTAGCAAGCAATGCGTTATTTTTTTGAGAAGGCAAAGGGAAACATTAGGGAACTTAATATTGATGTTGTTTGTGGTTTGTCCTTACAAGGTCTAGATTTCACCTTCATTCATGGGGTTTTGAATTTAAGAGCTGTCCCAGGACTAGTAATCAAGAGGTTACAAAGATGTAGTACTGTGGTTCACGTCAGTGCTCTGCTCAACAGATGAGTCACAGAGTATAAATAGGATGTTGGTGTCCCTAGGAATTCTGGGACCACTCAGTTACCCCCACTGATCTCTATAGGTAAGAACATTATGAGAATCATGACCCTGCTGTAGTAACCCTACTTCCTTCAACTGTGCTGAGAGTCCTTCATCTCCGTCCCCGCCGCCATGCCCCGAACTATCTCCCACCTACTTCCTATACTTGAAAAGATGTCACTTACTGGTTTTTTAGGCTATTTTTTTAAAATATTTATTTGAAACACAGAATTACAGAGAAGCAGAGAGAGAGAGAGAGAGAGAGGTCTTCCATCTTCTACCCAGATGGCCACAATGGCCAGAGCTGCATCTATCTGAAGCCAGAATCCAGGAGCTTCTTCTCGGTCTCCCATGTGGGTGCAAGGGCCCAAGGACTTGGGCCATTTTCTACTGCTTTCCCAGGCCATAGCAGAGATCTGGTTCAGAAATGGAGCAGCCGGGACTCGAACCGGTGCCCATATGGGATGTTGGCACTGCAGGCTGTGGCTTTACCTGCTATGCCACAGAACTGCCCCTACTCCTTTTTAAAAAGATTCATTTACTTGGAAGGTAGAATGGTGAGGAGCAAGGAGCAGGGAAAGAGAGAGAGAGAGGTCTTCCATCTGCTGATTCACTCCACACATGGCCACAACAGTCAGGGTTAGAGCTGGGCCCGGCTGAAGCCAGGAGCTCAAAACTCCATTCATGTCTCCCACATGGATAGTAAGGTCCTTGCACTTGGACCATCCTCTGGTGCCTTCTCAGGCACATTAGCAGGAAGCTGGATTGGAAGTGGAGTAGCCTGGACCTGAACCAGCATTCTAATATGAGATGCCTGTTTCCCAAGCGGTGGATTACTCCGCTGCACCACAGTGCCAGTCCTGTCACTAAACTTCTTAAGCATTTTGGGGATTTTCTTACTAATGTCTTTATCATAGAGGCACAAGTATCTGTCAATCCCTTTGGGGAGATTTGGGGAGTGGGATGTGATACACAAATGCTACATATGATGTGACTTTAAATGTCTTTTTCAGCAATGTATGAATGCTTTTTCTCTTATTAGCTTCATTTGTAGTGGACCACCCTTGAGTACAGTTTTTAGCCAACTGAGTGTTACTATTGCCCACGTTGTCAGGAAGAATCCTGAGTAGCTGATGAAGTTGTATATATCATATGTATCAGTGACCTTGCCTGGTCTAAATTATGTATTTTCTGCCATGGTCTAGATCTTTGGGATCTATTATCTCACATAATCTATATGCTTTTTGCCAAGAAAAATTGTCACAATTTTGCAATATATTTGCTAGTAAACTTTTTTATTCAAAGGTACAATTTGTGCTTTTAACCTTCAGGCATACAAGTATCTGAACCTAGATGCAAGTCTGTGGACAGTCTAAAGTTGGGGATATTAAGATATACAGTGATTTCGATTTTCATTACAAGTTAACTTGCCTTGGATCAATTCTTCACACACCTTTAAAGCAAAGCAGGAATAAATTCTACAGCAGACTGAAGACTAAGGATTTCTTCTGCTAGCAATGCATTCTAGATGGAATTTGGGAGTGCTTAATATTATGAGTCATCCAAATTCTCTGTTTCAGTTGTTGTGACCCATTGTTTTCCAAACATTCTTAATTTTCCATGGTAGATCTAGTTAGTCTGTTAATTCATTCCAGGTTATTCCATGTGATAATTGAGTTTATCTATTTTTTTCCCTCATGCACTTCGGAATTGCAGGAATATATCTCCCATGCTAGTGAGATTTCAGAGCCATTATCCCTATATGATCCATTCCTAATTCCCCCAAATTCTGTGAAGTTTGTTGGTTGCACATTTTTGACAGTTATCTCTAGATAACTCAAAGCTCTTAGCTATATACTATAAGTTGACCATAGATTCTATTCTAAAAACAGTCTTTACTTTTTTTAAATTTTGCATTTAGCTACCATTTGCATATAGGTAATATAACAACATATACATTAATTTTTCATCATCCAAGTTAATTTCATTTGCTAGGTTTTTTTTTTTTGTTGTTTTAGCTGCTATTCCAAGTAAACAATTATTAAATTTGAAATTTTCTCCTCCCTGCCAGTGTTTATGTCTTATTTATTTCTCTTGTCTATTTGCTTTGGCCAATATTTCCAGAACAATGTACATAATGGAGATATTAGTGAGCATTCTTGTCTTATTTGTGCCTTATTGATAATGCTTCTGCCAGTGGTTCACCATTAAGCTTATTGATTCTGGCTTTCAGTTTTAGAGGAGTCCATACAAAATAACTATTATTATTTTAAAATTATCTATGCATTTTTATTCTAGAAAAGTAATTTATGAAATATTTACCCTGAATTTTGTCAAATTAGGTTTGGGGACAACTTTCAAGTATTATTTTTCCTTTGATCTGTCAGCAAGATATTGTTTAACAGAATCTCAAGAGGACCACAGTTATATACCATTATTTTCAGATATTTCTTTTTTTAACTTTTATTTAATAAATATAAATTTCCAAAGTACAACTTTTGGATTACAGTGGCTTCCCCGCCCCCATAACCTCCCTCCCACTCACAACCATCCCATTTCCCACTCCCTTTCCCATCCCATTCGTATCAAGATTAATTTTCCTTAATGTGCTGTACATTGTGATTTAATGCTATAACTAGTACTCAAACAGTATTTTTCACTTTGTGTTACTATGTGAGTGCAAACTGTTGAAATCTTTACTTAATATATGCTAAACTGATCTTCTGTATATAAAGAGAATTGAAAATGAATCTTGATGTGAATGGAAGGGGGGAGGGAGAGGGAAAGGGGAGGATTGCGGGTGGGAGGGAAGTTATGGGGGGGAAGCCATTGTAATCCATAAGCTGTACTTTGGAAATTTATATTCATTAAATAAAAGTTAAAAAAATTATTAACTTTCATTTATCTTTATATACAGAAGATCAATTTAGTATATACTAAGTAAAGATTTCAACAGTTTGCACCCACACAGAAACACAAAGTGTAAAGTACTGTTTGAGAACCAGTTATACCATTAATTCACATTGTACAGCACATTAATGACAGAAATCCTACATGGGGAATAAGTGCACAGTGACTCCTGTTGTTGATTTAACAATTGACACTCTTGTTTATGGCATCAGTAATCACCTGAGGCTCTTGTCATGAGCTGCCAAGGCTATGGAAGCCTTCTGAGTTTGCCAACTCCGATCTTATTTAGACAAGGCCATAGTCAAAGTGGAAGTTCTCTCCTCCCTTCAGAGAAAGGTACCGTTCTTTCTGCTTGGATATCACTCACAGAGATCATTTAGATGTTTTTTATTTGTATTTATTTATTTATTTATTTATTGCCAGAGTGTCTTGGCTTTCCATGCCTGAAATACTCTCATGGACTTTTTAGCCGGATCCAAACATATTCCACTCTCCTTAATCCTACTTTGTCTTTTTCAAGGTTATAATGTCCTAGAGAATATAGAATATATTTTGGGTCTGAAAAATAACTTTTAAGATTTAACTACTATACTGCACATCAACTTTCTTAGTACTGCTATCTCCCCTACAATTTCCTCCTTCTCTGTTTTTCATTATTCTCTCATCATTTTTTCCTCTCCAATAACTGTTTCTTCGTATACTTCATAGGAGAGTCAGCAACTCTCAGTGATATTTGGCTAAAAAGAGCATATTGACACACATATACATGCCTCCCTGGAAGTCAAGGTAGAAGATTCTAAAACAACTCAAGGTCTACTAAATGCCTGCTAAGTTCCAGCCATATTGCTGAAAATGCAAATGATAAGCATGTCATTGTTTCAACCATAAAGGAAACTTAAGTCTGGTGAGAGACTGATAGACTACAGTCCTCTGGAATGTCACAGGGGTTCTTAGGAGGACGACCTCCCCTGGGAAAGGTCACAGCATGCATATGGTAGACTTTAGGTGTGAAACAGAAAAAACAATCAAAATAATTATTTTCTTGTTGATTAAGATTCAAAAGTAGAAGGAATTAGAAATCAAACTCTGGAAAATGATTTTAAATACAACCAATATTTGTTATTTTCCTAATTTCTTTAAGAATGAAATGCAATGTTTTGAACACTAATAATGATGCTCACAGATAATGAGCACTTTGCCTCCAGAGGGTGATATCATCCAACTAATTGGTAAAAGAACAATATCACATGACATGCAAAAATATACTTACTTATTTGTTTATTTGCTTGGGGGAGAGTGGAGAGAGAAGGAGAGGGAGAGTGAGAGTGAGAGGAAGAGGGAGAGGGAGAGGGAGAGGGAGAGGGAGAGGGAGAGGGAGAGGGAGAGGGAGAGGGAGAGAAAGAGAGAACCTCCCATCTGCTAGTTCATGTTCCAAATGCCCACAACAGCTGGGACTAGGTCAGGCCAAAGCCAGGAACTGGCAACTCAATCTAAGTGGCAGAGATCTAACTACTTGCTCCATCAACCTTTGCCTCCTAGGGTGTATATTAGTAAGAATCTATAGTGCAGAGGAGAACCAAGACTCAAACCTAGGCACTCCTATTTGGTAAGTGGACACCTTGGGCAATATCTCAACTGCTATGAAAAACAATACTAATGGTAATAGTGATAGTGATGACAGGGGAGAGTGGATGGTTGTGAGAAATGTGTAGAAGACCATTGTGGGGAGCAACTCGGACTATACTGTTACTGGAATTAAGACTTATTTTATGCATCTGCTCTCCCACAATATGGCGCTGGGAGAGGAGGAAACAGCTTCTACACAGCTGCCTCCAGTTCAACCAATAAACAGCAGGACCTGCTCCTGATTGGAGGAGAGCAGCGTACTCGGCGTGTGGGCAGCCGAGTTAGGATTGGTGGAAGAGGACTATAAAGGAGGAGAGAGACAACATGCAGGAGGAACATCTAAGAGGAACACCTGTGCAGCCCCCGAGAGAGCCGGCCGGCGGTGTGCCACTCCCCTGCGGAAGTGGGGAAAGTGGCCAGGGGGAACCGCCCTTCCACGTAGGTGGAAGGGACAGTAGCCAACCTGGGAAGAACCAGCAGCAAACCCGGGGAGGGCCGAGCAGATGAAAGAACAACGCAGGGTCCTGTGTCGTTCCTCCACGAAGACGGGGAGCGACATAATGGTGCCGTGACTCGGATAGGAAGCCTAGGCAGGGTTTAGTGTCGTTCCTCCATGAAGAGGGGGAGCGACATAAGGGTGCCGTGACTCGGATAGGAAACCTAGGCAGGGTTCAGTGTTGCTACTCCACGAAGAGGGGGAGCGACAGACCATCAAGTCTTGGCTGTTCTGCTACCAGTCCAGCTTCCTGCTAATGCCACTAAGAGGGCAATAGATTATGGCCCAAGTACCTGGGCCCCTTCCACCAACTTGAGAGACCCGAATGCAGTTCATTGCTCTTGATTTTAGCTTGACCTAGCCCTGGTTGTTGTGGATACTTGGAGAGGGAACAAAGCACTTGAAAGATTGCTCTTTTTCTTCTTTCTCTTTCTGTCTCTCTGTCTGTCACTGTGCTACTCTGCCTTTCAAATAAATAAACAAACAAACAAATAAGTCTTATAGAATGGTGGCAATACAGAATTATTGGAGCAATCATATAGCCTCCTGGGATAATTATTTGATATAGGAAAACACTCAGTTGGATGCTTTGATTAAAACCTCTGCTTTTCCATTATACCCATATTCTCTTCTTACATGGTTTCTAGCTGGACTCATGACACATAGAGAACAGGCTAGATTTTTTTGCTTTCCTTCAAGCAAGATAAGAGTGGCGCCACTTGGTTTTGGCCAAAAGGATATAAGCAGAAGTGACATATGACAACCTGAAATCTGCATGAAATATATTCATTCTGTATCCATCACCCTTCGTTCTTCTCCATTCTATAGGCCAGAATGTAAACAATAACTGGAGTTAAAGCAAGTGTTTTGGCCTGTGAGGTAGGCTTGGGATTGGAAGCTGCATAAATAGTGGAGAAGAAGATAGAACACGTGAACCTAAGCCCTACAGAAGTCAGACTGTGTGAATCCAGAGCTTTATGTAAGAAAGCAATGAGCCTTGCTTTTCTGCAAGCCACTACAATTTGAAGCTTAATTACTCAGAAGGAACCTCATTCTATAGGATGTGTGGATAAATTCTAATGTGTATGTTCAAAATCTCTTTATTTTTTAGGTTGTACGTATTTTCAGAAAAACTCAGTTATGTATTCTAGTCATATTAATGTATTATCATTTAAATATAAATTTTCAAGAAACTTCCCTTGATGCAGAAAATAACAGACTCTGAAGTTGGTCACAGAGATTATGGTGAAGAAAAGCCACAGTCGAAATGTCCTGTACAGTTTAGGAGAAGGTAAGAGACCTGTGGTCTACCTGAGAATCTAGCATTGCTCCATTCTCACCTATCAATTCCACTCTAGATATTTATTGAATTCTCACTGTGCCACAGACACCAGTCTAGAGAATGACTGTACTGTGAAAATTAAAGCAGATGAGTTCCCATTCTCATGGAAATTTTGTTCTAGTGTGTGAATGTAGGTGACTAACAACCAACCAAATAAATATATAAAATGTGGAAGGAGAGGTGGTAAGTGTTGTGCAGAAAACAGGCAATATTAAGCTTGAGTACTGAGCATGTGTTGGGGTAAGTTTTCCCTTAATCTGGAATAGGGCAAATACTCAACAACTCTATCCCCAGATCCCCTGCTCACTGGTGAGCACACACTGACATGCCAACAATCTTCTCCCTCTTGTCCTTAGAGCATTTTGAAGAACCATCAACTTGGATTCTCCTTAGATCTTGGATTCTAGGATGAGAAAGAGGAGACCCAATACTTTTGGTCTGTTTCAGGGTACAGTTATCTCTCCATATCCCTGGATTCTGTATATGTATTGTAATTAATCAGACTATTTACAGCACAAAGGAAGATGTACATAGGTTATATGTCATGTGCAACATTGTGCTATTTTTAAATATTCATTTATTTACTTATTTATTTAAGAGGAAGGTAAGGAGAGATAGAGAGAGAGTGCTCCCTTTCATTGTTTTACTCCTCAAATATCTGCAAGGCCTGAGTTGGCCCAGATGGAAGGCTTGAAGAGGGGGTTCAATCCAGGTGTCTGGTAGGAGCTCCAGTACTCAAGTTACCAAGTTACCACTTTCTGCATCCTAGGGTGTTTGTTAGCAGGAAGCTAGAGTAGGCACTAGAGCCCACTAGAGCCTTGAGCAATTGCAGATTTGGTATCTGCAAATGTTTCTAGAACAAATCCCCTACAAATATGAGAGATGACTGGAATGTCAATTTCAAGCACATTAACATTGTCAATTTAAACCATGTTCAAATTTTTTCACACATTGCCCTAGAGATAATGGTTTTACCTTTTATCACTTTTATCAACCAAACAACATTTTTTAAATTCATTTGATATTTGGGGAAAAAGCGTTTTGTTTTTAAAAAAGTGTGGAATTCCAGGTGGGGAGAAAACTACATGTGTATACAGGTTATGCCTTCCCACTCACTGGATGTCACTCAGCAATCCACTAAGCTAATTTCCCTGCTTGTAAGAAGAGACAAAACCAACATTCTTCTAGAATTCAATGAGATAGTCCCCATGAAAGACTGTGAAAGAACTGTAAGGCTCCAAACTTTGGCAGCAGTTATTATGTTTACTGTTCTCTCCAGAACCAGAGAAAAGAGCTTTTAAGAGAATTGAGATTCCCTGAAGCTCACGTGAAGACTGTGTGGGTGGCCACAACGGCTGCTTCTGGTAGACAGAGTTTGAGTAAGCACACATTTGTTTAAACTTGTTTCCTTAATTTACTGCAATTGTGACTCCCTGCCAGTGAGGATATGTTCTCAATGTTCTATGAATAATTGAAAATTAAAAGGAAAACTTGCTGGGAGTAAGCCCATCCCAGTATTTCTTCTTTAAGTACACACACATACACACACACACACAATATTGGTCAGTAAAAATAAAAAAAGAAAAGAAATCTTCTAAGAACAAGATTAGAAGATGTTGTCAGGCCAGGAGAAAAACAAATTTCAATACATATGACAAAGATAATTTTATAACAGAGGCAACTTTTGAAATCAGTATGTTGTGGGCCTAAGTATTTTTATCTTTCTTCCAGGTTCTTGCCCACAGAGATAAGACTACAAAGAAGAGGCATATATACAGTGCACAAGTAAGAGCAGGATTCATTTAAAAGAGAGAGTAAACATATTTTTATGCATGAGGTGGGCCACCCTACACTGAAAGACACCTGTCATGAGTGGGCCAGAGAGTTGCCTATGAGGAGGAGAGAGGGAAGGGTCCCAGGAAGGATTCCCAACATGGTCCAGAGCAAAAGAAAGATCCCTGCCACATTATCCGTCTCTCTTTTTAAAATTATTTATTTAATCACTTATTTGAAAGGCAGAGTTACAGAGAGAGAGAGAGAGGAAGAGACACAGAGAGACAGAGGATAGAGAGAGAAAGATCTATATTCCATTCACTGGTTCACTTCCCAGATGGCAGCAAAGCCAGGGGTAGGTTAGGCTGATGCCAGGAGCCAGAAAGTCCATCCAGGTCTCCCACACAGATGACAGGGGTCCAAGTACTTGGACCATCTTCCTCCACCTTCCTTGCACAGTAATAGGAAGCTGGATTGGAAGCAGAGCAGCCAGGACTCAAATGGGCACTCTGATATGGCATTGCAAGTGGGTGCTTAACATGCTGTGCCATAATACTGGATCATATAAATTCTAAATAAATTCCAATAAATAGAATTCATTTGTTTCACAAATTATTAAGTACTAGAATGTTTTACCAGGGCAGAGAATACAACTCGTATGTTCAAGCATAATCTCGTCATTTTCTACTCTTCAAATTCAAAAGCCACAAAATTTGAGCTATGTGTAAATATAGCAATATATAATAGTGGATGCTAGAAGAGTCTAGAGTATCTATGGTGCTAGAAAGTAAGATACACTAAAAGGACAACAACAAAGAACAATCTTATATCAATGGGGATGTCAAAAAAAGAAAAGAAAAGAAAAACTGGAATCAAGAGAAAGAGCTCCTACAGGCCAAAGATAGAACAATCTGAGCAACAAAAATACAGTAATGCTGTATTGTAATCCAGGTATAAAATACTCTTGGGTTCATATTAATACATGTAATTAAATAAAGAAATGGAAGAGAGAGAGAGAAAAATCTCTTTTGCAGAATAATTGCAAATAATTGCTATAGATTCTCTACTGTTAGGGAGATGAGACAGAACTCCTCACTCCTTTATAGTGACTTTCTTTCAAAAGTATACAATATGAGAAGGAGGCAAAAACTAACTTCATGGTGAAGAGATTTGACAAACACTATATCAGGGTCAATATAAATAGGGATAAATTATGTTGACTATGTACCTCTAGTATGATGTGATGAAAATGTCACTTTATTTCTGTTAGTCTTCCTCCAAAAACAGCAAACAACAGTCTAATCACAAGATTTAAAGGGCATACTCCATGAAACTGGGAAGATCATCCAAAAAGAAAGGACTGATAAATATATATCTATATATAGAAAGATAAATAATAATAAAACAGAACATAAAAGCCAAAGGAAAATCATTAAAAGGTGAGAGGAAAAAGATTAGATTTATTTGAAGCAAAAATTAACTTGCACCTTAGAACATGTACACAGATTCTATCTGTCATTCTAGAGCTAGAGTAAAATGCAGATACAGAAAGAACAAGAGAATTTACCATTCAAAACCTTTCCTGTGATAGCTAATAAAGGATATGTCTCAGAAGAAGAAAAGTGAATCATAATGAAGAAGCAATGAAAAGAGCAGACATTTTTTAATGCAGTGGCAAAATAATCTTACGGCAATGTTGTATGTTTTGAAAAATATAATGCTAAAGAATAAATCAGTCAATGAATTGTTTGGGGAACTGGCTATATATATGCAAATACTTTGATCAATTTGATGTTTGAGTTTTGATTTTGTTACTGGGTTTTTAGCTATACTGAAGTTCCACATTTTCATATATATTATTTATATAATTTTGTTAATTTTGATTCTTGGGTGGAAAGTTTTGCTCATAATACAAGGTTCTAAAAACTAAATTTTTAAGCACTTCTGCTTCTCCTATTTATAAAACTTCAGAGACACAGTGAATCTACTAATGTAGGAAATAGGAATATACTTATCTATTGAAATAGAGAATAGGTTACATGTTAAAGTAGGAAAGAATAATTTTAAATAATATGAGGCAGGGAAGAGAATAAATGTTATCACAAAATCTTAAATATTATGATAAAAAATTTAAATTTACTCTACATTTACACTGAAAATTGTTTTCAAACAAGAATATCAATTATTTCTTATAGTTTTCTGAGAGAATGCTCTGTCTCCAGGAAGGAAATAAAACTATCAGTAGTGCTACTGGTATGGCATTTTAAATTAGATATTGAAAGTATTAAACGTGAAAAGACATTGTGTTTATTTCTTTTTTTCTCCCACATATTTTAGACTGCATTTTTGAGTGCTACAGGACAGTTTAAATGTGTAATGGAGTTACTGGGTTGGAAAAAGTCCCAATTTGATAACAGTTGATTGAAGCAAAAGGTTAATTTTGTTAGGAACTCATAGATCTGTCTACCCCCTCCAAAACCAATAAACAACAATGAAAAAACTGTTTTCCTACCTTCAGATGTATTTTATGCTTTTTTTCAAAGTTGTGGACTGTGGGCCACTTTTATAACAACTGAAGTATATTAAAAGGTAGAATATGGATTTTGAGCACCGTGGGATGAAAGTACAGCCTCTGAGAGCAGATGGTCCTAGATCAGGGCTGGCAGGTTTAGCAAATGAAAACACAGGATGCCCAGTTACAATAGAATTTCATTTAACCAGTGGATAATTTTCACTGTGTGTCCCATGTAATAGTTTATCAAGTAACCCTATGCTGGATTTGAATCCCAGCACCATTTTTCCCTGCTGAATGGCTCTAAGAAGCTATCTCTTTTCCCAGTCTTCATTTGCCAATCAAGGAAACTAATAGCCACTTTTTGGGTTATTGTAAGTCTTGAAATAGATATTGAACACAAAAGAACTTGAGTGATATCTAAAATGTGACAGGTGCCTAAGAAATGTTAGACATTTTTCCCTCTTCTGAGTCTCTGTTTAGCTACATGGAAATAGCTATAGTTATAATTTTATGATCATCAAGTGAAGACATATGTAAATCAGTAATGGATAAACTAATGGTTTGGACAGTTCTTAATTAATTAACAGTCCTTAATTAATTAACTTATGCCCATGTTATCCTTCTTATCTCACAACAATCATTAATAATCCTGAGACATGAGAGGGTGAACAGGGGCTAGGTTACTGCCCAAAGTAAAAGTTTTGATTCCCCATCTCCATTGAATTGTCTCACAGATTTCCCAATTTTGATAAAATATTCAAAAATTTCTCCCGTGGTCAAACTAAAACCTAGAAGGAATTTAGTATGATCCCAATTAAAATAGAATGAAATTTTCCATAGAAATGCAAGGAATCTAAAATATTCAAAAGAATTCTGAAAAAAAAAAGCGAGTATAACTAACACCTACTCTTTGGTTAATAATATCGTTCTCAAATATAAGAAACCAGGGTCCTTGGAGAAATGGCTGATTTTTGGATAGAGGCAAGGGATTTATACTAGAGGAGTCAAGAGTATCTTAAGGTGCTAGAAAGTAAGATACACTAAAATGATAAAGAACAACCTTGTATCAGTGGGGATGTTGAACAGAAACTAGAGCCAAGAGAAAGACAAAGATAGAACAACTTGAGTAACAAAATACAGTAATGTTATATTGTAATCCAGGTATAAAATAATCAAGTTCATATTAATACATGTAATTAAATAAATAAGTGGAAGGGAGAGAGAAAGGGAAATCTTTCTTGTAGAATAATTTAATATTTTCTGTTAGATCCTCCACAGTTAGGGAGATGAGACAGAACTCCTTACTCTTTAGTAGTGACTTCCTTTCAAAGCATACAGTATGAGAAGGAGGCAAAATCTAACTTCATGGTGAAGAGATGTGACAAACACTATTTCTTTTTTTTTTTTTTAGTTTTAACATCAGTGTTTTAATACAATGATATGCAAGTGTGAAACATTGTATAAGTATAGCTTTTACCACATGGAGATGGAATAATACATTTATCTTTTTACCAGAATCTTCAGTAACATCCAGTATTTGCTCCTGTGCCTATGTCTTTCCACAGAGATTTTTAAATATTACTATGAGGGTTTTCTTTTATCATGAATTTAAAAAGCTCAGAATTCTTCAACTATTACAGATTTACATTTATCTTACTATTCCTGTTCAAGATGTTTTGGAGAACTGTTAAATACAAAATCACCTTAGCGAAGAATTTTGAATGGGTAGTATTATCTCATGTTGGCAAGATCTTCCTGTTGACATTACAAAGACACTGTAAATTTTTCTGAGGTTATAAAAAGTGTTCCCTCAGTAACTCTCAATGGGAAATTACCATTTCTTGAAAAGTTCAGAATGTCATGATAGTAAGTAGTTAAGCAAAAATTCCCAAAACCCCACTTACAGAAGACAATTGCAACAGAAGACCTTTACATCCCCAATATACTAAACAAAAACAAGTTCACAGATACTCAAACTGTCTGTCTTTCCTATCTGTAACATAGCTTAACCACAGTGAGAGTAACAATAGCCAATAAAGAAAAAGTTCACTGTGCTAGTATCCAGCATTCAGCTTCCATCATGCCTCACAGTTTTCGGCCATTTCAGCTAAGAGTGTTCTTTGTGACAGCCAAAAAATAAAAGGATGAAAGTAGCAACAACTTTGCTGGGAAATGTGGGGGAAAATGCTAATTTCATAAAATATTTGAAACCAATTTTGTTTTTATAAATAAAATGGTATTTATCTTTTTAAGAATCATTCAAAATTATGTCAATCTTTAGGGGTAAACGTCGAGGCAGTTAAAATAGCGTGTTTGGAAAATAACCAAATTTCTAACTGTCAGCATTACACTTTGTTCTTGGCAGAATCATCTTTGTTTCTTCTTTTTACATCCCAATTATAAACCCTGGCCATATTGACTTCTGTGGTAGTAAATTGATCTCGAAGAAAGTCAAGGTCTTCTTCAAGAGAATCAAGATTCTTTGTGGCTGTCAATAAATTCTTTTCCAACAAAGCCTGAGCTTCATCAATGTCATATTCAAGCACAACATTAGCCCCCAACCACAGACACACTTTATCAGTGGGAGGAACTGAAGCTTTGCAGTACAGATTATCTGCCAATAAGAACCTGGTCTCCAGTGAACTGGTGGACTCTTTTTTCTTCTGCATGCATGTATTTTAAAATTTCCAAAGTCTGCTTAATTTCAGGAATCTGACCCTTTAGCCTCCGTTTCTTTTGAGCAAGATTGAGTTCCATAAATTTATACTTCTGGTACTGCTCATCCAGCTTCTTTAGTACTGTATCTGCAGTCTCATTCCCAGGCTGTTTCATGAAGGAATCTACATCTTCCATAAATACTGCCTCAGGAATCCCCAGGTGAAGCCGCCGCCCGTTCCCCGCGGTCACTTCCATGCCACAACCGTCCTTAGCGGCCGCCATGTTGGGGAAGCAACGACAAACACTATTTCTAACACCATCAGGGTCAATATCAATGAAGATAAATAACGTTGGACTATGTACCACTAGTATGATGTGATGAAAATGCCAGTTTAACTCTGTTAGTCTTCCTCCAAAAGCTGTAAACAACAGTCTAATCACAGGGTTAAAAAAATACAGAAAAATTAGAATTCAAGAGCATCTATAGAATATTTAACCAATATTCCATGGAACTATTAAGATCACCCAAAAAGAAAAGATTGGGAAACTATCACAACCAAGAGGAATCTAAAGAAATAAATGTCCTGTAGTATCCTGGAATAGGAGAAGCATCGAGTAAAGACTAAAATGAACTAGAAATGGATCACAGATCTAAAATAACTAAAATGTCTTTTAAAGAAAACATGAGAGAAAATCTTTGTACCCCCTTTAATCTTTTTAATAAAAAAGAATTACTAGCTATCAGAGAAAAGATTGTTAGTTGAGCTTCACCAAATTTAAAAACATTTTCATATTCAAAAGACACCATTGAGAAAATGAAAAGGTAAGAGACAGAGGGAGAGAGAAAGAGAGAGAGAGAGAAATGTCCCCAATATACTATCTGACAAAGGACTTAGAAAAAATAAATTTTCAGATAGAGAAAAGTAAACAGACATTTTTAAAAGGTGATATAATTCATGACCATATAAACACACACATATAATGTTCAACATTATTTCTCATCAGAAAAATGTAGATTGCAGGCACACTAGAATGGCTAAAATCAAAAAAGACTGACAATATCAAATGTTGACAAAAATGGAGAGCAAGTAGTATTTTTATGCATTATTGATGAGAATACAAAATGACGCAATCACTTTGGAAAACTAGCAGTTTTTCACAAAATGGAAAATATGACCTAGCAATTCCATTCCCAGACTTTCACTTATTCAACAGAAATGAAGAAATGTTTTATAGAAATAACTGTACATAAATGTTCTTGACAGCTTTATTCAAAATAGCAAAACACTGAAAAATGTCAGAATGCCCATCAACTAGAAAATGGGTAGCAGATTTTGTTATAGTCATACAATGGACCAGTACTCTACAATAAAATAAACATGCTCCCAAATCCATGTAACAATGTGATAGAGCTTTTAAAACATTTATGTTAAGTGAAGGAAGCCAGACACAAGAGTACATACTTGTATAGTTTCTTTTAAATGAGACCCTAGACTGTACAAAATTAACTATAGTGATGAGGATTAGTGTTTGCAGGGAGTGGAATGGATCAAGGATGAGGTAGGGGGAAATTAACCTAAAGGGACACAGGAGAAATCTCAGGTGGAAATAATCTATATCTTGGTTGTGATGATAACTCCACAGTTGTATACATTTGTCAGAACTCACTGCACACTTAGAATGAAACATTATATCACATGCAAATCATACTTCCTAAAGTTGGTTTAGGAAGACAAAATATATGTACCGGTATCATTGATCTTGCAGGGAAATGGTTCCAAATCACAGCTCTGCCACCTACTGTCTGGGTGACTGTAGCCTTGTCACTTAATATTTTCATGCCTCAGTGTGCTTAATGGAGGCAATTAATAGTACCTGTCTCATAGGATTGTTAGGATGGTTAAATGAGTAAATAAATGAATGTGAAGTGACAGAAGCTGCCTGGCACAACTCACCTCCATATACACCAAGAGCTTCTCTTTTTATTCTTTTTCTTTTCTGCAACATCCTCATTCAATTTTTCCACAAGGCCTGTTTCTCCCACTTCTAAAACATATACATTACTCTCCACCTTTTCCTCCTCCCTGTTCGCTAGCCTCCAGCTACACTGGACACCTTCCTTCCATTCTTGGAACTCACTAAACATCCCTTGTCTAGGATCTCTGCACCAGCTGTTTCTTCCCCTTGGGAACCTTCTTCAGCCAGAACTTTGATGATTGGCTCTTACTGTTCAGCTCTTGGCCTGAAACACCACCTCATCACAGAATGTTTTCCTGACAATGCAAATAAAGGAGTCCTCATGTGCAGCCTTTGTCTACCAATTCAATTCTTACATATTCTGTACTCTAAAAACAGCTTACAAACAAGGTACAAGGTACAAAGAAAATTTCCCTGAACCACTTGAGACTAAGATACTGATGTGAGGGTCCAGTTCCCTGTGATTTTAATGGATATTTCCTGCAAAATGGACATTGTCCTAAATAACACAATGCAACAAACAAAATTTGAAAATAAATATCATGTATTACTGTCATCTAATTCTTCGGCTCTATTCACATTTTCCAATAATTTCTGTAATAACAAAAAGATGCAATTCAAAATTATGCCTTGTATTTAACTGTCCTTAGTATGCTAACTGGGAAAGTTCATGATCACATTCTTTAAGCTAACAGGTCAGTTATTTCATAGAATGTCCTTCCACTTGTATTTGCTTAATATTTCCTTATGATTAGGTTCAATTACTTATCACCAGCAAAAATATCTCAGGAATAATACTATATTCCTCTTATTACACCCTCCCAGGAAGCAGATGGGTTTAATTCTGCCCTTCATAAGGGATACTTATTTGATTGCTTAATTAAAAGTGGTGTCTGCCAGTATTCTCCATTATAGACACTCATTTGTGTGTGTTTGTGAAGAATTACTTTATAAAAATGATTTTTATTGTCAGATTTCCAGTTTTATTTGTTCATTTATGTCTATAGGAATTAATGGTTTGTTAAGATATCCGTATGTTGTAACCTGCTGCTGTCCTTGTTGATTTTGAAGTGTCAGTTGTCCCAGGTTTGGCCAGCAGGAATCCCTTTTCAAAGTTGGTGACTTTCCTTTTGTGGCGTATTCCCATTATAACTGTACTGTCCTTGATTTCTGACACAATAAGATGCTCTGAGCTCATTTTGTTCTTTCCTTGGCCCAGCCCTGGAATCAGCTGGTTTTTTTTGTTTGTTTGTTTGTTTTTGTTTTTGGAGTATATTTCCTTTTAGTGGAAAATACAAAATACAAGCTAGAATCCCAGATCTGGGCTCTAGGTGTGTTCATTGCTATTGGAGTAATGGAGTTGAGTCCTTCCTGTGAAATGAACCAAATATGTGTGCTATACACTACTATATCATACTTTTTTCTATATTTACCTTCAAATACGTTGAAAGCTGTAAGTTTTGCATTTCAACCCAACCATACAGAATTTACTTTAGTTTTCTCCTCCTTTGAATTTGTGCTTCCCTTTTCCAAAGCTGAGAAACCTGTCTTCCATTGTTCTCAGTTTATTGTCTTCGCGATGAAATCCTATATGTGTAACCAATCTCCAATTTCTGCCACCTGTTCCTGCTACGGGTGTTCTCAGCCCACAGGGGCTCTGACACCAGGTAACTGTACTCCTCTCCCCATGCCTCCATGCTGTGCCCAGTTAATAGTTTCAGGACTAAAATAGTCCAGAAAGAAAGGGAAGAGAAAAAAAAACAGAGGAAGAGGGGTCCTGTTACATATTCTTCATGGCATTTACTGCAATGTGATTTATCTTGTTTATTTCATGTTTTAAGTCTCTCCCAACTAGAATGTAAACTCGGCCAAAGCAGTCATTTTTTTTTCTGTTTTCTTAGCAAAACATTCTTGCACTTGGGAGGCAAGAACTGGGTATTTGTCTATCCTATGATGCAGCTATAGAGACATTTTTAAAACAAAAACCCTGGACTTATTATCCTTTGAATTAAAAAGATTTGAAATTTCCTATAACTTTTCAGGTTGCAATCCGTTTCATTTCATATTTTACTCAAACTGCCTGTTTTAAATGTGCAAAGGTATGGCTTTACATTCTCATCCTATTATTTTGCAGGTTTGGAATTACCACCAGCAGGATGAAAATGCTTCTACTTTTGGCTTTAGTGATAATGTACTCTTTAAAATTTTAAGAATAGCTTAACTCTAACACCTTTCCTCCCAAAAGATTATTCAGTTGTCTAGGTTTACGAGTCATTCAATATCATATTAAGACACTGATTCAGTTGAAGATTTCTTTTGTACATTCAAAGTATGTATTTTTCCCTTCATCAATTTAATATACATATTTTATAGGATTGTAGGAATAAATGTGTAGCATATATACAATACATATAACAGACATATTTTTGATAGAGTTATAGGAGGAAAACTGCATTTAAATATAAATTGTTTTCTAGATGCCAGTGTGTTAAGTAACGTAAATCATTTTGTAGAAGATGTTGGTTTACTTGTTTTCTTGTTTCTTGATATGATCTCTTCCAGAGGGAAAAGCTTTGACTTTGAGACATTCTGCACGCTACAGCATATCCCATGTGATATGCTAGTTGCTAAGGTAACTATATTTTCCTGAAAATATCAAACTAAACAGGAGCCTGAATCATCAGTGTGTAATTTGTTATTACGTTTGTGCAAATTTTCCTCATCATTCAAATAAACATATAACATATACAAACAAACACACATACATATACTATGTGAAGATTTCAAAGATAGTTCTGGGTCATTTTTGTGACCCCTATACTTTGTCTTTGACATTCAAAAGCACAGTAACACTGCAGTTAACTACAAAAAGATGTCAACATGTTTTATGGCTGGGAAATCACATACAATCTTCAGTCCCACTAATCAGAAGAACGTGATAATTTAAACTGGGTTGGACATATGTTTGCAATCTCTTTACACCAGAATTTGCCAAGCAAAGAAGCAGAAAAGTTAATTTGTGGGGAAACTGAGAAATTAAACTTTATTCATAGTTTTAATCTATTATGTCAAAGAAATTGATGATTCTAAAGCAACTGAATTTTTTAAGCAAAATTTCAAAACAGTGTCTTTCCTTCAAAACACCTTAGTCAATGTAGTTACTGTGTATTGTTAGCTATGCATATGCAGGATTTTCATCTGAAAGTAATGAATCTGTAAGTATTTTTCCTGTCATTCATATATTTCATTTTTAACTTTTATTTAATAAATATAAACTTTTCCAAAGTACAACTTTAAGATTATAGTGGCTTTTCCCCACCATAACCTCCCTCCCACCCGCAACCATCCCATCTCCCACTCCGTCTCCCATCCCATTCACATCAAGATTCATTTTCAACTATCTTTATATACAGAAGATCAATTTGGTATATATTAAGTCAGGATTTCAACAGTTTGCACCCACACAGAAACACAAAGTATAGATACTGTTTGAGTACTAGTTATACCGTTAATTCACATAGTACAACAAATTTTTTTTATGGGGTGACTTTTTTTTAACTTTTATTTAATGAATATAAATTTCCAAAGTACAGCTTATGGATTACAATGGCTTCCCCCCCATAACGTCCCTCCCACCTGCAACCCTCCCCTTTCCCACTCCCTCTCCCCTTCCATTCACATCAAGATTCATTTTCAATTCTCTTTATATACAGAAGATCAGTTTAGCACACATTAAGTAAGGATTTCAACAGTTTGCTCCCACACAGAAACATAAAGTGAAAAATACTGTTTGAGTACTAGTTATAGCATTAAATCTCAATGTACAGCACACTAAGGACAAAGATCCTACATGAGGAGTAAGTGCACAGTGACTCCTGTTGTTGACTTAACAAATTGACACTCTTGTTTATGGCCTCAGTAATCACCCTAGGCTCTTGTCATGAGCTGCCAAGGCTATGGAAGCCCCCTGAGTTCACTGACTCTGATCATATTTAGACAAGGCCATGGTCAAAGTGGAAGTTCTCTCCTCCCTTCAGAGAAAGGTACCTCCTTCTTTGATGACCCGTTCTTTCCACTGGGATCTCACTCGCGGAGATCTTTCATTTAGGTTTTTTTTTTTTTTTTCCCCCAGAGTGTGTTGGCTTTCCATGCCTGAAATACTCTCATGGGCATTTTAGCTGGATCTGCATGCCTTAAGGGCTGATTCTGAAGCCAGAGTGCTGTTTAGGACATCTGCCATTCTATGTATGGGTCTGCTGTGTATCTCACTTCCCATGTTGGATCGTTCTCTCCCTTTTTGATTCTATCAGCTAGTATTTGCAGACACTATTCTTGTTTATGTGATCCCTTTGGTTCTTACTCCTATCATTATGATCAATTGTGAACAGAAATTGATCACTGGGACTAGTGAGATGGCATTGGTACATGCCACCTTGATGGGATTGAATTGGAATCCCCTGGTATGTTTCTAACTCTACCGTTTGAGGTAAATCAGCTTGAGCATGTCCCGAATTGCACATCTCTTCCTTCTCTTATTCCCACTCTTATATTTAACAGCGATCACTTTTCAGTTAAGTTTCAGCACTTAAGAAGAATTGTGTATTGATTACAGTATTCAACCAAAAGTATTAAGTAGAACAAACAAAAAAAATACTAAGAGGGATAACATATTAAGTTGCTCATCAACAGTCAGGGTGAGGGCTGATCAAGTCACCGTTTCTCATAGTGTTCATTTCACTTTAACAAGTTTCCTTTTTGGTGCTCAGTTAGTTGTCACCTATCAAGGAGAACAAGTGGTATTTGTCCCTTTGGGATTGGCTTATTTCACTCAGCATAATGTTTTCCAAATTCCTAACAGGGATCACTTTTCAGTTAAAATTTAAACACCTAAGAATAATTGTGTGTTACTTACAGAGTTCAACCAATGATAGTACAACAAATTAATTTAGACTTAATTCCATCAGTTAGCAATTTTGCTTTGATATAATTTTTATCACAATAATTTTTATTAATAAACTGAATGATATTTTATAGGTTTGGCAACACTGTTCATAAAGCTGATGATGCCATACATTGTTGATTGATATTTTTGGCCAAATCATATCTTAAAATTCTAAATCAATTTTCTCTTGTAGCTTTGTAATTCCCTACATATTTTTACAAAGAAAGTCAACTTTACTTTGAAACCACAGAAATACATTTTCTGAGTAGATTTAGTTTTAAGGGAGCAAATCCACATTTTTTAAAAACAAATATTATTTTCAGAAATACACTCACAGCTGTTACAGTGACAAGGTGTACTACCTGAACCAAGGTCTGTGCTGCCTCTGGAGTCGAATAGCTGGATTCAAATTCAGTTATTCCCCTTATCTTCAGTGGGGCCTGGCATAGCCAGTTAAAGAGCACATCAATATCCTCTGGACTACTATGAGGATTCCAATAATGCACACTTCGGGTTGTTGAGAGAGTAAAGCAGATACTTTCTACAAGGAAATCAATGGTGCTAGATGTATACTGTTACCTGCAATTATTTCTATGAGTTCTTTACTATTAAGTATTTTGGAAAAATAAATTCATATAAAAATTCTTCCATGAATTTCATATTATGTAGTAAATATATTTTGGGTCTTGGACATTAAAGATGTCATCCAGCATGTTTTCATCTTCTTAGAGCTGCAAACTTTATCTCAGAGCAGTTGGTGACATTTGATGATGGCTCAACATGGACTCTATAAGGAAATGAAGGTTTCAAACTATTTTGAGTGAATAAGCTCTTCCTTTAAATGGCAAAGTTTTCTAGTTTACATTAATTTCCTACTCAGTCCCAAATCTCAGTCAACAAGGACTGTTTGAGCATAGGTTGACATCTTCTTGATGACTCAGGCTGCCTCTTGTGAACTTTGAGTATAGTGCTTTAATCCAGCTTTGCCTCCTGGAGATTTCTGAAAAACAGGGACTCCTTTGCCCTGCACAACCATGAGTTGTTGCTGGGGGAGGGTGGAGAGTGTTTCTTTGGATTCTCTCCTCACTCACCTGTCACTTCTGTGCCTAGAACAGTTCTGACCATGTCTCATCTGTAACAGTAATGTAGAGAGAATCCAGGTTTCTTAGTGAAACTAAAATGCCCAGCAAATAAAGTAAGTGATAAATAGTTTACATATGATAGTAAATCAGTTGGGTCCATGATAGCTGCTCTGCCCCACATGGGAATTTGGAGCTTGGAGTTTTGCTTTGGCTGTCATCCTTTCAATAGACTAAAAGAGAACGTTTACAATTAAATCTGGACATCTTGGGTGAGTCGGACATAAAGATGTTCTAATGTTAAAGAATGTTTCATTTAGTGGGGACATTGTGAATGCCTGCCTATTCCATTCTCAGTAGCATGAAATAAAAGTGAGTCATGCACATTGCATAATCAGTCAGTCCAGTGAGTCATTCTAATTCTCCAGAAACAGCTTTTCACCTGCTTTCTTTCAGATAGTAATCTAATTGCTATTTTAATTATATGTAAAGTTTCTGCATCCTGGATTAGACTATGTACCCTAGCCCAGAAATGAATTAATTTGAAGCCGCTTTTAAATTTTCTTTTGATAAATGAATGTCTGTGGAATTGCTGATTAGCATTTTGTCACTTGAAAATACTGCACATTGAAGTTGCTTGCCTTTCAACTCTGTTTCTTCTTGGATGTAAAGTTTTACACTAAATCTTACTCTCACCTTTTCTGGTAATAAGAGTTTAAGAATATATTAACCTTGACAATAGCATTGTCTTCCTATTTTATCACATGTGTTGTTATTTTTGACTACTATTTATTATTAGTTGATTTTATATTTTATTTAATTCAATATCCTTACAGCTTTTCTAGTTAATTATTAAAAGAAATATCGATTATGATCTTCCGAATAATCTCTTTTGCATCATTAATGCCTAGCAGCATGCCTGAGATTATATGCTCAATATATGTCTACCAGTGAGTAACTGAATGTTGATACCAGGCCAAGGGTTACTTTGTTATTACACTCTAAGCAACTTGATGGTGTTGCTTTGGTGGCTATTGATATTAATGGTATTGAAATCCATCAGTTTATTCATTTGCTTTCTTTTTTTAAAAAGATTTTATTTATTTATTTGACAGGTAGAGTTACAGACAGTGAGAGAGAGAGACAGAGAGAAAGGTCTTCCTTCCTTGGGTTCACTCCCCAAATGGCAGCAACGGCCGGAGCTATGCGGATTCGAAGCCAGGAGCCAGGTGCTTCTTCCTGGTTCCCCATGCGGGTGCAGGGGCCCAAGCACTTGGGCCATCCTCTACTGCTATTCCAGGCCACAGCAGAGAGCTGGACTGGAAGACGAGCAACTGGGACTAGAACTGGCGCCCATATGGGATGCTGGTGCTGCAGGCAGAGGATTAACCTAGTGTGCCACGGAGCTGGCCCCTTCATTTGCTTTAAAAATGGATCAGAAGTTTTGCAGGATATGATTTTGTCAGTGCAGAGGAATGGTCCCCATTGCATGATCATAACCATACTTGGTTCTGATACTTGGAGGATGCTCAATAGGTATTTCTTTACACAAAATTAATTAATTTATTTGAGAGAGAGAGAGAGAGAGAGAATGTGTTAGAGAGAACTCCCATCTTCTGGTTCACTACATAAATGCCCAAAGCGGTTGGGACTGGTTTGGGGTGAAGCCAAGAGCCTAACCCATGTCTCCCAGGTGGGTGGCAGGGGCCTGGCCATTTGAGCCTGCTGCCTTCCACATTCACATTATCAGGAAGCTGGAATCATGAGTGGAGCTGGGACTTGAACTCAGGTACTCTGATATGGGATGTGCACATCTTAATTGCTGTATTAACTGCAAGGCCAAATACCCACCCCTCAAAAAGTATTTGCTGACTCATTGAATAGATTCAGAATGTTCACAGTAGGAAGATGAACTTGGTGAGAACTATGACCATAACATTATAATAATTTCTACATTATTGGTTTCATACCTCTTTTGAACAGTTCTGTGTGTGAAAATAAAGGTTAAAGTGCAACTGTCTTCAATATTGGGGCACAACTTCTTCAAAAGTATGGAAACAGAGAACACTGTCACGTTCAGCCCCAGTCAATGAAACTGTGTCAATCCATGGCTCAGAATCCATCCTGTGTCCAAGAGTTAAGTATTTCATATGTCTAAAATATCTTATTATTGATTGTATCATCCCCTTGATAACCACTTTTTTTTTTCTTTACCTGGAAACATCACTATCTTAAAGAACATTCTGGCTTTATTTATGACATGCCAATCTTAATAAAATTTTTTAAAGATTTGTTTTAGTTATTTGAAAGGAAGAGTTAGAGAGAGAGAAAGAGAGATCTTCTGTCATCTGGTTCACTCCCCAAATGGCCACAACGGCTGGAGCTGAGCCAGTTTGAAGCCGGGTCTCCTGCATGGATGCAGGGTTGGGCCATCTTTCGCTGCTTTCCCAGGCACATTGACAGGGAACTGGATCAGAAGTGGAGCAGCCAGGACCTGAACCAGTGCCCAAATGGGATGTGTGCATTACATGTAGTGGCTTTACCTGCTACATCACAATGCCGGCACCCAATCTTAATAGCTTTAATATCTGACAGCAAACTTGCTCATTTCCAAGTTACAAATGTTCTCAATGTTTTTTGTATTCACTCATTGGGGAAAAAATGGCTAGTAAAATGTATAGACTTGGGAAATGACAGACTTTCAAGTGAAATATCCCTTGTGGCTTTGCTATTTCCTTTCATGGCTCTAAATTTTAAGAACAATATCTCCTAATCTAGCATGTCTATTGATTTTATCTTCTCTACAAATAATTTGGCATAAAACCACTTTTGTTAGCTGATGACTAGGAATAACGAAAACATGTACAAATAACATTCCTCTAGATTATATGACAAAGTGATAACAGTAATACAGAGCACAGATGCTAGGAGAGGCAGTGAAAAGAGATTTTGGAAACAGATTCTACAATATTTATTGATTAATTGTTATGTATATCTATAGGCTAAAAATTCTTCCTATATCTAAATTCTCTAGAATTGATTAATTTCAACATATAGGACCAAAAAAGGATTTTTGTAGATGTCATTGGGAATTCTGAGATGAGAATATTATCCTTGTCCAGGATAATTGTCCATAAAAGAGAAAGACAGATGGAAATTTGCAGCATACATGGAAGGAGAATGAAAACAGAATTGAGGGCTATTTGAAGATCCTGGCCTTGAAGACTGGCGTGATGCAGCCACAAGCCAGGAATGTCAGCAACCATCAGAAATGAAAAGAGATAAAACACATTCTCACCTACAGCTTCTGAAAGAAGCAAGTCCTGCCAGTGCATTGATTTTATATCAACAAGCCTGATGTCAGACTCTCTAGAACTGTGAGATAATAAATTTCTGTTGTTTTAAGCCATCAAGTTCATAGGAATTTATGAACGGTGGTCTCAGGAAATTCACACAGTGCCTGAAGTTACATCAATCAATAAAAACCCCACAAATCTGGCTCCTCACTTACATTTCTGAAGAGTAAGAAAGAAATTCACAGCTATTAACCACCTCTTATATGCCAGATATGTATCTACTTTGTTTACACTATTTCAATTTTTCACAGCTCCATTTTTTTTTTTGCCTGATTAGTACTCCCATTTTTAGTAACAGCTTTCACATTGGTAAACTGCTAACCAATATCCTTTGGACATTTATTGTAGCTGTTGGTTTTTAAATACAAAGTTTTGCATGAACAGTATGTGGATGGCTAATAATAATATCATTTGCATCAGAAGAGTATGTTTTCCAATATTTCTATTTTTATTCAAAATAGTTGTACTTAGGTTTCTACCTATTTTATCCAGTAGTCTTAAGTTTACCTAAGGATACCAATTACTCTGTGTGGATTGAATATTTGAGAAAGTCTGAAGACTAGACACTAATATATGTCAGGTAACGAGTTGATATTGGAAAGAACTATTCCTTGGGTCTGGTGTTGTGGCACAATGCATTTAGCTACTGGTTTCCACCCTGGCATCCCATATTGGAGTATTTCTTCAAGTTTTTGCTGCTCCACTTCTGATCTAGTTCCCTGATAATGCATCTCTGGGGACAGAGATGGCCCATTTATTTGGATCCCTGCTACCCACGTGGGAGACCCAGATGGAGCTCCCAGCTCCTGGCTTCCTCCTGGCCCAGCCCTCACTGTTGTGGCCATTTGAGTAGTACATCAGTGGATGAAAGATTGCTCCCTTTCTTTCTATTTTTCTCTCCTGCACTCTCTTTCCCCCTCTGTTGCTCTGCCTTTCAAATAGATAAATAAATAAATCTTTAAAGCAAAAAGAGAGGAGCTATATCTTAGAGAGGAAAGGTCTAGCCAACCAAAACCATAGTTCATCATTTTTTTCTTATGGTCATCATTTAACCATCTCTAAGTGCTCATGAAAATCTGTTGGTAGAATATCGTCATACCAGGAAGTTGGGAGGGGACTGAGTGAATGGACAAATACCTGGTAGGTATCAAAGGTTTCATCAACTACTACATCCAATCAAATTTCAGTGCTATTCTAATGTGAACACATGAGCCTCAGCGGTAGTTCCCTTATAATTCTGAATCCAGTGAAGCTACGAATGACTGGACCAGTGATTGAACACAATGGGAAAGGAAAAGAGCAGAATTTAATTTGAATATATTTTTCTCTGCTGCTGCCAGCTCCATCCTCACCCTGACTGTAGTCTCACTGACACACTCCACAAGACAAAATCACTCCAGTTGCTTTCCTTCTCCCCAAAATATTCTCCCATATTTGTTCATTATTTCCTCCATGCCATGAATCCGCAGAGGAGATGACCTGGGGCATACACTGTCTCTGGGGCATACACTGGACATGGCACATCACCAACACTGCTGTCTTAGTGCTATGAAACTTTTTGGCTGCATGTTAGAAGTCGTGCTTCATACTGAATAGCTGTTCTAGCTCTGTAGGGATCTGCAGGCAACAGGAATCTTTGACCACTTCTTTATATCTAGGTAAAACCTGCGGTTCCTCTTCTTATTACCGAGTATGAAAACTTGAATGGTAAAATGAAGTCTTCTTTGTTTTTCTTCCTTTCACTTATATCTGGGTGGCATATTCTATGTAACTGCCAAACTGGCTACAAGAAAAGGAACTTTATTTTATTTCCGCCTTTGAAGCTCAGAAATAGGTTTTGACCATATTGAAACACCTGGGTGAGGGGATAGGCACAAGATCCAAGTCAGGCCAAAGACACCTCAAAGAAACTGCATCTTGGAGAGAATCTTGTAACGTCTGAAAAGAGATGAACTGGTAAGTTTCAAAGACAGTGCTTCAAATTATCTTAGTACCAGTCTTCAATTTTAATGTATTCTGTATTTTTCTTCAGTTTGACAAAGTCCATGTGTCTTGCTTAGCACCAGAAACCTGTTTACCTAACCAGAAATCAATTTACCTAATGTTCACGGTATTAGGAAAAATTAAATAAGATAATGTACATAATGCACTGAGCATGGTGCCTTACATAAGCACAGTTCAATTATTGTAAACTGCACGTATAATTCAGGATGGTACAGAAAAGCAAGATATGTGCAAGTGCTCTGTGAAAGTTATAAAGCTCTAAACCCATACCAAGTATTGTAAGCTTATTATGACTCATACTCTAGAAGTATGAATGTTCATATTTGGAACTACCATTACTTGAATTAGTGTTAATTGTTTTGAAGCTTCAGTCTTGCAGTATTTAGTGTATGCTACCAGAACTTATTGTACCTGTTCTTTCTCTTTAGATAAACAATGATAATGTGCTCAAATTAAATCAGATGGAATTAATTAGATCACCATACTGGAAAAATAACATATTTGGGGCACATTTCTGAAGATTCCATATCAATGTCAAACATTTCCTTAAGAAATTAATAAAAATCAAGTGATGGTCTGTCTCATCTGACCATCTGGGTTTCAACACTAATTGCTGCTGACGAATTCTTTCTGTTGCATTTTTAAGTTGATGTAGAAATGATACTTTGTTCTGTGTCATTCATGCTTCAATTCTTACTTACCTGCTAGGGAGAATTCAGATAAAGAGATTAGGAAAAATTGGCAAGGGATAACTTCAAGGCATGTCCATATACTTGAGTTAGAAAATAGGTTTAGGCTTAAAAGTTAAGTATTTCAAGATAACTTTAATTAAAAACAGATAAAAGCATTAAATAGAAGAAACAGAATTCCAGGATTTGGCCTTATGAGATAATCAGTGGATAATTAACAAGAGGCTAAAATTTCTTCCTTGCCCAGATGCAGCAGGTGTGTACCATCCAATCAATTAGCAAGAACTTTGAGTGTTTTTGTGCTGAAACATTGATATCAGAGTTATGGAGGTAATACACAATGTACAAAAGAAGCAAGGGATTCTAGAATCATAGATATTGTTGGAAATCTAGCTTTACTCTTTAAATATTACATTTACTGTTTCTCAACAGAAAATCAGGTGGGCTCCTACCTCTCAAGAGGATCCTTAAATGAGATCATGCCAGTGAGAATGTATGATAAATATCTAAAAGCCATTCATTATAATTATTCTAGGGTATGGGAGCTTATGGGCTTATACATTAACTAGGAAGGCATGAACAAATGTAGGATATTTTTTATCATCAAGTGCAAATTTGATGGTGTAGACTCCTTCTGGAGACATTCACAACTTGAACTGCAGTGTCACTGAGCCAGAAAACTTTGACATATTTTTCCTGTCTCAGTCAATATCATCATCTTGGAATGATATTTGATACCTTTCTCTCTCCAACCCATATCTGGTCATCTGAAAATTTTGTCAGTTTCACTTTCAAAACAAACCTGAAGTCTGTCTACATTTCACCACCTCCAATGTTGATATCACAAGCCAAGCCTGCATCATTTCTCACCTAGCAAAGTGCAGAATCTTCCTAACTGGTCCACTCACACTTACTTTTGCAACTGTTCCTTATTCTGTGACTCTTAAAGACATAAATCTTATCACATCAATTTCCTGTTCCCAACTGTCCAACAGCTTCCCATACACTTGTAATAGAATTAAAATTGCTTACCAAGCTGTAAAATGCTCTTCACCACCTGGCAACCGCAGCCTCTGCAACTTCCTTTCTTGTTCCTCTTGCGTCACTCACTGGCTCTGGTCTCCTGACCCAGACTGAGGTTCCTGACATCTCAGAGTCCTTATGCTGGCCCTTCTCTCTGCCTGGGATGTTGCATTCTATGTCAGAGTAAGCTAAAAATCAGTTTCTAGTGCATTGTATGTAAGCCAAAAAGCAGTTTCTGATGAGTTGTGACAGGTAAAAAAAATGAAATTGCAGTGGCAAAACAAATAGAACTTGGGAAGCAACACAAAAAAATGTTTTTGTTACTTCAGTTGTCTTAGTTTTTCAGGTTGCTACAACAAAACCATAAACCAGTAGCTCCTAAACAACCAATATTTATTTTTCACAGTTTTGAAGGCTGGGAATTTCAAAATTAGATTCAGTGCCCTGTGTGGGCTCACTTTCACAGACATTGTCTTCTCAATGTATCCTCACAGGACAGAACGTGTGAGCTCTCTGGGGTCTCTTTTATAAGAGCTTTAATTCCAATCATGAACTCACCTCCAAAGTTCCTACCTCCTTATACCATCACATTTGGGTTTGGGTATAAACTTGGTAATGGTAGGAGGGACATGAATCTTCAGTTTGTAATACTGGGTAAGAAAAATATCTATGAAATCAGACACACAAAAACAGGAACTGTAAAAATGATTACGAATTGGAATACTTTAAAACAAAGAACATATATTCATCAGTAATACCACTAAGAGTGAAAACAAAACATCAATAAACTACATATTTGTGGTTTTTGCACTTTGCATACATATATTTTGTTTCATGTGCTTGCACATACACAAAGCCTACAAATTTTAGTTCCTATGGGGTAGACAGTGAAGGGAGAAGCTATTGGGAGACAAAATGGGACTACAAGGTCCCATTGCAATAGAAGGGAAATTGTTGAACGACCAGGAAGGAAGACATGGTTGAGTGCAGGGATGAAGCAAAAGCCCACAAAGTTGAGGCTGGAGGGATAGCAGGACACAGACTGTATAGTTTCTGGTAACAGTGCTGAAATACACATTGCTCTATAACTCACGTATGGTTGGTTATTTTGAAATAACTCAATCTCTTTAGTCTTAGTATTTAATTTCTACAATATGTGCTTCTTCCTGTAAAAATTGATTTTAAGAAGTTAGATCATTATTAGATATAGCTTTGCATTCTTGTTCCTTCAGGATTGAATGGAATCAAATCAAATCACTTTCTTGTGGAATCAGTAAGATGCTAGATAATAACTTTATCCACCTTGCTGCTTTAACATTATTCCTAATTATTTAACTCAACGCTTATAATCTTTAGTAATATTAGAGAAAACAACCAGTAGTTTAAGCATTAAACAAATCAACAGTAAAAGTGATCTCTTTCTGGCTAGCTTTGGCAGAGAGGAACTCAGTATTTTACACCCAATCAGACCTTGTGTTTTAATATGATATCAACATGAACAAAGATGTTATACCTTATATGGTTCTCTTTCCATAAAACCAAGAATGTCGATGTGTTACTGCTGGAAATAAACTCATCATAGGTTCTAAACATCTTGACTCTGAGCGTTAAAACAAAAGCAACTCATTGTAAATATTTAGCCAGGATTTATTAAAGATCAGCTCAGTTTGACTATTCCAGCTGGAAGAAAACAGATTTCTTGCTGCTCATGTTACTGTATAAACCATTTCTTTAAATAAGGCTGAGAAAGGATGGGATTGATTAGTTCTGCTCCTGGGATTCATTACATTCTCACAACATATTGCCAGCTGAAGTCCACAGAATGTCAGTCAGAGCTGAAAAGAAGACTTCAGTTAAAGTTTTCAGGATATTTGCATCACCTGAATTTTCACTATGGGAGTCAGTAAAGAAAATGAGTATTCCTTTTGCAAAGTAAAAAAAAATATACAGGTGTTTTATGACTAGCCAATTATTTGTCTGGAATAGGGGTTGCTATGCAGTAGTCATAATTTTTTCTTGCCTTAATTCCTAATCTTGATCCCTGCAGATGAATGATCTTCAAAAATTGCATGAAAATACACAGCTTGAAAAAAATATTCCAAAATTATTTTGAACAAAAATAAATTTATTTTAAATTCCATTTTCCAATAAACTTTTTGAAGGACTCTCATATTTCAGTTTTCAAAAAAAAAATTCAAGTGCAATTGTCCTCCAAATATCTTCACTTTTAAAAGTATACCTCTGGGAACACTGGGGCAATCCTCTGTTGTTAGTAGGGAACAGAATGGGAAGTGGATCAGCCAGTATTAGAATCAGTGCCCATATGGGGTGCTGGCAAAGTAGGTAGCGACTTAATCCACTATATCATAATGGTGGCCCACACAGTGTACTTTTTGATATATATTACTCTATGTTTTTCCTAAAAATATTATAAATCAGAAGTCAAACTAATATGAAAGATATTTTACCCATATGCCTCTAAGACTACCCACCTCAGATGCTATTTAAAATAGGAAGCCCACACAGTAATGAAATTGGGGGTTATTACTCACCGATGTTAAGTTCTCACATGAATTTCCAAATCTGAAAAACATACACTTTTTATGGATTTAAAAAAATTGCATACAGTTTTCTTTCCTTCTTGAAATTAACCAAATAAAGCAATTACTGCAATTGTTGATATTTTTCTCTAGATGTTAATGTTTAATAATTAAACTGCCTTTTTCCATTCCTCTTTTTCAAGAACTTACTCATTATCCACTCTTAGGAAACCAAATTTTAATTTAGACCACGCCCTCAAAAAGTAACCACTCTTTCCTCTCACGCGACACCTGACCACTCCAAGAGATATGAGTCAAATCTTCCAAATGCTTGATAATATTGTGAACACATGTCTAGTTGACAATTATTTCTCTTTATTCATAAAAAATAATGAAAACAAATATAGTTCCCACATAAAGCTAGCTTCTCACCAAAGGACAAGCAGAACTTCTTTTCAATTTGCGCAGGAACAGTGCAAGCCAGTACTTATTGGGGAGTGGTGCCCTGGCCCATGAGAAAAAGAAAACATGTAAATCACTGAGCATAACCCATCACTTCTAGCACACAAGTAACATAAAAAAGATGTAAAAAAAAAGTTGAGATGCTTCTCAGTGTTGAAAACACCTTCACACCCATTACATTGCTAACTTACAACACATGGCCATATTTTTACATGGGTGGTGTCATGTGGAGACAAGACTGAACAGTGAACAGTCATCTTGGCATGAAGACAAGTAGAATAAGAAAAGGATATGGCTCGTAGGGGTTGATGTTTCCACACTGTTCTCAGAGAATTTCAAAGAAGTGAATGAACTGGTTTAGAGATTTCTGAGTGTGATTTGAGGTCTCTCTACCTACCCTGACTAAGAGCACAAACTTCCGTGCTCCTCTGACACCCCCAGGGATCTTAGTCTGTGCAGGCATGCAGGACTTTGAAAAGCAGCAGAGCTGTGGAGCAGATTCTTTGCTCTCTGAAGGGCAGGTGACTCCACTTGCATAAATATGCATGTAGAAAGCAGCAAAGGAACTCCTTTTTCTACCCCTACCCTCTTTTGTACTTTATCAAGTGGCATTGCCGACTGCTTCCCCAGACCTACTAAGCTCCTTTGCTTAGAACAGGGCACCCAACGCAGTGACAATAACATTTCCCTGCCTTGATTTCTAATCACAATCTATGTTCCACAATCTGTACTATTCCTTCAGGGTAGGGGCAGTGAAGTTTTAACACAGGGCCAGCTATATGCAATAAAAATTTAGCCATTGTTTGAATGAATTATTGACTGGTAAATAAACTTTTACAGAAAATTGAACATGATTAGTAAAATAATTTTATTCAGGGTGTTTGGCATAGTAGTTAAAATGCTGCTTGGGATGTCCACATCCCACATTAGTGTTTTTGGGTTTGTGTCCTGACTTCGTTCCTAGTTTCAGCTTCGTGCTAATGCACACCCTCCTAGCTATCAGAAGATAGCTCAGTTAGTTAGGTCCTTGTCTCCCACACAGGAGGCTGATTGATTGATCTCTTGTCTCCTGGCTTTGACCTGGCCCAAGTCCAGATGTTGTGGGCATTTGGGGAATGAACAAAGGGATGGGAGATCTCTCTAAATCTCTGTCTCTCTTTGTCTTTCAAATATATAAAATTGTAAGTGTTTTAAAATAACTGTATTAATATTAATGGATCAAGGAAAAAGGCACTTGTTATTTAAGAGAAAATGAATCCATAAAAATATACCCCCCCCAAAATTCCATGGAAAAATATACAAAAAACCAATTCAGGAAACATTAACTACAAAACATATTAATATCAGTTACAGTATTGGGACTATATAAAAAGTGTTTTTTTTTTTTTTTTTTTTTTTTTTTTTTTTTTGACAGGCAGAGTGGACAGTGAGAGAGAGAGACAGAGAGAGAAAGGTCTTCCTTTGCCGCTGGTTCACCCTCCAATGGCCGCCGCTGCAGCCGGCGCACCGCGCTGATCCTGGCAGGAGCCAGGAGCCAGGTGCTTTTCCTGGTCTCCCATGGGGTGCAGGGCCCAAGCACCTGGGCCATCCTCCACTGCACTCCCTGGCCATAGCAGAGAGCTGGCCTGGAAGAGGGGCAACCGGGACAGAATCCGGCGCCCCAACCGGGACTAGAACCCGGTGTGCCGGCGCCGCAAGGTGGAGGATTAGCCTATTGAGCCACGGCGCCGGCTATAAAAAGTGTTTTAACAATAATACCTTTGCTCATGAGGATGTAATGAAAGCTACCTTTATGTACTAGCAGAACTGTGTTTGGTAGAGTCCTTTTGGGAAGCAATATAGTAATAAGAATCAAGGACAATTAAGGACAAATAAGCAATATAGTAATAAGAATCAAGGACAAAGGACAATTAAAACTAAATACAGATCATCAGGTTAATCCCACACATGATTATCATAAGGCATTTATATAAAACTTGGAAGAAAAAATATATTCATTGTAACACTATCTTTTAAGAAAATGGAAAAAGGTAAGCAACATAAATGTCCATCTATAGTAACAGCTAAGTTGTAGCACATTCAAATATTTAAACTATTAGGTAGCCTCTAAAATGAGAACTGTCAATGCTAAATATAATTTTCTCTGTATAGCAACTGAGAGTATTGATGGGCTATTTTGTTAACTAGGAAAACTAGAAGTCAAAGCTGTGGCCATGTTGAGGGATTTGTGGAAAGATGAGAATAAACTTTATTTCATAAGTAGCCAGGATTATGAGATAAATATCTTCCAATGGATGTAGGTTCATGTTGCTGTATTGGTACTACTAAATCAATTAAAATAACTCTTCAAGAACAAGAAAGGAAACTCTCTGATGCTTTCTCTGTCCAATTTAAGAAGAAACATGCTACAGAAATGACACACATGTCCAGCTCAGCTATGGTAGTCTAGGAGCCTGAGTGTGGGATCTCTGTGGTGCTTAAGTGGATACTGACTTCTTTGAATCATGTTTGTGTTTTAGCTCCGGTGTCTTTTCTGGCAGCACCACCATAGTCCTTCCATTTTGTAGGAAAGCACAGTGAGTAGGAAAAAAATGTCTGTTAGGCAGGCCAATGATTGTGATCCCTCAATCTTGAGGGTGCCACCAAAGAAAATAACACCCTAAAAGAAGGAGTGCATGCCATCATTATGAACTTCAAAATAACGTGATGAAACTTGTAAGTCTGGCAAACACTTGGGTGTCGACAATGAATTAATTGTAAAATCCACTCTACAAATGATCAAAGCCAGGTTAGGCTGAGTGTGCTCATTTGTTCCCATTTTTTGTGAAGAACACCAACTTTGACACCAAAATTAGATTTATTTCAGGGTAATTGAATTAGTACATCTCAGTGCTAACATATATGCAGAAAATGTACCTTTCATCACCAAGAAAATTAAGCTTAACTAGGACATATTCACTATTTGAATCAAGTTGATTGTCAGTCTGAACACAGAAATATTCTCTGAATAAGCTAACAGCATCTATTGGAGCCTAAAATTGTATCATTTTTAGTTGTAACCTGCAATTTATAGTTAAAATTATATTTTTTTATGGTGACAGGTATGATGAACTTGTTATTTGCCTGAATTCCCACCACTAAATATACAGTTGATAATTCATAGGTATGGACATATTTGAGGGTACTTCCAAAACTTGATGAAAAATGGAATTAAAAGTAAGGACACATACACATATCACATACACATATCTGAGCTAAGATCATTTTTAGGGAAAAAATGGTTAGGAAGGAAATAAGAGCAACTTTTCCACACTTTGATTTTCTGTCATACTCATCTTTCAAATGAAGTCAAAATAGATCACTATCTTTAGCTAAATAAATTAGGATGAAATCTAACCACCCTTAAAATATGTGTCCTAACTAAAAGGTAAAAGACAAAAACTCTTTTCATTAATTTTAGGTACAGAATATGCTAGAAGAAAATTCAGGGCTTAGCAGGATTGCAGTCTTTTGTTACAGGTCAGAGTGACTAATCTCTCCTAAGAGTCCACATTAATCTGAAGCCTTTGCAAAAATCACAGTTCTTAACTAGAACCTTAATGAACTTATTCTACATCCACTCTGAATAATCATTAGCAAGTAATTGGTAGTACTATGTTTACTTATTAATTCTTCATTGACTTTCTCAGAAAAAATATTGCTGCCTTACTAAGGTAAAATGGTTTAAACTCCATAATACTTCTAATAAAAAATAATTCTAGCTTTAGATTTCTAACTTTGTCTATTTATGATTACTTTGAATTTTGAACTGTCATTAATGTATTGTGAAGTTCAAGTTTCTGTTATTAAGTAACATAAAAAATGCATTTTGTTTTCAAGAAATACTTGTAATATATCTGAAGTTGACATTTGTGTTGTTTCTATATTTTTCCTATTACAAATATTGCCTATATGAATATCATGTATCTTTTTAATGTGAATATTTGATCAATTTTCTTGAGTACATTTATGTAAAAAAGAATTGCTGGATTCTATGGTAACTGTATGTTTAGACATTTGAGGAGCTGCCCGACTGTTCCCCACACCAGCTGTGCCATTTTACATCATTATTACTAATGTATGAGCGTTCCAATTTTTTCCATATCCTCACCAACACTTGGTATTATCTATTGTTTTAAAAATATAATCATCATGGTGTGTGTGAACCAACCTCTCATGATTTTTAACTTGAGTTTCCCTAATAGTTAGTCATCCCTAATGGGATGATTTTCTTTCAAGCAATGGCATTCAAATCATCTGACCATTTTTTAAATAGGGTTGATCTTCTTATAACTTAATTGTAAGAGTTCTTTATGTATTCTGTGTGCTGGATCATTCTCACAAGTATGATAGCAGCAACTCTCTTCCATTCATCAAGTAGTCTTTTCACTTTGATTTCTTTGATAGCATCCTTTTTTTTTACAGGCAGAGTTAGACAGTGAGAGAGAAAGACAGAGAGTAAGGTCTTCCTTTTCTGTTGGTTCACCCCCCAATGGCCGCTAAGGCCGGCACGCTGCGCCGAGCTGAAGCCAGAAGCCAGGTGCTTCCTCCTGGTCTCCCATGTGGTTGCAGGGCCCAAGCACTTGGGCCATCCTCCACTGCCTCCCCAGGCCACAGCGGAGAGCTGTACTGGAAGAGGAGCAACCAGGACAGAATCTGGCGCCCCAACCAAAACTAGAACCCGGGGTGCTTGCGCTGCAGGTGGAGGATCAGCCAAATGAGCCACGGCGCCAGCCTGATATCATCCTTTGAAAGGAAACAATTGGGCCAATGCTGTGGCTTAGTAAGCTAAACTTCAGCATCCCATACAGGCACTGGTGAGTCTCCGCAGCTCAACTTCCTATCCAGCTCTCTGCTATGGCCTGGGAAAGCAGTAGAAGATGGCCCAAGTGCTTGGGTCCCTGCACCCACATGGGAGACCTGGAAGAAGCTCCTTGCTCCTGGCTTCGGATCAGTCCAGCTCTGGCTGTGAAGCCATTTGGAGAGTGAACCAGCAGGTGGAAGAACTTTTGTTTCTCCCTCTCTTTGTAACTCTACCTCTCAAATATATAAATAAAATATTTTTTTAAAAGAAAGCAAGCAATTTGAAATTTTGATGATGTCCAGTTTATCTTTTTTTATTTCTCAGTTTTCTTTTAAGTATTTAAGTCACTGTTGCCAAAGCTAAGATGAATGTTTCTTCTAAAGGATTAATGGTTTTAGCTCTGACTTTTAGGTGTTTTTTTTTTTTTTTTTTGCACTTGGAGTTAATTTTTGTACATAGTGTTAGCTGTAAGTCCATCTTCCTCATTTTTCATGTGGTGATCTAGTTGTTCTGTGATTATTTCCTGAAAAGATTGCCTTTTTTTCCCTCCATGGAATTGTTTCTTCATCCTTACAGTGGATGGAAAATCTCTCATTGTCTGTGTTTTTCTCTGTAACTCTTTTCTCTGTCTTTCCAATAAATAAAAATAAAGTAATTACTATTTTTTAAAAAATCTGCTTGATGTGAAAATCTTCTCAGTTTGATTCCAGTACAGTGAATCATATATTTGCCACATTTTATCTTACAATCAATAAGCCAATAAAGAAACCCTTCTGATCCGCAAATGGATTGTTCTCTTTCACGCATTCTCTTGTTCTGCATAAACTGTACTGAATAAACTGTTGGCCTTAAAGCAAACTTTTTTTTTACTGTAAAAATCTACTTATCCTTCAAAAGCTAGCACATGTGTCAATTTTTCTTCATAAGTGTCCATCCTGTGGCTTTCCAAGGGTGCTGTCTCTCTAAAAATATCAACCATATTCAAATAAAATGCCCTATTATCTAATTCCTAATAGGTTAGGCACTTTCTGATATAAGTGGTACTTTTTTCTTTTATGTTCCCATTGCCTGAAATGCTATATGTAGTAGGTTCTTAAGTTGAAGAAGTAGCTCTAAATTCTTCTATCATGTGACTTAGCTTCTGGACAATGAGCACACTATCACTAACTTACAGGAAAGGCTTTTTTTTTTTTTAATAAACCACCAATTGGCTTCTAGTAGGGCAGTTCAAACTTTTTGAAGTTGTGAAAAACTTAATGGAATTCTGATGTTCATCTAAGATTTGGATTCATTTTCAAAGATATATCACTACTTCTATTATTAAAACATAATACTTAAAAATTAAACTCAATGACAACATAAACCATAAAACAAAATCATTAAGAGGAAGATACCATGTGTAATCTTGCCATAAATTATTTATAAATCTTGAAGATAGAGAACTTGAACAAATAACCAAGCTCCACTTGAGCTTTACTCTTTTATTTTTATTTTAAATTAGAAACTCTTAAGCCACAATGTAATATATCAGAAAACACAGTTTTTGATGAATTCCAGAAATGGTTCTAAGTTGTTAAATCATGTAGTCAAGTTTTTCATCATTGATTAATACTCAGCGCCATGGTAGAAACTCAGACACATGAATATTACATTTAGAATGTGTAACTTGGAAATAGAGTTAAACGGAACCTTCATTCAATTTTCAGGTTGTATGTAACAGTGGGTAGGTTTTAAAATATTCCTAATACTAGGATTTCTTCCTTTTTTGTGACAAGTGTAGAAAATAATGAGGAGAGGGTCAAACATCAATGATGAGTAAATCAAACATTTTTTTGAGATCCTAATGAACATATTCAAGAATCAAATTTAAGTTTTCTCTCTTAAGTGATAAGTTTGAGTTATCTAAGATGACCATAATATATGAAGATGGTTAGAGTCAGGGCTGTCAGGTCAGGTTACATGAATTATAATTCTGGCCCCAAATTTGCTCTCTAGGATCCATAAGAATTTACATAGTTTCATTTAAAAAGTAAGGATGACAATAATTTTCAATTCAAAGCTAGGTTATGAAAGATTAACCAAGTTCTAATAAATACCAATATGCACAGGTTAATACTTGGCACATAGTACAAGTTCAGTAGCAGGGAAGCAAAGGGAGAGAGAATGAGCAAATAGCTAAAACTTTCCTTTCAATATCCAACTTCTGCTTGTGTTTCCCATTGACCAAAATCATTAACAAGTCAGCAGAGAATCTTGGGAACCATCTTAGAATTCTCCTTCCTACCAATCCAAAATATTTTATTTGTGCCTGCCATCATTAAGCCTTCCTGTCATTGTTTTATTGTTAATGTGTTTTTCTTAGTTGTGAATTCCTTGAGATAGGGATAATACCTTTTCATAACTGAACCTCAATGGAGGCTTAATAATTATTTTTTTAAAAAAGAAGAGATTTATTTATTCATTTGAAAGCCCTGAGAGGGATAGTGAGTGAGAGCTTTTCTATCTTCTGATTCACTCCCTAAATGGTCTCAACAGCAAAGTCTGATCCATGCAGAAGCCAAGAGTCAGGAACTCCTTTGGTAATAGGGACCCAAGTACTTGGGTCATCATCTGCTACTTTCCCAGTCACATTAGCAGGGAGCTGGATTGTCAGCAGAGCAATAAGTACTTGAATTGGCCCACTGATATGAGATTGGGCATTCCAGCTGGTGCTTTAACCAACTTTATCACAATACCAATAGCTAATAAATATATTTGAATTAAATAAATTCCCTAGAATGATGGATATGCACATGTTAGGGAATTTAGAGGAAGAAGACAGTCTATTGGAAATGGTAGTCTTTGAGGTAGACAGTAAGATATGGTTTCTCTATTCTGTAAAGTAATTTTAACTATTTCCTCCAGAAACTGTCTGTTTTGGAAGTTTATTTCTCTTTTCTTTCTTTTTTTTTTTTTTTAAACTTTTATTTAATGCATATAAATTTCCAAAGTACGACTTATGGATTACAATGGCTTTCCCCCCATACCGTCCCTCCCACCCACAACCCTCCCCTTTCCCACTCCCTCTCCCCTTCCATTCACATCAAGATTCATTTTCAATTATCTTAATATACAGAAGATCAGCTTAGTATACATTAAGTATGGATTTCAACAGTTTGCTCCCACACAGAAACATAAAGTGAAAAATAATAGATGATTTTTTAAAATGATGATGAAATCAGAGCAGACCTATTGTCATGTTTAATCCCAGTGAGAGTCAAGTTGGGAATTGATAATTTCTTTTTTTTTTTTTTTTTTTTACAGAGGATCAGTTTAGTATGCATTAAGTAAGGATTTCAACAGTTTGCACCCCCATAGAAACACAAAGTGAAATATATTGTTTGAGTACTCGTTATAGCATTAAATCTCAATGTACAGCACATTAAGGATAGGGATCCTACATGAGGAGTAAGTGCACAGTGACTCCTGTTGTTGACTTTACCAATCTCTTTTCTTTTTTTAAAAAAATATTTATTTATTTATTTGAAAGTCAGAGTTACACAGAGAGAGAAGGAGAACCAGAGAGAGAGGTCTTCCATCTGCTGGTTCACTCCCCAAATGGCTGCAATGGTAGGAGCTGCACTGATCTGATGCCAGGAACCAGGAGCTTCTTCTGGGTCTCTCATATGGGTGCAGGGGCCCAAGGTCTTGGGCCATCTTCTACTGCTTTCCCAGGCCATAGCAGAGACCTGGATCGGAAGTGGAGCAGCTGGGACTCGAACTGCCCATATGGGATGCCAGCACTACAGGCAGTAGTTTTACAATGCCACAGTGCCAGCCCAGGAATTTTATTTTTCAAAGAAATATATGACTATATTTACTTTGCAAAAAAAAAAGTAAAAAAGCAAATAAAATAAGTCATGTAATTCCTATTCATAAGACTCTCTCAACTCTATTCTCTTCCTCAAAAGTAACCAGTTTTGATAAATCAATTTTATTTTCATCCCATCCTTTGAATATTTAACATTCACTGTGTGTGTGTGTATGTGTGTGTGTAGTTTAGTTGTGTAAGTTTCTAATTATATGACATGGATTCTTATTTCATACAATTTGACTCATATTTTCTGCTACAATATCCTGTCTTGATTCTTCCAATAGAAAATACACATTTGAGATTTTTCATCACATAAACATTGCAGCAAAATACAGTTTTTCCCATGAATTTTCATTCACACTGGGAAGTATATTTTTATAAAACACAATAGAACTGCCTCATTTGCGTAGAGTAGGTTCCAAAGCTCCCAGTGGATGTCTGAATCCATGTATAGTATGGAGCACTATAGTTTATTGCTTTTTTCATTTTGACTAAGCACCTGTTCTGTAATGTGGCTGTAACTTTTCATGAATTTCTTTTTTCTTCTTCAGTTTTATGGATAGAAGATTCATTGTTACCACGGGTGTTAGTAACCTTCAAATAGGATTTGTTTTAAAATGTTTATTTCAAATGCATGGTTACAGAGAGGCAGAAGGAGAAAGAGATAGAGCGAGAGAAAGAGAGAGAGAGAGAAAGAAAGTCTTCCATCCACTACTTCACTCCCCAAATGGCCTCAATGGCTGGAGAGCTGGGCCTATTCAAAGCCAGGAGCCTGGAGATTCTTCAGGGTCTCCCACATGGGTACAGGAGTCCAAGGACTTGGGCCATCTTCTACTGCTTTACCAGGCGATAGCAGAGAGCTGGATTGGAAGTGGAACAGCTGGGACTTGAACCGGCACCCATATGGGATGTTGGCCCTGCAAGCTGCAGCCTTACCTACTATGCCACAGCGCTGACATATAATTTTTTTCTTAAGTCAAGAAGTTTCATCTTTCCACTTAAAAGGATCATTTTACAGGTTCTCTTTGGCATATCCAAATGGTCAGCGTTACTACTCTTGCTTGAGTATGGGTAACACAATGACAGCTAAAGGGGGACCATAATACCCAAAAAATGGAAATTCTGGTTTGAAATTTATGAACATTATTAATATAGCAAGATAAATTCTTTTTTTTTTTTTTGACAGGCAGAGTTAGACAGTGAGAGAGAGAGAGACAGAGAGAAAGGTCTTCCTTTTCCGTTGGTTTACCCCCCAAATGGCTGCTACAGCCCGCGCACTGCGCTGATCCGAAGCCAGGAGCCAGGTGCTTCCTCCTGGTCTCCCATGCAGGTGCAGGGCCCAAGCACTTGGGCCATCCTCCACTGCCTTCCTGGGCCACAGCAGAGAGCTGGACTGGAAGAGGAGCAACCAGGACAGAATCTGCCGCCCCAACCGGGACTAGAACCCAGGGTTCCGGCGCCGTAGGCGGAGGATCAGCCAAGTGAGCCACGGCGCCGGCCAAGATAAATTTTTAAATTATTTCTGTGCATAATATTTTCTCTTGACATACATTCTAGAAATATCTATAGGTTGGTAATAAGATACCTTAGTAGATGGAAGTTTTAAGAGCCAAATATCTACCTACAGAGCATGATAGAGACTGCAGTTGTATAAAAGTGCAAAAAAGATTAATTACTCATAAATTGAAATTTTAATGTTATCTATTTAACAAATTGTTCCCCCATATGAGTTTCCAAATTATCGTATAATGGAGGCAGAAAGAAAAATGATGAAGAGTATGGAAACACAACAAATATTGCTAGCAGATTACAACTAGTTAAGACACAGATAATATTTATGCATATGCATGCCAACAATTATGTCAAGTGTTTACAAAATTTTCTTTTGGAAACTTAATATTTAGAGGAGTATATATAGACATCTCAGCTAAAATACGAATGTCTGTATTAGGATTTCCCAGGGGCAGAACTTGAGATAGGAATTCAAGTATTCTCTTGAGCGCATTCTCTTCAGGAACCCCTCTAAAGCAGGGAATGGGGCAAGAAGAGAGAGCAGAGTAGAGCAAGGTTGTGGTTTTTGGTGCAGTGCACTACTGGCATACTACACACAAGCAGATTCCTGGAGCCTAAACCAGTGTCACAAGCCCCAGAGTCCAGGGAGAGAGGCAGCTCTCATCAGCTGCGTGCCATTCTCATAAAGCAGGTAGCTATGAGACCAAAAAGTCTATACTTACAGCAGTTGTGAAATGTCCAGAAAGAACTTTCCACAATATATACACACCTTGATTTGCATAAACATTTGGATCTTGCCACAACTTAAGTAAATCTCTTGGCTTTCATTAGTCCTGCTTTCTTGAAAAGCCTTAATGTACACCCTAAAAACTTGTTGTATTTTTTTCCGACATCCCCTAATGTTACTTATTAGACCACTAATTAATTGACCTTTCACCAGTTGTTTGCTTCTGGGATCTTACTGTGATGGGCAAGGAATATCTATTAATTTTCTTGTCTTTCCTAATACATACAGCTTCAGCCAGAACCCAAAGTTTATCTGCTAAAGCTGTCCATATTCTATCCATAGTTCCTCTCTGCAGTTACCTGTTCCAACTTCCAATATCTTTATCAGAGGTTTCCATCTACTATGCAATATGATGCAGAAAGACTGGACTTTTTTTTGTGTGTGGGGGGGGCAGTGGAATAACCTCCCCTCTGGGTAGTCTTGTGTAAAGAAATATCTCTTATGGTGATATTGAACTTCAGTTTTGAGGAGAAATTCGCTAGTTTAATTGTGTGTGTGCGTGAATGTAACAATTAGAAAAATATCAGGGCCAGGCATTTGCTTTGATGCAGTGGTTTGATGCCCAGATTCCAGGTTGTAGTGTCTGGATCCAAGTCCAAACTCCATTTTTGTTTGCATCTTCCTGCTGCCTAGTGCACAACCTGGGAGTCAGCAAGTACAAGGCTTGATACTGGAATCCCTGCCAACCACATGGGAGATCTGCTTTGAGCTTTCAGCCCCTCGGGCCTGTGGGGAGTGTACCAGCAAATGGGAGCTCTGGCTGTCTCTCTCTCTGCCTCTCAAACAAGTAAAATTAACTAAGTAAAGCTTAATAAAAGAATATTACTTTACAAGAGTCTAATAATAACTAAATGAGATAACACTGTGATAGAAAACTTTGCTAACTTTAGTTAACACCTTGATAATGTCTTTTTATATTCATTTTGTTTAAATATGTATATATATTTATGTGTTTATATACATATATGTACCTGTATATATGGCATGCATATACATATGTATGTATACACACATTCTTCCCATATTATTCTTGGGTTACCTATTATTTATGTCATGATGAATAATTGCTTATTTCTGTACACTAATTTTATCTTTCAATAACATCACTTTTTATTTTTTAAAATTTAGCCTACATATAAAATTATGTATATTTATGGGATACTTTGTGAAGTTTCAATTTGTATATACATTGTATATGTGAATAAGAGTAAATATATTTATCCTTTCAAGCATTTAATTTTTCTTTATGATAAAATCTTCCAAAATCCTGTCTTTTAGGTTTCTTTAAATAGAGAAATATACAATATACTAATATTATCTATTACCCTCAGTGCAATTGAATCCCAGAGCTTTTTGCTCCTGTCTAGCTATAAGTTAATAGCTATCAATCAACATTTACCCAACACTTTTAAGCAGATATAATACTCATTTTTGTGAGCAATGCCATTCTTACAAATATCTCTTACTTAGTTTACATATGCATTCACATTGTAGCTCCTCAAACTTCAGATAGATTTGTCCTAAGGCAACTTTTCAAAATTTAAAAAAAAGCATTTGTATCATCTTTTTTTTTTTCTTTTTGAGTAGCTGGGAAACAAATGAAGTTATTTCCAAGACACGACTATTTTGAATACAAGGTTGAAACATGATCCAGGTTGCAATAATGACTACTTTTCTGTAAGTGGAACTGTTTCTTTCCCACTGTTGTCTGTCTTTCTCACAATGCATTTGGCCAGGACTTTTTCTCAAGGAATAGTAAGCAAATATGTAATTTCTATAATACATTGTTTTATTGAAGATAGGGTCCAACATTATAAAAGAAATATATTTTTCCACTAAGAAATCAATTGTTCAAAATGCCTAGAAAAATCTGTTTTGACTTGGCAAGTACAGTGGTGCACTCTGAAAAATTGGTGTGGTGGTCACTGAAGGGAAAGGCAACTGTTCACTGGAATGAATCTCGCATTTTTTGTGAGCTAGTGCCAAATTCAATTTTTGCACTCATTAGAAATGGCAAAAAAGCCTCAGATATGTGGGCAAAATATCACAGATAATAAATGACATCAAGGAGTGATACTAATTTGTTTAAGACCATCCAATATTGTGTCATCCATAGTTCCATAGATTTAGATGATGAGTAAGAAACATGATGTGGGGCCAATGTTGTGACATAGTGGGTTAAACCTTCAGGTGCAATGCCAGCATCCCATACTGGCACCTATTTGAGTCCTGGCTGCTCAACTACCAATCCAACTCCCTGCCAATGCTCCTGGGAAAGCAGCAGAAGATGGCCCAGGTATCACCTATGTGGGAGACCAGATGGAGTTCCTGGCTCTTATCTTCAGCCTGGCCCAGTGTTGGCTGTTGCAGCCATTACGGGAGTGAATCAACAAATGGAAGATTTCTCTTGTCTCTCTCTCTCTCTCCCTCTCTGTGTGTGTGCGTGTGTGTCTCTTTGTCTCTCTCTCTCTCTCCCCCCTATACTTTCAAATAAACAAATAAACCTTTTTCTTCTTTTTTTTTATTTAGTAAATATAAATTTCCAAAGTACAGTTTATGGATTAGATTGCCCCCCCCATAACTTCCCTACCACTTGCACCCCTCCCATCTCCCTCTCCTTCTCCCATTCCATTCACATCAAGATTCATTTTCAATTATCTTTATATACAGAAGATTGATTCAGTATATGTTAAGTAAAGATTTCATCAGTTTGCACCCTCACAGAAACACAAAGTGTAAAAATACTGTTTCAGTACTAGTTATAGCATTACTTCATTCTAGAAAATCTGCAGCAAACCAGACCCAAATCTAGTAGGAGAAGAGAAATAATTAAAATCAGAGAAGAAATCAACAGAATTAAATTTAAAAAAATTACAAAAGATCAGCCAAACGAGGAGCTGGTTTTTTTTTTTTTTGAAAAAATACACAAATTTGACACCCCATTGGCCCATCTACTAAAAAAAGAATAGAAAAGACCCAAATCAATAAAATCAGAGATGAAAAGGGGAATGTAACAACAGACACCACAGAAATAAAAAGAATCATCAGAAATTACTACAAAAAGTTTTATGCCAGCAAACAAGGAAATCTATCAGAAGTGGATAGATTCCTGGACACATGCAAGCTACCTAAATTGAACCAGGAAGACATAGAAAACCTAAACAAACACATAACTGAGACAGAAATTGAAACAGTAATAAAGTCCCTCCCAACAAAGAAAAGTCCAGGACTGGATGGATTCACTGCTGAATTCTACCAGACATTTAAAGAAGAACTAACTACAATTCTTCTCAAACTATTCAGAACAATCGAAAAAGAGGGAATACTCCCCAATTATTTCTATGAATCCAGCATCATCTTAATCCCTAAGCCAGAGAAAGATGCAGCAGAGAAAGAGAATTACAGACCAATATCCCTGATGAACATAGATACAAAAGTCCTCAATAAAATTCTGGCCAATAAAATGCAACAACACATCAGAAAGATCATCCACCCAGACCAAGTGGGATTTATCCCTGGTATGCAGGGATGGTTCATTGTTTGCAAATCCATCAGTGATATACACCACATTAACAAACTGCAGAAGAAAAACCATATGATTATCTCAATAGATGCAGAGAAAGCATTTGATAAAATATAACACCCTTTCATGATGAAAACTCTAAGCAAAGTGGGTATAGAAGGAACATTCCTCAACACAATCAAAGCAATTTATGAAAAACCCACAGCCAACATCATGTTGAATGGGGAAAAGTTGGAAGCATTTCCACTGAGATCTGGTACCAGACAGGGATGCCCACTCCTCACCACTGCTATTCAATATAGTTCTGGAAGTTTTAGCCAGATCTATTAGGCAAGAAAAAGAAATTAAATGGATACAAATTGGGAAGGAAGAACTCAAACTATCCCTCTTTGCAGACGATATGATTATTTAGGGATCCAAATAACTCTACTAAGAGACTATTGGAACTCATAGAAGAGTTTGGCAAAGTAGCAATGCACAAAAATCAACAGCCTTTGTATACACAGGCAATGCTACAGCTGAGGAAGAACTTCTAAGATCAATCCCATTCACAATAGCTACAAAGACAATCAAATACTTTGAAATAAACTTAACCAATGAGGTTAAGGATCTCTATGATGAAAATTACAAAACCTTAAAGAAAGAAATAGAAGAGGATACCAAAAAATGGACAAATCTTCCATGTTCCTGGATTGGAAGAATCAATATCATCAAAATGTCCATTCTCCCAAAAGCAATTTATACATTCAATGCAATACCAATCAAGATACCAAAGACATTCTTCTCAGAACTGTAAAAAATGATGCTGAAATTCATATGGAGACACAGGAGACCTCGAATAGCTAAAGCAATCTTGTACAACAAAAACAAAGCTGGAGGCATCACCATACCAGATTTCAGGACATACTACAGGCAGTTGTAATCAAAACAGCATGGTACTGGTACAGAAAAAGTTGGATAGACCAATGGAACAGAATTGAAACACCACAAATGAATCCAAAGATCTACATCCAACTTATATTTGATCAAGTATCTAAACCAATTCCTGAGGCCGGTGCTGCAGCTTAATAGGCTAATCCTCTGCCTGTGACACTGGCACCCCGGGTTCTAGTCCTGGTCACAGCGCTGCATTCTGTCCCAATTGCTCCTCTTCCAGTCCAGCTCTCTGCTGTGGCCCAGGAGTACAGTGGAGGAAGGCCCTGGTACTTAGGCCCTGCACCCACATGGGAGACCAGGAGAAGCCCCTGGCTCCTGGCTTTGGATCAGCATGGTGCGCCAGTTACAGCAGTCATTAGGGGGTGAACCAACAAAAAGGAAGATCTTTATCTCTGTCTCTCTCTCTCACTGTCTACTCTCCCTGTCAAAAATAAATAAATAAAACAAATTCCTGGAGCAAGAACAGTCTATTCAATAAATGGTTCTGGGAAAACTGTATTTCCATGTGCAGAAGCATGAAATAAGACGCCTACCTTACACCTTACACAAAAATTCGCTCAACATGGATTGAAGACCTAATCTATGACCGACACCATCAAATTATTAGAGAACATTGGAGAAACCCTTCAAGATATAGGCATAGGCCAGGACTTCTTGGAAAAGACCCCGGAGGCACAGGAAGTCAAAGCCAAAATTAACATTTGGGATTGCATCAAATTGAGAAGTTTCTGTACTTCAAAAGAAACAGTCAGGAAAGTGAAGAGGCAACCAACAGAATGGGAAAAAATATTTGCAAACTATGCAACAGATAAAAGGTTAATAACAAGGATCTACAAAGAGATCAAAAAACTCCACAACAGCAAAACAAACAACCCACTAAAGAGATGGGCCAAGGACCTCACTAGACATTTTTCAAAAGAGGAAATCCAAAGGGCCAACAGGCACATGAAAAAATGTTCAAGATCACTAGCCATCAGGGAAATGCAAATCAAAACCACAATGAGGTTTCACCTCACCCGGGTGAGAATGGCTCACATACAGAAATCTACCAACAACAGATGCTGGCGAGGATGTGGGGAAAAAGGGACACTAACCCACTGTTGGTGGGAATGCAAACTGGTAAATTCACTATGGAAGTCAGTTTGGAGATTCCTCAGAAACCTGAATATAACCCTACCATTCAACCCAGCCATCCCACTCCTTGGAATTTACCCAAAGGAAATTAAATTGGCAAACACAAAAGCTGTCTACACATTAATGTTTATTGCAGCTCAATTCACAATAGCTAAGACCTGGAATCAACCTAAATGCCCATCAACAGAAAACTGGATAAAGAAATTATGGGACTTGTACTCTATAGAATGCTAGAGATCAGTAAAAAACAAACAAACAAACAAAACAATGAAACCCGGTCATTTGCAACAAAATGGAGTAATCTGGAACACATCATGCTGAGTGAAATAAGCCAGTCCCAAAGGGAAAAATATCATATGTTCTTCCTGATCAGTGACAACTAACTGAGCACTAAAGGGGAAACCTGTTGAAGTGAAATGGACACTATGAGAAACAATGAATTGATCAACCCTTGTCCTGACTGTTGATGTACAATGTAATACTTTATCCCTTTTAGTATTTTTTGTTTTGTTTTAGTACTATTGGTTGAACTCTTTAATTAACACACAATTATTCTTAGGTGTTTAAATTTAACTGAAAAGTGATCCCTGTTAAATATGAGTGGGAATAAGAGAGGGAGTAAATGTACAATTTGGGACATGCTCAATTGGACTTACCCCAAACGGTAGAGTTAGAAACGTGCCAGGGGATTCCAATTCAATCCCATCAAGATGGCATGTACCGACCAGAGCTGCAGCTCACTAGGCTAATCCTCTTCCTTGCGGCACTGGCACACCGGGTTCTAGTCCTGGTCAGGGCACCGGATTCTGTCCCAGTTGCCCCTCTTCCAGGCCAGCTCTCTGCTGTGGCCTGGGAGTGCAGTGGAGGATGGCCCAAGTTCTTGGGCCCTGCACCCCATGGGAGACCAGGATAAGTACCTGGCTCCTGCCATTGGATCAGTGTGGTGCGCCGGTCACAGCGCACTGGCCATGGCGTCCATGGGAGGGTGAACCAATGGCAAAGGAAGACCTTTCTGTCTGTCTCTCTCTCTCACTATCCACTCTGCCTGTCAAAAAAAAAAAAAAAAAAAAAAAAGATGGCATGTACCAATGCTATCTCACTAGTCCAAGTGATCAGAGTCAGTTCACAATTGATCACACTGATAGGTCTAAGAGTCAAAGGGATCACACAAACAAGACTAGTGTCTGCTAATACTAACTGAAAGAATTAAATGGAGAGAATGATCCAACATGGGAAGCGGGATACAGAGCAGACTCATAGAATGGCAGATGTCCTAAACAGAACTCTGGCCTCAGAATCAGCCCTTAAGGCATTCAGATCTGGCTGAAGAGCCCATGGCATTATTTTAGGCATGGAAAGCCAAGAAGCCAAGACACTGTGGCAAAAAAAAAAAAAAAAAAAAAATGATCTAAATGAAAGATCTCCGTGAGTGATATCCCAGTGGAAAGAACAGGTCATCAAAGAAGTAGGTACATTTCTCTGAAGGGAGGAGAGAACTTCCACTTTGACTATGGCCTTGTCTAAATAAGATCAGAGTTGGTGAACTCAAGAGGCTTCCATAGTCTTGGCAACTCATGAAAATAGCTTAGGGTGATTATTGATGCCATAAACAATAATGTCAATTGTGAAATCAACAACAGGAGTCACTATGCACTTACTCCCCATGTAGGATCTCTGTCCTTAATGTGTTGTACTATGTAAATTAATACTATATCTAGTAGTCAAACAGTATTTTACACTTTGTGTTTCTGTGCGGTTGCAAACTGTTGAAAGCTTTACTTAATACATGCTAAATTGATCTTCTGTATATAAAGATACTTGAAAATGAATCTTGATATGATGGGAGAAGGAGTGACAGATGGGAGGGTTGCAAGTGGGAGGGAAGTTATTGGGGGAGAAAAAGCCACTGTAATCCAAAAGCTGTACTTTGGAAATTTATATTTATTAAATAAAAATTAAAAAAATAAATTTAGTGAATATTGCTCACCTATATCAGTGTAAAATAGATCAAGGAAGTTTTCACTATATTCAAGTTGAATATGTGAGAAAAAAATTTAAATATATCTGAAGTATGAGGAGTTACAGTGTGAATTTCTGCAAGAGGAATATTTCTGTGAAAATCTCAGCCAAAATCCATCTCAGTAATTCTCAAGAGGCATTTCACATAGGATTAGCAAAGTGTCACCTGACAATTTCCTGCTGTCAAGAAACTGCTCATTGAGAAGGAGAGCATCCTCCTAGTGAGCTTATCTGAACATTTGTGTTCCCACTTTTTTCTAAAGTAATAAACAAAGGAAACAGTATTTATCTTTGCTATCACTATGGCTACTTCCTAAATGGCTATCACAATAGGAAAATTTTCTTTATAATACAAATGCTTTATGGAGAATAGAGTCTTAATATTTTTGCATTTATCTTTTTCTTAAACAAGTAGATATGCACAACAGTATGCTTCCCTTTTAACCATATTCACCAGAAAACTGTGCCTACGATGACATTTAACCATGTATGTCTTTTATCCTAGATTGTCATAATAATCATTTTGCAGCTCTTGTCTCTTGCATTGCTTTAATCCTATCACCTTATTTTATTCTGTTGGCTATATTTCAGTCTGTATGTTTATTGTAAGCTATAATGAACAAAAAATAGAATCCAGAGCTCAACAACTAATATTATTTATCCAATATTTAATGAGTATTCAATATATAGTTGAATGAATCAATACATGGATTAATAAAGGAATTAAACCACCTTCCTGGATGTCAAAATATAAAAGTAAAATAAATGTGAATTTCCAAATCCTGAAACATCAGAGCTGATGTCTTGGGAGTAAGTAACATTACAAAGGAAAGAATTGTGATAGAACATTTGGAAAGACATGTATTTGGAAGACAAGATGAAAGGAGACAGGGAGGGGTGGGCCACAGAGCAAGGAGCATTCACTATCACAAAAAAGACCAGAGAAAAGAGATTGTTAGTTTCTACCAACAGATCCAGAGGCTATAGAAAATTGAAGAGACTGAGGACTCCCAGAAAGCCAGAGCTGATGTTGAGCTGGGTCAGTGGCCTTCATGATGACTTTTTCATTAAAGCAGAAGCAGAAGGCACATTACAAGTAGATAGGGGATGGTTGAGGAGAAAGCAGAGAGAAAAATTGTGGTGCCATTTTTACAGGACAATCTAACGTGGTGTGGAGTACAGGGGATGAAGGAATCCTGGATGGAGTGAGAGGAGATATGGAAATTAATCTAGAAACCAGGGTGTCCTTGAGAGGGTAAGGGTGGATTGCTGAAGAAGATGAGACCTCTCCCAAAGGAGGTTTTTTTTCTTTTTTTCTGTTCCTTTTCATTTTTTTATTTAAGAATTTTTTATTTTTATTTAACATTTATCTACTTATTTTAAAGACAGAGTTACAGAGGGGTAGTAAGAGAAAGAGATCCTCCATCCACCGGCTCACTCCGAAAACAGCTGCAACTGCTGGGGCCAGACCTGGCTAAAGCAAGGAGCCTGGTGCCTTCTCTGGGTCTCCCATGTGGGTGCAGGGGCCCAAGCACTGGAGCCATCTTCTCAGATGCATTAGCAGGGAGCTGGATCTGAAGTGGGGCAACTGGTGCCCATATGGGATGCTGGTGTCAAAGGCAGTGGTTTTACTCCAGAAAGTTTTAATAAAATGGAGTGGGGGGTGGGAAATCATAGCTTTTGAAATAGAGGTGAGGAATGTTTGTATTGTTTATTTTAGATTCAAGGTTTTCATTTAAAAATGAGAAAAGTTTATTTCTGCAAATGTGAGGGACATGGACTCAGGATAAAAGGGAAAGAATGGGACAGTCCTTTATGGTAAACACAAAAAGGAAGTCAAACCACAGAAAAAGAAGTCAACAAGGATTTTTCAAGCTACAGTGAGAATCCAGCCAAATAAAAACCCAATCAGAATTTCTTTTTTCTTTCTAAGATTCCTGGATCAACTGGAACTATTAAGGGATAAAGATGACAGGGGGAACAAAGAATAAAAGCTGGACATGCTGGCATTATTCCTTCTAGACAGCTTTCTGGGGCAGGCATTTGTTCTAGCAGCTGAATTGCCAGGTGCATTACCCACACCCCACACTGAATCACCTGACTTCAGTTCCTGGCTCCTAACTTGGCTTCTTAGTAATGCAGACCCTAGGAGGCAGTAGTGATGGTTCAAGTTATTGGATTCCTGCCATGCAAGTGGGAAACCTAGATTGTGTTTCTGGCTACTGGTTTTGGCTTCAGTGGTTTTGGCTCCAGTCCAGCATCACTGGGTATTTGGAGAGTGAACCAGAGTATGAGTACTCTCTCTCCCTCCCTCCCTCTCTTAAATAAATATTTTTTTCAAAGAAAAGTTTTCTGTTCATAAAAGATAAGTTAAATCCTTACATTGAGAGGTTACGTGTTGAAGAAACCCCAAGTGTTACACAAAGTACCAAAGTGATCAAACAACAAACTGAACACTTGCTTTCTATGTAAATGTGTACAAATACTTGGATTTTCAGAACTTTTGCTATTTGACCATGAAATGGCAAAGATGCATTTTCTCCAATAAAAAACACGATAATGTCTATAATATATTTGACACATAATGGCTAATGAAAGTTGGTCATTTCCTAGATTAATTTATTGTTGAGTTTTATTTATTGTTTAGTTTTCACTCCCTGAGCCAACAAATAGTAGACACATATTAATACATATTAAATCTACCATTGTCTAATTCTTTTGCATTTTTGAGTCCAACAATATAATGGATAAAATAAATATGATATTTCAGCATTCTCTGTGGTTCAAATTTCAGCATTGTGTCTGTCTACTTGCTGTATGTAGTCTTGATTTCTTCCACAGACATTGCCTGAATTGTGTCATTCACTTTCTTCTCTAAATTGCTTTCTTTTCTTTGGAGTGATGGAGTGTGAGATTTTAATATCATAAATCATTGTCAGGCCTTACCTGTCACTGTCATTCTTACTTCTGGGCTTCACATCTTCATTTTGCCTGGAAGGCTGCCTGCAGCCAGGGCTTCCCCCTTCCCCTAGGAAAGATCCAGTATTTGCCCAAGAAGGGAGGCAACAGCAGCTAAGGGAGTCGGAGCGGAAAGACACAGAAGCTTACGCAGGTGCAAGTGTGTATTTTTATAAGGTCAGTTGTGTGAACACATTTAAAGTGTTAGGTTTAGTAGACTCCTAGGATGCGAGAGGAGGTAAGGCTGGCACCTTGGTCATTCCAGCTAGGGACAGACATATAGGGTGCATGAGAAATCCATCTCTGGTTCCCAGCCTTCATGATTGGAGCGCTTTTGGATCTGAGGAAGCCACAGATCCAGTCTGTGGGGGTTACCAGGTCTCACTCCCGCAGAGCCTGCAGTAAGCTTGCTTCATCTAGCCCACAGAACTCCTCATCCTCTGCATCTTCCTCATTGGTCAGTTCATAGAGTATGAACACGAAGTTGTTCCGGCCATTCCTGGAAACCACCAATTGATGAGTTTCCTCAATTCTTCTGGCCTCCACCATATGATCAGGAACCTAGATTTGTTATATATTTGAAACACAGAAACAGAGGGAGAGGAAGAGGCAGAGGGAGAGGAACTGAAACAGGAAGAAGGAGAGGGAGAAATTTTTGATCCACTGGTTCATTCCCCAAATATCCTCAACAGCCAAGGTGGGTCCAGGCTGAAGCCAGAAGCCCAGAACTGTTGGGTCTTCCATGTGGATGGCAGAGGACCAAGAACTTGGAACATAATCTACTGCTTCCCCACGCTCATTAGCAGGGAGCTGGATCGAAAGTGGAACAGCCATGATTCAGGATGTTGGCTGTGCCAGTGGCTTAACCTACTGCACCAAAATGCCAGCCCTTACACTTGTTCTTACCAAGCGCTGCAGGCTCCCTTTCACCCTCAGTTCCTCTAGCATTCTGAACTGATTCCTCAAAAGCTTCTGCTGTAACATTTTTGAAAAGTATGTACTCCTGAGTTTCCATCACCATCATACCGGTCTTTTTGTGCAGGCAGCAGGACGAGACAGCCAGCACAAAGAGGCCAGCTGCCTGTGCTATTTTTTTTTTTTTTTTTTGGCCAGGCAGAGTTAGTGCGAGAGAGAGACAGAGAGAGAGTTATAGACAGTGAGAGAGAGACAGAGAAAAAGGTCTTCCTTCCATTGGTTCACTCCCCTAATGGCCGGTACTTCCAGTGCCGCGCCGATCCGAAGCCAGGAGCCGGGTACTTCCTCCCGGTTTCCCATGCAGGTGCAGGGCCCAAGGACTTGGGCCATACTCCTCTGCCCTCCCAGGCCACAGCAGAGAGCTGGACTGGAAGAGGAGCAACCAGGACTAGAACCCAGCGCCCCAACCAGGACTAGAACAACTGCAGGCGTAGGATTAGCCAAGTAAGCCACAGCAGCTGCCGCTATCTGTCTATTTTCAACAACCATGTAAAGAATGGCTGGAAGCAACACTGTCAGGGCCATTGGAAACTCATCAAAACTTTAGTAGTCCAGGAAACCTGGAACTCACAAATATTTTTTATAGTCTAGATCCATGGAATAATTACTCTTTGACGACACATGGGAGTTTCTACTCTGTCACCTGCCTTGTTTAATTAAGATCAATATTGGTTATCATTTCTTACATCTCTTTCTTATTGCCTACTGATCTTTGAACTGAATAGTCTTTTCTTCATTAACCTAGCCAATATATGTTCTTGTCGGCTTCCAAACAGACCTCATTTAGTATTTCCCTTAAAATTTTAGTCCCTTCTAATATCATTGGGATTATTTTCAACCTCAGATAAAACAAATAAACAAATAAATAAGAATTTCCCATGTATCCTGGAAGATATAAAGATTTCTGGTGGTTCTATGGTCTTTTGTTTTTTAATTTTTGATTAATGCTACTGTGTGACCAGGTTTTTTTTTTTTTCCATCATATATAGGGTAAAATAAAATGAATCCTAAAAATACATATTTGATTATTAAAAAAATAGGATTCAAATTTGTTTCTTAATATTTTGGATTTATGATACTGTTTTAAAAAAACAAATTTGGCATTGTGGTGTAGATGCCAGCTTCCCATACGGGCACTGGTTCAAGACCTGGCTACTCTACTTCTGATCTAGCTCCTTGCTAATAACCCTGGGAAAGCTGCAGAAGATTCACCAAATTCTTGGGGCCCTGCATCCACATGGGTGATTTGGAAGAAGCTCCTGGTTGCTTTTGGCCTGGCCCAAACCTGGCCATTGCAGTCATCTGGGGAGTGAACCAGTAGATGGAAGATCTCTCTCTATCTCTCTCTTTCTCAGTAATTCTGCCTTTCAAATAAACAAAAAAACTTATTTATTCAATTTTTTGCAAAAATTTTTACTGAATCTGTATAAAATCAATTTTATTTTCAGTAGTACATTCTGTTAATGTTCCCTTGAATTTTAAACTTTTTGCATATATAGCACATTACTGAAATCATATCAATAATACCCACTAATACAGTCTCAAGCATTATAGATATATCTTGATTTAAATGCACTTTGAAGTAGGGTATTCAAATTCATTTTTCCCAAATACTATCTCTTTAAGTAATAATTTCATGCATCTATATGTAGGAGAACTTGCTCCAGAGATATACGCTTTCTATTAGAAAGTATTAACTGTTTGATACCATCTTAAATGAAGATGAGGCATCTGTGTGCTGCGGGGGGTACTTTTATTCTTCACTACTTCAATGTATATTCATATCAACATTGAATTTTGTAGTCTCTTCTTTCACCACACATCTGGATCATGTCCACTTCCTTTTTTTTTTTTAACTTTTATTTAATGAATATACGTTTCCAAAGTACGAATAGTGGATTACTATGGCTTCCCCCCCATACCGTCCCTCCCACCCACAACCCTCCCCTTTCCCACTCCCTCTCCCCTTCCATTCACATCAAGATTCATTTTCGATTATCTTAATATACAGAAGATCAGCTTAGTATACATTAAGTAAGGATTTCAACAGTTTGCTCCCACACAGAAACATAAAGTGAAAAATAATAGATGATTTTTTTTAATGATGATGAAATCAGATCAGACCTATTGTCATGTTTAATCCCAGTGAGAGTCAAGTTGGGAGTTGATAGTTTCTTTTCTTTTCTTTTCTTTTTTTTTTTTTTTTTTTTTTTTTTTACAGAGGATCAGTTTAGTATGCATTAAGTAAAGATTTCAACAGTTTGCACCCCCATAGAAACACAAAGTGAAATATATTATTTGAGTACTCGTTATAGCATTAAATCTCAATGCACAGCACATTAAGGACAGAGATCCTACATGAGGAGTAAGTGCACAGTGACTCCTGTTGTTGACTTTACCAATTGACACTCCTGTCTATGGCATCAGTAATCTCCCTATGCTCCAGTCATGAGTTTCCAAGGCTATGGAAGATAAGAGTTCTCCGACTCTTATCTTGTTTAGACAAGGTCATAGTCAAAGTGGAGGTTCTCTCCTCCCTTCAGAGAAAGGTACCTCCTTCTTTGAAGACCTGTTCTTTCCACTGAGATCTCACTCACAGAGATCTTTTACCAGAGTGTCTTGGCTTTCCATGCCTGAAATACTCTCATGGGCTTTTCAGCCAGATCTGAATGCCTTTAGGGCTGATTCTGAGGCCAGAGTGCTATTTAGGGCATCTGCCATTCTATGAGTCTGCTGAGTATCTCACTTCCCATGTTGGATCACTCTCCCCTTTATTTATTCTATCGGTTAGTGTTAGCAGGTACTAGACTTGCTTATGTGCTCCCTTTGACTCTCAGTCCTTTCATTATGATCAATTGCGAACTGAAATTGATCACTTGGACTAGTGAGATGGCATTAGTACATGCCACCTTGATGGGATTAAATTGGAGTCCCCTGGTATGTTTCTAACTCTACCATTTGGGGCAAGTCAGCTTGAGCATGTCCCAAATTATATATCTCTTCCCTCTCTTATTCCTACTCTTATGTTTAACAGGGATCACATTTCAGTTAAATTTCAACACTTAAGAATAACTGTGTATTAATTACAGAATTAAACCAGTCATATTAAGTAGAACAGACAAAAAAACTACTAAGAGGGATAATGTATTAAGTTGTTCATTAACAGTCAGGGCTATGCTGATCAAGTCACCGTTTCCCATAGTGTCCCTTTCACTTCAACAGGTTTCCTTTTTGGTGTTCAGTCAGTTGTCACCGATCAGGGAGAACATATGGTATTTGTCCCTTTGGGACTGGCTTATTTCACTCAGCATGATGTGTTCCAGATTCCTCCATTTTGTTGCAAATGACTGGATTTCGTTGTTTCTTACTGCGGTATAGTATTCTAAAGAGTACATATCCCATAATTTCTTTATCCAGTCTACCATTGATGGGCATTTAGGTTGGTTCCAGGTCTTAGCTATTGTGAATTGTGCTGCAATAAACATTAGGGTGCAGACCGCTTTTTTGTTTGCCAATTTAAATTCCTTTGGGTAAATTCCAAGGAGTGGGATGGCTGGGTCGAACGGTAGGGTTATCTTCAGGTTTCTGAGGAATCTCCAGACTGACTTCCATAGTGGCTTGACCAGTTTGCATTCCCACCAACAGTGGGTTAGTGTCCCTTTTTCCCCACATCCTCGCCAGCATCTGTTGTTGGTAGATTTCTGAATGTGAGCCATTCTCACCCGGGTGAGGTGGAACCTCATTGTGGTTTTGATTTGCATTTCTCTGATTGCTAATGACCTTGAACATTTTTTCATGTGCCTGTTGGCCATTTGGATTTCCTCTTTTGAAAAATGTCTATTGAGGTCCTTGGCCCATCTCTTTAGTGGGTTGTTTGTTTTGCTGTTGTGGAGTTTCTTGATCTCTTTGTAGATTCTGGTTATTAACCCTTTATCTGTTGCATAGTTTGCAAATATTTTTTCCCATTCTGACGGTTGTCTCTTCACTCTCCTGACTGTTTCTTTTGCAGTACAGAAACTTCTCAATTTGATGCAATCCCAATAGTTAATTTTGGCTTTGACTGCCTGTGCCTCCCGGGTCTTTTCCAGAAATTCTTTGCCTGTGCCAGTATCTTGAAGGGTTTCTCCAATGTTCTCTAGTAACTTGATGGTGTCAGGTCGTAGATTTAGGTCTTTAATCCATGTTGAGTGGATTTTTGTGTAAGGTGTAAGGTAGGGGTCTTGCTTCATGCTTCTGCACGTGGAAATCCAATTTTCCCAGCACCATTTATTGAATAGACTGTCCTTGCTCCAGGAATTAGTTTTAGATCCTTGATCAAATATAAGTTGGCTGTAGATGTTTGGGTTGATTTCTGGTATTTCAATTCTGTTCCATTGGTCTATCCTTCTGTTTCTGTACCAGTACCATGCTGTTTTGATTACAACTGCCCTGTAGTATGTCCTGAAATCTGGTATTGTGATGCCTCCGGCTTTGTTTTTGTTGTACAAGATTGCTTTAGCTATTCGAGGTCTCTTGTGCCTCCATATAAATTTCAGCACCAATTTTTCCAGATCTGAGAAGAAGGTCTTCGGTATCTTGATTGGTATTGCATTGAATCTATAAATTGCTTTTGGGAGAATGGACATTTTGATGATATTGATTCTTCCAATCCATGAGCATGGAAGATTTTTCCATTTCTTGGTATCCTCTTCTATTTCTTTCTTTAAGATTTTGTAATTTTCATCGTAGAGATCTTTAACGTCCTTGGTTAAGTTTATTCCAAGGTATTTGATTGTTTTTGTAGCTATTGTGAATGGGATTGATCTTAGAATTTCTTCCTCAGCCATGGCATTGTCTGTGTATACAAAGGCTGTTGATTTTTGTGCATTGATTTTATACCCTGCTACTTTGCCAAACTCTTCTATGAGTTCCAATAGTCTCTTGGTAGAGTTCTTTGGGTCCCCTAAATAAAGAATCATGTCATCTGCAAAGAGGGATAGTTTGAGTTCTTCCTTCCCAATTTGTATCCTTTAATTTCTTTTTCTTGCCTAATAGCTCTGGCTAGAACCTCCAGAACTATATTGAATAGCAGTGGTGAGAGTGGACATCCCTGTCTGGTCCCAGATCTCAGTGGAAATGCTTCCAACTTTTCCCCATTCAATAGGATGTTGGCTGTGGGTTTTTCATAGATTGCTTTGATTGTATTGAGGAATGTTCCTTCCAAACCCAGTTTGCTTAGAGTTTTCATCATGAACGGGTGTTGTATTTTATCAAATGCTTTCTCGGCATCTATTGAGAGAATCATATGGTTTTTCTTCTGCAGTCTGTTAATGTGGTGTATCACATTGATTGTCTTGCGCACATTAAACCATCCCTGCATACCAGGGATAAATCCCACTTGGTCTGGGTGGATGATCTTTCTGATGCGTTGTTGCATTCTATTGGCGAGAATTTTATTGAGGATTTTTGCATCTATGTTCATCAGGGATATTGGTCTGTAATTCTCTTTCAGTGCTGCATCTTTTCCCGGCTTAGGAATTAAGGTGATGCTGGCTTCATAGAACGAATTTGGGAGGATTCCCTCTTCTTCAATTGTTCTGAATAGTTTGAGAAGAATTGGAGTTACTTCTTCTTTAAATGTCTGGTAGAATTCAGCAGTGAATCCATCTGGTCCTGGGCTTTTCTTTGTTGGGAGGGACTTTATTACTGTTTCAATTTCTGTCTCAGTTATGGGTCTGTTTAGGTTTTCGATGTCTTCCTGGTTCAATTTAGGTAGGTTGCATGTGTCCAGGAATCTATCCATTTCTGATAGGTTTCCCTGTTTGCTGGCATACAAGTCCTTGTAGTAATTTCTGATGATTCTTTTTATTTCTGTGGTGTCTGTTGTTACGTTTCCTTTTTCATCTCTGATTTTATTGATTTGGGTCTTTTCTCTTCTTTTTTTAGTTAGTTGGGCCAATGGGGTGTCAATTTTGTTTATTTTTTCAAAAAACCAGCTCCTCGTTTGGCTGATTTTTTGTAATGTTTTTCTTGATTCAATCCTGTTGATTTCTTCTCTGATTTTAATTATTTCTCTTCTCCTACTAGATTTGGGTCTGGTTTGTGGCAGTTTTCTAGATCCATGAGATGCATTGACAGCTCATTTATTTGGTGCCTTTCCAATTTCTTGATGTAGGCACCTATTGATATAAACTTTCCTCTTAACACTGCTTTTGCTGCGTCCCATAAGTTTTGGTATGTTGTGCTGTTATCCTCATTTACTTCCAGAAAGTTTTTGATTTCTCTTTTGATTTCTTCTATGACCCATTGTTCATTCAGGAGCATGTTGTTCAATCTCCATGTGTTTGCGTATGCTCTAGGGATTCCTGAGTTGTTCATTTCCAACTTCATTCCTTTATGGTCTGAGAAGCTGCATGGTATGATTCTAATTCTTTTGAATTTGCTGAGACTTGCTTTATGGCCTAGTATGTGGTCAATCCTAGAGAAGGTTCCATGTACTGCTGAGAAGAATGTATAATCTTTAGCTGTAGGATTGAAAGTTCTGTATATATCTGTTAGATCCATTTGGGCTATAGTGTCGTTTAAATCTACTGTATCCTTGTTGATCTTCTGTCCTATTGATCTGTCTATTTCTGAGAATGGAGTATTGAAGTCCCCCAGTACTATTGTATTGGGGTCTAAGTCTCCCTTTAAGTCCGTTAACAAATCTTTTAGATAAACCGGTGCCCTGTAGTTAGGTGCATATACATTGATAATTGTTATATCTTCCTGTTGAATTGATCCCTTAATCATTATGTAGTGTCCCTCTTTGTCTCTCTTAACAGTTTTTGTGGTAAAGTTTATGGTGTCTGATATTAAGATGGCTACGCCTGCTCTTTTTTCATTTCTGTTGGCATGGTATATCTTTTTCCAGCCTTTCACTTTCAGTCTGTATGGATCTTTGTTGGAAAGATGTGTTTCTTGTAAGCAGCAAATAGATGGGTTTTGTTTTTTAACCCAATCAGCCAAACGGTGTCTTTTAACTGGACAGTTCAGGCCATTCACGTTCAATGTGACTAATGATAAGTGGTAACTTTGCCCTGCCATTTGCCAAAGATAAGTTCTAATATATGCTTTGAATTCCCTGTGATCTTTTGCTGTGAGCTTTCCTTCCTTGGTTTCCTTCCTTTACCTTCTTTCATATTGATGACCGTGTTTCTGTGTTTCTGTGTGTAACACATCTTTAAGCATCTTTTGCAGGGCTGGACGAGTGGCAACAAATTCTTTCAATTTCTGTTTGTTATGAAAAGTCTTTATTTCACCTTCATTCACAAATGATAGCTTTGCAGGATATAATATTCTGGGCTGGCAGTTGTTCTCTCTTAGTACCTGGGCTATATCTCGCCATTCCCTCCTAGCTTGTAGAGTTTCTGATGAGAAGTCAGCTGTGAGTCTGATTGGAGATCCTCTGAGAGTAATCTGACGTTTCTCTCTTGCACATTTTAGGATCTTTTCTTTATGTTTCACTGTGGAGAGTTTAATTACAACGTGTCGTGGTGAGGGTCTCTTTTGGTCATGTTTATTAGGGGTTCTGTGAGCTTCCTGTACTAGGATTTCTCTGTCCTTCTCCAAACCTGGGAAATTTTCTGCTAATATCTCACTAAAAAGGCCTTCTAATCCTTTCTCCCTCTCCATGCCTTCAGGAACTCCTAGAACCCGAATGTTGGTTTTTTTAATAGTATCCTGAAGATTCCTGACAATATGTTTTAGATTTCTAATTTCCTCTTCTTTTCTTTGGTCTGACTGTATCCTTTCCTGTTCTCTGTCTTCTAAGTCCGATATTCTCTCTTCTGCTTCTCCCATTCTGTTTGTAAGGCTCTCTATTGTGTTTTTCATTTGATCTATTGAATTCTTCACTTCAGTCACTATCCCAGTTTCCTGTTGTACTAGTTGTTTCGTTTCATTTTGATTCCTCCTTAATATTTCATTTTCACGAGAGAGATTTTCTATCTTGTCCATTAAGGATTTCTGTAGTTCAAGAATTTGTTTTTGAGAACTTCTTAATGTTCTTATCAATTTTTTGAGATCTGCTTCTTGCATTTCTTCTATGTCATCATCCTCATAATCTTGAATTGGGGTGTCTTTTTCATTTGAGGGCTTCATGGTGACTTCCTTGTTTTTATTACCTTGGTTTTTGCATTTGTTATTTGTCATATTGGAGATATTTGGTTTCTTCACTGTGGTGCTTTTTCTTGTTATACTATGACTCTAGATTAAGTGGACTATCTGTTTTTGATGGAGCCTTAGGGCTTGATATGGGTGTGGCCTGAGAGCTCTGTTTGGTGTGCCAAAGGTGACACTCCCAGGTTAGGCGTGGTAAACCTCTCTCTCTCTCTCTCTCTCTCTCTTTTTTTGATTCAACAGGGAAGTTATTCTGCACAGCTGAACAAAGTTGGAGGTAGTTAGCAGGCAAATGATATACCCACAGGAGCCAGAGATCAGAAGCTCTTTCCCAAGGACCACACAGGGAATCTGTTCGGCCCTTAGAGTGGGCTCAAATTCTCCTTCAGTCTCCCACTGGGTTGCCAAAGTTACGGAATTGTAGCGTCTCTGGAGAGTGCTCACGTGAATTCCGTGAGTTCTCTCCCCCACCGTCTCTTTTTTCACAGTCTCAGTTCAGTAGCACCATAAATTTACTAAGTCCTAATCTCCTGTTAATTCGCCCCACCCAGAGTCAGGTTTTACTGCTAGGCTCAGGGCCGGTGCAGACCTGAGGTCGCTCTGCTTATGACGTATGTCCAAGATGGCGCCTGCTCTTTGTCTTGCTCGCCCTTGAGAGGTGAGCGGAGAGAGAGAAACCCGTGTCCGTACCAGTCACCTTTTTTTTTTTCCCTCTCTCTCTCTTCCAGTTAGCTTGGTGAAGTCCCCCCCGCCCCGGGGGTCGTTCCCTCTAGTCTCCTCTCTCCGCTTGCCTGCCGGTGTCTCGGGTTATTGAGGTTCGGCTCACCTCGCGTTCCAGCGCTGGTGTGTTGAGTCTGCCGCTGATGTCCCGAACTGTGGGCTCCCACGCTCTCCACGCAGGTCTGCTCCCCTTCCAGCGCCGATGTGTGGACTCGGAGCCCTGGACGTCCCAAGTCTCCCCGCTGTTGCACTCCCCTTCGAGCACTTGCGCGCAGACCCTGCAGCTTGCGCAGCTCAGTCCCGCGGCTCGGCTTCCGCGACTCAGTCCCGCGGCTCGGTCCTGCGGCTAGGCTTTCGCGCGCGGTGGGCGACCTTGTTCTCCCAGTAGGTCCTCCGATTCACGCCCACTGGATCCAGAAGAGTTTTGTCTGCAATATTTTCCTGGTTCTTTTTTCTGAGGCTACCGTAACTCCCCTTTTATTAAACTAAATTTTCCCGGACTATCGGTGCACGCCCTCACTATTCCGCCATCTTGGCTCCGCCCATGTCCACTTCTTACCATCCTGGCCTATGCTCCCATTTTCTCCCAGATATATATATATATATATATATATATATCTGGGAGAAATAAATAAAAAATAAATAAATAAATAAAATCTAAAAAACCCTTTTTTTAGATTTTATTTATTTATTTGAGAGGTAGAGTAACATACAGTGAGAGGGAGAAACAGAGAGAAAGGTCTTCCTTCCATTGGTTCACTTCCCAGATGGCCGCAATGGCAGGAGCTACATGATCTGAAGCCAGGAGCCAGGTGCTTCTTCCTGGTCTCCTATGCATGTGCAGGAGCCCAAGCATTTGGGCCATCTTCTACTGCTTTCCCAGGCCATAGCAGAGAGCTAGATTGGAAGTGGAGTAGCCAGGACTAGAACCGGCACCCATATGGGATGCTGGCGCCACAGGTGGAGGATTAACCTACTGTGCCACTGTGCTTACCCCTCTCCCAGATATAGCTCCTAGCTGCTCTGAGCATCTTCCCCTGCCTCTCTTCTGTAGGGTAGGCTTAGGATCATGTCCCAAATATTTAGCAAGATGCTAGCTTAATCCTTATTTCCCTACTATTAGCTGTAGTTAATAGGAATCATTCTGTTGTCTCTAGAAAGAACAACTTTGTTTGGCTTTTCCGATGTTTCTGCAGTGCCATAAACAATCTCTAATGCCTGATACATAGACTTCGTGTACTCAAATAGTTTATGTTAAGTGGTCAATTTTAGGCACATGTGTTAATCTTTAATTCTAAGATAGTCCATTGATTTTTCAGATTATTTATCCTGCAAAATACCAGGTCTGTGGCTTTGTGAATTTCTTTATTGGCTTCCTGCATGTAAGATTTTTCTGAGTTTATAAATAAACCCTAAAAGTAGTTAAACAATGTGCTGAACCACACAGGGTATATGTAACAACAGTTTAATGAAACTATTGGAAAGTAAGCACTAAATACATGCACTGTGTTGTTCATGCCAAAATGTGGCTTAGCAGGATGCATTAGGCTCTATATGTGAACTGATCATGTGACTATTACCTTATCTGTACTTCTGCCTTTTGGTGACACAAGGCTGGAGTCACCAGTTGCGGTTCTAGAATCCCAAGAGCCAAGGAAATATAGTGTGTTCATAATATTACACATCAAGTAGGTAAGTATTTTGTACTTTCTCACACTTATTTCCTTTTATATTTGTTTGATAGCATTATAGGTCAGATTGGGTACCTTGCAGGAAAGGAAACTAAAGCACAAACTATGGGTGGAAGGCTGAGCCTCTTGCCCATCGCCATGTGCCAATTCCACTCAATGTCCAAATTTATACACAGCATTGGGCAAAATAAAATCCTTGCTTTTACTTTTTGACAATTTCTCAGCAGCATATCTTGGGATGTCACCTCTCCTTAACAAAATAATCCTTTCATACTCATATTATATTCACACAGAGAAGAGTTCTATAAATACATCTTTCTCCAGCAGGGGACAGTAATTGTTGTGATTTTATAGGTTGGTTCCTGGGCAAGGGCCCTACTGGATGACCTCCTAATTCTGGCCTTGTCAAGATCTTACAGCTATACCTGCTCTTATTTAGGAAAGGGAAAGATTATTCTTGCTTAAAATGATATTTCTAAGCTGTAATCAATTAAATTCAATCTTTGAACTTTAAAACTCAATAAGCCCTTGAAAATAATGGCAACTTTTATTCTTATCATGGGCAGGCCTCCAGCTGCTAAGAAGAAAAGATAGAAGCTGTGTTTTCGCTCAAATATAAATCAACATTTAATTTGAAAGAAAATTGTTTAGCTAAGGATTGGTTAAATAATAAATGAATCAATCAGATTCTCCTGTGGCTTCATTTCTTTGTTTGTTGGCCTTTAATTTACTTTCTGAAGTAGATTCTCTGTGACCTCTGGAGTAGCTGCTGAGTAGTGTTATTTGTTCATGGGGGCCCTGCCTGGGCATCTGGGGAGTTTTCCTTGTGGAGAGGTCAGTGCTGACAGGAGCACATGACAAAGGTAGCAATGGTAGCTGGATACTTAGTGAGTTTCTTGATACCACAAGAGTGGGTAAGGACTATGGGACACCCAAAGTCATAGTCCATATAAAAATTCAGTAACCTCAGTAAGTGAAATTATTTTTTCCCAGAATAAACCATTATGTCCAACAAGTAGAACTGGGTAGTGAGAAAGCTGGAATAGACTTCAGATTCAAAATGGTATGTTTAGGTCTACTTATCCTTTATTATAATGAGTAGAGACTGCAGTCTATAAAAATCTATTTTAGCTCTTCATTTCTTAAATGAATGGGGAGAAAGAGGAAATAGTGAAGGGATACTTCAGTGCCTGGTGTTTTACTGCTATGTAGTAGTATACAGTATTGATTAGGACTCAGATGGAGTCTGAGGATTCTACATTAGCCCCAAATCACTCCAGGGTTCCTGGGAAAAAAGCTGAATGCCACTTCTCTGGCACATTTAAGTACTTTCCATTGTAAAATGTTACTACTTTTTTCACATAGAACCTAGAAGTCAGCTACCAGATTCTTAAGTTCTCCAGTCAACTAGAGCTGCCATATACTTCAAAAGCTTAGCGAATTTGTACCCATTTTCTTCTCATTGTATGGTAGGAAATCGGCACCTTACCCAATATTTGGGAGTACTTTAAAGTTCTAAGCTTTTGCTTCCACCGACTTCTATACTTCCACTTTAAATCTTGCCACCATTCCCATTTCTGTGCTTAATTAATCCACTGTGAAGAACTCCAGTTCTAACATCTTAGAATGCTATAAAGGTAACACAGTAATGTTTTACTACTTCCTTTCATTTTGTGGTTACCTTCAGAGGGTTGAATTTTCTCCACATGGTTGATGTTTTTACACTTCTTGGAATGCTTTGTGATTTTTTTTAATTCAGTTTCCAGACATAATGATTTTACTCTTTTTGTGTCTAGATAATTTCCATTTGTACAAATATTCTTGAACTTTTTTCTGCATTAATTTTTCTGATTAATTAGAAACAGTTTGATCTTTCATTTTAATATAAATTGTAAAAATAGATAAGCAATGATTTTAATCACATGTGGTCAAAAAATAGAAAAGATACAAAATGGATTTTTTAAAATCTTTTTTAAGGTTTGTTACACTAGATGAGAACTAAAATTAATATTTTTGCAATAATGAGGCAGGGTATTTTTAGTGCTCTAGCTGATGCTCCACATATTAGAATTTGTCTGGTTGCTGTGTAAGGACACTACTTTGGCTCTATGTAGTCTCTGAATACTGCTCCCTTTAATCATTCCATGTGATTCTTTTCCTGAACTGCCATTCATGTGTTGATCAATAGTCTTCTGAATTCTTCAGGGCTCCTCTGCAGGTTTCTGGAATTTTCTTTCTCTGCTAGTCTCATCTCTTGGATTTGCCATTATATCTCTTCAACATCTTAAGGAGACCCCTGGACTCTGCTTGAATTTCTTCTCCCTTCCTACCCACTTTCCAGGCTACAGCTACAACATTTTAAGTCTCATTTTATCTGCTTTCTTACTCTATGGGATCACTTTCCTTTGTTATCTGATGTCCAATGTCTTGTGTTCATTGCTTCACATTTTTGCAATCATTAGCTTTTTCAGGAAAGTGGATAAATCTCATTCCTGTTATTCCTTCTTGACCAGAAGTCTTCCAATGCTATATTTTGAAATTAATCTTATCACCCAACCACTGATTCATGCAAGGACATCTTCTCTAGATATGGGAAACCCAGCTCAGTTGTTACCTATTTTGCTTAACTTTCTATAATCCTTTTATTCCTGATTTCATGTCTGGGAAAATTTATTGTTCTCTAGATTTGAACATTTGTATGCTTAGGATTTGTAACATACTTGTGTATTATTTTTTAAGTACATGTAGACATCATATTGTTTTTGCTAACTAAAATATAAATTGTTTTATAAAATTAGAAAATCAATTATTTTAATCACAGCTGGTCAAACAATAGAGAAGATACAAAGTGGATTTTAGTAAAAGAGCAGCTCAAATGTATGCATTTATTTGCAGCATCTCTTGAACCTATGATAAAAAAAAACAGGAAAGGATGTTTAAAAGACATTGACACAGTAAATATACTGTGGATACTTTCAGAGAGATAGACACATAGATTATTGAAAGAAAATAGAGAATGCAAGTAATAGATACACAGAAATATATACAGTTAATTTTGATCAAGGGATAAAAATAATTCAATAGAACAGAGATAGTCTTTTTAGCGAATATCTTTGGAACAACTGGACATCCATGAAAAATAATATTCTTGACCCAGTATTCACACTTAATACAAAATTGAACTCAAAATGGATGATATACTTTAGAGTAAAACATGAAGCTGTAAAACTTGTAGCAACGAACAGGATTTCAAATTCTAGGATGAACTTAGAGTTATGAAACTTGACACCAAAGCATGATCCATGAAAGTCAAGTTTGATAAATTGGACCTCATCAAAACTAAAGACTTTTATTCTGCAAAGGACTCCAGTAAAAGGATAAGAAGATGAATTACAGGGGCCAGTGTTGTGGTGCAGTGGGTTAAAGCCCCAGCCTGCAGCGCTGGCATCCCATATGGGTGCCAGTTCTAGTCCCAGCTGCTCCTCTTCCAATTCAGCTCTCTACTAATGGCCCGGGAAAGCAGTGGAATATGGTCCAAGTCCTTGGGCCCTTGCACACACATGGGAGACCAGGAAGAAGCACCTGGCTCCTGGCTTCAGATTGGCACAGCTCTGGCTGTTGTAGTCATTTAGGGAGTGAACCAGCAGAATGGAAGATCTCTCTCTCTCTCTTTGACTCTACCTCTCTCTGTAACTCTGTCTTTCAAATAAATAAAATAATTCTTTAAAATGAATAAATAAAAAAGAATATGAATTAAAGACTGCGAAATAAATTATAAATCTCATACTGCAAGACAAAATGAAATCTCAATATCCAACATGAAAATAACAAGCAATCCATTTATAAAATGAGTGAAAGACATGTGGGGACATTTCACCAAGAAAATATGTAGATGAGGGTCCCGCGCTATGGTTTAGCGGGTAAAGTCTCTGCCTGAAGTGCCAGCATCCCATATGGCCACCAGTTCGAATTCCGGCTGCTCCACATCCAATCCAGTTCTCTCCTATGGCCTGGGAAATCAGTAGAAGATAGCTCAAGTCCTTGGGCCCCTGCACCCACGTGGGAGACTCAGAAGAAGCTCAAGGCTCCTGGCTTCAGATCAGCGCAGCTCCGGCCTTTGCAGCCATCTAGAGTGAACCAGTGAATGGAAGACCTCTCTCTCTCTCTCTCTGCCTCTGCCTCTCTGTAACTGGGACTTTCAAATAAATAAATAAATAAATCTTTAAAAAATACATAGATGATAAGAAAGTTTGAGCCGGCGCCGCGGCTCAACAGGCTAATCCTCCGCCTAGTGGCGCTGGCACACCAGGTTCTAGTCCCGGTCGGGGCGCCGGATTCTGTCCCGGTTGCCCCTCTTCCAGGCCAGCTCTCTGCTGTGGCCAGGGAGTGCAGTGGAGGATGGCCCAAGCGCTTGGGCCCTGCACCCCATGGGAGACCAGGAGAGGCACCTGGCTCCTGTCATCAGACCAGCGCGGTGCACTGGCCGCAGCGTGCCAACCGCGGTGGCCATTGGAGGGTGAACCAACGGCAAAAGAAGACCTTTCTCTCTGTCTCTCTCTCTTACTGTCCACTCTGCCTGTCAAAAAAAAAAAAGTTTGATATAATTGGCAGTTAAAGAAACATAAGTTAAAAGTTGATGAACTATCACTATATACCTGTCACAATGGTAAAATAATGGTGACAATAGCAAATGCTGCTGAAGATGCAGAGAAAGCTGCTCATGAGCCTGTAAAGAAGGGTGGCCACTTCGTAAAACAGTTTGACAGTTTCCTTCAGAGCTGAAAATGGATTTACCATATGACCCAGCAGTTGCACTCTTGGGTATTTATCCTAGAAAAAATGACTTACTTTCACACATGAATTTGTACACAAGTATGCACAGCAGCTGTGTTGGTAATTGCTAAAATCTGCCAACTACTCAAATGTCCTGGAACTGGATGAATGATTAAACATGCTTTCTTAATGCCATACCATGGAATATAACTCAGCAATAAACAGGGATAAGCTATTAACTTCCAGGAAATTATGTTATGTGCAGAACAAATGAATTTCAAAAGGATATTCATTGCATTACTTCATTTTTTAGTATTCATAATTATGAAGTTGTATAGCAAATACTGTCAGATTTAAGAACTGGGAGGGAGGAGGGATGAGTGTGGTTATTAAGAGATAATAAAAGAGTCTCATGGTGGTATGGTTCTATAATCTGATCATTGTGGTGATTGTTATATAAGCTTCTATATGTGATGAAATTTCATATATACACACACAAATAAGTGCATGTATAACTGATAAAATCTGAATAAGCTGTGTGGATTGAACCAATGTCAGTTTCATGGCCTTGATATTGTACTATAATTGTTATTAGATATTAAAATTGGGACTGACTTGAGGAATCAGGCAAGACTTTCTTGGGTATTTCTTTGCAATTTTTTGTTAATCTATAATTCTTCAAAACTTAAAAAAGGCATTGATGAGCATTTGACACTGTGGTAAACATGTCACTAGTGATATCCACCTCCTGGATTGGAGTGTCTGGGTTCCAGTTTGAGTTTTGCTTCAGATTCCAGCTTCCTGATACAGCACACGCAGAGAGGCAACAGACGAAAAACATGGTAACGAGATTTTGAAATTATCTCTGAATGTGTAGTACTTAGGGGGAATTCCCCCTCCCACGTTATCTGCTTCTCCACAGTCAGGAGCCCTCATAGGACTTATGAGATCAGTGATCTCACTCCACTTAGGAAGCCAGAACCCTGGGTGAACTATTACTGTTTGACATTCTCTGTTCTACCATGTCCACTATTTCTCCTGCATCGCATTCTGTTTTCTAAAAATCTATTGTAATGGTTTTTCTGATGATACATTCTCTATTTTAGTATTGTCCTCATTAGTTAGTTTTCTTTTTTTTTTTTTTTAATATTTTAAGCCATTGCTGTGGTAGCTGGGAGGAAGAAAATCACCTGGAGTCAGTCCTTCACATTTAACCCAATGTCAGCAGATGCATTTTTAAATATTACTAGATGTCTGTTGGTTTCTTATCATTCTGCGTTTCCTTCATGGTGCCCGCTAAATGAACATTGACATAAAATGAACATGATGTGCATATCTCAGGGAAGAATCCTCATGCTGAATAATGATGAAGTCCCTGCTCAGATCGAGTTTTGAGTGAGGTGTCAACCAGAGGGTAATCCAAATATTTTTGGTAAATCCTAGATTGTAGAAGTGTTAAACAATACAATTACGAGACTCTCATCATTTCAGAGGCATTTACTATAGTTTTCATCACAATGCACATTATCAAGCCCTTGTTGGCATATAAAATAAATCAGAATGTCATTCTAGAGCCCATACTTCAAACAAAATGCCGTCTTAATTGGCACAGAAAGTAAATGACAGTGTATTCAATTGTAGAAGTTTCTTCATAATAAGAATTTAATTTATTACTTTTTTCCCTTAGGGCAGAAGAAGCAAACATGAAACTAAATTGCATAACACATAAATGGAGGGAATTTTTTAAGCACGAAAGAATAGATTTAGACTCCTTAATTTAATGTAGCATAAAAAGCAAAGCTAACAAAATGCAGGAAATTATTTTCATCAGCAGTGAACTTGTTAGTTCTCCATCTTCATAGTTTCGTAAGAAATATAGGTCATTGGGTGCTTTGCTTATTATAGAAAAATAAGATATTAATCTTCATGTTTTCCATGCTTCCTTCCAGAATGATATTCCTGAGAAGAAATTTAACATATATGATTCACTGTTTACATAAAAATTAATAGGGTAGTAGAAATGTTATTTGTTCCTATATTTATGACCAAAGAGAAAAACTTATTTGAAAACTGTATTATAAACCTGCTTAGAAGGAATTAAATTCTGGTGAATCTTATTTATTGTCTTTTTAAAAACCAATAAAATAGTTAAGGCAATGCTTACTTAATTAATAAGACCCACAGAAAGAGAGAGGATAAAAGAAAGGAATAAATGAAACCATGTACAAATGAACATGTGATTTTTTTTTTTATTTTATTTTTTTTTTTTGACAGGCAGAGTGGACAGTGAGAGAGAGAGACAGAGAGAAAGGTCTTCCTTTTGCCGTTGGTTCACCCTCCAATGGCCGCCGCGGCTGGCGCGCTACGGCTGGCGCACCGCGCTGATCCGATGGCAGGAGCCAGGTACTTCTCCTGGTCTCCCATGGGGTGCAGGGCCCAAGGACTTGGGCCATCCTCCACTGCACTCTTTGGCCACAGCAGAGAGCTGGCCTGGAAGAGGGGCAACCGGGACAGAATCCGGCGCCCCAACCGGGACTAGAACCCAGTGTGCCGGCGCCGCAAGGTGGAGGATTAGCCTAGTGAGCCACGGCGCCGGCCACCATGTACAAATGATAGCAAAAAATGTTTTAAATGACAAGTAGAGGGAAAAAATACCTAATGGTCATTAAGTGATCAGAAGCTGAGATTCTAGCAAGTGGAGCAGGGCCACAGAAGAAAGCCTATTGCTTAGTCCGTAGAAATTTAAGGGCTTTCATTATTTGCTCCTACTCCAGAAAACTCTGGCTATCACCATCATATGTCCTTCTCCCTTACTGGGAAAAAGTGGCCTTATCATACCAAGAACCAATGATTTTAGGAAACCTAGATTCCTCACCTAATGAGGATCTGCCATGTAGGGATAAGGAGAAGTTTTCTGAGAAGTTTCTGGGAAAGGATTTCTCTCTTTGATAAGAAAAAAAGTTCTTTTCTGTGCCATATGATCCCTTACTTCCTGCATTTAAAATGGGATCAAGAATAACATGATTGTAGCTACTGCAGCCATGTTGATCCCATCAAGGGAAGGCCAAAAGAATTGTTGTTAGTAAAGTAAATTCTTAATTATTAAAGTAGTTCAAAAATTTGTGGAAAAAATAACTGAAAGAAGCATTTTTTTCCATTTTTTTTCAAAATTTTATTTCAGGTATACAAATTTTGTCTATACAGATTTAGAAACACAGCGATACTTCCTGCCTACCCTCCCTCCAGTGCATGCTCCCACCCTTCCTCATCCTTTGTCTCTTATTCCCTCTCCTGTTACAGTGATCTGCTTTCAGTTTACTTTATACTCATAAGATTAGCCCTACACTAAGTAAAGAGTTCAACAAATAGTAAGAAGAAGAAGAAAAAAAAAAAAAAACAAAAACAAACAAACAAAAAAAAACCACTGTTCCTCAAAAGCAGGGATAAGGGCTGCCAACAATCACCAAATCTCAAAATGTCAGTTTAAATCCTATACATTACATTGTTTGTACTCTAGTAGTTACCAAAGATCAGGGAAAACATTGTATCTGTTTTTTTTTGGAGACTGGCTTATTTCCCTATAATGGTTTCCAGTTGCATCCATTTTGTTGCAAAAGACAGGATTTCATTCTTTTTTCTTTTGTTTTGTTTTTTGGCTGAGTAGTATTCCAAAGCATATATATATATATGATAATTTCTTTATCCAGTCATCAACTGATGGATATCTGAGTTGATTCCATGTATTAGCTATTGTGGATTGAGCTGCAGTGAACATGTGGGTACAGGTAACTCTTTCATATGCTGATTTTATTTCCCTTGGGTAACTTCCCAGGAATGGGATTGCTGGGTCATATGGTAGATTATCAGCATTTTCGGTTATATCCATATTGTCTTCCACAATGGCTATACTAGTTTACATTCCTATCAAAGGTGGATTAGGGTACCTTTTCACCCATATTCTCACCAGAATTTATTGTTTGTTTATTTCTGTACAAGAGCCATTCTAATTGGGGTGTGTGAATCTCAGTGAGGTTTTGATTTGCATTTCCCTGATGGCTAGTGATCCTGAGCATTTTTTCATGTGTCAGTTGGCCATTTGAATATCTACTTCTAAAAAAATGCCTATTCAAGTCCTTTGCTCCTTTCTTAACTTGATTATTTGTTTTGTTGTTGTTGAATTTCTTGAGCTATTGCTAGATTCTGGATATTAATCTTTCATCAGTTTTATAGTTTGCAAATATTTTCTCCCATTCTGTTGATTTTCTCTTCACTTTGCTGAGTGGTTCCTTTGCAGTGCAAAAATTTCTCAGCTTGATGTAATAATCTCATTTGTGTATTTTGGCTTTGATTGCTTGTGCTTCTGGGGTCTTTTCCAAGAAATCATTGCCTATGCCAATGTCTTACAGAGTTTCCTCATTGCTCTCCTCTAAGAATTTGATGATATCAGTTCATAGATTCAAATCCATCATCCATTTTTTTTTTTTTTTTTTTTTTGGACAGGCAGAGTTCGACAGTGAGAGAGAGAGAGAGAAAGGTCTTCCTTTCTCCGTTGGTTCACCCCCAAATGGCTGCCACGGCCAGTGCGTTGCGGCCGATGCACTGCACTGATCCAAAGCCAGGAGCCAGGTGCTTCCTGCTGGTCTCCCACGGGGGTGCAGGGCTCAAGGACCTGAACCATCCTCCACTGCACTCCCGGGCCACAGCAGAGAGCTGGACTGGAAGAGGAGCAACCAGGACAGAATCTGGCTCCCCAACCAGGACTGGAACCCGGGGTGCTGGCGCCGCAGGCAGAGGATTAGCCAAGTAAGCCACAGCACCGGCCCCATCTTCCATTTTTAATAGATCTTTGTATAACGTGTAAGGAAGGGGTCTTTTTTTTCACACTTCTACACATGGGGATCTCTCTCAGCACCATTTGTTGAGGAGACTGTCCTCTTTCCATGGATGGATTTTAGCTCATTTATCAAAGATAAGTTTGTTGTAGATGTGTGGATTGATTTCTGGAGTTTCTATTCTGTTCCATTGGTCTACATGTATGTTTTTGTGCTAATACCAAGCTATTTTCATTATAAATGCTTTGTAGTATGTCTTGAAATCTGACATTGTAATGCCTCTGGTTTTGTTTTTGTTGTATAAGATTGTTTTAGCTATTTAGGGTTTCTTGTGCTCCATAGTGAATTTTAGCATCATTTTTTTCTAGATCTGAGAAGAATATGATTGATATTTTGATTGGGATCACATTGAATATGTAAATTGCTTTTGCTAGTATGAACTTTTTTCTAATCCACAAACATGGAAAATATTTCCATTTTTTGTGTTTCTTCTATTTCTTTATTGTTTTGTGATTTTTATCATTGAGATCTTTCACCTCCTTTGTTAAATGTACTCTAAGGTATTTAATTTTTTCTGTAGTTATTATGAATGGGGTTGATATTAGAAATTCTTTCTCAGCCATGGCATTGTCTGTATATAGAAAGGCTACTGACTTTTTGTGTCAATTTTATATCCTGCCACTGTATCAAACTTTTATGAGTACCAATAGTATTACTGGAGTCTTTTGAGTCACCTGTATACACTATCATGTCGTCTACAAATAGGGATAATTTTACTTCATCCTTTCTAATTTGTATCCCTTTGATTTCTTTTTCTTTCCTTATGACTCTGGCTAAACCTTCCAGGACTATATTGAATAACAATGGTGTTAGTTGGACATCCTTCTCTGGATCCATATCTTAGCGGAAATGCTCCCAACTTTTTCCTAGTCAATAAGATTCTCCCCATGTGTTTGTAAATTGCTTTGACTGTGTTGAGGAATGTCCCTTCTATGCTCAATTTGCTTAAGGTTTTCATTATGACAGGTTGTTGTATTTTATCAAATGCTTCCTCTGTAATATAGAGAAGATCATATGGTTTTTATTATTTAGTTTGTTAATGCGATGTACCACATTTATTGATTTGTGAATGATGAAGCATCCCTGTTTACCAGGGATAAATCCCACTTGGTCCAGATGAATGATCTTTTTTATGTGCTGTTGGATTTGATTAGCTGGTATTTATGCATCTAATAGTTCTCTTTCTCTGTTGTATCTTTTTCTGGTTTAGGAATTAAAGTGATGCTGGCATCAAAGAAGGAGCTTGGGAGGATTCTTTCTCTTTCAATTGTTTTGAATAGCTTGAGAAGTATTGGAGTTAGTTCTTTAAAAGTCTGATAGAATTCATCTGGTCCTTGGCCTTTCTTTGTTGGGAGCATCTTATTATTGATTCAGTCTCTATCTTGGTTATTGGTCTGTTTAAGTTTTCTACGTCATCATGACTCAATTTTGGTAGCATATATGTGTCCAGGAATCTATACATTTTTTTAGATTTTCAAATTTGGTATTTAGCTCATTGTAGTAATTCTTGATGAGTTTTTTGTTTCTGTGGTGTCTATTGTTATATTTCCTTTTCTATCTCTGATTTTATTAATTTGGGTCTTCTCCCTCTTTTGTTTTTTTCTTTTTTGTTTTGTTTTGGTTATTTGGGAAAGTTGCGTACCAATTTTATTTATTTATTTTTCAAATAACCAGCTCTTTATTACACTGATCTATTGTATTTTTTGGTTTTAATTTTATTTATTTCTTCTTTGATTTTAATTATTTCTCTCCTCCTACTAATTTGAGGTTTGATTTGCTGGTGTTTATCTAGGTCCTTGAGATGCATTGGTAGCTCATTTATTTTGTGCCTTTCCAATTTCTTGATGTAAGCACCAATTCCTATGAACTCTTAATATTACTTTGCTGTATCCCATAAGGTTTGATATGTTGTATTGTCATGTTCATTTGTTTCCCAAAGTTTATTGATTTCCCTTTTGATTTCCTCTATGACCCAGTGTTCAATCAGGAGCATGTTTTCAGTCTCCATGTGTTTACATATTATCTAGAGATTCTTGAGCTGTTCATTTCCATCTTCATTCCATTCTGGCCAAAAATGATTCATGGTATGATTTCAGTTTTTTTTTTTTAATTTGTTGAGACTTGCTTTATGGCCTAACATATGATCTATCCTAGAGAAAGTTCCCTGCATTGTTAAAAATAATGTATATTCAGCAACTGTGAGGTTGAAAGTTGTATAGATGTCAGTTTGGTTCAATTTGGTCCATAATGTAGATTAGCTTTGTTATTTTTTGGTTGATTTTCTGTCTTGTTGATCTGTCCAATAATGAAAGTTTGGTGTTGAAGTATCCCATTACTACTGTGTTGAAGTCTATGTTTCCCTTTAGATCGATTAACATTTGCTGTAAATAACCATGCTCCTTGGAATTGGATGCATACACACTTATTATAGTCATATCTTTCTGTTGGATTGGATCTGTAATCATTACATGGTGCCATTCTGTCTCTTTTAAGAGTTTTTGTGTTATACTCTGTTTTCATCTGATATCGGGATGGTTACACATTATTGCTTTTGCTTTTTGTTAACATGGAATATCCTTTTTCATCCTTTCTATTTCAGTCTGCATGTATCATTGTTTTTGATGTGTATTTCTTATAGGCAGCAAATATATGGGTCTTGTTTTTTAATCCATTCAGCCAGTCTGTATCTTTTAACTGGAGAATTTAGGTATTTATATCCAAAATTTCTATTGATAAGTTACAACTTGACCTTGACATTTTTCTATAAATATTCCTATTGTTTGCTTTGGATTTCCCTTCTACATTTATGGAGGGATTTTTTTGCTTTCTGATCCTTTCTGTGTTTCTATTTGTAGCATGTCCCTAACCATCATTTGTAAGGCTCGATGAATTGTGACAAATTTTTTCAAATTCTGATTGTTATGTAACTTTTTTATTTCACTTTCATTCATAAATTAGATCTTTGTAGGGTACAGTATTTTGGGTTGACAGTTTCTTTTTTCTCTTAAGACTTGAATTGTGTCTCTCCATTCTCTTCTCTCCTGTAGAGTTTATGATGGGAAATCAGCTGTGAGTCTAATTGGAGATCCTCCAAAAGTAATCTGGCATTTCTCTTATGCACATTTTATGTTTCTTTATGTTTCACTGTTGAAAGTAATCCATAACACCATTGAAATAGCTTTGACTTGAGTAAGTTTACAACAAATATTTGAGAATAAATTGAGATCTATGCTTTAAATGGGAATTTCTTTAATGCCATGTAGCCTAACACTTTTCTGTGTAAAGTAAAAAATCTAATTAAATACAGAACTACATCTATATCTTTTGGGGAAAAATGTTATAGGCATTGAATTAATGGATGGGTGGCAAAGAAATGAGTGACATTACGATTTTTTTTTTTTTCTGGTGAGAAACAGGTACATATTTCCAGGAAAGAATTTGCTTCATATTAACAGGAATTGAAACCCTTGTTAAATAAATTCTTTGTGAAATAGAATACCTTTGTAAATTAAGGATTTAACTTTAAATAATCTTTAGAGTGTATGTTAAATTTAGGCATTCCTAAGAAGACTTTGTTCCTAGATATATAAATTGGAAACCTGAGAGATAAGCCCATTAATTGTTCTGCATTTTGATGGTAGAATCTATTCAAAGAAAACATTGCTTTTATAAACATTTCTCATCATGATACAGATAGATGGATGCACCATTAAAAAGTTTATGCCAAGTCTTGAATCAGTGCTATTTTTAGAGCAGAAACTGGAAAATAATAATCAGATTTTAATTCAATAATAACAATAATTATTGCAAAGAATACTTAACTATTTTAATAAAATTCTCAGTATAAGTGATATTCAAAATGACATGTCAACACTAAAGATTAGCAGGGAATCAAAATTAAATATCAAGAGCAGGGAAGGAAAACAATACCTGTAAACATTTGTATAGTTAGATGAACTGTGAAACAGAAAATTATTCTGAAAATTCTTTAACATTTTCTTCTTTGAGCAACTTCCTCATATATACTGATACTATATTCTGTTAGGCAGTCAGCCTGGATCTCTCTGGAACCAAATATTTGTAAAAGTATTAAAACAAAAACCCACCTGTATAAACATTTCTTCATCTCTTTTGATTTTAAAAATGCCAATTAAAACTTTATGTTGAAATGAATAGAAAAATATTCTGCTTCAAATACTACATATGATTTAAGATAGAAACTTTAATCAATTGAAATTTCCACTAGTTGGAAAGATAAAATTTATGCAGATGAAATCAAAACACTTGTAAAGTACTAAAGGATGTGTTATAATAGATACCTTCGAAGACTGAAAAATAGATGGCTACTTCTGGGTAGAGTATCTTATGAATAAGGTTGGATTTGTGCCAGAATCTAGAATATTGAGATTAGGAAATTGGCAAGGTAGCAGAAACTATGTCTAGATGAGCACTGTTAGCAATGTAAGTGTTCTAAGAGTGAAAACACTCACGGCCTGCTGATAAGGAGGCCATATTACACATGCAACTATAGCACTGCAGAAGAGAAGCAGATACTATTTTCCAGTGGTGTTAAGATTTGGAGATGGTGTTCTGATTTCAATGTCACCTTTGTTGGCAGTGGTGAATCAGGTCATTAGAGAAGCATGTTTATGGCCTATTTGTTGAAGCTCTTGGGGTCTGGCTAGGGAGACCAAATTAGATGGAACAGATTTTACAGGGTCATTCAGTATTACCTCTCTTTCTTTGACTTTAAATATACACTCATTCAGCACTTTTGGATTATTTTCTAGAACATCTTTTGGTATTCATGTAATAATTAACCTTACCTGTCCTTATGAAAAAGGAAGGGCAAGAGGATGCATTTAAGTCCTTTCTATCCACTTATAAATCATTTGCCAATTAGAGGGAGGATGTCATTGAAAATGTTCAGTGGTGCTACTGTGTCAAGTACTGAAGCAAAAGTGGGCAATAAGTGAAAACACATTTCTTCAGCGGTAAGCCAGGTCAAGAGCATTCATTGTAAGATAATTAACTCAAATCTGTTATTATATTTGGTACATGGCTTCTTTCAGCTCATTACTATGAGATATGCTGAATAAAAGTTCAATCTTGAGAAAAATATTAAAAATAAAATGGAAACATATGCAAGCATATGAAAAGGGATTTGTAGTTATGATGAAAATCTGGTCTTCCTAATTTGCAGAGGTGTACTATAATGTTTCTGGTTGTAAGTACTGTACCTTGAAAGCCCTGGCAGATCACACAAGAAACTTGAAACTAAGAAAAATCAGAGGAGTAGGAATTATATTTCCATTGGCATTCTATGTTAACCTTTTGTATTCTGTTGATATTACACAGAATGCTCATATTCACAATAATGCATTTTCTATATGAAACATTGGACAAAGAACTTAATTTTCAAAGAAATTATAAATATGCTATATTCCATAAAGTTAGATAAATTGAAAGTCAATGACACTGCTTTTCATACAAGATATATTATTCACTGAGCATCCTTTGTGTTTTCACATGACATTCACCAAGCTGTATGAGTTTGAATGGCTGCAATATAAATTTTCTACCAGAAACTTGTAGTTATTAAAACACAAGGTTCATAGGCACTGAAGTTAGTTTGCTTTAACCTCAAAAAGACAATATCTTTTAATGGAGAATTTACAACTTAGTTTTGTAATGTTAATATTTAAGTGTTGAGAAGCATAGAGTTTCATATCCTTTTATACATGTTAAATTTATATTTAACAATCTAATATTTTATCAGAATGCTTCTTTTTTATTCAATTTAAATAAAAGAATAGCATTATTTTCTTGCTGAGATATATTAATGCAAGTTTGCTGCTTGTTTCTGCAAAGTTGTCATGTTTCATGTCATGACAAAAGTTGAGATTAGAAAGGCAGGGAGTGGGAAAGGGGAGGGTTGCGGGTGGGAGGGAAGTTATGGGGGGAAGCCATTGTAATCCATAAGCTGTACTTTGAAAATTTATATTCATTAAATAAAAGTTAAAAAAAGAAAGGCAGGAAGTCAAAATTGTCTTTTTTTTATTCCTGTTCATCAGCCTTCAAACCTAACCATGTTTCACTGCCTTCCCCTCCATTTCCTTCTATCCTTTTGCCACTTCGATCATTTGAATGACAGAAAAAGAATTGCAAAGGAAGCATTGAAATAGAAATAGACCAAGAAAAGAAATGCTAGCATAGAATTTGGAGAAATTTGAACCACATTAGATGGGGGAGAGATAATTCCATGTGCCAAACATTTATTTAGTGTCCTCCATAAGTGGAAGAATTGGAAAAAGTCTACAAATGACAAAACAAAGCATCAATTCCTACTCTCTTCTCCTATCCACCACACATACATCACAAGTATAATTTCATATCCCCAGGTGCAGAAATAGAACTGAGTCCATATTGGATTCTATGAAAGATCAGAGACAATCCTAGGAAAACTGGCAAGCCCTGTCTGCCCTGTCCTCATCTGGTTCTTTTCCAGACATTCTGAAATTTAGAAGTGACTTGATCCCCCTCAGCTACTCAACCTTTCAACAACTCCCCAAATAAAATTTACCCGTCATCCATCTACTAATGATCTACCTTATATGAGTGAATAAATGAATGAGTTACTGAGTGTTAATCTGTTACTCTGTTAAAGAAGACTCTCATGGAAATATGTTAAACCAAGGAAGTGACTAAAATAATGATGCCATAATGACAACTTAAAACAGTGATCATTATCAAATGAGGGAAAATATTTGACTTTGAGAAACCTGTTAAATCCCAGAGTACTTAAGATCACACCCCCATCTCGCATGATTAACATTGTAGTGAGGGGAGGCTTTCCATCCATAGCAGAGATCAGAAAATGATTACTCATGGACCAAATACCTCCAACTACGTAGTTTTGTAGATAAAGTTATACAGGACACAGTCCTGTCCTTTCTTCAGGGCACTGAGTGCTTTCATACTCCAAAAGCAGAGCAGAGGAGTTGCAAGATACTATGGTTTGCAAAGTCTAAAATAGATACTCTTCAGATGTTTTAGAAAAAGTGTGTTGACCTCAGCTCTACAGGATTAATGACATTGAAAAGTGTATCAAATCTTATTTCTATCGATTTCCTTTTCCTTTACCCCCAACTTCCTTTTTCTTCAATTGTAGAATAGAGTGATTCAAACTTTCAATTTGACTGCTTAGCAAGAAAATGTCACTTAAAACACTAAAAGTAGTGAGTCATGACCATCCTGAGACATTTACAATTCCTTCTGACTTTCCACTCTAGATATAATTGAATAAGAGTTTGTCATGGTTGTCTTGCTTTGGTTATGTAACTCCAAATCAATTCTAATTTGGCTCTCTTTAATCACTTCTAATGACTGCTGACTTACCGAGAATTTACCCCCAATACACCATAGAGAAATGTATAATTTCTTCTTACCTTATACCACTAATGCATCATGTGCAAACAAGAGGAGGGCATAGATAGTTAAAAATTAGACATATTTTTACAATGATATACAGGTTATAACAACAACAAGAAAAACCCAGGCCACTACTTTTTTTTGAACATTAAAATGACAAAGTGACCAATATTTTTTAATTTCTGAATTTTCTAGAACATTAGTAGCCAATTCCTACATTTTGTGTTCCTCAAAAGATGCTTCCCAGAAAGAGTGCTGCATAAATAGGTTAACAGAGAAAAGGATGAGGAGGTCAAATGAGGTGTTCTCATTGTAAGACTCTTGGGGGTGCTTAATATTAAAATATTCATTGTTAATTGCAGGGAGGGGTTAGATGAGTCCTTTTTTTTACAATTCATTCATTTAGCCACTCATTCAATAAATACCCAGTGCCTACCCGATGCCAATCCTTTTTTTGTAGGTACTCTGAATAGAGAATTTCCAAAAGCTTAAATGTTTGGAAAGCCTGAAACTATACATACAATTAGGAAGCCTTCGAAAGACTTCATGAAGGGAAAGTACTCTGAAGAATTAGTGGAATTATGATGTGTAGAAGTGCTTAGGGGAGAAGCATCCTCAAAATGAGAAATATGTGATTACAGACATATGAAAAGAGGGATTAATATATACCTATTGAGGTTAATTGATTTATTTGAAATGGGGTCATTGAAACAGTTGGATGATATCCTCTGCTATGACAATGACATCTTGTATGAGTTGTTTGTTCGTATGCACACTTATGCAAGTGAATATACATAAGAACCTACTGAAATATCTTCATTTGGGTGCTTCGGAGTAATGATGTATTATCACCCTGCTAGATATTAATCAAACTATCACCTAGCTTGACTGCTTCTGTTGGATTTTTAATGTTTTAATTGAGCCTAAGGGCATTTCTTCAGCATGTTATGGATTCCTCAGGGTCTTGAATTTTTGTTATGGAGTCCTGTCTCCAGTGTACTTCTTATTCATTTTGAAGTTATCAAAAAAAGCAAAAATAAGACTTGATAATTTTATTCTAAAATGCTAGTTTAATTTAAATGGTATTAAATAGTGAGGCCCACATGTTTTTGTGGGTTTTCTGTTGTTGGTCTCATAATTTATGCTAACTGACTAGGAAGTAAAGTGATCGGTTTAATTTACTGTTTCATTTAAGGAAGAGTTGCTATGTCATATATTAATCTGACCTAGTGAGCAATTTGAATAGGATTAAGATGAAATATGCCTTGTATTTAAAGCAATTATGTCTCCACATCCTTGTATCCAACTGCCAAATCAATATGCTTCCTTTGATAGGATATTTAACTGCCATCTAGGACAACATGTCCAAAACAGAGATCTTTAACCTCTAAAAATTTATTTTTCTTGCTGGATATGCAGGGAGAGAGGGAGAGAGGGAGAGAGAGAGAGAGAGAGTCCATCCATTGGTTCACTCCCTAAGTGCTCTCAACATCTGGGGCTGATTTAACTCAAAGTAGGTAGAAGGGAACTCAGTCCACTCCCACATGGATGGCAGGAACACAATTGCTTGAGTCATCATCGTTACCTCCTGATATCACATTAGCAAGAAGCTGGAATCAGGAGCCAGAGCTAAACATTGAACCCAGGCAATCAATATAGGACAAAAAGTTAAATACCAACTACCAAATTGCAGATTTTGATCTTGCCCCAAAATTAATATCTCCCAGTTACCTACTTTTACATTCCACATTAATCCATCAGTAATTTTGTTTCACTCTACTTTCAAACTATATCCCCTTTCAGGTCCAGTTCAGTCTCTGCTACTACCAAATGGGAACCCATACCCCCACCATCCATCTTCTGTGTGATTGCAAAATCCAGTCACATATTTTCCCTGTTTCTTTTAGTCTTATCACAACTGTCAGAGCAATTTTGTTCAGGTTAGATTACATGACCCTTCTACTCCAAGACTGCCAGGGACCTTCTATTTAATTCGCATTAAAACCCTGATTTCTTCAGTAACATGTGGGGTCTACAGCTGATTGTTGTATCTCTGTGCTCATTTCCCACTGTATTCACTTGATCATTCCAGTCCGTTTCAGCAACCTTGAGGTTTGCTGTGGTTTCTGCCCCAGTCTTTTGCTCTTGCTTTTTTCCCTGCCTGGAGCACTTTCTCCAGCCATTCACAGGTCCTGTTTCTTCAGCTTCATATCATATTGAAATACCAGGTTCTCAGAAACATTTGCTAACAACCCAATTTGTGGTGTCATTAATCTTCAACTCCTCACACACCTTATCCACTTCTGCTTTATTTTCCTACTGCAATTCACCACTATATAAAATACTAGATATTTCACTTATTCATTTTGTTTATAGGCTCTCTCCCTCCTCTGGAATCCAAATTCCGTGAAGGTAGGGAACTTTGTTTGTTGTTCAGTGCTGTATATTCAGAACTCAGAACCAGGCCTAATATACTGAGTGACACTTAATATACTCGGCCACTTCAAAAGTTCATGGAAAAATGAAATTAAAAATATATTTACGGCTGGTACCGCAGCTCAATAGGCTAATCCTCCACCTGCGGCCCCGGCACCCCAGGTTCTAGTCCCAGTTGTGGCGCCGGATTCTGTCCCGGTTGCTCCTCTTCCGGTCCAGCTCTCTGCTGTGGCCTGGGAGTGCAGTGGAGGATGGCCCAGGTCCTTGGGTCCTGCACCCCCACGGGGGACCAGGAGAAGCACCTGGCCCCTGGCTTCGGAACGGCGCGGTGCGCCAGCCACAGCACGCTGGCTACAGCAGCCATTGGGGGGTGAACCAACAGAAAAAGGAAGACCTTTCTCTTTGTCTCTCTCACTGTCTACTCTGCCTGTCAAAAAAAAAAAAAAATATATATATATATATATTTTAGTGCAAAATATTTTGAAACCTGTGCATACTGTATCATACTATCCAGTTTCCATTAACTTTTGAACATTGCTTGAAAACTGAATGGATGAGTAAAAATGCTTTTTTTGATAATTCAGTTCACTATTGTATTTTATCATCTAAGAGATTACTCTTATGAACATATAATCTGAACTAAATGTTAAACGTGATTAAATTATTAATTTTTAAAAGAATAGGTTCTTCCTACTCTAGGATTGACCACATACTAGGCCATAAAGCAAGTCTCAACAAATTCGAAAGAATTGGAATAATACCAGGCAGCTTCTCAGACACAGTGGAATGAAGCTGGAAATTAGCAACTCAGGAATCCCTAGAGCATATGCAAACACATGGAGATTGAACAACAAGCTCCTGAATGAACAATGGGTCATAGAAGAAATTAAAAGAGAAATCAAAAACATTCAGGAAGTAAATGAGGATAACAACACAACATACCAAAACTTATGGGATACAGCAAAAGCAGTGTTAAGAGGAAAGTTTATAGCAATAGGTGCCTACATCAAGAAATTGGAAAGGCACCAAATAAATGAGCTGTCAATGCATCTCATGGATCTAGAAAACTGCCACAAACCAGACCCAAAACTAGTGGGAGAAGAGAAATAATTAAAATTAGAGAAGAAATCAACAGGATTAAATAAAAAAAAAATCACAAAACATCAGCCAAAGGAACAGCTGGTTTTTTGAAAAAATAAACAAAATTGACACACCATTGGCCCAACTAACTGAAAAAAGAAAAGACTCAAATCAATAAAATAAGATATGAAAAATGGAATGTAACAACAGATACCAACAGAAATAAAAAGAGTCATCAGAAATTACTACAAGGACTTGTATGCCAGCAAACAGGGAAATCTATCAGAAATGGATAGATTCCTGGACACATGCAAGCTACCTAAATTGAACCAGGAAGACACAGAAAACAAACAGACCTATAACTGAGACAGAAATTGAAACAGTAATAAAGTCCCTCCCAACAAAGAAAAGTCCAGGACTGGATGGATTCACTGCTGAATTCTACCAGACATTTAAAGAAGAACTAACTACAATTCTTCTCAAACTATTCACAACAATCGAAGAAGTGGGAATCCTCCCAAATTCTTTCTATGCATCCAGCATCATCTTAATTCCTAAGCCTGAAAAAGATTCAGTAGAGAAAATGAATCTTGATGTGAATGGGATGGGAGAGGGAGCGGGAGAGGGGAGGGTTGCAGGTGGGAGGGAGGTTATGGGGGGAAAAAGCCACTGCAATCCAAAAGCTGTACTTTGGAAATTTATATTTATTAAATAAAAGTTAAAAAATAAAAAAGAATAGGTTCTTGATTTTAAGTTATTAATGTGATTCAAAAGGATATTCTGTGTGAAAAAGTAACAATAAAATTTGAATTATCTGAGTTGTGTTAACTTTCAGTAATAGCAATAATAGTATCTATAGTTTTTATATTTACCAGGCATGGCTTTTATTTTATCCTATTTTAAAGTTCTATCAATTCAGCATTTAAGATAGTATTGATAAAGAGGTAGGCAAACAATTTTGTATAAAATCATTCAGGTAGGTGGCAGAGCTCGCTCCAAATACAGGTCCCTTTGCCTATGCAGTGTACATTCTTTTCCATTCTCTCTCCCCTAATGAAAATTCCACTGTGAGACTATTTACAGGAAGTCACAAAATGTGGTAGGTACATTTATACATAGGCTGATTATTTCTACTCCATAATTATTTTATGAAGTAGCTATTACATTCTTCTGCAGCATAATGGTCATTGGTGTGGACTTTGGAGCCGCATTGTCTGCCACATTGTCAAGTATCAGCTTCACCACTCACTGGCCAAGACCCTGGATACATCAGCATGTCTGAGACTCAGATTTGTCTACAGAGAAAGAATATTCTAAAACTGGGGGAAATCACTGAACTTTCAGATAGTTTGAACTCCAGACAAAAATAGCATTTGACTATTTCAGGTCATGATCCTGCTAGAGTCTGGACATGCTTAAGCATAGGCTTCCTTCATCCATATCCATCAACTTCGTTCTACACACAATATTTTTAATATGTTGATTATTTCAGAGATGCTTTGGGCATTAAGGCTAATTTAAAGACTGTGTTGAAGAAAATTTTAAAGAAAGAGAGAAAGAAGAAAACAAAACGTTCATATGTGGCCAGATAAACCTGGCAAGAGATCTGAATAATACCATTAGCCAATTGTGTCATTAAAAAACTGACCTGGGTCACTTGCTTTGCTTCTATGACTGTGAAAAAAACTTACATTTCTTCTTCCTCTCCTCCTCCCCTTCCTCCTTCTGCTGCTTCTTCCAATTGGCCTCTTTGTCTTAAATTGATTCTATGCTTTTGTGATCCAATGTTCACAAATACAAATGAATCCCTAGGGGAAAATCTGCTTCTCCCTTCTGTTCTTGTCTCTTAATCTTAGAAGGGTGCATTAATGCCATGGGGAGCCTGAGTTTCTATATGTATGTATTATATATGAACTCAACTGACTCTTACTAAATGGACAAGTGCCAGTAGCTTTCTTCAAGGAAAATAGAAAATAATATAAATTTACAAACATATATACATATATATTTTTTTGCCATGAACATTTTCTTTTTTTTTAAACTTTTACTTAATCAATATAAATTTCGAAAGTACAACTTTTGGATTATAGCGGTTTTCCCCCCATAACTACCCTCCCACCAGCAAACCATCCTATCTCCTATTCCCTCTCCCATCCCATTCTTCATTATGATTCATTTTCAATTATCTTTATATACAGAAGATCAATTTAGTACACACTAAGTAAAGATTTCAACAGTTTGCTCCCACACAGAAACACAAAGTGTAAAGTACTGTTTGAGTACTAGTTATACCATTAAGTCACATGGTACAACACATTAAGGACAGAGATCCTACATGGGGAGTAAGTGCACAGTGACTCCTGTTGTTGATTTAACAATTGACACTCTTATTTATGACGTCAGTAATCACCCGAGGCTCTTGTCATGAGTTGCCAAGGCTGGGGAAGCCTTTTGAGTTCACCAACTCTGAACTTATTTAGACAAGGCCATAGTCAAAGTGGAAGTTCTCTCCTCCCTTCAGAGAAAGGTACCTCCTTCTTTGATGGCCTGTTTTTTCCGCTGGGATCTCACTCACAGAGATCTTTCATTTAGGTCATTTTTTGCCACATTGGAGTATATATGTTTTAAAAAGGGATCTGTCTTCTCTGGCTTAAGCTTCCTATTAGGGTCCTGGAAGAAAATACTAAAAATTTAATTGACAGTATTTATCTTTAAAAACAGTAAGAACATGTGTAGTTACTGATATTGATTATTTCAGTTGAATACTCCCCATTTATTAATATGGATGGACACTGGTATTGTCACTAGGCCTTTTTATGAGAAGGTGATAATCTTGAGCAAGTGTTCAGTGCAGTGGTTAAGGTATTTCTTTTTTTTATTTTTACTTATTTATTTGACAGGTAGAGTTATAGACAGTGAGAGAAAGAGACAGAGAGAAAGGTCTTCCTTCCTTGGGTTCACTCCCCAAATGGCTGCTATGGCCGGTGCTGCGCCGATCTGAAGCCAGAAGCCAGGTGCCTCCTCCTGGTCTCCCATGCAGGTGCAGGGGCCCAAGCACTTGGGCCATCTTCCACTGCCTTTCTGGGCCACAGCAGAGAGCTGGACTGGAAGAGGAGCAACCGGGACTAGAACCTGGCGCCCATATGGGATGCCAATGCTGCAAGGCGGAGGATTAACTAAGTGAGCCATGGCACTGGCCCCAGGGTATTTCTTGCTATGCATGCCTCATTTACCAGGATGCCTGGTTATAGAATCCGAGATCCGAGACTTTAGTTTCAGATTCCTGCTGTTGAACACCCTGGGAAGCAGCAGATGGTAGATCAAGTATTGGTTTTTTGCCAAATATCTCAGAGATCCAGTCTCCTGACTTTAGCTTGTCCCAGGCCTAGATGCTGCAGGCATTTCGCGGAATGATTCAATAAATTGACCATCTCTCAGTTTCTCATGTTTCTACTTCTCAATAAAATGAAAATTAAAATAAATAAAAATAACCCAAACCACAGTAACAATTATATAGATAAAGTATTCTTGGGGCAGCACTGAGGCGCTGCGGGTTAACACCCTGGCCTGAAGCGCCTACATCCCATATGGGCACCTGTTTGAGACCTGGCTGCTCCACTTCTAATCCAGCTCTCTGCTATGGCCAGGGAAAGCAGTAAAAGATGGTCCAAGTCCTTGGGCCCCTGCACCCATGTGGGAGACCTGGAAGAAACTCCTGGCTCCTGGCTTCGGATCGACACAACCCTGGCCGTTGCGGCCAACTAGGGAATGAACCAGTGGATGGAAGACCTCTCTCTCTGCCTCTCCTCTCTGTGTGTAACTCTGACTTTCAAATAAATAAATAAATCTTTAAAAAATTATTCTACAGAAATTCTTTGGTGTGACTACATCAAAGATTGAAAGGTGATGCCCCATAGGTCTCTTCCTGCCTACAATAATGCATTTGTGTTTATGTGCCTGATATAAGCCTGCACTTGAAGATGGTATTATCTGCTATAAACTTAACCGACTGTTACTAAATGGACAAATTCCAGAAGCTTTCTGCAAGGAAAATAGAAAATAATACTGTTAAAGAAGCCAAAACCAAATATAATGAAATGACAAAAAAACATTTCTTCTCCAGGTGCTTTCTCAGTCATAGTCTGAAGTAACAGTGATGGCCTAATGATATATGCCAAGGTGTTAGGGAAAAAAAGTTTAAATTGTCAAGAAGACCATTTAAATAGGAATTTAATCCACCACTGTTAATGAAACATCTTATTCTAAGTGCATGCACTGTCTTTCACTCAGTTGATGATGGTAAGTAGACAACTTGATTGGCACACATTTTAAACCAGAACATCTAGAAGATATTTTTAACACAAAAAAGGTTTCTTTGTTTTTTGGAACAATCAGGAATAGTTACAATAGATCTGTTGCAGCATTTAAATTCTATATTTATGCTTACTCTGTGATGCATAGAATTTTCCATAGAATAAAACACGTTTATAATTTACAAATAGATAGTAAAGTTCCATTTCTTAAGGATATGTGCTAAAAACTTGTTAATGAGTAGGATAAACAGTTATCATGTTTGGAAAACATTCATTGGTAGGTGATACTCTTAGGGAAGTAATAGGTATATTGTATGTACATATATTTCCTTTTTTTATTCATTGTGCAATGAGTTGATGAACTGAGTCCTTATTTGACACATATTTTATTTTTCTGTTTCTCTAGTTGCTTACAGTCCATTTTGAATGAGCTCAGGAAAATGTAGTTAATCAGGTGGAAAATTATTAAACATTGAGTACTCCTTTATGGTCAGAAATTGGGCCCTTTATAAAGTCCAGATTAAAATAATTTACCATTTTCTAAATTTTCTAAATTTATCATTTAATAAATATTAAACCAAAAGTTCCCCTAAAATTGACCAATCTCCGAAATGGTTTAAAACAATGACATGGTTCTATATGAAAAAGATCTCTCCAATAAATGAATTTTTAAAATAACTAATCCATGTTGAAATTTAATCAGCCCTAAAGGCATTCCGATCTGGCTGAAAAGCTCATGAGAGTATTTCAGGCATGGAAAGCCAAGACACTCTGGCAAAAAAAAAAAAAAAAAAAAAAAAAAAAAAAAAAAAAAAAAAAAACACCTAAATGAAAGATCTCTGCGAGTGAGATCCCAGTGGAAAGAACAGGTCTTCAAAGAAGGAGGTACCTTTCTCTGAAGGGAGGAGAGAACCTCCACTTTGACTATGACCTTGTCTAAACAAGATAAGAGTCGGAGAACTCTTATCTTCCATAGCCTTGGAAACTCATGGCTGGAGCATGGGGAGATTACTGATGCCATAAACAGGAGTGTCAATTTGTAAAGTCAACAACAGGAGTCACTGTGCACTTACTCCTCATGTAGGATCTCTGTCCTTAATGTGCTGTACATTGAGACTTAATGCTATAATGAGTACTCAAACAGTATATTTCACTTTGTGTTTCTATGGGGGTACAAACTGTTGAAATCTTTACTTAATGTATACTAAACTGATCTTCTGTAAAAAAAAAAAAAAAAAGAAAGAAAGAAAAGAAATTATCAATTCCCAACTTGACTCTCACTGGGATTAAACATGACAATAGGTCTGATCTGATTTCATCATCATTTAAAAAAGCATCTATTATTTTTCACTTTATGTTTCTGGGTGGGAGCAAACTGTTGAAATCTTTACTTAATGTATGCTAAACAGATCTTCTGTAGATAAAGAGAATCGAAAATGAATCCTCATGTGAATGGAAGGGGAGAGGGAGTGGGAAAGGGGAGGGTTGTGGGTGGGAGGGACGGTATGGGGGGGAAGCCATTGTAATCCATAAATCGTACTTTGGAAATTTATATTCATTAAATAAAAGTTAAAAAAAATAACTAATCCATCTATGTACTGGATTATTTTTCCCACCCTCCTCAAGAGATGCTTTCTTTAAGTTTCTTTAAGGAGGGACTCTGGTCTTGGGCATTTAAGTGGCATACTTAACTTTCTAGCAGAAATTTTTTATCTGACATGCAAGGAAAAAAAGCACAGCTATTTTAGCAGGAAATTATTTGTGGCCTGTCCTCATCCCTAGGGAGACTAGGAAAGGCTATAGGCTGTGTAACAAATTCCTATTCCTCCAACTCACTGCTTCTTTTTGGGCCACATGTCTTTAATGCTGTCATTTTGACTGTAACCAAATAAAAGTCATCCAGCTCCAGGTGGTCAAGTGGCAGGGCTTCCAGCTTAACTATATAGTTAGCCCTCTGGACTGTTCAGGACAATCTTTTCCAAAGCCACCCTCAAACACCACAGGACAGACAGCAAGATAAGAATACCTGTAACCAGCCATATGCCCATATGCCAGTTCAAAAAGATACAGAAGATGGAACTTCATCCATTCTATCCCCCAAAAGATAATGGGCAACTTCTCTTGAAGCAGGGAGCATATTAAATAGGAAGACAGAAATTAGCCAATATGTGTGAAAGGGGTCTAAGGAAAATCAAGCACCTGTAGAAAGGAATGTATCAATCTCAGAAGCATGCCTTGGAAGCACACCTTAGAAGCAGCCCAGTATTTTACACTACAAATGTCTGCCCATATCCCAATAACTTTTTAGGTGGTCCTAGTCTACCACTCAAGGGAAACACCTAAGGAGAATCCTCTCTGCTTGTTGCCAACTAAGATATCCAGTCTGATACAGTAGATAATAAGACCTAGTCTGATAACATTGGATAATAAAACCTTGGGAGTAATTAACTTATTTTACTCAGGAGCCCTTTGTCCAGGAAAATTGAGGAGAGGGAGAAATGAGAGGAAGACCTAGAGCCAAGACACAGTGCAAATGGTCTCAGTTCTTTGCTGAGATGCCCACCTGGCCTGTCAGTTGTAGACTATTAAACTTTGTAACCTTACTTACCCCAATCTGAATGACTAGGTTCTCTCTGTCAGACCCATCTGGAAAGATGAACGTTCATCAGATGGATGCACTTCACTACAATGCTCACCAGATTTTCAAAACTGGAAATGCCTTCAGGTCCAGCTATGCTCTCTCACCTCTTCATTTTTGTATTTGTATGTCCTAAGTCAACGAAACAATAAAAGAAATGAAGCTAAGGAAATGAAAGCCAATACACAGATGATGGGTTTAATTCTTGTTGTTTAACAAATGGATCATTTTTTTAGTAATAGAAAGAGGTACTGATCAAAACTGATAATGAATTTCATAGTCCAAGAACAGCATTCTGTGAAGATACAGATGATAATCTCTCGAATGTTAAACTCAATTCAGTTCAAATCACACTGCCTCAACAACCTCTGGTTCTGAGTATTTGACTGACTCTGGTGGCCCTGGGAATAGAAACTCAATTAGGCAACATGGAGAACTTAACAGCAATATCTTTGTAAATATTTTTTTCTTGTCACTGATTTTCTGCTTCACGTGTGTGTGTGTGTGTGTGTATGTTCAATAACTATTTCTCTATGTCCATGACTTTCATCTGTTGAAAACTAGAGCTGGTGCTTTTAAGGAGGTATGTCAAAAGCTAATTATTTACTAATTATTTGAAGCACTTATATTGAAATATTGTATTATGAGGAAGTAAAAGAAAAAAATTCTGCATATGCCCTTATTGTATACCATTATTTCTATGTAGATTAACTATCTTCACTGATATCTGATTAGGTAATCTATGATTTTAAAGGATCAGGTATAGCAATTTCCTAGGAACACTATTAACAGAAAGTTCAACAGTGTTTCTACCAAAGTTTAACTTTATTTCTTTGTTTACTCATTTTTATGAAAGAAAGATGGGGGCCAGGTTTGTGGCATAATGGGTAAAGCCACCACCTGCATCACAGGCATCCCATTTGGGTACCAGTTTGAGTCCCGGCTGCTCCACTTCTGATCCAGCTCCCTGTAAGTGTTCCTGGGAAAGCTACAGATTATGGCTCAAATGTTTGGGCCTCTGCACCTATATGGGAGACCCAAAAGAAGTACCTGACTCCTGGTTTTGGCCCAGCCCAGCCCAGCCCGGCCCTGGTCACTGTAGCCATTTGGGGAATGAACCAGCAGATGGAAGATTTCTTTCTCTCTCTCTCTCTCTTCCTCCTTCCCTCTCTCTGTAACTCTTTCAAGTAAATAAATAAATAATTAAAAAAAGAAAGAAAGATGAAACCATCCCAGTGGTGCCACTTGCAGTGGAAGCTAAAACAAGGCCCCCACTTCCCATGGTGCCACTGTAAACTTCCACACCCTTAACAAACCCAGCCTAGCAGTGGTTTCTTAACCAAGTTCTGTGCCCAGTTGCTCCATTATTAGTGTTCCTGAAATAAACCCTGATTCACAGTTTTCATTCCATATAATGGGCATGATACCTTGGTTTTGGATTGCCTGCAGTGTGAATTACAATACTATGGAGAAACCTCACATTATGTGAGTCTTACCAGGAGGTCAAATACTGTATCCCCAAAGAATATGTGGAAAAGTAACCTCTTGTCGATGGAATAGGTATGTGACCTACCTAGGTGTTCCCACTCACCACATTGAATGCTGAGCAAGTGATATAAAAAAGTAGAGGTCATTTAGAAATTATACCCTGATGCATTGCAGTGAAGTGACCAGCATCAAGAAAGCAGCAGGAGCAATCTGGAGCACCAGCATTTTCCTACTAACACTGTTGTTTGTTTGGTTTTGCTATTTCCTTGGTGACTCCTTCTGTTTTGCCTTTATTGGTTACAGGCACTTTTGAGGCTGTTTCCAACCTTCTACCTATAACTTGAGAGTCTGTGACATTTTTTCAATAAATTCTTTTGTGGTTTAATGCTACCTCACCAGAATTGGGTCTTTACCTATTTTTCTAGACTTACCTCTAATTGCACCTCTCAATAAAATCCTTCTTCTGGTCACATTTTTGCCATTGTCTCCAAACGTTCTTGTCACAATCAATTTGCTCTCTCTGCCAAGCTGCCTCCTGTCATTTCTTCCATTGTGTAGTCTCTCTGTGAATCCAACTATCTCCAGTTTGGAATTATTCTTTCTCTCACTGATGGGATATAGCATTGTCAATAATATCTTACAGAAACTTGGACACAATTTAAGAAAGTAATTGACAGAAAGCCTTGATAACTTCAAGGGAAGGGGGAGAGAAAAAGTAAGAATAGAACAAGGAAACATAAAAGAAGTGTGTTCTAAATAGATGCATCAGAACATCATATTAGAATCTTTAATAAATCAAGATTGAAAATGTGCAATCTTTTAGAAGTAGGTTTTAAGTTATAAAAATTATTTGGTTGAAGAATGGAGTCTTGGGTTTGGGTTGGGTAAAAGCTAATTCTGCCAACCACTAACTCCTATCCTAACATGGTCACTGAGTTGTGCTGTACTAGAGTGAAGTGTATTAGAGGCTTACTCTAAAGAACTTACAACATAGTATCAAATAGTACAGTTACAGGGCTTCTGCTGTGGCATAGCGGGTAAAGCCACCATCTGCAATGCCAGCATTCCATATGGCCGCCAGTTCGAGTCCTGGTGGCTCCACTTCTGATCCAGCTCTCTGCTATGGTCTGGGAAAACAGTAGAAGATGGTCCAAGTCCTTGGGCCCCTGCACCCATGTGGGAGACCTGGAAGAAGCTCCTGGCTTCTGGCTTCGGATTGGTGCAGCTCTAGCCGTTGCAGCCAACTGGGGAGTGAACCAGAGGATGGAAGACCTCTCTCTCTGCTTCTCTTCTCTGTGTAACTCTGACTTTCACATAGATAACTAAATCTAAAAGAAATTAGTACAGTTATTTTATTCACAAAGTAAATAAAATAGCTTTAATCTAACAGTACTGTTTAATTATTCTTCTCTATTCAACAAATTCACAGAAATTAATTCCAAGAAGCAAGAAATGGTATTGGATATATATAAGGTAAAATGGAGATTGTTTATATTGACTTTTATTTATTTCTATTCATTTCATTTGGTATTGATTTTGCATTATATTGATATAGAATTCCCAGATTGATATATCCTTGGGTTTGGGTTGTGTTAAAGCTAATTGTGCCAACCACTAACTCCTATCCTAATATGGTCACTGAGTTGTGCTGTACTATAGTTAAGGGTATTAGGTATTGATTTTGCGTTGTATTGATATAGAATTCCCAGACTGACATATCCTAGATTGATGAACATATGTATATCTCTAACTCATGAAGAAGGTAAAGTGCTTTCCAAGAAACTGACTCTCTGTGGTACTTTGAGGATTAAAATATCCATCTCTGTGTAGTTCACCTTGCTGCAAGGCAATGGTTTCTGACTTTGTTTCAGCCACAGGACTCTTCACTTATGTAAAGTTTATGCCAAAGTGTTCCATAATATGTACGCAAACATATGTGGGACTCTGTGGAAGACCAGGAAGATCAGGAGCCTCCATTTTGCTCCTTTCAACTTGATGTTTTATAAACCCCCATTCCCACCCCTCTACAGTTACCCACATAATTGTAGGCAATCCAACAGCTGAAGGTTTCATATGTATGAACAAAATGTCCTGGTATTTGAAATATTTTTGTTATTACAAATGATACAACACAAGCATGTAAGCACTGAACCATATTAAAAATATGTTTTAATATAGGGTGTTGTCAATGAAAAATCCATGTTTTCTACTTTTAATTTTCTCAAGGAATTTATTAATACATTAGATTCTCAGAGTCACAGCAAATGCATGACAATTACTACAATTCTTATCATTTCTCATGTTTATGTGACATTAACATCAAGAGAATAGATTCAATATAATACATAGACAGAATTTATTTTATGTATTTTTATCAAGTTGGTCTGGTCTTTTTGTTGAAGCCATCTAGAGCTCTTACCCAGATCACAACTAAAAGCTGAGAAGTCAGGGAAAAGAGAGAAATCACAGAACATGGCAGTGAGAGGCTCACATCTGGGCTGACTCACTGGTCACGTAACTTTTGGATGCTTTTTCCTCTTTCTGAAGCAATGGAGCTGGGCTGAAAGTTTCCATATTTCCTCACATTTCCTCATGATAAAGATCACCTGTAGTACTTGCACTTGCTGAAAGTACAAATTCCCAGATCCGTTCCAAACCACTATATCTGCTTGACAGGCCCTACAGGAGATTTACCTCATTGGAACATTTGGGAACCAACGAACTCAACATCTCTAGCATCCATCCTAAATCAAACTCGATGATTCTCTTAATCTTTCTTTCATAATAAATGCTTTCAATGAGACTACAGTGTTTGTAATACTGATGGTGGCAGGAAGGAAACATTCCTTTAAAATGAAAATGCTAAATCTAGTATTTTCCTTGAAACATCAGAATAAAATACCAAATAGTTAGAAGACAAAATTTCCCTGTGTGAATGGTCAGAATCAAAATGGAGTAATTTTTGGCAAATCCTAGCTCGCTTGCTCTATCTATCTATCTATCTATCTCCCACCATGTATCTCCTCTCCTCCCTCTTCCTCTCCCTCATCTCCCTCTCCTCCTCCCTCTCTCTCTCCTTCTCCTCCCTCTCCCTCTCTCTCTCTCTCTCTCTCTCTATATATATATATATATGGAGGAGAGGATCTCAAGCACATATGACATACAGAAATTGTCACAGAAGACTCATAAGATCCAGAACCTTGCGCAAAGGCCACCTCCAAACTTAGCACAGATGTCTGTAAGGACAGCTTCCCATCAACTGTCTGTCTAATTTTGAACAGCAACACCGTTTTATTGATCCTGCAGCCAAGAATCATTGTTTCTAAAGAATGTATATCATCCTCTTCATTTTACTTTTAAAAACTTCCCCTTGCCTCCTCTTTCTTCAGTGAACATTTCATTTGCTATGGCCTGTGAATTCCCATCATAAAGTTCATTCCGGAAAAAATTTGATTATCTGAATCTCTTTTTGTTATTTAGGTCTTGATATATCCTATCTACTCCAATCCACATGTCTGCTGATTTTTTTTTTATTTTCTTGTCCTTTTAAAATATCTTTTGCTTTATTGTAATTTTTTTTCCATTTGTTTTTTGAGAAAGTGGCATTTTTGTTGTTATAATTTTTTCCCTTCCATCTTTTCTTCTAAAATCTGATCTTTTTCCCTTTAAAATTTCTAAAAAGGTGCTAGATTCTGTCTTGCAAACACCATGCTACAAACTTTCTGCAATCTTGGCCAGAAAGTTTTCTCTTAGTTAACAATAAAGTTCTCAAAGCAGGCCAGGATGTCTACAAGCTTTGTTTATGTAGCAAACATTTACTGTGGACTGTCAAGGTGGCAATTAATTTAAATTCAGTCTATTTCCAGTAGGTTCTTACTCTTTTGGGCGTGTTGTGAGTACTAAAGAATAGATGGCTGTCTGACTCTACAGGGTAGCTCTCCACTCAAATTAGAATGTTCAGAGACAGCCATTGCTTATTTGGAACTAAGCCATCAATCTTCAGATGTTATCAACAAGCTGTCATTCATTGTCATCATAACTATCTCTAGGCTGGCTGCAGCATTCCTATTTCTCCTTGTCCACTCTTGGGAGCATAGCAGTTATTCTTGAGTTTGGAGGGCCAGGAAACTCTGGAAACTTTCCTAAGGTCCCATGTGACTAGACATCACATGTGGTGACTTCCTCTCTGAAGTCTCACCACTTCTCAGAGTGTCTGCTCGAGAAGGAATGCACTGATTTCCTTTGTTCTTGAATCCCACAAGACTGTCCAGAATTTTTATAAAATTTTTACCTTACATTGCTGTTTCACATTTAACTCTGTTTTGGAAGTAAACAGGCTAAAGTACAGATGCAATGTGTTGGTGCTAACACTAATTTGCAATAAGTGACGTATGTAAGTACACACTTCTCTACCCAAATCTTAATTGCAATGCATAATTTTAAGTACTTAAGAAAAACCTAAATATTTGTTCACAATTTAACTTAAATTGCAAATTTGTTAAATAGACTCTAAAGCTTCATCCTAAACCCTTCAAAGGAATTCATTAAATATAACAAAATGTTACAATGAATTCTGGTGGTATGGTAATCTAAAGATTAGGAGTGTGGTTTATCTCAAAATATTTTTCTTAAATGACTTCAGGCTAGAGAAATTAATTTCATACATAAGTTGAATATGCATGTGTATGTTTAGAAACCATGAAGTATTATCATTGCCCACCTATAAAAATGTCAGTGCATTTTGAAAAATTCGAAACATTGCATCATTTGTTCCATGACTTACTTTTTTCACTTTTCAAGTTTATGACTTTATTCATGTTAATTGTCTTCTTACTGGAATTTATTTTGTCGTCCCATGACTTTGCAAGTGATTATTTTAATCTGTTTTATTTCTTGAAAAAATGATTGTTGTTTTTGCTTAAAACACTAACTTTAACTCATATCTTTCAGTGATACCGGAGACATCACATTTTTAACTGAACTAAATAACACAATGAGAGCAACAAAAGGCTACCACACAGTCTAAATCAAGTTTCATTTTCTACTTTCCCCTTCAGTATTCCTCCACATGCTGAAATAAACATAGTTCTAACAACAGAATGCATTCAATTTTTAACTAATATTATAACATAAACATTTTTGCCTATTTATATTTTGTCTTTAAGACTATATTTTTATAGCTATGTATTATGCTAACAGCTGCTTTTACATAATTTAAACAGTTCTCAAAGCTGAACATTTCATCATATTTTGTTTTTGTTTTTTTTTAATTTTCTTCCAGAAATATTTTAATAAAAATTTGGCCATTTCCAAGAAATACCCACTGCATGCCCATCAATAAAAGAGAACCTTAACAAAATAGAAAATTTACCATATGGCTATGATTTAAAGGAAAAAAAAATTGCAGACACTCGAGTATATCAGTGAAGTCCAATATTAAAGTCACATTCCTTCTTATGGGCTATGATTAGGAATCCGGTTAGATATCAAAATAAAACTTAATACAAATGCAGAACTATTTAGGTCAAAGGACCTCTATAGAAATATCTGTCCTCAAAGACATTCCAGTTTGAGACTCAATTTTAGAATAAGGCATAACAAATGTTAACAGATGACAAACAAACAAGGTGTTGATAAAGGGATTCTACAATTTCCCACATACTCTTAACCTGGTAAAAACAAATCTAGAATTTTTTTAAATTTATTTTTGTTTAAACAATTGTCAAGACTGGAATCAAAGAGAAGGCACAACAGTTTTGCTCTGGTTTTTTGTTATTTGGATTTCGGGACTTTTTTTGTTTTTGTTTTCTATTTTTTTTTACAAATACAAATTAAACATGAAAAAAATTCTACTTCAAAAAAATTCTAACAGTTCAAGAAAAGCTCATCAGTTGCATACTACACATTTAAAACCTATCTCACAATTTAAGTTTTAGTGGTAGAAACAGTGTTTCAGAATTGTTTTGTGATCACATACCAAAACAAATTAACTCTATTAACACCTTTTATTCAGTTTTTAGCCATACTAGAGAAAATGAAACTTGTTAAATTTTTCAGTGGCAACTTTTCTACACCAGAAGGTCATGACTCTCATAGAACAATTGGATTTTTCTTGCCTTCAAAATGTTTATCAAATCCTGTATCTCACAGGTTTCTGGAACATGTAGAAAATAAGAATATTCCAATGAATGAAACATACCAAATGTCAGTAATAAGCAAGACACATTCCTTTGGGGAAATGGCTATTTTAAAAAAATCCAGTCTGTATATGCAAAGTGTAAGCAAGGAAATTCAGTCTTTTGTCTTTATCTTCTTTATAAATCCAATACTCCTAAAATATCATTCCACAAAATTGGAAGTGAAGGACTAAAGGGAAGAAGGAGGGAAATGGAGCACACACCATTAACACAAGAGAAGTGAAGTTGTACAAACGTAAGCAGTTTATAACAGACTAGGTCATACTCCAAGAAAGGCTGGTTGAAGAAATTCACCACTCTGCAGGAGCTGGGGTTTGTACGGCTGTGTGATGATCAGCGATGGGTAATTCATTGCCGTGGAGCAATCCCCCTTCCCACTCCAAATCCGGGTTTCTGCACCATGCCTCCACGGGGAGGGCCTCGCATTCCACCACCCAGCCCACCTCGAGGGCCTCCAGGTCCCCGCAGGCGGTTATCGCGACGATCTCCCTCCCTAGCAGCTCGAGTCTTCTTCTCTTCCACATTCAGACGGACTTCACCTCTGAACATGATGGGCCTGTTGCTAAGGACCTTCTGAACAGGCTCAGAATCATCAAATACAACAAAACCAAAATTGGGCAGCTTTCCACCACTGTTGATGCGCAACTCCACCACATTCCCATAATTTTGAAAGAAATCTTTCAGTTCCGATTTGTCCACCTCGTGAGGCAGATTGCCAATGAAGAGCTGGTGACTGTCAGGGTGTCTCACAATTCTTCGGGGTTCAACATCACCTTGCTCTCCAGGCTCACGAATTGGCCTGGGGCCCCTCTGGGGAGGAATGTTTATTCGTTGCTCTCTCACTCTTTGATCCCTCTGAGGCCTCTGCGGTGGAATCTGAGATTCAGGCTTAGACTCTGGACGGGGTTGTGAAGCTGGAACTTTAACAACATGAGGTGGTATCCCAGTAACTGGAACAGCTCCACTGGGTGGAAGGTTCTTACTGGTCACAGATGCCCAAGAAAATGTCCTCAAGTCTTCCTGTGCCGTCTGAGCTATGTCTGCAGGTGCTGGAGAAGAACTCTTCTGAGCATCTTCAGGAGTAGCTTCTTCTAATACTGGCTCGGGCTTTTCCTCTTGGATTTCAGAGACAGGTTCTGGTTCTGGTTCTGGTTCAGGATCAGGCTCTGGTTCAGTAACGGGTTCCTCTAGGTGTTCTTCCAAGTCATTGCTGACAGTCTGGTCATAGAAAGTTCCTGAATCATCAGGTACCACTTCAGGTGTCTGCTGCCTTTCCTCAGGTTCCTCTACTTCTTCCTCAGATTCCTCCTGAGGCTCAGTGACAAAGCCACCAAAGACCTCATCTTGGTATCTGAAGATATCATTGTGAACATAGAATTTATTTGCAACAGAACCCTCAGGAGCAAGGACAAATGTCTGCATGAATCTCCTCAAAGCCTGGTTATTATTGGAGAGCAGTCCCATCACCTGGACCACCACACCATCATTCAGAGTAGCATGAGCATCAACATGGCGAATCTTGGTGTGGCAATTGGTGAAGTTCTGTGACATCACCTTCCTATGGATTTCTTTCTGTCCATAAACTGCATCCGCTGGCTTGCCATTTGAATCCAATCCCCCATGGACGTAAGAAGAGTTCTTTCCATAAAATTTGTGTAGCATGTCTGGGGCTTGGTTCAACAGTGTGTAATACTGTCTCACAAATTCCCGCCCGACCAGCAGGGGACTAGGCTTCTCCATAACCATTGCTTTGGTCAATTCAACCTTGGGGAGGAAAAAAAATGTCGAACCTGCGCGGCTGAGTGGGAGAGGAACAAGCCTTGCTCCACCGCACGGAGAGAAGCAGAAATCGCTCACGCAACTGCGTCCGCACCCATATTTTGTTTTTTTCACATTATAAAAAAACCATGTCAAAAACTCTTAACATGTAGAAAATTACAAGGATAATATTACTGGAGTAAATAGTGATCAAGTTTTTTTTTAACAGCTTAAGCCATCTATAAATGAAATTATAATTAAACCATTGATTTTGAAATATAAAATTTTAACAGAGTAACCAGAATACTTTTTACAAATTTCATAGCTGTTTAATTGTTTTGATTTTTATTTATTTGGTAACTATCCATTAGCTTCCTGCCAGTGTGGGCCACGGAAGACACCAGTGATGGCTCAAGTAATTGGGTTCCTGCCACCCTTGTTGAGTCCCCAGCTCCCAGCCCTCAGCCCACCTGGGGGCTATTGTGAGCATTTGAGGAGTGAATAAGGTGGATGGGAGTGTTTCTCTCTCTCTCTCTCTCTCTCTCTGTCAAATAATTAAATTTAAATAAAAAGAATGGCAAAATAGCAAAAAGCATTAAATATATATTAAAAGAATCATGTGATAGTGAATAAATATAAAATTATATATAGGTTTTTCTTTGCTTTGAAATCATCCTTATATTTTAAATGTTTCTTATGTGTTTCTATTCAAATTTTAAAATACAATAATTTTCATATAACTTCCTTTTATTTAAAATCATACATGGAATTTTCTATAATAATATTCTGTTCTAACTGTTGAGAACAGTTAAGGTAATAAAGTTGATGTAATTAGTATGATAATTATTATGCTACTGGGATTAGGTAACATTAGGTAGAACAGTGTTGCTATCCATCACTTTAAAAATGAACATCCTGGGTTTGCCTTTATGTTGATTTTTAATAAATGTTTTACTTCACAAATTGCCTTTCAGTATTAGAGAGTTAAGCTGTTAAATGTCAGAATTAGATTGACTTGCCTACCTAATTAAATACAGATCCATCTGGAAAAGTGTTCTCCTGCTCTCACATTTCAGTGTAATACCCTCTCAGAATCAGAATGACCCCTACAAAGCCTGAACTTTAGAGCAAGCAGGACAAGAGGAAGACATCAAGTTTCTCCCGTGTTGCTTTCCAGTGGATTCCTGACCTGAGAAAACCAAAGGCAACTTAGTGTAAGCAAGAAGATTAATGTGGAGGGAGAAGGAGTGCCTTCCAAATGGCAGGGCCTTTATGGGGTGTCAGAATGCACCCAGGATCACTCTTAGTGATTCCTGCTTTTTCCAGCACTGTCACAGTGCATGGAGAAGGAATAAATCGTGGTAATTTCCAGTTCTGAATACTCTTCCCTAGTGGCCTATTGCAAAAAGTGAAAGGCAAATGGAATTGAAAGGATAAGATGTCCTGAGTCAGAAAACAAGAACTCCACTCCAACCCCACTCCTCACTCTTGCATGGCCTTGAAGAAGTCACTCCACTTTCCTGGGATTAAATTTCTTTTCCTGGGGAATGAAGGATTTGGTCTACATGAGCTACACATTGCCTCAAATTGTTAAATTTCTAAGATTTTCTGATCAACGACAGATGAAACTTTCTTGTGAGCTTTGGCTAGCTTTATGATATCACAGCAAGTTTGGGATATATATATATACATATATATGTATATATATATACATATATATGTATATCATATATATATATGAGCAGAAAAGCTTAACTGATTCTCTTGGGCTAGCTAAAGTAGAGATTCAGTATAATCTGAATTGGTCTGAAAAAATCCATCTACACAATGTATGTAAAGGGAAAAGATTAGGAACAATTTGGGTGATGAGAAATATTTTTAAAGAGACAAAAACCAAAGTTACCTTATAGATATCAACTTTTAAGATACTGCTAATAATTCTTCTGATTTCTTCTGAGAGGGCCAAACTGACTATACTCAGTCATGACCAAGAAAGTTCTAAGTGTGTCTTCTCTGTTTTATAAAAGTCCAGTCAAACATTACATTTCAAAAAATTTTAGAAGTATTTTGCATGTAAGTAAGAAAATTAGCAGAATTTTAATTTTTCTTTGAAAATAACAAAATACAACCCACCATAGCATGCAATTTTTCTCCCTTCTCACTAATCAGAGTGGTAAGGGATATATAAAATAATCTATGTGTTTGACTTTCAAGTAATGACTAAGAACTATGTAATTGCTAAGTTTTATAGTTCTTGAGAAAAATAAGGCATTTTTACATTGTATTCAGCTTCTTCCAAATACAATGAATAAAGATTAGGTATATTTATATTTTAAAATGAATGGAGAATCAATGTTTGTAATATGTAAAATTACAAACTACATGCAGATTAGCAAATAGTAGGCAAATCTAGCAATATATTTATACTGCCCTAGTTTATTGACCTCTATTGGGACATTTTCTTCTATCAGTCTCTTTCAGTGAACCACAGACATTAGGATTTGTCAAAGCAGATGCAGCATAGAATACAAAGAACACTATCCACTGAAGGCATAGGGCCCACTGACAGCAATATGATAATGCTGAGATCCTGAAACATTAAAAGACCACATCACAATGATGATAGTGGCATTGAGTTAAATTAATTCAGGAAACAAATGCTGTTCTACATTTCATACAGAATAATACATTTCCAAGTTTTCTCCTTTGAATTACACAATAGACCCCACTGTTTACCATCTTTATGAATGCAGAAAATTGATTTAATCTCATTCTCTTAGTCTCCACTTTTGTAAACAAGTTTCATAATTTGATATAATATATCCAGCTTTTGTGGAAATTTAGATGACATCAACATGGAAAATATTATGAGTGCTACCGATTATGAATTTAATTAACAGTGCCTGTAAAGTTACATGAAAAAGAGTCACACATCAGCCAAAAGACCTTTAAAATCTTAGCTTTGCCTCTTATAAACATAATAACCATGGGGAAATTGTTGTAGCTCCCTGGATTAAGCTTTCTCATATGTGAAGTGTATTATCTAACACACAGTGTTGTTACAAGCCTTAATGATATTAGCTGTGAAGCATTAGCTCAATATGCAATAAATAAATTTATTTGGCAGGTGCCAACAAAATAATAAACATATAAAAATTCAAAATATCATGGCTGTATAAATTCATAAAATTATTGTGTTCAATTATAAATGTGTGTTCAGATTCTTACATCCTGTGATTTAAAGGTATTTTAGATACTAATCCATTATTTTAATAACCTATTTAATACACCTATTTCTATGATTTATCTTTACTAAGGAGGTAAAGGTTAAATAACCTCATTAGAATGGAATAACTCAGTGTAGAAGCCATTTCTGCAGTTTGAAAGGAAACAGGTGGAGCTTTATCTCAATGATTCTTCCCAGAAATTTTCTCATGTATTTATAAGTCAAAAAAACAGATAAAAACAAGTGAAGCAAATCCAGTGACTCAGAGCTCTTTGCTGTTGTGTCTTAGCATATTGCTTCCAAATGGGATGGCTGTGGCTTTCGGTGGTAGGTGTTGGCTAGACAAGTGACTGAGACCCTACTTAGGGAGAAAAGGTATGCCACCATGCCTGATGCCTCTAAGTACCTGGCCTGCTGCTACAGGTAGCTCCAACAAATTGTACTTGATGACATACAAGTTTCTAAGAAAACTCAATGGGTTATGGATATTTCTGCTTTTTTTATTTCCCTGGAAATAGACACTGATAAGAAACATTAGGCTGGCCAGCGCCGTGCCTCACTTGGCTAATCCTCTGCCTGTGGCGCCGGCACACCGGGTTCTAGTCCCGGTTGGGGCATTGGGTACTAGTCCCAGTTGGTCCTCTTCCAGTCCAGCTCTCTGCTGTGGCTCGGGAAGGCAGTGGAGGATGGCTCAAGAGCTTGGGCCCTGCACCTGCATGGGAGACCAGGAGGAAGCACCTAGCTCCTGGCTTCGGATCAGCTTGGCGCTGGCCGTAGTGGCCATTTGGGGAGTGAACCAACGGAAGGAAGACCTTTCTCTGTCTCTCTCTCACTGTCTATAACTCTCTCTCTGTCTCTCTCTCTCACTGTCTAACTCTGCCTGGCAAAAAAAAAAAAAAAAAAAAAAAAAAAATGAGGCTTACTGATTGGTGCAGAGAAAAACCAATCCAATATGTGAATTTTATGTTTCACTGATTTTGTCCAATAAATAAGAGTTTTAAATGATTCTGGGGGCCGGCACTGTGGTGCAGTGGGTTAATGCCCTGGCCTGAAGCGCTGGCATCCCATACGGGTAACAGTTTTAGTCCCTGCTGCTCCTCTTTTGATCCAGGTCTCTGCTATGGCCTGGGAAAGCAGTAGAAGATGGCCCAAGTCCTTGGGTCCCTGCACCCGCATGGGAGACCTGGAAGAAGCTCCTAGCTCCTTGGCTTCAGATCAGCTCAGCTCCGGCTGTTGCAGCCATCTGGGGAGTGAACTAGCAGATGGAAGATCTCTCTCTCTGTCTCTACCTCTCTCTGTAACTCTGCCTGTCAAATAAATAAAATACATCTTTAACAAAAATAAATAAATAATTCTGAGCTATTTTCTATAAAGGTAACTCTAAAACACTTTCAAATCAGGGAACACTTCAGCAAGGGCAAGTGACATATTGAGACTAATGAGGGAGTCCAGGACTAAACGCAAGCCAGACTAACTCCATCCCACAGCTCCTTGCCAGCATGTACACACTACACAAAACGGGAGCGTTCTTTCTCTGTGGCAACCAGGCATACAGGTAGGACTCTTGCTTTCCTGTTTCCTCCTTTGTCCTCATTTTGGCCATCTTTTCCACCATGGACAATGTTTCTAATTTCCCCTTTTAGCCTCATAATCTTAGTTCTCCTATTCCTATCATGTATAATTAACATATTTCAAAAGTCCTTACAGGAGTGAATGACTGCTATATCCCAAACCATCACACAGGAACAACACAAGACTGCTCTTCTTCAATCAATCCTATCCACAGAATAGATACCTCAATTCCAGATTCTCCCTCTGCTGATTAACCTAACACAGCACTGCCAAGGGATTCTTCCTGAAACCTGAGTTGGTGGCAATCTTGTTTTGCATATTTCCATGTCATAATCAGCTATTGTTTTGTTTTATATAACCTGCTTATCCATCAAGTCTATTCCTATATCTGTGCTTACACACATGCCCCACTGCTTTATTTATTTATTTATTTTTTGGCTTTGACTCCAATAGGAAGCATTAATTAGTGAGTTCTTCAAACCAACTCATTTCTTGAGGATTGCATTCCTCTTGATAAAATTTGACTCCCCTGAAGGGATTTTAAAGTATTCTCTGAGGAGAGAGACACTTTAAAATGTTCATTGCCTCTATCTTAGATTCTGTTATAATCACTTCTGTAATATGCTGTTTTTCCCTATACCATAAGTATTTGTGAACTGTGTGGAGACATAAGTCATATGACTACTCTTAGAAAATGAATTCAGAGAAAAAGACTTTTGATATAGCCACTTTTTAAGATAATTATTAATTGTGCTAGAAATACTCCCACAATAGAACAATGCCATATATTTCTGTCCTGGGAGTAAAAAACAGCATTCACTGCTCTGTATCCTGAAAATGGGTAGAAATAGTAGGTAGTAGTGTTTTGGCATGCTAATTTCCCTGATCCAATGTTTGTTTTTCTTTTTTCAATTAGAGAGGAAGAAAATGCAAGTATTTTCTGTTTCAGAACACTTTTAATTCTGCAGCAATCTCATTATCTCAGGTTACAGACTTAAGAATAAGTCATTCTCAGAAAAATGGTAATGAGTGCATTACCAATCTGCTGTCACATTTAACTTGGCTTTTCTGCTATTACTTTTTGTGATACAATGAAAAAATAAATAGTAGACTTGAAGTTTAGCAGTATTCTTTGCAGGATCAATGAAATGCTTTTTTGGAACACAATTTGAATTGCACTAATAGTATGGACATGGAGCTACAGTGAAAAATTCTGAATTTCTCTGCCAACATTTTATCACAGTCATCTTTTCTACTCTTATATTTTTGGAATCTATGTGGTTTAGCTTTCATCACTCTATAGCACAGAAACAATAATGTCTTATATGAAGAATTTTTAGGTCAAGGTGTGAGTAATATTTAAATATGTATATGGTGGGGCCCATGCTGTGGCATAGCGGGTAAAGCTGCTGCCTGCAGTGCTGGCATCCCATATGGGCACGGGTTTGAGTACCAGCTGCTCCACTTCTGATCCAGCTCTCTGCTATGGCCTGGCCCCCTGTTCCCATGTGGGAGACCTGTAAGAAGCTCCTGGCTCCTGGCTTTGGATAGCTGCAGCTCCAGCTGTTGCGGCCAATTAGGGAGTGAACCAACAAATGGAAGACCTCTCTCTCTCTTTCTGCCTCTCTTTCTCTCTCTGTGTAACTCTTTCTTTTTTTTTTACTTTTATTTAATAAATATAAGTTTCCAAAGTACAGCTTTTAGATTACAGTGGCTTTTCCCCCCCATAACTTCCTTCCCACCTTCAACCCTCCCATCTCCCACTCCCTCTCCCATTCCATTCACATCAAGATTCATTTTCAATTATCTTTATATACAGAAGATCAATTTAATATATACTAAGTAAAGATTTCAACAGTTTGCACCCACACAGAAACACAAAGCGTAAAGTGTTGTTAGAGTACTAGTTATAGCATTAATTCATATTGTACAACACATTAAGGACTTTCAAATAAATAAATAAATAAATCTAAAAAAATATGTATATGGTGTGCCCTAAAACTTTAATATGGTTCTTTAGATGTTCAGAAATATGTAACTGCTTAGTAGTTGTTCCATTTTTTATTTCAAATATTAAGAAAATATGAGGTTTTCTGAACAAATCACCCCCCAAATATTTTCTAGTCTTCTTAACTAATTAAATTAAATTGATGACCTTTCCTTTATTCTAATATTTAAATTAAATGCAAATCTAATTGGGAATGTACTTTTCACACTAGGAAGAAGTATAGAAACTACCACTGATGCAAGTATGTTTGGACAAACAATGATGTCTTTAGCTAAAATGGTAAATTAGAGAGATATTTTCTTTTAGGGGAGGAAAGGTGACGATTTTATAGTTAGACAAATTGCTTACTCTATAATAAGAAATGCAGTTCTCAATTGTTAGTAGATCATGTTAAGAAAATTTATATAGTTTACTTAATTGTCACTGCTATAGAAAGAGTTTACTTTTGAAAGAGCATTATAGAATGATGGGGATGATCATACTGTATCTCATAGTGATGAAAGTGACTACTGATTTTTTTTCTCCTTTGCATTAGCTTTTGTAATACCATGAAATTCTGGAAAGATTGAGGAGATCATTAGCCTTGTTCTTCTTTTGCCTTTTGATGAAAACGCTTAACAACTACATTTACTTTGCTTCACATTGTTTACTTTAGGACACTGCCTCTTTGTTTCTTCCATCCTTTGTCCACCATTACCAGTTATATTTACTTACTTGAGGCTGATTATGTGTTTATCCAGGCTATCTTGCTTGACTTCTCATGTTGTGTTAAGAAATTCATCCAAGGTCTACTTTATTAATATATTTCTTAAAAAACAATTAGATTCAATAGTTTGTTTTTTTTGTTGTTGTTGTTGTTTGTTTTTTTTTAGATTGTAGAGAAGGTCTTCAATGGGCAAATGAATGGGCAAATGTCACAGAAGAAGTCCTATTTCTGGGAAGTCTCCCTTTACTGGAAGGATTTGATATTCTGGGCCCTGTTAGTGAGAAGACAGCTTTAAACTGTGAATACTGGGGATTCAGCAGACACAAACATGAGCCATCTCCAGCATACTTTATCTTACTTAAAGCAGAAACTTCTGGAAGTGAGGCTGTCATAAATATCTTCTGGGAAGTTTCTTGACAATAAAAGGTAAATGTTTATCACAAGCTTTCTTATCTCTTGATTGTTCTCTTAGATTTCATCTGTTCCTTCCACAGAAGCCCCGTTCCACCAACCTACTAATTTAGGTGGAAAGTCTCTAACTTTAACCACTTAGTGAGCTACTTCTTTTATGCAATCACACGCATCTGGATGAAGTTCCTGTGTGTGTGTGCGCGCATGTGTGCGCACGGGTGTGCCTCTCCTTTCCTATTGTCAGATAAGTTCTCAGGCCCTAAGAAGGCAGAAGGAAAACGGTCCTCCAAGCAACAATTTATATAGATTTAAATAGAATGGTTATTTCCAGAAGAAAAGTCAGTGAGGAAACAGCTTGTGAAATTTATCACTGAGACATAAATGATCAACATTAAGCCTAATGTTTTGAAAACATTACCATCTATTTGTTTATTTATTTAAATATTGATTTGTTCATTTTAAAGGCAGAGCAGTAGATAGAGGGAAAGGGTTCTACCATCTGTGGTTTCACTCTCCAAATAGCTGCAACAGCCTGGTCTGGGCTAGACTGAAGCCAGGAGCCAGAAACTCTATTCATGACATTGGCATTTGAGGAGTGAACCAATGGATTAGGAACTTCTCTCTCTCACTTTCTGTCTGTCTCTGCCTTTCAAGTAAGTAAATAAAATTTCAAAACATGTGAACATATAAAACATTTTAAAAGTATTATGCAATAATACTCAAGAGACATGATAGTAGCTTGGCTGATAAAACTTTCCTTCATTTCCTCCCTAACCAAATATTGAGTGAATCAATACAATTCATGTAGTATTGAGATGGAGCCAAACCTGGCCCACAAATGTGTGTTCTTTGGCCTGCAAAGTATTGACTTACTCATATGTGTTTTAAATTTGTTATTTGCCAACATATATATTAAAAGATAGTTTCTGAGAAATCCAGATTTATGACTACTCTTTAAACATACATAAAATACTCAAATAATAAAATACAAATATGTATGTAATATATATTATAAATATGTATTTTATATTTTAAGATGTATTATACAATTTAACCTATCTTGAAATCCTATGTGGCAGCAACTCTCTAGGTTAGTTAGCATCCTACCTGCTTAGCGAAGGAGTACTCTCTAGGTCTTCACAGCTCCCTACCTCCTTATCTATCTCTAAAACTGAAAATCAAGTTATATACAACCTGCTTCATTCATATTACCTGTCCCATCCTTGAAAGTGCTTTTGTTTGAATTCATTACATAGACACACTTTTAAGGAATGTAATTATAAAAAAAGGCCATATGTTTTCTGTAAAAAATAATTTTATATTCCAAGTTACTAAAATGTATGTAAATGAAATTATTTATTATCTCACTTCCTAGAATAACCCGACTATCTCTGGATTACTGCATCACTAATAGAATTCACTAGTGATTTGTGGAACCCACTTTGAAATACTGGCTTATAAGATAAAGTGCTAATCCTTTATAGTACAGGGCAGATTTCCACTGATGTCCTTCCCGTCGTGACCTTGACTCATACAACACCTAACTCTTGCCAAACTTTTTACTCAATCTATAAGTTAAGACTTCTAATCATTAAATTTACATGTCTGTTATAAATCCATTTGCTTAAACATTGCTTTGTCTAGCAATTTTGTCTATGTAGCAAAATAAGTTTGGCTTCTATGTCAGCCCTCCTGTCAATTTAAAGAGCAGAGAAAATGGAACCAGGGTGGTGGCCAAGAGACTTTACTACCTCCTCCCTGCTGTGATATCAATGTAAATAGCTCTACACACATCAGGTAATTTTCACAAGAGCTGCAGAAGCCAAGTGAGAGGCCACAGTGACTTGTCCTATTATAAACATAAGCAGAGTTACATTGAAGAAGGGAGGAAGGGAAGAGTTGCCCATATCACCAATTTTCCAGCCCCAAGGAGCTCAGCATGGAGAGGTGCCTCCTGCTTGGGAAAGAGAGAGTGAACTTAATCCAGGGCCAGGCCCACTGTGAAAACATTCAGTTGGGTTGAGACCCTGAGCTTTTGCCCCTGGGCCCTTACCTGTGGAATAAATGTTTAGAGCTTCCACACTCAGATGACCTCTACCATCCCTCCTTCAATCACTGCTAGAAACAACACCCTAACTCTGTGGGAGGCTGGTAGAAAGAGCTTTGACCACACCTTGGAGTTCAAACCTGGGTCTGTTTGCTGAGACCCAGTACCTGATAAAACCCAAAGGCCTCCACCACCCAGCCAGTGCTCACAGTTTTCAGACTTGTCCGGCATCAGTTAGACACCTGTGCCCACGTGGATTGGATGTTAGGCTTGGGTGGACCTGGAAGACACTCTAAGACTTTATGGGCCCAATAATTTTGGGACACAGATGTTAATAGCCTGGGGTTAATCAGGGTGGCCAAAAGTCTGCCTTTATCACCCTCTTCCAACTTTGAGCAGATAGCAAGGGGCCAAAGGACGGTGTCTTAGAAATGAGTGGTGGCTAATAAAGCAAAATGCTGGACAGATCCTAATGGTTTCTATCCCTAGGCCAGTGCCTGTGAATGGAGTCTCTGTACTTACCCTAATATTAGGTGGAGGCCTGTTCCTTGGTGAGATAGGCCTCTTGCATAATTATTGTGTACCCATAAGATTGCATGGGGCCTGCTGGCTGTAAAACCCAGGTGTGGGGTTTGGATCTTTTATCCCTCCTACAATCTTGACCAGACGGGAAGGAATCATTGGACTATTTTGGAATTCACTATTAAGCTGATAAAACCCAGTACTATGCAGATCCTAAAAGTCCATGTCCCCAGACCAGTGTCTGAAAACAGAGCCTCTAGAATGGCTTCATTACACAGCAGAGTTCAGTGGTCATCACTGAGCAGTCTTATTTCCCAGGCAACATCACCAGTTGATGGGTGCAGTGTTGCTGGTGATATCACCTTGGCAGCAGAGCAGATTGCTTAGAATTTCTAGGAGGACAACCACAAATGAAGCCAGATTACTAAAACAAACCCTTCAATGCTCAGATGATGTCATATTCTAGCAAGCATCAGGAAATTCTAGGGAACCATGACCTCCCCTAAAGGGCAAAGCATGGTACCAGAAGCCAATCATCTAGGTATTGAAATTTCCCAAAGATCTGGTGAATATTTCAAAAGAACTGCTTTAGGGAAACTCAATGAAATTCAAGAGAACACAGGGAAATGATTCAATATCTGGTAGAGATATGGACGTTATTAAACAAAATCAAGCAGAAATCCTTAAACTAAAAAGTACAGTAAGTGAAATTAAAAAAGTTATAGAAGGTATCAATAGCAGAGTACATGGAACAGAAGAGAAGATTCAGTGAGTTTAAAAACTGACTATTTGAAAATAGAACTGGAAGAGAAGAATGAATCAAGAAGATTGAAGGAAGCTTATAGGAAATATGGGAAAGCATGAAAAGAAAAAATATTTGAGTTATTGGGTTTCAAGAGAGGCTTGAGAATGCCAAAGGAATAGAAAGAATATTTAAAGAGATAACAGGAGAGTTACCAAACCTAGAGAAAAATGCAACTATCCAGGTACAAGAAGGCCAAGTTCACCAGTTAGTCAATCCAACTAAACTAACCCAAGACATATTATAATTAAGCTCTGAAGATTAAAGATGAAATGCGTATCCTCAAAGCTGAAAGAGAAAAGAAACAGCACATAAAGGAGTCCTAATTCTTCTTCTACAGACTTCGCAACAGAAACCTTACAGTTCAGGAGGGAATGATATTAGATTTTCACAGTAGTGAAAGTAAAAAAAAAATATTGCCAGCCAATAATATTAAATCCAGGAAACTATCCTTCGATATGAGGCAAAGTTAGACATTCCCATACTAACTAAAGCTGAGAGAATCTGTCAGAACCAGACCTGTGTTATACGAAATGCTAAAAGGAGTTCTTCAAACTGAAAGAAAGAAACCCTAACAAAAGGAAAATATCAGGAGATAAAAAAAGAGTAATGATACAAACAAATTCTGAACGCTCTACTATTATAAGCATGTTGTGTAAATCATTTATAACTTTACTATGAATATGAAAAACATTATAATTACTACACTAAAAAATTAAAAGACAGGCAATATGGAAACAGGTCAAATACAACAACAGAAATTCACACTGTGAACAGGAACATACCACAGATGCAGAGTTCTGAGGTGGAATTTCTTATTAATTTGTTTTTTGTCAGTTTTCTTACTTTTATGATCAATGCTAAAGTATCATTTCAAGAAAGTTCAAGATAACTGCAAAGCAAAACCTGTACACAAACTTACCGAAAATAATAAGGAAGGAATCAAAGTAAACCACTAGAGAAAATTGCTTAATCACAAACAAATACTGAAATCTAGAGACAAAGAAAGAAAGCAACTACAACAATAATACAAAACAAATATCAAAGTGGCAGTACAAGACCTTCATATCAATAAATACTCTACGTGTCAGTGAACTAAATTCTGCAATTGAAAGACATAAGATTACCAAATGTATTTAAAACATTATATGCTGCTTACAAGAAAGTCTCTTCATCTCTAAGAATATACACAGACTGAAAATGGGAGGATGGAACAAGGTATTCCATACAATTGTAACCCAAACAAAAGCAGGAATAACCATAGATTTATCATAAAAATAGATATTTAAATCAGAAATAATAAAAAGATACCAGGAGGATCATTATGGAATAATTATATAATGATCCAATGAGTGGAAATAACACTTGTAAATATGTGCACACTGATATGGGTGCATCCAAATACACAGAGCAAAAATTAATAGATATAAAGGTATATGGAGACTGATGAAATAACAGTAGGGAGCTTTAGCACCCCACCTTCAGAAATAGACAGATCACCCATACAGAAAATCAGCAAAGAAACAGCAGAGGTAAAGTGCACCCTAGGTCAATTAGGCCTGGCAGACATCTGCAAGTATTCCATCCAACAGCTGCAGAATACACATGATTCTCAACAGCACATGGAACATTTCCCTGGATAAACCATATGGTAGGTCACAAAACAAGTCACAAAAATAATTAAAATAATAGAAGTCATATTGAGTATCTTTTCTGAGCAAATGAAATAAAACTAGAAATCAACAAGAGAAATGTAACTACTCAGATCTATGTGGAAATGAAAAAATTTGTTCCTGAACAGCCAATGGGCCTAGGAAGTAATCAAAGAAGAAATTAAAAATGTGTTTAAACAAAATGAAAATGAAAACACAGCATACAAAAATATTTAGAATACAGCAAAAATATTACCAAGAGGGGCCCGGCGCCTTGGCTCACTTGGTTAATCCTCTGCCTTGCGGCGCCAGCATCCCATATGGGCACCGGGTTCTAGTCCCAGTTGCTCCTCTTCCAGTCCAGCTCTCTGCTGTGGCCAGGAAGGCAGTGGAGAATGGCCCAAGTGCTTGGGCCCCTGCACCCCCATAGGAGACCAGGAGGAAGCACCTGGCTCCTGGCTTCAGACAGACACAGCGCTGGCTGTAGCAGCCATTTGCGGGGTGAACCAACAGAAGGAAGACCTTTCTCTCTGTTTTTGTCTCTCTCTCTCTCTCTGTCTATAACTCTACCTGTCAAATAAATAAATAAATAATCTTTAAAAAAATAGTACTAAGAGAGAGGTTTATATCAATCAATCAAAAAATCTAGACAAATCTCAGATAAATAACTTATCATTTCCCCTCAAAGATTCGAAAAACAAGAGCAAATCAAATCCAAAATTTGTAAAAGGAAATAATATTTAAACTCAGAGAACCAATAAATGACATAGAAACTAAAAAAAAAATGCAAGAAGAAATCAATAAAATGAAAAGTTAGACTATCCAAGACTATTCAAAAATACTAAAAGAGCAACCATTCTCTTTAGGGGTTTAAAATACACAGAATAAGAATGAAAATGGATACATTAAAACTGATATCATAGAAATACAAAGGATTTTTAGAGATTACTATGAATAGCTGTAGGGAAACAAATTCAATAACCAAAAGAAATGTAAAAATTCTTGCACACATATACCATCCCCAAATGTATCATGAGGAAATAGAATTCCTAAGCAGACCAAAAAGAGTAGCAAGATTCAGTCAGGATAAACCATATGGTAGGTCACAATACAAATCACAAATAATTTTTAAAAATGAAAATCATTTTGGGTATCTCTTCTGACCACCATGAAATAAAACTGGAAATCAACAACAAGAGGATTGCAGTGATTTACACATATACATTAAATATTCCATCAAAGAAAAGCTCAAGACCAGATGGTTCCACTGTTCAATTTATGAAATATTTAAAGAAGAATTAACACCAATCATTCTTACAACATTTCAAAAAATAAGAAATTTTTCAAATTTGTTTTATGAATCCAGCATTACTTTGATGACAAAACCAGAAAAGGAAACCACAAAAAGAAAACTCAGGCAAATATCTGACGAACATAAAAAAATCCTCAACGAAACACTAGCAAATTGAATCCAGAAGCACATTAAAAAGATAATTTATCATTATCAAATGTGATTCCACATTTTACAAGGATGGTTCTACATGCACAAATCAATGAGATATATCAATCAGCATAATTAAGTGGAAAAATCACATGATCACATCAATAGATACAGAAAATGTGTTTGCTAAAATTCAACATCTCTTCACATAAAAACACTGACCAAATTAGGAGTAGGAAGAAGTTTTCTCAGTATAATGAAGACCATATATAACAAGCCTATAGATAACAAACTATTGAATGGGAGAAACTGAATACTTTCTCTCCAATATTTGGAACAAGACAGCAATAACCACTTTTTATTTATTCAGCATACTACTGGAGGTCCTATCTGGCAAGAGAAAGAAATAAATGCACCCAAATTGGAAAGGAAGAAGTCAAACTGTCACTGTTTGCAGATGATATGATCTTACATATAGAAACCCACACACTCCACCCAGAAGCTATTAAATCCAGTCAGTAAATTCAGCTAAGTTGCAAAAGAAAAAGGCAATATACAAAAATAAGAAGTGTTGTTATTCAATAAGAGTGAATCATCTGTAAAATTAATCAAGAAAACAATCTCATTTCTAATAGCTAAAAAAAAAAATCCTGGTAATAAATTTATCCAAACATGTTAAAGAGCTCTGCAATCTATAAATTGATGAAAGAAATTGAAGAAGACACAAAGAAATGGAAACAACCCATGTTCATGAATTGAAAGAATTAGTATCATTTAAATGTGCATCCTACTCAATGTAATGTACTGATTCCATACAATTGCTATCAAAATCCCAATGACATTTTTCAAATTACAAGAAAAAATTACTGAAATTTGTGTGGAACCACAAAAGACAACAAATAGCGAAGGTCATCTGGAGAAAGAACTAAGCAGGAGATATTACACTATCTGGCTTCAAAAGATAATAAAAAGCAATGAAAATTAAAATAGCATGCTATTGGCATGAGAATAAATTCATAGGGGCTGGTGCTATGGTGCAGTAGATTAATCCTCTGTCTGCAGTGCCAGCATACCACATGGGCACTGGTTTGAGTCCTGGCTACTCCTCTTCAAATTCAGCTCTCTGCTATGGCCTGGGAAACCAGTAGAAGATGGATCAAATGCTTGGGCTCCTGCATCCCAGTGAGAAACCCAGAAGAAGCTCCTGGCTCCTTGCTTCGGATTGGCCCAGCTCTGGCCATTGAAGTCATTTGGGGAGTGAACCAGAGGATGGAAGACCTTTCTCTGTCTCTCCTTCTTACTGTCTGTAACTCTAACTTTTAAATAAATAAAATCTTTTAAAAATTAAAAAAAAAATCATAGAACAATGGAGCAGAAGAGTGACCTTAGAAGTATACACATGCCTTGACAGCAAACTGCTCTCTGGCAAAGGTGCTGAGAACTGTGTTGGATAAAGGATAGACATTTAATAAATGGTGCTGACAAAATTGGATATTCACATTCAAAAGAATGTAACTGGACACCTATCTCTTATCATTTACAAAAATCAGCTAAAAGTGGACTAAATATCTAATTGCAAAAACTGAAACTTTGAAACTATTAGAAGAAAACCAGGCAAACACTTCAGGACATTGAAATGGACAAGGATTTTCTGGATCAGACCTCTTATACACAGGAAACAAAAGCAAAAATATATGAGATGTCATCAAAGTATAGAATTTTGCATAGCAAAGAAAAATATCAGCACAGCAAAAAGGCAGCCTTCAGAATGGGAGAAAATATTTGCAGACTACACATCTGACAAGAGGCTAATATTCAGAAAACATAAGAAAGCAAACAACCCAAAGCAAAATGAACAAATAATCCTATTTTAAATTGGGCAATATATCTAAACAGACATTCCTCAAAGGAGAACATACAAATGGCCAACAGGTTCATGAAAAAAAGCACTCGCATCACTAACCATCAGGGAAATGCAAATCAAAATCACTGAGAGACAGTACTTCACTCCAGGAAGAGTATTATTAAAAAGATAAGTGTTCACAGGAATATGTAGAAAAGGGAACTCTTGCACTCTGTTATTGGGGATGTAAATTAGTACAATCATTTTGGAAAACGGTATAGAAGTCCCTCATGTACCTAAAAATAACTATTATATGACCCAACAATTTCACTCCTAGCTACATATACAAGGAAAATGGAATCCATATGTAAAGGGACATCTGCATTTTCATGTTTATTTACACTATTCACAATAGCTAAGAAATGGAAACAACTGAAGTTTTATACACCAATAAAGGGACAAAGGAAATGTGTGATGTATCCACAGTAGAGTATTACGCAATGATAAAGAGGATGAAATCTTGTCACTGCAACAAGGAAGTAGAGGTCATTAAGTTAATTGAAATAAGCCAAACACATACAAACAAATGTTACAGCTCACTCATGTGTGGAGTGTAAAAGAAAGTAGGTGATCTCACAGAAGTTAAAAATGCAATTCCAGAGACTGGGAATGAAAATGGGGTGGGAGGTGTGGAGAAAGTTGGATTTACTTGTTATGGGTTATAGCTGGATAGCATAAAGAAGTTCTGGGGCTCTGTTGACAGTAGGTGAAGACAGTTATTGTTAACTCACTGTTATGTTTCTTTATTAGACTAGAAGATGGGATTTTGTATGCTTTTACCATAAAGAAATGTTAAATGCTTGAAAGGATAAATATATTTACTCCAGACATTACACAATGAATATATGTAACAGACTATCACATAGTGTCCCATAAATAAGTGCAATCTTCATATGTCAAACTTTTTAAAATAAAACAACAAAAAGAAGGAAAATTCTTGTTTGTCTTTGTGCTGACTACCTTGAATCAAAACCCAACAAAATAGTTTAACCCAAAGACTAATTAACAGTCGTGATATTTTGTAGAAGACAATTCATATTCTGAGTGTTTATTCTCAGAAGATAAACTAAGAAAGAACAAAATACAATTATTTTAAGGGGCTATATGGGCTGGGGAAGATTCATTTCAAGTTAACTCTCACATTGAAGTATTTTCTTTTCATATCTCTTCTCATTGGGGCAAGCATGCCGCCAAATTAATGTGAGGGATTCTGAAGAAATCACCAGATAACCCAATTTTTTCATCTTAGTTGGAAATTTTAAATTATTTGGGTCAACTGGAGTATTTAAGCACTGTAGATATTTAAGAAATCAAAGCTCTTTTTTTGAACATTTATTGCCATTTAAGTATTTTGATTTTGTTATAACTTAAATCATAAAACAAAAAACAAAATGCTTTTTTTGGAATTTAATTTCTAAAATAGGTTTCATCAAAATTGAGTTTTAAATATCAGAAAAGAAATCATCCATATTAAAATCTTCATGAACAGATTGCCTTTGAGCAGAAACTTCACAAAGAGACTTTTGCTTTATTTAAAAAAAAAATTTAAGCTCCCACCAGTGCTGTGGCATAGTGGGCAGAGCAGCTGCCTATAGTGCTGGCATCCCATATGGGTGCCTGTTGTTCCACTTCTGATCCAGCTTCCTGCTAAAGCCTGGGAAAGTAGCTGAAGATGGCCCAAGTGCTCATCCCTTGCACCCACATAAGAAACTGGGAGGAAGCTCCTGGCTTCAGGATTTGGCCTGGCCATTGCAGCCATCTACAGAGTGAAGCAGCGGATGGAAGATTCTCTCTCTGTCTCTCTCTTTCTAACTTTGCCTTTCAAATAAAAATAAATCTTTAAAAAAACCTAAACTCTTCCACATTAGGTACTTACTCATTGTCAGTCAACAACATCATTGCAATAATGTGAATGGATTTTCAATAGTGGTCAGAGCAAATCATCCATATACTTCTGATACTTTACGTACTGAAACCTGTTGAATAAATATAGCTTTTACATGCAACAGATTTTCAAATGAACAAGTGGACAAAATCTAGTTTATTGTTATCTGTGAGAGAACTTTCTTCAAAAAGTTCTCATAAGTCTGTACTGTGAAAAAAACATGCATGGATTTCAAACATTTTTTTACAGCCAAAAAAGCTTCTCTTTTAATTATATGGTCTGTGAACTTTTTGTAGTACCCTCATATTTAATTTTCTTTTTAAATATTCTTTCATTCCCAATAGAGTTTGAGCTATTAGTAAAATGGGCAATATTAAACAACAACAGAGATATTAAGCATTGAATTGTGAAGGAGCCTAAAGCTTTCTCTTCTATCCTCCCCATCCTCACATGGACTGTCCATGGCCCCTACACCTTGTCATTTCTAGCACCAGGAACTGCTCTAGGGCTTCCCTCACTGAAGGTGTTCACATGTAGGGAGAAAACTGGTTTAGGGAGCTGTGTTGAGGGCCAGAATGAAAGTATTTTGGGGCCAGGTCACTTTCTAATAGGAGGGAAATTCACCACCCCTCCAAATGTTATCAATAATTACTGTTATGTGATGGTGACTTCCTGTAAAGGGTTATACTCTTCTTTAAAGAACTAAAACAACATTCACTTGAGAGATTGTTAACTTGAGCTGTTGTGCTGATCTCTAAATTAACTTCCCACGAAGTTACAGTATGCCAAATCTGAAGATCAAATACCAGATTCCTTGTAAAAATCTGTTAGTGAAAACAACTGGGATTATAAGTGGGCCAAAGCTTTAGAGATCACTTCATTCTGATGAATCATACAAGGAGATAAATCAAAGAAACAAGTGTCTACTTTAATAATTTTGTGCAAGTTTTGAATGAAGAGTAGGGAAACTAAATATATTTTCATTCATCACAATTATGGACAACAGTGAAGAATACATCTACTTGTATCAGTCAGTAAATGCCTGCACTGCCCAATCCTGTTAAGAACGATCGTGCCACAATGGGTGCTCTGAGAAATGATACTTTATGGAAAGTACCAGTTGTTCTGGGAACACACAATTTAAAAGCCAATAAAAAGTTGTCTGACACCGTGACATTCTATCAGTCAGCAACGGGATTCATTTTACCAGAGGCTGCAAATAAATATCAATAGAACTTGTTAATGCTGAGACTGAAACCTATATTTATCCCATTTATCTCTGCAGATTATGCCAAGATAAAAAAATTGAGTGAAATATTATTGGTTATGAACTAAATTATGGTATAATAAGTAAGATTGCATTTCCCCAAACATGCAATCCGTCACTGAATTATTTGATACAGTAAACTCCCCTGAAAAGAAATCCATTCTCTGAGACTTACACATTAAAATGGACACTATAATGGTAACTGACACGCTGATGTGGGTGTAAGCAAAGGAAAAAACTAACCAGAGAGTTCTATAATGTTTTAAAGTCTCAGAATTCAAATACTTTTAAAAATATAAGGTTGACCAAGCTGTTACGTTATTCTGTTATCTCTTGGTGTGACATTTTTTTAACTTGGAAACAGATCTATCACCATAGGGAGAATTTATTTATACAGTGTAGAGCTAGGGAAAAGGGGAAGTGCTGGATTCAGTGACATTTTCCATAGGAAAGATGAAAGACATTGTAATTGTCACTGAAATATTTTAAGATAATCTTTCTTGGTTCATACAGTCAAAATCCCCAGCACATTTTCATGGAATAAGGTTGTATAGAATTTATAAATCCTTAACCTAGCAACCCAATTCCATCAAGTTTCTTTTCTTCTCTTTCTCCTCTCTAACAGACAGAAAAACTTCCTTGAAAATAAACACTGTGGACGGATGACAAGCAGTTCATGATGATTAACACTCACGACCTTTAAGGTGTGAAAGGAAGTTTAACGGGAACTCTATTTAGGATGGAGAAATTTTGTCTTATCTCGACAGGAAGGAAATGGCCATTCAGCCTCCCTCTTCCATGGTGTGTAATGGGGCAGATAAAGTACAGAAAGTTCTGTGAGGCTATAGAGTGCTATAAACGTTCTGGTTGTTAAAAAGCCTAGAAAACCCGAGGAACTGCTCACTTTCCATGTGAGTTTACTCCCCATGAGTTTCTTTCTTTTTTTAAGATTTATTTATTTGAAAGACAGTGTTACAGAGAGCAGGGGAGAAGGGGACGAGAAAGAGAGAGAGAGAGAGGGAGAGAGAGGGAGAGAGAGAGAGAATCATCCATTTCCTAGTTCACTCCCCTAAATGGCTGCAATAGACTGGGTTGGACCAGGCTGAAGTCAGGAACCTGGAATTCCATCCAGGTCTCCAGCATGTGAGGGAGGGGACCTGGAGCTCAGCCCATCTTCTACTGCCTGGAGGAGGAGGAGGAGGAGGAGGAGGAGGAGGAGGAGGAGGAGAAGGAGAAGGAGAAGGAGAAGGAGAAGAAGAAGAAGAAGAAGAAGAAGAAGAAGAGGAGGAGGAGGAGGAGGAAGAAGAGGAAGAAGGAGGAGGAGGAGGAGAAGAAGAAAAAAGAAGAGAGGAGGAGGAGGAGGAGAAGAAGAAGAAGAAGAAGAAGAAGAAGAAGAGGAGGAGGAGGAGGAGGAGGAAGAAGAAGGAGGAGGAGGAGAAGAAGAAAAGAAGAAAAAGAGAAGAGAAGAGGAGGAGGAGGAGAAGAAGAAGAAGGAGGAGGAGGAAGAGGAGGAGGAGGAGAAGGAGAAGGAGAAAGAAGGAGAAAGGAGAAAGAAGGAGAAAGAAGGAAAAGAAGAAGAATGCCTTCGTTCTGCTGCCTAAGCACATGAGCAGGGAGCTAGATCAGAAGTGGAGCAGCGGGGTCTTGAAGTAGCATTCATAGGGGATGCTGGTGTCTCAGGCAATGGCTTAACCTGCCATGCCACAATGCTGGCACCTCACGAATTTTTCACATTGTTTTCCTTCCTTTCTCTTGTCCTTGAAATGACTTAAACATGGTACAAAACTGCCTGATAATAAGGAATTGCAATTTCTTGAGATGCTAACACTTGGAAAAACTACTAAGTTAATGCAACCACATAGATTTCTCCTACCTCTGTTCTAGTCTTCATGAGCTCTCAATGTGGTTCAAATATTGTCAATATAGTCCAAGACAGTCATCCTAAAACAGTGTTACTCCATTCATTTTGCAAAACCATTCTTCAGAGGCCATGATATGTGAGACTCACTCCTGGAGGTAGGGAAACTGGCAACGGACCAAGCAGGGATACAATCTTCTATCATAGTGCTTAGGTTTCACTGTCCAAGTATTTACTCTTATGTATTGTAGGAAAGATAGATTCCCTTTCGGATAAGAATATTCGGTTTCTTAGATAACATCTCCTTCTCTACTTCTTTTCCTAAGATGATTTCCTGGTATATGAGAAGAGAGTATGTGCTCCTATAGCCTTGTGGCAGAGGTAAATTGCCCATGTTCTCATGTGTTGACTTCTGGTATCTTGTGTGATGTTCATCATCTTCTTAGTAAGACAGACAGACAAGCCAGAAGGCAAATACATTGCGGTGTGGTCAGCACTATAAGAGAGACAGAAATAGTCATGACTAGCATATTGCACAACTCCAGAGCCACTTAACTTCTACTTTTTCAGTAGAAGTAAAAGCATAGTAGAAAAGATCTACTATAGCCTTATAACAAGCCTTGATATTAGATATTTGGTTTATTGTTGTAGATTCTTCCTTCTCTTCTAATATAATGGTTATTCATGGCCTTTTGTTCTTTCATGTCATTCTATGACTGTCTCATGAAATTTCTACTGTGGATGTTCTATTGAATTTATAGATATCTGTGGATAGAACTCTATTATTTCTTTAACTAAAAATTTTTTAAGGGCAAATGCTGTGGCATGGTAGGTTAAGCCTCTGCCCATGGTGCTGGCATCCCATATGGGCTCTGGTTCAAGTCCTGGATGCTTTTCTTCTGATCCAGCTCCTTGCTCATGGCCTGGGAAAGCAGTGGAAGGATGTCCCAAGTCCTCACCTGCATGGGAGATCCAGAAGAAGTTCCAGGCTCCTGTCTTCGAATTGGCCCAGCTATGGCCATGATGACCATTTGGGGAATGAACCAGCAGATGAAGAATTTTCGGTGTCTCCTTTGCTCTTTCTCTAACTCTACCTCTCAAAAAAAATAAACAAATCTTTAAAAATATTTTGAAGAAAATAACTGTAAAAGACAAGAACTGCTGTATTTTTTGAGACTTTGCTAACACAGGAAGTGGAGACAGATTCCTATTAACCTTTGCTTAATCATCCCTATCTACTGTTCCCTATTTCCTTATTCCCACTTACTATGCCAGTAGCACAGGAGCCAGCAGTTGTTGAAGAAATGTTCTTAGATTAACTAACCAGTAAGATGAAGTAAAATGAATGAAGAGATGGATATAAGCTTCTGTGTGATCTTGTAAGTAGTGGGGTTAATTTATATCTGTGATAAAATACTTACCTGTGATTGTCCAATGAGGATGGCTTATTTCCTTGGTTCCTTAATCCATTGTGGTAGAAAAAGTCCAGGATAACTATAATGGGATGATCAGGGAAAACAGTGGGGAAAAGAAAGATTGGGGATGTAGTAGACTTTGCAGGCCAATATAAAGATTTTGACTTGCAGTTCCTGAGTTATATAAACCTACATTCAATTGAAAACTGTTTTTGAAAGATTATAATTCTCGTAAAGGAGGTTGCATAGTTTTTGTCCACTAGATCATTTTTGCAAAAACATTCGCTCACATTCTTTCTAAGAGTGTTTTGAAAAACTGTACCAGTATACATGTCTTTAGGTTGACTTCTGAACTTTTCCTTAATTATTTTAAATACTTTCAAGGATATGATTTCTGGTATATTTCTGGTATATATTTTTTAAATTAACTGTTATCTTCCTCTCTTAAATATAGTGAACTCCTAATGTTCTAGAAATTTGTGATTATCATGAGCCCTTAACATGACCCTAATAGTTGAAAATTTTATACAATTTCACTTTTTTCCCCCCAGGTACTATTTTTTTAAAGATTTGTTTATTTATTTATTTGAGAGCTAGAGTTATAGACAGTGAGGGAGAGACAGAGAGAAAGGTCTTCCTTCCGTTGGATTGGAAGAAGGGCAGTCAGGACTAGAACCAGCGCCCATATGGGATGCTAGTGATGCAGGAAGAGGATTAACCTACTGCACCATGGTGCTGGCCCCGGTACTATTACTTTTATTTAACTTTTCTGGAAATGATAGTTATTACCATGAGAAAAAAATCAGTAAATAAGAGGTATAAATACTGAAAAGGAAGATTCAGTCATGTTATTTGCTTATAACAGGATATCCAGTACAACTAAACGATATGCTAAAAAAAAAAAAAAAAAAAAAGAAAAGAAAAAACTTGTGGTGTGGATTTGAAATATACTAACAAAATGGCCGGCACCGCGGCTCACTAGGCTAATCCTCCGCCTTGTGGGGCCGGCACACCGGTTTCTAGTCCCGGTCCGGGCGCCGGATTCTGTCCCGGTTGCCCCTCTTCCAGGCCAGCTCTCTGCTGTGGCCAGGGAGTGCAGTGGAGGATGGCCCAAGTGCTTGGGCCCTGCACCTCTGGGAGACCAGGATAAGTACCTGGCTCCTGCCATCGGATCAGTGCAGTGTGCCGGCCGCAGCACGCCGGCCGCGGTGGCCTTTGGAGGGTGAGCCAACGGCAAAGGAAGACCTTTCTCTCTGTCTCTCTCTCTCACTGTCCACTCTGTCAAAAAAAAAAAAGAAAGAAAGAAAGAAAGAAAGAAACTAACAAAAGTCAATTTCAGAATATTGTATGAAAATTACAAGCACAATAACAACAACAAATACCACACCTAAGACTATAGGTAACATATACATCCTTGAGTTGATCTTTAATTCACCTTCTCCAGCAGAAGTCTATATTTATGTAATATAAGTGTGTGCTTTAAAGTGTTTTATATTACCTAATATATATACACAATCTATTATATATGATTTATGTATATGTAATGTTACATAATTCTATATAATTATATAGTATTATTCTAGATAACATACATTATCTTTTATGTTATTTTATGTATTACATGTTATTGAAAGTCAGGGGTTTATCAACATCATCATCATCATTATTATTTCCATTACCATAAATATGCTTTCATAATTAAGTTACATTTATAATAGTGAAAACATATAATTAATAAATACTACATAAATGAACAATAAGATTTGATAGTGTAATATTTCATGCAAAGTATAAATTTATTGCAAATAATTTTGAGTCAAGTGGGTTTCTTTTAAAATGAGATAAATTCAGCATCAATATAATTGCTGTTTTCCCTTCTCAATTGTTTCTTTTGAGAGATAGGAAACTGTGGGAAATCTATTCCCATAAATTAAATGTACAGAAATAAACAGATTTTGATAGAGCAGTGTTTTTTGTTTGAATTCATTCAGAGTTATATGGGAAAAATCACATAGTGATATATGATAAACATTTCTGATGATCTTTTAATGGACAATGTATCTACAATTTCTTTTGAGTTTGTTACAAGGAAATGCTAAAACTCACATCACACGTAGATTTCAAAACTCAATCTTTAGAGGAATTCACTTTCTCAATACCAACACTAAGATATGGAAATATTCCTTTGTTCAGTCAGAGATTTTCTTCCTTGGGACAATGCATCATCAGTACATTCAAGAGGGATGACAGTGTAATGGCAAGGAGGCAATTCAGTGGGGAGAGGGATAATCATAAAAGGAGATAAGTGAAAGGATGATACTCCAACTTCAAGAAGGTTCACAAGCAGAACAGACTGAAGACTTCACATGGGAGCTTAATCTTGAAGATTTGGAGTTCCATTTCTTTAAAACTTCTACGAATTTGTATACTGTCTGGGAAAACCTTTCGAGCTCTCGGGCTATGCATGTGCTAGATGAAGACAACAAATCAAATCATTTTTCTCCCCCACTGAGGTAAGAATACAAAGCCAATCACATCACTTTATTCCAAAAGTAGTGAAAATTTTGTCATAAAGTGAAAAGGAGACAGTGTAGAAAAGTGACACAAGAGTCAAGGAAAAAATTATTGCTATTGTTTATTTTATTATAAATATTGACACATCATTCCATAAAATATAAATTTATTAAGTATATATTTCCTGGTGAGGAAATCGAAATCATTTTGGAGGTTCTAATACTAATGTTCAAATTATTTTCGATTTTTCAATCAATGCATATTGTTTCAGAAAAATATTAAAAGAAGAATGCATATGTAGCTACAAATATTCAACTTATTTTCAAATACCAACTTTTAATGCAAATGGAAAAGTAGAAAATATTGTTAGATCAAGTACACCCACCAGGCTTCAAACAATAAAATATAGAAGAAAATGAGATGCCTTTCTAGGAAAACAAAAAATTTTGGAAAAGTTTTCTAGTTGTGTGAAGCAGAAACTGATTATATCTCAAATATAGACAACCCTTTGTTCTCTAGTCCTTCGTTAGTTTAAATAAAAATATCCCAGCCATTGTGTGTGCCTGTGTAAAATCCACTTTGATATCCTCAGCTGATAAGTTACAACAATGTAACTGTTATCAACCATATAAAAATTTCAGTGAGCAAACTGAAATCACATATCCATCTTTTCTTGGTACCTACAAGAAAAAACAAATTCTTATTTACTATGTTTGCATTACCTGTTTTGAAATTTTACTGGCTGAACTCACTTACTAGGCCCTCTTCCCACCCTAATACTCTCATTCCTGTGGGGAAATTATTGCTTACAGTGATACATCACCAGTTGCTTTGTGTCTGCTGGTTACTAAGAACTTTCTGACTCCAGATATATTATGATCTGGTGGGAAAAGTGTAAGCATGTGTATTTCTGTACATAGGCTGGGGGGTAATGGACATGGTATACATTCTGCTATCTGAATATTTTGAGTAGTTAACATGTTCCTGTTTATTACAAATGTCCCTGAAACAATCAGTATCTTCCATAATCTAATGTTCATTGCTTTGAAAGCTCTGGGTCAAGCTAAGTTGATCTCCTTCTCTGTGACTCTTGATCCTGAAATATGCAAAAGGATAGAGAAGAAAAAGGAACCAGAGGATGATAGGAAAGTGTACAATCCATAGTTGGTTAGAATCCTACTGCTTTATCCATCTCCCTGTTCTTCCTCTTCCATCAACTACCATCTCCTAGAGGAACCTCAAGAACTAGATCCCTAGGAATTTTTAAGTCCTCTTGAACTTTTCTTTTAGATTTTATTTATTTATTTATTTGAGAGGCAAAGTTATAGATTGAGAGAGAGAGAGAGAGAGAGAGAGAGAGGTAGAGGTAGAGGTATAGAGAGAGAGAAAGAGAGAGAGAAAGGTCTTCCATCTGTTGGTTTGCCCTCCAAATGGCTGCAATGGCTGGAGCTGAGCCCATCGGAAGCCAGGAGCCAGGAGCTTATTCTGGGTCTCCCACGTGGGTGCAGAGGCCCCTGCTCTTGGGCCATCTTCCACAGCTTTCACCCGGCTATAAACAGAGAGCTGGATCAGAAGAGGGACAGCCAGGACACGAACCTGCACCCATATGAGATGCAGGCGCCATAGGTGGAGGCTCAACCTACTATGCCACAGTACTGGCCCCTCTTGAACTTTTCTTACTAACAAATATTGAGGTTTACATGGTAACTATTTTTAAAGTTATTAAAAATAAAACAAACCAAGCTACTTCATTTTGCAACTACTAAGGAAATGATAATTTTTGAAGAATTTTTTATTTTAAATAGACTCTTTGTTTATTCTAAGCATAATATTGCCATAAATATATTATAATTATACCATAACAGTCTTGCAATAAAATCCAAACCTCATAATTTGGCTTTAAAAATTCTTCAGGTTTTCAACTCCAAATTCCATTCTAGGAGTCCCTGACATTTTCCCTCATCCTCATGACTTGTCAGACACATTCATTTCTTTTTAAATCTTCTTCCTTGCCAAGATATTTTCCATCTCAGGACATTCCTATTCCCTTGTCCTTGAAGGATGAGTCACTGGTCCATCACTTAAACCCACCCTCTTTCAAGGTCCAACTCGGATACTAAGACTGCAAAGTCAGAGCCCTTTCCCGACCAGCCCCTCTAAAGGATGCCCCACAACTGCTTTGTGGGTAAGCACTCTAATTACTTCCTTTCTGAAAGCAACCACAACCTGAATAGTTTATCAACTTGTTCATATATTTATTATCTTTCTCTAAGTGGGCAAGAACCTTGTCTGTCTTGTTTCTCTCTGAGTCCTTATCCATGAAGAACAAGGCGTGATCCAGGACTGCTGGTCAAAACTATTGGTCATGACTGGAAAATAAAATGATTAGACCAAAGATATAGAAAGATAGTTGGTGCAAGTCATACAGATTTATCTAAATGAAACAGCGTGTTTTCAATGCACTCACAAACGTGCCTTGTTCTGTTTACTCTCTGTTTTCTTATATTGGAATACCCATCTCCTGACCACGGAGGTCACGCCTCTCTGTAGCTGGGATAGCAGCTGTGTGTTGGGTGGTATAATGAAAGCTGTGAGAGATGCATTTCTTAATCCAGAAATTTAACAGAAATCTATTTGAATGGTACAGTATTTCTACTGGAAAATGTGCGCCACATTTACCTCCATTTCAGTTGGCTCCGGCATCTGTGTTTCCACCTCAGTGATAAAAGTATTTAACTACAGATGACCTTATAGGAAAAGTATCGCTATCTTCAGGGAGAACTTTGGTCTGGCATATGATTAATCCAACCCAACAAGTTTGGGTTGGGAAAAATTAATACTTAATAGTGTTTTTTGTGTTTCTTGCTGTTGCCTATTCACTTTTGAAATCTGAAAAGGCTAAAATTAGCCACATGAAATTCCAGATTTTCTTTTTCTTATGCTACAAAGTAAACAAAAAACTGACTGTCAATAGGTAGAAGGGCGTTATGGAAGATGAATGATGTTATTCACATGTTTTTCTTTTTTCTTTTTTTGGATAACATAAATCCCTCTCCAGCTGATAAAAAAATAAGTCTTTTTATCTAAGTCACAGCATTTTCCCCACACACATGGTTCTGTTATGAAAAAAAAAAAAAAAAAACCTGTTCAAATAATTACAGAGCTTAGAAATAACAGATGATTAGGTCAAAATTATGCTTCTAAAATAAGTGTTACCTATGTTGGTTTCATTAAATTTTCACCAGGGACTAATAACTTAATCTTAGATTCTTTTTCTTTTATGTAGTTTTGGAACGTGGTACTCCTTAAGAGAAAATGCCAGAAAGTTGTTTTCATTTTTCTTTCTAAATTAAAAGTATTTGTTATTTTAGAAAGTCACATCTTTACTCATTAAAGGCTTAGTGTATGTAATGAAGTAATAGAGGAAGTGCTATTTTGGGGCTATAATAGATGAATCCCTAATGCTATATTAGTGCATTGTAAGCCTCAGTTTCTAAAACTCAAGTAGCTTCCGTATATTTTAGGGTTGTTAGCCAAAATGCACCCTCAGTCTTTTCAGAAAAGGCAAAACATGGGAAAAAAAGAGAAACACACATTTTCTTTTTTCATTATCTTCTTAAAGTTTCATTCTGTATGTGTTTGCTTCAGAGAAAGATAATTTTTTTCAATAACTATTTGTTAATTGGAATTACTTTGATGATCAGTATTCAGAGTTTCACTTTTCCATTTTGTTCTGGTATCAAAGTTAGAAGACATATGCAAAAATATAAACTAATTTATATTTTAAAGCCTACTATTTAAACATAACACAGTCTAATGTTTAATTATACAATTTGTAATCTCTGCCAGCTAAAGTAAACATCTATAGGCTATTATTAATATGACAATAAAGCCATGAGTTTATTTATTTTAAAGATAGTTCCTTGTGTAGCTATTTTCATATAATTTCCTCATGCCTGTAGATAAATAAGACATATATATGAAAATATATGAATCATAAATATGGGGAAATCTTCAGAGTGTTAGCAGATTAGCATCAGGCCTGGACTGTTGAATTCATCTGCCACACCCATCAGTAAGATGGATTCTGTTATCTAGTTCCTCTAAATCTAAAATCTTGAATCATATCCCAAAACTAGAGAATCTTCTCAGTCACTGAAAATTGTTGTCTAATATTTTCAATAAATCCTTTTAAGCATATTCAACTATTTAAGATAATGGCTAATATATTTAAACATATTTATACGTATTTTGTTAAGTGATAATAAGCTACTATCAGTGTGTAGTATCCTGTTCTGCTAGAAACTTCACACAGCCAGTTGGAGAGTCTCTCAGGGAAGTGTATTAAATGTTCACTAACTAAGATGTTATTAGCTAAAATCCATTCTTTCTAAGCACTTGACTGAAATCATATTAGAAATTTTCCCAGTGATAGAATGAAAACAATGATAGAGGTACCCAAAGATTCTGGCACTGCACACTGTGCTTTAAACATTCAATTGTGACCAATACTGCAGCTCACTAGGCTAAACCTCCTCCTGCAGCGCTGGCACCACTGGTTCTAGTCCCGGTCAGAGTGCCAGATTCTGTCCTGGTTGCTCCTCTTCCATTTCAACTCTCTGCTGTGGCCCAGGAGTGCAGTGGAGGATGGCCCAGGTCCTCGGGCCCTGCACCCCATGGGAGACCAGGAGGAAGCACCTGGCTCCTGGCTTCGGATCAGCGCAGTGCGCTGGCCGCAACGTGCCGGCCGTAGCAGCCACTTGGGGGGTGAACAAATGGAAAAAGGAAGACCTTTCTCTCTCTCTCTCACTTTCTCTCTCTCTCTCTCTCTCACTGTCTAACTCTGCCTGTCAAAAAAAATTCAATTGTGACAGTACCCTGGATATTTACTATTATCTCCCACCTAGTGGATAACAAAGCTGAGGATGAAAAAAATGTAGAAATTTTGTCAAGGTCTTACAACTTATACTAGCTATGTCAAGATCTAAACACAAATCTTTTGATTCTTATCCATAATATAGTTTGGAATCCACACAATTTTTCAATTCCTCTATACAAGCATATTAAATACCATGAAAGCATCAAGTTAGGCAAGTTTTGTTTGGTTTTTTAATTTATGTGTGAGACAGAGAACAAGACATATAGACATAGAGAGTTCACTTCCAGCAGTTCCCTCTCCAAACGCCTGCCAAGGCCCTGGACTGAGAGCAGAAGCCAGAAAGTAGGAGCTCAATCTAGGTTAGGAAAGGCAGGTGTAATCTCATGCTTGAGAATTCTTGCTCATCTTTCTCTGAGTGTCTGAAAACTAGGTGAGAAGGTTATAATTTGGCCACACTTGGGTAATAATTGATAAAACCCTACAATGTACAAGGTACACAGAGCAACCAATTTAAAGAGCTTTGTCATAATGTGAGGGCTTAATGTACAGCAGTTTAGAAATGTAAGTTATTTTGCAAAATATCTCTTATTTCATATTAGGCTGTAATTGAAGCTAGTTTTGTCTTGCATGTGTGTTTTGGATTAGAAAATACACTCATTATTAACTGGCCTATTTCACATCTCTTTCATTGTGCACGACTAAAAATCTTGTTTTATTCAATTTTTTACGAAGTGAGTAAATACAGTTCTATCTTCAGGCCACATAAAAATATTAATACTATAATTTGAAGAGACTTCTATAGCCCAAACTGTCCTGAGACTAGATAATTTCAGAGCATGCAAACTTCAAATCACAATTGGGTCTTCATTATCCCAGGTATTTTCTGTACAATATTTGATAATTTTGGCCATTAAAGTCACAATTTATTTAGGAGCCCAAGGAGGACCCTGATTTTGGAAATATGATTACAAAAGACAACAAATATAGCCTCTGCGACACATCTGTAGTGGGTATTTGTTATTTATCTTGACAGGTTTTGTTGGATCTCTGTCTACCCTTCTCCCAGTTTTTATGTTTGGATGGTATGTGGTAGACTGAGCAGCAACCCACAAGGATACCCAGATTCTAATTCCTGGAGCCTGTGCATGCTATTTTATGTGGAAAAGTGATTTTTTTCAAATGTGATTAAGTTATCCATCTTGTTATGGGGAGATTATTCTGCATTATGTGGATGAGTTCTCAATGTAATTACCAAGGAAGGAGGCAGAGGAGATTTGTTGTAGAACAGGAAGGCAGTGTAACAACACAAGCAAGATGCTATGATGCGAGCTTGGAAGATGGGGCCAAAAGCCAAGGAATGTGGTCTAAGAAGCAGGGAAGGCGACCAAATGGGTCCTGGTCGACAGTCTGGAGACAACACACAGCCGTGCCAACACCTAGCTTTTGGCCCAATAACACTGATCTGACTTCTGGCTTCCTGCATTGTAAGACAATAGATGTGTGTTCTTTTAAGCCACTAAGTTTGTGGGCATTTTTTAAAGTAACCATGGGAAAATTAATGGGGTTCAGAAGGGATAAGTGGCATAGCTCTAAGCTAATAAATGCATCCCTTGCTTCTGTCCACAATCATGAGTAGCTCAACAATGGTTACATTATGCAAACAAAAATAAAAGTAAGCACTGGGCAGGAACGTTCAGAAGAGACACTAGCCTGACTCTTAGGAGGATGTGAAATCTGGAAAGCTGAAGCCACCTTCTGTTCACTAGGGGGAAAACTGTGCAAGTACAAAGCCACATGGAGACCCAGGGGTGATGCGACAGTGGAGAAAGTGAAAGAGAGAAACAGGAAAGAACAGGGGAGAACAGAGATGTGGGGGTGGGAGGTGCTGTTGATGGCATCTCAGGCACTTCAAGGGACCCTTCTTCTGCCCCTCCGTGTTGCCACAAGCAAATGAATCAGCACCTCCTTTTCCTAAACCAGATTGGGCTGCACTTTCTGTCGTTTTTGAAGGAAAGTGCTCCTTCTGAACATACCCTTTAGGTTGGAGTTCAGAGTAGAGTTATTTTATCTTTTTCTCTTTTAAATTACAAAGGTCAGCTCCATCCAAGGACTGTTAACATGTGTACGCCTACTAAGTAAATGTAATTAGAGACCACATCAATAAGCACACCTTATATGTTTAAGGGATAAGATTACAAGCAATAAATAATAAGCTAGCCACTTACAACCAGGAAGACAAATCCTATGAAAGTAGTTTTATTTATCAGACAGGATTTCAGCCTCATTTATTAGGGACCCCATTTGCCAAATTGTGTTAGGGGTTTCTCATACCTAAGTACCCGGGTACATTATTCAATCCTTAACTATTTTTTTCATGTGAACAAAATGTTTTGGAGCAGGTATTTTCTCTGGTGTTTAGGATGCCACTTGGGGGGCAAGTGTTGTGGTGTAGTAGGTTAAGCTGCTGCCTGAGATATTTGTTTCCCATATGAGCACCCGTTTGAGTCCCAGCAGCTCCACTTCCCATCTGGCTCCTTGTTAAGGCACCTGGGAAGGCAATCGAAGATGGCTCAAGTAATTGGGCCCCTGCACCCATGTGGGAGACCCAAATGAAGTTCCTGGCTCCTGGCTTCAGCCTGGCCCAGGCCTGGCTGTTGTGATTATTTGGGGAGTGAACAAGCACATGACAGATTTCTCTCTCTCTCTCTCCAACCTCTGTAATTCTGCTTTTCTGATAAATAATTAAATCTGAAAAAAGAAAAGATGCCATTTGGGAAGCCTGAATCCCACAGAGAGTGCCTGAGTTTTAGTCCGAACTTTGCTCCTTATTCCAGCTTCCTGATCATGTGCATCCTGGGTGGCAGGAGGTGGTGGCTCAAGTCATTGGGTTCCTGTCACCTACATGGTAGAGCGGATTGATTCTAGGCTCCCAGATTTGACCTGTACCAAAATCCTGGCCCTGACTATTGCAAGCATTAGAGAAGTGAAACAATGGATGCGAGTGCTTACCCCACCTCTTCTCTGTCTCTCAAGTAACATAAAATGAAATAAAGCAATCTAAAGTATTGCTTTAACTGGTCTTGTCTTTTTTCTGATGTTACTTTTTCAAATAATGTAGGAATTCCTTTGGCATTGCTTAGTTTGCAACTTTGAAACTCATAGTAAATAAAGAAAATTGTCTCCCTTGACCGGCCACTCACCACCAAGGTAGAGTATTTGTCTTCTGGGAAAAGAGCCAATGTTACACTAAAAAATTAAAAATCCACTATTTGATGTAGGCTTTGGTATCTGTAAAGTTATGATGATGAAGTAAATTACTTGATGTGAAAGTATTGGGTATGTTGCACATCAGCTAGGAGCCAAGAAAGATTCACAAATTGTATCTGCAGTTTTTGTAGGCATGGTCTTGTTAGAAATTTTTTTAAATCTCCAGGAGATAATTATTCTAAGTTGAAGTAGTAGAAATGCCCAAAATACAAATATTGTTGTTTTTAAAGTTTACTATTCAAGTGTAAACCAGTTATTCTCAGAGAGCTCATTATTTTTTCAAATTATTTTATTTAATAAATAAATATAAATTTCCAAAGTACAACTTTTGAATTATAGCGGCTTTTCCCCCTATAGCCTCCCTCCTACCAGAAACCATCCCATTTCCCACCCCCTCTCCCATCCCATTCTTCATCAAGATTCATTTTCAATTATTTTTATATACAGAAGATCAACTTAGCATATACTAAGTAAAATTTCAACAGTTTATACCCACACAGACACACAAAGTATAGAGTACTCTTTGAATAGTAGTTTTACCATTAATTCGCATAGTACAACACATTAAGGACAGAGGTCCCACATGGGGAGCAGGTACACAGTGACTCCCGTTGTTGATTTAACAATTGACACTTTTATTGATGATGTCAGTAATCACTTGAGGCTCTTGTCATGAGTTGCCAAGGCTATGGAAGCCTCTTGAGTTGACCAACTCCGATCTTATTTAGACAAGGCCATATTCAAAGTGGAATTTCTCTCCTCCCTTCAGAGAAAGGTATCTCCTTCTTTGATGGCCCATTATTTCCGCTGGGATCTCACTCACAGAGATCTTTCATTTAGGTTTTTTTTTTTTGCCAGAGTGTCTTGACTTTCCATGCCTGAAATACTCTCATGGGCTTTTTAGCTGGATCTGAATGCCTTAAGGACTGATTCTGAGGCCAGAGTGCTGTTTAGGGCATCTGCCATTCTGTGAGTCTGCTGCATATCCTGCTTCTCATGTTGGATCGTTCTCTCATTTTTAATTCTATCAATTATTATTTGCAGACACTGGTCTTATTATGTAACCACTTTGACACTTAATCCAATCTTTTTGATCAATTATGAACTTAAACTGATCACTTTAACAAGTAAGATGGCATTGGTACATGCCACCTTGGTGAGATTGAATTGGAATCCCCTGCACATTTCTAGCTCTACCATCAGATGTGTTTTCAATATTCAGTAATGCTCAGAAAGCTGATGTTTTTATTGTAGGTCTTATCTATTGGGTTTATCTCTTTTAGCATCACTGCCATCCCATGTCCATTATTCTATCTCCACGAACTAGGTATATTTTTCAATTAAATTCCCAGTCTATCTTTACTTTTATTACCAATAAGAAATTATTGTTGATGGTGTTTGCAATCTTATTATACACACATTTCACCTTGTTATTAATCATAGACTTTTTAAAAATCTGATTTACTTTATCTATAGTATTTATGATGAATTGTTTTTCCTAACCTCTCCAACATACATACTTATTACTTACTAGTGATTTCTTTTTAAGGTTTATTTTATTTTTTTGAGAGGCAGAGTTATAGGCAGAGAGAGGGAGAGACAGAGAGGTTTTCCATCCACTGGTTCACTCCCCAAATGGCTGAAACTGTCAGAGCTGACCAATCGAAAGCCAGGAGCCAGGAGCTTCTTCTGGGTATCGCACATGGGTGCAAGGGCCCAAGCACGTGGGCCACCCTCCACTGCTTTCCTAGACACATTAGCAGGGAGCTGGATCAGAAGTGGAGCAGCCAGTATCAAACCAGCACCCATATAGGATACTGGCACCACAGATGGAGACTGAACCTAGTATGCCACAGCACTGGCCCCTCTAGTGATTTTTTAAAACATTCACTCATCACATTTGCATTTTCTATCCTTTCTGCTCCAAGTTAGAATGATTTCTTCCTGGCACACATCTATAATCCTAGGGCTTTGTTTATCATTCTTTTGTGTTAGGTCACTTCTCACATCTTCCTCTGTTTCAGTTTACTCTCATTCTGCTAAAGTTCATCTCCCAGTAACTTCTAAGAAATGATTCATGGGAGAACTTTATTTGAGAGGTTACTTTTCAGAAAATGCTTTTATTTTCCCTTGACACTTGAATTTGGTTTAGCTGAGCCTAGCATTTTAGGTTCAAAAGCCACTTTGCCCTAAAACTTTAGGGCATTCTTCAAACAATCAATGTTAACTACTGACAATGACAATGATATTGTTTTTCCCTTCATGTATCCTTTTTCCCAACTCTGAAAATGCCTAATAATTCTTCATGCACCTTGTTTTTTGAACTTTTGCAAGGATGTGGCTTGATTTTTCTTTTTCATATGCTGGTTTTATAATTCACTTGTTTCAGCCAGCGCTGTGGCTTACTAGGCTAATCCTCCACCTGCGGCGCCGGCACCCCGGGTTCTAGTCCCTGTCGGGGCGCTGGATTCTGTCCCAGTTGCTCCTCTTCCAGTCCAGCTCTCTGCTGTGGCCAGGGAGTGCAGTGGAGGATGACCCAAGTGCTTGGGCACTGAACCCCATGGGAGACCAGGAGAAGCACCTGGCTGCTGACTTCGGATTGGCACATCGTGCTGGCTGCAACATGCTGGCTGTAGCGGCCATTTGAGGGGTGAACCAACGGAAGGAAGACCTTACTCTCTGTCTCTCTCTCACTGTCTAACTCTACCTGTCAAAAATAAAAATAAAAATTTAAAAAATCACTTGTTTATTTTATCCTGGAAATTATGTCACTCCATTTTCTTCGCTCTGTTTCCTCTGTTGTTTCCTACATGAACTTGTCTCATTTAAATGTTGGACTTCCTGGATTGAGTCACTAGTTGTCTTCTCTTTCCTCTCCTATTTCATGACACTCTATGTTATTGAGTTAAGAGATCTTTTTATCATTCTTCTTTTTTTTTTTTTTTTTTTTTTTTGACACGCAGAGTTAGAGAGAGAGAGAGAGAGAGAGAGAGAGGTCTTCCTAATTCCATTGGTTCACCCCCTAAGTGGCCGCTACGGCTGGTGCATTGTGGCCGGTGGCGCGCTTCGCTGATCTGAAGCCAGGAGCCAGGTGCTTCTCCTGGTCTCTCATGAGGGTGTAGGGCCCAAGCACTTGGGCCATCCTGCATTGCACTCCCGGGCCACAGCAGAGAGCTGGACTGGAAGAGGAGCAACCGGGACAGAATCCGGCGCCCCGACCAGGACTAGAACCCGGGGTGCTGGCGCTGCAGGTGGAGGATTAGCCTAGTGAGCCGCAGCGCCGGCCTCTATCATTCTTTTCATGGTATTATATTTCTTTCTTACTCTAATTTTTTTTGTTTATTCACTGAAGTTATTGTAGTTTCATTTTTTTTGCCTTTTTTCTTTTTACTAATTCATTGTCTTCTTTCATTTGGCTGTTTATGTACATTTAGTATGGCTTATTACCCATCATCCATCCTTTCAGATGGAAGACCTTTCTCAAAGGCTATGTTCAGACTCGAAATTGAGGAATGTCAAGGTCCTTTGGGTAAGGAGTAGAGTTGAATGAAGTCCTCTGGATCACTAGAGATGAAGAATCCATGACAGGTCTGCTTACAATGGGAGTTGGAGGTGTGAGGAAGGGGTCAAAGGGCCTATATACTGACAGCTAGTGGGCCAAAGTTCCATTAGTCTAAATTAGAATTTCTTAAGTAATTTCCGTGGCATAAGAACTGACCTCACCACAGTCTTCTATTCAGCCTGGAGATCTGATTTCATTTGTGAGTTGTGAGTTGGCAGAGAGGAGAAGCTTGGCTGGGAAAGACTGTTTCCTCACTGTGTAGAGTGAGGGTGGAGACTGGGAGTTCCAAACTGAGGTTTTTCCCTTCACACTGTATTTACTTTCAACCAAAGCTTCCCCTCACTCATTCTCATCCCTTCTGATGGTATTTGGCATTTCTAAGTGATAATCCTTTTAGTTACAAATCAATCCGCTTCCTGTAGAAGTTCTCAACTGCAAGATATAACATTCTATTCTCAGTCATATCAATTAACACAATTCCCCCAAATTTGTTCATAACTCTCATCCCTTAATGTTTCATCCATTATTCTTTTTACTTCTTATGGATTAATATGATTTTTATGTGTTTTTTTACAAATTTAATAGTATGTTGATATTCACAATATTTAAAAAAATACTCAAAATAATTTTATGGCTGACTTTTCTTAAATTTTTAATAGATATTATTTCATTTTTTATTATTAGTTTTATGTTTACAGCAATATCAAATCTAACATAGAGAGTTTCCATATACTTTCTCACCCCAGTACATCTATATCCCCTACTATCAACACCTTGCACCAAAATGGCATATTTGTTACATTTAATGAAGCTATACAGATTGATATATCATTATTAATCTAATCCCAAATGTTCACATCAGAATTCATTTTTGGTGTAGTACATTCTATGGACTTGGATAAAAATATCATGATGTATGTCTGTCATTTTAGTATCATGCTAAATAGATTTACTGCCTGAAATATCCACCATTCTCTAACTATTTTATCCTTTTCTCCATCCTCACCCTTGGAAAACTGATTTTTTTTTTTTTACTGTCTCCATGGCTTGTGATTTTCTAAAGTGTTATATGGTTGGATCACAAACTATGTAAGCTTTTCCATTTTTCTTTTAAAGATTTATTTATTTATTTGAAAGTCAGAGTGACAGAGAGAGAAGGAGAGGCAGAGAGAGAGAGAGAGGTCTTCCATCTGCTGGTTCACTCCCCAACTGGTCACAAAGGCTGGAGCTGTGCCAATCCGAAGCCAGGAACCAGAAACTTCTTCTGGATCTCCCACATGGGTGCAAGGGCACAAGATCTTGGGCAGTCTACTCCTGCTTTCCCAGGCCATAGCAGAGAGCTGGACTGAAAGTGGAGCAGCCGAGACTTGAACTGGTGCCCATATGGGAATGCCGGCACTGAAGATGGCGACTTTACCTGCTAGCCACTGTGCCGGCCCTGGAACTATGTAAGCTTTTCAAGCTGGTTTCTTTCACTTATTAATTTGTGTCTTGAAACCTTGCTGTGACTGATTCTCAGTTCCTGCAGGGTTTTGTTGTTCTTAATTTTTTCAGATTTTCTTCATAGTTGATCATGTTATTGCAGAACAAAGAGACTTTTATTATTTTATTGTTAATGCAATTAGCCAAGAAAAGGAAATAGATGGTACATATTGTGGGAAGGGAGAAACGAAACTGTCTTTGTTCACAGGTAGTCAAAATTACTGGCTCTACTCCTCCTTTGCTAAGAGTCTTTATCATGAATGAGTTGGATTTTGTCAAGCGATTTTCCTGCATATATTGATATGGGCATAAGCTTTTACTTGTTTAGTGTGTTGATGTGCTAGATACATTAATTTTTATTTGTATGTTGAAGCAGTCTCACATATCTGGGATAAATCCCTGTTAGCCATGGAGTATAATTTTTTAGACACTATTGGATTTTATTTGCTAATGTTTTGTTGAGGATTTTTTGTATCTATGTTCATGAGAAGTATGTATTTTTTTTTTCTTAAAAGTAATAGTCTGGTTTGTATATCTGTGTAACACTGGATGAGTTATATTCTTCTTGCTTCTGTCTTGTGGAGGAGCTTGCAGAGAGTTGTTATAACTTCTTCAATAAATGTTTAATTTAATTCACCAGTAAATCTGTGTGGGCCTGGTGCTTTCTGTTTTGGAATGTTACAAATTATTGATTCAATTTTCAATAGCTATAGGCATATTAAATTTTTTAGAATCCTTTTCCGAATGCACTGTTACTCATGATTCTTTTCCACTATCATTGTATAGTTATTTAAGCTTAAGTTTCTAAAGATTTTATTTGCATTTATAAATGAATATTAGTATTTTAATAAAAAATTAATTATTGCATATTATATGTATTTCAAAATATATAAATGATTGTCAGAAAGCCCTGAGAAAATGTGAAATCTTATTTAATTCCATTTTTTCAATGAACACTCTGAAACATCCTTAAGTATACTTGATTTCTTGCTTATTACTATGTTTTATAAATACCTATTGGATAAATTAGTGTATTTTCTTATATAGCAAAATGAAAATATGCTACCCATAATGAACATCTTGCTTTTGTTTTGATCTCTTAATAAAATAATTCTTTATTGGTTTCTACATTAGAGTAGAATGTTCAAAAGTCCGTGGATTACATGGGAAGAAGTAGAATGACTCCATGCAGAATCAGTACTCCCAACATTACAAGCTTCTTTCTATTCTTCCCTAGGATGTTCAGTTACGGTGGGATTTGGAAAAATGTCATTTATCATGCAAAGTAATACAAGCTAGGAGAGATATTAAATTTAATATTTTCCTCATTGTTGTCCTCATCCCAGAGGTCTTCCAGGTGAGCTGATTTAAACTAGGGGGCTTCTCCTCAAGACAAAGTAAGAGGAGAGAGAGCTTGAGCACTTAAAAAGACAGTATCATGAGCATTAAAACTTTGGATATCAAAAGGAAGTGTAAATATACTCAAGTAAACACGTTATTATATTTGAATATAAAACACCACATGTAAGTATGTGTGTGTGCATTCTTTTACTGCACCAGTTCTTCAGTTCAAAGGATGAATAAAATTGAAAAGGCATAGAAGATAGTTAAGGTAGTAAATGTTATTAAGGCCAAGGGGCTAGAATACCTAATATGTGGAGAATAAATTATATTACTTTGCTGGCCAGTATCTCAACAAGTGTAGGGCATGTGATGCCATCAAAATGTAAGAACCAGATGGGTTTTCTGCTCTGTGGGTTGAATGATGGAACAAAAGGAGTTGGAATAGGAAAAAATAAAACAACAGCAAAAAAAAAGCTTGTGGCTGTTTTAAGGAACCTTGAAAAATCATAGTGAAATGAGAGAAAGCATGTTCCCTGAGCACAGAAAACATGACGAAAATCTCATTTTATGAGAAAGAAAGAGAATTAAATATTTTTGCTGCAAGTAAGCTCTATTCTTTTAAGATTTATTTATTTATTTATTTATTTGAAAGTTATACTTACACAGAGAGAGAAGGAGAGGCAGAGAGAGAGAGAAGTCTTCCATCCACTGGTTCACTCCCCAACTGGCTGCAACGACCGGAGCTGAGCTGATCTGAAGGCAGGTTCCAGGAGTTTCTTCAAGGTCTCCCACACAGGTGCAGGGGCCCAAGACTTGGGCCATCTTCTATTGCTTTCCCAGGCCACAATGGAGAGCTGGATGGGAAGTGCAGCAACTGGGACTGGAACCTGCGCCCATAGGGGATGCCAGTACTTCAAGCAGCAGCTTTACCTGCTACGCCACAGCACTGACCCCGGCTTTATTGTTTTGTGTCAAAGGAAGTAGCTGGTTACAGAACAATCCAAATTTCCTATTAAAAATATTTACATAGTAAATAGTAAAAACAAATACTTAGGAAACACTTTCATCACAGATGCTATATAAAGAGTTCATCATTGCCTGGGTATAGAATATCAAATACCTGAACAGATTTGCTGCAAAGGTTTTGAAACAACACATCCTTCAACTTTCATAGCACTGATTTTTACAAATAGCTCAAAGTGGAAGTCCATTATCTAATTCCCAACATATCTGAGGAGATGGATAGATGCAGAAATTAGTTCTCCCAATTTACAGACAAAGAAACTGCATAGACTAAGTGTTCATTGTCAGGCAGTGTGAAAGCTAAGGCTAGAATCTAGTATTGAATCCACTTTTCATAACCTTGTGAAATTTGTGTACTCAAGGCTGAATTTTAGATAGTATTTGTTCTTTGAAAAGTCATCTACATTGGTATTAAAATACCTTCTCTTATAACTGTCTCTATTTAAAATAATTTCAAAACAGAAGAGACACAGTTATGAATTGTATTAGGAGTTTAAATTTCTGAGCTTAGAGAAGCAAACTTCAGGATGACTGGGTAAGAATGGAGAATTATCAGGACATTGCTGGCACACTCTCTCCTCTAGGGACAAAAGGAAAACTTTGATCATTTTCACAGAGCCTTACACTATGAAATCTTGAAGTGTCTAACTGCTGCAAAGTACAAAATACATATCATGGCCGGTGCCGCGGCTCACTAGGTTAATCCTCCTCCTGCGGTGCCAGCACCCCGAGTTCTAGTCCCCGTCGGGGCACCGGATTCTGTCCCGGTTGCTCCTCTTCCAGGCCAGCTCTCTGCTGTGGCCAGGGAGTACAGTGGAGGATGGCCCAGATCCTTGGGCCCTGCACCCGCATGGGAGACCAGGAGAAGCACCTGGCTCCTGCCTTTGGATCAGCGTGGTGCCCCGGCCACAGCGCACCGGCCGCATTGGCCATTGGAGGGTGAATCAATGGCTTACTCTCTGTCTCTCTCTCTCACTGTCCACTCTGCCTGTCCAAAAAAAAAAAAAAAAAAAAAAAAAAAAAAAAAAAAAAACATATCGCTGAAATGCCATTATTGAGCAGAGGTGCTCACAGTAGCTAGAATTGGAGATAGTCATTTTATTCCAGAGACCTTTTTGCACCAAGGGGAATATATCAAAGAGAGCCAATTTGTAAGGCCCCTCCTAGTCTTAATTTGATACAATCAGGAAAACCACTGGTGTAACCTTTAGATCTTCAATATCTTAGCCAAATGGATCCTACTTACTCATAATCTAGAGTTTAGTGGATGAATAATATAATTTATGTTTTAATGTCTATTTTCCATATGTAATATTTTATATTTATAAATTTCCTTTTATAAATAGCATTTAAAGTACTACTTATATATGTTATTATTATGCTACCTCTAACCAATATTTTGCATGGCTTTGAAAATCAATTTGTACTTTTTCTTTTCCATTCAGTTCTCTTCCCTCCTCTTTTCTATGATGTGGTTTACCCATCTTTTCTGTAATGTGGTTTTTCCCACTTGGGACATCGTCTTTTCCTATTCATCCATTTATAGGCTTCTGCATTTCCACCCTCCCAGAGAGACTTGATCCCCATGATTAGGATTTTTTGATCCTTTCTTTTCCTTTTAATAATGGTTAATGATTTTTAATTTAAACTCTTTATAGCTCCCTTCCTGTGATTCTTCCAGTGAATCTCAGATGTCTGGCTCCCAGATATTTTCCTAAAGTGCATCCTATAATTAGGAGAGACCTTCTCCTTACATGCTGCTGTTGGAGAGCTGCCATGTTTCCCTATATTGATTTTAATTAGGGGTTTGGGGATTTTTACCAAACTGTCTTTACAGTGTCTCTATTTGCCCTGGTTTTATTTCCTGCAGTTCCTTGTTGAGTTTGTTTTTAGTACCATCATCAAATTTAACAGCTACTAATTTGGGAGTCGGTTTACTTTGACTTTTCCTTGCATTTAGTTTACCTCATAGACCATTTTAAGTTTGTAATATTTGCTTCTGTTTCAATGCTTTATTTTCCCTTATCATTTCTGGTTTTTTAAATATTTATTTATTTTGAAAGTCAGAATTAGTAAGAGGGAAAGCCAGAGAGAGAGAGACATCTTCCAACCACTGGTTCACTCCCCAGATGGCCGCAACAGCCAGCCAGGGCAGGCTGAAGCCAGGGGCCAGGAGCTTATTCCAGGTCTCTCTTGAGTGCGGGGGCCTATTGCTTCCAGGTGCATTAGCAGGAAGCTGGATCAAGAGTGGAGCAGACAGGACTTGAACCAGCACCCATATGGCATGATGGCACTGCAGACAGTGGCTCAACCTTCTACACCACAGCGGCGGCCTCTCTGCTTTCATGTTCTACAAAACCCATACTTTTCAGCAGAAAACTGTTTTCATTATCTTTAAAGACTAAATTAGAACAAGAATAAAATGCTATAGACTTGACACAGTAAATGTTCACTAAAAGATGTTATTACTCTCATAAATATATTGGTGATAGCCATGAAAAGACATACTCCAAACCTCTTGGCTTAGTTGCTCTATTTTCATAGCCAATACTTTTAATTATTTTCACTTCCCTATTTCCAATTTATTTTTTATCACCCTTATATTTCTCATATAAATCATTTTTGGCTCCTCTTTGTGTAATGCCTCTTCAACTTTACCCAGGATGTTATGTATTTCTATTTTTACATAGGATATTATGTATTTTTATTTTTTAAATTTAAAATCTTTAGTTATGATGTAACATTTGTGAATATTTATGGGGTAGTGTGCAATTATTATTTTTTGAGATCCATCTATTTGTTTGAAAGAGTTACAGAGAGAGGGAGAGACAGAGAAAGAACTTCTATCTGCTGGCTCACTCCTTTACGTAGCTAGTGCAGGCCAAAGCCAGGATCCAGGAGCCATTTCTAGGTATGCCATGTGTGTAGTAGGTGCCTAAGCACTTGGGCCATCTTTTGCTGCTTTTCCCAGGCCATTAACAGGGAGCTGGATCTGAGCTGGAGCAGCCAGAACACAAACTGGCAGCTACAAATGGATGCCAGCATTGCATGTGGCAGCTTTACTGCTTATGCCTGGCCAGCTCCAAGCAATTATTTCAACTCATTTTTATGCCATAAATGGACCAGTTTGCATTTTAATCACTTGCTCCTTGAGGTTCTTTATTGTTTTTTATTATTTCAGTTTTGTTCTTTTAAGGGATTGAGACGAAATATCCCTTTCACGTTCATACCTCACACTCTCATTCTTTAGAACAACATTAAAATACTATACATTCATGCCCTCTGCCATGTTGATTTCTTTCTCATTGATAATTTCTGAGTAGAGAATGTTGGGATATAGAATTTTTCAGTAACTAGGGTCCGGCACTATGGCATAGTAGGATAAGCCACAGCCTGCAATGCCAGCATCCCATATGGGCACCCATTCGAGTCCCAGTTGCTCCACCTCTGATCCAGCTCCCCATTAATGTTATAGTGTATATTTTTATATAAACATATATTGACATGAATATAATTGAAGGAAAAAAATCTTTGGACGAATGTATGTTAGCATTGGCTGATCCAGAATAGGGAAGCTTGCATCTATTTTTCTGTTTCCATATGTCTGTATTTCTGTATTTGTGTGCTTGCATGTGCACATATGTGCTTGTGGATGTGACTTATTGCCTCCCACAATAATCATCTTCTTAGTAATTATCTGAGTTATTTTTAGTAGAAATTAAATAACTTCTGAAACAATTGGCGAGTCTCTTTATTTCATGATACTATTCTAATCTTCTCCAATAAGCTAGAAAAATAGGGAATAACGGGGCCAGCACTGTGGCGCAGTGGGTTAAAGCCCTGGCTTGAAGTGCTAGCATCCCATATGGGCTCCAGTTCTAGTCCTGGCTGCTCCTCTTCAATCCAGCTCTCTGCTATGGCCTGGGAAAGCAGTGGAAGATGGTCCAAGTCCTTGGGCCCCTGCACCCATGTGGGAGACCTGGAAGAAGCTGTGGCTCTTGGCTTCGGATTGGCTCAGCTCCAGCCGTTGTGGCCATCTGGGGAGTGAACCAGCTGATAGAAGACCTCTTTTTCTGTCTCTACCTCTCTCTGTAACTCTGTCTTTCGAATAAATAAAATAAATCTTCTCAACCTCATAGGGAGGCTCTAAAGGCTTCTAACCAAGCTGACCTTTCCTGAAGTGTGGAGGTATACCCGTTTTCCTCATACCACTGCTGGTTTACAGAGCCACCCCTTGTCCATGGTGCTCAGCAGGTCTGCTTCCCCTCGCCCTCATCCCTCCTGTGGCCTGAGCTACACTTGCTTAATTTCCCCATCTGCCCTTGAAATGTCTATTCCACTCTCCTTCCCTTCTCTCAGAGCCCTGCATCCATTCTGAGCAGATGTTACCAGCTTAGTTCTTTCATTTCTCTTTTCATTGGTCCTACCCACTCCCAAGGCTGAATACTACAAAGCTAACCTTCCTTCCCAAAACAACTACTTACATTTTCCTTTCTCCCTTTTTTTATTAGCTAAGAGCACCAACCTTATCCTCCATTCCTGAACTACGTTCCTTTACAGGCACTGGCTTTGTTGCTTTGCAAAGTCTGGCTCTGACACGTTGCTGAGTGTCCAGGAGCTGGCACAAATTTTGTCTCCAAACCAGCAACCATACGTCAGTAGTCAAGCCCAGGTTCCCCTTGCTTCAGCTGTCCTACACACATACAGTTTCAAATCCAAACCCTCTCCAGTCTGCTGGGTTCATAACTAATCCTGATCTCTCACGGTATCTCGCTAAAGTAAACTGTAATGTCTCTTACAGCCGAAATTTCATGCCAGAGCAGAATGCACAGAGCTTTTAACCATGCCTAGTTAATGCATCAGCATGAAGGTTTTCCAGCCTTGCTTCCCACTTTTTCCTGAGGCACTCATTCTCTAAACCAAATTCAATTTCTCTGCCGTTCTGAAGCTCGTGTCAAACTCCTTTTTTCCAGAGACTCAAATTACTGTAAATACGTCCCTTGGGTTCCTCACAACTGAATTAATAATTAGGGTCCCAGTAGCAATTACATGCCCTGGGGCTGGTTCTGTGATGGAAGCAGAATCTCATAACATCTTTGATTGAAGGAAGCCTTCCACTCTCCTAGCAGGAATGCAGAGGCTCTTCCTTCCTTTCTTTCTCAGCCTTCTTGTGCTGTGTGTGAAGTCAAAATAGATGAGACAAGAGTGTTTTCCTGCTTTCCTCTTCCTTCGTTCACTCATTCTGCCCCATGCTTTCATTTTCTCTGTAAACCTCTGCTTGGTGCAGAGGTAGTTCACTCTTACCAACTTCTCTACTACAGCCAGGTGGAGGACGTCCGTAGGCTCCCAGATCTGCTCTCATCTCTCCAGGAGCAGTGTTCTCTCCATCTGGCTCTGCATGGCCACAAGCAGGATCCTACATCCCTGAGTCTTTGGTGTTTGTCACAATTGCATTTCCAGAAACACTTCTTTTCCAACTCTCCCCTCCAACCCAGCAATCATACCCATGGATGCCTTGCCTTCTATAACAGAGATGATAAGAATTTCATTACACATAATTAATGATATTCTCCCTGACCCAGGAAGAGAAATAAGTTTATCATTCTCTTCTCTTTTTTTGTCTGTCACTCAGCCTTGGAGGAAAGTTCTGATTGCTTGTACTGTCCTCTTCCCTTCCAGGCCAAAGTGAAGTGGACCATGGCATTTGGATTCTTTGCTCAATCATTGGAGATTACATCAGGCTTTGAGTAGTCATGTTGAGTCATCCTCTTCAGAAAGAGAACTGATTAGCAGAAACTGAGGGAAGGAATAGAAATGGGAGGTAAAGAAGGGAGGGTGGGGAAGAAAAACAAGTAGATAAATAATGAAAGGCAGAGAACAAAGACTTTTTTGGAGAAAGTGAGCTAACTCTCTGGTTTTCAACTTCCTACACCCACTTCCTTGTGAAACTCATACTCCTGTTCCCTCCCAGTAAAATAACTTCATTTGCTCAGCTGTTCTTGATGGATTTGGTTTCTTATACTGAAATGCTCCCTTATCAGGATACATTCATTAAGAGAAAGGTAATTTTTTACTATTATAAATGATAATACTAGTAACCCTGACAATAATAGCTATCATTTATTTTGCACTTGATGTGAGCACATTCTCACAGCTATCTTGTGATGTAGAAATGTTTTGATAATCAACACAAGATAGATTTGCTAATGTACCTAGTTACAAAGCTGGTAAGCAACTTACCTGACTTTGAATCCAGTTCTGTCTTCTCCATGCTCCTGTGCTTAACCTTGTGCTATGAGCTAATGCATATAAAGCATTACAAACAATGCATGGCACATGTATGCCAGAGTTCGATTCCTAAACCATTAAAGTGCATTAGTCTTAGACAGGAGCAACTACGGTATTTTACAGTCAGAATAGCAAGGTCATGTCAAGAAGGATCTCCTAAGACCTTGCAGCTTAGAATGTAGTGGTTGAAAACAGAGCTTGGACTCTGAAGGGCTCTTGTTAGAAAGGCAATGCCTTAGGCTCACCACATCCCTACAGTGATCTGTATGCACATTCAAGTGAGAAACTGTGCTAAGACACTCAGAGTAGATATTGTGGGGTAAGGAAGGTAGTGTTTCACTTATTCAGTTGTTATCACTCACTGTGAGGAGGTCACTAAGCTAAAGTATCAGGTGTCTAGAACTAAGGCTGGACGATGCAGAACAGTAAACCTGATCTGAGACTCTGATGCTCTGCTTAACTCTGTCATCGAAAGCATGAAAATCCGTCAAGAAATGATTATCTCTCTGCCTGAAGAATTGCCTGGTCCCTGTGTGGACTCCTTTCCAACTACAAATCATTATTTCTATACTCATTTCTATGCTGTTACTTTTATTTTTATAGATAAGGGATGATACTACTTCTTAGTTGACCAATGAGGTTGATTCACAGAGTACTATCCTTGGCTACCCAGTCATCTTTCCAGGATTTCTACATGTCTCTAAAATGAAAGCACTAGAATCATTTATGAAAAAAAAAGTGGTACAATGTTTATTAAATTCATTCATATTTTGAGCACTGTTCCAGCTCTTCTGGGAGCTAAATTTTAAAATCTGAAATATGAAAACAAATGCTATTTGCTTCAATCTAGAAAATTATAAAACATTGAGGACATACTTTAGATCACCTTCCCAGGAGTGAGCTGATGGAAGATGTGACTTATCTAAAAAACAGGGTATTTCTTCTTTATTTTTACACATAGTTTCCATTTGCCTCTTTGGAATCTAGCTTATGTATTCAAAATATAAATGTATCCAATACTAATAATTTATTTATGATGGTTATCATAACGATGACAAATAACTCTCAAAGAATATTGGATTGTTAGTCTTTGAGGTACCTTGGAAACCCTCCATGTTTTCAGAATTATGGAACAAGACTTCGGGTTTGGGTCACTGGTTCCAAAGAGTTTTGAAGAGAGTGCACTCTCAGTTTCTGTGAACATCTCCCTGTCTTCTTAAAAAGAAAAGTGCATAGATAAATCATAGTAGAATTGGCATGTTATATAGAAATTCTAATCTTTTGTCAGCAATGCTCTAAAACATGCCTTTATAAAAACAGGGATGGCAGAGGCAAAAAGAGAAATGTATTTATCAGACAAGGTTGATTTGAAGAAAGACTGAAGCTACAAGTCAGAAATGTAATATTTTATTTTGAGTTTAACAAAAATGTGTTTGAAAGTACAGGAAAATGCCCAAGCCTAGGGACTGGGGTTTTGTATGAATGGAGAAAAGACAAGTAAAAATTTAACAAGGAAACAAAAGAAAGTGGTGCCCTTCAATACTCTCTTTTAACTTCTGGGAGCAGGAAACAGTTTAGAGATGGAAGATTTAGGTGGACTGAGCTTTTATGGGTTTTTGCAAGTAACTGGTTACAGTTGGAAAGCCCAGCTCAACATTGTCTGGCATGGAACAAGTGCTCAATAGGGGTATTACTATGACATAGCACTAGCCTGCATCATCTCCCCACCCCTCAGACCCCAACTCCTCCCCCACACACCCAAATTTAAACATAAATCATAGAAAGATGCTCAGATTGCCAAAGGTCTCTTCTCACTTGTGTTCAAGTAGCTTGCTTTTTCTTCCTCTTTCCCAGGCACTATTTCCCCTCTGCACTGCTCTCCTCTCTCTCTCTTCTTCATTTCTCTCTCTCACTTCCTCTCCCCGTTCTCTTCCTTCTCTCCTCCATGGTCTCTTGCTCTCCTCTCTTCTCACTGCAACCTTGGATCACCTCTGCTGTCTGTATTTTGTGTCCTATACCCCTGCTGTGATTCTTAATGAAATAAATTTCAGGATGCCTAATGATCGGACCCATGACACGCGTATAATTTCCAGGAGCAGCTGGGCCCTCCTTGGAGCGGGACAGTCCTTTCATTCTGTTTCAGTGTGCTCCCTTTCAAATTCGGTTCTACCTCAGCCTTCTCTTCTACATCACTGGAGGACATCAGATGGAAATTCTTTAGATGTGCCTCTTTTCCTATTTCTGTGTCTCATTTTCTTCTTGGAAAAGTGAAAGTTCTTACTTTGCTAAGGCAATCTCAGAAGTTATCACATCTCAGTTATTAGATTGAGAAGGATCTCCCAAAGCATCCTTTATCTCCTAAGTCTCTTTGTCCCTCAATTGCAAAATCATGACATTGGCACTCTCTTTCACGTTGCTCCCAGAAATATGTAGCACTTGTGGTATGACATTTAGCTAGTCAAAACTTATAATTTTCATTCATTAAAATTAGAACATTTTGCATGTTTATCTCATGTTGAACAAAGGTTGTCTTAGAATTTTCAATGATCTTCCCATCCTCAGCAGTTGTTGAATTTTCTGAGATTTTAAAGAAAGAAAGAGACTTTCTTTTTTTTTTTGACAGGCAGAGTGGACAGTGAGAGAGAGAGACAGAGAGAAAGGTCTTCCTTTGCCATTGGTGCACCCTCCAATGGCTGCTGCGGCAGGCGCACTGCACTGATCCGAAGCCAGGAGCCAGGTGCTTCTGGTCTCCCATGCGGGTGCAGGGCCCAAGCACTTGGGCCATCCTCCACTGCACTCCCGGGCCACAGCAGAGAGCTGGATTGGAAGAGGAGCAACTGGGACAGAATCTGGTGCCCCAACCAGAACTAGAACCTGGGGTGCTGGTGCCACAGCTCAATAGGCTAATAGGCTAATCCTCCGCCTGTGGCGCCTATTGAGCTGCAGCGCCGGCCAAGAAAGAAACTTTCTGAAGATGGTGATGTGGGGCCTGCATTGTGGCATAGTGGGTAAATCCACCACCTGGGATGCTGCCATCCCATACAGGCACAGGTTCATGTCCTAGCTGCTCTACTTGCAATCCAGCTCCCTGCTAATGCACCTGGGAAAGCAATGGGAGATGGCTCAAATACTTGGGCCCCTGCACCCATGTGATGTGGATAAAGCTCCTGGCTCCTGGCTTCAGCCTGGCCCAGCCCTGGCCTTGTGGACATCTGGCAAATGAATCAACTCTGACTTTCAAATAAAAAAATAAACAGATTTTAAAAATATAAAGATGGATAGACCCATGGAACAGAATAGAAACACTTGAAATCAATCCAAACATCTACAACCAACTTATATTTGACCAAGGAGCTAAGACCAACCCCTGGAGTTGGGACAGTCTCTTCAACAAATGATGCTGGGATAACTGGATTTCCATTTGCAGGAGTATGAAGCAGGACCCCTACCTTACACCTTACACGAAAATCCATTCCAAATGGATTAAAGACTTATATCTATGACCTGATACCGTCAAATTACTAGAGAACACTGAGGGAAACCCTGAAAGACATTGGCACAGGCAAAGAGTTCTTGGAAAAGACCTCATAGGTACAAGCAATCAAAGCCAAAATCAACAGATGAGATTACATCAAATTGAGAAGCTTCTGAACAGCAAAAGAAACACTGAGGAAAGTTAAGAGGCAACCAACAGAATGGGAGAAAATATTTGCAAACAATGCAACTGATAAAGGATTAATGACCAGAATATGTAAAGAGATCAAGGAAATGCACAACAACAAAATAAACAACCAAATTAAGAAATGGGCCAAGGATTTAAACAGACATTTTTCAAAAGAGGAAATCCAAGCAGCCAACAGACACATGAAAAATTGGTTAGGATCACTAGCCATCTGGGAAATGCAAATCAAAACCACAATGAGGTTTCACTTCACCCCAGTTAGAATAGTTTTCATACAGAAATCAACAAAAAACAAATGCTGGTGAGGATGTAGGGAAAAAGGTACCCTAATCTACTGATGGTGGGAATGTAAAACTGGTAAAACCACTATGGAAATCAGTTTGGAGATACCTCAGAAATCTGAATTTAGACCTACCATATGACCCAGTCATCCTATTCCTGGAATTTACCCAAGGGAAATGAAATCAGCAAATAAAAGAGTTATCTGCACCTCCATGCTTATTGCAGCTCAATTCGCATTAGCTAGGACATGGAATCACCCTAAATGTCCATCAACCAAAGACTGGATAAAGAAATTATGGGATATATACTCTATGGAATACTACACAGTGGTAAAAAAAATGAAATCCGGTCATTTGCAACAAATTGGATGAATCTGGAGAACATTATATTTAGTGAAATAAGCCAGTCCCAAAGGGACAAGTACCATATGTTCTCCCTGATCTGTGATAACTAATAGAGCACCTAAAAGGAAATCTGTAGAAGTGAAATTGACACTTTGAGAAGCAATGACTTGAATGGCCCTTGTCTTGACTGTCAAGGAACAGTTTTTTTTTTTTTTTCCTTAATGGAGAATGGGACTGGGAATGGGAGAGAGAGGAGAAGGTGGGATGGGAATGGGCCTGGGAGGGTGGGTATTGCGGGAAGAATCACTATATTCCTAAAGTTGTATTTATGAAATTTGTACTCATGAAATAAATGGTTTCTTTGGGGAAAAATATAAAGATAGTGATAACATTTTTTGTAAACAGAAGAATGTCAGCCTTTTTCCTTGTGAGTCTAAGGCTGAATAGATCTGGCTTTCCAATAATTTGCTGTCCTTCTCAGACTTTGTATCATTTGTTGGCTATCTTTTATTTTAAGACTTGTTATTTATTTGAAAGGCACAGTTACAGAGAGAGAGGGAGGTATAGAAAGATTTTTCTCATCCACTGGTTTACTCCCCAAATGGCTGCAACAGCCAGGGCTGGGCCAGGCTGAAGCCAGGAGTCAGGAACTTCATTCCATCTCCCACATGGGTGACAAGAACCCAAGCACATAGGACATCTCCCGCTTCTTTCCCAGGCCATTAGCAGGGAACTGAATCAGAAGTGGAGCAGCTCGGACTCAGCCAACACCTGTATGGGATGCAAGAGATGCTGGTGGCTGCTTAACCTGCTATGCCATAAGGCCTGCCCCGACTGCCTTTTTAAAAGTTTATCTGGAGTAGTAGAATATTTGGGAAGTTACTGAAATGCTCTGTGATTATTAATACCTTCAAAATCAGGTTCAGAATTTTCTGTCTTGATAGAAGCCTTTTGAGAATAACTCTTTCTTTCCTAAATCTGTACTGGTCAGTAAGTTAACTTTCCTGTCAGTATCTTGTACTTAGTTGTATTTCTTCACAGGATAGTGGTTGAGTGACTGGGCTGCAGGGATACATGGCCCAAGTATAAATCCCAGCTCCTACTGTGTGACTATGGGTAAGTTACTTCACCTCTCTGTACTTTCATTTCATCACATAAAATGAAGATACAATTGTCAACTATCATTATAGGATATTTTGTGAATTAAAGAAACTAATTCTTTTTAGATGCACAGAGTGCTACATACATAAGAAAGGCCTATTATTACTGCCATTGCTATATGTATAATATGGTAAATGATGTACATGTACAATTGTTTGTGCTTCCAACTACATTACCAATCTCTTCAAATTAAGGCAGAAAGATGTGATACCTTCCCTTACCCATCCAAAAGGCCACACAGAACAGGTTTGTAACAAAAGACATATTAACAAAAGAATAACATCTTGGGGTCGGTGGTGCCACGGCACAGTAGGTTAATCCTCCACCTGTGAGGTCAGCATCCCATAGGGCCGAAGGTTCTAGTCCCAGCTGCTCCACTTCCAATCCAGCTCTCTGCTGTGGCCTGGGAAAGCAGTAGAAGATGGCCCAAGTCCTTGGGCCCTTGCACCCACGTGGGAGACCTGGAAGAAGCTTCAGGCTCCTGGCTTTGATTTGGCAGAGCTCTGACCCTTGCGGCCATTTGGGGAGTGAACCAACAGAAGGAAGATCTCTCTCTGTCTCTCCCTCTCACTATCTGTAACTCTCTCTCTCAAATAAAATAAATAAAATCTTTAAAAAAAAACTGTCATGGGTTCCCACTTTGTTTAAAAAAAAAAAGGATAATATCTTTTTTTTAATCAGAGTTTGAGGTGACATGGATAAATAAGAAATGAAGGCCCAGCATCCCCAGAGAAACAGTTTCTAGGCTCGGATTCAGTGACAAATGGACAGTGTGCAGCAGTGACTGGATAAAAGGGGCTGATCTAATGATAATGGCTTGGGGAATCCCAGCAAGGCCTGTCTGTTCAGATTCTTCTTGGCCTCTCTGTGTCACTTTTCTTCCTGGAATGGAGCAGGATGTATGTTGAATGAGGGTCTTCAAGGGAGAACAAAGAAAGTAGAGAGTGATATTTCTAAATCTTCTGCCTGGCTTTGGGGGCAAGGGATTCTAGTTTCTGTGACCCACCTTGGAGAAGAGAAATTTAGGTTCTTACGACTAGCTTTGAGAGGAAAAGAAGGACAAGAGACAGGAAGGTAATAGAAGGTAAGAGGGATATTTCCTGTAAGGTCCTTCTAATGAGCTTCAGTTTGAAGGATTCAACATCACCGAGCGTCATCTCTAGGGTATCATGTTCAGAGCCCCAACACATGATAACTCCAACACAAAACAATTAATACAGAATGTTTGAGGAAAGTTACTCAAAGGTACAGAAATTTTTTTCCCATACCTTTAAGCCATCTATAATTGGCATTCAAATACGAATAGATACTAACATGTTATTGAATCATGGATATTTTATTCATTAAATCTAGTTTTTTATTCATTAAATCTAGTTCAATATTTTACAAGTAGAAAGTGAGCAACGAATGACTATTGAATACAAGTAACTTATTCCCACAAGGCACAATTTTGATTTGAAAAAACAATATAAGCAAATTATAAATAGGTATACATGCTGAAAGTAAAATCATGTTTACAAAGTTCACTTTAACTTTTTTTAACGTACACTGAGGGTACCTACCTCCTTCAAATTCCTAGTAAAGTGTAATTTTTTCCCTCAAAATTCTTAATGGTATTTGGAGTAAGCATACACCTAACAAGCACATTATCAGTTAATGCATTTGCAATAGACTTCTCAGTGAGGTTACATATTGCTTAGGTTGCAAGTGAAAAATGCAAAGGAGTAAGGCATTAAGACTTATTGAGTACCCCTGGAATTCTTAATGGTTTTCCTTGCTTCCTTTTCTTAATAGACTATCCATCCCAGCCATACCATCCCAAACAATTTAAAATGTTTCACATTAGACTTAGAGATGTAGTATCATAGAATTTGGGAACTGGAAGGAAACATAAAAGATAATTAAGGCTGTTTACAAGGAAGCAATATTTATGCTTTTTACCTCTTTACTTTTATAATCTATTCTTGTGCTGCTTACTTGATCACAACTCACAATTCTTGTGTATTCATTTCAAGTGCTTGGATATGGCCCTTTCTATATTCATATGCATTCCTCTAAAGGATGTCTGGGTCTTGTGGGATATTTCCCTCTGTGGTATCAAAGCCAGGAGTCTGTGGTTTCCCTTTGAGTATTTTTAAGAGAACGCTATCATGTAACATTTGGGACCCGAAAGAAATCTTTATGGTGTATATTTTAGATATTTTCTTCTTGGATTTTTCTTCCTTTAAGGAGAAAGTCATGGTTAATAGGTCACTTAAAAATATATTATTAATTAGTAAATTCTCAGGAAATGCTAGATTCCATTCCTGTGTGTGCCATTTAAGTATGTTCCTGAACAGCTCATAACTCAGTCTATTTACAAGTGAACTTATTCAATATATTTCTGATATGCATTGCTTAAAATGTTACAATTCAAAGCAAGAAAATATTTTTCAATAAATGTAGTAATTAAGCAAGTACCCAGTTTATAGCTTTAAGATCCTTGCCAGAGGTATTTTTAACTGTTCACTTTAATTTAAAGAAACAGAACTGGTAAAATCCAAGACCATTCGTTAAGCATTTCAAAGTTTCAAATGTCCTTTGTATCTATCTATATAAAGCTGTACTCAATATCCAAGTTACTACTCGTAGGATTGATTTTGTATTATTTCTTCATTTCAGTCTCTGATCGTTAATTAAATGTACGAGAGGGTTTGGTATCAAGTCAAATTGTGCTGAAGCACCATGGAGTTTCCACTGACAATATTTTTACAAGGCGCTTCTAGAAATTCTCACATTGATGGTACTGAAGATGGTATATTAGTATTTCGTTAGCAAAACACAGTATTGATATCAAAACAAAAGAAACAACTGAGAAGGTCAGAAAAGACTCCCCACCCCCTCCAACCTCACTCCCCGGGCGGCTCGTGCCCTCTAGGAGTAGCAGGTTCCTACTTGCGCCGGGGAAAAGCGCGACGCTCTGAACCGCCAGGGCGTTCCCAGCGAGGGGCTGCTGGCTGCTGGGCGCCTGCCAGCACCTGGCGCGGTTCTGGGGAGGCACTGGCGACTTGTGCCTGGGACTGCTCGGCTCTGGGATTACAGGCAGAAGGCTCTGAGCCGTCGCAAGGGTTTCCTGTGTGTCAGCAACTTCACTTTGCGGAGATAGCTGGCGGAAGATCGAAGGAGCGCTCGCGGGCCAATCGCTCGCCAGCAGCCACCTCTGCCCGAGCGCGCACCCCTAGCTCTCGCCGCCAACTCCCGGAGCTGCGGCCGGGCACCGGCTGAGCTCACCCGACCCGGCAGAGACCTACACCCTAGCGGACGCCCCTGGCTCCCGGCAGCGCCCTGGAGAGCGCAGGCGGGCCGCCGGGCGGGCCGGGCGGAGGCACGCCCCTCGCCTCCCCGCGGAGAGCAGACTCGCCCCGGTGCCCAAACTCCGCCCACCCTAGCCCGGAGCCCGGCGCTCCCGCCTGCCTCCAGCACTCGGGACCGAGGCGGGCCTCGGCAAGGGCCCCTGAGCTGCACGGACGGCGAAGGGGACGCAATCCCGAAGCGCACGGGTCTGCGGTCCCACGCGTGGCGATGGCCCCAAGTGGCCGAGCGCATGGGCCGGCGAGGACGGAGCCCTGAGCGAGGCGCCGCGAAGGCGAGCTGCTCTCTTCTAAGGTAGGCAGGAATAAGCCGAGACCAAGTTGATCTTTGGGAGGAGGAGGAGGCTGGGGAGCGCCCTCCCCACTCCGGAGAGCAGGGGGAGCGAGTTTGCCTTGACCTCGCTGCGTCTTGGACGCGCTCTGCAGCGCGGACCCGCGGCCCCTCGGGAAAGCGCAGTCGGAAAGTTGGTCGGCGACTGTGCCCTTCGCGCCCTGTTGTGTAACCGCGGCGCCGCCAGCCCGACCGGGAAGTTGCCGTCCGGACTGGCATCCCGCTTCGGTCGCGGCCCCGGGCAGATTTCATGGCCCGCAGCGGACACGGGGCCGCAGCCGGCGTGGGCGAGCCCCCGCGCGCCCCCTCTTACGGGCATCGCCCGCGCCCGCGCGCTTCTCCTCGCCGGCTTCTCCGATGCTCTCTGTACCCCTTGCCTCCGCCGCCCTCTCTCCGCCGCTTGCCCCCTGGAGCCACCGCCTAAGTCGGAAAGGAGAGAATGACCGAGGTGCTGTGGCCAGCGGTCCCCAATGGGACGGATTCTGCCTTCCTGGCCGTCCCGGGCTCGCCCTGGGGGAACAGCACCGTGGCCTCCACCGCCGCGGTGGCCGCCTCCTTCAGTTGCGCCCTGACCAAGACTGGCTTCCAGTTCTACTACCTGCCTGCGGTCTACATCTTGGTGTTCATCATCGGCTTCCTGGGCAACAGCGTGGCCATCTGGATGTTCGTCTTCCATATGAAACCGTGGAGCGGCATCTCCGTGTACATGTTCAACTTGGCGCTGGCCGACTTCTTGTACGTACTGACCCTGCCAGCGCTCATCTTCTACTACTTCAATAAGACAGACTGGATCTTCGGGGATGTCATGTGCAAACTGCAGCGGTTCATCTTCCACGTGAACCTCTACGGCAGCATCTTGTTCCTGACTTGTATCAGCGCGCACAGGTACAGTGGCGTGGTGTACCCGCTCAAGTCCCTGGGCAGGCTCAAGAAGAAGAACGCCGTCTACATCAGCGTGCTGGTGTGGCTCATCGTGGTGGTGGCCATCTCCCCCATTCTCTTCTACTCGGGCACCGGGATCCGGAAGAACAAAACCATCACCTGCTATGACACCACCTCAGATGAGTACCTGCGAAGTTACTTCATCTACAGCATGTGCACGACCGTGGCCATGTTCTGCGTCCCCTTGGTGCTGATCCTGGGCTGTTACGGATTAATTGTGAGAGCTTTGATTTACAAGGACCTGGACAACTCGCCCTTGAGGAGGAAGTCGATTTACTTGGTGATTATTGTACTGACTGTCTTTGCTGTATCTTACATCCCTTTCCATGTGATGAAAACGATGAACTTGAGAGCCCGGCTGGATTTTCAGACCCCAGGAATGTGTGCTTTCAATGACAGGGTATATGCCACTTACCAGGTGACAAGAGGTCTGGCCAGTCTCAACAGCTGTGTGGACCCCATTCTCTATTTCTTGGCAGGAGACACTTTCAGAAGGAGACTCTCCCGAGCCACCAGGAAGGCTTCCAGAAGGAGTGAGGCAAATTTGCAATCCAAGAGTGAAGACATGACCCTCAATATTTTATCAGAGTTCAAGCAGAATGGAGATACCAGCTTGTGAAAGCCATGAGAATCCCCAAACACCTCACTTTTGTAACATGGTAGGATGCTTAACCAGAGCCAAGTACTTCCCCACCCCTTGAAGTTTCTGTAAGTTGTGAGAAAATTCAATATCCCAAGTAGATTTAAAAAAAAAAAAGTAGGAACACCCACATCCACACTTAATTTGAATTTGCTTTCAGTCTCCTTTCTTTCTCATTGTGAGTATAATAAAACAGTATACCTAGTTAGACTTTTCTCTCCTGCCTCTAAAATTCCTGTTGAAAGTGCATGTGCACATGAGAATGGGAGCGATTCCCATATTAATAATTTCTTCAAGAAAGGTAGTAACCACCTGAAAGTTGATTTTGGGATTTGCTTAGCCTTTGTTGCTGGTAATAATCCATAGAAGGAAGAAATGGAACTACATTCTCAAAAACACTTACCATAGTATTGCAACATACTGAACACAATTCATTCAGCATCAGTTGAACAGATCTCTGAGCCAGATGTCTTTTTTTTTTTTTTTTGTCCTAAAAGCATAGTCAGTAGCTGACTGAGTTTCTTTGGGACTGAATAGAAAAGTAAAGTCAATGGATTTAAAAGCCTAAAAAGGGAATATTTTCCACTTATTTCTTGAAAACTATTCAGTACATGTTGGGTGTTAAATGTTTGATGGCAGAAGCCTGCCAATGTTATCCTACTAGTAAAATACATTCAAAATAATCAAAATGCATGCATTTTCCTTGTAAATACCATGAACTCTTTTAGACTTCCTGTGATAAAGAGCATTTACTTGCACCAGAGCTCTGCAAAGCCTGAGGACTTTGTGTTCCAAGACGAGTGCTTAGTCACATCTGTAAAAACAGTTCTAAAAATCACAGATAAATTGCAGACCAAATTTTAAGTGAAGTTGAGTAACTGCTAGCAAGTTGAGAGATGGTGGGCAAGAGAAGTGTATTTTCAGAAGGTTGACAGGTACCACAATAAGTTTATTCTCAAATGTATGAGGCAATGGGGAGTTGGGAGAAAGCATTTCAAAATAAGAACTTTAGTTTAAATTAAAATCACCATGGAAAAGATTCTTTTTTGTCTCTTCAAAGTGTTTGAAAACCATTTAATAAAATATCAAGCAGAAAAAGGCAGAATTTGTATAGCTTGTGTTAATATAATGAAAAAGTACAGTATTTTAATGAATCTTGCATTTTGCTACTGAAAGAAAAAAATACATTTAAAGTGAAACATGAAGAATTAAATTTACTTAAGGTACTACAGCTCTGAAAAGTAAGCTCTAGGAAATACCAAACCCCTAATAGTTAAAGAGAAGAAAATTGGTTAGTGTTTTGTTTTTTTTTCAATATTTGCTTTCTGTTAGGCATTGATAAGAATTTGTAAATACTCCAACTTTAATAATTTTCAATTAATAGTGATTATCGCATTTCCAGCCTTGTAAATGGTCAAATTCTATATAATGAGATTGATGAGGTAAGGTAATACAATAACCCCCAACAAACAAATCCAGCGTCCAAGGAATTTTTGGTTGTTTAATTTAGCTCAGCAAAAGCTATTGTCAGAGTTTGCACCTTATGGTAAAATAGCTTCTTTGAAAGTACCTTGTAAGAAAAGCAATGTGGAGTTGTATAACAAAGCAGGAAAGAAACTAAGGTCCCTGAGGGACATAATGACAGGAAACTTGGGGCTTGATTTTGGTTCATGCAACGCCCAGGTAGATTGAGGCTTTGCAAGACCTTAGCATTTGCTTCAGGTTACCCAATCTCCATCCACTAAGACTGAAGAAGAAAAACTGTGTTCAGCCTTCCAAGACAGTTGTTGTTCTTAATGTTCAGGCTTAATGCATATAGGTATAGCAACAAAATCAAGTAGAAACATATTACAGCTCATTTTGAGGAAAGAGGATTAGCAGCATTCTCATACAGGGAGGATTACACAATATTGTTTTAGAATCCACAAGGACAAAACCTAAAGTACGTGACTGTTGTATTGACCTTTCCAAACATGTTTAGTGAGACTAGAGCCAAATGATTAAACTGATCAACATGGAAATTTCACAGCCTATTCCATACTTGAACTCACAGCCTAATGCTAGTACATATTACACAATTTAGTTTCTTCCTTTTAGGTCTCAGGATGCGCAGCCAGGTTTAGAGGATGTGTTAAGTACCTTGTGTCAGGTTCTAGGGAACATTCTTTGTATTTGTACGGAGAAGAGGAAGGCAGTAACTAGAAATGCCCTTTTACTACTTGGCATGTTTTTCTAAAGTATTTCTTCGATAGCTTTGTACATCCCATAGTGGACAATGAGGACATGTGAATGTATGCCAAGTAGTAACAAGAATGAGCTTGCCAACTCCTTTCAGTCCAAAAGAAGTCTCTGGGAAGATTTAGGCTAACGGTGAAAAGATGCAGAGGGTCAAGAGAAAGCAGTGATCTATTGACTGAAACGCTGCTTCATGCCACATGGTGATATGAATAAGTATTTTAACAGTAAAGGAAGGGATCTGTTGTCAGGTGAAAGAATAGCTCTGATTGTAGAATTTAGCTACTGAATTCCACACTACAAAAATATTTTAGTGCCAAGTTCAAGGTCTTTTATTGCTTACACATTGACATTTTTGAGTCTTTGGACCTCAATTTGTAATAAAAAGTAATAAAAAAAGATCAACTAAGAAGAAATATAGCACTCAAGTCAGCATTCCAAATTAAAACCCTGACTTTCAGCTCAGCCATCTGTGGGACTCTTGACACTTTTGAGACCACTCCTCACGGATTAAAAAGGTTCAGTGACATCCATTTGTTGCGGCTTTAGGGAATGTGATAAAGCATGAAAAGTAGACCTCCAGAAGTGCATGAAACCTGCTACTGTATTTTCCAGGACTCTTCAGTCCCTAGCTAAAAGTTCTTACATTTTTCACCAACTGTCTTGTGGAACTGTGACTTCGAAATCTTCATCAACTCAGACAGGACACTGGGCTGTCTTTGGTACTATAATTGTCAGTAAAAGATAGGATACTTATTAGGATCCATGAAAGCATTTACTTTCCTGGTCAAATTGTAACTATCATTATAATATTTATTAATGTAGCTCACAGTCCTTCAGTTGTACAGTTTGAAAAGCTTTCTTGAAAGATCCAACATACTTATGTAAATTATATTTATTGTAATGTATAACATTCATAGATCACCTGGTGTATTTTGCATAATATATAGCACATAGATGAGAGTTGTATATTACAATGCTTTTTAAATATCAGTATCTTGAAATGTTTAAGGCTTCAGATATTTTTTGGTCTAAAATATGAAAATCTGTCTCATGATACAAGTGACTGATTTTCCTAGAGATGCTTTTGCGTGTTTACCTTTTATTTAGGTTTAGTTTGGCATAGACACAATTTGGCATCAGACCATCATAAAATCAATAATGAATATAAAATATCTTAGGTTCTGTATTGTCTATATTTTATATATTTTACAGAAAAGTTTATATTTCCTTTTCAGGAAGTTTAGAATTGTGCCACAAATATGTTAAGAGCTTCCATTTCTAAAGGCGAAAGACATATTACATTCAAAGTTGATCTCCTGTGCTTTAGAATTCTAGTGGGATGTGCATTATAGATACAGCATTCAAATTTAAGAAAAAACTTTAGGGATATGGGGAGAGCAAAAGGCAGCTGTTGCAGTCACTTACTGCTGCTCAATTCTTAAATGTGTGCATTGTGCTTCTTCATAAAGTGAAATAGTATATTCTTAATTTTCTGTGAGATGGAATTTTTAAAGTAACACACTACCAGTAGGTTCAGAACTGCTATTGATTTTAATTTTTTTGTTCAACTGATAACTTTAAGTCCAAGTTTTATAGTGAAACTGTATATTATTTGGCTGCTGAATTCTGTTATAATTTTTATTCTGTTGTACATTGTATTATACATCATCACAAATTAATATGAAGGTGAATATGTTACATATCAACATTTGTGAATTTGAATTTTATTATGTTTTACTGCTTTTGCAAAAATGTTTATTTTTATATTACAAGTGACATTCATTTAGATAATTGAATGAGATTTCTTTGTGATTAATAGTGCCATTTAATAACCGGTATGGAAACAGTGTTACTTGACATTTTGAGCTTTCTCAGGTTTATCTAAATTAGTGGTAGCTTAACAAAAATACAGAATAATTGTGCATAATTATGTTTTCATAAAAGGAAAGCACATTTCCTATAATAGCATAGTATTGTTTGCATGCAGGAGTATGCAAAGTGTGTGTGTATGTGTGTGTGTGTGTGTGTCTGAGGCATGTCAGCCAATTTTGTATCTATTTATAGTAACAGCAGAGCTTCATAATTGTGGTCACTAGAATTGTACTTACCTTAAATAACTAAAGATGAAAATGCCTCAATAAAACTATGAAAAGTGATTTGGTGTTTTTTTATGTTATTGCTTATAAATGTCTTTGAATTTTAACACATAATATTATGCAGGCTATCAGGAACTGTAGGATACTTTGAAGTAACTCAGGTATTTCACTGTGCGTGGAATGGACTGCAAAAATGCTGCTATTAAAGGAAGAACTCTAGTGCAAGATAATTTATAAGATTATCATGAATTATTTGTTATCTAACCAATAGAGATGTGATGTAATTCTTTAAAGCAAAATAATGAATACTATCTTAACATGTACTTCTCATACTCATGTTCTTAAAACACTCATGTGTTTAAAATGTTGGCTGTCCCCTTTCTCATGTAATTTTCAATCTGTGGAGGTAATTGTTGCTAGTATTTCTTTGTGATTTCTGTTTATTAGCCTACATTGCCTGCTTCTCAGGTGTTTTTCAAAACAATGTATCTGAAGCTACAGTGAAAGCAGGTGTGTAAGGGAATGGACGCAGGGTTAAAGCATTGCCTATTTTTCTGAGTGAGAAGGTAAGTGCACATGTGCTGTATTGAGTTTTCTTGAAGTCTACTGAGATCAGTTTCCTGTAACAGAAGCCTGTGTGTAAAAAATACAAATATTCTGCAGCTCTTAAGATCTATGTTAGTTGATATTAACTCCTTAACTAGATGTACTAACCAGACTTCATGATTTGGAATCCTCAGTTATTAGCTTTGGTAGAGTTTTATGTGTATGTATGTGGAATATGGGGGTGAGTGAGTGAGTTTGTTTATTTAGTGCAAATGTAAGAATTATGATTTTCTTTTAAATTTAAGAAGAATTTACCCCAAAGCTTTGAGCTTCCTTTGATTTTCAAATAACTTTGAGGTAAGAGTCAGAGAACCATTTCAGTTAATATGCATTTTAATGCCATCCTTTACTTTAATGAGCTGGGATGTTTATGCTCTTTTCAGGTTTAGAATTTTGCCCCTAAATATAATCAGTGCTTCCATTCCCAAATAAAAAAGCTTTTCCTAAATTCAAAGACCTGCTATGGTTTAGAAGTCTGATGGAATGGGGCATTATAACCACAACAGATGTCACTAGAAATCTATGTTAATGTTAACACTGTGCGTACTTGCTTAACCCTGCATGGTTATATTGCTTTAGGCAGGTCCCTGGGGAATGACATCCCCGGACAGAATGGCTGCTGGAACCAGCCCTCCGAACAGTATCTGTGGATGGAGTCAGGCCTGCGGGCTGAGTAGCTGACAACACTGCAGCCCCATAGGAATGCAGGGAAGGCAGGTAGGGGCTCCTTGCACTGCCAGGAGGCCAAAACTGCACACTTTGTCCTAACTACATGATGGGAAGAAACCACCTGTGTGAAGGCAGAAACTAATTCATGACAGAGTGAAGCAGAGATCCTGGGGAAATCCCACTCTATCACGTTGGTTTAAAGGTGAGATTTTCACATTCTCAGGTTGATCAATAAAAATTTTCATATGCAAAGGACACAGTGTTCTAACTGCTACTGAAACATTCCTCCCACATCCCAGGACTTCAAACTGTGTCTTAACCCATGAATGGGTCATGAAATCAATATGGTAGGTTGTAATTAACACAGTATAAAAAATTAAATAGAATGGAATAAAAGAAATTAGAGTTCATAACTTAGTACAGCTTTGTGATTTTAATTTCAGACACACATGCATGCACATAACACAATATGTGTATATTTGCATGTACTTCTGGCCTGTATTGCAGTGGATATTTTAATTCTTATTGTGGACTTGGTAAACAAATGTTTGAAAATTCCCCAGTACTCTATTCAATAGAAAATTAAATGGAGTTGAAGGAATTTAAAGGATAAGAGATTTTTATAAAAACTATTTTATTTTGTTTTAAAGATTTATTTCATTTTTTCTTTTTTGTTGTTGTTGAAAGATTTATTTATTTGAAAGCTTTACAGAGAGAGGTAGAGCCAGAGAGAGAGAAAGAGAGAGAGAGAGAGAGGTCTTCCATCCATTGGTTCACTCCCCAGATGACCATAGTGGTCAGAGCTGAGCTGATCCAAAGCCAGGAGCCAGAAGCTTATTCCAGGTCTCCCACACGGTGCAGGGGCCCAAGGACTTGGGCCGTCTTCCAGTGCTTTCCCAGGCCATAAAAGAAAGCTGGATCCGAATGGAGCAGCTGGGAATCGAACCAGTGCCCATATAGGATGCCAGGCCCTGCAGGCTGGGGCTTTAACCTGCTGCACCACAGTGCCGGCCCCTATTTCATTTATTTTAAAGGGACAGGGAAAATACATGAGAGAAAGAGAGGGAGAAGTCTTTTTTAAAAATTTTTTTTTTAATTTCACAGGTAGAGTTATAGACAGTGAGAGAGAGAGACAGAAAGGTCTTCCTCCCATTGGTTCCCTCCCCAAATGGCCACCACGCAGATCCAAAGCCAGGAGCCAGGTGCCCCTTCCTGGTCTCCCATGCAGGTGCAGGGGCCCAAGTACTTGGGCCATCCTCCACTGCCTTCCTGGGCCACAGCAGACAGCTGGACTGGAAGAGGAGCAGCCGGGACTAGAACCAGGTGTCCATATGGGATGCCGGCATCACAGGCGGGGGATTAACTAAGTGAGCCACGGTGCTGGCCCTGGGAGAGGTATTAATACACTGATTCACTCTCCAAATGTCCACAACAGCCGGAGCTGGACCAGTTTGAGGCCAGGAGCCAGCAGCTTCTTCTCGGTCTCTCACAAGTTGCAGGGACCTCTGCTGATTTCCCAGGTGCATTAGCAGGGAGCTGAATTGGAAGCAGAGCAGCTGGGACTCAAACCAGCACACCAATATGGGGTGCTGGTGTCACAGGTGGTGGCTTGACGTGCTGCTTCACAACACTGGCCCCAACTCTATTCTAAATAAATACAAAGATACTCAGTTGGTAATTTTGTTATATTCTGTTGTTCTTTTAATGTTATTTTCTTGAGGTGTTTCTGGTTGGGATTTTCAAAAGATTCATTTTTCTTCTGTTTATGAATGTAATAATTATACATATTTATGGAGTACAGTGGGATATCTCAACACATGTATAAAACATGATAATTATCATTTCTGTTTTCTTCTCATTTCTTCACATTTGGAAACTTGGAGCTCCTTTTAGATATTCATAAAATACAAATATTGTGAATTTTAATCATCCCCTGTCCAGAATTTATTCCTTCTGCCTTATCATGTTTTAACTGCCTCTCTGTATCCACACTCCACTCTTCCCAGCCTCTACTAATCACTGCTTGGCATTCAGATTGACTTTTTAAACTATGAAATATGAGAGAGAACACGTGGCACTGGCACTTGTCTTTCTGTGTTACAATGACCTCCGGCTCCATCCACTTTGGCGCAAATGACACAATTTCTTTCTTCTTATTGAATAATATTCCATTTATATACCACATTTTCTTTCATCATTTCATCTGTTGATGGGCACCTTGGTTAATTCCATATCCTGGCAACTGTGAATAGTGAGCAATAAATATGGGAGTTCAAGTTAGCAATGTGATTAATAATTTCATCTTCTTTGATATTTCCCAGGATTGAGGTTGCTGGATCATTTAGTAGTTCTACTTTTGGTTTTAAAGAAATTTCCCTACTATAATACTATGCTCTATAGCAGGTATACTAACTTGCATTCTTACCAAAAGTGTTTTGATAGTTCCCCTTCCTTGGTATCCTTGCCAGTATTTGTCAGTTTTTGTAATTTTTGATGTAGCCATTCTAACTGCAGTGAGTTAATATCTCACAGTAGTTTTGAATTGCATCTTTCTGATAGCTAGTAGTATGGAGCATTTTTGTGTATTTGTTGGTCTTTTGTATTTCTTCTATTGATAAATATTTACTCAGATCAATTGCACATTTTTAAATTTTTTTTATTTGAAAGACAGAGTTACAGAGAGTGGTAGAGACCGAGAGAGAGGTCTTCCATCTGCTGATTCACTCCTCGGATAGCCGCAACGGCCAGAGTTGTGCCGATCCGAAGCCAGGATCCAGGAGCTTCCTCTGGGTCTCCCACGTGGGTGCAGGGGCCCAAGGACTTGAGCCATCTTCTACTGCTTTCCCAGGCCATAGCAGAGAGCTGGATCAGAAGAGGAGCTGCCGGGACTAGAATCGGTGCCCATATGTGATGCTGGTGCTTCAGGCCAGGTGCTGTGCCACTGCACCCATCCCGAAACAGGACAATTTTTTTATTTGCTGTTAATTGTCTGAGAGTTCTATATATTCTAGATATTAAATCCTTTGTTGGATGAATGTTTTACATATAGTTTCTTCCACTCTATTTTGTTGCCTCTTCCCTCTGTTGATTATTTCTTTGCCTTGTCTTAGTTTTATATAATCTTAGTTTCTTTTGCTGTGTCTTAGTTTTATATAATCTCATTTGGAGTCTTAAAAGCTTCACCCACACCAACTCTTAAAGTGTTTGGCCTATATTTTCTTCTAGCGTTTTCATTGTTTCATGTCTTACATTTAGTTCTCAATGAAACTAACGAAGCATGAAGCATACATCTCAGGATGGCCATTTGCAATTAAAGATAGTGTAATTAAAACTCAGATTTATGTTAACAGTGATAGCTTAACTTTTCATAAGTTTCCCCTGGTTTGAACAGTTAACAGCAAAACAGTAAAGCTGCATTTTAAGAACATGTAAGAGCACCGGCTTTTCAGTGAAAAAGCCTTAGGTTTGAACCCACCTCTGCTACTTACACCTGTGTACCTAACACAAGTTATTCACACCCTGTCATCTGTGTGTTCCTCAGCTGTGAAGTGGGCATAGTCACATGTGACTTGTAGAATGTTGGAATAATTAAATCAAGCATGCAGAGCACACCACACACACAGCAAACGGTTTATGTGCCATCCTTGAGGCCACTAAGCTTTTTACCACTCCAAATGCTGTTATGTTGTTGTTGTCATTGTTCTTCTACATTTCAATTGTTTTCTTTTATGCAATAGAGGTTTTGTGGGCCTCCTAGAAATTCATATACTGTGGGATTGAGAGATTGTTTGTCTGCATTTAATATTGTTCACTCTCCGTTGAATGACAGAGATCAAATAACCAGCCAGTATTCAGTTTGTTGATGCTTTGTACCGTGACATGCACTGTGTAGGACAGAGATGCACAATACAAAACAACATCCAGCTAAAAATATATGAATAAGAAGGATACGTTGACCTCTTTAGTTGGGTCTACTGACTTAGATTCTCACCAAAATTGTGAGATAGTTTCCCTGACCTCCCCTCTCAAGTTCATGGTTTATTTTCATGGTCCAGAGACTGATCTTCAGATTTGCAGATCCAAAATCTTTATCTCAACAGTTCACCTAGAGTTCATCAACTCTGGAGGACTGACTCATAACAAGCAAACTGACAAGAGAATCATTTACCTATGAGACTGCCAATTTTCAAGTGCACAACAGCTATATCCCAGTTGCAGTAACAGACATTTGTCTTTTTGTTCAAGGGGGATCTAATTATGGATCACAAAGTAGCCTACACAGCTTGAAATAAGAACAAAGGGAGGTGATATTTGTGAAAAGCATTTCCAGTACACAGAGCAAATAAAAGAACTTCCTATCCCTGGAGATACCGGCCATGACAATCTGCATCTATCCTGTGCTCTGCCTGCCTGGGACAGCTTAGCCACACACTGATACACTGATAGAAAATTTCACTTTTCATTATTTTTTTATTTGACAAATAGAGTTATAGACAGTGAGAGAGAGAGAGAGAGAGAGAGAGAGAGAGAGAGAAAGGTCTTCCTTCTGTTGGTTCACTCCCCAAATGGCCGCTATGGCCAGCACTGCGCCGATCTGAAGCCAGGAGCCAGATTCCTCCTCCTGGTCTCCCCTGCAGATTCAGGGACCCAAGCACTTGGGCCATCCTCCACTACACTACCCTCCCGGGCCACAGCAGAGAGCTGGACTGTAAGAGGAGCAACTGGGACTAGAATCCAGCATCCATATGGAATGCTGGCGCCGCAGGCGGAGGATTAACCAAGTGAGCCACGGCGCCAGCCCCGCTTATTTTCTTTTAAAGTTAACCATCACCATTATGACTTCTTTGCATAAAGTATGCCTAGTAACATATGGATAGAATATTCTCTCTTAGAACTTGACTGATCTTCCAAGAAATTGACTAACCTGGGCCGGCGCCGGGGCTCACTAGGCTAATCCTCCGCCTAGCGGCACTGGCACACCGGGTTCTAGTCCCGGTCGGGGCACCGGATTCTGTCTCGGTTGCCCCTCTTCCAGGCCAGCTCTCTGCTGTGGCCAGGGAGTGCAGTGGAGGATGGCCCAGGTGCTTGGGCCCTGCACCCCATGGGAGACCAGGATAAGTACCTGGCTCCTGCCATCGGATCAGCGCAGTGCGCCGGCCGCAGCGGCCATTGGAGGGTGAACCAACAGCAAAGGAAGACCTTTCTCTCTGTCTCTCTCTCTCACTGTCTACTCTGCCTGTAAAAAAAAAAAAAAAAAAAAAAAAAAAGAAAGAAAGAAAGAAATCGATTAACCTGAGACCTGATGCTGAAAGAGCCACATGGAGAGATTATTTGGTAATATCCTGAAAAGAAAATGTGTTTCTTTCTCTCTCTCTCTCTCTCTCTCTCTGTGTGTGTGTGTGTGTGTGTGTGTGAGAGAGAGAGAGAGCGAGAGAGAGAGAGAATGAGAGAGAGAGAGAGAAACCAAAGAGCCTCTTAGCCACTCAATGGTACCATCTCAGTCACTAGACGCAAGTGAAGAAGGATTCAAACATGTAGCTCCAGTGTTCCCAGCTGAGGCCTTAGAAATCATGTAACAAAGACAAGCCATCATTTTTGATACATGAAATAAAACTGTGGTTGTTTTATGCTACTGGCTTTTGGAGTAGTTTGCTATGCAGACATAAACTATTGGAATAGTGTAAAATGGATTACAGTTGTGGCTAAAGATATGGTCATATCTGTAAATGTCATTGCTTTGTTTGTTCTCTTGTAGGTGTGATCAGGGTATCAATGGGGGTTGTGGTGGGATTGATTTAGGAATGTATGTATGGTATATCTCCAACCGTGGCTGATACTCAGTTAAACACACAGGTACAGATTACTGTATGATTGGCCAGACATCCATTCAGATTGGTTAATTAGTGCCTAACTGTGGTTAAATATTTCTATTATAATTTTTCCTCCCCAAATGGTTCCAGGGATCTATCAAGAATTTAAATTGGCACAAAATAATTCACAAATGGAGAATAGTTAACAGGCAAGTTGTATCAAGAAGAGAATTTCACACACAAAAAAAGGAATTTTTGTTGAAGTAGACTCAGATATATTCTTGTTATTATGCTGGATTTAAAGGTAGGATATAACTTAATTTTCAAGGATAACAAAGGAGAAAGAGGGTGGAGAAAGGAAAAACTGAACAAATTCGGGGAAAGAGGATGGACTTGGTCAGTTAAAGAGAGAAAACAGATTCACTCTTAGCATAATGAAAGAAATTAAATTTAACTAGACAGAATAAATCCATACTATAAAAGAACAAGTGGAGGCCGGCACTGCAGCTCAATAGGCTAATCCTCCACCTGTGATGCCGGCACCCCGGTTCTAGTCCCAGTTGGGGCACTGGATTCTGTCCCAGTTGCCCCTCTTCCAGTCCAGCTCTCTGCTGTGGCCCAGGAAGGCAGTGGAGGATGGCCCAAGTCCTTGGGCCCTACACCCGCATGGGAGACCAGGAGAAGCACCTGGCTCTGGGCTTCGGATCAGCGCGGTGCGCCGGCCGCAGCAGCCGTTGGGGGGGTGAACCAATGGAAAAGGAAGACCTTTCTCCCTCTCTCTCTCTCACTGTCTATTCTGCCTGTCAAAAAACAAACAAACAAACAAACAAGTGGAGATGTCTGCATTCATTGCAGTAGGCAAACAGAAATCTAAGAAGATTTTTAATCAGGGGGATGATATTGGAAGGGGTCTGGCAAGAGGGCAGAGAGACTTGCTAAGACTGGTTTGCTTGGAGAAGGACATTCACAGAATAGCTGGTCATGAAGTGAGGGGGTAGAAGCATAAAATACCCTTTTAAAAAGAAACAAGCATCTGTGGTATCTAAATACAGTGAAGAGAAAAGCGAAAGTCAGCGACTACTGAAGTTCCATTTGGAACATCAAGACTAATTGTAGTGATTTTTACAGAAATCGATGATCAGAAATGGGGGCAAGAAAGTATGAGTGCAATAATGGTTATTCTCCTTTTCTATAACTCAACTTAAATGTGAGCCTCTCTTCTGCTAAAGTGTAAAAATTTAATTGCACTTTGTTCAGTCCCTTGGATCTCCTTGAAGTTACAACTGAAGTCCATGAGCCAATCGAGTTTTTAATATGAAGGAAGCAGATGCACGTGGTCATCTCCCAGTAATCACAGCATGTGTGGTGGGCTGCCTCTGTTCAGTGCACTCCTGCGACACCCTCTGTGACTATTCATACAAATCCTTCATTTCTGGCTAAGTGGACTCTATGCCCTCTAGGATTAACATCACCTTGTTGCTGAAACATAGAGTAGACTTGGAGTACCCTGTGAACTCTCAGAAAATTCTCTTAAATTGCTCATAGTCCTGTCTATTCAGAAATTTCTGAATTCCCACATCACACCAGGAGAAAAGGCTCATGTCTCTAGTATTCAGAGTTCCTTAAAGCAGCAAAAATCGGAATTGGAAGACTGAGTAAAGAATCAGTGAACATGAAGATAAAGCACTGAAATTACCCACTCTAAACAAAAGAAAATAAAGTTAGAAAAAGAAATGAACAAAACCTCAGGGATCTGTAGGACTATAATAAAGGAAGAAAAAAATAAAGAACCTAGCATTCACAATATCAGAGTTCTATACTAGGAAAAAGAGGACAGGATTAAAAAATAATACTTGAAGAAATAACTGCTAAAAACTTAACAAATATGGAAAAATACATAAATCTCTTGATTCAAGAACTTAAGAGAACAGGATAGGCCCGGAGAAATCTATACCAAGAGTCATCACAGGGACCGGCGCTATGGCGCAATGGATTAACGCCCTGGGCTGAAGTGCTGGCATCCCATATGGGCGCCAGTTCTAGTCCTGACTGCTTCTCTTCTAATCCAGCTCTCTGCTGGGGCCTGGGAAAGCAGTAGAAGATGGCCAAAGTCCTTGTGCCCCTGCGCCCATGTGGGAGACCCAGAAGAAGCTCCTGGCTCCTGGCTTTGGATTGGCACATCTCCAGCCATTGCAGCCAATTGGGGAGTGTACCATCGGATGGAAGACCTTTCCCTCTCTCTGCTTCTCCTTTCTCTGTGTAGCTCTGACTTTCAAATCAATCAATCAATCTTTTAAAAAAAGAGTCATCGCAGTTATACTTTTGGTACCTAAAGATAAAAAACAAAACAAAACACCTTGGGGCAGGTAGTTTTTGCACCTGAGTTTTGGGTAGCAGATGATGGATTTCTTTCTCTTGCATTATGTAGTCAGTCATATGGAATGAAACAAAATAATTTAAGAAAAATTTTGTTTTTCCTATAATTTTCTTCTAGGGGGGAAAACCCATGAAATATTGAAATTGAAATATTTAGCTCTTTTTTTTTTTTAATCTTGACATCAGACTTTACAGAACTTCTAGATTCTTTAAGAATGGCTACTTATTGGCTGGCGCCGTGGCTCACTAGGCTAATCCTCCGCCTTGCGGCGCCGGCACACCGGGTTCTAGTCCCGGTCGGAGCACTGGATTCTGTCCCAGTTGCCCCTCTTCCAGGCCAGCTCTCTGCTGTGGCCAGGGAGTGCAGTGGAGGATGGCCCAAGTGCTTGGGCCCTGCACCCCATGGGAGACCAGGAGAAGCACCTGGCTCCTGCCTTTGGATCAGCGCGGTGTGCCGGCCGTGGCGGCCATTGGAGGGTGAACCAATGGAAAAGGAAGACCTTTCTCTCTGTCTCTCTCTTTCACTGTCAATTCTGCCTGTCAAAAAAAAAAAAAAAAAAAAGAATGGCTACTTATTGACCACAAATGATCCTAAGGCACTGATGGACTATGCTCTGGGTGTTGGCTAGAGCATGCAGGACCACAAAATGTGGTGTTTTAAGTAATTTGTGTCCAGTGTTCAATCACCAAGTGCCACCTGTGGTACTTTCTTTGCCTCAGATATGAATAATTGTATCTTTTTGTTCATGGTGGATACCCTTTCTGTTGATTTCAACTTACACATTACCTTTACTCCGCATGCCTAGTAGTCATACATTTCAGCCACTTGACTACATAATTGCCACTGTTTAATGAAATTTGTGTAATCAGGTCTGTAAAATTATTATTTTTTTATTTATTTTTATTTTTTATTTTTGACAGGCAGAGTGGACAGTGAGAGAGAGAGACAGAGAGAGAAAGGTCTTCCTTTTGCCGTTGGTTCACCCTCCAATGGCCGCCGCTGCAGCCGGCGCACCGCGCTGATCAGATGGCAGGAGCCAGGATCCAGGTGCTTTTCCTGGTCTCCCATGGGGTGCAGGGCCCAAGCACCTGGGCCATCCTCCACTGCACTCCCTGGCCATAGCAGAGAGCTGGCCTGGAAGAGGGGCAAGCGGGACAGAATCCGGCGCCCCAACCGGGACTAGAACCCGGTGTGCCGGCGCCGCAAGGTAGAGGATTAGCCTATTGAGCCACGGCGCCGGCCCAGATCTGTAAAATTAAAAGTATAACTTGCATTGCTTCCTGAAGATGATTCTTTTTTCTTTTTAGGACTTATTTTATTTACTTGAAAGGCAGAGTTACACAGAGAGAGGGAGGGACAGAAAGAGAAAGAAATCTTCCATCCATTGTTTCACTCTTTTAATGGCTGCAATGGCCAGGGCTGGATCAAGTTGAAGCCAGGAGCCTGGAGCTTCATTTGGGTCTTCCATGTATGTGGCTGTGGCCCTCCCTGCACATGATTCTGTCTGTTGAATATTTACAAGGAAATATCCAAAAGAAAAATGCTTTCATATTTATAGATTATTTAATTGAGCTAATATTAAATGAGTAGCAATAAATGTATTTATGCCCCCCCCAAATTAAAAGCAGCAAATATGTGAAAAGCAATTTTAAAGATAGTAGATTTTTCATGAGAAACCATAAGGGCTGGAAAGAAGTGGAACAGTATTTTTCAACTGCTGAAAATACTGCCAATTCATAATCTTACACCCTGTGAAATATCTTTCAGGAATAAAAAGGAATCAATGCATTCTCATTAATAAAGAAAACTAAGATATCTACCTTAACATAATGCATGAATGGAGTTCTCAAAAGAGAAAGGAAATGTAAAATGAAAGAAATTTAGAATGTATAAAAATAGGAGCTGGCATCCATGTTTCAGCTGCTCCACTTCTAATCCAGCACTCTGCTAATGCACCTGGAAAAGCAGCAGATGATAGCCCAAGTGCTTGGGTCCCTGTCACCATGTGAGAGACCCATATGAAGCTTTTGCTTCAGCCTGGCTCCATCCCCACCGTTGTGGCCATGTGGGGACTGAACCAGTGGATGGAAGATATTTCTCTCTTTCACAGTCTCAGCCTCTCTGTAATTCTGACTTTCAAACAAATAAATACATCCTTAAAAGAATGAATAAAAATAAATTAAGAACACAAGCAAAATTATGGGTAAAGAGAATAATAGATTTTCCTATTTCTGCATTAAAAAAATTTCTTGATCATTGAAGCAAAAATGATAATCCTGTTTGATTGATTCTAAGCATACATACAGAAGATATTTAGGATGACTATAAATGTGGGTAGGTAAAGGGACATAGAAGGAGGTGAGATTTGCACACTTTACTTGAACTAATGACAAAAATACAATGGGATAAGTTATGTATATATAAGGTAATATCTTTAGCTTCAACTAAAGAAATTATACAGATATACTCAAAAGCCATAAAGATAAAACAAAATGCAATTCCAAAAAGAAATATTTAAGTAATCATGGAAATCTCAAAGAAAACAGAATTGTAAAGCAGAAATAGAAACCAAAAAATAAAATCATTGTCTTAAGCACAAATATATGAATAATTATATTAAATGTATATTATATAATGACAAATATTTGATGACATGGATATGCTTATTCTGGACATTATGAATGTATATATATATAATATATCTGTACTGAAACATTATGGATATGCATAAATGTTATATTTTTACATGTCTTTGTTTAATTTTAAAAGAATGCAAGTGGTTTAAATGCATCAGTTAAGAGACATAAATTGACAGACTGGACTAAATAATAAGGACCAGTTTATGCTGTTTATAAGAAACTAACTTCATATATAATAATATAAGCATTAAAAATGAAAGATTGAACATGAATAAAAATGTTCATTTTTAAAAGGCAAGAGTGGCTATCCTAATATCAGATAAATTAGACTGCAGAAAAAAGATAATTAGCAAAGACAGAAAGTGACATTATATAATGACAAGGGTAAATCCATCCAACAACATGGCAATAATAAATATGTTTGTATCAAGTAAATATTCTACAAAATTTATGAGGCAAAATGTCAAAGATCTGAAAGGAGAAAAGGACAAATATACAACTATATTTGCAGAATGTAATAACCCTCCCTTAATGATTAATAAAACCACTAACAAGGGTGTAGAGCTCAACAATTCAATCAACCCAGAGGATCTAATAAATATTTGTAGAATATTCCACACAAAAAAGCAGAATGCATATTCTTTTCAAGTGCTCATATATTGGGCCATATCCTGGGCTACAAAACAAATCTGAATAAATCATATAGAGTAAAAGTAGAGATCAATTAGGAAAAGACAGCAGGAAAATATCCAAGCACTTGGAAACTAAACAATGCACTTATAAATAATCCATGGGACAAAGAAGATGTTTCAAAGGAAACAAAAAAAAAAATACATTGAACTGAATGAAAGTGCCACATGTCAAAACTTTGGGGCACAAAGAGCATTTATTATAAAATGTTGTGGCTTAATAGTGAAAAACAATGCTTCCCCCACTTCGAATGGAATGAAGGCAAAAATACTGCCAAAGCAGATCTGAGGGGAAATTTGCAGCATTAAATAATTAATTAGGAAAGAAGAAAAGCCTAAAATCAATAATCGAAGTTCTCAAGAATCTAGAAAAAAGAACAAAATAAATATAAAACAAACACACGAAAGTAAAACATGCACTTACGAACAGAAGTCAATGGAACTGAAAACACAGACCAACAGAAGTGAAACACTGAAAGAAAAATCACTAAAATTGACGAGTTTTAACAAGGCTGACAAATAAAAAAAGAAGACACAGTACTCAATATCACAATATCAAGAATGCAGCAGGAGAAAGAATATAGACCCTGATGATATCATAAAGGTAATCTAAGAATGCTACACATATAACATTTGATAAATTATTTACACATAGAATGACATGTGCAATGAAACAAAATGTTATAGATGAAATTCCTCCAAAACCACAAACATAATGCACCTCATTCCACATGAAATACAGAATTTGAATAGAGCTCTGACAACTAAGGAAAGAAAAATTGTAACATAAAAATCCCTAAAGATGAAATATCCAAGCCCAATGTTTTGCTCGAGAAATCAACCAGGTGTTTAAAGAACATTAACACCAGTTTGATATAACTTCTCCCAAAAAATAGAAGAGGAGAGAATATTTCTCAATTCATTATATAAAGTTAGTATTACCCTAATGACAAAACTAAGTACAAGCTACAAAGTAAAGAAAACTATGGAAAATATCTGTAATGAATAAATATGAAAATACTTTCCAAATAAGAATTTGGCATTATATGAAAACAATTATTAAGATCAAGGATTCTTGGGATTTAAGGATGATTCAATATTTAAAAAAATCTATCTATGTTCACTATAATGGTTTTATGGATGTGTACTTCTGTCAAAATTCATCAAATCATGAACTTGAAATATGATAGTTTATTGTATGTGTTATACCTTAAGCTATTTATAGAGAGAAAACAATCCATCTATGTAATCATGATATTAACACGCTAATGCAGAAAAATCACATGATCATATCATTGGCTCAGAAAAAATAATTTGACAAAATACAATATGCATTCATGATAAAAAAGAAACTCTCAGAATAATCAGAACAGATAATCTCTTCAATTTGATTAATAGCACTATTAAAAACAATGCTTACTTTAAAAGATAGAATGTTTTCACGATAAGATTAGGAATGAGACAAAAATGACCACTCCCTAATTCAACACAGCACTGAAAGTTCTAGCCAGTTGAAAAATAAGCAAATCAAATAAAAGACACATATTTTGATAAGGAAATGACAAAACCATCTTTGTATTTGTCGATGACTTGATACCTATGTAGAAAATCTTGGGAAGTCTTAAGAAAAAAGTCCTACAATTATTGAATTCCAAAAGGTTACAGAATACAAGTAAATACAAATATCAACTGTGTTGCTATACTAACAAGAAACACATGGATGCTAAAATTTGTAGTACAAAAGCCTGGGGCAGGGATGTGGTGTAGTGGTTAAGGTGCTGATCAAGATGCTCACATTTCATATCAAAGTGCCTGGGTTTGTATCCCAGCCCCACTCCCAATTCCAGCTTCCTGCTACTAAGCACCCTGGGAAGCAGCAGGTGACGGCTCAAGCATGTGGATCTTGGACAACCACATGGGAAGCCCCAGTTGAGTCTCAAGCTCCTAGCTTCGCCTATAGTCAGTCCTGGTTGTTGTGGGCATTTGGCAGGTGAACCAGTAGATGCAAGATCTCTCCCTTCTGCCTTTCAAATAAACTTAAGAAATTTAGAAAAAAATGCAGGGTATCAAATCACTTAAATTGACTGATGAAGCAAAACAGTTATACATCTATCAGAAACATATATAGGACTTGCATGTTTAAACTACACAATACTGTGGAAAGAAATCAAAGTACTAAATAAATGATGACACATACCATGTTAATGGATTTAAAGACTCAATTAACATGTCAATCCTCTCCAAATTTATATGCAGATTTAATGCACTATATCAAAATTTCAGTAAGACTTTTTGTAGATATGAACAAAATTATTCTAAAATCTACAAAGAAAGGCAAAAGGATTAGAATAGCTAAATTTTTTGAGGAAGAAGAATAAAGTTAGAAAAAACATGGCTGCCCAATTATATGGCTGTAATAATCAAGGCAGTGTTATATTGAAAGAGGGAAAAACATAAATAAATAGAGCAGAGAACTCTGGAATACACTAACAGAAAAAAACACCCAACTGATTTTTTGATAAAAGTGCAAAAGCAATTACATGGAAGAAAGACACCCTTTTCAAGAAATGCTGCTGACGCAACTGGACAACCGCAGCTAAAAACATGAAACGAGGCTTAAATGTGAAACATAGAACTGTAAAACAAATAGAAAACCAAAGGAGATGTTCAAAATCTTGAAGTAGCAAAAAAGATGTAGGAAATATCAAAACAAGATCCAAAAAAGGAAAATTTTGTAAGTGGGATTTTACCAATATCAGAATGCATTTTCTGTGAATGTTTCTGTTAAGAGGATAAAAACACACACTACACTTTGGGAGAAGTATTTTCTAACTTCAAATCTGACAACAAAAGACTGGTATCTGTTAAAAATTCTCAAAACTCAATAGCAAAAGTACAAATAAGCCAAATAAAATGTGAACAAAGCATAAAAATATAGAATCAGCTAATAAGCATGGGAAAACAGTTTTAACATCACCAGTCATTAGTGAGCTTCAAGTTACAGTGAGATATTACTACCCATCGATCAAAATGACTAACATAAAAAAATAGTGACAGCATCAGATACCAGTGAGGTTGCAGTGAAATTGATTCACTTATGTCTTGATGGTGGGAATGTAAAATGATGCAGTCACTTTGGAAAACTGTTTGGCCAATATTTCTTTTTAAAGTAAACATCAACTACCATACGACCTATATTTCTCTAGATATTTATTCCAGAGAAATGAAAAGCTGTATCTACATTAAAACCTACAAAAAAGTGTTTAAGCAGAATTTCATTCATAGTAGCAAAAAATCAGATGCAATCCAGGTATCTTTTAGTGGATGATTGGTTAAATAAATGCTGGTGCAATTACATCATGGAGTATAAATTATTGATCCAGCCAATGACTTGGACGAATCTCACAGAGAATCATGCTGATTGGGGTAAAATTCTCAAAAAGATGCATACTGTATTATTTTGCCTATGTGATATTTTTGAGATGAGAAAGTTATAGAGAATCAATTAGTGGTAGTTAGATACTAAGGAAGGAATGACAGAGGATGGGAAGTGAATGTAATTATACAAAAACAACATGAGAAATCATGAGAAATTGTTGATCTGATGGAAATGTGAATATCTTTTTTTTTTTTAAGATTTATTTTATTTATTTGAAAGAGTTACAGAGTGAGGTAGAGCCAGAAAGAGAAAGAGAGAGAAAGGTCTTCCATGCGCTGGTACACTCCCCAGATGACCACTAGAGCTGAGTTGATCTGAAGCCAGGAGCCAGGAACTTCTTCTGGGTCTCCCATATGGGTGCAGGGACCCAAGGACTTGGGCCATCTTCTACTGCTTTCCCAGTCCATAGCAGACAGCTAGATCGGAAGTGGAGCAGCTGGGACTCAAATCGGCGCCCACATGGGATGCTGGAGCTGTAGGCCATGGTTATAACTCACTGTGCCACAGCACTGACCCTGAAATGTGAATATCTTAACTGTATCAATATCAGTATCCTGTTGGTTATATTATATTACAGTATTGCAAGATATTTCCATTAGCAAAAACTGAGTACAAGGTACATAATATAATCTATATTGTCTCAATTTTTTAAAAAAAGACCTTAAAAATTTTAAGTTTTTAATAAATGTTTAAGTAAAAATATAAAAAGAGAATGACAATAGTCAAATCAGAAAATAGATGTCAACAGATGAGTGGAAAAGCAAATTGTGTAGATTTTTACAATGGATTAATATTTAGCAACAAAATAAAATCCACCTCTAATTGTATATACAACATGGATCAATCTATATAATTCTGAAAGAAACAAGATGCAAAAAAAGCACATTCTGTATGGTGATGATTATAGGATATTTTGGGACAAGGAAACATAACCTATAGCAACAAGAGAATAAATTAGTCATTGCCAAGGGTCCAAACTATGTGAGGATAAGGGGTTGGCTGCAAACTACTGAAGGAAATTGTTTGGCTGTTGAATATGTTCCATGTGACTGTGTGTATACATTTGTCAGTGTGCACTAAAGGTAACTGTGCACATTGTTCCTCAATAAAATTGGTTTTAATGAAAGGAGTATGAGTACAATTATAAAATCAGAACTTAGTTATATATTTTGCATCAGAAATTGTAGTGAGAAAGAAATGAGTGGAAGAAAATAGGTTGGCAAACACATGAAGGAGACCTGTATTCTGGTAGCACCTCCTTGGCCAGTTAGCCTCATAGAGGAGGCTACATGGAGAGAGGCTGAGGTTCAAAACAGTGGCCACATGAGGAAGATGTGGGAAGGCCCAGGGGAACCAATGTTTACAAAACGTATCTGTAGGATGGCTACCTTTTAATTTACCACATCTCTGAGGGCAGCCAGTCAGGGATGGAACTGGAGCAGCAGAGTAACATTTACTTGATTCCCAGTAATGGTAATAGTACCAGGTCAAGCGGAGTCTTGAGAGAGGGAGATAGCCGGTAGTGGAAGGCTGAAACTAAGACAAAATGCTACGGGGGAAATCCAGCTTAGAAACCTGGATGGATCAGGTCGAGGACAACTAGAGAAGGACAGGGAGGAGGGGTTGTAGGAAAATCCATGGTGCCATGTGTCACAAAACCCATGGATGACCCTAAGACTGAGAATGAACTACTTCCTTCTGAGATTCCCACATCAATCTCTTCTCAGCTTGATCAGTTGGTCTGGCAGCTAGTAGTCTGTCCTCTTCACGGAGCTGCTTTGTGAAACACTGTTATTTTGTAACTGGGTCTCCAAACCTGAATTTTCATTGAAAGACATGGCTCTGCACACCAAATGCATGAGAGGTGCAAGTCTCTTCATGTTCTTCTCCCGTTTGACTTCCCTGGTTTCCCATAACTAGGTCAATAGGCAGAGAAGCCACTGGGTTGCAGTACAGAAACTCAGACACTGAAGAATCCTGTTAGAAGACAGATACTACAAAATGGCAACTGAGTCTATGTATAAAGCACAATAAACTCAGAGTAAGTCTTATTATATACATGCTTACCATATTGGATGACAATATTCTATAACATTGAAGACTCGGACTCAAGTGAGGCTCAGCTTTCTCACCCCCAATGATGCTGGTGATAACACCTATTGCAATGGATTCTTGTGAGATATAAACGAGATCTGAGTAGTGAGGCTCTCTGGGCAAGTTTCTGGCACTTACTACGAGTTCAAGGAATGGTTTAATTAATAGTGAATGCTGGAATATGAAGCTGGGGACCTATGAAATCGAGTTGGACTCATGCTGTTTGAAGATATCAGTATAATCAATTGTAGAAAGAGAGAAGCATAAGAGGTTTGGAGTCAATCGAAAATGACTCAGTGGTGCAAACCAAGACAGAATACCCAGAGCAGCAAAGAAGGGAAGGGAAATCTTGAGTGTGTAAAAAATCCAGAAAGCAGTAGTGGTCCTCAGGAGTGATGGAGAAAAGAGAATGAGCCTGAAGGGAGAGAAGCGGGAATGAGCTTCACAGCGCGATGATCAGAGTCGAGGGGAAGGGGATCCACAGGACAGGGGGTGAAGAAGGAAGAACTAAGGAACTGTGTTTTCAGGAACAGATCAGGAGAGCCAGGTGCCCTGAAAGGCCAAGTAGCAAAATGTCTGATTCTAAAGCAGGATGTTGTTGAGTTTGTACCTTTATTTATATTGTTGTTGTTGTTGTTGAAGACTCAAACTCTAAACGAACAAGCTGCCCCTGGTTGCCAGGATGTATGACTCCTGCCGCTTCCAAATCCAATTCTGGCAAGCACAGTCATTCCCCATGGTATTCCTGTTAGCATTCATGCAGTACTCATTAGGACTTGAAATCTTTTCAGGCTTGTCAAATTCCATTATATAGCACAGCAAATCTTAACTTGCAGGTTGTAGTGTTTCTTTTTACATCAGCCTGGTTTTAAAATCAACTGTTGAAAATAATATTAATCTTTTGGTGTTCTTATACTAAACTTTTCTGCATAATGACAAAAGGAACACTTTCTTATTTGGTTAGCAATTTTTAAAATCCTCCTTGTTCATTTCACAAATAGTTGAAATAACAGTAATTGATTTGTTAACTCATTTGTGTGTAAATTTAGAACTTAATCCAACTTGGACATTGCTTTCTATATCAATTTCATATTAGAAATAGCTGACCATTTTTTTGAAATTTGATAAAAGCAAGGAAATAAAAATAGCACAAATATTAAGGTCACAAAATTTATTTCTTTACGTAAAAATATAATTTGGAGGGAGACAAAACTAGAATTGATCATAATTTATAGTAGAGGAATAGTACTATGAAACTATACCAATTACATAATTTAAGCATTGTGAATTCCCAATAATACATCCAACTTCATATTATTACTATGCCTTTCAATATTGCTTAAAGTCTAACTTGCCTTTGTTATGAAAGATACCCTTAATTAATTTTCTCTTTTCAGTTGTTTTTTAAGGAATATTTGATAGTGATTCTTAAAATACTACATAACATCCAAACAACAGCTGAACATCTTCTTCAACAACTTCACAGTTTCCAAATCTATAACAAATCAGAAAAACTTATACTAGTGTCCAATGTTGTGGCTCAGTGGGTTAAGCTGCTGCCTGTGATGCCAGCATCCCATAAGTGTGCCAGGTCCAGTCTCAGTTGCTTCACTTCTGATCCAGCTCCCTGGTGATGTGCCAGGAAAAGCAGCAGAGGATGCTACCCATGTGGGAGACCTAGATGGAGTCCCCGCCTCCTGACTTCTTCCTGGCCCACCCCTAGCCATTGCAGCCATTTGGGGAGTGAAACAGTGCATGGAAGATGTCTCTCCCTCTCTCTGCAACTCTGTCTTTTAAATAAATAACTCTTAAAAAAGAAAAAAAAAAAGCTTACTTTTAAAAAAATTTTTTGCAATTATGTTTGATTACCATTTATAAAAATCCATCAAATGCTCTGAATACTAGTGTATCACAAAGATCCCACTGACCATTTTGGAGATTAAAATGCAATTTCTCAAAATCTGAAAATTATATTATATGATATCTACCTAAAGATTGCTGCTTTTTTTAAATGGCAGGCATAATGATGCAGAAGGATAAGCTACCACTTGCAACACAAGCATCCCACATTAGAGTCCCAGTCCATTCCCAGCTACTCTGCCTCCAATCCAGCTCCCTGCCAATGTGCCTGGGAAGGCAACAGAAGATGACCCAAGTACTTGGGCCCATGCGACCCATAAGGAAGACCCAGTAGAGTTCCTGGCTCTTAGTTTCAGCCTGACTCAGACCTTGGCTGCTGAAGCTACTTGGAGAGTGAGCCAGTGGATGGAAGATATCCCCTTCTCTGTCTCTTCCTCTCTTTCTCTCTGCCTTTCAGATAAATAAATACATACTTTAAAAAAAAAGACTTGAACATTTTAACAATAATATCTAGAATTTTCTTTGATTTTGTGCATGACTCTTTAAAATATTACTTTAAAAATTTATTCATTTACTTAAAAGGCAGAGTTACAGAGAGTAGAGGAAGAGAGAGAGACAAAGAGATAGAGATAGAGATAGAGACAGAGACAGAAAGAGAGATCTTCCATTCACTGGTTCACTCCCCCAAATGGATGCAATGGCAGGAGCTGGGCTGATCCAAAGCCAGGAGCCAGGCGCCAGGAACTTCTTCTGGGTCTCCCAGGAGGGTACAGGAACCCTAGCACTTGGGCCATCTTCTACTGCTTTCCAAAGCCTCAGCAGAGAGCTGAATTAGAAGTGTTGCAGCTGAGACTCAAACCAGTGCCCACATAGGATGCCGACACTGTAGGTGGTGGCTTTATCCACTATGCCACAGCGCTGACCCTCAAAAATATGAAAAATTAAACTTCAGTCTAAAATAAGAAAAATTTGGTTTTTGAAGTAAAATTAGAGACTATTCCAAATTCAACAAAGCATACCAAATACATATTAATTGAAACATGATGGCATCAGAAATTGATAGGCACTATGGGAAGATTTTCAGGAGGCAAAATCAGTAGGACTGCTTGTAATCAGAGGGATGAGTGACACTGAGAAGTCTATGCCTCAGGTCATGTATAAATTTTTTTCTTGGGCAATGAACAGGGTGAATGATGGGGCCATTTGTCAGCTCTGGGAGAAAGGATAGGGGAGTAATGATTTTTTCTTCTGATTAACTGAACCCCAAACTGGACTTGAATAAATGTAATTTTGTGTTTTCCAGTGCACTCATTTGCTTTTATTTAAAAGTGCCTGGATATAAATAGAGCAACATTTAACTAAAGCAATATGTTTTAAAGGGCAATTAAAATTGTCATACAATTACTAAACATGATTGCTGGAGTTATCTGGTCCCATGTACCCAACTGGGCCACGCATACAATTTTGTGAAGCAATGATATTCTATTTTATGCATTCATCAGAGAGATTTTTTCTAAAACCTTTATTTATTTATTTGAAAGTCAGAGTTACAGAGAGACAGAGAGATTGATCTTCCATCTGCTGGTTCACTCCCTAGATAGCCACAACAGTCAGGGCTGGGCCAAACCGAAGTGAGGATCCAGGAGCTTCTTCTAGGTCTCCCACATGAATTTCAGGGACCCAAGCACTTAGGCCATCTTCCACTGCTTTTCCCAGGCCATTAGCAGAAAACTAAATTTGAAGTAGAGAATCTGGGATTTGAATCACCGTCCCTGTGGGATGCTGGCATCTCAGACAGCAACTTTACCTGGTATGCCACAATTCTGGTTTGAACAGAGAGTTTTTAAATTGCGTGCTATGTATCAGGCATTATTCCAAGAAGTAAGCATATGGTAGAGTCAAAACAGGCATAAGTTCTGCTTTCAAACTGCTGATAATCTAACAGGAGAATATAAATGATTAGTAAAATGTACATGATGAAAGTAAGTTCATCTCATATTGTAACAGTGCTGTAAACAAAATACAATATAGTAAGTAACATGGCTGGTGACAATGTGATTAGCATGCAAAAGCATGGGACCTGATGTCTCTCTGAAGGATTGACATTGCACCTGGGCCTTGACAGATGGAGAGCCGGTCATGTGGACATCTGGGGAAGATCTTCAGACAGTAGATTCCAGACCTTCCATACTGGAGCAGCAACCTTGTTGGAAGATGTTGGAGGGGACTTCATTCAAAGTAACATTTGCACAGAAAACATATTTTGTTGGCCAACAGTGCATATTTATTTGATGTGGGATATGAAGATATCATCCATCAAAGCACACTTTATTCTATCAGTAGTTCCATGCAGACAGATAGTAAAATTAAAGGCACAAACACAGGAGCTAACTTGGCTTTCCCAGCGACAGGCAGAAGGCCAGAGAGAATGGAACATGGCAAAGAAGGCAAAGATTTTCTGCACATTGAGCCTGGCCTGGAAGAGCACAATAAGAGACTGGAAGGTCTTAAATAGAGAACTGACTGTGGAAAGGGTGTTTGTTGTATTTATTAAGTGATCTTTGGTGCAATCATTATTATTAGTTGTGACTGATAGAAAAATAACACATCTACAAAGAAAGAAAAGAGCAAAATAGTTCTTGTTACATTTTCGATGTTTTAATGTAAAATCTTCTTTTTCAACCCTTGTTGAAGTCAGTGATGTTGTATTACTGCACATTGCACTTTCTAAATGAATGCAGGGTTAGTCTTCAGAAGGAGAAGCAGCGTTATCTCAAAACAGATTTTGCTGACGCTGTTCTGAATAGGTCTTCTGCTTGTCACCTACATAGTAATACTTTTAAGATTTGTTGAACTTCTGAAGATAACTGGTATAGCTCAAACACAGTAGGAAAGTAGGCAAATTCTAAGATTGGTGAACCTTTGTATTTGTCTTGAGACATCAGTAATGCTTTTCCATTAATGATGCCAAACTTCTGATGATGTTGAAGCAATTTCTTAGGGGCAGAGTGGACTGTTAGATTTTAAAATTGTTCCTTCAGTTTTACAAATAGGGGAAATCTCTCATTTGCCAAAGCAATTGCAGGTCAGCCTGTGCAAATACAGCTATGAATTTCCCAAGAATGTCATGATGATTTTCTTACATTCAATTGTATATATAAGAGAAAATTGCTTTTTAGATTACAGATCTGTGAAAAATCAAAATATGATCATTAAAATTAAGAGCTTTTTTCAAATTAAAAAAAATCTTAAATACTTTTAGGGTTGGTAATTATTTTTAGGTGGAGTTAATGCCAGGTACTTGAATTAATGGATTGGTTAGTTGATCCATTCATTTTTCATTAATTTACAATTACATGCTTCTTGCTGTTTGGAATGATATCCAGAAGAAAACAACAAAATAGTCACTAAATGGATGGTCTATATAATCAGATTAGTTACCTTCTAGTTAATGGAGAGAAGGAGAAACATAAGATAATTTCTAGTGTGAGAATTCATATAAGAGAGCAAGAGGAAAGATTGCACAAAAAGCCATGCAGGTGTTAGAATGCCAGAGAGCCCTGTGGATCCTTACACAGTTGGAATCTTGAGAAGACTGAGCGCTGCTGGTTGTGCCCCTTCCTGTCTGGATATTTCCAAAAAATGTACAGACAAGTTGCTTCAGTAGCATGCACCTCACTGAGGACAGGTTAGGGTTAAAGTTTACAACCAAAGAGTGAAAACTACAGTTCCCAAGATAGTTTTACCATAACAGTTCTATAACCGTAAAAGGAAATGTTTTCCCCTCATAATCAAAAAGAACTTTGATTCATTCCACACTCTATTATTTTATCTTTAGTGAACAGACATTTTAAATTGCATCCTGCAAGCTTCTGAAAGCTTTTCAGAAATCCATCATTCGTTTTCGCTCCGCAGCGTGACTGGATCCTCCCTCGATGTTCTCTCTGCTACACACCCAGGAGGCCCTCACAGGCGATCATATGATGACTTATTTAAAAGAATTTTGGAGGTAAAATCTGACCGGTCTGCTCAAATTGAGGCATGAATTGCTTACAAATGCCTTAATTGTTTCACTATATGAAACTGAGAAAAATATAAGAGGGAAAAAACTTTTAAGTTGCAGAATTTTATAGCTATCATGTTTTGTGACACTGTAATTTGGCTCTTTTTTCCCCTCCTTCTTTCTCCATTTCTTCCTCCACTTGCCTTCCTGTGCCCTTGCTGAATACTTCAGTCCTAACACCATTTGGAGCAGAGCAAGGTAGCCTGGGAAAGAATATAGGATAGACTAGATCAGGGTACCACAGCCCTGGTGGGTGAGAGGGTAGCTATGAGGGCAGTCCAGATGGAGGGAGGTGGCATGGGTGGATGTGACTCAGAACCTAAAGAGGGTGACAATGCTACAGGGGATAGTTGTCCCTGCATGGCCCAAGTGAGGACAATATAGACATTAAAATAAATATGATGACAGTGAGGGATGATAGCTGGTTGGAGAACATTGGAAATCATAAGTCCACTCAGGTTACGAATTAATACATGAATACATTGACAATTTGAGGACTGGAGTGATACCACAATTTCAAGGTGTTGGCCTCAGAATACTTATTATAAAAGGGAAAACTAACTTTACAGTGAAGTTGTGCAGACTCTGCCTCAATCTAATGATCAAAGTAAGCTGGTTTAACAGGGAAACCAGTCAAAGCAGTACCAAGGATGCAACACAGCATGACTTCTGTGATATTCCTGCCGAAGATGCACAGCCCAAATATAATCATAAGGAAACATCAGACAAATGCAAATTGAGAGCATTCTACAAAGTAGCTGGAGTTTTCAGTGCCAAGGGCATGATAACCAAAGATAGACTGAGAAGATTGTTGCAGTGGAAAGAGACTAAGAGATACGACAATAAAATGCATGATTTTCTTTTTTTACAAACATCTATTTTCAGTTAACTTTATACTCACAAGATAAGAATGGAAATGGGAAAGGGAGGAGGAAAAAGGGTGGGAGCATTGGTGGGAGGGAGGTAAGATGGAAAGAATCACTATGTTCCTAAATTTGTATATATGAAGTATATGAAGTTTGTATTCCTTAAATAAAAATAAAAAATATGTAACACAAACTCTACCACCTTACATATATACACACACATACATACACAAACACACACACCTTGGAGTACTACTCAGACATAAAAAATGAAATCTTGTCTTTTGCAACAAAATGGATGCAAATGGAAACCATTACGTTTAGTGAAATAAGCCAGTCCCAAAAAGACAAATATCATATGTTTTATCTGATATGTGGCAGTTAATAAAGAATATAAAAAATATAAGAATGAAACTGACATGATTTGATTATTGTGTTTAGCCCTTGTGTATACTCCTGTGTGCTTTTATTTGTTGAACATTATTGTTAGTTGTGTTTTAAGTATGTGAGTATAAACCAAATGAAATTATGTTATTAGAAAAATTAAAGGAAAAAAAAGAAAAGAAGGAAGTAGTTGGGATTGAGCAAGGGAGGGAGAGAGGGAAGTATAATTACCTACTTAGTATTTTATCTATGAAATACATGAAATCTGTTCCTCTTTATTTGAATAAAAAGCTTTTTTTAAAAGAAAGAAAAGACACATGATGTGATTCTAAATTGCATTCTTTTGTACAAAGGTCATTATTACAACAATTAGTGAAATTAAAATGGAATCTGAGGATTAAGTTTTAGTGATGTATTCATTGTGACATTTTATTTTAGTTATTATGATTGTGTAGGAAAATGCCTTTGTTTATGAGAAATGCACACTATAGTATTCTAGGATATTAGGTGTTAAGTTGGCAATTCCCTCTTGGGGGAAGTTTATTAATTCTAATTTTCTGTTCATGATTCTATAAAAATTATAATTTTGAATCTGCTTTAGCAATCAATAACAATCCTGTAGTATTGAGTGTGTACATTTTTCCAGTAAATATTTTTAGTATTTGCTTAATCAAATTACATAACCTAAAGAGTATTATAAAACATTTTTAAGCCCTTATCTCGACTGTTGAGGGACAGTTTTCTTTTCATACTATTTGTTGAACTCTTAGTATAGAGTTAATCATATGTGTATAAAGTTAATTGAAAATAGATATTAGTAAAAAATAAGAATGGGAATAGGGAGGGAGGAGGAAGAGGGGTGGGAGTGTGGGTGAGAGGGCAAGTATAGTGAGAAGAATTACTGTTTTTCTAAAGTCGTACTTAGGAAATTCATGAAGTTTGTATCTTTAAATAAAAGGTTTCTGGAAGAAAAAATAAAAGAAGAAGAAAAAGACTTAAAACCTTGTAGAACTAATCATTTCCCTATCTGGAATTCATTAAATTTGCATTTTCTAAAAATAAAAAAACAAACATTTCTAGGTAAGACATTTAACCCCCAAATCAGAGGCAATAATCACAATAATTAATTATTAAGTGATCTTATCTCTTCTAGAGATAGATGCACACATGCATACTTACGCTTTTATAATAATGCAGTGCTCAGGGCTGGTTCTGTGGTGTAGAGAGTAAACTTGCTGCCTGTGATGCCAGCATCCCATATGTGTGCCAGTTCAAGTCCTGGATGCTCCATTTCTGATCCAGCTCTCTTCTGATGGGCCAGGGAAAACAGCAAAAGATGGCCCAAGTCCTTGGGCTCCTGCACCTATGTGGGAGACCCAGAAGAAGCTCTTGGCTCCTGGCTTTGGGTTAGCCCGTCTGTGGCCATTGTGATCATCTGGGGAGTGAACCAGCAGATGGAAGACCTCTCTGTCTCTGTCTCTCCCTCTCTCTCTCTCTCTGTACCTCTGCTTTTCAAATAAATAAAATAAATCTTAAAAACTAAATAAAAAAATTGCTTGTGACATCATACATTAGATTTTATTATCATAATACCATTTTACAAAGAAGGAGACTAAAGCCTAATGTGTTGCACAAATTTATACATGTTACTAAGAGAAAGGTATGCTTGGCTTTGGGAAGTGTACCCACATTGTCCTTGCTCTTGAGTCTCTAAATCCAGTTAGAGTGTTCTTGGGTAGCTAAAGCTGTCTTTAGAAAGCCACAGAGCCTTCAGTGATTATCCGTCCTCAACCATGCTGCTTTACCCCTCCCAAACATCAGTATTTCTGATGTCAGGTCAGAAACCATAACTGAACAAAAAGAACATCAAGGTTTTTATAGGTAGAAATACGGATGCCTCACCTGAAGAATGGCAGGGAGGGTTGATTGAATTCATCCTAATAAAATCTTTTCGACAACATTCATTCTCTCCAGTGAATGTTAACTTTCTGGTTTAATCCCCTACACCAAAATACAGAGCTCTTAAAGCCAGGGGTTCCGAATCATCTTCACCTTCCCTTAGCCACCTCAATTACCCAAGGCATCTGTATCTTCATCAGACAGGGAGGTAAAAATAGGTAAGAGAAACATTTGCTATCTTTATAATGGCTAATCTTCCTTATAACCTTTAATGGTTAATCAGTCATAGAATTCACATGATTTCAATTTAACTTAAAATAGTTTTAGAATGTCCACATTTTAAAATTCACTTGCTTGTTGATTTCTTTTTGAAAAACAACTTTCTTAGCTTATTAATCTTACTTTATATATTAAATTTCTCTGATAAATTTAGATGGGTTAAAGTCTAGATGCTTTGCTAAACTAATTTAATCAAGAGAGAAAGTATTTCCAAACTGACTTTCAAGTAAAGAAATAAATTTATTGAGATTGTGTGTGATTCCTAGTTTTACTATCAAAGTTTAATGAAATTATCATTTCTCTTATAAAATTGCAATTTTCTTTATTCTGTTAAATCAGAAACTTAGATTTTTCCCCTTGAAAGTATTGCCACAGTTTCTGTTAGAATCATATGTGATGCACGATATCTTCATAGTGTTACAGTTAAATCAAGGAGCTGTGTGGTATTTCAGATGGATGGTTTTAAAGCTTACAAAACATGTGTTACATCTGATCTGGTGAGTGAATCAGCAAGACACTAATGAGGTTAGAGAGGGGATGTGACTGGCCCAGTCATAACTGAAGAGATAGTTGGCTAAATTTCAACACAAAAACATCTTGAATTATGATTCTCAGATGTTGTGCAGAATTTGAGAAGTGGGTCATCTCTTTCAGAACAAGTAGTTTGCCAATTGGGCAATTATTACTCCAAAACTAAGCAACAGACATCTGTGCTAATAGCATGGACTTGGTGTAGGGATCTAATTAGGGGCAAGTGCTCTGGAGACTGATACTGGAGTTAGAATCCTAGTTCTGCCACTTACTAATCTGAGGAAAACTTTGTAATGCTCAATTCACTTCCTTGTGAAAGAAAAAGAGGGGAGAAGGAGGAGGAGGAGGAGGAGAAGAGGATGATAGTACTTTCCACTAAGCATTACGTGAGCAAATCCCTATTAAGAAAAATCTTTAGAAAACTTCCTTGCATGTAGTACTCAATAAATCTTATCCATGAACAACTCTGCATGTTGGTGCCTTTATATTTGTAACAGACATGTATGTAGCAACTTTATTTTATAAATGGTTCCATAACTGACCTTTTCAGTCTATGTAAATATAGAAATTTAGTTAAAGAGTTCATGCCTGCATTTTGCCTCAATATCTGGGAAGATAATACTATTGAGAATGGCATTTCTGGGGCAAGCTGCTGGCTGGCTGGTCTCCATTTGCTTCTCCAGATGCACCGTCCCCTCTTGCATGCCTTGCTGTGCCCAAGACATTGACCTCTACCTTCTCTAACCCCCAACCTTCCTTGCCCTCTGGTTTCTGGTGAGTTGGGCCAATGGCAGGCACCTCGATGAGGTGGGAGGGTTTGGAGGACAAAAGGATGATTTCTTATCCATTCCCTCTCAGATCAAGGTTTTAGCTATGAATGTGTTCTTCCATCTAAGTGGCAGCCTTCTTAAATGACCATAGTTCTTACTGTTAACTTCCTTTTCCTTTTGATTTAGTGATGTTAGCTCTGATGGAGGGTGCCATGCTTCATAATCAAGTGGCATCCTTTGTCTTTTTATTAAAGACCACTCAACAAAATGTTTTTCTTTTCTTTAAGATTTATTTATTGGGGCCTGCACTGTGGTGCAGTGGGTTAAACCTGCAGCACCAGCAACCCAAATGGGTGCCGGTCCCACTTCCAATCCAGCTCCCTGCTAATGCACCTGGGAAAGCAGCAGAAGATGGTCCCAGTCCTTGGGCCCCTGCAGCCACATGGGAGATCCAGAGGAAGCTCCTGGCTCCTGGCTTCAGTTTGGCTCAGCTCCCACTGTTGTGGCAATTTGGGGAATGAACCAGCAGATGGAAGACCTCTTTATGTGTCTCTGCCTCTCTGTGTAGCTCCATCTTTCAAGTAAATAAAAATAAATCTTTGAAAAAAATTAATTATTTACTTGAAAGGTGAAGTTACAGAAAGAGAGGAGAGACAGAGAGAGATATCTTCCATCTGCCAGTTCACTCTCCAAGTGGCTGTATAAACCAGGGCTGGGTGAAGCTGAAGCCAGGAGTCAGGATCTTCTTCCAGGTCTCCCACGTAGGTTCTGGAGCCCACGTACTTGGGCTATCTTCCACTGCTTTACCAGGAACATTAGCAGGGAGCTAGATCGAAAGTGGAACAGCCAGGACTAGAATTGGTGTCCATATGAGATGCGAGTGCTGTAGGCCATACCTTAATCATTGCACCACAGGGCCAGTCCCCAATAAATTTTTTTCTATTGTAGGTTCTGATTGATCTAGATTATTTTGGTTTATTAATACCTTTTTCCTAATTTGTTAGTGATCTTAAGGTCAACTGAAATTGTCCTATTTATGCTATTTACTTCAGATAATAACTAATTAGTATCATAAAATAAATTAACATAATGCTAGATCTTTTAACTTCTACTTAAATCTAAAAATCTCTTCTCTATATTGTAAGAATTTTTTTAAAAAAAGAGCTCATATAATTTACTAGTACTACTCAGGAAAGATATTGGGTACTAACTAAAAGTAGATTCTAAATTGGAATGAAGAACAGGACAAAATCTTAAGTGGGTGTGTAACCAACTCTGTTTCCCTGTTAGGAAGTTTTGTTTTGGTTTGATTTTAAAAGATTCATTCACTCATAGTTATTGGTACTCTCATCACTGGCATATAATACATATATCTGTAATTTCATTTTATTATAAGTAAATTATCACACTAGAATCAGGTATTTTGAGACTTGAAGATATATCTTTAAATATATCAGTAGCTAAGTGCTTCTTTATAATTAAGAGGATGTAAGATGGAACAGTGACTTTTTTTCTTTCCTGAAGCCTTGGAGGCCAGACTATTACCATGATACAAGTGAAGCAAACACCCTGATCTAAAGGAATAGTATGATACACAAGTACAGCCTCCTTAAGAATCTGACTTGGGCTGGCACCGTGGCTCACTAGGCTAATCCTCCACCTGCAGTGCCAGCATCTCATTTAGGCTCTGGGTTCTAGTCCTGGTTGCTCCTCTTCCAGTCCAGCTCTCTGCTGTGGCCTGGGAAGCCAGTGGAAGATGGCCTAAGTGCTTGGGCCCTGCACCTGCATAGGAGACCAGGAGGAAGCACCTGGCTCCTGGCTTCAGATAGGCACAGCATGCCGGCCGTAGCAGCCATTTGGGGGTGAACCAACGGAAGGAAGACCTTCTCTCTGTCTCTCTCTCTCACTGTCTAACTCTATCTGTCAAATAAAAAAAAAAAAAAAAGAATGTGACACACTGAGCTAACTGCGCTGACATTTTGTATGAGCGTTCATAGAAAATTGAGTTAAAAGATGTTTATTTGAGGAGCTATGTGTTTGGCTCAGTAGTTAAAATGCTGCTTGGAATGCCTGCATCTAATGTTGGAATGCCTGGGTTCAAGTCTTGGACACATGTCCATATTCAGCTTCCTGCTAACAACTGGGGAGGGAGCGGATGATAGCTCAAGTATTTTAGTCTCTGCCACCAACTTGGGAGACCCAGGTGGAGTTATTGGCCCAACCTTGAGTGCTGAGGGCATGTGTGGCCTGAACGAGAAAATGGAAGATCCCGCTCTATCTGTATCTTTTTCCTTCACTGTCTCTCTGCTTTTCAAATAAAATTAAAATAATTAAATAGTTAAAAAAGATGTCTATTTTTGTGGAAAAACTGAAATCCATACTTAGTTTCATAAAAAGCATTTCCAAGAGTTCTTCAATACCCTTTCATATGTATAGATTTCATTTTGCTTGCAACAAACTTATTTTAATTCCATTTCCATGGACTTTTTGAAGGGCCCTTATATAGGATATTTAAGGAAAGCACAGCTATAGCATTATGATAACACTACACAGCACCCTGGCTGAGTCCTACCCAATCCCTCCATCCCAATAAAAGATAAAATACCTCTCAAACAGTAACCAGACAGGAAAAAGCAACTTGGTTCAGCTATACTAGAGAGGATCATTAGTATACTCATGCTATATCAGCAAAAAAAAAAAAAAAAAAAAAAAAAAAAAAGCCAAAAACCAAAAACCTTGAACAGAACTGCTCAATTATGAGCAATGGAAATGGAAATGCTATGTCAAATATGCAAATATGTCACAGCAAAACAAAATAAGAAAGAGGAGGAAGGAAACAAGAAACAAAGGAATGTCATTTTCAAAAGAGAGATAAAGACCCCAATAAAACAAACTTCCAAATGTAGGAAAATGCATCACACTAATACCACCTTACAGAATACCTTAATAAGAACAAGAATTCAAGAGTTCAAAGAGAATTTCATGAACAATGAGAATCAAGAGAATGGGAGTGTTTGTAAGTTTAAGAAGACTAAAGGAGGCTATAACCAGAATCATAGAATAAAATGCTGAAAAGGCAAAGAGTGAAGTAGACTTCAATAGAAATGAACACATATAAAAAGAAGGGTGACCACCTGAAGCAAGTGTGACTACTACCAAACAGTTAAATTTGGATCATTTTTAAATAGTCATTTTCGCTTTTGTAACTAATTAAAGTTTTATGATTAACATGTTTTGATTTTGCAACAAAAATATTGATTTGCTTAAGATATTAGGTGGTGTCGAATAAGACATTGTGGACTTCAGCTGACACACTTGTCAGTATTCAGTTGGTGTGCTCCAGGCTCTCCCCATCTGACAATGGAAGAGCCCTATGCCCCCCTGCACGCCAGCTGTGGTCCCAGAGTGCTGAGAGAATAACACCCACTTTACACAGCCCTCCATCTAGCTGCCGACAGCTCCAGATGAAGTCGTTCCACTTGTGTTTTGTGCTATTTTTCACCATTTCTGCATTAGATTGACTGCAAGTTACCCACTACAGAGGTGGGCTAAACTCTGTACTTGTAAGCTGCCTTCCCTTCCTAGTCTCACTGTCACACCACCCTGAGGTTCCTCACTTATCTCCAGTAAACTACTCACATTCAAATCCTTGTCTTAGAATCCGCTACTTAGAATCTAATATGCCCATCATATATAAAACAACTATAGTAATGAAAATAATAAAGATTGCAGTTTCTAAAGCATGCCAAAATGATTGTGAGTAGTGATATGATTATTTCATACTTTTATTTACTGTTTATTTATTTATTTATTTATTTATTGACAGGCAGAGTGGACAGTGAGAGAGAGAGACAGAGAGAAAGGTCTTCCTTTGCCGTTGGTTCACCCTTCAATGGCCGCCGCGGACAGCGCGCTGCGGCCGGCACACCGCGCTGATCCGATGGCAGGAGCCAGGTTCTTATCCTAGTCTCCTATGGAGTGCAGGGCCCAAGCACTTGAGCCATCCTCCACTGCACTCTGGCCACAGCAGAGAACTGGCCTGGAAGAGGGGCAACCGGGACAGAAGCCGGCGCCCCGACGGGGACTAGAACCCGATGTGCCGGTGCCGCAAGGTGGAGGATTAGCCTAGTGAGCCACGGCGCCGGCCTTTAGTGTTTATTTTTAAAATTTCCAATTATACAGAAAAATTCATTCAAGTGATACAAAAGATACAGGGTAATATAAAACCACACGGCAGATATCATCAGTATAAAATAGTAACCAATATCTATAACTTCAGAACATAATATTGCCAGAACATTCTGCCCCTTGAAGCTATTTCTTTTATCCAATATACATTATGCAAGTCCATGAAGACTCTGGAGTTCAGCCACTCACTATTGTATTCAAGTTTATTCATTTTCTCTGTTTCTGTCTTTTACTATCAATTATTTTGATACTGTTGATCTCTTAGAACTGTCCTGTCATATCATCATTCAGTCTATCTCTGTGCTTAGAAAATGCATTCTGTATATCAGCAAAACCCATTTTCTGAAAACATATGAGCAACCAATATAGAAACACAGAGTAAGAGAAAATTGAAAACTTGTTAATACTTTTTATTTCAAGTCAGTAATTTTACCATTTGTATACAAAAACACAGCAGGATTTGTTCAAGGTCAAAGAGCTAATTAAAAGCAATGAAGACTAGAACCAAACGAAGTCTCTTGGATTCCAGCCCAATTATTTACAAAATAACTTCTCATTGCAGATCTTTCAAACCTACTTTCCTACTCATAAGCCCAGGAGACAGTGACATGAGGTTGACAGCAAACAGAGAGCACGGAAAAGTGCATCTTAAAGAGGTAAAGATCAGGATAGCTCACTAAGGATTTGCTGTAATTCACTGACTTCTGATAAGGGGAAATAAGTGGGTCTGATGGATGGTAGAGGAACATTTGTGCAATGAGTAGCAAGTCTGACAGGTTCAATCAAGTACATCTGTCCATGTCAGGGCAGTTTCTCTTCTAGGTTAAGGTTCAGTTGCAGTCCTTGCCACAATTTCTCTTCCTCTTTGATTTAGGAAGTGCAATATTCTACAGTGAAAAAGAAAAACATACCATTAAAACTTATAAATGCCAGCTGGCGCCGCACCTCACTTGGCTAATCCTCCGCCTGTGGCGCCTGCACCCCAGGTTCTAGTCCCAGTTGGGGCGATTCTGTCCCGGTTGCTCCTCTTCCAGTCCAGCTCTCTGCTGTGGCCTGGGAGTGCAGTGGATGATGGCCCAAGTGCTTGGGCCCTGCACCTGCATGGGAGACCAGGAGGAAGCACCTGGCTCCTGGCTTCGGATCCACAGAGCGCGCCAGCTGCAGCGCGCCGACCATCGTGGCCATTTAGGGGGTGAACCAATGGAAAAGGGAAGACCTTTATCTCTCTCTCTCTCTCTCTCTCACTAACTCTGCCTGTGGAAAAAAAAAAAAAAACTTATAAATGCCTTCAAATAAGATATTTCTTCCACAGTCCCAAAGTCATTCCAAGGTTGGAGCCTTCAAAAGTAATTGCCTATAAATTCAGAGTAGAAAACAAAGCCACAGTTATCTTTCACTTTTTTTGAAGTACAAAGAAAAGATAAAAGTTAAAATAACTCTGATTGATGAGTTGCTGTGTGTTTTAGATAATAATGGACTTTTATCATTTTAAGAAGAGAAATAGAAATGCAAAATAATTTATTATTTGATAGTTAAGGTCAGATGAAGTTACGAGGTTCACATATAGAAGAATACCACAGTAATGATAGTGGCATATTATGACTTTTTGTATTTTTCTACCTGTCACAATCTTCTAAAGCTAAACTTTGAAGTCAAAGTTCTCATGTCTTGAATTCTCCTCAAATTGTTGAATTATGCTGTATAATTGTGTAGTGATAATCAGTGTGGTAATTTATACATTTTTTAAAAGAATTTGTTTATGTATTTGAATGTCAGTGTTACAAAGAGAGGAGGAGACAGAGATGGGAGCCTGCCTTGTGGCATAGTGTGTAAAACTGCGCCCTGCGACACCAGCATCCCATATGGGTGCCACTTCAAGACCTAACTGCTTTACTTTTGATTCAGCTCTCTGCTAATGTGCCTGGGAAAGCAATAGATGATGGCCTGAGTGTTTGATACCCCACACCCATGTGAGAGACATGGATGAAGCTCCTGGCTCCTGGCTTCGGCCTGGTCCAGCCCTGGCCATTGCAGTCATCTGGGGAATGGACCAATGGATGGAAATGAATCTCTGTCTCTGGCTCTGGCTCTCTCTGCCTTTCAAGTCTTCTGAGTCTCCCACATGGGTAGCAAAGACTAAAACACTCTAGCCATCCTTTGCTGCTTTTCCAGGCCGTGAGCACAGGGTTGGATCGGAAGTAGAGCAGCTGGGACTTGAACAAGAGCCCATAAGGGACTCTGGCATCACAGGTGGCAGCTTCACCTGCTATGCTACAATGCTGACCCTCATTGTGGTAATTTAGAGATGAGTAAAATGCTATTGCTGCAGACAAGGTATTTAAATTATTTGGGGGGAAATATAGTTAGCATAAAAAATATCAAGGTAAATTAGTGCTATTTGGGATGGCCAGGAGTAGAGGGGGTAGAGATGAACAGATGGACTGATTTTTACTTTAGCCTAGGAAAACCGACTAGAATCTAAGCAGCTGCCAGGCTTGGAGAAGGGAAGCTCCCCTACTCTGGCAGAGCTCCACACTCAGCAGTGAAACATCAGTCAGTGTTCCTCTGTTCTGTTCTTACCAGCATCAGAATCAACATCAGGAGGCGACTATTTTTTCTTCAAGAGAAATGAAAAGAGACTGCAGCAGCCTGTGTTACTGGTGATGTTGTCTGAGGGAGAACCTTGCAGATCTCATGAATTTTGAGTCTTTTTTTAAAATTTTTATTTATTTGAGAGGCAGAGTAACAGACAGAGAGAGAGCAAGACAGAGAGAGGTCTCCTATCTGCTGATTCATTCCCCCAAATGGCTGCAACAGCTTGAGCTGGGCTGATCTAAAACTAGGAGCCAGGAGCTTCTTCCTGGTCTCCCACACTGGTGCAGGGGCCCAAGCACTTGAGCCATCTTCTACTGCTTTCCCAGGCCATTAGCCGAGAACTGGATTTGTAGAGGAGCAGCCAGGACACAAACCAGTACCCATATGGGATGCTGGTGCCTCAGGCAGAGACTAGGCTTACTATGCCATAGGACCAACCCTGGACTTTGAGTCTTAAAAGAAAAAAATATGTCAACTCAGAATATTGTACCCTGCAAAGATAGCATTTATGAATGAAGGTGAAATAAATACCTTCCAAAACAAACAAATTGAAAGAATTTGTCACTATCATTCAGCCTTACAAGCGATGTTTAAGGATGTGCTACACACAGAAATACAGAAATATAGTCATTATTATGAATAATATGAAGGCAGAAAATCTCCCAGTAAAAGTAAAATAGAAATCCAAACAAAAATAGGAGTATTATTTATGGAAAAATGGCAAGACCAAGTTATTACGTATCAAAAATAAACTTGAAGGTAAACAGCCTAAATTCTCCAGTTAAAAGATACAGACTGACTGAAAGGATTAAAAAAAAAAAAACCATTTATTGGCTTCCTGCAAGAAGCATACCTCAACAACAAAGATACACACAGATTGAAAGTGAAAGGATGGAAAAATATTCCATACTAATGGAGAGCAAAAAAGAGCAGGAGTAACCATCCTTATATCAGACAAAATAGATTTTAACACAGAAACTGTTAAGAGAGACAAAAAGGGGATTATGCAATAACTAAGGGATCAGTTCAACTGGGAGATGTGACTATAGTAAATGTTTATGCACCCAGTACCTGGCACTTGTCTATTTAGAAGGAATTTTAATGGATCTAAAGGGAGAGATGGACTCCAATACAATATTAGTGGAGGACTTCAACATCCCACTTTCATCAATGGACAAATCAACCAGACAAAAAAATCAACTAATCTACACTATGGACCAAAGAACCAAATTGATATCTATAGAACATTTCATCCAACAGGTGCAGAATAAACATTCTTTACATCAGTGCATGGAACTTTCTCTAGGGCAGACCATATGCTAGGCCATAAAAAAGTGCTAACAAGTAAAAAAAAAAAAAAAAAAAAAAAGGAAAGAAAGAAATGCCATACATCTTTTCTGACCGCAATAGAATGAAGCTGGAAGTTAATAATATAAAGAAACTCCAGAAAATATGCAAACACATGGAGATGAAACAACATGGTCCTGAAGAAAGAGGGAAGCAGAGAAGAAATCAAAAAGGAAATTAAAAACTTTCTGGAAATGAATGAAGGTGACAGTACAACATATCAAAATTATTGAATACAGCAAAGCAATGTTAAGAGGTGAGTTTATAGCAATTGGTGCCTGTATCAAGAAATTGGAAAAGCATCAAACAAATGACCTATCAATACATCTCAAGGACCAAAAAATATAGACTCAGGCTAAAGTTTTATCAGTCAAGACTCTTTTTTAAAATTTATTATTTTTTTAAATATTTATTTGTTTGAATGGAAGAATGAAGAAGAGAGGGAGGGACACACTCTGGTTCAACCCTCAAGTGGCTACAACAGACCAGATATGGTTAGGTCAAAATCAGGAGCCTGGCACTCCATTTTGGTCTTCCATGTAGGTGGCAGGGGCCCAAGCACTTGGATCATCATCTACTGCTTTCCCAGGTGCATTAGCAGGAAGCTGGATCTGAAGAAGTGTTGCTGGTTCTGAAAATGATACTCGAATATGGGATGTAGGCATTTCAAGTGGTGGCTAAACACATTGTGACAAAATGCTGGCCCCTAAGTCTTTTTTCTCTCTTTTTTTAATTTGACAGGAAGACAGTGAGGGTGGGGAAAAGAGAAAGAAAGAGAAAGAGAGAGAGAGAGAGATCTTTCATCTGCTATTTCGTTCCCCAAATGTCCACAAATGGTCAGGGTGGAACAGGCTGAAACCAGGGTGCAGGAGCTCAAACTATGTCTCTTATGTGGGTGGCAGGAGCCCAATTTCTTAATCTTTCACTGCTACCTTCTAGGATCAGCCTTGGCAGGAAGCTGGAGTCAGGAGCTGGGGCCAGACATAAATCCAGGTACACCAATGTGGAACATAGACTTCTTAACTGCTGGGTCAAACACCTGCCCCTCTTTATGATCACAGAAGCCAACTTGAAATCATTCATTCTGCTGATACAGACCATTGAAACTTCACATAGTTTTACTTCCTGATTTTGGTCAGTGCTGTATTCACTAATAAAGATTATGATGGGAACATACAAAACATCTGTATCTTAGTTTTTAACTTATAGAAACAACAACAAAAAAATCGAGAACTGTTTCAAATCAGAAGAGACTTAAAGCAAGCTTTTAGAGTTTTTGTGAACATTAATTATGCAGGGTACATTTTCTTAATTATCACAGCTAATTAAAAGTTTGAATATTTTCCACTGCTTTATTTAGAGCAATCTTTTATATTTTTCATCTGACTGGCTCCCCAGTAAAGTCAACTGAACTTACTCTTCATAAATTTTAGGGGCCGGCATTGTGGTAGCTGGTAAAGCTGCCACCTGCAACAAAGCTGAAATTATAAATTGGAGAAATCCAAAGGTGATTTTTCTGATTACCTTAAATTAACTGATTATCTTAAATTAAGCATTTCAAGATACATCAATGGATGCATAAGTTATTTGTTTAAAACTGGCAAAATAATTATGAAAATCTAAAAATTGTTTCTAAATTGTTTTCTAGAAAATATTTAGAATTTATTTCCTGTAGTGTGCCACATTAGAATTATTTACTGTGAATTCTGAACCCTGAACTGAATCCACCTTGCTATTAAAAATATTTATCCTTACATTATGACTTACTCACAATTGTCTATGATCGCAAAGCTGCTGAGTTTGTTGTCAAGAACATAATCTGGCAATTATAGCACAGTGCCAATGTTAAAAAATGGTAATTCTGTAAATGCTTATTTCCAGTTTCCCAAAACTGTATTGCTAGAATTAAGGAAAGAAGTGAAAAATTCATTCTCAGAGAAAAAACATTAAAGGGAGAGAAATTCTAGTTTCTCCCTCACTTAGATGAAAAATAACCAATCCTTTGAGACATTTCAATAGTTGGTGTTGTGTCAACAATATCATGAGAGTATAACACATGTAGTTTTCCTTTGGCTGTTAGGGATTGGATATATACTGTCAGCATTAGCAGAAAACTTGTGGTAGAAGGTATGTTTCTGAAACATAACTGCCAAGACAATTACCACCTTATCTTAGCTGATTTGCAGTTTGCTTATCACACAACCATGATTATTAGAATCACCTTTTATCAGGTAATAGGTACTTGTATAAAATATCTCTTCCTTGCTATTAACAATTGCAGGTAATTGCTAAAGCTAATGACTAACTTTTCTACCCCATCTAGGTATCTTCTTTAAGTTAGTTCACTTGTAGGGGAAGGCTCTTAGCACAGTGGTTAGAACACTGCATTCCATATTGGAGTGCCCTGGGAGACAGCAGGTGGTGGGTCAGGTAATTGGGTGTCTGCCACCCACATAGGAGACATGGATAGTGCACCAGGCTCCCAGCCCTGGCTGTTGCAGGCATTTGGAAAGATCTCTCTTCTCTTTCTCTTTCTCTCCCTTTTTCCCTCTCTGTGCTTAAATGAAAATAATTCAAAATTAAATAAATTAATTACTTCTCTGCAATGTGCTGTCATTCCTTTTGGGTGAAGTGCCACAGAGATATAGGAAGCATGATCTTAAGTCCTGACTCTAGTATAAATTGTCTAGCTAGACCCTGTCATATTTTGTATACCTGTTTCCTATTCTTTGAATCCAAGATTTTCCACTGGATTGTGAATAAACTCATTAGAAATTTTTGAACTAAGGAAATTCAGGACTTACTAGTGATTATGGAATTGGTGAGTGCACAAATTCCAAACATTTAACCACTTAAAATAGCCAAATCATTAAACTGTTGAGTAATATAGGATCAACTCTGGTAGAAAAATTTTTTACTTTCAGGAATTCATGCACCAAACCTCAAATTCCCTGTTAGTGTCAATATTTTTCACCTTACATTATTTGATTCCCTGACAGCCAAGTTGTCAAAAGTACCTTGTCTTAGTTTGTGACAAAGATTGACCTGCTCCTAAAAGAATGAATTTGTGCCTCTTTCTGTCTCAACTCATGAAAATGGACAAATACACAGAACTCTGTTTTACTACCTGGATTCTGTTTTATATTTTAAATTACATTGTTGATTATTTTAACCCTCTACTAATTAAACTGAAGGAATCTAAAAGGTGAACATAAAGTTTTTTTTTGTCAAAGAGAATCACTACAGGGATCTGGGGATTAATTTGAACACCAAGGCAAAAGGAGTCCCATAATTCTCCGTGCTATTTCAAGCAATAATGTTGAACATTTATAGTCTTTACACCAATACTTTATATCATGTATTCAGGTCCATTGTGGACATTAAAAGAATCTTATATGTATTTCTGATAACTCTTCATGCTGCCAAGGTTATTTTACTATTGTCATAAATATCAAAACCATTATGGGGACTGGCGCTGTGGCCTACTGGGCTAAGCTTCTGCCTGCAGCTCCAGCATCTCATATGGTGCCGGTTCCTGTCTCGGCTGCTCCTCTTCCAAGCCGGTTTTCTGCTCTGCACTGGGAAAGCAGTGGAACATGGCCCAAGTGGGTAGGCCTCTGCACCCATGTGGGAGACCCAGAGGAAGCTCCTGGCTCCTGGCTTTGGAACGGCCCAGCTGTGGCCAATGCAGGCATTTGGGGGATGAGCCAGTGCATGGAAGACCTTTCTCTCTATCTCTCCCTCTGTCTGTAACTCTTCCTTTCAAATAAATAAATAAATAAATAAAATCTTTAAAAAATTAAAAAACATTATAAAACAATCTCAAATTGGTATGGTAGAGACTTATCCAATAAGAAATATAGTAGAGAAATAAAGTTAAGTCAACAAATGTATCTAAAAAATAAGCACAATATTCAAAATCTTTAAGATAGACTACTTCAACTTCAGTTCCACCACTTGATTTTTTCACTTCAACTTTAATTTATGTCTTCCTATCTCTTGAATTTGGCACATTTTTGGACTATATTTTTGGTCTTGTCAGTGAAGTTTCCCTTGATCTCACTCTCCTTTCCATTTTTTTCCATTTTCGCAGACCAGCAGTTGGCTTTTCTGTAAAAATAGGAAAGGATTTGAAAAATTGTCCTTGTGCTTTGTGGATATCTTCAGATAAATGTCTCATAAAAAAACTTAAATTCGACATACTCAACACTGTGCTTTCTTCCAAACAGGCCACATCCTTTTCTGAACTTCTGTATTTCTGATCAAGCTACCACCGTTGTTTCATTACCCAACCTCCTTTTCCTCTTTCTCTTCATAATGTTAAGTCATGTAGGTTCCACCTCAAAATTCTCACATCCTTGTCAGCTTTTCTATTCCAAGTTCAATTGCTTCATAGCTAGTTTCCCAACTTCACTGCTTTAATCAGTTCTAAAACCACTTCTTAAGTAATTGTTTTAAAGAATAGGTCCAATAGTATCGTTTCCTTAGCAAACTATCTTCAGTGTTTCTCACTTCCTATCTGTCGTGGATTTAATGGGGTTTGGTTCCCCGAACTCAGGCAGGGGTTTAAACCCCAGACACTTCTGTTAATGCTGAACGTATTAATGTTAATTTTGATGGAGATTAGGGGAGGATACTTGATCTAATTCCGGCCTGTAGAAGGCAAGCCCAGGGGAAAGTTGTTAGATCATTGGAGGCATGCCTCTGGAAGTTAGTTCTCATGGGAAGGTGGGTTATTTAAGCTGAGTTTGTCCCAGCTTCCCTTTCTGCTTCCTGCCTCAATGCGTGATTTCCCTCCTCACATACTCTGCCCTTGGCAGCCTCCATCAGACAGCAGGCAAATGGGGCCACCTGATTTTGGACTGTGAACCTCTAAAACTGTATGCTGCAATAAAGTTTCCTTCACCAGTAGCTCCTCTTGGGTATGTTAGTTCAAGTAATAACAATCTAACACATGATCTAATGAATTTAAATTCCGTCCCTGTCTTTCAATATGATCCAAAATGTTATCTGACACTTACCATGTTCTACACACTAATGTAGACTTAAATCCTCACCAAGATCGGCATCTCTTCTCTGAACAGCTTTGAACTTTGCCCTTTGTTGACTTTGTTGTTTCCTAAGAATAATCATCATTCCTGTAGCCTGAAACAGCACTTGTAATATAACTGCCTGTGAAATGGAAATGATTGCATTTCTCTGCTGACCAATGTGGTAGCCAGAAACTACACAAGATTATTGAAATGTTGACATGTAGTGCAACCAAGGAACTAACTTAATTTTATCTGATTTAAATTAAATTAAATTTCCACATGTGCCTGGTGGTTACTGGACAGTGCAGGTCCAGGTGCTGTTTCATCCTTCCTAACTCTCTACATTCTGCAATACTCATGTCAATCATCTATACTTGGATGCCTCCACTGGTTTTCCTGGTTGAAATAATTCCTTTCTGACCACACAGCAATTTATATATTTCCAAAGCTTTTATTATTACCAATAAAATACTTTGAAAAAAATTATTTGAAGGCTGAGTTCTGGACATTCATTGCCATACACTTGCTGTGTATCTTTGTACAATTTTCTTAATTTATTGAAACCATGCTTTAATAACTTATAATTGATATCTTGGATTTATTATGAGGAATAAATAAGGAAAACAAAAAATCACTCATCACTGGGGATGCTAAGGTAAATGAGATAAAATCTCTACCATTCTCGATGCATTGACTACTGTGATGATGCTTCCTATGTCATGTATTCTTTAGAATGTTGAGTATTGAAGAACAGAAATTTTGGGTTTTTTTTTTTTTTATGGTTTTGGCTGGTTAAGGGCCTTGTATAAGATTAGGTGTGCAAGAGACTACCAAAAAATATTTGTTAAGTCAATGTTAATCTGTCTGCTGTTACCACTTTCTTCCCCCCTTTTAAATATGGACAGAATTAACTTGTACTGCTCCAAGGACATCAATTTTACTCAGTCTTATGTCAGCTACTTGTGTGCGTATTTTGTCCATCCTTCCTTTATTCCCAAAACTAACTAATCAATAAACATTTGAGAATATTCAAAGTTCAACAGATGTATGTATGAAGAAGTTAAAACAGAAATTCTTGTTATTCTCTACACATAGATTCTGTTGTGCTAAACAGTACACTGTGTTCATATATTCCTTTCCCATGCTGACGTAGGAATATTTTTCTATTAAGTAGAATATCCTCTGTATGATACAGAGTAAAACAAAATTTATAATGCTCTGAACATTGCTAACACATGGCACATCAATTTAAATTACTGTTTATATAATTGAATATATTTCATGTGTTCATGTGTTCTTTATATAGTTTTTGTATATAATAACTAACAGCTGGGGCCGGCGCTGTATATAGCAGGTGAAGCCACTGCCTGAGTGCCAGCATCCCATATGGACGCCGGTTCAAGTCCTGGCTGCTCCACTTCTGATCCAGCTCTCTGCTGTGGCCTGAGAAAGCAGTGGAGGATGCCTTGGGGCCTTGGGCCCCTGCATCCGTGTGGGAGACCCAGAGGAAGCTCTCTGTTTCCTGGCTTCAGATTGGTGCAGGTCCGGCCATTGCAGCCATCTGGGGAGTAAACCAACGGATGGAGGACCTCTCTTTCTCTCTCTCTCTCTCTCTGCTTCTCCTTCTCTCTCTGAGTAACTCTGACTTTCAAACAAATAAAGAAATCTTAAAAAAAAAAAAAACAACTAACAGCTGTCTAGTGTACACCCATTATAAAAGTTACTCAAAGTATTTTTGGTGAAATGAAGTGATTTATCCAGCCTTGCTTTTTTTCTTAATCTTATTTTATAATTATAATTTCCATTATTTTAATGCTGATATCATGTTTACTACATATATAAAATCATCATTACTTCTTTGAAAAATATTTAGTGTTTCTGGATAGTGAAATTCTGTTTAAATTGTGCTTTAAAGTTATCGCTGATTTTTTGTATTAGAATTGTAAGTTGTGAAGTACAATAAATAGCAAATAATACATAACTCATGAAAGTATTTTTTAATGTAAAAGGAAAATGTGATTAAAAGTACTAAAAATAAAAATTATGTCAATTAGAGTAAAAATTGAACACATAGTTTTTATTATGTAAAGTAGCAAAATAGAAGGAGTGGTACTGAAACTTGTGGAAGTTTAAGAATATGACTGAAGTTATGAATAACGCAGAACTGAATGAGTTTCATTTATTGCCTAATGTTTCCTATTAATTAAAAGCCTATGAAAAACACATTTAAACACCAAATAAAATTTCAGGTTGAGATCTGATAATAGCAGATCTTAAAATTATTTATTATTGCTAAGTAAATTTTAAACTTGATGGAATTTAATAAATGTTAATATAAATATTAATATTTTCCAGAATTCAATAGACAGTACATGGACCTGTCTGTCAGTCATGCATTTTTTTCCAGAGAAGAAAGCTCCATTAATCAGGTGGACTTTTGAAGGAAAATCACTGTAAAATGCAAGACACTTCTGTCATATTTGCTGTAATGCATGTGACTTATGTAGTGTTATTATTCCCAAGCTTAAGTTTATAATGCTTTTAAACAGATTGGATGGTTTCTGCATTATCAATTGGGTGAGCTTCTGGAGTCTGCTTTTATTTCTACAACCCCTACTCTTAGTTACTCTTATAATAGCAGAAAATTAACAAAACTTCATTGCTGGGTGATTGCTTGCATAAAAATGACAGAACTTTCTATTTCTCCACTGATTTTATCTTCTTTTGGAATGAAAATGCTTTAAGGAGAATGTTTTCACTTAGGGAATGTTGAAAGATAAATTGCATCTTTGACATGGGAAACTAGAAACATATAAAAGATACCTTAAAATATTGCATGGATATTTATCAGAGAAGTTAAAGAGAAAATGGATGGAATTTCATTAAAATGCCTAACCTAAAAAGCTCTTTATCTGTTGAAATCAGTTTTCACATTCCTAGCTAGAATCTTATCTATTTATTGGAATGGTTTCTTTTGAATAATGTTAATGAGTGTCTTTTTTTAGTAACTAAATATGAAATGACTATAAGAAGTCAGGATTACCGATGAAAATGAAAATTTTATTTCCTTGAAATCTTTTATGCTTTTGACTTGCGATCACTATTTATTTCTGCATAGTTTTCTAAACTCATTTTTCTAAATAAATTTAAAATGATCTCCAAGCTTACAGGGACTTAATGCTAAAAGAGCTTTTCTGTCTCTGTGCCCTCCTTTCAAACAGGGTAAAACAGAGACTCACAGAGAGAGACCTGATCAAAATGCAGAACTTTGGAGACACCTCCCACTTCCTTGCTGCTTTTCCAGGGTTTTGTTGTAAGAGTTTCAACTGCTCAATTTCCTGTCAGTCTGGAGATTTCTTTTTTTTTTTTAATTGCTCAGCTTCCTTGTCTCATTTGCTCATCTTCTGAATAGACTTGACTATCTACTCTTGATTTTTTTCCCCCACATAACTTTAGATTTTTCCATTTCTTCCATTCAATTTTGACAAATTCTAATATTTTTCACAATACTTTAAAAACCATTGCTTTGGGGCCGGCACTCTGGCAAAACAAGTAAAGCCGCCGCTTGCAGTGCTGGCATCCCATATGGGCGCCAGTTCTAGTCCCAGCTGTTGCACTTCTGATCCAGGTTTCTCCTATGGCCTGGGAAAGCAGTAAAAGATGGCCCAAGCCCTTGGGCCCCTGCACCAGTGTGGGTGACCAGGAAGAAGCTCCTGGCTCCTGGCTTCGGATTGGCTCAGCTCCGGCCGTTGCAGCCAATTGGGGGAGTGAACCAGAGGATGGAAGACGTCTTTCTCTCTGACTCTCCTCTCTCTGTGTAACTCTTTCAAATAAATAAATTAATTAAAAAAAAAAAACACACTGCTTTGACTTCACATTTAAAGCCAGATGTATATGAATTGGGTTTATACTATGCACTATTCTGTTCACTATATCTGTTAAATAATTTCTAATAAATACTTGCTGGTCACGAGCTATGTGCTAACATTATTCCCTTTTTGTAGAACTTTCCTCTAATACTTTCATTGTCTTTGTTATGATTTTTAGCTAATCTTTTTCTCTCAAAGCCTATAATTGTTCCTGTGTTTTCATTTTTTGCTATTGAATAGCAGTCAAATCCCTCAGAGTCCATGAACTTAACTTGCCTCTGATCTAAATATTGTTCAATTAATTTTGTTTTGTTGTCTTCTATTTTAAGTTTTACTTTGTTTATCATATTCTCCCTATAGATGTTCAATCAGGATATATCATTTCCAATTTTTTTATATTCCAAATTAAACTGAAAAGACTTTATAGTACAGGCAAATTAGTATCCTTTACTTTTAATTTTAGCTGAAATATTGCTCAGCCATACCATAGGGTCATCCTAATTTGATTCAGGACCATATTATAAATAGGGCTCAAACTTTGTATTCTGGACCCACTCTGCCTGGTTCAAATCCTGGATGAGGCACTTAGTCTTGAGAAGTTTCTTAACCAATCTGTGCTTTTTTATCTTGAAAATAAATACAAAGGTGAAGAGATTGTTGAAATATCTGAAAAGGAATTCAGAAGAATGATCTAAGATTGCCTAAAAACAGTGAGAAGCAAATACATGAGTTAAGGAAATCCATACACGACATGGATGAATGATTTTACTGGGAGATAGATACTGAGGAGAAATCAAACTGAAATATTAGAAATGAAGAATTCAACATGTCAAATAAAATATAATGTAGAAAGCCTTAGCAACAGACTTGGTGAGGAAGAAGAAAAAATACCTGTGCTAGAAGAAAAAGTTTTGGAAATTACTCAAACAAAAAGGAAGAAGACAAAATTAGAAAAACTGAAAATAATGTTTGAGATTTATGGGATACTATCAACCGATGTAGCATATATGTTTTAGGATATATTGAAGGTTTGGAATGAGACTTCTTCAGTGAAATAATAGAAAATAACTTCCCTAAAAAGATGTCCCTAAAAAGAAAGGGACATCCAACATATGGGAGACCTGGAAGAAGCTCCTGGCTCCTGGCTTCAGATCAGCCCAGCTCCAGCAGCTGCGGCCAACTGGGGAGTGAACCATTGGATGGAAGACCTCTCTCTCTCTCTCTGCCTCTCCTCTCTCTATGTAACTCTGACTTTCAAATAAATAAATAAATTTTTATAAAAAGAAAGGGTCATCCAAGGACAAGAAGCCCATACAACTCTAATAGGCATGATTAGAAAAAGATTTTAAAATATGCACAGTAGAAACACCAGAATATCCTCAGAGAATTTCCAATTAGACTGACAGATAATTTCTCATACGAAACTCCACAGGCTAGGAGATAATGGAGAGCCATAGTCAAAGACCTAAAAGAAAAATAAATGTTAATCTATAATATTGTATAGTGTAAAGTTCCCATTTATATATGAAGATGAAATAAAGACCTCCTAAAATAAACAGAATTGAAATAATTTGTCACCACTACTCTAGCCTTATAAATGATATTTAAAAATGTGCTACAAATAGAAATACAGAAAGGCATCAATTTGATAGAATGTGAAGGCAGAAAATCTCCCAATTAAAATACAATGGAAACCCAAAGTAAACAATAGGAAAATTTATGGAAAAATATCAGGATGAAGTCATTACTTATCAATAATAATGTTGCGTATAAATGGTCCAAATTTGCCAATTGAAAGATATTGGCTGAATAGATTAAATAATAAGACCAATTTGTTTGCTGCATGCAAGAAATATGCCTCATGAAAAAGATACATGCAGACTGAAAGTGAAAGGGTAGAAAAAGATATTTCATGCTAAGGAAAGCAAAAAAGAGCAGGAGTAGCTATCATAATATCAGACAAAGTAATTAAAACAAAAAATTATTAAAAGAAAAAAAGAAGGACATTATGTGATAAATAAAGGATCAATTCAACAGGAGGATGTGACTACAGTAAATGTATATGTCAATTTCCAGGGCACCTGTCTGTTTAAAATAAATGTAAATTGATGTAAAGGGAGACATAACCTTTAATACAGTAATAATGAGGGACTACAACACCTTACTTTCTTTTTTTTTTTAATTTTTATTGAATGAATATACATTTCCAAAGTACGGCTTATGGATTACAATGGCTTCCCCCCCATAACATCCCTCCCACCCGCAACCCTCCCCTCTCCCACTCCCTCTCCCGTTCCATTCACATCAAGATTCATTTTCGATTCTCTTTATCTACAGAAGATCAGTTTAGCATACATTAAGTAAAGATTTCAACAGTTTGCTCCCACACAGAAACATAAAGTGAAAAATAATAGATGATTTTTTAAATGATGATGAAATCAGATCAGACCTATTGTCATGTTTAATCCCAGTGAGAGTCAAGTTGGGAATTGATAATTTCTTCTTCTTTTTTTTTTTTTTTTTTTTTTACAGAAGATCAGTTTAGTATACATTAAGTAAAGCTTTCAACAGTTTGCACCCCCATAGAAACACAAAGTGAAATATACTGTTTGAGTACTCGTTATAGCATTAAGTCTCAATGTACAGCACGCTAAGGACAGAGATCCTACATGAGGAGTAAGTGCACAGTGACTCCTGTTGTTGACTTTACAAATTGACACTCTTGTTTATGGACTCAGTAATCTCCCCATGCTCTACAACACCTTATTTCATCAATAGATCAACTAGACCAAAAAAACCAACAAAGAAACAACAGAGAGAATCTACACTATGAACCAAATGGACCTAATTTGAGATAGAGAGACATATATATATATATATAGAGAGAGAGAGAGAGAGAGAGACAGACAGACAGACAGACAGAAACAATTAAATCTACAGCTTCAGAATACACATTCTTTATATCAATGTGTGGAATTTCTTCTAGGAGAGACTGTATGCTGGCCATAAAGAAGTCTCAACAAATTTAAAAAAAAAAAAAACTCAAGAATTTCTAGAACATATGCAAACACATGGAGACTGAACAACGCTCCCCTGAGTGAACAGTGGGTCACAGAAGAAATTGAAAGAAAGGGAAACCAAAAAGTTTCTGGAAACCAATAAAGATGACAACACATAGTTTTAAAACTTATGCCTTTCTTTCTATCTCTCCCTCTCATTGTCTGTAACTCTACCTCTCAAATAAATAAATAAGATCTTTAAAAAAAAAAAAACAAACAAAAAAACTTATGGAATATTGTAAAAGCGGCCTTAGAAGAAAAATTTGTAGCAATCAGTGCCTACATCAATATATAGGAAAGGCATTAAATAAATGATCTAACAATGCATCTCAAGAACCTAGATGACAAGAACAAACCAATTCCAAGATTAGTAGGAGGAAAGCCATAATTAAAGTTAAAATTAGAGAAAAATAAACAAAACTGAAACCAAAAAGCAACATGAAATATCAGTGAAATCAAGAGCTGGTTTACTTAAAAAATTAACAAAACCAATACATCATTGGCCCAACTAACCAAAAAAAGGAAGATCCAAGTTAGTAAAATCAGAGTTGAAAATGAGATTCCAAAAGCTACTACAAAAATAAAAAAGAAACATCAAGAATTACTACAAATTACTATATGACAACAATCGGAAAATGAGGAAGAAATGGTAGATTTCTGGAAAGATATAATCTACCAAAATTGAATCATGAAGACACAGAACTCCTAAAAATACCAATAACAAAGATGGAGATTAAATCAATAAAAAAGACCCTTCCAGCAAAGAAAAGCCCGGGACTGGATGGCTTCATTGCTGAATTCTACCAAACTTAAGAAGAACTAACTCTAATACTTCTCAAACTATTCAAAATAATTGAAAGGGAGGTATTCCTTTCGAACTCTTTCTATGAAGCCAGAATAACCCTAATCCATAGATCCTAAACCAGAAAAAGAAGCAACAGAGAAAGAGAACTGTAGACTAATATCCTTGATGCACATAAATGCAAAAATCCTCAATAAAATAACAGTTATTTGAATCCAACAACACATCAGAAAAATCATTCAGTCCAACCAAGTGGCATTTATCATTGATATACAGGGATATTTTAACATATGCAATCAATAAATGTGATATTTCACATTAATAAATTAAAGAATAAAAACCATATGTTTATCTTAATAGAACCAGAGAAAGCATTTGGTAAAAATAAAACATCCTTTCAGATAGAAAACTTAAGTAAGTTGGGTATAAAAGGAACATTCCTCAACACAATCAAGGCAATATATGACAAACCAACAACAGCAACATATTGAATGGAGGAAAGTTGGAAGCATTTCCACTAAGAACAGGAATGAGAAAAGGATATCCACTTTCATCATCGCTATTCAACTTAGTCCTGGAAGTTTTAGCTAGAGCCATTAGCCAAGAAAAAGGAATCAAATTGGAAAGGAGGAAGTAAAATTATCCCTGTTTGCAGATGACTTGATTCTATATATAGGGGGAACAAAAGACTACAGTAAGAGACTGTTGGAACTCGTCAGAGAGTTTTGTAAAGTTTCAGTATATAAAATCAACACACAAAAACCGGTAGTCTTTATATACACAAATAATGCCCTGGCTGAGAAATCACTTGTACCAGTAACATTCACAATAGCTACAAAAAATTTTGAATACTTTGGAATAAATGTGACTGAGGGTGTGACAGATCTCTGTGATGGAAATTACAAAACACTAAAGAAATAAATAGAAGAAAACATGGAAGAATCTTCCATGTTTGTGAATTGGAAGACTTAATATCATCAAAATGTCCATACTACCCAAAGTAATTTACAGACTCAATGTGACCCCATTCAAAACACCAAATATTCTCAGATAAAGAATAAATGGTGTTAAAATTCATTATGGAAACATGGTAGACATAAACTAGCTAGGCAATCTTAAACAACAAAAACAAAACTGGAGACACCATAATACCAGGTTTCAAGACATACTACCTTGACATTATAATCAAAACCACCTGGTACTGGCACAGAAATAGAGATGTGTACAGATGATACAGAATAAATACCCCATAAATTAACCCAGGCAGTTACAACCAACTCATCTTACATGAGCTAAGATCAAGGACAGATCTTCAACACTCGTGCTGGAAAACTTGGATCTATGCATGCAGAAATATGAAACAAGAGCCCTACTTTACACCTTACACAATAATCAACTCAAAGTGGATGAAGGATATAAATCTATGACCTGATACCATCCAATTACTAGATGAAAACATTGGGGAAACTCTGCAAGACATTGACATAGGCAAAGACTTCTTGAAAAAGACCCCAGAAGCACAGGCAATAAAAACAAAAATAGAAAAATGGTATTACATCTAGCTGAGAAGCTTCTGAATTGCAATGAAAACAATCAACAAAGTGTAAAGGCAACCAACAGAATGGGAGAAAATATTTGCAAGCTATGCCACTGATGAGGATTAATATTCAGAATATATAAGGAGCTTTAAAAACTCAACAAGAAAGCAATTAATCAAGAAATTGGCAAAGGACATGAACAGCCATTTTTCTTTCTTTTTTTTAAGATTTTATTTATTTATTTGAGAAGCAGTTACAGACAGCAAGAGAGAGAGACAGAAAGAAAGGTCTTCCAGCCACTGGTTCACTCCCCAAATGGTTGCAACGGCTAGAGCTGTACCAGTCTGAAGCCAGGAGCCAGGAGTTTCCCCTGGGTCTCCCATGTGGGTGCAGGACTTGGGCCATCTTCCACTGCTTTCCCAGGCCATAGCAGAAAGCTGGGTGGGAAGAGGAGCAGCCAGGACTAGAACAGGCACCCATATGGGATGCCAGCTCTGCAGGCAGAAGATTAACCTGCTGAGCCACAGCACCAAAGCACGAAATTCAAATGACCAACTAACATATGAAAAGGTGCTCAAGATCACTAGTCATCAGGGAAATGCAAATCAAAACCACAATTAGATTTTGCCTCACCCCAGTTAAAATGGTATCATTGAAAGTTCAAAACAGAATACATGCTGGCAAGGACGTGGGGAACAAGGTACCCTAATGCACTCTTGGTAGAAATATAATGTAGTACAGTGATTATGGAAGACAGTATGAAGATTCCTCAAAAATCTGAAAATAGGTCCACCATATGACCCAGCCCTCACACTCCTGAGAATTTATCCAAAGGAAATGAAATCAGCATATTAATGAGTTATCTTTACTCTCATGTTTATTGCAGCTCAAATCACAATAGCTAAGATATGGAATCAACTCAGAGGTCCATAAATTGATGGCTGGATAAAGAAAATGTGGTATATTTACACTACGGAATACTATTCAGCCATAAAAAGATTGAAATCTTGTCTTCTGAAAAAAAAAATTGATGCAACTTGAAACCATTATGCTTAGTGAAATAAATGTGCCCCCAAAAGACAAATATCAAAAATCTTCCATGATTTATGATAACCACTATACAGAGTACAAAAATGTAGTGTATATTAGTGAAATTGGCATTTTGAAATTTGATTATTGTTTACAGTCCTTGTCTATTTTCTTGAATAACAGTGTTTTTTTCTGCTTACTACTTGTTGAATACTTTATTTAGTTGATGGTAAACTGTGATTATAAAATAAACTGAAAGTATGTCATGTAAAAATTAAAATAAAAAGAAAGGAAGGAAAAAGGAGAATGGGAGCATAGGTGGAGGGAAGGGAGATTGGGAAGTATTATTATGCTCTTAAATCTTTATATTTGAAATCATGAAATCTGTGCATCTCATGTAAATAAAATTTTAAAAAATAATTAGAGCTTCTATCTCAGATTTTATGCTAAGAACTGTATTTATTAAACTCATTTGGTATTCAGTGTGCAGCTCAACTAGACCAGAGCTGGAACTCAACCTTTGAAATGGCCCCAAAGACTAATAACTCCTATTTCAGAATCATCTTTAAGGTCTGAGATGCAAGAAATACTTAAGAACATCTAAACCATTCTCAAGTCTTTTGGAATGTCCACTTTCTACTTCTTCTCACAGATGACCTTTAGCTTCTGCTTGAACCCCTACTTGTTAAGATTTTTCTGGTTCTAGCATCAAATAAGAGTGTGGCCTCATCATTGTGTGAATAAGTTTCTTAATTTTTTAAAAATATTTTATTTATTTGTTTGACAGGTAGAATTACAGACAGTGAGAGAGACAGAGAGAAAGGTCTTCCCTTCGTTGGTTCACTCCCCAAATGGCCGCGACGGACAGAACTGTGCCCATCCGAAGCCAGGAGCCAGGAGCCTCCCCCGAGTCCCCTATGCAGGCGCAGGGGCCCAAGGACTTGGGCCATCCTGTACTGCTTTCCCAGGTGACAGCAGAGAGCTGGATCTGAAGAGGAGCAGCCGGGACTAGATCTGGCATCCATATGGGATGCCGGTGCCACAGGTGGAGTGTTAACCTAGTGCGCCATGGTGCCGGCCCCAAGTTTCTTAATTTTGATCCCAAATTCTTGCCACCATAGAGTTAAGAATTCAAAGCAAAGTCATACATACAGTGCACAAGTCAGAGAAGAACTGATTTAAAAGTGAGAGAGTGAATGTACATTCAATCGTTGTGAGTGTGGGCAATTCCACATGGAGAGATATACATTGTGAATATTTCAGAGTTGCTTATGAGGAGAAAGCATGGGAGGAAGCCAGAGAAGGACCCAGAAACCAAAAAACAAAGAGGTCAGTCCCATGTGCCATCATCACTTTTGTGGGGTAGAGGGTAGTTCCTCATTGAATATGAACCAGGTGGAGTCGCAGCAGGGTTTAGTGCACATAAAGCATTCTAGGAGTTTCATGGTGCCTTCACATAGAACTTAATATCCATGTGGCTATAATGGTGTCCCTTTCTTCCTGTTTCTGAATGAGACACAGGTGTATCATGAGAAAGTGGTCGTAATGGATTGACATGTAAGGAGTGGAGTTACAATGCAGGAATGGCAGAAATTGTGATTCCAGTTCAACTATGCCTACCTAGTCTTCCCACTGAGTCCTCCCCCATACCACTACTTGGAATAACAACTAAACCATTGCCATGGGAGAAAAATGCATGTATAAGGTTCTAAAAAGAAATGTAAGTTTTCTTAGAGTACTGATTTTGACACTAGCAATGCCTAAAGGTTTGATGCAGCTTGTACATCTTTTAAGGTAAAATAGCATTTTAAGGCACTGATTTCCTATCAATTATTTTTATTTATTTATTTGAAAGCCAGAGTTACACAGAGAGAGGAGAGAGAGAGAAAGAGAGAGAGAGAGAGAGAGTGAGCTCTTCCATCCGATGGTTCACTTCCCAATTGGCTGCAACAGCTGAAGCTGCATCAATCCGAAGCCAGGAGCCAGGAGCTGCTTCCAGGCCTCCCACGTGAGTGCAGGGTCCCAAGGAGTTGGGCCATCTTCCACTGCCCTTCCAGGCCATAGCAGAGAGCTGGATTAGAAGTAGAGCACCTGGGTCTCGAACTAGTGGCCATATGGGATGCCAGCACTGCAGGCAACAGCTTTACCCACTACACCACAGTGCCGGCCCCCTTCCTATCAATTTTTAAAATTTTAATATTGAACATTAAGAACATTATTTCAGTACAGTCCAGTGAAGAATCTGAATTAATCTTTTTGTTAAAAAAAATTCACTGAGAGAAAGCATTGTGGCGCAGCAGAGGAGGCCACTTCTTCTGACTCTGAAATCCCATGTGAGAGTGCCAGTTAGAATCCCCACTATTCCACTCCCAATCCAGATTTCTGCTATTGTGCCTGGGAAGGCAGAAGATGATGGGTCTAGTACTCAGTCCCTACCACTCTTGTGGAAGGCCCCTGATGTTCCTGGCTCTTGACTTTGGACTGGCCCAGCCCCAGCTGATTCAGGCATTTGGGGAGTGAACAAACCAATGGAGGTTCTCTCTTTCTTTCTCTGTCACTTTCTCTCTTTGTCTTTCTACCTTTCAAATAAATACAACAATAAAAAATCAAAGAAGTCGCAGGCCGGCGCTGTTGCGTAGCAAGTAAAACCGCTGTCTGCAGTGCCCACATCCCATATGGGCACAGGTTCAAGTCCCAGCTGTTCCACTTCTAATCCAGCTCTCTCCTATAGCCTGGGAAAACAGTAGAAGATGGCCCAAGTCCTTGGGCCTCTGCACCTGCATGGAGACCTGGAAGAAGCTCCTGGCTCCTGGCTTCAGATTGGAGCAACTCCGGCAGTTGCAGCCAATTGGGGAGTGAACCAGCAGATGGAAGACCTCTCTCTCTCTGCCTCTTCTTCTCTCTCTCTGTATAACTCTGACTTTCAAATAAATAAATAAACCTTAGAAAAAGAAAAAAGTCACTGAATAAACTACATATTCTATGAAATATGTTTACACATTTCAGCAAGTGACAAAAAATTCTTATTCAATATTAAGAAATGTAATATTTTCCTCTTCATAGGTGGTACATATTCATTTTTTGAATATGAATGAGGCAAACAGATTATGAAGAGGAGAATATCAATGATTTATAAACCCTGGTGGAATGCTTTTAATGTTTATATTATAAAAGATATGTGCAATAGAATTGAATTTATCTGTTTAAGGTACAAAATTAAAAGCATACCTATAATTCATTGTTTTTCTTAACATTCAATATGTCCCAGACACTCTTACTTTCTGTTAAAAATTATCATTAATACTGACATAAGATTCCTTCATGCAATTGGATACTCATTCTATGACTGATGAGAGTTTTTTTTTTTTTTTCATTTTATTTGAGGTTGGCAGTGGGGAGAGGGAGGGAGAAACTCCCATCTGCTAGTTCTCCTCTCAAATGCCTGCAACAGCCAAACCAGACCAGAGCTGGAGCCGGGCACTGGCAGCAATCCAGTTCTACCATGTGGATGACAGGAACCCAATTACTTGAGCCATTATTGCTGCATACCAGGGTGTGCATGAGCAGACAGATGGAGTCAGGTGCTTGATCTTGGATTGGAAGCCCACGTGAGACATTAACTGCTAGACTAAAGGCTTGCAACCAGTGTTGGATATTTAGGCTCAATTTTCACATTAATTAATAAAGATGTTGGTTACATCTTTGTGTGTATATTGTCTATATCTCAGACAATTTTTAAGCAAACATAGAAAAAGGATTGTTAGATGATGGCATATAAATTCTTACAAAGCAGTTGACATATTGCAGGGGGACTCTATGCATTTTTGTTTTGTTTTGCACTATTAGAATGGAACACAACTTGTATAAATTATCTTTTTCCAAGAGACAGCCTATATTTAACTGATACTGATACTCACCACCAATCTTTTTATGCTCTGACTTTTCATTATTGAATTCTTAAAGTTGAGGCATGTTTCAATTGACTGCACATATGTTCAAGCAGCTTTGTTTTATTTTTGTTTTTGTGTTTTCCAGTAATTCAAGTGAGTGAACTGGTTTTAGAAGCATGTCCTATTTGCAAGTGTTTTCTGGTACCCTGTACAAACAAACCTTTACTAGACAGAACCATCTTATTTCCTGATGATGGAACTATTACTCCATTTCCTCCTGCATTAACTTTTAAGTAGAGAAGACTAAGGCTAGGATAGTTTCTTTTCTTTCACAGGTGATTTTCGTTTTTTATCTATATGCTTTTAAGATTGTTCTCCTTTGTTCATAGATTTTTCTGACAGTTTATTAATCATTTTAGATATGACCAGTTCTGTTGTTCCGTTTCAGTAAGTAACAGTTAGTCATGTTTTTATTATTGCCGTGGTGTGACTAATTTTGATTTCTTCCTCAGAATAGCTGAGTCGCCACTATTCAAAAATAAACTGTTACCTTTCAGTGAAGGAATGGCAGCTACATCCAAGGGGTCCTCTTATCTTCTCTGCTCGGAGGCTTCCTACTCTGTTCACCTTTCTTTCAAGCTTATACATTAAGATTTCAACAGTTTGCACCCACACAGAAACACAAAGTGTAAAATACTGTTTGAGTACTAGTTATAGCATTAATTCACACTTAATGTGTTGTTCAGATTTCATTTCTTTTGCAGCAAAATAAACTTACCTTTTAATTACAATTTCCATAAACTGGAAAAAGTATCCTCAGAGTCTGTTTTTAATGTTTTGGTAGAATCTGAGAAGGAGTGATGTTAGTCTTTAAATGCTTGATAGAATTCAGCTGTGAAGCCACAGCTGCCAGGTTTTTCTTTTATAAGAGACATTTTGTTGCTGATGTAATCTTACTCACTGTTGATCTATTCAGATTTTCTACTTCATTGTGATTCCATATTGGTGCGCTAAATGCATCTGATACTTAATGCATTTCTTTTAGGTTATACAATTTGTGTCATAATAGTCTCAAATGATCTCTTGTATTTTTGTGGTATCAGTTGTAATGTCTCCTCTGCACTTTTTATCTTACATGTTTGGATCTTCTCTCCTTACACAGCTAAGGCTTTCAAACCAGTCATATCCCATTAGGTACCATGGACCAAGAATTATTTAAAGATTAGTTTAAATTTCATAAGTTGAATTTATAGCCTCAGATACTTATCATGAAAGGTATTATTTATTCTGTCAGTGACAATTTGTAGAAATTAATATTTGATTTATGTCCAGTTTCAGCATGATTATATACACAGTCTCTGTTTATGTGTGTATACTCAGGAGAAGCCTGCATGTGTACTTATTAAGTCTGACCTGCAATGATAATTTAAAACCCTAAATTTCTTTCCTATATTCCATTTTAGTCATGACACCGCAGTATTTTTAATAATTAGTTTTCTAAAAATAAAGATGAAAATCATTTGGTTTCATTCTATTTCTCATATATATATATATTTAATTCAGTATTTAGAATTCTAAATTCCATTGAAATGATTACTTTCCATATGTAACATATTAGCTACTAATATGTCTCAATGCATAAAGAATGAAACCTTTCTTTTTAATTTTTATTTATTTGAAAGAGGGAAGAAGACAGAGAACCAAAGAAAACTCCCATTTGCTGGCCTACTCCCTGAATGCCCCCCCAAAAAAGCCAAGGCTGGGAGACTGGAACTCAATCTAACCCTACTACATGGGAAACAGAGACCCAATTTCTTGAATCATCACCACTGTCTCCAAGGTCTACGTTAGCAGGAAACTGGAGACATGAATTAGAGACAGGTTTCAAACTTCGGTACTCCAGTATGAGACAAAGGCATGGAACCACTAGACTAATACCTGCCTCTGTCACTCCTTTCTTGGGCAAGTGCTGAGCACATACTGCTTGCTATGTAGTTTACTAGGTGTAAAATAAACAGTAGTAGAATAAGTTAAGTCATGTTATTTATGAAGATTTTGTTCTGGTTTATAAAGAAGGATGTACATATAACGGCAAAATTTAAAATTTATACATAAATATGAAGGTACCTCAAAAAGTTCATGGAAATGAAATTAAAAGATAAGTTTGTTTTGGTGCAAAACTTTAAAATCCACCAAGAGATTTTTCAATATATGCATGTTACCATGAACTTTTCAAAGACTCCTTGAATGCCTAGATTTCACTTTTTTTAAACCTAAGAACAATCTTTTAATTCCAATTTCCTTGAACTTTTTGAATTACCCCTGTGTATATACATTTTTAATAATGAAAAGGTCATAAAAGAAATTAATGTAGACATTCCTCATTAGGAATGCAGACTTTAATCTACCAAATTCTCAGGGCAGGAGGACAATGAAGGAGTTGTGGTCACCTTCCATTCTGCTTTGCCTGTCAGTGATTTCTAGATATCTTATTTTGTGAGCACTTAATTGTTCAGTTTTTTCATCAAAATGTAACTATTATTTAGCTACTCAATTTAAGTATTTTCTAATAGGTTTTATAGCTTGTAATTTTTGGTTAATAACAAAGATGACACGTTAACACAGAATAAAATTTATTTGGAAATATAAAAAAAGAAAATTGATTAACTGCAAGAAAAATGACAAGCAGAAAATAAGGGACAGTAAACAACAGTTCTCTGAGTCCTACCACATGCCAGTCATGGGAGCTGCTATCCACTGTGGGGACATATAGAGTTCCTGCTCTCATATTTCTCAGTCTGGTGGGGAAGTAGGCAAGCAAACTAACCAAATTATTCCATAGAATGATACAGATATGATAGAATAATTTATTGCAGCAGAAATAATTGTTCTGCTCATACTTTAAGAGAAGAACACTATGAATCTTTATGTTCTATTCACCTTCACTGGCGTTTATGCACTAGGGCCTAAAACTGAAAGTTTATAGGCTGGTAAAAAATAAAAATAACTAAAAAGAAAAACAAAACATGACCCAAAATTAGCAGAATGAACCCACTCCATTTTCCAATGGCACACCAGGCTTGAACTGAAACACTGAAAATGCAAACGTGATGAACTGAAGTGCACAGATTCTTCCTCAAATTCTTTCTCAAAGTTACATTCTTTTTCTTGAGGCTCTTTGTCATTTATTTAAACCTGCAGTGGGATGAGTGAGAATAGATTCCTAATAATGATTTTTTTTATTTTTATTTTTATTTATTTTTTTTTTTACAGGCAGAGTGGACAGTGAGAGAGAGAGACAGAGAGAAAGGTCTTCTTTTGCCGTTGGTTCACCCTCCAATGGCCGCCACGGCCGGCGCGCTGCGGCCGGCGCACCGCGCTGATCCGATGGCAGGAGCCAGGAGCCAGGTGCTTTTCCTGGTCTCCCATGGGGTGCAGGGCCCAAGCACCTGGGCCATCCTCCACTGCACTCCCTGGCCACAGCAGAGGGCTGGCCTGGAAGAGGGGCAACCGGGACAGAATCCGGCGCCCCGACCGGGACTAGAACCCGGTGTGCCGGCGCCGCTAGGCGGAGGATTAGCCTAGTGAGCCGCGGCGCCGGCGCCTAATAATGATTGATAGTAGGTTTCTCATTTTTAGATAAGAACTCAAAGTCAAACTTAGCACAATTCTTAAAAATAACAAAATAAGAACATTTTTCTTGTGCCCAGTCAGGTAAGGAAAATTCACACCAAGCCACATACATTGTGTATAAACCTGTGAAGAGGGTATTCAGATGCAGTGCAGAGCAGGAACCCCAAATTCATGCCAGGAATTTGAGAAGCCAAGGGAAAGTTCCTATGATGTGATGTTTTTCAGTTCTGTTACTACTAGACAATAGGAGTCTCATGACGGGTTTATTATCTTAAAACACAGCCACATCCCCGAATAATAAAACCAGAATCTTTGGTCATAGGACCTTGTGCTGTGTAAAGCTCTCCAGTCCCTGCACAGCCAAGATGAGAACAATTGACTAGAAAAAAATACCCATGGGGCAGCTAATAGCCCATCTATGTGGTACTGGTGGAGGTGGGGGGACCAATGATAACGTGAGCACTCCAAGCAGATGAAATTGTAAGCAAAGGACGATGTGTTCAAAAACTACAAATTCAGTCAGTGGGCATTACATTTCTGTAGAAGTGGGGGAGTTTAAAGGGACACACTGGACAAGCTGAGTAGAGTATTTGGCACATCCTCAATGCCATGCTAAGCTTGGCTTTTATCCCTGAGAATCCACTGAAAGGTTATAATCTGGTTGCTGGGGAGTTTCAGAATCTCATTTGCATGTGAAAAAGAGCATTTTGGCTGAAGCTTGGAGAAAGAACTGGAGAGGAAATCAAACAAGACTGATGACAGTGTGCACAGTTAGCATTCCGGATGGAAGATGAGGAGGCCATCCTAGGGGAAAGAATCTGAAAAAAGAAGTTCAACAGATATTATTCAGGTTAAACTGATCCAGTTTGGACAGTAATAACCATGAAGTGTATCTCTCAGATCCCCTACAGTGTTGAATATAATTGTCCAGTGGACCCATTTCTATCCTACTAGCTCTACCGCTTCATTTACTATGAGGACATGTTTCCATTGGGCCATTCCTAGCCCAAGAATGAGCATGACTGGGGAGAATTACTGTAGGCTCTTCTTGATGTATACAAAATTCCCATGGGCCACAATTTCCTCTAAGAGACTTTGTCTCATGACTCCTCATTGACTTATTTGAGACTTTCTTGTTTTCTTACCCTCCTATCTGATACTCCCTTCTTTCTGTGTTTGTGCCTCCCTCCCCAAATTTCACAAATTGAAATCTTAATCCTGGATGTGATGTTATTAGGAGAAGAAGCCTTTGGAGGCCAATAATTTTGAGTGAGATTAGCATCTTTTTGTGAAGAAATCTCAGAAAGATCCCTTGCTGCTTATGCCTTATGAGAACACAGCAATGAAGATGGTTATCCATCTACAAACCAAGAATCAATCTGCTAGCAACTTGACCTTAGATTTCCTGGCCTCCTGATATTTTAGAAATAAGAGTTGTTGTTTATAAATTACCAGTTCTATGGTATTCTGTTATAGCATCTCACAAGAACTGGTATTTCTCCATTACCTTCACAGATACCAGAATTGCATCTCCCCTGTTTCCTTCCATCCGTTTCCTCTTCGTAGCTGTTTCTAATAATTGTTTCCACATAGCATCTCCTATTCGTATCATTGTCTGCTGCTTAAAGAATCCAAACTAGCACAGTACTAATTAGCTTCCGGGAATAAGGACAAGGAACACTCTAAGGATTATTCAGATTCCGATGGGGAAATTGAATGGATTCTCAGGTTAATTACAAAGAGTAAGAAAAGAGGACGAGAAAGATAAGTTCAACATTGTACATGATGTCTTTTCAGGATTCTAAACATTCAGGGACAGATTCCTATGGGAAACTGTGTATTATGAATATACAGGGACAGATTAGAGAGTCACCATGCATAAGTGGTAGTTTGTGCTATGGCCTCGGGGGAGAACATCAAGGACACAGGTCACTGTGAGGAGTAATCCAACTATAAAACTTTGGAAAAAAAATGGAGAACACAATAGAGGGAGCTGAGTAATGTCTATAAAAGTGGGGGAAAATATATATGCAAGCCCATAAAATGTGTTTTATAGAATTATGAAGGGAAAAATGAGTAAAGGTCAATCCAATACTCCAGAGAGCAATTATGTTAGAAAATAAAATGATTCCTTCAGCATCAAATATATTAAATAGACTAAGTATGGGTTGTTTAATGGAGTGATTATAGGAAATACCCAAGTGAAAAATGTTTAGGAGGGAATGGGAAGTGAGGAGGGTAGACTTTGAATGCAGATAGTTTTGAAGGGATGAGAAGGGGTAAATTGTTAGAGGGAGGTTCCAGAGAGGTGTTTGCTGCTTCTCAAAATGATACTTAACTGGATTCAGAGGCAAGCAGCAAGAACTCATGACTTAGACAGAAAAAGAGATGGAGATAGAGATGTGGAGTTATCATGAAGATATAGAAGAGGATTAGAATAAAAACGCAAGTGATGGGGTCAACCTAGAGCAACTGAGACCATGGCATCTCTGACTCAGACCCAGATAATGGAGACAGACACCTACATTTCAAGGTGGGAAGGCAAGGCTGTTTCCACATGGTATTTTCAATTTCTTCTATGAGAAATAATGCTGGGAGACGGAGGTGGTACTGAAATGGAAAATATTTAAGATCCCTTTGAAAATGAAGATATTTTGAAAGATTGTGTTTTAAAAATGGGGTATTGAAGTTCAGGATTTTGGAGTTTTCTAATGATGAAAATGAAAAACGATACAGTAAAGGAGATGAAGAAAACAAGAAGCTGTAAGGATGACTTGCTCATAGGGATATCAAATCTGATTCTGACCTGAGTCAGGTTGAGGAAATTGTCCATGCTTCTCCAATGACGTCAATGATAATGAGATTGTGATAAGGCCATCAAGAGTAAAATGTGTTTTAGGCTAGTGGAATGAGTCTCAAAAATAGGATGTTTCTGAGGAGGATACCCACATAATGGTCTACTTAAAACAGTGGGAGTCTCAGAGAATGTCATCTGATCCTTACCCGGGAGAATCAAGGCATTATGGAGAGATGGGAAGCCTCCCCTTCAGAGGATTTCAAAGAAAGTTGTATCCTCCTGAAAGTGCCAGGCTGCTCATGATAATGATAGTGATTATGTTGATGACAGCATTTACTTTCTGGACACTGCCCTAATTATTTTTGTTTTTATTAACTATTTATGTATGGCAAGCAGTAAGGGGGGTAATCACTGAAGAAGCTGAGAATATAAAGGTATTATTTTTTATAAAATATGTAAACTTCAGAAAAGAAAAATAGAAAGAATGTGAAAGTCAGTGGTTGTGTTTAGAGTTTGACCAAAAATAGGATTTCTGAAACCTGTTTTCTTATGAGCATCATTGACTGAATACCAAGGATGGGATACACAGATAACAAGGACCAGCTAAAGTGACCTGGTATATAACTAACTTGGGGCCAGCGCCGCGGCTCACTAGGCTAATCCTCCGCCTAGCGGCGCTGGCACACCGGGTTCTAGTCCCGGTCGGGGCGCCGGATTCTGTCCCGGTTGCCCCTCTTCCAGGCCAGCTCTCTGCTGTGGCCAGGGAGTGCAGTGGAGGATGGCCCAAGTCCTTGGGCCCTGCACCCCATGGGAGACTAGGAGAAGCACCTGGCTCCTGCCTTCGGATCAGCACGGTGCGCCGGCCTTGGCGGCCATTGGAGGGTGAACCAACGGCAAAGGAAGACCTTTCTCTGTGTCTCTCTCTCTCACTGTCCACTCTGCCTGTCAAAAAATAAAAAAAAAAATTTTAAAAATTAAAAAAATTAAAAATAAAAAAATATAAAAAAACTAACTTGGGTTTCACCCTTAAAGCTTATGTTAAACCAACAGTGCTTTTGAGATAGAACAATAAGCCAAAATGGTTCATTTTTTACTGTTTCAAGACCCAGATTAAGAGAAAACTGAAGTCAGCTCCTTGAGTACTTTCCCCTAGGCCTGCACTCTCATCTTATATAAAATGTATCACAAACATGGAAGCCCGGGAGCCAAATTTGGACAGTTTGCTAAAAGTTGCCAGTTTTCAAAATTTGAATTAGTTCCCCACATTTAAAAAGTCAGAGGCTTTTGCATAAGAGTGAAAAGAATAATATAAATATGAAAAGAATTTCAAATATAGCAAAAATTGGCCTTGTTGAGTAGATTAGGCAACTTTCATACCAGTTGTTCCCTAAGTTTCTCAGTTTTAGCACAGAGAATTCCACTTCAAACTGGATTAGTCAGATACCCTAGAAGATGATGTTTTTAAATTGACACATTGTGCTTTGGAATTCACCAGAATTGCTACCAGACTAGCATTAATTATCTGACTGGCTGTTGTAAATCTCTGAGTTTTCTAGATTCCTTCTATCAAAGGAAAGACTTATTAACAGCTCATTTAATTCTCCCACTCCAGAGCAGTACCTCCCAACAGAGAAATGATTGGCCAACTTACAGAATCTTAGGGGAACACAGGAAGAACAGTAATCCACATAGATCAATGTTTACAGAGGATAAAAGTCCATAGGCCAACCATAAAGATTATGTCTCCATCCCATTCATTCTAAACATCTAGCTCAATAATTGCTATCTTTGATTCCTTAGTTTCTTGTGGGTGTTCCTAGGTGGAGAGTTAGCTGTGAGTTACCTATAGTAGTTGCAATCTAGCTGAATATATTTGGAGTAATTGATTTTCACAACAATGAGAAAGGAATGAATGAGAAGCACTGGTGAAATTAAATAGGCTAAGTTTTCCTATGGGAAAAATGAGTCTAAAGAATCATCCTAGAGACAGAGACACTTACAATCAAGAGTCATGTCCAGGGAGTTTGGCTGTAGGGTCTAAAACTCAGTATGCTGTTGCTGTTGGTGCACAGTACTCCAAGACTTGCCAAGAAAGATGCCAGCCTTAGCTTGTGAGCCAAAAGAGAACAAAGAAAACTGGTATGTCATTGTTCCAGAAACATCCAGCCCTAAGGAATACAAGAGATTTATGGAAGTTAGAAACTCTGTGCTCTCACTCATCAGCGACTTCCTCTTATTCAATTCTGTTTTAGAAATAAAAATTCTGCACAATGTCAAATTATATAGCACATATAGCATACACTAGATCATTTAGATATAGAAATCTGGATGGTTTAAAAATATTGAATAGTAACAGTGCTTCAATTAAACAGCATTTTTATAGTATTAAGAAATGGATAGTACCTTAAAACTACCCTCAGAACATTCTCTAGAGTAAAAAGTAGGTTATTCCTCAAAAATAAAAATATTATCATTTTTATAAATAATATTTCAGATTAAAAACATTTGCTTCAGGTAACATTCAAGAAATCAAAAGGCATGGCAAAGAAATAATAGCGCAAATACTGGTATGGCTAGGTAATTGCTGTAATATGCCCTCTTGCTTCCTTAATTCAAGGATTGAAAAGGCAAAGTTGGCAGTGTTTATTACCTACAGCCCTTCCAGCTGTCGTTGAGGCTCCCAGGCATTTCCAGGACACCTGCCACTTTGGCACCAATGCTGTAGCACCAGATACTGATTTTGAGTTAGGAAAGAAAATGCAATAGTTTATATATGGGATCTACCAGGGCTAAATGGGTTGTTTACTATATAAAAGGAACAAGTAAGTGGATTATTCAGAAAACCAGAATGGATTATAAGATTCATTCCATTAAAAAGAAAATTTAAATTTCTAGAGATTAGTAGCTAGAAATGAGAGATATTCGTCAATATTTGTTGAAATATTATGAAAAAATTATTTGATCTTTGATCAAGTTTTATTTGTCTGGAACCAACAATTATTTTAATAATTAAGCTAATTTGAGAATAAACAAGCTGAAGCTGTTCATGCTATTTTACTGGAACAATTAGTTTTCTGATTTTTGGCATAACAATAAATCTAGTCACTTGAATCTGTTATTCTTATGAGAAATACAAAGTAAATGTTCTCTTTTATATTAATTTACCAGTTTGATATGTAGTGGCGGCTGTGTTCTTTTTTTCTCATTTCTTATAGCCAACATTTTGGTTTTTGTGTACACAAGTTTCTTTTTAAAAAATATTTATTTATTTATTTGAGGTCAGCTTTACACAGAGAGAATAGGCAGAGAGAGAGAGAGAGAGAGAGAGACAGGTCTTCCTTCTGATGGTTCACTCCTCAATTGGCTGCAATGGCCAGAGCTGTGACGATCTGAAGCCAGGAGCCAAGGGCTTCTTCCAGGTCTCCCACCTTGGCCCCTCTTCAACTGCTTTCCCAGGCCACAGCAGATAGCTGGATCGGAAGTGGAGCGGCAGGGTCTCGAACCAGCACCCATATGGGATGTCGGCGCTTCAGGCCAGGGCGTTAACCCGCTGCGCCACAACACTGGCCCCTATAGCCAACATTGTTAATGAGAGAAAGAAAAAAAACTATGTAAAATAACATCTAAATGGCACTAATAGAATCAATAAAAATGGGGTAGATTTGACTCACTAGAAATCACCTTACTAAATAAAATTGATGTTAATAGATAGTTAAGCCAGAAGAAAGAATAGGTCTTGACTTAATTCATTGAGGAAAAAAAGAGTTCAATCAATGCTAGAAAATGTATGTCCAAACTTCTTACTGTACCTGCTCATAGTAATGGTTCCTCCACTTCCATCGGTGGCATCAGCAGGCCTGGTGTTTCCCAATCCTCTACCCAGAAACAGAAGCAAACTCAGGGCCACTTTTTTCAGATTCACCATCCAACAGTGAGTGAGCCATCCAGAATCGTTGAATCCTGGCCCTTTCCCCAATAGTAAAAAATGATTTAAGCCAGATATCTCCTGACTCTCTACACACTGCAAGAAGGCAGTAAGTTTATAATTGAAGTTCTGAAAACATCTTACCTGGGATGCTTTCTGTTGTTGTTGATGGTAATGAATTGAGTTCCTGATATATTCTGCGCATTAATCATTTGTCAGATGTATAGTTTGCAAGTACTTTCTCCAAGTCTGCTGGCTGTCTCTTTACTCTGTTGATTACTTACTTAGCTGTGCAGAAGCATCTTTGTTTAACAAAATTCCATTTGTTCATTTTTTGCTTTTCTGGGGAGTCTTATCCTAAAATCATTGCCTAAGCCAATGTCTTGAAGTGTTTCCCAGTTTTTCCCCTTACTGTTTCATAGTTTCTGGTCTTACATTTAGGTCTTTGATCCATTTTGAGTTGATTGCTGCATAGGGTGAGAGATGAGGTCAAGTTTCAATATTCTGTATAAGATGAACATTTTGAAGCCCCTTCTTACTATAGGCTATTCTTATGGTGTATCTCTTAAATGGTTTTGTTGCTTAAAGCAAAGATTACAATGCCATATGTGTGGTACTCAGTGCATATACAATTCTTGTAACAATTGTATCTAAAAAGTGGAAAGAGTAAGATTTTCTGTGAAAGCAAGCATTTAGTATTTTACTAGAAGGGATGAAATTTTATATCAGTACATTGTGAAAAGCCATTATTGTGTACCATAATTGCTATATTGACCACCAGGAAAGGTATGCAAAGCGATTTTTCCCAAAATATTAGGAATAAAAGCAAAAGATTCTAAAAACTCTTTAAGTAATCTATGGCAAAACAATAAGAGAGAAACAAAAACACTAACCAGAGGAAACAGGAAACAAATAATAAAATTGCATATTTAAGCTTCATTGTATCAGTAATTATTTTTAATATAAAGCACTAAATAAATTGAAAGGGACTGGCAGAGTGCAGTACAAAATAAGACTCAAGTATATGATGTCTATAACAATTCACTTCAAATATAAGTAGCTATGTTGAAACTACAAGAATGGAAAAGATACAGTAGGGACATAAGTAAAAATAAAGACTGTATTAGCAAAGTAGACCTCAGAGCAAAGAAAATTACTAAGAAAAAAAGGAAAAATTAATGATAAAAGAATAAACTCACCAAGAAAATACAGCACTAAACAACAGAGCTTGCCATGGAACATTTCATCAACATTAACCATTTCTTAAGCCAAAAAGAAACCTTAATCAATGTGAAACAAATGAAATAATAGTTTCTTCTGTAACAATAATGAAATAAAACTAGAAAGTAATAACAGAAAGTCAAAAGAAAAATCTTCCAACGCTTGGAAACTAAATAATGTGTGTCCAAACAATACATGCATCAAAGAGGAAATATCAAAGTAAACAAAATTATAGAATGCACAACTTATCATAAAAGAACAAAATTCTGTCATTTGTGACAACATGAAGCAACTGGAGAATATCATGTTAAGTGAAATAAGCCAAGCACAGAAAGACAAATACCACATGATATCACTCATATATGGAATCTGAAAAAAGATGCTATAACATAAGTAAAGAGTAGAATGGTTGTCAAAGGCTGAGGTGGTTAGGGGTTAGAGGAATGGGAAGATGTTGGTTAAAGAACATAAAATTCTGCTTAGGATATATTTTTAAATGTTCATAATAGGCCAGTATTTTGTTACAGAAAGTAGTTGCATAACTACTTAGGGCTGCAGTAAGCTTTGTGTGAGCAGGTAGGATGGATAAGAAGAAAGAGAAATGGAGAATGATGGTTAATTGGTATGGGGTTTCTTTTTGAAGGGATAAAAACATTCTAAAACTTGTAGTGCTTTAGATTGTAGTGATGCTTATACAACTCTGTGAGCATACTAAGAATCATTGGATTCTATCTTTAAATGGGCTGGTTATATGATACGTGAATTATATTAAGATAAAGTTACTAAACTTTTTAAAAATAAAAATAAAACAGGAGTTGTCATTTAGCCTAGCAGGTAACAAAATCATGTCTCATTTTAAGTACAAGGTTCAATTTCTCCTTACTGTCGCCTCCTGCAAATGCAGACCCTGAGAAGCAGCAGTAAAGGCTCAAGTAGTTTGGTTCCTGCCACTCACATAAAAGACCTGGATTGCATACCGAGCTTCTGGCTTCAGGCCAGCCTAGTCCCAGCTCTTGTGGGAAACTGTGGGAGTGAATCAGCAAATGAGAGTTCTCTATTGTTCTCTGCCTCTCAAATAAATTAAACAATTATTTAGTACAATAAAATGTGTAGGATGCGGTTATATCTGTGCTGAGAGGGAAATTTGTAAGATTAAATCTTTGCAATAGGGCCAGAGTTGTGGTAAAGCAGGTTAAGCCACTGCATATGATTCTAGCATCCCATATGAGTGCCAGTTCTCCTGACCAGTGGCCAGTTATTTTCTACCGTCCTACAATTTAGTCATTCTACAAGATTTCTCAAGATCCCTACATTATACCTGAGTTTAGCAATCTGTGATTTGATATACACGCAGAGTCTCTGCCAGCTTCCATAAGAGGGAAGGCAGTAATAGTCTTTCTCTCTCTCTCTCTCATTCTCTCTCTCTGTTACACACACACATACACACACATGCACACATGCACCCATACACACACATACACACACATACACACACAGCTATTTAGAGTATGGTATCTGGCTATCCTTCTGTTCCTGTTACCTAGAAATAGCAGAGGGACCTTGGGTGCCCCCTGACAATTCTCAAAGAAGCATGCCCAGTAGAGTTGAATTGGCTGCCACACACAGTGATTCAGCAATCTGACAACAGAAAATATGAAGGGGAGAGGAAGATTTTTCTTGTTGGATTTGGGTAAAACACATTTTTTGTTGTGCACAAATGAAGAAAACCCTAGGAACTGTTAATTTTGTTCTTTATTTTAAATCTTTACTACTGAGTGCCACTTGGTGATATCACACAAAAATTCATGTTTTCCTAATTGAGAATTTAGAATATTGAAACTGTTTTATAAGTTCATACCACAAATCAAGCAAAATGGTAATTACAGAAATATATCTATATTGCAAGGCTAATGATACATAATAATTTATTTTTGTCATGAAATATGTAATAAACCTAATAGGCATTTAGGGAAGACAGAAAGCTGTGTTAATCATGTTGTATAAAAGAGGAAGAATGGACAGAAAACAGGAAAGGATTGTATCTTGAGTTGTGCAGCAGGGTAAAACATGGCATTGCTCCCTGAGACCAGACTATACCCATCTCAGCCCATCTGCTGTAATAAAGTAATGCAAACTTGGTAATTTACAAACAGTAGAATTTATTTTTCACAGCTCTGGAGGCTGAGAAGTCTAAAATCAAGGTGCCAGAGGTTCGGGGTCTGATGAGGGCTGCCCTCCGATCCCAGGATGACTGACAACTTGTGGCTGTATTCCCCAAAGCTGACTGACCCTCTGCCCTCATATGGGATAAGACAGAAGGTGGGTGAGCAGAAGGGGCTAAAGCTTCCCTCAAGCCCATTTATAACTATACTCACTTCGCACATGAGAAGAGAGCCCTCCTGGTGTAATCACCTCCAAAAAGTCCTGCTTTCATTCCTTTGCACTGGGGATGGTTTTTTTTTTTTTTTTTTTTTTTTTTTTTTTTTTTTTTGACAGGCAGAGTGGACAGTGAGAGAGAGAGACAGAGAAAAAGGTCTTCCTTTGCCATTGGTTCACCCTCCAATGGCCGCTGCGGCCAGCGCACTGCGCTGATCCGATGGCAGGAGCCAGGTACTTATCCTGGTCTCCCATGGGGTGCAGGGCCCAAGCACTTCGGCCATCCTCCACTGCACTCCCTGGCCACAGCAGAGAGCTGGCCTGGAAGAGGGGCAACCGGGACAGAATCCGGCACCCTGACCGGGACTAGAACCCGGTGTGCCAGCGCCGCAAGGCGGAGGATTAGCCTAGTGAGCCACTGCGCCGGCCGAGATTAAGTTTCAATATGAATTTTGGAGGGGACATAAACATTCGAACTATAGCAACAGATTTCTGAACAATACCCATTTTATTAAAATATACTATAAAACTCTCCTCAAATTAACAGGTTAGAAATGCTAACCTAAATTGAACTCTATCCATCTTTCCATCAACTACTGATTGTATGAATGACTCCATGAAGTAATGACATCAAATGGCCTTTCCAAAAGTGACTTTATCCAAGAACATGCTGGTCTGTTGCAGGGGACAACTGCTTGTAACTCCTTGAGTAAGTGATTATTTTAGGAGACAAAAAGTACAACTCTCTAAGAGGAAACTTGAAATCAGTAGTACAGAGGGAAACAGAAAGACTTTCAAAGCCTAGTTCTAAATTCCTTTCTGAAATTCACATGAACACTTTAGCTCCAGAACAATGTTTCCAGAAACACAATCTATCAATAGTGACATTTATAGGTCAATTTCTATTAGCTGGGGAATTTGGTCTACTCTTATTTTACAGTATAGCTGGCAGCCAAAAGAAAATCATATATGGCATGTTTTGACTTGGCTCTAAGCTTTCTCAAAGCTTCCCTTTCTTTTTCAGCTGCAGCTCTGAAACTTACCTGCCACTCTTTTGGCCCAGAGCCATTTCATCACTAAGTCTGCAGTGTACTGTGCTTCTCTCTGTTTTCCCGCCTGCCTCCTATTTCAAACTTTGGCACAAGTAACAGAGTGCTGATAGCGAAGCCAGAGAATGTTAAGATGAGATCACTTGGGAGGAGACAGGAGAGGAAAAGTATGGACCTTCTCAGGTAGGGGCTGGAAGGCCCAGGCATGTGGAGAACCTGTGGAAGCTGAAGAATCCACAGGCAGAACAGGCAGATTCTTTCAGTCAAGCCACAATCCCCACAGAAGCTGAGACAACCTCCTGGCCAATAGATCTGGAGCCTGCTTTCTGCCTTCTGGGACAGAGACTACTGAAGAATCTGGCTCATTACCCATTCATTTATTCCTTTATCCACCCATCCCCTCCATAACTCATTTGATCAGCTGTTGATGAACATTTTATATTACCTAGTATACAACAGTGCTTCTAGAAATTTAATGAACACTCAAATTACCTGGAAACCTTGTTAAAACACGGTTTCTAATCTACATTGTGTAGTTCCACTAAGCTATCAAGTATTGCTCATTTTACTTCCCTTTTCTTAGATCAGTGGTTTCCAAACTTGCCAGAAAAATGTAAATTCTCAGGCTAACCAAGACCTATTGAACTTTTAGGCTGAGATCCAATAACTCATTAAATGCTAAGCCCTCTGGGTGATTGTAACACATGCTTAAATTTCAGAACCACTGAGTCCAGACTCAAAGTTCCTCGAATTTGGCTGCATATTAGAATCACCTGGGGAGCTGTGGACAGAATTGTGCTCCACCAAGTGATACATGGAAGTCATGACCCCCAATATCTGCGAAGGTGATTTTACTTGGAAACAGAGACTGCACATGTAATTAAATTGTGGTCATACTGGACAAATGTGGGTCCCATATCTAAGTGACTGGTAGCCTTCAAAAAATGCAATTTGAGGATGCACAGGGAAAAGGCCATGTGACAGAGGAGGCAGAAATTGGAGTGATTCCAGCAACGCAAAGAGTTTCTACCAAATACCAGAAGGTCTAAAAGCAGCAGGAATTGCATTCTTCCTGGAACCTTCAAGGGAAGCATGGTCCTGCCAAATCCGTGATTTTAAACTTACAACCTATGGAACTATGAGAGAGTACATTTCTGTTGTTTTTATTATCAAATTTATTAATACATATATTTGAAAGACAAAGGGAAAGAGAAAGAGACAAAGAGAGGTTAGAGAGACTGAGAGAGACTGGTTCACTCCCCAAAGGCACACAAAAACTGGACAGGGACAGGTCAAAATCTCCCACATGAATAGCAGGGACCCTTGTACCTGAGTCATCACCAGCTATTTCTCAGGGTGTGCATCAGCAAGGAATTGGAATTGGAAGTGAAGTGGGCCTTAAACACAGAGACTCAAATGGAATTTGGACATTTCAAGCAGCATCTTAAATGCTGCACCAAATACTCACTCCAACTTCTCTTGTTTTAAGCCAATTAGTTTGTATTGCTTTGTTTTGCCAGCCTAGGAAACTAGTACTGAGTTTTGAAAAACAAAACACCAATATCCCAATCAAGTAAAATTAAATCTGAATCTCAGAGTTAGGATCTCCACATGATAATTTTAGAATCTCTCTCAAGGAATTCCAACATTTAGTCAGAGTTGAAATATGCAACTCTGAACATTTTTAGACATGCATGGAGTGTTTATATTCTTGCAAAAAGTAAAACAAAAAATACCAAAAAAATCATAAGGAAGTGAGTATTAGAGTAATGTTATCTATGACTTGCAGGTGTATCAAAATCATCTGTATAGGTAAGAAGTATACTATGACTATTACTCAGAGTTTGACTAGGGAAATGCTGATACATCCATATGACCTGTAGTCTACCAGTAAAGCAGGTGATGGGTTCCATCTGAAACCTAGTAACTAGAATCTCAAACCTACTAACTAGAATCTCCTAGGATGGGGCTTGGGTAGTGCAAGTTGTTGAGCTCCCTTGAGGTAACACTTTTGCATAATAAAATTTGAAAGCCTACTGTACAGAGAAGACCTAGCAGGCTACAGTCTCTGGGGAGTGCCTTCCTGAAGATGAGAAAAGAGCCTGTGTGAAGATTGGCATCAGCAGGAACTGGTGACAAATTTTGCTGGAGAAAAGGAGAGTCAATTCTGGAAGCCGGTGCACTTCTGGTAGGCTAATGAGAGAGTGTGGAAAGCCTTGAGGAAGCAGCCTCAGCATCACCTGGGAGTTCAGTACAAATTCAGAAGTTTGGACCTCCCGCATCCCTACTGAATCAGAGGCTGAGTTTTAAGATCCCTAGGCAGTTTTGAGTGCATGTTTTAAAATTTGAGAAGCACTGTGCTTGGGGCAGTAAGAAGCCTGTGGGAAGTTTCTGAGTAAGGAAGTGATGTGATAAAATCATGTGTAGCAAGCTTAGTATAGTGAGGGTAGTTAGAGCAAATTGGAAGGCTTGTAGAGCTTTCCATTGAAAATTTCTGCATTGACAGAAATGTTCTATATCTGTGCTGCTCGATACAGTAGCTGTCACCTCCATGTGACTGTTGAACATTTGAAATGTGTCTAGTGCAACTGAGATGCTAATTTTAAAATTTTATTTTAATGAATTCAACTTGGCATTTAAGAAGCTACATATGGCTGGTGGGTACTGCATTGGACAGCACAAGCTGAGAAGCTGGAGTCATGAAGACTGAGTAGGTAGCCTCTGGGATGGTTAGAGGGTGCTCTGATCGCACTATCGGATACCATTGTTATCCCACGTCAGTTTTCACATGTGTCCCCCCATAAGCAATCCAATTTTTTGTTGAATGAAGAAATGAAGAAACGAATTAATGATGGCTTTCTTTTGCCTACAATCAACTTTCAATTGAGAAGAATATGATTAGTCTGTTCAGTGCTGATGCGCATTGCTAGTTTCTCTTTCATTTCCATGTTTGCTATTTGCACTGCTTGACTTCTCAATGTCGCTTGCCAGACGGTCTATAGAGAAATGAGACACAAATTAAAAAGGATCTCACTGGCAAGAAAATGAGACACTATTATTTGCCTAAAATTTTTGCTTGGGATTGTTCAGTCAATATTTAATACCAATCACTCCCTGAATTCAGTCTTTTCTTCTTTTCTTTCTTTTTTTAAAAAATTTATGTTATTTACTTGGAAGGTAGAGTTACAGAGAGAGAGAGTGGGAAAGAGAGAGAGAGAGCAGCTTTTCATCCCTGGTTCACTCCCCCAATGGCTGCAGTAGCTGGGGCTGTGACAAGCCTAAGCCAGCTCCTAGAGCTTCTTCCAGGTCTCCCACACGGGTGCAGGGGCTGAAGGACTTGGGTCATCCTCCGTAGGGAGCTGGATGGGAAGTGAAGTAGCCAGGGCTTGAACTGGTGCCTATATGGGATGCCGGAATCACAGGCAGTGGCTTAGGTGGCTTAGCCCGTTATGCCACAATGCCAGCCCCTGTCTGTTTTTACTTTCAAAAATCTTCTACTTAGTGATGAAATGAGAGGAAAGATACGACAGGCCCCTGATTGTTGTTATTGTGATGTGAGTAGCATACAAATACTGAATGGAAGAATACAAAGCTGTGAACCCCAGCAGGCTGTACATTTTGCTCTGGCTTCTTTAAAGCACCCTACTTACATCCCTTACTAATCCATGATCTTCCTTATCTGCTCCATGCTATGAAAACTAAAGCTGACCTCTGAGTCTTTCTGAGGCTTCATAAGTATGTCCTACGCAGGTTCCCCCTCTTTCAGTTCTGCAATAGCTGAGCTTGTTCTTTGAGGGCTGCTTTCTCTTTATGCTCTCTTTGTCTCGTATTTGCTTTCCTTGTAAGTCACCAGTCTACTGATTCCTGTCTTCTTGAACCTTCTCCCCATCATTTAGCAGTGTGAGCAGTAATCCTTACTTTTTAAGCATGTGATGGCTGGTTTAGTAGATTCCAATAGTAAGGTCAAGTAAAAATCTTTCTGAAGCATTGGTGTTACGAGCTATATTTACAGAATTGCCATTTTTATTTTTTATTTTATTTTTTAAAAAGATTTATTTTATTTATTTGAAAGACAGAGTTACAGAGAGAGGTAGAGCCAGAGAGAGAGAGAGAGAGAGAGAGGTCTTCTATTCGCTGGTTCACTCCCCCAAATGACTGCAACAGCCAGAGCTGAACTGAGCTGATCCGAAGCCAGGAGCCACGAGCTTCTTCCGCGTCTCCCACGCGAATGCAGGGGCCCAAGGACTTGGCCATCTTCTACTGCTTTCCCAGGCCATAGCAGAGAGCTGAATAGGAAGTGGAGCAGCCGAGACTTGAACTGGGATGCCGGCACTGCAGGCCATGGCTTTAACCTGCTGTACCACAGCGACGGCCATCATTGCCATTTTTAAAGATATTTTATTGAAGGCAGGGAACTAGCTGCAAAGGTTTCCATATGTATCTATGTATTTAGACATATATATACATATGAATGTATATACACATATACATATAATATATATACATATTATATATACATAGATATATATGTATTCATTTTAAAAAGTATTAAATACCTAAACACAGTCCCTGCTTGCAAAGATGTCAAAGCTGCTAGAAAGAAACAGAATACAAATGAATAACTTCATCACAGTATTATTCTTACAAGATTTTGGCACAAAATCATTCAGAAAGGACACGGAAGACTTCACTGAAGGGGGAAAGCTTTGACCAGGGTCTTAAGACATAAGTAAACATTCTCCAGACAGATGGGAGTAAGTGCTGACGATGAAGGGCAGAAAGGTATGGAGAAGCGTGATGTTGTCAAGGAAATTCAAAGGATGTGAGAAAGCATCCTCAACTGCTGAATACAGGGGCTGGCGTTGTGACTTAGTAGGTTAAGCCTCCACCTGAGGTACTGGCACCCCATATGGATGCCAATTCCAGTCCTGGCTGCTCCACTTCCAGTCCAGCTCCCTGCTAATGTGCTTGGGAAAGCAGTGTACGATGGCCCAAGTGCTTGGGACCCTGCCACCCATGTGGGAGAGCCAGAGGAAACTCTTGGCTCCTGGCTTCAGCCTGACCCAGCTGGACACCATCACAGCTATTTGGGGAGTAAAGTAACAGATGGAAGATATCAATCTCTCTCTCTCTCTGTCTCTCTCTTTCTCTGTCTCTCCTCCCTTTGTAACTCTTTCAATTAAGTAAAACATAAATTTTAAAAAAATTGCTGAATTATAGGTGAGGTTACAGAGTAGAATGCATTAAATATGCTACTAATGAATTATAACTTTATCCATAGATGATGAGGCACCATTGAAGAGTTTCAATTGGGATTAATAATCAGATTTTTGTGCTGAAAGATTAATGTGGCTAATAAATTAGAAAGACAAGACTTAGGAAGATAAGTTAATATATTATTTCAACAATTTGGTAAGAGATAGGGAGACCTGAAATTTACACTAAAGCAATGGGAATGGAGAAAGAAAGATTTGGAATAATTTAGAAGGTGAGGAAATTAATTGTCTAAATTCCAAGTAAGTTTTTTTCTTAGCAATTTTTTCAACAGTCATTCTCTAACAAATCACTAACATTATAGAGCTGGTGACCACATAGGATGGAATGAACTTGGACTTGAAATTATAGAAGCCTTGGTCTTCATTCATCACCTCCAACTGGGTGACTCACGGATATTTAACCTGTCTCAACATCGCAAAATTGGAGGTAATTTCTACTTTGCAAGATTCTTGGGATGTTTAAATAAAGTGTGAAGACTGCCTGGCACATGTGAACATACAATTAACATTAGCTCCCTTTCCATTCTTGCTTCCAACTCTAAAGTCCATGATAGTGAATCCCTTAATGCAAAAACAAAAACAAAGAAGCCTTCTCTTTTTGAATTGGCAGACTTAGAGACAAAAATATAATTTTTAAAAAGACAGTCGATACCTTTCTTGTAGGATTAGGCCCAGTGCACCACTCTGTAATGAAATCTCCAAGTGACAGTTATGTTAAATGTAACAAACTGTAGTGTGTCTGGAGTTGACATATTCCAATCAATATGCTTGTTGTACAAGATGTCAGATTCAATAAAGCATCCCAGTGCCATTTCTGTTGTCAATTGGATTTCTGATAATAACTGAAAATCCCCAAAGTGGAAACAGTTATTTCAAAGCAAGCACTGTGCAGAAAGCAGTTCTTCATCTTCTGAAAATCTTCCAGAAATAATTTTAAATCAAGTCTGCCTCTCCACGTAAGATAAGCAATTATTAAATGCACCAATAGAAGAGGGATGCCAGAAAGGGAGATTTGATATTGATGATTGCTGTAATTATCATAAGAATCCCTTTGAAGAAAGATTCCTACACCAGGCCAACCTGCCTCAAAATCTTTGAAATTAGAAATCTGATAAGATTTTTGTCATAATGTTTGTCAGGTTTTCTGCTGTGAGATAAAAAGTGAAAATATGTCTTAGAAATTAGAACATAATTCTATAGGTAAATTTTAAAAATAACAAAAACTAAAACAATGAAAAAAAGTCTGCTAGAATCTCATTTAGTAATTTTGAATACAATGATGCATTTAGAAAATAATACAAATGAGAAAATTTGTTCTTCCAGGAAATCCTGATATTGAGTCAGAAATTACCATTTCCAAAATGTTGGCAAGCATTATAAACTGAAGGAACTTTTTGAGATATGAGTCCAAAATTTTATCAATTAACTGTTCTGTATGGGGCATTGTGATTGATTAGTTTATAGGCATTAGCATTTATAATGCAAACATCTTATAGTGCTGGGTCTATATTTCAGGACAAAACACTAAGCTTCACAGAGTTTTAAGAACTTGCCTAAACCCACACAGATACAAATTAAGTTTATATGACTCATATAACTAGACAGGAGTTTAAGTGATTTGCTTAAAATTACAGAGGATTTGAACCTGTGGCTATCTGGCTTAAAATTTATGCTATTATTATCTGGGTAGATTCCTTTAAGGCCCCAGTGATATCACTGAAAAAGTGAAAATGATGCCTGTTTCTGGGCTCTAACAGGAAATAGATGTGCACTAGGACTAGCTAAGTGAGCATTCTTTTTTTTTTTTTTTTTTTTTGACAAGCATAGTGGACAGTGAGAGGGAGAGACAGAGAGAAAGGTCTTCCTTTGCTGTTGGTTCACCTTCCAATGGCTGCCGCGGCTGGCGCGCTGCGGCCTATGCACTGCGCTGATCCGATGGCAGGAGCCAGATACTTATCCTGGTCTCCTATGGGGTGCAGGGCCCAAGAACTTGGGCCATCCTCCACTGCACTCCCTGGCCACAGCAGAGAGCTGGCCTGGAAGAGGGGCAACCGGGACAGAATCCGGTGCCCCGATCGGGACTAGAACCCGGTGTGCCAGCGCCACAAGGCAGAGGATTAACCTAGTGAGCCGCGGCGCCGGCCCTAAGTAAGCATTCTAATGAATCAGATCTTTGTGATTGGGTATAATGAAGGGAACCTTTTTTTTTTTTTTTTTTTTTTTTTTTTTTTTTTTTTTGCAGAAAGAGAGTTATAGACAGTGAGAGAAACAGAGAGAAAGGTCTTCCTTCCCTTGGTTCACTCTCCAAATGGCCACCACGGCCGGCGTGCTGCGTCGATCCGAAGCCAGGAGCCAGGTGCTTCCTCCTGGTCTCCCATGCGGGTGCAGAGCCCAAGCACTTGGGCCATCCTCCACTGGCTTCCCAGGCCATAGCAGAGAGCTGGACTGGAAGAGGAGCAACCGGGACAGAATCCGGTGCCCCAACCAGGATTAGAACCCCGGGTGCCGGCGTTGCAGGTGGAGGAATGAGCTGCGGTGCCGGCCAATGAAGGGATTCTTTACCAAAGTGGGCAAGAATACAAAGAGGCAATGCCCCCATGACAGTGATAGTGGCGATCCCTTAGTACTCTTTGAATTTAAGTGGGAGGGATTAATAAGGCCCTGTAATAAGGAATGGGAGAGAGCATTGGAAATGGAAAGAAAATTGTAAAGGGGATTTCTCTAGGAAAATGTCGAGACATTTTTTAGGAAAATAATGTCAATCTGACATCAGGTGTGGAGGATTCTGGGAGGAGTGAAATCACCATCATTCTCTTCTCATCCTGTTGTCTCCTTCAGTTGCCTATCAATTGGACATAATCTTAACACAACCCCTACAGAGAACCATCCAGACCCAGAACAGGCTGTAGAATGGCACTGGAGGGGAAAACAGACACTATCTAGTACATTAAGATTTAAGTGAGAAAAGGTTCTGAGAACATAAAACACAAGCCCTAGAGGTGACATAACAAAACTATTAGCTTACATTTTGAGAGCCTTTTATTGTAACTATTATCTTCACTTATTCATTTATAATGAATAAACTGAGAGCCATAGAGGTGATATACCATAGCCAATGTAATAAGTACCATTGATGGGATAAGAGCCAAGGGCATTAGATTCCAGATCTCATCTTAATCACCATTGAACATGGATGTATATTACTTGGGGAAACATGGCAGTATAAAAGAAATCCCTTACATTTGATTATTATTAGTAGTTATCACTACAAGTAACCCTGTGAACGATTGGTATTTCTATTTTGCAGATAAAATACAGAGTATTTCAGCTGTTCAGTTTGTTGAAAATTATCCAGACTATTTTGTATTCTAGAATCTTCCCAGGCTTCTTATGTTAGTACCATCTGAGTCATGCTGTCTCCCAAAGAACAATACATAAACACTTTAATGCCATCTACTTTGTAACCATTCATACAACATTTATTAAGCATTTACTGTATAGACTAGGCACATCTTGGGCTCCTAAAGTAAGTGAATAAAGAAATCACGGTCCCTACCCTCAAGAAGTTGGGGCCCATATTGTGGCTCAGGGGACTAAGCTGCTGCCAGCAACAGCAGCATCCATTATCAGAGCACCAATCTGAGTACTCACTTATTCTGATTTCAGCTTCCTGCTAATGTACCTGGGAGGGTAGCGCAAGATGGCCCAAGTGCTTAGGTCCCTGTAACCCATGTGGGAGACTGATGGAGTTCCAGGCTCTTGGCCTTGGTTTAGACTAGCCTTGGCTATTGCAGCCACTTGGAAGTGAATCAGTGGATGAAAGATCTCTCTCTCATTCACTCTCTTTCTGTCACTCTGCCTTTCAAGTAAATAAATAATTTTTTTAAAAAAATTAATAAGAAGCTCATCATCCTCATTCAATATACCATTATCTCTAAACCTGAATCATTCCCTCTGAACTGGCCTTGCTGCTTCTTCCCTTGCTCTTAAAGTCTACTAAGTAGCAACAAAAATCAAATGAACAAGCAAAAGAAAACTATGAAATCAGAAGTCATATCATGTCTCTTCCCTGCTCAAAATTCTTGAGTGCCATCGCATTTCATTAAAAACATAGATCAAAACCGTAATGTGGTCAGAAACCCAACATCAACTGCACATAAGAATCACCAAGGGGGCCGGCAACGCAGCTCAATAGGCTAATCACTAGCTTGGGGCACCGGATTCTGTCCCGGTTGCTCTCTTCCAGTCCAGCTCTCTGCTGTGGCCCGGGAGTGCAGTGGAGGATGGCCCAGGTCCTTGGGCCCTGCACCTGCATGGGAGACCAGGAGGAAGCACCTGGCTCCTGGCTTCAGATCAGCGCAGCGCGCCGGCCACAACGTGCCAGCCGTAGCGGCCACTTGTGGGGTGAACCAATGGAAAAAGGAAGACCTTTCTCTCTGTCTCTCTCTCTCTCACTGTCTAACTCTGCCTATTAAAAAAAAAAAAAAAAAAAAAAAAAAAAAACAAGGGATCTCATCAAAAACATCACTTGGCACCCAACTTGAGTGTTGGCTCTGCTTAGTGAATTACTTCCAACAGTAGAGTATGAGAAAGGGGTGAAAGGAAACTTTGCAGTGTAGACTTGGCAAATTCCATCCTGGCACAGTGATCAAGGTTAGTTAGCATCATCAGTGACAAGCCATATTGGTGCCCTTAATATGATTGCTGAGAATGGTATTTCAAGTCTGAAGTATTCTTCCCCTGAAGCCCATAATTCTATTGTAAATATAAGAAAAATATCAGAAAAACAAAATTGGGAGACACTCAAAAAAGTGCTTGGTTAGTATTCCTCTAGACCAGCCTCTCATGAAAAATAAGGACAGTAACAGACCAGAGGATACTCTGGCAACACATTGACTGAGTGTAATATCATATGCAAGATGTGATCCTAGAGTAAAATAGAATATCAGCTGAAGAGGTGTGAAATCCTAATAAAGTGCAGAGGTTAGTTAATACTGACGTTATGTAACAATGTTCATTTCTTGATTGTTATAAAGAAACATGCAGGATGTTTGTAACAGAGGACGGTTGGTGAGGATATATAAAAACTCTCTATAATGTATTTACAACTTTTTCATAAATCTAAATCTGTTCTAAAATTGAAAGTTCATTAGCTTCCCCACCCCCAAAAAATGTTGATTGGAAGAAACAAAACAACAGTTACCAGTTCTTGGCTCTGCTTTATGTAATTTGAATTTCAATATTTTGAGACAAGACTGAGAGCTGTCCTGTAATTTTGAATACTTACCAATTATTTTTAAAGTGCAGTTGAGACCATCATCCTATTTAAACATTCCCATGCCAACCTCCCTAATATCATCTTCTACTCTTCTCGCCCTCTCACGATGTAGAATGGCCATTCGGTCCTCCTTGCTATTCCCCAAATGTGCCAAGGGTATTTGAGTTGCACAATTTTTGCATTTATTATGTGCTCTCTCTAGAACACAACTTCAGTAAAATATTTAAATAGTTTCTCTTGCTTACTACAGATGTATGTAAAACTAAAAACAAACAAAAATAGACCTGTCATCTCATTATAGGGACTGAAAATAGCAAATACCTCTCTACTAGAACAAACTTACTCTTTGTTCACTTTACCCTATTTTATTTTTTCTTCATGCACATAACTAAGATTTACTGACATTAAAGTATGTTTATGTATGTCTGGTTGGTTTTTTGCTTCCAATAGAAACTAAACTCCATGAGTACTCTGTTCAGTGTGTAAACTCAGTGCTTAGAAGAGGGATAATCATCTAGTAGATGTTCGATAAGTACTTGTGGAATGCTTGAATGAAGGAATTAATGAATGAGAAAAACTCTTGATATTAATCTTAAAAAGGCAAAGATTAATGGGAACACAGGGTGCTTGAAAAAGGGTTTCAAGGAGCAACTTTTGCAGAGTGAGGAAGTTCTTGGAAGGTCTATCAGAAGACATGCTTCTGTAAAGAACGAAAGACTGCATCTCAAAACAGCATGAGGTTAGAATTTCAGGAAGGAAGTCTTCACAACAAAGGCATCAGAAGGTCTGGGAGCTGCATGGTACATCATGACTGGAGAATGGCCAAGTGTGAGCTGGGATATACAGCTCAAGATGAGGCTTAAATGGAAAGCTTTGAGGGGACTTAGGTCATATTGAAAAAGGTGGACCTTACGCTGAAGGCAGCGGTCACTGCGATCCTTTGTACATCAAAGGAGAAGTTACCTTAATAGGAAAAAATCCACCACCTTTTCTCTATTATAAAATGGTAAGCAATTCTTCATTAACTTACTTCAACTATAGCTTTTGCACTAAATTTTTTTGTTAAGAATTGCAGTACAAGTCCACATCATTTTTAGAGATGAGCAAGTTTCACTGACTGAAATGGAGAAAAGCTTTAGGTATTCCCTCTGTTAAGCTACATTTAAGATGAATCCCACAAAGGAGATGTTTGATAGTGCTGATATTTTTCAAATAAATATTTGCAAAGATAAAATCAACACTGGAAAAAGAAGACATCTGCCTTGGAGGCAGAAGCGAAATCATATTCCTCAATTTTAGTCTCCTCTCCATGGGCCCTGATGTGCTTTATGTAATTTTCAGAGTTTAACCTTGATACCCATGAAAGCTATAAGCGCTCAGGAAATTTTCAAATTCACAGGTACAAAGAAATTTTTGACAACATTCAGAAAATGATCCAATCACACATCCATCAGTGGTGACTACACATAACTTGATTACAACTACAATCTCCTTTCTGGTTTCATGGTCAAGTTTGATAGCTAAACAAAAAGCTTCTTTATTATACTATAACTATATGCCAATTATTACAAACATGCCCAAGAAAGAAGACAACATGTCTTGATATGTGGATGCTGAGCAGTCTGTTGGACTCATATATTGCTCACTAGTTAATTAAAATCCTGATTTTGCAGCATATTCATTGCATATTTAGGCCTCAGGATAATTACACTGTATAGAACTATGACTATTAAATCCCATGAATGCTGAGTTTCTAGTGTGTTGCTGTACAGTCCTTATTTACTCTTCAAGGGTAAACTGGGCCTGTCCCTAAACCTCATCTGTACACAAATGAAGAAGAGTTCCTTTGTCTCACCTCTCAGAGTTACAACACAAGATGCAGGATGTGACTGAAACAGCCCTAGAAGACCACAGTTATCCTCATGATTTCATTTCCATTTAGAATGCTTTGAGAATTGACCTTGTTGTCATAGATATATATGTGTGTATATACAATGTTATATCCAATATTTGTGAGTGAACATCTACTGTCTATTTAAATCCACGAGCCTGAAAGGAAATCAGATCCAGAGCGAGGTCTGTTTAGCATGTTTATAATCAGAAGATATTTCTTTTCCTCCTGGAATATCTAGAGCCTATATGCATTTATGGGTGATTTCATAAGCTCAGGTTTCATACGCAATAAGGAAAAATAGGGCTTCTACAAGGTATCTCCTCTGAGGGATTACTACACAAAGTATCCTACTCGCCTCCTGAATTTTCTCTTCTTTACATGTAAAGACTCAGAAGATTTAACTGAAACATTTACCCCAAACAGTAATTAACTTCCTAATATTTAGAATCCCTTAGCTGTTTGAACTTCTGATAATGAGTTGAGGGCTTAGAGCCAGAATTTATGCTTTTAGTTCCAGTCATTCAACTCAAGAGTAAATACTGATTATCTCAAGAATAGGAGTAGTACTAGCTCCCATCCACTTTCTTAAAAGCAATTTCAATCATTATGGAATTCCAAAGCTGAGGGTAAAGGGAACTGTTTCAAGGAGGCTGCAATTTAGAAAATTTCTATAGGTAATTACTTTCTTAATTGATTATTCTCTGATAATACTTCTAATGGCCACTACATTGTCTGTTTTCAAAATCCAGTTTTGAATTTTATGCTTAGGAAAGTACATACTATCATTTCTATGCATCAAGGGTCCCAATTGCTTTTATAAGTAAAGAAATTCTTTTTACTCCCCTAAAGCTTTGACATTCCAGTGAAGAAATGAGGTTGCTGTCAATAAAATCTGTGAGTGGGCAAAGGTGGTGTTGGGTTGTGTTTGAGCATGATAGTGGCTGCCACTCTGTGTTTGACCAGAAAATTGTCATTGTCTAGTTGGGGACAATTTATCCTTTCTTAATATAAAGTTTTATTTTATTTATTTGAAAGACAGAGTTACAGAGAGAGGTAAACACAAAGAGAGAGAGAGAGGGTGCTCTTCCATCCACAGCTTCACTCCCCAATGGCCGCAACGGTCAGGCCTGGGCTGATCTGATGCCAGGAACCAGGAACTTCCTCTGGATCTCCCACATGGGCACAGGGGCCCACGAACCTGGGACATCTTCTGCTGCTTTCCTAGGCACATTAACAGGGAGCTGGATCGGAAGTGGAGCAACTGGGACTTGAACTGGTACCCACATGGAATGCTGGCGCTTTAACCCACTTCACTACAGTGCTGGTCCCCCATTTGTTCTTAATGTGAAATGTTACTGGGGTACTTTATAAAGTTCTTAGAGATTGTATGAATTTCAAAAAATTTTTCACCAAAATAAACTTATTTTAATAGCATTTCCATGAGCTTTCAAAGTCCACTCACATATTTTTATTAACTTTATCATTAATAAAGTTCTCTCTATCCCCTTCAACACTTTATCCCCGTCCACCTGTCTCTCACTACATAGGAAACTAACAGAACCATAGGACTAAGATGCCAAGCTTTATCTCATTACTCATACCTCATTTTTAGTTTCCCTGCCAAATGATATTTAAGCTTCCCTTTCAGTGATGGAAGAAATATTGCTCCCTACAGCAAACCACTTTATCTTAAAACTGGATTTCTCAAAAAATCTCATCTCTAGGTTGACTCAAAGATTCCTTTCTTTTCCCTAGTTGTCCTGGTCATTTCATAAACAGAATGGTCATCATCATTGTTTCTATTGTGTTCATCAATACTAGACATTTAAAACTTGCTATGTGAATGATATTGAATTAAGCATCTCATCCAAGCCTTCTCAAACCAAGGGAAGGCAGATGTTGTATCTCTGCTGATGGATGCCAAATTGTGAGGCTTTGAGGGATTATGTAATCTGACTAACGTCATATTAAGGGTGGTAAAACTAGGGCTTGAACATAGGGCAGGCTAATGTGGATCATGTTGACTTCAATACTCTGTTCCCAGAAAAAACAGTGCATTGTAACCTCTAAATCTACCTACTAGACTACTCTGGTATTTGTATTTAATTTGACAGTCAGTGACCTTGTTCAATGATTGTGGAACTAAACCTTTCAATGACATGTGGCACTACTGACTACTTCTCAACCTCCAAAAACCACTTATGCATCAGTTACTAACAAAATAATATTTACAGTAAGAACCCTCAACTTTATACTATAGGCATAGTTTCAGCATAATGTTCCTTATAGGTGGCCCAAATTCTAAACTTCCAAACATAATCTGTGTTCATTCTCTTCTGATAAGCACATCTAGACACTACTATGTCCTTTGATCTCTCAGTGCTCCCATGCTCAGTATCATACCCAATTAGCTGTAAAGACTTCACCTAGATTACCTTAGCTATGAAAACTGCTCAGTAAATGCTTATTGGATTCATAGAGCTGGTGATTTTAAGGAATAATATATAATTCATTCCTCATACAAAACTTGTTCATTCATACCAATCTAAAAATAGATTCTTTTTATATGTTTCTACATATAGATCTTTCACATTTAAATGTTTAATGATGTTAAAATATTTGGGGTAAAAACAGCATTTTTTATTATTTCAATGAGCTTTTGAAGACTTTCTTCACTTTTTTTAAAATTTTTTTTAACTTTTATTTAATGAATATAAATTTCCAAAGTACAGCTTATGGATTACAATGGCTTCCCCCACCCCCATAACTTCCCTCCCACCCGCAACCCTCCCCTTTCCCTTCCCCTTCCCCCTTCCATTCACATCAAGATTCATTTTCAATTCTCTTTATATACATAAGATCAATTTAGCCTATATTAAGTAAAGATTTCAACAGTTTGCTCCCACACAGAAACATAGTGAAAAATACTGTTTGAGTACTAGTTATAGCATTAAATCACAACTTTCTTCACTTTTGTTTCCCATTGTTCTTATAGTTATTTCTGCATTTGAAGCAGTTTAAATAAACAGGTATTTAAATTTTGTTTTCAAGCCGGCGCTGCGGCTCACTAGGCTAATCCTCTGCCTTGTGGCGCCAGTACACTGGGTTCTAGTCCCGGTCAGGGCGCCGGATTCTGTCCCGGTTGCCCCTCTTCCAGGCCAGCTCTCTGCTGTGGCCAGGGAGTGCAGTGGAGGATGGCCCAAGTGCTTGGGCCCTGCACCCCATGGGAGACCAGGAGAAGCACCTGGCTCCTGCCATCGGATCAGTACGGTGCGTTGGCCGTGGCAGCCATTGGAGGGTGAACCAATGGCAAAGGAAGACCTTTCTCTCTGTCTCTCTCTCTCACTGTCCACTCTGCCTGTCAAAAATAAATAAATAAATAAATAAATAAAACTTTAAATTTTGTTTTCAGAGTGGGCATTGAGTCTAGCAATTAAGAAGCCAGTTAACATGCCTATGTTTGATATCTGGATCTTGGGCCCGACTCCAGCTTCTGGCTAATGCAGACCCTGGAGGCAGAAGTGATGACTCAATTAGTTGGATTCCTGCCATGCATTTTGAAGATCTGTTAGGTTCCTAGCTCCTATCTCTCGCCTCTGCCCATTTGAAGAGTGAGCCAGCAAATGAGAGCTTTTTCTCTCTGTCTGATTCTGCTGATCAAATTAAAAAAAATTCCAAATGAGAGCTATATCTCTGTGTCTCTCTTCCTGGCTCTTAAATAAATAGCTTTTAAAAGTAATTTTTTTCAATATGTTTCAATATAGAGGTAGAATAAATTACACCATTAATAGTAGCAATAGGTAGCAAGCATATAACTTAGCATTTGATATCTGCAACCCCCATTGCAGTACCTGAATTCAAATCCTGGCTCCACTTCTAGACTGCAGCTTGTTTCCAATGCAGATCCTTGCAGGCAGAAGCGATGCACAAGTATTAGATCTCCGTCATTTTGTGGAAGACCTGGATTTTGTTCCCTGCTCCTGGCTCTAGTCTGAGCCCAGCACTGGTCTTTTGGGAATGAACCAGTGAATAAGAGTTCTCCCTCTTTCTCTGTCTCCCTCTTAAATAAATTTTAAAAACCACTTTTAAATTTGTACTTATGAAATGCATGAAGTTTATATTCCTTAAATAAAAGGTTTCTCTGGGGGGGAAAAAAGAGTAAAGTTAAAGTCTTATTCACATGTATGTCACTCGGAGTTACATTAAATATCATGTGAAGGTTAAAGAGTAAAAAAAAAAAAAAGAATCCCAGGATGAAATAGACTGAAGTATTCTGCTAAAATAAGTCCTTGAAATTTAATTGGTTTATTTATTATTTAATAAAAGTTAAGATGATCCAGAGGCAGATTGTGGCACAGCTGATCAAGCCTCCCCTTGGGATACCCACATTGCATATCAGATTACCTGAGATCAAATCCCACCTTCACTTCTGACTCAATGTCCTGCAAATGAGCACCCTTTGAAGCAACAGAGGATGGCTCAAATGTTTGGGCCACTGCCATGCATGTGGGAAATCCAGATGGACTAACAGAATCCTGATTCAGCCCTGGTTGTTGTGGGCATTAGAGAATGAACTAGAGTGAAATATTCTCTCTTTTCCTCTCTCTTTCTTCCTCTCTATTCCCCCTCCTTACCTCCCTTCTTTCCTCCTTCTCTCCCTTCCTATACCTAATTCTTCCTAGAAAATAACAATAGATAAATAAACTTTAAAAATTAATACAAAGTATGAAATAATTTGAAACAAACATGTTCCAAGCAAACAAGGCAAAGAAGGTAGCCTCTGTTCTCAGCAGTTTCAACCCTAGTTACATTTATTGTCGGCTGTTTATTCATTCATCCATTGCATGGAGAGTTCTTGAGGCTCCAAGTCTTAGACTAGGAACTTGAGTCAGGCTTTTGAATACCGCACAAGATCATTAGAAAAACTGACATGCATCCTGCCTGTATTTATCTTATACATGATGAAAGCACACAAGTACAAAATGTACGTGAAAAAGTTACAAAATGAGCTTATGTCTCTCAGAGATCACATAATAGTGAGAATTTAACCAATAAACCCAGGGATCTGGGGAAGTGGGGGGGAGTGAAGACTACACTTCAAGGAGGAGCAGGAGGAAGTAGAAATAGGAGGAAGCTCAGAAGAGCCAGGTATCACAGGAGCCTGAGGAAACCGTTGATCATGAATAGGAGAGGAGCCAATAGGCTGAGAGGACAAAAAAGGTGAGGATGGAAAAAAGTTCATTGAATTTAATAACCTGGTGACCTTAACAGAACAGAGCCAGGTAGTCTTGAAACAGAAGTCCAACCACATAGTCTCAAGAATGAGTAGAGGAAAGGAACCAGAGTCAGGGCATATAACCCATTCATTCAAGAAGTCCGACTCTAGCAGAGAAGAAATGGAGGCAGAGTGATCTGGAGAAACTTGTGGGGAGGGGAGTGGTTGTTTTGTTTTTTGTTCTTGTAATCAGAAGAGGTTTGAAATTGTTTCAAAGTCAAGTTGGAACACCGGAATATACACCAGAGAGAAGGCATTATGCATTCAAGAAAATGGGAAAAGATGGCCCTGCTTGTGTTGTAAGTGGACACAGGAGAAAAGGCTGGAGTAGCAGAAGATAGAGCTATATTTTTAGTTCATGGGTATAAAATATTCCTATCTGTTGGTTCCTATTTTCTGTGTATAGCATGAGATAGAGGCCAGCACTGTGGCATAGTGGGTAAAGCCTCCACCTGCAGTGCCGGCATCCCATATGGACATGGGTTCGAATCCCAGCTGCTCAACTTCCCATCCAGGTCTCTGCTATGACCTGGAAAACAGTAGAAGATGGCCCAGGTCCTTGGGCCCCTACACCCACGTGGGAGACCCAGAATAAGCTCCTGGCTCCTGGCTTCGGATCAGTGCAGCTCCAGCCTTTGCAGCCATCTAGGGAGTGAACCAGTGGATGGAAGATCTCTCTCTCTCTCTCTCTCTCTCTCTCTCTCTCTCTCTCTCTTCTGGCTCTCTGTAACTCTGTCCTACAAATAAATAAATAAATCTTTTTTAAAAAAAAAGCATAAGATAGTGTCACCAGTTAAGATAAGGGATATTTGGAGTTATTGGTGAGGGTCAGAATTTGAAGATAATGGAGAAGACTTAAATGATGGCTGGGATGGGTACAAGAGCCTTGGTAAAGTAAAAGCAGCAGGTTTGCGACTCCCCCTGATAGACAAGGCACACTCTCTTCGGCTTATGACAATCCTTGGCATGCTTCAACATCCACTTCACTCATTTCATTATCTAACCAGTAACTGCACCCAGTACGCACTCTTAAAATTTTTTCTTTTATCTACTTTCATTTATTTGAAAGGCAAAGAGATCAATACAATGAGGCAGAGAGAGATCTTTCATTTGCTGGTTCACTCCCCAAATGTCCATAACAACCAGGGCTGGACCAGGTGAAAGCCAGGAGCCCAGAATTCAATCCAAGTCTCTCATGCTTATGGTAAGAATCCAGCTACTTGAATGATTACCTACGGCATCCCAGGGTGCATATAGGCGGGATGCTGGAATTGGGAACAGAGCACTCCAGTGTCAGATGTAGGCGTCCAAAGCAGCAACTTAAACTGTTTTCCAAATGCTTGCTCTGGCATTGAATTTTATAATTCTCAATCTAAAAATCTGTAACTTTTAATGATTTCTTTTCAGTTTCAATATCTCTCTTGTACTCCAGAAATCAGTAACTGACTATTGACTAGATAGTGTTTAGGTGATTGAAACCCAAGAAATTCAGAGATAAATGATTATCTCCCAAACTTGCATCTCCAGCCATTTGTATCCTGGCTGTACTACTAACCCCCACCTTGTGTGGCAAGCTGTATTCTGGAGTGTACTTCTGAGTACACTCTTTCCTATTCCCCTGCATTCTTTGTCCCCACTGCTATGACTTCAGTTTATCATATCTTACTTGAACTATGAAAATAACCTTCAATACATTACTTCCCATTTCTCCTCTCTTCTAATACTTCCCCTTTACAGCCACAAGATCAATCTTCCCAAACATAATGTCCTTTCTGGCACATTTACTTGAATTATTGCAAGATTCTCATAATTTTTTCAATGTGCTGGCACATTTCTCTTGTGTGTCCTGCAAATTGCTGCTACCTCGACCTGGAATGCCTTCTGCCTCTGTCTTCCTGGTGAATCCCCATTCATCCTTCAAGACACAGTTCAATCCAGGAAATCCCACTGCTATAAAGGTGACACAGGCAGAGCCAAGTGGTACACCCTTTAGTATAGAGTCTGGAAGTGTTGGACTGCATGCAGCACCTCTCCTGTGACCTAGACCATGAGTCTGAGGTTAGAAATGGCACCTTTGCAATCAATTGTCCTCAACACTTAGTTCTTGAGCATAACTGGCATTCAAGAAGAATTTTAATAAATAGATGCCTAAATTCACAGAAACAATGACATGGCAGTGAGAAAAGTTTTCCTATCTTCAAAAGAAAGAAACGTTTTTATCTATTGCAAGATTTTAATATCCTGAATCACTCTACCAGAATTAATAAGACACAACCAAGAAAATGCAACATGTTATAAAATCATCTGTGGAGTGTGTGTCTGTGTAAAGTTTTTCAATACATGAGGAAAGTGCTTTTTCAAATTAGAAGGAAAAGAGTAGATTACTTGATAAATGATGCTGGCTTTTTTGACTACATTTTTAAAACAGCAAGTTAGAATTTTAGTTATACTGATGGAGATTGTGGATTCAAAATGCTTCCATAGCTTTGGCAGCTCATGCCATGTGATCACTGACGTCATGCATAAGAGTGCTAATTGTTAAATTGACAACAGGAGTCACTGTGCACTTACTTCCTATGCAGGACCTCAGTCCTCAATGAGTTGTATCATGAGAGTTAACTCTAAAACCAGTTCTCAAACAGTAGTGTGTGTGTGTGTGTGTGTGTGAATTGTGGAAATATTAGTATAGAGTTGGTTTTCTGTATACAAAGCTAATTGAAAATGAATCTTAATGGAGAATGAGACTGGGAATGGGAGAGGGAGGAGGAGGTGGGATGGGAGTGTGGGTTGGAGGGTGGGTATGGCGAGAAGAATCACTATATTCTTAAAGTTGTACTTATGAAATTTGTACTCATTAAATAAAAGATTTCTTTGGGAAAAAAAGAATCCTATATCAAATTATGTAACAAAAGAAATTTCAAATAAAATTAAAAGTTTACTGTGTCCGCCTTGCGGCGCCGGCACACCGGGTTCTAGTCCTGGTTGGGGCGCCGGATTCTGTCCCGGTTGCCCCTCTTCCAGGCCAGCTCTCTGCTGTGGCCAGGGAGTGCAGTGGAGGATGGCCCAGGTGCTTGGGCCCTGCACCCCATGGAAGACCAGGATAAGTACCTGGCTCCTGCCATCAGATCAGCGTGGTGCGCCGGCCGCAGCGGCCACTGGAGGGTGAACCAACGGCAAAGGAAGACCTTTCTCTCTGTCTCTCTCTCTCACTGTCCACTCTGCCTGTCAAAAAAAAAAAAAAAAGTTTACTGTAACAAAGGAAAATAAACAAAGCATTTAGGATAGAAGTTATATAAAATTGGGGAAAGAATACCCATGTTAAACATCACACCCAAGGCAGAAAACAGGAAGGGAAAAGTGAATGATTCAATCATGTAAAATTATGTAGAATTCCTCTATTTTTTTAAAGATTTATTTATTAATTTGAAAGAGTAACACAGACAGAGAAGAGGTAGAGAGAGAGAGAGAGAAAGAGAGAGAGGGAGAGAGGTCTTCCATCAGTTGGTTCACTCCCTAGTTGGCTGCAATGGCTGGAACTACGCCAATCTGAAGCCAGAAGCCAGGAGCTTCTTCCAGATCTCCCACGTGGGTGCAGGTGCCCAAGGACTTGGGCCTCTTCTGCTGTTTTCCCAGGCCATAGCAGAGAGCTGGATCAGAAGTGGAGCAGTCGGGTTTCGAACCCAGCGTCCATATGAGATGCTGGCACTTCAGGCCAGGGTATTAACCCTCTGAGCCACAGCACTGGCCCCATTCCTCTATTTTTTTTTTTTTTAAAGAAAAAATCTTTAAAGCAATTAAAATCAAACAGAAGAATATTCTTGAAACCTGTATAATAGGAGAGTTTTTAATATTCATAATATATAAAATAGGCAATTAGGCCGGCACCGCGGCTCACTAGGCTAATCCTCCACCTTGCGGCGCTGGCACACCAGGTTCTAGTCCTGGTCGGGACGCGGATTCTTTCTCGGTTGCCACCCTTCCAGACCAGCTCTCTGCTGTGGCCCGGGAGTGCAGTGGAGGATGGCCCAAATACTTGGGCCCTGCACCCCATGGGAGACCAGGAGAAGCACCTGGCTCCTGCCTTCGGATCAGCGCGGTGTGCCAGCCGCAGCGCGCCGGCCGTGGCAGCCATTGGAGGTGAACCAAAGGCAAAAGGAAGACCTTTCTCTCCTCTCTCTCTCTCACTATCCACTCTGCCTGTCAAAAAAAAAAAAAAAAAAAAAAAAGGCAATTACATCAATAGAAAAAGTTAAAACATTTGTAGGAACCTGAAGTCTCTCCTCATTAAAATACATTAGGTTAGGGGCCCGTGTTGTGGCTTAGTGGGTAAATCCATTGCTTGCAGTACCAGTATCCCAAACCAGTGCTGGTTTGAATCCAGGCTGCTCAACTTCCGATCCAGCTCTCTGCAATGACCTGGGAAAATAGTGGAAGGTGGACCAAGTCCTTGGGCCCCTGCACCCATGTGGGAGAATCAGAAGAAGCTCCTGGCTCCTGGCTTTGGATCAGCCAGCTCTGACCATTGCAGCCATTTGGTGAGTGAACTAGTGAATAGAAGACTGTCTCTCTCTCTCTCTCTCTCTCTCTCTCTGCCTCTGCCTCTCTATAACTCTTCCTTTCAAATAAATAAAAATCTTTAAAAATAAATAAATAAAAAACAAAACACATTAGCTTAAATAAAAGACTCCTCAGAAGTTTTTTTTTGGTACTATGAATTTTTTATTATTTTCTTTACTAATATTTTAGCCAGAAATCTTCTTTTTATAGATAGGTAAAATGTTAAAGAAAGTACAGCTACATCATTGCTTTGGGTTTTATTCTTTTATTTCTATGTTTTATTCAGCTTTATCTAAGGCAAAGTGACTACTGGGTACATTTTAGAAAGACTATAAAACTAAAATATGTAATCATTCTCTCCCCTTTCATCTAGGTACACTGATCACAGGAAATGAGAAGAAAACAAATGATTTTTTATTTTTCCACTCCCAGCTCACATTTATTCAATCCACAGACATTTGATAAAGATTAACAATATAAGAAACTTTTTGAAAATCTTTTCTCTCCGTGAAGTCTTATTAGATCTTCTGCTCTCCTTGGAGACAGGATTATGTTCTTTTTTTAAAATTTTATGTAAGGTATACAAATTTTATGCATTTCATATATACAGATTTAGGAACATAGTAATACTTCCCACCCTACCCTCCCTCCAGCTGGTACTCTCACCTTCTTCCTCCTCCCTCTCCTACCCCCACTGTTAATTTTTACAAAGATCTATTTTCAGTTTACTTTACACTCATAAGATTAACCCTACACTAAGTAAAAGAGTTCAACATATAGTGTGAAGAAAAAACACTGTTCCTCAACAATAGAAACAAGGGCTATAAATGATCATCAAATCTCAAATGTAAATTTCACTCCAATGCATTACATTTTAGGTTAGTCTTTTTGGGGCTGGCTTATTTCACTAAGTATAAGGAAAACTATGTTTACAAGAAGTCATGATAAAAAGAGGGTAAGAGTAAACAGGATAAATAGGCTAAGGAGCATCTAATCAAGATAAGAGAACCACAGAGTGATAAGAGGCCAACTGAAAATCTAAAGGAACTACATTTCTCACTGTTGCATAACCCTTCAGGCTAAAACCAGGGCACTGCGGAGAGCACAGGCTTTGGATTAAACTTTTTTTTTTTTTTTTTTTTGCTTCACACAATCTGCATCTCTCCTAACAGAGGTGTTAATATATGAAAGCAATTGGAAAGTCTCAAGCTTTAGGATTCTTAGGTTTGTTGTTTTTCTCTGCATACTCTTTAAAAAAATTTTTGCCTTTATTTTTAAACTTTTACAATTTTATTTAAGGTATACAAATTTCATGTATTTCATATATACAGATTTACGATCATAGTAATACTACCCTCCCTCCCATCCACGCTCCTAACACTTCTTCCTCCTTCCTTTCCTATCCCCACTCTTAATTTTTACAAAGATCTATTTTCAGTTTACTTTATATTCATAAGATTAACCCTACACTAAAATAAAATAAAATTAATTTATTTAATAATTTCTCCATACTCTTTTAAAAAGAGATTCTTCACTAGTGTCACAGGAGCAAGAGAGTAATGAGAACCCAAAACTAGCTAGAAAAATAAACTATAAATCCTAGGTTGTGATTTCCAAATTAAACTTATTGTTCAGATTAGTATACTCAGAATCCTTTTTTAACATCTTAGAATTCTTTCAAGTGCACTGTATATAACTCACCATGGGTTTTTGTCTTTGTAACTATAATGTGATATACACAATACTAGCCTCAGAGTTGCAGACAAAGATTTATTAAAAAGAAATGCCTGTTGGTTAGTATACCAGTTAAGATGTGTGTATTCCATGTCACAATGCTTGGATTTGAATCCCAGTGTGACCCCTAATTCTAGCTTCCTGCCAGTGCACACCCTGGGAAGCAGCTGGTGATACGTCAAGCAGTTGAGTCCCTGCTGCCCACATAGGAGTTATGGACTGAACTTCTGACTCTTGGCTTCAGCCTGATCAAGCCCCAGCCATTGCAATTTTTTGGGTGTGAAACGGCTCTTTTTGTCTGTCTCTCTGTCCTTTAAATAAAAATGAACAAATAAATAACTTTGCAAAAAAGGAAATGTTAATGTGAGAGGATGAACAAATTAGATTTTTGCTGTAGTTTTGACTCTGTTGTAGCCTCCGGATATACGATTATATTTATTTGTAAAATATTCGAATCAATGATCTCTCATGAACTGTCATGTTTTTGTGTTTAGATTTAAATTTCTACATGTTAAACTTCAAATAATACTGAAGTTCATCTTATTTTTTCAATTTGCTCATTGCAAAAGAATAATGAGGGCCACATTTTACCTAATAATTATGATATCCTCATCCATTACCAAGGTTTGAATACTACCTCCACTCTCAATTTCAGTTTATGGCTAATGCAGAGCCTAAGAAAAGGGAGATGATGACTCAAGTAGATGAGTTCGGGTAACCCACATGGGAGGCCAGGGTTGAGTTCACAGTTACTGTCTTCTGACAGGTTCATCCCTGACTGTCATAGATGCTTAGAAAATGAAACAACAAATGCAAATTCTCTCTCTCTTTCTCTCTCTCTCTCTCTCTCTCTCTCTTTCCCATAAAGCCAAAGCATTTTACTGTGCAGAGGAGATTATACTTTCAAAGTGGAAAATCCCAGATGTAGGAAAGTCAACAAATTAGAACACTGACATAGAAGAAGAGATACAGATGTCAATGAAATACATTCAAAAAACTCTAAAAGTTTGATTAGACTACAAAGCAGAGTGTGTTCAGTCCATTTAGTCTGAGGAAAATATTTTAGTGCTTTACACCTCAATAGAATCTGAGGTCATTACCAAGGATAAAGCCTTATGATGACCTTGAGTCATCCTCCAAGAGGGAGAAGGGATGATTACATTTAGCATCCTCTACTGGCAAAACAGTGTAGCATGTCAGATATTTCAAAAAATAGTACTCATGGGAAAGGAGTATGCTTCAGTTATCTGGAAAATTCATCTGTGTGAATTAATTTTCTGGAAGTGCTGGATAAATGGAGCATGATTGCATGTAATTGTTGAAAAGCTCCTGATTTGGCAAAACCCTTCAAGTTATCCATCAAGAATAAATGGCTCATAAGTAGTTACCCAATCTCACATCTTCTCTGAGTTTTATGACTGTTACTATTTTAATTTTAGGCTTGGAAGACTCAGTTCTTGAATAAATTCCTAATGGCATCTCCTTAAAAATATTTTTTTGGGTTGAAAGAATAACCGCTGAGATTGACTTTGCCCAGGGTTGGAAGACTTATCAGCATGTGCCATTTTCTCATCAGATGCGGCAGTAACACCACTTTGGGAAAGCATTACCTGGTAATTATGAATACTTTCCAGCAGCTCAGAGTGGATATTTTTTTCAAATAACTATTACAGCTTTTGTACAGTTTTACCTTTGATCACCGTGTTAACTCCCCCAGAGGTTAAGGAAGCATAAATTTTATATCCTTGTGAAGAACCATTGTGCCTTCTCTGTAGCTCTACAACACAGCAAAGTTGTTTCAAGTCAGGGGAGAGATGGGTCCAGGAGGAGCTGAATCCAGACTCCCACTTCTAAGCATCATAGTTATTTTGTTATTTGGTTATTCTTTCTCGTTCTATTTTTTGACTGTTTCTGGGACTTAACCTGCGACTATGAGGCAGGATGAACCAATGGGTTCACTTTAAATTCGTTGCTCAATCTCACCTTCCTCTTCACTTCCTTGGGCCTTGGAGCTAAATCCAACCACATTATTGATCCATTCTGCTGAATTGGATAACTGTTTCTTTCTTTTAAAATGAGATGAGATATAACGTCTGATAAGTGCACTATGGTCATGAAACACCTTTCAATGATTTTTTTTGATAGTTGAATCAGAATTATGTAAGAAGTCACTAGTCTCTAATTCCTACTTAAGTTTATTACTTTAGTAACAACTAGTCTGAGATTATTTCAACTGACATTTCCTTTACTAATTATATCAGATTTTTTTTTTTTTTTACTGCTGGCAGCCATGTTATTTTTAGTGGATTTCCATATAGCAGCTTTCAAATTCTTCAACGAAAATGAATCTTCCTTCAATATCTCTCTTATTGTGACACATCCCAGCAATTTTTAACTGAAACTTATTTTTTCTAGCTTCAACCTGGTTCACATTCTCATTACTCATTAAATAGCAAAGTTTACTTCAATCAACATAGAATTTTCTAAGAAAAATTTTATTTATTGACTGTATTTATTTGAAATGCAAATAAACACAAAGAGATCTTGCATACATGGGTATACTCCCCCAAATGCCCATAACAGCCAGGACTGGGGCAGGCTGAAACCAGGAACCAAGAATTCAATCTGGGTCTCTCATGTGAGTAGCCAGGACCTAATCATTTGAGGCATTGCTCACTGTTCCATAATGAGTATTATTAGGAAGCTGGAATGGAGAATAAGGCCAGGACTCAAACCCAGACACTTACATGTGGGATTTGGGAGTGGCAGCTTAACCATACACCAAATGCTTGCCCCTAACATATAATTTTTTATCAGCTTATTTCATATAACCAAATAAGTTAGTTTGGTTATCTGTTTGAAAGTTCTTTGTGTTTCTATTTAAGAACTTCCCGAGTTTTATCTAAATATGTAGTTTGCTGTTCTAGCTAGCTCTAATCTGTTTTGTGCATTCTTGATTCCTTCTATCCTTTGGGTAGAATTTAGAACCAGGATTTTTGTTGAAAAGCATTTGTTTTCTGATTCTTATACCTACTTTCAATCTCTTGCAAAGTTCTCCCCATGTCTTCCAAACATTCACTTAATAATTTTGCATTAATTTCTGCCAAATACCTGTGAATCTATGGTGCCCTGGGAACTGTCCTGGGAAGTGGACATACATTAGCTAAAATGACAACATAGACTCAGCATCAACTTTGTGTTTCAATAAAGGGAAAAGACCAAAAGAAAATACACAGGCATAAAAAATAATTAGAAAGTATGACACATGTTACAAATAAGAAAGAAGTGAGGGAAAATATGGTGGAAGAACCGTACAGATGATCAGAGATGTCTGTTTCCTGTACGAGTAGAATCTAGTTATGGAAGAGCAATGTAGACAGAGGGAACCCCCCTGGCAAAGGGCCCAAGGATAGAGCAGTTGATATACACAAGGCATGGATTTAAGTTCTGCAAACTTGGTGGGTTGGGAGTGTAAGAATTTGGGACTCAATCGTATACCCCCAAATAGTTAGGAGTATGATTAGTCTGCAGCAACTCCATGTCCGGATGCTGAAACACAAATTCCCTCAACCACCTCTGAGACAAGGGAGTCACCAGACACAGAAAGAAAAGAGCTTGAACAACTTCCAAGAAAATACATTTTAATCTTTCAGGTATTCAAGAGTAAGAAGAAAAAATAAGTACCTCAAAAAAATTAGTCTGTCTCATGGGATGCTTGTGGTAAAGCAAGACTCCTTATGAAAAATAGTAGAATTATATGTTTTCAGAATTGGAAAGTAACAACAGCCACGAAAACAGCATGCTAGTAAGAGCTATGCTAGAGGAAGCAATGGGAAGCAACCTGCCACCCAAGAAAAGAAAGACTGAAAGATAGACAGCAAAATTCACCTGCAAGTTCAGGGGGTAATGTGGGACAGAAGCTGAAGGAGCGAGTGGTTTTATACGCTCTAGCAGCAGGTGATTATAAGTTTATAGGAGGTTGAGAGAGACAGAAGCAGCTGAGTTTATGTCAGTTCAGAAAACCTGTCCATTAGACTTCACCCCAGAATGAAACTGTACATAGAAAAAGCTGTTGAGAATGGAATAAAATTGGAAAAAGATTAAGAACAATAGAGCGAATGGAACGAAGATCCTGATAAAAGTGGGCAGAAGAGAAATCCAGAGAGAGAAAACAAAAATCTTGCATGTGTAAATAATTAAGTCCTCTTCTCCAGAAAGAAATTACTTTTGCCTTTGTTTTATTGCTGATGTAACGAGCAATGCAGAAGTCTGCCAGAAACTTACCTTACAGATGGAGGGTTTTGAAGAATGACACAGGTAGTGTTAATCCTATCCCCTGAAGCACATGCCTACAACCAGTTTTAAGTTTATAATGACCACCTCCTTCATAATGGCGGTGGGTTAATTTTCCCTAACAGGCTCTCCATGGAGGTTGTAATTTGGAGTTTTCTGCTTTACTGAAGTATTTCTGACCTTACCACCATACTTCTAGGGTTTGAAACTTTCATTCCAGACTCTAACAGGTTTGGCCAGTTCAGATTCAAGCCCAGAGACATCAGGAATTGACAGATGCTCTGAGATAAAAACTACTTCAAGATCTGGGCTATGCATATCAGGAATTGACAAGATCTGGGCTATGCATGTGCAATCACCCTTAATTCTTTGTCTGGACTTTGAGTGTTGTTTGAATTCAGACTACTTATTTAAAGTTCATGCTATTTTATTTAGCATTTTAGATTTCTATATCAGAAATAATTTGTCCAGATACTGAGTCTGGCAAATTGCTTAAAATACAAAATGTACTTATCTATTTGCTGTTGCACAGCCAATCTCATGGCTTTAAATAGGTATCTGAAATCAACATCTTAGGCAAGATCTCTCTGACCTCTAGACTCTCATCTAATTACTTCAACCAGCTCTCATACACTATTAATATCTCAGTTAATGGCAACTCCAAACTTCCATTGCTCGGGCTAAGCATACTGTAATAATTCTTCCTTCTTTTCTTTCTCTCCCAACCTTCAGCTCAGCTTCAGAAACAGTTTTGGCTCTGCCTTCAAACATGTCTAGAATTATATCATTTGTTACCTTCTCAACAGTCACTATCACGATCCAAGTTAGCATCAAATATCGTCTGGTTTATTGCAATAACTGGTGTCCTGTGTCTAAATTTTCCTGCCTCGTCTTGTCTCAATATAGCCAGCATGGCACTGTTGAAACACTAAGTAAGGTCATGTCATACCTAGGCCCAGAAACAGCATTGTGGCTTATTTCATGTACATACAGGATCCTGTAAGACTGTATCTGACACCTGTCTGACCGCATCAACTCCAATGGTACTCCTAATTCAGTATAGCTGAAGCATGCAGGCCTTCCTATTCTTCATTTCCAATTTGGCCTGGCTCTTTCCTTTATCTTTAATGATCTTCCTTTAGATATTCATGAGGCTGTTTTTCTTAGCTCTCTAACTGTTAGACTGTCATTTTCTCTATGAACCCCATACTGTCCACCCACTTTGAATGAATATCCTACCCCAGCAGTTCAACTCTACTTACCAGGCCCAGCTTTATATATTTTTAAAAGATTTATTTATTTATTTGAAAGTCAGAGTTATGCAAAGAGAGGAGAGTCAGAGAGACAGAGAGGTCTTCCGCCCGATGGTTCACTCCCCAGATGGCCACAACAGCCAGAGCTGCGCCAATCCAAATCCAGGAGCCAGGAGCTTCTTCCGTGTCTCCCATAGGCGAGCAGGGGAGGGTGGCCCAAGTCTTTGGGCCCCTGCACCCATGTGGGAGACCCGGAAGAAACTCCTGGCTCCTGGCTTCAGATTGGCACAGTTCCGGCCATTGAGGCCATCTGAGGAGTAAACCAGCAGATGGAAGACCTCTCTCTGTGTCTCTACCTCTCTCTGTAACTTTGTCTTTCAACTAAATAAAATAAATCTTTAAAAAAAAAGTGATAAATGAATAAATTATTTATGTGTAAATTTAAATAGCATTATTAAAAACCTCCTAAAAAGAATATGATATCAATAGAGAACAAAGAATGATTCTGAAGAGAAAATTTGTATTCTGTCTGTTCAGTAGATGCAAATTAATTAATTTTTAGGGGCCTGTGCTGTGGTTCACTTGGTTAATCCTCCGCCTGTGGCGCCGGCACCGCATATGGGCGCCAGGTTCTTGTCCCGGTCGCTCCTCTTCCAGTCCAGCTCTCTGCTGTGGCCTGGAAGGCAGTGGAGGATGACCCAAGTGCTTGGGCCCTGCACCCACATGGGAGACCAGGAGGAAGCACCTGGCTTCTGGCTACGGATCGGCATAGTTCCGGCCATAGCGGCCATTTGGGGGTGAACGAACAGATGGAAGACCTTTCTCTCTGTCTCTCTCTTTCTCACTGTCTAACTCTATCTGTCAAATAAATTAAAAAAAAAAAAAAAAACAATAGTTTTTATATCATGGCCAATAACTTGAACTAATCAAATTAAATTAAATTTAAATTTAATTTATTAAATGTGCTTTAAATTTAATTTTCTTCATAACCTCTTTTATTTATGTTATACTGGATTTCTTGAGTTAGTGTCACCTCAAGACACACTTGTAAAAAATGCTTTGCTCTTCCTGGGAGTGATGGTAACTGGAGGAATTATGGTGTCAGAATCTCTGGGCTGGGACTTTGACTTCATTTCTTAGTTAAGTGTCTTGGACAAGATCTTTTAATTCTCAGTTTTCTCAGTTGTAACAACAAAATTGAAGGGATTAATCTGGACCCTGCACTTAGGCCCTGGTTTCTGCTTGGGAATTACCTTAATCCTTAGGCAAAACTGTTGTCCTTTGTCATCATCTTGAATTTCTTTACTAAGAACTCCTAAAGATAACTGGCATTTCTTGGTTAATAGTATCAATATTTCCAATGGCTCATATAAATAGTTAGGCAATGTTAACAGTCTTTTTTATGTAGCGATGCTTCCAATTGGAAATGCCTAACTGACATACTTTGTACCAACATGAGTAGTAAATCAGGTGCACCAACTTTTATGGGTGAATGTTAAATGTCTTGTGATGCCAGTAGCTCAAGCAAGAAGACAGGAAGAGACATTCAAGAACAAATATTTCTAAGTTAGAAGACTGATTTACCGCTGGCCAGCTAAAGCCTTACCCTCATAAAACTTTTGATGGTATGAAGCATCATACTGTGAAAAGATGGTGAAACACTACCATGCAGCAAGTTTTGGGGGTGATATACGTAAGTCACTGTCAGTGCATGCATCCTTTGTCAGAGTATCATCCTTAGATCTACTGAAAGTACAGTTCCCCAGAGAATTAAGCTTTTTGAAGATTCTACAAGACAAACATTTTATTTTTTATATTTTAGCCAAGGCTAAGTGTGTTGGCCTGTTACCAGAATGATTTTATGTAGCCAAATTCATTTTGGAAGATACCCATTAACAAAAAGATTTCAAATTGTTACATTTGGATTGTCTTGAGTTTTAAATTTGCTTTGATTTCTGAACAATTAACATTTATTCTACTTTTAGAAATTCAAGATTATCTTTAAAATAAACATGTAGCTATTTATTACTATTTGCTTCTTATTTTCATTGACTACATCCCAGTTTTGATCCTATCAATTTCAAATTGTTATAATTAGTTGCTAACACATTTCTAAGGACACTAGAATGCTCTCAGTTGATGTCTGACATTTTATGTCACAAAATATGTCTATAAAAGGGGGAATACTAAAATACATTATCATCTATCTGTCATTATTATCTCTGTTATTGCTTTCCACCATCCAGAAAGGTTAGAAAGCCACTTTTTAAGTTGATAGATTTTTTTGTACTAACACAAAATGTAGAATGCTTCAAGAAACTCCTGTAACACTTGTACTCTCAATATTACTTAAAAGATACCGAGAGAATCTTTGAATGAGGTTCATATTCACACAGTATGGCATTGCATAACTGACATTGCTTCTCCTGCACTCTGCTGCTGGGGTTTAACGAGACGGCACATTTCCTGTAGCAGATTTTTCATAATGCCATTGAATGGTACTCAGTAAAGAGCTGAGCTAATTTCTTTTCTGGTATTTTCACTCCAGGCATTTGAACTTCTGAAGTAAAATCCAATACTCAATACTTCTGTTTGCCTTTGGACTGCAATTATTCATCATTCAATTTTATTTCAAATTATTTGACAACTTTGGGTAAGAAAAGAAATAAAATATCTGCTCAGTTCACCTGAGAAAATATGATTTTGATATCTTATGTGTACCTGTATATGGCCACTAGAGGGGTCTCTATTAATCAGCATAGTCTTCCCTTATAACACCTGTTTAATCCTTAAAATCTAGATTTTCTTGTGGTTTATTTTCCCCATTCATGACATAAAGTTACACTTTTATGATTTATGGATTGCTAAAAACAAGAGTAGCACACCCCAGCACCTGTTTCTTAAATCATAGATACTGATTAATTCATTAAAAAGAAACTTATTGGAGATTACAGGGTGTCTGAATGGGGGAAAGATGTGCTACTTTTGACTAGAGGAAAATAGCAGGAGAAAAGCAGAGAAAGTTTTTTCCCAGGTGAGAACTGAAGAGAAGTTTGCAGTGGAAATTTTACAGAAGGAAGAGGAACACCATGGAGCAGCATGGAAGGTGTGGACGTGCAGCAATGAACAGGGACACCTTACATGACTCCTGTAGCCATGCCTGGAGGAAGAGGAACACCATGGAGCAGCATGGAAGGTGTGGACGTGCAGCAATGAATGGGGACACCTTACATGACTCCTGTAGCCATGCCTGGAGGAAGCTCCAGCTTTGCAGAGCAAGGTGAGAGCAGACTGTGGCAGCCTATGCTGCTGCTGATATTGCCTGAGGGAGAGACTTGCAGACCACACTGTCTTTCAGTCTGGGAAGCAGCCCTAATGGGAAGCAGGGTACTTGCCTAATACAGCAAAAGAAAGGCAAATAAAAATCAGACAATGTCATGGCTCTGAAAGAACTTCTAAGTTCAATCCCATTCACAATAAATACCATGGAATAAATTTAACCAAGGAGGTGAAATCTCTCCACGATGGAAATTACAAAACATTTAAGAAAGAAATATAACAATATAAAAAATAGAAAACCTACCATTTTCTTTTTTTTAACTTTTATTTAATGAATATAAATTTCCAAAGTACAGCTTATGGATTACAATGGCTTCCCCCCATAGCGTCCCTCCAACCCGCAACCCTCCTTATCCACTCCCTCTCCCCTTCCATTCAAATCAAGATTCATTTTCCATTCTCTTTATATACAGAAGATCAGTTTAGCATACATTAAGTAAAGATTTCAACAGTTTGCTCCTACACAGAAACATAAAGTGAAAAATACTGTTTGAGTACTAGTTATAGCATTAAATCTCAATGTACATACAGCACACTAAGGACAAAGATCCTACATGAGGAGTAAGTGCACAGTGACTCCTGTTGTTGACTTAACAAATTGACACTCTTGTTTATGGCCTCAGTAATCACCCTAGGCTCTTGTCATGAGCTGCCAAGGCTATGGAAGCCCCCTGAGTTCACTGACTCTGATCATATTTAGAAAAGGCCATGGTCAAAGTGGAAGTTTTCTCCTCCCTTCAGAGAAAGGTACCTCCTTCTTTGATGACCCATTCTTTCCACTGAGATCTCACTCACGGAGATCTTTCACTTAGGGTTTTTTTTTTCCCCCAGAGTGTCTTGGCTTTCCATGCCTGAAATACTCTCATGGGCATTTCAGCCAGATCCACATGCCTTAAGGGCTGATTCTGAGGCCAGAGTGCTGTTAGGACATTTGCCATTCTATGGGTCTGCTGTGTATCTCACTTCCCATGTTGGATCATTCTCTCCCTTTTTGATTCTATCAGCTAGTATTTGCAGACACTAGTCTTGTTTATGTGATCCCTTTGGTTCTTAGTCCTATCATTACGATCAATTGTGAACAGAAATTGATCACTGGGACTAGTGAGATGGCATTGGTACATGCCACCTCGATGGGATTGAATTCGTATCCCCTGATATGTTTCTAACTCTACCGTTTGAGGTAAGTCATCTTGAGCATGTCCCGAATTGCACATCTTCCCTCTCTTATTCCCACTCTTATATTTAACAGCGATCACTTTTCAGTTAAGTTTCAGCACTTAAGAAGAATTGTGTATTGATTACAGTATTCAACCAAAAGTGTTAAGTAGAACAAACAAAAAAATACTAAGAGGGATAACATATTAAGCTGCTCATGAACAGTCAGGGTGAGGGCTGATCAAGTCACCATTTCTCATAGTGTTCATTTCACTTTAACAGGTTTCCTTTTTGGTGCTCAGTTAGTTGTCACCTATCAAGGAGAACAAGTGGTATTTGTCCCTTTGGGATTGGCTTATTTCACTCAACATAATGTTTTCCAAATTCCTAACAGGGATCACTTTCATCATACTCAGTGAATTAAGCCAGTCCCAAAGGGACAAATATCATATGTTCTCCCTGATTGGCGACAACTAACTGAGCACCAAAGGGGAAACTTGTTGAAGTGAAATGGACACTATGAGAAAGAGTGACTTGATCAGCTCTTGTCCTGACGGTTGATGTACAATGTAATACTTTATCCATTTTAGTGGTTTTTTTTTTTTGTTCTAGTAACATTGGTTGAACTCTGTAATTAACACACAATTATTCTTAGGTGTTTAAATTTTAACTGAAAACCTACCATTTTCATGAATTGTAAGCATTAATATAATCAAAATGTCCATACTATCAAAAGCAATTTACAGATTCAATGTGATTAAAGTGATTCCAATCAAAATTATCAACAGTGTTCTACTCAGATTATAAAAAATGTTGCTAAAATTCATATGGAAACAGAAGATACTTCAAATAGCTAAAGCAATCTTTTCACACTAATTTATTTATTTTAAAGGCAAAGTTACAGAGAGAGAGGATGAGAGAGAGGGAGATCTTCCATCAGCCTGTTCACTTCCCAGATGGTTGCAACGGGTGAAGCTGCACCCATCCAAAGGCAGGAGCCAGGAGATTCTGCTGGGTCTCTCATGTGAGTTCAGGGGTCCAAGGACTTGGACCATCTTCTACTTTTTTCCCAAAATATATCAAAGCAGCTGGACCTCAAACTGGCGCCCACATGGAATGCTGGCATGGCAGGCAGCAACTTTACCTATTATGCCAGCCCCTAAAGCAATCTTAAACAACAACAAAGTGAGAGGCATCACAACACCAGATTTCAAGACATACTACAGGGCAGTTATAATCAAAACAGCTTGGTACTATCACAAAAATAGACATGTTGACCAATGAAATGGAATAGAAACTCTGTCGCTCCCCCTCTTCATGGAGGAACGACACTGAACCCTGCGCTGTTCTTTCGTCTGCTCGGCCCTCCCCGGGTTTGCTGCTGGTTCTTCCCGGGTTGGCTACTATCCCTTCCACCTCCGTGGAAGGGCAGTTCCCCCTGGCCACATTCCCCACTTCCGCAGGGGAGCGGCACACCACCGGCCGGCTTTCTCGGGGGCTGCACAGGTGTTCCTTCAGCTAGATGTTCCCCTTAGATGTTCCTGGTGCATGCCGTCTCTCTCCTCCTTTATAGTCCTCCTCTGCCAATCCCAACTCGGCTGCCCACACGCCGAGTACGCTGCTCTCCTCCAATCAGGAGCAAGTCCTACAGTTTATTGGTTGAACTGGAGGCAGCTGTGCGGAAGCTGTTTACTTCTCTCCCAGCACCATATTGTGGGAGAGCAGATGCACAGAATAAGTCTTAATTCCAGTAACTTAGTCTAGTCCGAATTGCTCCCCACAAAACTCCTAAAATCAATCTACACATATACAATCAACTAATGTTTACAAAGGAGCTAAAATCAATTCCTGGAGAAAGGACGGTCTCATCAACAAATTGTGCTGGAAGAAAAGAAACTTCTGGACTGCAAAGGAAACACAGCAAAGTGAAGAGGTAACTGACAGAATGGAATAAATTATTTGCAAACTATGAAACTGAGGAAGGATTGATATCCAGAATCTATAAAGGGCTCAAGAAATTCAACAACGGCAAAACAATTAATCCAGTTAAGAAATGGGAAAAGGACTTTAACAGGCTTTTTTCAAAAGAGAAAATTCAAGTGGCCAACAGACACAAGAAAAAATGCTTAGGATCTGTGACTATCAGGGAAATCAAAATCAAAACCACAATGAGCTTTCACCTCACCCCAGTTAGAATGGCTGCCACACAGAAATAAAAAAAATAATAAGTTCTGATGAGGAAGTTGGGGATAGGTATCCTAATTCACTGTTGATGAGGATGTAAACTGATACAGTCATTGCAGAAGACAGTATGGAGGTAACTCAGAAAGCTAAAAATTGATATATCATATGACCCAGCAATCCCACTCCTGGGAGTTTACCCAAAGGAAATGAAATCAGTATATGAAAGTGTTATTTGTACCTCCATATTTATTGCAGCTCAATTCACAATAGTTAAGATATGGCATCAACCCATATGTCCATCAACTGATGACAAGATAAAGAAAATGTGATATATATATATAAAATATGTGTGTATGTGTATATATGTGTATATACACATATATAAATGCATACACATATATAAATATACACATAATAAATATACACATATATAAATAAACAAAATGGAATACTACCCAGTGGTTAAAAAAAAAAGAAATCTTGTGTTTTGCAACAAAATGAATGCAACTGAAAACCATATACTTAGTGAAATAAGCCAGTCTAACAAAGACAAATACCATATGTTTTCCATATCTGTGATTACTAATAAAGTACAAAAAAGTAGTGTACAGGATTGAAATTGACACTTTAAAAATCAGTGATTATTTACAGCCCTTGTCTCTACTGTTAAGGAACAGTGTTTTTTTTCTTACTAGTTGATGAATTCTTTAATTAGTGTAGTGTTAATCTAATGAGTATAAAATAAATTGAAAGTACATCATTAAAGAAATTAAAAGAAAGAATAATAAATGAAGGAGAGAGAGCGGGAGCATGGGTGGGAGGGAAAGTAGGGTGGAATATATCAGTATGCTCCTAAATCCTTATATATTAAATACATGAGCTTTGTTCACCACAAAAAAATAAAAACAAAAAAAATTAAAATGAATTTATTACAACACGTGATACTCATTTATACAAATATATACGTGCACACATATACATATATGTAATCACTTATTTGATGTCATTGACAGCTGTCAGAATGTGGGATTTGTGTCATATTTCTAATGGAAATGAACCCTAGAAAGTAAAATCTAAGCTGGTTCTTTGATAATGAAGTGATGACATTAAATAGCATTCTTTCCACATCAGGCAATTTAATGCCAAACCAAACTGACATAAACATATAAGGAATTTATTGAATCTGTAAACAGCAGGCCCAAGACTTAGGCTAGCTTTAGATGGGTATTAATGTAGGGGCACCATGATGTTATAGATACCTGATTCTGTACGTCTCTCAACTTGGTTCTCCTGCATGCATTTTCTTTGTTCTTGGATATGGTTTCCAATCTCAATTTCTAGATGACCATTGCAGTTCTAGAATTTAAAATATTTCAACTTCAAATGCACTCAAGGGTTTTTTTTCCTCTGTTAACACACAAACAATATTGCTGGGACTGCTCATTGCCCAAATGTAGTTGCAACTAAATCCCCAAATCAATCAGTTGAGTCAACCTGGATGTTATAAGTTGATTGACTTATACCAAGCTAAGGCACACCTCTGAAAAGGAGGGGAGCTACAAAGCCTAAATTCTATCATAGGATGTTTCCTTAAAGAAATATTGGGTATTGGAAGATGAATTAGTACCCAGGTCTTGGATCTAGTAACTTGTACAAAATCTTCTTGTTTCATGCTTGTAATTTCTATAGAGTTGGCAAGTTCTTCCTCTGTACAACAATCTGCTTATCCAGTAAGTCAATCCAACAGGAAGACTCATTTATATAAGAGCAAGGTATGGGTGTATGAACCACCCTAGGATTTAATAATGGCCACACTTTTGTCTTTGAGAATGTGTGCACCCTAAATGTGTGAAACATACCCAATTAATTACTGTATGCTTAGAATGCATTTTGAAATATGACTATTTAGTGATTCACTATAATATTTTTTGTTTCTCAAAATTTGGAGCACCCCATCCCATACTGAAGTCCCTAGTTCAAGTTCCAGCTCCTCTGTTTACAACCCAAATTCCTGCTAATGCACATCTGGGAGAAAGGCAAGTCAGGGCTGAAGTACAAGGAACCCTGATATACATATGGGGGTTCTGGATTGAGTTCCAGCCTCCTGGCTTCTGCCTGGCTTATCTCTGGCTGTTGTGGACTTTGGGGGAATAAATCAATAGATGGAAGATCTGTGAATTTCAAATAAAATTAAACTAATTAAATATTTTTTAACTTTTATTTAATGAATATAAATTTCCAAAGTACAGCTTATGGATTACAATGGCTCCCCACCCCCCATAACTTCCCTCCCACCTGCAACCCTCCCCTTTCCCTCTCCCTCCCCCTTCCATTCACATCAAGATTCATTTTCAATTCTCTTTATATACAGAAGATCAGTTTAGCATATATTAAGTACTTACATTTTTTTAAAAAGATAATCTTTTCTGGGGAAAACGTGCCTGAGTGTGTGTGACTGTGTAGAGTAGGAGATAGGTCGTGAGGAAAGTAATTGGAAGTCCATATGTTTTTTACTGTTTTAAGAGCTGAATGAAAGAATGGAAACTACATACAGGCAACAGATTTATGGATCAAAAATGTCTTATTTTTTCTGTTTGTATCATTTATAGTTCTGATACTTTAAACATTTATACTAAAGGGGATTTTGTTGAGTAAATGTGATTAAGCTCATTATTTACTTAACATTACAGAAAATCTTAACTGCAGTACTGGAAGAAGTAGTATTGCACATTTTCTAGGGTCACTGAAGTGACGGGGCACTGCTCGCATTCTATACAGACGGAGGTGCACTTTACAGACACAACTGCCAACTGTTAACTCTGATCATTGCCTTTCCAGAACCGAAGTTGGTCAACTTTGTGTAATTGGAATGACTTTTGGACCTGTCATAACCAAGCCCTGTTAGCCCTTTGTGCAGCCAGGACTTTATGTCTAAACCTGTTGGGCAGAATTTTATTTCTTGGAAATAGCTCTGCTTCCCCAGAAACCACTCCCTCCTCTTGCACATGTGGCACAGTTTCTTATACTTGCCAAGAAGTTCCCTGTGGTATTCTCACACTGGGAAACTTAAGCATGGTTGTATTCATCTTAATGAACATTTATGAGAACAGAGGTAAAACTTCTCCAGAAAATTACCTGTGAACTCCTGATTCTTGGAAACACATGGGATGTGGCAGTCTAATATCGTCAGAGAAAGTCCATGTAGACAGCTGGTCTCCTCTCATAGCGCCCACGCTTTCTCTCCAAAATCTTACCTGCCTTATCTCTTATCTTTTTTGAGTATTCCCCAACACATTCCAATTCTAACTGATTCTCATTATGGAGACAAAAATTATATTAACTTTATAACATTGCATTATATCACAATTCATAGAAATTCATGATCTTCCAATAAAATGCAGACGATTTAACCAATGTAAAGCTAACTTGCATGTTTCCGTTGGAGCCTTCTTCTATAGTGTTTATCTGCAGTATTTCAGTATAGCTGCATGTGTCTGAACCTAAATCCAAGAAGCACCTGATAGTCAGTCAGTTGGTTATGTGTTGAAATATCCCCCTTTAAAAAGGAGTTTAAAGATAAAACACACATGATAATCATCTTGAGAATAGAAGAAAATAAATTTATCACTTTGTCAACTTTAATAAACTCAATTTTATTTAATGACTCATTAGCAAGTAAATATTCAGTGAACAAGTATCTGCAAAGATAACACAGTTCTCCCTTCTTATTTTCAAACTATAGGCTGGCAAAATGCAGTTCATTTACATGTGATGACTTGAGCCTTTGGTGCATATGGGTGGTATGGATTTGCTTTTATAATATTCAATTATTAATTATAAATGCTTTGATAATGTTCAATTATATGTGGATTTTCTCAATGGTTTCTGTATTCAAGGCCCTCAACTATGAGTGTGGTCAAACAAAGAATTCGCAGGCTAGTAGAGGAGATGGATACAAGCCAGGAAGCATAAGCCAAGAAGTGCTTGCTAAGCCATATGTATTTATATAGTACAATATGGAATAAAAGGGAGGGGAGAATTTCATTGGTTTGGCTCAAGTCAGACATAGTGTATGCCCACAATTATGGTTCAACGGTATTACCCGAACAGATATTCCCTGGAAAAATGTCTTACAGTCATATATGTCCAGGAAGTAATATAACTGGGGCCAGTGTTGTTGTGTAACAAGGTAGAGCTGCCATCTGCAACATCATCATACCATATGGGCCTGTGGGCTCATGTCTCAGCTGCTCCACTTCTAATCCAGGCACCTGTTAATGTGCCTGGGAAAGCAGTGGAAGATGGCCCAAGTCCTGGGGTCCCTGCACCTATGTGTGAGATCTAGATGAAGCTCTTCATTCCTGGCTTTGGTCTGGCCCAGTCCTGGCTGCTGTAATCATTTGGGGAGAAAACCAGAGGATGGAAGACCTCTCTCTCTCTCTCTGTCTCTACCTCTCCCTTTGTAACTCTCCCTTTCAAGCAAATATAAAAAAAAACTTAAAAAAAAAAAAAAGATATAACATATCCTGAACCCTGCCTAACTGGGATTTTCAACCATGATTTGTTTAATTAAAAAAATAAGTAATATGGGTTTTTAGATTTACTCTCAGGAGCAATTTTTCATAAAAGTAAGGAGAGTGAGTCTAGGAACCCAAGGTGCTTTTTGGGTAAGGGTAAAAAGTGTTCTTTGTTTTCTCACTTTGAGAAAGCTTCCTCTTTGTGGGCCTTCCAAGAGTTTTAGTGATGTTTTGTTCTTCCTAAGAAATGAGGCACTTAGAAAAAAAAATTCCCAGTTCTCCAAGCATCTCTCTTCCTTCCTCAAGAATTGGGCAAGAAACACTGGGATTTTTCCTACAACCGTCTTTCTTATAGAGTCAGAAAATGATGAAATGCCATGTCGGTATTGGCCACAGGCATTAAATCTATGCCTTGTCAACAGCTGTTCCAAAATCAATCTGTCATTTTGCCTTTGATAGAATTAAAACACTTAATTTCTTAATTCTATTTCAGCTCTGGATTTATTTCAATGTCACTAATGGATAAGTGATTCAGACACTGCAGTTGTTTTCATCTTACCACATGGGAAGTCAGGGTGACAATACATGCTAATTCTAACATAATGAACATTTAAATGTGCAGGAAATTACAGGGTGACTGAATACTTTATAAAAAGAAGAACTCATCTCTGCCACATATAATAAAAAGCTCAGAACTTTTTAATTTTACTAACACAATTCTGAAAATATTTTATTTTATTCATCAGTAAACATTTTTACAAGTTTGGTCAGTACATGGGGCGCATGTCTACTTTTTCCTGTTATTTTAGAAAACTTAGAAACGGCCTGCATTGTAGTGCAGGAGGTTAAGCCCCCACCTCTGCTTGCGATGCCAGTGTCCCATATCTGAGGGCCAATTCAAATTCCAGTTACTCTGCTTCCAATCCAGCTTCCAGTTAATGTGCCTGGGAAGGCAGTGAAAGAAGCCAGTCAGAATAGCGATAGTAGGAAGGTAGAGAGGACAAAGGAACCCTCTGGTAATGTGGAAAATTTTCTGAACCTCGCTGGGAACTCAGCTTGAGCTAGGAAGCATGTTGGATAATGAAAGAGACATAACTATTCCCACGATTAGTCAGGAGAAAACCATGCTGTGTCCTCAAGGTCATGAAGAAGACCCAGTGATTGGAGTTGTTTGTGACCAGTCTTGGGAGTGTGGTGAAGATAAACAAGCCCCCAAATAGAGCTTTTCAGTTGTTCTGAGAGAATGCTTGATGTTTTACATACTTAAACCCCTAGCACAAAAAGCAGTGGAATCTCTTTCCCTTCTGGCTATATTCACTGGAGTTTCTTATGTTTGTTTCCCTCCCCCCCCCTTTTTTTTTATAATTACCTAGAGATCTTTTTTTTTATTATTGTTATTTATTTGACAGAGTTAGACACTGAGAGAGAGAGAAAGAGAGAAAGGTTTTCCTTCCATTGGTTCACTCCCCAAATGGCCGCCACAGCCGGAACTACGCCGACCGGAAGCCAGAAGCCAGAAGCCAGGTGCCTCCTCCTGGTCTCCCATGCGGGTGCAGGGCCCAAGCACCTGGGCCATCCTCCACTGCCTTCCCAGGCCACAGCAGAGAGCTGGACTGGAAGAGGAGCAGCCACCCCAGAACCTGGCACCCATATAGGATGTCGGCACTGCAGGCAGAGGATTAACCAAGTGAGCCACGGTGCCGGGCCCATGCTTGTTTTCTAATACACTTTTGCAAAAATTGTCTTCTCCTGTGTTCATCTGCTTCACACTCATCGTAGGCAGAGCAGTTTCCCAGGGTTCATCTCAGCTGTTACAGCAGCAAATTATGGTCCAAGTGCTTGAGTCCCTGCCTCCCACACAGGAGACATGGGTAGAACTGCTGGCTCCAGCCATCAGCTTGGCCCAAATCAGACCTTTGCAACCACTTGGGGAATGGGCAGGCTGGGGATGGAAGAATTCTGTGTGTCTCTACCTCTTTCTCGCTTGTTGATGCTCTGGCTCTCAAATAAGTAAAAAAAAAAAAATCTTTAAAAGCAGCAGGAAAGAAAACAGGGTCCTACTATATTTTTTAAGATAGGGTATTATTGTTTACTGTATCCTAGCAGTATTAAGACATTTCTCTATTTCACAGTTATATTATGGAGGTCATAAAGTAATCCACCACCTACTAAAAAGAACCTATTTTTACAGAGTTCTTCATAAATTCCTGCTCATAAATAAAAAGAAGTAATCTGAGATGCAAATGTGTTAAAAATAAAAACATAGCAACAAGACCTGATTTGTTCTCAGGCAAAGGTCAAGGCACTAAGGAAATAGATTAAGTGTCTAATAAGGTGATATAGCCAAATAAGCAATTTAGAATGCTAAGGGAGCCCAGAAATTCTTGACTCCATAACAGCAATACCAACAGTGTCTGAGAGAAGTTAAGCGGTTTGCCCGGAGTCAAGAAGCTGAGAAGGGGCCATGACAGAGAATGAAGTCCAGAGGGTCCCGAGAACTAATTAACAAGCTTTGGTTAAGCACTCGTCAAATAAAAAGTGTTATGCCAAGCTGTAGTGACACAAAAATATACAACATACCCCAAGGAGAATCGAGCCTTCCCTTTGGCTGGAAGCAGCCCTGTGCTGTTCATCTATCACCACTGCAGACATTCATGGCGCTTGGTTCTCAGCACAGCTTAAAGCTTCCAGAGGAGCCAGCCCCAGCACACTTGCCTTTCATGCATGGCCGTGTTTAAATGTATGCTACATCAGAAATCACAATAGCCCTCTAATGCTTGTACTTTATTCAGAAGACTGATGCCAAATTTATTATTTTCATGTTTCATTGGATAACATCTTTCTGCAAGATAGATTTTTTTTATTTCAGTAAGCCACACTGTGATATTTTTGAATGTGTTTATGTACATTTTACAATTGTCCTCCTGTGGGTAGGCTCACAGCTAACTAATGATATAATAATGATGTTCTCATAACAAATCCAGAAAAAAAGCATTGAATAACATGCTTTCAAAGCTCAGGTGAACTTTAGAAAGCCTGGTAATATCACCATTACTACCATCATCTCCTCAAGGGACTTCAGAGTGTACTTGGTTATCACTTTAATTTGTAAGTTCACTGCTTAGACGTTTAGACCTTGATGGGAGTGGGAGAGTAGAAATTATCTACAGGAAGGAGAGAGGCCAGGGTTTGTTCTAAGCCAGAAAACTGATTAAGACAAAATGTGGATCTGAATTCAGGAACCTCCTTCACCACATCTTCCCCTCTGCCAGGCTGCCTCACTCTGCTAGTCACAACTCTGATGCTCCTGCCACATAATCCTTCTCTGTTAGCATCCCAGTGTATCTTTAGAAATGTACACTATATAACAAATTATGAAACCAGTGCAAAATTGGCTTTCAAGTTTTGGTGTGGTATATAAACCTGGTTAATTCCTCGCAGGGACTTTTCCATGAATACTGGGGAAAATATTTATCGAATTAGATGGAATAATTGATATTCCCCAAACTATCTTAAAATAAGAAAATTAGGGCAGACCTTTTGCCTAGTGGTTTATATGGCCATGTCCCACACGGGAGTGCCCGTGCTCGATGCCTGGGTTGGCTCCTGATTCCAGCATCCTGAGAATGCAGATTGTGGGAGGCAGTGAAGGCTCAAGTCCTTGGGTCTCTGCCACTCACGTGGGAAACCTGCACTGAATTCCCAACTACTGGGTTTAGTCCAGCCCAGCGTGGTTGTTGGCAGACTTTTGAGAAGTGAACTAGCAGACAGGAGTGCTCTCTTGCTCTCTCTGCCCTTCTATCAGAAAAGAAAATATGATGAGACACCATGCCATTTGCAACATAATCAGTTCCTTGTGTTCTGATAATGAGGATGGACCAAAAAAGCTCACCTCCCAATATATCATTATAATGAAAATTGTTGAACTTTAATTGCTGGAAACAAGGTTATACCAATAACATTTTCTTTTGTGAAGCATAAATTTTCAAATACTCTAAAAACTACAAAATAAAATAAATATTTTCCATAGTGGAAAGTAAATTTTCCTAAAAAAGGAAAGAAATATGTTAAATGGACAGATTAGAAGTATAGAATTATATTATTAGTATATGGAAGATGCGTAAAAAATAGTTTTATTCCACCAATTAATCGTAGTACCAAATTCTAAGCAAGTTTTAACAAACATTTTTGCCATAACGATCAAAGTACTCTGGTAAAAGCAAACCATAGCACTGACATGTTTCTAGCTGCTTATGACTTTGAAGCTGTTAAGAATCCTATGATTTTGATTCTTTTCAAAGATCAAAAGTATTATGCATAAGTTTAGTGATTGGTTTCTGGGTTTCTGGGTTTTCCTTCCTTTGTTATTTGTTAATTAACAATGAGGTGATATGATCTTTTCTATCTGTTCTCCATTCTTTATTATACTTACCTGTTTAAGAAAGTGCTTTCACACCTTTCTAGAGCTTTTAATTTTTTTTACAGTCACCGAAGTTGGTGCAGAGCTTAACTGACTGTGTGAATTTGTATTTAATCACATCAGTGCTTGTGAAACTTTACAACGTCTGTACTACAGTCACTCTTGGGCATCAGATAGTAATGTTTGGAACTGATTATAAATAAAATTTGCAATCATTTCTCATACTCTCCCTTTTAGCATTTAGGAAATCAAATGAAAACATATGTCAGAAATATAGAACATAACATACTATATCCTGTCTCTCAGTTTCAAATAGAGTTTCAAAAACTCCACTGCATAAATCAATTTTGAAAGAGATGTATTTAACTCCTTTTTCTTCCTCTTCCCATTATATCTGCCTATCAAGGCTGAATGAATTATTTTTGCACTCTTGTGAGTTAGCAAGTTATTGGCAAAAAGAGTTGCCAATGAACATCATTGGGTAATTCAACTCATCATGCATGTCCTCCTCTCATTACAAAAAAGGAAGCAAAATAATGTTAACTTTAAATTGCATTCTAAGACCTTTACTGTTAATCCAGGAGAAGATATATATCTGTTTTAAGGAGGGTGACCATATGTTCAAATTTATACCTGTGGTTCCAGAGTAGTTATTATTAGTACCTTTTCATTTTGAAAGTTGTTGCACTTTCAACAATAAATCAAAGCATCACCCAAATTGTTGATAGTGAATCTAACTGCAAACAGCATGTGTATTAATTTGTGTGAAGGTATTAACTTTTATGTTTCTAAGGTGATAGCCACAGAAAGTTAGGGCATGCCCCATTTGCATCCAAAATGAGTTCGTTAAATGGATTTCAGTTTTATTATTATCTACAACTCAATAATATCATTTTTAAAATTGGATTAAATCGAGAGCTTTTTATATAAATCATCCATTCTCTAGTGTACTTGACAAATTTTCAGTGTAAAACGTTTAATAAAAGCACAAGGGCAAAGACAAAAGTACCAGTGATCCCACTCCCCTGAGAGCATTGTTGACATTTTTCTTTATAACTACATGCACATTTTTGGCAACATTGGGATTGTATTTTTTAGACAGTTTTGTATTCTTTCCACTTATCATATCATGAATATTTTACTTATTAACTAATCTTCAAAGTATAATTTTCAATGCCTACACATAATGTTCTAAAGTAGGTTCATGTTACTGTTTATGTAAGCATTGCCCTTACATTGCATTTCTAAGGTTCTGCCAATGCTTCCCTGTTATATAACTTTCTCTGTACTTACTTGTACAGAACATTGATTAGAATACATTTTAGCAACATTTCCTTCATTGCAAACTGAGACAAAATCCATGAAATACTTTCAAATGATTCATTACAAGATAAAATCACATTGAGTGTGGTGTTTAAGCTTAAAAGTCATTGCAAAACAAAGGGAAGGGACCATAGATGTTTGGCCTAGTGTTTAAGATGCTGGTTGGTACACCAGTGTTCTGTATCTATCAAAGTGCTTGGGTTTGAGTCCTGACTCTGCCCCCAAATCCAGCTTCCTGCTAATGCAGATCCTGGGAGCCTGCAGGTGATGGCTCACCTAGTTGGGTCTCTGCCACCCAAGTGAGAGAACAAATTGGATTCCCAGCTCCCAGCTTGAACATTTCAGGAGTAAAGCAGAAGAAGGCAACTCTCTTTCTCCCTATATGTCTGTGTCCTTCTCCATTACTCAGCGTCTCCAGAAACAGTTACTCATATAGTTTCTTTTCATTTTTATTTGATTCTTATGGTAATACACAGGGAATGACCTAAAAATCCTCTGTTTTTGGATGTCCCTTAGGTATTTTAATCTCAAACACCCAAAGAGGAACAAATGTTCTTACACATCTCTTCTTCACTTTTGTGTCCTGCCTGGAGAATGATGCTTTGCTTTTTTTTTTCTTTCTTTTTTTTATTTAGTAAATATAAATTTCCAAAGTACAGTTTATGGATTACATTGGCTTCCCCCCCCCATAATTTCCCTCCCACTCGCACCCCTCCCACTCCCGCTTCCTCTCCCATTCCATTCACTTCAAGATTCATTTTCAGTTATCTTTATGTACAGAAGATTCAGTATATATTTAGTAAAGATTTCATCAGTTTACACCCACACAGAAACACAAAGTGTAAAAATACTATTTCAGTACTAGTTATAGCATTACTTCACATTGGACAACACATTAAGGACAGATCCCACATGGGAAGTAAGTACACAGTGACTCCTGTTGTTGACTTAACAATTTGATACTCTTGTTTATGGCGTCAGTAATCTCCCTAGACTCTAGTCATGAGTTGCCAAGGCTATGGAAGCCTTTTCGATTCACTGACTTCGATCTTGTTCCGACAGGGTCATAGTCAAAGTGGAAGTTCTCTCCTCCCTTCAGAGAAAGGTACCTCCTTCTTTGATGGCCCCATTCTTTCCACTGGGATCTCACTCGCAGAGATCTTTCATTTAGGTCTTCTTTTTTTTTTTTCCCAGAGTGTCTTGGCTTTCCATGTCTAAAATACTCTCATGGGCTCTTCAGCCATATCCGAATGCCTTAAGGGCTGATTCTGAGGCCAGAGTGCTATTTAGGACATCTGCCATTCTATGAGTCTGGTGTATATCCCGCTTCCCATGTTAGATGATTCTCTCCCTTTTTGATTCTACCAGTTATTATTAGCACACGCTATGCTTGTTTCTGTGATCCCTTTGACTCTTAGACCTATCAGTGTGATCAATTGTGAACTGAACTTGATCACTTGGAATAGTGAGATGGCATTGGTACATGCCACCTTGATGGGATTATATTGGAATCCCCTGGCACGTTTCTAACTCCACCATTTGGGGCAAGTCCAATTGAGCATGTCCTAAATTGTACATCTCCTCCCTTTCTTATTCCCACTCTTATATTTAACAGGGATCACTTTTCAGTTAAAATTTAAACACCTAAGAATAATTGTGTGTTAATTACAGAGTTCAACCTATAGTATTAAGTAGAACAAAAAAATACTAAAATGGATAAAGTATTACATTGTACATCAACAGTCAGGACAAGAGCTGATCAAGTCACTGTTTCTCATAGTGTCCATTTCACTTCAACAGGTTTCCTCTTTGGTGCTCACTTAGTTGTCACCGATCAGGGAGAACATATGATATTTGTCCCTTTGGGACTGGCTTAATTCACTCAGCATAATGTTTTCCAGATTCCTCCATCTAGATGCAAATAACCAGATTTCATTGTTTTTGACTGCTGTATAGTATTCTATAGAGTACATGTCCCATAATTTCTTTATCCAGTCTACTGTTGATGGGCATTTGGGTTGGTTCCAGGTCCTAGCTATTGTGAATTGAGCTGCAATAAACATTAAGGTGCAGACAGCTTTTGTGTTTGCCAATTTAATTTCCTTTGCGTAAATTCCAAGGAGTGGTATGGCTGGGTTGTATGATAGGGTTATCTTCAGGTTTCTGAGGAATCTCCAGACTGACTTCCAGAGTGGCTTGACCAGTTTGCATTCCCACCAACAGTGGGTTAGTGTCCCTTTTTCCCCACATCCTTGCCAGCATCTGCTGTTGGTAGATTTCTGAATGTGAACCATTCTAACTGGGGTGAGGTGAAACCTCATTGTGGTTTTGATTTGCATTTCACCGATGGCTAGTGATCTTGAACATTTTTTCATGTGTCTGTTGGCCATTTGGATTTCCTCTTTTGAAAAATGTCTATTGAGGTCCTTGGCCCATCTCTTAATTGGGTTGTTGGTTTTGTTGTCGTGGAGTTTCTTGATCTCTTTGTAGATTCTGGTTATCAACCCTTTATCTGTTGCATAGTTTGCAAATATTTTTTCCCATTCTGTCGGTTGCCTCTTCACTTTCCTGACTGTATCTTTTGAAGTACAGAAACTTCTCAATTTGATGCAACCCAAATGTTAATTTTGGCTTTGACTGCCTTTGCTTCTGGGGTCTTTTCCAAGAAGTCTTTTCCAGTACCTATATCTTGCAGGGTTTCTCCAATGCTCTCTAATAATTTTATGGTGTCAGATTGTAGAGTTAAGTCTTTAATACATGTTGAGTGGATTTTTTTGAAGGTGACAGGTAGGGTTCTTGCTTCAAGATTCTGCACATGGAAATACAATTTTCCCAGTACCATTTATTGAATAGATTGTCCTTACTCCAGGGATTGGTTTTGGATCCCTGATCAAATATAAGTTGGCTGTAGATGTTTGGGTTGATTTCTGGTGTTACTATTCTGTTCCATTGGACTATCCATCAGTTTCTGTACCAGTACCATGCTGTTTTGATTACAACTGCCCTGTAGTATGTCCTGAAATCTGGTATTGTGATGTTGTGATGCCTCCGGCTTTGTTTTTGTTGTACAAGATTGCTTTAGCTATTCGAGGTCTCCTGTGTCTCCATATGAATTTCAGCATCATTTTTTCCACATCTAAGAAGAAGGTCTTTGGTATCTTGATTGGAATTGCATTGAACGTATAAATTGATTTTGGGAGAATGGACATTTTGATAATATTGATTCTTCCAATCAATGAGCATGGAAGATTTTTCCATTTCTTGGTATCCTCTTCTATTTCTTTCTTTAAGGTTTTGTAATTTTCATTGTAGAGATCTTTAACGTCCTTGGTTAAGTTTATTCCAAGGTATTTGATTGTTTTTGTAGCTATTGGGAATGGGATTGATCTTAGAAGTTCTTCCTCAGCTGTGGCATTGCCTGTGTATACAAAGGCTGTTGGTTTTTGTGCATTGATTTTATATCCTGCTACTTTGCCAAACTCTTCTATGAGTTCCAATAGTCTCTTAGTAGAGTTCTTTGGGTCCCCTACATAGAGAATCATAACATCTGCAAAGAGGGATAGTTTGAGTTTTTCCTTCCCAATTTGTATCCCTTTAATTTCTTTTTCTAGCCTAATAGCTCTGGCTAAAACTTCCAGAACTATATTGAATAGCAGTGGTGAGAGTGGGCATCCCTGGCTGGTACCAGATCACAGTGGAAATGCTTCCAACTTTTCCCCATTCAATAGGATGTTGGCCGTGGGTTTTTCATAAATTGCTTTGATTGTATTGAGGAATGTTCCTTCCATACCCAGTTTGCTTAGAGTTTTCATCATGAACGGGTGTTGTATTTTATCAAATGCTTTCTCTGCATATATCGAGATAATCACATGGTTTTTCTTCTGCAGTCTGTTAATGTGGTGTATCACATTGATTGTTTTGCGCGCATTGAAACATCCGTGCATACCAGGGATAAATCCCACTTGGTCTGGGTGGATGATCTTTCTGATGTGTTGTTGCATTCTATTGGCAAGAATTTTATTGAGGATTTTTGCATCTATGTTCATCAGGGAGATTGGTCTGTAATTCTCTTTCAATGCTGCATCTTTTTCCGGCTTAGGAATTAAGGTGATGCTGGCTTCATAGAAAGAATTTGGGAGGATTCCCTTTTTTTCGATTGTTCTGAATAGTTTGAGAAGAATTGGAGTTAGTTCTTCTTTAAATGTCTGGTAGAATCCAGCAGTGAATCCATCTGGTCCTTGACTTTTCTTTGTTGGGAGGGCCTTTATTGCTGTTTCAATTTCTGTCTCATTTATGGGTCTGTTTATGTTTTCTATGTCTTCCTGGTTCAATTTAGGTAGGTTGCATGTGTCCAGGAATCTATCCATTTCTGATAGGTTTCCCTGTTTGCTGGCATACAAGTCCTTGTAGTAATTTCTGATGATTCTTTTTATTTCTGTGGTGTCTGTTGTTACATTTCCCTTTTCTTCTCTGATTTTATTGATTTGGGTCTTTTCTCTTCTTTTTTTAGTTAGTTGGGCCAATGGGGTGTCAATTTTGTTTATTTTTTCAAAAAACCAGCTCCTCGTTTGGCTGATTTTTTGTAATGTTTTTCTTGATTCAATCCTGTTCATTTCTTCTCTGATTTTAATTATTTCTCTTCTCCTGCTAGATTTGGGTCTGGTTTGCTGTAGGTTTTCTAGATCCTTGAGATGCAGTGAAAGCTCATCTATTTGGTGCTTTTCCAATTTCTTGATGTAGGCTCCTATTGATATAAACTTTCCTCTTAACACTGCTATTGCTGTATACCATAAGTTTTGGTATGTTGTGCTATTATCCTCATTTACTTCCAGAAAAATTTTGATTTCTCTTTTAATTTCTTCTTTGACCTCTTGTTCATTCAGGAGCATGTTGTTCAATCTCCATGTGTTTGTGTATGCTCTAGGGATTCCTGAGTTGCTAATTTCCAACTACATTCCTTTATGGTCTGAGAAGCTGCATGGTATGATTCTAATTCTTTTAAATTTGCTGAGACTTGCTTTATGGCCTAGTATGTGGTCAATCCTAGAAAAGTTTCCATGTACTGCTGAGAAGAATGTAATGCTTTCTGTGTAGGATGAAAAGTTCTGTAGATATCTGTTAGATCCATTTGGGCTATAGTGTCATTTAAATCTACTGTCTCCTTGTTGATCTTCTGTCCTATTGATTTGTCTATTTCTGAGAGTGGAGTATTGAAGTCCCCCAGTACTGTTGTATTGGTGTCTAAGTCTCCCTTTAAGTCCCTTAGCAAATCTTTTAAATAAACCAGAGCCCTGTAATTAGGTGCATATACACTGATAATTGTTATATCTTCCTGTTGAATTGATCCCTTAATCATTATATAGTGCCCCTCTTTGTCTCTCCTAACAGTTTTTGTGGTAAAGTTTATGTTATCTGATATTAAGATGGCTACGTCTACTCTTTTTTCATTTCTGTTGGCATGGTATATCTTTTTCCAGTATTTAACTTTCAGTCTGTATGGATCTTTCTTGGAAAGATGTGTTTCTTGTAAGCAGCAAATAGATGGGTTTTGTTCCTTAACCCAATCAGCCAATCGGTGTCTTTTAACTGGATAGTTCAGGCCATTAACGTTCAATGTGACTATTGATATGTAGTAACTTTGCCCTGCCATTTGCCAAAGATATTTTCTAGTGTATGTTTTGAACTCCCTGTGATATTTTGCTGTGAGGTTTCCTTCGTTTATCTTCTTTCATATTGATGACCGTGTTTCTGTGTTTCTGTGTAATACTTTATCCATTTCAGTATTTTTTGTTGTTGTTCTAGTACTATTGGTTGAACTCTGTAATTAACACACAATTATTCTTGGGTGTTTAAATTTTAACTGAAAAGTGATCCCTGTTAAATATAAGAGTGGGAATAAGAGAGGGAGGAGATGTACAATTTGGGACATGCTCAATTGGACTTGTCCCAAATGGTGGAGTTAGAAACGTGCCATTGGATTCCAATAACACATCTTTAAGTATCTTTTGCAGGGCTGGACGAGTGGTGACAAATTCTTTCAATTTCTGTTTGTTGTGAAAGGTCTTTATTTCACCTTCATTCACAAATGCGAGCTTTGCAGGATATAATATTTTGGGTTGGCAGTTTTTCTCTCTCAGTACCTGGGCTATGTCTCGCAATTCCCTCCTAGCTTGTAGGGTTTCTGATGAGAAGTCAGCTGTGAGTCTGATTGGAGATCCTCTGAGAGTAATCTGACGTTTCTCTCTTGCACATTTTAGGATCTTTTCTTTCTATTTCACTGTGGTGAGTTTAATTACAACGTGTCGTGGTGAGGATCTCTTTTGGTCATGTTTATTAGGGGTTCTATGAGCTTTCTGTACTAGGATGTCTCTGTCCTTCTCCAAACCTGGGAAATTTTCTGCTAGTATCTCACTAAAAAGGCCTTCTAATCCTTTCTCCCTCTCCATGCCTTCAGGAACTCCTAGAACTCGAATGTTGGGTTTTTTAATAGTATCCTTAAGATTCCTGACAATATTTTTTAGATTTCTAATTTCCTCTTCTTTTCTTTGGTTTGACTGTATCATTTCCTGTTCTCTGTCTTCTAAGTCTGATATTCTCTCTTCTGCTTCACCCATTCTGTTTGTAAGGCTCTCTAATGTGTTTTTCATTTGATCTATTGAATTTCATTTCATTATGATTTCTCATCACTATCACAGTTTCCTGTTCTACTAGTTGTTTCATTTCATTTTGATTCCTCCTTAATATTTCATTTTCGCAAGAGATATTTTCTATCTTGTCCATTAAGGATTTCTGTAGTTCAAGAATTTGTTTTTGAGAACTTCTTAATGTTCTTATCAATTTTTTGAAATCCGCTTCTTGCATTTCTTCTATCTCATCATCTTCATAATCTTGAATTGGGGTGTCTTTTTCATTTGGGGGCATCATAGTGTCTTCCTTGTTCTTGTTACCTAGGTTTGTTTGGCATTGTGGAGATATTCTTTGGTTTCTTTGCTGTGGTGTTTTTTCTCATTATACTGTGCTCTAGATTAAGTGGACTGTCTGCTTTTGATGGATGCTTAGAGGCTGTGATGGGTGTGGCCAGAGAGCTCTGTTTGGTTCTTCAGGGTTAAGGGTGTGCCAAAGGTGACTCACCCAGATTGTTCTCTTACTCGCTCTCTCTCTCTCTCTCTTTTTTTTTTTTTTGACTCAGTTGGGAAGTAATTCTGCACAGCTGAGTGGAATTGAGGGTAGTTGATGTATGAAATCAGACCCCTGTGGGTATTCGTCTGCTCTACCCCTGGGACCACACAAAGAGTTTATGCAGCCCTCAGTGTGGTCTCAAATTTCTCCACAGTCTCTCACCGGGTTGCCAAGGTTACCAACTTTGTGTACTTAGTGAGTTCTCTTGCACCCCTTCAGATTTTCACAGCCTCAGTTCGTTAGCTCCACACTTTCACTAGGTCCTAACCTCCTGTTATTTTTTCCCCACCAGAGTCAGGTTTTTCTGCTTGACTAATGGCAGGCGCCACTTTACATATGTAAAATGGCAGCTGCCCTTTGTCTTGCTTGGTTATGTAAGGTGAGTGGAGAGAGAGGCCAGTTCCCCTTATTTATTCATTTTTTTCTCTCCTCCAGTCAGCCTGGTGAACTTTCCCCAGTGGGGCTTCAGGCCTCGTTCCCTCTAGGCTCTTTCTGCCTTTCCCCACCAATGTCTCAAGTTACCGAGGTTTTTGTCTCACCTCCCCTTCCAGCGCTGGTGCGCAGATTCTGCGGCTGGGCTGTCACACGGTGGGCGACCTTGCTCTCCCCATAGGTCCTCCGTGTCACATCCACTAGATCCAGAAGAGTTTCCTCTGCAATTTTTTCCTGAGCCTTTTCCTGAGGCTACAGTAACTCCACTTTTATTAAACTATCTTTTCCCGGACTATCGGTGCTCACCCTCACTATTTTGCCATCTTGGCTCTGCCCTTGGGAATGATGCTTTTCAATGCTTGACTTCCCAACCTGGACCCTGGGCTCATCCAGCCTTGAATCATTCTCTTGCCAGTTTTTTGCTGTCTCTTTGTACCTATGCTCAGGTCTTAGAATTTCTTGCCATGACCATTGCAATAGTTTAGGAAACTCTCTACATTTACTCCCTAATTTTGTTTATTGTCCTCAGAATTGACATGATCTTTCTGAAACAAATCCTACAATCAAATTAGCATGTTCAAAATTATCAGTGACTTCATCACCTACAAAGTAAAATCTAAGGTCCTTTAAAGGTTATATGTGACCCTTCATAATATGATTCCTTTCTCCTTAACAACTGCATGCAACACTGGGCATGCAGTTCCTCAAACATTCCAAGTCCTTTCTTACTGTTTGAATTTGTTTTTCTTCTTTTCAAGAATCTCTTCCTCCCCTCTATACACATGTAAAACTTTTATATACACTGAAAGTGTGAATCAAATGATAACTCAGGAAGGTCTTGGCACTTTTTCTCTGATACTGCTAACATCATGTTATATACACATACACCTATTATAATAGTTATTACCATAACCTAACTTTGCATTTCTGTCTTGATGTAGGGAATAATGTTTAGCAAGTTACATAAAATACTACAGATGATCAATAAATGAATGTTAACAATGAATGAATGAGCCGGCGTCGCGGCTCACTAGGCTAATCCTCCACCTTGCAGTGCCAGCACACCGGGTTCTAGTCCCAGTCGGGGCGCCGGATTCTGTCCTGGTTTCTCCTCTTCCAGGCCAGCTCTCTGCTGTGGCCAGGGAGTGCAGTGGAGGATGGCCCAAGTACTTGGGCCCTGCACCCCATGGAAGACCAGGCTAAGTACCTGGCTCCTGCCATTGGATCAGCGTAGTGCACTGGCCACAGTGCGCTGGCCGCGGCAGCCATTGGAGGGTGAACCAACTGCAAAGGAAGACCTTTTTCTCTGTCTCTCTCTTTCACTGTCCACTCTGCCTGTCAAAAAAAAAAAATGAATGAATGAGTGAAGCTTAAGATTGAGGAAATATTGAGACAGATCTGAGAATTCAGCAGGGCTATGTTTCCTAGAAAATAGCTTGAATCTGGTCAACAATGCTAAGTTCATTGCCTTTGGAAGTTATGCTTCCATTTTGAATTGCCATAGATAAATGCTGTCTGATAGAAATACAATGAAAGATATAGACATATCATTGAAAATTTCTAGCAAGTATGCTGGAAAATCTAGGGATAAGTGAAACTAATTTTAACAATATATTTCATTAAATTCACCATGCCTAAAATATTATTTCAATATGAAATAATTAATATTTTAATCAACATTTTTAATATTTTTAAGCATTCATCAGATAGTTCATATTCTTCTCTTTTGCACTAATTTTTGAAATCCCTATGTGTATTTTAAACGTCTAGCTCATTTAGATTTAGACAACTACTTTTTTTTTTTTAATTTGTATTTATTCATCTGAAAGCAGAGTGACAGAGAGAGGGAGAGACAGAAAAAGAGATATCTTCAGTCTGCTGGTTTACTCCTCAGATGAGGCTAGGCCAGGCAGAAGCCAGGAACTTCTGGGTCTCAACATGGGTGGCCCAGGCCCAAGCACTTGGGCCATCCTCTGTTGCTCTGCCAGAGTATCAGCAGGGAGTTAGGTTGGAAACGGAGAAGCCTGGACAGGAACAGCATCACAGGCAGCTTTACCTGCTACCCACAATGCCACACCCCTAGATAGCTACTTTGCAAAAATGTTTGATTCAAATGTATTTCAACTTCATAAACTTTTCACTTGAAAAATTAGATTCCCTTACCTAGATTGTTCCAAACCCATGTACTTTTTTAAATATCTAATGAAATATCCCATTTAAATTTAAAACTACTAACATTCACTAATATCGAGAATTCTGTTCCTCAGTGTAGCCACATTCACATGTTCAATAACTGCATGGCTGGTGACTACCAATTAGGCAATACAGTTCTGGAAGTTCTTTCGTGTAAGCCAGAGTCTTCCTCTCCCTGCATTTACTCATTATTTCTACTATTGTACCCTGAGACAAAACTGTGTGTCCAATTTGCATGTGTTATCAGGCAATTTGTAAAGAATAGGGAAGAAAAAATTTTAAATATGCTTACTACATCTTTGATTATAGCACCATTTAGAAACCACAGACCTATTTGCCAAATGTCATGAATTATTGAGATGATTGTAACATTTTTAAAGAATGCAAAAAAATTTCAATGGTGTTTATCAAAAGTTAACCTCAAGAAATACAAGCTTTTTACAAGTCCTTTATTTTAGGCTTGCAGATACCTATTAAAAAGCAATTAATTTAGGAAATTAGCCATGCATAACTTGACTGATAAAATGGCTTCAAATAAGCTACAAAACCACAAACTTTTAGGAAAAAAAAAAGACAATGCCTGATGTGGATGCAATTCCCTATAGATTTATAATTGAAATGCCTGTGAGTGTCTTGGAAAAGATTGTGGATTAATTTATTGTCACAACAGCTTTCAGCAAGTCCTCCGGAAGTCAAACAAACCATCCATATATGATGCTCACTTGAGTTGAAACCGAAACACTAAAATATTTGAAAAACCAGTCAGTATGGAAGTAGGTGGGCTTTGGAAGACACAGCTGATGAATAATTACACAGTCCTAAAGTGGCCAATTCTTTCTTTTTTCTTCCTTCTTTCCTCTTTCCCTCTCTCCTACTCCCTTCCCTTTCCTTTCCTCCATTTCTACCTTCTTTCTTTTTTTGCCTGCCTACTTGATCATTTTCTCTTCTTTTTATGTCTATTGAAAAGCTGCTTTGGAGATTCTAACTACTTCTCTAAGTTTGGCAAATTCCAAGCCAGTCCCAAAAAGATAAATACCTTATCTTTTTCTCTAATAGGGTACAAAAAAAGTAACATATAGGAGTGAAATTGACATTTTAAGATTTGACTGTTGTTTACATCTCTCATCTCTACTGTGGTGGAACAGTGTTTATTTTCTTTTTACTATTTGTTGAACCTTTTATTTAGTGTAGGGTTAATCTGATGGGTATAAAGTACACTGAAAGTAGATCATTGTAAACATTAAGAGAGGGAATTAAAGAATAAGAAGGATGTGTGGGAGCATGGGCAGGAGGGAGAAATATCACTATGTTCCTAAATCTGAATATATGAAATACACAAAATTTGTATACTTTAAAATAAATTTAAAAAACAGGAAGTGATTGGTGCAACTTCTGAAATTGATCCTAGTCAAGGAGATTATACAATGTATAAATTTTTTTGCAATTTAAAAAATGCTAAGATGATAAATTTTATTATCACAGCTAAAATGTGAGATAATATATATGTTAAATAACTTGATTTAGTAGTTGTAGAATGTATACTTATATGAAAAATAATGTACACTCTAAATGCCCAAAATTTTATGTCAATTATGAGAAATAAAAAATCAAGATTCATTTTTACAATCATCAAAAAAGATGCTCACATCATACCTGGGTTTGATGCCAGCGCTAGCTCCTGCCTTTAGCTTCCTGAGTGCAGATCTTGGGATGCAGCAGTGATGACTCAAGTAATTGGATTGCTACCACTCACACGTGAGACCTGAATAGGCTGACCATTCCCAGGTTCAACCTAGTCCAGCTTAGCCTAGGACACTGCATAATTTTGTGAGTAAATGAGGAGATGGGAGCTCTCTCTGTTGGTCTCTCTCTCACTCTCTCTATGCCTGTGAAATAAATACATTAATTTTGTTAAGAAACAGCACAGTTTGACACAAAGATACATGTTTTTCAAATGATATACTACCAAGAAAGAGCCTTAAAAAGTAGACTGATGTTCAGATTGTGTAATATGTAAATAAAGAAAAACACATAAATTAATAAATGCAATATCTGAAAAAGAAATAATAGTAATACAGAACACACAAAAATTGTTTACTTCTATAATTATTTCTTTAATAAACTGAGTTTAAAAATATAAAAGATTCAGAACTTTCTATTCTCTAGAATAAGGGTTGGCAAAACTTGTACAGGACCAAGCAGTAAACATGCTGGGTTTGTAGATCACAGCCGTGTCTTTCACCTAGTCTTTTGTTTTTGCTAGTTTTTCTAAAGAATAGGGAAACCATTCTCAGTTCCTTAGAAATTCAAAAACAAGCAGTAAGCTGCATTTACTCACATTATGTAGCTTGTGAACACCTTGTCTAAGAAAATTTTCTTGTACAGATATCAATAAAACATAAAAATTTTAAGATGCATTATTGTTTCATATTCTGCTCCCACCCAAAGGTACATTTAAAATCACAGCAATTCTCCAAAAAGCACTGTCAGTATGACAAACCCCAGTTGGCTTTTCAACTTAATGTTTCATCTTTCATCATATTATTACGGCACATTCTTATAAGCAAGTAAATTGTATCTAAAGTGAATATAAAAATAGATAATAGTTGTTGAATGTTTTCTATGTGCCTGATAATTTGTTTAAATTATGTTATTTATTGCTTTCAATAGCCATCTACAATGTAAATACTATTATCCTCATTTTAGAGATGAAAGTAAGAAACTGAATTGTTACAGAGTTTGTTCAATATCATACATTTCATAAATGAAAGTGGGAGGAATAAAATGTTTGTTACTATAGGAATTTTAGGTTTTTTTAGATCTGAGAAGAATGTCCTTGGTATTTTAATTGGGATTACATTGAATTTGTAAATTGCTTTGTGTAGTATGGGCATTTTAATGATAATCCAAATAGTTAAAGCAATCTTATACAACAAAAACAAACCTGGAGGCATCACAACAACAGATTTCAAGACATACTACAAGACAGTTTTAATCAAAACAGCCTGGTACTGGCACAAAAATAGATATGTGAACCATTGAAACAGATTAGAAACCCCAGAAATTAATCCACACATCTTCATACAACTAATTTTTAAAATTTATTTGTTTATTTATTTGAAAGATTAACAATGAAAGAGAGTGAGACAGAGAGAGATATATATTCCATCCCTTGGTTCACTCCCATGATGGCCACAATGGCAGGGACTGGGTCAGGCTGAAACCAGGAGACTGGAGCTTCTTCCTGGTCTCCTGAGCGGGTGGTAAGAGCCCAAGTTCTTGGGCCATCTTCCTCTGCTTTGCCCAGGCAATTAGGAGGCAGCTGGATTGGATCTGGAGCATCTTTACAAGAAATGGCACCCATATGGGATGCCAGCAACGCAGGTCACAGCTTTACTGCATGCAACACGCCAATCTCCAAACCCAACTAATTTTTGACAAACAAGCTAAAATCATTTCTTGAGGGAAAGCATAGTCTCTTCAACAAACTGTGTTGGGAAAATTGGATCTCATCATACAGAAGAATAAAGCAAGACCCCTATCTTACACTGTATAGATGAAGGATGAAAATTCTAAATCTATGATCTGATATAATCAAGTTACTAGAGGAAAACATAGGAGAAACTCTGCAAGATCTCTGGAAACATGTGATCTACCAAAATAAGTCATGAAGACATAGTAAACTTAAACAGAACAATAACCAAGATGGAAATTGAATCAGTAATAATAAAGACCCTCCAAAGAAAAGCTCAGGATGGAATGGCTTCACTGCTGAATTCTACCCATCTTTTAACAAAGAACTAATTCCAATTCTTCCCAAGATATTCAAAACAATTGAAATGGCTGAATCTTCCCAAACTCCTTTTATGAAGCCAGTGTCACCTTAACTCCTGCACCAGAAAAAGATACAACTGAGAAAAAGAACTATAGACCAATATCCCTATGAACATAGATACAAAAATTCTCAACAAAATATTAGCTAATTGAATCCAACAACACATCAGAAAGACTATTCACCTGGACCAAGTTTGATTTACCCCTGATATGCAGGGATGGTTTAACATGCACAAATCATTAAATGTGATTCCATCACATTAACAAACTGAAGAACAAAAACCATATGGTTATATCAATAGATGCAGAGAAAGAATTTGATAAAATACAACAACCTTTCATGATGAAAACCTTAAGCAAATTGGATATAGAAGAAAAATTCCTCAAGGTAATCAAAGCAATTTATGAAAAACCCATAGTCAGCATCTTATTGAATGGGGAAAATTTAGAAGCATTCCTCTGAAGATATATAACGCAGACAAGGATGCCCACTCTCACTGTTGTTATTTATATAGTCCTGGAAGTTTTAGCTAGAGCCATTAGGCAAGAAAAAGAAATCAAAGGAATACAAATTTGAAAGAAGGACATCAAATTATCCATCTTTGTAGACAACATGATTCTATACAGACTCCACTGAGAGACTGTTGAAACTCATAAAATATGAGTTTGGTAAAATGATAAGATATAAAATCAGCACACAAAAATTAATAGCCTTGTATATGCACAATACCATGGTGTATTGTGTGTATACAATATGCAATATTATTAAAATAACTTTTAATATTAAAGTTATTAAAAGAACTTTAAGATCAATTGCATTCACAATAGCTACAAAAAATTAAGTACCTTAGAATAAATTTAATCAAAGATGTCCGAGATATCGATAATGAAAATTACAAAACATTAAAGAAAGAATTAGCGTAAGACATAAAAATGAAAAAAAAAATCCATATTCATTGATTGGAAAAATCAATATATCAAAATGTCTATACTACCATAATTCAATGCAATCCCAATCAAAATACCAATGACATTCTTCTCAGATATAGAAAAAAATGATGCTAAAATTCATAAGGAAACATAAGAGATCCAAAATAGCTAAAGCAATCTTACACAATAAGTGCAAAGCCAGATTCATCACAATACCAGATTTCAAGAAATACTACAGGGTAGTTATAATCAAAACAGCCTGGTACTGGCCAAAACAGATGTGTAGACCAAGGGAACAGAATAGAAACTCCAGAAATCAATCCATGCATCTACATCTCAACCAACTTATTTTTTGCAAGGAGCTTAAATCAATCCATGGAACAAGGAGAGTATCTTTATCAAATAGTGCTGTTAAAACTGGATCTCTAAATGCAGAAGTAAGAAATTAGTCCCCTACTTTACAACTTACACAAACACCCACTCTGAATGGATCAAAGAACTAAATTTGTGACCCAATTCCATTACATTACTAGAGAACATTCTAGAAAATCTGCAAGACGTTTGCATAGACAGACTGCTTGTAAAATACCCCAGAAGCACAAGCAATCAAATCTATAATCTACAAATGGGATTACTTCAAGTTGAAAGATTCTGCACTGTAAAAGAAACATTCAGCAAAGTGAAGAAGCAACTGATAAAATGGGAGAATGTTTGTAAACTATGTAAATGAAAAAGGGTTAATATCCATAATCTATAAAGAGCTTAAGAAATTCAACAACAAAATAAACAACACAGTTTAGAAATGGTCAAATGACTGTAACAGGCATTTTTCAAGAAAGGAAATTCAAATGGCCAACAGACACTTGAAAAATGCTCAGCATCACTAGCCATCAGGGTAATGCAAATCGAAATCAAAATGAGGTTTCACCTCTCCCCAGTTAGAATGGCTCTAATATAGAAATCAACAAACAACAAATGCTGGTGAGGATGCAGGGAAAAGGCCCTCTAATCCACTCTCTGTGGGAATGTAAACTGAGCTGCCATTTGGGAAGACAGTATGGAGATATCTCAGAAATCTGAATATAGACCCACTGTACTATCCAGCCATCGTACTCCTGGGAATTTACCCAAACCGAAAGGAATCAAAATATGAAAAAGTTGTTGTCTATACCCCCATGTTCATTGCAGCACAATTTACAATAGCTAAAATATGGAATCAATCCAGATATCCATCAACTGTTGACTGATAAGGAAATCATGGTATATACACTATGGAGTACTACCTAGTTATTAAAAAAAAAAGAAATTCCATCTTTTGCAACAAAATGAACACACATGGAAACCATTATACTTAGTGAAATAAGCCAGTCCCCAAACAACAGATACCATATATTTTCCCTGAAGCAAGGTAACAAGTGTATTTCTAAAATGTAGTGTATTGGAGTGAAATGGACATTTTGAGATTTGATGATTATTTATAGTCCTTGTCTCTTCTGTTGAAGAACAGTGTTTCTTTTTTTCATCATACTATTTGTTGAACTCTTTTACTTAGTGAGTGTAGAGTTAACTTTACAATCATTAAGTAAACTGAAAGTGTAGATTTTTTAAAAATTAAGAGTGGGGATGGGAGAGAGAGGATGAGGAAGATGGGTTGCAGCATGGGTGGGGAACAAGGAAGGGTAGGGTGGAAAATATCATTATGTTCTTAAATCTGAATATATGAAATACATGAAACTTGTGTAAATAAAATATTTTTTTAAAAATTGGGTCAGCTTTGGCCTCCAGGCTATCATTTCCTGTTCCTTGCACTAGAAGCACTTCCTTGATTTGAAGGTGATGAATACCTGGGGATCTGTAAAAGTACAGATTCTAATTCAGTATATCTGGTAAAGGACATGAGATTTTGAATTTTCCATAGGTGCTACTGACACTGCTGTTCTTTTGATCTCATTGTGAGTAGTAAGTTTTAGGTCATTTTGCTACACTGTCAGTTATTGCAAAATTTGTGAGAATGATTGATTTACTAAGGTACGTTATTATCTTTTCAAAGCTAAAATTTATTGAACAATTAGCGTATGTCAGATATTGTGCCAAGAATTTTGTATCTACTTCAAATGGAACTGCCACCCACTTGTTCAAGTCAGAATTCTTGGTGCCATTCTTTAGACCTGTGTTATCCATAAAGTCTCATGGCATTACTCACCATTTAATTCTACTTCTAAAACATCTCAAACTCACTTTGTTTCAGAATCTATCACCATCCCCACCCACATAAATGATAACTATTTACTTAGATTATATAATAGCCTCTTATTTTCTATATCACCAAATATACCTGATCTCCTTTAATCTACTCTCCTTACAGTAGTCAGAGTGGTCTTTTTAAAATTTAAATTCTATCTTATTATTCCCTTATGTGAAATCTCTAAATAAATTCAGGGTCACTTAGCATAGGGACCAAACCTTCATACATGACATAGATAGGATGTACAAAATCTGGCCTCTGCCTGTCTCTCCAAACAGTCTCCCTCTCACTCACTTGCTTGCTCACTCCTGTCTCAGGAATGTACCAAGCTCAACATGTTCTTGTTTTGCTGGAAATCCCTGCCATACATATATCATGTCTTGATCCTTCTGATTTTTTAAAATTAATCTAAATATTCCCTTATTATTCAAACCAAAATAGTTTTTCCTCCCTCCCATAACATTCTGTTCTCTTCTTTCTTAGCATTTGTTCATGTGCATTTGTATTTAAGTAAACACCACAAATGAAGAGACAGAATTCTTGAATTCTTGAAATACGGTATACATTCAGTGAATATTGAATGAATGGTTGTCAGTGAAGCTCCCCCTAGAATATTTTCTCCATGAGGGCTAGAATTTTGCCTGGTTGCCCAGAAGTTAGGATGCTATAATTGGAATGCCTGTCTCCCACGCTGCAGTGCCTGTTTCATGCTCCAGATCTTTTACTTTGGAACCCGCTTCCTGCTAATGTGTACCCTGGGAGGCAGCAGGTGATGTCTCATATGATTGTGTCCTTACCAACCTAACAGATGTGGGCATTTGGGGAGTGAATCAGCCAGTGGAAACATGAAAACATTCTCTCTCCTCTGTTGCCTTTCAAATAAAGAAAAAATATGCTTTCAAAAAAGCTTATGCCTATCTGTTTCTGTTGTCGTTGTTCTACATAGCTCCCCAAGCAGACACTCACATCCAGTAGGCACTCAGTAAACACTGATTATACTTCACATACTGATTATACTTTACATAAAATTCTACAACATACTATTATTGTATCTATTTTATAAATGAAGAAATAAGTTCAGAAACTTAAGTAACTTATTTGTTTTTAAAATTTCAGTTAGTGTTTAATAGATTCAATGTGCTTTTTGGATACAATTCTAAGAGCATAATGATATTCCTTTTCGTTCCCCCACCCCCTCTCCTCTTCTTTCCCTCTCATACTCCTTCCTTCTTTCTTTCTAGCTTTTAATTTTTGGGATAACATATTTTAGATTTACATTTCAGTAAAATGTTTAATGCTTCACCGAATAAATTTAATAATTAAAAGACAAAAAGATCCTTAGTGGGAATGTAGACAACAGCTATAAACAATAAATGAATGGAAAATGGCCACAGTAAATTTTGAAGTAATCACAGATCATTAAAACTATAGTGGTATAACATTCATAATCACTTGTTTGACAAAGGTATTAAAATAGGTTTTACAAAACCATAGTTGCAGCAATACTGATACACACAGACATTCCTTTCTTTTTTCTTTTTTCTTTCTTGGTTTTTAAATTTTAGCTCCCACATATAAGAGAGAACATGAGGTATTTGTCTTTCTTGGTCTAGCTTATTTCATTTAACATGATATTCTCCAGTTGAGTCCATTTTGCTGCAAGTGGTAGAATTTCATTCTTTTTTTTTTTTTGCTGAATATTATTCCATTGTGTATATATACCAGTTTCTTTATGCATTCATCTGATGATGGGCATCTTGGTTGATTCCAAATTTTATTGTGAACAGGCTTCTATAACCATGGTAGTGCATGTATCTCTTTGATACAGCATGTTCATGTTATTGGGGTATATTCACAGTAGTGTGATTACCAGATCATATGGCAAGTCTATTTCTATTTTTTTAAGAAATCTCTGCACTGTTTTCCACAGTGGCTGCACAGTGTATAAGTGTTCCCCTTTGTCCACATCCTTGTTAGCATTTGTTACACTCAATGTTTTGGATTTTAGCCATTCCGACAGGGGTGAGGTGATATCTTATGTGGTTTGGATTTAAATTTCCCTGACAGCTAGAGATTTTGAGCATTTTTTCCACATATTTGTTGGCAATTTGTATTTCTCTTTTAAGAACTGTCTAAGAACTTTTGCCCATTTTTCAACTGGATGGTTGTTTTGCTCTTGTTGATGAGTTTTTTAAGTTGCTCATATATTTGGGATATTAATTCTTTGTCACATAGGTGGTTTATAAATATTTTTCCCTTTCTGTTGGATGTCTGTTCACTCTATCAATCGTTTCTTTTGCAATGCAAAAGTTTCTGAGTTTGTTATAGTCCCATTTGTTAAGTTTTTGTTGTTGTTGTTGCCTGTGCTTTGGGGGTCTTGTACAAGAAGTTGTTCTCTTCACCAATGTCTTGAAGTGTCTCCCCTACATTTTCTTCCAGGAACTTCATAGTCTTGGGTCTTAAATTGAGTAATTGATCCATTTTGAGTTGGTTTTTGGATATTATGAGAGGTATGGATTTAATTTCATTCTGCTACATGTATAAATCCAGTTTTGCAAGCATCGTTTATTGAAGAGCGTATCCTCACTCTACTGTATGGTTTGCATATGCACCTTCATCAAAATTAAGTTGGCTGTGTGTATGTAGATTAATTTATGGGTTCTCTATTCTTTTCCATTTATCTATTTGTTGGTTTTTATTCCAGTACCATGCTGTTTCAACTACTGTAACTTGAAGTCAGGTATTGTGATGCCTCCAGCTTGATTTTTCGCTCAGGATTACTTTGGCTATTCTGTATCTTTTGTGACTCCATATGAATTTTTTCTAGTTCTATAAAATATATCATTCATATTTTGATTGGGATTGCGTTGAATCTCTAGATTGCTTTAGCTAGTATAGACATTTTAATGATATTGATTCCATGGGGCCAGTGCTGTGGCGCAGTGCGTTAATGCGCTGGCCTGAAGCGCCAGCATCCCATATGGGTGCCAGTTCCAGACCTGGCTGCTCCACTTCTGAGTCAGCTCTTTACCATGGCTTGGGAAAGCAGTAGAATATGCCCAAAGTCCTTGAGCCCTTGAACCCGTGTGGGAGACCCAGAAGAAACTCTTGGCTCTTGGCTTAAGATTGGCACAGCTCCAGCTGTTGTGGCCAATTGGGGAATGAACCAACAGATGGAAGACTTCTCTCTCTCTGCCTCTCCTCTCTCTGTGACACTCTTTCAAATAAAATAAATAAATCTTAAAAAAAATGCATTGTTTAGCAACATCCCTCAAAAACTCAAATATTTATAAAAAAAGATATTCATTCTTCGAATCTATGAACAAGGAATATCTTTCCATTTTTTGTTTCTTTGATGATATCTTTCATTAATGCTTGATAATTTTCATTGTAGATATTTCACTTCTTTGGTTAAATTTATTCTTAAATATTTGATTTTTTGGTGGTTATTGTGAATGGGATTTCTTTATTGATTTATCTTTCTGTGAATTTATTATTAACATACGAAAAAGCTACTGGTTTGGGATCTTTATTTTGTATTCTGCAACCTTACTGACATTTTAACAGTTTTTTGGTGGAGTGTTCAGGGTTTTCCATGTACAACATCATGTCATCTGCAAACATGGATAACTTGATTTCCTCTTCCAATTTGATGTCCTTTCTTTTTCCTCATTCATTGCTCTCACTAAAGCTTTCAGTACTATATTGAATAAGAATGGTGAAAGAGGACATTCTTGACTCATTCCAGATCTGAGGAGTAATGCTTTTAGCTTTTCCGCATCCACTGTGATAGTGGCTGTTGGTTTGTCATATATAGCCTTTATAATGTTGAAGGATATTCCTTGTATACCTAATTTCTAGAAGGTTTATTTGAATCTTATCAAATGCTTTCTCTGCATCTATTGAGATGAATGTATGGTTTTTGTTCTTCACTATATTGATGTGATTTATGATGCATATTTATTTTCAAATATTGAACCACCCTGGCATTTCTAGGATAAATCCCACTTGGCTATAGTGTATGATCTTTTGATGTGGTTTTGGATTCAATTTGCTAGTATTTAGTTGAGGATCTTTGCATCTGTGTTCATTAAGGTTACAAGTCTGTAGTTTTCTTTTTGTATTGTGTCTTTGTTTGGTTTTGGTATCAAAGTGATGCTGGCCTCATAAAAAGAGTTTGCCAGGATTACATCATGTTCAGTATTTTGGAATAGTCTGAAGAATATTGAAGTTACTTCCTCCTTGAACGTTTTGTAGAATTTGGTGGTAAAACCATGAGGCCCTGAATTTTTCCTTGATGGAAGAATTTTGATTACTGCTTCAATCACATTGTTTGATATGAGTCAGTTTAGATTGCCGGTATCTTCTTGTTTGACTCTTGGTAAGTTATATAAATTCATGAATTTATCCATTTCTTTAAGGTTTTCCAGTTTATTAGCACATAGTTTTTCATAGTAGTTTCTTAATATCCTTTGTATTTCAGTGGTGTTAGCTGTAATGTCTCTTTTTTCATTGCTAATTTTGGGGGTTTCTTTTTTTCTTTGTTAATCTGGCTTGGAGTTTTACCTATTTTGTTTATCTTTTCTTTTCTTTTAAAGATTTATTTATTTATTTGAAAGTCAGAGTTACATACAAAGAGAAGGAGAAGCAGAGAGAGAGAGATGTCTTCCATCCACTGGTTCACTCCCCAATTGGCCGCAATGGCCGAACCTGCACTGATCTGAAGTCAGGAGCCAGGAGCTTCCTTGGGGTCTTCCACGTGGGTGCAGGAGCCCAAGGACTTGGGCCATCTTCTACTGCTTTCCCAGGCCATAGCAGAGAGCTGGATTTGAAGTGTAGCAGCCAGGTCTGAAACCAGTGCCCATATGGGATGCCCATACTGCAGGCAGCAGCTTTACCCACTACGCCACAGCTCCAGTCCCTGTTTATCTTTTGAAAAAACCAAGTCTTTGTTTTGTTGATCTTTTGCTTTATTTTTAGTTTCAATTTCATTTATTTCTGTTATGATCCTTATTGTCGCTCCCCCTCTTCGTGGAGGAGCAACACTAAACCCTGCGCTGTTCTTTCGTCTGCTCGGCCCTCCCCGGGTTTGCTGCTGGTTCTTCCCGGGTTGGCTACTATCCCTTCCACCTCCGTGGAAGGGCAGTTCCCCCTGGCCACATTCCCCACTTCCGCAGGGGAGCGGCACACCACCGGCCGGTTCTCTCGGGGGCTGCACGGGTTCCCTCAGATGTTCCCCATAGATGTTCCTGGTGCATGCCGTCTCTCTCCTCCTTTATAGTCCTCCTCCGCCAATCCCAACTCGGCTGAGTACGCTGCTCTCCAATCAGGAGCAAGTCCTACAGTTAACTGGTTGAACTGGAGGCAGCTGTGCGGAAGCTGTTTACTTCTCTCCCAGCGCCATATTGTGGGAGAGCAGATGCATAGAATAAGTCTTAATTCCAGTAACAGTCCAGTCCGAGCTGCTCCCCACAGATCCCCCTTTCTTTTTATTTTTTTGGCGTTGATACGCGCCTGTCTTCGGTGTCCCGCGGCACACACTCTGCTCTACTTGCTAGAGCTGCCACAGGCTCTTACAAGTCCTATCAATCAGGAAAACCGAATCCGGGTCCTCTCTTCGCCATTGTGAGGAGGTTTTTAGGCGCTGATGCGTGCCTGTGTTCGGTGCCCTGCAGCGCATGCTCTGCTCTGCTAGAACTGCCTGCAGGTGTTTACAAAACCTATCAGGCAAACCGAATCCAAGCCTTCTCATTGCCTTATTGTGGGGGAGACTTATTAGTGTTGGTTCGTGCCTATCTTCGGTGACCTGCAGCTCATACTCTGGTCGAGCTTTGCTGGCGCTTACCGCCTTAAATCAGGCAGACCGAATCCAAGCCTCCTAACTGTTGCATTGTGGGGAAGCTTTACTGATGTTAATTCGTGCCTGTCTTCGGTGACCTGCGCTAGCCGCCCAGGTGCTCATCGCCTCACTAATCGGGCAGACCGAATCCAAGCCTTCTAATTGGCATGTTGAGGGGAGGCCTTATTTCTCTCTATTTCTCTATCTCCGGGCATTCCTATTTCTCCCATTTTACTTCTATCTTCCAGCATTCCTATTTCTCTCACTTTACTTCTAAAACTTCTGTTTCTCTTATCCCCGCAGCTTCCCGGCACCTCGCCCCGCCGGCGGGTTCCCGGCTCTGCGCCGCTTCAGCCCGCGCGCCTCTCTCATCTGCGCAGCTTCCCGGCTTTGCGCGGCTCGGCTTCGCGCGCTCCGCGGTCTCCACGCTTAACCCTTTCGCGTCTGAACCACGGCCTACGCCAGCGTTCCCTATCTATTCACGCCCCGTGCTCTCTCTGCACGCGGCGGCTTCCGCGAGTAACACAGCGTAGCTTGCGTCTCCGCCACTAGGATTCAATCTAAGTTCCCCGGGCTAGCCTGGCGAATTCAACCCAGCGTACGTCTCCGCCCCACGATTTGGCTTCCCGTCCTTTGCTCCCCGGGCTAATCAGACGGATCCCAATCTGGCTTGCGTCTCAGCTTCTGGTTTCAACTTTTCGCCCCCTATTCCCGGGCTAACTTGAGAATCCCAAAGTGGCTTTCGTTTCCGCCTTGGCCTGCCCCCCGCGGCTTCAATTTCCCTAACATTTTTCTCTACCCGGTATGTTTCCCCAAGCTTTCCTCCAACAATATTCCTCCCTCATTTCTCCTGGCCTCTCCCCACAGTCCGCGTCCGAGTCTGTTTGTTCTAGCTTTCACTTTCGCTTTTGACCTTAGAGATTTCTCCCAGCTTCCCCCCGTAGTCCGTATCCGAGTCTATGCCTAGGCTTTCAATAGCTTCCTCCGGCACCTCTTTCGTCCGGCTTTTCCCTAGGCTGTTTGCTAGTCTCTCTCTCCGATATTTTCCTGCTTCTTCCCGTTTCTTCCCTCCTAAGTTTGCTATCCGTCCTAAGTTTCCTATCCGAGTCAGGTTTCCTATCCGAGTCACGGCACCATTATGTCGCTCCCCCTCTTCGTGGAGGAGCAACACTAAACCCTGCGCTGTTCTTTCGTCTGCTCGGCCCTCCCCGGGTTTGCTGCTGGTTCTTCCCGGGTTGGCTACTATCCCTTCCACCTCCGTGGAAGGGCAGTTCCCCCTGGCCACATTCCCCACTTCCGCAGGGGAGCGGCACACCACCGGCCGGTTCTCTCGGGGGCTGCACGGGTTCCCTCAGATGTTCCCCATAGATGTTCCTGGTGCATGCCGTCTCTCTCCTCCTTTATAGTCCTCCTCCGCCAATCCCAACTCGGCTGAGTACGCTGCTCTCCAATCAGGAGCAAGTCCTACAGTTAACTGGTTGAACTGGAGGCAGCTGTGCGGAAGCTGTTTACTTCTCTCCCAGCGCCATATTGTGGGAGAGCAGATGCATAGAATAAGTCTTAATTCCAGTAACAGTCCAGTCCGAGCTGCTCCCCACACTTATTATTTCTCATCTAATGATTTTGGGTTTGGTTTGTTCTTGTTTTTCTAAGTCTTCAACATGCATCATTAGATCATTATTTGAGATATTTCTCTTTTTTAAATGTAAGTGCTTAATGCTGTAAACTTCCCTCTTAAGTTTGCTTTTGCTGTATTCTAAAGGTTTTCATTTTCATTTATTTCAAATAAATTTTTTATTTCCTTGATCATTCAGTAGCATGTTGTTTAACTTCCAATTACTTTTGGGCTTTCTGTTGTTCTTGTTGTCGATTTCTAGTTTTACTCCTTTCTGTCTGAAAAGATACATGGTATGAATTTAATCTTTTAAATTTGCTGAGACTTGATTTGTTGCCTAATATATTGTTTATCCTAGAAAATATTCCATGTGCTGATGAGATGAATGTGAATTCTGTAGCTGTTGGGTGAAATGTCCTATAAATGTCTATAAGGTCCATTTGCCGGATAGTATGTTTCAACTCCAACGTATCTTTATTGATTTTCTGTTTAATGACCTGTCTTTTGATGAGAGTGGGGTGTTGAAGTCACACCCATTATTATTGTTTTATAGTCTATCTCTCCCTTTAGGTCTAATAGTATGTACTGTGTATATATGTATCTATATACATATATATATTTATATAGATGTATATAGTATATATATTTATATAAATATATATATAGATATAGGTGTTCTTGTGTTGTATGCACATTTATTTATGATTGTTATGTCTTCTTGCTGAATAGAAACTTGTTTCAAAATAGTTTTTGATTTAAAGTTTGTTTTATTTGATATCAGAATAGCTATGCCTACTTTTTTTTTTATTTATTTTTTTTTTTTTATTTTTGACAGGCAGAGTGGACAGTGAGAGAGAGAGACAGAGAGAGAAAGGTCTTCCTTTGCCGTTGGTTCACCCTCCAATGGCCGCCGCTGCAGCCGGCGCACCGCGCTGATCCGATGGCAGGAGCCAGGATCCAGGTGCTTTTCCTGGTCTCCCATGGGGTGCAGGGCCCAAGCACCTGGGCCATCCTCCACTGCACTCCCTGGCCATAGCAGAGAGCTGGCCTGGAAGAGGGGCAACTGGGACAGAATCCGGCGCCCCGACCGGGACTAGAACCCGGTGTGCCGGCGCCGCAAGGTGGAGGATTAGCCTATTGAGCCACGGCGCCGGCCTTATGCCTACTTTCTTTTGGTTTCCATTTGCCTGGTATATCCTTCTGTTTCAGTCTGTGTGTATTTTGTGAAGTGAGTTTCTTGGCAGTGTATGGTGAGGTTGTGTTTTTTTTTTTTTTAATCTATTCATCCAACCTAAGTCTTTTCATGGGTGAATTTGATCCATTTGCTTTCAAGGTTAGTATTGATGGTCTAACTAGAATGCAGGGTATCACTTGGCTTATTGTATTGGTTTTGATTCTAGGTGAGCCCAGGAGTGTAGTCTCTGGCTGACTGTTCTGTTTTAATCAATGTCAGCTGTGTCTTTAAGTGACACAGTAGTCTAGTCTGCTGCAGTTCATATGGATAGAAGTGGGGCTTTGAGATGATTAAGGGTTTCTTTGAGTGTGTATCTTTGGCTCACAGACAGTTTAGTGTCAGTATCCCTGGTGAATGTGATAGCCAGGTCCTTTTTGGCACTAACAGAGACAAGGATGGCTGCCTCTTTGTCCTTCCATCAAGTCTGAGTGATGCCAGGGCTTGTGATACCAATTTATGTGACTCTAGGACTATATGATAGAGATGGACCCTTCATCAAGTCCTGCTAGGAGAGTCCAACTGGTGCTATGGATTATAATACCAACCCTGCTCAAGGCCCACAGGGTGGCTACAAGTATTCAGGGGATTTTTCTCTGAGGATATGAGTCCAGAGAGGTGGAAGGCAGGTAGGTTCTTCCATATGTCCACTGGGAAGACTCCAATGGCATTGAGAAAATTACAATGAATTATTATAGTCTTGGTGTTGCAGGGCATAGTGGGGTCATTTCCCAGATCTCCCAGGGTGGGAGCAAATTGTTTTATGGGCTTTCTCTGGTGTTAGTCCCCAGAAGCTTAGGGAATCTTCCTGGCTCATGTAGAATGCACGAGTATAGCTCTGGGATTAATCTTCCCCCAAATCCCTGTTTCTGGATGCAGGGTATCTGTCTTTTGCCCCACACATTGCCCTGACTCTAACTAGTAGGATGCTAGTAGGAGCAGAAGCACTTGGGCTAATCTTCCACTGCTTTCCCAACACATTATCACAATCTGATTGAGAAGCGGAGTAGCCAGGACCCAAACGGGTGCTCATATGTGATGCTAGTGTCGCAGGTGGCCGCTTAGCCCACTATGTCACAATGCAGGCCTTCAAACGTATGCTTTTAATGTCTATGCCCTTCTGTAGCACCACATGTGTGGTGAGGTATATAGTAACAGATTTTCTTTAGATTTAAAACATTGTTATTCACAAGTTATTTGCACATATTCATAACAACTTATATTTCTTTATAAAATAGCAATTGTATGATATTTCTTCTCTTCATTTGCTTATTTGAATTCTTCAATTAGTCTCCACTAATTCAGGGCATACTTTCTGTAAGCCCAGTTAAGTCATAAAAGCCTTGAGGAAATTATGAGTCTTGCATAACCACTCTGGGCTCAGAGTAAGCCCACAGATTTGACATATTATTGAATTGCCTCATATTTTACATTTTATTATCCCTATGATTTACATGAATTTTACCACATTTGCTTAGTTCTTCCTTCCAATCTCCATTCTTGATGAAAATGTCCCTTGATATGTTTTATTTTAGTTGTTAGAAAAGGAAGATCTGGCCAGTGCCGCAACTCACTAGGCTAATCCTCCGCCTGCGGCACCAGCACCCCAGGTTCTAGTCCCAGTTGGGGTGCTGGATTCTGTCCCAGTTGCTCCTCTTCCAGTCCAGCTCTCTGCTGTGGCCCAGGAGTGCAGTGGAGGGTGGCCCAGGTCCTTGGGACCTGCACCCGCATGGGAGACCAGGAGGGAGCACCTGGTTCCTAGCTTTGGATTGGCGCAGCACGCTGGCCGCAATGCGCCAGCTGTAGCAGCCACTTAGGGGGTGAACCAACGGCAAAGGAAGACCTTTCTCTCTGTCTCTCTCTTACTGTCTAACTCTGCCTGTAAAAAGAAAAGAAAAGAAAAGAAAAGAAAAGAAAAGAAAAGAAAAGAAAAGAAAAGAAAAGAAAAGAAAAGAAAAGAAAAGAAAAGAAAAGAAAGAAGGAAGGAAGGAAGGAGGAGGAAGGAAGGAAGGAAGGAAGGAAGGAAGAGAGAGAGAGAGAGAGAGAGAGAGAGAGAGAAAGAAAGAAAGAAAGAAAGAAAGAAAGAAAGAAAGAAAGAAAGAAAGAAAGAAAGAAAGAAAGAAAGAAAGAAAGAAAGAAAAGGAAGATCTTTGAATTAGGGAATGTGAGGTTTGGAAATGTGTTTTTTTTGGTGTTTCAGAACGTAAGTGTATTTACCCGACCTTATGCAACTGAAACTTTTATTTTAGTAGTGAGAAGATGCACTCTTTACCTCCTGTGTATTTTAGCAACTTTGCTTCTAAAGGAACAATTGATACTTAGAGAGACATTAAAGAGATGCTAGATCTATTTAAAGTTTGGTGAATTTTTTTTGTTTTATTTTAGTTCTGGTTTGGGTTTTTGGTGTATAGAGAAGATATTAGCCCTATTAAGAAAATATCTGAAGATATTAGGCCTATTAAGAAAATATTGAAATACTTGAATTGCATCAAGCTAAATATCTTTAATGCAAGGTCACACCACTAAATTAATACATTCAGAGCTCTTTTATATGACAAAGGATGGGAAATAGGAGGGGCTAAAGATTATTAAGGTGATCTATACATGTAATAATTCAATAAATTTTAATGATTTATTTTCCATCTGCGTTATGTAATTGAATTTTACACTTCAAATATCATTTGGGTGGGTGTTCGGTATAGCAGTTAAGACACTGAGTAGGGAGCCTGCATCCCATAGTGGAGTGCCAGGATTCAAGTCCTGCTCCTGATAACAGCTTCCTACTAACGTGTACCCTGGGAAGAAGCAGGTGATGGCCCAACTACTGAGATACCCACATGGGAGATACAGTTTGATTTCCTGACTTCTAGATTTATCCTTGCTCAGCTTTAGCTGTTATGGGCATTTAGGGAGTGAGCCAGTGGATTGAAAAGTCTGTCTCCTCTCAAATTAACTAACTAACTATTAAAAAAAATCCTTACTCTCATTTTAGCTCCTGTGACAGTAAAGGCAGCAGAGAGGATGAATCTGTGGCCCATAGTTAAAGCAAGCATCTTTTATTGATTGCATTACTCATTTCTACAAGCTGAAAGTTGTCCTCAGAGTTCTATTCAAAATGAGCTTAAAGCCAATTACTCCTCAAATTATTTTGAAATGAGGGGCTGGCATTGTGGCAATCCAGTAAAGTTGCCACCTGTGACATCTGCATTGCACCCAGGTGCCAGTTCATGTCCCGATGCTCTGCTTCTCACTTTCTCTTCCAGCTCCCTGATAATGACCTAGGAAAAGCAGTGGAGGATGGCCCAGGTGCCTGGGCCTTTGCCACCCACGTTAGAAACGCAGATGAATCTCCTTGCTTCTGCCTGGCCCAGCCCTGGCCTTTGTGGCCACTTGGGGAATAAACCAAAGGATGGAAGATCTCTCTTTCTCTGCCTCTCCCTCTCTGTAACCTTGACTTTCAAATAAATAAATGTCTTTAAAAAAAAGACCAAGAATTGGAATCAAAGATTGACTAAAGCTGTAGAATTATGAACTGCAAGTGGCAGTGGGGAAGCATTGTTAAATATGTCCCTGTCAAAGAACTGAGAAAAATGAAGAAATTAGACTCACAACTTTATTTGGTTGATGAAGTAGCTGAGTGCCTTCTCCAAATATAATTTGTGAGTCATGATTTTAAATTAGGTCTCCAGTATCTCTGACTAAAGTTTTTTTCTTCACAATTCCACATTTCTGTTCATATCATTTGTCTACAAAGATTTTGGTGTACATTACATACATTTTTTATTTACTGATTTTACACAGATGTGCCTTCTAACAATATCAAAGAGCCTTCCTAATTGTCTGTAATTAGGACTAAACATATATTTGGTGCCATACTAATTTTTACTCTATCTATATTGAAAGCATTCTCTTACTCTTTAAAATACCACAGATTTATTATTTATAAACAAGAGATGTTCATAATGTAATAACATGCCTCAACTCAATTAAACAAAAAAAGCTTTTCTCAATTGAAAATTACATGGTAGATGAGATGTCTTCTCTATCATTTACTGCATTTTGGCTGTAGGCACTGGAGCATGAAATGGCTAACTACATTCATCACTATTCTGGACTCTATGTTTCTGTTCACCATTTCCATTAAAGCTACGTAACAGAATAAATATAAAGTACATTACTAAATGCCACTTAATATTCCCAATACAAGTCACAAAATTCAAATTCCATAAATGCAGTATGTGTGTGTGCAGTGTGTGTTATCATTTAGAATGCAAGTTTCCTTTAGCATACAAACCCTCACAATATGACTATTCTTACTTGTTATGGTGCTAAAACTTGCAAAATATTTACTATGCAAATCAAACCCTGCTGTAATGAATCAACTAATGGGAATCAGTGAAAACATTTCAGTTGTGCTAGGAAACAAGTTAGAATGCACACAGTGGTATCTTGGCTCTTCTCCTCTTGGGAACAGTTTGCTGTCTACAACAGCTTCTTTATGCCTTCCATGATGGGTTGGTCCTGTCTAGGCATGAGTTACCAAATAATATATATATTGTGTGTGTGTGTATGTGTGTGTATGTGAACCAACATGACAATTCCAAAACTTAAATGGAGATAAAAACATTAAAATAACCAAGGCAATCTTGAAGTATACAATTACAGGCTTAAACTATCAGAAATCATAACTGACTATAAAGCTAGATTCATAGAATGTTATAAAATTTAATTCATGATTTTATAATTTATTTATTTTCAGCTCATTTTTTCTCAGTTTTCCTTTATTTTTTCCTTAAGTGTGAATGACCAGTCACAAGCAATGCTGTGAACAAACAACCTTCATCTGTCACCTCTTCCACAATCTACCTCTACTGCAAACAGCCCAGCCTGTGATCTGGCCTTTCTAGGCCAGCCCACACCCAGGGACTGAAAGAGGTGGATGTAAATGCTTAGCCAATGCAACTCAATGTAGGACACCATGATGGTTCTGTCAGATCTATATTCAGCTTCACTCTGCCCAGTGTCCGTTTTGGGAAAATTCAAATTCTGATGAAAAAAAAGTGGATGAATTGCTCATAAACGTGTTTAGGCAAAAAGAAGCAAAATGTACAAAGGCATATACTATGTGATTCATGTAAATAAATTTCAGAAGCAGACAAAATTATACTGGGATACCAGAGATCAGAACAGTGATTATTTTTTAATGTTATTGAATGCAAGGGGCTATCAGGAAGACTTCCTATGTGCAAATAATCTTTTATGCCTTTATATTTGTGGTTTCAGCATCTGAATACAAGTACATATGTATGCACCATGTATTCAATATGTATTCTCAGTGTGCGTGTGTATATATATACAAGAGTGCCTCAAGATTCATGGAAAATGGAATTAAAAGAAAAGTTGATTTAGGTGCAAAATACTCTGAAATCCGTGTTTATGAGGGCTCTTCTTATAGTTCACAGAAACCATATGTTATGAAAAAACTATGCATGGAAGTCAAAAAATTTTTAAACCTAGATAAATCTATTTTTTAATTCCATCATCCAATGAACTTTCTGAAGTTATGCCGCACAATACCTACACTAAGGTTTGTTTGTTTGTTTGTTTGTTTGTTTTTGACAGGCAGAGTGGACAGCGAGAGAGAGAGACAGAGAGAAAGGTCTTCCTTTGCCGTTGGTTCACCCTCCAATGGCCACCGCGGCTGGCACGCTGCAGCCAGCACACCGCACTGATCCGATGGCAGGAGCCAGGTACTTCTCCTGGTCTCCCATGGGGTGCAGGGCCCAAGCACTTGGGCCATCCTCCACTGCACTCCCTGGCCACAGCAGAGAGCTGGCCTGGAATAGGGGCAACCGGGACAGAATCTGGCACCCCGACCGGGACTAGAACCCGGTGTGCCGGCGCCGCAAGGCGGAGGATTAGTCTAGTGAGCCGCAGAGCCGGCCTCCTACATTAAGTTTAACAAATGAAGAGGAGTATATAGGATTGCAAAGCAATCCAGTTTTACTGAAATTGATCATCAGGAGTGGGCTTTTGGGATAGCAGTGGTGGGACACCCACATCCCACACTGGAGTGCTTGGGGTCAAGGCTTGGACCTGCTTCTGATTCCAGCATCCTGCTGTTGCACACTCTGTGACTTAGCAGGTGATGCCTCAGGCTGTTGGGTCCCTTCCACCTGTGTGCTATACACAGCTTTAGTTCCAGGCTTCTGGCTTTGGCCTAGCCCAACCCTCACTCTTGTGAGCATTTTGGGAGTGAATCAGTAGAAGGAAAGTTCTTTCTGTCTGTCTCTGTCCCTCTATCAAATAAGTAGAAATAAACTAGTTAACTTTTTAAAAAGTAAATAAATCATAAAAATATTTGAAATGCACCATATGGTAACATAGGTGCTTCATTATTAATGCATGAATAATATGATCTAGTGCTGAGTCTAGTAACTACATTGCAGTAGTCATCAGTATCCATGGGGACTCCAACTGCAGTGCTTAAATCCCTTATATAAAAGCTGTAGCATTCACATATAACCTATACAATTCTCCCAGATACTTGAAATCATCACTAATTTATTTCTAGTACTCAACAAAATGTAAATGCTACATAAATAGTTCTTGCACTTATTATTTAAGGAATGATGATGCGGAAAAAATGCACATTCAGCACAGACACAATTTAAAATTTTATTTACTCATTTATTAGAGAGGCAGATGAACAGAGAGAAAGCTCCCATCCACTGGTTCACTCCCCAAATGCCCACAGTGGCTGTGGCTGATGGTGCTGAGGTCAAACTTGAGCCATCACCACGGGCTCCCAGGATCTGCACTAGCAGGAAATTGAAATCAAGATCCAGTGTCAAGACTCTAACCTGGCCGGCACCACAGCTCACTAGGCTAATCCTCCACCTTGCGGCGCCGGCACACCGGGTTCTAGTCCCGGTCGGGGAGCCGGATTCTGTCCCGGTTGCCCCTCTTCCAGGCCAGCTCTCTGCTGTGGCCAGGGAAGGCAGAGGAGGATGGCCCAAGTGCTTGGGCCCTGCACCCCATGGGAGACCAGGAGAAGCACCTGGCTCCTGCCTTTGGATCAGCGCGGTGCGCCGGCCGCAGTGCGCCATCCGTGGCGGCCATTGGAGGGTGAACCAACGGCAAAGGAAGACCTTGCTCTCTGTCTCTCTCTCTCACTGTCCACTCTGCCTGTCAAAAAAAAAAAAAAAAAAAAAAGACTCTAACCTAAAATTCTGATCTGAGCACTGACATGTTAACTGGGATCTCAACCATCATGCTAAATGCTCATCCCCGAAGTGCAGCTTTTTTCCTGAATGCTTTTGATGCACAATGGTTCACTCTATGGATGCAGAGCCCATGGCCACAGAATGCTGATTATATTTGAAGGTAGAAATTGGCATACAGAAGATTTCTAGTAATGCGTAACATCTATAATTTGATGGAAAGTCTGTGCTTTCAATTGGTGATGTGCTACCTACCTGCATAATTGAAGGAAATGCTAACTTTCAGTAAGAAATAAATTAAATATACTGAAGTGGAAGCCAGATGTGAATTCAAGATGTTACTTGTACAAATACATTAAATATCTGCTCAAGATGTTGAGTCAGTCTCTTTATATTTAATATTTATATTTTGTAGGATTGTTGTGAGGGTTAAATTAGATGGTAAAAGGAGAAAACACTAGAAGTATCTGGGATGCAGATCTGACTACCCCGTGAAGCCTTGTAGTGTCTACCTGCCCCCTGAATTAGTCAAATTTGGGTTTCTCCCAAGTCTGTCCCATTCTTAACCCAATTTCCAGGAAAGAAATATCAGAGAAAGTTGCTATATTGTACATATAAATAGGGGTGCATTCCATTGTTTGTAGGTAATTATTTTTACACAAATATAGACCTTGATGTAATTGTATACCCTGTGAACAAACTCATACATCCCTAACAGACTGTATAATGTAGAATTCTGAACTGAAACGTAAATATATTTCTAGCTTAAATCATTAGTCATTCGGATTAGGAAATCAGCGTGTCTGCTACCACCTGGTGGTAATTTACCCAAATTCCAGGTTGTGCTTCCTTGTGTATTTGAATAGATGTCTTCATCTATACACTTCTGGATCTGTGAATCTAAATTGTGTCGCCAGACTGGAAACACATTGTGAAGTGTGTGTCTAGGTGTCAGACAACTGATCAGAGGCTTTATTTACTTTCTACAGCACAGTGACCTGTACCCAGTGGAAATTCCTTTAACACTTTCACTACAGCACTGTTTCAACCCCCTGACAATTACGCCCTTTTACACAAAGTGTGCTCCAGAAAAATTGTCTACTCACTGTTTCTCATATGTAGCATGTGCTTTTATCCCAAACTTGGAATGTTCTACCTTGTGATCATCTAACTATAGATCAATCAAATTGTTTTTTGAAAATTTATTTATTTGAAAGGCAGAGTTACAGGGAGGCAGAAGCAGAGAGAGTGTGTGTGTGTGTGTGTGTGTCTTCCATCCACTGGTTCATTCTACAGACATCCACAATGGCCAGAGCTGTGCAGATCTGAGGCTAAGTGCCAGGAATTTCTTTTGGGTCTCCCACGCAGGTGCAGGGGCCCAAAGATTGGGGCCATCTTCCACTGCTTTCCCAGGCCATAGCAGAGAGCTGGATTGGAAGTAGGACAGTCGGGACTCGAACTGGCACCCATATGGGATGCCAGCATTGGAGGCAGAGGCTTTACCTGCCACTTCACAGCGATGGCTCCTGGAATATTCAGATGTCACTTGCTTCACAAAGTATTTCCAATTTCACCTAAAGTCTGGCATCTCTTCTTATAGTGCATTACACTTTCTACCACAATCATTTACATTTGTCTTCACTCAGTTTCTAGAAAATCTAGGATGAGTTTCCACTAGTGTTATATAAAGTTAATTTTGTGGCTTAAAATCATACATATCATTTTAGTAACTATTTGCTAAGAGTTAATTTAGAATCAGTAGTTAGGCTCTGGGATCAAACTGAGTTTGATCAATCCCAGATCTACAAATAACTGTTATGACTTTTTTAAAAAGATTTATTTATTTATTTGAAAGTCAGAGTTACACAGAAAGAAGGAGAGGCAGAGAAAGAGAGCGAGGTCTTCCATCTGCTGGATCACTTTACAGACGGCTGCAATGGCCGAAGCTGCGCAGATCTGAAGCCAGGAGCCAGGAGCTTCTTCTGGGACTCTCACGCAGGTGCAGGGGCCCAAGGACTTGGGCCATCTTCTACTGCTTTCTCAGGCCATAGCAGAGAGTTGGATCAGAAGTAGAGCAGCCGGGACTCGAACCAGCACCCACATGGCTTGCCAATCATGAGAAACACAGCCACGTACCAGTCACAGGTGATAATCTCCTGACTGACCCAATCCTCTCGTTATATATTTTAGTAAACTTTGGTTTACTATCCCTACTTTCATCTCACTGAACTCTAATTAACTACTCACTGGCAAAATAATCAAGGTAAACATGCTACTGTATGTGTTTCCAGGAGAAACAACAGAGACCCCAAACAACAGAGACCCCAAAATCCAGCAGAGGGAGAGGAGCAAAGCATGCCTTAGCTCTTGCCCTGGCTCTTTGTCCAGGGAGGTGTTTGGGGAGGACTCCGTCATCCCAGGGAAATAGAAGTGAGATCCCAGGGAAATAGAAGTGAGAAGTTCTGTGGTACACTCCATTGCTGCAGATGAGCAGTAGTGAGAATTCCATGGTCCTCACTGACTTTAAATTCAGCCTAGAAAGCTAACTGGGGTCCCAGAAACTTCTGTGCTCCAAAAAAGGAATCTACATTGCCTCCATCTACCTCCAAAAGCCATAGATGCCATGTTGCAGCCTCTGTTAAACTCCATTCGGTAGTAGGGGACATCAAGCAAGCCCCAGTGCTACCAGATGACCCCAGAGTGAGAGACAGGGCACTTTGCAGGGTAGAGAGCAGGTCCCTCTGCATCCTGCACACAAGCTCCAGAAAGATACTTGCTTACTCATTGTGTGTGATCTAGGAAAACTTTCCTCTGCCTCATTCGTCTTGGCACCAGCACCAGCCAATACAAAAACCCTGAGTTCCACTTCTGCCTCTCTTAACACTGTACGCTGGGTGGCCAGGGTATAAGCCCAGTATCACCCTGTGTGCCCTGGGGGAACTGGAGACAGTGCCTTTTGTGCCCTGCAGTTCATGGACTATGGCTGTTGGTGCTACAATTCCTACAGTAACTTGCACTCATCAATGGGATCTAGAGGGATTTCTTTGCATTACTGTTCCAGGTTGATGGCTGCCAATCCACAACCCCCGGCATGCTGATATTAGACTTCTGAGTCCTGGTTAGGATGCCACTGAGTCCTGATGCTCTGAGACTGTGAATTTTGATTTCCTAACTCAGGGACACCTGTGCTTCCCCACAGGCTCTGGGAATGGACTAATCTGCAGTACCCCCAGTATAATGTGCAATCACCATTCAGGACCTCTATCAAGTTATCCTCTGAGTCCTGCAGCTCTGAGTCTGGGACTGTTGAAGCTATTTTCCAGAGTGTCCTGAGCTGAACCAAAAGGACCTAAGACCACACTACACTCTGCAGCTCTGGTCTGTGATTGCATGTTCTAGAGCCCCAGAGACAGTTGTTCTTCTCCATGGGACCAGGAAATTACCTAAATGCGTCCCAGTAATCCAGACTTGTACCTGACAGAGCACGATCCCCAGCAGAACCTGCATGTGAAATCTGAGTACTGAGTAAAACCTCCACTGCATCCTACAGATCTGAGGCTGTGACTGTTGGCTCTAACCCTGAGAACACCTGCACTGCCCTATGGGAACTGGGGAAGGCTCTCTCTCTATTACATTGCTTCAGGCTCATAGCTGCCAGTGCACAATCCATAGCATAACCTATATTTTTCCTGTTGGATCCAGACAAGTCACTCTTTCTGTCCTGCAACTCCAGGGTGGTATCTATTAGTATACTATTCCTCAAAGTCACTGGAACTCACTCTGTGCAGGAGCTAAGCTACCTGCACTTCACTGCTGCAGTCCCAAATTGTGTGCACAATCTCAAACATAACTCATATTCACCCCATGAAACCTGAGCAAGGGTTGGGGCTAGGGCTTTTAGTGTGATAAGCCCCAGCATTACCTATGCCAATTACAGCAAGATCTGGTGAAGGTTCCATCTATATCTCACAGTTTCAGGGCCACAGCTCTTGTTGTCATGGCCCCAATATCACTCAGGCTTGCTTGGTGGTACAACAGAACAGTGCACTGTGGGTCTCACAGCACTAGGAATATGGCTATTGCAATCATTAACCCTAATTTGATTGAAACCCAACTCTCTGAACTCTCTGGGACCTGATGTCCATGTCAACTTGAAAAACTTCAGAAAAAATACTACAACCTCCATGAACTGCTGCAGATCAAACAATGGTGGCACTCATAGACATGCCTAACATTAATTATAGATGAAGAAATCACTTTGGGTTTACTCATCAAGGCTCACAAGAGCCAAAGACAAAACAACAACTACCTAGGGAGCTTAGTGTTGTGGCACAGTGAGTTAAGCCACCACCTGCAAGGAGCACTGGTTTGATTGCTGGCTGCTTTTTCCAAGGTAGATCCTTGCTAATGTACCTGGGAAAGCAGAGGAGGATAGATCAAGTACTTGGGCTCATGCCACCCATGTGTGAAACCCAGATAGAGTTTCAAGCCCTGGGTTCTTTTTGGCCGTTTGGGGGACCAATGAATGGAAGATAACTATCTCTCTCTCTCTCTCTCTTCCAATACACCACCAATAAATAGACCTTAAAGGAAAGGCAAATGCCTAACTGATGCCCCAGATTCTGTGTGAAAAAAAGGTCATTTCCAATGAAACCTACTCCACAAAGGGGAAGGAACTACTACACCAGATGTACCCCCAAAGAATGGCATGATATCTTCAAGTTCTTGAAAAAAAAAAAAAAAACTAAATCTTCAAGGTCCTGAAATAAAATGCTTCCAAACAAGAGTGCTATATCTATCAAAGCTTTCCTTTACAAATGAAGGATAAATAGTGTTTCCCCAAATAATTGATGAAGGCATTACCACCAGAGCAGCTACAAGAAATCGGGAAGGGAGTCTTACGTTAGGAGTAAAAGGATCATAATAACCATCATGAAAACACAGAATAACACAATGTCACTAACGAAGCAGATATACAAAAGACAAAGAGAATTCAATCTTATGACAGAAAGGTACCAAAATACAAATATAAATAGTAAGAGAAAGAAACAGAGAATGTTTAAAACATTCAGTAAACAATCAATAAAATGACAGGAGTTAATTCTTACCTGTCAGTGTTAACCTTGACTATAAACGGATTAAATTCCCCAGTCAAAAAATATAGGTTGGTTCAATGGATAAAACAAAACAAAACAAAACAAAATTAAGCTCCAACTATATACTGCCTATAAGAAACTCACCCCACAGATAAAGATTCACACAGACTGAAAGTGAAGGCTTGAAAAAAAAGATATCCATACAAAGGGAAACCAAGGAGAAGCTTGAGTAGCTATACTCAGGTAAAATAGTCCTTTAAAAACTGTAACAAAAGACAAAGAAGTATACTATATATTGATAAGATCATAAGTTTAGCAAGAAAATTCAATAATCATAAATAAATATGTACCCAACACAAGACCACCCCAAGATATAAAGCAAATATTATTACACCTATAGGGAGAGAAAGACTCCAATATAATAATAGCGGAGGATGCCACCATTCCATTGTCATCAGTGGACACCAGACAGAAAAGCAATAAAGATACATGAGAGTTGAACCATGTTATGCAGCAAATGGACTTAACTGATAGGTACAGAAGACTTTATCCAATAGCTATAAAATAAGCATTCTTCTCATCAGCACATGGAAAATTTTCTAGGATAAGCCATATATTAGGGCACAAATCAAGTCTTAGTAAATTTTTAAAAAGTAAAATTATACCTTATGTGTTGTTAGACCACAAAGGTATAAAACTAGGGTGGTGGTCGGCACTGTGGTATAGTGAATAAGGCAGCAGCCTGTGACACTGGCATTTTTTATGGGCACTAATTCTAGTCCTGGCTGTTCTACTTCCAATCCAGTTCCCTTTTAATACACCTGGGAAATAACAGAAGATGACCCAAGTCATTGGAGCCCTATACCCACATGGGAGACCCAGAACAGACTCCTGGCTCCTGGCTTTGGTCTGGCCCAGCCCTGGCCATTGCAGTCATTTGGATAGTGAACCAATGTATAGATCTCTCCTCCCACCCCCCACCACCACCTTTCAAATAAATAAATAAATATTAAAAAAAAAAGAAAAACTAGAAATGAAGATCAAGAATAACAAAGAGAAGTCAGCATTGTGGCAGAGCAGATTAAGGGTTAAGCTTCCACCTGAAATGCTGCATCACGTATGAGCACTGTTTCAAGTCTTGGCAGTTCCATTTCAAATCTGTTTGCCCACTAATGTGTCTGGTGAATCAGAGGAAGATGGCATGGTAATTGAGATTTTGCTACACAAGTGGGATACCTGGATGGAGTTTCAGGCTCCTAGCTTCAGCCTGGCCCAGCACCAGCTATTGATGACCACTGGGGAGTGAACCAGCTGATGGTAGATCTCTCTCTCTCTCTCTCTCTCTCTCTTTCTCTCTCTCCTTCTCAGTCAACTCCTCTCTACTCTTTAATCCATCTTTAAATAATAAACATCTCCTGTAACACTGGACTCCAATTCATGTCCCTGCTGCTCCACTTAGGATTCAGCTCCCAGGTAATGTGCCTGAGAAAGCAGCAGAAGATGGTCCAAGTCCTTGGGCCCCTGCACACATATGGGAGACCTGGATGGAGCTCCTACCCGCTGGCTTTTGGCTTGACCCAACCCTGGTCATTGTGGCTGTTTGGGGAGTGAATCAATAGATGGATGATCTCTCTCTCTGTCTTGTAACTCTGCCTTTCAAATAAATAAATAAATAAATCTTTAAAAGGTAAATAAATAAAAAAGGGGTTATACTTAAAAACAAAAGAGAATTTGAAAATAAATGTAAATTCAACAACATGTTCCTGAATATCCATGGATAATTTAAGAAATTAAAAAGCAAACCACAACATTTCTTGAAATAAATGAAAAACAAACATATCAAAATCTGCAGAATACAGTAAAAATAGTAATAAGAGGAATGTTTACAGCAATAAATCCATACATTTTAAAAAAAGAAAATTGTAAAATAAGAAATGGAATTGGGAATCTCTAGTAATTTAAAAGGTAAAAATAAATTTATCACCAAACTAGCACAGGTGAGAAATAATAAAGAGTAAAAAAATGAAATTGAAACTAAAAAAAATAACAAAATAAAATGTGGTTTTTGGAGAAGATAACAAAAAATTTCTAACCTAACAAAGAAAAAAAAAAACTGGAAGAAATAAAATTGAAGCTAAAAAAGGAGACATTACAGAAATACAAAGGCTCATAGATTACTATCGGGACCGGCACTGTGGCATAGCAGGTAAAGCCGCTGCCTGTAGTGCCAGCATCCCATATGGGCACTAGTTCAGGTCTCAGCTGCTCCACTGTCGATCCAGCTCTCTGCTATAGCCTGGGAAAGCAGTAGAAGATGGCCCAAGTCCTTGGGCCCCTGCACCAGTGTGAAAGACCCAGAAGAAGCTCTTGGCTCCTGGCTCCTGGCTTCTGAACAGCACAGCCCCGGCTGTTTCAGCCAACTGGGGAGTGAAGCAGCAGATGGAAGACACCTCTTTCTCTTTCTCTCTGCCTCTCCTTCTCTCGCTAACTCTGACTTTCAAATAGATAAATAAATCCTTGTTTAAAAAAAGAAATTACTATCAACAACTATATGCTAATGAATTGGAAAGCCTCAAAGAAAGGGATCAATTTCTGAATTTATACAATCTACTAAGATTGAATCAAGAAAGAATAGAAAATCTAAGCATATCTTTAACAAGTAATGAGATTAAAGCAGTAATTAAAAGTCTCCCTATTGTTAAATCAACAACAGGAGTCACTGTGCACTTACTCTCCATGTAGGATCTCTGTCCTTAATGTGTTGTACTATGTGAATTAACGGTATAACTAATACTCAAACAATACTTTATACTTTGTGTTTCTGTATGGGTGCAAACTGTTGAAATCTTTACTTAAAATATACTAAATTGATCTTATGTACATAAAGATAATAGAAAATGAATCTTTATATGAATGGGATGGGAAAGGGAGCAGGAGATGGGAGGGAAGCTATGGGGGGGAAAAGCCACTGTAATCCAAAAGCTGTACTTTGGAAATTTATATTTATTAAATAAAAGTTTTTAAAAAAGGCCAGATAGAAGTGAAAAAAATTGTATATGTAATACATATATTTGTATATATTAAAATTTGAAATTTTTGTATCTAGCTAAAGGCAGAGAGTAATCTTTGCTTTTGCTTAGTGGATTGGTGATATTAACATGATTTATTAAATAGTCTTAGTAGCCCCAGACTAAATTAGAAATTTTTCAAATTACCATATATAAATGCATCTTTTTCTGAAAAACCAAAAGTCTCCCTAAAGAAAAGTCCATGATTTGAAAGCTTTACATGTAAATTATCTTCAATATTTAAAGGGAACTAATTCCAATACTTTTTACACTATTCCAAAATATTGAGAATGTTGGAACTTTGTCAAACTCACTCTTTTTATTATATCATAATTACTTTAATTATCCAAACCAAACAAGGACATGGCGCAGTAAGAAATTTACAAACATATTTCTTTGATGAATACTGATGCAAAAATCATTTCCAAAATATTAACAAACCAAATCCAAAAAGCATATCATCACTTTAATAGATGAAGAAAGGCCATTTGATAAGATTCAACATTCTCAAAAAATTAGATATAGAAGCAAGATAACTCAAAATTATAAAGGTTATATATGAAAAACTCATAGTCAATATGCTATTTGGGGAGAAGTTAAAGGCATTTTTTTTTCAGATTTACAATGAGTCAAGGTTGTCTCTCACCACTCTTATTCAATATAGCATTGGGTGTATTAGAAAAGCAATTAGACACAACAAAGAAAGAAAGAGTATTAAATTGTAAATGAAGAAATCAAAATACCCATGTTGGCGTGATTTTCTATTTGGAAAAACCTAAACACCATACCAAAAAACTACACCTCAGCGCCAGCGCCAATTACTCTGTTCTGATCAGTAACAATATATAGATGTGTTCAAATATCACAGCTAGCCCGTAAAAACACACAATTATTGCTAAGAAATTTTTTAGAGAGTGCTTGTTAAAGCAGGCATCTGGCCTAGTGTTTAAAACGCCAGCTGGGATGCCTGCAACCCACATTGGAGTACCTGGGCTCAAGTCCTAGCTCCATTCCTTATTCCAACTTCCTGTTGATGCATACTCTGGAAATCAGCAGTTTATGGCTCAACGAGCTGAGTCCCTGTCATCCATCTGGGAGACCTGGAACTGAGCTCCTGCCTCAGGCCTGCCCAGTCTCAGTTGCTGTAGTCATTTGGGAAGTGAACCAGCAAATGGGAATCCTTCATCATTCTCATTATCTCCTTCCCTTTCTTCCTTCCTCCCTCTTCTCCTTCCCTCTTTTTCTCAAATAAATTAAAGAAGTAAAAAATAATTTTTTAAAGTGGGTGTAGGGACTAGCGCTATGGCACAGCAGGTTAACGCCCTGGCCTGAAGCACCAGTATCCCATAAGGGCACTGGTTCGAGACCCGGCTGCTCCACTTCAGATCCAGCTCTCTGCTATGGCCTGGGAAAGCAGTGGAAGATGGCCCAAGTCCTTGGGCCCCTGCACCCACGTGGGAAACCCGGAAGAGGCTACTGGCTCCTGGCTTCAGATCTGCATAGCTCCGGCCTTGCAGCCAACTGGAGAGTGAACCATCAGATGGAAGACTTTCTCTCTCTCTCTCTCTCTCTCTCCCTCTCCTCTCTCTGTGTAACTTTGATTTTCAAATAAATAAATAAATCTTAAAAAAAAAACCATAAAGTGAGTGTAAACCTGAGTGTGATGATAATATCAGATTCTTAGCAGTGCTGCTAAATTATATTCTGGTGAAAGAAGCTTTAGTCAATTGAATTGAACTCAACACATATTTGCTTATTTTCTATGATGTGCATCAACTGTGAAGAGAACAAAAGGATAATAATATCTAATTCCCATTCTCAATAATTGAGGGCATGAAATAGAGGTAAGGGTTATGAAAATGGAAGCATTCACCAATATCTACAATATAAGGCAAGAAGTAGAGAGTAACAGCAAAGGGCCACATAGAAAATGATCTGCAGGTTCAGAGGGGAGAGGTAATATCTAGTCGGAGTTCAATCAGGTGATTATTGATATTTGAGAAACAAAATATATTATTTGATTGATTGTATTACACAAAATAAATGCCATGAGTTCCTACTTACATCAATATATATTTGACATTTACCATTTTTAAAACACTTTAATTTTTTTTGACAGGCAGAGTTCGAGAGAGAAAGACAGAGAGAAAGGTCTTCCTTCCATTGGTTCACCCCTCAAATGGCTGCTACGGCAGGCGAGCTGCGCTGATCCGAAGCCAGGAGCCAGGTGCTTCCTCCTGGTCTCCCATGCAGGTGCAGGGCCCAAGCACTTGGGCCATCCTCCACTGCACTCCCGGGCCACAGCAGAGAGCTGGACTGGAAGAGGAGCAACTGGGACAGAACCGGCACCCCAACTGGGACTAGAACCTGGAGTGCCGGCGCCGCAGGCGGAGGATTAGCCTAGTGAGCCATGCTGCCAGCCAAAACACTTTAATTTCAAACAATAAATATTTACAAAAGATATTGCATACCCCCCTTCTTAATCAAACATCTGTATTGAAATAATGTAGGTTGTTTTAGGTGGCACAAAATCATAAACATTTAAGTTCTGTGTTCTCCTGCTATAACTGGCTCTGAGACTATTATGAATTGTTGGTACTTGATGCGTGAACATCAATAAGAATCTGCTGTTTCCCATTCAAGCTACTGCTCCTAGGAAGATTCAATCATTTGTTCACTCAGTGTTTACTAATCACTGTGTTTCAGTGTTATTCTAGTTACTGGAAAATCATGAGGCGGACATTGTCTGGCCTCACCGTACTTGCAGTTTAGAGTATAAATAATAAGCAAAAATTATGAAAATCAAAGTATAAATTCAAGCTGAATAGGTGCTAACAAGGAAAACTACAGGAATGCTATGAGACAGTGAGTCATGGGTAACTAGTCAAGGAAGGCCAATACAGAGACACCATATTTAAGCTGAGAGTCAAATACTATGTAAATCTTAGCTAGATGAAGAGTAGCGGGAGAACCCCAGGTCCATTGAATAGCATACAATAAAGCCCACATTTGCAAACAGAGCTTGGTGCATGCAGGAATTGGAGCGAAGTCCGTGAAGCAGGAGATCAGTGATAAGGGACAATGTGGGGTCTGTGAGGTTCTTTGCTATTTTATGGATTTTTTCCCAAGTGCAGCTGGAGACAGCCAACAGGAGGAAAATGAGGTTATATGTATATTTTAAGAGGAATTGTAGCTGCTTGGATTGAAAAGGTAAGGAAGAAAGTCACTTAACAGTCAGCAGATGATGATGTCACAGAACATTGGTGACAGTAGAGGTGGTGAGAAGTGGACAGAGGAGGCTTTACTTTGGAGGTATAACAGAATTTACAGGACGATCTGATATGTGGCTGAGGAAGGAGGGATCAAAAAATTTTAGGTTTCAAGACATGAGTGAATGAAGGAAGCAACTTAGAGACAGAGACAGAATTAAAATGTGTATAACCAGGAGACAGAATTTAAATATTTAAATGAGCAAATACTTGGTTTAAAAGGAACAATTTCAAGGCCAGCACTGTGACATAGTGGGGTAAAGCCGCTGCCTGCAATGCCAACATCCCATATGGGCACCAGTTCTAGTCCCGGCTGCTCCACTTTCAATCCAGCGCTCTGCTACGCCTGGGAAAGCAGTGGAAGATGAATCAAATGCTTAGGCCTTTGCACCCGCATAGGAGACCCAGAAGAAGCTCCTGTCTCCTGGCTTCAGATTGTCACAGTTCTGGCTGTTGCAGCCATTTGGGGAGTGAACCAGTGGATGGAAGACCTCTCTTTCTGCCTCTGCCCCTGCCTTTGCCCCTTTGTAACTCTGTCTTTCAAATTAAATAAATAAATCTTTGAAACAAAAAAAAATCTTCCTCATGTGACTAACTATCCTTAAATGTAGAAGAAATGAGAAACACACATAGTCAGCATTAGGTAAATATCACAGCCATCACATCACAATTTCAAATAAGATCAATGAAGATACAAAAATTAATGAATTAAATTTGGAGAAATGGTATGTAACCATATTGAGAAGATACACTTCCAAGGTACTGTTTAAATTATAAAAGTATGAAATAGTGATTTCACAGTAGTGAACTTCACAGCACCCCTTTAACCAAATGATCAAGGTTAACCTCTAGTAATTTGGACATACAGACATCATGTACCCCTGAAATGGTGTAATGAGAAGTAAAATCAGTGTGGCTGCTGTGACATTCTTGCCAAAAATGCAAAAATCTAATGATGAGAAGATAATAGACAAAAAAAATTATGAGGGGGCTGATGCTGTGGCACAGAAGGTTAAGTCTGTGCTCGCAGTGCCAGCATCCCATGTAGGCACCAGTTTGAGTCCCAGATGCTCCTCTTCTGATCCAGCTCCCTGCTGGTGCACCTGGGAAAGCAGTAGAAGATGGTCCAAGTGCTTGGGCCCCTGCACCCACATGAGAGACCTGGAAGAAACTCCTGGATCCTGGCTTTGGCCTGGCCCATCCCGGACATTGCAGCTGTCTGGGGAGTGAACCAGTGGATGGGAGATCTCTCTCTCTCTCTCCCTGTCTCTCTCTTTCTGCTTTCAAATAAATAAATAAATCATTATAAAAAATTAAAAAATTGATAAAGACTATATAGAATAACTGAGCGATACTGATCATGATTGTCAATATTGTGAAAGATGAAGAAAGATTGTGGAAATATCATTACTAAAGTAACCTAAGAAATGGACAAGTAATTGCAGGGTAGAATCCTGGACTGGATCCTAAAACATGACCTGGTTTGTTGTCCATAATTTTTGACACAATTATCTTTTTTCCACATGTCACTGGGTTTATCAGACTAGTATGGTGTCACTTGATGAGCTAGGTGTTAACCCCAGTTTACAGTCTTGAGAGTCCAGAGTCTTCTCACTGTTTTATTTATTTATTTTTTTTTTTTTGCTAATATCCAGGGCCTTATATACTCAGTATATACTAGTAAAGTGATTTGATCTGTCTTTAAAGAAAATTCTCGGCGTTGGTACTGTGGCATAGTGGGTTAACCTACCACCTGCAGCACATGCTTTCTATATGGGCGCCAGTTCAAATCCTGGCTGCTCTGCTTCTGATCCAGCTTTCTGCTAATGGCCTGGAAAATCAGCAAAGGATGGTCCAAGTGCTTGGGCCCTTGTACCCATGTGGGAGACATGGAAGAAATTCCTGGCTCCTTGCTTCCATCTGACCTAGTTCTGGCTGTTGCAGCCATTTATAGAGTGATTCAGTGGATGGAAGATTCTCTCTCTCTCTCTCTCTCTCTCTCTCTACCCCCTCCTCTCCCTTTCTCTCTGTAACTCTTCCTTTCAAACAAAATTAATAAATCTTGAATTAAAAAAAGAAAATTCTTTTGTCAATGAGTAAATTCCTCAAGAAAAAGAGTTTATGTTTGTTTACAGCCTACTTCTCAAAGTCCAGTCACTAGCTAGTGTACAGAAAGAACTCAATCAAGAAAGAGCAAAAGAGCCTCAAAGAGACTGAAAATGGTAGCTAGATATACAGTGAGGACGGTGTTATTGAAGACTAAAGAAAAGATTAGCTAAGTTATTTAGAAGGAAAAAGTTATTTCCCGCAGTAGTGTAGAAGATGGGAAATATACCTAATGAAATTATAGTTATGGCTAATAACTATTCCAGGCAGTATTATTTGCAACTGTTAAATATTTAACAGTTTAAGATAGACAAACTGAAGAAAGAACTGTTCAATTCTCAAGTAGGCTCTGAAGGACACATTGCCATCCTGAGTTACTTGTTTGGAAAATAAAACTCGCTGTCATCCCCAGGCTCCAAGTTCACAAATTATACTAAAAGTAAATTAAAATATGGAAGCAATTCCAGGATACTGTTAGTGAAACATAGCCTCATAGTTATGGTCAGTTCAGGGCGTGGTTGTAAGCCCCTTGGCTGAAACCTCAAAAAAATGTAATAGAGTACTTAATAGAGTCTCTCAGCCAGACAACAGAACTGTTAAAGCTCTCTTGATTTAAAAAAATGGGGTTTCTGCAAATCATAAAGGCATAATTCTTATATCTCCTCTACCACAAAGAAAAAAAATGCTTCTAAGGCTCTTGTCCATAGCACAAGGTATAGAAGGAGTTTCCTGAAAGAAATGTATAGATATTTTTTCAGTTTTTCATATTTCTTAAAAAAAAAATTAAGGACCACCTGTCCTGTTACTCTTGAAACATATGACTTTGGTTCTTCATACTCTTAGGCAATTACAGACAACATAACCAAAATGGAGATTCTCTGGGAGAAAAATTCAGTTCTTCTTGACCTCTTATTTGATTCCACCCTCTAGACATGTGAGACATTTGGGTATAACCCTATTGAAAAGATTGGCTGCCTTAGAATTTGAAGAGGCAGAGAAAATATGCACATGAGCTAGCACCAGGCTAGAATTACAAGCATTTATTTCCAAGGATGAATCAGATCTGGCTTCAGAAAGAATGACTGCCTGCCAAAAGCTATATTGAGCAAATGCCAAAGAAAAAGAAACTTTGAATCTCACCCAAAAAGTAAATTTACCATACTAGACCTAATGGTCAGTGTCCATCTTACTTAATCTAGGAGCAGCATTTCCAAAGCTGACCACTCCTTCTTTCTGAAGCACTTTCTTCACTTGGTCTGTTAAGACACAGTGTCTGTATTTTTATCCCTCACAGGCCACTGATTTCTCTACCTCGAGCTTTTAAAGTCCTGGTTTCATTCTTGCTCCAACTTCTTAACGTCAGAGTGTCAACAGGACTTCTTCTTTTGGTCCTTCTATCACTCTCTGCTCTCTCCTCCAATTTGTATTGTATTTAAAACAGCATTTTCTCATATGTCCACAATCCTAAAATGCATCCCAAATCTCCAATCAAACTCTTCCAAGGACTTTAGTCTCCCATGCCTCCTACAACTTACAATCTACTTCAGGCAGCTACACCTGCCATGTCCAAATTGAACTCTTGGTCTTTCCTTCAAAATGTTCTTTCCATATCAGTATGCATCAACTATATCCTTATAGTTACTAAGGTCATAAATCTTGCAGACATCCTGGATTGCTCCCTTTATTTCAGATATCACGTTCAATCCCTGAACTAACTTTGTTGTCTGTCCGTTAAAAATATACGCAGAATCTCACCACTAATTTCAGACCAGCAGCACTGCTGCCTTGAATTATCTCAGTGACTTTCTAATTTGTTCTCTTCTCTCCCTGTCTGGGTACAATCTAGTCTCAACACAGCACTCAGGATGAAGTGGTTAAACTGTAAATCAAACTACATTGCTTCTCTTTCTAAAGCCACGTAATGGCTCTCCATTTTATTCAGCATAAAAGCCTTGCATCGGCCTTCATATTCCAGGATAACAGGCGCCATCCACCACCCCATTGACCATCTCCTGCCCCTGAATCATTCCACCTCGGCTACACTTATCTGTTCCTAGAATTTACCAGGTATCCCCTGGCCTCATGTCTTGTCACTTGTTATTTCCTCTCTTTTAAAACATCATCCCGGCCAGTGCTGCGGTTCAATAGGCTAATCCTCTGCCTGCAGCACTGGCACACCGGGTTCTAGTCCTGGTCGAGGTGCCGGATTCTGTCTCAGTTGCTCCTCTTCTCTGCTGTGGCCCGGGAGTGCAGTGGAGGATGGCCCAAGTGCTTGTGGAGACCAGGAGAAGCACCCGGCTCCTGGCTTTGGATCAGTGCGGTGTGTCCGCTACAGCACGCCGGTCGCAGTGGCCATTGGGGCGTGAACCAACGGAAAAGGAAGACCTTTCTTTCTGTCTCTCTCTCACTGTCCTCTCTGCCTGTCAAAAAAAAAAAAAAAAAAAAAAAAAAAAAAAGACACAGACACAGAGTTTCCATCCACTGGTGCACTCTCCAAATGCCTGCAACACCTAGGGCTGAGCCAGAAACTCAATCCAAATCTCCCCAATGGGTGGCAGGGATCCAAGTACTTGGACCATCACCTAGGACACAAACTCTGGGTAGCCTTCAAGAGTGTACATTAGCAGGAAGCTTAAATGAGTAGTGGAGCTAGGACACGAAATCTGGGTAGGCCAAAAGTCTGCCCCAAACATCCCATTCTCAGTGTGGCTTTCCCTGATGGTACTGCTGTTGTGCCCAGATTGTCGGATCCCCAAACGCCACCAGAGACTTGAACATACCTAAATGCAAGAGCAAGGTTTATTTCGGAAGTACAAGTGCAGCAGGGACCCTGACTACGCAACCGTGCAGTGGAGGGCAGAGTAAGGCCCCGAGCTGTGCTTGGGAGCCTCTTTTAAAGCCCGGTTACATCACGAGGGGTGCGGGGTAACAGTGGATTGGCTGGGGTCACCTCTGGTACTTCCTGATCTAACACGGTTGTTCCTGATTGGGTCAGACCCAGGAGATTTCCTTATATGGTGAACGCTAGCAAGCTGTTCCGTTATAACTTTCGGTTTCCCCAGAGTGAGGCTGCTTCTAGGGGATGTCGGGCCTGCCTCTCCAAATGGAGGCACTTTTTCGAAACATTGTTACTCCTGCCCTTCACTGCTAATTATTGCAACCCATACCACACCTACCTTCCTAAATCCTTTCCAGTTTTACTTTTTTCCATAGCATTTACTACCTCTAGTATTCTGTAGAATTTATTTCTTAACACTCCGTCTCCTCTGCTGGTTTGTTTGCATGCTTCATTAACGTATTCTTATGTCTTAGTTATTGCAGGTCGTCAATATTTACTAAATGAATATTCATTCCATGTTATAGAAAGTCTTTCAGGCTGGCGCTATGGCGCAGTGGGTTAAAGCCCTGGCCTGAATACCAGCATCCCATATGGGCGCTGGTTCTAGTCCCTGCTGCTCCTCTTCCCATCCAGCTCTCTGCTATGGCCTGGGATAGCAGTAGCAGATGGCCCAAGTCCTTGGGCCCCTGCACCCACCTGGGAGACCTGGAAGAAGCTCCTGGCTCCTGGCTTCGGATCGGCACAGCTCCAGCCACTGCAGCCATCTGGGGAGTGAACCAATGGATGGAAGACCTCTCTCTCTCTCTCTCTCTCTCTCTCTCTCTCTCTCTCTCTGCCTCTCCTCTTTCTGTGTAACTGACTTTCAAATTTCCTCATTAACCAAATTCATTTATCTTCTAGTTGCTCATGAAAAAATTAGTACATATAAAAATAAATAATGTCTTTGTTCTCCAATTGGTCTTCATACTGTATAAAATGTCAAGGCTTCCTGCTGAAATTTGATTTTTAAAACTAAATAAAGACAAAAACCTACAACTGTAATGAGTACACAAACCTTGTTGCTTTTCCTCATCAAGTAATCTTCATAGAAGCTATTTGGTTTAGCAAAGGAACCCCTTGAATAGCTTACTCATGCCCCTATCCTTTGTCCCAGAAGACATTCCTAAAAATGACACAAAGAATCAGGAGACTTTAACTTAGATGTTCTTTTAGCAAAATCTAATCTGTGCTTTTTAATAACTGTTAGAAGTTTGATCGGAAGAGGTTTTGATATCAAGCCATCAAAGGAAGGCATAATGACAATGCAGTTAGAAGGCACTAAATTTGAGCTCTTCATTTTGTTTTTCAGAACATGTTTGCCTGAGGTTACTGGATCTGAAATCTTCATGTGGCTACTTTTGGCCTCAAATATCTGTTTCAGGCACCCCGGGGCAGGCACTACGGTTCTTCCCACTGATGTCCAGATCAGTAAACACAGCCCTCTAGCATGAGGCCCTCAGTGGGACACTTGATGTCCTAAGGGATGAAAAGAGAGCAGGTCTGGGTTTTTCCTGATCTGTGCTTTTCTCTATTGACCTACAATGTCCAGATTGTGTGTATCTTGTAGAGCAGGGGGTGAGGGGAATGTATATTTAAAGTGCTCTCTTTTTGTTCCTTATCTTACAGCTTTAGTGACAGTGTCCAATTATCTAGAAAGTAATAATAATAATTTAAGTTAAAAACATGCATAATAGTTGAAAATTAGGATTTCTAGAAAACTTCTTTTCCTGCCTAAGAAGGAGGTCTCACTTTTCAACACAAATCACTTGGGTCTGGCATTGTGGTGCAGCAGGATACGCTTCTGCTTGCAACACCAGTATCCCATATTGGACAGAGTCCCACCTGCTCTGCTTCCAAATTATCTCCCTGCTATCGTGCTTGGGGAAGCAGTGAAAGATGGTCCAAGTAGCTGGGAGACCTAAGTAGTGGAAGACCCAGATAGAGTCCCTTGCTCCTGGCTCCACCCTGACCCAGCCTGGATTTTGCAGTCATTTGGAGAGTGAATCTTTCTGTCTTGTGTCTCCCTCTCTTATCTTTGCCTTTAAACAAAAAATTCTTTAAAAAAATAACATATGTGTAGGTACCAGTTATAAAAGGTGTTAGCTGGCTGGAGCAGATGTCTATAACAACAATAGCATTCCGTCTGTGGACATTTGAATTTTTGCCATCAATGGGGGGGTGGCCATCAAAATTTACCTACTTCTCACCCTATCCCATTAGATTTCTGATTTTCTTTCTAAGAGTCAAAGCTTCTTGTTGGCTTACTACATCACATCTGTCAAGCAAACTTGATTTTTAATAAGAATCTCCTGGAAACATCACTATTCTAACCTAAAGGAAAGTTTCTAGTGCCTTGAGGATGTAGGCACCAAAAATCACCTTGTTGCAGTGAAATGAAACATTTGATTATGTGCAAGAAGATGTACACTTGAGTTCCAGCTCCATTGCTTATTAGCTACATGACTTGAGACAGTAGCTTAAATTCTTTAATTATCTGAATTTAAGACAGTAGCTTAGGGGCTGGCGCTGTGGTGTAGCAGGTAAAGCCATCACCTGGAGTGCCAGCATCCCATATGGGCACCGGTTCGAGACCTGGATGCTCCACTTCTGATCCAACTCTGTGCAATGGCCTGGGAAAGCAGTAGAAGATGGCCCAAGTACTTGGGCCTCTGCACCCACATGAGAGACCCGGAAGAAGCTTCTGGCTCCTGGCTTCAGATGGGCTCAGCTCCAGTCATTGAGGCCATCTGGGGAATGAATCACTGGATGGAAGATCGTCTCTCTCTCTTTCTCTCTCTCTCTTTCTCTCTCTCTCTCTCTCTGCCTTTGCCTCTCTATAACTCTGCTTTTCAAGCAAATAAATATATCTTTTCTAAAAAAAGACAGTTGCTTAAATTCTTTAATTATCTACATTCTCACTCTACTTAGTGCAGTAGAGGTAAAGCTAACAGAATAATATATTCTAATAATTTTGCAGAGTTCTCTACAAACCTAGCATCATATTATTGACTACATGGATGGATTTGGGGGACAGAGACCTTTCGATGACCTTCAGATCACACTGTCTATGTGCTGCCTACACCATCCACATTTAGAGCTATACCAATGTATGTATGCCAAAAATAGATTTTTAATAACACAAGTGACTGCCATGATCCCAGAGGAACTGTTATTAAAAATATTACTTTGATTAAAAATGTCAGTTTTGAGAAGCTTTTAATATCTTCTACCAGTGCTAAAATGACATCAATGACATTTCAATATTACTTTCAAAAGTTGGTTTTCATTTGTATCCATTTTTAACTAAGTTTTGGATCTTGTGAATTTGTAAAAGACAGTAATCCTTTAGTTCACAAAGAAATGTGTTTGAAGACCTAAGCAGCATTTATCCTGAACAGATATAAACATTGTCTCAATAGTTGAATGCTCAGATATTTTTTCATGTAAGTCATAATAACATAACTATTTCCATGGGTAATGAACATTATTTTTTTTACTTACTTTTTTTGACAGGCAGAGTTAGACAGTGAGAGAGAGAGACAGAGAGAAAGGTCTTTCTTTTTCTGTTGGTTCACCCCCCAAGTGGCCACTACGGCTGGCACATTGCAGCCAGTGCTCTGCGCCGATCCGAAGCCAGGAGCCAGGTGCTTCCTCCTGATCTCCCATGCGGGTACAGGGCCAAGGACCTGGGCCATCCTCCACTGCACTCCCAGGCCACAGCAGAGAGCTGGACTGGAAGAGGAGCAACCGGGACAGAATCCGGCGCCCCAACCGGGACTAGAACCCAGGGTGCTGGCGCTGGGATTAGCCTAGTGAGCCACGGCACCAGCCAAGAACATTATTAAGTATTGAAACTTTACCCTCCAAAAGTTAAATGTACATTTATTTTCCAGTATTCCAACAGAAGATCATGGGTCTTAATTTTAGCTTCTATACTGAAACTGGGATTTTTATCTCCAGTTCAGAAAATTAGCAGACTTGCTATAAAACCAAAAATGCATCACATTCACTTACTCAGCCAGTATCTCCAGAGCATCATTCATTTGTAGGATTCTCTGTCTCACCTTGGGTATATTGCAGTGAGAAAGATACATAATTAGTTTCTGTTCTTATAGAGCTTATATTCTCTATTACATAAAATAAAATCTTATATGAAAATGCAACAAAATGAACTCTCTGAAAACTTAGATGTTTGTATATGTATGTGAGAACACTTCAAAAAGCTCATGGAAAATGTAACTTAAAAAAGTTTGGCTTTTGTTGGTGGAAGCTGAGCCACGGGAGCCGTGGGAGCCACCAGGGCCGGCGGACTGCCTGAGCAGCCAGACCCACCAGACCCGCCAGAGCAGCGGACCCGGCGGAGCCACAGAGTCTGCCCACCAGCACTGGAAGGGGAGGTGAGCTAAAAACCTCTCCGTAACCCGAGATATTGGGGGGGGAAAGTCAGAAAAAGCCTGCAGAGAATGAGGCCTGAAACCCCATTGGGGAAAGTTCACCAGGCTGGCTGCAGTAGAGAAAAAATCGAATAAATAAGGGGAACCTGCACGGACATTTAGCCTCTCTCCACTCACCTTACAAAGCCAAGCAAGACAAAGGGCAGGCGCCATTTTACATAAGTAAAGTGGTGCACGCCATTTTGCATATGTAAAGCAAGCATTAGCCAAGCAGAAAAACCTGACTCTGGTAAGCAAACGAATACCCACAGGGGCCAGATTTCATACATCAACTACTCTCAATTCCACTCAGCTGTGTGGAATTACTTCCCAACTGAGTCAAAAAAAAAAAAAAAAAAAAAAAAAGAGAGAGAGAGAGAGCATGAAAGCAAGCAAGAAAACAATCAGGGTGAATCACCTTTGGCACACCCTTAACCCTGTAGACCAGAGCTCTCTGGCCACACCCATCACAGCCTCTAAGGATCCATCAAAAGCAGACAGTCCTCTTAATCTAGAGTCACAGTATAATGAGAAAAAAAATCAAAGAATATCTCCACAATGCCAAGCAAGAAAAGCAAAAGCCGAGGTTACAAGAACAAAGAAGACACTATGACGCACCCAAATGAAATAGACACCCCCATTCAAGATTATGAAGATGATGAGATAGAAGAAATGCAAGAAGCAGATCTCAAAAAATTGATAAGAACATAAAGAAGTTCTCAAAAACAAATTCTTGAACTACAGAAATCATTAATGGACAAAATAGAAAATCTCTCGCGTGAAAATGAAATATTAAGGAGGAATCAAAATGAAATGAAACAACTAGTAGAAAATGAAACTGTGATAGTGATGAGAAATCATAATGAAATGAAGAATTCAATAGATCAAATGACAAACACATTAGAGAGCCTTACAAACAGGATGGGTGAAGCAGAAGAGAGAATATCGGACTTAGAAGACAGAGAACAGGAAAGGATACAGTTAGACCAAAGAAAAGAAGAGGAAATTAGAAATCTAAAAAATATTGTCGGGAATCTTCAGGATACTATTAAAAAACCCAACATTCGGGTTCTAGGAGTTCCTGAAGGCATGGAGAGGGAGAAAGGATTAGAAGGCCTTTTTAGTGAGATACTAGCAGAAAAATTCCCAGGTTTGGGGAGGACAGAGACATACTAGTACAGGAAGCTCATAGAACCCCTAATAAACATGACCAAAAGAGATCCTCACCACGACACGTTGTAATTAAACTCTCCACAGTGAAATAGAAAGAAAAGATCCTAAAATGTGCAAGAGAGAAACGTCAGATTACTCTCAGAGGATCTCCAATCAGACTCACAGCTGACTTCTCATCAGAAACCCTACAAGCTAGGAGGGAATTGCGAGACATAGCCCAGGTACTAAGAGAGAAAAACTGCCAACCCAAAATATTATATCCTGCAAAGCTCGCATTTGTGAATGAAGGTGAAATAAAGACCTTTCACAGCAAACAGAAATTGAAAGAATTTGTCACCACTCGTCCAGCCCTGCAAAAGATACTTAAAGATGTGTTATTGGAATCCCCTAGCACGTTTCTAACTCCACCATTTGGGACAAGTCCGATTGAGCATGTCCCAAACTGTACATCTCCTCCCTCTCTTATTCCCACTCTTATATTTAACAGGGATCACTTTTCAGTTAAAATTTAAACACCTAAGAAAGAGAATTACAGACCAATATCCCTGATGAACATAGATGCAAAAATCCTCAATAAAATTCTGGCCATTGAATGCAGCAACACATCAGAAAGATCATTCATCCAGACCAAGTGGGATTTATCCCTGGTATGCAGGGATGGTTCAACATTCGCAAATAAATGTGATACACCACATTAACAGACTGCAGAAGAAAAACCATATGATTATCTCAATAGATGCCGAGAAAGCATTTGATAAAATACAACACCCTTTCATGATGAAAGCTCTAAGCAAACTGGGTATGGAAGGAACATTCCTCAATATAATCAAAGCAATTTATGAAAAACCCATGGCCAACATCATATTGAAATGGGAAAAGTTGGAAGCATTTCCACTGAGATCTGGTACCAGCCAGGGATGCGCACTCTCACCACTGCTATTCAATATAGTTCTGGAAGTTCTAGCTAGAGCTATTAGGCAAGAAAAAGAAATTAAAGGGATACAAATTGGGAAGGAAGAACTCAAATTATCCCTCCTTGCAGATGATATGATTCTCTATTTAGGGGACCCAAAGAACTCTACTAAGAGACTATTGGAACTCATAGAAGAGTTTGGCAAAGTAGCAGGATATAAAATCAATACACAAAAATCAACAGCCTTTGTATACACAGGCAATACCAGAAAGAAACTTCTAAGATCAATCCCATTCACAATAGCTACAAAAACAATCAAATACCTTGGAATAAACTTAACCAAGGACGTTAAAGATCTCTACGATGAAAATTACAAAACCTTAAAGAAAGAAATAGAAGAGGATACCAAGAAATGGAAAAATCTTCCATGCTCATGGATTGGAAGAATCAATATTATCAAAATGTCCATTCTCCCAAAGGCGATTTACAGATTCAATGCAATCCAATCAAAATACCAAAGACATTCTTCTCAGATCTGGAAAAAATGATGCTGAAATTCATATGGAGACACAGGAGAACTTGAATAGCTAAAGCAATCTTGTACAACAAAAACAAAGCTGGAGGCATCACAATACCAGATTTCAGGACATACTACAGGGCAGTTGTTATCAAAACAGCATGGTACTGGTACAGAAACAGATGGATAGACCAATGGAACAGAATTGAAACACCAGAAATCAATCCAAACATCTACAGCCAACTCATATTTGATCAAGGATACAAAACCAATCCCTGGAGTAAGGACAGTCTATTCAATAAATGGTGCTGGAAAAACTGGATTTCCAAATGCAGAAGCATGAAGCAAGACACCTACCTTTCACCTTACACAAAAATTCACTCAACATGGATTAAAGACTTAAATCTATAACCTGACACCATCAAATTACTAGAGAGCATTGGAAAAACCCTTCAAGATATAGGTACTTGAAAAGACTTCTTGGAAAATACCCCAGAAGCAAAGGCAGTCAAAACCAAAATTAACATTTGGGATTGCATCCAATTGAGAAGTTTCTGTACTTCAAAAGAAACAGTCAGGAAAGTGAAGAGGCAACCGACAGAATGGGAAAAAATATTTGCAAACTATGCAACAGATAAAGGGTTGATAACCAGAATCTACAAAGAAATCAAGAAACTCCACAACATCAAAACAAACAACCCACTTAAGAGATGGGCCAAGGACCTCAATAGACATTTTTCAAAAGAGGAAATCCAAATGGCCAACAGACACATGAAAAAATGTTCAAGATCACTAGCAATCAGGGAAATGCAAATCAAAACCACAATGAGATTCCACCTCACCCCGGTTAGAATGGCTCACATTCAGAAATCTACCAACAATAGATGCTGGAGAGGATGTGGGGAAAAAGGGACACTAACCCACTGTTGGTGGGAATGCAAACTGGTTAAGCCACTGTGGAAGTCAGTCTGGAGATTCCTCAGAAATCTGAGGATAACCCTACCATTCAACCCAGCCATCCCACTCCTTGGAATTTACCCAAAGGAAATTAAATTGGCAAACACAAAAGCTGTCTGCATCTTAATGTTTATTGCAGCTCAATTCACAATAACTAAGACCTGGAACCAACACAAATGCCCATCAACAGTAGACTGGATAAAGAAATTATGGGACATGTACTCTATAGAATACTATACAGCAGTCTAAAAAAATGAAATCCGGTCATTTGCAACAAGATGGAGGAATTTGGAAAACATCATGCTGAGTGAATTAAGCCAGTCCCAAAGGGACAAATATCATATGTTCTCCCTGATTGGCGACAACTAACTGAGCACCAAAGGGGAAACTTGTTGAAGTGAAATGGACACTGTGAGAAACAGTGACTTGATCAGCTCTTGTCCTGACGGTTGATGTACAATGTAATACTTTATCCATTTTAGTATTTTTTTTTGTTCTAGTACTATTGGTTGACTCTGTAATTAACACATAATTATTCTTAGGTGTTTAAATTTTAACTGAGAAGTGATCCCTGTTAGGAATCTGGAAAGCATTATGCTGAGTGAAATAAGCCAGTCCCAAAGGGACAAATACCATATGTTCTCCCTGATAGGTGACAACTAACTGAGCACCAAAAAGGAAACCTGTTAAAGTGAAATGAACACTATGAAAAACGGTGACTTGATCAGCTCTTGCCCTGACTGTTGATGAACAACTTAATACGCTATCCCTCTTAGTATTTTTTTTTTTGTTTATTTGTTCTACTTAATACTTTTGGTCGAATACTGTAATCAATACACAGTTATTCTTAAGTGTTGAAACTTAACTGAAAAGTGATTGCTGTTAAATATAAGAGTGGGAATAAGAGAGGGAAGAGATGTGCAATTCGGGACATGCTCAAGCTGACTTACCTCAAACGGTAGAGTTAGAAACATACCAGGGGATTCGAATTCAATCCCATCGAGGTGGCATGTACCAATGCCATCTCACTAGTCCCAATGATCAATTTCTGTTCACAATTGATCATAATGATAGGACTAAGAACCAAAGGGAAAAAAAATAAAAAAAAAAGAACCAAAGGGATCACATAAACAAGAATAGTGTCTGCCAATACTAGCTGATAGAATAAAAAAGGGAGAGAACAATCCAACATGGGAAGCGAGATGCACAGCAGACCCATAGAATGGCAGATGGCCTAAACAATACTCTGGCCTCAGAATCAGCCCTTAAGGCACACGGATCTGGCTGAAAAGCCCATGAGAGTACTACAGGCATGGAAAGCCAAAACACTCTGGCAAAAAAAAAAAGAGAGAGAGAGAGAGAGAGAGAGAAAACCCTACATGAAAGATCTCTGCGAGTGAGATCCCAGTGAAAAGAACAGGTCATCAAAGAAGGAGGTACCTTTCTCTGAAGGGAGGAGAGAACTTCCACATTGACTACGACCTTGTCTAAATATGATCAGAGTTGGTGAACTCAAAAGGCTTCCATAGCCTTGGCGACTCATGACAAGAGCCTAGGGTGATTGCTGATGCCATAAACAAGAGTGTCAATTTGCTAAGTCAACAACAGGAGTCACTGTACACTTACTCCTCATGTAGGATCTCGGTCCTTAATGTGCTGTACATTGTGATTTAATGCTAAACTAGTACTCAAACAGTATCTTTCACTTTGTGTTTCTATGTGGGTACAAACTGTTGAAATCTTTACTTAATATATGCTAAACTGATCTTCTGTATATAAAGAGAATTGAAAATGAATCTTGATGTGAATCGAAGGGGGGAGAGAGAGGGAAAGGGGAGGGTTGCAGGTGGGAGGGACATTTTTGGGGGGGCCATTGTAATCCATAAGCTGTACTTTGGAAGTTTATATTCATTAAATAAAAGTTTTAAAAAAAAAGTTTATTTTTGAGCAGGTGTAGCCATCCTAATATCAGACAAAATAGATTTTAACAAAAAGACTGTTAAAAGAGACAAAGAAGGGCTCTATGTAATGGATAAGGTATCAATTCAACAGAAAGACTATAATAAATGTATATACAACTGGCCGGCACTGCAGTTCACTAAGTAATCCTCCGCCTTGCGACGCTAGCACACCGGGTTCTAGTCCCGGTCGGGGCACCGGGTTCTTTCCTGGTTGCCCCTCTTCCAGGCCAGCTCTCTGCTGTGGCCAGGGAGTGCAGTGGAGGATGGCCCAAATCCTTGGGCCCTGAACCCCATGGGAGACCAGGATAAGTACCTGGCTCCTGCCATCAGATCAGCAAGGTGCGCCAGCCGCAGCGTGCCGGCCACGGAGGCCATTGGAGGGTGAACCAACAGCAAAGGAAAACCTTTCTCTCTGTCTCACTGTTCACTCTGCCTGTCCAAAAATAAATAAAAAATAAATATATATACAACCAATTACAGGGCACCAGGCTATTTAAAAGAAATGTTAATGGACCTAAAGGGAGAAATAGACTCCAATATAGCAGTAATGGGGACTTCAACACCCCACTTTTATCAATGGACAGATCAGCTAGACAGAAAATCAATAAGAAACAACAGAGCTAATCAATACTATGGACCATTTGGGTCAAACTGATAACTTCAGAACTTTCATTCCACAGTAGCAGAATACACATTCTTTTCATCACTGCATGGAACTTTCTCTAGGACCACGGGCTAGGCTATAAAGCAAGTATCAGCAAATTCAAAAAACATGAAATTGTATAATGCATCTTTGCTTATCACAGTGGGATGAAGCTGGAAATTAACAACTCAAGAATCTCGAGAACATATGCAAACACAAGGAGACTAAACAACACACTCTTGAATGAACAAGGTGATAGAAGAAGTCAAAGGGAAATGAAAAAATTCCTGGAATGAATCAAGATGACAATACAACATTATATGATTCAGCAAGAGCAGTATAAAAAGAGAAGTTTATAGCATTTGGTGCCTACTTTAAGAAATTGGGAAGGCATAAAATAAATGAGCTATCAGTGTATATCAAGTAGAAAAACAACAACAAACCAAACACAAGATTAGTAGGAGGAAACATACCTTGGAATACATTTAACCAAGGAGAATCTTAAATACCTTGGAATACATTTAACAAAGGAGGAAAAAGATCTCTATGATGAAAATAATAAAACATTAAAGGAAGAAAGACACACAAAAAAAGCAAAAGTCTTCCATGTTCATGGATTGGAAGAATTAATATCATGAAAGTGTGCACACTACTGAAAGCAATTTTCAGATTCACTGTGATCCCAAACAAAATAATAGACATTCCTTCTCAGATGCGGAAAAAAATGATGTTAAAATTCATATGAAAACACAAGAGATCCCAAATAGCTAAAGCAATTTTATACAACAAAAACAAAGCCAGATACATCACAATACCAGACTTCAAGACATACTACAGGGAAGCTGTAATCAAAACAGCCTGATACTGGCACAAAAATAGGCATGTAGAGCAATGGAACAGAACACAAACTCCAGAAACCAATGCACGTATCTAACCAACATATATTTGACAAATAAGCTAAAATTAATCCCTGGGGAAAGAACAGTCTCTTAAACAAATGGTGCTGGGAAACGTGGATCTCCACTTCCAGAAGTATGAGAAAAGAAAAAAAAACGACCTTATACCTTATAAAAAAATCAACTCAAAATTAATCAAAGACCTTGGGGCTGGCTCTGTGGTGTAGTGGGCTAAGCCTCTGCCTGTAGCATTGGCATCTTATATGGGTACCAGCTCTAGTCCCGGCTGCTCCTCTTCTGATCCGGCTCTCTGCTATGGCCTAGGAAAGCAGTAAAAGATGGCCCAAGTGCTCAGGCCCCTGCATCTGTATGAGAGACCTGAAGAAAGCCCCTGACTCCTGGTTTTGGATAGGCCCAGCTCCAGCCATTGCAACCGTTTGGAAGTGAACAAGCAGATAGAAGACCTCTCTCTTTCTGTCTTTCCCTCTTTCTGTCTGTAATTCTACCTCTCAAACAAATAAATAAAGTATTTTAAAAAATGAATCAAAGACCTAAATTCAAATGGGCAACAGACACATGAAAAAATGCTCATGATCACTAGCCATCAGGGAAATGCAAATCAAAACCACAGTGAGGTTTCACCTCACCTCAGTTAGAATGGCTGTCATACAGAACTCAACAAACAGTAAGTGGTGGTGAGAATGTGAGTGGAAAAGTTTCCCTAACCCATTGTTGGTAGGAATGTAAACTAGTATAGCCATTGTGGAAGACAGTATGGAGGTACCTCAGAAAGCTGAAAATAGATCTACCACATGATCCACTCCTGGGAATTATCCAAGGGAAATGAAATCAGCATATAAGAGAGTTATCTGTACTCCCATACTCATTGCAGCTCAATTTACAATAGCTAAAATATGGAATAAACCCAGATGCCCATCAACTGATGCCTGGAGAAAGAAATCATGGCATATATACAATGTAGAATACTATTCAGCAATAAAAATAGTGAAATCCTGTCTTTTGCAAAAAAAAAATGAATGCAACTGAAAACCATTATACTTAGTGAAATAAGCCAGTTTCAAAAAGACCAATAACAAGTATTTTCCCTGATATGTGGTAATTAATAGGATACTAAAAGGTAACGTATAGGAGTAAAATTCACATTTTGAGGTTTGATGACTGTTTATGGCCATTGTCTCTACTGAGAGGAACAGTGCTTTTTTCTTCATTCTACTTGTTGAACTATTTACTTAGTGTAGAATTAATGTTATTAGTATAAAGCAGATTGAATGTAGATCATTGTAAAAATTAACAATAGGATTAGGAGAGGAAGGAAGAAGGGTGGGTCGTGGGCAAGATGGACAGTAGGGTTTGGAGTATCACCATGTTCCTAAATCTGTATACATGAAATACATGCAATTTGCATACTATAAAAACATTTTTTAAAAAAGCTTATTTTAGTACAAAAAATAAGTTCTATGCATAGTCTTTTCATAGTGCACATTTTCAGCAAAGTTTTTGAAGACCTATTGTGTTCATAGATCTCAATTGTTTAAGATCATTTATTTATTTTAGAGACAGAGTTACAGAGAAAGAAAGGGAAGACCAGAGAGAGAAGTTTTCCATCTATGGATTCACTACCTGAATGCTTGCAACAGCTGGAGCTGGGCCAATCTGAAGCCAGGAGTCAGGAGCTTTCTCTAGGTCTCCCACGTGTGTACAAGGGCCCAAGCACTTGAGCTGTCTTCTATTGCTTTCCTAGGCCATAGCAGAGAGCTGGATGGGAAGAAGAGCAGCCGGGACATGAACAAGTGACCATATGGAATGCTAGCACCGCAGGTGGAGGCTCAACCCACCATGCCACAGCGTTGGCCCCAGGTCTCAATATTTTTGCACCAACATAAACTTATCTTTGAACTTCATTTCCCACATAATTTTTAAGTGTCCTCTTAGAGGGATACATGAATATATGTACATATATACCTAAATATGTATATATGCATATATATGTGCATATGTTTACATTTATCATACTCTTTTTGAAGCTAAGTGAGATGCAGCAGATTTTAGGATAAAGTGGGACCAGATGGAGTATAAATTCCTCATATACAGAACATATTTTTAGAGAGTTTATAGTGCCAACAAAAAAGTTATTGAATCGTTATTTTGTCTCCTCAACACTCTTCTCCCAAATTTCTCAAACTTTAAAGTTGACATTTACTCTAACATAACAACTACACACCTTAATGGGAAAATCTTACTAAATGCACCACTCACACCATGTATGTTGTTACATTATTTCCAGGCTCTTCAGTAATCATGCAATATTCATTTCTTTTCTTTTTTTTTTAAGGTTTAAAAGCAAGGTTTATTAGAGTCAAAGACCTCCAGCCAGAGTGGCATGAAGAGGGGCCTGCAAGGGAGGCAAAACCCAAAGGGTCCGTTGGTACTGGGGTTTTTAAGCAAAATTTTGGGGAAGAAGAAAACTTCATATTCAATTACAAGGCGGGGATAAAATCCATCAAAAACCTGATTTGCAATCTTTTATCCTATCTGAGTGGGCAGGCAGGCACTTGCAACCTTGCTAAAGATTTTGCATCCTCAGTTTCCGCTGGGACCACCCCAACTGCCTATGAACCTATCTGACTCCTCAGATTTCACTTCACCCCCCCTCAGAATGGACCCAAACTTCTGCTGGGGAAATGGGGCGATGACCACTTTGGCTGCTTCATACTAAAAAGTGGCATCTTTGGGAATGGCAGTCAAGACGTGGTTCCAGCTGCAAGTGGCAGACGCATTGCCAACTTGCTGAAACTGCTTGCATCCGACATTTCATGTGCATGACCATCTAGAATTTCACTGTTTCAAGTCTGGAGAAAAGAGATCTAACAAGCAGATTAAACTCATGTGGTCTAAAACAAGGGACAGAGTCATTATCAAAGGACCTTAGACAGGAGCTAACTGATGAGGAAGTTTTCCCATTGAAAGGCAAATAGAAACTGACAGAAGGGGCCTGATAATTATCAGGTGAGCTTTAAGGCCTGGCCTGGTATGAGCCCAGACCTATCTATTTCTTCACATATAGTACCAGAAGAGACATCGTAAGGGAGGTGTGAATCTCCTTTGAGAAGTCATGCTGTTGACTCCATTAACAAACTGGCCTGGGAGAAGAGCTGGCCTGAAGAAGGTAGGTGGCATCCTACATTCTGCCTATAATGTTGCTGACCCTACTTGGCCCTCAAAAGCAGTGGTTACTTTGCAAGCTGAGTTGAGTGAAGGGCTTTTTTCAGCTTAAAGGCAATTGGGTCTGTGGCTCTGACCCAGGAGTCCTTCAACCCCTAGGGCAGTTCCATTACCCAATGACCCAACTCTTGGCTGGCAGAGCTGCCAGAGCTCTTTACAAGCTGACTTCTGCTCAAGCCCGTGCTTTCCAAATTGAAAACCAATGCCATTTGCAGTGGAAATTGTCTGTTGAGTCTCCTTGATGGCATTTATTTTCAACTTTGCTTTCCTACTTCTCTCAGCATATCATCTTCTATGTCCCCTTCTCTGTTCCTAGCAATCTGTGTCCATCAATGGATGAAGGAATAAAGAAAAATGTGGTGTAGCCACACAATGGAATGTGATTCAGCCTTAAGAATGAAATCCTACCATCTGCAACAACACTGATGAATCTGCAGTATGTTATGTTGGAAGAAATATGGAGTTCCATTTCATCTGGTTGATCAACATTTTTCCTATACTGTCTAATCCTGATTCCTATAAAATCACTTCTCTTATTCTAATTTTTCCTGCAATCCCCTGATCTCTTTATAAAATACATAAATATTATGGGACTGGTGTTGTGGCATAACAGGTTAAGCCACCACCAGCAATGCTGTCATCCCATGTGGGCACTGGTTCAAGTCCTAGCTGCTCCACTTTTGATTCAGTTTCCTGATAATGTGCCCAAGGAAGCAACAGAAGATGGCCAAACTTCTTGGGTCCCTGGATCCATGTAGGAGACCCTGATGAAGCTCCTGGTTGCTGGGTTCAACTTGGCTCAGCCCTGGACATTGTGATCATTTGGGATGTGCACCAGCTGATGGAAGATCTCTCTCTCTCTCTCTCTCTCTCTCTCTCTGTCTCTGTCTCTCTGTAACTGGGCCTTTTAAATAAACAAAATAAGTATTTTTAAAAATGAAATATGAGGTCAGCGTTGTGGTGTAACAGGTTAAGCCACCACCTGCAACGTCTGCATCTCATATGCCATATTCTGACTTTAAAATAAATCTTGAAAAATGAAATATGTAAATATTAAATATGAACATGGCACTTCATTCTCTAACAGATGTAGGTTACTTGAATATTGAACAACCATTCTTTAAAAATATCACTGACCAGACCAAAAGCAGAAGTACCATCTCCACCTGTCTTTTTTTGGCTTGATCAGGACACAGATAGCAAATGATTCAATGCATGCCATTTCTACTGTAAATAACTCTTGTAAATATTACTGACAGTGAGAAAATAATATTGTCAAGAGGAAAGTTGAAATCTTTTAAAACAAATAATCATATTCGGTTGGTTCCAGAGGTTGCTGCCTGTGGTGGGACATGTTGGCGAGTGCGGAGCGGGACACTGGAGCCCTTTTGCTAAGGGGCTCTGTGCAGGGGTCTGTTGGAGCTCTGTGCCGCGCCTCCTCTGGATTGCCCTGAAACACCGTGGTACTGTTTGTGCCTTAGCAGGAGGCCTGGGTGGTGGAGTGAATGGGCCAATTCCACCGGATACTGGAGCCTGGCCTGAATATCCTCATCCCTGTGTTAGACCAGATCTGATATGTGCAGAGTCGCAAGGAAATTGTCATCAATGTGCCAGAGCAGTCGGCTGTGACTGTTGGTGAGTGGGCAGACAATGTAACTCTGCAAATTGACAGGGTCCTGTACCTGTGCATCATGGACCCTTACAAGGCAAGCTGTGGTGTGGAGGATCCTGAATATGCTGTCACCCAGCTAGCTAGACAACCATGAGATCAGAGTTTTGCAAACTCTCCCTGGACTAAGTCTTCTGGGAGCAGGAGTCTCTGAATGCCAAAATTGTGGATACCATCAACCAGACTGCAGACTGCTGGGGCATCCGCTGCCTCCGTTATGAGATCAAGGATATCCATATGCCTCCCCAGGTGAGAGTCCATGCAGATGCAGGTAGAGGCAGAGCGGCGAGAACGGGCCACAGTTCTAGAGTCGGAAGGGACCCGGAAGTCTGCCATCAACGTGGTGAGGGCCCGTACACACCCATGATCTGAGCCACCATGCTGGTGACATCACTGGGATTGGAAGGCAGCAGGATAGTATTGGAGTCCTTGGCCAGTTTGGAGAATGCGTTGACATACTGCTCGGCCACAGTTAGTGAAGCTGTTGCATCTCTGTAATGTTGTGTCAGAGTTGCACCCAGGATAGGAATAGATTCAGCCTTGGCCTTGGCCTTGGCCAGAACCACAGATTTCCTGTTAGGTGCTCTGCTAGTTACCACAGATCAGGGAGAACATATGGTGTTTGTCCCTTTGGGACTGGCATATTTCACTAAGTATATTGACCAGACATTTAAAGAAGAAATAACTCCAATTCTTCTCAAGTTTTCAAAACAATTGAAAGAGAGGGAATCCTTCTAAATCCTTTCTACGAAGCCAGCATCACCTTAATCCCTAAATCCAGAAAAGACACAACAGTGAAAGAGAACTGCAAACCAATTTCCCTGATGAATACGTACACACAAAAATCAAACTCAACAAAATTCTGGCCAACTGAGTCCAACAACACATCAGAAATATCATTCACCTGGACCAATTTGGATTTATGACTGGTATGCAGGGATGGTTCAACATTTGCAAATCAAACAATATAATACATCACATTAACAAACTGAAAAACAAAAACCATATGATTATCTCAATAGATGCAGAGAAAGCATTTCATAAAACACAACACCCTGTTATGTTGAAAACTCTAAGCAAACTGGGTATAGAAGGAACATTCTTCAACACAATCAAGGTGATTTATGACAAACCCACGACCAGCATCCTATTGACAGGGAAAAAGTTGGAAGCAGTCCCACTGAGACCTGGTAGCAGACAACTATGCCCTCCCTTACCATGTTATTCAATACAGTCCTGGAAGCTTTAGATGGAGCCATTAGGCAAGAAAAAAAATTAAAGGGATCCAAATTGGGAAAGAGAAGTCAACTATCCCTATTTGCATATGACATGATTCTATATATAGGGGATACAAAAGACCACCAAGACACTATTGGGACTCATAGAAGAGTTTAGTAAAGTAGCAGAATATAAAATCAGTACACAAAAACCAAAAGCTTTTGTATACACAGAAAGTGTGAAGGCTAAGAAAGAACTTCTGAAACCAATCCCATTCACAATAGCTACCAAAAAATAAAATCAAATACCTTGGAATAAATTTAACCAAAGATGTCAAAGCTCTCTACAATGAGATAAAAAAACATTATAGAAATAGAAGAAGATACAAAAAAATTGAAAAATCTTCCATGGTCATGGATTGGAAGAATCAATATCATCAAAATGTCCACTTTTCCAAAAGCAATTTACAGATTCAATGCAATACCAATCAAAATACTAAAGACATTCTTCTCAGATCTAGAAAAGATGATGCCGAAATTCATATGAAAGCACAGGAAACCTCGAATAGCTAAAGCAATCTTATACAACAAAAACAAAGCCAGGGGCATCTCAGTACCAGATTTCAAGACATACTACATCTTTTTTTTTTTTTTTTTTTTTTTTTTTTGACAGGCAGAGTGGACAGTGAGAGAGACAGAGAGAAAGGTCTTCCTTTGCCGTTGGTTCACCCTCCAATGGCCACTGTGGCCGGCGCGCTGATCCAAAGCCGGGAGGCAGGTGCTTCTCCTGGTCTCCCATGGGGTGCAGGGCCCAAGCATTTGGGCCATCCTCCACTACACTCCCAGGCCATTGCAGAGAGCTGGCCTGGAAGAGGGGCAACTGGGACAGAATCCAGCACCCTGACCAGGACTAGAACCTGGGGTGCCGGCGCTGCAAGGTGGAGGATTAGCCTATTGAGCCGCGGCGCCGGCCAAAATCAAAACATCTTGATACTGGTACAAAAATAGATGTCTAGACTAATGGAACAGAGTAAAAATGCCTGAAATTAATACAAGTGTCTACAACCAACTTATATTTGACCAAGGAGCTAAAACCAATCCTTGGAGCCAGGACAGTCTCTTCACAAATGGTGCTGGGAAAACTGAATTTCCAAATGCAGAAGTATGAAGCAGGTACCCTACCTTACACCTTATATAGAAATCAATTCAAAATGGATTAAAGAACTAAATCTACAACCTGATACCATCAAATTATTAGAAATCATTGTGGAAACCCTGAAAGACATTGACACAGGCAAAGAGTTCTTGGAAAAGACCCCAGAGGTTCAAGCAATAAAAGCCAAAATTAACAGATGGGATTACATCAAAGTGAGAAGCTTCTGTACTATAAAAAAAAAAATTCAGAGGCAATCAACAGAATGGAAGAAATTATTTGCAAGCCATGCAACTGATAAAGGATCAATAACCACTATATATAGAGAGAGAGATCAAGGAATTCCACAACAACAAAAAAATAACCCAGTTGAGAAATGGGAAAAAGACTTAAATAGACATTTTTCAAAAGATGAAATCCAAATGGCCAACAGACACATGAAAAAATGCCCAGAATCACTATCCATTAAGGAAATGCAAATCAAAACCACAATGAGATTCCACCTCAGCCCAGTTAGAAAAGCTTCCATACAGAAATCCACAAACAACAGATGCTGCCAAGGATTGGGAGAAAAACTTCCCCTAACCCACTGTTGGTGGGAATGTAATCTGATAAAGCCACTATGGAAGTGAGTATGGAGATACATCAGAAATCTGAGTACAGACCTACCATATGACCCAAATTCTGGGAATTTACACAAGGGACATGAAATCAGCAAATAAAAGAATTATCTGCACCCCCATGTTTATTGCAGCTCAATTCACAATAGCTAAGACATGAAATTAACCTAAATGCCCATGAACTGAAGACTGGATAAAGAAATTATGGGATATATACTCTATGGAATACTACAAAGTAGTAAAAAAAGAAATGAAATCTGGTCATTTGCAACAAAATGGATGAATCTGGAAAACATGCAGAGTTCTTAACCCATGTGGTCTTTGGGCCAGAAATGGAGATCTAATGCTGGCACTGCTGCATTTGTTCTCCTCTGAAGTTATTATGATTTTTGTCTATATTTTATCAAATTACTTTATCTCTGGTAATGTAAGCTAAAATCATCATTGTTTTATGAAAATGTTATTATCATGAAGATTCAGCTTCTAATATGGGCTCCAGAGTTCCTTTCATGGGTATTAAGGATGATTTAAGCTTTCAAAGTATGAGAATTTTGACCTTTAATATGGAGTTAATATTAACTTTATTGCATCCCTTAAGAATTACCTCATATTTCAGATTTTATTTTGGTTGTAAAAGAAGTTAAAATTATAAAATTTCTTTAATTAACCTTTGGTCATTCAGTAGCATATTGCTTAATTGCCATGCACTTGTAAATCTTCTATTTTTCTTGTTGTTGATTTCTAGTTTTATTTCTTTTTAGTCTAAGAAGACATATGGTATGATTTCTATCTTTTTTTACATCACTGAGAGTAGATTTATGGCCTAATTTATGGTCTATCCTAGAAAATATGCACAAATATATGACTTTCATTGGTTGGAAAGTGTTCATTACTCAGAGTTATTTCAACATTCTGAGAAAGTTGCAAAGCAAAATTCTTTTATTTCTAACTTCCAGTGAAAGTTACAAAGCACCCTTCTTTTCCTCTCTTAAACAAATGCCTTCTGGTGATATTTCACCAGAATTTTAAGAGCAAAAAAGCTAAGGTGCCTTTGGCTGCTGGAAAAAGATACTGTCATTTTCTTTACTGGTTTTCTTTATCTTTTCCACCCAGAAGCCTAATAAGAAAACCGGGTGCTCATGCCTCATCATGCTTCCATTTCTGCCCACTGTAGAATGACTTGCTATCACTTCTGGTTTTAGAGCCCACAGTCTACCCTGAAGATCTGACAAAGAGAGAGAACTAGATGTATTCTGAGCTTGTGAGCAGACTCCCCCAAGTGTTTTCATTTCTTGGTCATCAAATTAGAAATGACGGGACCAATTCAATGTTTATTTTCTTTGGCATTTAGGTCTACAACCTCAAGTTTCTATTAATAGCACTTAGAAATTGCATCCAATTTTCTTTGCTTGACCTAACAATTAGTTTTACTCGTCCCCATCCTTTTGCCCAAATATCCATTCTTCAGCTGTGGCAAGATGGATAGTAAGAAATAATTTGCTATTCTAAGATTCAGTAAAATATACCTAACCTAAGAAATAGTTGGATATTAACCCAAGTTTGTCTTCTACATATCTTGAATCAGTATATAGTTTCATGTAGAAAGTTGGCCTTCATCCTATACATATAGCCTTTTGAAATACGTAAGTATTTAGTCTTTTTAATTGTTAATTTTTATTCACTCTTTTATTTAAGCCTCTGTCTTTGTCTAACTACAACTAATACAAGCAGAGTTCCTGCTTGCAAAACACTAATATTGACCTCATTCTCTGTAGCAGAAAAGGGATTTATAAGATGTCCAGAAAAGGACCATTAACTCAATGGTGGCGAATAAAGTAAGATTTGGAAATATTAAGAACAAGATGGTATCATAGAATCAAGTATAGTGGGAAAAATAAGTGTTTCATTGCAGGAACCACTGGAGAAAGAAGTCTCAATTTCATTATCCCCAGATTCAAGATTCAGACTAAAGCTTTCATTTCCCCACACCTCTTTGGCTGGCAAGGGGCGACTTAAATGATACTTGCTTACCACTCAATGTTGAATGAGTAAATGAAGTTGTTACATTTGTAGTCATTAAAAACATCTCTTGCTTGAACCACTTCTATATGTCAAGACCATGTTCTGAGTTTCACTCGATTTTCTGATATCTTCATGGGGCAAATGTGAGCCATACATCATTTTCTTCTGCCTTTAATTCACCGGGTCATTAACACTATGGTTTTCATCCCATTTATCATCTCCAGAAGAGGAAACTAAAGGTTGGCATTGTGGCGCAGCAGGTTAAGCCACTGCTTGCAACCTTGGCATCCCAGATTGCCTGTTCAAGTCCTCGCTTCTGGCTTCCCATCCAGTTCCCTGCTAGCTAATGAACCTGAGAACGCAGAAGAAAATGGCTCAAATACTTGGGCCTCCTACCACCCACATGGGAGACCCAGATGGAGTTGTCAGCTCCTGGCTTCTTTGTAGCCATTTGGATAAAGAATCAGCAGGTGCAAGATCTCACTTTCTGTCTTTCCCCCTCTCTCTGTCTTTAGGCTTTCAAATAAATAAAATAAATATTTTTTTAAAAAAATGGAGAACTGGATGATATTAAGAGGAGGCAGTCTATAATTTGTGAACTGACTTGATCTCACTTTCATTTTTGCCAGAGATTTCACATGAGCTTTCACATGAATGATGCTCCCTATAAGCAGCAGAAGCGCATTAAGAAGACAGCTCTATGTATTATGGAGAGGGCTTAGAAGAAAATCACAAATGAGAAAAAGAAAGATATCATAAGTTGTTTGAGTTTTAAAATGGATGGTCCACTATATCTCACTGAAGGTACAGAAACAGATTACAATGCATACGACACTCTCCTTTGACCTAGACCAGACTTAATTTTTACACAAGCATCAAATGCACCATTTATTCCAAAAAATATACAAAAGTTAATGGTGAGTCCTAGCCACAGGCACCATTCCCAGTGGCTTCTCCCTGGTGAGAAAAGGTATACTTTGTTTTCGTTTATACCCTCGCTAGTGAGCTCATGCAAGCCCCTGGCTATATCTGTATGTGTGTGACTTCCAACTTCCCATCAACCAGCCCTTATGCACTTCGGAAATTCAGACTCTTTGCATGTGTGTATGTATAAGCTTTATAAATTTTTTCAATAATTTATAAAACTTTAAGCAAATAAAATCAAGACATTTTCTTTTTTAAAAAAGGTTTATTTATTTACTTGAAAGTCAGAGTTACACAGAAAAAGGAGAAGCAGAGAGAGAGGTCTTCCACCAGCTGGTTCACTCCCAATTAGCCACAATGGCCAGAGTGCACCGATCCGAAGACAGGAGCCAGGAGCTTCTTCCTGGTCTCCCATGCTGGTGCAGGGGCCCAAGCACTTGTACCATTTTCCACTGCTCTCCCAGGCCACAGCAGAGAGCTGAATTGGAAGTGGAGCAGCCGGGACTCGAACCAGTGCCCATATGGGATGCCGGCACTGTAGGCAGCGGCTTTACTTGCTAAGGCACAGTTCCAGCCCCAAGACTTTCTATTCAGACCATCTATTAAGATCACCCCTGGATGGTCTTCAACATACTGAGATCTATTTACATCTTTTTTCACCACATCTATGACAAGCATCAAATCTATTCGGGCAGATCACATTCTTAGGTTCATTTTCAAACATAAAGCTTAAAAAGTATGCTGAAACATACATAACATACGTTTTAGCCTTTCAATCATTTTAGAATACTATTCACAGCCTTAGGTACATTACATTGTACAACCATCACCATCACCCATTTCCAGAACTTTTTCTTCACCAAAACTGAAGCACTATGCCCTTAAAGAACCCCCACTCTTCACCACCAGCTCTAGTCCATGAACAACACCACTCCATTTTCTGTCTCTATTTTTTAGGTTTTTCATAAACTTATATGGCATTAATGAACAAATTATAAATTCAAATCAGGGAAACCATACAATATTTGTCTTTGGGGGGACTGGCCTATTTCACTAAGCATAATGGTTTTCAATTGCATCCATTTTGTTATGAAAGCAGGATTTCATGTTTTGTTTTTTTTTTTTTTTTTTAACAGGCAGAGTGGACAGTGAGAGAGAGACACAGAGAGAAAGGTCTTCCTTTGCTGTTGGTTCACCTTCCAATGGCCGCCGCGGCCGGCGCACTGCGGCCGGCGCACCGCGCTGATCCGATGGCAGGAGCCAGGAGCCAGGTGCTTTTCCTGGTCTCCCATGGGGTGCAGGGCCCAAGCACCTGGGCCATCCTCCACTGCACTCCCTGGCCACAGCAGAGAGCTGGCCTGGAAGAGGGGCAACCGGGACAGAATCCGGCGCCCCAACCGGGACTAGAACCCGGTGTGCTGGCGCCGCTAGGCGGAGGATTAGCCTAGTGAGCCGCGGCGCTGGCCTCATGTTATTTTTGACAAGCAGAGTTAGACAGTGAGAGAGAGAGAGACAGAGAGAAAGGTCTTCCTTCCGTTGTTTCACCCCCCAAATGGCCGCTACGGCCAGCGCACTGCACCAATCCGAAGCCAGGAGCCAAGTGCTTTCTCCTGGTCTCCCATGCGGGTGCAGGGCCCAAGCACTTGGGCCATCCTCCACTGCACTCCCTGGCCACAGCAGAGAGCTGGACTGGAAGAGGAGAAACCAGGACAGAATCCAGCACCCCGACTGGGACTAGAACCCGGGGTGCCGGCACCACAGATGGAGGATTAGCCTATTGAGCCGCAGCGCCGGCCAAGAATTTCATTCTTTTTGATGGTTGAGTAGCAATCCATACGATATATTCAGACTCTGACCTCCAACTGCCTGATTAAGATTTTCAGAATAACACAGCCAAAGTAGAACTCCTAAGAGATCTTCCCCCAAATCTGCTGCTTCTTGAAGCTTCTCCACCTCACTGAGCTACTCCATTGCAAAAAAAAATATTAAACTATTTCTCTTCATCACCACACAGACAATCTGGCAATAAGAACTGTGATCTCTACCTTAAAAACACACTGATTATCCAACCAGTTCTTTCCACCACTACAACAACCAGTCAGCCCAAGCCACTATTTCTCTTCCCTGGATGAAAATGAAATCCTCCTACCTGGTCCCCTTTATTCCTCTTTCCCCTAAATCTATCCTCTACCTAGCATCAGGATTATTTTTTCAAACCAAGTATCCAATCATATCACTTCTATAATTTAAATGTGTGGCTTTCCATTGCACCTAAAATCAAACTCTTTTCCCTGCTTCCTAACCTCAATGTGATCCAAATTCAGTTTAGGAATTCAAATCCATTTCTTATCATTTTCAGTCAAATCTAATTCACACCTTCCATTCTCTGGTTATTTGAACCACAGAAATGTCTCTATGACTATTCCTTCTGCCAGACCATCTTATTTCTGAGATGCTATAGATATCTTCTTCTTGTCACTTACCTCTCTGTTCAAATATCTCCTCCTTGAAGAATAATACTGTCTGGGGGCTGGCACAGTAGCATAGGTTGGTTAAGTCTCCACCCCTGGCGTTGGCATCCCATATGGGCACTGGTTTGTGTCCCAGATGCTCCGCTTTCATTCCAGCTGTCTGCTTATGGCCTATGAAAGCAGTGGAGAATGGCCCAAGTGCTTGGGTCCCTGTGCCCATGTGGGAGCTAAGTGCCACGTGGCTCCTGGCTTCAGATCAACCTGGATCTGGCAATTGTGGCCATTTGAGGAGTTAACCAAAGGATGGAAGACTTTTCTCTCTGTCTCTCCCTCTCTCTATCTATAACACTACCACTCAAATAAATAAATAAAATCTTAAAAAAAGAATGTTTTTGGACATCCATTCCAAGGTATGCTTTCCATCACTCTGTCCCATCCATTAATTTGATCTACTAGTACTTGCTTAGTATATCAGTTAGCTATGGCTGCCCTAACAGAGCACCACAGATTGGTGGCTTATAAATCAGCAATTTTTCTCACAATTCTGGAGGTTAATACAAAGTGAGAATAACTTAATTAATACCCAGAATTAACTTGTAATATGTTAATTTATTTATTAATATGAATATTCCTTTGGAAGAGTGGTGACTACCAATAAAAACTCATGATTGCTTCTTCATTTACTTCCAATGCACAATGTTTTCTGAAATACATAGAATAAACTTATTAAAAAATCAAAATAGGGCTTAAATTTCAAAATCCTAATAATTTATAATGCAAACATTTTTGAGGCATTTAGGTTCAAACAACTTCTCCTAGAAATGCTATTAATTTGGGGAAAAGATAAAAGACAGATTCCACTTGACTTTATTTAAACTGCTTCATGTGAAAGTATGAAATCTTTCTCATTTCACGAATGTTTTGTATGGAATTTATTTGATTAAAAAGAAAGAAAAACAGTGATGTTTCTAATTAGATGATGTTTCAATAGCTTGAAAGTCCTAGTTAATCATTTAAGTAAAATTTAATGATTTCAGTTTAGTGTTATACTAACTATATCATCAACACATGATGTCACAACAAATATTTGACTCACATTCTTAGTGAGTCAAAGTGCTATATATAGATTACTTAACAGATCCAATGAGTTCCTTCTGATGGTCTACCTTTTCTGGTTTGTTTTCACAGAAAAATGAGTACTTTAAAGTATCAAATCAGGACTAAGAAACTACATAAGCTAATGATAATCATGTCATCACAGTTGAAAGCACAAAAAAAGGTTCCTGAAGTTTTTATTTTTTTAATTTTTTAAAGATTTTTTATTTATTTATTTGAGAGGTAGAGTTACAGACAGTGAGAGGGAGAGATGGAGAGAAAGGTCTTCTGTCTGTTGGTTCACTCCCTAGATGGATGCAACGGCCAGAGCTGTGCCGATCCAAAACTAGGAGCCAGGTGCTTCTTCCCCTTCTCCCATGTGGGTGCAGGGGCCCAAAGACTTGGGCCATCCTCTACTGCTTTCCCAGGCCATAGCAGAGAGCTGGATTGGAAGAGGAGCAGCCGGGACTGGAACCAGCGCCCATATGGGATGCCGGCACTGCAGGCAGAGGATTGACCTACTGCACCAAGGCACCAGCCCCTCCTGAAGTTTTTAACCATCAAATACACACTACCTATACCAAACCAGTGTAGTGAGCTGGCCAGATTACAGGCCTCAGAACCAGTCTGAATAGGTTCCCTCCGTCACCTGTTAAATGTGGGAGATACTGGGCAAGTTTTCTAACTGCTCTTCGTGTTATTTTCTCATTCCTAAAATGGATATAATCTTCACACTTATTAAATTTGGTACTGGATTGCTATAAATTTAATTGAAGTCACTGAGATATAATGATAGCTCATTTATTTGATGCCTTTCCAATTTCTCAATGTAGGTAGTAATTGCTGTGGACCCCACCCACAACATTGCCTTTGCTGTATCCCATAAGTTTTGACATGATGTATTGTCATCTTCATTTGTTTCTAGAAATGTTTAGTTTCCCTTTTGATTTCTTCTAACCCATGTTAGCATGTTGTTCAGGAGCATGTTGAGTTTGTATGTTTTCTATAGTTTCTTAAATTGTTAATTTACAACTTCATTTCACTGTATTCGGAAAAGATACATGATATGATTTAATTTTTTTAATTCATTGAGATTTGCTTTATTGCCTAGCATATGGGCTTTCCTAAAGAAAGTTCCATGCACTGATGGAAAGAGTACGTATTCTTCAGCTGTTTGATGAAATGTTTTGTAAATATCAATTAAGTCTATTTGGTCCATAGTATAGATTAACAGTTTTTTCTTTGTTGATTTGTTGTTAAGTTGATTTGTCCTTTGATAAAGGTAGGGTGTTGAAGTCTCCCATTATTATTGTACTGGAGTCTATGTCTCTCTTTAGATCCATTAGCATTGCTTTTAAATAGCCAGGTGCCCTGGGTGACTTATTATCATCACATCTTCCTGTTGAATTGATCTCTTATTCATTATATAATGCCCTTCTTTATCTCTGTTAACATTTTTTGTGTTAAAATATATTTTTGTCTGGTACTATGGTGGCTACTCATGCTTGTTTTTACTTTCCATTAGCAGAGGATACCTTTTCCACCCTTTATCTTTTCAAACATGCATCATTGTTTGTGAAGTGTGTTTCTTGCAGGCAGCAAAAAGATGGGTCATTTTTGTAAATATATTCAGTCAGTATGTATCTTTTTTTTTAACTTTTATTTAATGCATATAAATTTCCAAAGTACGACTTATGGATTACAATGGCTTCCCCCCCATACCGTCCCTCCCACCCACAACCCTCCCCTTTCCCACTCCCTCTCCCCTTCCATTCACATCAAGATTCATTTTCGATTATCTTAATATACAGAAGATCAGCTTAGTATACATTAAGTATGGATTTCAACAGTTTGCTCCCACACAGAAACATAAAGTGAAAAATAATAGATGATTTTTTTAAATGATGATGAAATCAGAGCAGACCTATTGTCATGTTTAATCCCAGTGAGAGTCAAGTTGGGAATTGATAATTTCTTTTTTTTTTTTTTTTTTTTTTTTTTTTTTTACAGAGGATTAGTTTAGTATGCATTAAGTAAGGATTTCAACAGTTTGCACCCCCATAGAAACACAAAGTGAAATATATTGTTTGAGTACTCGTTATAGCATTAAATCTCAATGCACAGCACATTAAGGATAGAGATCCTACATGAGGAGTAAGTGCACAGTGACTCCTGTTGTTGACTTTACCAATTGACACTCCTGTCTATGGCATCAGTAATCTCCCCATGCTCCAGTCATGAGTTTCCAAGGCTATGGAAGCCCCTTGAGTTCTCCGACTCTTATCTTGTTTAGACAAGCAGTCAGTATGTATCTTTTAATAGGAGAAGTTAGGCCTTTTATATTCAGGGTTATTACCATAAGTAACGACTTGGCCCTACCATTATTTTTTAAAGATTTATTTATTTATTTGAAGGTCAGAGTTACACAGAGAGAGGAGAGGCAGAGAGAGAGAGAGAGAGGTCTTCCATCTACTGGTTCACTCCCCAATTGACAGCAACGGCAGGAGCTATGCAGATCCGAAGCCAGGAGCCAAGAGCTTCTTCGAGTCTCCCACACGGGTGCAGGGGCCCAAGGAGTTAGGACATCTTTTACTGATTTCCCAGGCCATAGCAGAGAGCTGAATCAGAAGTGGAGCAGCCGGGACTTCAACCAGCACCCATATAGGATACCAGCACTGCAGGCAGTAACTTTTCCTACTATGCCACAGCGCCGGCCCCCACCCTGCCATTTTTCTAAAAATATTTGTACTTCTTGCTTTAAAATTCCTTTGTACTTTCATTGGGAGATTTTTGCCTCCACATTCTTTCATAATGACGACTTTCTTTCTTTGTTTCTGTGTGTAGCACATTCTTAAGTATCATTTGTAAGGCTGAACAAGTGGTGACAAATTCTTACAAATTATATTTGTTTTGGAAGGTCTTTATTTCACCTTCATTTATAAATGAGAGCTTTTCTGGGTACAATATTCCGTGTTGCCAGTTCTTTTCTTTTAGTACTTGACTATGTCTCTCCGTTCTCTCCTAGCCTATGTGTTTTTGATAAGAAATAAGCTATGAGTCTAATTACAGATCCTCTGAAAGTAATCCGGTGTTTATCTTGAGCACAGCTTGGAATCTTTAAGTTTTACTGTTGAAAGTTTGACTGCAATATGTCATGCTGTAGATCTTTTCTGGTCATGTTTATTAGTAATTATTTGGGATTTCTTTATTTGGATGTCCTTATCTTTATCCAAATTAGGGAAATTTCCTGCTGTTATTTCACTGAACAGATCTTCTAGTACATTCTCTCCACACCTTCAGGATCTCATAAGACATGCATGTTAGGTTGCTTGATGGTATCCCTTAAATCTTGAACACTATTTTCAGTTTTCATAAGTTTTCTTTTTTTCTTTGACTGAGATATTTCAGAAGATTTGCCTCCTAGTTTATATATTCTTTCTTCTGCCTCACAAAATCTGCTGTAAAGGCTTTTGACTGTATTTTTGTTTGACGTATTGAATTCTTTGTTTCTCTTCAGTATCTCTATTTCCTGGCAAAATTTTTCATCCATGTCTTGTATGGATTTCTTTAACTCTTATATTTGCTTCTCTGTGTTTTTAAGAAACCTTATGATCATTATTTTCAACTCCTTTTTGGGAATTTCATCAATCTTTATCTTCGTGTTCTGTTGTATTCCTTTGGGGAGTGACATTTTCGTCCTTTATCATGCTATTTATATTTCTACATGTATTTTTAGGCACTTATGGAAACACTTGTGGTTGTCTTCTCTGTTGACTTTTATCTTTGAAATAAGCCTCTATGGCTTAGTGGACTACCTTTCAGTGGATATCTGTTGCTGTGGATTCGTTCTGAGAGGAGGAGTGTGGTGGGGGCAAGAGGCACGGAGTCACCACACAAACACGGGGAGTTAGGTGAAAGCACGCCAGAAGCGAACAGCTTGCAGACTCATTAATTTCAGTTGGTACAGCAGCTTATATCTGGTCTAGGGGCTGTTTATGCCCTAACCAATCACAACCTGCTGCCAGGCAGGCTCTGTTGCCATGTGGTTTCTGAAGCCATTCCTGAGTAACTGATGCTCACTTGCCAGTGGCCATCTTGGTATGGCCTTCTCATTCCACCACAGATATCTATAGGTCTATGTTTGCTCCAAGAAGATGGGGTCTCCTCCAGCTCCTGGCTGTGGGAGTCAACAGTATGTGCACACTCACTGCTGTGGGTTTGTGTTGTCCACACTGCTTGACTGACTCTCTTTTCTCTCTGTAGAATTTTCTTGGCAAACTTCTCTCCAACTTTCCCCTGGGAATGTAGTTACTCCACTTTACTCGTTCTTCTTGTGATCAAAATCAACATGACTTTCCTTATTAAGCCTTCTTGGATCTTTTTGGTATGAAGTTTATCTTAGAATTTTACACACAGTAAATAAACAGTAAATATAAATATTTTTATTAGTAGGCTAAAATGTGAGAAATTTTATTTTAACAAAAAGTGGATGCTAATATAAGAAAACAAATTATATATGATCAGGTCTCCATGTTTAATGATGCAATCTGGGGATGGCGTCATGGCTCACTTGGTTAATCCTCTGCCCGTGGCACTGGCATCCCGTATAGGCACCAGGTTCTAGTCCTGGTTGCTCCTCTTCCAGTCCAGCTGTCTGCCGTGGCACGGGAAGGCAGTGGAGGATGGCCCAGGTACTTGGCCCCACATGAGAGACCAGGAAGAAGCACCTGGCTCCTGAATTTGGATTGGCACAGCTCCAGTCGTGGTGGACATCTAGGGAGTGAACCAACGGAAGGAAGACCTTTCTCTCTGTCTCTCTCACCATCTATCTGTCAAATAAAAAAATAAATAAAAAATAAAGTTGCAATCCATATATACATATGTGTATGTGTGGCTGTGATTAAAATGGATAAAAATCAAAGGAATCTTGTGGTGTAGCTTCAATTCTGGATCCATGGTCATTTGCCAGTTTTCACCCTGATTTTGAGCTCCATTGATGAAGCAAAGGTAAACCAAATCAGCTTTTATACAAAATGAATATTATTTTATGGTTTAAATTATTTCCTAGGCTTTTTTTTTACACTCTCTCCCAATTCTTTAGGAACTCCCTCCAGTAGAGACTTGACAACCATCACATTAGTGTAAGTGCTGCTGGAAGGGCCATACCTTATCTCCTTTAATGAGCTTTAGCCTTTGTGTGACTTTTCCTGGCAGTACCTCTTGAACACCCTCCACCCTCCTTCCTTGCTTTTCACTTGGCTGCCACCACACCTCGACCTCCTGGTTCCTTCTTTATTTACCTTCTTGAATGCTTCTTCTCAGCACTCTTTGCTGGTTTCTCTCATTACCCCTTCAGTTTTAAGTGTCCAAATGTCCCAGGACTCAGAGCTTGGCTCTCTTTGCTGTCTTCTTGTGCCTCCTTAGTGAATTCACAGAGCTTCATGGCTTTAACTTCCATCTATATATTTATGATTCTGTCTCTAACCTGTGCCTTTCCCAAGAGTTGCCTATTCATTGTCTGCACCTGGATATATAATATAACTCTCAAAACAAAAGCAAAACTGTTGATTTTTTCCCACTCAAATCATTTCCTTCACAGTTGATCAGCTTAGAAAATAGTGACTCTTTATGATTCCTCCAGGGTGGGTTTGGGGGGTGCAGAACATGGAATCTTGGATCCATTCTGGACTTCTCTCCTTAATAGCCACATCCATTCTGTGTGTTCTACTTTTAAAATGCACCTAGAATCCGAAAATGTCTCTCCACTGCTATCCTGGCTAAAGCATCATCTTTTGCCTGAATTATTTCAATACCCTCCGTATTGTTTTCCCTGTTTCCTTCTTGTCCTACCAAATCTATTTTTAGCATGGCAACTAGAGTGTCTTTTTGAAACCTGAGTCAGCCAGGGTCACTACTTTACTTAAACCTGTGCTAGCCTTCTGTCTCAGAGTAAAAATGAAAGTGCCCATAATCAACTGTAAAGGTATTATTCCCCCGTGGACTGCAAGATTCCTGGGAGTTTTCTGGAGTAACTGCAACAGCACTTGGCATGTTGTAGGTACTCACTAAATATTTCCTAAATTTATAAATTTAAAAAAAGATGGATCAGGAAGAGTCAGAGTAATGCTTTTGTAAATAACATCTTAAATTTTCTCTAGTAGGAACTCTCAGTGAAGGTAAGGAATATGCACAACTTCTTGGTTTCTGGCCCTGCCTATGTGGTCTTTTCTCCATCGGATTTCTGTTCCCATTTCTTGGTTCTCTTTTCCTTGTTTATCCAACTGCAGAAACGCTATCTTTCTTACTGCGTATCAAATATCTCAGGCATGTTCCTATCTTGGGGCTTTCTAACTTGTTGCTCTCTTACCTGGAATTCTCTCACCCCAAATATCTGCAGGGCTTCTTCCTTCAGCTCCTTCTATTCTTTGTACAAATGAATCTCTTTTTCTTCAGCAAATGGAATATTGGATCCATCCTGGACTTCTCTCTTTTGTACCTACTAGATGGCAAGCTTTCTGATTCTCTTTTTAAATTTTTAATCCTACTTTTTTAAATTTTTTATTTAGTAAATATAAACTTTCTAAGTACAGTTAATGGATTACAATGGCTTCCCCCCCCCATTATTTCCCTCCCACTCACACCCCTCCCATCTCCCACTCCCTCTCCCATTCCATTCACATCAAGATTCATTTTCAATTATATTTATATACAGAAGATCAATTCAGTATATATTAAGTAAAGATTTCATCAGTTTGCACCCACACAGAAACACAAAGTGTAAAATACTGTTTCAGTACTAGTTATAGCATTACTTCACATTGGACAATACACTAAGGACAGATCCCACATGAGAAGTAAGTACACAGTGACTCCTGTTGTTGACTTAACAATTTGACACTCTTGTTTATGGTGTCAGTAATCTCCCTAGACTCTAGTCATGAGTTTCCTAGGCTTTTTTTTTTTATTTCCTAGGTTTTCTTTCAATTGTGCTATAAATTTATGCTATTCATAGTAGCAGAAATCCAACTTTGCCAAGGAAAAGGTTCTGATATTATTAAATTGTCAAACAAGAAACACAGAACTCTAAGACTGAGAACTATAGAAAGGATGAAGAATTTTCATAGATAATGATGCTCAATGATGCTCAAGCCCCTGTCATATTTTTGATAATATGTTATTTTCCACATACTAACCTAGTATTTCCTCATGTACTTGAATGACTAAACCTAAAATATAAAAAATACATGTTGAAAACTAGCCAAATGTAAAACTGTGAAAAATTGCCATTTTCATAAATGTCACTTTTGATGGTGATATCATTTGGTTTATGATACTAGGAAACCTGACAGTGGAAAAAAGTGAAATAATATTGTACCTAGAACACTATTTTAAATGATCTCAATAATTGCAATAGTGAAATGTACAGAGAAACTTAATTACATTTAGGAGACTGAAAAAGAGTATTAGTTAAAAAAGTTATAAGGCAAATAAAGTAATATCTGATACTCTAGACTTGGGCTAGACTTCATTGCTCGGTATTTTGTGGTATACTGAGGAAAAACAGATTGAATGTTGATGATAATGTGCTTAGTTATTGTCTTAAAAATGAGGAAGGGGATGCAAAGAACTTCATCATTCTTAGGAAATAAAAATTAAATATGCAACTCAAAAAGTTTATATCGCTAACTAGAAGTAAAATACACTCCCTCAGAGTCTTCATGGGGGAATTAAGATTCTGGCTAAGTTTCCACAGAGTTGCAGGATGACCATGAGAGAAAAGAGTGACTACTTTCAATAATCAGAATTGTTACAGGTTATGTGTGCATGCAAAGAGGAGAGCCTGCAGAGAGTAGGCAGCCTAGACCAAATTCCAGAGTCCACAACTGTTGACTGTGTGACTGATGAGTCAGATGATATACTAAGAATCTTAAATACCTTCTATTATTTGACCCTTAGAGGAACCTTAGAAAGCTAATGTTATTAGCTTCATTTGACAGATGAGGAATATGAAAAATGAAAGAAACTAAGGTTGAATTCTTAATTATATAGGAAAGCTATAATTTGAACCAGATGCCTCTGGTTCTAAAATTATGCTTTTCCCACTATATTAAGCTCTTTGATTTATATGCTCAGATATTGTGACACTTATATCTACATGTTTAACATTGGTCATATCTGAATAAATATGAGCATAGGATATATACACATAGCTGATATTCACAGTCCTGTTCTTTTGGGAAAGATAGTGGTTTCTTTAATGAATAATTTTAATTGCGTTACATGATTCAAAATCAAAACAATAAAATACAGGCAGAAAAAGCTTGTCCTCATTCTTGTTCTTTAAAAATATTTAACAATTTGAAAGGTAAAGTTATAGAGAGGGAGAGACAGAGGTCTTCTATCCACTGGTTCACTTCCCAAATGTTCGCAGTACCAGGAGCCTAGAACTCTAACTGTGACTCCAGCGTGAATGCAGGGGTCATCTTCCACTGTTTCCCAGGCATATTAGCAGGGAACTGGATCAGAAATGGAACTTCCCAGATCCAGACCAGTGTCCATATGGGATGTTGATGTGGCAGACAACCACCTAACCCACTGTGCCATAATGCCAGCACTCACCTTTGTCTTTTATCTACATATGAATAATGTAGCACATCCTTCTTACACTAAATACATTTCACATGCCATTGTCATTATTTATCAGTCCTAGAAATCATCTTATATCAATCACAAGATGTCTTCTCCATTCTTTCTTATAGTTTTTAACATTCTAAAATGTTTCTGTGTGGCAATTTGACTAGTGATATATTAATATACAACAGTTTTGTTCTGATCTTCTGCAATTAAAAATAATGGTATTTCCAGTAATGTAAACATATGTAATTTCATGGCTGTATGGCTGTATTTATGGCATAGATTTTAAGATGACTAAATCAAATTAAATTTTCAAATTCATATTTTTGCTTTTTTTCCTAAGGAAGTGGCATCATTTTACATTTCTATGGACAATAGAAAAATAAGAATAGAAATATGAGTTCTGCTTCTCTACAAGCTCAATGGAAAAGGGTGCTCTCAAATACTGGGATTTTTGACAATGAAGTAGCTTAAAGAATGATTTCTATGTGGGTTTCACATTTCTCTTGTTGTTAGTGAGTGCTCTTTTTTGAACAGTTTTTCATAACATTAAGGGCAATTTGTATTTTATGGTTTTTTTTAAAGATTTATTCATTTATTTGAAAGTCAGAGTTACACAGAGAGAGGAGAGGCAGGGAGGGGGTGGAGAGGACTTCCATCCACTGGATCACTCACTCCCCAGATGGCCGCAATGGCCACAGAGCTGTGCCGATCCGAAGCCAGGAGCCAGGAGCTTCTTCCAGGTCTCCCATTTGGGTGCAGGGGCACAGCACTTGGGCCACCCTCCACTGCTCTCCTGGGCCACAGCAGAGAGCTGGACAGGAAGTGGAGCAGCCGGGTCTCGAACCGGCGCCCATATGGGATGCTGGTGCTTCAGGCCAGGGCATTAACCCACTGTGCCCCAGCCCCAGCCCCTGTATTTTATGTTTTATGAACTATCTATCCATGTCTTTTGCCCATTTTCTACTGTAACTGTTGGTCTTTTCTTCTCACTTACTAAGACTGTCTCATAAACTACAGACATTAGTCTTTTACCTAGAAGATGTGGTAAAAATATGTCCCCAAGCTTTTAGTTTCTATCTTTCTTTTGCTTGTGATATCTCATAACAATGTAAAAGGTCACGTGGTTTTACTGGAATTTCCCCAAAGTCTCCTTCTAGGATGCTTCAACAGATAGAAATTGTGCCCAGAACACAGAAACTGAGAATACAATGGCAGTTGGGTGAATGCAGTTTATTTCAACATGTACTGAGCACTTGCGGGGTGTCACGAACGGTGTACACACAATGAATAAGGTGCTGGCCCTGTCTTTGAAAAACTTCCGGCCTGATCTTGAATGTGATTGGAAAAGAGCTTAAATGAAGAGCTATCTGAGCTCAGATAAGAAACACTTAGCCCAACCTGGTGGTCTATGAAGCCTTCCTGGGAGAGAAGGATCTGTTTTTTAATTCTACTTTTTTACTGGGAAGTTAGTGCTCAGTAATCAAGTTTATCCTTGAGCTAACCTATAGGAGAAAAACAGCTTAGCTACTATCATTCTGTTGATCATTTTGTGCTCACTGTAAGTGAATTATAGGATCACTGACAGAAAATGAGATAGTTGGTAAACAAAATTGATTCACGGAAAAACAGAGAGGAAACAATGCATCCAAAAACAAGAATGTGGACTGTGGATGATAATGGTATACACAGATGTCCAAAATCAGATCTGGATTAGCTCAGCCCCAGTGCTTCTCCAGGGCTCTCCTTAGGGCTGGCCTTCTCCTTCAGATATCACTCAGCTCTCACCTACAGAGAAACCTTCTCCAGCCAATCCACATCCAGACCCCTGCCTATTTCATCAATCTATCAGTACTTATTTATAGCCGGCATTATCTCACTACACAAAATGATCAAGTTTGTCAATTTGGTTGCTTTCTCTCTGCTTCCCTTCACAGGGAGACAGGCTATTAGAGAGCTGAGAGGCCATCTAGCTTGCTCCCTGCTGTATCTGTACCTGGAATTGAATCTCATCTCATCTCTTTTCTGATGCCAATGGGTTGTTATCTGAAGAAAGCATTCCTAATTATTTACATCACCTATGGGAAATTCTGAAATAGAAGCCCGTGGGTTAAATTAAAGCAGAAACTACTTGTGACAAAATGTGAATTCAGGTTTTGCTCCATTTTGTCTTTCGTCTCTTTGGGAAAAGAGTTCAAGAGGGGGCAGTTTTTACTCTGGGAATAACAAGCAGCATTTAATTACAACAGACAGAATTAGAGCAAAGTTATTCACAGTGCAGTTACCTGAATTCTCCAGTGGTAACTTCCACTGAATCACTGTGGCTGGACAGCACAGACCTGGAAAAACTATGAAGCTCTGGGTTTCTGCCCTTCTCTGATCTGTGTAGATACGTGCAAAACTAGTTCAAGTTTTGAGCCCCCGATTTATCATATGTAAAATAATAGTGGCCATTTCTTCGAAATAAATTACAGCCATCCCTCAGTATCCATGGGGTATTGTTGCTAGCACCCCACTCAGACATCAAAATCTGCGATTTCTCAAGTTCTTCACATAAAATGCTGTAGTATTTGTATGACATAAGCACATCCTCTCTTATACTTAAATTATCTCTAGATTACTTAGAATTCTTAACTCAATGTAAGTACTATGTAAATAGCTATTGTGTTCTATTGTTCTGAGAATAATGACAAGAAAAAAAGAAAAATTCTGTTCATGTTTAGCACAAAGTAATTATTTTTCTATTTTTGATCTGAGGATCCTAAATCTGAAGATATAAACACTTAACTGTACTAAGACAATTAAAAAAGAGTGGATATAAAGATCTTGAGTATATTTTTAAATATTCTTACACTACTACAAAGCCAATCAGAAAAGTTTGTTCTATTGACATTGACATCAGAAAAGAGACAAGATTCAATTCCAGTTAAAGAGATGACAGTTAATACTGTGTATCACGAAGCAAATAATTATGAAGCAAAATAAATTTTTTTCAAATTGATGCTAAATGCTTGCTATGTTTATTTTATTAGGGAATGTCAAAGGGGTAATGTAAAATGTGACTCATAAATTCTCCACAGTGAAGACCTAATTTGGTGGGTGGTTTCCAGGCAGCAAGTAGGAATAAAAAAACAACAAACTGAAAAAGATTTTGTGATTGGGCATGATTAGTGAATCAAAAAGTACTGCTAAAAATCATGCTTTTACTTATTACTTACACTTTTTACAATATAAATTTTATAATTTTTCCTAAAAAAATCAAGATTTGAATAAAGAATATATGTATGCATGTATTCCAAAAATTGCAACAAAATCAATTTATCTTTTAATTCCCTTTTCCATGAGCTTTCTGAAGTCCTCTTACAGCATACACATTATTTAAATAATAAACCTAAATGAATGTGTTCTTCAATTAAGCTATGTTACAGACATCTGAAAATATTAATGTGAAAGAATGAAAATAAGTCACTATGGAATCATACATTCAATTTTTTACAGGTGTAATAAATATTGAGAGAACTGATAACTGGAATGTTTGTTAGTTACCCTCAATTTTACATACTTTTATGTAAATGTCATTATGAACTGCGTAACTCCATGATTTGGTCTGCCTTCATTAATTAGGCCAGTACTATGAGTTCCTTGGTTTCTACAATTCCAAGAAAGTTTAAAATAAGGAAGAAAATGAATGACATAAGGAAATACATAAAGACTGGGTAATGAATAATTTATCCAAACAAATATTTGACATTCTAGTACCTAAGACTCAAGTTCCATAGTAAAGTCACAAATCTTCCTGATGTATAATTTTCACTAAGTTCAAAAGTCTTGTTAATCCATTCTAGCATCAAGTCAAAATGAGTTCTAGTTGGGGACTCACAGAACAGTCAACTCCATGTACATATAAATCAAATGTACAAGGGCATTTCAAAAAGTTTATAGAAAAACAGGCATCTTGGTGCAGTGGGTTAAGCCACCATTTTGGATGCTGGAACTCCATATTGGACAGCTGGTTGGAGTCTTGAATACTCAACGTCCTATCCAGCACCCTGCTAAAGAGCCTGGGAAGCACTTAATGATGGTTCAAGTACTTGAGTCTCTGCCACCCACATAAGAGACCGGGATAAATTTCCTGGCTCCTGGCTTTCTGGTGGACCAGCTCCATTGTTGTGGCCTTTTGGGGAGTGTAGCAGTGCGTGAAAGATCTTTCTCTGTCTTTCCCTCTGACTCTGTCACTCTGCCTTTCAAATAAATCAATGAGTCTTTTTAAGGAAAGTTTGTGGGAAAATGGAATTAAATGATGAGCTTATTTTTATACAAAAATTTTGAAAACCATACATAGATTTTCCGAATACACATTTTCCATAAACTTTTTGAAGACTACTATATGCATGATTTCAATAATTTTATAATTTTTTTTTATTTACTTGAGAAGTAGAGTTACAGACAGAGATGGAGAGACAAAGAGAAAGGTCTTCCATCTGCTGGTTCACTTCCCAGATGGCAGCAACAGATGAAGCTGGGTGAATCCAAAGCCAGGAGCCAGGAGTTTCTTCTGGATCTCCCACATGGGTGCAGGGCCCCAAGCACTTGGGCCATCTTCCACTGTTTTCCCAGGCCATTAGCAGAGAGCTGGATCAGAGGAGGAGCAGCCCGGACACGAACTGGCGCCCATAAGGAATGCTGGTACCATGGGAGAGGCTTTGCCTACTATACCACAGCTCTAGCCCCTTTACATATTTTTAAAGATCTATTTATTTGTTTTAAAATCAAAGTTACAGAGAGAGAGGGAGAGTCAGAGAGAGAGAGGTCTTTCATCCCTTGATTCACTCCCTAAGTGGCCACAATGGCCCGGACTGACCAAACTGAAGTCACCACATAAGGTCTCTACCACATAGGGTGGCAGAGGCACAAGTTCTTGAGCTGTCTTCTGCTGCTTTTCCCAGGCCATTAATAAGCAGCTGGATCATAAGTGGAGCAGCCAGGACACAAATCACACCCATGTGGGTTGTCAGCATTGCAGGTGGTGGCTTGAATGGCTATGCACAATGCAGGCCCCAGATTTCAGTCATTTTTTGCACAAAACCAAATTTATTAATTCCATTATATATATATATATATCCCATGAATATTTTAATTAGCCCACACTTTTCAGAGATAAGATGTGGAGATGTGTAGAGAAAATATGCTAGTGGTGCCTGGAGACAAATAGAAAGTCTATTAATGTGACAGTCTTTTTTTAATACAACAGTGTAGACAATGGGTCAAGGTGTTTTGGGGGGAAAATGATGAATTATTGAAAGATTGCTCTATAAGAAGGAAGGAAAAACACAGTTACATGATGGTTGAAAATCTAAACCTTAAAAAGTCCACTAAGTTCCACCTCTGACATACCCAATGCATCAGGAAAGCGTTTTATTTTATATCATTCTATCTTAAGTACATTAATTAAGAAAATACTTCCAGTAACCAAACCGAACTCTTACAGTCTTAAAAGAGATTTGCAGAATCTCCCAGATTTTCCTCTGAGAGACACAGAGCAAACTATTTCTCACTCAAAGAAATCCAATACCCACAGGTGAGAGAGAAACCTGGATGGATTTCTGCAGTCACCAAAAGTATGTGCTGTGTTCTACTGCTCTGACACAAACAAGTCCAATTTACTGGATTAAAACAACAATTAGTCATTTTGCTCATCAATTTGCAGTGTGGACAGAACTCATGCCTGGTTAGCTGTTGTGGCTGAAAAATTGTTAGGTAAAAATCATCCAAGTGTTGTGTCATTTATTTGGGAGTTAATCCCAGCTGTTTGTTGGAGCTTGAACTGGGATTACCAGCTAGAATCTGTACACCTGGCTTCTACCCTATGATGCTCGGCCTCTCACAGCCACAGGTGGCTGGGTGGGAAGCACCACCACCCCAAGAGACACTAGTGACTTCCAGGTAGTGGGAGCTACCAGTTTCTTAAGACTTGGAGCCTGATACTGGAACAGTGTCACCCAGGCCATATTTTCTTGGTCAAGCAGCCACAGAGCCCAGAATCAAATGCTTCCATATCTCAGTAGAGGGAATGTCAAAGAATTTCAATTCCAGTTTTCCAATACCACCAAAGATAGCAATCCTGGTTCCATTCCCTCAAGGATTATGATAACATTTTTTTGAAGGATCTAAAAACTACCTCATAAAGTTACTCAATAAATTGTTGAGATATGGGTTTCAATGATTTCAAGACCAGAGTCACAAGTCACTGGACACATTACTTTATTGGGGCCTCAAAAATGTTGACTTAATATTAAAATGTTCATTACAATATCAGTAATTAAGCAAAGCTGTGCTTCAGCATATTCTTTTTTTTTTGCAGTCTATAAGTTTTTTATATTTTATTTTGTTTAAGGTAACCAAATTTTATAATATTTCATATATACAGACTTAGGAACACAGTGATACTTTGCATCCTAACATCCCTCCCACCCACACTATCACCCTTCCTCCTCCTTCTTCTCTTATTCCTTCTCTTAATTTATTCACTTTCATGAAAGGGCTTCAAAAGTTTAAGGAAAAATATAATTAAAGATTAAGCTTATTTTAGTGCAAAAATGTGAAATCATGCAGAGTTTTTTATATAATCAGTATTTTCTATGCACTTCTAAAGACTCCTTATAGTAGCAAAAGCACACTAAGATGTTCTCTCTCTGTTCTGAGCCCTCTCAATTTTCCCACAGGCATTCACATGTGTCTCTCTAACTCATCCCAAAATATGGCTTATATTCGCCCTCTGACAGTTGGTTCATCATCTCTTCCTAAGACTGATGTGAATGCACAAATATACACTTACAATAACCAGGGATTATGTAAGCATTCTATGGTATAGTTCCTACTCAATGAAGTATATGTGGATAATATACTTAATAGTAAAATTGCCAATCCTCTTGAATCAGTTCTTCTGGGTTTTTGGTGCCCACCTAGGTCATGTATGTCAACTTGTTACTCATGATCTTCTGTTTACATGTGAAATTTTCCCAGATTGGGCTTTTTGTGCTATTTTATCTTATCAGATCTACGTAGGTTTCCCATATATCATTCAGATCATTTTATCTGTCACTAATCAAGAATCCACCCAACTCATGCACCTTAAGTACTCAGCATAGGAAACAATTGAATCAAACATTGGCTATTTGATAACAATGCAGTTAATATGAGTTCACTACAAAAAGAAAATAAATTATCAGAAGACACAGAGGTATGAAATAGGGACAAGAACAGCTTATGTCCCCATCAGGCAGTATCAGATAGCCAGTTTGATTCCTGGCTGTTCTGCTTGGATCCAGCTCTCTACTAATGCTCTTTGGAAGGCCATAGTATGATGGCCCAAGAAGCTGAGTCACCGCCAACCACGTGGGAGACCAGAAGGAATTCCTGGCTCCTGAATTCAACCTGGCCCAACCTGTCTGTTGTGGCCATTTGACCCAACAAATGGAAAATATCTCTCTCCCTCGCTTTCAAACACACACACACACACACACACACAAATATTCTGTCTCTGTCACTCTGCTTTTTGAATGAATGAATGAAAAATAAATAAATATTGTTTAAAAAAAAAGGTGGGGGCTGAAAGCTGCTATGAAGTTGCAGGGGAGAGAAAAGGGGATGCCGTAAAGACAGAACTGAAGTGTGGCCTCCTGCTCCTCTCCGTCTGTAGCACTCCATCAGTCTCTTCACTGAGCCTACTCCAAGCCGATGGCCCGGGTTATTTCCACTGTGACTTATTTCTGTTCTGAAGCTTCCCTCTCTCTTTACAATCCCTGTGGTTTAATATTGATTACTTTGTAAATAATTTACTTAGTAGATAATATTGATATTTCTGAAAAGCATTTGATCTTTTCCAATATTTATAGGCTTCAGAATGGCGGCAGCAACAGCAGGGTTCTAAATGAATGAGTCGGGGATTTTAAAATACCAAGATCAGTTGTATCGTTGAAACTTCAGAGTTCCTATTTCCCTAAGTGTGATTTGATTCCAAGTTTTCAGCCTCTGGGCTGTAGGAGGATTAAAGGCCTGCTCTGATGAGTGAATATGGACCCCGGTCAGGAGTGACAAAGGTTCAGCGATCATCTTCTTGGGTAAGAGACAGAGCAAAGAAATTGACAGGCATCTACAATTAATTCCAAAGCCTTTGTGCAAACTAGAATTGAATTTGAAATCTCTTGCTCAGAAGAGTCAACAATAGCATGACATCTATCAATAATTCATCATTTCTGAAAAAACCTTAGAGCCTTTCCAAGGGAGCACAAGTTTGGAAATAAAGACATAGAGATTCCAGTCCTACCTCTAGGATTTAATGGATGTATCTTTTACATTTTTTGTGCTCAGTTTCCTGATACTTAAAAAAGCGTTACCTAACTATTTTAATGAAACATTGCTTTTACTCTTGAGTTAATTATAATTTAATGGATTATTTTAATGTTTTATAAGTTATTTGCACTTTTTTTTTTGACAAGCAGAGTGGACAGTGAGAGAGAGAGAGACAGAGAGAAAGGTCTTCCTTTTTTCCGTTAGTTCACCCACCAATGGCCGCCGCAGCCGGTGCACTGTGGCCAGCACACTGCGCTGATCTGAAGCCAGGAGCCAGGTGCTTCTCCTGGTCTCCCATGCAGGTGCAGGGCCCAAGGACTTGGGCCATCCTCCACTGCACTCCCGGGCGACAGCAGAGAGCTGGGCTGGAAGAGGGGCAACCGGCACAGAACCGGTGCCCCAACTGGGACTAGAACCCGGGGTGCCAGCACCGCAGGAGGAGGATTAGCTTATTGAGCCACGGTGCTGGCCTGTACTTCGTCTTTGAATTCATTATTCTTCAGAAAGAATAAAAAAAAAATTCTGGACATTCTTTACAAGTGTAATTTTTTCTTATTTTACATATGTATCTCAAATCTTTCCACTCACCAGGGCTGTATAAATTCACAGGCAATAAAGATTTAAAATTATGATATGGGCAGTGAAAGTGTTGAATTCATGGAGACACAGCTATACAGTATAACTTTAGAAGATATATAAGATATGTTTTGTGATTGTTAAATGGCAGGGTTTTGTTTGTTTGTTTGTTTTAACAGATAGAGTTAGACAGTGAGAGAGAGAGAGAGACAGAAAGAAAGGTTTTACTTCTGTTGGTTCACCCCCCCAAATGGCCGCTATGGCCGGAGCTACGCCAATCTGAAGCCATTCCAGGTCTCCCATGTGGGTACAGGGGCCCAAGCACTTGGGCCATCTTCTACTGCCTTCCTGGGCCACAGCAGAGAGCTGGACTGGAAGAGGAGCAACCAGGACTAGAACCCGGTGCCCATATGGGATGCTGGCGCCGCAGGTGGATGATTAACCAAGTGAGCCACGGTGCCGGCCTGAAATGGCAGTTTTAAACATAGGTAGCAGTCACTGAATTAGTGCAACCTGTCAAGTTGTAAATGAACAAACAAGATGAAAATAGAATGGAGAATATAACCTTTCTTTCAAAATAATAATTCAGACATTTTTGGCACAATTTCATCAATCTTTCAGTGATAAAGTCACTCAGTGCTAAAGCACTATTTCTGGAGGATGTTTATTTTTGTTTTGTAGAATAAGATTTCTGATTGGCATTAATGTTCACTATCCACCCCCAAAGTTGTGATTCTCAACTATGAAGCATGAGACTTACTCGGAGGGCAGCAGCAGGCCACTTGTTTCTGCTTTGTCAGGGCCCACACCTGGAACCTTAAACTTACCTTTAACACAAACACAAGCGGTCTTCTGAGCTGCCCACTGTACCCTGGGTTTCCTCCTGTACCTAAGCCGTTTTATTACCTCCTCATGTAGAAAGGTAGATTTAGACTTGGAAAACTGAATCACTTATTCAAGTTGGTGCAGAGTTTAAGCAATGAAGGTATACCAGAGAACTAGAGAGAATTAATCACATGGCTTTCATTGTTCTTCCTTTTCAGAATCTACCTTCTTAGAGTCACCTAAGATTTTCTTGGTTCGAATGAATACTTATGAAAGAGTATTTGATTTTCTAAAGCCTTTGAAGATGATGTTTTCTTTAACTCTCTCAATTTATTGTTATGCACATTTCCATAACTTTCTTCAATGATTGATCCATTACAAAAAGCAGCTGCTATAGAACTATCTGATTTGCATACTGACTGTTTTAAACTGTTTGAATGAAGATAATGTAGTCACAATGATCTCTTTTCTTTTATTCCGTTTACTGGGAAGTCAATCAATTAATGGAGTTCACATTTTTCAGTTTCACCAAACTTTGAAATTCAAAAGGATTCAGTTTATTTTCAGATTAGGGCTTGACCAGATACCATGTTTTCTGAAGCCTTAAAATTTTGATCTCTCAATGAAAGTACATTTTTTTTGTTTGTTTCAAAGCATGTGAGTGGTTTTTACTTAGAGCATGACAAAAACCAACCGGATTATAGTTTTGAATCAGATCTCAAAGGTAATTATTTGACTATAATGCAAAGTTATGTTAATTATCACTAAACTCACTGTGACTGGAATCAACACATAGCTGCAACTGGTAGAAAGTTTTATCCACATTTAATTGAAAACCTCCTAACTGTGGACATTATATTAATTACTTTTTAACTGTAACCCTTGTGGTACATGGTAATGAGCAGTGAATATAAAAACACAATTATGAAATAGTTGTATTCTCATAATCACTCTATCCTGTCAACTGTGCATCCCGCTTTCTGGCTGTTCAGCTTGAAGTCAATACATCAAGCAAAATTTGAGCCTTAACAAAATCAGAAACATAAAGCCATTGAACATAGTCATACTGTTGAAATTCTAATTTGTCTTTCATTCAAATGAGAAAACCCAAAAAACTAATTAGCTAGTCCAGAGATAAATGCCAAGATTTGTAAAGTAGATGATTCCTGGGCTTTTTTCCCCTCTGGAGGCAAAATTCCTAGCTTCAGAAAATAGGTAGCAGGCTTCCAAGGCTTAACTGACCATTTATGAAGGACAAAGCAGCGGGAAGCTTATTGATATTCTTCTCTTTTTATTTTCTTCAAGCTGTAGGTTTGACAGCCAGTTTTCCTGAGAATTGATTTCTTAGACAAAAGATGAACTTGAAACATATTCAACTCTTGATGGGGGAGAAAAAAGTTATAAATATGAAAGGCTGTGTTTGTGTTCTGATATTGAATGAAACCCACAGCAACGACTTTCAATCTGATTAGTAAATTACATGTGTTAGTGCTATGTCTGTATAAAGTACTCATTTGCTTTCGATTGCTGTTCCGTTTCCAAGGGGACATCTTGGGAGGAGTGACCTTTTGGACTAGTATTCAAAGAGAAGAGGTAATATAAGCGACATTGCCTGAATGACTCCAGAAGGCAAAGCTGAACCCACACGCTAGATACGCCTGTGTCCATTCTGTTATTTATGCAAATGCCCCAAAAGACCAAGCACAGATAAAATCACTTTTGTTTCCCTGCATTTCTGTAGATTTTTTCCTAAACTTGAGTGGTGGATAAATATTTAGGCAAACTTTCTAGTTGCCCAGGGCATTGTGAGACCTCAAAATGTTAAGGTAGGCGTTTCCTAAGAAAACCCAGATTTGGCCTGATTAGTCTCCTTTCTTGTACCTCCTTCCCCATCAAATATATTCAAATAGCAGGTGGATTTTTCCTGGTTCCTTTCTACTTTTCTTCGCTGGTGTTCAAGACCATCTTTTTGACTGCTGCCTTCTCGAAGAAGAGCATGGATTGGGAAAGCACTGACACAAGAGTTAGGAGTCCATGGTTGGAGTCCTAGCACAGTCTTCAATAATTCTGAGCTATTAGGGGAATCAGTTAACTTCTCTTGCCCTCAGTTTCTTCATTTTCAAAAAGTTCAAAAATCTTAAGCCTGCTTATCATGGCTTCACTCATGCTACACAACTCTACCTCAGGTTCTACTTTCTGGCCATGCTAGCTACTCACCAGACTCTCAACAGGTCTTGTCCTTGAGTCTGCTTCTCAAATAACTTCTCTTCCCCATCCACATTTCCTCAATAAGTCTCTTCTAATTCCCTAGTCAGGATTAATTTCTCATTTACTCATACCCATTATTTATCCAAGTTAACATTATATATATGTATTATCTCTAGCAAATTAGGAGATTAGGACTGAAAGAGTACAACAATTTTATATTTGACTTGTAATGTATAATGTATCCAATGTGTAATATTTTAAAATTAATACAATACAAAAATATGGTTTAATATGGCGGAGAGAGATCTTCCATCTGCTGGTTCACTTTCTAAATGACTGCAATGGCCAGGTTTGAGTCAGAGCAGGCCAGGAACCCAGAACTCAATCTGGGTTTCCCACTTGAGAGACAGGGACCAAGTGCTTTAGCTATCATCTGCTGTTTTCCAAGTTATGCATTATCAGGAAGCAAACTCAGAAATGGAGTGGCCAGGACTGGAACTCAGGCATTCCAATATGGGATGCAGGCAATCCAAGTGGTATCTTGGATGTTAACTGGGAGCTAACTGCTGTGCCAGATATCTGTCTCACCTAAATTTTAAAGAAAAAAATAAATTCATGCAGCAACAAAAAAGGAAGGAATGTTCTGCGATTATTTTTGATAAATCAGATTAAAATCTAAGCTAGAAAAATATTTAAGGAGGAAGCAAAGAAGCAAGAAGAGAGAGAATAGGAAGAAAGAAATGCAGGAATGTAGAAGGAAGAAGTGAAGGAAGAAAAAAAGAAAGAAGCGACTACAAATTTATCCCACTAAGAATAGCAATGCAAAGATCCTAAAGAATATATCACAGGGGCCAGTGTTGTGGTGTAGCAGTAAAACTGCCACTTGTGACTCTGACATTTCACATCAGAACACTGATTCAAGTCCCAATTATTTCAATTCTAATCCAACTCCCTGCTAATGAACTTGGGACAGCAACAGAAGGTGCTCCAAGCACCTGGGCCCCTGTACCCATGTGGGAGACCAGGATGAGGTTTCTGGCTCCCAGCTTTAGCCTAGCCCAACCCTGGCTGTTGTAGCCATTTGTGGAATGAACCAGCAGGTGGAAGCTCTCAATCCCTCTCTCTCCCTCTTTTTCTCTATTGCTGTGTTTTTCAAATAAATAAATGTTTTTTTAAAGAAAATGTTACAAACTAGAATCCACCTACTCAGTAAGAAAAATATATTGGGCCAAAAAGAAGTGTATGACATAAGCAATATAATTCTCTATATTATTATCTCTAAGAACAAAAAATTACATAACTATCTCCATAGTCATTAAAAAGACCGGGTTCAAGTCCCAGCATCAACACCTGACTCCAGCTTCCTGCTAATGTGTATCCTGGGAGACAGGAGGTGATGGCTAAAGTGGCTGTGCTCCTGACACCCACATATGAGACCTGGACTGAAGTCTTGGCTCCCAGCTTTAACCTAGCCCAGCCAGGACCATTCAGGGCATTTTAGAAATAAATCAGAAGATGGAAAATTTCTGTTTCTGTCAGTCTGTCTCTGGCTCTTCCTACCCCTCTCCCTCTCTCTCTTACCCCTTCAAATAAAGAGGTAGATGAAATTTTAGAAGAAAATATGAATAGAAAAAATAAATCAGTCTTCACTCAAAACTATAACCAGTCTTAGAGCAGAAACACTCAAATTCAGACTGTTCTCAAACATCACTGTTATTTTTTTAATTTTTAAAATTATTTATTGACACTTGGTAATTGTAATTATTTATGAAGTAGACTGTATAACATAATTTTATCTGTACTTTTGCTTTTATACTTTATACTTGCATAATTTTATCTATACTTTTCAAAATTGTATCATTTTATTATGTTAAATTATGCTAAATATTGTGTTAACTGTAACCTTGGCCTCATAGGAAGCAAATTTTTTACCATGATGAAGCTCATAAAAATATTTGATTTGGTTCAATATTTAGAACAGAATCATAGAAATTATACATAAGGATATAATGAAAGATTATTATTATTATGTATTTCAATTATTTAGCAAATATTGTTGGTCATTTACTACATGTCACTGTTTTGTAGTAGATAAATAATGTGCAATGGTCTCCAAAATCAACATAATTATCCAGATAAATAAATGGGATTGCATAGATAGCAAGTTCTATTTTGCAGTTTCATCCACCATAATAAAGAAAAAGAGTATCACCTCTACTGTAACATACAGCAAGCCCTCTGTGTATTAGAAAGTGAGCTATAGAAACATGGTTCAATAAATCTTAACAGTTCCCTAAAGTTTGTCACAAAACCTATCCATTGAAAAGTCTCCAACCCTAAATACAAGGAGTGGTTAACCTGCAGTTTATAAAAAACTGAGAGCCATAGATAATGCATAATACCCATCATATGTACAGAACAGAATCATACAACCTTTAAGTGGGAAGGAAGTAGTGAACAACATGGAGAGAAGGAGAAAAGAGGAAAAAAATCACAGTAATGGAGATCAAGTAATAAAAAAAATTCAAGGAAGTGACAGAATATTTTCTTCAGGTATTCCTATACTGGATTTTCTGCAGATTATTTATAATTCATTCATTCATTCATTCATTTGAAAGGCAGAGTGAGAGAGAGAGAGGGAAAGATCTTCCATCTGCTGTTTCACACCACAAATGCCAACAACAACCAGAACTAGCCCAGGCTCAAACCAGGAGCCAAGAACTCCATCCACCTCTCTCACATGGGTGTGAGGGAAGCAAGTAGTTGGACCATAATCTGCTGCTTCCTTTGTGTGTTAGCAGGAATCTGGATCAGAAGCAGAGTAGCTGGGACTTGGAAAAGGAATTCAAAACTGCCGTAGTGATGGTTTCACCTGCTGTGCCACAAAGCCAGCAGCTATATCAGATTTATACCAGTGCCATTCATGATTGAGTCCCACTTTCTGAAATAGGTCACATTCCATTATATACATATTTCAAACTTTCTTAAGAAATTACATTTTTGTTTTCTAGCCATAGCACCTCAGGTTTCAAAGAGAATTTTTTGAAGTCAGATAGTAAAAATGCTCATCTTATCCAATAAAGAGCTGGCTGAGTCCTATAGAATGAAGAGGAGTCCACCAAACAGACAGGAAAGGTGAGGACATTCCAGATAGTGGGAGTGACAGAAAGGACATCATGTAACAGCTTTACTTACTGGGGAAAAAAATGGGCATTAAGAGAACTGTCTGATTGCTTTTAGTAACACCTGACCTCAGAATCAGCACTTAAGGCTTCCTGGTCTGGCTGAAAAGCCCATGAGAGCATTTCAGGCATGGAAAACCAAGACACTGTGGCAAAAAATGTTCTACATGAAGGATCTCTGTGAGTGAGACCCTAGTGGAAAGAAGGGACCATCAAAAAAGGATCTACTTTTCTCTAAACGGAGGAGAGAACTTCCACTATGCTTATGGCTTTGTCCAAATACTAATGGAGTTTGTGGACCCAAAACGTTTCCACAGCCTAGAAAGCTCATGTCAAGTGCCTCAGGTGGTCACTGGAGTCATACATAAGAGTGTTAATTGTTAAATTATCAAGAGTCACTGAGCACTAACTTCCCATGCAGGACCTCTGTCCTCAATGTATTATGAGAGTTAACTGCAAAACTAGTTCTCAAACACTTTGTGTGTGTTTGTGTGTGTGTGTGTGTGCAGATTATTGAAATCTTTACTTAGTATAGAGTTGGTCTTCCGTGTACTGAAAATGAGTCTTAATGGAGAATGGGACTGGCAAGGGGAGAGGGAGAAGGAGGAAGGGTGGGAGTGTGAGTGGGAGGATAGGTGTGGTGGGAAAGATAACTATATTCCTAAAGTTGTACTTATGAAATTTGCATTCCTTAAAAATAAATTTTTAAAAAATGGGAAAAAAGAGAGCTGTCTGGATGATCTTAAGGTTGAAGGTGAAGCTCCTTGCCAACTGGCAGGCATTCATTCAGGATGATCATTTAAATTTGAGATCTCTGATGGTCATTACCAAAAGTCTTTTCTCTGGAAGAGGTCATCTTGCCCAGAGAATACTTCACTATCATGGATTGTTGAAGTTAGGTTGCTGTGGGGTTGGATACCACAATTTACAATCCGAGCAGGAGAAAGGATCCCTCAAAACTTGTACCTAAGCTCCTGATGCTTGGAAATTGCCTCTCCCCAGGCATCCTTTCCCCAAGCCTTCTCAGGTTTATGCTGGATGACTTATTTCTCTTTGATATCCCTGCTATTACAAGCTTTATTGTAGCATATGGGGTTTGTAGCTCAGTGGCCATACATATAATACATCTTTTTTATTAAGATTTTTAAATAAAAATCATTTATTTGAAAGACAGAGCCACAGGGAGAGGTAGAGGCAGAAAGAGAGAGAGAGGTCTTCCATCCACTGGTTCCCTAAGATAGCTGCAATGGCCAGAGATGAGCCCATCTGAAGCCAGGAGCCAGGAGCTTCTTCCAGTCTTCCACACTTGTGCTGGGGCCCAAGGACTTGGGCATTCTTCCAGTGCTTTCCCAGGCCATAGCAGAGAGCTGGATCAGGAGTGGAGCAGCAGAGACTCGAACAGACCCCATATGGGATGCCAGCTCTGCAGGCGGTGGCTTTACCTGCTATGCCACAGCACCGGCCCCTGCATTATATCTTAACTTCAAGACTATAGGTCCCTTTATACATGCATTTGAATCTTATAAACATCTATTTTCAGTTGACCATTTTTACTTAGCAGGCCTGTTTCCTTTTCTAAATACTAGTGAATTATATTTTTTGTAAGCTACTTTGAAGCTTGCCCACAATCAACAGGAACCTCCTTAGTCTTTGATACAAATATTTAGATAGGCATGAAACTGCTATTTCTTTCTTTCTTCTTTATTTTTCTATTACACTTTCCAATCTTCAGGAATAGTTCCCATTGTCAGAGGTCACTGTCATTGCTCCAGCAGACAGAATCAATCACAGCTGCTCTCAATTCCTAGCATTTCTTTCATCTGGGCAAAAGGACATAAACTCAAGGAAGTGGCTAGGTGTTCTCCCATGATATCTGTACCTATCTTCAAAATCTATTCCCTACTGCTAGCAGCTGAGCCAATTTTTCAAGCTTATGATTGCTCTTCGTGACAGAAAAGATGAAAAGCAATGTAAAAATAACAGAGTTCTACTTTCTCTTTGTCATTTCCGAACACTGAATTATTTGTTCTAAGAAATGGATTATAACTTGCTTTCTCTCTTGATTTCCTGCACGTGACTAAAATAGTGCAAGTGACTGTCCTAGCTCTTTTGCTAAGTCCCAGCTCCCCAGGGAGATGAATGTCGTTATGATATGGTTCTTCAAACTACAGACTTTAAAAAGAGACTCCATGGTTCAGATCCTTGGTCTGTCACTTAACTAATTCGTCAACCTTTTTTGCAGAAGAAGCTGATGGCACCAACTGCATAGGGCTCTTGTGAAATTCTAACACTTAAGGATGGAAAGCCCTTTGGTTCAGGATCCAGTTTTTCACATAACATGGTTGAGAAGGGACCCACAAAGAATGCTTAAGGCCTCAGCTATCAGTGCATATCAATGCAAAGAACATGGGAAATGAACAAAATACATTTGAAATAGGAGTTACTAAAGTTCATAAATAACATTCTACAGGCTTCCTTGGGTATTAGTGAGATAAGATTATTGATAGAAATGTTGTCATTTGCAGGTAGTTTGATAAATCCAACTCTTCCCCCCTGCTGGTGAATGTACTGCTCTCAATGCAGCCTCTGTGATTGACCAAACTGACCTCAATCCCATCTCCAGAAGTGGACCCTGATCAGAGCAAGCTTTTAAACCGCATTTATCGGAGCCCATTATTTTGAACTGAGCTCCTGCACTAGGCCCAGAAGACAAGATTAAACCAAGTCAGTGTCATCTGTGCTAAGTGCCATGTAATCAACTGAGCTCTGAAAAAGGCCAGTTTTCCATAATCAGGATCCTCAACAACCAATCAGAAAAGGCTAACTTTTCCCAAGCCAGCAAGTAAAGGCTCTTCTGTTTTAACTCTATAAGGAAAATGTCTTTGAATGACAAATATGCTTTTTGTTCTATTTCCTTCTGCCTTTTTTCTACCTATAAAGCCAAACACCTCACCTCAGCTTATCAGACCACATGTTCTCCTTTATTTTAGAGACTAAGGTGTTGCCTGCTTCTAGAATCAAAAGCAAACAATCTTGATTTAAATTTGAGGTAACTGTGTCTTTTGACGAAGCTAATCAGCAAATATACCATCCATTAACCAAAACTGATTGCCTGGAGATGAGGGTGCAGCTCAGTTGCACATGGAGTCACACGAAAATGTATGCTGGGATCTTTTGGGGACAGGTCTTCCTTTGGCCAAAAATACACAGAGGAATTTTGTGTAACTGAAATGGTGGAAGGTTGGCCCGTGGAAATGTTCATAAACCATTAGTAACACTTTAGGATAAAGAAGCAACAAATCACACATTACATTGCTGAGCTGCTGGATGAAGTCTTATCTAGGGCTCAAGCAAATTTTTTATTTTATTTTATATGAACCAGTAAATCATCTTTACTGCTTAACCTAGTCCAGGTTTTCTATTAACTGATGTGAAAGCAGCCTAGTTGAAGAAATGATGGAATAGTATCGCCTCTTCAAAAGAAACAAAGACAAAATAAGTATTGTTTACTTATTTGTTTAGTAAGAGAAATATTCCTTGTGTGTTGAAATCCACAGATTCTAGACTGCTTGCATGAATAAACACAAAAATGTTCATGCTGATAAGGACAAAGAGGGCAAGAAAAGCAAAGCTACATCTCAAGTGAGCTATAGGATACCTAGTCAAAGGGAGGAACTGTTTCACTTCTACACGCATCACTATTCTCCTTCAACTAACTGCTGAACATGTCTGTAGGTGCAGAATACCAGCTGAGCTTAAAATGGCATCCACACTGCTGGGTATGTGGGGCAGGTGACTTCCTGGGATATGTTGTCATGGCTTTATTTGAATTGATTGCAGAGGATTTTAAAAATGAGTTTAAAATTAATAGAAAATGAATTTTGTAATATCATTCAAAAATAGGAAAGGAGGTAGGCCATTTTTCCCCTAAGTTTCCCTGAGTGAAGTGTAGTTACATTTTTGAAAAGTTACTCTTTGCAACTGTTGAGCTATTTTTGATAATGCTCTGTTTTACACGAATTGTGTGGTTTATGTAGTTCAGAGATAATTAATGTTCTATTATGGTGCCCAACCATAGCTGACGGTACTACAACAGGTGCGCACAACAACATGAATGGTAAATTGTACAAGACACTCTGTAAGGGAAAGAGGGCATGAGAGAGATGCCTAGGACTACAACTGAGTCACCATTCAATCAACAACAGATCGGGACTACCTATGGAGCTAGTTTGGACAAGAGTTGTCTTACAGAAATGCCAAGAGAAATAAGCAATTGAAACTGGTGTATTACCCTACATACCTTGACTCAGGATTTTTTTAATTCTATGATTCATAGGATTCTGGAACTAAAATTTTGTGCCCTCATAAATCTATTTTTAGTGTTGACATTAAGATGGTTGAGGTTATGTATGTAAAAACTTAGAACAGGGCTTGGTATAAGATAAAACCTATAAGTAAGCAATATTCTTCTTGTAGGAGAAAATTCTAAACAAGAGGAATAAAGTGTTCCAACCCATAGGTTGGACCAGTAATGCCCTTCTGTTATTAGGTTCAACCTCATTCATTCTTCTAGACTCTTCTCAATAATGGCTACTCACTGGGGCAGACATTTGGCCTAGTTAAAACACCAGTCCTAATTTCTGTGTTTCACATTAGGAGTTCCTGCTTTTGATTCTGGCTTCCTGCCAGTGCAGAGCCTGGGGAGCAGCAATAATGTTTCAAATAATTGCATCCCTACCCTCTGTATGGGAGACCTGGATTGTGTCCCTAGCTCCTGGCTTTGATCAGTCCTAGTCCTGGCCATTGAGGGTATTTGAGGAATGAACCAGTGGACCTCTCTATCTCTCCCTCTCTCTCTCTTTCTCTCTTTCTCATTCTTAAATAAACAAATTCTTTTGTTAAATGTCCATTTATTAACATCAGGCCACTCCTCTGAAGATGTTAATTCATGGGCAAAGATGATAGATGGAGGGCCACGTTACACAGTAATGGAAGGCCACTTGGCCACTTCCTTTCAAAGCTGAAAGATTTCTAGCCCATGCCCTAAGAGGGCCTGAGTTTAGGTCTCCCAGTCTTGAGTACTGGGAGCGTCTTCAGCTGTAACATGTTGAGTCAGTGACTTCTAGAGGAGGGTGTGGGGTAGAGATTGTAAGCAGTGCTGTGGGGATCAGTTCAGACGCCAAGTGTTAAACTGGAACAGCTATGCTAGTCAGCATCACCCCAGTCTCTTGTAAGCATTTAATTCCTTTTACCTGTTGCAGCTCCAAGGACAGGACCTATGATGAGTATTCTCCATCAGAGAAACATACAAGGGAAACAAGTGCAGCTGACTCACCTCAACTGAACTGCACAGAAAGTGGAAGAATATGGAAAACAAATGCTGCAATCTAGGAGAGAAAGGAACAAAATAAAACTGGACACAGAAAAATAGAAGAAAATGGGTTTTCAGGAATGCCGATTTTCACAGAAGCATTCCAGAAGGCTAGCTCTTTCAGGGCATTTAATGATTCAAGAGATCACAATAAATTTCTTCTTATTGGAGATTTATTTGTGTTCCATGTGATGACTTACCATGATAGTAGAATAGAAATTTAGAAAATCAGGAGACATGTAAATTATTAGACTCTGATAAGCAATATGACTTAGAGTCAAGATGCTTTAGATTCTTAAAGAGTAGCCAGTAGGCTTAGGACCAGAATTAGGCAAGGAAACTTCCTCAAACCCCACTCTCAACTCTGCTACACTGTCCAGACATGACTGAGGCGCTCAGTGGGAAATATTTCCCGCAGTGGTAGTGTGACAGAAGCTCACAGAAACTAGCTAAGCTCTAGAATGTGACTACTACCAGAGAGCCTTGATCTAAACAGCCTGCCTGTGGCGAATGCTCTGGTTGGGTCCTACTTCAAAGTCAGTCCTTGGGGACCAGAACACCTGAGTTGTCACGCTTGAGCCCATCAAAGGACAAAAGCTGGGAACCTAGTTGCTCCACAGTGCATTTCAGCTGAAGAACAAAAGAGTTACCACTCTCAAGGAAGTTTCCACCAAGGAGACTAAGTAGAAATTGCTAGGAACTCTACACCAGAGTTGAAATGACAATGCAACTAAGAAAATAAATGGATTTCCTAGACCTTACAATGGATAACCCCCTACCAGTTCTTATTTCTTGACATCTGGCCAAGAGCCACAGAGGCTCTTCACTGTTTTGGTTATAAAGGGGCAAAAAATGACACAAAAACTTAAGAATTTTTTAACAAATTTTTAATTATACAAATACCACCTCCCTGCATCTGAAACTAGGATTAAACAAATAATAATAAAAACCTCAGAATGAAGTCTCCCTCTCCCCAATAGAATGTGAGTGTTGTAGGAAATCATAAGAGAACTGTGAAGAGAACCTAATCTTTGGCTGTGAAGTGGGAAAGATTTCAGCCAGTTTGAAAGGTGTGCCTGGACGTGAGTACCACTTGTATATAGGGCGACTTCGACCCTGGACCACTGACACCAACACACATAGGCAAGAAACACAGCAGATTTTTAGGCAGGTCCTCAGTGAGTCCTATCCTACCCAACAGAAGCGGAGAAGCTGTGTTTGGAACAGATTAAGATATCATGTGGTGGTGGCCAGCACAGCGGCTCACTAGGCTAATCCTCCGCCTGAGGCGCCAGCACCCTGGATTCTAGTCCCGGTGGGGCACCGGATTCTGTACCGGTTGCTCCTCTTCCAGTCCAGCTCTCTGCTGTGGCCCGGGAGTGCAGTGGAGGACGGCCCAAGTGCTTGGGCCCTGCACTCGCATGGGAGACCAGGATAAGCACCTGGCTCCTGCCATCGGATCAGCGCGGTGCGCCGGCTGCAGCAGCCATTGTGGGGTGAACCAATGGAAAAGGAAGACCTTTCTCTTTGTCTCTCTCTCTCACTGTCCATTCTGCTTGTAAAAAATAAAATAAAATAAAGATATCATGTGGGGCATCTGCATCCCATATCAGAGTGCCTGGGTTTGTGTCCCCACTCTGCTTTCCACTCTAGCTTCCTGCTAAAGTGTACCCTAGAATACAGTAGGTAATAGCTCAAGTTGTTAGCTATTCCCAACCCCTGCCATATGAGGGACCTGTATTGAGTTCCTAGCTCCTAACTTCAGCTGGGCCCAAGCCTGATTGTTGCAGGTCTTTGGGAGTGAACCATCAGATGAATTATCTATGTCCCATTCTTCCTTTCTCTCTTGTTTTCCCTCCCCTTCAAATAAGTGATTTTTTTTGTTTTTTGAAAAAATGAGACTTTGGAGGAAGCCAGGAAGAGGGAAGAGTGTTCTGGAGAGATGCCTCCTGCTGACGTGACAATGAAGGGCAGGCTGTGAAGAATGTGCCACAAATCCAAGGCTAAAGCTTCTGGCCAGGAGTGAACTAAAGAAGACAAAGAAACCAATCCTGATCCTTTGTCACCAGGAGAATTCTGAATAAGTTATTACATACCTTTGATCATGGAGTAACATAGCAGTAGAACATTCTTCATGATTTTATGTGTATTTGGTTGGCTAATACCAATGTCTTTTTCTTGTCATTCCATGTTGGTTCAAGAATTCCATACAACAGATCTGCTCTATACCTTTCTAAGTAACCCATACGATTAAGTGGCTGGTCCAGACAGAGTGGGCACGAGAGACCAGGAATTCTTTTAAGACAGAGACTCAATCTATTTTTTACATTTGGAATATAAAATGTTTATTTGGACACTAACATCCTTGTTTAGACAGGGTGAGAAAACAGATTTAGCAAATATTTATGGAGATGAATTTCTTTTTTTTGTGCTTAGACTTCTTTTCTTTATTTTCCTATTATGTGTGTATTTTTAAAATTTTATTTAAGTTATACAAGTTTCACATATCTCATATATACAGATTTAGGAACATAGTGATACTTCCTTTCTTCCTCCTCTCGCTCCCATTCCTACTCTTAATTTTTAGAGATATGCTTTCAGTTTACTTAAGGTTTACACTAAGTAAAAGAGTTCAAAAAATAGTATGGAGGGAAAAAAAAACTGCTCCTTAACAGAAGAGATAAGGTTATAAACAATCATCAAATCTCAAACTGTCCATTTTACTCCAATACATTGCATTTAAGTAACATTAGTTACAACTGATCAGGGGAAACACGTGATATCTGTCTTTTTGGAATTGGCTTATTTCACTAAGTATAATGGTTTTCAGTTGCATTCATTTTGTTGCAAAAGACAGGATTTCATTTTATTTTTTTACAGCTGAGTAGTACTCCATAGTGTATATATACCACAATTTCTTTATCTAGTCAACAGGATATCTGGGTTGATTCCATATCTTAGCTATTGTGAATTGAGCTGCAATAAACATGGGAGTACAGATAACTCTGCTACCGTCTCCAATGATTAGGTCAGAAAACTGAGCACCAGACGTGTCTGATATGCCTGAGAGTATTCACCCAGTTGGTGGCAGGTAGGATTTAAATCCATGCAGCCTGGAACTAGCGTCCATGTTCTTTTATGCCACATTCACCTGCCTGGCTGGTTCCCCCAGACTTGATGCCAAGAGAAGCACAAAGGCAAACAGTAGAACGTTTGCAGCAGTTTTGGTTATTAAGCAACCAATGAATGACTTGGGAAAAGATCATACTCATCTGCAACTATCACAGACATGAAAGCACATGCTAGAGAGATCATCACAGAAAACATAGAGCATAAGAATATAAAAAGCTCTTCAAAAAGTTTGTGGAAAATCCACATTATGAGAAAATTGTACATGGATGTCAATTTTTTTTTTATCAAAATAAGCCCGTGCTTTGTTTTTATTTTTCCATGAGCTTTTGGAAGTGCCTTCATATGTCAGGATACTTGAGGGATTTGCAAAACTGATTATATGTGTTAAGGCAATGCATGAGAGGAGGATGGGCAGGGTTTGGTGGGTGTACCATCTGTCGCATGAATTCCATACTCTGTAGTGAAATCAAATCATATCTGATTCTATTACTTCTCTATTTTTAAATTATTATTAGCTCCATTGTATTACAGAAAAGAAGTTAAATTCTTTGACCGGACATACAAGTCTCTCCATAATCTGGTCTCAACTGACTTCCAAGTCACAGCTTCCAACACTCTTCCCCTGCTTCTCAAATCTCCAGCCACTTTGGCCTTCTTGCCTGATCTTGCTTTTTCATGATTTCCGGTTTCCTGAAAACATGGTTTGACCCATTTGCCTTGGCATTGGCAGGAGAGATTTTTTGAAATTTCAGCTCCAGGTTTGCACTGAAGTGTAATGCCTAGGCATTTGGCCCAAGAATTTGCATTTTAACAAATTCTCCGTGTGATTTATTTTTCGTGTGCATTAATATTTCAAGGCCACATCCCATTTCTTAGGATGATCCCTCTCTCCTTCCCATCTACTCCTCCACAGATCAAATACTATCTGCTTTAAAAAGTTCACCCTTTTCTTCCTCAGATAAAATTGCCTTTTTGTCCTCGGAACCTTGCACTTGCAGTACTTAAAATATTATCTTGGTGACCTAGGCTGTAATTTTGAGTAAGATCTTAGTTTATCAGGAAGTCAGTTTGGATGGAATGCTAGAGGAGATCCCCTGATGGAAGAACGAGTGTGGACATCCAAGGAGTTTGGAGTCTAGCAAAGGCACAAGAAAGTGCAATCCCAGGGAAGTGTGCTGGGGGCTGTGAAAGGCAAGGGAATGTCTTGTGAAAGATATTTGGGGACCCACGCTGCTGGGTAGCAGGAAAAGTCGCTGCCTGCAGTGCCAGGATATGATATGGATGCCGGTTCAGGTCCTGGCTGTTCTACTTCTGATCCAGCTGGCCCAAGTACTCAGGTCCCTGCACCTGCATAGGAGACCCTGAAGAAGCTCCAAGGTCCTGGCTTCAGATTGGCCCAGCTCTGGCCATTGCGGCCAATTGGGGAGTGAACCATCAGATGGAAGACCTCTCCCTCTCTCTCCTTCTCCTCTCTCTGTGTGTCTCTGACTTTCACATACATAAATAAATCTTAAAAAGAAGAAGGAGGAGGAGGAGGAGAAAGAAAGAAAGAAAGCTAGCTAGCTAGCTACTTGGGCACTTGGTCCAGAGACAGAGATCAGGAAAGAAGTTTCTCAGGCAATTGATATTTCCAGGTTGATTGTTGAGAAAAGAATAAGAAGTATCCAATGGAAGAAGAGAATATTTCAGCTGAAGGAAAAATCACACTGAGGCCCAGGGTGTGTGTGTGCGTACTAGAAACTGAGACTAGCATTCTTTGAAATAACCAGCTTTATGGGTCAGCACTGTGGCACAGCAGGTCCAGCCGCTGCTTGTCAGAGTAGCTTCCCATATTGGAGTTCACTTGGAGAGCCAGTTGGAGTCCTGGCTGCTCTCTGTTCCAGTTCCCGCCTAATGCACCTGGGAAAGTTGCTTAAGATTCCTTACTGCTTGGGACCCTGCCACCCACGTCAAAGACCTGGATGGAGTTCATGGCTTCTGGCTTCAGCCTGGCCTACACCTGGCTGATGCGGGCATTTGGGGATTGAGCCAGTGGATGGAAGATTTGTCTCTCTGTCTGTCTGTCTCTCCTTCTCTAAATCATTCTGCCTTTCAAATATATGAAATAATTTTTTAAAACATTTATATGAGAGTACATCAAAAAACGGGAAAAATGGAGATGGGTGTTTGGTGCAGCAGGTAAAGTACTTAAGATGCCCACGTCTCATTTTAGATCGCCTGGTTCTGCTTCCAAGTCCAGGTACCAGCTAATGTGCACCCCAGGAGATAGCAAGTGACGGATCAAGTACTTATGCCTCTGCAACACACACGGAAGACAGATCCAGCCCCTGGCTCTTGCAGGCATTTGGAGAATAAACCAGTAGTTGGAACCTCTCTCTCTCTCTATCTCCCACTCTCCCTCATTCTTTCCTCCCTCTCTCTTTCAAATAAAATGAAAATAAATTTATAAGAAAATTGAAAAACTAAAAGATAATTCACATTTTTCATAAATTTTTTGAAGACCCTCCATATATAATATATATATAAGAAATTTGTGTTTATCCTTTCTTCAAAATTAGTTTAAAGCCACATTAAAACTGATTTTCCAGTCAGAATAAAACAAAATCTTCCTAGAACTTATCAGATGGACTTTTGAGCCTCAAGCTTAACAGACAGTGTCTTAACAGCTCCCTCTTTTTCACCCCAGCACCCCATACTGTGTGTGTGATGAATAAATGAGTGAGTGAATGAATGAATGATTGCACAGGAGTATGGACTTTAGGGTTAATTATTCCTAGTTCCAAGTTCAAGCTTTGTCAGTTGCAGCTAAGCAACTTTGGGCAAGTTATGCACTCCTTCTGAATCTTCTCATTTGTATAATGGATGCACTAATATTTCATGATTATATAAGAAATATAAAGTACTTAATGAGATTCTTGTAATATATAAATATATATCTTATAATATATTATATATACATGTATATGTCCATATACAATAGGTATTTTTAAAGGGTAGTACTTACTATGGTTCTGGATTTAGATCTGGCTCTTAAATCCCAGGTCCAATCCTTACTAAATCTTTTTGGCCATAGGCAACAGACTGAATTAGTGTGTGCTGGTTTCTCCAGAGTGTTCTCCATCCAGAAAGCGAATGCACACTAAACTCAAAGTCCAGTGCCAGGCCACAGAAAGCACTGAACCAATTATTATTATCAGCATTATTAGTACTTTCAGTTACAAGTATTTTCATCTGGCACTTCTGCTGCATACATATGTTATTTATGTTTGCACAGTTAGTATTCTGCAAGAAATAAGATCATTTTACAGCAACAAAACATCTTTATTTTAAAATCTGTTTAAACCATTCTTTAAAAATCATGACCAATTACAGACAACGGCCACAAGGTGGCTCCAGACCATTTCTATCATTTATCAAGTAATATATCACCTTTGAGGAGGAGCTGTTTTTCAAGTTCTATCTTGAGAGCAATTGGGTTTTTATATTACCCAGAAATACGGCCCTCCAAGACAAATCCTTCCTCATTGTTTTCCATTTTTTCTGCCCATGTCCTGGTTAAAGGCAGGTGCAATTTTAATTGAAGAATATATCCAGACGTCAAACTAAGGATAATTTAATCATGGTTGGCATTCACTTGATCACGTAATTTTTCTGAAATTGTGCCTTTGGCCCTTATATATTTCAGTTCATATACTAGCTAGTAATTTACACATAATACCAAGACTTTTCATTAGGAAATATTGGAATGAAGGAGTGATTTTTTTAAAATTTTCATTTAGAAGATTTATTGCAGAATATTTCAGCTTTTGAGTTTTACTTTTCAAAGTAAATGAAATGTATAGGGCTTTCAACAATACGCCTATGATGTTTGCATTCACAGTTCAAGACTCCAAGTGATTCAGTTAAATTTATTTAGCAGTTAATGTGGAATGGTATGAGTCTAGCAGAACCTTCCATTTATTCAGCATTTCTCCTGCCTCAGTGTCACCTTTGTTTACCCTGGCAATTTTCTTTTCAGTTTAAAATGTCACAACCCTTAATTGTGGTAAAAGATCTTTTTTCATTGATCTCTCCTGAAGGTGTAAGCGAGACTCCAACACCACACTTAAATCCTCCTCGCAGGCTTGTTGGGAGTTGATTTTTAGTGTTTGTTTCTCCAAGAAATTGAAGTTTTGCTACTTCTGTCTTCCCTGGGAAAGCTGCTGACTTATACCAACTTACCTCCTGTATGGACTTTTAGATCAACTGTGAAACTGTTTCTTTTTAGCTCCAAGTTTTCATTTTTATTTGACTCTTTAAAAAAGACTCATTTTATTTATTTCAAAGGCAGAGTTACAGAGAGAGAGAGAGAGAGAGAGAGAGAGAGAGAGGGAGAAAGAGAGAGAGAATCTTCCATCCATTGGTTAACTCTCCAAATGGCTGCAAAAGGCAGGGCCCCGGCCAGGCTGGGGCCAGGCAACAGGGACTCCATCTGGGTCTCCCAAGTGGGTGGCAGAGGCCCAAGCACTTGGGCCATCCTATGTGTCCCATGTTGCAGTACAGTGGGTTAAGCCTCAGCCTGCAGTGCCATTACCCAAAGTGGGCACCAGTTGGAGTCCCGGCTGCTCCACTTTCTATCTTTCTCCTTTCTAATGCACCTGGAAAAGTAGGGGAAGAAGGTCCAAGTACTTGGACCCTTGCACCCATATGGAAGACTTAGATGGGTCCTCAGCTCCTGGTTTCAGCCTGGCCTAGCCATAGGTATTGCTGCCAACTGGAAAGTGAATCAGCGGATAGAAGATCTCTCACTCACTCTCTCTTTTCCCTCCCTTTCTCTCTGTAACTCCCCTTTAAAATAAATAAGTAAATATTTTTTAAAAGTTCATTAACCAAGAACAACCCTGTATTTAAAACTCTCAACTTGTGCTAGTCTATTATAAAATCTACTATTCTCCTAGATGCTTTAAATGGAAGAAAACCACCCAGGCTTTCTCAGTGGTATTTCTTTGTCACCTGATTTATTCTGTTGAGAGGTGGCTGACAGGTACTAAAACTTGCAGAACTGCAGCAGGGGCTCACTTGAGACAAGCAGGGCATAATGCCTCTTGAAAGTGGCACTCACTCTCAAGGTGATGGAAGTGCATAGCCAACAGCTGAGAGTGAACGTCACCTTATGTTTTGCATCCTAGGTATCTCACTCACTTTACTTTAGACCTGGCCCAAGTGTCATGGTTTCTCTCTCTGCAGTCGCCATTTTCGTAACATTTAAGTGGGACATAGTGGGTGTTGTCACTATTTTCAGGATAAAGCCTGGCAGCAGGAACTGGATTCCTCACCTGCATCCCTGCCAGCGTGTCTCCCACCACCGGCTGTTCTAGGAGACAGAAAGGCATCTTCAGCTGTCTGATTCCACCCACCCCAGCAGCTGCTTGGCCTCGCTCCAGGCAGCACACAACAGCGTGTGTGTGTGTGTATGTGTGTGTGTACTGCACTTGTCATTATCTAAGTTGTTCCTTAAATGTTTTTCCATGAAAACTTTATTGTTCATCCTTACTGGTATACTTAGATGATACAATGGTTATACTTTCAAACACAATTTAAAATGCCTGTGAGTTATTTGGTATCAACTCATTCTGATATACCAGGCTTGAAAACATTTTATCAAAGACCTACCTTTGAGGCTAAAAGAAAACTTAGCAAATTTCTTTTTAATGCCTTTTTATCTTCTGCACTTTAAAAAGATGCAGTTGATTGCAAAATCACGTTTTATAGGAAGTATTGTGAGAAAATTTCAAATGTAAATATATGAAAGTCTATAAGGAACCAAAACAAATGAAAGTAGCAATAATGGGATACACGTGATTTTTTTTCAGTCATGGTGTAGGAAAAAAAGACAATTCTAAGACTAACATGAATAGACTGTTAAGGGAGAAATTAAGAACTTAATGAATTGTTACTGAGTAAGTCAGAAAAATTACCCAAACAAAAACTTTCTGACCACATGAAGAATGGAAAGTACTAGAAGTGTCTCCATTATCTGAAACTAAAAATGTAAATATAAGGAAGTAAAGCAAAGTTTTCTGGAAAGACCATGAATTTAATATCTAACAATATTTTGGATTCTTTAAAGTTAATTAGGTTTCTTAAGAGAAAAGAAATAAAATTAACTTTGAGATGCAATGACTTTGAACAGCCCTTGTCTTGACTGTTGAGGAACAATTTTGTGTATGTGTATGTGTGTGTGTGTGTGTATGCAAATTCTTCAACTTTGCTTAGTATGGAGTTGATCTTCTGTCTATAAAGTTAATTGAAAATGGATCTTATGGAGAATGGGACTGGGAATGGGAGGGGGACTGGGAGTGTGGGCGGGAGGGCAAGTATGGTGGGAAGAATAACTATATTCCTAAAGTTGTATTTATGAAATGCATGAAGTTTGTATTCCTTAAATAAAAGGTTTATTGGGGAAAAATTCCTATAAAAAGAATGTCAGAATCCTTCAAAATCTCTCATGGCTTATGAGTAACTTTTATAAGCCATCAAATACAGCCTAGGATAGCATTAGCCAGAAATTAACCTACAGTCTGTTTTTATTCCAATTGATACTCATTTTGGTGTTTGTAAACATCATCTGCTAAAGTCAATATAAAAGAAGGCAAAAAAGGTTGACAAGTTTAGGCTTATTCCTTGGTTTTCCAATCCCATTTCCAAGTGTTGGAGACCATTATCAACAGAGATTACAATATTAGTATTAGGATTATAAGTCTAGAGGAAATATAAAAGTGAAAATAAGTTGTACCAATATATGTCAGTTGTAGCTTCCAGTGTCAACAACATGCATAATCCCAAAGTGCTGTAACTTGGACAACATTGACAAAGTGATGCTAAAGAGGTTGATGTCAAAGATGCATCAAAGAGGATGAATGATTTTCTTAAGTGTAGCTGGGGAAAGATAATATTTCTAAATTACTATATTTAGATCATATGTAATTTAAACATGGGGTGACTAAAGTAATATCTATTAGATTAAATTTTAGCAATTCACTGCTTCATACACAACCTTTAGAGTTCACACTGTTGCAATAAACAAAAAGTTTTAGGAGAATCTTCACATTAGAATAAACAATGGATTTATTTTTAAATATATCCTACTCTGTACTAAGCATATTATTTTCAGTGTGAAATTTTTTTTTTTGACAGAGTGGACAGTGAGAGAGAGAGACAGAGAGAAAGGTCTTCCTTTTGCCGTTGGTTCACCCTCCAATGGCCGCCGTGGCCAGTGTGCTGCGGCCGGCACACCACGCTGATCCGATGGCAGGAGCCAGGTACTTACCTTGGTCTCCCATGGGGTGCAGGGCCCAAGCACTTGGCCATCCTCCAACGCACTCCCTGGCCACAGCAGAGAGCTGGCCTGGAAAACGGGCAACCGGGACAGAATCCGGCGCCCCGACCGGGACTAGAACCCGGTGTGCCAGTGCCGCAGGCGGAGGATTAGCCTAGTGAGCCGTGGCACCGGCCCTCATGATGAATTTTGAATCATTTACCTCCTTGTGCTTGATTCCATATATTTTTTCATTACCCTTTTCCTTATAGTTTCAAATTTCTCTTCAATTGTACTTAGTCTTAAGTTAATCCTACTTATCTCTTCGAAAATAATAATTTTTACTTCCTAACATTTTACTTGATTCCTTTTCACTGCTATTGTGTTTATTTTTCATATTCTTTATATTCTTGGAACATTTTGTCTTTATTTTATCTCTCTGTAAAATCTTGTTAAAATTTTAAGCACATTTGTTCTAATGCTTTCAGGTAGCTTATTATTTCCATTTTACCCAGAGCAATTGAATTTTCCAGTCTTTAATTTTCTTGGTTATCTTTTCAGTTATAATATTTTGGATGTACTTTGGAATTCTGATTTTCAGGATAGTTTTATAGGAAGTTATTTACTTCCATGTTTTTGCTTGTTTTGTTTGTTTAGTTGATTGGATTCTTTCTCTTTTCTTTGTGTGAGTGTGTGTGTGTGTGTTCTTTCTTCATACTTGCCTTCTCAAGGGATGCACAGCTGGAGCAGGGAAGACCCCAATTTAGAGCTAAGTCAGGTTGGCCTGCATATCTCACATAGGACGTCCTTCACCTGCTGCCTCTGAGAGCAGCGCCCTACCCGGGCACTGTCTGTCCTATATGATCCCCTATCGCATCCTTAGAACCCTGGCAGCTGTGACTTTCTTTTTCCAAAGGGGAAGTGGATCTACTGGCTGTTGTCTGATAAAAGCTGACCGCTGTAAAACAGGAAAGCGGCAGAGAGAGAGCAGTTGTCCCTGGTAGTCCTGCTGCTGCAGACGTCTCCAAACATTAGAGTGCGGGTGACTCTGAGCTCACCCAAGGATCCTATCGAAGATAAATGCAGGTCCAAGCACAGTATCATTGAGAAAATTAACATAAGCCAGGGTGCAAGACAATTCCTCTTAAATTGGCAACTCTGTCTGACTATAACTCCAGATGTTGGTCAAGGCTTTTTTTTCTTCCTTCCTTTCAAAGGTTAAGGATTCTTTCTGCCCCACCCCATGCCTTTATTTCATCCTATGATTCCTGGTCTCCCAATCTTCTTAGATTGCAGGAGATAAAATTACAACCATCTATCCATGTATCATTTTTTTCATAATATGCATTTTCCATGCACTTTTTGAAGATGCAAGTGTTTCCAAAAAAAATTTGTACCAAAACATACTTACTTATCTTTTCATTCTATTTTCCACAAACTTTTTTAAGAACACTAGTATATCTCGGGAAATGGTGTAAAGTCTCTGGAAGAGACAATAAATCTCAGAGGTTAATTTTTCAGCATGATTACTTTATTAAATGTTCAAGTTCAGAATGTAGAAAACTCGCTTACAGACCCGGCCAAATGGATAATGTGATCATTCCTTTCAGGAGGCCTTTTTTTAATAAGCAGCATCTCCATGGAAACCATAAAGGCAAATCTTGCTTTGTGTGTATTATATCAACAGCAACAGCTGGGACAGGTTGAACAAAAATGTCTGGGGAGCAGAAGGTGGGGGAATTTGGAGAGAGTGAAGAAAATGACAGCCCAAACCAGAAGCTGCGTAACTGAGCCTTGGCTCATTAGTATTATGCTTGAAAAAATCAGTTTGAAATCTAATTTTTCCCCAAAGATATTTCCTTTCCTTCCTATTCAAATCAAAGGCAGAACAAACCATTATGCCTTTTTTAAAAGGAAAAATAAACAGCCTAGGTATATTTTATAAATCAGTGAGCTTTGATAAATGAGAAAATATTTTAATAAATCGATTTCTTTGACAATAACCCTACAATGAAAAAGAAAACAAGAGTATCTGCACAGGCTCAAATAATAAATTAACACAAGAAGAAAGCTGTACTGGTAAGGGGTTTCTTTCCACACTTGGAAAAACCATTGCATAATGCATGTCCATGTAGCACAAAGACACAGTAACATGGAATCACTTGTTAGTCGCTGCACTACTAACAATGAAAACACTGCCCCAGCGGATGGGGGGGGGGGGTGCTTAATTTGGTGAATGAAGTTTTATTTTTGAATCTTAGCTTATGTCTGAAAATACGTACAGAAATTTTAGCCCACATTTTCTGAATACATATAAACATAATTATGATTCATGAGTATAACAGCATTACCTACAAGAATTTTTAGGGAAGCATTTTATTTTGAGACAATGGTAGATTCAGGTGCAGATGGAAGATAGAACACAGAGGGATCCCCGGGACTCTTAGGTGCTTTCCCTACAAATAGGACATCTTGCAAAAACGTGCTGCGGTCTCATCAGCAGGACGGTCTCACTGACGCACTCCATGCGTGTTCACCAGATTTCCCCAGCTTTGCTCACAATGAGCTGGGTGAGCACTGAGTGCCTTCTAATCCCTCCCAGGTGTGGGTGTGAGTCCCTCAGCGCAGGAGTGAAACAGAACAGCAGGATCACCATGAAAATCTTTGCTTTTGTGCTTTCATAGGCACATCTACTGTCTTCCTGCCCAACTACCTCACCCCTTACCAACGACAGCCACTAATCTGTTCCCTACTTTAGAGTTTCATCAGCTCAACTGTGTGTTACAACTGAAAACAGAACCTGATGTTTAGGAACAGCTTTTATCACTCAACATACTTCCTTTGTGATCTATCCGAGTTGTCGCGTGTATGAACAAGTCATTCCTTTTTACACTGTGTAGTTTTCCAGGGTATGAATGTGCCAGTTCTTTTAAACCATTACCTGTTGAAGAATTTCCGGGTTGTTTCCAAGTTGGGGCTATTATAAATAAAGTCGTTATAAGGATCTGTTTACAGGCTTTTGCATAAACATGAGTTTTCACCCTGGTCATATGGTAACTGCATGTATAAATTTATGATAAATTTCTAAATTATTTGCTAGAATGGCTCTGCCATTGGTTTTCCCATCAGAAAGGCCTAAGTAATCCATTCTGACATATATTTTTTAAGACTGATTGATTGATTTGAAAAGCAGACAGACAGAGAGAGGTAAGAGAGAGGGAGGGAGAGGAAGATCTTCCATGAGCTGGTTCACTCCCCGGATGGTTGCAATGGCCAGGTCCATCCAAGTCTCCCACATGAGTCACAAGAGCCCAGTACTTGGGCCGTCTTCCACTGCCTTTCCAGGCTCATTAACAGGAAGCTGGACCAGAAGTAGAACAGCCAAGACTTTAACCAATCTTCTAATATATATTACTTCCATCAAAAGAGATGGCTTAACCAGCGCACCTCAATGCTAGCCCTATGTTATTAACAAGCTAATTAATAGGCCTGGCTATTGCAGACATTTGGGGATTCAACTAGCAGAAAGAGGATCTCTCTCTGTCTGTCTCTATTTCTGTCTGTCTGCCTTTCAGAAAGAAAGAAAAAGAAAGAAGGAAAGGAAGGAAAGGAAGGAAGGAGATTAAAAAAAGAGATGAATGGATGGACACTGATGATGGAAGGGAAGCAATGAAAGATAGTACAACAACTAATAGTGTTATCAGTTGATCAACTCCCCTCCATCAATTAATACTTGTAAAGAAAGGCAAAGAGAAGAATAAAGTGGTTGTTTTTAAAATCTTTTATCAAAAACCATCATTGCAGAATAAATAGTAGTGATCAGAATCGTAAATGGAGCTGTCATTTCTGCTTGTTTTACTGAGTGTATACTAAGAATGATACAATGCAAAAAGCTATAAGTTCCAAGACTTGCTATGTAAATTTAATCTGAATAACTTTAAAGCTAGGGTTCAACCTCTAAGTTTGCAAATGTTTCCATTATTTTCCATCTTTTCTTTGAATTTGCAAAGATGAGCTATTTCAAGTTTCTACTTCAATATGAAGTTTTTTAAAAACACTGAGTTGTATACTTCATTTACAAATTTATTTAAATTTTCTTGAAAGACATAGAGACAGATACAGAGTTCCTAACATCTGGTTCATTCCCCAAATACCTGCCACAGCCCTGGGAGGAACAGCAAGGTTGGGAGTGGGAGGCAGCTAAAGCCAGGAGCCCAGGAACTCAATCCCAGGCCTCCCACATGAGTGAGAGGTAGAACTCAATTACTCGAAGCATCACCATTTCCTCCCAGGGTCTACATTAGCAGGAAGCTGGGGTCAGGAGACAGAACCAGGAATCAAAGCCAGGTACTCCAATGTGGTAAAGAGCATCTTAACTGACAGCGTATTAGACCAACTTCTGCCTCTGAAGTTTCGTGTTTACTTCTTATTTCGTTTCCAGAAATTAGGAAGAGAAAATGCAGATTCATATATTTTGTAAGTGAAACATGCTTCATAATTTGATTTTTTTAAATCTTTTTTAAATTTTTTATTCATTTTATTTGTTTGAAAGGCAGAGTGTCAGAAGAGAAAGGAAGAGAGAGAGAGATCTTTCCACTGATTCACTCCCAAAATGTCTACAATGAACCCAGGCTGGGCCAAGCCAGACAGCAGTCCCGAACTCCTTCCAGGTCTCCTCCATGTGTCACAGGGATTCAAGCACTTGGGCCATCTTCTGCTGCCTTCCCAGGTGCATGATCAGGGAATTGGCTCAGAAATGGAGCATCTCCAGTGTGCCAATAGAGTATCCCTGCTTTGCCAGTGACAGCGTAACTGGCTGCAACACTACACAGGCTCCTGTGATTTGAATTTATAAGAGTACCGCTTCTGGTAGCCAGTGGGTTCTGTCCAACATAGACCCTGTGTGCTGAAATTCAGCTTACCTATTTTCCATTTGCATAATAAAGCATTTGGAAAAGTTATTATAGCTTGTTTTCTAAGAGTCTATTGAATTATGCTGCTCATGAATGATAAGTAGAATTTCAATTTTCTTTTCAGCCTATGGAATTAAGCTCCTCCTTTTTTCAATCTAAAGTTGACCAAACACATTTTCTCAGACTTTTTTCCAATGTCATTTGTTGATTTAATTAAATGCAGTTACTTATTTTATTTCTTTAAGAAAAAAAGACTCATTTCTAGATTCAATTCTTTTTCCCAATAGTGTGTTAAGCAAATATTTCTGATTATTTCTTATATTCCGGTTACATGTTTTAGTTGATCTTTTCAGAAGCATCATGACTAAACGACTGTTTTTTTGACAGGCAGAGTGGACAGTGAGAGAGAAAGAGAGAGAAAGGTTTTCCTTTTCCGTTGGTTCACCCGCCCAATGGCCGCTACGGCCGGCGCACTACATCCGGCGTGCTGCCCCGATCCGAAGCCAGGAGCCAGGTGCTTCCTCCTGGTCTCCCATGCGGGTGCAGGGCCCAAGCATCCTCCACTGCCTTCCTGGGCCACAACAGAGAGCTGGACTGGAAGAGGAGCAACTGGGACTGAATCAGGCACCCCAACCGGAACTAGAACCCAGGGTGCTGGTGCCGCAGGCGGAGGATTAGCCAAGTGAGCCTAAATGACTTTTTTTTTTAAATATTTCTTTTATGTATTTGAAAGACAGAGTTACAGAGAGAAACAGAGGGACACAGAGAGAGAGAGAGAGAGAGAGAGAGAGAGGGAGAGAGGGAGGGAGGGAGGGAGGGAGGGAGGGAGACAGTCTTCCATCTGTTGTCTCACTCTCCAAATGGCTGCAATGGCTGGGGCTGGGTCAGGCAGAAGCCAGGAGCCTGGATCTTCTTCTGGGTCTCCCATTTGGGGGCAGAGGCCCAAAGATTTGGGCCGTGCTGTACTGCTTTCCCAGATGCAGTAGCAGGGAGCTGGATTGGAAGTGGAGCAGCCGGGACTCGATCCAGCACCCATATGGGATGCCAGCACTGCAGGTGGAAGCTTAACTCACTACACCACAATCCCAGCACCACCAAATGACTTTGAAAAAGAAAGACTTTATTATATTTATATATATATATATGTATGTAGGTATATGATTTAAAAATCCAAGGTTGAGAAGCTATGGTTGATTGATTTTATCTTCCAACAATGTCATGAATGCTCATCTTCCCACATGTTTACTTTGTCATCATTCACCTCATATTCACAAGATGGCTGCCAGAGTTCTAGATATCACATTTTCAAACACAAATGTCAAGAGGAAGGAAAAGGGGCATTTCTTCCTTTTGTTCTTTTTTATTCAGAAGAAGAAATTTTCTAAAAAACCTCTTCTTTGTCTCACTGGCCATTATTGGGTTATATGTCCAACCCTATCAATACCTTGATCCCAAGCAACGGTAATAAATAACAAGCTCAGGCAAAGAGCCATATGAAAAAGGGATGGGCCGCATTAGACCATAGAAAAGCCACAAATAAAAAGAAAACACTCATGCATGCCTGATGATTATGGGATTTAAAATCAGAAAGCGTGCTTGGATTTTATGACTATATGAACCAAACATCTGAGCGTTAGTTAGGGTCTTTTTTATAAGCCATACAATCATCTTCCTTGTGAAGATTACATAAATTAATATATAATTATATAAATAATGCACTAGCTTCACAGTGAGTTGTTATACACTGTATGAAGGAGCAGAAGAGAGGAGCAGGAAGGCTCCGAAAATAAGGAAAAGATAAGGGAATGGAAATGCTAATTGCCTGATTTCATCAGTTTGTTCTGTGTTCACACGTTGAAGTATTGCACTGTACTCCTTGAAATTGTACAAGCATTGCATATTAACAGCAAAGGTATAAAATCTTCAAAAATGGACCTAGCATGTCAAGGGGATGCAATATATTTTAATACACCCTCTTTCTCTGCAAATGTGAACAACAAATAAATAAATATGCAGATAAAGAACAACGATGAAAATTTTAGAGCTTAAATGTCCTAGAACTGACATTCTGTTTCAAGCTCTGCAAAGAATTCTTAACATGATTTTGAGGAATCTGAATTAATGGCAATACTTTAGTTTGAAGAATTCTAATTTTCTTATATAAAGTGGTTTGCAAAATTGCACCATCTTATTAAAAATATAAAGCGATGCAATATACTCACATATATACATTTACACACATGTATATGTATAGTCTTCACAAAAATCTAATTTTTGTCTTCAGGGTTTCCTTTTGTTTCAAACAAGCTCACATGAAATTTATACACCAAAAAGTTGTCATTGCAAATATTGGAGATGGAACAAAAACTGAGTGACAAAAGTCCATGCTTTCTCCGAGTAACCTTACTTAAAACAATAAATATTGATTTCCTCAATAAGTTTTAAACTAATGCACTATCTCTGACAGTCCACTGTTTCATTTTAAATTTCCTTATGTAAGAAAAACAAAACGCTTTAAATCTTTTAGTTGCCTACCTCTGCTAGATCACTAGATGGCGCCCACAGAATCTACTAAAATAGCAGCTCTTCATGGTGTAGAAGGGCCAAGGTCCCTGCACTCTGCTCGGTTTCTATTTATCTGTTATTTGAGCAAATATATACAGACATTTTTCATTATCACTCGACTCTCATAAGAAGTGTTAAAAATAGTCTTTTCAGATCCACTAAAACTTTGTGAAGGGCTTTCCTTCACAAGAGGTCAGTTTTCTATTCCTTTCCACAACAATTATTTATCTTGCTCTTTCCTGATTCTGATACATGCACTGCCTTGCTGTTTTAAAAACACTTGACCCATTCCCTTCCTTGGAGAATTAGCTAAATGTCATCCCTACACTCCCCGCTCAGCATCCTGCCACAACTTGCTGTCAAAAATGTGTCCTGAAAACTCTCCCCTGGCACTCTGCCTTCCAGCTACTTTGGAATTTCACAACATTTCTATCTCCTTTAGATGTTTATGCCATGAGAAAGTCTAGGAAACCAAAATATGTGTGCATGCTTTCATGGAAAAAGATTTGTCATTTTCCAAGCTCTGTTTTGGAAAGGAGAAAAACTCAGAACTTATTTTGGCTGTGAGTCAAATTCCAACTAAAGAATAACAAACATTACCCATCTCCCCCCTTATTCTGTACTACGACTTGAGAAAACACCTCTGTTCACATAATAAATTGAGGAGTAATATACTGATGATTTATTGAAGTTATTTTTTCAGCATAATCCTAAAATATGCATGTATTCATGTGTGTGAAAGTAAGCAGATGTGTATTTCTATATGGGTACATATATCCAGATAAGCCTACTTCAAAAAATTCCTGGAAAATGGAAATAAAAGATAAGTTGGAGCCAGCATTGTGGCTCAGGAGGTTAAGCTGCCTGATAAGCTATGGTGCTTCCAATGCGACTCTATGCTAATGCACCTTGGAAAGCAGTGGAAGACCACCCAAGTGCATGGGCCCGTGCACCCAGGTGGGAGACCTTGTTGGAGCTCTTGGCTCCTGGCTTTCACCTGATCCAGCCCTTCCTGTTGTGGCCATTTGGGTAGTGAACCAGCAAACAGAAGATCAAGCCCTCTCTCCCTCTCTGTCTTTTTCTTTCAAATACATGTTTTGTTTTGTTTTGTTTAAAAAGAGTAAGTTATTTTGGAGCAAATAAAGTGTTTTGAAATTCATGCAGGACTCACTTTCTCTCTCACTCTCTCTCTTACACTCTCTCTCATACTCTCTCATTTGGCCTTTCAAATAAGAAAATAAAGAAAGAAATAAAAGAAATCCATGCAGTTTTTAAAATATTTTTCATGACCTTTTTGAAAACCCCTTGTATACATATATTTCAAAACTTTTTTGCAACACAATAATCTTTCAATTCCATTTTACATTAAGTCATACAAACACCCTATTATGTCACACACACACACACACACACACACACACACAGTATCACAGAGTTCCAAATCCAGGAACTGAGCTATTCATGATTCTGGGTTGCAAAGAACTTGTGTCAGGGTCTGGTCCGTTTTCCTAAGCAGTTGTTTTACTTTCCTGAGGATTATGCCCTGGGTGAAAACTCCTGCTTTTCCACTGCACACGAACTATAATTATGATGTTTCTCACAGAGAATGTCTTCCTTGGACCCAGTTGTTGTCCTACCTGCTCCTTCCAAATAGCACAATGTTGCAGGTCAGAGGTGGAGGTAGACTTTCCACACCCATTTACTAGATAAACGCATTATACTTGACAGCTTAAGCTCCTTTTTATTAACTTGTGTTACCCATTCTATCCTGCGGAGGCTAAGTGAATGACTTGCCCTCAAGTTTGCTCCTTGTTCACTTGGTTGTTGCATGTCTCTCTCTCTTCCAGCTACTAAGGAAGATCTCAGGTAACTAGCAAGGAGACTACAATGCTCAAGGAAGACATGCCCTCTGGAAAGGGTACCTGAAGATTTTCCATAGAACAAACAGAGGTACAGATTCCACTATCTTGAGCCTCCTTCCCTAATCAATTGGAAGGAGGATGTTTCCATGACTATAAACTGGACATCTTAAGACCAATCAGGAGCCAGGTTAACACCCCGGCCTGAAGCACCAGCATCCCATATGGGTGCCTGTTTGAGACCAGGTTGCTCCACTTTCAATCCAGCTCTCTGCTATGGTCTGGGAAAGCAGTAGAAGATGGCCCAAGTCCTTGGGTCCCTGCACCTGCGTGGGACACCCGGAAGAAGCTCCTGGCTCCTGGCTTCTGATCGGCACAGCTCCAGCCATTGTGGCTATTTGGAGAGTGAACCAGCAGATGGAAGACCTCTCTCTCTCTGCCTTTCCTTCTTCAATCAGGAGCCTGGTTTTATTCTGAAAATTCCCTAGAACATAGAAACTTCTAGCTGAAAGATCAGTTTTTATACAGTATATATTATGAGCTCTTGCTGGGCAACAGGATCCCTGAAAAGCTACAAATTTCTAGGCTCCAACCCAGATTACTGATTTATAATTTCCAAAGGTGAGCCCTGGACTCTGTACTTCTCAAAGAGATCTTTCATTTAAATGCCAGCAATTTGTCCCTCATTCCTGGATTGGCATTCAAGGCAGATAAGTTTGAACTTACGGTAATGTGAACCTTTGTTTAATCATCCCCATATCTTGGTTAAGTGCATTGTTGTGCATTCTTGTGCATTGGGAAGGAAAGAGTAAATGCATATTTAACATCAAGTACATGAGGACAGCTCCAGGAGCCAGGCTTCTTGTCTCAGGTTTCCTCACTTGTGACCCTAAAAACGTGACTTGATTTTGTTTGTGTTGGTTTACCTATCAGTAAATTGGGGATGATAGTGACATCTGCCCCCAATGTGATTGTAGGTATTGTTTTAACCCATGTAAAGTGTTTAAAGCCGTGCTAACACTCAAGAGTTGCCCAAGAAATTATAATCCTGTTTTGATTATCTTATTTATTATTCAAAATAAAATAAATTTATTTTTATTTTGAATGATGTAATCCTAAGGTAACAGAGCTGCTAAGTGCCCGAACTGAAATCTGAATCTGGACTGAATTCTTACACCTTAAGAAGCCACACAAAAGGGGCCATGCCGTGACTTACTGGGTTAAGCAGCCAACTGCAGCACCAGCATCTCATGTGGGCACCAGTTCAAGTCCCAGCTGCTCCACTGCTGATACAGCTCTCTGCTAATGTGCCTGGGACAGCAGTGGAGGATGGCCCAAGTGCCACATGGGAGACCTGGAAGAAGCTCTTATCTCTTAGCTTAGAATCAGCACAGCTCCTGCTGTTGCAGCCAATTGAGGAGTGAACCAGTGGATAGAAGACCTTTCTGTCTGTCTCTCTCTCTCTCTCTCCCCCTTTGCCTCTCCCTCTCTGTAACTTCACCTTTCAAGTAAAATAAATAAATCTTAAAAAAAAAGCCATCACCCAAAAGCCTCAAATGATGACTGAAATGACTATTTCCAAAGCCAGGAGTTTTTATCATGGAATACTTCCGACAATAATAGTAACAGCATGATGATGATCTGCGAAACAACTATTGAGAACCCATTTGTGGAATCCTTGTTAACACCAGCCCTACACTTAGCACTTGGCCTATGTTGACTCATTTGATGGTTATAATAACCTGGAAAATTAGATATTATTTTCCCTACTTATCAGACAGGGAAATTGAGGCTCTGAGCAGTTAAACATCTTGCCAAACTTACACAATTAGTACATGGTAGAGCATGTTTTTAAACCCACGACTTTTCAACTCTATAATTTGTATCCTTAGCCGCTCTCATGAGTCGTCTCTCATTGTTTGAAAAGTCTTCCTAACAGTGATCTAAAGTTCACATTCCTGTCACCGCTGTCCATTGCTTCTGGTTTTCCTTTGAGTTCTCTAAGGTCAAGTTAACCTTTTGACATACTTGGAAATGTCATTTCTAGGCTAAACGCCCAAGCGCCTTCAACAAGCTCAGACAGCGAGGCACGTTCCCATGGTTGAGGGCCGTCCCTCACAAGGTGACATTCCAATGTCTTACAACCAGCGAAGTCACTCTTCTCTGAATGTGCAGTCCATGTCTTGGTCACTCTGATTTGGATTTCCTTGAACCACTCTGCCCACGATGAGACTGAGCAGCAGGAGGCTGAGGCTGGCCCAGGTCCTCCTCTCTCACTGCTGTTTCCAAGAACGACTACCACACCTATTCATCAATGCAAGTGCTATGGGCTGCTTTCTGATTTAAAAGATGATGCTAGGAAGGAGTTGTTTTATTTTGCTTTTAATTATTTCTACCTTTGGGGTCTAAAAGCCTGAGGTAAATTGAAAATTAATATTTGAAATGAGTGTGCTAATTTCTTCACAAGCTGTATTTTGTTCAACAGGAGATTTTTTGAACTAGCAAAACAAATAGTTGATTGTTTATTTACTTTGAAAATCAGAGAGACAGAGATACTGTATCTGCTGGTTCTCTCCTTAAATATCTGGAGCAGCTAGGGCTGGGCCAGGCTGAAACCAAGAGCCCAGAACACAATCCAGGTCAACTATGCAGGTGTAAGGGACCAGACTACTTGAGTTATAACCTGCTGCCTATCAGAGTTCATGCCAGGAAGAAGCTGGAATCGAAAGTGTAGCCAGGACTTGAACTCAGGTACGCCCAATGAAAATGATTGAAGCCAGGTTTTTATCTCGCAAGCACAAAGGAATTTGTGGATAAGGACAAGACATTGATAAAGGCTAGCAGAGGAATAAGATTTATTGGCAAATTCCAAGTATGCACTCAAGGGGCCAGCGCTGTGGCTCAGCAGGTTAACGCCCTGGCTTGAAGCGACGGCATCCCATATGGGCGCCAGTTCAAGACCCGGCTGCTCCGCTTCCAATCCAGCTCCCTGCTATGGCCTGGGGAAGCAGTAGAAGATGGCCCAAGTCCTTGGGCTCCTGCCCCCTTGTGGGAGACCCAGAAGAAGCTCCTGGCTCCTGGCTTCAGATCAGCGAAGCTCCAGCTGTTGTGGCCATCTGGGGAGTGAACCATCAGATGGAAGACCTCTCTTTCTCTCTCTGCCTCTCCTCTCTCTGTGTAACTCTGACTTTCAAATAAATAAGTAAATCTTTAAAATAAACAAAAAAAAAGTATGCACTTGAAGAGGAGTTCAGGCAAACTCTAGGGAGAGCTACAATTCTTGAGGTCAAGGGTCATCCCTTTATGTGAACTAGAGGGAAGAGATAATGCTTTAGCTGGATCTTGGGAAAGTTGGGAACTTTCAGGAACTTGGTGACTGCTCATTTCTGGCCTTTTTAGGAAGTCTTGGAAGTGTTACGGCATCAGATGCATGATGGGAGTGGGAATGGGAGTGTCAGCATGACAATGTTATTATAACAAAATTATAATAGGCTGCAGATCATCTTGGGGACATTGTCAGCAGCCATGTTAGATTTTTCAGCCAGTGCTCATTCCAGGTGGCAGGTTTGCTACAGCACTGATTTAGGGTTGCTGGCCATAGGAGGAGTTTTAGAAGCAGCCCTGGGAGAGGGTGTGGTAACGTATTTGCTCAGGCTCATTCTCTGTTTCCTGTCTCTTATATAACACCAGAGTCCCAAGCAGCATCTTAACTGCTGTACTAAACACCCACTCCAAATAAGCAATTTTTTAAAGGCCAATACATGGCCGGCGCCGCGGCTCAATAGGCTAATTCTCCGCCTGCGGCGCCAGCACCCTGGGTTCTAGTCCCAGTCGGGGTGCTGGATTCTGTCCCGGTCACTCCTCTTCCAGTCCAGCTCTCTGCTGTGGCCCGGGAGTGCAGTGGAGGATGGCCCAAGTGCTTGGACCCTGCACCCGCATGGGAGACCAGGAGAAGCTCCTGGATCCTGGCTTCAGATCAGCGCAGTGCGCCAGCCTCAGCATGCTGGCCGTGGCGGCCATTGTGGGGTGAACCAACGGAAAAAGGAACCTTTCTTTCTGTTTCTCTTTCACTGTCCACTCTGCCTGTAAAAAAAAGGGGGGGGGGGGCAATACATTCTCTGTCCAGATGGGCTGTAGATAAATAAAAACTATTTTCATAAATTGGTAGCCATATCATAGAAAAAACTTTTCAATTATTTTTATTTATATTTAAATGAAAGACTCAGAGACAGAAACAGATACACAGAGAGACAGAGATCTTTTATCCATTGGTGCGCTCTCCAAATGACTGAACAGCTGGGTCTGAATGAAGCTGAAGCAAGGGCCTGGAACTCAGTCAGCTCTCCTACATGGGTGGTAGTGATTGGCATACTTGAATCATCACCTGCTGCTTCCCAGGATATATAAATTAGGAGGAAACTGGAATCAGAAGCAGGCTCAAACCCAGGCCTTCCCATATCAGATGAGATCATCCCAAGTGGCATCGTAACTGGTGCACCCAGTGCCTGCCCAGAACCTGTTTTTATTGTTACTTCATATGTATTTCTACAGGAAAATGCCAGAATGTCTAAGTAAAATAAATCCTATAATTCCATATTGTTTTTTGACTTCCACTTATTTCTTGAGAACAAATATGCTTAATGTCCACATTCCACACTTTTTGTTTTACAGGGTAAGTGCTAAATTGTTGCTCAATTTACCTGAGCCCATGTGAATTATTTTATTTAAAGATGTTTGACTATTATATTACAGAACAAAAATCTTTATCAGCCACAATAATACCTTTTTTGGAAAACTTAAGTTGTACTATTTTAAAATCATAAGGAATTGACTCAGATTGTTTTATAAAGTGTTATATTATTAACCATGAAGAAATAAGTCACAGCGAAACCCCAATAGAGTCATCTTTGGAAATTGGTGATATATTAAATGTTAAAAAAAAAAAAAAGATACCATGATGGATTTCAAGATTCCCAAGAATCATTCAGATTCATTCTTTTTATCCCATTCCAACATGGTCAGGAGGTTTGGAAGGTTTGGATGTACTAGGCAATGAGAAAAATATGTTCAGCAAGATAAACAGTGGACAAAATACAATTAGTGGGACTGTTGTTTAGTCTCTTTGCATTAGCTACAGACCAACTTTAAAATACCACTCTATAATAAACTCTAAATCTAATACAGTATCTCCAGACTTTCTACAATTCAATTGGGAATTAAGGATCAGTAGTTCAGCTTCTTGCAATGATCTTCCTGTTTATTTGATGTTTGAATTTAATGATTAGTTTTCATTTACTTAAAAAGTACTTTTATGCTGGATAGTCTAGATTTTTGTTCATTCACCTATTGGTGGACTTTTGAGCTTCCACCTCAATGTTTATTTCTTTGAATTTATGTTACCAACAGTAACTAGAGAAATTCAGTGCACTTTCAATTGGTACCTTTGACCCACTAGCATGTGGGAACGGGCTCTGATAGATCAGTTTTTCCCACCATCAGCTCAACTGCCCTCAACACAAACGGATTGGCTCACAAACATGTGACTTAAAAGGAGCTAAAGAAAGCAAGTGAATCTGGGGGCTTATGTGACAACCACAGCCTACTTAGAATCAGTGAGGTAGGAATTCCTGAGGGCAAGAGCCTAGAGGTTCTGGGAGGCCCTGTGTTGTCTAAACCCAACACCTATACTTCAGAAAACACAGAGAGAGAGAAATTGGGGCAACTGTGATATTTAACATGGCTTTGCACCAAGCTCAACTTCTGGGTCTAACTTAGTACTTCCCATGTATGTGATTGGATACACGCGTTTGATTACTTGGGTCCCCCAATCCAGATTTTCTATCACTTATTAATAAATCTACTGTTCTGAGCCTCAATTTCTCATCAGTGGAGGGATATTAATAGTACCCACCTCACAAGGTGTACAATGATTAAATCAGGTGACAGTTGTAAAGCTCACAGTGTGTGCCCAGCATTCAGCAACCATTGAGTTTTGCTTCCTTTTCTCCTGTCCTCTCACAGCCTTTCCAGTCATGATGAGTCAGACCAAGGCTCCATCTACCCAGGAAGTTTTCAGAGAGAGGATGGTGTAGGGTAAGGGCTGAGGTCATGATTCATAAGGCCACAGTTGCCAATGGCCCTCCTTAGACCTGAGTCCACCCACACTGCATTTTCGAGGGGGCACTAGCCAACAGCCATGCTGGTGAATGACTGGTACAGCAGTCTTTCAAATTGAGCTGAAAAGCAAATGGCTCAGCCAATCAGTTTTTTTTTTTTTTTTAAAAAAAGCATATCACAAAAGAGCAACATTAAAACAGCAAAGTGTGGCCTCTTTTTCTGGAATGTAAAGCTTATGCAAGACTATAAACCTTGAGTGCAAATATTTACAGGTGATTCCTGTCTTTTCTTTTCTTGAGAAGATTTTAGACAACTACAGATGAAGAACATGCCCAATGTAAACCACGATAAACGTTTCATTTAACTGTGAGGCCATTTATCATTTGGTTGTACAGTTTGGGAACAGAAGCTCATTCAAATCCTTCTCTGATAGATGAGTAAACTGAGGCCCAGAGTGGTGAAGTGACTTGTTCAGGACCCACAGTCTGCTAAGGAAGAGCTAGGCGGCTGACTCAGTCTGGAGTTCTTAAGACTGAGCTCCATCCCAGTCTCTGCTTAACAAACTCCATTTCACTTTTCATTACAAACCAAGTGTCAGACAGACACATAAACACCCATCAAGTCTAACAAGCATAGCCAGTTTTCCCAAAGGTAGCGCAATTGTTGTCTGTGAATCAGCATCAGGCCCCACAGACACATTTCCCTATTGCCCCACAGGGACCGGCGAGCCGTGTAACAGGACGCAGCCAACATTGCGAGCAGGGTTTCCCAGCCTCACACTCTTGGCATTCGGTAGCGAACTCTTGACTTCGCTGAGCCTCAGAGGGCAAAGTGCAAGGAAGCAGGGGTGCTCTGTAGGATGTTCAGCAGCATTGCTGGCCTCCATCCGCCTGCAACACCCTCCCCTGTCGGCAACCAAAAATTCTCCAGATATTATCATGTGTCCTCATGGAGGAGGTGCAAAACTAACCCTTGAGAAACACTGACTTAGAGAAAAATCATGAACAAAACAATGAGTGAGCAGCCCTTAAACTGTTTTCTCCTAAATATGAGGAGAGAGCATAAGATGAGATTATGCTTGGGTTTTGGAGTATATTTTTCAGGCAAATGAAAAAGAGGTTAGGCTTCTACAGTATGCTTATATTTAATGACAATATTGTTAGTTTCAATCAGCAGGTACTTCCTATGTATGAGAATTCGTTGTCTGATTTTATTTAAACTTATTAAGCATATTGGGGGGCCAATGCTGTGGCGTAATGGAAAAAGCCACTGCCTGTAGTGTCGACATCTCATATGGGCACTAGTTCAAGTACTGGCAGCTCCACTTGTGATCCAGCTCACTGCTATGACCTGGGAAAGCAGAAGATAGCCCAAGTCCTTGAGCCCATGCACCCATATGGGAGACCCGGAAGAAGCTCTTGGCTCCTGATTTCAGATGGGCCCAGCTCCAGCCATTTGGGGAGTGAATCAGTAGATAGAAGACCTCTCTCTTTCTTCTCTCTCTCTCTCTTTCTCTCTCTGCCTCTGCCTCTCTGTATCTCTGCCTTTCAAATAAATAAATAAATAAATAAATCTTTTTTTTTTAAGTATATGGGAAAAAGCAGATTATCTATACTCCATAATACAATGGTACTCTAAAAAGTTGGTGGAGGGGTAGGTGTTTGACTCAGTGGTTAAATCACTGCTGGGATGCCCACACTCTGTATCAGAGTGCCTAGTTCAAATCACAATTCCACTCCAAATTGCAGCTTCCTACTGACGTACAAGTTGGGAGGCAGCTAGTGACAGATCAAGTGATTAGGTGTCACCCATGTGGGAGACCAGATACCAAACTACTGGACGGGACTTGGCCCAGGCCTCAATATTGTGGGCATCTGGGGAATGAACCTGCAGATGGAAGACAACTGTCTCTGTGTCTCTCTGCCTTTCAAATAATATGAAATAATTTTGTTTTAAAAAATTTTAGAACTTTCTCTCAATCTCTCTATACCTCAAACAAATAAAAAATTCATTAAAAATTTTCAATGTTCATAGAAACATGGAATTTTTTTTGACAGGCAGAGTTACACAGTGAGAGACAGAGAGAGAGAGAGACCAAGAGAAAAGTCTTCCTTCCGTTGGTTCACCCCCAAAATGGCTGGTAACGGCTGGCGTGTTGCATTGAGCCAAAGCCAGGAGCCAGGAGACTCCTCCTGGTCTCCCATGCGGGTGCAGGGCCCAAGCACTTGGGCTATCCTCCACTGCACTCCCGGGCCACAGCAGAGAGCTGAACTGGAAGAGGGGCAACCGGGACAGAATCCGGCACCCCAACCGGGACTAGAAGCAGGGGTGAAACATGGAATTTAAGGATAAGTTTGCTTTGGTGCAAAAATGTTTTTTTCATAATACACACTTTTTATGAACTTCTTGAAGACCTCTCATTTGTGCGGATTTCAAATTTTTCACAACAAAATAAACTTAACTTTTAATTCCATTTTTCTATGAACCTTTGGATGTGCCTTCATATTTTAGCTTGATGGTAGACTATTCCTAAAAGATCTGATACTTCTCCACAATAATAAGAAATTTTATATTAAATAAGAAAAGAACTTTTTATATGGGAAAACAACCTCAATAATGCAAAAGAACCACAGTAGTGAGTCTGTGGCAAACATGGGCAGGAAAGCACACAAGCAAACTATATACTCTTCCCATTCCCAGTCCTTCCTTTTTCTGGGATGTCTCGGCCAAAGGAGGGCACCAAGTTTCCATGGTAAAATACCCCCCACAACCCTCCAGGACCATGTGTACAGGTCTAATTCAGGGACTGCGATAAATGGCAGGGAGAAGGACAGCACTGAGATGTAGCAATAAGGGAAAGAGAAAGAGGAGAGCAAGCAGGAGGGAAAAGTAGAGATGAGAGGAGGTCAGTGTGAAGTAAAGCTCACTAGAGGATAATAGTGTGATCCTGGAAAAAAAATACACACATTTTTAAAATTAGATTTTGTTGGGCTGGCACTGTGACGTGGTAGGCTAGCCCTCCGCCTGCAGCTCCAGCATCCCATATGGGCAGCAGTTCGTGTCCCAGCTGCTCTTCTTCCGATCCAGCTCTCTGCTGATGGCCTGGGAAAGCAGTGGAAGATGACCCAAGTGCTTGGACACCCCTGAGCCCACATCGGAGACCCAGAAGAAGCTCCTGGCTCCTGGCTTCCGATAAGCCCAACTCTGGCTATTGTGGCCATTTGGGAAGTAAATCAGAAGAACTTTCGCTTTGTCTCTCCCTCTGTTTGTGACTCTATGTCTCAAATAAATAAATAAATAAAATCTTTAATTTTTTTTTTAAAAATTTGTCAGCATGCATTATTTCTGTGGAACTTTTTCAAAATGCTTCCCTTTTCAAAAGTTTGCATCAGAACAGCAATGTGTTTGTGCGTTTTTATTCAGAATACTTAACTATGTCAAATTTACATTATTTAATCTTTTAGAACAAGAGAGAATACCAAATAGTGTATCAATCCTACATAATCAGTCCTTGTGTACAGCATACTGTTCCTGCTGTTATTTCAGGCTGTCCTTGGAGATAGCCACAGCCCAGCAATACACAAAAGGTTTCTTTTCTTCTTTCATAATTGCCTAGGACAACACATTCTTATATTTCATTTTTAATCATCTAAAGCTTTTCAGATACTCCAGAGTTACGCCTTCAATAATACAATAAATGAGATCCAAGGTTTCTAAGAGCCATATGGGTTTTTTTTGTGTGTGTGGTTGGTAACACGCTGTTTCTCTCTCATATTGGACACCAGATGTAGAGCAGATAACACAAAGAGGAGGGAATAAGAAGGCTATTCATAGGAGGACCAGATTCACAGGAGAGTGAAAATTATTTCTCCAATCCAGGAAGCCTTTTTCTTTAAAAAGTGCATCCATTCATTTCAAGTGCTGAGATAAGGCAATTTAGAATGATTTTCCCTTAGCCTAGTAATCTTAGGTAGAAACAGCACTATTAGAAGATTAAATGGCAACTCTTCCTATGCAGAGAAGGGGAGCAGAGAAACACGGGGAAAAAAAACCTCCCAACTCAAAAATTCTTTTTTTTTTAAATATCACTGTCATTACTTCTTTTTATTTATTTTTTTAAAGATTATTTATTTATTTGACAGGTAGAGTTACAGACACTGAGAGAGAAAACAGAGAGAAAGGTTTCCCTTTCGTTGGTTCACCCCCCAAATGGCCACAAGGGACAGAGCTGCGCTGATCCGAAGCCAGGAGCCAGGAGCCTCCTCCTGGTCTCCCATGCGGGTGCAGGGCCCAAGCACTTGGGCCATCCTCCACTGCACTCCCGGGCCACAGCAGAGAGCTGGACTGGAAGAGGAACAACCAGGACTAGAACCAGCGCCCATATGGGATGCTGGCGCCGCAGGCAGAGGATTAACCTAGCACACCATGGTGCCAGCCCCTAAAAAAATTCTAAAGAAACACATACTGGATTATGAACCTATCCCCAGACTTGGAGCACTGTCAATTCAATGATGGCATTTTTTCTAAAGATGTATTTATTTATTTGAGAGGTAGAGTTACAGGGAGAGGGAGAGATGGAGGGAGGTCTTCCAACTGCTGTTTCACTCCCCAAATGGCAGCAGCTCTGGATGGTCCAAAGTTAGGAGCCTGGAACTTCTTCCACATCTCCCACATGGATAGCAGAGGCCCAAACACTTCCATCTTCCAGTGCTTTTCCCAGGCTTTTAGAAGGGAGCTGCATTGGAAGTGGAGCAGCTGGGTCTTGAACTGGCCACCATGTGGGATGCCGGTGCTGCAGATGGAGGCTTAACCCACTTTGCCACAGTTCCAGTTCTCTAATGCATTTCAATGTTTTTATAAGACACAACTGGGGGACTGGCATTGGGGCATAGCAGGTCAAGAGGCCACCTACGATGCAGGCATCCTATATGGGCACTGGTTCTTGTCTCAGCTGCTCCATTTCCAATCCAGGTCCCTGCTAATGCGCCTGAGAAAGCAGTGGAACATTACCCAGGTGCTTCAGCCCCTGCTACCCATTTGGGAAACTTAGAAGAATTCCTGGCTCCTGGCTTCAACCCGGCCTAGCCCTACTTGCTGAGGCCATGTGGGGAGTGAACCAGCAGATAGAAGACCTCTCTCTATGTCTCTCCTTCTATTTGAAAGTAAATAAATAAATCTTTAAAAAAATGAATCAGTGAAATGAACTGATACAATCTATTCTTAAAAGAGCTTCTTTATTTCTTTTCATTCCTTTTTTATGTATATTTTTAGGAGTTTCCAAAAGGAAATGTGTCTATGTATTATTTCATGAATAAGGCATTATTACAGAGTTTTAGTGCACTAGGAAAAAATGGTTAAGACCTCTAACCACTGTGTGCTAGGACCCTGCTGTATGTCTGCCAAACCAAAGAATAGTCTTTACATAACAAGCAAACTGGATAGTACCTCTATACTCAATGGGATAATCCTTCTGAAGTGTTTCTGTTTTAAATATGACCTAGGTATTCCTATAAATTTAAAAATCTTGTGAATAAGAGCCTAAGCCCAAGCAAGATTACTGATTGTTTCTTTAATAGGAAAAAAATTCCAGAAATATATATCACTACGTGGACCAGGTTGGGCATTTCCCAAGTGTGACGACTAAGAGACAGTGCACCTCTGGATAAGGCAGCAATATGTATTATGAATGTTTCTGTGGGATGGAGGGATTTGGTCCCACGGTACCTACATCTCATATTGGAGTGCCTGATTCAAGTCCCAGCTACTCCACTGCTGAACCAGCTTCCTGCTAATGCACATCCTAGGAGGTAGCAGATGATGATGGAAGTACTTGGGTTTCTGTCACCCAGATAAGAGACCTCTACGGAGTTCCAGACTCCTGGCTTCAGTATGGCCCAGCCCTGGCTGTTGTGGGCATTTGGGAGAATGAAATAGTGAGTGAAAGATCTCTCCTAGTCTCTTGGTCTCTCTTTCTCTGTTTCTATGCCATCAAAAAAATTAAAATAAATAAATAATTTGTAAAAGTGTGTTAAATAACAAACTGTTCAATCTTAAATTGTTCTGTTTATATTGACCTCAGCATTTTGTAATTATTTCACCCGAAAACAGAATAACACTTGTAGTCACAAAAATAGCATGGTAGCTAATATTTTTTTTGGTATTTGTTAAGTGTGGGGTTAATCTTCCAAGCAATTTACATGAATTGATTCATTCATTCTCACAACCACGTTGTTATTCATATTTTTCAGATGAGAAAAATGAGAGCAATTTCATAACTTTCCTAAAGCCCTACTACTGTACTTATGTCTTGCTAGAATTTCAGTTCATCACTGAACATTTATAGCTATCCTCTTCCTCTATATATCTCAATACACATATATGATGAAGCCAGGAGCCAGGAACTCAGCCCAAGTGTCCTATGCAGTGGCCCCTACCACTTGAGCCATCACCAGTCCTCTCAGGGTCTGCATTTTCAGGAAGCTGAAATCAGGGCCAGAGCCAGCACCCAAACCGAAACACTCTAATACAGGACATAGACATATTAATAACAAACAAATACCACCTTTCTATCCACCTTTTTTTTTTTTTTCAGGAAAACAATGCCTTTTCCTATTATCTCAAAGTAAAAACAGCAATTTGTTCGCAGTTAATGAACTTACAGCAGTTAATTAATCCTTTTAGGAGACCTCTATTACTCAATTTCCACCTTGTGCTAAGACATAGATAATCAAGTCAAATATATATTGGGCGGGGCGGGGGGGGGAGCTGCTAGTGCAACAGAGCTGGTGTATGAAATGAACTAAAAAGTTGAATTCTGGATAAAAGTGCCAAGATACATAATTTGGCAAAATAACAATAGTGACCAAGAAAAGAATCCACCATAAAATATTAAATGCCTGCCAAAACCAAGTCCCTAAGGTAAAGAAATACAGACTGGGGACACGGATGTGGCGTAGTGGGTAAAATCGCCACCTGCACTGCCAGTAACCCATATGGGCACTGGTTTGAGTCCCAGCTGCTCCAGTTCGATACAGCTCTCTGCTTTGGCCTGGGAAAACAGTAGAAGATGGCCCAAGTCCTTGGGACCCTCACCTGCATTGGAGACCCGGAAAAAGATCCTACTCCTGGCTTCAGATCGTCACAGTTCAAGCAGATGCAGCCATCTGGGGAGTGAACCAGCAGATGGAAAGCCTCTCTCTCCTCTCTCTCTCTCTCTCTCTCTCTCTCTCTGCCTCTCCTTCTCTCTGTGTGTAACTCTGACTTTCAAATAAATAAATAAATCTTAAAACAAAAAGAAATACAGATCATAGAAGGCAGTTGTGGTGAGGGTCGGGTATGGGTGGGAGGTAAAGTTGTAGGTTTAGGACTGTTTTAATTATCAGCTCTTTAGCACTTACCTAACCAGCCTTTGAAGCCTGTGCATCTGAAATAAATTCAGGTGACAACAGGGCAGTCGAACACCAGCCAGGGTAAATGTGTTCTCAGGAGTCAAGACCTCACCTTTTATCATCTACCCTGTAGGGAACATCCTGTGGGTCACAAGAATTATAGAATTAGAGCTATCATCCCATTTTGACAAGTAATTCAGATCTATTAAATCTATTATTCTCAAGCTGAAGATAGGTTATTTTCTGCTCATTTTTTCTTATAAAAATGACCTTACCTGAAACTTGAAAAAATGAAGTCTTATCCTAAAATCTTCTTAATGCATAAGAGCTTCTTAAGGGTAAAATATAATTTAACATAAATTTTCAAGTAGCATCTAATCTCATATTTTTTCATAAACTACCCTGTAATGATACCTTGAACTGGCATCTCTGGAAACTTCAAAGCTACTCCTTTATCATTATATCTTTATCTTCAAAATACCTGTGGGTGTTTTGAGCAGACAAGATATCATTAAGCCATTCTACAGACAGAACAACTGCGGTTGGCTTTGTATCACTTAGTAAGCTAGAGGGGTGGGGTCAGTCATTGTACAATTGCTTTAGAATATTCACATCTTTATCTTCATTTTTGAAGCCACATGTTATGTATCTGCAGAATCAAAAAAAAGTTCTATTTCTAAACTGAGTCTCTGTAAAATGCCAAGCCATTTCATCCTGATTCCAGCCTGCTTTCTCTGAGTCTTCATTGTTAACATATTCTTGTTAACTCTGCTCCCTCTTTTAGCAAAGCTGCAAGTAATACATACGGTTTTTGTAGCAAGTTTAGGAAACAATAAAATAAAAATTTTCTTTTATCTCATTATTCAGTGATGGCCACCAATGGCAACTTGTGAGGATTCAGCCATTTATTTTTCTACAATATCTTTTAAGACAGAAAACAAGATCCTACTGTTTTACATTTTTTAACCTTAGTGATAGATACTGCACCTGTTTTTTGCAATTAGTACTCCTTCTAACTTTTCTCTTGATAAATACTTTTAGGGGATGGCAGACATGCAGAAAAGCAACCACATCTGTGTGCATTTGGACGAACATTCACAGAGTGAGCACCTATGTACATCAGCCCGAGTCCAACAAACAGAACATCATAGAACTCTGGAGCCCAGATTACTCACCCAAAGTCACAAGGCCCTCCCAAAGTTAACTACCAGTCATATACACCTGGATTTGCACTCTGCGTAGATGGTGATGGTGCACACCCTTTCATTTCTGACTTATTTTGTTCAACAACATTGTGCTTATTAGGTTCATTGGTTCATTCATTATCTGTCCATTATCTATCATAGTAATCCATTGAATGGATTACTACGATTTACTCAAGCCTGAAAGTAAAATAATTCTTCTTCTATCAGACATTTAAGCTAGTTCTCATTTTTTGATCTAATAAACAAGTCTTCTATGAACATCCTACTGTTTTTTCACATTTCAAAAATTGTGTGGGATAAATTATCAGAAATGAAAATACTTTTGATAAATTTTACTAGCCATCCTTTAGAGTGGTAAAAATATTTTTTCACCAGGAGCAAGTGATAGGGCATGCTTCCTAGTATATTCTTCATTACTTCACATACAATTTCCGTTACTGCTTATGGGTTCTAGTCAGGCCATAGTATAGCTATTAATGCAAATATATCTCAATTCCAATCTTGAATTATTTCAGAAAGACAAGGAACAGTTTTGATTTTTTTTGAAGCTAAATTTCATTCTATTCTTTTATAATATGAATTTGTATGAACAGAATTTTTTAGAGTATTACTCCCTAGTTAATAACTCCTCTTTGAAGATAATAGAAAACATGATATAGAATTGTCCAAAAATGTACAGCCTGATCTCACTGAATATTTTACCTCTCAGATATTTAGTTCTCCAGATTGTGAGAGGGAACATAAATACCGTGTTTTTTATGCTTACACTTTAATTGCTTTCTATTCCCTTAGGTGGAGAGATTTACTAGTCTAAGTAATAATTATTACTCCATGTTTCCATATCTTAAATTTTCCCCCATAAGTCTCTTTTAATGAACTTTTTTCTTATTCTAAGTAACATATGATTATTTGAACATAAAGATAAATAAAAAGAAAATGAAAATCATCTATACTTCCTTCACTAAAATCACATTTGTTTGAAGTTGTCTTGTGTCTCATCATGGTCTTATGATGTCTATCTATATTGGAACAACAATTTTCCACCAAAAAGTGAATTATACTGTCTATGCAGTTTTTGTTCCACATAATATTTCACAGACAGCTTTTCATCTAATCATCTTGTGACTCAAATAGTATAATCAATTTCTGTGTATAAACGTATAATTATGTTGTATAATTTTACATGTCTTCTGCATTAAATATATATATGTCACATAACTTTATATGTGGCTTTGTATCTGATAAACTGCCAGGAAGGTGAGTGTTCCTTCTTCTAATGCACTTATTGCAGCAATTGTGCATGGTGTTGAAAGGGTCCTGAAAATGCGGGGCCCAGAGAGCCCAGATGACAACGTTTATTTATGTCATTCTCTTAGCTCTAGCCCATCGCTTCCAGTTATTTTGTTCTTTTTTTTTTTTTTTTTTTTTTTTTAAACAGGCAGAGAGGACAGTGAGAAAGACAGAGAGAAAGGTCTTCCTTTGCCGTTGGTTCATCCCCCCAATGGCCGCCACGGCCGGTGCACTGCAGCCGGCGCACCGCGCCGATCCGATGGCAGGAGCCAGGTACTTATCCTGGTCTCCCATGGGGTGCAGGGCCCAAGCACTTGGGCCATCCTCCACTGCACTCCCTGGCCACAGCAGAGAGCTGGCCTGGAAGAGGGGCAACCGGATCAGAATCCGGCGCCCTGACCAGGACTAGAACCCAGTGTGCTGGCACCACAAGGTGGAGGATTAGCCTAGTGAGCCGCTGCACTGGCCTCAGTTGTTTTGTTCTTAGCATCTCTGTCCTACCAGAAGGAAAGATCAATTCTTCACTTCTGACCTTTTTACATTGCAAGATGTCTAAAATTCTTCTTTCATAGTTTCTGACCAAGTGACTTCGGGGACACATTCACCTGGTTAGTTCAATCTGCCTGAGTGTTATTATTGTTTAAATCTCACAGGCATACATGCTATATTTGTTAATTAGATGTGTTGTTTATATCCATAAAATGTAGGAGAGGATGGTATGAGGAGTAGCTAACTAAAAAACGATGGTAGTCACTGCACAGAACATATGGTTTAAAATTATTGGTTAGGGTCTGTCGCTCCCCCTCTTCGTGGAGGAACGACACAGGACCCTGTGCTGTTCTTTTGTCTGCTCGGCCCTCCCCGGGTTTGCTGCTGGTTCTTCCCGGGTTGGCTACCGTCCCTCCCACCTCCGTGGAAGGGCGGTTCCCCCTGCCACTTTCCCCACTTCCGCGGGGGAGCGGCACACCGCCGGCTGGCTCTCTCGGGAGCTGCACAGGTGTTCCTTCAGATAGATGTTCCCGGTGCATGTTGTCTCTCTCCTCCTTTATAGTCCTCCTCCGCCAATCCGTGCTCTGCTGAGCACGCTGCTCTCCTCCAATCAGGAGCAGCTCCTGCAGCTTGTCAAGTTGGTGAGAGGCAGCTGGGTAGAAGCTGTTTGCTCCTCTCCCAGCGCCATACTGTGGGAGAGCAGATGTATAGAATAAGCCTTAATTCCAGTAACAGTATAGTCTGAGTTGCTCCCCACAAGGGTCTATAATAGGTCCAGTATTTTTCTACTAAGGAAGTTCATTACCATAGCTGCACAGCAGCACATTGCTTGCAGGAATAAAACTTTGTCCTTAACCTATCAAGGGGCTGGCATTGTGGTGTTTCCCTATGATGCCAGCGTCCCATACAAGCACCAGTTCAAGTCTTGGCATTATGGGAAAACAGCAGCAGAGAAATTATTATTACTTCAGTTCTTTGTCTCACATGGAAGAAGAATTTCCAAGCGGACAAGCAGAGAGATTTAAAAAAATTTATTAGAGTCCAAGACCTCAGCGGCATCGATAGGGGCTTCCAAGAGAGGAAAAAACCCAACGTACTCTGTGGCACTGGGGTTTTTAAGTACAATTTCTAAGGAAAAAAACTTGACAATCAGATTGGCATTCAGGTACCAGGTGGGGACAAAACCCATCGAAAGACCTGATTTACAATTCTCCATCCTGTCTGGCGTGCTCATGACAAAACAAAAAACCATCCAGAGGAGTGGGATAGGAAACTTTTCACAATAAGCTGTGAGTCGAGGAAGAGCTCCCTTGCTATTCTCTGGTAAATTTGGAGATTCTGAAGGAAGGAGAGCAGCCTATTTGTTTTTGCTAGAGATAACTTTTGGAGGAAGCAAATATTCTATACCTCAAATTCCACTAGGATCACCCTGACCGCCTATTAACCCATCTGACTCTTCACACTGGCTGCTGATTGCAGTCCAGCTCCCTGCTAATGTGCATGGGAAGGCAGCAGAACAAGGCCCAAGTGTCATACACGTGGGTAATCCAGATGGAGTTCCAGGCTCCTGGTTTTGGCCTAGCAAATCCTTGGCTATTGTGACCAGTTGGAGTATGAACCAGTAGATGGAAGATAGCACTCGAGTTCTCTCTCACACATACTCTCTAACTCTGCCTTTCAAATAAATAAATAAATAGAATTTTAAAGAAAGAATATCTATCAAAACATGTATGTATTATTAATGTGCTGTTATGGTTAGCATTTGTATATTTAAAAGATTTATAGTTACTTATTTGAGAGGTAGAGTTACAGACAGGGAGAGGGAGAGACAGAGGGGAACGTCTTCCATCCACTGGTTCACTCCCCAGATAGCCACAATGGCCAGAGCTGAGCTGATCCAAAGCCACAGCCAGGAGCTTCTTCCAAGTCTCCCATGCAGGTACAGGCATCCAAGCAATTAGCCCATCTTCCACTGCTTTCTCAGGCCATAGCAGAGAGCTGGATTGGAAGAGGAGCAGCCGAGACATGATCCAGCACCCATACAGGATGCTGGTGCCACAGGCAGAGGCTTAGCTAACTATACTACAACACCAGCCCTGGCATTTTGTGTACTTCTACAGACAATTAAATGGGATATATCAGTTACCTGATTTAACTTTTTACCCTGGATAAGAGAAGTAACTGTTCTGAAAACTTGGTTAAGTCTTTCTTGGCTTCAACCAGGAAAAAAACACATTGTCACTCTTAGGGTCAACTGCAATTTATTTACCAAGGCTGGTCATTGTTTGAGTATCTTAAAAGGGTATTAAGCATGACGTTATGTGTGTGAAAAGTTTGTCATCCTCATCCTTTGACAGAGCTAAATCCACAAATCATTAGGCACCAAGCTGAACTTGAGATGAGAAGTCAATATTTTTTTTCCAGCAATCCATGTAACCTCTAGTTTAAGTGCAAGATAAACCCATCTGCTTACCAGGAGGCAGAGGAACACAAAATCCATTAATGCCATATGTATCAACAGAACTGTCACTTCAGAATCTCAGATGTTTTCAATTTTTTTCTTTATTATTATCTGTGAAGAACTTAGTGCGATGATTTCCCTTCCCTTAAAATGCATCAAACTTCTGTTTAATTATGCAAGCCTCACCTCTTATTAAGTAATTACACGCATTTTCTCATCTGCGAGTCTGCATTTCGAAAGTAACCACTTCATTTTGTTAGTAAAAGCAGAAAACTAGCCACCAAAATAGGACAATGAGATTTGATTTTCAGTTTCCCTTCCTTCTCTCGAGAGGTTCTAACACATCTTCCAGTGCATCACAAGACATGCTTACTCAGTATCTTAAATCATCCCTGGAGTTTCAGCACAACCCTTCATGAGAGACTTTGTTGTACAAAAATTATTAAATGAGTGAAAAATAACTCTTCCTCCCACAAATGGTCCTTGGTGAAATAATTTAAATCTGAAACCAAATGCTCCCATACTTATCCCAAAACCTAAGAAGAGGCTGGCGTCGTGGCTCACTTGGCTAATCCTCCGCCTGTGGCGCCAGAACCCTGGGGTTCTAGTCCCAGTTGGGGCACCAGGTACTAGTCCCGGTTGCTCCTCTTCCAGTCCAGCTCTCTGCTGTGGCCCTGGAGGGCAGTGGAGGATGGCCCAAGTGCTTGGGCCCTGCACCCCATAGGAGACCAGGAGGAAGTACTCGGCTCCTGGCTTTGGATCGGCACAGCGCAGGCCGTGGCGGCCATTAGGGGAGTGAACCAACGGAAGGAAGACCTTTCTCTCTGTCTCTCTCTTACTGTCTATAACTCTCTGTCTCTCTCTCTCACTGTCTAACTCTGTCAAAAAAAAAAAAACAAAACAAAACAAACAAACAAAAAAAAAAACCTAAGAGGAGAGTAAGCAACTGTAACTCAAAATCGTAAAATTACTACTTGGTTGAATTTACACTTTGGAAATCTCACTAAAAATGAGAGCTTAGCCATAGTCAACATATGGGAGTAAAACCCTTGTCCACTGAAAACAAAAACAAATTGAACAGACCCTCAGAGGGCAGGGAAAAAAGTAAGTCAGAAATTTTCAGAATACAATTTAAAACGTGTGTTTCCTATTGATATATGGATAGATTTGTCTAAACAATAATTCATTGCATTTGTAGCTTATGGAAAACAGAATTTACATGTCCATTACCTCACTGGATCCTTACAACTTCCGGAAGAAGAAGGTAGTGTTTAAACTTCCTCCCCCGAGGACAGATGTGGAATCTTAGGGTCCATGACTCCATGTGCTGGTCAACGCAAGTCCTGTGACTCAGAGTGAGCCCTGCCGTACTACTGCTTTTTTAAAGTAACCAACAGAAAAATATTACTTTTCTTTATTTATTTGAAAGGCAGAATTACAGAGAGGCAGAGAGAGAGAGAGAGATGTCTTCCTTCTGCTGGTTCACTCCTCAAATGGCTGCAATGGCCAGAATTGGGCCAATCCAAAGCCCGGAGCCAGGAGCTTCCTCCAGGTCTCCCACGTGGGCAAAGGGGTCCAAGGACCTGGGCAAACTTCTACTGCTTTCCCAAGCTGTAGCAGAGCGGAGCAGCTGGGTCTCAAACTGGCACCCATATAGGATGCCGGCACTGCACGTGGCGGCTTTAATTGCAAGGCCATAGTGCTGGCCCCAGCAAATAATAATAATTATTATTATTTTAATTCAGATCTGCCTATTTCTGAAATCTAGCTTGTTTTTTCTAAACTTATTTCTCACCCCCAGGATGTGCAGTCCACATTTTCTTTAGCCTGCTGTGCTGGTTTTGGATACATCCCTGGCCCCATCATGGTTCTCTGCTGTCATGGAGACAGATGTTTCCACCTGGAATGTCCTTCATAATGCTACTGCCTGTGAAAATGGTTTTACTTATTCAAGACTAATCACCAACATCACTCTGTTGAAATCATTCCTGAATCTTAACGCCAATCACCTCTCAGACCTGAAAAAAATCTTACCTTTGTTTGAACACCTTCAGATGTCTGTTCTTATGGCACTCACCTGACACTTCTATTGTGGTTGTTTCCTCATCCTGATTAAAACTTCGCAAGCTTCCTGCAGACCGGAAGTAGGATTTATTCATTAGCAATATACCCTTGTAGCCTCTAGCAGGGATTAAACGCTTAACAAAGGATTTGTAGAGTTGAATTATAAATACCACCTAGAACGCAGCTTCCTTTCTCTCCAGTATCTCCTCTCTTCAACTCAGTGAAGGGCACCACTACCAGCTACCCATGAGCCAGCAAGTCTGGGCACCATTTTCAAATGTTTCTTGTACCTCACTCCAAATTCCAACACAAATTGTGTAAGCAAGCCTTCTACATATCTCCCTCATTCATTTGTTTCATCAACTATGTAATGTGAACATTCTTGAGAAACGTAACAATCAAATGAGGAGATTCAGAGAAAGGAGGCAATATCCAACAATGCACTTCTTTACTGGGTCCCTCTCATCACCTTTTAAACGAATTCCACCTTCTCTAAATTTTTTTTATTTTTAACTTTTATTTAATGAATATAAATTTCCAAAGTACAGCTTATGGATTACAATGGCACCTTCTCTAAATTTACAAAACACTATGAACAGCAAATCCCTCAATTTTAATTTCATTTTCTCTCCCCCTGCCTCCTCTTCCATTTACAGACAATCTTAACCTTGCTAATCTCTCACTCCCATCTCAGCCCATTTGATCTGGCTTCCTCCTCCACCATTCATTTTGCTCTTCTATCTCCTTAGTTGCAAATGACTCCAAGGATTTCCGTGTGAGAACCTTTGGAAGAAAGGAGTCACCAATTACTTTGTTGCCTGGGGCATGTTTGCTTTTGGAGATAGCTGTTAAACTGGAGATGCCTGCTAAACACTGTGGCTAACTAAGGCTCTTATATTCTGAGTCTAGAGGGCCAGAGTTAGGTTGAAGTTGGACCTTATAAAGCTGATGGTTTTCAATAAGTAGAGGACATGCAAACACTGATCCCAGGAAAAACTCACAGTGATTCTAAACTCTGGTTGCACAACAAAATCAACTAATGGGGTTCAAACTTTCAAAGTCAGACCCTAACTTACACCAGTTTAGCCAGAATGTCTATGAGGACTACCTAGGTATTGTTTAAAAATTGCCTGGGTTACTACCATCTGTGGATTGAAGGAGCAAAAAAAAAAAAAAAAGGAGGGGAGGGGGCGGTGATGAATTGCTTCCAAGCAGCTTAAACGCTGCCCAGCTAGACTCAACTTAAATGTTCTCTATCATAGTCAGCAGAGAGAATGTTCACTGCAGGATAAAAACTCTTCGACAACTAAATAAAGTTGAACTTTGAGTTTCCTGAGCCTTTCTGTTCCATTCTTCAAGTTCCTTACTACCTAAAAAGCAGCAACTCCGTGTCGTTCTCTCACAGAATAGCAAAGAGCAGAGAACATTGATCATTATTCATTCAATAAATGCTTTGAAGTACTGGGACTCTGTGCTTGTTTCAGGAGACTGAAACATAAACACAGGCCCCACCCCAGGGAGTTTACAGTCTAACCAGGGAAGACAGACTCATAAACAAATAGACCAAATCAAGTGGGGAACTCCATCAAGGGGGTGGAGGTGGGTGGTGTGCAAGTAAAATGTTCAGTTTCATTGGGGTTGGGGTGGCAGACAGATTAGCCTTTATAATGGAAGGGAAGTTAGGTCTGAATCTTACAAAGATTGATACTTACAGGCAGACAAAGAGGGTTAGGGAAGATAATACTCCAGGAAGACAGAACCAAGTAAGGGAGCCTATGGGGATTGGAAGCCCGATAACTTGGAGTGTGTTTGACTGTGCAAGGGTGAGGGGCAGGGTGATGGAGGGCAGAGGGGTAATTAAAGAAATTTGTCTGGAGGGATTGGGATGCTTGTGATAAATTGCATTAAAGTCTTTCTCCTTTTTCCAGATGGCTTCCTCCTGGAGACAGTGCCTCAACAATGTGTCCTAACAAGAAGGCAGGAATGGTACATAACCAGGTTTGTATCATTCAGCCAACCTTACAGAGTCTTCTTGTATCTCATGAATTTCCACTATAATCTTTGGAAACTGTTATGGGCTGGGTTTTGGCCTAAATTAATTTCTCAGACTCTTGCCTTTTACTTAGAGAAGAATTCTAAATACAGGCCCAAACACAGCATGCAGTGTGATAAACTTTATTTACAAAGTGACAAAAATACACAAGTTCATTAGGGCTTTATTAAGGGAGAATGGGCCAAAGAAAGGGAATTATCATGCCTGCTCTGCTCATCCTGAGTCCGGGAGGAGGAGAGAGAATGCTTCTGTTATTCCTATCTTTTTTATGAGCTTAGAAAAACAAGGTGTTTACGTGGTACCACCCCCATGTCCAAGGTAAGAGGAGGTACTTCCTGAAGAAGGGTCCCTGGATTGACAGGTAGATGTGTTATGGGAGACATACCCCTTAGGAGTCCCATCTGGGGTGCCAAATAATATCAGAGTATGGGGTGCCTTTTATGTTATCGGATGCTTATTAATAAATTCAGAATATTAATAAGCCTGTGGGTTCTTGCTTAATATTCAGAGAAGAATTCTGAGTACTGGCATAAATGAACAAGGCAGCATGGTAAGTGTTTAAGCTTTTTATTTAGTAAGAGAAATGCATAGGAGAGTGAGGGCCCTATCTAAGAGAAAGAAATCTGGATCCATACTGAGCGCGGGAAGCCAGCCGTGTGGAGAAGTATGTTTGCAGGAAGCATGGGAGGCTAAAGACGCGGGGCAGCAAGAACCCGAAACAGGGAAAGAGGCAAAAGGCCACAAAGGGCTGGGCCCACAGGGTCCCAGACCGTTAATCCACTTCCAAAGGGGAGTGGTTAATTACCCTGATTGGCAGGTGGGTACGCAGGTGTGTCCAGTAGGGGCATGAGATCACACAGGGGACGTGATGAAGGCGTGGTCTTCCAGCTCACAAATCTAGTCAATTTTATCCTGTATGCCTGCCTACAACAGATGAACATGGCAACACAGAGTAAAAGAGATGTGGCTTTCAGCTCATGAACTTAAAATTATCTCTCTACGCTGTCCCACATCAGAAACCACAATACAGGCAAACAGATTATAGTCCCTGCATTTTTATGTAGGTACACGATTTCTAAAGTACAACATGGGATCACATGCACAGTTGTTTGCCCCTTTGGAATCTGGACAACAAAGGACCCCGCTCCTCTTGTTTAACAGCAAGCTTCCCATGGCTATCTAACATATTAACAGACCCTAGTTGTTCTTTGCCTACCTGTTGCATAGGAACTTACAATCCCATAAGTGTTGCTTTGGCTAAAATGTCTGTGGAGCTTTTTTTTTTTTCAGGGTCCCTGATAACACTGGACAGAAATGGCCAACACTGTAAGTGGAACCTGCGCAGATCAGCTTAGGCTGCCCAGAGAGTTACTTGTGGTTCATTACAATGTTAAAGGGCGTCCCTCTAATGATGATACAGTAGACATCTTGGAACACTGAAGTATGTGAAGATAGGATCCCTGAAGGTGCATGCTCAAAAGACTTTTCCTTCTCCTTTCCTCTGCACCTGTCACGTTCTGTTGCTTTGTTTCTCCTGGTTCCACCCCAATAACCCTAACTCCAGGAATTCCCAAACTCCTTTCAGTATGGGGAGATTGATGTAGGATTCAGCACGCCCTGTCCATTTCTCTTTCAGGCCTGCAGTTAGTAGTAAGAATTCTGCTTCTCAGGAGATGAATCCAGTGTTTATATAATGATAAATATTTGCAGTGAGCAGGGGGGCCCTGTCTGAGCACACTTTAAGCATACGATTTCCCTGCCCCATCCTTCCCAATTCTCTTTCTCTTACTGAAACACCACTTGCCCCAGGGGGCTGATTGCCCCAAGCTTCAGAAAGACAGTGACTTCCTGCCCACTTCTGACTCACTGCTCAGACCAGCCTGACAGAGCCCGCTCCCTCCTCACCCCTCTGGTACTGCCTGGGGAGAATTGGCTGTCTGTGCATTTGTGACAAACCGTTCCACTGTCCAGCCCAACCATCTTAAATGGAAAAGAGATTGTGAGAAGTGAAAAGTGATTGTGAGAAGGGTGTTCACATGCGATCTTCATGGAAGGGGAGTGGGTAGGGACAAAAGGGTCTCCTGCTTCTGTTCCTGTTGCCTGGCCCAGAGGGCTTTGCCGACAGCACCTGCAAAGTCTCTCAACGTGTGGGCAGCACAGAGCTCTGTTCACAGTGTAAGTCACAGGCCATTTTACCAAGGACAGATGCCTTATTTAATTCAGAAAGCTTCCATGTACACTCTTGCACACCACCCCATGAAAACGGTGCAGGGCTCCTGCCCTGGACGAATTATGTCTCCCCTCCTGTTTGGAAACACCTGATGTGTAGCCCTCACTCCTCTCTGCTGCCATCTGGAAGGCAAGAAACCTATAGCTTCAGCCTCAGTCCCACTGCTTGACTTAGTGAATTTGGCAAGTTGCTTAACCTCTAGATGTCATCATGTTTTGTGTTTGTTTTTTTCACTCCCTGAAATGCTGGATGACCTTCATCCAAGTTTCTTGGAAGAAACACTGGAACACATACATTTATTATAATCAACTAACTCATCACAAAAATATTTTCAAATTTACTTTTTTAAAATTGGATTTTTTTTATTCATATAAAGAGAACAGATTTCATGCATTTTTTTTTTTTTTTTTTTGACAGGCAGAGTAGACAGTGAGAGAGAGAGAGAGACAGAGAGAAAAGTCTTCCTTTTCCATTGGTTCAGCTGCCAATGGCTGCTGCGGCCGGCGCGCTGTGGCCGGCACACTGTGTTGATCCAAAGCCAGGAGCCAGGTGCTTCTCCTGGTCTCCCATGCAGGTGCCGGGCCCAAGGACTTGGGCCATCCTCCACTGCACTCCCAGGCCACAGCAGAGAGCTGGACTGGAAGAGGAGCAACTGAGACAGAAGCCGGCGCCTCGACCGGGACTAGAACCCGGTGTGCTGGTGCCGCAGGCAGAGGATTAGCCTAGTGAGCCTCGGTGCCGGCCAATTTCATGCATTTCATAGGTGCAGTTCCAAGAAGACAATCACACTTCTCTCTCTCCCCCCACCCCCAACCTCCTCTCCTAAAATGAAGAAATGTATATCCTTCCCTTGAGAAATTGTCTCTATGACATCTATGGAAAATGAACATACAACAATTGTGTAAGTTTTAAACTATCAATTCCAAACTAAATACTTCATTTAGAATGGCAACATTTCAAAAATAGTAGATATTTATTGGTCATGTTGCTTCCCAAAAGATAAGGCAAAAGAAAATTCTAGGAAGATGTCTTACTTAGATCCTGGCCAAAGATTTACACAAAATCTTTCTGTTATTCCAACTGCTGAAGAGGTCATAAAATGTAATATTCCACAAATTCTATAAAGGCTCATGAAGATTACCTTACAGCTCAGTGCTGTTCCTAAGTCTATTTGTTCCTGACAAAGACATATTCATTTTTTTAATTCTCTTTTGTACCTTTCAGAACATGGCAGTTGTGTTCCTAGAATGATACAGTTAATCTACCTTTTGCCTAGACCAATCGGAAACTGCTCTGAATGACAAGGAAAAGGGGCAGAGAGGAGACTGCCACATGGGATCATTCAGAGAGAAGAAAGCTAAGTGGATTTAAAATTGCAACCTGTCATTGCCTTCTACAGTTCATATTGGAAGAACTGAAAACAGAGTAGCGTTTTATCAAAAGTATAAAACCTAACGTTGAGAAACAACTTCTGGTTTAACAAAATGTGTTATGTTAGTTGTATGATTACTTGTGAGCTTAAAGGCTCAGTATGAAAAATATCACATAACACAATGTGTGTGTGTGTGTGTGTGTGTGTCTGTTTTCCCTGACAGCTCTACTCACTGTTAAATATTAAAGGTGGAAAATAGCATAGCACTGGAATTGTCTGATGTTCTCCAATGACTGTCCAGTATTCTTTCCTAAGCTGATTATCAACTATTTGCTGATATAACTTCAAATAACTTTATTCAGGACTATTCTGCTATTTCACAGTTTGAATTGAATAAGGACAATTCATCCTCAGTATCCCCAAAGATCCTTTTCTGTTCTTTTGCCCTCTCACTGCCTGGCAGCCATACTCCTCAGCACAATCCTTCCACCGAGACACATGTATAGCACCTACATACACGTTGCTGCCATACATCTAACAGCCCAGTAATACAGTACATTGCATGGTAAGTCATAGTATGCTATTATGGTCTTCTTGCCTTACTCCTCTTTGGTAGTTCAAATAGAAAGAAAGGCTAAACACAAATTAAGCTTTAATAATAGAACACCAGGAACTATGCCACATGTGTAAGAACAACACTGATACTCTCAGCATTAGACTTTGAATTAATGGATTACAAAGACTACTTCTCTGATATCATCTCAATCAAAGACTGAAAGCCTCCCCTTCTTTGAAGCTCAGTGCCTACAGTCAGAGTCTTTGCATAGTCTGGACAGCCTAAGACAATTCTTCCACCACACAGTTTAGTTGAAGCTGACATCCACATTTACACATTATACCAGACTTGATGACAATTGGAGGCCTGCAAATTTTTACTAAATTAGCAATCTAAAGAAAGTTATTCAAAGGATGCTTTGAGCCTAGACTAGCTACACTGAATAGGGACTTGTCTCAGAGGATTCTTCTAGATGTTGACTCCTTCTCACTTTCTATTTCTGATTCGATTACCACTACTCTCTCCCGTTTGATCTCATTGCCCTTTTTCTCTTTCCCACCTCCCTTCTCTTCTTTAGTGCACTTTAGCTTGAATAATAGGTATTTCTGAAAAGAGCAAGGTTTAACAAAAGCAAAGTTAATTGTTTCGGACCAAACAGAAGGATACTGTCCACTCTAGACATGGGCATTGCACCAAGAGCAACTATTCTTCATGGTGATTATATCATTATTTGATGCATGGAGAGCCCACCGGCAGTCTTAGAGGCACAGTCCAGGGAGGCTAGGAGCACAGCAGACAAATCCATTCTCTTTTGAAACTACTTTTGATTCTCAAACTACTATGGTACATTAGTCAACTTACTAAAGCAATACTTTCCTTTTGCATTTACTAGAATTTCAAGAATTATGATCTCAAAGATCTCAAAATGTTTTTCAATATTTTTAAGCTACCAATATATTAAATTATATAAAACATTTTCCTATTTTCCCCCATTAATCAGGTGAATTGTTTCTACATAATTCTTTCGCCAAGGTTTTCTCTTGGTTCAGGCAAGGTCACCTCTGTCCCAGCCCACACAGAACATCTGTATGCAACCTGAATGTTCCTGGTGCTGACAGCTCTGCTTTTCCCCAAACTGTCACCATCTGGCCATCAGCTGTGCACTTCTGAGAACCCACGCATGCAAATGCCAATCTTTTCTCTCTGGAAGGCTATGAGCTTACATTCCTCCAGGATTCTAGCCCTATGACTCCACTGAGTCTTAAATTTTATTTTACCTCAATACTCTCATTCTCCTAACCTTGAAAATAATAATTCATGTCTATTAATAAACACAGTGCAATCCCATTTTAATTAGAAGAAATACTTTCAACTTGTGTTACCTTCAAATTGATGGTAAAATACGTATTTTCCATGTAATTTGCTATGTCATATACAAGTAAATTCTACTAAGAACTAGTATGTGAGTGTGTGTGTAAAGCACTTAGGTTGAACTGTGATTCTAATCATAAAAATCCATTAATATTACATTAATCAGAATTTCATTTTCCTTATTTATTTCAAAAGAATATGCCTGCTGAAAAATAATATTCCTTTTGCAGCTTTATAAAGTGACTTTCAATGTTGTATGTGGAGATTAAAATATTCGTTCTACCATGTCTTTATTAATTGGCTAACTACGCCTTAGTAACAAGAGCTTAGGTCAATTAATTAGCTAATGTGAGAAACAGTTACCAGTGCCTATCTTAGGTCAGCATCAAAAACAGAGAGATGCCCGAGGCCTGGAAACTGCCGTGGAGCTTGCACTCCAGTAGCAAAGGCAGAAAGGAACACAAATGCTTTCACTTCAGCTAAAAAGTAGAACCCTGGAGAAAGAAAGGCTCAGCAGAAACAGGACTGGATTTCTCAACCAGTTTTTGTTTCTTTTAAGGCAGGGCTAGATGCATTTACATTTGATTTATCAAGACACGCACTTTTTGCCCAGAAATATATAATTAAAAAATTCTTACCTCCTTGATACATTTTTTTTTTCAAAATACATTTTGTTTCCTTTACAGTTAAATTTCATCTATGGGGTGATTCTTAACAGTTTTGGGAAATGAATGTGAGTATATGGGTCCTAATTAGAACTCCTGTGGCCAGCGCTCTGGGGTAGCGGGTTGAGCTGCCGCCGGCAATGCCGGCATCCCATATGGGTACCAGTTTGAGTCCCAGCTGCTCCACTTTCGATCCAGCTCTGTGCTGTGGCCTGGGAAAGCTGTGGAAGATGGTCCAAGTCCTTGGGCCCCTGCACCCTTGTGGGAGACCTGGAAGAAGCTTCTGGCTCCTGGCTTTGGATAGGTTCAACTCTGGCCTTAGCGGCCACTTGAGGAATAAACCAGTGGATGGAAGACCTTTCTCTCTCTCTACCTCTGATTCTCTGTAACTCTGCCTTTCAAATACATAAATAAATCTTTTTAAAAAATTAGAATTCTGTGGGAACTTTTTTAGTTGCTACATCATCTACACACTGCAGTGTTCAGAAACTTTGGTGGACAGGGTTCGTATAACCAGATTGCTGGGCCCAGTGCTGAGTTGCTATTCAGTAAGTCTGGGTGAGAACTAGGAATATTCCTTTCCAGCTATTTCCCAGGTTCTCCTGCTGATCATCTGGGCTCCAATTTGAAAACCACTGATCCATCCCATCAGACCAGTAAGGCTGCATTTTGGAAAATTTCCCAGGTGCTTGTGATAGATCTGTCTCCTAACCACTAATCAACTCTTAAAATTCTCATCTAACATCACTAGATCCTTTCAAACATGTGGTACTCATGCTCTTCACACATATAGAGAAATTGCGGTTATGCCCTTACACACACACACACACACACACACACAAATACTTAAAAAATTTGTGGAAGAATTGAAGTAAAAGACAAGTTTATTTTGGTACAAAAATTTTTGAAATCATATGTATGAGGAATTTTCAATAAATTTGTGTAAAATTCCTCTTATAAAAACTATGCATGAATCAAACCATGCATCTACACCCAACTAATCTTTGACAAAGGAGCTAAAATTAATCCCTGGAGAAAGAACAGTCTCTTCAACAAAAGGTACTGAGAAAATTAGGTCTCTACATGCAGAAGTAGGAAATATGACCCCTACCTTACACCTTATACAAAAATCAACTCAAAATGCATCAAAAATCTAAATCTACAACCTCATACCATCAAATTACTAGAGGAGAACATAGGGGAAACTCTACAAGACATTGGAATAGGCAAAGACTTATTGGAAAAAACCCTAGAAGCACAGCCAATCAAAGTCAAAATAGACAGATGGGGTTACATCAAGCTAAAAAGCTTCTATACTGCAAAAGAAACACTCAGCAAAGTGAAGAGGCAGCTTACAGAAGAGAAGAAATTATTTGCAAATGATAAAATTGATAGAGAATTAATATTCAGAGTCTATAAAGAGCTCAAGAAACTCAGTAACAATAAAACAAACAATCCAGTTAAGAAATGGACAAAGGACTTGAACAGGCATTTTTCAAAAGAAGAATTTCAAATGACCAAAAGACACATGAAGAAATGCTCAGAGTCACTAGCCATCAGGGAAATACAATCAAAACCACAATGAGGTTTCACCTCACCCCAGTTAGAATGGCTCTCATACAGAAATCAACAAACAACATTGGTGAGCATGTGGAGGAAAAGGCATCCTAACCCACTATGAGTGGGATTGTAGACTGGTAAAGCCACTGTGGAAGACAGTGTGGGGATACCTCAGAAAACTGAAAACAGAAATATCTTTTTTTTTTTTTTTGACAGGCAGAGCACTCCCTGGCCACAGCAGAGAGCTGGCCTGGAAGAGGGGCAACCGGGACAGAAGCCAGTGCCCTGACTGGGACTAGAACCCGGTGTGCCAGTGCCACAAGGCAGAGGATTAGCCTAGTGAGCAGCGGCGCTGGCCCCAGAAATATCTTATGACCCAGCCATCTCACTCCTGGGAATTTACCCAAGGAAAATGAAATCAGTATGTGAAAGAGTTATCTGTACCCCCATATTTATTGCACCTCAATTCATAATAGCTAAGATTTGGAATCAACCCAGATGTTCATCAACTGATGACTGGAATAAAAAATTATGGTCTATATACAGTATGGAATACTACTCAACAGTAAAATAGAATGAAATCTTTTGTAACAAAATGGATGCAATTGAAAATGATTATACTTAGTAAAATAAGCCAGTCCCAAAAAGACAAATACCATATATTTTCCCTCATCTGTGGTAACTAATAGAGTACCAAAATATAATGTATAGGAGTGTGTCGCTCCCCCTCTTCGTGGAGGAACGACACAGGACCCTGCGCTGTTCTTTCGTCTGCTCGGCCTTCCCTGGGTTTGCTGCTGGTTCTTCCCAGGTTGGCTGCCGTCCCTTCCACCTCCGCGGAAGGGCGGTTCCCCCTAGCCACTTTCCCCACTTCCGCGGGGGAGCAGCACACCGCCGGCCGGCTCTCTCGGGGGCTGCACAGGTGTTCCTCCAGATGTTCCTGGTGCATGTTGTCTCTCTCCTCCTTTATAGTCCTCTTCCACCAATCCCAACTCTGCTACCCACACGCCGAGCACGCTGCCCTCCTCCAATCAGGAGCAGGTCCTGCTGTTTATTGGTTGAACTGGAGGCAGCTGTGTAGAAGCTGTTTCTCCCTTCTCAGCACCATGTGGGAGAGCAGATGCATAGAATAAGTCTTAATTCCAGTAACAGTCTAGTCCGAGTTGCTCCCAGTTGCTCCCCACAGATCCCCCTTTCTTTTTATTTTTGGCGTTGATACACGCCTGTCTTCGGTGCCCCGTGGCACACACTCTGCTCTGCTTGCTAGAGTTGCCCACAGGTGCTTACAAGCCCTATCAATCAGGCAAACCGAATCCAGGTCCTCTCTTCGCCATGTTGTGAGGAGGTTTTTAGGCGCTGATGCGTGCCTGTGTTCGGTGCCCTGCAGCGCATGCTCTGCTCTGCTAGACTGCCTGCAGGTGCTTACAAGCCCTAACAATCAGGCAAACCAAATCCAAACCTTCTCATTGCCGTATTGTGGGGAGACTTATTGGTGTTGATTCGTGCCTATCTTTGGTGACCTGCAGCTCATACTCTGGTCGAGCTGCCTGCTGGTGCTTATCGCCTTACTAATCAGGCAGACCGAATCCAAGCTCTCTCATTGCTGTGGTGTGGGGAGGCCTTATTTTTCTGTTTCTCTATCTCCGGGCATTCCTATTTCTCCTATTTTACTTCTATCTACCAGCATTCTTATTTCTCTCATTTTACTTCTAAACTTCTGTTTCTCTTATCCCTGCGGCATCCGGGCACCCGCCCCAAAGCTGCTTCTCCGCACCTCGCCCCGCGGCGGCTTCTCCGCTCTGTGCCGCTTCAGCCCGCGCTTCTCTCATCTGCGCGGTTTCCTGGCTTCGCGCGCCCGCACCACGGCCTCGCACTAGCCCCACGTTCCCTTTCTATTCACGCCCCGTGCTCTCTCTGCACGTGGCGGCTTCCACAAGTCACACAGCACAGCTCACGTTTCCGCCACCGGTATTCAGTCCAAGTTCCCCGGGCTAACCTGGCGAATTCCAACCTGGCGGCCCACGTCTCTGCCTCTGGTTCCAGATTTTCGCCTTTTGCTCCCCGGGCTGACTTGAAGAATTCCAAGCTGGCTTACGTCTCCGCCTCGGCCTGCCCCCGCGGCTTCAATTTCCCTAACATTTTTCTCTACCTGGTATGTTTCCTAACTTTTCTTCCAACAATATTCCTCCCTCATTTCTCCTGGCTTCTCCCCACAGTCCATATCCGAGTCTGTTTGTTCTAGCTTTCACTTTCGCTTTCGACCTTAGAGATTTCTCCCAGCTTCCCCCCGTAGTCCGTATCCAAGTCTATGCCTAGGCTTTCAATAGCTTCTTCCGGCACCTTTTCCGTCCGGCTTTCCCCTAGGCTCTTTGCTAATCTCTCTCTCCAGTATTTTTCCACTTCTTCCCGCTTCTTCCCTCCTAAGTTTCCTATCCAAGTCATGGCACCATTATGTCGCTCCCCCTCTTCGTGGAGGAAAGACACAGGACCCTGCGCTGTTCTTTCATCTGCTCGGCCTTCCCTGGGTTTGCTGCTGGTTCTTCCCGGGTTGGCTGCCGTCCCTTCCACCTCTGTGGAAGGGCGGTTCCCCCTGCCACTTTCCCCACTTCCGCGGGGGAGTGGCACACCGCCGGCCGGCTCTCTCGGGGGCTGCACAGGTGTTCCTCCAGATGTTCCTGGTGCATGTTGTCTCTCTCCTCCTTTATAGTCCTCTTCTACCAATCCCAACTCTGCTACCCACACGCCGAGCACGCTGCCCTCCTCCAATCAGGTGCAGGTCCTGCTGTTTATTGGTTGAACTGGAGGCAGCTGTGTAGAAGCTGTTTCTCCCTTCTCAGCGCCATATTGTGGGAGAGCAGATGCATAGAATAAGTCTTAATTCCAGTAACTTAGTCTAGTCCGAGTTGCTCCCCACAGGAGTGAAATTGACATTTTGAGATTCAATTGTTTTTTAGAGCCTTTGTCTCCATTATTAAGAAACATTTTTTTCTTCTTACTATTTATTGAACTCTTTACTTACTATAGGGTTATCTTTATGATCATTAAGTAAATTGAAAGCAGATAATTGTAAAATTGAGAGAGAATAAGAAGGAAAGGAAGAAGAAGGGTGAGAGCATAGGCAGGAGGGAGCATAGAATGGGAAGTATCACTACGTTCCTAAATCTGAATACATGAAGTACTTAAAATTTGTATACCTTAAACAACAATAAATAATAACTATGCATAAATTTCAAAATTCTATGCCACAATATCTATTTTTATATCAGATTCTGCAGATACATACTATTGGTGATTTCTGTGTCTAATTAGAAAATGACAATCACTATGTTTGTAAATTTGAATTTATGAGATGCATGCAGTTTGTAGACCTTAAATAAAAGGTTTCTGGAGAAAAAAATGACATCAATCAATTTATGGGAAAGTGCCCCATAATTTGATTTAAAGCAACTCTAAACTGTGTGAATTAAATGGCTGGAAGACCAGCAATGTTGAAACACTCCAAATTCTAATCCTCAGACTTTCTTCCCTATCTGTAGTGCAGGGTCCTGGAACTGTCTCCCTCTCCTCACAGCCAGGTACCCACCCTGACAATTCAGTATACAGGTCCTTTTGGGACTAGGCTATGTGCTACAAAGTCTTTGTGATATTTTAGTAAGGTAAATTTTCATGGTTGAGTTGCACCAAATTGTATCATAATTAATTTTTAGCTTAGTTTTGATCTTTAAGCTAAATTTTTTAAAAATATTATTTATTTATTTGAGAGAGTTAGAGAGGGAGAGCTAGAGGGAGAGATCTTCCAGTTCCTAATTCACTCCCCAAATGGCTACAACAGCTAAGGCAGAGCCAGGATGAAGCCAGGAGACAGGAGCTTCTTCCATATCTCCCATGTAGGTACAGGGGCCCAAATATTTGGGCCATCCTCTGCTGCTTTCCATGGCACATTAGAAGAGAGCTAGATCAGTAGTGGAGCAGCCAGGACTTGAACTGGCATCCATGTGAGATGCAGGTGTTGCAGGTGGCAGCTTAACCAAGTATAACACAATGCCAGCCCCCCAAAATATTTTTTTAATTTATTTTATTCATTTGAAAGGCAGAATGACAGGACTGTGGTGGGGGCTGGGGAGTAGAGATCTTCATTCTCTGGTTCAGTACTCAAATGGCCAGAGCTGATCCAGGCTGAAGCCAGGAGTCAGGAACTCCACATCCAGGTCTCCCACATGATGTCAGGGGTCCAAGTACTTGAATCAGCCTCCAGTGCATGAGTAGGAAGCTTGATCAGTAATGGAGTAGTGGGAACGTAAACTAACATGTTGATATGGGAAGCCAATGTCTCACGTGGCACCTTAACCCACTACACCATAATGCTGGACCCTGGACTAAGAAGAGTTTATTAGAATTAACACACACCTTGTGTGTGTGTAAAGATTTTATTTAATTATTTGAGAGGTACAGTTACAGACACAAAGGGAGAGACAGAGAGACAGGTCTTCCATCGGCTGGTTCACTCCCCAAATGGCCACTACAGCTGGAACTGAGCCGATCTGAAGCCAGGAGCCAGGAGCTTCTTCCAGGTCTCCCACAAGGGTACAAGAGCACAAACCTTTGGCCAATCTTCCACTGCTTTCTTAGGCCATAAACATAGAGCTGGATCTGAAGAGGAGCAACTGGGGCATGAATCGGCACCCATATGGGATGCCAGCACCACAGAAGGAGGCTTCGCCCACTATGCCACAGTGCCGGCTCCAACAAGATACATTTTTTAAAATATCCCTGTTAATACCTATGAGGTAATCTGAGAAAGAAACAATTGTTATTTTAATATTTACCAGTTCTATTCAAATTACAACATCTTAGAGCTTAAACACAAGGCACAAACTGGATTAATGAAATCATAAAATGTTGCAAACACAAAATATTATTTTAAAGTATCTTTAAAAACAAAAGTCAGGATAGAGCTTAAACACAAGGCACAAACTGGATTAATGAAATCATAAAATGTTGCAAACACAAAATATTATTTTAAAGTATCTTTAAAAACAAAAGTCAGGAATCCATATTCTAGATGTGCTTTGGGCAGTATTCGGCCGTGTGACCTCCCACAAATAATGATTCCCCTGGTTGTCGCTCCCCCTCTTCGTGGAGGAGCAACACAGGACCCTGCGCTGTTCTTTCGTCTGCTCGGCCCTCCCCGGGTTTGCTGCTGGTTCTTCCCGGGTTGGCTACTATCCCTTCCACCTCCGTGGAAGGGCAGTTCCCCCTGGCCGCATTCCCCACTTCCGCAGGGGAGCGGCACACCACCGGCCGGTTCTCTCGGGGGCTGCACGGATTCCCTCAGATGTTCCCCATAGATGTTCCTCCTGCATGCCGTCTCTCTCCTCCTTTATAGTCCTTCTCTGCCAATCCCAACTCGGCTGCCCACACGCCGAGTACGCTGCTCTCCAATCAGGAGCAAGTCCTACAGTTAATTGGTTGAACTGGAGGCAGCTGTGCGGAAGCTGTTTACTTCTCTCCCAGCGCCATATTGTGGGAGAGCAGATGCATAGAATAAGTCTTAATTCCAGTAACAGTCTAGTCCGGTTTGCTCCCCACAGATCCCCCTTTCTTTTTATTTTTGGCGTTGATACGCGCCTGTCTTCGGTGTCCCGCGGCACACACTCTACTCTACTTGCTAGAGTTGCCACAGGCTCTTACAAGTCCTATCAATCAGGAAAACCGAATCCGGGTCCTCTCTTCGCCATTGTGAGGAGGTTTTTAGGCGCTGATGCGTGCCTGTGTTCGGTGCCCTGCAGCGCATGCTCTACTCTGCTAGAACTGCCTGCAGGTGTTTACAAAACCTATCAGGCAAACCGAATCCAAGCCTTCTCATTGCCTTATTGTGGGGGAGACTTATTAGTGTTGGTTCGTGCCTATCTTCGGTGACCTGCAGCTCATACTCTGGTCGAGCTTTGCTGGCGCTTACCGCCTTAAATCAGGCAGACCGAATCCAAGCTTAATATTGTTGTATTGTGGGGAAGCCTTACTGATGTTAATTCGTGCCTGTCTTCGGTGACCTGCGGCGCATAAGCTGCTAGCTGCCCGCAGGTGCTCATCGCCTCACTTGATTAGGCAGACCGAATCCAAGCCTTCTAATTGGCATGTTGAGGGGAGGCCTTATTTTTCTCTATTTCTCTATCTCCGGGCATTCCTACCTCTCCCATTTCACTTCTATCTTCCAGCATTCCCATTTCTCTTTTACTTCTAAACTTCTGTTTCTCTTATCCCTGCGGCTTTCCGGCACCTCGCCCCGCCGGCGGGTTCCCGGCTCTGCGCCGCTTCAGCCTGCGCGCCTCTCTGCGCGGCTTCCCGGCTTTGCGCGGTCCGCGGTCTCCACGCTTAACCCTTTCGCGTCTGAACCACGGCCTACGCCAGCGTTCCCTATCTATTCACGCCCCGTGCTCTCTCTGCACGCGGCGGCTTCCGCGAGTAACACAGCGTAGCTCACGTGTCCGCCACTAGGATTCAATCTAAGTTCCCCGGGCTAGCCTGGCGAATTCAACCCAGCGTACGTCTCCGCCCCACGATTTGGCTTCCCGTCCTTTGCTCCCCGGGCTAATCAGACGGATCCCAATCTGGCTTGCGTCTCAGCTTCTGGTTTCAACTTTTCGCCCCCTATTCCCGGGCTAACTTGAGAACCCCAAAGTGGCTTTCGTTTCCGCCTTGGCCTGCCCCCCGCGGCTTCAATTTCCCTAACATTTTTCTCTACCCGGTATGTTTCCCCAAGCTTTCCTCCAACAATATTCCTCCCTCATTTCTCCTGGCCTCTCCCCACAGTCCGCGACTGAGCCTGTTTGTTCTAGCTTTCACTTTCGCTTTCGACCTTAGAGATTTCTCCCAGCTTCCCCCCGTAGTCCGTATCCGAGTCTATGCCTAGGCTTTCAATAGCTTCTTCCGGCACCCTTTTCGTCCGGCTTTTCCCTAGGCTGTTTGCTAGTCTATGCCTAGGCTTTCAATAGCTTCTTCCGGCTCCTTTTTCGTCCGGCTTTTCCCTAGGCTGTTTGCTAGTTTCTCTCTCCGATATTTTCCCTAGTTCTTCCCGTTTCTTCCCTCCTAAGTTTCATATCCGTCCTAGGTTTCCTATCCGAACTAGGTTTCCTATCCGAGTCACGTTTCCTATCCGAGCTAGGTTTCCTATCCGAGTCACGGCACCATTATGTCGCTCCCCCTCTTCGTGGAGGAGCAACACAGGACCCTGCGCTGTTCTTTCGTCTGCTCGGCCCTCCCCGGGTTTGCTGCTGGTTCTTCCCGGGTTGGCTACTATCCCTTCCACCTCCGTGGAAGGGCAGTTCCCCCTGGCCGCATTCCCCACTTCCGCAGGGGAGCGGCACACCACCGGCCGGTTCTCTCGGGGGCTGCACGGATTCCCTCAGATGTTCCCCATAGATGTTCCTCCTGCATGCCGTCTCTCTCCTCCTTTATAGTCCTTCTCTGCCAATCCCAACTCGGCTGCCCACACGCCGAGTACGCTGCTCTCCAATCAGGAGCAAGTCCTACAGTTAATTGGTTGAACTGGAGGCAGCTGTGCGGAAGCTGTTTACTTCTCTCCCAGCGCCATATTGTGGGAGAGCAGATGCATAGAATAAGTCTTAATTCCAGTAACAGTCTAGTCCGGTTTGCTCCCCACACTGGTTGTCAATTTCCATATCTGAAAGAAATAGTCTGTAACCAGAGGTACATAATATTGCAGACAGAAGGATTCCAACATAATAAAGACCCTTGGTACTCAACCTAGGGTTCCTACTTCCGTCAAGTTAATGATGCTTTATCTGTGAACAACAGGCAATGAGCCACTTTTCTGCCATTAATTCTCCCATGAACTCTCTCAAAGGGCACCAGCTTTCAGTGTTGTAGAGGGAAGAAAGCAATTGTAATATGAAAGAAAAAAAAACACTCCTAAACTGATCACTTAAAAAAGTGAGCCCAACCATATTTCCAGTTAGTGGTGGGTCTAATTTTGTTCTTACCTTCAGTGTCTATTTTCTTTGACAATTACTCAAGTTTTGTACTCCTTCAACCACATAATTCAAATTCAGCAGGAAAGAAAATCTACGGCAAATTTAAGATGAGGAGACTACAAAAGAGAAAGATTTGAATATCAGGGGATTAAAGAGATCTTTGAGGCTTCACTATTTTGGACTCCTCTTCCCACCCTCAGAGTGAACTTTTTGTAGGATCTTTCCCAGAATGTTAACTGTGAGGTGAAGATTTGTGGGCAAATTTACACTAAAATAAAACAAAACCTTATTGTCCCTCTCTGTTTTTCTGTGATACAATTGGCTGCAGATATACTCCTTGCTGAAAGTGTGACATGGACAAGGTTAACTTATTTCCATAATTTTAAGTGTAAACTTTGAAAGTAGTGACCCCTTGTTTTACATGGACTCACTTTAAATGGCCCATTTCTGGTACCAATTATCCTCAGACATCATTACTGTCTATATTTTAAAATGCCTGATGGAAATAATAAATTTAACCACAGTCAACCTGCCCAGGTTAACTAAAATATCGAATTTCTTTGGCTTTGGCCAACAATGTGTCCACCAAGTGTGGCATATTTTACACTGATCAAAAGTAGTGATTAATAAGTTTCATTAATAAAAATATGAGAAAGGATTTATTAGTCATTAGATGCAATTTGGTTAGTAAAATTTTCAAACTGTTGGGCACACAATGAATGAGTGAATAATAAAAAATAAGAATAGATTGGGATTTGACAACATACACTGACCCTTAAATTTTACGGAAGCAGAAACTGAGACCAAATGAAGTTGCAAGTTGCCAAGAATCCCTTTCCAACTCTGAATTTTTATTTGTCTAAAGAAGCTATACTACCTTTCTAAGCCTTCCATGTATTACAGGGTGCAGTAAATCTCAGTGGTGATAAATACGTTCAACTACAACCCATTTCCTCTGCAGGTAAATGCCATTCCATCATACCTTCGGAAAGTGACTGCTTAATTAAAACAACCCTATGGCTTGTGTTACAATGGGCTAACATTTAGGCTCCATTACCTTAGCTCAGTAAGCTCTACTAGTAAAATATATATTTAAAAACATTTGCAACATATGCATTAAATCCCCCTCAGAGAACATGCGTCTTTAAATAATGAGGGAAAAAATGTTTGGCAAAAGCATTTTGTGTTCTGCTGAACTCAGTATGCTGGGCAAAATGGTTTATGAAATTTAAGGCAAAAACACTGGTCTCTGCCTTTCTTTGAATTGTTTGTTCTCAGGAGGACAAAGCTTTTCTTCATTTGTGGCATTTAGATGCTTTCTATGTCTTCTAAGATAATGGACTAAGAAATAAGGAAAATATTCATTTACATGCTCTCTTGAGTATATTGTTGATAATCTTTTGAATATTTGTTTTCTGTGAGTCATATTAACAGTTCCATAGAAAATTAAAGGTTGAAATCAAAGAAAAGACCTCTCAATGCTGCTGACTGACCAAAGCCGCCGGGGTTAGACACAGCTCTTGAATTCTGTCTGACCCTGAAAGACCTCTGATGGGAAAAGGTTCGGGCCACCCCAACCAAGTAACTGCTACCTAAAAACGAAAGCAATTCTCAGACCCAACTGCTCCACAAAGAGATATGTAGGTAACAAACACTGTGAGCAAGCAGGTTCAGAAACACTTCTTACAACCCGTTCTGTCCACTGAAAGACTGTCAGCTATCTGTTCCTTAGGTATTCTGCATGCTGAAGACACAGAAAGCAACGACTCTCAGGCAGGAGTCTGTGCTTCTGGCCTGTCTCAGATCCTACGGCACTGGTTTCAGGATCCCCTGGATTCCTTTTTTTTTTTTTTTTTTTTTTTAAAGATGTGTTTATTCTATCTGAGACAGAGAGAGAAAAATTTTCCATTCTCTAGTTCATTCCCCAAATGGCCTCCAGGGCTAGGGCTGTGCCAGTACAAAGCCAGGAGTCAGGATCTTCAGGGTCCACACGTGTGCAATGGCCCAAGCAGTTGGACCATCCTCCACTGCTTTCCCAGGTACATTAGCAGGGAGTGGTATTGAATATGGAGCAGCCAGGACTCAAACCAATGACCATATGGAATACGGGTAACACAGGTGGCAGCTTTACCAGCTAAGGCACAGGGCATCCCTCCCACCCTCCGTGGATTCTTACAGAAGTAGAAAGTAGTTCTAAAATAATTCAGCAATCCACAATTACCTTTAAGTCATCCATGATGCCCGGCTTCTGATATTCTTCATGCCTATAAATAAACCATGAATTTCCCCAGATAAAAACCACATCTGACATTTACTATGCTAATTAGCCAATCTCAAGTATTGAGACACAGACAGCTGAAGCACTTGTGCTAGTTACCTCCAATAAAGTGGCATTTTCTGATAAATTGCTTGCTGACCATCTCTGGAATATCCATTAAAGTCACTGACTGCCCCTTGATTTAAAGCCGAAGCTAATAGGCACATCTATGATATTCTACTGTTTATCCTGGAGCATTTTAAAATAGATTACAGACTTCATAACTAAGCCCTGATGATGATTATTATTAGACATTTCGAGATGGCATTTATAGCAGTCAACAGTGAAATAACGAAAAGAAATTCTCTCTGGAGTCTCTGATTTTGTTTCTTAAGCTACGGTGTATTTTCTTAGTCTGGGGAGTTAATTTTTATTTCACCATATATTTCAATCTTCCTCGGGATGGATTGATAAATACTATTCATGGCAGAAGTCCCGAACAGTTAATTTGCTTCTATGTTAATTGTAGAGCCTATTATATTTTTCTTAATCCCTGTTGATTTAAAGCACTCACAGATAGAGATGGTTTTAAAATAAAGAAAAATGCTACTGTGCTTTTCTTTCCCCTTTTAATGCTAGTTGCTAGGCATTAGAATTGTGAAAACTATTTTTAAAATTAAAAGCACTTTCATTATCTTGCTCTTATAAATTCATATGTGTACAGAGGCATCTACTGAAAGAGTGAACAGGATTTGACACTGAGTTGAAAGAAACTGTCATTATGGCCAACCATCCAAAGATGTGTACTTGGAGCTGGCATTCCAGAAAAACTAGCAGAGCCAGAAGGGGGGGATTTAAATGCTACTGTCCTTTAAGCCCACAATCTTGGGGAAGTCAATTGACATTTGTTGAGTCATTATGTGTCTGGCACTGTGCCGAGTACTTTCCCTGCACTCTTTTATTAAATACATTCACAATAATCCTGTTAGGGATGCCAACCATATGGAGTTGTTAAAAGACAGACCTTGAAGCCTTGAAGACCCAGGTTCTAATCTTGGTCCCACCATTTTTGTCTCAGATCTTTTCTCAAACTCAGTTTCAATATCAATATGTATTACCATTTTCCTTAAGGGGCTAGTGTGTGTGCAAGTGTGTGTGTGTGTGTGTGTGTATGTGTGTGTGTTCTTTAATGGCCGATTTATAAAATATTTTTTCTGTACCTTCAACACTTCTGACTACAAATCCGTGACTTTTCCACATCAAGCAATTCTCTGCTTCTCTGTAGATACCAACTGGGTATCTGGGACCCCAAAAACTGCCTACTACTTCAGATGCCGCTCGTAGTTACTGAGTCCCCACACTTCTGTCTGACATGGCTACCACTCAGGGTTCCTGTGTCCCATTACTCAAGTTCAAGGGTTTGCATAACTACTCAGAGAACTTAACTGTTACCTGTGTATCATAAGACATTTGACCAGGAACAGCGCAATGGCCGATGCATTGGAAAAGGTACAGGGAAGGGCGTGGATCTCCCATGTGTTCTCTGGATGCATCACTCTCCTCACACCTTCCTGTGTTTACCAATGAAGAAGCTCTCTGAATCCCAATACTCAGAGTTTTGATGGTTCCTTTACAGATGTAACATTGAGTAAGTCATTGTCCATTTATGACTAAGTTGATGCTTAGCTCCTCTCCCTTCCCTGGAGGTCAGGGTTGGGGCTGAAATTCCCCATTAGTTCCTCAAACAACAATTACCCCTATCCTGCAAAAACTACCGCATCATTATAGACTCAGGTGTTGTTGAAATGGCCGTATGAAGTTATAACAGGTGTTCCTCTCACACCATCAGCCAGGGAATTCCAAGGGTTACAGAAACTCTTGAGCCAGAAACCAGGAGCAGAAGTCAAGTGTATCTTTCCTATTATGTCATACTGGCATATCATTATCACTAAAAAGCAGCGTGTGTTTTTTTATTGTTGATGGAGTAACATTGCTATCAAAGGTATATGTTATAAGCTGAATTGTGTCTTCCCAAAATGAAGTTGAAGTCCTAACACCTAGTATCTCAGAATGTGACACTATTTAGGCACAAGGCCTTTTAACAATGTGCTAGAGTTCAAATGAGGTTGTTAGGGTGGCCCTTATTCCAGTATGGTATGCTTAGAAGAGGAATTTTGGACACACAGAGAAATATAGGAGTGTGTAGACACAAGAAAGATGTTATGAGGATGTGGGAGAAGGCAGCTACCATCAAGCCAAAGAGCGAGGCCTCTGGTGAAATAAAGTTCTCCAGCACATCAATTTTTTTTAAAAAGATTTATTTATTTATTTGAAAGGAAGTGTTACTGAGAGAGAGAGAGAGAGAGAGAGAGAGAGAGAGGTCTTACATCCACTGGTTCACTCCCCAAATAACTGCAACAGCTGTAGCTGAGACCATCTGAAGCCAGGAGCCAGGATCTTCTTCCGGGTCACCCATTGGGTGCAAGGGTCCAAGCGCTTGGCCATCCTCTGCTGCTTTCCCAGGCACATTAGCAGGGAGCTGGATCAGAAGGGGAACAACCGGAACTGGAACCAGCACCAATAAGGGTATTGGCGCCACAGGCGGCAGCTTAACCCACTACACCACAGCATGGCCCCCAGCACTTCAGTCTTGGACATCTATCTTTCAATACTGTGAGAAAATAAATTTCTGTTATTTAACTGATCCAATCTGTGGTATATGTTGTAGCAGACCTGGCAATGTATACAAAATATAAACATAATTATTCACATATTGTTACTGACATCAAGTTAGTTACATATTTTAGCATTTTATTTATGTTTTACTTATTTGAAAGGCAGACAGTAAGGGACAGAAATAGTCAGACACAAAGAGATCTACCTTTCTTTTGCCTTTTTCCTCCCCAAGATATGGTAACAGCTGGAGGCAGTCTAGGCTGCAGTCAGGAGCTAGAATCTCAATCCATGTCTCCCTGGCAGGTAGAAGAGACTTAAATACTTGAGCCATCACTTGAGGCTCCAAGGGGTCACATAGTTGGAATTGGAAGCAGAGTTGGGGCTTGATCCCAGGAACTCCAGTGAGGAATTAGGGTACCTCAAGCAGTGGCTTTACTTCTCAAATGCCACCCTTAAATATTTTTGAAATAAAATGTTCCATTATCAAATAACTTCAGTGTAGAAATTGAAATGAATTATCAGGAAACACACACACACACACAGAGTCTTTCATGTGGCAGAATAGCAAAAGAGATGCATTTGCAAGAGTCCTTATACAGTTTATGTAAGTAGGAAGGGGGCAAGTGAAATGTAGTATTAGGAGCATGCATTCATTTAGTGTGTGTATACTTATCAACAATGTATTATGCCTTCTGTGCTGACTCCAGGTAACAGAAAGATTTATTTAACTGTCCTTCGAGAGTTCAGAGGCAGACAGTAAATTGTGCATTTTTGTGGAAACATTCCAAACTGCTCAAAGAGGTGGTGAATGATGATTTTCTCATTTCCCAGAGGGCTAAGAAAAAGAAAGCAGAGGAGTCCACAAATAAAATTCTACTATTAACTGTAGCATTAGAAATAAAGCAGAAAAATATACCTGGGAAACAGTTATAGAATCTAAGCATTTTGTAGGTACCTCTATTGCTGCTCCCCTTTAAATTATTTTTTTAAAGTGTGTCCACACCTCTCCATGTGTACCTTTGCTGTGCTGACCAAGTTCCTGTTATCCTACTTCTACACTGCAATAGCTGATGACTTCCAACCTTGTGACTCTGTGATCCATCTTTCACAGAGCAGTCAGGGTGATTTTTGTAGTCCTAAATCTGATCATGCCATTCCAAATATTTCAAAGGTTTTCTATTTCTATTTGAAAAGAATTCACGGTCCTTTCCTTCACCTATAGGTTCTGTGTGATCCAGCTTCTGCCTACCCCGCTGACCTCTTTTCCAATCACTATCTTCATACTCACTTCTTTCTGTTTTGTGAGCATGCTCAGCTTCTCTCCACTTTAGGGTTTTTGCAACAGCTATTCTCTCTCTACCTAGAAAGCCCTTACTCTAGGTGTTCACATGCCTGTCCCATTCTTTGCATCTCAGCTCAGGTATAATCTCCTTAAAGGGACATCTTGGGAGTACACATTTTAAGGTTACTCACCAGGTACCATATATCAGATAATTTCACTTTTACAGTAAAACCTCTCCTTAATTGGTATTTCCTTACTTGTTTCTTATCTGCCTGCTCCCACCTGCTCTGGAATGTAAGCACTCTGAGTCATGGACTTGCCTGTTTTATTCAGGGCTATATCCTAGCATCCAACATATCTACCCCAGAGTAGGCACACAATTACTATATTTTATTCAATGTACAGGTATAGATTTGCAAAGGTATGGCCATGGTCAAAGTCAGGGGTACCACTTACCCTGGAAAAGTGAAGCTGCAGTTGGGATATGAACACCTTGTCCATTTAACCTGTTTGAGCCTGGACTCTGAACTCTTTGTTCATGCTGTGCTGTGGATTAGGCTTAAGAGAAGCACTTCTAAAAGCAGTAGTTTTAAAACAAATGAAAATCACAACTAATTAAGAAAAACTATTTTAACTCAGAGAAATTATCTGAAAAAATAAATTCTATTCAGTTTCTCGGGGAAGGAGCCCTTGTTTTGATCTGCAGGGTCTTTGAAAGTCAGTGGTAGAAAGAATTAAGAGATGGATTCTGTTTTGCAAGTAAATGCTGACTCTGTACAAACAAGTAAAACATAAACTTCAATCCTGAATTCAATTTTAAGAAAAACTAACCTGAAAAGTCCCTTTTGGTCTGAGGTGCAATTTCCAGTTGAAGTATATTAATTAAGTTTAACTCTACTCACAAACTCTACTAACTTGATAGTTTTTTGAGTTAATCTCAATTGGATTAAAATGAAATGTTTATGAATGTTTTCACATTTCAAGGATTTAATTGATTTGACATGGGAGAATAATTCACTGAAACTCTTAAAAAGATTTATGTTAGAATGTAGAACTTGTAGGTTAACTTTGTCATAATTTAATTCCATAGTTCCTTCTTGGAGCATATGAGTTAGAACAAAATATTCAAAATATACATTAGTCAGTGACTTAGTTTTTGTTCTTTAGAAGATTAGAGGTAAGAAATTTGGCAGTAAATATGGATGGCAGTACTCCACAAATGAGCAATTATCTAGACTTGAAAGCTTGCAGAAAAAATTAATTCATCTTAGTAATCCTTTACAGATTTTAGCTCCTTTGTTAATGGACTATTTCATTATATCTAAACAAAATGTGCAGTTATTAAAGGCCATGTGAACATTTTTTTCATCCTCTCTAATGTAATGCATGGCATTTGACATTTTTGTTGTCGTTCCAGTCACTCTTCTGGTACTAGAGACAGATGAGAAGATATCTATCTGCTTTTAAGCTACAGTCTAAAAATAAATTTCCCATTCATTGACTGGTTTCATTTCTTTGTAAAAGATTTATTTCATTTATTTGAAAGGCAAAGGCCAGGGACTGTGTCTGTGTTTCTCACATAGGTGGCACTTAAGCCTGAAAGACAGAGAGAGACAGAGAGGGGGTATCTTCTGTATTTCAAATAAAGAAGAAATAAATAAATAATATTTAAAAATGTAAAAAGAATTAGGGTATTTGGCACAGCAATTAAGCACCACCAATTGTGGTGCTCATATCCTATACTGGAGTCTTTGAATTTGAGTCCTAATTCCTTTGCTTCCATTCCAATTTCCTGTTAATGCATACCCTGAGAGGCAGCAGGTGATCTATTAAGTGATTGGGTCCCTGCCACCCATGGGGGACACCCAGATTGACTTCAGTTTCCTTGTTCTGCCTGGCCTAGCCCTAGCTAGTGCAGCCATTTAGAGAGTGAACCAGTAGATGGAAATTCTCTTTCTCTCTGCCTCACGATAAACAAATAAGCAAATATTTTTCAAAAGAATGAGAAGGGGAGTCAGGGAGGAGAGAAAAGGAAAAGGAGGGAAGAAATCAGATGAAACCTAGGTACCACTGGCCCCGCCATTGTTGCAGTGTGGATTTTCTCCCTGTTCCCTCCTGCTTGCCTGAAGACTTTGGTAATTCCTATTCTCAGCACTTACTATCCTCTGAAATACAAGCAAATAAGTTAATTTATTCCCCTACTTCCTTGGTAGTTTTAAAGAGTTTCTAACACTGTCTTGCTTTGCTCCCTATATGTCAGAACTATTAATTTTCCAGAATGATGTGATTTTAGAGTTTTATCTAAACAGGCATATAAGCATTTTCCAGAAAAACAGAACTAGTAAAATATATATAAGTGACAAGAAGAAAGACAGAAGGTTGGAGAGAGCACTTTGGAGCAGTGGGTTAAAACCATGGCCTATAGCACAAGCATCCCATATGGGCACTGGTTTGAGTCCCATTCACTCCACTTCTGATCCAGCTCCCTGGTAATGCACCTGGGAAAGCAGTGGAAGATGGCCAAGACCCTGGGCCCTTGGATCCACGTGGGAGACCTGGTAGCAGCTAGTAGGAGAGAAAAACCATTGTATTCTGTTTCAAAATACTCTGAAAAAGTATCCTCAGACATCAGAATTAACCTAATTTTCTCAGGTCTGAACTGACCACAATGGCTTGCATATTTTGTCCAATGTAACTTTTTCACTTAGACTCATATTACCAGGAATTATTCAGCCTTATGAGTGTAAGGGAGTGGGGTAGTATGATGTCAAGAGAGGGACAATTTAGTCCTTTTTGGAGAGATTAACAGACATTTCTTCAGTTATAAAAGATTTCATTCCAGTATCTTTTTGAGAAATCTTCATTCTAAAATTACTAGAAACATTTAAATTCTTTAAGCTCACATTTCATGTTCTAAAACCACAAAACATTATCCTTTTTACAGAAGCACTCATTTTCATTTTGCATATATATTTCTGTATTGAATGCCTTCTAGCAATTTGTAACTTCTTTCAAGTTCAGAAGTTCCTGAAACATTTATGCTGACACTGAGTGGTCCCTGTGTTGTTCTGTAGTCATTTCACTTGTGATTCTTCCAATGAAAAATATTTAATCCTTGAACCTTCACGAAGTGAGAGAAATAGGCTGATATCAAAATGCAGATGAAAACATCTTTACATTTGTCTAAACAAAGATTGAAAATTGATATTAAGCTCAAAATGATCATAGATTTTTCTTTTAACATAATCCACTGTTATTTTCATTTAAAAATATTTATTTTATTTATTTGAAAGACAAATTTACAGAAAGACATAGAGACAGAGAGGTCTTCCATCCCCTGGTTCACTCCCCCAAATTGCCACAATGGCCAGAGCCAAGTTGATCTGAAGTCAGAATCCAGGAGCTTCTTCCAGGTCTCCCATGTGGGTGCAGGGGCCCAAGGACTTGAACCACCTTCTACTGCTTTTCCAGGTCACAGCAGAGAGCAGGATTGGAAGTATAGCAGCCGGGACATGAACTGACACCCTTATGGAATGCCAACACTGCAGGGGGCAGCTTTACCTGCTATACCACAGCTCAGGTCCCTCATTGTTATTTTCAAAATAAGATAATTTGGACTGAAAAGTCATTTTACAATATATGTATTAGTTTATGTTGAATAACTTATCACAAAAGTAACATTTAATTTTAAGTATGGATTGTGTTGTTGGACTGTGGATACTTAAAGTCTTTGTCATACTTTTTAAAAAATATTGTATTTATTATTTTTAAAGAATTTTATTTATTTATTTGAGAGGTAGAATTACAGAGAGAGGGAGAGTCAGAGAGAAAGGCCTTTCCTCTGCTGGTTCACTCCCAAAATGGCCACAACAGCCAATGCTGGACCAGGCTGAAGCCAGGAGTTTCCTCTGTGTCTTCCATGTGTGTACAGGCGCCCGAACACTTGTACCACCTTCCTTTGCTTTCTCAGGCCATTAGCAGAGGGCTGGATCAGAAGAGTGGCAGTCAGGACATGAACTGGCGTACCCACATGGGATGCTTGCACTGCAGGTGGAGGTTTAGCCCACTATGCCACAGTGTCAATCCTGTTTCTCATGCTTTTTAGTGGGACAAAACTAAGCAACTGAAGAGGTCTATGATTCAGATACCAGCTTAATGAAGGATCATTACCCTATTAGCAATGCCCGATTTTGGTGGGGGTGGTTTTGTACCATTCCTGAGTTCCAAGAATTTTCCTTTGCAGCATGAATGATATAGTTTTGCTCTGTTTGACTAGTTCATTTATAGAGACATCAAGTCCACACGATTTAAGGGAAGGAGGCACAGGATCGTAAGGAAAATGGCTTTAAGAAATTATCCTAGTGCATGAATGTTTGCAACAGTACTCTGAGGATTGTCAAAAACGCTACTGCCTAGGAGTAACCTGTCGGTGCCAGAGTTGTGGCACCACGTGTAAAGCCACTGCCTGTGATGCTTGCATCCCATTTGGGTGCTGGTTCATGTCCCAGCTGCTTCACTTCTAGCCCACCTCCCTGCAGTGCAGCTGGGAAAAGTGGCAGAAGATGGCTTAAGTGCTGGGCCCCTGCCACCCCCAGGGAGACCAAATGAAGCTCCTGGCTCCTGGCTCCTGGCTCCAGCCTGGCCCAGCATTGGTTGTTGAGGCCATCTGGGGAGTCTACCAGTGGATGGACGATCTCCTTTTGTCTGTCTCTCCCTCTCTCTGTAACTCTTTCAAATAAATAAATAAGTCTTTAAAAATGCATCTTTATGACCCTATTGTACTTCATCCTTATATTAAACTTTATTTATCAAGTGCTGGTGTAGCTGTAACTGTCTACTGTGTGTTTACCAGCAGCTGCTCCTCCGCCTTCACCAGAGTCTGGCTGGTCCAACATACTCTTGTAGAAAAAATCATGTTGTAGAAAGAACTTCCAATGATTCCATGAGATGTGAGCCCCAGACCATTGATTATAAGTACTAGCCAGCCATTATCAATCCATGTGTCTTGTCAAACCAATTTCTTATCCCTAGAGAGGTTGCAGATACTGTCCAAGTATTTGTGGTTTCCTATGAGAGGACACTAAAAATATGGCTTTGATAGTGTCTTCTTATGGTGTTGGGTACATAGAACAAAGGTTGTGTCTAAAATTCATTAGCTAAGGCATATATTTGAAACACAGAAGATATTTTCTTTTTTTTATTTAGTAAATATAAATTTCCAAAGTACAGTTTACGGATTACATTGGCTCCCCCCCCCCATAATTTCCCTCCCACTCACACCCCTCCCATCTCCCCGCTCCCTCTCCCATTCCATTCACATCAAGATTCATTTTCAATTATCTTTATATACAGAAGATCGATTCAGTATATATTAAGTAAAGATTTCATCAGTTTGCACCCACACAGAAACACAAAGTGTAAAATACTGTTTCAGTACTAGTTATAGCATTACTTCACATTGGACAACACACTAAGGACAGATCCCACATGAGGAGTAAGTACACAGTGACTCCTATTGTTGAGTTAACAATTTGACACTCTTATTTATGGCGTCAGTAATCTCCCTAGGCTCTAGTCATGAGTTGCCAAGGCTTTGGAAGCCTGTTGAATTCGCCGACTTCGATCTTGTTCTGACAGGGTCATAGTCAAAGTGGAAGTTCTCTCCTCCCTTCAGAGACAGGTACCTCCTAACACAGAAGATATTTTCTATGTTGAAATAATATAATTAAAGCAGCAAAGGTAATGCCTTTTCTGCTGATTATTACATTTCCTAATTTGTGTTCCATTTGACCCTACTCTTCACCTACATTACTTGCAATTATCACATAATGGATATTCAATGACACTGCATTTTCAGTTCTCTTTGCTACAGCTACCTGCTTCCCTTGACTTCCTCTTCTTCTAGGTTCCTTATTTGTAGACCCATCTCAGAGCAGGTCCTCAAGCTTTCACAGCATGTGCCTTAGTATTATCTGTATGTTAACGATTTGCAAATTTGTCTTTCTTTGGATCAGGCCCCTATCACATAATTCTGTCTCTCTGGCTACTCATGGTACTACCTAAAATTGTAACCAGAGTGAAATGACAGGAGTCCAAATCTCAGCAAATCTGGAGGGAAACTTCTAGAAAGAGAAAACAAACTTGGTGTTTTGGAAGAATAGCAGACAGTTCGGATTCTCTGGGATGTGGAGAGAAAGAATGCGAGGACAGTAGGCTAGATTAGAGATGTTATAGAGAAATAGAAGGCCACAATTTTTGCATGGTGCACCTCAGTGAGCTGAAAGAAACAGTTTGAAAAAGAAAAAAATGTTGAATAATTGGACAGTAAGCCCTTTCCAACCTTGGAGATGGCAGGTGGATAAACTTGTAATATAATACATAAGTAATAAATTTATAAGTGAGGGTTTGTTAATTTAGACAAATCTTATACTATGAATCATTTGATTATCAAGATGCTTACTAACTTAGATCTAATAAAAATCACAGAATTATTTCTGAGAGGTAAGGAACCAAAATTTTAAACCTACTCACATAAACGTATTTCAACAGAGTTGACAGATTTCCCACTCCAGAAACTATTGAAGTGTTAAGTATATACAAGTCTAGTGAAGGGTGGTGATCTGAAATCTATTAGCAAAACACTATCATGCTTTAATTTGTGAACAGGTTTTTATCCTAGTGAAGTAGAGTATTAGAAAACAAATACCTCTTGCTTATGTGTTCTCATAGCAGCAGTTTCTTTTATGGTTCAATCTATCCCAAGGTTTACCTTTGCTTGTATGTTTGTTGCGTATGGACATGCAGAAGGACTCTGTCATATTCTTTCTGAATGATGGCACTGTAGAGGTTCCATGCTGTGGTGTAGTAGGCTAGCCTCTGCCTGTGGCACCAGCATCCCATATGGGCGCCGGTTCAAGTCCTGGCTGCTCCACTTCTGATCCAGCTCTCTGCTATGGCCTGGGAAAGCAGTAGAAAATGACCCAAGTGCCTGGGCCCCTGCACTTGAGTGGGAGATCTGTAAGAAGCTCCTGGCTCCTGGCTTCAGATCAGCCCAGCTCCAGCTGTTGCGGCCATTTGGGGAGTGAACCAGTGGATGGAACACTTTCTCTCTCTCTTCCTCTCTCTCTGCCTCTGCCTCTCTGTAACTCTTTTAAGTAAAATAAATAAATCTTATAAAACAAAAAAAGTCCATTGAACTTTCTGTGTCTCTCTTTATCTGTGAAATGAGAATAATAAAACACTTAGAAAAAAATGCTACTATAATTCAAACAAGCCCCCATTCATGATTTCAGTGGAATTGTCTTTAAGAACTCATGTGTAAAACACCATGAAAATTGAGTTTGAATGCATTGATGAAAGGGTACATTATTACAAAATGCCACATATATTTTATTTAAATTTTAATTGAAAAGCAAAGATAGAGAGAGAGACAGAGGTCTCCCATTCACTGATCTACTCCCTAACTGCCTGCAAGAACTGGAAGTAGAGCAAACCAAAAGCCCAGAGTCAGGAACTCAGTCCAGGTCTCCCATGTGGGTGGTAGGGACTCAAGTACTTGAGCCCTTACCTGATACCTCCCAAGATGCACATTAGGAAAAAGCTGGAATAGAAAGTGTAGCCTGGACTCAACTTCAGCACTCTAATGATATGGGATGCTGGCTGCTGGAGCGCTGAACGTTAACTGATGCACCAATTGCCTAACCACCACATGTGTTTTAAATGTTACTGTCTCACAGGCTGTGTAACCTAATGCATTATAGAAACAGACAGAAGGGTAAATGCATGGTAATCGCATAAGCATCTATAACTGTCAGAAAATCAATACTTTTTCAAAATAATAAACCAGGAAAATCTCCTTTATTTTTATCTTTCCTGGCCAGAGAAAATTGTGATAACAGTTTGCTAGTGAGAATCATCCTTAATTTTTTGCAAAAGCAATTTTTACTGCAGTGTAGGCAGGGCCTTAAATACATTCCTCACTACTGCATCTATTTTTAATTTCTAATTCAACATGGAGCTCTTAATTCACTGTCTTTACACTGCAGGCTGCTTACAAAGGCTGCGGTAAGACAACAAGCTTTTATTGAATACTTTATATGTAACTTTTCTCCAGGAATGACACAAAATGGATCTCTTTTGAAAATGTAATAAGTATATATCTGGTGATTTTTTTTTCCTACTGCAATGTTCAAAACAGTTTCCTGAATTAGGGACAGTGCTCTCCCAGCCAAACAAATATCAATAAAGCACAGTCTGGACACGCACAAGATTAATCCGACGTAATGTAGGAAGGTAAAGCACAGCTAAGTCCATTCAAAGCAATAACAATTTTTTAATACAAGCCTTATTTCTTTATTCTCTACTTGACAGCCAGACTAACAGAGAAAAAAAAAAAGACAGAGAGAAAAGAGAGATCTTCCACATGCTGGTTCACTCCCCAAATGCCCAAAACAGGCAGGGCTGGGCCAAGTTGAATCCAGGAGACTGGAACTCCATTTGGATCTCCCATAGAGTTGGCAGAGGCCCAAGTACTTGGGTCACTCTCTGCTGCCTTCCAGGAAGCGTTAGCAAGGAGCTGGTTGGAGTAGCTGGGACTTGACCAGGATTCTGTTATGGGATGCTGGTGTCCCAAGCGGTGGCTTAATCTGCTGCACCACAACACCTGCTCTGCGCAGCACAAAATTCTTTTTTTTTTATTTTTTACTTGAGAGTCAGAGTTACACAGAGAGAGGGGAGGCAGAGAGAGAGAGAGAGAGAGAGAGGAGAAAGAGGTCTTCCATCCATTGGTTCACTCCCCAATTGGCCACAATGGCCAGAACTTTGCTGATCCGAAGCCAGGAGACAGGAGCTTCTTCTGGGTCTCCCACGCATGTGCAGGGGCCCAAAGACTTGGGCCATCTTCTACTGCTATCCCAGGCCATAGCAGGGAGCTGGATTGGAAAAGGAGCAGCCGGGACTAGAACCGGCACCCATATGGGATGCCGGCACTTCAGGCCAGGGCGTTAACTCGCTGTGCCACAGTGCCGGCTCCCCAGCACAAATTCTTAGTAATGCTTAGATTTTTTAAAATTTTATAAGCCTAGGTGTCTCTCTCTCTCTCTCTCTCTCTCTCTCTCTCTCTCTCTCTCTCTCTTTAGTTCTTAAGTCTGAGTTTTGGATTTGCTATTAAAAACAAATACATGTAACAGCCCAAATACGTGAGCCCCAGCCACCCACATGGGGAACCTAGATTAAGTCCCAGCCTCCTAACTTTGGTCTGGTCCAGATTCAGCCTTTGCAGGCATTTAAGGAATGAACTGCCAGACGGACTTTCTCTCTATCTGTTTCTCTGTGTTTTTTTGAACAGAATGAAAATAAATAAAATAAAGATTAAAAATTGTATCAGTCATTGGACAAACTCTTTTAAAGCACAGGAGATGCACAGTTACTTTGTTTAAATATTTATTATTATTGATTTGAAAGGCAGAGTTAGAGAGAGAGAGGAAGACACAGACAGAGAAATCTTCCATCTGTTGTTTCACTCCCCAGATGGCCACATGGCAAGGACTGGGACAGACTGAATCAATCCAGGAGCCAGGAGCTTCTTCCAGGTTTCCCTTGGACCATCTGCTGCTTTCCCAGGAGCAATAGCAGGAAGCTGGATCAGAAGTGAAGTGCCAGGACTCGAACCAGCGCCCATATGGGACTCTGGCATGACAAGCAGCAGCTTTTTACCCACTATGACACAACTCCCTACCAGATGTGAATACTGCTTTCCCCCATAGACAGGTATGGACATTTAATAGTCTCCATTGCTCTCCTTATTCCACCACCCAATAACATGCATCCTAATGCAAAGTCTGCTGTGCAGTTTGAAGTCTTCTTGATTATCTCTCTCAGCGGTAGCACTTCTATGCAGCAATGGGAGACCACCTTTTCAGAAACTTGCTTTCCCCTCCCCTTTCTCCAGCACAGGGACAGAGCTGTCAAAGGCTTCATTCACACAAGCTGTGATGATAGCAAATTTCCACATGTGGAGCCAGTGTTCTAGAGCACCAGGTGAAGCCATCCCCTGTAATGCAGGACCCCATATCAGGCCAGAGCACTGGTTCAAGTCCAGGCTGTTCCATTTGTGGTCCAGCTCCCAATAATGTGCCTGAGGAAGACAAGTAGAGGATTTTTGTAAATATTTTCCCACAAATTTTGTGATGCATTCACTTCCAATTCATATAAAACATGAAGCAATAGATAAAGGTTAGTATTTATGTGATTCTCAGATTTTATGTTTAAATGTGGCCATAAAAACTAATCTTTGGTGATAGAAATAAAAATATGATTGTTATTTTGCAGTGTGGCTAGTTACTGACTAGGAAGGAGCCTGAATAAGCTTTTTATTATCTTCTTTTGAGAAGTTGTGGTTTTTTTTTTTAAAGGTTGATGTATTTATTTATTTGAAAGGCAGAGTGACAAAGAGCGATGTCTTTGAGAGACATCTCCCATCTGCTGGCTCACTCCCTAAATGTCCACATCAACCAGAACTGGGCAAGGTCATAGTCAGGAGCCACGAACTTCATCCAGGTCTCCCATGTGGGTGTCGGGGGCCCAGGTACTTGCTTCATCCTCTGCTGCCTTCCAAGTCACATTTGCAGGAAGCCAGACCAGAAGCAGAGTAACCAGAATTTAAACAGGCACTCGGATAAGGGATGTCAGCCTTGCAAATAGCAGCTTAACCCACTGCACCACAATGCCAGCATCCAGTGTGGTAGTTTTTTGGGTGAAATCATGTACATATCATCTATCTGCACATCTCAGATTAGAGCCCTTTAATCTATGCACACTATGCTATTCAAAAAGCATAAATGTTTATTCATGGATATGTGCATATTTATTTGTCTGAATATATATTTGTGTACATATGTATATGTAGGTTTTTGAAAGTTCATGGAAATATGTACAAAGAAGAAGCTATGCATAGATTTCAAAAACATTTTTCACTGAAATAAATATATTCTTTATTCCATTTTCCATGAACTTCTTGAAGTATCCATATATATGGAAGCAATAAAAGTCAAGGTCATAGAAATAGAGATTAGAAAGGTGATCACTAGAGGAGAGTGGGGAGGAACACGGGAAATGTGAATCCAATGGTGTCTAGTTTCAGATAGACCAGAAGAATAAGTTTCAGCGATCTGTAGTGCTTGCTAGCCATTGCTAATAATATGTATTTCAAAACACATATATGTATATGTAAATACATATAATAAAATGTTTCAAAATTGCTAAAAGAATAGATTTTAACATCCTCACCACAAAATATGTTGATACAGTAATGAGTATGTTAATTAACTAGATTGAATCTAACTATGATGTGTATATAGATCATACCATCACTTTGTACCCCATAAATAAATACAATTAGCTTTCATCAATTAAAAATAAAATAATAAAGTAATTTAATCAGGAAAAGCTCTAGACTCTGGTGAAAATGAGATCCAGTTGCATCATAAGGATATATTACTTTGATTTAATAGTTAATGTTCATGTAATGCTAATTAGCAATATTTGACAAAAAGTTTGTTAGAAATTTTGATAGAAATTCATTTATGTATTCAATCATAACCTTTGTGATATATAATCATAAAGTCATAAAAATGATTTTTTTATTCATCTCTTATTTGGGGAGAAACTAGACACTGTAGAGTACGTTGTCCTACTCCCTCTCATTTGTTTCCATATCCACTCTTAGACAACAGAAAAGCTGCTCTCTTTTCACAGAGGTGGCAGTCATTTGTCCATTCCTTTAGAAGTATATGGGATGGGAGTTAGCCTACTGGGGAGGAGGCTACTACTGATGTCTGCATATTATATCAGAGTAGCTAGGTTCCAGTTGGGGTTGTACTGCTGACTCCAGCTTCCTGTTAATATGCACCCTAGAAAGCAGTGGTGTTGGCTCAAGTACTTGGACCCCTGCCACCCATGTGGGAGACCTGAATTGAATTTCTGGCTAATAGCAATGGCTGGCATTTGAGCAATAAACTAGTGAATGGAAATTCTCTGTTTATCTGCTTCTTGAATAAATGATGTTTTAAAATGTCCTACATATAAGATACTGTTTTAGAGATTTTATTTATTTATTTGAGAGGCAAAGTTACAGACAGAGAGAAAGGTCTTCCATCTGCTGGTTCACTCTCCAAAAGGCTGCAATGGCTGGAGTGTGGCTGATCTGAAGCCAAGAGCCAGGAGCTTCTTCAGGGTCTCCCACATGGGCCATCTTCCACTGCTTTCTCAGGCAGAGGGCTGGATTAGAAGAGGAGCAGTGGGGACACGAATGGCTACCCAAATGGGATGCTGGCACCATAAATGGAGGCTTAGCTTACTACACCACAGTGCTGGCCCCAAGATTTTTTTTTAAAACAAAGAAAGCTGGAATTCAACCACACTGCAAATTCTCTTACTTTAATTTTTTGCTTTTCTGGGCTAGAAATTTTTTTAATGATTTTTAAATTAATTTATTTTATATTTATTTGAAAGTCAGGGAGAGAGATAGAGATATATATGGGGAGAGATCATCTATTTGCTGGTTCACTCCCCAAATGCTTATAACAGTTGGGGCTTGGTCAGGCTGAAGTCAGGAGCCTGGAACTCATTCAGGTCTCCCTCCCTCGTGGACAGCAGGGACCTGAAGACTTGAGCCGTCATCTGCTGCCTCCCAGCATGCACTTTAGCAGAAAGGTAAATTGAAGTAGAGCAGCTGGGAATTGAACCAGGCATTCTAACAGGGGATCTGGGTGTCCCAGACTGTGACTTGCCCATGCCAAGATTTTGTTACAATGTAGAAAATAGACTAGATTTCAGGTTGGGAGGAAAAATAAAAGAACAAAACATCATCATCTATGAATAATTTTTGGAAGTGTTTCAGAAAAGAATTGTCATAAATCCTCTTGAAATAGTCCTGGCTATTTAAAAACTTCTCATAATCTCCTGTTTTGCTTCAATGACCTTGTTCTTTTTTTTTTTTTTTAACATGTATTGGAGGGGAGGGTCTCATTGTCTCTGAAATACATTAAATATATTTTTTAATTTAATGTCTATCCCAAAATAAAATGACTCCTGTATATGATAATCTTTCCTGAGGTGTTTAATTTAAAAAAAAAATTCACTTACTTATTTGAAAGCAGAGTTATAGAGAGAGCACCAGAGATTTTCTATATGCTGGTTCACTCCCCAGATGGTTACATCAGCAGTGGCTGAGCCAGGGCAAAGCCTAGAGCCAGGAGCTTCATCTGGGTCTCCATGTGGGTGTCAAAGGCCCAAGTACTTGGGCCGTCTTCTGCTGCCTTCCCAGGTATATTATAGGGAGTGGATTGAAACTGGAGTAGCTGAGACCCTGAAGGCAGCGGTTTAACCTACTGCATCACATTGCCAGCCAAGAGGTATTTAAAATCTTGAGCTCAGAGGCAATAAAGCACTTTTAAAATGATACACAAGGGGCCGGTGCTGTGCCTTAGTGGGTGAAGCCCCCCTCCCCCCCCCCCCACTGCAGTGCCGGCATCCCATATGTGTACAGGTTCGAGTACCGGCTGATCCACTTCTGATCAAGCTCTCTTTTATAGCCTGGGAAAGCAGTAGAATATGGCCCAAATTCTTGTGCCTCTGTACCCGCCTGGGAGACCTGGAAGAAGCTCCTGGCTCCTGGCTTCAGCTCGGCCAAGCTCTGGCTGTTGTGGCCAGCTGGGGAGTGAAGCAGCAGATGGAAGTCCTCTCTCTCTCTCTGCCTCTCTGTAACTCTGCCTTTCAAATAAATAAATAAATAAATAAATAAATCTTTTTTTTAAAAAAGGATACAGAGACTGAAGAACAAAAACATGGAGCTTTTTTTTTTTTAAAGATTTATTTATTTATTTGAAAGAGTTACACAGAGAGAGAAGGAATGGCAGAGAAAGAGAAAGAGAAAGAGAGAGAGAGAGAGAGAGAGAGAGAGGTCTTCTATCTGCTGGTTCACTCCCCAGATGGCCACAACAGTTGGAGCTGCGCCCATTCAAAGCCAGGAACCAGGAGCCTCCTCCAGGTTTCCCACACGGGTGCAGGGGTCCAAGGACTTGGGCCATCTTCCACTACTTTCCCAGGCCATAGCAGAGAGCTGGATTGGAAGTGGAGCAGCCGGGACTCGAACCGGCGCCCATATGGGATGCTGGTACTGCGGGGGGTAGGGGGAGGCTTAACCCCCTAAGCCACAGTGCTGGCCATAAACATGGATTTTTAAAATTTGTGGTTCATTGGAGTGGATAATGCTCATTTTTTCTTTCTTTTCTCCTTTTTTTTTTTTTTTTTAATGGAGGGCCAGAAGAAAGGCAAACACTGAGAAACAAAAAATCTCATGTTAGTTTGTAACTGTGGGCTATACCTTATCACATTTCATTTTGCTTTAAAATTTCTGGAAGTTATTATTTCTTCAATTACCATCTCTCACAAGAAAAATAAATTTTCAACAGGTAACATATAACTTTTGTTCAGAAGCCCAGGAATTGGCCATAGCAGTAACCTTTAATCTTTTCCTCACGATTTCTACTCCTTACAGTTCACACTGTTTGGAGAGGTTTCTCCATGTCAGGGAGAAATTGGTAGGAGAAATATGAAGGCAAATTTGATGACCTCCCAACACATAATGATTTGTGCTAATTCAGGGACACACACACACACACACACTGCATTTGAAATACTCCAACCTACCATCTTAGTTCCCTCAATCTGAAAATTATGATTGAAAAATAACTAGTGGGGGCCAGTGCTGTGGTGCAGTGGGTTAAAGCCCCAGCCTGCAGTGCCGGCATCCCATAGGGGCACTGGTTCGAGTCCTGGCTGCACCACTTCTGATCCAGCTCTCTGCTATGGCCTGGGAAAGCAGTAGAAGATGGCTCAAGTCCTTGGGCCCCTGCATCCACGTGGGAAACCTGAAGAAGCTCCTGGCTCCTGGCTTCGGATCAGCTCAGCTCTGGCAGTTGCAGTCATTTGAGGAGTGAACCAGAAGAATGGAAGACCTCTCTCTCTCTCTCTGGCTCTACCTCTCTCTCTGTAATATTGTCTTTCAAATAAATAAAATAATTATTTAAAAAAAAAAGAAAAGAAAAAGAACCAGCGATGTCAGGTAAAGATCAAGAGGAAAATTTTTTATGTTCCACTGTATCTATTTCTCTGTAAGAAATTACCCCCAAAACTTAGCAACTGAACACAACATTGAGTGTCAGTGACCTCACATAGGGTCAGGCGTTCAGGAAGGGCTCCACTGGGGGTTCTGGTTTAGAGTCTCTCCTAAGGTTGAGGTAAGATGGCTCTGACCAGACTCTGCCTGGAGCGATGCTTTTTTCAAAGTTGGTTCACTTGCATGGATGGAAAATCATTGCTGGTGTTGATCTGAAGCAGTAACTCCCTTCCATGTGGTTTTTGACATGAAGTTACTTGAGTGTCTTCATGGCACAGTTGCTATTTCCCACCGAGCAAGTGACCAAATGGAAAGCAATACCGTTCATGGTCTAGTCTTCAAAATTGTACCTTGCCACTTGCACAATTGTCCTCTTGATTTTAGGTTGTGCTGTGCAGAGCAGGTGTTGTGGTGCGGCAGTGTTGGTGTAGAAGCATACTACACACAGCACTTCCTCCAAGTGAGAACCACGGGAGGAAGTCTTCCGAGGCTGGCTACCACAATCCTCCCTACTCTCCAATGATTTCTATCCCTCCTAGAAGCAAAAATACACTCACTCTACTAAGGCACCAACATTCTCACTCAACAGAGCATGAGTTCACAGGCCAAAATCCTGTCATTTAAATCAGGCCCAGGTACCTACGAGGCCTCAGATCAGTAGTATTTTTAGGTCCAGCTCCTTGGGTAAAGTTCATCTCCATGACCTAAAGACTTTGAGATATGCTATGGCCCGCCCCACTGCACACAAACATATCTATTATACAAAGGTGGAGCAGGCATGGGTTACCTTCTGCAGATACTCCCCTTTACAAGAAGGAAAAAGAGGTACAAAAGCAATCATTGATCACAGAAGTTCTGAAAATCATCCAGGCAGATTTTGAAACTGGGAATTTGCCGGATTTGAAATGAAGGCATACTCCATGGATTCTGCAATATGCTATTGTTTACAGAGGTTGGACCTAATCAGTGTGATTCCCGTACCTGCGAATGATTTAGCACGGGAGCCTTATATTTTTGCTCATTTTTAATTATATGTTTTATGTCATGGGACTTATAGATTGCAAGTAATTAAACTAACACTGCTTATGTATGTCAGCATCTGTTAAAGGTATCCAGGGAGTAGTTTTAGTAAACTAAAGGGAAAGATATCTAAGATGTGTGGTTATTTCTTAAGAAACAGGATAAATCCTTGTCTGACCAGTGTAGTCCCTGATATATAGACTTGCAGTTCTGTTAGTTTTCTACCTGTTGACTGGGTAGTTTCTTCCAGATTATAGTCACAGAAAGAAGAATGAAGCTTATTTTTCCTGCTTATCAGTCTTCCTGAAAGAGTGGCTCACTATTAGTATAGAAAGAGGTTAAGAGCATGCAGTTTGGCAGCAGAAATTTCACCGAGATTCAGAACCCTACCAGTTAGTACTTATGTGCCCTCGAGCAGGTCAGATTTCTGAGCCTCACATCTAACTAATGGTGGCACTGAAAAGATTAACTTAGGTACTATATGTAAAGCACTTTGTCCACTGCTTAACTCATAGTGAGTCCTCTGATTTTTATTAACATTATCTAAAAATACGAGAATTATCTGTGCATGTCACTATTTTAGGGGTCAAAGTTTCCCATCTATAAAATTAGAGGTTGGAACTGATTTTCCAGTTCCCTGATAACTCCAGCAATGACAGTAGCATCTCTTTTCATAAAGTCATTTGCATTTGCCCAGCATTTTTAACTTCAAAATCCCTTTACATCTATTATCTATGTTGATTCTCATCATCACTGTGTGAGGCAAGTGGGCAAAGCAGCCAATATTAATTCTCATATGACTGATGAGGAAAATGAGATACTGAGTGGCTGTAACTTGACTGAGTTACCTGGTTACAAAGTCAAACTCAGAGAAAAATGACTCATAGGAGTATCACCCCAAGTTACCTTTTCTGGGCAACATGGCCAAGCTTACTATTTAATTCAGCCCAGAAAACATGAAAAGTAGCTACAGTTGTGCTGAGAGAAGACAAAAGGCATTGATTACAAATAACACGGGCAATTCTGATCAAACCCAAAGAGAGTTAGGATGTACCTTTTATCTCATTTTGTCCTAGCAGTCTGAAATGATCAGTTCGCAATGACCTTGGTGTCCTCATTCTGATTTCATAACCCGTATTGATACAGTGCTGTCATTTCCATGAGCTGTGTGTGATTTTTAACAACAGGATGTGAGTAATCACTCCTTTCATCCTTTGCTGTTGACTGTTACCAAGCTTGCCAAGGTTCTGGCTTTAGCGTGGTTATCTTCTTTACTATTTTAATCAGTAGCTCCCTTTGGAAATCAATGACTAGAAAACATGTGCAGAGGAAATACGGAGTGTGTAGTTAGTGAGGGCAGATTGACAGTTACAGAGGTGGGGTTGGGTGGAGCCTGGCACAGATAAAAGAGCTACAGGAAATGTTTCTGCAGCTCCCTCCCATCTGGAGTCCTCCCCTGAAGTGAGACTCATGCTGTGTTCTTGGCACTGAACCAAAACATTGGTCAAATATTGACTTCTCATCAGTAAGAATTCCTGGCCACACCCCGGTTTAGAGTAACAAAGATTTGCTGAAACAACCAGGATCAGCCTGGCTATTCTGTTTCTGCAAGGCATTTATTACTTTTTTTTTTAGTTCCCAAGCCAGATTGGTTATAGCTGTTTTCACAGTGTTCATTTGGCATGGTCTTTGCTGAATTTCTGTGGCAGATGAGACAGTTTTCTTGCTGATCTTAGAAATGCCAGTGTGGTAAAGAGCATTCCAGGTGAAATATCCTGCCAGCCGGGAGACGCTGTGCTCAAATGACAATGCAAAAACACTTCCACTACGACTTTACCTAGTCACTTCAACCTTCCAGGTTTTCAACTTTCGTCTTAGGAAATCATTCTTCTTTGTGGAACTCTGGAGGCACCAGTTTTTAAAACCTGTAGGTTAAAAATATATTTGAAAACAATAAAAAATATCAGCTATATAGCATTCTTTTCAAAATTCCTTGTCAAGAAATGAAATATTGAAGAAGAGAAAATTTTTCTTGTTCCTTGTGTCTTGTTTCGAAATATATATTTAGGTAATAAACATCCTTCTTTTAAATATATATTTATTTATTTATTTATTTATTTATTTATTTTATTGTGCTCCAATAGTGGATACCAACAACATGGCAGTTGGCAATTTAGCCTGTGGTGCCACAAAGCATGAATTTTAATTATTTAGGAAAATTTTTTAAAGGTATTTACTACTTTGAGGCCAGCATTGTGATTCAGTGTGTTAAACCACTGCCTACAAGCTTGGCATTCCATATTGGAGTGCAGGTTCAAGTCCAGGCTATGCCACTTCTGATACAGCTCCCTGCTAATGTACCTGGGGAGGCAGGAGAAAATGGCCCAAGTACTTGGACCCCTGCCATCCATGTTGGAGGCCTGGAAAGTGTTCCTGGATCTTGTCTTGGGCATGGCCCACACCTGGTTATTGTTGCTATTTGGGGAGTGAACCAGCAGATGGAAAAATCTCTCTTTCTCTCTGCTTCTGTCTGTCTCTGTTTCTAACTCTCAAATAAACAGATGAAAATAAACATCTAAAATATTCTAACTATGAAAAATTGCATTGTATTATGTCATTAGGAGGTTTTCATTGGGTAGAAACAACTCTAGGACACTGCCCACCATCAACATCTTAATAATCAACATTGCCTTAGGGCAATAGTTGAAATAGTGTAAATTCACTTTGAAGCTAGATAAAAGGTTTTTTTCTGATGAAAAGTTGTATGGTTTAGACATATGTAAGAATGTTGCTTTTGAAAAAGCACTGTGAATGTCAACATTTGTTCTCACCTTGACTGTTAGTCCACATTTGAAATTTTGCACACATGGGTCTCTACTGGTACCTTCAGTTGGAGGGCTCTATCAATACAAGCTGGTTTATAGTCTACTATTTTGACAAGGCGCATCCAAGCACATCAAAATAAGTGCCCCTCAAATATTCTGGAGACTTCCACTGAATTTAATTACCAAGAGGTTGCAAGAAGAAAATATCTAATTCCTCACCTGTTCTCTGCCTCCTTTGTAAGCTAATGGAGGTTCTGCCTCACATAGTCTTTACTTCTTTGTTAATAGTCCCTATTGCTTTTTGGTAAGGGCCACAAAACTGCAGTAATAAATGATACCAGTTTGGTAGGCAGATGAGAGAGGGAGATGGGAGACAAGGCTATGTCCAAATCAGATTCCAGAAATAGATAAAGGTTCAGCTTAATTCTAGCTCTCTTTGCCCTGTGATTTCATTGATGATTTTCAGGAAACACAAAGTTATAACATACTCAGAATGATCAGACCATTTTATTTCAGTTTTACTTGAGCTCTGGTTTTTCTGGAATAACACTGAAGTGATCTCTTCTGTTTTTCTCTGTCTCATATCTAGTTCCCTGCTGTTGTGTGACATTAAAGATATCTGCATTATTGCAACATGGCAAAGTTATGTAGATGTGCTAGAGAAAACATTTCATGATGACCTTTGTTTCTGAAATTCTTTCCCTTTTCTTAAACTTATATATTTTTTCAGAATGACTTTCCCCAAGGAGAGTAGCAAAGAAAATAGCTCAAATGACGAGTAGCTGGGTTCTGTGACATACAGCCTTCTTTAGAGGCTGTGAAATTTGACAATTATTCTCACAAATCTCTATAACCTCCTTACACATAAATGACTGCCTAGGCTGCATGTGGATGAGTGTTTTTCATTTCCTGGGCATGTCACGGTATCATTAAGAAATGAATTTCCCTTCCAGCCAGTCAGCAAATACGATTGGTATATGTGTGTGTGTGTGTGTGTGTGTGTATTTCCTATCGAGTCAATGAATAAAACACTTTTCTCTTGATATTTTCTAAAAACATGTTAGAGGTTCGTAATAGCCAAAAAATGAATTGAATTAGAGTAATTTTATGAGGCACAGAGAAAGAAGTCTAAAATATTGACATAGCTAATGAGAAGTAGGTATGGGAATAGACAAAACATGCCAGCAGGAGGGAATGTAACTGCACATTGATCTTACCACATCCAATATGTTATCATACAGCGATGTTGAAACAAAAGTATCTTGGACATTTTCTTCTTCCTTTTGTTTTACTTCTGATTTTACTGGCACTTGGAATAGGGTTAAATCTAAGCTGAATTATTTCCTGAGACATCCTATTAGTGGCTTCTTATTTTGTTTTGCTATTTGTTTTGTTCTAGAAGGTCCTGTGATGTCTTAGCATTAGATATATTCTTAAAATGGATTTCTTTATTAATTCTATAGATGAAATGATTACAAAAATGAGTCAGAGGAAATTCTAGAAAAAAATATTGAATTAACTCAGAGTCCATTTAAAGGTAACTGCTTTGGGGCCAGTGTTATGGCACAAAGGGTTAAGCTGCCACCTGAAGGCCAGCATTCCACATGGGCACAGGTCCAAGTCGCAGTTGCTCCACTTCTGATCCAGTTCCCTACTAATGCAGCTGGGGAAGCAGCAGAAGATGCCCTTACTATCTAGGCATGGAAGACATGGGTGGAATTACAGTTTCCTGGCTTAGGCCTGGCCCAGCCCTGACCATTGCAGCCATTTGGGAAACAGTGGATGAAAGATTCTTTCTCTCTCTCTCTCTCTCCCTCCCCATCAGCTGTCTTTCTCTATAACAGTCTTTCAAATAAATAAATCTTTAAAAAAACATGTTTTAAGAAATTTCTTAAAACTGACATCTAGCAGTAAGCACTGCATTTTAAACATATTAAAATGAAGTCAGGTTCACATATTTCCAGATGCTTTTCTTTATATTACCCTAAAAAGTTTATGTTTTGTTTGTTTATTTGTTTATTTGTGAGCCACAGGGACCGAGATAGACAGACAAGACTTCCATCCTCTGGTTCACTTCCCAGATGGCTGTAAGCTGGAAGCCAGTATCCCAGTTTTGGCCTCCCAGATAGGTGGAGGGGACTCAAGTACTTGAACCATCATCTGTAGGAAGATATAATCAGGGAGGGAGCCAGGACTCGAACCCAGGTACCCTGATGTAGGACAGGTGTCCCAACTGGCATCATAACTGCTACACCAAGTGCCCACCCTATGTTCCTTTTAATGAGCAACATCAATTCATCAAAGTTTGTATAATATGAATGCTTTAAAACATACTTAATGTCTGCAGCAATGTTATTTCTCCAAAGGAAAAACAAGAATTCAGACAGTTGTATGTTTTATTTATTTATTTTAAAGATTTATTTATTTATTTGAAAGTCAGAGTTACACAGAGAGAGAAGGAAAGGCAGAGAGAGAGAGAGAGCTCTTCCATCCGATGATTCACTCCCCAATTGGCCACAATGGCTGGAGCTCTACTGATCCAAAGCCAGGAGCCAGGAACTTCTTCTGGGTCTCCCATGTAGGTGCAGGGGTCCAAGGACTTGGGCCATCTTCTGCTGGCCCTGCATGTTTTATTTTTTTAAAAAATATTTACTGGGCCTAGCGCTGTGGTGTAGTGGGTAAAGCCACTGCCTGCAATGCCGGTATCCCATATAGGTGTCGGTTCGGGTTCTGGCTGCTCCACTTCTGGTGCAGCTCTTTGCTGATGGCCTGGGAAAGCAGCAGAAGATGGCCCAAGTCTTTTGGCCCCTGCACCCACGTGGGAGACCTGGAGGAAGATCCTAGCTCTTGGCTTTGGATGGGCCCAGCTCCAGCTGTTGTATCCATTTGGGGAGTGAACTGGCAGATAGAAGACTCTCTCTTTCTCTCTCTCTCTCTCTGCCTCTCTGTAATTCTGCCTTTCAAATAAATACATAAATCTTTAAAAAAGTATTTATTTGTTTGACCAGAAGACAGAGAAAGGAGCAAAGATAAGGAGATACACCTTGATTTCCTAAAATGCAAAATTTAATAATTCAAGAGTTGATCAAGCTCACCAGTCCCAATGCTCAATTTTGTCACTGGTTGACATCTAGATAAGGAATAAAATGTTGGGGTGGGCATTTGGTGCAGTGAAGATACCATGTGGGAGGCTGTATCCCATAACAGAGTGCCTAGGTTTGAACTCCCGCTCCTCCCTCCTTTCCAGCTCCTGCTAATGCACACCCCGGGGACATCAGGTGAAGGCTCAATTAGTGGAGTCCTTGCCATCCACATGGGAGATGTGAATTCCACACTCCTGGCCACGTCCTGGCTATCGTGGATATTTGGTGAGTGAGTCATTGGATAGGGGGATCGCTGTCTCTGTCTCTTTGTTCTCTTACCAAAAACGACAGAAGTCTCTTTTTAAAAAGTAAAGAGTAATTATTGAAGTGAGTGCTGTATGTAGTACAGTGGGTTTTGTTGCCCACATTCTATATCAGACTGCCTGTTTAATTACAGCTATTCTGCTTTCTACCCAGCTTCACGCTAATGCACACTGGGAGACCCCAGATGATGGCTCAAGTGCTTGGGACACTGCTACCCCTATGGAAGACCCAGATGGATTTCCTGCCTCCTGATTTTAGCCTGAGCCAGACCTGGATGTTGTGAAGATTTGGGGATTGACCCACCAAATGGAAGGTCTCTCTATACATCTCTTCCCTCCTCTCTCCATCACTCTGCCTGTCAATAAAGAGACAGAAATCTCCTTTCCACACAGCCACTGGTTCACGTCCATATAGCCACAACAGCCAGAGCTGGGCCAGAACTAGACCAGAACTAGACCAGCTAGACCAGAACTCCATCCGGCTCTCCCATGTGCGTGTCAGGGAACCTGCTGATTCCCAGGGTGTGCATTAGTAGGAAGCTGGATCACAGCTCCCATACGGGTGCCAGTATCTTAACCACTGTGTTGCAACTCCCTCCCCAGAGCTAAGGAATTCTTAAAATCTTCTAGGGACAGGCACTAACGTAAACAGTTATGAGATTACAGTGAGGATTAGATATCTGGGGAAAAAAATTCAAAGCCTTGAAATCTAACTTCAAATGCTGGTGGGCGTGGGATGTGAGTGCATGAGGTGATAACCAATAGGAGTAATTGCGACAAACCTCCTCTTGCAAAGCAGGCTCTTTCCTGAGCCAGTATGTACTTACTGGGTACCCCTAGGGCTCCCCTAAGAACCCTTGAGACAACAGCTGTATCTTCATAAGTGGTACACTCCATCCAACATATTCCCCTGCTTGTGATGATGGGAATGGAATACAAGGGCGTTGCCAGTGAGAGAAGATGTGCACACAATTTTGATGCCATGTCATCGTTTATGACAAGGTGACCCAAGTATTCCAGGTAAGGAGCTTATTAGAGGAAACTGTCACAAAAACTCTCCGGTGAAACTGCCCTGCCCAGGCACTATGATACAAAGCACAGTGTGTGACAGGAGCCAACAGAGAGGGAAAGCATGACTCAGCAGAATGGAGGCGGCGGAAGCTGGCAGAGAAGAAAATCCCCAGCGTGTTCTGTCAGGTCAGCAGTCAATTTGGCTATAAACAGGTAAGATTGCAACGTTGTGAGGTAATCCCAGTCTGACTCAGTCCTTTATCAGAACCTTACAGTCATTTTAATGAATCTCCCCTTGAGCGGGGCGGGGGTTCACAAGGATGCCATATTTAAATGTTATGTCTAGGCTTATCCAATCCTTTACTTATCTGTTCTTTTATTTACTTTTTCTTGAAATGGATCCAGTCATAACATAAAGGGACAGAAAAGAAAACAAGGAGGGAGTACAGGTACAGTCCTTTCCTTAAACGTCATTTCACCTCCTATTGAGGCCACTTTCTAAGAAAACAGAACTTGGGAAAGATGGATGAAAGAGAATGGACAAAACATTTTAAAACAGAAGCAAGCAAGACAGGCGTTTGTCTCGTCAATTTATTTGCCAGTTGGAACACCTGGAACTCCATATTGGAGCACCTAGGTTTGAGTTACAGCTCCACTTCCAATTCTAGCTTCTTGCCAGTGGACACCCTGCAAAGTAGGGGTGGTGCTGGCTCAAGCACTTAATTCCTCACCACCCATGTGGCAGACCTAGGTGGAGTTCTGGGCTCCTGGTTTCATTCTAGCCCAGCCCTGGCTACTATGGGCATCTGGGGAGTGAACCAGCAGAAGGGTGGTCTCAATCTCTCTTCTGTCTATTTCTATCTCTCTTTGCCTTTGAAGTAAATGAAAAAGACTTTAAAATAACAATACAAAAGTAAATGTAAGTAAGTTAATAAAATAGAAGCAACTTTCAAAATCACCCACCCAACTCCCTTACTTTATAGATGGAAACAAATGAAGGTCCCACGAAATCATACAGCAAATTGGCGGAAGGATCTGAATTAGAATTACAGTCTTTTGATTTCTACTCTTGGTGTATAGAAAATTTTAAAGCTTAAAGGAGTCTTGGAAATTAAGGGGAACAAGTCATTTTGAAGTCTACTAACGTTTTGTTCCAAGAAAGACTTTTCTGGGGTACTAACTACTGAAAGCCTTTGGTTTTGAACTGAAGGGGAAGAGCTTTCAGTCCACCCACTGACCTTAGTCCCCTCTGAAGCCCACCCTTGGTCTGAAGCTTCTCCTGGCAGAGGAAGCAGTTGGAGTACTGATCCAAGACAATTTGAAAACCACTGTTTCTTTTGTAAATTAATTAATTTGTGTGAGAGCCAGACACACACACACACACATACATACACGGAGAGACAGCCAGAGAGAGAAAGCTCCTGTGTTAGGCTCACTTGATCAGCAGTCGGGATCCATCCAAGTTCCCCATGTAAGTGGTAGGAATCCAACCACCAGAGCCATCACTGCTGCCTCCTAGAGCCTGTGTTAGCAGGCAGCTGGAGTCAGGAGCAGAATTCAGGCGCTGTGATGTGGAACACAGGTGTCCCAGTCGGGGTCCTTACCGCTAGGTCAAATGCCCACCTTTGGTTTTTGGTGCTTTAATTTAACTGGTGAGAATTCTGAGATTTAAAGAGTTTACGTCACATCACCAGGATAAACAAGGGGGAAATTAAGAACCTAGATAGACAGCCTTTCATATTTTAAACAACTTGAAAATTTATAACTACAGTAGAATTCTGAATTTAACTCCCAGAGACCAAAGAAAAAGAGGAAGCCCTGTCCTAAAAAAGAAAACATACCAGCACTTTGAGAGGAAGTTACAGTGTGCAGTGTTCCAGCTCTCCCACTTCCCTAAAATCAAGCCCAGAGTTCTCTGTGGTGTATGTGGCATATATTGCTTATTCAGCTAAAACGTGAACATCTGAAATGAGGTTATAGAAATTACTCTACCCCTGAAAGCACATTAGGTTATAAAACTCTGAGATTGAGGAATACATACAAACAAATCAAAGATTATCTCAAATTACTCATCATTCAAAAATGGCTAGCCAGATATTTTTATGATATACATTTTGGGGAATATATTTGGGGAGGTCTGGTCTCTATTATATGCATACCAGAAAGCCACTTTAGAATCCTAGGAATTATTCAAATCTATGGCCACACACCTTCTTGGAAAGGACTTTGGAGAACCACTACTGCCCCCATTGTTTTCCCATTGAACCTTGCAGACGAACAAGGCCTTTTTGTGCTTCAATGCTGCTACGTACAAGAAAACAACTATGGTATTATGAATAAGTAGCAAACCTCAACAGAAGCCACAGGGATTCATTTATTAAGCAATGGCAATGAGTCATCTGACAGCACCAGGTAAACCAGTTACAATTCCACGTTTTAATTAAAATAAATAAATCACTTAGGTTCATTTGCATTCTAGCACCCTTTAACATGACCAGCGCCCAACACCTCTCCAGATCCCAGTATATAAACCATTCGTCTGACCCCACCAGAGCATGGTAAAGTCCATATTTATCTCATCATTTGAGTGAGAATATAGCGGAATTCCCCTGAGAAATGGTGACTCTCATCTATGGTGCTGAGTCATTGTGCTGTGATTCTGAATAGCAGCTTCCCTTCACATGAAGGGCACTCTTCTCTCTAGAACTCAAACTGAGTAAGTCAGTGTGTAGCCCAAGTGTGGGGCATGGAAGGGTTCGTGAACACACTCTCATTAGCACATGTGACAACTCATTCCTATTTAAAACTGGTAGAAAAGGGCCTTTGGAGACATGGATATTCATAGAAAATCTTTGGACTCTAAATGAAGGTTAAAGAATGCATGGTACTACTGACTGATGATAGCTAATTCCTAGGATGCAATTGCTAATGTGTAGGAACTCAAGACCTCAGGCTTTGCTAGAAGACAGATTAGCTCCAAATAATAGAGAAAGTGTGAGACTGGCCTCAAGTAAGCAGAAAGCTGTAGTCACTGAGAGGCTTTGGAGAGGGAGAGGACTGGACTGGGCACAGAACCTGAAGGCAGATCTTCTTTCCTGGGAGCTTGCCTCTGATGTGTCAATGAACCCACAGTGCAATGACCCAGCTTCTGCATGTGCCTGGCATCATTGTTGAGAGGGCTGAAGGTAAAAATGGTTGTCCATAAACAGTACTGTTCCTGGTTTGTGACTATGCCTTTTTATAGGTAGTTTATATGATCTTGTACTTTGTGGCGTTGAATTACGAAAGAAGTGGGTTTCCCTAATCTGCTTTATGTATAGTGAGGGATATGAAAACAAGGTGAAGGGGTTCATCCCAGAGAGTATATAGTCTGATTTATTCTTTTCACTTGTAATTTAAATTATTTTTATTTCATTCGGTAAGCATTCATTAAGCTCCCCTGAACACAACTATGCACTTACTGAGCTGGGCATTGGAGAGTAATGATGTCCCTGCCATCATTAGTCATGTAATTGAACAGGTAAATTAGTAAATAAAAAAACATAATGACAGCCTGGTAAGTGCAGTGGAACAAGGTAGGTGCTGTTTAGTAGACCTACATAGGAGGTGACAGATTTTTCTTGGTAAGGGCCACAGATGATCTGTTCCCTTTGTGCTGCGGGTGTTCCCCTCTGCCACTGTAACCAAAAGGCAGCCATTGAGCCAGTGAATGTGCCTTTTTGTGAGGAGTAGGTGTTGTGTTCTAAGAAAAGTTGACTTATAAGCACGAAAATTTGAATTTATTATTGCACATGTCATTAAATATTATTATTTAGTTCAACCATTAAAGAAAGACTGAATTGATTCAGAACTTGAGAACTACCCAAAAACAGAAAGGATTTGGCCTGCAGACATGCCCTTTACATTAACTCCTATCTCAGTGCACTGGGGAGAAGAGAGTGGAGTTAACTGAGAGGTTGGTAGAGTTTCTTGGAGGAGGTGAGAAAATCCACCGTGGGAAGAGTTGGCGGAGAGCACCTCAGGGTAAGAAGTAGCCCTTGAAAGGATTCGGAAGTGAATAGCGTGAGTCTCCATTAGAAGCCCATGCCGTATGTTTGATTTATTAAGGAGTAAACTATTTCAACTGGAAATCTTTAAATCTCTATGTGTCTGATTGTGTTTCTGGGCTTTCTTCTGTAGTCTTTAGGTCCAAAGTGTTGTAGATAGAGTTAGTATAAGCAGGGCATAGATAACCCTTTAATGAAACTTTCCATTCTCTTATTGTCATTGTCTCTGGTAAAGAACAATGGGTTGATTTTTTTTCCCCTTACATAAGATTATTTGGAAGAATAAGAGAAGAATCATTTAAATTATTTATATCAATTAAAGTGAATAATTCTGTAGAAATAGCAATATTTCACTGAATGATTTCATTGTATGCCAAAGTCAGAGTATATAATCATATTTTTGCTAACCAAATGTCATAATTCACATGAGAAAGATTTGTACAGTGAAATTATGTGTAAAAAGAATAAAATATTCTTGTTTGTATATACATTTAGAAGTCTAGGGGGCTAGTGCTGTGGCTTAGCAGGTAAAGTAACTGCCTGTAGTGCCAGCTCCCATATGGGCACCAGTTCGAGTCCCAGCTGTTCCTCTTCTAATCCAGCTCTCTGCTATGGCCTGGGAAAGCAGTAGAAGATGGCCCAAGTCCTTGAGCTTCTGCACCCATGTGGGAGACTTGGAAGAATCTCCAGGCTCCTGGCTTCGGATCAGTCCAGCTCCAGCCATTGTGGCCATTTGGGGAGTGAATCAGGAGATGGAAGACCTCTCTCTCTCTGCCTCTGCCTCTCTGTAACTCTGCATTCAAATAAATAAATAAATCTTTTAAAAAAAGGTCTATCTGGCAGTGCTTTTCTTATGTATAAAAGGCTTTGTGCTATCTCAGACTTGTAAACAGGCCATCTGGGCAACTTGATTGGACACTCACAAAATGAATGAAATGTCCAAATACCATTTTTGTAAGGAGGTTTTTCTGAGCCTATACTTTATCTGTGATTTCAAAGTTTGGCATAGAAAAAAAATTGGAAAGAGAACTTGCAGAGTCACCCTATGTGGGATAAAGATGACTACTTCTGTCTAGGTTTTGAAACTGTGACAGAACTCCAAATCTCACCCAGAGGCTGGTCAGGGGGAACAATTTATTCATTTTAGAAAGCATATCCAGAGAACACACCCATCTGGCTGTTTTAAGAAAATGTGCAAGTCACTTGTTTATCAAAAGAATCCAAAATGTTAGTAAGAGCTAAGATATGCCAAGAAAAAAATATCAAAGAAAATTGTGGGCATAGCATTTTAAAATGTGTTTCGCTGAAAATGATATCTAGGGTATCTACAACGTAAAAAGTACCCTCCAGTATATTGTGCTTATCGTTTAAAAATAAACAGTCTTAAGGCAAATGTCTGAGATTTGGCTCAGATGTGACACAGCGTTGAATGTCATGAAAGACTTGGTGCCTATTTCAAATTCTTGCCACATGAACGCACATAGGTACCTTCCATAGGTACCTTTATCTTTGTTACATCATTGCATTGTTTAGGGACTTGAAATGTGTAGACATTCTGAGTTTTATAATGTTATTACAATCTTTGGCTGTAAACTCGGTTAAAGTCGACAGTCATTTATCTAAAACCCTCTAGGGTTCCCAAGATGAAATGAATAAGACTGAAGTGTTTTTCAAAGATTTCATGTTCTTCAGGAAAAAAAATCTCAGCAGACTCTGATTTGAGGCAGAGCTGTTAGAGCTATCACAGAGGGAGACTGTGCTGGGGGAGCAGAGGGGAGGAAATGGTTAATTTGCATAGACGAAACCTAGGATATTTCACAGATGAGCTGGCATTTGAGCTGGGCGTGCAACAAATAAAGACGCAGGGCAAAGTACTTAATCCACGGGAAACCGTTTATAGGTTTTTGAGCAGGAAATGCTCTGACTAGTCCTGATTTGTTTTTCTGTTTCAGAATTTTTAAAATTTAGGAAGTAGAATACATTTATGGAACAGTACATTCATTATAAATGCTCAACACTGCGATTTTTCTGAAACAAATGCCAGTATGATTTCCTTCCTTCAAAGTAAATAATAATAATAATAATAATAACAACAACACTGAAGCAAAGGAAGAACCCCAGAATTCCTGAGGGTGGACTTCATGGGTTTCTAACTGGGGTGGCGGCACAGAGCCTGGTGCTGAGAAGAGCGCCCTGTTTGGTTTCATGCTGCACTGTTTCCATCTTGAAGTTCATAATAATTTGTGGCATTCGGCCTCACAAATTATGTAGCCTTTCCCATACACAGTCCTCATTCTGGAACACATTCAACTATGCAGTTCTCTCCCACAGTGCCAACCATTATTCTCTGATTTCCTTTATACTTTACTCTCTAATTACATATGCCTGAACAAAATACTTTAATTTTGCTTTTTATGACTGTTAAATAAATAGCATAATATATTCTGTGTTCTGTTGTGTTTGGCTTTTTTCACTCAGCATTATGTCTGAAAGTCATCCATGTTGTGATTCATTCATTTTCTCAGTGAGGCTTTTAATAAGTCCTGTCCACTAGCATTACATGGGATTGACTGGTACATGGGGGAGAACATAACTGGGGGCAAGGAGACCCGTGAGGACGCTGGGCTAATTGACCATTACAATGTGAGTGCTTTCTAGAAACCAGTATTTCAGAACCCTCAGACTTTTAGGACTACTGCAGAGGCAGAACAAATTTAAATGTCCAAAACCACAGTAGCAACAACGAAATAGCCTTGCCTTGGGGCAAAGAAGCAGGCCATGTGTATTCAGCAACAAATTATAGTGAAGACAGTTCAGTGAACCAAAATTATTCCCAATGTGATATAGTGGCCAAGAAAACACACACACACACACACACTGAGGGAGAGAAAGAGAGAGGGAGAGAGGGAGAGAGGGAGAGAGAGAGGGAGAGATATTGAGGTATAGAAATAGCATAAGACAAGAAATAAAAAAAATAGTTTTTGAGAAGCACAAAGGAAAAATAGCAGAGATGATCTGAGGCAGCCGTGGTCACAGAGACTGTGGGTGGAGCAGTGGAATGGGGCAAAGGACTAGAGATAAAGTGTAGCAGGATTGGACCACTCTGTAGAACATGTGACAGTCATCTTCCCTGTGCACTGCTGATATCAAAGAGTCAGTAATGGAGGTGCCTGGCCCTAGGGAGCCATATGAAAATCATCCGAAGCCTTCTAGTGAGATAGGACCCATTTACATCAATAGGGCAATCTTTTAGTTACCAAGCATCCCACTAAGGACACAGCAGACACCACCATTCAGCATTCTGGGGAAGACATTCATTGTCAAACACAATGACCTCAAGTTACAAAATCATTCCCAGTGTGTCGCTCCCTGTCTTCTTGGAGGAACGACACAGGACCCTGCGTTGTTCTTTTGTCTGCTCGGCCCTCCCTGGGTTTGCTGCTGGTTCTTCCCGGGTTGGCTACCGTCCCTTCCACCTCCGTGGAAGGGCGGTTCCCCCTGGCCACTTTCCCCACTTCCGCAGGGGAGCGGCACACCGCCGGCCGGCTCTCTTGGGGGCTGCACAGGTGTTCCTTCAGATAGATGTTCCCCTTAGATGTTCCTGGTGCATGTTGTCTCTCTCCTCCTTTATAGTCCTCTTCCGCCAATCCCAACTCGGCTGCCCACACGCCGAGTACGCTGCTCTCCTCCAATCAGGAGCAGGATCAGCTCCTGGAGGTCATCACTCAAGTTGGCAAGAGGCAGCTGCGTAGAAGCTGTTTTCTCCTCTCCCAGCGCCATATTGTGGGAGAGCAGATGCATAGAATAAGTCTTAATTCCAGTAACTCAGTCCAGTCCGGGTTGCTCCCCACACCAGTGCAGAGATTGCCACAGTGATGCCACAGAGCCAGCTATGTCAGATGACATGCATTCCCCATGGCTAACAGTCAAAAGCAAAGGCAGACATTAAAAAACTGTGCTAATCTTATATGAAAACAAGTTTGGAAAAGAGTAAAAATGTGAAAATGATCATGAATCAATTATATTTGCCAAATGAGCACATTTTAAGTTCTTATTATGTTATAAGAACAGCCTAATGATATATCTTGGGAATGGGCCAAAGTTTAAACATAAAACTCATTTATTTTTCATACATATCCTTATACACATATCTGGAAGGTAATTTTATGCAATAATTTTAGCATGCTTGCATTCTGACTGCCACCTATCATATTGAGGTTAGATATGCAATGTTCCACTTGTGGTGACATGTTGGTGCTCAAAAGGTTTTGAAATTTGGAGCATCTCACATCATAGATTTTTGGATTAGAGGTGTTCAACTTATATTATGTTCACAGCCACACTTGAAAACATATACGTTCTTTTAAATGAAATTGTCAGTGAAATAATAAGATATCACACCTTTCACTTTTATCTAATATTTATTAAGTGGGCATGAAAAACTTAAGTGCAAATTCAATCGACAAAAAAGTACCGAATTTCTGAAGAGTAGTTTGGTGTTTGGCATATACATTATAGGGTGGCTTACCTAACCCCATTCTCCATTTTTTTTTTTTTTTTTTTGACAGGCAGAGTGGACAGTGTGAGAGAGAGACAGAGAGAAAGGTCTTCCTTTTGCCGTTGGTTCACCCTCCAATGGCCACCGCGGCCTGAGCACTGCGGCCAGTGCACCGCGCTGATCCGATGGCAGGAGCCAGGTGCTTCTCCTGGTCTCCCATGGGGTGCAGGGCCCAAGCACTTGGGCCATCCTCCACTGCACTCCCGGGCCACAGCAGAGAGCTGGCCTGGAAGAGGGGCAACCGGTACAGACTCGGCGCCCCAACCAGGACTAGAACCCGGCGTGCAGGTGCTGCAAGATGGAGGATTAGCCTATTGAACCGCGGCGCCGGCCTCCATTTGTTTTTGCTTTGTCTCCTTATGCTATAGAAAGTGGGAAAGTTAAATATTGATTTTACCAGCCTCCCTTGCAGCTATAAGGGCCAAAGAAATACATGGGAACTCTCCTGGAGTTTTAATTTCTTCATAAAATGGAAGTCCCCCTTAGGCATCCTTTCCCATACACTCTGAGCCTCCTTTTTTTCCTGCCACACAAGCAGACTTGATTTCTGGGATAGCAAGTGTTTCCTCTTCACTAAGCTACGGAAACAAGGCCAGAAGCACTCCAGTTCCAGACTCTGTGTCAAATGATAAATAAACATTTACGTATTTATCCCACCACATCATGGTGATGTTTCTTGTTAAATTCGGCCATACATATTCCTAATTCCTTCAATGTGAGATAACTTTAGAAGACCTTAAAAACCAAGTCAGAAAATCCTACAGGGATGAAAAACAGTGTAGAAAATATTTGCAGCTTGTTGAGAAAACGCGTTCCTAAATAATTTCCTATGTAACCTTATTTCTTTTTTATTTTATTTATTTATTTATTTTTTGACAGGCAGAGTGGACAGTGAGAGAGAGAGACAGAGAGAAAGGTCTTCCTTTGCCATTGGTTCACCCTCCAATGGCCGCTGTGGCTGGCGCGCTGCAGCCGGTGCACAGCGCTGATCCGAAGCCAGGAGCCAGGTGCTTATCCTGGTCTCCCATGGGGTGCAGGGCCCAAGCACCTGGGCCATCCTCCACTGCACTCCCTGGCCACAGCAGAGAGCTGGCCTGGAAGAGGGGCAACCGGGACAGAATCCGGCTCCCCGACCAGAACTAGAACCCAGTGTGCTGGCGCTGCAAGGTGGAGGATTAGCCTATTGAGCCACGGCGCCGCCTATTGTAGTCTTTTTCTCCCAGTTAGACTCAACAGCAATCCCAAAGGCTAATCTAAGATGTAATCACTACAATGGGCAGAAATCTGCCTTTCTCCTTGATGATTTCTGCTGTCCTTGAATCACCTTTATGAGCCTCAAGGATCTTCCTCTCACCTCTCCAGTGGTTACCTGTACCCTTATAGAATAGTACATTTTCTCCCTCTATTTGTTAACCCAAGACTTTCCCTCCCTGGTTTACCTGCATCTTAGAATGAAAAAAGCTTAGGCTACAGCTGTAACTCTTGGTCCATAAATTACACTTGAAGTTATCTAATTTAACTTGTAGCTTTCTACACTCATAAAAATGTACCTGGGTCTCACAGAGTAAAAATAGGCTAACAGTCTAATATGTGGGAAATTGCATGGTCCCAGAGCACCCTAGAGTGTTCTGTGTTGCTTATAGAGTATAAATAAGGCTTGGCAAGTCACAGATAGTCTCCCTTGTCACACCCAATCTCCTCCCACCACTTTTGTTTACATTTAATGAAAGATCTTTTCAGACCACAGGCTTATCTTAGGATAACAATACAATCCTGTTTGACACAATTATTATGCTCACCCAGAGGGAATGTAGTGGTATCTGGGAACATTACTTCTATCTCTTAGCCACCAAATATCAACTCCCAGCATCTGTCTATAGAAAAAAATGTTATTCAAGATAGGAAATTCTACTGCATATGAGGTTTAATGAAAAAGTAGATTTATCAGGCATGTAATGTTCAGGAATTCTCATTCCATTATTAAAGCAAATATACAATTTTACATATTGCTTATGCCTGCTGTTCCATTCAATTCAAACTCTAAGAACAGTTAAGAGGAAATTTTGGCCTGAGATCATGTCAGCAAAAGTTATCTTTTTTTTTTTTTTTTTCCTGCTAAAGACTTGGCAGTTTTGAGAATATTTCTCTAACATGCTGAAATATACTTTGGAAAGAGCATGGGGCAAGTTTCTTTTAAGCCTCTGGAAACTTGGGACAGCAGAGATAGAAGCCTGAGTGCAAATTGACAAAGACAGCAGAAATGTGTTAGTGATGCAGAAGTCACTGCTGGGGCTTTGCTCGTTGCTGACACATCAAAGGGCAATGTTTGCCACAAAGAGGAAGATCGTTTCTGGACAGTGACCAAACTGTTTGGGAGAATGCAGCTGAAGGCTTTATTTTCTAATTAATTGGGCAGACAGGCAGCCGTGTTATGCAGCCCCAGGGGTCATGAACCTGAACATCCTTTCTCCCACCTTTGGGATAAACAGGAAAACAACCCCAAACCAGTAAACTTTCAGGGAATTTATCAAGAAAGCAACTTCCTAGGCAACTATGGACCCCAGTAGCATTGCAGCCACTTTAGCAAGAGATCAAAAACTCCCTTCAAAAACCATTAAATGAGAGAGGAAAATTATTCATCAAATAGATATTGATCTCTCTTATATAATCTCTTATTCCTTGGGCAGTAATTTACAGAATACCTGAGGCCTCAGTGGAGCTATAAGTTAAAACAGTCATCAGAATCCAGGACTTGTGGAATGTATACAATAATTACATGATTAAAAGACAAGAGGATTATAAACCAAAATGTTAAGTTTTCAGTTACTGTGTTTTTAATTTATTCTTTCAGTATTTCCTGTACATTTCAAATTTAGATAGCACTTATTATAACATCAGACAGCAGCAACATTTTCTAGACAGATTTTCAACTAGCAAAAATGATTCATTTTCTGAGGTTTTAGGTAGCCAAGGCTTTATTGTAATTTAACATGTTACAGAAAGAAACTCAAGAGACTACGTAGGTAAGATAGTTTTATTAATTCATTTAATTTCCCATTAGTAATGGAATTTTTAATTACATGAGTCATAGATTGACATGTGTATTTTCACTAAGGGTAAGGGCATATGGGAAATATGCAGTTCATTTAATAATTATGCATGAATCTACCTCAAGAAGTTTATGGAAAATGGAATTTAAAGTATGAGATAACATTCATGCAAAAAAACTATGCCTAGATTTCAAAAAGTTTTGCACCAACATAAACTCATATTTTAAAAACTAGTTATTTATTTATTTGATTGGTAGAGAGAAGAGAGAGAGAGGGAGAGATCTATCTATCCCTCCTGCTGGTTCACTCCCCCAAATGCCTACAACAGCATGTCAAGTCAAAACCATGTCAGGTCAAAGCCAGGAACTCAATTTAGGTCTTCCACACAGGTGTCATAGATCCAAATATTTGAACCATCATCTCCTAACTCCTAGGATGTACACTAGTAGGGATGCTGGTATGGAAAGGTAAGCTAGAACTTGAACCTAGATACTGATATAGGATGTGGCTGTACCAAGTGGTGATTTAATCACTACATCAAGCACTGGTTTTTTTGTTTTTTGTTTTTTTTTTGGACAGATAGAGTTAGACAGTGAGAGAGAGAGACAGAAAGAAAGGTTTTCCTTCTGTTGGTTCACCCCCCAAATGGTCACTACAGCCGGCATGCTGCACCGATCCGAATCCAGGAGCCAGGTGCTTCCTCCTGGTCTCCCATGCGGGTGCAGGGGCCCAAGCAGGGGCCATCTTCCACTGCCTTCCTGGGCCACAACAGAGAGCTGGACTGGAAGAGGAGCAACTGGGACTAGAACATGGCGTCCACATGGGATGCCTGCACTGCAGGCGGAGGATTAACCAAGTGAGCCATGGCGCTTGCCCCCAAACACTGGTCTTAAAACTCATACTTTTAATTCCATTTCTCTGCAAACTTTTTGAAGTATCCTCATATTTGTATGTGGTTAGAAAAAGGTTATAGAAATTTTAAAAGAATCTGATTGGACAAACTTAAGGGGATTACCAATATCCCCTTAATAACTGAACAAAGGTGAACTGGCATCTTCACATTAACTAGCCTAGGAACTCCATGACGCAGGCAGCACCATTGTGGTTAGAAACAGTTTCATTTCTACTCAGATCCCCTCTCAGGCCTCCCTCCTTCAGCAGATGTGTTGCCATTTGTAATTATGGAGAAGAGGTTATTTTAGCTTGAACTCTCTCAGCTCTTTACCGCCTCAGCTTATGTTTTTCGGTCTCTTGATGCTTCCTTCCTGTTCAAAAGGGTGGATGCTGCCTCAGTCTCACCCTGTGCTCAGAGACTTCGAAGGAGTTCTCTTCTGTGGTAGCAGTTAGTCGCTGCTGATGTTCTCTTTTCAGTTGAAAAAGAAACTGAAAGTAACCACAAACAAACAAAAATCATAAAAATGCTAGAAGAAAACTAGCTGTACAAAATACCTTGAAGTGTGAGATGCTTTCCTATTTGTGGCATGAATTTTATAAAGGAAAACCATAAAAGAAAAGATCAATAAATTCAAAATGGACTATTATGTTAAATCTCAATAAAAAGTCATAAACAAATGAAAGACCCTAGCAGCATGATAAAATTATTTGCAAGGCACTTGACTGACATAGGACTAATATCCCCTTATATATTATAAAACATAATCAAAAATTCCAGTATAAGAAATTCCATGAGACAAAAGGTCTAAGAAAATACCACTGATAACTTACTTAACTGTTAATATTTTACATGATTGGTGTAAAAATAGCATATGAACATTTCATAAATTATATGGAATCATAGTCATATCTGTTAGTATCTATTCACTATTTGAATGTTATTTTACTATAGCTTATGGCCTAGAGTACGATGACATCTCAAGACAAATGAGCACTAGTACTTCATTTTGATTAAAAGAGCCTCCAGAAATACATGAAGATTTTTTTCCCTCGATACATGGCTTAAATATTGGCAAACTATGAGTCTGTGGGCCAAATGCAACCCACCACCTGTTTCTCTAAAAAAGTGTTCTGGAGCGCAGCCATGCCCTTTTATTTACATACTGTCTGTAGCTGCTTTCCTGCTGCAAGGACAGACTACTTGCAACAAAGATGCGATGGCCTGCAAAGTCTGAAACATTTATTATTTGGCCTGTTATAGATAAATTTTGAATGGTTTATTTAGAACATTTAGCTTATATGAAACACTGAAAAATTTTATCAGTTTTCCAGGACCACGCCTCTTTAATTTCATAAAGGTACACTGGATAAGGCAGTAACGCTTTTTGTAAGGATATAAATCCCTTAAAGGAAAGAATGCAGTTTTTATATTTTATGGTAATATGCGTATATTACAACAGTCAAATAATAGAGTAATAAGTTCTCTTTTATATACAAGTTTTAACAAAGATTTTTAAAAACCTTCAAGAGTTGCAGACAGCCAGACTGGAACAGAATGTCACAACCACCAAATTACTTACCTAGACTGCATTCTGAAGTTCTGTGTTATCTTCCCAAGCCCCCATATGCAGAGTCTTCCCTCTATCTTCTGATTGCTAGATTATTTAACTGCCAGGAAAACAGAACCCCCATTAGGCAGATTCCTTAAACCAAACCCTGTTGCTGCTGATCATTTACAAAGAAAACTTCCTTTCCCCTGATACAGGATCTCACTGTCTCCATCCAAACCACAAAGTCTGCAAGACATATTGGAACCACTGCTGCAAAAGGGGCGATACATTTCAATTGTGCATCAAGGGATGTGCTGGACACCGTTGTCCCTGCAAGGGGACAAGGAGCTCTTAGAATCTAGTGGTTGGTGAGAGGAAAGATAGGGAGAGAAGAAGTCTATATAACAGAGCTGAGCAATTTCTTCCATTCTTGCTATATTTGGCTTTCTGGAACAGAAGGGTCTAAAGAGACAACTCCAAAGCAGAGTGGGATTTGAAATTGTGCTTCAACTAAGACAACGAGGATCAATGAAATCTCTCTCAAATTTCCCTTGAGTGGGAGTACATTCATCATGTAAAAGTTGTGCAATAAGCGAGTTGCGTTCTTTTCTCTACACATCAGTGTCTCAGGCAAATCTGAGACCAGACAGAAAAGGTCAGATCATTTAGCTGAGGGAGGAAGGACATTCTCCTGTCTTTAAAAAGATCTTTCTTTCTAAAATCAGGTAAAAGAATGAAAATATACCAAACCGTTAGTAAGAGCTTAGGAAACAGTTTATAATAGAACCCTGACAGAGGGAACAGGTTATGAGGTATTAGTCTAGGCCTGTGTGACATTTTTAGCCCAGGGAAATTTTGTTAGGGAGAAATGACTGGTTTTTATTGTCAAAAATAACACAGCATATTCATTTATATGTTGACATCACTATTCAATGCTAAACTGATAAACAGCCTTGAGACAATATTTTAAAGTGTCATTATTTTTTTTTTTAAATTTGAACTGCAGAGTTGCAGAGAGAGAGGGGTGGGGAGATACAGAGATCTTCCATCAGCTGATTAGCTCCCGAAATGGCCACAGTGGCTGGGACTGGACCAGGCCAAAGCAAGGAGCCAGGAGCTTCTTCTGAGTCTCCAATGTAGGTGCAGAGACCCAAGCACTTGGGCCATCTTGCACTGTTTTCCCAGACACACTGGTAGGAAGCTAGATCAAAAGTGGAGCAGTCAGACTCTAACAGACATCCATAAGGAATGCCAGTGTTGTAAGCAGTGACTCAGCCAACTACTCCACCTCACAGGCCCTGAGACAATACCGATTTTGATTTTTTTCTGCATATCCAAAATATGTAAAAATGTTGACAAATTTAAAGAGGTTATTTGCTGTAAAATTTAAGAGTCTGTTACATAGTTTTCTTGAAGGAATAATAAAAATAGGAAAGGGGACCAGGAGTATTGAGGATAGAGCAGCAATTATAAAACCTGACAGATCTGTGTCTCTTTTTGGTTATCTTAGGATCTGAGGACATTTTTAAGATACAAAGATAGAGTATGTCATTACAAGTAGTTAAAATCATTATTTGTATAAAACGGTTGTCCCAAATCTGAGTAGGATGTAACTGTATGAAACAACATGTCGGCTGGTGCCCCGGCTCACTAGGCTAATTCTCCGCCTTGCGGCGCCGGCACACCGGGTTCTAGTCCCGGTTGGGGCGCCGGATTCTGTCCCGGTTGCCCCTCTTCCAGGCCAGCTCTCTGCTGTGGCCAGGGAGTGCAGTGGAGGATGGCCCAAGTCCTTGGGCCCTGCACCCTCATGGGAGACCAGAAGTACCTGGCTCCTGCCATCAGATCAGCGTGGTGCGCAGGCCGCAGCGCGTGGCCATTGGAGGGTGAACCAATGGCAAAGGAAGACCTTTCTCTCTGTCTCTCTCTCTCTCACCGTCCACTCTGCCTGTCAAAAAAAAAAAAAAAAAAAAAAGAAAGAAACAACATGTAATATGTTGGCTACCCACGTATAATCCAAACAATGATCACAGTTCAGTTAACTTACAGAATATTCTTAGAGGCACTCCTGGAGAAAGGTCTACTGGAGCAGCTATTTGGTATAGCAGTTAAGACACTATCTGGCAATAGTTGCATCCCACATCAGAGTGCCTGCGTAAAAGTCCTGACTCCACTTTTGTTTTTTTGACAGGCAGAGTGGACAGTGAGAGAGAGAGACAGAGAGAAAGGTCTTCCTTTTGCTGTTGGTTCACCCTCCAATGGCTGCCGTGGCCGGCGCGCTGTGGCCGGCGCACCACGCTGATCTGAAGCCAGGAGCCAAGTGCTTCTCCTGGTCTCCCATGCGGTGCAGGGCCCAAGCACTTGGGCCATCCTCCACTGCACTCCTGGGCCACAGCAGAGAGCTGGACTGGAAGAGGAGCAACCGGGGCAGAACCGGCGCCCTGACCGGGACTAGAACCCGGTGTGCCAGTGCCGCAGGTGGAGGATTAGCCTAGTGAGCCATGGCGCCGGCCCTGACTCCACTTTTGATTCCAGCTTCCTGCTAATGTACACCTAGGACAGGGCAGATCATGGCTCAAATAAACTCTTGCCACCCATGTAGGATACCCAGATAGTGTTCTGAGCTCCAGCCTTCAGCCTGGAACAGCTCTGGCTATTGTGCAGAGTGAACCACCATCTGGGAGATCCCTCTCCTCTTTCTCTTTTTCTGTCTTGCTGCCTTTTAAATTAGAACAACAACAATGAAAAAGGACACTCATAAAACAAAACAGCCTAAATCTGCTAGTGGGTATGTGCTTATAACATTTTCAGTTACTGAATAAATACTGCAAACACAATCCTATATTCTTGCTTTCACTTTAAAATGATGATACACAGTCACTGTCAACTTCCCCTTGGTGTTTTTAGACTTTCTGGTTTATCTAATAGGTGCCACTAGCTAAACTGTGAATGTTGTGAAATGAACCTTTACTTACTTACATAAATGAAGACACAGGTGAGAACTTATTTTCTTGAGGATTTAAAGAGTGCATGTGCAAACAAAGCTAATTCTTTGAAAGCCCAACCCCAGTGTCTTGCAAGCAGCTGAACAATAGCACTCAGAGCAAAGCTTACAGATGGAGTCCCCATTAAGGCACCATTCAGTGACCAAGGTAAAGCTGTTCTCACCTGGTAGCTTTTCCTTTAGATTGTTTCCCCAAAATGCCTTTTCCTGTGATCTGAAAATGTTAAGTCATCCTCAGGGCAAGCATTCACCCATTGGAAGCTCTGGTATCTTTCCCTAAGATAGCACTGATTCTTGCTACCCAATTAAGACCAGGCTTTGACAGCTCCAGTACCTTTATGACTCAGGGGACTGAAAGAAAGGTATCCTATGGATACCCTATGGATCCAGGAAACCTGGTATCTCACCAAGGACTGCTACAATCTTTCACCATAGACAGAGTTTGGGAAAATAATGAAGTATCATTCATATATTCACCAATAAATATTGAGGACCTCGTGTTGAACTAAATGTTGTGAGGAACAGATAGGGCTGTAGAAATAAACCAGCCATCGGCCCCACCTTTACATAACTCATCTGGTACTTAAAGTGACCAGATTTAGACATGTAATTAATAACGGCACAGTCAGAAAATGTTTCATTCTGCAAGTGTTTACAAAAAGATTCCTACCAATTATCACAGGAAGAAGTGACCAGCCACAGAAATTTTTTCATTAACAATTTTTTGCATCATTTTTTAAAAATATTTATTTATTTACTTGAGAGGTAGAGTTAGAGAGAGAGAGAGGAAGAGAGAGAGATCCTCTGGCTCACTCCTTAAATGGATGCAATGGTCAGAACTGAGCCTATCTGAAGCCAGGAGCCAGGAGCTTCTTCCAGGTCTTCTACATGGGTGCAAGAGGCCCAAGCACTTGAGCCATCCTCTACTACTTTCCCAGGTCATCAGCAGGGAGCTGGATCAAAAGTGGAGCAGCCAGAACACAAACCAGCACCCAGGCAGATGCTAAACCTACCAGGCCTCAAAGCCAGCCCTTCTTTGCATTATTTTGAATCTCAGAGCCCCTTTCTGTGGGAGACCATGTGAGTATAACACAAATTATTGTTAAAGAATCCCTAATGGGCCAGTGCCGCGGCTCACTAGGCTAATCCTCCGCCTTGTGGCACCGGCACACCAGGTTCTAGTGCCGGTCAGGGCGCTGGATTCTGTCCCGGTTGCCCCTCTTCCAGGCTAGCTCTCTGCTGTGGCCAGGGAGTGCAGTGGAGGATGGCCCAAGTCCTTGGGCCCTGCACGCCATGGGAGAGCAGGATAAGCACCTGGCTCTTGCCATCAGATCAGCGTGGTGTGCCGGCCGCAGCGCGCCTGCTGCGGCGGCCATTGGAGGGTGAACCAACGGCAAAGGAAGACCTTTCTCTCTGTCTCTCTCTCTCTCACCGTCCACTCTGCCTGTCAAAAAAAAAAAAAAAAAAAAAAAAAAAGAATCCCTAATGCGGCCGAGTAGCCACCTGTAGGGCCATTTCAGGTCCTGGCTGCTCTACTTCTGATCCAGTTCCCTGCTAATGTGCCTGGAAAAGCAGCGGAAGATGGCCCAAGTGCTTGGGTTCCTATACCCATGTGGGAGACCCAGATGAAGCTTCTGGCTTCTAGCTTCAATCTGATCCAGCTCAGGCTGTTGCAGCCATTTGGGGAGTGAACCAATGGATGGAAGATCTCTCTCTGTCTCCGTGTCTCCTCTCTCTCTAACTCTTTCTAATAATAATAATAATAACTGAAAGGAATTCCTAATGGAAAGTACTCAAACTGTGGCACATTTCTGGTCCCAACAAGGCCAACAGGGTTCAGTAATACCTAGTTGTATGGTAACTTGTAATCTTCAGGATGAGCTCTCCCAGCTAGGGCTGGGTAGTAATTGGACGCATGTATCGGATCTACTTGTTATTTTTTTGAAATCAGTTATATCTATATATATTTTTAAAGATTTTACTTATTTATTTTGAAAGGTAGAGTTACATATAGAAAGGAGTGACGGAATGGTCTTCCATCTGCTGGTTTACTCCTTAAATGGTCTCAATGGCCAGAGTTGGGCTGATCCAAAGCCAGTAGCCAGGAGCTTCTTTTGGGTCTCCTACATGTGTGCAGGGGCCCAAAAACTTGGTCCATCTTCTTCTGCTGCTTTCCCAGACCACATCAGAGAGCTGGATTAGAAGAGGAGCAGCCAGAACTTGAACCTGCAGCCATATGGGATGCTGGCACCGCAGGCAGAGGCTTAGCCCAGTATCCCACAGTGCCGGCTCCATACCTATTATTATTATAGATAGTCTGGCACCATGGGAAGAACAAGTAGGATACCAAGGTCCTCATTCTGCTCAGCTCTCCATGCTGCAAGATGAGGGGCTTGGTGATATGATTCTCTCCCAACTTCCTTGTGCAGCTAGGTGGGTAGAGGAACTTTTTGGATTTTCATCATTTTATGGATAGAGAAACTAAGGTCAGGAGAGCTTAAGAGAGTCGCTCAAGGCTTCAAATAGCTGCTATTCAATCATTGAGAATTAGACACCAGGCCTCTAAGAGCAAAGCATTTTCTGCTACATCACATTCAACTTGCCAACTCTGTGGGCAAGGGTACGAATAGAGCTGCACATGACATTCATTTAATTATGTTACAGATCAAGAGAACAGACGTTTAAACAAAATCTTATCTATTCCCACACCATGACAAAGACCTCTCCACAGCAACCTGGACAACCAAGTATGAATTACAAATTCCTGGACTCTGGTGAACCTACTCATCAAATCTCTATTTGATAACTGCTGTTTGGTTTTTTGCTTTTGTTTTACAACAGAGAGACCACAGCAGAATTGGAACCCTGGGGTCCCAACCTTCTCTCACCATGGCCCCAACAGTCAGCCAGGAAGATGCCAGGAAAGTTAAGTCTGATCCCAGCTGTCCCCTCTCCCTGTACTAGAAGGTGCCCAGAGCAGCTTTAGTGTGTACCTCTACCCACAGGCCCAACTTCTGTCCATATTCCTACAAAGAGCCACCTCTGGGACACAGCAGGGAATTCAGTCTTGAGAAGATCCTGGAGGTGGGGTTGGCACCATTTAGGTGGAGCATTCCAGGCCAGAGTTTGGCCGATCCAGAGTTTGGTCTACAGGAGGGCTCGGCCCCCATATGGGCCACCACCTTGACCCTAGGATAAAGCACACTGGCACTGCCTGAAAACCAGAGGGCGGATCAGGGCACAGGTGCTCTGGCTTGTGCTTATGCGTCAGCCTGGTCACACCACTAGACTGAACCTGAGCAAGAGTAATGTGAGAACGTTCTTGTGAGAAAGCGGACCGGCCCAATGGTCACGAAGCCAGACTGCAGCCAGACTCCTGAGTTGCAATCTCAGCTTTGACACTCTGCAGGCAAGTGACTCAGTATCTCAGGGCTTCCGTCTCCTCATCTTCAGAAAGAGTACAACAGTAAGGAGGAGGAGGAGTAGCTGAAACAAGGCATGCAAAAATGCCTGGCAGAGGTTAGACACTGGGAATAGCCCGCTGGGGTTCATCCAGGTCAGTGTGCCTTGCAGAGGTTCTTCTGGACAGTTATATAAGCACATTTATATCCCGGCACTCTTGACGGTCAAGGTGAAAGCCCCCCCCCCCCCGCCCCGTCTCCCCTCAGGGTTGCAGGTGCACACTTCGCCATTCTCGCCGCGGACCTGCAGGGTGCGCGCCACGCGCAGGGCTTTGAAGACGGTGAACTCGCAAAGCGTGGCTGTTGAGTCACGACACACCGGGAACTGAAACCAGGAGTCCCCGCCCGGCCCGGCTCAGCCCTGTGATGCCGGTGTTTTAAACCGGAGGGCGGTGGCATCGGCTAAGAAAGGCAGGACAGGGCTGACGCAGCGCTGCTGCCTGCCCACGCCCTCGCCCTCGCCCTCGCCCTGGGGCGCAACTGCCAAGGCCAAGTCTGCTGGGCAGGTCCCGACACCTCTGCTCGGCCGGGCATCGCGCAGGCTCGGGGCAGGTCGAGGCAGCTCCCCAGCTCCTCCCAGGAGCGGGGACGCGAGCCGAGCCCAGTCCAGCAACTGCGCGCCCGACAGCGAGGATGCTAGGGAAGAGGCAAGCCAGGGCAGCCCCCCTAGCCCTCCAGCGCCCGTTGCTCATCGCAGCCCCGCCGCCCTCGCTGCGGAGCCCTGGCAAACTTTGCAGGTCCTCGCGCGCGGGCCACTGTCACCAGCCCCTTCTGCACCCTGGACGGGACAGTCGTGACCGGGCGAGTCAGACGCTCTCGAAAACAGCCACAAAGGGCTATATTTAGTTCTGCGCACCCCGCCTAAATTCCTTTTTTCACTCTCCGCTTCCAAACGACTGGGTTGGGGTGGGGGAGTGGGAGGAAGGGGGCGGGGAGCCGCGGAGAAGGAACAGCTGGGCCTCCACCTCGCCGCTCAATCTCTATAAATACCCAATCGCCGGCGGAGGCTACTTTTCAGCCAATGAGGCAGCCGCACCGGAGAGACCCTTGGCGGCAGCCAATGGGAGGCCCTTCGGGGGTGTGCGACTCACGTCCTGGGACCAATGAGTGCGGAGTCTGGGAGAAGTAATTTGAGCTGGCGTGTGGGTGTGAGCTGCACCAAGCTTCCTACTTCCAAGCCCCAAAAAACCTGCTCTGCCGACTGAGCATGCCCTAACTGCGGGCCGCCGGCACTGTCAGATCCGGGCTCCGGGTTTTGGCCGCAGCACAGTGGGGGAGGAGGTGGGCGGGACCCTCTGGGACTCTGCTGGGATGGAGCCGCGGGTTCCCCAGAAGCTGTTTGTTCTCGGATGGGGACAGTGACCCAAGGCACTAGAGTTACACCCCGTTCGCTCTGTCCCGGGAACTGGCGGAGCAGCGTTTCCGGGGACAACGGCTTACCAAGGGCTTTGCCAGGGCTTCGGGGGCTGCTCTGCCCAGCCCGCACCTGCAGCGGTCCGGTCCGCGGTCCGCGCTTCTGGCGGCCTGCACCGGCCTTTGGTCATGGGATTCCGCAAGCGCGCTCTCTTGGCTCGCCGGGCCTTAGCGCTCGCGTTCGAGCACGCCAAGCCCCTCTGCCGCCCCATTCCCCCGCAGTGTGCCTGCTGCAGTCCCACAAGCTCGCGTCGCCCCGCCTCCACTCCCGGCGACTCCGCTCGCAAGCCCCGCCCCCAGCCCCGCCCTCTCGGCTCGGCCCCGCAGAAAACCCGGAGCGGCCGCTCGGGCGGGGCGCGGCCTGCGGCGCACTGGGCATGCTCGCGCGGGCGGGGAGGGCCGGGCTGCGCGCGGCGAGTAGGAAGCCCTCGCCCCGCGGAGGCTGCAGGCGAGAGCGCGATGGGCCGCGGTGGTGGGCGCACGTTCCGCGGGGACTCATGCCACGAGTGTCCCGGTCCGGCGCGCAATTAGCAGCCGCCTCCGCAGCCCGCCACCACCGCTGCCCAGCGCTTGCCGGCTGCCGCGACGAGGGGCTGCAGCCGTCGCCGTGCCTTAGGCTGCCGGCATTGTCCTCTGGTCCGCCGCCGACCGCTGCGGGGCCCCGGACCCGCGCCCCAGGGACGCGCCGCCGCCGCCGCCGCCGCCGGCCGGCCGGGCGCGCGGCCCCCGCTCGGAGATCCGCGCGCCCCGCGCCGCTCGGCCGCGGTCTCCCGGGTGTCTCCTGCGGCGCTGAGGCGGCGGAGCGGTCCGGCCGCCCAGCCCAGCCCTCCGCGGCGCGCAGCCCCGACGGGGCCGCGGCGGGCGCCTGGCGAGTGCTGACGGAGCCATGAGAGAGTACAAAGTGGTGGTGCTGGGCTCGGGAGGCGTGGGCAAGTCCGCGCTCACCGTGCAGTTCGTGACGGGCTCCTTCATCGAGAAGTACGACCCCACCATCGAGGACTTCTACCGCAAGGAGATCGAGGTGGACTCGTCGCCGTCGGTGCTGGAGATCCTGGACACGGCGGGCACCGAGCAGTTCGCGTCCATGCGGGACCTGTACATCAAGAACGGCCAGGGCTTCATCCTCGTCTACAGCCTCGTCAACCAGCAGAGCTTCCAGGACATCAAGCCCATGCGGGACCAGATCATCCGCGTGAAGCGGTACGAGCGCGTGCCCATGATCCTGGTGGGCAACAAGGTGGACCTGGAAGGCGAGCGCGAGGTCTCGTACGGCGAGGGCAAGGCCCTGGCCGAGGAGTGGAGCTGCCCCTTCATGGAGACGTCGGCCAAAAACAAAGCCTCGGTGGACGAGCTGTTCGCCGAGATCGTGCGGCAGATGAACTACGCGGCGCAGCCCAACGGCGACGAGGGCTGCTGCTCGGCCTGCGTGATCCTCTGAGGCGCCGCGGCCGCCACGCGCCCCCCGGGCCGCGCTCCGCGCACAAAAGCCAAACGCACCGACTCTCCCCGTGGGATTTCTCGTCCGGCTTTGAGATGGGAGACGACTTTGCAGTGGCCAGGGCGTCCCCAGGAGCCTCCCCCCCTCCCCCCCACGCTGGCCTCCACGCCCCGTGTCCGAGGGAGCGCCCCGTCCTGCCCAGCCGACACCGTGGTGGAAATTGGGGCTCTTTGCAGCATGTACGTTCCTCATTGATTTTGGTTGACGCCCGTTCCCTCCCCCCTCCCCCCTCCCCCGAAGGCGCAGTTATTGGCAGTCTGACACCCACCCGGCAAGCAAAAGTTTCAGCCTGGAAAAAGATGGGGGAAGGGGGGAAGGGAAGGAAGTGCCGGGGAAGGAGGAGGAGGGGGTGTCCGTTTTTGTGTGTGTGTGTGTGTTGGGGGGGTAACAACAACTGTTTTCTAGTTCCAAGTTTTAAATACGTGGAAGGAAGTCCGGGAGAACCATATGAAGGAGCAAGGAGGAGGAAGAAACTTTTGTGTGTGTTTGTGTGTGTGTGTTTTTCCCTTGTTTTCCAGGAGTAGCTGGAATTTAAGATCGGGTTCCTTTTCTGCCAGCTTGGAAGGGCGACCCTGTGACTGATTGCGATTCTGAGGATGTCTATGCAAAGTTGGATTCTTGTTACAGTGTATCCAATCTGAAGTATTGCACATCTGAACTGGGACTGTTAACACTGATGCCAATACAGTGTGGGGTGCCAGAAAGTGTCTGCTGATATTTGTGGAAAAAAAAAATCTATTTTGTTTACCTACTGTATCAAAGGGGAGCCTGGGGGAGAATGGTAGTATTTTTTTTTATCAGCTGTGAAAAAAAATGTTACAGATCTGCACATTTTCTTGTGTACTATTTGTGTGTGTGTGTGTGCGCGCGTGTGTGTTTTATAAATTTAGCTTTTAGGTTTTTCTTTCTTTTTTTTTTTTTTTTTTTTTTTGGTTGGCAGTAACAGATTTTAATGACTTGCTTTTACAAATACAGTACCAGGACTTTGTCATTGTGATTCAGGGCCCCCAGCACCCCTGTGTCTGCAGAGTGCCTTCAAAACTCAGCTGTTCCAGCCGGTGCCAACCTGTGAACTTCCCATCATACCCCAGAATCTGCTATCCCCCAACCACTTCTCAGTTTCCTTTCAGTAATCTTCCTGAAGGAGCCAGGACAATAGGACCTGTTGTTCAGTGAATTTCTTTATTATTTTCAGCCTTTAAAATGTAATTGCCATGTTTTGCAATGGGTTTCTTTTTTTTGTTTGTTTGTTTTCTTGGCTTCATTTTGTTCCAGTGTTCAGGTATTTAGCTCCTTTTTTATATTATTTTTACTTTTTTTAATTATCTGTTATAGGGTGTACCTCCAGAAGCAAAGAGCAAAATTTTACTGTTGTGATGTACCAAGGGAATTCTAATTGTAATTTTTAATTCCATGTGTTTCATCATTGTCTCTTCGTTTTAAGACTTTTAATACAAATGTCATTTTAAAAGAAACAAACTCAGAATTATTGTTTGTGTTTCTGTGTTTCGTATTCAACGATTTAATGCAGTGTCATGGCTGAGTTGGACAGGTATAGGTGCATGATGCTCTCCAGAGTTGTTTGCCAAAATTTGAAGCTTGGTGACAAGCTGGTGATGTTACTTCTCACTTAAATAGGGAGGAGATCTGCCAGGTGTAGGAAGCCCTGGGTCTGGCCAGGTCACCTGACTGCCTGAGGAGCAGTTGTGCTGAACCGGCTCAGATACAGAGCACTTCCCTGTAGGTAGGGAAGGGGAGAAACCAACTGCTGCTGCCTTGGCCCTGGGGAAGGAACCATTTATCCATCTGGGGAAGTGGGATGGCACTTTTTAATTTTTCTTTCTTTTTTAACCACACATTAAGTGCAAAGCATGTTTGGGAAAGATGGTTTCCAATTCTGAAGTCACATCTTGTGCCTTTTTTTTTTCTTTTTTTTTGCATTGTATTTTTACGGCTTAGACATCTCAACCACTTTCAAGTTTTGGCTTAGAAATAGATTATTAGGTTTAAAAGAAAAAGAAGAAAACAGGCCAAGACAGTTACTTTGCTTTCTTTACACTGTGCAGTTCCTGGACCATATTTGAACTCTTTGCTTCTAACAGTAGGAGGCAGTGTGAGCTTTTATTTCTTATTTTTGTTAATGAGTTCTTTAGTCACTAATATAGCCTGTAGAATAAAAAAAAGTCTGTGGTTGTATATAAATCGTACCTGATATACGTTAGGTCTGTGAAGTGTAGCTGAAATCTAAAGAGTCTTTTTGGAAAAAAAGGGATATATTTCCTTGACAAAACCAAAAGGAATTACAGGACACATGTTTCTTTACAGGGGTAGTAAAATCTCGCCTGAATTTTCTTTTTCTTTTTTCTTCTTTTTGCCCAGTGGGCATCTCAGTATTTCCCTAGGGTAGAAGAACAGAGAATTTTGCCTGTGTTGATCCTATTACCTATTTTTTTTTAAAACCTCTGATCTCACCTTTACTATCAATCATAATTAGAAGGCAATATTACAAGTATTCTAAATGTAGAAATTGAGAAACTGCTCAAACCTCGGCCTTGACAAAGATTCATTTTTGGATTTGAGTAAATTTAGTGGCTTAAGGGGGGACTACAGTGTTGAAAAATTGTGACAATGTGTCAAGTACTGCCTGAAGGATATTTTTTTAAAAGACATTTGGTGATTGTGTTTATTTTTTTATTTTTTGGAAGCTTTTGACATAAGATGCTGCCAAGTATCTAACTAATTTCAGAAATGTATATACTGACAGGAATTATTTGGAAGTGGAAAATTGGAAAGGGAAATGAAATAGGTTGTGGGTGCATTAATCACCTTCGCACAGGATTTAGTCACTTGCATGACTAAATTCTTTAGAGGTCTAAGATGGCAGAACTGAAGATTTTAATATGCTTTTACTGAATACTGTAAAATAGAATGCCTTTTGGATTCTCAGTGAAAGCAATTTTTCTGCACCTAGAGCAGAAAAAATAGTAGCTCTGAGGTTTTTGACATTCCCCACTGTTTTCTTGGCAAAATTGAAAGAAACTAGATTTTTTTCTTGAGAAAAAAGCAGCTCTTGAAGACTATGCCAGTTTATTTGGCTAGTGAGAACTCCTGGTATTATGGTGTGAAGAGATAAAAGCATTTGTTTGCAAGGAAGCCTTAGGCTGACTTAAGAGTGTTGGAGGAAGTGAGTCAGGGAGGGAGGGGTTTGCTGCAAGGCAATCACCTGTCAAAACAGAAATTGGGTGGGAAAGGAGTCTATCTGGGGGAGCAAACGCTGACTTTTACACTTGACCCCTGCTGTTTTTTAAAACAGCTTTTCCTTTTGGTCCCTGACAGTCGTCTTGGTTTTACCTCATTTCAAAAGTTTCTTTTTGTCCTTTACTAAAAGCCTGGGGAAAGTTAAAGGTGTCATCCCAAGTATAATGTTTCCCTCTTTGGGATTGCTTAGATGAAATAATTTCCACATTGCTGACTGTTGCAGTAAATTTCATTGAATCACATTGTGGGGCCAGATCTAGTCGAGGTTAAAATTCCTTAAATGTATGGAACTTCATTCTTCCTGATGTGTTAATTTTTCTTGCAAGTGGGAATCCTAAAATGCCTCACTTATTTGAACTGTTCAGATATATTTTTTTTTTTCTGGGTACCCTCTTGTGCTCTATTCCAGTGTTCCTCACAGGAGGGATGTTGAAAATGGAAAAAAGTTCTATACGGCAACTGATCCTGAGAAGTAGATGCAAAATGCCTGCACCTTAACTGTCATAAAAGCATTCTTTCTTTTTTTCACAACAGCTGGGATAAGTTTCTATGTTATAAATATGAAGAGAACCAAGATTTCTGTTGAAAGTCACTGCTGTTAAAATGGTATCAAACATTTGTCACAGTGTCTGCTTAACTGACAAAAGTTTGCTAATATAAGTTTTGTCTGAAACTAGCAAAGTTTTCAATATTATGGAATATGGTATTTTTGATTTTAGTGTTTTGTGTTGGCTAAAAGCCATGATTGAATGCATTTAACAGAACACGGTCTTGGTTCTAGATGAGATACTTTAATTAAAGAGTTTGATGGTTTGAAGAGACTCTAGGGGTCAGCTAGTCTAGAGATTCTCAAACTTGACTACATAGCAAAATCTACAGGTTAAAACACATTAATTCAGAGCCCTTGCTCCAATTTCTTACATGGTGCTAGAATCTCATGATTTTCCTTCAGTATGTTTTTTTTTTTTTTTTTTTTTTTTTGGTGATGATGGTGTTGCTGTTCCAGGGACCACACTTTGAGAATCAATGATCTAGTCCAAACTGCAAATGAGCACTGTACTGAGAACCAACTTCATTTAGAGACACAGACTTAAGACCCATGCACACACTAAAGAGTCCCATCTACAACAGTCATAGAATAATCTAACATCGCTTGAAATCTACAACTGAAGATGTTAACACAATTTATACTTCAAGATATGAAACTGTTGCATGTAAAATAAGATAGGTATGTTGTAGGTCAAATTTTTGATTATTTTCAGATTATGTGTACCATTTGGCTGTGGGTTTTGGTGTTAATTCAGAAGTTGGCTGTAAATGAGAAACTGACTGGAATAGGGGCATGGCCTAAAGATCAGAATGAACACCTTCCCCTAACTCCCTAAAATTGTATTTGAAAAGAGTATCTTTGACAAGAGGAACACTGGTAAGAACTTGTATTTGTTTTGTCATAACTACAAGATTAAAAGATAAGGAATTCAGCATTTCATATTTCCAAACAAGGAGTCTTAAAAAACACAAAGGGGTTAGAAAATTAAATCTGTAGGTCATGGTAAGTACGTGTGTATGTCTGTGTTTATAGGTAGATGCTCAGTTTCTCAGACAAACTTCCAGGTGTTAGTTAATTTAGTCTCATGTAGTTCTATTATTGTCCATTCAGAAAAAAACACATACCCCAAAACTGTACCATGCATCTTGTTTTGTTATACATCTTAATTCCTGTGAAAGTTTCCAGAAATCTGTGTTAAAGATCTGGGTTTTAAAGATAGTGTGAGTGACTTCTAAAGAAACTATGAATCGAGATCTAATTATGCATTGTGGAGCTGCTCATTTCAAACTTCTTTATAATTCAGAGTTCAGTCCCAGGTTATAGGCTGAGTAATAGCTATTTAAGTATTAAGACTAATAATGTTTGGATGAGGGACTGGACTCAAATCTTTTTCATATTTAATATTTTCTAGATTTGGGTTCTTTGCTTGTTTTTGCCCCATTAGTAATAGTACATATTTTTGATGCAAACATTTTTAATTTCAACCTATTTGTGCTTTACTATTATTTTCATAGCACAACAGCCTATGGCTTACTGTGGTAGCTTACTTTTTGCTGAATGAGTTGAATATGGAGTGTTAAGTTAGTGTGAGTTTATTGTAATAGAAGCTGAATAACGTTGGCTGAAGAATGTTAGGTTTTGTCTCCTCGACCCATGATAGAGTTGTAAAGATAATCTTTGGAATTAACCATGTCTTCTAACTACATATAAAATCAAACTTTTTTTTTTTTTTTAAGTTTAGCTTTCCTGTCTGGCAAACAAATCTGCCTGTATGTTGTTCTGACACTAAGGTTCACTTTAAGGTTGGCGATTTGAAATCTATGAGCATTCTTGTGGGCTCCATTATCAAACGGCTATTATTGCTTATGATAGGATAATGAAGCTTTGGTTTACTGTATTTTCTTGGCTTTCATTTTCTGATTATTTCTGTTGTCACTATGGATTACTACTACTCAATTTTGTTAAGTTGTTTGAACTTAATGTTATATTTATTTTGTAATAATATATTTAAAAGGGTCTTATATTACAAAATTATTTACTATGTCTAATAAAATCAGAATTAGTTAACAGTTCATTCCAATGGTAGCTAATACTCATTAGAACTGTACTATTTTTCCTTAAGCGAATGGAAGAATAATAGGATGACAATTTCTACAGCCTTAATTTAGTAACATTGTTTGTCTTAAGAAGGAGAAAGAGCTAACTGGTATGTCCAGGAAAAGCAAAATATGGCCTTATGCTTTTTGGAATTGTGAGTGTCCATCTGTTTTGTAAATTGGAGGGGACAGCTTTAGCCTTCTTTCTGGTTCAATTGACCAAACATTTCTTTTTAAAAATGTATTATCTTGTAAAATTATGTTAGGTTACATTTGTTAGAGATTTTCAGAATGTATGTTTGGTTTATTTGCAGCAATTCTGAGACATTGCAAAGGCAGCAAAAATGGTTTTAAAGATAGAAAAGAAATTGTTGATGCATTGCGAATGTAAATGCCCAAAAAAGGCCTGATCATCTTCCCTGACTGTTAAGAATATGGTTACAGTGAAAGTTGGTAACAGAGGTGATTTGACTCATTCATTAACAGTTACTGAGCACATACTACTGACTGGTATAAGGACTACTGCTTAAAAGGGAGGAAGTCAGGTGAAAGAGAAACAAGTTAATGCTGGTTTTCACCACAGGCTGTGAGAATAGTCTGGGAAACCATAAAAGCACATCTGTGAGTGCCATCAGTTATGATTCTGGGGGTCTGTCTAGACTAGATAAATGTGTTGAAAATTGACCTTTTCTTTGAAAGGTATGCATATATTATTAATAAAAATGGATCTCATGAAGTTTAGCTAACAATTGTTGCATGTGAAACTGTGCTTTAAGTCTGTTGGGTGATTTCCAGCTTGCTCTTTGAGATTAGCTAAAATTGAACACTTAACAACACGAGATCAGTTTGCTTTCATATTTTCATGTCAAAGGGAAGAGGGAAAACCAAAGAAAAAAGCCTTAGGAAATAATTCACTATCTTTTTTCTTTTTTTTTTTTTTTTTTAATGATGATACAATGAAGACGATTTAAGTTATGTTTCCAAGAAAGAAGCAGTCTTTTGGGGTTACCTCCTGTAAAGCAGATGCAGGGAAGAGCATTTCTGTTGAAAAAGTTAATCCTATAAAAATGAGTGTGCCAAAGAATTAAGCTGATGTTTTTCAGTCTGCCAAGCTAATAGCTATTTTATACAAAAGCTCTTGTTCTCATGCCTTTAGTGCTTATGGGAAGATGGCAACCAGCTCAGAGAAAAAATGTCGGTAGCAAACTGCAAGAGATAACAATAATAGCAATTATTGTAAAGCCATGTGAATTGAAGGGTGGGGTTGTGTTACTAATGTCTGGCAGTTTTGCACAGTGATTTCTAGTGACCATTTTGTGTAGACTATCTCCTGAATTGATAGCATACTTTTGAAATATGTTACAAAATTACAGGAGTAGCAAAACAGTTCATGGAAAGGTATTTCCTTGTTTATTTTTAAAAAATCTGTTTACTGTATAACCTTTACTAAATGAAAATCTATTACTTACAGTTTTATAGCTTGACTAAAAGTTTTAATATTTTATTCATTAGAAAGTTTATAGAAGACTTTCAAAGTCAGGCTAGTCTTGAACTCAGAATATTTTAAGGTTTTTAAACATTTTACATATCAACATAATATTTTAAACATTCATTGTAGAGATTAACATTATATTGAGTTATAACTCAAGAAAAGAGCCTGCATGAAGAATCTGTACTAACATAATTCTGTAAGAATATATATTTCAAGAGAATATTTTCAAGTTATTTTAGTTTTCAGTTTACATTGTAACTAGATTATGGAATTATAAGCATAGATCTAAGTTTAATGTCAACATCATCATTAGAAAAAGTCTTGAAGTTGGGGTTCTTTACTCCGAATTTTGTGATTGCTTTAAGTCATACTACCTGTAATTTTCCTTTTGCATATCACTTCAATCATCCTTATCTGGTTTTTGCACATTATTTCCCCTGTAGCTAATATAATCCACATTAATTTATAGAAAAATCCAAAAACTGCTTAGATGATGAAGAAAATAAAAAAGTACAGAATAAAAATGTATTTTTCCAGTATATTTGAATCTAGACCAAAACAGATACAACTAAAGAAGTTTGCCCAACAAAGTCTCTCAACAGTTAATTAAATTGTGGGGATATTTATTTTCATAATGCTAAGAACTGCCGAAAAATTTTTCCAGCCAGTCTCTTCTTGCTGAATTCCAAACTGAGAAACATACTCTGTTTTGTAAGAGAATATTGTATCTTGAAAGGTAGGGCCAACAACAATCAAAAGCAAACTAGCATTTGTATTGAGAAGACATGAATGCTAGTAAGGGAAATGAATTAATTTTGCTCATCATTTTCATAGAGTTCAGCAGACAGAATTGTACTCTAGTTGCTAAGGCACAAGGAAGCCATGGAGCTGAAAAGGGGATGCACAGCTGACTGAGGTAGCTTTGTTCTTCCACCCACTCCCCCAGTCCTAAATTCCTCCAAATTGGAGGATTTCTTTGGTCAAAGTTGTGAATCACTGTGACGGGATTTGGTGAGGTTTACGACTTCCAGTGGCCACAGGTGAAGAAGACATAGGGATGGAGTGGTAAAGCCACTGCCATAAATTGGACCCAACTCCGGCTTTCTTAACCTCCGCCCTGTTGATGTGTTGGGCTGGCTAATTCTTTGTTGTAGGTGGGCTGTCTTGTGAGTTTTAGGATGTTCATCAGAATTCCTGGGCTCTAGTCACCAGATGCCTGCACATCACCCTAGTTGAGACAATCAAAAATACCTGCAGGCTGGCGCTGTGGCTCACTAGGCTAATCCTCCGCCTGCAGCGCCGGCACACCGGCTTCTAGTACTGGTCGGGGATTCTGTCCCAGTTGCCCCTCTTCCAGGCCAGCTCTCTGCTGTGGCCAGGGAGTGCAGTGGAGGATGGCCCAAGTGCTTGGGCCCTGCACCCCATGGGAGACCAGGAGAAGCACCTGGCTCCTGGCTTCCCGCAGCAGCCATTGGAGGGTGAACCAACAGCAAAAGGAAGACCTTTCTCTCTCTCTCTCTCTCTCTCTCACTGTCCACTCTGCCTGTCAAAAAAAAAAAAAAAACCTGCAGACATAGCCCCTCTTTGGGAACCACTACTCTGAACTCCATCTGGGGATGGAGGAGTGGGAAATAGTGGATGCAAGGTGAACCAAGAGTAAACCAAGAGCAGGGAAGCCCTTCCTTACTGCAGTTTATTGCAGCTGATGTTTTTCTTTTGAAACGCCAATGCATCTGTGCTTTGGACATTCACAGCTAAGAGGAATACAGAGAATTCAGGGACTGATCTTCATTGGGGATTTGGGTTACCAGGAGGAAAAAGCAAGGTGTTTTCTGGTTGGGGTCATGAACTATGATGGCCAGGAAGTCACTCAGGGAGGCCGGATGACTAAGGAGGAGGACGTGGAAGAGTGGGAAGATCCTTGAAAGGGGAGTTGAGGGTAATTGTGTTGCAGTTTTTTTTGGAGCTCACTTAAGTTTTTGCTGAGAGACAGCTAGGTTTTCATCTTTCCTCATCATCTGCCAGTTCATTTTAGAGTCTCCTTCCGGCTGAATGCAGGTACCTGTTCAACACCTGACCTCACTTCAGAATGGAAAGGACACACTTTATGTAGCCTCTCCTCCTTTATTTTCATTTTTTTATGGTTTGCGCCTTCCCTCTCCCTCCTTCCTGTCTCTTCTTTATTCACGTTTCAGAACAAGTGGCTGAGTGTGTCCAGCTTGGGCTCCTGCTGCTTAACTGCACACACCTACCTGTGCCCAGACCTCTTAGCAAGGCTGTTAAGACGGGGGCAGCAGAGGCAGCAGTGATGCTTTGTAATAAAGTGCCTCTGAAATCTGGCAGCTTCCCCTTCGCACATATGCTGTGGCTGGCAACCCCTGGAATGCAGCATTAAGTATCCTGTCAGCAAGTTCATTAATGTGGAATTAACTCAATAACCATGGATCTTTAATTTACTCTGAACCAGACATGGTTGTTTTTGGTCTTAATTTTAAATAAAACAGATATTTAAAACCTATGCAGTATACCCCTAAAATCTTTAAGCCATCAGACTATTGAGTACCCTACCTGTTGAGAAAATTATGATTCTGTGTTTCAAAGGGGGACGTATTTGCAAATCAAATATTTCTAGTACATAAGGCATGTTACACATTTTGCAAATCAGTGAGAAAAAGCTCAGAAGCTTCCAAGAAGTTCTAACTAGCCAGAAGAGTTTAATCGCCTAGAGTAAACAAAAAATACTGTTTGCTGAAAATGAGTGAGTGATTTGGGTAGCTAAACTTGATTCTCAAGTTTAAAAATTATCTTGTTTTAGAATGGATGGTATTGTTAGAAATATTTTCTGTAGCATCTTTGTGTTAAATTGAAAATGGAATTATCAGATTTAATTGGTAATGTGATCACAATTAAGATAGAGAAAACAGATTTGGTGTATCTAAATTTCTTGTCTTTCTTATACTCTGTTTTCATTTTTATAATCATCTGTGCTGTTTGCAACATTTTTTCTTATCTCTAGATTTTCTTGGCTATGGGGAGTACTATGTTTTCTTTTTAATTAAAAAGTCTATAACAAGGGGAAATATTCAGTTATGAACTACTGTAGCCAGTAGCCAGGAGAATAGATGTATTTGTAAATTAAACAAATAAATTAATTGTGCAGGATGCTTTGTAATGTCATTATTTGCACTTACCTTTTATACCTTAGAAATGATTTCAAGGCAACATTTTCAGTGGGAGTGAAATTTGCTCTTTGAAAAATTACCATTTGACAGTTATTTTTACATGTAGTACTTACATTTTAAATGTACAATCATAATCTCTCCCTAGTTATGTTACATAGCAAAATTACTACCAATTTAAACTTTTTTTTTTCTCAGAATAATACTTTATGAACAGAAAAAAAAGGAAAAACCTATGTATGTGAATAACCCAAAAGTAATAGAGTGGTTTTTAGTTTCTTAATGATGGTAATGATTTGGCAAGATATATACCTTCTTAATTACAAATAATAGATTTGATTTGTACTATCCAATATGGAAGCATCAGAAATGTTTGCCAAGTGGTAGTGACATTTTGTTAACAATGTAGAATACTAAATAGAAAAAACACAGCAGAAATAAACATAAAAAATGGCCTTCTGGACAATTTTTGTGTGGTCATTTTAACATGCAGTTTTTAAAAATTTATACGATGAAAATCTGAAAAATGATCAGATTTGGTAACAGTGTCATCCATTGAGAACTGTCAATTTTCATATTAAAATTATTTTCTAACCACCTAAATTATCTGCTTATTTCCCAAGTCTGCTTCATTTTGACATTGAAAGCATTGCCTTTGTTTTGTTTTGTTTTGTTTTTTGCTAGAGAATTTGAGCAGATTTTATTCTCTGCAGTGAATTCCAAATAGAGTTTTAAAGTATTATTTCAGAGCTCAAGTAGATTTCATGAATCAGATTTTACATTTTTAGTATCAGAAGATAAAGTTCGTATACATACAGATTTCATTAAGCAAACAACATTTTATCAAAATAATCAGATAATGGGTCTGATAGAGAAAATGATAGAGAAAATGCCATTGAACTCTCATTCTCTTTTTAAAGTTTGTGAAATGAATACTTTTTGGGCTACTCTTGATGTGCAATTTAGAGCAAGAATAAAACTTTCATGAAATTTGTTATTATAGAAAATTATTTTTCAGGGTACTTTTCTCTGTGTATTATTCTTTAAGCTATAATTCACCTGAATAGAGTTAAAGTTTTTGTCCAAAATACATAGCAAATTCTGGTTCCCTTAGCAACCATAATTTACTGTTTTATGTAACTTCCTGCTTCATGCCATGGTGAATATGCGCAATATGACTCTAATTAACTTTTCTCTTTCCTTAAATTAAGTGTGTGGTTTCCAGGAATAGAAGGTAGAGTGAGGTGGGGAGCAATGAGCTGTTTATAGACTGCATATTAAGAATCAATGGTATTGCTAAGTGATAGAAGTATTTGCTTAACACTTTAAGCTATATTGTTTTACTATATTTTGAGCCAGGAAAAAACATTTTAAAATACATTTAAATTTATGATGTATAGTATACACCATGAGGGTTTAAAAAAAAAAAACTCATTAGAAGCATAGATGCTTAATGGCTTTTTTTTAGGGGTGGCAATTGGCATTGTATTTATTTTTATCTTTATTTTTTAAATTTTATTTAAGTTATTCAGTTGCTTAATGACTTTTATTATTCATTTCTTCACTACAAGGGCAGTCTGTAAGGCCAAGGACTGTATCTCACTCTTTTGTACCCCGTATCTGAATAGACCCTGGTGGGAGTTAATACTCAGTATTTGTTGAATGAATGAATGAACAGTTAACCGCAAAGGGAAAGTAAGTAGTTTTTACTGCAACACTAGAAATAGGTTACGGTAACCAGAAAAATTGGAATACTGGGAAGCTTTGCATCAACTTCAGGCAAGTATTGTTGGAGAACGAAAAATTATGGGCTGTTCCCTTATTCATCAATTCTGAGAACTTATACTTGGATTGGCAATACCATTACAGTGTTAATGGAACTTAAATATCAAAAGCAAAGTTGAAATTGTTTCAGAGGGGTGGGCATTGAGCCATAGCAGGTTAAGCTACCTCTAGGGTGCCCACATCCCATGTGCGAGTGCCAGCTGGACTCCTGACTCCTCTCCCAATTCAATTTCCTGCTTACATGCCTGAGAAACACTGTATACATTTATACAGCCTGAGAAGACTGTAGGTGATGGCCCAAGTACTTTGGTTCCTGCCCACTGGCTTTTGCCTGGTCCAGTGCCAACTTTTGCAAGCATTTGGGGAGTAAACTAGTGGATAGAAGATCTCCCTGTGTATCTGTCTCTTGCTCTGTCACTCTTTAAATAAACAAATAAATAAAATCTTAAAAACAAAAAAGAAATAATTCCAGGACTTTGGAGAAAATAAACCTGTGCCCTCCTGTGTACTGGTTTTCAAAATGCGAGTATGCCTTGTTTTATGCAATGGGTATGATCTTAACGAGTTGTATATAAAAATAAAATCATGGGACTGGTTTTGTGGTGCAGTGGATTATATCGCTGCTTGTAACACTGGCGTCCTACATAAGAGTGCTTGCCCAAGGCCTGACTGTTCACTTCTAAGCCAGCTGCTTGCTAATGTACCTGGGAAAGCAGTGGAACATGGCCAAGTCCTTGGGCCCCTGCCATCCTTGTGAAAGACCTGGCCCAGCCCAGGCCATTGCAACCATCTGGGGAGTGAACCAGGCCATGGAAGATCTTTTTTTTTTTTTTTTTTGTCTCTCCATCTCTTTCTCTCTCTCTCTCTCTGTTAGTCTGCCTTTCAAACAAATCAATAAATCTAAAAAATAAAATCATGTTTATGATACAATTAATAAATTTGCTATTTAATAGACCCTCCTTTGGATAATATGCAATACATACATTATTTTGTATTGCAAATATCCACTAGCTCACATTTTGAATTTGTATTATGACACACTGGAATCTTCTCTGTGCCCAGTGGGCCATGCTCCGGGGCAGTGGTTCTGAAAATAGAGTCCCAGGACTAGCAACTTAAGCAATACCTTGTTAAATATGCAGAACCTCAGGTCCAACATCAGACCCAATCAATCAGAAGCACTGAGGATGGAGCCCAAAGATCTGTACTCTCCAAATGATGGTTTTCATGGTTAAGTTTGAGAGCCACTGCTCTCGGAGATGCAGAAGGAAAATTATTTTGAATGGTGGCTATTTTGTAGAAAAGGTAAAGATGTATGCACAAATATCAATCATAATTGGATTACAATAATAAGAGTGATTTTTGCCATAAAATAGTCATAGATAAAATGTAGTTGGAATTTCCAATGACAAGATGTTACTATTCTGTGCAGGTCATATCCCAATTACTTATTCATTCATTCAGACATTTTAGGTACTAGGGCTAAAAAAACCACAATCCTTAACAAGCTCATAAACAGGTGGTTCTGCTTGATAATTACTTTATAGCTAGATAATCACCTAATTCAGCAGGCTCCAAACTTGAGAGTGCATCAGTTTCACTTGGTGGCTTACTGAAACACCGTATTGTAGGGGTGGGCTTTTGGCACTGTTTAAGAAATGTCAGCATCTCGTACCAGAGAGCCTGGGTACAAGCCTGGCTTTGCAGTCAATCCAGCTCCTGCTAATACACACCCTGGGTGGTACTTGGGTCGCTGCCACCCCCGTGGGATACCCAGATTGAGTTCTGGGCTCCTTGCTTTGACCTGGCCCAGACTTGGCTATTGTGGGCATTTGGAGAGTGAACATGCAGACAGTAGATCTCTATCAGTTTGTCTGTTTGTTTCTCTGCCTTTTAAAATAAAGTAATAAAACAGAATAATAAAGTAAAAAAAAAAAAACCATGTTTTACTGTGTCTCACTCCCAGAATCTCTGATTCAGTAAATATATATAGGGTCCAGGACATAGCATTTCCAACAAATTCCGTGAACTTATCCTCATTTGCAGTCTGCATTTGTGACACGCTGATGAAGAGAATGCTTGCTTGATCTCACAGTGATTCCTCCTCCAGGAGCAGAGCGCTGATAGCTTGGTGACATTTCATCTGCTCTTGTTTTTGTCTTATTTTATTTTTTTTATTGCAAAGTCAGCCATGTTTCCGACATCTATAATTCAGTCATGAACCGATGCAGAGGTCCGATCTGTATGTAAGAGTAACACTTGAATCCCAAAGTCATTTCTAAATGCAGTCATAAAAGTTCCTAATATTACTTTGTGGAGGTGGTTCGGAGGACAGTCATCTTTATTACACAGCATTTCTCTGTAGTACCTCTCTATTAGATGACCAAAGAACCAACAAAAACTCACCATGTTTGTTGAGAGTAGGGAATTAAATATACACTGGGAGATAATTAATGGAGCTAATTCTGTGAATGTGGTAATATGCATACGCTGTGACTGTTGATAATTCACTTCCATTACAGAAGTGTGTGTGCCTTATCCATAAATGCACAATTAGGTTCTCTAATTCTGCAAATTACAGAAAATATATTAATCTCTTTTTGAATGATGATAAAGACAGACTTCCCCCCAATTCAATTAATCTATTTTACATTCTTGAATGATTACATGAAAAACTCAGACCCCCTCAGTATAAATCAAGTAATTGCATTGTAAATGATGATATGGAAAAATTGGACAGGGATAAAAAATAATGTATTCTGAGTTGTGTTATGACTTCCTTTCACAATTTAAAAATGTATTTTTAATTGCCTTCAGTTAACATCAAGCCTTATAAGAAAACTGTTTTGATTACCTGATGGATAGCACTGGGAAGGCCTAGAAAGAGGCCAGGGACATGCAGCCAGTTAGTATCTTAGCCTCAGTGCATGGATCCTTTTTGACGTTGAAGAGCTGGTTTGCTTAATTCCCTAGTGTTTTTTTTTTTGGGGGGGGGGGTATCAAGGGAGAGCACGTTTTAGACATTTATTATACACACACACACACACACACACATGCTTATTTCCTACCACTGAATTATCTCATGAAAGCTCAAAGAAATATCTCTGTCTCCAGGTCTCCCTTTTCTACCCTGTACTTAAATTCTCCTTTCTCCCATTTTGTCAAATAGAGTTTAAAAAATATTCAGACTCCAACAACTCAGTTAAATCTCAGGCACTTTCACTTGTCACAGCCATCATCCAGTCTCCCAAATTAAAGAGCAGCTGTTCAGATTCTCTTGGACAGGACATGATGAGCTTTATTTCCTACTTCCTGTGGAGCTGAGTTTGAACTATTTCTGATTCTCTAGAACTTCAAGTAATCATCCACTCTTTAAAAGAAGACAAAAACCTCAATATTACTTTCTTGAGTAATTTGGATGACCATTTATTGCTTTCATTCCGAGAAGAACAACTGGCGTGTTTTGATACCTAAATATAGCATTCTTAGAATTGTGTGAAACAGTTTATTTCATGTACCTATATTGTATTGCTAGAAATAGCACAAAGCTTCTGCCCCCTGTGAAATGAAGCCAAGTAATTGTGTGCTCTATTTTTTTAAAATAGGTTTTTTTTTTATGTCTTCAATAATCCCACTTCAGTAGAAAGCTGTTTTCTAATGCAATTTAGCTTGGTTTCCTCAAATTGCCTTCTTGGGATCTAAAAAGAAAAAGAAAAGTGATGATTGAATGAGAGGGAGAAGGTAGTTTAAATTGAAGATGAATTGAAACTTTAACAGATTTTTCCTCTCTATCTACTTCTATGAGTGGAGGTTCAGGAGAAATTGGAAGTTTGAAGGGCCTTTCCACCTGGATTTCCTAGCTTTTAAGTATATGGAATAACTTCATCACAAGAAATGAACTTAATTTTGTTATTATGATATAAGAACCAGATTTTTTCTAATATTTGTGTGTCAGATTGTTTACCATTGCATCTCAGACTTCAGTATGTGTGTAATTCACCCAAGGATCCCACTAAAATGCATGCTCTGATCCAGCAGGTTTGAGATACTGTGATCGTAATAAACTCTATTATGATTGTGATGGGCCTCAGACTGCATATCCAGGAGATGTGCAATACCGTTTTTAAGTGAGTTTTTAACTACATGTTTTTTCTCTTTATTTTTTATTTATATGACAGTTACTTTCAAAATTAAACTTTTTTTTGGAATGCAAAGGTTTCACTGTAGAAAAAAGTTGACTATGAGAGAAATAGCTTAAAATGATTTAAGGCAGAGAATTTGGGCTTGTGTTTTTTTTCCAACAATTGAAGAAAATACTAAAGATGAAAACTTGGCAACTCTTTTAAATTAAGAAGTTTGAAAATGTGTCTAATTCCTAATGATTTATTTTGACTACCCTGAATTCTTCAGTTCTCGTTTCACAGTGAATGTCAGTGCTTAGAAATGTGTCATTCAAAAGTGGGTTCGGGGCTGATGCCTTGGCTCACTTGGTTAATCTTCTGCCTGCGGTGCCGGATTCCCATATGGGCGCTGGTTCTAGTTCTGGTTGCTCCTCTTCCAGTCCAGCTCTCTGCTGTGGCCCCGGAGTGCAGTGGAAGATGGCCCAAGTGTTTGGGTACCTGCACCCACGTGGGGTACCAGGAAGAATCACTTGGCTCCTGGTTTCGGATTGGCACAGCGCCGGCCGTAGCAGCCATTTTGGGAGTGAACCAACGGGAAGGAAGACCTTTCTCTCTCTCTCTCTCTCTCTCTCTCTCACTGTCTATAGCTCTGTCAAATAAATTAAAAAAAAAAAAAATGGGTTCCATTCTCTGGGTATCAGTGCGTGATTTTTCAGACTAAATTTAGTTTTAGAATGTTATGAGTTTAGATTCAACTAAATATGCCATGGTTCAATGCCAGCTGAATTGTTCACATGTTTATCTTTCTATTAACATAATGTATTTAAGGAAATATTATTGGGAGCCCAAGAAATTTAGAATGTTAGTGAAAGGATGGTATATTCTACATTCAGGTTATAATTAAATTTTATACCAAAATCCTTACAGATGAAATTAAATTATTTAAATTATATTGGTTATATCCATATGGTGATTTATCTAAAGCTATTAAATATCAATGAAATTATACTTTTTTTTTTTGGTAAAAATTTATTTATGTTATTTGAAAGTCAGAGCTTCTTCTGGATCTCCCACGCAGGTACAGGGGCCCAAGGACTTGAGCCATCTTCTACTGCTTTCCCAGGCCATATCAGAGAGCTGGATCAGAAGTAGAGCAGCCAGGATTCAAACCGGTGCTCATAGGGGATGCCAGCACTGTGGGTGGTAGCTTTATCCACTATGCCACAGTGCCTGCCCCTGTACTGCTTTTTAAAAACTGAACATTGTGTTTTTATCATTACTAATATACAACAATTTAAGTTAGTAGAGCTATCATGGCTTCCATTAACAACTTAGATACAGTGTGATGATTCATGTATACAACATGTAAAGATCAAAACAGGGTAATTAGCATTCAAACATTAGGGAAGTTATATTTCAAATGAATTATTTCCCATAATAGCTTAATTCTGTATGCCAGAACAACACACTATTAATTAGACTCCCACAGAAAACTATTTGATAGAATGTCAAATCCATGAATTCTTTAGTGTGTATCAGGTTTTTTTTTTATTCAATTTCAGATAAATTTATAAAAATTTTGGTTGCCCCGTATATAGAATTTAGTTACTTGAATGTTATGATTGATTTAAATCCCCCTTAATAGTGTATATTTGCATTGGGGCCGGCACCGTGGCACAGTGTGTTAACGCCCCGGCCTGAAGCGCCAGCATTCCATATGGGTGCCGGTTTTAGTCCTGGCTGCTCCTCTTCCAACCAGCTCTCTGCTATGGCCTGGAAAAACAGTAGAGGATGGCCCAAGTCCTTGGGCCCCGGCACCTGCACTGGAGACCTGGAAGAAGCTCCTGTCTCCTGGCTTTGGATCGGTGCAGCTCCTGCCGTTGCGGCCAGTTGGGGAGTGAACCATCGGATGGAAGACCCCTCCCCTCTCTTTCTGCTTCTCCTCTCTCCGTGTAATTCTGACTTGCAAATAAATAAATAAACCTTTAAAAAAAGAAAATAGAATTTAAAAATCGTGTATATTTGCATTTTTTCCTCAAAATAAGTGATGTGAATTCTGTGTTCCTTCCTGTCATATATAATTCTAATTTTTTACTAGGGGAAAGGTTGTTCCATGTGTTATTTAATTCTGCACAACCCCTTCTAAGTGTCTTCTTTTGCATTTCAGTTGCATTTCTGACACACACCTTTATCGACTGCAAAGGTTTACTATATGCTGATGCTGCAAGCAGCAGCTTCGTCCACTGCACCACAATGCTGGCCCCACATAGATTCGCTTGAAGTTTAATTTCTGAAGTGAAACTATCATTTAAAACTAATCTTTTCATTGTGGTTTTGTTTCTAGTTTTCTTTCCAATACTTCCTAAGGTTAAAGTGCTTTGTCTTGTTCATCTGTAAAACCAGACGCGAGTATAGAGCAACAGGGAGAAAAAGGAATGCTGATTATGCTTGGTGAAGCTACTTAGCATTGTTCTGTTGATTCTTACAATCTATTCATATTCGTTTAAAATCCAAGCCAAAGTGTCACACGCGGTCTCCATGAGCATAACGTTTTATAACACCCTGCCGCCACTTTTTATAATCACGGAAAAATGGTAAATAGATTAATTTATAAATTACCCAGAAATATTTGACATAATTAATTCTAGCATAAAATTTGAAGCAGATTGATCACTTGCTCAAAAAGGTGTTTCCTTCATTTTTTTCAGGAAACTTCCACACATTCATGGAACTCTCATACAAATACTTATGATTCCTTGACTATCTCCCCAGAAATTGTATCTGCTTTTCATATATAAAATGAACATCTGTCTTCACATGGCTGGGAAAGAAAGGGGATGCAAAGCTGTCAGCATTGGCCAACAAATTACATCTGCCTGTTCACCATGAGGTAACTCGCTTTGGTATGTTTTTGGTATTTTATTCCCCCATTTATCTGAGTGTCAGTTGGTGTCTTCATCGTTACTGCAAGCAAATAATGTTTGTCACATGTTCACTTTGGCAAGATGCCCTTATTCTGATTGTATGCTCAAAGTTGCTTCACTGTAATAGGGACTTGCATTTATTAGGAGAGATTTTTTTTAGTGATTTATTTTTCACAATATGATTAATGGGGTTACTGTTAGCTTGTAACAATCATTTCAGTGCAATCGAAGTGTTTGTAAACGTTGCAAACACAAACTTTCTAAAAATGAAACCTTGCATGTCTAACCTCGATTAGCAAATGTGCTTCCTTAGATAGTGTCAAAAGATAAAATCTTGTGAAATATTTTAGGCAGATGTTTGTAAATATGACTGAGACTGTTATTTTTACTTTTTAAGATTTATGCATTTATTTGAAAAGCAGAATGACAGGGAGTGGAGACAGAGAGAGAGGGAGAGAGAAACTTTCCATCCCTTGGTTCACTCTCCAATTATCCACAACAACTGCAGCTGGGCCAGGCTGAAGCCAGGAGCCAGGAAGTCCACCCTGGTCTCCCATGTGGGTGGCAGGGGCTGAGGTACTTGGGGGCTGTCATCTGCTGCCTCCCAAGGAGGGAGCTGAGTCAGAAGAATGGAGTGGCCAGGATTCCAATTAGGCACTCCGATATGGGCTGCAGATGCCCCAGGTGGTTACTTAGCCTGCTGCCCCACAATGCCCACCCCTGAGACTTCTATTTTGTTGAAGAACTTTTCATTTATTCTTTTGTTGACTTGAACTGTAATGTGCAATGTTTTACTTAAAACATAGAATCAGTCAGTTATACTAACAGACTAACAGGAAGTAGCTCATAAAATATTCATCTTAAGAACTCAGATCACTCAAGCATTTAGATTTTTTTAAAGACTTATTTATTTTATTTGAAAGACAGAGTTACAGAAAGAGAGGGAGAGACAGAGAGGTCTTCCATCCATTGGTTCACTCCCCAGATGGCCACAACAGCCAGAACTGGGTTGGTCCAAAGCCAGGAGCCAAGAGCTTCTTCTGAGTCTCTGATGTGAATGCAGGGGCCCAAGTACTTGGGCCATTGTCTACTGCTTTCCTAGGCACATTAGAAGGGAGCTGGGTAGGAAGTGGAGCAGCCAGAGACTGAACCTGCACCCATATGGGATGCCAGCACTGCAGAAGGTGGCTTAACCCACTACGCCACTGCATTGGTCCTGCATTTCAAACTTTTAAATAATTGGTGTAAAAGTCAGATAAATTTAAACATTATTGTGCAAATAATAGATCTAATATGGAAGAAGACCATGCAATAAATTTTGCAGGCTCCAAATCTAGGAAATACAACTTAATTACTTTTTTGCATGACAAATTTTTTTTCCCGCTGGTGTGTTTATTTATTTATTTTTTTTTAATTTGAAATATAGAGAGACAAGAGGAAGAAAGAGAGAAAGATATCTTCTATCCATTGGTTCACTTTCCAAATGCCCACAACAGTTGAGGCCAGGCCACACCAGGAAGAAGCCAGGAGTCTGTAACTCAGTCTGGGTCTTTCACCTGGGTGACAGGGATTGCAAGTACTTGAGCCATCACCTGCTACCACGCAGAATGCACATTAGCAGCAAGCTAGAATCAGTACTGGAGCCAGGACGCAAACCCGATCTTCAGTATAGAATGTGGCATCCTAAGAGGTGTTTCTACTGCTCTGCCAAACTCCTGCCCCGGAAAATTATTTTTAATAACTCTAAAATACATCTGGAAAACATTATATATTTAATAGGAATAATGTGCTCTAGTTTTTGAAATGGACTATACACAGGAAAATCTTATCAGAAAACACTTAAAATATGATTCTCCATGGAGGGGTTGCAAAATATCAATGTTAATTTTTTTGAGGAATGATTATTTTCTTTACAAAGCAGAGGATAGTCAAGGCTAGCCACTTCATGATGGCATTCTTGTTCTCAATCATTTGCACTTGGATAGACTCCTTTGACAGGAAAAGACAAGAATGGAGTTAGAACATTCTAGGGATTGTGATTTTTGGCAAATGCCTGCAGTGAAAGCATCAACACTTGTGAGGATTTCTTCAGGAAAATATCATGTATATATATATATATATATATATATATATATATATATGATACAAGACACATGGCTGCAGTGTAAGCTGCTTTTTAACTCAAAATGTCCTAGTGCACTGAAAGCCATGGGAAGTGGGATAAGTTTTATGTGGAGAAAATAAATGCTTACTTTTCCCTTTTGATCTATTTTAGTTATTAAAATGAGACATGAACCACCCTCATTTGACTTCAGATGAAAAAAAAGTCTTTTTCTCCTGAAAAGCCATAAATATGTGTGTGTGTGTATAAAATAAACACACAAAATATGTCTTAGATGAAAATTAGCAAAATTCCAGAAGGATGAACGTGGTTTTCAAATGTGCTTTAGGCATACTGTTAAAACAGAAAATGGAAGGTAATTTTTAGTTTTAAATGTTTCCCTTACAAATATGATTTAGAATTTAATGAGAATTGTATTACAGAGACTGAAAAAAATTATTTGGAACCAAAGACAATGAAATGGACCTTTTAGGTACATGCTTATGTGGACTGATGTGGGAGAGGGTTATGATGGCGTGGTAGATAACCTTACCTGTTGCCTTCTTTTATGAGAGATGTCATGTGATCCAGGTTAATTTCAAGAGCTGAGAAGATTTACTCCTTGAGTTTTTATTAGTTTCTTTTTTTCCTATCATTTCTGAAATAGGTCCGATGCCTGTCCAAGGTTACAGCATTTAACTTGGACTCCATCGGGAGGTCCCAAGTGGATATAGAGCAAATATGGAAAACAGAAACCACCTCTAACAACTGATAGTAGATTTTTCAGAAGAGTAGCACACATTATTTAATTATAGAAGATGATTTATTCATAAGCATTAGGATGTGAAATAAATTCAATTTATGAAGATTGGTTTCTTGCTCCACACTGTTATATGCAATAAGATATAAGGTTAAGTGGCTTATCCTCAGTGACTTGACCTTTCTCTTTATTTTCATTATCTTAACGATTTGATTTCATTAAAGAAACATTAAACAAGGCATTTTATGGTGAATAACTCAGGCCTGGCACTTTCAAATTCATCTCTTTCTCTATTAGTTGCAAACAGATCAAACAATATATCAATAATTCCTACAGTAGTTAAATTTTTCATTTAAAAATTCCTTAAAGCTTTGCTTCTTATCAAAGTTATCGTGTTGTAGAATTTATAGAGTTTTATCCATATATATTTTTTTGTAGTGGCAGAGGGCAAGAGGTTTAGAAAAATCTGATTTATTATCTGTATCTTGTATTAATCACTAAAAGCAAGAAAATGCATAACAGGTGATCTTTGTCCTTTAATGCTGTGGGGTAAAAGATATATTAGTATATTAAGAGAGCAGGAAGTACTACTGTCTGCTTTATTTTAAAATGACTGCTGTCTAATAACTTAGATGACTCTAGCTCCCAAGAATGTATTTAATCCCAGATATTCATTTTTCCCTCCAAATATTTCCATGCTGTTGTGATTGTAATTATTTTAAATACTAAATGAGTAGCCAGGTTGGAATCAAAGACTAAAATGTATAACAGCATTTTATCAATAATTTGTGTTCTAGCATTGATATGAGCAATAGGTTCAAGAATCACCCCATCTGCAAACTGGATGATAATAGTGAGATGAAAATATTGATTTAGGGCTTATAAAATGGCATTAACTTATGAAGTATTTCTGAAACCAACCTTTTAAATTTTAAAATTGAATTAAGACCCTTGGTATATTGCATTTTCATATTTTATAACTTTTTAAGTCACTGTTTTTTAAATTCTCATTTAAAAATCATTTAACTTCATCACTTAGGTTTTTCTTTGGGTATCTTTTTGCTGATGAACTCTTTTTTTTAATGTAATTTTCTTTCTGTGGAATAGAGACATAGTTACAGAAGATTCATGTATCTATAACAGTATTTTTCTTCATTATAGTTAGGTTGTGGTTTGGAATTCTTTTATGTTGAGCTTTGAGATCTTTTTTCACATGAGTTTGCTGTAAATAATTGTGTTTTCCCTACAATTTTAACTCACTGTACTATGACTTAAAATTATGATACAGCTCATATATTTAGGTGTCAATATTTTATCTTAGGTTTTCTAAGAGTAGTTACAGGTAAGTGATGCGGTGCTTTTTCAGGCTGAATTATGTCTCCACCCCCATCTCCAAATTCATGTGTTGCAATCCTAATCCCAGTATCTCAGAATGTGACTGTGTTTGGAGAGAGGGTCTTTACAGATACCATTAAGTTAAAGTGAGGTCGTTAGGGTGAGGCCTGACCCAATTTGTGTGGTATCCTTACAAGGAGGAGAAATGAGGATACAAATCTGTACCGAGGCAAGACCCTGTGAAGGCACAGGCAAAAGGGCGTGATCCACAAGCCAAAGAGAGAGGCCTCAGGGGGAGGAACCCTGCTCAAACCTTGACCTCAGACTTGAGGTTGGGAGAAAATAAATTTCTGCTGTTTAAGCCACCAAGTCTCTGACAATTTTTTATGCAGTTCTAGAAACTAATATAGGTATGTTTAGGACCAGGATAAAAATGAATCATAATTAGAATTGGAATACTTCAAAGTTTAAATACATAATTTCCTTGCTTATTGCCTTTATTACATAATGATCAAAAGTGAGAGCAAAAAAGAAATCTCAGTTTAGATATATGTAATAAGCTTTCAGAAGGAATTCAGTTACTGAAAATTTATCACAAAATCCAGTCAAATTATAGACATGAATTGGAAGACAGAGGCAATAATGATAAAATAATCACTAACACTTTCACAGAGTGCCATGTGCCAGACACTGCTCTGAATATTTGGTGTTTAGCATTCATTTAACCATCACTACTCTATTACATCTATGTGCTATAGTTGCCTCACATAATCTAGATGAAGAAACCGAATCCAAAGAGGATAAATGACAAGCTCCAGGCCATCCAAATAGAAAAGGGTAGACTTGAACCCTAGTTCTAAGGTCTATGCTCTTAACCAGTATGGAATAAATCCATCATGAACAGTCTTAAGTTTCTATTGACCTTCTTCTCTTCTATTACACTTTGGGAGCTACAGTAGTGTTGCGACTGCAGATGGGATGGTACCGTAAAGGAGGGTACCTGATTTGTATGTGTGCACACCTGTCAGGGAAGACTTGGCCACTGCTGTGTCTCCAAGGAATGCTGTGGGCAGAAGGGTGGGGCACTCTGATATGGGTTGTGGATAGCTGAGGAGGTCGAGGGTATATAAGAACAGAGGTTTTATGGGGAATTTCTGTATCTTCTGCTCATATTGCCATGCCTCTAAAACTGCTGTCCAATGTCTGTGTATGAAACACAAAACACTTGACTCATTGTTTTCTCATTGATTCCTTCATTCAGTAATTCCACAGAAATGTATTGACTCTCTACTGTATACCAGGCATCACTTTAAAACATGGGGTTAACAACAGTAAACAAAATTAGTCAAACTGCATTCATGGAGATTAGAGGGAAGACAGACAGTAGATAGATACATTAGGTAGTGAAAATTACTAGTAAGAAAAAATAAACATCTTAAAGGGATACAGAGTGATGTGGGTGGTGAGGGAAATTGTTCCTTATTTTTTAAAGGATTTATTTATTTATTTTGAAAGTCAGAGTTATATAGAGAAGAAGAGACAGTGAGAGAGAGAGATCTTCCATCCTCTGGTTCACTCCCCAGATGTCTGCAATGGCTAGCACTGGGCCAGGCCAAAGCCAGGAGCCAGGAGCTTCATCTTGGATTTCCATGTGCATGGCAGGGGCCCAAACACTTGAACCATCTTCCACTACTTTTCCTAGGCCATCATCAGGGTGCTGGATTGGAAGTGGAGTAACCAGGACTCAAATCAGTGCCCATAGGGGATTCCAGCATCATAGATGGTGGCTTTACCCACTATGTCGTAATACCAGCCCTGGAAATTGCTCATTTAGAATGTTTTAAGGTAGGTCTCTCTGAGGTAACTTTAATAGACATTGGAGAGAAGTACAAGCAGCTGAGCCGTGCAGAAATCTGGGAGCAATTAAAGCAGAAGGATCAGCAACAGCAAAGACACTAAGGCTGGCACATACATGGTACCTTTGAGAAAAGGGACCCCCATGAACCTGGCCCTCAGGTAGTGATGGGAAACCCCTAAGAGAGGAAGTTAAGAATTAAGACAGACAACAGATTACAGAGATGCAGGTTTTGATTCTGATGGATGTGATCAGAGAGTTATGATCTAGGGGGAAAATGTGATCTTACCTAGTTTAGAAAATAGGTGACACGAGTGAAAGGAGGGTGATTGTTGCAAAGCTGTGTCTAGAAATCTTAAGACCCTGACATCTTGGAATAAATTAGTGCATTGTATTGATGGGCAGTGAGCTGAACCCAAGTTACATTTTCAATGTATAATCAGAGATTTAATAAAAAGTACCCATGTATGGATTGAGATCGAGACTCAAGGATTTTATGGAGGGTTGATTCACAGAGGTTGCTTCAGATAGCATTGATTACAGAGATAAGGGAGGATTAAGTTATGGTGCAAGAATTAAGAGTGGTGTTGTTGGCCGGCGCCGTGGCTCAGTAGGCTAATCCTCCACCTTACGGCGCCGGCACACTGGGTTCTAGTCCTGGTCGGGGCGCTGGATTCTGTCCCGGTTGCCCCTCTTCCAGGCCAGCTCTCTGCTGTGGCCTGGGAGTGCAGTGGAGGATGGCCCAGGTGCTTGGGCCCTGCACCCCGTGGGAGACCAGGATAAGTACCTGGCTCCTGCCATCGGATCAGCGCGGTGCGCCGGCCGCAGCGGCCATTGGAGGGTGAACCAACGGCAAAGGAAGACCTTTCTCTCTGTCTCTCTCTCTCACTGTCCACTCTGCCTGTCAAAAAAAAAAAAAAAAAAAAAAAAGAGTGGTGTTGTTTAAGGACATGATGCTTATTGATATTTATGTGGAGATGTTGAGGAGCATGGTTGAGAGCCCTGTTTGAACCATGAATGCATGTGATTGTGTGTGTGTGTGTGTGTGTGTGTGAGAGAGAGAGAGAGAGACAGAGAGAGAGTATATAAGGATGAACAAAGGAGACTAAGGTGCAGACCAGTAGGACTAAACTTTAAAAGCAATTCAATTTGCAAATATAATACCAGAATCATTGAAATGATTAAAACAAAAGACTGGGACAGTCCAGGTTTTGGTGTGTCCATAAATTGGTTTATACCTAAAAAGATGCTCTCAAATTTTCATTGTTTTCTGTTCTAGTCCAGGGCATAATTAAGCTACCATTTGTCTCCACCAATTGAGAAACTGTCAAATTGAGCTATTTTGAGGTTTAACCATGGGTGAGACAAAGGCCAACATCAAGAACTTGTGACTATGTGAATAGGCTGAATTAGTGAATATTTGAATATGCTAAAATACCAAATTGTGAATAAATGAACATTTAAAAGCGAAATATTTGTTGATTTATTGTTATGAGGGACTTCAATTTTTCATAATTCTAAAGCTTTTGTGAATATTTGCATGTCAGTACCACCTGGGGAGCTTTAGAAAACGGCTAATGCCTAACCTCTACCTTAGACCAATTACATTGGAATATCTGAAGTAGCAACACTTTCTACATTTTTTACAAAGCTCCCCAGGAAATTCTACTATATAACCAGAGTTGAAACCACTTATCTCTGGGTATATATCAATTTATAGAGCTATAATTATTTTTATAAATGCAAAATTGTTTTGATCCTTTCTACACAATATTATATAATAAACATTTCCTATTTGCAAAATCTTCATGATTTCAGACTTACATAGCATAATATTGAGAAACTTATCACATCCTTCACATTGTCCAATAGTTAAGCCTTATGCTGCATTTATTATTTTCTTAAGATTTATTTTGTTTATTTGAAAGAATTACAGAGAGAGAGGTAGAGACAAAGAGAAAGAGAGAGAGAGAGAGAGAGAGAGAAAGGTCTTCCATCCTCTGGTTCATTCTCCAAGCGGCCGCAACGGCCAGAGCTGAGCTGATCAGAAGCCAGGAGCCTGGAGCTTCTTCTTGGTCTCCCTCGTGGGTGCAGGGGCCCAAGGACTTGGGCCATCTTCTACTGCTTTCCCTGGCCATGGCAGAGAGCTGGATAGGAAGTGGAGCAGCCAGGACTTGAACCTGCACCCATATGGGATGCTGGCACTGCAGGCCGGGTCTTTAACCCATTACACCATTGCTCTGGCCCTAGATTTAATTTTTGAGGACATATATATTACTGCAATTAACACTTTTCCCTCCTGTCATATTGTACCCTTAAGCAAAATATTAGGACATGTAGTTCATTATATTCATATTTCTTTCCAAACCTTTAAAATGATTAACAATCCTTTGTAGTACATGGGGAATAAGATTCATTACAATCTGACCCATGTTGAGGGTAAGAATTTTTATTCTTTACATTGCTGGAGTAATGGATCGTATTAATAAGAGCACTTTTGCTTGCAAGCAGCAGAAATAAACTTGAAGCCTCTGAAAATAAAAGAGAGAATTATTTTCTTGTGTGACTAACAAGTTCAAAGATTATCTGAATTTTGGCAGTGTTGGATCCAGGGAGTCAAGTAATAGCATAGAACTCAAAATTCTTTTCCTTTGTTCATTAGCACTGCAGTCTTTGTGCTTTGTTTTTTTAAGTGCATTTATTTATTTGAGAAGCAGTGAGACAGAGAGAGAGCTCCCAAATGCTGATTCACTCCCCCAGTAGATTTTAATGGCCTGAGCTAAGGTAGGCAGAAACCTGGAGCTAAGATCTCAATCCAGGTCTCTTTTGTGGGTGACAGGAACCAATGTCTGAAATCAATGCTGCTATCTCCCAGAAAATTGAGGACAGGAGCCGAAGCTGGGAATTGAACCTAGGTATTTTGGTGTGAGTACTGGATGTCTAACCTGGTATATTAACCGCTAGACCAAATGCATGGGCCAGCAAGGCAGTCTTCTTGATGAACTTTATTCGTAGCCAAGGTCTATATCCTGCTAGTTGCCATCCTTTTACAACATTCCAACTTAATATTGGGATTTATTCTGTTTGAGATTTCTTCTGATTGGCTTGGTCTGAGCTACTCTCTTTGACTACTCTTATTGGGATTAGGATTTCTCACATGGTTCTTAGAGAAAAGTTCCCATATCAAAATATTAGGAATTGGGTGTGGTTCTCTATAAAAACACTGGCAAGCAAAACCTGTGTGCAACATAGACTTTTAGCGCTTAGCTAACAGACACCAGTGGTAATGATCTATCACTGTTTTAACACAGTGTTTAGGATACTGACAGAGTGATACACCCTGCATTATTTTGAAAATTATATTAATTGAAAGGAAGACGTCCATGGAATATTTATGAAAAGAAAAATAAGCAAAAATAAGTAATTTTGAGAATGACAAATTTTAAAGTTTTTTTTAAGAATTCTACACAAATATTCTTTTTCTTGATATTTGTAGGTCAGGATTTGGATCCAGTTTGAAATACAAAATGTGGGATGTCCTTTTGTGTAGTTATTCCAAACATATTGTACTTCAGCAAGTCATGTCTCTACTGAATCTTAGGAGTGGGGGAATATTCAACAGCTTCCTAAAGTGTTGCTTTTTAATCTGCTGTTGGTTTATTACAAGGAGAATCTATCACTTTAACCACTTCATCACCAGAAGTGAAGAAGAATTATTAGGCATTTGCTCCAAGCGATGGAACATAATACTCACACCCAACTAGAATGCCAGTGTTCCCAAATAGTAATAATCTGGAAAGAATGGAAGTGGAAAAATATAGCAGTATTAATCACGGAAGATGGAAGTTCTCAATCTCCTTTTGGCTCTTAGAAATTGAGAGTCATGGGGCCGACGTTGTGGCATAGCAGGTAAAGCCACTGCCTATGATGCCAGCATCCCATATGGGCACCGGTTTGAGTCCTGGCTGTTTAACTTCTGATCCAGCTCCTTTCTAATGTGCCTGGGAAAGCACTGGATGATGGCCCTGTTCTTGAGCCCCTGCCCACATGTGGGAGACCCAGAAGAAGCTCCTGGCTCCTGGCTTTGGCCTGTCTGAGCCCTGACCATTGTGTCTATTTGGGGAGTGAACTAGCAGATGTTCATCCCTCTCTCTCTGTGTAACTCTCTCTCTTTCTTTCTTTCTTTCTTTCTTTCTTTCTTTCTTTCTTTCTTTCTTTCTTTCTTTCTTTCTTTCTTTCTTTCTTTCTTTCTTTCTTCTTTCTTTCTTTCTTTCTTTTACAAGCAGAGTAGACAGTGAGTGAGAGAGACAGAGAGTAAGGTCTTCCTTTTTTCCGTTGGTTCACCCCCAAGTGGCCGCTACGGCTGGTGTACTGCGGTGATCTGAAGCCAGGAGCCAGGTGCTTCCTTCTGGTCTCCCATACAGGTGCAGGGCACAAGGACTTGGGCCATCCTCCACTGCCTTCCCAGGCCACAGCAAAGAGCTAGACTGGAAGAGGAGCAACTGGGACAGAATCTGGTGCCCCGACCGGGACTAGAACCCGAGGTGCCAGCGCCGCAGGCAGAGTATCAGCCTAGTGAGCTGCGGCGCTGGCCCCTGTTTCTTTCAAATAAATAAAAACAAATCTTAAAAAAATAAACTGAGAGTCACACAAACTTCTTGTATTTTGCAATTTTTAAAAATTTGTGTTTGCCATACTAGAAAATAGGAAATTAAGACTTTTTTCATTAATTTAAAAATAAAAAATTAACATTAATATCTATAATACATTTTACTGAAGAAGTAATATATTTCATAAAATAAAATAATGGGAAGAATGATATTGTTTTATGGTTTTGGAAATCTCCTTAAAGCCCAGTTTAATAAAAGGCATTTAGAGTCTTATATATATTTCTGATTCATTCTGTTGTAGTAATGATTGAATTGAAGTTTAAGAGGAAAATCTTGTCTCAGCTATACAATAGGAAATAGCCTTTTAATAAGGATCATTGTACATAATCTTTTATTTAAAATATTCATTTATTTAGTTGAAGAACCGAGTGACAAAGAGAGTGAGAGAGGGAGAGAGAGAACGCATCCGCCCACTGGGTCACCCCACAAATGACTCTAATGGCTGGGTCTGGGCCAGGCCAAAACCAGGAGCCTGGAACTTCATCTGGGTTTCCCACATGGATAGCAGGTATAACCACCAATTTCTTCACAAAAAATCTTTTAAGGAGTAAGATATCAGTGAGTTCATAGTGGTGAATAGAACTTTTTCAAAATTCAAACTTTTGCTTTGACGCATTAATTTTTATCATTTGTGATACTTCCAGTTGTTTTTCTTGAAGTGGTGGTAGACTGACTGAATTGCCAGGCTTTAACCAAGATTTTTCTGGTTTTAGCCTTGAAGGTCCTGGGCTCCAGAACCCCTAGACGCAGGCAAATCAGGATAACTGTGGCAGGCTCGCATTTTTTATATTTCTAAATACCCAAATCTGAATCACCATAGTTTATCAATTGTTCTTTCAAGAAAAAATGGTGCTATATTAAAGAAATGATTAGCTTGACATTTAATCCAATCTCACAAGTATTGTTCTGGAGAAGTAATCTGTATTTCTCCATGCAGACGTGTTTTATGCATATTTCCACTTTAGTCACATAGACTATGCTTTCATAAATAGTAGTCTTAAGCAGGATATGTAAGATATGTTTAAACATTTTTTTAACGTACTAGTGCTGGTGGGGCAAAAGAAGACTGCTTATATAATTTGGCACCACTGCCCCTGATTGTTAGGGCACTAGCACAGATTTTCCCCCAAATTTATTTTGCTCCATCAGCTTAAATGTTGATAGTAGTGAAAAGGCAAATTGTGTTTTAGTGTTATCATGAAAAGTAATTTTGACTTTGTGGGTGACTTAAAAACTTCTCAGCTACCTCCAAGGGATTGTAAATTTTACTTGAAGAGTCACTTGTCCAGCCAGAATGTTGGTACAGGGTACATCACAGATATTTGCCATTAATTGCTTTAAGTAAACCTTACACATATTTACTCTCCTGCCTTTTCACTCATTGTCATGGCAGTCAACATGTCTCTTCAAAACCATACTCTCACTTCGAAATAATTACTTCTAAAACCCAACTATTTGATTATAAATCTCGAGCCCTCTTTCAATAGGTGGATGGGTATAGGAAGGCCTTGTGGTGCTGCAGGTTAGTTAAGCCACTGCTGGGGATGCCTGCACTGAGTCCTGCATATTTTGCTTCCCATCTAGTTTCCTGCTAATGCATCCTGGGAAGGCAGTAGATGGTGGCTCAAGTGCTTGGGACCCAGCCACTACCTGGGAGACCAGGATGGAGCTCCTGGCTCCTGGCTTCAACCTGGCCAATCCCAGGCTGTTGTAGGTATTTGGGGAGTGAAGCAGTGAATGGAAGCTCTCTCCCACCCTACTTGTTCTGTGTTTCAAATAGATGACAATAAATAACAGTAAAAAAAGAAAAGAAATGTGGAGAAGGGACGAGTAAAAATATGCTTTAATTGCAAGTTGTCCTTCACTTTTGGTTCAATTTTTTGACAGTTCATGAGGCAGTTAGCATAAAGCAATGAGTGCCAACCAGGGAAATATTGCCTTCCTCCCTGGGGTCATGGAAACATTTGGAGCGGCATTTGTTTTATTTGAATTTGCTGTTGAAGTCAAAGTTAGGGAGAGAGGTTATTTACATTCTGTACCCTAGGATCAGAGCTGCTTAATGACTTCACAATCAACAGGTCCTACCCTCCAAAAGATAACACCATCTTTGAGAAACACTGTGTGTTCTACGACTCTCTGCAGTCAGATGACGAATGCTATTTGCCTCCAGGATATGTATCAAAGAACAGCAAACGCTGTGTCAAAGGAGACGGGCACATGGCAGTTTACTCTAGGAAGGTCTATGCATATAAAGCAGTGGAACTGCACTATGTGGCCTTATTGGTGGCACTGTTAACCTAGGAGTGGGGAGAGACTGACAGCCTGTGTGAGAGCAGGGAGACTTCCTTGTCACTCCCTTCTCTGCCTTAAGCTTCTGGCTCTCAGGAGGCTAGCACCAAAACAAAGTCAGTTTTTAAATTGCTCTTTCTGACATTATACTACACATGTACTATGCTGTATATTTCAAAAGATATTTCACCTGGACTTCAACATGTAACAGGACACAATATAAACCAGGTCCTGAGATGACAATGAAACACCTGCTTCTTCATCAACCTATATAGAAAACAAGAATAAAACGAGAGTCGCTGCTTTCAGAACTGTGGGTGCCTTAGAGCCTAAGTTTTAAAACAGGGACCTTGGACTGCAGTGATGAAATGAATTTACTCAAAATTTCTTGATAGCCTACTGAAATTGACTCCCAAGAAATGGAGATAACTGTAGTAGAAAGGCAGCAACTGGATGAGGTGTTCGAAATTTATTTGCACTTTAAAATTTAATCACATAACACTTTTAATTACAGAAAACCTGAACAGATGAAGTTCAATATTTCATTTTTCATGTTTTATAAGATGCAGCTTTTTAAGCTTCAACAGCTATCAGAAGGAATTATCAATAAAAATAAACGATCTGGATAATTGTTTATGTAATTTTGCCATAGAATACCCTTGATTTCTCATGGACTTACTTTTTTTTACTTGTGAGTTAGCTGGGGAATTTGACTCCTGCATCTTCTTTGCTCCATCTTTTGTCCATTTCAAACCTAATAAGACATTATTTACCAATGGGCAGAGAAAGGTCACCGCTAACCACTTACATATATTCTATTTCTTTGGTTGCATTCAAAAAACAAAGGATTGAGGGAAAAGGAATTTTATTTCATTTTGTTTTGTTTTTAAATATTTATTTATTTATTTGAAAGGCAGAGTTACAGAGAGGTAGAGGCAGAGAGAGAGAGAGAGAGAGAGAGAGGTCTTCTATCCACTGGTTCACTGCCCAGATGGCTGCAGTGGCCCGGAGCTGCACCAATCTGAAGCCAGAAGCCAGGAGCTTCTTCCAGGTCTCCCATGCAGATGCAGGGGCCCAAGCACTTGGGCTGTCTTCTACTGCTTTCCAAGGCCATAGCAGAGAGCTGGATCAGAAGTGGAGCACCCAGGACTCAACTGGCACCCATATGGGATGCTGGCACCACAGGCGGCAGCTTTACCTGCTGTGCCACAGCACCGGCCCCAGAAAAGGAATTTTAAACAAGAAAATCTTCCTAAAGAATCATCAGTGTACTTATCTAGTCTTTGATCCTTTAGGTCATGTCCCTAACTCTGTTTTAAATCCTAACTCTGTTTTCATCAGCTCAGTAAACTCCTTGGGACTCAGTTTCTTCATCTGAAAAATAAGGAATGAAATATATGACACAGCTATTATGAGTATTAAATTATATTCAGCTGGTAAAATGCAATGCTTAATGTATGACAGAGAGTGGATATTTAATAAAAATGATTCCCGCCGGCGCCGCAGCTCACTAGGCTAATCCTCCGCCTAGCGGCGCCGGCACACCAGGTTCTAGTCCTGGTCGGGGCGCCGGATTCTGTCCCGGTTGCCCCTCTTCCAGGCCAGCTCTCTGCTGTGGCCAGGGAGTGCAGTGGAGGATGGCCCAAGTGCTTGGGCCTTGCACCCCATGGGAGACCAGGAAAAGCACCTGGCTCCTGGCTTCTGCCATCGGATTGGTGCGGTGCGCCGGCTGCAGTGCGCCGGCCGTGGCGGCCATTGGAGTGTGAACCAACGGCAAAGGAAGACCTTTCTCTCTGTCTCTCTCTCTCACTGTCCACTCTGCCTGTCAAAAAAATAATAAAAAAAATAAAAAAAATGATTCCCTTTTCTTTAGTTTTTTCAAAAATGGTAAAACTCATAAACAAATTGAACAGTTATGGATATGTACTTTAGATTACAATTAACTTTTCTTTGCCCTAGATTAGATTCAAGGTTGGGTTTGTTTTGAGGTTTCATTGAAAATTTTGATATCAGCCTAAATAGATCTTGTGTGTGAGTCTGGGTCATAAATATCCACGTTGTTCCTTACCTGATGGGAAAAATGTCTGGATGAAAAGTGCTTTAGATAGAGGAGGTGGGGGACAGGCAGTGAGGGCAGCAGGTTAGGCTGCCCCAGGGATTACGACACTGCTCAGGATGCCTACATCCCATGTCAGAGTGCTGGTTGGAGTCTTGTCTGTTCCACTTCTGATCTATCTTCCTGCCATCGCATCCTGGGAAGTGACAGAAGTTGGTTCAAGTGCTTGGGTCCCTGTCACTCACATGGGAGACCAGGATGGAGATCTGGGCTCCTGGCTTTGGCCTGACCCGGCACAGGCTGTTGTGTTCACTTTGGAAGTGAACCCGTCAATGGAGACGATCTCTTTGTTGCTCTGCCTTTAAAATAGATGAAAAATAAATAAATAAACTTTTTTTTTTAAAAAAAGAGGGAGTTGTCTCAAGAGATTTGAGAGACTCCCATCCAGGACTTAACAGAGCACCTGACATTTAGCAGGGCTCTTAGTAGGTAGAGTACCAGCTGAGTAACCAGTGTAGCCCATGTCTGACTTCTGTGGCATGAACATCTGTGGACATGCTGGGGGCACCTGGAAGCCACCCAGTGCTGCAGTTTGCCTCAGCATTGAATCTTTTCTTTATTAGCACTTTTATTTGACACAAAATTTACAAATAGTGTAGAACCATTAAAAAGCACAAGTGATTATAAACAAGAATTTACAAATAACCTATGGTTTCAGTTTTTAGTTTTATAACAATTTTAACATAATTTTAGCCCCTTTAAATATAACTTTATTGAGATATGTTTTACATTTGATAAAACCTACACTGTTGAATTGTTCAAGTAAGTGGTTTTAATGTATTCACAGGATTGTGCAGCATCATCGCTATCTAACATGAGAACATTTGCATCACCCCAAAAAGAAAGCCTGTGTGCATGATCGATCATTCCCCATATTGCCTCTCTTCAACTTCTGGCCACAGGAATCTGTTTTCTGCTTATATCCTGGAAAATTCATTTCCCTTCATTTAAAAAATTTTGATGTATTTGGAAGTCAGAAAGAGACTCCCAAGTAACATCTTACCTGCTGCAGCAAAGGCATGCCCCTAGATATTTTACATAAATAACTAGCACAGTATGTGGGCTGTATTTAGCATAGCCTTTGCAAGGTTTGTGTTATAGCAAGTATCAGTTCTTTATTCCTTTTTATTGCTGAGTATTTCTTTATATGGCTGTATCACATTTTATTTATCCATTCATCAGTTGATAGATATTTATACTGTTTCTATTTTTGGTTATTATGAATAATACTGCATGAACCTTCCTGTAGATCAGCAGTGCCCAAGGTGGGTGGGTATAAGTGGAGTGATGGCTCCCCTGGCTGCCTCTTTTCATGTAGGCTTATAGTTTCATTTCTCTTTCAACTCCTCGGAGTGGAATTGCTGGGTCACATGTTAACTCTGTGTTTAACATTTTGAAGAATTTTCAAACTGTTTTACAAAGTAGCTGCACAATTTTACTTTCATCCAGCAATATAAGGTTTCACTTCCTCCACATCTTCACTGTCGCTCCCCCTCTTCATGGAGGAACGACACAGGACCCTGCACCGTTCTTTCGTCTGCTTGGCCCTCCCCGGGTTTGCTGCTGGTTCTTCCCGGGTTGGCTACCATCCCTTCCACCTCCGTGGAAGGGCGGTTCCCCCTGGCCACTTTCCCCACTTCCGCGGGGGAGCGGCACACCGCCGGCCGGCTCTCTCGGGGGCTGCACAGGTGTTCCTTCAGATAGATGTTCCCCTTAGATGTTCCTGGTGCATGTTGTCTCCTCCTTTATAGTCCTCTTCCACCAGTCCCAACTCTGCTATCCACACGCCGAGTACGCTGCTCTCCTCCAATCAGGAGTAGGTCCTACAGTTTATTGGTTGAACTGGAGGCAGCTGTGTAGAAGCTGTTTCTCCCTTCTCAGCGCCATATTGTGGGAGAGCAGATGCATAGAATAAGTCTTAATTCCAGTAACTTAGTCTAGTCCGAGTTCCTCCCCACATTCACTAATACTTGTGATTATTTGCTATTTTTTTTTAATCATAGCCACTCTATTGAGTTTTAAATGGTATCATTTGGGTTTTGGTTTCCATTTCCCTAATAATTAATGATGTTAAGTATCTGTTTTGTACTTACTGGTCATTCATATCTTCTTTAGAGCAATGTCTATTCAAGTATTCTGCCCATTTTTCCACTATGTTTATTTTTTCTTAATTGACAAATAAGAATTTGACAGATTTCAATGCCCATGATGCTTCAATACAAGTATACTTTGTGTAATGTTCAAATCAGAGTAAGCATATTTATCTTCTCACTTTTCATTTCTTTGTGGTAAAATGCTTAAAAGTCTCTCCTCCAGCATTTTGTTTTGCTTCTAATGAATTTTTATCTTTTACTTATCTCATTTGAAAGGCAGAGAGAAACAGGGACAGAGAGAGATCTTTCATCCTCTAGCTCATTCCACAAATGGCCGTCAACAGCCAAGGTTAGGGCAGCAGTGACAGACTCAGTGTGAGTCTCCCCTGTTGGGTTCACATACTGAAGCACTTGAACATGCTGCCTCCCGGAGTACAGATTAGCAAAAAGCTAGGATCAGAAGGTGATCTTGGACCCAAAACCAGGCACTCCAATATGGAAGGTGGCTATCCCAAGTGGTGTCTTAAATACTGACCATATGCCTGCCCCTTTATATAGCATTTTTGAAATACATAATACATTATTGTTATTTCTAGTCACTCTGCTATGCAATAGAACACCAGAATTTGTTTAATCAAGTTTAAACAATTACACTTGTTTCATCATCTCTAAGTAAATCCTACTTGAATGTAACATTGTACCAGTTAGCCAATCATACTTCCCTGTCCCCTAATCTCCTCAGCATCTGGTAAACACTATTCTATTCTTAATTTATATAAACTTTTTTAAAAAGATTTTATTTATTTATTTGAGAGATAGAGTTACAGACAGTATGAGGGAGAGAGAGAGAGAGAGAAAGAAAGGTCTTACATCTGTTGGTTCACTCCCCAAATGGCTACAACAGCTGCAGCTGCACCAATCCGAAGCCAGGAGACGGGTGCTTCTTCTGGTTCTCCCACATGGGTGCAGGGGCCCAAAGACTTGGGCCATCTTCTACTGCTTACCAAGGCCATGAGCAGGCAGCTGGATTGGAAGAGGAGCAGCCATGACTAGAACCAGTGCCCACATGGGATGCCGGCACCGTAGGTGGAGGATTAACCTACTGTGCCATGGCGCCAGCCCCATATATAAACTTTTTTAAAGATTCATTTTATTTATTTGAAAGACAGAGTGACAGAGAGAGGAAAAGAGAGACATAGACAGATCCTTCCATTGATTAGTTCATTCCTCAAATGGTCACAATGGCTAGTGCTGTCCCAAACACAAACTAGGAGCTGGGAACTCCATGTGAGTCTTTCCCATGGGTGGGAGGGCTTCTCTTCTGTTGCTTTCCCAAGTGCATTACTAGGGAGCTGGATGAGATATCAGATGCTGGTGTCACAGACTGTGGATTAACCTGCTGAGCTAGAACACCAGCCCCAAGATCAACTGTTTTTGATTTTCCATGTGAGTGTGAGATTGTGTAGCATTTGTTTCTCTAACATAGGTACGTTTTTAAACAAAAGCGTAGGACCTGACATTTAATAACATATTTCTCTCTGGCTTGTTTCAGAAGAGTTTGCTGCATTACATGGTATTCAAAAAATCTGATATTAGTGTTTATGAAGTTAAATAAAGCTTAACAAAAATACTAGGATGAGGTTTTGGAAAGTTTTAAGACATACATAGTTTCTAAATCAGTTTTTGAAAGAGTGAATGTTTATTTATATACAGTAACATTTAACAGTATCTTATTTATAATTTTTTCAAATACATACCAGTACAATGTATTATATTCAGAACTACTATTAAGCTGTCTAATACTTTGATTCTTCTGATCTTGAGGATTGGTTTTGATTTTTAATCATCTCTAAGTTTAATCTAGATGTCCTCCTTCATAGAAAGGAAACAGGAGTTAATAGGGGACAACAAGCCCTCACTTGTTTGGCTCCAAGCTTTCAGCACAAAATTGCTGTCTACACAAGTAGTGTCAACCCTCATTACACCTCCTTGCAGACGTGAAGACAGGCAGGGCCATGATCGGTCAGTGTGGTTATTGACTTCAGGCACCTCACTTCAAATGTGATTGAGGTTTACCGACTGTCCAAGTAATGTGTGAAAACTTCGCTCTAAGAAACCCTGTGGCCAATAATAGGTTGAATGACAACATTGCTTTGAAAGTTCGTGATTTCCCAGGGCAACAAAACTATGACTTGTGAGTCTAGTCCCCTCAGCCGGCATTTGCAATCTTTTTTTCAGGTGTCAAATTTTAAATATTACATTATCCATTTTTCAAACAATAGCAAATTAGTTAGAAGAAAGAAAATCTTACCTTAGTTTTTAAACAATAATTAAATATTTGCTTCTAAAATTTTAAATTTGCTTTCATCAGGGTAAGGTCTGCATGGTTGAGTTAGCCAAAAACTCTCATTTTCTTTATACATGTGTTGTTTTCTAGAAGAGCTTGGGTGTTTTCTAGTACTAAGTGTCTCTAGATTCACATGATTTAGAGTAGCCATTATTACAATAATTTTGTGACTACAAATTTGCTTAGAGGTGTTTTTTTTTTTTTTTTTTTTTTTTATGGGCAGAGTGGATAGTGAGAGAGAGAGACAGAGAGAAAGGTCTTCCTTTTCCATTGGTTCACCCCCCAATGGCCGCTGTGGCTGGCACACTGTGCTGATCTGAAGGCAGGAGCCAGGTGCTTCTCCTGGAAGGACTTGGGCCATCCTCCACTGCACTCCTGGGCCACAGCAGAGAGCTGGCCTGGAAGAGGAGAAACCGGGACAGAACTGGTGCTCCAACTGGGACTAGAACCCAGTGTGCCGGCGCCACAGGCAGAGGATTAGCCTATTGAGCAGCGGCGCCGGCCTAGAGGTTCTTTGAAATGTTTTACTATGATTGATAGCCCAGCTTATTTAAATAAACAAGTCTGTAACTCTGCTTTCTTAGCTTAACCTGAAAGTTTTATTGCTTTTTTGATACCAGTACTTACATTATCTTCATAATTAATGCAGTTTTCATTTATCACCCAAACCAGGCAGTCAGCAAAATCTTTCTCTTCCTTTAGCTTTTTTTTTTTTTGTAAAGATTTATTTAGAAGGCAGAGCTACAGAGAGAGAAAGATAGAGATAGAAATAGAGATAGATAGAGATAGAGAGAGAGAGAGAGAGAGAGATCTTCCATCTGCTGGTTTACTCCCCAAAGGGCCGCTTCTTCAAGGTCTTCCCTCTGGCTGCAGCATCGCATGCACTTGGGCCATCCTCTGCTGCTTTCCCAGGTGCATTAGCTGAATTGAAGAGAAGCAGCCTGGGCTGGAACCCTCAAACTGGTGCCCATATGGGATGCTGGCCTTGCAGGCTGCTTAACCTGTTACTCCACAATGCCAAACCCTTTAAAAGAGTATTTTGTGACTCTTCAGTCTGTTGATCTGTTTTCAAATGTCCATGTTCACTCCTCAACATATCCATACCTCATGAGGGGTACACAAAACTAAATAGGGAGAATTAAAAAATAAATGTATAACATTATGCAAAAATCTTGAAACTCAATGTATGGTTTTTCATAATCCACCTCTCCTGTATTTCATACTCTGAAATTTTTGAAGACCTATAGTGATGCCAGAAAGAACTGAGATTTAGAATTAAGGAGTATTGACCCTTGAAATAATATTTTAAAATGACTGTTCTTTAGTTTTCCTTTAAAATTAAAGATCCAAAAAACAAAATGAGAATTTTGGCCTTGTTTTCCATCTCGTTTTCCCCAAGACATTCAGGAGAGCTGCTCTGCATCCATCCTCTTTGTAGCAAACAACCTTCCCAAAGAAAACACCCCAGTTCTTGTTCTTCCCTGTCCGTAATTGACTCAGGAAGCCTTCTTGAGAAATGGGGTTTCTACATTACTGTCACTCCCGCCGAATATGTTACACATGGATTGTCAAAGACTGGAATGCAATAACACGAATAGCAATATATCTACAATGAATATCAGTCCTTCAGGATGGGAAATTTGCAGTGCTGCAGGCATACATTCTGAGCATCAGTGATAATTACAGTGTAGCTGTAAAAAATACAGGAAATGGACCGAAGCCGCCTTTGTTGTATAGTACTGTGCAAGTTAGATGAAAGAAATCCTTCCTATTGCTTTTTAACTTGCTTCTGTCTTTTGCACTGGAAGCCTGAGGTAAGGGTGTGGGGAAGGGGGTTAATGTGAGGAGGGCAGAGGAGTGTGATTTTTTTTTTTAAAGATTTTGTATTTACTTAATTGAGAGAGAGAGTCACAGACACAGAGAGGGAGAGAGAGAGAGAAAGGTCTTCCGTCCGCTGGTTCACTGCCCAAAATGGCCACAATGGCTTTAGCTGGGCTGAGCTGAAATCAGAAGCCAGGTGCTTCTTCCAGGTCTCCCATACAGGTGCAAGGGCCCAGGCATTTGGGTCATCCTCTACTGCTTTCCCAGGCCATTAGCAGAGAGCTGGATCAGAAGTGGAGCAGCCAGGACTCGAACTGTTGCCCAGATGGGATGCCAACTCTGCAGGTTGAGGCTTAACCTACTATGCCACAGCACTGGCCCCAGGATGTGAGATTTTTAATCTCCCCAGTGTACTGTAGTGACATGATCCAGCTTTGATGAGGAACCGCCATAAATGGAATCTGAGCCAAGATCAGATGGCAGGACACCCATGGGTGTTTCATGGTCTCAGGGATGGCACAATGCTCCCAAGTTCTCTGCTTGCTAAGGGAGCTCCTGTCAAACAGTAAGTGGAGGACTCTCAAGCTTAGTTACCTGGGTCATGACTGGAAGGTCAGTTTGACCTCTGTTCACTTACTTCTGAAGTAGGCAAGCATACAGGTTAAAACTGATTGGGTTTGTGAGCTGGTAGACCATGCCTTCACCACACCCCTGTGTGACCGAATGCCCCTACCTGGTCACACCTGAGCACCTACCAGCCAATCAGGTTAATTTACCACTCCCTTTTGAAAGTGGATTAAAAGCCTGGGACAGGGTATGTCTGGCCTTTCCTCCTTTCTCTTCGCCCTGACCTCTTGCCAATAGGGGGCTGGCTATAGCCCTGCACCTTAGGGCCGGTGGCCTCAGGCCAACCCACCCTAGGCTTCCTGGCCTAGATGCTCCTCCATGTGGCTAGTTCCTGGTACTCAGTAGGAACCCAGATTTACCTCTTTCTTACATAAAGCTCTCACTCTCCTATGCATCTTTCGCACTAAATAAAAGCTTAAAATGTTACCATGCTGCTTCGTTCATTCATGCCGGTATTTAGAATTCTTCTCTAAATATTAGGCAAGAACCCACTTGGGCTTATTAATAGTGGGGATTTATTAATAAGCATATGGTGATATCGTATGGCACCCCAAATTCCGATAACATATGTGACAACCCAGATGGGATTTTTGGGGAACTTTAAGGGGCCACATTTCATATATATTTTAGAGAGTCAAATTCCGATATCACTTCCACCCCACAGGGAGCCTTCTGTGTCTGTTGGAGCTCTCTTTCTGTTCATGGAAAGGTGGACATGTGTCAGGGCCACAGCGCAGGGCTCAGTGTCACTCTGAAGCACCCCTGGCTTCCCCAAAGGCCTCCTGTGTAGCCTCCCAGGAATGTGGCAAGCAAGGAGGGCCAGTGTGGCAAGATTTCTTCACTTGGCAGGTGTGGAGGGGAGAGCCCATTCACAGAGGGGTGCCCTTTCCTGGGAGACATTCCTCCTTATCCTTTCAAAAGGTCATTGGAGTTCATCCCCTATGTTGCCACTTTGGAGCAGGTAAATCAAGCACTTCTTCTCCCAAATGGCAGCTTCCTACTGAGTTGATTGCTCTCTTGTTTAATGACTGATGACAGGGGCTGCTCCCAGTATGTCCAGTTACAATACAGCTCTGTCTGCGGCTGTCTCCATCGTCTACAACGGGGTTGTGAAATATTTGCACTGCTGTATGCTACAATTTCTTTGAGCCCAAGAAGCATTTTGATTTTATTTTATATTTTTTGAAGCTCTGTAGTCGCACTAAGAGGAAGACGCCTCCCCTGAAATGAGGACTCAGCAGGTCGGACCCTGCTAACCCCGAGTCCTCCCGGCTGGTTGCTGTTGCTGCTTCTTGCCCAGCCTCCTTTCCGATTTGCAACTTGGCCTCCTCTTTTATGTTCACTTATGTCATTACTTGAAAGAAAATAGCAGGACCTGGAAACTCTAGTCCTGCTCCTGGACTCCTGTCTCCCGCGGAGATCTCTTTTGATCTCCGTTTCTTTCTCACTATTACAACTGTGGCAGTGGAAAAGCCTGAGGATCTGAAATCATGCCAGGGACTGTCCGAGGACGTGAGGACGTGTCTGTAAGTGGGAGAAGCGAGGCATGGCTTTCACAGATCACGTAGATCATGAGCCCGGTCTCACGTTGGCCAGGACTGCAGAGGTTGCAGGCTCCCTTCCCAAGCAGAGGTTTTATGGTCACAGAGAAGTGTGAGTGCCTACATTTAATTACAGCATATGGTGAGTTACAACATGCCCTGGTGCAGATCTTAACACTTGGGAAGTCATTGGAGGATTGTCCATTCTTAGCTGTTTAATTGCCTCCTGGCTGCAGGAGAGGTATTGCCGCAAACTGGCTTCCCAGTGAAAAGCCACTGCCGGGGTGCTATGGTTTGGGCTGGCCTGCTTTGCTTGGACCTTTGCACTGCTCTGCTCTTTCATCTCCAATTTTTGCTTGTTAGCTCTTAAAAATAAAGTCAAATTTTCAAATAAATGGTATTTAAGTTGGAAACTGGCCACGGTCTATTTAAGTTAGAGAGAGCCTCGGTGGTATTCTATTAATGACAACCACAATCACATGCTTTTAATTTGGATTCTTACAAGTTACTGCCTTTTCCTTAAATCCCCTTAATTCATTTAGTAAAAATGTTAGCATCCACAACCTGCCAGAAAATCAATTTTAAATTTCCGTGTCATCTTGTTTTAATATTGTGTATTGGGCCGGCGCCGCGGCTCACTAGGCTAATCCTCCGCCTTGCGGCACCGGCACACTAGGTTCTAGTCCCGGTCGGGGCGCAGGATTCTGTCCCGGTTGCCCCTCTTCCAGGCCAGCTCTCTGCTGTGGCCAGGGAGTGCAGTGGAGGATGGCCCAAGTGCTTGGGCCCTGCACCCCATGGGAGACCAGGAGAAGCACCTGGCTCCTGCCATTGGATCAGCACGGTGCACCGGCCGCAGCACGACGGCTGCAGTGCACTATCCGCGGCGGCCATTGGAGGGTGAACCAACGGCAAAGGAAGACCTTTCTCTCTGTCTCTCTCTCTCACTGTCCACTCTGCCTGTCAAAAAAAAAAAAATTGTATATTGAAGTTAATATTTTGAACTTACATTTATATGTGATTTACAAGTTAAGCCATTTTTACTTTCTTGAAGAAGTCACACAATTGATATCTTCATTTGTGTTGTCAAATAAAATCATAATGTTTTTCAACTCATTTACTAGGTTTCTTAGTTTATTTGTATTGCAGAATATTTTTATGTGGTAACTAAATATTTTATAGATAATTCAATGTATTTTATTTTATTGCTTTGGATTCATTTTTAGCATCTACTTCCTAATCCTGGAAAAATAATTTTTAAAAATAAGCTCAGAATCTTTCCCCTCTGGATGACACTGGAGTCCTTTCCGGTTGCAGATTCCGTTTCCTGTGAAACCAGAAACAGTGGCTTAGGTGGACAAGCCTGACCTCCATCATGTCCATTTAAAAACAAATCAATCAACCTAAATAAGAAACTAGGGTTTCTTGGAGAAAGGCAGATTCTAGGGTGTCAGTGGGGGCAGGTACATGATGAGCCTGGCGTTGTTTTTGTGCCAGAAAACTAAAGAAGTGCACACTGATGAAGACGTGTCAAAAGGACACAGGAGTAACTTGAATGAGCTCCATCTGGCCAAACCTGGAACAATTTCAGCAAGACCAGGAGGGCGAGAGAGGGAGTGAGAGAGAGAGAGTGAGAGGGAGAGAGAGAAATTGACTATAATGGAATCAAACAAGAATTCATGGAACTAAACTGATCACAGATAAATAAGGATGCGGAGAAATCTGCTCCCTATGGTGAAATGCTGATGAGTGGGGAGAGAAGGCTGGTAGGGAAAGCGGAGCTGGAGAATTAGTGACTTGTGACCATCACAGTAACATTGACTCTGACTAGAATGATCAATAGATGCTCAATTTAGCAGAGGGAATTTTGATGAGGAAAGGATCTTTATGTGGTCTCAAAATATCTCTCCACAAATTATTTAAACATTATTAAAAAGGAAAACCATGCCTAGTGTCGCTCCCCCTCTTCGTGGAGGAACGACACTAAACCCTGCCTAGGCTTCATATCCGAGTCACGGCACCATTATGTCGCTACCCCTCTTCGTGGAGGAACGACACAGGACCCTGCGCTGTTCTTTCTGTCTGCTTGGCCCTCCCCTGGTTTGCTGCTGGTTCTTCCCGGGTTGGCTACTATCCCTTCCACCTCCGTGGAAGGGCAGTTCCCCCTGGCCACATTCCCCACTTCCGCAGGGGAGCGGCACACCGCCGGCCGGCTTTCTCGGGGGCTGCACAGGTGTTCCCCTTAGATGTTCCCCTTAGATGTTTCCGGTGCATGCCATCTCTCTCCTCCTTTATAGTCCTCCTCTGCCAATCCCAACTCGGCTGCCCACACGCCAAGTACGCTGCTCTCCTCCAATCAGGAGCAAGTCCTACAGTTTATTGGTTGAACTGGAGGCAGCTGTGCAGAAGCTGTTTTCTTCTCTCCCAGCGCCATATTGTGGGAGAGCAGATGCATAGAATAAGTCTTAATTCCAGTAACTCAGTCTAGTCCGGGTTGCTCCCCACACCTAGCGTAGAGGCAGCATAGCATCTTACTTGATGAAGTGCAGCAACACTAACATCAGCAACAAGAAGCTCGGGAGCATCGGGGCTTCCCAGTGTGATACCACAGAGAGACACAGCACTTGTGCAGTAATCCAACCAAGGAATGAGTCATCTCTGCTTCTTCAGGAGGAAATGGCACAAAACCTCAACTGTTAGTAGCTATGGTCATGAAATAACTCGCCTATGTTCACTGGAAATACCAAGGGCATTAAAGAAAACAGAAGAATGAGGAACTGCTCCAAGTTAAATAAGACTGAAGAGACATGATGACCAAATGCAGTACATGATCCTAGACTGTATCCTGAACTGGATGAAAACCACTTAAAGGATATTTAGGGGACAACTGAAGAAATTGAAATGCACTTTAATTCATTACATCAATGTCAAGTGCCGTGATTTTTTTTTTAATCATAGTTTGGTTATAGGAAAAAAAGACATCTTCCTGGGAGGCAATTGGTGACAGCCCATTTTCTTGGGTCCCTGCCACTCAATGTGGATTTGAATTTAATCTTCTGGCTTTGTCCTAGGAAATATAGATAGAAATATTAAAGTGTACAAAGGAATGATGTCTGCAACCTTCTGTCATGTGGCACAGAAAAATATTTGTTAAATGTATAATATGGACAAGAGCTGGATATAGGAAGATGAGAAAAGAAAGCAAATAAGCAAATGCTAAGACAGCAAATATGGTAATCAGAAGTTCTTTGTACTCTTCTTGCTACTTTTCTTTTCTTTCCTTTTTTTTTTTTTTTTCAGGTAGAGTTATAGACAGTGATAGAGAGACAGAGAGAAAGGTCTTCCTTCCGTTGATTCACTCCCCAAATGGCTGCTACGGCCGGAGATGCGCCGATCTGAAGCCAAGAGCCAGGTGCTTCCTCCTGGTCTCCCTTGCGGGTGCAGGGCCCAAGGACTTGGGCCATCCTCCACTGCCTTCCCAGGCCACAGAAGAGAGCTGCACTGGAAGAGGAGCAACCAGGACTAGAACCCGGCGCCCATATGGGATGCTGGCGCCACAAGGTGGAGGATTAACCAAGTGAGCCATGGCACTGGCCCCTTTGCTACTTTTCTTTTAAGTTTGAAATTATTTCAAGCATAAACTTAAAATATCAGAAGGAAACAACCAGCAAAAACATTTTTATTTTTTATTTATTTTTTAAAAGAGCCATCTATTTATTTGAAAGATTTGGAGAGGGAGAGAGAGTGAAAGAGAGAAATCTTCCATCCACAGGTTCACTCTCCAAATGGTCTCAACTGCCTGGGCTGGGCCAGGACGAAGCCAGGAGCCAGAGCCTCTTCCAGGTCTCCCACGTGAGTGTCTGGGGCACAAGCTCTTGGGTCATTTTTTGCTGCTTTCCCCAGGCCATTAGCAGGTTGCTGGATCAGAAGTGGAGCAGCCAGGACAGGAAGTGGTGTCCATATGGGATGCTGGTGTTGCAGGCAGCAGCTTCACCTGCTATGCCACAGTTAGACTTTATTCTCAATGACTGATACTTGGTCAATAGGTTGATTTAAAAAATAAGCAAAAAAGATTCTGAATTAGAATAATAATGTAAATATTATTATTTAGGGCACAAAGCAGTATGATTAGACCTATTAAAAAAATAATTCCAGCCGGCTCAATAGGCTAATCCTCTACTTGCAGCGCCGGCACCCCGGGGGTTCTAGTCCCGGTTGGGGCGCTGGATTCTGTCCCAGTTGCCCCTCTTCCAGGCCAGCTCTCTGCTGTGGCCAGGGAGTGCAGTGGAGGATGGCCCAGGTCCTTGGGCCCTGCACTCGCATGGGAGACCAGGAGGAAGCACCTGGCTCCTGGCTTCGGATCTGTGCAGCGGGCAGGCCATAGCGGCCATTTGGGGGGTGAACCAATGGAAGCAAAACCTTTCTCTCTAACTCTACCTGTCCAAAAAAAACAAAACAAAACAAAACAAAACAAAACAAAACAAAAAAAAACACCTCCTATTTGAAGAGTAATATTTCAAGTGCCAAGGTCAAGTTGATTCTTCAAAAAAATTTTTTTTTAAGATTTATGTATTTATTTGAAAGTCAGAGTTACAGAGAGGCAGATTCTGAGAGAGAGAGAGAGAGAGAGAGAGTCTTCCATCCGCTGCTTCACTCCCCAAATGACTGCAGTGGCCGGAGCTGATCTAAAGCCAAGAGCCAGGAGCTTCTTCCTGGTCTCCTACATGTGGGTTCAGGGGCCTAAGCATTTGGACCATCTTCTACTGCTTTCCCAGGCCGTAACAAAGAGCTGGATTGGAAATGGAGCAGCTGGGATTTGAACTGGCGCCCATTGGGATGTCAGCACCAAATGTGGCTTTACCTGCTACACCACAGCGCCAGCCCTGATTTCTTCAAATTATAAAGTTTCACAGAATAGGATAGGTTTTTTATATTTAGACCATAGTTCTTATTTTACAGCATTTCAGGTATTTGAAATTTCTTATTAACTTCTTTTTCTTGTGGACAGAATTATAATGTGCTTTCATCTTGTCAAAACCACCTAACTTCTTAATAAGAACATTTCCTACAGGGGTATGTCTATGCGGAGACTGGCAGAGTCCTCTGATTTCCCATTACTATCTGAAATGCTGATTTTCTAAGCTTTCTGGATAGCTCTCACCCAATAATGATTTTTCACCGATTTCGAGGGTGAAGTTCAGTTTTCCTTTTTCCCTTGGTTTCCATGGTCTTCTTTGTCTTAGATTACTGTTTATTTTTGCCTTAGTTTATCCTAAGTAATTTATTTCTTCAGAAAGTGTGCATGGGAAGTAAAATGATCTCTAAGTACTTGAATGCCTAAGAAGGTCTTTTGGATTTGAAAAAAATTATTTAAATTAAAAGTCCAAGTTCAAAATAACTTCCCCTCAGAACTGACACCTCAAACTGTATGATTTTCATTTCTTTATAGATGACTTCTTTCTTCTCTCATAAAATTTTGGTCTTTTGTCTCTTGACAGAGTGAAGTTTCAGAAACGTGCCTGCATATGGACACTTTTTCTTTGTGTGTCATTTGGTGATCTCCATATGTGAGATCATTCATTTAGTTCACAAAACTTGAGGGCTGCCTGTTTTGTGTCAGGCATACTGAGCCAAATCTGGAGAGATTTGTGGGTTTCTGCAGCGCTGCCATGGCAGACAGTGAATAACTGGGGGTTTACTGTTGCAGGTGCTACACTGCTGCAGTCACTCTTTCCCCCTGCTTATCTGCCTCTCACTGCTGCAGCTGCAAGAACCTCTTGCTGCTTGCCTCCCTCTCCCTCCCAGGCTCGTTCTCGTTTCTTGATTGTGCTGGTCTAGGAATGTAGACCACTCAAGGAAGGCAGCACTGGGGCTGAACCAAGCAGGGAAAGAGGAATGAATTTGTGTAGGAAGCTAGCCTGGTCTGTTAATTATTCAGTGTCTCTGAATACTGGTCGTATGTTCACTTGATAATGAAAACCCATGCCAATTCCATTCGCTCACAATTCCTCTTGACTATGTATGGTAGCATTTGCAAAGGAGCTGTGTGTGTATGCATATGTTTTCTCCCTCTCTCCCTGTCACTGCACTCATACACACAGTTCCATTAATTCAACCAAAATTTGCTGAGTAGCTTATATGCCAGGCACTTGGTAGATTCAAGTGATTGATGCACTTTCTTCCATAAGCCAAATCATGCCTCTCAAGCATACGATGATAACAACTTTTCTAAAGGGTGGGAGTCTGAGCAGAGAGAGTGGCTCCTTAGGAGTCAGGACTAGAAGCACTGGCAGAGTCTTTTGCAGAAAACCAGACCCTCATTGGCTGAGGGCCTGGGACACGGACTCTGGAGATTGATCCCTTGAGATGAGGCATTTTGCCAGAGCAAGAAGCAAAGCACTTTATGGGGAGTGCTGACTATTTTCTTGTGAGTTAAATTTGTATTGTTTCTTCAAAATCAAGGTGCAATGGATCACATAATGTTCACATACTACATAGATCTCCATATGCACGTCCTTTTGTCATGGAGTTTTTGCTATACTTCCCATCAAAGTTGAGTTTGTTTCTCCATCCTTGAATTCTGGGCATGGCTAAGAGTCTTTCTGTCACCAAGAGACTCTCACTGTACTGAAGGAGAAAAAGCCATGTGAAGAATGGCTTAAATATCCCAGCTGCCCTCGCTGTAGCCTCAGCCATGACAAGGAAGTCACTTTAGACCATGCAGCCCCAAATGAGCTGGACTAATCCAGGAGCATTAGTCAGATCACCCACAGAACTGTAAAAAATTGCAAATGCTTATTGTCTTAGTCACTGAGTGTTGTGGTGTTTTGTTGTGAGAAAAAGCTGAGTTACATAAGTGGTTGAGGTGGGTGGAGGGAAGGCACAAGCAGCAAGGGAAAGGGTCTGAGCAAAAAAGGGTCTGATCATCGTATAAATGTTCAAGGAGGAGCCAGTGTTTGACACAGTGGTCAAGATACCCACTCTCCATATTGCGGTTCAACTTCCTCTCCACTCTGGATTCTAGCTTCCTGCGAAGGTGCATCCTGGGAGGTAGCAGGTGGTGGCTTATTAGTAGGGTCCCTGCAACCCACATTGGAGACACAGACTGAGTTCCTGGCTTCCATTTGCGGCCTGGCCCAGTCTTGGCTATTGCAGGCATTTTAAGAGTAAAGCAATGGGTAGCAATTCTGTCTCTCTGTCTCTGTCTTTCTGTCTCTCTGTCTCTCAAATAAAAAGAAGTCAGTCAAGATTTTTTTAAAGATTTATTTATTTGAAAGTCAGAGTTATACAGAGAGAGGAAAGGCAGAGAGAGGGGAGGCAGGGAGAGGGGAGGCAGAGAGAGAGAGAGAGAGAGAGAGAGAGAAGTCTTCCATCTGATGGTTCACTCCCCAGTTGGCCACAATGGCCGGAGCTGCGTCTATCTGAAGCCAGGAACCAGGAGCTTCCTCCATGTCTCCCACGTGGATGCAGGGGCCCAAGGACTTGGGCCATCTTGCACTGCTTTCCCAGGCCATAGCAGGAAGCTGGATCAGAAGTGGAGCACTCGGGTCTCGAAATGGTGCCCATATGGGATGCTGGCGCTGTGCCACAGTGCTGGCCCCAGTCAAGATTTTTTTTAAACTTAACACCTTTTAACCAGTGGGTTGCTGCTGCCCAAATTCTATTTCACCCATCTCTGAGTGACTGATTCCTTTCTGTCATTCAGAGCTCAATTTTGGTGACTAGATGCACACACACACATACATACACACTCAATCACACAATCACACAAAGCTTGAGTTTAATTTATTATTCATGAGGTTTAAAAATAATTTTGGGAGACAGTGGAGAGGCTTTTATTTATTTTGATAGTCTCTTCATGTATAAAATGGGAATGACAATGCCTATTTTAAATGCTTAAAGTACTTAAAGCTGACCTTGGGTTAATAACTCTTAGGCTTGCATAATGTAACTTTAGTGAAGGAATTTTACATTGAGTTCAAAATCTTACCATGAATGCAGTCACTTTTTTTTCTTTTTTTTTCTTTTTTTTTTAACTTTTATTTAATGAATATAAATTTCCAAAGTACGATTTATGGATTACAATGGCTTCCCCCCCATACCGTCCCTCCCACCCACAACCCTCCCCTTTCCCACTCCCTCTCCCCTTTCATTCACATCAAGATTCATTTTTGATTATCTTAATATACAGAAGATCAGCTTAGTATACATTAAGTAAGGATTTCAATAGTTTGCTCCCACACAGAAACATAAAGTGAAAAATAATAGATGATTTTTTTTAAATGATGATGAAATCAGATCAGACCTATTGTCATGTTTAATCCCAGTGAGAGGAGTCAAGTTGGGAGTTGATAATTTCTTTTTTTTTTTTTTTTACAGAGGATCAGTTTAGTATGCATTAAGTAAAGATTTCAACAGTTTGCACCCCCATAGAAACACAAAGTGAAATATATTGTTTGAGTACTTGTTATAGCATTAAATCTCAATGCACAGCACATTAAGGACAGAGATCCTACATGAGGAGTAAGTGCACAGTGACTCCTGTTGTTGACTTTACCAATTGACACTCCTGTCTATGGCTTCAGTAATCTCCCTATGCTCTAGTCATGAGTTTCCAAGGCTATGGAAGCCCTCTGAGTTCTCCGATTCTTATCTTGTTTAGACAAGGTCATAGTCAAAGTGGAGGTTCTCTCCTCCCTTCAGAGAAAGGTACCTCCTTCTTTGAAGTCCTGTTCTTTCCACTGGGATCTCACTCACAGAGATCTTTTGCCAGAGTGTCTTGGCTTTCCATGCCTGAAATACTCTCATGGGCTTTTCAGCCAGATCCGAATGCCTTTAGGGCTGATTCTGAGGCCAGAGTGCTATTTAGGACATCTGCCATTCTATGAGTCTGCTGAGTATCTCACTTCCCATGTTGGATCACTCTCCCCTTTATTTATTCTATCAGTTAGTGTTAGCAGGTACTAGACTTGTTTATGTGCTCCCTTTGACTCTTAGTCCTTTCATTATGATCAATTGTGAACTGAAATTGATCACTTGGACTAGTGAGATGGCATTGGTACATGCCACCTTGATGGGATTAAATTGGAGTCCCCTGGTATGTTTCTAACTCTACCATTTGGGGGAAGTCAGCTTGAGCATGTCCCAAATTATACATCTTTTCCCTCTCTTATTCCCGCTCTTACGTTTAACAGGGATCACATTTCAGTTAATTTTCAACACTTAAGAATAACTGTGTATTAATTACAGAATTAAACCAGTCATATTAAGTAGAACAGGCAAAAAAACTACTAAGAGGGATAATGTATTAAGTTGTTCATTAACAGTCAGGGCTATGCTGATCAAGTCACTGTTTCCCATAGTGTCCATTTCACTTCAACAGGTTTCCTTTTTGGTGTTCAGTCAGTTGTCACCGATCAGGGCGAACATATGGTATTTGTCCCTTTGGGACTGGCTTATTTCACTCAGCATGATGTGTTCCAGATTCCTCCATTTTGTGAATGCAGTCACATTTTACTATACAGACACATCCTGCCATTTTGCCATTATTGAAGCCCTGCTTGATAATAATTGATATAATTTCTGGCTTGCTTTCTAAAATTTTCTTTAGTATTTTTAATTATTTGAAAGACAAAATTAATGAGACAGAGAAAAAATTTTTTATCTGTTGATTTACTCTTCCAATGCTTGCAGTAGCCAGGGCTGATGTCAAGAATTTGGAACTTAGTCCAGCTCTCCCACGTGGGTGACAGGGTCCCGACTAGTTGAGCTATCACCTACTAACTCCCAGAGTGCACATTAGCAGGAAGCTGTATCAGAAGTGAAGCCAAGATCTCAATCTGATAGGGTTGCAGATACCCCAAATGGTGTGCTAAGTGTCAGCCTCACTTGCATGCTTTTTCAAAGTGGCAAAAAGGATGATCACTCAATTGAATTATGTCCAGCTCATTGTTTTCATATTTAAAAACAACACAAAGTCTAGAATTTTCCAAGGAGATGCTGAGTAAAGTTAGAAAGCAGAATCTCAACAGGAAAAGTATTCTGTAGGATAGAGAGAGCAGTGTGCTCTCCCTGCAGCTGGCCCTGATGTTTAATCCATTTCAGTTGAGTAGCTGGGGTTGCTGACTCTGGGCTCCAATTCTTCTCAGTAACATTCTAGGCCCTTTGCAGCCTGTGGTTAGAAGCTCAGCTCTTGGCGAGGGCAGGAAGGAAGGGTGGACCTGCTTTCGATTTCCTTTCTGGCTGGGAGTCACTGATACACAGCACTTTTCTTGCACTTCGCTGCCTACTGTCCGGGGAACAGGAATGCGGCTGCAGAAGTCAGACCAAAGCTGTGGCTCTGCTTGGTGCCTGCTCATACTCCAGCAAGCCAATGTGGTTTGTACCTCTTCAGGGGGTCATTTCTCTCCCTGGGGTGCACGAAGGACTCTCTATTACTACTGTAATAAGATGATAATGAAGCTTAGGACTAAGGACATTGCTGCATATCATTTGGGTTCAGTGGGGGGGGGGGGAGGCAGACTCTTAGAGGCAGCAGGCAAAATCTCCACCTCCGACCCTGCTGTGAGACTGTTGCCAGCCTCACACTGCCTTCCCCTCCATTCCCTGTCTGCCTCGGTTGCAAACTCAACTGGAATATGGAGTTTTGAGATTCCTGTAAGCCAATGCTTTTTAAATAAAAATACCAAATTCTTGCTTGTAGGGTATAATGTGAAATGGATTAATCTTTGTAGAGGTCGTCTGTCAGGAGGGAGTGATGACATCTACACAGGTGAACTGCTCAGCTTGCTGGGAAGATCAATACTCTAATACTAGCTATTGAGCGCTGCTTTCACAGTAGACATGAGTATTGTACTTTATACATTATTGTTAATCCTTACAACAGCCCCCTCTAGTCCTCCATTCTACCGGCTGCCTTAAAGTGGGATGGTGTATGTGACAGTGCCTTGAAGAATCTTAGTCGTTAAATGAAACTATCACAATTTTTAGTAAATATTCCAGAGATAATATGTTATTAAGTTTACAAAGAGCATGAGCTTTGTAGCTACAAAGTATCTGATGCAAACAAAATTTTTGCCCCTTTATATTTGGAAGTTTATTGCCAAGTTACTTCTGTAGGCCTTAATTTATAACCGTGTAAAATGGGTGCAATGACAATTACCCCTTTGGAATGTAGCATTCCCAAGGATTGCGAGGGTCAACTGGCTACTCTGAGTTTAACACACGGAGGACTTACCACAAACATGGCTTCTCTTCTCTTTTCCAAGAAATAATAGAACCGGGCACAAGCATCCCCTATCAGTTCCAGTCTTGGTTCTGCTTCCCACTTCAACTTCTTGCTAATGTGCACACTGAGAGACAGCAGATGATGGCTCCAGTACTTGGGTCCCTGCTGCCCACAGGGGAGACTCAGATTGAGTTCCGGGCTCCTGCCTTTGGCCTGCTCCAGTCCTGGCTCTTGCAAGCATTTAGGGAGTAAATCAGAGATGGAAGATCCCTGTCTGTCTTTGTCTTTGAAATAAAATAACTAGAGAAGCAATTTAAAAGATACGACATAATATAACTGACTCACAGGTATTTGAACATTTGTTCAGAGCGCCCACAGAAATATTAGAGAGAAGGAACAACAGGCAGAAGAATGAGCAATAACAGAACACTATAGAGCAAACAATCTGCTTCCCATAAAGAAAATAGGCTGAGTGGTCTTAGAAAGGAGATTTGAAAGTAGCTGTTTGTATTAGAGACTTAAAAATCATGCTATGAAGTTGCAAGGGAAAATATTAAAAATGTGGTTTTTTTTTACATTGCCTGGTTATGATAATATTAACATGATTCTAGGGCTTTGGTAGGAAGCTGCAATGAATTCAGTTGTTATACGAATGAATTTAAATTTAAGTGGCAGGGCTGGTGCTGTGGCATAGTGGGTAAAGCCGCCACCTGTAGTGCCAGCATCCCATATGGGTGCCAGTTCGAGTCCTGGCTGCTCCACTTCCAATCCAGCTCTCTGCTATAGCCTTGGGAGGCAGTGGAAGATGCCCCAAGTCTTTGGGCCCCTGCTCCCACGTGGGAAACCAGGAAGAAGCTCCTGGCTCCTGGCTTCGGATCGGCACAGCTCCGGCCGTTGTGGCCAATTGGGGAGAGAACCAGTGGATGGAAGATCTCTCTCTCTCTCTCTGCCTCTCCTTCTCTCTCTGTGTAGCTCTGACTTTTAAGTAAATAAATAAATCTTCAAAAAAATAAATGTAAGTGGCTACCTCAGAAAACCAGAAATGTGGATCTTCATAGCATGTATTCATTAGGAGAGATCAAATCTGTAAAGTGGTCACTGCAGTGCAGCAGAATTAGATATATTTTCAATAAAGTCATGTGCCACGTAATGACTTTGTTCAGTGATGGACCACATCTCCCATGGTTTTTGAACCATAAGATTACACTGCGCAGTGATATAGCCATCCTAGTCTATGTAAGTACTAACTTACTTGCCCCAAACAATGCATTTCTCATAACACACTGCCCTTGTTAATTGATACTTGCTTGCATTTTGTTCCGTTGGATCTTCCCTATTATTCATGAAAGCAGATGGGATCTCAAACTGGGAATTAGTGTACTAAACAAACAGCTCCTTTTCTCAATTGCTCCCCAACTTTAAGCTTTAGAGTAGGAAATACTGGCAGGAACTTTTTGTATCCGTGTGTTGCCTTTAATACGTATTGAAACATTCTCTACTTTTCTTGGGAAGTTTTATGAATGTAGAGTGCATTGAAAGAGTACTTGGGCTAAAGAAAAATGTTTTCACAAACACAAACACATTTGTGCAACTCTTTCTGTAGGCCTGAAGCGTCACAGTTTTGTGTCCAGGCTAAGTTTTTATGGACTTGAGCACCACATTATTTGTATTGTGTTAGGTCTAAAGAGGTAGTAATTAAATATTACTCTTTCCCACACTTTGTGGAGCTTAAAATCCTGGGTTTCTAATTTTACTCAAGTAACTAAAAATAGAATCTACTTTGCAAAGAAAAGACACAAAGACCAGATTAAACATATTTATATAATAATAAGCTTTTTTTTTTTTACTATAATATCTGCATTTTCTTTCACAGTATCTCCTAATAAATTCTTACTCTGCACTGCAGATATCTACTGATGGAATGAATGGCTCCACATATGAATGATAAATAGAAAATTATCTGATAAATTTTGTATATAATGTTGATAATTATCTTGAATACTATGGTTTCAGAGGCTTAAGGAGTTGCTTTTCCTTGCGGTAGTTGAGTAATAAGTAAATATTTGATAAAGAGGTATTATCCAGAAATATGAGAACGGGTAGAGAGGGATGAAAGGAAATGAGTGCAATTCAGTGTATCCTTCTCCTCTTTTAGAGGTGGTTTATGAGATTTAGTATGAGCCAGGTTTAAAGACAACAGTGTTTGTTATGGCTTTTATTATTCATCAGTGTCCTGAGGTTATAACTTAAAAGTATTTTAATGCAACTAATATTGCTAAGCTTAACATGAGTTTTTCAATCATGAAAAAGAATTTTCAACTTGTTTATTCCCCTATGATAGAATTAGTCTTGGACTAAAATGTAAGTCATGCATTTTTTTTCATATTTTGGTTATTTGATACCCATGATCAGCACAATGTAGGACCCACATCTAAGGAACAGAAAAATGGTGGTGAGTCATATGCAACAAAAACTCAAGCATTTTTCAGGGCAAAAGAATTTAATAGAGATGACGCAAACTGGGCAAACTCAACCTTGCCTCATCTCCAAGAAATATCCTTTTCCCCTTTCCCTTAATCTTCTACATATTACATGATCCAAGTCTACAGAGGTTTTTTTTTTTATTTTGAGAATTATTATATTTAAACTAAGAGGCAACAAAGGACAATTTTGAACAGGAAAATTGCTTTCTTCTACTGGTTCTCATTATAAACTTAGAAATTCTTCCTTAAAGTTCACAGCTGTGGAGTCGAAACTTTTTTTTGAAGGAATTAATAGAAAAGGGCCCGGGCCATAACATACTTGGTAGTTCCAAGAAAAGTGAGCTTTCACTTGGATATCGAACTTAAATCTCCTTTTTCCTTTTGGCTGCTTTAATCCTAAAGTCCATCCGTTAGGACAGAGTGAACCCTTGCTCCACTCCCAGAGACTGCAGCTTAGTGCTTGGCCCTCAGACTACGCAGGGGCAGTCTGGATCCAGATTAGCTCTCAAGCCCTCCGTGGGAGCAGCACTGGGGAGCAGGAATTCTCCAGCTTTAATATATGTTAGAGCAGCCTGGAGGACTTGCTAAATCAGAGTCCCTGATTTGTTAGATACAAAGTAGAACTTGAAAAGTAGTCTTTCTAGCAAGTTCTCTGTGATGCTGATGTTGCCAGCTTGGCAGCCCCATTTGAGAGCCATCGAGGTGCTACACAGAGCCCAAGGATGGAAGTTAAGAGATCTTGTCTTCATCTGCTTTCACTGCTTCCTGCCACCAAGACACTTACAATTGATCTTTGTGCCTAGTTTTCCCCTTTGTTAACATAAAGGGTTAAGCTGGCAAACTCTGGCTTGATCTTTCTTAATGATGTTCTGTCCATTCCGCCTGTGCCATTCGTTCATGGCAAAGTCCCAGCAGTAAAAGAAACTCATTCCCACAGCCATTTCCAGTTGTGAGCCTCTCCTCATTACAGGTGTCATTACAGGGAGGGGGCCTGGCTGTTCACAAGGCAACTCAGCTATTTCTGAGTATAAAATAGAAAACTTAATAGTCAAATTCTTAGATCAGAGTTTCCACATGATGTGCATCAGTGGGTTACAGATATGTTGAGCTAAGTCCTCCTCTGCAACCGGGCATCCTGAACACCGTGGAAGTCTGTCTTTGGAAGTATTGCTTTATCCTGGACTATCAAGTTTAAAGTGATCGCGACACACGTCTGTGTGTCGTGATATGACAGAATTTGAAAAACACCTGTAGGTTAAGTAAAATGAATGCTTTTTCACCCATTCCGTGGTTCTGATATTTTTCTTTTTTAAAGATTTATTTTATTTACTTGAAAGAGTTACAGAGAGAGGTAGAGACAGAGAGAGAGGTCTTCCATCCGCTGGTTCACTCCCCAGATGGCTTCAATGGCCAGACCTATGCTGATCTGAAGCCAGGAGCCAGGAGCCTCCTCTGGGTCTCCCACGTGGTGCAGGGGCCCATGGATTTGGGCCCATGGACTTTCCCAGGCCACAGCAGAGAGCCAGATCGGAAGAGGAGCAGCAGGGACTAGAACCAGTGCCCATATGGGATGCCGGTGCTTCAGGCCAGGGTTTTAACCCGCTGCGCCACTGCGCCAGCCCCTTTGATATTTTTCATATCAAATTTATTTAGAAAACACACCAACTACAATAAGAAATCTAACACATTTTCTAAAATATTAACTGGACTACTAAAACCACTATTTTTGAAAACTTTACTTATAATTTAGTAAGGTATGGAAAAGATGGCTGTTTTCCCGGAAGCCACCTGAAAGAGAGCTGTCTCATCTGACACCATTTGCTTTTGGTTGAATTTCTCAGCCCCACATTGTACTTTACACTGTTCATATATAAGAAATTGAAAGCTGTGATTGACAGAAAGTAGAACACCTGTGTGGGTGTGTGTCTGTGTAGTGGCTATAGTTTGGGAAGAAGATGAAAGAATGGTGCTGAGGTCCTTGGGTGCCACTTTCAAAGTTTCTGAACTTGTAGGCAATGTTACCATCTGCCTTCACTGGAAATCCCATAGTACTCTGGACAGGGGCTGGACCTATCCTACTGTATCATCACTTACTAGAATGAGGCTTGGAGCAAGAGAGGTGCTCACAACCTGTTTTCAAATAGCTTTATAAAAGGCTTGACAAGCATAATTACTTTCAAGTTCACTGACTGGGAACCTGTATTATTTATACTGTGTGCAGGAGAAGCCACAAAATGGAAGATGACATGGGACAGCATACATTTTACTGTACAAATCAAGCAGACTTGCCACTCCAAGCAGTTCTCCAACTTGTTCTAACTCATTTTCTAAAGCCATATAATTCCAGATTGCTTTTAGAAAAAGTGCATTCTTGACTACTAATTGGTTTTCAAATGTCTGTTATTCCCTCTTTTAAATGTTTAAATTTATACAGGCTTTTTACTTGGTGAAATAGCATCTAATTTATTTCTTATCAAATAGTTTAAGTTGATCCGTGAGCTTCCCCCAGAGCTTCTTCTTCAGCAATCGCATTGTCTGTCATGAACAAAGCTTATGTCAAGGCTCTGTAACTTTTGATATTGAACTCAAACATTTTTCACACAACCATAAACAAGATTTCAAATTGTACTTTTTATGATAGTAACAAAACTTATTTTTACTCTCAATTTGTCAATCACATTTTTATGTATTTATTTTTTAATTTTTTACAATTCAGAAACAATTTTAAGAATATAATGATAATTCTTTCCATCTTCCCATTCTGTCTCTCTTTTTCTTTCTAACCACAGTTTTTTATTTTTTTTTAAAGATTTATTTATTTGAAAGGCAGAATGACACATAGGGAGAAGGAGAGACACACAGAAAGAGATCTTCCATTGGCTGGTTCATTCCCCAAATATCCACAACACCCGGGGCAGTTGTAGGCAGAAGGCAGGAGCCTGGAACTCCATCTGAGTCTCCCACATGGGTGGCAGGAGTCTATGTATTGGGCCATCTTCTACTGCTTTCCCAGGAGCATTAGCAAGAAGCTGGATGGGAAATGTAGCAGCCTGGACTTCAAATTGGCACATCTGATACAAAATGCTATTGTTCAGGCTGTGGCTAACCCTGCTGTGCCACAGTGGCAGGCCCTGTCAATCACTTTTAGTAGGGAAAAGCAGATGGTTAGTTCTTGAAAACAACAACAACAACAACAACAACAACAACAGACTAAATCCAGGATTGGTAGAGGATCATCTTAGCTTCCAAGTAAGAATAAAAGTGCCTCTATAGAACTCAATGCCACTTTATACTTTTTCAAGTTTCACATCTCAGCTTATTACTCATTACTGATAATTTCATGTGTCACTCTGATTGGACATGATTTTGAAATGGCCAACCATGTATTACTTTCATACAAGTTTATTTAGGGCTTAAAAGTGTCTAGGGATCACTGTTCTTTAGCAGGAAAATCTTCCAGATGTACATTCCAACAGATGTGAAATTCCTCTCCTATATTATCCACATCTGTGTTATCTGACTTATTTTCATTGAAACAGGCAACTATCAATTAGTATTTTTAGATTTCTACTCTGCAGAATACTTCCTTGTTTAAAAATATCTCTGTTGTTTTTTCTTAATATTAGTAACAGGAGCATTGTTGCGTGACATCTCCTTCCTTAGGCACACCACCACCATCAGCCTCATCTGCCCTCAAAGGCTCACCTGTCATCTTACAGGACTTCATCCAGTTCTGGTATATTTTGCCTTTCAAGAGGAAAACTCAGGCCTAGAAGTCAGAGATTCTGTTACTCATCTTTAGCATCCTTCCTAGTGTCTAGTGGAGAACCATGCAACATGTGGGTATTCAATAAACAACTGGCGAGTCACGTTGAATTGCATGAAAATTTTGACTTTTTTGGTGCTAATCAAGGAAGCAATGTAAGCAAACCCTGGTTTCTACCACCTGAGATAATCAAAATTAAGGACAATTGGGGGCCGGTGCCATGGCTCACTTGGTTAATCCTCCACCTGCGGCACCGGCATCCCATATGGGCGCAGGGTTCTAGTCCTGGTTGCTCCTCTTCCAGTCCAGCTCTCTGCTGTGGCCCGGGAAGGCAGCGGAGGATGGTCCAAGTGCTTGGGCCCTGCACCCGCATGGGAGACCGGGAGGAAGCACCTGGCTCCTGGCTTCGGATCGGCCCAGCGCACCGGCTGTAGTGACCATTTGGGGGGTGAACCAATGGAAAAGGAAGACCTTTCTCTCTCTCTCTCTTTCTCACTGTCTAACTCTGTCAAAAAAAAAAAAAAAAAAGGACATTTGGGTGAACTAACGGTACAGGGAAATAAAACCCAAAAACAAGGCATCCACAAAGAGTGTTCCTTCCCCTTTAACTTAGTCCTGTCTCTGCTGCAGACATGGGGGATGTTTGGTCATTGTTATGACACTGGACACCCAAGATCTCTTGTGACTGTCACATGTACTAGCGACATAATGCAAAACAGCTTTGAATTTGTTTTCAAAGACTGAGACTGACATTCTAATAAAAAGTTTTGTAATGATTTCATACCTTTTCATTTTTAGTGAGTTTTTGTATAAATGATGAGAGTTACTTCTCCAAGCCCATGGCTAATTTCTAAATACTAGTTCAGTGCTTTAGACACTGGTTTCTACTGAGTATTCTCCTCCTTCTTGTAAACCTTATGAGTGTCATGTGCAGAAAGGAAGACAAGGAGAACAGTGTTTTCTGTTCATGTTAGTAGGATCCCATGGGCCTCCTGGGATTCCTTATACTAAAATACTGTCCTTTTGATGATGCCCTCACAGCTCTGGCTTTTAAAATCAACTCTTTTTTTTTTTAAAGATAAAAGGTTATTTATTTTTAAAGTCAAAGTTAAGAGAGAGAGAGAGAGAGGCAGAGACACAGAGAGAGGATCTTCTATTCAAAAATTCACTCCCCAGATGCCTGCGATGGCCAGAACAGGGCCAAGCCAAAGCTAGGGGCTTCATTTGGGTCTTCCATGTGGGTGGCAGGGTCCCAAACACTTGCACCATCTTCTGCTGCTTTTCTCAGTCCATTATCAGGGTGCCAGACAGGGAGGAGAGTAGCTGGGACACAAACTGGCACCCATATGGGTTGCTGGTTTTACAGGTGTTGGCTTTATCTGCTATGCCACAATGCCGTTCCCTAAAATCAACTTTTAAATCCCTTATATTTATAGTTCCATTCCAAAATGGGCTGCATTACAGTTTTTTACATTCTACTCTAGCAGAGTCATGAAGATCTTCTTTGCATCCAATAAACAGTTGTTGAACTTAAGAGTTTAAATTATTATCCTTGTTTCCAGGATGAAAGTTTTGTATAGATCTGTTAGATAATTCTACAAAAATAATTAAGCAAAACAGCACTTTAACCAAACTTTTGACATTGCATACAGTCTGGACTTGGTTATTTTCTGGAACATATTTGTCTTATAGCTTATATAGGAAGGTCTATCTGTAAAAAGTGTCAGCCATATAAAAAAATTGGAATATTTTGCTGTGTCCAAATGCTCATGTTGTACTTTATAGGATCCTTTTTTATGTTACTATTGACTTTTGAGAAAGCAAACTCGATTCTTCAAATGCTTGTGAAAATTACATGGTCTGTGATATATCTTTGAGATAATCATACATCCATGACTGGCCAGGTAAGCTTATTAATATGCCTCTATTTCAAAGGATACACTGTAATCATGAATTCCTGGCCATTATGATAGAGGCTTTCTTCTTATGCAGAAAGTATTTGAAATAAACACAAAGGTCTATAAAAGACCAGCAGGGAATAAAGCCATAGTCATTAGAAAGTTCCCTTTATCTAAATTTAAAAATTAGAACATTAAAGAAGGATGGTAGTTTTAGTTTTCTGAGCCTAAATGTTTTCCTTTGTGATCTAGTCACTTAATGAAATAAAAAAAAAATGAAATTGGTCATTGTTGTCTTGTTATTTGGAAATATATCCATAATTTACTTAATAGAGCACCATTGCTACTGACAAAGTTAAGGCATTTTATAAGATAGTTATTTTACTAGAAGTTTGGCACTATCTAGCGAAATAGTGGGGAGAAGGAAGGTTCTGTGTTTGCATATCTGATTAATTGTCTTTTTTTTTTTGTATACAGTAGCACTGGAATGAGAATCTTCTGGGGAGCTTGTAAACTATGCAGATTCCCAGGCGTACAAGGTGTTCCAAATCAGAATCTCTGCAGGAAGGGCTTGGAACTCTACATTTAAAGAGGCATCCCAAGTGGTTGTTCCGCTCACTAAGCCCAAAAGTGGCTGACCTTAAACTCACACTCATTAATTGAAAATTATACAATCCTGGAGGCCAGCACTGTGCCATAGAAGGATAAACCTCTGCATGCGATGCCAGCATCCCATATGGGCACTGGTTTGAGTCCTGGTTGCTGTACTTCAGATCCAGCTCCCTGCTAGTGTGTCTGAGAAAGCAATGGAAGTGGGCCACGTCCTTGGGCCCCTGCACGCATGTGGAAGACTTTAGGCTTCTGGCTTCAGCCTGGCTCAGCCCTTGCCCTTGAGACCATTTGGGGAGTGAATCAGGTGATGAAGGAATGACTCTCTCTCCTCTCTTTCTCTCTCTCCTCCTCTTCCTCTTCTCTCTGTAACTCTGCCTTTCAAATAAAAAACCAAAAAAAAAGTTATAAAACTCATCTTTGGGTTAAACAGTTTATATTTTATTTTATTTTATTTTTAAAGCTTTATTTTATTTATTGGAAAGACAGTTACAGAGAGAGGTAGAGAGACAGAGAGAGAGAGAGAGAGGTTCTCCATCCACTGGTTCACTCCCCAGATGGCTGCAATGGCTGGAGCTGAGCCGATCTGAAGTCAGGAGCCAGGAGCTTCTTCCAGGTCTCCCACATGGGTGCAGGGGATCAAGGGCTTGGGCCATCTTCTACTGCTTTCCCAGGCCATAGCAGAGAGCTGGATTGAAAGAGGAGCAACCGGGACTAGAATCGGCGCCCATATGGGATGCCGGCACTTTAGGCCAGGGCTTTAACCCACTGTGCCACAGGACTGGCCCCAAACAGTTTATATTTTAATATGATTCTTCCTTCAGCATACTTCTGTGTTATTTACTTTTTTATTTTTTTATTTTTATTTTTTTGACAGGCAGAGTTAGAGAGAGAGAGAGAGAGACAGAGAGAAAAGTCTTCCTTTTCCGTTGCTTCTTCCCTCAGATGGCCACTACATCCGGCGCGCTGTGCTGATCTGAAGCCAGGAGCCAGGTACTTCCCTCTGGTCTCCCATGCGGGTGCAGGGCCCAAGCACTTTGGCCATCCCCCACTGCCTTCCTGGGCCACAGCAGAGAACTGGCCTGGAAGAGGAGCAACCAGGACAGAATCCGGCGCCCCAACCGGGACCAGAACCCGGGGTGTCGGCGCTGCAGGCGGAGGATTAGCCAAGTGAGCCGCGGCGCCGGCCTGTGTTATTTCTTACATTCTCTCCTTTTTTCTCTTGTTAAGTTTCAGATAATCTTAGAGAACTATATATCATTAGTATTCTTTGGTTATAATCATGAAACTCTAATTCTGATTGGGTTACAGTTATGGGATAGATCATGAATCAAAAACAGATCTGAAGATCAATCCAAAAGAGAGGAACTAAAGTAGCTCCAGCTATGTAAAGACCCTGTTCAGTTCCTGGGTCACTGTACTCAAATTTCCAAATAGATTTTTTGAAAGCATCAACCTTGCTGAGCTGGTCCTGTCCAAATCTTGGCTGGGGGAGGTGGGGTGGGGAGTGAAACTGAGGGAAGTTTTCCAGGCCTGTATCCAGGATGCTACCCATGACTACATCCAAGTAGATTTCCAAGGCAAAACAGCAGTAGTGTTCTAAGGAGAATGGAAAACTTCTGTGTAGTCAAAAACAAGTTCACAACACCACAGAAAGCTTTAGAGCCACTGACAAGAAGAGTAGCCACTTTGCTTAGAGGTGAATGAATTCCTGGGAGTTGGTTTATTTATTATATACCCAGCACTCTGAGACTTCTGTTAGGTGTTAAGGAAATAACAATGCAGTCACTAGAAGTTAGGGCAAAAAATAAAGGCAAACAGTAGGTGGGTCACTTTAGATAAAATATGCTCATAACAGAGCCTCCCTAGTCAGGACTAGGTAGAGAAGAGTTTTGTTCAAATAAATGGGAAGTCTGGATCAGGATGCTCCTTACACGGACAGCTTTCTCTATCAGCTACAGATAGCGTGGTTAGCAACACTTTTTTCTGCTAGTTGTTCAGCACTGCTAGGTACTGCGGATAAAGATGTTTCCAGCATCCACAGAGCTCACATTCATTCTCAGGGAGTGTCTCTCTTAGGAGATAAAGGAACTGCAAGCTTGGTTGTACATTAACTTAGCACAAATTGCGTAATTTACTCCTTTATTACTTACTCGTCTTGACACAGGTCATCCTTTCAGGGATGGTTTACTCCCCCGATCCCAATTCATCATCTAATAGATATGACCCTTCCTTTCATACTTAGAATGAACAGACTCTCTGATTACAGTTTTCTCTGATGCCGCCTGCAAACTGAAGAGTCTCCCTTACGTATTGGCATTTTGTGCCAGTAGCTCCATTTGTATTTGCTGGTCTGCCTTCTTCTTCATTAGACTCCTACAAGCTTTTCTTTTCATCCTCCAGGACCCTCAAGCCTCTTTAGCACATGGCTTCAACTACCATTTACATACTGAGGATGCCTGAAGCTGTGTCTCCGGCTCTGAGCGGTCTGGTGAATTTTGGATTTATATAGCAGGATGAGCAGTCAGAATTTCTACATCTGATCTCAATCGTTTTTCTCTCAAAACCTGTTTTCTCCTGAACTCTCAATTGGGGTGAATGATGCACACATCTGTCTAGTTTCCCAAGACACAAACCTGGATTCTCCTGTGACCTACCTCTCCCTCTGTTCTGTTTTCACACAGAATGCAAAGCGATAGCTCAGGTCAGCATGGCCTTGATCAGGAAACTGCAGCATCTTCTAAATTCTAGCTTCCTACCCTTACTCTAGCTCCTTTAAGCTCTTCTTTACATTCCAGAGAGATAACAAAACCCCTTCTCTGAAGCATTTCAGAAGGTCTTCTGTGAAAATCAGTATAATCGTCAAATTCCTTCACTACCATGAAGAAACCTCTCCATCTCCTACTCCTTCCTGTCAGAGACATACTCTAGGGGTGTAGCTGTGCCCAAGACTGAATGCTGCTCGTACTGTTGATGTGCTTCACCCACAACTCACCGTTTGTTGAGCTTGACTTCCAACTGCCTGCAGCCTTTCCACCCAGTAGAAATCCTCAACTAATGACTCACAAAAGTTGGTTCATAAAACAGCTACTTCCTTAGCCCTGGCATAGGCAACTCAGAGGCCTGAGTCCCCAGTGTAGTTAATTACCTTTTACAAATGGTGGTAACAGGTCTGATAAAATGTTCTCTGTTAGTGGCCTTTCTGTTGTTCCCAGCTTCCTTTCCCAAACCCTCCCCAGGGTTTCCTGGGATCCCTCATGAGTGAACTGTTGGCCCTTGACTTTTTGTGGCATCAAATTTTGAAAAAGTCAAACAATATACTTGACATGTATCCTTTGTTTCAGCCAAAAAAAAAAAAGTGTGCATTTTTAAATGCTGTGTCTTCCCACGGTTTTTCTGCCTCCAGTGATTTTGGCTCCTATGCTCCTTACCTGGGATTCTGGCCAGATCTTATTAGCTTCTCAAAATCATACCTGAGTATGACTTCTTTAAGAGACGCATTTGTACACACCGCAATTGTGGACTGGAAGCTCTACCTCACTGTATTTGACAACAGACACTTTAATCCTTGATATATTTGTGTGGTTCTCTTGTGACATCTATGCCGGCAGGAACCAAGGTATGCTTAGATTTTTCAGTACAACCCTAAAAGAATAGAAGATGATAAAAGTTGATTCAACTCACTCAATACTTGCTTGAATGAATGGTTTTTGTTGAATACAATTGTGAGTGAATGAGTAAACAAAAATGAAACCAGCAAGGGCAGATTTTATTACAGAAAAGTAAATCTGAATAAAAATTTATGCAACTATAACCCCAACGTTCAGAAGAAATAGTTTTGGTTTGTTTACAGTGTTGTTCTTCTAAATGAATGTGAAAAAGCAGAACAACAACAGCAACAAAACTAGTACATGCAGAGCGAGCATTGTCTCAGATACTGCTTAAGCACTTGAAAAATATTCCACATTGCATATACCGTTGTCACATTTATTGTAGTACATTTCCCATTTCGTATGCCATTGTTGCATTTCTTGAGCAGAATCTTCAACTATTTGAATGTCATCCCAATTGCATTTACTGTTGTTGAGCTTCTTGCATTACCTTGCACCTGCTATTATGTTATGTAAAACTTATTGTTACTACTACTATTGCTATTGTTACATGTTCATGCTGGATTTCTTTTATTATATTTCCCTTAACATTTTTATATTAGTGTGAATGTTGCCTTACAAATGTTAATGGTTTGTTTTTTAATATTAATTTGAAAACCACATTGAGACAGAGAGGTAAGAGGGAGAGAGAGTCACACAGAAAGAATGCTCCCATCTGCTATTCCATTCCCCTAGTGCCCATGACAACTGTGAGGTACCAAAACCAGGATCTTGGAACTTAATACAAGTTTCCCATTGTGGGTGGCAGGAACCCAATCATTTGAGCCATTACTGCTGCCTCCCAGGGTTTGCACTGGGAGGAAGCTGGAGGCATCCTACCCGGACACTTCAGCATGGGACACTGGGGTCGTAACTGCTAAGCTACATGTGTTCTTCCTTGTGCTAGATATTTTAAAGCTGTTCTCTTCACAGAGTGTGAAGCTCAGGAAGTCCCATTATGTCTATCAGTGTGATATGTCTATCATCTGAATATATTATTCAGTTTGGGAACGTCCTTCCTCTTACCTTGAAAAATACAGAGGGTTAATCATTGCCGTGGTAAACTTCCTGCCTCAGATACTACTATGACGCAATGTAGCCAAAACAATACCTTTTGACAATGGCTAGAGTTTCCTAAAGCCAATGTCAATTATATTTTCCAAGCACATTGAAAATTTAGCTCACTAATATATAATCACATTAATTCATTCAATTAACATTTGAGATCTTTTTGTATATATTGCATTGTATTAACTTCTGGGTATACAGAGTTTTTTTAAAAAAGGATTTATTTATTTGAAAGGCAGAGTTACAGAGAGGCAGAAAGAGAGAGAGAGAGTCTTCCATCTGCTGGTTCACTCCTCAGATGGCTGTAATGACTGGAGCAGTGCTCATCCAAAGCAAGGAGTCAGGAGCTTCTTCCAGGTCTCCCTCACAGGTGCAGGGGCCCAAGGACTTGGACCATTTTCTACTGCTTTCTCAGGCCAAAGCAGAGAGCTGGATCAGAAGAGGAGCAGCCAGGACTAGAACTGGCGCCCATATGGGATGCTATGCCTGCTATGCCATAGCGCCAACCCCTGGGTATACAAATTTGATAAGAGTGTGACCATTGGCCTATGGCAGTTTTTTTTTTTTTTTTTTACCAAAGGTTGTCTTTGCAACAGTATTCCATAAATATGTACACTATTATGTGTCTATTAAAAATAAAAAACAGGAGTAGACATTGTACTACAGTGTGTTAAGCTACTGCTGAGGACTCACATCCCATGCAGGACTGGGTTTGAATCCCAGCTCCTCTTCTGATTCTGGTATTTTGCCTATGTGTACGTTGGGGTCCAATAGATGATAGCTCCAGTGCTTGGCTTCCTGATAGCCTCATCAGAGACTGGGATGGAGTTTCTGGCTCCTGGGTTTGGCCTGGCCCAGCCCTCGCTATTGTCAGAGCAGGCATTTGGAGAGTATGCCAGCAGACTGAAGATCTCTCTCTGTCTCTTTCTCTGTCTCTCTTTCTCTCTCTGTTGCTATGCCTTTTAAACAATTTAGAAAAAAATAAACTTAAAAAGAAAAACTTAAAAAAACCCAACACCTTATTTAGAAAACCCAACACCTTATTTAGAATGAGAGAGACATACAGGAAAAGGAAGGAAGGGAGGAAGGAAGGAAAGTAGGAAGGAGAAGCACTATATATATATATATTTTTTTTCAAGAAACAAAAGACACACACACACAGAGAGAGAGAGAGAGAGAGCACTCTCATCTACTGGCTGACTCCCCAATTGCTTGCAGTGACTCGGACTGGGCCAGGCCAAAGGCAGGAGCCCAGAACTCAATCCAGGTCTCCTGTGTGGATGACACAATCACTAAGCCATCACCTGCTGCCCCTGCAAGTACACATTGTTAGAAAGCTACAGTCAGGCTTTGGAGTAGAGACTCAAATCCAGGCACTCTGATATACGACAGACATCTTAACCAATGTTTTAACTGTGAAAACAAATGTTGGCTTCAGCTTTATATTTTTAATGGAAAGTTTTCATTAAAAAAAAACAACAGAAGAGAATTTGCCTTTGCAACTTTAAGATCAATGCCCCAATACACCATATAAGCTTTTTTACTTCTAATGTGTCTGGAGTTAAAATTGAAGACTGGCTTGGTCTTTGATAATTTTGCATTTGTTTAGAGTCTTCCTGCCAGGAAGCTCCAAATCTGCATCAATATTAACATATTTATCTTTTTAAAAAGAATTATTTTGTTTATTTGAAAGAGTTACAAAGAGAAAGAAACAGAAGGAGAGATAGAAAGATCTTTCATTCGTTGGTTCACTTCAACAACCAGGGCTGGGCTAGGCTGAAACCAGGAGCCAGGAGCTTCCTCTAGGTCTCTCACAAGGGTGCAGGAGCCTAAGTACCCAAGTACCCAAGTACTTGGGCCACATTTGCTGCTTTTCCAGGCACATTAGCAGGGAGCTGGATCAGAAGTGGAGCAGCTGGGACTTGAACCAGTGCTCACAGAGATTCCAGCATCGAAGGCAGCAACTTTACCAGCAATACCACAGTGCTGGTCTCTAACATGTTTATCTTAAAATGACCGTTCCCTTTGTGTGGATTAAAAATGCTTTCATTTTATCTATGAATTCTTTATTGCTTTTAATTTTTGTGTTTGGTTGACCCGTACCGTTTTTTCCCTCTGTGTGAGTACATTATTTTAGGAAAGAGACCATATCTTATTTATTTTTGTATCCCCAGGACCTGACATGGAACCAGGCATTTTGTAAATTCTACATAAGTGTTTCATCAATGGATTAAAAAAATCCTATAAAACATTTAACATAATGCTTTAAGCCTAAAAAACTAAAATGTTTCTGCAAGTGGTTCTATAAGAATGTTATCAACACGCATGTTTTATTGTAAGTCCTATGAAATAATCTGCACTCTCTTAAATCCTCACTGCAATCTTTTCTTCCAGACATAATTTGAAGTCAGTGATAAATTCCAATTCATAAAACTAATCTCTTGTGTTACATCCTGTCCGCCTCATTCAACAGTTTCCCAACAATATCTGAAGCAGTCAGTGTGTAGTAATCAGGAAACCTCTGGCATGCTTCCAAGGCCTAGTCGTCTTTTATGAGCCTTCACACTGTTAAGTCCCATCAGTTTAGGCTGAATCATGTGAACGAAAATTCTACTATATTTTAAGCTACTATGCAGATCCACAGCTTACAACGAAGCTGTTTTTAGAGGTCTACTTTCACACTGGCATGAAGATTTGCCTAATTAGTCCACTAAATCCTTTTGAAATCCATTTAAAAAATAGCTCGAAGTAGATGTTTAGTCTATAGCATTTAAGACACCAGTTAAGACATCTGCATTGTGTACTGGAGTACCTGGGTTTGATACCCAGTTCTGTCTTTTTTTTTTTTTAAGATTTATTTATTTATTTGAAAGTCAGAGTTACACACAGAGAGGACAGGCAGAGAGAGAGAGAGAGAGAAAGAGAGAGAGAGAGAGAGAGTTCTTCCTTCCACTGGTTCACTCCCTGATTGGCCGCAATGGCTGGAGCTGTGCTGATCTGAAGCCAGGAGCCAGGAGCTTCCTCCAGGTCTCCCACGTGGATGCCGGGGCCCAAGGACTTGGGCCATCTTCTACTGCTTTCCCAGGCTATAGCAGAGAGCTGGATCAGAAGATGAGCAGCCGGGTCTTGAACCGGCACCCATGTGGGATGCCGGCACTGCAGGTGGCTGCTTTACCCGCTGTGCCACAGCGCCGGCCCCGTTTGTCTTCTGATACTACTTTCTTATAAGGCAGACCCTGAGAAGCAGCAAGTGATGGCTCAAGTTGTTGTATTCCTGCCACCTACATGTAGGACTTTGATTGAGTTCCGGGATCCTGGCTTTGGTCCAGTGTAGTCCTTGTAATTGGAGGAATTTGGGGAAGTGAACAAGTGAATGGGACTACACTCTCTTTCTCTCTTTCCAGGTTAAATAAATTTAAAAAATTAAAAATAGTTGAATTATAATAGTTACAGTCAAAGTTCTGGATTCTGAATCCTGGACCTTTGGTGCAGGTAACTGGGGCATAGAAATCGGGCTGTCACAAAGGGACTGTTACCCCTGAGTGCCTGCAGAGAAGTGTGGCATAGCCTCCAACTTTTGCAACTCTTGCGTGGCACCACAGAGGGCACAAATATTTGGTGTTTTAGGTCTCATTTCCCTTTGCTGACCCAACCTCATGAGGAAGGAAGAGGGCTGGCTTTCTTTAAGTAGCCCTCGAGTGTTTTCTACAAAGGACCAGAGAGTATTTTAGGCTTTTCACATCGTATCATCTGTCACCAGTGTTTAACACTGATACTTAATGATATGTAAACAAATGAACATAGCTGTTTTAGAAGAAACTCTATTTATGGACACAGAATTTGACTTTTATATAAGTTTGCTGTTTTGCAAGTATTAATCTTTGGATTTTCCCCCATCTGCTTAACAGGTAGAAGCATCCTATACGCTGAACAGTAGCTAAGTTCAGGCATGGTTGGGCAATCCTGCTGTATAGAAACCCAAGATTAACTTCTGATTTGTTAATATCTCTTTCTGCTTCCTCCCTCATCTGCCTCATGTTCCCTGCACACCCATCCTGCTCTAAATCTCAGTGACAGCCTTCCTTGCAGGACTGCTCTATCCCAAAGTACCCCATGCTCTGATGTTCTAATCTTCCCTTCCGTCTCTTCCCATCTCCTAACTATGGCCTTCCACCTAGTTTGTAAGAAAAAGCAAATATGCTTTACTAAGAGCTGCTACTGGAACTGTCTTTTTTATGATTTATTTATTCATTTGAAAGGCAGAGTTAGAGACAGGCACAGGCAGAGGCAGAGATCTTCTATCCGCTGGTTCACTCCCCATGTGGCTGCAACAGCTGGAGCTGGAACAATTCAAAGCCAAAAGTCTGGAGCTTCTTCTGGGTCTTTCTCAGGGGGTCTTCCTTGTTCCTTGGACCATCTTCTACCACTTTCCTAGGCCATAGCAGGGAGCCATAGCAGCATCTGGGTCTTGAACCGGTGCCCATATGGGATGCCGGTATGGCAGACAGAGGCTTAACCCATTATGCCACAGCAGTGGCCCCTGGAACTGTTTTTTGAAAAATTCAGTTCTGGACCTGTCATCCAGGTTATAATATTCTCATGCTTTCTCTTTAACTAGAAGACACAGTTGACCATCTTAAATTGTCTCATTAGGCCCTTGGCAATCTGTTGTTGCACATCAGAGCCTTATTCCTCATCTGCTCTGTGGTTCCTCATGCCCACCAACTCCCTGTGGCCAGTGATTTCCTTCTTGCCAAGTAGGAGCCTTTTCTGCCCTCTTGCCCTCATGCACAACACTTTCTGCGTGCAACACTGTGACCTCTCTTCTCAGACTGTGCACTTCCAGTTGACTCTCCAAGTTCTCGCTCTGAAGATACTCAAAATCATTCATACTGAAGCCTTTGCCAATACCCCTGAGATTTCACCTTTTAAAAAGAGTTTAACATGTTTCTTATTATGCCACATAGCACATTGCCATGCACATCTGTTTATAAACCTTTCCTTCATACCAGATTCTGGTTTCAGTTGGACAGGGGTTGTGTTTTCTTCATCTTCATGAATATCTTCTAGTTCTACTTCCAGAACCTAGCATAGAGCCAGCAATACAGTCTATGCCTATGGGGGTGGGGAGTGTTGAATTGAACTCTCCCAGAAGTCATTGTCTTTGAAAAGTGTGTATGTGTTAACTCAGGTGACTTTCTAATTGTCAGCATTTCCATCTATAGTGAAAGGGGGTGAAAGCATTTGGTTAGAAAAAAAAATAAATGGGTGTTGTTTAATTTTAATTAATTTATTTGTATTTACTTGAGAGGCACAGCGAGAGAAAGAGAGATTTTCTATCTTCTTGTTCACTACCCATATGCCCTCAATAGCCAAATCTGGGTCAGACCAATGCTTAGAACCAGAAGACTAGCAACTTAAACCCAATCCAGGTGTCCCATATGGGACTTGGGCCTTCACCTTCTGTCTCCCTGTGTGCCCATTAACAGAAAGCTGAAACCAGAAGCAGAGCCAAGACATGAACCCAGGCACTGTGACATGGGATATGAGCAACACAAGTGGTATATTAATTGCTGCATCAAACAGCTGCCCCAGTGGATACTATTGTAGAGGAGAGAACACATTGCCATAGCTGGGCAGGTGTTCCCCATCTCCTACTGCCTCCGGTCCTCAGGATCAACCACCCCAGGAGTCCCATACTTCAGAGTTCTTGTTTTTCCTGGACTCATGGTCATATCCAGACTTCCCAGGGCCACCGTGTGTAAGGCTTCAGGTCTTAGGAGGAAAGCAGGCAGGGGTGAGAGAAACTGCCAGTTGAACTTGAACTACAAGTCAATCATAAAGTATTTGAAAGTTGATGACTGGGCTGGTGCTGTGGCTCACTTGGTTAATCCTCTGCCTGCAGTGTCGGCATCCCATGTGGGTGCTGGGTTCTAGTCCCAGTTGTTCCTCTACAGCTCTCTGCTGTAGCCCGGGAGGGCAGTGGAGAATGGCCCAGTCGCTTGGGCTCCTGCACCCGCATGGGAGACCAGGAAGAAGCACTTGGGTCCTGGTTTCGAATCGGCACAGCACCGGCCATAGCGGCCATTTGGGGGGTGAGCCAACAGAAGGAAGACCTTTCTTTCTCTCTCTCACACTATCTATATCTCTACCTGTCAAATAAATAAATAAAAAAAAAAAAAAAAGAAAGTTGATGACTAGGAGGCAATACTGGTTCTATTATGTTTTCTTATCCTCTGCCCCTGGGCAGCAGAGAAGTGATTAAAGGAGAGTGACATAGACTCTGAAATGGGTCACTTAGGACTAAACAATTTAATCAATGCATAGGAATTGTGACAAATGAGCAGCAAGGAGCAGATTTTATTACAAAATAAGTCCAAGGTATCTAATAAAGTCTCTATCATAAAAATGAAATTTTCAAAAGTTCTTTCATTTCTCCTTGGAAATCTCTACTCAGCTTGATATTCAAGAGAAAAATTAAGGTAAAACTACAAACAACATAAGGGAACCTCATTAATATTTTTAAGTGCTTATTTACTAGCACATAGTAATTAATTTATTTGTGTGTAGTTAGGTTCTTTGTTTTTTGGGGGGAGGTTTGTTTTTGGTTTTGGCTAATGAAGTAGTTTTACTTTGATTGCTATTTTGATTTTGAAAGAAACCCTTGAAATTGAGAAGTGGAAATTTGATTACCTATGGATTACAGAAACTTTGTAAACCTTGTTTTATTTCGATTTACTAAATAGGACACTGTGGATTCAGTTCATCATCCACTGCAGTAATCGCAAACTGATTTAAAAGTAGAATTAAAGCAGGTGTATAATCTGGAAACTGTGTCACCCTTGCAAAGCCAAGAAGGAAACCAGATATGGACCTTACTTTCCTGAAACTTATTCCCTGCATTAATTATAGTCCAGTCTATTGGCATACCATTTTTGTATTATTCAGTCTTTAATACTTTACATATGGCTGAATATGAATAGAGGAAGGAGACCAAGAGTTGTTAAGGTGCTGGAAGAGCTGGTATTGTAGCACAGAGTGTTAAACCTCTGCTTACAATACCTGCATCCCATATTGCAATTTGAGTCCCGGCTATTTCACCTCCCTGCTAACACTCCAGGGAAAGCAACAGAAGTTGACCTGACTGCTTGCTGCCCTGCCACCCACGTGGGAGTTCCTGACTTCTGGTTTCTGCTTGGCTTGGCGCCAGCTATGGCAGCTATTTAGGGAGTAAATCAGTGGATGGAAGATCTCTGTGTCTCTCCATCTCTCTTCCTCATTCTGACTTTCAAATAAATAAATCTTTTTTTTTTTTTTTAAGTTTTAGGGGCTGGCACTGTAGGCTAGGTCTCTGCCTGCAGTGTTGGCATTCCATATGGGTGCGGGTATGTGTCCCAGCTGTTGATCCAGCTCTCTGTTATGGCCTGGGAAAGCAGTAGAGGATGGCCCAAGTCCTTGGGCCCCTGCATCTGCATGGGGGACTGGAAGAAGCTCCAGGTTCTAGCTTTGGATCACTGGAGCTCCAGCCTTTGTGGCCATTTGGGGAGTGACCCAGTGAATGGAAGACCTTTCTCTCTGTCTCTCCCTCCCTCTGTTTATAACTTTATCTCTCAAATAAATAAATAAAATATTTTTTATAAAAGTTTTAAAGTGCAGGGGAGAAGATGAACAACTAAATAAGAGTGGTCATTACCAGTGAGCTAGAGTGAATGACTCATGGGATGCCATTAGGAGAAAGGACCCAAACAGCTTGGTTAACAGCACAGGGGAGAAGCATCATGTTTAGATAAAGGCCAATTGAATCTCTTTTTCTTGAGGGCTTCAGATATTAGCATGCATTTACTTATTCCTAGGTTAGTTTGATGTCCCAGGCCAAGGGAGATTAGATATACTGAATGGCAGTGTGTGTCTGGGGGCATAAGTAGAAAATCACAGAATTTGGAGAAGAAAAAATCATCACTCAATAAGCTTGCCTAACTGAGGATAAAACAGTCTAAAGTCTCAAATTTTGGGGTCTTTAGGTCATTGAAATGAAATTTTCTCCTGAATGCTACCTGTATTTCTTGTGTTATGAGCTGCATTTTTAAAAAAATTGGGTGGGGAATTTCTTGATTAAGAATGTCATTTGGATTTGGGATTTTGCCTTGGGTCTCCTTTGAATTGACTTCTCAAAAAGTGAAATCCACTCAGTATCATGTTGGCTTAGAAACTGTGTTAACACCTATGGATTTAAAAAGAATACAGCACCCCCCAAAATTAGAATGGTAGTGGGATCTAGTGTTTCTGCAGAACTGCCACATAGTTTAAATAAATTACTGAAAAAAGTATTACAGGATGTTTCTGGGTAACTGAACTAAAATTCAGTTAAGTGTTCTGTGCTGATATCTGTGGATTTTTTTTTTTTTAATTTTAAACAAACAAAACCAGAAGAGCCAGATTCCAGCAGTGGCTGCCATGGCCCACTTTTAGCAATCCTGGCACCTGAAGATTGTGTGATAAACATCTTCTACCCAAATTACAAATTCAAAGGCTTTCTTCAGTGAGGGTGGAAAACAGGCACAAGGGTTTATCTTCTATCAGATTGCACAGCTGTAGTCTTGAGGCCTGGTGGAGTCAAGGAGATTAGAAGAAAGGCAGGTATTTAGATAAAGAAGAGTTTATCAGAACAGTAGTCTTGCCATTGGACATGCAATCTAGCTTTTGAAAGTTAAAAAAAAAAGCTAAATTGACATTTCCTGTCTTACTTGGTGGTCTGCTAAGAAGACTGCATATGGTAATGATGCTCTGTAGGTCAAGGTCATAAGGAAGACTTTGAGATTCATTCATTAAGACTGTGAGACAGTGAAACTTCTTTTTTCTCTCTTTAAATAAATTCTTCTAAAATTATTTAAATTTTTATTCATTTTGTTTTTATTTGAAAGAGAGAGAGAGAGGGAGGGAGAGAGATGGATCTTCCATCCTCTGGGTCACTTCCCAAATGCCGTCAGCAGCCAGGGCTGGGCAAGTGCAAAGCCAGGAGGCAGGAATTCCATTCGAGTCTCTCATGTGAGCGTCACCAAGTATCTGAGCCACTTTCTGTCCCCCAGGGTACACATTAACAGGAAGTTGTGTCAGTAGCAGAGTAATGAGATTCAAACCAGTTGCTCCAATCTGCGATGTGGAAGTCCTAACCAGCTTCTTAACCATGTGCTAAATGCCCACCTCTTTCTTTAAATAATTCCTTATTACTGGTCTTTATTTACTTATATGGCAGTTTGCTTTCTTTGTAATGCAACTCCAACTCATTTTTTTTGAAGAAATTTTTATTTATTTGAAAGGCAGAGTTACAGAGAAGTAGAGGCAGAGAGAAAGAGAGAGTGAGAGAGAGAGAGGAAGAGGGAGAGAGAGAGAGAGAATTCTCCATCCACAGGTTCACTCCCCAGGTGGCCACAATGACTGGAGCTCAGGTGATCCAAAGCCGGGAGCCAGGAGCTTCTTCTGGGTCTCCCTCGTGGATGCAGGGGCCCAAGGACTTCTACTGCTTTCCCAGGCTATAGCAGAGAGCTGGATTGGAAGTGGAGTGGCCGGGACTCAAACTGGTACCCATGTGGGATGCTGGCACTGCAGGCAGCCGCTTTACCCTCTATGCCACAGCACAGGCCCCCTGGGGTTTTTAAAAAGTGAGAAACTCATTTTTAGTTACAGTTTTTTCTAGTTTGTTTGTGTGTGTGTGTGTTTGTGGGTGTGTTAGTTTAATCATGCAAATAGTCATTTATATGGTAAGGAAAACCTCATTATCTTCATCTGCTCCAAGGCATTATGAGGCCCCCAACAAACACCCACCCAGCTTGTGTGCTACACACACCACTGTCCAGGTGGCAGGGGACCATTGCTGCTCCTGCATTCACCCAAGGAAACAATGGAAAGGTGGGCCAAGCTCGGGAGGGTGAGGACGAAGCTCGCATTTCAGAGTGCAGGCACTTTCCTTGCTTCCTTTGCAGGAGCTCAGAGTGAATTTGGGTAGATGTTCATTCTCATGCCCTTTGTCCATGTCGGTCATACTCAGGCCACACTAGTTGTCTTGGTGACTGCAAGTGTCATTAATGGGCTTAAGGTTATAGTCATTCCTTATTAGGGAAGCAGAAATTGACTGTTTTTTGTAGGAAAATTCCCCAAATTCAACTGTCTCCATGGCAAAAAAGAAAAAGACACACACGTAGGAATATATGCACATATGCACACACACATGCACGCACATACACACCCTACTCCACACACATAGGTTCTTCCTACGCATGATGCCCTCCAACTCCCTTTAGTTGCTCAGGTACCAAAGGGTGGTGTCCACTTCACCACCTAGGTGCTAGGTGTTAGCAGTTCTCTCCAGAGGTGGCTTGTTAAATGGTGAAGATTCTAAGATGAACAAGGGTCACTGGTGCTGAGAGGTAGCTTCTGCAATCTTTCTGGGCAGAAGAAGAGAGAGAGAGACTGCAGACACTGCCAGAATCCATTGAATGGTGTTGCTAGTTTGTTGGCCCTGGGAAAGTCATGGTACCCCCTTCCCCCACATCAAGATCTGCACTTACTCTGGATCTCTGCAAGGAGTTCTTCTTTCCAAAGGTGCGCATAGAAATGGTTTGTTTTTGGGAAGCAAGTCAAAGTTTCTGGGACATTTAACTTGCCAGGTGAAGTTGTATACAAGCAAGAGGAGGACAACGACATCAGTCTCAATTAAAAAAAAAAAAGACCAATGGAAGATTTATTTTTTAAAAAAGATTTATTTATTTATTTGAAAGTCAGTTTTATATAGAGAGAGGATAAACAGAGAAAGACCTTCCATCCTTTGATTCACTGCCCAAATGGCTGCAACCCCCAGTGTTGGCCAGACTGAAGTCAGAAGCCAGGAGCTTCCTCTAGGTCTCCCATGTGGGTGCAGAGGCCCAGGGACTTGGGCCATCCTCCACTGCTTTCCCATGCACATTATCAGGGATCTGGATTGGAAGTGATGCAACGAAGACGCAAACCTGCTCGCATATGGGACACCAGCGCTGCAAGCTGTTCTTTAACCTGCTGCACCACAGAGCGGGCCCCTGGAAGATTTATTTAAGTAAGAATACATATAGTCATCACTGCTGGCCCTAGTGTGATGTTAAATGTTTGATCCAGTTTTCCTTCCTGGATAAGTTCTTCTTTCCTGTACCTGTCAGTTTAAAGATATACCAGAAAAACAAGGGCCCAGTTTTAAGCCGACTCTCTAAAAGTGACATATTGGGAGTGGGACTAAAATTGGGATAGACACTTGCTGATCTTGCAAAAGTCTTAGGTATACGAACTGATGATATATAAGAGCAAATAAAGCTGTCATATCATGTCAATATGTTATGGGCACATTATCAGGGAAAAGACAGAACAAGAAAATAAAAATTCAATTGTATTTTTAGGTACTATTTAAGAGACTTGCATACTTGCTTATGGAACTATGTTGGTCTACAATTTCAGCCATTTGAGAAGGGGGATTGTTAGTGTCAAATTGATCATTAGCGATGTTTGGATATGAGGGACTATGGGACAGTTATCTACACGAGGGCAGGGCAGGTATAGAAAGAGAGAGATCTGGAGCTAGAAGCCTCCCTGGGATTGGTCCTGCTGGTGAGAGATCTGTGCGGACATTTCAGGAATGCAAGTGCACACCGTGTTGTGAGGTGAAAGGAGACCTGGGTTCAGTAGCAGGAGGTCTGCATCTAAGTGCTGGAGCGTGTGTGACCTATTGCTGTTTAATCTCTTGGGTTTCTGGCTTTCTTTAACTCTCTTAGGTTGTGTAGGAAAATAAATGTAAATATGTGATGTGAAGAGATCTTCAATGAGCCCTGCGTGGGTGGAGTCACTGAACTGAAGCAAGGACTCCTGTTGATGGCCAATCTCCTGGCTTGCACCTACTGTGATTCAGGAGCTAGGTCATATTGGCTGGGTCTAAGGTAGTGGGCAGGGCAGCCAGGTGTGATGTCTTATACTTTGGGAACAACATTTTGGTATCCTGGCACACAACTCAGTCGCAAGTTTTTAGTGACAATACAAGTCACATTCTCTTAAATACAATTGAATTTTTATTTTCTTGTTCTGTTTTCCCTGATAATGTGCCCATAACATATTGACATGATATGACAGCTTTATTTGCTCTTATATATCATCAGTTCGTATACCTAAATAGTCCTCATATTTTATTTTTCAGTTACATTATAATTCGGAGAAATAGTTTGTTAGAATGCTTCTAATTGTAGGTTCAGTTTTTACAAAAATTGACATTAGTAGAACTAACAACGAGGATAATTCTGTATACATTGTATCATTATGGAGTCTTTATAACTTTCTACCATCATAGTAACTATTTATTTTTCCTTCTATAAAGGTGACACAGTGGCAGAAGATATGGCGCAATTATGCTACTTTTTTTTTATTAATTCTCTTAACTTCTGTGCTAATTAACTCATATTGAAAACTTAAGAATATACAAGAACACAGGAAGGTATAAATCATCACAGATCTTTATTAACAATTGTGCATATAAATATAATATAAATTGTGCCTACAAATAAATTATATAGGCCTTTACCAAACTTTTTTTCAAGAAATTCTGTCTTGCAGTCTGGATCTGACCCCAAACCCATGGCCAACCTTTTCTCTTGATAACCAGCTTCTTGTTCCATGTCAGTGTTTGCTTGCTCTGTGTCTAAATTTGTGCCTGGCATCCCCTATCACAGTGAAGTTCATACATGTTTATTAGATTGAAATAACTGTTTCATATATAAACTAATTATCTACATTTTTTTCTATGTAAGGAGGCATACTATGACAACTAATAGAGTCAGATTTCCAAAGTCTTTGCTTTTAAATTCCCTCTGGCTCTCTAGTAGTTATGATTCCTCCAGGGAGTGCGGTGTGCTACTTCCTCATTGCTGTACATATACAATAGTGAACAGTTAAATAGCAAGTTCTACAGAACAGTGCTATTCTGGACACGTTATTTATATTAATTATTTAATCCTTCCAGCAACCCTTGGAGACAAGTCTATTTATAGCTCCATAAGACATAATGTGAGATACAGTGTTTTTAAACAACTGATTCAAGGTCACAATCAATGATAGTGGCATCAGGATTCCCACTGGGTCAATCTTGTTCCAGAGCTTATGTTTTCATCACCTTTATACCGTATGTCCAGCATTTTACAGACCAGAGTAGGCAATGGCAATACAAAAAACAGACTTGTTGTATTACAGCATTAAGGAAGGAGAAAAGGATGAAAAAAAGACTACTATGCATCCAAAGTTCAGGCACAGTGGGATAAGCCACCACCTGCGACTCCAGCAATCTACATCTGAGCTCTGGTTGGAGTCCTGGCTGCTCCACTTCTGATCCAGCTCTGTGTTAGTGTGCCTGGAAAGGCAGTGGAGGATTGCCCAAGTGCTTGAGCCCCTACCATCCATGTGGGAGATCTGGATAGAGTTCCGGGTTCCTGGCTTCAGCATGGTCACATCCTATTCATTTGACTTTGCCAAAGAAATATTGTTAACCTTGTACCTGCAAACTTGCATACTTGCTTATGGAACTATGTTGGTCTACAATTTCAGCCTTTTGAGAAGGGGGATTGTTAGTGTCAAATCGATCATTAGCGATGTTTGGATATGAGGGACTATGGGACAGATATCTACACGAGGGCAGGGCAGGTATAGAAAGAGAGAGATCTGGAGCTAGAAGCCTCCCTGGGATTGGTCCTGCTGGTGAGAGATCTGTGCGGACATTTCAGGAATGCAAGTGCACACCGTGTTGTGAGGGGAAAGGAGACCTGGGTTCAGTGGTAGGAGGTCTGCATCTAAGTGCTGGAGCGTGTGTGACCTATTGCTGTTTAATCTCTTGGGTTTCTGGCTTTCTTTAACTCTCTTAGGTTGTGTAGGAAAATAAATGTAAATATGTGATGTGAACTATGAATTGTTAAATGCATTTGATCAAATTTTTAGAAAATATGAGTGGTGGCACTAAATTGAACATGAAGCTGGTCTGAGTCCCTGATGTGTCACAACAGTAGAGTGCTAAAGTGGATGATGGGTTGGAATCTTAGACTTCAAAAACATCTGTGAACACTCACCAGAACTCTAGCCACGAGGCTGGCAGAAAGCTCTGGTTTATTTATTTATTTATTTTTAATTAATTTAATTTCATGCTATTTGAAAGGCAAAAGAGACATAGAAATATATTTTTCATCTGCTGATTCACTCCCAAAATTCCTGCAAAATCCCGCGTTGGGCAAGGCGGAAGCCAGGAGCCTGGGACTCAGCCTAGGTCTCCCATGTGAGTGGCAGGAACCCAAGTACTTGAGCCATCATCTGCTGGCTTCCAGTGTGCACACCTGAGAAAAGTGGATGGAAGCGCTGCCGGGACTTGAAGTAAGTACTGTGATGTGGGGTGAGGGCATACTGAATGTGTCCTAATTACCATGCAAATGCCTGCCCCAAAAACTCAAGCCATAAATGTGTGAGGATGTGATGCAATTTTTTTTTTTTTCTCAAGCAGAGGTCAACAAAGCCAAACTCACTGGGAACATAGCCAGGATTCCATATTCTATATCTCATAACATGTCCTACAGTGCCTTCCTTCCTTTTGGCTAGCAGATAGAGTTGACTTTGCAGGTGGGGCTCTGGCCAGGGCAGGGAAGGGACTCTGGCAAGTCAGAGAACCGGATGCTGACCTCCCAAACCAAGGGATCACACATGATTCTTGGATTACAGAGACAGAGACAGCTCCAAGTGGGTGGAAAATGAGGACGTAATGGTTACTTAGTGATTTTCATTCAGCATGGCTAGGGCCACAAATATCTCAACTACAGAGGTTGCAATATGTGATCAAAGGTGATCAGGAGGTCACTGATAACCATTATAAAATATGTCTATGATATCATGTTTTTGGAGACATTCCATGGGTTCAGATCTAGGCTCAGTCATTATCATGGGATGTTGGTACTTTCCTAAAGTCCTCTATGTCTCAGCTTCTTCAGATCTGAGATAGGAATGATAATAATAGTATTTTTCTCATAGAATTTCTATGGGGATTAAATAAATTGTGCTTAAAATTGTGTCATGTATGGGGCCAGAGCTGTGGCATGGCGGGTAAAGCCATAGCCTATACTGCCGGCATTCAATATGGGCATAGGTTCGTGTCCTGGCTGCTCCACTTCCAATTCAGCTCTCTGATATGGCCTGGGAAAGCAATGAAAGATGGCCCAAGTTCTTGGGTCCTTGCACCTGCCTGGGAGACCCTGCAGAAGCTCCTGGCTCCTGGCTTTGGATTGGCACTGCTCCGGCTATTGTGGGCATCTGGAGAGTGAATCAGTGGATGGAAGATCTCTTTCTCTCTCTCTCTCTCTGCCTCTGCCTCTCTGTAACTCTGCTTTTCAAATAAATAAATAAATCTTTAAAAAATTGTGTGTTGTAACTTTAGTGCTTCAAAAGACTCTATGAACAGAGTAAAGAGCCAACTCATGAGAGGAGAGAAAATACTTGAAGGGATATTTCTGATAAGAGATTTATATCCAAAATATATAAAGAGTATAAAGAATACAACTCACCAACAGAGAAAAGAACAACTCAATTTAAAAATGGACAAAGGACTTGATTAGCCATTTTTTTCAAAGAAGATGTACAAATGGCTAATAAGCATATTAAAAGATGTTCAACATCATTAAATCAAAATCACAATGAAGGGCAGGCATTGAGGTGCAGTGGGTTAAGTTGCCATTTGGAATGCTTTAGTTCCATGTAGGAATGAATGCCTGGTTCAAGTCCTGGCTACTCTGTGCTTCTTCTTCTTCTTTTAAGATTTATTTTATTTATTTGAAAGACAGAGTTACAGAGAGAGGTAGAGACAGAGAGAAAGGTATTCCATCCGCTGGTTCACTCCCCAGATGGCTGCAAAGGCGGGAGCTACACCCATCTGAAGCCAGGAGCCAGGAGCTTCTTCCAGGTCTCCTGTGTGCATTCAGGGGCCCAAGGACTTGGGCCATCTTCCACTGCTTTCCCAGGCCATTGCAGAGAGCTGGATGGGAAGAGGAGCAGCTGGGACTAGAACCGGTGCCCATATCAGATGCCAGTGCTGCAGTGGAGAGGATTATATATATTACATATTTTAATTGGTGTCTGCTAGATTTATTCAATCTTAAAAGGGAAGGAAATTATGGCCTGTGTTGGGACATGGATAAAATGAAATTATGCTGCATTATATTAACCTGACACAAAAGAACAACAATTGCTTAATTGCACTTATGTGTAGTACATAGGATTTTCAAGTTCATAGTGGTAGATAGTAGAATAGTGGCTACCACGTGCTGGGGGATGGGAGAGTGGGGATTGTTGTTTAATGGGTCCAGAATTTCAGCTGGGCAACACAAAAGCATGCTGGCAACGAACGATGGTGACGGTTGTTCAACAAGGTGAATGTGTGCAATGCCATAGACCTGGTTGCTTAAAATGGTTACAGTGGTCTATGGTATGTTTTGTGCATTTTACCTCACTGCAGAATTCCCTGAAAAGAAAAGAAAAATTTTGTCACCTAAGTGTTACAATTGTCTCATATGAGATATGTCACGGCAGATTTAGAGAGTAAATGGGAGACTGGGAAACCTAAGTAGTGAGTAAAATTTACCACTCACAAGTAAAGGAAGAATATAGGATGTTAGGGTGAAAAAACAAGGGGGAGATGAAGGGCTTCTTTTCTTCTCAGTGTGGAGAAGAGATGCTTGCTTGTAGATGGATGTAAGGGACCAGTTGAGAAGGAGAAATTATGGTCAGAGGAAAGAGGCATGGACTATTGGAATTAGCTTCAAGAGACCAGAAAGAGAGCATGGACCCTAGAAAGGAGCTCTGGGAGATAGGCAGGAGGAGTTTGGACATAGTGATACATTGGGCTTTATGATCTACTACTACTTAATAGACATGAAAAGTTGTTTTTGAAACTTCAATTATTATCCCTTTACTTTGTCAAAAGAACATAGTAAATATATGTATGTTTGTTTTAAACACATAATTTAACCCATTTGTCTTTTCACAAAAAAGAGAAGATAGAAAGTTTACAGTAAGGTTATCTTGTGCACTGGTATGGATTTTTCTTTATTTTTTTTCTATTGGGTGGCATATGGCACGCATAATCTTAAATGTGATAAAGCTGGATCGTGACTTGCCTAATTTAAGAGACAATTCTATTGATTTGTTTAAAGTTCAATGGGTAGCTTTTTATATTTCAGCTTTGAAAATAATCGAGTAGGTTTTACTGGTTAATTGCATCTAAATGAGTAGCATTAAAGGCTGTTAAATGCCAAGGTCAAATATGTTCCAGGCAACATAGAAATTAATGATTAGACAGAGATGATGTTCCTGGCCAAAAAAACACAAATGCAAGAACAGTTATATATACTACTCCAAAATTTAAGCCTTCGGCAGGATTATTCTAAAATTAAATCTGAAGAATTAAACTAGCCAAGTTAAAGCTTTAGGGCTTCAATTATTTGTGTACTCTCATAATTTTGCTGAAATATGTTTAATTGGAAAGTTAATTAAGATATTTTCAGCTTCTTAGTCAACTCAAGTAAAATAAGTATAATCCTGCCTCTTTAGTAATTTCCAAGATTTATGTTTACTGAACTGTACTGTTAAGGTTAAATTCTCAAATTAGTTTTCAAAACATGCCATTTTTCACGTACAGTAAAACAATGGCTGAGTTTTCTACTTTTAGATACATGGAGTTATACTGTATTCACATTTCGATATAGGTAGAACAAATTTTATTAGCTAGTTCACAACTTAAAAGACATTTTACACTAATGTACTTTTTATATATATATTTTTTGACAGGCAGAGTGGACAGTGAGAGAGAGAGACAGAGAGAAAGGTCTTCCTTTGCCGTTGGTTCACCCTCCAATAGCCGCTGCGGCCAGTGCGCTGCGGCCAGCGCACCACGCTGATCCGATGGCAGGAGCCAGGTGCTTCTCCTGGTCTCCCATGGGGTGCAGGGCCCAAGTACTTGGGCCATCCTCCACTGCACTCCCTGGCCACAGCAGAGAGCTGGCCTGGAAGAGGGGCAACCGGGACAGAGTCTGGCGCCTCGACCGGGACTAGAGCCTGGTGTGCCGGCGCCGCAAGGCAGAGGATTAGTGTAGTGAGCCGCGGTACCGGCCACACTAATGTATTTTTAAAAAAGTTAATTTCTCTGACGGTTAACATTTTGTGCCTCTTTCATTTAATAAGATTAATCAGAGGTTTTTTTTTTTTTTGTCTCACCTTTGTATGATTAAGATCCTACATGACCCACGTAAGAGATCGGGAAGAAGTTCTGGGCTCCTGGCTTTCGTCTAGCCCAACTCTGGGTATTGTAGCCGTTTGGGGAGTAAACCAGCTAATGAAAGAGCTCTCTCTCTCTGATTCTCCCTCTCTATCTCTCTCTCTATCGCTGCCTTTCAAATAAATAAAGAAATCTTAAAACAAAAAAGATCCTGAATAATCCCACCAGGTTTTAAGTCTTTTTGAGGTATTAATGGGAATTTATATTTTCATGAAATATTATAAATAGTTGACATTTATAATATAATGTTGTAATAAATTGGATAATGGTCTCCAAAGATATCAGATCCTCGTCTTTGGAACTTAGCCCTTGCCTTTTTGGAGACAGGATCTTTACACAGGTAATTAAAAACTAAGAATTTTGACAAGGGGGAATGCTTTAGTCAGGGTTCTCCGGAGAGACATAATCAATAGGGTATACATATATAAGAGATATAAGAAGGCACCTATTATGGAAATTGTCTCATTTTATTATAGAAACTAAGAAGTCTCATCATAGGATGTTTGTAGGCTGGGGAACCAGGGAAGCTGATAGCCTGGTTCTGTCCAAGTCTGAAGACCTCAAAACCAGCTGTTATTTTTAGTCTAAAGCCAAGGATTTGGGACTCCACCAGGGTAATGATGTGTGTCTTGGAGTTCAAAGGCCAAAGAACCTGGGATTTTGACGTCCACGAGCAGGAGAAGGGTATCATAGTTACACAAAAAAAGAGAGCAAGACTTGGCCCTTCTTCCACCTTTATGTTCTACTCAGGTCCCCAGCTAATTGGATGATGCTTGCCCACAATCACAGTATATTTCCCACTAGTCCACTGACTCACAAGCCAATCTCCACCACAAACTCCCTCACAGACTCACCTAGAGCAGCTCAATCATTCTAATTAAATGTCAAATCATCTGGGCTTCCCTTTCAGCAAGTAGGAATGAACTCAGTGCCCACTGAAACAGAGCGTAAATAATTCTTTAAGACTTGAGTGTCCCTTAAGTCAGAGGGATTCCCTCCCTGATCAGCCATCCCAGGGATGTTACCCTGGATTGCCTGTGTGGGAACTAAAGGTCATCCCATGTATTTGTACAGGAGAGAGACAGAGGGAGCTTGACAAACACACAGAGAAGAAAGTGATATGGAAGAGAAATGGGAATGAAAGAACCACACACCGAAGAATGCCCAAGGCCACCAGAAGCTAAGGAGAGGCAAGAACGATTTTCTTAGCGCGTCTGGAAAGAGTGCAGCCCTGGCGGCCCTGGGATTCAGGCCAAGGATGCTAACGTTGGACTTATGGCCTCAGAACTGTCAGAGAATAAATGGAAGTTGTTTTAAGCCACCTGGTGTGGTAATTTGATACAGCAGTCACAGGAATCCAAAGCAACCATAAGCCTTCAAAGTGAAAAATGTTCATGTAATTTTATTTTGATTGTGTAGGTTATTCTGATGCTTTCACAAAACCCTGGAGAGGTATAGTCCTGTGAGTTGAGTGCCAAGAATTCCACATTTAGGGAAGTAGGAAGACTAGAAAAAGAATGTTGCTGACACGGCAAATGAATATAAATGGCATTCGAATGCATAAAACATCTTTATAATAGCCTATATATTCTTTGTAAGGTTAAGAAGAAATTTCATAGATATCAATGAAATAGATCTATTTTTAAAAAATTTATGCCTTTTTTTAAAGGTCCATTTATTTATTTATTTGAAATGTAGAGTTACAGGCAGAGAGAGAGGAAGAGACAGAGAGAAAGGTTTCCATCTGCTGGTTCACTCCCAAGTGACCATGATAGCTGGAACTGAGCAGATCCGAAGCCAGGAGCCAGGAACTTTTTCCAGGCCTCCCACAAGGGCGCAGGGGCCCAAGCATTTGAGCCATCTTTCACTGCTTTCCCAGGCGCCATGGCAGAGAGCTAGATTGAAAGAGGAGCAGCTAGGACTTGAACCCATATGGGTTGCTGGCTCTGTAGACTGCGGCTTTATCTGCTATGCCACAGTGCTGATGAATATTTTAATCTTTCTTTTCATCCATTACTTTAGGAAATTATTTTCCAAATTATAGAAATAGCATAGTCATATTGAGTAAGCTTTGCAAAATAGGAACAAACTATGAGAAATCCTCAATACAAATTATCACTTTGATAGGATTACTTACCTTCACTTTTATTACACTAATCATTCAATACTCAACACTTCTTATATTTTTTATCTTAAGAAATATGGAACTTTTGCTTTGTTGCTTTGTGTGCACAGTTATGATTTTAAAAGGTAGTATAAATTGCTACCAAGTTTGTGCACCTTCACTCAAGTATTCTCTTGTCAGGAATATTCAGACTACTTTGTATTTTTGTAAGAAACCAGAAATGTCATCTCTTAAAAACTCACTTCTTTAACATTAAAGAAACTGAGACTCATACATTAGAGTTTCTCAATCTTTGCAACATGGACTTTTGGGGCTGAATAATTCTCTGTTGTGGGAGCTGTCTTGCACGTTACAGGATATTTAACAGCATTCCTAGTCTTTACCCACTTGATGCCACTATTTCCACTCCCCCCGAGGTGTACAAACAAAAAATATCTCCCAACATTGCCAAATTCTTCCTTGAAGTAAAAATTTTCCCGTTAATAATCACTGTGGTAAAAGTCAAGTTCAAGTTCAACTATTAGAAGATCTGATTTTAAAACAGCTTCCTGGGGCATTGTTGCATAGTGAGTAAAAATGCCACCTGCCCCTCCAGCATCACATATGGGCACTGATTCACATCCTGCCTACTCTACTTCTGATCCAGCTCACTGCTGTTAGCTGGGGAAAAATAGTGGAGGATGGCCCAAGTACTTAGCCCCTGCTACCCAGATGGGAGACTCAGGTGAGACTCCTGGCTCCTGGCTCAGGCCTGACTGAGACCTGGCATTTTGGCCATCTTGGAAATGAACCCGTGGATGAAAGGTCTCTCTCTCTCTTTGTCTCTCTCTCTCTCTCTCTCTCTCTGTCTCTCTTTCTCTTTGTCTCTCTTTTTCAAACTCTGACCTTCAAATAAGTAAATCTTAAAAAAGAAAAGACAAAATAGAGGGCCAGTGCTGTATCATAGCAGGTTAACCTGCCAACCGTGGTGCCAGCATCCCATATAGGCACAGGTTTGAGTCCCTATCTAACATTCTTGCTAATGCACCTGAGACGACAGTGGAGGATGGCCCAAGTGTTTGGGGCCCTGCACCCACATTGGAGGCCTGGAAGAAGCTCCTGGCTCCTGGCTTTGGAGTGAACCAGCTAATAGATCTCTTTCTTTGTCTTTTTCTTTTTCTTCCTCTGTAATTATGCCTTTAAAATAAATAAATAAATTTTAAAAATAAACAAGTTTGCTTCCAAAATCCAAGGCTAGTGCCTTTAATGATCTTGCTCCACTCTGCTAATAGAAACTTTTGAACACCTGGTGGATAGATGGCTTCTGTACTTCTTGACATCACCTACACATTTCTGGTAGGAGAGTGGGAGATCAGCAAGTAGTAAGAGTTCAAAATTAAAGAGGTTGTATTTTTATTGAGAAGAGATGGTCTTCCTAGTGACCACCCATATATTATTGGCCAAAATTGGGTAACGTACCTCTCCACTCTCTCACCCCATTGCAAAGGTTAATATAAGTCAAAATTTTAGCTTTTTTGCCTCTATAATACTTGGAGTCAGCAAGGGACAAGGCTAACTGTGAATGATTTTTGAATAGCCCATAGGCAACATTTGTTACATTTTCCATTCTAGTTAAATCACTTCTGTGTGGCAGATGGAAGGGGCAGGGATTTGGAATCTGTTAAAAATGTTCAGTTACGTACATGTGAAGTTTTAGTGTGCTGTGATTCATTATTTCAAAAGTGCTTAATAAAATCCTTTACAACTGATTGATTTGGTGGTTTCTTTATTTTGTTTTCTCTGAATCAGAAAAATATATTCATGTGCAAATAGTGTCATTGAAAGGACCCAATTAATTTCTTTTTTTTTAACTTTTATTTAGTAGATATAAATTTCCAAAGTACAGTTTATGGATTACAATGGCTTTTTCCCCCCCATAACTTCCCACCCACCCACAACCTTCCCATCTCCTACTCCCTCTCCCATTCCATTCACATCAAGATTCATTTTCAATTATCTTTATATACAGAAGATCAATTTAGTTTATATTAAGTAAAGATTTCATCAGTTTGCCCCCACACCGAACACAAATTGCCAAATACTGTTTGAGCACTAATCATATCATTAATTCACGTTGAACTACACATTAAGGACAGAGATCCTACATGAGGAGTAAGTGTACAGTGACTCCTATTGTTGACTTAACAAATTGACACTCTTGTTTAGGTGTCAGCAATCTCCCAGGCTCTTGTCATGAGTTGCCAAGGCCTTGAAAGCCCCCTGAGCTCGCTGACTTTGATCTTATTTCGACAAGGTCATAGTCAAAGTGGAAGTTCTTTCCTCCCTTCAGAGAAAGGTACCTCCTTATTTGATGGCCTGTTCTTTCCACTGGGATCTCACTCGCAGAGATCTTTCATTAATTTCAACCATAAAGGTCACCACTCAAACCAGAAGTGCTTTTACCCATTGTAATAAATATGCCTATCAATTCATATAATTCATAGGCTCTCAGAAGATTCAAACTGGTTTCATGTCACTTCCCATGTAGTAATATTAAGCAGTGACCCAAAAGCTAAATTCAGGCTACTTCTGAAGATATAAAGTCTGTGGACACATCAGATATACAACAAGGATGTAATAGAAGTAGCAGCACATTTCAGTGATTAAAGGAGAACTATTTGATTTCTTATCTACCAAGTCACTGAGAACTTTTGTTTTTTGTGTGGTTTCCAGTTTCTATTCAAATAAATATGCCTCTATCTGAATACTGTCAGTGGAATTGCTTCCCAAGATTCTAATGCCTGGTAGCATATGTATGAAGTCTTATTGAGAAAAAGGTTTCTGTATGTACAGTTCAATGAAGATAATGTTAGTAGGCTGGGCCCCAATCTGTTATAACTGATGTCCTTATTAGATATGGAGAGGGAGACACACAAGGAGAACACCATGGGATCACAGAGCAGGAACTGAACCAATATACACGTACATCAGAAAACACCAATGAATATTGGTCATACCAATGGCTAAAAGAAAGACATGGAACAGATTCTCCCCTAGAGTCTTCAGAGAGAGATGGCTATGCCAACTACTTGATTTCAGACTTTTAACCTACATAATTGTGAAAAAATAAACTTTTGTTGTTGAAAGCTACCCAACTGGTGGTGTTTGCTGTGTAGCTGTACAAATATAATATACCAAGTATGGAAAAATTGTAACCTCTTATTGATTGCAAAATGAATAGTACCCACTGTTAGGCTCTTCAAGATACAGGTTTATACAATCTTCTCCAATTCTTCATGTGCATTTCTTATTATTTTGTTTGGGTGGCCAGTTTTCCAGTGTTAATTGTCTTTCCTTTGCATTTATCAAATGAAAAAATACTTTTCCAATTGACCATTGTTGAAGAGTATGGATAGACTTAGGCCTGGAACTCCATGCCAAAGGAAGGGTGGCACTGGGAGATGGAGAATCTTCACTTCTTTGCCTCATTGCTCAGGGCTGGCTTGCTTGTGAGAAAGACAGACTACACTGAAAAGCTCAGCAGAGTAGGATTTCAGAATGGATTGTATCATGGTTGGGCATCTGTGTTAGTTGTGGTTTTCCAAGAAGTAGACACAAAGCTAGTGTTAGATGTGCAATGATCTTTCAGAGGAAACACTGGAGAAGGAGAACGGGTAGGGAGCTGGAGAAGGCAAAACCACCAGACCACAGTGCTGGTCTGAGCCTACGATGAAGACAGAAAAGGAAAGAAGTCTAGCTATGACCCGTCTCAGACTTCAGTAGAGGTCCAAAAAACTTGACTTTATTGATGGAAAGCCTTGGGCCAAAATTACCAGTTATGAAGTTCTCATGTCACAGCAATGACTTGGAAGAGTCTCCTCACCAGGATTAGTGTTAGCAGGGGGTACGCGTGGGCAACATGGCTGGGGCTCACATGACATGGTGGACCCAAGGGGCAGCACTTGGAGTATTAATATTCCATGCTCTCTGCAGCAGGACATTTATTTGAGCACTGAATTTCCTTTTTTAAAAAGATTTATTTATTTCTTATTCAGAGTTACACACACACACACACACACACACACAGAGTGAGCATGATAGAGGAGGAGGATGAAGAGGGGAGAGAGAGAGAGAGAGAGAGAGAGAGAGAGAGAGAAAGAGGTTTTCCATCCGCTGGTTCACTTCCCAATTAGCTGCAATGGCCAGAGCTGCGCTGATCCGAAGCCAGGAGCCAGGAGCCAGGAGCTTCTTTCTGGTCTTCCATGCACGTGCAGGGGTCCAAGGACTTGGACCATCTTTTACTGCTTTCCTAGGCCATAGCAGGGAGCTGGATGGGAAGTGGAGCAGGCGGGACTCAACCTGGTGCTCATATAGGATGCCAACACTGCAGGTGGAGGTTTTATCCACTAGGTCACAGCGTCGGCCCCTGAGCACTGAATTTTCATAAGCACCACCATTCAAAACAGAGCAAATTTTGGGTGTACCAGGAGATCACAAGGGGGCTGGAATCTTGAGTACTAAGCCCAAGTTATTTATCATTATTACTTCAGCCCAACTTATTGGTTCAGACAATGGTGGTTCCTTTATGACAATTGCTGGTCAGAGACAGATTTGGAATTAGCTTGCCTGGTGGCTACAGGTTCTGGTGGATCCGGGTTTCAGTGAATCACAAATTTTCTTCTTAGCAGAAGCTCTGGCTCAAAGCATCCCCAGTTGAGAAGGGTCCTTGGGGAGCCCACACTGAGCTCTAGAATGCCTAATGTGGTAGGCAGTAACTGAATGCAGTGGCTCCAGGTGTTCCTCCCAGTGGTAGGAGTGGTTCATTCTGGCAGGTGGCACTGGTACCCACTGCCTTTGTCTTACTGGATTGCCTTTCTAGTCATCATTTTCTGGATGAGGATATTCCTTTCATTTTTCTCTGCCAATTCTAATGCTACACAATCTTCAAAGCACAGCTCAATTCCACTAACTTCTTATTTCTAAAACTCAAAGGCAAATAATCTGAATAGCCTGTCTTTAGTCTATCAAGTATTTCCTTACTCATTTGCTTTTCACCTGAGTCCTATTTTGTTTCTCAAATAATGGATATGATATATCTTAAATGGATAGGTCAGGATATATACTTTTGCATTGGGCTACAAGAATTAGAAAATCATTAACACTCTTGATGTTATTCAATGATTATTAGTCTGATGACTACCTGCGATGACAACGGAGGCAGTCACCCAGGAACTCAAGAGTTCTGGCTTCCTAGCTGCTGATCACATTGCTCATTTTTTCCAAATTCTAGTGACTCATTGTGAGTTGATATTATATAGTATTCTGGATGCTGAAAAGTATTCCAAATTACTTTTTTTGTGTCAAAATAATTTTATAAACACTGGATTTAAGCAACTATAAATTTAAAAAAGCTTTTCATCTGTAAGGTATTTCAGAACCTTTATTTAATATAGTCTGTCATTGTTAATCTTAGAGAGTGATGAAGTTTTCAGTCTTTACCATATTTATTTCCCCTTAGGGCTTTCTACCCCTGGAGCATCATGAGGGATTGGAAATATACACAAATATATCTATATCTATATCTATATCTATATACTGGAAAAGCTGTAGTAAATATCTGACCTTCCCAATGCAATGTTCATTTTTATGAGAAATTCTAGAAGAGCAAGAAGTTTCACAGTCTAAAAGAATAATGATGTAATGGTGGAATTTCAGGTATTAAGAAAGTCAGAAAGGTCATAAAGAGGAGTAGAGACTATTTGGCATCAGCCTAGTGCTTGATAACGTTGGCCCTTCCAAGTGACCTCATGGGAAGTCATGTTAAGGGATTCAATTATGCAGCATGCTGTCCTGGATTGGATTCAAATTGAACTGTTGTATTATTTGTATTATTTTCAGACCTCACCTTATCATTTGCTCCTGCTTTCTCTGTTTCAGAACTGAGTTTTTCCCAGTGAAACTTCTCATCATGTCTAGAAAAGGACTCCGAAGCAGCACGACTCCACTGTGCTCAGCGGTGATATCCTTGGTGTTTAGCCTAAAGTCAGAATCCTATCTCAAGAGATGTGATATTGCCTGTTTGGCTGGGCACATGTCAAGGTTATTAAATTAACTAACAGCCACTGAGCAACCAAAATGTGCAAAGTCCTAACTTTATGCTTGACTAAGGTTTCAGTTTTATCTATTTCTCGATGCAATCTAGATCAGTAAAACAAATGTAAACTTGACTGTCAGATTATTTAATATTTAACTGAATGTCACAGTCTTATCTTGGAAGCCAATAGAAAACAATGTAAGATCTTTATTAGGGTCTTGAGTAAAACTATTTTCTTTGTAAATTGTGCACATAATTGTGTCACAGCTTTTCCCTAAAGCTCTCTGCTTCAAATGAATGCTGTGTAGTCCATTGTTAAAAACTATTTTCAAAGATGTGGTACTCTCTCTTGGAAACATTCACACTTAAGTACTAGACTGCAATCATTAGTCCTTTATGGATTCCCCATGGCTGGTGAATGCTAGGAAATATGGCTGACAATATTCACTTAAAGTAATCAATATTAAAAAAAATTATAGATGCTTTTCTGGTAGGAATATGTTGCTTTCCATTTAAATTTCTATTTTGAAAACAATATTATTTTTAATAATGTAATTTCTTTTTCTTAGGGATCAATAATGCTTTATAGACATGATTTTGCTAGTACTGCCTTGTTATACATATTTCTAGACACAGAGCAGATGCAGTTATCAATATTTAATGACAAATAGAAGGATAATATCTAAACTTTATTTATATACATTCATAATATACAAACTTATTAATTGGCCTTGGCAAAGAAAAGGTTAGCCTCTTTGCTTGCTTTCCTTGCACTGAGCTGAGGCTGAACTTGTTCCTCTGGGTGTCTTACTTCTGAACATATTTTAGGCAACTTGGTCTGAGTGTCTCCTGGGGAAGGGAGGGTGTGCAAAGCAGAGGTTGATGTGGGCAGCTGGTGAGGCATGCAGACAAAGAGAATGGAATCCAGGCCCTCCCTAGTACAGCCCTGTGGATTCCCTCTGAGGTCTGTGGAAGAAAGAAAGGTGCTTAAAGAAGCTGTTTTAACCTCAGAACTGATGGGGAACCAGGAGGCAAACTCATTGCCTGAGGGTGCAGCTGAAATAAAGCAATCATATATGGCTTCACTATAACACAAATTTCCTGTGTTATTTCATATTTAGTCTCTTTTCTTGGAGTAATTAGTAATTAGGACCTGTTTTTACTTTCACAACTGTTTGAGTTAAGGGGTGGGCATTTGGTGAGGTGGTTAAGCTACTTGTGACATCTGCATCTCATATGGGAGTTCCTGGGTTTGGGTTCCAGCTTTGCTTCTAATCCAGCTTCCTACTAAGGTGCACCCTCGGAGGTATGGCTCAAGTATTCGAGTCTCTGCCACCCATGTGGGAGACCCCGATTGAGTTACTGGCTCGGGGTTTCAGCCTGGCCCAGTGCTGGCTTTTGAAGACACGTGGGGAGTGAACCAGCAGACGGAAGATTTCTGACTTGCTCTGCCTTTGAAATAAAAGTAAAAAACAAAAAAATTAAAAATTATTTGAGTTAAGAGGATAAACTATATATTCATCCTCACACAGAGGGAGGCAAAGAGAAGATTCCCTGCACTGTGTAAAAGTAAGACTGTGTATGCCTGTGAGGCTCAGAGGGCTGGACAGAAGCTAGAAACATGCTGGGACCTCTTGGATCTGTGGCTCTGGGAGTGTTGGAGAGATCTCACCCAGATCATTTTCATGGAGGCTTGGGCAGGGGTGACCAGCGTGGTGGTGGTGACCAGCGTCCCCCAAATGGATTCTTGATAGACAACATTTAGAGGCAGCAGTGGGAGAACTTGGGCTGATGGGCTTAGAAACATATGGAGAAGCCCCTTGAGGACAAAACACTGAGGAGGAATCTCACTTGGTCTTCTAAACTGGCGAGTCTCAGGGATATTAATATATGGGCTCTGGTAGTAACTGTGTATGGAAGATGAGGGCACATTTTGACTCCAAGAATTTACTGAAGAATTCATCAGCATTTTGCAATGGGTGAGATTGCATCACAGTGAATCTTAAGAAGTTTCTGCAAGTTCCAAGGTTCTAAATAATGTAGAGCCCTTTATCAAACAGTGGAAGTTAGTAATTTATCAGTCTGAATCTTGGTCTTTTGAAATCCTGTGATTCTTGTCTTAGGCAGTCACTCAAAAATTCCTGTAGTGACGACAAGACCAGGATGATGATTAAGTTTGCTTCCAGGTGTGGAGCTGGTTTTAAAATAACTGTAGTGCATTTTTGACTGATTATCTCACGCTCTTACTTTAATATGATCATGTCTGTCTGATTTATTTTTATTATATTCTATAACCCAAACCTTTCCCAACACAGGAATAAAGATGGAGAAAACTGTTATAACTTCGTGTGCATTGCTTGTTCTAGGGATGGTTTCATGATTTGTTGATTCTCAGAGAACTCCCTTAAATTTATTTATACTTCATTGTACTAAGATTTAATGGAAAACTACGGTCCTTATTTTTTGTTTTGGTGATTTAACCTTTGCAATGAAAGGAATCTTTGAACTAGTGTCTGCTATAAATTAATTTGAAAGAAGATTCAACTGACTAAAAAAAAAAAAAAAACCAATATGCCTTTCCTGGTGAATAATCAGTTCCTTCCTCTCGCCTTCCCCTCACACTTTTCTTGGTGTGTGTAGGCTGTTTCCTCAAAATATATTAATAGTATTTTCTCTGTTTTATGTTTTTTTGTTTATAGGATGTACTTATCTAAAGAAACACACTAAATTGTTTTAGACATTTTATTTGCCATAGCACAATAACAAATCCAGATATGCATGCATGTTCTGTGAAGTTAAATAAAAGTTAACTTAATTTTTAATTTTCGTTTCTTAAATATTTCTTAAACATTTCATTTAGGACAAAGCCTCAAATTTTCTGAATTATTGTACTTTTGGATAACTTCATAATTTTGTTTTCCATATATTTTATATTTAGCTTTTCCATATTTGTGTATTTTAGAAGCATATTATCTTTTCTATTGTATGATGTTCTAAATAGAAGGAATCATTTTTATTTTGAATTTTTCTATCGTAACTTGAGCCTTCCATAAATCAAAAAAGAAAATTAGCAAAAAATAGTTCTTAGTATTGAGTGAAATGAAGTTGAGAATGGAAATTATCCAACTATTTCATCTTCTAAAATAACAGTTATCCACGTATTAAAAAATACATACTCCAGACTTGTGGCTTTTCTTACCTAAAGTAACCTGCTCAGCTAAGCCCTCTAACACATCTCCCTCACCTTCCCCAGGACCTGCTTCCATGAAAAACTCTCCCTTTTGTGAAACAGCTGTATCTCCCTTGAGTGGATCCCTCTCTTCTACCTGCAATTGGCAACAATGTTTCCTACTTGTAAAAATAAACAAAGCTAAATAGTCAAACAAGGAGCAATATTCCCACTCTTTATACAGTCCTATGACCATTACGTTCTACTACCAAATATCTTGACAAACAGCCTCTGCCTATTTATTTCAATAATCTCTCTCTTTGCCAGACGACTTTGTTTTAGTTCATGTATGCTGCTACAACAAAATACTACAAACTGGGTAATTCATAAACCACAGAAATGTTTTTCTCACAGTTCTGGGCCTGAGAAATTCAAGATCAAGATGCTGGCCTTGGTTTGTGCAGAGTGCTGCCATCTGTTTCTAAGATGGTACTTCGCTGTTGTGTCTGCATGTGGCAGGGGCTGAAGGGCAAGAGACTGCTCCCACACTCAAGCCCTTTTATGAGGGTGCAAAACCCATTCACCAGTGTAGACCTCTCAAGACTTAAAGGCCACTATTTGCATACCACATAGTATGGATTACGTTTCTTTCATTCCTTTTTTTTTTTTTTTTAAGGTTTCCATAATTATTTGAAAGGTAGAGTTACAAAGAGAGAGCGAGAGAAAGAGAGATCTTCCATCTGCTGGTTCACTCCTTAAATGGCTGCAAGGGCCGGAGCTGATCTAAGCAGAAGCCAGGAGGAGCCAGAAACTCCAACTGGATCTATCTACCTGGGTGGGAGGGGCCCTAGTATTTGAGTCATCTTTAGTAGCTTTCCCAGGCACCTTATCAGGGATCTGATCAGAAGTGAAGCACCTGGGACTTGAACTGGCACTGATAGGGGACACACTGCATTGCCACCCTGGGGTTAGGTTTCAACATAAATTTTTGAAGCATCCCACATTCTAACCACAGGAGACTTGCTCAAAAATCAACAGCCAGTTCTCAGAAGTGCTGCTACAGCTTCTCAAGCTTTCTGAACGTGCTTGCTTTCTTGAAACTAGGTTTTCTCTGGACACTTATGACAGGATCCTGCTCACGATCACTGGACCACTACCAATTTGATAAGAAGCATTCCTCCATACTCTAGCTCATCATTTAGGAAAATACACTACTTCACTTAACACTCTACACAAAGGGCAAAATAAAAATGGCATGGGATTTTTCTGAGTTTTGAACACTTCTGTTACCAAAGTTTCCGATAGTGAAGTTGAAATTAGCAAGATTTTGGCTTTGACACCACTTACCCTGTGAGCCTCAGGTCCCTGTTGATTCACAGACTAGAACGTTCAGTGACTCAGTGGTAGAGTTAATACAGAACTGTAAGGATGTCACACTATTTTAATCATCCCCTGAGTATTCTTATCTGTTATTAAAAGAGAGACGTTAAGATTAAAATGAAGACTCCCTGTGACTGATGTCAACTGAGTAGGTAGTGTGCCCTCTCAAAAACATTTCAAAGTGACTCAGAGGTTAAGAGCCACTTGCTCTCAACACTTCGATTCCTCTCCCCGCTGCCCAGTGTTGGCAATCCCTGCTGATGTGCTTCAGGACTTAGGGCAGCACATTCTCCTCTCTCCCTAGATAGTTATTTACATTCTTTTACAGCCTATTTGTTCAACCAACATTTATTGAATGCCTACTATGGGTGAGGTCCTGTATTAGTCACTGAGCCTACAAAGATTAGCAAGACACAGCTCTTATTTTAGCTTGTAGTCCATTAGGGGATATAGGCACATGGTAAAATAGTCATAAAATACTCCAAGTGACATTTTTGACTGTACAGTAAATGCACCTATGAAAAACAAAGCCTTCATTACTCCACAATTGTTTCATGGAACTTGGAGATTGAGCTAAGGGTAAGAACATGAACTGAGCAACTCTAATCAAGTTCCTTTAGTAAAATTTGCTATATGAATACAAGGAGACAAAAGGTCTCTGTTCCTTTTGATTATAAATGTGGGACACCCAGCAGCTTTCCATTTATAAAAAGGACTAGCCCAATGACAAGATCATCAGACAAAAGATCATGGATTCAGAGCATCTGATTAACATATCTTTGAAGAATGTGTGTATAGAAATAACGCATAACAGAGAGCCCAGATCATTGCACTATCATTTAATCACTACATTCAGGCATTCCTGGTCTTACTTCTTCAAATCTCCAAAAGTTTGGACTCACACATACTAATAACGATGAATTATTTACATTCCCTAAATGCTGCCATGAAATAGTTCCTTTCCCTAAAATAGTCAACTCTCTCAACCAGCTCCCTCCTATGAATACCATCAGCCTTTCCCATCTCCAAGCGTTAGGCTGATAAACACTACCAAGACCTATATGAGAGATCCCATATGGACATTATGGTATTCAGATGCAGAGCTCCAATTGAGAACAATAAAGCTAGGTTGGATGGAGTCAGGAAGGTTTCCTGCAGGCATACATAGCATTCTTTGGGTAGACTCTGAGCTTCCCAGAATGTAATGTAAAGTATAAATAGCCCGAAAATATCAGTTAATATTGGTAAACCCACAAACACTACCTTAATTCAAAGTAATTATCAACTGAAATTAAAACCTTGATCAGTGACTTATTTGAAAAAAATTACTTCATGAGAAATAATGCAACTGAAGTTTGACGTGTCACAGAGTTGTTTACTAAGTGTGTGACACAGGGGATACTTTTACACATATCATTGGACCCAAGCAACTCTGCAGCCTAGCACGTGGCAGGGGTTTCACTCTGGTATGGGCTTCCCTCCTTTCCCTGCACTTCACTTTCTTAAAATTTAGCTCCATCAGAAGGATTCTTCCAAGAAAGGATAAACTCTGAGTGTGGGCATGGGGCCTGCTCATTGTTTTCCACAGATCTATCTCTGTGCCTGATACACCCTTGCCTTGGGTGCTCTACACTCTACTACACGGAATGGTGTTAAGGGGGGAAACATTGCATGTCACCTGCAGGTGTAATCTTTGTATTCTGCGGTAGATCAGGGAATGAGAGTACAGAAATTCAGGAAGAGAGAAGAAATATCCCTGATGACAGAGCAAGCAGTAGTTCTGCTAGAGTGGTTTGGAAATACCTTCCCACTTTTCCCATGTTGCAGTGTGTAATGTGGGGAAAGCCAGTCCAGAGGCAGACATTTATCATCCTGGTGGAGTTATAACCAGAGGAAGTCCTCCTAGAGGCCAAAGTAAACGTGTTCAATAGACTGAAGAAAGATTTTGGAATCTAAGGCCTGGGTTGACAGTAAACCTACCCCTACAGAAAGGCTGTTATCAGGAGGAGAAACAGGTGCAGGTAGCCATTGTAATCCATAAGTCGTACTTTGGAAATTTATATTCATTAAATAAAAGTTAAAAAAAAAAAAAGAAACAGGTGCAGGTGAGGCCAACCTTGAAGATTGCGTGTCCTGAAGGCTTCCTGTTTAATGACTTCATTTTCTTCTATTTCTCTGTCCCTGTCTCCATATCTCCTTGTCTTTCTCTCTTCTTCCCTCTCTGTTTTAACTTATTATAATGGAATTGTAACATTATTGCCAAATATTCCATCTGATGTAAAATTACCTATGATGACTATTACCCAGATAAGCCTTTAGGTTCTCATAAATGGTATTAATTTGCTTAAGATAGTCATTATCACTTATTAATGGGTAAAATGACACCCTGTGTTTCTGATGGGGAAAACTTCCTATCAGCCATGCTTTTTGATAATATTCATTCACTCCATGACTTATTTATTTATTTATTTATTTATTTTAGTTTTTGACAGGCAGAGTGGACAGTGAGAGAGACAGAGAGAAAGGTCTTCCTTTTGCTGTTGGTTCACCCTCCAATGGCCGCCGCGGCTGGGGCGCTGCGGCCAGCGCACCGCGCTGACCTGATGGCAGGAGCCAGGTACTTATCCTGGTCTCCCATGGGGTGCAGGGCCCAAGTACTTGGGCCATCCTCCACTGCACTCCCTGGCCACAGCAGAGAGCTGGCCTGGAAGAGGGGCAACCGGGACAGAATCCGGCGCCCTGACCGGGACTAGTACCCGGTGTGCCGGCGCCGCAAGGCGGAGGATTAGCCTAGTGAGCCACGGTGCTGGCTTCCATGACTTTTGAAATATATACTTGGAAAACTAAACTCGTTATTTAAACACCAAAATAACTATTTACAATAGTTATTTAAACATCAAACAATCTTGTAAGCTTGTGATTATTAAACTCAACTCCATTTTCAAGAGAAACTATAGCTCAGAGAGGTGAGTGATCAATGTAAGTCCCACGTCAGTCTCTGTAACTGAAAATCTGTCTCAAACCTTGGGTGCTCTGGTAGGTATTGGTACAGCAGTTAAGTTACTGCTTCTGATGCTGATATCCCATATCTGAGTGCTTGGTTCTGGTGCCAGGAAATCTGGTTCTGATTCAGGTTCCTGCTAATTCACACACTGAGAGTCAGTGGTGATGGGTCATGCCCAAATGGAGTTCCATGCCACTACATGAAGACCTACACGGAATTCCAGTCTCCAGGTTTCAGCCCAATCCAGTCATGATTGTTGCAAGCATATGAGGAGTAAACCAGCAATGGAACATCTCACGCTGTCTTTCTTTCTCTCTGACTTTCAAATCAAAATGAAATTCAGTAAAATTTTTAAAAAACCTGGGTCCTTTTCACCTACTCATTTTTCTATGGAGTATTGTATTGCTCTCCTGCAAAGATAAAAATATTTATCGTGATAAAGCTTTCAGATCCCAAATTAAGGCAAAAGGCAAAAACGAGAATGTATCCCAACTTCCTAACTTGAGAAGGGTGCTTATACTCAGTACCACATTTTTTTCTGCATCGCATGCGTGTACTTTCTGCTGCAGCTTGCAGTGCTGTAGTACAAGCAGCTTGCTGCAGTGCACCAAGATCAGAGATGGAAACAAATCTTTCTTCCTCTAGGGAGAAAAATGATCTTTTGTATAGGAAGATTCCTCCTCCTACAGAAATAAATTTCTCTTTCTTCAGTCATACTCAAAGTCACGGTCTTAAAGAATAGACTCAGTGGGTGCTGAGGGATCTGGAAGCCTGTATGATTTGCTAAAGCTAATAAAGTCAACATGATTTTGAAAAATTTGTAATCTTCTCTGATGCTCCCTGTTTTGCTATTCCCACTATACTGATAAAGCTCATTCCTAAGAAAATTCGTTTTTATCATTCTTCCTTCCAATGGGAGTTTTTTAAGTTTGTTACTGTGGAAAAGATAAAAAGATTTGATTAATGTTGCAAATTCATAATTGATCAGTAGAACACTCAGAAACAAGATGAATGGAAATTATGACAGCTCTCAAAGGCATTATTACTCTTAATCAAATAAATAATTGGAAAATGGGTATCTACAAGGGAGCTAAAATAATTTTTAAACATTGAATTTTGAACAATTAAATTGACCACTTGAGAACATTTTGAAATTAGTATGTCAAATAATTATTGTAATACAGTGATCATTATAGATTGCTTTTGCCTGCTGCATCTGTGGGGGATAGCATTCTCATGCTTCCCCCTGTGTCATTACTGCAACAGGAGCCTCCTCCTGAGATCCAGGATTCTCACGGCTGGGCTAATCAAGTGCCCACACTCCCAGACTCTAGGAGCGATCATCATTCCGGTGGTACAGTTGTGACCCCATCCAGGTAGGGAAATCCTTCCATGGTGTTTTCATATCCACCCATTTCCTCTTTGGTCACAGGTAAGTCAGGGGCAAACTAGAACTTCTGGAAAGCAGTTCTGTTTCTCAGATGCCAGCCTTAGAGAATGTAATCCACCTGCAGAGGGAGGTGGGGAAGAAATCGAAAGAAATGACTTGAGACTGGGAAAGGCCCTGTGGCTGCTGACGATGCATACAGGCTTTCCCCATCTTTGTCCATTTTTGAAATGTGGCCAGAAATCACTTCCCTTCTGCTTTTTAAAAAATATTTATTTTATTTATTTGAAAGTCAGAGTTAGAGAGAGGGAAAGGAGAGGGAGAGACAGAAAGAGAAAGGTCTTCCATCTGCTGGTTCACTCTCCAAATAGCCGCAATGGCTAGGGAGGACCCAGGCTGAAGCCAGGAGCCAGGAGCTTCTTCCAGATCTCCCATGTGGGTGTGGGGACCCAAGCACTTGGACCATCCTCCACTGCTTTCCCAGGTGCATTAGCAGGGAGCTGGAATTGGTGCCCTTATGGGCTGCCAGTACTGCAGGCAGCAGCTTAATCCACTGTGCCACAATACTGGCTCCTTTTCCTACTTTTTAGTTTCTGTATAAACTTCTTGAAATTTTTGTTAGTAGCAAATTAAAAAAAAATTATCTCTAGTACTACATAAAGTATTTTATTTCTAACACAGGACTCAACAAAGACTAGAATTTGATCTCTTGCCAGCTGTGTATCTTTTGGCAAGTCATTTAAATTCCCTAAATTTTAGTTTGTTATCTGTTGTAAGAATAATATTCTTTCAAAATGATTTATACATGCAGTGATTGTGTGGATTAAATGACACACTGTATGTAAAATGTGCTCCTCTCAGCCTCTATGTTAGACCTGCTCTTATTAGTTTCTGTGGAATGTTGTGTTTACTAATTGACTTTGAAAATGTAGTAAGTTAAATTATTGGGCCCAATTCATCATCTTCTCCTGTATGCAGCTTCTTTGTATCTTTGAAGTTTCTCATTCAAGAGGTGAATACACTTCTCCATTTCACTGATCTTGAACCTGGCCACATGATATTTTGGCCCATGGGGTTGTTCACAGACTTAACACAAGCACAGGCGTGAATAGTGCTTGCATTGTAGAGTTTGCTCTCTTGCACTCTGCACTGCCCAGAGGAAAAAAAAACATTCCAGTTGGTCATAGGATGTGAGACATGTGGAGTGGAACTGCCTCAGGGGATTCACACATTGTTGAGTAAGATAAATGCTTCCTGTTCTAAAGCCTTTGAGATTTTGTGGTCATTACATAGTAATAACTGAGTGGTATAGCAGTTAACAGTTGCATTCCAGTAGATCGATTTTTAACTCTAACTGATCTTTGGAGCAGAAAAACACCCAATACAAGTGCTTATATTCTTCCAATGAAAAAGCCGTTCATGAAAAAGTAGCAGAAGAGAAAGGTTTCATAGTCATAGATGCAGCAGAAAATGACTAAAGATACTGGTTCCTAACCCACTGGGGTCATAGACCCTTGAGAATGTGATCAGAGCCCTTAACTCTTGTGACTACATTACACGTACTGTTAGATGGAGCTTACCTGCATCAGTAACAGGTCTTCAGAAGTCATGATCTTGTGAGTCAAACTGTAGGACCCCTGACAAAGCTGTGTAGGACTGCAAGCCTAATGCTTTGGAAAACAACCTGTCTCTAGGGTTTTACATGGATGTATAGTTTGCAAGGGATGTGAGCTAAACTTGTGTTGGACTGATCTTATAGCCTCAAGACTGTTCAGTTGGAAAAACGTGTACACAGTAATTAATTTATTATGTATATTTGGGTGATACTTAGCATTTGCAATCTTAAATGGCCTTTTTCCCTTTTCTCTATGATTGTGTTACATGTGTCTACACATCAGCATCACGAGTTCAGCAAAAGTAACTGAGGAGTGGCTGGCTGTGGCTGAGAAGGTGCTTATGCAATTCAGTCACAGGCTTCATCTTGAAGAAAGTTTGACTCTTAGAATCTTAGAAAAGAGAGGAAAGACTATCGTATGTAGATGTGAATTTGAGCAAACAGAGGAAAGCAGGCATGCCATGTGTGCTGAGGGTTAATTCCAGGTACCAGTTTGAGTGGGCTAGTGAGTGTCTGGACACTTGGTTAAATATTATTTTGGGTGTGTCCGTGAGGAAGTTTCTGGATAAGATCAACACATGAATCAGTAGATTGAGTAAAACAGATGGACTTCCCCAACGTGGCTGGGCCTCATGCAACCTGTGAATATCCTGAATTGAACATAAAACCTGAGTTAGGGCGAAACTGGTTCTCTTTGCCTGTCTGTGAGTTGGGACATAGTCTTCTCTTCGGAATTAGACTTGGACTAGAATTTATATCATCACCTTTCCAGGTTCTTGGATCTTTGAATAGTTCTTTGCCTTAGAACTATGAGAGGGTTTTCCAAAAAGTTCATAGAAAATTCATAATATGAAAAAACTGTGCAGGGGCTTCTGAAGGGTTTTTTTTCCCCACTAAAATTAGTCTTGTCTTTTAATTCCATATCCCATGACATTTTTGAAGTACACTCGTGTGTGTGTTCCTGTGTGCATATGCACACCTTTCCTATTAGTTCTGTTCTTCTGGGGAACTTACACTAATGCATATGTTAAGTGAGTATTATTTTTATCATAATATGAACCTAGCATAATTAATTGCATGAGGTGAAGTGAAAGACATTCAGATCAGCTAGCAGAAATAAAGTTCAGGTAATAAATATAGAAAAAGCTGCCTAGAAGTCAGAGTTTGTGGGAAAGGAGAGACAAAATAATAGAGCAAAAATGCAGAACTCTGTTCTGGTCTGTTTCACTTTCTTTGAATCATGAATGAGTGTACTCTAGAGACAGGAAAATTTTGACCAGGCTTATTTGGGTCTCTGTCAAATCTGTTCGGCACATTCTCCTCTTCGTCCTGCCAATATAATCCTGCCTTATGGCCCTTATATCAAAGGCTTTGGCTGGTGTTGTTGTCTTGAGTAAAGAACTTTGGAGTATTTTATTTACATTGTATTGTCTAGTATCCTCTGGCTTTGCTGTTTATAAAGAGGTTCTAAAATAGTGAAACTGAGGTCTTAGGAAAGGTGAACAGCCAATTTCTTTGTGCTTACTAATAGGATGTTGATTTATGTAGAGAAATAGGGATAGAGGCCGTTTAAAACACTAGGGAATTTATTGTGCTAGATCTTATAAAAATTCTGTAAATTTTATTTATTTAAATTTTTATTTGAGAGAGAGACAGAGAGAGAGAGAGACAGAGAGATTCTATCACTGATTCATTCCACCAAATGCTTGCAACAGCTGGGGCTGGGTCAGGTGGAAGCTGGTTGCTCAATCCAGGCCTCCCAGAAGAGGCAGAGGCCCAAGCACTTGAGCTATAATTTGCAGCTTCCCAGGGCACACATTGGCAGGAAGCTGGAACTGTAAGCTTATCCAGAACTTTAACCCAGACCCTCTGACATGCAATGCGGGTGTCCCATGCTGTGTCCTAACTGCAGTGCCAAAGTCTTGAATGTAAGTTAAAATTATTAAAATATTTTCTCTGTGTCTTTGTTGCTTAGGGTTTACAGGAATTATGTGAGAACATTGATGGATCGAGGTTCAAAGAACCCCTGAGATAGCAGGTGCATTCCACACCATCATTCAACATGAGTTTATTATGTGCAAACAGTGTGTTGGGGATTCAGAAGGTGTAAAGTCAACAATAGTTCTCTCCTCATTTGCCATTGACACATGGAACAGTACTTGTACTACAATAGCATTTTTATAGTTAATATAATATTAAAGGGCCTGAAATATACACAGATGAAAATGAAACAGAGAAAAAAGAAAGCATTTTTTCACTGTCAATACTGTGTTCCTCAAAAATAAGTGACAACAAGATGAAGTTTGAGATGAAATGAATGCTGCTAGAGGTGGAAAGAAGAGTGTGTGGGTAGAGACTTCCAGATTAGGGAATGTATATGCCACAGATTTCCAGGTGAGAGGGCAGAAAAGATGTTGACAATGAGAGGCAGTAGCTGTGAGATTACAGGGAAATATCACAAGGAACAACTACCACCTAGGAATTTGCTTCATGAAAAGCTGTGTAACCTCAAGACCTGAAGAAAAATCTAACGTGTTGATAATCACATGTCATAGGGAGACCAGTAACAGTAAGAAGTGCAATGAGGTTTTAATTGAATGGAGTTCCTGATGACAGGGGAGTTAGGAGCTACAATGTTTATGGAGATCAGAAAAGAGTGAGGGGATATATGAAGTGTGGCAGAAGACAGTTTGAGTTGTAGTGATAAAAGGATTATTTCTTTTGTAAGTGAGTGAGGCAACCGAGTTTGAGGCATTTAACTGTGAAAGATTTATGCAGATCTAGGCATAATAAGGCATGTTTCCTACCCTGACAGGAGACAAGTAATAGAGAATGAAGGGAACAAAATTATTTTTGTCTCTTTTTAGTTATTTTAAAATTAATGAAAAAGGCTCAATTATGCCATAAATATCAGGTGCTGAATAAGTATTTAATGTAGCAACTTTAAAAGTAAAGCATTATTTCCATAATGTAAAAATGTTTTGAAGATTTATTGACAATATTGGCAATACAATGAATGTGTTGAAATCATGCAATCTATTACTACTCCAAGTTTAAAGCCTCCAGCCTCCAGTGCTTTTAATGAAATGTTATATGGTATTATTTTAACTTTATAAGTAATTTACAAAATCTACTTGTGTAAATAAAAATGATGCTGACCTAGTTATGCTTTAATCTGTGAAAGCACTAAGTTTACAAAATCTGTGACTGAAAATGGTGAAGGTGGAGGTTTTACTACAATTAATTAATAGTGCTGAGATTTTCCTCTTATTCCAGGATCAGATGAGTAAATACTTTCATTGTCAATACTGTGTTGCCAAAAAGAAAACAGAAGCACTCTTCAATATTTGCGAATACAGCCTTTTCTGTTCCTTTCAAACATTCTTTAAGTAGAATGTTGCTTTTTGTTTCATTCTACCACGTGGTGCATATTTCTTCTGCTTCAGCATCAGTCACATATAAATTAATTGTTTTAAAGCTTTACTACCTGCCGGGCAGAACCTTGGGGTAAATCAGCTTCAAAAGAATAGCTGCTTTTGAGTACTGAAGAGGTTGGATTGCTCAAAAATGTCTTCTTTTATTTAGTCAATAAGCATACATAGTATAATGATTTAAGGAGGTATTATGACAAAGCTCCTCTAATATACCCAGAGTAAAATAACAGTGTAGACAAACAGTAGCCCATGATGTAAAGGGCGTGGTATACCAGGAAATTCACTTCATGGGAATGTTCAGTTTCTAAACAATAGATCATGCCAGCATCTGTCTTCTTCAAAAGCCTTAAACATACTTGTCATGGATAGCACCACTTTGGATATCGAGGCACAGGGGAGTTTTCTTTTGGGGTTGATAAATCTGGATTCTTATTGGCCCTGGGATTAGGTCAGTAGAGGGAGCCAGAGTCCCCTAGCCAGCGGTCCTGACCTGGTGAGAAAAAGGGATGCAGCCAACCAGGGTCCAAATCATCAGATGTAGCTGGGGTAGCAGAGGATTTCTGAATGAGATATGGCAAGCTTTCTAGTAAGTATTTTGGTGTTTATGATTCTCACAATAAAGGACAAAACCTGTACTTTATGAAAGTTCAGCATTTTCAAAATCTGCTTCTAAATAGTTGTCATTGGAAGTATATTGCAAATTTGTGGAATTTGTAACTGTTATTTTAGGTACTTGTGTGCAAGTCAGTGTATAGAAGTAGTAAATTATTAGACTTTGTCTTAACTCTTGCTAATTTCCTGTCCAAGCAAGTATTTCTCTCCCCCTGGATGCCTGCAATGGCCTCCTGGCAGGTCCCCCTGCTTTCACTTTTGCTCTGCTATATTTTATCTTCAACATGGGAACTAGACGATCCTTTGGAAATATGTCACTTTATTCAAAACATCTTCAAAGGCCCCTCACTTAGAGAAAAAGACAAAGTCCTTACGATGATCTTCTACTCTTTGGGGACCTTATCACCTGTTGTTCTTCTTCTACTCTCTCTGCTCCAGCAACCTGGCCCCTGTAGACCCTCAAATGCTCCAGCTCATTTTTACCTTAGGGGCTTTGCAGCGACTGTTCCTTCTACTGAATGCCTTTCTTACAGCCAAATGTCAACTTTCTGTTTTTGTCCAAGTATCACCTTCCTAAAAGATCAAGACTACTCTTGGTTTTCTTAATTCCACCCTATTTTTTTTTATTAGGGATTTATTCATTTCTAACCTAAAATATAGAAAATTCTGTTTCTACCTACTAGAATTTAAGATTCAAAGATAAGGAATTTTAAAGAAGTCACTGTCAGATGACTATTTATTTACACCCAGTTGTAAGAAGTAATATAAATTAATCTTGTATACCAGTCATCTAATAGCTCCCAGGGATAAGGAAGTCTTACAAATTTTAGTGCAATAGTGAAACCAGAACATCATCATTGACAGAATTCACCCATCTTATTCAGATCTTCCTACTTTCATGCATACTCTTTTGTTTGTATGTATTTAGTCTGATGCAATTTTATCACAGGTGTAGATTTCTGTGATCAACACCATAGTCAAGAAACCAAGCACTTCTCGGATAGGGATCATGGGTAAGAATTTTTGTTATATTCACTGATATACATTAAAGGTTTGACACAGTAGTGTTTAATAAATATTTGCTTAATAAGTACATTAAGTTATTTTATAGAATATAACATATAAATATTATAAGCATTGTGTTCCCAAATAATTTGAAACCATATATCCAAGTGGGCTTTTTGTGGTTCATATATATACATACACATATATATTACATATATTTAGGTTTTGTTTGTTTGTTTGAAAGAATTACAGAGAGAGGGAAAAACAGGGAGACAAAGAGAAAGAGATCTCCCATTTGCTGGTTCACTTGCCAGATGGTCGAGATGGCCAGGACAGGGCCAGGCTGAATCTAGGAGCCAGGAACTTCTTCCCGGTCTCCCATGTGGATGGCAGAGGCTCAAACAATTGGGGCATCTTCTATTTTTCCTAGGCTATTAGCAGGGAACTAGATCAGAAGAGTGACTTTACCTGAAACATCACAGTGCCAGCCTTTTGGTGATTTTTAACTTAAAATATATTTATATTTATATAAATATATATAGATATAAAATATATTTATATTTATATAAATATGTATAGATTCATACTGGCATATGGCTTCTTAAGTGCTTTTATCTTGTGGCTACTGGAAATATGACTTGATATAAATCCTAAAAGCATTGTTGCTTGGGGTATAGAAAAATTTTTAAATACTCTTGATATTTTAACTCTACATTTAAATGTAGCTTTTTTTTTTAAATAAAAGATACATGTTTTACCGTTTAGTCACATTTCAAATACATAGCAGAAAATTGTAATGAGAGGGAGTATAGTAGGACTGGTAAGCTGTCCTCTCATCCATCTTGAGGGGACGCATTAATCAGCAACGTCAGAGAGACCAAATCTTTTCCCACAGGGACACTGTTCTAGCCATTATTAGCTCTCTCAGTTATGCTGACTCACTCTGGAACAGTGATGGCTACTTAGCATCATTTGTGGGTTTATGAAATGGCCAGCTTTATTGCTTAGTCTGGAAACAAGAATTTTCCTTTTTTTATAAAGTGTTTTAGCATGTTCAAGTGTTGAATTAAAACTTTTTTTAAAAAGCTTTATCTATTTATTGGAAAGGCAGAGTTACACAGAGAGAGAGAGAGAGACAAAGAGAGAGAGAGAGAAATCTTCCATTTGCTGATTCACTCTAAAAATGGGTGCAATAACTGGCTCTGGGCCAGGATGAAGCCAGGAGCCAGGAGCATCTTTTGGGTGTTCTACATGGGTGTCAGGGGCCCAAACACATGGGCCATCCTCTGCTGCTTCTCATGCCTTTAGCAGGGAGCTGGATCAGAAGTGGATCAACCAAGACACTAACTGGCATCTATATGGGATGCAGGTATTGCAGGTGGTGACTTTACCTGCTATGCCAGAACACTGGCCAGGAGCTCAAACTTCTGACTGTGTTAACACCACAACATGGTAATGGTGGTGGTTGTAGTAGATAACCAAGTGTACCTTCCAACTTTAATAATTACTATCAAGATGATTCTCCAACCAATGGAATGAGTGAACCTTAAGATCTATTAGATTTTGCACAGAATTCTATGCTGTCTTCTCATTTCCCACATGAACAAGTTGAAGGTTAAACTGCTAAAAACACTCTTTTTCCTATTTTTCATGATTTTCTATTTCTTGTAGTCTTAGAAGACATTGTTTACTCAAGCAGAAAAAGAAAAAATAAACAAACCAAAATCTAACAGCCAGAGTAGCTGTGAAATGCAGCTTCCTCTATTGAGCCACTTCTTAAGCACCATTTATTTTGATCCAGATAAATCAACTTTTGATTAATCTTTAACTAATTTTGATAACTTGAATTTTTCATCTAGGAAAAAAAGTCTCATTAGCAAAAGGAGAATGCTAAAAAAATTCAACTAAATCATATAAGATTGAGAAATCACCCAAGGCCTAAGTTTGAAAATATTAGGGACTGGTATTACTGCCCAGTGGGTTAGGCCACCACTTGCAAGGGCAACATTCCATATCAGGCTGCCAATTTGAGTCCTGGCTTCTCCACTTTTGATAGAGCTTCCTACTCAGAAGGCAGCATAAGATAGCCTAAATAGCTGGGCCCCTGAAACCCATATGGGAGACCTGGATGGAATTGCTGGCTCCTGGTTTTGGCCTGACCCAGACTTGGCTACTACAGGTACTGGGGAGTGAATCAGAAGCTAGAAGATCTCTCACTCTTTCTCTGTATCATCCTCTCTCTATATGTGTCAGATAGCCTTTCAAATAATTAAATAAGTCTTTTTAAAACAATAAATGGTGAAATGGAAGAAAATATTAGCTATCTAGCTGGGGAATGGTTTCATTAGATAAAAAGTTATAAGCCAAGGGATGAACAGATGTAATTAAAATGCAGCATTAACTTTGTATTTAGAGATATTTTAAGGCAAAAAATAATAGGAAAGTATGTAAAATGAGACATGAAAAGTTTTATTTATTTTTTATCATAGGAAGCACTTTTCAAATGGGTTCTATGCCTTAAATAATATTCTAAGTACTTTACTACTGTTTATCTCAAGCAACTTGAAAATTTGTATCAAAACTTTAAGAATATTAATCATGTTTGACAAAGAATTCCATCTCTGATGTTCTTTTCTAGGTAAATAATTAGAAATGCATTAAATTATTTTAAATGGGTGTTTACCACATCAAAAGAATAGTTAGTTAGACATAATAGCATATTTATATAATGGACTTCAAAACAGTTGTTAAAATTATATTTCAGAGGACCAGTCACCAAGAGAGCCTCAGTACCAGCTTTGGAGTGAGATGAGGCCAAACTGCAGCAGCCCAAGCCACTGGTGATAAGGCTGTGGGAAGAGCCTTGCATGAGTCTGGCTTGGAGCTCTGTGGGAGACAGTGTAGCTGCCAACCAACAGAGGACAAAAAGGGGTATGTTACTCTCTCCCTGACCACCCAGCACCAGCGTCCTATAGCTAGCCAAGAGAGGGCGAATACCATTTTGGACATACATAACAGCTGTGCCATCTCATGGCTGTGTGCCCAGCAACCAGGCAAGAGGAGATGCCTGAGTCTAGCTGGGAAAATTGACAAGGTGCTGGGAGCTCATGACCATGGGAGCCTTGTGTATCAGGATTGTGAAAACACTGTGGCTGTGTGGGAAAGCACAAGGTGTGGCCGGGAGTATGGGTGGTCACTGTGGGTGGTTCCACATGCTCAGGGCTCCCTGATTCCCTGATGAGGGTCATTGCTGTGGGATCTGTGCTCATACTGAGGACTGCATGAATCCTTTGTGTGATTCTTGAGGCAACGTGAACAAATATTATACCCATTATGGGTAGCGACCAGGCATCAGTCTCCTTGGAGGATGCGAGGTGATAGTGAGACTATGCCAACAGAGCAGATTAAACCTCTCCTCTGATTAAAAAAAAGAGACAGAGATCTATCATGCCCAGTTTGGGTGTCACCATGGGCACTCCTCTCACCCTGGAGCACTGAACAGAGTTCCGTGGGACACTGACCAGAGCTCCCTGGCCACACCCAGAACACACCTCAGGGTATTCACTGGAAGAGCAGACACTCCACTAAGCCACAGAGGCATAGTCTAAAGATAAAAGCCATCACAGAGAAAAAAATACCAACAAGTATCTCTACAAATGCCTAAAAATAAACACAGTAATTAAAAAAAAAAAAAAAAAAGAACAAGGAAGATAACATGATGCCTCCAAAGGAACACAATACCACTTCAATACTAGAATGTGAAAATGAAGAAATTTAAGAAATGCCAGAAACAGAATTCAAAAAATTGTCTAAAATAGTAAAAAAATTTCAGAAATGTCTCAAACTGACTCAAACTCCTTGCTTCTCATAATCCTTTCTTCTTAATCTTGAAGGAATCTTTTAGAGACAAATATATCTCATAGCACAAAAAGTCTGATGGTATATTTTAAGTTTGTGTAAAATTAGACTTGATGATTTAGGGGCTGGTGTTGTGGTATATCAGGTTAAACCACTGCTTGTGATACCAGCTTCCAATATGGGTGGCAATTTGAGTCCTGGCTGTTCCACTTCCCATACAGATTCCTGCTAATGCACTTAAGAAAGGAGCAGAGGATGGCTCAAGTGCTTGGACCCCTGCACCCACATGGGAGACCCAAAAGAAGCTCCTGCCTTCTGGCTGTGGCCAGGCCCAGCCCTGGCCATTGCAGCCATTTGGGGTGTGAACCAGCAGATGGAATCTCTCTCTCTCTCTCTCTCTCTCTCTCTCTCTCTCTAACTCTTTTAAATAAATAAATAAATAAAACTGATACCTTCATTGAAAAATAGATAACAACACTTTCAGTTTCACTTTAACATGTATAGAATTTAAGAATACTCCTGTAGGATTGCTTACGAGTAATCAAAAAAATCCTCACCACACTACATTGTAGTCAAACTCTCCACAGTCAAACAAAGAAAAGATTCTAAAATGTGCCTGAGAGAAAGGCCAGATTACTTTCAGAGAATCTCCAATAAGATTCACAGCAGACTTCTCATCAGAAAACCTACAGGCTAGGAGAGAATAGCAAGATATATTCTAAGACTTAAGAGAAAAAAATCTGTCAACTCAGAATACTGGACCCTGCAAAGCTCTCATTTATGAAGGGAGGTGAAGTAAAGACTTTCCATAACAAACAGAAATGGAAAGAATTTGTCACCACCCATCTGGACTTAAAAAAGATGCTTAAGGATGTGCTGCACCCAGAAACACAGTAACATGGTCATCACTATAAAAGAAGGTGAATGTAGAAACTCTCTCAGTAAAAGTACAAATGAAATCCAAAGTAAACAACAGGAATATATATAGAAAAATGGCAGGGCCCTGTTGTTACTTATCAATAGTCACCTTGAATGTAAATGGACTATACTCTCCAGTTAAAAAGATACAGACTGGCTGAATGGATTACAAGCCAAAACTCATCTATTTGTTGCTTACAAGAAATACATCTCACCAACAAAGACACCCACAGACTGAAAGTGAAAGGGTGGAAAAAGATATTCCATGCTAATAAAAATCATGAAAGCACTGGTGTAACCATCCTAATAGCAGACAAAATAGATTTTAGCACAAAAACCATTAAAAGACAAAGAAAAGTACTATGCAATGATTCAGGGATCAATTCAACAGGAAGATGTGACTATTATAAACATATATGCACCTAATTACAGATCACTTGGCTATTTAAAAGAAATGTTAATGGATTTAAAAGGAGACATAGACTCCAATCAATAGTAATGGGAGACTTTAATACTCCTCTTTTAGCAATGGAAAGATCAACCAGATAGAAAATCAGCAAGGAAAAACAGAGTTAATTGACAATATAGATCAAATGGACCGCAAGGATATCTACAGAACTTTTCATTCTACAGTTGCAGAATACACATTCTTCTCACTAGTGCATGGAACTTTCTCTAGGATAGACCACATGCGAGGTCATAAAACAAGTCCCAGCAAATTCAAAAAAAATTGAAATCATACCATGAATCTTCTCTGATCACAATGGAATGAACCTGAAGATCTACAACTCAAGAATCTCTAGAACTACATAAATACATGGAGACTGAATGACATGCTCCTGAATGAACAGTGGATCATTGAAGAAATCAAGAAAAGTAAAAAAATTTCTGGAAACAAATGAAGATGACAATACAACATATCAAAACTTATGGGATACAGCAAAAGCAGTGTCAAAAGGAAAGTCTATAGCAACTGGTGTCTACATTAAGAAATTGAAAGGCACCAAAAAATGAGCCATCAATGCATCTTAAGGAGCTAGAAAAACAATAGCAAACCAAACCCAAAATTAGTAGGAGAAAAGAAATAATTAAAATTAGAGAACAAATCAGCAAAATTGATACAAAAAAACACAAAAGATCAGGGAAACATAAAACTGGCTTTTTGAAACACTTCAGAAAGATCATTCACCTGGACCAAGTGGGATTTATTCCAGGTATGCAGGGATGGCTCAGCATTCGCAAATGAATCAATGTGGTACATCACATTAACAAGCAGAAGAACAAAAACCATTTGATTATCTCTATAGATGCAGAGAAAGCATTTGATAAAATACAATACCCATTAATGATGAAAATTTTAAGCAAATTAGGTATAGAAGTAACATTCCACAACATAATCAAGACAATTTATGTCATGTCCACCATCAGTGTCTTATTGATTGGGGGAAAAGTTGGAAGCATTACCCCTGAGATCCGGAACCAGACAAGGATGCCCATTCTCACCATTGCTATTCAATAGAATCCTAGAAGTTTTAGCCAGAGCCGTTAGGAAAGAAAAAGAAATAAAAGGGATATAAATTTGGAAGGAGGAAATCAAACTATCCCTATTTGCAGATGACATGATTCTATATATGGGATCCAAAAGACTGTACTAAGAGACTGTTGGAACTCATAGAAGAGTTTGGTAAGGTGTCAGGACATAAAATCTACACATAAAATCAACAGATTTTGTATACACAGACAATGCCATGGCTGAGAAAGAACTTCTAAGATTAATCCCATTCACAATAGCTACAAAAAAATCAAATACCTTGGAATAAATTTAAACATTAAAGAAAGAAATAGATGACACACAAATTGAAAAATTTTCCATGTTCATAAATTGGAAGAATCAATATAATCAAAATGTCCATACTACCAAAAGCAATTTACAGATTCAATGTGATAACAATCAAAATACCAGAGGAACTCTTCTCAGACATGGAAAAATCTATGCTGAAATATATATGGAAACACAGGAGACTCCATATAGCTAAAGCATTCTTATACAGCAAAAACAAAGCTGGAAGCATCACAATACTGGATTTCAAGATGTACTACAGGGAATTTATAATCACAACAGCTTGGTATTGGCACAAAAATAGACTTGTAGACTAATGGAACAGAGTAGAAACACCAGAAATCAACCGATGCTTATATATCCACCTTATCTTTGACAAAGGAGCTAAAATAAATCTGTGGAGCAAGGACGGACTGACAAATGGTGCTGGGAAAACTGGATCTCCATTTGCAGAAGTATCAAGCAGGAATCCTACCTTACACCTTACACAAAAATCCACTCAAAATGAATTGAAGAACTAAATCTATGACCCAACACCATACAATTTTTAGAAAATATTGGTGAAACCTTGCAGGACATTGATATGGGCTAAGAGTTCTTGGAAAGAGCCTGAGGCACAGGCAATCAAACCAAAATTGACAAATGGAATTATATCAAATTGAGACGCTTCACACCACAAAAGAAACACTCAGCAAACTGAAGAGGCAACCAACAGAATGAGAGAAATTATTTGTAAACTATACAACTGATAAATGTTTAGCAATCAGAATATATAAAGAGCTCAAGAAACAACAACAAAACAAACAACCCAGTTAAGAAATCAGCAAAGGACTTAAACAGACATTTTTCAAAAGAGGAAATACATTTTCTATAAAGTTCAGTGCCCAATAAATAAGCACTGGCACCAAGCCTCAGAGCACCCAACACAACCTGACGCCCTCGGCGACCCTCAGATTCAGTCCAAATAAGGCGAGGTCCCTTCATTAAATGCCTTGGCCCCAGGACTCAGAACGCAGGAAATCCAGATGACCAATAGACACAAGAAAAAATGTTCAGGATCACTAGCAGTCAGGGAAATGCAAATCAAAACCACAATGAGGTTTCACTGCACCCCCGTTAGAATGGCTTTCTTCCTTCCTTCCTTCCTTTCTTTCTTTCTTTCTTTCTTGACAGGCAGAGTGGACAGTGAGAGAGAGAGAGAGACAGAAAGGTCTTCCTTTTGCCGTTCACCCTCCAATGGCTGCTGCGGCCGGCGCGCTGCGGCCAGCACACTGTGCTGATCCGATGGCAGGAGCCAGGTACTTATCCTGGTCTCCCATGGGGTGCAGGGCCCAGGCACTTGGGCCATCCTCCACTGCACTCCCTGGCCACAGCAGAGAGCTGTCCTGGAAGAGGGGCAACCGGGACAGAATCCGGCGCCCCGACTGGGACTAGAACCCGGTGTGCTGGTGCCGCAAGGTGGAGGATTAGCCTAGTGAGCCGCAGCGCCTGCCTAGAATGGCTTTCATACAGAAATCAACAAACAACAAGTGCTGACAAGGATGTAGGGAAAAAGGTACCATAATCCACTGTTGGTCAGAATGTAAATTGGTACAGCCACTGTGGAAGACAGTATGGAGATTCCTCAGAAATCTGATTGTAGACCTACTATATGACCCAGACATCCAACTCCTGAGAATTTACCCAAGGGAAATGACATCAGCATATGAAAGAGTTATCTGTACCCCCATGTTTATTGCAGCTCAATTCACAATAACTAAAATATGGAATCAGTCCAAATGCCTGTCAATTGAAGACTAAAAAATTATAGGACATGTACACCATCGAATACTACACAGTGGGAAAAATGAATTCCTGTCACTTGAGAAAAAATGGATGAAACTGAAAAACTTCATACTTAGTGAAATAAGCCAGTCTCAAAAGGACAAATAATGTATGTTCTCCCTGATCTGTGACAACTAATAGAGCACCTAAAAGGTAGTCTATAGTACTGAAATTGATACTTCAAGATACAATGGCTTTGAACAACTCTTGTCTCGACTGTCAAGGAACAGTTTTTTTTTTTTTCCGTATAATTTGTTGAACTCTTTACTTAGTATAAAGTTAGTCATATATGTATAAAATTAATTGAAAATAGATATTAGTAAAAATAAGAATGGGAATAGGAGAGAGAGGAGGACGAGGGGTGGGAGTGTTTGTGGGAAAGCAGGTATGGTGGGAAGAATCACTATATTTCTAAAGTTGTATTTATGAAATACAAAAAAAAAAGAATCAAGAGATTTCATTTCAGAATGTTTTTGAATAATAGACAATTTTATATGATATCATGTAAGATTTTGTATAGTTTAATCAAAATTATGAGAGAAAAAAACAAAGATTTTGAATGAAAATGCACAATAATTAGATAGTTGCCTCTGCCTCTGGGTGATATTTGTCTCTCAAATTTTGTAAATGATATTATTCACATAATGTATTAACTATAATTAGATAATGTTCCTAAATTATACATTTTGGATTCATTGTTTTTATAGTAGGAATCTATGAAAACTCCTTGTTATCTTAATTACTTAGTGTAAAGACTTCATTGCATTGATATGAATTGTGGAAGTCTCAAGATTCTCCTAAGTTGCTGAATAAAAGCGGCAGCAACCCTGACCACAAGGAACCCATGGCTTGCATGCTTTCATTAGTCTCATTTTATGAGCTGCAGGCACAGACAGTAACTTTTTCAAGATTCCAAAACAAGTAATTGGTGGAACCGTGTAGACCCAAGTCAGTACTTTTAACTGACATGCTATGTATTGATAGCATTGGTTAGAACGATATTACACCCAGAAAGAAAACAGGAATTAGTATTTTGGACTTCTCTTCATATTTTTGAATATTTTGTTCATTTACAGTTCATGTTATTTAATTTGTTGGTCAGTTTTCTTATGTCTTCATGTCTTAACAGTGTTTTCACCTGCTGTCTTGTTTCTTGTATATCATTTTTGCAATATTTTTATTTCTTATTTCTTGAATTCTTCCAGCTCATGGTTCATCACCTTTTGTAAAATCACCTTGAACTCTGATGTATGTCTTTGGTGTCCATTTGAAATATTTTTGAAAATTTAATTAATAATTAATTTGTATTTTATTTAAAAGGCAGAGGAACATAGAGACAATCAATAAACAGATATTGTCCATTCCTGGTTCATTCCCCAAATGCCTGCAACAGCCAAAGCTGGACCAGGCAGCCGGGGACTCCATCTAGGTCTATCACATGGGTAGTGGAGATCCAGCCATCACCGGGATTAGAAGTGTGGGAGCTGGGACTCAGCCATATACATATTCAGACATGTAAGCAAATAATGAAGGATAGAACTAAAAGGGAGAGAATGATCCTGCGGGGGAAACAGGACACACAGCAGACTCATAGAATGGCAGCACTCCTGCCTTAGAATCAACCCTTGGGACATTCGGAGCTAACTAAAAGGTCCATGAGAGTCTCACAGGCATGGAAAGCCATGACAAGGTGGCAAAAAACAATCTAAATGAAAAGATCCTGGTGAACAAGAACCCAGCAGAAGGAACAGGCCATCAAGGAGAGAGGTGCCTTTCTCTGAAGGGAGGAAGGAACCTCCACTGTGATACGGCCTTGACTAAACAAGTTCGGAGTCGGTGAACTCAAGGGGCTTCCATAGCCTAGACAGCTCATAGCAAGAGTCTCAGGTGATCGCTGATGTCATAAATAAGAGTGCCAATTGTTAAATCAACAACGGGAGTCACTGGGTACATGCTCCCCACATAGGATCTCTGTCCTTAATGTGTTTTACTATGAAACTTAAAAACAACACTACTAGTTGAACAATACCCTATATCTTGTGTGGTTGTGTGAGTGCAGCCTGTTGAAATCCTTGCTTAGTATATACTAAGTTGATCTTCAGTATATGAAGGTAATTGAAAATGAAACTTGATGAAGGGCGGGATGGGAGAGGGAGAGGGAGAGGGGAGGGCCACGGGAGGGAGGGAGGTTGGGGGGGGGGAAGCCACAACAATACAAAAGTTGCACTTTGTAAATTCACATTTATTAAATAAAAAAAATTAACTATATAACAAACAAAAAAAGAAAAAAAAAGAAGTGTGGGAGCTGGGACTCAGCCATATACATATTCAGACATGAGATGTAAGTCCACCAAACAGCAACGACCACTGCATCAAACACCTCTCATCAAAAATTTTTTTAACAAATTCATACCAGTATGTTTGATCACATTTTAACCTGTTGACTGGAAATACTTTTTTTCTAACTTTCTTACCTTTTTATTAATTTTTGCTGTCCCTGTCCTCCTTTTTCTCTTATGGTGTCCTGTACGATATCTGTTATCTCCTTTTTGATTTTTATTCATCTTTAATTATGTGACTTCTCCCTCTATTATTTATTTGCTAGAAATTTTCAGATGAAGTTGATAGTAGCAGACATTTTTTGTTATGTCTTAAGATTGGTGCCTGTGCATTCTTGAGAGCTTGGTTTGAGGTTCCTGCATGGGAGTGCAGCTGGTCGTATACTCTTGAACTGAAGATGGGTCTTCCTTTAGCAGGGAAGTTCATCCTCCTTGATCAAACACACAATTTGGGAGGGACGCACACGGAGCGGTTTGGGAGGAAGCGGACGCGCCTAGCCAGCCAGATCAGCCGAAATCAACTCCAGAGATCAGTGGGGTGATAGATGTTGCGTCCAGATCGCCCTCACGTCTGGTGCCTGTGCATTCTTTTAAGTGTTATCTTTCCTCTAAAGATCAACCAGGATTAATACTGCGGTACTGATGATGAGGCAGTCTGTGCTGTTCTTGACTTAACTGTGGGTGCACCTGCTACAGGTACGCGGTGTGGGTGATCACCCAGCCCTGCATCCTCTGCTCAGAGCCACAGTGGAGGTGGTGGAGCTTTCACCCCAGACCCTTCCCTCTTTCCTTGGCATCATGATTAAGGGCTTGTTTGCTTTGAATTTTACTTTTTCTTTAGGTCTCTGCTCTGCCATTTTTTTCCCTGAGACTGTGAATCTTCTTTTGATATCTCCCTGCATGGCTGGTTGCTCTGTACTGTTTCTGGCAGCCCTTTAATTTATATCCTGATCTAAGGTTTTGCTTCTTAGATTCATCAAACGTAGTGTTTGTGTTTTGTTTCTTTTTCTTCTTATGGAGTTTGGGTGATTTCTGAGAAGGAAATGAAAAAGCCTAACTTTATTAAAACTTGAAGTCTGGTTATCAGCATAAATATTATCATTAGAAGATAATTATTACAAATGATAACATAGCATGAGGATTTTTTGACTTACTCTTGATCTGTTTCATAAAGAATTGGCTACACTTAACATCTATCTGTTTTTCACTTTTTACGCATCCCTTCTTCTTGTTCAGTAGGTACTAATTCCCTGGCTTTCTATACACTTATTTGCTATCTTCCTTCAGGATTTTAATCCATTGGTAGGTTTAGATGTGGTGCCAATTTCATAGTAGTGAGTTCAAAAGGAACAATTTAGAATGAGGATAGATGGGTTGGGAAAAGCGACTGAAAATGAAGAGGAGCAGGTGGCCTTGAAATTTGCCACTGCCAACTTACGCATGGAAAGCTTATGCATGGTAGACAAATATGAATTGTTTTCCAGGGGATCTTAGAGATTTGTGCTCAAGTTAACTGTGTGTGGATGTTTAGAAATGAACTTCAGTTGTGCAAGAAATCGTGCAGAAAATCTTGATATCAAGACTTTATTTTCATAAAAATCTTGGATAATCATGGAAAGGCATACAATTTGAGGTATTTCACATATACTTGCTTTTAATACTTTTGAATGGATAATGCATAATTAATCTTAAATAATTAGTCTTAATTTAAACCCAGATAATTAAGAACATGTTCTCTGAGTGCATATGCTTTAAATTTAAAGGCAAGATTGTATTAATTTTTCATCCTGAAATGTGAAGGAGCCTTGAAAATGGTCATGGAAAATGTGCATTGCCTTTTTAAAATTTTTTTTATTTTTTGACAGGCAGAGTGGACAGTGAGAGAGAGAGACAGAGAGAAAGGTCTTCCTTTGCCGTTGGTTCACCCTCCAATGGCCGCCGCGGCCAGCGCGCTGCAGCCAGCGCACCGCGCTGATCCGATGGCAGGAGCCAGGTACTTATCCTGGTCTCCCAATGCGGGTGCAGGGCCCAAGCACTTGGGCCATCCTCCACTGCACTCCCTGGCCACAGCAGAGAGCTGGCCTGGAAGAGGGGCAACTGGGACAGAATCTGGCGCCCCGACCTGGACTAGACCCCAGTGTGCTGGCGCCACAAGGCGGAGGATTAGCCTAGTGAGCCGTGGCACCGGCCCGTGCATTGCCTTTTAATTCCATTTTTTCAAGGACACTTTGAAGTTCTTTTCCTGAACTCTTAATTCATCTTGACGTTGGTTTGTGGGCCACCCTTTAAAAGAGGTGACTTTAGGTAAGGTAGCTCCTCACAGCTGGGACACAGCTGAAGAAGCTCAGGGCTAGAGTCTCACACAGTTGGGCAGCAAGTTCTTCAATGGCAAGTGGAACTCTGGGTAGCCCAGCTCTGTCAACCACAACAAGAAATCTGCTCGGCAACACTAAATATCAGGAAAATGGCAATCCCAAACCATCATGAGATGTCATCTCACCTGAGTTTGAATGGCTATCATCCAAAAGGCAGAAGATTACAAATGCTGGCAAAGAGATAGAGAAAGAACTCTTGTACACTGTTGGTGAGAATGTAAATTGGTATAGCCATCATGGAAAAGAGAATGGAGATTCCTTATAAACTAAAAATAGAACTGCTATATGATTTATCCTTTCTGAGTGTATACTCAAAGGAAAGAAAATCATTATGTTGAAGAAACACCTGCACTCCCATATTTAGCATAGCTCTGCTCACAACAGCCAAGATGTGGAATCAACCCAAGTATCCTAAACAGAAGAATGAATAAAGGGAAAATATGGTACATATACACACGGAGTACTATTAAATCACAAAAGGATGAAATCTTGCTATTTGTGGCAACATGGTAGAGCTTGGAAGGCATTATACTAAATTAAATAAGTCATACACATGAAGAAAAATACCACAATCACATGATCTGACTTATTGGTAAGCTAAAAATGTGGTCTCAGAGAAGTAGTGAATACAATGGCGTTTACCAGAGGCTGGGAAAGGAGTGTGTATGTGTGTGTGTGTGTATGTATGGTGGAGGGTAGATAGTGACAGGTTGGCACCTAACAATTACAGTTACAATTACTAGCACAGTAAGATGACTGTAGTTGATAACAATTAACTGCATATTTCAAAAAAGCTAGAAAAGAAGATTTTGAATATTCTCACCACAAGTAATGGTCAATGTCTGAGATGATGGGTATATGCACTAATTTGATTTTATCATTATACATTATATATGTGTATCAAAATTTTGTACTGTATCCTATAAATATGTACAGTTATTACGTATCAGTTAAATGAAAAAAAATCTGACAAAATCTTTTTCAGAAAGAATACTGACAAAGTGGTCTATTTTTAGCTTGCATTTTAAACTTTTTTAATTTCCTTGTCATCATTGAGTTTGGCTTGATCTGTAATCACCCATTGGTGTCTTTTCTCTGGCTCTTTTCATTCAGAGCTCACTGCCACCAGCATGAAATACTGGTCTATTTGTCTTTTCCAATAATTTTTACTCCCAAGTTTTAGTTTATCTTTGACAAGGAATCCCATTCTTCTTATGTTGGGTTAGCCATTCCTATGATTACCAACATCTTTCGGTGCTTCTTGCACCCTAGCTCTTATCTCGGGCTGTTCTTGATGGTTGAACTACATCTCTGGGTGAGGGATGGGACCTTCCTTGATAACTAAAACCCTTAACACCTGGGAGGATAAAATAGAGTAACTAGTTAAACCATGAATGACTTATGGTACAATTATAGAATTAAAATTCCTTAAATTCCTGTAGCCATGGGTCGGAGACAGTATAGAGCAGTATTTATGAGTAAAATCTCTGAAGCCAGCTCTGATCCTGGATGAATTTTGTAGCTTTCTGGAACTCAGTTTCCTTATTTTGAAAAAGAGGATATTAATAGTGTCAGTTTGTAGGTTTTATAGGAGGATTAAATATAGCTTGAATTTTACATTGTATTTGACATGATCTATGTCTTTACTTTTATTATTAGTGTTGTTACTATTATTATTTTGACAAAAATAAACTGCAAATTCAATGAGTCTTGTCATAGAAATAAAAATCAATCTGTTTCTTGTTTCTAGAATTTGGAGACTGAAGCCCACAGTAGTAACAGGCATCCCATTACATCAAATAATCCATAATAATACGCATCCAATCACGTCAAAGAATTAGCTAGGTCATAGATAAGGTGGAACATTTTATAAAAAATGAAAATAGCTTTTGAGGAAAGATTATTTGATGAACTCTTTTTCTGTCATTAATTAGCAAAATGATTCACAGAGACAATTTAGTTTTCAATTTAATCCTACAATTTACCATATCATCTCCATAAATCCTTCTCATGATCTCTCTCTTTTTGAACCACCAGGTTTTGTAATTATAAAATATTTAAAATGTACAGGAAAGCAAAGCAGGTAATATGATCCTGTTCTACTTCACCTACCACTCACATATTAACATTTTGGTGTATTGTCTTTAGGTCCTTCTATGTCTCTCATATTCTCTTTCTCATAACTTCTGCCACTTAAAGAACTTCTATGTTACTTCAATGAAGCTGGATTTCTTAGAATTTTTTAAAGACTTATTTATTTTATTTGAAAGGCAGAGTTACAGAGAGGCAGAGGCAGAGAGAGAGGTCTTCCATCCGCCAATTCATTCCCCATATACCTCCAATGGTGGGAGCCGCACCGACCTAAGGCCAGGAGCTAGGGGCTTCTTCTGTCTCCCATGCGGGTGCAGGTCCCAAGGACTTGGACCATCTTTCACTGCTTTCCCAGGCCGTAAAAGAGAGCTGGATGGGGTGGGGGGCGACCCTGGCCTGAAGCACCACGTGGGAGACCTGGAAGAAGCACCTGCCGGTCACTGGCTTCAGATCTGCACAGCTCCTGACACTGTGGCCAAATGGAGAGTGAACCATCGGATGGAACACCGTTCTCTCTTTCTCTCTGCCTTTCCTCTATGTAACTCTGACTTTCAAATAAATAAATAAATCTTTCAAAAAAAAAAAAAAAAAAAAGAGAGAGAGAGAGAGAGAGCTGGATCGGAAGAAGAGCAGCCAGGACTCAAACTGGCACCCATATGGGATGCCAGCACTGCAGGCAGTGGCTTTACTCGTTAAGCCACAGCACCGGCCCCTCTTAGCATTCCTATAAACCTCAGTGATACTCTATCTACTGCCTTACGATTCAATAGCATAATTTTCAGCAGTATGATTGCCTATCCTCGTTGTTTTCTTTTCTTTCCTACTCGGAAATTTTAATTGCAAGTAGCACTTCAATTCTTGTTTGTAACCCTTTACTTCTGAATGGTGACATTGGTGAATTCTCTTATTTGGGAGAGAAGGAAGTTTCCTGTGGGGGTCCAGGGGCAGTTGAGTGTATTTCTGTCTTAAATACCTTCACTTCATTTGAAAGCTAGTATATGCCCTTCACCTCTGTGATAAACTGAAGGAAAGAAATAATCACATTTGGTCACTAAAAATATGAAAAGAACTTCATGTTGCTATGGATACTGGGCTTGCAGGCTTTCTCTCATCATTAAAACACCAATATTGTATCATTTTGTTTAAACTTCCTTTGTTTCAATAATGAATTAAAGAGCTCATTATTTCAAAGCTTCAAGGCAGGAAAATGCCATGGTTCCTCTAAATCATAACATATTTTATATGAATGTTCCATAGTGAAACTTTTAACCTTGAATTCAATAATTTGGAAATATGCTTAGGGATGCCTTGAAGAGAAACACAAAGCATTTGCTAATTTATCCTTTCAAAAGTTATGCTGGCCTCTTCTGCAGGCTCTCTACAGGGGAAGAAATGGGACAAACAATCACAGAATGAGTCAATGAAATTCTTGTTGAATTATGATTATGTATGCTTCATTTATTCATTCAACAAAAACTTATTAAGCACTTCCTGCATACTAGGAACTGTTTTAGGAGTTAGGGATATATTAGTGAACCAAATGGAAAAAAATTCCTGCCAACACTGAGCTTACATTCAAGCAAGGGAAGACTGATAATTTATTAATATGTTAGATAATTATACATTTTCCCAGCCATCTTATGTAATATTTTATGTATAAGGAAACTGAGGGCTAAAATTGTGAATGGACTTACTCAGGTGTATGTACCTGTGTTATTAACTCAGTGTACAACTCACACCTAAGTAATCTGTCTCCAAGAAAACCATTTTTCCCTCTGTAATACTTATCTGTCATAGTTGTTTCAGTGAATTCAATGCTGCATGAAGACAAAAATACCAGTGAATAGAGACTATATTTAGTGTAGGTGGAGCAAGGACTTGGAAATTGAATCTGAGGTATCTGTGAACACTATAATGAAGCAACCTCCACATTCCAGTGCAGAGGTTTGAAGGCATTAGGTCACAGAGGTCTCAGACATACAGATTTGTGAGCCACCAGTTTCTAATGCCATTTGAGACAATAACTATGGATGTGATAAAACATGGGAGTGGGTAGGGAGAGGAAAGAAGGAAGGGTAGTGAAGACCCTGCCAAAACATAGAGTGAGCTGAGGAAAAAGAGTGGCACAGGAAACTGAATGAATAAAGCCAAGAGTAGAAGAACTAAGGATTTAGGAATTCCAAGTAATATTGGGTGATCTGTAATATCAAATGCTCCAAAGTAATTTAATGGCTTAGGAATGGAAAGAATCCTTTGGATTTGTAAATAAGAAGACATGGGACTACAAAGTGAAGTTACTATTTAATAATGAAAATATAAAATAGTGAACAATAAACAGTAAGTGCTGGATTTTCAAAAATCAAATAGAAGGTAGATGAGGTTAGTTTTGACCACCGGGATTCTGCTGAAATCATTGTCCACTAAGTCTGCGGGAAAACTCTTCCAGTCCTATCGCCAGGAAAGCATCACCAAGTGCCAAAGGTGTGCAGATGGTTGTCCCTCCTCATCCACAGGGACAAAGTTCCAAGGACCCCGGTGGAGGCCAGAGACTAAAGGAAGTACTGAACCCTAAATATCCACACTTTCCATACTCTGTTTTTTCCTATATGTCCATAGCTGTGAAAAAGTTCAGGAAGTAGGTGTAGTAAAAAATCAGTGAGTAATAACAAGACAGAACCTCTTCCTTTGACCAAATTTCAAGAACAGAAGATGCATTTTTGCCTTAGACCTCAGCAACCTCAGCATGTGATTCTTTCTGTTTTCTTATTAAGTTGAGAGTCTTTACCTTTCAAGCAAGCACTTAACAGCTTCGCTTTGGTATATCCAATTTGCAAGCACCCCACTGTTGTACTTTGGGGCCATTATTAAGTAAAGTAAGGGTGACTTTAACGTAAGTGCTGGGATATTGTGATGGTCAATCTAGTAACTGAGATGGTTTGCCAAGTGTTTGATGGGTGGGTATATAGATAACTGGCATATGTTGAACAAAGGAATAATTTGATTTCTGTGGCATCAGACTTCATCACATTATTCAGAAAGATGAGTAATTTAAAGCTTGCGAGTTACTTATCAGTGCAACATTCCACTTAAGATTTTTGGACCATGGTTGAAAATGAGTTACAAACTGTGGAGAGTGAAACCTTGGCTAAGGGAGACTACTATATTGAATTGCAGAAGCATTGTCCAGAATACACGTCCAAATGACCTTATTTAAAATAATGGTTCACTGAACACATAATTTGACTTCTCTTGAAAATGTACATACATTTTTAAGAATCAAGGCTCTGAGAAGTCTTTCAGCAAAGAAAATAAGTTTTTCTTTTTTTTTTTTTTTTTTTTTTTTTTTTTTTTTTTTTTGACAGGCAGAGTGGACAGTGAGAGAGAGAGACAGAGAGAGAAAGGTCTTCCTTTTGCCGTTGGTTCACCCTCCAATGGCCGCCGCTGCAGCCGGCGCACCGCGCTGATTCTGGCAGGAGCCAGGAGCCAGGTGCTTTTCCTGGTCTCCCATGGGGTGCAGGGCCCAAGCACCTGGGCCATCCTCCACTGCACTCCCTGGCCATAGCAGAGAGCTGGCCTGGAAGAGGGGCAACCGGGACAGAATCCGGCGCCCCAACCGGGACTAGAACCCGGTGTGCCGGCGCCGCAAGGTGGAGGATTAGCCTATTGAGCCACGGCGCCGGCTCAGAAAATAAGTTTTTCTTATCCCAATCTTTCTCAAGCTTCTTGGCCAAAGAACCTCGTTAGTTATTATTATTAGCAAAGTATGTGTTAATGTACTAAGATTGGTGTTCTGTGGAAGATACTTAAGGAGATCCTGATTTATATTATCAGACAGAATATACAGTTGAAAATAAAATACTTCCAATGCTTAGGATTTACTTGGTCACTAATTATTAGAGGTTTAAAATGTGATTAAAGGGTGAGGAACACTAGAGTCCTAAATGTAGTCTGCTTGCTTCTTAATCAAATCCTAAAAATAAACTGACATTATTTTCACTATCATTATGTTTATCATAATTTAAATTGTTAATAAACCAGAGTTTTGGATCAATATAATTATATATAGTTTATTTACTAAATTACTCCAAATAATTTTTATACATTACATTTACTATAATTGCTGTGTTGGAAACCTCATTAAAGTGTTTTGGCTTAAATTCAATAACAGACTAATTGATTCAGATAAAGGAAAAATAAGGCTTAACCTGCCAAGAATTTTGATCCACATTTCTTGCTGTCAGTAGGGAAGTATGCCAATCATCTAGCGCTGCCTAAGACTTTCTCTAGTATGTATAGATGGGCTCTGTTGAGTAAATTAAAGAAAAAGGTTATCAGAATTATTTGTGACTAACATTCATCAATTCTTAGATTGCCATACTACTAAAGAACAGCTAGTTAAAAACATTCTTGATGGGATTGAATTGGAATCCCCTGGCACATTTTTAACTCTACCATTAGGGGTTAGTACAATTGAGCATGTGCCGAACTGTACATTTCCCCCCTCTTATTCCCATTCTTATATTTAACAGGGATCACTTTTCAGTTAAATTTAAACACCTAAGAATAATTGTGTGTTAATTAAAGAGTTCAACCAATGGTATTAAGTAGAACAAAATAATACCAAAGGAATAAAGTAGTAAGTTGTTTCTTGACAGTCAGAACAAGGGCTGATCAAGTCATTCTTTCTCATAGTGTCCATTTCACTTCAACAGGTTTCCTTTTAGGTGCACAGTTCTTATTCCTAATGGTAGAGGTGTTTTTTTTTTTTTTTTTTTGACAGGCAGAGTGGACAGTGAGAGAGAGAGACAGAGAGAAAGGTCTTCCTTTGCCGTTGGTTCACCCTCCAATGGCCGCTGCAGCCAGCGCGCTGCGGCCAGCGCACTGCGCTGATCCGATGGCAGAGGCCAGGAGCCAGGTGCTTTTCCTGGTCTCCCATGGGGTGCAGGGCCCAAGCACCTGGGCCATCCTCCACTGCACTCCCGGGCCACAGCAGAGGGCTGGCCTGGAAGAGGGGCAACCGGGACAGAATCCGGCGCCCCGACCAGGACTAGAACCCTGTGTGCCGGCGCCGCTAGGCGGAGGATTAGCCTAGTGAGCCGCGGCGCCGGCCTCCTAATGGTAGAGTTAAAAACGTGCTAGCGGATTCCAATTCAATCCCATCAAGGTGGCATGTACCAATGCCATCTCACTAGTCCAAGTGATCAGTTTCAGTTTATAATTGATCATAACAGAGGAAAATAGTCACCATCTATGTGAAGGCAGAAATAAATAAAAGTACAAAGGAAATCCAAAATAAACAATAGAAAAATGACAGGACCAAGTTGTTACTTATCAACAATAACTGTCAATATAAGTGGCCTAAGTTCTCCAATTGAAAGGTAAAAATTGACTGAATTAAAAAATAAGAGCTATTTATTTACTGCCTACAAGAAACAAGCCTCAACAACAAAGATACAAATAGACTGAAAGTGAAAGGGTGGTAAAAGATGTTTCATGCCAATGGAAAGCAAACAGGAGCCTGTGTAGTCATTCTAATATAAGACAAAATATACTTTAGGACAAAACTGTTAAAAGAGACAAAGAAAGCATTATGTAATGATTAATGAATCAATTTAACAGGAGGATGTGATTGTAGTAAATGTATATGCACCCAATGTCAGGGTGCTTGGCTATTTAAAACAAATGTTAATGGATCTAAAGGGAGATATAGATTCCAATACAATAATAATTGGGGACATCAAAACCCCCTTCATCAATTGACAGATCAACTAGACAAAAAGATCAGCAAAGAAAAAACAGAGCTAATCTACTCTATGGAACAAATGGACTTAAATGATATCTACAGAATATTTCATCCCACAGTTGAAGAATCCTTTTTTTTTCATCAGCATGGAACTTTCTTTAGCATAGACCATATTCTTTTTTTTTTTTTTAATCTTTTATTTAATGAATATAAATTTCCAAAGTATGACTCATGTGTTACAATGGCTTCCCCCCCATACCGTCCCTCCCACCCACAACCCTCCCCTTTCCCACTCCCTCTCCCCTTGCATTCACATCAAGATTCATTTTCGATTATCTTAATATACAGAAGATCAGCTTAGTATACCTTAAGTAAGTATTTCAACAGTTTGCTCCCACACAGAAACATAAAGTGAAAAATAATAGATGATTTTTTTTAAATGATGATGAAATCAGATCAGACCTATTGTCATGTTTAATCCCAGTGAGAGTCAAGTTGGGAGTTGATAATTTCTTTTTTTTTTTTTTTTTTTTTTTTTACAGAAGATCAGTTTAGTGTACATTAAGTAAAGATTTCAGTCGTTTGCACCCCCATAGAAACACAAAGTGAAATATACTGTTTGAGTACTCGTTATAGCATTAAGCCTCAGTGTACAGCACGTTAAGGACAGAGATCCTACATGAGGAGTAAGTGCACAGTGACTCCTGTTGTTGACTTTACCAATTGACACTCCTGTTTATGGCATCAGTAATCTCCCTATGCACCAGTTATGAGCATAGACCATATTCTATGCCATAGAGAAGGTCTCAACAAACTCAGAAAAACTGCAATCATGCATTTTTCTTTTCTGACCACAATAGAATGAAGCTGGAAGTTAACAACTTTGGAAATTAGAAAATATGCAGATATACATAGAAACTGAACATCGTGTCACTGAATGAACAGTGGGTCAAAGAAAAAATCATAGGAGAAATAAAAATATTCCTAGAAGTGAATGAAAATGGCAACACAACGTATCAAAACTTATGGGATACAGAAAAAGCAACATTAAGAAGAAAGTTTATACCAATTAGTGCCTACAACAAGAAGTTGGAAAGCATCAAATAAACAATCTAACAATGAATCTCAAGGAGGTAGAAAAACAAGAACAAACCAAACCCCAAATTAGTAGGAGAAATGAAATACTTACAATTAGAGATGAAATAAACAAAATTGAAATAAAAATGCTACAAAAGATCAATGAAATAAAGATTTTTTTTGAAAAAATAAAATTGATACTCTATTTGCACAACTATCCAAAACAATGGGGGAAGACACAAATTAATAAATTCAAAGATGAAAAAGATTTTGCAATGGATTTTACAGCAATAAAAAGAATCAACAGGAATTACTATAAATAGCTGCTTGCCAAAAAATTGGAAAATCTAGATGAAATGGATAGATTTCTGGACACATACAATCTACCAAAATTGAGTTATGGAGACAAAGAAAGCGTAAATAAACCAATAACCAAGGCAGAGATTGAATTGGTAATAAAAATTCTCCCAAAAAAGAAAAGCCCAGACTTTCTTTTTTAAAGAATTTTATTTATTTATTTGAGAGGTAGAGTTACAGGCAATGAGAGACAGAGAGAAAGGTCATCCATCAGCTGATTCACTCCCCAAATGGTTACAACAGCTGGAGCTGAGCTGATCCCAAGCCAAGAGCCAGGAGCACCTTCTAATTCTCCCAAGTGGGTTCAGGGGGCCAAGCGCTTGGGCCATCCTCTACTGCTTTCCCAGGCCATAGCAGAGAGCTGGATTGGAAGAGGAGCAGCCAGACTAGAACGGGTGCCATATGGTGCCACAGGCAGATTAACCTACCACACCACAGCGCCAGCCCCTCTACTAGACATTTAAAGAAGAACTAATTGTACCACATGAAGTTTCACCTCACTCCAATTAGAATGTCATCAACAAACAATATATACTGGTGAGGATGTGGGAAAAAGTTATCCTGATCCATCCTTGGCAGGAATGTAAACTGGTGCTGTTACCTTAGAAGACAGTATGGAAATACCTCAAAAATCTGAATATAGACCTACCATATGACCCAGCCATCCCACTTCTTGAAATTTACCCAAATGAAATAAAATCAGCATTTGAAAGAGTGATTTGTACCCGCATGTTTGTTGCAGCTCAATTCACAGTAGCTAAGATGTGGAATCACCCCAGATGTCTCTCAACTGAAGACTGGATAAAGAAATTATGGTATATATACAGTGGAATATGACACCGCAGGGGGGAAGAAAGAAATCCTGTATTTTGCAACAAGATGGACACAACTGGAAACCATTATACTTAGTGAAATGAGCAAGTTCCAGCAAGACAAATATCATATGTTTTCCCTTATCTGTGGTAACAAATAGAATACCTAAATGGTGATGTATAGTAGTGAAATTTACACTTTGAGATTCAATAATTTTTACAGCTCATGTCTCAACTGTTGAGGAACAGTGCTTTTTTTTCTTGATATTATTTGTTGAACTCTTTTCTTAGGGTAGGGTTAATCCAATGAGTATAAAGTTAACTGAAAATAGATCTCTGTAAAAATTAAAGATGGGAATAGGAGAGGGAGGAGGAAGAAGGGCGAGATCATGGGCAGGAAGGAGGGTAGGGTGGAAATGTTTCTGAATCTGTATATAAGGAATACATGAAATTTGTATATCTTAAATAACATTTTAAGAAAATAAACAATAAAAATAAAAAAGAACTAATTCCAAATCTTCTCAAGTTATTTAAGACAATTGAAAGGAAAGGAGTCCTCCCAACTCTTTCTATGAGGCCAGCATCACCTTAATTCCAAAACCAGAAAAGGATACAACAAAGAAAGAGAATTATAGACCAATGTCACTGATGAACATAGAAGCAAAAATCCTTAGCAATATACTAGTGAGTTGAATCTTACAACACATCAGAAAGATTTTTCATTCCAACCAAAAGAGGGATTTATCCTTGGTATGCAGGGATGGTTCAATATACACAAATTAATAACTGTGATACATTGCATTAATAAATTAAAGAATAAAAACCATATTACTATCCCAATAGATGCAGAGAAAGCATTTTACAAAATATAGCATCCTTTCATAATAAAAATCAAGCAAACTGGGATGCAAGGAACATTCCTCAACTCAATCAAGGTGATATATAACAAACCCACATCCAGCATGTTATTGAATGGGGAAAAGTTGGAAGCATTTTCACTAAGATCCAGAACCAGACAAGGATGAACCCTTTCACCATTGCTATTATATATAGTTCTGAAAGTTTTAATTAAACCCATTAGGCAAGAAAAAGTTATCAAAGGGATACACATTGGAAAAGAAAACCATCCTTGTTTGCAGATGACAAAATTCCGTATATAGGTGAATCAAAAGACTCTACTAGGAGACTATCAGATTCTGGATTCAAGAGGGGGTCTGAGAGAAGAAGAGCAAGCAGGGATCATGACTCTGGGCCTGAAAAACTCTGTCAATGATGTGGAGATGGAGAACACTAAGCAGATGCCAAATGTCAAAAGGAAAGTGAACTCTTAAGCGCCACTATAAAGTCCCTACAAATTCCTTATGCTGGTTTTTGTAAGTCAATTTTCTTTTAAAAAGGAGTTTCCATCTTTAATTACACGGATGTCTTCATATTTGGGGTAGAAGTTGCTATTTGGAAGGTTTTTTATTACTTTGGAAACATAAGTGAGAGGGAAAATAGCTCATAAAAAGATATAGATTTATATTTATTAACACCAGAAAGACTTGAAAGTCTTTTGTGCACGTCTGTCTCAACAAGCAGTGCTCGGCTAAATTACACAGTGTTTTCAGTAAATACAAAAGAGTTTACTTATTTTTCTTTTGAAAATAAAAATAAAACGATTTACCTCCATGGAAACACAAGTGGGGGAAAGAAATCAGTGGGGGATTCTTACTTGCCTTAAAAAAAATAACGTAGCTATATTCACACTAAGTTATCTATGAGGAAGAATAACTCACAAGCCTCTCTTTTCACTGAAAATTTAACAAGAACAAATTATAGAAGTAGTGACAAGAGTTATGAAAAGAGCAAGAGTTTTTTTTTTTTTTTGCAGTAAATCATTCTTTTAAACAAGTAGATGTTAGCCAGAGCTACCTAGACTGTAGGTTAAAAAGAAGCTTTTTTATCTGACTGGTTAATAAAGAAACAGTAAATGTAACTTTATCTGCATAGGAATTGGTTCTTGCAACTGTGGTTATATTATAGAGGAATGGGAAATAATTATATTTACCTAAAATTAAAATCTAACTTTCTTCAGTAGTGCTGAGCTTTCCCTGACAATGTTTGAGAACCATTATATTGTTTAAAATAATCTCTAAGGTAGTATAGGGAGGATGTTTACTATGTGTAGACATATTTGCAGTGCTTTTTCATGGTATGCTTTCCCATCTCTCCCATAATTTAGTCAGTAAATTGAGGTATGTATTTTGAATTAACAGGCTGGACAACCTATATATTTTTTAAAATAGGTATTCTGTGTTTTATGTTTATTTTTTTAAAGATTTATTTTATTGGGCTGGCACTGTGGCACAGTGGGTTAACGCCGTGGCCTGAAGCGCCAGCATCCCATATGGGTGCTGGTTCAAGATCTGGCTGCTCCACTTCTGATCCAGCTCTCTGCTATGGCCTGGGATAGCAGTAGAAGATGGCCCAAGTTCTTGGGCCCCTGCACCCACGTGGGAGACCCAGGGTGAGCTCCTGGCTCCTGGGTTTTCTTTTTCTCTCTCTCTCTCTGCCTCTTTCTCTCTGCCTCTCTCTGTAACTCTGACTTTCAAATAAAATAAATAAATCTTAAAAAAAGATTTATTTTATTTATCTGAAAGAGTTACTGAGAGAGGTGGAAACAGAGACAGAAAAGTCTTCTATTTGCTGGTTTACTCCTTCAAATGGCCACCAAAGCCAGACCTGAGCTGATCCAAAGCCAGGAGCTTCTTCTGGGTCTCCCACGTGGGTACAGGGGCCCAAGGACTTGGGCCATCTTCTACTGCTTTCCCAGGCCATAGCAGAGAGCTTGATAAGAAGAGAAGCAGCCAGGACTAGAATGGGTGCCCATATGGGATGCCGGCACTGCAGGCTGGGGCTTTAACCCACTGAGCCACAGTACTGGCCCCTGGACAACCTTTTGTGAAATTTTCCATTTCATTGTCAAGGCTTAATTATTTTTCTCAGTTTCATAGATTAGCCTATACAAATACAATCTTTTAAAAAGAAGTTCAGTCATCACAGAAATGTAAATTAAAATCACAATGAATGCTGGTGCCACAGCTCACTAGGCTAATCCTCTGCCTGCGGCGCCGGCACACCCGGTTCTAGTCCCAGTCGGGGTGCCGGATTCTGTCCTGGTTGCTCCTCTTCCAGGTCAGCTCTCTGCTGTGGCCCGGGAGTGCAGTGGAGGATAGCCCAAGTCCTTGGACCCTGCACCCACGTGGGAGACCAGGAGGTGCACCTGGCTCCTGGCTTCGATCAGTTTGGTGCGTTGGCCGCAGCACACTGGCCACAGTGGCCATTGTGGGGTGAACCAAAGGCAAAGGAAGACCTTTCTCTGTCTCTCTCTCTCACTGTCCTCTCTGCCTGTCCAAAAAAAAAAAAAAAAAAAAAAAAAAAACCCACAATGAAAGAACATCTCACCTTAGTTAGAATAGGTATTGTCAAAAAAGTAAAAAAAGAAAAAATAACTAGTGAGCAATCAGAGAAAAGTGAACTCTTATATCCTTTTGATGGAAATGTAATTTCTTCAAACCTGAAGAGTCAAGTAATGCCACCTGGGCAGCCTCCTCCACAGGGCTCCTTGAAGTAAGTTTTTGTGCTTCTTGGGCAAGCAGAGCCATCTGTTGTGTGGTGGTGTCACGTGGGTAAAAAGATGGGCTGGGTGATTTTCTCCTCTCAAAACGTAAACTAGGAATGGCCTATCTGTTTGTGTTTTGCAAACATTGTATTCAGTGGAATGTTTTGCTGACAAACTAAACATTTTGATTCTCATTTGAGGACCTAAAGAAGAAAACTTGGCAACCATGGTAACTACTGCCAAACAAGGAACCCGGCCAGGTGTTGAACAATGCTAAAAGACCTGGCCAGCCAAAAGACACGTTAAGAAAGTAAGGGTTCAAGGTAAAGTTGACAGATCATACAGAGAGGCATGAAAACAGGTTATATAATAAAATTGCATGCTAGTGGCATTAGACAGAAGGATTTTGGAAGAAGACGGCCCTCAGGATAAATGCAGGAAATTGCCTTATGTGAATCTGTAAACATGGTTTAGGGTGAGCGTTGGCTGATTATGATTCCAAGGAATATCTGACCATAAAAGTCTCAACTAAACTAATTGAGGCGTGTGACAGAATTAGACTGCAGAACTGAGCTATCCTAACTCTGAGAGTTGCCAAGGCAACTCAGAAGGAATGAATTGGGTATCTATGGGGAAGGTTTTTAAAATGAGACCTGGAGGAGGTGGAGAAGGGGGAGGAGCAGCAAGAACAAACAGCTGGTATGAAACAGTAGCTAAAGGCAAAAGAACCAAAGAACCGGTAGACTCAGCTTGAGAACGCAGCTGATGAGCCCCTGCTGCGCAGGCTGAGCCTTTGGAAGGTGTACATTCAAGACATTTAGCAAGTCACTGATTGGTCTTGTATTTATTCTGGACCAAATATTGTGAGAAAGCAGACTGCATATTGCAGTGAATAAGGCAATTGAACTCTACTGTTGTTATTGTTGATTATTCACAGCCCCATTTGTTTTCAACCATTTTTTCATGTGTGTTCCTAAGAATACTGAATGGGAAGCCAACCAAAAGAGAGATCTCTTCTAGAAACTGTTCTGTATTTAATCCAAGCTAGGTAATGAAGCATAATTTTTTGTGTGTGTGTGAGTGAAAATGTCATTTCAAACCGATTTATTTTCTTGCTTGATGAGAAAGAGCATTCTAAAAGCAGTGTGGCCAGCATACAATCACAATGCTAAAGAACAATGAATTAGCAGAAGCACAGGGACGGTGAACTGCAGAAACTAGGAAATAGAGTCCAACAAGGGAGGAATAGAGTGGAGTTCCCATAGTGGGGATGTCAGCTGAGGCAGTCCATTCATGGTGTTAATTACAACAATGGAATGGAAATGTTTTAGTTGAGACTTAGTATTTTCAGGTTCTCACTGCACCAAGCTTCACAAGTCCCAGTAGTCCCATAAACCAACATTGGTGTTTGACCATTAGATTGTTAAGAAACTGATTTAAACTTGGAAGCAAAATGATTTGCATAACTACAGATATAGCATCATGGATTGTTTTGAAGGTCATTTGTTATGTCTTTGAAAAATATTTGCAAAAGTATCCTTTAGGATGTTAATTTTTTAAGCTTACTACATCATAGGTAGGGATTCAAATTCAATGAAGTGTAGACTGGAAGAATGGATGACGGATAAAAGGTCCTAAGACGTTATCCATTAAATCTGGTGAGGAAATAATTTCTAGTGGGAACTAAGGCCTAAAGTCTAACATAAAGTATCACAAGGGTGTATTCCAGATAGCCTAAAACTAGGAAATATCTTATTGGAGCAGCGGAAGCAATAAACAATCACTTATTTTATATAATTATATGTATAAGAAACCTTAGGCTCAAAAAAAATTACATGTTTTAAAACGGAAATCTAAGGCACACAAAGTACTAAAACAAGTCAATGAATTACCCTATTTTACATATTCAAGAAGCAGATATCTACTTGTACAAGATGATGGTCTATCAATGGACAAGTCGTTATTTACAATCCCTTCATATTCCCTTACTTGAATTAGTCAAAAGCTTTAAACTGATACTTTGCACCATATATTATTTTAATAAGTTAGAATGAGTTTTTCTTTAGAGAGCTTACTGGAACTGTTTGCATTTGCACCAAAATTAGCATTTGTGGACTTCCTATGGCATTTCCAAGGGAGAAGCACCATTAGGTTTTCTATACTCCCAAGGAATCTGACACTTTAAATGTCATAGCACCTCTGCAGATTAAAGGACTCAAGTATTTCATTGAAGGTTCTTCATGTTCGAAGCATAATTTTTTTAAAGATTTATTTTATTTATTTGAAAGAGTTACTAGAGAGAGGTAGAGCCAGAGAAAGAGAGGAGAGAGAGAGAGAGAGAGAGAGAGAGAGAGGTAGAGAGAGAGAATCTTCTATCTACTGGTTCACTCCCAAATGGCTGCAACGGCTGGAGCGGGGCCGATCCGAAGCCAGGAGCCGGGAGCTTCCTCTAGGTCTCCCACATGGGTGCAGGGGCCCAAGGACTTGGGCCATCTTCTGCTTTCCAGGCCATAACAGAGTGGGATTGGAAGTGGAGCAGCCAGGACTCGAAGTGGCACCAATATGGGATGCCAGCACTGCAGGTCAGGGTTTTAACCCTTTGCACCACAGCACTGGCCCCAAAACATAATTTAATAAGTGTATTGTGCTTTAATCCCTAAAAGTGGAAACAAAAATGTTCTGTGGCAGAGAAAATCTGTAGACTCCAACAATTTTCTTTTCTTCAACTGTGCACTGTCATGCACAAATATGTTTTGTCAAAGTCCCCCTGTTCTCCCCAGATTCTCCCAGAGTCATGTTCTAGCAGTGTGTCTGTTGAAATTTTTTCCTGAAATAGAGCCTAAGTCAATTTAAAAACAAGTTAATTTCTTTTAACACCACATATCTAGTTATGATTATTAAAAAAAATCAATGCATTTTCATCAGACTTATTTTCAAAACAGTTTTTGAGAGTGCATACAGAATTTTAATTAACTGTTGTCCAAGGTCAAAGCTTTTGTAAAATAAAAAGATTTTAAACTGCTGGTTCTGAAAAGAATACATCCAAATACAAAAAGTTGATTCTGGATTTATTATGAGGTCTTGATCATTAGCTCTGTGTTTAGAAGTCACCTACGCCAATTGGCCATACCCCATGTATGAGTTCCTCTGAGTAGGCATAGCAACAGTATCTGCTAATGAAGTCTTGAGCTTAGTGAACATCACTTAAGCTCCTAGAATCCATCATTGTGTTGATAAATGTTGAACAACTCGTTCTGAAAAATGTGTGTGTGTGTGTGTGTGTGTGTGTGTATGTGAGGGAGGGAGGGGAGGGAGTGAAGGATAGATTTACTACAAATTTTACTGATGAATAACTGAAATATATGATTTACAAATAATCATAAAGCATGCAATATTCATTATGGTAAATTTGTAAATAACTGATATGCCACTTCTTGGCCAATTTCTTGTATCTGTAGCCAACCTATGGTTGTTAATTGATGAATGAGGAGCCCTATGTGAATATCATTTTATCATTTTGTTTGTGTTAATGAGATGAAAGTAAAACAATGAAGACTTCTGTGGGAATTTCATTTCACCATCAATGACATAACTGACTGTAGATTCTGATGGGTTTTCAAATGCTGAAAGAATAATTTCTCAGCTTTTTGTACTATTCATGATATAATGACTAAAGACATAACACACATTTAAGTTTCAGCTGGATTATTAACATTTTCTCCACCACTTTCTCAAGACAATTGATCAAATCAAAGTCCTGATTTGAGAGATAGATGATGGAAAAATCTGTAGTAGCCACCTTTTAATAGTCCTCCTAATTAAAATTGCTAGCAAGCCTGGCCACAGAATAATTATTCTTAAATACAATGCTTGTATCCTGAAGATTATTGTATAAACTAAGCAAATAAATACATAATATCACACTGTGTATGTTGTTTTAATGTGCATTATTGCTATTATAACTCTGCCACTTGATATCACCAGTATTTATGTTATTGTATATTGTATATCAACATGTCTGCAGTGACTTATACATAAAAATAATGAGGTGAAATTTCCTAACATCTATAATGCGAAGCCCTGGTGATGATGTAGGGTAATATAAAAGTAGCATATACTTTTGCAGAAAGAACAATCACATTAAACATTACACAAGCATATAAAAGAAAAATATGAAAGTTACTACCCTCTTTCCACTGCTTTAATCCTATTCTTCAAACTAACACCTGGCACGTAGTCTTTCTGCCCATGTAAGTATTTTGTTATGCATTTATTTCAGAGGTAGAGAGACAAAGACATGGAGAGAGAGATAGAGCTCCCCTCTGCTGGAGCCCAAACCAAGAACCCACTCCAGGTCTACTGTCATTGCTGACTCCCCACAGTCTGCATTGGCAGGAAGCTGGAATCAGGAGTGGGACCTGGGAACCAAATCCAGGCTCTGTGGTTTTGGACAAGGGTGTTTTAACCAGCATCTGAACTACTAAACACCTCCCATCGCTCAAATATTTTAATGTGATTATATTATTATAATATACCTTAGCATTTTAAATAGAGAATATTTTTTTACCTTCAAAATTATATACACATTTTTGAAAAAGATTTAGTTATTTATTTGAAAGGCAGAGATATAAAGAGAGAGAAAAATTCTCCACTGCCTCCCCAGGCACATTAGCATGAAGCTGGATTGGTATTGGAGCAGCTGCAACAAGAACCTGCATCCATATGGGACGCTGGCATTGTAGGTAGTGGCTTCACCCACTATGACACAATAGCAGCCCCCAAAAGTATAATATTTTTAAAATATTTATTTATTTATTTGAAAGGCAAAGTTACAGAGAAGCAGAGGCAGAGATAGAGAAGTTTTCCAACCGCTGGTTCACTCCCCAAATGGCCACAACAGCCAGAGCTGGGCCAATTCAAAGCCAGGAGCCAGGAGCTTCTTCTGGGTCTCCCAAGTGGGTTTAGGGGCTCAAGCACTTGGGCCATCTTCTATTGCTTTCCTAAACCATCACAGAGAGCTGGATCAGAAGTGAGCAGCCAAGCCTTGAACAGGTACCCATATGGCACTACTCTACTCACTACACCACAGTGCCAACCCCCAGAAGTATAATTTTACACATTATACTGCAACACATTCTTTTCTTTGTACTTAGTGTGTTCTTCATGGTCAGTACATATAGCTCTACTTAGTATTCTATAGGAGTTGCAATTATTCTGTAACAAGAATTTACTATTAATGGTAATCATACTCCTGCTTATAGGCGCGTAGGTTTCTTTCAAGCTTTTCACTTTTTAATATGCCTTTGCTTGTGAAGCATTATAGCAGGGCCAGCATTGGGTGTAGAGGGTAGAGCTGCCACCCGTGATGCTGGCACCCCAAATGGGTGCTAGTTTCATTTCCAGCTGCTTCCCTTCCAATCCAGCTCCGTTAATGTGCCTGTGAAAGCAGCAGAACATGGTCCAAGTCTTTGGGCCCCTACACCCATGTAGGAGACCTGGAAGAAGCTCCAGGCTCCTGGCTTTTGTCTAGCCCAGCCCTGGCTGTTGTGACTGAGGAGTGAACCAGGAGATGGAACATATCTCTCTCTCTTTCTCTTCCCCCACTACACCTCGTAACTCTGCCTTTCAAATAAATAAAATAAATCTTAATAAATAAATAAAAACAAATATTATAGCAGAACATTTCCTTGCATATTTGTGTTTATGCAGTGTATAAGTTACTATGGGGGAATCCTAGACAAAAAAATTTCCAACTTATTCAACCGTTGATCATGTATTTACTTATTTTTCAATTACTGAAATGATCTTAATTTAATTCTCGTTTTAAAAAAAAGTTGTTACCTATCATAGCACTAAATAAACACCAAGAGTATCCCATTTTCTGAAGTCTGAGAGTTTTGTATGATTTCGCAAATAAAATCTGCAGGCTTCTTTAATCACTGATAATGGTTTGTTTTAAAGTCAATGAAATCATTCTGTTTTCAATTTTTCTCAAAAATATATTGAGTTTTTCATTAGAGGAAAAGAAGAATATTCATGGAATCTGACTGGGGCCTTGCTGACCTCATAGATTTTTCTGTCCATTGATGGCTTGAGAGGGAGAAAGAGCTCAATTCATAAGTACCATCTCTTTCCACAGCTGGGTGAGCTAAGACTTCTGATCTGTAGCCCTCACAATGCATTTTCAGTATAGAAACGGGAGGGAGTCACATGGGCTGTCGCCGAGCTGGGAAGTCTACAGATCCACACCAGGGGCTGTAAGAGAGTTATGGCCCTGGATTCTTCATCCTTACTGAGAGGCCATCGGTATTTGATCGACAGGAACAGTACTTAAGAAAGAGCACTAAGGCAGATAGAAAGCTCCTGAGGTGTGATTTCTTGCTATTGAAAATGCTTTCTCCATTTAGGCTTTTAATTTTGAGGACACTATGCTGTAGGTTTTATGAAAGCCATGCAAATATGCAAATATTCATTTTGTTCCCAAGACTTCTATGGCCAGGCACAAAGCAGTTGCTCAGTGGATACTGCTGGATGAATGATGAAAGATGCCCTTGCATCTTTCCAAGGGCCAAGTGCTGAATAGTTGTTTGTTGTTGTGGCAGGAAGGCTCTAGGCAGCTCTAACAATCTCTACCTCCTGGTATCCATACCCTTTTGTAATTTCTTCTCTTTGAGTGTGGAATGGACTTACTGAGTTGCTTCTACTGAATAGAGTATGGCAAATGTAATGGGTGTCTCTTGAGATTATAAAATAAACCCTGTGACTTCTTTCTTGTTTGATTACTCTTCTCCCTCTGGGACCTTCATTCTGGAAGAACCAAGTTGCCTTGTCATGTATTGCACTATGTAGAGATCCAGGCAGCAAAGAGCTGATATCTCTGGCCAACAGCCACATGGTCAGGCTTGGAAGTAGACATTCTTCCAGTAGAACCATGAGATGGCTGTTGGCCTAGCCCACACCTTGGCTGCAGCCTTATGAGAGGTCTTAAGCTGGAGATACCCTGGTCAGCTGCATCTAGATTCCTGACTCACAAAAGTTGTGAGAAAATAAATGTTTGTGATTTAAAGTCAATTTATTTTGCGATAGTTTTTTGCACAACAATAGATAGTGCACATAGTTGGACTATTTGCTGAATTGAATCCATTAGTCATAAAAACTCCATCTGTGTAAGTCCTGAAAGAGGCTGAAAGTTTTTTGTGACATAGAATCTTTCCAATTTAAAACTTATTTTGAACCACCTTATACTCTAAAACAAAATTACTTTGTCCAAAGGCTAAATTATTTGAAGTAGTTAACATAGGGATATTTATATTTATTCTGAATTACTTGAGGGTTTGGTTCCCTAAACCTTAGTCTTACTAAAGCCATGAAAACTTAATCCAATTTTGTTATTCGGAAATGGAGCCTGTAGGAGGTGATTGTGTTACAGAGAAAAGATGACCTGGGTTCTTTGTGTCCATATGGATGGGGTAGAGAGAAAAGCAAGATTTATTTAAATCAGAGAACTGCTGAAGCAGCCTGAAGAGGGGTTCTGAGAGAGGCAAACTGGAAGGGGCTGGTGGTAATGGTGTTTTTAAGCACAAATTTGGGGGAGAAAAACAGCAATCAGCTAATGATCAGTTACAAGGTAGAGACAAAACCCTTGGAGAGTCCAGCTTTGGAATCTTGTCTGTCCTGTGTGGCTTGCTCATGATAAGACTAAAATCCATCAGAAAGGAATCACCACTACCTTGCTATTTCATGATAAGATCATAAGCTCCCAAGGAGTGGAATAGGCACTTTTGACCTTGCTAAAGATAACTTTTGGGGAAGCAAGCATTTTGCACCCTCTCAGAGGAACTCTCCTCATTTTCCACCAGGAACAACTGAACCCGTCTGGCTTCTGACAATTGGATTACATTGAGTCATTAAGATGGAGCCCCCACGATCAAATCTTAGTGGCTACATAAGAGATCATGTAGACATAGACAGAGAGGTGTGCTTGCTGTCTTTGCCATGTGATGCTCTGTGCCTCCTTGGGACTCTGCCAGAAGAATGCAGTCACCAGAGGCTGAACCAATGGCTCTGCCTTATCTTGGCACTGCAGACTGTGGCTTAACCAGCTGAGCCACAGCACCGACACCTTCCTTTTGTTTGTTTAAACACAGTAAGTATAAACCTATTTTATATTCAGTGTTTAAAGTTTCCAGTATGTGAAATCTTTGTTTTTATTGTTTGCTGTGGCTGTTGACTTTTATTTCCTTGTGTGTGTTCATCTATGTGTTAGTAATTATAAGATCTTAATTTAAAAATTCGATGTAGGATTTCTGTGAAGACACGGTTGATAGAAAATAAACTCTGCTAGGGTGTTGGGGCCACAATATCATGCAGTTCTTGTTAATACGATTCTTCTTGGACATTTTGGGGTGACACAGATGTGTGGTCTAGACTTGTGTTAACTGGTCTATCCTTGCTAAATCCAATAGTTTTTTTTTTTTTTCCTTATGAGCTAAAAAAAAAAACAAAAAACAGAGATCAGACAGTTTTCTTTTTCGTCTTCTGTTGTTGAAAGAGTTTTATTGTAGATTGTCTTGTTTTTACATGCCCTGTACTAGTGAGGTCCCAGCTTTGAATGGCATGGATTCACATCTTTTCTTGTGCTCTGCACAGCTCCCTGCAACTCCAGGCCACCTGCATGAATCTCATAGATGCCTTTAGGTTCTGCTTCACAGTCAGTTTCTAACACCTGGGATTTTTGCTTCCCTTTTGCTCCTGGCTGTAGGGGATACTTTGAACTTTCTAAGATACTAGTCCATCAACTTAAAAATACATTGTGTGGCATTTTTAAACTATTTATAGGTGAGAAATTTTATAGTTATTAATTACTATGACACTGGAAACAGACATGTAAAACATTTTTAGAAATATAAATTATTTTATAAAATATAATGTGTAGAATATAAAGCATAATGCACATAACATCCATGTCCCTACCAATCAACACAAGAACTAGAGTACTCTGAACTTGCTTCAAGCTCCCTGTGTGCCTTCCATGATCACACTGCCCTCCCTCCCTGACAGATGTCTGTTACACTGAATTTTGTGATATTGCTTCTTTGCTTTTTTTAAAGAATTATATTTTTATTTTTTTGAAAGACAGAGTTACAGAGAGAGGTAGAGCTAGACAGAGAGGTCTTCCATTCCACTGGTTCACTCCCCAAATGACTGCAACAGCCAGAGCTGAGCAGATCCGAAGCCAGGAGTCAGGAGCCTCCTCCAGGTCTCCCACGTGGGTGCAGGGGCTCAAGGTCTTGAGCCATCTTATACCGCTTTCTCATGCCACAGCAGTGAGCTGGATCAGAAGAGAAGCAGCTGGTACCTGAACCTGCGCCCATATGGGACGCCAGCACTGCAGGATGGGGCTTTAACCCACTGTGCCACAGTGCCGGCCCCGCTTCTTTGCTTTTTTCAAAATAATCTTACAAAGTATATAAGTATCCTTTAAAATTAGTTCACTTTTTAGCATATGTTTAAACTTTATATAAAAATTATATTTCTTGGGGCCGGCGCTGTGGAGTAGTTGGTAAAGCCACTACCTGCAGTGCCAGCATCCCATATGGGCACCGGTTTGAGTCCTGGCTGCTCCACTTCTGATCTAGCTCTGTTTTATGGCCTGGGAAAGCAGTGGAGGATGGCCCAAGTCCTTGGGCCCCTGCACTCGCATGAGAGACCCAGAGGAAACTCCTGGCTCCTGGCTTCAGATCGGTGCAGCTTTGGCTGTTGTGGCCAACCGGGGAGTGAACCAGCAGATGGAAGACCTCTCTCTCTGTGTCTCTCTCTGCTTCTCCTTCTCTCTCTGTGTAATTCAAATAAATAAATAAATCTTTACAAAATCAAATTTCTGGGGCTGGCATTGTGGTACAGTGGGTTGTCACAGCCTGCAATGCCCCACCCCATATATGCACCGGTTTGAGTCCTTGCTTCTGTACTTCCCATCCAGCTCCCTGCTAATGTGCCTGGGAACGCAGCCAAAGCCTAAGTGCTTGGGCCACTGCTACCCACACAGGATACCTGTATGCATTTCCAGGCTTCTACCTTCAGCTTGGCCCAACCCGGGCTATTGCAGCTACTCGGGGTTTGAACCAGCTGATAGAAGATTTCTCTCTCTCCGTCTTTCTCTCTCTCTTAACCTCTCTCTCTCCCTCTCTTGGTAAATAAATAATTAAATAATTAATCTTTAAAATAAATCATATTGCTACAATTTGTCTTCAAGTTGCTTTATTTGTTGAAGATTATTTGTGTTATCCCAAAAAAGTTTCTCAATTCCTAAAAAGTTTCACAAAACTATCATGCAAATGCATAAATACTATAAAATAAATAATTATTAGAGGGCTTGGGAAAGACTATGTTTTCCTTTTATTGGAAAAAAAGTTTACTGAAAAACTTAATATTGATTGTCTTCAAATTAGGAATAAACATCACAATTAAATGGAAAGAAACACACACACCAGAGAATTTTAACTTATTAAAAACTTTGAACTGGTAGAAATATGTTAACTTTTATTGACCTGTTCAGCTTCAATAGACTTAGAAATCCTAACCTTCCCTTCCTTTTTAAAATATTGTTTTGAGAGAGGGCTAAAAATATTTAATAAGGAATTATTCTTTGTACACAACTGCCCCCTCCTCCCATTCTGTTTCTAGACATGGATGAGTTTCTTTTCAAAGTGGTAAGAGCCAAATGCAAGGAACAAAATTAAGATTCAGACCAAAATTAGAGAAAGAAGAAACGGAGTACAAGCTCCTTTTTTCCCTCTAATGTACAGAAACTCTCATTCTTTTCTTCAAGGACATAAACAACTACAGTCAACCTGCCACTCAGCAGAGTAGGAGAGGGTTTCTCTGAAAAGCAGGGGCCAGATGTCATAGACAATTATAAGATATAGTCTGCCTTAAACACCAAAGCTTTTTGCTTTAAACAAATTTCAAGGTTCCACTCAGATTTTCATTTACAATTGCCTCTTAAACACAGTAATACAAATTCTGGAAGTAAATACTAAAACAAACTTTGTACTTCTCCCTAAATTAGTAGAGGTCCTCTCATTTTAGGACTTCTTTCAAATTTTTCTAAAGATACATGTATTTATTTGGAAGGCAGAGTTACAGAGGGACAGAGTCAGAGGGAGAGAGGGAGAAAAGAAGGGGGGGGGGGAGAGAGAGAGAGAGAGAGAGAGAGAGAGAGGTTTTTCATCTGCTGGTTCACTTCCCAGATGGCCACAACAGCTGGAGCTGTGCTGATCCAAAGCCAGGAGCCAGGAGCTTCTTCCTGGTCTCCCACGCTGGTGCAGGGGCCCAAGGACTTGAACCATTTTCTATTGCTTTCCCAGGCCATAGGAGAGAGCAGGATTGGTAGTGGAACAGCTGGGACTCAAACTGGCCCATATGGGATACTGGCACGGCAGGTTGTGGCTTTACCTGCTACACCACAGCGCCAGCTCCTTAGAACTTCTTTTGACATCAAATTTAGACTTAAATATTTCTGGTACAGTCAAAATATTTTCAATATTTAGTAGTTACAATTTCCTCTGGAATTTAGCTTCCTGATAGTTCTTCTGAAACAGTATGTATTTATCCTCTATGATATAACCAGTCTCGTCTCTAAGATAGCAAAGTTATTTCAGTGTACCCTTCCTGCATGATGTATCAGCATCTGTTCCTTAAATTCTTCCTGGTTCTCTTATTAATGAGGTTTGAACAATCTAATATTCATTTCACATTTGTATGAGAGTCATGATTTTAACTTTTTGAAAATTGTAATTTAACTAGAAGATGAAAGGGAAAGATTTGCTGAAGAAGGAACATTTGAGCTGAAATTTAAATGACAAGGAGGAGGCAGCCCTGTGAACTACTGAGTAGGGTCTATCAAAGCCTAAGGCAGAAATGGGCTTGGAGCCTCAGAGGAGCCCAGGCCTCTGTGGAGCAGAGGAGCAGGGGAAGTGCGTTCTAGAAGCTGGTTAGGGGCAGACTACGTAGGGCTTTGAAGACTCTGAATGATGACGACTTTAGTAACTAATTTTAAAAATTACACATTTTCAAGGAAATCTCAATTCGTATGTTTTTTCTTCCACACTTAAGATGTGTTCTTTAGGGGCCAGAGCTGTAGCATAATGGGTAAAGCCGCAGCCTACATCTCCAGCATCCTACCTATATGGGTGCCGGTTCATGTACTGGCTGCTCCTTTTCTGATCCAGCTCTCTGCTATGGCCTGGGAAGTGCCAGCATCCCATTTGGGTACTGGTTCGAGTCCTGATTGCTCCACTTCCAATCTAACTCTCTGCTATGGCCTGGGAAGGCAGTGGGAGATGACCCAAGTTGTGGGGTCCCTGCACCTGTGTGGGAGACACGGAAGAAGCTCCTGGCTCCTGGCTTCAGATTGGTTATTTGGAGAGTGAAGCAGTGGATGGAAGTTCTCTATTTCTCTCTCTCTCTGCCTCTTCCTCTCTGCAATGCTGCCTTTCAAATAAATAAATAAATCCTTAAAAAAAAAAAAAAAAGATTGTTCTTTAATTCCTTAAATAAATGTTGAGGGAGGGCGGATTGTGTGATAATCATAATCACCATGAGCAAAGAAAGAGAAAACCAGGGAAGGTCTTTGTAATGAAGAAAATATATTGGGCCGGCGCCACGGCTCACTAGGCTAATCCTCCACCTTGCGGCGCCGGCACACCGGGTTCTAGTCCCGGTCAGGGCACCAGATTCTGTCCCGGTTGCCCCTCTTCCAGGCCAGCTCTCTGCTGTGGCCAGGGAGTGCAGTGGAGGATGGCCCAGGTCCTTGGGCACTGCACCCCATGGGAGACCAGGATAAGTACCTGGCTCCTGCCATCGGATCAGCGCGGTGCACCGCCCGCAGCGCGCTGGCGGCGGCAGCCATTGGAGGGTGAACCAACGGCAAAGGAAAACCTTTCTCTCTGTCTCTCTCTCTCACTGTCCACTCTGCCTGTCAAAAAAAAAAAAAAAAAAAAAAGAAAATATATTGAATCACACCCTGAAAAAGTGGTTTCACTTAAGCTGAGGACTGCAGGTGGGTGCCGATATTCCTACAGGTCTCCTGTTCTTCCTGATTTTTCTCTCAACAAAGAAGACAAACTTCAAAATCCTCATTATCAGAGCTCTGGGATGGAGGAAAAAAAGCAGGCTCTGGGCCTGGTGCTGCCTCTGATTTAAACTTTTCTACTCCAACTCTGCAGTGAACGTGACCTTGCCTGGAGATCTGTGTGTGGGTCCTTCCTGGAAAAGTTTTAACACAGTGCTAGCTGTCAGGGATTTCGACCTCCGAAGAGAAAGATTCCAGATCCTCAGCCTAGGCTGCCTTTTCCCACCTTGCTTTAGCCCCAGCCCCTCAGAGGGGAGGGGAATTACAAAGGCAGGAAAGCAGAACTCCTGTTCCTTAGCCTTTCCTCCTTGTGACCAGAGTGCTCTGTGCTGGCAACATCTCACTTCTTAATTTTTAAAAGGTCACATCACTGTGCTTGTTCTATGTGGTCTTTTAGAAATACGTGTTATTCTATTAGGGAAAACTGCAAAGAATTAACAAGATTGTGGGGAAGTTTATCTCTATTAACTTTGTAATTTGCGTTCTTGCCCTGGTTTCTTTTTCATTGTGTCCTGACTTTTTAGAAAGTTCATTTGCAGTTTCTATGTTGTTTTTCTAGTGTTGAGGAAAAGGTCTCAAAGGTCATCCAGATGGCTGAAATTCACCAGCAAATCCAAACTGGGGAAATCCGAGTTGAAAAGAAGAAACTCAAATCAAAAAACAAACAAACATAAAAAAGAAATATTTTTAGGATACTTTTGTGTGCTAGTAACATAATCTATAGAATATTCTGAAAGAAGAGATGGTGAAAGTAAGAAAATGCAGGTGTAGAAAATAAAGTATTAACTTTCCCCTTATCTGATGAGACTTAAAATGTGGTATTTCAGAGCTTATATATAGCTTATATATTAGCAATGTTCACATTGTGTGAATGGCAGTTTTTGTGGGCCACCAGCTGGGAGCTGAGCTACAGTTGTCTGTCTTTGGTGCTGGATTGCATACACATGGAAATCTCCATGTGAATGTTGGGTTTCCTTTCATTATGGTAGCTAGGTCCCCATAAGACGCTTTTTGAAAGTCAACTCAGAAGTCACTACTGCCATTTATTGTCACAGCCAGTCTCAAGGTCAGCCCTGACTCCAGGGCAATGAGTGACGTGGCACTCCAGCAGGAGATGGGAGCTGTTGAGGGCCATCTTTGGAAACTGCCTACCACAATATGGACTGGGAGAAAAAGAAGCACCTTGTGAGTTAACTTCTATGAATATGTGTATGATTGAGCTGAATTTTTAAAGAAGGAAAGCTCGGAGCTCCCATTGGACTGTGAAAGAGACTTTTGTGATTCTTGACCAGATCCTGGCTGGGAAGAGGAGAGGGGCAGAAGAAGTGACATAAATTTCTCCATAAAAGACAGTGAGACACTGTTCTTGGTTTGGAGTTGGGGATTGTGGGTTCATAAACATTACATACGTATCAAGAAAATTCTGTCCACTCTCATCAGACCAATTCTAACTCTTAGTGCTTTGTTCATTATTTTATATCATATTTTTTGTCAAAAGAGGGACAAGTATGAGCTCATATCTATTTCTAATCAATTGCCAAAAACAAAGAAGACAATCCTAGGGAACCATAATGAATTATGAAACACAATAACATATTTTTTTCTTTCTAGGATCCTAGAAAAGATTTATTTGCAGTTGTGGTTTTCTAATTGCAATTTTTAGTGACCAAAGTGTGACTTCACTGAAATAAACACTAAGAGGTAAAGTGCTTGGGTTTAAAAATAAAATCTCCAAAAGATAACATGAATATTAGCTACCTATGAAATTTAGGAAAGCAAACAATCTACTCAAAGATATGAAAGGAAAAATCTGCTGCTTTTCTGACTAGCACAGATTCCTAATTTTCCTACAGATTGCACCTGTAATCTCAAGAAGCATAAAGCTAAAACCCATTTTAAGGTAAATAAGTCATCATATGGCTTTTGTAAATAAGAAGCCCAATATCACAATGCTTTTTTCCAGCTGAATTTTAATATGTATGAAAATTAAACTCTGCTACAGCACATGAAGATTTCATAAAATATTTATGAACAGGTCAGTCTTTGTTGAGAATAACAAAACACGTGTGGCATGCAAATTAGCTCCCATATGGTTAAAAAATATGTTTGTGCCTTTAAATTTTTGGGAGGATTTAGGCTACAAAATCATGTAGATTCCCAACAAATTTTATCTATAGTAGGGTTCAATATTTTTAGTCTGTTCCACAAGTCTTGTAGTCAAAATATGATGCAAGGAATATTTTGAGGCAAAGGAACAGAGACAGAGACAGAGGCAGACAAGGAGAAAATCCCCATCCTCTAGTTCACTCTCCAAATGCCCACAGTGGTTGGGTCTGGGCTTGAATCAGAGCTGGGAGCTAAGAATTCGAGTATCCCATGTAGGAGAAAAGAGAACTCAACTACTTGAGCCGTCATCTGTTGTCTCCCTACGGTCTGCATTAGCAAGAAGCTGGAATCAGGAGCTGGAGCAAAGACCAGACTCAGACACTCCAATGTGGGATATGGACATCTTACTTCATAAGCTAAAGCTGACTCGTCAAAATATAATTATTGAATATGACGTGGTTACAAACTGTATTCCATTTGAAGTGCAACTGTGTTGTGCCTTGCAACTAAGCAAACTCAAGGAATTCTCTGATTATTTATAAGACAATTACTCCAAACTGTCTTCCTCAGGAATAATATGATGTTGTAATACCTCTATTTAAGGGATATTGTTAGGATTAAATGATAGAATATAGGCAATGTGTCTAATACAGGGCTTGACACTCAGGAGACACTTGGTAAGAGCTAGTAGAGACTCATTTTTACATTACTTTTACCATCAACTATAATTACTCCAACAAATATGATCACCTAAATCCTGTGCAGAAAAGAGGAACTCATTTGGATAAGCTTGAAGATTATTTTCAAGTGTAGCAATAAATGAAAGCCTGAGATAATTGTTCAGGATAATAGCAACTTCATGGGTCTCTGGAGGCCACAGAGTTTTGAAGAGAGTCCATAACGAGTGTTCTCTTCACTGTGAGGTGAAGAGAGATTAAAGTACCCTTTAGGAGATTAAAGTACCCTTTGTGTGTTACCCTCACAATTTTTTGATAAACTTGAATCTATCCTAAAATGAGTATTTAAAAAAAACACACTGATAAAGCAACCCTAAATGAGAATGCACACAGAACCATCCACATACACCACTTAAAGTAGAAATATTTAAGAAAAACTTGGAAATATATAGATCTGAAGAGCTGGTTATATAAACCAAGGGATGTACAAGTGGTAGTGGTATTGTGATTAAAGAATCACAAAATGAAGACTATCCCAATATATAGAAAATCATTCATAAAGGAAACTTGAAAATGTACAAGTACATAATAGCACGTTTCTTCTGTCTTTTTTTTTAAATAAGATTTATTTATTTATTTAAAAGTCAGAGTTACACAGAGGGAGGAGAGGCTGAGAGAGAGAGGGAGAGAGAGAGAGAGAGAGAGAGAGAGAGAGATAAGTCTTCCATCCACAGGTTCACTCCCCAGTTGGCCACAATGGTTGGAGCTGTGCCGATCCAAAGCCAGGAGCCAAGAGCTTCCTCCAGGTCTCCCACGTGGGTGCAGGGGCCAAGGTCTTGGGCCATCTTCTACTGCTTTCCCAGGCCATAGCAGAGAGCTGGATTGGAAGTGGAGCAGCCGGTACTCAAACTGGCGCTCATATGGGATGCCAGCATTGCAGGCGGCGGCTTTACCCGCTACGCCACAGCGCCAGCCCCCTTTCTGTCTTTCAAATTATCAAAACATAGGGATACTTAAATTAAAAATAATTTGAAAAGGATATATAGACTAAGGTAGTAGTTTCAATCAGCTGATGTTTTCTGCGGATATATTCAAGGAAATATTCTTAAAGAACATTCCCTTATTTAGATGGAAAATATTTTCTCCTCACACAGACTACTTACTCTGAGCTTTTTTTTCTGTTTTGTTTTTGTTTTTTATAAAAACAATTATTGGAGAAACAATGGCCTCTGTGTTTATAATTTAGTTGCACCCACAATGCAATGCTTGTGCCTGCTGAAAGAGCTTGAGAACATTTATTAAATAAAAATTTTAATGGACTCTATTTGCTAAACCTGAAAACTTCTGTATACTTTATTGTTCAATAGCATACAAATGAAAACATTTTGTATTTTTCACTTTTAATTTTTAAATAATATATCCTTTATTTAGCTCTTTTTTAAAATTATATTAAAATGTCATAATAAAATAGCATGTAAGTTATTAAAACTTAATGGTATCATATATGTAGAGAAAAGGATGGGGCAGGCACTTGGTCTAGTCATTAAGCTACATACCAGATCTCCTGGGTTGGAGTTCCTGCCCAGCCTCCTAGTAATGTGCGCGCCGGGAGACAGTGGCGACTGCTCAAGAAGTTGGGTCCTGGCCAATCTGAGTTCCTAGCGCCTAGCTTCAGCTTGGCTCAGCCTTTGCTGATGTGAACTTTTGTGATGGGAACCAGCAGTTGGGAGACCTATCTCTCTCTCTGTGCCAATCAAATAAATGAAATAGGAAAAATAATAAAGAAGTAAATCTTTAAAAATACACTCCTCCTCTCCTCTTTTCCCCTAAAACCTAAATGAGAGCAGGAATCTTCTCACTCCATGGATGCCAGGCTTGACGTATAACTGGATCTTTGTGGACAAGATTGAGAAGAGGCTTGCAACGGGATTGCAAAATTGGACTTCACTTTGTATTTCTCCCATTACATAAGAACATAGAACTTGGGTAGCCACTGGTCCCTAGCAATATACAATAGATGAAACAAACCTGAACTAACATGTTCTCAGAGCCAACGTCAATTTGACTGAGCTTCACCTAGAGCAAACACCATGAAACAGAAAGAAATGATTATTGTTAGGGAATACTGACTTTTGAGATGGCTTGTTTTGTTTTCCTGTAAGTGAAGAGCCTGGAATTTCAATCCCCAGCTGGGTACTTTTTGAACTGCACATATGCCTAATTCTGCTTTATATTACACTTGCTGAACTTTGGAGCATTTGGAAATGTATATTAACATAGAGCCAGGTGTCTGCATCTGGGGAAATTTGACATTTGAGACAAGCTAGAGTGTTCATTCCAGTAGGAAGAGCAACAAAGCTGGTTTTGCTATCAGCAGCATGAATGCAAATTTCCATGGGTCAAGTGAATCCAATGAAAAATAGTCACTTGAGCTTTCTTGAGAGGAATCTGTCACGGGAGGTTGTTTATAGAGTCCAAAGATCACAGCTGGAAGAGTCTGTGGGTCATCACTGAGCGGAGAGTGAACAAGCAGAGCTAAACAGGGGCCATTGAAAGTCAGCAGGGAAGTGTCGCTCCCCCTCTTCGTGGAGGAACGACACAGAACCCTGCGCTGTTCTTTCGTCTGCTCGGCCCTCCCCGGGTTTGCTGCTGGTTCTTCCCGGGTTGGCTACTATCCCTTCCACCTCCGTGGAAGGGCAGTTCCCCCTGGCCACATTCCCCACTTCCGCAGGGGAGCGGCACACCGCCGGCCGGCTTTCTCGGGGGCTGCACAGGTGTTCCTCTTAGATGTTCCCCATAGATGTTCCTCATAGATGTTCCCGGTGCATGCCGTCTCTCTCCTCCTTTATAGTCCTCCTCCGCCAATCCTAACTCGGCTGCCCACACGCCGAGTACGCTGCTCTCCTCCAATCAGGAGCAAGTCCTACAGTTTATTAGCTGAACTGGAGGCAGCTGTGCGGAAGCTGTTTACTTCTCTCCCAGTGCCATATTGTGGGAGAGCAGATGCATAGAATAAGTCTTAATTCCAGTAACTCAGTCTAGTCCAGTTTGCTCCCCACAGGAAGTTCATCCTCTGTGTTAGGGAATGGTACCGTGCAGTGGTCCGAAGGTTCTTTGAGAAACTCTCGGAGGTTCTTTGAGAAAGAATCTGCATTAGCACTTGCTATAGATTTGGATATTGATGAGTATAACAGCATTAGAAAATCAATACTCTGGGGGCTGGTGCCGTGGCTCACTTGGTTAATCCTCTGCCTGCAGCACTGACACCCCATAAGGGCATCAAGTTCTAGTCCTGGTGGCTCCTCTTCCAGTCCAGCTCTCTGCTGTGGCCCGGGAAGGCAGGGGAGGATGGCCCAAGTGCTTGGGCGCCTGCATCTGCCTGGGAGACCAGGAGGAAGCGCCTGGCTCCTGGCTTCGGATTGGCGCAGTTCCGACCGTAGCGGCCACTTGGGGGGTGAACCAATGGAAGGAAGACCTTTCTCTCTGTTTCTCTCTTTCTCACTGTCTAACTCTGTCAAATAAAAAAAAAAAAAGAAAATCAATACTCTGACTTTTTCCTTTAACAACTAGTCTCCTCCTCTCTCTCCGACCCCCATGATCCTTGGGTTGCCAGTCCCAGGATAAACAGGGAAAAAAGGATAAAAGATCAGCAAAAGCTATCAACCATATGTCTGGTCTGAGATGATGGGTGTTGGAGAATAAGTGAGATTGTGTTGGTGTTATGGGAGCAGATACTGAGTGAGACGTGCTATTAAATTTTGACTTGGGCTAGAAATTTAAAAATATGACTATTCTTAAAAGTAACATTTTAAATAGCTGTGATATCTGTTAATACTATTGAAAGAGGTAGAGAAGGATGATCCAACACAATATAAAAGCAGTAGTGAGAGAAAATATAGTTCACTAAATTTATAGAATAGTATTAAACAGTAAAAGTAATCGCCAACCCCTGTTCAGATTATTTTTCATTTATAAAGCACTTTCACATGTATATTACTCAGTGTCTCTTTACTACAGTGAAATACTGGGGACAAGTCGCTGATGAGGGAAAGAGAGGTTTCTTTAGATCACTACTTTTGAGGCTGGAAGTCTGAACAGCACGAGGCAGGCTTTGGGAAAGGCCTCATAGCAGATGGTGGAGTATGCACAGTGTGTGCAATGATCACATGGTGAGGCGTGAAGCAGAGAGAGGGGGACTGAACTCAGGCTTTTGTGACAATCCTCTGCCAGGAACCACCAAGGAGTGCCACAGGATTGACCTTCTGAGGCTATGCCCAATGCCACCCTCTAGCCTTCCTCATAGTTCCATCTGTTCCCAACAGCACCACCTTGGGGGCAATATTTTAGCATATAGACTTCTGGGGAACACTCAAACATGAAAGCAAGTGCAACATGGTATAATTTTTTTAAGGTTGTAAAGATGACTCTATTCAAGGGAGGCTGCGGTGACAGTTATAGCGACCACTGCAAGGAGGTCTTACAATGGGAGAAACTCAACTTCTCGCATGGTCTAATCAGTTTTCCTCAATACAATAATATTCACTATTTTTCTTTCCACTTCAGGATCTTGGAGCAAATGGTAGCAGTTTCCTAGTGTGCTGTTTTCCCTATTGTAGCCTAGATAATTCTTTTTTTTAAGATTTATTTATTTATTTGAAAGTCAGAGTTACACACAGAGAGAGAAGGAGAGGCAGAGAGAGATAGAGGTCTTCCACCCGATGGTTCACTCCCCAATTGGCCACAATGGCTGGAGCTGTGCCGATCCAAAGCCAGGAGCTAGGAGCTTCTTCCAGGTCTCCCATGTGGGTGCAGGGGCCCAAGGACTTGGGCCATCCTCTACTGCTATTCCAGGCCATAGCAGAGAGCCGGATCAGAAGTGGAGCAGCTGGGACTAGAACCAGCGCCCATATGGGATGCTGGCACTTCAGGCCAGGGCATTAACCCACCGTGCCACAGCGGGGGCCCCCTAGATAATTCTTGCTGCTATTTCAGAGTCCAGGTCCATGTCTTTACCTCAAGCAAAGAATCTATCTATTAGGTTCCATATTTATCCATTATGTGCTTTCATTGCACCATTTTCACTTCAGAGTACTTAAAAATGTTTATTTTGAAAGTCAGAGTTATAAGGCAGGGGGTGGGTGGGAATCTCCCATTCACTGGTTCACTCCCCAGATGGCTGCAATAGCCAGTTCTAAGCAAGGTTGAAGCCAGGATCCAGGAGCTTCATTCATCCAGATCTCCTACATGGGAGGCAGGGGCCCAAGTACTTGAGCCATCTTCCGCTGCCTTTCTCAGTCTATTAGCAGGGAGCTGGATGGAAAGTGAAACAGCCAGGATATGAAACAGCGACCATATGGGATACCTGCATCACAGGTGGAGACTTTACCTGCTACGCCACAATGCCAGCCCCTCTTCAGGGTACTTTTTACAAGTTCATTTAAATAGATAGTTGGTTCTTATCTCCCCAGCCAGAGTGTAAATTTCCCGAGTCCAGTTGGTCATAGTGGATCTTGCTTGGTTATCATTTTTTTGCATCTACCAGGAAGCCTTACATATACTAAGGGCTCAACAGATATAAGTTGAATAAAAATTGAAGAAAGGGGGAAAGAACTGATATGATTTGAGGTTCCTTGTTCCTGAGAATGGTTTCTTTGGATTCCATGGTCAAGGCTACCTCTCAAAATGCCTTCCTGATCATGGTCATTTGTGGCTGGTGTTACTATTTTACTACTACTTCCTGTTAAGACATACTGACCTGCCTAGGAAAGGCCATCATTGTTGTGATGTGCTATGGGAGGAGTGGATCACACGTGGACTTGTTTTTTTTTTTTTTTTTTTTTTTTTTTTTTTTTTTCAGCCTGCCACTCTATTCATTAGCAAGAGTGGAAGTCCTGTCTACCTCTATCTCTAGAGACAATGGGAGATTGATGAATTTTTAAAGGCAAATTCTTTGGTCCCTGTGCAGGAAAGAATTGTATAAGTCCATGATGTTATTTTCAACTAATCAAAAGGAAAAATGTTGGGCTAACATCAAGGATAATGCTTTTGATAATTTTACAAAAGGTTATCCATGCTTTTATTTCACAATTAAACCTCTTCATTTTTAAACACAAAACTAAGCTGCTGATAGACTTTTTTTCTTTTAAAAGCATTTTTTTCTTCCTGTTTACATTTATTTATTTGAAAGTCAGAGTTACACAGAGGCAAAGAGAGAAAGCCAGAGACAGAAAGAGAGAGAGAGAAAGTCTTCCATCTGCTGGTTCACTCCCCAAATGGCCATAGTGGCCAGAGCTGGGACAATCCAAAGCCAGGAGCCAGGAGCTTCTTCATGGTCTCCCATGTGGATGCAGGGACCCAAGCACTTGGGTCATTTTCCTCTGCTTTCTCAGGCCACAGCAGAGAACTGGAATGGAAGAGGAGCATCCAGGACTCAAACTATCGCCTTAATGACATTTTTCTTACCATGAAAAATTAAGCCAATTTTTCCAATGCGTTATTGGAAAAGATCAACACTTACGCATAAAAATTTTAAAGCATTGTTTCCCTTTTTTTGGAATTCCAAAGCATTTAATTAGCTTGCTAATGTTTTGAATTTAACTTGGCTTAGAATAGATCCAAAAATGTAAAAATATGTTATCCCTCTTAGTATTTTTTGTTTGTTTGTTCTACTTAATACTTTTGGTTGAATACTGTAATCAATACACAATTCTTCTTAAGTGCTGAAACTTAACTGAAAAGTGATCACTGTTAAATATAAGAGTGGGAATAAGAGAGGGAAGAGATGTGCAAGTCGGGACATGCTCAAGCTGACTTACCTCAAACGGTAGAATTAGAAACATACCAGGGGATTCCAATTCAATCCCATCAAGGTGGCATGTACCAATGCCATCTCACTAGTCCCAGTGATCAATTTCTGTTCACAATTGATCATAATGATAGGACTAAGAACCAAAGGGATCACATAAACAAGAATAGTGTCTGCAAATACTAGCTGATAGAATCAAAAAGGGAGAGAACGATCCAACATGGGAAGTGAGATACACAGCAGACCCATAGAATGGCAGATGTCCTAAACAGCACTCTGGCCTTGGAATCAGCCCTTAAGGCATGCGGATCTGGCTGAAAAGCCCATGAGAGTATTTCAGGCGTGGAAAGCCAAGACACTCTGGAAAAAAAAAAAAAAAACCTAAATGAAAGATCTCCGCGAGTGAGATCCCAGTGGAAAGAACGGGTCATCAAAGAAGGAGGTACCTTTCTCTGAAGGGAGGAGAGAACTTCCACTTTGACCATGGCCTTGTCTAAATATGATCAGAGTCAGTGAACTCAGGGGGCTTCCATAGCCTTGGCAGCTCATGACAAGAGCCTAGGGTGATTACTGAGGCCATAAACAAGAGTGTCAATTTGTTAAGTCAACAACAGGAGTCACTGTGCACTTACTCCTCATGTAGGATCTTTGTCCTTAGTGTGCTGTACATTGAGATTTAATGCTATAACAGTATTTTTCACTTTATGTTTCTGTGTGGGAGCAAACTGTTGAAATCTTTACTGAATGTATGCTAATCTGATCGTCTGTATATAAAGAGAATCGAAAATGAATCTTGATGTGAATGGAAGGGGAGAGGGAGTGGGAAAGGGGAGGGTTGCGGGTGGGAGGGACGTTATGGGGGGGAAGCCATTGTAATCCATAAGCTGTACTTTGGAAATTTATATTCATTAAATAAAAGTTTAAAAAAAAATTCCAATGATGGTGGGATTCTTTTTATGTACATCCATCAGCCTCCAATGAGCCACTCTCAATAAACATAATTCACTTAAAAAAATTAAAAATGAAGGTTTCCCTGAGTCTTCCTAATAAGGTAAAGCAATTTTTTTAAAAAAATATTTTTTATTTGAAAGGTAGATTGACAGAGAGAGAAGAGAGCGAGATTTTCCATATGCTTCCAAAGGCTGGAACAGTCAGAGCTGCTCTAAGCTAGAGCCAGGAACCAGGAACTCCATTGGGTCTCCCATGTGTGTGGCAGAGGCCCAAATACTTGGGGCATCTTCTGCTGACTTCACAGGCACATTAGCAGGAAGCTGAATCAGAAGGAGAGGAGCTGGGACTCAAACTGGCACTCTCATATGGGATATGGGATGCCAGTGTCTCAAGCAGCAGCTTAATCTGCTGTGCCACAATGTTGGCCTGTAAGGCAAGTGTTATTTCACTGAAATGTTGCCTCTTTTTTGAATTTTGAATATTATGATTCTTTTTCAGAGTCAGGATATCACCCACTAAACAAGTCGGTTTTTAAATATTCATTAGTGATGGCTATCTTTGGATTGATCAAGTAAGGCATACCACAGAAAGCAAGAATGAAATAAAATAAGTAGATTTCAGCATACTTTCTAGATGGGTCATCTCTCCAAAATGTATTAAATGTGGGGGCAGGAGTTGTGGCACAACAATTTAAGTTGCCACTTGGGATGCCCATATCCCATATCCCAGTGCCGATTTGAGTCCTGACTCCTCTGCATCCAATTTGACTTTCTGCTAATGCATCCTGTTAGGCAGCAGATCTCAGGTGCTTGGACCTCTGCTACTCACATGGGGACACCCTGGAGGACCTGGCCCCAAAGTTTAGCCTGGCCCAGCCCTGTGTGTTGTAGGCATTTAAGCAGTGAACCATCACATGGAAAGTCTCTCTGTGTCACTCTGTCCCTTAAGTAGATTAAAATGATTAAACATTAAAAAAGATATATTAAGCATGCTTATTCAAAGCTATGTGTTTGTATAGTAAATGTAGCATCTTTATTATTTAGATTTTTGATAATTACAGAGCTCTGTAGTTGTCAATGACTACATGATAATTAAAATAGTATGGTACGATTTTCTTGAACACTAAATAAGTTCTGTGTCAAATGAGAAATTTATGAATAATAACAACATTTTTCCTCCATTATTCTGATTTAATTATAACTATGGGCCACATCTTTCTTGGAAAAATATTCAAAACACAGGTAACAATAAAATTTTGTCTATCATCAGCAGAATGGGGATCAAAGTTATATTAATCTAAATATTAAAGGTGTTGTGACTTTATTTTGTACCTTCTATGTTGGTGACACTTAACTATTCAGCTCAAGCTATTATTTGCTTTAGAAAAAAAAAAGATTTTGTAAATAACACTGAGTTTCCCAATCAAAGAGATGGTTTTTCTCCTTACCTATTCTAATGAATTATTTATATATCTAGTGGAGTTTTCAGCTTGAGCCTAAGTCAGGTAAACTTTGGAATTCTGACAGGTAAAGTAGTGTCTGGGATATTGATGGGGCAGTCCCCTGAGGCTTAATTGCAGGAGCAAATAAGGCATCCATAAGAAGAGAATTGATTGTCGAGAGGAGGATGTCAGGCAACAAGTCTAGTCAATAACAGATCCTTGGTCTACATGGCAGCAGGCAAGACTGAGAGGTCTGAACAGAACAACGTATTCATCTCCCGTTGCAACCACATTCCTTTTCCTCCATTCTGTACTCACATTCAAATTTCCTGGAGGAGAAACTGAAATTAAAAGAAGAAGATACTGTGTTCCTATAAAATGCCTATGGTAACAGGCTACACAGGTTTTTTGGTAGTCTGTACACTTGGTATAAATCATTTGGGAATATTATCCCAGATTTAGAGGGTTCATCTAGTCTTCTCAACAGAACACAGGGAAGACTGCTCACAGAAGGCTTAGGAGGTAAGTAAGACTTGAACACAGTGGACACAAGGAAGTAGCTGGCCAACCCAGTGGGGTAACTGGAAGTAGCTGGCCAACCCAGTTTTTAACAACCTAGCGGAGAGTGGATCAGAGAGAAAGACATTCTCAGAGGAAGTGATAAATCCAAGGAAGGAAGCTGGAGTGCCCAAAAAGAATGATGGAGTCCAACAGAAGTACAGTAACAGAAGGAGAGCATGATGGACATGAAGGCAGCAATGTAGAGCACTCATCCGACAAAGCATTTCCTCCTAGAGGAAAATAGGTCAACTTTAAATGCTGAATAGAGTGAAATCATATTGTGGGGTGCCACAGGATGCAGAGTATGGTGGGAAGATTTTGCAGGAGAAAGAAATTCTGAAAGAACAGGTGGGATAAGGGACTGTGAATTTAGGTTACTGATATTGGTGAAATAGAATTTTAACTTTTGGTTTGAATCCCTGAAGGCAACAGACCATAGTACTTTGAGGTATGAGTTTGTTGGTTTCATTATTTCAATGGGGGAGAGAGAGAGAGAGAGAGAGAATCTCCCATCGTTGGTTCACTCCCCCGAATGCTGGGGCTGGGCCAGGAGCTGGGAAATCAATCTTGATAGCACATGTGGGTTTCAGGTATCCAACTACTTGAGCCATTATCTGCTATCTCCCAGGGTTTTGTTAGCAAGAAGTTGGAATGAGGAATTGAGACAGTATTCAAGCTCAGGTACTCTAACAGAGGGTATGGGTATCCCATGTGATATCTTAACTACTGTGCCAAATGTCTGTTCCTGTGTTAGGCACAATAATACAAACAATACAAAGATAAATAAAACATGAGGGGCTTTCAGAAAGTTCATGGAAGCATGCATTATGAGAACATATGCATAGTTTTCAAAATGTTTTATACCAAAATAAACCTAGATTGTATTGCGTTTTCCAATGAACTTCAGAAGCACCCTACATAGATCTTGCTTTCAAGCCTACTGGTAAAATTCAAACACTGAAGTGACTGAAGGATAGTGCTTTGTGGGGCTGTCATATAGCAGAAGTACAAAAGCCAAAGAAAGTGATGCCATGAATCTTGGTGAGGTAACATTGCACTTTTTTTCTCAATCACTAATATGATAGATTCTTCACTTATAGAATTGGGATAAATCTTTGAAAACAAATAAGATGTCCTTTATGATTTCCCTTTGTGTCTGGATTCCCTAAGTGCTCAATATGATAGTTAGGCTTCTTGTATAGATTCTTCCGTCAGCAACAATTCTCTAGACTTCAAATTACAATTACAAATTGCTGTAACAGCTTGTCTCTTCTTCACACATCAGCCCAAATTCAAAGCATAATTCACCAGTGTGGTTCCACCAAAATGTTCTAGGCCCCATTCCACACTGGGGTGTAAGTTAAAGTCTTTCTGAGAACACCATATTGTGGACCAATATTTCTATAGGTTAATTTTACTGTGAAGGTTCACAGCCAAGCTGTGATCTGTAGGACATCCAAGTAGGGAGCTAGTTTAGTTAAAAAGAATTAAGATCCAGTGGAGAATTAGCTGATAAACACAAAAGGTTTGCTTAACCAAGTAAGAAACTCATGGAGCAGTGATTACTTATAAGATTTTTATCCTTTATGTTTAATATTCATGAGTGCTGATCCATGCAAGAGTTCTCTTAGAAGGCTCCCAAAAATACTAATTAAATGAGAGGAAGGGTATTGTATCTGCTGTAGCTATTTTCTGACAAATTACATTGTAAGGAAGTTTACTCAGAATGAATGTTCCAGCGCCCACACAGCACACTAGCAAGAGCAATTCTTCTCCAGAAATTCAAGCTCTGATGAATGCATTTTCCGAGCTTACAAATCACAGTGCCTTGAATAAATCCAAAGAGGCCCACCTTGCTTTGGGAACTATTTGCTGAGTTTCATCACATAAGACTCATAAGATTTATTTGAGCGATAACAAGGCTTGAACATCTGCAAGTGTCCTCAGAGTAAATGCTGACACCGCTTCAAGTCCCATTTCTAAGAAATGAGGTTTTTGAAAACTTCAGTTTCATGAATTTCCCAATGTAAATATTCTGAATCTCTTCTACCTTGGCAAGGCTTGCTGAATCATCTGATTATCAAAAATAGCAAACTTGGGACTGGCATGTGGCACAATGGGTTAAGCTGCTGCTCGCAGTGCCGGCATTCCATGTCGGAGCACTGATTCAAGTCCTGGCTGCTCTACGTTTGATCCACCTTTCTGCTAGTGAGCCTAGGAGCCAAAGATGGCCCAAGCATGTGGGTCCTGGCTACCGAGTTGGGAGACCGAGTTGGAGTCCTAGGCTCCTGGCTTCAGTCTGGCCCAATCCTGCCTGGATGTTGAGTTTACTTGGAGTTGGGAGTGAGTGGATGGAAGATCTGTGTGTGTTTGTGTGTGTGTGTGTGTGTGTCTCCTTCACTTTCTCTGTCATTACACCTTTCAAATAAATAAGTAAATAAATCTTAAAAACATGGTGAACCTGTACATTAGCTGTATATTTTAAGCTTTAAATCCAAGTAAATTTCAACTTTTTTATCCTTAACAATGTTAGAGTGAAAATTGCTATTTACGACCCCTTATTTTAATCTGAGATTTGATTATTAGGAATGATCAGAATTTACTTTTTATAATATATGTATTGACTCTTCCCAATCACCATCCCAGTAGGGTGTAAGATAACAGATATGAATATGGTTGCTGTTGCTGGATCCTGACAAGAGCTCCTAAAAACTGTTGACATTTTCTGAGTGATGGGGGCACTCGAAGCATTATTTTGTTATCATATTTGGTTTTAGTCCCTCGTTCCTACATGAGACATCTGAGATCCTTGGAGTCTCTTGAGTCATTGAGTGTCATTTTGTATGCTAATGAGATGATGTGCTGTTAGGGAGCCCCATGCAACTTCAGGTTGAGGGCTCCTCACCAAAAAGACAAGGGTATGATTGGAATGTTGGAACTTTGAACCCTACCTATAGTTCTCCATGGAGTGGAAAGGGGCTACAGATTGATCCAGCCACCAACATTCAATGATTTAATTGATCACCCCTCCCTAAAAGCATGATAAATATAGCCTCTGTAAAATCCCTGGAGGATGGATGTTGAAGAGCTTCCGGGTGATGAAGGCAAGCATGTGATAGCAACGTGGTGTATTCCAACTCCAAGATTCTTAGGACCCTGGATCTTGCCCATACTCCTCTTCATCTGGCCATTCATTTGAATCCTTTATGATAAAACCAGTAGAAATAAGTATTTTCTATTACAATAAACTATCAAACATGAGGAAAAAGGCATGGAATTCCAATTTGTGGCCAAGTCAGACAGAAGTGTGAGTCAGTTGTGGATTCACTACTTGTGATTGGTGTCTGAAATGGGGAGCAGGCATGAGGGATTGAACACTTAATCTATAGAATCTGTGCTAACTGTGGATAGTATCAGAGTTGAATTAAGTTATAGGACACCTTGTTTGGTATCAAGAATAGGGGAATTTGTTGTTGGTGTTCAAAAAACTCATATATTCAATGTTGAAAGTGTTGTGATTAGAGAAAGTTTTTTCACTTGTGAGACAAATAGAAACAGATACAGGAAATAAACTCTTCGGTAAGAGCACATGGAAACTGTGGAATTAGTAAGATCCAGAATGTTTAACTAAGATACTCTGGTTTCAAAAATATTTACTTTCCCAAGAACAAAAGTGATTTTGAATTTATGGATAAACTTCAATATGAGTTTAGATATAAAAGAAGACATGGTGGATATTCCTTGCATGAAGGTGGTTACAGACTATAGCATGCTCATCACAGGTCTGGGATTTTGGCATATTTCTTTGAGGAAAATAGGATCTCTCTTCAGAACAATATTTGAGCCAGCATTTTCAGGGCAGAGTGTTGTAGAAAGAATAGTCTCTTCAGAATTAGAATTTAGGTTCAATGATACAATTTAATGGCCAATCTGGCATTGCAATTTGTTAATTAGTGCAGTGTGAGTGCTTGAAGAGTATGGAGAAGAAAAAGGAGATACCAAAGGTGCAGAAAGAAAAAGAGCAGATGGAGAAGGAAACTTGAGTATAGCAAGGGTAATGACAGCTTAGTCTAAAAACGTGTTGAAAATCTCGCCAAGGTTCCTATTAACAGGCATTGGAGCCTCTGCCCAAACTTTAACTTTGAGAGAAATCATCCTGAAATAAAGAAGAAAGTGGCTATAAACTAAAACCAACCTAAAATATCTGATTCAGACATCTTTTGACTGACACCTGCAATGACTACTTCAGCTATTTTCTGTTGGTTTATTGATTGGCACAGTAAGTTAAATTCAATATATGAGGTGATGTGGAGAGGAATTGTGCTATCAGAAGTTTTATTTGTTATTATGGGCTTTTCCCTATCATTTTTATGTGACCTAAATTCTGTGGCATGTTGGCAAGAGTTGGTTCCTCTCTGTCCATACAGAGTACCTGACTAAGCGTTTGATAGATAATGTGGTTTGAGGTATTGAAATCTTTACTTTTCTCATGAATTTGTGCTTGTTAGCCACCCACACGCTATGCTATTTTTAATCATCCTCACATGAGTGAATGCTTCTCCAGGAACAGCTGACCTTTGTTTGCCTTGTTCACAGATTTAGCTAACTGCAGCCATCTTTGATAACACATCCCTGAGTTTCAATCTGAAAACAAGGGCTCAAAGAAAGACTCTACCTTCTGGAGACTAGCATTCTTGAAGAGAGTGACCAGCATGGCCTGAGAGGATAATCACAGTGTAGGGCCAAAAGGAGAGAACAAAAATTGTGAACAAATGACAGGAGATCATTCATTTAGAAATCTTGCCTCACAAACTTAATCAAATGAAACCACCATCAGTTCCATAGTGTGTACATATGAATCCATTTCTAGTGTTTTTCTCCCTTACATTTTTGTTATCTTTCTTACATAGTTTTCAAAGGAATTTCAGTGTGTATCTTGTCTTTTATTCTCTGTGCTATGCTGATAGCACAGTTAATTGGTCCATTGCTGTATAACTCACTGCATTACTCCACAGAATGGCTGGACTGAATGTGTTCATTTCAAGCATTTGAATGATTTTGGATTCTCCTCTAAACCTTTCCTGCTATAGTTATTTCCTTCACCAGTGTGAACAACTGAACAAAATGCTTCATCATATGTCACTGCTCTGTTTGAACCTTATCTATAAGAGAGTCTGTTTTCCTAGTTTTACTTAGCCTTCTATCGTCTACTGAAGGATCTCTATAGCTTTTTTCCTTTTTCTTTTAAAGATTTATTTTTATTATTTTAAAGGCTTTCTAACATGGTTGATAACTACAATCTCCTGGAAAACTTTGTAGAAATAGCAAGGCTTGAGCCCCATGTCTAGATATTTTTGTGTAAGTAGGATGCAATGTCACCTGGAGGAGAGTTTTTCTAATGCATATTTAGAAAGTTAATGTTGAAACTTCCCAGGCTTGAGAACTGTGGAACCACACCAATAGATCTCAAATGAGGTTCTGAACTAACAGTATCTGGATCTGCTGGAAACTTGTTAGAAATGGAAATGATTGAACCACACACTAGGTCTACTGAATCAGAAATTTGGAAGCAAGGTCTGTCAATCTGGGTTGTAACAAGCCTTATAGGTGATTCTGATGTATGTTAAAGCTGTGCTGGCCAAAATGGTAGACCTTGCTGTGTGTGGCTATTGAGTACTGGGGTATGGCTTATCCAAATCAGGATATGCTATAATGTAAAGTATACACTAAAATTTGAAGACCTCATACAAAAATATAATATGCAGAAGTCAGATGAATGATTTTTAAATTTATATTAAAATGGTGAAAAAAGGGCACTTTAAAAATCTTCATGGAAATAGAATTGAAAGATATGTTTGATATCCTATGAAATATTTGACATACCGTCAAGTATTGGGGAGGTTGGGTTAGATGACATATATTATTAAAATATCTGTCATCTATTTCATTTTGCTTATTTAATAGACTACAATAGAAAACTTCCAATAACATATTTGGTTTGTGTTACATTTTTGTTGAACACTGGAAATCATTGATCTACACTACCACTATTTTCCTATGCAGAATATTGTTCACAATGGTTTAACGAGAGCACACATAAGGTTTTCAATTTCATGCTGCTCTTGCTTTCATTATCCTCAACATTAGAAGGTTCTTCCTACCACACCATGATCTGGTGGATCCCCTAGTGTTGTCTTATTTCAGAAGTGTCTCCCAGGTACTCCAGCTTGTGACAACTATCATTGTTTTTGTAGTCCCTGATTCCAGAAAGAAAGAAACATTCAGAGAGGAAAGAATTGTGATTGGGGAATGCAAGCATTTGTATTCAATCCTCAAGGATGGTGGAATCACCACAGGGTAGAAGAGGGCAAGGGGCAGGCCTTTCAGACTGAGGCAGGGAAGTTGTAGACCCTGTGTTTCGGAGGTCACTTCTCTCCTTTTTTGCATGCCCATAGTACAATAAAAGTGTGTCTAACAAAGTAGGATCTCAACACACGTTGATGTGGATGATGAACTTGATGAGTTTTAGAGCTAGAACGAGGGAAAGCCAATGACTAGAAAAGCAGACAAAAGTCATGAGACTTAGTAATAAGGTCTCTTTTAGAAAAACTTCTCCATTTCTCCATCTTACTGGGGCTGTGTTAGAAAAGTCATCGTGTTAACTGATGTCAGGAACTTGCAGAAACCAAACCATCTACTTGGAGATTTTGTGATGATGGAGACAGGAATAGCAATATATTTTCATCACAGTTCACATAATATTTCAGAGCAATTCTCTTTTTTGATTGCTAGGTTTTATCGTACAACATGCATACTTTAGTCTAAAGGGTAGAAGAGAAACTAGATGACCTCAAAACAAAACATTCTATTACTTTCTGCACTATTGCCTCCATTATGCAAGGCAGGTTGATAGCATTAGAGGAGAGGCAATCCTCTTTCCAATCTATTTAAAACATAATGATATTGGGGCTGGCATTGTGGCATAGTGGGTTAGGCCTCTGCCTGTGATACCAGGATTAAAAATGGGTGCTGGTTCAAGCCCTGGCTGCTCGGTTTCCAATTCAGTTCTCTACTAATGTGCCTGGGAAAGCAGTAGAAGATGGCCCAAGTTCTCAGGCCCCTGTACCCACGTGGGAGACCAAGAAGAAGCTCCTGGTTCCTGGCTTTGGTCTCTTTCTCTCACTCTCTTTATCTCTGACTATGCTTTTCAAATAAATAAAAGTAAATCATAAAAAAACAAAACCAAAAAACATAAGGATACTTTCCCCTCCCTTATTCTACTTTTCTAGCATTTTCTTTCATGTCACTTTCCACCTTACACAATATTCAAACATAAAGAATGATGCTGATCAAGTCACCGTTCAGGGAGAACATATGGTATTTGTCCCTTTGGGACTGGCTTATTTCACTCAGCATGATGTGTTCCAGATGCCTCCATTTTGTTGCAAATGACTGGATTTCGTTGTTTCTTACTGCGGTATAGTATTCTAAAGAGTACATATCCCATAATTTCTTTATCCAGTCTACCGTTGATGGGCATTTAGGTTGGTTCCAGGTCTTAGCTATTGTGAATTGAGCTGCAATAAACATTAGGCTGCAGACCGCTTTTTTGTTTGCCAATTTAATTTCCTTTGGGTAAATTCCAAGGAGTGGGATGGCTGGGTCCAACGGTAGGGTTATCTTCAGGTTTCTGAGGAATCTCCAGACTGACTTCCCTGACTGTTAATGAACAACTTAATACATTATCCCTCTTAGTAGTTTTTTTGTCTGTTCTACTTAATATGTCTGGTTTAATTCTGTAATTAATACACAGTTATTCTTAAGTGTTAAAAATTAACTGAAATGTGATCCCTGTTAAACATAAGAGTGGGAATAAAAGAGGGAAGAGATGTGTAATTTGGGACATGCTCAAGCTGACTTGCCCCAAATGGTAGAGTTAAAAACATACCAGGGGATTCCAATTCAATCCCATCAAGGTGGCATGTACCAATGCCATCTCACTAGTCCAAGTGATCAATTTCAGTTCACAATTGATCATAATGAAAGGACTAAGAGTCAAAGGGAGCACATAAACAAGTCTAGTACCTGCTAACACTAACCGATGGAATAAATAAAGGGGAGAGTGATCCAACATGGGAAGTGAGATACTCAGCAGACTCATAGAATGGCAGATGTCCTAAATAGCACTCTGGCCTCAGAATCAGCCCTAAAGGCATTCGGATCTGGCTGAAAAGCCCATGAGAGTATTTCAGGCATGGAAAGCCAAGACACTCTGGCAAAAGATCTCTGTGAGTGAGATCCCAGTGGAAAGAACAGGTCTTCAAAGAAGGAGGTACCTTTCTCTGAAGGGAGGAGAGAACCTCCACTTTGACTATGACCTTGTCTAAACAAGATAAGAATCGGAGAACTCAGAGGGCTTCCATAGCCTTGGAAACTCATGACTGGAGCATAGGGAGATTACTGATGCCATAGACAGGAGTGTCAATTGGTAAAGTCAACAACAGGAGTCACTGTGCACTTACTCCTCATGTAGGATCTCTGTCCTTAATGTGCTGTGCATTGAGATTTAATGCTTTAACGAGTACTCAAACAATATATTTCACTTTGTGTTTCTATGGGGGTGCAAACTGTTGAAATCTTTACTTAATGCATACTAAACTGATCCTCTGTAAAAAAAAAAAAAAAAGAAATTATCAACTCCCAACTTGACTCTCACTGGGATTAAACATGACAATAGGTCTGATCTGATTTCATCATCATTAAAAAAAAATCATCTATTATTTTTCACTTTATGTTTCTGTGTGGGAGCAAACTGTTGAAATCCTTACTTAATGTATACTAAGCTGATCTTCTGTATATTAAGATAATCGAAAATGAATCTTGATGTGAATGGAAGGGGAGAGGGAGTGGGAAAGGGGAGGGTTGTGGGTGGGAGGGACGGTATGGGGGGGAAGCCATTGTAATCCATAAATTGTACTTTGGAAATTTATATTCATTAAATAAAAGTTAAAAAATGCAAAAAAAATTGGATTAATACATAGCAATTATATACCTAGAACTCACTGTGAAATTTTTTGATCAAATAAAAATTAATAATTATGTACCAAGAAAAAAAAAAAGAATGATGCTATTTGGGATCCTAAAGAGGAATTTCTAAAGTGAAATAAGAAGCAACCATGTTTTTCCCTGTATGTAACTTTTTATCCTTCAGATCATACTAGTGAATGAATTTTATTATTTTTCTAACCATACATATTTAGAAAGTTAATGTTGAAGCCTTCCCAGAAAAGATCATGTAGGCCACCAGATCTCACAGATGCTTTAACAGTTGCATCAAGAACTTCAAAAAGTTCTTGCTTGAAAACATGGATTTGATCTTTGTAGACTCCTTATGGGGACAAGCAGTTCCTCCTGAATTGATCAGAATTCACTGCCTCCAGAATCCTTTAGTCTTCACTATTAAAAACAGAATATCTACTTGCACATACTCTTTGGAACTGAAATAGTGGTTTTCTAAATTCAGTTAATATATAGGCATCTCAAGACAATGCAACATCTAAATATGATATTAACAAGTTATAAACTACCAATGTCTCATTGCCATCTTGCAAAGAAAGCTAAAAGAATGAACTTAACTGCAAATGAACCTGTGAAACACCACCAGCCAAGCATGGGACTATTAAAACATTTCATCAAAATGTCAATAGGTCATTTCTTTTTAGGTGTAGGTGAGTATCTTGCAGCCTATCAAACAGTGCTCATTTTCATGTCACATTGGGAAAAGTGTTATAATATTATGCTATATATTTTTGGGGGCAACAATCAATATGCTTAATTCAAAAAATATATAAATTAGATTTAAAATACAGAAGCTATTTTAAATGGGGAATGAGAGATGAAAGGTAAATTCTTTTGTTTCCAAAACTTGTGTGCTCTCTGGGTCTGTTTCACTTGTCCTAACTTCTTTTTACTCAATTGTTGTTTTTGTTTCTGTTTCCCAGGAGTTGGTAATGATGTCGCCACAGTTGTGCTGTTGTGCTGCAAGGTCAAGAGTTACTTTCCCAAACCTGTTTTCCTAATGACAATTCAATATTATGTCTTCCCCAATCCCAATTTGCTAATAATAGAATTTTACTCCTTTAGGAAGTAGGAAAAGTAAGTGATTAGAGAAGTTATCTGTATATCCTCAGAACACCCACCAGGCATTAATCAGAATCACACCTTATATTTGTATATTTATAACTGTGTGGGGCTGGTGTTGTAAAACAGAGGGTTAAGTGACTGCCTATGATACTGGCAAGACATATGAGTGCCGGTTAGAATCCTGGCTGCTCTGCTTCCAATCTAGCTCCCTGCTAATGTTCCCGAAAGAGCAGTAGAAGATGGCCCAAGTACAATGGACCCTGTTACCCATCTGGGAAACTCAGATGGAGTTTCTGACTCCTGGTGTCAGCTTAGTTCAGCCCTGACCATTGCAGCCATTTGGGGAGTAAAGCAGAGAATGGAAGATCTATCTCTGTCTCTCTCTCTGTCTCTGTGTCCTTCTGAATTTCAAATAAATAAAATAAATTTTAAAAAATTTTTGTTTAATAATAGAGATCAGCACTGTGGCAATGGGTCAAGTGATGCAGACATCTAATATGGATGCTAGTTTGAGTCCTGGCTGCTCCACTTCTGATCTAGCTCCCTGAAAGTGTACTTGGGAAAGCAGCAGAAGATGGTCCAGGTACCTGGGCACCTGCCACCCACATGGGAGACCTGGATGAAGTTCCAGGCTCCTAGTTTCTGTCTGGCCCAGCTTTCACCTTTGGGACCATTCTGGCAGTGAACCAGTGGATGGAAAAATCTCTCTCTCTCTCTGTCTCTCGCTCTCTCTCTGTAACTCTGCCTTCCAAATAAATAAATAAATATTTTAAAACATTTAAAAAATAAAGATATGAATGAGGTTTCCTCCTTTAGGCACAGCAACAATGGAGGCCAGATCAGGACTGCTTTGGGTAGATGCTACTTCAGAGATTCAGTGTCCTAACCAACTTTCCTTTGCCAAATTCTAAAAATCACAAGTGTGGATCATCTGTGTTGTTGCTTTGTTTTCAGACAATGGAGTTATGTGTTTGCCCTCCTGTAACCACCTGTGCCCATTTTCTCTAAAGGATTCTCAGATAACTTTCTGGTGGCTCTGAGATCTATTCTAAAGCTGACCTTGCTTTGCCTTGAGAAGTAGGAAACTACCTTCCCCAGCCTGTTGTGCTCTCGGGCGGGTTCAAGCAATAGAAGGCATGGCTGAGCTTAGAGGATGGGAAGAAGGTAGTGTTTTTTTCACTTTTCCCCTCACCCCACAATTTTCATGGCATTTCCAGTAGCATCTTTTCCATAGTTTCAGCTCCTGTTTGCAGCCTCTCTTCCCATGTTCCCAGGCCCCAGTCTTGCTTTGATCTAATAGGATGGCTTGATTTGAGGGCTCTGGTATTAGCATCTTTTTTGGTGGAATCTATAGGTCTAAGGGTGATACACTTGCTGTTATGGACAAACTCTGGGTGGTCTCCCCCTCTTGGGCTTCTCTGTTCTTGCATCAGCTGTTGCAGGATATTTGCTAGTTCCTGTCTTAGAGCACTTACAGAATGGGTGCACAGATTACACTGATGTTGTGAGCTTTGACTGCCATGGACTCAAAACTTATCCTCGTCTCTAAGACTTGGCTAACAGGAGCTGACAGAGCTGCCATAGGCAATGATGCTGACACTGGTTGTAAAGGCTGACACCCTTTCATCAAGAAGGGGGCAACTTTGTGATGCATTTTATGTTCTAGATTCCTCCCCCTGCAGAGAGGCCTGGGGTTTTACCTGAGACAATTCCTTGCTTTCCATTTTCTTCCTCCCTCACAATTTTTCCTAAAGAGAACACCCTCAAAATATCATGTGCACCCAACTCTTGGTCTCAAATTGTCCTTCAATGACAAAAGTGTGTGGATACTCATTCTAAAGTAGTCATGGACTACCGATAAGCCGTAGAATATGCATGGAGGAGCATGTGCCGTGGTTAATGGAATCTGTCACCTCTACTCTAACAGTAGTATATACACTGAAAAAGACACAAAAAATATTCACATTCAGGCTAGAAGGCTATGTCATCTGCATAGGGACAGTCTATCAACACTCACTATTTGGGCGACAGTAGATATATTCTTCCTTAATTAAATGGCACTCCACTTGAATTTGTCTTTTTTTTTTTTTCAGTTTTGCTCATACTGATTGATAAACTCTCTTATTTCAGAATTCAACAACTTCTCAAAGTAATGGTGACCATGATGGGGACACAGACATTGGCAGTGACTAATGATAATTCTCTGGTTGGTCAGATAAATCTATTATGAGATAGAAAGAGATTTCTGAACCTAGGATAGGCAAGGTCTACACCCCTCATCAGCAGAAAGTGAATACAAACAACGTGAAGGATCATGGTTTGGCGTCCTTCAGTACCCTCTTAAATTTAAGGGTCTGAAATCTCTGAGGGGGTAATGCAATCAGATAAGGCAAGCAGCTATATTAGGGCCATGAGATAAAAGCCACAACTCCTCTACCCTATGTAACTCTAACCTCCTACCTGTCAGTCAAATAACCCCTTTCCTAGGATGTACCTCCCTTCACATGGGATCTGGGGGTGGAACCAATCCCCTTCTAATCTTATAAGAGGCCAGCAAACAGGGAGGGGCGCTCTCTTCTCTCTCTGCAGACAATACGGAGCTGAGGCACCATCTTGGTACTTCTCTCTCCCATCTTTTTCCCTTTCTTGCCCACTCCCACATTGTACCATTCCTGACAATGCCTGTGTGTATGTGTGTATGTGTGTATGTGTGTTTTCCTCACCTTTTAAATAAACATTATCACTTTGTGCATTGAAAAAAGAAACAATGATAATATCTTCAAAGCATCCTACTACAAAAGCAACTTCCTACTCATTACACCTGTGATTGTCCTAATCACGCTCTGAGGAATAGCTTCCCCTCATAATCTCTCTCCAAACTCCATAGTTTCCTTTTAATTTCTCTGCCACAGTATATTTCTTTATACCTTAGACCAATTCTCAAATTTTCTTCTTCCTTGAATGAGACATAGGCAAATAGTTAACAAGATAGCTACTGCAGATATAGAACCATGTAAATATTTTCTAAGACCTTGAACGGTAAGTGTTCCTGCTAATTAGGAAGCCATGAGGCAGACAATTCTTTTTGAGGAAGGTATCAACACAATACAGTAAAAAGATCTTTAAGGTTGCCCCAACTCCCTGTCCTTGGGTTGAGAGTAAGCTGTCTCTCCTTGAGGCTTATTTAGAGATCCCACTGAGAATGTCAGCCTGACCCACTATCTTCCTCTCCACCCACGTTCCTCTATCATCTGCTTACTTTGATCTACAAAAGGGTGGAACAAACAAATGTTTTTAAAGATTTTAATTATTTATTTGAGAGTAGAGTTACAGAGAGACAGAGAAAAAGGCATTTTATCCATTGGTTTACTCCCCAAATGGCTGCAATGGCTGGAGTTGGGCCAGTCTGAAGCCAGGAGCCAGGAGCTTCTTCAAGGTCTCCCATGTGGGTGCAGGGACCCAAACACTTGGGCCATCATCCACAGTTTTTTCAGGTCATAAGCAGGGAGCTGGATCAGAAGAGGAGCAGCCGGGACACAACCAGCACCCATACCAGATGCTAGTGCTGCAGATGAGGCTTAAACTTCTATACCAAACCGCCAGCTCCATGGATGATCTCTTATCCCTGTGGTTCCTCGGTTATTGTAAGTCCATTGAATTTTCACACTCACTTATCTTTGCCATGATTTGGAAGGCTTCTTTGAATACCAAACTTGGAACACCCATCCTCATCTTGTAGACCACAGCCTCATTTTATTTCATCTTACACTCCATTACCCCACCATGGTTATCACTCTCAGAGAAAGTTATGTTTCAATGACTGCGTCATCCTCTCTTTATTACTTAGCTATCTATTGCTTTTTCTTTCTTCTTTACCTTGCTTAGACTCTGGGATCTATGGTGTTGAAATATAGACAACGCGCTGCGGCTCACTAGGCTAATCCTCCGCCTTGTGGCGCGGGCACACCGGGTTCTAGTCCCGGTTGGGGCGCCAGATTCTGTCCCAGTTGCCCCTCTTCCAGGCCAGCTCTCTGCTGTGGCCAGGGAGTGCAGTGGAGGAAGGCCCAAGTGCTTGGGCCCTGCACCCCATGGGAGACCAGGAGAAGCACCTGGCTCCTGCCTTCGGATCAGCGTGCTGGCCGCAGCGGCCATTGGAGGGTGAACCAACGGCAAAGGAAGACCTTTCTCTCTGTCTCTCTCTCTCACTGTCCACTCTGCCTGTCAAAATAAATAAACAAATATAGACAACCTCATAACCTATGGAGCTGAACAACTCTTGCCAATGATCTCAACTATGAAGCCCCTTTCAGTTTTTTTAAAATCACAGTGCCATTCTAGCCTACACGGCTACCATTTCCTTCTCAGCTCCTATACCCAAGTGCTTGAGCACTGCTTGATGTAGTCAGCACTCACTCATTCTCTCCAAGAGCTATTACAAATCTACATTTTTTTTTTTTTACAATTGCAATCTTTAAATTTGGACTTGCCTAATTATATAAATCTATCTTCAGGCATCATTTCAGTCTGATGATATTCTACTTCTTGTGTTCCAAGAAGGCAACATAGATATAATAGACTTTCATATGTTCACTGAAATCATGTCCCATATTTTATTCCTGTTTTATTGAATACTAGAATGTAGGACATGGCAGATAGTCAATAAAAGTTCTATTTAATGGCAAATTTGTATATTATTGTACAACTTGTATCATGTTTATTTCTTTATCTATCTGAATAAATTGAGAGTTCCTTGAGAAAGGGAATTATTTCTTGGTTATCTTTCATATCTTGGACCTGGCAATGTCTGAAACAAAGTTGTATGAGTGACAAAAGTGAGAGAAAATGAAATACTATGGTGATATGTGGTGTGCATTTAATTATTAGTTGCAATAACAAATGAATGTCTAAGTAAGAAATCCAGCAAAATGGCAAGTTAGTGTACATTAGGGTCATGCAATGAGTTCTGATATATTTTACTACCAAATAAATTTAAAAAATTATTTTCAGCTGAAGTTTAATTTAGTTCCTACTTTAAATTCATCCAGAAAGTGGATGATCTGAGCTTCACACATTCTTTTTGCTTTGGTCTCCTTTAATGCCACTTGATAAAACTACATAAAACGACTATACATACATAAGTTCTCATCTTGAAATAGATGTTTCCTTTTTGCCTCTTATCATTTAATGTAGTTGTTTGTATGGTTTCTTGCACGGACACACTGCTTTGTGTTTTTTTTTTTTTTTCTACTTATAACAGATATTATGAAAATGTCACAACTCCTACCTCCCCAATCCATTATTTCAACCTGTTTATTACTGGTCATTGTCTAATAATCATGTTAACAAACACACATACAGAATAAAGTATAATATACAGAAAAAAAAGATTATAAGACACTTTGAATAGAAGTTTTCCAGGCACCTTCTATATTTAAGAAAACCACACTGAAACCCCGATTATCTCACTGAAAACTCCTACTTTACTACAAACCTCTGAAGAATTTCAGAAGAGAAGAGAACTCTCGTTTTCTCTTATTATAAAATTGTGAATTAAATAAATAGTGGAGGCTTATGATTATATTTTTATTATATTATTATGTTACTTTATAAAATATGATTTTTACTTTATATTATACTTATTATTTTCTTTTTAATATTTTTATTTTATATAAACTGAATTATAATCATTTTATTATTATTTATAATTACAATTATGTCTATATTACATCATTAATGTATATTATATATATTATATAATAATTACATATAATGATAATTATATTTTTCCAAGAATGTGTAATTTTATTTAATTTTTTCCCCAGTAAACTTTTATTTAAGGTATACAAGCTTTATGAATTTTATAATATAACTTTAAGAACATAGTGGTTTTTCCCACCCTACCCACACTCCCACTCTTCTTCCTCCTCCCTTTCTTATTCCCATTCTTATTTTTTTACTAATTTATTTTCAATTAACCTTATATACATGAGATTAAATCTATACTAGATAAAGAGTTCAACAAATAGTGTGAAAAAAATACTGTTTGTCAACCATTGAGACAAGGGCTGTTCAAAGTCACTGCATTTCAAAGTGCCAATTTCACTTCTATAGATTACCATTTAGGTGCTCTATTAGTTTCCATAGATCAGGGAGAACCTATGGTATTTGTCCTTTTGGACTGGCTTACTTCACTAAGTATAATGCTTTCCAGTTTCATCTATTTTGTTGCAAATGCCAGGATTTCATTTGTTTTAACTGCTGATTAGTATTCCATGGCATACATATCCCATAATTTTTTTTATCTAGTCTTCAGTTGATGGGCATTTAGGTTGATTTCATATCTCAGGTATTGTGAATTGAGCTGCAATAAACATGGGGGTAAAGATAACTCTTTCATATCCTGATTTCATTTCCCTTGGGTAAATTCCCAGGAGTAGGATGGATGGGTCATATGGTAGATCTATTTTCAGATTCCTGAGTTAGCTCCATACTATCTTCCACAGTGGCTATACCAGTTTCCATTCACATCAACATATGGATTAGGGTATCTTTTTCTCCACATCATTGCCAGCATTTGTCATTTGTTGATTTCTGTGTGAAAGCCATTCTAACCGGGGTGAGGTGAAACCTCATTGTGGTTTGGATTTGTATTTCCCTGATGGCTAGTGATCTTGATCATTTTTTCATGTGTCTGTTGGCCATTTGGATTTCCTCTTTTGAAAAATGCTTGTTTAAGTCCTTTTCCTATTTCTTAACTGGGTTGTTTGTTTTGTTGTTTTTAAGTTTCTTGAGCTCTTTATATATTCTAATTATTAATCCTTTATCAGTTGCATAGTTTGCAAATAATTTCTTCCATTTTTGTTGGTTGCCTCTTCACTTAGGTGAGTGTTTCTTTCACACTACAGAAGCTTCTCAATTTGATGTAATCCCATTTGTCAATTTTGGGTTTGATTGCCTGTTCCTTGCAGTCTTTTCCAAGAAGTGTTTGCCTATGCCAAAGTTTTGCAGGGTTTCCCCAGTGTTCTCTAATAATTTAATGGTATCGGGTCATAGGTTTAGGTCTGCAATCCATTTTGAGTGGATTTTTGTTTAAGGCGTAAGGTAGGGTTCTTTTTTTAAAGATTTATTTATTTATTTTAAAATTAGATTACACAGAGAGAGAAGGAGAGGCAGAGAGAGAGAGAGAGAGGTCTTCCACCCGCTGGTTTACTTCCCAATTGGCTGCAACAGCCGGAGCTGTGCTGATCCGAAGCCAGGAGCCAGGAACCAGGAACCAGGAGCTTCCTCCAGGTCTTCCTATGCAGGTGCAGGGGTCCAAGGACCTGTGTCATCTTCTACTGCTTTCCCAGGACACAGCAGAGAGCTGGATTGGAAGTGGAGCAGCCGGGACTCGAACCAATGCTCATAGGCTCACTGCAGGTGGCGGCTTTACCCACTAGATCACAGTGCTTGCCCTGAGGTAGGGGTCTTGCTTCATGTTCTACCCGTGGATATCCAGTTTTCCCAGCACCATTTGTTGAAAAGACTGTCCTTGCTCCAGGGATTGATTTTAGCTCCTTTGTCAAAGATGTTAGTTGTAGATGCATGGGTTGATTTCTGGAGTTTCTATTCTGTTCCATTGGTCTATCTATCTATCTGGTTTTTCTTTGCTTGTTTTTTGCCATTTACAATTTGTTTGATGATTACCCTGTAGTATGTCTTGAGATCTGTTATTGTGATGCCTCCTGCTTTGTTTTTGTTGATTAAGATTGCTTTAGCAATCTTTACATATGAATTTCAGCATCATTTTTTTCTATCTGAGAAGAATGTTCTTGGTATTTTGATTGGTATTGCATTGAATCTGTAAATTGCTTTTGGTAGTTTATACATTTTGATGATTTTGATTCTTCCAATGCAGAGACGTGGAAGATTTTTCATTTTTTTTTTATCTTCTCCTATTTCTCTCTTTAATGTTTTGTCATTCTTATCATAGAGATCTTTGATGTCCTTTGTTAGATTTATTCCAAGGTATTTGATTTTTTTTGTAGCTATTGTGAATGGAATTAATCTTAGAAGTTCTTTTTCAGCTGTGACATTTTCTGTGTATACAAAAGCTATTAATTTTTGTGGTTGATTTTGTATATTGCCACTTTGCCAAACTCTTATATGAGTTTCAATAGTATCTTAGTGGAATCTTTTGGATACCCTATATTTACAATCATGTCATGATAGCTTGACTTCCTTATTCCCAATTTGTACCCCTTTGATTTCTTTTTCTTGCCTGGTTCTGGCTAAAACTTCCAGGACTATATTAAATAGCAATGGTGAGAATGGGCATCCTTGTCTGGATCTAGATCTTAGTGGGAATGCTTCCATTTTTCCCCATTCAGTAGGACACAGGCCATGGGTTTGTTATAAATTGCCTTGATTGTGTTGAGGAATGTTCCTTCTATACCTAATTTGATTATGGTTTTCATCATGAAAGAGTGTTGTATTTTATCAAATGCTTTCTCTGCATCTATTGAGATAACCATATGGTTTCTATAATTCTAATTTTACTTCATACATTTTATTATATTATTATAGTATTATAATTTTCATATTATAATGTTTTGTCACTTGATCACTTTGCAATTTGATTGAGTTATAATACTTATAAGTTAATACAAATTATTAAAAAAAATTATTTGACTACTCTATAATTATAAAATTATATAATTGTAAGTATGTCATTGTAAAAATTAAAAGAAAAATAAGAAAGGAAGGAGGAGAGAGAGTGGGAGCAAGGGAGAGGCATGGTAGTATGGGAAATATCATTATGTTCTTTAAACTGTATGTATGAAATTTATTTCTTTTATGTAAATAAAAAATTTTAAAAAGTGAATTCTTAGGCACTCATGAAATGAGAAACTATGCTGTCAGCACAGGATACTTAATGGTTCTCCAACACAATCAATCCTTAATTATTTATGAATATAGGTTATGTATGTCTGAGTTTCCTGTAGTCTGTAATTCTGGATTGAATTTTCCCTTTGGCCCTGAATATTTCTAGATTACTTTCCTTTATGTTTATGAGTATGATAATGGTTTACAGTTTTTAAAAAACTAACCTAGAAAACATAATTAGAGTGTTAATATGTTCCCCCTCCCTCATCATATAAGACAGAGAAACTTAGAATGAAGGTATTTTTTGTGTGTGCTGTCCAGATCCTCCTTGAGGATGGAAGCATTTGGTTCCCTAACTTCAAGGACAGTGTCCAGGGGCCGGCGCTGTGGGGCAGCCGGTTAACACCCTGGCCGGAAGCACTGGCATCTCATCTGGGCGCTGGTTCAGGACCCGACTGCTCCACTTCCGATCCAGCTCTCTGCTGTGGCCTGGGAAAGCAGTGGAAGAAGGCCCAAGTCCTTGGGCCCTTGTACCCACGTGGGAGACTGGGAGGAAGCTCCTGGCTTCTGGCTTCAGATTGGCGCAGCTCCAGACGTTGCAGCCAATTGGGAAATGAACCATCAGATGGAAGACCTCTCTCTCTCTCTCTCTCTCTGTCTCTCTCTCTCTTTCTCTGCCTCTCCTCTCTCTATGTAACTCTGACTTTCAAATAAATAAATAAATCTTTAAAACAAAACAAAACAAAAAAGAACAGTGTCCTTCTGAGAGATCAGAGCTGTCTTTCGCTCAGAATTGCCCTAGTGTAAAAGGAGTGCTTTGGCCAATATTACTGAGATAGTGGCAAGTCTCAGATCCACCCATCAGGTTGTAGATTGAAAAGCGAGAACAACATCTTGCTTTACTGGATAATAACAAATTTTGGATAATTCCAAAACTCGCGCAAACATGCTAGATCCCAGATGTTGCCTAGATTGACTGCTATCTGACCCTTAGCCTCATTATAATGCATTAGCATAGTAAAAATCACCCCCCATTGCACTAGGACAATTTACATTTGCTGTAACATCCTACAGAAGGAAAGAAAAGAGGATAATTCCTCACTTATGGAAGTTTCTGCCCCTTTCCTAGAGATAAGATGATTATTTGGACCAGAGATATTAACATACATTTGCCAAATCCCATAAAGGAGGAACTAAATAATACACGGGGCGGCTATGTCTGTTAAGTAGCCTGATTGTTGCTACTGTCTTTCATAAAGCCTTCTTGCTTTTGTTTTGCTGACTTGTGACTGATTTCTCTCTCTTGAAGAAGCCAAGGAGCCTCTGGAGTACTTGGTAGCTCATACAGGGTCCCTGGGTTTTCAGGATCATTATAATCGCTCTCCCACAGCAGCTCACATCGACGACTTTAATGTGGGCAGTTACAAAGCCTACCTCCTGTCTGTCACCTCCAAACCACGCCAGCTTCAGGGCTCCCCAAGTGAAGTTGAAATGTCCCCAACTATTTTCATTTTAATTCCCCTCTTTTCCCAAGCTTGTTGTCCTTACTTTCATTCAGGTGTTGTTTCTTGCTGCCAATAAGTCACCTGTCAGCTTTCTGTGAGAAGGCTCAGAGAACATAAAATTTACCAATACAATAAGAAAAGTGCTAGTGATGGGGACTCCAGGATCATTAAATATTTCAATAGTGTCTTTCAGCGGTATTGGCAGACTCCCTTACAGAGAGAGGTTGATTGGATTCCAACACACAGAAAAGACAGGTGATGCCATTTAATGGCCAGGAACAATGTGAAGGTAATGAGTATAATGAAATGCCAGCTAGGGAGCTAACCAGTGAAGATCTATGAAGATGTTTAATGAATCATGCATCCTCAGGGCAAGGTAAATGGGCAGTTGACAAGGCATCACTCCAGGATATAATCAAACTAAAATAAGGTTGAATGATTGAATGACTAGGAGCTTTGGAAAGCTATACTGATAAGAGTTTATGTTTCTTGACCCTGTCTCCCAACTGGAGCCATTTTTCTGACTTGGTAGTCATTGATTGAAACAGACTATCTCCCTGAGGAAACTTCCTGAAATACCACTGCAAGAGGACATGGGCCTGATGCTCTTTGTACCTCCTCAAGGTGTCTATGACAATTTCCTCAAATTAATTCATACTAGGGGAAGAGGAAACTCAGACATTTTCATGGTTCTTGAACATGGAGTTTGAATTACCATTAATATCAAGCAACCTAATATGACATCTTGGCATCTGTGTTAGAGTAGGGACATTGTGGAGCCAACCAATAAATGAAGTCCTATCCACAAGTGGTTCAGCAGTAGAACATTGACATACCCATTGGTTATTTCATCCATCCCCAAACGTACAATTTGATTGGACATACATGACAATTGTAACAACCATAATATTGAGTCCTAGGCCTTTTGCATAAGAGCTGTTTAAGTGGTAAGGCTATGAGAACTGCCCACTTCCTCCATTATCTTAATTCAAAAATAATTTTGTAGCATAAGAAGACAGGTAGCTATTAGTACCAACCTAAAGAACTGAAGATATCTGTGGTGAGAAAAGATGAGACGTGGAGTTTCTGGCAAACTCTACTGAGAGAATCATGAGATCCCTTAGGGTTCTGGAACTAGATCATCTAACTTGCAGCAGAGAATCATACATCTTTTTAGAATATCTCTTGGCTAACTACTGCATCACAGTAGAGATGGCATCTGACCTTGGGATATCAAGTGACCATTTGGCCAAAGCTGTCCACCATAAAGTTGAGTTTTTTTGAATTCACAAAGTTAGAAGATTAGGCAAGCCCAGTAGCTTTCCATCATGAGATGAAAATGTATATCCAGAAATGGACATGAGTACTGCTGACAGCATGAATTAAACACTTCAGCTTGTAGCTTTTCTCTTCCCTACAGTTGCATATGTGCTTTTCCCTAATCTGTAGCCTTTGGCCCGCAGATAGAGAAGGCTAACTTTTGTTCACAGATGTGTAATCTCTATATTTAAGAAAAAACTGAAAATGGGCTGGTGTATCACAATGTCACTCAGTGTGAGCCTGGAAATCAGCAATGAGTGAAAATTCTCCTATGAAAAGAATTTCAGGCAGTAATCAGGATATCAGTTTTTCAATGTAAAGAAAGATAACCCAATATAAGAATATACATGGACGTCTGGGCAGTGACAGCTTGCTGCTTAATTAGGGAACGGAGAAAGACTGAAATTTTGGGGACTAGAAATATTCTGGAAGAGATATGTGATAGACCCTTTGGGAATGTTCTCAATGTAACTAGTTAATGCCTACTAGTAAACAGTTACCACGAAAAGAGGTATTAAATAGACATAGTGACTCTAACTGTCCTTATGACAGTCTTCTACTACTAGTGCTGGTATACTGAGTGTATGAACAAGACGTCCATGGTATTGGGGATTATAGTGTTTACAGGTCCTGCCAGTATCATGGGCTCACAGTCAGTATGGCTTACCTAACCCTACTGCTATCAGATATCCAGCTAGCTTGCATCCAAGAACATTATAAACCCATATGGGCATCATCTCCCAAGGAGAGCAACTGGTCACTTGGTGGTAAGTTGACTAAATCCTGGAAGAGGCAGTGATTCAACATCAATGGGTTCAGCACATATTCCAGGGATGAGTTTTTGTTTCTACTTTGTAGGACCTCAGCCATCTCCCGTATTTGAAGATTAACAAAATGTTTGATCTACATACATGGTACTCAATTTGACATTGCATAAAACCAAGGACCATATGAAATCAAAAGAGGCATGGCAATGGATAAATGAATGGAATACATGTTTCTTATAATGAACCATAGCATTGAAAAGCTTCCAGACTTACAGAGTAATGGAACTGTCTTGTGAAGGCATAGGTAAGGAACTCACTTGGAGATAATATCCCATAAAGATGTAAAGCCGTCATCCAGGATGCAGGACATATTGAAAACCGGTGATGTTTAGCTATTCCTGTGTCCCTGGAAGACAGAAGATGCTAAGTAGGAGTGCTTTATTTATTGTAACTCTGAGAGACCCACTCGAAGTAATTGTGCTTCCAACTCTGTAACAATGAAGCTATAGGTCTAAAATTTCTGTTCCCTGCAGATCAATGATTTCACAAACAAGGCTTAAAATTGCTTCCCAGTCAACATGCACTCCAATTTCCATGTACCTGAAGACCAGAAAACGTGTCACCATCCTGCCACAGGTGATAGACTCTGATTATTTTGAGTACGCAGCACTGCTGCTACACAATAGTAGGGTAATCTACATAATTCAAAAGCAAGTACTAAGAACTTTATATTTGTAGAATTAGCATATGACTTGCCACAACATTCAAAGTTTAAAAAAGTAGACTGTTATTTTTAAAAAGGTATTTCTATATATTAATCATTCTTGGTTTTAAATCTGGAAGGTAGATGCTAAAGAGATGATGGATGGCAGAAACTAGGAAAAAGTTCTTAGATACATTTATGCTAAGGTTTCACCAGCTCTTTCCTCAAGACTGAGCATGAACAGCAATCACAACAGATAAACAAAGGTATAAGAAAGCCACAAATAGAGAGGTCTCTGCCCTTTTAGTGTGGAAGGAGCCAGAGTAGATGGGAAGGCACCCAAACAAGGAAATCTGTGGGGCTTCTTCCCTGCGGATTCCTAGTGCCAGCTGTCTGGCAGGATTTGTCCTGATCACTGTTGTAGTGTGGACTCCCTGATTCCAGAATGGCTTCAGTGCTCTCCATTTCCCAAAAGTCATATTCCCTGGACACAGAGGACTACAGGGTCCGTGATTCAAATTAGCCTGACCGAATTATTTGGAAATACATCTTGCTTTTCACTTTCTTGCTAATATTGGTTAAATAATAGGACAAATAAAAAAAAGAAAAGAAAAAAAGTCAAACCAAATCAAATTAGCCCTGTTGAGATCTAGCTAATTATTTGACATATGATAGTAGTTCAGCTCCTTCATTTTACCATTGGATTTTCTAAGATTTCATGGAAATTTTGATATGCATTTTGAAGATGAAAATAAATGGAGGATTTTGTTAGCTCATTTGTTGTTGAATCCTCATGCTAAGGATGATGGGAAGCTCTGAGGGAAAGTTCATGCTGTTTTTATATCCATGTTGCTAAGGTGATTTTGTGGGATGAAAAAACACTGGCAATTCTCCATTAATTTGTTTACAGAAGAATATGAATGAATTTCCTTTGAAATAAATGATCTCCTATAGTCAGGAGCACTTCAGCTTCTGCTTAACTCTTGAAAGGTAACTGCAGGGGGCAAGGTCATTCTCTAGCAAACCATGAGGCAACTAGCAAATTAAGTAAAAATTCCTTCGTTTATTGTTATGTTACAATTACTCTCAGCAGCAACATATGCAATCTGTTAAATAGTCCCAATTAACTAACTATTTAGAGAACAAAGTAAAAAAAAAAAACAGATTATATGTGAAATGAAGTGAAGGAAAGACCGTTCAATCCACAATAAATTTATCTTGCTTTTCAGAGCAAACATCTTAGTTCTCTATAAGTCAAAATAGTTTAGAAAAGGGATTGGCTTATTGCCTTTTGTGTGGGTGTGAATGTGTTATGTATTTTTATTTAATCCAATAATTAGTCATTTGATACAACCATGTTCTTTGGGACTTGGGAGTGGGAAATGGGGCAGAGAGGGTGGTAGCTGTCTTGGTTTCCATGAATAACATTAGAAAAACAGAGCGAGGAGCCAGAACAATACACCACTGTTTTTCTGCTAAATGGGCACCATATGAAAGGGTTTCCAAAAGTATATTGTAAATTGGAATTGAAATATAAGTTTATTTTGTGCAAAAATATTTGATATCCATGAACATAAGGGGTTTTCAGAAGTCATATATAAAGGACACATCATGAAAAACCTGTGAGTAGATTTCAAAAAAATTGTTTTTCACAAAAATAAACATCTTTTTTTGTTTTTTATTTATTTTTTGACAGGCAGAGTGGATAGTGAGAGAGAGCGACAAAGAGAAAGGTCTTCCTTTTCCGTTGGTTCACCCCCCAGTGGCTGCTGCGGCCAGCAAACTGCGCTCATCCGAAGCCAGGAGCCAGGTGCTTCTCCTGGTTTCCCATGCGGGTGCAGGGCCCAAGGACCTGGGCCATCCTCCACTGCACTCCCGGGCCACAGCAGAGAGCTGGACTGGAAGAGGGGCAACCAGGACAGAATCCGGCGCCCTGACCGGGACTAGAACCTGGTGTGCCAGCGCCGCAGGCAGAGGATTAGCCTATTGAGCCGTGATGCCGGCCAAAAATAAACATCTTTTAGTTCCATTTTTTCTACAAAAATGTTGAAGAATTTTTGTATTGCATTGCAAAACTCTTCTCAAATCCTAAGCATGACTGTTTGCTGCTTCATCAGAAGCAAGTCTAATCATGGATCATAGATTTATTTGGGGACAACTGGCAAAAAAAAATCATACTACAGTGCAAAAAATTAATTTTTTACCCTGATATAAGGGAATATTATCATAAAAGGCAATGTAGTGAAGTGGTTGTGATCATAGGCTGTGCTTGCTCAACTGCCTTGGTTTGTTGCTTTCTTTCTTCATTTTTTATTTTTATTCTTTTGAAAGATTTATTGTTTTGATTTGAAAGGCAAAGTTACATACAGAGGAAGAGAGAGAGAGAGAGAGAGAGAGAGAGATCTTTGATCCATTGGTTCACTCTCCAAGTCTATGCCAGGCCAAAGCCAGGAGCCAGGAGCTTCTTCCAGGTCTACGATGTGCGTGCAGGGGCCCAGGCATTTGGGTCATCTGCTGTTGCTTTCCCAAGTGCACCAGCAGGGAGCGAGATAGGAAGTGGAGAGCTAGGACTTGAACTGGTGCCCATATGGGATGCTGGCCCTACAGGCAGTGATTTAACCCACTGTGCCACAGCGTTGGCCCCTGTTTCTTCTTTTTAAAAATTAACTAACATTAACTTCTTCTTAAAAATTAATTAATTCAGTGAGATTTCCCATTTACTTCCTAAATGCCTACAATGGTTGGAACTAGGCCAGGGCAGAAACTCAATCCAAATCTCCCATATGAGTGGTAAGGACCCAATTATGTGAATAATCGCCATTGCTTCCCTGGGTCTGTGTTATCAGGAGACTGCAATCAAGAGCCAGAGCTGGAAATAAAACCCAAACACTTTGATATGGGATGCAGATGTCTTAACCACTGGTCAGCTACTTTCTACTTGGTGCTACAGGGCCAAGTGACCTAACCACTATGTTCCATTTTTTCTGCTAAAGAAAAAATAATAATAAATAAAATAACAAAATAATAAAAGCAGCTACATAATAAATTAACAGGTATAACCTGTTAGTAAATGGCCAGTGGAGTATAAGCATCCTGTCAGCATTTGTCACTACTTTTAATATAGATACAATAGTTTAAATTTCAATGTAGATGGAATAGCTTGAAATTTTTTAAAATTTTTCAACGAGAAAAAATATATATAAATGTGTATATATATATATATATATGGAAAGAGAGAGAGAATTATCACACACTTTAGATTCTAGAACTTTTTTTAAAGATTTATTTATTTGAAAGGCAGAGAGTACAAAGACATAGAGACAGAGAATCTTCCATCTGCTGGTTCACTCCCCAAATGGCTGCAACAACCCAGGTGCATACAGGTGAAAGCAAGCAGCCAGGAGTTTCCTTCAGGCTTCCCATGTGGGTGCAGGGACCCAAGGGACTTGGACCATCCTCTAGTGCTTTCCCAGGTCCATTAGCAGGGAGCTGAATCAAAAGTGGAGAAACTGGGAATCAAAGCAGCACCCCTATGGGATGCTGCCACAGCAGGCAGTGGCTTTACTAATGCCAGAATGCTGGACCGCATCTTTTTATATCAATGAAAAATGCTTTTCACATGGGTTTGACACAATTTTCTACCACGAATTTTTGTTCTACAACTATTTAAATTAACTGAAAGAATTCCATATTTTGACTGTAGATGGATCCCTTATGTAATTTGAATGACTAGAATTTGAACAATATTGCCAATCATAGATCAAAAGCCTAGGATTATCACAATATAGCATGGCAACTGCTCCTGCTCTTCCATCGAATGTATTTGGAGAAAGGGAATATGGATTTATGTAATTTTTTTAACTTTTATTTAATGAATATAAATTTCCAAAGTACAGCTTATGGATTACAATGGCTTCCCCCCCATAACGTCCCTCCCACCCGCAACCCTCCCCTTTCCCACTCCCTCTCCCCTTCCATTCACATCAAGATTCATTTTCGATTCTCTTTATATACAGAAGATCAGATTAGCATACATTAAGTAAAGATTTCAACAGTTTGCTCCCACACAGAAACATAAAATGAAAAATACTGTTTGAGTACTAGTTATAGCATTAAATCTCAATGTACAGCACACTAAGGACAAAGATCCTACATGAGGAGTAAGTGCGCAGTGACTCCTGTTGTTGACTTAACAAATTGACACTCTTGTTTATGGCCTCAGTAATCACCCTAGGCTCTTGTCATGAGCTGCCAAGGCTATGGAAGCCCCCTGAGTTCACTGACTCTGATCATATTTAGACAAGGCCATGGTCAAAGTGGAAGTTCTCTCCTTCCTTCAAAGAAAGGTACCTCTTTCTTTGATGACCCATTCTTTCCACTGGGATCTCACTCACGGAGATCTTTCATTTAGGTTTTTTTTTTTTTCCCCCAGAGTGTCTTGGCTTTCCATGCCTGAAATACTCTCATGGGCATTTCAGCCGGATCCGCATGCCTTAAGGGCTAATTCTGAGGCCAGAGTGCTGTTTAGGACATCTGCCATTCTATGGGTCTGCTGTGTATCTCACTTCCCATGTTGGATCATTCTCTCCCTTTTTGATTCTATCAGCTAGTATTTGCAGACACTATTCTTGTTTATGTGATCCTTTTGGTTCTTAGTTCTATCATTATGATCAATTGTGAACAGAAATTGATCACTGGGACTAGTGAGATGGCATTGGTACATGCCACCTTGATGGGATTGAATTGGAATCCCCTGGTATGTTTCTAACTCTACCGTTTGAGGTAAGTCAGCTTGGGCATGTCCCAAATTACACATCTCTTCCCTCTCTTATTCCCACTCTTATATTTAACAGTGATCACTTTTCAGTTAAGTTTCAGCACTTAAGAAGAATTGTGTATTGATTACAGTATTCAACCAAAAGTATTAAGTAGAACAAACAAAAAATACTAAGAGGGATAACATATTAAGTTGCTCATCCATAGTCAGGGTGAGGGCTGATCAAGTCACCATTTCTCATAGTGTTCATTTCACTTTAACAGGTTTCCTTTTTGGTGCTCAGTTAGTTGTCACCTATCAAGGAGCACAAGTGGTATTTGTGCATTTGGGATTAGCTTATTTCACTCAGCATAATGTTTTCCAAATTCCTAACAGGGATCACTTTTCAGTTAAAATTTAAACACCTAAGAATAATTGTGTGTTAATTACAGAGTTCAACCAATGTTACTAGAACAAACTAAAATGGATAAAGTATTACATTGTACATCAACCGTCAGGACAAGAGCTGATCAAGTCACTGTTTCTCATAGTGTCCATTTCACTTCAACAAGTTTCCCCTTTGGTGCTCAGTTAGTTGTCACCAATCAGGGAGAACATATGATATTTGTCCCTTTGGGACTGGCTTAATTCACTCAGCATGATGTTTTCCAAATTCCTCCATCTTGTTGCAAATGACCAGGTTTCGTTTTTTTGACTGCTGTATAGTATTCTATAGAGTACATGTCCCATAATTTCTTTATCCAGTATACTGTTGATGGGCATTTGGGTTGGTTCCAGGTCTTAGCTATTGTGAATTGAGCTGCAATAGACATTAAGGTGCAGACAGCTTGTTTGTTTGCCAATTTAATTTCCTTTGGGTAAATTCCAAGGAGTGGGATGGCTGGGTTGAATGGTAGAGTAATATTCAGGTTTCTGAGGAATCTCCAGACTGACTTCCATAACGGCTTAACCAGTTTGCCTTCCCACCAACAGCGGGTTAGTGTCCCTTTTCCCCCACATCCTCGCCAGCATCTGTTGTTGGATTATTTCTGAATGTGAGACATTCTAACTGGGATGAGTGGAACCTCATTGTGGTTTTTATTTGCATTTCCCTGATGGCTAGTGATCATGAACATTTTTTCATGTGCCTGTTGGCCATTTGGATTTCCACTTTGGAAAATGTCTATTGAGGTCCTTGGCCCATCTCTTAAGTGGGTTGTTTGTTTTGATCTTGTGGAGTTTCTTGATTTCTTTGTAGATTCTGGTTATCAACCCTTTATCAGTTACATAGTTTGCAAATATATTTTCCCATTCTGTTGGTTGCCTCTTCACTTTCCTGACTGTTTCTTTTGCAGTACAGAAACTTCTCAATTTGATGCAATCCCAAATGTTAATTTTGGCTTTGCCTGCCTGTGCTTCTGGGGTGTTTTCCAAGAAGTCATTGCCGGTACCTATATCTTGCAGGGTTTTTCCAATGCTCTCTAATAATTTGATGGCGTCAGGTCGTAGATTTTAGTCTTTAATCCATGTTGAGTAATTTTTGTGTAAGGTGTAAGGTAGGGGACTTGCTTCATGATTCTGCACATGGAAATCCAATTTTCCCAGCACCATTGATTGAATAGACTGTCCTTACTCCAGGGATTGGTTTTGGATCCTTGATCAAATATGAGTTGGCTGTAGATGTTTGGATTGATTTCTGATGTTTCTATTCTGTTCCATTGGTCTACCTATCTGTTTCTGTACCAGTACCATGCTGTTTTGATTACAACTGCCCTGTAGTATGTCCTGAAATCTGGTATTGTGATGCCTCCAGCTTTGTTTTTGTTGTACAAGATTGCTTTAGCTATTCGAGGTCTCTTGTGCCTCCATATAAATTTCAGCACCAATTTTTCCAGATCTGAGAAGAAGGTCTTCGGTATCTTGATTGGTATTGCATTGAATCTATAAATTGCTTTTGGGAGAATGGACATTTTGATGATATTGATTCTTCCAATCCATGAGCATGGAAGATTTTTTCCATTTTTTGGTATCCTCTTCTATTTCTTTCTTTAAGATTCTGTAATTCTCATCGTAGAGATCTTTAACGTTCTTGGTTAAGTTTATTCCAAGGTATTTGATTGTTTTTGTAGCTATTGCGAATGGGATTGATCTTAGAAGTTCTTCCTCAGCCATGGCATTGCCTGTGTATACCAAGGCTGTTGATTTTTGTGCATTGATTTTATACCCTGCTACTTTACCAAACTCTTCTATGAGTTCCAATAGTCTCTTAGTAGAGTTCTTTGGGTCCCCTAAATAAAGAATCCTATCATCTGCAAAGAGGGATAGTTTGAGTTCTTCCTTCCCAATTTGTATCCCTTTAATTTCTTTTTCTTGCCTAATAGCTCTGGCTAGAACTTCCAGAACTATATTGAATAGCAGTGGTGAGAGTGGGCATCCCTGTCTGTTACCAGATCTCAGTGGAAATGCTTCCAACTTTTCCCCATTCAATAGGATGTTGGCTGTGGGTTTTTCATAGATTGCTTTGATGGTATTGAGGAATGTTCCTTCCATACCCAGTTTGCTTAGAGTTTTCATCATGAAAGGGTGTTGTATTTTATCAAATGCTTTCTCTGCATCTATTGAGATAATCATATGGTTTTTCTTCTGCAGTCTGTTAATGTGGTGTATCACATTGATTGTTTTGCGTACATTAAACCATCCCTGCATACCAGGGATAAATCCCACTTGGTCTGGGTGGATGATCTTTCTGATGTGTTGTTGCATTCTATTGGCAAGAATTTTATTGAGGATTTTTCCATCTATGTTCATCAGGGATATTGGTCTATGGTTCTCTTTCAATGCTGCATTTTTTTCCAGCTTAGGAATTAAGGTGATGTTGGCTTCATAGAAAGAATTTGGGAGGACTCCCTCTTTTTCGATTGTTCTGAATAGTTTGTGAAGAATTGGAGTCAATTCTTCTTTAAATGTCTGGTAGAATTCAGCAGTGAATCCATCTGGTCCTGGGCTTTTCTTTGTTGGGAGGGCCTTTATTACTGTTTCAATTTCTGTCTCAGTTATGGGTCTGTTTAGGTTTTCGATGTCTTCCTGGTTCAATTTAGGTAGCTTGCATGTGTCCAGGAATCTATCCATTTCTGATAGGTTTCCCTGTTTGCTGGCATGCAAGTCCTTGTAGTAATTTCTGATGATTCTTTTTATTTCTGTGGTGTCTGTTGTTACGTTTCCTTTTTCATCTCTGATTTTATTAATTTGGGTCTTTTCTTTTTTTAGTTAGTTGGGCCAATGGGGTGTCAATTTTATTTTTTCAAAAAACCAGCTCCTCGTTTGGCTGATTTTTTGTAATGTTTTTCTTGATTCAATCCTGTTGATTTCTTCTCTGATTTTAATTATTTCTCTTCTCCTACTAGATTTGGGTCTGTTTTGCTGTAGTTTTTCTAGATCCTTGAGATGTGTTGAAAGCTCATTTATTTGGTGCCTTTCCAATTTCTTGATGTAGGCACCTATTGATATAAACTTTCCTCTTAACACTGCTTTTGCTGCATCCCATAAGTTTTGGTATGTTGTGCTGTTATCCTCATTTACTTCCAGAAAATTTTTGATTTCTCGTTTAATTTCTTCTATGACCCATTGTTCATTCAGGAGCATGTTGTTCAATCTCCATGTGTTTGCGTATGCTCTAGGGATTCCTGAGTTGCTAATTTCCAACTTCATTCCTTTGTGGTCTGAGAAGCTACATGGTATGATTCTAATTCTTTTGAATTTGCTGAGACTTGCTTTATGGCCTAGTATGTGGTCAATCCTAGAGAAGGTTCAAAGTACTGCTGAGAAGAATGTACGTGCTTTGTGTGTAGGATGAAAAGTTCTTTAAATATCTGTTAGATCCATTTGGGTTATAGTGTCGTTTAAATCTACTGTATCCTTGTTGATCTTCTGTCCTGTTGATCTGTCTATTTTTGAGAGTGGAATATTGAAGTCCCCCAGTACTATTGTATTGGGGTCTAAGTCTCCCTTTAAGTCCCTTAGCAAATCTTTTAAATAAACTGGTGCCCTGAGTTAGGCACATATACATTGATAATTGTTATATCTTCCTGTTGAATTGATCCCTTAATCATTATATAGTGTCCCTCTTTGTCTCTCTTAACAGTTTTTGTGGTAAAGTTTATGATGGCTATGCCCGCTCTTTTTTCATTTCTGTTGGCATGATATATCTTTCTCCAGCCTTTCACTTTCAGTCTGTATGGATCTTTGTTGCAAAGATGTGTTTCTTGTAAGCAGCAAATAGATGGGTTTTGCTCCTTAAGCCAGTCAGCCAATCTGTGTCTTTTAACTGGACAGTTCAGCCATTAATGTTCAATGTGACTAATGATAAGTGGTAACTTTGCCCTGCCATTTGCCAAAGATATGTTCTAATATATGCTTTGAATTCCCTGTGATCTTTTGCTGTGAGGTTTCCTTCCTTTACCTTCTTTCATATTGATGACTGTGTTTCTGTGTTTCTGTGTGCAACACATCTTTAAGCATCTTTTGCAGGGCTGGACGAGTGGCAACAAATTCTTTCAATTTCTATTTGCTATGAAAGGTCTTTATTTCACCTTCATTCACAAATGAGAGCTTTGCAGGATATAATATTCTGGGCTGGCAGTTGTTCTCTCTTAGTACCTGGGCTATATCTTGCCATTCCCTCCTAGCTTGTAGGGTTTCTGATGAGAAGTCAGCTGTGAGTCTGATTGGAGATCCTCTGAGAGTAATCTGACGTTTCTCTCTTGCACATTTTAGGATCTTTTCTTTATGTTTCACTGTGGAGAGTTTAATTACAACGTGTCGTGGTGAGGATCTCTTTTGGTCATGTTTATTAGGGGTTCTATGAGCTTCCTGTACTAGGATGTCTCTGTCCTTCTCCAAACCTGGGAAATTTTCTGCTAATATCTCACTAAAAAGGCCTTCTAATCCTTTCTCTCTCTCCATGCCTTCAGGAACTCCTAGAACCCAAATGTTGGGTTTTTTAATAGTATCCTGAAGATTCCCGACAATATGTTTTAGATTTCTAATTTCCTCTTCTTTTCTTTGGTCTGACTGTATCCTTTCCTGTTCTCTGTCTTCTAAGTCCGATATTCTCTCTTCTGCTTCACCCATTCTGTTTGTAAGGCTCTCTAATGTGTTTTTCATTTGATCTATTGAATTGTTCACTTCATTATGATTTCTCGTCACTATCACAGTTTCCTGTTCTACTAGTTGTTTCGTTTCATTTTGATTCTTCCTTAATATTTCATTTTCACGAGAGAGATTTTCTATCTTGTCCATTAAGGATTTCTGTAGTTCAAGAATTTGTTTTTGAGAACTTCTTAATGTTCTTATCAATTTTTTGAGATCTGCTTCTTGCATTTCTTCTATCTCATCATCTTCATAATCTTGAATTGGGGTGTCTTTTTCATTTGGGGGCATCATAGTGACTTCCTTGTTTTTATTACTTCGGTTTTTGCGTTTGTTATTTGGCATATTGGAGATATTTGGTTTCTTCACTGTGATGCTTTTTCTTGTTATACTATGACTCTAGATTAAGTGGACTGTCTGTTTTTGATGGAGCCTTAGAGGCTTAAGATGGGTGTGGCCTGAGATCTCTGTTTGGTGTGCCAAAGGTGACACTCCCAGGTTAGGTGTGGTAGATCTCTCTCTTTCTTTCTTTTTTTTTTTTTTGATTCAAAAGGGACGTAATTCCACACAGCTGAACAAAGTTGGAGGTAGTTATCAGGCAAATGATATACCCACAGGAGCCAGAGATCGGAAGCTCTTTCCCAAGGACCACACAGGGAATCTGTTCTGCCCTCAGAGTGGGCTCAAATTCTCTTTCAGTCTCCCACTGGGTTGCCAAAGTTATGGAATTGTAGTGTCTCTGGAGAGTACTCACGTGAATTCTGTGAGTTCTCTCCCCCACTGTCTCTTTTTTCACAGTCTCAGTTCAGTAGCACCACAAATTTACTAGATCCTAATCTCCTGTTAATTCGCCCCGCCCAGAATCAGGTTTTTCTGCTAGGCTTAGGGCCAGTGCAGACCTGAGGTCGCTCTGCTTATGATGTATGTCCAAGATGGCGCCTGCTCTTTGTCTTGCTCGCCTTTGAGAGGTGAGCGGAGAGAGAAATCCGTGTCCGTATAGGTCACTTGTTTTTTTCTCTCTCTCTCTTCTACTTAGCCTGGTGAACTTTTCCCCACGGGGTTGTTCCCTCTAGTCTCTTCTTTCTGCTTGCCTGCTGGTGTCTTGGGCTATTGCGGTTCGGCTCACCTCATGTTCCAGCTCTGGTGTGTTGAGTCTGCCGCTGGTGTCCCAAACTGTGGGCTCCCACGCTCTCCGCGCAGGTCCACTGTGCATCACTCATTCCGGAAGAGTTTCTTCTGCTGTTTCTTCCCCCATTCTTCCTTGAACCTGCAGTATCTCCACTTTTATTAAACTGTCTCTCCCCGGACTATCAGTGTGCTCTCTTCCTATTCCGCCATCTTGCCTGCAACTCCTGGATTTATGTAATCTCAGAGTTAAAAGGAATCCCAAAAGGTGAACTCCCAATACATGTGTCCTCACTTAGTCATATATTTATTTTACTGATTGCTCCTTAAAGGTAGGGAGTGTATCTTATTTTAATTCTGTATATTGTTTTTTTTTAATTAATTAATTAATTTATTTATTATTTTTGACAGGCAGAGTGGACAGTGAGAGAGAGAGAGAGACAGAGAGAAAGGTCTTCCTTCGCCATTGGTTCACCCTCCAATGACCGCTGCGGCTGGTGCTCTGCGGCCGGCGCACTGTGCTGATCCAATGGCAGGAGCCAGGTACTTATCCTGGTCTCCCATGGGGTGCAGGGCCCAAGCACTTGGGCCATCCTCCACTGCACTCCCTGGCCACAGCAGAGAGCTGGCCTGGAAGAGGGGCAACCGGGACAGAATCCGGCGCCCTGACCGGGACTAGAACCCGGTGTGCCGGCGCCGCAAGGCGGAGGATTAGCCTAGTGAGCCGCGGTGCCAGCCATTCTGTATATTGTTATTGGTACAATTCCAACACTAAGGCAATGATTATGTGGAATGGAATATATTCACTTCTTCATTGAACATATATTGAGTATCTGATAAATGCCAACACTTGGGTAAGCTGTGGCATTATAAAGACATAAATAGAACAGAATTCCTGCTTTTCAAGAGCTTGCTATAGAAGCATGTTGTACAAACTGTTATATAATAAGTACTAGTTGGGATTAATTGGCCGAGTGTGGCCAATTGAACTGCAGTGATGTCTTTAAATTTCTGAAGAAGGAATGAAGCTCTCAGTTTCACTCTTGCTCTGCAACAGTCTATCCTCATACCCAGTGATGGCCATTTCTATAGGACAACAGTGGCTAATGTCATGGGTTAGCATTGGGCCATAAGTAGACTGTCAGCCTTTTGACACTTTTCTGGCTGTTTGTTTGGTTTTTCTGAGTTTTGAAATGCTCTCTGCACAGTGATAACAAGAGTCAAGGTAGGGGCTGTTCCAAGAAGATGAGGCTATCCCATGAAGTAGTCACATTCATTGAAACTTTGATCCATTGAGAATTGTAGACCCTGGGCCTCAGAGAGAATTCCCGCATCCTACTCAAATGGTCCTTCAGGAAATGCCTTAGTATCAGAGGCTCCCTTCTGGGACAGTAGTCCTTTGTGTTGTCAAAAGAGCGTTATGTCAAATCTTAGCTACTTCTTTGTAGGTACCTATCACCAATGTTGACTCTGCCATTTGGGATGTACATATATATATATATATATATATGTATATAAAGTTAAGCACTCAACATAAAAGATATTTTAACGAGAATATTTCCTAAAGTGTGTGAGTGTATGTACACATGCACACACACACACACACATACACACACACATATATATATATACTTTTACAAGAGAGCATCTCCTAAAGTATAGTGTGTATATATATATATATATGTACAATGTACATATAGATAACATACTTTATATATATAAATATATCAGGTATTCTTTTGGTTAATTATTTCCAGTTTCTTCCAACTTTCCCCTTATAATTTTGACAGGCTTCATCATTCACTCCTCTTACTTTGGGGTAATTTATCAATGAACCTCTTAAAAATTGGAGGTTGGGACTGGACATTCTTTTGGGCCCCACACAGTTTTGCAATAGCATAACAGGAGGTTTTCAGATTAGAAAATAGTTTGTAGAACAGCACATGGAATTGCTTTGCAAATTGTAAAGCCCTTTTACAAATGTAAGGTACAACTATTGCCTTGCAGATTTTCTCTGTTCTTTATTTTTTGGTTGGATCACATACATCAAAGGGGTTAAATGACTTTGTTCAAAGCTGGTGGCTCAGCAGTATTTATAATAAGGAAAGGCAACCTTTGTTGTTTCTTAATTAAGACTCTTGTAGCATAAGGAGTGTTGGGAAATTAATTTGGCAGCCTCAATTAACGTGCAACATTTTAACAATGATCTTGGATTTATTTTGGAAACACTAAATAAGTATTGATTCATCTCCAGCCTCCTATGAGCAATCACATTCAAAGTAAACAATGTAAATTATTAAGAACTTGCTTTTGCATGGTAACTAACTTCATGCTGAAAGGGCAAGTGTCAAAATGCATCAGAATACATAATCTGAATTGATTTTTTGATAACTTTAAGAATAGCTCACAAAAAAACTATCACTGCACATTTTTTTCTTTGAATATTACTTTTCAGAGAATCATCACCTTTTAGTGCTAGACAGAAATTGAAAGATCATCTAACCCAATCTAAACGGATATATGTAGAAATAAGAAAGATTTTAAAACTGAGAAAGCTGGAAATGTAGCAGTCTAACTGATTTTTGTATCAACTAGAAAGTTTTATAGCTAGACAATTAAATCTCTTAAGTCTTAGATGTCACACATTAAAATAGAAACTCAGTGTGGTTAAGGACCAACCCTAGTTGACAGTAACTAGGGAGACGAGGAGAAGGGGACATAATAACAGAAACATGATTTTTTTTTACACAACAGCCTGGTATTTGCAGCAAAATACGAGTTCTATTCACCAACATAAACATGTTGAAGAAGTTTGTTGATGTTGCACATGGTGCCAAGGGTAAAGTTTGAATTTCTTTTTGTTGATATTTTGATGTCATGTATATTTTTAAATGGAATATATATTACTATTTCTTATTTGAAAATTATGCTCATTTATAATTTAGGGAAATTCTTTTTTTTTTCTGCTTCTGGTTCTCTGTTAGCAAGAAAATGAGATGGTTACGGAGGGCTTCCTGTTAAAATTCTAAGGAGGTCACAGTTTACCTCAGAATACTTTTTGCTTTGTATCTCACCCTCTGTTCTACCCTCTCTCGTGGTGAGTGCTGGACTGAGATACCCAGTTGCCAATGCCTAAAATTCAATCAGAGCCTTTGCTGCAACTTTTCCCAGCCAGACATGTCCTCCCCACCCAGTTTTTCATTTCCACTTACATGCCAGAGAGGTGGGGGAGGGGCAGCAGGTTGCAAACAGGACTGGTGGCCAGAGTTCCTACGTTTGTGGAATTTGGGCTGATTTTTGTTTCTTTTTGTCTATTTATTCTACTTTTCTGTATGGTGATGTTATTTTATTTCAAAGCCAGGAAAATTCCATAAACTATGTTTGTAATTAGCAGTGCTCTCTATTTCTTATAAATGTCTTTGAAAATAACTTGATTTTTATAATCTGCAATGTGGGAAGGATGCACACATTTTAGAATAGGTTGAGAGCAGTGAATTGCCTGTACTTACATAGAGAGAAATAGACTCCAAAATAAATTTCATTAAATAAAGACCTTTTCTTGAAATGTTCATTTTTTTAGTCTTTTGCATTCAGTCTTCAGAAGCTGAAGCAATTCAGTAAGAAATGAAAAGAAAAAGCCTGGATCCATTTAGTGTTTAAAAATAAAATGCGTTATATGATAGATTTCTATTTTCATTCTCAAAAACCACTTACTCATTTTTCTCTACTTTAATAACAACCAATGCTAAAATGCTGTATCAGTCCTTTGGAATAGCAAGCTTTGTGGAATACAAACTTCTGTTCAAGGGTATAGTATAAACAAGAATAAAGCCGATATTGACAAGTGCTCACCGTAGTTAAAGGCAGAGGAATGACTATGACTTTTGCAGGATATTAAATCAGTTGTCTTATAGAATATTCCCTTTTGATTTGTAAGCTAATCTGCATTTCTCCGATAGGTAAACTGTGCTTTTTCACATGTGTCAAGTTGATAGTAAAGTTAGCTTTTTGTTACAAAGAATTATGTGCCCTGATTTCTGAGTAATTTCATTTAATAGTCTGCTTTTTCATTAAAGTTTTTCTCTTATTTTGTAATAATTTTGTGTGTAGGAAGTTGTATCTTAAAGTGTTTATTCCCTTAAACAATTTCATTTAATCTTCTTAGTCCTTAGATTTCAATTGTTGTACACATTTTAAATGATTTCCTTTTACTTCTACCTATTACCTTTGCCGGAGTCCATGAACATATTCTGTTTTCTCTCCATTTCATTTCTCATATTTTTGTGTGCTACTCTGACCTTGACAGAACAAAGAATATTTACATACTAATGCTTTTCTCTCCCTCCCACCTTTGTTACAGTTGTAGATTTACAATTAAGTATTTTAATCCCAGTACCAGTTTTTTTTTTTTTTTTTTTTTACTTAAGAATCTCTTTGTAAAATGAAGCTCATCTGTGAGTGATTCCCCCAGGAGAGACTAAGGGATAATCTTCACATGTAAAGAACAGATTGCCTGGACATAAGTTTTTTCCTCACCCTTTCTCTTTCCGAGTTTGTGCCGTGGGTTGTTGCACTGTTTTCTTGCTTTGACTGTTGATGACAAGAACTCTGATGTCAACTGGAATTTTCTTTCCTTTGTAAATGACTTTTTGATTCTGCCTGGAAACCCAGAGGGATTCTTTCTTTACTTTTAAAGTTCAATAATTTTACTAGGTTATATCTCAAAGTCAACCGTTCTGGATTGATTTCATTTTTCTGAGATCAAAGATAGATCCATTCAAAATATAGATCCAAGTCTTTCTCTTTCTGAGAATTCTTCTTGAACTATAATCATAAATATTAGTTCTTCCCTACTGGGAACCAGGTGCTGGACATCCTGTCTTCTTTGCATTTTGTCCTATTTGTTACCTCTTCAAGAATAAATCCTGTAAAATACTAAATACACACTTTATATCCTGAGTGTGCCGTGCCATGTTTTTCACTCATTAATGGAAGTATGTTGAAATACTAACTATTTGATGTGGAACAGATGCTATATGAAGCAGTTTACTAAAAATAGATATTGTATCTTCTGTAAGGTCACCAGGTTAGAATTCTCATTTTGTTACTTAGTGTTATTCAACATTATATTTCTGGATATACATAAAACAAATAGATTTATGAATATTTTATTTTTTCATATCAATAAAATTACTTGTTTCTGATCTGCTTTTAATCGGTATAAATGTAATCAATTATGTTTCACTTCTCTATTTAACAAATAAATATTATAATATAAAACTCAGTCTGAGCTGTTACTGTATTATTAAGAGTCCCATTAAATCTTTGTTATTTAACAGAATTTAAAATTACTATACTCAAATTTGTGATAAATCTACAGTTGGTAAACAGGACCATATGACAAGCGTTTAAAAAATAAATTATTAATTTCATTCTTTCCTTCTTTAAAAAAGAGATTTACTTAAAAAAAGTTTCAGAGAGAGACAGAGAGACACGATGATAGACAGATCTTCCATCAGCTGGTTCACTCTCCAAATGGCCACAATGGCCAAGGATGTGCCAGGTCAAAGCCAGGAGCCTGGAGCATCATCAGGGTCTCCCACATGGATGCAGGGGTCCCAAGAACTTGGGCCATCTTCTGCTGCTTTCCAAGGCTCATTAGCAGGGAGTTGGATTGGAAGTGGAGCAGCCGGGTTTTGAACCAGCATCCAAAAGGGATGCCAGTGTTGCAGGTGGCAGTTTAATCCATCATGCCAGATGCCAGCCATTTCTTTCTTATACTCCATCCTATTTTTAATGCTTAGTGCTATATATGACTTCCAGAAACTATAAATATATGTAGGCTAGTTAGATTTTTTAGATATTGATTTATTTCATGGAGTCTTATATGTTTATTTCAATTATTTTTGAAAAAATGATTGGCATGGAATTATTGAGTCACTGGGGCTGGCGCTGTGGCATAGCTGGTAAAACCACTGCCTGCAGTGCCAGCACCCCATATGGGCAATGTTTCGAGTCCTGGCTGCTCCACTTCTGATCCAGCTCTCTGCTATGGTCTGGGAAAGCAGTAGAAGATGGCCCAAGTCCTTGGGCACTTGTACCCGCATGGGAGACTCAGAAGAAGCTCCTGGATTTAGATCGGTGCAGCCCCAGCCGTTGCGGCCATCTGGGGAGTGAACCAGTGGATGGGAGATCTCTCTCTCTCTCTCTCTCTGCCTCTCAAATTCTGCCTTTTAAATAAATAAATCTTGAAAAAAAGAATTATTCAGTCATATAGTCTCCTTTTCATGTGACTATGTTCAAGTAATTGTTTTCAGACACCCACTAGAAACTAATTTTACTACATAATTTTGTAGTGTGCTTTTATGAACAGAAAATGTGTATTCTCTGGAATGTAATCTTTAACCTTTTGTTCTATGAATAATCATAAGCTCCCAACTCCACCCCAGTCTAGGAGGAAAAGGTCCAGAAATATGATAAATTTTGACACAGCTTCTTCTCCATGTCAGGAATGTGAGTAGAGATTTCTCCTCATTTATATTGCATATGTTCTCAGGACTTTTCAAAGTGGAGATGCTCTGTTTTACCTTAGGGTAGGGAGCTTGGGGCACAGGGGGAAAAACTGTAGCTGTGACCTGAGTTTGAATTTTGATTTTATCACTTAATAGTCTTATGGTATTGGAAAATTTACTTAATTATTATAAATCCTTGTCTTTTCATACCCATGAATGTAAGATCATTGACCTTACTTGATGATTTACCTTAACCGATCATACATGAAAAGTGAACAACACACAGGTTAAACAGATATCACCTCACTGATTTTTTCTGTTTTCTGTGCTTCATTTGAGACAAATTCAAAGGGGCTGCCTCAATAAACATGGGTCACTGTGTTGCAACTCCCACTGCTGTATAGGCCTGAAATAAACAGCAGCCTTAGGGATAGTCCCCAATTCAGAGAGTTCATTGTATTAATATTTTTTGTTGTTTGTTTATTCTTCCAAGCCATTGCAAACCCTGTAGAGAACATATGACATCAAGCAGTGGCACTTATGTTATTCATGTATTATTTTCTTTTTACTATGTCAAATTAGGAAAAGTCAACAAATCAGTGAAAACCTTATGGTTAGAAAGTCAGCTGATCTAGCTCTTGTCCTGACAGTTGATGTACAATGTAATACTTTATCCATTTTAGTATTTTTTTGTTCTAGTACCGTTGGTTGAACTCTGTAAGTAACACACAATTATTCTTAGGTGTTTAAATTTTAACTGAAAAGTGATCCCTGTTAGGAATTTGGAAAACATTATTCTGAGTGAAATAAGCCAATCCCAAAGGCATAAATACCACTTGTTCTCCTTGATGGGTGACAACTAACTGAGCACCAAAAAGGAAACCTGTTAAAGTGAAATGAACACTATGAGAAACGGTGAATTGATCAGCCCTCACCCTGACTGTTGATGAGCAACTTGATATATTATCCCTCTTAGTATTTTTTGTTTGTTTGTTCTACTTAATACTTTTTGTTGAATACTGTGAATACACAATTCTTCTTAAGTGCTGAAACTTAACTGAAAAGTGATCACTGTTAAATATAAGAGTGGGAATAAGAGAGGGAAGAGATGTGCAAGTCGGGACATGCTCAAGCTGACTTACCTCAAATGGTAGAGTTAGAAACATACCAGGGGATTCCAATTCAATCCTATCAAGGTGGCATGTACCAATGCCATCTCACTAGTCCCAGTGATCAATTTCTGTTCACAATTGATCATAACGATAGGACTAAGAACTAAAGGGATCACATAAACAAGAATAGTGTCTGCAAATACTAGCTGATAGAATAAAAAAGGGAGAGAACGATCCAACATGGGAAGTGAGATACACAGGAGACCCTTAGAATGGCAGATGTCCTAAACAGCACTCTGGCCTCAGAATCAGCCCTTAAGGCATGCGGATCCGGCTGAAAAGCCCATGAGAGTATTTCAGGCATGGAAAGCCAAGACACTCTGGAAAAAAAAACAAAAAAAAAACAAAAAAAAAAACACCTAAATGAAAGATCTCTGCGAGTGAGATCCCAGTGATCCCAGTGGAAAGAACGGGTCATCAAAGAAGGAGGTACCTTTCTCTGAAGGGAGGAAAGAACTTCCACTTTGACCATGGCCTTGTCTAAAAATTATCAGAGTCAGTGAACTCAAGGGGCTTCCATAGCCTTGGCAGCTCATGACAAGAGCCTAGGGTGATTACTGAAGCCATAAACAAGAGTGTCAATTTGTTAAGTCAACAACAGGAATCACTGTGCACTTACTCCTCATGTAGGATCTTTGTCCTTAGTGTGCTGTACATTGAGATTTAATGCTATAACTAGTACTCAAACAGTATTTTTCACTTTATGTTTCTGCGTGGGAGCAAACTGTTGAAATCTTTACTTAATGTATGCTAAACTGATCTTCTGTATATAAAGAGAACTGAAAATGAATCTTGATGTGAATGGAAGGGGAGAGAGAGTAGGAAAGGAGAGGGTTGCAGGTGGGAGGGACGTTATGGGGGGGAAGCCATTGTAATCCATAAGCTGTACTTTGGAAATTTATATTCATTAAATAAAAGTTTAAAAAAAATCCATTGAAGTAAACACATTTCTAGGGCTGACTCTCCCTAACCTCCAACACATGCACTTCTTTAACCAAAACAAAATGCTCTTGTTTATCCAAGACAGCACATTTTTCTAAGACTGGCATCACATCGCCCCAGCTTTATTTTGGTAACTAACATATCTGAAAGCAAACTCATCTCTAAAATTTTCTATAGAATCAGCAGTTTGCTTTGCTTAAATGCATGTCTGCGTACTATTTCTCTCCCCTACTTAAGAAAACAAATAGATTTAGACCTGGGTTGTGTTTAAAGTTTATGTAGTGGTCTCAAACCCTCACACCTTCAAATCTGTTTTGATGAACCCAGCAAAAACTATAAAGCAGATTATTTGCAAGTATTTAAGAAACACTGTGGTGGTAATCACAAGAAGTAGACATATTTTACAAGTCCACAAATAGTTATTGAACATCTACTATAAGTCGGTTTATGGAATTGCTCATTTATAGACTGGAAACTCATGATCTGTTCCTTCAAAGTTGTAGAATTTAGTGGTAGAAACAGATTACACACATAATTGTAGCAAAATACAAGGAGTATTGTTAGTTGGGTTGGTGCAGTATACCAAGATAATAAAGAGAAGGGATTTGCAATCATTATAATAGCTGTTTTAGGGGTGGAGCATCACTGTGTAAATAACATTTGAGCTGCACCTTGGAAAACTTGTAAATAGTGAAATGATAGAGACAGTACAAGGTGATGAAACAGCATCTACAAAGATTAAGAGCCTGGGCCGGTGCCGTGGCTCACTTGGATAATCTTCCACCTGCGGTGCTGGAATCCCATATAGGCGCTGGGTTCTAGTCCCGGTTGCTCCTCTTCCAGTCCAGCTCTCTGCTGTGGCCTGAAAAGGCAGTGGAGGATGGCCCAAGTCCTTGGGCCCTGCACCCGCATGGGAGACCAGGAGGAAGCACCTGGCTTCAGGCTTTGGATTGGCGCAGTGCGCCAGCCTCAGTGGCTCAGTGGCTATTTGGAGAGTGAACTACGGGAAGATTTTTCTCTCTGTCTCTCTCTCTAACTGTCTAACTCTGCCTGTCAAATAAACAAACAAACAAACAAAAAACAACTAAGAGCCATGATCAAGCATGAGATTAGTGAATGGAAGGAAGTTTGCCATGTGGGTAGATGAGAGTAGTGACAGGAGTTAATAGGTGGATATGAAGGGTCAATTTGCAGGAACTTTTTGTGAATATAGAATTATAAAGAGCAAGAATGAAAGCCAGATGTCATAATAGGCACAGAGCAAGTCCCAGAGAATTTAAAGAGCTGGAGCTTAGTCCCTGGCAGAGAGAATGATGTGCAAAGGAGAGAAGTTGGAAAGGTAATGGGGCTATTGTACACAGCAATAATATCTGAAAAGGATATGAATAATAGGCAAAATAAGGTGTTTCTGTGACATCTGTTGAATGTGAAGAGGTGTTATTGAGAAAGCGATAAGTTTTAACTGCCTTGTAGGTGTGTTCAATCTAGTATCCCAAGAATAGTTGCTAAAAAGGGATTATATGTATAAGGAATTATTAGGGGAATTATCTATGAAAAACAAGAGGAGAAGTCAATAATAGGCAGAGATCCTTCAGATATCAAGGTAGGTGATACCTGCAAGAGGAAAGAGGGAAGAGAAAAGGATTAGATGGGAAGAGCCTTAGACTGTATCACAGTCCTAAGAATATTTTACCCAGGCTGAAGGGATTCTTCAAGTCTATCATTCATTGGGGAAATCCTGTGTCCCACAGATAGGCTTGCACTAGAATCCCCACTACACAAAATCTCTGGCAGAAGGAAAATCAAAGGAAAATAGATTTGGTGCCAAGTTATTGGTTGACCCATAAGAGGAGTAAATCAGGACTGAGTTATCAAACACAGCAGGATATTTGAGCAACACTTTTCATAGCTGCCACACTAAGTGAAATTGAACTTTGGGGTAGATTATATCTCTCATAGAAGGGAACAAGCATGACAACAAAACGATGTGAGAAGGACTCATGAAGTTTCATGTGTAAATGTTGGCAAAAAAAAAAGAAAAAGAAAAATCAGTTCAAAAGATCACCAAATGATCGGTGGAATTAGGGCTAAGCCCTAAGAGTTGAGAGATATGAGGAAGAGATTATAGTCAACTGCATTAAGCATGACAGAGGAGATAAATACTAGAAAGATGTGAAATAGATTATTGAATTTCAGACTTGGCAGGACATTCACAACCTTGGAAAGAACAGGCTCAGAGGAGGATGTGATTACAGCAGGTTATTAAACTCTGAAAGAAATCTGTTGTGAAAGAAGAGAGATAGTAGCAATACCTTAAGAGGGGTCACACATAGAAGTTTATCTTCAGGATGGGAGGAGACTCAAGTATATTTATTGAAGAAGAGAAAGCAATCAATGAAGAAGGGGAGATTGATAACGGAACATGATCTGAAAGAGATGAAAACTAGGGAGATTAATGTAAGGGTGAGTGTTAACATACATAATGTTCGAGGCAGAAGAGGATTTTTTTTAAATTTTCATTTTGTTTGAAAGTCAGGAGGGCATAGAAAGAGAGGAAGAAAAGAAGGAAGGAAGAAGAAAGGGAGGGAGGGAGGGAGGGAGGAAGGAATGAAGGCAGGGAGGGAGGGAGGAAGGGAGGGAGAGAGGAAGGAAGGAAGAAGGAGGGAGGGAGGGAGGAAAGAAGGAAAGAGAGAAGGAAGAGAGAAGAAAGAACAAAATTATGCCCAAAATGCTCCAGCATCTGTGTTGTGCCACATTGAAGCCTGGAGCCCAAAAGGTAATCTGAGTCTGTCACAGTGGCAGGGACCCAACTACTTGAACCATGAACTTCTGCCTCCCAGGGTGCACATTAGCAGGAAGCTGGCATTGGAAGCAGAACTAGACACAAAACTAGGCACTTTGATAGGGGATATGGGTGCCCCAAACAATATCTTAACTGCCACACCAAATGACCACCATGGTAGAGGAAATTTGAACAAATTAATTACCTGGAGTACTCATTTTGTTTTCTGAAAAGCAGTAAGTACATTTTTCTCATGTGTATAAAAGTAAGAGCTTGATTAAGAGTGTCAAACATAAAATGGTCACCTTGGTGAATAGGATAGACCTTAATAGAAACAGAAGGAATGCCAAGCAGTACTGGTGACTGAGTGAAATTGGAGATGGTAAAGATGTAATAAGTCCAAGTACTGCAGTTATGTTATTTTCCTCCAGCAGTGTTTGGCAGTGTAGGAGTTTCTGTTGAGCAAGCAGATGGTGGGGTTAATTGTAGGTTAGGGACTGATAGCGCAGATGAGCACAAAGGACAAGGGGTTCAGGGGCTGAAGGATACATGGGAGGACTCACTGAATGGGCAACCCAGGCTAGGTAGGGTAGGAAGAAACAGGGCACCTATCGGGGGTGATCAAACAATGCCACAAATGAAGCATGTGGATAAGATGTTTAAGTGCATTTTTGATGATAATTAGTGAAGTAAGATGAGTTAACTAGATTATAGGTGTAATGTAAATGCCCGAGTATTGGCTGTTGGATCCATGGGCTCTGAATTTAGCTCAAGATTTATTCCCGCATGTAGATAAAAGAATGCTTTGTGAAAATGACAATAGGGAGATAAATATTTGAAATCATATTGTGGCTGGAGCCAAAAAAAAAACTAACTTGCTCTGAGTTTCCTAATAATAAATGGCACTCTTTCCTGAGAGCCAAATTCAAAAAGATAGACACCATTCCAATCTTTCTTCTTTGCCTCACACTGTACAGTTTACTGTGGGAAGATTTTGTCAGTTCTATCTTAAAGGTATACCTCTCATTTTACATATCTTACTACTTTTATATCACAGCACTCGGCCAAAGCCCATCATCTCTCACACATGTCATTATAATAGCCTGCTAACTGCTGTCCACCTATACATTTGCTCCCCTACATCCCATTAATCACTGAGTAGCAACAGTTATTTTAGAACAGGAGTCAAGTCATGCAATTCCTCTGTTCAAAAGACTTATCACACTCAGAAAAGAAAAGCATCCCAAACCATGAGTGTGGTCCGCAGTGTCCTGCATTATCTAGCTCTTTGTTCCATTTTTATCTCACCCCCGTCTACCTTCCCCCTTGATCAATAGGTTTCACATTGGCCTTCTTGATGCTTCTTTTTTCTTTTAAAGATTTTATTTATTTATTTGAGAGGTAGAGTTACAGACACAGAGAGGGAGAAATCTTTGCTGTTTCTTTAAACACTCATATTATTTATGTATTGAAATGATAAAATTTTAGATAAAATAAATTATCCAGAATGTATTATCGAAATTGATATTATCTGTTTCTTCTTTATTTTTTTTAACCTTTTTTGTTTGGCTACTAGAGAATTTAAAATTACATTGTGGGGGTCATGTTGTGTCTATGAGGCATAATTGACCATTTTTTTGTTGTTATTATCTCATTGTTTCTTTCAACAGGTACTTGGTTGTAGATTTGGGGTACTGTTGACCTGGACATGGTGCAGAGCCGTGAGGACTACCTGTAAGATACAGAAAGGCGTTGCCACATTTGCCAATGAACACCCTCAGAGTGGGTTGATGTGCATTGCTTCCTCCCTACTGAATCTTAAATGAGTTCTCTTTTAACAGCTTTAACTCAGAACAGTACAGAAAATGGAATAGTGGAAATGACAAGCCTACTTCAAATGGTTTGTGAAAAAAAAATAGAATTAAGTGTAACTATTTTGGTGTAAAGTTTTTGAAATCCACAAATCGATTTTTTATATTATTCAATTTCCATGAACTTTTTGAAGACCTCTCATATGCAAGGAATTCAATTTTTTTGCACCAAAATAAGCATATACTTTAATTCCATTTTATAAGAACATTTCGGGGCTGGTGCCGTGGCTCGCTTGGTTAATCCTCTGCCTGCAGTGCCGGCATCCCATATGGGCACCGGGTTCTAGTCCCAATTGCTCCTCTTCCAGTCCAGCTCTCTGCTGTGGCCCCGGGAAGGCAGTGGAGGATGGCTCAAGTGTTTGGGCCCCTGCACCAGCATGGGAGATCAGGAGGAAGCACCTGGCTCCTGGCTATGGATTGGCATATATCCAGCTGTGGCGGCCATTTTGGGGGGTGAACCAGTGGAAGGAAGACCTTTCTCTCTGTCTCTCTCTCTCACTGTCTAACTCTTTCTGTCGAAAAAAAAAAAAAAAAAGAACATTTGAGTTATCCTCATATAGTTAACCAATTTTTAACAAACAAAAAATATTTTAACTCATATAGTTAACCAAGTTAACCAATTCATTGGGAGAGCCATTTATAATAGCTTCTAAAAGATTCCTTGAGTTGTTAGGAGTGTGGAAACCTTGCCATACTAAGGATTGTCTCCTGGAAATGAAAGTAATGATGTTGGAGATGAGAGAATTAAAAAGAGACAAATGACCAAATATTAGAAATCCTGTTGTCTAGAAAAGGCAGTTGACTTTCAAAATATAAATTTCCCAAATATTCTTTCCTATTATGTAAAAGTATTGATATATTTACTGATTAAAAATTCCTTCCCATCTATTCAAGATGTATTCATTTATCTATTCAAGCATATTGGATAGATGAATGGAAATCGCAAGGACTCCAATTTCAATCCCATATAAGAGAACTTTTTAATACCTAGAATTGTGCAGCAATAGCGCAGACTGACCTAAAAGTGGTGAGTTACGTGACAACTGGAACTATTCAAACAGAAGTAGGATGACAGTTTATCAAATACATTGAAGAAGGGTTCCTGAGCTTCTCTAATTGTTGGATTGGATGATCTCTGAACTTTCACTAAACCAAAAATTTAGACTTAATCTAAATTTCATTCACCAGCACCTAATCATTTTCAACTGCTGCTTAAATAAACCTTGGTTTTTCATTCTAGACATAAGAAAATCAATATTTTCTTTCATGTAGAAGGATGGCTAGGGCTTTAAAAGCTGCATTCTTTGATCTTTCCATAGCCGTGGCCTTATGGCAAAATGTCTGTAGTTTTTGCATTGAAAGTCCTTATTGATCTTTTTCCCAGTTTTTTCATTAACACTCATGATAAAAATATTCCTTTTATTGACTCTTCACTTTGTAAATTTGCAGAAAGTACATTTTTCTTCTTTTTAACAGTAATGTGTACTCATTAAATATAACAATGTCATACCCCAAAGTTACTCCAGAGTCCACAATCAAGAAATTAACTTCACTAAAATGTTGCTGTATGCAGCAGCCCAAGCCACTGTCAATAGAGCTGTAGAAAGAGCCTAGAGGGAACACAGCTTGGAGCCCCATGGGGGGTAGTGTACCTGCCAAACTAGAGGAGAAAAAATAAAAAAGAGGGGATACATTCCTCTCTCCCCAATCACCTTAAAATAGCATCCTGTAACAAGCCAAAAGAGCAGGCATCATTTTGGACATACGTAACAGCTGCACCAGCTGTAGTCCATGCCCAGCAATCAGCCAAATCAAGATCTTCCATGTTCATGGATTTGAAGAATCAGTATCATCAAACTGTCCATTCTTCTAAAAGCAATTTACAAATTCATTGCAATATCAATCAAAATACCAGACATTCTCCTCAAATATAGAAAAAAAATGATGCTGAAATTCATATGGATGCACAGGAGACCCTGGATATATAATAAATACAAAGCCAGAGGCATCACAACACCAGACTTCAAGACATACTAGTAGTCATAATGAAAACAGCGCTGGTACTGGTACAAAAACAGATGGGCAGTCCAATGGTACAGAAGAGAAACACAAGAAATCAATCCAAGCATCTACAACCATCTTATATTTGACTAAGTAGCTAAAACAAATCCCTGGAGCAAGGGCAGTCTTCAACAAATGGTGCTGGAAAAATGGATTTCCATATGCAGAAGTATGAAGCAAGATTCCTATCTTAACACCTTATACAAAAATCCACTCAACATAGATTAAAGATTTAAATCTGTGACCCAACACCATCAAATTATTGGAGAACATTAGGGAAACCCTGAAAGACATTGACACAGGCAAAGAGTTCTTGAAAAAGACCTCAGAGGCACAGGCAGTCAAAGCCAAAATCAACAAATAGGATTACATCAAATTGAGAAGTTTCTGTACTGCAAGAAAACATTCAGGAAAGTAAAGAGGGAACTGATAGAATTGTTCTAAATGAAGGATCTCTGTGAGTGAGACTCAAGTCAAAAGAAGGGGCCATCAAAGAAGGATGTACTTTTCTCTAAAGGGAGGAGAGAATGTCCACTTTGCTTATGGCTTTGTCTAAATACTGATGGAAATTGTGGATTCAAAAGGCTTCCACAGCCTAGGCAGCTCATGTCAAGAGCCTCGAGTGGTCATTGACATCATACGTAAGAGTGTTACTTATTAAATTAACAACAGGAGTCACTGTGCACTAACTCCCCATGCAAAACCTCTGTTCACAATGAGTTGTATTATGAGAGTTAACTGTAGAACTAGTTCTCAAACAGTTTTTTGGTATGTGTGCAAATTGTTGAAATTTTTACTTAATATGGAGTTGGTCTTTTGTGTACAAAGTTAATTGAATATGAATCTTAATGGAGAATGGGACTGGGAAGGGGAGAGGGAGGAGAAAGAGTAGGAGTATGGATGGGAGGGTGGGTATGGTAGGAAGAATAATTAAGTTCCTAAAGTTGTATTTATGAAATTTGTATTCCTTAAAAATTAATTAACAAAAATTGGTATAATCCCTCTTAGTTTTCAAAGAAGCCTAATCTCTAGTTATTTTACATAATGAAATCATACTATATACACAGTTGTATAGCATGTTTCACTTAACATTAGGTTGTGAGTTTTTCATTATACCAGGATATTTCAGAAAGTTCTTAGAAAATTGAATAAAGTATTTTATTTGAGAGCTAAAATTTTTGATAGCAAAATTTCCTTGATGAAAATTGCTTATGGAAGGCTAAATTAGGAAAATGAAAAATAAGGTTGATATTCTCAAAAGCTAAGCTCCTACTTCTTTAATTTTTAAAATGGCCCAAAACAGAATGGTACACTCCCTAACCATTACTTATCTTGCATAGGAATGGATGCATCCCCAACTAAACTTAGAAAATTCTGATCTATGACACTAAACCAAATCTCAAAAGAAACATCAGGATCCAGATGTTCTGTTAACTTATCCCTTCTTCCTTCAGTTTCCTTGCCCTGGGAGAGTTAATTGAATGGAGAAATGAACAAAGTGAAATATTTATGCTGCACTTCAGACAGATGAGAGAGGGAGAGGGGGAGAGAGAGGGAGAAAGGAAGGAGAGAGAGAGAAATATTAGTGAGAATATTGAAGGAAAAGTGAAATTATTGCCATATGTGATCAGCAGTATGGAAGGTCTAGACATGACCCTCCATGCATGAAAAAAAGGAAAACAATGATGTGACAATTTCATAATCTTGCTACAAATTATAGAGAAACAAAAAATCAGTGTAACAAAGATGATAGCATGTGCAAGTACAAGCTATTTATAATAGCAGTTTCTCGGTAATAGAATTCATAATTTTTAAAATCTTTTTCTGTGTATGTTTTCTTATATTGCTTGAATGTGTTTCAATTCACAAAATATTCATTTAAAATACATTTTTAGTAGAAGCAGACATATTAACTTGGTTTTTTTCCTGTTACATAAAACTATAGGAGGGGCCTGTGCTGTGGTGCAGCAGGTTAAAGCTCTGGCCTGCAGTGTGGGCATCCCATATGGGCGCCGATTTGAGTCTCAGCTGCTCCTCTTCCTATCCTGCTCTCTGCTATAGCATGGGAAAGCAGTAGAAGGTGACCCAATTCCTTGGGCTCCCACACCCATGTAGCAGACCCAGAAGAAGCACTTGGCTTCTGGCGCTTCGAATTCGCTCAGGTCTGGCCATTGAGGCCATTTCTGGAGTGAACCAGTGGATGGAAGACTCTCTCTCTGTCTCTCTCTGTCTCTCTCTGTCTCTCTCTCCCATTCTCTCTGTAACTCTGTCATTCAAATAAATAAAATAAATCTTAAAAAAAAAAACTATAGGAAACAACTATTTCATTTTCATGCCTTCTTTAGTAAATTGAGGCATAAATTAATCAGGTGATTGAAGTATTTCTAAAAGTGAGTCAGCTTATAAGCAGCTAACCGTTTGCATACCAGGAGGGCAAAAGGCAAGAATCCTCTAACTGTATGATCCAGGAGAGGAGGATAGTTGGGCTACCACGTGTTTGTTCCCTGTTCTAAAAGCTGCATCCATAGGAATGGGCTTCTGTTTTAAAGCCTGGATATTCAGAATTTGTTTTAATTAACTCTCCAAGGTAGGAATAGTTGAGAGCTCTATGTCTTCATTAAAAACTTTGTTTCTAGTCTCAAGACATTCCTGAAAATACTGTAACCTTCTAACCCAAAATATTTTTCCAAAAGGATATTCCTGAGTCCTGCTTTAAGAATGCAAAGCACATTTCTGATGCCATACTTTTGCTCCCTTGTTTACTTCACCAAGAATATCCCCATTGTGCCCCCCAGTTAGTGAAATCCTGGGAACCTTCCAAACTGAGTCCGTGGCTCCACTTCCTTCTGGATTTTGCAACACAAAAGGATTTTCTTCCTTCCCGGATAGTGAAAGGATGCATTCCCTATTGTCTGTGGTGGAATTCATTGACTTTTAGCTGCATGAGTATTTAATACCCCGTTATCATTTAATTTCATGTACATTTCTCCTGCTTTCTCTAGGAGATTTCTTTCTCCCTCAGGATAACTAACCATTGGTCATTACCAGTGCTTTCTAAGCCCTGCAAGTAGAAAAGCCATTACTAGCCTGTGCTGAATCCCGGCAGAGATTGATCTGGTTTTAAGATTTCAGATGCCTGGAGCTCCAGGTGCCAGGTGCTGGCTCAGAAGAGGAGAAGGTTCATTAGCTGGTACTAAAAAGACCGGAGGCTCAACTGCGTGCATCTAATTGGCCCATAAATCTCCACATCTTCAAGACAAAGCTTTTGTCCCTATAGACTCAAACTCTATCTCTTGCTTTCTAAAAACTATCCTTCTGTGATTTGTTTGGTCCAATTTTCTCAATACAAATTTCCAATGTGATAGTAGAAGCACCAACTTTGTAGTTAGATGCACTGGGCTTACATTCCATTGGCACCACTTCAGGTTGTGTAAACTTACACAATTTATTTACCATGTCTCTCTCAATTTCCTTTTTTTTAAAAAAAGAAAGGAAAATATTAATGCTTACCCGTATGATGACTGCTCTACTGCAGATATACTACAGACAAGTTTTAAAACTCAACTTGAATTTTTAAAAATCCCAAAGAAATCTTCATGGAAGAATTAATGATCGAATTATTATTAGTAAATATTGAGTTAGTATTAGCTTTAAATTACTTGGTACATTGCAAATGTAATGTGTTGAATTTTAGTGCCCTTAATAATATTAGTGCTTTCCCTGGTGCTGGGAAGGGAAGAAATCTTTCATGGACTAATTTGTTGAAGACCTGCATTGCTTTGTAATTAGACTGGATTTCAGAGCCCTGTATGGCGTTAGGATTCACAATGTCAACACAGTACAATCAGATTACATAGACTGGAATATCAAGAACCCGTGAATATACACATACATACCAAAACACTCTATGGTCTTTGGATTCACAATGCATAGTATTTTATATAAAGTAGGAATAAAATATGTTTATTGAATAAATTTATTATTTATAAGGCAAAGCACCAAGCAAATTAAATGGATTGGAACAGCAAGAACCCAACTATATGTGTGCACATGTGCACACACATACACACACACAAATGCTTGGGAGTTCATAATACTCTGAAGAGAGATGCTTTCACGTACAGCTTAAGGTAATTAATTTGATTTCTTTAGTCATCTTGCCATGAGAAATAAGTCACAACTGTATAACCAAAACTTGTCTTATCCAAACCCATGGATTTCTGCAAACACTTATTTTCACAGCTGAATAAAGCACTTGAACAAACAGCTTGACTTTTTGACTCACAACATATGAAACAATTTAATTCTCGGTTGTTAAAAACACAATTCTTGTGGTTTATGGAATATTTTTCTCATACATTTTACTATTCTGTTTGCTTAAATCTATAAAAGTAGCTCTAAATAGGCCAAATTCTTATAAACCAGGAAGTCAAACCTGAATTTACTTCCAAAGTCTAGCATAGTTCTCAGCACATAATGAGGGGAAAGGTGTTGAATTTTTTTAAACTACTATTACACATACATAGAATGGGTAATATTTGTAAGCCACAGACTTATGGAACATTAGAGTTTGTAGACTTTGGAGGGATTTTAGTTGTCATCTGGTCCAGATTCTGCATTTTGTGTATTAAAACCTGGCAGCTTTGAGGTTACACAATGAGAAATTGGCAAAACTTACTCTCAAACTCATGTTTCATGACCTCAGTTCTAGTGTTCTCTCCTTAAAGTGGTCCAAGTATTGAGTGGAAAAATTGACACATGAAAAAAAGATACTCGTAATTCAACATGACAGAGGGTGTACTAGATGAATGCATTGCGGGTACTAAAGCGCAGAATAAAGAATTTCTTACTCTGTTGGGATGTGAGAGTCAATGCAGCACATTCTATGTTCCTCATAGAAGCAGTGATGCAAACATTGTCTCTTAGGGAATAGGAGGAGTCTGATGGATGGCTAATAGGCATTGGGGTGAGGGGTGAATTTGTTGGGAAACTTTTCCAGACAAATGCATAAAATATGCTAAGGACTAGAGGCATGAAAGTGTAAGACATAATTGAGAACAGTTGGCCAGAAAAAGCATCTTGTATGTGGAAGGAACTATCTGGAGATTAAGTTTCAAAAGATAGTATCACTGTGACCACAACATAAAAGACCCCACATAAGATTTTAAGGAGTTTTCATCTTTGTTTTGTTGGGGAAAATGAAAGATTTTAAGGAAACAGCTAACCTGATTAGCTTGTACTATACAGAAATTATCCTGTCTGCTCTGGATGAATTCCTGGAGGCAGTCCTGAAGACCAGGAAATGCATCACGAGCTGTTCATATGAAACAGGAGAAAGATGGCGAATGTTGGGCTGAAGGGAGGATTAACGAGACTGAAAGCACTGAGAAAATTTGTGGATATTGGGCCTTGAAAGCTAGCACTCTTCGGATAAGTAAGTGGTGATCATACTCATCACACTTCATCATACCCAGGCCCATGTCTTACAGAAGAAAGAGATTTTGAGAGAAATTGTTGAGTTTACAAGTGAGACATACTCAAGTAAGTAGTTAGATACTTATATGAGACCCGGATACAAATATATCAGACTCTGAGGGGTAAGGGAAGTATGGTAGGTAACAGTGGATTGTAATTCAGGTGGGAGATACAGATTTTGAGGTGAACAGATTGCAGATAAAGTAATTAAAATGAATAAATTGTTAAAGTTGAGTAATATAGACAAGAAGATGGTCCATGAAAACCTTTGTAAAAACATCAGTATTCTCTGTTGTGGAAGAGGAAGAAGATAAAAAAAATAAAATATTCATATTACTAAAATAAATCATCATCAAAAGTAACTTTATAATACCTCAGACCAGTAGTTTACATAATTTGATTCTGAGTAAATAAAGCACTATAAGATCACAAAAAATAACAATTATTTAAAGTAACTTTTGAAAAGAGGTCAATTTCTAGCAGATACACAATACAATGAATTACATTTCAAGGAATCATCTTCTAAAAACAATATTATTGGGGTGGGCATTTGGCACAAAGGTTAAGATGTCCCTTGGGACACCTGCATCCCATATTGGAATATCTGGGTTTAATTCTGGATCTGCTCCCAATTTCAGCTTCTAGATAATGTGTACCTTGGGAAACATCAGATGATGCTTCAAGTAGTTGGATCCCCGCCACCAATGTGGGAAACCTGAATTAAGTTTCTGGATTTGGTGTGGCCCAGTCCTGGCTGTTGCAGATATTTGGGGAGTGAACCCATGGAGAAAAGATCTCTTTTTGCCTCTCAACTAAAATAATAAGTAAATAAAAATTTAAAACAGTATCCTGGGTAATTATTAATATGGCATCTTGTTTATGCCAAGGCCAAACACCAATGTTAAGGCTAAATACAGCAGGGCCAGCGCTGTGGTGCAGTGGGTTAATGCCCTGGACTGAAGCACCGGCATCTCATATGGGTGCTGGTTCGAGACCCGGCTGATCCACTTCTGATCCAGCTGACCCACTTCTGATCCAGCTCTCTGCTATGGCCTGGGAAAGCAGTAGAAGATGGCCCAAGTCCTTGGGCCCCTACACCCGCATGGGAGGCCCAGAAGAAGCTCCTGCCTCCTGGCTTCAGATCAGTGCAGCTCTGGCTGTTGTGGCCAATTGGAAAGTGAACCAGTGGAAGGAAGACCTCTCTCCTTTTTTCTCTCTCTCTGCCTCTCTTTCTCTCTCTGTGTAACTCTGACTTTCAAATAAGCAAATAAATCTTTTTTTTAAAAAAGACTAAATATAGCTTACATTTCTCCACATAATCTCATATCATTTGACAGCCATTTATCTTATAGTAGTGTAACACACCACAGCAATACTGAACTCAGTGGAAAAGCCATTATACCACTGGGGTAAAAAATGTGAAACATGAAAGTTTTGATTTTGTCACAAAAATGTTATTGAGAAGTTTTGAGGTTAAGTGATATTCTATTTCTATAAATATTATTGCTATATATTTTATATAATTGCTATATATAGTATATATGCCATTATATATAAAATAAAATTTAACAAAATATAGAATTTGTATATATGTTGCTATATATAGTATAGATACAATGTGCATGTATATTTTACTAACCACTCTGACCATGATTTACATGTTGGTACTATGCAAAGTCCAACTTAACTTGTAAAAATATAAAATATTTGAGAATTAATTATTAAGTCAGGATAAGACTGAATAATTTTTCAGATTATTTGTTTAAAGAAAGTGGTATGGGCCATGCCCACAACTTATAATTGTTTAGACACATGTTAGTGTAAAAAAGTACCAGATTAAAAACATGTTGTTTAAAATGAATTCACTCATAAAAATGTCACAGAATCTCATCCAGCTCTTTATAAAACTAAATAGGCTTAAAATTTAGCTGGTGCCGCTGCTCACTAGGCTAATCCTCCGCCTTGCGGCGCCGGCACACCCGGTTCTAGTCCCGGTCGGGGCGCTGGATTCTGTCCCTGTTGTCCCTCTTCCAGGCCAGCTCTCTGCTGTGGCCAGGGAGTGCAGTGGAGGATGGCCCAAGTGCTTGGGCCCTGCACCCCATGGGAGACCAGGATAAGTACCTGGCTCCTGCCTTCGGATCAGCGTGGTGCGCCGGCTGCAGCGTGCTGGCCGCGGCGGCCATTGGAGGGTGAACCAATGCAAAAGGAAGACCTTTCTCTCTTTCTCTCACTGTCCACTCTGCCTGTCAAAAAAAAAACAAAAACAAAAACAAACAAAAAAAAAAAAACAAAAAAAAAACTAAATAGGCTTAAAATTTAACCACAGTCAGAAGACTTGCATCTTTCTTGACATTTCTGAGAAAGGTAGAGAAATCAAGCAAAAGTTTGATTTGGGTGGGATGTCTAGGAATCGGTTACAAAAATTCTTGAGAATGCTTATGAATATCAACATAAAATTGAAGATAAAATTGTTCCAACATTTATTTAAAATAAACTCTTATTGTACTATTGATATTGGTTAATTTGAACTGTCTAAATGACGACCAAAAAAAAAAAAAAAAAAAGAGAGAGAGAGGAGAAAGAAAGAAAAAGAAAAATGCATCATGCAGGGTTAGAAAGCAGTACTTTAAACTCATTAAAATTTTCTTACAAAATCTCTATAGAGTTTTTTTCAAACTTTTAAAAATTCAAAGGCATTACTAGAATGGGCCAGATGATTCAAAAGATTATTTAGATAGAATTATCTAATAACTTATAACACCCATGGTATGTAATATTTTATTTTCCTTTAGAAAGTCAAGAAATATGAAATGATGGGCAGGAATTATTTATCAGAACAGAATCTCTTAGAATTAGAAACGAATGCTTTTTTTCAACACACCAGCTCTTCAGCTGCATAAAAGTATCCATGGAAACCCTTACCTGTTCGAAGTTCTAATATGCATATACAAGGTTATTTTCTTTTATACTTTATTTCGACAAAAATGTGAACAGAATGAAAAGCATTATACTTACCAGAAAGCTTCAAGAACTTACATACTGTTTAGACAAAAATCCATTATGTTTTTATATTTCTATTTGGCATATGATCAAAAGACTTTACAGAGTATGTTCATGTAGATATAACATGGGTTGCTAGATATACTTTTTTCACTTATAGAGACAAATTTGTGATTTTATTATCCAGGTTAACAGCTATAGCTGATACAAATCCAATTTAAATAATATTTCATCACTGCAGTCAGAATATATGTAGTTAAAAATAAGGTTCTCTTAAAGCCTCTTAAATGGTAGTTTGTATCAGGTTAAAGTATGAAATTGAAGCAGAAGCTAGGAAGAGTTGATGATTCAAGGAAAGTCAAGTCCACAGTATTTAAAATTTTTCCATTATTGGCAAGTTGATGGAATGTAGGAACTGTGGAAAGAAATGAAGTGAACCCAAATGAGAATAAGCAGGGGATATTCATTCATGAGGGAAGTCAACTACCATTATTTGTGTTTGGCTGAGACTCAAGGAAGGCAGAAGAGTGGGAAAGATTGATAGTGGGAGAAAGGGAAGGTTTCATGCATGTCCTGGTTGTTGGCAAGGGAGACTAGAAGCTGGTTAACTGAAAGTGGGGCATCCTATCAGATGGGTTAGAGGATCCTATTTAACTTTTCCAGATGGTTCTATTTTGGAAGTAGGGAGTAAGTGGTAAAAATCAGGGGAATTGTTCATTATTGAATGGATCCTGACTATTTGGGCTGATTGTCATTGAGGTTGTAATTTGATTTCCAGGACTGGTTCTGGCAGATTATGAGTTAGAGCTCCATTTTCTATGTAATCTCACTGTTGTCCATTTGTATTTCAAACTAATGGCCAGTTAGTAATTTCACCAGTTAGCTAAAGATGAACTTTATGGCCAATATAAAAAGAAAAGTAAAACAAGTGGACCAAGCATAAGAAACTGAATAATAAGAGACAATAGCAACAGACAGAAGAGAAAACTAAAGAAATAGGACTAAGGGTGGAGGTGGAGCAGAAAAAAAACCCAAAGTAAACTGGGTTAATGGTCTGTTTTGTCTCTCTCTTTGGATAGATGATATTCCAAATGTAACACTGCATTTAATCCAGCTGGTCCATACATTTTTCACTAGATTAAGAATTATTCAATTAAATGGAAATATCAAATATACAAGATGGGTGATGCAATGAAAAATGGAAGCCTTTTTGATATTTCAGGTGATATTTTCATAAACATTGTGAGTCAGTGTTTGTATAGCAGGGTTCTTCTTTCAAAAATAGATTAAATTATGTTTTTTTTTTTCAGTTTAATGTTGGAGATCAAAATGTCTTCATTCAAGGGCTCACAAGCAAGGGAACAAACACATCTATCATGAAGCATTCAATAATCCTTTCTGTCTTATGTATCAGATCTTCTGGCCAAACTACCCACGGATTGCTGTGGTCCTACCGATCTGGATCAGTTTCTATTCCTAAGGCCATCTGTGTTCTGTTGACAGCTAAGATTGTGCACATTGAAATCTGCCTCGGATGTACATTTTGAACAACCCCAAACATAAAGGTTACTACAGGCTTATTAATTTTCCTTTTGTGTGTGAAAACTTACAATGGTACAGGTGGTTCTGAAATGGCAGGACAATGAACATACAAATGAGTAGCCTTAAATCAAAGGTTGTATGTGGTTCTTTGCTCCAGTGCGACTCCAGCAACCTCTGTTAGGGATAAAGATGGTTACTTCATTAGATCTATTGGATTCTACTCTTTGCGGAGAACAGGATAAAAGAATTGTTTGCATTATACTATATTTTTCATTTGAAAAGTATTCTTACATCTTTTTGGCACTTTTGAGGAACTCCTAGGTCTGTTCTGTAAGTGTTTAGAATGATGTGGGCAATAAAGCAATGCTGGGGACAGTAGTAATGAAATCTACTGTTGGATTAATCATTTAAAATGTGATGTATTTTTCCCTAAATGTACTCAATATCTTTAATTAGGAATGTTGCTTGTAGCATATCTCGTAGGGGTGTTTTACGTAAAACAGCGATGCAAGGGGGAATTTTCATTTTTATTGTTTCTATCTTTGAATAGCAAAGACTTTGATCATACAAGCTCAGGCCTGCTGTGCATTTTCTTCTCCAATCCTAACCAAGACGTTCGGTGTGAGCGCCTGCAAGTATTTACTCTGACCAGTAGGTGGAGTTTGGAATTGGCACACAGAGTGCCCAGAGCAGTTGCGGGTTGTATGTATTCACCAACCACCTGTCTTCAGTCCAAACCTAACTTCCTGGTCAGATTTCTGTTATGAGTTCTTATCATTTGTGTAAAACTCCAATAATTTTGAATAGAGGCTCTATCCTTTTGTCATATGCTTTATTGTGGCAGATATAAGAAGACCCTGTTTTTTTTTGAACCTCTAACGTGGATCATATCATGTTTCGAAAGGAGTTTGTTGAAGCCATAATTCAGATCCTCCTTTAGAGAATGGGCACTGATCTACCTGTGGAGAATCCCACAGGAATCCAAAAATGTCACGGATCACCGCTTACCTGAAAAGGAGATGAACTGTGGAAACACAGTAAAACATTGAGTTAAGAAGTTACCACGAGCCACAAAAATAAAAGTAAAGTGGAGTTATAAGTCAGGAGCTGAGGCAATGCCTAATGGCTGTTAGGGAAACACTCCTAATCACACCAAGCAGACATCTGGTCAGTCCGATAACTGTGTGCTATGGACAATACCCTCCTACCCACGCTGACTTGACCGTTCAAACGTAAGTAAGGCGGGAGCAGTATTGACTGGACTGTTCAACTATAAGCAAGGAGGAACCAGCATTGATTGGACAAGTTGGAGGATGGCAAGCTGAAGAACTGCTGAAAATGAGGATAAAAAGGGAGCCGTTGCACCACTCTCCATCCTCTCGGGGATCATGGCCCCGTGTGTGTGAACCTCTGGATCTCCACACATCTGGAGATGAAGGAGCAGCCCACTACTCTGCGTGGAGCTGGTAGCAGCACAAGCCGACTTGCAGAGCTGTCCCTGAGCTGTAACCCCACTGTCTGTGTGAGCGTGTGTGTGTGTGTGTGTGTGTGGCCCAGTGGGAGGGAACCTCTGGATCTCCTCTCACTTGGAGCTGAAGCACTTGCCCCTTGCTAAGTGACACAAGGGGACTACGGGAGCAAAACTGCAGCCGAGATGCTTCCTCACTGCCTTGCTTGGAGTCCTTATCAGCCTGCTGCCAGACCTGACCACAGAGCCACAGAGCCGGACCAGGCCTCTCAGCAGGGGACCTCTCCAACTTCTGCCTGGCCGTCAGCCTGGGAACTTTGAGCCTACTGCCCAGAGTGACAGCCTTCTCACGACTTCCTGCCTGTAAGTGACTGATCTGAGATCCGTCTCTGCTGAGACATGGAGCTCTGGACCTTGAACACTGACACTCTTTTTTGTGACCATGATACGAGCCTTGAAAACACAGCTTTTACAAATAATGTTAGTCATGTATAGTATCATATAATATAGCTATGCTTTGACCCTATGTTTTGACCCTATGCAAGGTATCTGTAAATAATGCTGGAGACCTTGATGTACAATACTATTATAATTAGGTAGCCCTCAAAATTACTTTAACACTATATACTGTGATCTATGGATTAAAGAATAAATTCAAGTAGTATTATTGATATTGATATTAATGGTGTTGTTTCCAGTAGTTCTCTAGTTATTAAGGAAATAGTGTTACTCTGATAGTTAAGTATTATAGTAAGTAAGTTAAGTAGATGCTAAGCAGTTATGTTAAACTAAGTAATTCAGTAAGTGTGTTAAGTTAGCTATAAGTTATGATAAGTGATATTATTGACATTATTGATAGTGATATAAGTGATATTGATAAGTGTGCTAAGTAATTATGTTAAGTTAGGTGATTAGGCTAAGTAGTTAAGCTAAGTATTTACGTTAAGCTAAGTAGCTAAGTTAAGTAGTTAAGTCATGATTAAGTAGTGATGTTAAGTTTATTGATAAGTGTATTAATTAGTATAGATTGATAAGTATATTGATACTGATAAGTGTATTGACCTCAATGAGCATGCTGATGAGTAGTGTGATAACCCCTGGTGTGTAAGCAATGAAATCTCTCATTGGAAAGACAGTCTTGTGTCCTGGTGTTCCTTTCTTCCCTGTGACTGACAAGTCATACGTTGCACTTGCTACTGTCGAGCTGCATGACAGTAGCTGCTCATGACACTACCTCTCCCCAAAACCTGGATGTCTTGAGTAGCAAAGTGCAGTTCAATTGAATGTGCAAGTGATCTTTACACTCATCCCAAATATGAGGTAGCAGTTATCCAAAACCACGGGAGTATGGTGCTCCTCTGTTTGGCCTGTGTATTCATTATGGTCCTGCTCATTTTTGTTTTTACTTATTGCCATCTTCAAATTAGCCCAATATAGAGAATTATCTATTATAGAAATGTGTCCATGAGGATCCAAGGACATGACTGAAGGTATGAATAGAATAACTGTGCATCTCACACATACCTAAATTATAGGGGTAAGCATTCAAATCTTGGAGTCAGCACTGTGGAATGGTGGGTAAAGCCACTACCTGAAGTGATAGTATCTCTTATGGGTACTGGTTTGTGTCTCAACTACTCCTCTGCTGATCTAGCTCTCTGCTAATGGCTGGGAAAGGCAGCAGAAGATGGCCTGAGTGCTTGGGCCCCTGCTACCCACATGGGAGACCTGGAAAAAGCTCCTGGCTCCTGGCTTCAGCCTGACGCAGCTCTGGCCATTAAGTCCATCTGGGGAGTGAGCCAGTAGATGGAAGATTTCTATCTCTGTCTCTCCCTCTCTCTGTAACTCTGACTTTCAAATAAACAAAGACATTTTTTAAAAAATTAATCCTTGATCTCAACAGTTACTAGCTCTATATGAAATCAGAGTAAAATTCTTTAATCTTAATGATTTTGTGTGGATTTGCTGACATAATAAATAATATAGATAAATATGTGTAAGTCTGTAACTATATTGTACATGTGTGGATTTTTCTTACCATTCATTGTTGTTTTGGTCTATAAATTCACCATGAATGCTGAATTAGTAAATAATAAACCTTTCTATCTAGGGAAAATATAAGTTAGGTCTTGTAAGCCTCTGATCACAACATTTTCATCAACCTAACAATACATAACATTGTTTCATGTGTGTTTTGTTTAAATATGTCTTTTAAAATATACATTTTTGCATTATTGACATTGAACATATAGCCAACAGCACTGTAACTCATGACTAAGCAAATCTTGTCTAACACTTTTTCTTCTTAAAGTACATCACAGCCTCCTTTTGCTTAAGGACACTAGATGACACTTCAGAAGTAAGCTTAGGGACCATTTTAAACAATGAACCAATGAGAGCAACAAGATGCAAAAAAATGTGGCACTAAATCAACTGCAAAAAGAATCCTTGTTGACAGTATGAGAGCTGAAACAAGGTAGATGGTAGCCTTTATCAAAGCTGTGTGTGTGCATTTAGGGTCACTAACGTTTGTTGACACTCTGTACATTTCTGTGAATGACAACAAAAATGCTATCCATGCAATACTGCTCTGTGGGCTATGCATACATTTTAATGAGTAAGAAAATTCACAAATATGGAATCCACAAAAAATGATGATCTATATTGTGTTTATAAAAGTATATATACGTATTTTAGGATGGGCAAATCTTCCTTTTATTACTGAATGTGTGAATATTGTCATTAGCCATAAGCATTTGTAGCAAATAGCCAAATGCACACGATCCCACGCTTCTTCAAGATGTTTCCCTGGCTGTGCTTCCATTTTCACTAGACCTAGTGCCAGCTTCACAGTGTGCAAACGATTAATCTGCACAGGGTCTCATGCTTGGAATGGCCCCACACTGGTTTTAATATTTGAAATCCTGAATATTTTTGAACAAGGGACTCTACATTTTTATTTTGCAGTGAGTATTTCAAATTACCCAGCAGGTCCTGCCTATCTATAACAGCCCATGAAAGCTGCTTTAACTTTCTGATTTCCAGCAGAGCTCCAGTGGAGCCATGACAGCCCATGAAGTCCCCAGCATCAGGGAAAGAAGGGCCTGAGATATGTAGAGAGTGGAGAAATTCACAGATAAGAGAGAGCTGAAGAAAGGAATCCTTTAAATCTGATATGAATTGTTGAGCTCACTCCTTTGCTACATATGTATGAAACTGACTGGAATAAATACAGCAAAAGCTTTGAGAACTAATTTACAGTACAGGCCACTGTCCAAGTTCCAGACTGGCCCCTGGGTGATATGCATATGAGGCCAACAAGAAAAGCTCTGCAAAGACTTTGAAAATTAAACTGATATTGGAACCACAGCTCACAGAAGGCAGGTCAAGACTTGTAGTTTGAATACAGCCAGGTCAATTACTTGCTAAGAAAAAAAAAAAAAAAAAAAAAAAAAAAACAAACCTCTATATTCTCCAGAAGGCTTTTATTAAGATGCAAAAGTACCATAACCACAATATTCAAACTAATGAGGACACGATAGAAAGCTATTTAACATATTTAAAAGAACTTCCAACAACCCATAAAGAAATGCATATAGTAACATTGTATGCACAGTTGTTGTTAACTTAGGACACATATAACTGAAATCATTCAATGGCAAATATTTATTGAATGCCTCATCAACCAAGAATTGGAAATATTTTATTCAGATGTATCATTTTCCCATGCTAAGTTTTAAATTTCCCAAGTTGTTACTCTGTTTGAAAGTTAGTACACCTTTCTTAGGCTTCTCACTTTTCTTACCTTGCACTTAGAATGGCAAGTCTAGGTTTGCAAAGCCTGTCAGTGTTCAGGGTAGAGAGGCCTATTTTTAAATTCTCAGCAGAATACTGTACAAAAGGTTCCCATACTGATCATGCACAGTCATTGCTTTTGGAGGAACATTTCCTGAAATACATTTTGTGCTACTAGCATTGGTCTTGTATGACTTAATGCTTCACAGTCATGTTCCTTCTCGATCCCTTTTCCAAATCCTCAAACTCTACCCCAATCAGTAAATAGAGTTATTTAATGGATGTTGGACACCCAGGCCTATCCAGTCTACCAGAGGCTTCTGTGCCTTCGTCTCTAGTGTTCTTTCAGTGAGAGGATTAAGGTCCCCCATCCCCATTTCACTTTCTAGTGAACAGCAACAAATTTTATATTCTCTATTTTTTGACAATAGGAATGTAAATTATTTGTTAATTCACTTACAAAACAATTGGCTTAATGCAAGCTTATTGACATCTTCACGTATGATCCATGGGAACTTGTCTTCTACATACAGTGATAGTACTGACCAGATGGATTTGCAACCTGGGGCATTTGAAGCATGTTGAAACAAATAAAATCAGGCCATCCTGTATATGAAAGTATCTTAATAATATGTATCCTGAAGTGCATTAAAACTTCCTCCAAAGGAGAAATGTTAGTATGTTAACTTAACTTTATATTCTATATTATGCAGTAAATCTTAATTATAGAAATTAAAAATTTTAAATCAGTGATTGGCTCTTGCTAATGTATGAAGTAGGAGTATATAACCATGGCAACAGTAGGTTGACAGCATAATTTGTGCCTCACAGTTTCTGCAGATCTACTGTTTTCAAGTTTAGAGAGAAATAAAACAAGAGGCATGTAGATTCAGCTGACTTTACTTATCCTGAAACCAATAAAATTCCCTTAAAAGTGATCCTGGGACCGTTAGAAGTTCTATGAATGCATAGATACCTGCTAATGACTGAAATTCTAACTCTTGACTGAATGTGTTTACAAAACCAATAAGCAGATATCTTCGCTATTCATGCCTGGCAGAAGACTGAACAAAACTTTACATGTCTTTTTCAACTTCCCTAAAATTTTTTTAAACCTGCAAGTATTTACAACCCAGGTAATTGAATTTAATACTAAGTGTTCATTAGGGTTGTTTCACAGCAACAAGAATTCCATCAGGGAAAGAAAGTTCTAAGTGATGTAAGAAAAAGATAAATGCAATCAGAACAGCGGTCTAAATGTGTGATATCAATATTCAACTCTATCTGCACTGTGCTGACAGGAAACAGATACACCAGGAATATTTCTGTTGATCATTCTGGTGATGTGGATACCACCTGCATCTGACTGAATATGGGTTGTAGTCTGATCCCAGTATTAAGGATGGTATTTAACTCAGAACTCCATATTGTAAATATACAGCAGCCATTTTGTCCTAATTAAAGAATGTCTTAATACTATTATTTTCTAGAGGATCTTTACACATTAAAGTATTCATTGATTAAATAAAAAATTAATAATTCTTATTTCATAATTCTTATTCTTATTTTTAATTTTTTATTATTATTCTTATTTCATAATTCTTATTTACAGATTTCTTTCTTCCAGCTCTATTGTTTATAGTAAGGGATTGCATTTTGTACAATTATTTAGATAAAATGCAAGGTATAGCAACTTAATTTTGATGTGTTTTTTCCTTAGACAAAGCAGTTTTATAAAGGTAATCCAATCATGGCAAAAGAAAATAATAAAAATATCAGGAAACCAAGATCCTCTATAAGACTTTTATCTAGGCTGGCGCCGTGGCTCACTAGGCTAATCCTCCACCTGCGGTGCCAGCACCCCAGATTCTAGTCCTGGTTGGGGCGCCGATTCTGTCCTAGTTGCTCCTCTTCCAGTCCAGCTCTCTGCTGTGGCCTGGGAAGGCACTGCGCCTTCCCGGAAGGCAAGTGCTTGGGAGGAAGCACCTGGCTCCTGGCTTTGGATCGGTGCGGTGTGCCGGCCGGCCGTAGTGGCCATTTGGGGGGTTGAACCAATGGAAGGAAGACCTTTGTCTCTCTCTCTCTCTTACTAACTCTGCCTGTAAAAAAAAAAAAAAAAGACTTTTATCTAAATTTTGGAAGTGAAAGAATTTTGTCAAACTTTTAGTGGATCATATGAAATTCAAGTACTATCAATATAATTATTTGATATTAATTAACTAAGATGAATGATTGCTTAACATTTCTAGGATATTTTGCCATTGCAGACTACCAACAGAAAAAGATCCACAAAAATAGAATCATTATTCATTTTTAGTGAAACTCTTTAAATTTTTATTTAATTAAGCCAAACCGTATGGAAGAGCTGAATGCTGCATTGCACAATAATTTTTTTAAAAGACTATCAGTGATCAGTAATAATGTGGCTGTATTATCTTTAAATTGTAAATTTTCTGTTTAGTAGAATAAAATTATATTTGAGGATAAAAACAAATTCCAGTATGTTTCAGCCAAAAGGATTTAGAATGATGGTAAGGATGTCCCTTTGCTTATAGAATGTTTAAATTTACTTTAAACCAGAAGATAAACAGAAGGACAAGAAAGTTAAACAGGGGATATTTAAAAAAGAAACAAATCAAAATAAAATGATTAACTCCTGCTTTAAACTTGTGTTTCAAAGCCATAGTGGCCAAGTTTTAAAGTAGGAACAAATTGGAGCAGAATGGGAAAGAAAATGAAATACTAAAATGAAAAAGACTGGATTGTTTATCTGTAAGAACAGGCAATATTTTCTTAGATATTTTTGTAAATCTTTGGTAAACACAAATGACCTCCAAAAACCTACTTGTTTGAATCATTATTACATATATCAGTATGATGCTAATAAAGAACAACTAACTTTTGCTCTGAAAAATTACTATAATATTTGCAGTACTGTAAGTGGCACAGTCCTTAAGGTGTTACTTGAGATGCCTGGATCTTACGAGGTGGAGTGTCAGATTTTCAGTTCCCAGCTCCATTTTTCTATTACTGATTCCAAATTCCTGCTTCCTGTTAATGCATACCCTGTGAGGTGGCAGGTCATGTTCAAGAAGTTGAGTCCCTGTCACCCACACTGGGATCTGGATTGACTTCACACCTCCTGATTTCAGCCTGGTGCAGCTCTAGTTGTTATAGGCATTTGGGGAGTAAACCGGTGAATGGGAGGTCTCCTTTCTGTCTTTCTCTATCTCTCTGCCTTTCAAATAAAATATATAAATGAAGAAATAAATAGTTATCATATTAAACCTGGGGGTTTACTGAAACATTTGTCTCAGATTGGCTTCTGGTTCATGGGACTGTTAGAAATTCAGCTTGTTTATTTTAATTTTTAGAATTTAATTAATTTATTATTCATTTTATTTATTTGAAATGCAGAGAGAGAGAGAGACAGACACAGAGAGAGAGAGACAGAGAGAGAATAAAAAAGAGAGAGACTTTAACTTGTTTGAAACTCACTTTCCTCCAAAGTAAAACAGAAATAATACTTAGTAGGGGTTTTCTAGGTAACCAGGGTTGAGATGAGCAGCGACACAGAATCCTTCTCATAATGAATATTAAAAGTAATGAACAGGGCCGGCGCCGCGGCTCAACAGGCTAATTCTCCGCCTAGCAGCGCCAGCACACCGGGTTCTAGTCCCGGTTGGGGCGCCGGATTCTGTCCTGGTTGCCCCTCTTCCAGGCCAGTTCTCTGCTGTGGCCAGGGAGTGCAGTGGAGGATGGCCCGAGTGCGTGGGCCCTGCACCCCATGGGAGACCAGGAGAAGCACCTGGCTCCTGCCTTCGGATCAGCGTGGTGTGCTGGCCGCAGTGCGCTGGCCGCGGTGGCCATTGGAGGGTGAACCAACGGCAAAGGAAGACCTTCCTCTCTGTCTCTCTCTCTCTCACTGTCCACTCTGTCTGTCAAAAAAAAAAATGAACAGGGGTAAAGACAAGAACCAAAAAGCAGCAACAGGGGCAGGCGTTGTGGGATAGCGGGTGAAGCTGCCTCTTGGAAGGCCCACATCAGAGTTCCTGGGACTGAGCTCCACCTCCACTCTGATCAGCTTCCTGGAAATGCACACCCTGCGAAGCAGTAAATGATGGCTTGAGTATTTGAGTCCCTTCTATCTACATGGGGTGAACCAGCAGGTGGAAGATCTCTGCTTGCCTGTTATTCTTTTTAGCTAACTAAACAAACAAAACTATTTTTAAAAAATGGAAGCAGTAAAAAGACATTTTAATCAGCAATCAAATGAGAAAACAGGTAAAACTAATGATTCAGTTTTTTAAAGTTGTATCCCAATGTTGAAAATGGGTAAAAATAAGTCTCAGAGAACTAAGAATTTTTAAAGGCTGCTTTATTCTGTAGAATTTGATAGGAACACAAATTCAGGAAAATAAAAATGCAAAGAAAGATTAAAATGTAGGGTGAGATAGAAATAGGAATACTGAAGAATGAGCTAGAAAATTAAGCATCAAAAATTATTATTAAAAATAAGAAATAAATCAGAAAAAAGAACAAAAAATTTGGCTGAAATACACATTACTGACAAGAGTAGTTTGAAATACTCAAAGCTACAGAATAAGTAAAAGATAAATGAATTAAAGAAATTAAAAAGAAAAATAAATCTAGAGGTCAAAATTAAGTAGAGAATTGGAAAAATAGAAATAGAAAGAATATTCAACAACCACATGAGAAAGAATTAAGGAGAGACACCAAGATGACAGAATAGGGAGAGAGCTTACTTCTCTAGTCTAGGGGAAGATAGTTAAAAAAAAATGAAGAGGGTGCAGTTCGGGAGAGAATGGCAGACAAAACTCCACACAAATTAGAGGGACACTGTGGATCCACATGGAGGGTGTGGACACGCATGACTCAGGACCCCAGTAGCTGAGAGCCTCAGCACCAGCTTTGGAGGGTGACATGAGACTAGACTGCAGCAGCTCAAGCCATTGGCAATAGCTGAGAAAACAGCCTGGCGTGAGTCCAGCTTGGAGCCCTGCATTAGGCAGTATACCTGCCGAACTAGAAAAAAGTGGGGGGGGGGGCATGTTTCTCTCTCCCTGACCACCCAGCACCGGTGTCCTGTAACTAGCCAAGTGGGGGCGGGCACCATTTTGGTCATATGTAATAGCTGCAGCAGCTCCTGTCCCAGAGGAGACACCTGAGTCTGGCTGGGAGAATTGACAGGGGCTGGGTGCTCGTGACTGTGGGATTCTTGTGTGTAGGGACTGTGAAAACACTGTGGCTGCATGGGAAAGCACAGGATGTGGCTGGGACTATAGGCAGCTACTGTGGTGGCTCCAGATGCTCAGGGCTTCCTGATTCCCTGGTGAAGGACATTGCTATGGGATCTGTGCTCACACCAAGGACTGCACAGATCCTTTGTGTGGTTCTTGTAGCAACATCAACTAATATTGTTACACACTGGAGCTAGTGACCAGGCATTGGTCTCCTTTGAGGGGAGGTGAGTGTGAGACTATCCCACAGAGCAGATTAAACCTCCCCCCAGATTAAAAAAAGAGAGAGAGAGAGAGAGAGATCTACCACGTCCAATTTTGGTGTCACCATGGACAAACCCCTCACTGTGGGTCACTGAACAGAGATCCCTGGACACACCCAACAGTATTCACTGAAAGAGCAGACACTCCACTAAGCTACAGAGGCATAGTCCAAAGATAAAGCCATCACAGGGGAAAAACAAAGTATCTCCACAAATGCCTAAAAATAAACACAGTAATTCAAGAAACAAGATTAAGGAAGACAACATGACAACATGACACCTCCAAAGGAACACAACACCACTTCAATACTATAATGTGAAAATGAAGAGATTGAAGAAATGGCAAAAATAAAATTCAAAAAATCATATAGAACAATAAAATAGTTCAGAAGTGACTCAAAGTGCTTAATTTTTCTCATAATCCTTTTTTCGTGATCTTGGAGGAATCTTTCAGAGAAAAATGTATTTCATGGTACAAAAAGTCTGACAGTTTACTTTTAAGTTTGTGCAAAATTAGACTTGATGATTTAGGGACTGGTATAATGGTATAGCTGTTAAGTCACTGCCTGTGATGCCAGCATCCAATATGGGAGCAAGTTTGAGTCCCAACTGCTCCACTTCCCATCCAGTTCCCTGCAAAATGTGCCTGGAAAAGTAGTTGAGGATGGCCCAAGTGCCTGGGCCCCTGTGCCTAGGTGGGAGACCAAGATGAAACCCCTGGCACCTGGCTCTGGCCAGGCCCAACCCCAGCCATTTTGGGGGAGTGAACCAGGGGAAAGAAGACTTCTCTCTCTCCAATTCTCTGTTGTTTCTCTCCCTCTCTGTAAATCTTTCCAATAAATAAATAAGAAAGAATTGATGCCTTCATTGCAAAATAGATACAAAACCTTAAATTTCACTATGACATGCAGACTTTAAATGCAGTCCTGTGCCCACTAGAGAAAAGCTAGAGAAACTGAAAAAAAATCCATCACTTTCTTTGGACCATCTAGGGAACTGCTGCATAGTATTCTATAGAGTACATGTCCCATAATTTCTTTATCCAGTCTACTGTTGATGGGCATTTGGGTTGGTTCCAGGTCTTAGCTATTGTGAATTGAGCTGCAATAAACATTAAGGTGCAGACCGCTTTTTTTGTTTGCCAATTTAATTTCCTTTGGGTAAATTCCAGAGTGGAATGGCTGGGTTGTATGGTAGGGTTATAGTCAGGTTTCTGAGGAATCTCCAGACTGACTTCCATAGTGGCTTTACCAGTTTGCATTCCCACCAACAGTGGGTTAGTGTCCCTTTTCCCCACATCTTCACCAGCATCTGTTGTTGGTAGATTTCTGTATGTGAGCCATTCTAACCTGGGTAAGGTGGAACCTCATTGTGGTTTTGATTTGCATTTCCCTTATGGCTAGTGATCATGAACATTTTTTATGTGTCTGTTGGCCATTTGAATTTCCTCTTTTGAAAAATGTCTATTGAGGTCCTTCGCCCATCTCTTGAGTGGGTTGTTTGTTTTGATCTTGTGGAGTTTCTTGATCTCTTTGTAGATTCTGGTTATTAACCCTTTATCTATTGCATAGTTTGCAAATATTTTTTTTTCCCATTCTGTCAGTTGCCTCTTCACTTTCCTTACTGTTTCTTTTGCAGTACAGAAACTTCTCAGTTTGATGCAATCCCAAATGTTAATTTTGGCTTTGACTGCCTGTGCTTCTGGGGTCTTTTCCAAGAAGTCTTTGCCCATACCTATATCTTGCAGGGTTTCTCCAATGTTCTCTAATAATTTGATGGTGTCGGGTTGTAGATTTAGGTCTTTAATCCATGTTGAGTGGATTTTTGTGTAAGGTGAAAGGTAGGGGTCTTCCTTCATGCTTCTGCATGTGGAAATCCAGTTTTCCCAGCACCATTTATTTAATAGACTGTCCTTACTCCAGGGATTGGTTTTGGATCCTTGATCAAATATAAGTTGGCTGAAGATGTTTGGGTTGATTTCTGGTGTTTCTATTCTGTTCCATTGGTCTACCTATCTGTTTCTGTACCAGTACCATGCTGTTTTGATAACAACTGCCCAGTAGTATGTCCTGAAATCTAGTATTGTGATGCCTCCGACTTTGTTTTTGTTGAACAAGATTGCTTTAGCTATTCGAGGTCTACTGTGTCTCCATATGAATTTCAGCACCATTTTTTTCAGATCTGAGAAGAAGGTCTTTGGTATTTTTATTGGTATCGCGTTGAATCTATGAATTGCTTTTGGGAGAATGGACATTTTTATGATATTGATTCTTCCAATCCATGAGCATGGAAGATTTTTCCATTTTTTGGTATCCTCTTCTATTTCTTTCTTTAAGATTTTGTAATTCTCATCATAGAGATCTTTAACATCCTTGGTTAAATTTATTCCAAGGTATTTGATTGTTTTTGTAGCTATTGTGAATGGGATTGATCTTAGAAGTTCTTTCTCAGCTGTGGCATTGCCTGTGTATACCAAGGCTGTTGATTTTTGTGCATTGATTTTATACCCTGCTACTTTGCCAAACTCTTCTATGAGTTCCAATAGTCTCTTAGTAGAGTTCTTTGGGTCCCCTAAATAAAGAATTATATCATCTGCAAAGAGGGATAGTTTGAGTTCTTCCTTCCCAATTTGTATCCCTTTAATTTCTTTTTCTTGCCTAATAGCTCTGGCTAGTATTTCCAGAACTATATTGAATATATATTGAATAGCAGTGGTGAGAGTGGGCATCCCTGTCTTGTACCACATGTCAGTGGAAATGCTTCCAACTTTTCCACATTCAATAGGATGCTGGCCATGAATTTTTCATAAATTGCTTTGATTGTATTGAGGAATGTTCCTTCTATACCCAGTTTGCTTAGAGTTTTCATCATGAAAGGGTGTTGTATTTTATCAAATGCTTTCTCGGTGTCTATTGAGATAATCTTATGGTTTTTCTTCTGCAGTCTGTTAATGTGGTGTATCACATTGATTTGCAAACATTGAACCATCCCTGCATACCAGGGATAAATCCCACTTGGTCTGGGTGGATGATCTTTCTGATGTGTTGTTGCATTCTGTTGGCCAGAATTTTATTGAGGATTTTTGTGTCTTTGTTCATCAGGGATATTAGTCTGTAATTTTCTTTCAATGCTGCATCTTTTTCTAGCTTAGGAATTAAGGTGATGCTGGCTTCATAGAAAGAATTTGGGAGGATTCTCTCTTTTTGATTGTTCTGAATAGTTTGAGAAGAATTGGAGTTAGTTCTTCTTTAAATGTCTGGTAGAATTCAGCAGTGAAACCATCTGGTCCTGGGCTTTTCTTTGTTGGGAGGGCCTTTATTACTGTTTCAATTTCTGTCTCAGTTATGGGTCTGTTTAGGTTTTCTGTGTCTTCATGGGAACTGGGGTTGCAGAGCACATAACTACCCTAAATCTGGAAATGAGAGTACGGAGCTGCTCAGGTTGACACCTGCTTACTTGGGACAGAAGCCTTTGGTTCAAACTGAGAGGAAGTTTTCAGTGGCAATTTTGATGAATCTCTGGAGGCTGAGTGTGTTCTAGCTTGAGAATGGGAGACCCTGAGAACCAATTTTATGGAAAGGGTCCCTACATTTTTTTTCCATCAACAGAAATTACATGAGGGTCTCACAGTCAATGTCTAAGAAACAGCTTCCTAGCTCTGACAGGGAGAGGGAAGGTTACACATTGAGGAATATGTCTACCCAGAACAGTCTCCACAACAAAGGAAAAGTTATGCTGGAGACTTACCCAGGTAGAGGAATGTGATTTCAATAACTTTAACTTCCAGTAGTCTTTCTGCTTCAAGTAAAATTAGAGTTTTCTGTCAAACAAGGTCAGAGCTTCAAAGAAATAGATTGGAAACTTGCAGTAAAGGAAGGAAGTAGTTGAAGAAGGCAAAAATGAAGTCCAAAATGGTATCATTGAAGAAGCGTTTGTGAAGCTCAAAGCTGTGAGATTCGGCTAAAACACTGAAATTTAATTGAATGATCATGAAACCCTCCCTCTTCCCCCACCTTACCATCACACCAACAGGACTCCAGGGCAATAATTGGATTGCAGTTGAAAGAGCTGCTTGGCCGGTGCCGTGGCTCAATAGGCTAATCATCCGCCTTGCGGCACCAGCACACCGGGTTCTAGTCCCGGTCGGGGCGCCGGATTCTGTCCCGGTTGCCCCTCTTCCAGGCCAGCTCTCTGCTGTGCCCAGGGAGTGCAGTGGAGGATGGCCCAAGTAGTTGGGCCCTGCACCCCATGGGAGACCAGGATAAGTACCTGGCTCCTGCCATCGGATCAGCGCGGCCATTGGAGGGTGAACCAACGGCAAAAGGAAGACCTTTCGCTCTGTCTCTCTCTCACTGTCCACTCTGCCTGTCAAAAAAAAAAAAAAAAAAAAAAAAAAAAAAAAAAAAAGCTGCTTGACACAGATTCTCTGGGAGAGAGCATAAAAAGTCCGCAGCCAAGACAGAAGAAATTCCAAGGACACGAGAGGATTTTGAAGCCTCTGACATAGAGAGCTACAGCAAATATTAAAGACAGCTCAGCTTCTGGTCATATTAACACAAATCCTCACAAGAAAGCTCTTTTTACCTCCATTTAAAAAATATGATACAATATGTCCAGCTTTCAAAAAATAATTACAAGGCATATAAAAAGGCAAGCAGGAACACAGTTGGAAGAGAGAAAGCAATAAGACATAAGTATCGAAATTATCAGATAAGGAATTTAGAACAGTATGGCTAATACAGTAAGGAATCTCAGTGGAAAAATAGAGAACATGCAAAAATATGCGGGCTATGTAATTAGAGAGTGGAGAACTTGAAGAATCAAAAGGAAAGAACAAATGCAAGACATGGTCACAGACATAAAGAATGCTTTTCATTGACTCCTCAATAGACTTGACATGGTCACGGTAAGCTTAAGTGAGCTTGGTGATAGGGCCATTGATATTGACTTGCAAACTGAAATGCAAAGTGAAAGAATAATAGAGAAAAAAGATGATAATAAAAAAATAGAATATCCTACAACTACAGGGTATCAAAAAGTGTTAGAAATTGGCAAACTTCCCAAAACTTTCTGCATCCTTTTCCATTCCAACAAGTAAAAATTCACGTTCCTCCTGTTTTGTATATAAGCCAGTCATTGGTATTGTCAGGCTTATAATTTTTTTGGTGTGTGTGGGGGAGCTAAAGTATTTTAATAGATATAGAGTTGTATCTCATTGTTCTAATTTGTTTGCAGTTTCTTAATGGCATGTATGATGTTGACAATCTTTTCATATACTTGTTTGTTATACTTGTATGTTTCCTTTAATAAGATGTTTGGAAATTTTGCTTATTTTATAAAGAAAATTGAGGCTCCATGAGCTTTTGCTATATTTTGATGAGTTCCTTTATCAAATATTCTTTACTATTTTCCCTCTGCATGGCTTGTCTTTTCAATTTAACAGCCTTGTACAGAGCAAAAAGGTGTACTTTCAATCAAGTACAATTTATCCCTTATTTCTTATATGAATTATGCTTTTGGTATATCTAGAACCTCAGCATTAATCCCAAGATCACACATATTTCTTTTTCTGTGTTTTTTATAGAAATATTATACTTTTGCACTTTAAGTTTAGATTCATGATTCATTTTGTGTTATTTTTTCAAATGCATGTAACATAAGGTTTTTGTTTAATTCATTTCTTTGCATATGGCCAATAAATTGTTCCAGCACCACTGTTGAAAAGACTATTTTTCAACATTCAGTTGTCCTTGGTCCTTTGTCAAATATTGTTGATTATATCTTTATGGAGTTTTCTCTGTACTCTTAAATCTGCTCAATTTATTCATGTATCTGTTTCTTTACCAATATCACACTGGTTTTATTATTATTGCTTTATAGTTGGTCTTAAAATCTGGTAGTGTGAATTTTCATTTTTATTCACTATGTGTTCTAGTCCAAGACTTTTGAATTCCTAAATAAACTTCAAAATCATTTTTTTTTGGCATTTACAAAATGTTTTGTTGGCATTTTGTTTGTGATTGAATAGAATCTAAAGATCAAATTGGGAAAAGCTGACATCTTATTACTGTCTTCAAAATTCAGGGACATGGAATATACTTTCATGAATTAAAGTCTTTAATTTCTTTCATAGAGATTTTTGCTTCTCCAAATACAGATTTATACCTAAGGATAAAGATTTATACCTAGGTAGTGGGTAAAGCCTTTGTGGGCACCAGTTCAAATCCTGGCAATTCTACTTCCAATCCAGCTCCCTGCTAATGTGACTGAGAAAGCAACAGAAGATGGCCTAAGTACTTGGGTCCCTGCCATCCTATTAGGAGATCAGGATGGAGTTCCGGGCGCCTGGCTTCAGCCTGGTCCAGCCCTGGTCATTGTTGCCATTTGGAGAGTGAAGCAATGAATGGAAGATCTCTTGATCTCGATCTCTCTCTCTCTCTCTCTCTTTCCTCCTTTCTCTGTCACTCTGCCTTTCAAATATTTTTTTAAAAAACATTAAGATATGTGAGTCATTAATGGAAAAATCCTCAGATTTAATTTTCTGAGTTTACATCAGTAAATATAAAACAAATATTTTTACCCAGGATACAATATTTCTACATTAGAATTACAATAATTCAATTTTTTTGATTTTTTTTTTTGTGAACTGGGAAAAGTAAATTTGTTTCTAGTTCTTTGTCTTGTGGCATTGCTAAGCCTACTGAATATCTAGTACTGTTAACTCCATTAGTTTTAAACTTTCATTGAAACATTACAAACTTTCTCATCCTCATGAATTTAATCATTGAAAAATTCCAATATTAAATTGCAAAACCTCATCCTTTAAAAATATTGTCTTGGTGCAAATGCATATGGATACAATAATATTTTTTAAATTAATTTATTTATTTTTTAAAAATTTTTTTTGACAGGCAGAGTGGACAGTGAGAAAGAGACAGAGAGAAAGGTCTTCCTTTGCCATTGGTTCACCCTCCAATGGCCGCCGCGGCCGGCGTGCTGTGGCTGGCGCACCACGCTGATCTGATGGCGGGAGCCAGGTGCTTCTCCTGGTCTCCCATGGGGTGCAGGGCCCAAGCACTTGGGCCATCCTCCACTGCACTCCCTGGCCACAGCAGAGAGCTGGCCTGGAAGAGGGGCAACTGGAACAGAATCTGGCGCCCCGACCGGGACTAGAACCCGGTGTGCTGGCGCCGTAATGTGGAGGATTAGCCTAGTCAGCCGCAGCGCTGGCACAATAATATTTTAAACTTTTATTTTCTAAGGAATTTATTAATACATTAGATTCTCATGGTCACAGAAAATGCATTATAGTTACTACAACACAATTCTCATGTTAATTTGATGTTAATACGAAGAAGACAGATTCATTGTAGTTCATAGAGAGAATTCTAAGAATTTAATGTTGCTTCTCTGTATCCCATCCACCCTTTCTCTTTTCTTTATTTTTTTGAAGTTTTGAGACAACATATTTTTATGGATTGAATTTGCATCTCCTAAATGAGAAAAAAATATATGCACATCAGAACCCTCCTGATTCTGAGCATAGTAAAGTAACTAGTGGGAACAAAACCTTTAAGTGGTTAAAAAACAATAATGAAGTATTAGTGAGGAATGCTGGATTTTACTCTGGCTATAACTTGTGCTTTATTAGCCATAGGTAGTAACTGCTGTTGAAAATTCATGAAGCTGGTTTTGTTTGATTTTTCTTGTAGCTTTGTAAGAATTTCTGTTCCTGCCTTTTTAATAATTAATGTAGAGATGGTTTTTTATTTGTGAGCAAAATGTTTGTTCAATGCCTTGAGGGTTAGGAGTAAAATACTAGGTGTTTTAAGGATTTGGTTAAGAAAACTATGAAATAAATACTTTCCATTCTTAAAAAAAAAGAGTTATTAATCTGAAAAGCAGTTAGAGAGAGAGAGGGAGACTCAGAGAGAGATCTTCTGTCTGCTGGTTCACTCCCCACTGGGCTGCAATGGTCAAGTCTGGGCCAGGCAGAATTCACCCAGGTCTTCCAAGTGGGTGACTGGGGCCCAAGTACACAGGCCACCTTCACTGCTTTTCCAAGTTGCACTAGAAGGGAGCTGGATCAGAAGAGGAGAAACCAGGACTCAAATTGGTGTTCATAGAGGATGCCAGTGTCGCAGGCAGCCTAATCTATGGAGCCACAATGCTTCCCCAAATAAATACTTTCATTACCTATATCTCTTACACATTACTTTAGTTTATTCATTGATATAATTAGTATATTACATAATCACATAAGGTATACATTGAGTTTCTTTGAATTTGGAATGGGAGAGGGAGTGAGAGTTGGGAGGGTTGCGGGTGGGAGGGAAGTTATGGGGGGGGGGGAAGCCATTGTAATCCATAAGCTGTACTTTGGAAAATTATATTTACTAAATAAAAGTTTAAAAAAAGGAAATAAGTTCATAAGGGAATTTGTATGTGTTGGAGTCCAGCTACTCCACTTCTGAACCAGCTCCCTGATGATGAGCCTGGGAAAGCCGTGGAAAATGGCTCAAGTGTTTGGGCCCCTGCACCCAATTGAGAGACAGCTATCCTTTTGCTATAACCAAAAGTTTACTAATTGGTAGGTTTTATGATATCCCTATGATACAGTGTATTGTTATAGCCCATATTAACAAACTAAATGAGTAATTTAACTTGCTTATTATTATAAAACAATTAAGGATATACTCTAGAAAACATAATTTCTTCCAACGTTATCTTACTCATTGAGAATTAATTAATTGTGAAAGCTTCAGCCAAGATAACTAGGACAATTAGCCAAAGGTTTGTCATGTTTCCATGTTTTAAGAGTCCCCAACCAAGATGAAGCCTATTAACTTTTCATCATCACATTGTTATCAGGCTTCCATTTCTTTATTTGTATGGAAATATATCTAAAAGGCTCAAGTCCAGATACAGAAATTCCCTTCAGGGCCAGCATTGTGGCACAGTGTGTTAAGTTGCCACCTGCAATGGCCACATCTCATATGCTCACTGGTTTGAGTCCTGGCTGCTCCACTTCTGCTCCAGCTCTCTGCTAATGGCCTAGGAAAAAAAGTGGAGGGTGACCCAAGTGCTTGTGCCCCTCTCACCTACTTGGGAGACCTGGATGGAGTTCCAGGTTCCAGTCTTCGACCTGGCCCTGCCCAGGCAGTTGCAGGCATTTGGGAAGTGAAATAGTAGAGTGAACCAGAACTCTTCCTGTCTCTCCCTCTCTTTCTCTAACTCTACTTTTCAAATAAATAAATAACCATTTAACAATAAAGGAAATTCCTTTCAGAGGCCAACTAGAGGATCAACAGCAGATGTCTAAGTTTGCAACATTTCCACAACAATATATGCAAACCATAGTGCGTCATGTTTACATTCTAGAAATTTCTAAGGCTTTTATTCTTTCATTCAACTTTAGTAGTGAGTTATTATTAGTACAATGTATTCAGATGATGTTGATGAATTTAAACTTGTTAGTGAAATTATTTTCTTTTTCTTGAGGTCTTTGCATCATAAATCAACTGGATCTACACACTCATAGTACCTTCACAGAACTCAGCACAACTTGTGGTTACATACTTTAATTCTTTAATTTGCATGTGCTTATTCTCATAGAAAAAAAGCTCCTTGAGAAGAGACTTTAATCTTTTTTTTTTTTTTAAGATTTGCTTACTGATTTGAAAGGTGGGGTGATACACACACACAAACACACATACATATGAGAGAGAGAAAGAGAGAGAGAGAATCTTCCTTCTGTTGGTTCACTCCCCAAATGGCCTCAACAACTAGAGTTGGCCAGGCCAAAGCAAGTGGCCAACAGCTCCCTCAGGGTTTCCCACACGGGTAGCAGGGATCTGCTGCTTCCTAGGTGAATTAGCAGAGAGCTGGATGGGAAATTGAGTAGCTGACACTGGAAAAGGACTCTGATACAGGACGGAGGCTTCCCAAGTATTGGCTTAAATGCGGCATAACATTGCCTGTCCAGTTTTTAATGCTCACTATGGCACCTCCAGGATCTGGTGTGGATCTAATTCAGCATCTGGCATCTAGTAGTCATTTGATAAATATTTATTGATGATGTGAATGAATGCTGTATGTTGAGGTTTTTTTCCAAACCATTATTTATACATATACCATCCTTAGATGACCTTTGGGGCTGGCATTGTGGTGTAGTGGGTCAAGCCTCTGCCTGCAACACTCATATTGTGCCCTTGGTGCTCCACTTCTGATTCAGCTCCCTGTTAATACCCTGGAAAAGCACTATGAGACCAGGATGGAGCTCCTGGTTCCTGGCTCCTGGATTTAGACTGGGCCATCCCTGGCCATTGCAGCCAGGGTGGGTGAACCAGTAGATGGACGATCTCTGTTTCTCCCACTCTCTCTGTAACTCTGACCTTCAAATAAATAATTAAAATCTTAAAAAAAAAAAAAAGAAATTGTGACCTGCTTATCCCTTCTGTTTTGTGCTCAGTCAAGCTCACCTTTTTTCTGAAATACTGTTTCCATCAAGTTATTATGATGCAAATTAAGTTCATTTGAATTTTTCACTTTGCAATGCACCAGACTGTGTTTTCCAGACAGAGTTTCATGTATTGCAGAGAAAGGATATAAACACAAGCCTTTGCCCTACATTTTATTTAAGTAAACTTTTAATACTGATTTCTTAATTATATACTTTCAAAACAGTCTGAATTTCATTTATTTCTTTGGGAAATTTTTCAACAATAAACAGTAAAGAGATTTTTTTTGATGGCTTCTGTAATATATAATTAGGAGTTAATAAATTCTGTTCTGTTAAATAGATTATAATTAAAACACTGCATATTTTTTGTGGAATATGAATTTGTGTTTCATAATGAGATAACAAAATTAGACATATTCCATTTTTTATAACAATGTTAATGTGAACACTGCAGAATTATTTGTATTAACAATTTTATCTTGGTTCTCCTAATTTTAAATTTACATGACTAAAACTGCCTTAGATAAAAATTAGAATTTTGGTTTTATAGAAATACTCTCTGTGATAATCGGCTTTAAATTTCACGTTTCCTTAAGTTTTCATGTAAATGACACTATTAGACCTTTGGTTTGGCAGACTCTCTGTAGTTACTTTATTTCAATGCCAAGTAGAATCTACATTGCTGTCCTCATCACCAAAATGGAAAGAGACTTCCAGCTGTGTCTGAACTTGTCTTTAGAGAGGAAGTCTTTGAGTCTTACTACTTTGTTCTGCTTTTAGAAAAATGCTGAAAAATCCCTCAGTATAAGGATCTAGAAAATCACTCTCTTCCTTCTGACCTTGAGAAATTCATATTATCAATAAACAGTGACAAGATGGAGCCCTTCAGAAATTTATTCTGAAAATAAATTATGACAAAATATTATCATGGTATTGCTTTTCACTCTAATAAAAGTGCTTTATTTTTTTTGATGAAAATTATATCAGTATGTTTTTATATATCATTCCTTTTGGAAAACTATTTGATTATCCTTGAGCCAGAATGGTCATTATAGTGGTTCTGAGAAGATGAACCATTTGAGAACTTTTGGGAAGGGCTGAGTTGGAGAGGACTAAGATGCATATTATATGTAAACTTCAGTTGAAGGTTGGGGGTAGGTCCTGGTTCATGGTGTTGAAGATTTAGAAGCTGTAGAGATTATTTTTATCTGCCATTGGTTAAGTATAAGGGTGAGGGCCTATCAGCCCACACAAACCACACCAAAACAATGACAGAAATATATAGAAGTATTTGGAAACTGCTGAAGTTCAGGTCCTTGTCTCCCTTGAAAATATCTGAAGTAGAGGCAGCAATTAGATTCCTGCTTAATCAGTGTCTTGAGTATGGGTCCCTAAAATGTCCTCTCAGTATTCTTAAAGACACTAAAGTTTGAGAATTCACTTTTCTATCTAACCATGGTTATATATTTGCTTGGAAGAGTCATTTATAAATTTGACTTCGCATTACAATCACTGCTGCAGCCTGGGAAAGCAGCAGAGGATGGCCCAGTACTTGGGCCCCTGCACCTGTGTGGGAGACCCAGAGAAAGCTTCGGCTGTTGTGGCCATCTGGGGAGTGAATCAGAGGATGGAAGACCTCTCTCTCTCTCTGCCTCTGCCTCTCTGCAGCTCTGCCTTTCAAATAAAAAAAATTTAAAAAAATGAAAAAAAAAAAAAAAACAGCAAAGTGCCCCTAGGATTCAAAATCACAGGAACTGTCACCATAGGAAGCTACTGCCAGCTCCACCTCCACCCAATTCCTTCCAGCAGGCCACTAGACTCAATTCCATTGCCATTGATGCAGATTGTCACATACAGGATAACAGTAGGAAGTAGAATTTTCTATCCTCTCTCATAATCTCTTGAGAGAAGTGCACATATTCCTTTCTCTTGTTCTGGGAGTTTCTCAAATTTCTAAGAATGTTTTAATGTAGGAATCCCAATGACACCCATAGAGATGAAAATTCATAGATGAGAAGAAAAATAGAGCATACAGAACAAGTATCCTTATGGGGAAAATTAATAATTTTGGGAGCAGAAGATAACTTTCAAAAGTTTCTAATTTATACATTTATATAGATTTGATAAGTTTTCATGTAAGATATAAATAAGAAAATACTATAATGAATAAGGGAAATACAGTAGAATCATTACCTGAAGATTTAAAAAATTATACCCAAAAATAAAGAAATGATCACTGAATTAATGAACTTAGGGGATCAACTAAATAGCAAACTGAACAATTCTTTTTATTTATTTATTTATTTATTTATTTTTATTTTTGACAGGCAGAGTGGACAGTGAGAGAGAGAGACAGAGAGAAAGGTCTTCCTTTGCCGTTGGTTCACCCTCCAATGGCCGCCGCAGCCGGCGCGCTGCGGCCAGCACACCGCACGGATCCGAAGGCAGGAGCCAGGAGCCAGGTGCTTCTCCTGGTCTCCCATGGGGTGCAGGGCCCAAAGACTTGGGCCATCCTCCACCGCACTCCCTGGCCACAGCAGAGGGCTGGCCTGGAAGAGGGGCAACCGGGACAGAATCCGGCGCCCCGACCGGGACTAGAACCCGGTGTGCCGGCGCCGCTAGGCGGAGAATTAGCCTAGTGAGCCGCGGCGCCGGCCTAAACTGAACAATTCTTATGACCAAATTTGTGATCCAGAAAATAATGGCATCTACTGGAATTTATAATATAAATTTAAAAAGTAATGGAAAATTAGTAAAGAGACTGAGAGTGGACTCAGGATTAGAAAAAGCATCTAAGACATGTTGTAGGAGGAAACCTTACTAAGACTATAGAAAAAATAAAATGATATATAAAATGAGTACAATTTTAAAAATCAAAGAACAGTATGCAAGGAACATGTAAGCTGTCAGATTGATGACAAAGCTCCCTATACTCATAAATTCTTTATGAAGTCAAAACAGTAAGAAAAATAAATTCTAAGTGTATGCATAAAAAGTAAACATCCAATCTATAAAGGAAAAGAATAATAGTTTTCCTAAGTAACATTGAGAAACACAAAAGATGTTGAAGGAAGATCTTCAGAACTTTGAATCCAGACTCTATTAAACATATGTAGAGGTAAACCAAACACAATATTGAACATTAAAATAAAAAAAAAACACCAAAAACATATATGTAAAAATGCCTTCAGAAAAGACTTACAAAGTCAAAAGGGAATAGAGTATGGCATAATATACAGGAAACAGATTGGGTATTGTCCAGAGAAAGTACAGAAAACTGATATGTAATATAGAGAATACATTACTCCTTAGCACTGAGAAGATTGTTCTGTCATTGTTCAGCTTAACAAGAAAATGCTTTGTCAAAATCTACTTTCCATGTTTGGTTATGTCTAGTGACTTACGTTCAAGGTCACTAATTCTTTCCTTGGCTGTGTTAACTGAGATGCCTATATGAGGCATGGATTATTTATCTTGATTTTCATTTCTAACACTTTCATTGGATTCTTAAATATTCCCTCTTCCAATAGCAATTATCTACTTGATTTTACATGATTTCTACTTTTCCCATTAGAGTTTCAAAACATACTCATTATAGATATTTTGAATTTTGGTCTTCTATAATCTGTGCTCCCCTCTCTGCCATCCCCATATATTGAAACTTGACTGCGAATGTGACTGTATTAAGAGCTGAAGCCTTATCAACCAAAGTGTCATCAGTGTGTGAATGGATAAAATGTGGTGCATGTAAACAATGGAATATTATTTAGCCATAAAGAAAAAAATGACGTCCTGGAAGTTTGTAGATGTGCATGGGACTGAAGGATTTAATGTTAAGTGAAATAAAGCCAGGCACAGAAAGACAAATATTGCATGTTGCTACTCATTTATGGAAGTTTAAATTTTCAATGGAGTTGTGGTCAGTGGCGCCTTGAAAGGGTAGGACGCCAGACTGAGAGAGGTTAGGTAAAGGCACCAAAATAAAATTAGTTAGGAATTTGTTTGAGTATGTTATAGCAAAGTAAGGTAACTGTAACTGTCTACAATATCCCATGAGAGTTTTTAAAATAACTAGAAGAGTTTAAGTTCCTAACACATAGAAATGATTAATATTTGAAGAAATGGAAAAGCTAGTTCATCTTCTTTGATCATTATACACTGCATACAGGTATTGAATTACTATATTTTGCTCTATAAACATACCCAAGTGTATGTTAATTAAAAATATTTTTAGGAAAGGTGGGCCTTTAGAAGGTGATTAGGTCATGAGGGTGCAGCTGAAATGAGATCCATGTCCTGATCAAGAGTCTTTGCGTAGTGCTCATCCCTTTCTTCCCTTTTGTCCATTGCACCATGTAAAAACACAGTGTTTGTCATAGCCAGAGGCAGTAGCGTTCAAAGCTCTCTTTTCAGAGTGTCTTGTTCCTGAACTACCCAGACTAGATAAATGTGAGCAATACATTTCTGCTGTTTAAAATTATCCAGACTAAGGTGTTTTGTCATGGCAGGAGAGGACTAAGATGCTGTCATAAAGTTTCTAGATCTGCTCTACCTAAGTCCAACTCTGACGCCTACTTTTTCTCTTCAAAGCTCTTCCCACCCTTGTTTTTAAGTCTTTTTTTATTCTTTTAAAGTGAACAGCTGTGTAAGACGATAGTCATCTAGGGAAATTGATTTTGTGTTTAAAAAAGGGCACATTTTTGCTTCTCCTAGGCCACTGGGCTTCAAGCTGAGAGGACTTTGGCTTCCCAGGTATATTTGACAATGTCTGGAGATATTCATGATAGCCACTACAAGGTTAGAGCTGTGCTACTAAAATCCAGTGGATAAGGGATGCTGCAAAACATTCTAAAATGGATAGGACAATTCCACAATGAAGAATTATCCTGCCAAAAATGTTACAGAGCAAGGGTGGGGAATGCAGACAGAGCTCATAGGCATATAAGGTATGTAAAATCATTTAACCTGGTTCTGGTAAGACAACCACAGGTAGGACTTGAAATTCAATAAATCTGTAGCAGGTTGATTTTTAAGTTGATAATTTTGTGTGGCCCATGAATGATGTTATCAATATCCAAATGGCCCTTGGCAGAAAAAAAAACTTTCCCCACTGGAAAATTGATGTGTTTTATATTTTCAATCTCCTGACTATTTTCCTTTGGTCCAGATTAACACCTTTAAATAACTCCCTTGGCTATGTCAGATGCAACTGTCTGAGGGAAAAACAGCTTCTATACAGGCACCTTTTGAAAATGAACATTCCAAACTGTTAGGCTTCACTGACTATAAAGCAATCCCCATATTTGTTTTTCTTATCCCCCAACATAAGACTCAACACTCAGCTTGCATTGATATTCCCACCCTATCTTTCCATGTTTTTTTTTTTTTTTTAAGATTTATTTGTTTGAAAGGCAGAGATACAGAGAGGCAGAAGCAGAGAGAAAGAGAGGTCTTTCGTCTGCTGGTTCACTCCCCAGATGGCCGCAATGGCCGGATAGTGCTGATCCGAAGTCAGGAGCCAGGAGCTTCTTCCAGGTCTCCCAAGTGGGTGTAGGGGCGCATGGACTTGGAGGCATCTTCTACTGTTTTCCCAGGCCATAGCAGAGAGCAGAATTGGAAGTAGAGCAGTCAGGACTTGAACCGGCACCCATATGGGATGCTGGCACTGCAGATAGCAGCTTTACCTGCTATGCTATGCCACAGCACCAGCCCATTCATGTATCTTTTACTCAGTGTGCCTACTTGACTTGGACCTTGCCTTTTACCAGCCAAGGATTCAGAGTCTCTGTAATCACCAGGCAGAAAAACATCTCTTGGACATTATAGTGATCCCTAATTTGAAGACTTCAGACATTTGTGGAACCAGATGATTTCCATATATATGGGAAATGGTAGGATTAAATTAACATTTAATGACCAACCAAAGCATTAATATTTGTGCAACAAATGCTCTCTCTTCTTTGATACCTTTTTATCCTAAAAACAAGGGAATTGAACTAGATTATCTTTAAACACTAGTTTGAGTACTAGTTTAATTATCATTTTTTAAAAGATTTATTTATTTCTTTGAAAGGCAGAGTTACAAAGAGGCAGAGGCAGAGAGAGAGAGAGAGAGGTCCTCCATGTGCCAGTTCACTCCCCAAATGACTGCAACAGCCAGAGCTGGGCCAATCCAGAGCCAGGAACCAGGAGCCAGGAGCCTCTTCTGGGTCTCCCAAAAGGGTACAGGGGCTCAGGACTTGGGCCCTTTTTTACTGCTTTCCCATGCCTTAACAGAGAGCTGAATCGGAAGTGGAGCAGCTGAGACTTGAACCGGTGCCCACATGGGATACTGGTGCTGTGGACCAGGGTCTTAACCCCTTGTACCACAGTGCTAGTCCTTTATTTATCATTATGTCATATGACTGCCATAAAATATTATAAATCAGAATTAAATTAAATAAAACTATTCTACAGTTTTAACAAATGTTTATCTCCTACAAACCAGTCTGCATTTAAAAAAAACCACTCTTTTGTTCAGATCCCACATGGAAGTGTATATAAATTCATTTTTGTTTTTACTTAATTTTCTGGTATTTTATGTTGAGCTGCCACATGGTTTCTTTCACCTGAAGGTTGTATATGGTGAAATGGGGACTGCGATAATAAATTTGGGTGGTCAGCACTGTGGCACATTGGGAAACGTCACCGCATGTTACTCCAGCACCCATATTGGAGCCAGTTCGTGTCCCAGATGCTTCACTTTTGATCCAGCTTCCTGATAATGGCCTGGGAAAAGCAGTAGAAGATGGCTCAAGTGCCTGGGTCCCTGCAAACTGTAAAGGAGACGAGGATGAAGCTTCTGACTGCTGGCTTCAGCCTGGCCCAGTGTTGACACTTGTGGACATCTGAGGAATGAACTAGAAGAGGGAGGATGTCTCTGTCTCTCTTGTCTTCCATCTCTCTGTAAGTCTGCCTTTCAAATAAATGAATGAATCTTTATTAAAAACCACTATAAAATAAAATGATTGCTATTTTTAAAAATAATATTTATATGATAACTTTTAACACTGATAATAGTAGATAGAATTAAAAGGAGAGAATGTTCCAACATGGGAAACAATCCACACAGCAAACTCATAGAATGACCATCACTTTAAGTAACACTCTGACCTCAGAATCAGCCCTTAACTCTTCTTGGTGTTGCTGAAAAGCCTGTGAGAGCATTTCAGGTATGGAGAACAAAGACACTGTGGCAGAAAATGCTTTACATGAATGAACTCTGTGAATGAGACCCCAGTGGAAAGAAGTGGCCATCAAAGAAGGATGTACTTTTCTCTGAAGGAAGGAGTGAACTTCCACTTTGCTTATGATCTTGTCTACATACTGACTGAGATCGTGGATTCAAAAGGCTTCATTGCCTAGGCAGTTCATGTCAAGAGCCTCAGGTGGTCACTGACGTAATACATAAGAATGTTAATTGTTAAATTAACAACAGAAGTCATTGCGCACTAACTTCCCATGCATGATCTCTGTCCTCAATGCACTATATTATGAGCATTAACTGTAAAACTAGTTCTAAAACAATTTTTTTGTGTACATGTGTGTGCAAATTGTTCAAATCTTTACTTAGTATAGAGTTGCTCTTCTGTATACAAAGTTAATTGAAAATGAATCTTAATGAAGAATGGGACTGGGAAGTGGAGAGGGAGGAGATGGAGGGGTGGGAGTGTGGGTGAGAGGGCAGGTATGATGGGAAGAATAACAATATTCCTAAAGTTGTACTTATGAAACTTGCATTTCTTAAATAAATAATTAATTAATTTAAAAAGAATATTTAAGAAGAATAAAGTTAGTTCCTATATCTCAACAACAAATAATCAAATAAACTGATTTTTAAAAATGTACAAATTATTGATCTAAATAGACATTTCTCCAAAGGTCATATATATACAACATCCAACAATCATATAAAAAATACCTTAACATCACCAATCATTAGAAAAATCCAAATCAAAACCAGAATGAAGTATCATATCACACTAATGAGGATGTCTACTATTTCAAAAACAAGGCAGAACAAAACAGAAAATAGCAAATGTTTTCAAGCATGTAAGGAAATGAGAATCTCTATGTATTGTTCATCGGAATGTAAAAAGTGAAACCACTATAAAAGTAGTGTATGGTCCCTCAAAAATTTAAAATTTAATTACTGTATAATCTGGTAATTTAATTTTTGGCAACAGAAATAAAGTTATAAAAGAGGTGTTTGCACTGAATATTTAAAGCAGTACCATTCATGGTAGACAAAAGATGAAAACAATCCAAGTGTCTTGTAACAGACGAATGGGCAAATAAAATTTAGTGTATTCATACAGTGTAATACTCTTCAACCTTAAATTTTTTACATAAGCTGAAACATGTTTGAACTTCGAGGACATTATGCTATGTGACATTGTGACAAATTCCTTGTGAATTCACTTATATGAGGTGCCTAAAGTAGACAAATAATAGAAACAGAAAGAATTGGGTTTCTGATACTAGAAAGAGAGAGGAATTGGAGAGTTGCCTAATGGCTATATCATTTTCATTTTGCAGGATGAAAAGTTTTACAAATTTGTTGCACAGTAATGTAAATATACACAACAATACTGAACAGTATTGTTGGAAATTGTTAAGATAGTGAATTTGATGTGTGTTTAAGTACAATTTTTTAAAAATGAGGAAGTTGGTTATGCAAACTGCAAGTGTTTATGTATACTAAAATATCAACAGGAAGATATAAATGAAATAGAAAAATATGTAAAATAGTATGTGAATATATAAAATATATACTTTAGAATTCAGGGCCGGCGCTGTGGCTCACTTGGCTAATCCTCCGCCTGTGGCGCCAGCATCCAATATGGGCGCCAGTTCTAGTCCCGGTTGCTCCTCTTTCAGTCCAGCTCTCTGCTGTGGCCCAGGAGGGCAGTGGAGGATGGCCCAGGTCCTTGGGCCCTGTATCCGAATGGAAGACCAGGAGGAGGCACCTGGCTCCTGGCTTCAGATCGGCACAGCACTGGCCGTAGTGGCCATTTGGGGAGTGAACCAATGGAAGGAAGACCTTTCTCTCTGTCTCTCTCTCACTGTCTATAACTCTACCTGTCAAATAAATAAAATAAATAAATAGAGAAAGAAAGAATTCAGAGGTGGGATGAGCATTTGACACCAAGATTAAGACGCATTTGGCTCTCCCTCATCTCCTATAAGAGCATGTGGTTGTAGTTCTGATTGTTCTGCTTCCAATCTACTTCATGCTAATGAAAACCATGGAAGCAGTTAATGATGGCTTAAGGACCTGGGTTTCTACCATCCACATGGGAGACCAAGATTGAGTTCTGAGCCCCTCATTGTGATCTGGCCCAGTTGAGGTTGTGGCAAGTTTTTGGGAAGTGAATCAACAGATAGACGATCTATTTGTTTCTTTCTGTCTTTCAAATAAAAATAACTGAAAATAAAAATTAAAAATACAAAGCTATCTGTGATGATAGGAGTTTGGTTCTAGTTATTGACAAGAAAATGCATCATACTTTTCTTTAGGTCCTCTAGGTTCTAAGACTGAGCACTGTATTGAAATGTTTATGTCACTCAAAATAGCCGTTGCAATTTAAATCATGACTTTCTATACCACAGTTTTGTAAAAAGATGGTTTTTAGCTTTCAGGTTGATACTTATATAAAGTTTCAATTTTTATCCTCATTAACAAGTAAATTGTAGGTTAATTTAAGAAATACTGACCTAGAATTAATAAGGTTTTGAAATCAGAAAGATTAAAAGTAATCTTATTTCTACTATTCTCTCACTTTGCGAATTTGGGTAAGTAATTTAACGTTTCTGAGATTGTTTCCACAGGTATAAAATAGAAGTGATCTCAGTACTTGATGCGGTTAAGAGGATTGCATAAGATAGCTTCTGCGACGTGCTGTTTGGCATAGTCCTTGGAACATATATACGTAAGTGATTGCTCATATTAATATTGGGCATGTCAGTGTGCTTGCATTCAAACGTGATTTTAAATTCCATTCATGCCTTCAGATGTGGATGAAAATCTTCACTATCTTAATAATCTTTTTTTATAAAATCTTTAAAAAATTTTTTTTTTCACAGGCAGATTTAGACAGTGAGAGAGAGAGAGAGAGACAGAGAGAAAGGTCTTCCTTTTCCATTGGTTCACCCCCAAAATGGCCACTATGGCCGGTGCACTGCACCAATCCGAAGCCAGGAGCCAGGTGCTTCCTCCTGGTCTCCCATGCAGGTACAGGGCCCAAGCACTTGGGCCATCCTCCACTGCCTTCCTGGGCCACAGCAGAGAGCTGGACTGGAAGAGGAGCAACCGGGACAGAATCCAGTGCCCCAACCGGGACTAGAACCCAGGGTGCCGGCACCGCAGGTGGAGGATTAGCCAAGTGAGCAGTGGCGCTAGCCTTAATAGATTATTTTCTATACAATCTTATAAACCTGAAGAGATGAGTGTGATAGAATAATCTAGAAAATTCTAAGAGGCTCTTTCATGAGGGAATTAATGATACTGAGCGTTAAAATCCATTGAGCAAATACTCAGCAAAAGTATTTTGCTACTTGAATCTTGCTTTGTGCTACTAATAGATGAGAAATATAAAATGTGGAGTAGTTTGGCTCTTCAGCCCCTATCACAAACTTTCAGGCTCTAAATTCTGGTGAGCTCCTTTTGTGGATTTTCATTTTACTGAAGTCCTTGACTTTTAATATTTATTGTATTGCAAACCTTGTACTGGGTTCTTGGGTGATACAGCAAAGAATACAAAACAGTGCCAAATTCATATAATGAAATATTTGGGATCACACAAGACACATATTATCTAGTTTTCTAATTTAAGAGAAATATAAAAATTTTAGGAATGGATTAAAATATATGTAATCATGAAAATTTGGAAAATAGCAATTTTAAATCATGGAGGCTACTTAAAAACACTATTTCTGTGGTCAGTGCTATGACCTAGTGGGCTAAGCTCCTGCCAGCAGCTCTGGCACCCGACATGGGCACCAGTTCATGTCCCAGTTGCTCCTCTTCCAATCTAGCTCTCTGCTATGGCCTGGGAAAACAGTAGAAGATGGCCCAAGTCCTTGGACCTCTGCACCAGCATGGGAGACCTGCAAGAAACTCTTGGCTCCTGGCTTCAGTTGGGCTTAGCTTCAGCAGTTAAGGTCATTTGGGGAGTAAACCAGCAGATGGAAGACCTTTCTCTCTGTCTCTCCCTCTCTCTGTCTCTAACTCTGCCTCTCAAATAAATAAATAAATATCTTTTTAAAAAAACACTATTTCTCTGGTAGGGCAAAGTAGAATTGGTGTTGAAAAAAAGGGCATTATTGCACAAGACCTAAGGCTCTTCACTGAAATATCTAAACATCAGGGTTAGCGCTAAGATCCTTTTTTAAGAATAAGATTAGTTATTTACTTGTTTAAATTTAAAGATATCTAGTTCTTCCAAAAGTAAAGAGAGTATGAATGACCTCTTTCGATTTATTTTAATTCCTGTGCTTCTATAATTCTAAAAAAGGCATTGCCAACACTCAGCCAATAAAAACTCTCTAAATGCATTAATCTTTTAAATATAGGTAAGTTTTTAGGCAATAATATAGACATGGTTGAAAGCCTTAGGCCCTATGTACTCTAGAGAAAATTGTGTCCCATGCATTTTTAATAAACTAAACAGTGCTATTTCTATGAAGAATTATGGAATGCTAAATGAGAGTGACAGGAATTCTAAGGGGAAGAGCTGAAAAAAGACAGTGTTTGGCACTTTCATCTTTCAATGGGACTGGAAGAAAAAATGTAGGAGTTTATAGTAAGAGTAGCAGATTTTATTACATCAAAACTGAGGGAGCTTCTGATTTATGTATTTTGCATAAATTTACATGATAACTGGGAGCCCATGTCAGCAAATATTTAAAGAGATTTAATAAATTAATATAATTCTTGCATTTTTTCTGATATTAAGATATTCAAAGTATACTACACAAAGACTATATATATATATATATTTTTTTTTTTTGACAGGCAGAGTGGACAGTGAGAGAGAGAGACAGAGAGAGAGGTCTTCCTTTGCCGTTGGTTCACCCTCCAATGGCAGCCACGGCCGGCGCGCTGCGGCTGGCGCACTGCGCTGATCCGAAGGCAGGAGCCAGGTGCTTCTCCTGGTCTCCCATGGGATGCAGGGCCCAAGTACTTGGGCCATCCTCCACTGCACTCCCTGGCCACAGCAGAGAGCTGGCCTGGAAGAGGGGCAACCGGGACAGAATCCGGCGCCCCAACCGGGACTAGAACCTAGTGTGCCGGCGCCGCAAGGCGGAGGATTAGCCTAGTGAGCCACGGCACCGGCCACAAAGACTATATTTTTAAACAATTTTGTCCCATGTCAGATATTCTAGATTGTCAAGGTCAAAAGTAGAGATTGAAAGATTTCAAATGGAGATATATACACAAAATCAGAGACTTTTAAAAAGAAGAGACATGTTTATCTTATTCTTTTAAGGTCATCTTCAGAATGGGTAATAAAAAGTAAAAGAAAAAAACAAGAAACCTGTCTTCTGAGTAATCTCTCAGTCTTGGGAAAATCAGAATTGGATGGCCCGGGTGGACAAATCAGAGGATGGCCTGGGTGGACAAACCGGGACTGTTGGTTATGTCACTGTCTAATCTAAGGGGAGAAAAAAAGTCTACTTCTTTTTCATTTAGAAAATTTACTTATTTGGGGAAAGACAGAGAGAGGAGATAGAGAGAGATAAGCATAGAGATGATAGATAGAGATAGAGATAGAGATAGAGATAGAGATAGAGATAGAGATAGAGAGAGAGAGAGAGACAGAGACAGAGACAGAATTAGATCTCCCATTTGCTTGTCCACTCCCCAAATACCAGCAAGGGATGGGGCTGAAGGTGGGAGTTGGAAACTTAATCCAGATCTACAACATAGACGGCGGGAATCCAACTACTTGAGCCATCACTGCTACTTCCCAGAACATGTATTAGCAGGAAGCTGAATCCAGGAAACAGAGCTGGTTGAACTCAGGCATCTGATGTGGGACACAGGTGTCTCATCTGGTAGGCCAAAGCTCTGCCACAAATGTAGTTGATCTGCTAATTCTTCCTTTAACATTTGTTGAGTACTTATCAACCTAAACTGCCGTATGGGATCACCATGTAAACTGGCTCTCACAAATGGAACAGAAAGGTGGGGAACACTGAAGGACCTGTAGAAATTATGTTCTCCAGGGAAGGACCTTTAAGTTCAGATTTTAAAGAAAGAAGAACCAAAGAGCAGTGCTTCACTCTGCAATTCTGACTTCCTATGTGTCAGATGTCGCTGTAGATCTTAAGAATTTGATAATAAAGTAGATGGTAACACTGACTTCATTAAAGACTCTTACAATCTGAGATACCAGAATGTAAGCAACCACTTTTATGAGGCAAAAAACACATGAATTTGGGGCCGGTGCTGTAGTGTAGTGAGCTAAGCCTCTGCCTGTGGTGCTGGCATCCCATTTGGCTGCCATTTCTAGTCCTGGCTGATTCTCTTGTGATCCAGGTCTCTGCTATGGCCTGAGAAAGCAGCGGGAGATGGCCTAAGTATTTGGGTCCCTGCACCTGCATGGGAGACCTGGAAGAAGCTCCAGGTTCCTTGCTTTGGGTCGGCCCAGCTTTGGCAGTTGCAGCCTTTTGGGGAGCAAACCAGTGGATGGAAGACCTTTCTCTCTCCCTCTCTCTCTCTGTAGCTCTGCCGCTCAAATAAACAAATAAAATCTTAAAAATTGGTTTCTAGAAATCATAAGGCTCATATTATTTTTTTTTAAATTTCTTTGACAGCTAGAGTTAGTCAGAGAGAGAGAGACAGAGAGAAAGGTCTTCCTTCTGTTGGTTCACTCCCCAAATGGCCGCTAAGGCTGGCGCTGTGCTGATCCGAAGCCAGGAGCCAGGTGCTTCCTCCTGGTCTCCCATGTGGGTGCAGGTGCCCAAGTACTTGGGCCATCCTCCACTGCCCCCCTGGGCCACAGCGGAGAGCTGGACTGGAAGGGGAGCAACCGGGACTAGAATCGGCGCCCATATGGGATGCCAGCACCGCAGGTGGAGGATTAACCAAGTGAGCCGCGGCACCACCCCATAGGGCTTATATTCTAAATTTGTCTATTTGTTATGTTTTATGGATTTTGTTCATTATTTGGTTTCTCTGTGTTTCCATCTAAGTTGAAGTAGTTGACAGATTTCCTTTACATCTTTTTAAATGTATGTTTGTACCAAGGATGCGGGTGCCTTGAACAGAGTTTTAGAGGAATAGATTTATCAACAAAAGCTTATCATGAAGAATAATTAGTATTTACATATTCTCAGGTCATTCTCATGAAAAGGATACTCTTAGAAAATTTTTAAATACAGGACTGCAAATAAAAGAGTTATATTTCAAAGCTTTTTGGATATTTGACTTTTTTTTAAAGATTTATTTATTACTTTGAAAGAGTTACAGGCAGGGGTAGAGGCAGAGAGAGAGAGAGAGAGAAAGAGAGGTCTTTCATTTGCTGGTTCGCTCCCCCACTGGCCACAATGGCTGGAGCTGGGTTGACCCAAAGCCAGGGGCCTGGAGCTTCTTACAGGTCTCCCATGTGGGTTCAGGGGCCCAAAGATTTGGGCCATTTTCACTGCTTTCTGGGACACATTAGCAGGGAGCTGGATTGGAAGTGGAGCTGCTGGGACTCAAACTGGCACCCATATGCCCATATGGAATGACAGCACTGCAGGCAGTGGCTTTTTCCGCTATGTCACAACGCTGGCCCTGATATTTGACTAATTTAAGGTACAGTAAATATTGTCCAATGGAGATTCAGTGGCAGCAACTGCAAGTTAGAGAATGTGTCAATATTGCCAAAGTCAAGATCATGCCTCTATGATTTTGATGGATTGGATATCAGGTGATTCAGATATTCAAAAATTACTGAACAATTAGAGATGCTAAGAGTGGAGTACAAAATGCTACACAGAAAATGAATGCTTATTAGGAAAAGTTTAGCTACAGTATCAAAATCATGCACATGTCCATATATCTTAGTAAACCACAGATTCTTGAAAGGATTTGAATGTCCTTGTTTATTTTTTTATGTTTTTTTTTTTTTAAAGAAGTGTTCTTTTTTTTTTTTTAAGATTTATTTATGTATTGAAAGTCAGAGTTACACAGAGGAGAGGCACACAGAGAGGTCTTCCATCTGATGGTTCACTCCCCAATTGGCCGCAATGGCCGGAGCTGCGCCGATCTGAAGCCAGGAGCCAGTTTCTTCTTCCAGGTCTCCCACGTGGGTGCAGGGCTCCAAGGACTTGGGCCATCTTCTACTGCTTTCCCAGGCCATAGCAGAGAGGAGCTGGATCAGAAGTGGAGCAGCAGGGTCTTGAACTGGCACCCATATGGGATGCCGGCGCTTCAGTCCAGGGCGTTAACCCGCTGCGCAACAGCGCCAGCCCCAAATGTCCTTCTTCAAATGTTTATTGTAACTGCAATGTTTCATCTCACCAGACAGCAGCACATTTGATTACTTATCCTGAGCCGAGAGCTGAATTATTTTAAAAGGAGCTGTTTTTGGAGTTAGCATAAACAAGATTAAGGAGGTTTTGCTAGAAAGGGAATTAGATTGCATACAGCAGGCCTATTTTCACACCTGAGTCAGTGGGATTGTGGGTAAAAAGAGGAGAGGCCAAGGCTTTATGAAATGGAGGAAGGGTTCTTGATTACAATCATGGCATAAACTTCTGGTTTCTCTAATCCATGTCCCACTATGGAAATGATCACAGCAAAATTCTTTCTTGGTGAAAGATTGGAATATTGGGGTGAAAGTACAGCCTTTGTAACTCTTTGGGATAGTGGCTTAGACAGTCATTAGGCAAAATTTTCTCTGTAGATATTTTTAAAATATGGAAATTTGACATAAATAGCAGCATGTTTGATTTCTTTATAAACATTTTAAGACCAGGAGGCACGTACCCTATATTCCCACCCACCAACATTAGCTTGGAGGAGAGTCAGATGCTCTCTTTTAAGATTCTCTTTCATTTTATGATCTTCCTGATAACCTACAGATATTTGAGTGTATGGCATTTATTTAGAATAGCAACTAAACTTTTTTGCAATATATATGTATCATTCATTTAGTTTTTCTGTGCATTGTGATCATAGATTTAATATTGTTAGTTCGAAGTCTCAAAAAATGTCACCTTTTCTGGCAAATTAAATTTGATATGGTTTGGGGATCCAAGTTTTAAAAAAGATAAATAAATGAATAAAACATGGTGCATAAAAGCTAAGCTACAATTTACTTATTTAAATTCAAGTGTGCTTAATAGACTGTATCCTGACAGACCTCGTTTAAAATTTCTCTTTCTGTTCCTCTTTCATTAATGTGAAGCTGGTGGTATGGGCAAGCATCCTAATAAATCTTCTGGAAGTTGGTGGGGGTTTATAATTCTCTGGAAAAAATGATGTAATTTTTCTGCAAACCCAAACCAGAAAGTCACAAAATCAGTTGTTTGATTATTCTAAAAGAACTTTATGATGATAAATGTTACAATAACTTTTTACCTTTATTTTATGCTTCCCAATGTGATTTACAGATACCATTTAAAGTTTTGCATAAAACCTTCCATGAGGGAGGCAGATATATAGGTGCATTTCTATTTTTCAGTTGCAGGCCTTGAAACACATAGATATTAAGGGACTTCTACAGGTTTACAGGACACAACACTTTGGAAAGTGGGACTGTGTTACAACTTGAGATCCAGCTTTCAGAACATAAATAAATTATTCCAATGTAATATTTGCTTAAGATATTTTGAAGCTCATTTTGAAAATTACTATAGCCCCAAATAATATTCATTTAAAGTAAATTTCTAAGTCTAAAATTAACTAGTCTTTGAGTACTTCTATGAGTTGATATAAGCACCACCTGAATTAGGGGAATAGGCAAGTCACTCTCTTAAGCATCGGATTTAATGTGGTGACTATCTTGGGATTTCTATGGATTATATGCATCACATATCACTATAAGGTGGGATTTCCCAACCTGGCACCATTGAGATTTTGGACCAGATAATTCTTTGCAGTGGGGAATTTCTGTGTGCATTATAGAAGGTTTAGCAGCATCCTTGGCCCAGACACCGATAACAACTTCCCTGTGATAGGTAAAAATATGTCTCCATATATGGCCAAATCCTCAAGGGGGACAGAATCATTTCCTTTTGAAAGCATCCCTGTCATTTAACTGACTGACCAAGTGAGTGAACCCTTAAATCTGGTGGTTCATTACCATCTCCTCAGTAACTGAGTATTGACTCTTGAGTCTGGAAGGGTAATGTTAGAAAGACATCTTCACCACCATATTTGAACATAGCATTAACAGCAACAACCCCTTTCACTGATTTCTGGGGCAAAACCTAAAATTAACTAGAAAAGGAGAAATTCTCTGTGTAACACATAAACAGTCTTTTCTGTGCTTTAGGAATAGCTAATACATCTGGAGATACTAGAATTAAAATCAAATGGAAAATTTTAGAAGGAAAATACTATTTTTATAGCTTTGGGCAAACCCAAAACTTGGTTGAAATAATAAGTCCTGTGGAATTCTCATAATTTTGTGTGCAGCAGCAATTCTGGGAGTAAAAATAATAACTGGCACTCAGTTTTTGTGCCATTCTTATCAAAATTGATAAAATTCTTATCAACTAGGATTAAGGGAAAATCTTTTATTTCTGTCTGAATTTTCTTGCTTATGTTGTTCAGGCTCTACTAAACTTACAGTTTTCAATTTTGGTTTTTCTCATGAATGGTTTTATTAAACTAGAACTTTTATTTCTGATGTAAAAAGAGTCCTAGCCTCTTTATAATACTGACATAAAGCTTCTTTCTCATGTTCTGCTGAATGCCTGCAATCAGTAAATCAGTTCTCTAGAAATATAGATGTTCTACATTTTTGTCCCCTCTGTGACTTGGTGAGGTGTGTGTGTGTCTTGTAATCTTTCTCCTTTCACAGGAAGATTAACTGCTAGATTTAGCATTGGTCAATAAATAGTCTTGATGAAACTTTATTTTAGGTGTGTATTGATAGTCACATTTACAGATGAGGAATTTGAGACACAAGATGTTAAGTGACTTGCTCATGTTACAGAATAGGGATTTAGCTGGAATTAAAACTTAAGGCTATCAGACCCAAAGCTTGTGTTCAATTATTCTAGAGTTCATTCTTGTCATCTTCCACAAAAGGAAGTAGCAGCATTCTTTTATTTCCTCTGATGAAACTTGTACATATACACACACACATAAATATAGCCTATTTATACATATGTGCATATATGTATATGCAAATACACATATATGCAAACACATAACACACAAATGTGTATGCTCACACACATATATTACCAGCTATATTGTACTTAAAAGAAGGTGGGTAATAGAATAATGTTCCATGTTTTTACAAGAGACAACAATCAGAAAATAAAAGGATCTCAGGCATGGCACAATATTTGAGAAGAAAACTCATTTTTTATTAATTAATGTATGCATATATTTATGAAATCATTTATTCATTCATTCAACACACACATATTACATCTAGCATGTGCTAGCCCATGTACTGATGGACTGATTTGGTGTTTGTGCACATGTTGGGAAATATATAAAAGGGGTTTATGAGAAAACTCAGATGTGACCCAGAACAGGTCAGGGAGCAAAGAGATATTTCTTTCTTTCTTTCTTTCTTTCTTTCTTTGAAAGTCAGAGTTACACAGAGAGAGGAGAGGCAGAGAGAGAGAGAGAGAGAAAGAGGTCCTCCATCTGATGGTTCACTCCTCAAATGGTCACTACGGCTGGAGCTGTGCTGATCCAAAGCCAGGAGCCAGGAGCTTCCTCCAGTTCTCCCACATGAGTGAAGGGGCCCAAGGACTTCGTCCATCTTCTACTGCTTTCCCAGGCCACAGCAGAGAGCTGGATTGGAAGTGGAGCAGCCGGGTCTCTAACCGGTGCCCATATGGGATGCCAGATATTCAGTCTAGGGTGTTAACCTGCTGTGCCACAGCACCAGCCCCAAAGAGAGATATTTCTATCTTAGGGGTAAAATGAAAGTTGCCACATTCCTGATCAAGGTATCGCTTAAGGGGAAAAAGGAAAGAAACCTGGACCCTATTTCCTGGGGATGATTCTGTATGAATTTGGTCATTGCTTCTAGCACAGTCTTCAAGTCTCTATGGCTCTACCAGTAGTTATAAGACTATTAGTATGCTTGCATTGCAAGTGTATCTAATGTACCCTGATGTAGAAAGTATCTGTGGTATAAAAAAAATAAGAACTAGACTGAGACTAAAGCAGAAATGCTTATTTATCTTAATTTGTTCCCATTTGACATTATTGTTCCTAAACTGTGGTCAGTTGTGTACCTTATAGTAATATCTCACTTTAAGACTTAGTCTTTCAATTGTAAGAAACATAGAAATACTTTAATCTGTAAATGTTATTTTAGTAACTCCTTGGACAGTGGGGAAGAACTTATAGGACAGTAAACTAGCCATTGTTTTGATGTATTATTAAGATGGGAAATATAGTACCACATACATGGCATTCTTTTATTGTCATTATGTGTAAAATAGTTTGTGTGGGTAACATGCAATTTTTTCCTAAATCCCCTGAATAATTTTGAGTGGTTTATAAATACTGTTAGCTTCAATGGGTTGCTTTAAACTGGGAGTTCACAACAACTAAGGTGCAACTAGTAATTCATTTTCTGTACACAGTAGTGATGTTATTAGGTGATTAGTAAGTATTGTGGAATAGTGGATAGTTTGCAAAGCTTTGTAATTCAAAAGGGCTATAACACTCGTGAGAATAATTATATCCCTTATAAATTGTGGCATGTCCGCTTAGAGTAACAAGGTATTATAGAGATCATTGAATCATAGTAATATAGTGAATTATAGCAGTTCTCATGAGATGATGTTATTTTCCTCTAAACTTTCCCCAGTTGGTGTTACCACTGGAAGCAAGAATATAATTGTAAGTGACAATCTAGGGCCATGCCCTTCCATTCATCCAAATATTTTCCTAAATACATATAACTTAGTCCAGTAATTCTCACCTAGAAAAGTGCTGTATGTTTACAGAGCTTCCAGTGTTGTCTTCTATTTACTAATAGAAGAAATAATGGTATTATAAGTAGTTAGGTCTGCTCAAATGGGGCCCGTAGTGCTGCCCACTCCCCCTGCCCACCTCACCCAGTTAGAATAGCTCACATACAGAAATCTACCAACAACAGATGCCGGCGAAGATATGGTGTTGGTGGGAATGCAAACTGGTAAAGCCACAATGGAAGTCAGTCTGGAGATTCCTCAGAAACCTGAATATAACTCTACCATACAACCCAGCCATTCCACTCCTTGGAATTTACCCAAAGGAAATTAAATTGGCAAATAAAAGAGCTGTCTGCACCTCAATGTTTATTGCAGCTCAATTCACAATAGCTAAGATATGGAATCAACCTAAATGCCCATCAACAGTAGACTGGTTAAAGAAATTATGGGATATGTACTCTATAGAATACTATACAGCAGTAAAAAAATGAAATCTTGTCATTTGCAACACAATGGAGGAATCTGGAAAACATCATGCTGAGTGAATTAAGCCAGTCCCAAAGGGACACATATCATATGTTCTCCCTGATTGGTGACAACTAACCAAGCACCTAAAAGGAAACCTGCTGAAGTGAAATGGGCACTATCAGAAACAGTGACTTGATTAGCATTTGTCCTGTCGAGGAACACTTTACTACTTTATCCCTTTTAGTATTTTTTTTGTTCTACTTAATACTATTGGTTGAACTCTTTAATTAACACACAATTATTCTTATGTGTTTAACTAAAAAGTGACCCCTGTTAAATATAAGAGTGGGAATAAGAGAGGGAAGAGACTTACAGTTCAGCACATGCTCAATCAGACTTGTCCCTAAAGGTAGAGTTAGAAACATGCCAGGGGATTCCAATTCAATCCCATCAAGGTGGCATGTACCAATGCCATCTCACTAGTCAAAGTGATCAGTTTCAGTTCATAACTGATCACAATAATAGGATTCAGAGTCAAAGGGATCATATAAACAAGACTAGTGTCTGCTAATACTAACTGATAGAATAAAAAAGGAGAGAAGGATCAAACATGGGAAGCAGGAAACACAGCAGACTCATAGAATGGCAAATGTCCTAAACAGCACTCTGGCTTCAGAATCAGCCCTTAAGGCTTTCAGATCTGGCCAAAAGCCCACGAGAGTATTTTAGGCATGGAAAGCGAAGACACTCTGGCCAAAAAAATAATGACCTAAATGAAAGATCTCTGTGAGTGAGATCCCAGTGGAAAGAATGGGCCATCAAAGAAGGAGGTACCTTTCTCTGAAGGGAGGAGAGAACTTCCACTTTGACTATGACCTTGCCTATGTAAGATTGGAGTTGGCGAACTCAAGAGGCTTCGGTAGCCTTGGCAACTCATGACAAGAGCCTCGGGTGATTACTGATGCCATAAACAAGAGCGTCAATTGTTATTTCAACAACAGGAGTCACTGTGTACTTACTCCCCATGTAGGATCTCTGTCCTTAGTGTGTTGTCCAATGTGAATTAATGCTATAACTAGTACTGAAACAGTATTTTTCACTTTATGTTCTGTGTGGGTGTAAACTGATGAAATCTTTACTTAATATATACTAAATCGATCTTCTGTATATAAAGAGAATTGAAAATGAATCTTGATGTGAATGGGATGGGAGAGGGAAGGGGAAATGGGAGGGTTGTGGGTGGGAGGGAAGTTATGGGAGTGAGAAAGCCACTGTAATCCAATAGCTGTACTTTGGAAATTTATATTTATTAAACAAAAGTTAAAAAATAAGTAGTTATGTAACACCTCCTTAACAAGCAACGGTGCCAGACAACCAAGCTGCTGCACCTGAGTAAAGCGTAGGGCTTGCCTGTGCATGAGCTTTCAGGTCCTGCTTGTCCTATTGGACAAGTGAAAAACCATGAACAGCAGGTAATAGGTCAGAGAGGAGGGAGCAGCAGCTGCAAGGTGACACACGGTTCCCATCAACAACACAGCACCCTTTTTAAGCTGAAACTGTCAAAGACTCAACTAAGTTTATTCACTAGTTGGTTTGGTTTGAATCATTCCATAAATGGAATGTCCCCAGGTTTGAATCATTCCATAACTGGCCTGAATATGACCAGGCTACTAATAACATTACACACTTGATGGCTTACTATCCATCAAGTGTTAAAACCCAGGGTACAATGGCCGGCGCCGCGGCTCACTAGGCTAATCCTCCGTCTTGCGGCGCCGCAACACCAGGTTCTAGTCCCGGTCGGGGCACCGGATTCTGTCCTGGTTGCCCCTCTTCCAGGCCAGCTCTCTGCTATGGCCCGGGAGTGCAGTGGAGGATGGCCCAAGACCTTGGGCCCTGCACCCCATGGGAGACCAGGAGAAGCACCTTGCTCTTGCCATCAGATCAGCGTGGTGTGCCGGCTGCAGCATGCCGGCCGCGGCGGCCATTGGAGAGTGAACCAACGGCAAAGGAAGACCTTCCTGTCTGTCTCTCTCTCTCACTGTCCGCTCTGCCTGTCAAAAAAAAAAAAAAAAAAAAAAAAACCAAAAAAACAACAGGTACAAGGTCCCTGCAAAATCTCCTTGGCACCAGACTGTTCAGGAGCCTCCTGAGTGTGTCCCGTATGAAAAGGTACTCTCTTGCAGGACACTGCTACTTTCTCATCAAGCCTCAACTGAGTCCTTCTGTGTATGTTGTTACAATCTTTATCAGTTTTTCTATTGCTAACAAATAGCCACAAAACATCCATTAATATATAATAATGGAAGAGCTGTGCCCCTTCTGAGAGCCTGAAGGGAGTACCTATTTCTTTGATTTGTGTAGCTTCTAGAGTCTGCCTGCATCCTTTGATCATGACCTTGCCACCATCTTTGACATGTATCCCTCTAATTTCTGCTTCCACTATCCATAGTCATACCTTTTTCTGATTGTAATACTCCTTCTTCCTCCTTAATAGGATCCTTGTAATTATATTGGGTCCTCTTGGAAGGAAAATCTGGGATTATCTCAACAATTCAATTGTAAGGTCCCTTTATCACGTAACTTTCTGTATTCATGGATTCTGAGAATTAGGACCTGGACTTATTTGGGTACACAAGTTCTCTGCCCAGACACTGATATTGCCCTTTCAGTGTTCATCAACAGTGCCCTTGAACTCTCACAATGCAGAAGCAGTTCTAGGGTCAAATGAAAGAAGATGTGTGTGGTGTGTGTGTGTGTGTGTAGGGGGACAGGCATCATCCATGCTATGTTGTATCTCAGAAGCATGTGCTTCAGCATCTCCGTGAGAACAGTCATCTAGCTTTTACTTTACTTCTCAGCTGAGAGCTCTGCCCAGTCTCGTGCCTAGGCAGGGGCCATTCATCATACTATCTACTCTTCCACTAAGCTTCATCCATGCAAGTAGGCAATCCCACATAGAACTTCCTCCTGCCTTTCTGCTGAGAGTCAGCTCATGGACACAGGTGCCTAAGTTCAACCCCTCAGTCACAATATGTCTAATATTTAGTCCAGACCAATGACTTCCTGATAAAACTCATCAACCAAATAATTCACAAATCTACCTTAATGCATTCCTAAGAATATCCGTCCTATTAAATATTAATATATTAAAATATTCTTATTGAATTTAATGGAAAAAGTTATAATGAATTACATCACAACTAGCTACCACCTAAAATATTGAGGGCACAAAATGCTTACATCCTCCTCTATGGTTAAGGAATTCATACACATTCATTCATGATACAAGATGAGATGAACTGGCGGTGGGGCCACAGTTGGGATGTATGAAGGAAAGCACTGAAAAGTCAGATAAATTATGAGAATAATGTTTAAAACTTATAAAATACCATACTTTATTCCAACTTAGAAAATTGTTTTCCTATGGTTGATTGATGTAATCATGCACATCAGTATGGTAGGTTCCCTGACACTTTGGGTAGGAGCATTTAATCTAACAATTCTAACAAAATGTGCTATCTTATGCAATCTTAACTGTATGGCCAAAATCACATCTTGTATACATCAACTGGGGTTTTGGGTAAAACTTAGGTCTATCAAGATAAAAAGGAGTTTTTGGAAAAGTGGCAGAACTTTAAAAAAAGGTAACATTTACTATTGCTACATGAAAAAAGCATAAACACTTGTCTATGTCAATGTTATCCAGACAAAGGAAACAAAATCCCTGTAACTGTTTAATAGGTGAAATCAGGAAGTATGAAAACTGTATGGGAATAAATCAGATCATTAATATGGTGATCAGGGATAGTGCTGAGCAGTCCATATTCTTTCACTGCATGTATGATTTTTAATTTATTTTTTACATTTTAAGCTTTTATTTAGTGTGAAAGATACATAGGAAAGTGAGAGCTTTAAGAGAGAGAGGTAAATTTGGGTTCCTCCTGAGCACCAGGAACCAGCCACGTGGAGGAACATCTAGGCCAGGAAGCCTAGGGAGTGTGGCACGAAGGCCACGTGCCCTGAGGGCACAGGGATACAGCCAGCCTCCTCCTGGCTTGAGGCCAGGGCAGAGGAGACAGGACACATCGTGTCCCAGGCTTTTAACCCACTTCCAAAGGGGAGTGGTTAATTAACCTGATTGGCCGGTGGGCACCCAGGTGTGGCCAGGTAGGGGCATGAGCTCACACAGGAACGTGGGGAAGGCGTGGTCTTCCAGCTCACAAACCTAATCAATTTTAGCCTGTATGCCTGCCTGCTTCATTCCCCACTCAGAGACTCTACCCCTTAATCCTAAGGGTAGCTGATGGACATTGAATCATCTCTTCTGTAACTGCTTCCTGCTTATGAGGGGCGTAGTGCAGGCCCCGCCTATCCAGGGTCTGGAAGTCTCTGCCTATTCTAACAAATTTGCTTTGTGAGCTGGAGCAGTCTGGGTTATTGCCAACATCTGTGTCCCCTGCATGGTCAGTTACTCCTAGCAGCTGAGTTCTGAAACATGTAAGTTGTTAATTAGTATAAGCAAAACTGGAACAAAACCAATCATAAGTGGGGTGCCCCGTTAGATGAAAACAATGTATCTTATGGATTCTCAGATAGTGGGTAGTGATAGTCTACCCTTATCTAGATTATAAACCCATTTAGCTTGAGTATGGAGAATTATAATTGAAGAACTCATTAGGTAGCTTTATCATCAATAACAGTTCCCAGAGATAATCAAGGAAGGCAGGTACAGTATGTTTGTCTTAAGGAGACAAAGGCAAAAGCTTTACTTATCGTTTTTGCTTTGAAGAGGTACTTAAGGTTTCTGATTGGCTTATAGGAACAGTCAGTCATGTCTTTCACATTCACCTGTGGAGATTTAAGAGCGAGAAGTTTAATCCTAATTTCACAGAGGTAGTCATGCTCAATAGCACCTGGTAAGGTCCCTTTCATTTACCCTGAGGCTGATCTAAAGAGGATCTTCTTATGAATGTCTTGCTCAGGAATTTCGAATGTTGGAGTTTTTTGTTAAAAACTCCTCGATTCCTTGGAACACCTTTTGTAGCTCCCCTGTCCAGCACAGTGTCTGTTTCAGAGGCTTTTAAGCAAACACAAGGCTGAGAATCCAAATCCTGGAATCCATAACAACTTTTCTAGCTGCCCTTTTTAGTACAAAATCTGCATCAGGGCCTCTTTAAAGCTACATACAAAAGTTTAGAATCCAAATTTTGGAATTGAAATTCCACAGAATCCTGTCATCAGCAATTCCCAATACCGGCGCTTTTAGTTAGAAGCTCCTTAGTGCTCTGGAACAACTTTTGCAGCTACCCTTTTCAGTATGGGGGTCTGTATCAGGGCATTTTTAAAGCTATACACAAAAGCTTGGAATCAAAGTCCACAGAATTTTGCCATTCTCACAAATCTTCTTGGCTGCCTTTTAATATCTGATGTCGCTCCCCCTCTTCGCGGAGGAACGACACAGGACCCTGCGCTGTTCTTTTGTCTGCTCGGCCCTTCCCAGGTTTGCTGCTGGTCCTTCCCGGGTTGGCTACCGACCCTTCCACCTCCGTGGAAGGGCGGTGCCCCCTGCCACTTTCCCCACTTCCGCGGGGGAGCAGCACACCACCGGCCGGCTCTCTCGGGGGCTGCTCAGATGTTGTCCGGATGTTCCCCTTAGATGTTCCCTTAGATGTTCCTGGTGCATGTTGTCTCTCTCCTCCTTTATAGTCCTCTTCCACCAATCCCAACTCTGCTACCCACACGCCGAGTACACTGCTCTCCTCCAATCAGGAGCAGGATCAGCTCCTGCAGGTTACTGGTCGAACTGGAGGCAGCTGTGTAAAAGCTGTTTACTCCTCTCCCAGCGCCATATTGTGGGAGAGCAAATGCATAGAATAAGTCTTAATTCCAGTAACTTAGTCTAGTCCGAGTTGCTCCCCACAATCTGACCCTATGTTAAAACATATAAGATAGTAATTTTTCAGAGAGACATGTATCCCAGATTTTACATTTGAGGCACTTAATAAACTTTAAAGAAATACCTAGGAATACAGGCAATGGAGCTTGACACTTAGACATAACTAGAACTTATGATGCATAATATCACACAATAGAAAAAAGCAAATCATTGGGATCAAGTTTTACCATTAATGGTAATACTGTAGCTCTTTTGAGAACAGAGGTCCTTCATGGGAAGTTAGTACACATGTCATGTGACGTCAGTGATCACCCAAGGCCCTCAACATGAGCTGCCTAGGCTATGGAAGACTTTTTTTTTTTTTTTTGACAGGCAGAGTGGACAGTGAGAGAGAGAAACAGAGAGAAAGGTCTTTCTTTTCCGTTGATTCACCCCACAATGGCCGCTGTGGCTGGCACACAAAAATCCTTAACAAAATATTAGCTAATCAAATTAGCTAATCAAATGCAACAATACATCATAAAGATCATTCACCCTAGCCAAATAAGATTTATCCCTGATATGCAGAGATGATTCAACATATGCAAGTCAATATATGTGATGTATTACATGAGCAAATTAAAGAACAAAAGCCATGTGATTATCTCAATAGATGTAGAGAAAACATTTGATACAATACAACATCTCTTCATGATGAAAACCCAAAGCAAATTTTGTATAGAAGGAACATTCCTCAACACAATCAAGGCTATTTATGACAAACCCATGGCCAGCATCCTGGAAAAATACAAGTATGCCCAGTCTCTCCATTGCTATTCAATTTAGTAATGCAAGTTTTAGCCAGAGCCATTAGGCAAGAAAAAGAAATTAAAGGGATATAAATTGGAAAGGAAGAAATCAAATGATTGCTGCTTGGAAATGTAATGATTCTATATATAGAGGAGCTAAAATACTCAACTAAGAGACTGTTGGAACTCATAAGAAAGTTTGTTAAGTTGCAGTGCATAAAATTAACACACAAAAATCAATACCCTTTGTATGCACAGACAATGTCATGGCTGAGAAAGAAATTGTAAGATCAGTCCCATTCACAATAGCAAAAAAAAATATAAATAGCCCAGAATAAATTAGCCAATGAGATGAAATATCTCTACAATGAAAAATACAAAACATTAAAGAAAGAAATAGAAGACACAAAAAATGAAAAAAATCTTCCACGTTCGTGGATATGAAGAGTTAATATCAGCACAATTTCCATACTAGCAAAAGCAATTTATAGATTTATGTGATCCCAATAAAAACACCAATGATATTCTTCTCAGATATAGAAAACATGATGCTAAAATTCATATGGAAATACAAGAAACTATACACATGAAACACATAACTAAAATAATGTTATACAAAAAAAGTCAGAGGCATCACAATACCAGATTTCAAGACATACTACCAGGTAGTTAACAGTACTGGCACAAAATAGACGTATAAAAATGGAACAAAACAAAATCCTCAGAAATCAATCCATATATCTACAACCAACTAATCTTTCACAAAGGAGCTAAAATCAGTACCTAGAGCAAGATCAGTCTCTTCATCAAATTGTGCTGGGGAAATTTTATACCCACGTGCAGAAGTGTGAAAGAAGACCCCACCTTACACCTTATACAAAAATCAACACAAATGCATTAAGGATATAAATTTTGTGAGCTGATACCCTCCAATTACTAGAGGAGAATATTAGAGAAACTCTGCAAGACTTATTGGAAAAGATCCCAGAATCACAGGCAATCAAAGCATAAACTCTTGAGAGGAAATGGCTAGAAGAACTTAATTATTATCTTGCAGCAACACAGGAAATATTTAGATGTTACATGATCATTGGTTATATTTCTTTGAAAGAAATTATGATTAATTGACAAAAAGTGTATATGGGTGAAATGGTCATTTTTCCATTCAACTATTTCTTTTTTTAAAATCTTTTAAAAATCTTTTTAAAAAGATTTTTTTTAATATTTTTATATTATTTTTTATATTTATTTTTATTTATTTTTTAAAAAGATTTATTTGAAAGACAGAGTTACAGAGAAAGGTGGAGACAAATATGCACACAGAGAGAGACATCTTCCATCCGTTGGTTCACTCCTCAAATGGCCACAATGGCTGGAGTTGAGCAGATCTGAAGTCAGGAGCCAGAAGCTTTTTCTCGGTCTATGGGATGCTGGCACTGAGGCTGGGGCTTAAATGCACTGTGCCACAGTGCCGACCCCCTCAATTGTTGTTTATAGTCATTGTATATGTTCCTACTAAACTAAGATCTGTTTGCTTTTTTACTTGTTAAGCTTCTTATTCTGTGAAGTATTAAGCCTTTTTATGGTAATATAAGTTTAGAATATGTTGTCTTAAGAAATGAAAAAAGGCACAAAGAATTGTATAAGAAAGGATGGTGGGATAGTGTCAGGGAGGGATGGAGGAAGGAAATGACACTATGTTATTAAACTTTAACTATAAACATATTGAACCTGTTAAAAGTAACTCAAAGTAAAAAATTGAACTAATTTAAAAATCCCATTTTACTCAATTATTAACTTTGCATCTTTGTTACTTTGGGCAAGGACATTTGTATCATCATCTATAAAATGAACATGATCATAGCACCAACTCTGGGAGTGAAATCATTAAAATGATGCTAGTAAAGCACTTAGAAGTTGCCTGGCATGTAGTGAGGGCTGAACAAACAGTAGTGCTAGTACCCTTTTCTTTACCAGCTCCCTAAATTCCACACTGAATTCTCCTTTATGGGAGATATGTGCTGACATTTAATGTGCACATTCACTTCACTCTAAATTATGAAATATCTTGTAACTAATTTTTTTATGTTTACAGTATTGCATGTATTAATATTGGTGGAACTGTCTTTGTATTTCAAAAATGATTTATCAGATCTGGCATTGTGGCATAATGAGTAAAACTGCTTCCTGTGATATCAGTGTCCCATATAGGCACTAGTTTGTTTCCTGGATGCTCCACTTCCAATCTGGCTCCTTGTTAATGGCTGCGAAAAGAAGTGGAAGGTGGCCCAAGTTCTTGGACCCCTGCCGATGATGTGGGAGACCAGGCGAAGCCACTGGCTCCAGGTTTTGTTGTGGCCATCTGGGAGTGATCCAGCGAGGGGTAGATCTCTCTCTCTCTCTCTCTCTCTCTGTCTGTCTAAGTCAAATAAATAACTCTTAAAATTATTTACTTAAGAGGGATAAAATGAGAGAGATGGATATAGGGAAAGAGTGAGAGAGAGAAAGAGAAGGAGACTGACACAGAGGACTCCTATCTATTGGTTCACTTCCCAAATGCCTGTAAAAACTGGGGCTCTACTGGGCCCAAAGGCAGGAGCTGGGAATTCAATCCGGGTTTCCATATGGTGGAAGGAATCCAATTACTGAGCCAAGTTGTAATTAGAAGTCAGAGCTGCGGATTGAATCCAGGCACTCCATTAATCAGACTTCAGTGTTTAACCAAGATCTGTGTCTGACTACTTTTTATTATTTTTGGTTATTTTATTTAAGTTTGCTGTGCTACTGGAAGGCAGTTATTTACATGGGTATTCAGTCCATGATCTTCCCAAGAAGTACTCCCAAATTATTTCTACATTTTTAAAAAATTAATTTATTTTATTTATTTGAATGGAAGTGTTTCACAGAGAGAAGGAGAGATCTTTCATCCTCCAGTTCACTCCTCAAATGGTTGTAATGGCTCCTGCTATGCCAAGCCAAAGCCAGTAGCCCAGAACTCCATCAGGGTCTCCTATTTGGTGTCAGGACCCAAACACTTGAGCCACAGTCTATTCTCAGGCATATTAGCAGGAAGCTGGATCAGAATTGGAGCAACCAGGACACAAACCAGTACCCATGTTGGATGCTGGTTTCACAGGTGGTAGCTTAACCCACTGCACCACATGCTGTCTGCTATTTCTGTATTTCTAATACATTCTTTTGAATCTTTTGTTTGAACATGAATGCTAACTTTTTAGAAAGTTTTTATTTATTTTAGATGGAGGGAGTTAGGAGAGAAAGTGTGTGTGTGTGTGTGTATGTGTGTGTGTGTGTGAGAGAGAGAGAGAGAGAGAGAGAGCACAAGCTTCCATCCAGGTTCACTCTCCAATTAACTCCCACTCCCCAGGTGCCTGCAATATGTGTGCCATGTGGGTGGCAAGAACCCAGCTCCTTGAGCCATCACTGTTGCCTCCCAGCATCTCTAATGCTGGGAAGCTGGAGCACTGAGCCAGAACCGGGAATTGAATACAGGAATTCCAATGTGGGATGCAGACATCTTAATTACTAGGCTAAACACTCACTCCATCAACATTTTTAAAGAAAACAGGATACTAAAGTTATCTGTGTGTAATGAACAAATGTAAGTTATCATTTATTTAAAATGGATGTCAGATTTGTGTTTCTTCTTCCTTTTTTAATTCTGAAAATCACACATGGGTCAAATTTCCTGACTTGCTCCGCACCTCCACCACATCTCGACTTTCTGACTGTAATGCAATGATTTGATGTCTATTTACCAAGTATTAATTTTTTATTATTTTTTGCAGTGCAGCTCAGGTGACACACTGAAATTATGTTGTGATTGTTTTTTTTCTTTTTCCTGAATAGAAAATGATCAATCAGCTCCACTTGTGGTGGTTTTGCCTGTACAAGCATGTTCTATTGAGAGACAACCCATTAGAAACCTCAGGATATCAAGGTGAATGACTTCAAATATGTTGAACAATGTAAATTTTTTTTTTGACAGGCAGAGTTAGACAGTGAGAGAGAGAGAGACAGAGAGAAAGGTCTTCCTTCTGTTGGTTCACTCCCCAAATTGCCACAACGGCCGGCGCGCTGTGCCGATCCTAAGCCAGGAGCCAGGTACTTCCTCCTGGTCTCCCATGCAGGTGTAGGGCCCAAGCACTTGGGCCATCCTCCACTGCCTTCCCCGGGCCACAGCAGAGAGCTGGACTGGGAGAGGAGCAACCAGGACAGAATCCAGTGCCCCAACCAGGGCTAGAACCCGGGGTGCCGGCACCACAGGCGGAAGATTAGCCAAGTGAGCTGCAGCGCAGGCCTGAATAATGTAAATTTAACATAATGTAGAATATCTGACATTTTAAATAAAATTCTGTTTTCTGGAAGAATAAAATATGGCTAAAATGTCTCACAGTGCAAATCCTCATTCTTTAAAAATTACTAAAATAATTTTGTTTGCTGCTGGGAACAATGTCTACTTTTTAATTATAGTGTAGATGAGTAATTCAGCACCTTATATCAAGATTACTGGCCAATCTATGCTTTTCACTGACATTAACCTTTCTGCAAAATGAAACCATTTAAGTTGCTTTTTCAGTTGACCAGCCGACACTTAAATCACCCATTTCGAGATTTAATCAAGTATAAACTGAATCTTTTCTTTGGTTCATGTTACCTCATTTAGTAAAATTTGTCTGAAATGGCCACACTGCCCTCTGTTCATAGCTTCCTTAACTCTTTGCTTCATGAAATTTTTATTTGTTTCGTTTTTCTTTGTTGCTGTTTTCTCGCTCACCTTGTGCAGAGAAGGTGAGAGCTAACTCTATTGAGCGCTCTTGTTGCCATGGTGAAAACAAGTGCAAGTCCATAGCTAATACAGAGCATCAGGGGGAGGAAGGGATTTCTCCCAAGCTCACATGATTTTCATTTCATTACAGTGGAACTAAGGTGCATTGACAGGCCTGTCGAAGCAAAATCTTATGTTAGATGCAGTTCAGAATGTCATGCTATTCACTCAGAATGAGGTACTTTCCTTTGAAAAATTATTCAAAATGCCTGCGCTTGTGGAATGTTTTAGAAGAGGCTTCATGTGGTCATTTTTTTTCTTCCACCTGAAAAGGAACTGACATTCTACAGATTTCCATTCTGAAAACTGAACAGTCACAAAGAGACATTGTGACAAAGACTCATGAATTCATGCTTTGAAAAAATGATTTGTGGTTTTTCTAAAGGAAAATGTCTTCATTTAGCTTTTCCATCTAACTTGAGTGTGGAAAGCATAAATGATCCCTCATTTCACTGCAAGTACAAAGTGTGATGCATTTTTAGTAATTTATGTGGTTCTAAACCAAAATGCTTTCTTCAATTGCTTTTCTCTCATCTCCTTCCATTACTCTACTTATTCCTCCTATTCACCCCAATTCCCTTTTATATGCACACATAGATTCCAGCAGCTGCATGTGTCAGAAATTCTTTTTGGAAAAGAGTGGGGAGAAGACGGTCTCTGCAAGTGGAGCTGCGAGTCTTTGCTGCATGAAGTTTTTAACTGGTAAGAGGAATCAAATTGAAATTGGGCAGTGTAATTCAAAACACCATACCTGACCATTTTGTAAGATCTCATGTAAATAACACATTCATTCAATAGTATGTAAGCCAATGGGAAGCTTTCTTAGTTGCAATTTTTCTACTCTAATTTATCATGATATAGCATATTTTGGTGAACATTCAGTTGTTTCAGTAAAGAAAGACTTGAAAAAATGGCTTTAAATGCCTAAACTGAAGAGAAGTGAGGATATTTGAAAGTAGATAATTTTAAAATTCAAGCCACAGTTGTTAGGGTTCTAGATCCTTTGTGAATGCTGAGATTGTTTAAATGGCAAATAAAATATAATGAAAGGTTGAAATGACTTATGTTAAAGTCATGTTACAAATAACATATTGAAAGCAAGAGAAAACACAAAGGTACTTTATGTGAAGATTTCTTTTCCAAATGCAATTCAAATAATAAAAAATGCAATGAGAAAGCTTAAAATATGCAAGGAAATCTTTGTAAGAAAGTAAGCTATTTTTAAAAATAAATGGTAAACAATTCACCAAGATATTCTTTTAGAATAGACACTATTGATAGATGTTTGAAAAGTGGAAGAAGTAATAATTCTAGAGTGTTCATGCAGAGTTATGCACTTTATGTGATTTACCTTGTGTAATCATTATCAATAGAAACGTGAGAAGTGAGTAGCAATGTGTATATTTTTACAACTCACAGGAAGAAAAATATTCTTTGCAAACTCCGAAAATAAAACATTTGAGGTTCATTCTAGAGGTTTGTAAACCTTACCTGCTCCCTGGTGATGAGAAACAAGGATTACCAGTGTTTAAAAAAAAGGGGAGCATTGTAAGACAAATTTCAGAAACAGCAAATTCATGAATTTAAGCTGATTAATTTAAGGTTTTTTTTAGTTATTACTAAAAAATAGATAATTTGGTAGTCACACCACTAGTAAATTTTATTTTTCAGACGGATAGCTAAAGAATTTATTACAATCACTCTCTGAATATCACAACATCCCTTCCATTTTATAAAAGTCTAATGTCTGTATTTTTCCATTTTAGAGACAACTAAAACATTTATTTGCATCCATTAACCAACACAAAGATGAGCATTCTTAAAAATCATGTGAAAGTTGATGAGAAGACTTACAGTAAGAGAAGCAACAGAGAATAACTACTCTGCCTCTTAAAAATAGAACATCTTAACTTGATTTAGGTCAACTTAATAAATGTAAGTACATTTGTTACTCAAACAAGGAAGCAATATAAACCCATATAAATATGCAGTTTGCTGATAAAGCCTAAACCCAGATATGTGCTAGGCCTGACGCTTCTTAAGGACAACAACTACCGAATTCTGCAACAGAAAGCTAGCAAATGCGGCTGAGGGATTCTGCTAAACTTACAAGATGAGGTGCCTTCAGTGAACTTCGCTGCATAGGCAGTGTCATCAAATTAAAAGTAGGGTAATGTTTTTGTTTCCTTTTGAAGCTGTCAGTTTCTGGGTGAAACCACTCTACAGAGTAAATAGAAACAAATGGCTTACCACCGAGTTCAAATGCGTTCCTAGAGCGTTTTTTAAATAATGAATACCTTGACTACTTTTATCATTTTATTGAAAAACATTTATTGGATGTATACAGTAAATACCTGTTTAATAAGAATTGAGTGGGGAACAAAGCTTGGAACTTTAATGCTTTGAAACTGAATATTATACACTCTAAGAGTCAAGGAGAAGACATGAAAATCCAGAACAGAGTTTTCTCCGGTGATTTGCAAAGCTCTGAACCTACAGGATGCTTCCCAGCTCTTAAAGGGCTCTGTGTACAATTCCACCTGATTATCTTTGCATCGCCATTTTATTTTCATGAGGGAAAGAATTTACATGTGCACACTAATAGAGACTGAGAAATCCTACACAAAAGAATTCCCTTTGACTTGGTCAAATGGAAAGCAGTTTTTCTTTTTTTGTTTTTGTTTTTTTGTTTTTTGGTTTTTTTTTTTTTTTTTTTTTTTTTTTTCCCATTAAAGTTCATTGACAACCTCTGTGTGGAAACTGCAAAGGAAGATCTCAGCTCAGAGCAGGACTTGTAGAGGACACTAACTCCGCAAGTCGAGGATACTAACTCGGCAAGTCAAAGACGTCAGAATGCCAAGCAGGTGAATGCCAGATTTTGAAGTAGCCAGTTGAAGAGTCAAAAAACTTTTGATTAAGCTGTATTACTTCACCTGAGAGACCAGGCATATAGTTGTTTGGAATAAAATCAACTACTGTGAAGGACCTTGTATTGAATGCCCTGAAGCTACAGAAACTTCTTTCTGTAGAGGAAGCATACAAGCAGGAGCTATGAGCTAGTCACTCAGAAGTAATGCTTTCAGAGAAGGTATGGAAATAGTGAATCTTTTCAGGATTTGTATTTAGGAAAATTATTTTTTATAATGCCTTCACAACTGAAGGATGATTAGGTGGAGGACAGAATTCTAGAATCACATGAAATTTTCCTTCTAAATATTGAGTGTGTAGCTGCGTTGTCTGCTTGTATCTGGTGTTGAAAATGAGGAATTTGAGGGGGCTGACACTGTGGCATAGCAGGTAAAGTTGCCACCTGCACTGCTGGCATCCCATATGGGCAGTGGTTTGAGTCCCGGCTGCTCCACTTCCAATCCAGCTCTCTGCTATGGCCTGGGAAAGCAGTAGAAGATGGCCCAAGTCCTTGGACCCCTGCACCCACATGGGAGACCCGGAAGAAGCTCTTGGCTCCTGATTTCAGATTGGTGCAGCTCTGACTGTTGCAGTCAACTAAGGAGTGAACCAGTGGATGAAGACCTCTCTCTGACTCTCCTCTCTCTGTGTAACTCTGACTTTCAAATAAATAAATAAATCTTAAAAAAAAGAAAATGAGGAATTTCAAACTGATTTCCTTTCTTCTTTCCTTCCTTCCTCCCTCCCCTCCCTCCTTCCTTCCTTCCTCTCTCTTTGCTCCCTTCTCCCTCCCTTCTTTTTTTAGAATGTTTTTTTCTTTTTTAAATCTGAGAATTTTCTATCCCCCATTATTACATCTTTCTAATCTGTATTATATTTATTTTCATTTTCTCTTTTATCTTGATCAATTGTAGCAGGATCATGCGCCATTTACTATCTTACCAAGAAATGTTACAATGTCTAAAATGCTAGAAACATGTAGGGAGATATACCACATCATTAATAATTACAGAAATAAAAGCTGACTTAAAATGAGGCATTATTATTTAGTTATCAGACTGGCAAGATCTGGACAATGCCAAGTACTGACAATAATAAGGAGAGATGGGAATCCAAGCACTGCTGAGGGGAATGCAGTCTGGGTGGCCCTTACAGAAATCAGTGTGGCACTGAATGTGCAAACTCAGGGCAGAAATACCTGTGATTCAGAAATTCTACTTTCCTACTTCTGGCTATATGCTCAGCCTTTATTAGTCAGCTCTTCCTTACTTTAAGACCTGAGAGGACCTTGCTGGGAAGGAAAATGTTTATTTTGGCTTGTGGTTTGAAGGTTCACAGTTCAGAATTGGGTGGCCCTGTTAGTTTGTCCTATGTTGGAGTCTGCCATGATGCAGCAGGTGTGGAGAAAAATTAAATGATGAGCGAGGAAACACAGAGAAGCCAGGGCAAACACAACTTCAATAATCAACCCTCTTATGAGAACTACCAGTGACCTAAAGACCTCCCAACAGACCCACCTCTCAGATACCATGATTAGAACAAGTCTCCACTCTTAATCTGTCAACTCTCAACATTAAGACTTCAGATTTGAAACAGCTGCATGAGTTTGGGGATTCAAATTCTGTTCAGTGCATAACCCCAACTCACACAGTTGATAGATGATGAATTGATGGACATTGATTACTAGATAGATAGAAGAACAGAGAACTTTTAATGCACTGGTACATGTGGGAGGAGACTAAGTTGGGGACATAGACATAAAAATACCCAGAGGTAGAACATACACCCAGAGGTGGGACATAGACATAAAATGTGGGGGATCCACATTCATAGAGAAACATAGAAAATAAAAGAACTCAAGTTAAACTTAACAGAATGGTTTCCATGTTTTTTGAAGTAAAACAGATTTACAAGTGAATGAAATATAACAAACAAAACCAAACTTTTCATTTTTGTTAAACCTTGCCTATCTATTCCTTTTCTTCTCTTCTCTCTCACTCTTTGTAACAGAGATTCAACTCACTGATTTCTTCTATTACTTCTATCATGTTTCCCTTTTGTTTATTTGGGCTTATTCTTTTACTTTTTCTTGCTGGGATGAAACCTCACTTTATATATTTTCAATATTTGTTTTCCTTATATGGATGTGCAAGGCTCACTTCACTTACTTGCTGATATTGAGACCATATGGTTTGTAATTCTAGATTATGATAAAATAGTTTACATATTATGCATTGACAAAAGGCAGAATTTAAGTTTTGATACATCCTTATGCAAAAGAATGTCTGAACAGCAGAAATACACAAATGAAGAATGAATTTTTACACTAGAATATTAAGAACTTCTCCCAGAATGTATTGATAATAAATAAAAAGAATAAAGTGAGATTAAAGTTTAATAAATAGAAATTCAGATGTATGATAGTTTTTGAGAGGACTTGAGGAAAACGAAACATATGGATCATGAGCAATCAGTGGGAGTATAATAAATTCTGGACAGTAATCTGGAAATAATTTTTAAACTGTATATGGGAGTAATCTATGACCTTGTGATGCCAGTCTCCCTGAGAATACCCAATGACATCCTCCTCGTTACAGTTATGACCTCTATCATCTCCTTCTACATGGCATCAGCTAAGGTGAACAGCTTTTGACATATGCATGAAATTTACCTAATTTTAAAATCTAAAATTTTAAAACCGAGAACTCACTCAGTCTCAGGCAAACCAAGACAGTTGATCACCCTAGATCCATAGTTGGTCTGTGTGGCAAGAATAATGCAGCAGAATTAATTCTGAGATTTACTTACAAAACACTGGAGTGGAGTCTCTGTCTTGGATGCTCTCTGATGGTGCAGTGTCTGGATCACAACTCATTCTAACTGAGGGCTTCCAGCTGCAAATTGTGAGCAGCCTTATGGAGATGTCCCTGTGGCAAGGACTGAAGGCTCTGGACAACTGGTAGGTGAATGCGCTTGGAAATAGATCCTTCCTAAGTAAAACTTTAAAATAACTAATAATTAAGCTAATAGCTGGGCTGCAAATTTATGGTTATACTGAGAGGAAAGCACCCAGTTGATGTGTTACCACATGGCAGATACATAGAAATCTTGAAATTAAAAGAAAAAAGGGACTATTGTTTTAAACAACTAAGTTTGGCATTTTCTAGACAATGGTATACAGCTAAACATTCCTAATTCGAAAATAAAAGTGAAGTTGAACATCTTTTTGTTTGATTATTGTTTATAGCCTTTGCCATTTTACGCTGTACTATGGATTTTTAATTTTTTATTTGTCAAATACTTTAGTAGAGCCATTAAGACTTTTAGAACAATGTAAATTAAAATGATTTCTCAAAAGTAAATAAATGCAGTAGTAAGTCGACTTAAAAAATCAATTTTTAGGTATATGTCACAGGGATACTTTTGAACATGTGCCTCATCGTGTTCTATGAACCACCACTTATAGTGCAAACTGATGGCAATGACATAGTGTCAGAATAAAATAAAACATGATAAATGCAGAAAATGGAATGCTGTGAAACACTAAAAAGAATAAACTAGATTGCATGGATATTTAATAGACAATGAGTTGTGGAAAAATGTTACAGGAATAATAATCATCATTCATAACATAATACTTAGACATAAAAGAGACAGATAAAATTAACATTTATTTAAATTATAAAAACAATCTACTTGTTGTTCATTTATAAATAATCAGATATACAAACAAAAGTGTTTTCCAATTATTGGAGGGAAAGGGGATATAAAAAGAAAAGATTATAAAACTAAAATTGAGAAATGAAACATAAGCTATGCCATGATATTCGGCAATATTCTCTCATGAGTATTGTCCTGGTATATAGTTGAGGTACCAAAGTACTTGAACATAATACATGAGAATGGAAATTATTTTTACAACCTAACTTATAAATAAAAATGCAAAAAATTCCAATTCTAGTTCCAAGAGTGAGTGCAATTTAGCATTAGGAGATATCCTATTATAATTTTTTACAGTAACAGATTAAAGAAAAATATATGGTAATTGATTTTGATGCATTTGATAAAAATAATGTTGATCATCAATTTTTCAACCAGTTTATCTAATAAAGTTCTATGAAAATGAAACTTCCTGCTATGAATATAAAATTTTCTAGATATCCATAAGAAACAACATGCTTAATTTTGATATATTAGGCATTTATAATTAGAATTTTTACATTGAATTTTGGCTTCAAATTACTTAATATGTTAGAATCATTCTCAATAGTGTCAGGAATGTGATGAAGACGTTTGGTATCATTTATGATCTTCGGTGATATAGAGGAGATTCTAGATATTGCAGTTAAATGACAGTAAAACAGGAATGCAGATAAAGTTTTTGAAAAACAAAGAAAAAACTGCGATATTTTCATATAAGTTATGAAGAAAATCCAAGAGAATTTAGTCAAAAGCTTTTAGTGCTAATAAGGTGGATAAATAGGCATAAAAAGAATTTTCCAAATGCCACAATAACCAGTTTGAAACTCTAATGAAGAAGGTGAGACTTCCATCATAAGAAAAAAAAAAAACCTAACAATAAAAAACATAGAAACAAAGAAATAACACTAATAAGAAACATGAAAAAATACATGAATATAAATTAGAACACTTCCCTGAAGCATATAATAGATTTAAAAAATAAATTTATACCACATCTGATCATGAAGATCTATGGTTCTAGCCAAATTAATATATAGAGTGAGCACGTTTCTCTAAAATTCAGAATGGGATTTCATAGACTACACTGCAGTTAAAAAGAAAATGCATAATGAAGACATAAATGTGCAAGGGAAGCCAAGAAAATTTTAAAGAAACAATTATACTAAATGGTTCCTCTATTATGTCTAGCATACTATCAACTACAGTAATAAAAATAGTACAGTTTTAGTGCAGGAATAGAAAAATAAGCCAAAGACACATAATAAAGAGTATACAAATAGATCTCTGTGTTTAGATTAATTCTTACTTTAATATAAAGGCAATTTCAGATAGGTAGTAAAACGATAGTCTACTGAATAAATTGTTTTGAACAATTAGCTATGAACCTGGAGAAAACAGAATCATTTCCACACCTTGCATCATTTGCCAATACTAGATACTTTAAATATCAAGGCATTAAATAACCCAATATTATAAAATACATGTGTGAAATGTGTTGATAACTTCTGTGTTGTGAAAAGTTTCTTATAAGAGGTTCAATACCCAAAATTATAAATAAAAAATAATTTCTTTTTATATACAGTTTCTGAATTTTCTAATGGATACCATGAAGATAATTTAGGGGTTAAAATTACAGAACTTGGAGATAGAGTTCCCGGATTTCAATCCTAATTCTGTAAATTGGTTATATTGCCTTGGGTAAGTTATGTAATTGCTCTATGCTTCAGAGTCCTATCTAGAAAATGCAGATAGTAGCATGTTCCTCCTAGTACTACTTTGAGCCATAAACAAATTAATATAAAAAGAACCTAGGACAGTTCCAGACTCATAGGAAATATTATCTAGGCTTTGATACTCTTAAGATGTTGAGAAAAAATATTTATAACTTATTGAACTTATATAGGATCAAGATCAAGAATATGTAAAAAATTATAACAAGTTGTAACGAAAAAACTCTTCTCTCAATCTCTCTGTCTCATGATCTCTCTCTCTCGGTCTCTCTCTCTTGTTCACTCTCTTATGCTCTCCTCCCTCTTTTCCTTTTTCACCCCTTCTCTCCAGTCAGGTTTCCCCACCAATAAACCATTTCCCTTAAAAAAAAAGAGAAAAATACTGTAAGAATTATAAGTAAAAGATATTAACACACAACTCAAGTACGAAAAAGGAATATGACCATATATACTTACACTGGAAATAAGAACTTCAGTTTAGAAGCTTTCAAAATGGCAATAAAAATTAAAAAAAAAAAACTCACATGGGGTGGGTGTTGTGGTACCGTGGGTTAAGTTGCCATGTGGGATTCCTGCAGTCCATATTAGAATGTCTAGGGTCAGATCCTGCATGCACTTCCAAACCAGATTCCTGCTAAAGTACTTTTTTTGAATTACATTTTAAAATTTATATAAGTGGAACAAATTTCATGTATCTGCTACATAGTTTTAAGAACATAATGATACTTCTCATGCCATCCTTCCTCCCTCACCACTCTCACCCTTCTTTCTATTACCTTTCTTAGTTTTCTTTTAATTTTTGTGATAATATGTTATTTTTTCTTTGAGAACAAGTTTTATAATTAATTGAAGAAGCATCTAAGAAAATAAGCAATGATGTTGAGCACTTAGGCTTATCTAACACTTATGAGACCTAAGAATATCTTCCACTTAACACACTAAAATGAAATATTTGAGAACAAGTTTTACTATTAGCTTTCATAATACAATTCTTCAAGGACAGAGGTCCTGCTTGGGAAGTTAGTGCAAAGTGACTAAAGATTTTAAAGAGCTAAAATCTTATGCATGATGTCCGTGATCACCTGAGGCTCTTCACAGGAGCTGCTTAGGCTATGGAAGCCTTTTGAACCCACAAACTCCTTCAGTGTTTGTACAAGTTCAGAAACAAAGTGGAAGTTCTCTTCTCCCTTCAGAGAAAAGTACATCCTTCTTTGATGACAACTTCTTTCCTCTGGGGTCTCACCCATACAGGTTTCCTTCAAATAGGACACTTTTTGTCACAGTGTCTTGGCTTTCCATGCTTGAAATGCTTGTGAGGGTCCCTCAATAGTCAACACAAGGGCTGTTCAAAGTAATTGCTTGTCAAAGTGTCAATTTCACTTCTACAGATTGCCTTTTAGGTGCTCCATTAGTTATCACAGGTCAGGAGGAACATATGGTATTTGTCCTTTGGGACTGGTTTATTTCACTAAATATGATATTTTCCAGCTTCATCCATTTTGTTGCAAATGACTGAATTTCACTTTCTTTTTTACCACTATGTAATATTCCATGGAACACACATCCCATAATTTCTTTATCCAGTCTTCAACTGATGGGCATTTGGGTTTATTCCATGTCTTAGCTATTGTGAATTGAGCTGCAATAAACATGGGGGTATAGATAACTCTTTCAAATGTTGATTCATTTCCTTTGGGTAAATTCCCAGTAGTGGGATGGCTGGGTCATATGGTAGGTCTATATTTAGATTTCTGAGGTATCTCCACACTGTCTTCCATAGTGGCTTTACCAGTTTTTATTCCCACCAACAGAGGATTAGGGTACCCTTTTCCCTGTATCCTTACAAGCATTTGTTGTGTGTTGATCTCTGTCTGAAAGATATTCTAATGGGGGTGAAATGAAATATTGTGGTTTTGAGTTCCATTTCCCCAACAGCTACTGATCCATTTTTTCATGTGTCTGTTGGCCATTTGGATTTCCTCTTTTGAAAAATTTCTGTTTAAGTCCTTTGCCCATTTCTTAACTGGGTTGTTTGTTTTGTTGTTGAGTTTCTTGATCTCTCCATATATTCTGATTATTAATCCTTTGTCAGTTGTATAGTTTTCAAATATTTTCTCCCATTCTGTCAGTTGCCTCTTCACTTTGCTAGGTGTTTTTTTTTTTTTTTTTTTTTTTTTTTTTTTTTTTTTTTTTTTTTTTAGTACAGAAGCTTCTCGGCTTGTTGCAATCCCATTTACCAGCTTTGGCTTTGATTGCCTCTTTGGGGTTTTTTCCAAGGACTCTTTGCATCTACAACCAACTTATTTTTGACAAGGAGCTAAAATCAATCACTGGACAAAGGACAGTCTCTTCAACAAATGGTGCTGGGAAAACTGGATCTCAAAAGACAGAAATATGAAGCAAGACTTTACCTTACACTTTACACAAAAATCCACTCAAAATGCATCAAAGACCTAAAACTATTTCCTGATACCATCAAATAATTAGAAAACATTGGGGAAACCCTGCCAGAAAATGAAATCATCACATGAAAGTATTACCTGTACCCACCCCTATGTTTATTGCAGCTCAATTCACTACAGCTAACATATGACATCAACCCAAATGTATGTCAACTGAAGACTGGATAAAGAAATTATGGGATATATATGTCATGGAATACCGCACAATGTGGACAATCCTGTGCCTGGCTGGGAAAGTGCCAACCTAGCCCATGCAGATTAAAAGGGCATGGCACACCAACCCAAATGTATGTCAACTGAAGACTGGATAAAGAAATTCCCGGTTAGAATGGCTCACATGCAGAAATCTACCAACAATAGATGCTGGCGAGGATGTGGGGAAAAAGGGACACTAACCCACTGTTGGTGGGAATGCAAACTGGTCAAGCCACTATGGAAGTCAGTCTGGAGATTCCTCAGAAACCTGAAGATAATCCTACCGTTCGACCCAGCCATCCCACTCCTTGGAATTTACCCAAAGGAATTTAAATTGGCAAACAACAAAGCGGTCTGCACCCTAATGTTTATTGCAGCTCAATTCACAATAGCTAAGACCTGGAACCAACCTAAATGCCCATCAACGGTAGACTGGATAAAGAAATTATGGGATATGTACTCTTTAGAATACTATACCGCAGTAAGAAACAACGAAATCCAGTCATTTGCACAAAATGGAGGAATCTGGAACACATCATGCTGAGTGAAATAAGCCAGTCCCAAAGGGACAAATACCATATGTTCTCCCTGATCGGTGACAACTGACTGAACACCAAAAAGGAAACCTGTTGAAGTGAAATGGACACTATGAGAAATGGTGACTTGATCAGCCCTCACCCTGACTGTTGATGAGCAACTTAATACATTATCCCTCTTAGTAGTTTTTTTGTCTGTTCTACTTAATATGACTGGTTTAATTCTGTAATTAATACACAGTTATTCTTAAGTGTTGAAATTTAACTGAAATGTGATCCCTGTTAAACATAAGAGTGGGAATAAGAGAGGGAAGAGATGTACAATTTGGGACATGCTCAAGCTGACTTGCCCCAAATGGTAGAGTTAGAAACATACCAGGGGACTCCAATTTAATCCCATCAAGGTGGCATGTACCAATGCCATCTCACCAGTCCAAATGATCAATTTCAGTTCACAATTGATCATAATGAAAGGACTAAGAGTCAAAGGGAGCACATAAACAAGCCTAGTACCTGCTAATACTAACTGATAGAATAAATAAAGGGGAGAGTGATCCAACATGAGAAGCGAGATACTCAGCAGACTCATAGAATGGTGGATGTCCTAAACAGCACTCTGGCCTCAGAATCAGCCCTAAAGGCATTTGGATCTGGCTGAAAAGCCCATGAGAGTATTTCAGGCATGGAAAGCCCATGAGAGTATTTCAGGCATGGAAAGCCAAGACACTCTGGCAGAAAAAAAAAAAAAAAAAAAAAAAAAAAAAAAAAAAAAAAACCACCCTAAATGAAAGATCTCTGTGAGTGAGATCCCAGTGGAAAGAACAGGTCTTCAAAGAAGGAGGCACCTTTCTCTGAAGGGAGGAGAGAACCTCCACTTTGACTATGACCTTGTCTAAACAAGATAAGAGTCAGTGAACTCAAAAGGCTTCCATAGCCTTGGAAACTCATGACTGGTGCATAGGGAGATTACTGATGCCATAAACAGGAGTGTCAATTTGTAAAGTCAACAACAGGAGTCACTGTGCACTTACTCCTCATGTAGGATCTCTGTCCTTAATGTGCTGTGCATTGAGATTTAATGCTATAACGAGTACTCAAACAGTATATTTCACTTTGTGTTTCTATGGGGGTGCAAACTGTTGAAATCTTTACTTAATGTATACTAAACTGATCCTCTGTAAAAAAAGAAAAAAAAAGAAATTATCAACTCCCAACTTGACTCTCACTGGGATTAAACATGACAATAGGTCTGATCTGATTTCATCATCATTTAAAAAATCATCTATTATTTTTCACTTTATGTTTGTGTGGGAGCAAACTGTTGAAATCTTTACTTAATGTATGCTAAACTGATCTTCTGTATATAAAGAGAATCGAAAATGAATCCTCATGTGAATGGAAGGGGAGAGGGAGTGGGAAAGGGGAGGGTAGTGGGTGGGAGAGACGATATGGGGGGGAAGCCATTGTAATCCATAAATCGTACTTTGGAAATTTATATTCATTAAATAAAAGTTAAAAAAAAAGAAAAAAAAAGAAATTATGGGATATATATGTCATGGAATACCACACAATGTGGATAATCCTGTGCCTGGCTGGGAAAGTGCCAACCTAGCCCATGCAGATTAAAAGGGCATGGCACACCATGCCCTGGGGAAAAACCCTGGTCAATGGTTCAGTACGCTGAGACCCCCATATATGACCTTACTGCTGGCAGATGGCAAGGGCCCCAGGCACATTTCCCCCACCCCCACTTCCTGTTGAAGGGCCTTGTAATTGTCAACTAGGTAAATAGCTTCATGGTGTGGCACAGACCCCTAAGACCACCTGGAAGGTTACCTAGGCTATGTGACCCTCAAGCTGATTGGAGAAGCATAGCAGTGCCAGTTTCAGCTTTATTTTATAGAAATAGTGTTGCTACCCTGAGCTAGCTACTCCCCTTTGCCTGCCCTATAAAAGCTTGTGCCTAACTGCTAATAAATGGACATGTTCACTGAAACTGTCTCTGGTGCTTCGTGTGGAAGAATGCTGTTGCCCCACCATCCCGACAGTGTGAGCTTCGCAGGATGAGCTGACAACACAGCAATAAAAAAATGAAATTCAGTTATTTGCAATAAAATGAATGAAACTGTGAATCATTATACTTAGTAAATTAGCCAATTCCAAAAGTTCAAATACCATATGTTCTCCCTGATCTGTGGTAACTTAAGGACACCTAAAAGGGAATCCATAGATGTGAAATTGACACTTTGAAATGCAATGACTTTGAACAGCTCTTTCTTGACTGTTGAGGAACATATTTTTTTTCATATTACTTGTTGAATTCTTTACTTAGTATAAAGTTAATCTTATATGTATAAATTTGCTTGAAAATAGGTCTTAGTAAAAGATAAGAATGGGAATAGCAGAAAGAGGAGGAAGAAGGGTGGGAGTGCAGGAGGGAGGGTGGGTACAGTGGGAAGAATCACTATGTTTTTTAAGTTGTATTTATAAAATGCATGAAGTTTGTATACCTTAAATAAAAGGTTTCTGGGGAACAAACATAAAACTTGCTATGATGGGGCTGGCGCTGTGGCGCACTAGGTTAATCCTCCGCTTGAGGCACTGGCATCCCATATGGGTGCCGGGTTCTAGTCCCGGTTGCTCCTCTTCCAGTCCAGCTCTCTACTGTGGCCTGGGAAGGCAGTGGAGGATGGTCCAAGTGCTTGGGACCCTGCATCTGCATGGGAGACCAGGAAGAAACACCTAGCTCCTGGCTTCTGATTGGTGTAGCTCTGGCCGTAGTAGCCATTTGGAGAGTGAACCAATGGAAGGAAGATTTTTCTCTCTCTCTCTCTCTCTCACTATCTGTAATTCTACCTTTCAAATAAATAAAAAAATCTTTAAAATAAAAAATTGCTATGAGTTAATGTGTTCTTATTTAAAAGATACTTAATTTTAAAATATTATAACTTTTGTAAATGCATATAAATTTAACTGGCTGTCTCTCCCAAAGCTTGACACTGATATGTTCTAGAAATTGAAGGAGGATTACAGGGAGAAGGACTATTTAATGTGCATGGTGAGTGGTGATTAAATTTTAAAATAAAAAAGGAAAAGAAGGAAGACTCAGAAAAGCCCAAATAATAATACATGGTTTCTTCTCTCAATGAGATTATAAGTAGAATTAATAACAACACTAGTTATCAAAATGTATTTATGCAAAATCTATCTACATCAGAAGCTATACCTATCAATTTGGGATTACCATGAGGTTGAAATAATATATATAAAAAGATTGAAAAATACCTTGTATTTGGTAAACATTCTATAAATATTTGCAAGTATATATGTATGTAGATAAAATTTTTATTGTGAAGCATAAAAATTGTAATAATGCTGTTTACTTAAAACTGACATTTTTTCCTGGGCATCCATACAATTCCACAACATTTACCATCTGATAGCTCCCTTAAAAATATGCTTACTTCTATACAATCTGCTTCTTCCTATTACAATGAAGCTCAACAAATGTTGAGAGCTGTTTTCTCCCATACTGACTTCTCATGGCTTGAAACAGGACTTGGCACATAGTATGAACATAATAAATATTCATTGAATCATAATTGTGTCATCCAATTCCTATCTTTTTTACTGATTAATGTATTATTACTATGGAAATGTCTGAGTAGTAATCCCTAAATGTTTCGCAAGCAAACACTTCAATTCTGGGGGCTGAGTTCTACACTTTCCCTAACATCTTGACTCGCTAAAAACATTTGACCAAATTCAACAGTTACTGAAAGTAAACTTCATTAGCATTTTGCTGAAACAACAAAGAAAGGAATTTTTTAAAAGGGATAAACTTGTTCTTTCTGGGAAATATCTATCCAAATAGGAATGAGTGTAATGAAACTGCATTGATCCTTAGAATCTCAGGGCAGCATCGTTTGTCAAATGCAGGAAGGCATCACTGAGGAAAAGATGTTTGCTTTCAGTTTCCCAACATAAACTTTCTACAACGATCAGAGAAAATGTGAAAATAGCATTTGGCAATATTTGCTTAAATTAATTCCTGAAAGTTTTGCCTTTTATCTTCATTCAGAAAAAATTCTGCTGCCAAATTCGGCTTTGTGTAGGGAAGAGCAAATGTGTGTAAAGCAAAAGTCTTCTACAGTTCAATCTTTTCATTAAAAAAATTATGAAAATCTATTGTGGATTGAATTGTAGACACTGTTAGTGGCTGTGTGTCATAGTGTCATAGGGTCTTTGGGACCAATGCCTGTAAAATCTTGGGATTTTTAAGTACAAAAATGGAGAAGTTGAAGATAGATAGCTTTACATGCTCACAAGACATGTCCCTTTTCTTCCAGCACATTCATCTTTTACTTATTAACAGGTAAGAGCATTTAGTATGTTGGGTTATTAATCTTTTATTATTTGTAGTTATAAATACTTTTAACAGGTTTTTGTCTTAAAATTCATATGCAGTATATTTATTTTCCATGCAAAATGTTTTTATTTTTAGTAGTAAAATCATATTTTACATGTAACTTTGTAATTTTAAAGTAATTTTGGTTTCTGGCTTAAGTTCCATGTTGAGAAAGATCATTCAAAACCTCAAATTATTACATTAATGAGATGTATTCCTCTCTCTTGATTTTATATGCTTTTTATGGCTTAGTTGATTATAATTTTATAATAATGCATACCAATTGTACATATTTCTGGGCAGTGTGATATCTCTCTTTTTCTGTGTGTGTGTGTATGTGTGTGTGTGTTTATCTATCAAACCAAGGCAATTCACATCTCCATTTCCTCGTTACTTTATTTTTGGAGGTTTCAAGCTCCTTTCTCCTAGTTAATCATAAATATCAATAAAGGGGAGGAGATCCAAGATGGCTGGATAGGTTATAGTCACACTACCTTAAGCTGCTCTGGGATATGAAAAGACAAAGGAAGGACTGTGTTTCAGGAGTCTGTCATAAATTTTTGGCAAAGAAGTAGAAAAAAACTAATGAAGGCTCTGTGGGACAAGAGGATAGAAGACAGAGACAGCTCTGCAGCCAGCCACATGGCACAGCCAGCTGCCAGATGTGAACTGCCATCCTACCACCTTACCGGAGGAAGAAATCGCTGTGCGCTCCACCACTCAGTTTTAGTTAAGAGGAAATTCTGAAGTCACCTACTGACTTTTGCTTCGACTTAGAGAGCTGACTGAGCAACTGCCAGCCTTGGAGCAAGGAAGCTGCATTGCTTTCCTTTCCTCCTCTCCCGAACCTGCACAGAGTGAAATACTTGGCAGCAAACAGCCCCTCAGTGTGCTGCTATTTGTCATCAGAGTTAGAGCAATGTTTGGAGCAAAGGACAAACCCCTTGCATCCTGCAACTGTGAAAGTTTTTGGCCATGAGCCCCAGAACTATGTTTCTGCATTCTACATGAGCCAGGGAACTTACCTAATTTGCTGGGTGCTAACACCAGAAGCATCCCATTAAAAAAAATCTGCAACCACCCTGGGAGATCTGGGTAATGACCTCACTATACCCTGCAATACCAGGACTATAACAATTCATTAAAATTTCTTGGTGCTACTAGTATCTACCTAAAGGGCACAGGGAAGAACCTACCTGCATTCCACCTCTCTAGACTCATACCCATCACAGTAAAATCTACACCTTGTAGTCACCCTGTAGGACTGGAACAAGGTTCACTTCACATCCTGGAGTTCTAGGATGAGGGCTGTGGTATTATAAACCACAACACCATTGGACTCTCCTGGCACAGCCTAAGGAAGGGTCCATCTGTATCACAAAATCCTAGAGCCACAACAGTTGGTGCCATGAGCCTTGGCATCACTGAGGCTTGACAGCAGGACAAGTGGGCAGCAACTCTTGTCTCCCTCAGCACCAAGAACAAGATCCTGGCTATCATATTTGCCAGGGAGATTGATACCAAATTCTTTGGGCCAAAGATATACACCCAAAGAAACCCTTATTCATCTCAAATCTACACTTCTATCTCTATGAACTTCAGTAGAATAGTCCACTGTGTCACTTACATACACAGCTGATATTGATTAAGAAAAGAATACACTCAGAGACTACACTCCTGGGCTCACTTAGAACCAAAGCCAAAGCAACAAGCCAAGTGAAATCCTGCATTCTGGCCAAACCATAAACTCTTCCAGTAAAACCTACTCCCTAATATGAGTCCACCAGATGGACAAATGTCCATGAAGGGACACATGAGACATGAAGAGGCAAGGTATCATGATGTCTTCAAAAGAAAATAATAATCCTCTAGAATTAGATCCTGAATTGAAGGAAATCTATGAAATGACATCTATAAACTTCAAAATAATGATAATAAGGAAACTCAATGAGATGCAAGAGAATACAAATAGACAAATTAAAGAAATGAAGAAATCAGTGAGTGGCATGAATTAAGCAGCAGTAAAAAAAATGAAATCTGGTCATTTGCAACACAATGGAGGAATCTGGAAAACATCATGCTGAGTGAATTAAGCCAGTCCCAAAGGGACACATATCATATGTTCTCCCTGATAGGTGACAACTAACCAAGCACCTAAAAGGAAACCTGTTGAATTGAAATGGACACTATGAGAAACAATGACTTGATCAGCCCTTGTCCTGACTGTCAAGGAACAACTAAACTTTATTCCTTTTAGTATTTTTTTTGTTCTACTTCATAATATTGGTTGAACTCTTTAATTAACACACAATTATTCTTAGGTGTTTAAATTTTACTGAAAAGTGATCCCTGTTAAATATAAGCATGGGATTAAGAGAAGGAAGAGACTTACAGTTCAGCACATGTTCAATTGGACTTGCCCCAAATGGTAGAGTTAGAAATGTGCTAGAGGATTCCAATTCAATCCCATCAAGGTAGCATGTACCAATGCCATCTCACTAGTCAAAGGGATCAGTTTCTGTTCACAATTGATCATAATGATAGGATTAAGAGTCAAAGGGATCACATAAACAAGACTAGTGTCTGCTAATACTAACTGATAGAATTAAAAAGGAGAGAATGATCAAACATGGAAAGCAGGAAATACAGCAGACTCATAGAATGGCAGATGTCCTAAACAGCACTCTGGCCTCAGAATCAGCCCTTAAGGCTTTCAGATCTGGCTAAAAAGCCCAAGAGAGTATTTCAGGCAAATGACCTAAATAAAAGATCTCTGTGAGTGAGATCCCAGGGGAAAGAACGGGCCATGGAAGAAGGAGGTTACTTTCTCTGTAGGGAGGAGAGAACTTCCACTTTGACTATGACCTTGTCTATATAAGATCGGAGTTGGAGAACTCAAGAAGCTTCCATAGCCTTGGCAACTCATGACAAGAGCCTCAGGCGATTACTGATGCCATAAATAAGAGTGTCAATTGTTGAATCAACAACAGCATTCACTGTGCACTTACTCCCCATGTAGGATCTTTATCCTTAATGTGTTGTACTATGTGAATTAATGGTATAACTAGTACTCAAACAGTACTTTGCACTTTGTGTTTCTGTGTGGGTACAAACTGTTGAAATCTTTATTTAGTATATACTAAATCGATCTTCTGTATATAAAGATAATTGAAAATGAATCTTGATGTGAATGGGTTGGGAGAAGGAGTGGGAGATGGGATGGTTGTGGGTGGGAGGGAGATTATGGGGGGGAAAAGCTGCTATAATCCAAAAGTTGTACTTTGGAAATTTATATTTATTAAATATAAGTTAAAAAAAAGAAATATCTAAACCAAAAAAAAGTTAGTAAGGAGATAGAACTCATAAAGAAGAACCAAATAGAAATTTCGGAGATGAAACCTTCAATCAATGAAAAAAAAATGTTATTGACATTTTTAACAGCAAAATAGACCAAGCAGAAGAAAGAATTCCTGACTTCAAGGACAAGACTTGAAATAACCCAATCAGACTAAAAGCAAAGAAAAATGAACTTAAATGGAATGAAGAAAGTCAATGTGAAAAATGGGACACCATTAAACAATCAAATAGTCATATTATTGCTATTCCTGAAGAATAAGAAAAGAAAAAAGGCATTGAAAACCTGCTAAGTGAAATAACAGTTGGAAATTTTCCAGGTCTTGAAAGAGATATGCACATCCAGATACAAGAACCTCAAAGAACCCCAAGCAGACTCAACCAAAAAAGTCTTTTCTAAGGCACACTGTGGTCATTTTTTATTAAAAGTAAAGACAAGGAGACAATACTGAAGACAGTAAGAGAAAAGTGCCAAGTTACACAGACTTCTCAGTGGACACCATATAGACCAAAAGAGAGTGGGATGATATATTCAAAGCTGTAAAAGAAAAAAAACTTCTGACCAAGAATATTATATCCAGCAAAGCTATTTTTTCGAGATACACACACACACACACACACACACACACACATATATATATTCCAGTTAAGCCAAAACTGAAAGAATTTACCATCATCACCAGACTAGTCTTAGAAAAGAATTCTGATGGGTGTCCTACATTAGAAGTAAATAGAAAACACATATTGTCACCAAATTCACTGACAGAGCAGGTAGAATCATTATCCAATCAGCAAAATGACAGGTCTAAGTTCTTATATATCAATACCAATCTTGATTATAAATGGATTAAATTTACTAATCAGAAGGCCAAAGTTGGCTGAATGGATTAAAAACCATAGCCCTACCATATGCTGCCTATAAGAAACTTACTTCACAAAGATACACAAAACTGAAAATGAAGGGTTGGAAAAAGTTATATTGGAGAAATGGAAACCAAAAGCAAGCAGGTGTAGCTATCCAGATATCAACTGCAAAAAGAGAAAGAAGGACATCATATTTGATAAAGGGTTCTATTCATCAAAAAGACATAATAATCATAAATATATATGAACCTAACACAAGATCACTCAGATATATACAACAAATACTATTAGATCTGAAGTGAGAGATAAACTTGTATGCTATAATAGTGGGTTGCTTCAACACCCCACTTTCATCAATGGACAGTTTATCCAGACAGAGAATCTAGAAAGACACATTAGAGTTGAAACGTACTATTAAGCAAAAGGACCTAGCAAACATTTACAGGACATTTCACCCAACAACTACAGAATACACATTCTTCTCCTTAGCACATTGAACATTTTCTCAGATAAACCATAATAGTAGGCCAAAAAGTAAGTCACGGTAAACATAAAAGGATTGACACCATCGCATGCATCTTCTCAGACAATAAAGGAATAAAACTAGAAATCAGCAACAAGAAGAATAGAACTCTCTTAAATACTTGGAAATTAAACAAAATGCTACTGAATGATCAATGGGTCATTGGTGAAATTAAAAATGAAAAAAAATTTTCTTGAAATAAATGAAAATAAAATAAATATATCAAAATCTGTGGTATATCAAAGAGTAATATAAAGAGGGAAGCTTATAACATCACTTTGAAAAAGAAAAAGGTCTCAAATTAAAGATCTAATGTTGCATCTTGTAGACTTAGAAAAACAAGAACAAATGAAAAAAATCAGCAGGAGGTGAGAATTAATAACGATTAATAAGGATTAGAGTAGAAATATATGAAACTGAAAGTAAAAAAATACAAAAAATCAATGAAACAAAATATTATTTTTTGAGGAGATAAGCAAAATAGATAAACCTCTAGACAGACTAACACAAAAAAAGAGGAAAAACTTAAATAAATAATATTACAGATGTAAAAGGAGACATTACAACGGATACCACTGAAATACAAAGGATTATAAGAGACTACTATGAAACTAATAAACTAAAGAACTCAAAGAAATGAATAAATTCTTGGATTCATATAACCTGTCAGCATTAAATTAAGAAGATATAAACAACATAAACAGGCCCATAATAAGCAATGGGATTGAAGCAGGAATAAAAAGTTTTCTATTAAGGAGAAGTCTGGGACCTGATGGCTTTACTACTACCTGATGGCTTTTCTACAAAACAAAGAGAAAGTAAACTCAATACTCTTCAAAATATTCCGAATTATTGAGCAGGATGGAACTCTGCCAAACTCTTCTTATGAGGTCAGTATCACTCTGATAATAACATCAAGGAAAGACATGACACAAAAAGAAAACTACAAATCTATATCCTTAATGAACATAGATGCAAATATTGTCAACAAAATGCTAGCAAATTGAATCCAAAACCATATAAAAAGGATTATATATATCACAATCAAGTGGGATTTGTCCCAGAAACACAAGGGTGGTTCAACATTTGCAAATCAATAAATGTCATAAATCACATCAATAGAATGAAGAACAAAAACCATATGTTCATCTCAATAGATTCAAAGAAAGCATTTGATGAGATTCACTATCCCTTCATGATAAAAAAAAAAATTACACAAATTAGGTATAGAAGGAAAATTCCTCAAAATCTTAAAGGCTATATATCACAAACAAAGAGCCAATATCACACTGAATGGAGAAAAGCTGAAAGCATTTCCCCTCAGATCTGGAACAAGACAAGGATGTCCATTTTCACCACTCTTATTCAATATTGTACTGGAAGTACAATATTATGGAGGAGAAAGAATAAAACATTAAATTTAGAAAAGAGGAAGTTAAATTATCCATGTATGCAGATGACATGATGTTGTTCATGGACAAACTTAAACACTCCACCAAAAAAAGCTATCAGAACTGATAAACTAATTCAGTAAAGTTCCAGGTTACAAAATAAATATAAATAAAACAGTAGCTTTTTTTGTATACTAATAATGAACTCACAAAAAAAAAAAGAACTCAAGAAAGAAATTCCACTAACAATAGCCACCAAAAACATTTAAATCAAAGAGGTGAAAAATCTCTAAAATGAAAATTATCAAACATTGATGAAAGAAGTCATGGAGAGCAGAAAAAATGAAACTATATTCCTTGCTCATGGATCCGAAGAATCAAAAATCAATAAAATGTCTACACTACCTAAGGCAAGCTAGAGATTTAATGAAGTCTCTAAAAAAATCAGTGGCATTTTTTACAGAACTAGAAAAAGGAATCCTAAAATTCATATGAATCACAAAAGACCCAGAATAACCAAAGTGATCCTGAGCAAGAAAAATCAAGCTTGAAGCATCATAATAGCTGACTTCAAGGCATACTACAATGCAATAGTGATTAAAACAACTTTATATTTGCAAAAACCAACACATAGATCAATGGAACAGAATACAGAGTCAAGAAATTAATCCACATACATACAACCAATAGATTTTCACCGAAAGAGCTCAAAACTTACAGTACAGTAAAGATGGTCTCTTCAACAAATTTTGCTTGCAAAACTGGATTTATAAATGTAGAAGAATGAAATTAGACTTGTTTATGTCATCATATAGGAAAATCAACTCAAGATAGACAAAAGACCTTGATTTAAGACCTGAGACTATGGAGTAACTGGAAGAAAACATAGAAGAAAAACTCCAAGATATTGGTGTAGGGTACGACTTCTTGGACAAGACCCATGAAGCACAGGAAACAAAAGCAAAACTAAACAAATGGGACTGTACCAAATTCAAAAGCTTTTGCACAGCAAAAGAAATGATCAAGAGTGAAGAAACATCTAACAGAATGGGAGCAAATATTTGCAAACCACTTATCTGACAAGGGATTACTATCCCGAATATATCAACAACTTAAAAAAACTCATCAGAAAATCAGTGAATCCAGTTAAGAAATGGACAAAGGACTTCAATAGGTAGTTCTCAACAGAAGAAATACAAATGGGCAACAAATACATGAAAACGTGTTCAACATCACTAGCCATCAGGGAAACGTAAGTCAAAATCACAATGAGATATCACTTCACCTCGGTCAGAATAGTTAAAATCCAAACACGGAAAGTAACAAATGCTAGTGAGCATGTGGAAAAAGGAGAACAGTTACACACTGCTAGTGAGAATATGTATTAGTGTGGCCATTGTGGAAAACAGTGTGGAAATTCCCTAAGATACTAGAAATAGACTTGATATGATCCAGCAGTCCAACTGCTGGGTATATACCCAAAAGACTTCAACAGATGTATTAGTGAGATAGCTGCACCATCATGTTCCAGCAGCATGGTTCACAGTAGCTTAAATCTGGAACCAACCAAGGTGTCCATTATCAGTTAAATGGATAAAGAAAATGTGGTATATATACACAATAAAATATTATCAAGCTATAAAAAAGAATGAAATTTGAGGCCAGTGTTGTGGCACAGTGGGCTAAGACTCCACCTGCGATGCCAGCATCCCATATGGGCACCGGTTTGAGTTCTGGCTGCTCCACTTCCAATCCCATTCTCTGGTATGGCCTGGGAAAGCAGAAGATGGCCTAAGTGCTTGGGCCCCTGTACCCCCATGGGAGACCTGGAAGGAGCTCCTGGCTCCTGGCTTCGGACTGGCTCAGTGTCAGCCTTTGCAGCTATTTGGGCAGTGAACCAGCAGATGGAAGACCTCTCTCTCTGTGACTCTGCCTTTCTGTAACTCTGCTTTTCAAAAGGTAAATAAATATTTTTTTAAAAGTGAAATTCTACCATTCGCAGCAAAATAAACACACACCTGGAGGACGTTATGTTGAGTCATGTAAGCCACATCCAGAAAGACAAATACCTCATGTTCTCCCTGATATGTGGGAGGTAAAATTTAAAAGACAGACAAAAAAAAAAAAGAAAAGAAAAAGAAAAAAAATGTATTTGTGTATCATTATTGCTGTAAATATAGTTTTGTAAATTGTTCTTTTAAAACTTTGTGAAACCAATGGCTTATAATGCTATACTACTATAATATTAATAATCTGTTATTCTTTTAAAATTTGCTGTATATATATATGAAATGGTCATTTTTCCATTCAATTATTTTTATAGCCCTTATCTATATTCCTGCTAAACCAGGGTCTTTTGTTCTTTACTTTTTAAACTTTATATTTAGTCAAGTATTAAGCCTTTTTACTGTAATGTAAATTTAAAATATGTTATCTCAAAAACTAAAAAAAAAAAAGGGAGAAAGCAGGAGAGTGGGAACAGGAGGGAAGAGAGGGAGGAAGATGATATTATTTTATTAGAATTGTATCTATAAAGCACATTGAATCTGTTAAAAACTAATTAAAAATTAAATTTAGAAGTTCCAAAAAATAAAAAGAACAAAGCAAGAAGAACTAAAAAAAAAAACAATAAAGAGTTGCTGTGATCTAAATCATCACACTGTAGTAGAGAACAGAGCTTATCCTATCCATCACAGTGCATTTAGGAATCTATGATTTTACAGTTTTTTAACAATAATTATATATTTGATAAATCTGAAATTTAGAGAATGAATGAATATTTTTTCAAAAGCATTTTGCCTTTTCAGTGGTTTAAAAATAATATGGTATTAAAGACAAAATGTAAATTCTATGTTTTTCATTTACTAAATTGACTATATACTTCAGTCTTTCATGAATGGATTACTTTATTTATTTGGTCTTTCTCAAGTATGCTATTTTAATATCTACTAGGAAAATCCTTTCCATCCTACTGCTCTTCATTTACAAAATTCTCCTGGCTATTTTTATATGTTTATTTTAAATCACTTAAAAATAATTGTATGACTACATTTTCATGGTAAAGATTTAAAGCAGAATATAGAATAAAATATAATTTCCTTTTACTACCTCCCTTATTTCTATTCTTTTCAGAAGTAATCATGGCTATCACCTTTGTGTGTATTTGTTGAGAACATTTTCTATTTACTTACTTAAAATTAACATGTACACATTTTATCCTAAATGAAATTATACAATTGTTATTGACGTTTCTTATTTCCTGCTGATGAGAGATTTATGTTAGCATATAGTTTCCCTTATTGCTTTAAGATTTTATCATGATACACAATACACACTTACCAGATTGTTTGCATTTATATGGTTTCTGTACTTTTTTTGTCACAACACACTTCATAGTGAAATCACTAGTGTGCGATTTTTAGAGTGTACTTTTTTTTTATTCTTGGAGGTGGAATTGTTGAGCCATAGGATAGAAATATTTAGTAAACTGCCATACTGTGTTTCATAAATGCTGTAAAATTTATATTCTAATGAAAAACAAGCAGGAATCCCTGTTTCTCCATTTGTGCACCAGTTTTAATAATAAGTTGCTAATATATGGCTTCTATTTTGGATTTTTAGAGGTGGGAAACGGAATAGTAGTGTTGCTTCACAAGCCAATAAATTGAGAGAGTAAATAATGCTACTCTGATGTACAAAAGCAGCTAACAGTGAAACAAAGAATAGAATTAATATAGTTCAAATTGTCAGGAGTGAGATGTACTTTAGCAAACACAGCTCATGCAACAAAGGTGAAGTAAATATTTCAGGACTAAGTGCACACACATACACACACACAAACCCTAATAAAATGAAAGTAAGATTATACACTTTCCTACTAGTAAATTTGAATGATAAACTCACCTATTATAAAGAAAAAAAAACCAACAGAATGAAAGAAAAAAGACACATTTAATAATTCCGAAAGGTTAAAGGGATCACAAAGCTATGCCTGACAAGCAAAAATATTACTGAATTTAAGGCATAAAATATTAAATGGTATTCAAGGTACTCTTTTTTAAATTAAATGTGGCATATAATGTCTAAATTATATTTTTAACTTTTTAAATTGTTTTACTTTTTAAGAAATATTTTATTTTAATTACTTTTAATTTTTTTAAAATTTTATTTTAACTTTTTGTAACAAACACTGGTAAAGCTCCCAAATGATAAAGTGGAAATACAGGAAATACAAAGATTTCATAGTAATGAGAAATCTTAATACTTTTTCTCTGGGTTTTCATAGATTGAATAGACAAAAAGATCAACATAACCTTGGAGAAGATTCATAAATATCATTAATGAGATTTTATAAATAGATCATGTATAAAATTTATAATAGATGTAATATGCAACTGTATGTTATAATTACAAAATTATATGTAATATGTAATGTCATGGGATCAGCATTGTGGCATAGTAGTCTAAGCTACTGCTTGCAGTGCCAGCATCCCATATGGGCACTGGTTCAATTCCCGGCTGATCCACTTTCAATCCAGCTCCCTCCTAATGCACCTGGCAATGCAGTAGAGGAGGGCCCAAGTGCATGGGCCTCTACACTCATGTGGGAGATCTGGAGAAGGCTCCTGGCTCCTGGCTCCTGGCTTTGGACTGACCCAGCTCTGGACATTGTGGCCATTTGGAGAGTGAAATAGCAGATGGAAGACCTCTCTTTCTCTCTCTCTCTCTCTCTCTCTCATTTATATGTATATATACACACACATATATACATACACATATATGTATATACATACATATGTAAATATACACATAAATAATACATTTCTGTATATAATATGGCATGTCTAATATATACGCAAAATTCATGAGATTGTATATATGGATATATTTATTATTTGTAAGGTAGATGCTGTTGGTTTTAGGTATTGCTGTTATCTTAATATAAACTTATCTTTTAATTCTATTTTTTTTTAACTTTTATTTAATGAATATAAATTTCCAAAGTACGATTTATGGATTACAATGGCTTCCCCCACATACCGTCTCTCCCACCCACTACCCTCCCCTTTCCCACTCCCTCTACCCTTCCATTCACATCAAGATTCATTTTCGATTATCTTAATATACAGAAGATCAGCTTAGTATACATTAAGTAAGGATTTCAACAGTTTGCTCCCACACAGAAACATAAAGTGAAAAATAATAGATGATATTTTTAAATGATGATGAAATCAGATCAGACCTATTGTCATGTTTAATCCCAGTGAGAGTCAAGTTGGAAGTTGATAATTTCTTTTTTTTTTCTTTTTTTACAGAGGATCAGTTTAGTATACATTAAGTAAAGATTTCAACAGTTTGCACCCCCATAGAAACACAAAGTGAAATATATTGTTTGAGTACTCGTTATAGCATTAAATCTCAATACACAGCACATTAAGGACAGAGATCCTACATGAGGAGTAAGTGCACAGTGACTCCTGTTGTTGACTTTACCAATTGACACTCCTGTCTATGGCATCAGTAGTCTCCCTATTTTTTAAAAAATGTCTTGATGTAACCTTGTAATCCATACTTCTTTCTGGTTAACAGAAAACCAGTTTCAGCATCATTAAAACCAATAGGGTTGGATGAACATTGTGGCATGGTGGGTTAACCTGCCACTTGGTATGTTTGCATCCCACCTTTGAGTGTCTGGGGCCGAGTCCCAGCTCTGCTTTCAATCCAATTTCCTGATAATGTGCCTGAGAGCCAGTGGATGATGGCCCAAGTACTTGGGTTCCTGTAATCCATGTGGGAGAACAGGATGGAGTTCCTGGCTCCTGGGCTATACCTAGCATAGTCCTGACTTTTGTGTGCATTTGGGAAGTGAATCAGCAGATGGAAGATGATTATTTCTGTATATCTCCTTCTCTCTCTAACTGGCACTGTTTTAAATAAATAAACAAATCTCTCAAAAATCAACAATAAGGTGAGGTAGGGGGCATTTAGTTTAGCAGTTAAGACACAGGTGGGGAAGGCTGTGATATCCACATTACATATTAGAGTACATATTTTTGAGTCCTAACTTTGTTCCTGATTTCAGTTTCCTGCTAATGCACACCCTGGAAGGCAGTAGATATTGAGTCAAATAGATGAGTCACCCATTTGAAAGACCTGGATTAATTCCAGTCTGTTGGTTTCAACCTGGCCCAGCTCCAAATGTGAGCATTTGGAAAGTGAACTGGGATTTGGGAGCTATCTTTCATTCTTCCATCTTTGTCTCTCTGCCACTTTGAATGAATGAATGAAAATAAACAAATAAAAACATGACATAAACCATGATGGGTCTAAATAGAGGATGATCACATTTCTGCTTGATATTAATGGGTAGATTATGTGCAATCAAAGGGATAACACTTGGAACTTCTAGAAAATATTTAACATTAATATTTACACAAAAATGTGCATAAGTAATTACTTTATGTGAGAGCATTATGATTGATTTTGAGTATCAGCTTGAAATGGCTAAGGGATAGCTGATGGCTGTAAACATTATTTCTGACTGTGTGAGGATGTTACTGGAAGAGAAGCGTTTGAGTCAGTGGACTGAGTAAAGCGAGTCCACACTCATCAGTGTGAGGGAGCCTATTCAATCTGCAGTAGGCCCACACAGAACAGAAAGGTGAAGGAAGGGTGGATTTTCTCTCTCTCTCTCCTCTCTCTCTTTTCCCGTAAGATGGGCCATTCATTTTCTCCTTCCCTTAACTATCAGAGCTTCTGGATCTTGGGTTTTTGGACTCAGGGGCATATTATATCAGTGGACATAACCCTGACTCTCAGGCCTTTAGCCTTGGTCTGGGAGATACACCCACCACTGGATCCCCTGGCTCTCTGGTCTTTGGACTAAAAATTGGATTATACCAATAATCCAAGGGATAGGCTTTCCTGGGTGCACATCATGGGAAGCTTGGCCTTCATAATTGCATGAACCAATCACTGCAATGAATTTCTCTCCATATATACCTAGGTCTTCCTCTAGATATACCTATGTCATCTAACTACATATAGAACATACAGATAACTAATCAATTTCCCTGGATAAACTATTTTACAGAGTTCTTACCAATCTGAAAATGTATTTCTTAATAAACGTGGGTGATTAAAAATTCTAGCTTAGTGTCAGTTTGAGTCCCAGCTGCCCCTCTGCCAATCCTTCTCCTTACTAATGTGCTGGGGAAGGCAGCAGAGGATGGCCCAAGTACTTGAGAACTTGCCACCCATGTGGGAGACCTGGATGGAGTTCTGGACCGCTGGCTTTGGCCTGGTACAGCTCCACAGTTGCAGTTATTTGGGGAGTAAACCAGCAGATAGAATATCTGTTCTTTTTTCCTCTCTGTATCACTCTGCTTTTCAAAAAAATAAGTAAATTTTTAAAAAATCCTGTATTAATTTCTAGATGATTTATACCCTTTTACAAAGTAAATTAAAAATGCATTGTTAGAGTGATCTAATATTTCAGCCTGTTTTTCTTTAATAAAATATTTTGTTATTATTTGTTTATTCAATAATTTCTTATCTGAAATCTATTTGTTGAAAGTTAGCAGCCTAGATAAATGGAAATATAATAGGGAAAAGGCATCTATGGGCTTTAAGATTTTTTTGCTATCCTTGATTATAATACATTTGCAAGGATATAATTCATTATTTACAGTTTCTGAAATCATTTATGTTTTTCCAGTACATGATGAGCCTATTTTAATTGAAAGACATACACTTCTTTTCATTTCATGAACATCATCTTCTACTGTAATCAATGTAATTTATTTATTGTCTTTGTCCTGTTCCTTTCCTGTGTGGCTTTTCATTGTTGGTCTTCTCAATTTCTTATTCTTTGTAGTAACTTTTATTGGGCTATTTTTTTTCTATTGTTAAAAAGATTTATTTGAAAGGCAGAATGAGAGAGAGAGAGAGAGAGAGAGAGAAAGAGAGAGAGGTAGGTACATCTTAACATCCACTCATTTTGATTCACTTCTCAAGTGGCTGCAAAAGCTGGCACTTTGATATGCGATGCGGGTGCCCTAAGCAGCAACTTAACCTGTTGCACCACCCCATGCTGCTATTTTTTAAATGCTTTTGTTTTACTGACTTCACTTTCTAATTGTGAAATCTGCTTTCTTTTACCTCCAACTTGGTTTTGGTATCTGCTATGACTTCATTTCCTGCCATAATTTCTTACTTTAGCTCTGCTAAAGAAATATGCAATCTTTATTTCCCGTAGGATTCAAGCTATTTTAAAATTTTAAGAGTGAGAAGCAGTGACCTGAATATATTGTTTCCAGATGAAAAATTATTTATTTTTGTACTATTTATTTATTTTTTGAAGATTTTTAACATAGCACTAACATTGGTTATTTTTCTATCTTATTATCTTTGGATCATTTTAATATGTCCTGCTATACTTGCTATGTGACACTAAGTAGTGTGTTTTTTTTCTGATTTCATTTCTTGTTTATTTGAAAATCACTGGAGTAGTGGTTTTCAACCATAGCTACACTTTAAATCTACTTTTCAAAATTATTTATTTATATATTATTATATAATTATATATATATTATTATATAAATATTTGAGAAGCAGAGAGAGAGAAGAAAAGAACTCTCCCTTCTGTTGGTTCACTCCCCAAATGCCTGCCATGTCCAGGGCTGGGTCATGCTAAAGCCTGTAGCTAGAGACTAAGAGCTCAATCCAGGTCTCCCATGTAGGTGGCAGGGACTCAATCACTTAAGCCATCACCTGCTGCCTCCCAGTGTCTCCATCAGTACAAGGGCAAAGCCAGGAGCAGAGGCATACAACAAATCTGTCACCCTGACATATGGTACAGGTGTCTCAACCAGCTTCCCCACTGCTAAGTCAGATTCTTGCCCTTAAAATCTCATTTAAAAACATGTATGCTTAAGTCCCAGCCTAGGACAATCAAACAAGAATTACCAGCGCTAGGTCAGGTAAGGCTACCATGCCATCATGTTACCTCATCTGCTTTAGGGTGGCAGGGGTCATCTTGGGAGATCCTGGGTCCTGGGGAAGCTGGAGCTGAGAAATTGGCACAGTATATTACACTCTCCTGAATTCATTAAAATACTTGCATCAGGCTACTTCTGCAGGTTAAGTACAGGAAATGCCAACGACATTTTGTTAACTTAGCCATCCTTTGCTTTAAACATGTTATTTTTCCTTTGATATACCTATTTCTATGGCTTGAGTTTACTTAATATCAGCAGTGGGGATCATTAACAGTCTTCCGGAGCTGGCGGGAAGCTTAACATTCATGTGTTACCCTATGAAAAGACCAAGGCATTAAAGAGTTAAATTGGTTGCCTAGGGTACACACAGAGAGTGAGGGAAGAGACTGAGAAAGGCTGTAATATATCAGGCACTGTAAGATGATTTATGTACATTACATCATCCACTATTCTCATGATCTGTTGAGAACATATGGATGAAAATTATAGGTTGCCTACTCAGTGTCCATTCCTATTCTACTTCCTAACAGCTTCCAGATTTTTCTTTGAGGAAAGTTCTAATTCTAAATTCAAATATTCATTGAAAATCTTCTTTCACTTGCCAGAGTGATTAGTCTGGGGATAGGCAGGACACAAGGTACAAACCAAACAGTACAACATAGCTTTCTCCTAGCCTCACTGATCATTTCAGATTAATCCCATCAGAGTGAAAAGTAGGGTTTTAAATGGTGGAATCAATGCTCTTGTTCCCCGCCCCCCTCTTTTCCTTTCCTACTAGATTTAAATGAAGAGAATCACAACTGTTTCTGGCATTCAGATCCCTGAGCATCAGAGAAACTAGCATAAGGACAAAGTCCAGACACAACAAAAGGTAAAACAAGAATTTTGAAAACAAAACAAAAAAATAGAAAGCTTTGATTGAAATAAACCTGACAGTTCCTAAATCTGAACATTTCAGTTAAAATAAGCTAATACATTCCTTTTATTGAAACTTTGAACTTCGTTTCAATTCTCTTTCAACTGAAATCATAGAAGAGGAAAAAAACCCGAAGGCAGCACTTCACTGTTCAATATGGTTGCCACTAGCTACACACTGCTATTTAAATGAAAATTATTAGAAAGACTAGAATTGGAAAGTTAGCTCTTCAGTTGCTCAGATGTCAAGTGTTCAATAGCCACGTATGGTTAATGGATAACTTCCTGATGCTATAGACTTAGAATATGTCCATCACCACAGAAAAGTCTGTTGATGAAGTATCTTCAGGGGTTTATCCACGGTTACACAGTAGTTAAGTGGAAGAACTGTTGTTGGAACCTATGTTTAGATGCATGTTCTTTACATAATATTACATTCAATGCTGATGAATAAGTGTGGTGAGAGTAGGTATTATTATCTAATTAAATGGGTTCACTTGCAATGTATTTGCTTTCTGCCTCTGTAGATGCAGCATAAACGAATGGTGCATGAGACACATCACCTCATAGCTGGTTTCTCCTGTTCGTAGAATGTAAGTCCTTATCCATGCTGAGTTTGGATTGTGCCTCTCTTACTTTTGTAACTAAAACTTTTATTTTGTGATTTTTTTCTCTTGAATTTATTTCAATGGTTTAGCCTTTTTCTATTTTTATTGTTAATGCTTAAACTTTTCTCAAGATTCTTCAGGCGCTTCCTTTCCTTCTGAATTGGTCAAATGTCTGTCTTTGCCATTTTATTTTGAAATACTTGCACATTGGGAAGCTTTCCCCAAGGTACATGAGCTCTCCTCTTGACAGAAACTGTGACATGAACAGAAAAATAGCACAAACTCCTCCATGCATGTCTGAAAATGAATTTGACAAAACTTATTAATACCAGTAGCCTTCTGGACATTTTAAAATCCAAGCATTATGTTCATCGGTAGTAAAGCTTATTTCTTCTTGATTTGCTTTTTAGTAAATAACCTATTGAATATTGAAGTGTTTGCAGGTTATCAAATTTAAAATTAATTGCATTGCATTTCTCCAGGCAGATTAATAAAGCCACCTAGTTCAGCAGAATTCTATCCTAATGGATATTTTGTGCTACTATTAGAAGTAATACTGAATATAAATGAAACAAAGATTCACTCTCAAGCATGAGTAAGTTCAGAGTCATGTTAACTATGGATAATTTGAGACTTTAATTTTTGAATCTTTAAAACTCATATTTTTATTATAAATGGTATGTTTTAGATGCTTTTAAGTAAATATGAAATGAGGACACATATGTTGTGTCAAAATGCTTTCCTAAATTATTTTATTATGCAAATTTTATATATAGTCTACCTATATAGTCTACCAATTTTTGCTGTATGGACTTTTTAAATGTTGATGGAACATGTAAGATTTTTCTATTACAGCTAAGTGCATTAGGCATTGATATTCAAATACATGAAGGAACATTAATCTTAGGCTTTATCATGCTCTGTTATTTTGGTATCATTGCTAAGTTGCTTCATTGAAAATGGTGCTTTCATAAGAGAGAGCTCAATTAAGGTTAATTAGCAGAAAGAACTTGACATCCATGATTAATAACTCAACGGTCACACTAATGCACTGAAGTTCTTGAACCATGCATCTAGCGCCAGGTGTGATCTTGCTGTAGTGATTGAAGTAACAAAGTACTTTTTCTATATGCTTGTTCAGCAGAAAAAAATCCCAGAGTGAGCTTTAGTTATATGTAAACTGTTTTATTTCTATTTTTATCATTTATTTTTGAGTAATAATACTTACCTCTCATGATTTCAGTGAAATAACTGCAAGGATAGATCCAGAATCATTATTATGACAGTTTTATACACACACACACACACGCACACACACATATGTATGCATGAAGTCCCTTCATTTCTCTCTCTCTCTCTCTCTCTCTTTTTAAAGATTTTATTTATTTGAGAGGTAGAGTTATAGACAGTGAGAGACAGAGAGAGGTCTTCCATCCTCTGGTTCACTCCCCAGATGGCCCCAACGGCCAGAATGCGCCGATCTAAAGCCAGGAGCTAGGTGCTTCTTCCGGGTCTCCCACATGGGTGCAGGGGCCCAAGGACTTGTGCCATCTTCTACTGCTTTCCCAGGCCCTAGCAGAAAGCTGGATTGGAAGAGAAGCCGCCGGGACTAGAACCAGCACATATATGGGATGCTGGCGCTGCAGGCAGATGATTAACCTCCTGTGCCACACACAGGACCCTGAAGTTGCTTCATTTCTTACATTTTCATGTTGCCTGCTTCACAGTCTCCTGCATTCTTTCTTTCTTTTTTTTTTTTTTTTTAACTTAAATCAGTTGATTTTCTTTTTCTTTTTTTTATTTGACATACAGAGTTAGACAGTGAGAGAGAGAGAGAGAGACAGAGAGAAAGGTCTTCCTTCCGTCGGTTCACCCCCAAATGGCTGCTACGGCTGGCGTGCTGCACCGATCCAAAGCCAGGAGCCAGGTGCTTCTTCCTGGTCTCCCATGCAGGTGCAGGGGCCCAAGCACCCGGGCCATCCTCCACTGCCCTCCCGGGCCACAGCAGAGAGCTGCACTGGAAGAGGAGCAACCGGGACTAGAACCCAGCACTCATATGGGATGCTGGCACCACAGGCAGAGGATTAACCAAGTGAGCCATGTGTGGTTTTTCTGTTTTTTCAACAAGCCTCTTTATTTTGTCTTTTTATAATTAAATTGTATGCTTCCAAGGCAGAGCTATTACTCACACATTTGTATTGTCCTTCTGAAGTCATAACAGGGTTTTACACTGTAAATATCTAACAAATACATGTTGATTTTATCTGAGAACCCAACTCAAAAGCACTGAATGCTACAGTACACTTATCAGTGCATTTCAACTGTTTGAATCGAATGCCTTCAGAAAGGATAGGTACTCTCCACTTCACCAATTCCTGCCCCTTTTGTGTGACCCTGGCCACTCCCACATTTACTTGGTCTCTGAAGCACTGGCAACTGTCATCTTGGATTGAAACCTGTGAGGATCTGTGCTCTAAAGGTCTTAAATGAGTTTCCTGGAATGGCAATGAATTATAATGATGGCACTGCCAGGCCTAATCTGAAGGCTTTGTTTGCTTTTATTATTTTATTTATATTTCAGAGCTCTTTTCATCCCAATATATGAGCTGCTTAAATGGCATTTTAAGTCTTTTCATATGCTGACTAATTCCTGTACCAAAACGCAGTTGTAATAAAGATCAGAGTCAAATGGCTTAAGGCAACAGATGTTAGAGGGCTATTTGAGAATGCATGGTTTATACCACAAATTATAAAATAAATATTGTTAATAATAGATATGCTTTGCCATATTAATCTTTAAAAGTAATCTTCATGATAACGCAGAAGATGAACCTGAAACCTGAAATTGTTTAGTTTTTTTTTTTTTTTTTTTTTACAGGCAGAGTGGACAGTGAGTGAGAGAGACAGAGAGAAAGGTCTTCCTTTGCCGTTGGTTCACCCTCCATTGGCCACCGTGGCAGGCGCGCTGTGGCCGGCGCACTGCGCTGATCCGATGGCAGGAGCCAGGTGCTTCTCCTGGTCTCCCATGGAGTGCAGGGCCCAGGCACTTGGGCCATCCTTCACTGCACTCCCTGGCCACAGCAGAGAGCTGGCCTGGAAGAGGGGCAACAGGGACAGAATCCGGCGCCCCGATCGGGTCTAGAACCTGGTGTGCCGGCGCCGCAAGGCGGAGGATTAGGCTGTTGAGCCGCGGTGCCGTCCATGTTTAGGTTTTATACTGAAATGTTTAGGTGTCAGTTGTAAGTTAACAATGACAAAAATATTTCATCAGACTCTTAAAAATCATAACCAAGTGGAGATATTTAGCTCCATTCTGTGTAAAACTTTCAGGGACCATGGTTCAAAATATTATCAAAGGCCCTTGAACACCATGAAAAATTTGCATGCTATCATTTTGTCTCTTCATCTTTCCCAGATGCTTAATAATCAAAATAACTTATGTAATCAAGATAGAGATACTATAGTCAAAAGCACTAAATAAGAGAGGGAGAGAGAAAGAGAGTGGCATGGAGGGAGAAAGAAGGATGTGAGACAAAATAAGCCATAAAGCAAGTCTCAGCAAATTCAAAAAAATCGAAATCATACCATGCATCTTCTCAGACCACTATGGAATGAAGCTGGAAATCACAGCTTAAGAATCTGTAGAGCATATGCAAACACATGAAGACTGAACAACATGCTCCTGAATGAACACTGCATCATAGAAGAAATCAAAAGGGAAATCAAAAAATTTCTGGAAGCAAATGAAAATGACAACAAAACATGTTAAAATTTATGGGATACAGCAAAAGCAGTAAGAGGAAAGTTTATGGTAATAAGTGCCTATATCAAGAAATTGGAAAGGCACCATATAAATGAGCTATCAATGCAACTCAAGGATCTAGAAAAACAGCAGCAAACCAAACCCAAAACTAGTAGGAGAAAAGAAAAAATTAAAAGGAGAATAGATCAACAAAACTGAATCCAAAGAAACAATACAAAAGATCAGCAAAACAAAGAGCTGGTTTTTTGAAAAAATAAACAAAACTGATACCCCATTGGCCTAGCTAACCAAAAAAAAAAAAAAAAAAAGTGGGGGGGGGAGAGAAGACACAAATTAATAAAATATTAATAAAATTAGAGATGAAAAAGGGAATGGAATGTAACAATAGATGCCACAGAAATAAAAAGACTCATCAGAAATTATTGCAAAGAGTTGTATGCCTACAAACTGGGAAATCTAGCAGTGATGGATAGATTCCTGGACACATACAACCTACCTGAACTGATCCATGAAGACATAGAAAACTTAAAGAAACCCATAACCAAGACAAAAATTCAATCAGTAATAAAGGCCCTCCTAACAAAGAAAAGCCCAGGACTAGAGGGATTCGCGGCTGAATTTTATCAGACATTTAAAGAAGAACTAACTCTACTTCTTCTCAAATTACTTAAAACAATCGAAAGGGAAGGAATCCTCCCAAATCTTTCTATGAAGCCGATATCACCTTAATTCCTAAACCTGGAAAAGATGCAACAGAAAAAGAAAACTATAGAACAATCTCCCTAATGAACATAGATACAAAAATCCTCAACAAAATTGTAGCCAATCGAATCTGACAACACATCAGAAAGATCATTCAGCTGGACCAAGTGGGATTTATCCCTGGTATGCAGGGATGGTTCAACATTCACAAATCAATCAATGTGATAACACCACATTAAAAAACTGCTGAAGAAAAACCATACGATTATTTCAATAGATGCAGAGAAAGCATTTGATAAATTACAACACCCTTTCATGATGAAAACTCTAAGCAAATTGGGTTTAGAAGGAGCAGTCTTCAGCACAATCAAGGCAATTTATAACAAACCCACGGTCGGCATCATATTGAATGGGAAAAAGCTGGAAGCCTTCACAGTGCGATCTGGTACCAGACAGGGATGCTCACTTTCAACATTGCTATTCAATATAGTACTGGAAGTTTTAGTCAGAGCCATTAAGCAAGAAAAAGAAATTACAGGGATATAAATTGGGAAGGAAGAAGTCAAAATATCCCTATTTGCAGACAACATGATTCTTTATATAGGGGATCCAAAGAACTCTACTAAGAGACTATTGGAACTCATAGAAGAGTTTCGTAAAGTAGCAGGATATAAATCAATATGCAAAAACCAACAACCTTTGTATACACAGACAATGCCATGGCTGAAAAAGAAATTCTAAGATAAATCCCATTCATATTAGGTACAAAAAAAAATTCAAATTCCTTGGAATAAACTTAACCAAGAATGTCAAAGATCTCTCAGATGAAAATTACAAAACATTAAAGAAAGAAATAGAAGAAGCTACAAAAAATGGAAAAATCTTCCATGTTCAAGGATTTGAAGAATCAAGATGATCAAAATGTCCATTCTTCCAAAAGGAATTTACAGAGTTAATGTGATACTAATCAAAATACCAAAGACATTCTTATCAGATCTAGAAACAATGATGCTGAAATTCATATGGAGACACAGGAGACCTGAAATAGTTTTTAAAGCAATCTTATACAACAAAAACAAAGCTGTAGGCATCACAATACCAGATTTCAAGACATACTACAGGGCCGTTACAATCAAAACAGCATGGTGCTTGTACAAAAATAGATGGATAGACCAATGGAACCAAATAGAAACACCAGAAATCAATCCAAACATCTATAACCAACTTATATTTGACCAAGGAGTTGAAACCAATTCCTGGAGCAAGGACAGTCTATTCAACAAATGGTGCTGGGAAAACTGGATTTCCACATGCATAAGCATGAAGCGTCTTCACAAACATCGACTCAACATGGATTAAAGATCTAAATCTATGACACAATACCATCAAATTATTAGAAAGCATAGGAGAAACCCTGCAAGATATCAGCACAGGCAAAGACTTCTTGGAAAAGACCCCAGAGGCAAAGGCAGCCAAATCCAAAATTAACAACTGGGATTACATCAAATTGAGAAGTTTCTATATGGCAAAGGAGACAGTCAGGAAAGGGAAGAGGCAACCGACAGAATGGGAGAAATTATTTGCAAACTATGCAACTGATAAAAGATTAATAACCAGAATAGATGAAGCTCTCAAGAAACCCCACAACAACAAAACAAACAACCAGTGAAGAGATGGGCAAAGGATTTAAACAGACATTTATCAAAAGAGGAAATCCAAATGCCAACAAACATATGAGAAAATGCTCAGGATCACTAGCCATCGGGGAAATACAAATCAAAACCACAATGAGGTTCCACCTCACCCTGGTTAGAATGGCTTTCATACAGAAATCAACAATCAATAGATGCTGGCGAGGATGTGGGGAAAAATGCACACTAATCCACTGTTGGTGGGAATGCAATCTGGTAAAGCCACTATGGAAGATGTCAGGGAATAGTCCGCGGCGGCATTGCTAGGTGGAGGTTTTTAGTTTCAGTTTTGACCAGGGGCTTTCCAACGGGCGGGGCTCTCCGGAGGTGGAGGGATCGAGGTCGTGGTAAACAACAAGATGGCGCCAGGACCCCACAGTGAGTCTGCCTGCCTGCCTGCTGCGTGACACCTCACCTGATTGGCTGAAGGACGTGTGCCCTTCACGTGAACAGAGACCGGATTGGTGTGCCTGATGCATGGACTCTAGCTTGCTTCTGATTGGTCACATTTTGTACATAAGCCACGGGTGTAACGAGGAAGCTCTCTCTCTCTCTCTCCTCTCCTTTCCTCCTTTCTTTCTACCTCTGTCACGTCTACTTTCTCTAATAAAAAGTCTACTGAAGACCGATAAGTGTCGTTCGTTCTTTTCTAGCCCGAGAAACCGTTGTCACTGGCTCTGGGTTGAGTCTGCTGGCCAGACTCCCCGAGACGCTCGCGGCAGGAAGACAGTGTGGAGATTCCTCAGAAACCTGAATATAACCCTACTATATGACCCAGGCATCCCACTCCTCAGAATTTACCCAAGCGAAATTAAACTGGCAAATAAAAGTACTATCTGCACCTCTATGTTTATTGCAGCTGAATTCACAATAGCTAAAACATGGAATCAACCTAAATGCCTGTCAATATAAGATTGGATAAAGAAATTATCAGGTATGTATTCTATGGAATACTACACAGCTGTAAAAAATGAAATCCAGTCAGTTGCAAAAGTGTCTGGTAATAATAATTGATAGAATTAAAAAGGAGAGAATGATTCAACATAGGAATCGGGCCACACAACAGGCTCATAGAATGACAAACACCCTAAACAGCACTCTGCCTCAGAATTCACCCTTAAGGTATTCAGATCTGGCTAAAAAGCCCATGAGAGCATTTCAGTCATGGAAAGCTGTTGCAAAAACACTATCGCAAAATATATGAAAGATCTCTGTGAGTGAGATCCTGGTGGAAAGAAGGAGCCATCAGAGAAGGAAGTAACTTTCTCTGAAGGGAGGAGAGAACTTCTACTTTGATTATGGCCTTGTCTAAATAATGTCAGAGTTTGTGGACTCAAAAGGCTTCCATAGCCTTGGCAGCTCATGAGAAGAGCCTTGGATGACGTCATAAATATGAGTGTCAATTGTTAAATCAACAATAGGAATCACTGTGTACTTGTTCCACATGTAGGACGTCTGTCCTTAATGTGTTGTACTATGAGAATTAGTGGTAAAACCTGTCTTCAAACAGTGCTTTATACTTTGTGTGTCTGTGTGGCTGCAAACTGTTGAAATCTTCACTTAGTATAGAGTTGATATTCTGTATATAAAGATAATTAAAAATGAATTTTAATGAAGAATGGGATGGGAGAGCTAGTAGGAGGTGGGATGGGAATGGGGGTGGGAGGGTGGGTATAGGGGGAAGAACTGCTGTATTCCTAAAGCTATACCTATGAAATTTATATTTATTAAATAAAAGCTTTCTAAAAAAACTCCAAAAATCAATAAAATTTACATATTTAAAAAAGAGAAGGCTTTGGAAGACACAGAGAGGGATTGATTATAGACACACATTAAAAGTTTGGAAAACTTGTATATGAACTTTGATTTCCATTACATATCTAAAACAAATCTTGTCAAGAATTGGTTTTATAATCAATGATACCATTTATACAGTTTGTTGTAATGCTTATACACCTGTCTTCCAAAGATATAATCATTCATTCTCTATATAATTTTCTAATTAGTACAGTGATATATTTTTAAGATGTTAGTAGAAAAATTCAAATTAATGATTTTTTTTTCAGGAAAAACACAAAATTTCTTGGATTTATAAATAATTTTTATCAAACTTGAAAAAATAAATTTGATCTTTACTATTTTCATAAGGAAACAACCAACCTATTCATTACTATATTATTAAGAGAAAGAAAAGATAAAATCTTTTTTTTAATGCTTTTAAGTATAGTTTATTGCACACAACGCCGAATCTTTTCATTTGGCGACTACACCACAGCAGCTCCAGCCTGCACCACCTTGAGCTCAGCTACCCAGGGAGACAGTGCGGCCTCCTGCCTTGCCCTGGCTCCCCCAGCCAGCCAGTTGGCAGCTTCTGTCACCCCCTCCTCTCTCTTCATCCCTCCTACTCCCTGGACAGCGTTCCCACCATCTCCATCTCTTTACCTGTGTGAGTGAGAAAGTCCCAGCTCCCGTCAGTGAGCAAACACCATGCTGCTGGGCTAAAGCACAGAGACTCCTCTGCTCGGAGCCTCGGGGTTTGGGGGACAGGGGTGATCGCAGCCTTAGCTATCTCCCCTTATTAATGCAGCACTAAAAAATGAAAACATGAGAGTAGATTTTTTAAAAGATTTGTATATTTATTTGCAAAGTAGCATGAAAGAAAGAGTGGGAGAGACAGAGAGATCTTTCATCCACCTGTTCACTCTCCAGATACCCACAACAGCCAAGTCTGGGCCAGGCCAAAGCCAGGAGCTAAACTCTCATATGGGTTTCCCTTGTGGGTGGTAAAGACCCAGGTACTTGGGCCATAATCCATTGTTCTCCCAGGAACATTAGCAAGGAGCTGGATTGGAAGCAAAGCAGTTACAACTCCAAAGCAGTGGCTTAACACTCTGTGTCATATGCCTGCCCTGGGGTAAATGCTCTTAAATGGAAAATGCATTTAACATGAGAAAGTATTTTCAAGCTAAAACACGATTATTGATTAAAAAGAATAGAAGTAAAACTATGTTACAGCTCTATTTTTAGCAGAATCTCAGTCAATCGCAAAAAAAGTTGTGAGTAACACAATCCTGCAGATGGCTAAACACCTTTGGGACCTCAAATAGAAACCACACCAACCACAAAGTACAAGATAATAACAGGGGAAAGATGAGCTGAGAAGGTAGTCGACAATTGCTCTACCTAAACCTTTGAAACATGATGGATATTATGAAAATAGGCCACCTATTTTTTTTTCTGCACAAGTGTCTTGATTGTAGTCCTTTTTGTTTTTGCACTTAACTTTTATATTTTGCTGCACCCATATGAAATATCAGCCTTCACTACTCTCTATCCAATGACACTTATTTATCTTTCTTAATAGCACTTATCACAACCTGACATGGATTTGTCTATAAGTTATCTAAATATCTCCACGATAACATTATCTTTATGAGGTCAGTGCTTACTGTTTTGTCTTTTGGGTCTAGAACTATGCTTGACACATAGTGTTTAATGAAAATTTGTTGAAAGAATATGCATTTTGGATACTTACATACTTATCACTTGCTTGGTTCTGTTTTAAATAATTCTACTGTACAGTAAGTGATTTGTCATTGAGTTATAGATATTATTATTAAAAACACACACTTGAATATGCTATTCTGCTTTGAATTGCAGAAATGCATACTCACATATTGTCATGATCTAGAAGAAATTATTGTGAGCTTTGGGCTCACCTGAGTCTCTCCTTAGTATCACTCTACGTCTGGTGATGCAGAACTAGACTAACAGTTGCAGTCCTGAGGCCCCCAGTGACCTTGAAGAGATAACTGGGCATTTGATATATTTAGTTTGGTTGCACATATGATTTAAATTTTTAAACTATAAGAGAAAAAATTACTTTTTAAAAAACTAACAGGGGATCAGAACTATGAGTTCTGGATATATGATACAAATCAGCAGAAAGTCATTGTTTAACCCTGTGAGAAGAGGATTCTTACAATCAGTATATTCATCCATCCTGTATGTGTGAGTTGAGGGTCCATACATGCGATATGGGAATGGGATTTTCTGAAACTGTTAAGAGTAGGTATTTTTTGTGGATAGCTTTACCATATTTCAAATGTATTTCAGTTGTTGTGAAAATGTAGAATATAGAACTGACTTACATCACCATCTGATCGAGTACTTTTTTCTCTTTACCATGGACATTTTAGCTTGGGGGAAAAAAAACCAACTCTTAAAAGGAACCCAAATCCATAGTGTGTTGTGACCCCAGATTTCTATTGAATCAGCCCATCCTCTCTTCTGCTTCCCCCAGAGGTACACAGCCTTACTTGATGTGATACTTCAGTACCATGGACTCCACTATTTTGAGTTTGGACTTTGCTGAACCTTGTTAGTTGTCTATTGCTCTGTTCAGTGCATTTAAAAATTCTACCTACATCAAGTTCTCCCCTTGAATCCTATTTCGGTACACTACTAGGACACACTGAAGGAAGTTCAATTCAACATTTATGGAATCATTCTTGTTCTTTTGCACATAAGCATCCACATTTCTCCCAGAATTCATAGTGTGATACAATAGGAGCTCCACCCATCATCTAGTCATTCTTATTGGCATATACTCAGGTTTGACAGCTGTGTCATGGGGTCCAGTGCCCGGCACTGAGTAAAGTAAAATAGGTAAAGTTCTAAAACATTTTTATATATAAAAAGACAATTACCTAATGATGCGATCTAGGCAGCATTGGCTAGAAGAAACTGCAGAGTGAATCTCATTTTGCTAATTGTGTTAGTAGAATCATCTACATTCTGTCCATCTTCAGGTTTTTGTCTTCAAACTGAACTTTATGTATGTATACTCTATGTTTTTTTTTAAAGACTTGTTTATTTTATTTGAAAGGTAGAGTTACAGAGAGATAGAGGGAGAGAGAGAGGTTGGCCTTCTATCCACTGGTTCACTTCCCAGATGGCCGCGACAGCTGGAGCTATGCTGATCTGAAGCCAGAAATCAGGAGCTTCTTCCAGGTCTCCCACGTCAGTTCAGGGGCCCAAGGAGTTGGGCCATCTTCCACTGTTTTCCCAGGCCATAGCAGAGAGCTGATTGGAAGTGGAGCAGCTGGAACTTGAACTGGCACCCACAGGGGATGCTGGCACTGCAGGCAATGGCTTTGCCTGCTACACCACAGTGCCAGCCCCTACTCTATGTTTTAAGTTACTAAATCTTGCCTGTTGTTTAAGACTGTTGAAAATGTTGAACTCATATATTCTCTATGTGAATGGATGAGATATTCATTTCTATTTTGTGTGTGTGTGTGTGTGTGTGTGTGTGATTTGCCATCAGATAATCATACCACTCTTGAAAAAGCCAAGGTCAGAGTGCAAGGACTGTTTCTAGTAACTTCCTTCCAAACTGCCATCGGCTAATTACTTTAAGTTTTGAATTTTTCTTGTTTAATCAGCTTTGAATCCACCAAATTATATTACCAGCCACAATCTCCTGTCATGCTCAGATGTATGAGTAATAAATATTTTAAGTTGAAATCAAGATACCTTTCAACTCTCATTCTTCTCTTGTTAAAACTGCAGTAACATAGAAGACAAAAACAAAAACAAAAGACTCCAATCATCTCTGAGAGTTCTCTGGTACCGTCTATACAAGTAATGAGTTTAAAAAATATTTTGAAAAATTTTGTACAGGATATTGCTCAAGATGAATGTAATTACATTGTTCTATTTCTCATGAAATTTTTGCGTTTTATTGCTGCCAAATAACAATAAAGCTTGGAATTAATTCTCATGTCTTTTTCCCCGCGAATAATTCAAAATGATGATGTATTATTTCACCTCTTCTTATTTCCCTTGAGGGTGATTATTTTATATTCATGAAGTACAAGCTATTAGTTATGGCAGATTACATTATAGTGTGATAAATTTTTTTCTTCCAAATTATCTTAAATGCCTTTGAAAAATGTAAAAAGAAGTTTTCAGAATTATATAAAAAACAATTAGCAATATCACAACAATATCAGAAACAATATCAGATAATGGTTGCTTTTGATGAGACTGTATTTCCTTCAATCTCAAGACAGATTATGCATATATAATACATCTTTTATTAATAACCCTTATGCTGTTTATAGTTATAGACATAAAAATTTGACCAGAAGAACTCAGTGGCTAGAGAATTGTTATAACTCTAGCAATATACATGTTGAACTCTGTTTATTCACAATAAAAATGTGACAGCCAGCTTCATTGCTTTGACATACAGCAAGTCTCACTTCAACTTGACCACACAAATCCAAGGTTTCTCCTTCTGTTGCTCTTGGGTTTTCCAAAGGGACCATTTGTCAGATTTCATTTGTAATACCTTGACTTTTGAGGTCAATTTTCTCTGACAACCATATTAATTCTAACATTAATCCAAATTTTTTCTTACTTGATGTAATTAAGCTTGAATTTGTACATTTTGTTTTCTGAAGCCAAACAGTTAGCAATGGATTTCTTGTCTTTGATTGTAGAGCTTGTTGCTCTTTCAGAAGAAAGGAAGATTTAATGTTACAGATGGCAGAGAAACAAGTCCTTTATACAACTTCTGCCTCCATAAATATACAGAGATTATGTGGGCATTTTGTTGTACAGGTTAGAAACTGGTTAGAAAGCCTATGTCCCACATCAGCGTACCTGGGTTCAACTCCTGGCTCTGGCTCTTTTTCCTGACTCCCGCTTCCTGCTAATGAGGACAGAAGGAGGCAGTGGTGATGACTGAAGTAATTGGATAGTTGCCACTCATAAAGGAGACCTGGATTGCTTTCTCAGTTCCTGGCTTTAGACAAAACCCATCCCTGCCATTACATACATTTGTGGAGTAAACCAGTGTTTCACTGCTTCACAGAGGTCTGTCTTTCTACCTCTGGTCTCTCCCTGTCTCTCAAATAAATAAATAAGTTAATGCTAAAGAATACAGAAGGAAGGGCAGTGCTGTGGCATGGAGGGTAAAGCTGCTGTCTGCAGCATCGGCGTCCCATATAGGTGCCAGTTCAAGACCCAGCTGCTCTGCTTCTGATCAAGCCCTCTGCTAGTGCACCTGGAAAAGCAGCAGCAGATGAACCAATTGCTTGGGCTCCTGTACCCATGTGGGAGACCTGGAAGAGGCTCCTGGCTCCCGGCTTCTGTCTTCAGGTTGGCCCAGCCCTGGCTGTTGTTGCCATTTGGGAAATGAACCAGCAGATGGAAGATCTCTCTCTCTCTCTCCCTTTCTCTCTGTAATTCTGTCTTTCAAATAAGTAAAATAAATCTTTAAAAAAATACATAAGATATCTTCAAAAAGTTCCTGGAAAATAAATATTATGAAAAATGTATGGATTTCAATAATTTTATGCTAAAGTAAACTTTTAAAATTATATTTCCACCCTCTGTATGAAGTATCTTCATGCATATATTTGATCATATATTATAAATACACTAACAAAATATAGCTGTGAGACCCCAGGGTGCTTACCAAAAATGTGGAGGAGGGGTTCTCCTGAGCCTTCACTCTGAGGCCTACATATTGTTATTCATACTCCATCACATTAAACAAATTTATTTTTAAAGAAATCACCTGGAAAGCATACTGGAAAAATAATTAGTTTTCACACACACCCACAATTTATCTATTATTATGAAGTTTGAAATTTGGTATGCTGGAGTTTCTTGAACTAGAATATTTATAGATTGGTGGAATCAGGAGCCTGAATTTTTTCTGGACTCCTCCCAGAGGGAAATTGAAGGCTGATAAAATTACCACAGCCTGCAAGCACCTCAGTGACAAATTACACTCATGGCATCTAGGACTGGGCTTTTTAAGTACTATTTTCAATTTATTAAAAAGTATAAATTTCATGTATTTCATATATAGCTTTTGGAGCATAATGATACATTCCACCCTACCCTTTCTTTCTCCCTCACTCACACCCTCCTCCTCCTTCCTGTCTTATTTTTCTTTTAATTTTTACGATGACATTCTTTCAATTTATAATCACAAGCGTAACTCTCCACTAAATAAATAATTCAACAAGGAGTAAGAAGGGAAACCACTGTTTTCTTATAGACAACAGTTATAAACAATAATCAAATCTCAAAATGTCAATTTCACTCATACATATTACATTTTTTGTAGTCTGAATATTAGTTGCCAAAAATCAAGAAAAAAATGATATTGACTTTTTGGCACCGAATCATTTCACTAAGCATAATGGCATCCCATTGCAACCATTTGATTGCAAAAGACTGGTTTCATTCTTTTTTGTGGCTGAGTAGTATTCCATCTGGTATATATACATTGTAATTTCTTTATCCAACACAGTTGATGTACAAGAGTATGATTCAAAATCTTAGCTATTGTTAGTTGAGCTATTATAAACATGGGAGTGCAGATAACTCTTTCATAGGCTTATTTCATTTCCTTTAGTTAATCCCCAGGAGTAGGATTGTTGGCTCATGTGGTAGATCTGTTTTCAGATTTCTGAGCAATCTCCAAACTGTAGGGCAAATTTTTCTTAAATGGAAAAGACCAAGTGGGGAGCTGGCATGATGGCTAAAAGCATAAAGCAGTGTCTTAATAAATTGATATTATCATTTATTGGAACAACTTGCACACAGCCCATCTGTGTCAGAGGCAATGGATGGGCTCACTCTTTACTGCATAATTAATGATTAGGTTCTCTGAGGAGAAAAGAATTTGAAAGGCCTTGAGTGTTAGAACACAAAGATCATAAACCTTTTCCTCAAGAATTCACAGACTAAAAGAGTGAAATAAAGTGTTTTATTCCATTTGGACATCTTTATGTATCTGAGCCTGAGTTAGCTCACTCTTTCTCAGGACCAGCATTTGGGAGCATTTCTCTTCTAGGGAAATTCTGATGCACCAAGTCCTGTGTTTTCTGTGTCTTCCAAGCTTGATAGTCTTACCTGTATTTGACAAGAGTCAAGAGCGGCCTCTCAGAGTATTTGGAAGTCTTTTTTTTTTTAAACTTTTATTTAATGAATATAAATTTCCAAAGTACAGCTTATGGATTACAATGGCTTCCCCCCCATAACGTCCCTCCCACCCGCAACCTTCCCCTTTCGCACTCCCTCTCCCCTTCCATTCACATCAAGATTCATTTTCGTTTCTCTTTATATACAGAAGATCAGTTTAGCATACATTAAGTAAAGATTTCAACAGTTTGCTCCCACACAGAAACATAAAGTGAAAAATACTGTTTGAGTACTAGTTATAGCATTAAATCCCAATGTACAGCACACTAAGGACAAAGATCCTACATGAGGAGTAAGTGCACAGTGACTCCTGTTGTTGACTTAACAAATTGACACTCTTGTTTATGGCATCAGTAATCACCCTAGGCTCTTGTCATGAGCTGCCAAGGCTATGGAAGCCCCCTGGGTTTACTGACTCTGATCATTTTTAGACAAGGCCATGGTCAAAGTGGAAGTTCTCTCCTCCCTTCAGAGAAAGGTACCTCCTTCTTTGATGACCCGCTCCTTCCACTGGGATCTCACTCGCGGAGATCTTTCATTTAGTTTTTTTTTTTTTCCCCAGAGTGTCTTGGCTTTCCATGCCTGAAATACTCTCATGGGCTTTTCAGCTGGATCCAAATGCCTTAAGAGCTGATTCTGAGGCCAGAGTGCTGTTTAGGACATCTGCCGTTCTATGGGTCTGCTGTGTATCTCACTTCCCATGTTGGATCATTCTCTCCCTTTTTTATTCTATCAGCTAGTATTTGCAGATACTATTCTTGTTTATGTGATCCCTTTGATTCTTAGTCCTATCATTATGATCAATTGTGAACCAAAATTGATCACTGGGACTAGTGAGATGGCATTGGTACATGCCACCTTGATGGGATTGAATTGGAATCCCCTGCTATGTTTCTAACTCTACCATTTGAGGTAAGTCAGCTTGAGTATGTCCCGAATTGCACATCTCTTCCCTCTCTTATTCCTACTCTTATATTTAACAGTGATCACTTTTCAGTTAAGTTTCAGCACTTAAGAAGAATTGTGTATTGATTACAGTATTCAACCAAAAGTATTAAGTAGAACAAACAAAAAAAATACTAAGAGGGATAACATATCAAGTTGCTCATCAACAGTCAGGGTGAGGGCTGATCAAGTCACCGTTTTTCATAGTGTTCATTTCAGTCTTTAGTGTAATTATTTCCATCCCCCCCACTTCTTTTTAATGAAGACTGGCCTTTATTGATATTTCACAAGTTTGACTTTGATCATCATATTTCTCTTGTTGTTCTGGCCAGTGACAACCCTGCCTTGAACTCAAGAATTAAGAAGTGTTGCAGAAAGTTTACACAGGGTACGAAAGCAGCCAGGAGAGATGATTGCTTCATCTACAGCTGTCACTCACTGATTGAATGGCCTTTGGAATGATTCAGTTCCCTAGGAACCAGAGCTGTCATTTATAAAATGAGAAGTTTGCACCAGATTATGTCAAAGTGCTTTCAGGAACAAATATTGGAATGTTATTCTGAAAAAATTACAAAAATCTGCCCTCATTCCATAGCATGCCTACATGTATCATAACCAATAGGTAAAGTAAGAAAAAGATTGCTTTCTTGATTAATAAGAATTTACACAAATGCTGTGTTAATTTCCTTACACAAACAAACTTTCAACAATTCATTGCTGTGATTTTCTTGACTTCTGAGTCTTTTCCAGAGTGGACAAAACACTTCTCTCATGCTTAGTTAAAAAAAAATGGGGGGCTTTTGAACTGTTTTGAGTCCATAAGATGCCTTGAGTAAAGTGATTTTCAAATTGCAAAAGCAGAGATAATCACAAATTGTAAAGTAATTTACCTATTTACAATGAAGGTATAAGTTGAAAAGCTAAAGTAACAAACAGTATAACATGAAATATACATGAATCTAAATTAAAACCAAACGGAACATTTTGTGGATTGGATTTCTACTACATTAACTTAACAGTTTCTTTAAATTTTATTTTAGTTGGAGAAAATTAGACCAATAGGCTATTCTTAGAAATCTGGTGAAGTTATTCAACTTCTAAGCAATGTTATAAAAATTTGAGAAATGGAGAAGTCAATGAGCGCTTGTTTCTCTTAACCTCCTTAAGCTCCAACTTACTCTTCTACAAGACAGAAAGAATCCTGCTGTCACCCCCACGGGCTTGGTGAAAGGACTGACTGTGAAATGCAGACGAAGTCCTCACCCAACCGGCACTAAGGGCTTACTTACTGAGCTGACTGCGTTGCTCGTTGTTGTATACACTTCATTTCTTTTCATTCTACCAGTGATATTTTCAGTAATATTATAGAATGGGAATTTTTTTGCTTATTTTAAAAGTGAAAAAAAATGAAAATTAATGGACCTAAAGTCTTCCTCCCACATCACATAATCCAAGTTGTTATAGTTGGAGCTCACCAAAGGTCTACATGGCTTTATGCACGTGATTTTTCTTCTGTATTACATTGCATCTTCTTGGGCTACAATCCAAATGTGTAAGCCTTAAAGTACTTATTTTCAGTTAAAGGGAGAACTCTGAACTGCTATTCATACTATTGGTTTTCATGTGTAGAAAATAATTGAACTTGAGTAGCCCCTAATATTTTGAGCAAGGAGGCAATCATAGTTGGAGCAGAATGAGGTATAAAGAAGCAACAGATATAGAGAGGAGGTCAGTCTGGCTGGGTTGTAAGGCAGCATCGGGAATTAAACTTTCACTCAATGTGTTTTGAGCAGAGCTGTGATACAATCAGACCAATCTTTTAAATGAATTCTTCTGGCTACTTAAATGAGAATATAATGTAGGGGCAAAGGGAGAAACAGCGCAACCAGTTTGGATGCTAGAAGTGGTAGAATAGGGTATGGCAGTGGTGCTGGTGAGAAGTGATCAGATATATAACCTCCTACCTTTTATTCAGTTTTAGAATTCAGACTGGAAAGGATGCAGATGATCATTGTATCTTGATGACAATTATTGACAATTCATATAAGTATTTTGGATATAAAATAAATTTTTAGAAATAGAAATAGTTATTGCTTATATAGTATATGATCTTCCCTATTTGCTACATATTTCTTATGTAAAGCTGAACATATTCCTATGAGGTGAGTGATATGATTATCACCACTTTACTAATAAGGAAACAGGCCAAAGGTGGCTCCATGACTTTCCCAAGCCTAGCCAGTATCGAAGCTGAGATGAGACCCCAGGCAGTCTGATGTTAAGGTGTCTGCTCTTACCACTATGTCCACAATTTAAAGATCTGTAAATTAGGGGCCAGCAATGTGGTGTAGTGTGTTAATTAAGACTTTTTTTTAAGACCGATTTATTTATTTGAAAGTCAGAGTTACACAGAGAGAGGAGAGGCAGGGGGGTGGGTCTTCCATCCCATGGTTCACTCCCCAATTGGCCGCAACAGCCAGAACTGCACTGATCTGAAGCCAGGAGCCAGGAGCTTCCTCTGGGTCTTCCTCTGGGTCCTTGGGCCATCTTCTACTGCTTTCCCAGGCCATAGCAGAGAGCTGGATGGGAAGTGGAGCAGCCAGGACTAGAACTGGCGTCCATATGGGATGCCGGCACTTCAGGCCAGGGTGTTAACCCGCTGCACCACAGCGCAGGCCCCATTAATTAAGATTTAACAAGCAATGCTGGCAAACCAACTGCTCCACTTCTGATTCAGCTGCCTTCTAAAGCCCCTTGGAAAGCAGCAGAAGATGGCTGAATACTTGGGCTCCTTCCACCCAAGTGAGAGACCCAGATGGAGTTCCAAGCTCCTGGCATTGGCCTGGCCCAGGACTAGTTGTTGTGGCCATTTGGCAGTGAACCAGCAAATGGGACATTTTCTCTCTCTCTCTCTCTCTCTCTCTCTTTCTCTCCCCCTCTCTTGCAAATCCTGCCTTTCAAATAAATAAATCTTTAAAAAAATGAGCCATGAATTATAATACACTGATTCAAAAATATGAGATTTTATACTTCACATCCGTTCATTTTCATAACTGCAGAAAAACATGTTAGGTAAGGCATACATAGACACTAAGATAAAATGTACTTTCTTTTTGAAATTAAATCACCCACACTAAGAAGACTTAAAATGTGCCGTAAAAGAAGCAAATTGTAAGTGATAGCAATCAAAACTTTTTTTTTATCTTTTATTTTTATTCAGATCTGGAATATGTTGGAGTAGAAAATGTACCATGAGCAATTTGTTGTGTGAAACACTAAAGTGGCTTTCTGGCAAACTAAGATAATACATCTTCTCAGTATAATATTTTATTTGAATGCACAGAATTGTTACATTTAAACTTAGAAATGCTACATTTTTCCAACTCAGCTGGTGGTGCATATTTTGAGATATATGACTGAAGAATCCAATTATACACTTCAGGGAAAGGGCACAATGAGCAGTCAAAAAGAGCTTTATTTAGAAATACAGCATACCTGATTCTATAGCTCTCAAAGGGAAAAAATAAAGCTATGCAATTGAGGGTTAATGAACCATAGGCAAAATTTAGTGAATATTTATTTGGAAAAAATGGAAAGAACACATGAAAGAGTTATGTGAAAAATTAGCATTGTCATTCCAGGAGTGTGGACTATTGTAATAAAATTGAAATACAAAAGGGAATGCAGAGTGGTTAAGACAATTTTATCAGTGCAGAGTAACCATCCAAACATGCTGATGCATTTTTGATAGCATAGGGCAGGGTGGTTATGAGTTTCCCCAGGTTGATAGAATCTTAGAAAATCCTAAGAAAGCATTCTTTGTTTAAAAATGAAGTTAAAAATATATGTATGGCTCAAAAGAGGCTGAGAATTTCAATTTTCTGACTCTAAAAGTTCATATCTTTTCAAGCTCTCTGTATAGTCAGGAATATGGGAATATAAGTGTGCCTTGCATTACCAATTAGATGAGATCCTGAAATGTGTCTCAAGAGAACATTTTCCCCCATTGTTCTATTATAATTCAAATTTGCATATAAAACGTGCAAAATAGTTCACTCAGAATACTTATATGCATAGTCCATATATCTTCTCAAGTGACTTAGCAAGAAAAGTAATCAAAGATAGTCAAATATCACCTTTTTTTGGCATGCTTATCAAAATAAAGTGAATCTTATTCAAAGAACCCATCAGTAATAGGAATATTTAATATTCAGAATTGCAGGACATATGAGGACCAAAATCAGAAACCTTTACTTTCAGAAATATGGAAATTTGCTTTCACAACCTGCCTGATTAAAGGTTTGATCAAATAACGACAGGGTCAGTTGATTTTTTTTTTTTTTTTTGACAGGCAGAGTAGACAGTGAGAGAGAGAGACAGAGAGAAAGGTCTTCCTTTTGCCGTTGGTTCACCCCCCAGTGGCTACTGTGGCCGGCGCATCGCGCTGATCCGATGGCAGGAGCCAGGTGCTTCTCCTGGTCTCCCATGGGGTGCAGGGCCCAAGCACTTGGGCCATCCTCCACTGCACTCCCGGGCCACAGCAGAGAGCTGGCCTGGAAGAAGGGCAACCAGGACAGAATCCGGCGCCCCGACCGGGACTAGAACCCGGTGTGCCGGCGCCGCAAGGTGGAGGATTAGCCTAGTGAGCCTCGGCGCCGTCGGGTCAGTTGATTTTAATATGCTCACAAATATTCATTGACTATCTGATTTGTAACAAGAAATATTCAAGGTTGTGGGGAGAGGAAGTTAAAGATGAATAAGGTCCTTGATATTTTTAATATTTAAGCCACCAATATGGATTGTACTGAGGCACTGTTATAGGACTGGGTACGTAGTACTGAGTAAGATAAAGTATTTGGCATCAAGAAGTAAGTATGGAACTGGCAACAGACAAGTAATCAAAGAAATAAATAAATACAGGCAACGTGTAATTTAGGTGGTAAGAGTGCAATGACAAAAACTAGAGCTTCTTGAGGATGAAGTGACAGAGGGAGAGGAGGATCTCTGCTGTACACATGACTGACAAGCAGAACCTTGATGAGGATGTGATATTTCACTAAGATCTGAATAACTTTAACGAGTGATCCATTGGAAAATGCAAGAAATAGGAGAGTTCCAGGCCTCAGTCAGAATCCTCTTGGGATGCCTGAGTCCATTAGGCAACTTTAATTTTCCTTGTCTATCTCACCTGCAGTGGCAAAGTTTTAAAAATTGCCCAGTTTGGGGCTGGCACTGTGGCATAGTGGATAAAGCTGCCACTTGCATTGCTGGCATCCCATATGGGTGCCGGTTCACGTCCTGGCTGCTCCACTTCCAATCCCGCTCTCTGCTATGGCCTGGAAAAGCAGTAGAAGATGGCCCAAGTGCTTGGGCACCTACATAATGTGCATGACCTAGAAGAAGCTCCTGGCTCTTGGCTTTGGCTCGGCTCAGCTCTGGCCATTGTGGCCATTTGGGGAGTGAACCACTTTCTCTCTCTCTCTCTCTCTCTCTCTCTCTCTTCCTCTGCCCCTCTGTTTATTTATTTATTTGACAGGTAGAGTTACAGACAGTGAGAGAGAGAGACAGAGAAAAAGGTCTTCCATCCTATGGTTCACCCCCAAATGGACACAATGGCCAGAGCTACACCAATCCGAAGCCAGGAGCCAGGTGCTTCTTCCTAGTCTCCCATGCCGGTGCAGGGGCCCAAGCACTTGGGTCATTCTCCACTGTTTCCCAGGCCACAGCAGAGAGCTGGAAGAGGAGCAACAGGGACTAGAACCTGGTGCCCATAAGAGATGCTGGCACTGCAGGCGGAGGATTAACCTAGTGTGCCACGACACCGGCCCCGAAATAAATAATTCTTTAAAAATTATTTTCCCAGTTTACAATGTGATCACCATTAAAACAGAAGGATATACAAAGCAGTTGTGAAGCCAAGAGATTGTGATAATTTACAGGAAAGGAAAGGTTTAAGAGGAATTAGTATATATTGAACATCAATTACAGAGTCTGCAAAAGAGTAAAGTGTTAAGAACCTTTAGTGGCTCAGCTTCCTAGTTGGGATGGTCTTTGGTTAATACATCGTTGCCCTGAATAATAAGCAGTCTGCAAATGTGGAGTTTGCAATAATGAGCTGGATTAGGAGTCTGTTTATTCACATATTCAGTCATTAATTGAGCACTTACAAAGATGTCTGATATTGATCAAAAAATTAGGGAAGCAAAAATGTCCAGTGTGGTTCCTGCCTTGCAGGAGTTGGCCTGATTGGTATTAGAGAAGCCTGTGGAGGTCTCAGTGCCTCACAACAGGAATGGAGGTAGCATGGAGGGTAACTGCACGCATGTGACCTGCATAGACCAGTAACCAGACTGCATTAAGGAAATTTCCCTCCATGTTTGCTTGCTTTCTCCTGACTACTCCTCAGCTTTTATCCAGTAGAAATCACTGTTTACTCTACAAGGTGAGACATCGAGTCTCAGCGTATTGAGCCCCACAGGCAACTTCACATTTGTGCTTTCATCTTGCCTCTTTCAACTGTATTTATTTAGGAAGAACTTTCCATTAAACAGTGTTTCTCTAAACAATCTCTAGTTTTGACATTTCTAGTCAAACTGGTTTAAAAAATACCTGTTATTTCTCAACACTTTAAAAATTTGTAATCCTCATGAAATCTTGTTGCACTAATCTTACCTTTAGATTTGTCCAGTTTAGCAAGTATCAGGGACAGTTTTAAATTGTGCTATAGCCATTATCTAGACAGGAAAATTTGAGGCTGGGAATAGAGCTAAAGTCGACTTCCTGAATGTCTTAGGATTTCTAGAATCAGGCAGGCATGCATTTAGTTCTCAGATCTTAGTAGCTACATGACCTTGAGCAAATTCATTAATCTCTGAGTCCAAATTTACTCAGTCTTCTAACAGGGGTAATAATTCCTACTCTGTGGGTAAGATAGTAGGGATATAAGAAGCTATAAAAAGTAGATAGGGTCCTGATATCACTTAATTTGTCATCTTTCATCTCTGTTATGAATTAAATAGTATACCCCACTGCATACCAGATCTTGAAGTCCTAATGCCCAATGTGACTGAAGTCCTAATGCCCAATGTTCATGGGTTGATGATGTTCACTGGGTTGATGCCATGTCTTAGCTATTGTGAGTTGAGGGTGCTATAATCTTGAGGAACAGTGGCTGTTCTACATAAAAATTCATGGAAAATGTGTATTAAGAGAAAACTACACGGATTTCCAAAAGTTTTGCACAAAATAAATAACTTTTAATTTCATTTTCTCACAGACTTTTGATGCCCCCTTATTTTTGGAGTCAGGGACTTTATATGTGTCACCAATTGGGGCAAATTTCCTATCCTTCCTTTTCACCCCAAACAAAATGGCTATTTTGTAAAATGTATGTGTTTGCAGGAGAGGAACTATGCCAGTAATCATCTAAAATATAGAAATTTGTCTTCCAGTGAATTATTTTAATAGATTTGAATGTTAAAACAAACTCACCCTTTTTGCCTTTGCTTGAAGTGTTTTGAAAACTGATTGGTTAGCCGGCGCCGCGGCTCACTAGGCTAATCCTCCGCCTAGCGGTGCCGGCACACGGGGTTCTAGTCCCGGTTGGGGTGCTGGATTCTGTCCCAGTTGCCCCTCTTCCAGGCCAGCTCTCTGCTGTGGCCAGGGAGTGCAGTGGAGGATGGCCCAGGTGCTTGGGCCCTGCACCCCATGGGAGACCAGGAAAAGCACCTGGCTCCTGGCTCCTGGCTTCGGATCAGCGTGGTGCGCCGGCTGCAGCGCGCCGGCCGCAGCGCGCAGGCCGCGGCGGCCATTGGAGGGTGAACCAACGGCAAAGGAAGACCTTTCTGTCTGTCTCTCTCTCTCACTGTCCACTCTGCCTGTCAAAATAAATAAATAAATAAATAAATAAATAAAAAAGAAAACTGATTGGTAGTTATCTAATGAAAAAAATTTTTGAGTTAGGACCAAATCAATAGTTTTCCTAGAAGCAATAGTGACCTGAATGGCATATATCACAGGAAGTAATGAGAATAGCTACCATGGGCTCAATTTCACTATGCACCAGGCAACTGAGCCAAACATCTAGCATATATTATATAGTTTTAACCATATGTAGGTCACCAAATTGCAAATGCCAAAATTCATATGAGAGAGATTAAGTGACCCATGTTAGATTGCATAAATATGCAGAAGATATTTCAACATGGGCTTCTGTAATTTTAGGGCCCAGCCACTTAATTAGACACACTTCTGATTTCTAAGGTAAATTGTGAAGTTGTTTGTCTTTTCTCTTATTCCTTTATAGAAATAAATATATTAAGTATTCTGTCATACAGAAAAGTTATGAAATAATCTAAGCAATAGCCATAACTTACAGAAAATGTGCTATAGCATATTTTGATTTTTTCACATATTTTTCTCTCCTTTTAAGAAAGATATCAAGTGAACAATATTTTTGACATTTAATCATATTATCACATGTAGATTCTATTCCACTCATTTTAACTATTTCCAAGTATTTGATTTAATAAACAGGGAATATGCAATACAGTTAATTTATTAGTTCTTCTAATAGTAATCATGAATGTGTTTCTGTTTTTGAGATTACCAAAAATTCTGCAATCAACATTTCATATATTTCTATGTGCTCATATCTTTTTTTTTTTTTTTTTTTGACAGGCAGAGTTAGACAGTGAGAGAGAGAGACAGAGAGAAAGGTCTCCTTCCGCTGGTTCACCCCCTAAATGGCTGCTACAGCCGGCGCACTGCGCTGATCCAAAGCCAGGAGCCAGGTGCCTCCTCCCGGTCTTCCACCTGGGTGGAGGACCCAAGTACTTGGGCCACAGCAGAGAGCTGGACTGGAAGAGGAGCAACCGGGACTAGAACCTGGAGTGCAGGCGCCGCAGGCGGAGGATTAGCCTAGTGAGCTGCGTTGCTGGCCTCATATCTTTTTTTAAAAGATGTATTTATTTATTTGAAAGAAAGAGTTACAGAGAGGCAGAGGCAGAGAGAGAGAGGGAGAGGTCTTCCATCCGTTGATTCACTCCCCAGATGGCCGCAATGGCTGGAGCTGTGCTGATCAAAAGGCAGGAACCAGAACCTTCTTCCGGGTCTCCCTACATGGGTGCAGGGGCCCAAAGACTTAGGCTATCTTCTATTGCTTTCCCAGGCCATAGCAGAGAGCTGGATCAGAAGTGGAGCAGCCAGGACTCGAACTGTTGCCCATATGGGATGCCAGCAGTGCAAGCAGTGGCTTTATCCACTATGCCACAGTGCCACAGTGCCGGCCCCATGCTCATATCTTACACACACATACACACACAAACACACTCAAAACACAAGGGTGCTTTAAAAAGTTTGTGGAAAATGGAATTAAAAGAAATTGTATTCTGGTGCAAAAAAATTAAAGTCCATGCGCAGTTCTTTTAATAACATGCACATCCGTGAGCTCTTTGAAGATACATACATGCAAATATGTGCATGCACATGCATATCTATGTACTTTAACCTTGATAAATTTCATCTCAGCTTCAAAAGTGCATCGCTGTGCTTTTGCAATTCTCATAGACAATCATATCTGGAAGTAATAGTGCTTTTCCCCTTTCCTTGGCAGAAATTTCTACCTATGAAACCTAAATGCCAATATTACTTTGGTATCCTGCCATTATTTTTAAAAGGCTTAATTTCCCAGGCAATTTTGCAGCTGCGTAGGACCACATGGCTTAATTCTGTTCAAGGAGATTTAAGTAAAATATTGTTAGATCTTCAGGGAAGGCTCCTTAAATGGGAAGAGGTAAGCTCTTCTTCCTCACGTTTTACTTCTTGATGGCTGGCATGAAAATTCAGTGGCTGAGACTACTTGGATTTAAGCCTTATACAAAACTGAGACATAGGAGTGTGGATTTCTGGTCATTGCAGAGGTGCCACATCAGTCCTGATTGCCTGCCCCTACATTTTTATTCTCTTTGTTTAAGTGAGGAAGACATTTCTATTTCATTTAAGGTATTAATATTTTTCTGCCTTTATAGCTGAGAGTAATACAAACAGATATACCTCCCATTTCTTCTAATTATTCTCTGTTTCTCCTGGGGTGCTGTATAATCTCCAACCTCAGGACAATATTGAATGACAATGTTCATAGAAGCCTCCTTCTCTTGTTCTGAGTTGTACTAGAAATGGATCAAAACTTATCCATTAAGTGTGATGTTTCATATAATACTGCTGTAGTTATCTTACTAGAGGAGGACAAAATAAAATGCACACCTTATTAGTCATCATTAGGCTTTACCTGTGCAGAGAAGTAGCTATTAACTACCAGTAGATAGCTATGCATATTGAACCTGATCATATCATGCTTTTAAAGACGGTTGCTCTTCTAGAAATATTTCCCTTTAATATGTAATGGGAACATTCAGAAAGCTAATATAACCCATACTATGTGTAATGGAATAAATATTGCTATACGGTATTACTGAAATAATCTCGATTACAATTCTCATGTTGGAGAATTCCTAGCATTCCTTTCCAATTGACATTTTTATATGTTGCTTGGTATTGCTACAAATAGAAGAAACGATTTTTCCTCTTACAACCAAAATAAACTTTTTGGTTCAGCATTCAATTTTTTAATTATAGATTTCTGTAACTTGCGTAAAAATAGGTTTAGATAACTATTACACAAATAACAAATAATAAACTACACAAATAACAAATAACAAAAAATAAATTCCAAATTACACAGTACTTATAAGGAAGGCACTGCCCACATGTTAAAAAGAACATTAATTAATAACTGTTTAGAAGAAATAAATAAGATGAGAGAGAACTTAAGCTGCTCTGGGATATGTAAAGAACAAAGGAAGGGTTACGTTTCCAGGGGTCTGAGTGATAGAAGTTTTCAATGAAGTGAAAAAAAAAAAAAATGAAGACCCCGTGGGAAAAGAGGAGAAAAGACAGAGACACCACTATAGCCAGCCGCACGGCACAGCCAGTTGCCGGCTGTGAGCCACCGTCTTTAACACCAAGCTAGTAAGAAATCACCGCACCGAGCTACCCGCAGTTTGAGCTGAGAGGGAATACCACATTCACCCACTGACTTTTACTCCAGTCTGGGGAGCTGACTGGTGTCTGCGTGACAGCTGGGTTTGGAGCAATGAAGCTGGTTTACTTCCTTTCCTTCCTCCAGTCCTGCAGAGTGCCATACAGGGCACTGTATGACTCTGTAGAACAGCATGACTCTGTTCTACCAGCATCATAGTCAGCGTTAGGGTAATGTGTGGGGCAAAGGACAGATCCCCTCACATCATGCAACTCTGAGGGTTTTTGGGCATTAGTCCCAGAGCTGCACTCACACATTCTACCTCAGCAAGAGCAATTTACCTTAGCTTCTGGGAGCTGACACCAGAAGTAGTCTATAAAAAATAATCTGCCCCTTCCCTGGAGGATCTGGGTAATGACCTCACTATTCTGTGCAACACCAGGACTATAATAATTCCTTCTAAACTTCTCAGTGCCACTGGAATCCATCTGGTGGACAAAGGGAAGAACTTGCTTGCATTCCACCTCTCTGGGCTCACAGCTTCCAGAATAGAATCTCATATATACCTTGTAGTCACCTTGTAGGCCTGGAACAGGATTCGCTTCACACCCTGGAATCCTTGGACTAGTGCTGTTGGTATAAGCCACAGCACCAGTTGGATTCTTCTAGCAGGACCTGAGGAAGGGTTCATTCATATCACACAGCCCTAGAGCCACAGCAATTAGTGCCACAACCCTGGCATCACTCATGCTTGACAGTAGGAAAAGGGGCAGCCAGCCATGTCTCCCTCAGAACCAAGAACAAGGCCCTGGCTATCACATTTGACAGGGGAACTGAAACTGAACTCTGTGTGGACCAAACACGTGGCACCCAAAGAAATCTTTATTTATCTTAAAGCCACACTTCTCTCCCTGTGAACTGCAGTAGACTATTCTATTGTGTTACATACAGACAGCTGATGTTGGTTAAGGCAAAAGAAATTGCTCAGAGACTACACTCCTAGGCTCACTTAGAACCAAAGCAATAAGCTAAATGATACCCCACATTCCACCTAAACCATACACTTTTTCCAATAAAACCTAGCCCATAAAGAAGGAATAAATACACCAGATGGGCAGACATGAATGTAGAGACACAAGAGACATGAATAAGCAAGATAGCATGACACTTCCAAAAGAACACAAGATTCCTCCAGAATTAAATTCTGAACTGAAGGAATTTATGAAATGACAGATACCAAATTCAAATAATTTTTGTAAGGAAACTCAACAAGATGCAAGGGAATACAGATGGCCAGAAATCAATGAGTGACATGAATGAAATATTACAAAGGAGATAGAACTCATGAAGAAAAACCAAGTAGAAATCTTGGAGATTAAATACTCAATCAGTGAAATAAAAATACAGATGAAAGTTTTAATAGCAGAATAGATAGAGTGGAGGAAAGAATTTCTGATCTCAAGTACAATAATTTTGAAACAGCCCATCTGTCAAAAACAAAGAGAAAAGAATTAAAAAGAATAAAGAGAGTCTGAAATATGGAACATCATTACACACCAATAATTCATTTTATAGACATTACTGAAGGATAAGAAAAAGAAAAGGGCATTGTGAACCTGGTATATGAAATAATAGTTGAAAATTTCTCAGATCTTGAAAGAAACATAGACATCAAGATATAAGAACCTCAAAGAACCTAAGGAGACTCAACCAAAAAATGTCTTCTCCAAGGTATGTTGTTAAGTTGTTAAAATTTAAAGAAAAATATAGAATTCCAAAGACAGTAAGAGAAAAGTGCAAAGTTACATATAAAGGAAAACCAATTAAATTCAATCAGACTGCTTGCGACCGGCACTGTGGTATAGCGGGTTAAATCTCTGGCCTGAATCGCTGGTTTCCCATATGGACACGGGTTCTAGTCCTGGCTGCTCCTCTTCCGATCCAGCTCTCTGCTATGGCCTGGGATAGCAGTGAAAGATGGCCCAAGTCCTTGGGCCCCTGTACCCACGTGGGAGATCGGGAAGAAGCTCCTGGCTTCTAACCAGCACAGCTGCCGCTGTTGCAGTCATCTGGGGAGTGAAGCAGCGGATGGAAGACCTCTCTCTGTGTCTCTACCTCTCTCTCTAACTCTGTCTTTAAAAAAAATCAGACTGCTCAGTGAAAACTCTACAGACCAGAAGAGAGTGGGATGATATATTCAAGCTTGTAAAACAAACAAACAAAAAAGCCAGCCAAGGGTATTATATCCAGTGAAGCTAACTTTTAAAAGTAAAAGAGAAACAAAGTATTTTCCATATAAGCAAAAACTGAAAGAATTCACTACCACCAGACCAGTCTTGCAAGAAATTATGAAGGACATCCTGCATTAGAAGTAAACATTACAAAAATACATGACAACACAAAATTCAATAACAAGCCAAGTAGAATCATTATTCAATCAACAAAATGACCCATGTCTCCTTGTTGAGGAGCAGTGGTTTTTTTTTTTTTTTTTCTTTTCCTAATTTGTTTCAACTCTACTTACTGTAGGGTTAATCTGTGAAAGTAAAGGAAACTGAAAATAGATCTTTGTAAAAATTAAGAGTGGGAATAGGAGAAAGAGAAGGAAAAGTGAGAGCATGGGCAGGAGGGAGGGTAGGGTGGTAAGAATCACCATGTTCCTAAATTGTACATATGAAATGTCTGAAGTTTGTATACTTTAAATATAATTAAAAAAGAGAGAGAATATAAAAAGAGAGAGAGAAAGGGAGGGAAAGAAGGAAAGACAGAAGGAAGGAAGGAAGGATGGAAGGATGGAAGGGAAGAAGGAAGGAAGGAAGGAAGAAAAGAAGGGGTGGGAGTGGCACTGTGGCATAGAGGGCTAAGCTACCCCTATGACACCAGCATCCAATATGAGCACCAGTTCAAGTCCTGGCTACTCCACTTCTGATCCAGCTCCTTGCTAAAGATCCTGGGAAGGCAGTGGAAGGTGCCAAAGTGCTGGGGCCCTTACTACCCATGTAGGAGACACATACGGAGTTCCAGGTTCATGGCTTGGGCCTGGACCAACCCTGGCCATTGTGTCTATTTGTGGAGTGAACCAGTGGATAAAAGATCTCTCTCTCTCTCTTGCTCTCGCTCTGTAATTCTGCCTTTCAAATAAATAAACATAAAAGTGAAAGAAAATGATAGGTCTCAGTTCTTATCTATAAATAACATGAATGTAAATGGATTAAATTCACCAACCAAAAGGCTTAGGTTGGCTGATTGTATAAAAAACATGACCCCACTGTATGAGCTGCAAGAAACTCAACTCACAAACAAAAATATACAAGGCTGAAAGTGAAGGCTTGGAAAAAGATATATCAGGATATCAGGCAAATGGAAACCAAAAGCAAGCAGGCACAGCTATCCTGATATCACATAAAACAGAGTTAAAATCAAAAAACTGTAAAAAGAGATACTGGACATTATATTTTGGTAAAAGGTTCTATTCATCAAGAAGAAATAACCAATATAAATATATATGCAGCCAAAACAAGACCACTCAGATATATACAGCAAATGCTAATTGACCTAAAGTGAGAGATAGACTAATGCAATAAGTTGGTGATTTCAGTACACCACTCTCATCAATGGACAGGTCATTCACAGAAAACATCAATAAGATACATCGGAGTTGAAACATACCCTTGAGCAAATACACCCAGCAAAAATTTTCAGGATGTTTTACCCAGTAGTTTCAGAATACACATTCTTTTCATCAGCACATGGCTCATTTTAGAGGCTAGAACACATATTAAGCCAAAAATCAAGTCTCAGCAAATTTAAAAGATTGATATCATATCATGTATCTTCTCAGACATAAAGGAATAAAACTAGAAATCAGCAAGAACAATAAAACACCCATAAATACTTAGAAATTAAACAACACACTATTGAATGATCAATGGGTGATCTAAGAAATTATAAAGGAAATAAGAAACTTTATTGAAATAAAAGAAAATTAAAATATAAGAGAATTAGAATTAATAAGGATTAAAGCAGAAATAAATAAAATTGAAACTAAAAAATACAAAAGACCAGCAACACAAAATGTCGGTTTTTTGAGAAGATAAGCAAAATAGATAAATCTCTATCTAGACTAATTGAAAAAGGAAAAATCCAAATAAATAAAATTATAGATTAAAAAGGAGACATCACAACTGACACCACTGAAATACAAAGGATCTTAACAGACAACTATGAAGAACTATATGCTAATGAACAAAATACTAGCAAGTTGAATCCAAGATGGCAGATTAAGGAATGACATACTGCGCTAGGCTAAGGATAAACAGTAAAAGAAAAAAAAGTGTAGGAAGTGTACTCTCAGGGGATAATTGGATATGAAAATGCAATGAAAATCCTATAAAAGGAAGAAGGTCACTGTGGCCTGTGTGGAGGGTGTGTATGCAGCACATACATAAACAAAACCACAGCAGCTGAAAGTCTGAGTGGACAACTGCTTGGAGATGGAGGTTAGACTGGATTGCAGCAATGTGTGGTGATACAGCTGGAGGGAAATAGAGTGAGTCTGGACTGGTGCCCTGGAGGCTAATTGTTGTTATCAGTTGCTCAGGGACCCAGTGGAGTAGAGGGGCATGCTTTTGTTGCCCCAACTGCCCTACAAAAGCACCCGCTGACTGGCTGAGAAGGGGTGGGTGCCATTTTGTGTTTGGGCTCTCATTTATGAATGAAGGTGAAATAAAGGCTTTCCATAATGAACATAAATTTAAAGAAATTGTCACAACTCATCCAGCCTTGCAAAAGATACTTAAGGATGTGCTACCTACAGAAAGATAGCCATCATTATGAATGAATGTGAAGGCATAAAATCCCCCAGTAAGAGTACAGAAGAAATACAAAGTAAGCAATAAGAATATTAATGGAATAATGGCAGGCCCAAGTCATTACTTATCAACAGTCAACTTGGATGTAAATGGCCTCAGCTCTCCAGTTACAAGATACAGACAGGCTAAATGGATTAATAAGCAAGCTATTTACTTGCTACTTACAGGAAACATACCTCACCAACAAAGATACATGCAGACTGAAAGTGAAATGATGGAAAAAGATATTCCATACTAACAGAAAGCAAAAATGGCTGATGTTGCCAAACTAATACCAGACAAAATAGACTTTAACATAAAAACTGTTAATAGAGACAAAGAGGAACACTATGTAATTATTAACAGTTCAGTTCAACAAAAATATATGACTATAATAAATGTATATGCACCCAATTACCAGGCCCCTGGCTATGTAAAAGGAATGTTAATGAGTCTGAAGGGAGACATAGACTGAACAATACAATAGCAACAGAAACTTCAATACCCCATTTTCATCAATGGACATATCAACATGGAAGAAAATCAGCAAGGAAGCAAAGAAACAACAGAGTTAATTGACACTATAGAATAAATGGACCTAACAGATATCTATAGAACCTTTCACTCCACAGTGGAAGAGTACACATTCTTCTAATCAGTGAATGGAAATTTTACTAGGATAGATCATGCCAGGCCATAAAGCAAGCCTCAACAAATTTTAAAAAAATTTGAAATCATAACATGAATCTTCTCTAACCATGATGGAAAGAAACTGGAAATCAATAATTCAAGAATCTCTAAAACATATACAAACACATGGAGACTGAACAACTTGTTCCTGAATGAACAGTGGGTCATAGAAGAAATCAAAAGATAAATAAAAAAAAAATTTCTGGAAACAAATGAAGATGACAATACATCATATTAAAACTTAAGGGAAACAGCAAAAGCAGTGTTAAGAGGGAACTTGATAGCAGTTAGTACCTACATGAAGAAATTGGAAAGGTACCAAAACATGAGCTATCAGTACATCTCAGGGACCAAGAAAAACAACAAATTAAACCCAAAATTAGTAGGAGGAAAGAAGTAATTAAAATTAGAGAATAAACAAAATTGAAACAAAAAATACAAAAATTAGTGAAATTAAGAACTGGTTTTTGAAAAAATAAACAAAACAGATATTCTACAACTAACAAAAAAAGGGAGAAGACCCAAAACAATAAAACCAGAGATGAAAAAGGAAATGTAACAACAGATATGACATAAATAAAAATAATCATCAGGAATTACTCAAAAGAGCTGTGTGCCAACAAATTCGGGAACTTGGCTGGCGCCATGGCTTAATAGGCTAATCCTCCACCTGCAGCACTGGCACACCAGGTTCTAGTCCCGATCAGGGCACCAGATTCTGTCCTGGTCGCTCCTCTTCCTGTCCAGCTCTCTTCTGTGGCCAGGGAGTCCAGTGGAGGATGGCCCAGGTGCTTGGGCCCTGCACCCACATGGGAGACCAAGAGAAGCGCCTGGCTCCTGGCTTCAGATTGGTGCAGTACGCCGGCTGCAGCGCGCTGGCCGCAGTGGCCATTGGGGGGTGAACCAATGGAAAAGGAAGACCTTTCTCTCTGTCTCTCTCTCTCGCTGTCCACTCTGCCTGTCAAAAAAAAATTTAAAAAATTGGGGAACCTAAAAGAAATGGATAGAATCTTGGACACATACAATCTACCAAAACTGATTTATGAAGACATAGAAAACCTAAACAGAACAATAACCAAGATGGAAATTGAATCAGTAATAAAGACCATAACAACAAGAAAAATCCAGGACCAGACATCTTCACTGCTGAATTTTACCAACATATTAGAACTAATTCCAATTCTTCTCAAACTTCTCAAAATAACTGAATGGGAGAGAAGCATCCCAAAATCCTTCTAGGAAGTCTGCATCACTACTTTAATTCCTAAGCCAGAAAAAGATGAAGCAGAGAAAGAGAACTATAGACCAATATCCCTGATGAACACAGATGGAAAAATCCACAACAAAATATTAGTTAATCCAATCCAACAACACAACACAAAGATCATTTACCCGGACCACATGGGATTTATCCCTGGTATGCAGGGATGGACCAACATTCACAAATCAATCAATGTGATATATCAGCTTAACAAACTGAAGAAAAAAAACACAGTTACCTAAATAGGTGCAGAGAAACCATTTGATAGGATACAACATCCATTCATGATGAAAACCGAAAGCAAATTTGGTATAGAAGGAACACTCCTCAAAACAATCAAGGCAATTCATGGCAAACCCATGGCCTGCATCCTATTAAATGGGGAAAAGCAGGAACCATTCCCCCTAAGCTCTGGAACCAGACAAGGATGCCCAGTCTCACCATTGCTATTTAATATAGTTTGGAAATTATAGCCAGAGCCATCAGGCAAGAGAAAGAAATCAAATGGATACAAACTGTAAAGTAGAATATCAAATTATCTCTATTTGCAGATAATATAATCTTATAGATAGAGGATACAAAAGACTCCACTGAGAGACTATTGGAACTCATGAAAGAGTTTGGTAAACTGTCAATGTATAAAATCAACACACAAAAATCAATAGTCTTTGTATACACAGATAATGCCATGGCTGAGAAAGAACTTGAGATCAGTCCCATTCACAATAGCTCCAAAAAAATTAAATACCTTGGAATAAATTTAACCAAGGATGTCAATGATCTCTATGATGAAATTACAAAACACTAAAGAAATAAATAGGAGAAGATAATAAAAAATGGAAAAACTGGGGCTGGCACTGTGGCATAGCAGGTAAAGCCAATGCATCCCATATGGGCACTGGTTCCAGTCCTGGCTGCTTCTCTTCCAATCCAGCTCTCTGCTATGGCCTGGGAAAGCAGCAGAAGATGGCTCTAGTCCTTGGGCCCCAGTACCCACGTGGGATACCTGGAGAAGATTTCTGGTTCTTGGCTTTGGATTGGCGCACTCTGGCTGTTGTGGCCAACTGAGGAGTGAACCAGCAGATGGAAGAACTCTCTCTCTCTCTCTCTGTGCCTCTCCTTCTGTGCAACTCTTTCAAATAAAAATGATAAATGAATCTTCTAAAAAAAGTGGAAAAATCTTCCATGTTCAGGGACTGGAAGAATCAACATCATCAAAATGTACATACTGCCAAAAGCAATCTACAGAATCAACGTAATCCCAATCAAAATAGCAATGACATTATTTGCAGATCTATAATAAAAGGATGCTAGAATTCATTGGAAAGACAAGAGACTGTGAATAGCTAAGGCAATCTTACACAACAAAAACTAAGCCAGCCGCATCACAATACCTGATTTCAGGCATACTATAGGGCAGTTATAATCAAAACAGCCTGGTACTGGCAAAAAAGGAGACATACAGACCAATGGAACAGAATAGAATCTCCAGAGATAATCCATTAATCTACAACCAACGTATATTGGCAATGGAATTAAAATAAATTCCTGGAGCAAGCACGGTCTCTTTAACAAATGGTTCTGGGGAAACTGGATCTCCACATGCAGAAGTATGAAACTGGATTCCTACCTTACACCTTGCACGAAAATCCACTCTAAATGGATCAAAGACTTAAATTTGCAACCTGATGCCATCAAATCATTAGAGAACATTTGGGAAATTCTGCAAGAAATTAGGATAGACAAAGGCTTCTTGGAAAAGACTCCAGAAGCACAGGTAATCAGGGCTAAAATTGACAAATGGGAATATATCAAGCTGAGAAGCTTCTCCACTGAAAAAGAAATACTCAGCAGAGTGAAGATGCAACTGACAGAATTTACAAAAAATATTTGTAAACTACACAACTGATAAAGGGCTAACATCAGAATCTATAAAGAGCTCAAGGAATTCAACAAACAAAACAAAAAAATCCAGTTAAGAAATGGGCAAGGACTTGAATAGGAAATTTTCATGAGGGGAAATTCAAATTGCCAACAGATACTTGAGAAAAATGCTTGGGATCACTAGCCATCAGGGAAATGCAAGTCTAAACCACAATGAGGTTTCACCTCACTCCATTAGAATTGCTCTCAAACAGAGATCGACAAAGGACAAATGCTGGCAAGGATGTGTGGACAAAGGTACCCTGGAATGTAAACTGGTGCAGCCACTGTGGTAGACAGAATGAAGATACTTCAGAAATCTGAATACAGACCTAACATATGATCAGCCATCCCACTCCTGGTAATTTACCCAAACCAAAAGAAATCAGCATATGAAAGAGTTATCTGTACTCCCATGTTCATTGCAGCATAATTCATAATAGCTTAGATACAGAGTCAATCCAGATGTCCATCTGCTGTTGACTGGATAAAGAAATTATTGTATATACACACTATGGAGTACTACTCAACTGTAAAAAAAGTGAAATCCTGTCTTTTGCAACTGGAAACCATTATATTTAGTAAAATAAGCCAGACCCAAAAAGACAGATATCATATGTTTTCCTTGATTCAAGGCAACTAATAGAGTACCAGAAATGTAATATATTGGAATGAATAATTGTTTATAGTCCCTGTCTCTTCCATTGTGGAATAGTTTTTTTTCTCTTTATACAATTTGTTGAACCATTTTACTTAGAGTAGCTTTAACTATACTATCGTTAAGTACACTGAAAATAAATCTTAGTAAAAATTAAGAGTGGGATGTAACAGGGAAGGGGAGAAAGGGTTGGAGCATGGGCTAGATGGAGGGTAGGAGGGAAGTGCCATTATGTTCCTAAATCTGTGTATATGAAATACATGAAACTTGTGTAACTTAGATAAAATTTTAAAAAGAATTATATTTACAAATAATATTGTATCTGTTAAAAACTAATTAAAAGATAAAACAAAAAATTAAAAGTATAATAAATCCTCAAGAGATGTTGGATCAATAGGAAAATATTTTATTTGCTCTTTCTAAAATATTCATTTGCTATATTCCCTGCCAAATAAGATGTGTGGTTCCATTTTTAAAAGCCAAATACCTGTTAAGTGTTGTATCTCTATTCTAGCATTTACTTTACATGCTGTGTGCAAATACTTTGCAATCCCTTTCTTTTTAAATCCAACAAAGTGACTACCACACAGTTCTTTTCTGTAGTATTTTAAACACACATCTGATGTCGGTGGCCATATGTGCTGGAACTCCAACTGTCACATTCATCTGATGACACAGACATCATTTGGACTTTCTTCCCAATTTGGATTTTGAAATTTATATGAATTATGCTCTGAATAGAAACCCAAACCTTAGTGTTTTATTACAGAGAAGATTCGCAGTAATGGTTCCATCAAAATATTCAAGCTTACAGAAATCCTGCCAGGGCATAAATTTACTTTTGCTCTTGAATGTAACAATATTATAATGCATCTTGTTTAAAGTTAGCTTGATCTTTCCACATTGGGTTCATGTTTTCTTCTCTTGATTCAATTACTTAGAATAAAGACTCAAGGAAGTAGATGGTAAGAGAGTGTATAAAGATCTTAGTTGTGATTCCATAATTATTTACCTAAATCTCAGAAATTAATTGGTAGAACTGGCTTCCCTCACCCCAGAGTGTAAACCTGAACCTTTTCCGAATAATTGTGTTTGTCATTTGACTGTGTTTAAATAACGCACATATTTCAGAAAACATTATCAAGGTATCTACATTATCATTTCATGAAAGCAATAAATAAGATCATGCTTCCTCCTGTGAAAAGATTTCAGAGGTTACAGAGCAAGTCAGATTTAAGTTTTAAATTTTATTCTAAGAATTTCACCATTAAGTTCTAGATGAATTAAAGCATCTGATTACATCACCCAAGGTAGAATACTTGGAATTTCTATAGATAAAACTGAATTTAAGAACAGTTAAAAACCAGTAGACATACATTGACAGATGTAAAATAGAACCCAGAGAAATTGCTAATAACTGACTAACTTTGGCTTTCAAAGTGGCAATTTTATAAACACTTTTTATTTCATAATAGTTTTAAAATTACAAAATAAAAATTGCATAGTGCAGGATTCCCATATATACCACATCCAAGTTTCCCTCTTATTAACATATTATATTAGTATGATATATTTGTCACAGTCTATAGACCAAAACCCTTACTATAACTTCTCATGTTAGTATAATGGGTTTGTTATAATTAATAAATCACACTCAGCTTCCCCTATGTTTATGCAAATTCACTTATTCCTTCCACCCCACGGAGTCTCCAGTAATCAATATTTTGTGTTCAGATTGAGGTGTTTTTTGTTTGTTTTTAAGCTCCCATTTATGAGGGTGAAAGTGTAGTATTTGTCAACCTGTTATGACTTATTTTACTTAACACGATATCCTCTAGTCCCATCCATTTTGCTGTGACAGGTTTTCATTTTTTCTATGGCTGAATAGTATTCCATTGTGTGTATGTACCATATTTTATTTACTCATTAATATGATGATGGACATAATTGTTGATTTTATATCCTGGCTCTTGTGAACAGTGCTAAAATACGCATCATAGAGCAGATAAAATGATTCCTTGTCATTTAAATATATATACATATAAATACACTTATATATACATACATTTAAATATATACATATATAATTATATAAACATTTTTATCTCAATTTCTCTAATTATTTGCTTGCTCATTTCTCCTCTTTTAGATTATTCCATCACGTGTAGGCACACTACCTGACATAATGTATGGACTCTGAACATTAAACGGCCGCACATGACTTGTACGTGGACTGTGGCTTTGCTTTGCGTGTGGGAAAGTCAACCCTCTCTGACCTGTAACTACTATTTTAAGTTACTTTAAGTGGATATTTTTTAAGCTGTGACATAGCATCTTTATCTCAGATCCAGTTCTTACGAACCAATTTAAAAGGATTAGACTTTGATTTCTTCATAAATATTAAACAAAGTGAAATCAATTTCTTTACAATATGTGCCATGTAAATGCTATCAGCATATGGAGTTTCTTGCTCATGTTCAAATGCATATATTTGCAATCATATTTGCCATCCACCTACTCCTTAGTTGGTATAAATAATTTACTTGATTGGGTCATAAGAATATGCTGATTCATTTTAATCTAATGTAATTTTATTTTTCAAAGTGTTGGTTTGTAACATTCCTTATGGGAGAAAATATATAAGCTCTTTGCTTTTATAATCATCTCTCTGAACATTTCGCTGAAACCCTGCCAGTTCTTGGTGTGTTATGGAGGTCATTTTGGTTACACTTTAACATCAGATTCTTGGACACTGGTGGCAGTGGCGGGTGATTAATGTGAGACAGAGAAGTGACTGGTCTAACTTGCTTCTATAAAGAAGACTCATGAAAACACACAGCATCAGATCCTATACCCATCATTAGCCCAAGTCTATCTGACAAAGAACATAACCATGAGCCCTATGCTTCTGTGAGAATTTAGAATTCATCAATTCAGGCCACATGGTATCCTCTTTGTCCTTACTGTTGCCAGGACACTGTAGGTACTGCCTCTAGCAACTCAGTAAAATATTGCACTATCATTCCCCTGACCTGAGTTGCACTGGGAGTAGTCTCAGACCATCTGATTGCACATTCCACAGACATTTCTCCTCTGATTCTTCTGTTTGACTGGGTATACTGTGAGGCTTGTTTTCACCCTTGGTTGTCCTTGGAAGATGAGACAAGTGGCCCAAGCCATTACGGTCTCTACCACCTTTAAATCCACAGTGCTGCAGTCTGGTCAATCCCCTTGTACAAGCAAAGGGAGTGCCCTCACCAAAACTCCCTACCTTATTTCTGCTGACTCTCTTTTCACCCTTTATTTAGCAAGCTTTAGTCAGTCTCAGTAACATTAAACGAAAGCTCACACTGACCATATATCCTTTCAGAATCATCTTCTTTTATGTCCAGTCCTTGTTTTTTAGTTTCAGAATCAAGAATTTGACCCACCTGCTATGATCCCTTCTCATAGGAGAGAAAGCATTGGACATTCTCACTGCTTGAATTAAAGGTATAAACAAAACAAATCGTGGCTACTCTTATTTCAAAACATTTTTGCACTACCTACAATTTCATTTCAATTGTTTTTATTATAATTTTAATCTTGATAACTATGATGAAATTTAATCTTGGTTTATTAAGGCTACTACTTTTAGTATTAGCTAAGCATCCAAAAAACAAATTTTAGGAACCTGAGCCTTTTTTTCCAGTCCCATTGTCAGAAACATACTGTACCTAGAATAGGTTTTCTATGTATGGCTCAGTTGTTATATTAATTTTGGCTTTAAAAATCATTTGTAATTAGCACACCAAGGAATGAGGCTATGCAGCTACTAAACATTATGTATATGTTTAACTTACACTTTGTTATTTATTTACTTTAAAAAGTCAGATGGGGGCTGGCACTATGGCGTAGCAGGTTATGCCACTGCCTGCAGTGCCTGCATCCCATATGGGCGCTGGTTCAAGTGCCGGCTGCTCTGCTTCCTATCCAGCTCTCTGCTATGGCTGGGAAAGCAGTAGAAGATGGCCCAAGTCCTTGGGCCACTGCACCCAAATGGGAGACCCAGAAGAAGCTCTTGGCTCCTGGCTTCGGATTGGCGCAGCTCTGGCCATTGCAGCCAATTAGGCTGCTCTCTCTTTCTGCCTCTCCTTCTCTCTGTGTGTAACTCTGACCTTCAAATAAATAAATAAATCATTAAAAAAAGAAAAGTTGGACCCAGCCCTGCAATTAGTTTGTTTGAAATGTGTGCCAGTTGAACTAATGAGAATTTGTTTTCCTAGGCCATAGAGAGAAGCCTCAAATGTTTATTTTGTTAGTGGGTCACCTTGAAGCCTTAAGTTTCTCAAAAGCTGTATCTGGAAATGAGAAAAGTTAAAATAGAAAAAGAAAACCCTGAGCAATTAAGAGTTTAAGAAGTGCTAAATGCTTTCAGATAAGTTCCGAAAACAGTTACCTAAGACATTTGATATACTTGCGTTCCTGTCAATTCCAGCAGAGTTGACAGGAAAGCAAATCATTAGTAAACACTGATAATAGTAGTACTTCCTTCAGAAGATTATTGTGAGGATTAAGTGAGAAAAACAGCCTGGCATAAGTTAACTTCTCAGTAAATGTATAATAGATACGTCCCTGGTGGAATCCTGGGCAGAAATTACTCCAGAAAACGACATAACTATTGCTGATACTATGGAGACAGTGAGAACTTCCTGACTAGCGATGTTCCGTAGGGCTATTTGGAAGGGAGGTTCACCGAGCTCTAATGGGAAGAGTGCGAGTTGAGGCAGAACAGGGCATGTAAGGAGAGGTACTGAGAATCTGATAGGAAGGGGAATGCAGAGTGTTGTGACCACAAGCAGAAGACTGACCTTCCAAACAGCACCATCGGGAAATCTCTAAAACGTGGAGATGCACAGGTAAAGCAGGTTACCAGGGAGAGACAGGATGAATGGAAAGCCAGCATAGAGGAGACTCAATGGAGGGCAATTGTTAGTGAAATGGTAACATCCTACCTAAAGGGCCATCTTGTACACTAAGTTTGGCCTCTCTGGGACTCAGCCTGACTTACTGGGAGTCAGGTGACAAAATGGCCCAATAATAAGTGGCGACCCCACTCCCACTCTAATGGGATTCATTGTGGCCACTCCCTCATCCCTGGAAAGCTATAAATAGGTTCTGCTTTAACCCAGGGGCCCTTTGTCCAGCTCTCTCCCTTGAGCCTCTCAGGTTTCCCCACTTCAATAAACCCTTTCCCTTACTCCGGCATTTGGTGTGTTCTGTGGTGGCCTTTCATTGGTGCTGTGACTCGGATCCAGGCTCTCTCTTCTACCTTGCTCTCCCTCTGTGGATCTGAGCTGCTTTGGGATTCTGGCTTCCTCTCAACCACAAAACACACCCCAGGACTTCCTTCTTTGCCACCAGTCGCTCTGTGATTCCCACCCACACATTGGCCCTTCAAAATCTTGAAGTAAGACAGGGCTGGCCGAGGATCCTTTCATTGCAACTTTCTACAGGCTGTGGTTCCGCACGACTTCTCCCTGAAGTCCTGGCACCAGGCACCACAACTCCCGTGACCTCTTGCCTCTAACGGACTTTGGGCCCCGGACAACAGTGAGTGTGGGTGACGATTCAATCCCCTGTTTCCCTTCTACGGGCGTCATGCCCTGGGCTCCAGTGGGTCTGGGTGACAACTCGACTCTCTGCTCCCGTACTCTCCCCATCTCAGGGATGTCTGATATCTGCTAGTCTGACCCCACGGGTCACCATGGGAGCTTCCTTGTCTCACGTTCTGCCTGATTCTCTTCTTGGTTGTCTCCTAAATCATCTTGTTCCTCTCAGATTGGCTCCAGAGCTCAAACACCATTGCCTCATCTTTCTTTGTAATCAAGCGTGGCTCGTGTATGACCTCGACAACCAGTCCAAATGGTCACTTAACAGCACATTTGACCCTGACATTATTCAGGTTCTCTATCACTTTTGTGAGCATTTGGAAAAGTGGAAGGATTCCCATATATTCAAGCTTTTTTTTTTTTTTTTTTTGACAGGCAGAGTTAGACAGTGAGAGAGAGAGACAGAGAGAAAGATCTTCCTTCCATTGGTTCACCCCCCAAATGGCCGCTACAGCTGGCGCACTGTGCTGATCGGAAGCCAGGAGCCAGGTGTTTCCTCCTGGTCTCCCATGCAGGTGCAGGGCCCAAGGACTTGGGCCATCCTCCTCTGCCCCCTACCCCCTGGCCACATCAGAGAGCTGGACTGGAAGAGGAGCAAACAGGACAGAACCGGCACCCCAACCAGGACTAGAACCCGGGGTACCGGTGCCATAGGCAGAGGATTAGCCTAGTGAACCATAAGCTTTTTTCTATCTCTGTTCTATACCTTCTCTCTGTACCTCCATTTCCCTGGTTCAGGTAATTTTGGAATCCAAGATTCCCACCAAAGGTCCAGAGCCTGAGCCAAAATCCCTTTTTTCTTCCATCCCACAGACAAGCCTCCACCTTACCTCCCCAAACCACAAGCACTGGCCTAGCCACTTCCTGCTCAAGCCCTGGCACTGTCGCCTCTCACCCAAAGCCCACGTCCACTCTGGCCCTCGCTATCTCGTCAGCATCCCCACTCCCTTCTAGGAATTCCAGGAGGCAGCACTGGCTTCTACTACAGCACTCATTGTACTTTCCCTGCCTTATCTCAAATTCCCTGCTCGACTTTTCCTCAAAACCAGCCCCTGTACACTTCTACCCCTCCCCCTGCTCCCTGTGCCTTATCACAAACCAAATCTCCATTCTGACCTTTGCCCTCTCCCATTCCACCTAACCAACGTTCTGTGACTGCCCTCTCACCACCACCTCGAGCCCTCCCCTCCACTCTGGTACGCAGTCCTGGAGTCACTTGCTCCCGGATGGCAGCCAGGGAGCCCACCTACAAGTTAACTCTACAAGATGTGATGGGCGGAGAGGCGTTGTCTGGGTCCATGTTCCTTTCTCACTTGCTCATCTCTTACATATCTAATAAAAACTGGGTTCCTTCACATCTGATCCAATGATGTACATTAAGGAGTTTTGATATTTAACCCAATCCTATGATCTGACTTTTTATTATGTCTTTATGATCCTCTCCAATAACCTCCTTCCAGAGGAGTGAAGGTAGGTTTGGGAACAAGTCTGTATCCATGCCTTTGAGACCCATCAGACTGACCCTGCCCATCCCATAGGAGCAGATGCAGCACCCAAATAGGACTCTAATTGGAAGTACAACTCTCTCAGTGGCACAATGGCCAGAAATCATTTCATTACTTGATTATTAGCTGGTCTCAAAAATCCACAAGAAAGGCTATAAATTAAAATAAACTTGGAGAAATTATTCAAGATAAAAAGGAAAATACTTTTATCTTTTTACAATGCCTTATGCAAACTCTCCTCCAATATGCCACTTAGACCCAGAGTCTCCCAATGGTCGTAGCTGTTTCATGAATCATTTCTTTGCCCAGAGTTTTCCAGACATCAGAGCAAAGTTAAAGCAGTTTGAGAGAGGCCCATTGACTCCACAGGCAGAAATTCTAGAGGCGGCCTTTAAAGTATATAATAGGAGGAATGAGAGAGCCCAAAAGGAAAAATTCCAAAGGCTGGCCAAAGATTTTCAGCAACCTGCTGCTTCCAGTAACCCTGCTAACCTTAGGAGTCCTACTAACTCCAGGGGTCCTCTGGGTTTGTGCTTTAAATGTAACCAAGTGGGCCACTGGGCCAGAATGTGTCCTAATCCCAGAGACTACCAGGTCTTTGCCCTAAATGTCACCAGAAGGGCCATTAGGGAGTAGACAGTCCTCTTGTCTGTTGAGTCAATAGGCCATCCACCCCACCTGTGCCGTGGGTTGACATTTTAGGACTGGCTCTTGAGGACTGAAGAAGCCCAGATTCCTTCCCCCCAACTATGGCCATCACTCTGTGGGATCCCAGGGTAACTGTGATGGTAGCCAGTAGGCCAATTTATTTTCTTATTGACACAGGGGCAACCTTCTCATTCCTTACCCAGTATTAGGGGTCCACCTCTCCTGCCTCAATCTCCATAGTCAGAGTGGAGGGAAAACTTACAGACCCCTACAGACTCCCAATCTGCTCTGCTTAATTAATACCAGGCCCTTCACCCACTCTTTTCTTGCCATACCTGAATGTCTTGGGGAGAGACTTACTCTATCAGTTTGCTGCTCAGCTGGTTTTCTCTCTTGGCCACTGGCCTTGTCCTCCAGCCTACCTTCACCTCCCTTTTAACTACCTCTCTTTCAGGACAACCTGGTCCCAGCCACTCTGCCTATCTCAGGTCCCCTGTCCACTGTCAGCTTGCAAGTATGGGACACCAGTCACCCTACGGTAGCAGCCCATCATCCTCCCATCCAGATAAAATTACAAGACCTTTCCATATTTCCTTCCCAGCCACAATATCCCCTATCCCTTTCTACCCTTAGAGGTCTAAGGCCGATAATTTCAAAACTCCTCCACTAGGGCCTACTATGCAAGACTAGTGCCCCCTATAACACTCCAGTATTGGTTAAAAACTCAGTGGATCCATCCACTGCCTTATGAATACAGCAATAGTATCCATATACCCAGTGGCTCCCAATCCATGCACTCTCCTTTCTTCATCCCAGCATTCACATCTTATTTCTCTGTCCTGGCTCTAAAGGACACATTTTTTACCACTGCTCTACATCCTAGCTCTCAGGACATATTTGCTTTCACCTGGTCTGACCATGACAACCAAGTATTCATTAAACTGACCCAGGGGTTCTGGAGTAGCCCCACCCTGTTTGGTCAGGACTTGACAAATGATCTAGGTACCCTGGACCTATCCCCCCTCCTTCTTCTCCAGTACCTCAATGACCTCCTCCTTTGTGGCTCCTCAAAAATAGATAGCCAATGACAGACTGCTGCTCTCGTCAACTTTCTAGAAGCCAAAGGTTATCAGGTACCCTTCACCAAGGCACAGCTTTGCTTATCTGAGGTAACCTATCTTGGGATACATCTCACTCCCACGCACAAGACTATCACTGTAGACAGAAAGCACCTCATAGCTAACCTCCCACTTCCTTCTACCAAAGAAGAAATTCTTTCCTCTATAGGTCTGGCAGGATGCCTTTGTTCACAGATTCCAAAGCCCTATCATTCTACAAAGTCACAAAGGGATCTCTCCAGGAGCCCCTCAAAACCCCAGTCACCTCCCAATATCATAAGCTCCAACAGGCTATTCCACAGGCCCCTGTCTTACATGTACTACATCTCGCACAGCTCTTCCTTATTTATGTCACTGAAAACCAAGGAACAGCCTTAGGGGTTCTTGGCCATCAAGTTGGTCCCTCTTTTGCTCCTTGTAGCCTATCGTTCAAAAACATTAGACCCCACGGTCAAGGGTTGGGCATCCTGTTTACAGGTGCTAGCCTCAACAGCAGTTTTCATACAAAAGTCAGAAAGACTCATCTTTGGCTCACCATTTACCATTCTTTCCTCACACCATCTATCAGAGCCCCTAACTTACAAGGGCCTCTATTCTCTCCCACCATCTCACATTCTGACCCTTCAGATGTCACTGAGGACTCTACCCTGACTTTTAAACCTTGCTTACTCTTAACCTAGCTAGCAAACTCTCCCTTGAGTTCCGTTTGGTCCAGACTGAACTACTCCCATTTTCCCTGCTCTGAATGAGGGCCCTTCCAAGAAAACCTCTCAATATTTTGCCTTTTGAATGATGTATGGATGTCCCTTGAGTCCTCCGGCTACAAAATCTCAATCTCCACTCTTGCTGCTCCATTTACTTTTGCTTCTCCTCAGATATCTCTGAACAGAGTAATGGAAATACACAGACACCTACTCCCAGCTCCAGGTCCAGCTACCTCAAACAGCTTCCCTCCTACTATAGTGGGAGACGAGGTCTTCCTGTCCTTTTCACACCTCTCCTTACCCTCTACTCCCACTAAACTCCAAGCTAAATGGATTGGACCTTACTGGGTTATTCTCATTACTCCTACAGCAGCAAAGTTACAAGGAATCCTCCATTGGGTCCACTCTACCCACCTCAATTGTTCCCTTCCCCCTCGTTATACAGTTATTCCCACAGGGCCACTCACAGCCAAGTTTACCTGGACTCAAGTTTCATTACCAACAGTGCCTAAAAACGCAGACCTTTTTGTGCTTAATGAACCTGCCTCCAAGAAACAGTGACTACCCAGACACCTACCATTTCCAACACCGGTTAAGTACTGATCCCCCCCTTTTTTTTTTGACAGGCAGAGTGGACAGAGAGAGAGAGAGACAGAGAGAAAGGTCTTCCTTTTGCCGTTGGTTCACCCTCCAATGGCCGCCGCTTATACTGCTACTAACTCTTCCTACAGCTTCTGTGGGAGGAGCATCAAACACATTCTTTGCCCATCCACCCCTCTTGGCTCCTTTCAGATATTGAAGATTTACACCTCCAGGAACCTTCTCAGACTTCACTCCTTTTGAGATTTACAATTTTCCATACCTCCTATTATTGTGTCACTCCCTCTTCCATATCCATGATGAATTTCCCAATAATATCATCCCTTCTGCTCTTTTGTGTCTGTCCAACATATACACTAGTCCCAGGAACACATTTTGTGTGGCAATTTTAGATTTACACCACTTCCACACCTGCTAATTTACTTAACATAATATTCTGTCCCATCATGGGCCTTATTACTCTGTACTTCAATTTCATTCAGACCTGCTCATATAATTGTGTTGACTGGACTAGATATCATTTATCTCATTTTAGAGCAAATCCATGTTACCTCTGTCTAATTAAGGACAATACAGGATCTTGGAACAATGCTTACTGGGAAGGGTGTTCATCATGGTCCTGCAAGTACTACCATACTGACCATGTATTTGGCCTCCAGGGAAAACAATTCTATATTGTCCTGCCCAAGAAAAACTCATACTGACTTGAAGGCCACAGGTAGACACAGATCACTGAGCCCAGCCCTTTTTACCCTTCACTATAACTGAATACTACCTTCAGGCCTGGCAAGATGGGGTTGAGAGATCTGTCTCTTTGTTCACGGGATCTAACATGTGAGATCACCAAGGAACCATAAAAATCATCAGAGTCTACACTTAGCTCCCATGGATGTTTTGGTTGATATAGTAAAGGAGTTCCCTAAATACCTGTCCAGCTAATTAACCCAGCCAAACCTCCCTTAACATGGCTACAACTTATCAATCTGTCCCTCACCCTATTTTATCAACTCTACTTTACCCTTGGTCCTTTACCAACAACGATGCTTTATATGTGCCCCCCTTGGGGAATTTTCCATTGCAGCTACCCTTCATACTAATGTTTCCACTTCTACAAACTCCTATACCCTCAATTCTCAGAAAATCACCTGTCATCTTCCTCTACATTCAGGAGGACAAGATGCAAAATGTTGGATTACCAACAGAAGAACAACCTAATGGGCTTTTGTCACCAAACATTCCCTGTGTCATCAATATAACCCTCACTTCCGTAGCCTCCCACTCTAGCCCACCTGGAACTTCATTTCTTTGAAATTATATCTTACACACTTGCATCAACAGTTCTACACCCAGTCCATGTGTACTGGTAATTCATTCCCTCAATCTAACATTATAGGACTACTCAGAGTTTCTTTTACAGACTAATTCCTCTACCCTGTAAGAAACGAGTGATCTTTCTCCCAGCCTTGTTTGGAATCAGCTTTGCAGCTTCCCTCTCTTCAATGGTGCTCTCAGGAACTGCTCTAGGCCACAATGTTATTTCTGCGAAACAGTTCCAAGAACAACTCCAACAACTACAAGAGGAGGTCACCAAGTCCATTGAAACTTCAGCAGAGGCTATTCCGGGCCTTCAAAATCAGATCACCTCACTGGCAGATGTAGTGTTAGAAAATAGCAAGCTCTGGACCTTATAACACTTGAAAAAGGGGGAACTTACGTTTTTCTGGGAGAAAAAAATGTTATTATGTTAATTAATCAGGCCAGGTAGACCAAAATTTTAAAAAGCTCCAACAAATAGCCACATCTATAAAACAGTCTACCCTAAGTGAAAAAGTCTCTCTTCTCTTCTTCCCTATGGAGTCCCCTCACCACTTGGTTAATACAACTCCTATGCCATTGGCTACTATTCTCACCCTGGCTTTTATACTACTTTGTGTGCTTAAGTGTTTACAGGAGGTGATAAGGAATGAACCAATGCCTTTAGCAACCAGGCAGTCAATCAAATGCTATTACACGGCTATACTGGGCTCCCCATCCTGGAGATCACAACTTGAAGTGTTGCCCCACCAGTGGAGAGTGACTCGTCACCCTATGTCAGCAGGAAGTAGCTTTAGAAGATAGATCATCATCCCTCCACCCCTCCTGGGCCTTTAGGGCCAACATAATCCCATGCAATACTTGCTTTATAAACAACAAAAGGGATGCATGTTAGTGAAATGGTGCCATCTTATCTAAGGCACCATCTCAAGCCCTAGACGTCATTTTGGGCTCCAGCCCAGTGACCACCTTGTACACTGAGTTTGGCCTCTCCAGGACCCAGCCTGACTTACTAGGTGTCAGGTGACTGAATGGCCCAACCATAAGTGGCAACCCCACCCCCATTCTAACAGGATTTGCTGTTCCCATTCCATTCTTGCAAAGCTATAAACAGGGCCTGCTATTATACACAGGCCTCTTTTCCACTCTCTCCTTCCAGCCTGTCAGGTTTCCCCACATCAATAAACTCTTTTCCCTACTCTGGAGTTTGGTGTGTTTTGTGGGGGCCTTTCAGCAAAAAAGCTCTAGTAATGACAGTAAGGCACTGAAGAAATGTGTGTTTTCACTTGGGTTCTTCCTTCTTCAAAATTAGAAGCAGCCCAAGAACAACACCCAGACATGGTCTAGAAAACATTTAGATGTAGGTATTTACATAGGATTAGTAACTAAAATTAAAAATTACTTCTAGCGGCCAATGATGCGGCATAGTGGATAAAGCTGCCTGAAGATATTACATTATCATTTGTTAGGCACACATTTATCTTATTAAAAAGTTTCAGTAAGAGTTTTAAGAAACTATATATATATATATATTTTAAAGATTTATTTATTTATTTGAAAGTCAGAGTTACCCAGAGAGAGGAGAAGCAGAGAGAGAGAGAGAGAGAGGTCTTCCATCTGCTTGTTCACTCCCCAGATGGCCGCAATGGCCGAAGCTGCACCCATCTGAAGCCAGGAGCCAGGAGCTTCTTCTGGGTCTCCCACGTGGGTGCAGGGGCCCAAGGACTTGGGCCATCTTCTACTGCTTTCCCAGCCATAGCAAAGAGCTGGATGGGAAGAGGAGCAGCTGGGACTAGAACAGGCACTCATATGGGATGCCTGTGCTTCAGGCCAGGGGATTAACCCACTGCACTACAGCACCTGGCCCAAAACTATATTTGTATATATCATCTGGAAACATGCAAAATAGTGAATAAAGTATATCTGATGAGGCTAACCATTTTTTTCCTAACTAATTCAGAATCTAAGTTGAGGCCAGAGAGGGATATTCTTAAATATGCATGTATAAAATTTTTGATATTTAAAAATTACTTGAGAACTATTTCTTTTCATTACAATTATGCTAAATCTTTCAAGTCATTTTATGAATGATCAGATGTGATGGGGTCTTTAGTGTATTTAAGACTACAATCATCTGGGGCTCGCAGTGGGGAACTTCATAAACTGAGGTCTTTCTCTGTGTCCCACTGAAGCATGTAAAGAAGGATGAATTGTGGGCTGCCCACGCGCACATAATTATACATCATCTTCCCACACCGTCTGTCTCATTTTTTAGCAAGTTTTCCATCTCATTTTCTCCTCATACTGACATCATCACAGCATGTCTACTGCTTTCTTTGACAAAAAGTACAATAAAGAGTAAAAATAGCAAATGTTACAGAACAATCAATATGTTTTAGTTAATTATATTCTTAAAGCTTAATTTAGGTTCAACTTGAATTGATTATTTTTCTTGAGTTTTATTTCTTAGAGATGTAATTGAATATTTGTCATTGATTATTTGATGCCTGTATTTGCTTTCTTGCTTTTCTTGCAGAGTGAGCTCCATGAAGGCAATTTTCGTGTTGTGTTTTTATATTCCTGGTGTTCATCACAATACCTAGAACATAATAGATCTTGTGAATTTATATGGTCAGAATATTTTCCTAAATGAGTACTAACCACCCATTCATCTATTTAAACTTAGGATGAAAAGTTTTGATCTAGTAGTTGTCTCAGCACTGTGTGCAGGGCAAAGCTCTGGCCCTTATAGACTTATACAGGGGTACTTCCAAAAATGTGGGGATAGATGAAATGAAATAAGCTTATTCTGCAAAAAATACTTAGAATTCTTGCATTTTTTTCAGAACATGCATTTTTCATGAATAGTGTGAAGACTCCTCATCATTTGGAAGGAGATACAGACAATAAATAAATAAAGATAAGATATAGTCTTAAATATTGATGAATTTTATAAGAAAAAAAAGGAAGAGCAGGGATTGAGAGACTGAGGGGCCAGGGATATGTTTTAGGTACTCAGTGTACAAAGTACCAAGATGGAAATAAATGTGGAGTTCGGAAGGAATTGGTTTATGCTGGGGGCAGGGGAGTGTTTTAAATGTTTTGGTGAGGATTTTACTGAGTTTGATGAGAAGCCATTGTAGGATTAATGTTGGAAGAATGATGTAGAGTGATTTACATTTATTTGTTTATTTATTTACTTATTTGACAGGTAGAGTTACAGACAGTGAGAGAGAGAGAGAGAAAGAAAGAGAAAGAGAGAAAGGTCTTCCCACCATTGGTTCACCCCCCAAATGGCCGCTACAGTTGGAACTGCGCTGATCCAAAGCCAGGAACCAGGAGCTTCTTCCAGGTCTCCCACGCAGGTGCAGGGGCACAAGGACTTGAGCCATCTTCTACTGCTTTCCCAAGCCACAGCAGATTGCTGGACTGGAAGAGGACCAACCAGGACTAGAACTTGGTACCCATATGGGATGCTGGCGCCACAGTTGGAGGATTAGCCAAGTGAGCCACTGTGCTGGGCCCAGTGATTTACATTTGAAAAGAGTCACTGGCTACTCTGGAATATCAAGAACATTAAAGTGACAGGTTAAGACTTTCAGCAGCTAGAAGAGTAAGGGATGAGAAATAGTCATATATGAGTTGTTTGGAAGTAGAAATGGAGATATTTGATGATGACATTTGGATGATAGATACTCAATTTAGCAGTTAATATTATACCACTATTAACATGATTTTTTCTGTGAAATAAGGTCATCGTTTATCCTTCCATATGTAAACAGTTTGCTTGGTACATTTCCTACATAGTGTCACATTCAGAGAAATATAGTATTCCCAAAGATAGATTGTAAATAATACCAGCTTTTATGACATTCTCTTGGAGAGTAACTCAATGGGTTGCTGATTTTACACAAGCAGCTCTCTTAGCACCCTCTTTCCCCATCGTGTTGGTTACCTCTCATCTCTCTCTTTCTCTCTTTGTAAGTTTGGACTTTGTCCCTTTCTCATCTCTATCTCTATCGTGAGACACTGTTCGCATTTTCAAGAAAGGATCAAAGCCTGCTCTGTGTATTTTTCTCTCCCTTTTGCCCACCACTGCATGACACAGCAGTTGCTGCAACAACAAAGCCTCTACAGTTTTAAAGGCCAAGGTTGGGAACTGAGGGGGAACGTTTTGAGACTCATGCAATAATTAATACCTGTTGCCCATCTTACCTTATTAGCCAAGAACCCAAAATCAGAGATCCAGAAGATCTAGAAATCAATTTTACTTAAATAACTAGAAATATTTATGGGGCATTTTTGGGACAGTATCTAAAAGATATCATTTTGCTCAAAATGCTTACTTGTAATCATAAATATCTGTCTTAAAAATAAAGGATTAGGGGTTGGCAATGTGTTAAGCCACAGCTTGACATTCTGCTTTTCCATTTTGAAGTGCTAGCTCAAGTCCCAGCTACTCCACTTTGGATCCAGCTTCCTAACATGCGTGGAAAGGCAGTGGAAAATGTCTCAAGCGTTTGGGCTACTACCACCCATGTGGGAGATTTGGATGGAGTTCCCAGTTCCTGGTTTTGAACTAGCCATGTCATGCCTGTTTTGGCCATTTGTGGAATGAACCAGAAGGTGGGTGAACTCTCTGTCTCTCCCTCTGTGTCACTCTAGCTTTCAAATAAATAAATACTTTTTTTAAAAAAAAAAATGAACACCCTTATGCTATAAAAATATAGCAAGTATTATTTGGCATGAAAATGTTTTAAATTTTCAACTGATTCAGGAAATCACTGAGGATCTTAACTGTTCCTTACCTTGCTAATCCTATTTATAGATTGTTATTGTCATTTTAAGTTGTGTAATTTTCTGTTAATTATTCTAATTTTTTTCATTCACTATACTATTGTAAAATAATCCACCGCTCCATCATGCCAGTCAGTCCCATTTCCTCTTTTCTTAATTGGATGTTATGTCTGTTACACCATGAACTAGCACATAGGGCTATTTTTCCTCTGTCTCTAAATAAATAAATAAAATAATTATTTAGGGTAGATACAATCCTCCAGGTATTATGAAAGGAGTATAAAATGAGAATCAATGCAGGAATATTTTTAAATTTCATAGCATGAGCAGATATATTTTGTTAAATTATCCATTCCACTTTTGTAGGAAAAGTGTGTAGCAACACAAGACTGTGGCAAATTCCTAATTCATGCAAGAGGATATCAGATATTCATGTAGCATCCTTTCCATGTCATATTTTGCCATGTAATTTTGTTACATTACTATAGCTTTTAACTACAGTTCTCTTCACTTGGAATTTGGCATTTAATCCATACATAGCAGGTTTAGTTTAATAATTAAATAAGCAAATATATGCAAAACCCCAAAATCATAGTCTTAATTAATACAGCATGTTCATTAGTAATTCAAAGAGAAATTGTAATTCTTAGAAAACTATGAACAGCTGTACAATAGCAGTATATGTCTAATACTAAAGAGAATGAAAAAATTGATAGATCATATATATTTTATGAATGGTTTAATGGCTCATATAATTACAATTTTTATTCCCTATAATATACTCAAAATTACAAATAGAACAATAGTTATGGTACTGTAATCATGCTTTAAAACAAATTCTTTTGAGAAAAAAGAACTTATCTGATTCAGGTCTTTGTTTCCTCTAATTTCCTTTTTTTTTTTTTTTCCAGTGATGTAACCTCTTATTATGAGCTTGCTAAAATCTCCTCTGTATAAATACATATATGACAAAGGTCAATTTAGAGACACCAATGAAATAAGTCAAACATCTTTTAAAAAAGATATTTTTGTTAATAATAGCTTCTTATAATCTAAATAGAAGAATACAAAAATGTATATAAAAAGAAAAAAATACCCAAAACACCACCATAAAGCTAGACATTCATTTTAATATATTTCCTTTCAGTTTTTCTGTTTTTGTAGGTGCATAAATTTGTTATCACTAATTGGAAAAATATTTATGTATGTACTATTTTGTATCTTGTCTTTCAGAGTTAGTGTCACATCATTAACATTTTCAAACATTAATAAGATTTATTTTTAAAACAGAAGAACTTAGGATAGTGCTAAGAGTTATGGAGAATATAAAATAGAATAATAAGGCTCACGCTACTCCGAACATGTCAGCAACCAAGTCAGACAGCATATGATCAAGCCCTTGCCTAGGTTTCCAGGTGTAGGTGTGTTAGCTGAAAATAAACAGAATCTTTTGAGAGTGATATATGGAAGACAGCACATGCTGGGTTGATGTGGTTTCATAAAAAAGAGACAAAATCTTGATTTCAAAGATGGGACATGGAAGATGTAATATATACTGTACTCAAAAATAAGTGCAAGGAGATATCAAGCAGTAGGAATTCCTTCAGGATTATGGAGTTTTATTCCATGAAAAATTGGCTCATAAGATTACAGAAGCTAAAAAGTGCTGTGGTCTGCTTTTTGCAAGTTGAAGACCCAGGGACCCAGGAAAGCTGTGTTCTGGGCCTAAGGACCAGGTAAACTGGTAGTGTCAATCCCAGTGTGAGGGTAGGAGGTCGACCAATGGACCAGCATACCAGGCTGGCAATGTTCCCTTTCACTAAGTCTTTCTGTTCTATTTAGGCCTCCAGTTGATTGAATAATGGGGGAGAGCAATCAGCTTTACTTAATCTGTGAATTCAAATATTGATGTTTAGCCAATATTGTAAAACTTAACTATCAAAACATTTAAATTAAAATCAATCTGATATTAAGAAGATCTCTATAAAATTTTTGAATTGTATCAAATTGAAATGTCTTAATCATTTGGAGTATGCCAGGAGAACAAACTTGAAATTAAGAAATTTCTCTTGATATATCATACTCTCTACCTGACTGATTAAATGCTTATCAGTATCTGTTAGGTTCTAACTTCAGAGTGAGAGTCCCTTTGGATGTGAGTAAGTAGGCTAACATGTCAGAGTAAAGTATCATCAAGAACTTCATATAGATTAGTAAGATTTAGAGTCTGTGCATGGAACAGCAAGAAATAGCTAAATGAGGAATAGCAAATAGCAACACAAAAGAACCTTACAAGGAATGAGGCAACTTGACAGTCATGTAGTTATTAAGGCACTTGTATTCAATGGCTTGTGTCTCGTCTTGCATACAAGTTTTGTCTACCCAGGGCATCTCAGCTTTAATGTCCATAAAGGGAGTAATTTCTGAATGTTCAAGGTCTGGACCCATTAGTGGATGACAAACATATTTAAAGTTCCTAAAAAATTTTAGCCTATGGTTATTCAGAATTGTATGTGTTTTAAAAACACAGTTATATAGTTCACTTAATTTAATTTTTGACATAAATTTTCATAGGCGCTATAAACTTTAACCAAGAACACAGAGATAATAAATGATCGAGGAAGAAACTATAAACTTAGATTGTACTTATTAAATTCTAAATTAATTTGCCACATGATCTGTCTAACGATGTAAAGGATACTTAGCTTCAGAGTTTCTTTGACATCATCTCTCTGTATTCATTGCTGATTATGAAAGGTGAAAACTAAAGAAACCAAAAAATGGTAACTTTTCCCAAATTGAAGATCAGGAAAGCAAAACAGGTAGGATAATGCAGATCCATTGAACTCCAGAGAGACTCTATAATGGATTTAAGTCCCCTTATACTTTTTTTTTTTTTAATTTGGCAGGTAGAGTTATAGATAGTGAGAAAAAGAGACAGAGAGAAAGGTCTTCCTTCTGTTGGTTAACCCCCAAAATGGCCACCATGGCCAGCGCTGAGCTGATCCGAAGCCAGGAGCCAGATGCTTCCTCCTGGTCTCCCATGCGGGTGCAGGGCCCAAGCACTTGAGCCATCCTCCACTGCCCTCCTGGGCCACAGCAGAGAGCTGCACTGGAAGAGGAGCAACTGGGACTAGAACCTGGTGCCCATATGGGATGTTGGCGCTGCAGGCAGAGGATTAACCAAGTGAGCCATGGCCCTGGCCCCATCCCCTTATACTTTTCTGTAATTAATATTTATTGGTGAATGATAGTCTCTTTTTAAACATTTTTAAGTTTAAATAAATCAGTGAAAACCTTTCTACAAAACAAGACTCAAGTTTTGTAGGCATTTCTGAAATTATTCTGAGTTCAATCAAGAGGATTCTTAAAGAAATGTATGTAATTTTAGGCATAAATTGTATAATTATTTCATTAAATTCCAAGAATATTTATTGAGGGGCCGGTGCCATGGCTCACTTGGTTATTCCTTCACCTGTGGCGCCAGCATCCCATATGGGCGCCAGGTTCTAGTCCCGGTTGTTCCTCTTCCAGCTCTCTGCTGTGGCCCGGGAGGGCAGTGGAGGATGGCCCAAGTGTCTGGGCCCCTGCACCCATATGGGAGACCAGGAAGAAGCACCTGGCTCCTGGCTTCAGATTGGCACAGTGCTGGCCATGGTGACAATTAGGGGAGTGAACCAATGGAAGGAAGACCTTTCTCTCTGTCTCTCTTTCTCACTGACTATGACTCTACCTGTCAAATAAATTTAAAAAAATGTATTTATATCATAATACATATCAGTTACCAAATAAGACACAGAATTTGAGCCTCTTGTGATCCCCAGGTCATTTCTGGGTCTTTTTAGAGAATCCTTTCTGATGTGTGAAATGGCAATAAACATAAAGCTTGCAGAGATTCCTGCAAAAGGACATAGAATAATAATAATGTCCACTTTAAAGGCTAATAGAAGAGTTTAAAACTTAAAGAAATGTTGGGGAAGGCATTGTGGTGCAATGAGTTAAGCTGTCACCTGTAGTGCCTCCAATTCTGTTCCAGCTCCCTGCTAATGGCCTGGGAAAGTAGCAGAAGATGGCCCAAATCCTTGGGCCCCTGCACCCACGTGGGAGACCTGGATAAGCTCCTGGCTCCTGGCTTCAGCCTGGCCAAGACCCAGTTGTTGCAGCAACTTATTCACATAAAGAAGGTCAGGAGTATCCATGGTCTTGTTTTATCTGAACACCTAAAGTTCCAATGCCACCAAAGCTTACTCATTAGCATTTTCAAGTAGACCCTTCTATGTCTTCCAATTGTATATAATATATCCAATGTATATATTACCTATGAGAAGTAGTGGGTGAAAGTGTTAACTAATTCCTCATTTGTACAGGCCACACTGGATCAAATCTTGTGCTTCAAGTTGATGTCCAGTGAAAACAATAATTTAGTGATAAACAAAAAAATCTGTCTTAGTTCTTCACTCATGTAAATTTAAAATATCATCAATACAATAGTAGCACACAATTCTTAACAAAATTTTGACAAAGATTTTAAACATTATTTGCAGCAGAAGTGATATACAAAGGTATTTCTTGTTTTTGCTGTTTGATTTTTTTCTGATAAATTTTAGTTCCTACATGTAAGGGAGAACATGAATTCTTTTTGTTTGTTTGATTTTTGTTTATTAGCTTTGCCTATTTTCCTGCTGGACTATTGCATTTTTACTTTTTATTTGTTGAATTTTTTACTTAGAGGAACACTATGACTTTCATTATCTGGTAAATTAAAAATATGTTTTCCAAAAAATATATAAGTATGTTTTTTAAATAAAAATTCTGGGGTCTGTGGTGTTACATATAGGTTAAGCCACCACCTGCAGTGCCAACATCCTATTTGGGCACCAGTTCAATCTCAGCTGTTCTACTTCTGGTCCAGCTCCCTGCTAATGCACCTGGGAGGGCAGAAGAGAATGGCCCAATTTGTTGTACCCTTGCACCCACATGGGAGACCCAGATGATACTCCTGACTCCAGTTTGGCCCAGCCCTGGCCATTGCAGCCATTTAGGAAGTGAACAAGTGGATGTAAGATCTCTCTCTCTCTCTCTCTCTCTCTCTCTCTCTCTATTGCAGCCATTTGGGAAGTGAACAAGTGGATATAAGATCTCTCTCTCTCTCTTTTTCTCTCTCTCTGTCTCTCCTCAATGTAACTCTTTCAAATAAATAAATAAATCATTGTTAAAATAAAACATCTGCCTTAGAAATCAAAAGTGAGCAAGAGTGGCGAAATTACAATATAGATAAAATAGACATCAAGACAAAAATTGTTATAAGAGAAAAGAGTTCATTTTATAATGATAAAAGAATTCAGCAAAGTTGCAGCGTGCAAAATCAACAAAAATAAGTAGCATTTTTATATAATGACGTTGCTATGATCTCAATAAAAAGTTACAAAAACACTATGTGCCTTGGATTAACTTTAACCATGGATACAATAAACCTCTACAATCAAAATTAAAGACACTAATAAAAGGAATCAAAGAAAATTTTAAACAATAGAAAGACCTCCCATGTTCATAAGCTGGTAGAACTAATATTATCAAAATATCCATATCATCCCAAGCAATAGATAGATTTAATTCAATCTCCCTCAGAATAACAATGACATTCTTCACAGAATTGGAAAAAAATCCTAAAATTCAAATGGAAAAACAAAAAGATTCTCAACAGCCAAAGCAATCTTGAACAATAAAAACAAAGCCAAGGCCAATACTGGATTTTAAGAACTACTACAGTTCTATTTTAACAAAAGAGCATGATACTGACATAAAAATAGACACAAATTGGAATAGAAACAAATAAAATTCCAGAAATAAACCCATGCATTTACAACCGACTTAACTTAGTTGACAAAAGTGCTAAAAGCAGTCCCTTGAGAAAGGATAGTCTCTTCACAAATTGGTGCTGGGAAAACTGGATTTCCACATGCGAAAGTTTGAAACAAGGCTCTTACTGTACATTCTGTAAGAAAGTAAACTCAAAATGGATCAAAGATCTAAATTTAAGACCTGAAATTATAAAATGACTAGAGTAAAGCATAGAGAAAACATGCCAAGACATTGGCATAGCCAACAATTTTTTGGATAAGGCTCTGAAAGCACAAACGATGAAGGTAAAAATAGACAAATGGGGTGATGTCAAAGTAAGAAGCTTCTGCATAGCCAGGAAACAATCACTGGAGTGAAGAGACAATTGACAGAATGGAAGTAAATATTTGCTAACTATGCACGTGACAAGAGATTAATATCCAGGGGCTCAAGAAATTCAATAACAACAAAACAATTGATCCAGTTAAGAAATGAACAAAGGATCTCAGTAGATATTTCCCAAAGCAAGAACTAAAAATGGCCAACAAAGGCATGAAAATGTGAGCATTATCACTAGCTCTCAGGAAAATGCAAATTAAAACCAAAATGATGTTATCATCTCACTCTAGTTAAAATGGAAATTATCGAGAAGTCGAGAAATAACAAACGTTGACAAGGTTATAGAGAAAAGTGAAACATGATGATTGGTGAGAATTCAAGTCAGTACAACCATTATGGAAAAGGTTATAAATTTACCTTATGACCCAGTTATCTTACTTCTGGGACTATATCCAAAAGAAACAAAGTCAGCCTGTGAAAGAGATATCTGCTCTCCCATGTTTACTGTAGCACTATTAAGAATGGTCAATATCTGAAATCAACACATAAGCCCATCACAGGAGGAATGGATGAAGAAAAATGGTATATATACACAAAGGTATATAACTCAGTCATAACAAAGAATAAAATCCTAACATTTGCAACCAAGTAGATGGAACTGGTGATTATTATGAAAAGTGAAATAAATAAACCATACACAAAAAAGCCAATACCACTTGTTTACTCTCATGTTCAAGTTAATATATAAAATTAGAAAATGAGTTTGTGCCATATTATTTGGAATATAATTACAAGTGGTGCTTTACTGACTTATGCCTTAAAAATAATATATTCTTTCATTATAAAATCTCATCACAAATACTATGTTATTGTAATATTAATATATCTGCCATTTAAAAAAAACTAGTATATATATATAATGTATATTAAGTGAATATGGCAAAATTTTAAATATATCTGTGGGGAGCAACATGGACTGGACTGAGTTACTGGAATTAAGACTTATTCTATGCATCTGCTCTCCCACAATATGGCGCTGGGAGAGGAGAGCTTCTACGCAGCTGCCTCTTGCCAACTTGAGTGATGACCTCCAGGAGCTGATCCTGCTCCTGATTGGAGGAGAGCAGCGTACTCGGCGTGTGGGCAGCCGAGTTGGGATTGGCGGAGGAGGACTATAAAGGAGGAGAGAGACAACATGCACCAGGAACATCTAAGGGGAACATCTATCTGAAGGAACACCTGTGCAGCCCCCGAGAGAGCCGGCCGGTGGTGTGCTGCTCCCCTGCGGAAGTGGGGAAAGTGGCCAGGGGGAACCGCCCTTCCACAGAGGTGGAAGGGTCAGTAGCCAACCCGGGAAGAACCAGCAGCAAACCCGGGGAGGGCCGAGCAGACAAAAGAACAGCGCAGGGTCCTGTGTCGTTCCTCCACGAAGACGGGGAGCGACATAATGGTGCCGTGACTCGGATGTGAAGCCTAGGCAGGGTTTAGTGTCGTTCCTCCACGAAGAGGGGGAGCGACAATATCAAACCTGAAAAATTTTTTGGAATGAAATTTTATAGTTCCAGCTAATATTGATTCCTTCTACTCCTTCCTACCTGAGCAAGAACACAATCACGAAACTGTTATGTATTCCCAGGTATGGCTATGCACTTTTCCCACATATGCTTTAGAGTCCTAAAAACACATTTTGGGATTTGCAACATTTCTCACATAGTACATAATGCTTTCTGCCTGCCTACTCCGATTATTTTTATATTTATAATGCCATAGTTGAATGTATTTCATTCAACTGAAATGCTACAGAGTAATTATTAATGCATTCTTATGGTTAAAGAAAAGGTTTTCTTTAAAGATCACATGGATTTTTTCAACCCTAAGGCATATCTTTTTACTTTCTTTACAGTGTCTTTCATTGAACAGAAGTTGTAAGTTATCACAAATGTCATACCAGTTTTGTTGTTGTTGTGGATCATACTTGTATCATTTAAAAAATACTCTGCAGAGTAGTGGAGAAAAATGAGGAGGCTAGACCAGCACAAAATGGCATGATGAGAGTGAGCTAGCAGATGGTTTTGCAAGAAAAGGGATCTCAAGCAGGTTTTTCAGTATTTCAAAGTATCAAACCTATAAGGTAGTATGGTTTATGGAAATTGAAATACATGTCAAGATCCGCTCAAGAAGGAAGATGTTGTCTTCTGTTATGGTTTGGATATAGTTCAATTGTCTGCCAAGACTTCAAGTGTTGTAATTTAATATCAACTGTGGGGTAACAACAGAGTGGAAACTTAATCCAACAAGGTGTTTGGGGGTGGAAACTTGGGTAAGGGATGAGGATTAGATAAGGTCATTAGGGTGATCACTTCGTGACTGAACCCATGTCATTTTATCATCAGAGTGACAGAGACACACAGATATACATGTTTCCTGTCTGTCTAGGTGATGTCATGTGTCACCTAAGGATTCTGCCAGCAAGAAGGTCATCTATATGGAGTAGCCTGCCTCTGATATTTGATTACAATGAATAATGGACTAATGAAGTTCCTGAGTTCAAGTATCTCAAGCCCATGCAACCCTTCCTTGGCTGAGGTGGTCAATGTCTCGGCATATCTACCACCACTGGGGGCAACGGTTTAAGCCAAGATGTGCAAGCTGGGAAGTGCTCACTTTTTTGTGACTGGGGAGAGTAAGTATTAAACTATCTTTCACAGACTTCTGCTGCATTTAGATAATCTCAGTGGTACATTTTTCATAGCTCCATCATTTAAAAGTGGAATAAAACTCCTTCCAAGAAATGTTTCCCTTTATTTAACTATATTTTGTATATCTATGCCTATTCTTTCTCCAAGGCCATCTGTCTATCCAATATAAGGCAGGCATGATTTTTCTATGTAGAGCATTTCTCTCAATCTAAAGTATCTGTTAATTGAGAGTTTTTCAATTGATTCTTCCAGAAATATTTCTAATCATTTAGAAGTATTTAAATTTAAGCTGATATATAAAAAGAATATGGCTTAAATTTACATATCAATGTAATAATTATTTATTGGGCTATTTTATTATTTTGCAATGCTTTCTTCTCATTATTCTGTTTCAGGTTTTTTTTTTTTTCTCATAATGTTGTATCAAATTGGAACAATCAAAAGAGAATGTTTTTGTAAAACAAGCTATAAAAATTGTCTCAGTAAATATTTTGGCAACTTAACCAATATGTTTCCTGTCACACTCTAACCTCAGAAAAATGAGAGGGAAAAAAGAACATCATTAGATTACTTTAATACTCATCCAAAAGATATCTCATATCTACAGACAAGCATACAGGAAAGAATTTGAGAGAATGAGGCAAATTAGAAAGTGGATCAATGACATAGCAATTGAAGTTTATCAATTCAAAATCAGCATCTATCATTCCCGTATGTTCTTATAGGTACTGAAGCAATAAAAAGAGAATGCAAGGAAAACATTTCTGAGGAATCCTCATAGTTTAGCAACAATGGCAGGTGTAGGTTTCTCAAATAAAAACACACATTCCAATAGGAAAATAAACCAGCTACTATTTATGTAAACCATGACTGTATCTGAGAAATACAGACTCCTTTCAATAGTTAATTTTAGAGTTTAATTAGCATCTAATTTTCATAAGATATGTACATAATTCTAATATTTTACAGTTATATTTGTCAGTTAATGCCATCTCTTCCATGTATGTAAAAATTAGACAAAAAATAATGTTCTAAAGGGGATCTATATAAGTCCTCCAGATAATCCAGATAATTTTCATGCAAGTTAAATTAGGAAACCATTACTTTTTTCTGGACTAAATCTCTGAGAAATTTAATACCTTAAATATTTACATATATTTTGAATGTATTTGAAGAACCTGACTATATTCTCTGGTATTAAAACATTATTACACAAGCAAAGAAATTTGAGATGCAGTAGCATCTTTTTAATGCTTGTGAGTCACTAATCCTTTGAAGTGATAACTCACGATGATAAAGTAAGAATATGTTAACCATAGTATAAATAAAAGAGAAACTTTGGGACAAGCATAGTAAGTTAAGCCTCCACTTGTGATGCTGCAATCCTAAATCAGAGCATCTGTTCCAGTCCTGGCTGTTCCACTTCTGATCCAGCTTCCTGCCAATGCGCCAGTGAAGACAACAGAAAATGGTTCCACTGCTTTGGCCTCTGCCATCAATGTGGAAGCTCAGGATGGAGTCCCTGTCCTGGCTTCAACCTGGCACAGGCTGGCTTTTGCAGCCATTCGGGGAATGAATCTGTGTATTGAAGATCGATCTCTCTTTCTCTCTCTCTCCCTCTCTCCCTCTCGCCTTGTCTGACATTCTGCCTTTTAAAACAACCAATAAATCATTTCAAATAATGATATGACGTTTTTGCATTGGTTTGAAAGGAGACAGGAAACCTTTTCCATACCAAATTTTAGAGAATTAATATTCATCAAGTAATAATCCCAGGTTTCATAAAGTTCATTCTGATGTCATTAAAAATACAAGAACATGTAGACTGGAGAAACTGCGGTTTCAATATTATTGCATATATTTGCTTCATTAGAGATCTGCTGAGCCTAAGCTAAAATTTAATTTAAAACATACAATTATAAAATTATCAATATTTACCAATTTAAAGAATAATATGTTTCAGAAATAACAACTGAGAAAGCAGGCATGTCTTGTGCTAAAATCCACTATGAACTCATTTATGAAGACATAAATCAGACCAAAAAAATAAGACATAGACCTCATCTGCAATTAAAACTAATGAACTATTTTTATCTTACTAACAATCACCAAATGTTTCAGAAACAAAAACAAAACCATTATATTTCAAATTCACAAGATAAAGAGGAAAACAAATATGTTTTAGCAGCTACATTTTTAAAAGTTTAACTGTATGTTGTTCTCTAAGAAGAAATGAACAAAAAAGGTCTTGAGCACATTAGATTATTGTAAGTACTTATTTCATGAATATGTAAAAGAAAAATGTAAAAAAATAAAATTATCTTTAAAGCTTTTCCAATATGAAATGTATTGCCTTTTTTTTTTAGTAGGTAGATCACCTAGATTTTATCTAGACTGGAATACCTTAAATTTGGAGTATTTTTGCAACTTTATTGTGATTATCATGAATATAGGTTAGGAAAGAAATGCTACTTTGTCTTAATGTAATAAAATTATATTTTGCTGTTTATTTTATTTAGAGTACGCATTCTGTTTTTATTCACTGGGTTGAAGCATCATTGTCTTGGTCATTAATCACTGAATATTCCAGTGATTTTTGTTTAAGTCTACACATTTGAGTTCAGTTTCTATCGAGTTTGCATTTATTACATTGTTATCCATAGAGATAAAAACACATAAAATGATGCCACAAAAAAGTAAATCTAATATAAAAACCTGGCTTTATCAATTCAAATACTTATGCAGTTCATTTTTTCTTACCTTTGAATATTTAAAACCAATTGGCTCATATGGAAATTTGTTTGCATTTTTCAAGGTTCTGTTTGCTACCTAAAATTCTGATAGATTTTGGCAGAAAACAGTGTAAGTGGTAACAGAGTTGGGAGAGAACAGACTTCTACTTCCTGTTCTACTTACAACTTCTAACTTCCACCACTCTCCTCATAGCAGTACCTTCATAAACAAAAGAGGAGGCTGATAGAATGTCATGCTGTGGAGTAGTTGGGATGAGGGAGATGAATTCAGAAATACCAAACTAATTATGGCTGAGATCCAAGGCAATATACACATACCTACTCAGAAATAACCAACTGTAGCAGGTAGGGACATAAGCAGTAACATGGAATTGAGGCCGCTACCCCACCTGACTCCGGGCTGCCAAGGCACGTATGAGAAAAGTATGAGATCTCCCTGTTGGAAGCAATTCATAGTCCATATTTGTGTATAGTCAGGACTTTCTGAGCAAACATTACTGGCAACCTGGGTTAAAGGTTTGCATGATAGAGATCGTGAAATACTCAGGGCGTGGAACCTGCTGTTTACTTGGCAAAGTGTTGTACCAACTTAGGGAGCTTCTTCTGGCCTCCTCAGAGGGGATTTATTTACATCACAGAGCAAAAGATTTCTCTTCCGCTTGGAGGATGAGGTGGAGGGTGAACCATCTCTGAAGTTCCAAGATTCATAATTTTGGCCCTCCCCTAAAAAGTTCTCCCTTTTTGGGGCTCATATTGGCCCAAAAGGGAAGAGGAGCAAAGGGAACCAGCACTAAGATTTCTCATGAGAACTGCAGAGCTCATGGCACAGAGGATTCAGTCCCAAGCTCTCTATTAACAGTCTCCAGCATAGCTTCCCTCAGCACAGGGCTGTGTCCATAGGATGACCACAGCCCTCAAATCTCTCAAAATTCCTTCATGAGCAACTCACACTACCAGGAGAATTCAGTGTTTGTGTAGTTCAAGGATGACAGCCCCCTGATTTTCCTTTCTTAAAAAAGGGCTTGCAATTGTGAATGCATGTACCATACAACTCTTTCTCAGGAACCCGAAGGAAGGGCCTCTGTCTCCCAATCTCTATGGGAAAATAGAATCCCAACTTAGATAACTGCCAGTCAGTGGCCCCCGCTGGCCTCTGGTACCTACCCTGTTTACTTCTGTGACTTAACTGAACACCCCCTCAGCATTTTCCCTAATTCTCTCTTAAAACTTCCCAGTCACTTCCAGTTAGAAATGGAGCTCTCTGTTCTTTTTCTGTTGGCAGTAGTCACTGAATAAAGTATCTTTTTACTGCTTTAACTAGTATCTGGTTGTATTTATTTTTGGCATTATTTAGTGAATAATAAGTCTGTGTCTTTTTTTTTTTTGACAGGCAGAGTTAGTGAGAGAGAGACAGAAGTCTTCCTTCCATTGGTTCACCCCCAAATGGCTGCATCAATCCGAAGCCAGGAGCCAAGTGCTTCTCCTGGTCTCCCATGCAGGTGCAGGGCCCAAGGACCTGGGTCATCCTCCACTGCACTCCTGGGCCACAGCAGAGAGCTGGACAGGAAGAAGAGCAACCGGGACAGAATCCAGCGCCCTGACGGGGACTAGAACCCAGGGTACCAGCGCCGCAGGTTGAGGATTAGCCTAGTGAGCCGCGGCGCAGGCCCATAAGTCTGTGTCTTGTCCAGATAGCTCAAGCTTACAGTCAGGATGAAATAAATAAATATGGACAAAAGTTATGAATTTTCCTCTGTCCAAAGGAGTGAGTTGTCTTCTTTTACAGCTCCATTCTATGGACACACAGAGAATTCTGTTCCTGATAATTGAAGAAGAAACACTACTTTCAATAGCTGTGGAAAGTAACCGTGTACTCAGTTATAAAATCATTGTGAATGTATCATAAATAATTGCAGATTATAGACTACATTCTGCAACCACAATGGATTCAGTTAGAACCTGCAACAAAATGAAAACAAATACAGACATTTGGATATTTAAAAAGAAGAACTTTCAAATAAAACATACATTAAAGAAGAAACCATAATGTCATTTTAAACTGTAGATTAATATGAATAATATCAAAATGTGTGCTATATGCTTAAATAGATAGTTAGACAGAAATTTATAACCTTAAGTATTTATGTTACCAAAGAGAAATGGTAAAATTTAATGAGTTGAGATTCCAACTTTCAAAGTTGAGGAAAAGAACAAAACAATACAAAAGTAAATATAAAAGAAAGAAACATCAGAATAGAAGTCATTAAAAGAGAAAACCAAAATAAAAAAGAGACTGAAAGGTGGCAAATTGAAAAGAAAACAATTGATACTTCTTATCACCTGGAAATGCTGATTAAGGAGGAGGGGGGATGCAGTTGTCTCTATGAAATTAAAAAGACAGAAGGTACTTATAGACAGATGGAGCAGGCCCAAACTGAGTGCTTTTTATGAATGTCAATGAATCCCTAAGTCATTCATCAGTCATTTAAAATCTTCAAAAAAAATCTGGTCTAGAATAGTTTTACAGGAGACTTCCACAAAATATTTAGGAAAAAGACACTAAGCCGGCATTGTGTTGCAGTATGTTCAGCCACTGTCTGAAAATATGCTGGCATCTCATTTAGATGTTGGTTCCTGTTCCCACTATTCCACTTTGATCCAGCTTCCAGCTGATGTGCCTGGGAAAGCAGCAGAGGATGGTCCAAATCTTTGGGCCCCTGCACCCAGGTGTGAGACCTGGATGGGGTTCCACACTCCTGACTTCAGCCTGGCCTAGGCCCAGCCATTGCAGCCATTTTGTGAGTGAAACAGCAGAAGGAAGATCTCTTTTTCCCTGTCTCTCCCTTTCTCTGTAACTCTGCCTTTCGAATAAATAAATTTTAAAAAGATAATACTTGGACCAGCACTGTGGCATAGTGGGTAAAGCTGCCACTTGCAGTGCTGGCATCCCAATTGGGCACTGGTTCAAGTCCCGCCTGTACCACTTCCGATCCAGCTCCCTGCTATGGCCAAGGAAAGCAATAAAGGATGACCCAAGTCCTTGGGCCCCTGCACCCATATGGGAGTCCTGGAAGAAGCTCCAAGCTCCTTTTTTTTTTTTTTTTTTTTTTTTTCTGACAGGCAGGGTTAGATAGTGAGAGAGAGAGAGACAGAGAGAAAGGCCTTCCTTCCACTGGTTCACTCCCCAGATGGCTGCCACGGCTGGTGCCCTGTGCCGATCCGAAGCCAGGAGCCAGGTGCTTCCTCCTGGTCTCCCATGAGGGTGCAGGGCCCAAGCACTTGGGCCATCCTCCACTGCCTTTCCAGGCCACAGCAGAGAGCTGGCCTGGAAGAAGGGCAACCGGGACAGAATCCGGCACCCCAACCAGGACTGGAACCCAGGGTACCGGAACCACAGGCGGAGGATTAGCCTAGTGAGCTGTGGCGCCGGCCCCAGGCTCCTAGTTTCTGATAGCGCCTAGCTCTAGCTGTTGCAGTCATTTGGAGAGTGAACCAGCTGACGGAAGCTCGCTCTCTCTCTCTCTCTCTCTGCCTCTGTAACTTTCTGCCTTTCAATTAAATAAATAAATATTTTTAAAAAGATAATAGTAATATTAAATATAAAAGCTTTCAAGGAATAGACAGAGATTAACCATCTACCTCCTTTTACAATGCAAGTATCTTGATACTATATGGAAAATGACACAGAGTTAAATGTATCACGATGCATGGATTTCACAGATATATTAAGTAATAAAAATAAATAGTAGAATACACAGAGCACTATTCCATTCATATAAAATAAAAATATCTAAAGTAACATAGGGTGTGGGGGTTCATATATGTATGCGGTTAAAAATAATAAAATATTAAATTCAAAATACAGAATAATGGTTAATTCCAGGGGAGAAAGAGGGAGATACATTCAATGTAGGAGATACATTCAAAAGAGGATGCAAGGGAAATATGATATTTGCATGGCTGCTCTGCTTCTGATCCAGTTTACTGCTAATATATGGGAGAAGGCAGTGTGGATGGTGGCCCACCTGGCTCCTGGCTTCAGCCTGGCCCAGTTCTGGCTGTTGCAGCCATGTGGGGAGAGAACCAGTGATGTAAGATTCTCTCCCAACCCTGCTCTGTCTTTCATACAGATAGATAACTCTTTAAACAATAAATAAAAGATTAATTTTTCATGGTCCTCAGTCTTCAACTAAGTAGTCTCAGTCTTACCGAAATGGTAAATCTCCACTCCCAATTTACTACATTTTAAGTTTTTTCAAAAAAGCTTTATTTGAGAATCAGAGAAACAGAGGGAGAAATATACATAGCTCAAGAAACATAGCAATGCATCCACTGGTTCACTCTCCAAATGCTTGTAATGGCTGGGTCAGGATCCTGGTCCAGGACCCAGGAACTCAATCCAGGTCTCCCAGTCAGGTGGTAAGGGGCCCAGCAATTTGAGCCATCACACCTGCCTTCCAGGCTCTGCATTCACAGGGAGCTGAGTTCAGAGCAAAGCTGGGTATCAAACCTAGTCTTTCTGATACTGAATGTGTGAGTCTTAACAGCTAGGCCAACCCCCCTGCCTGAAAGCTACTTTTAAGAGCTTGCTACCTCCATACATAATATTGATGTTTTCAGAGTATGAAAATAAATAATGATGAAAACATGAGTAAAAATAGAAAGAATGGTCAGGACAGTCAATTACATGTAGTAATAATTTGAAGTCTTCATGTAGCCTTAAGAATGCATTGTCTTCTAAACATGTGAGATACAGTCAAGGGAATATCATTTACCAAAAAGTTTGCTTTATTAGGTTCATAAGGGTTGCTTCCATGAATAGGGAAAAAGGTATAGACTAACAAACCTGTCCTGTTATTTGTTTAAAAGGGTTTTTTTTTTTTCTTTAAAAAAGGAATCCTCTCATATGATGGCAAGTGTCCTCATATTGTAGTGACAAAATAAAACTTTTTAAATAACAAAGCCAGTTGATCATTGAAAATTAAAATTCCATTTACGAGCATGACTGTGAGGCTGTCCACTCAAAATGACTTTTTTGGAGGAATACTCCTGAATTTTAGAATGTGCAATATTTGTTTATATAACATTCATGTCTATAATAGTGTCTATAATAGTTTTATATGAAATTTTAAAAATTAGCAAAGCCAATAGAAAGCTTCTCTAATATGGTTTTGGATCATTAAGAAGAAAACTAGACCCAAGTTTCTCAAAATGTATTGTCTATAACCAACAGCAAAAACAACAGTTGGGGAATTTAGAAACACAGATTCTATTGGGGCTGACGCTGTGGCATTTGTGGGTAAGGCTGCCACCTGTGGTGTTGGCATCCCACCTGGGCGCTGGTTCGAGTCCCAGCAGCTCCACTTCCGATTCAGCTCTCTACCTTGGCCTGGGAAAGCAGTAGAAGATGGCCCAAGTGCTTGGGCCCCTGCACCCACGTGGGAGACCTGGAGGAAGCTCCTGGCTCCTGGCTTTGGATAGGCACAGCTCTGGCCACTGCGGTCATCTAAGTAGTGAAGCAGTAGATGGAAGACATCTCTCTCTCTCTCTCTCTCTGCCTCTCTAAAACTCAGCCTTTCAAATAAATAAATCAATCTTTAAAAAAAAAAAAAAAAAGAAACACAGATTCTCCGGCCCCACCCCAGATTTATGAGTCAGATCCCAGCAGTCTCTGTGTTAAATGTTCTCCAGATAACACTGACACACACTAAAGCCCGAGAACCACTGATGGAGACCATTGCTCCAAGACATTTTTAATGAACTTCCTTTATTGTCATATGTAGTTAATAAAAGAAAAATCAATTTCCTGTTTTAAATATTTTTGCATTCATTCCAATCAGACTTTTATAATTCGTGGACATTTTGATTCTTGATACTTGTTGAACATGCCAAGGACCTTGCCCAGATGGTTGGTAACCTAAAAATGGTTACTAAGTATTTGCTTATCAGGCTGGTGCAAGGGGCTCAGACATAATAATAAACGTATGAATGATTCTCTGTTTCAAACATTAGCAGAGGGTATAGTACCATTCCTCCAGCAGATCCTATCCCATGGATCTACTGATTCTTTCCATCTTAGATTTGACAAGCATTTCAAAAAGCATAATATAAAAATGTAAATACTATAGAGTATAAAGCTTCCTTTTAAAAACTTTTTAAAATTTTATTTGAAATGCAGTTAGAGAGATGGGGAGGCTGGGATTGCAACAATGACCTGGAGCCTGGAACTCCATATGGGTCTCCCATTTCGGGGGCAGGGGCCCAAGCACTTGAGCCATTTTCCAGTGCTTTCCCAGGCATTTTAGCAGGGAACTGAGTTGGAAGTAGAGCAGCCATGACTAGAAGTGGTGCTCATATGGGAGGCAAGCATTGCAGCCAGTAGCTTAACAAGTTGTACCACAGAGCAGGCCTCTAAATTTTTGTTAATGAATCCAGCTATAACCATTTTATCAATACAACTATATCCATCTATTTGCATATTACTCTTCTAATCATACCTAATACAGATATGCCCATATATATATAGACACAAAACTTTGCTAAGTTGTTCCAACCTAGGACCATATATACTGGTGTCCTTGACTAGAGTTAGTACTTTTCCTATAGAAATAATTTTGTTCATTGTTCTATGGTGGTACCATGAAGTACTGTATTTCAGGAGTGACATGGGCTAATCAGGGTTTGCCAACTATCTTAGGAATCCCATAAACTAATACAACATCTTTTCTCAAGAGAAAAAAAGTCTAAAAAGCTAATCTTACAGGCAATAATTCCTTATTCAAGAACTCTTGTATTCTAATCCACATTTGTCAAGAGAAATGTAATTTGCACCATGAATATATTTTCAGTAGCTATATTAAAAACATAAGAAACTGATGAAATAAATATTATTATTTAATCTAATATATCTATAATAATACCATCAAAATGTAATCAATACAGATAGTATTAATAAGATAGTTTACTTTTTTTTTTAGTATTAAGTTTCTGATTACTTATGTGGAGCTTATACCTAAAACATCCCAGAATTCAGATTAGTACAGTAGTGTGGTTAGCAGCTATTATATTGGACATCACAGTTACAAGACAGTCTTATAATACATAAACAAACCTCTGTTATAAGAGGTTATGCTTTTCTTCCTTTTCCTATTCCATGCCAAGGTGTAAGAGCACTTCAGATTATATATTAATTTTTGTTTAAATTTGGGCTTTAAGCATTAAGTTTCTGAGAGAAGTAGTCTTTTTTCCAATAAGTCTTTCATCCTAAAATAGATTTTTTATGCATCTAAATTTGTTTTAGAATTATTCTCATTGTCTAAATGCCATTTTAATATTTTCATTGTTCCAGTACCATTTTAAGCAATATGATATTTATGTAAATATTTCTAGATTACACTAAAAAGATATGAAAATATTCTCTACTGAAACCATTAAAATTATAGTGGCTGCTTCTAGTTGGACTCATTTTGAAAAAGGGAAAATCAGGGACAGATGTTGTAGCACAGCTGCTTGGGATGCCTATGTCCAGTGCATCCCATACAAGGCTGACAGTTCGAGTCTTGCAAATTCTGCATTAGATCCAACTTTCTGCTAATGTGCCTGAGAGGCCAGTGGATGATGGTTCAAGTGCTTGGGCCCCTACCATCCATGTAGCAGACACACATGGAGTTTCTGGCTCATGGATTCCAATTGGCCCACCCCAGCTATTGCAGGCATTTGAGGTGTGAACCAGGGATGGAAGATCTTTCTGTTTTTTTGTCTGTCTCTCTGTTTGCCTTTCAAGCAGATGAAAATAAATATTAAGAAAAGAGAAAAGAGGCTGGAGCCTCTCTAAAAAAATAGGATAATCAAATGGAATTTTTCTGAGTTGTACTAAGAATGAGGGTTAAGCTTGTGATTGTTATATTAATTGAAGGTATGCCATTCTGAAAATTAAAAGAAAAGAAAGAAGTAGGGTGGGAGTGAAGGAAGGATGAGGGTAGGGTGGGAAGTACGATTATGCTCTTAAACTATATATACATATATATATATATGAAATACATGAGATTTGTTCCCTTTAAAGCATATATAGAGATATCCATATTATAAAAAGAATGAAGCTTAAGAAGCTAATGTCTGCAGCCAATAATATTTCAAATATATCTTGGCCATATTATTCTTTTGTCTTCCTAGTAAATTTTTGTAGATCTCTGATATAATGAATGTCTTTATCTCTAGCATGAAAAATACTTTTGAATCACAGCCATAAGCTTGAATTATATCTCCTTTTATTTTGGGTTTCTGCATACTGAGATTTTGGCACTTCCTCTGAACCTCCTCACCCTCTTCAGAACCAGAAAGTTCCTAGGAACCTTTCATAAATGTGGTATAGTGAGAGCAATGTTTATTCATGATTTTGCTGTGAAAGTTATTTTAATATTTTGTGGAGCAAAATATTTAAAAAACATATTTCTTCTTTTTAAAGTGACAATACATTTTGATTTTTGTAAGTCATATTTGAATTTCTAGCTGTCACATTTGCCAAGTGCTAAAAAGTTGCAATGAAAATTATTAAATAGATTTTACTCAATTGTTATTTAAATGCCCTAAAATCACAGACATGAGAGAGACCCAAAAAATAAACTCTTGTTCAATAAACCATCATTTTATTCCTTAACTATTTTTTAAAACGTTTCTGTATTTATTTCATGATGAGTCATTTTTCAGTCACAAATTTCCCCTCCACTACCCTGTAACATTTTTGAGAGAGAGCTATTTGGTTGGATAACAGTCTCCAAACTCATTAAAAATGAGTAACCATAGCAACCTCTATGTCACATCCCACTCACTTCTGCAAAAGAAATAATGACAAAATATGTTGAGTTAAAGCAAAAGAACAGAAGCTAACCCAGGCATGATATTCACTTGTTCCAAATTTTGTGCTAGGGTGTGAAGCCAGATGATCAACTCCATTTTCTCTTGAGCTCCTTGTCCCATTTGCTTTTCAATCAGGTTTGTTGTAGGTTTTATTTTTTCCCCTTTGTTTCCATATATTTTTAGCAATCTTCTAGACCATTTCAGGTTGTATAACTTGCTGAAACGCTGGTCGCTAAGCATCCACATTCTCTTGTTATTTTGGTCTTAGGCTAATGTATCTTTATTAGTCAACCCAAAATATCTATGTTTGCCTTTATCTTACAGAAGCAAAGAAACTTCTAATGTTTTGAATAGAGACAATTATAAAATTTAAGCCTCCAGACTAATTCCATTCCTCATCATTTCAAACAACAAAGGATCCAGACACTGTACGATTTTTCTGTCTTCTTCAAGATTAAATTGGTGTTTTTCCATCTTGTTTAATGACTTCGAATTTTAGTCTTGCCAAAGATCTTCTCAGTTTACTATAAGAAAAGATTGTTCTCATCAAACCCAAGCAAATATATAGTTTCCCCTGGCCCAAAGCTCTTTTTTATTATGAACACAAGGAAGAGTACTATATATGTCTATGTTTCCAGTGTGCCAATGCGTGCAGATTTCCTAACACTGGACAACCATTTCCTATGACAGTGTCAAGCACTTGGTGTATGGCCTTCCTGATAGAAATATCAGGACGATATTGTTTCCTCTGAGACAGGAAAGAGTAGTAACATCTATTATTTCCTCCACCCACACACTCGCATCATCTTCAGGCCACCAGTGTTCAAACCCACACTGACACAGAGAGGCATTTTTGCATCTTAGGTAAGTTTTTAATTTTAGATCAAACAACCACTAGTGAGGTTAGGTTGAGGATCTTCTAAAACATACAGGTTATCATGCTTTTTTTTACTGCTTGCTAAAGACTTTTATGCAGGGTACAGTTATCTAGGGCACCACTGTCCTACAGGCTAAGATCAGAGGCTCTCTGGAAAAACTTTTTCCCTTTTAATTCTGCTTTACCCTAGAGTGTGCTGCCCGCTTATACCTGATAGACTATCATTAGATAGTCATTCCATAGGTTAGGGCTTTTCATCTTCAGAAGTTCTCCATCAAAATGCAAATTACCCTCTGAGGGCGATGAGAAAGACATGCTAACAGCCTATTTATTAGTCAGAATCCGAGGGAAGCTGGAACTCTTGTTTAGGATTCCATTACCTTCTAAGAGTATTTTGATGCTGATTTGAAACTGCCTCTTCTGGCTTGGAGGCAAGCAAAGAATGACAGAGTGTTCTCTAGGGCCAGAGAAGAGAGGAAAGGAATAAGACCTGGAGCAAAACAGAGAGGCAGATCTAAAGGCTTGGTAATTGTGTTCTGAATCAAGTAGCATTAATGAGTCATCTGTCATTTGAAAATGCTCTTCTCATTCATGGTAGGAGAGAAGTGCAGCCTGGTGGAAAAATAGAGCACTTGCATTCAAAAGACATGAACTTAAGGTACTTGCCCTAAAGAACAGTGCATTTTTAATGTGAGTCTCAATTCTGGAGGTCTTAGTGGCAGTATCATATTCACCAACTATGTGACTTTCGGCAAAATTGTGTCTTAGTGTCCCCTTAACACAAGATAGAGATTACAGTCAGATACAGTCAGACCCATCTGATGGGGGAGGGAGAGTTTATGTGCAGAATTGAAACAGATGATTGATTTAGATGTGGTTAGAACTGAAAAAAAATGAAAGCTACTACACTAAGACCCTGTCTGAATAAGATCAAAGTCGGCAAACTCCAAAGGCTTCCATAGCCTTGGCAACTCATGACTAGAGCCTAGGGAGATTACTGACGCCATAAACAAGAGTGTCAAATTGTTAAGTCAACAACAGGAGTCACTGTGTACTTACTCCTCATGTGGGATCTGTCCTTAATGTGTAGTCCAATGTGAAGTAATGCTATAACTAGTACTGAAACAGTATTTTACACTCTGTGTTTCTGTGTGGGAGCAAACTGATGAAATCTTTACTTAATATATACTGAATCGATCTTCTGTATATAAAGAGAATTGAAAATGAATCTTGATGTGAATGGAATGGGAGAGGGAGTGGGAGATGGGAGGGGTGTGAGTGGGAGGGAAGTTATGGGGGGGGGAAGCCATTGTAATCCATAAAGTGTACTTTGGAAATTTATATTTACTAAATAAAAGTTAAAAAAAAAAAGAATACTATTTTGTTTGAGGCTGGAGTTGCAGTACAGCAGGTGAAGCCATTGCCTGTGATACCAGCATCCAGTGTGAACATGGATTTGCATCCCCGCTGCTCCACTTCTAATCCAGCTCCGTGAAAATATGCTTGGAAAGCAGCATCAGATGGCCCAAGTACCTTGGTCATTACTATCCATGTAGGACACCCAGACGAAGTTCCAGGATCCTGGCCTCAGACTGGGTCAACCCTGGCTGTTTTGGCCATTTGGGCAGTGAACTTGTTTTTTTTTTGTTGTTGTTGTTGTTGTTGTTTTTGACAGGCAGAGTGGACAGTGAGAGAGAGAGACAGAGAAAGGTCTTCCTTTTGCCGTTGGTTCACCTCCAATGGCCGCTGCGGCCAGCGCATCACGCTGATCCGAAGCTAGGAGCCAGGTGCTTTTTCCTGGTCTCCCATGGGGTGCAGGGCCCAAGCACTTGGGCCATCCTCTACTGCCTTCCCAGACCACAGCAGAGAGCTGGCCTGGAAGAGGGGCAACCGGGACTAGAACCCCGTGTGCCGGCGCCGCAAGGCAGAGGATTATCCTAGTAGCCACGGCGCCGGCCTGGGCAGTGAACTTGTTGAGGAAGAGTCCTATCTCTATCTCCCCCTCTCCTTCTGTAACTCTGCCTTTCAAACTAAATTTATTATTACTCATACTATTGTCACTTTGTAATATGCATGGAGTTTTTATTGCATGCTAGGCACCTTTTAATCATTTTATTTGAATTCAGGTAATTTATTTTCACTAATATTCTGATGTAGATTCTTTTAAAAATGCTACTTTACTGCTAAGAAACTGAAACAAAATGATAATAAGCAACTTGCAAATGATTTCCCTCTTGGTGAGTCCTAGTCAGGGTTTGAATACTGGCAGCCTGACCCCAGAGCCATCATTCTTAACTTCCCTTTTATGTTGAACTGCTACTAAAAGTGTTTTTCTTAATTATTGTTTTAGTAGTTATAATATTATTACCAAGAGGTGTACTCTTGAGGAACTTAAGGATTACTTTGAATAACATCTCGATGATTCTGTTTCCTTATATCCACATTTAAGATAATAACTGCAATCTGGCTAATAGGTTTACATAAGACTTTAATAAATTACAGTGGCTCTAAGGAAAACAGTGTGGAGATTTCTTTAAAAAAAAAAAAAAACTAGAAGTAGACTTGTCATATGATCCAGCAATCCTAATACTAGAAATACACCAAAAAGACACGACTACATTGTATCAAAGCGATACCTGTACTAACATGTTTATAGCAGCTCTATTCATAATAGCCAAACTTTGAAATCAGCCAAGATCATCAGATGAATGCATAAAGAAAATGAATGGATAAAGAAAATACACAACTGAGTATTCTTCAGTTCTGAAAAACGAAATTCTATCATTTTCATCAAAATGGATGCAACTGGAAGATATCATGTTGAGTGAATTAAGCTGGACACAGAAACACAAATACCACATGTTCTAGCTTATTGTGGAAGTTAAAATTACAAAAAGAAAGAAAAATAAAAAACACAAACAACAAAAAAATAAATATCTGTGTGAATCAGCATTGCGGAAATATACTTTGTAAAACATAGCTTTATACATTTGTGAAACCAATGGCTAAGAATGTTATACAACTGTATAGTATGCCCACCATGTTAAAAAAGGCAAAAATAATCTCAAGAATGTAGATAATAATAAAATACAGGAATATAGTCAGGAATTATTGATTTTTTTTTTTTTTTGACAGGCAGAGTGGACAGTGAGAGAGAGAGACAAAGAGAAAGGTCTTCCTTTTTCCATTGGTTCTCCCCCTCCCCCCAATGGCTGCTGCAGCCAGTGCACCTTGCTGATCCCAAGCCAGGAGCCAGGTGTTTCTCCTGGTCTCCCATGCGAGTGCAGGACCCAAGGACTTGGGCCATCCTCCACTGCACTCCGGGCCATAGCAGAGAGCTGGACTGGAAGAGGAGCAACCAGGACAGAATCCGGCGCCCCGACCGGGACTAGAACTCGGTGTGCTGGCACCGCAGGCAGAGGATTAGCCTATTGAGCCGCGGCGCTGGCCAATTGTGTGCTACTGATTATCTCTTCCCAACTCCTTATTTGGTGATGTCACATTGTAGCTTGAAATAGACCAAGATAGGAATTTTACTCGATGGAAATCATCAAATGCTATGAACGTTCAATTATTGTTTAATTGATTGTCTAAGTCTTAAGAAAATGAGAAAGAAAATGTAGACTAAACTTTAAAAAGAGTCATATCTGTACCTATTACATTGTAAATAGCACATAACATTGAGGGAATGATATTGTAGTAATCAAAAGCTAGTATTTGATCCAGCAAAGAAGGCACTCACATTACTGATGAATAAATGATGTTCCAATATTAAAAAAAAAAAAAAGAATGTTATACAACTATAGTTTCAATGGCCTGTGATGACTTTACAATTTATTATATGTGGGTGAAATGGTCATATTTCCATTCAATCATCTTTTATAGCCATTTTCTATAGCCTCATTAAACTAGGGTCTTTTTGTTTTTTACTTGTTAAACTTTTTAACCAGTGAAGCATTAAGCCTTTTTTACTATAATTGAAATTTAAAATGTCATCTCAAAAGCTAAAATAATAAAGAAAAAATGGAGGAAGGAGACAAGGGTGAGGAAGGGAATATCACTGTATTTTTGGAATTGTAAATATGAACTATATTGAATAGTTAAAATTGATTTAAAAAAAAAAAAAAAGAAAGTAAATTGCAGTGACTGCTTTTCAATGAAACTCTCAAAAGGCATTGTGTCTGAGTCACCTGGGGTGTTAGCATGCAGTTTGCAATCCCGAAAGTCTGGGGTGGGACATTTTATTAATAAGGTTTTTTTAAGATTTAAAGAAATTTTTTGAAAGGTATAGTTGCAGAGAGAGAGAAGGAGATACAGAAAGAGAGCTCTTCCATCCACTGTTTCACTCCCGAAATGGCCACAACAGTAAGGGCTGGCCAAGGCCTTAGCCAAGATAGGAGCTTCATCCTGGTTTCCCACGTGGGTGCAGGAGCCCAAGCACTCGGCCCATCTTCCATTGCTTTCCCAGGCCATCGCAGGGAACAGGATCAGAAGTGGAGTTGCCAGGACTTGACTGGTGCCCATATGGGATTGCAGCACTGCAGACAGTCTTAACGCATTGCAAAACAGTGCAGGACCCAGGTTCCTGCACTGTGAGAAGCTACCAGCTGATGCTGATGTTTGTTGATCCAGAGACCACACTTGCGTTCATAAACCTTTGGGGAATGTCCTTTCCATCTGGATGCTTCTTGGTTATTTCTGTGTAACAAGTTTTCCTGTATTGTGACAAGTGGCTTAATATCAAGTTTGTCCAGACAGAGCCCTCTTATAACCCAAGAATAGTTTTTACATGACAAAAAAGAAAAAGAGTAGACATTTGAGATATTCCACAAAAATCTTAATCTTCCATATTTACATTGCAAATTTCAACATCCATTCCTTTATAATTATCCTTTTAGAGGAAGAAGAAAGGCTTTGTTATTTAAGTGTCTCCCATATGAGAAAAACTGTAATTCAATATAATTCTTATCAATTGTCTAGGATATAAGAGAGGAAATTTTGTCACTTTGTCTCTTGGCAATACTGACCAGAAGCCATTGAAAAATATTATATCTATGGCTGGTTCACCCTTGTTCCACCTTTTCTCTGCTTCTCCCATGAGGGACAGTGATAGTAGGAACTCTTCACTGTTCACAATTTTTTTGAAAAAAAGATTTTATTCAAAAGGCAGAGCAACAGAGAGAAAGGGAAAAGGAGAAGGAGAGGGAGAGGGAGAGAGGGAAGGAGGGAGGTGAAAGAAAGAGAGAGAGAGAAAAGGAATTTTCCATCCTGTTAGTGACTCCCCAAATGACCATAATGGCTAGGGCTGGACCAGGCTGAAGGAACTCCATTCAAATCTCCTACATGAGTGGCAGGTGCCTAAGCACTTGTACCATCAATTGCTGCCTTCCCAGGCCTGTTAGCAGGGAGGTGGATCGGAAGGAGAAAAATAGGAGCTCCAATATGGAATACCAGTGTTGCAAGTGGTAGCCTAACTCATTGTGCCAAAGTAACAGCCCACATTTTTTTTTTAAAACAAAAGCAACATCACCTCAGAAGGCTAAGGATCAACTATGCTGTTAATTAATAATATCTTGGGCAAAAAATATTATGGTTAAAAAACAAACAACACTTTTCACACTGCTGTATGTCTCTTGGAATTCTGAATCATTCAACTGTAGTTTAAAATAAATATTAAAGCAAACAAAACATTGATTAATTCAGGGTCTCACAGGGAGAAGTTCTTAAGTTTGGGCTAATAATTCTCTCAAAATGATTTGTAAACATTCTAACAAACCATGAAATACACAGTTGGTAGTTATGATAATCATCATAGGTGCCAGATTTCTTCAAATAGAAATAAAAAGTTTGAGAGATCTATAAATGTTACATATTTTCCAGAAATGAATATTTGAGTAATAATGGTAAATGTCATATTTTTAAAAGAAGCTTAATTATATAAAAGTTTGTCATTATTTAGAGAAGAAACTTTTTCATTTGATTAACAATTACAAGTTTTTAGTCAAATTAGCAAAATACTATACCAGAGACCCTTGATAATATATAATCTTGAAAAGTACATAATTACATGAAAGTCATGCTCACAGGAGCGAATTTGTAGGTAAAAGCACATTATGTTAATGCTCAACACTGACATTTTGAAAGAAAACCTCCCAAATGGTGTGTGAGGCATGTCTTATCTTTAGATTAATGTGTGATATGAAAGCAGGGGCAGAAATGTCTTTCAAGTGTGAAAATAGAATCCTTTCCTGGTATGTAGCATTCTGCCATAATGTGAGAACAAAGTAGGTTTTTTGTAGTATATAAAATATAACTTCAAAAATAAGATGTTTGGAATAGACAAAAAGAAAAAAGATAATACAAGTATGAAATAGCTTTTATGTAAATATTATTATTAATTTTAAAGACAAGACAGGACTTGTTTCTTTAGAGTAAAGATAATTTTTGTAATCAAAATAATATCGTATTTGACAAAATATTTGGAGGTTGCCATATAAACAGATGAAAATCCCTGTGAAATACTGGATAAGTTCAGAACACAGCTGTTAAAATCTTCAGTGTTTCTAAGCGTTGGTCTTTTTACTCCTACTTATTTATGCATAATCATCTATATGATACTATTGCATTAAGATAGGGACTTAGACAACCATAATAGAGTCCAAATTCTTGAGAATTCTATTCTATTAGCCTAGAAAATAGATGGCACATAGAGACGCATGACTGAACTATCCATTGGAGAAGCAGGATGTTGCTGGCTCTCCCTAATTTAGGGATTGCTTTGAAATGCTGCATAGGTGCTAGTGGCAAACTTAATGAACAATCTGCACTTTTCTACCACTAAGACAAATCATATGTATATTTGAGAAGTAATTTTGCTAGATTTAACAAATAAAATGCAAAGAACCCAGTTAAACTCAAGTTTCAATAAACATTTTAAAAATACTATGGAGAGGCCAGCGCCATGGCTCACTTGGTTAATCCTCTGCCTGCGGCGCTGGCATCCCATTTGGGCGCTGGGTTCTAGTCCCAGTTGCTCCTCTTCCAGTCCAGCTCTCTGCTGTGGCCCGGGAAGGCAGTAGAAGATGGTCCAGGTGCTTGGGCCCCTGCACCCGCATGGGAGACCAGGAGGAAGCACCTGGCTCCTGGCTTCGGATCAGCACAGCGCCAGCCATAGTGGCTCTGTCTCTCTCTCTCACTAACTCTATCTGTCAAATAAATAAAAAAATCATATGGAAATATAGCCTATGGAAATATGTAATATAGGATAAGATTACCACAGATTCAAATAAAAAAAAAAGATTACCACACATAATACTTACATAAATGTTACTTGTACTTCATCTTTATATGTGTTGAGTGCCCTGTATTTTATCCCACAATTCTATAAAGGAGCATCTTCCAGGTTAAGGCTTTTATGCTTAGTAGCATCCACAGGAGTAGCAGCAGTTGCTGCACCAGCTATGATAGCAACAGCAGTAAAAACAAACAAACAAACAAACAAACAACTATTTATCAAGTGCATCCTCTGCACTGTGTTCATTTTCTCACTTATCATTCCCACAGCCCTCTGTGTAAGTACTTTATAGATGAATAATTTAGCATTATTGCCTGGCACAAAGTCACCACTAGTATCTATGCTTATGATCCTTGGATTTGAATTATGGCCCGTATATTTTCAGAGCCCAAGATCTTAGACAATTTGCTCTGATGTCCTAGATGTGATGTTAATCTGTGTCACCTTGAGCCGTGCTAGGTGCCTGAGCTTTGAAGTGGCCTTCTTGCATTCTGTTCTAACTCTTGTCAACACAACTGAGGGTGACCGGACCTCTGTCACTCAGAAACAAAATGCTGAGCATCGTACACAGAGCAAGGTGTTTGTCAGGAGAGTTCAGGGCCATTGCAAATGTCAGGCACTCACAAACATTAGCTGACTTTTTTGGTGGCAATTGTGAAAAAATGTGATAAGGGTTGCAGAGGCAGTAAGTTCCTACAAAACAATGAAAATCCATATCCTCTGATTCTCAATAGTAGATAAACAAGAAGTCATCAACTTCATTCCAGTATTCTGCATGTGTTGAAAAAACTCACCAGTAGAACACTTAATAATGTCCACTACTGTTTTCAGAGGGTAAATAAATGCAAAATACAGTGCTAAATCATCTGCCACACACTTCTTTGATTAAACTAATCAAAATTATCTAGCCTGTGATTAATTTAATGACAAATTATTTTTTAATGTTCATAAATTATGAATTTATATGCATTTTCACTCTTGATAGTCCAATTTTGAGTACACTATTTTCAGAGAAACATTTATTATTAAGTTAATGACTGAATAAGTCTTTGTACATAATAACTTAGACATCAGCTTTTAATAACTAATGTCTTATACTATGAACCTGTCACAGCTATCAAATTCGCAGAGTAGTAGTAATGCAAAAGTGAAAATGAATTGGAAGTAGCTCTGATAATTCTTAATCTTTGCTGAGTTTCACCGTTTAGCCAATAAAATACAGGTGGAAGAGAAAATAGTATGACAGTATAATTAATGGATTGCTAAAACACTAAGGGTGAAATTGCCAAACTTATCATTGAGATAGTTCAAATTAAAATGAAGCTGAACAATATCTAAAACCAATGTATATATCTTAGTTATTTATCCCAAATAATTTAACTACATTTTAAAAAATTTATTATTAGGTAAATGCCTCAAATGTTGCTGCAGAGTATTTTCATGGTAATTTATTGCTGCCAACTCCAGTAAATTTTGAATAAGATGTCAATAAGTTTAATTGCAAACTCCTACCATCCCACCCCCACTTTCTGCAACAGTGTAGAAATGTCAACATAAATCCCAGAGGAAAGAGTAAAATACATTTCTTGTCTATTGGAAATTCAAAGGTCATAGTTAGGGAGTTTAGGGGCTTCTTTTTTACAAATAATTTTATAAAGTAGAGGAAAAGAAAAATGAATATACGTATGGTCTGCTTAAAAGAAACAAAACATACCTGTGCATGTGTCGGGATATTTTCCTTAAGAATTCTGAACAATGTGTTTAGCAACAAAGGTAATTCTTTGTGTGTTACAAAATGTAGTGCATTCTTAATTTGAAATACAATTTTTTAACTTTCATTTAGTAAATATAAATTTCCAAAGTACAGTTTATGGATTACAATGGCTTCCCCCCCCCATAACTTCCCTCCCACTCACACCCCTCCCATCTCCCACTCCCTCTCCCATCCCATTCACATCAAGATTCATTTTCAATTCTCTTTATATACAGAAGATCGATTTAGTATATGTTAAGTACAGATTTCATCAGTTTGCATCCACACAGAATATAAAGTGTAAAATACTGTTTCAGTACTAGTTATAGCATTACTTCACATTGGACAACACATTAAGGACAGAGATCCCACATGAGGAGTAAGTACACAGTGACTCCTGTTGTTGACTTAGCAATTTGACACTCTTGTTTATGGCGTCAGTAATCTCCCTAGGCTCTAGTCATGAGTTTCCAAGGCTATGGAAGCCTTTTGAGTTCACTGACTTTGATCTTATTCAGACAAGGTCATAGTCAAAGTGGAAGTTCTCTCCTCCCTTCAGAGAAAGGTACCTCCTTCTTTGATGGCCCCATTCTTTCTACTGCACTGATCCGAAGCCAGGAGCCAGGAGCTTCTTTCTGGTTTCCCATGTGGGTGCAGGGGCCCGAGCACCTGTGCCATCCTCCACTGCCCTCCCAGGCCACAGCAGAGAGTTGGACTGGAAGAGAACAACTGGGACTAGAACTGATGCCCATATGGGATGCTGGCGCTGCAGGCAGAATATTAACCAAGTGAGCTACAGCGCTGGCCTCAAGTAAATAAATCTTAAAAAAAAAGTTGCAGTAAATTTTTAATGATGATACATTTTGTACAATCCCCTATTCTTTCATGACAATTATTCAAGAAAATATATAATTATTATCTTTTGTTATGGTAAAGTTATGCCACAGTTAAACAGCAGGTGAATATTTGCCAAGTGAAAGGAATAAAGAAGGCATCACCTGGATTGAGCAGTATGACTTAATGTTAAATATTATTGATGCAAGTTACAACCTCTCAGATATCATGCCTCATTAAACAAAGTCATGATTAGTGTAATGCCTTTTGTTACATCCTGAAGAAAGTAGCTTTTCAATCTGCTGCTCTACCTTAGTTTCTTAATAAAATTGTATTTCATGTTGGAATGATGGCAGATGTCCTAAACAGCACTCTGGCCTCAGAATCAGCCCTGAAGGCATTCGGATCTGGCTGAAGAGCCCATGAGAGTATTTTAGGCATGGAAAGCCAAGACACTCTGGTAAAAAAAAAAGAGGACCTAAATGAAATATCTCTGTGAGTGAGATCCCAGTTGAAAGAATGGGCCTTCAAAGAAGGAGGTACCCTTCTCTGAAGGGAGGAGAGAACTTCCACTTTGATTATGGCCTTTTCTAAATAAGATGGAAGTTGGCAAACTCAAAAGGCTTCCATAGCCTTGGCAACTCATGAATGCTATCCTGGCTTCCCACTTGGATTGGCAGGGAATCAGGTATTTTAGTAGTCACCTGTTGCATTCCAGGCACAAATGCAGGGAGCTGGAAAGGAAGTGGAGTAGCCAAGACTCTACCTGGCACTCCGATATGGGATGCAGGCATCCCAAACAGAGGTTTAGTCTACTGTGCCACATCAAGCCCAGAAGTCTTATTTTTTATCACTCTAGAAGAAAATGGTGTTGATACCATGTTCTCTCCAGTTTTGAGGAAAACTGAAGAGGAAATAGATGTATGAATATCTGAGAAATATTCAGATGTTGTTTTACAGGTAAAGCCATATCTTGGTATCCGTGGAGGTTTTGTTTCAGAACCCAGAAAACATAAAACCATGGATGCTCAAGTTTTTTTTTTTTAATAAAACATGGAGTAACATTTACATAAAACCTATTGCTTACAATGTCCAATACAAAATAAAGGCTAAGGAAATTGTTGTTATAATGTATTGTTTAGGGAACAATGACAAGGAAAGAATGTACATGTTTAATATGGATGCATTTTTTCAAGTATTTTTGATCCAGGTTCGCTTGAATCTATGAATGTGGAACCACAGATATGGAAATCCAGCTAGAATCATCATGAATAGGCAATGACATCTTGTAGCATTCTTCTGTGCTCTTTCCCTAGGCATTTCTCACCCCAAACTTTCCAGTTGTCAGGTTGAGTGGGAGACCAAAGTTTTCTAGATTGAACTACACATGAAAATGTCAGAGTTGACCTGGGGGTTTTGTAAATGTCTAAGAGATGGACACAATAGAGGGCATGAGGAGGAGAATGTGAGACATTCAGCAATTGAAGTTACTATTACATCATAAATGAAGGGAAAAATAAAAACTGCTGGTCTCCAGAATCAAAGCTATGTTTGCCTAAATTCAGACTTAAGGCTAATATCATGAATGTGATTTATTTCAAGAGATTCAGTATGGTTTCTGTTTTTATCAGTTACTCATTATTATAAAAGGCAATAATAAATGACACAAAGCCAAATCTTTTATGATATATAGTCTTTATACAGAAATTCTTCCTCAGGCAGAAATAAAAGAAAAATAGGATGTCAGTCACCCTAATGGAGAGAGGGTGTCCTGATGCAGTGTCACTTCGCTGCTCTCCTGTATCAAACCTTCCTGCAAGTTTTCTGTTTCATTCTGAATGCCTCATGTGCATTTATTTGGACGGACTGGAAGCTAACAGGGTAGTAACAAAGACAATTTGCTATGCTTCTCTTTACTTCCCAAGAAGAGATATATAACATATTCTAACTCAGAAATACTTCTTCCTTTCTCTTTATTCCATTGCCCCTTCCTTTACTTTCGTTCTTCACCTAAAATATTTCTTAATACTAAATCATCTCAGAATTATTGTATTAATTGTAACATAATGAACACTTCTCCAAATGACAGCACTCTTCCCACTCCTACACACTTTTCCCACGAATTCCCTGCAAAACAGTTGCCCAAGAGTATTTATGCCTATGCCAGAAAGTGACCCATAAAAATCAAGGTCTCAATACACAGGCAGTTTTCTTGTACTATATTTAGAAGTATGAATGAGGCCATTGCCATGGCTCACTAGGCTGATCCTCTGCCTGCGGCGCTGGCACCCCAGGTTCTAGTCCCGGTTGGGGTGCTGGTTCTGATGGGGTTGCTCCTCTTCCAGTCCAGCTCTCTGCTGTGGCCTGGAAAGGCAGTGGAGGATGGCCCAAGTGCTTGGGCCCTGCACCCGCATGGGAGACCAGAAGGAAGCGCCTGGCTCCTGGCTTCGGATTGGCACAGCGCGCCAGCCTTAGCAGTCATTTTGGGGGTGAACCAATGAAGAAAGACCTTTATCTCTGTCTTTCTCGCTTGCTGTCTAACTCTGCCTGCCAAAAACAAAAAACAAAAAGAAGAAGAAGAAGTAGGAATTAGAAATTTATGTGAAGGTGGAACACACATATTTTGTGAGCTAGTTGCATTTTTAAATTGAAAGGACATGTCTTACCACATAGTAAATATCTGTTAAAAACTTTAAATGACCCGTGTTCAGGAACTAAAAAGTGTCAATTTTAGAATCCAATTTTTAACAAGTTTCTCCCCATAAAAAAGAATGAATTCCTGGAATTTTTTTGTCAACAAAATGGATTTAATTGGAGAACATTACACTTAGTGAAATAAGCAGACCCAAAAAGACAAATATTTTTCTCTGATTTGTGATAGCTAATATATAGTGTACAAAACAAAGCCTTAATGTATATGAGAGAAATTGACATCTTGAAATTTGATTATTAACAACTGTTGTCTATCTTTCTGAGGAACAGTGGTCTGCCTACATTTTACTTGTTGAACTTGTCATTGCTAGCAACAGTAATCTTGTGATTATAAAGCAAATTGAAAGTGTGTTATCTCAAAAGATTACAAGAAAAAAAGGAAGAAGGAGGGAGGGAGGAGAGTATCATTATATTCTGTGAATCACACCTGTGATATTAATAAAAAATATTAGAAGCAAAAAATTCAAAAAACCATCATAATATTAAAAACAAAATAAAAATTCAGTTGATCTGTTTTCATTGGGCCAAGTTTTCTGATGATTAAAAACATTAGTTTTTTAAAATTATACTCCCTAATTTAACAGCTATAAAAGATGTATCTAGTGGTTTGGAGAGATTGGTGCCTGTTGAGTGACAGTTACCTACTGAATAGAGGTATACATCATCTCTTAACATGATATCACTCAAACTTTAATCCCAACTATTTTGTAAGATGTGGTCTATGTTTTAAATAGTCATTGAACTTTTTTTGTTTCCAATCTGTGTGTGGAAAACTGAAATATTGTGTTAGTGTTCTCATGTACCCAGTTTCAACCTTGTATTTACTCACTCTTAAGAGAAAATCCTTTTGAACTACACTATGAAGAAGGTTCCTGTGTGTCATAATTTTTCCATTTCCATTTCAACAACCTGGAAAATATTAATATAAATCAATCAGGAAAAAAACATTTGTTGTACTGGTCCAAAAACATTGCCTTTTCTATTGCTAACTCTCTCAGGCTGTGTCAATGTTTTTCTCATAAGTGCTATTTCTTAATAAAACAAATATAGTGAGTTATCTATTGCTATCTAGCAACATCATCATTAAGTTAGTAGCTTAAAACAGTGTACATTCATCATGTCATAGTTCCTTTGGTTAAGAACCCAAGTCCTCCACTTCAGGGTCCCTCGAAGGCTACAGTGGAGGTATCCACTAGGGTTGCAGTCGCCACTGAAGTTCACCTGAGGAAAGATCTGCCTGGAAGCTCTTATCATTGTTAGTTGCATGTAGCTCTTTATAGGATGTTGGCCTGAGATCACCCTCAGTTTTTGTTGTTTTTTTCTAAGTCCAGAGAGAAAAAACTCCTTGCAAGATGTAGGTTGTAGTCCACTATAATATAATCACAAATGCCATTCTTGCTGAATTATGTTGTCTAAAATCATCCAGTCATGGTTTCTACCAGCACTCAAAAGTGGAAAATCACATAAGTTCTTCAATACCAGGAAATGGGAGTCATAGAGACCATTAGAATCTCTCTACCATGGCAGGCAATAAACTTAAGAAAACAATTTTGGGGAACGCTTCCTTAATCATATTTTTAATATTTTATTTCAAAATTATTCTTTTACTCACTTTAAAAAACTCAAATATATAAAGCTAAGAATCACAAAAGCTATGTTAAAATTTTATAGCGATAACCCAAAATGACCTAACATTTCTTTATACTCAGAACAGTGAAAGGAAACCCTCAGTCAAGAATGTTGATAGATTATAGCCAATGTTCCAAGTAAACTTCCATCAACAATCAACCAACCAGCTGATGCACAGAAGGTTTAACATGTTTGGAATTTATCAGGAGGAGTATTGTGAAATACTGTTGGTAACTACTTTGCTGAAGCTCGGCTGTGCTACATGTGTGGTGACCACTCAAACCACAGTGTCATGGCATGCTTAGACTTGGAAGGATTCAGTGCAGTGCATAGTAGCAGCAGGGATGAGGTTAGAATAAAGAACATGAATCCTGGTATTTATGTGAAAATTGCAAAGATAATTTTTCCTAAGAGCTTGGACAAGGATTTTGAAATTCTGCTTGTCAAATAAATTCACTATAACCTGAAAGGATCAGTAAATATGTTGGATGACAGACGGTATCTCAGAAGGGATGAGGTGACTTTCAATTCCAGATCTAGCATTTACTAGGCATATTCCCACAGCGCTACCTCCTTCTGTAAATTTAAGATATTACTGATCACACATGGCAGTGAAATGGCACCATGAAAGTCACCTAACAGAGTGCCTGGAACACAAATTTAATTAACAATAATGGTATTTATAGACTACTTTTCATAAGCTGGTCACTGAGCTATATTGTTCCCTTGTGAAAAATATTATTTCAATTCCTTCAGGAAACCAAAAATCAAAGTGTTACGTATTAAGATGGGATATAACAAATTAACATTTAACAGAAATTAACCTAAAGTTTTCACTTGTATCCCCAAAGAGGAGTCTGGATGCCAAAAGATATGGTTTAGTAGAATATGTGGAAAATGTAATCTTTAACTGTCCATGACCTGCATGTGATTGGGTTACCACAAAACAGCTAATCTTTTTAGGTGACTTTAATAGAAGTAGAAGGGCAAGACCAAAGGAAATGATTGGATCTTTGTACCCAACATCAATCAGATCTCACTGAGAAACTGGTGTTCTGTTTTGCAGGCCAATTCCACACAGAATATTTAGCCAAAGTACAGTACCAGATTGATATAAACCCTCAAAACTGTACTATTTGTGGAATGACTAAAAGATCTGATTGGAAAACACATAATCATATTTGCCTTCAAATATCTGTCAGATTATCCCATGAAGGAAGCAGACACTTGACCTGTGGTGTCCCATAGAGTGTTAATAAAATTGCCCAAAAATGGTCAGCCTTGGAAATTAGAAAATATCAAACCACTGGCTCTGTAATCAAATGTCATGGGTAGTTTACGATCATATAACATATCATACCTCTTTCCGAGTTCACATTTAAGCTCTTCTTTTTGTTATTTTGTATTTTCACCATATTCTCTTGGTATAGATTTTTTTTTTGACAGGAAGAGTTATACAGAAAGAGAGAGAGAGACAGAGAGAAAGGTCTTCCTTTTTCCGTTGGTTCACCCCCCAAATGGCCAGTACGGCCGGCACACTGCGCCAATCTGAAGCCAGGAGCCAGGCACTTCCTCCTGATCTCCCATGCAGGTACAGGGCCCAAGCACTTGGGCCATCCTCCACCGCCTTCCTGGGCCACAGCAGAGAGCTGGACTGGAAGAGGAGGAACCCCAGCAGAACCAGCACCCCAACCAGGACTAGAACCTGGGGTGCCAACGCCACAGGTAGAGGATTAGAATAGTGAGCCAGGACGCCGGACTAGTATAGATTTTTTTAAACAAAAATATTGCTTGAGACTTATTGGTAATTTTGTCTTTTGGTTAGTGTCCTTAATCATTCCCATAATACACTGAGGTATTAGCTTTCAAGCACCTCCCTTGTCTCATTGTTTCTCTCTTCTCCTTTATAACCTTCACTTAGATAACTACCATATTAGATATTTTTATTCCATTTTGGGTGTTTTTCTTTTTTTATTTTCAGCTGACTCTAAACTTTTCACCCAGGCTTTTTCTAATGAATTTCAGTTCCTTGAGATCACTTAGAGGTTGATTAAATATTCTATCTTTTTATGGATTAATTTATAAAATGTGTTTATGTGATTCCAGAGTCTTCTGCTTTGAATATTACTTATGAGCTTTTATATAAACTGTTTGATACAATTTGGAAGATCATGTATACAGGCAACAAGGTTATGATCCCTTTAAGTAATTTAGGATAGCAAGCATTTGAATATCACTAAAATATTGCATCAGTTTCAAGAAATCAGTTATTTTTTAAATTTTAAAATTATGTTCCATATTTTGTATTTTAGATGCATATTTCTCTTCTTATCCTTCATTTTTCATATTTAAAAATATTCAACCAGGGGCCGCCATGGCTCACTTGGTTAATCCTCCGTCTGTGGTGCTGGCATCCCATATGGGCACTGGGTTCTGGTCCCAGCTGCTCCTCTTCCAGTCTAGCTCTGTGTTGTGGCCCAGGAGAGCAGTGGAGGATGGCCCAAGTGCTTGGGCCCCTCTACCCACATGGGATACCAGGAGGAAGCACCTGGCTCCTGGCTTCAGATGGGCATAGCTCCGGCTGTAGCAGCCATTTTGGTGGTGAACCAATGGAAGGAAGACCTTTCTCTCTGTCTTTCTCTCTCACTGTCTATAACTCTATCTGTCAAATAAATTAAAAAAATATTCAACCAACTTTTCTGATATACCTACTTTGTACCTAAAGTAGATTTTTTAATTTTTTAATTTATCATTTTTAAAAAGTTTTATTTATTTATTTTTTTGAAAGGCAGAGTAAGAGTGAGAACTAGAGTGGGAGAAGAGTGAGATTTTTATGTCTGCAGCTTCCATACCAAAATGCCCACTATAGAGATGACTTGGCCAGGTGTCTACCAGTAGTCAGGACCCTCATCTAGTCTCTCATTTAGGGTGCAGGGTTCCAAGTACTTGAGCCATCAACTATGGCCTCCTTTATGCACTGCAGAGGAAGCACAGCTGGCAGCCAAACTCAGGCACTTGGTTAGGCAATGTGGGCATCCAAACTGGCAGCTTAACAGCTATGTCACAACACCTACTGCTAGAGTAGAATGTTAAGCACATTTAATTTATTAGTTATTTTCCAAAAACACTAGAAGTTCTTACAGCAAATAAACTCAAAGTAGTATTATTCCTTTTACATGCATCTTTAGGATTCATAAAACAGGTAAGAGAAATATGTAATGATTTCTGTATGGTTATATTCTTTTGATGAACCTCTAAATGATAAATAAAGTAAAATCTTTATTAAATTTATGCCAACAGTCAACTTTTTGTTTGAACAAAATGAATCTGGATGAATGCTATTAAGCTTTTTGGAATACTCAAGCGAGATGTTTTTGGTTTGTTTTGTTTTCATTTTTTCAGTGATGTGCTGGATGTTGGAGTGTATCCAGGATATTAAAAATGCAATTTTTGCTTTAGTTGATATTTCTCTGTGAACTTATTGTGAACTTCTTTTGACAAAAATCTTTTATAGTTTCTGCATTTGTTCAGAGAGATTTGAATTACTACCCAGATCAATGGCTATATAATTGTGGGTTATAAACATGTGATGCATTGTAGATTTTTTAAAGAATCAGTAAATTCATAGATGAATCAGTACAAAAGTTCTAGAGAAGAAGAAATGATACTCTCAAAAATTAGAATAGGACAGATTTGAGGGTTGACATAAAAATAATTTATCTAAAGAAAATTCGTATTGGAGCAGCCTTTCTAAATTTTCCCATCTCCTTTAGAGAGGTTATTTTCCAAAAGTTAAAATATTGATGTAAACACTGAGAAGCCTTATTATAGCATTTGTAGTAGGATGGCTTAATATAATGTTTGCTTGTATGTCTTTCAATCTTTATATTATAATTATTTAATGAGATCCTTTCATTTGCCTGTTACGAGTACCTGATTCAAAATGGCTAAAGAACATTAACCAAGGATAACTTCAGTCTCAGGCAAGGTGCAGACTTGGTCATCAGGGTTTATCTCTCTAGTGATGTTTCAGTACTGTGTCTTCTGTACCGCCTTTCCTTTGGACAAGCATTTTGCGCATGGCAGTCCCTAGGAGCTACAGACTTACCACAGGCAAAAGAGAACACTTCCAGCCCAGTAGAGCCAACAGAAATCTCACAGTGTACACTGTTGCATATACCAGAATCCTTGGCTTGTGACAAACCAGTCACTATGATTGGAGGGGCCACACTGAATGGCCAGACTTCATGAACATTTATCCCAATCAAGGTTGGGCTGGGTACCAGGACAGACCAGCCCACCTAGATACATTGACGAGAAATGAGTAGAGAGATTTCTCCCAAAGCAAAGCTATGGTCACTAAGCAGGTAAAAACCGTAGAAGTCAAAGAACATGTGATGTAGCATAATGTAATACATACACAAAACAAAGCCTTTAAAAATAGGCCCCCTGAATGCTCCAAATAAACTACAGAAGATTCGATGTTTTGAGGAAATAAATATTTTTGTTCTCTTGGCTCATCAAACCTGCCTAAACCTGGTAATTTCCTGATTGCAAGATTTGAAGATAACTAGAACAAATAGAAATTCACCCAGAAGAAATCTATAACAGGGCTGGTGTTCTGGCTCAGCGGGTTAAGCTGTCAGCTGCAATACTCTGGTTCAAGTCCTGACTTCTGCATTTCAAATTCAGCACCCAGCTAATGTACCTGGGAGAGCAGTGGAAGGTGGCCCAAATACGTTGACTCCTGCAACACATGTGAGATATCCAGCTGAATTTCCAGATTCATAGTTTCAGACTGGCCCAGCCCCAGCTGTTGTGGCCATTTGGGGAGTGATTCAGAAAGATTCCCTCTCTCTCTCTCCATTCTGCTGCACGTGTGTGTCTTCCTCTGTAACTTTGCCTTTCAAATGATTTTATTTATACTTCATTAACTACTCTTTTTTTTACAAAAGATTAAACTTATTTGAAAGCCCCATGGTTTCAGCCATATAAGGAGGACTGTGGATGTCAGTGGTGGCAGTCTGCTTCCTCAAACGTGAACTGTGAACCTCCAAAACCATGAGCCAAAATTAATCTCCTTCTTTTATAAGAAGATTATCTTAGGTATTTTGTTTTAGTAATGAAAAGCAGCTCACTAATAAACTTTTTGCTCAGGAATAAAAGGAAAATGAGTTCTGATGACCCTGAACACACAGAAGTGTGAGCTGTGCTCTAGACATGATCTATGTTGTTATGTCTGTATTCATCAAACTGACAGATTAACCCATGCAGGGAAAGAAAATGACTCCTTTCAAACAAAACATTTACAAATGGGTCACTATAAAAATATGTCTCAGAATAGTAATAGAAAATTAATTAAAAGTAATAAGATCTCAAAAACAAATTAATAGAAATATGTCTACTATAACAACATTTAAATATGAAATTATTTTAAAAAGCATTAAAATTCCAAAATGTTTCTAGGTTTAATAACCTTTTTTATTAAAAATTTTAAAAAATAAACATAGGCAATGTCTTCCATTAATTTTGAAACTGCACTGCTCATTTTCTAAAGGTCAAGTTATACATTTGAGGCACAGAGTGGGTTCAGGCAGTGGTAGGACTGGAAGTCTCACAAGTTTCAGTACTTGGCAAAGGCCATCGATTTACTCACATGACTATCCACCAATCCCTTTGTACCCACAACTCTCTACTCCAGCAGCACCACAAATTACCCAGGGCTCTGTTCTGATGCATCTGCCTCCTTTGTGCAGACCACCCCTAATAGGCCAGCACAAATTATTATAATAGAAGGAATTTCATCTAGTCAGTAGTTCACTAGACCAAATCGAAATCATCTGACTGAGTCCATAATAATTGCCAATTTACAATGGATAGGGTAAACCAGATCACCACACAACTAACTGCATGAAGAGCTGTCTTTTAAAGAAATCACGTATGTTTAGCAGTTTATAGCCTTGTACCTTCATATAGAATTTTCAGTTTAGCAGTAAGAAAAAAAAATAGGAAAGAAGATAATGTTAAAAGTGAGGAAAAGTTCATGTTCTTAAACTGAGAACAATGAAATAATTTTCAGGCATAAAGGAGATTCTGATATTCTCCTACAAACAGGGCACTAAAGGCCATGGCTTTTATTGCAATGCAGTTTTTGCCCACCCAGGGCAAGTTACCAGATGACGATGTGACTCCTGGTCAGAGAAGCACAAGTGAGCTCACTGTTAATTTCAACAGACACCATAACAGAAAACAAAGACTCCGAGACTGAAACCTTGTCAGTTAGAATGTAAATGAATCCTGCAACAGAAAACACTGTTCTGTATCCAGAAGCCAAAGTCGTCATGAAAGGCCCTGTGAATGGCTGTCCGTAAGAGCTCCCGGAGAGCCAGGGCATGGGGGAGAGGAGGTGGAGGCAGTAGATGCCCTAAATTAGCGGAGACAAAGTGCATGACATGCTATGCAGTTTAGAAGGATTTAGAAGACTAGCAAGGTATTTATTTTTATTTTTATTTTTCTCTATGTTGTTTAATATTTTAATTTGCAGGAGACTTAAAAAGGAGACATAGAGTTGGGGTAACATGATGACTCTGTTAGCTGTTTCCAGCAGAGCTGTGAGAAGCATCTTCTAGTGTCATTGCTATAAAACTGCCCTGGAGTTCTTATCTTCAGTGCCTTCAAAGTGAGGTGATATAGGATTCTGGATCTGACAAGAAAGCTCTCTGTAGTACCCGAGAAAACAGTTTCCATGATGGGGCCCTAACTAACGGGATGCATATAGAGTGAAAGCTAACATACTGAAAAGCTGGCTTTGCTGGCTGGGTAGTAAGCAGAATTTGAAACTTGGAAGGTAACATGTCAGAGGGGAATATGAGGAATGGAAACTGGGTAGCACACTGAAGTAGAGCCCTGCTTATCTGCCGGAAAGATTCCTTTCCTAGCTCTGCTATGCTTCCTTGGGAAAATAGTTACTTGGAACATTGGAGAAGTGCTTTTCCCTATTGTAGTTAGAGAAACAGAAACCTAAGCATTGCTATTAGCTTATTATAGTTGGATGTCTATACCAAGCAGCTGTTTAAAATATATATATTTTTCCCTGCTGGGATTAGTAACAATGGGATCACTGATCCACAGTTCTCAGATGTCCAAATCTATTCCTCACCCCACCTCTCTCACACCCAAAGTTAGTAAAAAAAAAAGCCTGCATCAGTAGTTTCTGCCTCATCCCTTCTTCCTTGTAATACAGAATATACTCATGGAACATCCCACAGCTATTTTTATTTAACTGTTGTTTAAATTATTCAAGTTTCATGTATGTCATATATACATATATATGTATATATATTTCATGTATATTAGATAGATAGATAGATAGATAGATAGATAGATTTAGGAACATAGTGACACTTTCCCTATTACCCTCCCTCTCACCCATGCTCCAACCCTGCCTCCTCCTCTCTCTTACATTCCCATTCTTAATTCTCACAGATATATTTTCAGTTTACTTACTGATCATATAGTTAGCCCTAACTAAGTAAGAGTTTAACAAATAGTATGAAAAAAAAAAAAAACACTGTTCCTCAACTGAAGAGACAAGGGCTGTGAACAATTGAATCTCAATTTCACTATTTCACTCCAATCAGGTACTCTATTAGTTACCTTGGATCAGGAAAAACATATGCTATCTCTTTGGTACTCATTTATTTCAACAATTATAATGGTTTCCAGTTGCATCAGTCCTGTTGCAAAACACAGTATTTCTTTTTTTTTAACAGCTAAGAAGTACTCCATAATATGTATATATATACACATCTCCAACACAGTTTTTAAGTTTTCTATTTTCTTCCTGTTTTATTTATTTATTTGTTTGTTTGTTTTTTGTTTTTGTTTTTTGTCTGACTATAAGATTTCCAAAGATTTGTGTTCTGGTTTGGATATTCTTTCTTCTACATCATCACTCTGCTATTAAGGCTTTCCATCATATTTTTGATTTGATCTATTGAATTCTTCATTTCTAATATTTCATTTTGATTTCTCCCTAAAATCTCAATTTCATGGAAAAATTTTCATTCATGTCATGTATGGTTTTAATTCATGAATTTGCTTCTGATTGCTTTTGAGTAATCCTATGATTAAGTTTTTGAATTCCATTTCCAGCATATCCTCAGTCTCTTCATATTCACAGTCTAATATTGAAATGTGCTGTGTTCCTTTGGGGGGATCAGTTGTCTTCCTGATTCTTGTTACTTGAAATTTGACATTTATTTTTAAGCATTTGTGGAGTTGATTTTTTTTCCTCTAGTGGCTTTTATCTTTGAGCTATGCCTCTGTGGATTAGTGGAATATATGTACTTTCAGTGAATACCAAGAGGTGTGTGGTGGGTGTGGCCAGGGAGCTCTGGTCAATGCATCAGGGTGGGGCAAATACCCAGGGTAACACCCAAGTTGGGAGTGGGAGATCTGAATGGGAGATCTGAATGGGAGATCTGAATGCCACTGTATGAACTACACAAATGATCCGTGCAGTCCTCACCGTGAGCACACTTTCTTCTGCAATGACTTGCTCTAGGCAACCAAGGAGCCACAAGCATGTGGAACCACCTCTATTGATTGCCCAGAGAACCAGCACCTTTGTTGTAACCACTGATTCCCCACAGTCTGAGCACGCAAGGCTCCCATAGTTGCTGGGTATAGAGTTCTCTCTGCCCTGCCAGCCTGTCCAGTCAACAGAGATGTTACTGGGAGGCTCATATGTGTCACTGCCCTCCGTGGTTGCCCAGCCACCTCCCAGCCAGGCTCACAGTCAATGGGGTCTGCAGATTGTTCCATGCACTAGAATCTCTGGATCACACATGTACACAAGTCACTGGCTGAATGTTGCTCTTCCCCTGCCACTGCCACCAGTACTGCTGAGAAGACGGTGTCCTATCTAATCCAATCACCGAGCTTGTGCACAAAGAATTCTGCAGCTCCCGGCCAAACCCAGAATGTGCCTTCCTTTCTCAGCCAGGCAGCAGGCACTGTTGTGGGGAAGTTGGGGCAAGATAAACGTGCTCCCTCTACTTCCACTGGGTAAACATACACCTGCTAGCAACTGCTAGCCCCCAGGGCTCCAGTCCAAACTCATGCTCTGCTCTCCCTCCAGCTATATCATCACGGGTTGCTGCAGTCCGGTCTCACCTCCGTCTCCAAGCTGCCATCAGCTCCAGTTCCTGGCTGCTGTAGCTGTGCGTTGTGTTCATGTTCGTGCTGTGTGTCCGCACCCTGCACAGAGGTCCATGGCATTCTTCTTCCTCTTATAGGTTTTTCTTTCTTGTGGGTTTTTCTTTCCAATTCTCCTCTAAAGTTGTACTTCTTATACATACATATATGTATATGTATATATATATACACACACACACACACATATATACATATATTTACTGTTTATACCTAGCCTAGTATAGTGTGTCATTCCCTAATCAACCATCTTGGAATCAGCCCAAAAGCATTTCCATCCCACAACTCTTACATACATATTTTTTTCTACTCCAGGGACAACTGATGCAACATCTATCACTCTTCTGTGGTTTTTCTCCTAGGACTGCAAATATGCTTAGATGAAACCCATGGGTTTCTGTCTACTATTCACACCACAAGTGAATTGTATTCATTCAAAGATAAATCGCTTTCTCCTGTCTTAGGCCAGTTTAGAACATCTTAGAACAGATAGTAATCATGAGGCATGGACCGTGGTGGAAAGAGAAACACTTGACTGAGGTTTTGAGGTCATGAACTTACATATAGCAATGCTCTAGAATGGAAATTCGGAGTAGTGGCAGGGTCTGGACAAGTGGAGGTCTCACCACGAAGTGAGGAGGATTCTTGAAAAGTACAAAGGGAACCCTTACTTTTAATTCAATTTTCTCTGTAAATTTATAAAGGATTGGGCCCATCTCAGCTCCAGATCATCATCATGTGAGACCAGGAAAGATGGTGATGAGTTAGTAGTTTGAAATTATATGTACTATGCTAAATTCTATGTGTTGTATTTTAAAACATGAGAGCAAGAAATATTTGGGACATAAGCATCACATGAAAAGCCAATTGAATGTTTATTTCCTGAGAAGTACATCTAGGGCCTAAGCTAATGTTTTGACTGAGTCATTGCTGTACCCAAGGCCTTCAGCTCAATTGCTCAAGATGTTTTCTTGGCCAGAGTTCAGCCTACAAAAATTGTTACAATTTGTGCCTCTTAGAATAACTGTTGTGGCACGATGCTTCTTGATGTTTGTTCTTAATGATATTTCTTGGGCTCTTAAGAGAGTTCTCTGCCTTTTACCTTTCTAAAATCAGTAGTGGTAAACTAAAGCATGTGTGACAGCATTTACTTTCTTCACAATTGACACAGCATCACTATTTTATGGTTCTGAGAGCAAGATAAGACTTCTAAATTGAAAATATCATCAAATTCCAGCCTGATCATTAAGGTATATAACTTGTGACAAGTTAGCTTTCTGGGCCTCAGTTTTCTCATCTGTAAAATGGATATGATTAATACCTGCCTCAAGCATATTTTAAGACATTTAACACAACAAATAATTAAGAAGTAATAAAATATCTATTGCTATTAGCTATTTGCTTGGATCATTGGTGCCTGTATTTTCCCTTTGTACACTATGTGGTTTAAGATCTTGAAACTGGAAAAGGCCTCAAATGGCCTAACTACAAAATCTCTCAATCTACTTCTATGAAGAAATCAAGATTAATGTAAAAAATAAACAGATGGGAAACTAGCATCTACTGAACTCTTAACAAACACTTTGTTGTATTCCCATGAGCTCAGTCTTACTGCTGGATAAATAGAGTTAAGGAAGAAAGGTAGAGTGTGCATGAATATGGGTGTGTATTCATGGCAGAATGAAGATTTTAATCCAGTAAGTCTGATGTGAATCTTGTCTCAATCAGTTCAGGAGGCCACTGTTACTGACTGGGTGGCTTAAGTGGCAAACTTTCATTGCTCACAGTCTGGAGGTTGGGAGTTCCAAGCTCAAGGTACTGTGGGATCTTGTGACTGGTAAGGGCCCCTCTTACTGATGGCTGTCTTCTCATTGTAACCTCAAGTGAATGAGGATGGGGGAAGAAAAAGACAGAGTTGAGAGGTAGGGGAAGAAAGGGGTGGAAAGGAAGAAGGGGACACACACAGAGGGAAAGAGACAGAGAAATAGAGAAAGGGGGACTGAAAAAGGAAGGAAGAAGGGAAGAAGAGAGGGCCAATTGAAGGGGGGGAGAGACTCTTGCATTTTACTTCCATGACCCACTTACCTTCCAGAGGTCTCCTCCTTAGATACCACTTCATACTGGTTGTTAGGATTTCAACAGGGAATTTTGGAGCTAAACTAACATTCAGCCTATAATGGAACTCTGTGTTCTCATCACTACACCAAATATCTTTTCAGGAACCATAAAAACAAAAATAATATAAAGAACTATTACATTTTTGAGCAACTTCCCAGGTTCTTTCAAATTATTTCCCATGATGTGGGAGGCATATCTTCTAATGTTCCTAGGCATTTTTAACTATAGGGTAAAAGTAGAAAAGCAAGAGAAAGGGGTAATATAAAATCCATGAGGGCAGAATTCAATAATGTATAATCCCGGTCGGGGCGCCGGATTCTGTCTCGGTTGCCCCTCTTCCAGGCCAGCTCTCTGCTGTGGCCAGGGAGTGTAGTGGAGGATGGCCCAAGTGCTTGGGCCCTGCACCCCATGGGAGACCAGGATAAGTACCAGGCTCCTGCCATCGGATCAGCGCAGTGTGCCGGCCTCAGCGCGCCGGCCGCGGTGGCCATTGGAGGGTGAACCAAAGGCAAAGGAAGACCTTTCTCTCTGTCTCTCTCTCTGTCCACTCTGCCTGTCAAAAAAAAAAAAAAAAAAAAAAAAAGAAAGAAAGAAAGAAAAAAAAAAGAAAGAAGAAAAGCCATTTTCACTCAGGTCGTTAACTTTTGCCTTGAGGCTGCTGAAATGAAGAAGCCACAGACTGGAATTGGGACCCTGTAGCTTTCATCCGTCCATTCACTAAATATTTGCAATATCCAGCACTGCAGGGCTTACACAGCAAGTAAGATGTGGTGTCTGCCTTCCCAGGACATTCTTTAGAAAGAAAATAGAGTAGACTGATAAGGTTTTTTTGAGTACTTGTCATGCACGCAGTCCCTTCTGGAGGACACAGTGTGGATATAAGAGCAATATGTTCTACAGGTTAGCCTTTGGAAGTATGCTAAGTAGAAGAGCGCAGCACTGTGCATTTGAGGTTGCAAGAGATCTCATGGGTGGTCTCTTCATTTTTTTTTTTTTTTTTTGACAGGCAGAGTGGACAGTGAGAGAGAGACAGAGAGAAAGGTCTTCCTTTTGCCATTGGTTCACCCTCCGATGGAGGCTGGGGCATCGTGCTGATCCGAAGCCAGGAGCCAGGTGCTTATCCTGGTCTCCCATGCGGGTGCAGGGCCCAAGCACTTGGGCCATCCTCCACTGCACTCCCTGGCCATAGTAGAGAGCTGGCCTGGAAGAGGGGCAACCGGGACAGAATCCTGCACCCCGACCGGGACTAGAACCCGGTGTGCCAGCACCACAGGCGGAGGATTAGCCTATTGAGCCACAGCGCCGGCCCTCATGGGTGGTCTCTTGTCACGGCTGTGCTCCCTGCTGGCCAAGAAGAAATTGAAACCTGTCACAAAGCACAATGGACTCCAGGAGCTCTTCTTGGTGCTCACCTCTCTGGCTGAAATACCACTGTTCCATCTCACAATGGATTTGTACTCTCTCTGGAGAACCCCATTCTCAGTCCCATGCAAGTCTGGAGCTTCCTTCATTGGGCTGTGTCTAGCTTCGCCTTTGCTTTCCTGGCCTTTGGTGTCTGTGCCCTATCTTTGAGTACCCACAGCCCTTCTGGGCACTCGGTGTCAAAGCACCAAAGAAGTTGACAATGTTGTCCCTTTCTCTTCCCCTGGACTGCAAGCTCCATTAGTACAGGAACTTCTGTGTGCCACCGTCTTTGGACTCCAAGAGTTTAGAAGGGCTCTTTAAATATTAGTTCAACTTCTCAGAGATAAGCTCATTAATAAAGTGTAGGGGGCATAAGGTACATCTTACCAGATGAGTTCAAGTTAATAAAGATGATGGAGCGGGAATTTGGGTGCAGCCTAAGAAAGCCTGAAAGGTGAAGCCATGTTCAGGCAAGAGCAGTTTGGCTGGAGCAGGGCATTAAGTGGAGAATAGCTTTCAAAAGCACAGAGAGCCTCATTTAGGAGGGTTTTAATATCATAAGAGCATCTTACTTTAAATGAATTTGATCTCATTCAATTTTTCATACTCACTAACATTTTATGTGCTCAGAGATAACTTAGGAGTTGTTAGAGGACTTGCAATAATAATGCTGCTGATCACATATAAACTTAATTAATAACCAACATCTTAGAGAAAGAGATCAGATAACTCTTCACAAAAATGGATTATAAGCTTCATAATTTACCAGACAATGTAAAAAGCAAGAAATTCTCAGGTTAAGGTCTCCAGGGCAACACAGTTTGACTATATGCCAAGGAGAAGTTAGTTCTCTGATGGTAAAACAATTGTCCAAAGGTATCTTAGACATCCTGAGACTCTTGTTCACAAAGTAACCTAGAGTTTCCTAATATTTCAATTGTAGCTGGACAAGCAATGATTGACAGTATTTTAAGTTTAACATCATTTATAGATATACATTTCATTCAAGTGACATTTTTGCTATGATACATATTTACAACATCTTGTACATCACTTGCTATTTTTATTGGTCAATAGTATAGCTCTAACAATTCCTGAGTTAGTGGGTTACCTGGAGAAGGATAGAGACAGTTATTCTGCCAATTGTGTGTACGTGTTGCTCATGTCACCTGTATGTGTCAGTCTAAGAGATTCACAACTAGTTAATTCGGTTATGGGGTATGCTATTCTGTACACTCCCTCTCCATGCAGTCTCTCTTTATTTAACATAAGCCCCAACTAAAGATGCAAAATTTAAAATTACAAACCATTCTGTTTCATGCAGAGTGGTTGTGGCAAGGAAATCTAGGCAATGTAACTCAAAATCCAGAAACTTATAAAATAAAAACACGGCAAGTCCTCAATGTAAACAAATCTAGGAACATGAAACCATATTATGGAGTTCTGTCCATTTTTCAAAACAGACGTATTTTGAAGTTAACAATGAATCCCTTAGTGAGTACAGTGCTTTAGCTAAATTTGTCAAATAGAATGCATATTCCAGAAGCCAGCTGAGACTCTGTGTGGGTAGCTTTTATTTGTTTAGTTTTGTTGCATGGCAGCAGAAATCATACTCCAGAGCAGTCTTAACTCACCTCTGCCTGCAGAAGGCACACAGTTGTTTTTTATTAATAGCTTATTAATAAAAGGCCAAATGATGTGGAGATTTTCAGTGAGTAGAATCTCAAATGAGAATGCAGAAGATATGATAATTACGAGTTTCTCAATGGCTTCTTTCAGTGAGAGTCACTGTCACTGTGACCCTCAGTGAGGGACCGGGCTCCCTCTGCCACTTCATTGTCAGCTGATGAACTCCCATGGCCCCCACTCTGAAGTGACTCTTCCCCTTTTCATTTGGTGAGTCATAGGATTTTTTTTTCATCAAAGGGATAGGAATTGACTTTATTAAAATGCACCATCCACAAGTTTTTATCCAACTTGGAGAAGACAGCAGGATTTTAATGGATATTTATTGCCTAAAAAAATCAGTAACACTAGAATCATAAAGGAAGGCAAAAATGAAAGCTCTGGAAAGAACACGGGATTAGAGCTTCTCACCCTGTCTCTGCTAGTAATTCTTTCATGGCCCAGAGGTTGCAAGAAAATGTCACGAAAGTTCAAGCTGGAATTGGAAATGAGGAAGGTAGGCCTGGTAAGGAAAACTATGGGGGGAAAAAGAGTTCTAAATTTTGAATTTTCAAGAGAATCATAAAATATAGATGTATGTAAAAGCACCTGATTTTTGGAATGTGAAAGACTAAATTTAACTGAAAGTAAAATGCATTGTGTGCAAAATCAAACAAAATTGCAGCCACATTCTACCCATAGGCCTCTGGGATGGGGCCCTGGCCACACTTCCAGCCCTCAGTTACTTGTCCATTGAAGGAGAAACAAGAGCAGATGATCACCAAGGTGCTTTATCACTGAGATTCCCCTGTGGGCAGGGGAGAGCAGTGTCCAGGGAGCCTGAATCCTACCTTCCCCCTCTCTGCTCACCTATGCGCCTTCTCACACACTTGTAAGAAATTCACTCAGTGTATGATCTTCTTTCCTGCACTTAGGATTTGGAAAACTACTTTGATAGCAACAACAACAAAAGTGAAGGTGAAATCAGAATGTGACAGTAATTTTAACTTAGAAATCTATAAATAGCTGTGCCATGCATAATGTATGCACGCATGAAATGTGCACACTACTGCAAGGATTTCCAGAGTTAATAATTTAAATGGCTTCTTCTACCACAGAGAATTTCAATACTGCTTAGAGCTCTTTGGAAGAAGGCATGATATAAATACTTTGTTTGAGATAATTGTGGTATTGTTATTTTAAATGACAAATAATCAGTATAGCATGGAGGGTTTATATATTTGTCTTTATTAATTTTAAATTTATTTATTTAATAAGCGGACAGTTGCACAGAGACTGAAAGAGACAGAGAGTTCTCATCCACTGATTCACTCTCCAAATGGCTGAAATGGCCAGGAATGGGCAGAGGCTGAAGCCAGGAGCAGGAAAATCAAATCCAAATATCTCCAATAGGAGTTGAGAACTATTTGAGTCATCACCTGCTGCCTCTAAGGGTCCACACTGACAGGAAGCTGAAGTTAGGGGCTATGGGGGCATTGAATCCAGGTACTCCAATACAGGTGGCACTGTAACTAATACTAGGCCAAATGTCTGCTTTTAGCAAAGAAAATTTAATGCAATTTCTATACAGTAAAAAATATGACACAAAGGTCCTTGTCTTTTCTTAGAAAAGAAAATTTATTCTGTGTTATAACTGATTCAAACTACTTTGCACAAGTTGAACCAGGAGGGAAAGAATGGATCATGACCATAGTAACTCTGTCAGTCAAAAAGCTGTCAGGGATTGGGCTTTGTAGCACAGCAGGCTAGGCCACCACTGGAGATATCTGCATCCCAAAGGGAGGGGTTTGTTAGAGTCCCAGTTACACCATGTTTCCAATCCAGCTTCCTTTAATGTGCCTGAGATGCAGCTCATGATGACCCAAGTTCTTGGATTCCTGCCACCCATGTAGGAGACCAAGATGGAGCTCCAGACTTGGTTTTGGTTTGGCCCAAGTATAGCTGTTGGCATTTGGAAAGTGACATAAGAGATGAAAAATCTCTATTTCTCTCTCTCTCTCTCTCTCTCTCTCTCTCTCTCTCTCTCTCTCCATTTCTGTCACAGCACCTTTTAAATAAATAAAAACTGTAAAGTGCCACCTTCTTTCTATAGGCTTAATGGATAACAGAGGAAATGCTAATAAACATCTGCCTCCTGACTAGTCTTGTTTATTCCACATATAACAGCTAGTGTGATATTTGGTAAAGAAATCTGATTTTGAGTCTTCCCCATTCATAATCATCCCATTGCTTCTTGTGACTCTTGCAAGACAACTCCAAGCCTTTGCTGTACCTTGAGAGTACAGCAACGGTTCCAAATGCATTGGGGATTATTACACCAAGAGGAATTGTCTCTTTCCAAATCTGGCCTGGCAACTTGGCTTATTTTGACTGTTAGAAGTGTTGGAAAAAATCTTGTGCAAGTTCTAAACCTAGATCTCAAATGGACTGAAGGTTACCTGTCACTCTCTTGTAATACTTCTGCCACCATGAGAAGAAACTCAAGACAGAGAGTCATCAAAGCTGAGGCCCCAGACGTGTAAGTGAAGACGCCCAAGACTGTAAACTCCCACCAAACTACTGGGTAACTGCTGTGCATCAGGGAGCCCAGTCAATCTACACAGTTGTGGGAAACATTAAAGATGTTGCTGTGTTAAGTCACTAAGTTTTGGTATGCCTTGTTATGCAGCAATATGTAACTAGCACAGCCTAGAAGATACTGGATGAACTGACCACTGGTGCCTTCCACTTGCTTTCTTTACCAAATTTCAACCCCTTTGGTCTGCTTGCTATTCCTCAATTTACCCAGCAGGCCCTACTCTTCATTCTGCTTGGAGCCCTATTACTCCCAATACACACTGGATTCCTTCATTCACAAAGGCAAACTTTACATTCCTATCAAAAATGGCAATCCTCCTCCTCCTCCTCCTCTCTGTTAACTCCCTATCCCTCCTCTTGTTTTGTTCTTTTTCTGAGCACTTAGGTACTGTAATCTTAGTCATATACCATTTTATTTGTTAGCCATTTACTTGTTTTCTCTATTCCTTGACCTGAATGTAAATCCCACAAGAGCAGAACTTTTGTTTGCTAGAATATTCTCCCCACCAAGAACAGGACCTAGGATATAATTGTTACTCTACTAAAAATGTGTCGAGTAATTACTTTTTGATTCATGGAGATTATTCTACAGAGATTCAAAGTGGGAAATCCATCCCTGTATATACATAGCCTGGGAAACACCATCTTACCTACCACTGACAGCTTTAATTGAAGAATTCCACAGTCCCCCATTGACTTCAAGTTAAGCCCGGGGAGCTGACAGGTGTTTCAGTGACTACTTTGCTCTACAAGGAAACCATATTGACCCCACCCAAGGTGCCAAATTCAGTTGCTGGTGGTAACTGTAGAATTCTGCTATGACTCAGCAGATGGTAAGCAGTCCTGCTACTACCAGAAGCAACCAGAACCAGAGTCAGGGAAATTTTCAGGGCAGAGCGCAGGGCCCCTGCATTCAGCTACTGCAGGAATTTTGGAATAAGTCTCAGAGCTGTGCTCATCGTTAAGTATGATCCAGGTGGGTCCATGCAGTGTCTTGAGGCTAGCACCAGCAGGACCCCTTAAAAATCCAGAACCAACCTAAGGAAGTCCCCCACTACACCTCTTAGCTCATGGTGTGGGAGCCCTAGGAATAAGCATGCCATGTGAGAACTGGGGGCAGTTCCATCTGTCTTCCAGACCATGGATGTTGATGTTGGCATTGCAATCTTTGCAGTAACTTCACTCACTCATGATGTCACCATCCCCACCACTTGGCTCCCACTCTGAGAGATATGGGTGATGACCCCCACTATATCCTGTAACACCAGGACTGTATCAATCAGTACTAATTTACTCAAACTCACTGAAATCTACCTGGTGGGACTTAAGGCAGAACCTGCCTACTTCTACCTCTCTAGACCCATACTCCCAGTGTAAAATCTTCTGTACGTCTTGTAGTCACCCTGTGGGACTGGAGCATGGTTCAGTTAATATCTCCGTCCTGGCACTAGGCATTTTGCTATTATAAGTCTCAGCACCAGTTGTACTCTCCCAAAAGATACTGGAGAAGGTCACATGTACATTACATAGTGCTATATCCACAGCTATTGGTGCCATAAGCCCCAGCATCACTCAGGTTTGTCAATGGGATAAGGGGGACAACCAACGTTGTCCTTCTCATCACCAAGGAAAAGGTTCTGGCTATCACAATCCTCAGTGTAACTGATACCCAAATCTCTGAGGACTGAATATTAATACTCTATGAAGCACAAGTTCACCTCAAAGCCACACTTCTATCCCTGTGAACTGTGCATAGCACAGACCACTGCATTAACTTTTACACACAGCTGACATTGATTAAGGCAGAAGAAATAATTTAGAGTTTGCATTTCTGGGTTCACCTAGAATCAAAGACAGAGCAATAAGCCAAGTGAAATTCTATATTTCATCTAAACTGTAAGCTCTTTTCTAATGAAACCTGCTCCAAAAACAAGAGACTATTACATCAGATGCACAGATGTCAACATAGGGACACAGGAAACATAGTTACATCAACACAATAGATCTTAAGAAGTATATCCTGATCTAAAAGAAAGCTATGACATTTCAGAAATAGAATTCAAAATAATGACTGTAAGGAATTGCAATGTGATGTAAGAAAAATACAGATTGATAGCTTAAAGAAATGAGTGAAATAGCATGTGACATGAATAAAAATTTAATTAAGGAAGTAGAAATCATGCAAAGAACCAAATGGGGGCCAGTGTTGTGGTTTAGCCAGTAAAGTCACAACCAGCTGGCATCTCATATGAGCACCAGTTCATATCTGGCTGTACAACTTCCAATTCAGCTCTCTACTAATGACCCAGGAAAAGCAGTGAAAGATGACCCCAGTGCTTGGGATTCTGCTACCTACATAGGCAATCTGAAAGAAGCCCCTGAATCCTTGTTCCTGGCATCATTCTGGTCCAGCCCCAGCCATCGTGGCCATCTAGAGAGTGAACCAGCAGATGGAAGATCTCTCTCCCCCCCCCCCTTGTGTGTGTGTGTCTCCTTAGCTCTCTGTCACTGACTTTTAAATAAGTAAATAACTCTTAGTCTTAAAAATAACTAAATAGAAATTTTTAGGTGAAAACTTCCATCAATGAAATGAAAAATATGAATGAGAGCCTCGAAATTAGAATAGATCAAGTGGAAGAAAGAATTTCTGATGTGGAGGACAAGACATTCGAAATAATCCAGTCAGACAAGAATAAAGAATAAGGAATTAAAAATAATGAGGAAATATAGGATACAATTAAATTACTAAATACTCATAAGAAATCCTGAAGGAGAAGAGAAGGGAGAAAAGGCATTGAGGATCTACTAAATGAAACTATAGTTTGAAAACTTCTCTACTCTTTTTTTTGTATATTATATCTAAAATAAGTTTAATATCCAGAGATATTAAACTTCAGGCCATTTTGTCAGTAATTTCACAGTAGCTTGCAGAGTCTGAAAAACAGGCACAGGATCAAAATTCTATGGATGTGAAGTCCCAGGCCTACTTGGTTTCAGAATTGTAAATTGCCAGTAGGTGTTTTAGGGAGCATATATACCATTTAAGTGTACATCAGTCTTTTCCATTGAACTTCAAGGTCCGTTAGGTTTAACTGTAGGCCCAGAACTAAGAAGTTTCAGGCTGAATTCTCCTGGGGTGGGTGTTACCTGGACAGTAGGTCAAAGGCAGGCTTCACTGCCCCCAGGAACTCCCTCCGTCTCAGCAGTCAGTAGCAGCAACTCCTCAGGCGCAATATCGTGAGTCAGACAACTTGTTTTGAAGGTGAGTTTTCAGGTTGTATTTCTGACAGAGGGAGGCGAGTGGTTGGTTCAGACCCCTTCATTGCCCCTCTGTAGAACAGGAGAGCTCAGGCAGCTTCTCTTTGTCACTGACTGCTTCATGTCTCGGCCCAAACGTCACCTTTATGAGGCAGGAACCCACCCAAGGGCTGGCACACAGGAAGGCATGGCATCTGCCAGGTGCTCCAGAGCAGCCATTCAACACTGCTCCTCCTCCTCTCTCCGCCCCCCTCTTCCACCTTCAACTTCTCTACTCTTGAAAGATGTATGGACACCCAGATAAAAGATGCTCAATTCACCCTAAGAAGACTCAACCAAAAGAGATATTCTCCAAAGCATATTGTAGTCAAATCTAATTGTCAAATGTTAAGTACAGGCAGAGAATCCTAAAGACAGAGAAAATTGTCAAGTTAGATATAAGGGAAAAAAAGATTAGTCTAACACCAAACTTCTCAGTAGAAATCTTACAGACACAGAAGGTGGGAAAATATTTTCAAGGAAGGTCTTAAAACTTTCGAACAAGAATATTATACCCACTGAAGTTTTCCTTTATAAGTGAATGAGAAATAAGGTGTTTCCCATATAAGCAAAAAGTGGGAAATTCACTACCACCAGTCCAGCCTTACAGAAAATTTTAAAAAAGATTTATTAATCATTTGAAAGTCAGAGTTACAGAGAGAGAGAACATGGGACAGATACAAGAAGGGACAGAGAGACATCTCCAACCAGCTGGTTCACTTCCCAGATGGCTACCTCTGCCCGGGCTGGGCTAGGCTTAAGCCAGGAGGCAGAAGCTTCTTCTGAGTCTCCCGTGTAGGTGGTAGGTGCCCAAACACTCGCATCATCTTCTGCTGCTTTCCCAGGCAAATTAGCAGGTAGCTGGATTGGAACTGGCACACATATGTAATGGCAATGTCAGGTGGCTTTACTCACTATACTACAATGCTGGCCCCATCAGGAACTTCTGAAGGGAATCCTATGTTAGAATTACACATCATACTTGGGCTGGGTGTATGATCTTTCTGATGTGTTGTTGGATTTGATTAGCTAATATTTTGTTGAGGACTTTTTACATCTATGGTTACCAGGGATATTGGTCTATAGTTCTTTTTCTCTGTTGTGTCTTTTTTCTGGTTTAGGAATTAAGGTGATGCAGGCTTCAGTGAAGGAGTTAGGGGGGATTTCTTCCTTTTGAATAGCTTGAGAAGAATTGGAATTAGTTCTTCTTTACAGGTCAGGTAGAATTCAGCAGTGAGACTGTCCAGTTCTGGACTTTTCTTTTATGGAAAGTCTTTATTACTTATTTAATTTCCATCTTGGTTATTGGTCTGTTTAGGTTTTCTATGTCTCCGTGACTCAATTAAGGTAGGTTGTATGTTTCCAGGAATCTATCATTTTCTTCTAGGTTTCCCAGTTTGTTGACATAGAGCTTTTTGTAGTAATTCCTGACGATTCTTTTTTTTCCCTGGGTATCTGTTGTTTCATTTATGTTTTCATCTCCGATTTTATGATTTGGGTCTTCTCTGGTGTTTGTTTTTGTTTTTGTTTTTTGGTTAGTTGGGCCAGTGGTGCATCAATGTTGTTTATTTTTCCATAATAGCTGTACTTCATTTTACTGATCTTTTGTATTTTTTTGTTTCATTTTAAAAATTTATTTATTTCATCCTACTAATTTTGGGTTTGGTTTGTTGTTGTTTTTCTATGTCCTTGAGCTGTATTAATAGCCCATTTATTTGGTACCTTTCCAGTTTCTTCATGAAGGCACCAATTGCTATAAACTCCCCTCTTAACACTGCTTTTGCTACATCCCATAAGTTTTATTTATGTTTTGTCATCTTCATTCATTTCCAGAAATTTTTTGATTTCTCTTTTGTTTCTTCTATGATCCACTGTTCATTCAGGAACATAGTGTTCAGTCTCCATGTGTTTGTATATAACCTGAAGATTCTTGAGTTGTTGATTTCCAGCTTCATTCTATTGTGTTCAAAGAATATGCATGGTATGATTTTGATTTTTGTTAATTTGTTGAGACTTACTTAATGGTCTCACATATGGTCTATCCTAGAGGAAGTTATATTCACTGATAAGAAGAATGTATATTCTGCAACTGTGGTGTAGAAAGTTCTGAAGATATGAGTTAGGTCAATTTGTTCCATAGTGTTGATTAGTTCTATTGTTTCTTTGTTGATTTTCTGTCTAGTTGATCTGTCCATTGATGAGAGAGTGTTATTGAAGTTCCCCATTTTTATTATATTGGTGACTATATCTCCCTTTAAATTCATTAACATTTTTCGGATAGATGCACTGTAATTGGGTGCATATGCATTTATTATACTCTTCCTGTTGAACTGATCCCTTGGTAATTAGATAGCGCCCTTCTTTGTTTCTTTTAACAGTTTTTTTGTTATAGTCTAATTTGTCTGATATTGGGATGCCTACACCTGCCTTATTTTGCTTTCCCTTAGTATGGAATATCTTTTACTATCCTTTAATTTTCCATCTGCATATATCATTATTGGTGAGGTGTTTTTCTTGCAGGCAGCAAATAGATGGGTCTTCTTTTTTAATCCATTCAGCCAGTCTTCATCTTTTAATTGAAGAGTTGAGACCATTTACATCCAAGGTTACTACTGATGAGTAGCAACTTGGCCCTCTCATTTTCCCATAAATATTCCTAGTGTTTACTTTGGATTTCCTTCATACTTATAATTTGAGATTTCTGCCTCCACATTCTTTCTTGATGATGACTATCTTTCTGTGTTTCTGTGTGTAGCAAATTCTTAAGCAACTAATGAAAGCCTGGATGAGTGGTAACTATTTCTGTTTGTTATGGAAGGTCTTTATTTCACCCTCATTCTTAAGTAAGAGCTTTGCAGGGTACAGTAGTCTGGGTTGACATTTTCTTTTCTCTCATGACTTGGACTATATCTCATCATTCTCTTCTGGTCTGTAGGGTTTCTCTTGAGAAATCAGCTGTGAGTCTAATTAGAGATTTTCTATATGGATATTTTTCTTCTGTCTTGCCACGTCTGCTGATAAGGCTCTCTACCACATTTTCTATTTGATCTATTGAATTCTCCATTTCTAATATTTCATTTGCTTCCTCTTAATAATCTGAACTTCATGGTAAAACTTTTCATTCATGTCATGTATAGTTTTCTTCAGTTCATGAGTTTGCTTCTGACTGCATTTGAGTAATCCTATGATTAAATTTTTGTTACCATTTCTGACATTTCCTCAGTCTCTTCATATTCACATTTTAATATTGAAATGTTGTGTTTTTTGGAGTGGTCATAGAATCTTCTTTATTCCTGTTTCTTGAATTTATATGTTTATTTTTAGGTCATTATGGAGTTAATTGTAGTTTTTTTTCCTCTGATGCATGTTATATTTAAGCTATACTTGGCGGCTTAGTGTAATGTCTGCACTTTCTGTGAGTACCAAGAGGTGTGTGGAAGGGGCTGGCAATATGGCACAGTGTGCTAAGCTTCTGCCTGTGGCACTGGCATTCCATATGAGTGCCAGTTTTAGTCCTGCTACTCCTCTTCTGATGATCTTTCTGCTAGGTACTGGGAAAACAGTAGAAGATGGCTCAAGTGCTTGGGCTTCTGTACCCATGTGGGATCTCATATTAAATTTTTCTAGGACAAGAGCTGATCAAGTCACTGTTTCTCACAGTGTCCATTTCATTTCAACAAGTTTCCCCTTTGGTGCTCAGTTAGTTGTCACCAATCAGGGAGAACATATGATATTTGTCCCTTTGGAACTGGCTTAATTCACTCAGCATGATGTTTTCCAAATTCCTCCATCTTGTTGCAAATGACTGGGTTTTGTTGTTTTTCACTATTCTATAGAGTACATGTCCCATAATTTCTTTATCCAGTCTACTGTTGATGGGCATTTGGGTTGGTTCCAGGTCTTAGCTATTGTGAATTGAGCTGCAATAAACATTAATGTGCAGACAGCTTTTTTGTTTGCCAATTTCATTTCCTTTGGGTAAATTCCAAGGAGTGAGATGTCTGGGTTTTATGGTAGGGTTATATTCAGGTTTCTGAAGAACCTCCAGACTGACTTCCATAGTGGCTTAACCAGTTTGCATTCCCACCAACAGTGGGTTAGTGTCCCTTTTTCCCCACATCCTCTCCAGCATCTGTTGTTGGTAGATTTCTGAATGTGAGCCATTCTAACTAGGGTGAGGTGGAACCTCATTGTGGTTTTGATTTGCATTTCCCTGATTGCTAGTGACCTTGAACATTTTTTCATGTGCCTGTTGGCCATTTGGATTTCCTCTTTTGAAAAATGTCTATTGAGGTCCTTGGCCCATCTCTTAAGTGGGTTGTTTGTTTTGATCTTGTGGAGTTTCTTGATTTCTTTGTAGATTCTGGTTATCAACCCTTTATCAGTTGCATAGTTTGCAAAAATATTTTCCCATTCTGTCAGTTGTCTCTTCACTCTCCTGACTGTTTCTTTTGCAGTACAGAAACTTCTAAATTTGATGCAATCCCAAATGTTAATTTTGGCTTTGACTGCCTGTGCTTCTGGGGTTTTTTCCAAGAAGTCATTGCTGGTACCTATATCTTGCAGGGTTTTTCCAATGCTCTCTAATAATTTGATGGTGTTAGGTCGTAGATTTAAGTCTTTAATCCATGTTGAGTGGATTTTTGTGTAAGGTGAAAGGTAGGGATCTTGCTTCATGATTCTGCATGTGGAAATCCAGTTTTCCCAGCACCATTTATTGAATAGACTGTCCTTACTCCAGGGATTGGTTTTGGACCCTTGATCAAATATGAGTTGGCTGTAGATGTTTGGGTTGATTTCTGGTGTTTCTATTCTGTTCCATTGGTCTATCCATCTGTTTCTGTACCAGTACCATGCTGTTTTGATTACAACTGCCGTGTAGTATGTCCTGAAATCTGGTATTGTGATGCCTCCAGCTTTGTTTTTGTTGTACAAGATTGCTTTAGCTATTCGAGGTCTCCTGCGTCTCCATATGAATTTCAGCATCATTTTTTCCAGATCTGAGAAGAAGGTCTTCGGTATCTTGATTGGTATTGCATTGAATCTATAAATTGCTTTTGGGAGAATGGACATTTTGATGATAATGATTCTTCCAATCCATGAGCATGGAAGATTTTTCCATTTCTTGGTATCCTCTTCTATTTCTTTTTTTAAGGTTTTGTAATTTTCATCGTAGAGATCTTTAACGTCCTTGGTTAAGTTTATTCCAAGGTATTTGATTGTTTTTGTAGCTATTGTGAATAGGATTGATCTTAGAAGTTCTTCCTCAGCCATGGCATTGCCTGTGTATACGAAGGCTGTTGATTTTTGTGCATTGATTTAATAACTTGCTACTTTGCCAAAGTCTTCTATGAGTTCCAATAGTCTCTTGATAGAGTTCTTTGGGTCCCCTAAATAAAGAATCCTATCATCTGCAAAGAGGGATAGTTTGAGTTCTTCCTTCCCAATTTGTATCCCTTTAATTTCTTTTTCAATGTAATACTTTATCCATTTTAGTATTTTTTTTTTTGTTCTAGGACCATTGGTTGAACTCTGTAATTAACACACAATTATTCTTAGGTGTTTAAATTTTAACTGAAAAGTGATCCCTGTTAGGAATTTGGAAAACATTATGCTGAGTGTAATTAGCCAATCCCAAAGGGACAAATACCACTTGTTTTCCTTCATAGGTGACAACTAACTGAGCACCAAAAAGGAAACCTATTAAAGTGAAATGAACACTATGAGAAACGGTGACTTGATCAGCCCTCACCCTGACTGTTGATGAGCAGCTTAATATGTTATCCCTCTTAGTATTTTTTTGTTTGTTCTACTTAATACTTTTGGTTGAATACTGTAATCAATACACAATTCTTCTTAAGTGCTGAAACTTAACTGAAAAGTGATCACTGTTAAATATAAGAGTGGGTATAAGAGAGGGAAGAGATGTGCAATTTGGGACATGCTCAAGCTGACTTACCTCAAACGGTAGAGTTAGAAACATACCAGGGGATTCGAATTCAATCCCATCGAGGTTGCATGTACCAATGCCATCTCACTAGTCCCAGTGATCAATTTCTGTTCACAATTGATCGTAATGATAGGACTAAGAACCAAAGGGATCACATAAACAAGAATAGTGTCTGAAAATACTAGCTGATAGAATCAAAAAGGGAGAGAATGGTCCAACATGGGAAGTGAGATACTCAGGAGACCCATAGAATGGCAGATGTCCTAAAGAGCACTCTGGCCTCAGAATCAGCACTTAAGGCATGCACCAAACACCCCAGGTTCATCAACTCTGTCCAGAAGGTAAATACTAAGCACTTCTGCAATAAATTTGTGACTTCCTTTATCCTTATCAGCATTATCTAATTTTTTTCTGAGTTGTATTGTGCTTTCATGTTAATATTTTTCTAAAAATACTTTGATGCCTGATATTTAAAATTTTTAATCATTTTAAAATTTATATAATCTGAACAAATTTCATGTATTTCACATATAGGGATTTAGGAACATAGTGATACTTACTGCTCACCTTACCCTCCCTTCCACTCTCCCTACTCCTTTCTTTCTTAGTCTTCAATTTTTTCACTGATATACTTTCAGTTTATTTTATAAACATAAGCTTAACTTTCCACTAAGTAAATAATTCAGCAAATTTTAAGAAGAAAAAAATTGTTCTTCAACAGTATCTAAATCTTATAAACTAAATTCAGCACAGGGATCACCTCTGCAAATAAAGGTTTTCAGGATCATTGATAGTGATGGATTGGAACACATTTATTTAACAAAAATCAAACCTATTTTAAATAGATCGGAAGTGCTTCTATATTTTTTCTACTGACATTTCTGATAGGATTTTTGTTGTTTAAATTGTTTGTTTATGCAAATTAATATCTACTCTTCTACGTTATAAACAAGCAATCATTGCCAACTTGAAAAGGAGCCCTAAAATATTACAAGATCAGATTTATTGTTATTTTAGCTGGTAAAAAATTATGAGTATTGTTTTCAATGAATCAAATTGGATGTGTATATGGAGTGCATCTGAACATTTACATAAGTAATTTAGAATTATGTTTCTTTCCATAAACCTTGTAGCCATCAGTATTAATTACTTGAAATTCCATCTTCAATGCACTAGGAGAAATAATTGTATTTTTAAAACTAGACACATTTGTTGTGCAAATGAGTATGCCTTTGCCAAAATATGTGGATATTCAAAGCCTCATGTAATATAATGTGCTCTGTGTTTAGTGAAATGACAATTACATTTCTCACATGCAGAGATGTGTCATTAGGAAGTGCAATGGGGGCACCATGCTATCATCCCTTGGGGTGAATGAAGTGTGGTATTGATCAAAGTAGAATTCTTCTTGATGATGCATTAAGTGCCTGTATTTTTTTAATTCAGGCAGTATCAAACAATGTAGCTTTCAAGCACATCTAATTGTATATAAAGTTAGACTGTGCATTTCCTAAGTTGAATTTTTTCATGCAAATAAACAAGCTTTATTTTTCTTTCTTTAATTTGTTATGGCCACCTGTATTTTTCCTATCTTGGAACCAGAGATTCAATAAGTCCCTTTCACTTCATATCAAATAAGAGAACTCAACTTTGTTACTGAACTAAATTTTTAGTAACTATTATCTTCTTCCCTTCCTTAGAAACTATTTAACCAACCTTATCCCAGAAAGATATTGCATAACTGGAAATTTGTCATCTTACTATCAATGTCCTCAGGTAAGTTACTTGAATATTATTTCACTATGCTTATCTTACTCTTTAAAATAGCATAACATTCTTCTCACAGGCATTAATGTTCCCTGGAAATTTCATGAGAATTGTGAGTTGTTTTTAAACACAAAAAGTGCTTTGATCTTTCTCTGTGAGAAAAGATGTATGATTTACAAGCCCCTTTTAACCTACAAATTCTACATTATGTGTCTGATGAGCACAAAACACGCTGTATGTTCTACAGGGAATAAGGGAAGTGGTAAGATGAGATCCCTGTTCTCAATGACTTTATAATTATCATGGCAAGACAAAATAGAATTACCTAGAAATGGTAATATTATTTTTGTACTTGATAACCACTAACACTTTCTCTCAGCAAACTCAGTATTATCAATTCCTTCCCGTTTATTATTGCTCAATCACATTGAATACAACCTTCCTTTCCCATGCTCATCCCCACTGTTACACTCAGATTCCACAAAATTATCATTCTACACAATTATCTTGCTGGCATGATGGAACAGCCTTTCTGGAAAGGAAACCAACGCCACACAGGCAGCAAAACACTGTCACATTAGGAAATAGAGGCTCTTGTCAGCTACATTAACCCCTGCATTGAGTTGGATGAAAGTTGATATCGCCCTTGATGTTAAACAATAGACTGAGATCTCTGCCACCTGCAACCAACACTTTGCTTTCTGACACACACAGGAAAAGCCAAAGAAGCTGCATAGTAAACAGCTATTCAGAATGTGTTCAGGAATGTAAGTTTTAGTTTCAAGCATGCCTGTTGCATGTCTGCACACAAATGAATGCACACACGCTAATTACTAATGCCTCAAATTTTAAATGAATTCAGCTACATTTTTTAGCAGTAATCCAATTTTCCTTTGCATAAATTTAAAACAATGAGATACTAAGTTCTTGTGGAAAATTTGATTCTTGTATAAAATCAATTGATTTGAGCATGTTTTGAATACAATGATATTAGATATTATCTCAAGGTAAAAAAATTGGTTCCTGAGTTCTCAATGAAATTTATGTATAATTTAATGAAAATGTAACAATACATATAAACTATATAAATATATAAACAATATATGTATTTATATGTAACTCAGTAACTTCATAGTATGCCAAGTAATCAACTGGGAGTCTTTTTCCAAGGGACTAAAGGAGAAGATGACTTTCTTTTGCCCTATTTTTGTAGTTCTCAGTCAGTATAATTTTGTTCTCCAGGGAAACTTTGGTAATGTGTGAAAGCACTTATATAACTACCACTACTGAGGTAGAGAGATCAGAAGGAAGGAGTCACTGGCATCTAGTAAGTAGAGACCAGGAATGCTGTTAAACTTCCTACAATGCACTTTGAGCACAATGTACAACAATGAAGAATTCTCGGGCTCAAAGTATCTTTACTAATGACGTGGAGAAATTGTGCACCAGAGAATACTTCTTATGGTTCAGATATTTAACTAGAATTTACATTTAAATAGAATTAGCAAAACTATTAAGAGAAAGCAATAGAAATGCTGCCCACATTTGATCTTAGGAAACCAAACATTGTCCCTCTTAAACTACAACTATATTCTCTAATAATTTGATGGTATAGGGTCAAAGATTCAGATCTATAATCCATGTTAAGTGGATTTTTGTGTAAGCTATAAGGTAGGGGTCTCGCTTCAAGATTCTGTACATGATAGAAATTTGGAAATTTGGAAGCAAACTAAACAAATGTTTTGTGAAAACAGAAGGTAGAGTTTATTACAGTTATATTTCATTATTTTGGGTATTAACTCAAGAACTATTTTTTAATCTTCAGTGTCTAAGAGGACACTTCAAAAAGTCCCTGAAAAAGGACATTAAAAGAGAAATTATAATTTGGTGCAGAAAAGGAAGTCTATTCATTCAAGGACTAATCAGTTCATGAAAATGCATATTATAAAAGAAAACTATGGATGAATTTCAAAAATTGTACATAAAATAAACTCATGTTAATTCCATTTTCTACAAAAGTTTTGAGATACCCTATACATCCATTTAGGTTTATATTTTTAGTATTTTATTTATTTGAAACATAGAGAAAGACACATAAAGAGGGTGCAGGCATGTCTACTAATTCACTCCCCAAATGCCCACAATGTCCAGAGCGGGACTGATGTGGGATATGGGTGTCATGACTGCAAAATACCTACTCTTAACTTATGAAAATATATCATGTTAATGAGTTATGTGATTGTTTTTGATTGTGTAAAACACACTACCTTGATTCCTTGCATTCAGGAGTTCCTAAGTATCCTTTTGACAAATCATTTTTCATCTTATAATGACTTAAATAAAATAAGTCATATAAAATATATATAGCAGATGGTATTTGCAAATACTAAATTCTCTGTAAAAAGTCTAATGCCTGCCATGGATGTCTTTGAACCTTAAGTCTGAGAAATTGAATATCAGATTTTATTCTAATAACTCTGCTGTTTGATATTCATTTCAGTATAGCTATATTTCAGGACTTGGTTATAGAAAAATCTCTCAGCAAACTCTGCCACAAAGGAATACCTCCTTTGATTAATTTGTAGAATTCCCCACTGACATTAATTCAAGAAAGACCACATTTTGTGGAATATTTGATTTAACTTTGAAGACATAATAAAAAGCCATAGATGCAATACCCCTACATAACTAATATGGATAATGACTCGGTTGAAACTTGCCTCTTTAAATCACAAGGCTGAATAGCTACTTATACCAAAGATCTCTGGAAGCTCATACAAATGCTGTCAGCACTATTTAGGTCATTGCTATATTACCAGGCAAGAATAAAAGATAATTAAATATATTTTTCAGGTAATTAATACATGAATACGTACAAAGATTCTTCAAAAATTCATGGAAATGGCACCATATCATTTAATTCTATTTTACCATGAACTTTTTGAAGTACCCACATAGATGTAATTTTTTTAACTTTTATTTAATAAATATAAATTTCCAAAGTACAACTTTTGAATTATAGCGGCTTTCCCCCCATAACATCCTTCACACCCAAAACCATCCCATCTCCCACTTCCTTTCACATCCCATTCTCCATGAAGATTCATTTTCAATTATCTTTATATACAGAAGATCAATTTTGTATATACTAAGTAAACTTTCAAGATTTGCACCCATACAGATACACAAAATATAAAGTACTATTTGAGTATTAGTTATGCTGTTAATTCACATAGTACAACACATTAACGACAGAGGTCCTATATGGGGAGCAAGTGCACAGTGACTCCTGTTGTTGATTTAACAATTGACAATCTTATTTATGATGTCAGTAATCACCCAAGGCTCTTGTCATAAGCTGCCAAGGCTACGGAAGCCTCTTGAGTTCGCCAACTCCAATCTTATTATATAGACAAGGCCATAGTCAAAGTGGAGGTTCTCTCCTCCATTCAGAGAAAGGTACCTCCTTCTTTGATGGCCTTTTATTTTCCCCTGCTGGGATCTCACTCACAGAAATCTTTCACTTAGGTCACTTTTCTTTTTGGCCACAGTGTCTTGGCTTTCCATGCCTGAAATACTCTCATGGGCTTTTTAGCCAGATCCAAATGCCTTAAGGGCTGATTCTGAGGCCAGAGTGCTATTTAGGACATCTGCCATTCTATGAGTCTGTTGTGTATCCCCCTTCCCATGTTGGATCATTCTCTCCTTTTTAATTCTATCAGTTAGTATGAGCAGACACTAGTCTTGTTTATATAATACCTTTGAAGCTTAACCCTATCATTATTATCAATTGAGAACTGAAACTGATCACTTTGACTAGTGAGATGGCATTGGTACATGCCACCTTGTTGGGACTGAATTGGAATCCGCGAATGTTTCTAGCTCTACCATAATATCATATGTTCTCCCTGATCCGTGACAACTAACTGAGCACTAAAGGAAACCTGTTTACGTGAAACAGACAAAATGAGAATGTCTTTATCAGCCCTTCTCCTGACTGTCGAGAAACAACTTACTACTATATTCCTTTTTATCATTTTTTTCTAATTAATACCATTGGTTGAATTCTTTAATTAACACACAATTATTCTTTGGTGTTTACATTTAACTGAAAGGTGATCCCCATTAAATACAAGAGTGGGATTAAGAGTTGGAGGAGATGTACAGTTCGGCACAAGTTCACTCAGACTTACAGTTAGTTGTCACGGATCATGGAGAACATATGATATTTGTCCCTTTGGCACTGGCTTATTTCACTCAGCATGATGTTTTCCAGATTCCTCCATTTTGTTGCAAATGAGCAGATTTCTTTTTTTTGTTTGTTTGTTTTACTGCTGTTAGTATTCTATAGAGTACACATCCCATAATTTCTTTATCCAGTCTTCTGTTGATGGGAATTTAGATTGATTCCAGGTCTTAGGTATTGTGAATTGAACTGCAATAAACATTGAAGTAGAGACATATATTTTATTTGCCAATTTAATTTCACTTGGGTAAATTCCAAGGAGTGGATGGCTGGGTTGTATGGTAGGGTTATATTCATGTTTCTGAGGAACCTCCAGACTGTCTTCTATAGAGGCTTTACCAGTTTGCATTCCCACCAACAGTGGATTAGTGTGCCTTTTTCCCAAATTCTCACAAGTATCTGTTGTTAGTTGTTTTCTGTATGTAAGCCATTCTAACCAGGGTGAGGCGAAACCTCATTGTGATTTTGATTTGCATTGTGATTCCTGAGCATTTTTTCATGTGTCTGTTTGCCATTTGGATTTCCTCTTCAGAAAAATGTCTACTTAGAACCTTGGCCCATCTCTTAAATGGGTTGTTTTGTTGTTGTGGAGTTTCTTGATCTCTTTGTTGATTCTGGTTATTAATCCTTTATCAGTTGCATAATTTGCAAATATTTTTCCTGTTCTCTCAGTTACCTCTTCATTTTCCTGTATCTTTTGCAGAACAGAAGCTTCTCAATTTGATGTAATCCCAATTGTTATTTCTGGCTTTGATGGCCTGTGCCTCTTGTGCCTTTTCCAAGAAGTCTTTCCCTGTGCCTGTATCTTGCAGAGTTTCTCCGATGTTCTCTAAGAATCTGATGGTGTCGGGTCATAGATTTAGATAGATTTATGGTGTTGAGTGGATTTTTGTGTAAGGTGTAAGGTAGTGGTCTTCCTTCATGCTTCTGCATGTAGAAATCAAGTTTTCCCAGGACCATTTGTTGAATAGACTGTCCTTTCTCCAGGAATTGGTTTTAGAACCTTGATCAAATATAAGTTGGTTGTAGATGTTTGGATTGATTTCTGGTGTTTCTATTTTGTTCCATTGGTCTATCCATCTGTTTCTGCACCAGTACCACGTTGTTTTGATTACAACTGCCCTGAAGTATTTTGTTGAAATCTGGTATTGTGATGCCTCCATCTTTGTTTTTGTTTTACAAGATTGCTTTAGCTATTCGAGGTTTCCTGTGCCTCCATATGAATTTCAGCATCACATTTTCCAGATCTGTGAAAAATGTCTTTGGTGTTTTTATTGATATTGCATTGAATCTATAAATTGCTTTTTGGAGAATGGATATTTTGATTATATTGATTCTTCCAATCCATAGGCATGGATAACACATCTTTTAAATAACCCAGTGCCCTGTAATAAGGCACATAAACGTTTATAATAGTTTCATGTGTCTGTTGAATTTATCCCGTAATCATTATATAGTGCCCCTCTTTGTCTCTCTTAACAGTTTGTGTCTTAAAGTTTATTTTTTTCTGATATTAAGATGGATACACCAGGGGCCAGCACCATGGTTCACTTGGTTAATCCTCTGCCTGCAGTGCTGTCATCCCATATGGGTATTAGGTTCTGGTGCTGGTTGCTTCTCTTCCAGTCCAGCTCTCTGCTATGGCCCAGGAGAGCAGTGGTGGATGGCTCAAATGCTTGAGCCCCTGCACCCACATGGAAGACCAGGAAGAAGCAACTGGCTCTTGGCTTCAAATCATCACAAATCCAGCTGTAGCAGCCATTTGGGGAGTGAACCAATGGAAGGAAGACTTTTCTCTCTGTCTCTCTTTCTCACTTTCTATAACTCTACTTGTCAAATAATAATAATAAAAAAAGATGGCTATGCCAGCTCTTTTTTTGTTTCTGTTTGCATGGAATATCTTTTTCCAACCTTTCACTTTCAGTCTGCATGCACCTTTGTTGAAGAGATGTGTTTCTTGTAAGCAGCAAATAGATGGGTTTGGTTTTTAAATCCATTCAACCAGTCTGTGTTTTGTAACTGGAGACTTGAGACCATTTACATTCAATGTGACTATTGATAAGTAGTGACTTTGCCCTGCCATTTTTCCAAAGATATTTCTTATATATACTTTGAACTTCCCGTGATCTTTTGCTGAGAGATTTGCTTCCTTTGCCTTCTTTCATACTGATGGCCGTGTTTCTGTGTGTAAAACATCTTTAAGCAGCATTTGCAGGGCTGGATGAGTGTTGACAAATTCTTTCAATTTCTGTTTGCTATGAAAAGTCTTTATTTCACCTTCATTCACAAATGAGAGCTTTGCAGGATATAATATTCTGAGCTTGCAGTTTTTTTCTCTTAGTACCTGGGCTATATCTTACCATCCCCTCCTAGCCTGTAGGGTTTCTGATGAGAAGTCTGCTGTGAGTCTAATTGGAGATCCTCTGAGAGTAATCTGACGTTTCTCTCTTGCACATTTTAGGATCTTTTCTTTATGTTTCACTGTGGTGAGTTTGATCACAATGTGTTGTGGTGAGGATCTCTTTTGGTCATGTATATTGGGGTTCTTTGTGCTTCCTCTACTTGGATGCCTCTTCCTTCTCCAAACTCAGAAAGTTTTCTGTGGTGTACTTTCCAGTGATCTGTCTTCTAAGTCTGATTTCTCTCTTCTATCTCACTGATTCTGTTTTTAAGGCACTCAAATGTGTTTGTCATAAGTTCTATTGAATTTTTCATTTCATTTTGACTTCTCTTCACTATCACAATTTCATGTTCTACTAGTTTCTACATTTCATTTTGATTCCTCCTTAATATTTCATTTTCACAAGAGAGATTTTCTGTCCTGTATGGATTTCTATATTTCATGCGTTTGTTTTTGATAACTTCTAAATGTTCTTATCATAAATTTTTGAAACCCTAATTTTGCATTTCTTCTATCTCATCATCTTCATAATCTTGTATTGGAATGTCATGTTCATTTGGGAGTGTCATGATGTCTTCCTTGTTCTTGTTTCCTCGGTTTCTGCATTGTTGTTTTGCATTGTGGAGATATTCTTTGGTTTTTTTCTTCTTTTTTTTCTCACCATGATTGCTTTGCTCATTATGCTAAGACTCTAGATTAAGTGGACTGTCTACATTTGGTGAATCTCTAGAGGCTTGTGATGGGTGTGGCCAGAGATCTCTGTTCAGCTCTTCAGGGTTAAGGGTGTTTCAAAGGTGACACACCCAGGTTTGGCTTAGTAGATCTCATCTTTCTCTCTTTTTTTTATTCGTAAGGGAAGTAATTCCACTCAGCTGAGCTCTTCTGCTTGATGGCAATCAGTGCTCAAGCTCTAGCCCCAGTGGGTATACTATTCGTCTGCTCTGTCCCCAGGACCTCACAAAGTATCTGTGATGTCCTCAGTGTAAGCTCAGATTCCCCTACAATGTCTACCATCATGTAGCCAAAGCCACCTGAATTTGTGCTGTCTCCCACCGAGACCACTCTTGTCACCTCACTCCAGTTAGAATGGCTTACAAACAGAAATCTACCAACAAAATGCTGGCGACGATGTGGGGAAAAAAAGACACTAACCCACTGTTGGAGAGAATGCAAACTGGTATAGCAACTATGGAAGTCAGTTTGGAATATCCTCAGAAACCTGAATATAACCCTGCCATACAACCTAGCCATCCCACTCCCTGGAATTTACCCAAAGGAAATTAAATTGGCAAATAAGAGATATGTCTCTACTTCAATGTTTATTGCAGTTCAATTCACAATACCTAAGACCTGGAATCAACCTAAATTCCCATCAAAAGGAGACTGGATAAAGAAATTATGGGTTGGGTACTCTATAGAATACTATACAGCAGTTAAAAAAAATGAAATCCACTCATTTGCATCAAAATGGAGGAATCTGGAAGCTATTGGTTGAACCCTGTAATTAACACACAATTATTCCTAGGTGTTTAAATTTAATGGAAAAGTGATCCCCATTAAATATAAGAGTGGGAATCAGAGAGGGAGGAGATATACAGTTCGGCACATGTTCACTCAGACTTACCCCTAATGGTAGAGCTAGAAATATTCCACGGATTCTAATTCAATCCCAGCAAGGTGGCATGTACCAATGCCATCTCACTAGTCAAAGTGATCAGTTTCAGTTCTCAATTGATAATAATGATAGGGTTAAGCTTCAATTATTAAATCAACAACAGGAGTCACTGTGCACTTGCTCCCCATATAGGACCTCTGTCGTTAATGTGTTGTACTATGTGAATTAACAGCATAACTAATACTCAAATAGTACTTTATATTTTGTGTATCTGTATGGGTGCAAATCTTGAAAGTTTACTTAGTATATACAAAATTGATCTTCTGTATATAAAGATAATTGAAAATGAATCTTCATGGAGAATGGGATGTGAAAGGAAGTGGGAGATGGGATGGTTTTGGGTGTGAAGGATGTTATGGGGGGAAAGCCGCTATAATTCAAAAGTTGTACTTTGGAAATTTATATTTATTAAATACAAGTTGAAAAATAAAACTCAATTGCTTTTGTATACATAGACAATGCATGCCTGAGAAAGGAGATTTATGATCAGTCCCATTCATAATAGTTCCAAAAAATTAAATACCTTGGAATAAATTTAACCAAGAATGTCAAATATCTCAATGCAGTCATTTATAGGCACAATAACAGACTTGTAGAGAATGGGACAAAATAGAAACTCGAAAATATACTTACACATCTACAAGCAACTTATTTCTGACAAAGGAGTAAAAATCCATCACTGGAGCAGATGGTGCTGTGAAAACTGGATCCCCATGTAGAAATGTATGAAACTAGACCACTATCATACACCTTACACACAAAAAAATCATTCAAAATGTATCAAAGATATAAATCTATGACTCGATACCGTAAAATTACTAGAGAACATTGAGGAAACCACAAGACAGTGCACAGCAAAGAGTTCTTGGAAAAAACCACAGAAGCATAGGCAATCAATGTCAAAATTGACAAGTCAGATTACATCAAGCTGAGAAGCTTCTGCACTGCAAATGAAACACTTGGCAAAGTGAAGAGGCAACCAACAGAATGGGAGAAAATACTGTAAACTGTGCAACTGATAAAGGATTAACATCCAGAATCTATAAAGAGCTCATGATATTCAACACTAACAAAACAAACAATATAGTTAGAAATGGGCAAATTACTTGAATAGACATTTTTCATGACAGGAAATTCAAATGGCCAACAGACACTTGAAAAAAATACTCATCACTAGCCATCATGGGAAAGCAAATCAAAACCACAAGGAGCTTCCACCTCACTCTCTCATACAGAAATTGTCAAATAGAAATGCTGGTGAGGACATTCATAAAAAGGTACCCTAATCCACTCTTGGTGAGAATGTGCCCTGTTATGGCCACTGTGGAAAATATATGGAGATAACTCAGAAATCTGAACACAGACCTACCATATGTATGATCCAGCCATTGCACTCCTGGGAATTTACCGAAACCAACAGAAATCAGCATCTGGAAGAATTATCTGTATCCCCATGTTTATTGCAGCACAATTCATACTATATAATACCTGGAATCAGTCCAGATATCTATTAACTTTTGATTGGATAAAGAATTTTTATGCTATATGTACACTGTGGAGTACTTCTCAGCTGTAAAAAAAAATATGAAATCCTGTCTTTGCTGTAAGATCAATGCAACTGGAAAGCATTATATTTATTGATATAAGCCTTTCCCAAAAAGACAGGTACCATATATTTTCCCTGGTCCTAGGTAACTAATAGAGTATCTAAAATGTAACGTATTAGAGTAAAATTTACATTTTGAGATCTATGATTGTTTACAGCCCTTGTCTCTTCTGTTGGGAAGCAGTGGTTTTTTTCTTCATTACTATATGCTCAAATCTTTTCTTTACTGTAAGGTTAACTTTATGATCCTTAAGTGAACTAAAAATAGAGCTGTGTTAAAATTTTTTTTTATTTTTGCTTTCAAACTTTTATTTAATGAATATAAATTTCCAAAGTACAGCTTATGGATTACAATGGCTTCTCCCCCATAATGTCCCTCCCATCCGCAACCCTCCCCTTTCCCACTCCCTCTCCCCTTCCATTCACATCAAGATTCATTTTCGTTTCTCTTTATATATAGAAGATAAGTTTAGCATACATTAAGTAAAGATTTCAACAGTTTGCTCCCACACAGAAATATGAAGTGAAAAATACTGTTTGAGTACTAGTTATAGCATTAAATCTCAATGTATAGCACACTAAGGACAAAGATCCTACATGAGGAGTAAGTGCACAGTGACTCCTGTTGTTGACTTAACAAATTGACACTCTGTTTATGGCATCAGTAATCACCCTAGGCTCTTGTCATGAGCTGCCAAGGCTATGGAAGCCCCCTGAGTTCACTGACTCTGATCATATTTAGATAAGGCCATGGTCAAAGTGGAAGTTCTCTCCTCCCTTCAGAGAAAGGTACCTCCTTCTTTGATGACCCATTCTTTCCTCTGGGATCTCACTTGCAGAGATCTTTCATTTAGGTCTTTTTTTTTTTTCTCCCAGAGTGTCTTGCCTTTCCATGCCTGAAATACTCTCATGGGCTTTTCAGCCGGATCCGCATGCCTTAAGGGCTGATTCTGAGGCCAGAGTGCTGTTTAGGACATTTGCCATTCTATGGGTCTGCTGTGTATCTCACTTCCCATGTTGGATCATTCTCTCCGTTTTTGATTCTATCAGCTAGTATTTGCAGACACTATTCTTGTTTATGTGATCCCTTTGGTTCTTAGTCAGATCATTATGATCAATTGTGAACAGAAATTGATCACTGGGACTAGTGAGATGGCATTGGTACATGCCACCTTGATAGGATAGAATTGGAATCCCCTGGTATGTTTCTAACTCTACCATTTGAGGTAAGTCAGCTTGAGCATGTCCCAAATTGCACATCTCTTCCCTCTCTTAATCCCACTCTTATATTTAACAGCGATAACTTTTCAGTTAAGTTTCAGCACTTAAGAAGAATTGTGTATTGATTACAGTATTCAACCAAAAGTATTAAGTAGAACAAACAAAAAAAAATACTAAGAGGGATAACATATCAAGTTGCCAATCAACAGTCAGGGTGAGGGCTGATCAAGTCACTGTTTCTCATAGTGTCCATTTCATTTCAACAAGTTTCACCCTGGTGCTCAGTTAGTAGTCACCTATCAGGGAGAACATATGATATTTGTCCCTTTGGGACTGGCTTAATTCACTCAGCATAATGTTTTCCAGATTCCTCCATCTTGTTGCAAATGACCGGGTTTCATTGTTTTTGACTGCTGTATAGAATTCTATAGAGTACATGTCCCATAATTTCTTTATCCAGTCTACTGTTTTTTTTTTCTCTATCAAAATTTTTAATTTTATATTTCACTCACAATCAGAAAGCAGCAGCTTTATCTCCAGTACTCATATACAACTAGTATTCTGAATTATAACCCTTATCCAGTCTACTGTTGATGGGCATTTAGGTTGGTTCCAGGTCTTAGCTATTGTGAATTGAGCTGCAATAAACATTAATGTGCAGACAGCTTGTTTGTTTGCCAATTTAATTTCCTTTGGGTAAATTCCAAGGAGTGGGATGGCTGAGTTGAATGGTAGGGTTATCTTCAGGTTTCTAAGGAATCTCCAGACTGACTTCCATAGTGGCTTAAACAATTTGCATTCCCACCAATAGTGGGTTAGTGTCCCTTTTTCCCCACATCCTCGCCAGCATCTGTTGTTGGTAGATTTCTGCATGTGAGCCATTCTAACAGGGGTGAGGTGAAACCTCATTGTGCTTTTGATTTGCATTTCCCTGTTTGCTAGTGACCTTGAATATTTTTTCATGTGTCTGTTGGCCACTTGGATTTCCTCTTTTGAAAAATGTCTATTGAGGTCCTTGGCCCATCTCTTAAGTGGGTTGTTTGTTTTGATCTTGTGAAGTTTCTTGATTTCTTTGTAGATTCTGGTTATTAACACTTTATCTGTTGCATAGTTTGCAAATATTTTTTCCCATTCTGTCGGTTGTCTCTTCACTTTCCTGACTGTTTCTTTTGAAGTACAGAAACTTCTCAATTTGATGCAATCCCAAATGTTGATTTTGGCTTTGACTGCCTGTGCTTCTGGGGTGTTTTCCAAGAAGTCATTGCTGGTACCTATATCTTGCAGGGTTTTTCCAATGCTCTCTAATAATTTGATGGTGTCAGGTCATAGATTTAAGTCTTTAATCCATGTTGAGTGAATTTTTGTGTAAGGTGAAAGGTAGGGGTCTTGCTTCATGATTCTGCACGTGGAAATCCAATTTTCCCAGCACCATTTATTGAATAGACTGTCCTTGCTCCAGGGATTGGTTTTGGATCCTTGATCAAATATGAGTAGGCTGTAGATTAATGGATTGATTTCTGGTGTTTCAATTCTGTTCCATTGGCCTATCCATCTGTTTCTGTACCAGTACCATGCTGTTTTGATTATAAACTGCCCTGTAGTATGTCCTGAAATTTGGTATTGTGATGTCTCCGGCTTTGTTTTTGTTGTACAAGATTGCTTTAGCTATTCGAGGTCTCCTGTGTCTCCATAAGAATTTCAGCATCATTTTTTCCAGATCTGAGAAGAAGGTCTTCAGTGTCTTGATTGGTATTGCATTGAATCTATAAATTGCTTTTGGGAGAATGGACATTTTGATGATATTGATTCTTCCAATCCATGAGCATGGAAGATTTTTCCATTTCTTGGTATCCTCTTCTATTTCTTTCTTTAAGGTTTTGTAATTTTCATTGTAGAGATCTTTAACATCCTTGTTTAACTTTATTCCAAGGTGTTTTATTGTTTTTGTAGCTATTGTGAATAGGATTGATCTTAGAAGTTCTTCCTCAGCCATGGCATTGCCTGTGTATACGAAGGCTGTTGATTTTTGTGCATTGATTTTATACCCTGCTACCCTGCCAAAATCTTCTATGAGTTCCAATAATCTCTTAGTAGAGTTCTTTGGGTCCCCTAAATAAAGAATCCTATCATCTGCAAAGAGGGATAGTTTGAGTTCTTCCTTCCCAATTTGTATCCCTTTAATTTCTTTTTCTTGCCTAATAGCTCTGGCTAGAACTTCCAGAACTATATTGAATAGCAGTGGTGAGAGTGGACATCCCTGTCTGGTACCAGATCTCAGTGGAAATGCTTCCAACTTTTCCCCATTCAATAGGATGTTGGCTGTGGGTTTTTCATAGATTGCTTTGATTGTATTGAGGAATGTTCCTTCCAAACCCAGTTTGCTTAGAATTTTCATCATGAACGGGTGTTGTATTTTATCAAATGCTTTCTCGGCATCTATTGAGATAATCATATGGTTTTTCTTTTGCAGTGTGTTAATTTGGTGTATCACATTGATTGTTTTGCGCACATTAAACCATCCCTGCATACCAGGGATTAATTCCACTTGATCTGGGATTAAATTAAGAGGGGGGACTGGCGCCGTGGCTCAACAGGCTAATCCTCCACCTGCGGCCCTGGCACACGGGGTTCCAGTCCCGGTCGGAACGCCGGATTCTGTCCTGGTTGCTCCTCTTCCAGGCCAGTTCTCTGCTGTAGCCCAGGAGTGCAGTGGAGGATGGCCCAAGTGCCTGGGCTCTGCACCCGCATGAGAGAACAGGAGAAGCACCTGGCTCCTGCCTTCAGATCAGCGCGTGCGCCGGCCGCAGCACGCTGGCTGCAGCGGCCATTGGAGAGTGAACCAACAGTAAAGGAAGACCTTTATCTCTGTTTCTCTCTCTCACTGTCCACTCTGCCTGTCAAAAAACAAAACAAAAAAATATTAAGAGGGGGAATAGGAGATGGAGGAGGAAGAATGTATGGAGCATTGGTGTGAGTGAAGGTATGGCGAGAAGTATCACTATGTTCCTAAATCTTTATATATGAAATACATGGAACTTTTATAAATTAAATAAAATTTTTAGGAAATAATCTTTTCTTAAGGTCCATGTGTACTCAAGTCCTTTTCCACACAGTGCTCACAGACAGACTGGACTGGAAAGCACTGCATTCAGAAAAACACTAGTGTGATTCATGACACACACTGTGAACCTTGCAAAGGCACTAAGGTGATTGGAGAAGCACAGCTCACTCATTATCCCGTCCCTGATTGTGATCCTTACACCTTATTCTCGAAGTGTGGGTCAGCAAAGCACCTTGCTTATTAACAAAGACCCTTGTCCACCCCTGTTGTTTCTACTCCCCTTGAGCATAATTGTTCCGTAGCCTCTGTCACTCCTGAGACTTTCCTGTCCATATGAAGAAACATTTCTCAGGCCTACTCCAAGCCTGCTAGCCTTGCTCCAAGGCCATAAGTATACATATTAGTGCTTATAGGTTAGGCTGCGGCCTAAAATCTACCTCTGTTCTTAAATTAATTTAATTATCTTTTCATTTCTGAGCTTGAAGAATCGAAGACATTTAATTCTCTAATATTTAAAGGCAATAGTTTTTATCTTTAGAATTAGTAAAATAAATGTGCTTTATAGCCAACATTTTGAGGAATTTTTTTGATTTGTTTTGTGTTTAAATCTTCTCCCTAGAGAGAAAACTCCAGTATCTGTGATTCTCAAGCAAAGATCTGCTGTGAGATGCAGGACAGTGAGATTCAACAGAGGTTGACAACTCAAAGAACCACCATGAACACTTATCGTCAGGGAAGCATGTGGTTATTTGTGATGAAAATGGGAGCCACCAAAGGTTTCAGGCCTGCCTTTAATAGAAGCAGAATTTCTTCCTGACAGGGTACAAATTGCTGGGGAAATATTTGTCTAACCTGTTAAAGAGGTGGAGTTTCCTGCATCATCCAGGTTTATGTCTCTGACCTTACATGGAAGAATTACTGTGATGGGCTTCTCTGATTTTCTTAGTTAGGAACTTAGAGACCTGGAGTCTATTCTCCATGCATAAAAATGGCAAGAAGGAGAATTTCTTTCCTTTAGAAATTCACAGGTAAGTGGATGCTCTTCTAGACTGAGATGTTAATGATTTTGTCATTTTCCATGTCTTTCAGGAAAATGTGAATATAATAATATCAATTATAACAGTATTAGTAGTGTTGTTAACATGGCTTCAAGCTCACAGAATCATGCACTATAATGCTTGAATGACTTTCTTGAATGCTGGTCTGGGCTTTCTTCCTAAATTTGATTGACTCCCTTGAGCTTTGTAAAAGAATTACGTAAACTATCTATCAACTAACATTCTCCATCTTGTAATTCTTCCCATACTCACAATTCAAAAGCTAACCAAACATAATTGGAAATTACAAGCATCTAAAACAGATAATTATCTTCCCAGAATTAAGTTCCTTTGGGAAACTATTTTTACTCAAATAGTTCACTAGAATGGATTCTTTCCAAAGAAAATGTGATAGCATCTTAATCCAGATTTATTTGTTGCCTTTAACTTTAGCCTTGGTTGTGAACAGCAATAGCACCAAAGATTTAAGACATATTACACTCATGTCAGATTTACTTATAGTACAAAGGATCTACATTAAGTTCTAGAATGACATACATCCTTTTGCTTATGGTCCTATTCAGAGGTCAAAGAAAATCTTTCTACTGGACTAAATATAGGCAAGTATATTGACTGCAATGTTTCAAGCTTTGCTAAAGAAATAAGAAGTCAACAAGTATTATGTAATTTCTACTTCCTGCCAAGATAAAATAATAAAGACCAAATCTACCTTTTGACCTCAAACAATAACAATCCTATAAAATTTATATTTATGGGGAAAAAGGGACACTAACCCTCTGTTGGTGGGAATGCAAACTGGTTAAGCCACTATGGAAGTCAGTCTGGAGATTCCTCAGAAACCTGAATATAACCCTCCCATACAACCCAGCCATCCTACTCCTTGGAATTTACCCAAAGGAAATTAAATTGGCAAACAAACAAGCTGTCTGCACCTTAATGTTTATTGCAGCTCAATTCACAATAGCTAAGACCTGGAACCAACCCAAATGCCCATCAATAGTAGACCGGATAAAGAAATTCTGGGACATGTACTCTATAGAATACTATACAGCAGACAAAAACAATGAAACCCGGTCATTTGCAACAAGATGGAGGAATCTGGAAAACATTATGCTGAGTGAATTAAGCCAGTCCCAAAGGGACAAATATCATATGTTCTCCCTCATCAGCAACAACTAACTTAGCACCAAAGGGGAAACATGTTAAAGAGAAATGGACACTATGAGAAACAATGACTTGATCAGCTCTTGTCCTGAATGTTGATGTACAATTTAATATTTTATCACTTTTAGTATTTTTTTTGTTCTAGTACTATTGGTTGAACTCTGTAATTAACACACAATTATTCTTAGGTGTTTAAATTTTACTGAAAAGTGATCCCTGTTAAATATAAGAGTGGGAATAAGAGAGGGAGGAGATGTACAATCTGGGACATGCTCAATCGGACTTGCCCCAAATGGTGGAGTTAGAAAGGTGCCAGTGTATTCCAATACAATCCCATCAAAGTGGCATGTACCAATGCCATCTCACTAGTCCAAGTGATCAATTTCAATTCACAAATGATCACACTCATAGGTCTAAGAGTCAAAGGGATCACACAAACAAGACTAGTGTCTGCTAATACTAGCTGATAGAATAAAAAAGGGAGAGAACGATCCAACATGTGAAGCGGAATACACAGCAGACTCATAGAATGGCAGATGTCCTAAATAGCACTCTGGCCTCAGAATCAGCCCTTAAGGCATTTGAATCTGGCTGAAGAGCCCATGAGAGTATTTCAGGCATGGAAAGCCAAGACACTCTGGAAAAAAAAAAAAAAAAAAAAAAAAAAAAAACTAAATGAAAGATCTCTGCAACTGAGATCCCAGTAGAAAGAACAGGGCCATCAAAGAAGGAGGTGCCTTTCTCTGAATGGAGGAGAGAACTTCCACTTTGGCTATGACCCTGTCGGAATAAGATCGAAGTCGGCAAACTCAAAAGGCTTCCATATCCTTGGCAGCTCATGACTAGAGCCTAGGGAGATTACTGACTCCATAAACAAGAGTGTCAAATTGTTAAGTCAACAACAGGAGTCACTGTACTTACTTCTCATGTGGGATCTGTCCTTAATGTGTTGTCCAAAGTGAAGTAATGCTATAACTAGTACTCAAACAGTATTTTACACTCTGTTTCTGTGTGGGTGCAAACTGATGAAATCTTTACTTAATATATACTGAATTGATCTGTATATAAAGAGAATTGAAAATGAGTCTTGATGTGAATGGAATGGGAGAGGGAGTGGGAATGGGAGGGGTGCGAGTGGGAGGGAAGTTATGGTGGGGGGAGCCATTGTAATCCATAAACTGTACTTTGGAAATTTATATTTAGTAAATAAAAAGAAAAAAATTATATTTGAAAAATATATCTAAGACTTTCTTAAGACACTGGACATGATGAAAATAAGAACAGTGACCACAGATATGAGAAACAAAGGAGGAGAATTAATGGTTGCTCTAGCTATGAGCCAGTGTGCTGGCCACTGAGCAGTGAAGGGGACCCTAGAAGAGCTCGTGTACTCCATGGTCAGTGGACAGAGCTGAGAGTCCAAGGAACAAATGGCAGCTGAAGCTTGCAGTAAAGGACACCAAAGAAAAGAGAGGCATGGACAAAAAACTCAGGAGATCTTCAGAATGGCCTACTGGAACATTCAGAAGGGAACACGTAGTACATATGTATGAGAAAACTATATGAGGCCTGTTAAAGAACCATCTGAAAGGATTAAAATGAAGAAACAGTAACTGGCATCCTTTGCCCAGGCCATAGTACCTATCACCACAGACCAATCAGACAAATATCATTTACAGGCAACACTCGGAATGGTTTTGCCTAAGTAATTGGCAATAATTAGCCCTAATATAAGCCCTGCTCTGGTACCACTTAATGAATTAAAAACAGGACTCAAGAGAATCAAACTCTTTCCAACTGCTACTTGCCAGAACAAGGCTCAATTTTTATAGGAATGCAAAAAATGCCCAATTAAAATTACATTTCTTTAAAGCAGCAATAATAACCTAGAATCCACAATCCTACAACTACTAAATACTCTTCTATGTAATAACAAATACCCAGCAAAGAATCATTATACAAGGAAATGGGTACCAAGATTTTCCCAGTTCTCGCGAAGCTTGGTCATCCTGGAGAGAACAGAAAGGTACCAGGTCTTTTCAGTGAAGTCTGTACCGTGTATGTACACTAGGACTGCACATTCAAAAGTGAAAGATGCTTTGGCAAGGGCTCTTCTCTCAAAGAACAGTTAGGCCCTCATATTACCTCAAAGTAGAATTTACTGAAAACACAGTCACGGATTAGAAATGAAGCAAACAAAAACCCACAAGGAAGTTAGGAAGCCACTGTGGGCCTCACGGTCTCTCACACATATATTGTTTGTGTGTATACCCCCCTTCTCTGTGGGCTACCTACCTTGAGACTTCAGCTGCATGGCACAAGAGCCACAGCCGTTCATTACAACTCATGTCCTGGCTAGAGCTAGAGGCCCAGTCTCCCTGTTTTCTACATTTCCCAAAGAGAAGTCTATCAGACGCCACTCAATTTACTGAGGTGGATCATGCCATGCATAGCATTGCTAGGTGTCTCACCTCTTTGTCCAATCAACTGTTTCTGGAGACAGAACAGAGCTACGCACCCCTTAGTGCTGTTTCCGGGGCATATTTACTTAGAACAGGGTGTGCAGAGGCAGGACTCTTCACACAAGACAATTTGGAAATTTAGCAGATGTTAGCCAAGTAGGTAGGAGACATGAAGAACATCCTAGCCAGAGAACACCATGCAAACGTAATTGCTAAATATCTAATTCCTAGAACAACTTTCTTCTTGTTGACTGTCTCTATTGGTAAAAATAAGTTTATATATAAAAGTTTATGTATATATTTATATATAAAATATATATTTATGTATGTTTATGTATTATGTACATAATATATTATGTATTTATATATAAAATAAGTGTGTATATATATATATATATAATGGCACTTCAAAAAGCTTAGGGCAAAATTGAATTAAAACCCAAGCTTACTTTTTCATAATACCCACTTTCATGAAGTTTTTGTAGAACCCTCATATACAGGTCAGTTTCATTACCCTGTCACTCTATGGGGCCACTTTTTGCATGCTTTTCTTACAGAAATTGTCCTACTAGAGATTTCCTGGCTTAGTAAATGCCTTCACGGAAGGAAAATACCCAGAGCAAGTTGTGTTGTTGTGCACCCTGGCAGGTTAGACCCCATCTGCAGAATGTGCCTCACCCGAGAAGTACCTTAGAGAGCTGTTGGCAAAGAAATGATAGATTGAGAAGAAATAATTAGCAGCAAGAAGTGTAACCAAATCACATTTTGAAGAAAGACTGGAGAAAATGGAGATGATTTCTTGAAAACAGAAAATAACTGACAGGAGGTTGCTTCATATCTAATTTAGAATGTCTAAACAGACTTTCACATAGAAAAGGGTTACATTAGATCTGGTGTCAAAATTAACCCAAAGGAATGGAGATAGTTGATAGAGCTTATATCTCAATATAAGGAAAATATTCTACCTATTAATTACATAAATATAGTTATTAAAATGAAACTGAGATGTGTGTGTGTGTGTGTGTGTGTGTGCGCAACCCATAGCATGACTTTCAATCAGAATCAAAAGCTAGTTTATGGCTATAACATAGTACGGCACCTGAAGGAAAAAAAAAAAAGTAACACAGAATCCTGTAATTTTGTTTTGCCACAGAGGTAAGGCAAAGCCTTATTTCTTGGTTCAAAAGATACTTGTTACTGAAATCAGAGAATCAGTGTGAGTTCTCATTATGATAAAATAGAAAATTTGCATGTGGAGCCATCATTGTGGTACAGTGTGTTATGACACCAGCGTCTCACATTAGAGCATGAGTTTGGGTCCCAGCTCTTCCGCTTCTGATCTAACTTCCTGTTAATATGTCTGGGAAGGCAAGGGAAGATGGACATTGCTGCTTTTGCCCTTTCCACCCATGTTAGAGACACAGATGGAGTTTCTAGCTCCTGGCTTTGGCTTGGCCCATATCTGGATGTTGTGGGCATTTGGAAAGCGAACCAGCAGAAAAAAAGATACTTCTGTGTCTCTCTGCTTTTCAAATAAATAATCATTTAAATAAATAATCATTTAAAAAATTTCACATAATTTTTAAAAGCAGTCAATGCTTTGATTATCCTTTTGTTCATTAAAAAGCAGCCCAAGCTTTTATTAGTAAGGAAACTTAGTGATACAGAGAGGTCAAGAGAGACTCATGATTAAACAGCTTTGTTCTATTATGTGCAGTGTGGCCCACAAGGCACAAAGGAGAATTTAAATGATTCTAGTTCTTACACAAAGTAGTTTTTTTTCTTCCTGATAAGACTGACCCAGAGTGCTGATAATGATATAGTATGCTTTGTTGGTATTCTATCCAGGCAATTGAAAAAAAATAAGTTAAACAAGCAGGGGAAAGAGGACACAAAGCTTGGAGGATGGAAATGTCTTCTGTGTATTGGTTTCTCTATGCTTTGCTACAAACGTCTCAGACAATGCTGACCTCCACCACTTGGGAATCTGGGGAAGATGCTGTACTTTTCCTCCCCTGTTACACTGAGACTTTGACACTAGAGAGCAGCATGCCAGCTTCATCACTCACTGTGAGAGCCACTTGCTTAGGCCACTGAGTCTTAGTTTCTTCATTTGGTAAAACAGAGATAACAGTGGAAGTTTCATTGCATAATTAAAAGAAATATTTTCTTATATATAAAACCCTTAAAATTATTTTCTCCCTTTTACATCCCAAACACATACATCCAAACATTTATCTACCATATCTAAAACACCCAACCAAAGATGAGACAGCAGAAGCTAGTCTGTTTTTGATTGCTGGCTCTGCTCCTAGTTCCAGCTTATGGCTTATGAGTACCCTGAAAGGTAGTAGTGATGGCTTAAGTACTTGAGTACCTGCCACTCACATGGGAGACCTTGACTGAGTTCTTAGCTCCTGGATTCAGCCCAGCCCAGTCATGACTGTTGTGGGTATTTGGAGAGCAAATATATGTGTATAAAATATGTGTATAAACATACATTTATATACTATAATATATATATAAAATAGGATACCCCATTAAATTGGATAGTTTTTAAAGTGATATTTGATAAAGTGGATTTAAACAAATTGTTTCTGAGTCATACCAATTATTTTTTTTTATTGACAGGCAGAGTGTACAGTGAGAGAGAGAGACAGAGAGAAAGGTCCTCCTTTTGCTGTTGGTTCACCCTCCAACGGCCGCCGCGGCCAGCGCGCTGCGGCCAGCGCACCACGGCCAGCGTACCGCACTGATCCGAAGGCAGGAGCCAGGTGCCTCTCCTGGTCTCCCATGGGGTGCAGGGCCCAAGCACTGGAGACATCCTCCACTGCACTCCCAGGCCACAGCAGAGAGCTGGCCTGGAAGAGGGGCAACCGGGACAGAATCCAGCGTCCCAACCGGGACTAGAACCCGGTGTGCCGTCGCCGCTAGGTGGAGGATTAGCCTGTTAAGCCGCGGTGCCAGCCATATACCGATTCTTTTACCTCTAAAAGCATCCAACTATTCCCAGATCCAACTCTCCCTGTAGCAACTGTTCAGTATCTCACTGAACTGAGAATACAGTTTCAGTCCCTATTCCTAGAATTCTCTGTGATAGACAAAATCTTTTTCTATTGCCTGCTTTTGTTTCTTAAACCAGATTTGGCAGGCAGTTTCAAGTATCTGACAAACAAGTGTTTTTCCATTGATAAGAAAAATTTCTGGAGACAAGTTGTTCAATCTTCATGCCAAAATTCTGAAAATGCATCGCTCATTTCCCTCAGGCTCTACACAGGTGCTAATAATGCACACCGCGCTGTAAACCGGTGGTAGCAGCTCTCAAACAAGTATCTCTTTATCTAATCTTTTTTCCTCACACTGTGAGATGCAGAGGCAGGGAGTTCTTAGTGAGCGACTTTAGCTTTGTCAATAGTCAGCAGACAGGGCCCCACCAGCACTTGCTACTAGATTGTAAATCTGTTTCACTTTCCAATCATAAGGAAACCGAATAGCCCTCCTAGAAGTACTTGCCATTGTCTGAGTTATTCAAAATCATTACAGGCACACACACACACACACACATGCACATTTTCACTGAGGGAAAGCCTGAGGAAATCTATTTATGAACATAAATGTGACCCATTCTACAGTTTGTTGTGGAATAAAATAATGTATTTCATGACCTGCATGGCAGAAGACAAAGTATCAATCTGCAGGATTAGGTAAAAGAAACCTTAAATGTGTTAGAGTAGAGGGGAAAATATATTTTTCAAATAAAGATAACAAAGTTCCCTCAAAACGCCTAAATAATAAAACGAGTACAAGCACCAGAGAAACTTGGAATCATAGTATTTCCAACTGAAGACTTTGCCTGCTAAAATGGTTGAATCTTCTAGACACTATTGAGAATAATTTCCAGGGAAATTTACATTTCAATTCAGAATTATAGACAAATATGTACAAATTACTTATACAAGAAACATTTTATAGTTTTGAGGAATACCTTGAATAATACTTAAATAACACTAATATGTTAAATTCATTTATATTGGGGCCCTCACTGAGGTGTAGAAGATTAAGTATCCTCCTACAGTGCTGGCATCCCATATAGATGCTTGTTTTAAGTCAAGTCCCAGCTGCACCACTTCCAATCCAGCTCTATGCTAATGTGCCTGGGAAAGCAGCTGAAGATGACCCCAAGTCCTACGGCCCCTGAACCCATATAGGATACACTAGGAGAATCTCCTGGCTCCTAATTCCTGGCTTCAGCTGGACCCAGCTGCAGCCATTGTAGCTATTTGGTGAATGAATCAGCTGATCTCTCTCTCTCTCTGTCTCTGTCTCTCTCTCCCTTAAAATTTTATTTAGTTCTGTTAGTTTCACTCATTTTCATATGCACAGATTTAGGAACATGATGATACTTTCCATCCTACCCTCCCACCCAACCAAGCTCTAACTCTTCTTCCTTCTCCCTCTCCTATTCCACTCTTAATTATTTTTACAAAGATCTACTTTCAGTTTACTTTTCAGTTTACTTAACACCATAAGGTTGAGCATATACTAAAAGAATTCAACAAATAGTATGAAGAAAAAAATGTTCCTCCACAGAAGAGACAAGGGCTGTAAACAAACATCAAATCTCAAAATGTCTATTTAACTCCATGTTGGGTACTCTATTGGTTACCTAGGACCAGGGAAAATACATGGTAACTGTTTTGTTTTGTGTTTTTGAACTGACTTTTTTCATTAAGTATAATGGTTTCCAGTTGCATCCATTTTGTTATGAAAGACAGGATTTCTTTTCTTTTCTTTTCTTTTCTTTTCTTTTCTTTTCTTTTCTTTTCTTTTCTTTTCTTTTCTTTTCTTTTCTTTCTTTCTTTCTTTCTTTCTTTCTTTCTTTCTTTCTTTCTTTCTTTCTTTCTTTCTTTCTTTCTTTCTTTCTTTCTTTCTTTCTTTCTTTCTTTCTTTCACAGCTGAGTACTCATCCATGGTATATACACACACACATATATATATATATATATACATACCATAATTTTGTTATCCAGTCAACAGTTGATGGAGACATTGTCATCTTTATTTTCAGAAATATTTTTGATTTCTTCTATGATCCACTGTTCATTCAGGAGCATGTTGTTCAGTATCTATGTGTTTCCAAATGATCTAGAGATTCTTGAGTTGTTGATTTTTAGCTTCATTCCATTGTGCTCAGAGAAGATGCATGGTATGATTTAAATCTTTTTGAATTTGCTGAGACTTGCTTTATGGCCTAGCAAGTAATCCTTTGAAAAAATTACAGGTATTTGGTAGAGCACTGAGTGTATTATGTGTGTGTTTTAGGGCAGGGAAAGGGTGGATACTGTTGGCCATCACTAGCAACCAAGGTTGTATAAAGAACTGTCTAAATAATTTATAAAACAATGGTTGGAGGACAGCTCACTAAATGTGCAGAAAGCCTTTGGATACATTATTTTAAAAATGTGTTACAGTAATATTTGTAACCAAACTTACCACTTGAGCCATTTTGATTGTGTAATTCTGTGGCATCAGGCTCCTTCACAATGTGATGTAATGATCCTCACTATCTATTTGCAAAAACCTTTTTATCATCCCAAATGGAAACTGTATGCTATAAACACAACTCCCTATTTCCTCCTTCAATGCTCTGAACTTCTGTTTTGCTTTCTCTCTCTGAATTTAGAATCCTGTAATATTTTTACAGTTCACCCATGAAACAGCATGTATCAGAATTTCATTTCTTTTTCTGGATGAATAATATCATTGTTATGTCACATTTTGTTTACCCATCTATTGATGGACATTTAGGTTAATATACACTTTCTGCTATTGTAATACTGCACTGAGCATGTAAGAGAGGAATTGCTGAATCATATGATAATTCTATATTTCATTTTTTGAGGATCCCCAAATTGTTTTCTACAGTGGCAGCACCATTTTTATGTTCAAACTGATCATACAAACCAGGGTGCCAGTTTCTTTCACGTCCTCTGCAATGTACGTTATTTTCTGTTCTTTCTTTTTCAATAGCTCTCCTAATGGGCATATCTGCTCAGTGTGGCTTTCAATTGTATTTCCCTAATGGTTGTGATGCTGGGAATCTTCTTATATACTTTGTTGGCTATTCATGTGTCTTCTGGGAGTAATGGTATATTCAAGTTCCTTGCCCATTTTTTGTTGGAGTGCTTTGTTGTTGACTTGTAAGAGTTATATTGTTATATTCTTTTTTTAATCATTATCATGTATGATTTTAAATATTTTCTCCTATTCCTTGAGTTTTCTTTGCACTCTAAGAATTTTTTAAAAATTAATTTCCTTTGATGTACAAAAAATTTATTTTAATGATGTACAACGTATCTATTTTGTGGTTGTTGGCAGCTGTGCTTATGGTCTCCTGTCCCAAGAAGTCATTGCCAAATCCATTGTCATAAAGATTTTCCTGTTTTCTTGTGAAAAAAAAAAAGCATATGGTCTATAATAGAGAAAGTTCTATGCACTGGTTAGAAAATGTGTATTCTGCAACTGTGTGATGAAAAGTTCTGTAGATATGAGTTAGGTCCATTTGATCCATAATGTCAATTAGTGCTGTTGTTTCTTTGTTGATTTTCTGTCTAGTTAATCTGTCCATTGATCAAAGAGGGGTGTTGAAATCTCTTGTTACTGTTGGAGTCTATGTATCCTTTTAGATCCATTAACATTTCTTTAAATAGATAAGTTCCCTGTAATTGGGTGCATATGCATTTATCATAGCCACATCTTCCTGTTGAATTGATCCCTTAATCTTTACATAGTGTCCTTCTTCTCCTCTTTTAACAGTTTTTGTGTTAAAGTCTATTTTGTCTGCTATTAGGATGGCTACACCTGCCTTCTTTTGCTTTCCATTAGCTTGGAATATCTTTTTCCATCCTTTCACATTTATTGTTCACGTTGTCTTTGTTGGTGAGGTGTGTTTCTCTTAGGAAGCAAGTAGATAGGTTTTTATTCTTAATCTGTTCATCCAGTCTGTATCTTTTACCTTTAGACATAAATGAGAGCTTTGTGGGGCACAGAATTTTGGAATGACATTTTTTTTTCCTCTTAAGACTTGGAGTATATCTCACTATTCTCTCCTATCCTGTAGAGTTTCTGATGAGAATTCAGCTGTGAATCTAATTGGAGTTACTCTGAATGGAATCTGGTATTTCTCTTGTGCACATTTTAGAATTTTTTTAATTTTTTACTGTTGAAAGTTTGACTGCAATGTGTTGTGATGAAGATTTTTTCTGGTCATGTCTATTAGGAGTTCTATGTGCTTTCTGTACTTATATGTCTCTTTATTTGTCTTCCAAATAACTAAAAAATTTTAGAATTCATTTATATTTTTCATAGGTTATGGAGGGGTCTATTTTAAGAAATAAACTGAAAGACTTTGGGCAATATGGCAGACTAGGATGGTGAAATAAAACTACATTCCATGGGCCTGCACCTTGGCTCACTTGGCTAATCCTCCACCTGCAGCGCCGGCATCCCCGGTTCCTGTCCCGGTTGGAGTACCGGGTACTAGTCCTGGTTGCTCCTCTTCCAGTCCAGCTCTCTGCTGTGGCCCGTGAGGGCTGTGGAGGATGGCCCAAGTGCTTGGGTCCCTGCACCCACATGGGAGACAGGGAGGAAGTACCCAGCTCCTGGCTTGGGATCAGTGCAGCATGCCAGCCGTAGCAGCCATTAGGGGAGTGAACCAATGGAAGGTCTGTCTGTCTCTTTCTCTCACTGTCTATAACTCTCTCTCTCTCTTTCTCTCTCACTCTGCCTGGAAAAAAAAAACACTACATTTCATCACTAAACACAAAAATAATGAATAAAGTGATTTTTTTTAAAGAGAGAGACCAAAGCTCAAATTACAGGAAAACCCCAAGCTGTCAGAAATGAAGAAAGTAAAGACAAAGTTCAATCTTGTCTAAGGCTGTGGTGACCACAGGGAATTTCATTGTCTTTCTATTCTGAGGGTTCGGGAGCTAAGCTTCCAGTGTCCACACAGTGATATCAACTGCATCTCAGGACATGGGCTGTGTAGAGGCTGTTACAGAAAGTCCTCCAGTCCTCCAAGAGGAAACTAAGAAACTTTCCCTCACTGGCCCTTCCCTTAGAGCTCTGGGAAAGGATTAAGGATGGGTCTGAAACCTGAACTTAGAGAATGACACAATCTGGGACTACTGAAACCTCTAGGGCCTAGAATAAAACTTTCTCTATTCATCAGTGGTTTGACAATTGTTTCCCTTGGATTTGGAAAGGGGTGTGAATTAAAGTCCTCTAGGTTGCAAACTGCAGGATACCAAACATTATGAAAGAGAATCAGCAGACACAACTGACAGGAAATCAGCACAATCAGTCACTGAGAATAAAAACTAATATGAAAGGACCAAAAATTAAATTTGTAGAAAACAATAAATAAATAATCAAACATAATAACAGAAAAAGGCAATCTAACAAGTCAATAGATAGCTTTAAAAATAATCAGACACACTAGATGGAAATGAAAAACTAGAAATCAAATTCAAGATCAGGGAGGAGTTCTGGATTGTGGTGATATCATAAATTGTCTTTTCATTTTAAACTTTGTGTTTTGAAGTAATTTCATACTTAGGGAAAGTTTGTAAAAATAATACAGAAAATTTTCATATATCACTACCTAGTTCCCACTAACATATTGCATAGCCACAGTATAAAGTAAGAAATTAACATCAGTAGAATACTATCAACATTTGTGTAGATTTTAATAAAATTTGATTAGCTTTTTAAGTAATGCCTTTTCTCTGTTTCAGGACTCAATACCACTTTGAATTTAATTTCCAGATTTTCTTAGGTCTGCCCTAATCTGTGATAGGTCTGCAGTCCTTCCTTATTTTTCACAAAATTGACACTGCTGAAGAATAATGGCCAATATTTTATAGAATATTCCTCAATTTGGATTGTTTAATATTAGCTCATAACTAGGAAAAATATCATAGAAGGAACATCCTTTCTCACAACAAGGAGCATATAATAGCAATGCATCTCATGATTGCTAATGTTATTTCTTGGTCAAATTGCTGGTTATCCATTTATCTATTACAAAGATAGTATTTGTCCCTCTCTAACTAGTAAATATCTTGTGGAAATCCCTTCAAACTATGTCATTCTTCTATTTTTCCTCAAAGTTTTTATACACTAATTATAGCATTAATAGAGGATGGTTCCTGCCATAATTATTGCTTTCCTATTCTAATCACAATTAGTATTTTTTATAAAATTATTCATTTATATGAAAACAGAGATACAGAAAGACAAACACAAAAAGATAGAGAGCTTCCATAACTGGTTTGCCTCCCAAGTGCCTGCAAAAACCAGGCCTGGGCCAGGCTGAATCCAGAAGCCCAGAACCCAATTCAGATCTCCCATATGGGTGGCAGGGACCCAACTGCTTGAGCCATCAGCTGATTCCTCCTAAGGCACACATTAACAGAAAACTGGAATTGGAAGCAGACAGTCCACACACAATAATATGAGTGGTTTTCAAAAAGTTAACAGAAAATGCACATTATCATTGGCTTCCCATGAATTTATTGAAGTACGCTTGTATAATAAAATTAGGTAACAATGTATCCCCCAAACAAAAAAGTAGAATGATCGAAAAACCATCAATATCTACAAGACTCACGTGGAATAACCATCTGCACAGGAACAAACTGAAGGAAGGGACCACATCTGTGGTGGACCAGCAAACAGATTACACAAAATTACTAATAGGTAGTCATGAGGAAATTTGGTAGAATAGCCTGAAAATAGGTCAAGTATGTAACAAAGCAATTCCTAAAGGAGGAAGTAAAAATAATAGCGCTTAGAAGGTTATTCAGCTGATAATATACCAATACTTAAATTGCTTTTCCAGGTGTCTTTAAATCACAGTAATTTGTGTCCATTGAGGTAATTTAAGCACCAAAAGAAATGAAAACAAAATTATGCTGTTTTCAAAACTCATTTTGTCAGGGTAGTTCTGCTATTGTTGTTCCACAACTATTGCATGTGAATCAAAAGATAAAGGAAATGAGTAACTGTTTCAAAATCTGAGATTTTTTCAAAAGAATAGAGGAAGAACAGACATAAGATCCCTGAGTTTATGTAAAATCCATGAATAGTCCTGGGTTTGAATGTAAATTAGTATTATAAATTTATAATTTATCATATATTTTTGTTGAAAATGCATAATTTCTAGCTGTGCTCATAGAAAAAAAATCTAGAATTAAATCAATAATCATAGATACACCTAGAATCCAAATTGTGATTTCTATAATAAAGGAGAGATTCTTGTAGAATTAGTAAATTCTAGAAATGAGAAAGAAACAAAAAGATAAACCTGGAAACTCTTGTCATACTATAAATTGAAAAAGTTAAAAAAATACATATTCATGTGCAGAGGGACAGGTGAAAAAATAGAGAATTCAATCATGAACTAATTTTACTAACTTCCTATTGGGCGAAGATGGGACAATTCAGGTATAAGTAAAACTAACCTTTAAAACCATGACAATAGGGGGGTGGCGAGGGTGGGGTGGGGGGAGGCTGGAGCCGCTGGGCCCCGCGCGGTCGCTGTCGCTGGCTCGGGTGTCGGAGCCTCGGCGGGCAGCCGGCGGCGGGAGTGGGCGAGCGGAACTGGCCTCCGGCCGGATAGAACTCAACAAAAATCCAGTGGAAGGCTTTTCAGCAGGTTTAATAGATGACAATGATCTCTACCGATGGGAAGTCCTTATTATTGGTCCTCCAGATACACTATATGAAGGTGGTGTTTTTAAGGCTCACCTCACTTTTCCAAAGGATTATCCCCTCAGGCCTCCTAAAATGAAATTCATTACAGAAATCTGGCACCCAAATGTTGATAAAAATGGTGATGTTTGCATTTCTATTCTTCATGAGCCTGGGGAAGATAAATATGGTTATGAAAAGCCAGAGGAACGTTGGCTGCCTATCCATACTGTGGAAACCATCATAAGTGTCATTTCTATGCTGGCAGACCCTAATGGAGACTCACCAGCTAATGTTGATGCCGCGAAAGAATGGAGGGAAGACGGAAATGGAGAATTTAAAAGGAAAGTTGCCCGCTGTGTAAGAAAAAAGCCAAGAGACTGCTTTCGAGTGACATTTATTCAACAGCTAGTAACTTCATTTACTTCAGGGGTCTCCAATTGAGAAACATGGCACTGTTTTTCCTGCACTCTACCCACCTATTGCTGGACTTCTGTTGTAACAAGTTGGCAAACACTGGCTGGAACTGGGCACAATAAAACATGCCAGTTATCAGTGCTGACAAGAGCCTGACAAGTGCCAACTTACAGATGATTACGCATTTTGAATTCTAATGAACTGTTTTAACCTTCAGGAAGAATTGTAAAGATCTGTACATAGCACAACATGATCCGGATAATATATATGCTGTTCATGTACATCCACAAATACACCTTGTACCAAATAATGCTTTCTTGTAGAATAAGAATCGTGTAAATTCTAAAAGATTTTAGCAGGTTTTCTTTCCCTATTCATTGTTTCTTATCAGTTTTAAAAGACTCCTCAAAGCATGTCAGATGAAAAGCAATTAGGATTAAAAGTTTCCATTTAATTTCCTTTAAACCATTGAGGCTTCATTAAATTCTTTTCACTTACTAAACTTTTGTATATTTTTGTTTTGGCACACTCCCCTTTGCTTTCATCTCATCTGTCTCAATCATTTAGTTCTAATACTGAAATACTTAATAAGCAATTACTTGATTTCTAATGATGACTTCAAGGAGTGGTCATCTCCAGGGGCTTTGTCCTTTTTGTATTCTGGTTACACCCATCTCTTGGATTGGATGTAGCAATAATCTCTTCTGGCTGTTGAGAGCTCTTGAACCCAGTCATTACCCCCAGAAAACTTAAAGAAAGAAAAAAAAGAAGAAAGGAAAAAAAAAAAAAAAGCTGGTTCTGAATCCAATATCCTGCAGTTTACCCCAAAGAGCGCAAGATTTCAATTTGGTTTTATTTGCCCTTCAGTTGCCTAATGTTAAGGTTGGATAAATAAAGCATGCACATCTTCCAGCTTTCTACTTCACTTCTGGGTCTGCCACCCTCCTCCTGTTCTCTGCCCTTCACATTTCTTTGCCTATATTCTTCCATTCTGCAGATTGCCCTCACCTATTGTACAAAGAAATTGCGGTGTATATTTTCATGTAATTTGATTTTGGAATTCTGTCACCTTCTGTAGTGAGTTCTTCCAAAATATAATTTTTTCCAATAAAAAAAAAAAAACCATGACAATAAACAGTAAAACAAAGACCTCATTTTTTTAACTTTGGAGGATGATCAGGAACAAACTGTTCATTTAGAGAAATGATAATAAAGGAAAATCAGGCATTTTAACTACTTTGCCTTGGCCAACTATCTCTCAAGGCAAATAAATAGTTGAAGAAGTAGTTTGACTTCATTGAAACACTCTGATTTAAAAAAAATGATATGTTGGAACTAGTAAATTGGAATATTTGGAACCGCTTTTGAATTAATGTAGCTATCTATGATCATCAATGGCTGATAAAATCATAAACATCAGAGATAATCAGGCATTATCAATAGCTGATGAGAGTTTATGTTACCAACTATGAAGGAGAGTCTCACCTCTAAAAATGGAAATGTCATTTGACAGTTCTAAATCTAATTTCAATTTACATGACATACAGGGGAGAAATAAGTCTATTAAAGGACACAATAGAGATAAAATCACAAAAGCAAGAATTTTTGAATCTCTACAGAACAAAGGAATGACCGGATTTCATCAATAATGATTGCAGGGAAACAAGAACTAGAGAGAGAGAGAGAATATTTATAAATTGAGATCAATTAATTTTATTTATTGAGTTTATTTGCATCTCAATTCCAAAAATAAACAAAAACAACAAATAAACATCTTAAGTACTGGGAAACATATAAACACTGATCATAATACCTGAAGATAATCAAAGATTTTGTATATATCATGTTCATGAAGAGCCTGTATTTATACTAAAATGGCTATTGATTATATGTGTGTAAACCTCTGTAGTTCTTTAAGTGATAAAGTTACATTTGACAATCCTTTAAAAAAGTGGATGCATTAAACAGTTAATTAAATTGTTGAAGAGATCCAAACTAGAAGAATACTCTGATAAAATAATTTCAGGATGCCCCAAGGAAACAGTGGAAAATAAAATTGCTATGAAATTTTCAAAACAGAATAAGAAATCCAATATAGGTCTAATAGGAATTCCAGAGGAAAATAATAAGAAATTGTATATGAATAAATAATGATGAATATATCAATATCTACAAAAAATTGAGCTTTCATGTTAATGAAGACCAATAAGTTCAGAGCAAAACAAATATACACACATAAATAAATACATGTCTAGACACATTGTAGGAAAACATCATAAAAGCTAATAGAAAAATAATAAATCCAACTAATCATAAAGGGAAAATAGACTCTAAACTCAATTGATAACAGATTTATCAGCAAAAAAAATTGCTAGAATGCAATAGTATAATGTCTTCAAAATGTTTAGGGAGAAAATGGCACCATAAAACTTTTTATACAGCTAAATTGTTCCTTGAAATAGTAAGAATTATTTACAGAAATATGAATATTCAGGGACACAAATATAATTAATAGAGCACCTGTATCAGAGAGAATGCAGACATAAACAGTAATAACCAAAGATAGCTTTATGAAAATACTTAAATTCCTTTTTTAAGTGCTTCTAGAAATTAGTTTTTTAGTTGGAGCACTAAAATCTAGTATGATTGCAAGCATAGTTGTACTATTTACCTTTTCCTGGAATTTCTTCCCTCATCACTTGCATCTAAGCTTGCATTGCCATTTGTTTGGCCAAAGGATGTGGTAAATGTGATATGCTTCCAGTTTTAAGTGTGAGCCTCAAAAAGCCAAGAATACTTTCATTTGTTCTTATGGAACTTGGCTGCCATCTGAACAAGCACAGTCTAGTCTTTTGAATCATGAGAGACACATGGAAAAGTCCTCTGTACCCCAGCAGCACTGACTCAGTTGCCAGAATGTGACAAAGACTAAGCAAGACCAGCCAACCTGTAGCTGAAATGTTGAACTACCCTGTGGTCATACACAGGTAAATGAAGGTGTTCAGGCATCAGTAGCCTTACCTGGTCCATATAAACAGAATTACCCTATTGAAATATACAGTAATAAATACAGTAACAAATAAATAAAAACATGCAGTAATAAATCCTTTTTAAAGGATTTTGTTTTAACCTGCTATATTTTGCAGTGGTCTGATTTATAGCAATGCTTGTTATAGATCAAAAACAATAAACACAGATAATTGGAGGCTACAGATATGTGACAAAAACTCTGGTTTCCAGATATACTTTAGGAGGAAATTAAAGATATTAACCTCCAATTTAAAGTACGTTTTTATAAATTTAGTAACTGCTACTAAAATAAGATACAATAAAAACTTTCAATCTGGACACAATATAAATAAGTAAAACTAAAACTAATCTAATTAAAGCTGTAAAGATAAATGAAGGAAAAAAATGTAAATAGAAAACACAAATAGGCAGTAGAAGTACATTCACACATAATAAGGACATATGAATCAATTCAAATATTTTTTCAAAAATATGTTTACAGATTATGCTTAAAAATAAATACTATGATGTGTTATTTCTAAACTATATTTTTATAATTAAGGAAATTAGATATTAAATATAAAGGGATGAGATTTCTACATCCAAAAACTATTTCTGAAAGCTTACCCCCAAAAATCTAAATTATATTATGGATAATGTGGCAGATGGATAGTTTGGTATCTCATTGATATTAGAGATACCTCAAAGCTTCATACAATCTACTCAAGGAGAGAAACGTTGAAAATAACTCTAAGCCAACAAAAAACTGAGCTATAAGCAAAGGTGAGTTCTGGTTGCCCAAGAGGAAGTGGGGAGCAAATGTTTGTTACCAGCTCTGGGGTTAGCAGAATAAATCTCAAGCTGTAGCCATCTATAAAACTACCTTAAAAAACCATACCAATTTAAATAATCAAAGATGTTAAATGCCACCAAAGCAGTAACACCTCCTGACTCGAAGCAAAGGCAAATAGGAACCCTCACTGGAAGAAGGCACTCCACAAGCTCTTACAAATAAAAATCTGCAGAAGAAAAACTGTCATAGTTTCAACTGTTACCTAATTAACTTGGATAATGAATATACAATAACAATTTGTAACATTTTAGAGGGGTAGTGATAATGAGAATAGAGCAAGAATGTATCAAAAAATTTCAAACAGGTTTGGAAAACACTTTTAGAAATTATGAATATGAGTAATTACAAAAAGTGTAAGAAAAATAATTGAAAAGCAAGTGTATTTTGGGGCAAAAATAATCCTTTCAAATACATGCATAGTTTTTGTTCTTCATAATAAGCATTTCCATGAATTTTTTGAAGCCCTTTCATGTAACCTTTAAAAAAATTACTGTTGGGCAAAATAACAGATTAGACACTGTTGAAGGGAAAATTGTTGAGCTGCAAGACAAACCTAGTGATTTACGAGAAGATTAAGATACAAGCCACCAAATAATAAGGCCTAACATATGTTCAAATAGGAATTTCAAAAAGATAAGAGGACAGAAAGGACAATTAAATTGACAGAAACCATTCTATCTGCAATAACGGAAGCTAGAATGAGGTGTCATCTTCAAAATAATTAGATAAGAGAACTGTCAACCTAGAATTTTGTCTCCTAGAAACCATGAAGCTTTTCAAGAGTGAGAGCAAAATAAATCCAATTTCAAAAGAGAGGGGCTTCCCCAACATATACTTAGAAAGAAAAAGTACCTCAGGAAGTAAGTGCTTCATGAACAAAATAATGACCCTAACGTATTAAAAAAGAAACATTGAATAGGCAGGCACACAAAATGTGGCCTTGTGCTGTTTATGGAAAAACATATACAAAATACAGTTGAAAAGAAAGATGGAGAAGGCCATTAGAAAACTTTGGGTACAATGCACATGTTAATCATCATTGTATGGATGGTTTCATGGTATATAGCTATGTAAAGTCTATCACATTATACAGTCTGAATAGGCGCTGTTAATTCAGTTTCAATCATATCCCAGTAAAGATGTCTACATGAAAATAAAAAGGATGAGAAAAGACACATCAAGCAAATATTAATAATAACAAGGAAAAAGGTCACTTTTTGCTATATAACACCAGAGAAGAGAGACTTTAAGGTAAAAAATTATTACTGATAAAGAGAATTGTATAATGATAAAAGTTCATGTTCAATTAGACATATTTTTAACAATGTAAACATACAAATATACATTGTTAGATATAAAGCCACAAAGTTATTTATATAGTTTTAAGAACTTTTTACATCAAAATACATGGAGATATTGGCAAATTTCCTCATTAGAATAGATGCTTTCAACTATTGACATGTTAAGTAGATACAAAAATAATGAGAAATGATATAATTAACAAGATGAATTTAATGAGCATATGTAGACCTCTACAGAAAAAAAAATTAAGGAAAATAGATTCTACTCAAACACACTGGAAATATTTACTGAAATTTCCAGGGTTCTGTTTCTGAAAGCAAATATCAACAGATTTCAATGACTGACAACATATGGAACATAAATTTAAACACAGTTAAATAGAAATTGATAACAAAATAATAACTAAAACATATGTTTTGAAGCTTAAAAATACAGTTTAAATAACTATTAATTGAAGATAAAATCATAATGGAAATGTCATTAAGAGAGCATCGATGACAATTACATACAATAAAATTCGGAGAATGCAATGAAAACAAATTTTCAAAAACTGTGTAGCTCTGGGGCCAATGGTATTGTGTCTCTGGTTAAGCCACTCCTGCAATGATGGCATCTAATGAGCACTGATTCAAGTCTTATCTGTTCAACTTCTGATCCAGCTCACTGCTAATGTGCCTGGGACAGCAGAGGAAGATGGCTGAAATATTTGGGCCCGTGGCATCCATAAGGAACACATAGATGGTGTTCTAGGCTCCTGTCTTCAGCATAGCTCAGCCCCAGTTGTTGTGGCCATTTGAGAGGTCAATTAGCCAATAAAAGATCTTTCTCTCTGCCCCTCCCCTTTCTCTCTCAGTCTCTTTCTCTTTCTCTCTTTCTCTGTAACTCTGCCTTCAAATAAATAAATAAGTCTTAGAGAAGAAGCCAGGTAGTTTAAATGAATATATAGACAAAAGAAATGCTAAAAAGTAATGACTTAATCAGCTATGTTGAGAAGTTTTAGAAAAATTCAAAGTAAAAATGTGGAGACAAAGGGAAAAAAATAGAACTTAATGGGGGTAGAAAACAAAGTGATAAAGTATTTAAAAGCTGAATGCCATTTCTTTGAAACAACTAATAAAATAGATAATTCCCCAGCTAGGATCATCAAGGAAAATATAAAGTAAGAAGAGAGGAAAAAAAATGTATGGAGGGATAGATGTGTGATACTGCAGTTAATCATCTCTTGGGATGCCTGCACCCCATGCTGACAGAGACCCAAAGATTTAGGTCATCTTCTACCTCCTAGATGTGTTTTAGCAGGAAGCTATAATCAGAATCTGAGACAGGACCTGAAACCAGGCACTCCAAATAGGATGTGGTTGTCTCAACTAATAGCTTAGTCACTGCACCAAATACCCATTAACCTGAGATATAGGTTAGTTCATAGAGAATACCCAATAAAATCAACAGAGAGATTATGACAAAATAGGATAATATTATTGATAAGATAAATATAGAAAGATCAATTGCGTTTTTAAATATATTTGGTCCTCTTCACTTAGGGCTCCATATCCAAGGTTTCAACCAATCAGAGACTAAAAATTAAAAAAAAAAAAAAATGGAGTCATGGCCTGTAGCTCTGGCATCCCGTACGGACAACAGTTTGAGTCCCAGTTGCTCCACTTCTGATCCAGCTCCCTGCTAGTGGTCTGGGAAAATAGCGGAGAATGGCTCAAGGGCTGGAGCCCCTGCATCTGCATGGGAGATCTGGAAGAAGCTCCTGGCTCTTGACTTTGGACCAGCCAAGCCCCAGCCATTGTAGCCAGTTAGGGAGTGAACCAGCAGATGGATCTCTGTCTTTCCCTCTCTCTATATAACTCTGCCTTTCAAATGAAATAAGCAATTCTTTTTTTTTTTTTTTTTTTGGCAGGCAGCGTGGACAGTGAGAGAGAGAGAGACAGTTCACCAGGCTAACTAGAAGAGAGAGGAAAAAAAAAAAAAGTGACCGGTATGGACACGAGTTTCTCTCTCCGCTCACATCTCAAAGGTGAGCAAGACAAAGAGCAGGCGCCATTTTGGACATACGTAATAAGCTGCTCAGGGCTCAGGGCTGCACCCGCCCTCAGCCAAGCAGAAAAACCTGACTCTGGGGGGGGGGGTGTTGGTCACCCCTCAATGGCCACTGAAGCTTGCGCACCGCGCAGATCCGAAGCCAGGAGCCAGGTGCTTCACCTGGTCTCCCATGCGGGTGCAGAGCTGAAACACTTGGGCCATCCTCCACTGCACTCTCAGGCCACAGCAGAGAGCTGGACTGGAAGAGGAGCAAGCGGGACAGAATCCGGTACCCTGACCGGGAATAGAACCCAGTGTGCTGGCACTGCAGGCAGAGGTTAGCCTATTGAGAGCCATGGCGCTGGCCAGCAATTCTTTAAAAAGAAAAAAAAAAAACAAGGAAAATTAGAAAATTTAACAAATTATATATACTGAACATGAAAAGATCATTTTTGTTCTATCATCGTTCCTTAAGCAATGTAGTATAACATACATTTACATAATATTTGTAATATATTATAAGCAATTCAGAGATAAAGTACATGTGAGAATATGCATAGTTTATATGCAAATATTATGCCACATTGTAGACTATAGCATTTTGTTATTCACAGGGAGTCACAGAGAACAATCCTCAAATCCCATCTTCTGTCTGAATATTAGGGATGACAACACTAAAGTCAGGAAATGACAGCTTAAATCTTTTAAATATAAAATGTATGTATGTATACACAATCTTATTTGCATAAATTCTAGCTGTATATGCTCTTTAACAAAAAGTCTAACATCATCATCTATCACAGCTTTCAAGCTATGAAGACTTGTCCTACTAGCCTTGTAATTTATTGTGTTTTGTTGAGTAAGGGAGAAATATTCAGATGCATAGAGTAGAATGAAGAATCTAGAAACTCACTTAGAATGGAAGGCAAGTGGAGAGCGGCAAGATGGCGGAATAGGAAGGGAGCACACTGATAGTCCAGAAAGAGACAGTTTAATAAAAGCGGAGATACTGCAGGTTCAAGGAAGAGTAGGGGAAGAAACAGCAGAGGAAACTCTTCTGGAACTAGTGATTCACGGTGCACCTGTGTGGAGGACGTGGGAGCCCATGGCTCGGGACACCAGGGGCAGAATCAACGCACCAGCACTGGACCGTGAGGTGAGCCAAACCTCACTAGCCTGAGACACCAGCGGGAAAGTGGAAAGAGGAGCTTAGAGGGAACGAGGCTTGAAACCCCGTAGGGAAAAGTTCACCAGGCTAACTAGAAGAGAGAGGAAAAAAAAAAAAAGTGACCGGTATGGACACGAGTTTCTCTCTCCGCTCACATCTCAAAGGTGAGCAAGACAAAGAGCAGGCGCCATTTTGGACATACATAATAAGCTGCTCAGGGCTCAGGGCTGCACCCGCCCTCAGCCAGGCAGAAAAACCTGACTCTGTGGGGGGGGGGGGGTAAAATAACAGGAGATTAGGACCTAGTGAATGTGTGGTGCTAATGAACTGAGACTGTGAAAAAAGAGACGGTGCTTAAAGATGTGTTACACACAGAAACACAGAAACACGGTCATCAATATGAAAGAAGGTAAAGGAAGGAAACCTCACAGCAAAAGATTACAGGAAGTTCAAAGCATATATATTAGAAAATATCTTTGGGAAATGGAGGGGCAAAGTTACTACTTATCAATAGTCACATTGAACATTAATCACTTGAACTGTCCAGTTAAAAGACACAGATTGGCTGATTGGGTTAAGGAACAAAACCCATCTATTTGCTTCTTACAAGAAATGCATCTTTCCAACAAAGATTCATACAGACTGAAAGTGAAAGGCTGGAAAAAGATATACCATGCCAACAGAAATGAAAAAAGAGCGGGTGTAGCCATCTTAATATCAGACAAAATAAACTTTAACACAAAAACTGTTAAGAGAGACAAAGAGGGGCACTATATAATGATAAAAGGATCAATTCAACAGGAAGATATAACTATTATCAATATATATGCACCTAATTACAGGGCACCAGTTTATCTAAAAGGTTTGTTAAGGGACTTAAAGGGAGACTTAGACTCCAATACAATAGTACTGGGGGAATTCAATACTCCACTCTCAGAAACAGACAGATCAACCAGACAGAAGATCAACAAGGATACAGTAGATTTAAACACACTATAGCCCAAATGGATATCACAGATATCTACAGAACTTTTCATCCTACACATAAAGCATTTACATTCTTCTCAGAAGTACATGGAACCTACTCTGGGATTGACCACATGCTAGGTCATAAAGGAAGTCTCAGCAAATTCAAAAGAATTAGAATCATACCATGCAGCTTCTCAGACCATAGGGGAATGAAGTTGGAAATTAGCAACTCAGGAATCCCTAGAGCATATGCAAACAATTGGAGATTGAACAACATGCTCCTGAATGAACAATGGGTCATAGAAGAAAACAAAAGAGAAATCAAAATTTTTCTGGAAGTAAATGAGGATAACAGCACAACATACCAAAACTTATGGGATACAGCAAAAGCAGTGTTAATAGGAAAGTTTATAAAAATAGGTGCCTACATCAAGAAATTGGAAAGGCACCAAGTAAATGAGCTTTCAATTCATCTCAAGGATCTAGAAAAACATCAGCAAACCAGACCCAAATCAAGTAGGAGAAGAGAAATAATTAAAATCAGAGAAGAAATCAACAGGATTGAATCCAAAAAAAAACATTACAAAAAATCAGCCAAACAAGGAGCTGGTTTTTTGAAAAAATAAAATTTACACCCCATTGGCCCAACTAACTAAAAAAAAAGAAGAGAAAAGACCCAAATCAATAAAATCCGAGATGAAAAAGGAAATGTAACAACAGACACCACAGAAATAAAAAGAATCATCAGAAATTACTACAAGGACTTGTATGCCAGCAAACAGGGAAACCTATCAGAAATGGATAGATTCCTGGACACATGTAACCTACCTAAATTGAACCAGGAAGACATAGAAAACCTAGACAGACCCATAACTGAGACAGAAATTGAAACAGTAATAAAGGCCCTCCCAACAAAGAAAAGCCCAGGACCAGATGGATTCACTGCTGAATTCTACCAGACATTTAAAGAAGAAGTAACTCCAATTCTTCTCAAACTATTCAGAACAATCAAAAAAGAGGGAATCCTCCCAAATTCTTTCTATGAAGCCAGCATCACCTTAATTTCTAAGCTGGAAAAAGATGCAGCATTGAAAGAGAAATACAGAACAATATCTCTGATGAACATAGATGCAAAAATCCTCAATAAATTTTATTTATTTATTGGCCAATAGAATGCAAAAACACATCAGAAAGGTCATCCACCCAGACCAAGTGGGATTTATCCCTGGTATGCAGGGATGGTTCAATGTGCACAAAACAATCAATGTGATACACCAAATTAACAGACTGCAGAATAAAAACCATATGATTATCTAATAGATGCAGAGAAAGCATTTGATAAAATACAAAACCCTTTCATGATGAAAACTCTAAGCAAACTGGGTATGGAAGGAACATTCCTCAATACAATCAAAGCAATCTATGAAAAACCCACGGCCAACGCCTTTGAATGTGGAAAAGTTGGAAGCATTTCCACTGAGATCTGGTACCAGACAGGGATGCCCACTCTCACCACTGCTATTCAATATAGTTCTGGAAGTTCTAGCCAGAGCTATTAGGCAAGAAAAAGAAATTAAAGGGATACAAATTGGGAAGGAAGAAGTCAAACTATCCCTCTTTGCAGATGATATGATTCTTTGTTTAGGGGATCCAAAGAACTCTACTAAGAGACTTTTGGAACTCATAGAAGAGTTTGGCAAAGTAACAGGATATAAAATCAATGCACAAAAATCAACAACCTTTGTATACACAGGCAATGCCACGGCTGAGAAAGAACTTCTGAGATCAATCCCATTCACAATAGCTACAAAAACAATCAAACACGTTGGAATAAAATTAACCAAGGACGTTAAGGATCTCTACGATGAAAATTACAAAACCTTAAAGAAAGAAATAGGAAGAGGATATCAAAAAAATGGAAAAATCTTCCATGCTCATGGATTGGAAGAATCAATATCATCAAAATGTCCATTCTCCCAAAAGCAATTTATACATTCAATGTGATACCAATCAAAATACCCAAGACATTCTTCTCAGACCTGGAAGAAATTATACTTAAATTCATATGGAGACACAGGAGACCTCGAATAGCTAAAGCAATCTTGTAAAACAAAAACAAAGCCGGAGACATCACAATAACAAATTTCAGGATATACTACAGAGCAGTTGTTATAAAAACAGCATGGTGCTTTTACAGAAACAGATGGATAGACCAATGGAACAGAATAGAAACACCAGAAATCAATCCAAACATCTACAGCCAATGCATATTTGATCAAGGATCCAAAACCAAGCCCTGGAGTAAGGACAGTCTATTCAATAAATGGTGCTGGGAAAATTGGATTTTCTCCTTGCAGAATCATGAAGCAAGACCCCTACCTATCACCTTACACAAAAATCCACTCAACATGGATTAAAGACTTAAATCTACAACGCAACACCATCAAATTATTAGAGCACATTGGAGAAACCCTGCAAGATATCGGCACTGGCAAAGATGTTTTGGAAAAGATCCCGGAGGCACAAGCAGTCAAAGCCAAAATTAACATTTGGGATTGCATCAAATTGAGAAGTTTCTGTACTGCAAAAGAAACATTCAGGAAAGTGAAGAGGCAACCGACAGAATGGGAAAAAGTATTTGCAAACTATGCAACTGATAAAGGATTGATAACCAGAATCTACAAATAAATCAAGAAACTCCACAACAACAAAACAAACAACCCACTTGAGAGATGGGCCAAGGACCTCAATAGACATTTTTCAAAAGAGGAAATCCAAATGGCCAACAGACACATGAAAAAATGTTCAAGATCACTAGCAATCAGGGAAATGCAAATCAAAAACACAATGAGGTTTCACCTCACCCTGGTTAGAATGGCTCACATTCAGAAATCTACCAACAATAGATGCTAGAGGGGATGTGGGGAAAAAGGGACACTAACCCACTGTTGGTGGGAATGCAAACTGGTTAAGCCACTATGGAAGTCAGTTTGGAGATTCCTCAGAAACCTGAATATAACCCTACCATACAACCCAGCCATACCACTCCTTGGAATTTACCCAAAGGAAATTAAACTGGCAAACAAACAAGCTGTCTGCACATTCATGTTTATTGCAGCTCAATTCACAATAGCTAAAACTTGGAACCAATCCAAATACCCATCAAAAGTAGACTGCATAAAGAAATTCTGGGACATGTACTCTATAGAATACTATACAGCAGTCAAAAACAATGCAATCCAGTCATTTGCAACAAGATGGAGGAATCTGGAAAACACTATGCTGAGTGAATTAAGCCAGTCCCAAAGAGACAAATATCATATGTTATCCCTCATCAGCAACAACTAACTGAGCACCAAAGGGGAAAGCTGTTGAAGTGAAATGGACACTATGAGAAATAGTGACTTGATCAGCCCTTGTCCTCACTGTTGATGTACAATTTAATACTTTATCACTTTTAGTATTTTTTTTTGTTCTAGTACTATTGGTTGAACTCTGTAATTAACTCACAATTATTCTTATGTGTTTAAATTTTACTGAAAAGTGATCCCTGTTAAATATAAGAGTGGGAATAAGAGAGGGAGGAGATGTACACTTTGGGACATGCTCAATCGGACTTGCCCCAAATGGTGGAGTTAGAAACGTGCCAGGGGATTCCTATACAATCCCATCAAGTTGGCATGTACCAATGCCATCTCACTAGTCCAAGTGATCAACTTCAGTTCACAATTGATCACACAGATATGTCTAAGAGTCAAAGGGATCACACAAACAAGACTAGTGTCTGCTAATACTAACTGATAGAATCAAAAAGGGAGAGAATCAAAAAGGGAGAGAATGATCCATCATGGGAGTGGGATACACAGCAGACTCATAGAATGGCAGATGTCCTAAATAACACTCTGGCCTCAGAATCAGCCCTTAAGGCATTCAGATATGGCTGAAGAGCCCATGAGAGAATTTTAGGCATGGAAAGCCAAGACACTCTGGCAAAAAAAAAAAAAAAAAAAAAAAACCTAATGAAAGATCTCTGCTAGTGAGATCCCAGTGGAAAGAACAGGGCCATCAAAGAAGGAGGTAGCTTTCTCTGAAGGGAGGAGAGAACTTCCACTTTGGCTATGACACTCTTTGAATAAGATCAAAGTCGGCAAACTCCAAAGGCTTCCATAGCCTTGGCAACTCATGACTAGAGCCTAGGGAGATTACTGACCCCATAAACAAGAGTGTCAAATTGTTAAGTCAACAACAGGAGTCACTGTGTACTTACTCCTCATGTGGGATCTGTCCTTAATGTGTTGTCCAATGTGAAGTAATGCTATAACTAGTACTGAAACAGTATTTTACACTTTGTGTTTCTGTGTGGGTGCAAACTGATGAAATCTTTACTTAATATATACTGAATCGATCTTCTGTATATAAAGATATTTGAAAATGAATCTTGATGTGAATGGAATGGGAGAGGGAGTGACAGGTGGGAGGGGTGCGAGTGGGAGGGAAGTTATGGGGGCGAAGCCATTGTTATCCATAAATTGTACTTTGGAAATTTATATTTACTAAATAAAAGTTAAAAAAAAATGGAAGGCAAGTGACAGAAACTACATTGCAATTCAGTTGAGAAATAAATGGTTCATTAAAAGGTGTGGCCTAAGTGCAATCCCTATTGTGGGGAGCAACTGGGAGCAACTCGGACTAGACTAAGTTACTGGAATTAAGACTTATTCTATGCATCTGCTCTCCCACAATATGGCGCTGGGAGAGGAAGAAACAGCTTCTACACAACTGCCTCCAGTTCAACCAATAAGCAGCAGGACCTGCTCCTGATTGGAGGAGAGCAGCGTACTCGGCGTGTGGGTAGCAGAGTTGGGATTGGTGGAAAAGGACTATAAAGGAGGAGAGAGACAATATGCACCAGGAACATCTAAGAGGAACACCTGTGCAGCCCCTGAGAGAGCCGGCCGGCGGTGTGCCGCTCCCCCACGGAAGTGGGGAAAGTGGCTAGGGGGAACCGCCCTTCCACGGAGGTGGAAGGGTCGGTAGCCAACCCGGGAAGAACCAGCAGCAAACCCGGGGAGGGCCGAGCAGACGAAAGAACAGCGCAGGGTCCTGTGTCGTTCCTCCACGAAGACGGGGAGCGACATAATGGTGCCGTGACTCGGATATGAAGCCTAGGCAGGGTTCAGTGTCGCTCCTCCACGAAGAGGGGGAGAGACACCTATGTTAAAAAGGTAGATGTTTTCCTCATTCCTTACATGAAGTCAGTCTGAAGTATATTAAGTGTATTAAAACTTAAATGCAAAAAAGCAAAACCTGGTGTTTAGAAGGTAATTGACATTATCTTTAGATCCTTGTGGTACAGAAATATTTATTAAGAACATTCAAAAACTACAAACCACAGAGGGGAAAATTAGGTTATATCACTAGCAAAGAATTCGCCTCTGGAGTACATAAAATCTACAAATTAATAATAAAAAGACAAGCCAATAGAAAAAAAAATACAATTATAAATGAACAATTCAAAGAGAAGGAATCCTAAATGGCTGATAAACTCATGTAAAAATAGTCAATCACCATATTTCCCATCAGACTGGCAATAGTTTTAAAAGTCTGATATTACAAGTGTTGACAGTTATGTGGAATGACTAGAATTTATACATTAACTGGAAGGCATGTAAATTGCTATAATCTCATGATCCAGCAATCCCTTTCCTGGGTACATCCATATACTTAAGAAAAAATCTCACATGAGCACCAGGGGACAGAGATGAAAGATGCTTCTAACCACATTTGAAATAATAATTTTTTAAAGTGGAAACATGAATAGCAACAGAAAATGGACAAATTATGATAATTAATATAATAAAATATCATTCATATTAAAACAACTTGAACTAAGCATTCAATTCAACATTACAAATATTTTAAATATGATTTAGTAAAGAAAAATTATAAAATCACAACATTACATAATTTCCAAAAGGCAAAACAGTACATGTTGGTAAATAGTAGGGATGCATTCTAAGGAATGTGCCATTACACAATTTTGCAGTTGTGCAAACATAATAGAGTGAACTCAAACAAATCTAGATGGTACAGCCTACTGCACATGTAGACTACATGGAATAGCCTATTGCTTCTATTCTGCATTTCCCCTATTCTACATAGCTGTACAACATGTTATTATATTTAATATTATAGGCAATTGCAACACCATTGTGTGTCTAAACATAAAAGGTAAAGTACACAATATAGTGTAAGAGATTTTTTTAAAAGTTATTCTAATGCAGGTACACAGCATGCATGCAACCTTCAGGACTGGAAGTTGCTCTGGGTGAGGTTCAGAAGGTCATTATCACACATTACTATAGGTTTTGTATACACTAGACACTTACACTGTGCTAAATTCATAAAACTTATAAAAATGCATTTTTCTTCAATAATAAATTCATATTAATTTACAGTAAGTTTTGAACATTATAAACTTGAAGTTTTTAACTCTTCAACTTTCATAATTATTTTGTTTTTTTTTTTTATTTTTTAACTTTTATTTAATAAATATAAATTTCCAAAATACAACTTTTGGATTAGAGCAGCTTTTTCCCCCCATAACCTCCCTTCCACCCTCAACCATTCCATCTTCCACTCACTCTCCCATCCCATTCACATCAATATTCATTTTCAACTATCTTTACATACAGAAGATCAATTTAGTATATACTAAGTAAAGATTTCAACAGTTTGCAACCACATAGAAACACAAAGTATAACATATTGTTTGGTTACTAGTTATACCATTAATTCACATAGTACAACACATTAAGGACACAGATCCCCAGTTAGAAAGGCTGCCATACAGTAACCAAAAAACAATAAATGCTAGTAAGGATATGGGGGGTGGGGAAGGTACCCTAATCCATTGTTGGTGGGAATGTCCACTAGTATATCTATTGTGGAAGATAGTTAAGGAAAGATCTCAGAAAGCTGAAAATAGATATACCATGTGATATAGCCATTTCACTCCTGGGAAGTTTCCCAAAGGAAATGAAATCAGTATATGAAAGTGTTATTTGCTACCCCATGTTTATTGCAGCTCAATTCACAATAGCTAAGATATTAAATCACTCCAGATGTCAATCAACCAATTACTTAGTAAATAAAATGTGGTATACTCCATGGAATAGTACTCAGCTATACAAAAGAATGAAATAGTGTCTCACAACAAAATGGATTCAACTGGAAACCATTATATTTTAGTGAAATAAGCCAGTCCCCAAAAGAAAAATATCATATGTTTACCCTGATTTGTATGGTTTATAAAAATGTAATACATCTGAACAAAATTGATATTTTGAGATTTGATTATTGTTTATAGCCATTGTCTGTACTGTTAAGGAACAGTATTTTTTAATTTCTACTGTTTGTTGAATTCTTTTTTTTTTATTTTTTTTGACAGGCAGAGTTAGTAAGAGAGAGAGACAGACAGAGAGAAAGGTCTTCCTTCCGTTGTTCACTCCCAAATTGCTGCCACGGCCTATTCACTGCATCGATCCAAAGCCAGGAGCCAGGTACTTATCCTGGTCTCCCATGGGGTGCAGGGCCCAAGCACTTGGGCCATCCTCCACTGCTTTCCCGGGCTACAGCAAAGAGCTGGACTGGAAGAGGAGCAACCAGGACAAAATCTGGCGCCCCAGAGGGGACTAGAACCCAGGGTACCGGCACCACAGGCGGAGGATTAGCCTAGTAAGCTGCAGTGCCAGCCTGAATTCTTTACTTAAGGGAAGATGATTATAAAATAAACTGAAAGTATTTTATTATAAAAATAAAAGAAAACATAAGAAAGGAAGGAGGGCTGAGTGTGAAGGCATGAGAGGTAGTGTAAGGTAGGACGTGTCATTACATCACTAAATCTGTATATATGAAATACTTGAAATTTGTTCAACCTATATAAATAAAAATTATAAAGTATCATAGCAATTGTAAAAAGAAAATCTACTAGAAAATAAATATTTGTTGCCATCATTATGAAAGAATCTGAAGGCAGAAAATCTCCAAGAGTACAAAAGAAATCCAAAGTAAACAACAGGAATATTTATGGAATAATTATAGGGCCAAGTCATTATGTATCAATAGTCACATTGAATGTAAATGGCCTCAACTCTCCAGTTAAAAGATATAAGCTGTCTGAATGTATTAAAAAATAAACAAGACCCGTTTATTTGCAACCTACAAGAACCACATCTCATCAACAAAGATACATTCAGACTGAAAGTGAAAGGACAGGAAAAGATATTTCATGCTAACAGAGAGCAAAAAGGGCTGGTGTTGCCATCCTAATATCAGACAAACAACTTTAACACAAAAACCATTAAAAGAGACAAAGAAGGCCGGTGCCGCAGCTCATTAGGCTAATCCTCTGCCTAGTGGCGCCGGCACACCGGGTTCTAGTCCCGGTCGGGGCGCCGGATTCTGTCCCGGTTGCCCCTCTTCCAGGCCAGCTCTCTGCTGTGGCCAGGGAGTGCAGTGGAGGATGGCCCAGGTGCTTGGGCCCTGCACCCCATGGGAGACCAGGAAAAGCACCTGGCTCCTGGCTCCTGCCATTGGATCAGCGCGGTGAGCCAGCCGCAGCGCGCCGGCCGCGGCGGCCATTGGAGGGTGAACCAACGGCAAAAGGAAGACCTTTCTCTCTGTCTCTCTCTCTCACTGTCCACTCTGCCTGTCAAAAAAAAAAAAAAAAAAAAAAAGAGAGACAAAGAAGAGCACGATGTAATGAGTAAGAGATCAATTCAACAGGAAAATGTGACTATAATAACTGTATAAGCACCCATTACAGGGTGCCTGGCTATTTAAAAGAATGTTAATGGATCTGAAGTGAGACATAGTCTCCAGTACAACATTAATGGGGGACCGTAACACCCCATTTTCATCAGTGGACAGATCAGCTAAACAGAAAATCAACAGAGAAACAATAGAGGTAATTGACACTATGTACCAATGGACCTCACTGATATCTATAGAATTTTCACTCACCATTGCAGAATATACATTCTTTTCATCAGTGCAGTAAACTTTCTTTAAGATAGACCACATGCTAGGCCATGAAGCAAATTTCAGAAAATAAAAATATCAAAATCATGTCATGCTTCTTCTCTGACCACAATGGAGTGAATCTGGAAATCAACAACTCAAGATCTCTAGATCATCTACAAAACCATAGAGACTGGACAATATATTCCTGAATGAATGGTGGATCAAAGAGAAATAAAAAAAAAATTTCTGGAAATGAATGAATACAACAAACATCACACCAAAAGTCATAGGATACAGCAAAAGCGGTGTTACGAGGGAAGTTTTTAGCAATTGGTGCCTACATGAAGAAATTGGAAAGGTATCAAATAAATGAGCTATCATTACATCTCAAGGACCTAGAAAACAACAATAAGCCAAATCCCAAATTAGGAAGAGGAAAGAAATAATTAAAATTATAGAAGATATGAACAAAATTGAAAGAAAAAGAAAGTACAAAAGAACAGTGAAATGAAGAGCTGGTTTTTTGGAAAAAAAAATTGATATACCATTGGTGCAACTAACTAATAATAAAATAGGAGAAGACTGAAAGAAATAAAATCAGAGATGGAAAAGGAAATGTAACAAAAGATAACATAGAAATTAAAAGTGTCATCAGGAATTACTACAGAGAGTTCTATGCAAATGAATTGGGTAACCCAGAAGAAAGAGCTATATTCTAGACACATACAATCAACCAAAACTAAAGCATGAAGATATGGAAAATCTAAACAGACCAATAAACAAGATGACAATTGAATCAGTAATAAAGCTCCTCCCAACAACAAAAAAAAAACCCAGGACTGGATTACTTCACTGATGAATTCTACCAGACATTTACAAAAGAACTAATTCCAATTCTTCTTAAGTTATTCAAAAACAATTGAAAGGGAGGAAATCCTTCCAAATTCCTTCAATGAAGCCTGCATCACCTTAATTCCTAAACCAGAAAATGAAACAACAGAGAAAAGACATCTTGGAAAAGAATCCAGCAGCACAGGCAATCAAAGCTAAAAATCGACAAATTGAAGTACATCAAGCTGAGAAGCATCTACAGTGCAAAACAAACACTCAGTAAAGTTAAGAGGCAACCAATAGAATGGGAGAAAATATTTCCAAACTATGCAATTGATAAAGGGTTAACACCCAGAATCTATAAAGAGTTCAAGAAATTCAACAACAAAACAAACATTCAGTTAAGAAATGGGCAAAGGACTTGTTCAGGATTTTTCAGGAGAGGAAATTCAAATGCCAACCCACACTTGAAACAATGCTCAGGATCACTAGCCATCATGCAAATGCTAATCGAAACCACAAGGAGTTTTCCCTTCACTCCAGTTAGAATGGCTCTCATTCAGAAATCAACAAACAACAAATGCTAGTGAGGATGTGGGGAAAAAGGTATCCTAATTAATGTTGGTGGCAATGTAAACTGGTACAGCCACTCTGGAAGACACTATCGAGATACCTCAGAAAGCTTAATATAGATCTACCATAGTATGATCCATCATCTCACTCCTGGGAATTCACCCAAACCACAAGAAATCAGCATCTGCAAGAGTTATATCCCCACATTCATTGTGGCACAATTCACAATAGCTAAGCTATAGAATTAACCCAGATGTCCTTCAACTGTTGACTGGATAAGGAAATTATGGTATGTATGTGTGTGTGTGTGTATGTGTATATATATGTATACACACACACAAACACACTATGGAGTACTACTCAGCTTTAAAAAAATGAAATCTTGTATTTTGCAACAAGATGCATATAACTAGAAACCATTATATTTAGCGAAGTAAGCCAGTCCCAAAAATACAGATATCATAATATTTCCTGAAGAGAGGTAACTAATAGAGTATTTAAAATATCATGTATTGTAATGACATGGACTTTTTAAGATTTGATGATTGTTTACAGTCCTTAACTTTTTCATTGAGGAACAGTGTTTTCTTCATACTATCTGCTGAACTATTTCGCATAGTGTAGGGTTAACTATATGATCATTAAGTAAACTGAAAATAGACCTTTGTAAAAATCAAGAGTGGGAATATAAGAGGGAGGAGAAAAATGTTTAGACCATGGGTGGGAGGATAGTAGGGTAGAAGTATCACTATGTTTCTTAATCTGTATATATGAAATACATGAAACTTGTATATCCTAAATAAAATTTTTTAAAAAAGAACACATAGAATGGAACAAGCTGAGATATATTCTATCAGCTGTCCATTTTTATATGAAATACTGAAAGTAATAATCTGATGTGGTCAGAGTACAAATAAATTGCAATAATATATAAGGGAATTCTTTGTCACAGGACTTTTTCAAATATGACACTGGCAAAAATCAAGAACTGGTTCAAACCGCAAAATAATCAATGTTCAGTTAACTAAAACTTAAACTACTTATAAATATTAAGAAAATCCTATGAAGTCCTTCAATATGAAATCATTGCTACTCCCAAAATTATTGTATTATAATATCTATAACTATATTGTCTAGAAGCAAAATAATTTTCAATAGCTCCAAGAAACTTCCTCAATTTACTTTTTCAAATTATTGGTTCTGTTTGAACTCATCACACCCTTACACTGAGTTGATATAAAAGAAGAGGAGAATGAAATTCTGTGTCTTACAACAACAACATTTACACTGAGTTGATATAAAAGAAGAGGAGAATGAAATTCTGTGTCTTACAACAACAACATTTATGCTCAAAATTACAAATTTCTATTCATCTGTACCTTAATTCTAGATATTTCTGTTCCTATTTATCACAGCACAGAGCATTCAAATGCTGGAATTGCAATTATTATTCTATTTTATAAAGCCTAGTCTTTAGATGACTACTATTTGAGAAAATTCTTTGATCTCTGCTTCAGTATATGATATTAGCTTCATAAATACCTCTTCTTATCCTTAGGAATAGATGAACTTCCAAAATAACAGTACCTGAAAGTGTGCCCCACCCTTTTCAATAAGTCAGTCTGGGAGTTATCCACCCTGGAAACAGCAGCAGTAACAAATTTTATCCCCCTTCTTTATTAATGTTTTTGATTTTTCATTTTGTGCTGACAATTCGTTGCCTACCTCTTGTTTCTTCACAGTATTTGAATTAAAGTAAATCAGTAAAGTAATGCTACCATAACATTAAGTATATGTTAAGGACTAACTATATTTTACCAGGATGAATATAAGGCCTATCAAAATTGTAAATGAATATCACACACAGAGTAAATGAGTGAACTTTCTATCAAGGATAGGTATATATATATATATATATATATATGTAAATATATATGCACCTTACCTTATGTATAGGGATATAAATATATATATACACATACACAGATATACAAGAATAGATATAAAATATATATATATACATACAAGAATACATATACAAATATATATATATACAAGGATACATATACAAAATATATATACATACAAGGATACATATACAAAGATATCTATATATCTATATATATACGTATAGATATCTCTTACATCTTTGGGGAATGCAGAGGCTTTCTGAAGAGCAATATTACTATCTTCATAACTCAAGATGAGAAGCTCATTTACCAATAGGTAGCAAGATGTGATAGACATCCTGGAGTGGGGGGAGAGGGATTCTAGGAGGGGAGGAAAGAATTTAGCTACAGGATGATGGCTTGTGGCGGCTCATAGAACAGATGCAGGAGCCTTAGTGCTATTTTTTCACCCTCCCTCTGTTCCAGAATGTGTTTCATTAATCTCCCAGCACACCATCTGAGATATAAAATACTTTTGCCTAAATTCTGACAAGAATATGAGATTGAGCATAAGGCAATGAGAGGAACGGCATGACAGGAGTCAGGTTAACAAAGGGTCTCCAGTGCTGTTTTGGAAGCTCCAGATTGTTTTAATTGTATTAATCATTTTACTTTTCTGCAACCACGAACAGGTTTCATTAATTATGATGATCCTGGAAACCAAGTCAATGACTTACCTTATCTCATCCTTATGAAAATATGGTTCTTATTTTACCATTCTTAGTGATCATTCACAGAGCTTTAGTCATGAGACTAGCTTTAAGTATTTAACAGACAGTCAAAATGTCAGATTCTTCTCTCATGTCTAGCAAGGGTCTTCTCAAACAGTTAAAGCATTCAACTCTCTGTTCATAGGTCTTTCTGAGTCAATGAATTTATGGTATAGAAATTCTATCAAATTTCTGGCTTTTGTTCCCTAGTCCTCCATTTTTTTTTTCCAAATCCTCAAACTATTTCTCCTACTCCTAATTATTTCTCGATGCCACCTTCACTCCCCTTTTTATACCTTGCTCCATAATTAGCCTCTAGATTTGTCTGCTATGGGTGAGAGTCACGCATGAACTGTCTGGGTAGCATGGAAGATTCTCATCAGGACATCAGGATGCAGTAGGAGCCAGGTTTAGGAAGGCATGGCAGCCTGTGTTATAAAGACAGCAAATCTCAGGCCTCTGACTCTGTGGTCTTTATGGTGTGAACACTGACAATCTGTAGAGTGTTAGAGAGCCTAGGAATTGTTTACGTGACTGATTTGAACAAATTATACAGAAAATTTTAGCACAAAGTCTATACTCTGCACAATTTCATAACTTATTAGTAATACTGCTATTCATGGCATATTATTAAAGCCTATGCTTGTAATTTGGTTTTTCTAATCAGATACTTGGGGACAATGTGCAACCAGTTATACATTTGTCGAAATTTTCAATAATTTGAAAAAACATATTTAAAGCAATCAGTTTTTCTGCTTTTTCATGTGAAAGAGTATGGAATAGGAAGCTGAATTGGGTGACTGTTTAGATTATAAAACATGATGACAGGGTTAAATTAAGGTATAGTAATAGGAGTAAAGAGAAGGAATAGATGACAATGCCACTAAGAAGCAAAATATAACAAAATTAATGATTCCTGAGGTACAGGAGGAAGATGAAAACAATCTAATTATATTTAATATGAGTGTCTAAGATTGCCTAACAGGGAGAGTTGAGCAGAAAATGTGAAGGAGAGAAGATGAATTGTATGTGCGATATATTATGTTTTGGAGGGAGGTGGAACAAGGGAAATAGATCTTCATACTGTCAAAGATTCTCTCCATTATTCTGTCATGATTTCCATCAATAAACTTTTCATTTTCATTTTACTTACATTTCTAGAAGACAAATTACTTAATATGCTTAGAATTTTGACAAATTCATCAAGAATCAACAGTATCATTACATAAAATTATTTTACATTTTCTTTCCCATGAAATAACTCTCAACTGAAAATGTTTAAATGGATCCCAATTAAGTTTGGAGGAACTAATTAATATTCAGTAAGCCTATCTTGACAGGAATTATTCTAGAAATTCACATTTTATTTAGCCTGTGTATTTTTTCTATTTAACAGATGAGAACACTGACTAAGAGAAGTGTATAACATTCCCATATCTCTCCTTGCAGGAAGCTATGGAATTGAGATTCATGTCCAGGTCCTATTAGAGGCCTCCCTCATTCACTGTTGCCTAGTAGATAATGTCTCGACATGGACAGATCTTCTAGAGGTGTTGAGGCTGCCGGAAGAAATAAAAAGTGAGGCAATATCCAGATTTCTTGTTGTCAATGTTGTTTGATAAATTCTATATAAACTTAGCACTATTAAGAGAATCACCTAAAGCAATAAAATATATTTTATTAGGCTTTATATAGAGGAGAGTTTATCTGTGATTTCCACAGAAAGATGCACCAGTGAGTGTCATGACCACTGGTTGGGTGCCATCTGTTTCAGTGTTTCACAGTCAAATCACCTCAGGCTAACAACATGGCATTTTCTTTAAAGAAAACCCAACATAAAATACCTTGCCAAGCTTAAACTAATAGTGAGGATTCCTAATAAGTAGGTCATCAGACTCTACTGCATGCTTCCTCCATATTGGAAAACTAAAAGAACTATTTAGTAAAGGAAATGTAGGATATTTTAAAATGAAAATAATTCAACTCTAATGCTAACAAATTTATTAAAGTTATGATGAGTTTACAATCAAAGATGAACAACCAATCCTCCCATAAGGCACTGAAAAAAGCAGTCTTAACTCACAGAGAAGGTAAAAGAGGGAAACAATCTACTTGCTTTTGACAAAGTTTGTTTAAAGGCATTCAAATTTCATTTTAAAACTTATTCATAGAGCTCCTGTCAGGTGCCAAAGGCCAAAGAATTCAAAGAACAGGATAAAGGCCTGCTTGTGAGAAACTTCAGTCAAATAAAGTATCCCAGAAGAAAAGAATCTGGGGACAGACCTTGTGGCATAGTGGGTAAAGCCATTGCCTGCAGATCCAGCATCCCATATGGGTGCCAGTTCAAGACTCAGCTGCCCCACTTCCAATTCAGCTCTCTGCTATGGCCTGGGAAAGCATTAGAAGACAGTCCAAGTCTTTGGGCCCCTGTACCCACATGGGAGACCTGGAATAAGTTCCTGACTCCTGACTACAGATAGGTGCAGCTCCAGCCATTGCAGTCAATTAGGGAGTGAATCATTGGATGGAAGACCTCTCTCTCTCTCTGTCTTTACCTCTCTATAATTCTTTCAAGTAAATAAATAAATCTTTTTTTTTATTTACTTGACAGATAGAGTTAGTGAGAGAGAGAAAGACAGAGAGAAAGGCCTTCCTTCCATTGGTTCACCCCCAAAATGGCCACCACGGCTGGAGCTACGTCGATCCAAAGCTGGGAGCCAGGTGCTTCCCCTTGGTCTCCTATGCGGGTGCAGGGACCAAAGCACTTGGGCCATGCTCCACTGTCTTCCAGGCCACAGCAGAGAGCTGGACTGGAAGCGGAGCAACCGGGACTAGAACCCGGCACCCATATGGGATGATGGCGCTGCAGGCGGAGGATTAACCAAGTGAGCCACGGTGTTGGCCCCATAAATAAATCTTAAAAAAAGGGCCGGCGCCGCGGCTCAATAGGCTAATCCTCCACCTAGCGGCGCTGGCACACTGGGTCCTAGTCCCGGCTGGGGCGCCGGATTCTTTCCCGGTTGCTCCTCTTCCAGGCCAGCTCTCTGCTGTGTCCCAGGAAGGCAGTGGAGGATGGCCCAAGTGCTTGGGCCCTGCACCCCATGGGAGACCAGGAGAAGCACCTGGCTCCTGCCTTCGGATCAGCGCGGCACGCTGGCAGCGGCGGCCTTTGGAGGGTGAACCAACGGCAAAAGGAAGACCTTTCTCTCTGTCTCTCTCTCTCACTATCCACTCTGCCTGTCAAAAAAAAAAAAAAAAGATCCTGACCCCATTTGTTGGCAGAACACACAGGTGGGTCAGTAAGCTTGGTTAATATGAATAAAAGTTTGATGAAAAATAACAGAAACAGTTCTATTAATACATTTTCCAGGAAATTGAACTACACAAAGCTGTATGTATCTTATAAATTTGCAATAGTGCCATGTTTCCCCCTCAAGATGTTCTATTATGACTCTAAAAGAGAAAAATACAAGTTGGAACTAAAATTTCTGGGTGGAAAGATGACATAGATACGTGCACAGCACATTGTTGTAGCCTGGAGATCACCACACACGGCTGCAGACTGTGCTCTGCTCTAGAGACTCACGAGAGTCCTCAGAGACCAGGTCACATCTGATTCAGGTGAAACACATGGGCCGTCCCCGAGTCGAACATTCTCCAAAATGTAGAGTTCTGTGACAAGAAACACAAGGAAAGCAGCTCAGATATTACAAGGAGCTCTGGAACTAAGAAGTAGGAAAGCTGGTATCCCATTTCCCATATGCGGGGAGGTCAACATTCTATTAAAATAATATTTTAAACATTTTATTTTTAATTCTTTCAATCCCTTTCTGCTTTAATGTTCTGCCTCTGTATCCTTTGCACTACCTTCTTTCAAATTTGTTTTATAAAACAAATATGTTTTAAAACATATTTAAAGTAAAAACAGTTATATATATAAATATGTTTTATATAAAATTATATATAAAACATTTAAATAAAAACATTTATAAAACAAATACGTTTTATAAAACAAGTATCAAAAGCAAACAACACTGGCCGGCGCCGCAGCTCAGTAAGCTAATCCTCCGCCTTGCGGCGCCGGCACACCAGGTTCTAGTCCCGGTCGGGGCACCGGATTCTGTCCCGGTTGCCCCTCTTCCAGGCCAGCTCTCTGCTGTGGCCAGGGAGTGCAGTGGAGGATGGCCCAAGTCCTTGGGCCCTGCACCCCATGGGAGACCAGGAGAAGCACCTGGCTCCTGCCTTCGGATCAGCGCGGTGCGCCGGCCGCAGCATGCTGGCCGCGGCGGCCATTGGAGGGTGAACCAACGGCAAAGGAAGACCTTTCTCTCTGTCTCTCTCTCTCTCACTGTCCATTCTGCCTGTCAAAAAAAAAAAAAAAAAAAAAAAAAAGGCAAACAACACTGACTGACATTTGACAAATATACAGAAACTTTTTCCTACTTCTTTAAATTTTTTTTTATTAGAGACAGAAAGAGAAAGAGAGAGAGAGAGAGAGAATATGTATCAAATGAACCAGTCCCCATTCTTTGCTTCATTCCCCAAATGCTTGCAACAGCCAAAGCTGAGCCAAGTAGAAGTTAGGAGGTTTGAATTCAATCTGAGTCTCCCTCATGGGTAGCAGGACCACACCATTTGAGCCATGGCTTGCTGCCCGCCCCCCACCAGGATGCATATTAGCAAGAAGCTGGAATTGGAATTCAGAGTCAAACCAGAATTCAAGTCAGGCACTCCAGTATCAGTTACTGGCATCCCAAGTAGTGGTCTGAACCACTGTACTGAACATCTACCCCCAGATAATCCTACTTCTTGAAAAATATATTTATTTTAGCTAGATAAGAATATGGGCAATGATGTTAGCTGCTAAATCATGAAACATTCAATTATGTTATTCTTGTAATGAAGTTTCTAACTATGGAAAAAGCAACACTGCCTGCGTAGTGCAGGAGTGTTCTGAAAGTCCCCTGGAGACAGCCAGTAACTTACTCTGGAGGCTCAGTTCATCACCAGGCTTGAAGTGGTGACTGATCGCTTTGGTTCTGGCATCACATCCAAGCTGATTATATCCTGGTATTTGGATCCCCTTCACACAATCTGGCTGCTCTAGCACCATTTCCCATATCAGGGCTCTACCCTACCCACATTATAAACCCACACGCTATGTGCTTATTTTAAGGGTAATCACTTTTACCTTTCTCCTGATGTTCCAACACCTGAGCTCATAATTTTCTGATTAAACACAAGATTACTTCAAAGAGTTCGTGGAAAAATGGAATTAAAAGGTAATGTATGTTTTCCACAGACCTTTTGAAGTTTCCTCATAGAAAATTCATAGCATGAAAGAAAACTGTGCTTGGATTGCAAAAAATCTTATGCTCCAAAATAAATGTATCTTTTAATCCCATTTCATCACAAACTTTTTGAAGTATCCTTGTAGGCGTCTGAATGATCATAAATCTCAGAAGTAAGAATGTAACTCAGTGATTCTGATGATGATTTTATAGCAGATGCTAAGAAATGCTAAAACTATAATTTCATAATTTCCCATTTTGTGAAACATTCATGTTGGTTTTCACATCTTTCTGGAAATAGTCAAGGAGGAAGAGGTATTCTATACAAGGAAAGTAGAATCTCACAATTTCCAAAATTAGGGTATCATTGGACAGAGATGCTCATTTATCTACTGCTATTTATGCTAAGAACATCTCTTGAAAAACAGTCAATGGTGATGAAAAAGGAAAAGAAATAAGGATGCTTCAAGGCAGTTTTACAATTATATGAAATGTAATTTGATCCATGGCAAAAGCGCCAGTAGACAAACTTTTATACAGGAAATTTCAACAAGTAGAAGAATAATCACAAAGATAATCCCACAATATGTTATCCACTGTCAGTGCAGATATGCTGTGATACATTATTGATGGCATCTCACCCAAATGGAGAGGAACCAGGAATTCAACAGTTGTGAGTATCCAAAGGTCTGTGGCCCTCCCTTCAGCCAAGACAAAAATCGCATCTTAAGTCCTCATAAACCAAATCCCTCACTCTACTCATTGCCTCCATTTAGAGATATAAAGCTAACCTTTCCTATTTTTAGAAATACGACACTGTGCTCTTCCAATATCACCCAGTTATTATTGCACACAATTTCAGAGGAAAATTCTTTCTTATGTCTCTATTTATAAAATCTCTGAATATTAACACATATTTATTGTACTCTCTGAGTGCTAATTGGAATGTCTGCTGTTCTTTGGTTATACTAATAATGTTTTAATTGCTGCACAAAATACTTCTGTTCAGATTAGTTTAATCTAGTATTGCTAAAACTCATTTTAAGCTTTTGCTTTAAAGGTATTCTGTGTATTTAAATTGTTTGATCAAAGAAAAATTCTCAGGGATTTCTTCTCCCCCTTCCTCTCCCTGCCATTACTGGAGGAGTTCCCACTATGATAGAAAACATAACAAAGAAGCATTTGTGAAATAATGAATCACACCTCAACTGCCCTGGCCTAATTGCAGTTTGTAATTACAGGTTGCTATACAATTAGAAAGATTTTATTTTAATAATGCCTCCACATGTCTAAGTACCTAATGCTTCTCACAGGGTTAGAGTAAGTATATATTTCTTTCTTCCTTTCATAAGCTATTATTATTAAGAAATGGAAGGCAAATCTTTACAATTATAACAGTGACAGTTATAGCACCATCTTCCCAGTGCCTTGTCAAGCATTCTGATGAGCCTCCCTCACTGTCCCTGCTAAGAAACACCCACATCTGCTTCTGATGTCATGTCACACAGTCAGTCTTCTCTGTTTAAATCCAAGAGCAAAGTTAAGCTACGATACAAAGCAGAGTGCTTACTCAGAGAAACTACTAGATGTCAACAGGGCAAACTACTCTCTGGCGGACTCACAGCAATTGGCTGGTGGGCCTGCTTGTCACCCGGGTCCTCTGCGATGTTATGCTAGCAGTTAATAGAACTAAGAAAGTCTAAAGGAGCGCTACGGAATGCTGTAATTACCTTCATGGATATTTAGGGTGTGAATTAATGTAGCACATTTCATTTCCCCTCCAATCACTTCTTCAGTACTGTTTGAATCTTTCTGGGTGCTTTTCCAATGGTCTGTATAAAGATCAGCCTATTTATGATTTTCAAAATTAAGAATTCTTAAGTGAAATAAAATATACATAATTTCTACTTAACAAGAAACTAGGTTTGATGGAGTTAATTGTTTTTTCTGTTAGGAATAGATGATGGAAAAGGAGAATTTTAAGTCTTTCAGACTGTAGCTTAACTGGGCATATGCCTTTGTAACATGAAAGTGAAGTATAACATTTTTGATCATTTATGATATTCAATTATTAGTGGTTAGGTCTTCCTATCAATAAACAAATAGTTTCAACTAAAACAGTAAGAGAGTAGATGACATGTTTACAATGACTTCAAATAACAATCAAAAAATTATTAAATTGTCAACATTGAAAGATATATTGGTATGAGTAAAAATAACCTACAGTAAGGAAAATTCCTAGAGATAAGTGTTAACTCTTACATCTTATACAAATATAATTACATTTTAAAAATTTAAACGTGATGGCATCTGATATCGAATTCACAATTTATCTCTTTTTGCTCAATTTGCCCTTTTCATATTGGTGAGGAAGTCTGTAATCTTATTAGAATATGCTAACATCTTCCACAAAATTGATGTAAGTCCTATTCCCTATTTTAAAAATAGCAAAGAAATAGAAATTCTGCACATTCCTTATGGGGTCACCTTCGATCCCTAGTAAATAGAGGTGATAAGCAGGCATGTAGTAGAGGGTCAAAAACGTGTGAGGCAATGGTAGAGTCAAAATATTCCAACTCCTTGAATTCTGGTTATTCATATCAGTTAAGATCAGAGCCCCACAATGCTTTTCAAAATACAGAACTTCAAGAACAAAAGGTGACATATACTGCCTGGGTGGAAATTTAACACAAAACAGCCAAATCTGTACAAGGGAACAGAGCTGAGTATCTTCTGTGCTTAAAGCTTCAAAGACTTACTAAACAGCTGTTTAGCCTCCTGGACTCTGCAGGATAGCTTTACACAAAACTTGGTGATACAAGCAGTTTGATGGATGACAGTACTATGATCTGGAAGATCTGACAAGCCAGACTGATAGCTAGAACCACCAAGATTACATATAACAGAACTAAATATAAATTCTGAAGTTTCAGTTAAATGTGCCAGTCTGAACACCTGCATTTATTTTCTCTCTTTCCCCCTATTTCACTATAATGATGATTGCTGCACCGATCCAAAGCCAGGTGCCTCCTCTTGGTCTTCCATGCAGGTGCAGAGCCCAAGGACCTGGGCCATCCTCCACTGCACTCCCGGGCCACAGCAGAGAACTGGACTGGAAGAGGAGCAACCAGGACAGAACTGGCACCCCAACCAGGACTAGAACCTGGTGTGCTGGCACCGCTGGTGGAGGATTAGCCTAGTGAGCCATGGCACAGGCCAACAGTTGAGGAATTTTAAAAAGACATAAATCAACAAAGTCAAACAGGATGAGAGACATGATCACAGCAGGTGAGAAGTAGGAGCACAGCTTTGGATGTGGACAAGCAAATGCAGTAGGGTAGTAGCTGACTTTATAGGGGATGAAGCCAAACCCAGGAAGCTGATTCATATCACAGAACCCCTAAAAGATCAACAACTTTGGCCACCAGAATTTTCTCAATGCAGTGGTGCAGGCTAGGGCTGAAAACACAATGGGTAAGTCCCATTTCCTATCTTCTGTGCCAAAACAAAGGAGTATGCTCACTCTGTGGAGGCATAGATGAGGTCGGAGTTGAGACATCACACAGAAAATGCCCTATCAAGGGGACATTTATATGGTGAAACTAAGATTCCTTTCCTTCTTCCACTACCGTAAGTCTCTAAACCAGTTTCTCCTCCAAAAGAAAGATTATTAAAAGATTCTAGGTAAAATGACCTCATCAAGACTTGATTCAGGGGCCGGTGCCGTGGCTCACTTGGTTAATCCTCCACCTGCAGTGCCAGCATCCCATATGGGCGCAGGGTTCTAGTCCCAGTTGCTCCTCTTCCAGTCCAGCTCTCTGCTGTGGCCCAGGAGGGCAGTGGAGGATGGCCCAAGTGCTTGGGCCCCTGCAACCACATTGGAGACCAGGAAGAAGTACCTGGCTCCTGGCTTTGGATCGGTGCAGTACCGGCCATAGCGGCCATTTTGGGAGTGAACCAGTGGAAGGAAGACCTCTCTTTCTCTCTCTGTAACTCTACCTGTCAAATAAAAAAAAAGTATATAAAAAAAAGAATTGATTCAGTGGGGCTGGAGCTGTGGCACAGCAGGTGGAGCTGCTGCCTGCAGTGCCGGCATTCCACGTGGTCACCGGGTCCAGTCCCAGCTACTCTATTTCCAATCCAGCTCTGTGCTGTGGCCTAGGAAAGCAGTGGAGGATGGCCCAAGTCTTTGGGCCCCTACACCCACGTGGGAGACCGGAAGGAGGCTCCTGGCCCCTGGCTTCGGATCGGCGCAGCTCCAGCCATTGCAGCCAATTGGGGAGTGAACAAGCAGATGGAAGACCTTTCTCTCTCTCTCTGCCTCTCCTTCTCTGTGTAATTCTTTCAAATAAATAAATAAACCTAAAAAATCAGTTCAGTAGAATGCTAGTTTCCCAAATAAGGAAGGCTCAGTCCTCTGATCACTTATCTAGGAAACCAATGCTCAACTACCCTCCCTGGGTAACATATCTCCCAGTTGGGATTTTATTGCCTTTCTCTTTAATAGAAGCCTCTGGAGAAAGAGCACAAATCATCTGAAGAAACCTTTACATTAAACAGAAGGGGGGAGAGAATCAGAGGAATGAGACTGAGCAGAAGAGAAGCTTCAGTCTCTAACTTATACTCATCAAGGAAAAGGAATTTTTTAAAGCCAAGGGACAGGAAGAATTGTAAAATATGCAAGAAAAGAAAAGTAACAATTAGTGAATTAGAAAAGCAATTACGTATTAAAAATATGGCAGCAGAATTTTAAAAAATAGTAAAAAAGGGAGATAAATAAAATCCGCCAGAGAGTAGACCAAAGGACAAGGAGTATCAATATAAGAGATCAAACATGAAATAACAATTTCTTGTAAAAAGGAGAAAAGAAATGTGGAGGAAGTTAAAGACCTTATCCAAAAAATTATTGCAGACTTTATTTAAGGCCAGCATAAGAAAAAATACATTGTTGGGCTGGTGTTGTGGGGCAGTGGGTTAAGTAACTTCCTGTGATGCCAGCATCCGATATGAGAACCAGCTCAAGTCCAGTTCCCATCCAGCTTCCCATCAATGCCTGTGGGAAAGCAGTGAAAGACAGCAAAAATGTCTGAGCTCCTGCACCTTTGTGGGAGACGCAGATAGAATCCCAGGCTCCTGGCTTCAGCCTGGCCCATCCCTGGCAGTTGCGGCCATTTGGGGAGCTAGTCAGCAGATAGAAGATCTCTCTCTCCCTCATTTTGTCTGCCTCTGCCTTTCAAATAAACAGATGTCTTTCTTCAAAAAATGTAAAAGTATTGAGAATACATGAACTTCTAGTTTAAATGTAGATAAACTTTTTTTTATTTTTTAGTTCTAACAGGGCTCAATATACTTCATAGAAACAATTCTAACAATATAATCATATTTACTTTCTCTCTCCCTCTTTCCCTCTCTCCACTTATCCCCTTCCCATTCACTCTCTCCTTCCCTCTCCCTTTAAACGTCACTATACTGTGAAATTTCTGAGTATCAGGGATAATGGAAAGATCTTAGAAACTTATTTAGAAGGATATTTTAAAAACCCAGGTCACAGATGGCATAGTAAATATAAGAATGCCATCAGATTTCTTACTGGCCCATCTGGAAGTTAGAAGGAAATGGAGCATTGCTAACAAAATTCTGAGGGGAACTTACTTCTCAGATAGTGTCTGTATTGAGGCAAAGGATGCAATTAAGAGTGGAATTAAGGTCCTTTCAGAATTGCCATGTCTCAAAAAACGTATCTGTTTTTAGGAAGCCATTGGAGGATATAATCTATCTAAATGCAGGAGTAAAATAAGAAAGGCATGAGATTTGAGAAACAGGAAATTTAGCATCAGAGAATTAAGGGAATTCCCTGGAGGATGGGCATAGATAACTTCATAGACAACAGTGGTATAGCAGGTGTAGAGAGAAATAAGCTTACTTTAGAGCAGAACACAGAACTTTAAGATGAATTGTGAGAGAGAGAGAAAAAAAAAGATAAAGGGAGGAAAGAGGAAAGGTGTGATAGAGGAAGAGAGAAATAAATGAACAGATAAACATTCAAACACACAAAGAAAAAGAAATTTCTGGATGTTTGACGTTTCAAAAATTATATTTTCATTATCAACAAAAAAATTAAGATTTGAGTTTCTAGTAAACAGTAAGCCAAACAAAGAAATAACCAAAAAAGGGAAAGTTATTAATTTCAGTAAAAATTTAAAACTGAACATGAAAGGAAGAATTATCACAGCAATTATAGATATACGCTTCAGCTGTGAATGATATTTAGAAAACCGTAATTATGTAGATTAAATATGGATTTTAAAATGATTGAAAATTGATTAGAAATTAAGAATTGTACTCTGTGGGATCAGCTCACAGAATTGTTTCTTTTTCCCTCAGTGGCTGCATTAGAGTACTAATGAGGTTTATTTGGTGATAGTAATTTAAATCATAATCCCAGAAACTGTGACTAACGGGGATGAACAAACATAGGAGGAAAGCTAGACTCCCCAGGTCTTTCTGTTCCTACTAAGTGACAAATAGGGCACACCTCCCTCAGCCAGGATAGTCCTCCTTCCTTTCTTAGGGTCACAGATGAACCCAGAGTAGGACTTTAGCAGAGAAGTTGGCAAAGCCCAAAACCAAAACTTCATTTGAAGATGTGTTCCGTGAAGGTGCAGTCAGACAATTATGTTGATTTGTGTAGAGGATGACTAAATTTTTTATGTAGTTGGAGATTTTGATTTATAGCTGTAAGCTGAATCTCCTCATCAGTGGCACCAGTTGAGATATTCTGAAACTGTTCATTGAATTTCATAGGCAACTTACAGCATCAGTCACTATATTTTAGGTCTCATTGTCTTTGACTTCAACATACAAAGAAATGTCTACAGGAAGTGATGTCAGATTGCTTATTAGACTTGGAAACTGAAGAACTATTAAAAGCATAAGTTGAGGTTAAAAACAGGAAGTAGTCAAATAACCTGAAGCACACTTTCCCACAAGTTTTATCATCAGAAGGCCATGACTGGCATTTCTGATGAGCAGACTCACAAAGTGGAAAGCAGAGCCCACCTGGTATCTCTGCTCAGAGAACAGTTACAGCCTCCATACAGCTGGTAGTTGCTGACAAGGATGCTAAGAATTCTACGTTTTCCATGGAGTTCATGTCAGCCCAGTCACTGCCAGCTAAATATGTACATGATAAAAATAAATCGGACTTTCACTATCGCCACAATGGGGGAATTTTATCTTCAAACAGATGGGCACGGTGGATCTGAAACATCCCTTCTTAAGGTTTAACCTCATGAGTATGTGCAGAAGAGCCACTCTTGGCTAGTCCTTATAAAATGTGATGTCAGTTCCTCACTTAAAAATAGTAATGGTGGGGCCGGCGCTGTGACGCAGAGGGTTAACAACCTGGCATGAAGTGCTGGCATCCCATATGGATGCCTGTTCGACACCTGGCTGCTCCACTTCTGATCTAGCTCTCTGCTGTGGCCTGGGAAGGCAGTAGATGATGGCCCATGTCCTGGGGCCCCTGCACCCACGTGGGAGACTGGGAGGAAGCTCCTGGCTCCTGGCTTCAGATTGGCGCAGCTCCGGCCATTGCGCCAATTTGGGAGTGAACCATCAGATGGAAGATTCTCTCTCTCTCTCTCTCTCTCTCTCTGTGTGTGTGTGTGTAGCTCTGACTTTCAAATAAATAAACGAATCTTTTAAAAAAATTGTAATGATGCAATGTCTTAGTGAGGAGCCATGTTGATCAGGTATAGTTTCATTGTTTCTGCCTTCAGAATATGACTGATATGACTGCTGATTCAAGTTTCTATAAACTTTAACACTGAGATGAAATAAGAATAACCTAATATTGTTAGCCTTAGAAACACAAAAGTGAGAGATTTTAATGAAATTATTGGTTAAAAAGTCAATTTCTAATTCTAAAGTTAAGTAGACATAAAATTGTTTGATTTAGAAAACTGGAAATTGGAATTGTATATACACCTCATAATTTGCATGTATCTTTTCACAAATAAAAATTTATTTACATTCAGGGCAAAGTTCCCAGAGCCTGGAAAGAATTAAGTGCCCAACTTTTTTTGAAGGTTTTTATTTAATGAATACAAATTTTCATGTGTACAGCTTTTAGGGATACAGTGTTTCTTCCCCTCCAACCCGCCCTCCAACCCGCACTCCCATCCCACTTCCTCTCCCATTTCATTTCCCATTGAGATTCATTTTTAACTGATTTTATATACAGAAGACCAACTCTTTACTAAGGAGAGATTTCAACTATTTTCAGACACACAAAGTATAAAGTACAGTTTGAAGACAAGTTTTACCATTAATTCTAATATTCCAACTTTTTAAAATATTGTTACTAAGAACTTTAGATATAATTCCTTTAAAGTATGAGTTCAATGGTTTCAATCTGTGAACAGAGTTATGCAAAAAATCACCACAGTGTAATTTAAGAACACCTTGTTTGCCCTCAAAGTTAAACTTCTGCCTTGATAGTTTTCCCTCTTCAAAAAAAATGGATGAGCAGTGTCAAAATGCTTAGTTGTTTAGACAGCAGCTAAAGGTATTTTTATGGTTGGTAGCCTGAGTTTGCCCTGTGTGTTTTAAGTTGTCTCCTGTACAGAGTGTTTGTCCATACAATTTGTGAATGACCAATTAGTGCTAATGTTGAAGAATGCCAAGTATCTGCTAAATGTTTGGCCTTATAATTACTTCATGTGAGTAAGTTATTCTGTTCACGTGTCAACCTCATGATGTAAGTACTATCAGTATTCTGTTTTAGAGACTGAGACATGAAGTGTTTTAGAAGTATTATTATATTCTAATTGCTTTTTCTTCAGTTCCATTTAAAACTCAGTCAGAATTCAACAACAGTCTCCACAAAAACATTTCGTGCTATTTGAACATTAAACTTAACGTTCATATGCATTCATTTCTTTGACTCTGAAAGTATTTGTGAAATGAAGTTGGGTGTCTGAATTGTACCTACACTTAGTTTATATATGCATTATTGCTTTAGTGTGCTACAGATAAAGGCTATGTGCAAAGTTTTGTGTGAAGGTCACTTGCTTGGAACTTCAAGCCCATTTGCCATAGCATAATGTTTGACTAGTCTACAAATACCCAAAATGTACTTGAAAATATAACCTTATAACCACTGGGCTGTAGATCCACTGCAGTTTAAGGGTGTTAAATAGTCTGTAAGGAAGGTCTCTACAGGTAGATCTGAATTCCAACAGCTGCCCCTTCTGCCAGTCTCTTCCACCTTCTGTCCCTCTAATGGGGAAGAAAGCTACATTTGATACGTTTCTGCACATAAAGAATTCAGAAGGGTATCCCTTGGCTCTTAATGCCTAAATTAGAACAGAAAAATTAACTCAAAGAAAAAGGTTGGATGCTGTTTTGATTCTTGCATTAGGCCTGTGAGGTTCAGGCAGCAGCTGGGGATGTGTTTGTAAGTACATCTGGAAATGGCACTTGGGAAAGGCACAGACTATATGCGAACTTGGCTATCTCTCCATAAAAATAGTTTTTATAATCAATAGAATATAGCTAGGGAAAACACAAGTAGAATTTTCCCAAAGAAAAGTTGGGGCCATGGCAAAGGCCTTGGACTCTGTGGCACAGTGGGCTAAGCGTCTAGCTGACGTGCCCTCATCCGCTATTGGCACCTGTTCTAATCCCAGCTGCTCCATCCAATTATCATCCAGCTCTCTGCTATGGCCTGGGAAAGCAGTAGAAGGTGACCCAAATGCTTGGGCCCCTGCACCCATGTGGGAGACCTGGAAGAAGCTCCTGGCTCCTGGTTTTGGACTGGCCTAGCTCCGACCATTGTGGCCATTTGGAGAGTGAGCCAGTAGATAGAAGACCTCTCTCTGTGTCTCTCCCTCTCTCTGTCTATAATTCTGCTTTTCATATAAATAAAATAAACCTTTAAAACAACTTGTTTTATCTGTTCTCAAAGTTGTATTGAAAGGACCAAAGGATTTCTAGGATGATGGAACTGGAATTTTTGAAAGGGAACTATTTAAATTTTTAAGCAATAAATTTTAAAAAATTATATAGGATACCACATAAGGTAGTGATTGGTAGCACAAACATGGACTGTGCTACCAATCACTGCTTACCAAAGACTGCTTCAGTTCAAATCTCAGCTCTGTCACTTGAAATACATTTGCATGTGTGTACTAATATTTTCTGTGTTTTCAAGTGTTTTACTATATACATTATTTTATATATGCACTTATGTATACTCATATACTATGAGCAATGAAAAACCCAGAAAGATATCTGACCTCATTACTTGGTTACATCTGAGGAAGGGAAATGGGAATAAAATAACTTTTACATTTTAAATTATAAACTTCTGTATTATTTTAAACTGTATTTCACTCCCCAAATGGCTGCAACTGCTGGAGCTGGGCAGATCCAAAGCCAGGAGTCAGGAGTTTCTTCCAGGACTCCCACACAGGTACAGGGGCCTAAGCACTTGGGTCATCTTCTACGGCTTTCCCAGGCCATAGCAGAGAGTGGGACTGGAAGTGGAGCAGCCAGGACTCGAACTGGTGCCCATATTGGACGCCGGCACTGCAAGCAATGGCTTTACCCGCTGCACCACAGCACCTGCCCCCAGCTTCTGTATTTTAGTCATTTTACAATGTACATTTGTTACTTTCTATTGTTAACAACAGTTTTTTAATTATTTTGAAACAGTTTTTTAATTCCTTTGAAAGACAAAGAATCATTTGAGAGCTAAAGAGAAAAGTGAATCTCATACAAGACAAAACCAAGGATGCTGGGGCCGGCGCCATGGCTCACTTGGTTAATCCTCCACCTGCAGTGCCAGCATCCCATATGGGCTCTGGGTTCTAGTCCCGGTTGCCCCTCTTCCAGTCCAGCTCTCTGCTGTGGCCCGGGAGAGCAGTGGAGGATGGCCCAGGTGCTTGGGCCCCTGTACCCACATGGGAGACCAGGAAGAAGCACTTGGCTCCTGGCTTCAGATCGGCAAAGCTTCGGCCTTAGCTGCCATTTGGGAGGTGAACCGACGGAAGGAAGACCTTTCTCTCTGTCTCTCTCTCTTTCACTGTCTAATTCTGTCAAATAAAAAAAGCAAGGATGCCATGTGATCTACTCAATGCCACTAAATTCGTTTTTTTATCAGTCTAGGGTTACTATTAGGTAGCTTCTATACATGTATGTGTGTGTGTTTGTGTGAGTGACAAACATCATTCAATTCACCTAAAAATCAGATATTAAATATGAGTGTCAGTTGTATTATGATTATGTTGTACACACATTATTTGCTTTTCTAATGATGGAGGGTAGGTTTTATTCCTCCTTCCCCAACTCCCATGGTACATAGGACTATGCCTTGCAAAGGACAGTCTCTCAATAAGGGTTTTCTGATTTCAGTGTTTTAAATAAAATAATAGAGGTTCATAGAGGTTCAGCTGGAGAAGAGAATAATGCATTACTGCAGAGGTGACAGTCACATCTTCAAGAAAAATAGGAATGACTTTGAGAAGTAGAGAAATGAGAAAGCATATTCCAGGGAAAGGAACCAATGTAGGTGTGTGTATGCACACACACATACACAGACACACACACACCAGATAGTGAAACCGTCAGGGGTAGATCAGAAGCTCATTTAGCCTGACATAAAGTACATGTAGAAAAACGTAAGTAGAACAAATATACAACAGTTAAACCTTCAATTTTCAATCCCATTTAACATATGGCTGGCCAAGTGATGAGATAGCTCTGCATTATACTCAAGAGCATATGTCCACGGGCATATTTAAATGGACCTTGAACTCTGTGCGTTCACAGAAGCTGTCCTTCCTGATTAACAGCTACTGCGTGAAGAGTTGCAGTTCTCCCAATTGTATGCCACTTGCAGTCAAAGACCAGACACTACATGTCTCCTGAGAAGAGGATAGACATGGCAAATTTTGTTATCTTTTATTATCTTATAATGAAAGTTAAACTGCTTTACACGTCATATATATATGGAAATGACCAAACAGTGTAGGCTTTTTAAATACACATATTCCTTTAACACAGAAGAAAAGTACCACCTTGGGGCAGGTGCTGTGGTGTAGTGGGATGCGTCTCTATTTGCAGTGCCGGCCACATGGGCACCAGTTCATCTCTTGGCTGCGCCTCTTCTGATTCAGCTTTCTCTTGTGGCCTGTGAAAGCAGTAGAGGATGGCCCGGAGGGGTTGGACCCCTGCATCTTCAGGAGAGATCCAGAGGAGGCTCCTGGCTCCTGGTTTCAGATCAGCCCAGTTCCGGCCACTACAGCCATTTGGGGAGTGAACCAGTGGATAGAGGGCCTTTCTCTGTGTCTCTCCCTCTCTCTGTCTGTGGCACTATTTCTTAAATAAATAAATCATTAAAAATGAAAGTACTGCCTTGTAAGTAGAGTGTCATTTAGAATTATGGGGTCATATAATTCCATAGCATTGAGGAAAACCAGATGGACAAAACACGGCGCTAAAGGATTTTCTTTATCTCATGAGATACTGTGCTGAATAATTTATATTAATTTATATTATATGTAAAACCTAAAAATGTTTCACAAATCTTTGAAAGCTCCCAGGATGATTTCTGTGCAGCCCTGCCTTAAGGCCTGAGAAAGGTCACTACCTCTATCATTGGAAAAACATGGTTAATGTCTTTGCCAATTACTAATTTTTATACTCATTTGTACTTTAAACTTTATCATATCCAAAACTTTTTCCATATGAAATTTCTGGTCTGGAGGAATGAAATGTCATTTCTATTAAAATTGCTTTTGGGCACAGTAATTTGAAGAATAGAGTATAGACTTTGGACTTGATAGGCACAAGTACACATATTCAAATACTTAAATATGTCCTATGAAGGACATTAAAATGTCTGAGAACTTTCAGTTCTTTGTGAAGATAACAATTTCAAACCTCTGCAATTTTACGAAGTATAGTGTTTATTAAAGAATTAAAATGCTATATGCAGTTGAGCAGTCTTAATTTACAATTTCAGGTGCTTTTCCAGTGTTACAATAACAAACTTAACTTCCTGTCTGAAGTCATTATTGCCAAACCTACATTTCAGGAAGTCAGTCTACTATCGACATATCCAGATGTTTCTTCAACTTGGAGGCTGCCTGTAATTAAATTGCTTCCCTTAAAGACACAGGGCCCTTTCCATTCCCTTTATGCCCACTCTCAGTGAAGAGCACAGCCTTTGCCCCGGTCTCATTCATTTTTCTAAAATGATTCTGGAATGCATGTGTGCCTTTTTCTCATTAACGGAAAAGTGTGTCACTGCAGCTTCCTTGGTCAGAAATGTCCTCCTTGCAAAACGGAAATGTGTTGTTCTTTTTGAAATACTGAAAATTCTGAAAACCCCCAGGCCAACCTGGAAGTATCTCACAATAACCTTTTCTAACTATGTCTCCATGAAAGAATTTATTAGGATTTTTTATGACCTCTCATCCAAGGTCTCACTTGGTATTGTTGCATTTCCCAGTGCCAAATAAGATCACTCCAGATGTTCAATGGGAAGTATTTGTTGAGTTTGCCAAATAGTGCATTATTTGGAGATCGTAGAGAATGAATACAAATCACAGGCAACAACAGGTCAGGAGCCCAGGAAAGCCTTCCATCTCTGCCAGCCTTGTCACCAAGACTGGTACTCCAAAGTGTGACACAATAAAGCACTTGTAAAATGCTGCACATCTTTGTTACCTGCAACGGTTTTAATTTCTCTTTTGTTTTTAAGATTTTATGTATTTAAGTGACCAGCAAAGTTACAGAGAGAGAAAGAGAGAGAGAGAGAGAGAGAGAGAATTTCATCAGCTTGTCACTCCAAATTGACACAATGGCCAGGACTGGTCCAGAAGCCTGGAGCTCCACTTGGGGTCCCTATGTGAGTGGCGTGGTCCAATCACCTGGACCATCCTCTGCTACCTTCTCAGGCACATGAGCAGGGAGCTGGGTCAGAAGCAAAATAGCCAGAACTCAAATTGGTGCTCCAATATTGGATGCTTACATTGCAGATAACAGCTCAGGTCACTGTGCCACAATGTAAGCCCCAGAAATTTTCATTTCTGAAAACCATGATTCTTACTGGAAGTCAGTTTTCACTCAGTGGTGTGGCATCCTTTTTCTGCTAAGGGCTATTTGTATATTTATAAAATCACTCAGAGGCCATATATAATTATTAATTTATAAGTTAACCTGATATAGATTTGTTAAATTTCAAGTCCTGTCTGCATTTCCTTTGGCTGGGCCAGAGCAAATGATTTCATGGGTCTTACATGACCTAGGGGCTGGAGCATTCCCCACACTTAATAAGTACATCATGGCTGTGTTTACTTTCCCATAAGGGAAGTAACATATCTGTTAATATATCCCATGTAATCTCTATCTACTTATCCCATTCCTCCTATAACTGCTTTCCCCCAAACTCATTTTCTTGGCTTCCATGTTTTATCATTCTATTTAAGTGCTAAATTTTTATATGATTTTAATAGCTTTCATAGGAAGCAACTGGACTAATTTTTTCCTAAATATTAAAGGGAGGATGATATGTGATCAGTTTATGTGAACAGATATCTCCCATATAATGCAAAAGAGCACACTTTAAAGAGTAGGGCTCACATGTTGGACCAAATGCTACTCCTGTGGGAAAAAATATTTTAACTTCATTCTATTATCTACAAAAAGGCAACATCATCGCTACTTCACAGCAATGAAAAATAAGAATTCTCATTAAAGGGTAAATCTTTCAAGAGCCCATTAGAATGCCTGGAGTCCAACAAACAATGATTATTATTATATGTCAGGTACTATACTAACCCTAAAGAAGAACAAGTAGCTTTTCTGATGTCAATATGACCAAAGTCTATGAAAGAAAAGCACTGAATGGAACATGATCAAAAAAATCATTCATTATCACTTGAAATACTCTATGCAAACCATGTAGTCATAATCTTAAAAACAGAAAGCAATGGCAGGTGTTTGTTCTAGTGACCAAGACTGGTTAGGATGTCCATAAAGCATACTGGGGCGCCTGGGTTCCTGTGCGCTTCCTGGGTTTCAGCGCAGTCCCACTCCAGCTTCTCATAAATGCACACCCTAAGAAACAGCAGGTGACGGCTCTTGGTTCAGTCAGATGGGTCTCTACCACTCACATGGGAAAGCTGAACTGAATTCCTGGCTTCCAACTTTGGCCTGGCTGCAGTCTCCACCACTGTGGGCATCTAGGAAGTGAATCAGCAGATGGGTGTTCTCTCTCTCTCTCTCTCTCTCTCTCTCTCTCTCCCCCTCTCTCAAATAAAAATAAATAAATAAAAACCCAGAAAGTATAGTAACTCTAGTCCCAAGACATATCTAAGCAAATTGCCCGGTGCAAGTCTGGAAAATCTTCTTCAGGGAAAAGGATAATAAAGGAGAATTCAGGAAAGCCTCAGCGGGAGGTGATTTGTGAGTTGAACTTTAGAGAGAAGCAAGAACAGGCACTCCAGAACACAGGGCCACCATGCACAGAGTATGAGACTGCACGGTGTGCACAGATAATAGCCAGAAGTCTTCAGTGAGGAGAGTACAGTATATACCAGGAGGAAGGCTGTAACAAGTGATTCAATCGTCAAGGGCTTTGGATGACATATCAGAGTGTGGACTTAAGATAAAAGCTGAGGGGAGTCACTGATTACTTGTAAGGCAAAATATGATAACATCTGTACTAGAGAATGGAAACTCTTAGAAAGTGGAATTTATGTTAGGCTGCGGGAAAGGAAATAATTAGAAGCATATTGGAAACAACTGAGAGGTGATGATGTCTGAAACGCGACAAGTACTAGGAGGAAAGGAGAGGAGGGAACTATTTCAGGCATATTTTGGGAAGTTCTTCAATAGCATAACTGGCCCAATGGGCAGAAAAAGAATATTTACATCTACACTGTTCCTTATAAAATATCACCATAGGGCAGTGATCTGAAGTAAGGGCTCCTTGGAAATGCCTCTCTCTGTATTTCTTTCTATGAAGGTGAGGGACAAGGGAGGGATAGACAACAGGGACACAAAGGCATTTTTTCTATATCTTCCCTACCAGGAACTCCTTAATTCTCACCTCCACCTAAAGGTTTCAATGTGCCGCAGTGCTGACTTTCAGGAAGTGCTCAAAGAAGAGAAAAGCATAATTGGAGCAGGAAGGACAGGCAGCAGAAGCAGGGAGAGAGGTTTTTCAGAGTTTTTTTTTTTTTTTTCCCTCACAACAGAATTGTGCTCTGGGGATAGAAGACTGGGGCCAAGAGACCTCTCTTCCGTGATGCCGCTGTATGACCTTGAACAAGCCACTTAATAAAACAAAGCCTCAGCAGCAGCATCTGTGGCAGGAAGATAAGGACAAGTAGCACCTGCCCTGTCTGCCTACTGGAGGCAAGACGTGAAAGGAAAAGTAAGGTGTTCACATCTCAGAAAATTCCCTGCGTGGATTTGTATGATTGTATAGGATTATAATTAAAAGGTCACAATACTGATAGAATGGACATTTTACTTTTATAACCACGTATGCTCTCTAAAATATATTTATTTCAGCAACACATATTCATATCCACAAAGACATGCATAATTCACCAGAGTGAATAGCAGAGCTAAATCCATCAAGTTAATTTAAGCATGCTATATGAGCTTCCTACATACTGTTGTGGAAGAACACAAAACCTGGATCCATTTTATGAGTATAATGAGCTCACCATGTAGTGATATATCAGACTGGGAGCTCTTGTAGGGCTCATACAGCATTACAAAAGTTAAGTTCCCACTTTTCTCATAGCTGAGAGTAAGAAACTAGTATTTACCTCATGACAATTATCTAAACTAACATACATAATGGCACTTAATAAAAATTTGCCATAAAATGGAATTCTACAAGTGTTAGCTTTCATTCCCTATATTCATGCATTCACTTAGTAAGTAAGTTGCATACATTTACTTTGCCACACACCATTCCTAGATTTGATATAATAGAGATGAAGAATGAGGGTCCTTGCCCTCATGGAATGTACAATATAGTTGGGGAAAGAAAAAACACAAAAAAAGAAAGTAGCAGAGTATGACAAATTTACTAATTATATTTGTAGTAGAGTCATCAGTGATGGCAATGATGATGGCAACTTTGAAAAGAATAAGAGAGGACTTTTCTAAGATTTAACATTAAACTGTTATTTGAAGAGTAGGAGGGAGCCCCCCATTAAAATACTAAAGAAAAAGCCAATATTCTGGGCAGAAAACACAACAAATAAAAAGGATCTAAAATGCCAAAAAGATTGGAATGTAAGAAAGCCAGGGTGGCAGGAAAGCAGTCAGTAGGAAGAAAGTAGGACAGGAGTGTGGGACAGGAATCAAGGCCAGATCACATGGGGCCTGGAATATCCTCATGAAAGTCTGGATTTCATTCTAAACTTTCACTGAAAGTTTATAAATAAAGGATATGTGAGACGTAACAACAGACACCACAGAAATAAAAAGAATCATCAGAAATTACTACAAGGACTTGTATGCCAGCAAACAGGGAAACCTATCAGAAATGGATAGATTCCTGGACACATGCAACCTACCTAAATTGAACCAGGAAGACATCGAAAACCTAAACAGACCCATAACTGAGACAGAAATTGAAACAGTAATAAAGGCCCTCCCAACAAAGAAAAGCCCAGGACCAGATGGATTCACTGCTGAATTCTACCAGACATTTAAAGAAGAACTGACTCCAATTCTTCTGAAACTATTCAGAACAATCGAAAAAGAGGGAGTCCTCCCAAATTCTTTCTATGAAGCCAGCATCACCTTAATCCCTAAGCCGGAAACAGATGCAGCATTGAAAGAGAATTACAGACCAATAACCCTGATGAACATAGATGCAAAAATCCTCAATAAAATTCTCGCCAATAGAATGCAACAACACATCAGAAAGATCATCCACCAAGACCAAGTGGGATTTATCCCTGGTATGCAGGGATGGTTTAATGTGTGCAAAACAATCAATGTGATACACCACATTAACAGACTGCAGAAGAAAAACCATATGATTATCTCAATAGACACCGAGAAAGCATTTGATAAAATACAACACCCGTTCATGATGGAAAACTCTAAGCAAACTGGGTTTGGAAGGAACATTCCTCCATACAATCAAAGCAATCTATGAAAAACCCACAGCCAACATCCTATTGAATGGGGAAAAGTTGGAAGCATTTCCACTGAGATCTGGTACCAGACAGGGATGCCCACTCTCACCACTGCTATTCAATATAGTTCTGGAAGTTCTAGCCAGAGCTATTAGGCAAGAAAAAGAAATTAAAGGGATACAAATTGGGAAGGAAGAACTCAAACTATCCCTCTTTGCAGATGATATGATTCTTTATATAGGGGACCCAAAGAACTCTACTAAGAGATTATTGGAACTCATAGAAGAGTTTGGCAAAGTAGCAGGGTATAAAATCAATGCACAAAAATCAACAGCCTTGGGGGGCAGAGCCAAGATGGCGGAATAGTGAAGGCGCGCACCGATAGTCCGGGAAGATTTAGTTTAATAAAAGGGGAGTTACGGTAGCCTCAGAAAAAAGAACCAGGAAAATATTGCAGAGGAAACCTTCTGAATTGAGGGGTCGTGAATCGGAGGACCTACTGGGAGAACAAGGTCACCCACTGTGCAGAAGCCGAGCCGCGGGACCGAGCCGCGGAAGCCGAGCCGCGGGACCAAGCTGCGCAAGCCGAGCCGCGGGACTGAGCTGCTGGAACGCGAGGTGAGCCGAACCTCAATAGCCCGAGACATCGGCAGGCAAGCGGAGAGAGGAGACTAGAGGGAACGACCCCCGGGGGGGGGGAACTTCACCAGGCTAACTGGAAGAGAGAGAGGGAAAAAAAAAAAAAGGTGACTGGCAGGGACACAGGTTTCTCTCTCTCCGCTCACCTCTCAAGGGCGAGCAAGACAAAGAGCAGGCGCCATCTTGGACATACGTCATAAGCAGAGCGACCTCAGGTCTGCACCGGCCCTGAGCCTAGCAGAAAAACCTGACTCTGGGCGGGGCGAATTAACAGGAGATTAGGACCTAGTAAATTTGTGGTGATACTGAACTGAGACTGTGAAAAAAGAGACGGTGTGGGAGAGAACTCACGGAATTCACGTGAGCACTCTCCAGAGACGCTATAATTCCGTAACTTTAGCAACCCAGTGGGAGACTGAAGGAGAATTTGAGCCCACTCTGAGAGCCGAACAGATTCCCTGTGTGGTCCTTGGGAAAGAGCTTCTGATCTCTGGCTCCTGTGGGTATATCATTTGCCTGCTAACTACCTCCAACTTCGTTCAGCTGTGCAGAATAACTTCCCTTTTGAATCAAAAAAAAAAAAAAAAGAAAGAGAGAGAGAGAGGTTTACCACGCCTAACCTGGGAGTGTCACCTTTGGCACACCAAACAGAGCTCTCAGGCCACACCCATCTCAAGCCCTAAGGCTCCATCAAAAACACATAGTCCACTTAATCTAGAGTCATAGTATAACAAGAAAAAGCACCACAGTGAAGAAACCAAATATCTCCAATATGCCAAATAACAAACGCAAAAACCAAGGTAATAAAAACAAGGAAGTCACCATGAAGCCCTCAAATGAAAAAGACACCCCAATTCAAGATTATGAGGATGATGATATAGAAGAAATGCAAGAAGCAGATCTCAAAAAATTGATAAGAACATTAAGAAGTTCTCAAAAACAAATTCTTGAACTACAGAAATCCTTAACGGACAAGATAGAAAATCTCTCTCATGAAAATGAAATATTAAGGAAGAATCAAAATGAAACGAAACAACTAGTACAACAGGAAACTGGGATAGTGACTGAAGTGAAGAATTCAATAGATCAAATGAAAAACACAATAGAGAGCCTTACAAACAGAATGGGTGAAGCAGAAGAGAGAATATCGGACTTAGAAGACAGAGAACAGGAAAGGATACAGTCAGACCAAAGAAAAGAAGAGGAAATTAGGATTCTAAAACATATTATCGGGAATCTTCAGGATACTATTAAAAAACCCAACATTCGGGTTCTAGGAGTTCCTGAAGGCATGGAGAGGGAGAAAGGATTAGAAGGCCTTTTTAGTGAGATATTAGCAGAAAATTTCCCAGGTTTGGAGAAGGACAGAGAAATCCTAGTACAGGAAGCTCACAGAACCCCTAATAAACACGACCAAAAGAGATCCTCACCACGACACGTTGTAATTAAACTCTCCACAGTGAAACATAAAGAAAAGATCCTAAAATGTGCAAGAGAGAAACGTCAGATTACTCTCAGAGGATCTCCAATCAGACTCACAGCTGACTTCTCATCAGAAACTCTACAAGCTAGGAGGGAATGGCGAGATATAGCCCAGGTACTAAGAGAGAACAACTGCCAGCCCAGAATATTATATCCTGCAAAGCTATCATTTGTGAATGAAGGTGAAATAAAGACTTTTCATAGCAAACAGAAATTGAAAGAATTTGTTGCCACTCGTCCAGCCCTGCAAAAGATGCTTAAAGATGTGTTACACACAGAAACACAGAAACACGGTCATCAATATGAAAGAAGGTAAAGGAAGGAAACCAAGGAAGGAAAGCTCACAGCAAAAGATCACAGGGAATTCAAATCATATATTAGAACTTATCTTTGGCAAATGGCAGGGCAAAGTTACCACTTATCATTAGTCACATTGAACGTGAATGGCCTGAACTGTCCACTTAAAAGACACCGATTGGCTGATTGGATTAAGAAACAAAACCCATCTATTTGCTGCTTACAAGAAACTCATCTTTCCAACAAAGATCCATACAGACTGAAAGTGAAAGGCTGGAAAAAGATATACCATGCCAACAGAAATGAAAAAAGAGCAGGCGTAGCCATCTTAATTTCAGACAACATAAACTTTACCACAAAAACCATTAAGAGAGACAAAGAGGGACACTACATAATGATTAAGGGATCAATTCAACAAGAAGATATAACAATTATCAATGTATATGCACCTAACTACAGGGCACCGGTTTATCTAAAAGATTTGTTAACGGACTTAAAGGGAGACTTAGACCCCAATACAATAGTACTGGGGGACTTCAATACTCCACTCTCAGAAATAGACAGATCAATAGGACAGAAGATCAACAAGGATACAGTAGATTTAAACGACACTATAGCCCAAATGGATCTCACAGATATATACAGAACTTTCAATCCTACAGCTAAAGATTTTACATTCTTCTCAGCAGTACATGGAAGCTTCTCTAGGATTGACCACATACTAGGCCATAAAGCAAGTCTCAGCAAATTCAAAAGAATTAGAATCATACCATGCAGCTTCTCAGACCATAAAGGAATGAAGTTGGAAATTAGCAACTCAGGAATCCCTAGAGCATACGCAAACACATGGAGATTGAACAACATGCTCCTGAATGAACAATGGGTCATAGAAGAAATCAAAAGAGAAATCAAAAACTTTCTGGAAGTAAATGAGGATAACAGCACAACATACCAAAACTTATGGGACGCAGCAAAAGCAGTGTTAAGAGGAAAGTTTATATCAATAGGTGCCTACATCAAGAAATTGGAAAGGCACCAAATAGATGAGCTTTCAATTCACCTCAAGGATCTAGAAAACCTACAGCAAACCAGACCCAAATCTAGTAGGAGAAGAGAAATAATTAAAATCAGAGAAGAAATCAACAGGATTGAATCAAGAAAAACATTACAAAAAATCAGCCAAACGAGGAGCTGGTTTTTTGAAAAAATAAACAAAATTGACACCCCATTGGCCCAACTAACTAAAAAAAGAAGAGAAAAGACCCAAATCAATAAAATCAGAGATGAAAAAGGAAACGTAACAACAGACACCACAGAAATAAAAAGAATCATCAGAAATTACTACAAGGACTTGTATGCCAGCAAACAGGGAAACCTATCAGAAATGGATAGATTCCTGGACACATGCAACCTACCTAAATTGAACCAGGAAGACATCGAAAACCTAAACAGACCCATAACTGAGACAGAAATTGAAACAGTAATAAAGGCCCTCCCAACAAAGAAAAGCCCAGGACCAGATGGATTCACTGCTGAATTCTACCAGACATTTAAAGAAGAACTGACTCCAATTCTTCTCAAACTATTCAGAACAATCGAAGAAGAGGGAATCCTCCCAAATTCTTTCTATGAAGCCAGCATCACCTTAATTCCTAAGCCGGAAAAAGATGCAGCACTGAAAGAGAATTACAGACCAATATCCCTGATGAACATAGATGCAAAAATCCTCAATAAAATTCTCGCCAATAGAATGCAAAAAACAACACATCAGAAAGATCATCCACCCAGACCAAGTGGGATTTATCCCTGGTATGCAGGGATGGTTTAATGTGCGCAAGACAATCAATGTGATACACCACATTAACAGACTGCAGAAGAAAAACCATATGATTATCTCAATAGATGCCGAGAAAGCATTTGATAAAATACAACACCCGTTCATGATGAAAACTCTAAGCAAACTGGGTTTGGAAGGAACATTCCTCCATACAATCAAAGCAATCTATGAAAAACCCACAGCCAACATCCTATTGAATGGGGAAAAGCTGGAAGCATTTCCACTGACATGTGGTCCAAGACAGGGATGCCCACTCTCACCACTGCTATTCAATATAGTTCTGGAAGTTCTAGCCAGAGCTATTAGGCAAGAAAAAGAAATTAAAGGGATACAAATTGGGAAGGAAGAACTCAAACTATCCCTCTTTGCAGATGACATGATTCTTTATTTAGGGGACCCAAAGAACTCTACTAAGAGACTATTGGAACTCATAGAAGAGTTTGGCAAAGTAGCAGGGTATAAAATCAATGCACAAAAATCAACAGCCTTTGTATACACAGACAATGCCATGGCTGAGGAAGAACTTTTAAGATCAATCCCATTCACAATAGCTACAAAAACAATCAAATACCTTGGAATCAACTTAACCAAGGACGTTAAGGATCTCTACGATGAAAATTACAAAACCTTAAAGAAAGAAATCGAAGAGGATACCAAGAAATGGAAAAATCTTCCATGCTCATGGATTGGAAGAATCAATATCATCAAAATGTCCATTCTCCCAAAAGCAATTTATAAATTCAATGCAATACCAATCAAGATACCGAAGACCTTCTTCTCAGATCTGGAAAAAATGGTGCTGAAATTTATATGGAGGCACAAGAGACCTCGAATAGCTAAAGCAATCTTGTACAACAAAAACAAAGCTGGAGGCATCACAATACCAGATTTCAGGACATACTACAGGGCAGTTGTAATCAAAACAGCATGGTACTGGTACAGAAACAGATGGATAGACCAATGGAACAGAATAGAAACACCAGAAATCAACCGAAACATCTACAGCCAACTTATATTTGATCAAGGATCTAAAACCAATTCCTGGAGCAAGGACAGTCTATTCAATAAATGGTGCTGGGAAAACTGGATTTCCACGTGCAGAAGCATGAAGCAAGACCCATACCTTACGCCTTACACAAAAATCCACTCAACATGGATTAAAGACCTAAATCTACGACCTGACACCATCAAGTTACTAGAGAACATTGGAGAAACCCTTCAAGATATTGGCACAGGCAAAGAATTTCTGGAAAAGACCCGGGAGGCACAGGCAGTCAAAGCCAAAATCAACTATTGGGATTGCATCAAATTGAGAAGTTTCTGTACTGCAAAAGAAACAGTCAGGAGAGTGAAGAGACAACCGACAGAATGGGAAAAAATATTTGCAAACTATGCAACAGATAAAGGGTTGATAACCAGAATCTACAAAGAGATCAAGAAACTCCACAAAAACAAAACCAACAACCCACTTAAGAGATGGGCCAAGGACCTCAATAGACATTTTTCAAAAGAGGAAATCCAAATGGCCAACAGGCACATGAAAAAATGTTCAAGGTCATTAGTAATCAGGGAAATGCAAATCAAAACCACAATGAGGTTTCACCTCACCCCGGTTAGAATGGCTCACATGCAGAAATCTACCAACAACAGATGCTGGCGAGGATGTGGGGAAAAAGGGACACTAACCCACTGTTGGTGGGAATGCAAACTGGTCAAGCCACTCTGGAAGTCAGTCTGGAGATTCCTCAGAAACCTGAAGATAACCCTACCGTTCGACCCAGCCATCCCACTCCTTGGAATTTACCCAAAGGAATTTAAATTGGCAAACAAAAAAGCTGTCTGCAGCCTAATGTTTATTGCAGCTCAATTCACAATAGCTAAGACCTGGAATCGACCTAAATGCCCATCAACGGTAGACTGGATAAAGAAATTATGGGATATGTACTCTTTAGAATACTATACCGCAGTAAGAAACAACGAAATCCAGTCATTTGCAACAAAATGGAGGAATCTGGAACACATCATGCTGAGTGAAATAAGCCAGTCCCAAAGGGACAAATACCATATGTTCTCCCTGATCGGTGACAACTGACTGAACACCAAAAAGGAAACCTCTTGAAGTGAAACGGACACTATGGGAAACGGTGACTTGATCAGCATAGCCCTGACTGTTAATGAACAACTTAATACATTATCCCTCTTAGTAGTTTTTTTGTCTGTTCTAGTTAATATGATTGGTTTAATTCTGTAATTAATACACAGTTATTCTTAAGTGTTAAAAATTAACTGAAATGTGATCCCTGTTAAACATAAGAGTGGGAATAAAAGAGGGAAGAGATGTATAATTTGGGACATGCTCAAGCTGACTTGCCCCAAATGGTAGAGTTAAAAACATACCAGGGGATTCCAATTCAATCCCATCAAGGTGGCATGTACCAATGCCATCTCACTAGTCCAAGTGATCAATTTTAGTTCACAATTGATCATAATGAAAGGACTAAGAGTCAAAGGAAGCACATAAACAAGTCTAGTACCTGCTAACACTAACCGATGGAATAAATAAAGGGGAGAGTGATCCAACATGGGAAGTGAGATACTCAGCAGACTCATAGAATGGCAGATGTCCTAAATAGCACTCTGGCCTCAGAATCAGCCCTAAAGGCATTCGGATCTGGCTGAAAAGCCCATGAGAGTATTTCAGGCATGGAAAGCCAAGACACTCTGGCAAAAGATCTCTGCGAGTGAGATCCCAGTGGAAAGAACAGGTCTTCAAAGAAGGAGGTACCTTTCTCTGAAGGGAGGAGAGAACCTCCACTTTGACTATGACCTTGTCTAAACAAGATAAGAATCGGAGAACTCAGAGGGCTTCCATAGCCTTGGAAACTCATGACCAGAGCATAGGGAGACTACTGATGCCATAGACAGGAGTGTCAATTGGTAAAGTCAACAACAGGAGTCACTGTGCACTTACTCCTCATGTAGGATCTCTGTCCTTAATGTGCTGTGTATTGAGATTTAATGCTATAATGAGTACTCAAACAATATATTTCACTTTGTTTTTTTATGGGGGTGCAAACTGTTGAAATCTTTACCTAATGTATACTAAACTGATCCTCTGTAAAAAAAAAAAAAATTGTCAACTCCCAACTTGACTCTCACTGGGATTAAACATGACAATAGGTCTGATCTGATTTCATCATCATTTAAAAAAAATCATCTATTATTTTTCACTTTTTGTTTTTGTGTGAGGAAACTGTTGAAATCCTTACTTAATGTATACTAAGCTGATCTTCTGTATATTAAGATAATCGAAAATGAATCTTGATGTGAATGGAAGGGGAGAGGGAGTGGGAAAGGGGAGGGTTGTGGGTGAGAGGGACGGTATGTGGGGTAAGCCATTGTAATCCATAAATCGTACTTTGGAAATCTATATTCATTAAATAAAAGTTAAAAAAAAATCAACAGCCTTTGTATACACAGGCAATGCCATGGCTGAGGAAGAACTTCTAAGATCAATCCCATTCACAATAGCTACAAAAACAATCAAATACCTTGGAATAAACTTAACCAAGGACGCTAAAGATCTCTATGATGAAAATTACAAAACCTTAAAGAAAGAAATAGAAGAGAATACCAAAAAATGGAAAAATCCTCCATGCTCATGGATTGGAAGAATCAATATCATCAAAATGTCCATTCTCCCAAAAGCAATTTATAGATTCAATGCAATACCAATCAAGATACCGAAGACCTTCTTCTCAGATCTGGAAAAAATGGTGCTGAAATTTATATGGAGGCACAAGAGACCTCGAATAGCTAAAGCAATCTTGTACAACAAAAACAAAGCCGGAGGCATCACAATACCAGATTTCAGGACATACTACAGGGCAGTTGTAATCAAAACAGCATGGTACTGGTACAGAAACAGATGGATAGACCAATGGAACAGAATAGAAACACCAGAAATCAATCCAAACATCTACAGCCAACTCATATTTGATCAAGGATCCAAAACCAATCCCTGGAGTAAGGACAGTCTATTCAATAAATGGTGCTGGGAAAACTGGATTTCCACGTTCAGAATCAAGAAGCAAGACCCCTACCTTTCACCTTAAACAAAAATTCACTCAACGTGGATTAAAGACTTAAATCTATGACCTGACACCATCAAATGATTAGAGAGCATTGGAAAAACCCTTCAAGATATAGGTACCGGCAATGACTTCTTGGAAAACACCCCAGAAGCACAGGCAGTCAAAGCCAAAATTAACATTTGGGATTGCATCAAATTGAGAAGTTTCTGTACTGCAAAAGAAACAGTCAGGAGAGTGAAGAGACAACCGACAGAATGGGAAAATATATTTGCAAACTATGCAACAGATAAAGGGTTGATCACCAGAATCTACAAAGTAATCAAGAAACTCCACAACATCAAAATAAACAACCCTCTCAAGAGATGGGCCAAGGACCTCAATAGACATTTTTCAAAAGAGGAAATCCAAATGGCCAACAGGCACATGAAAAAATGTTCAAGGTCACTAGCAATCAGGGAAATGCAAATCAAAACCACAATGAGGTTTCACCTCACCCCGGTTAGAATGGCTCACATTCAGAAATCTACCAACAATAAATGCTAGAGGGAATGTGGGGAAAAAGGGACACTAACCCACTGTTGGTGGGAATGCAAATTGGTTAAGCCACTATGGAAGTCAGTTTGGAGATTCCTCAGAAACCTGAAGATAACCCTACCATTCAACCCAGCCATACCCACTCCTTGGAATTTACCCAAAGGAAATTAAACTGGCAAACAAAAAAGCTGTCTGCACATTAATGTTTATTGCAGCTCAATTCACAATAGCTAAGACCTGGAATCAACCCAAATGCCCATCAACAGTAGACTGGATAAAGAAATTATGGGACATGTACTCTATAGAATACTATACAGCAGTCAAAAACAACGAAAGCCGGTCATTTGCAACAAGCTGGAGGAATTTGGAAAACATCATGCTGAGTGAATTAAGCCAGTCCCAAAGGGACAAATATCATATGTTCTCCCTGATCGGCAACAACTAACTGAGCACCAAAGGGGAAACTTGTTGAAATGAAATGGACACTATGAGAAACAGTGACTTGATCAGCTCTTGTCCTGACGATTGATGTACAATGTAATACTTTATCCATTTTAATATTTTTTTGTTCTAGTACCATTGGTTGAACTCTGTAATTAACACACAATTATTCTTAGATATTTAAATTTAAATTTAACTGGAACATAGTTTTATTTTTGGATTTATTTATTTATTTGAAAGAGTGAGAGAGAGAGAGAAAGAGAGAGAGAAGGAGACACAGGGACAGATGTGGACCAGTGGAACTGAGTAGGGATCCCAGAAATTAATCCATGCATCTACAACTAACTAATCTTTGTCAAATGAATTAAAATCACTCCCTGGAAAAAGGACATCTCTTAAACAAATGCTTCTGGGAAAATTGGATCTTTGCATGCCAAAATATGAAACAAGGCCACTACCTTACACATTATACAAAAATCAACTCACAATTGATCAAAGTTCTAAACCTAAGACCTGAAACCATAAAATTGCTGGAGAAAAACATATGGGAAACACAGAAATACATTTGCATGGGAAAAGACTTTTTGGATAAGATCCCAGAGCACAGTCAATAAAAGCAAAAATAGACAAATGTGATTACATCAACCTAAGAAACTTCCTGCTCAGCAAAGGAAACACTCATCAAAGTAAAGAGGCAACCAACAGAATGGGAAAAATATTTCCAAACTATAAATATAATAAAATATTAATATCAAAAATATGTAAGAAGTTCAAGAAACTCAACAACAACAAAATGGTGAAGAAGTGGGCAAAGGACATGTATAGGTATTTTTCAAAGAACGAAATGCAAATACCCAACAGACACATGAGAAAATGCTCAGGATCACAAGTCATCAGGGAAATGCAAATAAAAACCATAATGAAGTTTAACCTCATCCAAGGTACAATGTCTATTATCCAAAAATCAAAAAAGTGACATATACTGGTGAGGATGTGGAGGGACATGTACCCTAATGCGATGTTGTAGGGAATGCAAACTAGTAAAGCCATTATGGAAAATAATATGGAGATTTCTCAGAAATATAAAAATAGATCTACCATATGACCCAGCCATTCCACTCCTGGGAATTTACTGCAAGGGAGTGAAATCAGCATATGAAAGAGTTATCTGTACTGCTATATTTATTGTGGCTCAACTCCTGATAGCTAACATATGGAATACTACTGATCTGTGAAAAAGAATGAAACCTGCCTTTTGCAACAAAATGTGTACAACTGTAAACCATTATGCTTAGTAAAATAAGCCAGTCCCCGAAAGACAAATAACAAATGTTTTCTGAGTTGTGGCAATTAATATACAGAGTAGAAAAATGCAATATATATGGGTGAAAATGACATTTTGGATTTGATTATTGTTTATAGCCCTTATCTTTACTCTTGAGGAACAGTGGTGTTTCTATTTACTACTTGTTGAAATATTTATTTAGTGGAGGGTTAAGCTTGTGGTTATAAAGAAAATTGAAAATATGACATTGTAAATATTAAAAGAAAAATAAGAAAAGGAGGGAAGGTGAGAGTGAGGAAGGAAGGGAGAATAGTTCAGGGAGTATCAATATACTCTTAAAACTGTATATATGAAATACATGATGTTTGTTCCTCTTATATAAATAAAGAAGTAAAAAAATGAACTCACCACCACTAATCATCAGGGAGGTGCAAATGAAAATCACAATGAGATATTAACTCACTCCAGTTAGATTGGTTCTTATAAAAATGACAAAAAATAACAAGTATTGGGGATTATGTGCAGCAACGGGAACTTTAGCACACTGTTGGTGAAAATAAATTAGTATAGCCTTTATGGGAAACAGTATGGAATTTCTTCAAAAAACTAAATATAGAGATTAATTTCACCTATATATATTGCATTTTTGTAGAAATTACTCACCATCCAGAAATATGACTCCTGTGTTCATATCCAGGAGGATGATATTCATCTTTAGAAGAGATATTTTTGTACACCTATTTTTATTGCAGCACTATTCACAATAGCCAGGAAGTGGAAATAACCTCAATGTCCTTTAACTGACAAATGGATGAAAAAACCAAGGTACATATAATTAGTAGACTATTACTTAGCCATCTCAATGATGAAATCATTGGATGGGACTGGGAGTCATTAAGTTAAATGAAGCTGGCCAAGAAAATGAAGATAAATGTCACATGATCTCTTTAATATGTGGGAAATATAGGTGATCTCATAGAAGTTAAAAAATATGGTGTAGGGGGCTGGTGTTACTGCAAGAAAGCCACTGCCTGCAATGCAGGCATCCCATAGGGCACCAGTTCATTTCCAGCTGCTCCACATCCAATCCAGCTCAATGCTAACAGCTTAGAAAAAGCAGTGGAAAATGGTCCACATGTTTGGGCCCCTGTCACCCACATGGGAGACCTGGAAGAAGTTCTTGGCTCCTGTCTTCATACTGGACCAGCCCTGACTGTTGTGGCCATTTAGAGAGTAAACTCAGATGGAAGATCTCTCTCTCTCCCTTCCTGTCTCTCCTTCTATCTCTGTATCTCTGACTTTCAAATAAATAAATAAATTTTTCAGATATATATTGTGTTGGTTAACAGGCACTAGGAAGGGATGTGGGTTGCAGCAAGGAAAATAGCTGATTGATGAGATCTAGGTTATAGCTAAATAGGAGTAAGAACTTCTGACGTTCTATCGCACAGTATGGTGACTACAGATAATGTTGACATATTAGCTATTTTTGAAGAAAAGCTAGAATATAAAAAAAAGAATACTCTGACCAGAAAATCCATCATCACAAATAGAGAAATAGAGACTTTCTAAAACTTGTAAAAGCTGAGGAATGCATCATCACCAGATTGGCACTACCAAAATATTTAAGGGAGTTTTACAACTAGAAATAAACTAAGGATAACTACCATCATGGAAACACATGAAAGTTACAGTCCATTAAAAAGAAGATACATACATAGAAAAGAATCAAACTGTACCACTACAGTAAACCACCGAACCACAATGAGACACAAGAAAGAAAGCAGCAAAGGATATGCAAAACAAACAGGAAGACTTTTTAAAAAATTTTATTTAAGGTATGTCAACTTCATGTATTTCAAATATACAGATTCAGGAACGTAGTGATACTTTCCACCCTATCCTCCCTCTAATCCATGCGCCCATAATTCTTCCTCTTCCCTCTCCTAGTCCCATTCTTATTTTTTACAAAGATTTATTTTTCAGTTAACTTTATACCCTTAAGATTAACTCTACCCTAAGTAAAGAGTTCCAAAAATAGTATAAAGAAAAAAATTAAAAAAAAAAACTGTTCCTCAACAATGGGGACAAAGGCTTTTAAAAATCATCACATCGCATCGGGGCTTGTGCTGTGGCATAGCAGGTAGAGCCTCCACCTGCTCCACCCATATGGGTGCTGGTTCGTGTCCCTGCTGCTCCTCTTCTGATGCAGCTCTCTCCTGATGGCCTAGGAAAGCAGTAGGAGACAGCCCAAGTGCTTGGGCCCACGCACCTGCGTGGGAGACTCAGAGGAAGCTCCTGGTTCTGGCTTCAGATCTGAATGTTGTGGCCACTTGGAGAATGAACTAGTAGATGGAAGACTTTTCTCTATGTCTCAATCTCTCTCTCTCTCGCTCACTCTCTCTCTCTTTCTCTCTCTCTCTCTCTTTCTATCTCTCTCTGTCTAACTCTACCTTTCAAATAAATAAATAAATCTTAAAAAATCATTGCACCTCAAAGTGTCAATTTCACTCCTTTTAGTTACCACAGATCAGAGAGCATGTATGCAATTTGGCTTTGGGGACTGGCTTATTTCACCAAGTATAACAGACTTATCATATGACCCAGCCCTTCCACTCCTGGGAATTTACTCAGATGAAAACAGATCAGCATATGAAAGCATGATCATCCGTGTTTATTGCAGCTCAGTTCACAACAGCTAAGATATGAAATGAACCCAGATGTCCATCAACTGAAGACTGGATAAAGAAATTATACACACTATGGAATACTCCACAACAGTATAAAAACTGAAATCCTGAGGCCAGCACTGTGGCACAGTGGGTTAAAGCCCCAGCCTGCAGCACTGGCATCCTCTATAGGTGCTGGTTCGAGTCCCAGCTGTTCCACTTCTGATTCAGCTCTCAGCTATGTCCTGGGAAAGCAGTGGAAGATGGTCCAAGTCCTTGGGCCCCTGCACTCATGTGGGAGACCTGGAAGAAGCTCCTGGCTGCTGGCTTTGGGTCAGCTCAGCTCTGGATGTTGCAGTCATCTGGGGAGTGAACCACCGGATGGAAGACCTCTCTCTCTCTCTCTCTCTCTCTTTCTCACTCTCACTCTCGCTCTACCTCTCTCTATAACTCTGACTTTCAAAAAAAAATAAATATTTCAAAAATGAAATACTGTTGGTTTAGGCAATGAATTTTTTTTGGATAAGAGTCCAAAATTTCAGGCAACATAAAATATTACAAACTAGGAAGTACTACACAGCAAAAGAAACAATTAACAGAGTGAAGAGACAACCTAGAGAATAGCTTACAAAAAATGTTCCTATTTATCTGACAAATGATTAACATCCAGATTATATAACACACATTTAAAAATTAGTAACAGAAAGCCAGAAAGTCCAATTATAATGATAAAATTAAGAAAAAATACTCTACTATGAGGGAAATGCAAATTAAAATATTTATCATAAAAAGACAAAAATAACAAACATTGTTGAGAAGGTGGAGAAAAGAAGTCTTATACATTGCTGTGGAAATATAAATTAACTCAGTAATTATGGAGAATATTCTGAATATTCCTAAATAAACTAGAAATAGATCTTCCATATCATCCAGACATCCTCCATGTCATGCAGACAGATGACACACACACACAAATATATATATATAATATTTACAAAGGAAATGAAATCAGCATATCAGACAGATACCTGTAATTCTGTGTTTCACAATAGTTAATATATGGAATCAAGTCAGATGCCGATTAACTGAGGAATGGTTAAGAATGTGGAATGTGCATTTAATGGAATATTATTCAGCCACAAAACAAATAATATCCTATTATATGCAGATGAACAGAAGAAACTGGAAAACACATTGTGAAATGTAACACTCACAAAGACAAATATACAAGTTCTCTCTCCTTTGTAGGAGTTATCAGAAAAAAAAGTGTGGAAGTGAATGCAGAATTGTGTTTCCTAGAGGTTTGGAAGTATGTGGGAGGGAAGTGATTGGAAGTTAGATGGCAGGTAGGAAACACTCTGAGAGCAGTTTTAGTGTTCTATCACACAGTGGGGTGACTATAGTTCACAATAACCTACTACACATTTTATGAATAAATAGAAGAGAGGAGTTTGAAGGTTTCAAAGCACTAACAAAGAGAGGGAAACTGTGGTTTACTGTGCACTATTCCACATAAGTCTGTACAATCACTAGACATTACTCAAAAATTTACAGTATTGTTTACGGAGATAGAAATGCTAACTAATCTGATTTACTCATCACACATTGAATACGTATATAAAATTATCAAACTGCAACCCATAAATGTGCACAATTAAAATAATTCTTAAAATCCAAAAGAAATATTACCTACCATATTCAAATACTTTATAATTTTTAAGAGGGTACTTTATTAATTATGAGATTCACCAACTAGTAGCTACTCCTGGGTCTGCTATACTGAACTATTTTCATCAATCAAGTTTAAATATTCTAAAATAATTTCTATAGTATTTAAAAATTAAGTATGAAATCAGACTAAAATAAATAGGTCTTTGTTGCCATGAACATTTCTTTTCTTCTTTCTCTGGTATTTATTTTCTTCCTTAAATTATCAGAGAGAAGATGAGGAGAAGAGAGTTTTTCTATGGACTTGGTATCACCATACTGACCAATACTAGAAGCATATTTTCTTCTTTTCCCTCTCTCCCCTGCCAGCCAAATGTAGTTCCAAGACACACAGGAAGGGAAAAGAATGTGTCCTATTGAAATTGGAAAAGACCCCCTAAAATTTACACTGAAATGTGACCCCTTAAATTTCCCTAGAAATGCTATCCGGGTGCCACATGTGCTACCAAAATTTGGGGTGCCATTCTATTTCACCATGGGCTTGTTACTAAATCCCCAATATTAATAAGCCCAAGAGGGTTCTTGCCTGATATTTAGAGAAGAATTCTAAATATCGGCACAGATAAAGAGGCATCATGGTACGTTTTAAGTTTTTATTTAGTGAGAAAGATGCATAGGAGAGTGAGAGCTTTATTTAAGAGAGAGAGGTATATAATAGGGGTTCATACCAAGCACTAGGAACCAGCCACGTGGAAGAGCATCTAGGCCTGTATCTGGGCCAGGAAGCCTAGAGCACATGGCCCAAAGGCCATGCGCCCTGGAGACGCGGGACTACAGCAAGCCCCCTCCTGACAAGAGGCCAGGGAGAAGAGCCTCCATGACACAATGTGTCCTAGGCTTTTAACCCACTTCCAAAGGGGAGTGGTTAGTTAACCTGATTGGCTGGTGGGCACCCAGGTGTGGCCAGTTAGGGGGATGAGGTCACACAGGGGCGTGGCGAAGGCCTGGTCTTTCAGCCCACAAACCTAATCGATTTAACCTATATGCCTGACCACTTCATTACTTTTCTCACTCCCACAACAATTAAGTTTTTTTCATTGAACATAGTACTTGTCTTCAGGTCTAGCTTCATGATCCCTTGGCCTACGACAGACTTACGTGACTGGTAGAAACCACTTTCTGTGTTTCTGTGTTTCTGTGTAGCAACCTACTTGGCTGGGTTTCTCTTCATATCCATTCCTCTTACCTCATTTGTTTCTTTTCTTTCTCTCCCCTAGAGAGGAAAAGAATATAAAATTTCAGATAAATTTATATTAAGACAAAATTTCCACTTTCTGCAAAAGTTCTTCCTGTGGTTTTTAGCAAACTGTTTCCTGATACTCTCTCAGCAGTGGATCACAATTTTCTACTTGAAAAGGCATTGCAGAAAATGTTCACTATTCAGGAAGAAAATTCTCCAGCACTGGGCTCCTGGAGCAGCATTAAAGTAATCATTCAATGAACAGGCACTGCAGATGGGTTGAGTGTCTTCTCATCTTCATTCCCAGCAGGTCCCGTGTGGTTGAAGTGGGATCATAAAAATATAGGCACCGACTAGGAAAACATCCTGGGGAAAAGGAGCCTTCTTTTTGAATGGAGGCAGTGGGTAACAATTACAGGTAGAATTGTAATATGTAGTAACAGTTATACTCTTTGAAAGTGAAAACACTTAACAACTCCTCTGGGACTTCGTAGGTGTTTGGTAAATACCAACTACACCAGCAACTGTCTCGCAGTTTATAAAATATTTGTCATATATATAATCACATTTTATTTTCAATAACTCACCATTAGGGAAAGTTTGGCTCTTAATATGATTAAATCCACGAAGACCGTTTGCACGGTGGAATGCATGATGCGATGTCAGAGAAGTCTGGCTCCAGCGTGTGACACCGCCACTTGCAGCCTATGCAGCCCTAGGTGGGTTACTTCAGCTGTGAAAGCCCAGGGAACAGGGAATTCAAGTAATAATTCCTTCTCTAGAGCATCCATGAGGACTAATTGAGATAACAACTGCAATGATTTCACTTTACAACCTAGTATATAGCAACCACATTGTAAATACTATTTTGATAAAAAATAAAATGTGTTGAAACCCCAAGTCTAAATTCATATTACATATTCTAAAGCTTTGGAAGCTTGGAAAATTTTATCAACTATCTTTTTCTCACTCAGGGTAGATGCTAAATAACTTCCATGTAACTCTATATACAGCCCCCCCCAAAAAAAAAAAAAAAACTCACATTTTGGGATTAGTTGTTACATAATATTAGCCTGTGGAAGCCATAATCTGGGGGGAGGGAGAAGGCTTGTACCAAAAGTTTACTTATATTTTTACAGTAAAGGCATACTTTTTTCCCTTTTTGCCAGTGATACCTGCAGAGGAGTGTCATGTGCTGAGATTATTTTACTAGAAGTTTAGAATTCATGCAGGGTAAGATGCTCTATCTCAGAGAAGAGGCCCTGTACCAACTTCCATGTAGCAGACATGGGATGTTACTACCATATCTAGCAATTCATGGTTTCATTCCCGGGGCAAGTGCTATCTTTACATTTTGGTTTTAGCAGCAGCGTTTCCTTTGTAAGTACCAAGGAAGGCAAGGAAATCAATAAATGTTCATCACTCTCACTCCATGTCTGTACTACTTCAATGATTTTGTAATTATCTTCCTGCTTGCAATCATCTAAACATATTTCATACATGTGTTAACTACTGTTTTCTAAATTAATATTTTGTATAAATTCCTGGATATATAACTTATCAAGATTTAATCAAGAAGATATAGAAAATATAAACAGATCCATATCAAGTAACAAGACTGAAACAATAATTAAAAATCTTAAATCAAAGAAAAAGCCCAGGACTGATGGTTTACATTTGAATACAAAAACCATTTAAAGAGGAACTACCTTTAATAGTCAAACAATTCCAAAATATTGAAAAGGATGGAATCTGCCAAACTCCTTTCATGAGGCCAGTAATACTGATACCAAAACCAAACACACACACACACACACACAAAAAAAAAAAAACCTACAGACTCATATCCTTGATGAATATAGATGAGGAAATTCTCAATAAAATGTTAACAAATTGAATCCAACACTACATCAAAATGGCCAAGTCATGTCATAAGTCACATTAGCGGAATGAAAAACAAAACCCATAGAGTTACCTTAATAGATGCAGAAGGAACATTTGATAAGATTCAGCACCTCTTCATGACAAGAACCCTCAAATTAGATATAGAAGGCACATACCTCAAAATTATAAAGGCTAGGAGCTGGCATTATGGTACAGGGGGTTAAGCCACAACTTGGGACACCCTCATCCCATATATGGTTATATATGTGTATAAGCTTCATCACTTTAAGCTGGATTTTAAGAAACAGAAGTTAAATATCATCTTTAATTAATTGGCAAGAATTTATCTAGCTTCATGTGATCAGCAATGTTCTGGATATGTACTCAGGTACACAGGAGAAATGTCACAGTTTGCTGTCCCCAAGGAAGGACAACAATTAGAAAATAATACGATCACCAACAGCAGGGATAACAAGAGACAGTTTCCAGAGAACAATGGAATTTGGACTGGGTCTTGAGGAATGGACAAGAATTGAAGAGGCAGCCGGCGCCGCGGCTCAATAGGCTAATTCTCCGCCTTGCAGTGCCGGCACACCGGTTCTAGTCCCAGTCGGGGCGCCGGATTCTTTCCCGGTTGCCCCTCTTCCAGGCCAGCTCTCTGCTGTGGCCAGGGAGTGCAGTGGAGGATGGCCCAAGTGCTTGGGCCCTGCACCCCATGGGAGACCAGGATAAGCACCTGGCTCCTGCCTTCAGATCAGTGTGGTGCGCCAGCCACAGCGCACTGGCCTCGGCGGCCATTAGAGGGTGAACCAAAGGCAAAAGGAAGACCTTTTTCTTTCTCTCTCTCTCTCACTGTCCACTCTGCCTGTCAAAAAAAAAAAAAAAAAAAAAAAAAAAAAAAGGAATTGAAGAGGCAGAGAAGAGAATGCAGACATTTATTTCCCTCACCTCTGCATTCATCCCCCACATATCCATCACATTTGCCACCCTCAATCACAGAACGAACTCCATATTCACTCTTTTGTCTCCATTCTACCCTTTGCTGCTTTTCCTACTTGATGAAATGTCCCTGACCCTCAAAATCCAGTTCAACAATTTCTTGGTATCCATCTGCTTCTCAGGTCAAACATAACCACTCTTCTCTCTAAATTCCTAGAGATATATTTATTCTTCAACCACAATACATATCACATCATTCTTATTAACCAACATCATAGTCTTTTCTACTAAACTGTAGTTTCATTAATCATATCTAATGACCTTTAACCGAGCACCTCACATGCATCCCATTGATTTAATATATTAATTGGAAAATAATTGACTAATACCTGAACCCCAAAGAATTAGAAAATATAGTCAATGTAAGATATTCTACGTAGACAAGTTGGAAGGAATGTGTATTTGTTAACTATTACTAATTACCCCTACAAACTCAGCAGTTTAAAACAAACACTTAGCTTTCATATCTATGAGTTAAGCAGTTGGGCCTGACTCACCTATGTCCTCTCCCACAAGGTCTCTCATAAAGCTGGAATCAAACAGTGGGCCATGGCTGCCACTGTCTCCAGGCTTCAGAGAAGGGTCTGTTTCTGACTGTACACGTGGCTGTTGTTGCAGGGAAATCGCCACAGAGGACTTGCTATGCAGCTAGGAGCAGTCAGAGGTACCTCATGGGAAGGACCACTTTTACATCATGTTTAAGACTCTGGACTGTATACAAATGATCATGGAACTGTCAACACAATTACCATACAATAAGCTCACACTTTATAAAGATTATTTTGAATGTTTAAGACCATTTGAGATAAGTTCATTGGAATAGTTTATGGTGATACTAGAAGCAGGAAAGGTACCAAAGGGTGAGGTCATACATGGTAGTTCATTTTTTTAATCCCATAAATAAATAAATAACCCTAACCCTAAACCCTAACCCTAACCCTAACCCTAACCCTAACCCTAACCCTAACCGTAACCCTAACCCTTTTTAAGATAGTTTTGAGTGACAGCAAAACACTAGTGGAAGCTATTTTTCAGTATATGTAATGCCAGCTTTTTAAAAAATAAATTTCATTGTGTATGTTTGAGGTTTACAATATGATATTAGAGACAATAAAATGGTTACTCCAGTGAGGCACATTAACATATTTATACTTTAACAGTTACCTCTTAGGAAACAAGAGCAGTTACAATGATTTATTTAATAAAATACAAATCAGGTATCCAACTCAGTGCCTATAAGATCTCTTGCACGTGTAAAAGGGTGTGTTTGGAAAGAAGTCTAAAAACAGAAGAAAGCTGTGCCCACTCAGCAAAGACAAGGAAAGCCTGAACAACACCATAGACGGGAATGTGAGGAGACACAATGTCTAAGTGCAACATGCATCCTAGGCTTGGTCCTGCAACAGATAAAAACAGTAGTGAAAAAACTGGGAAACCAAACAAAATGTAGGGCATAATTATAGTATTAGTCTAGTGTTAAAGTCTTAATTTTTAATAAATATACCACAGTAATATAAAACTAAGATTACAAAAAACTGGGTAAAAAGATGCAAAACAAATCTCTCCATTCTATCTTTGAAACTCTTCTGTGAATTTACTTCAAAGTAAAATGCTTAAAAAATAAAGAAAAACAGCAGGAAAATAACATGTAACACTTAGATACATAGCTGACAAGTCCAAGAAAACTTGGATGTGACTGCTGTTATAAATCATTGGTCTTGTTGTACTGAGGAAAACGACTGAAAATCAAGCTCTGTGGGTGGTAGGTGGTGGAAATGCTGCCAGACTCCAGGCTGCGATATCTCCTCGAGGAAATCGAGCTCACCATATTCTCAAGAGGATTGCATGCTGATAAAAATAAATCAGGAAAGGCCTGTGGGGAGAAAATCTAAACTTCGGAATTAATCTGGTAGGATTTTTATGACTGTTGTTCAGGAATCCAAAGTTCATGCTTAAAGGAAAAGCAGAGCCCCATTGTGTGCTGAGCTAAAAGGACATGCAGAATACAAAGAGAGAGAGAGAGAGAGAGAGAGAGGAGAGAGAGAGAGATTGTGTTTTCCTCTTGAAATACAGAAGCAGGTGAAGAGAAAAATGTATGATCTTTTGCAGTTTATTTCTCTTTCCATGTGGTGCAGTTTGATCCATATATCTGAAAATAACTCCCAAACTTACCTGTCCCTGAATCAAATGTGGGTTTGACTGGATTTCCTGAAGAATGTAATTCCAGCTGGGTATTGTACATATTAAGGCATGAAGGATTTGATCAATAGATGCTGCGTTTCAACTGACTTGTTTATCTGTAGGATATGTTTCCAGCAATCAGGTTAGATCATGAGTGAATTAGGCACAGAAAGGAGGAATTACTTTCCATGAAAAAAATTCAGCAACCTTCAACAAACGTACTTAAATTTCAGATTTGCTAGCAAATTGTAGGTAACTACGTGCAATCCCTGCCCTTTACAATAAAGTCACTTGCTGAAGGGGCCTGTCCCTGTTTTCTCCTGAAGCTAATTTGAATAACATTGATTACAAGTAATTTTCTTAAGATCTATTTATTTATCTGAAAGCAGAATTACACAGAGAGGGAGAGACAGAAAGAGGGAAATAGAGAGGGGACCTGCTTGTTCACTCCACAAATGGTCACAACTGTTGGGCCTGGGGTCACACAGCAACAAGGAGTTAAGAACTCCATCTGATGGGGCTGGCACTGTAGGTTAATCCTCTGCCTGAAGTGCCAGCATCCCATATGGGCGCTGGTTCTAGTCCTGGCAGTTCCTCTTCCAATCCAACTCTCTGCTATGGCCTGGGAAAGCAGTGGAAGATGGCCCAAGTCCTTGGGCCCCTGCACCCGCATGGGAGACCAGGAAGAAGCTCCTGGCTCCTGGCTTCTGATCGGCGCAGCTCTGGCCGTTGCAGCTATTTGGGGAGTGAACCAATGGAGGGAAGACCCTTATCTCTGTCTCTTCCTCTCACTGTCTGTAACTCGACCTCTCAAATAAAGTTAAAAAAAAATCTTTTTTTTTTAACTTTTATTTAATGAATATAAATTTCCAAAGTACGATTTATGGATTACAATGGCTTCCCCCCCATACCGTCCCTCCCACCCACTACCCTCCCCTTTCCCACTCCCTCTCCCCTTCCATTCACATCAAGATTCATTTTCGATTATCTTAATATACAGAAGATCAGCTTAGTATACATTAAGTAAGGATTTCAACAGTTTGCTCCCACACAGAAACATAAAGTGAAAAATAATAGATGATTTTTTTTTTCAATGAAGATGAAATCAGATCAGACCTATTGTCATGTTTAATCCCAGTGAGAGTCAAGTTGGGAGTTGATAATTTCTTTTTTTTTTTTTTTTTTTTTTTTTTTACAGAGGATCAGTTTAGTATACATTAAGTAAAGATTTCAACAGTTTGCACCCCCATAGAAACACAAAGTGAAATATACTGTTTGAGTACTCGTTATAGCATTAAATCTCAATACACAGCACATTAAGGACAGAGATCCTACATGAGGAGTAAGTGCATAGTGACTCCTGTTGTTGACTTTACCAATTGATACTCCTGTCTATGGCATCAGTAATCTCGCTATGCTCCAGTCATGAGTTTCCAAGGCTATGGAAGCCCTCTGAGTTCTCCGATTCTTATCTTGTTTAGACAAGGTCATAGTCAAAGTGGAGGTTCTCTCCTCCCTTCAGAGAAAGGTACCTCCTTCTTTGAAGACCTGTTCTTTTCACTGGGATCTCACTCGCAGAGATCTTTTGCCAGAGTGTCTTGGCTTTCCATGCCTGAAATACTCTCATGGGCTTTTCAGCCAGATCCGAATGCCTTTAGGGCTGATTCTGAGGCCAGAGTGCTATTTAGGACATCTGCCATTCTATGAGTCTGCTGAGTATCTCACTTCCCATGTTGGATCACTCTCCCCTTTATTTATTCCATCGGTTAGTGTTAGCAGGTACTAGACTTGTTTATATGCTCCCTTTGACTCTTAGTCCTTTCATTATGATCAATTGTGAACTGAAATTGATCATTGGACTAGTGAGATGGCATTGGTACATGCCACCTTGATGGGATTGAATTGGAATCCCCTGGTATGTTTTTAACTCTACCATTTGGGGCAAGTCAGCTTGAGCATGTCCCAAATTACACATCTCTTCCCTCTTTTATTCCCACTCTTATGTTTAACAGGGATCACATTTCAGTTAATTTTTAACACTTAAGAATAACTGTGTATTAATTACAGAATTAAACCAGTCATATTAAGTAGAACAAATAAAAAAAAACTACTAAGAGGGATAATGTATTAAGTTGTTCATTAACAGTCAGGGCTATGCTGATCAAGTCATCATTTCCCATAGTGTCCATTTCACTTCAACAGGTTTCCTTTTTGGTGTTCAGTCAGTTGTCACTGATCAGGGAGAACATATGGTATTTGTCCCTTTGGGACTGGCTTATTTCACTCAGCATGATGTGTTCCAGATTCCTCCATTTTGTTGCAAATGACTGGATTTTGTTGTTTCTTGCTGCGGTATAGTATTCTAAAGAGTACATATCCCATAATTTCTTTATCCAGTCTACCGTTGATGGGCATTTAGGTTGTTCCAGGTCTTAGCTATTGTGAATTGAGCTGCAATAAACATTAGGCTGCAGACCGCTTTTTTGTTTGCCAATTTAAATTCCTTTGGGTAAATCCAAGGAGTGGGATGGCTGGGTCGAATGGTAGGGTTATCTTCAGGTTTCTGAGGAATCTCCAGACTGACTTCCAGAGTGGCTTGACCAGTTTGCATTCCCACCAACAGTGGGTTAGTGTCCCTTTTTCCCCACATCCTCGCCAGCATCTGTTGTTGGTAGATTTCTGAATGTGAGCCATTCCAACTGGGGTGAGGTGAAACTTCATTGTGGTTTTGATTTGCATTTCCCTGATTGCTAAAGACCTTGAACATTTTTTCATGTGCCTGTTGGCCATTTGGATTTCCTCTTTTGAAAAATGTCTATTGAGGTCCTTGGCCCATCTCTTAAATGGGTTGTTTGTTTTGTTTTTGTGGAGTTTCTTGATCTCTTTGTAGATTCTGGTTATTAACCCTTTATCTGTTGCATAGTTTGCAAATATTTTTTCCCATTCTGTCGGTTGTCTCTTCACTCTCCTGACTGTTTCTTTTGCAGTACAGAAACTTCTCAATTTGATGCAATCCCAATAGTTAATTTTGGCTTTGACTGCCTGTGCCTCCCGGGTCTTTTCCAGAAACTCTTTGCCTGTGCCAATATCTTGAAGGGTTTCTCCAATGTTCTCTAGTAGCTTGATGGTGTCAGGTCGTAGATTTAGGTCTTTAATCCATGTTGAGTGGATTTTTGTGTAAGGTGTAAGGTAGGGGTCTTGCTTCATGCTTCTGCACATGGAAATCCAGTTTTCCCAGCACCATTTATTGAATAGACTGTCCTTGCTCCAGGAATTGGTTTTAGATCCTTGATCAAATAAAAGTTGGCTGTAGATGTTTGGGTTGATTTCTGGTGTTTCAATTCTGTTCCATTGGTCTATCCATCTGTTTCTGTACCAGTACCATGCTGTTTTGATTACAACTGCCCTGTAGTATGTCCTGAAATCTGGTATTGTGATGCCTCCGGCTTTGTTTTTGTTGTACAAGATTGCTTTAGCTATTCGAGGTCTCTTGTGCCTCCATATAAATTTCAGCACCAATTTTTCTTGATCTGAGAAGAAGGTCTTCGGTATCTTGATTGGTATTGCATTGAATTTATAAATTGCTTTTGGGAGAATGGACATTTTGATGATATTGATTCTTCCAATCCATGAGCATGGAAGATTTTTCCATTTCTTGGTATCCTCTTCTATTTCTTTCTTTAAGGTTTTGTAATTTTCATTGTGGAGATCTTTAACATCCTTGTTTAACTTTATTCCAAGGTGTTTAATTGTTTTTGTAGCTATTGTGAATGGGATTGATCTTAGAAGTTCTTCCTCAGCCATGGCATTGCCTGTGTATACAAAGGCTGTTGATTTTTGTGCATTGATTTTATACCCTGCTACTTTGCCAAAATCTTCTATGAGTTCCAATAATCTCTTAGTAGAGTTCTTTGGGTCCCCTATATAAAGAATCCTATCATCTGCAAAGAGGGATAGTTTGAGTTCTTCCTTCCCAATTTGTATCCCTTTAATTTCTTTTTCTTGCCTAATAGCTCTGGCTAGAACTTCCAGAACTATATTGAATAGCAGTGGTGAGAGTGGGCATCCCTGTCTTGGACCACATGTCAGTGGAAATGCTTCCAGCTTTTCCCCATTCAATAGGATGTTGGCTGTGGGTTTTTCATAGATTGCTTTGATTGTATGGAGGAATGTTCCTTCCAAACCCAGTTTGCTTAGAGTTTTCATCATGAACGGGTGTTGTATTTTATCAAATGCTTTCTCGGCATCTATTGAGATAATCATATGGTTTTTCTTCTGCAGTCTGTTAATGTGGTGTATCACATTGATTGTCTTGCACACATTAAACCATCCCTGCATACCAGGGATAAATCCCACTTGGTCTGGGTGGATGATCTTTCTGATGTGTTGTTGCATTCTATTGGCGAGAATTTTATTGAGGATTTTTGCATCTATGTTCATCAGGGATATTGGTCTGTAATTCTCTTGCAGTGCTGCATCTTTCTCTGGCTTAGGAATTAAGGTGATGCTGGCTTCATAGAAAGAATTTGGGAGGATTCCCTCTTCTTCGATTGTTCTGAATAGTTTGAGAAGAATTGGAGTTAGTTCTTCTTTAAATGTCTGGTAGAATTCAGCAGTGAATCCATCTGGTCCTGGGCTTTTCTTTGTTGGGAGGGCCTTTATTACTGTTTCAATTTCTGTCTCAGTTATGGGTCTGTTTAGGTTTTCGATGTCTTCCTGGTTCAATTTAGGTAGGTTGCATGTGTCCAGGAATCTATCCATTTCTGATAGGTTTCCCTGTTTGCTGGCATACAAGTCCTTGTAGTAATTTCTGATGATTCTTTTTATTTCTGTGGTGTCTGTTGTTACGTTTCCTTTTTCATCTCTGATTTTATTGATTTGGGTCTTTTCTCTTCTTTTTTTAGTTAGTTGGGCCAATGGGGTGTCAATTTTGTTTATTTTTTCAAAAAACCAGCTCCTCGTTTGGCTGATTTTTTGTAATGTTTTTCTTGATTCAATCCTGTTGATTTCTTCTCTGATTTTAATTATTTGTCTTCTCCTACTAGATTTGGGTCTGGTTTGCTGTAGGTTTTCTAGATCCTTGAGGTGAATTGAAAGCTCATCTATTTGGTGCCTTTCCATAATGATTAAGGGATCAATTCAACAGGAAGATATAACAATTATCAATGTATATGCACCTAACTACAGGGCACCGGTTTATCTAAAAGATTTGTTAACGGACTTAAAGGGAGACTTAGACCCCAATACAATAGTACTGGGGGACTTCAATACTCCACTCTCAGAAATAGACAGATCAATAGGACAGAAGATCAACAAGGATACAGTAGATTTAAACGACACTATAGCCCAAATGGATCTCACAGATATATACAGAACTTTCAATCCTACAGCTAAAGATTTTACATTCTTCTCAGCAGTACATGGAAGCTTCTCTAGGATTGACCACATACTAGGCCATAAAGCAAGTCTCAGCAAATTCAAAAGAATTAGAATCATACCATGCAGCTTCTCAGACCATAAAGGAATGAAGTTGGAAATTAGCAACTCAGGAATCCCTAGAGCATACGCAAACACATGGAGATTGAACAACATGCTCTTGAATGAACAATGGGTCATAGAAGAAATCAAAAGAGAAATCAAAAACTTTCTGGAAGTAAATGAGGATAACAGCACAACATACCAAAACTTATGGGACGCAGCAAAAGCAGTGTTAAGAGGAAAGTTTATATCAATAGGTGCCTACATCAACAAATTGGAAAAAAAAATCTTAAAAAAAAAAGTTGCAGGGTCCCAAAGACCTGGGCCATCTTCTGCTTTCCTAGGACATTATCAGGAAGCTGGATGGGAAGTGGAGCAGCTGGGACTGGAATCGATGCCCATATGAAATGTAGGCATTGCTGGAGGTGGCTTAACCCACTGTGCCAGAAGCCCAGCCCCCAAGACAAGTAATTGTTTTTTCATTTTCCATTTGTATTTTTTTTTATAATTTTGTCCATGTTAATGTCACATTAATACAAGGAGAATACAGTTCACGGATACAATTATGAGAATATAAAGATATCCGGTTCTCCCTCCTACTCTTCCTTCCGCCCTCTTTCCTCCCGCCTGTTCCTTCCCTTTCCCTTTCCTTCCTTCCTAGTTTTCCAGATAGCATATTTTTAATCAACATTATAGTCAAGGGCTTAAGGCTCTAATAAAGAAATCAACCAGTAAAATATAAGAGACCCACGTTCAATAGCAATATGGGCAAGGGCTGTAATATATACAATTATTCAGCTACAAAAAGAATTAAATTCTACCATTTGTATCAAAATGGGATGCAACTGGAGGTCATGATATTGAGTGAAATAAGCCAGGCATAGAAAAACAAATATCACATGTTCTCCTTATATGTGGGAGATTAAAATTTGAAAAAGATTAAAAATAAAATTACAAGAAAATAAGAAACAAAAGCTAAAAAGATAAAAATGCCTGTGTGTATCACTATTGCTGCAAATATATTCTTGTCAAACCTCATTTTATATCTTTGTCAGACCAATGATTAAGTATGATATACTACTGAAGCTTTATGATATGTGATTATTTTAAAATTTATAGTATATGGGGATAAGTAAATTCTTAATTTAGCAGAAACTAACAGGCAATTTGTCTAAACATATAGAAAAGCATTTATTCAATGTTTTAAAAATGTATGCCTATCAATTATACATAGGATGTGGGTATCAATCTGAAAATATAACTGACTGTCTGCTCTGTATTTAAAATCATAAAAGCTCAATAGGAATGTAAAAACATATATATTAATCCATTGAGATGCCATCTCACATCCCATATTAGAGCACTGGTTGAGTCCTGGTTACTCTGCTTCCAATCCAGCCTCCTGATAATGTGCCCAGGAAGGTAGAAGATGATGACTGAAGTGCTTCAGCACCTCCCACCTATATGGAAGACCCAGATGGAGTTCCTGACTCCTCGCTTTGACCTGAAATGGTCCTGAGTGTTGTGACCACTTGAAGAGTAAATTAGAAGATGGTAGCTTCTCTGTCTAACCTTTCATGTCTGATATATTTCAAATAAATATTTTAAAATGTGTATAGCTCTTCAAAATGACCATGAACTAGATTATGTTCCTTTTAATTCTTATGCTGAAGTTCTACTACCAATGTGGTGGTATTTGGAGATGGCACCTTTTACAGGTAATTAGATTTACCTGAGATAATGAAGGTAGGGATGCCATGATGGGATTGGTTCTTATAGGACAAGCCACAAGGGAACCAGCTCCTTTCTCCTCCACTTATTGTCCTTCATGTCCACCACTTTGTCATCGGATTACAACCCTTACCTAATGAGCTGGTTCTCATGCTTGAAGTTTTGTATTCTTATCTATCTTAATTTGATTTCCTCATTTATTTGGGAACTTACATTCAGAGTTCTCAATGGACACAGAGAAAAAGTAAGTGAGTTATAGGGGAGAGGAATAAAGGGCTTTCTGGAAATGTGGACAGGAATGCAGCCATAGAATTAGAAAGCAACACGGTATTGTTAGGAAATAATCTAAGCCAAATCCATCACAAGTGATATTATATGAATTGGGCTAGAGAATAATGAGGAACAAAACTAAAGATAACAAAGTATGTAGAAATAGAGTGAGATTATGTTTCAGGTTTATAATGGCAAGCAGAGGAAAGGTAACAACAGTAAAGAAACAGATCTTGATTTTACCTTTAGCAGTATTCACAGCAAGAACTGGCTGCTGTCAGATTTGTAATTCACCAGCCAAATAAATCACCATCCAGATAAAGTGTGCATCAAAGCTTCACAGCACAGACCAGATAAGTTTACAGGAAAGAGGTATATGTTTTCTAATGCTTCATATTTCAGTGCTGGAATGATTAATAAACTGGTCAGAAATGAAGGAATGATAGGCTCCTTGGGCTTCTCTGTAGTGTTAGATAGTGGTTCTCAAAAATTAGAGTCATCTGGATGGGGAGTTCTGATAGGTGAGGGGAATGAAGTCAGACTATGAATTTCGATTTCTAACATGTTCCCAGGTAATCTTGATACTTCTGGCACAAAGATCACATTTTGAAAAATGCTAGCCTAAGGAAAGAACTCTTGATCATTTTGTTTGAGAAAAAATTTGTGCTAAGAATTATGTCTAATTGCCTCTTATTACTCAAGAGAGTTTGACAGACCACTATCTTCCATCCACACCATTAACATCCCTCTCCCTGAGATATGAAAATATTTCTTATCATTAAAATGGGATGTTGTTCAACAAAGATAAGTCAGGGAGTGGAAAAATATGAAACATTAATTCTTTCCATTTGATTATTGTAATACACTAGGCATGTCATAAGATAAAATGGTCAACATCAAAGAATGAAAAAAAAATTCTTTTCATTCAATTGCCTCACCTCGTATAACCCTGACTTGAATTGGAATTAGAAGAAAGGGTTCCACATAGAATTTCGACCCTTAAAAATATCAGATCTTGTTTCTTTTATAAGCAGTAATTTTATTACATTTTAATATATTGAGTAACTCAATTAACAGATTAATAATGCCACTAATGGAAAACTAAAAAAAAGCATGAGAAATTTTGGGAGGCACTATGTAATCAATCTGCATAGATATTGTTAAGAACTCTAAAGATTAATTAGGTGAAATATTTGTTCTGTCCTTTGAAGTTTCTTAATAAGCTATAGGGCATAAAACTGATTAAAATAAGAAATCTGTTACCTCCTTCGAAATTATTTATTATCCTTTGGTTATAAAGCAACCACTAGAACCATTACAAACCAGTCTTATTCAGTCAGTAATACTCCCTTCACTAACCACATATTGTTGAAAAGTCAGTGTAATTACTGTCTATGAAATTAACACTACTTCTACCACTAAGTCTCTAACATTGATGCTTCAACACGTTCTGATTCCAAAAGCCTGTCAATTCTCAGACTCCACAATTTCCAAAGCCATCTATAAATTCTGCACTCTTTTTTCCTTCTGAAAGACTATGCCTTCGAAACACTGATCCTGTTAATAGATTCAGTCTAATGGGTAAACCTTCCTCTTTTGGTTTGTCTTAGTCTATTTTGTCTGATAAAAGTGTAGTTACTCCTGCTTTCGCATGATTTGCATTTGCGTGAGGTATCTTTCCACCCCTTCCCTTTCAGTCTGTGTGTGTCTTTACTAGTGAAGGATATTTGTTATAGTCAGCATATAGTTGAATCTTCTTTTTTTTTTTTTTTTGATTCATTCAGCCAGTCAGTACCTTTTAATTTGGAAATTTATTTCACTTATACTCAAGCTTTTTAGTGATAACAATGCGTTGGTTCTGCTATTTTTCCATACAATTTTCTATTATTCATTTTGAGCATCTTTTTTGCATGCCAACTGCCTTGCTCTCTTTCTGTATGTGATACATCTGTAAGTACCACACGTAAGGCTGGGCAGTTGGTGATGAATTCTTTGAATTTTTACTTGTATTAAAAGGTTATTATTTCATATTTATTCATGAATAAGAACTTTTATGGTAGAGTATTCTGGGTTGGAAGGCTTTTATTTTTCAGAACTTGGGACTATATCTCTCCATTTTCTCCTGTTCTGTAGGTTTCTGTTGATAAATCAGCAATCTGATGGAAGTTACTTTAAAAATTACCTCATACTTCTCTTTTGTAAACTTTATGGTATTCTTTCTCTATTTTAAATATTTATTTATTTGAAAAGCAGAGATGAAGGAGGGGAGAGAGAGAGAGCTCCCATCCACTGCTTTACTCCCCAAAGGGCTGCAATACCCAGAGCTGGGCCAGGCCAAAGCCAGGAGCCAGAAAGGCCATGATGTCTCCCACATGGGTGGGAGGGGCCCATTGGGGCCATCTTTCACTGCTTTCCCAGGTGCATTAGCAAGAAACTGGATCAGAAGCAAAGCACCCAGGACACAAACTGGAACTCCGATATGAGATGCCTGCGTTATAGGTGGCAGCTTATCCCTCACTGTGTCACAATGCTAGCCCCCAGGATACTCTTTTACATTTAGAAGTTTGACTATAATGTGTCATGGTGAGAATATTTTGTGATCATGCCTATTTGAGGTTGTATGTGCTTCCTATATTTGAATGTTCATATCTTTCTCCAAACAGGGAAAATTACCTGCTATTATTTCACTGAATAGGTTTTCTAAACCATTTTTCCCATTCCTTCAGAAATTCTCCAGGTTTATATTCTGTACTATTTTACTATTTAACACTACTCCAGAGATCATGGACATTGGTTTCATTCTCTTAAATTTTCTTTTCTTCTTTTTCTGTCAGAGATATTTCAGAAGACCTACTTTCTAGATCAGATATTCTTTATTCTGCCTCATCTACTCTGTTTTTAAGAATTTCTATTGTATTTATTATTTGGCTTATTATTTATTTATAATATTTCTATTTTTCCCCAATATATCTATATCTTTGCTCCATTTCTCATCCATGTCATGGACTGGTTTCCTAACTTTAACTGTTTATTTGTATCCTCTTTTTTTAACTTTTATTTAATAAATATAAATTTCCAAAGTAGAACTTTTGAATTATAGCAGCTTTGCCCCCCAAAACTCCCTCCCACCCACAACCATCACATCGCCCATTCCCTCTCTCATCCCATTTTTCATCACGATTCATTTTAAATTATCTTTATATATAGATCAACTTAGTATATACTAAGTGAAGATTTCAACAGACTGCACCCACAAAGACATATATAGAGTATATATGTCTATATATACTCTATATGTCTATATATATAAATATATATATATATGAGAGAGTATATATATATATATATAAGAGAGAGAGAGAGAGTATAGAGTACTGTTTGGGTAGTAGTTTTACCATTAATTCACATTGTACAACACATTAAGGACAGAGGTCCATAGGGAGTAAGTGCACAGTGACTCATGTTGTTGATTTAACAATTGACACTCTTATTACTGATGTCAGTAATCACCTGAAGCTCTTGTCATGAGCTGCCAAGGCTATGGAAGCCTCTTGAGTTCACCAACTCTGATCTTGTTTAGACAAGGCCATATTCAAAGTGGAAGTTCTCGGCTGGTGCCGCGACTTAATAGGCTAATCCTCCACCTGCGACACAGGCACCCTGGTTTCTAGTCCCGGTCAGGGTGCCAGATTCTGTCCAGGTTGCTCCTCTTCCAGTCCAGCTCTCTGCTATGGCCCAAGTCCTTGGGCCCTGCACCCACATGGGAGACCAGGAGAAGCACCTGGCTCCTGGCTTGGGATCAGTGCAGTGTGCCGGCTGCAGCGGCCATTTGGGGTGTGAACCAATGGAAAAGGAAGACCTTCTCTCTGTCTCTCTCTCTCACTGCCCACTCTGCCTGTCAAAAAAAAAAGTGGAAGTTCTCTCCTCCCTTCAAAGAAAAGTACTGCCTTCTTTGATGGCCTGTTCTTCCCACTGGGATCTCACTCACAGAGATCTTTCATTTAAGTCATTTTTTTTTTTTTTTTTTGTCACAGTGCCTTGGATTTCCATGCCTGAGAAACTCTCATGGGCCTTTTAGCCAGATCTGAATGCCTTAAGGGCTGATTCTGAGGCCAGAGTGCTGTTTAGGGCATTTGCCATTCTATGAGTTTGCTGCGTATCCTGCTTCCCATGTAGGATTATTCTCTCCTTTTTAATTCTATCAATTATTATTTGCAGACACTGCTCTTATTTATGTAATCCCTTTGACACTTAATCCTATCTTTTTGATCAATTATGAACTTAAATTAATCACTTTAACAAGTAAGATGGCATTGGTGCATGCCACCTTAATGGGACTGAATTGGAATCCCCTGGCACATTACTAGCTTACCATTAGGGGTAAGTCTGAGTGAGCATGTGCCGAACTGTACATCTCTTCTCTCTCTTATTCCCACTCTTATATTTAACAGGGATCACTTTTCAGTTAAATTTAAATGACTAAGAATAATTGTGTTTTAATCAAAGAGTTCCACCAATGGCATTAAATAGAACAAAAAATATTAAAAGGAATAAAATAGTAAGCTATTTCTCGACAGGACAAGGGCTGATCAAGACATTGTTTCTCCTAGTGTCCATTTCACTTCAACTATTTGTACCCTCTTTTATCTCTTTGAGAAAACATACAGTAATGCCTCTGGTATATCAGATAGAGGATTATAAATAGTTTCAGGCTGATTATTCTTCCTAATATGTATGATCATCTCACTGATCAGTAACATCTTACCAGTGGGGAGAAAGGCAGACAATTTGGCATCCAAGAAACATTTGGCAAATCTGGAGACATTTTTGATTGTCATGAGTGAAAAGAAAATAGGGTTCCTGCCATGCAGTGGATGGAGTTTAGGGAGACAACCAAACATCCTACATTGCACAAGACAGCACTTCTAAAATAAAGAATCATCCCGCCCAAGATGTCAATAGCATTGCTCTTGAGAAACCCTGGCTTAAAATATAGAACGTGCAAAAGAATCCTAGGAAATGATTCTTCAAGTGAGACCTGGGGAAGATTTGAATCACTTCTGTGCTTCCTTACCAACCAATCCACATTTTTGTTGAATTTCAAGTGTTTGTTTTTTCAGAAATATTTTATCAAAGTACCCTTAGCAAAAGCAGAAGGGATGTTGTGAAATTCCCTAGTGGGTAATACTATTCTTTCATCTCAGCTCTTCAGAGACCACTGCAGCTCAAAGTACACACATAGGCATATTGGTTTGATATTCCAGTATCTCCTGAACTTGTTCATTCCAGATGTTAAAGTTTGTCTTCTACAAGTTTCCCAAACGAAACTTCCAATTAGATTAAGTCATCCTGAGCCCTCTCCCCATCTCTTCAGTTGTTCCATCTTTCTGGAATTGATAGTTTGAAAAGATTATTTCTCCATTTATTAATTATCCTCAATGTCTTTTTAAAATTTTATCTAAGGTATACAAATTTCATGTATTTCATATATTCAGATTCAGGAACACAGTGATAGTTTCCACCCTACCCTCTCCTCTGTTCACCTCCCAAACTTCTTTCTCCTCCATCTCCTGTTGCATCCTTACTTTTTTACAAAGATCTATTTTTCACTTAACTTTATATTCATAAGATATCTGCTTCTATTCCCTTTCAATATTTTGATATGTTTCTCTTAATTCATCCAGGACATCCTGAATGCCAAATCTAGTAGCAATTTATCAATGTTTTTTCACTTCAAGTATTTTCTTTTCAATGTGTCAGCCCTTACTTTTACCCATATATTGTACTCTGTAGTTCATTTTAACACTGAATTGTCTTTGCTTCAAATCTGACCTTTCTCTGTATTATTTCCTCTGCTTTCATTTCCCTCTAAAGTTAACCATTTTCTGAAGATCTGTTCTAGGGATTCTTTTCTTTCTTAGCTCCCATCCAAAGGAGCATACATGTCTTAAATACACATCTGCCACCCCAGAACTTAAATGTATTTTGGTAAAACAGATAGGGACAATTCTGGTTATACATACACAAGTTTTCACCTAACTTTATTCCTGAAAGTCACGCAAATTGTCAGTCTAAGTTAGTACAATTCCATCAGCAAAACTGTCAATATATGAATAGTTCTACATGTGCATATCTTATGTCTACTCAGGATTCCACTTCTAGGTATATACCTGAAAGCTGTGTCTACACAAATACACTTGCATGTACACCGAATGATATGTACAAGAATATTTGTAACAGAAAACTAATAATTGTTACATGAATGTTAGCCGCACTAAACAATTTTATAAGAGAAAAATATAATTATTTGCATTCCAGATGAATTCAATATTAGATACTAGAAGAAATCTGAAAATATTAAAACTAAATCCTTATTCATTTCTAACACACATTACCTTTGTTTATTTATATTCTTTATGAGTTTGGAAATCATTTTCTATTAGACATAGAAAATTATTTTATTTTTTATTATGCTTCTGAAAAATACTCTTTGACCCATTTCTGTTCAGTGTGATTGCATTTTAATATGTTTTTCCAGTTTCATAATAGAAACTTACTTAGTCTCAAAAACTGTGAAGCTAACTTGGCATTCACTTCCTTAGTATATAATTAATGAATGTGATAATTGCACTAAAATACATTTGCCTCTATAATTATTATTGTGAGGCTCTTCTCTTTGACAATTAAGTAGTTTTTGCCCATATATGGAGATAAAGCAGAAACAAAGGTCAGTTCTAACGAAAATTCATCAAATAAAATTCAACATACTCTTGAAACTTGAATTGTTAAGACCTTAAATGACTGAATTTCATGTCATTGTTTAAGATTTTCTTTTAGAAATAGAAAGCTTTTATAAATAAATCCTCTCTATTGTTTTTCAAATAAATATGATTAACTGGCAAAGCTGCCTCTTATTTCAACATTTGTCATCTGGGCCAGATTTCTATATTATTCTGATTTTTCAGTCTTTTCTTTTCAACATCTATCACTTTCATGTGCTAATTTATGATCTTCAGGCTGCAGTCTCAGTCATTGCATCATAATATTGAAAGCTGGAAATTAATGATTAATAAGTCTCTGAGGAAACAAGTCAGCAAAAACAGAAACACCATTTTGAATTCAGTACTGGCTCCCTTGATAGAATGGCACCAAAAATATTTTTGGAAAAATTTTATATTTGTTTTTAAAAGGGGTTAATATATTATGGGGAAGAAAATAAGACCTTCTTTGGATACCCTCAAAATTATAATAAACTCTCGAGTGTGTTTACCTTTTTTAAATTTAAATATATTTGAGGTGGGAACACTATCATTTTTCCCCACCATTGAGGTCTAAATGAGAGATTAATCAGGGGCGGTTTTAATAACTTCTTGACAATGAGTGTATGCTTGTCTACAACCCACCTAGAGACAAAAATTTTCAAATAAAAACTTTCCAAATTGTAAAATGCAAATCTAGAAAAGACTATTTTATAATCTCTAAGTAATGTGTCTAAATGAAAAAATATCAGGGATGGAGAACGATCCAGGACATGCAGTCAGAGAAATTCTGCCCACTCCTCACCTGAAAGTTATTTGTGCAGTCAACAAGTAAATTTGATTGGCAAATGATTTCCTAAAGATTCTATAAGATTCTATTCCTCTCCCAAGTTTTCTCAGGAATACAACTTCAAGATGTGCCGACATTAGAATACACTTTTAAAAACCTCCAAAAGCCACAAAATTTAAGCTACTTACAGTTCTGTGTTCACCTCCAATTTCTAAGGAACTGTAAGCACTGCAGAGAATCAATCTTTACCCTGCCTTAAATTCCCACTACCTTTAAAAAGTGCGAGGACTCCTGAGAGACACGATCCTGAGTGCATTGGAATCACCTGGATAAAGTTTTTTTTTTTTTTTAAGATTTTATTTATTTATTTGAGAGTTAGAGTTACAGACAGTGAGAAGCATAAACAGAGAGAAAGGTCTTCCGTCCCGCTGGTTCACACCCCAAATGGCCGCTACGGCCAGAGCTGTGCCAATCGGAAGCCAGAGGCCAGGAGCCAGAAGCTTCACTCCGGTCTTCCACATAGGTGCAGGGGCCCAAGGATTCAGGCCATCTTCTACTGCTATCCCAGGCCATAGCAGAGAGCTGGATTAGAAGTGGAGCAGCCGGGACTAGAACTGGCACCCATATGGGATGCCAGCACTTCAGACCAGGCCATTAACCCGCTGTGCCACATCACCGGCCCCTAAAGTTTTAAATATTAGCCTATGACCTACCTCTACAATCAAGTTAATTGATATGGGGAGGAGCCTTGGCCATGGAGTATGCTCAATGTGATTCTAACATCACTCAAAGCTGAAAACCATTGCTCTAAACCTATACGTAATTTAAATTGACACCTTCGACTTAATTTCTCTAACATCAACTACAAATTTTTTCCATTAGAAACAAGCTTTTCTGAAGGTTAGTGACTGAAATTGCTATAGCAGTTACCCTTAATTTCAGACTCTTTTTTGCTAACTGGTATGTTAAATGATTTGGAAAACATTCAAAAACATTCTCACTCTAATGAAAAGAATAAGAAGTCAGAGGAGATGAGTTAAAAGAGAATCGCAGGGTCCAGTGCTGTGACGTAGCAGGTAAAGCTGCGCCCTACAATGCCAGCATTTCATATGGGCGCCGATTTTGGTTTTTTTTTGGTTTTTTTTTTTTTTTTTTTTTTTTTTTTGACAAGCAGAGTGGACAGTGAGAGAGAGAGAGAGAGAGAGAGAGAGAAAGGTCTTCCTTTTGCCGTTGGTTCACCCTCCAATGGCCGCCGCGGCCAGCGCATTGCACTGATCCGAAGGCAGGAGCCAGGTGCTTTTCCTGGTCTCCCATGTGGGTGCAGGGCCCAAGGACTTGGGCCATCCTCCACTGCACTCCCAGGCCACGGCAGAGAGCTGGCCTGGAAGAAGGGCAACCGGGACAGTATCCAGCGCCCTGACTGGGACTAGAACCCCGTGTGCCGGCCCTGCAAGATGGAGGATTAGCCTATTGAGCCACGGCGCTGGCCAATGGGTGCCAGTTTTAAAACCTGGCTGCTCCACTTCCGATCCCCTACCCCACCTCACTGCTATGGCCTGGGAAAGCAATAGAAGGTAGCCTAAGTGCTTGGGCTTCTGCACCTGTGTAGGAGACCTGGCAGAAGCTCCTAGCTCCTGGCTTCAGATTGGCGCAGCTCCAGGTGTTGTGGACATCTGGGGAGTGAACCAGCTGATGGAAGACCTCTCTCTCTGCCTCTGCCTCTCTGTAACTCTGCCTTCCAAATAAATAAATTAATCTTTAAAAGAGAGAGAGAGAGAGAACTGCAGTGCTCAAGAGACTCCCCAGCTACATTCACAAAGGGACGATTCCTTCCTTGTTGGTCCTACCTCGACATCCCTCTTCACTAAAAGTTTTGAGTCCCACATCCCACTTCCATTATCATTCAACAAAATAAGATGGAAAAATGGTGTGCTGAAAAGTGTTTAACCAATTTTCGGGTGAGTTGGACTGCAGTGGAGAGAGTCTTGATCTGTAATACTTGCTGATTTCCATGGTTTATGTATTCCCATCAGGGCTGATTTCAAGGTATCCTGTGCTTTCACAACTGACGTGACACATCTTGAACATTTTAACAAGTTCCTGAGCCAATGTAAGCCGGTTCCAGCACTCCACTTTGAAATTATTAACATGTTTGTGTATCAGAGCGTTGGCTTGGTAAGAACTGGTATTTTCTTACATCAAACATTACTAGACACACCTCCCAACAAATATCAGTTTGAAAATTTTGACCTTCCATGGGCTTGAGGATATGTTCTCAGGTAGAAAATCTTTCAACCATGTTTTATCAACAATTATGTTAAAAAACAAATGAATAAATAAAATGTAAAAATTCAGTTAGAAAAAGGGTAAAAAAAGTGATTTTTTAGTGCCTTTGTAAAAATACCATCTAAAGAAAGGGCTTCTATTATGAGCCAGATAGAGCAGGAATCCCTGAGTCAGAGAGATCTCTACTGCTGTTACCTCTGAGTTCAGACTGATAGTAGATAAGGAAAGTTAACTAGATCCAGCTGATATGTGGGAGGAGGGGGAAGGAAAGCACAAGCTAAATGCTTTGCATCACTAAACTAAGCAGTAAATACTCTAAGGCATACTAACTATGTAAGGCAGCTTTTTGGCAGGTGTGGGTTTGGTGTGGGAGAGCCACTCTCCTTAATGATCTGTGGAAAGAGCTGGCAATCTGAATGATCAGGAGGAAATGACTGAATACTTAGAAATGGCTTTGATAGGGACTGCAGTTAGAGACTTGGAGCCTAGTTAGGTAGTTAATTAATTAAGCAGTTACTTAGTTAAGTAATTAGACTTAGAGCTATTAGAACCAGCTGAACTGATGATATGTTAATACTACAGTTCATCTTCCTTCTGCTATTACATATCTAGGCAGTATAGCATAGTGCTTCAAAGTATTTTCAGAATTAAACTAAAATCCTAGCTGTGGGGAGCAATGCGGACTAGACTGAGTTACTGGAATTAAGACTTATTCTATGCATCTGCTCTCCCACAATATGGCACTGGGAGAGAAGTAAACAGCTTCCGCACAGCTGCCTCCAGTTCAACCAATAAACTGTAGGACTTGCTCCTGATTGGAGGAGAGCAGCGTACTCGGCGTGTGGGCAGCCGAGTTGGGATTGGCGGAAGAGGACTATAAAGGAGGAGAGAGACGGCATGCACCAGGAACATCTATGGGGAACATCTAGCTGAAGGAACACCCGTGCAGCCCCCGAGAAGAGCCGGTCGGCGGTGTGCCGCTCCCCTGCGGAAGTGGGGAATGTGGCCAGGGGGAACTGCCCTTCCACGGAGGTGGAAGGGATAGTAGCCAACCCGGGAAGAACCAGCAGAAAACCCGGGGAGGGCCGAGCAGACGAAAGAACAGCGCAGGGTCCTGTGTCGTTCCTCCACGAAGAGGGGGAGCGACACTAGCTTTATCATTTAATATCTATATGACCTTGGGAATGTCTCTGTGTATCATTTTTCTCCTCTATACAATGGGAATAATGGAAATATCTACCTCACAGTGTTATTGCAAGACTTATACACACACGCACACACACACATACACACATACATACACTCAGAGTAATGCAATCATGGTTTCTGACTAGGGGCAAGAAAATATGGATAAAATATACCCTGAGTGATGTGTATATTATTATTCACACTTAAAGAAAAACATGTAAGAGAAATTAAAGATTTGGGCCAAGATCATGCAGTTAGTAAACTGGGATCATAATTCAAACCAAACCAGTCTCATCCTAAAGCCTGTTCTTCCCATACAAACTCACTCTCCCAGCAGAGATGACACAGTGGTAATGGGGATTCTCCAAGAAGCTTACTTGTTTTAGAGGTGATTTGGATGGCAGATCCAATAATTTTTTTAATGAAGAAAGGTTACAATTGGTGTACAGTTGTATGAGCAGTAAGTACCCCTCCTAAACTCTGTCTAGAGAAATTCTACAGCAGGCTTCCATTCCTTTGCTCACCCCTCTGCTCTACAGGCATTGCTTTTTTCCTCCCCCACCCCCATAGTATAATCAAGGGTCAAAACAATGTACCTTGAAAAATGTACCCTGTCCTGAAATGTGTGTGGAACACAGATCTTTAACATATTAAGCAGTGCATGTTGCAAAGAAAGTATTTTATAGCCAGATGAATTTGGAAAGTTAAGTGTCCAAACCTTTAATATACCGTCACTCATTGGGTATCTTCAACAGCAAAATGTAGTACGCGGCACTTGGATACACAGCTTTAACAATGCCGAGTGTCCCTTGCCTGCTCACACAATTTTCATTAACCTTCAGTGTCTTTTGATGGTACGGGGTATTTTTTCCATTTATTTGCCTTCCTCTGCACTGACTGGTCCTGCAAAGCAAAGCCATTAGCAAAAAATATTCCTTTATTAGCTAAAACCAAAGTTCTTACCCAATGAATTGTAAGATAAAATTGCATAGATTTGGCACAAAACATTTAGAACAGGTCCTTATCAAGGGCTAATCTTCTTACCGACTTTTTGCCTCAAATAAAAAAATCTTTTGAAACAAGAAGTGGAGCTTTTTTTTAAAAAAATTAAGATTTACTTATTTATTTGAAAGTGAGAGTACAGAGAGAGGGGGAGAAGGAGAGAGTGCAAGCGAGCTCTTCCCTCGGTTCGTTCACTCCCTAGATGGCCACAATGGCCAGGGCTGGGCCAAGCCTAAGCCAGGAACCAAGAGCTTTTTCCAGGTCTCCCTCATGGGTGGCAGGGTATCAAGCACTTGGGTCGTCTTCTGCTGCTTTTCCCCATCAGCAGGGAGCTGAACTGGAAGTGGAGCAGCAAAGACACGAATTGGTGCTCATATGGGATGCTAGCATTGTAGGTAGCAGCTTTACCTGCTATGTCACAATGCTGGCCCCAAGAGGCAGAACTTTAAGACCATATCTGATATATGTGGAAAGATGGATGATTAAGTAAATAATAAACATTTAGAATAGTCACAATAATGAATAGCACTTTTTATTTGGACTATAATATAAACAAATGAAATGAAAATGATATAAATTGATTATGTAGAATGAAGAAGTAATAGCGTGTGATAAGGGCTAACTGGAGAATGCCAACTTTACTTAGCAATCTGAAAAAACAATTTCAGTCCTAATTGCATATTCCTTTTTCACTTGGCATGTTTCCATCTAGTTCTCACTCTTATCATTTGCTCTTTCTGGCAGGCTGGAAAACTTTCAGATTAATTTTATTACATATTTAATGACTTAATTTTTAGTCTCATACTATTTCATTACGGATAATCTCAGGGTGTTTTATATGGTGTTGAACTTTCTCATTTCGGCTTTTGTGCTACAGGTTGTCTGTGTTTAATTTGAATGAAAGGTGCATCTTTTCAACCCTGCCACCTCTGAAACTTCATTCACATGAAATTATTTCCTGTAGTTTAGAGAAGGGAAGAAGTGATTAAAATATTAAGTGGGTTTTTTTCTAAATTATGATCATATAAATACTACCTTGCCAAACTGCACTAATAGCAACTAATACTAGTGAGATGTAATATTATGTTCATTTACATTACTTGGGGATAAATCTATTTGCTGTATTTATAGAGGTATGGAAAACCAAAAAAAATGTTGTATTCTGTATTACTAAAATAAATTAGCCCTGAATGAGGAGCTACATCTTCTGTCAAAATGATTAAAAGTGATGTGAGGTGATAATTCATCTATCGCCTCATTAACGTAACTGATCACAAGGTCATAAGGTTTACCATTTATTTGTTCTTGTATTGACATTCTATATATTCTCAGGGCCCAGGGTAAAGGAGATATATATATATATATATATATATATATATATATACACACACACATACATATACATATATTCTATACACACACACACACATACACACACAAGGGTAAAAAGATAAGTTTATTTTGATGCAAAAATGTTTTGAAATCCATGCATAGTTTTTTTCATAATATTCATTTTTCACAAATATTTGAAGGCCCTTAATATGCAAAGCATCAGTAAATAAATCTTGGAACAGGACATTACAAACATCAAATTGAAACTAAGATGTGCTAAATGCAAAATTATTATATCAAATGTTTTTAGAAATGTTGTTTTGAAAATGCTTCACTAAACATCATTTAATTCTCATTTCCAGTTGCTTTGCTGTCTTGACTCTTGGCCTACCTTCTCCTGCTCTGTACCAAAAATTGCATTAATATTTGTGTTAATTTTTATGATCTGCTATTTGGTTGTTAAAATGATTTGGCAAATATTTTTTACTACAGATTTTGCTTTACTGTAGATGGGAGGGATTAGACACTAATCATTCAATGTAAGCATAAGCCAGAATATTAACTGTGTTAGTAGGAATGGCAAGAGTCACTGAACCAGTGTAGACAAAACAGAATGTGTGAATGAGTTACTGGCTGGAGAGCATAAAATGTCAACTTCTTAGCAAGATTCTGCAGAAAATGGAAATGATTTGAAGGAAAAAAATTATGTTGTGCTGAAAAGCCTTTGAAAGACAGGCTGCTCTGTGTGGGCTGAATGTTAACAAATGAAGTATCTGAAATGCTCACAAGGAACATGGGACCTCGCAATGACACAGAATTCTCTGTCCATTATGATACGTCTGAGCCCCTCAGTGCTAAAGTAATATGGCTCTTGATTTGTTTCTCTTCACTACAAACAGTCTTTAACACGGTAACAAAGCAAGACCACCCTTTCATTCATATGGTAAAGTTTCTTACTACAGAATCTTGCATGACTTTCTTCAAATTTATGATATATATTTTGCACTTGCTGTTCACCATATAAACACACACACACCCACACACACACACACACCCCACAAAAAATTTGAAGGGATGGAAGTGGGAAACCTATCTTCTTGTTCTACTGTACCTTTCCTTTAATATTCGGGAGACTCGCTTGGTGTTCTGTTTCTCTGAGTTAAGTGGCCTAAAAATACACCCCTAGAAAACGTGTAAAAGAGAAGGAAGAAGTGAGGGTATGAAGAAAGGTCAAGGTAGGGAGAAAGGATGACAACTACGTGATCTTACAGTAGAGACCATCCTGTTAGGAGGCTTGGTTAAACCAGCTGGGCTCTTGTAGATGAAGAACAGGAAACATTATAATCAAATGTTAACAAAATGAAAATTAAAAACCTATAAAGTGGTAATTAATGTATGTCACAAAGAGGATGTTGTTAAATATATAACCATACCTGGGCCTAAATCTAGATTTGTTTTTACATATTTCATGCCCATGCTATAGGCAGTAGCTAAATTTTCATCTCATTTGACCAGAGTCACTCAGTTAATAAAGGAATATAAATTGAATTTAATAGATCTTTTTAGTCTATTTTCAGACAATGGGTATATGGGATTTATTTCACTGTTCTTTCTACTTTGCTGTATGCTTCAATTTTTTCATAATAATTTGTCATTAAAATCAGTCTAAGTTTCAAATTCACATTTTTTTACATTTCTACATTAGCTTTTTTACTTCATCCCTTAAATAGGGTGTGGATGGATGATAGGAGAGGGCAAATACTCAAATCACTGTCTTTAAAAAGAGTATAATGATTGAAAAAAAAAGTAGAAAATGTCATGGATTTCAAAAAAAAAGTGAATGAAATGGAAAAATCAGGAAAACTTTTAACAAGAAATGACATTTGGCACGTGACTGAAAAGCTGTTCAGGGGTCCAGTGCTGTGGCGCAGCGGGTTAACACCCTGGCCTGAAGTGCCGGCATCCCATATGGGCGCTGGTTCTAGTCCTGGCTGTTCCTCTTCCAGTCGAGCTCTCTGCCATGGCCTGGGAAGACAGTACAAGATGGCCCAAAGTCTTTGGGCTCCTGCACCCACGTGGGAGACTCGGAAGAGGCTCCTAGCTCCTGGCTTCAGATCAGCACAGCTCCTGCTGTTGCAGCCATCTGGGGAGTGAACCATCGGATGGAAGACCTCTCTCTTTCTCTCTGCCTCTCCTTCTCTCTGTGTGTAACTCTGACTTTCAAATAAATAAATAAATCTTTAAAAAAAAAGAAAGAAAAAAAAGCTGTTCAGAAGCGGTTTGGAGAGTATTTGAAGGAAAAGAGAAAGATAAGCAAGGCCGGAGATGTGGAAAACTTTTGTGTGGATTCAAGGAAAAGAAGTTGCTCAGTGTGATTATAGCATAAGGAACCAAGAGAGAAGAAATAAAATGTAGGTTCACGTTGTGGAAAGTCATGAAAGACAAGAATGTTGAAGAGGACAAAGGGTATGTATAGCCAGTGATTAAAAACAAAAACAGACAAACAACAACAACAAAAAACTTGTTTAATGAAATAGCAGGCCAGCACTGTAGCATAGAGGGCTAAGCTGCCACCTGTGGCACTGGCATCCCATATGGACACCAGTTTGGTCCACTTCTGATCCAGCTCCCTGATAATGCTCCTGGGAAAGCAGTAGAAGATGCCCAAGTCCCTGGGCTCTGTACACACGTCGGAGACCCAGAAGAAGCTACTGGCCCCTGGCTTTGGACTGGGACAGTTCCAGACATCAAAGCCATGAAGGGAGTGAACCAGCAAATGGAAGGCTTCTTTCTCTTTGCTTCTGCCTCTCTCTCTGTAACTATGCCTTTCAAATAAATAAATAAATCTTTTAAAAAAAGAACAAAATAGCTACATTAAGCTGCATAAATCATCTTGGAACAGCTCAATGAATTGTTGCAATATAAACTATGCAACCACAATCAGATTAAAGAATATAACATGAGTAGCCACCCCAGAAACTTCTCCTGTATACTGTCCCAATCCTCATCCTGCCTACTTCTCAAACATCATTGACTACCCCTGAAGCATTGAGCCTTTCAAGGAAAGTAACTATACAAAATATGTTCTTTTCTATACATCTCCTCTTACTAAATTGTGTATGTCACATTCATCTGTACTGCTTCTTGTAGCTATGTTAATTTCATTCTGTTTACATGTAATATACTATTGTATAGAAACATATAATTTATTTAATCTGCTATTGATGAACACTCAAGTTTTTCAAGTGTGAAGGAAATGTTCAAATCAGTAAGCAGAGGATATGTATTTAAATGTAAAAAATATGTCATAGGGTACATATATGTTCAATGTTGCTGGATAATTAAATAAATGAATTTTCCAAGTGTTTATACAAAGTTACACTTCAATTTGCAGTATATGACAGTTCTCCTTATTACAGGTATCTTCTTTCACTCTACCATTCTTTATTCAATGAAATCATTTAATTATTAGAAATAAATCTTTAGGGCTTGCGCTGTGGCATAGCGGGTTAAGCCACCGCCTGCTGTGCTGGCATTCCATATGGGCACCAGTTCATGTCCCAGCTGCTCCTCTTCCAATTCAGCTCTCTGCTGATGGTCTGAGAGGGCAATGGAGTGCTTTGGCCCCTGAATCCATGCAGGAGACCAGGAGGAGGCTTCAGGCTCCTGGCTATGGTTCGGAGTGGCTCTGGCCATTGTAGCCATTTGGGGAGTGAACCAGCAAATGGAAGATCTTTCTCTCTGTCTCTTCCTCTCTCTGAGTGTAGCTCTGCATCTCAAATAAATAAATAAATCTTTGAAAAAAAGAAAGAAATCTTTATTATTTAACATTAATTTTCCATTATAATTAAAGCTTCTTGTGTCCTATTAAGAAACAATGTTCATCCCAATATTATGAAGATAATCTCTTTTATTACATCCAAACATTTTACTGCAGTTGCCAAAATTTCATCTTTAGATTTACAATCTACTTGTAAATAATTTTTGTGTATTCAAATTCTCTCTTCAAAGAAAACTAATTAAAAATGTTAAAACTTAGTTGTGACATACATGTTAGAGATTTATGAAAATGTGTACTATTGTCTGCCATTTATTTTGAAATACATCAAAAAGAGGTATTGATAAAGGTAGAGGAATAAATTGTGAGATATAATGAAACAAATGTGGTAAACAATGATTGTAGAAGTAAATATCAAGGGCCTGTGCTGTGGCATAGCAGGTAGAGCCACCAGCACCTGCAGTGCCAGCATTCCATATGCATGCCAGTTTGAGGGCCAGCTGTTCTACTTCCAATCCAGCTCTCTGCTATGGCCTGGGAAAGCAGTAGAAGATGGCCCAAGTCCTTGGGCCCCTGTACCCGTGTGGGAGACCTGGAAGAAGCTTCTGGCTCCTGGCTTTGAATCAGTGCAGATCTGGCTAATGTGGTCATCTGGGGAGTGAACCAGTGGATGAAAGACCCCCCCCCCCATCTCTGCCTCTCTGTAACTCTGCCTTCAAATAAATAAATAAAAAGTAGTAGATATCAGCTTCATTAGTATTCACCAATTCTTTCTTATTTTGCTGGATGTTTGAAATTGCCAACATAATATGGTATATTAGTCAAGGTGTTTTACTGTATTAAAAATAAAACTTTTTTTTACATTTGCCTATTTATTAGAAAGGCGGAGCTACAGAGAGAAGGGGAGAGAGAGAGAGAGAATTTTCAATCCACTGGTTCACTCCCCAAATGCCCATACAGTCAAAGCTTGATCAGGTCAAAGCCAGGAGCCTGGAATTCCATGCAAGGCTCTCACATGGGTTGCAGGGACCAAAGTAATTGCACCTTCATCTGCTGACTTCTAGGTACATTTTCAATGGCTGCAATGGAAGCAAAGTAACTGGGACTTGAACAGCTCTCTGAAACAGAAGTTTAGTCTCTTGTGCCACAATGCCCACCCTCTATTTAAGAAAATTTGTGCAGTCCTTCCAGTATAATCAGATAAGTCATTTCACAAGATCCAATATCTATTTACAATACAAACTCCTGACAAACTAGGGCTAGAACAAAACCCTCGCCACTTAATTAAAAAAAAAAAAAAACCACTTGCAGGTTGGATTCTGTCCCCCCAAAAGAGTCTTTATAGCCAGAATGGATGAGTATGATCTTATTTAGAAATGGAGTTTCTGAATATGTAACTAAGTCAAATGAAATCGTAATGAGTTAGGGTGGGCTCTAAATCCAGCCACTGATGTCGCTGTAAGATCTTTGCAGATACACACATAGAGAAAAGAAGGCCAACTGAAGACAGAGGCAGAAATTGGAATAGTAAGAATTGCCAACAATCACCAAAAACTAGTCAGGGACTAGCTAGATCTTCCCCCAGAGCTTTCAGACCCTGTCTACACCTTGATTTCAGACTCCTGGCCTTCAGAATTCGACAGAATAAATTATTGCGTTTTAGCCACTCAGATTGTGCCTGTTAGTTTCCCAGTAGCTCTAGGAAAATAATACAGCAATGCATGAAAAATCTACAGTTAATGTCACATATAATGGTTAATATATAAACATGCTTTCCCTAAGATTGGTAAATAAGCAAAGGTGTCTACTTTAATTGCTTCTATTAAACACTGTGTTGGAAGTCCTATCCACTGCAATAAGTAAAGAAAAAATAATAAAGGCATACAGATTGAACATATTAAATTTAAAAAATTAGGCCGGTGCCGCGGCTCACTAGGCTAATCCTCCGCCTTGCGGCGCCGGCACACCGGGTTCTAGTCCCGGTTGGAGCGCCGGATTCTGTCCCGGTTGCTCCTCTTCCAGGCCAGCTCTCTGCTGTGGCCAGGGAGTGCAGTGGAGGATGGCCCAGGTGCTTGGGCCCTGCACCCCATGGGAGACCAGGAAAAGCACCTGGCTCCTGGCTCCTGCCATCGGATCAGCGAGGTGCGCCGGCCGCAGCGCGCCGGCCGCAGCGGCCATTGGAGGGTGAACTAACGGCAAAGGAAGACCTTTCTCTCTGTCTCTCTCTCTCACTGTCCACTCTGCCTGTCAAAAAATAAATAAATAAAATAAATAAATAAAAATAAAAATAAAATTAAATTGCAGATAGTAGTATGTTCATATAAGTAGAAAATCTCTAAAGGTCTGCAAAGGGTTGGGGAAGCTACTAGAATTAATAAGTAAACAAGACAAATTACATGATAGAAGCATGAAAAACATGAAATGTATAGGAATTTTAACAAAAATGTGCAAAAGTTATACAACATAAACTAAACATTGTTGAAAGAAAATAAAATAGAACCAAATAAATGGAAACATATCATACCCATCTACCATACCTGTAGGAGCTAAAATAAATAAAAAAAGAAATTCCCATTATATCAGTTTTGCTACAAACAGTGTTTCATCAAATTTTAAACAGTTGTTCAGGCAAATTGATAGAAATTATATGCTACTGTAGTTTTAATGATTCTGTGACTCTTAAAATTTATAGGAGAGAATTTGAACATCTTTTCATTTGATTATTATTTATAACTCTTGCCTATCTTTCCTACTGGACTATGGTATTTTTACATTTTATTTGTTGATTTTTTTTTTTTTTGAGGAGCCAGTAAGCCTCTGAATACACGGCATCTCTAATACATTACATCTTAGTCACTCTATTAGTTACCTCTCAGATCAGGCAAAACATGTGATATCTGTCTTTTTAGGACTAGCTTATTTCACTAAGTACAACTCAATGATTGTTTACAGCTGTCATCTCTTCGGTTGAGGAACAGTGATTTTTTTTCTTCATATTATTGGTTGAACTCTTTTACTTAGTGTAGGGCTAACTATATGATCAGTAAGTAAACTGAAAATAGATCTTTGCAAAAATTAAGAGTGCAAATATAAGAGGGAGGAGGAGGAAGGGTTGGAGCATGATGGGAGGCAGGAGAGAGTCGGAAGTATTGCTATGTTTCTAAATCAGTATATGTGGAGTACATGAAATTTGTATAACCTGAATATAACCCTACCATTCAACCCAGCCATACCCACTCCTTGGAATTTACCCAAAGGAAATTAAATTGGCAAACAAACAAGCTGTCTACACCTTAATGTTTATTGCAGCTCAGTTCACAATAGCTAAGACCTGGAATCAACCCAAATGCCCATCAACAGTAGACTGGGTAAAGAAATTATGGGACATGTACTCTATAGAATATTATACAGCAGTCAAAAACAATGAAATCCAGTCATTTGCAACAAAATGGAGGAATCTGGAAAACATCATGCTGAGTGAAATAAGCCAGTCCCAAAGGGACAAATATCATATGTTCTCCCTGATCGGTGACAACCAACCAACCACAAAAAAGGAAACCTGTTGAAGTGAAAGGGACACTATGAGAAGCAGTGACTTGATCAACCCTTGTCCTGATTGTTGATGTACAATTTAATACTTTATCCCTTTTAGTATTTTTTTGTTCTAGTTAATACTATTGGTTGAACTCTGTAATTAACAGACAATTGTTCTTAGGTGTTAAAATTTTACTGAAAAGTGATCTCTGTTAAATAAAAGAGTGGGAATAAGAGAGGGAGGAGATGTACAATTTGGACATGCTCAATCGGACTTGCCCCAAATGGTGGAGTTAGCAATGTTCCAGGGGATTCCAATTCAATCCCATCAAGTTTGCATGTACTAATGCCATCTCACTGGTCCAAGTGATCAACTTCAGTTCACAATTGATCACACTGATAGGTCTAAGAGTCAAAGGGATCACACAAACAAGACTAGTGTCTGCCAACACTAACTGATAGAATTAAAAAGGGAGAGAATGATCCAACATGGGAACCGGGATACACAGCAGACTCATATAATGGCAGATGTCCTAATCAGTACTCTGGTCTCAGAATCAGCCCTTAAGGCATTCGGATATGGCTGAAGAGCCCATGAGAGTATTTTAGACATGGAAAGCCAAGACACTCTGGAAAAAAAAAAAACACTAAATGAAAGATATCCGCGAGTGAGATCCCAGTGGAAAGAACAGGCCATCAAAGAAGGAGGTACCTTTCTCTGAAGGGAGGAGAGAACTTCCATTTGACTATGACCTTGTCTGAATAAGATCGAAGTCAGCGAACTCAAGAGCCTTCCATAGCCCTGGAAACTCATGACTAGAGCCTAGGGAGATTTCTGATGCCATAAACAAGAGTGTCAAATTGTTAAGTCAACAACAGGAGTCACTGTGTACTTAGTCCTCATGTGGGATCTCTGTCCTTAATATGTTGTCCAATGTGAATTAATGCTATAACTAGTATTGAAACAGTATTTTACACTTGTGTTTCTGTGTGGGTGCAAACTGATGAAATCTTTACTTAATATATACTCAATCGATCTTCTGTATATGAAGAAAATTGAAAATGAATCTTGATGTGAATGGAATGGGAGAGGGAGTGGGAAATGGGAGGGGTGCGAGTGGGAGGGAAGTTATGGGGGGCAAGCCATTGTAATCCATAAACTGTACTTTGGAAAATTATATTTACTAAATAAAAGTTTAAAAAAAATAAATTTGTATAACTTAAATACAATTTTTAAAAAATTTTAAAAATTGTGTTGTCTCAAAAAATTAAAAAACAAAATATGCCATGCCCTTGAATTGGAAGATGCAGTATTGTCATTTTGTACCTTTTTAGCCTCTACATTTCATATGATCACACACAAAAAAAAACAAGTTTTTTTTTAATAGAGATTGATAACCTGGATGTGGACTTTATATGGATATGTAAAGAATCTAGAATAGTCAATACAGTTATTAAAAAAGAAGAGCAAATTTAGAATATTAATGTTACCTGATAATAAAATCTACTGTATATCTGTAGTAACTGGACAAATGGCATTGGCATAGGATAGGCATGAAGTTCAATGGAAAATAATAAATAGCCCATAATAAACTCACACATATACTATTAACTGGTTTTTAACAAATACTGGGGTAAATCAATGAGAAAAGACAGTGCTTTTTAAAATAATGTTAAAACAACTTATTCTCTATTAGAAAAACAATCAATTGGACTTCTAACTCTCACCATGCAGGAGAAAAAACTCAAAATTGATAATTGATCTAAGGCGAAAACATTCACTATCTTAATGTATATAAAAACATTTCAATACAAATACTTACAGTGATTTTATTCATAATGACTCATAAACAAATAATACAAATGCGAATATGTCCATCAATAGGTGAATACATAAATAGATTAAGGCAGATTTATTTAATGAAATGGCACTCATCAATTAAAAAGGAATAAATTTTATTAAGTGTAATACATGAATAAATCTCTAAAGCATTAGCAAGATAAAAAAATGTCAGACATGAAGAGGGCATTGTGGTGCAGTAGTTTAAGCTGCTGTTTGAGGTGCCCACAGCTGCCAGTTGGAGGCCAGCTCCTCTATTTCTAATCCCGCTTCTTTCCCATGCCTGAGAGACAGAAGATGATGGCTCAAGCGCTGGGGCCCCTGTCATCCATGTGGAAGATCTGGATGCAGTTCTGGGCTCCTGGCTGTGGCCTGCCCCAGTGCTGGCTGTTGCTTTTCAAGTAGATTAAAATAAATAAAATAAGCATTTTTAAAACATAAACAAATGATGCATAATATATGATTCAATTTTCATACAAATACAAAACTAATATACCATAGCAACAAAAATGTTAAGGATTGCCTAGGGTTTAATGTGGATGTGGATTTACTCAGAAAACATAAAAACTTACTAAGGAACTAGAAATACTATATAGCTGATTGCAGTGGTGTCTGCATGGGCAAATTCACTTGTGGAACATAATGACCTGTGTCATAAAAATACGTGACACCTGAAGGGTGTAATATGCTTGATTCTGCACTTATTTGGTTGCTATAGCTTTCTTTTAAATTTTACAGTGGATATGTGCATACAAGCAACTATTCCAGAGAAGGCTTTGGAATCTAGACATAGTCTACATTGCGTCCGTCATATAACATTATGCCCATGAGTAGTAGTTACATGAGTGTGTTCACTTGGTAAAATTCATTGTGTTGTTTACTAATTTGTGCACTTTTCTGTAAAATAAATTTTAATAAAAAGGTATTATAATATTCAAGGTAAGAGGTAATAAGAAACTAAATGAGGGCAAATGTTATAGATAGGGAAAAGAGAGATTGGTAAAAACTGTAAATGTTAAATTAAAAAAGAAAAAAGCTTATTATTAAATATGTGAGGTAAACAGAAACAAAGTATGTCCCTCATATTAATATTAATGGTTTTAGTGATGTGATAAATTTAGTGAGACACAAAACACAGCAGGAGAAGAGGATAAAAGAGCAATAGAATGCATTCATTCTAGAACATGTTGAATTTCAGTAGCTATGATATTGTCTTGGAAACAGCTGGTGTCTGAAGGTCTGGTAGTATGTGCAAGCTTAGACATCGGTGGAGATCTCAGGGTTGAGTCTATAGATTAGAATGCACAGTTTATGTGTGGTAATTGAAATTATTATCAAGAAGATCAAGCAAATGTGAAGAGCAGTGTGTAGGCAGAATTCTAAGACCATTAGGCAGTGTCTGTCCCTCTCTCTTTCCCTCTCTCTCTCTCCCTCTCTCTCTTTTTCCTCAATAATAATCTTCCATTAAGTATGTTGAAAACCTATGAATATGATGAGCTATCACTCTAGTGATAAGTTATAAGGCAGCTGAGATTTCAGAGATGTAATTAAGACTCCAAGACAGTTGATTTTAAATTAGGGGTTTATCTAACTGGAAGATAACCTAATCAGGTGAACACTTCAAATTCCCTGGACTCTTTCTAATAAAATAGATTTGAATTTTGAGGTAGCCCAGACTCTTTATCATTGACTTAGAGATAATAAAACCACATGGCAAGGAATGTACATAGCCTCTGGGAGCTGAGAGTTGCCACAGCTGACAACTAGTGAGGAAACAGGGATCTCTGCCCTAAAATCATAGAATTCCTTCACAATCTGAATTAACTTGAGGGCATGTTCTTCCCTAGGTTCTCCAGAAAAAGTACAGCCCTGAACATGTTTTGATTTTAGCCTTTGAGAAAACTGAGACAGGACTCAGCTAACCAACCCATGCCCAGACTTCTGACCTAGGAAACTGCAATTGTAAGCTAAGTGTGTGGTCATTTGTTAGTAGGAATATAAAACTACTTCAAGTAGATTCAATTAGAAAATGTAGCAAATGAAGGCCGGCACCGCGGCTCACTAGGCTAATCCTCCGCCTTGCGGCGCCGGCACACCGGGTTCTAGTCCCAGTCGGGGCGCCGGATTCTGTCCCGGTTGCCCCTCTTCCAGGCCAGCTCTCTGCTGTGGCCAGGGAAGTGCAGTGGAGGATGGCCCAAGTGCTTGGGCCCTGCACCCCATGGGAGACCAGGATAAGTACCTGGCTCCTGGCTTCGGATCAGCGCGGTGTGCCGGCCATTGGAGGGTGAACCAATGGCAAGCCCAAGTGCTTGGGCCCTGCACCCCATGGGAGACCAGGATAAGTACCTGGCTCCTGGCTTCGGATCAGCGCGGTGTGCTGGCCATTGGAGGGTGAACCAATGGCAAAAGGAAAATCTTTCTCTCTGTCTCTCTTTTTCACTGTCCACTCTGCCTGTCAAAAAAAAAAAATGTAGCAAATGCATTGGCTCAAAGTCATAATGGTAAAGTATTCCATGAAAAATAACATTTTAAAAAAAAAAAAAAAGGGCATCATGGAAGCATTGCAAAAAAAAAAAAAAAAAATTGGAAATAAGTGAGTTCCAAGGAGAATGCTTCTAAGAATTTGACTTACAGCAGAGAAGGCCACAAGGGTAATGTCTGAAGAAGTAAAATAATTGAATTCAATGATCCACTGATCACTAATAACTCTGTTAGAGCTGCTAGGGTAGAGGAAGTTGAACTTGAGAAAAATTGCAAAATAGATGGGAGATATATGAATGTAAACATCTCTTTCATGAAAATTGTTTAAGAAGAGAGAAATGCAGGGTACAGTTGATTGGTAAATGAGTTTTGTCTGGGACGGAAATTGGGTGTATTATCAAGCAAAATGGAAATATAATGGGAAAAGTTATAACAAAGAGGAGCATAACTGAAGTGAATGTTTGGAGAAGCCAAACAAAAATGTTTGGAGAAATCGATCATGAAGGTGGAAAGAATGCCTCACCTTCTGATATTTACAGGCAGTGATGGAAAGGGAAACGGGAACAACTGACTTTGAAATGAGAAAATGGTACTGAAGGAAGTATCACCACTGACCTGGGCAAATGGAAAGTGGTAACCTCAGCCTCTATCCCAAACTTTGGCATATGATTTCAAAATTTCCCAAATCCTTCCCAAATATTTGGAATTGAATGGGACAGCAGTGATAGCATCAAGGAAGGTATCTTGACCAAATTCCACATTATTCTTAGCAGAACTACCTTCCTCAAAATTGTCTAAGTCTCCTTGGATACCAGATGCCAGTGCCATCTGGAAGGATGGGGACCTCAGGTTCTAGCTCTCCCCTTTAGGACACCCTCTGACACTGTACCAGTTGCATGAGGTTTTCCAAATTCTCCTAGGAGCTTTGGTATCCGTGCCAATGGTGTTGTCCTAGGCCATGTAGTTAGTATCAGAGAGAAGCCTAGTGAACACAGTGTGCTTATTGAATTGAATAATAATTTTCTTTTATAAGACCATGTGATAAGGTGCTGCTAATATGGAACTAGCATGGTGATTTTGGTGATATTCCCAGTATACAGAGGTCAAGTTGAGAGCTCTAAGATACTAGGGGTGATGGTCCACCATCAATATATGTGCTTGAACCGTGGACCTATTTACATTCTGCTTATGGTTCTACTTGTAGCCTTCAGCAATCAGCAACAAAGGTTTTCAAGGCAGTGTCAGAGATCCTCTACTCTATATGGCTTCCAGTGATGGCAACCAATGCACCATGCCTAACACAGCCCTGGGAGATTACATGCACCTTACATTCATGTCCTTTAAAGACTTTCATGATCATTTCTCCTTCATAACAAAGACTGCTTCCAGTGAAGTCTTTTGTTGCCTCTCTTTGACGCAGTAACATTGTACAGTCCTCAGCCTTAAGTTGTCCAGGGGAAAGACATGAAAAAAATTGCCCTACTTGTTTCACCCAACAGATATTCACTTATCCTTTCCATTTGTGATGATGTATAGAAAGCAGAACCATGGTCAATACTGAAACAGACTCCATATTTGGAATGAACTGATTGTAGCCTAAAATGTTTCAGATAAAGTATGCTCTGAAGATATTTGATTCTACATTTATGTGAAAAAATCTGAATAAAATCACTAGCTGAATTAGTCCATTTGCATTGCACTGGCAGAATAACTGAAATGGTAAAGAACATAGACTATTTTCTCACAGCTCTAGAGGCTGAGGAGTCCAAAATCAAGGCACTGGGATCTTCTGGCGAAAGTTGCTCTATTCTTCAAAAATGGCACCTTGTTGTCTTCCAGAAGGGAGGAAGGTTGTGTCCTTGCAAGACTGGGGTAGAAGGGCAACCTAGTTGAATGCTGCACAAACCCTCTTTTATAAAGGTCTTTTTTTTTTTTTTTGACAGGCAGAGTGGATAGTGAGAGAGAAAGACAGAGAGAAAGGTCTTCCTTTTGCTGTTGGTTCACCTCGCAATGGCCGCTGCGGCAAGCGCGCTGTGGCCAGCGCGCTGTGGCCAGCGCACTGCGCTGATCCGAAGCCAGGAGCCAGGTGCTTCTCCTGGTCTCCCATGGGGTGCAGGGCCCAAGGACTTGGGCCATCCTCCACTGCACTCCCTGGCCACAGCTATAAGGGTCTTAAACACCATTCAAGGGAGCAGTGCTGTGGCATAGCAGGTAAAACCAATCCTGCAATGCCAGTACCTCATGTGGGTACCTCATATGAGTCTCAGCTGTTCTGCTTCTGATCCAGCTCTCTGCTACAGTCTGAGAAAGCTGTAGAAGATGGCCCAAGTCTTTGGGCCCCTGCACCTGCATGAGAAGTTATGGGAAATTAATGATGATAAGTTTTATGAATCTAGTTAAGTGTGGAGAATGAATTTGCATTGGACACTCTATATAATCTGATAATTTAATTCAATCAATTCTGAACAGATCATATATAACAGCCAAAATGGCAGCCAGTGAGATTAACTCTAGGCTGAGGACTGAACTGATAGTTTTAACATAAGGACAATGACCCAATGGAATTAAAAGACATTCAGATGCTCAACCATGGGTTCCAGGATGAGTAGAGAAAAAAAGTAAGAGAAATAATGCAGCAATTTTGGTGGCAAAATCAATATTGGGACAAAATGTGAAGGACTTTGGGATGATGCAAAGGCAAACAGGACAGAAGCATCCATCAGGTGCCAACGACTTCCTTGACTATGTCAAGAAATTGTGAGGATGACGGTGTATATGTAGATGTCATAAACTTCATAGCAGGAAACATGTAGTCACAAAGTTTGATGACTAATGATGCATTGCTTTCCTATTGGTGCTATGACAAATCACAAGAACTTGGAGGCTTAAAACAACACAATCTTATAACAAATGACAGTTTCTGTGGCCAGAAACTCAAAATAAGTTTCACTTGGTTAAAATTAACGTGAGCACAGGAATGCTATCCTTTTGGAGGCTCTGGGGTGGGGATATGGTCCCCTTGCCTGGCCATGGCCTTTTCCATCATCTTCAAAGTAACATCTTTCCTCCTCTATGAACTCTGCTTTCTCCTTTACAGTTTCTTTCTCCCTGCCTTATGTTCTAGGATTACTTGAATGAGCTACAAGACGAGAAGTTGTGCGATAGCTTCTCCTTTTTTCCAACCCTGTGAGCCAATTCTGAGAAACATGTCCCCTAGCTACAGAACAAACACAAAGCAGGCAGGAACTGAGTCTGACTGTTGGTATTAGCACTCCTCTACCCAGTACTGTCAAATCATCAGAAGCTCCTCCTTCAAAAACACACAGCAGATGGATTAACATTTTTCTCTTCATTACAACTTAGAAGAGTGACACAATGTAAATGCAAGGAGTTTATCTTTTCCTTTTTGGTGTCTGGGAAGGCTTCATTTGTCTCCTTTTGTGCCTTCTAGCTGAATGTCAGCAGCTCTTTCACACAGGCTTATAAAGCAACAAATCGATTATAAACATTAAGCACATATATTTTTCCAATCATAAGAAGATGCATCATGTTCTTTATTCACAACCTGTTCAGAAATAGTTCAAATTTGAGGTCTGGAGGGAGAATATTAGGTCAGTAAGTTGATCTTATTATTTCACAGAGCAAAACAGAAATGAAAATGAGAGTTTTTGATATTTTGAGTTTTTATCACCTTAGTGTGGTAACATTTGTTATCTCATGTTCTGATTGTCAACAATAGAATTTCTAATTAAGAAAAAATAAGAAAGAAATTAGTAATCAAATATATTTTTAAAAAATATTTATTTATTTATTTAAAAGAATTACAGAGAGGTAGAGGCAGAGAGAGAGAGGGAAAAGAGAGAGAAAGAGAGGGTGAAGTCTTCTATCCGCTGGTGAGGAAGTTGGGAAAAAAGTACCCTAATCAGTTGTTAGTGGGAATGTAAACTGCTGCAGCCACTGTGGAAGACAGTAGGAGATATCTCAGAAATCTGAATACAGAACGATCATATAACACAGCCATCCCATTCCTAGGAATTTACCCAAAGGAAATGAAATCAACGTATGGAAAGAATTATCTGTACTTCATATTTATTGCAGCTTAATTCACAATAACTAAGATATGTAATCAACCCAGATCTCCAACAACTGATGACAGGATAAAGAAATTATATTTTATATATACTATGGAATACCGCACAGCAGTGAAAAATGGAATCCTGTCATTTGCAACAAAATTAATGCAACTTGAAAAAATCATTATACTTACTGAAATTTGCCTGTCCAGGAAAGAAAAATAACCTATGTATTCATTGATCTGTGGTAACTAAGAGAGTATGTAAAAGGTAATCTATAGGGGTGAAATTGACACTTTGAAATCTGATGACTGTATACAGCTTTTGTCTCTACTGTTGAGGAACAGTGTTTTTTTTTTCTTCATACTTTTTTTTAAGAATTTATTTATTTTATTTGAGAGTTAGAGTTACAGACAGTGAGAGGGAGAGACAGAGAGAAAGGTCTTCCTTCTGTTGGTTCACTCTCCAAATGTCCGCAACAGCCAGAACTATGCCAATCCTAAGCCAGGAGCCAGGTGTTTCCTCTTGGTCTCCCATGTGGGTGCAGGGGCCCAAGGATTTGGGCCATCCTCCACTGCACTCCCTGGCCACAGCAGAGAGCTGGACTGGAAGAGGAGCAGCTGGGACTAGAACCTGGATCCCATATGGGATGCTGGTGCTGCAGGCAGAGGATTAACCAAGTGAGCCACGGTCTCCCATGTCAAATAAATTTTAAAAAAAGAATATTAAAAATTTAAACAATAATAATAAGAAAATGTGGGACATACATGCATGGAATACTGTTTTGTTATCAAAATGGAAGGGATCTTTCATTTGCTGTAACACAGGTGGAAATGAGGTTTTGGATAAGTAAGCCAAACACAAAAAGATAAATATCTCATGATCTCACTAATATGTTGAATCTAAAAATTTGTTTTCATAGAAGTTGAGAGTAGAATGGTGGTTACCAGAGGCTGAGGGGTGGAGTGAAGAGAGAGGGATGAGGAAATAGTATTTAACAAGTACTATGCTAAAGGTAGGTAAGAGTAAGAAGTTATGGTGTTCTATTGCACAGTAGGGTGACTATAGATGATAACACACTGCACATTTTTCTTAAAAAATACTGGAAGAGAGGCTTTTGTATTAATTTACTATAAATAATTAATAAATGTGTGAAAAGTTAGATGCGTTTAATGTGATTGGACAATATTCAATGTACAATGTATTGAAACATCACAATACACCCCATCAACCCCATAAATATATATATTATTTTATGTGTTCATTTTTGTAATGCTTTTAATATAGAGAACACATGTTTTTGCATTCCACAGGTCATTCCAAGAAGACAACCATACTTCGCTCACTCCTCTGGAATAAAAAACAATTTAACAAAATTATTTAAAAAGTGAACCAGACCAGAAAGCTCTCTCTCTCTCTCTCTCTCTCTATCTATCTATCCAAAAGGCACAGACACACACACAGAGAGGCACAGACACACACACACACACACACACACACACAGGTGCTTTCCATTCGAATTCCATCTGTCTCCTACATGAGTGGCAGGTACCCAAGTTTTTGGGCCATTGTGCACTGCTTTCCCAGCCACATTCTCAGTTAGGACTCGAAGCAGCCCTGATATAGGGTACAGTGTTGTACGTGGCAGCTTGATCCACTGTGTCACAACACTGGCCCAAGAATAGTAAGTTTAAGATTGGACATTTAAGTAGACTCTTAAAGAATTGTAGAGGTTTTTTAGTGAATCTAAAATTGTTCAGGCATAGTAATCTGAATCATTAACAATAATCAAACCAAGTAAATGTAATTTACAGTACTAAATATCTCACCTTCGTAATTAGTACATTAGAATAATTTTAGACTGAGAAGTCTGATTCAATGTGTTAATGACTATTTTAGCAGTAGTAGTATATGATAATCTCCAAGAAAATTAGCAGTGGAGCTGAGCTCTGAAAGGAAATGAGACCTGGGAAATCTTTTTGCTCTTGTGGGGACCTACAGGAACTGGATAGCAGCAATGTAAGTACCTGCTAAAGGACCAGAGGGGATATCAGGAGAATGATACACTCGAAAGCAAACACAGATTTTTTAAAAACTTATATTTTCAAGTTGAACTTCATCTAAAATGTTTAGATTCAGGCTGAGGGGAAAATGGCATCATTTTATTACATTTAAATTGTACCTACTCAGTCTTTCAAGAAAATAACTTACGTCTAGAAACTGTTTATCATTTTGTTAATGTTTCCCAATGATTTATTTTTTAAAAGATTTATTTATTTATTTGAAAGTCAGAGTTTAAGAAAGGGATGGAGGAAAGAAGGAAGACATACACACACACACACACAGAGAGAGAGAGAGAGAGAGAGAGAGAGAGAGGATCTTACACCCTCTGGTTCACTCCTCTTATGGTGGCAATAGCTAGCACTGAGCCAGGCTGAAGCAAGGAGTCAGGAGCCAGGAGCTTCATCTGGGTCTCCCACTTGAGCGACAAGGGCCCAAGTACTGTGCATCATCAGCTGTTTATCCCAGGCCATTAGCAGGGAGATAGATAGGAAGTGGAGCAGCCAGGACTCAAACTGGCACCCACGTGGGACGCCAGCATCACAAGCAGCAGCTTTACCCACTATGGCACAATGCCGGCCCCTCCCAGATTTCTATGTGGACCTATAACTGGAAATGCTTCAAGTTTATTTCTCTGGAAGTAAAGGGAGGAAAAGGTAATTATGACTATTTGTCTGCACTTCAGAGATTGAATCTAAGGGTAAATCATGGTGGCAATCACCATGAGAATATACTTTCCAGAGGACCTAATGATTCCCTCTTCCACTGCTGCCTTCTCTACTGCCCTGATACGTCAGACTGGCAGGTAGGACAGCACCAGCAGCAAGGGCACAAGACAGCCTGGAGGCAGCCTTTGTGCTCTAGTGTGTTTCTTGCTGGAAGTGTAACCTTTCTTTGCCTGTACTGTGTGTCCTCAGCTTTTCCCCCATCATCCCTTCTTTTCACATGGGTTACATGTACCAGTATTCTACAGGAGACTTCCAACACCTGTCAATCATTCTTATTCTTACTGATTCCAGGTGTGCTGGAAATCGGAAGAGGATCAACAAACATAATTACGTATTATCAAGCTGGCTCTATGCTAGATACTTCACATTCATTCATTCATTCATTCAATTAATACAGCCAGTAGCCTAATATATCTTTGAACAAATTTTTATAAACATAATGCTGAGAAACTCTTGCTCAGATAGGTAAATTGGACTTCACATATCTAGTAACAGATTAAGTTCAAATTTGAACTTAGTACAGTAATAGGGTCTGTGGTTTTAACCACTACACTGTACTCACTATAAGAAGAAAGAGGGGCCAGTGCTGTGGTGCAGCGGGTTAACGCCCTGGCCCAGCATCCCATGTGGGCACCAGTTCTAGTCCTGCAGCTCCTCCTCTTCCCATCCAGCTCTCTGCTATGGCCTGGGAAAGCAGTGAAGATGGCCCAAGTCCTTGGGTACCTGCACCCACGTGGAGACCTGGAAAAAGCTCCTGGCTCCTGGCTTCAGATCAGTGCAGCTCCGACTGTTGAGGCCAATTGGGGAGTGAACCACCTGTTGGAAGACCTCTCTCTCTCTGCCTCTCTTCTCTCTGTATAACCCTGACTTTCAAATAAAAATAAATAAATCTTTTTTTTAAAAAAAAGAAAGATAAAGTATCCCATGGTTCATAATTTTGAAATCATATTGACATGTAAAAATGTGAGCAAATGATGTCCGACTACCCCCCACCCCAGAAAAACAACAACCTAGAAAACCTTCCACGGAAGTTTGACCCAGTAGCTGAGTTCTAAAATATGATTACCATGACTTCTTTCATCCACTTTGTGCTAGAGTAAGGCCATATCCCAAGTTGCATGTATACAAAGCATAGTGAGTAAAGACACTAACTTTAATGTGAGTGTGGAAACAAAGAATCATATTGACAGATATTTCAGATTTTGTAATTGTCCCCAAAATTTTTTTGTAAGTACTTAATACATTTAAAGAGGAAAACTGAAGAATTTCAAGTATGAATTAGGAACAACGTACTACTATGTATGACTGTACATACCTGAAAAAGTTAAACTTATATAAATAAAAATATATAAATGTGCCAGGGGATTCCAATACAATCCCAGCAAGGTTGCATGTACCAGTGCCATCTCACTAGTCCAAGTGATCAACTTCAGTTCACAATTGATCATACTGATAGGTCTAACAGTCAAAGGGATCACACAAACAAGACTACTGTCTGCGAATACTAACTGATAGAATAAAAAAGGGAGAGAATGATCCAACATGGGAAGCAGGATACACAGCAGACTCATAGAATGGCAGATGTTCTAAACAGCACTCTGGCCTCAGAATGAGCCCTTAAGGCATTTGGATATGGCTGAAGAGCCCATGAGAGTATTTTAGGCATGGAAAGCCAAGACACTCTGGCAAAAAAAAAAAAAAAACTAAATGAAAGATCTCTGCGAATGAGATCCCAGTAGAAAGAACGGGCCATCAAAGAAGGAGGTACCTTTCTCTGAAGGGAGGAGAGAACTTCCACTTTGACTATGACCTTGTCCGATAAGATCGAAGTCAGCGAACTAAAGAGCCTTCCATAGCCTTAAACTCATGACTAGAGCCTAGGGAGATTTCTGATGCCATAAACAAGAGTGTCAAATTGTTAAGTCAACAACAGGAGTCACTGTGTACTTACTTCTCATGTGGGATCTCTGTCCTTAATGTGTTGTCCAATGTGAAGTAATGCTATAACTAGTATTGAAGCAGTATTTTACATTTTATGTTCTGTGTGGGTGCAAACTGATGAAATCTTTACTTAATATATACTCAATCAATCTTCTGTATATAAAGAAAATTGAAAATGAATCTTTTTTTTGTATTTCTTTTTTTGTATTTCTTTTTTTTTGTATTTCTTTTATTTTTTTATTTTTTTTAACTTTTACTTAATGAATATAAATTTCCAAAGTACGATTTATGGATTACAATGGCTTCCCCCCCATACCGTCCCTCCCACCAACAACCCTCCCCTTTCCCACTCCCTCTCCCCTTCCATTCACATCAAGATTCATTTTCGATTATCTTAATATACAGAAGATCAGCTTAGTATACATTAAGTAAGGATTTCAACAGTTTGCTCCCACACAGAAACATAAAGTGAAAAATAATAGATGATTTTTTTAAATGATGATGAAATAGATCAGACCTATTGTCATGTTTAATCCAAGTGAGAGTCAAGTTGGGAGTTGATAATTTCTTTTTTTTTTTTTTTTACAGAGGATCAGTTTAGTATGCATTAAGTAAAGATTTCAATAGTTTGCACCCCCATAGAAACACAAAGTGAAATATATTGTTAGAGTACTCGTTATAGCATTAAATCTCAATGCACAGCACATTAAGGACAGAGATCCTACATGAGGAGTAAGTGCACAGTGACTCCTGTTGTTGACTTTACCAATTGACACTCCTGTTTATGGCATCAGTAATCTCCCTATGCTCCAGTCATGAGTTTCCAAGGCTATGGAAGCCCTCTGAGTTCTCCGACTCTTATCTTGTTTAGACAAGGTCATAGTCAAAGTGGAGGTTCTCTCCTCCCTTCAGAGAAAGGTACCTCCTTCTTTGAAGACCTGTTCTTTCCACTGGGATCTCACTCGCAGAGATCTTTTGCCAGATGTCTTGGCTTTCCATGCCTGAAATACTCTCATGGGCTCTTCAGCCATATCCAAATGCCTTTAGGGCTGATTCTGAGGCCAGAGTACTATTTAGGACATCTGCCATTCTATGAGTCTGCTGAGTATCTCACTTCCCATGTTGGAACACTCTCCCCTTTATTTATTCTATCAGTTAGTGTTAGCAGGTACTAGACTTGTTTATGTGCTCCCTTTGACTCTTAGTCCTTTCATTATGATCAATTGTGAACTAAAATTGATCACTTGGAATAGTGAGATGGCATTGGTACATGCCACCTTGATGGGATTGAATTGGAATCCCCTGGTATGTTTCTAACTCTACCATTTGGGGCAAGTCAGCTTGAGCATGTCCCAAATTATACATCTCTTCCCTCACTTATTCCCACTCTTATGGTTAACAGGGATCACATTTCAGTTAATTTTCAACACTTAAGAATAACTGTGTATTAATTACAGAATTAACCCAGTCATATTAAGTAGAACAGACAAAAAAACTACTAAGAGGGATAATGTATTAAGTTGTTCATTAACAGTCAGGGCTATGCTGATCAAGTCACCATTTCCCATACTGTCCATTTCACTTCAGGAGGTTTCCTTTTTGGTGTTCAGTCAGTTGTCACCGATCAGGGAGAACATATGGTATTTGTCCCTTTGGGACTGGCTTATTTCACTCAGCATGATGTGTTCCAGATTCCTCCATTTTGTTGCAAATGACTGGATTTCATTGTTTCTTACTGCGGTATAGTATTCTAAAGAGTACATATCCCATAATTTCTTTACCCAGTCTACCGTTGATGGGCATGTAGGTTGGTTCCAGGTCTTGGCTATTGTGAATTGTGCTGCGATAAACATTAGGGTGCAGACAGCTTTTTTGTTTGCCAATTTAAATTCCTTTGGGTAAATTCCAAGGAGTGGGATGGCTGGGTCGAACGGTAGGGTTATCTTCAGGTTTCTGAGGAATCTCCAGACTGACTTCCATAGTGGCTTGACCAGTTTGCATTCCCACCAACAGTGGGTTAGTGTCCCTTTTTCCCCACATCCTCGCCAGCATCTGTTGTTGGTAGATTTCTGCATGTGAGCCATTCTAACCGGGGTGAGGTGAAACCTCATTGTGGTTTTGATTTGCATTTCCCTGATTGCTCGTGATGTTGAACATTTTTTCATGTGCCTATTGGCCTTTTAGATTTCCTCTTTTGAAAAATGTCTATTGAGGTCCTTGGCCCATCTCTTAAGTGGGTTGTTTGTTTTGTTTTTGTGGAGTTTCTTGATCTCTTTGTAGATTCTGGTTATTAACCCTTTATCTGTTGCATAGTTTGCAAATATTTTTTCCCATTCTGTCGGTTGTCTCTTCACTCTCCTGACTGTTTCTTTTGCAGTACAGAAACTTCTCAATTTGATGCAATCCCAATAGTTGATTTTGGCTTTGACTGCCTATGCCTCCCAGGTCTTTTCCAGAAATTCTTTGCCTGTGCCAATATCTTGAAGGGTTTCTCCAATGTTCTCTAGTAACTTGATGGTGTCAGGTCATAGATTTAGGTCTTTAATCCATGTTGAGTGGATTTTTGTGTAAGGTGTAAGGTAGGGGTCTTGCTTCATGCCTCTGCACGTGGAAATCCAATTTTCCCAGCACCATTTATTGAATAGACTGTCCTTGCTCCAGGAATTAGTTTTAGATCCTTGATCAAATATAAGTTGGTTGTAGATGTTTGGGTTGATTTCTGGTGTTTCAATTCTGTTCCATTGGTCTATCCATCTGTTTCTGTACCAGTACCATGCTGTTTTGATTACAACTGCCCTGTAGTATGTCCTGAAATCTGGTATTGTGATGCCTCCGGCTTTGTTTTTGTTGTACAGGATTGCTTTAGCTATTCGAGGTCTCTTGTGCCTCCATATAAATTTCAGCACCATTTTTTCAAGATCTGAGAAGAAGGTCTTCGGTATCTTGACTGGTATTGCATTGAATTTATAAATTGCCTTTGGGAGAATGGACATTTTGTTGATATTGATTCTTCCAATCCATGAGCATGGAAGATTTTTCCATTTCTTGGTATCCTCTTCTATTTCTTTCTTTAAGGTTTTGTAATTTTCATTGTAGAGATCTTTAACATCCTTGGTTAAGTTTATTCCAAGGTATTTGATTGTTTTTGTAGCTATTGTGAATGGGATTGATCTTAGAAGTTCTTCCTCAGCCATGGCATTGCCTGTGTATACAAAGGCTGTTGATTTTTGTGCATTGATTTTATACCCTGCTACTTTGCCAAACTCTTCTATGAATTCCAATAGTCTCTTAGTAGAGTTCTTTGGGTCCCCTAAATAAAGAATCATGTCATCTGCAAAGAGGGATAGTTTGAGTTCTTCCTTCCCAATTTGTATCCCTTTAATTTCTTTTTCTTGCCTAATAGTGCTTTACCTTGTGTTTGTAAGTCTGGGCTGTGATGGCTTACTCTAACCCTAGGTTGTATTTATTTAATGTGAAAGTTCATACATAACTCTGCTTCCATAGGGAATGGCTTTTCATCTTAAGTTTCCTCCATGAAAACAAATTTATTATAAGGATTTAAGAAGAAATATAACTACTGCATGATCTCTTGTGCACATGTAACTAAATGTTAACATATTAAACCACATTTTATGCTGTTAGATTTTGTGTTCTTTTGATCTCCCCCTTTATTTTCATTTTAATTATATTAATATTTTGAAACCAGGTATGGTTAAGTGTGTTTTGCATTCTATGTCCAAAGAAGGAAATATTTTATGACTAAAGACTATGTGGTGAGGGGGCTGGCATTGTGGCATAGCAGGCAAAGCCACTGCCCATGACAGCGGCATCCCATATGGGCTCTAGTTCATGTCCCTGCCTCTCTACTTCCAATCCAGCTCCCTGTTCATGGCCTGGGAAATTCAGCAGAAGATGGCCCAAGTATTTGGTCCCCTGAAACCCATGTGGGAGATCTGGATGAAGCCCTTAGCCTTGGCCTGGCCTAACCTTGGCCATTGTGACCATCTAAGGAATGAACCAGTGGGTAGAAGATTCTCTCTCTCTCTCGCTCGCTGTTTCTCCCTCTCTGTAACTCTTCCTTTCAAATAAATAAATAAATCTTTTTTAAAAAAATAGAAAGTATATGGTGTGTAGATAGGTGGTGGTCATTTCACCATGGTTTATGACAACTTTCATATATGCCACTATTTCTGTGTGGAGAGTTTCCTAACAAAGAAGAAAAGAATTTCTCCAAATAGTGCAGGAACAATGTGAGTAATGTACAGATATTTGCTTGACATCATTGTATAAACTGGAGGTTGTGGAGGGGAAGGAAGAGATGAGGAATCTGGGATACATAAGTGAGAGACATGTCAATGAACTAGGCCCAAAAGCACACTCCTAAGAGGGAATGAGGGACCATCCCTACCACTTCCTATTCCTAAACTCATCCATACCTGCACTTGCTGCACGTAGCAATGAGGGATGAGGAGATACAGTTTCTAAAAAGGCTGCAGTCCTGCCTTTTCTTAAACTTTCAATCTTTCATGAATATAGCAAAAATAGTAATTTCCACTTGCTTTCTACCACAGATTTCTTCTTTAAAATTTTTATCTTACTTGATAGATAATTATATAAATATATGGGGTACAAGGTAATGTTTTGATACATGTATTATTCTGGAATGAGCAAAATCAAGTGAATTAATATATCCATCACCACATATCCTGACCAATCCTTTGTGCTGCCACAGACTTCACTGTCAAAAATCAGAGGTTCACATATATGAAATTTCAACCAGCTAAGCTCTGTGCGATTTACCACAGCATTAGGCCAGGGATTGATCTGCAGAATTTGGAGGCAGGACTCAAAGCAATATATCGCATGTGCTGGCCCTTCCTGCTTGAGATTCTGGAATTAGCTGTAAGAGCAGGTAAATGTTAGGAGGGGAGCCGAGATAGCTCCAGGGACTGTTGAAAATAGCAGAGCGCCCCAATTTGGGAGGAGAGGCTTAGAAATAGTGTCTGTTATTATTGAGAATAGTTAGGAGTCTAGTCACTCAACGACCAAATTAAGGATCCTGGGGTAGAGAGAAAACAAAGCAAACATAAAAATCACATTTCTGGAATGAATCTGAAGAAAGGGCTCAACTACAGCAAACAACCAGGTTCCCAGCTGCAGGAATAACCAGAACAAACAGAGAAGAGACCTGGTAATGTTTACCAGAAACCAAAAGCGTGATTTTCCATTGATAAAACCCATTGAGGATAATCCTATAGACATAATTCACTTTATATTTAACTACTTGCCTGACATTTTAAATCATGTTTTCTAGAGTGGTAAATGGAAGTGAAGAAGAAAATATGTTATTACAAAAGGATCTCATGGCCTGAAAATGAATCTTTTATTTTGTGGTTCAAACTATTGCTGTTTGAGATAGCCACAACGCATTATCAGGTTTAAATAAAACCTCCCATTGGCAACACTGAATTAATTTGTGTATCTTGCCTTGCCACTAATGAGTATCTGATTTTTAGTTCAATATTGGGAAACATTTCACTTTCACTTTAGGCAGAGAGGATTTTTCAAATAGTTTAAAATGTAAGGCAGTGATGATTTGTTTCTTGAAAACCTACTATGAAAATAACATAGTCTCTGTTTTAAACGTAGATTTAGTTCCTCTTTCATGTCAGAAGAATGTCTATCAGACATTTTCCACATGCTCAAAATTCCATTTGACAATTTAACTGAATATCAGAAGAAGGGAATTGCAAGCACTGCGATTTGAGGACTAAATTAGAGACTTTTTCCAGGTTAGTGTCTCATAAAATTTGCCAAATGTTAGACATGAACTCTCTGCAAGATGCATTCAGTCTTCAGAAATAACCTTTGAAAATTCAAGCAGTTCTTAGTGACAGGTAAGAAAGATACAGAATCAATTGTTTGAATAGACACTTTTCTATACTGAGCTAATTGCACACAAAATTTTTCACAAAGCAAATTGGAACCTTCTCTTATCAGTTGGACCCCCCATTACAGTATATTCACTAGGGATACTTGAGCTATCCCAGTACTGTTTTTTTCTTATCAGGTTCAACTGAAAATATTACAAGAGCAAGAATGCGCCTGAATGTTAAAAGAGGTTACTAAAGAGCATGGGGTATTTACCTTTTACATTCATTGGAATTCCTAAAATCTGCACAAAAGGGGCTGGCACTATGTTGTAGCAGGTAAAGTTTCCACCTGCAGTGTCGGCATCCCATATGGGCACTGGTTCAGGTCCTAGCTGCTCCACTTACAATCCAGCTCCCTGCTATGGCCTGGAAAACAGTAGAAGATAGCCCAAGTCCTTGGGCCCCTGCGTCCATGTGGGAGACCAGGAGGAAGCTCCTGGCTCCTGGTTTCAGATCAGCCCAGCTCTGGCCTTAGCTGCCATTTGGGGGGTGAACTAGGAGATGGAAGACTTTCTTCTCTCTCTCTCTCTCTCTCTCTCTCTCTCTCTCTCTGCCTCTGTGTTACTCTGCCTTTCAAATAAATAAATAAATCTTAAAAAAAATTCTGCATAAAGGCAGAGTACATACAATCAGTGTGGGGGAGATCTGTGATTAAATATCTAATTATTGAGGGCTGAGTGCCCAGTTTGAGCAAACTAAATCATTCAATGATAACTAGTTTTATTAACTAAAACACAGTTTAGCATAAATGCTTTCTGTTGCTTGTTCCAAAAGTCAAAATAATTTTCAAATCCTAGCTTTTTCCCTCAATGACTATTGCTTTTTGGATAAGGTTGTGGTTGTGTCTCAATTTCATTGTGTACAAAATAAGGGTTTTGCAGATGACCGCTGGAGTCTGTACTGTTTGTCTTTCCTTTTATAGGGAGGGTGAAGACATATATTAGAGAATTACAGTGTAAAGGAAGAAAGAGAAAGAATTTGAAGTAAGTCAAGAGGGTATATGATTAGACAGAAGCCACAAACAACAGAAAATACATAAATTACAACTCTTATTTAGCAAAGAATATAATTCTGATCTTCCTCTTTAATGTAGAGTTTTTATATTAAAAACTTTAAATTTGATCTGTTAGAGTAATTATAGGAAATTAAGCAAAACCAATTTTCATAAGAATAAGCATATGAAGAACAGAAAGAAATATAAGAATTTCCCTTCAAATACAAATTACATTACAATCACCTTCAAATTTCACAGAGCTTAACAGAAAAATGCCACTACATTATTTATTTAATATATTATTCCTTAGGTAAATGAATTTTTTACATAAAAAAAGCTTTTCTTTCCACATCCCGGCTTCCTAATCAATCCTGAAAATATAATTTTAGAAATGAGAGTAACAGATGATAAAATATAATAAATTTAGTTTAAGGATCTTGTTGGCGTTTATTTGAGACTCTGGAGAAACACCTCTTTCTGTAAAACAGAATGGATGTTTCACTGGGCACAACAAAGGTTTGGTTTTTGTAGAATGAAACAAAGAGATAATTTTTAAATTTGATTGAATGGCAGGTTACTAAAGAGAACTTTTCTTGTAAAGGTTAAAGCAGAGGGATTTCTCATGACACTGGTGCAAATAGACTGGCCTCTGTCTCATCTTTGCTGTGAACTTTCTGTCTTCAAGAAAACCTGGTCTAATTAGGAATTTATCTGCTTCATTGAACATGTTTGACTCCATTTTCAGTCTGATTTTGTTGTCTGGGGCTTAGAGCAGGCAGCTAGTCCACAAAAATGGACTCCCATAAACTTTGTTTAATTTAGTTTGTATGTTTATAACAGCAGTAAAATAAGAAGAAGTGGGTGTTGTGGCACAGCAGTTAAGCTGTTTCTTGAGACACCAAATCCCATATCTAAGTCTTCGGGTTCATGTCCCAGCTCTACTTCTGGTTCCAGCTTCCTGCTAATGTGTAGTGTGGGAGGAAATAGGTGATAGCCCAAGTACCTGAGTTCCTGACACCCACCTGCATAAGAGCAATGTAGAAAATAAAGAATTGGATTTTTAAAAGGTAGAGAAACAGAGAATGAGAGAGAGAGAGAAGGGAGAGAGAGTGGGGGGAGAGAGAGAGAGAAAGAGAGATCTTTCATCTGATGGTTCAGTCCCCAATTGCCCACAACAGCTGGGGCTGAACTAGGCCAAAGCTGAGAGCTAGGAACTCCATCCAGGTCTCCTGTGTGGGTGGCAAAGACCTACATACTGAGCCATCATTCCTCCCAGCATGCTCGTAAGCAGGAAGCCGGATCAGAAGTGGACATGGAACTTGGTCTCAGACACTCTGAGATGGAATGCAGATGTCCCAAGCAGCTTAACCCACTGTGCAATAAGGCCTGCCTTGAGTTAGACTTTTGAAATTCTTTTTGTAGAGATATTGAATTGATAATGGGATTCTTTAAGTAAAAAAGAGTTATACAAAGTAATTTGAATGACAATTTTTTTAATTTTTTTTCTTTGACAGGCAGAGTGGACAGTGAGAGAGAGAGACAGAGAGAAAGGCCTTCCTTTTGCCGTTGGTTCACCCTCCAATGGCCACCGCAGCCGGCGCACCGCACTGATCCGAAGCCAGGAGCCAGGTGCTTCTCCCATGGGGTGCAGGGCCCAAGCACTTGGGCCATCCTCCACTGCATCCCTGGCCACAGCAGAGAGCTGGCCTGGAAGAGGGGCAACCGGGACAGAATCCGGCGCCCCGACCGGGACTAGAACCCGGTGTGCCGGCGCTGCTAGGTGGAGGATTAGCCTATTGAGCCACGGCGCCGGCTTGAATGACAATTTTTAAAGCATCTCTGGCAGTGTGAATGCTGCATTCAAATCAGGACTCTGTCTTAGTTTTCAATAAATTGAAGACGATTCCTTTTTGTTGAGACTTTGAATCAAATACAAACATATAAGAAGAGGAATGGCAAGACCCAGCAAACTCTAAATTAATACTTTTTGTTAAGTAAATGATCCACATGTACATTCAGAGCAGTGTCCATGGAGGATTACCTGATGGATGTGAGGAAAGCATCATTTTTTTCACCTAAAATTCAGTTAAAATTATTTTTGGCATTTTTAGGACCAGACTATCTTTTCTAATGGAATTAATGATACATGAATAAAAATAAAATATTACATTTATTATTTTCCTACAATAGGCCAATCACTCCATAAAATGATTCACCCACCTTGTCATTTATTTATTATGTTACCTCTTCTGATATGGTTATTTCCATTTACAAAGTAAACTTGTTCAAGTGAAAATAACTTATCAGGATTGGGATTTGAGACCAGATTTCTCTGAGGCAAGAATCACTGATCTTATCCTCTGAGCTATAAATATCTGTAATCACAGCTGTAGGACCCCAGTGGTCTAATTTCTAGAAATAAAAAGACTCTTCATCTTACCACTTAATTAATCATCTTCAGGTGAACTAGTTTCAACCCCCTTGAATTTTCTTGTCCTGAAAAAAAATGGTGATAAATACAAATAGTCCTTTTCTACTTCATAGGCATCTTCAGTTCATGTTTCTAGACTGCTCTGAAGCCTATTTAGGTGTTAATGGAAATAATATTCTATAAAATATGGGTATTTTGAAGGCCATTTGTGCTTCCATGAAGACTTTTTCTTCCCCCAGTGGTAGAATTCTCACCTGCCCTGAAGGGGATTTTGACTGCTTACAACTGAAGCTCAAGTCCATTTACAGTTCAGTATGCTATACTTAGAAACATCTCCCATTGCGTTCAGCATCACCTGGATCAAAGATGGTGAATCTGATATTTTACAAAATGCTATGCAAGTTTAAAATATAATTGCTATCAGTTTTAGCAAGTGGCCTATTTCATCAGTGTTAAGCGTGTGTGTGCTTTAGTGCCTTACTCCTAAGCTTTCCTGATCTTATGAACTGATGATGTTGGGCATGCTAAATTATATGAAAGTTGTTAACTAGGATAATCTTTAATAATCATTCCATAATTTTGTTGATCTAGAAATCCCAGTGTATTTTATTTTAATTCTTAACAAAATCCAATCAGTACATTTAACAACTCATAGAAGAAATATATATTTGAAAATGTGGCCATTCTAAACCAGGCTGCTGCTCATATCTGCTTCTTTGTGGCATGGTAATAAACTAAATGTTGAATCCCAATATATCAATGAAACAACAGATGATTTCTTGCCCATCATAAAGTATAGAGCAGCCTACTTTGCCAGAAAGAGATTCATGCTAGGGAAGTATCTACCATCTTGTAACTGCACTACTTGAGCTAACCTCGCTACAGTAGCAAAGCAAAGAGATACTGGAGTTCTTTTACAGATGCTCAGCCCTGAAGTCACACAGGTCATCATCACTAACATCTCCTTGGCCAGGACCCATCACAAGGCTCTGCATGACTGTGAAGATGCCAGGAACTAAAAGGAAGTAGATGGAATGCTTGGGGAGATGTATCGCTGCTACTACAAATAGAATCATGTAAGACTGAACTGTATCAGGGTGGGCACTGTGGCATAGTGGGTTAAGCCATTGCCTGTAGCACTGGCATCCCATATGGGTACCAGTTTGATCCCAGTTGCTCCACTTCTGATCCATCTCCTTGCTTATGAGCCTGAGAAAGCAGTGGAAGATGGTCCAAGTGCTTGGGATCCTGCACCCACATGGGAGACTTGGAAGAAGCTCTTGGTTCCTAGCTTCAGGCTGGCTGTTGTGGCCATTTGAGGAGTGAACTAGTGGATGGATGATCTCTGTGTCTCTCCATTTTTCTCTATGACTCTACATTTCTTATAAAATAATAAATAATTTTTTTGAAAAGATTGAACTGTAAATAGGCAGCTTTTAAGAACCAAGTAAGACAACTTTTATTCTTTGGACTCCCTGATAGCAACAGAGATCATTCTCAAACATTTTTCCTAAATTCAATTCAAAAGGAATGTCCTTGCTTCCTCTCTATTTAAAGTATGTTATGGTGCCATATCTTCATGGCTTTTCTATGACTTATGTAATAATACCCCACATTACGATGAAAAAAGGTGAAACTTTGAAAGGTAAAAAAAAAATGTCCTGAATTTTATCACTACCTTGCTAGTGATAAAATGTTAATTTTAGAATGTATTTCTATAAAAAATGAGACATTTTCTTTCAAATGAGACATTTTCTTCATATCACAAGGGATTTAGTTCTATTAAGTCTTGAAGGAGTGAAGCATAGACATTTCTTTTTTAGGCCTCAGTTCCTTCTCAGGTTGAACCAAATTATAGATCTCAGGCATTGCAACATTATCCCAGCTGATATATTTTCAAATTCTGAAAGGAAAGTATCATTTTCAGGTGATTCTCAAAACAAACAACATCAAATGCATGAAACTGAGCTTCAGTCAGAAGATGATATAAAAATGGTCCTAACAGCCAACTAGGTCAATAATAGAAATTTGGACTTATTTTGCATAAGGTAGCTTTTTTATGTATTGTGTGCTCACTTTTCCAAGATCTACATCTGAAAATTATAAGATTTAATCGTTTTTAAATTTCAGGTAGAACTATCATGAAGATACTATTCTCTTTTGTTTAGCTTCATCCTTTGTAAACTATAGGATAAACTAGCTACAAGTGAGGAAACCAAAAATTCAGTGGCATAACTAACATGAATATTGATTGAGTCTCATTAAATTTAGATGGCTTTATGGTTTTTCTGCTAATAAAACATTTAATTTTAATTTTGATAGAATTATACCTAGAATGATAATACCTATTAATTCAATAACTGAAAAAAGTTGAGAGGAAGAGACAGACAGAACATTCATCTTCTTGTTTACCCTAAACACCTACAACAATTGACAGCAGGCTAGGGCTGGATCTAGGAGACAGGAACTCAATTCAGGTCTTCCATTTGGGTGAAATGAATGCAATTACTCAAGCCATTACTGGTACTTCACAAGGTCTACATTGGTAGAAAGCTGGAACCAAGAGTCAAAGCAAGGAATTGAATCCAGCTACTTCAATACAGGATGGCGATATCTTAACTCCTAGGTTATATGCTTGTTTCTATATCCAATAATTAAAGACAAACTATGCTTTGAAATGGTTGTTGGAATCATATTTTATAATGATATGTAAATCTCTTTGAACCTCTGATATGAATTACCAAGAAATGAATTTTTAGACCTATTTTTAGTATGAATTATTTTTTCTTAAAACTTGTTTTTGTGAATAAGAATATCTTTTTTATTTGGTTTACAAATCAGACTCCAGAGCACTAAGAAATGGATGCTCAATGTCTACCAGGTTAATACGTCACCCATTCAGAAACAATCCACTTAGAAGCCCATATCTCCTGTATCCAGAAAAAGTGGAAAGATTGCAGACCAAGTAAATAATACAATGCAAAGTATACTTTCTTAATGAAGATCCCATCTGGCTCACATTTTAGATGCCATTTTACTATAGTCAATAATGTGATTCACCTACTAAATATGATATAGTAGGGAATTTTAAAAGAAACAGACTTACAAAGGCAGGTAAGTATCACTTCTTTTATATTCCTTTTAGTTGCTGCACATGCAAGCATAGTCAGAATAGACATCAAAGGCCAAGTGTTGAGACTTATACCTGATATAAGAGTACAAGAATTGACAGGATGTTCTTATCACAGCAAATGTACTCTGGTTAACAGTGAGAAAGAAAAGGGTGGAGGCAAAAAGACTTGGATGAGGCTCTAGGGTAAATTCTGGGGCTTATAGTATGTGTTAGACTAAATGAAGTGAATCGTAAAAGAAGGATGAAACTAATCATAGAGTAAAGCATTGAAGTTAAGCCACCAAACACAAAATTCACTTTTTCTTTACTATGTGTATCTGTCTATGAGACAGAGAACAAAACACTGAGGAGATCAACAATTCATAGAGGAAAGTTCACATACACTAAAAAACACCTTTTGTGCCCTGACCACAAGTTTCTAAATGAAGATAAGAAGTGCTCAACATCCTGCCAATAAAGAGGTATATTCAGTCATTGCATTTGCCTTGTCCTTTCATTTCTACACAGATTATCATTACTAGACTCTATCCTTTAATATAAACTAGTGAGATGCCTATTTTTTTCTTAAGCACACCATTTTTTATGGACAAGGAAATAATAGAGAACTTGCTCAAGAAAAAAGAATGAGATCTTTGGGCTTTTTTGTATATGCTAAACCATAGTTTGAAATTAAAACAAAATTACAGTGTTTACATATGATATCTGAAGTTTTCTGAGTATGAAAAAGCAGTTACTTATGCTATGGATATTTATTATTCATTATATATGCTTATTATATGTATGATAATAAAAACCTGAATTTTTGGTATTACTGAAATAGGACAAATCCTTCTGATGACAACAACTGAAATACTTGGCCATGGATATATATGCTTAGACATTCTGAATTATTAGTATGCTATCAGGATAGCAATTAAAGATATTTTAGTAGTAAAAATAATTAAGATAGTAAAACAAATAGAACCACATTAAATAAATATACAACATAACTGAGTTATTTAAAAAAAATCCTTGATGAAAAGTTTTCCTATACTGAACATCAACATTCATTGATTTTAAGATAGAGAAACTAAGGTAGAGTAACTAAGGTAGTAACTAAGAGATTACAATTTCTGTGAGATAATTGATAAATAGACTAGTGAAATAGAAAAAGAAATCCAGAAATACATCTACACTTGCAATGAATAAGCAAAAATATCACTGCAAGTAGGGAAAAAGTAGTAAAGAAATACAGTAAATGATATTTACTAGATTTAATATCCATACAGAAAAATGAAATTTGGCTAGTGCTTGCCATGGTATACACACTGTAAGTCCATTATTTATAACTTTAGATGGAGTAAAGGTTGAAATGTAAAAGACAACACAGAGGCTCCCAGAAGAAAACAGAATACCTTCTAATGTATCTGGATTGGAAAAGACATTTTAGAACACACAAAATTTATTATAAAGGAAAATATTGATAAATTGGATTGTGTTAACACTACAAACTTCTTTTCATATAACACTATTAAGAGACAAAAAATGCTGTTCTTCAAGTGAGATAAAGTGGTAAACATATGAGAAGATAGTAAATATATTAAAACAAAATTACATTGAGATACCATTCCCCATTCACCAGAATAAATAAAAATAAAAAGTCTAACAATACATTTTTGAGAGAGTATGGAACAATGGGAACTCTCACAAAGTGCTGATGAAGTGAAATTGGATGCACTCATTCTGAACAACACTCTGGCAAGCATTATTTATCAAAGTAGAAGATGCATATACTTGGTGACCTGTAAAGTCTACACATTCGTACCTACTAGACCAAAACACAAATGCATGTTTCAGAAGAATGAGTGTGTAACAATAAGTATTTGAATACCCTTCAGTAATATGTAGGAGAAAATAATTATGGTATACAAAGAGATACTTAAAAACATGCCAATGAAAAATCTAGACGAACAAAATGGATTAATCCCAAAACATAAAATGAGTTTGGGAAACCACATATACATAAATACATGTGTATAATTCTATTTATTTAAAATTTAAAGAGCAAATAAAAACTAAATTATAGTGTTTAGTGATTCATACAAGAGGTAAAACTATAAAGAAATGTGAAGAAGTCATGAACATTGAAGGAAGTAAAGTGTTTACTCTTGGGGAAAGAGGGGAAAGCAAGAGCTAAAATGATTGGAAAGGCATACAATGTATATTTCTGGTTGCTGCCAAGGTGGCCTGTGTGGTAATGAATCAATGAACTCCACAATTCTATTCTTTGATAACAAAAACAATAAAATTATTCGAACGTCTAAAAATGTAGATAATTATATTACATATTAAAGTTTATAGCCATTATATTACATATTAAAGTTTATAGCCATAAAGGTTTTTATATCACTGAATACTGAGGACTTGAGTAATCATTGGTGCACCATGTCCTGTTTAGAACCATTCTATTTAGAACAATGGTGTACTATATATATATGTGTGTGTGTGTGTGTGTGTATATATATATATATATATATATATATATATATATACATATATCTTCCTCCTAAGATACTCATCAACAGGAAGCTGTAACTGGGAGCAGGGCCGGGCGCTCAAACTCAGGCATTCCAGTATGGGACGTGGGCATCCCAGCCAACATTTTAATCTCTATGCCAAATGCCTACCCGAGATATCCCATTGGATTCTGACATCTTTCACAATTCCATGCCCTCCCTCCCATTTCACGTTTCGCTTCCTTCTCTCTTTTTGTCATTTACCCCTCCAGAGTAAGCCTTTCTGTCTCCATTGCTCCTTCCATTGTCTGACTCATTACAAAAGCCTTTCATCATGGCTCCACTGAAACTGCTCTTGCCCATTTATTGAGTAATTCTATATTATTAAGTACAATTTCTCACTTTTCAGTCCTTCTTATCCAATCTGTTTACTGCATAACATAGAGCTGGGTGGTCACATCCTCTCCTGGAAAACACTCCTGTATTTAGCTTCTAAGAGGACACTCAACTTGGTTCTGTTTCTCTGTTTACTTTGCAGTTACAATAAACATATCTAGTGTCCACTATGTGTCAACACTGGGGCAAGATATGGTCTTAATTTCATCCTCAACTGCCTTGCTCCATAAGAAATTATCACATATTTTCATCACATTCTATATCATACTCTCATAATTAATGAAGGTCAAAGTCCAAAGAATTATTTAATAATAGGTTTCAATTGTTATGTAATCTTATGACCTGCCCTGTTTCCACCCATTTATGCTAGATTTTTCATTGCCTTTAAAACTTTAAAGTTTTTGTTTTCATTGCCTTTAGACTTTCCCTTGAGGCCAATAAGCATATTTTCCTTAATTGAGCACAGTCCTATTTCTTGGCAAAAACCTTGAAAAGGGGAGAAAATAATGAAGAAATTGTCCATGTTGAGAAATTCTACTTTCCCATTACAAAATTACACTCATCAATTTACCAAACATCTTTTGAGCACCTACAACGTCTCATATTTGCAAAGAGCTAAGGAAACTATAAAGTCCTGCTTCCACAGCCTAACAAGAGAACTTCATTTTATAAAGATGTAGCCAGAGGAACATTAATTTATTATAAGACTACACAATCAATTCTGTCAGAAAATATTCATAATTGGAAAAAAGATAGATTATTAGACATTCTTTCAATTAAATTCTGGATTTAATTCTATTAATTGGGTTATTTTAGGACCCTATAAAGACAGAAGTTCATTGATGGATTTTGTGTGACAGAGATACAAAGAATCTCTGGGGCCCTGTGTTGTGGTATAGCAAATAAAGCAGTTGTCTATGATCCCAGCATCCCATACTGGCGCCAGTTCGAGTCCCAGCTGCTCCAATCCCTATCCAGCTCCCTGCTAGCCACCTGGGAAAAGCATAAGAAGCTGGTCCAATCGTTTGGGCCCCTGCCACCCATGTGGGAGACCGGGATGAAACTCTTGGCTTCTGGCTTCTTGCTTCAGCCTCACCCAGCACTGGCTGTTGTGGCCATGTGTTGTGAACCAGCAGATAAAAGATCTCTCTCTCTCTGTAACTCTGACTTTCAAAATAAATAAATCCATCATTAAGAAGATTCTCTCTTTTGGCAAAATAACATAACTTTTTTTCTCCTTTAAACATTAACAAATTTCATAAACTATATATTTTAGCATTCTTTTTAAAAATTGCACAAATATCTATGACAGTGGTGTGCTGGAACCAGCTCAGACTGGCTTATAAAAAGCAATCATTTACTTTTCAGAAATTTGGATAGTTAGTTGACCTCATGCTGATAGCTTAAATTACACATGGTCGGCATACATGTATTGCAAAAATCAGCAGACACCACAAATCAGAACTTTTGCTTGTTTGTTTCCTGGAGAGCCAATTGAACCAATTTTAATATTTCATTGGTTCCCTCATTAACTGATGAGTTAAAAAAATTGATCATTTAAATAAAATTTTTGACACATGCTTACTTTTTATCTTCATAAACAGCCATGATTTTAAACATCTTGAAAATTACGCTTTAACAGTTGATGCCAATTGCCTTTCACAACAATTATTAAGCTATCTTTCTATCATGTGAATGAAGAACTTGAGTTTTGCAGTCACTGGAAAAACACAACACTACTTCAGTGTAGTCTGCTTTAAGATGACAACTCAGAAGGTTACAGCAGTGACAGTCCATCTCAAGCAAATGGAAAGGGTAGGCCAAGTAAAATATCATTTCCATATTGACAAATAGCTGAATGTTCAAAACTCACCAACTTCATTTTGTAGAGTAAGATTTCATTGCCTCTGGTAAGATTGGTCTAAAACTATGTCTGTTCATATCGCAAGTCAGGACTAAAGATTTCTCCATAGATAGTGAACTATAACTGAACTTAATGTGCAAATGGACCATTAGCAGTTTTTATAACAAGAAGTCTCAGCCAGTCATAAATGGCCACCTATTCAAACTGTGTTACAATAAGATAGGTGCCAAGTTGTAACCAATCAGATTGCCTTTACCTCACTCTGTATGTCACTTCCTTTTCTCTAACTATAAATATAATATGCCCATATAGTGGAGAGGAGAATTCTGAACAATTTGGGTTCTGAACTGTTGATTTATTCTAGAATTATAAATAAAGACAATGAAGATTTGCAAAAACTAGGGGCCCTGAGGCCGGCGCTGTGACACAGCGGGTTACTGCCCTGCCCTGAAGCGCTGGCATCCCATATGGGCGCCGATTCTAGTCCCGGCTGCTCCAATTCCCATCCAGCTCTCTGCTATGGCCTGGGAAAGCAGTACAAGATGTCTTAAGTCCTTGGGCCCCTGCACCCGTGTGGGAGACCCGGAAGAAGCTCCTGGCTCCTTGCTTCGGATTGGCACAGTTCTGGCCGTTGCGGCCATCTGGGGAGTGAACCTTCGGATGGAAAACTTTATCTCGCTCTCTGCCTCTCTCTCTGTGTAACTCTGGCTTGCAAACAAATAAATAAATCAAAAAAAAAAAAAAAAGAAAACCACTAGGGGCCAGTATTGTGGCATAGCAGGTAAAGTCACTGCCTGTAACCCTGGCATCCCATGTGGGTGTCAGTTCAAGTTCCCAGCGGATCAGCTTCTTATCTAACATCTGTTAACGGCCTAAAAAGAGCTGCAGAAGATTACTCAAGTGTTTGAGTCCCTGCCACTCCTGTGGGAGATGGGGATGAAGCTGCTGGCTCCTGGCCTCAGCCTGAACCAGCCCTGGCTGTGGTAGGCATCTGGGGAGTGAACCAGCAAATGGAAGATCTGTCACTCCATCTCTGTAACTCTATCTTCCAAATTAAATATTTTTTTTAAAAAATCTCCAAAACTAGGTTTATTGTAATTTCTGTTTCAATACCTTTTAATATGTGGGTTGATTGACAGAAGATTGCCATTTTTAGCATGTATGCAGCTATTTGTCAAGATGTTTTTACTAATTTGATTCAGTCTCTGAAGATATAAACTCAAACTTTTGTTTCTCAGCGAGAGAGATAACTACTTCAATTTTAAGGACTCTTTATGGTCTCTTCAAAAAAAAGCTTTAATAAACTCTTCCAGCCCAGAGTTAGCTATGGCATTACATTATAATTCTTTGCTCATTTTCACAAAGCAGTTTTGAAATATATCACTTTGGAGAACTCTGACAATCTTGTGAGATAATCAGACAGTAGTATTATTATCTTCAGTCACAATAAGAAAATGAAGGCCCAAGGCTTTATCTTGGTAAACTTCACATTCTATACTGGGTTGTTTTGATTTGGTTTGACTGTGTTACTGTCTACAAAATGCAGAAAAGACAGTAGACTGTTTATTTGAAGTACAGAAAATAATTTTAAATCCCTCAGAAGATAAAAAACTTTGCAGCTAGTTTACGTACACGGATCAGCATCATATGACCAAGATTTACTCTACAATTAAGTCCCTAATTTTTTTTTTATTTTCTGAGTACATTCAACTAAGAACTGACATTTGCCAATTCTGGCAGATAAAAAAAAATTAGGTGATTTAAGATGTTTGATTCATGTATTTGGATTTTAAGATTTATTTATTTATTATTTGAAAGGCAGCAAGATAGACATGGAGAGAGATCTTCCATCCACTGGGTAACTCTCCCAAATGCCTGCAACAGCCAGGAACAGGTTAGTTGAAGCCAGAAGCCAGGAACATACCCAGGTCTCCTTTGTAGACCTGCCATGGAGCAAGCTCTTGGCTATTTACAGAAATATCGATCTTCAGTCTGAGGCTAAATAAAGGATATATATATATGTGTGTGTGTGTTTATATATATATATATATTATTCACACACACATATGTGTTTTTCTTCATTTTATTTGGAAAACAGAGAGACAGATGAAGAGAAATCTTCAATTCCTTGTTCACTCCCCAAATGCCTACAATACTCTGGAGTGGGCCAGGTTGAAGCCAAGAGTAGAGAATTCTACCTAGGCCTTCCACATGGGTGGTAGGGAGTACCTGAGAAATCAACTGTTACTTCCTAGGATATATGCTAGCAGGGAGCTGGAGCAGAAGCAGCAGAGCCAGAACTGAAACCAAGCCCTTAGATGTGCTATATGGGCATCCCAAGAGGTGAGTTAAATGCTCACTCTCTTATATTTCTTTTCTTTTTAAAGATTTATTTATTTATGTACAAGGCAGAGTTACAGAGAGGCAGAAGCAGAGAGAGAGAGAGAGAGAGAGATCTTCTACCTGCTGCTTCACTCCCCAAATGGCCCCAATGGCAGAAGCTGGGCCAATCTGAAACCAGGAGCCAGGAGATTCCTTGGGGTCTCCAACATGAATGCCATCTTTTACTGCTTTCCCAGGCCATACCACATAGCTGGATCGGAAATGGAGCAGCTGATTGTGGTGCTGGTGCCCATATGGGATGCCGTCACTTCAGACGGAGGCTTTACCAGCTACACCGCAGCACTGGCCCTCCCTTATATTTCTTTATTACTCAGTCATTTAACAGCAATATTTTTTCATAACAGAATGTTGCTTATGCTTTCACATAGTTAGATTTCATTTTAAGTCACTATTGTGTTTTTCACAGTTGGATGTTAATTGTAGTTTTTGAAATACTAGTCTAATTAATCTGAGTAATTTCAAAGCTTTTCATTAAGCACAAATGCTTTTGGTAGATAAGGTTAATTCCAGGAAAGCTCATTGTTGAGGACTTCACTGTTTAAGATTATATTAAAGAGAAGGGAAAAAAAGACCCAGGGAAGCTAAGGTTGGCCAAAACTGTTTTCACTTTACTTTGCACCCAGGAAATACAGCTTTATTAAAGCCAGTTTCATAGAGAGCCCTGAACAAAATAATAAATATTAGAGTGAATATACATGGATCCGAATGCAAAGTTAAAATATGGAGAGTAATAAATCACAGGACTATTGTTCTCTTTACTTTCTCATTGTAAATGCAAATATGACTTTAATTTGCAACAGAGTGGCTTAGGTTTTGTTGCTATCTTGATTGGCTTGTAGGATAAAATAAATGAAATAGGAAATGAAATTTGTATTTCATCAACAGTAAAGGAAAAGTTCTACTTTATTTGATGGTAATATTCCAACATCCAAGGGTACATTTTCTAGAATTTCCTTCCTTATGTACTTCTAGTCAGGAGCTCCAAGAGGGAGATATTAAGAGGTTTAGAAGGAAAAGGGAAGAAGTAGCCATTTTATAACACAGATATGTTGCAAATTTGCTGACTCATCTTGCTGTGAAACTGAACCTGCAAATGCTCTGCTTTCTTCAATCTCTTCCAGATTCTCTGACAAATGGGCTACATGTGTGTGTTTAGTTCTGGGAGGAAGAACTTGGCTTCTACAAACACCCATGACACCAAAACCAAAGGCAACTAGAAATGATACAGATTTTAGTTCTTTTTCGTGTAGTCTCATCCTTTATTTTTGGGTTCCAGTTTGCTCTTGTTCTCCACCAATTTGCATCCATGTTCCCTCCCTAACTGATTGCTCTGAACATTCTAAGCTGTAGCATCAGGTATGGAAAACAACCTCGGAGAAAGTGCTTAACCAGCTACATGAGGCTAGATGTGTATACATATAAGGGGTCCTCAAGTGGTACATGGACAATGAACATTATCTTTTAATCCCATTTCCAATGTATATTTTGAAGTACCTTGTAAGCATTTATCTTAAGGATTATGCTGCTCTGGTTGAACTCTGAGTGATACAGTGAGCCTTCAGAAATATGAAAATGGTGAGGCCAGCACTATGGCATAGTAGGTTAAGCCTTTCCCTGCAGTTAAGCCCATCCCACATGGGCACCGGTTTGAGTCCTAGCTTCTTGTCTTCTGGTCCAACTCCATGCAAATGACCTGGGAAGGCAGAATGTGCCAAGTGCTTGGGCCCCTGATCCTACAAGGGAGATTCAGAAGAAGCTCCTTGCTCCTGGCTTTGGCTCAGCCCAGCTCCCATCGTTGTGGCCATTTGAGGAGTGAATCAGCAGATGGAAGACTTCTCTCTTTGTCTCTCCCTCTCTCTGTAACTCTGCTGCTCAAATAAACAAATCTTAAAAATATATGAAACTGGAATGAATTCCACTGCAAAATTTTGTCAAAACTATCAAAGACCTCGGCCATCAATAGCTGCAGGTCATGTCCTCAGCAGAATCCTAGTTCTCTGTACCCTCAAGTAACAGATAGACTATAAGAACACATGATACAACATCAGGCACTCTGAATGGAAATCCAATTGACCCCAGATAAGTAAAGGACAGTGTAGAACAAGTCACTTCTTCTGTACATGGGCAAATAGAAAGTATAAATATAATTGCCCTTAATAAATATGATAAAATTAAAAGAAATAGTGTAACATTGTAAAATGTGGAGCGGGAGAAGAAGGAAAGAAATTCAATTGTAAAACATAAATAAACGATGAAGTATGGGCCAAAGAAGAAAACATTCTATAACAATTTGTTTTGTTAATAGAAAAAAAACTATAAAGAAAATGAAGTCAATGCAACAAAATGAGACATTACCCCAAGGCAATATGATGAATAATACTGAGCCAAGTAATTCAATTAAGGACAAAACACTACTCTACTGAAAAACCAATATATAAATTTAAAGAAGAAGGGAACAGTCATGACTGAAACCTAATTGGGAACATGAAGGAAAGGGTTCAAGATAGTCATAGAGAAAAAAAAAAATAAGAATTACACAATTCCATTTGAGAATAAAATGGATGGATGGGAAACAATAAATAGAGATTAAGAGTACTTTTTTCACATTAAACTTTGTTTTAATGAGTCTCAAAAATTCTGTGACAGACCTTTTTGCCATGTTGTTGCCAGTAAAAACTACTAATTTATAAAAACTTCTTACTTAAAACTTTTCCCCAGAAACAGAGAAATGATACACAAAAACTTCTCCTTTACTTCTGAAGGTTTTATGATGTAACATTATTATTAACCAGTTCTTTTACTATTTGACTTCAATGGTCATTTGTGACCAATCATCCTAAGACTGGTCTTCCATCATTAATTCAGATGGGGTGGTAGGTACTACTAATAATATTCATTTAGCCTCTTGAGATTTCTAGGCAGATTTCTCACCCACTACTCTGATGGCGTTCACAGCAACTGTCTGTCTCATACCATGCACAGCAAAACAACAGAGGAGGATGGTCAGAGGTGATCTCATTACAGACAGCCTCACTAGGAACCAAATCAACCAAACCAATGTACCATCACCAAATTTCCAGAATTTAGGGTACCTTCCAGGTTCTCACCAGAACAGCCATCGTTTCCTTCAATTCAGTAAATGTGGAAGCAATATTAGCTGTGTGCCAACCCAGGGGTCCAGTCAGCACTGATTTGGCCAAGGTAGTTCAGGATAATCACCTGAACAGTGCATCCAGCTGTTTCCACGGCAGAGTTCTTTTTGTTGACATGAGCAACATTACCACAATGAGCATCTTTGATTGACATGTTCTTGACATTGCATCTCACATTATCCCCAGAAAGAGCTTCACTCGAAGTTTCATAGTGCATTTCCACCAACTTTCCTTCAGTTGTAATGTTTCCTGGAGCAAAGGTGACCACCGTACCAACTTACAGAGATAGTACCTGTGTCATCAATTTTGTAGACATGTAGTTGTACAAAAGAGGGCTTGTCTGGTGGACAAGTTGGCAGTAGGATACATGGAAATAATCCAGGGTTACAAATAGTGTGGTCGCACTGGCATTCTCATCTTCGCAGGTGACTTCCCACTCCTCCAATGAAGTCATATCAGCACTTGGCTCCTGCATGGTATCCCCACTTTAAGCAGAAATTTGCATAAATGTTACCATGTCGAAGTTATGGTCAATTTTCTTAATGGAGGTGCTGAGCATCTTAATGGTTTCTTCTTATCTCTCCCAGCTATACCATGACTCAGTGGAATCCACTTTGTTAACACCAACAATTAGTTGCTTCATACCCAGTATATAAACCAGAATGGTATGCTCATGGATTTTCCATTTTTGGAGTTGCCAGCTTAAATTCACTGATACCAGCAGCAACAATTAGGACAGCACAGTCATCCTGAAGCATGGATAAATCATGTTTTTAACAAAGTCTCTGGGCTGGCTCCATGGCTCACTTGGTTAATCCTCTGCCTGTGGCACCGGCATCCCATGTAGGTACCGGATTCTGTCCCGGTTGCTCCTCTTCCAGTCCAGCTCTCTGCTGTGGCCTGGGAAGGCAGTGGAGGATGGCCCAAGTGCTTGGGCCCTGCACCCGCATGGGAGACCAGGAGGAAGCACCTGGCTCCTGGCTCCTGGCTTCAGATCAGCGTAGCTCCAGCCATAGCGGCCATTTGGGGGTGAACCAATGGAAGAAAGATCTTTCTCTCTGTCTCTATCTCTCACTGTCTAACTTTATCTGTCAAATAATTTTTTTAAAAAATGAAAAAAAAGTCTGTTTTCTGAGGCATCAGTGATAGTCACACAATACTCACTGGTCTCAGTTTCTACTGGGAGATGTCTATGGTAACATCACACTCACAGTTTTCAGTTTATTCAGGACCCAGATCTACTTGAAAGGGCCCTTGCTCATATCACAAGTTCTCTTTTCAAATTTTTTTGCTGTCTCTTTTCTCAACCTCACCACATTTGGAGATCAGAAGGCCAGTACTGGTAGACTTGCCTGAATTTACATGTTCAGTGCTGATGATGTTGATATGAATGTTTTCCTTTCCCATTTTGGCTTTGATTTAGCAGTGGTTTTCATGGTATTTGTGTTCTGGTGGCAAACCCATTGAGAAAAACAGACTAAGATAACAGAGTAAGTTTGAATTTGAGAAGATTATTAACAGTACAAAAATGTATACAATAGATACTATTTTGAAGACCAAAAGGTCATTTGCAGAAAATATTAACCTCAATTTATCAACACTATGGAATTTCTTGGTGAAGTTCTAGAAAGAACAATTATTCATATATAAATATAGAAACATTAAAAGATTAACAAGGGCATGGGGCACAGAAGATTTCTTCATAGAAACACTAAAGCCCAAAGAGAACAGAATAAGATCTACAAAGTTCTAAGGGAAAGGAATAGTGCAACTGAAAATTTTTCCAAGACCCCAGCATGAAAAACATGATAAACAAAAGAAATTCCAAGAAATATCAAGGGGATTATTTGGAAAATCTACATAATAGGAGATGTGCATGGTTAATCAGCAAGGAATAATAAAACACCCAGTGAGTAGCAGCAGTGGAAAGGTATTGCTATCTGTAAACTTAACATGGTGAAAAGGAGAAAGAACGTAACTTAAGACAATGAGAAGGACCACATAACAAGTGCTATGCCCACAGAAGAAAACAGATACTTTCAAAGACATATCTTAGCATCGAGGTTGCCAAGGATGTGAAGGTGGGCAAGGAACAAATTCCTCAGCTCTCCTTTCTGTCCTTGAGTCTTCTGCTGGTTCCTCTCACTGGACCAATCAACCAGAAGCCAAAATACAAGAACCCGGGGTATTGTATGCTAGAGATATCTGCTTCCAGGACATAAATCAGGATACGGAAAGATAATAGATAGCGGGAAATGGGGGTGGGGGGAGACTATCCAGGTTAGCCAAGAATTTTTATTCAGCTAACATAACTTTGAAGTATAAGGATAATGAATATTTTCAAAGTTTCCAGAACTAATCCTGTTATAGTATAATATTGACAATGATCACAAATACTTCAAAAAGTCTGATAAAGCAAGAAAGAAAGCAAAAATAAATAATAACTTAGGAAAAGATTAACTATCCTAAATACTTCTGATGAGCTTTAACTTCACAGCAAGACTTAGCACTCATCCATTTCACTAGGAAATTCCCAATCCCCTCTCAATTCCTGAATTCCATGTTTACCCTTCACTTCAGCATGTTTTCTAGAATTTATTTTAACTAATCAAAAATTAACTATGTTCCTAAGATATTAAAGTTTGAAAATTGTTGCTTGGATATTTCCAATGAACATACATCAATTTAGAAATTAAAGGGTATAAGGATAAAAGTGTCAAGGAAATACTGTGATAAGTAGCACATTACCTGACAAAAAAAGTGCTACATTTTTGGACCTTAATGTAATATCATTTTTATATATGGAGAAATATTAAATCCTTAAATGACATCTGTTAAGATATTGGTCACTCTTAAAGTAGGTAACCATTGTGTACCCCTGGCCTCAACTGTTTAGTCTTCTTGCAAAGTAGAAGCTAAGGTAGCTGCTACGACTATGAAATCTCTCCAAGAGGCTCAAACACACAATTTCAGTGATTCACTTAATTTATGGAATTGATTTAGATATTTGTGGTAGATATTACCTCCAAGTATTAGATAAAAATTCTTTTTATTCTGAATAGAATTTAGGGCCCTGAGATAGTTTATGAGATCAAAAAGAATGTTTGAATTCGCAAGAATAATTTGTTACACTATTATAATGCAATAAGTCTAACAACATGGGTTTTTAAAAGCCTTTTACCCAGTATTTTTAGCCAATTTCATTGTGAAGATCTGCAGATATACATAGCCAAATCTTCAGAATCAGAACAATCAAGCTCTTTTTTTCAACCAAGTTATCTTAGGTGAACATGAACAGCCTGTTCAACCTCACTAAAAACAAATAAGTGTAATCTGAAACAAAAATAAGATATTAACTTTAACTACCAAACGAGAATATGTTGAAAATAATAGCTCTGTTGGAATTAGAATTGTCAAATATCTTGAGAATTTAACTTAGTATAATTAAATAAATATTTTATTTTATATAGTACTTTTAGAAATCAGTGGAATTATCCTAAGAACTTTCTAAAAGTGTAGATAACTTCTCTTTCTTGGCTCTGTTTTATTTTTATAACACAATGTTTAAAGGAATTGTACCAAGCGAGTTGTGAAATAACCCAACATGTACAGCTGTAGACTTTCAAAGGAGCCTTTAGAAACTGGTTGCACAACTCTAAAATGTCCCTTCTGTTAAGGGTGTATGAAAAGGGTCAGGAGCTGGAGGTGACAATATACAAAGAGATTTCTTTGTAGAGAACTGACACAATGTGAGAGTCCCCACTCGCCCCACGTACACAAAATTACACACAGAAACAGAGTGAGTGAGAGAGAAAGGGGAGTGAAGAAGACAGGGAATGCTCTCTTCCCCCTCAAGCCTATAGCTATGGTACTAACAGGAACATTACCCAAGTTTGATGACTCTTCTAGAATCTGAAAAGGACAGGGAACTGGTGTCTGACTTTCATCAGACTGGAGGGAAAGAAAGCCAGACTGCCAAGCAGAATGAAGAAAGGGAGGTGTTATTTTGGGTTTACCTGTGCTTGTGCTCCCAGTGTGAATTTGAGCAAAATTAACATGCAAGTTGATTGTGGAGCCTAGGTAGGCCAGGCCAGGAAGAGAGCAAACCTTGGGCTGTTTGACTTCTTCCCAAGATCACAAAGCTGTGTTAAAGTTCAATGGAGAGCCGGCGCCGCGGCTCACTAGGCTAATCCTCCACCTTGCGGCGCTGGCACACTGGGTTCTAGTCCCGGTCGGGGTGCCGGATTCTGTCCCGGTTGCCCCTCTTCCAGGCCAGCTCTCTGCTGTGGCCAGGGAGTGCAGTGGAGGATGGCCCAAGTACTTGGGCCCTGCACCCCATGGGAGACCAGGAAAAGCACCTGGCTCCTGGCTCCTGCCATCGGATCAGCGCGGTGCGCCGGCCGCAGCGCGCCGGCCGCGGCGGCCATTGGAGGGTGAACCAACGGCAAAGGAAGACCTTTCTCTCTGTCTCTCTCTCTCACTGTCCACTCTGCCTGTCAAAAAAAAAAAAAAAAAAAAAAACCAGTTCAATGGAGAAAGCGGTTCAGAATAGACAATTGAAGAACCAGAGGCCAAAAGTAGAACAAAGGCCAGAGAAAGAGAGTCAACCACCAGCAACAGAATTGAAGCTGGGAGATCCTAGCAGCAGAGTTTTCAAAACCTGTGCAGGGCACTTGTGGAAGCTGCTCAGTTTGTGTTTCCAGAAGCCCAAAGCCGTATAACAATGCCAGCCAAATCAGAACTTCCTGTGCTTCATTCTCTCATCCTTCTGTGCTTCAACTCAAATGGTCCTTAAGAATCACTGGCAAATTGGTGGAATGGAAGTAATAAAAGAAATAAACTAAACATTTTGATGGCTGAAACCAGATAGTGATTCTCTGTAGAGTATACTTAGTGGTTAGGATGAAAGAAGCTTACATTCATACAGATGGATGTGTTATTAATATATGACAGTTTCTGAATAAAATCTGCAGTTGGCATAGCACTATCTACTACCCAAGAGAGAGCAGAAAAAGCACAGGGCTCCCAGAGTTTTTAACCAGTAAAAGGGAAAACATTTTCCCTAAAGAAAAAAAAAATATGATAGAAATTTTAAAACATATACATTTATATATAGATATGTGTTTTGAACTTTAATTAAATCATAACAAATATATGAATACATAATTAATAATGCAGAGTAGTATAAGTTTTCCCGAGGCCACCGCTCCTTGTAACCAGCATACATTTCATGAAACATTACCAAAGCCCCGTTCATGTCACCTTTGAACTGCTGCTGTCAGATGTAACTATTAGTGTAAATTTCTTTATTTTTATTTTTTTTAACTTTTATTTAATGAATATAAATTTCCAAAGTACGATTTATGGATTACAATGGCTTCCCCCCCATACCGTCCCTCCCACCCACAACCCTCCCCTTTCCCACTCCCTCTCCCCTTCCATTCACATCAAGATTCATTTTCGGTTATCTTAATATACAGAAGATCAGCTTAGTATACATTAAGTAAGGATTTCAACAGTTTGCTCCCACACAGAAACATAAAGTGAAAAATAATAGATGATTTTTTTAAATGATGATGAAATCAGATCAGACCTATTGTCATGTTTAATCCCAGTGAGAGAGTCAAGTTGGGAGTTGATAATTTCTTTCTTTCTTTCTTTCTTTTTTTTTATTTTTTTACAGAGGATCAGTTTAGTATGCATTAAGTAAAGATTTCAACAGTTTGCACCCCCATAGAAACACAAAGTGAAATATATTGTTTGAGTACTCGTTATAGCATTAAATCTCAATACACAGCACATTAAGGACAGAGATCCTACATGAGGAGTAAGTGCACAGTGACTCCTGTTGTTGACTTTACCAATTGACACTCCTGTCTATGGCATCAGTAATCTCCCTATGCTCCAGTCATGAGTTTCCAAGGCTATGGAAGCCCCTTGAGTTCTCCGACTCTTATCTTGTTTAGACAAGGTCATAGTCAAAGTGGAGGTTCTCTCCTCCCTTCAGAGAAAGGTACCTCCTTCTTTGAAGACCTGTTCTTTCCACTGAGATCTCACTCACAGAGATCTTTTGCCAGAGTGTCTTGGCTTTCCATGCCTGAAATACTCTCATGGGCTTTTCAGCCAGATCCGAATGCCTTTAGGGCTGATTCTGAGGCCAGAGTGCTATTTAGGACATCTGCCATTCTATGAGTCTGCTGAGTATCTCACTTCCCATGTTGGATCACTCTCCCCTTTATTTATTCCATCGGTTAGTGTTAGCAGGTACTAGACTTGTTTATGTGCTCCCTTTGACTCTTAGTCCTTTCATTATGATCAATTGTGAACTGAAATTGATCACTTGGACTAGTGAGATGGCATTGGTACATGCCACCTTGATGGGATTGAATTGGAATCCCCTGGTATGTTTCTAACTCTACCATTTGGGGCAAGTCAGCTTGAGCATGTCCCAAATCATATATCTCTTCCCTCTCTTATTCCTACTCTTATGTTTAACAGGGATCACATTTCAGTTAAATTTCAACACTTAAGAATAACTGTGTATTAATTACAGAGTTAAACCAGTCATATTAAGTACAACAGACAAAAAAAAACTACTAAGAGGGATAATGTATTAAGTTGTTCATTAACAGGGCTATGCTGATCAAGTCACCGTTTCCCATAGTGTCCATTCCACTTCAACAGGTTTCCTTTTTGGTGTTCAGTCAGTTGTCACCAATCAGGGAGAACATATGGTATTTGTCCCTTTGGGACTGGCTTATTTCACTCAGCATGCTGTGTTCCAGATTCCTCCATTTGTTGCAAATGACTGGATTTCGTTGTTTCTTACTGCAGTATAGTATTCTAAAGAGTACATATCCCATAATTTCTTTATCCAGTCTACCATTGATGAGCATTTAGGTCAGTTCCAGGTCTTAGCTATTGTGAATTGAGCTGCAATAAACATTAGGCTGCAGACCGCTTTTTTGTTTGCCAATTTAAATTCCTTTGGGTAAATTCCAAGGAGTGGGATGGCTGGGTCGAACAGTAGGGTTATCTTCAGGTTTCTGAGGGATCTCCAGACTGACTTCCATAGTGGCTTGACCAGTTTGCATTCCCACCAACAGTGGGTTAGTGTCCCTTTTTCCCCACATCCTCGCCAGCATCTGTTGTTGGTAGATTTCTGCATGTGAGCCATTCTAACTGGGGTGAGGTGAAACCTCATTGTGGTTTTGATTTGCATTTCCCTGATTGCTAATGACCTTGAACATTTTTTCATGTGCCTGTTGGCCATTTGGATTTCCTCTTTTGAAAAATGTCTATTGAGGTCCTTGGCCCATCTCTTAAGTGGGTTGTTGGTATTGTTGATGTGGAGTTTCTTGATCTCTTTGTAGATTCTGGTTATTAACCCTTTATCTGTTGCATAGTTTGCAAATATTTTTTCCCATTCTGTCAGTTGTCTCTTCACTCTCCTGACTGTTTCTTTTGCAGTACAGAAACTTCTCAATTTGATGCAATCCCAATAGTTGATTTTGGCTTTGACTGCCTGTGCCTCCCGGGTCTTTTCCAGAAACTCTTTGCCTGTGCCAATATCTTGAAGGGTTTCTCCAATGTGCTCTAGTAACTTGATGGTGTCAGGTCGTAGATTTAGGTCTTTAATCCATGTTGAGTGGATTTTTGTGTAAGGTGTAAGGTAGGGGTCTTGCTTCATGATTCTGCACGTGGAAATCCAGTTTTCCCAGCACCATTTATTGAATAGACTGTCCTTGCTCCAGGAATTAGTTTTAGATCCTTGATCAAATATAAGTTGGCTGTAGATGTTTGGGTTGATTTCTGGTGTTTCTATTCTGTTCCATTGGTCTATCCATCTGTTTCTGTACCAGTACCATGCTGTTTTGATTACAACTGCCCTGTAGTATGTCCTGAAGTCTGGTATTGTGATGCCTCCGGCTTTGTTTTTGTTGTACAAGATTGCTTTAGCTATTCGAGGTCTCTTGTGCCTCCATATAAATTTCAGCACCATTTTTTCCAGATCTGAGAAGAAGGTCTTCGGTATCTTGATTGGTATTGCATTGAATTTATATATTGCTTTTGGGAGAATGGACATTTTGATGATACTGATTCTTCCAATCCATGAGCATGGAAGATTTTTCCATTTCTTGGTATCCTCTTCTATTTCTTTCTTTAAGGTTTTGTAATTTTCATCGTGGAGATCCTTAACGTCCTTGGTTAAGTTGATTCCAAGGTATTTGATTGTTTTTGTAGCTATTGTGAATGGGATTGATCTTAGAAGTTCTTCCTCAGCCATGGCATTGTCTGTGTATACAAAGGCTGTTGATTTTTGTGCATTGATTTTATACCCTGCTACTTTGCCAAAATCTTCTATGAGTTCCAATAGTCTCTTAGTAGAGTTCTTTGGGTCCCCTAAATAAAGAATCATGTCATCTGCAAAGAGGGATAGTTTGAGTTCTTCCTTCCCAATTTGTATCCCTTTAATTTCTTTTTCTTTCCTAATAGCTCTGGCTAGAACCTCCAGAACTATATTGAATAGCAGTGGTGAGAGTGGACATCCCTGTCTGGTCCCAGATCTCAGTGGAAATGCTTCCAACTTTTCCCCATTTAATAGGATGTTGGCTGTGGGTTTTTCATAGATTGCTTTGATTGTATTGAGGAATGTTCCTTCCAAACCCAGTTTGCTTAGAGTTTTCATCATGAACGGGTGTTGTATTTTATCAAATGCTTTCTCGGCATCTATTGAGAGAATCATATGGTTTTTCTTCTGCAGTCTGTTAATGTGCTGTATCACATTGATTGTCTTGCGCACATTAAACCATCCCTGCATACCACGGATAAATCCCACTTGGTCTGGGTGGATGATCTTTCTGATGTGTTGTTGCATTCTATTGGCGAGAATTTTATTGAGGATTTTTGCATCTATGTTCATCAGGGATATTGGTCTGTAATTCTCTTTCAGTGCTGCATCTTTTTCCGGCTTAGGAATTAAGGTGATGCTGGCTTCATAGAAAGAATTTGGGAGGATTCCCTCTTCTTCGATTGTTCTGAATAGTTTGAGAAGAATTGGAGTTAGTTCTTCTTTAAATGTCTGGTAGAATTCAGCAGTGAATCCATCTGGTCCTGGGCTTTTCTTTGTTGGGAGGGCCTTTATTACTGTTTCAATTTCTGTCTCAGTTATGGGTCTGTTTAGGTTTTCGATGTCTTCCTGGTTCAATTTAGGTAGTTTGCATGTGTCCAGGAATCTATCCATTTCTGATAGGTTTCCCTGTTTGCTGGCATACAAGTCCTTGTAGTAATTTCTGATGATTCTTTTTATTTCTGTGGTGTCTGTTGTTACATTTCCTTTTTCATCTCTGATTTTATTGATTTGGGTCTTTTCTCTTCTTTTTTTAGTTAGTTGGGCCAATGGGGTGTCAATTTTGCTTATTTTTTCAAAAACCCAGCTCCTCGTTTGGCTGATTTTTTGTAATGTTTTTCTTGATTCAATCCTGTTGATTTCTTCTCTGATTTTAATTATTTCTCTTCTCCTACTAGATTTGGGTCTGGTTTGTTGTAGGTTTTCTAGATCCTTGAGGTGAATTGAAAGCTCATCTATTTGGTGCCTTTCCAATTTCTTGATGTAGGCACCTATTGATATAAACTTTCCTCTTAACACTGCTTTTGCTGCGTCCCATAAGTTTTGGTATGTTGTGCTGTTTTCCTCATTTACTTCCAGAAAGTTTTTGATTTCTCTTTTGATTTCTTCTATGACCCATTGTTCATTCAGGAGCATGTTGTTCAATCTCCATGTGTTTGCGTATGCTCTAGGGATTCCTGAGTTGCTAATTTCCAACTTCATTCCTTTATGGTCTGAGAAGCTGCATGGTATGATTCTAATTCTTTTGAATTTGCTGAGACTTGCTTTATGGCCTAGTATGTGGTCAATCCTAGAGAAGCTTCCATGTACTGCTGAGAAGAATGTAAAATCTTTAGCTGTAGGATTGAAAGTTCTGTATATATCTGTTAGATCCATTTGGGCTATAGTGTCGTTTAAATCTACTGTCTCCTTGTTGATCTTCTGTCCTGTTGATCTGTCTATTTCTGAGAGTGGAGTATTGAAGTCCCCCAGTACTATTGTATTGGGGTCTAAGTCTCCCTTTAAGTCCGTTAACAAATCTTTTAGATAAACCGGTGCCCTGTAGTTAGGTGCATATACATTGATAATTGTTATATCTTCCTGTTGAATTGATCCCTTAATCATTATGTAGTGTCCCTCTTTGTCTCTCTTAACGGTTTTTGTGGTAAAGTTTATGGTGTCCGATATTAAGATGGCTACGCCCGCTCTTTTTTCATTTCTGTTGGCATGGTATATCTTTTTCCAGCCTTTCACTTTCAGTCTGTATGGATCTTTGTTGGAAAGATGTGTTTCTTGTAAGCAGCATATAGATGGGTTTTGTTCCTTAACCCAATCAGCCAATCGGTGTCTTTTAACTGGACAGTTCAGGCCATTCACGTTCAAAGTGACTAATGATAAGTGGTAACTTTGCCCTGCCATTTGCCAAAGATAAGTTCTAATATATGCTTTGAATTCCCTGTGATCTTTTGCTGTGAGGTTTCCCTCCTTGGTTTCCTTCCTTTACCTTCTTTCATATTGATGACCGTGTTTCTGTGTTTCTGTGTGTAACACATCTTTAAGCATCTTTTGCAGGGCTGGACGAGTGGCAACAAATTCTTTCAATTTCTGTTTGCAATGAAAAGTCTTTATTTCACCTTCATTCACAAATGATAGCTTTGCAGGATATAATATTCTGGGCTGGCAGTTTTTCTCTCTTAGTACCTGGGCTATATCTCGCCATTCCCTCCTAGCTTGTAGAGTTTCTGATGAGAAGTCAGCTGTGAGTCTGATTGGAGATCCTCTGAGAGTGATCTGACGTTTCTCTCTTGCACATTTTAGGATCTTTTCTTTATGTTTCACTGTGGAGAGTTTAATTACAACGTGTCGTGGTGAGGATCTCTTTTGGTCGTGTTTATTAGGGGTTCTGTGAGCTTCCTGTACTAGGATTTCTCTGTCCTTCTCCAAACCTGGGAAATTTTCTGCTAATATCTCACTAAAAAGGCCTTCTAATCCTTTCTCCCTCTCCATGCCTTCAGGAACTCCTAGAACCCGAATGTTGGGTTTTTTAATAGTATCCTGAAGATTCCCGACAATATGTTTTAGATTTCTAATTTCCTCTTCTTTTCTTTGGTCTGACTGTATCCTTTCCTGTTCTCTGTCTTCTAAGTCCGATATTCTCTCTTCTGCTTCACCCATTCTGTTTGTAAGGCTCTCTATTGTGTTTTTCATTTGATCTACTGAATTCTTCACTTCAGTCACTATCCCAGTTTCCTGTTGTACTAGTTGTTTCGTTTCATTTTGATTCCTCCTTAATATTTCATTTTCACGAGAGAGATTTTCTATCTTGTCCATTAAGGATTTGTGTAGTTCCAGAATTTGTTTTTGAGAACTTCTTAATGTTCTTATCAATTTTTTGAGATCTGCTTCTTGCATTTCTTCTATGTCATCTTCCTCATAATCTTGAATTGGGGTGTCTTTTTCATTTGAGGGCTTCATGGTGACTTCCTTGTTTTTATTACCTCGGTTTTTGCGTTTGTTATTTGGCATATTGGAGATATTTGGTTTCTTCACTGTGGTGCTTTTTCTTGTTATGCTATGACTCTAGATTAAGTGGACTATCTGTTTTTGATGGAGCCTTAGGGCTTGAGATGGGTGTGGCCTGAGAGCTCTGTTTGGTGTGCCAAAGGTGACACTCCCAGGTTAGACGTGGTAAACCTCTCTCTCTCTCTCTCTCTCTCTCTTTTTGATTCAAAAGGGAAGTTATTCTGCACAGCTGAACGAAGTTGGAGGTAGTTAGCAGGCAAATGATATACCCACAGGAGCCAGAGATCGGAAGCTCTTTCCCAAGGAGCACACAAGGAATCTGTTCGGCCCTCAGAGTGGGCTCAAATTCTCCTTCAGTCTCCCACTGGGTTGCCAAAGTTATGGAATTGTAGTGTCTCTGGAGAGTGCTCACGTGAATTCCGTGAGTTCTCTCCCCCACCGTCTCTTTTTTCATAGTCTCAGTTCAGTAGCACCACAAATTTACTAGGTCCTAAACTCCTGTTAATTTGCCCCGCCCAGAGTCAGGTTTTTCTGCTAGGCTCAGGGCTGGTGCAGACCTGAGGTCGCTCTGCTTATGACGTATGTCCAAGATGGCGCCTGCTCTTTGTCTTGCTCGCCCTTGAGAGGTGAGCGGAGAGAGAGAAACCCCTGTCCGTAACAGTCACCTTTTTTTTTTCCTCTCTCTCTCTTCCAGTTAGCTTGGTGAAGTTCCCCCCCGCCCCGGAGGTCATTCTCTCTAGTCTCCTCTCTCCGCTTGCCTGCCGGTGTCTCGGGTTATTGAGGTTTGGCTCACCTCGCGTTCCAGCGCTGGTGTGTTGAGTCTGCCGCTGGTGTCCCTAACTGTGGGCTCCCACGCTCTCCACGCAGGTCCGCTCCCCTTCCAGCACCGATGTGTGGACTCGGAGCCCTGGACGTCCCAAGTCTCCCCGCTGTTGTCTGTGTGGCACGCACTCCCCTTCGAGCACTGGCGCGCAGACCCTGCAGCTTGCGCAGCTCGGTCCCGCGGCTCGGCTTCCACGCGGTGGGCGACCTTGTTCTCCTAGTAGGTCCTCCAATTCACGGCCACTGGATCCAGAAGAGTTTCCTCTGCAATATTTTCCTGGTTCTTTTTTCTGAGGCTACCGTAACTCCCCTTTTATTAAACTAAATTTTCCCGGACTATTGGTGCGCGCCCTCATTATTCCGCCATCTTTGCTCCGCCGAATCCTTTATTAAAAATGATTTATTTATTTATTTGAAAGTCAGAGAGAGAGAGATCAATCTTCTATCTTCTGGTTCATTCCCTAAGAGGCCACAACAGCTAGGGCTGGGCCAGGCTGGTGTTTCTTCCAGGTTTCCTATGTGGGTGGCAGGGGCTCAAACACTTGGGCCATTCTTCATTGTTTTTCCCAGAACCATTAGCATGGAGCTGGATTCGAAGTTGAGCAGGAGGGACTCGAACAGGCACCCATACATACAGGATACCAGAATTGTAGGTGGTGGCTTTACCGCTATGCCACAACACCAGCCCCTTAATCTAACTTCTAACAAAGTAAATTAGTATTGCCTATTATGAACTTTATATAAAAGGAATCATACAGTTTTTTTTTCTCTTTTCTGTAAATTTCCTTCATTGAGCATTGTTTATAGATTTTTCCATATTGTTGACTAAAGTTGCAGTTTTCTTCATTCTCATCACTATGTGGAATTCTTTTATGTCAAAAGTTGGCACAGTCAACTCGCTACCCGTATCTGTATCACTTAAAAGATGGTTTCTACATTTTTATTGTTTTATGGTTTTTTTCATCTACTTTAAAGGCAGAGAGATAAAGGGAGAAGGGAAAGGGAAGAGACAGAGAGAGATTTTCCACCCTCTGGTTCTTTCTGTAAATGCCCACAAAACCAGGGCTGTGCCAGGCTGAAGCCAGGAGCCCAGCCCTAATTTGTGTTTCCCATGTGGTTGGGCTGCTCCCAGGTACTTGAGCTATCATCCCTGCCTCCTAGGATGCAATCACAAAAGGATGGATTGGGAGCAGAGCAGCTGGTACTTGAACAGGCACTCCCATATGGGATATGAGGGAACCAAGAAGTGGCTTAAACCACTGTACCACAGTGCCTGCCCCTCTCTATTTTTAAAAGATTATAAGAAAAACAAAATAAGATACTACTTTATGACATGTGGAAGTTATATGAAATTCAAATGTCAGCATCTATAAGTAACTTTTTGATTGGAATATTCCCATACTCCTTCATATTTATATTGCCCATGGCTCTTTTTGTGCTACAATAGTAGAGTTATGGAGTTTTAATATATGAGACTCCATTGCCCACAACACCTACTTACTATCCATTCCTGTATAGGAAAAAATTGGCACCCCCTGCTCTATATAAATGTATCAAAATTTATCTATATGACTATTAATATGCAACTGAGTACTTTCCACTTTGGGAACATTACAGATGGTGCAGTGACGAATATTCTCATGTATTTCCTTTTGTGAACGTATGTGTGCATTTCTAGTGTACATATTTGCTCAGGAGTGGAACTGCTATGCTTTAGGCAAACACTATCAAAAAGCATTTCGAAAGAATTATACAAATTTACACTCCATCAGGCAGTGTGCAGGAGTTCTTGTGGTTCAAAACCCTTTCCAACAGAAGGTATTATGTCTTATAAATTTCACATATTTTAGAGAATAGTAACACATTTAATTTATTTTCCTTGAATAGGTTCTCAGGTATTTGATTTTTTGGTGTGCATGAATGCTATTGTCAGCGTCATCACTTTAAGATTTGCATTTCTTGCTTTTTAATTCTGGCATATGAGAATACAATAGATATTTGTATATGGACCTTGCATCCAACAAAATTGTTAAATTCACTTATCAATTCTAATAGTTTATTACTGCTTCTGAGTTTTTCTGCTAACACTAACAAGTCTGTTGCAAATAATGATAGCTTTATTCATTCCTTCTACTCCTCATACTTTTTATTTACATATTTAATTATTCTTTGTTCTCTTTTTGTTTTTGTTGCTTTGGCTATATTACATCTTCCAGGGTCTTCAAAATAATGCTTAATATTATTAACGGTAGCTGGAAGGACTTAGACTCACTTACAAACCTTTCAATATTTCACCATAAAAATTTTTTTCTTTAAGTCTTTGTAGATACCCATTATATAAAATAGGTTTTCTTCTACTTATAGTTTACTAAAGATACTTGTGGTTTTTCATTACGAATGAGTATTGAATTTCATCAAATATTTTAGTACATCTATCTAGCAATGTTTATCTACTTTTATCCTCTAATGTGATGAATTAAACTGATTTGAGTGGTAAATAATCCTCATATTACTATACCAAAACTTTTTCTAACTTTTATTTAATAAATATAGATTTCCAAAGTACAACTTTTGTATTATAGCAGCTTCCCCCCTCCATAACCTCCCACCACAACCATCCCATCTCCCCCTTCCTCTCCCATCCCATTCACATCAAGATTCATTTTCAATTATCTTTATATACAGAAGGTCAATTTAGTATATACTAAGTAAATATTTCAACAGTTTGCACCCACACAGAAACGCAAAGTATAAAGTACTGTTTGAGTACAAGTTATGCCGTTAATTCACATTGTGCAACACATTAAGGGCAGAGATCCTACATGGGGAATAAGTGCACAGTGACTCCTGTTGTTGATTGAACAGTTGACACTCTTATTTGTGACGTCAGTAATCACCTGAGGCTCTTATCCTAAGCTATCAAGGCTATGGAAGCATCTTGAGTTCGCCAACTCTGATCTCATTTAGACAAGGTCATAGTCAAAATGGAAGCTCTCTCCTCCCTTCAGAGAAAGGTATCTTCTTCTCCCATGGCCCGTTCTTTCTGCTGGGATCTCACAGAGATCTTTCATTTAGGTAACTTTTTTTTTTTTTTTTTGGTCAGAGTGTCTTGGCTTTCCATGCCTGAAATACTCTAATGGGCTTTTTAGCTGGATCCAAATGCCTTAAGGGCTGAATCTGAGGAGAGTGCTGTTATGGTATCTGCCATTCTATTAGTCTGCTGTGTATCCTGCTTCCCATGTTGGATCATTCTCTCCTTTTTAATTCTATCAGTTAGTATTAGCACACACTAGTCTTATTTATGTGATCCCTTTGACACTTAATCCTATCATTATGATCAATTATGAACTGAAACTGATCCCTTTGACTAGTGAGATGGCATTGGTACATGCCACCTTAATGGGACTGAATTGGAATCCCCTGGCACGTTTCTAACTCTACCATTAGGGGTAAGTCCGACTGAGCATGTGCCAAACTGTATATCTCCTCCCTCTCTTATTCTCACTCTTATATTTAACGGGGATCACTTTTCACTTAAATTTAAACACCTAAGAATAATTGTGTGTTAATAATTGTGTGTTCAATCAATGGTATTAAGTAGAACAAAAAAATACTAAAAGGAATAAAGCAGTAAGTTGTTCCTCGACAGTCAGGACAAGGGCTGATCAAGTCACCGTTTCTTAGTGTCCATTTCACTTCAACAGGTTTCCTTCTAGGTGCTCAGTTAGTTGTCACCAATCAGGGAGAACACATGATATTTGTCCCTTTGGGACTGGCTTATTTCACTCAGCATAATGTGTTCCAGATTCCTACATTTTGTTGCACATGATCAGATTTCATTTTTTTACTGCTGTATTGTATTTTATAGAGTACATGTCCCATAATTTCTTTATCCAGTCTACTGTTGATGGGCATTTAGGTTGATTCCATGTCTTAGCTATTGTGAATTGAGCTGCAATAAACATGGAGGTGCAGACAGCTCTTTTATTTGCCAATTTAATTTCCTTTGGGTAAATTCCAAGGAGTGGGATGGCTGGGTTGTATGGTAGGGTTATATTCAGGTTTCTGAGGAATCTCCAAACTGACTTGCAGAGTGCCTTTACCAGTTTGATTCCCACCAACAGTGGGTTAGTCTCCCTTTTTCCCCACATCCTCACCAGCATCTGTTGTTGGTAGATTTCTATACGTGAGCCACTCTAACTGGGGTGAGGTGATATACTAAAACTTTTTTATTATAATAGATTACTGACTGCTAGATTGAATTTGCTAATTGTCAAGGGATGTAAGATGTCTGAGATTTTACTTTTTACTTTTCTAGATTTATTAGACTAAGATATTAGCCTACCATCTGGATAGCAGTTGTCTGGGTCTTAGTAAATGTATGGTTTTTTATGCACAACAACAGCATTCACCTTGGTACCTTGGCTCCAATTACCACAGGGCAGTTCAAACAGAGTAGGTGGTAAGCACACATGATGTGGGGAGAATTGCAAGAGGAGCCCTAAGTTAACAGAACTCGAATATTTCACAATGAGTAGAAGGCAAGTTACACTTTGCTCTGTAGAATAACATGATCTCTGGCCTCTAAGGCAAATATCCTTGAAAACAGAATGCAAAACAAAAAGTCAATTAATACTTCATGCATGAGATGTGCAAAACTGCAAAAGATGTATGGAAAATTTTCTCAAAATACTATTCAGCTGTAATTGTTACAAAGTCTTGGCTTTTGGCACTCTTATTAATCTCACTAACAAAGGCTGGGGACAAATACGCTCAATTTGTTTCATTTTACATTTAAATAAGGGTACTACCAGTGGGACTTCAACCAGCAAAATGAGGCCAATTTAATTATTCACCCTAGCTATACTTCCCTTATTTCCAGACCCAACCAGGTGAACAAATCTCATAAAACCAAGAGAGTCTACTTTAGAAATCCAGGTCATTTTCTCTTTAACTAGAAGATCTAACTTTTCCCTTGAACAGAGGCATAAATCTAGGTACCATAGTATGTGTTAGCTTAATAGATGCTCTGTCCTAGTTTGAACATGGAAAGCCTGGGACAATTATATTATCTGTTAAACACCTGTCTAGTGGGCTGAGATCACCTGACTGTCTTCCAGAACTGAGGAGGTATCTTTTTTTCTCATGATGTCAGGAACAAATTTCATGTCTTGTATTTTAATCGCAAGATCCCCATTACAGGAATAAATCCCCACAAAGCTATACATAATGATCTACATAAACTTCTTAAGAGCCCCCTCTAGTAACTTAGGCTAGTTTCATTTCATGGAGCCCTTCACAGTCATATGAGGGCACAGGATCTGCTGGTGGTATATCTAATTTCTAATATTTGAAGGCTTCTAATGGATGTTTCTTATGTACGAATTACTCAGTTTTGGAAGAGTCAAACTAATGCCTGGCTTCCATGTACGAAGTTCAGGTCTGAAAGGGTAGCTCACGCCTTTGGAGGCAAAATGTTGTTACAAAGGTTGAGGCATCGCAAGTAGGAACAATATCCACTGGACCCACAGTTTGATAGCAACACCTACATGGCTACTCCTCCAACTGGTAAACCTTAGAGCTCCTAGTTCAGTACGTATCAGTGAGACAAGTCCTCATTATCAGAAGATTGCCAAGGTGATTGGTCCATCTTGGCCTGCTTGTCTAACACACAGGCCAGGTGAATTTCTTTCCCACAAGATGATTGAGCAATGGCTATGAGATTGGAGGTGAGGAATGACATCTGTGTTGAAATATGTTACTCAAAAGAGGTATAGAAGGTGCACAATGTCCTGCTGTCTGATAGACCTTCTCAATAAGGCTAAGAACAGTGATCACATTGTGGTTGGAATCTTGTGGCAGGTGTTAGCATACCCATATGTCAGTAACACTTAAGATGCTTGCAAAATTTAGCAGATACTTAACAGGGTGTTTTCCTCCTTAGGAGAAGCTCCAGGGGTTTCTCTAAAAGACTGTCCCTCAGACTTCCAAGAATCTAAGGAATCCTTGGCCCAGATACAAGAGTTGTTGCTCTTCTGTCAGTGCCACAAAATTAATGTACTCCATTCCAGAAATTGCATTTTCATCTTTTTTGTCAGTAATTCCCCATTCACATACCCTATTCCTTCAATGTAAAAGGGCCCTGGTGCAGGGGCCGGCACCGCGGCTCACTAGGCTAATCCTCCACCTTGCAGCGCCGGCACACCGGGTTCTAGTCCCAGTCAGGGCACCAGATTCTGTCCAGGTTGCCCCTCTTCCAGGCCAGCTCCCTGCTGTGGTCCAGGAGTGCAGTGGAGGATGGCCCAAGTGCTTGGGCCCTGCACCCTCATGGGAGACCAGGAGAAGCGCCTGGCTCCTGGCTTCGGATCGGCTCTGCCTGCTGGCCATAGCAGCGACTTGGGGGGTAAACCAACGGCAAAGGAAAACCTTTCTCTCTGTCTCTCTCTCTCTCTTGATAAAAGCCAGAGACCAATGTCTTGGTCTGGCAAACCTACCCTTCCTTTGCTTAGTCAAAAAATATGATTATGTCCTAAGACTATCCATTAAACAAGCATCCAGAAAAAATGGTAGTTCAGGACAAAATTCACTTGGTTGACATGCAGAAACCTCAGAGATTCATGAAGAATTATCTTCTCACATTATTATTTCATTTAGGACTTTTGCTGAAAAGACAGGTTATTCTGCAACTTTTCTTCCTAATAAAATCTTTGTAAGGATTTTATATCAAAATTTTTTTTTCAATCTTAAGAAACGCATTGGGATATATTCTATTTGTATTTTCTGGAAGACTTTGGGGATATTTATTTTGTTTCTTAAATATTTGAATAAGCTTACGAGTGAAGTTACGGGTATTTTAATATTTTCTTTAAAACACTTTTTAAAAAAAATTTTTTTGACAGGCAGAGTTAGACAGTGAGAGGGAAAAAGACAGAGAGAAAGGTCTTCCTTTTGCCATTGGTTCACCCCCTCAAATTGCCGCTATGGCCAGCACGCTGCGCCGATCTGAAGCCAGGAGCCAGGTACTTCTTCCTAGTCTCCCATGCGGATGCAGGGCCCAAGCACTTGGGCCATCCTCCACCGCACTCACGGGCCACAGCAGAGAGCTGGCCTGGAAGAGGAGCAACCGGACAGAATCCGTCCGGCACCCCAACCGGGACTAGAACCCGGTGTGCCAGTGCCGCAGGCAGAGGATTAGCCTATTCAGCTGCGGTGCTGGCCTAAAAAATATTTTAAAAAGTAATAATAGCTTCAATTTCTTTAGTAAATTTGACTATTTACATTTAAAAAAAATTTGTTCATGGCATTCATATTGTCAAACTTATTTTTGTAAATGTATTCATATGAGCTTCTTATTTTCTCTTAATGTATTTACTAGCTATAGTTTTGTTTCCTTTTTGAAAGTCTTGATATTGCATATTTTTTGTTTTGTTTTATTTTCTTAGTCTTATTTTGAGTTTATCAAGGACAAATTTCTCAATTTATTGATTTTAATGGAATAGTTGATTTCTATTGTACTGATCTTTCATTTATTTATTTACTTCAACTTTTTTTAAATTTAATTTTCTTTCTTCTAGTAACATGTGAAGGAAACTTGGAACATTGGTCATTTCTACTCTCTAATAGATTCATTTCATGTTTTGAAATTCCCTTTGAGTTTCACTTTAGCAACAACCCATATGTTTTGATTCTATATCTTCACTACAATTTAGATCAAAATATTTTCAAATATTTATTATAACTTCTTGATCCGTGCAAAATAAGATTTTTAAAGTGCTCTCCTTTATATTGATTTATAATGTAGTTCCACTTTGTTCAAAGAACAATTTGAGTAATTTTCAGTCTTTTTTTTTTTTTTACCTTTGAGGCTTTCTTTACAGCCTAGCATATGTTCAACTTTGGTAACCAAGAAACTATCAATAAAACTGCTAGTTATTGCATATCTACAAAAACATTTAACAGCTACATAACCATGCAGAAGAATATCAATGGCAGAGCAAAAGGAAGGTGGAATTCATCTCAATTTGGTCTTCCAAAATTCCATACAATAGCATATAGCTAGTGAAATATATTTTAGATATGAAAACCAATATGCAAGGAGATCTAACAAACAGAACACCTATAATTCGCAAGAGTTCTGTATAGAATAACTGTGTTTTACACAGAAAAGCATACTATAGCAAGGTTGAAGTGGTTGGCTGTACCAGTTTACCATATTTTCCATCAGAAGAAAACCCAAAGATGAATTATTTCTCTTATCAGTGAGACTTATATTGGGAAAAGGGGGGATGGTTAATGGATAATTACTAAAAAATAATAGGATGGGGGCTAGTGCAGTGGCTTACATGTTTGGGCCTTGGCCTACAGTGTTAGCATCCCATGTGGGTGTCAGTTCAAATTCTGGTTGCTCCACTTCTGATCCTGCTCCCTGCTAATGTGCCTGCAAAGGTGGTATAGGATGGCCCAGGTGCTTGTGCCCCTGCATCCACATGGGAGAACTGGAAGAGGTTCCTGGCTCCCTATTTCAGCTGTACCAGCCTCAGCAGTTGTGGCCACCTGGGGAGTGAACCAACTGATGGAAGATCTCTGTATATCTCTCTTTATGTTTCCCTCTCTCCTTCTCTCTGTATCTCTTTCAAATAAATAAATAAATCTAAAAAAATAAAAAAAATAGTAGGTTGACCACATTTACCGCTCTTACTCAATGTAGCACTGAAAGTTTTATGGAGGAGAAAAAAATAAAGGGCATCAAAATTGGAAAAGAGGAAGTCAAATTATCCATGTTTGCATGTGACACAATGTTCTATATGGAAAAACCTAAACACTCCACCAAAAAGCTATTAGAATTGATAAACAAATTCAGTAAAGTTACAGGTTACAATGCAAGCATAGAAAATACAAAAACTTTTTTGTATGCTAAAAATAAACTCACAGAAAGAGAAATCCCATTCCCAGTAGCCACCTAAAAAAAATCAAATACTTAGGAACAAATTTAACCAAACAAGTCAAAGATCTGTGCAATGAAAATTATCAAACACTGAGGAAAGAACCCATTAAGGACACAAAAAATGAATAGATGTTCCTTACAAATGCATCAAAGGAATTGATAGCATTGAAATGTCTGTACTACTACCTAAAGCAATGTACAGATTCATTGCAATCCTCATCAAAATATCAATGGCATTCTTTACAAAACTAGAAAGAGCAATCCTAAAATTTATATGGAATCACAAAAGACCCAGATAGCCAAAGTGATCCTAAACAAGATAAATCAAGTTGGAGACATCACAATACATGACTTCAAAACATACTAAAAAGCTATCGGAATAAAAACAGCATGGTACTGGCATAAAAGCTGATGCAATAGAGAGCCCAGCAATTAGTGTGTGTACATATAGGCAAAAGTGCTCAGATCATACAGTGAAGGAAGGGTAATCTCTTCAACAAATGGTGGTGGCGAAACTGGATTTATATGTGTAGAAGAATGAAATTAGATCCATACCTCTCACCATATAAAAAAGCAAGCAACTCAAGATGGACCAAAGACATAAATTTAAGACCTGAGACTATGAAATTGCTGGAAGAAAATAGAGGGGAAACACTCCAAAACATTGTTACAGGGGATGACTTCTTGGACAAGCTCCCCAAAACACAGGCAACAAAAGCAAAATGAAATACATGAGACTAAATACATTAGTTAAATTAACTAAATACATTAGTTAAAAACTAATTAAATATTAACATTAAAAATTCAAAACAAGAAGAGTAGGTTTAATTATATTTACTCATGTCCCTCTACTTCCTGAGGGTAATTTTTTTTTAAATTTTTCTGTGAGGCTATCAACAAGTCTTTACTACTTTAACAGAGATTTAACTTAAGCAAATACTAATACATAAGGGTACTTGAAAGTTTGTGGAATGGAATTAAAAGATAAGTCTGAGTGTAAAATTTTTTTCAATTCATGCAGACTTTTTCATAATATTAATATTCTATAAATTTTCTGAAGACCCCACATATTTCAAGAATCCTAAAATAGTCATGGCTTTTGCTTTATTAATTCTACTGCTCAAAATTCAGAGTAAAAAAAATCATCACATATTGAACACATGTATCAAATTATCACACTGTACTTCATAACTATGGACAATTAAAATAATAAAAAGTGCTATTTCTCTGTGAAATCATTTCCAAATGCATTGTTTATAATAATCCCCAAATTTAAACTTTCAAATGTTTTAAATTAGGAAAATGGCAAGCAAACAAGAAAGGGAAGCAACAGAAGCATGGTGGGAGTGCAAAATGGGGAGGCTGGCAGAAGCCCTCAGCACACCAGCTTAGATAGGAAATTGTGGTTCCACAGAGCTACAGAGAGTAATGGAAGGGGGAGCTTGATCAACTATGTTTGAAGTTTCATATGGGAAAAAAGAGAAGGTATATAGAAACAAACAGAAAGGTTGGGCACCTCCCTGACCATCTACGTACCCACCCTCTCCCTAACCAGACTTGTTTACATTTTCAAATGTAAGCAGGGGACTGCCGCCATTGCCTCACATGCACACACCCATCAATTGTGGTAGCCACTTCACCACTCCCCCCACCCAGGAACAAGGACCACATTTCAGAGTAATTTCTTCCCCACCATGCAAACTGTACAACAAGGAAAAGTCCTGAATATCAAAAACTAGAGCTCATTCCAGGCCCCAGTATGTGGGGCTCAGTGCACCAGAGCTCATACCTGCACCCACCACAATTGAAAAGTAATCTGGGGCCGGCGCCATGGATCACTAGGCTAATCCTCCGCCTTGAGGTGCCGGCACACCAGGTTCTAGTCCCGGTCAGGGCGCCGGATTCTGTCCCAGTTGCTCCTCTTCCAGGCCAGCTTTCTCCTGTGGCCAGGGAGTGCAGTGGAGGCTAGCCCAAGTCCTTGGGCCCTGCACCCTCATGGGAGACCAGGAGAAGCACCTGGCTCCTGGCTTCAGATCAGCGTGATGCGCTGGCCATGGCGTGCTGGCCATGGCAGCCATTGGAGGGTGAACCAACGGCAAAAAGGAAGACCTTTCTCTCTCTCTCTCTCTCTCTCTCACTGTCCACTCTGCCTGTCAAAAAAAAAAAGAAGAAGAAGAAGAAGAAGAAGAAGAAGAAGAAGAAGAAGAAGAAGAAGAAAAGAAAAGAAAAGAAAAGAAAAGAAAAGAAAAGAAAAGAAAAGAAAAGAAAAGAAAAGAAAAGGAAAGGAAAGGAAAGGAAAGGAAAGGAAAGAAAAGAAAAGAAAAGAAAAGAAAAGAAAAGAAAAGAAAAGAAAAGAAAAGAAAAGAAAAGAAAAGAAATCTGGGCTCCAGTAGACAGGGTTATATGCTTTCATTTAGCAATGCACAGACATATAGCAGCTCATATCAGAGGGAAGGCTCATCACAAGCACAAAGACACAAATTAAAGAGAAAAGCAAACAGAAAAGAAAAAATTCACAAATATCAATAAACAAAGAAAAACCCTAAATAAGAATAAGGAAGACACCATAAGCCTCCCAAAAGGAACACTACAACTCTCAAATAATAGAAGGTTAAGATGAAGAGATCTAGGATATACCAGAAACAGAATTCAGAAATTTAATCATCAGATTACTTAGAAGCAATCAGAAGCAAATTCATGCTCTAAATGAAAAGTGTTCCCAAGAAATTGAGATGTTAAAGAGAAGCCAGAAAGAAATACTAGAAATGAAGAATTCAATAGATCAAATATAAAATGCAATGGAAAGCCTTAACAACAGAATAGGTGAGACAGTAGAAAGAATATCAGAACTAGAAGACAAGTTTATGGAAATATTATTATATCAGACCAAATGAAAGAAGAAATTAGAAAACTAAAAAACATGGTTGGAGATTTACAAGATTCTATTAAACAACCCAATATATGGATCCTAGGAATTCCAAATGTATGGAAAGAAAGAAAGCATTAAAAAGTCTTCTTAATGAAATAATAACAAAAAACTTTTCCAATCTGAAGAAAGAGGCATCCAAGTACAAGAAGCACAAAGAGCTTCCAAAAGATAAAACCAGAGAAGATCTTAATCATGAAGCATTGTAATAAGGCTCTCCACAGTAAAACATAAAGAAAAGATCTCACAATGTGCATGAGGGAAATGCCAAATCACATTCAGAGGAAATCCAATTAGACTCACTGAAGACTTCTCATCAGTAACTCTACAGAGTTACTCTATAGTAAAAAGAAGTTACTCTACAGTAAGAAGTTACTCTACAGTAAGAAGAGAATGGTGAGATATATTCCAAGCCATAAGAGAAAAAAAGTTTCAACCCAGAATACTATAATCTGCAAAGTTCTCACTTATGGAGAAATAAAATCTTCCACAACAAACAGAAATTGAAAGTAACTACTCTCCAGCCCTACAAAAATACTCAAGGATGTGCTACGCACAGAAACAGGAACATCACTACTGAAGAAGAGGAATGCAGAAAATGACCCAGCAAAAGTACAAAGGAAACCCAAAATACAAAAAGAAGATTATTTACGGAAACATGGAAGGGCAAAATTGGAACTTAACAATAGTCAGCCTGAATGTAAATGGTCTCAACTCCTCGGTTAAAAGACACAGACTGGCTGAATGTTAAGAAACAAAACACATCTACTTACTGCCTACAAGAAACACATCTAACCAATGAAGATGCATGCAGACTGAAAGTTAAAAGATGGAAAAAGATAATCCATGCAAACAGAATCCAAAACAGAGCTGGTGTGACCATCCTAATATCAGACAAAATAGACTTTAAAACAAAAAATATTAAAAGAGACAAAGAAGAACACCATATAATGATAAAAGGATCAGGGCAGGGATGCCCACTCTCACCACTGCTATTCAATATAGTTCTGGAAGTTCTAGCCAGAGCTATTAGGCAAGAAAAAGAAATTAAAGGGATACAAATTGGGAAGGAAGAACTCAAACTATCCCTCTTTGCAGATAATATGATTCTTTATTTAGGGGACCCAAAGAACTCTACTAAGAGATTATTGGAACTCATAGAAGATTTTGGCAAAGTAGCAGGATATAAAATCAATGCACAAAAATCAACAGCCTTTGTATACACAGGCAATGCCATGGCTGAGGAAGAACTTCTAAGATCAATCCCATTCACAATAGCTACAAAAACAATCAAATACCTTGGAATAAATTTAACCAAGGACGTTAAGGAAAATTACAAAACCTTAAAGAAAGAAATAGAAGAGGATACCAAGAAATGGAAAAATCTTCCATGCTCAGGGATTGGAAGAATCAATATCATCAAAATGTCCATTCTCCCAAAAGCAATTTATAGATTCAATGCAATACCAATCAAAATACCAAAAACACTCTTCTCATTTCTAGAAAAAATTATGCTGAAATTTATTTGGAAATACAGGAGACCTCAAATAGCTAAAGCAATCTTATACAACAAAAGCAAAGCCAGAGGCATCACAATACCAGATTTCAAGACATACTAAAGGCAGTTATAATCAAAACAGCCTAGTACTGGTACAACAACAGATGGACAGACCAATGGAACAGAATAGAAACACCAAAAATCAATCCAAGCATCTACAACCAACTTATATTTGAGCAAGGAGCTAAAACCAATCCCTAGAGCAAGGACACTTTCTACAACAAATGGTGCTGAGTAAACTGAATTTCCACATGCTGAAGTATGAAGCAGTACCCCTGCCTTACACCTTACACAAAAATCCATTCAAAATGGATTAAAGACCTAAATCTACAACCTGATACCATCAAATTATTAGAGAGAATTGGGCAAACCCTGCAAGACATTGGCGCAGGAAAAAATTTCCTGGAAAAGACCTCAGAGGCACAGGCAATCAAAGTCAAAGTTAACAAATGGGATTACATCAAATTGAGAAGTTTCTGTACTGCAAATGAAAGGAAAATGAAGAGGCAACTGATAGAATGGGAGAAATTATTTGCAAATTGATAAAGGATTAATAACCAGAATATACAAAGAGATCAAGAAATTCCACAACAAAACAACCCGGTTAAGAGATGAGCAAAGGACTTAAACTGACATTTTACAAAAGAGGAAATCCAAATGAACAACAAACACATAAAAAATGCTCAGGATCATTAGCAGTTCAGGCAATGCAAATTAAAATCACAATAAGGTTTCACTTCACCCTAGTTAGAATGGCTTTTATACAGAAATCAAAAAACAACAAATGCTGTCAAGAATGTGGGGGAAAAGTTACCTTAATCCATCTTTGGTGGGAATGTAAACTGGCAAAACCAATATGGAAGATAGTTTAGAGATACCTCTGCAATCTATATAGTTCTACCATATGACCCAGCCATCCCACTTCCGAGAATTTACCCAAGTGAAATAAAATTAGCAAATAAAAAAGTTATCTGCAACCTCATGTTTATTGAAGATGAATTCTCAATATCTAAAACATGGAATCAATCTAAATGCCTGTCAACTGAAGACTAGATAAAGAAATTATGGGAACAGGTACACTATGAAATACCACACAGCGTTAAAAAAATATGAAAACCAGTCATTTCAACAAGATGGAAGAATCTGGAAACTGCATATTTAGTGAAATTAGCCAGTCCCAAAGGGACAAATACCATTTGCTCTCTCTGATCTGTGATAACTAACAGTCCACCAAAATAGAAACCTGTAGAAGCAAAATTGGCACTTTGAGAAGCAATGATTAAACAGCCTTGTCTGGACTGTCGAGGAACAATAAAGTTTTTTTTCTTCCATTTTAACACCATTGGTTGAACTCTTAACATAGAATTAATCATATGTGTATAAAGTCAAGTGAAAATATACCCCCGTAGAAAATAAGAGTGGGACTAAGAGAAGGGGGAGCTCTATATTTCTGCATACATTCTTATGGACATACTTCTAAGGGTACAGCTAAAAACTTGCATAGACTCCAAATCTCCTTAAGATGGATGGCAAAATGCCATCTTAAGTGTTAAAGTGAACATATAGATAGGATTAAGTGTTAAAGTATTCATATAAATAAGATCAAGTGCCTTGTAATAATAATAATAGAATTAAAAAGGAGAGAAGGTTCCAACATGAGAAGCAGACAACACAGTAGATTCATAGAATGACAATCCCTTTAAATAGCAATCCGACCTCAGAATTAGCCCTTCAGGCACTCTTGTCTGGCTGAAAACCCAGTGAGAGCATTTGAGGCATGGAAAGACAAGACACTGTTGCAAAAAGCATGTTCTACATGAATGATCTAGTTGAGATCCCAGTGGAGAGAAGGGGGCATCAAAGAAGGATGTACTTTTCTCTGAAGGGAGGAGAGAACTTTGATTTGGCTTATGGCCTTGTCTAAACACTGACAGAGTTTGTGGACTCAAAAGGCTTCCATATGGCCAGCGCAGCAGCTCAATAGTATAATCCTCCGCCTGCGGAGCCAGCACACCAGGTTCTAGTCCCGGTTGGGGCACCGGATTCTGTCCTAGTTGCTCCTCTTCCAGTCTAGCTCTCTGCTGTGGCCCGGGAGTACAGTGGAGGATGGCCCAAGTCCTTGGGCCCTGTGCCCGCATGGGAGACCAGGAGGAAGCACCTGGCTCCTGGCTTCGGATCAGTGCAGTGCACCAGTGCACTGGTCGCAGCACACCAGCCGCAGCGGCCATGGGGGCGTTGAACCAACAGCAAAAAGGAAGACCTTTCTCTCTGTCTCTCTCTCACTGTCCACTCTGCCTGTCAAAAAAAAAAAAAAAAAAAAGGCTTCCATAGCCTTGGCAGCTCATGTCAAGAGCCTCAGATAATTACTGATATCATACATAATAGTGCTAATTGTTGAACTAACAACAGGAGTCACTGTGCACTAAGCCCTCATGCAGAACCTCTGTTATCAATGAGTTGTATGTTAACTGTAAAACTAAGTCTTAAACAGTTTTGTGTGTGTGTGTGTGTGTGAAAACTGTTGAAATCTTTACTTAGTATAGAGTCAGTCTTCTGTGTATAAAGTTAATGGAAATGAATTTTAATGGAAAATGGGATAGGGAATGGGAGAGGGAAGAGGAGGTGGGGTGAGAGTGGTGGTGGGAGGGTGGGTATGGTAGGAAGAATCTCTATATTCCTAAAGATGTACTTATGAAATTTGTACTCATTAAATAAAAACTCTTTCAAATTAATAATTCTAAAAAAAAAGAAAAATGGCTTGGGGCCGGTGCTGTGGTGCAGTAGATTAATCCTCTGCCGCTGCCTGTGGTGCCAATATCCCATATGGGTGTCGGTTCTAGTCCCGGCTGCTCCTCTTCCAGTCCAGCTCTCTGCAGTGGCCTGGGAAAGCAGGCCCAAGTGCTTGGGCCCCTGCATCCACATGGGAGACCAGGAGGAAGCACCTGGTTCCTGGCTTCAGATCGGTGCAGCTCTGGCTGTTGTGGCCCTTTGGGGAGTGAACCAACGGATGGAAGACCTTTCTCTCTTTCTCTCCCTCTCACTGTGTGTAACTCTACCTCTCAAATAAATAAATAAAAATCTTTAAAAAAAACAAAATGACTAATTTGGAAGAAAAATATACAATATATGGAAATGTAAAATGATGTTTATTATGTAATTCTGAATAAAATTTAACCTACAAGGATGGGAATTGGTGCATCATTGAAAGCATAACTTGGGAAGCCCACATGCCATATTGGAATGCCTGAGTTCAAATCCCGCCTCTGTTGCCCATTTCAGCTTTTTGCTGACATGGCCATTGGGAGACAGTAGGCAATAGGTCAAGTACTTGTGTCCCTAACACCCTGAAGGGAGACCAGAATTGAGTTCCTGGATCCTGGATCCTGGCCTCAGCTTAGTACCACTCTGAATGTTATGGGAATTTACAGTGTGAAACAGAATGGGGAGATCTCTCCTTGGCAAGCTCTCTCTCTTTCAAATAAATAAAATTAGCAAATAAAATATTTTGAGGGCCGGCGCCGCGGCTCACTAGGCTAATCCTCCGCCTAGCGGCGCCGGCACACCGGGTTCTAGTCCCGGTTGGGGCGCCGGATTCTGTCCCGGTTGCCCCTCTTCCAGGCCAGCTCTCTGCTGTGGCCAGGGAGTGCAGTGGAGGATGGCCCAGGTGCTTGGGCCCTGCACCCCATGGGAGACCAGGAAAAGCACCTGGCTCCTGGCTCCTGCCATCGGATCAGCACGGTGCGCTGGCTGCAGCGGCGGCCATTGGAGGGTGAACCAACGGCAAAGGAAGACCTTTCTCTCTGTCTCTCTCTCTCACTGTCCACTCTGCCTGTCAAAAAAAAATATTTTGAAAGCTGCAAATTATTGTGCAGATCATGATTTTAGCTATTAAAAGATGCATAAAGTTAAGAAGGAAATAAACCAAAATATTGAGTATTAGGATATGAATAGTTTTTTAAAATTTTTCTTCTTATTCCTTTCACTTATCCCTAACTTACCACAAAAAGTATGTATTTATTGCATGATCAGAAGACACACTTTATTCATTTCATAAAAACAAATTTAGGAATATAGTGATTCTTCCCACACTACCTCCCCTCCCACCTATACTCCCACTCTTCCTCCTCCTCCCTCTCCTATTCCAACTCTTACTTTTTACTAAGATCTATTTTCCATTGACTTTATACACATAAGATTAACCCTATACAAATAAGATGAACCCTATAGAGTTCAACAAATAGTATGAAAAAAATTTTTCCTCAACAGTTGAGACTCTCAACTATTCAGTCAATATTTTTTAATTGGGGATTTCACCAATTTGCTTTCAAGGTTATTTTGATGAAATTCAGTTCTGTCAATTTAAAAAACTGCTTTTAATACTTTTCTTCTTATATTACTCTCTTTGTTGCAAATCTTTGTCATTTGGTTGTTTGCTATATTGATAATACCTATTGGTTTTCCATTTCTTTTTTGTGTTTCTGCCCTTCTATTATGCACTATACATTCCTATGTTTCCATGATGGTAGTTAACTTTGGTTTGCTTCTGTATATATGACCCCATTATGATTCTTTTATAAGGCTGGTTTGGTAATGATAAAATGATGAATTCCCTCAGTTTTTACATGTCTTACAAAGCCTTAGCCATCATTTATGAAAGATAGCTTTACTTGATATAATGTTCTTGGTTAGTTTTGTTTCGCTTTTAGAATATGGGCTATGTCCTTTCTTGCCCCCAAAGCTTATAAGGCTTCCATTGAAATAAATGACGTTGGATAATGGAGCCTCGTTTAAATCTGCCGTGCCTTTACCTTCTAGATTTTAGAATTATTTCTTCATGTTGTACTTTTGAGATTTGACTGCAATGTGCCACCGTGTGGTCTTTCATTGTTATGTCTATTTGAAGATCATATGATGTTCCTGTACTTCTATACCAATACCTTTGTCTATATTAGAGAAGTGTTCAGCTGTCATTCCTTTAAAATACTTTTCTATAATTTTAGTTTTCTTCAATCCTGTAGGAAACCAAAAATTCAAATATTTGTTCATTTAAAGGCACCCCTAGGATCTTAGAGGTTGTCTTCATTATTTTTCATGTTTTCTGTTCTTTTATCTGATCAGGATATTTCAAAAGATTTATGTGGAAATTCAAATATTCTTGTTTCTACTTGATCTAGTCTGTTGTTTAGGTTTTCAACTGTATTTTTAAATTTACCTATTGGGTTCTTCATTTCCAAGATTTCTGATGGATTCTTTTTCAAAACTTCTCTTTGTTAAATTTCTCATTCATATCATGCATTATTTTTCTAATTTTGTTCAACTGTCCATCTCTAATCTCTTGTATCTTTGAATATTTTTAAATTATTATTTTGAATTCTTTAGCAGGTATTTTATCACTAACCACGTGGAGGGAGCATAATCTGTTACTAAACTGTAGCTGTGGTCCTTAGGGGCGACCATATTGCTTTTGTTTTTCATACTTTCTGTGTCCCTGAATTGATATTTGCACATAGGTAAATCAATTGTCTATCACTTATAAAATGTGGCTTTCTTAGTAAAATAGGCTTTCTTTCTCCTTCTTGAGAATATGGAGATATTTTCATTTTGTTTCCAGTTGCATATTGTAGTGGAGTCTCCCTATATCTTCTGCTGTAATCAATGGCAGCAGCAGATTTGCTAATCAATCACCACAGGGATGTATGATTCTGGTGCTGGCCTGGACACAGGACTGTGGTTGGGGGGGAAGTTGTTTCCAGTCTGCACTGCCTAGCATCGTGGGTGCACTGGATCAGAATCATGGAGCAATATCCACAGTGGTAGTACATGGCAGGGGTGTTCATGTTCCCATAGCACCAGACACTAGTTTCTATGCAATGTATTGATATCCATTTACAATTTCTTCTTTCAAGCAGACAATTATTATTTGTGTTTTGCTGTCTGACATGAAGTGAATTGTACCTGAGTCTTGCAGCCACAGTACCCTACCATGTTTTGTGTATGAGCACCAGGTCTAAATGGATCTGGGGGGATGATAGAGGTGGAAAACATGTGCCTATCTTCTCAGGGAGGCGTCGATTGCCCTGATTTAATCAGAATACATTGTATCATGGATTGTTATGTTATACTCTACTCTAAAATATGTGTAATTATTGTCAATCAATAATGTATATTTGTTTTTGAAAAAATTATGGTAAAGATATATTTGTAAAAGAAAAAGAAGCTGTCTAATGTTCTGAAAAGTGACAATTTATATATATTCTTTTTTTAAGATTTATTTTATTTATTTGAAATACAGAATTACAGAGAGAGGTAGAGACAGAGAGAGGTCTGCCATCTGCTGGTTCACTCCCCAGATGGTCACAATGGCCAGAGCTGCACCGATGCAAAGCCAGGAGCCAGGAGCTTCTTCCAGTTCTCCCACATGGGTGCAGGAGCCCAAGGACTTGGGCCATCTTTTACTGCTTTTCCAGGCCATAGCTGAGAGCTGGACTGGAAGTGGAGCAGCCGGGACTCGAACCAGCGTCCATATGGGATGCCAGAGCTTCAGGCCAGGGCTTTAACCCGTTGTGCCACAACACAGGCCCCACAATTTACATATATTCTTACAAGCAGTCTGTCATTTCCTTTTAACCCATAAAATTATTCAGTCCAATAAAATATTGCAGACCTTAATTTCAATTGAAACTCTATTTGTGTTTTAATTTACTTTTATTTTTAAATTTTATTTAAGGAATACAGTTTCTCATATTTCATATATACAAATTTAGGAACACAGTGATATTTGCCACCATAACCTCCCTCCGGCTCATGCTCTAACCCTTATTCCTCATCCCTCTCCTAATCACACTCTTAATTTTTACAAAGATCTATTTTCAGTTAGCTTTATACTCATAAGATTAGACCTAAGCTAAGTAAAGAGTTCAACAGATAGAATGAAAAAAATAACAGTTTCTCAACAGTAGAGACAAATACTGTAAACAATCATCAAATTTCAAATGTCAGTTTCACTCCAACACATTACATTATTGGTACTCTATTATCACAGAATAGGGAAAACATATGTTATCTGTCTTTTGGGGACAGGCTTATTTCACCATGTAATGGTTTCCATTTGCATCTATTTTGTTGCAAAGACATGTTTTCAATTTGTCTTATCACTGGGTAGTACTCCATGGTGTATATGCACCATAATTTCTTGATCCAGTCATCAGCTGACGAAGATCTGGGTTGATTCCATATCTCAGCTATTGTGAATTGAGCTGAAACGAACATGGGAGTATGATTAATTCTTTCATATGCTGATTTAATTTCATGTGGGTGGGTAAATTTCCAAGAATGGGATTGCTGGGTTATACGGCAGTTCTATATTCAAATTTCTGAGGTTTCTCCACATCGTCTTCCACAGTGGCTGCACCAGTTTACAGTCCTGCCAATAGTGGGTTCAGGTACCTTTTTCCACATCCTCACCAGCATTTGTTTTTTGTTGATTTCTGTTTGATAGCCATTCTAACTGGGGTAAGATGAAACTTCACTGTGGTTTTAATTTGCATTTCCCTGATAGCTAGTGTACTGAGCGTTTTTTTATGTGTCTATTAGCCATTTCAATTTCCTCTCTTGAAAAATGCCTGTTTTAAGTCCTTTGCCTATTTATTAACTGTATTCTTTGCTGAGTTTCTTGAACTCATCACAGATTCTGGATATTAATCCTTTATCAATATCATAATTTGCAAATATTTTCTCCCATTCTGTTGGTTGCCTGTTCACTTTGCTGAGTGATTCGTTTGTTGTGAATAATCTTCTGAGCTTGATATAGGTAATCCCATTTGTCCATTTTGGCTTTGATAGCCTCTGCTTCTGGGGTCTTTTCTAAAAAAGTCTTTGTCTATCCAATGTCACGCAGAGTTTCCCCATGTCCTCTGGTAATTTGATGATATTGGGTCATAGAATTAGGTCTTCGATACATTTTGAGTGGATTATTGTGTAAGGTGTAAGGCAGGGATCTTGTTTCATACTTCTGCATGTGGAGATTCAGTTTTCCCAGCACCATTTTTTAAGAAACTATCCTTGCTCCACAGATTGATTTTAGTTTCTTTGCCATAGATAAGTTGGCAGTAGATGCATGGATTGGTTTCTGGGGTTTCTATTCTGTTCTGTTGTTCTACATGTCTGTTTTTCTGACATTACCAGGCTGTTTTGATTATAACTGCCCTGTAGTATGTCTTGAAATCTGGTATAGTGATGCCTCTGGCTTTGTTTTTGGTAAGGCTGTGCACCTTCTCACATGATCTGTGGTTATTTTTATTCTTCAGTGAATTAATGGACTTTTCCCCTTCTTTGCCCATCTTCTATCAGTTTTATTGCCATTTCCTGTTGATTACTTGTTGGTTAGAAATTCATAAATTCTAGATAATATTCCCAGTATACACATTGCAGGCAATGTTACTACTGTATTTTTCTATACTTATTCTTAGTTTTAAAGTTTATTCCTGGTGATTAAGACTGCCTGAAAAGTTACTGTAGGTAAATGTCCTTACAATTACTTCTTTTTTTCTGCCTACAGGCAAAACATATCATTCAACAAGAGATGATTTAAAGCCAAAGATATTCATTCTTTGATTATATGCACAACGGACAGTCATAAGTTAAAAAATTGAGCAATAAACTTAGACTTGATCAGCTTTAATTTGATATTTGCTAAAGCAATAGTCTGGAAGTTGTTGCAATAGTACTCTTCACATTTCTTACTAAATGACCTCATTTGGGAAAATTATTTTAGGGAGTCTTTGGGTTATGCTAAACCTCTTGCTAAAACAAATGTGTTCTTCTGTCAATGAAAATTGGAAAGAATTAAAGGGCACATTACCATACAAAATGTAATAAAAAGAAAAGCAGTGCTGAAAAGTCAAACCTTCCTGTTGCTAATTCTGGTAGCAAGAGCAACTCTGTGGATTTAGCATGCTGTGTATGTTTTGCTAGTAGACTAAAGGTTAAATAAATTTAAACTGTTATACTGAAACTAGTCCTCCAAGCTATTTTCAACTGTATTTCTCCAGAGAATCAAAAGAAAATAAAATGCTTGGAAGTTCTTTGTTTCAGTGCAGAGATACCCGTGCATTTTTGTAGATGTGGATTTCTAATACCTGGGTTTTGTTCATTTTCATTTTTTGGCTCCCATTTAATATTTTGAAAATGCCAGAGATCATTTTACAAGATCTCTATTATTTGAGATGGGAAAGCATTCATAATTCATAAATGAGGGTTTTTACAAATTTGTAGTCCTAGAATCCTAGTGACAGTATTTTTTAAATTTCAAATGGAAAAAATTTTAGAACTGTATGTTCTTTTTCTTAGCACATTTCTATCATTTTTAAAATAAAATAGTCACAAAATACTCCATCCATTTTATCAACACAAACTGTCCGTTGACCTAGCTAATAAGGTGAGCCATTTTCTGAATTTTTGCATATTTGTTCCATATGCCTCATTGAAAATTTCGATCAATATCCTGAGAAGATGAAATACAGCTTCCAGAAAATAGACTATGTATTAAAATTTACAAGAATGGAGCTGGGGCTGTGGCGCGGTGGGTATTGCTGCTGGCTGTGGTGCCGGCATTCCAGATGGGAGCTGGTTCAAGTCCCAGCTGCTCCACTTCCTATCCAGCTCTCTGCTATGGCCTGGGAAGGGACTGGAGGACGGCCCAATTTCCTGGGCCCCTAAATCCACATGGGAGACCTGAAGGAAGCTCCTGGATCCTGGCTTCAGATTGGTGAGGTTCCGGCCATTACAGGCATCTGGGGAGTGAACTGGCCAATGGAAGACAGCTCTCTCTGCCTCTACCTCTGCCTGTGCCTCTCTGTAGCTTTGCCTTTCAACTAAATTAATAAATTTTGAAGAAAAAAAATTAAATTTTTTTAAATTAAAAAAAAAACACTAGAAAAATGAGTCAGCCTTAAGTAATTTTGTACACCAAGAGTTTGTCTCCTGCAACTCAGTCTCCATTTTCTTCACCCTCTTCCCAATATCTGTCCCTCCCATTTTCCTATTTAGGCACTTTATGCAGCATAAAAAGCTGTTTTGTTCTCTCTCTCTCTCTCTCTCTCTCTCACACACACACACATACACAATGCCCTTGAGATTCCACCTATCTGTAATGAAGAGCAATATATTAAGGTCATTTCAAGTAAAATGATAGGTAGTAATATTATATCCCTTCCTGAAATATGCATCTGTTGAGAGACATGCTACGGAAAACCACTGCCTTGTTTGTTCCCTTGTTTCATCATCCATCTAGTCCTGTGTTAGGACCAAACTTGACCTTGACCCATGGGTACAGAAAGTAAAGTCTCCTGAGATCAGGGGATAGCAAATTGTTTCTGTAAAGGGCAGATATTGAGTATTTTTGGCTTTCTGAGACATATAGTCTCTGTTGTAGTAGTCAGCTCTGCTGTTGTTACACAAAAACAGCAGAGACAATATGTAAATGAGTAGGAACAGCTGTGCTCCAATAAACTTTATCTACAAAAACAGACTACAGGTCAAATATGATTCACAAGCCATAGTTTATTAACCTCTTTCCTAAATCCTTGGTGATACAGCATCCAATTAGCTATGAACATTTATACCTTTAATCACATCACTCACTCGTTCATTCAGCAAATGCGTATTGAGTACTGCTGTGAACATCAGTGCTTCATGATGATTGCAGGTTGATACAAAGATGATTTTCTCCAGGAGCCTAGAGCTCCAAGAAGAAGATAGGTTTGTCAAATGTAATTAATTTCATAAAGTAAGTGTCATCCTGGTTTTGATGTTGGTGCAACTAACAGTAAACATTCCCCAAATTGACTTAAGAAATTTCTCAGGTTGTACAGTGATGAGAGTCCTGTCATTGATTCCAAGTCTCCATGACTAGCTGTTGATATCTGCTGATGCGTCTCCCTAATGTGAGTTGCTTGCCACTGACAAAATTTCCTCATACTGTAGTCTGTCCATTTCCTGGAAGATTGTCCACTAGGTCACTAGGTCTGATGGACTTAAGTCTGTGATTCAAAGAAACTAAATGGCACAATTCTTGGCCCTGTAAGGACATCTTTGTCTATGCCCCAGCTCCGACAGGAACAAGTTGCCAATGTACAACAAGAGTATAATTATAACAATAGTAAATCACATTAATGAAGTGCTTGCTACGTGGAAGATGCAGTTTGAAGCATATGCATTGATTTCTTTACTCATCACCAGACCACTAAATCATAGATGTTTACTCCCATTTTATTGGGAAATATTGTGAAAATAAAAAAAAAGTTCAAAGTATTTGTTCATCTAAAATAGAACAGAGCCAGGATTTGAACCCCAGTCAGTAGGGATTCCATCTTGATGGTGGAATTCTGCCTCATTATAGAGCTCTGTTTCCAATCTGCTGTGTAACCACAGCCTTGGAGCTCGGACCTTGTGTTAATTTTAAGAAGTTCGGGATTGCCAAAAAAAGAGAGTTAGAAGTAAATCCACTCTTGAAGTTCAAAGATCAAGGCTATATCTAGTTGTCCTAAATTCCACACTAACATTTTATTAGACTGTGTTAAATCATTTCAGGATATTCTAATTCTCTCATGTCTCTCTCTGCATTTGTTAAATAGTAATAACTATTCATCTGCCTTAAAAAAGAATCTAAGTGCAAATTACTATATTGTCATATATCTATCAAAAATATAACAATTTGACTAAAAACTCTTCAACAGAGTGATTATAACTTTTATAAACCAAATCCCTGGCAATGGAGTATAGCAGCACTAAAATTGTTCACATTCGAACTATGATTTCTTCTATTTTATTTATATAGTTTTTTTTTAAAGACCTCCTAACTGTTTCTTGAGGTATAACAAGAATAATGCAATATAAAGTACATTTTGCAAACATTCTTAGAAAACAATTAAATCTTTGTTTATCATTGAAAAAAATTTGTGGCCTGGCTTTTAAATCTGTGTATATGTCTCTGTGTGTGTTCACATGTGCACAGTAACATATGGTGTCTTCTGTGGTTGAAACATATGATTTTTTTCTCAAATTAAAATAAAAGCTTAGCATTATTGAAATATCCTTAATTTCCCACTTTGGATCACAAAAACAAGACTATTGAGTAATAATTCTAGCAAGACACACATGGAAATTGCTGCTAATAAATGAACCCATGTTGTTTTTAGTATTGCTTTACTAAAACACATATGTCTTTTCAATTTAAACTTAAGAACTATAATTGCTTCATTGTACTATACAAATTCTCACTGTTTTCTGTTCAACAGGGCATCCATACAAATATTAAGTAACCATGCGACATGAATGAATGCACAATCCATTCCCAAATGTATATAATTACAGAATATCCATGGGGGTATTACAGAGATGGTGTTACTTTTGGCAAATGATGGTGGAGTTGTTTCAGTTTTAGGAATGAGTTGGTATTTGATGTTCAGTACTTTTCTGTGTTTGGATTTTAGAAAAGAGTTTTAAAAGATGAAAGTGTATAAAGCAAAGAAAATGATTTTGTAAAGGTTTATTTATGAAATACTTGAAAGGCACAGTGACACACACACCCACACACCCACACACATACACCCACACACAATCTCCCATGCATTGATTCACTTCCCAAGTGGCAACAGTGGCCAGAGACAAGCCAGGCCAAAGCCAGGAACCAGGAACTCCATTTGACTCATCATCCACATGGGTGACAGGAGCCTAAGCATTCCAGTCATCATCTGCTGCCTACCCAGGTGCACTAGGAGGGAGCTGTTTCAGAAGTGGAGCAGCCAGGACTCAAACTAGCACTTGTATATTCAGTGCTGGCATAGCAAGCAGCAGCTTACCCATTGTGCCACAATGCATGCCCCAACTCTATCATAAATTTTAATATGCAAAAAAATATTTTCTGGGGTTGGAATTGTGGTATAGCAGGTTAAGCTTCTGCCTGTGATGCCAGCATCATGGAGGGGCTCTGATTGAGAGTTTTAGCTGTTCTACTCCCTTCGAGCTCTCTACTAATGTTTCTAGGAAAACAACACAGGACCCTTCCACCATGTGGGAAACCTGGATGAGGAGCCTAACTCCTGGCTTCAGCCCAGCCCAGCCCTGGTCATTGCAGACATTAGTGGAGTAAAATCACTGGATGGAATCTCTCTCTCTGTTTCTGTCTCTCCTTCTCCTTCTCTGTAACTCTGACTTTCAAAAAAATAAATAAATCTTTAAAAATAAATTTTATATATATATATGTAAAACATCAATGAATTTGAAAGATTTGAAAATAAAAACGGGGAAATGGGTTAACCTAGGGTTAAGATTCCCCATCCTTGGGGCCTGTGCTGTGGTGTAGTGGGTAAAGCCACCATCTGCAGTGCCGGCATCCTATATGGGCACTGGTTTGAGTCCTGGCTGCTCCTCTTCTGATCCAGCTCTCTGCTGTGGCCTGGGAAAGCAGTAGAAGATGGCCCGAGTCCTTGGAACTCCACACTCAAGTTGGGGACCCAGAAGAAACTCCAGGCTCCTGGCTTCCTTGCGGCACCGGCACACTGGGTTCTAGTCCCGGTCGGGGAGCTGGATTCTGTCCCGGTTGCCCCTCTTCCAGGCCGGCTCTCTGCTGTGGCCAGGGAGTGCAGTGAAGGATGGCCCAAGTACTTGGGCCCTGCACCCCATGGGAGACCAGGATAAGTACCTGGCTCCTGCCTTTGGATCAGCACGGTGCACCGGCCGCAGCGCGCCGGCCGCGCCGGCCTTTGGAGGGTGAACCAACAGCAAAGGAAGACCTTTCTCTCTGTCTCTCTCTCTCACTGTCCACTCTGCCTGTCAAAAAAAAAAAAAAAAGAAAGAAAAAAAGAAAAAAAAATAAACTGCATTTAAGAGTTATAAATTCTTGTAAGAAGTACTACTACTGAGGTCTGAGTCATTTTTGGGAGGTCAGGGTAGATCTGAAGTACTTAAAAAACAAACCAGTTAATTAACTCATCAAATCCCCATACCAGATGGCATAAATGCAGCATATTACACTTCTTCTCAGGTCAAATGCCCATTTTCTTGCCTCACTGATTTCCGATTAAAGTGATATTTGCAGAACTATACATGGTAGCTGGAGATTATTTATAATAATAAACACTACATATAATTATAACATTTGTATATATGAATATCTAGACTACTTCATTGCACTGATGAGTAGATGGAACTTGAATATAGAGTTGCAGATAATTTTCTTTAAAAATGTGTTTAATAATGTTTAATTCATGTTCAAATAACAAGTGATTTTGATTAAAACATTTAATGTTCTTTGTGATAATTTATGTTATACTTTTCAGTTTTAATGAAAAATGATGAATAAATTAGTAAAAACATTTTTTAAAAATTTGTAAAATTATTTTTGTATGTATTATATTTCTTTATAAAGATACTTTCAAAATTTATTCACTTTGAAAATTATTAACTCAATCCTTTAGATTATTACTTTCAATAAAACACAAATGGTCTGAAATTTTTGATTATGAAAGCCTCATTATTCATGAAATACCAATGAAATTTAATTTATAAAAATATAACAATGTATATCATGTAAGACCTGTTTTTCTTTATTTAAACACAGCTAATTAACCAATTGAAAATCCAAACATACGTACTAATAAATTCAGTACTTAGCAGCTTGCCAAGTTTAAGACACTTAAAAACCAAAATTCCACTCTGCCTGTTAAAAAAATGTATATAGTGTAGAATATATATACATTGTAGAATGATTGACTCTACCATTCTTATTTATTTAAAAATTTAAACATAACATTTTCCTTGAAGAGTCAAAAACTTTTTTTGTTTCATTTAATCTTTGTACTCAAACTTCTGTTTCACTTCCCTATAGATGACTATCTTAATTTGATATTCCTCATAATTGTACCTATATTTGAAAGCCTGTATTAATCACCCATCTTTCTGTCTTACAGTAAAAAAAAATGTAAATTGAAAGTAATTTTTCATTCTTGTGACTATAAGGCTTTACATGTTAAAAATATTTTTATGGACTGAGTTTTATTATAATGATTATAATATACAGATGATGAAAATATATTAAATGTTTCAATAAAATTTTTAGAAAAAAACTGCCTCTTAATGAGATTGCTGAAGATGTTTAATTAGTTCCTGTATCCATGGATATATAAAACACGTTGGTAGAATGGGGTTGGGTTTTAGCAGGAATTCCATTTTGTGTGTTCAATTTTTAGAGAGTAAGTTCTGGAGATCCTTTTTATAAAAATAATCAGAGGGAAGAATCAAGTTTTTTATTCTTTGTCAATAATAGCCACCATCAGTTTTGTTAAAAACAGAGGATTAGAATTTAGCAACATCATTCTCCTGCCATCACCCTGATCCAGCCAAGATCTCCTGGTGCCTGAATTATTAAAAAGATAGAATTTTGGTAAATAATTTTTAAACATTGAATTGTAAATTTTATTTTCATATGAAAGGCATAGAGAGAAAGGGAGAAATAGCAACAGAGACAGAGATCTCACAACTGCTTGTTCACTCCCCAAATTCCTGTAATAGCCAAGGCTGGACTGGCTATAGCTAGGAGCCCGATCTGAGTCTCCCATGTGGAGTGACCCAATTACTTGAGCTGCTACCTGCTGCTATCCAGGTTGCTTAATAGCAGGACACTGGAATCAAAAGCGGAGCTGGAACTCAGACCTACCAGGCAAACCCTCACATCAGATATAAGGGACATGCATCATGAGTGAGCCAAAGACCTAACTTTATTAACAGAGTCTTAAGTGGTGTTCCTGCTTCTATTCTTCCATCTACTTACATCACTGAGATAAGAGAATATTATAATTCTGTATCTGTTTTAACTTGATCTGTTTTCCACTTTTGGTGTCTCAGTCATAAGTGTGATAAATTAATTTTTGTAACGTCTACCTACTCCATGTGTACACATTAGGATAGCATGAAGATAAATTTGATTAAAACAATTTGATTATAATTCTAACAGAAAATATACCATACACCTGCATAATAAAACTGAAGTGGTGAGTCTATTAAGACAAAAGTCAAACCATAAACTCACCTGTTTAAATTCTCACTTGGCCCCATATCACTCAAAATTTCCCATGATTTTCAAATCTCAGCACAATATGACTGTCCCTTTCCCTCTCTTACCTCATCTCCAATGCTTGTCTCTAATTCCGGGTTACACCTACCTTCTGATCCCTTGATCAAATCCTTGAAGGCATCATGGTGTTCAAATATTCATTTTATCATCCAGCACTTAGAGATTCTACTTTTTAATATAGCAGTGCATGTTTTGCTTATACCAAAATATCATAATTTGACAACTGAATGTATATTTTAAAACAGAAATGTGTTGACCTACTTTATAGAAATATAATTTAAGGAAATGTGAATTTAAGTATATTGAAACATGTCTGGAAAATAAGCCAAAATACTATCCATTGCTGGGTGTATGAGTTCTTTTAATTTAAACATTTTCTCTTTTTGCTTAGCTGAGTGTTTTAAAGATGTATTTAGTTATTTATTAATTTGAAAGGTCAAATGACACAGATGGAGAGATGAGAGAGAGATTGAGAGATATGCCATCTCCCAAATGCCACTTCCCAAAATATGTCACTTCCCAAATGTCCTCAACAGCTAGGACTAGGCCAGGCCAGGGCCAGGAGCCAGGAATTCCATTTGGATTTCCTCTATAGGGGGCAGGAACCCACATATCATCATCCATTGTCTTCTCAAGCACATTAGCAGGGAGCTTGATTGGAAGTAGAGTAGCTGCAAATCAAAGTGAAATTCCTGATTTATTTTATTTAATTGAAAAAAAAAAAAGAAAGAGTGAGTAAAAGAGAACACACTATCCCATCCAGTAGTTCATTCACCAAATGCATGCATTCAGCTGGGATTTAATGCACCACCTGCTATACTTTAATGCACCACATGCTACCTTCTAAGCTGCACATTAGCAGGAAGCCAGATCAGAAGAAGAGCAGCTGTGATGCAAACCAGATATTCTGATATGTGATGTGGGCATCCTAAGTGGTGACTTAAGTTCTGTGCCAAATGCCTGCTTGTCCTGAATTTTTTTCTTATCAGAAAGTTTGATTGTCTCCAAAATAAAACAAATCCTGTTGTTTAGAAACTTTAAAACAAGTATTCTAAAAGCTACTTATAAAATCTAAAAACTATTTATATATTATATATTTTGAGAGAAATCATGTATTTTAAGTAATTACATTATTAATATTAAATAATTAACGTTTTGCAAAATAGAATTACTCCAAAGACTGTAAGCTCCCAAATCACGGGGCCTCTTCAGTATTGTCCCCCTGTGTGTGCTCAGTGTCTACAAAGGTACTTGGCACCCAACAGAGGCTCAGTAAGCATTTATTGCATGAATGACTCTCCTTGCATAAAATAACTGAAGTTTTGACAAATCTACTCATTATTTACAGTCATTTCACATCTCTAATTCATTTCTAAATAATGAAAACAAAGAGTAAAAATAAAAGGCTTTTTTCATCCTGTGCCTTCATATTTTTTCTCAAGCACATAACACAATGTAGGAAATAACCAGAAATACATGAGAAACAACAGAAATCTTTAACTAATAACACTTTGGTGCTTAAACTTTAGAAACCATAGATATGAGTTTGGTAAGAAATAAGCTGGTAACAAGATTATATTTGTCAAGACTGCCTGACCTCATCCTTCAAGGTGAGAGCTTATTATGTGTTCATTGTTTGTTAAGATTGAGATATCAGCACATCATATTTTTAGGTAGGCAGCCTACAGCACATGATGCTCAGAACAGCATATGATATTCAACCTACATGTAATGCTTCCAGGTGGACACATGGCACACAAGGTCAGATGCTAGGGTAGTTTAGTGTGTTAGGACCTACAACACATTAGGGGCTGATGTTTCTCTTAGCAGACCTTACTTTATTAAGTTCTATTTCAAGGGGACAAAAGTTGCAGAGTATTGAGACAGAGACTAATCAAAAAAGATGTTACTACTATTAAAATCCTAAACAATAGCCAGACATTAGATGCAATATTTAATAGCCCTGTGATAAATGTGATATTTCTTCAAAAGTGCACACAGCCTGTATAGCTAAATTTATCTAGCTTATTTGGTCTGTGCAGAGAGGGCTTTGCCTCAGACACACTCACAGGGCATTACCTAGCAATTATTTCAGTGGAGAAATACGTTCCAACATGTTTTATTACCTTCCTTGGAGCAGAAACCTAAGAATCCAAGTGACATCCAATTACAGTCCTTAGTTCAGTTGACCTACGTTCAATGTTGACATTGAATCACAACAACCTTAACCTTATTTGGGTACTAAAAGAAAAGATTATTTTCTCTAAAAAATTACAAGTAGCAAATGTATTTAGTTGCCACAGAGAGGTATTTCTCACAGGAATTTATAATATGTGCTATTTGTCTTCTATCTCTGTACAGTATGTACAATTTATCTTGTGGGAAATGAATGGGAAAAGGGCACAGTGGTCTTTTTGCAGTTTGGTTATTAGTCATAGCTTATTAGCAGCATATTATTCCTAAGAGAAATGGAAAATATCACATCATTAAGTTATCAGAGGGTCTCCTGGGGGACTCCCATAATGCCAAGATATTGATTCGGTCAAATTATCCTACACATATATATTTAAAGTGTAAACATGCTCGTTGCTTCGATAGCCTATTATAGTATACTAAGGAGAATATGCTATTCTTCATTCTAACCTAGCCAACATTCTAGCAATGAGGTAAGGTGTTCTCTTTCACTAACGGAGGATCTATAAGGAAAATAAGTGGTTTAGAAAGGTGGTTTTGAAAATTCAATGTCTGGAAAAGAAAGTCTTTTTAAAGGATATCTCCACATCATTAATTATATTTGGAATATTAAATCTATTCCATAAATGTGTTTTGTAAAGTTCCTTTCCAAAATCAGAGGTTAACAGATCTCAATTCATATCAGTTGACACTAATTGAAGAGTGAAATAACCATTATAATAATCACTTTGCTTTACGATACTGAAGATCAGAGATATTATACCTTTGTTTATTTTTAATTATTAGGAAATAATCATTAATTAAATAATTTTTAATATTCTGTAATAAGAAAGATGCTATTCTGGGAAATGAAAAAATGGCAATGAATATGACAAGAAAATATGGCAAGACAATCTTTACTTTTAAGGAGTTTACACTGTTCACCTGGACATGAGGAGTTAAAATGAGAAAGGACATTGCACAGGTTTCTGAATGGTAAATTGGGGCAGCTCTGGAAAAAGTCAGGGGAATATGGAGAAATGTAGCAAGTAAGTTTCCTTGGCAGCCAAAGAACGTTAAAACCTTAGGAAAAGTAAATGAGCTTGAGTTGAAAGGTGTCTGCCTTCCCATTGCTCTCACTACACCACAGAGATTGTAGGGCAAACAGAAGGGAAAAAGATTAAATCTACAATAACCATGATCTTATGATATATGGAGGCCATCTGTAAGATTAAGGTTAAATTACTAAGAATTACATTGATCCAATTGGCTTCTTAGAAACAAACAAACTGAAACAAAGCAAACAAAAGCAAAAAACAAAAATAAAGCATAGTTTATCAAGTGCCCTCCCTCTTTGTGCAGAATTAGTGGCTTCTATCTATGCTAGCCCTAGGAGAAAATCTCTCCACTTTCATCCCTTCTCTCTTCTTGCTATTCATCCATAATCCTTTCTTTCCTGAAAAAACAGAAAGGGATACAAAATTTCTTTTGAGCTCATTCTCAGATCTCCTCTTGCATACATGCTCAAACTTCCTGAAGGGTATTCTACTCAGAAGTTTAAGGAAACTCTAGAAGCTGGAATTATTTACAGAATAATCATTTCTAAACATCAGATCTTTTACATATAGTCATCTATATATAAAATATGTATTATGATATATGATTATATATAATGACTATTATGTATTATATGATAGATAGAATCAAGAAATTTAGAGCCTAGATTTGGTTACTTCAGAGTATGATACAGGGACAGAATCAAACTATTTATTTCTTATGTGCTACAAACTTTTAAATTCTTGAACATGGACAAAGAAGACAAATTCATGTAATTACTCTCGTCAATTTTTTTAAGAGATGTTAGAAAAAAAACTAGATTTCTAGTTTTACTCCAGTATATTGCTTTTATTTATTTATTTATTTTTTTGACAGGCAGAGTTAGACAGTGAGAGAGAGAGAGAGAAAGGTCTTCCTTTTTCCGTTGGTTCACCCCCCAAGTGGTCGCTATGGCCGGTGTGTTGTGGCTGCGCTGATCTGAAGCCAGGAACCAGGTGCTTCCTCCTGGTCTTCCGTGCGGGTGCAGGGCCAAGGAACTGGGCCATCCTCCACTGCATTTCCAGACCACAGCAGAGAGCTGGACTGGAAGAGGAGCAACCAGGACAGAATCCAGCGCCCCAACCAGGACTAGAACCCGGTGTGCCGGCACCACAGACGGAGGATTAGTCTAGTGAGCCACGGCACTGGCCCAGTATATTGCTTTATAAGTAGTGTTGCTTTGGTGTTTTCTTTAGAAAATAAACACTCCTGAGGACATTTAGGATTAGGGCAAGAACTGGCTCACACAAAAGGGTTCATATTATCCCATCCCACACACCTCAAAATAATTTTGATCTAAACCCAATTTTGATAGAAGATACTATTTCACTGATGCCCTTAGGTCACTGTGCTAACTAACATGATGCTACTTCAGTGGGCATGAAATATTCTACACAGTCATCACAAGTATCTATAAGGAGACCAAGCACAGGAAATAAACCATGGTTTCCCAGTGATATGTGAGATTCAAAAATTTACCCTTAGAATTTGGATTCATCTCTGCCATAGATGAATCATCATGTACCAGGCACATGAGGGTTCACTGTTATTCTTAAAACACTGAGAAAGCAAGAAAAACACTCTGGTGCAATATGTTGTTTACTGTTCCTCAAACTGCTTTCCACTCCAGGGTAATAACACCATCCATAACCCACGAGCTGGTTTATGCCTGTGTATCCCGGTAGCTGCCGGTTATTTACGAGCAGTTCACAGGCTGCTTACGATCTTACCATAATCTAATGCTTCCTCACCTTCATGATACCTTGTAAAACATCTGGATTACGTAAGGAAACATTAAAAAACAGCAAGTAGATCAGGTTGGCCTAAGCAGTTGTCACTGACAGGCTATGCTGGCAACTTGCAAAGCAAAAGTGAGGGAAAGTAGAAGGAGTACTCAGAGTTAGCCAAACTGTGATGTCTGAGGGGGACACTCCCCAGGACATCCCTCACTTTTAACACCAACTTCCCTTTCAGGGAATTCCCAAGTCATCATCTAATTTGATTATTTGCTAGAGTGACTCACTGAAAGCTATTATATTCACAGTCTACTGTCAGGAAAGGATGCAGATAAAAATCAGCCATAGGTGCCCGGCATTATGGTGCAGTGGATCAAGTAATAGCAGCATCCCATATACAAGGATCAGTTAGAGTCCCAGGTGTTCTGCTTCCAATGGAGCTACCAGCTCTGGTCTGGACCAGCCCCAGCCATTTGAGGCCATTTGGGGAGTAGAAGTTTCTTTCTCTCTGTTACTCTGTTTCTTAAATAAATAAATAAATCGGCAGAAAAAGGACAGACATTTATCCAATCAGTTAAGACTCTGGTTAGATGCTTGCATACCACACTGGAAGACCTGGGTTTGATACTCAGGTATAAGATCTTCACCTTCCTGCAAGTGTAGACCCTGGATGACTGGTGATGGCTCGAGTAATTGGGTGCCTGCCACCAACGTGGGAGACTTGGAATGATTTCCTGAATCCTGGCTTTAGCCCTGGTCCAGCCCAGCGACTGAGGGCATTTGAGGGAGTACACAGCAGATGGAAGGGTTCTCTCTCTCTCCACAGGAGAGGACAGCAGAAGCTTCATGTCTAGAATCTCCAAAACTCTACTATATATGATTTCCTTGGATGATTTTTAAAGAAATCTTACTATTTATTTGGTAGTGGGAGAAAATTACTCTTCCAGGATTTATATATAACAATATATATGGAATGTTGCTAACTCAAACACCTTACCCAAACTTCTATGTCCAGAGTTTTTATTTGGGATTCATTATGTAAGCACAAATAGTTTATTTCTCTTGCAGTTAAGCTGTGCCTCCAAGGTAACTGATACTACTTTGCTAAAAGTCCAGTCCCTTTCATGAATGACTGCTCCTCACTCAAAACAGACAAACAATGCCAGGTGTCAGGCCTCTGGCAAGTCTCAATTCCTCACTACAGAGAGAGAGGCCAGATGTGACTACTCACAAAGGAGCTCAAAAGAGACAGCTAAGACAGTCAACAGCACTATGGAGAAGACTACAATGGCCTAGGGGGATGAGAACCCTATGCAACTGCCAGGACCAGCGATTCACTAGAAGGACACAAAGGACCCAACAATGTTCATGATCATGGCTAAGATTTATTAAGGCAAAAGAATACAGAGAAAGATGAACAAAAGGAAAAGGAACGTGAGGTAAAGTTCATGTTAAGTAAAGTACAAGTTCCTAAGTGTCCTGTCCCATTGCAGTCACACACAATACATTCAATTTCCCTCAACTTTCAGTTAGGACAACACATGCAAAATGTGAAACTCAGTAGAAACTTAGCACTCAGGAGTTTTATAGGGGCTGATCATATAAGTAACTTCTTCCTGGCACAAACCAAAATTCCAGAGTCCCTAAGGAAAGCAAATATTTAGTAATTCAGTATAAATCACATTGTTTGAAGAAACAGTTTAGTCCTAGTGAGCCACTCTTTCAGTTTACTGCTATCATGCCCTGTGTGTACAGCAGCTACCTGTCAATAAAGATTTTTATACAAGTCAAGTACTTCAAAAAGTTCCTTCTGTATTAAAGCACTTGGTTAGAGTGCTGGGCTGGCTCTGCTCCCCACTCCAGCGTCCTGCTAATGAACGTGCTGGGAGACAGCAGGTGATGTTTCAAGTACCTGAGTCTCTGTCACCTACAAGGAAGACTTAGATTGAGTTTCCAGTTTCAGTTTCCTTCTTGCCAAGCTCCAGCCACTACAGACATTTGGGGAGTGAACTAGAAGATGGAAACTCTCTCTCTGTCTCTCAAGTAAACATATTTTTTAAGTTTATGCGAAATAGAATTAAGGGGCCGGCGCTGTGGCGCAGTGGGTTAACCCCATGGCCTGAAGTGCTGGCATCCCGCATGGGCACCAGTTCTAGTACTGGTTACTCCACTTCCAATCCAACTCTCTGTTGTGGCCTGGGAAAACAGTAGAAGATGACCCAAGTCCTTGGGCCCCTACACCTACATGGGAGACTGGGAAGAGGCACCTGGCTCCTGGCTTTGGATCAGTGCAGCTCTGGCCACTGTGGTTATCTGGGGAGTGAACCAGCGGAAGGAAGACCTCTCTCTCTCTCTCTCTGTTTCTCTGCTTCTCCTCTTTCTGTGTAACTCTGACTTTCAAATAAATAAATAAATCTTTTAAAAAAAGAAGAAAAGAAAAGTAGAATTAAAAGATAAGTTTATTTTGGTGTAAAATATTGAAATATATGCATTTTTATCATATGTATTACTATGAATTCTATAAATATCCTAAATACACCTGGAGTTCAGAAATTTTTAACCAAAATTAATATACCTTAAATTCTATTTTCCCTGAACCTTTTGTAGTACCCTCATATAATTCTAAAACACATGTTCTTCTACTCTTTTTTTTTTTTTTTGGACAGGTAGAGTGGACAGTGAGAGAGAGAGACAGAGAGAAAGATCTTCCTTGTCCATTGGTTCACCCCCCAATGGCTGCTCTGGTGGCGGGCTGTGGCCAGTGCACCGCACTGATCCGAAGCTAGGAGCCAGGTACTTCTCCTGTGCAGGGCCCAAGGACTTGGGCCATCCTCCACTGCACTCCCAGGACACAGCAGAGAGCTGGACTGGAAGAGGAGCAACAGGGACAGAATCGGGCGCCCCAACCGGCACTAGAACCCCAGGGTGCCAGCGCCACAGGCAGAGGATTAGCCTAGTGAGCCGTGGCGCCAGCCCATGTTCTTCTACTCTTTAATTTCCTTAGTATTTTGTCTATTAAAATGAAAGCAATTTATGTAGAAATTTAAGAAATACTATCATTTTTATCAAATTTTCTTCCCTTACATAAAGTGCACCCTACTTGTTTCCATTAAATGTTCTCCTAACTCTAACTTCAAGTTAGTGCAATAATTGAGTTTAATATGAATTTCTAAGTTGATAATTCCCAAATATAATGTGATTGATAAATTTAATGTCAGTCAACTATGACCTAATTTCATAAGGACCAAAGTCATTTGAAAGATTCTTTATTACCAAACAAGGAAACCTCATGTGTTTTTATAACAATATCAATGAAGTATTTGGAATTTTAACTTTAAATTACCTTACCAGTTTAGTGAAAATACAATCTTAGTTATAAAGACTTACTTAAGTATCACAACAATTTTACTCTTCTTATGAGAACTATAATCATAATATTCTTCTCTGCAGGAGAATCTAAGAAAAATATTCTATTAATCATAGTTATATTAAAGCGATCTGTCACCTCTAGCATACTTATGCAATAAAGTAATCAGATAAAATTTATATCAGAAACAAGTGGCCTGCATTAAAAATGCCTGCTCAAAGTTCTAAAATTGTTTATTTGTGTGATGATCTCAATACTTAAACCTTTCAATATGCAACTGAATATAAATGCAAACATAATTTTTTCAACTCAGAATTAGGAAACAAAATAAAGAGATCTAAAGTGGCTAACAGAGTAATATCCAAGAGAAATGCTTACAAACCTGTTTAAACATAAGTATTTTATGTATTTGCTATTTCATTGGATATTTACCCCAAATTCTTATTAATTGTATGAAGAAATGAAACAAGTGGACAGAGTGACTTCACACAATTCTTTTCATGAGTTTGAGTTTCAGATATTTTTAATGTATAGCTGTAGAATTAGACTAGAATTATTATATCTTATATTTCCTATTAAATAATCCATTAAATCTCAGAGACGCCAATAAAAAATGAGGTAGAAAATGCTACATGAAGAATGATGGCATTTGCCTCCCAATATCCATGCTCCCCAACCTCCTCACCAGAAGAATCTTAATTTAGGTCAGAGTGACAATGTCCCTAGTCTTAAATTCCACTTCCATAGACTCCAAGATCAGTTTATATTTAAGTCATGAGTCTTTCAGTAGCCAATTATAATATATAATTGGATTAGAAACAGAAATTTTCAGGGTCATAATTCTGAACATAGCATAATTCTGTGCTTATTGCTCAATTTGTCTCTAAGGTACTGGTTCCTAGAAAGAGATTGCCATAAAAGAGTAAGTGAAACTTCAAAGTAAAAACCAGGCTGGCATACAAGTCATTTACTCCCACAATGCTAGTTTCTACAGCAATGGGAGATGGGAAAACACTGAGGCAACAACAGGAAAGTCTACCAATGCTTCATCAGGGATGGGAAAGAGTAGCCATGGTGCTGGCATTAGAATCCTTGACAGGGAGCTCAGAACAGACCAGGAACAGCAGCAGCATCCATAGTGATTATGGTTGGTAAAGTGCTACTGTGGTGTTAGCAAAAGGAGAAGTTATCACCGCTATGACTGGAGGAAAACTGGAGAAAAGGAGAAAAACGATGCATACACCAATCAAAGCAATCCACTAATCACAGGAGGGTACTTCATATGGTCTATGGAAATGGAATTAAAAGATAGGCTTAATTTGGTGAAAAAAATGAAATCCAGCACAGATTTTTCATATTATACATTTCCACAGATTTTCAAAAATATTTTGTACGGATTTCAAAAATATTTTGCACCAAGAAACCCATATCATTTAACTCCAGTTTTCAATAAATTTTTCAAATATCTATTTATGTAAGGAATCTGCAGGTGGTGAGGGTTGTCAGAGAATATGAGTTTGTAAAATCTAAAAATACTATGTATAAAAATGAAATGTGAATAATGTCAGAAAAAGAAACAATAACATGTAAAAAAGTATTTAATTCAAACAGACATTGGTAGTCTTGGGACCTTGTGGAAGAAGAATCTATGAGGCTGAGTTGGGGTAAATTGTTCAAAAGAGCTGGGTAGGCAACACAAAGTAATTTCAAATGAAAAGAGATTAAAAAAAGAGTGAATTCTATGTATAATAAAAGCTGGGTGCATGGAAGAAAAAATACATCAGTAACATGAACTTATTAAGAAGTTCTGATATCTGGGAACATTATAACCAAGTGACCAAAAGCACATATATGTTTACAAAGCACTTTCTTTGATTTAGCACATTCTAAGCACTGCAGGGGAAGAAATAAATAGCAGGTACTATTCTATCTACTCTTGAGAATGATGGCTCAGCTGACTGGGAGCCATGAGGAGCATGCAGACAAGAAGGCATGGCAAAGTAGGGCAGGTGACAAAGAAGGAGTAAAAATAGAAAATAAAATTTCATCACAGTAAGGTCAGAAAAAAAATGAACTTCAAAAGATAGAAAAGATGAAGTGTTCTTGAAATATAGAAACCTTACATATAATAGGTTGGTCTTTTGTTGTTCTTACTAAATATAGGCATCCTTTTATCCCCTTTTAAACTCTATTTAATTGAAAGCATTATTGAGGAACTGAATAACCTAAAAATATATTTTTATAATGCTGTGGTATCTGACCATTGGAGAAGTTATACCGGTAGCCTTTCCAGAGCGTAAGATAACATATTGAATCTGAAAAATATGGTTTGGTAAAACTAACCCACAGAGCATAGAAATCTTGAGAGACAGAAAATTAAGTCACAAATCCATGCTTAACTTGTATGAAGAAGACAGAATACTGTGTAAATATCTATTTTGAAAATCCTGAGTCTTTTTATAAAAATGCCTATCTTTTATAATATTAATCATTTAAGTTTACCATATATATGTGTGTGTGTGTGTGTGTGTGTGTGTGTGTGTGTATACAAAACAGATCGGTTATGACCAGATCTGGTATGGGAAAATATTCCTGATCACAGGATGGCTGAATATATAATAATTTCAAGCATAATTATAGTATGGTTTGACTATGTATTATATAGTACATAACATTTCAGTTTTATAACCTCCTTTGAATATCACAATAAGCATTCAAATAGGCATCTATATATTTCTACTGAGAGAAATAGGAAGAGCTCTGGGGCGCAAAACCTTGAAGGGGCAAACTCTAATTTTCATATAGGCTGTCTCACCCTGTGTTCCCATTGACTTATATTCATACAGATCCTTCTTCTGGAAACATACATTTATAACTAAGACCCTCTCCACTTTTCACTTTACAACTTCATTCTTCAAATATTCTTTTAAGAGGATTTTACTCATAGGCATAACTTTGATGATGCAGGAAAAAGTTGTGTTTCTCTCTATGCAAAAACTGAGTATTTATCATGTGTCCATCATCAAAGACTTGTATGCAATCGTTGCACACTAGAATAAAGCCCTTTGTTACCACAAATCTTTATAAACACTAGAAGTCTGAGTCCAGTACCGCTAATGTTGAGAAGATTCTTCCACATCAGGCAAGATTATATTAGTTTATTAGTTTGCTTAAATTTCATAATCCATTCTGAGCTTTCTAGCTTTCTAGATAGAATTCTCCTTTGTTAAGTAACAAATGGATTTAGGCTATAACATGAGAGCTTAAGCTTTATAAGTGTACTTTGTGACATTTCCTAACACTGAAGTCTTATGTTTTTAAGGGTAACAATAATATAATTTATACTGAAAATTAATTCAAATGTACAAGGAGTTTCTTATGCTACTGGATAATGCCTTTAAATTGTTTTTTAAAGCCACATGTTTATATCCCTGGTTTTTACAACATAGAGTATAAGTGGTCCTAAAAAATATAAAATAAACAGAAACAGCAACATAAAAGCATACTTTTAATAAATCTAGGCCATGAATATGTGAGTCAGAATAAAAGTAATATGTACAAAGACTTCCAAATTTAGAAACAGTAAATCAAAAATAAATGGCAGTGGCATGTGTGTGTGTATGTGTGTGTGTGTATTTTTATGGTTGCATGTCTCAGGCTAATCTGGAAGAATTTTCCAAGGCAAGTAACACAATGCAATATTTCTCTCTTAAATTTTTTATTTCTTTGCAAGGCGATGAGAGATCTCTTAATAGCTGGTTCACTCTCCAAATGCCTGCAATAGCCCAGATTGGGCCAGGATGTAATCAAGAGGCAGGAACTCAATCAGGACCTCCCATGTAAGTGGCAGGGACCCAGGAACTTGAACCCCACCTGATGCTGCCCAGGGTGCACATTAACAGGAAGCTGTGATCAAGAGTGGGGTCAGGACTTGAACCCAGGCACTCTGGTATGGAATGACGGCATCCAAATGGGCATATTAACCACTATGCCAAATGCTTGCCCTGCAACAAATTGTGATTTGATTATCTATATATAAGGGCTGGGCTGCTTATGTGAGCTTCCATGAACAAATATGGCAACAACAAATCCAGGCTGATAGAGCTGAACAAAGAATCCCACTGTCATGCTATTTTTTCGGGAAACATTTGGTCAGTGAGGCAAAGCAAAGGATAGTGACATAAGTGCAGATAAATCTACAGCTGCTCATTTATGCTGTAGGGAGAAAAGAGAATGCAGCAACACTGTAATATATTTATTCCTGTAATGAACTACTATCAATAACTAATGCACGTTAAATGCCTCCCTCACAGATAACACATAGTCAAATCCTAAACAATATTGTTTCTGTACCAATATAATAGCACATGAATGAGAAAACAATTGGAAAAGAAATGGCAAAGAACATTCATCAAAATTATCTCACTCTAGAACAGATGACCAATCACCATAAAATACTAAATGAAAAGATTGCCCATGTAAACCATCCATTCGATGGAAAGGCAAAAAGAATAAGGAGACACGAGATTTCACAACAAAAATGTGAAATGTGAAGTGAAAGGGCTTGAGAAAGAAGTAGAGGACAAAGTAAAACCACGACAGAAATGAGGGAAACAGTGGCAGAATTATAGGAGAAAGTACTGCAAGGAACATGTGGATAATCTCAACATAGCAATCAAATGAAATGGAAACAAACTTCAAGGGACTGGAGAGAGAGAAATAAGATGAGTCTACAGGCAAACCAGCAAACATAAAAACAGTTCTAAAGATGAGACTCAAAATACTGAAACAACAAATATTTTAAAATATATTGAAGAAAACTTTCCAGAAGTTTAAAGAAATGATAATGACAAATCTAGCAACAGGAAGAGCACAATCTGTCTTGAGGGAAAGAAGGATGTAGAATGACCAAAAATAAGAATAACAAAACCATTAGTCTTCAAAGAGTCCTTTAAATGTACAAGTATAAACATCAAGATACCTAGAAATTAGAACATTAGTGTTGCTCCCCCTCTTCATGGAGGAGCGACACAGGACCCTGTGCTGTTCTTTTGTCTGCTCGGCCCTCCCCGGGTTTGCTGCTGGTTCTTCCCGGGTTGGCTACCGTCCCTCCCACCTCCGTGGAAGGGCGGTTCCCCCTGCCACTTTCCCCACTTCCGCGGGGGAGCGGCACACCGCCGGCTGGCTCTCTCGGGGGCTGCTCAGGTGTTCCTTCAGATAGATGTTCCTGGTGCATGTTGTCTCTCTCCTCCTTTATAGTCCTCTTCCACCAATCCCAACTCTGCTACCCACACGCCGAGTACGCTGCTCTACTCCAATCAGGAGCAGCTCCTGCTGTTTATTGGTTGAACTGGAGGCAGCTGTGTAGAAGCTGTTTCCTCCTCTCCCAGCGCCATATTGTGGGAGAGCAGATGCATAGAATAAGTCTTAATTCGAGTAACAGTCTAGTCTGAGTTGCTCCCCACAATTAGAGTACTCTAAAAATTCTACCAGAACACTCAAAGAAAGAGAAAAATGCCTATAAAATTCTAAAAAAAAAAAATTGTGACACTCAATTTTACACCCACCCAAATATACATGCAAGAGCAAAAGCAACAAGTTTTTGGTTTTTTTATTTGTTTGTTTGTTTGGTTTTTTTTTTTTTTTTTTTTTTGACAGGCAGACAGTGAGAGAGAGAGACAGAGAGAAAGGTTTCCTCCCATTGGTTCACCCCCCAAAATGGCCACTACGGCGAGCGAGATGCATCGATCCAAAGCCAGGAGCCAGGTGCTTCTCTTGGTCTCCCATGGGGTGCAGGGCCCAAGGACTTGGGCCATTCTCCACTGCACTCCCGGGCCACAGCAGAGAGCAGGACCAGAAGAGGAGCAACCAGGACAGAATCTGGCACCCCAACCGGGACTAGAACCCGGGGTGCTGGTGCCGCAGGCAGAGGATTTAGCCTAGTGAGCCATGGCGTCGGCCAGCAACAAGTTTTTTAAAACATGCAAGAGCAGAGGGTACATAGTGCCTCTGAATTATTCTTGAAGAAACTACTCAAGCTGCAGTCACCCAAGAAATAAAAGACACAGTTACAGAAAAGACTAATGATGAATGTGAATTCCCCTTTAAGGCTAAGGCTAAACAAGTGTTGAGATAAGTTACAGCACAAATGTGAAACAGAAATCCTGACATGGCTCTGACTTACTGGTCATTCTGTCATTTTAGCAGAAGTATGCCTTGCAGCTATAGAAAGTCCTTGTTGTGCATGTGTGTGGGGAGCAACTCGGACTAGACTGTTACTGGAATTAAGACTTATTTTATGCATCTGCTCTCCCACAATATGGCGCTGGGAGAGGAGGAAACAGCTTCTACACAGCTGCCTCCAGTTCAACCAATAAACAGCAGGAGCTGCTCCTAATTGGAGTAGAGCAGCGTACTCGGCGTGTGGGTAGCAGAGTTGGGATTGGTGGAAGAGGACTATAAAGGAGGAGAGAGACAACATGCACCAGGAACACCTGAGCAGCCCCCGAGAGAGCCGGCCGGCAGTGTGCCGCTCCCCCGCAGAAGTGGGGAAAGTGGCAGGGGGAACCGCCCTTCCACGGAGGTGGGAGGGACGGTAGCCAACCCGGGAAGAACCAGCAGCAAACCCGGGAAGGGCCGAGCAGACAAAAGAACAGTGCAGGGTCCTGTGTCGCTCCTCCACGAAGAGGGGGAGCGACATAATGGTGCCGTGACTCGGATATGAAGCCTACACAGGGTCCTGTGTCGTTCCTCCACGAAGAGGGGGAACGACAATGTGGACTTCAAAGATGACAAAGCAGAGAAGTATCTTCAGCTAGAGTTTAGAAGTCACACTTTGTTAAGATTCAGGAAACAAGTGAAGACCTATAGGGCTCAGAGTGGAGATGCTTACAAAGACCATGCCTGTATGTTTGTTGCTGTATCCCGTGAGCTTTCTCAGATACTGATCCTGAGGGCTCCTTCCAAGAGGAAAAGGCACCCCCCAGCCATGTGAGTTTTCCAGAGCACATTCTCCTACTGATTGCCTCCAGGGCTTAAGAGAAATAAATTCCAATGAACTCAGGTTCCAAAATTAACTAGTGTTATCAAATATACTCACCATGGTTTAATATGGCTCAACCTGTGGTTTAACCCACATGATTTCAAACACCAGTTATTACTGATCTCACAGTAATAGTTACCAGAGAAACTATTTGTTGATTCTGGAATTTCAAAATTCTGTTCAAATTGGAAATTTTTTTGGCTTTTAAATAAATTCACTCTAAAGATGTTTTTATATATCAAGCTTTTGTTTATTTATGTTTGAATTCTGACTAAAGAAATATTCATTATAATATTTATTATTAAGTAAATATTAAATAATAGCAAATTTATCAAGGTTTGCAATATTCCATATATTATTTTAAATGTTTATACATACTATCTCAATTAATTTTCTCCATTTCCTTATAAGGTAGGTACTAGTATTACTGAATAATAGTCGATGTATCTTAGCACATTTTAGAGATGAGAAAAATTATGTGCATTGTGCAGAATAGTATACAGCAATAAATGCTAGTTCCTGAAATAAAAAGCCTACATTCACATTCCAACACTGCCATTCAGTGTTATTTTAAACAAGTTATTTAAACTGTTTGAATATTACCTCCTATAAAGTGCAGAAAATGTTTTAAATATAAAGCATTATATAACTCATCAATATTATTATTATCAAATTATAAAAATTCAATATTTGGTCATCTCATTTATATTTAGCAATTTTTTTAAATATTTATTCATTTGAAAGGCAGAGTTAGTGAGATAGAGAGGGAGAGAGAGAGAGAATCTTCCATATGCTGGTTCACTCCCCAGATGGCCACAATAGCCAAAGATGGACCAGGCCAAAGCCAAGAGTTTCTTCTAGGTCTCCCACATGGGTGCAGGGACCCATGCACTTTGGCTGTCTTCCACTGCTTTCACAGTCACATTATCAGGAAGCAGGATTGGAAGTGAAGCAGCCAGACTCAAATCAGGACCCGTATGGGATGTCAGCACTGAGGGTGGTTGCTTTACCCACTACACCAACATGCCAGCCCCCATAATTAGCAATATTGTGAATGGCTTTTAAATCTTTAAACTCAAGAGGATTACTCTCTTTTTCACTAAAACTAAAAATCATAAGTTCTACAAATCACTTATTTCTACAAAGTAAATCTAAAATTCTAGTCTCTGAATGTTCCATGGGAGTAAAGTTTGGATCAATCTGTCAAAAGATCTTTATATGAGAAGTTTTAAGGACCACTGATACTGGAAAGAATTGCCTAATTAGTTGTGAAAAGTAGATTTTAAATCACAGATGCTATGATTTTAAAAACATGTGCCAGCAAAGTCAGATTAATGTTATCTCTAGGTCCCTTGAACTTTCTCTCTTTCCAAAAATAACTACACCAAACTAAGAATGCCAACTTTAGATGATTCATATGAATTAATTATAACCTGTCTCTCATGGTTACAATTTGAGAGAAAAGTGTGCCAGATTTCAAGATAGTTTTTAAAATACTGCACATGTTTACAATTTTTTTAAATTTATTTATTTATTTGACAGGCAGAGTTAGACAGTGAGAGGGAGAGAGACAGGGAGAAAGGTCTTCCTTTTTCCGTTGGTTCACCCCCAAAGTGGCCACTACGGCCGGTGTGTTACGGCCAGCGTACTGTGCCGATCCGAAGCCAGGAGCCAGGTGCTTCTCCTGGTCTCCCATGTGGGTGCAGGACCCAAGCACTTGGGCCATCCTCCACTGCACTCCCAGGTCACAGTAGAGAGCTGGACTGGAAGAGGAGCAACTGGGACAGAACCAGAGCCCCAACCGGGACTAGAACCCGGGGTGCCGGCGCCACAGGCAGAAGATTAGCCTAGTGAGCCGCGAGGCCAGCCACATGTTTACAATTTATAACAGGTTTTTCATTTGGTTTTGATAGAATTATGTTTCATGGGGTAGTTGTCTAGAGTAGCAATTAAAATATAGATTAAGCTACCCAGGCCACACTTGGAGTACCTGGGTTCTACTCCCGTTTCCGGCTTCTTACTCCGGCTTCCTGACAATGCAGATCCCAGGAGGCAGTGGTGATGACTCAAGTAATTGGGTTCTTTGATCTTTTCAGGTGGTGGGGGTGGGGGCAGTCTCCATAAATACTATTTCTTATTTTCATTCTTTCTCAGGTTGACATTAAGGTGACAATAATGCTTTTCCAGGGGGAAGTAACTTGAGCACCTGAGACTTTTACAAGTTGTCTTAATGCAGAGTGGATATGATAACTGTCTGGTATAGCTCTGGCATCACCTGCAGCCCCACACACATTCAGAAACACTTGCAGTACAAGAACGAGACACAATCCTCAGTGTTCTGAGAAACCACGCCTATTTCTCTCATTTGTTACCAGTTTTATTATTTGCCGTCTCTGCAATTTCATAATTTGAATTTATACAACTTTGGACTATACTTTTGTTTCTCTCTTACTCTGGTATATCTTATATGGACATAAATTACCCCCTTTAAATGGCTGACAACCAAGATTAGTTCCAAATCCTTAAATTCTTTTCTGTCTCATGCTTTGAATGTGGAAGTAAAGCCCATTTGTTTTAGCTTGCGCAGTTGTCTTCGGCTTGGTGCAGCTTAAGTGTCATTAAGTGTTTCTATAATGTCTGAACATAAGGGAAGAAAAGTATAAAGTGTGTAACAAGAGGGAACAGTTAATGTCATGGAATAACAGAGAGCCATCCCACACACGATGCCCAATATTTTCCTCTTCATATTTTATCATTTACCTTTCAATCCTTTTAGTATATTGCAAGTTTCAGCTTTGTTAATTGAGTTTTATTTATAATTAAAGGAAAATGCAATAATAAACTGTCAAAGCAAAATTGTTTTCATCATTGCCTACTAGGGAAATGTCAAGGCCTTTCATTTTTTTAATTATAGATAGTGACTGTCTGAGCTTTATTCTGTTAAAGCCTCCTACTCTTATTAAGCTATATCACTTAAAATCTAAATATAAAAGTTATAGTAGATTGAATACATTAAAGTCTACAATTCTCCACACCCATGCTCTGTCATACATCTTTGTATTATTTCCACCCAAGTTGCTGGAATATTTTGATTTTTCTTTTTTTAATTTTTTAACTTTTCTTTAGTAAATATAATTTTCCAAAGTACAGTTTATAGATTACAATGGCATTTTCCCCCATAACTTCCCTCCCACCCACACCCCTCCCATCTCCCACTCCCTCTTCCATTCCATTCACATCAAGATTCATTTTCAATTGTCTTTATATATAGATCAATTTAGTATATATTAAGTAAAGATTTCATCAGTTTGCACCCACACAGAAACACAAAGTGAAAAATACTGTTTCAGTACTAGTCAGCCATATCCGAATGCCTTAAGGACTGATTCTGAGGCCAGAGTGCTGTTTAGGACATCTGCCATTCTATGAGTCTGCTGTGTATGCCACTTCCCATGTTGGATCGTTCTCTCCCTTTTTGATTCTATCAGTTAGTATTCGCAGACACTAGTCCTGTTTGTGTGATTCCTTTGACTCTTAGACCTATCAGTGTGATCAATTGTGAACTGAAATTGATCACTTTGATTAGTGAGGTGGCATTGGTGCATGCAATCTTGATGGAATTGAATTGGAATCCCCTGGCACATTGCTAACTCCACCATTTGGGGCAAGTCCGATTGAGCATGTCCTAAATTGTACATCTCCTCCCTCTCTTATTCCCACTCTTACATTTAACAGGGATCAATTTTCAGTTAAATTTCAACACCCAAGAATAAATGTGTGTTGATTACAGAGTTCAACCAATAGTATTAACTAGAACAAAAAAAAAAAAAATACTAAAAAGGATAAAGTATTAAATTGTACATCAGCAGTCAGGACAAGGCTGACCAAGTCACTGTTTTTTGATTTTTCATATCTGCCACAGCTCCTGCTCTGTGAGCATGGCCAGGACAGCCTGTTGGGGTGATGTTGGTGATGGGGAAGGCTTATGGAGCAGGAACAATGCTTGCAGTCAGTCTGGATAAAGTCCTCCTGCATCACCAACATGAGTCCATCAGAAAGGCATTAGAAAACCAGACAAGGTGAGCAGAGGGTCCCCCTTACTCCAGCTGTCTGCAGCACACTATTGTGGAAAAATTAACCAGTGTTTGTGTATACAGACACAACACATAAACGTTAACACTTTCTACTCTGAACACCTATAAATGTGTTTAGAGAGTGAAATGTGTCTCTGAATAGTTTGTGTGAATTTACATATCTGCGAATAAATTTCATGGTAGATTTATTTATTTATTTATTTTAACTTTTATTTAATGAATATAATTTCCAAAGTACAGCTTATGGATTACAATGGCTCCCCCCACAATAACTTCCCTCCCACCCGCAATCCTCCCATCTCCCACTCTCTCTCCCCTTCCATTCACATCAAGATTCATTTTCAATTATCTTTATATACAGAAGATCAGTTTAGTATATATTAAGTAAAGATTTCAACAGTTTGCACCCACACAGAAACACAAAGTGAAAAATATTGTTTGAGTACTAGTCATAGCATTAAATCACAATGTACAGCACATTAAGAGATCCTACATGAGGAATAAGTTCACAGTGACTCCTGTCGTTGACTTAACAAATTGATACTCTTGTTTATGGCATCAGTAATCACCCTAGGCTCTTGTCATGAGTTGCCAAGGCTATGGAAGCCTTTATCAGCTGACTCTGATCATATTTAGACAAGGTCATAGTCAAAGTGGAAGTTCTCTCCTCCCTTCAGAGAAAGGTACCTCCTTCTTTAATGACCTGTTCTTTCCACTGGGATCTCACTCACAGAGATCTTTCATTTAGGTCATTTTTTTTTTGCCAGAGTGTATTGGCTTTCCATGTTCATGGTAGATTTAGAAATGTGGACATTACAGTCACAGAAATAGATCATTTTTCCTAAAGATACTTTATCTAAAATCCCTTTGACTAAAAGAAGTTTTCTAAATTTCAAACTGCTTTCTCATTCTGTTTGTGTGCATTCTAAAGAAATATTTTACTTTTACATTTTTAGAAATATTTAGACATTTCTAAATCTACAATGAAATTTACCTGCAGATATGTAAATTCACACAAAGTATTCAGAAACATTTCACCCTCTAACACATTTATAGGTGTTCAGAGTAGAAAGTGTTAACGTTTATATGTTGTGTCTATATACACAACATGTTTAGTATTTTAGTTAAGTAGTTCTCTGAATTAATTTGTCTTAATTTTGTATATCTAATAAATATTAAATTTGGAAGATTCTTGGAAAGAGGGAAATATTTCTTTCTTGGTGTCCCTTAACATTTTATTTGTTTTTGAATAAGTTAGCACCTAATTAGAAAGGAACCAAACTTGTTTGATTGCAAAAGGCAGCAATCAATTCCTGCCAATAATAGTGTCATTATTAAAATCTATCATGCCATGGACAATCTTGGTGCAGCTCAGTTATGGATTTCCCTATGAATTCTGTTATATTTCTTAACTCAGTGGCTCTCCTTGGAATAAATTGAAAACATTTTAATCAAATTTCATGAGCTGCAACCCAGAAACATCTTTAACCCTTCAGTAATTAAATATTTCAAATAGCTAATGTTTTTATGTGTTCATAAACAGTAATAATCAGGGATGAAATAAATAAATTAAAATATCATCTTAATAAAATAGTGTAAGTTTAATAAAGCTGATTTATATTGGTAATTATTTTAAATATGTTGGTGTGAATTGAAATTTATTTTTTCTTTATCTCATCTTACTCCCATCCATGTGGTCAAGGAAACAACTCAGGAACCAAAAAGAAGCAATTAGTGGCCTAATCCCATTTGTATTATCAATTAATGCTAGGAAATACTAAAATGTAGCACAAAACAGAAAAGAAGAAAAATAAATACCCAATAAATCTAAAGTGCTTATTTTGTATGTACTTTGGAGTCACAAATACATGTATACACACACACAGAATATAAAACATACAACCCTATGAAGAACACATAAACTAGACAAAGAAAAATATAAACTAGTCTTTGTTTTTCAAATCCTGTATAATTTTAGATAGTTAAGAAGAAAGCCAACCAACGTCCATATTCAAACCCATTCTTTCCTTGTTGCCATTCATGGGGCTGGCTTGGTTCCACAGTGGAAAAGCTGCTTATAAATTGTAAAATGATCTGCAAGTATAATTTCAACTTACTTTTTGGTTACAGATTTTGAAATCTAGTTGATGGATATAGTGAGCTTTAATTATCCAGACAGAATGTTGCTATGTTGAAAACAGAGCAGAAGCATCAATAGTGCTGGAATGACAGCTACACTTAGGACAATTTTACATGGAGGTATGATCTGAACCTCTCTCATCATTCAGCTTAAAACACTCGTAATGATATTCTAAATGGGAAAAAAAAAAGTGTTTGAAATCTCACAAAATAAAGGTTACAGAAGATGTTTTTGAGAGAGTGGGATGGAGAGTTCTACTAGTTGCATTTCAGTGAGGTTGGTCTTGAAAACAATAGAGTCACAAGTCACTGGGAGCTACATTAACGAGAAATGCTGAAGTATTATTGCTATAAACCAGACATTGGTGCCAATTTAGTGGGCTTTCATTATAGAATTCCTTATATAACTGCAGAAATGTTTTGTTTGTATGTACTTCCAATGAAGTAGACAGTGCCCTCAAGTGGACACTGGTTTCAAAGCACTCTTCATTGGCCCTGTCCTATCTTGCTTGAGTAATTCTGCAGTTCACAGATTAAGTTTGGTGTGCACACAGTGTAACTGCTGGCAAGCCCACCCTCAACTCAGAGAGCAGCCAGCTGAGAGCCAGCCAACATCAAATAGTTGTTGTCAGCAGAAATTTTGTACCAAAACCATGCACACACAGCACAATGACGAGGAATGAGTGGCAGGTTTTATCATCCAAGTTTTAAACATTTAATGTGCCTTCCAAAAAGGCAACTGGTTCAAGGACTTAAAAAAAAAAAAAAGAAAGAAAAAAAAAACAGAGAGAACAATGAATACTGAGAAATCAGGAAACTTTTTCCGCCATGAAATCAAACAAAAAAGAACTTTTAAACCAAACTATAATTATATAAAAATTACCTGTATCTTTAGGGATTTAGAGTGACCAACATACAATAAACTATCTGTAACAGAAAGAATGTAAAACAAAAGGTAATTGTAAATAAAATGCTTCCACATGTTCAGTCAGTAAAATAAATTGCACAGTCTGAACATAAATAAATAGGCAGTTTATTAATTCAAAAAGTAAGCCCATTCCTGTTCCCAATTAATAAATATAGAGATTAAAGAAAATCTATTTGAAATGGTATTAAATCATTAAACTCTGCCATGCAGTTCCAATGTTTAGGTAGATTCTGTGTAATTCTGGACCAAGCTTTTCCAAACTTCTAAACTAGCATAACAGCAAAAGAGAAATAAAATATATCCATCTGAAAAGTCAATAAAGCACCAAGACCATGCCTTGAATTCAGTGTCCTGCTCTAGTTCAGGGCTCCTTCAGTTGCTCAAGTCACAAATCCAATAAAGCACCTTCTTTCCTATAAGGGAAATGTTTTTTAAACTTGTCATTCAAATTTATTAGCCTGCAAGCCCCAGCATAGGCATCTGATGAAGGTTGCAACAAATTTAAACCTTGGATACAGAGTTACTTTGAAATAAGTAGATAAACAAAGGCTGAAAGAAAAAGGGAGTTCTAGAAGCTTCTTTTGGCTTTTCCTGGAGCCACATGGGTAGAGCAATTATCATTATGAAAATGTAAAACAAACAATTAAAAAATAAGATCAGTAAGACAAAAACGAAGTAAATATAAACACGATTCCAGAAATAACAGGAAGTTCGGCTATGCACAATTACAGCCCCTCCAGCTCTATATCTGACAAAGGGATTCTACCAGTTTTCCAGAGGATACAGTGTTGGGTTACTGCTGCCACCATACATGTTAGCTGAAATAAACCTAGGTGATATCTCAATTTTCACTAAAAATAGAAAATGTTCTATAGCTCAAGGGAAAGGAACATTAGACAGTAGTTGGAAAAGACATACTTCTGAAAAGAATTTAACCTATTAAAATAAAAAAAAGCCTTCTTGGGAAATCAATATCATGGTTACTTTATACAGTGAATTATTGCTCAAACTTACTGCCACTATAGCTGCTACGATGTTCATTGTCACCTGCATTTCCATGTTTCCATTTGTAATAATTTCTCTTCTTCTTGAAGAACTCCTTTGAGTGTTTCTTGCGGTGCTAGTCTCTCAGTGAAAAATTCTCAGATTCACTGCTTGTAAATATTTTTTTCATTTCTACTTTTAAAGAAACATTTCTTTTTTTTTTCCACGAAATAATTCATTTTAGATTGACAGTTTCTTTTGATACTTTAAAGATGTCATTCCATTGTCTGATCTCTACTGGTTCTCTTAGAGAAGGTTTTATTGTTGACATGGGGAAAGTTAAAATACCTTTTTGTCTTGGGCTGCTCTGTTTTTTTTTTTTTTAATTGTATTTTATTCCCTTGTCTTTTGTTGAAACAGTTTTACTATGTTGCAGTTCTATGGTTTTGATTGTGATTCTAATTTATCACTGCTGAGGATCACAGCTCTTCATGAAACTTTAGGTTGGCTACTAACACCAGTTTGGAAATATCCTCCACCTTCCTGTGTTCAAATCTCACTCCTGCTGCATTCACTCTTTCACTCTCCTCATCTGTTATTTTAATTACATATGAAAGGAATGTTTACTGTTAACATGTATCTTTTATGATTTTTTATATTTTCCATTCTTTTACTTTCTATAAAGTCCTTTTTTTCATTGTCAATGTGCTCATAAACACATCTATTGAGTTTTTAAGTTACAATTTTAGTTCTACAATTTTCTGTTTGCAGATACCAGGTCTTACCCTTTATTATCTTGCGTATAGCAATTATCACTAATTTTTAAGTCCTGGTTTGTCTCCTGCTGTAGTCTGCAAATGCCTTTAGGCTAATTCTATTGTCTTTTACTCTTGGACATGTATCTTGTAGGTCTGATAATTTTTTATGAGTTCTAGTCATCCTGCATGAAAAATTTGAGAGGCTCTGAAAGATATTATCTGCCTCTAGGGAACACTGACCTCATTTCCTGGCAAAGAGCCAGATGCTGGCATACTATCTCAGTCTCAGTGACTTGAGGCTGTGTTTCAGACACTGTAAGGCTTGGATATGTATCTCATAATTTGAGGAGCCACCACCCCTCGCTCTAGCGATTCCTCAGTGAGGCCCTGGGATGTTTACCAGGGCTTCTCCTTTCGGGGTATTCTGTGCTCCAGTGTTTCATCTCACTAACAAAGAAATCCTGATGAAATCATTGGCTTTATTTTCACTTTTTATTGAGCTTTGGGTTTCTTGCTCTGTGTATATTACTAATCTACAATTGTTTGGAAAATACTTAGCCCACTTATTTTTTTCCCATTTTCCGGTACCTCATTTATGTTTAGAATCTTGGACCTCCAGAACTGACTGCCCCCATAAATATATCTCAAGTTATGTTCTAATTCTCATGAGATTGTTTTTTTCTTTTTTCAAACATTAAAAGTTCTGTGGCACTTTGCTCCCTAACATGTACCTTCAGCCTCTCATTCAACTACATGTAAGAATTAGTATAAGAGTCAATGAGCAGAATGTTAGACTCTCTTCAATGAGTTTTTCATCTATTAAGATCTGTGACTGAGTCCTGACTTCTGAGAAGCACTAAAGCATTTGCAGGCAGGCTGAAATAATAGGTGTGTGTACGTGCAATGTACCCATTATCTGATTTGTGCCAGGGTTAGTGTTAGTCTGCCCTAAATCCCTCTTTCATATCCAAAAGATGAAGTCCCAAATTACTATTGAGGATTACTTATAACAAAAATCTGAAAAACGGAAAATTGATGGTTCAAAAAGTCTGTAATTAAAGTGAGGTATATGGCAGTAATTTCCAGCCAAATCTCCGACCCATTGGTTGTAGATGTAATCTTTGACTTTGCCACATGGTACCATCTCAGCTGTGTGATTCATAAATTTATCCCACCAGCTAGTTGGCATTTTTAATTTAAGTGTTTCTCTCCCAAATGCATGGCCCAAACATGAGAATCTCTTGAACTTTCTCTTAGCTTCATAGTGTGTTAACTCATTGATTGGTTTCTAATAATTTTAGTAGTCTATTTACATGCAATATGCTACCAATTTTTAAATTTGTTGATCAGATCATGCAGTCTCAAAGAAAAATCATGGAGAAATCCCACTTGCCATCTCGACTTTCAACATTTCATTCATGCAGGAGGAGGTCATCTTTCAGCTCTAAATGGCATGTCATGGTGATGTCTGTCTATTTACTGTTTTATGAAAACATTTATAAAAACAGAAAAAATGGATTGTTTCCATTTCACAACTTTAGAATGTTGTTGTAAAGCTTTTCCTAAAACAGCTCTCATACAATCTAGATTCAGGATGCTTTTACACATTTAACACTTTAGAAACAAATTTCCTTAGGTAATCTGTCACTCTTTGGTGACTTAAAGCATAAAGTCACCTGATCAGTTTATGGATTAATAGAGCTTTAAACATGGGCATGAAATTTGTGCTGATGAAAATATGTCATTCCTTATAAGTTTTATCACTGCTCAGGATGTGTAATCTTCTAAGTTATTAAGAGTGACCCACTGTTCCTTGAACCTGATGCTGCTGGCAGTGGCAAGTCATTGGTGTATATTCTTAATACCATGTTATTAGATTATTATTTAATTTAATGTTTATAAAGTGGACAGATTTTATCTAAGGAGATCTTAACAGGAGATATTTATCATCTTTTGGTCTTTTAAGCTTGGTTAAAACATCTTCCTTTTGTTGTCTTCTGTGAAAAGCAAAGCTATGTATTTGCTTTGTCTGGTAACAGACTAATAATCTCTATTCAGCTAACTATTCCTCCCCACCACTCCCCCAAATTCTCCTATTTCAGCCTCATTTTCCAACAAAGTGAAAATGTTTCCTCATTTTCCCTCATATCCACTAGATATGTTCACAACATTTAAATATGTTAAATATTTCTTAATTTTTGACTAAGCATAAAAACTTGTCCAAAATGTTCATTAAACTAGCCTTCTAATTGGAAAATTACTGAGTTTTCATCTTTCTATTTTTGCTTTATACTATTGTCATTATTATTTTTAACAATCCAACTTTAATTTTCATTTCCAGGATGTAGTAGATTATACAGTTTTTTTAAAAGAATAGCATTCCTCCAAGACACTTAGAAATGTAAAAGATCATAGAAATATTATAAAAAATCTTTAGAAGTATAAAATGAAGAGCTAACAGCAAACCAGAATGATAAGCAGTGAGGTTAATTTGCAGGTATAGAGTTAGATTAGTCAGAACAATGAGGGATTTTTTCTAAAGCCAAGGCCAGAGCAGTAATAAGGCATAAAACATTGAAAACAGAGCTAAGATTCCCACCACCACCAGCTCTTTCCCTGTTACAGGCTGGATTGTAGTCCCCTTCAATTAGTATGTTGAAGCCCTTATGCCCATTGCCTCATAAGATGAGCGCATTCATAGACAGGGCCCCTAGGAAGGTGGATAAGTTAAAATGAGGCCAGCAGGGTCTGCCCTAATCCAATCTGGCTGGAGTCCTTAAGGAAGAAGAAATGTGGACACGCAAAAACAGCAAGGCATGTACATGTAAAGACCACAGGAAGACATAGTGAGAAGTTGGCCATCTGCAAGCCAAGGGGAGAGCCTACAGAAGATTCTCAACCCTCCAGTCCCTCAGGCTTGGATGTCCAAACTCCAGGATTGTGAGAAAAAAAAATTTATTGTTAAGCCAGATAGTCTGTCAATTTATGTTATGACAACCCTAATAACTAATATTCTTCCCTAAAGGTTAAAGGATGGGTTTTAAATAAAAGTGGAAACACCATTGACAAGAGGTAATAAAGAAATTAGCTTACCTCATGAAAGATAGCAGGAGAGAATGGAGCAGAAACACTCTCTCCCTGCCCCCACCCTCCTGCCCAGGTCTTTTAACCACAGTGCTGTTCCCTGTGCAGTTTATAGATGCAAAGTTAAACTATTTGTCAATTCAAGAAATTGACAAAAAATGTTGTTATAAATTTAAATAACATGTCTACCAGCACTGAATAACAACTTGAAGGAGGTGAGGAATGAAATCATTTTGGTATTTAGGGAAGAATGTTCCAAGTAAGGAGAACCAAGGACTGAATACCATGAATGAGCCCAAAATGCTAAGTGACTCAGACTGGACCATCCTTAGACCTATAAATATGTGTTTCCCTTCTATTGCATGGAAATTTGGTCTGCTTTGGCCCTAAGATGTATAAAATTTCAAAGGACCATGGGACAACAACTCAAGGGAGCTAAAGAAGACATAGACGTCAGTGATTCCAGACTGGGGTAGCAGGCTTCAGGTTTGGGCTGAGTACCGCCTATACAAAACCACTTGGCAAGACCATTTCAGTTGATTTGAGCACTTCTGCCAGGCCAGATATTTTACTCAAGGACACAAAAGTACAGAATTAAGTGTTATAGCAAATAGCTGTTGGCATGTGGAAAGTAAAATGAAAATGGGAATAGTATTAGATGACTGTGAATTTCTTAAAATTAATTAAAACATAAAGCCATCAATTAAAAAGCTCAACATAATATCCAGATAATAATAATAAATTGAAACCTAAAAGCAGTCAAAACAACCAAACACTAAAGATATATAGTAAGATTATAATAATAATTTCGGGGCGGCGCTGTGGCTCACTAGACTAATCCTCCGCCTGTGGCGCCGGTACCCCGGGTTCTAGTCCCAGTTGGGGTCCTGGATTCTGTCCTGGTTGCCCCTCTTCCAGTCTAGCTCTCTGCTGTGGCCCGGGAGGGCAGTGGAGGATGGCCCAAGTGCTTGGGCCCTGCACCCGCATGGGAGACCAGGAGGAGGCACCTGGCTCCTGGCTCCAGGCTCTCTGCCTGTCAAAAAAAAAATATTATAATAATAATTTCAAATTGTCTTTTATCTTTTTTTTTTTTTTTTGGACAGGCAGAGTGGACAGTGAGAGAGAGACAGATAGAAAGGTCTTCTTTTTCCGTTGGTTCACCCCCGCAGTGGCCGCTGCGGCCGGTACGCTGCGGCCGGTACGCTGCGGCCGGCACGCTGCGGCCGGCGCACCGCCTTGATCTAAAGCCAGGAGCCAGGTGCTTCTCCTGGTCTCCCATGCGGGTGCAGGGCCCAAGGACTTGGGCCATCCTCCACTGCCTTCCCGGGCCACAGCAGAGAGCTGGAATGGAAAAGGGGCAACTGGGACAGAACCGGTGCCCCAATGGGGACTAGAACCCAGGGTGCCAGCGCCGCAGGTGGAGGATTAGCCTATTGAGCTGTGGCACCAGCTCTTTTATCTTTTTAAAACATTTCTGAATGATTGCCATTACTTAACAGATAGAAACCATATACTCATCCTGGGATGGGTGACTTCTCTCTACTGCACTAACCCTGTCTAACCTTATATTTCTTCCAAGTCTACTCAACTTATCAAACTCTGCATGCCTTTGGTGTCTAAACTCAATCTTCTGCTTTGTCTTCTTCCCATAATATGCTTTCTGCTATCATCGCTGAAAATCTGACCCATGGCATGAATCACAGGTTGAGCTCACCTCTGCTCTATAACCTTTCCTTATCGTACCAGCCCGTGATGTGCCACTCACAATGTCACACATCCACTTAATGCCTCATGTTGTCTGTGTTTATGGGTCTGTCTCTTGCTGCTTAGTTGAACTGTTATCTCTGAAAGGATATGTAAAATGGCAATGGTTGAAAGTTGCATTTCTGACTTTCATCTAACAGATTTGCAAGATTCATAGTAATAATGTACCTTCTTCTCTTTTTTGTGGAAATACATTAAATATCTAACCATCTATTATCTATTTCATTTTATGAAAGAATATTTGAATATTGAAGATCTGATAAGGACATAATATCATGGATATTTATAAATTTACCTTAATATGAAGCTCACTATAAAGTTCACTATGTTGTTCTTATTTTTCTCACTTTACCAAAGTAACTAATAAAATTTTTGCCAAATGACAGTTCTAGTTGCTTCTAGGCGAGCATGTAAAAAAATCACAGCTCTACTATTAATTTGTTTCACTCTTTTCTGCCCCAGACTTGCAGTTGATAAAATAAGTATTTGAATGGTCATTCAGTAATCAGATCACAATCATCTTTATTTCCCCACATTTTCTCATTGTGCTCATCACAGCAAGGCCTTGAGGATTTTTTGAATATATAGATCATTTTGAACACATATATCATTGTGAGTTTTTTGAATGTAGGTTAACAATGCAAAAACATTTTGCACTTTTGGAAATTTTAGGTGAAAGCATTCTGTGTCTCTCCTTGTTCCAGAGGCAGTTTTTATTTTCATCTCTACCACACATATTTAAAGTTGTTTTCAAAGTCAATTTCTATTTTTTTTATTGTACTCTGTGTTGAACTGTATTTTTTCTTTTTATTGTCAGTCCAAATTTATTTACCATTCCCATGTTGGTCTCATTTTTACTTCAGTACATTTATCTTCTATACTTAGATGCATTTTTAAGTTTTTTTTTAATATAAAGAGACAAACTGTATGCATTCCATGGATGTAGTTCCAAGAAGACAACTGCATTTTTCTCACTTCCCTATTGCCTCCAGCCCCAGCATCTCCCATCCCTTAATTAGTTTTTGCAAGGACATAATTTTATTTCATTCCATATTCGCAGATTTAATTCACCACTAATCATAATATTCAACAAGTAAAAATAGGAAGATTACAGTTCCACAAGAATATAAACACAAACTAAAAATGACAATCATCCCAAAGTGAACATTCCATTCCTATACATTTTTATATTCTATATTAGCTCGCATATCAGAGAAAATGTATGAGATTTGTCTTTTTGAAAAGACTGTTTTCATGAACTATAATAGTCTCTAGTTGAAGGCATTTTGTTGCAAAAGACAGGATTTAGTTCTTTTTTATGGCTGAGTAGCATTACAGAGTTATGTGTACATACGATTTTCTTTATCCAATCGTCAGTTGATGGACAACTAGGTAGACTCCTATCTTAGCTATTGTGAATTGAGCCTCAATAAACATGGGGAACAAATAACACTTTCATATGTTGATTTTATTTCCTTTGGGTAAATTCCCAGGAGTGGGATGGCTGGGTCATAAGGTAGATCTATTTTCAGATATCTGAGGAATTTCAATACTGTCTTCCATAATGGTTGTACTAGTTTACATTCACACAAAAAGTGGATTACGGTACCTATTCCTCCACATCCTTGCCAGCATTTGCTGTTTTTTTGATTTTTGGATTATAGTCTTTCTTACTGGGGTGAGATGAAATTTCATCATGGATTTTATTCACATTTCCCTGATGGTGAGTGATGCTGAGCACTTTTTTTTTTTTTAAAAGGCATCTTTCATCTTCTTTTCTAAAAATTATTTATTTGAAAGGCAGAGCCACAGAGAGGAGGAGGCAGAGAGAGAGGACTGGGGAGAAATAGAGGGAGAGGTCTTCCATCTGCTTGTTCACTCCGTAGATGGCTGCAATAGCCAGAGCTGAGCCAATCCAAAGGCAGGAGCCACATGGGTGCAGGGGCTCAAGGAATTGGGCAGAGCGCTAGATCAGAAGCAGAACAGCCGGGTCTAGAATTGGCATTGATATGGGATGCCAGAACTGCAGGTTGTGGCTTTACCCTCCATACCACAGCACTGGCCCTGCTGAACATTTTTTTCACGTGTCTGTTGATATTCGCGTTTCATTTTTTTAAAAATGGGTGTTCATTTCTTCACTGAATAGTTTGTTTTATTGTTGTGGAGTTTCTTGAGCTCTTTAAAAATTCTGGATATTAATCCTTTATCAGTTGCTTAGTTTGCAAATATTTCCTCCCATTCGGTCAGCTGCCTCTTCAGTTTGCTGAGTGGTTCCTTTGCAGTGCAAAAATTTCTTAGCTAGAAGTAATCCATTTGTCTATTTTTGCTTTTATTGGCTGTGCTTCTGGGGCCTTTTCCAAGATGTCTTTGCCTGCACCAATATCTTGCAGATTTTCCAGTGTTTTCCTCTAGTAATCTTATGGTATCAGGATGTAGATTTAGATCCTTGGTCCATTTTGAGCTGATTTTTGTCTAAGCTGTAAAACAGGGGTCTTGTTACATACTTCTGCATGCAGGTTTCTAATGTACCCAGAACCATTTGCTGAAGAGATCATCCTTGCTTCAGGGATTAATTTTAGCTTTTTGTCAAAGATTATTTGGTGGTAGATGCATGAATTAATTTCTTCAGTTTCTTTTCTGCTCAATTAGTCTACATGTCTATTTTTGTGCTAGTACCAGGATGTTTTGATTATAACTGCCCTACAATGTGTCTTAAACTAATATTGTGATGCAACCAGCTTCATTTTTGTCATTTAAGATGACTTTAGTTATTCGGGGTCTCTTGTGTTTCCATATGAATTTTAGCAACATTTTTTTCTAGATGGGAAAAGAATGTCCTTGTTATTTTGATTGGGATCACGTTGAATCTGTAAATTACTTTTAATAGTACAGATATTTTGATGATATTAATTCTTCCTATCTACAAACATGGAAGATTTTTCCCTTTTTTGTTTCTTCTTCTATTTCTTTCTTTAATGCTTTGAATGTTTCATTGTAGAGATCTTTTACCTCCTTGGTTAAATTTAATCCAATGTATTTAAAATTTTTGTAGCAATTGTGAATGGGACTGGTCTTACCAATTCTTTCTCAGACAGGGCATTGTCTGTATATACAACGGCTATTTGTTTTGTGTTTTTATATAATGCCACTTTACCAAACACTTATGAGTTTCAATGCTCAAGTGGAGTCTTTTGGTTTCTCTTTATATACAATCACGTCATATGCAAACAGGGATAATTTGGCATCCCCCTTTCCAATTTGTATCCCTTCAATTTCCTTTTCTTAATGGCTCTGGCTAAAACTTCCAGGATTGTATTGAATAGCAATGGTGAAAGTGAGCATACTTATCTCATTCTGAATCTTAGTGGAAATGCTTCTAACTTTCCCTCACTTTATGTGATGCTGTCTGTGGTTTTGTCATATCTTTCTTTGATTATATTGAAGAATGGTCCTTCTATATCTAATTTACTTAAGGCTTTTATCATGGAAGGATATTGTATTTTATCAAATACTTTCTCTGCATGTATTGAGATAATCCTATGATTTTTATTCTTCAATTTGTTAATGTGATGCATCACATTTATTGATTTGCATATGTTGAATGATCCCTTCATACCAGGGATAAATCCCACTTGGTCTGGGTGGATGAACTTTCTGATGGGTTGTTTGATTCGATTGGCTAGGATTTTGTTGAGGATTTTTGCTCCAGGGTTCATCAGGGAAATTGGTCTGCAGTTCTGTTTCTTTGTTCTATCTTTTCCAGGGTTTGCAATTAAGGTGATGTTGGTCTCATAGGAGGAGTTTGGGAGGATTCACTACCTTTGAGCTGTTTTGAATATTTTGGCAATTAGTTATTTAAAAGTCTGGTAGAATTCAGTAGTGAAGCCTTCTGGTCCTTGTTTTTCTCTTTTGGGAAAGTCTTTATTATTGATTCAATCTGTGTCCTAGTTATTGATCTGTTTAGGTTTTCTGTGTCTTCATGACTCAATATTGGTAGATTCTATGTATCCAGGATTCTATCCATTGCTTCTAGATTGGTCTAGTTTTTTGGTTTTTGCAGTTTGTGGAAATGCCCAATAATTTTTGTTTTATTTCTATAGTATCCATTGTTAAATCTCCTTTTCATCTCATATTTGGTTTGTTTGGGTCTTCTCCCTTTTTTTTTTTGTTAGGCCAATGGTGCATTGATTGTGTTCATTCAAAAAATAGCTTTTTATTTCACTGATCTTTCATTTTTTGTTGCAATTTTATTTCTTCTCTAATTTTAATTATTTCTTTTCTACTACTAATTTTGGGTTTTCCCTCATGCTGATCTTGGGTGTTAGTTTTTCTAGGTCCTTGAGATGTATTGATAGTTCATTTATTTTTTGCCTTTCCAATTTCTTGCTATAGTCCCTAATTTTATAAACTTCCTTTTCAAACTGCTTTTTCTATATCCTATAAGTTTTGCTATGTTATGTAGTCATATTCATTCTTTATTAGGAAAATTTTTCTATGGCCCATTGTTCATTCAGGAGCATATTGTTCAGTCTTCACGTGCTTGCATATATTCTAGTTTCTTAAGTTGTTAATTTCCAGCTTCTTTCCATTGTAGTCAGAAAAGAAACATGGTATGATTTCAATATTTTTGAACTTGTTGAGACTTCCCTATGGCTTAGCTTATGGTCTACCTAGAGGAAGCTCCATGCACTGATGCTCTTTGTCAACTATGGTATAAAATGTTTGTAGATACCAGCTAGGTTCATTTGGACCATAGTGTAGTTTAGGTCTATTGTCTCTGTTGATTTTGTGATTAGTTGCTCTGTCCATTGATGAAAGTGGGGTATTGAATTTCCTCATTACTATTTTATTTGAGTCTATGTCTCACTTTAGATGCACTAATATTTGTTTTAAATACCCTGGAACCCTGGCATTGGGTGCATATATATTTACTATAGTCACATCTTCCTTTTGAATTGATCATTTATTCATTACATAATTCTCTTTGTCTCTTGTAGCAATTTTTATGTGAAAGTCTATTTTATCTGATATTAGGATGGCTACACCTCCTCTTTTTTTGTTTCCCATTAGCATGGGATAACTTTTTCTATCCTTTCACTTTCAGTCTGTGTGTATCTTTGTTGGTGAGGTCTGTTTCTTGTAGTCAGCAACTAGATAGATCTTATTTCTTAATGCATTCAGCCAGTCTGTATCTTTTAATTGGAGAACTTGAGCCATTCGCATTCAAGGTTATTATTGGTAAGTAGTGACTTGGTCCTACCATTTTTCCATAAATATTCCTAGTATTTCCTTTATACGTTTATTAGGAGATTTACTGCCTTCACATTCTTTCATAATATTGATTATCATTTTCTGTTTCTGTGTGTAGCACATACTTAAGAATCATTTGGAAGGCTGAACAAGTGGTAAAAAAATTCTTTCAACTTCTGTTTGTTTTGAAAGGTCTTTATTTCATCTCATTTACAAATAAGAAATTTGCTTTTATGACTTTGGTCACTTATTTCTACCCCATTATTATTTACAAAATTATTTTTCCTGTGTCCTTAGAATTAGATACTTCTATAAAGTTGATTTTTCTATTACTAAAGGAATACCAAGTAAGAATAGCATTTTTCAACATGTTTTTAAATTTTATTTTCATATTAACTGAAAGGCTAGGAGACAGATGGAGAGAGATCTTCCATCTGCTAACTCATTCCCAATTTCCCAGCAATGGCTGGACCAGGATGAAGCCCAAAGGTGGGAACCCAATCTGGATCTCTCAAATGGGTGGCAGAGACTCAGGTATTTGAGCCATCACCTGTCATCTCACAGACTGTGTATTGGTAGCAAGCTAGATCTGACACAGCAGATCTGGGACTCAAACCTGGTACTCTGATATGGGATGCAGTTTTCTCAAGTGCAACTTAACTGCTGCACCACAGACCCACCCTTAATGGGTATTTTTAAGTACAAAAATAACTCATAAAAATTATACCTAGACTTAAGCATTACTAACATTTTCATATATCCCACTAGAGTCTTTTCTTTGATATTAATTCCTCTTCCCAACTCGTTAAGGTTCTCTCTCTCTCTCTCTCTCTCTCTCTCTCTCTCTCTCATATCTTCCCTACTTTCTATTTATATCTCTGATGTAATTAAAAAAAGAATATTCAGGAGTTAAGAGAAAACAATATGGAGAATTTATTTTTTTTATTTTTTTAACTTTTATTTAATGAATATAAATTTCCAAAGTACAGAATATTGATTACAATGGCTTCCCCCCATAACATCCCTCCAACCTGCAACCCTCCCCTTATCCACTCCCTCTCCCCTTCCATTCACATCAAGATTCATTTTCGATTCTCTTTATATACAGAAGATCAGTTTAGCATACATTAAGATTTCAACAGTTTGCTCCCACACAGAAACATAAAGTGAAAAATACTGTTTGAGTACTAGTTATAGCATTAAATCTCAATGTACAGCACACTAAGGACAAAGATCCTACATGAGGAGTAAGTGCAGTGATAATATCAATGCTATTCGTTACCACAAGTAGAAAAAAAGACTATGAATCAAATCAGATGCTATGAAATCTGAAGATGAGCAAACTCATGTATTAAGTTCCTTAGCAACCAAATAGGCCACTACCTAGAACTATACAAATATGCTTTTGGGGATGGAAAAATAGAATACTTTTAGCTTCAATAGTCTCTGATTTCATAGATTGCACTATCCATACTTGAAAATTTTCTCACCTTCTTCTTGAAAATCTGTTCCAGCCCAAAGCCCTGCTATAGGGGCCAGGTAATGCACTCATCCATTCCCCTTCAACTGCCCCCAACCCTATGTGTATCTCACCAATCACTGCTAATGGAACCAAAGCTGGCCAATACATAAAGTCGCCTTCCCTGATTTTTTTTTCCAGATCATTTGTCTCAGAAAATGAATCACATTATTGTGCAGGCCAAGCATCTCATAGACTCAAGGTGGTGGTCTCTATATAAGATTGCAAAGAGGAGCAAATATCACGTAGCTTGACAAAAAGAAATATATTAATCATTTTAGATCTCCTGGATTTCTAATACTCAGGCTCAGTCTGCATATAATGTACCTGTTTTCTTCTGTCTTGTGTATCTATGAATTGAATGACATATCTTTTTTCTGCTGAGCTATATTCAGAGTACTTCTGTTCTTTGCAAATAATGACAAAATGTAATACATGGTGCAAAAAAGGTAAGACATGATATCTGGATTATACAAAGATGAAATGGAAATTCAAGAGAACATCTTAAATAACTAGAGAGGAATAAAAAAACTGGAATTAAAGAAAAGCAACCACCACCCTAAACTGCAAAGTTCAGTAAGAAAATTGCAAATATTTATTTTTATTTTATTATCATTACAATTCAAAGCAAGCATTTAGTTTGGCTGAACACATACTGCACACTTCAGTCTCCCTGCTGTGCATAGCAACTCAAATCTCATTTCAATTATTTTTAGCCTGGCAAGGTGGCTGGAGAATTTGAGTTTAAACACAGAATCTGGGTTCCTCTTCTCTAACTTTCTCCTTATCTAGTATTTTCTTTCCTCAGTTTCCAGTGATTAGATTTACCTGTAGAACCTTGTTTTCAGATTCTTCAAGCACATATGTTGAGGGTTTTTCATTAGGATTTTATCTATCCCTGGAGCTACAAACTGGAACTGCTCCTAGAAAAGGAGTTTTTAAAACAAGAAGCTTACCGTTTTGTTTCTTTCTTTCAATTGCCCTCTCCTTGTGATTTCTGGCTGCTTTTTTTCACTCATGAATGCCATAGATAGTCATTTTATTTATGCTTCTTCAAAGGCTGGTGGGTTTTATCCACCCAAAAAGCATTGGTCATATTGGAAGCAAAATGCTTCTGCAAGTCTTTTTATAGTCTAACTTTCTCAGTATTAAGTCCTTCCCTTGGTTTTAACATCTCAAGTACATCTTCAAATGATCATTTTCATAATTCATTTATACAAACAGAACTTTTTTGAATCCATGTATCCCTTAATTGACATTCTAACCTCTTCTTACACAGAATGTGACTTGGTTAGCTAAATATGTGCATTACAAGTGGTACTGAATATTATAGAGAAGAATACTGAAGAGCCGCACAATGGGACAGGAGAAATATTGCTTTCATAAAGCCATATAATATGAATTTTCTAAATTTAAGCTAAGATCTTGAAAAACAGAATTGACTAGCACATTTTTAACAAACAATGGTTAAGGACACTCCAAACACATTTTGCTGCATTAGATAGGTCATCTCCCTACCAACAGTGAAGAAACACAGGGAAAAAGAAAAAGTACCTTTGGTAAAAATCTATTAATCAAGGACTTAGCAAAAAAAAAAAATCAATGATAATAAATAAAAAAAATTGAACACAAGGAAATACTATAAGTAGTGTTTTACCAAAGTGTGGGCAGGGTATAGAAAAACCAAAGACAGTTCAGATATCCACAGTTAGGAACAATGGAGAACTATTTCTGCCCCAAAACCTGCAAAAAGGACAAGGTCAACTAAGAGTTTCCTGGAATCTACAGAGGTTACTGCTATGAAACCCCCTCACAAGAGCTCTGCCAAGACTCAATTAGCTGTGAAATATGGAGACAGTGAAACACATATTCCAATCTCCTAGTTTACCTGCCCTCCCATCTCTCCAGTCTCCTACTAAGCCCTATTGGAAGCCGGACTATTCTGCAATCAGTTGGTAAAATCCACATATTTAGCATAACAGGGTAATAAGGGGGAAGGAAAATGAAAAGTAGAATATCATTCAGCTATAAAAAGAAGATAGTTCTACCATTTTTATCAAAGTGTATATAACTGTAGGACATCACGTTCAGTGAAATAAGCAGACACAGAAAGGCAAATACTGCACATTCTCCTTTATATATGGGGGCTAAACTTTAAAAAGAAAAAAAAATCAATTAAAAAAATTAAATGTCTTTGTGCATCAATATTGCTACAAATACAGTTTTATCAAACTGTTTTATATCTTGGTCAAACCAATCGTTAGGAGAGACATACTGCTATAGTTTTAATGATCATTGATTATTTTAAAATTCACTGTACATGAGTGAGATGGGCATCTTTTCATTTGACTATTGTTTATAGCTCTTGCTTGTATTTCTGCTGAATTATTTTTTTTTAAGTTTTTACTTACTGAACTCTTAGTGAAGTATTAAGCCTTTGACTATAATGTAAATTAAAATGTTATCTCAAAAAATATTATATATTTTTTTCAACAAAAAAATCAAATGATTTCTAGTGAACATGGAAAACTCATGTGGACAACCTTTCTTCCTAATTCAAATATAGAACATGTATTAAAATTATATTGAAAAAACATAACCAATAAAATTTAAATTCGAGGTAAAATGTAAAAATAAAAATCCATTATCCCTGGTGTCAGGAGGTAAGAAAAATAAAGAAATATTGGATAAGAACTGAAACAAATATCATACAGAGTGTCTTAATTTGCTGTGTTAAAAGGGTTGGATTTTTGATAGCTTCACTGAGCCACTGATGACAGACATGTGCCTGATGTGTAGAAAATGGAATTGAGCTCTGCAAAAAAAGTTAAAAATTTTTTAGGGTTAATTTATTTGTTCCAAAGGACGAATGAGACTGCACACTGGTCTTGATGTATAGGCCAAAAGGTATCTGGTCTACATGGTTCTCTGGAGGAATAATTGTAACCTGAGAGACACAGAAAACACTGGAAGCACCAGCTCTTGGGAATCCAAGAGGAAGCTCCTGGCTCTTGGCTTCAGTTCGGCATAACTCCAGCCATTGCGGCCAATTGAGGAGTGAACAAGCAATGGAAGACTTCTTTCTCTCTGTCTCTCTCTCTATTTCTCCCTACCTCTTCCTGTAATTCTGTCTTTCAAGTAAATAAAATAAATCTTTTTAAAAAAGGAATGAAATGTTCTAACCAATTTATTTCTAATATGTTTCTAGGAGAGATTCTGAAAAATAAGAGGAAAGTAAAACTTTATTAGTTAATATTGGAGAATTTTTCAGAGTTTAAGGGAGAATATATACTCAGGTTAAAAATACTTGTTCTGAGAAGGATAATTTTAAAACAAATCCCCAAATAGAGTAGGGAAATTATAATGATACCAGACAGCATCAAAAATAGCTAGAAAATAATAAAGACTTAAGAGAATATAAATTAGTTCCAAGTAATGACCACCAGACTGTCAGATGACATTGCATGAGCAATACTATACACTAAACTACATACAGCAATATCTTCTAATTGCTTCAGAGAATCTCAATTTTCATTTAAATGTTAGGGAAGATCAACATGTTTTAAGATACCCATATGTAGTAGGAAACTAAGTACTTACAAGAAGCATCATTTAAAAAAAATACCAAAAAGGAAATTGCATTCAAATGTTTTAAGGTTCTCATTTTATCTGGGCAGAATATATAACGGAGTACAACAGTAGGTTTTGGGGCTGGCGCTGTAGCACAGGTTAAGCTGCATCTTGAGATGCCCACATTCTCTATCAGAGTGCTGGGATGAGTCTTGGCTACTCTGTTTCTGGTCCAACTTTCTGCTTATGCATCCCAGGAGACAGCAGATGGCACATGATGGCTCAAGTACTTGGATCCTTGGGACCCACATGGGAGACCTGGATGAAGTTCCTTGTTCCTTGGCTTCTTGCTTTGGCACGACCCAGTATTGTCTATTGTCAACATCTGGGAAGTGAACCAACGGTGGAAGCTCTCTTTTTATCACTCACTCATTCTTACTCTCACTCTAGCTTTCAAATAAGTAAACCATTCAATAAGGAAACAAAAAAAATTTTAAGCTTTGATAAGATATACGTCCATTTAACCATTTACAGGTAATCTTTAAAATACTGGCTCCCAGCTAGGAATAATATTTCCCCTATGGAATAAACCTTTCCCTATTTGGCCAAGTCTGCAAACATATTTGATTGTCACAACTGGAAAGAAGTGATGTGCTGCTGGCATGTGGCGAATACAGGTCAGGGATGCTGCAATACAGCAGAAGGCAGTTTCTGCCCTAAAGAATTACTCACCCCAATACAACATTAGTGTCACTACTGTGAAACTGGTTCAAACGAATAGTCCAGAAAGCGTAACTTAAATCAGCAGTAAAAAGGTGAAAATAACTCCAAAATCCAAACAAGTAAAGACTTACTTCATTAAGAAATAAGATGATGGAAGTGAAATCATCATCAGCATAAACAAAATACATTGTTCAAAGGTAGACATTCTTTCAAATTAAAGATACATGAGGGGGCCAGTATCATGGCACACGAGATTAATCTTCCACCTGCGGCACCGGCATCCCATATAGGCACTGGTTCTGGTCCCAGTTGCTCCTCTTCCAGTCCAGCTCTCTGCTGTGGCCTGGGAAAGCAGTGGAGGATGGCGCAGGTGCTTGGGCCCCCGTACCCGCGTGGGAGACTGGAAGGAGATACCTGGCTCCTGGTCTCAGATCTGCGCAGTTCTGTCCATTGCGGCCATTTGGGGAGTGAACCAACGGAGGGAAGACCTTTCTCTCTGTCTCTCTCTCGCACTGTGTGTGGCTCTACCTGTCAAATAAATTAAAAAAAAAAAAAAAGATACATGAGGACTTAACAGCATAGGAAGTTTTAAAACGGAAGACTGGAAAATGACAAGGGCAGTATAGCAAACAGTATAACCATTAGATCAAAAGGTTTACAGAGGTAAAGCATTGTTATGAATAACTTGATATTGCCTGATGATGTAATTGTGAACCAATATGTATTTAATAATATAACCAAATGTATGAAGAAAAATGTCTAATTTCCAAACAGAAATAGGTAAATTTACAGTAACTAGTTTTCAAAAGAATTGATAAATCCAGCAGGAAAAGCAAAAGTAAAGCTGGAGACTAACTGTAGACTATGTTTAAAAATTAAAAAAATTAAACTTATAGCTCCACAAATGTACAATGATAGTAAATATTTATAAACATGCATGGCTCTGAGGTAGGTAAGAAAGACAATATCTCGCCAGCGCTGCGGCTCAACAGGCTAATCCTCCGCCTAGTGGCGCCGGCACACCGGGTTCTAGTCCCGGTCGGGGCGCCGGATTCTGTACCAGTTGTTCCTCTTCCAGGCCAGCTCTCTGCTGTGGCCCGGGAGTGCAGTGGAGGATGGCCCAAGTGCTTGGGCCCTGCACCCCATGGGAGACCAGGAAAAACACCTGTCTCCTGCCTTCGGATCAGCGCGATGCGCTGGCCGCAGCGCGCTGGCAGCGGCGGCCATTGGAGGGTGAACCAACGGCAAAAGGAAGACCTTTCTCTCTGTCTCTCTCTCTCACTGTCCATTCTGCCTGTCAAAAAAAAAAAAAAAAAAAAAGAAAGAAAGACAATATCTCTGGTCGGCACTGTGGCATAGTGGGTAAAGCCACCACCTGGAGTGCTGGTATCCCAGTTGGGTGCCTGTTCTAGTCCCGGCTGCTCCATTTCCAATCCAACTCTCTGCTATGGCATGGGAAAGCAGAAGATGGCCCAACACCTTGGGCCCCTGCACCCACATGGGAGATCCAGAAGAATCTCCTGGCTTCAGATTGGCACAGCTCTGGCCATTGCGGCCATCTGGGGAGTGAACAAGCAGATGGAAGATCTCTCTCTCTCTCTCTCTCTGTCTCTCCCTCCCTCCCTCTCTCTCTCTCTGCCTCTGCCGCTCTGCAACTCTGCCTTCAAATGAATAAATCTTTAACAAAAAAAGACTATATCTCTGCCTTACAACTAATAATGCTTTCCATTTTTGACTGAGCATAAAAACACTGCCAAGAACTAAAACTTAAGCCTATGGTTTTGTTTTTCACAATTATGATTTCCCCTTCCCTACATGATGAGCATAAGAAAGGCACACAAATTAATCACAACCTTAAAGGTCTCTGTAGAAATTCTGTTTTTGTGGAATAAATGATGAAAAATTGTAGTCTAGCTTTCTGAGACTGAAAACAACAAAATTAAAATGAATTCTGCAGTGCATATAATTTCATCCACTCCCTTCACTCTCTAACTTCCCTCAGAAAAACTGTAATCCTTTCCTACTTGGATATAGACTCAGTTAAACACATTTTGAAGAAAAGTGAAATGGCCTTTTCTGGACATTGAAAAAAGTTGACTGTGGTCTGGGAAATTCACTCTAAAAATCTGAGTAGCACACCATTTAATTATTCCCTGAAGGAATTGGAAAGTTCCATAAATCATTCTCATGCTTTTCTCAACTTTATTTGTCCCCAGATGATGAAAATAAAATGCATACCAAACATTGTCAGGGTTAAGTATAAATTTCACATCACTTATATGTGGGTATTAGGATTATGTGTTGAAATGCCCAGAGATTCCCTAGCATGTGCCGGCCTTCATCCAAGCAAGCATCATGGTATGCTACTGAACACTCACATTAAACAAAATTGTGGAACCACAACTTTCTATGTGACATGCTCAAGGTAGACTAAATTTGAAGTAAAAATTGTACAAAATTTCAATGAAAGAATCTATGAAAACATATTTTCCAAGTTATATATTTATAATAGTCAAACTCAATAAAATTGGAATCTATAAATGTTTGAAGGATATAGTCTTAAATACACTAAAAAGTAAAACAAATATAATATATATTTTCTTCTATCATTTGTGTGAATGTTTAAAACATCTATACAATGTGTTACCTTTAAAGACGAAATTATATTGATTATTTTTGCAACAGGTACTTATTAATACATCAATATTACTTCCTCTAAATATAATCAGATCATTAAACTGCTCTTCATGGTGACTGGGGGAGGGAATAGAGAGCATCTACAGCATCTGATAGCAAAGCTCGCTTAACATGTATGCAACTGAAAGAAATTCTTTGCTCTGTAATCAAAGCTATAGTCTTAATAACAAAAAATTACACAAGGGAGTAAGAAAATGGAGAAACTACAAAGTATACAGAAATAATGTCTCAGACAATACTTCTGTATTGATATGGTATTTTAAAAATACTAACATCAAGTTTGTGTAATGTCAATGTCATTGGCTTACCTTAGTAATGTTAAAATAATTATTAGGTTTATCTTTACATTACTGAAAATTTTCATATAACATATTATGTCTTCTGCTATGAAAATTATTTCATATTCTAAAATTCACATTTTATATTTCTTTCTGTAACAGTTACATTTTCAAGGCATATATCTCAAAGCCAGGATAAATCCTCCAAATTTTATAAACATAAAGGCATTTTTACAGACTCCTGACTTGCTCCTTTATTAATATTTTGTCTCTACTTGTATATCCTAACATTGAAAACTAACTACATTTTAGCATCTTTTTCTTATTTAATGACCATTTTTCAAAAGAAGAAACTTTATATTATAAAATGTTAATATAAATGATATAGAATACAAAGATGTATGTGGAATAAGAATACATGTAATATAAAATATATAGAGTGACAATCCATAAGATAGTGTTGTGATTGCTCACTCGCTAGCCAGTAACATGTTAAGACACACCAGATTTGCAAAGTACAAATAAAATCCATGAATTCACCAAACTAAAGTCATATATGCCCTGGATTTCTTAGGTCCTAGTAGATACTGTGAATGATGAATCTTCAAATATCAAAAATTTACCACATGTATCTGAATGTGTATAAACCACAGGGCAACAAACTTTTTTAAAATAAATATCTGGTAACTAAAGTCATGAGTTGATTAATAAATGGACATGTTTGAAAAGTACATCAGGAAAGTTTGTTGTTTCACAAATATGGAATATAGTTCCACAATTCTACATGGTATAGACTGATCATTCAACGTGGACTCTTGATGCAGTCAAGAGATGCAATAAGCACTAGTGTCTGAGGCTGTTGCTGGTGTAAATAGTACACTGCTTTACAGTACATGTTTAATAAGTGTAAAGGGTATACTCAAAGTGATAAAAGGTATAACATAGTAATGAAAATTAGTAACAGCCACATATTACAACTATGAAGTATTAGGTACCGAATATACTTGTTCTGCTGTATCTTTCTGTAACTGGTAGTGCAGTAAGTTTGTCTACATCAACATCACCACAAATGCATGACTAATACATTGTGTTATGAATGCTATGATGGCAAAGACATAAGGAGAGACCATCACTGTATATACAGTTTGCTATCAACTGAAACATTATCATAATTGTATTGAGGCTTATTCATATAAACACAGAAGTTCTTATGAATATGTATGTACAAATTTATGTATTATATTTATGTATATAATATATATATATATGGATCTTTCAGAAAGGCTGTAGGAAAATGGAATTTAAAGTCAGAGTTTAGATTTTTGAGAAAGTTCTAAAATGTTTCCAGAGAGGCTACACCATTTTATACTCTCACCAGTAATGTATGAGTAATGCAGTTTTTGCACATTCTCACCACCATTTGACGATGTTATTTTTTTTTTTAATTTTAGCATTCTGATAGATTTATAGTAGAATCTCATTGATTAGCAGTGGTGAACACAATTTCACTTGCTGGCTTTCTATTTTTATGTTCTCTTTAATGAAATATTTGTTCATTCTTTACCTACTTTTCTAGTCAATTACTTCCCTTTGTAGTGATGAATTTTGAGAATTCTTTACATAGTATAGATATGTGTCCTTACTTGAATAAGCTTTTTGCATATATTTTCCTCTACTCGGGAGTTACTCCTCTCATGCTCTGGTTAAGGCCTTTTATGAAATAAAACATTTTAATTGTGATGAAAACCAGTATGTCATGTTTTTCATTTATAGTTTGTTCTACTGGTTCCAAGTCCAAGAACACATGCTGAACTCAAAATCTGGATGATTCTCGCATTCATTTTTCTTAATGTTCCATAACTTTACATTGAACTACTATAGATCTTCGCTAAGACTTAAAATGAATAGACATATTCCCTCTTAATTTTTCTTTCTCACTGGTATTTTAACTATTGTAATTCTTTTACCTTTTCATAGACATTTTATAATTATCTTGTCTGTATATACAAAAAATATTGCTAGAATTTGATGGGAATCGTGTCAAAACGTCTATAGCAATTTGGGGAGAATTGACACCTTTATTCAATATTCTGACTTTTGAATATACTATGTATGTAAACTTTTTTAGACCTTTTATGAGTTCTTTCATCAGTACTTAATGTTGATCATAAAAGAACTGTACTTGTTGATTAGATTTATATGGAAATATTTTTACTTTTCTTTTTAGTGATTGAAAATGATATATTTTGAAAACCTCAGGCATTATTTATATAGAGAAGTGCAATTTAATTTTTAATGCTTATACTGTAAATTGTGATCTGGGTAAACATACTTACTCATCAAAACAGGATTTTTTATAGATTCCTTAGGATTTTCTACAAATCATGTAATGTCAAAAGTTGGGACAGTTTTATTTTCTTCCCTCAATTTATAGGCTTTATGTTCCCTTTTCTGGCATTACTGCATGGACCAGAACCTCAAGATCTATGTTGACCAAGAGAAGCGGATTTGACACAGTGGTTAAGACATAGTTTGGAATGCCCACTTTCCACATTAGAGTTTCTTTGTTTGAATCATGGCTCCAGTTCCAAATCCAGTTTCCTGTTAATGCCAACCCTGGGAGGCAGCATGTGATTCTTCAAGTACTTGGGTTATTACCACGCATGTAGGAGTCCCAGGTTGGATTCTGGGCTCCTGGTTTTGGCATTGCCCAGTCCCAGCTGTTGCAGGCATCAGTAAATGAAAGATATCTCTCTCAGTCTCTCAGTCTCTCTCGGTGCCCCTGTCCCCCCATGTGTGTGTGTTTGTGTTTCTGTGTGTGTGTGTCTGCATCTCTGAGTTTGTCTAACTTTGAAATAAATAAAAATTAATAAATAAAAATTAATAAATAAAAATTAAAAGAGGGGAAGGTGGATAACCTTGTGTTATTGCTTTCAGGAAGAAATCATTCAGCCTTTCACCAATAATTGTAGTATTGATCTTAAAATCATGTGGATCTGGAGATTTCTACAGAAAAATTTTAAATTACAAATTAAATTTCCTTTAATAGTCATAAACTTATTCAAACTATCTCCTTTATTTTGGATGAACTGTGGTAGTTTGAAGTCTTTTTTTTGAGAATTTCAGACATTTTGTCAAAATTGTTACAATTGTGCATGTAGACTTATTTATAATATTTCTTTATTATTCTGTGATGTCTGCAGACTCAGTAGTGGTATCCTGTTTCATTCCTGTCACTGATAACTTGTGTCCTCTCCTGTTTTTCTCTGTTAGTTTTGCTAGAGGTTTAACAAGTCTGTAAATCTTTTCAAAGGATCATCTCTTTGTTTCATTGTTTTATTTTCATTTTACTAGTGTGTGTGTGTGTGTGTGTGTGTGTGTATGAGAGAGAGAGAGAGAGAGAGAGAGAGAGAGAGAGAGAGAATCTTCCATCCATTTATTCAGTCTCCAAATGCTACAACAACCAGCTCAGGCCAAAGCCAGGAAGAGGGAATTCAAATAGGGTCTCTCTTGGGTGGCAGAGACCTAAGTACTAGAGCCTGGTACCTCTCAGGGTGTGTATTAGCAGGAAACTATCAGAACCAGAGGAGTTTGGCTCAAATACAGAGCAAAGCAGGCATAACAAGTGGTAACTCCAGGGCACCAAACCCCTTCCCCTCATTATTTTTCTCTATTATTTTTCTGTTTTCAATTTCATTAATTTCTGATTTAATCTATATTATTTCATTCTGTCTGCTTTTGAGTTTCTTTTGTGTTCTTAAATTGGTAACTTAGTTACTTGAAGTATTTCCTCTTTTCTGATGTATGCATTTAGTAAATGTATTAACTTTCCCTCTCAGTACTGTTCTAGCTGTTTCATGCGAATTATTGACATATTATATTTGCACTTTTATTCAGTTCAATGCTGAGCTTTCCCCTCTTCAGACTTCTTCTTTAACCCATGGATTTTGAAAGGTGTGTTGTTTCATTTCCAAGTGTTTATAAAAATTCCACTTATCCTTCTATTACTGATTATATCTGATTCCTTTTGATCAAAGAACAAATTATTATTTCAATTACTTTAAATTAATGAGGCTTCTTTGATATCCTAGATTTGATTTATCTTGCTATATGTTCCACTGACATTTGATTTGAACAGGATGCATATTTTCCTATTATTTATTCTATTGATATTGATTAGATTCTATTGGTTGATAATGCTAATGAGTTCTTCTATTCTCTTTGATTTTCTATTTAGTTGTTTTATCAGTTGTTGAGAGAAGTATGTTGAAGTTCCCAACAATAATTGTGGAAATTTATATATATATATATATATATATATATATATATTTAATTCTTCCAGTGTTTATCTCACATATCTAACAACTTTGTTATGTGGTACACATATATTAAGATTTTTTATCGGGGCTGGTGCTGTGGAGTAGTATGTTAAGCCTCAGCCTGAAGTGCCAGCATCTCATATGTGTGCCAGTTCATGTCCCAACTGCTCCTCTTCCAATCCAGCTTTCTGCTTATGGGCTGGGAAAGCAGCAGAAGATGGCCTAAGTGCAAAAGTCCCTGTACCCATTTGGGAGATCTGAAAGAAGCTTCTGGACCCTGGCTTCAGTTCAGCTTAGCTCTGGCCATTGAGGCCATTTGGGGAGTGAACCAGCAAATGGAAGATCTCTATCTGTCCCTCTCTCTGTCTCTAACTCTGCTTCTCAAATAAATAATCTTTTAAAGAACAGATTGCTTATCTTGTTGGTGGATTCACTATTTTATCATTATTTAATGTTTCTCCCTGTGTCTAATCATTTGTTTGTGTTTGCCCTGAAGTCTACTTGGTCTGATATTAGCAGCACCACTTGGCTTGAGGGTGTGGCACAACATGTTAAGCTACTGCCTGCAACACTGGCATCCCATATCAATGCACAGGAGTCCCAGCTGCTCCACCTCCGACCAAGCTCCCTGCTAATGTACCTGGGAAAGCAGCAGAGGGTGGCCCAAGTCCTTTGCCCCCTACTACCCACAAGGGAGACCTTAATGGAGTTCTGGCTCCTGGCTTCAGCCTGGCCCAGCCCCATCCTTTGCAGGCATTTGGGGAATGAACCAGCAGATGGGAGATCTCTCTCTTTCTCTCTCTCTTTCTCTCTCTCTCTCTCGCTCTCTCTCACACTGTCTTTCAAACAAATAAAAATAAATCTTTAAAAATATAATACCACCACTCCAGCTATTCTCTATTTAATTTTAGGGTGATATTTAATAGTTTATTTGGAGAGATAATCTTTTACTATTCTCATTTTAAAATCACCTATATCAATATATTTGAATTGAGACACCTGTAGATAGTATTATAGTTGCAAGATGTTTTTAATCTAATTTCCCAAATTCTATATTTTAATTGGTACATTTATACCATTGATATTTAATGTAGTTATTGATATATTAGGGCCAAAGTTTGCCATTTTTTCCTTGTGTTTTTTGTTCTTTCTCTTGTTCATTTATGTTTTTTCTTTTTCATGCCTCCCTATGGATTATTTAGACATTTTTAGAATTCTGTTTTATTTATGGTGTTTTGAGTACATTCTCTGCACAGTTTTGTTACTGGTTGTTCTAGGTATACATTGTATATCAACAACTTAACCACAGATCATGAAAGTTGTCATTTTTACCTGTGAAAAAGGAGGATAAAAATCCCACATCTCTTTATGTGCTTTTACTCTTCCCTACTTATAATATAGTTGTCTTAAACATTTCCTCTATATGCATTTTTTAAAGATTTGTTTATTTACTCGAGAGGTAGAGTTACAGAGAGGGAGAGAGAGAGGGAGAGGTTTTCCATCTGCTGGTTCACAACTCAAAAGGCCACAATGGCCAGAGCAGGGCCGATCCATAGACAGGAGCCCCGTGCTTCTCCCAGGTCTCCCATGTGGGTGCAGGGGCCCTGGCACTTGGGCCATCCTCCACTGCACTCCCGGGCCACAGCAGAGAGTTGGACTGGAAGAGGAGCAACCAGGACAGAATCCTGCGCCCCAACCGGGACAAGAACTTAGGGTGCCGGTGCCGCAGGCAGAGGATTAGCCAAGTGAGCCACGGTACAAGCCGAAACACTGAACATTTTGCCTCCATTGTTAATGATGATAAATCTGCTTTCATTTTGAATTGCCTTTTCATTTTAGGTTGGATGTCATTTTTTTTTCCTCTTCTGCCAACTTTGTTTTAGTTTTCAGCTATTTCATTATGATATATCTTGGTGTGGATTTCTTTGAGTTTCTCCTATGTGGAATTCACTAAGTTACTTGAACCTGTAGGTATATTTCTCTTGCAAAATTCAGAAAGTCTGCAGCATTATTTAAGTATTTTTTCAGCCCTCCCTTTTATCATTTCCTTCTGTGAATTTGGTGACATGAATGTTAAATCTTTTGTTATTGTTCCTTAGGTTCCTGAATGTCTTTCATATTTTTTTCAGTCTCTTTGCTCTGTTAGAATGGGGAATTTGTGCTATTCTGTCTTCTAGTTTTCTGGTATTTCTCCTGTTGTCTCTGTTATGCTTGTCAGTCCTTACACTGGATTTTTCATTTTGGTTATTGTATCCATCCATTCTATAATTTCTGCTTATTTCTGTTTAACATCTATTTCTTTAAGAATTTCTTTTCTGAGGCTTTCTAATGCTTCTTTTATTTCAAGCAGTTTCCTATTTTGCTCATTGAACCACTTTTATCATGATTGGTCTAAAATTTCTGCCAGATAATTCTGACCTTTCTAGTATATTGGTGTTCACATCTATAAATTGTTTTCTCTTTTAATTTACATTTTCGTTAATATGAAGGGAATAATTTTCATGTATTTCAAAGAATACAATTATAAGATAACCATTCTTCCTTCTCTCTCTCCCTCAATCCCCCCTCCTTTCTTTTTTTCTTTAATTTTTGCAATGACTTATTTTCAATTTACTTTATAATCACAGGATTAACGTACCACTAACCAGAATGTTCAACAAGTAAAAAGTAGAAAGACCACCATTTCATGGGGACATAGAAAATGGCTATAAACAATTATCCTTGATATAGTAAGTGTTCTGTAGATTTATGGCTTTCATAAGATCTGAAACAAGACAACACTCTTATTTATTCATCCCCTCTTCCGCTTAGAGGACCATAATCACATCTGTTCTAAGCCACCTGAAAATGTCAAATCACTCAGAATAGATTATTCCATCATAAGTCTTCAAGTACAAATACAAAATTCTTGAAAGATCAAAGAAAAAATTTTGGATTTTCATTCATCAAATATCTCTTACATTCTTTAACTCAAGTGTGAGCTATAAAGAATAATACAAAAGACTCACCAAAGACTGGTGGAAATACAGAACATATACCTGATAAAATATTTCTATCTAGTATTTGACCAACATCACTGCAACCTACGTTAACCACCCCTACTTCTCATAATCAGCAGTCAGTCTACTCTCTACTTCTGTGAAATCAACATTTATACACTATACATATGAGTGAAATCACATGGTATGTGTCTTTCCATACCTTGGTTATTTCACTTAACATAATGAACCTCATTTCCAACCATATTGTCACAAATGACAGAAGTCCCTTCATTTTTAATGGATGAATAATATTCTAATTCTTTTCAATCATTTGTTTACACTTCATTCCTCCTTGCTAGATGAAAGATCCTCAAGTGTAGTGTATTCTTTATATTTTCCAATCTTCTGTATTTTACTTTTTTATTCTTTTTGCTTGACGTAGTTGTACTTATTTATGAGGTATAGTGTTGTATTTCAATATGTGTATTCAATTTGCAACAATCAACTCAGAGTATTTAGCCATTCTACCTCCACAAATATTATCAGTTTCATATGTAGGGAACCTGTAAACACTTCCCTTTAGCTATTTTCAAGTGTACACTAAACTGTTGGAGATTGTGGTTGCCCCTTTGTGCATTATGACATTAGAACTACGCCCCCTTCCCCAGAAGTGTGTTTAACATTTGAGACCGTGCCTGGAAGATGTTGTTCCTCCCAGGATTAGCCAACTCTCAGAGACATCAAACTGGCCTGTGCATACCTGTGATATGCAACCCAACACATCCCAACTCCACAGTCTCTGTTCATCTTTGATCAGGCTCCTGAAGTTCAGGACCTTATTTCCTGTCCATAATCACCAATGGGCCAGGTACCAAACAATGTTACACCATTCCTATAGCCAGGAACTCATTGGAAATATTCAAAGTATCCAGTCTTAAACTTTCTTTGCTTGGCTACCCTGCCTTACACGTTCCTTCCCTCAAAAGCCACAATAAAGACTCAGACCCCCACTTTCCTCTCACTCCCTCCACCACCACCTGACCTTAGTACTGCCATGTACATGATACATCTGCTCCTGTTAGGAACTGGGATAAAAATTCATATCTTAAAGTAGCCATCTCTGGGTCTTTCATCTCATTTACTCCTAAAAAACAAAATCCTAATATATTTTAAAGCAGTTAGGGATATTAAGTCACATGGAGCTTGATGTATATCAAAGGCACCAGAAATATTTGTCAAATTAAATGGAATAGTAAATTAAATGGGAAAAAAGGAAGGAAGGGAGGGAGGGAGGGAGGGAGGGAGGGAGGAAGGAAGGAAGGAAGGGAGGGAGGGAGGGAGGGAGGAAGGAAGGGAGGGAGGGAGGGAGGGAGGGGGATTTAGAGGGAGAGGGAGAGATGGAAGTAAGGGTATTTTCTCAGAAGCTATCTTAGAAGGTATCTTTCATCTTCTATGAAATACATGACATCTGTTCTCTTTATATTAATTGAAATTATTTAAAATAGTAAAAGGAATAATCTGAAGTCACTAACTGTACAAGATAAACTATAAATTATATGACTGAATATAATGCATGTGTAATGCCTTGAAGCTCCACATTTCTTGCACAATATGATGGCTAACAATGATAAAATATGAAAAGAAAAAGGCTCAAATGAGAGTATTATACCAAAAATTGAACTCTCGATATTGAAATTTGAGAATGTCAGCCTGCTTCCTCATTGGATTCCTATGATCCCACCCCCCAAAACAGGCACTCCTAAGAAAGGCAAAAGAAAATTTCCCTCTAGAGAAACTGACAAGACCCAGGTGCTAGTATTTTATATCTTCCCCAACAAAAACCAGCTAAATTAATGTATTTGTTAATACTTGAGTAGCTTACTTAACACATAGAAATCAGGGGGAAAAGCTTATATCAAGACACTATGACAATGAAGACACTGGGGGAAAAAGAAAACTCTAAAACCTTCCAGAGAAAGAAAAATAGTCTCAATTTACAATCAACTTTTTAGTGCTTCTTTCTGAATTATAGAAGGTATTAAACCTTCTATAAGTGGCTCAAAAATATAGCATAGAAGATGTCTTATTCTGTTTTGTGCAACATAACAACACAACCTGAAAGTGGGTAGGTTACAGAGACTCACCTCCTCACAGTAGTGGAGGCTAGGAAGTCTAAGATCAGGGCACCAGCAGGTTGGGTTCTTTGGCGAGGGCTGCCCTTCTCCTCCAAGATGGCACACTGATGCTGTGTCCTCTAGAGGGAGGAATGCTGCGTACTCACATGGCAGAAGGTTGGAGAGGAAAAGAGAAAAACTTCCTCAGGTAAGTCCTGCCATGTGAAGGCACCTAATCCCATTCAGCAGGGAGAGTACCTCATGACCTAACCACCCGTTACAGATCTTAGATCTTAATACCAACACATTGGCCATTAAGTTTCAGCACCTGAGTTTTGGAGGTGCCGCATGCAAACCACAGCTGAGACCACAACCTTAATGAGAAAGAATGGATATTCTAAGAAAAGGATATCAAACAAAGAAACTATTTATAGGCAACGAAAAGGTATTCTTGAAAAAAAATTTAAGTCCCAACGCAAATCTCAAAAGAATGATGGAAGTTGAGGAAATCTTCCAGAAAGTAGGAGAAAAAATTCAAAGGCAGAAAAGTACAGTGGAAAAAAAAGTTAAACAAGTTAAACAAGGGAGAAAAGAAGTCAACAAAACCCATTAGATAGGATTTCCACACAGGAAAAAAATTGGAAAGAAATTGTCAAAACAAAAAAAAACAAAGAATTTTCCCCAAAATTAAAGATATGCATTTCCTAATTGAAAACATTCACTGAATGGCAGCACAAGAGGGTCAAAAATTCAATACATAACACTTGATCATGTTTTAAAACACTGAAAAAAATTCTAAAATCTTTCAAAGTAAGAAAAAATAAGAAGATCATATACACAAGATCAAGAATTAACACAATCTTTGGGCTTTTCAAAAACATCAGTAACAACTGGAAGGCAATGAAAAATATCTTAAATTTCTGAAGGAAATGTAGTTTCTGCCCTAGAAATCTATGCCATGTTAATCTATCAAGAGTATGGGTAAAATATAAATATTTCACAGATATTACTATGAAACAAGTTCACTGGTCACAAACTTGGTTGAGTCTTGTGAAATAAAACACTCACATAACAGGTTCCATGAAGTTATTTTGCTGTTATATATTGAAAGGCAGCAAGGGACAACACAACAGCAGCCCAGTACTCATCATAAGCCAGCTCTCCAAGGCTGAGGAAAGCTGTCCTGGACAGATAAAGATTCATCCACATTTGTTCCACTTGTACTGAAGCTGAGGGACTCCAGAAAGCACCCTGCCTTGGGCTTTATCCTCCAATGAGGGGTAACACATTGGACTAAAACATTGAAAGACATTCTGTTTCTGGAATAGGAATAGGTAGAGGAGACTAGAACAGATGCCAGGCTGCTCCAGCCTGTTTTTCACTTATCTTAGGATACTGAATTCCCAGCATTTCCTACAGTTACCCTTGAAAACCATAAGCAAGAAAATGGGGGAGAACTAGGTTGTTCTAAGAGAATTTTCCTGTGCTTATCTGCTCAATACATTATCTCAGGAAGCTACTGGAGGAACTGTTGCAGCAAAATGAGGAATTAAACCAACACAGAAAAGTAAGGATTAGGGAATCAGAACAAGGGGGAGGGAGAGTAGAGGGCATACACAGAGACTGCATTCTGACATTTTCACAGCATGCCAAGAGAGCAGAGAGTCCTAAGGAAAGCAAGTGTGCAGAGAACTCCAGGTAGACTATCCCCCTGGAAAATGAAACTCATATGTATGATCATGTCACAGAGAGTTTTGTATATTTACCACTTTGCAATATAGTTGGATACAAAGTAAAGCTAAGTACACTAGACACTAAAATGTGCAATTAAAATATTGATAATTATAACCTTCAATGAAATAAAAATTATATACAAAAATAAAACAGCATTGTAATTAACTACATAGTTCAGTTGTGAACATTTATAGTCATTGTACAATAAATATTGATTTTATCCAAAATTATGATATAGCTATATCTGTGTAATTTTTCTTTTCTTTTTTTCTGTTCTCTATGTACCATATATTTATTAAAAGAAGATTTTTAAAATTTTATTTAAGATATTCATGTATTTCACACATACAGACGTAGGAGCATAGTGATGCTTCTCACTCTGCCCTGCCTCCCATCCATGCTCCAGTCCTTCTTCCTTCCCCCACCCCTGCCCTATTCTTAATTTTTAGGAAGATCTGCTTTCAGTTTACTTAATACTTGTAAGGTTAACCTTACGCTAAGTAACTAGTTCAACAAATAGTATGAAGACAAAAACACTGTTCCTCAATGGAAGACATAAAGATTGTAAACAGCCAATGAATCTCAGAACATCCATTTCATTACAATACATTACATTTTGGCTACTCTATTAGTTACTCCAGATCAGGAAAAACATGGTATCTGTCTTTTTGGGATTGGCTTATTTCACTAAGTATAATGGTTTCCAGATGTAACCATTTTGTTACCAAAAAATATTTTTTTTTTTTTTTTGCAGCTGAGTGGTCAGCTCAGGTTTATGGAGAGACATAAGGTGTGTACAATACCTCTATTGTATAATAGAAAAAAGAAGAAAGACGATGTAGTGTGAATGGATTACATGATGTGTATGTCTCCATGCAGGTGCACAATACACTTTCACTATCACAGCAACCCTCTGGGTTGGACTCTATTATTATTCCAGCTCTACAAGTGATCAAACTGATGCTAGACAACATTTCCAGCACCACACTATGAATTCAAAACAAACATTTGAACCCAGATGTACCTGATCTAAAAGCATTGGCTCCATCACATTAGACAGTTTTTATCCTTTTTATTCTATAGGTTTTCTCTCAGTTCTCCTTGGTTGCCTTTCTCCACTTCACATTCCCAGTTCCCAGATGGCAAGCAAGAGCACTCAGTCTCCGTGCATCCCAAGTCTCTGAAGGCCATAATCTTACAAAATTAATTAAATTTCAATATGTGAAGATAATTATTTCAGTTCCCCTGGGGGTTTTGTTTCAGTCAATATTCTATGATTATTTCAATTGGCTTTCTATGAAAAGATTTCCAAAACATATGCTATACTCATTGCCTTCAATGTGGCATGAAGTCTAGAATAGTCCTCATTAAATTTAGTACACAATACCAAGCACAATAATGGTGAAAATAGTCTCAAAAGCGTAATGTAGAGCCCTTATTCTGTTTCTTCTGGTCCTAACTGCCTGGAAGGTTTCTCAAATTACATTAACGTTTTGGTAAAGAGGTCACACAGTAATTCATAGTAAAATACAAAGGCTGAGATGTTTGCATGTATCTTTCTTTAACCTGTGCTGTTGATTTGTTGATATGAAATGCAAGTTTGTCATTTTTAATTAAGTTTTCCTTGACTGTTTTAACTCATTGCATCACCCTATTAAGACATTTCTTGTCCTTCTAGTTCACAAAAATTTAGTGTAGCAAGGATTCTCAAGTTTTTCTGGCTACTGTTAGCCTTCTTCCCCTTTGGGATGAAGTGCACTTTGTGAGTGCAGGTTTTAGAAAGCTTTTCATCTACCCAGCTTTATCATCACCAAGACTATATTCTGTTATGCATGGTGAAATTATAGAAGCAAACCTATAAGTTAGTAAGTATTGCAAATCCTATCAATAGATACTTTAGTAAATATCTCTTTTGAAACTAAGATAGCATTTCTAAAGCATTTTGTTGATCTTCCAGTTCAAAACCCACATCAGCAAGGGAAACATTGTTAATACGACATGACTTAATAGTAAAGGACATACCCTGATCTCCAGAGAGCTAGACTCTAAGAGCTCAGTAGCTTCCATTTAAGAATCCATTGCAGCATCTTCACAAACTGATTCACTGAGGTGAATCCTCTCTTATAAAGTTTGTGGACTCCAACTTACTCAGAATTTCAAAATTTGGGTCTTCTTTCTACTGTTTTCCATTATTTTTTCAGAATAATTTTTGTGATTCCTCCCCACAGCTTACTGTTGAGGAAAAAAAAGTTAATCCAGACCTGAGATCAGCAATAGTTCAATGCAGATTTTTGCTATAATTTTTAGCTCCTTATGTATTTGGAGCCCCAACTCCTTCTTAGCAATGTTCTTCCCATGCGTGGCAGCTTTTACATTATTCTAATTAATGACAAAAATGAAAGCAAATGAGTTTCCTGTCTTTGAGGAGCTCTGTTTTCTTCCATGAGATTGTTAACAGTTGTTCCCTGGCATTTGTAAAGTTTAAGGCATGTAACGCAGTTGGGGTAATGTGGGGCAAAGAAAGAGTGGAATTAGATGATTCTTGAAGTTGGAATTTTAGCTGGGACAGAAGATGAAGCTTTGTTTAATCAGGAAGCTGACGGACAGTTACACGTATTACACCATGTGGAAAGGAGCAATAGTACAACACTAGTTTCTGCTGGTTTGTCATGATATAGTCTGAACTGCATGGCTTAGTTCAGTTGACTTTGGCTGGTGCTAAGTAAACTGAATGAAACTTTCCTTGCACTCCCAACACCCAAGCATGAACAGAATTTCTAACTCTCCTGCTATGCCATTTATGAAGGTATCAAAGCAACTGTAGTCCTTGAAGAAGGAATGAGATGTATAAATTAATGAAATGAATAAACACCTACATTTATTGGTTGGTTGGTTAAGACTTCCTGGTTACTAGGGTCAAGTCTGTGTCCCTTTCAATATATGAAAGAGTTGAATGCTGATGTCCCCAGTGCAAAACAACTAAATTGCCTTTCCTTATAAGTTTCAGAATTCCCTATTGTTTCTATTCCACAGATATTATCAAGAGGGGAATAGAATTATTAGCTTTTTTCTCCTCCTTATGCTAGTTAACTCTTGAAAGAAAAACTAACATTTGTATATGTTAAAATCTATAGATACCAGTGTACATCTATACATAAGTTATACATTGAATCCATATAAAAATTTCATTTTACATACATATGTGTGAATATATAAATATATGTACTTATCTTCCCCTTCCAAGATGGAGAAACTGAAGTCCTCGAGATAGGAAAGCAGGCCAAGTCCACAAAACGGACAAGGGGCAGAGCTGGGTTTCAAAGCACATCTAATGGTTCCAACGTGCTCATTTCACTCCCAAGATACATTTCTTATTTTTTTTTAAGATTTATTTATTTATTTGAAAAAATTTCAGAGAGAGAGAGAGAGAGAGAGAGAGAGAGAATTCTTCCATCTATTGGTTCATTCCTTAGATAGCTGCAATGCCTGGGGCTTGGCAAGGTTGAAGCCAGTAGCTTCATACCCATACTCCCACATGGGTATCAGGAGCCCAAACACTTAGGCCATCCTCTGCTGCTTTTCTCAGGCCATTAGGAGGGAATTGCATCAGAAGTGGAGTAGCTGGTATTCTAACTGGTGCCCGCAGGGGATCTCAGCTCAGAGGCAGTGGCCTTTCCTGCTATGCCAAAATACCAGCCCCAAGATGCAGTTCTTAAGACAAACAACAGGGAAAAAAGTGGTAAATCAGCTACAAATATGAAGACACTGTGATGGAACAAGGAAAGTGATTTAACCAAAAATAAAAGAGTTTTGCTCAATCTACAAAGTAACAGTTTTCGGGCTTCGGGAAATTCAAAACTAGTACATGTGGAATATTTTATGATTTTAAATTTTTATTAGTAGTTTATAGAGCTTGTAAGGAAATCTAATTTATTCTGGCACTGAATAAATACACAGGAAACTGTTTTGATTGTGTGTTGGAGAACTAGGGAGCCACAGAACACAAAACATTAATAAAAATCTATATCGTTTCTCAGCGAAAAAGCTTGTACCATTTTACCTAACACTTCAGAGCATATTATTGTTTTATTGTTTGTTTCTAATTGTTTCTCATGTTGTAGGCCTGTTTTTCCTCCATACTTTAAGTTCCACAAAGATCAGATTTTGCGTTGATTTAGTTGCAAAGCACTAAGTATGTTGCATCAGACACCAGGTTGGTGCATACAACCTGCAGCTCCCTAGAAGAACTGCATTTGTTTGATCTCTTTAGGGCACACAGCACCAAGCTACCGAGAAAGTTATGATTTGCTGAAATCTTCTTAGCTGTGTTTTTTATTATGCCATGGCACTGGTTATTGATGTATTATAATGCAATTGCAAATTCACCTTTTTACATGTTTTGCATTAACAGAAATGGGCCTTGTAAATATTTCTCCTTTGCCAGCAAAAGTACACCAATTCTCATCAGTGGAGGACCCTGGAAGGAAACTTGAGAAGAAAGTTTTCTCTTGGCTGTAGTGTAGCTCTGCTTTCCTCATTGCTCATTCCAAGTAGTTTCTCGCAAATTTTAATAACAAATGGGTTAGTATTTTAGGCTGCTGGGCTGCTATAAAAAATACCACATGCTGAGTAACTTAAACAACAGACACATATTTCTCACAGTTTGGGTGGGTAGGAAATTCAGGATAAATTCATTAGCCCCTTTGGTTCCCAGTGAGGGCTGCTTTTAGGTCTGTAGGGGCCGCTTTCAGGGAGAAAGTGAGGAAGAGCACGCGTGAGAGGGAGAACGAGGCTCTTTTGTCTCTCTTTTCTTAAGAGGACATTAATTCCATCATGAGGTCCTGCCATCAGGACCTCACCATCTAGAAGAGGCTCCGCTTGTATTGGGTGTTAGGGCTTCAGCATAGCAATGTACAGGAACACAAACATTTATGCAGAAACTAAACACTGATCTGTCATTTTATACCAGTACATCAATTTTATATGAAGCTCTTGTGTCACTAAAGGCAATAACTGAAGATGATCTACATCATTGCCTGTCCTTCAGGTTCGGCTAACAAATAATACAATACAGAATTAGGGATGAAGTCTAACTTCTCTAACATGAACCCTGGTCAATATTCCTAAGTTGTGTTGCTTAGTTACTCAGCAGTTATAAACCCCAATAGGCCTATTGATATTTGTATTATACCCAGGGGGAAAAAATCTTCAGTATCAAAACCAGCATTCATATAGTATATTGTATTAATCACAATGTTTAGATCTTTAAAATTTCTCTGTTATTATCATTTAATCTTCAGGTTAATATTCTAATTACAGCAAATTCTTTTTATTCTAGTATTATCATTTAAAAAGAGCATGTAATTAATTTGCAATGCAACACTAAAAAGGGGGAAAGAAGGCTAAATGAAGAAAAGAAAAATTATACTGTTTTAGATTAATTCTCTAAAACTTGTTTCTATGAAGGTAAAATTAATTAGTGATAAGTGGTGATAAGTGATCCTAGCCAATTCTGTCTTAAACACATGCACACACACACATTGGCAGAATTGCATATGGCAGAGTTCCATATACTCTAATCCCTGTCTCAGTTATACTTCATAATAGCTATAGGAGGATTTTGGGTACAGTTTTAAAACTTCTTTAGACCTCGGTGGGCATAGAGATGTTATGTTGCAATTTGTTATCAGCATAAATAGCAATAAATTTACACATGGGAAACCTCAGAGGAATATCCTCTTTTTTGTTTATCAGGACTCTGGAAGAATATGTGCTTTACCTGACCAAGAAAAGGAAGGGGCCAGCGCTGTGGCATAGTGGGTAAAGTCGCCACCTGCAGTACCAGCATCCCATATGGGTGCCAGTTCGAGTCCCAGCTGCTCCACTTCTGACCCAGCTCCCTGGTATGGCCTAGGAAAGAAGTGGAAGATGGACCAAGTCCTTGGGCCCCTGCACCCACCGGGCGCACCCAGAAGAAGCTCCTGGCTCCTGACTTCAGATCAGTGCAGCTCAGGCCGTTATGCCAACTGGAGAGTGAACCAGCAAATAGAAAACCTCTCACGCTCTCTGCCTCTCCTTCTCTCTCTGTTTAACTCTGACTTTCAAATAAATAAATAAATCTTAAAAAAAAAAGGAAAGGAAAATATGAGACTCAAGAAACAAGAGGTCCAAGAAGAAAAGAAGCAACAGATTGTCATCTTGTTCCCAGTGATGGTAAAAAGAGATTCCAAGAGGCCAGCGCTGTGGCTCACTTGGTTAATCCTCCGCCTGTGGCTCCGGCATCCCATACAGGCGCCGGGTTCTAGTCCCGGTTGCTCCTCTTCCAGTCCAGCTCTCTGCTCTGGCCCAGGAGGGCAGTGGAGGATGGCCCAAGTGCTTGGGCCCCTGCACCCACATGAGAGACCAGGAATAAGCTCCTGGCTCCTGGCTTCAGATCGGCATAGCTCCAGCCGTAATGGCCATATGGGGAGTGAATCAACGGAAAGAAGACCTTTCTCTCTGTCTCTCTCTCTCTCACTGCCTATAACTCTATCTGTCAAAAAAAAAGAAAGAAATTCCAAAATATTCCCTTATTAGAGTAGGAGAATAGAGGGGTTGAGGAAACATATGGCTAAAAAAACAAACATAAGGTTTTTGAAGATATTAAGAAGGCGTAAACAAGTGATTGGTACATAGAGAAGTTAAAAAAAATCTGTCAATTCCAAGGATATTTAACATAGTGCTATAAGAGGGTATAAAATAGACATATGCCATATAGCTCTGCTGTGCAAATTTACAGTCAACACACTGTCTAACTACAGTGTTAGACTAACCCAACTATACTGTGATGATGGAAGGAGGGCTAGAGATAAATCCTCACCTCCCTGAAGCAGCAAGTCATTACATAACACAAAAAAACTGAAAAAACAAACAAAGAAATGGAATAAGCACTGTTTTTTTGGAGGTTCTTAAGGTAAAGGCAGAGTCACAGAGAGAGAGGAAGATTACATACATACATACATACATACATATATACCAAATGCCCATAATAGCCAGCACTGGGCCAGGCAAAAGCCAGATGTCCAGAGCTCCAACTGAGTCTCTCCCATGGGTGGGAGGGGCCTAAATATTTGAGCCATCATCTGCTGCTTTCCCAGGCATATTGGCAAGAAGCTAGGTAGGAAACAGAGCGGCCGAAACTCAAATCCACACTCTGTTAAGGGATGTCAGGGCTGCAAGTGGCAATTTAATCCATTATGCCATAAAGCCAGTCCCAAAAGATTGTTTTTTTTTTTATGATGATGATAAACACCAGAGGAAATAAAGCTCCAATTATACTGCAAACTATATAATGACAACACAACTGTAGTCTTCTACCCCAACCATTACCAGCCTCAATCTTTCCTTCTCACAAGAAACCAGTTCCATACTTTTAGTTGTATCTGGCATTACCACCATATTTCTAAAATTAAAGATGACTTTTGTAAAGACATAAGCCTGAGGTAAAGCTAACTATCGCAGGGTCTATTCCATGGTCAGGAGTCACTCCTGCTTGCTTGTTGTCATTGCCATTTTTGTATGAAGAAAGCTCTGTTGTTTTGCGGGCTTTGGGATGCTTCAGGAGACTTACCATACGATCATCAAAGTTCCCAGAGTGCTACCCAAGGAGCCCTTCGCTCTGAAACTCTGCAATGTGAACTTATTTTCTGCTTTTCCTACCTCTGAGGAAACCAATAATTAAATGTAAAGGCAGAAGAGAAAGGGAGCATTGAAGATTTTGAATATCTTTCAGCTTAAAACACTAAAAAGCTAGAATTATACTTTTCATAAGAAATATCTTGGAACTATGCTGTATTTCAAACACATAGGTCAGAAAATTGCAACCTACACTTGCAAAGTACTTACTATGGGCCCAGCACACTATTTGGGAAAATAGCCATGCATTAATTCAGTCAATATTTACAGCAATGCTACCTGGTAGAGAAAACAGGTAAGTGGAAATAAGCTGTTTGCTATCAGGTATGCATTAGAAGCCACTTCTGTGCCAACAGTCTAACCTAACCAGTTATACATCTACATTGTAGAGGTTTTGTGAATTTATTTCCAGACTGTGACAATAAAATGAACATATCAGTAAAGTGAGTCATATGAACTGTTGTTTGTTTAGTACATAAAAAAGTTATGATTTGGCCTGTGTTGTGGCACAATGGGTTAAGCCACTGCCAGTAATATGGGAATCCAATATGGGTGCACCAAGTCCTGTCTGCTCCACTTCCAATCCAGCTCCTTGCTTATATGTGAAAGCAACAGACGATAGCCCATGGCAGATGTTGTTGGAGTTCAAGGCTCCTGGCTTCTGCCTAGCCAAGCCCAGGACAGTGACCCAGTAGATGGAAGATCTCTCTTTCTCCATCTCTCCTCACCTCCCTGTAACTCTGCCTTTCAAATATATAAATAAATATTTGAAAAAAACTTATACTATACTGTAGTCTACTAAGTGTACAATAACATTACTTCTAAAAAATCTGTATGTAACTTAATAAAATGTTTTACTGAAAAAAAATGCTAATAATCATCTAAACCTTCATCCAGTCATTATCTTTTTGCTAATGGAGTGTCTTGCTTTTATGTTACTTACCGCTGACTGCTTAGGCTGTTAGTTGCTGAAGGCTGGGGAGGCTGTGACAATGTCTCTTTTTAAAAAATACATTTATTTATTTATTTATTTGAAAGGCAGAGTTGACAGAGAGAAAGGAAATGACAGAGAGAAAGGTCTTCTGTCCTCTGCTTCACTTCGCAGATGGCCCAATCTGCCATAGCTGAGCCTCTGTGAAGCCAGGAGCCACGAGCTTCTCCCAGATCTCCCAGGTGGGTTCCAGAGCCCAAGTATTTGGGCCACCTTTCACTGCTTTCCCAGGCATATTAGCAATGAATTGGATCAACAGTGGATCAGCCCGGGCTTGAACTAGCACCCACATGGGACGCTGGCACCAGAGGCAGTGGCTTTTCCCACTACACCACAGCACAAGCCCCAGTGGCAATTTTTTAAGTCAAACAACAATGACATTGACCGCATTAACTCTTCCTTTTAAAAAAAAATCATCTGCTGGCACCGCGGCTCACTAGGCTAATCCTCCACCTGCGGTGCCAGCACCCCAGGTTCTAGTCCCGGTTGGGGCGCCGGATGCTGTCCCAGTTGCTTCTCTTCCAGGCCAGTTCTCTGCTGTGGCCCAGGAAGGCAGTGGAGGATGGCCCAAGTGCTTGAGCCCTGCACCCGCATGGGAGACCAGGAGGAAGCACCTGGCTCCTGGTTTCAGGGATTGGCATAGCGGCTGTAGTGGCCACTTGGTGGGTGAACCAATGGAAAAAGGAAGACCTTCTCTCTGTCTCTCCCTCTTCTAATGCTGCCTGTCAAAAAAAAATCATTTTTTTATTTATTTAAGAGGCAGAGTTACAGACTGAGAGAGGGAGAGACAGAGAGGTCTTCTATCCGCTGGTTCACTCCCCAGATGACCATATGGGCAGAGCTGAGCCAAGCCAAAGCCAGGAGCTTCTTCTGGGTTTCCCGCGTGGGTACAAGGGCACAAGCACCTGGGCCACCTTTCAGTGCTTTCCTAGGTCATAAACAGAGAGCTGGATCAAAAGTGGAGCAGCTCGGACATGAACTGCAGACCATATGGGATGCCAGCAGCACAGGCAGAGGCTTAGCCTACTACGGCACAGCCCCCTTAACTCTTCCTTTCATGAGAGATTTCCTTGTAGCATGCAACGCTGGCACCATTTTGCCCACAGCAAAACTTCTTTCAAAAATGGAGTCAATTCTCTCAAATCTTACCACTGCTTCATCAGCTAAATTCATAATATTCCAATATTACAAATCCTTTGTTGCCATTTCAAAACCATTCATAGCATCCTCACCAAGAGTAAATTCTATCTCCAGAAACCACTTCCTTTGCTCATCCATAGGAAACAACTCCTTGTCTGCTGAAGTTTTATTCTGAGATTGCAGCAATTCAGTCACCTCTTTAGGCTCCACTTCTAATTCTACTTCTCTTCTTAATTCTACTATATCTGAAGTTACTTCCTCCACTGAAATCTTGAGCCCCTCAAAGTCATCTACAGGGGCTGGAACTGACTTTTCCCAAATTCAACCTAAGGTTGGTATTTGCTCTCCTTCCATGAATCATGAATGTTCTTAATGCTACCTAGAATGAGGACTCATTTTCAGAAGTTTTCCAGTGCGCTTTTCTCAGATCCATCAGAAGAATCCGCAACAATGGAATCTGTAGTCTTATGATGTGTATTTTTTAAATAAGACTTGAAATGCTACTTGACTCCTTGACCCACAGACTGCAGAATAGATGTTGTGTTGGCAGGCATTAAAAACATTAATCTCATAGTGCTCCATCAGACCTCTTGGGTGACTTGGTGCATTATCAACGAGAAGTAAAATTTTGAAGGGAATTGTTCTGAGCAGTGTTCTCAACAATGGGCTTAAAATATTCACTAAATATATCATAAGCAGATGTATTGTCATGTAGGCTTTGTTGTTCCATTCGTAGTACACAGGAAGAGTGACTTAGTATAATGCTTAAGAGCAGTAGGAATTTCAGAATGGTAAATTGGCGATGGCTTCAACTTAAAATCACCGGCTGCATTAAATCCTAACAAGAGATTCAGCCTATCTTTTAGACTTTGAAGCCAGGCTATGACTTTTCTTCTCTAGCTATGAAAGTCCAAGATGGCATCTTGTTCCTGTGAAAGGATGTTTCATCTAAAATTTCCCTAGTTTTCTATTTTCATATTACTATGAAAATCATGGTACTTCCCTTCCTTATACTTGTAATTAAAAGCAAACAAAAATGGCCCCCCCCCCAAATTAAAAAAAAAAAAATCTCTGGTTCATGTAGCTACATACATCTGCTGTCTTCGATTGAAGTCCTGGATAGTTTGTTGCAGATTCTACATCAGCACTTGCTGATGTTATGGGGAAGGGTTTCTTTCCTGAAACTTCATGAATCAAACTCTGCTAGCTTCAAACTTTTCTTCTACAGCATCCTCACATCTTTCAGTAGTCACATACTTGGTTAGTCAGGCCCTTGTTCTAGATTAGCTTTTGGTTTAAGGGATTGATGTGCCTGCTTTGATCTTGTATCCATACCCCTAAAACTTTCTCCATATTAGCAGTAAGGTTGTTTGCTTTCTTATCATTCATGTGTTCACTAGAGTGACACTTTTATTTTCTTTTTTTAAAAGATTTATTTATTATTTGAAAGTTACACAGAGATAGAAAGGAGAGGCAGAGAGAGAGAGAGAGAGAGGTCTTCTATCCACTGGTTCACTCCCCAGATGGCCACAATCACTGGACCTGTACAGATCCAAAGCCAGGAGCCAGGAGCCTCTTCTGGATCTCCCTCGTGGGTCCAGGAGCCCAAGGCCTTGGGCCATCTTCCACTGTATTCCCAAGCCATAACAGAGAGCTGCATTGGAAGTGGAGCAACCAGGACTCAAACTGGTGCCCATATGGGATGCTGGCACTGCAGGCCACGGCTTTACCTAATATGCCACAGCATAGGCCCCCACTTTTACTCAAGAACTTTTCATTTGCATTAACAATGTGACTGGGGCCATCATTGTAGTACAAGAGATAAAGTCACCGCCTGCAAACCGGCATCCCATATAAGCACTGGTTAAAGTCTTGGCTGCTCCATATATGATCCAGCTCCCAGTAAATATGCTTGAGACATCAGCAGAAGATGGCCCAAGTGCTTTGGCCCCTCCCACCTACCTAGGCAACACAAATGAAGCTCCAAGCTATTGGCTTAGGCCTGGTCCAGCCCCAACCACTGCAGCCATTTGGGGCAATAACTCGCAGGTGGAAGATCTCTCTTTCTTTCTCTTCCTCTCTCTGTGTAACTCAGGCTTTCAAATAAATAAATCTTTTTTTAAAAAAAATCCTAGCAGATTATTTAGTGCAAAAATTCTAGCTTTGGCCTGTCAATTTTTTATATACCTTCCTTAATAAGCTTAATCACTTTTAGCTTTTGATTTAAAATGAGAGATATGTGCCCTTTCCTTTCACTTGAATATTTAGAATCAATTTGCTATGGTTTATATACTGGTTTGGGTTCCCCAAAGTCCTATGTGTTAAACACTTCATCCCTAAAATATTGCTGACTCCAGGTTTTATGGCTCACTTGCAGAAAGAAATTGAAAGAGGCAAACATACAACTCAGACAATGTTTATTGGGGACTTATACTTGAACACAAAGAGGCAGCACGGTAGAATGGCCCTCCATCAGATGCTGAAAGGTGCTGAAATGCATGGCAGTTTCTCCTACATACACAGAGGCACTTTGATCAGCACCCAGCCTACAGTCCTGGCTCATCCCTCTCAGCACACAACTGTGGTTTTCTCTCTGCTCTATGACCTGTTCTCTTGGATTATCTATACACAACATTTTCAAAATGGTAGCTGCTCATTACCACTACCCCAGGAATGTCACTTGGGGATATTTTTGGCATGCGTGCAGGTTGGGGATTCCCTAAAAGGGTAGTATGGGGTTCTTTGTGGATAAGATCTGGATGACTCATGGTCCTGATTGGTTTGGAACTGGAGCTGGAGCTGGATACATATCAGGTCAGGAGGAGTCTGATTTTAATGAGCCCTCCTTCTATCCTTTCTTAAAAGTTTTTGTTGACAGTACTAAGAGGGGTGAAACTCAATTCAATTATGATGTGTAGATAGAGGTAGGGCTTTGAGAAGTGATTTGATTGTATCACATCTGGGGGTAAGCCACCAAGATGAAATCAAAGTGGTTTTATAAAGAGAGGCATAGGTAGACGAAATGTGCACCCATGCTCTCTCTTCTGTGTGATGCTCTGTGCTGCCTTGGAACAAGACCAGAAAGAACACCATTCCCAGGGTCCATGTTGTACTACAGCAGGTTAAGCTACCACTTGTGATGCCAGCATCCCACACCATTACCAGATTACAAATCAATGGTGCCACCCAGTCTGGGACTATGAATCTCCAAAACCATGAGCCAACACAAGCCATTTTCCTTCTTAAGTAGCTTGTCATACATATTTTACTGTATTGGTGAAAAGCTAACTAGTATACCATTATAGGTTATTAGCTGGCCTGCTTTCAATGTTATGTCTTGGAAAATATGGAGAGAGCCAGGGGAACTGTATTCAGTAGAGCAATCAGAACACATACAACGTATGTCAATTAAGTTTCCCATCTTAATTCTCATTATGTCCCAAAATAATTACAATGGTAAAATCAAAGATCGCTGATCGCAGCTCACCATAACAGATTTGGCAGTGTTGAAAAAGTTCATAATATTGTGAGAATTACCACAAAAATAATGTGACCTAGAGCTATGAAGTGAGCATTTGCCTTTGGAAAAATGGCATCAATAGACATGCTTATCACAAAATTGTCCACAAACTGTCAACTTGTAAAAGCACACAATCTGCAAAGTACAATAAAGTGAGGCATGGTAGAATGAAATACACCTGTGTATGTGTGATAAATGTTATACACCTTATCTCCCATAAGAGGAGTTATAAATACAGCCTCCCAGAATGGGGAACCTCTGTGGTATAGGGGAGGAAATGACATGAGAAACAGGGCCGGGAAGTGCACTTATCCAAGATCAGAAAAACAAGATCTCAGGAGCTCCAACAACAGAAAATGTTCTAGAGCCAACCAGGAATAGCCATGCTGAGTGTACCCCTGCTGATAGAAAAAGTAGAGCAATGAAGGATAAATCTGAAATAAAGGTATTTGTCAACTCCAGTGAGCTTGATAATGTTTACAAAACAAAAAAAGAATTTAAAAGAAATGAAAATACCTATTTCAAAGAATCTTATTATTAATGATGACAGCAAGGCAAGCCTGTGCAAATATGTTCAGATTTTATACATTATCAGTAAAGCTATAGCATAGCTAGAATCCATCTCTAATCCCCACTGGAGGGGGCTAGAGCATGTTCCAAGAGTCTGTGCAGAATGGCTTAGGAATACATAACAGAAGCTCTCTGGGGGGCCAGCACTGTGTCATAGTGGGTAAAGCGATCACCTGCAGTGCCTGCCATCCTATATGGGTGCCCTTTCATGTCCTAGCTGCTCTACTTCTGATCCAGGGCTTTGTTAAGACCTGAGAAAGCAATAGAAGATGGCCCAAGTCCTTGAGCTCCTGCACTTATGTGGAAGAACTGGAAGAAGCTCCTGGCTCCTGGCTTCAGATACGCCCATCTCCAGCTATAGCAGCCACTTGGGGAATGAACAAGCAGATGAGAGAACTTTATCTCTGCCTCTGCCTCTGCCTCTCTGTAACTCTGCGTTTAAAATAAGTAAATAAATCTTGAAAAAAAAAAAAAGAGAAGCTCTGTGTGATATAAGCAAAACCATTTAGTGAATCTCACCATACAGCAACTTAAATTCCTGCTCTTTCTCAGCTGTGTCCAGGCACCAGGCTGCCAGCAGAGAGAAAAGAAACAGAGAATTTCCTCCAACTGGCACGAACCCACAGAATTGCTGTGCTTTGCCACAGAGAGTTCAGCTTTGAAGGAGATAACTATTAACTCCTGACTTAGTGAATGGACTCATTTAATTCTTGCAAAGCAAGTCACACATTACACAAAATTTTGCCTTTCCTAGTTGTTGAATCTGTTGTCATATAGGAATGTGATTTTTATTAAAGGTATGCATGGGTTCTACTCCAGGGACTATGGGCTGGTCACAGTCCCTTTGCCACTGCGAAGCCGGGCTTTGGATCCATGTTGCACAATGTTTGAGTCAGGGAACTCTGTTTCTGTCAAGAGTATCCCTCCAACCACATGTTCTTCCAAACAGAGACATTTCTTTGGAATGACCTCCTGTTATTGACATCATTAGGGGATTCCTGTTCCATGAAAATTTTATGTTAATGGAAAACTGGGGCATTTAAAGAGGACCGTGTCTTTTGGAGCCTATTTTGATTAGTATTAATGAACAAGCAATAAATTAAAACATCTTACTGGGCCTCTGTAACTATTGCCTAAGGAGCTTACTCTTAGGATGTAGATGGAAAAAAAAAAAAAAACACCAAACTGTTATGCCATCTTAATATGAGTGTTTTAAGCTGTGAGACATATTTTTAATTCCATCACTAAGTTATGCAACACAATTTTTGGCTGCTTTGTGTAATTAGGAGGGTGTTTTTCCCAAAAGCCCTCATGTGTCTTTGGTACAAACATCTGTCCAACATCTGCCAAAAGTAAGAATGCACACATTGAGGAAAATTGCTTTTGTGCCTGAACAACAAACCTTTCAAGACAGTCGGCAGAAAAAAAAACTAAGCTTTTATTTAGTTGAAATTATGGTTTTTATTCTGGGCATTACAAAAGGAGTATTTAAAATGTAAATTGGTTCACAGTGGTCCTGTTAACTGAAGCCAGCTGTGCGGACAGGACTAGCTATCATTTGTTCTCACTTTCTGCTTCTTTCCCTTCCCAGAGTCCCTCCAAAGGCACCCTCCAGCACACAGGCAAACTCACACTATCTACTCAGTGCCGTGGCAGTGAAAATCATGAGACCGATTCTTAAGATTCATGATTCACAGACCCAGGGGGAAAAGACGTCCAACATTTCATAGAATAAAGTTTTAACCTATTAAGAAGAAAAGTGTACAGGTCCTGTGACACAGCAAATTTGCTTCTCAGTAGCTACCTACGAAACCAGCTTTTCATCACAGAGGCAGAGTCACCAGGATTTGACGTTTTACAATTGTGGCAGCTGGTTTCCCAGTCTGTGTGAGGCTACTGTGTCTTCATCTCGTGTGGGAGGCTGACGTCAGGAAGGGAAATAGAAGTGACACAGGGAAAGAAAGAATAAATTGGATCCTGGAGGCTAAACCTGCAAGCACAAAAAGATGAAAATCTTCATTAGTTTCTCACTATCATCAGGCGATTGGGGTGTCCCACGGGAGAAGCTGGCATCTGTCATCAGGGAGCTAAAGGAGCAGCTTTTCCCAGGGGGAGGGGGATCTGGGGCTGGACCTGCAGCTGGATCTGTCTCAGCTGTGGCCAAGTTTCTGCCCCATCCTTTCCTGCTACAGCAGGAACCAGCAGGAACCAGCAGATAAGCTTGGTATGTGTATGAGCTACAGCAGTGCCTGGTAGCCTAGTGCTTCCCTTACAAACATAAAAGAATCAGATTCCTGCCACCTTCCAGTAAATCCTTCTAAATCTCCCATACTATGTTTCTTAGAGCTCACACTATGTGGAAACTAGAGGAAATGGGTTTCTGGGAACTACAATTCCAATTTAGCAAAGCTGAGACAAAATCACTCAAACTACCCTAGAGAAACACACTCAGATGTCCCAGGAGGTGGATATAGATATGAAGGTTATGAAGCATTTATGAAAAGTTAGAAATTATTGAAAGATCCCTTAATACCTGAGCTATAACCATATAAGACACATTGCAATCCCAACTACTGAAACTGAGATATTTATCAACATGGATGCAGTTATATTATAATAGGCTAGCACATTTTTAAAACACAAGTAACACAGATTGTACTAAATATTTACTTCAGTACATTTGTTCATTTATTTAACACGTATTCATCACCTATTATGTGCCTGATAGTCATCTAAGCACAAAGAACACAGCAATAAACAAAGAAATAAACAAACAAATAAGTTCTTTGTCAGCAGGGGTCTTCTAGCTGAAGAGACAGATAATGAAAAATAAGTAAGTAAAACATATGTTGGCTTTAGTGGTGATAAATGCTACTGAAGAATAGAAAATTAGATAAAGGAATATTAGGGGTTTTCAGAAAGTACACGAAAAATGTGTATGACGAAAAAAATACTATACATGGATTTCAACAAGTTTTGCACCAAAATTAAACTTACTTTTTAATTCAAATTTTCATGAACATTTTGAAGTACCACCATAATGTGTGCAATTTTAAGCAAGGAGGAAGTCTTTTCTAAGAAAGTAATATTTAAGTAAAGTATAGAAAATGAGAACGCTAGCTGTGTGGATATCTGGGGAAACAATGTTCCAGTCAGAGAAAACAGCAAGTGCAAAAGCCCTGGGGTAGCACTGTCCCTGGTGTGTCAAAGGAATAACAAGAGTATATCAAGCCCGCGCCGCAGCTCACTAGGCTAATCATCCGCCTTGTGGTGCCGGCACACGGGGTTCTAGTCCCGGTCGGGGCGCCCAATTCTGTCCCAGTTGCCCCTCTTCCAGGCCAGCTCTCTGCTGTGGCCAGGGAGTGCAGTGGAGGATGGCCCAAGTCCCTGGGCCCTGCACCCCATGGGAGACCAGGATAAGTACCTGGCTCCTGCCATCGGATCAGCGCGGTGCGCCGGCCGCAGCGTGTTGGCCGCGGTGGCCATTGGAGGGTGAACCAACAGCAAAGGAAGACCTTTCTCTCTGTCTCTCTCTCTCACTATCCACTCTGCCTGTCAAAAAAAAAAAAAAAAAAAAGAATATATCAAGTTGTGCATTGTAGTCCATAATGCAATCCGTGGGCATTAAAGAGGCATGGAAGCCTTAGGAGGGTATCAAGTAAGGACTCTGTATTTTAAAACCTATCATCCCGCCTTCTGCACTGAGACTAGACTGTAGAGAGATCAAAGAGACATGGGCACCCATTGGGCAGCTGTGACAGTAATCCAGAGGACAGATGAGGAGCCTGGGAACAGGGGAGATGTGTTGGAGATTATGAGATTGCAGGATTCTGGATATGTTTTAAAGGCAGAACTAACAGAATTATCTAACATACTGGAGGTGGACTCTAAGAGAGAGAGGAGAATAAAAAATGAATCTAAACAGAGCTTATTAAGCAGTTAAGAAAGAGGGAACCCTGGGAGGAGTATATTTAGGGGAGATGGGCTTTTTTCTGATTGCTGTCATCCTAATCGAAGTGTCAAGTGGCCCATGGGCTTTTGGCCACCAATATCTCCTCACACTCATATGAGAGATAGCCCTGGGTACTTGTAGCACTAATTTCTCATGGACACTGCTGGTTTTCAGGTAACCTCAGAAGTTCAAAGTGGATCTCTAATGTAACCAATGTGTACTTAGAAAAAAGGAATATGGCTGACATTCATTTGTCAATTGTTTTGCTAATGTCAGAAGTCAGATCCTACCTACTGCCTACTTAACCACAAACACAAAAATCAGGTAAAATGAGTTCAAGTTTAACTAGTAAGTTACTTGAATTAAATCAGTTTTCTTTCCAGCTAAATATAATAGTTGTTTGCCGAGGTTCATTTTGCTTTGTTAGGTATATTTGGAAAAATGATCTATGAGCATTACCTATGCCCTCATTATCCTTCCATTTCACAACCATCTTCCTCTAAGTTTGTGAATATTGGTTTCCTAAGACAAGCTCACTGAAATTCATTGTGGAGAATGAAAGAATGGCAAGGTTTTGGGACTCTGGGAGGGTGAAGTTAATTTCATGGAAACACAGCAGGGCTTTAAAACATCTTCTTAGCTTATATTTAAATGCAGATGCTTCAAATATGGATCAATGGTATGAGTAACAGAAATGTTTTTATGAACCGTATACTTATGTTATTTAAATTTTTCCCTATCAATTCTAAAACATCGATTCATAGACAACTGTTTCCATTAGTGTGGAAGGATCAGCTTGTCTTCTTTCTCTTTTCTTTGGTTTCCAGACACCAAGAACTACAAGACTAAATAAATCATTATATATTCTGCATGCAATTCTCCTGCGACAGCCTCTCAAAAAAAGAATTAGGAAGCTTGAATATTAAATGCCAACAATCCATGACTAGGATAAGGTCAGTTTCAAGGATAAAGACATTTTTAAATTGAATAGTCTGTTACACTTGCATAAAAACAATTTCAACAATAAGCCTTTGTTATTGTGTGTCTAATTTATGAAGAAAGCCATTGCTCTCTAGTAACTTAAAAAGAAGGAAGATAGATGTTTTCTCTCTCTCTCTCTCTCTCCACACACACACACACACACACACACACACACACATTCATAAACTAATCATGGAATTGAATGTCAAGGGCTTTTAATTCAGATAAAACATAAGTTTTTTAGAGAATACAAAGACAGCTTGTGGATAATGTTTTGAAGTAATAATGTTTGAAACAAACCATATCTATGCTGCATTCGTTTAAACTGTCACCACAATCAACAGCAGGAGCATTTTTGTGAATATAATTAACTCACAATAAAATCTGTATTTTGAATCCATGTCAACCAAACTGGACAATATTTATTTGTACACTTAAAATCATACACCCATTTGTGCGTGCTAAATTAATTATTTATTTTTCCACTGATTCCTATGCACTTAACAAAATCCCTATAATATGAATGGCTCTAAATGCAGACAGAACTATCATTATTATTGGATATGTGAATATTTATAGGTATTATTAGGCATAATAACACATTTAAATTAGCAGTATACCCATATTTTTAGAGATGCACGATATCTGAGTGCCTTAAAATATTTCACCAAAAGGAATTAAATAGCTAATGTCCAAAATCTTTATAATTATTAACTAAGGGTGAGATATATATATATATGTGTGTGTGTGTAAATTATACAAGAACTATTTTTCTGTATATGCTTAACATTTATCATAATAAAGCATAAATCAATTCACTTACCTTCTATCAATGAATTTTATTTTTATAAACTATAAAATAAAATTCCAAATGCAGAAATATGATTCCTTAACATGTGGTCTCTATACTGTTAAATCATGAAAAAATAATAAAAGATCTAGGCTCATAATGTCCAACAATCGGGTAGGAGAGCTATCATTGAAGGGAAAGTTATTACTTTAGGCACAATAGCAATTAATCCACACAATAGCCCTGGGTAATATCCATGTTGCAAATGAGAAAACTGTGATGAGTTTAAGGGACCTGCCAAACACACAAATAGTCAGAACTGGAGCCAGGATGAGACTCGAGAGCTGGACTGTCATTCTATCTTAATCAAACTGCTGGATTTGGGTGAATTTCTGAAGATATTTAGACCTCCATCATTAATATTCATTTTAAAAAGACAAAAATAACTCTGATTCTGTGTCTTTGCTGCTAAAGAATCTTTAAATGCTCTCTTATTAGCTGAGACAACAAAGAACAAAAGCCCTAAGGGCCTACCCATGCACCCTCACTCCCCATGGGCCCATCCATGCTGGCCTACCCTCTGGTCATTGGGATAAATGTTCTTCCTTGTGACATCCCCTCTACTTCAATGTCCTGCTCCTCTGGAAAATCCTTAAGGATTCAATTCAAACATCACATTCATCAGGAAGTTAACTCTCCCAGGAAATGCTGAATATTACTGTCACCACACTAGCACTGGCCTTGTAGTACATTGAGAGAGTACTAGTACTTAGTACTATACAGACAACTCACATATTATTCATCTATACTCACCACAATACTGTGCTGCTTTTAAAATTTTTAAATCCCAGGTCTACCCAGAGACACAGGCAGTCAAAGCCAAAATTAACAACTGGGATTACTTCAAATTGAGAAGCTTCTGAACAGCAAAAGAAACAGGAAAGTGAAGAGGCAACCGACAGAATGGGAGAAGTTTACAAACTATGCAACTGATAAAGGATTAATAGCCAGAATCTACAAAGAGATCAAGAAAATCCACAACAACAAAACAAAGAACCCAGTTAAAATATTGGCAAAGGACTTAGACATTTTTCAGAAAAGGAAATCCAAATGGCCAACAGACACATGAAAAAATGTTCAAGATCACTAGCTGTCAGGGAAATGCAAATCAAAACCACAATGATATTTCCCCTTAACCCAGTTAGAATGGCTTACATATATAAATCGACAAACAACAAATGCTGGAGAGGATGTGGGGGAAAGGGCACACTAATCCACTGTTGGTAGGAACGTAAACTGGTAAAGCCACTGTGGAAGACAGTATGGAGATACTTCAAAAATCTGAATGTAGACCTACCACAGGACCCAACCATCGCACTCCTGGGAATTTACCCAAGGGAAATGAAATCAGTAAACAAAAGAGCTATCTACACCTCTGTGTTTATTGCAGCTTAATTCACAATAGCTAAGATCTGGAATCAACCTAATTGCCCATCAACCAAAGACTGGATAAAGAAATCATGGGATATGTGTGCTATGGAATACTACAAAGCAGAAAAAAAAAGTGGAATCCAGCTATTTGCAACAAAATGGATCAATCTGGAAAACTTCATACTTAGTGAAATAAGCCAGTCCCAAAGGGACAAATTCCATATTCTCCTTGATCTGTGAGAATTAATAATGCACCTAAAATAAAAGTTTTAAAAGTGAAATTGACACTTTGAGAAACAATGACTTGAATAGTCCTTGTCCTAACCATCAAGGAACAGTTTTTTATTTTTCTTTTTTCTTTTCACTACTTTATACTGTATGTTGAACTCTTTACTTAACATAGAGTTAATCAGATATATATATATATATATATAATGTCAACAAAAATAGATTCCAGTAAAAAAATAAGAGAGGAATAAGGAGGGAAGAGTTTTAACTGTAAAGCTGTATAGTTCTGCATACAATCCTACAAACTTCCATCTAAGGGTAAAATTTTAAAACTTGACATGGGACTCAAATCCCATTAAAATTGGTGGCAAAAATTCCATCTTAATTGTTAAAGTGATCATATTAAGTGTTAAAGTGAACATATAGACAAATGGTGGAGTTAGAAATGTGCCAGGGGATTCCAAAACAATCCCATCAAGGTGGCATGTACCAATGCCACCTCACTAATCAAAGTGATCAATTTCAGTTCACAATTGATCACACTGATAGGTCTAAGAGTCAAAGGGATCACACAAACAAGACTAGTGTCTGCCAATACTAACTGATAGAATAAAAAAGGGAGAGAACGATCCAACATGGGAAGCAAGATACACAGCAGACTCATAGAATGGCAGATGTCCTAAACAGCACTCTGGCCTCAGAATCAGCCCTTAAGGCATTTGGATCTGGCTGAAGAGCCCATGAGAGTAGTTTAGACATGGAAAGCCAAGACACTCTGGCAAAAAAAAAAAAAAATCTAAATGAAAGATCTCTGCGAGTGAGATCCCAGTAGAAAGGACACGCCATCAAAGAAGGAGGTACCTTTCTCTGAAGGGATGAGAGAACTTCCACTTTGACTATGAGCTTGTCTAAATAAGATCGAAGTCAGCAAACTCAAGAGGCTTCCATAGCCTTGGAAACTCATGACTAGAGCCTAGGGAGATTTCTGACGCCATAAATAAGAGTGTCAAATTGTTAAGTCAACAACAGGAGTCACTGTGTACTTACTCCTCATGTGGGATCTCTGTCCTTAATGTGTTGTCCAATGTGAAGTATTGCTATAAGTAGTACTGAAATAGTATTTTAGACTTTGTGTTTCTGTGTGGGTGAAAACTGATGAAATCTTTACTAAATATATACTAAATTGATCATCTGTATCTAAAGATAATTGAAAATGAATCTTGATGTGAATGGAATGGGAGAGGGAGCGGGAGATGGGAGGGGTGCAGGTGGGAGGGAAGTTATGGGGGGGGAAGCCATTGTAATCCATAAAGTGTACTTTGGAAATTTATATTTACTAAATGAAAGTTAAAAAAAAGTGAACATATAGATAGGATTAAGTGTTAAAGAGATCATACAAATAGCATCAAGTGCCTGGTAATAATAATAGAATTAAAAAGGAGGGAATGTCCAACATGAGAGGCAGTCCACACAGCAGACTCCTAGAATGACATTTGCTGTAACACTCTGACCTCAGAATCAACCCTTAAGTCTTCCTGATCTGGCTGAAAGGCCTGTGAGAGCATTTCAGGCATGGAAAGACAAGACAACTGTGACAAAAATTATCCTACATGAAAGATCTCTATGAGTGATACTCCAGTGGAAAGAAGAGGCCATCAAAGAAGGACATACCTTTCTCTGAAAGGAGGTGAGTACTTCTACTTCGAATGGCCTTGTCCAAATACTGATGGAGTCTGTGGTCACAAAACACTTCCATAGCCTTGGCAGCGCATGGCAATAGTCTCAGGTGATCAGTGATGTCATAAATGAGTGTTAATCGTTAAATCAACAACAGAAATCACTATGCACTTACTCTCCATGTAGGACCTCTGTCCTTAATGAGTTGTACTCTGAGAATTAACTGCAAAACTTGTTCTCAAACTGTACTTTATATGTTGTGTATCTGTGTGGGTGCAAACAGTTGAAATCTTTACATAGCATAAAGTTGGTCCTCTGTATATAAAGTTAAACTAAAAATGAACCATAAGGGTGGGTATGTGGGAAAGAACCACTATATTCCTAAAGTTGTACCCATGAAATACACACTCATTAAATAAAAGCTTTTTTAAAAGAAAAAGAAAACACATTAGGAATTAAGAAGGAAGGAAGGAAGGAAGGAAGGAAGGAAGGAAGGAAGGAAGGAAGGAAGGAAGGAAGGAAGGAAAGGAAGGAGAGAGGGAGAGAGGAAAAGAAAGATAGACAGAGAGTGAAAGAATAAATCAATACCAGGTCTATACAACAAGAGGTAATTGAGGCCTGAAATATGTAGGGGCAACATCAATTAATGGAAGGGACATCTGCAGGCAAGGTTGAGGAAGTAACAAGCAATGGTATTCGGCCACAACCTTTGGAAGGGGAAGGATTGTTTTATTGCCATTGCTTTTTTTTTTTTTTTTTGACAGGCAGAGTGGACAGTGAGAGAGAGAGAGAGACAGAGAGAAAGGTCTTCCTTTTTCCATTGGTTCACCCCCCCAAATGGCTGCTACAGCTGGTGCGCTGTGGCCGGCGCACTGTGCCAATCCGAAGCCAGGAGCCAGGTGCTTCTCCTGGTCTCCCATGCAGGTGCAGGACCCAAGGACTTGGGTCATCCTCCACTGCACTCCTGGGCCACAGCAGGGAGCTGGACTGGAAGAGGAGCAACCAGGACAGAATCTGGTGCCCCAACCAAGACTAGAACTCGGGGTACCGGTGCCTCAGGCGGAGCCATTCCTTCTTGCCTCTCTGCCCACATTCTCCTACTCTTCTATTGGTTCCTACTTCCTAGGCTTTAAATATTCTCAAATAGTACCCACTTAAAACAAGCCAACCCCAATTTTGAAAAACACCTTGAATTCAACAAACATTCTGAAAGAGTATGTAGGAATACAAAGATATTTCTGCTGATCTTCAACCCATTGCCAACCGGCTCCTGCTCCAGCCATTCCACCGACATGCCCACAAGTGGCCACCTAAGTGATAAACCTGTAGAGTAATTTTTATTCTTTACTCCCATATCTTCCTGCTACATTTGAAACAACTAAACTCAGCCTCCTTGAAAATAGCTTTTGTCTTGATTTCTGGTCGCTGAGGGTGCTGCCCTTCCCCCTCTACCATCATGTGGGCTCCTTCTCCTTCAACTATTTAAGGATTTCCCAACACTTAAGGGCTCGTCCCTCGCCAACTATTCTCTTCATGCAGACTCATTACACATCTACCATTTTGGTTTCAATCTCTACCTAATAGTACCCACCCACATCTATTTATTGAGCTTCAGATTCATATGAGGGATCTTTAAAAAGCTCATGGAGGCCTGCACTGTGGCTCACTAGGCTAATCCTCTGCCTGCGGCACCGGCACCCCAGGTTCTAGTCCCGGTTGGGGCACCGGATTCTGTCCCGGTTGCTCTTCTTCCAGTCCAGCTCTCTGCTGTGGCCCGGGAAGGCAGTAAAGGATGGCACAAGTGCTCGGGCCCTGCACCTGCATGGGAGACCAGGTGGAAACACCTGGCTCCTGGCTTCAGATCAGCACAACGTGCCGGCCATGACGGCCATTTTGGGGGTGAACCAATGGAGGGAAGACCTTTCTTTCTGTCTCTCTCTCTCACTATCTAAACTCTGCCTGTCAGGAAAAAAAAAAAAAAAAAAAAAAAAAAAGCTCATGAAAAATATACATTGTGGAAAAAAACTGCATGTATTCCAGATTTAAAATATATACTTATCTTTTAATTACATTTCCATGCACTTTTTGTAGTACCTTACCTATCCAGCTGCCTGAAATTTGAATGCTCTGAAAACAGAACATTCTTGCTGTGTCCCAAACCAGGTCAATACAGTCCACAATACAAAGCTAATATTCGTCTACATGGCTTAACCCTGGTGATGGCTATGCCATCCACACAGAAAACCGCAAATTGTCCTGGATGCCTCCCTTAAAAATACCTCCCACCAAAGGTCTATCACTACCTGCTACTATCAATTACTTCCTTGATCCCTCAATCCTCTTCATACCCACATCCGACTGACCTCAGAACTCCCATATATGAATCTGTGAACACTTTGCGAGTCTGTTCCTTTCCAAACTTTGTAAACCTCATTAAAAGGAAGTATCTCTGCTTACGCATGCTTCAGCCTAACCTTCTAACTTCTGTGAAACCACTTGCACCAGTGGAGAAACCCGTATTGGCTTGGGATAGCTTAGGAAGCACTCTGTTATCAAGCCCAGTGGCTTTCATACTGTTTTCTTAAAAATAAGAAAATTTTCCTAAAAATAAGAACCCACAGTAAGAGACATTTATATTATGACTCAGTACATATACATTTAAATAATTAAAACAATGCATGCTTTTACAAAGCATGATACTGATTTCCATTCTATTCTATTTCATTGTTTTTAATTGTCAACAAAAAGCTCTCAGTCTATGTCAGCCCACCTCTTAAGTTTCATCTCACTGCTTCCCAATGCATACCTAATACTCAGGCAAAACCAGACTGAGTGAGTAAAGAAATAAATTAGTGACACTTCAGAGAAATAACATTAAAGATACTGAAATTGGATTGCTTTGAACAATGTGAGAAGCTACAAAAAGGAATGAATGATTATGACCTCATAGAATAAATAAATATAAAACTAACCATCAAGCTGTATATAAGCTATCATTAGCTATGCTACAAATCTCACAAACTTAGTGGTTAAAAAAAAATAAAAGATAAAAAAAAATGTTATCTGGCTGGCGCCACAGCTCACTAGGCTAATCCTCCGCCTGCGGCACCAGCACTCCGGGTTCTAGTCCTGATTGGGGCGCCGGTTCTGTCCCGGTTGCTCTTCTTCCAGTCCAGCTCTCTGCTGTGGCCCAGGAGTGCAGTGGACGATGGCCCAAGTCCTTGGGCCCTGCATCCACATGGGAGACCAGGAGGAAGCACCTGGCTCCTGGCTTCGGATCAGCCCAGTTCACTGGCCATTTAGGTGGTGAACCAATGGAAGGAAGACTTTTCTCTCGGTTTCTCTCTCACTGTCTAACTCTGCGTGTCAAAAAAAAAAAAAAAAATCAATGTTATTGTTATTTTTTATGAATCTGTTAGTTAGATGGATGTTGCCTTCTACTGATTTCCTCTGAGCAGTGCACACAGTTCATCTGAAGGAAAATGTCCAGGAAGGCCACTCTTATGTGCCTGTCACTTAGTGTTGGTTGTTGTCTGGGGTGCTCAATTCAGCTCCATGTGGCCCTTCATCTTCCAATAAGCTAGACTGGCTCTGAAACATGGAAGTTTTAGAGCAGCTTCCAAGAAAACAAAAGTAGCTTCTACAAGACCTTTTGTGCCTGGGCTCTGAAATACACACAATGACATTTCTGAGCAAATCATAAATTTAGCCCAGATTCTAGGAGTAGAAAATACACTCTACCCCAGGCTCCCCATTCATCATCTTATTAGTCCTATTAGTTTCACTGATCATCCCTTTCTCTAGTCAACTATTCTTTTTTTCTTTCTGTTGTGGCATCTGTAATATAAGAATGAGGTCCAGGGAAATTTTTGAATGTGAAGAGGCACAAAGAAACAGGAAAATAAGATTGGTGGTGTTGTTGTTTTGTTTCTTAACTGACATTAATTGAAAGTGGGTTTATCTGGAAATGTCTGATGTCAGATCTTGACGTCCTTCATTTAAGAAGTGCATATCTGAGCTCCAATGCTATTGACTTTTACAGGCCATGTTTGATTTATATTCAGGTGGAGGGGAAAAAATACCTTGAGTACTAAGGCAAAAACTTTATCTTTGGAAGTATTTACTCCTGATTTCTAATTTCTGTGAGGCCATGCTCATGTAGACTGACCAACCTGACACTATTATCTGTTCACAAGGATCAGTAACTGAATTTACTTCTTGTTTTATATATTGTTTTAAGTTGACCTTCAAAAAAATTTTATCCACAAATATAGCCAAGGAAATTTGTTCACAGCATGATGAAGCCAACTTCTCAATATCTGCTCATTATGCTTATAGCTGTGATAAAAGAATAGATTCAATACAAATTCTGAAAACCAGGTACAGAGCAAAGGCAAAATATCTATGCTTGTCAAGTACTTTCATCATGGTCTGCAGATTGTTTAATGCTCCCTGTTTTAAATCAGCCCATCCCAATTTCTGAAAATGCTAGATTCTCTGTTATAGAACCTCATCAGAGACTCCCAGTTGTAAATGCTTTATCCAGTATTGATTTACCCTTTAAATTACTTCAATTGTCAATTCAAACAGTTGAAAAGAAAACCTTAAAAAAATAAACACATTTCCTTCCATGCATGCAATACAGAAAAGATATTTAAGAAACAAATGCAAGTTTGAACTAGATAACATTATTAACTTACTTCTCATTTATTAAACAAATATTTGCTTATTATTCATTTAAAAGGGCATCTAGTAAGCATTTATTATGTGTCAGACTCTGCTCAATGTGGGAATAGAACCATACTGTGCATAACAAAGTTCCTGCCCTCTTGGAGCTTACATACTATGTAAAAGACCACATGGGAGTGGGGGCTGCACTGTGTGCAGTGGTAAAGCAGCAGCCTGCAGTGCCAGCATCCTATATGGGCACCAGTTCAAGTCCTGGCTGCTCCACTTCCAATCCAGCTCTCTGCTATGGCCTAGGAAAGCAGTAGAATATGGCCCAAGTCTTTGGGCCCTTGCACCCACATAGGAAACCCAGAAGAAACTCCTGGATCCTGGCTTTGGATTGGCCCAGCTCTGGCCATTGAAGCCATCTAGGGAGTGAACCAATGAATGGAAAACCTCTCTCTCTCTCTCTGTCTCTCTCTGCCTCTGCCCTCCTGTAACTCTGACTTTCAAATAAATAAATAAATACATCAATCACTACAGCTATTTTCAGAAGCTACCTAGACAATGACAAGTGTTACAAAAACAAAAATACATGTGATGGGGGTGCAAACTGTTGAAATCTTTACTTAATGTATACTAAACTGATCCTCTGTAAAAAAAAAAAAAAGAAAAAAAAAAGAAAAGAAAAGAAAAAGAAATTATCAGCTCCCAACTTGACTCTCACTGGGATTAAACATGACAATAGGTCTGATCTGATTTCATCATCATTTAAAAAAAATCATCTATTATTTTTCACTTTATGTTTCTGTGTGAGAGCAAACTGTTGAAATCCTTACTTAATGTATACTAAGCTGATCTTCTGTATATTAAGATAATCGAAAATGAATCTTGATGTGAATGGAGAGGAGAGGGAGTGGGAAAAGGGAGGGTAGTGGGTGGGAGGGACGGTATGGGAGGGAAGCCATTGTAACACATGAGTCGTACTTTGGAAATTTATATTCATTAAATAAAAGTTTAAAAAAAAAAAGTAGCTGCAGTTACTTCCAAGAGGCAAATCAGAAAATGTTCAACCTCTTGAATTGGATTTAAACAATGGATGAAACACTTGCAAATAAGGTGGGGAGAAACTTCCAGAACAAGAGAAAAGCATAAGCAAAGATACACAGAGAGTTGAAGTCACAATATATGTCTAGAAGGTTGGTTCCAAGAAGGGGAAGAATACAAAACAAAGCCCAAGGCCAATTAAAATCTTTAAGACTTAAACATTCAAAAGAAAATAATTATGCATTGACCATGAAATAGGTAATTAAAATGATAAAACACATTGTGTAAAATTCTGATATTTTTCCATGATGGTTTCAGTAGTAAGGATTCTGACTCCATTTTTTGTGCATGACTACAGACATTTTTTTAAGTCTTACCCCTCCCTCTTCCTTCCTCTGCCACCCCTCACCTGGGAAAGCTGATACGAAAGCCCAAATGTTCCTCCACTTAGCACCAACAGGAAATTGAAACCACGAAGGAACCTTCACATTGGCTCTATATTTCCACTACCATGGAAACTCCCAGCAACTCTCTACATTCTCTCAAGTCATTTGGGTCTTGCCTGAGAGGTTAACAAGAAAGCTCGTTATGTGTTTTATGAAGCTATGTTGCATTGTAAGTTTTGGCATCTGAACCAAATGTTGGATGACTCAGCCTGTATCTGTAGAGTGGCTTCAATTGCTGTTTTTAAGATGATTTTTAAAGACTTGTTTATTTACTCATTGGAAAGGTAGAGCAACAGAGAGAAGGACACACACACACATACACACAGTGAGCAAGAGAGAGAGAAAGAGAGAGGAATCTTCCATCTATTGGTTCACTCCCCAAATGGCCACAATGGCCAAGGCTGGGCCACGTCTAAGCCAGGATCCCAGAATTCTGTCCTGGTTTCCCATTTGGGTGGCAGGGAGACATGCATTTGAGCCATCGTCTGCTGCTTTCCCAGGCACATAATCAGGGAGCCGGATCAGAAGCAGAATAGCCAGGCATAGGACTGGCACACAGATATGTAATGCTGGTGTTGCAAGTCAGGGCTTAACCTACCACACCGCAACACTAGCCCCACTGGTGACACTAGCCCCACTGGTGTCCTTTTTAGAATAAATGTTTCAAAAGATTTCAGGGCTTCCATTTTTATCACTAGAAGATGCAACAACCTTAGGGTAGATAACACAGACCTGTAGGCACTGAGGATATTGGAATCTGAAAGTTGTTTTCCTGTGAATAGGAAATTCAGGCTTCTTTCACTTACGTGAAGTACTTGAAGATCTTGTCTATTCTAATTCCACAATAGATACTTAATCACAGACTATTTTAGCAAAAATCATTGCAATACAAACAGATATTTAATAGCTTAAAAGTAGGTACAAATATTTATGAAATACATGGATGGCACTGGGTGTACTAGTTACACTGCTTGGGATGCCCATGTCCCATATTGGAGTGCCTGGATTTGAGTCCCAGCTACATTCTTTATTCCAGCTTCTTGCTAACATGCACCCGGGGAGATAGGAGGTATGCCCAAATCCCTGACACTCATGAAGAGACACAGAGTTCTGATTCCCAGCTTGGTCCCGGCTCAGCCCTTGCAGTTGTGGGCAATTGGGGAGGGAACCAGGGGATTGAAAATCTCTGTTAGTCTTTCAAATGAATAAAATAAACTAATAAAAACTTTAATTATATAATAGAGATATGCACTTTATCTCAAATGAGTAACAGTGATCATCCAAGCAACTTTTCATGTATTCAGTAACTGTTTAGCAAGCATTTACCACATACAGTGAGCTCTGCATGTTCCTGTAGGATGTAGAAATAGGTTATTTTTTCCTGTGGTTATTTCATATGCAGTCCTAATACATGCATTCAAACAGGTGCACCTCAGGTGGTTAATTTGCCTAACTAAAGTTGAAATGAATTGATGAATGATGAAAATTAATTAATTGTCACTTAGGACATAATGACTCACTTATATTCAAGCCATTCATGGTGTATTAGGCTCTATTCTGGAATGTATTTGAGGTACAATTCATTCCTTGGCAAAAGCAAACTGCACTGAAATTTCTAAGAGCTGATAATGTTAGATGATGAATAGTATTTTTCCAAACTATTAAATTAAATCCATTATGTTGTTAGAACCATGGTTCTCATATTTGAATATATTTGAGTCATAGTCAGAGTATTTTATCATCAATTGTACATTATATCATATTGAGAATTCCCTCTGTGTAAATGAACAAATATCACCTTTTAAAGTGTAAAATAATTCTGATTATTTTCTAATAATGCAATCTGAAAAATAAAGTACTATGATTTGTATACATATTATCAAAGTAAGTATCACAATTACTATTAGAACACAAACAAGCTGAACAAAGGAATAGGAAGAATACAGGAAGTAATCAAAAGAAATGTATTTACATTCAAGATATCTGCAAAAAGCTCACGAAAAAAATGTATATTCTGAGAGAAATATGCGTGGGTATCACCAATTTTTGTACCACAAAAACTCCTAATTTTTAGTACAATTTTCCATTTTTTGAATTGTCCTCTTACATGCTCCTGGAGTAATTTGAGTAGATTTTCTCTAAGTGAATCCAAAATATTAAGAAGTTAACAAGAATGAGAAACACTAAAACATGTTGATTATCTTGACTCTAAAATAGAGTATGAGTATTTGAAAGAGAAACCTAAACAATAACACTAGAGAGTGTGAAGAAAGTGTGGTAATGTAAGACTATTTATACAGAACTAAAAATCCAGTTGCTAAACATTATCAGTAACCTTGGTAAAAATGAATATTGTCATATTAGGTGTCAGGTTTCCTTCAGTAGTGACACAAGCTGTCAAGATTGACTCAAGTCACTTGGTCCATGATAGAGACTGGATGGTGGAAGCATGAAAGACACTTGGCATTGTCTCTTGCAAAGGCATTACTAATTTACACATGGAATAATTGCCACCCATTTCACGACAAATATCTTTTAAGCAGGATGATTTCTTCAAAGGAAATGATAACCTTTGGCAAAACAGCCAACCTGTAGAAGTTCCCTTGGCAACATCTTACAGGAAAAGAAAAATGGTCTGGAAGAACATGTGGACAGATAGAAAATGGATTAGCTTTTAAAAGAACTAGGATAATAATGGGTGTCATTTTCCTTATGGATGTAGAAAAAATATCTATATCTTCATATCATCTCAAATCCATAAAGCCAGGAGGTCCTTTTGAGTCTGCTAAGAACTATCTTCAATTTCTGTCAAGGTCAAATGTAAAGAAAGAGGGAATCCTGCTGCCTATGCATTGGTCTTAAGGCAATGATTAACGCATCCTCTCAGATTCATCTACTATTCTTTCAACAAAAACGTGCTAAGAATTTACTATGTACCAGGTCTTGAGAAAGACATTTCAAAACCAAGATGACACAGATCCCTCAACACTTTGCTCCCCTCAGCATTGTTATCCTTCCCATTCTCAGCCTCACCCCCCTTAGGAACCCCATTCCTTGCAAACTGCCTAGACTTTATGCTATCAATTTCCCCTCATCATCTATTCCATGTCTCTCTCTCTCCCTCTTCCTCTCTCCTTGCCTCTCCCCCTCCCTCCCTCTCTTGAGTCCTTCCAATGAGTACATATATTACATCTAAACTGAAATCCCCTACTTAAAACACTAACACACACACACATACACACACACACAGCCAATATCCCACATCATCTTCGGTCACTGCTATCTTCCATCAAAGTTCTTTTAAAGTACAAATATCTCACTTTTCATTTTATTTATTTCACCAGTCCATTCATTTCAATATACTCTTTTTTCTCTCCACTTCACTAAATTTTTAAATGTTTATTTATTTTCATTGTATTTGAAAGACACACACACACACACACACAGAAAGAGAGAGAGAGAGAGATCTTCCATTTGATGGTTCATTCCCCAAACACATGTAACAGCCTAGGCTGGGCCAAGCCAAAGCCAAGAGCCTGGGACTCAATGCAGTTGTTTCACATGGATAGCAGGGACAAAAATACTAGAGCCATCATATGTTACCTCCAAGGGTGCACTTTATCATAAAGCTGGATAGAAAGCAGAGCTACGAAGGAAATCCAGGCACTCTGATATTGGAAGCTGGCAACGCAAGTGGCATAAAAACTGCTGTATCAAATGACCACCTCTAAAGTTATTTTTAATAACATCATCGCTGAATCTTATGCTACCAAGTCTAATGAACACTATTCACTTGTTGTCTAACTCAGAGTACTTAACAGATATACTGTTCTGAATTTCTCTCTTCTCTTGGCTTCTGTCACCTCTTATTCTTCTAATTCACCACCTTCTACTTCTCTGCCACTCTGCCACTCTGCCCATCTAATTCATTTTCTTTTCCTGGTCTTTAAATACTGGAGACCCTCAGAACTCAGACAAATCTTCTTATACTGTTTAGACTCTTCTCCCTCCATCCAGTCAAGTTCATCCGCTTGCAGAGTTTCAAATGCTTATTATGGTATGAAAATTTTGAAACCCATGTATGATTTTGTTGATAATACATAGTTTAAATGAACTTTTTTTGGCCGGCGCTGCGGCTCACTAGGCTAATCCTCCGCCTTGAGGCACCGGCACACTGAGTTCTAGTCCTGGTCGGGGCACCGGATTCTGTCCTGGTTGCCCCTCTTCCAGGCCAGCTCTCTGCTGTGGCCGGGGAAGTGCAGTGGAGGATGCCCAAGTGCTTGGGCCCTGCACCCCATAGGAGACCAGGATAAGCACCTGGCTCCTGCCATCGGATCAGCGTGGTACGCCGGCTGCGGCGGCCATTGGAGGGTGAACCAACGGCAAAGGAAGACCTTTCTCTCTGTCTCTGTCTCTCTCTCTCACTGTTCACTTTGCCTGTCAAAAAATTAAAAAAAAAGAACTTTTTGATGCCCCTTCATTTTATAATGAACTCAAAAATTATAGTTTTTAGCCAGCTCTGCGGCTCACTTGGCTAATCCTCCACTTGCTGCGCCAGCACCCTGGGTTCTAGTCCCGGTTGGGGCGCCGGATTCTGTCCTGGTTGCTCCTCTTCCAGGCCAGCTCTCTGCTGTGGCCCGGGAAGGCAGTGGAAGATGGCCCAAGTGCTTGGGCCCTACCCCCTCAAGGGAGACCAGGAGGAAGCACCTGGCTCCTGGCTTCGGATCGGCACAGTGCACCGGCCACAGCATGTCAGCCATAGTGGCCATTTGAAGGGTGAACCAACAGAAAGAAAGACCTTTCTCTCTGTATGGCCACATCAAGAGGCAAAGACTGGAGTTATGCATCCACAAGCCAAGGGATGGATTGAAACAGGCAGGGAAGACCCTTCCCCTAGGGGCTTCAGAAAGAGCAGAGCCTTGCCAACATCTCGACTTTTAGCCTCCAGAACTGTGAACAAACATATTTTGGATGATTTAAGACACTCGGTTTATAATGCATTGGTACAGCAGTCCCAAGAAAATAAAGCAGACCCTTTAAGGGAAAAAAAGGCATTCAGAGACAGATATACTGAGAACCTAGGCAAGGGGAGAGACTGTAGAATCATCTCTGACACACTGTGATCTTTCTTGCCTTTTCTCCCCTCATCCATGAGACTCAATTCACTGGAAGCACAGGCACTCTGAGAAATGAGCCAGCTGTGGAGCCTGTCCAGGCCCTGCACCTGGCTCACCACACTACCAAAGCTTCCCAGATGCAGCACCAGCCTGGTGGCCCCTTGGACAATGTCCAATAGAAGGATAAGCTTAGATTGACTCTAACACTGGACATTTGTGATAGGAGATTTTGGCCTCCATTTGCTCCTTAGCTGAAAAGCACTGTGTCCTTATAGTGGATTCAACTCAGTTGAGTATGGAATAATTAATTCTGTATTAAGCATTCTTTCTTTCTGCAAATCAGCAAGCCATGATAAGAAAGGCCAGCTCAGAAAGAAATGGTGTGTTTTCACCTGTGTTTTTTAAAGCATGCAGCAATAATATACATTTAGTCAATTGGTGGAAAGAAAGCATTTGTTCTGTCAGCTTTTGTCTGCTCAGTGATTACAGAACTGCCAACATTATTATTCTTGCCAGTTCACATGACTGCTTGACAACCTCTTATCCATTTGCATTTTCACTGATTTTTCCAATAGTGTAATTGGGAAGCTTTAAGAATACACAAAAGTGGAAGGCTAGAAAAGCTGTGAATGCTGCCTATATTGTTTTGATTATTGTAGCTGCAGTCATATTACCAACACTCGGCCTGAATTCAGATATAATCAGAGCCATTTGTTTAGTATGAATAATGATGCTGTAGTATATGTATTTTGATGGTTTGGCACAATAGCATAAAAAAGTGATCTTGTTATTTCTACTAAAATATACACAAAAAGAGCATTAAAATATTTAAAAATATTCTCATGCTATTTATTTAAATATGTTTTATAAAAAATTAACGTTTAAATGATTGAAAGAACAAAAAATACAACCAAGAAAAGAGCAAAAATTAGCTGTTTAGAGATAGTCTGAATTCTTTCAGTTAAACCTTATAGGAATGAATGATCTAGATGTAATTATTGAATGAACTTCAAAATTCAAAAGCTCTAGGAAGGTTGTGACAAAGAGACATTTCCATTCTAAGAGAGCTGCTACAAAAAGCACTATCAGTATTGTCCTCAAGAGTCAAAATGTTTTGATATACTTCCCAAAATAACAGTTCTGAAAAATAGAATTTATTCTTTATGAAAATATGGTGCAACTTTTAAACAATAAAATCAGTTCCACCTAATTTACTTACAATTTGATCTTACTTTAAATTTCATTATTAGGGGGCAGACATTGTGACACAAGGAGTTAAACAGCCACTTGATTTACCTGCATCCCATAGTAGAGTGCTTGGGATCACATCTCACCTTCAGTTCCAAACCAGCTTCCTGCTAATGCAGGAAGGTGGCTTAGGAGTTGGGTCTACCACCCACATGGGAATCCTGCAGCTTTGGCCTGGCCCAGCCTCAGCTATTAGAGTCTTCTGAAGAGAAAAGCAGCAAATGGAAGACCTTTCTTTCTTGTTCTGCCTTTCAAATAAATAAAAAAATAATAGAAATAAATAAATTCCATTATCAAGTCTACAAAAGAGCTTGGATATTTGGACATTTTGATTGGAGAAGTATATATTTTTTTTGACAGGCGGAGTTAGACAGTGAGAGAGAGAGACAGAAAGGTCTTCCTTCTGTTGGTTCACCCCCAAATGGCCGCCACTGCGCCAGTCCGCAGCCAGGAGCCAGGTGCTTCCTCCTGGTCTCCCATGTGGGTGCAGGGCCCAAGGACTTGGGCCATCCTCCACTGCACTCCCGGGCCACAGCAGAGAGCTGGCCTGGAAGAGGAGCAACCGGGACAGAATCTGGCACCACGACTGGGACTAGAACGCGGGGTGCCTGCGCCACAGGCAGAGGATTAACCTAGTGAGCCACGTCACTGGCCTGGAGAAGTATATTTGTGAAAATGAGAGTAGGCTGGGGGCTGGTGCTGTGGCACAGCAGGTTAACTCCCTGGCCTGAAGCACCGGCATCCTATATTCGTGCCGGTTCTAGACCCAGCCACTCCACTTCCCATCCAGCTCTCTGCTATGGCCTGGGAAAGCAGTAGAAGATGGCCCAAGTCCTTGGGCCCCTGCACCAGCATGGGAGATCTGGAAGAAGCTCCTGGCTCCTGGCTTCAGATCAGCACAACTCCAGCCATTGCAGCCAATTGTGGAGTGAACCACCAGATGGAAGACCTCTCTCTCTCTCTCTCTGCCTCTACTCTCTCTCTGTAACTCTGACCTTCAAATAAATAAATAAAAATCTTTAAAAAAAAGAAAAATGGGAAGTAGGCCCAAGATTTTAATCAATTTATTAATTTATCAATCTCTATGGGTATTGACTTGTCCCTCCCAATCAACTTTCTACTGTAAAATTACTAGCATGGTGATTGCAAACTATAAATCTTTGACTATTGGGATTCCATGAATTTGTAAAAACATGTCTAAAAAACAATATTCAGCCACACATTGCATGTAGTCAGAATAAATAATTTACCATAAAGTAATTTTTCAAAGGGAAATGGAATTGGATATTAAAATAGAAGATTTCAACAGGTACAGAGTTCATAGTTTTAAAATCAATTTCCTTAATCAAATTTAAAAATCAAAGTTAAAAAGTAATTACTTTCATTTAACTGTACTAGACAAGCTCAAATCTAAATGTAGACAATGATAGCTACCACTTATTTAATGTTTATTATATTTCAGGAGTTATGCTAGACAATTATTATCTCATTTAATTTTGACAGCAATTATATGTATTAAAAAGTCATACAATATTGGATACAGTCAGAAAAGCTATACTTCATAAAGTTATACTTCATAAAAAATGGATCCAGAATTCTAAGGTAGGATAGACAGAATTCTGCGATGAAAGACCCATCCTGTTGGTCTAAAGAACCAGCAACACAACCTCTGCTGTACTGTATAGCCATCAGTATGCTGGAACTCTTTATGGGAGCTCATATTTACTGAATATTCAACAATTTTGCAAGATGGTTGTTAAAATCTGGTCATTTTAACCTTGTCATGGAATATTTTTGACACAGAAATTAGCAAGGATTGCAAATAAGGCTACCCCTGCCACCTTTTACCAGCCAGGAGAGCTAGTTTACAAGCACATCACTAGACATAGTAAAAAGATTCCAAGAATTGCTTCAATCTGAGTTTGGTTCAAAGAGCTCAAATAATTTGTCTCCTCAATAGTCTGTTAAAGGAAGACATTGACACATTTAAAAAGTAAGTAAATTATGCCTATGGCACCAACTCCACTGTCTAGTTTCTGTTTTTCTGGTATACTGAAGACCTGCCTTTGCATAGTGTCCACCATTTCACCTCCAAAGCCAATTAGTAAGACTAAAATTTTATTCTTCCCTAAGGCTTATGTTCTCAAGCAACCTTAGACCATAAAACCAATCCTCATATATTATGTTTCCAAAACTTTTATCACTCCATATTTTTGCTATAATCCAAAAGCATCTTTTCCTCAATTATAAAATGCTCAATAAGGGTCAGAGTATGGAGCGAATAATACAAGCTCTTCACTTTCTCTGGCTACCTTCTGCTCAGTTCTGCATTAGAGGCAGGAATGTTATAAATGATCTGTTGACTAGGGCTAATGCTTTTGCAACACCAATATTTTTAAAAGATTTATTTATTGGGGCCAACACTGTGGTACAGCAGGTAAAGCCACTGCCTGCGGTACCGGCACCCTATATGAGCACTGGTTCAGGGCCCAGCTGCTCCTCTTCCGATCCAGCTCCCTGATAATGCACCTGAGAAAGCAGCAGAAGATGGTCCATGTGTTTGGGCCTCTGCAGTCGTGTGGGAGACTCAGAGGCTCTTTACTCCTGTATTTGGCCTGGCCAGTCTTGGCCATTGCAACCATTTGGAAGATGGAAGATTCCCCTTCTCCGCCTTTCTGCCTTTCAAATAAATAAATAAATATTTTTTTTATTTTATGACAGAGAGAGGAGAGACAGAGACAGAGACAGAAAGAGAGATCTTCCATCTTTGGTTCACTCCCCAAATGGCTGCAATAGCCAGGGCTGCACCAGGGCAAAACTAAGAGCCAGGAACTCCCTCTGGGTCTTCCACAAATCCTTTTCCAATGGAGTGAATGTTTGGCACAGCAGTTAAGACGCCACTTGGGACACCCACATCCACTAACAGGGTGCCTGGTTCAAATCCCAATCCTCCCCCCTCTGATTCCAGTTTCTGGCTAATGTGCACCTTGAGAGTCAGTAGATGATGGTCTAAGTAGCTGGGTCCCTACCAACCACATGAAAGACCAGGACTGAGATCCTGGCTCCTGGCTTCCACTTGGCACAACCCTGTCTGTCAGCCTTTCAAATAAAATGAAAATAAATAAACAAACATTCTTTTAAAAAAAAAAGACTTCTGCAAATGTCTTCCTTTAGCCAATTCCTGCCCATTTGTCGCTCCCCCTCTTCGTGGAGGAGCAACACAGGACCCTGCACTGTTCTTTCGTCTGCTCGGCCCTCCCCGGGTTTGCTGCTGGTTCTTCCCGGGTTGGCTACTATCCCTTCCACCTCCGTGGAAGGGCAGTTCCCCCTGGCCGCATTCCCCACTTCCGCAGGGGAGCGGCACACTGCCGGCCGGTTCTCTCGGGGGCTGCACGGGTTCCCTTAGATGTTCCCCATAGATGTTCCTGGTGCATGCCGTTTCTCTCCTCCTTTATGGTCCTCCTCCGCCAATCCCAACTCGGCCGCCCACACGCCGAGCACGCTGCTCTCCAATCAGGAGCAAGTCCTACAGTCCATCAGTTGAACTGGAGGCAGCTGTGCGGAAGCTGTTTACTTCTCTCCCAGCGCCATATTGTGGGAGAGCAGATGCATAGAATAAGTCCTAATTCGAGTAACTTAGTCTAGTCCGGATTGCTCCCCACAGATCCCCCTTTCTTTTTATTTTTTAGCGTTGATACACGCCTGTCTTCGGTGTCCCGCGGTACACACTCTGCTCTACTTGCTAGAGTTGCCACAGGCTCTTACAAGTCCTATCCATCAGGCAAACCGAATCCGGGTCCTCTCTTCGCCATGTTGTGAGGAGGTTTTTAGGCGCTGATGCGTGCCTGTGTTCGGTGCCCTGCAGCGCATACTCTGCTCTGCTAGAACTGCCTGCAGGTGTTTACAAAACCTATCAGGCAAACCGAATCCAAGCCTTCTCATTGCCGTATTGTGGGGGAGACTTATTAGTGTTGGTTTGTGCCTATCTTCGGTGACCTGCAGCTCATACTCTGGTCGAGCTTTGCTGGCGCTTACCGCCTTAAATCAGGCAGACCGAATCCAAGCCTCCTAATTGGCATGTTGAGGGGAGGCCTTATTTCTCTCTATTTCTCTATCTCCGGGCATTCCTATTTCTCCCATTTTACTTCTGTCTGCCAACATTCCTATTTCTCTCACTTTACTTCTAAAACTTCTGTTTCTCTTATCCCCGCAGCTTTCCGGCACCTCGCCCCGCCGGCGGGTTCCCGGCTCTGCGCCGCTTCAACCCGTGCGCCTCTCTCATCTGCGCAGCTTCCCGGCTTTGCTCGGCTCGGCTTTGCGCGCTCCGCGGTCTCCACGCTTAACCCTTTCGCGTCTGAACCACGGCCTACGCCAGCGTTCCCTATCTATTCACGCCCCGTGCTCTCTCTGCACGCGGCGGCTTCCGCGAGTAACACAGCGTAGCTTGCGTCTCCGCCACTAGGATTCAATCTAAGTTCCCCGGGCTAGCCTGGCGAATTCAACCCAGCGTACGTCTCCGCCCCACGATTTGGCTTCCCGTCCTTTGCTCCCCGGGCTAATCAGACGGATCCCAATCTGGCTTACGTCTCAGCTTCTGGTTTCAACTTTTCGCCCCCTATTCCCGGGCTAACCTGAGAACCCCAAAGTGGCTTTCGTTTCCGCCTCGGCCTGCCCCCCGCGGCTTCAATTTCCCTAACATTTTTCTCTACCCGGTATGTTTCCCCAAGCTTTCCTCCAACGATATTCCTCCCTCATTTCTCCTGGCCTCTCCCCACAGTCCGCGTCCGAGTCTGTTTGTTCTAGCTTTCACTTTCGCTTTCGCCCTTAGAGATTTCTCCCAGCTTCCCCCCGTAGCCCGTATCCGAGTCTATGCCTAGGCTTTCAATAGCTTCTTCCGGCACCCTTTTCGTCCGGCTTTTCCCTAGGCTGTTTGCTAGTCTCTCTCTCCGGTATTTTCCCAATTCTTCCCGTTTCTTCCCTCTTAAGTTTGCTATCCGTCCTAGGTTTCCTATCCAAGCTAGGTTTCCTATCCGTCCTAGGTTTTCTATCCAAGTCAGGTTTCCTATCCGAGTCACGGCACCATTATGTCGCTCCCCCTCTTCGTGGAGGAGCAACACTGAACCCTGCGCTGTTCCTTTCGTCTGCTCGGCCCTCCCCGGGTTTGCTGCTGGTTCTTCCCGGGTTGGCTACTATCCCTTCCACCTCCGTGGAAGGGCAGTTCCCCCTGGCCGCATTCCCCACTTCCGCAGGGGAGCGGCACACTGCCGGCCGGTTCTCTCGGGGGCTGCACGGGTTCCCTTAGATGTTCCCCATAGATGTTCCTGGTGCATGCCGTTTCTCTCCTCCTTTATGGTCCTCCTCCGCCAATCCCAACTCGGCCGCCCACACGCCGAGCACGCTGCTCTCCAATCAGGAGCAAGTCCTACAGTCCATCAGTTGAACTGGAGGCAGCTGTGCGGAAGCTGTTTACTTCTCTCCCAGCGCCATATTGTGGGAGAGCAGATGCATAGAATAAGTCCTAATTCGAGTAACTTAGTCTAGTCCGGATTGCTCCCCACACCATTCTTATAGGTAGATTATTGTCAAAAGACATTATTAAACTATTGCTCCATGCTTCTGTAAATTTCTGAAAACAGTTTTGGTTTTCAAATGAGACACCATGTGCTCACTCATCCAGATGAAGGGAAATGCTCATCACAGTTCAGTGGACTGGATGAGTTTAAGAAGATACATCCTGTCCATCAACATCTCGCACATCTACTCTTTCTGGTTGCTTTTAGGCATAAACTTTTTCCATGATTAATCTGAAATAGATTCAGCATAAATAAAAACTGCAGAAAGCCATCTTTCTCATCAATGAGCAATATACCTCAGCAGCTTTGTTATCAAAGAATAACTCACTTAGGAGAGAAAAACAGATACCACAGAAGTTGAAATTATTATGTAACATGAGAACAAGACAAATAACTGCTATAAAATCCCATTAATAAGAATCAAATTATCAAAATAGCCTTAAAACATCCTGTAATAAATAAGACCTTGATTTGCTAACCCATCACAAATTTGTATTTAGCCTATGAATTTCTAAAAGTATTCTTTCTACTTTAATTTAAACCAGATCCCCAATTTCATTCATGACAGATTTGACTGATCTTGGATTATCTCTCCTACATAACAACTAGAAAACTGACAGACGTGTATGAATCAATATTTTCAGAAACAGAACAAAGTTCTACGAAGGAAACAGGTGAGGAGCTCCACGGTTGACCCTGATTGCTTCCTGAGGGCACTCTGCATAAGGCAGAGATGAAACAGAGCAACAGAGCACAAAACTCCACTTACAGTTGGGGGACAAAGATCAGAAGTGAGAGAAGTGGAGACACTTATAATTTGAAAGGCAATGGCCGGCACCGGAGCTCACTAGGCTAATCCTCCACCTGAGGCGCCAGCACCCCAGGGTTCTAGTCCCAGTTGGGGCATCGGATTCTGTCCCAGTTGTCCTCTTCCAGGCCAGCTCTCTGCTGTGGCCCGGGAGTGCAGTGGAGGATGGCCCAGGTCCTTGGGCCCTGCACCCACATGGGAGACCAGGAGGAGGTACCTGGCTCCTGGCTTTGGATCGGCACAGTGCGCTGGCCGTAGCAGCCATTTGGGGGGTGAGCCAATGGAAGGAAGACCTTTCTCTCTCTCTCTCTCACTGTCCACTCTGCCGGTCAGAAAAAAAAGAAAGAAAGGCAAAGAGAGCCACACAGATATCAACCTAGAGTTCTCTTGCATTTTTGCAATAGTCAGTTGCTTATATGTAAGGTGAGACTACATGAAACTAGTGAAGTGCCTGATGATCCACTACCCCCAAGAATCAGAGGCCACCAGAGTCCAAAAGTAGAAGCAAATTGCAGGGATCGTTTATTGCGAGTTCGAACTCGGACCCTCCTCGGCTTCCCAGTAACAGTGGTATGGCAAAGGAGAGCCCCAGCCCAGTTTACACAGAGCTTATATAATCAAGTACAAACAGGTATATATGTAAGCACTTTCTTATTTTCTCTTTGGCTGTCTTTATGAACCTATGCATTTCATTGGTGTTTTTGAATGTGAAAGCTACAATCTAAAAAGGAGGAAGTGAAGAAATAATCTTAAACAATAAAAAAAAAACTTTTAATATGCACTTGTGGTCCCTGATCTTACATCTCCGGGAATTGTTTGCTGTTCCTCGGTGCCAAGAACTCAGCCTGCTCTGTCTAACCATGATGAAACAGGGAGGATGTGAAACGGGCGCAAGCAAGCAAGCAGAGTACAGAAGCCAAAACTGCAATGAGCAAAGGTGCAGGCTGTGAGGCCCCCTGTCACTAGGTGGAGGACAACTACTGGGGAAAGAAATGGCTGCCTGGAACCAGAACCACAGGAGCCACCAGAGCTGGCACAAGACTGAGAATTCTGATCAGAAATAGCAGAGAGACTTTGGTGAATACTCAAGACATCTAGAGGCTATAGAAAACCAAAGATTGAGGAGAAAGATCAGCTCAGCAAAACCTACTTTAATGTGTCATAGTACAGCTTCCAAAAGTCATAATAGAATCAAGTTGATCTTCAAATATGTTAAATGCCTGACATAATAAGACCAAATGCACTTCAAAGGAAAGAAACTTCGGACCTTCACAAACAGCATTCCCGCTATCTAGGATATCTAGATGTGCAAAAAAGTGGACAAGATATTAGCTAACTAGGAGAAAAATCAGTAAATAAAATAGAACTAGAAATTATAGAGATGGTTCCATCAAAAGATGAAGGCACTGAAAAATAGCATTAGAACTATGTTCATGTTCAAGGATTTAAATCAAGATATGAATATAATGAAGAAAGAAATTTCATTAAATGAAAACCTTACAAAGGGACCAAATGGAAATTCTGTACCTAAAAACATAATTAAATGAAAATTTCATTATGTGAGCTTACCAGAAGATCAGATGCTACAGAAGAAAAGATCAGTAAATTTTAAGATCAGTCAGTTGAAATAATAGAGGAGAACAAATACAAGCCATTAAAACTTCACAGAGACTTAGAGATCTCTGAGATAACACTAGTATAGCAGGTATGTAATCAGAGCCCCAGGAGAAAGAGAGACAAAAATATTTGAAGAACCAATGGCCTAGAATTTCAAAATTTGATATGGAATATAAATGTGAAAATGTAAGAATTTCAAAGGTCAAAAGTGAAATTAACATAATAAAAATTACACTAATGCCATACAGATCATAATGAAGTTAAAACAATAATAAAGAGGTCTATTGACAGTCCAAGATGGCTGAATATGGTGAAACCACCCTGATTTAAGCCATCCCAGGAAACGAAAGAAAAAAAAATGATCAGATTTCCAGGGGTCTGACTGACAAAAATTTTCGGTAAGTAGTAACAGAAGAAATGAAGACTCTGAGGGACAGTAAGGAAAGAGGACAGAGACATGACTGAGGCCTGGAGCATGGAAGCCAGCTGCCAGCTGGGAGTTGCCATCTTACCAATCAAGGTAGGAAGAACTTACCATGCAATCTGCCACATGCAACCTTAGCTGAGAGAGAATTCCATGGCTATTCACTCACTGTAACTTCAGCCTGAAAGTTGACTGTGGTCTCAGGAATGCCTGGGCTCCAAGAAGGGAAGCTACATTGCCTGCCTCCCTTTCCCCAACCCCACAGAATACTGCTCTGCCATGAAGAGACATGCAACAGATTTAAGTGCTCAGTTAGAGCAATTTATGGGCAGAGGACAAATCCCCTGAATTCTCAAACTGTGGTGGTTTGGGGACATTAGCCATAGAGCTATTCTTACTCTACATACACCAAGGGGTTCCCCTTAGCTCATAAAAAAATCTGTTCTCAAGCTGGGAGATCTGTGCAATGACCCCATTGTACTCTTCAATACCAGAACTAAAGCAATCAGTTCTAATTTCCTCAATCCCACTGGAATCTATCTGGCAGATCTAGCAAAAATCCTATCTCAATTCCATATCTCTGGACCCATACCTCCCAGAGCAAAATCTCCTATGTAACTTGTACTCATCCTGCAGATGGGCTCATCTAGAACAAAGCCCAAAGCAACAAGCCAAGTGATACCCTGAATTCCATCTTAATCATAAGCTTTTCTAAGAAAACCTACTCCATAAACAAGAAGACATCAATGTAGGGACACAAGAGACATGAAGAAGCAAAAGAACTCAATAGTTCTCAAGAATTAGATTCTAGATTTCATAAGAAATCTATGAAATGCCACAAATAGAATTAAAAATAATGATTGTAAGGAAACTCAATGAGATGCAAGAGAATTCAGATAGATTAAAGAAATGAGGAAATCAATGAGTAACATAAATGAAAATATTACTAAGCAGATATAAATCATTAAGAAAAAAACAAATAACATATTAAGCTGCTCATCAACAGGGTGAGGACTGATCAAGTCACCGTTTCTCATAGTGTTCATTTCACTTTAACAGGTTTCCTTTTTGGTGCTCAGTTAGTTGTCACCTATCAAGGAGAACAAGTGGTATTTGTCCATTTGGGATTGGCTTATTTCACTCAACATAATGTTTTCCAAATTCCTAACAGGGATCACTTTTCAGTTAAAATTTAAACACCTAAGAACAATTGTGTGTTAATTACAGAGTTCAACCAATGGTACTAGAACAAAAAAAAATACTAAAATGGATAAAGTATTACATTGTACATCAACCGTCAGGACAAGAGCTGATCAAGTCACTGTTTCTCACAGTGTCCATTTTACTTCAACAAGTTTCCCCTTTGGTGCTCAGTTAGTTGTCACCAATCAGGGAGAACATATGATATTTGTCCCTTTGGGACTGGCTTAATTCACTCAGCTTAATATGTTATCCCTCTTAGTATATTTTTTGTTTGTTCTACCTAATACTTTTGGTTGAATACTTTAATCAATACACAATTCTTCTTAGGTGCTGAAACTTAACTGAAAAGTGATAGTGATCGCTGTTAAATATAAGAGTGGGAATAAGATAGGGAAGAGGTGTGCAATTTGGGACATGTTCAAGCTGACTTGCCTCAAACGGTGGAGTTAGAAACATACCAGGGGATTCGAATTCAATCCCATCGAGGTGGCATGTACCAATGCCATATCACTAGTCCCAGTGATCAATTTCTGTTCACAATTGATCGTAATGATAGGACTAAGAACCAAAGAGATCACATAAACAAGAATAGTGTCTGCAAATACTAGCTGATAGAATCAAAAAGGGAGAGAATGATCCAACATGGGAAGTGAGATACACAGCAGACCCATAGAATGGCAAATGTCCTAACAGCACTCTGGCCTCAGAATCAGCCCTTAAGGCATTTGGATCCAGCTGAAAAGCCCATGAGAGTATTTCAGGCATGGAAAGCCAAGACACTCTGGGGGGGAAAAAAAAAAAAAAAAAAAACTAAATGAAAGATCTCTGCAAGTGAGATCCCAGTGGAAAGAATGGGTCATCAAAGAAGGAGGTACCTTTCTCTGAAGGGAGGAGAGAACTTCCACTTTGACCATGGCCTTGTCTAAATATGATCAGAGTCAGTGAAATCAGGGGGCTTCCATAGCCTTGGCAGCTCATGACAAGAGCCTAGGGTGATTACTGATGCCGTAAACAAGAGTGTCAATTTGTTAAGTCAACAACAGGAGTCACTGTGCACTTACTCCTCCTGTACGATCTTTGTCCTTAGTGTGCTGTACATCGAGATTTAATGCTATAACTAGTACTCAAACAGTATTTTTCACTTTATGTTTCTGTGTGGGAGCAAACTGTTGAAATCTTTACTTAATGTATGCTAAACTGATCTTCTGTATATAAAGAGAATCGAAAATGAATCTTGATGTGAATGGAAGGGGAGAGGGAGTAGATAAGGGGAGGGTTGCGGGTGGGAGGGACGTTATGGGGGGGAAGCCATTGTAATCCATATTCTGTACTTTGGAAATTTATATTCATTAAATAAAAGTTAAAAAAAAGAAAAAAACAAATAGAAATTTCATAGATGAAATCTTTTATCAGTGAAATAAAAACTATGACTTAGAGCTTTTTGTAAAAGATTCATTTAAGTGAAAAGTAAAGTTACAGAGACAAAGGGAGAGGGAGGGAGGATGGAGATTGAGAGGAAGAGAGACTATTCACACTGGTTCACTCTTCAAATAGCTGCAACAGACAGTGCTAAGCCATGCTGAAGCCAGTTATCAGGAGTTCTCTCCAGGTCTCCTGAATGACAAAAGCCCAAACAATTGGGACATCTTTTGATGCTTCCCCAAATGCATTAGCAGGAAGCTGGATGAGAAGAGTAGCAGCCAGGACAAAAACCAGTGTCTATCTGGATGTCAGTGTTGAGGGCAGTGGCCTAACACACTACACAATGATACTGATTGAGAGTTTTAAAAGAATAGACCACATGAAGGAAAGAGTTTCTGAACGCAAGGACAACTTTTGAGATAACTCAATCAGACAAAATTAAAGGAAAAAGACTTAAGAAAGTTTGCATGAGCTTTGTGATACCATTAAACAACTAAATATTCATATTATAGGTATGCCTGAAGGAGAAGAGAAGGAAAAAGGTAATGAGGAATCTGCTAAATGAAATTATATTTGAAACTTTCCCAGGTCTTCAAAGAGACATGGATGTCCAAATACAGGAAGCTTGAAAGACACCAAGCAAGATCTTCAAGGCATATTATAGTCAAATTGCCAAAAGTTAAGGACAAGGAGGGAATCCTAAAGACAATAATGAAAAAGCATCAAGTTACATAAAAAGGGAAACCAACTAGACTAACATCAGAGCAGAAACTCTACAGACCAAAAGAAAGTGGGATAGTATATTCAATGTCTTAAAAGAAAAAACTTCCAACCAAGAATATTATATCCAACAAAGCTATCCTTTAGAAATTAAAGAGAAATATTTTCCAGATAAACAAAAACTGAGAGAATTCACTCCCACCAGACTAACCTTACAAGTTATACTGAAGAAAGACCTGTATTAGAAGTAAACATCATGAAAACATGTAGGCCATCAAATGTGCGTATACAGCAAGTATAATTGGTATTCAATCAACAAAATGACAGATGTTAGCTCTTATCTATCAATATTAACCTTGAATGTGAATGGATTGAATTCTCCAGCCAAAAGACTTCGATTGGCTGAATGGTTTAAAAACCAAGACCCCACTATATGCTGCCTGGAAGAAAATTACCTCACAAAAGATACACATAGACTGAAAGTGAAGAAGGAGAAAAAGACATAACAGGTAACTGGACACAGAAATGCACAGGAGAAGCTATCCTCGAATCAGATGAACAGACTTTAAATCAAAAACTGTAAGAAGAGACAAAGGACATCATATTTTGACAAAAGGTTAAATTTAGCAAGAAGACATAATGATCATAAATATATATATATGTATATATATATACACATTCAACATAAGACCACTCAGCTATATAAAGGAATTATTATTATACCTAGTGGGAGAGATAGACCCCAATGCAATAATAGTGGGTGACTTCAACAGACAGACAGAACGTCCAGACAGAAAAATCAACAGAAAAGCATCACAGCCAAATCATACTATTGAGCAAATGGACTTAACAGAAATCCATAGGACAGAGCCGGCGCCGTGGCTCAATAGGCTAATCCTCCACCTTGCGGCGCCGGCACACCGGGTTCTAGTCCCGGTCGGGGCGCCGGATTCTGTCCCGGTTGCCCCTCTTCCAGGCCAGCTCTCTGCTATGGCCAGGGAGTGCAGTGGAGGATGGCCCAGGTGCTTGGGCCCTGCACCCCATGGGAGACCAGGAAAAGCACCTGGCTCCTGGCTCCTGCCAGGATCAGCGCGGTGCGCCGGCTGCAGCGGCGGCCATTGGAGGGTGAACCAACGGCAAAGGAAGACCTTTCTCTCTGTCTCTCTCTCTCACTGTCCACTCTGCCTGTCAAAAAAAATAAATAAATAAATAAATAAAAATAAAAAATAAAAAAAAAAAAAAAAAGAAATCCATAGGACATTTCACCAAACAGCTATAGAATATACATTCTTCTCATCAACACATGGAATATTTTCTAGATAGTTCATATTTTAGGTCACAAATCAAGTTTTAATAAATTTTTAAAACATTGAAAACAGACCACATGTCTTCTCAGACTAAAAAAGGAATAAAACTCGAAGTCAACAAAAAAGAAAAACAATAAAACACTAATAAATACATAGAAAGTAAACAACATGCTACCTAATGATTAATGTGTCATAGAAGAAATTAAAGTGAAATAACAAAGTCTCTTGAAATAAATGAAAATGAAACATGGAGCCGGCGCTGTGGCACAGTGGGTTAACACCCTGGCCTGAAGCTCCAGCATCCCATATGGGTGCCAGCTAGAGTCCTGGCTGCTCCACTTCCAATCCAGCTCTCTGCTACGGCCTGGGAAAGCAGTAGAAGTTGGCCCAAGTCCTTGGGCTCCCGCACCCATGTGGGAGACCTGGGGTAAGCTCCTGGATCCTGGCTTCAGATCGGCACGACTGGCTGTTGTGGCCAATTGGGAAGTAAACCAGTGGATGGAAGATTTTCTCTCTCTCTCTCTATCTCTCTCCCCTCTTTCTGCTTCTCCTCTCTCTGTGTAACTCTGATTTTCAAATAAATAAATCTTAAAAAAAAAGAAAATTAAACACAACACATCAAAAACCTATGGGATATAGCAAAATCAGTATTAGAAAGGAAATTTGTAGCATGAAGTGCTTACATTAAATAAAGAGAAATGTCTCAAATAAATGATCTAATGATACATCTTGAACAGTTAGAAAAACAAGAACAAATCAAACTCAAAATCAAAATGATAATGATCAAAGCAGAAATATATGAACTTGAAACTTAAAAAATACAAAAAATCAGCCAGCGCCGTTGCTCACTAGGCTAATCCTCCACCTGCGGCATGGGTACCCGGGGTTCTAGTCCCAGTTGGGGCGCCGGATTCTGTCTGGTTGCTCCTCTTCCAGTCCAGCTTTCTGCTGTGGCCTGGGAGGGCAGTGGAGAATGGCCCTGCACCCGCATGGGAGACTAGGAAGAAGCACCTGGCTCTTAGCTTTGGATCAGCGAAGCGTGCTGGCCATAGTGGCCATTTAGGGGGTGAACCAACAGAAGGAAGACCTTTCTCACTGTCTCTCTCTCTCTCACAATTAGACAAAAGAATGTCTAATTTTACCACTCTTATTCATGATACTACTAGGAAGATTAGTCAGAGCAATTAGGGAAGAAAAACAAATGTAGAGCATCAAATGATGACATGATGTTGTGTATGGAGAAAACTAAACACTCCACAAAAAAGCCATTAGAACTGATAAATCAAGTCATTAATGTTACAGATTGTAAAATAAACATATTTAAAAAAAAACATATGGCTTTTTATATGTTAATGATGAACTCACTGAAAGAAAAATCAAGAAAGAAATCCCATTCACAATAGCCACAAAAAAATCAAATATTTAGGAATAGATTTTAAATGAAGGATCCTGGCGAACAACACTCCAGCAGAAGGATCAGGCCATCAAGGAGAGAGGCGCCTTTCTCTGAAGGGAGGAAGGAACCTCCACTGTGATATGGCCTTGACTAAACAAATTCAGAGTTGGTGAACTCAAGGGGCCTCCATAGCCTAGACAGCTCATAGCAAGAGTCTCGGGTGATTGCTGACGTCATAAATAAGAGTGCCAATTGTTAAATCAACAACGGGAGTCACTGGGTTCATGCTCCCCTCGCAGGATCTCTGTCCTTAATATGTTTATCTATGAAACTCAAAAACAACACTACTAGTCGAACAATACCCTATACCTGGTTCGGTTGTGTGAGTGCAACCTGTTGAAATCCCTGCTTAGTATATACTAAATTGATCTTCGGTATATGAAGGTAACCGAAAATGAAACGTGATGAAGGGGGGAGAGGGGAGAGGAAGTGGGTGAGGGGAGGGCCACGGGAGGGAGGGAGGTCGGGGGGAAGCCACAACAATGCAAAAGATGCATTTTATATTCTACTTAAAACTATTGGTTGAGCTCTGTAATTAATACACAATTACTCTTAGGTGTTGAATCAATGCTATAGCTAGTACTCAAATAGTATTTTACACTTTATGTTTCTGTGTGGGAGCAAAATGTGGTAATCTTTACTTAACATACACTAAATTGATCTTCTGTATATAAAGATAATTGAAAATTAATTGTGATGTGAAGGGGAAGGGAAGAGGGAGTGGGAGAGGGGAGCGTTGTGGATGGGAGGGAAGACACGGAGGGGGGGAGGAGGCTATTGTGGTCCATAAGCTGTACTTTGTTTTTTTTTGTTTTTTTTTGTTTTTTTTTTTTGACAGGCAGAGTGGACAGTGAGAGAGAGAGACAGAGAGAGAAAGGTCTTCCTTTTGCCGTTGGTTCACCCTCCAATGGCCGCCGCTGCAGCCGGCGCACCGCGCTGATCCTGGCAGGAGCCAGGAGCCAGGTGCTTTTCCTGGTCTCCCATGGGGTGCAGGGCCCAAGCACCTGGGCCATCCTCCACTGCACTCCCTGGCCATAGCAGAGAGCTGGCCTGGAAGAGGGGCAACCGGGACAGAATCCGGCGCCCCAACCGGGACTAGAACCTGGTGTGCCGGCGCCGCAAGGTGGAGGATTAGCCTATTGAGCCACGGCGCCAGCTCATAAGCTGTACTTTGGAAATTTATGCTCACTAAATAAATTTTAAAAAAAAGGAATAGATTTAACCATTATTTAGTACATAATGCAATCTGTAGATTCAATGCAACCCCTACAAAAATACCAATGACATTCTTTACAGAACTAGAAAACACAATCCTGGAATTCATACAGAATCACAAAATACTCAGAATAGACAAAATGATTCCCAGGGAAAAAAAAGGCAAGCTGGAAGCATCACAATTCCTGACTTCAAAGCATACTACAAAGATACAGTATTTAAAATAGCAATGTAGTGGCATAAAAATCAGCACATAGATCAATGGAACAGGACAGATGCTCAGAAATTACTTAATGTACATACAGCATTCTGATTTTTAACAAAAAGTACCGAGACCATATATTGGAGTAAGGATAATCTCTTCAATAAATGGTGCTGGCAGAACTTGGTGTGTGTGTGTGTGTATTCATATATATATATGAATAAAATTAGATACATACCTCTCACCTTATACAAAAATCAACTCAAAATGGATCAAAGACCTAAATTTAAGACCTCAGACTACAGAGTTGCTGGAAGAAAACATAGGGGAAATACTACATACATTGGTATGGATGATGACATTTTGAATATGACCCTCAAAACACAGGCAACAACAGCAAAACTAGATAAATGGAATTATATCAAATTCAGAAGGTTATGTACAGCAAGGAAATGATCAAGAGGGTGAACAGACACCCAACAGAATTGGAAAAAATATTTGTGAGCTAGCTATCTGACAAAGGATTGATATCCAGAATACATCAGTAATTCACAAACCTCAACAACAAAAAAGCAGCTGATCCAGTTGAGAAATTGGCAAAGGACCTCAACAGACAATTCTGATAAGACAACAAATGGCCAACAAATATATGAAAAAATGCTCAACATCACTAACCACCAGGGAAATGCAAATCAAAACAATAGGGTTATCACCTCACCCCTGTCAGAATGAATATTATGTAAAAGAGAGTAACAAATACTGACAAGGATGAGGAAAAGGGGGAAATAAGAGGGAAATCTTACATATTTCTGGTGGGAATGTAAATTAGCTCAGCCACTGTGGAAAACAGTATGGAGATTTCATAAAAAACTAGAAATAGACTTTCCATATTATCCAGCAATCCAAGTGTGGGGTATATATCCAAAAGACATAAATTCATTGTATTGAAGAGATATTTGCCCCATCATTTTTATAGTAGCACTGTTCACAAAAGCCAGAGTATGGAATCAATCAAGATATACAGCATCAGAGGAATAGATTAAGAAAATTTTATATGTAAATATATATATATACACATACATTTAAATGGAACATTTACCACTATAAAAAGATTGAAATTCTATCATTTGCATCAAAATAAATGCTACTGGAGAATGTCGTGTCAAATGAAATAAGCCAGATGCAGAAAGACAAATACCGCATGTTCTCTCATATATGGAATCTAAAATTAAAAAATAAAAATAAATAAATATGCATTTGTAATAGTATTGCTATAAATATTTTGTCAAACTATAAGAAAAGAATAATAATAAAAAGAAAATTCTTAAAGTAGACAAGAAAGAAAAGAAAATGATAAACTTATCTTTGAACTTTTATCCAAAATAAGGCAGGAAATAATGATATAATAAAGTATCTTTAAAACTTGTGAGGAGAAATAAATTAGGGTTATATATCAAAGAAATTTTCATTAAAAGTGAAAGGGAAGCAGAAATTTTCAGACCATAAAAGCCAAGATCTTCTGCTACCAGTAACCTTCACTGCCAATAATAGTGAAGTAGTTCTTAAGAATTGAAAGGGAATGGTACCAAATGTAAACTCAGATCTTCACAAAGGAATGAAGATCATTAAAATACAGAGGTAGATGTAATTTACTGTCTCTTTTTAAAATTCTTTTAAAAGATAACCTACTCTTTAAAGCATAACTACAAATAAACTACTGAAGTATACATGTTATGTGGAGGTAAAATATGACAAGAAAGAGCAGAACATAGGAGTCGGTAAATGTAAGGATACTGCTATAAGGTTTTTAAATTAACCATGAAGCTATAAAATATTATTTGAAGGTAGACTGTAATGTTACAGATGCACAATGTAAATTCAGGATTAAAAATACATAAAAAGACTTGTAAATAAAATCCAATGGAAAAAAAAAACCAAAATCAAATATTGGAAAATAATAATTAAATCCAAACTAAGCTTTTAGGGGTCAGCACCATGGTTCACTTGGTTAATCCCCTGCCTGCAGTGCCGGCATCCCATGTAGGCACCGGGTTCTGGTCCCGGTCGTTCCTCTTCCAGTCCAGCTCTCTGCTTTGGCCTGGGAAGGCAGTGGATGATGACCCAGGTCCTTGGGCCCTGCACCAGCATGGGAGACCAGGAGAAGCACCTGACTCCTGGCTTCGGATTGGCGCAGCACCAGCCATGGCAGCCATTTGGGAGGTGAAACAACGTAAGGAAGACCTTTCTCTCTGTCTCTCTCTCACACTGTCTAACTCTATCTGTCAAAATTAAAAAAAAAAAAAAAAAGTGAGCTAAAAGCTGAATTGCAATAAGGGGTATAGAAAACTCTTTCAGATGCTGATTTCATTTCCTTTGGGTAAATTCCCAGGAGTGGGATGGCTGGGTCATATGGAAAAGGAAAAGAAGAAACAAAAATCATGGGACAAGAGGAACAACAACAGTAAGATGATACACGCTAACCCAAATCTGTAATATTGTTAATTACATCATTAATTATCATTATTTTATATTATTTTATATTGATTTTATTTATGTGATTATTTTATATGATTATATTACACCATTAATTTATCATTTATATAATTAATAACATTGTCTATAAATAGACTACCCACAAAATTAAAATGAAGAGGTGACTTGCTTGAGATACAAAACCACAAGTAGGTAGAAAGTAAAAGATTATTTTATATAAGCACTAATCATAAGCTAGTATGAGTTTATTAATATCAAAGTATTCTTTAGCATAGCAATTTTATTAAAAATAGAGGAATACTTCATAAAACATGATCATCAAAAAAGATATGACAGTCTAATTGTGATTGCAAATAATTAAAGAGCGATCTCTTTATTTTTTTTGAAGATTTTATTTATTTATTTGAGACATAGAGTTATAGACAGTGAGAGGGAGAGACAGAGAAAGGTCTTCCTTCTGTTGGTTCACTCCCGAAATGGCCACAACGGCCGGAGCTGTGCCAATCCGAAGCCAGGAGCGAGGTGCTTTTTCCTGGTCTCCCATGTGGGTGCAGGAGCCCAAAGACTTGGGCCATCTTCTGCTTTCCAAGGCCATAGCAAACAGCTGGATTGGACGAGGAGCAGCCAGGACTAGAACCAACGCCCATGTGGGATGCCTGCACTTCAGGAAGAGGATTAACCTACTGCGCAAGGGCGCCAGCCCCAGCGATCTCTTTATTTTAACAATAAACATATTTTAAAAAACTAAAAGAATCTGGAGAAATTGACAATTCCACAATTATAGTTGGAAATGTTAAAACTTCTCTCTCAGTAATTGATTAAAGAAGTGAACCATATTATCTTCTTAGAACTGTACCTATGAAACACATGAAATATATTATCTTCATACTAATTTAAAAATTGTTAAATTTGTTTTACAAAGCAGACCAAAAATCCCTAAGGATGTAAAAGACTTGAGCACCCCTATAACCAAGTTGATTGAATTGATATTTATCAATCACCAGATCTAATAATATTCATTTAAAAGAGTATAGTATATGCATCAAAATAAATCATATTTGTAGACTAAAAACTTAATACAATTAAATTATCTAAATTATTCAAAGTATATTCTCTGACCACAAATGTACTAAACTAGAAATCAATAATAGTAAATCTGGAAAGTCAAAATTAACTGTAAATTTAAGCAAAAATGCTTTTAAAACCCATCTGTCGTAAAAGAAATCACAAAGATATTTCGAAAATATTTCAAAGTCATGATATTAAAGAAATGGCATATAAAGGTTTGTGGAAAGAACTGAGCAGAGAGAACATTATGGTTTTAGAGCTGGTATCAAAAGAAAAAGGTTTAGGTTAATAATCTAGGCATCTATATAAAACTTCAAGAAGCAAATATATCCACAGTAATTTCAGGTAAAAAATGAATTCACAAAAAAACAAATAAATTAGATAACAAGGAACAATATTAATGGAATAAAATAATAGTTCTTTTAAAAAATAAATTGAAAAGGCAGAAGCTACACTGATCAAAAAGACATAAAACTACCATTAGTGGTAAAATACAAATATTAGAAATAAAAGATGTTATAACAAGAGATCTTATAGAATTTAAAATGATTAATGTGAAATGATAGGAAGTTTTATACCATAAAATCAACAACTTAGATGAAATGAAAAAAATCTTTAAAACAAAAATTAAAAGAAATAAAAACTGTCAATAGCCCCATATATATTTGAGAAATTGTTTTTAGGGGCTAATGTTGTGGCACAGTGGGTACAGCTCTTGCCTTTCACACCTGCATCCCATATGGGCACTGGTTCATGTCCAGCTGCTCCAATTCCAACCATAGCTCCCTGATAATGGCCTGGGAAAAGCAGCGAAGAATGACCCCAGTGTTCAAGCCCCTGTCACATGCCTGGGAGTCCTGGATGAAGCTCCTGGCTTCAGTCTGGCCCTTGCTGGCTGTCATGGCCATCTAGTCAGTGAACCAGCATATGAAACATCTCTGTCTTTCTCTCTCTCTCTCACTCACTCTTGCTCTCGCTCTCATTCTTTCTCTTTCTTGTGACTCTGGCTTTCAAATAAATAAAAATAAATTTTAAAAAATGCACACAACAATTTTTTTACATTTCTTTTTTTATATATTAATTATTTGACAGGTAGAGTTATAGACAATGAGAGAGAGAGAGACAGAGAGAAAGGTCTTACTTCCGCTGATTCACTCCCCAAATGGCCGCTATGGCTGGTGCTGCACCGAGCCGAAACCAAGAGCCAGGTGCTTCTTCCTAGTCTCCCATGTGGGTGCAGGCACCTAGGCACTTGGGCCATCCTCCACTGTCCCTCCCAGGCCACAGCACAGAGCTGGACTAGAAGAGGAGCAATCGGGACTAGAACCCAGTGCCCATATGGTATGCCAGCACCACAGGAGGAGGATTAACCAAGTGAGCCACAGTGCCTGAGTTTTGTTTTAGATTTTTGTTTAATATAAAGAGAACCCATTTCATGTATTTCATAGGTTCAATTTCAAGAAGATAACCATAATGTCCTTTCTCCCTCTCTCTCTCTCTCTCTTTTTTTTTTTTTTTTTTTTTTTTTGACAGGCAGAGTGGACAGTGAGAGAGAGACAGAGAGAAAGGTCACCCTCCAATGGCCGCACAGCGCTGATCCGATGGCAGGAGCCAGGTACTTATCCTGGTCTCCCATGGGGTGCAGGGCCCAAGCACTTGGGCCATCCTCCACTGCACTCCCTGGCCACAGCAGAGAGCTGGCCTGGAAGAGGGGCAACCAGGACAAAATCCGGCGCCCTGACCAGGACTAGAACCCAGTGTGCCAGCGCCGTAAGGCGGAGGATTAGCCTAGTGAGCCATGGCGCCAGCTTCTCCCTCTCTCAATACCCTTCCTTCCTTTCCATTTTTTCTTCAACTTTTGCAAAAATATAACTTAAGTCCACTCTATAATCATAGGATTTATTCACCACTAACCATAATATTCAACAAGTAAAAAGTAGAAATGCCACAATTCCACAGGAGTATAAAAAAGGACTTAAAACCAAAAATCAAATCATAAGATGTCCATGCAGTTCCTATATATTTTTTTGTATTTTATCTTAATTGCCATATATCAGAGGAAACATGATATTTGTGTATTCAGGACCAGCTTATTTTATTAAACATAATGGGTCCAGTTACATCCATTTTTTGTGCAAAAGACAGGATTTTACGTGAAAATGCCATGGTTGGTGTCAGAAAGAGCAGTCAGGAGGCTGTGACAAAATGGGAGTGATAGGAAAATTCTGACTACTTCTAGGGAATTAAAATTGGCAAGGAAAGGTAAGACACTGGGTGTGAGAGATGAGCAGGATAACACCCATATTTATTCTCTGAGTGATAGTGTTATATGAATTATAGGAAGAAGAGCAAGTTGGGTTGGAGCATTTTGAACTTGAGATACAAATAGGAAATAAGGAATATGTGTGTGTGTGTGTGTGTGTGTGTTGGGGTGGGTGTGTGATATGTAACAAAGGTAAATCTGTACCTGGATCTCAGAGGATAGTTAAGGGAAAATTAAGATGCTGTCAAATATGAAGTATTTCTCTATTAAAATATTAGATTATCTGAACAGAAGAAAGTACTGATTGTGGCAAGCCAAGAACATAACTCTGAAATCATTTACTAAAATAATTGGGTAATGTGTAGCAAATCATATTTAGATAGAATGCATGAGTTCCTAGTGTTATACAACATAGCAGAATGACTATATTTCAAAAAATGTATTTTGTGAACAATTAGAAGTATCTCCAAGCACCCTCTCACAAAATAATACCATAAAGGGGGAAAGGTTGATTATCCTGATTTTGGTCATTACACATTTTCTACATGTATTGAAATGTCACACTGTACAGTACACATTTGCAAACATTTTTATTAATTTAAAAAATTAAAGCAAAGTCATTAGTGATCAAAGAATATAGAAGGAAGGCAAAGAGAATCAGGAAGTTAAAAAAAAAGAAAGAGTAACATTACAAAAGACCAGCAGTATATCAGAAGACTGATAGTCCCATGCTGTGTTACAGAAGTTATTCATGCATTTACAATGTAATTTCAAGTGAATTAAGAAGTTGCATCCAGCAAAGTTCTTGAAGTCAATTCTAGTATCTCAGACTTTATTCTTTTGTACTGAGAAACATGTAAGTTATTTGGGGGAAAGTTACATATTTGGTGCTTATTTCAGAAATACAACTCCGAAGTTTGCATGAAGAAAAACTAGAGCAGGAGAGATACTGGAAAAGCAGTTGGGAAGCAACAGAAATGTCTAGGAGTTGAGGGTAAGAGATTGAATAAAAGGATGGAGAAGTTACAATAGCAGATTCTTTCACCAGAGATGGTGAAAGAGTCGTGAGTGTTACCAGCGACCAAGGCAGGAAACATCTCAGAAGGACCTAGTTTATGGAAGCGAGGACTAAGACCATCTGTGTCCACATGAATTAGATAAATCAGGAGACCAGCTTTGTCAACATGACTCAGTGCTTTGTTCTAGGAAAACTTCCTCAGGGAAAGATAAGACTACAAATCAATAAATAAATAAATAAATAAATAAGCAAACAAACAAACATACATCCTACTGCTTGTTTCAGGGAATTCCTACTGATACATTTATTAAGGAATGTGTCCATCTGAGAAAACAGCCCACTTACAAACAAAACTTTTCTTATCAAGACTTTCTTCAAAAGACTCTGTGTACTTCCGGTGCGCTCCCATCCTGAGGGACTTGCCTTAAACACTTGATCCTGATTGTCAAACACTGGCAAATATTCAGCTTCTGGTTTCAGTTCTGAGATACCACTAAGACTAAGGTCAAGTCAGTATTCTCCCTTAAATTTTGTTTTGTTAAAAGTTTCTCGTGAGCTTAATAGAGGAAATATAACGAGTACAGTGTGGGACGTATTTGATTTGAAAGCTCTGGAAGATATCAGCAGGCACTTAAAATTTGCCTCTAGGGCTAAAATGAAGTTGGATGTAAAGACATATACAAGTATTTGATGAGGCAGAACATCATAGTCATGTCATCTGGGTGAACACAATACCAGTTTAAATCAAAATGCTGCGAACTAACCATGATTACATTTTATGCAACCTCCTCCGTTAAACTTCACAACCACCTATTCACACTGTACCTCCTCTGCTTTATGAAGGCCAGCTGTGCCAAGCTCATTCTCAACTGACAGGGCTTCCCTTCTTTGCTCAGTTTGAATTTTGGAAGTCTAGCAGCCTCCTTCCAGCCATGAAACATTTTCACAGGCTTATTTAATTCCCAGTGCTTGTCCCTTCTCCTTTTCCCACTACATTAACTTCTCTTTCAGTCATACATTTATTTTTTTAATCCCTAGGCATCCTGGAATCAATTTACAGAGAGTGATCAATATTTAAACTTTGTTATCACTTTCAGTCTCTAATTTATTTCTAAACTTGTAAGCTTTTCATGTATATATTTAAATTTATTAACTTGGACTGAGGAAAATTAAGAAGGAATTGAAACATCTTTCTTTGCACAAAATAAGAGAAAACATGAACTTAATTGTATACTTATGTGCAAGTTTAATGACAGATTAGGAAAATTCATTTGAACTGAAAATCTAAAAGATACAATATGTTGTTTGCTTTGTGGATACTGAATAACTGGCATCAGAAACACATGCGTATATCTGTAAGCATATACACTTTTACATTTGTGTTTGGCAGGATATAGACCAAAATGTTAACAATTATGATCTCGGGTGCAATGAAGGGAGGAAAAGGGATTATAGGCTATTATTTCCTTACTCTTATTTTAATTATTTATTGATTTTATTCTAGAACAAACTGGCACTTTTTGAGTAGTGAAACAAAAGTTAAACAAAATTTAAAGTATGAGTGTTCATTATGTAAGCCTTCATTCAGTGTGTTAGATTGTAGCATAATAACTAATGAAAAGAAAATAGTAACAGAGAAAGAGACAACCACTTCTATGCCATCTTTTTTCATTCTTCATCCTAGATTTGTCCATAGTCTAAATGAATGTGAATTAGGCAAAACAATAGAGTCTGCTTTGTGCTGGCAAAACATGGGTTTGGGGGAGATGCCTATGAAATATCATCAAAGAATACAAAGATTCTATGCCTGGGAAAACTTTCCTGCCATAGGCTATTCTCAACCTTTAAGTTAACGTCCTCCTGCCAGAAACTAAGAATACAGAAAACCCTTCTTATCTCTTGCCTTGACACTCTGATCATTCAAAACCAGATATTGCACACAGTTTAGACAACTCCTAAACGAGGAAATGAGCAATCACTGCAGGGACAGTTCAGAGAGTGTTGAGAGAGAGAAGGATCCCTTTTAAGTTCTGCACAGAAAAAGAACAAAGAGAACTGGTACCATAGAGAAAAAGAACACAATTCCTACATACTCTGAACTGAGGTTAATTACAAGCAGAAAGACTGAAAATTTTATCTCAATTGATTTTAAATCTAGGCACAAGGAAAACATAGCTCTGATGAAGAATACACAGCATAATGACATTGTGGAACAATCAAAAGTATCAGAATAGAAGCCTATGAAATGATTCCCTAAAGAAAGAAACTGGAAGTTAAAAATGGACCCTCGTCTGCAGGCATCCTAATTTGAGCTACTTATTACCTGCATCTAATTTAATTAACTGATGAATTACACAACGTGGTTCATTTGCATAATACAGATTTAGCTGTTCCCCACTGTTGCTTTTGTTATCTTGTAAAGGACTATATATATATATATATATATATACACACACACATACAGTTGTACACAGATTTTTGGACTTCATTGGCTCTAAATAGCATTCACAATCAAAATTCTAATGCCTTCCTTACTGCGGTCTCTGTATGACCCATACATGCCCTTACTGTTTTGATCAACTAGGTAATTTCTTTTTCTTTCTTTATACGGGAAAATTTATAACTGAAGCTATAAACTCCATGCTAATTATAATGGACTGAACTTACTGACTATCCTCAAATGTTTAATTGTATTGATTTTGGTGATCAAATAAGACTAAGATCTGGTTTAAATATGAGAATTTCAGATTCACAGTTAATATCCCTTTTAATTTTTTTATATTCTACATGATCTGGCACCCAGGTACCTCAGAAGGCAAAATTGTTCTTTGAACTAACACTGATGTATATAGGTTTCCTGTTCTATGCTTGCTTTACCTTCCTTTTTGATTGGCACATTTGTACACATCTGCAAGTGTCAGAAACCAACCTAGAAAGCAATTACCAAATATGAATACAAGAAATTCAGGAGACACAACTAAAATTTGTACTTTTATTTGCAAATATAAATATTTCCTTCAGTATCTCCCTCCTTTATCCAATCACTTTTCTTTTTTTTATAGGCAGAGTGGACAGTGAGAGAGAGACAGAGAGAAAGGTCTGCCTTTGCCGTTGGTTTACCCTCCAATGGCCGCCGCGGCCGGCGCGCTGTGGCTGGTGCACCGCGCTGATCTGATGGCAGGAGCCAGGTACTTATCCTGGTCTCCCATGGGGTGCAGGGCCCAAGCACTTGGGCCATCCTCCACTGCACTCCCTGTCCACAGCAGAGAGCTGGCCTGGAAGAGGGGCAACCGGGACAGAATCCGGTGCCCCGACCGGGACTAGAACCCAGTGTGCCGGCGCCACAAGGCGGAGGATTAGCCTATTGAGCCACGGCGCCGGCCAATCCAATCACTTTTTAATACAGAATTGCTTTTCAAGCTACAGATGTGTTCTCTAACTAACAGGAATTATCTTGGACTAGCTAATGCCAAATCAGTATTCATATTCTTGTAATGACTTTTAGAAGCAAATAAATGCAGGAATTTGTTTTTTAAAAACCCTCTAGATAAAAGAATGTTATTAGGATAGTGCTTTGTAGGTTAAAAAGTCCTACTACTTATACAACCCAATGATGTGCAAGAAGAAAATTACTATATCACAACAACTACATCAGATGGAATATTGGTTCATCTATTTTTTTAACTGACTTGACCATTAACATCGAATTGGCATAGTAACATTAATGTGTATGTATAGAAGTTGTCAATTTGGATACTGCTTATATATCTCTTATGATTATTTCTTTACGAGTTTCCTTAATGTTTCATTCAGGGAACATAGTTCTATGTGCTTGTAAAAGTGTGTGCTGAAAGCCTAAATAAAATAGAAAAGCAATTAGCAGGAAATTAGAAATAGATATTTATATTGCATTGTAAACTTTCATACTCAGTTTTATGTCAGTCTTGTCTGCCTTATGGAAAAATAATTCATAATTAAACTTTTCTGCAATATAAATGTTAGCAAAATGGACTTAGTCAATCAGTGTTTAGAAAAAATAATTAAATCAAATTTCTTTTGCTAACAATCTTCTTCATGCACCAGTAGCTCAGCATCCAGCTTCAAGTGAGACTAAGCAGGTAACTTAAAGGAACCTATGGATGGCTAAAATAGTAAAGGCTTGGAACCTTTCAAAAGCATGTGAAATGTTAGTAAGGTGTAAATCCACATATCAGGTAACTTCAGGAAATGTTCATTTATCAAATTTCATGTTTTCTGTGAATTAGAGCATAAGATACTTGTAGCCAGCGAAAATTTAGCAGACTGAGAAACACATGTCAGGAAATTTTGGAGGATACATGTAACCATGTTAGTGAACACCAAGCTTGATCAGCCTAGATACTCAGTGTGCACATATGCAAAAGGGTCACGTCATAGAATAGCTTTGAAATCTGGTTCTGCTTGTGCCATTGGGCAAACAATTAAAATATCTGGGCTTTTGTTTCCTTATCTCTAAAATTAGACTATATACCATGTAAGTTTTTATGAGATTAAACAAGTACTGACATAACGACACATTATCATATGTGCATGTTCACAAACAAAACCCATGATAGCTGACAAAATTCATATGTTTGATGACTGCTGGCAATCAACAATCATCACTAAATTCTAAGTTGTGGTCAGATACCACAGGCCCTCCTTTTGTTCATCTACCAGGATCAACTTTTTTTTAAGATTTTATTTATTTATTTAAGAGGTAGAGTTACAGAGAGTGAGAGGAAGAGAAAGAGAGAAAGGTCCACTGGCTCACTCCCCAAATGGCCGCAATGGCTGGAGCTGCGCCAATCCGAAGCCAGGAGCCAGGAGCTTCTTCTGGGTCTCCCACACAGGTGCAGGGGCCCAAGGACCTGGGCCAGCCTCAACTGCCTTCCCAGGTCATAGTAGAGAGCTGGATGGGAAGTGGAGCAGCCGGGACTAGAACCAGTGCCCATATGGGATGCCGGCACCGCAGGTGGAGGACTAACCTACTGTGCCACAGCACCGGCCCTGAGGATCAATTTTTCAAATATTCCTTTCTCTCCTATTACAAATTCCAGGCATTCAGTTTGTTTTTGCTGCCCTTTCTGAAAATAACTCCTATTTGAGGCTGCCAAGATCCTGTCCAGCCTGTTGACTTTCGCTACCACTACTAAGACTGTGTGTAGAGCAGCAAATGTAATCTCCTTTAGTTCCCTCAAGAGCCCTAGGACTGAGAATAACAAAGGGAGATGAAGTGGGAGAAACTGCAAAGCATGGACATTTTCGAATTCCATTTTGATGGCCACCTGTTCAAAGAGAAAAGTTTGCATTTCTGAAACTAATTTACCTAGAGTCAGTCTTTCGGCCAACATTATGTTCTCCCAAGACACACACACACACACACCACACACACACACACACACACACACACATACTTGATCTTGGTGATCTCTAAGCCTGGGGTTCTTAGTTCTGGAGATTGAGTTTTTTGGACTTGGATTAAAAAAAATATAAAATGTTTGTTTTCACAAACCTCTAAGAAAATTTTAACATTTATTTATTAGGACATCGTTATTTCATGATGGTTGTAAATACCATTTAATATTCCTTTTTACTTAGAAATTAAAGTAGCTACTAGACTCTAGTTCTTATTACTTAATGTTTTAATAGAGACTACATATTATAAATATGATTATGTCTGTATTCACATATAATTGGCTTTCTTTGTAATCTTATGCATTTTCTTTATGAATATAAAACACTATTAGCTATTTAGTTATTATTTGATATAAGCCCTACATTATTTTTTGTACTTGGATTTCCTTCAGTGGAATTTGAAACTAGGAACATGTAATTAAAAGATATAACATTTAAAATCTCATTGCTTCATTTTAGGAAACCATTTTTCTTGGGGAAAAGAGAGGTATTTGCCAATTCATGAAGTAATGAGCCATGCTACAATTGGCTTCTGAAGTATAAGAGCCCAAGTAAATATATATGAACCCTGAACACAAAGGCAAAGCTCCCCTGCAGTTGGAGTTTGCTAGCTGGTGACATCCTGCTTATTGTCAACAAAACACCCCAAGTGATGTGATGCAGCCATCGGGACAGGGCTTGTATCACTGTGTGCTTAGGTGTCGCTGCAGTGTCCATACAAACAGTAGTTCCCTTTGTTTTAAGCATATAATCATAACTGCACGCTGTCACCATGATCAATAGAAATAAATCCAAATTTTTTCAAAAAGCAGAATATCTCAAAATTATATATTATGTTGTAGAATTGCCTCATAGTATCATTCTTTATGTCCATACTACAATGGCTAAGTGAGTTTAGAAGAAATTCACTCATAGTTGCTGCATTAGATGAAGATTTACTAATTCTCTCTGTAAGAACTCACTAATATGACCAGCATTATATGTTATTTGTCAGAATCCAAGAATGTTTACTCACAGAGAATTCAAGGTATTCATCTAAATATCAATCCAGACAATTTCAGATTTGCCCGAATATAGAATGTTCTCAGGTGACAAGTTAATAACTATAGTTGTCTTAAGGACAATGGCCTGGGTTACCCATAGCCCAGACTCATACCAGCAGAAAAGTTCAAAGGAAAAATAATCTAAATTGCCGAAATAGTGATTGCCTTCCATCCACAGAGAATAGCGTCTTTCCAACCCATGAGGATCTAGCATCAGCTTAGAGATGTTTAGGATAATCTAGAAAGAGATGGGATTGTGTAATGAAGAATTACCTTTACCCCAGAGGTCTGGCCTTCATCTCAGCTTCTGGGAGGTGATTTCTGGGCCTGTGGAATGTCTGACCTGATAACAGTGTCTTTGTTTGCTTGAGGAGGTCTTTGGTCACCAGAGTCTGTGATTTTTCAATGTGATTTTCAATGTGGGCTTTGAGTCATGTTGCTTCAGTTTTTGACCACCGGAGTAATCAAATTAAAGACTAATCATCCAAAGGGACTTGGTACTAAAAGTCAGCTATGGAGGCCGCATGTGATTGAGCTTCAACAAAAACTCTAGACACCAAAAGCTCAGACAAGCACCCCTGTGGTTGGCCATTGTCAGTTGCTGTGGCCAAGAGGAGGAACACTGTGTGGGTCTCAATGGGGGAAAGAAAAGGACATCCAGAAGGTTCAGACTCCCAGACTCTGTCCATGTCTAATTAAATATATTTCTGTTCTCTGTATACTCTTTGCAAGTAAAATAGCTTTTCATAATTTTGTTACGTCGTTTAAGCAAACATGAAACCTAAAAGTAATCAAGGGAACTTCTACCCAACTTTTTAGCCATCTCATCTGAAGTGAGGGCCTTGGAGGGCCCAAGCAGACAGCTGGTACCTGAAATTAAAGCAGCCTGATAAGGATTGGTCCCTCTAACTATTTAGTTTGCCTAGCTCTGGGTAGGTTTAAGGAGGAATATATGTAAATGTAGTATTTCATATACCTGTAACACCTGTTTTATTAAAGTGATGGCCTTGTGATTTCTATAAAATGAAGAACTGAGTTGCATTTTTTTTTTGACAGGCAGAGTGGACAGTGAGAGAGAGAGACAGAGAGAAAGGTCTTCCTTTGCCGTTGGTTCACCCTCCAATGGTCGCCATGGCTGGTGCGCTGCAGCCAGCGTACCACGCTGATCCGATGGCAGGAGCCAGGTACTTATGCTGGTCTCCCATGGGGTGCAGGGCCCAAGTACTTGGGCCATCCTCCACTGCACTTCCGGGCCACAGCAGAGAGCTGGCCTGGAAGAGGGGCAACCGGGGAGTTGCTTTTAAGTTAATATTTTACCAAGTTCATTAGTATCTGACTACACAGAAGATTAAGGATAGTGTATTTTTCACATTAATATTTTAGTTTTATGAGTCATTTAATTACTAGGGCAGTTTTGTTTAAGTCATGCTCTGTTATTCTGTTATCCAGCATTTGCAGCTTGATCACATAGAAGATATTGCAGGAGAACTCAGAAAACAAATGTTAGGGGCCGGCACTGTGGCGTAGTGGGTAAAGCCACCGCCTGCAGTGCCGGCATCCCATATGGGTGCCGGTTCTAGTCCCGGTTGCTCCACTTCTGATCCACCTCTCTGCTATGGCCTGGGAAAGCAGTAGAAGATGGCCCAGATCCTTGGGCTCCTACACCCACGTGGGAGACCCAGAGGAAGCTCTTGACTCCTGGCTTTGGATGGTTGCAGCTCTGGCTGTTGCGGCCATCTGGGGAATGAACCAGCAGATGGAAGACCTCTCTCTCTCTCTCTCTCTCTTCTTCTCTCTCTGTGTAACTCTGACTTTCAAATAAATAAATAAATCTTTTTTAAAAAAGAAAGGAAACAAATGTTATCATTTAGGGATTTGAGACTCAAAGAGTAAACAGTTACAGAGGAATAAAATTATGGCTTCATGATTGATTAATAATTATCATTAAGTCAAGGAAAAGATGAATAAGAGTTAATGTAAGAATAGAAGTGACAGAAGAACATGAGGCTGTGGTATCTTTCAATGCATGGGGACCCCTAATGCAGTGGAAGAGAGGTGGCAATGTGGGAGAAGGAAGGCTGGAATAAGAGGGTAGGATGATAAAATAGCAATAATAGATTTAAGCTACATTTGTTGGGTACTTTTAAGTACTAGGAGTGCTCTGATTTGCTCAATAGCAATGAAGGATGATATGATTTCTCTTTTACAGGGAAAGAAACTTGGAGAAGGACATAAGTCTAAGTTTGAAAAAAGTCACAAAAAGTTAATGTCAAGATTTATATCCATGTATTTTAATTTCAAGCTCAAAACTTGTTCCACTCTACATGACCTATGTTGATAACAACATTTAGCAAATTGATTCCTCACTAAGCCTTCTTGAGATTTCTTTATCAGCTGGAATGTGCATTTAGTAATACTCATTAGTGAGTCAAACTTTAATATTTTAGCTCTAAAAAAAGAAAAAACATAGCAGCAGAAGGAAAATACAGTACTATCTCAGATTCCATCAATCTTTCCTTTCATGGCTTCTACATTATGGACAAATGTCACAAGTCAATAACCACAAAAGGTTTAACAATTGTTGCTTATTAAATCGGAACCTCCCTTTAGACTAAAGTAATGGCCAAGATATGAATTGCATGAATTGGATTACATATAAATTGGCAAACTGCATTTCATTTTAGGAAGAAGTTTAATGGGCAAATGAATATTTTCCATTATCATGAAACTGTGATGTGTGGAAAACTGACTATATTATGTGATCAGCAATTATTAGGAAAAATCAGATCACAATTATGGGTTAGCTACAAAAGTACACTTTGAATATAATCACTTAAAAGTGTAAAATATATACCTGTGATTTTGGTTAACAATGGCCAACTTGACTAATTGCATTTGCTTCTCTTCCCTTCCAAAATTCAACTGAAATCAAAATGAATACACAGAAAACAGTAAAGACTACTTTGAAGGGCAATTTTTTACACGATTTCTGAAAGAAAACTCAAAACAGTAAGAGAGAAGTGAATTCTTAAAACACAGTGACACATACATATACTCACACATAGACACACACAAACACACACACACATCCAAAATAAAGCACTATCACAAAGATAAAATTATGTATTCCTAGACTTCCCATGGAAACTCCCAGCTTGAAATCCAGAGGAAGTCACCTAAGAGTAGAGGTTATGCAAATTCAAAATAATCAAGGTAATTTACCAGAAGACACTCGAGCTTCTGAGCCAGTTGTGTCCTGCCACTCTACTTCACTCACAGTGCCTCGGGTCATTTAGTATTAAGCCAAATAGGAAGCCTTTTTCCAAAGGACAATGGCTCTATGGTGATAAGTAAGAATGTGCCCTTTGCATGGGCACTGGGACTAGAAAGAGAACCACAGCACTGCAATGAAGAAACTAAAAACAATATAAGTCCCTTTCAAAGTGAAATAAATATGAACATAAAAATAATCTCCTTACAGAACAAAATTCAACTAATGGCGCACACTGGTATCTGTCCTCTCCTGCTGCATTTGAACTAACCTGAGCATGGACTCAGTCTTTGTTACTCTCCTAATATAGGAGCCACTCCAGGAAGTATTAGTTAGAAATTTCAGCCTTTATCAATTATTTCATAGGGAGCCCGAGGAAACACACATCACACATCATACAGGAATAATTTAGCAACTATCACACATTACATTAAGTGTTCTTTCCCAAACACCCTTTTCCAGTTTCTTCCCTCTTTTATGACTGAAAAAGTATCAATTTTTCTTCTTCATCTTTAATATGTCTGTGTCACCAAATTCTTGCTTATTCTACCATGTCCTTCTTACTTTGTTTAGTTATCTTAATATGTTTTAAGCAACCAAGTATATGAAATGTTCCAAGTTTACATTATCCCATAATTAATTATACCTTTTACCCATAAAACCTAATATACAATTTCATATATACATTATTTGATTTAAACATTTCCTTTCATATCACTTTTATACTCTTTCCACTTTTCACTTATTTTCTTTTAAAATGAGTCTACATTTGCCTTCCCAACAATTATCTATCCTCTTCAATACTTCTGATTATGAAACAGGCTGATTGCTCTTCCTATACATTGAACCATGCATTTTATATTTCATAAGACTCTTGTACAAACTAAAATGTAATACAAATTCAGTTCTTTATATGACAAGAACAAAGTAAGTATATTGGGGTTAGTTAGTAGGTTAGTCCCTACATATTGGACTATATATAGTCCAATTGCATATTCTTCAAGTCCTATGTGCCTTCAGTTCATTTGTCATGTACTTGTACATAAAGAAAACAGACATTTCATGGATTTTCCAGAATTCTAAGAAAGTAGACTATGTGTCATCCATTGTAATAAGTCAATAAGCAATAGTGATATGACTTAATATACTTAGAAATTTTCAGAATGGCAGTTGGAAAAGTTAATTTGTATGAGAGGTCAAATGGCATTGTCAATAATTTGAAATTTCCGGATCAGCCTCTGTAATTCCACCATCCTGATGGAAGTGTGAAACCTAATTTATTTGTCTTGGCTAATTAAATTCTACCTGTGACAGTAAATGCCACCACTGCTTGTCTATAAATTAGAAATATTAATTATATGAGAACATTCAGTGTTACCATGCTTGGGAAGTTGATTACGACAGCCGTGTTTTTGAAGGCTTAGGCCAAAGTCACTTTGAACTGACAAGTTTTAACTATTCTGTTGGAATACCAATGAATCCTGACTGTCTAAAGCCAGAGCAATTACCTAGTCACCTTTTATCCCCTGATTGAGAACCTGCTATATATTAACTTTAATTTTCTTACCTATCATTCGGAAAACATCTGAGTTATGGAACATCAGAAATACAGACTGAACATGTTCTAAAGAAATTAAAAGCAGGAAAAATGAATTTAGATTGATAGCAACACTGAAAGAACACAGAACACAGAAAAGTCATAAAGAAATTATCTTAAAATTAAAAGGAGATCCTCTAACTACCAGGAGTCTTCAAAAAGTTCATGTAAAAATTTTATAATGGTACCAATTTTTTCAAATCCACGCATATGAATTTCACAAAAATTTCACAAAAATGGGCTGGTGCTGCGGCTCACTAGGCTAATCCTCCGTCTGCAGCGCAAGCACTCGGGTTCTAGTTCCAGTCGGGGAGCCAGTTCTGTCCCAGTTGCTTCTCTTCCAGGCCAGCTCTCTGCTGTGGCCAGGGAGTGCAGTGGAGGATGGCCCAAGTGCTTGGGCCCTGCACCAGCATGGAGGAAGCACCTGGCTTCAGATAGGTGCAGTGCACCGGTTGTAGCAGCCATTTGGGGTGTGAACCAATGGAAGGAAGACCTTTCTCTCTGTGGCTCTCTCTGTTTAACTCTGCCTGTCCAAAAAAAAATTTCACAAAAATTCATATTGTGAGAAAAACACGTACGGATTCCGGATTTCTTTGAACCAAAATAAACTTACCTTTTTAATTCCAATTTCCATGAACTTTCTGAAGTACCCTAATATTTTTACTAGACATTGTTGGTTCCTATTCAAGATTTATTTCTCCTTCTTCCTTGATAACAAAATCCTATCTCTTTAAGTAACTACAGATTGAGAGTAAATTCTGATTAATCTAAGTCAAGGTGCTATGGGTTGGAAGTTTGTATCTTCCCACAACCCATGTGTTGAAGTTTGTGCTACTGCAGTTATCACACATCTGTGACTGAAGTCAGCCTCAGACAAGCTTGAAATTAGAGGTGGCAGACTAAATAAAAAGGAAAACCATGGGTGTTGTGAATGCCACTAAACTTCTGAATTAATTGTACGCTAAGTGTAACTGTACTTGACATCTAGTTAGCTAAGAGTATATGTTTATTATTGTTGTTTTTTTTAAATTATTTATTTGAAAGAGTTAACGGGGTGAGAGGAAGGAGGGACAGAGAGAGAGAGAGAGATCGTCTATCCACTGGTTCACTCCCCAAATGACCACAAGAGCCAGGATTGGGCTAACTGGAAGCCAGGAGCCAGTCACTCCACCAGAGTGGAGTCTCTAGCACTCAGACCATCTTCTGTTGATTTCCAGGCACATGAGCAGGCAGCTGGATTAGAAGTACAGCAGCCAGGACCCTAACTGAACTGGTGCTTATATGGGATGCCAGCATCCCAGTATGGTGGCTTAGCCAACTGCACCTATTGTGTGAATTATTGGAGATGGTACTATATATAAAACTTTATCTCTGAGAGAGAAGCATGTTTCTCTGATAATCAATAGAAAATTTTCTTACAAATGTTTTCATGTGTCATTACACAGCTCCAGCTGTTGCGGCCATCTGGGGAGTGAACCAGTTGGAGGAAGATTACTCTCTGTATGTCTGTTTCTCCCTTTCTCTGTCAGCAGCTCTGTCTCTCAAATAAATAAATAATTCTTTTTTAAAAAATATTTATTTTATTTGTTTGAAAGACAGAGTTACAGAGAGAAGTAGAAACAGAGAGAGAGGTCTTCCATTCATTGGTTCACTCCCCAGATGGCCGCAACGGCCAGAGCTGCGCTGATCCAAAGCCAGGAACCAGGAGCTTCTTCCGATCTCCCACGTGGAAGTAGGGGCCCAAGGACCTGGGCCATCTTCTACTGTTTTCCCAGGCCACAGCAGAGAGCTGGATAGGAAGAGCAGCAGCCGGGACTAGAACCGGCGCCCAAATGGGATGCCGGCGCTTCAGGCCAGGGCTTTAACCCACTGCGCCACAGCACTGGCCCCAATGAATAAATCTTTAAAAATAGATTTTTTTTAGAATTGCATGAGGACCTAGACAAAAAAGCAACACAATGAGAACCATCAAGATTATATATATATGTATAATGTAGAAAAAGGAGTACATTTTTCTGCTAGTTTGGCTTTATTTCAAAATAAATTCTATCCTACCTAGTGGAGATTTTCCTAATGCATGCTTTAAAGGTTAAAACGTTGAGTTAATAGTTGATGCTCTGCCAAAAATCGGAAGGAGGAGAAAGAGTGGTAAGAAGGTCAAGGAGGAAATAATTTTAGAATAGTCAGATACATTTAGGGAATGGTAGTTTAGCAGTATTACACAACTTCTCAAAGTGTCTTCAAATGCTGATGTGTATTAAAAATGCTCAAGAATGACGGACATTTGGCAGTCAAGACATTTAATAGGGATGTTCCCATCCTGAACTGGAATATATGAGTTCAAGTCCTAGTTCTGCTTCTTATTATAGTTCCCTGCTAAATGCAGACCCTGAGAAGCATCAGGTGGTGGTTAAAGTGGTGACATTCCTGCCATTCATAGGAGAGACCGGGACTGGGGTCCTGGCTTCTGGCTATGGTCCCACTGTTACAGATATTTCGGTAGTGAACTAGGAGTCAGGAATTTTCTCTTCATTAATCTCTCTCTCATTTTTTTATTCCATCTCTCCCTTTCTCTCTTAAAAAATAAAAAAAAAATCTCCAAGAGAAAAGACCACATTGCATGTAGCATTTCTAAATTCATTTGAACTTCATTGGAGTGCAGCGTCCTAGTATACTTGAAGAGATACGTCTTTTATAATTTTATCATATAGAATACAAACAGAAATTATTCTTATAGTCTTCCCTAGAGATGACACAACAGGAAACTCTGACCAACTGATGCACTGAATATCTCTATAATCACCACAGGTATCATTGGTCTATAGTAGACATTTGATAAATGAACAGCCGGCAGTACCACAGTCTGGTTTCCCACATCCTCTCTCAAGTGCTGCCTGAGAGAGGCCTCCTGTAAGGTAGACGTTACTTAGGGGGAGAGTATAATTGATATTCATTTCCTGGAAAAGGAGGAGCACAGTGGAAGTCTACTGGACAGATGAACTTCCCACCTACACCTTGAGATCCACATTAATTATTTTTTTGACAGGCAGAGTGGACAGAGAGAGATACAGAGAGAAAGGTCTTCCTTTTCCATGGGTTCACCCCACAATGGCCACTGCGGCAGCACACCGTACTGATCCGAAGCCAGGAGCCAGGTACTTCTGCCCGTCTCCCATGCAGGTGCATGGCCCAAGGACTTGGGCCATCCTCCACTGCACTCCCTGGCCACAGCAGAGAGCTGGCCTGGAAGAGGAGCAACCAGGACAGAACCGGCACCCCAACCGGGACTAGAACCCGGGGTGCCGGCGCCACAAGGCAGAGGATTAGCCTATTGAGCCGCGGTGCAGGCCCCACATTAATTATTAATGCCCTTACCCAAAGTCTTAACTCCAGAGATTGATGTTTGCTCAAGTTTTACTGAGGCAGTTTGAGCTTCTTCAATTTTCCTCCTGTAGAGAAAAGTAATGCTACTTCTTTATTTGCTTTATTAACATCCAGTGGGAACACTTAAGAATGAATGTTGTAAACTGGAAAATACCTGCTGAAAGAAACTCTTAAACGGTTAACAGATTCTTAAACATTAAAAGAAAACCTCAGATACAAGCTAGAAAGGAGAAAAAAACTGTAAGCTTATTCCCCAGCACCTTTGACAAATCTGAAAATGGAATAAAAAGCACTTGATTCAATAAAAACATCAACATTATTCCCTTTGTATCCTACTGAGCCTCGCACTTCCTTGATATGAGCTGATTAAAAAATTATTCACTTTTAAAGAGGCACTAAATAGAGATGAGTTACTATGAAAATGTTATAAATATTATTATTTATAGAGAGTTTAGATCCCTTAACAATTTTCTTAAAAGTCTCCTCTCTTTCAAATTAATAGAAAAAATTAATTTATTGCTTTCTGTACATAATTCTTTGCTAAATTCTAATCTTGCTCATAGGTCAGGGTGGCTCCAGTCAACCGGCCTTAATAGATCCTGTATTTTGTACTGGATTTTTTGCCAGATGATTCATTTCCAAACCTGGAAAATACACGGTCACTGATTTCAAGAAGCTCATATCACATAAATTGTCGCTCCCCCTCTTCATGGAGGAACGACACTAAACCCTGCCTAGGCTTCATATCCGAGTCACGGCATCATTATGTCGCTCCCCCTCTTCGTGGAGGAACGACACAGGACCCTGCGTTGTTCTTTCGTCTGCTCGGCCCTCCCCGGGTTTGCTGCTGGTTCTTCCCGGGTTGGCTACCGACCCTTCCACCTCCGTGGAAGGGCGGTTCCCCCTAGCCACTTTCCCCACTTCCGCGGGGGAGCGGCACACCGCCGGCCGGCTCTCTCGGGGGCTGCACAGGTGTTCCTTCAGATAGATGTTCCTGGTGCATGTTGTCTCTCTCCTCCTTTATAGTCCTCTTCCACCAATCCCAACTCTGCTGCCCACACGCCGAGTACGCTGCTCTCCTCCAATCAGGAGCAGGTCCTGCAGCTTGTTGGTTGAACTGGAGGCAGCTGTGTAGAAGCTGTTTCTTCCTCTCCCAGCGCCATATTGTGGGAGAGCAGATGCATAGAATAAGTCTTAATTCGAGTAACTTAGTCTAGTCCGAGCTGCTCCCCACAATAAATCTTATCATGAGTGTGCCAGAATTTAAGGTACATAACTATTTGTGATCATGATGAAAACAGAATGATAAGTATATAGCAGTTACTATTAATCAATAGCAATTCCAGCAATGATGAGTTAGTTTTTATAAATTGTGTTATTCATTTACTTTTTTATAAGATTTATTTATTTATTTGAAAGGCAGAGTGACAGAGAGAGAAAGGCAGAGGCAGAGAGAGAGAGATAGAGATAGAGAGAGAGAGAGAATATCTTCCACCCACTGGTTCATTCCCCAAATGGTCACAATTGCCAGGGCTGGGCCAAGGCCAGAAGCCAAGAGCTTCTTCTGGGTCTCTCACATGGGTGCAGGGCCCTAGCACTTAGGCCATCTTATGCTGCTTTCTCAGGGGCATTAGCACAGAGCTTTATTGGAAGTGGAGAAGCTGGGACTTGAACCTGTGCCCATATGTTATGCTGACACAGAGGCAGAGACTTAACCTTCTATGCCACAGCACCAGCCCCCTAATCATTTACTTTGAGTAATGAAGGTAATACTCAGTGATTTCAACTGCAGAACACCAAGACAACTGGCTAATGTCATTTTTTACATCAAGAGAATAATCAGATTCAATAATTTTGATGTACTATCATATATATTCACATTAGTCAATGGGAATAATATTTAAGTTGACAAATAAATATTGAGTATGTGTTTTATTTAGGACATGAGTTCTGGAAGTAGAGAGAAAATAGTGAGGGAAGATAAGGGAAGAAATAATGAACACAAAAGTGAAGGAGATGTGTCTGAGGACTCAAGAAACTTGTAAAACAGTGGGAGGGAATAACACGTGAACAGTTAACTGTAATAAAAGATCAAATAAAACACAAATAGACTGGTGGTGTGGAAAAAGAATGGAAAACAGGATCGGGGAAGGATGACCAGAAAGGTTTTACAAGCCTTGGGGTTACATCCATAAAAATGCATTTGCACACTGAAAATATCATAAACTGAACCTGCATTTAACATATCTAACCTACAGAACATCATAGCTTAGCCTAGACTCTCTTAAACATGATCAGAACACCTATATTAGCCTAGAGTTGGACAAAATCACAAAGCTTATTTGCAGCAAGGTATTGAGTAAATTGTATAATTTATCGAATACTGTGCTCAAAGGGAAAGAATGGTTGTACTACTTTTGTACGATCAGAAATGCAAAACATAATACATCACAAACTAGCTGTGTGAGGTAAGTAGTGTTTTGACTAGGCATTGAAAAAGAGTGTGGTTTCATTACAGGTTAAATAGGAGAAATTATCCATCTTTCAACTTTAAACTTCAATTTTCTCTAGAATGCAGCTTTGCATCATCTTGGCAGACATCATCTTGGTTCCTCTAGCTGGGTGCTAAATTTATGACACTTAGATACTCATAAGGTTATCAGGAGATAAGCTAGTTTTAATACCAACTATTCTAAGTTATAGTGGGTTTCAAGGAAATTTCACTTTTCACAGAGGTGGTTGGACTCTAAATTTACATTGATTCATAGATGCTTAGATCACAAAATCATTCTATATAGAATGAAATAGAACCCATATATCAGATGAGATAGCTAAAAGGCAAACAAGTACTAAAAATCCCAAATACCTATAATTTAGAAAGAAGGGGGAAAAAGCCAAAGGTGTCAAGGGTATTGCTCAAGGTCACATTTGTTTTTTTGTAGTAGAAAGGACACTGGAAATGGGGACCATATTTGAGCAAGCTGTTTTCTCTCCACCACACCCACTCTCCTTGATTTATTTGAGTTTATCACTAAAGAATTCCCTTTGCTGAGCCATCTGGCTCCATGGGAGGAGTTTTGTTTGGTTGCCTTTACTGACACTCTATTTCTAGGTATTATTGTTAATATGATAAAACAAGAGCTCATGTCTTCCACTGGAAACTTCCCACATAAATCCAAAATTGGTTTGCAACCATACCCTTGTTGCCTTTTTTCAACCACAATTTATGTATATTTTCCTGTCAAAAGGAATACACTTTATGCACAAATTAGCATCTGTCTTGTTCTTGCTGAATCTGTGTAATCAGTACACTAACTAGAGAAATGACTCATAATTTTTATCTTACTTTTTTTTCAATTTGATAAATTAAAAAGCAATACCAAATTGCAGTTATGGAGATGCAGCTGAGAAGTGTGTTTAACTGCTGCAGTATCATATGGTCTTTATGGGAAGAAAAGCCACATCTGCTTCTTCTGCAAGCTTGTTTGAGAAATGATTACACTCATGAGAGAAACACTAGTCCATGAATTTATCTGATTTTTTATGAACCAAACAAAACAAAAAAACCAATCAGCCTATCTTTGATTTTTAGTTTCTCCAGTGTGTGCTTTATTCTTTGAAGAGTGGGCCAGATGATTCTAATTTCAAACTCTTTAGTCCATTTTCTACTTAATTAATATGCTTAAATATTAGCAGACTCTCAAGGGTTTTCTACAGAAAAGTGTTATGTCATTTAATTCCTATGTATAGGGCTTATAATTCACATCTAATTTTGGCATGTAATGAAAATATTTATGCCCTGGCACATTTGCATACAGCACTGATATGGAGAAAATTAACTGACAGATGACTCTGTAGTTCTGGATAGTATTATAATAATTTTCATCAATGTTATGTGATCATTTTTATTGCTATACATGTATCTATGAGTGACAGATGGTAGATCAGCCTCTGTTAGGACAATACATGAAAGCTTTGAAACATTAAAACTAAATAAATTTGTCAGGATGCTGAAGAAATAGAAAGCTCCTCTATGAATTACATACATAATTCTAATTAATTCTAACACACAGATGCACCAATATACTATGCACAATTTACAATTTTACATGTGCAAGTAGAGCTACAATTTGCTCTTCGAATAGGTAAACTGTGTGACCTGACTGTGAAAAACAATTTAGTGCAATGACAGGCTGCATTACTGAGTATAATATCTAGACCAAAGTCAGAGCTTGTACAAAAGGCTTTTTATAGAAGAAGGCCAGATAATACAAATGAAAGGAATAAATTATAAATGTGGCAATCACCAGTGATAATCCATGAAGGCAAGGATCATCAAAAATGCAAAAACCATAGGTATAAATTGTTGGAGTACTGGGTACTTAATATTGCCTTGAAGTATTCTCCTACAGAGGAGGGTATTCGGCACAATGGTTGAGATGCTGTTTGGGATACCTGCATCATATGTCAGAGAACTGGGATCGAGACCCAGCTACCATTTCTGACTCCAGGTTCTTGCTGATGCACATTCTGGGAGACAGCCGGTGATGGCTCAAACACTTGGGTCCCTACCACCTACATGGAAGACCTGGATTGAGTACCTGGCCCCTGACTTCAGCCTGGCCCATCTCTGGCTGTTGTGAGCATTTAGGGATCAATACCAGAAGTCTCTCTCTCTCTCTTCCCTCTCTCTTTGCTTTCAAATAAATATTTTTTAAATAAAGTGTTACCACTCACATTTTGTATCTAAGGAGCAGACTGACTTCTATAAAGTAGAAATTTGGGAACATCAAAATATTTGTCACAATTAATGGGACAACATGGTATCACACACGACCTGATGTGACACAGGGAAGATACAATATTACCTATGTAATATGTAGTATTCTTATCAATACCTACATAGTATTCTTATCAAAACTTTTAACTTGAATTTAACAATTAAAAGTCATTCATAGCAATCCAAATTATTGCACATTTTATAAGACAATAGTTCTGAATTCTTCAAAAATATCAATGCTATGAGCAAAAAAATAAACAAGATGAGGTGGATTTTTAAGAATATTAAAGACATAGCTATAAGATGTGAAGCACAATCTCAGTCTAGTAAGACATGGACCTGCCCCTCCGTCCTTACTCTCATGAAAATTGCTGCTTATTCAAACTTAACTGATAAAAATGGAAGGTAAACATCAGAAAACATAGGTCAGGCCCTTTATATATGTGTGCAGAAAGTGGAACCATGATAATTTATGCTTCTGAAACTTTGCTTCCCAATTATGTACTAGTGAGAATGCTTTTGTAATTCAATGTACTTACAAAGTAAAATGATATTCACTACCAGACAAAGCAAGAATTCAGAGTTAGTTCTAGTCAGTGAGTGTTAAGATTGTTTAATTTGTTCAATGTCATCCTCAGTGACCTGGCCTTGTTCCTCAGACTTGTCTCCCCATGTGCAAATGTCTCTCTCAGTTTCAAATTTCATATCCTGAGCACCTACAAAAGCCAAAAGAGACCATTCCTTCTGCTGTGAAAGTCTCAGAATCCCCACGGCAAATTACCATCTCATCTGTTTCAGGTGCTGGGATTGAATCTTGTGAGCTTTCCTAAACCTACCAAGGCAAGGGCAACAGATCTATTTCTACTGAGCTAGACTAATCAAGATTTAACCCCTGAGGCAGGGGGCACCAATCCAAGAGTGACTAATGAGGCCACTATAGTCCAAACAAGATCAAGATTCTCATAGCAAAGAAGAAAATGAAGAGAAAATGGTGGTTGAAGGGAAAATCAACAGTGTCAGGGACGTATTTCTTCTGTTTGAAATGCCCTTAGCTTCCTTGACTTCCTGTAAAAATTCTATTCATATTTCAAGATTTCTCCTTTGAGAATCTTCCTGGAACTCACAGACTAAGTTAGTCATCCTCTGTAGCCACACAGCCTCATACACACCTCCTTGCAACTTTACTGTACTGGATCAAATTATCTGAAATATCTGTTTCCTCCATTAGATTATGAGTCTTGATGACAACAATCAATTTCCTCTACTCTACAAACCAGCACGTATTAGCACCACAGACATTGAATGTATTTGGCAGAAGAAAGACAAGAGGAAGAAGGAAAATATTGAAGACTGAAATAACAATTTTTAATGGATGATTTTACAGGTAGAGTTATCAACATTTAAGATAAACATTGAGGGTTAACTAAGCAATTTTAAAATAATTTTTTAAAGATTTATTTGAAAGTCAGAGTTACTGGGAGAGTTGGGGAGAGAGAGAGATTTTCTAACCACTGATTCACTCCTCAGTGGTCGCTACAGCCTAGGCTGGGCCAGGATTGAAGATAGAAGAGAAAGACCAGGAGCTTCATATAGGTCTTCCACATGAGTGCAGGGGCCTAAGCACTTAGGCCATTGTATACTGTTTTCTCAGGTTCATTAGCAGGGAACTGAATTGGAAATGGAGCAGCCAGGACTAGACTGGCACCTATATGAGATGCCAGCATTGCAGATATCAGCTCAATCCATTATGCCACAATGCCAGCCCTGCAATTTATATTACTCTTATTTTATTATAACATTTTATAAATTGGCTGACAAATTAAAAATAGGCATTTAATGTTGCTTGTTACATAATCTGTTTTAATAAATAATCACTTGCCTCATGGCAAAGTCATAGAGCTGGGTCTAGGCTCTTGTCTCCAATTCAGGACGGAATTCAAGAATGAGACACAAGGTACAGCCCAGTGGTGGAGTAAGATTTATTTGCAGCATGAAAGTATACATTCAAGAAGAAATATGGGCTTGCTCACGAGGGAGTGAGCTCCCTCGATAGTGAGCTACAATGGATGAAGTTCATGGCTACCCTTTTATATTATCTCTTTTTTAAAATAATTATTTATTTATTTATTTGAAAGACAAAGTGATATGGGGAGGTAAACAAAGAAAGAATAAGCATCCATTCTCTGGTTCACTCCCTAAATGGTTGCAAAAGCCAGATCTGTACCAGGCAGAAGCCAGGAGCTAAGAACTCTATCAGTGTTTCCCAGGCAATTGGCAGTGGCCCAAGGACTTGGTTCATATTCTACTGTATTCCCATGGATAATAGCATGGAGCTTGACTGAAGCCACACAGCAAGGATGCTTGCATTGCAAGTGGGGGATTAACCCATTGCACTATCAGGGACATGTATGGCATCAAGACAATGAAAATTTTTATCTCTATGTTTCTGGAAAGTAATTTCAACTAAATTTTTTACTTTTACATAATTAATTTAATATTTTGTTCAGTGCTATTATAAACATGATGGTGCAGGTATCCCTTTGATATAATATGTTCATGTCATTGGGTATATACCTAGTAGTGGGGTTGCTGGATCATATGGCAAGTCTATTTTTCATTTTTAAGAAATTTCCATACTGTTTTCCACACTGGCTGCACTAATTTGCATTCCTAGCAACAGTATATAAGTGTTCCCCTTTCTCCACATCCTCAACAGCATATTTTAGCCATTCTTATAGGAATGAGGTGATCTCTCATTGTGGTTTTGATTTGTATTTCCCTGATGGCTAGTGATGTGAAGCATTTTTTCATAGATTCGTTGTCCCTTTGTATTTCTTCTTTTGAATACTCTCTGTTGAGGTCCTTTGCCCATTTCTTTTTTTTTTTTTAGATTTATTTTATTTATTTGAAAGACAAGAGTTTCAGAGATAGGTAGAGCCAGAGAGAGAGAGGTCTTCCATCCACTGGTTCACTCCCAAAATGACTGCAATGGCCAGGGCTGAGCCAATCTGAAGCCAGCAGCCAGGAGCTTCCTCCAGGTCTCCCACGTGGGTACAGTGGCCCAAGGACTTGGGCCATCTTCTACTGCTTTCCCAGGCCATAGCAGACAGCTGGATCAGAAGAGGAACAGCTGGGACTAGAACCAGTGCCCATATGGATGACAGTGCTTCAGGCCAGGGCTTTAACCCACTGCGCCACAACACCAACTCCTTGCCCATTTCTTAACTGGCTTCATTTTGTTGAGTTTGTTTAATTTGCTGATATATTCTGGATATTAATCCTTGTTAGATAAGTAAATTGCAAATATATTTCCCACTCTGCTGGGTGTCTCTTGATCCTATTGCTCACTTTCTTTACCGTGCAGAAACTTCTGAGTTTGATATAATCTGGTATGTTTATATCAGATTTTTGTTGCTTTTGTTGTCTCTGCTTTGCAAGTCTTGTCCAAGAAGTCAAATCTCACAGCAATGTCTTGAGTGTTTTCCCTACATTTTCTTCCAGCAACTTCATAGTCTCATGTTAAATTTAGATCTTTAAGGTGGTCCAGTACTGTGGCATAGTGGGTAAAACTGCTACCTGCAGTGCAGGCATCCCATATGGGCACCGGTTTGTGTCCCAGGTTCTCCACTTATGATCCAGCTCCCTGCTAATATGCCTGGGAAAGCAGCAGAAGATGACCCAAGTCCTTGGTCCCCTGCACCCACGTGGGAGACCAGAAGTAGCTCTAGGCTCTTGGCTTCGTATCGGCCCATTTGGGAAATAAACCAGCAGATGGAAAATCTCTCTCTCTCTCTCTCTCTCTCTCTCTCTGCCTCTGTCTCTCTGTAACTCTGCCTTTCAAATAAATAAATAAATCTTTCAGAAAATTTCAGGTCTTTGATCCATGTTGAGTTGATTTTTATATAAGGTGAGAGGTATGGATCTAATTTCATTCTTCTGCATATATATACCCAGTTTTACTCTTACTCCATTGTATGGTCTGAGCACTTTTGTCAAAAATCAGTTAGCTGTGTTTGCGTGGATTAATTTCTGGGCTCTGTGTTCTGTTCCATTGATTTATGTAGCTGTTTTTATTACTGTACCATGTTATCTTAGTTAATTTAGCTTTGTAGTTTGGAAGTCAGGTATTGTGACATTTCCAGTTTCATTTTTCTTGCTTAGAATCTCTTTGGCTATACTGGGTCTTTTATGATTACATATGAATCTTAGGATTATTTTTTCTAATTCTGTAAAGAATGTCATTGGTGTTTTGATCGAGATTGTATTGAATCTGTAGATTGGTTTTAGCAGCACTGTTCACAATAGCCAAAATTTGGAGTCAACCAATGTGTCTATCATCAGATGAGTGAATAAAGAAAATGTGGTATATATACACAATTGAATATTATTAAGCTATGAAAAAGAATGAAAGGAATTCTACCATTTGCCTCAAAATGAATGCAACCAGAGGACATCATGCTGAATAAAATAAGCCAGACACAGAAAGACAAATACCACACATTCTCCCTTAAATGTGGGAACTAAAATGAAAAAACAAGGAAAAAAAATTGAAAAACAAAAACAAAAAAAGTCTATGTGTGTATCAGTATTGCTACAAAGATTTGTAAAACTTTGTTTTATACCTTTGTCAAACCAATGCTTAAGAATGCTATACTATTATAATTTTAATGATTTGTGATTACTTTGACATTTACTGTATATGGGTGAAAAAGTCATTTTTCCGTTAAATTGTTGTTTATAGCTTATATTTATATTCCCACCAAACCAGGGTCTTTTTGCTGTTTACATGTTAAACTTCTTTTTGGTGAAGTGTTAACCTTTTTACCATAATGTAAATTTAAAATATGTTACCTCAAAAACTAAAAAAAGAAGCCGGCGCCGTGGCTCAATAGGCTAATCCTCCACCTTGCGGCGCCGCACACCCGGTTCTAGTCCTGGTCAGGGCGCCGGATTCTGTCCCGGTTGCCCCTCTTCCAGGCCAGCTCTCTGCTGTGGCCAGGGAGTGCAGTGGAGGATGGCCCAAGTACTTGGGCCCTGAACCCCATGGGAGACCAGGATAAGTACCTGGCTCCTGGCTTTGGATCAGCGCGGTGTGCCGGCCGCGGTGGCCATTGGAGGGTGAACCAATGGCAAAAGGAAGACCTTTCTCTCTGTCTCTCTCTCTCACTGTCCACTCTGCCTGTCAAAAATTAAAAAAAAAAAAATAAAGGAAGGAAGGAAGGAAGTGGGAGGGAGAAAGGGAATATAACTGTATTCTTAGAATTATATCTGTATACTATATTAAATTTGTTAAAAACTAAATAAAAATTTTAAAAATAAAGCAAAAATATTTTGTTCTAACAAGGTATTATAAAATAAAATATTGTAACAAATAGAATATCAATGGAATGCAAACTCAATAAGTTTTTTTGCCATAGGAGAAAGATATGACCTTTCTTCAATATTTTAGCTGGCATTTAATACAATAAAGTCTAGCAGATTAAAAGGAAAATAAAATAAAAGTAGCTGCACTCTCTTGAGGACTGACATTGTGCCCAGAACGGAAGCAGAATTTTAATACATTTCCTCACTGTTCCCTATGATCATGATGTGTGATAACAATAATTTCCTTCATTTTACAGCAGTGGATGCTGAGGTCTAAACGACTAAGTAAAAATCTACGATGACAAATCTCTTAAAGGACAGAGCTGGACTTTATACCCAGGTATCTGGTTCAAAATCCATGCCACTGATGCTACCAACGATGGAAACTGGAAAGTTGCCTTCCACATAAAGGAAACATCCACATTCACCTCGTAGCGCATCATAGTGCTAAGCCCTCTGAGAGTCTGGGGTGAAACGGAGGTGTTCTCTGTTGTCAGACATTTCCCTTTGCAATAAACTGGTTTCTCAGGGGAAAGCGTCCAACATGAACAATGTCTTCCTATTCAGTCCAGCTTGTTGCCAAGCACACCCAGGAATCAGACTAAGATCGAGAGACTCAATTATGCAACAAACTCTGCAGCCTGTGGACCCTCAGATAAAGAGTGTTTGCCAGGAAAGCTCTGTGTTCTGTCACTTGTTTGCTCATGCTGGAATCAGGGTGGATGCCCTGTGAGGCAGGCTGCAAAATACCAGACAACACCATGCTGATCACTGGGGAAACCACAGTTCTGGGAGGAGAGGCCCTGCTCTCCCAGCACAGACACGGAGCACACTTCCACGCCTTGACTCTCTTTCCCTTGTAGAGGTCAGATTTCCCAAAATGTCTTAAACAACTTCCACTGTAACATAAAATCTGCAGTTTTTAAGCATGTCTGACATATTTTTAACCGCATGTATAGGCAGAATAATGGACCTCTAAAAATGTCCGTGTCCTAGTTCCTAGTGCCTGAATATGTCACCTTGCATCACGAAGTAGAATTGAGCTTGCAGTTGGAGTTAAAGTTGGTGATCAGCTGACCCAAAAACAGATAAACCATTTTTGGATTGTCAGTGTAGATGAATATAATCATGAGTGTTGTTAATACAGCGTTTTATCAAACTTCGTTCTAAATATTTGCCAAACAAATAGATAGGAACTGTGTACTACCAACGTTTTCATGACTTTGTGACTATTTTAAAATTTACTTTATATAAGCAGAGTTGACTTCTAATTTTATTTTTGTTTATAGCCTTGCCATTTTCCTGCTGAACTATAATCTTTATTGAACTCTTCATTTAGTAGCGCCATTAAGTCTGACTATAATGTAAATTAAAAATGTGTTATCTCAAAAATAAATATGAAGTTAGAAACATAAAGCAAGAAAACTTGTGAAAACGAAAAACAGACATAATGATAAGAGTCCCTAAATGAGGACGAGGAAGGCAGGAGGAAAGTCCCAGTGGCGTGATGTGAGAAAGGCTCAACTCGCAGCTGCTCACTCTGAAAACATGGAGGAAGCCCAGGAACTCTGCAGGGTGAGTGGCCTCTAAGGCTAGGAGACCATGCAAACAAATTCTCCCCCAGAGCCTCTAGGAGGAGCACAGGCCTGCCAACTCCCCGCCTCAGCTGGGTGACTCCCCTGCCTTGTTGCTAACCTATAGATTTGTGTCATCTTAAAACCCTTGTGGTCATTTGTTACAGCAAGAACAGAACTCATATGCTTCTCAAAGATAATACTGAGCAAATATGGAAGATCTGTGGCCTTGTGAGTTCAGAGTTATATTTGAGCCAGGACCACTCTATAGTGAGAAATCAGCACATGTGTGGGTGACAGTAGTGACAGGGCGCAGCCCTCGGAAAAATAGAACTTGGAATGTTGACTGCAAGTATAAGAGCAGCGATCACTTGTCCATGTTAGCAGTTTAGTTACCTGAGGACATGACTAAAACTAATATGTATAGCTTTATTTGATTATGGAAATAATGGGTCTAGTTTCTAGAGGAATATGAGCTTATGAAAGTAAAAATGATATTAGTGTATCAAGGGGGAAGGCATTAGTTTTTCATATTTTTGCCTACTTCTACCCTATTCTTATATAATTATGATATAGAAAATATTTCTGTTTATTTCCTAAGGAGGTGGAGAACATTTTATAATCTGTAATGTAGAGCTAAAATGACTGACCTAGACCATAGAATACCTCAAAGTACTAAAATTAAACTAATATTAAATTTATTTCAGCAGTGCCAGCACTGTGGCATAGCAGATAAAGCCGATGAACCCCATTTGGGGACCGGTTTGATCCCAGCTATTCCACTTCCAATCCAGCTCCCTGTTAATGTACCAGGAAAAGCAGTGGAAGATGGCACACGTACTTAAATCCCTGGGCCCACATGTAAGACTCAGAAGGAGCTCCTGGCTGCTGGCTCCTGGCTTCAGATCAGCCCTGCTCTAATCATTATGACCATCTGCGGAGTGAACCAGTAGGTGGTAGCTTGCTTTCTCTCTCTTTCTCTCTCTCTTTCTCTCTCTCTGTCTCTCCCTGCCTCTCTCTGTAACTCTGCCTTTCAAATAAAAATAAATAAATCTTTTTAAAAATTATTTTAGCTAGCCAATTTATGGGTGCCCATGACATTTAAGAGACTGTCCTATGTGCCATTGAGTATAAACATATTTTTCTTTCATTTCTAAAGAAACTAATAATCTAGAGCAGGGTACATACACACCCATACAATTTTATTATAAGGTGGGAGATAGTAAGAGATAAAAAAGATACGGATGAAGAGCTACAATGTAAAGAGAAATTACAATGCAATGAGCAACTGTATTGGTTATGTGAGACCATGTTTCTGACTCTAATCCTCACTCTGTAGTAGGATACCATAGATTCCCCACTTTAAGGTTTAAGAAAATCAGACGCAGAAAATTAGCTTACTTGGGCATTTTTATTTCAAAACAAGGTAATGACTCTGAAAAAAATGCTTATAGAAAGGTAAGATATTTTGTTTTTTTTTTTTTATCTTTTATTTAATGAATATAAATTTCCAAAGTACGACTCATGTGTTACAATGGCTTCCCCCCCCATACCGTCCCTCCCACCCACAACCCTCCCCTTTTCCACTCCCTCTCCCCTTCCATTCACATCAAGATTCATTTTCGATTATCTTAATATACAGAAGATCAGCTTAGTATACCTTAAGTAAGTATTTCAACAGTTTGCTCCCACACAGAAACATAAAGTGAAAAGTAATAGATGATTTTTTTTAAATGATGATGAAATCAGATCTGACCTATTGTCATGTTTAATCCCAGTGAGAGTCAAGTTGGGAATTGATAATTTCTTTCAGAAAGGTAAGATATTTTGAATGGCCTCAGATATGCACCTGGTACTGTTGTCAACATTCTACAACTTCATATGTATGTACGAGATAGGCCTTTTAATTTTTCTCATTTTTTCAGATATAGAAACAGAGGCACAGAAAAGCTGAAGCAGCCTCCCCAAAGCCACACACTCAGCAAGTGGCAGGGCTGCCCAAGTCTGGTTCAGAGTCCGTTGTTCAACCTCCATCCACAAAATCCTTCACAACATTTTCTTCTAACTGAACATAGAAGGCCTTCTATAAACCTGTTTGAAACTCTGTCCTAATATACTGGCTTATAGGGAACCAAAGATCCTGTCATCTTTATGGATGTGAATTATGCTACTATATTCTCTTTAGAGGGGAGCAGAGAAAAGAATCTAGTGAATTTGTGGAGAGTAATCGCTGTATTTGTAATGAGCACCCGAAGCTGGCTGCGCATCCTGCAGTGCAGTGAGCTCGAGGCTCGGGGCATTTACTCTAAAATCGCTAAAGACTGGATAGTTCTCACTGATTTTATTTGGGATGTATAAATATTGCATGTAACTGTGGCTGCTTACTTTAATCATAACGTATAAATTAAAGCACTTTTCCGTGTGCTTCTTTCATTTTTCACTTTATTTTTAGTTTCCTTTGAACTGGCCTCCAAGCACATCTACAATTTCTGAGAATTGAACAGCTAAACAACAAGGTAGGTGAAGAAAAATGGAGAGTGAAAATCCTCTAGGTATCTGTATCCTTCAGACCAGAGTAATTGTCATCCATTTGCATTTTCCAGTCTTGTTAAAGTGTCACAGTCTTTCGGCAAAGTGATGATCGAATTTTTCTGGAAGAACTGGAGGAGGAGAATACATCCTTCTTCATGTACCTATTAGTGATTATTTGTATATAGAGAGATACGACTATGTAAGCCTAGATTCATACTGGGGATTTGGTGTGAGGTTATACCATAATTATTTTTTTCTAAAAATAGGTATAAACCAAACCTGTTGATCTCAATTTCACATGAAATTTCGTAAAGCTAAGAGTTTTATTCTCAAATTCTGACATTCTGTGTAACAAAATTATGGAGAATGCAAGCATTAAATTGGACATGAGTAAGGACAGGTGAATAGAGATTGTGAAGGCCCCTTATGGGCCAATCTCTTGGCACCCCTGTTGCTATGTAGTCCTCAATCACAGCTAGAAAAATTTAGATTCTACTCTTCTTGTAGTTGTAATCTGGCTTCAGATTGGCTTGGCTCCGGCCATTGGGGCCATTTGGAAAGTGAACCAGTGGATGGAAGACCTTTCTCTCTGTCTCTCCTTCTCTCTGTCTAAAACTCTACCTTTCAAATAAATAAGTAAAATCTTCAAAAAAAGAAAAAAAATAAAATAGAATTCTGGATGTTTTCAACACAAAGAAATGCTAAATGTTTGGAGACAGGTATATTTATCCTGAAGGGATACTACACAATGTATGCAGGTATTGAAACAACACATAGTTCCCATATATATGTATATTTTATACATATTTATATAAAAGTTTAAACTATAAATAAATAAATAAATTAGCTTCTACTCATTATTTGTTGTACTATATTGCACTCAACTCTCCCAGCATCCATTTCCTTACTTCTAAGATGGGAACACTGTTATCTACTTTGCAGTTTTCATGAGATTATTAGGAAAAATACACTTGAAATGTCCAAAACAGTGCCTGTTGTGCAATAGTCACCAATAGGTTGTGACTACTCTGTTTAATTTACAAGCTATTTTTTTTTTTCATTTTGTCTCATATCTGCATACACTACTCAATAAGAAAAAAAGTGTCTGGGGCCAGCACTTAGGCACAGCAAGTAAAGCCTCTACCTGCAACGTTGGCATCCCATATGGGCATTGGTTCATGTCCCAGCAATTCCATTTCTCATCCAGTTCCCTGCTAATGCATCTGGAAAAGCAGCAGAAGACGGTCCAATTGCTTGGGCCCCTGCAACCCACATGGCAGACCTGAAAGAATCTTGCAGTTCCTGGCTTTGTCTTGGCCCAGACTTGACCCAGGCTTGGTCATTGCAGCCATCTGGGGAGTGAACCAGTAGATGGAAGATTCTCTCTCTCTCTCTTTCTCTCTCTCTCTCTCTCTCTCTTTCAAATAAATGAATCTTTTTGAAAGAAAAAAAGAAACTAAAAGAAAATATCTTCCCCATTTATAACAGTGTGTGTCTCAGTGAATTTATGATTATGTAAAGTTGTAGAGATATGCTTACTGGTTATATTTATAGCAACATGTGCAAAGTAATTGGAAGATACTACAAAAATGGAATTATGTAAACTATGCTGCTACCCACCACCTGCCAGTGCCAGGAATCTGAAACAACAGGTAGCCAGATTCACTTTCCCTGGTAGGGATAATCTAGGTTCATACTGATTCAGGCAGGTGGTAGAAGTAAATAGGGATTGAGGATTGCCTGAATCTGCAATACAGTGGGGAATGCAGGGAGGGGAGCAAGACTACATCACATGGAGGCAGCATTCTCTCCTGTAGAAGTCCAGTACACTCTCCCTGGGTTTTCTGAGATGAAAAGGCCATGTTCCAAAAACACTTCACCAAGTTACAGTCCTTTTAGTAGTTCAGGGGGCTGCCATTTTTTTTTACTATTTTTTTAACTTTTATTTAATGAATATAAATTTCCAAAGTACAGCTTATGGATTACAATGGCTTCCCCCCCATAACGTCCCTCCCACCTGCAACCCTCCCCTTTCCCACTCCCTCTCCCCTTCCATTCACATCAGGATTCATTTTCGATTCTCTTTATATACAGAAGATCAGTTTAGCATACATTAAGTAAAGATTTCAACAGTTTGCTCAGGGGGCTGCCATTTTACCAAATTCTAACAAACCTTACAAATTTTTTCTCCAAAATATTTTTTCTAGAATTTTAATCATGCTAATAAAAATTAAAAGATATAAGTGATATCTTTCTCTGATGAATTGAGAAATTAACTGGAGCCAACCTTGTGCTGCAATGTATAAAGCCGCTGCCTGTGATGTCAGCATCCCATGTGGGAATTGGTTCGAGTCCCAGCTATTCCACTTCCAATCCAGCTCCCTGGTAATGTGGCTGAGAAAGCAGATGAAGATGGCCCAAGTGCTTGGACACCTGCATAGACGTGGAAACCTGGAAGAAGTTACTGGCTCTTGGCTTTCGTCTGGCACAGCTCAGGCTGCTGTGGCCATTGAGAAGTGAACCAGTGGATAGAAGATCCTTCTCAGTCCCTTCATGCCTCTTTCTCTCCCTCTCTGTTTGCCTTTCAAACAAATAAATTTCTTTTTATAAAAATAATAAATAGTAAATAAACAAACAAATTTTGATGACAAGCTGCTAGGAATATTATTCATTCCTTAGAAGTCTTCATAAAAGAGAATAAAACAGAGGACTTATTACGACATTTTTATTTAACCTTGAAGTAACTTTAAAACAGGCACCATTTAAAAACATAAATTTCAAGATGAACCCAAAGATTCTGATTTTAATAGGCCTGCGCCGTGGCTCAATAGGCTAATCCTCTGCCTTGCGGCGCCAGCACACCGGGTTCTAGTCCTGGTCAGGGCGCCGGATTCTGTCCAGGTTGCCCCTCTTCCAGGCCAGCTCTCTGCTATGGCCCAGGAGTGCAGTGGAGGATGGCCCAAGTGCTTGGGCCCTGCACTCCATGGGAGACCAGGAAAAGCTCTGGCTCCTGGCTTCGGATCAGCTCGATGTGCCGGTCACAGCTCGCTGGCCGCGGCGGCCATTGGAGGGTGAACCAACGGCAAAAAGGAAGACCTTTCTCTCTGTCTTTCTCTCTCTCTCACTGTCCACTCTGCCTGTCCAAAAAAAAAAAAAAAAAAAAAAAAAAAATAGGCTCAGGGCAGACACCAGGAATCTACATTTTTAACATGACCCCAGGTGATTCTGAGACAGATAAATTTGGGAGCACATTCTTGGGTAACCATTGACCCCAGCCCTAACTCTGACAACACATTGAATCAATGCAAGAGCTTCCCAAATCTCTCAGATGGTTGAAAGCCAGTCATGGAGGGGCTTGGAAAGGGATGAAAAGTTGATTATTAACAAAATTAAGTACTCTTAAAAACCCTATGCAATGCTTTGGAGGCTTTCAGCATCTTACAGAGGTTTCTATAGTGCTTACACCTTAGTCATTAGAAAGGTGTGGTAAAATATAAAATTCTACATAATCAGATTTTATGATATTCTCTACTTTTTTCTATGAGAGGTAATGAGAAAGAGAGATTTCACATCTGCTTCACTCCCCAAATGCTCACAACAGATAGTTCTAAGGCAGGTCAAAGCTGGAAGGCAGGAACTCATTCCAGGTATCCCATGTGGGTGGCAGGAAGCTACCTGAGTTGTCACCTGCTATTTCCCAGGGTGTGCAATAAGGAGGAAGATCAGGGACCTGCAGCCAGGAACGATGATATGGAATATGGGTATCCCAAGTATATCTTAATCACTAGATCGAATATCTGCCTCTGCCTAGACTATTCTAAAAGGACAAAATAAATATCTTTTTATAAGAAGTACACAATAAAATGCTAAATAAATACTTATTTCTTTTATGGGAGAGTTTCTTTCCACAATTAAGACAAAAAGTTGTTATTATTTTTATTGCTGTTATTCTGTTTTTTGTGTCCCTGAGTTTGGATCTATGAAATTTTTTTGAATTCTGATAACAATAATTTATGCTTTTCTCATATTAGAATTAATGATGTGTCCACTTAATTATTTCAGCAACTTACCTTCAGAAAGCTTCACTCTTCAAGGTTCAACCTTATTTCATTAAGAGTTCTCCCTTAGACAAATGATCCATAAAAACACTGACAAATAATTTTTGTAAATGATAAATTTTTGTTCTATCCCTGTCAGTGGTTCCAAAGGTTAATGACAGGCTTGTCATTGCTCTCAGATTTTCATTAGGCAGACATTGTCAGAAAGGTATTTACCATCAGTGATGTGTTTACAAAATCAATAGTGGTAACGAGGAGCTGCTCTTTTGGAAGTGAAAGGGAAATACGGCAACATTATGTTTGTCACATGCCTGCATCAATGATCTGGGTCTCCCTGAACCAGCCAGCTGGTCACCCACAGGCAGGCAGAGAATTGTGCAAATGACCACAAACTATACAGTACAGATTTAGGTGATGGACAAGTAAATAAAATTTTCAACATGTTTCTCGAGAATCATAAACTCAGTTACCATAAAATAGGAAAAAAAAGTTTAAGCAGGGCACACTAAGGGGATAAAAACAAAGATTTGGCCGCCACAGGCATGTCAACTTACAATCTTTCCAACAATGTATTTTAAAGAGAATTTAATTATGTAGGAGAGTTAATTAACTAAGAGGATTTGAAGTTGAAACTGGTTATTCCTATATTTAATTGCTCTGATCCTCAGGGGAGACTTGGGGAGAGTCAGGGAGAAAACTGCAGCAGAAATTCCATGGAAGGAAGAGGGACATGCAGACCTAGGTGGAGGGTGTGGATGCTCAGCACAAGCAGGAATGCAACACTAGACCCCAGCAGCCAAGAGCCTGAGAGACTGCCAGCTTTGGAGAGTGAGGAGAGAGCAGACTACAGCAGCCTATGCCCCTGGCGATACAGCTAGGGGGAAAGCCTCATGTCAATCTGCCTGGAGCCCTGTGAGGGTTAGGGTACCTGCTAAAATAGCAGGGAGGAAAAGCGTCATGTTTCTCCTTCCCTGTAACCTCAACAACAGTGTCTGGCAACCAGCTGAGAGAGGGCAGGTGCCATTTTGGATATACATAACAGCTGTGCCAGCTCCTGTGCACACATCCAGCAAATGGCCAAGACCAGACAGATACCATCTTGTCAGGAGCTACGGGAGTGGTTCGGGTCCCAGCAACCAGCAGTGAAGAAGCACCACTGTGAAACAACTGGAGGCTGTGACCTGTGGCTCTTGTGTTTGTGTGTGATCCAGGGATTTTGCCAGAGGGGAAAATTCATGTACTCCACTGACTAAATTTGACTGAGGGTTTAGACAGAGGGCTGGACACTATGTAGGACTTTGAGGTGCTCTCTGCATCTCAACATATCACAGGTTCTGGGGCTCAAACTGCCTAGGCAGGGAACACACAGGCAACTGGCTCTGGGAATGACTCTCCCTCTCTGTGGATGGGTCAGTCTAGTGGAGCATAATGGACCATCTGTACCCTGTGACAGCGGGAGCCTTGTGTGCTGAGGCTGTAGGATTCTAACTCATGAGGGTGCAGGATGTAGCTGGGACTCTGGGCAATCCCTGTGAGCTGCTCCACATGCTCAGAGCTCCCTGGTTCCCTGGGGTGGGTCATTGCAACAGGATCTGTGCTCACACTGAGGACTACATAGATCTTTTGTGTAGTTCTTATGGCAGTGCGAATGAAAATTGCACCTACCATGAGCGAACACCCCATCATTGATCACATTGGAAGAGAAGAGGTGAGAGATTGATTATGCCAACAGATGCGCTCAAACACTCCCTTCTGATGAAAAAAAAGAAAGAGAGAGATCTACCAAGCCAATCTTGGTGTCACCCTGGATATTAGCCCAATATTGAGGCACTGACCAAAGCTCACTGGCCACACCCAGGACACACCTCTGGGTACTCACTGAAGGAGCAGAAACTCCACTGAGCAACAGAGACATAGTTCAAAGAAAAAAGCCATCAGAGGAAAAAACCAACAAATATCTCCACAAATGACTAAAAGTAAATGCAGAAATTCAAGAAACAAGAATAAGGAAGATGACATGATCCCACCAAAAAGGAACATGAAAACATCTCCATATTAGAAAGTGAAGATGAAGAGATTGATTAAATGCCTGATGGAATTCAAAATACAATCATAAGATTACTCAGAAGCAATGAGAAGCAAATCCGGAAATTAAGGAAATTCACACGTGACATGAATGAACATATTTCCCATGAAATTAAGATTTTAAAGAGAAATAAAAGTGAAATACTAGAAATGAGAATATTCAATGGATCAAATAAATATGTGGTGGAAAGCTTCAACAACAGACTCAGTGAGGCAGAAGAAAGAATAAGTGACTTAGAAGACAAATCTCTGGAAATTTTACATCAGACAAAAAAAAGGAAGGAATTAGAAAAACTAAAAACAGTGTTGGACATTTATGAGAAACTATCAAACAAACCAACACATGGGTTCTAGAAGTTCTTGAAGGTGTAGAAAGAGAGAATGGATTAGAACCTGATTTATTGAAATAATTACAGAAAACTTCTTGAATTTGGAGAAAGAAAGGGGTGACCAAGTACAGGAAGCACATAGAACTCCTAACAGACATGATGAAAAAGATCTTCACCACACACATTATAGTCAAACTTTCTACAGGAAAATAAAAAGAACAGTTTGTAATATATACACAAGAGAAATGCCAGATTACATTCAAAAGATCTCCAATTAGACTCATAGGTGACTTCTCATCAGAAACTCTATAGGCTAGTGGAGAATGGAGACACATAGTCCAAGTCTTAAGAGAAAAAAAAACTATCAACACAGAATCCTGTGACCTGCAAGCTCTTATTTATTAATGAAGGTAAAACACAGACTTCTCATAAGAAGTAGAAATTGAAAGCCTTTGTCACTAATCACCAACCTTACAAAAGATGTTTAGGGATGTGCTACACATTAAAACACAGAAAGATAGTCATCATGGCAAAAGGAAGTGAGGACAGAAAATCTCCCAGGAAAGGTATAAAGAAAATCCAAAGTAAACAATAGGAATATCTATGGAAAAATGGCAGGGTTAGGTCATTACTTATCAATAGTAACCTTGAATGCAAATGGCCTCAACACTCCAGTAAAAAGATACAGACTTTCTGAAAGAATTAAAAAAGAAGATCCACCTATTTGTTGCCTGCAAGAAACATACCTCACCAACAAACATACATGCAGACTGAAAGTAAAAGGATGGAAAAATATCCTCCATGACAATAGGAAGCAAAAAAGAGCTGGAGCACTTATCCTAATATCAGACAAAATAGATTTTAACACAAACACTGTTAAAAAAGACAGAGAGGGGCACACTGTAATGTTTAAGAAATCAATTCATTGGGAAGATGTGACTGTAATAAATGCATATCACCCAATTACAGGGCACCTGCCTATTTAAATGAAATGTTATTGGATCTAAAGGGAGACATAGACTCCAACACAATAGTAAGGGGAGGCTTCAACACCCCACTTTAATCAATGGACCGATCAACCAGACAGAAAATCAGCAAACAACAGAGCTAATAGATACTATAGGCCAAATGGACCTAATGAATATCTACAGAACTTTTCATCCCACAGTAGCAAAATGCATATTCTTTTAATCAGCAAATTTCTCTAGGATAGATGATATGCTAGGCCATAAAAGCAAGTCTCAGCAAATTCAGAAAAATTAAAATCATGCCAAGCATCTTCTCTGACCATAATGAAATGAAGCTGGAAATCAACAATTCAAGAATCTCTAGAACATATGCAAATACCTGGAGACTGAACAACATGCTCCTGAATGAACATGGGTCATTGAATAAATCAAAAGAGAAATCAAAAGTTTCTGGAAACAAAATAAGATGACAGTAAAACATATTGAAACTTATGAGATACAGCAAAAGCAGGGTTAAGAGGAAAGATTATAGAACTGATCCTACAACAAGAAATTGGAATGGAAACAAATAAATGAGCTATCAGTGCATTTAAAGGACCTATAAAAGCAACAACAAACCAAATTCAAAATTAGAAGGATGAAAGAAATAAGTAAAATTAGAGAAGAAATAAGCAAAATTGAAAAAAAAATACAAAAAATCAGTGAAATGAAGAGCTGTCTTTTTGTTTTTTGTTTTTTGTTTTTTGTTTTTGTTTTTGTTTTTGTTTTTTGACAGGCAGAGTGGACAGTGAGAGAGAGAGACAGAGAGAGAAAGGTCTTCCTTTGCCGTTGGTTCACCCTCCAATGGCCACCGCTGCAGCCGGCGCACCGCGCTGATCCGATGGCAGGAGCCAGGATCCAGGTGCTTTTCCTGGTCTCCCATGGGGTGCAGGGCCCAAGCACCTGGGCCATCCTCCACTGCACTCCCTGGCCATAGCAGAGAGCTGGCCTGAAAGAGGGGCAACCGGGACAGAATCCGGCGCCCTGACCGGGACTAGAACCCGGTGTGCCGGCGCCGCAAGGTGGAGGATTAGCCTATTGAGCCACGGCGCTGGCCTAGAGCTGTCTTTTTGAAAAAAAAAATTGACACACCATTGGCCCAACTAACCAAAAAAAAGGAGAGAGAAGACCCAAATCAATAATTAGAGATGAAAAAGGAAATGTAACAACACCACAGAAATAAAAAGAACCATCAGAAATTATTACAAAGAGCTATATGCCAACAAACTGGGATATCTAGAAAAAATTGATAAATTCCTGGACATGTACAACCTACATAAATTAATCCATCAAGACATAGAAAGCCTAAACAGACCCATAACCAAGAGGGAAATTGAATCAGTAATAAAGTCCCTCTCAACAAAGAAAAGCCCAGGACTGGATGGCTTCACTGCTACATTCCACCAGACTTTTAAAGAAGAAAAAACTCTAATTATTCTCAAGCTATTCAGAACAATTGAAAGGGAGGGAAATTCCCAAATTCATTCTATGAAGCCAGCATCACCTTAATTCCTTAGCATGAAAAAGATGCAACAGAGAAAGAGAACTACAGACCCATTTCCCTGATGAACACAGATGCAAAAATTCTCAACAAAATTCTAACCAATTGAATCTAACAACACATCAGAAAGATCATCCACCCAGACCAAGTGGGGTTTAGCCCTAGTATACAGGGATGGTTCGACATTCCCACATCATTCAATGTGATACATCACATTAATAAACTGAAGTACAAAAGCCATATGATTATCTCAATAGATGCAGAGAAAGCATTTGATAAAATACAACACTTTCATGATGAAAACTCTAAGCAAATTGGTTATAGAAGCAACATTCCTCAACACAATCAAGGCAATTTATGACAAACCCATGGCCAGCATCATACTGAATGGGGAAAAGATAGAAGCATTCCCACTGAGATCCAGAACCAGACAAGGATGCCCACTCTCACTCTCAACCATTGCTATTCAGACGAGATCGGGCACGTTCAGGGTGGTATGGCCGTAGACATTTTGCTATTCAAAATAGTCCTAGAAGTTTTAGTCAGAGCCATTAGGCAAAAAAAAAAATAAAAATAAAATAAAATAAAATAAAATCAAGAGGATACAAATTGGGAAGGAGAGTAGTCAAACTATCCCTATTTGCAGATGACATGATTCTATATATGGGGGATCCAAAAGAGTAAACTAAGAGACTATTGGAACTCATAGAAGAGTTTGGCAAAGTAGCAGGATATAAAATCAGTACACAAAAACCAACAGCCTTTGTATACACAGACAATGCCACAGCTGAGAAAGAACTTCTAGGATCAATCATATTCACAGCAGCTACAAAAAATATCAAATACCTTGTAGTAAATTTAACCAAGGATGTCAAAGATCTCTATGATGAGAATTATAAAACATTAAAGAAATAGAAGTAGATACAAATAAATAAAAATCCTCCATATTCATGGATTTGCAGAATCAATATCATCAAAATGTTCATACTTCTGAAAGCAATTTACAGATTCAATGTGATACCAATCAAACTACCAAGAACATTCTTCTCAGATATAGAAAAAAATGATGCTGAAATTCATATAGAAACATGGGAGACCTCAAATAGCTAAAGCAATCTTTTTTTTTTAAACTTTTATTTAATGCATATAAATTTCCAAAGTACGACTTATGGATTACAATGGCTTCCCCCACATACCGTCCCTCCCACCCACAACCCTCCCCTTTCCCACTCCCTCTCCCCTTCCATTCACATCAAGATTCATTTTCAATTATCTTAATATACAGAAGATCAGCTTAGTATACATTAAGTATGGATTTCAACAGTTTGCTCCCACACAGAAACATAAAGTGAAAAATAATAGATGATTTTTTTAAATGATGATGAAATCAGAGCAGACCTATTGTCATGTTTAATCCCAGTGAGAGTCAAGTTGGGAATTGATAATTTCTTTTTTTTTTTTTTTTTTTTTTTTACAGAGGATCAGTTTAGTATGCATTAAGTAAGGATTTCAACAGTTTGCACCCCCATAGAAACACAAAGTGAAATATATTGTTTGAGTACTCGTTATAGCATTAAATCTCAATGTACAGCACATTAAGGATAGAGATCCTACATGAGGAGTAAGTGCACAATGAGCAATCTTATACAACAAAAATAAAGCTGGAGGCATCACAATACCAGATTTCAAGACATACTACAGGGCAGTTATAATCAAAGCAGTCTGATATTAGTTTGCAAACAGATGGATAGATCAATGGAACAAAATAGAAATTCTAGAAATCAATCCAAGCATCTATGACCAACTTATATATAACAAAGAGGCTAAAATCAATATCTGGAGCAAGGACAATGTCTTCAACAAATGGTGCTGGGAAAACTGGAGTTACACGTGCAAAAGCATGAAGCAAGATTTCTAGCTTACACCTTACACAAAAATCCACTCAAAATGGATTAAAGACCTAAATCTATGACTTGATACCATCAAATTACTAGAGAATATTAGAGATCCCCTGCAAGACATTGGCACAGGGAAAGAGTTCTTGGAAAGTACCCCACAGGCATAAGAAATCAAATCCAAAATTAACAAATGGGATTACATCAAATTGAGAGGCTTTTGTACTGCAAAAGAAACATTCAACAAAATGAAGAGGCAACCAATGGGAAAAATTGTTTGTGAACTATACAACTGATAAAGGATTAACAATCAGAATCTACAAAGAGATCAAGAAACTTCACAACAACAAATCAAACAACCCAGTTAAGAGATGGGCAAACGATTAAACAGACATTGTTCAGGGGAAATCCAATGACCAACAGATACATGAAAAAATGCTTAGGAACACTAGCTGTCAGGGAAAATGCAAATCAAAACCACAATGAGATTTCACCTCACTCCAGTTAGAATGGCTTTCATATAGGAATCAACAAATCACAAATATTGTTGAGGATGTGGGGGAAAAGGTACCTTAATCCACTGTTGCTGGGAATATAAACTGGTACAGTCACTATGGAAGACAGTATGGAGATATCTCAAAAATATAAAAAGAGAGCTACCATATGATTCAACCATCCCACTCTTGGGAATTCTCCCATGGTCAATGAAATCCATAAATAAAAGAGTTATCTGTACTCTCATGTTTATTGCCTCTCAATTCACAATAGGTAGGGCATGGAATCAACCCAAATGCCTGTTAACTCAAGACTGGATAAAGAAATTATGGGATATGCATAACATAAAATACTACACAGTGGTAAAAAAAAATTAAATCTGGTCATTTGCAACAAAATGGATGAATCTGGAAAACATCAGTTAGTGAAATAATCCAGTCACAAAGAAGTAAATAGCACATGTTATCCCTGACTTGTGATAACTAATAGAGTACCTAAAAGGCAATCTGTAGAAGTGAAATTGAATCTTTAAGAAGCAATGTTGTTTTGACTTTTAAGGAACAGTTTTTTTACATACTATTGTTGAACTCTTTACTTAACATAGAGTTAAACATGTGTACAAAGTCAATTGAAAACAGATCTCAGTAAAAAAAAAATGAGCATGAATAAGAGAGGGAGGAGGAAGAGGTATGGGAGTATGAGTGGGTGGGCAGGTACTGTGAGAAGAATTACCATGTTCCTAAAGTTGTAATTATGAAGTGTATGAAGTTTATAACTGTAAAGCTAGATGGTTCTGCATACATACCTATGGGCTTACTTCTAAGGGTATAATTTAAAAACTACACCCCAAATCCCCTTAAGCTGGGTGGTAAAAATACCACCTTAAGTGTTAAAGTGATCATATGGATATTAAGGGTCTGGTAATAATAATAGATATAATTAAAAAGGAGTGAATGTTCCAATATGGGAAGTGGTGCACAATAGCACACTCATAGAATGACAATCACTTTAAGTAACACTCTATTAGTGAACTCAAGAGGTTTCCATAGTCTTGGCAGCTCATGACAAGAGCCTCGGGTGATTACTGACATCACAAACTAGAGTGTCAATTTCTAATTCAACAATGGTTGTCACTGTGTACCGGCTCCCCATGTAGGACCTCTGTCCTTAATGTGTTGTACTATGCAATTGTAAAACTACGACTCAAACAATACTCTATACTTCGTGTGTCTGTGTGGGTGCAATCTATTGAAATCTTTACTTAATGTATACTAAACTGATCTTCTGTATATATAGAAAATTGAAAATGAATCGTGATATGAATGGAAGGGGAGAGAGAGCGGGAAAGGGGAGGGTTGCGGGTGGGAGGGAAGTCATCGGGGGGTGGGGGGAAGCCAATGTAGTCCATAAGCTGTACTTTGGAAATCTATATTCATTAAATAAAAGTTAAAAAATAAATAAATAATTGTAAAACTACGACTCAAACAATACTCTATACTTCGTGTGTCTGTGTGGGTGCAATCTATTGAAATCTTTACTTAGTATATACTAATTTGATCTTCTGTATATAAAAATAATTGAAAATGAATCTTGATGAAAAAATGGGATGGGAGAGGGAGTGAGCGATGGGATGGTCGCAGGTGGGAGGGAGGTTATGGGGGAAAGCCGCTGTAATTCAAAAGTTGTACTTTGGAAGTTTATATATATTAAATAAAAGTTGAAAATAAAAAAAAAAAAGACAGAAGCACAAACAAACAAAAAGTAACACTCCAACCTCAGAATCAGCCCTTAAGACTTCCTGGTCTGGCTGAAAACTCATGAGCACATTTCAGGCATGGAAAGCCAAGACATCGTGGCAAAAAAAAATGTCCTATGTGAAGGAACTCTGTGGGTGAGACCTCTTTGGAAAGAAGTGGCCATCAAAGAAGGATGTGCTTTTCTCTGAAGGGAGGAGAGAACTACTTTGCTTATGGCCTTGTCTAAATACTGATGAAGTTTGTGGATTCAAAAGGCTTCCTTGGCCTAGGCAGCACATGTCAAGAGCCTCAGGTGATCACTGATTCATACAGAAGAGTGTTAATTGTTAAATTTACAACAGGTCACTGTGCACTAACTTCCTATGCAGGACTTCTGTCCTCCAAGAATTGTATTATAATTATGTCTAAGTGCTTGCAAAAGATGTGCATTCTTGGGTGCTTCTTTAAAGTTAATTAAGTTTTAGGAAAAAAAATGAAGTGAAATTAACTTCAAGATGCAATGACACCAGCACCGTGACTCAATAGGCTAATCCTCCGCCTGTGGCACCAGCACACCTGGTTCTAGTCCCGGTCAGGGTGCCAGATTCTGTCCCGGTTGCTCCTCTTCCAGGCCAGCTCTCTGCTGTGGCCTGGGAGGGCAGTGGAGGATGGCCCAAGTCCCTGGGCCCTGCACCTGCATGGGAGACCAGGAGAAGCACCTGGCTCCTGGCTTTGGATCAGTGCAATGCGCAGGCCGCAGTGCAACGACCACAGTGGCCGTTGGGGGGTGAACCAACGGAAAAGGAAGACCTTTCTCTCTGTCTTTCTCTCTCTCTCACTGTCCACTCTGCCTGTCCAAAAAAAAAAAAAAAAAAAAAAGATGCAATGACTATGAACAGTCCTTGTCTCAACTGTTGAAGAACAGTTTTGTTTCCTGCAAATTATTGAACTCATTACTTAGCACAGAGCCAGACTTCTGAGTATAAACTTAATTGAAAATGGATCTTAGTGGAGAATAGGAATGGGAATGGGAGAGGGAGGAGGAGGAGGTCTGGGAGTGTGGATGAGAGGGAGGGTATGGTAGGAAAAATTACTATATCCCTAAAATTGTACTCAGTTGATGCATGAATTTTGTATTCCTTGAATAAAAGTTTTCTTTGGGGAACAAAAATTTTTTAAAAAGTTAAAAAATAAAAACACAAAATAAAAACCTCTCAAAAATAATGCATTTAGAGGCAAACATACCACTTGGTTTCAAGCCTTAGAGTATCTGGGTGTCCCTAGAATGCAAGATGCTCTGTTGTAGATGGCCTGGTATGTTTCTAGGAATGATATATTTCCCTAGAATATGAATGACAGCAGCTATATTTCAAAATTTACTCTGCTCATGAACATACCTCCTTTCAATTTATGGGAAAAAAGTAAATTGTAACCAATGCATTATTGAGTACTCCAAAGATAATGATGACAGTAAATTCAAAGTAAAAGTAATGATGACATAGGTTTTATAATCTTTTATAATTCACAACATATTATCATAAGTTTTATCATATTAGAGAATGAATGATGACTCTATAAAGGAAATAAATTTCAAAATCGCTTAAAAACTAAACAGTCTAAGGCATTTTGTTAGAGTGGCAGGAATAGACTAAGACAGAAGGACTAATTTTCTCCCGTATTCAGCTGTATTAAGGTGTAATTGACAAAAACTGTACATATACACTAAAGATACAACATGGGGTTTTGATAAATGCTGTGAAATGATTTCCCCAATCAAGTTAATTAACATAGCTAATTAGAGAGAGAGAGAAAGAGAGAGAGAGAGAGTCCATCTGCTGTTCACAACCCAAATGGCTGTAATGACTAGGGCTGGGCCAGGTCAAAACCGGGAGCCTGGAACTCCATCCATGTCTCCCATATGGATGGCACACTTGGGTTGTCTTCGCTGCTTTCCTAGGTGTATTAGCAGGGAGCTGGCTCAGAAGCAGAGCAGCCAGGACATAAACTAGTGCTCACATGGGTTGCCGGAACTACAGGAGGAAGCTTAACTTGCTGCACCTCAACACCAGCCCCAGTTATCTGTAGTTTTGTGATGAGAATATTGATAATCTATTATTTTGTTAACAATAAGTAAACAATATAATATTAACTATAGTCAAACATCCTGTATGTTAGATAGTCAGAACTTACTCTTCTTGTATAAGCAACTTTTTGTACCCTTTCACTAACATCTGCCCATCTCCCCCACTCCCCAGCCCTTTGCTACTCATCTTATTCTCTGCTGCTTTGAGATTTATTTAGAGATATATTAACTAACTTGGCTATAGCAATAATTTCACTATATATTTAATACACACATTTGTTTTACCATCAGTACCTACTTCTTTACCTTAGGCAATTTTACTTCTCAAGTATACCAATAAAGCTGAGGGAGAAAAAAAATGGAGGTGGTGTGGAAAGGAGTAAGAAAGAGAAATTACAACTGGGTAAAAGGAAAATTTGGAGTGATAGATATAGATTCATTATATTGATCTTGGTGACTTTTATTGTTGAACTCATATTTTGAGAATTATTAAAATGTACATTTTTGGGCACTTTCTATCTCACTGCATTTTGTTTACAAAGACTTGTGAAATAACCAGGTAATAGGAGGCTTAAATATGTGCTGTCTTTTAGATGTCAACTTTTATTTCTACTATATCCACAGAGAAAAATACACAGCCATTCTGATTTGTCAATTTGTCTCACCAGTGTATTTCATTTTAACTTTGGTTTCCCTCTCACTTCCACCACTGATTTATCTCAAAAAATGGCTAAAGTTCAAACTCATAAGAAATGTTCTATCCTTCTCATACTCAAAATGTATGCACGTAGGAATATAAATATTCACCAAGTTTCTTTACTGTCTGATGCTTTGCTTAACCAAGTGTGATCAGCCTGGGTCTGTATGCTCCAAGGTCAAATCACATGCATATGAAAGATATTGTCAGTCTTGTTGAGTTTATTCATTAAAGTGGTTCCTCAAATAAAATTCGCATCACTCAGTACAAGAAAGTTCGGTTTGGATCAAGCAAGAGAAACCAACCAAACTGAAAATGATGCCAAATTTTCCCAAGGTCACATTTATATAATTAAAATCACATTAAGTGTTATGAGAATACGTGTGACCGTTTTTTACATTAACTTCATGAAGACAAGGTTCTCTAACTTATAGAAACCCAATCCAAGTAACCAATACATTATTGAGCACTCAAAAGATAATGATGACAGTAAGTTCAAAGTAAAAGTAATGATGACATAGGTTTTATAGTCTTTTATAATTTACAACATATTATCATAAGTTTTATCATATTAGAGAATGAATGACGACTCCATAAAGTGCTTTGTGCTTTGTGGCAGAATTTGAAATTTTTGTGGCAGAATTTGAAATAATTTGAAAATTCATAGGGCCGACGCTGTGGTGTAGCTGGTTAAGCCACCACCTGCAGTGCCGGCATCCCATGTGGACGCTGGTTCAAGACCTGGCTGCTCCACTTCCAATCCGGCTCTCTGCTAGGGCCTGGGAAAGCAGTGGAAGATGTCCCAAGTCCTTGGGCCACTGCACCCACCTGGAAGACCTGCAAGAAACTCCTGGCTCCTTGCTTCGGATTGGCGCAGCTCCGGCCGTTGTGGTCAATTGGGGAGTGAACCAGCAGATGAAAGACCTCTCTGTGCCTTTCCTTCTCTCTCTGTGTAACTCTGATGTTCAAATAAATAAATAAATATTTTTTTAAAAAAAACTTACACGTATGCAGTCTCCTATCATCTGGGTTATTTCACAAGTCTTTGAAAACAAAATGAAATAGAAAATGCAAAAAAAAAGAGAGAGAGAGAGAGAGCATACCTTTTGGAAACTTTGGAATAACATAATCAAATTCCCTTATTTTTAAATAAATATCTTATTTTAGAATAGCCTTAGATTACAAAAAAGTTATAAAACTAAGAGTTCCCTTGTACCTGTATCCAGTTTCACTTCTTTTTTGCATATTCACTTATTGTTTGTTATTCTTTTGCCCCAACTAATAAACCAATAGTGACAGATTATTATTAAACTCTGTACTTAATTCAGACTTCATTCATTCCTTTCCTAGATTGTCCTTTTCTTTCTTATGTTACAGAACCCAATGCAGGATACATATTCCATTTAGTCATCATGGTTCCTTTTTTTCTCATCTGGGAAGTTTGTCAGATTTTTCCATGTTTGAGTTTGTCTCATGTTTTCTCTCTTAGGCTGAAATTATGGATTTGGGAATACCACAGAGGTGATGTATCATTGTTAACATATCATATTAAGAGGAGCATGCTGGCAACATGTGTTTACTAGTGATATTACTATTGATCACTTGACTGAGATAGTATTTGCTAGGTTTCCTCACTGTAAACTTGAATTGTTTTCAATCTCCTCATACCCTAGTCACTGAAAGAAAGTCACTGAGCACAGCACACACATAAGGTAGCAGGGCGAGATTCTCCTTCTTGAAGAAGGTAGGGTACATAAATTAGTTAGACTTGGTCTACACAGGAGACTAATCTCTGCCTCATTTATTTATGGAAAGAAGTATTACTCATGGATATTTGTTTTATGTATTGGATTATAAATTCAATATTATAATGTTCATTACTCAAATTGTTTAGCATTGGCCATTGGAAACTCAGTTCATTTGAATCCCATATCCCTTTGACAGGTTTTGGGCTTTTTAGCACTACTTTTTTTCAGGTTCTGGGATCATAAGATGCTACAAACTACTCTTTTATGTTCCATGCTGAGGCCCCAGAATCAATCAATTCTCACAAGTGCCATTTTTTTTACTGGAGAATGGTATTTCAAAAATTCATTTATTTTTGTGATCCAAAACATTGTTTATTTATTGGCAGTGGTATTCATTGACACAATTACAACACCTACCCTAACATGCTCTAGAGACATTGACCAAAGTTGAAATGAGTCATGACTTCCTTGGAATTCATGATGTGTCATAATTCCTCCTGTGTTCTTAAATAATCATTACTCTTATCCTTCGAAGTGCTTGAGTAGATTATAACCAAATCAAGATTGATAAACAAAAACCCTTTTCAATAAATCAGTTAACTCTAACAAGTTAAGCTTCTAAACTCAGTTTTTGAATCTGTTTATAACTAAAAGCTCTGTCACCTAGGGTTGCCACCTCTTTAATTAAAATGTCTAGCTAATGCTCTTATATCTGAGATTTGTTTTAATTGTGAAATTTAAATATTTTTAATTCTGTATTTGAGAGGCAAAAAGACAGAGACACACACACAGAGAAATCCATCTGCTTATTCATTCCCCAGATGTTTCTAATATCTGGGGCTGGACCAAAATAAAAGCTGGGTGATGGGAACCCACTCCAGGTCTCCCACACAGGTGGCAGGAACTCAGTTTCTTGTGCCATCATCACTGCCTGCCAGCACCTGCATTAGTAGAAAGCTAGAGTAAGGAACCAGATACTAGTATCAAACCCAGGCACTCCAATATGAGCACTAACATCTCAACAAGTGACTTAACCACTAAGCCAAATGCCTTCCTCAATCATGAAGTTTAAATACGGAAATATAAAGAGATACAAAAAGTTATAGAATCTCAATCATATAGTTAAAGTGTGGGTGTTTTTGTGTTTTGTTTTTGTTTTTGTTTTTTGGTTTTTTTTTGTTTTGTTTTGTTTTTTGACAGGTAGAGTGACAGACAGTGAGAGAGAGACAGAGAGAAAGGTCTTCCTTCCATTGGGTCACCCCCTACAATGGCCTCTATGGCCGGCGCTGCGTCAATCCAAAGCCAGGAGCCAGGTCCTTCCTCCTGGTCTCCCATGCGGGTGCAGGGCCCAAGCACTTGGGCCATCCTCCACTACCCTCCCAGGCCACAACAGAGAGCTGGACTGGAAGAACAGCAACCTGGACTAGAAGTCGGCTCTCATATGGGATGCTGGCACCACAGGCAGAAGATTAACCAAGTGAGCCACGTCACTGGCCCTAAAGTGCTTTTAAAAGTACATTTGCTACTCACACACAAAACAGTACAAAAGATATTTGCTCAGAAGCAAATATTCAAAGTCCCCCCATTTCACACAGTTAAGTGTGAGTTGCAGGAAAACATCAGTAAGTAATGTTTCCACCAATAGAATGTAGAAACCTATCCTGAGAATGACGCTGTGATATACCTTAATGTAATCTGAGTTTTAAAATTTTTAACAAGAAAATAATTTTAATCAATACTATATGAGTAAATAGTCATTCTATTTTTTAAAAAACAGCAAAAGCTAAATCTGGAACTATCTTGAAGTCAAATTATCACGGCTTCAAAAAGTACCTGGAAAATTTTTTAAAAATTATAAAAATTAGTTGAATTCTTTCAATTTCAGTGCTCTGCTCCATTGCAAACAGGATGCCTTAGAACAACAATCTGCTGGGCCTGGAAGGACCTCTGCATCACACAGGGCTTGTTTTATAGAACAGGAAATTACCAATCATGTCATGTGAAAAGTGCTGTTTTTGCTTTGTAAAGAATGACTATGAAATCAATTTTTGGCCGGCTCCGTGGCTCAATAGGCTAATCTTCCGCCTGCAGCACCAGCACACCGGGTTCTAGTCCTGGTCGGGGTGCCGGATTCTGTCCTGGTTGCCCCTCTTCCAGGCCAGCTCTCTGCTGTGGCCCGGAAGTGCAGTGGAGCATGGCCCAGGTGCTTGGGCCCTGCACTCCATGGGAGACCAGGAGAAGCACCTGGCTCCTGGCTTCGGATCAGCACTGTGTGCCGGCCGCAGTGGCCATTGGAGGGTGAAGCAACGGTAAAGGAAGACCTTTCTCTCTGTTTCTCTCTCTCTTTGTCCACTCTGCCTGTCACAAAAAAAAAAATCAATTTTTAAAAAATGAGGAGTGGAGTGATTAAGACAACCAGTAGTTCAATTAACAGATAAAATCATATTAAAGAAGTATTCTATTTTTTCTTGGAAATATGTATTGCATTTATCACTAAGTTACAAGTCTGCTTATCTCCTACATACTGAAATAATTTCTCAACCAATCATCATAATTACTTTTTTAAATCCTATTTTTTAAAAGATTATTTATTTGAAAGGCAGAGTTACACACACAAAGAGAGAGAGAGAGAGGGAGGGATGGAGGGAGGGAGGGAGAGAGAGACAGACAGAGAGACAGAGAGAGAGAGACAGAGAAGGGGGGAGATGGCTTCCATCCTCTGGTTCATTCCCCAAGTTGCCACAACAGCCAAGGCTGAGCCAGGTCAAGGCCAGGAGCCAGGAGCTTCATCAGGCTCTCCCACATGGGTGGCAGAGGCCCAAGAACTTGGGCCATCCTCTGCTGATTTTTCCAGGTCATTAGCAAGGAGATGGATTGGAAGTGTGGCAGCTGGCACATGAACCAGCACCCTTATGGGATACCGGCATCACAGGTGGTGGCTTTACACATTAAACCACAACGGTGGCCCCAAGATCTTATTTTTAATCAACATGTGACTGCTTAAGAAGCACTGTGATGGAAGCCTAGAGGCCTACATGGCAGACTTATTTCTGTCGATACGCCCACATGCTCTTTAACAAACAATATAACACAATTCTGTCTCATTTTCTCTTCTGCAAAACAAGAGTGAGTCTAAAGAACTTTGTGATCCTTTCAAGATTTAACATCCTATAAGTTTTATTTCCACTTTTCTGAAAACACTTTATATTGTATGCGCCTGTCTATATGTATCTATATGACTAACTTACTACCCCTCTTTGTGTTTTTCTTTCTGTAATTCTGCAATCTATAAAAAGATTAGCTATCATTTTTAAAAGGAAATTGTAAAAGAATGAATATTGATACTAAGATATGTGATTTTGTTATCATGTCCTTTGCTTTTTTTTTCACATTCACATTGCACAACTGAAATGTAGCCAGTATCAACGTCAGAACTAGAACAGAAGTTTAGAGACTTTTTTTAAATGCACAATAGATTGCATGTCTTAAACAATCAAGTCTGTTAGATCTTGAGTTAACTTATTAATTTTTTTTATTTCACATTGTCTTGCTGCCATCTGCTCTATCTGCCATTTAGCATTAGAAAGCATCTAATTTCTCACCATCATTATGAACAGCAGTATATAAACGGCATGACCTAAGTCAACTGGGCATGAATGTGTTAACTCCCTCAGTAGTTAGCTAAAATGTACACCATATGCATGCATGTAATTGGTCTTATGCTTTCTATACTCAACCTTAGGGCTTTTTGTTCTTCTTAAAAGATGACAACATTTAGTTTTATATTTTTATAATGATATCTTTTTTTCAGTTGAAAATATTCGCTATTTGATTTTCAATAGTCACCCTCTTATCTGAGTTCATCACTAGGGGAGAAAAATTGCCTCACATTACCTTGAGTCACATTTGGATGAACTATCAGTCATCAACTGAAATTAACCTGAACATGTCTCCAATGAGATAAAGAACATTTAAGCCTGCCAGCTGGAAGGCATTTACGGTTTCATTTTTCCAACTTCCACAGAAAATCTTTCCAGTGCACATCTGCGAAGGTTTCATAATGATTAGAGTGATGTGAGCTTTGTGTAGCATTAGGGCACTCAAAGCCCTTTAAACAACCTGAAATGCCAGAAACACACCCCAAAATTAACGGCAAGAAGCACTTTACACATTGCAGATCTATTTTTTGGTTTATGACTGACTTAAAGGCTATTGCCAATTTTCTGAAATACAGATCAGAGCATGTAAAATCTTTGAAGTGCAATGTTTGTTCTTTAGGATTCCCTCATTATAATGTTCATTAACCTTAAAATTGGAAGGACTCTGTAGATCACCTGATCCAGTGCTCCAATTTTATAACAGGAGAGACTAGGCACTAGAGACACTTAAATGGTTACCCAAACTTGCAGCAATATGAAAAAGCTCAGCTCCCCCTCCTCTAAGTAAATACTGTTTCTATAATTATAGGGTGATTGCTTTGTTCTTTAAAGGTCATAAATGTGTGAACTTTGTTCATATACTGTGTTCACATGTCAATACTTTCCTGAGTCATGATTATAAACTAAAGGTAATATGCAAGCCACCATAAATATACTTTTAATAACACAGGAAAACTATCTTTGGTCATTTAGAAAACTGTACTTAATCCTGCAGTAGATAGGCTTTATAGCACACATACTAACTTCATTTTTTAAATGCTGATCCAAAGGTTTTGTTACTCTGTAAAGGATATTTTAAAAGTTATTTAGAAGCTTCAATTAGGTCAGCATTCCAAATCACATCTTTTAGAGAAAAATACAGTAACGTCTGTTCAGGAAAAAGAGAACTTAGTATCAGATTCTAAGGTTGAAAAAAAAATCAGATCCTAAAGATTGAAAAGAACCTCAAGATCTACATAGCTGTTTCCCCTATTTCTGGGGATCCTATTTTTAACCTATTCCAGATACATAAGATTCTAGTATGCTTTAAAGAGCTTCCCTAGGGACCCACGCTGTGGCATACATGGTTGAGCCTCCACCTGCAGTGTAGGCACCCCATGTGGGCAGTCCATGCAGATGTGCCTGGGAAACTATCAGAAGACAGCCCAAGTACTTGGGCCCCTGCATCCACATGGGAGGTATGGAATAGCTCCTGGCTCCTGGCTTTGGCCTGGCCCAGGCTCTGCCATTGTAACCATTTTGGGAGTGAATCAGGAGATATAGGAATCTCTGTCTCTCTCTCCTCTCTCTGTGTCTATGCTTTGAAAATAAATAAATAAATCTTTTTTAAAAGAGCATTTCTAAATAGTTTTTGATAGAAAGTTTAAAATGTAATCAATTTCTATAACATGGTTGAGCCAGACCTGGATTCATATTCTTCCTCTGTCATTTACTGTCCATGTGATTTGATAAAAATCTAAGTTTCAATTTCTCCTCAATAACAAAAAATATCAATAGCTAGTTCTCAAAATTGTGATGAGGATTAATTGATAATTCTCTAATTTAGAACTAGCACACAAGAAGTACTCAAAAAATGATAACTCCCTGTTCATTGTTCAAAATATTCTTTTAAGCCAATCTTCTTATTGTTATGGAACACACAGTAATAAAAAATATCAGAATATATATGTTGGGGGAAAAAAAGCTATCCTGGGAGCTATTAAGACCAACCATATCTGAGTCAACTCTTGAACAAAATAGTCAACACTAGACACTATGCTTAATGTCAAATAGTTGTGAGAACCAGGTGGACAAGAGTTACTTTTACCAGAAGTTTGGTTAGTCAAGATAAACTTTAATTACATCTAAGCTGAACCCTACAATAAACAGAATTATATGGCATTCTTGGAGTAGGAAAAAAAAAAACAGAACTGGGGCAGGTAGAGAGGATAGACCTAGTAATCTCACCTATGGAATTTCAACTACTGCTACATTCAACCTGAGGAGAGATGTAGTTCATATACAACACACAAAGTTAGGCATCAATACCATAAAATGCCCTAAAACCAATGATGAAGAGTTGTTGAACTTATGTCCCAGACATTATTACTAGATCATTCTGACTTCAAATAATTTCCCATTTTCATCCATAAATTAGGGGAATTTTTTTTAACAGTGTCCTTACTTCTATTTTCCAAATTTTGTTGACCTTCAACTCACCACATATTGTTAGTAGAAAAGTAAAATGGGGTTTCTCTTAGTAGTGGCTTTAATAGGCCTCTCAGATTCCTGGCTCTCCCCAGAAGAAGTATGAAAATGACCACCATAAAACTTAGACATGTTTCAAGTACGCAGTATGCTACTTCTGAGACTGCTAATCACACCCAGAGGCAAAATCTTTGTTTCGCTATACATTTGTTTGGAAAATATAGTCACCCTATATAGAAAGAAAAGGGGCTTTTCAAAGTCAGGTGTTTTTTAGATCCTTTTTTTTTTTTCATTTTATTTCATTTTATTAATTGAGAATAAACATAAGTAGGTCAAAAGATGGCCAGCAAAAATCTAAAATACCTTATCATTTACCTTAGCATCTATCTTTTTCCCTTAGGACTAGGAAATTGTCTCATGGTTTTTTTGGGAACTCACATTATATCCCCCACAACCTCCAATGGCCTTGTGACACCGTCTTGAGGAAGCATTCACTGTTAGAATCCACATTATCCTAAAGGACAAAGTCTGTTTCATATACCCATCCATGGGCCCCATGGACGCTCCACAGACTAGCAAAAAAGACTTCATGAACCTGCCTAGACCTGTCAAATAAATGGTGAACCCGGCATTCTAACTGGTGTCAGGCTTTGCACATGTGTTTGACAGGGTATACAGAGTTTCACAGTGAGCCTGTCCACAGGACCCTGGAGATAAAATCATCTGCCCTCTCAGACAATGATATTTCAGTCACAGACTACAAAGAAAGAAAGAATGACAAGATGCCAGATGAAGAATTCAAAATAATGATTAAAAGAAAACTCAAAGATATAAGAGTATCAAAAGTAAAAAGAAATTAGGAAATAAATGCATGATATGAATGAGAAAGTTGGCAAACAGTGATTTTGAAAAAAAATGAAGCAGAACTCTCAGAAGTGAAGAGTTCAGTAAATCAAATATAAATATAGTTAAAGCTTTAACAACATAGTAGATAAAACAGAACTTGAAGAAAGGTGTTGAAATAGCCCACTCAGAAAAAAAACGAAAAAGAAACAAACAAATAAAAGGAAGGTGAAGGAAAGAAGGAAGGGAGGGAAGGAGGGTAGAAGGAAGGAAGGAGAGAGAAAGAGAAAAAGGAAAGTAAAACAAAAAGAAAAGAAAAGAATGTATACAGCCACCATGATCTTTGGGACACATTTAAATACACTAATATTCAAATAATGGGAATTCCAGAGGGAGAGAAGAGAGAAAGCACCTATTCAGTGAAATAAGAGCTGAAACCTCCCCAACCTGGAAAAAGATACGGACACCCAAGTATAGCAAACCATCAGACCCATAATATAAATTATCAGAAAAGATCCTCACCACAGTGCATTGTAATCAAATGCTCCAATGTATGACACAAAGAGAGAATTCTAAAATTCCAAGAGAAAAATGTGAGGCCACTTTTAACAGAAACACCATTAGAATAACAGCATATTTTTCATTAGAAATCTTAAAGACCATGAGAGGATGAAATGATATATTCTGGGGCTGACACTGTGGCGTAGCTGACACTGCTGCCTGCAGTGTTGGCATCCCATATGGGCACCAGTTTGAGTCCTGGTTGCTCCACTTCCGATCCAGCTCTCTGCTATGGCCCGGGAAAGCAGTAAAGAAGGCCCAAGTCCTTAGGCCCCTGCACCCACATGGGAGACCCAGAAGAAGCTCCTGGCTCCTGACTTTGGATAGCCCAGGTCCAGCCATTGTGGCCATCTGGGGAGTAAGCCAGCAGATAGAAGACCTCTCTCTCCCTCTCCCTCCTCTTCCCCCTCCCCCTCCCCCCTCTCCCTCTCTATCTCCCTCTCCCTCTCTGTAACTCTACCTTTCAAATAAATAAATAAATCTTAAAAATATAGACTTTAAGACAAAATATGTTAAAAGAGACAAAATGATCATTGTACAATAATAAGGGATTTATTCAATAAAAATATCTGATGGTATTAAATGTACATGATTCTAGTGTTGTAATACTCAGTTTTATAAAAGAAACTATTAGATCTAAATGAAGATATCAACTCCAATTTAAAAATAGTAAGTTCTGGGGCCACCGCTGAAGTACAGTAGGTTAAACCACTGCCTGCAGTGCCTGCCTCCCGTATGGGTGCCAGTTCAAGTCCTGGCTGCTCCTCTTCTAATCCAGCCCCATGTTAATGTGCCTGGTAAAGCAGTGTAACATGGCCCAAGTCTCTGGGTCCCTGCAAGTGGGAGACCTGGAAGAAGATCCTGGTCCTGGCATCCACCTGGAACAGCCCTGGCAGTTGCAGCCATGTAGGGGGTGAACCAGTGAATGGAAGATCACTCGCTCTCTCTTTCTGTCTTTCCCTCTCTCTCATTCTGTAACTCTGCCTTTCAAATAAATAAATAACTCTTTATTTAGTATAGAGTTGGTTTTCTGTGTATAAAGTTAATTGAAAATGGAGCTTCGCAGAGAATGGGACTGGGAATAGGAGAGGGAAGAGGATGAGGGGTGAGAGAGTGGGTGGTAGGTTGGGTATGGTGGGAAGAATCACTATATTCCTAAAGTTGTACTTATGAAATGCATGAATTTTGTATTACTTAAATAAAAGGTTTATTTCTGAAAAATAAAAATAATTTTAAAAATACTTAAAAAGATAGTAAGGTATGTCAACACCTCACTATCAACAGACAGATCATCCAGACAAAATCAACACCAAAAAAGTGAACTAAATTATGCTATAAGCCAAACAGAACTAATAGACATTTTCAAACACTTCATCCAACAGCTGCAGTACATACAGTCTTTGGATCAGCACATGAAATATTCTAGTTAACTAATTACATATTGGGCCCCAAAACAAGTCTAATAAACAAAAAATATTGAAATCATATCTTGCATTTTTCCTTACCACAATGGGATAAATTTATAAGTCAACAACAAATGAAATTTTAGGAATTATACGAATACATGGAGATGGAACATCATGCTTCTGAATGAACAAGGAGTCACTGAAGAAGTCAAAAAGAAACTTCAAAATTTCTTGAACTAATGAAAATGAATACCAACATACCAAACCTTACCAGATAGAGAAAAAGCTATATTAAGAGTTTTATAGAAATAAGCATGCATCAAAAAACAACAGAAATCGAATAATCAACCTAATGATGCAACTCAAAGACCTAGAAAACAACAAAAACAAACCAACCCAAAGCAAGAAAGAATAAAAATTAGAGTAGACTTTACCAATATAAAACTAAGAAAGGAGTACAAAAGATTAATGAAATGAAGAGCTGTTTTTTTAAAAAACAAAATTGATAAATATTTAGCTAGGCTGAGGGGGGGAGGAGAAAGAGAAAGAGAGAGAGAGAGAGAGATTGATAGAGACTCTAATTTGTAAAATCACAGATGGCAAAGGAGAAACCCAGAGGAAATGGATAAGTTTCTTGGGGCTGGCGTCGTGTCGCAGTAGGTTAATCCTCCGCATGCGGCGCCAGCATCCTGTATGGGCACCGGTTCTAGTCCGGGCTGCCCCCTTCCAATCCAGCTCTCTGCTGTGGCCTGGGAAAGCAGTGGAGGATCCCTGTGCATGCATGGGAGACTGGGAGGAAGCACCTGGTTCCTGGCTTCGGATCAGCTCAGCTCTGGCCATTGTGGCAATCTGGGGAGTGAACCAACAGAAGGAAAACCTTTCTCTCTGCCTCTCCCTCTCACTGTCTGTGATTTTACCTCTCAAATAAATAAATAAAATCTTTTTTAAAAAATGGATAAGTTCTGGATACTTAGAACTAAAATTGAATCATGAATACATGAAAAGACAAGTAATACGTAATGAAATGGAATATATAACAAAGTCTACCAACTCAAAAATCCTAGGTGTAGAAAGCTTCACCACCAAATTCTACCAAAGTTTTAAGGAAGTGCTAACACCATTTCTTCTTAAGATATTCCAAAAAGCTGAAAAGGAGCAAATCCTTTCTACTAATTCTGTGAAGCCATCATTACCTTATTCCGAAAATAGACAAAGAACACAATGCAAAAACTCTCAACAAAGAGTAGCAATCAGATCCAAGAATACATCAGAATGACCTTTCAGCCAGAATAACCAGAGCTTATTCCAGAGAAGCAGAAATGGTTTAACATAATCAAGCAATTAATATAATACATCACATCAACAGAATGAAGCATAAACATCATATTATTTTAACAGATGCAAGAAAAAGCATTTGATAAAATTAAACTCCCACTCATGATAAAAGAAAAAAAAAACACTGAGCAAATTAGGTTTGGAAAAAATGTACATCAACATAATAAAGATGATTTTTGATAAACCCACAGTCAATATCATATATAATGGGGAAAATCCTGTAAGATCTGGAACCAAGCAAGGATATCCACTCTCACCACTCTTATTCGTTTCAGTACTGAAATTTTAGCAAGATCCATTAACCAAGAGAAAGAAACAAAAGGCATCAAAATAAGAAAAAAAATTTATATTATGCCTGATTGTATACAACATGATGTATGTAGAGAGAAACCAAAAGGCTACAGATGCATACTATTAAAATTGATAAGCAAAGGTTAGTACTTGGCACAGTGATTAAGATGCTGCTTGAGATGCTCACATCTCAAACACCTAGGGTTAAGTCCCATTTCTACTTCCATATCCAGCTTCCTGCCTACCCACACTCTGGGAGGAGACAGTGATGGCTCAAATTGTTGGGTCTCCGCCACTCAAGTGGGAGATCTGAATGGAGTTCTGGGCTCCGAGCTTTGGTCTGGCAGGGCCCTGGCTGATGTGGGCATTTTGGGAGTAAATCACCAGATGGAAGATTTCTCTTTCTTTCTCTCTCTCTCTTTCTCTCTCTGCTCTCTCTCACTTTTAAAAAATACGTGTTTTTAAAAACTAAAACAATATAGAACTGAAAAATTCTCTAAAGTTGCAGTATGCAAAATGAAGACACAAAAAATAACATTTTTATAAATTAAAAATAAATTTACTGAGATATAAATTATGAATAATTTCTTTCAAAATATAAAGCCAAAAATATTTTTGTCATATATATACAATGTATGAGAAATATCTCTGCAATGAAAATGACCGAACACTTCTGAAAGAAATTGAGGAAGACACACACAAAATGGAAAGACTTCCCATGTTCATGAACTGTAAAAATTCATATTGTGAAAAGGTGCATATTTCCCAGAGTGAAAGATTCACTACAAAGAGTCACACAATCCCTATCAAAATACCATGGCATGTTTCACAGAACTAGGAAAACAACCCTGTCGCTCCCCCTCTTCGTGGAGGAACGACACAAAACCCTGCCTAGGCTTCATATCCGAGTCACGGCACCATTATGTCGCTCCCCCTCTTCATGGAGGAACGACACAGGACCCTGCGCTGTTCTTTTGTCTGCTCGGCCCTCCCCGGGTTTGCTGCTGGTTCTTCCCGGGTTGGCTACCGACCCTTCAACCTCCGTGGAAGGGCGGTTCCCCCTGGCCACTTTCCCCACTTCCGCGGGGGAGCGGCACACCGCCAGCCGGCTCTCTCGGGGGCTGCACAGGTTTTCCTTTTAGATGTTCCTGGTGCATGTTGTCTCTCTCCTTCTTTATAGTCCTCTTCCACCAATCCCAACTCTGCTACCCACACGCCGAGTACGCTGCTCTCCTCCAATCAGGAGCAGGTCCTGCTGTTTATTGGTTGAACTGGAGGCAGCTGTGTAGAAGCTGTTTCCTCCTCTCCCAGCGCCATATTGTGGGAGAGCAGATGCATAGAATAAGTCTTAATTCGAGTAACAGTCTAGTCCCAGTTGCTCCCCACACAACCCTAAAGTTAATTTGGAAACATCAAATACCTCAAATACCCAAAGCAATCTCAAATAAAAGGAACAAAGCTGGAGACATCATAACACTAGACATCTAGACATACTATAGAGCTTTGGTAACCAAAATAGTATAGCATTAGCATAAAAACAAATACATAGACCAATGGGCAGAATAGAAATCGAGAAATAAATCCATGTATATACAGCCAACTTATGTTCAACATCTAAAAATATACCCTTGAGGAAAGATAGTCTATTCAATAAATGCAGTTGAGAACTCAATATTCATAAGCAAAAAACTGAAGCAAGGTGCCCTCATCACACTCCTCACCCCATACAAAAGTCAATGTGAAAAGGATCCAAGTCTATACGTAAGACCTGAAACTAGTGGTCAGTGTTGTGGCTCCGCAGGTTAAGCTGCCACATGTGATACCTGGCATCTCATATCAGAGTGCCCATTGAGTCTCAGCTACTCCTCTTCCAATCCAGCTTCCTGCTAATGCAACTGAGGAGGCAGCAAATGAGGATCCAAGTAGGTGGGCCCCTGCTGCCCATGTGAGAGACCTGGATGAGGTTCCTGCCTCTTGGCTTCCACTAGGACCACCTGGCTGTTTTGGCCCTTTGGGAAGTGAGCCAGCAGATGGAAGTTATCTCACTTTCTGCCTTTCGCATACATACATACATACATATATAAATACTTTTTTAAAAAACTTGAAATGATAAAACTATGAGAATGAAACATAGGAGAAATACTTGAAGATACTGACATAGGCAACAACTTTTTTATAAGGCCTCGAATGCTCAGGCAACAAAAGAAAAAATCGACAAATGGATATAAAACAAAGAAGCTCTGAACAGCAAGGAAACAATCAACAGAATGAAGAGATAACCAATTAAATGGTTATAGATTATTAATATTTATAGATTATTCCGTCTTAAGGCATAACAAAAGCACCATTACCTTCTTTCCATTGTTCATGATATTAAAAGAAAGGTCCGAACTCAGATTACTCATATGCATTTCCCAGCTCTGGCACTTTGACCAAGAACACCTTGATTTTCTTTTTTGTGAAACAAAAATCATGAAAGTATTCACCCCATACTACTGTGAGAATTAAAGCTTGGCTGGCATATATGTTAGCTGTTATTAATATTAAGCTTTTCATATGAATCTTCAAAGATGCAGGGTCCAATAAGTACCAAAATAGCTGTAGGCAGCTATGAATTTTTCCTTGTAACAGATGTGTGAACATAGATTAGATTAAATATCCAAGTTATACTAAACAATGGAAATATAGTTATCATTGATGAAGGCCATGAAACAGAACAAAGGGGATTATTATATATTACTAGCTGTTTTGTAATATTTAAATACTGTGTGTGTTTGTGTGTGTGTGTGTGTGTGTGTTTAGGCAAAGGCAGCTGGCACATTTATTTAGGCCAAGAATTAATTTGCTCCTTTCAACAATAACTTCTCCCCTTCAATACTTAGTTGTAATGACTTCCAAAAATATGTCAGGCTAATGTCAAAACACTTGATTAAAGGCAATAATATTCATCTAAAATATATATTTTTGAGAGCAGAATGGAGAACAGGGCCAGTTCCAAAAAGAAAAAAAGAAGCAAGTTTATTATTTGTGTTATTTCTTGAAGTTTCCATTTGAATATTGAATTCCATTAGGATTTAGTTTTATCACCTCAGTGAATTTTTCTACAGAGCAAGAAGGAATTCTGATTTTTTATGAGTTCTAAATCTGACATGTTACTCCTCTTTACTGCATTTGCACTAAGAAACTTAACTCTTTACTTGAAAATGAGAAACATGTCCTCCAATTAACGTCCTGAAGATTTGTAGACTCACTGTGTAGTATTTTCAAGGAACATTCTCCAATGAGTAACAACTTGAATACATAGAGGACATTAAATTTATCTCTATTATAAATCATTTCACTACATTCATTCCTTTCTCCCCTGAGTTTTTAGAATAGAAGTTACATCATGCTTTAGATTTTTATGTCTGCATGCAACTCCCATGTTAACATGGCAACTATAAGTCATAACAGAATTTCACAATGTATCCAATGAGATCTTCCACCAAACTGATATCATGCACAGATAAGATCAAAATTTATTACATATGATGTTAAACCCCTAGAGCTTTTTAATCCATATGAACTCATGAAAGTCTCTGTAAAGGTGACTTTAACTTTTACAGATTTAACTTTTTTTTCAGTCTGGTGTGTCCCAAACCTTTCAAGCATGGAATTTTTTCTTGAGACACCTATTGACATTCTATACAACTTATATCCAAAGAACACAACTTGGGAAGTCAAGCTGACAGACAAATAGATGCATTTCTTATACTCAATAATGTTCACCTAATACAGACAAAGCACAGACCTCAAAGCCCAAGCAGGCCTCTGAAGTATCCATAAGAAAAACAATTGGCACAAAGCAAACGCATTTGCATCTGTAAATGAGTATCTCTCAGTTCCTCACTCACATGGCTCTTTTTAAATGAAGGTTCCAGCTCAGCAGTTGAGGCCCACTAGAGGCAAAGACCTATCTCACAGAGGTAGAGAAAGAGGACAGTAAAAGGCAGCATGCAGACAGTCCCGGGGGCACAGCACAGTGAGACTGCTCACACACAGGAAAAGCTATTCTATGTGCACCAGTGCACTTTGAGGGGATATCACGTATTAAAGGTCAAGAGAATTTATATTAATAATAACACTTTTTTCCCAGAGTGGTATACAATACATCACTTCCAGGTAGAGAAGATAGAATGAAATATACTTCAGCAAGATTTCTATATAAACCGAAAATTCCAAAGTGCTGGTGCTTGAGAAAATTCATCTTTACAGGACATCCAAATCCCAAATGATACAAAAAAGTGAATGGATTATACTGATTATCTTACCCCAGAAAAAGGAACCATAAGAATCATACTATATTAAGATTTAGAATTTGAATAAAATTACCTTAGAATATACAGCTTTAAATGAGTTAAAGAAAACTTTCCATCTGTCTGTGGATATAACCACAAGAATATTTTAGCTTCCAAATCAGTTAATGAACTGATTAACACAAAACAAGGTTATTTAGCCAAGAAGCAGTTCACTCCTCCCCCTCACTTCTAATGAGGTAGCTACAGAACAAAATAGCTAGATTCAGCACACAGAAATATATTATGGGTATCTAGATTTTTATTTCTCTCAAATTCTTCAAAAATTAAATTAAATAGGGTGACATGGTTTTATCTGTCAACACTACCATAGCCAGAGGAACAGTCACAAATGATGCTAGATTACATAACCATAGATCTAAACTATGCTATGGACATAAAAATCCGTAGAGGTCCCAGAAACCAAAATGGTGGCTCAGTAAGAGGCTTGTGCAATTACTTCCCAACGGAGACATCAAAGTGAATAGCTATGAACACACTAAGTCACCTTCACAAGAACTGTGGATGCCAGTTGAGAAACCACAGTGCCTTGTCTTACTATAATCATAAGGAAAGTCACACTGAAGAAAGAAGAAAGGAGCTGCTCATGTCACTACTACCCCAGACCCAAAAAGCACAGAGTGGAGAGATGCCTCCCTCACACCTGGGAGAGAAACAGCAAACTAAATCTAGTGCCAGATCTACTGGGAAATATTTAATCAAATTGTGCTCCCCAGGCCCAGAACCTAGGCTATACATGTAGAGTGACTACATGGAGTCTCCACCACCTGGGAGCCTAAACTACAGTCTCCCAACTGCCAGCAGAAAGCAAAACTTCAGCCATTCAGAGAAGCCATTGAAAGAAAGAGCTTAGGACTGTGCACAGTGCCTTGGTGGAAATCCCATGGAAGGAAGAGGGACAGAGGGACACTGTGGACCTGCAGGAACGGGGTGGAGGCATAGCACAAGCATGGACATAACACAGGACCCAAGCAGCTGAGAACCTGAGTGCCAGCTTTGGACAGTGAGGAGAGACCAGATTGCAGCTGCCCTTGCCACCGGTGATATAGCTGTGGGGAAAGCCAGGCGTGAGTCTAGTCTGGAGCCCTGTGGGGGGGACGATATCAGCCAACCGAAAGGAAACAAGGGCATGTTTCTCTCATGCCATTATGGTGACCAGCAACCAGCTAAGAGGGCAGGTGCCATTTTGGACACATGTAACATCTGCGCCAGCTTATGTTCACGTGTCTAGCAACCAGTGGAGAGGAGACATCTGAGTCTGGCTGGAAGGACTGACAGGGGGCTGGGCACCCATGTAGGATTGTGAAGTGTCCCCAGGCTGCCAACACATCACAAGCTCGGAAGCTCAAGCTGTCTAGGTGCAGCACCAACCGGCAGCTGGCTCAGAGAACATCTGTGCTGAGAATGTGAGAACATGATGATTTCAGGAATGGGTGCAGGGTACAGCTGCGTCTCTGGGCAATCACTGTGAACAGCTTCACACATTCCAAACTCCCTGACTGCCTTGGTGAGAGTGAGGAATCATTGCAATGGAATCCATGCTCACACTGAGGACTGCACAGATTCTTTATATGGTTATTACAGCAACACAGATGAGCATTGCACCCACCATGGGCCAACACCTGGGCAGGGTATTGCTCATTTTGGAAGAGAGGAAATGAGGGAATGACTATCCTAACAAGAGCTAAGCAAACCCTCCTTTCTGATAAAAAAGAGATCTACCATGCCCAACTTGGGTATCATCCTGGATACTTCCCCCACCATGGAGCACTGAACAGAGCTACCTGGATACACCCAGCACATGCCTCTGGGTATTCTCTGAAAGAGCAGACACTACACTAAGCCACAGGGGAATAATCCAAAAATAAAAGCCATCAAAGGAAAAAAAAAAAAAACATGTATCTCCACAAATGCATAAAAATTAATGCAGAAATTCAAGAAAAAATAATAAGGAAGAAAACATGATGCCTGCAAAGGAACACAACAACATTTCAATATTAGAATGCAAAGATGAAGAGATTGTGAAATGCCAGAAACAGAATTCAAAAGATTAATCATAGGATTATTCAGAAGCAATGAGAAGCACATCCATGAATTAAAGAAGCCCATATATGACATGAATGAAATTTTTCCCATGAAATTGATATTTTAAAGAGAAATCAAAATGAAATATTAAAAATGAAGGATTCAATAGATCTAATAAACAATTCAGTGGTAACTGTTAACGACAACTTGGTGAGATAGAAGAAAGAATATCAGATCTAAAAGATAAATCTCTGGAAATTTTATAGTCAGATCAAAAAATAAAAAACAAGAAGAAGAAATTAGAAAAATTAAAAACAATGATGAAAATTTATGGGACACTTATCAAATAACCCAACATTTGGGTCTTAGGAATGCCTGAAAGCATGGAAGGAGTCAATAGAGTAGAAGGCCTTTTTAGTGAAATAATTACAGAAAACTTCCCAAATTTGGAGAAAGAAATGGAAGTCCAAGTACAGGAAGGACATAGAATTCCTAATAGACATGATCAGAAAATATCTTCACCACGACACATTGTAGTCAAACTTTCCACAGTAAAACATAAAGAAAAGATTCTAAAATGTGTACAAGAGAAACGCCAGATTACTTTCAATGGATCTCCAATTAAATTCACAGCTGACTTCTCATCAGAAACCCTACCTGATAGAAGAGAATATCAAAATACAATTCAATTTTTCCTACTATTTGTTGAACTCTATACTTTGTGTAGGGTTAATTATATGAGTATAAAATTAATTCAAAATAGGTGTTTGCATAAAATAAGAATCAGAATAGGAGAGGGAGGAGGAAGAAGGGTGCTGGCAGGAGGGACGATAGGGTGGGAAGAACTATGTTTCTCAATTTTTATATAAGAAATGAATAAAGTGTATTCCTTAAATGAAAGATTTCTTAAAAAAGGATTAAAGGAAAATTAAGAAAAATTTAAAAAGTAAACATTTAAGAAATCTTGAATATTTTTAAAGAGATCTTTTGAGTGTCTTAAAATATTTTAATAGTTCCTAGTCTATGGTATTTTATGTAGAGGGAATGGTTATAATATAGATCAGAAAATGTGGCACTATGAAATTGAGTGTAAGATTAAAACTTTGACAATAGGAACAACAACAACAACAAAAACTCTCCCATCAAAGTGAAACCTAGACCAGATGGTTTTGCTGCTGAATTCTAAGAAATTTTTAAAGAGTTAACACCTGTCAATCTTGATTTCAAAAAATTGAAGAGAAGGGAAACCTTACCAATCCATTCTGTGAAGCCAGCATAACCTTGATATCCAAACCAAACCAAACAAGGACATGGTGGGCCAATATCCTTGGTGAACATAAATGTAAAAAAACTCAACAAAATACTAGAAAATAAAATCCATAGTACATTTTAACAAATCATTCACCATGAACAAGTGATATTATTCCCAGGGAACCAGAAAGTGTCAACATATGTAGATCAAAAATGTGCTACACCACATGAAAAGAATGCAGGAAAAAATTAATAGGTCCATCCCACTAGATGCAGATGGAATTTGATAAAATTCACACTGTTATGTGATGAAAAAAATTCCAACCAAAATTAGGTACAGAAAGAACATATCTCAACACAATAAAGGCCATATTTAGCAAGTCAACAGCTAATATCACATTAAATGGTGAAAAGCTGAAGACTTTCCTCTGTAAGATCTATAACAAGATGAGGATACCTGCTTTCACTCCTTTTATTCAACATAGTACTGGAAGTCCTAACTAGAGCATTTAGACAAAAGAAAGAAATAAAGGACAATCTAAACTAGAAAGGAAGAAGTCAAATAGTCATTACTTGCAAATGACATGAGCTTACATATAGAAAACTCCAGTGATTTCACCAGAGCTGTTTAACAACAACAACAACGAAAATTCAGCAAAGTTGTAGGATCCAAAGTCAATGTACAAAATAAGTAACATTTTTATTATCAATAGTAAGTCATGTGAAAATAAAAGCAAGAAAGCAATCCTATCTCCAATTGCTACAAAAAAATAAAATGCCTGGGAAAATTTATTCAAAGATGAGAAAGATCTCTGCAATGAAAACCATAAATAATTAATGAAAAAATTGAACAAGGCACATGGAAATGGGAAGACACCCCATATTCATGAATTGGAAGAATAAATATTGCCAAAATGTGCATACTACCCAAAGTGATATACAGATTGAATGCAATTGCTATCGAAATGCAATAATGTTTTTCACAGAAGTAGCAAAAGATACTACTAAAATTTGGATGGAACCACAAAAGCAAATACCCAAAGCATTCTTCAGCAAAAAGGACAAAGCTGGAGGCATTACATTACTGGATTTTAAATGTATTACAAAACTATAGTAATTAAAGCAACATGGAATTGTAATAAAATTAGATCCATCATCCAATGGAAAAGAATAGAGACCCTAGAAGTAAACCTACACATCTACAGTCAACTGATCTTTGAAAAAGTCGCTAAGGATATACACTGGAAAAAGAAAAGATTTTTTTCAGTAAGAGATGCTGGGAAAACTGGATGTTCACTGCACAAGGAAGAAATTAGGCCCCATCTTTCATCAAGCACATCATGTACTCTCATGTTTATTGCAGCTCTATTCTTAATAGTCAAGAATTTAAAACAACTTAAGTGTCTATGTAATAATTAATGGATAAAAAATATGGTAAATAAAGACAATGGAGTATTAATCAGCCATATAAGAGGATATAATCTTGCTGTTTGCAACAACATGGATGGAACTGGAGGTACAAGATCAAGTTAAAACAGATTAAAGACATAAACACAGGATCTGTGATTTTGAAACTATTAGAAGAAAACCGGAAAAGTACTTCAGTACATTGGAAGGAGCAATGGTTGTCTAGATCAGCCCTCAAAAGCACAGGAAATAAAAGTAAAAATAGAAAAATGAGATTTCATCCAGCTAAAGTGCTTTCAAATAGCAAAGGAAACAATAAAGTGAAGATTCAAGCTATAGAATGGAAGAAAATATTTGCAAACTATACATCTGACAAGAGATTAATACCCAGAATATATAAGAAATTCAATTCAATAGCAAAAAATCAATTAAATCGATTAAAAATGGGCAGAAGATTCTAACAAACATTTCTCAAAGGAAGACGTACAAATGACCAACAAATGCATAAAAAAGTATTCAGCATCACTAGTTCCTGGGAAAATGTGAATCAAGACTATAGTGAAGCCAGCACGGCGGCTCACTAGGCTAATTCTCCGCCTAGCGGCGCCGGCACACCGGGTTCTAGTCTCAGTCAGGGCACCGGATTCTGGCTTCCAGGCCAGCTCTCTGCTGTGGCCTGGGAGTGCAGTGGAGGATGGCCCAAGTGCTTGGGCCCTGCACCCCATGGGAGACCAGGAGAAGCACCTGGCTCCTTGCTTCGGATTAGCGCGGTGCGCTGGCCGCAGCGCGCTGGCCGCGGTGGCCATTGGAGGGTGAACCAACAGCAAAGGAAGACCTTTCTCTCTGTCTCTCTCTCTCACTATCCACTCTGCCTGTGGGGAAAAAAAAAAAAAAAGACTATAGTGAAGTATCACCTCACTCCAATCATATTGACTATTATCAAAAAGACAAAAGTTAGTGTTGGCAAGGATATGGATAAAGAAGAATCATTGAACAGTGTTAGTGGAAATGTAAATTAATACAGCTGTTGTTGAAAACAGCATGGATATTCCTTGAAAACTAAAAATTGAACTATCATATCATCCAGCAATCCCACTCCTAGATATAGCTCCAAAAAAAATAAAGAAACATCTGTATTCCCATGTACTCTCATGTTGATTGCAGCTCTATTCTCAATAGCCAAGAAATTGAAACAACTTAAGTGTCCATGTACTAATTACTGGATAAATAAAATATGGTATATAGAAACAATGGAGAATTAGTCAGCCTTAAAAGAGGATATAATCATTATTTGCAACAATGTGGATGGAACTGCAGGTCATTATATTAAGTGAACTAAGCCAAGAACATGGTTTCACTCATATACAGGTTCAAAAAATTGTTACCTCGTAGAAGTTAAAAAAAATGTAATGATAAGGGCAGATGTTGTGGTACAGCAGGTTAAGCCACCACTTAAGATGCCCACAGAGTGGAAATAAACAAATAAAATCTTACAAAATTATATAGTGGTGTTCACCAGAGAATGGGGAAAGAAGTATAGAGGAAGGCACCAGAAAAAGAGTGACTAATGAGTAATGGATTATGGATAGGCAGCAGCAAATATTGCTGGAGTCCTATAGCACAACAGGATGATTATAGATAATCTTAATATGCCATATATTTCTCTATTTAAAAAAAATAGAAGACAAGATTTTTTGATGCTTTCATTATACAGACATGTTTAAACATTTGAAAGGATCAATATATTTAGCCTGATTTGACTGTTACACAATGTAAACACCCAACATATAACATAGTAATCCTTAAATATGCAGTTTTTCTGTCTGCTAAGTTTTTAAAATAAAAATTTCAGAAAAAGTATAAATTCCCGTAACATGGTATGAAGCCTTTAAAATTGAAGTATCACATCACTTACTCTCAATTTGTGTAGCATAAATACATATTTACATAAATAAGAAACAAAAAATAGAAATGAGTCCCCAAGTTCATAGGACATCTTTGAGGAGAACAATTAAATAATTGGACAATTCATTCTAGAAATAAAAAATAGACTTTATTCTTGCTAATTCCTAGTCACTGATTAAGGTTCATAAAAGCAATTTTTAGACAAAACCTTAAAATCATATTTAACACTATCAGAACAAAAATTTTTGCCAAGAACCCAGTAACGGCTAAACAGTGGTCCTCATTACTTTAATTTCCACTGAAAACTGCTATTTTTTAATGTGTTCCTCAAAGTTCATATGCTATAAAGCCGATCCCAATGCCAAGGTCTTGAGAGGTGGGTCAACAGATGTTTCGGTTGTGGGCACTGCCATATGGATGGATTAATGTCATTATCACAGGAGTGGTTTTGTTAATGTGAAAATTGATTCACTATTGTGGAAGGGGCTCTGTCTCCTGACCACAGTGTGTGTGTGTGTGTGTGTGTGTGTGTGTGTGTGTGTTTCCTTCTCATCTCTGCCTCTGAATGGCTGACCAAGAAAGCCAAACAATGTCAGCCCTTCAGTCTTGGAATTCCCAGCTATCAGAGCTGTGAGCAATTCATTAATGCATAGTATAAATTATCCAATCTCAGCTATTGTTATGGAAACACAAAATGGATTAAACAACAATCAGTTTAGGAGAGAGAGGCCCACTTATTAAAATCCTCATCATTGACACACCGTGGAGAAAAGGTGCTACCTTATTCCTAACCACGATAAACATACTCCTGCTTTGGCAATGAATATGTGAATACTCAATTTATCTGCATAGGTGTGCTAGAGTTCTGTGGAAAGAGCCACATGTTTTTATTGTTCTGAACATAGGCTAAGACTGAAGCTGAACAGAATATCCTGAAGAAATGAAAGTCACAGTTTCTGGAGCCCAGTTGAAAACAAGTGATCACAATGAATCCTTAAGATACCTTGGTCACTGAGTCCTGTATACTATAGACCCTTAAATAGAATAATGTGTTTTGGCAAATCACTCCTTATGCTTCAGCCTCCTTATCTGCAAGATGGACATTTATATCCATTATGGCACTTACTTCCTAAAGGTGTCACAAAGGTTTAATATGCCCTATATAGCCTGTCCATAGTAGGCTATCAAAAAACTATCATACAAGTACATAGTAAGATTTCCCTTGGTCTTGTTTTCTGTTCAACCTGAAGCTTTCCCCAAAAAAAAAAAAAAAAATCAAATTTTCCAAGCCCAGAACTACTTTCTTAAGGAAAAAAAAAAATTGTAATATACTGGCTTCACTGAACTGTTTCCCACTCTCATGGGCTGAGGTCTTTGGGTACATCAGAAGAATCTTCATAGATAATAATTTTGGTTTCTCAACATTTTCAAAACCTCAGGTACTTATAACTTAGTGTCCTAACTGGTGACTGGGTCATTCTTGCAAGTAGGAACAAATGTGTAGACAAGAAAAACTTTACCAACTTAATTGTGTCAGCTTAGAATCCATAGTAGAATTGCTTGATACAGGTTTTGGACTACCCTGAACTAGGTAACTGAGCTAGACATGACTTTCTGCAGAACATACAAAAAAAGGTGGCTGATTTGCATTGACCATGGGCACCACCTCCCACAAGCCTCCCTATGTTCCCACCCCACTTCTTGCCTGTGAGCTGAAGTGGCTGTCTTAACTTGTCCTGGATGAGATTCAGCGAGAAAGAGTTCCTATTTTTTTAACTTTTATTTAGTAAATATAAATTTCCAAAGTACACTTTATGGATTACAATGGCTTTCCCCCCTCCATAATTTCCCTCCCACTCGCACCCCTCCCATTTCAAGCTCACTCTCCCATTCCATTGACATCAAGATTCATTTTCAATTCTCTTTATATACAGAAGATCGATTCAGTATATATTAAGTAAAGATTTCATCAGTTTGCACCCACACAGAACATAAAGTGTAAAATACTGTTTCAGTACTAGTTATAGCATTACTTCACATTGGACAACACATTAAGGACAGAGATCCTACATGAGGAATAAGTACACAGTGACTCCTGTTGTTGACTTAACAATTTGACACTCTTGTTTATGGCATCAGTAATCTCCCTAGGCTCTAGTCATGAGTTGCCAAGGCTATGGAAGCCTTTTGAGTTCACCAACTTCTATCTTATTCTGACAGGGTCATAGTCAAAGTGTAAGTTCTCTCCTCCCTTCAGAGAAAGGTACCTCCTTCTTTGATGGCCCCGTTCTTTCCACTGGGATCTCACTCACAGAGATCTTTCATTTAGATCTTCTTTATTTTTTCCCAGAGTGTCTTGGCTTTCCATGCCTGAAATACTCTCATGGGCTCTTCAGCCAGATCCGCATGCCTTAAGGGCTGATTCTGAGGCCAGAGTGCTATTTAGGACATCTGCCATTCTATGAGTCTGCTGTGTATCCCGCTTCCCATGATGGATCATTCTCTCCCTTTTTGATTCTCAGTTAGTATTAGTAGACACTAGTCTTGTTTGTGTGATCCCTTTGACTCTTAGACCTATCAGTGTGATCAATTGTGAACAGAAATTGATCACTTGGACTAGTGAGATGGCATTAGTACATGCAAACTTGATAAGATTGTATTGGAATCCCCTGGCACGTTTCTAACTCCACCATTTGGGGCAAGTCCGATTGAGCATGTCCCAAATTGTACATCTCCTCCCTCTCTTATTCCCATTCTTATATTTACCAGGGATCACTTTTCAGTTAAAATTTAGACACCTAAGAATAATTGTGTGTTAATTAAAGAGTTCAACCAATAGTACTAGAACAAAAAAAATACTAAAAGGGATAAAGTATTCCTATTTTTAATGCTGTTGCTTAATGTAGATTATTTAAGAAGGGCCTTTAAAAGTATCAGTTCTCACTTAATGTTCACTTGTAACTTTTGAATTGAAGAAATAGCTATTGAATAGAATTGGAGAAATACTGTTGATGTGGGCCTCTATGAGGCTGGTAAATGAAGAGGAGCTGAAGCACTCTGAGCACCCAATCCAAATGCCTGCACCCAAACCCAAACAGCTTCTATATACTTGAGCTGGAAAGATCCAACATGACTGTAGACTTGGCACAACCATTCCCCAGCATGTGCCTGACCCTCACTTCCCTATACACAAGACACCATTACACCTTCCTAGAGATAACCCATGTGTACTCCAGCCCCACATGTACCCTACACCATGACTTTTCCAAGATCCCCAACAAAAGGTCACAGAAGTGAGGGGTATTCAAGCCCCACCCAAACTTTATCTCCTTTGAAATTTCAGCCAGGCCCTGCTCCAGGTACTACACCATCAAAGGACAACCTCAGTATTGATGGGGACAGCAGCACCTCCTTCCTCATGAACTGAGGTAGCCTGAACTCATCTCTGAGTGTGTACCATCCATTTCAAAGAATCTTGCTTTCCTATACTCCTTTATGCTTCCTCAATTCTTTTCTCACATGAAGGAAAGAATCTGGAGCAAACCCAGCAAGGGGACAAGTTTCCCACAACACTATTACCTTTACTCATTTTATATCCTTATAAAGTCTTTAATTAAAGTTTTCCAACGGCATTTAAAAACTAATTAGGAGGATCTGGATGAATTCATGAAAATCCCACCATCCTTTTTTCCCTCCCATATACTCATTATTCTGTAGTCATAGCTCCAAAATTGAGAGTTCAGCATTAGAGCACTTCTTCGACACAAAAGGTCAAGCCCTCACCCATGCTATTTCCAACACCCCATTATTCATTTGGATTGGCAGTTTGCTTAATTATCACCTTGTCTCTATTTACAGCAAAAGCTCAGAGTTGGGAGGTGATGCCAAGAACATATGTAATGTCTAATGTGAATTTTCTACATTCAAAATGGAAATGAATATCTATGATAGCATCCCAATATTGTTCTCAAAAATGTACTAGAAAGTTATGTTTTCTAGTTATTAATTATGGATCCGCCATATTTTACTTGGTAGAATGTGTTTGTTATTTCTTATTGTTGATGATTTACATGGGGAAAAGTCTAAAAAAACTAACACACACACATTGCTTCTTTGTGGCTAAAGTGAGAGGCTACAAAAGTAATGTAGATGCTAGTATTATTGACAATGATAAGTTATCTAAATGAATACCTGGGAAAACATAAAGATACAGATATATTGCACATACAATATATTCTTCCAATTTAAAAGATATAATTGGATAATTGTACTATTTATATATGATGCTTCCACTGAGCTACTAATACAATAAAATCTGAATGAGCACATTATTAGAAAGAGGTGCAAATAGCAGCCCAGGAGGAAACAACTGAAGAAGTATTTTCTCTTTTGCTGTTGGTTTCTGCCCATGGCATATTCACACCACAGTACAACTCCTTTAACTCTTCAGCATTTATAACATGCCACTTGTCTCACAGGCATAAGGATATTAATGGCTGTCAGATTCTCCTAATTAGCTCGACTGATTGATGAGGGTCAAAGCAACATCAGGAGTCTGCCAAGGTTACATGAAGACTGACATTTTGTTGTTTTGCTTATTACTAATTAATTACTGTTAATTACCATGTCAGAGTATTCTGTTTTAAGAAAGGGAAAATACCGCAAGTGGAATTAGCCTATATAGATATAATTTGTATTTGTTTTGTATTATCTTTCTCTTGGCATTTTAAAAAAATTACTTATTCCTCCCATATCAAGCACAACAGATTTTCAGGTCCACAAACAAGAATGGGGTCATTTTTACACTGCAGATGTTTGTGGTTTTCAAAATTACTGTGGTAACTTTGAGCTCAACTAAAAGATAAAAGTGGCATAGGATGGCCTTTGCTTGGCTCTGTTCAATAGAAATTTTCTTATTAGAAATTCAAAGATTCCTGTGCTTACAACCCTTGCAATAGATAAGAGCAAGTATCCTCATGCTGTCTCAGAAGCAGAGAAAAGTCTTGTGTGATTATGTCATTGTACTGATTCATGATTTTACTGAATCAAACGATTTCTACTCCATAATTACTAGAGTTTATCACTAAAAAGTCTCCCTAACTGGAAAAGGAGCAAATCAACCTTTTATTGATAGGCAGAATAAAAATACCAAGATCAATATGATGATTGAAAAACTGTCCTAAAGTTTAAGTTAGTACTTGAGAATTATTTTAAATTTTTTTATGACAGACATTTCTCATTTCTGTTCCGACACCTAACAGCCAGACCATGTATTAAAATACAGTTCTGACCCACAATCTCTAACAATCATTCCAGGAAAACAAACTACAAGCCCTGTAGCAATTTGTCCCTAAATGATAAAAACTTGATAAATAATGGCAGCTTTCCTAATACTGGCCCCTACTTCCAGCTAGGACCAATAGAGAAAGCCAAATATGCTCCCTCGCCAATCTCACTCATGTCTCACCTTTAGTTAGCCAACCTCCAACTTCCCCACTCCAACAGCTTCCTGTTGGGGCATAGCTAAAGTCTGGTCATTTTCCTTCCAAAAAGCAGCCCCTGTATTTGCCTGTCTTTAAGTTTCTACCAAACACAAAAGACAGTGGCTGGCTTCCTTGCTAGAGCAAGTTCTAAATAAATAGCCCTTGCTTATTCTTATTTGAGTGGTCATTATTTCCACACTTGGGAGCGGACTATATTCTTTCAAATATTTTATCAATATTTTAATATCTTAATCCATTGTTTGAAAATGTCTTACTCATTCATTGATTCATGCATTTATTCGAAAGGCAGAAAGAGAGTCAGAGAGCTCCCAAAGGCTGGTTCATTTCCCAAATGCCAGCAATTGTTCTCGGACAGGGTCCCCTGTTCATGTGCACTCTGCACTCTGTTAGTTATAAGATCACTGGATTCAAACTTCTGAGAAAGAGAACATCTATTTTTACAGCAGATCTATAAGATAAACAGACATATCCTCCCATAGAGAGAGGTTTGGGATTTATGGAGTTAGGGTAATTGAGGTAGAACTGAGTGAAGCAAAACTACAGAATATGGCAGGTTCAGAGGAAATGGGTGAGGAAAGTTCTCTGAGTACCCACCTTGACAAATCCTGTCTTTACACATTTTTTGTGTTCAAAGATGGGTACTAAAATGCCATCAGAAGTGCATCATTTAACATTACTGTGAAGTATAAGGTAACCCCAAGTCTGAGCTAATCTGCACGGGCTCCAGTTAACAAGGCTAGCTACAGCCAGTTCTGTTCAACTTTAACAGTGGTCCTGGCAAGACAGCTCAGCAAAGTTTTTTTCAGCAGAAGCAACTCTCATGGGATTGCAAGTTACTATGCACCAGGTTAATGCAGAACTATTATGGGCTATATCAGACAGCCCCAGGAAGATTGCTATTAAGCAAGGGGAGGGAGATCTATTCTTGCCTGCAGTTTCACAGCTACCTCTCCAAACCAAGCTCTGGGAACTCACTCCAATTCTCCCAAGAGGGTGGCAGGAACCCAATTACCTGAGCCATGATCTGCTGCCTCCCAAGGAGAGCACAGGCAAGAAGCTAGAATCAGACTCAGACCAGAATTCCAATATGGGATGTGGGCATCCATCCCATCTACACCCTAACTGGTATGTCAAATGCTTGCTCACAATATATTTCTATGTAAATCTTGCCCCCCATAAGTCAATTAAAAATCCCTATAAATGAGATCCACTTTGTTAATAATTTGCTGAATATGAGAATTTTTCACCCAAAAGTAATTAAAAATATACTTTGAAAAAGGAAGAATCCTTAACTTACTGATTATGAAGGGTTCAGTAACATTCTAAAATAGAATCAAGGAATTGGATTACTTACACCTAAAAGGAAGAGTGGTGTTAAAAATAGTACTTGCAGAGAAGTTTTCCAAAGACAGAATCAAATACTGGAAGACAGGTTCTGAACAATGAGGTTTTCAAGAGGTTCATCGCTTTCTTAACCATGAAAAAGGTTGATAGAGGCAAGTGCTCACTGCCCCTCATAGAAGCCAATTGCTCTGGCAATAGCTTTTTGGAAAAGAAAGGCTTTATTTGAGAGATCTGTCAGCCAGGAGATAGAAAGGAAGGTTCAAACCTGTCTACTTGATCCAGAGCTTTGGTAGGATCTACCAGGTTAGAAAACAGAAGCCAAGCAGAAATATATGATAGGGCAATTTCTGGTTGGTGGGGCCCACAACACAACCCTGTGTGGAACAGTGGGAAGAAGTGTCCAGTCAGGACACTTGTAATGTCAAATCCCTCATTTCCTAAAGCTATCCCACCCTTCTATTTTCATTTATTTTCTGTCTTTTAGTTCAGGGGCGGGGGTTGGAAGTTGGGAGGCGGGGCTTCAGTTCTGGATATTATCCTAGATCAAATTTTCCCTTTTCACGCATGCGCAGCTCAGGGGTCAGCCCCCATCTTTTGAAGCCGATTGAGGTTTAACTTAGTGATGAAATCTGTAAACACAACTTTAAGAAATAGTGACTTAGCAAATTGATATTTTGAAGAAAAATTGTACAGATTCAGGTTAGAAGAGAGGAATGGAATGCCAAAAATTATTTTTAATTTAACACGTTTATTTGAATATATATTAAAGCATTTGATTTTCTATGCACAGGAAAATCAAATACTTAAAATATATTTAATACTACAATCAATTGCAATAAGTGCTATACACAAATTTCAGTATTATACAATTTGTTATTTCTTGAAAAAGACCCCAAAATGCACAGCCAGGCCCCTCTGCTCAGGGGAAACATTTGTCTGAGGCATCAACAGGAATTCCCTGAAATTTTCTAGCGCAAGTATCCTATGGACCAGTTAGCCATTACAATGGAAATCTCAATGAAAGTTACTCTAGAGCCATCAGGATTAAGAGAACAAATGCCTATGAATTTAACTCCATCTATTTTGTACACTGGCACCCATATATTCCCTGCCAGCGGGCTTCCTCCATCTCCTGGGTGGTTTTACTTGAAGAATGAAACTATGATAAATCAGCATAGTACTGCGGTCACAAGCACCAGACATCTGTTTGACTCTTGTTTTTTAAAAATGTATTTTATTTACTTGAAAGGCAACATAAGGAGATACAAAGAGAGAGAGGGAGAGAGAGAGAAACTTCTATTTGCTGGTTTACTCCCCGAGAGAGAGACTTCTATTTGCTGGTTTACTCTCCAAATGATTTATCAACCAAGGATGGACGGAGCCCAGCTGAAGCCAGGAGCCTGGAATTCCATCTAGGTCTCCCACTTGTAGCAGAGACTGAAGTATTTGGACCATCTTGCCCTGACTTCAAAGGCACATTAGGTAACATTGTAGGTAACAAGTTAGCTCAACACACCAGAACACTAAACCCTCTGTTTGACTCTTCATGTTTCCTTATCTCCTTAGAAATAGAAGGATAAAATAAAGTTTTACATGAAATTCACTTAGCTTTTATTAGTTTTTGCTAGTCAAATTCTGCTAGTCTAATGGAAATAGCAAAAATGCAAACAAAGCACCTCATATCATATTGGATTCTTGGAAAACCACAGATTAAGAAAGAATTCACATTATCTCCTATGCAGCCTTTCTCTGTAAAACTTTCTGGAAAAGGATTTCCACAAAAATGAGGAAGTTAGCCAAGTAAGATACAGGATATAGAAAACGAGAGGGTCAGCAAAAGAAAAGAGGCAAAGACCATCCCAGAATTATTGGGGACCCCAAAAGGGCATCTATGACAAAGGTGAGATAGCAACCCAGGGGTTCTCAATGAGAAACTTCTCTAAAGGAGACAAACAAATACAAAACAATAATAGAATATTTGAACCATTGGACATCTTGATGGATAATTTAGACCACAGCTGCAAACTACAGTCCGGATGCCAGACCTAAAATAGCAAAGTTGAGTGGCTGTGACAGAGACCACAAGGTCTAAAAAATTAAAAGTCTAAAATATTTACTGCTCTTTTTATCAAAAGTTTGCTGAAAGGTTTGAGGTTGAATTAACTATAAACACATTAGGAAACTAAACAATATAAGATAAAGAATGACAAATGACTGCAGTGAAAACAAATAGTTGTGCAGAACATAAAAAATAAGAGTTTGCTACATGGCTCAGCTGTGAATTGCATTTTATAGTGGTAATAATACAAACATTTACTATTCCTGTATGCAAAATTATAAAAATTGGAAAGGGTAGGAAGACCTCAAAGAGACACTAAAACTCAGTTCTTGTCATATACAATAGAAATTCAACATTTAATAGCTAAAAGTTAAAAAAAAATCACAGAGTAACAATTAAAAACAGGTTCAGATTCATGATACCAAGAAAGTCAGCTAAAGGAGATAAAAGTAATGACCTTCCAGGGGAAGAAAGAAAGAAGACAGTTGATACTGTTTGGGTAACAAACCTTGTACAATACTCTTGTGGGGAGCAACTCGGACTAGACTAAGTTACTGGAATGAAGACTTATTCTATGCGTCTGCTCTCCCACAATATGGCGCTGGGAGAGGAGTAAACAACTTCTACACAGCTGCCTCTCGCCAATTTGATAAGCTGCAGGAGCTGATCCTGCTCCTGATTGGAGGAGAGCAGCATGCTCGGCGTGTGGGCAGCAGAGTTGGGATTGGTGGAAGAGGACTATAAAGGAGGAGAGAGACAACATGCACCAGGAACATCTAAGGGGAACATCCAGATAACATCTGAGAAGCCCCCGAGAGGGCCGGCCGGCGGTGTGCCGCTCCCCCGCGGAAGTGGGGAAAGTGGCAGGGGGAGCCACCCTTCCACGGAGGTGGAAGGATCAGCAGCCAACCCGGGAAGGACCAGCAGCAAACCCGGGAAGGGCAGAGCGGACGAAAGAACAGCACAGGGTCCTGTGTCGTTCCTCCGCGAATGGGGGAGCGACAACTCTGACTCAAATTATGTGCACATGTGATTTTGAAAAAATAAAATTAAATTAAAACCGAAAACAAAATGTTTGGCCTGACACAACATAAAATCATTGATAAAACATCAGCAGTCATTTCAGAAAGTTTTCAGTCCTAGAGAATGTGCTACCCATATGCATTCAATTCCTCCACTAATACATGGTTAGAACAATTATCCAAAATGACTAATTCACATGATCATAGAACTCTAATGAAAAACATTTATTGTTATATAATACCAGTTAAGTCCCACTGATGAGATGGGATTTTCAGTATCATAGGCATTCTGGGAATATTTCTCCAAGATCTCTCAGATAATTCTGGTAGTTATTACTGTTGACAAAGCTAATGTTTCTATTTCAGCTCCTCTGCCTATAAAGTGAGAGACAGGTTGAGAGAGAGAATGAGAGCCAGAGAGAGAGAGAGAGAGAGGGAGATGAATACTCATGCATCTTTAGATTATTATTGTGAGAAAGGATAAGAATTCTTTGATGCCAGGTATTTTTAAATGCAGGAAATTTTTAAATACTACATAAAAGCAATATGTACATTATAGACCAAGGAAAGTATTTGCTGGAGCTATTTTCATTCTCTTCTGACATTTAACAGACTCATACAATATTCTACCCAACAATCCTGAATGTCAAGCTACAACCAAAGCTTTCTTGTTTCCTGAAGAACACTTTGCAAGTTAGGATACATTTTCACTGCAGCTATTTGGCTTACATTTAATGCTTTTAATTTTTACTTCAATAAGTAAATAATATGTGTGCTATTAAATCTCCCTTCAAGGAAAAGGAAAGACATTCTTATGTATAATCATGAATATTGCACAAAATTGAGCCCCTCTTTTGTTTGTGCATGTTTAATTCAAAATTCAAAATACATTTCATGTCCCTGATTCTCCTAGCAATAATCTGTCCTTTTCATACTACATCTAAGCCTTGATTCATCAACTATGAGATCATTACTATTTGAGTGCTGGCATTCCAGAATGTAAGAGTGATAGAATACAATGAGTCTTGTGTTGAGAAACTTTTATAAGCACAAAGGAATGCATATAATATGAAAGAAGAGATGAGCTCATGCATAAAATGTATTAGCGTGAAGTGAGGTATTGAAAATTGGTATGCCTTGATGTCAAATAAAGATCTTTATCTTTCTTGACTCTTTGAATGTAAGGACTGTGAGACTGAATGATGTGGTTACAGTTTTATGACCTCTAGATTTTCTAACTTTTAATACCTTTTGTTCAAAGTGACTAGAGTAATCAAAAGAAAACAAAGAAGAATCATTCAGTGCTTTTTGAAGATATATTTGGCATTATTCTCACTATAAACTGTACCTACATAATATCACATCAGAATGAAAACTGAATGCAGTCAACCAAAAAGTTATTACTACATTATGGCAAAAATACAATAGAAGGAAAACAAATATAAATCCTAAAGCTTCACAGAAATCCTTTAAAAATTTTTTATTTACTTATTTGTGTTCTTGTTTAAAAGAAGGAGAGACAGAGAGAGAGAAGAGATAAATACCTTCTATCTTCTAGTTCATTTCCCCAAGTATCCACAACAACCAGAATTGGACTAAGCCAAAGCCAGAAGTCCGGAACTCAGTCTAGGTCTCCCACCTGGATGACAGAGGCTCAAGTAATCGAGTCATCATCTGCTGCCTCCCAGTGTGCTCATTAGCAGGAAATAAATAAGAAGCAGCTTAGCCAGGACTCAAACCGAACATTCTGATTTGGGGTGCTGGCATCCCAGACAGTGATTCAAGTACTGTGCCACACACTCACCTTGAGAACTTCTTTTATGTCTCATTTCTTATCCCCACTCCCGACTCCCCTTCTTCCATCAAAAACCATTCCCTGAGTTTTTACCTCCTGTTTCTTTGGCTGCATTCCCATTTTTCCTTGAGCAGTTTGACAAAGTTCTTACTCCACATTTCTTTTCACGTTTAAGTTTATCGTTCTACTTCCCAAGACTGATTATATTACTGAAATATCCTTTTGCTTTGTATCTTCCCGCTCAAATTAGGTATTTTCTTTTCTGACGTTAGGAAAGGAAAACCATCTAAAAATAATCATTCGAACCAATCAGTAACATTCTTCCATGCAGAGAGTTTTACATGATTTCACACACTTTTAACTTGCCCATGATTTTCAAATTCATGCAATTTTAGCCATTTCAATTGAGTCATCCAGTATTAAGCTTTTGTCTCAGTTTTCTTTTCTTAAAGAACTGTCTCTGTTCTCAGGCTTTGACATCTTTTATCATGCTTTACACCCACTGCCTTATTTTATTTGTTTTTTAACCTCTGGATCTTGAAATTCTTCTATGGTTTCTCATAGCCATTTGCATATTGACCAAAATCTTGGGTAACCAAAAACATGGTTCTGGCCGGAGCCACGGCTCACTAGGCTAATTCTCCGCCTGCAGCACCGGCACTCCGGGTTCTAGTCCCAGTTGGGGCACCGGTTCTGTCCCGGTTGTTCCTCTTCTAGTCCAGCTCTCTGCTGTGGCCCGGGAATGCAGTGGAGGATGGCCCAAGTGCTTGGGCCCTGCACCCACACGGGAGACTAGGAGGAAGCACCTGGCTCTTGGCTTTGGATCAGCGCAGTTCTAGCCGTGGCGGCCATTTGGTGGGATGAGCCAGAGGAAGGAAGACCTTTCTTTCTGTCTCTCACTGTCTAACTCTGCCTGTCAAAAAAAAAAAAAGGGGGGGGGGCATGGTTCTTAATTCTTTACAGGTCACCAAAATTCTTTAAATTGAATTATTTATTTGAGAAATATTCATTACATTCTTTGAGCAAGGCACTTTACCAGGTAGAGTGGGGGAATTTGGTTTTTCAATTATCAAACATAAATATCTTCAAGGATCTCAAAATAGGATAAAGATAAGGTATGTGCCCATAAGACCAACATACAAGGATGTGTGAATTTACCCAAAGAGAGTGGCAGGAAATATGAGTTGTGAGATAAGAGAGATTGCTGGGATGACAGAATGCTTAGGACATGGAAAGAGAAAAAGAAATCATGTAAAGTGAAACAGGAAGGATTATAAAATTCAAAATGTTCAGAGGGGTCCAGAACAGGGAGCCTCCCAGGCAGAGGAAACAACATGGGTCCAGCAGGACACAGAACACTCAGTACAGTAGCTATTTGAACACAGCACAGTCTGAAGGCAAGGAAGAAGTGTCAAAGCAAGAATAACAACCTCCAGCTCATTTTACCATTAGCAGTTAATAATATTTATTCACACAGGAATTAGAAATTCATATCATGCAAGAGGAGGATTAGTCAAAATTAGTATGTGTCTGGCATTTTAGAGTGTGTTTATAATCTTCATGATATCAGGTGATAAAACAGCAAAGCACTTTTCGATGGTTATCTTGAGATGCTCAGTGGTATGACACCAGCAACAGGTAGGAGGGCTGTTCCCAAATAAGGGATACATTTTCACTTGACTCCAAATAGGAAACCATACTTCATGACTCCCAATCCTTTCCTATCAATTTGCTCAATGAGAATACTTCCATCAGTATTAAAAAAGTATTGACATGTAAAATATTACTGAAACTAAGAAAAAGGAGTATGTGTGTGGGCAAGCATTCCAAGGAGAGAATACAACACTCACAAAGGCTTAGTGGTGAAAGGAAGAACTGCACATTCAGTAGCTGGCATAGAAGTAGAGAGGGGCAACACATGGTAAGATGAATCAGAGCTCACAACACAACCTTGACTAGGTTAAGGCTTTGCTCAATATCTTAAGACCCAAGAGAAGCCACCATAGAGTTTCAAGTAAGAGAGCAACATAAACAAAATTGAACTTCCTGAAGACCACCCCAACTGATGTAGAGTGAAGTGTGGATGCAAAAGATCAGCTAGAAGGTTATAGTGGTAATCTGTCATGGAGGTGATAGAACTAACACTAAAGTGTTGCAGTTGAGGTGAAAGAAAATTGATGGAGGAAAGAAATACTGGAAAAACAAAACTGACAGTACTCAGAAGATGGTAAATAAAGGTAATAAAATGAGGCTTTATCCAAAATAACTCATTTCTCCAGATTACAAAATTGGAAAGATGGTAATGTTAGTCATAGAGCTATAAAATAATGAAAGAAAGTCTGGTCTGGAGGGGAATATCAGTATTCAGAAATGATAAGTTTAAGTATCCTTAGGATATCAAGAATAGTATGGTACCATGTAAAGAGATTCTCATTCTCTTCATCTACAGACAGATATACTGAAGATTAGGCCCAACACTTAATTGTGACAATGGAGGAAATGCAGACGAAGTTGAATTCTCCAATCTCTAAAACATTCTATACCAATGCCAAGATTATTTGGGGAAGAGTCGATCCTGTGACTTGGGATGAGTACATATGGGTGCATGCACTGGAAAATACTGAATCCCAAAAGTCTTTGAACCCTTTAGAATTATAGGATTGGACAAGTTATCTCTGTTTGAGGCTAGCAATGCATCCTTCCTTGAAGATGTGATGTCTCTACCTTAAAATTATATCAGTCAGGGTCCTACCAGAGAAACAAGGCCAGTAGAAAACATATACTAAAAGATTAATTGTAAGAGAGTAGCGTAGGCAGCTGTGAGAACTAGCTAGACTAGGTAAAGCTGAAATCCATAGTGCACCTATTAGGAAAAGTAGATTGGAACTGCCGGGCAACACTGAAGGTGAAAGCCATGGCAGAATTACCTCTTATGGGAAGTGTCAGTACAGATCTTCTGGCCTTTCAACTCAGTGAAGCAGGATCACACACACTTCATATAGCAACATCACCTGAATTAGTGATTGCTTGAATAACTGCAGACTGTCGCCCGAGTTGGCACATTAAACCAATCTTCACAAAAGACAACATGAATGTCCATCAGAATTCATTCCCATATCTTTCTTGAGCTCCAGGCCAAAAACAATGAATAATTTACAACATATCCAGGAGACAAAGTGCTGTAAAGAGGGTATGAATGGTGACTTAAAAGATTAAACTGCTGCTTGGGATATCTGCATCCCATCAGAGTGTCCATGTTTAAGATCCTACAATTCTGCTTCTGATCCCATTTCCAGCTAATAGTCTGGGAAGCAGCAGAAGATGGCTTGAGTTCTTATGTCCCGATACCAATGTTGGAGACCCAAATGCATTTTCAGGCTCCTGATTTTGACATGACCCAAGCCTGGCTGTTGAGGGCATTTGGGGAGTGAAGCAGCAGACAGAAGGAACATTCCTCAATACAATCAAAGCAATCTATGAAAAACCCACGGCCAACATCCTATTGAATGGGGAAAAGTTGGAAGCATTTCCACTGAGATCTGGTACCAGACAGGGATGCCCACTCTCACCACTGCCATTCAATATAGTTCTGGAAGTCTCAGCCAGAGCCATCAGGCAAGAAAAATAAATTAAAGGGATACAAATTGGGAAGGAAGAAGTCAAACTATCCCTCTTTGCAGATGATATGATTCTTTATTTAGGGGATCCAAAGAACTCTACTAAGAGACTATTGGAACTCATAGAAGAGTTTGGCAAAGTAGCAGGATATAAAATCAATGCACAAAAATCAACAGCCTTTGCCTTTGTATACACAGGCAATGCCACAGCTGAGAAAGAACTGCTAAGATCAATCCCATTCACAATAGATACAAAAAAAAAAAACAATCGAATACCTGTAATAAACTTAACCAAGGACATTAAAGATCTCTACGATGAAAATTACAAAACCTTAAAGAAAGAAATAGAAGAGGAGACCAAAAAATGAAAAAGTCTTCCATACTCATGTATTGGAAGAATCAACATCATCAAAATGTCCATTCTCCCAAAAGCAATTTATAGATTCAGTGCAATACCAATCAAGATACCGAAGACATTCTTCACAGATCTAGAAAAAATAATGCTGAAATTCATATGGAGACACAGGAGACCTCAAATAGCTAAAGCAATCTTGTACAACAAAAACAAAGCCGGAGGCATCACAATACCAGATTTCAGGACATACTACAGGGCAGTTGTAATCAAAACAGCATGGTACTGGTACAGAAACAGATGGATAGACCAATGGAACACAATAGAAACACCAGAAATCAATCCAAACATCTACAGCCAACTTATATTTGATCAAGGGTCCAAAACCAATCCCTGGAGTAAGGACAGTCTATTCAATAAATGGTGCTGGGAAAACAGGATTTCACGTGCAGAAGCATGAAGCAAGACCCCTACCTTTCACCTTACAAAAAAATCCACTCAACATGGATTAAAGACTTAAATCTATGACCCGACACCATCAAATTATTAGAGAACATTGGACCGGCACCGCGGCTCACTAGGCTAATCCTCCACCTAGCGGCGCCAGCACACCGGGTTCTAGTCCCAGTCGGGGCTCCGGATTCTGTCCCGGTTGCCCCTCTTCCAGGCCAGCTCTCTGCTGTGGCCAGGGAGTGCAGTGGAGGATGGCCCAAGTCCTTGGGCCCTGCACCCCATGGGAGACCAGGATGAGTACCTGGCTCCTGCCATCAGATCAGCGTGGTGCACCGGCTGCAGCACGCCAGCCATGGCGGCCATTGGAGGGTGAACCAACGGCAAAGGAAGACCTTTCTCTCTGTCTCTCTCTCTCACTGTCCACTCTGCCTGTCAAAAAAAGAAAAAAGAAAAAAGAAAAAGAAAAAGAAATAGAGAACATTGGAGAAACCCTGCAAGATATCGGCACGGCAAAGATTCTTGGAAAAGACCCCAGAAGCACAGTCAGTAAAAGCCAAAATTAACATTTGGGATTACATCAAATTGAGAAGTTTCTGTACTGCAAAAGAAATAGTCAGGAAAGTGAAGAGGCAACCGACAGAATGGGAAAAAATATTTATAAATTATGCTACAGATAAAGGATTAATAACCAGAATCTACAATGAGATCAAGAAACTCCAAACAACAAAACAAACAACCCACTTAAGAGATGGGCCAAGGACCTCAATAGACATTTTTCAAAAGAGGAAATCCAAATGGCCAACAGGCACAAGAAATAATGTTCAAGATCACTAGCCATCAGGGAAATGCAAATCAAATCCACAATTAGGTTTCACCTCACCCCGGTTAGAATGGCTCACATACAGATATCTACCAACAACAGATGCTGGCGAGGATATGGGGGAAAAGGGACACTGTTGGTAGGAATGCAAACTGGTTAAGCCACTATGGAAATCATTCTGGAGATTCCTCAGAAACCTGAATATAACCCTACCATACAACCCAGCCATCCCTCTCCTTGGAATTTACCCAAAGGAAATTAAATTGGCAAACAAAAAAGAGCTGTCTGCACCTTAATGTGTATTGCAGCTCAGTTCACAATAGCTAAGACCTGGAATCAACTTAAATGCCCATCAACAGTAGACTGGATAAAGAAATTATGGGATGTGTACTCTATAGAATACTAGACAGCAGAAAAAAAAAGAAAAAGAAAACAATGAAATCTGGTCATTTGCAACAAAATGGAGAAATCTGGAACACATCATGCTGAGTGATATAAGCCAGTCCCAAAGGGACAAATATCATATTTTCCCCCTGATTGGTGACAACTAACCAAGCACCAGAAAGAAAACCCGTTCAATGAAATGGACACTATGAGAAACAGTGACTTGATCAGCCCTTGCCCTGACTGTTGATGAACAACTTAATACTTTATCTCTTTTAGTATTTTTTCTGTTTGTTTTACTTAATACTATTGGTTGAACCCTGTAATTAATACACAATTGTTCTTAAGTATTGAAACTTAAATAAAAAGTGATCCCTGTTAAATATAAGAGTGGGGATAAGAGAGGGAAGAGATGTACAATTTGGACATGCTCAATCTGACTGGCCCCAAATGGTAGAGTTAGAAACATACCAGGGGATTCCAATTCAATCCCATCAAGGTGGCACGCACCAATGCCATCTCACTAGTCGAAGTGATCAATGTCTGTTCACAATTGAACATAATGATAGGACTAAGAACCAAAGGGATCACATAAACAAGACTAGTTTCTGCAAATACTAACTTATAGAATCAAAAATGGAGAGAATGATCCAACATGGGAAGTGAGATACACAGCAGACTCATAGAATGGCAGATGTCCTAAACAGCACTCTGGCCTCAGAATCAGCCCTTAAGGCATTCGGATCTGGCTGAAAAGCCCATGAGAGTATTTCAGGCATGGAAAGCCAAGACAGTCTGGAAAAAAAAAAGATTTATTTTATTTATTTGAAAGACAGAGTTACAGAGAGAGCTAGAGATAGACAGAGAGGTCTTCCATCTGCTGACTCACTCCCCAGATGGCTGCAACAGCCAGAGCTGTGCCGATCTGAAGCCAGGAGTGTCTTCCAGGTCTCCCACAGGGGTTCAGGGGCCCAAGAACTTGGGCTATCTTCTACTGCTCTCCCAGGCCATAGCAGAGAGCTGGATCAGAAGTAGAGCAGCCGGAGTGAGAACCGGTGTCCATATGGGATGCCGGAGCTCAGGCCAGGGCTTTAACCCACTACACCACAGCACCAGCCCCCTCTTTTCTTTTAATAATTAATAATATGACCCTTAAATGAAAGATCCTCTACATTTTACATTGTGATGAAAAAAGAAGTGGAAAAGATGGGAAAACTCTGAATCTGACATACGTGTTTAGAGGGAAGAGAAGCCCCAAGGCAGATTTAAGAAAAATGAAACACAGTTTAATCCCTGGGATTCCTGTGAATATTAGAAAGAGCAAAGATATGTCACAGGCCAGCTGAGAAGTGATCTGAGGGATCAGCAGGCTGTAACCAAATAACATCCTCTGAGCACTGAGAAGTCTACCTACCTAAACATGAATCTCTTTCCAGGTCACCAGCTTCAACAGTTACTAGCATATATGATTCTCTTTGGATTGTCTCAGCTCTGAAATAATCATACAACATATATAACTTGTCAGAAAGAGTAAAAAGAAAATGATAACTTGCTAATCTACTATGTCATCTATAATCACTTTACAAAAGAACTCAGTGTTTAAAAGTTATGTTAGACACATTTAGGTGAAAAATAATGTCTACTTAAGTTGTCATTTAGAGAGAAGAGAGTGGCAATTTTTGGGAAAGGAAAATCTTTATGTCATTCTTAATTGTAACACATTATCAATAAATTATATAACCTTATAAGCCAAGATATTATTTTTTCATGAAATAATGACTTACTATTAACTTCATCATAACAGTTCAGAGTAGAATTTAACACTAACAAAAAATAAGCTTTTTCATCACAGGACTAAATTATTTCTAAGGATTCCTTCAGACCAAAATTCTTTTACTAAAGAATACAATTCTTTTAGGAAAGGAAGAATCATAGTTTAATGACTATAGCTTCTATTTAAGATTTGTTCATTAATCTGATTCAAAATTAATCTTTTTCAAAATAGGACACAGTCTAAAAATTCAGCTTCCCATCCCCGTATTATTCCTGCTGCACATTGCACTGCTCATGGTACCAAATTCACAAACATTTCCTGGTATAACAATGCAGCAAAAGTCAGGGCATAGATTTAGTGGAAAGAAATGTCAAGTATGTAAGTGAAATCAAGAGGTGAGAGAATCAAAAGAAAATAATTCTAAGGACAAAAATGGTACAAATTTATATAGATAAGATAAATGCTCCTGATGTCTAGGTCAGGAGTATTTCTGAACATTTTATCTTGTTACAACTTACATTTACTTTTTATGCAGCTCTAAGGATTTACAAATTCCTTCCTTTGTATCAATCACAAATGTGCTGAATTTTGCAGCCATGGCAAACAATGAGAGAAATGGTCAGATGAAGAGGTAAGCACAACACAATGTCAAAGCACAATGTTCCAATTCAGTAGTTCATCTAAGATCAAAGACAGTACCATTATGTCAAAGAACTAGGCTTGGTGTGTTCCATAATTACAACTGGAAATGGGGATAAATGGACATATTTGCCTGCCTCATTCAGCTCAAGTATGTGACTTCTAAGTCTCCATCCATAATAAGAACAGGCAACGCATTGTTTGATGTTTATTATTATTGGTACTGGAGCCCAAAAGTTTGGAGAAGGACAGAACTTATTGGACTTGATGCACTGATACCATACAGAAAAGTAAAGCAGCCGTGGTAAGAAAGAATGTTGGTCAGGGCTACATGGACAAAGCTAGAGACATTGAAGTGTACATGGCTTTTTTTTTAGACCAATAGACATGCTGCACTGGGTGCCTCCTCCCAGCTTTCCCTCTCCCTGTTCTCTTCTCTATCAATTCACCTGATCGTATGAAGGGGTAGGTAGAATAAGTCTGAATCAGTTAGTCTTTGTTCCAAATTGCTTCCTGCTAATTTTCTGCATGACCCATCTGATGCAGATCCTCAGGAACTGATGCCGTTTGAACAACATAAGAACTGGATCATCGTGCTGCTAAGGTTTGGCTTCATGAGATCTTAGCTGTACCATTTTTTAGCTGGCTTTTGTCAGTTACTTCATTCAACATAGCCACAGCCTGTTGGTATTCTACAAGTTCAAAACAATAAACCTTTCTGCAGCCTCAGCCCCATTGCACCTACTTCCCTACCTTACTTCCACTACTTCCTTGCATAGGCCTCCATGGTTTCATCCATTCTTATTTCCTCCCTTCTCTTCATGTCCACTACAGTATTCTTACCTTTGCACAGTTGGTTAGGAGTGAAGTGTGGTTCAGCAAACCTTTACATCCTTCCATGCCAAGCTAAAGTCCAACATATCAGGGAAGTCTACCAACATGATCCTGAGACCTGTTAATCTCTGGCATAACTTACAGGGGAGGAAGAGTGGGCTCTTTTTGGCTTCATATACTGACTGGGACTCTGACAATGTGCCATTGGGAAAGTTACCAACCATGTTGTCTACATTTTCTCATCTGTAAAATAAAGATATTTTTGTTTACCTTATGTTGTAATGATTAAGTGAGCTAAATCAAGTAAAATGCTAGGAGCAGTGCCCAGCACATATTAAGTACATAATGACTGTTCTCTTTTATCAGCAGAAATAATGACAATGGTTACAATTAATTAAGCACTTACTATCCTCCAGATGTTGTGCCCTGAATAACCTTCCAAGCAGATATTATTATGATTATTTTACTACTGAGGAAACTAAAGTCTTGAATGGTAAGAAATTTACAAATGTCACATACTCACTGAGAGGCAGTGTCAAGACTTTAATAAGATAGTTCAGGCTAAGAAGGGGTACCTTTTTTGTTTTTTATTACAACACATTCCCCTCAGTTGTATAGCAAAACAGAATACAAATTATATATATAGGTTTCTTTCCTTTACACAGACCCTAATCTGGTCCCATACTTTTCCAACTAACTGGGTGCCTATATGTGCTATCTAGTATCAGCTGAGATCACTCTATCATTCCAGAAATTAAATTTTCCAGAACCTTTGACCTACACCTTGCAGAAAAGCAAGTGTGTTCTTGGGACTGTATTTTCTTCTGGACAACTCTAGCTTAGAGTTCTAGTATCATGTCTTGGCTTCTACTTTTGTTTCTTGCTGGAACTGTCAACCTCATTCTTTAGTCTTTTCCTCACCCTTGATTTTCCCCCATATTCATTCATAAATGGGACTGTTCGATTTTATCTCTAAAACATAGACATAAAAAAACTCTCCTTCAGACTTGGATAAACAGATGATGTTTAAGTCATAGAAACACAAATTAACACTTAACTTTCAATTTTTTGTCTCAAAACACCCTTAGAGGTAAGTGTTTAGCCTAGTGGTTGAAAGTCCCAACTCCATTCCCAATTCCAGCTTCCTGCTAATGCGCATTTTGGAGTCTGCAGATATAGTGCAAGTAGTTGGGAGGCCTGGATTGAGTTACTGGTTGTAGGCTATGACTAAAACCAGGCCAACCCATTTCAGGTATTTGAGTAAGTGAATCAGAGGATGAAAGATTCGTATTTCTCTTTCTCTCTCTCCCTCTCCCTCTCCCTCTCCCTTTCTCTTTCCCTCTCCCTCTCCTTCTCTATCGCCTCAAATAAATTTAATTAAAGAAAACACCTTTAGCCACCCTGCTGCTAGGAACAACTCATTTTCCCACTGTTGTCCAAGTTCCATCATCCTGTCATGTTGCTTGACTCCACTAAAACTCTCCTAACATTACCTGCTCTCAAAGAGTACAATTTTTCTCTTTTAATCACTAAGAAATTCAGAGATACAGAATTTTATCTCATGATACAACTTTCTCATTTACTGCCTCTCTAAAAGAGGAGAAATTGCTGTAGTCCGTGTCATTGTTTCCCTTTATGCCATAGGCACTGCAGTATGCTGCTGGTTAATTTTGCATATGCCCACTCCAATCTTGCACTCTTTGAAAGAAAGAGACTTGGGACTAGTGCTATGTCTAAGTGTCTTAAGCTACCACTTGAAAATCTGGCAGCATATATGGGTGCTGGTTGGAGTCCCAGCTGCTCCACTTCCAATTTAGCTCTTTACTAATGCACCTGAGAAAGCACCAGAGGTTGACCCAAGTGCTTGGGTACCTGACACCCATGTGGGAAATCTGGATGGAGTTTCAGGCTGCTGACTTTGGGATGGATCAGCCCTGGATCAGTCCTGGATATTGCAGCTATTTGGGGAATGAACCAGTGATGAATGCTTTCTCTCTCTCTCTCTCTCTCTCTCTCTCTCTCTCTCTCTCTCTCTCTCACACACACACACACACACACACACACACATACACACACACACACACTTTCAAATAAATAAATAAATTTTGAATGAAGGAAGGGAGGGAGGGAGGGAGGGAGGGAGGGAGGGAAGAAGGAAGGAAGACTTGTCATACTCCATCTTTCCTTGCATGATACATAGAATAGTTCTGCAGATGACAGATAAGAGTAAGAATGTGGTTTTAGCTAAAATATTAGATAACACTAAAATACACTATATAAAATCTCTTGAATTTTCCAGTGTTCTCCAGAGAAACAGAATATATGAGTGTGTATGTGTGTGTAGAGAGAGAGGGGGGGGGGGATAGGATTAGGTTTATTATAGGTATCAGCTGAAATTCCAGTATGGTGGAATAGGGAGGGAGCTTATTGCTCTGATCTATAGGGAGATAGTTTTACAAAAAATGGAGAGAGTGCAGTCTCAGGGAAGAGTCAGGGAGAAAACTGCAATGGAAACTTGACAGAAGTTACAGGGACAATGTGGATCTGTGTGGTTGGTGTGGCTATGCAGCTTGAGCACAAAAAACACAGGACCACAGCAGCTGAGAGCTCAGCACCAGCTTTGGAGAGTGAGTTGATACAAGACTGCAGCAGTCCAAGCCACTGGTGATAAAGCTGTGAGGAGAACCAGGAGTGATTCTAGCCTGGAGCCCTGAGGGGGACAGTTTAACTATAAACCTAGAGGGGAAAAAGGGGGCACATTTCTCTCCCCCTGACCCCTGCCAATGGCAGCCTGCAAGTAGCTGAGAGAGGGTGGGGATCATTTTGGACATATGTAATAGCTATGCTGGCTTGTGTTCACAAGCCCAGCAACCAGCCAAGAGGAGAAACTCAAGTATGGCTGGGAGAATTGACAGAGGGCTGGGCACACACGCAGAACTGTGAGGTATTCCCTAACCGCCCGACATGTCAAAGGCTTCGGGGCTTAGGCTGCCTGGGTGGAGTACACATAGGTGGCTGGCTTTAGGAGCGTCTCCGCCTCTCTGTGGATGGGATGGACTGACAGATCAGAGTGGATCCTCAGCACCCTGTGACTATGGAAGCCTTGTGTACTTGAACTGTGGAAACACTATGGCTGCATGGGAGGGCACAGGATATTGCTGGGCTTCTGGGCAATTGCTGTGGGCAGCTAGACACACCTGTGGCTCCCTGATCACCTGCGGTGGGCCAGTGTTATGGGATCCACACTCACAGTGAACAAAATGGAACCTTGGTGTGGCCTTTGTGGAGCATAGATGAACACTGTACCCACTGGCACTAATGCCCAAGTATCAGTCGCCTTGAAGGAGAGGAGAAGATAGTGAGAATATGCCAACAGAGTTGATCAAACCATTCTTGATTAAAAAAAAAAAAGAAGATATCTACTATGCACAATTTGGGTGTCACCTTGGATACTCCCCTAATCCTGGAAACTGAACAGAGCTCCTTGGCCACACCCAGCAAACATCTCCAAGTATTTACTGAAAGAGGAGACACCCCACTAAGACACAGAGGCATAGTCCAAAGCTGAAATCCATCAAAGGCAAAACAAAATCAACAAGTATCTCCAAAAATGTCTTAAATTAATTGCAGAAATTCAAGAAACAAGAATAAGGAAGATAACATGATGCCTCCCCAAAGGAACACAGTAACATTTCAATACTACAATGTGAAGAGGAGAGACTGAAGAAATGTTGGAAATGAAATTCAAAAAACTAATCATAGGATTACTCAGAAGCAATCAGAAGCAAATACATGAATTAAAGAAATCCATATATTCCATGAATATTTTCCCATGAAATTAAGATTTAAAGAGAAATGAAAAAGAAATCAGAAATGAAGAATTAAATAGACCACATAAAAAATGTGGTAGAAATCCTTAACAACAGACTCAGTGGGACAGAATAAACATTATCTGAGTTAGAAGACAAATCTTTGGAAATTTTATAGTCATACCAAAAGAAAAAAATGAAGAAATTTGAGAAATTAAAAACAGTGCTGGAGATTTATGGAATGCTATCAAATCACCCAACATATGGGTCTTAGGCGTTCCTGAAGGCATGGAAAGAGAGAATGGATTAGAAGGCCTTATACTTAGGAAAAATGCATTTTTTAAATTTATTTGACAGAATTATAGACAGTGAGAGAGAGAGAAAGGTCTTCCTTCCGTTGGTTCACCCCCTAAATGGCCACTACGGTACAGCCGGAGCTATGTCGATCCAAAGCCAGGAGCCAGGTGCTTCTTCCTGGTCTCCCATGCAGGTGCAGGGGCCCAAGCACTTGGACCATCCTCCATTGCCTTCCCAGGACACAGCAGAGAGCTGGACTGGAAGAGTAGCAACTGGAACTAGAACCTGGCGCCCATATGGGATGCCAGAGCCACAGGCAGAGGATTAACCAAGTGAGCCATGGCGCTGGCCCCCGAAAAATGCATTCTTTAAATAAAAGCTTAAAAAAAAGAGAAGGCATCATTAGTGAAATAATTACAGAAAACGTCCCTAATTTGGAAAAATAAAGGGAAGTCAAAGTACAGGAAGAACATAAAACTTCTAATAGACATTACCAGAAAAGATCTTCACCACAATACATTGTAGTCAAACTTTCTTCAGTAAAACATAAAGAAAAGGTTCTAAAACGTACATAAGAGAAACTCCAGATTACTTTGAGAGCATCTCCAATTAAACTTACAGCTGGCTTCTCATCAGAATCCCTGCAGGATAGAAAAGGATGGTCAGATATATTCCAGTCTTAAGAGAAAGAAACTATGAACCAAGAATACTGTACCCTGCAAAGCTCTCATTTATGAATGAAGGTGAAATAAAGACCTTACATAACTAACAGAAATTGGAATCATTTGTCACCATTGTCCAGCCTTTCAAAAGATATTTAGAGATGCACTACACACAGAAACATGGTCATCACTATGAAAGAATGTAAAGGCAGAAAATCTCCCAGTGAAAGTACATGGGAAATCCAATATAAAAAATAGGAATATTTATGGAAAAGTGGCAGGACCAAGTTTTTACTTAGCAATAGTCATCTTGAATGTATATGGCATCAACTCTCCAGTTAAAAAATACAGACTGGCCAAATGGATTAAAAAACAAAACCAATCTAATTGCACCCTACAAGAAACACATCTTACTAACAAAGATGCCCACATACTGAAAGTGAAATGATGGAAAAAGTTATTCCATTTTAAAAGAAAGCAAAAAAGAACTGGTATACCCATCCTACTATCAGACAAAATAGACTATAACTCAAAAACTGCTAAAAGAGACAAAGAAGGGCATTATATAATGATTAAAGGACCAATTTGACAGGAACATATGACTATAATAAATTTATATGCACCCAATTACATAAAAATTACATTAAAGGGAGACACAGACACTAATACAACAGTAACAGAGGAGTGCAATACCCCACTTTCAGCAATGGACAGATGAACAAACAGAAAATCAGTAAGAAAACAACAGAATTAATCGACAATATAGACCAAATGGACCTAACTGATATCTTCAGAACTTTTCATTCTACAGTTACAAAATACACAATCTTCTCATCAGTGCATGGAACTTCCTCTAAGATAGACCACATGCTTGTTCATAAAGCAAGTCTCAGCAAATTCAAAAAAATGGAAATCATACCATGTATCTTCTCTGGTCACAATGTAATGAAGCTGGAAATAAACAACTCAAGAATCTCTAGAACATATGCAAACACATGGAGATTGAACAACATGCTCCTGAATGAACAGTGGGTCATAGAAGAAATCAAAAGAGAAATTGAAAAATTTCTAGAAACGAATGAAGACACTAAAACAACATATCAAATTATGGGATACAACCAGGGCAGTGCTAAGAGGGAATTTTATAGCAATTGGCACCTACATCAAGAATTTGGAAAGGCATCAAATAAATGCATCTCAAGGACCTAGAAAAACAACAAGAAACCAAAACAAAAATTAGTAGTAGAAAATAAATAATTAAAATTAGAGAAGAAATAAAATTGAAACCAAGAAAGCAATACAAAAGACCAACAAAACATAGGTCTTGTTCATTGACCCAACTAACTACAAAAAAGGAGGTAATCTAAATCAATAAAATCAGAGATGAAAAAGGAAACGTAACAACAGGTACCACAGAAATTAAAAAAAAAAAATCATCAGGAATTACTACAAAGAGCTCTGTGCCAACAAATTGGGAAGCCTAAAAGAAATAGATAGATGCCTAGAAAGATGACTCATGAAGACAGAAAAAACCTAAACAGACCAATAACTCAGATGGAGATTGAATCCACAATAAAGACCCTCCCAACAAAGAAAAGCCAGGACCAGATGGCTTCACCGTTAAATTCCACCAGGCATCTAAAGAACTAATTCCAATTCTTCTCAAGCTATTCAAAATAATTGACTTCCATGAACTCAGCATCACCTTAATTCATACACTAGAAAAAGATAAAACAAAGAATACTATAGACAAATTACCCTGATAAGCATATATACAAACATCCTAAATAAAATACTAGCCAATTGAATTCAACAACATATTAGAAAGATCAATATTGCAAACTAAGTGGGATTTATCCCTGGTATGCAGAGATGGTTCAACATTCACAAACCAATAACTGTGATATATCAGATTAACAAACTGAAGATCAAAAAATTATCTCAATAGATGCAGGGAAAGCATTGGATAAATACAACATCATTTCATGATGAAAATCTTAAGCAAATTGGATATAGAAGGAACATTCTACAATACAATCAAAATAATTTATAACAAACACATGGCCAGCATCTTATTGAATAGGGAAAAGCTGGAAGCATTCCCACCGAGATCCAGGGCCAGACAAGAATGCCCACTCTCGCCGTTGCTATCAATATAATGTTCTGGAAGTTTTAGCCAGAGCCATTAGGCAAGAAAAAGAAATCAAACGGACACAAATTGGGAAGGAGGAAGCCAAACTAACACTATTTGCAGATGACATGACTCTATAGATAGGTGATCCAAAATACTCCACTAAGAGTGTCAGGATGTAAAATTAGCATACAAAAATCAATAGCCTTTGAATATGCAGGCAATGTGTATACAGTTAGAATAGCTTTCATTCAGAAATCAACAAACACAAATGCTGGTGAGGATGTGGGGGAAAAGGTACCCTAATCCACTGTTGGTGAGAATGTAAACAGGTACAGTCACTATGGAAAACAGTATGGAGATACCTCAGAAATCTGAATATAGACCTAACACATGATCCAGTCATCCCATTCCTAAGAATTTACCAAACAAAATGAAATCAGCATATGAAAGAGTTATCTGGCCCCCCATGTTCACTGAAGCTCAATTCACAATAGTAAGATATGGAATCACCCCAGATGTCCATCAACTGAAGTTTGGATAAAGAAATTACAGTCCATGTGCACCATGGAATACCACATAGCAGTAAAAAACCAATGAAATACTGTCTTTTGAAACAAAATAGATGAAATTTGTAAATATATACTTTGTGAAATAATCCAGCCCCAAAAAGATAAATACCATATGTTCTCCCTGATCTATGGTCAGTAATATAGTATCTAAAATGTAATTTATAGAAGTAAAATTGACACTTTGAGATGCAATAATTTTAAACAGCCCTTATTTCAACTGTTGAGTAACAAGTTTTTTTCATACTATTTGTTGAATTCTTCACTTAGTGCAGGATTAATCTTAAGTGTATAAAGTTAATTGAAAATAGATCTTAGTAAAAAATAAGAATGGATATAGGAGAGGGAGGAGGAAGAAGGGTGAGTCGGAGGGTAGGGTTGGAAGAATCACTATGTTCCTAAATTTGTATATATGACATGTATGAAGTTTGAATATCTGAAGTAAAAGTTTCTGGGTAAAAATAAATAGTGTTCTAAAAAATACTAGCTGATATGATTATGGATCCTGAGAAGTCCCAGTATCTGCTATCTACAAGCTGGAGACTCAGGAGAAACACAATGGTGCAGTTCAAAGTCCTGAGACCCAGATCCCCAAAGGTACAGATTTCTCTCTGAGTTTGTAGGCCTGAAAAGCAGCAGTGCAGAGAGCAGGATAAAGTCAATGATCCATCGCTGTCAGTCAGGTAGGGGGAAGTCATCTTTCCACCATGTTTTTGTTCTGTTCAGGCACTCAGTGCATCAGATGATGCTCTCCCACATTGGAGAAGGCTATCTGCTTTATTCAGATTACTAATTCAAATGTTAGTCTCATCCATAAGTACTCTCAAAGTCACAAAACAATGTGAAAAATAATGTTTCATCAGATATCTCAACATCCCACAGTCAAGTTAACACAAAATTAATTACCACATCCTTCTCTATGAAACTTCTCACAGATTAGAAAATTTGGATGTAACCAGAGGTGCAGTGCAGACTTAGGAAAAAAGAAAGGACTGATGTTGTGGTGCAGTGAATTAAGTCTGCACGTGTGATGCTGGCGTCAGGTATCAAAGTGCTGATTTGGGTACTGGCTGCTCCATCTCCAATAGAGTTCCCTGCTAACATGCCTGGGAAAGCAGTAGAAGATGGTTCAATTATTGGGTCCCTGTTACCCACTGGAGACCTGGATGGACTCCCAGGCTTTTAGTTTTGATCTGACACAGTCAACCTATTTTGGCTATTGCAGAGTGAGTCAGTGAGTTAAAGATGGATCTCTCTCTCTCTCTCTCTCTCTCTCTCTCTTTATGTATATGTGTGGCAATTTAAACAGTTTTATTTTCTATTCACATCCATTGTATTCTTCTTCTAAGTTTGTACCAGAATATATCTTGTAGGAATCTGGAGAAAAATTCTCATTATTCTACAACAATTGTTGTAATCCCAGACCTTGCCAAAGAGCTATTTAATGAGCCACAGTTGATGCTATTCTGGCCAGCACAGTGTGAGAAGAACTTTCAGGTGGTGAATTTCACAGGGGTTTCATCATACTTTAAAAATGTCAAATATAGGCACAGACATCTAGGCTAATATTTAGGATGACTACATCTTTCGTCATAGTGCCTGGATTCAATATCTGGCTCTAGTTCCTGATTCCAGTTTCCTATTAATGCACTCTGGGAAGTAACAGTGATAACTAAAGTAGTTGAATTGTTGCCATCCATGTGGGAAGCCTGGGTTGAATTTAGAACTCCTGGCTTCAGCTTGATCCAGTCCCAGCCATTGTGGACATTTGGAGAATGAGCTGAAGATAGGAGCTTTCTCTCTTTTTTAAATCTGCTTAATTATTTATTCGAAAGGCAGAGTGAGAGAAAAGGAGGGAGGGAGGGAGGGAGGGAAAGAGAAATCTCCCATCTGCTGGTTCACTCCTCGTATGCCCACAATAACTAGGGCCATCCCATGCTGAAGAAAGGAGTGTGGGACTCCATGAAGGTCTCCTATGTATGTGGCAGGGACCCAACTTCTTGATTCATCACTTACTGCCTCCCAGGACACATTAGCAGGAAGTTGGATTTGAAACAGAGGAGCCAGGACTTGAATCAAGCACACTGAGGGATGCAGGCATTCCAAATGGCAGCTACTGTATACTCCAGCCAAAAAGATTTAATGCTTCAAAATGTAAGATGTCTCAGTTACCCTATTGTTCTGAGTTATGGTTATTGTATTACCACAACCTTCCTCTCTAACAATTATTTTATGTTCCATAGAGCAAGTGACTGCCCTCAGTTTTTATTAATAATGGCTGACAAAAATGTAATGTGGCTTGAATTGCCACAGAGAAACAAGGGAAATAAAAGCATTGTGGATGTGGACATGAAAGATTTATGACTGTTTCAAACACCATTGAGGAACTGGTAAGGTTGACATAGAGTAATGGTCAGTAGACAAGTCAGTTGATGGCTACCATTAATTTTTGTGATAATATACTTTTATTTCTTTGAGGACAGATTTTATCATTAATTGAAGAAGCACCTAAGGAGACAAGCAATGGAGTTGGGCACTTAGGATTATCTAAAGCTTATATGAGACATAAGAATATCCTCCACTCAATACACTAAAATTAAATATATCTTTGAGAACAAGTTCTAGTATTAATTCTCATAATACAGATCGTTGAGGAAAGAGGTCCTGCATGGGAAATTAGTGCACAGTGATTCCTATTGTTAATTTAACAACAGGAGTTGAAAATTTGATTCAAGTCAGCCTCATTACAGTCAACACAGGCTCTCCATTGACTTTGCTGGGAGAAGTAAAAACCTGGGCTTGGGTATTGCAAAACTAGATACAATGAAGATCAAAGGGCCATAGGAATCTTGAGTTAGCTCTATACTAGGTGCAATTCAGGCACAAATAAAAAAAAAAAAAACATCATCAGGAGATAAACTGGAAAACAAGAGTATATTAAAAGAACAGAAACAATGATTAGTGTGAAGAACAGACGGAGAATGAAAGGAGAAAAAACTTATAATTAAAGCTTGGATTCTTAAAGGTGGAAAACCTGAGAAGGGTGGACAAGAGTTGAACAGATGAACACACAAAGTATGTTTTTGCAAGCTTTAAAAACTAGGAGATGGAATGCAGGCCAGGCCGACCACGGCTTGTTGGCGATAAATCAGGAGGAACGCACAGAAATTACAATCTCATAGCTTCCTGGAAATAAGGGAGGACTGAGCAGTGAACTCAAGAAAAAAAGATAAAATGTGAATTTCAACTTGCTAATAATGTGGACAAGTAAGTTAGCATTTCAAATTTACTTCCCTTACAATTTGTAAAACCATATAAATCTTTCATTTCTTTTTTTTTTTTTTGTCATGTTCTGTTTTCAGTTTTTACATAACTGGCTCTTCTAGTAAATGTAGTGTTTAGGAAATGCCAGATAATGGCCCTGGATTGTCAAATACTGGCCATTTTATTTTGCTTTGTTTTCTCTCTACAAATGGAAATGAGACTGAAATTCTACATGCTAAGAAAACAATTTCAAGTTTCCCTCTCAATTCCCTCCCCATCCTCCTTCTGTCGTCCTACTACTTCCTTTTTAAACACAGTAGACATGACGAGAAAAGTAAAAAGAGGTGGGGAAATGCCTGTGCAAGGAAGGTAGCAATATATATCAGGAAAGGAGCTTGTTGAATATTTTCTACTAACAATGGATCTTACTTTCAGGTTTAAATCCTTCCTAAATTAGAATCCATACAATGCACACTCATAATTGCTTTCACTTAGCTTTGCATATGAAGGAGAATCAAAATCCCACCAAATAGAGCTGTTATATACTGCCATGGTACCCTGCCTCTTAAGTCTGGTGATCACAAGAAAACTGTTACTCAGAGCCTGCACAACCAGATCTGGAAATTAGTCATCTGATGAGGACCCAACAGCATTCTTGGAGTAATATTGCTGTTTCTTCCCATAAGTGAAATAAATATTATTCTCTGATATCTACTTTAGTGTTTTCCATGAATCAGAAGGCTCACTCCATACCTCACCTCCACAATCATATATTTACTAATTTTTAGTTTTGTTTCCATGGTCATAACAATAAGTTTAAGTGTTTATTTATTTTCATGTAATTGAAAGGTGGAGCAATAAAGAGAGACAGAAGAGAGGAGGGAGGAAGGAGGATGGAGCAGAGAAGAGGAAGCGGAAAAGAGAGAGGAGATGGGAAAGAGGAGAGAGTTCATTCATCCATTGGTTTGTTCTCCAAATGCTTACAATAGCCAAGGATGGAGTTCTCCCGAAATCTGATTTCTCCTGAAATCAGGAGACTAGAACTCCATCTGGATCTCCCACATGGGTGGCAGGAGCCCAAGCACTTAGCCATTATCTGCTGCCTTACAGGATTGGCTGGAAGCTGGATCAGAAACAGAGAAACCAGGACCCAAACTGATGTTCCAAGATGGGATGCAGGAATTCCAAGGAGTAGCTTAAGCTGCTGCACTACAACACCTGCCCAGAAAGTAAGATTTTAATGCTTATTTTTCTGGAATGCCTTCCAGAGAAAAAAGATAATTATGAAAGAATCAATAAATATGTGTTTTGTTTTTGCTTTTGTGTTTCCAGCAAAACACAGGGAAACTCCCATGTCAGCAGAACATACGCACTTCATTAACTGTAGCTTCCATGATTTCACAAATGGAGATCTTGCAGAATGACTCACACTTTCAGCCAGAGAACTCTCACTAGATTTCCAATATTTTGAAGGCATCTCTGTCAATGTAAAACATTCAGAGATAACGAAATTACTAGAGTGCCACATTGTGGTGAGTTCGAGAATAAACGTTATAAACTTCTGCCTCTCAGTATAATGCAAATAGAAAATAAGCCCCCATTTAACAAATCTTAGGACTCTCTTCAGTCATTTTTTATGAATGTGAATCAAAGTGAATCAAATATATCAATCTTTTTGAAAATACTCAAGTGCTTCTTTTTTTAGAACTAATAAGAATTACATCATCAATAGACTTCTACAAATCCTTGCAAGCTCCAGTACCAGCATGTGATAGATATGTTGGAAAACAATCAGATAGCTGTTTGATTGTTGACACAATTGACTTGAAAATTCTTCATGAAAAGATGTATTTTATCAAATACTTTCTCTACATTGATTGAGATAATCATATGGTTTTTGCTCTTCAGCTTGCTGATGTGATAAATCCCACTGGGTCTGGTTGTATGATTTTTCTGATGTATTGTTGAATTTGATTGGTTAGTATTTTCTTGAGGATTTTTACAACTATGTTCATCAGTGATATTGGGTACCTTTAATTCCAAAACCAATGATATTGTTCTACAGTTATCTTTCTTGTATCTTCCTCTGGTTTTGGAATTAAGGTGATGCTGGCCTCATAGTTTGGGAGAATTCAATTGTTTTGAATAGCTTAAGAAGAATTAGAATTAGTTCTTCAAATTCATGTTAAATCCTCAGGTCTTTTAGTAAGCCATCTTCAGCTAGGTTAAAAGCAGTTTTGATATATTTTAATATTTATAAATTTATTTTTAATTTATTTATATAAAAGGATCAGATTTTATGTATTTCATATATATAATTTTAAGAAAATAATATTTCCCACCTTCCTAACTCCTATTTTTAATTTTTGTGATGACATATTTTCAATTTACTTTATAATCACAACCTTAATTCTCCACTAAATAAAGAGTTTAACATGTAGTAAGTAGACAGACTACTGTTCCTCAACTTTAGACAAGGCCTATAAACAGTAACTAAATCTCAAGATGTCAATTTCACTCATATACATTACATTTTATATATATATATATATTAGTTACCTATACTCCATATATTAGTTACCACAAATCAGAGAAAACATATTTATCTTATTTCACTAAGCATAATGGTCTTCAAGTCACCGATTTTATTGTAAAAGACAGGATTTTATTATTTTTATGGGTGAGTAGTATTCCATTGTGTATAAATACCACATTCTCTTTATGCCATCATCAGTTGATGGATATCGGAATTGATTCCATATCTTAACTGTTGTGAATTGAGCTGCAATGGACATGGGAGCTGATTTAATCATTTGGGTAATTTCCCAGGAGTAAGATGTCCAGATCATATATTTTCACTTATTCAGATTCTTTGAGGGCAGAAACCTTGTCTCATTCATTCTATATCTTCAATATCCCTCAGAGGATCTTGCAAAGATGCTACACATTGCTGTTGATAGATCAGTTATTAAAGCATTTTACCAAATCCCTAAACAGAATATTCTACTCAGTTTCACTGTTCCATTATTTTACAGAATATGATATCAATGCAAATATACCATATTAAGAATATATTATGCTTAAATGTTAAATTCAACATATAGATAGGTTTAAGTGTAAAAGTGATCATATAAATAACATCAAATGCCTGGTAATAATAATAGAATTAAAAAGGAAGGAAAGTCCAATATGGGAAGCAGTCCACACAGCAGACTCTTAGAATGACACTCACTGTAAATAACACCCTGACCTCAGAATCAACCCTTAAGGCTTCCTGGTCTGACTGAAAGGCCTGTGAGAGCATTTCAGGCATGGAAAGACAAGAGTTTTGGCAAAAAATATCCTTCACGGAGGATCTCTGTGAGACCTCAGAGGAAAGAAAAGGTCACCAAAGAAGCATATACTCTTCTCTGAGAGAGGAAAGAACATCTACTTTGCTTATGGCTGCGTCCAAGTATCGATGGAGTCTATGGTCACAAAAGGCTTCCATAGCCTTGGCAGCCCATGGCAAGAGCCTCAGGTGACACTGACATCATAAATAAGAGTGTTAATTGTTAAAGGAACAACAGAAGTCGCTGTGCACTTACTCCCCATGTAGGACCTCCATCCTTAATGAGTTTTACTATGAGAATCAACTGCAAATCTTTTTCTCAAACCATACTCTATATGTTGTATGTGTGCATGGGTGCACTGCTGAAATCTATGCTTAACATGGAGTTGGTCTTCTGTATATAAAATCAAACTCAAAATGAACCATAATGAAGAAGGAGATAGGAGAGGGAGGTGGATTGGGAGTCGGTGTGGGAGGGTGGGTATGTGGGAAAGAACCACTATATTCATAAAGTTGTATCTATGAAAAAATGTATTCATTAAATAAAAGCTTGAAAAAGTATATTATGCTTCTGACAAACTCAAAAACTTTATAGAATTTCCTCTTTTTGATCATTTTCACCAGGAAAAATGCCAATTATATGTTATTCAACTTCACAACTTAATTTGGTTTTATAGCATTTATGACTGCACTTCAAAAATTCATGGAAAAAGTAATTAAAAATAAATTTATCCATGAATAGTTTTTTTCATAATACACATTTCCATGAAATTTTTCAAGATCCTGTGTATGCATGGATTCCAAAGACTTTTGAACTAAAATAAGCTTATCTCTTAATTCCTTTTTTCATGAACTTTTTGAAGCATGCTTGTATTTTTTGTATTTTTCAAGGCATTTAGATATATAGTGCCCAGTTATTACTATGAAGTAGGTTAAGACTGGGAATTTCTTTATTTTATATATAAAGCCCAGAAAAGTCAAGTGACTTCCCAAGGTTTTCCAACATTGCTGATAGGACCAAGATTAAAACCAACACTTGCCTCACATAGTTCCTTTCACCATGTTTTCCAACCGTCTTACAAATAACACAAATGTTCCACTAATGATGATCGGAGTCTGTGTGTTCAAGCTGAAAATGATGCTTACACTTTAAAAGCTGAAGGACCAAGATGCATTTTAAGCACTGATAATGCTTATTTTAATTTAGAATAATCAACAATGGAGCCTCAAATCCAAATTATTATTCAGGCTGTTGAATAGGCCAAAGGCCCTAAATCCCAACAAACCTTACAATTCCCCTACTGAAAGTTAGAATCTTTTTTGAAAATATAGTACCAAGACCCTTGGTTTGTTATTATCCATCCACATACTTAGTGATTTCAAAAATTACATTGTAAAATCTCCATACCTGTCCTCTGGGAAATTTTCAACTGCCCAATTTTATTTCTTGCCCGTAGGCAACTGGAATTAATTTACAGAAAGTATTCCTTCAAGCCATAAACAACTTAAGCATTTTTCCAGAAGCATTCTTGATATTACTTTTTTCTGTATGAAAAATCATACTCATATGGAGCAATTACTCTCAATGACATCCAGATTTTCAGGAAGAAATTTAGTTTTTAATGGGACAAAAATTATTTTCATCCAAAAATCTGATTAAAGTTAATTGAAGTCTGACACAGTAAAAATAAAAACCTAACTAAAATCTTTCTAGGATTAAAAAGTCAGATAAACTAGAATAATTAACATTTCTTTACCTGTTACTTAAATTGTGAGCTACTTTTACTTTTAAATACTTAAACTGGTAATCACTTGAACTAAATTTCCCCAAACCTTGAGTTAGGGTTTTAAGTTATATCTAAATATTGTAAAACTCTGGGCCAACATTGTGGCACAATTGTTAAGGTGCCACTTGAGATGTCAGCATCCCATATCGGAAGAGCAGTTCAAGTCCCAGCTGCTCTGCTTCTGATCCGATGCCCCGCTGATGTGACTAGGAAAGTAGCAGTGGTATTTGACTTAAGTACTTGGGCTCCAGATACTCATGAGGGAGACCTGAAACACATGGGATACCTGGATGGAGTTCTTGTTTCCTGGCTTTGGTCTGGCCCAGACACAATCATTGTAGCCACTTAACAAGTGAACAAAGGCATGGAAGATCAATTTCTCTCTGTCTCCCCACCCTATCTCTGTCATTCTCTCAAATTAAAAAAATAAGTCTTTAAATAAATAAATGAATACTGCCAAATTATAACCTAAAGTTTTCAAAATTGACTTGTCTTATAAATGTGAGAAATTAAATTTTTATATTATTTCTGTATTATATTTTTGGGGGCCAACTTGAAATAGATATAGTATTTCCTTAATATACTGTTATGGATTGTATAAGATTTGGCTCCCCAGAATCATAGAAATGCTTAAACCCGAAGTCTTTTATTAATGGTTAGTGGATTAATGTTAATGGATGATGCATTAAGGTGAAGGTTCTATCCAGTTATAGCATTTAAACATGAGAAATTTGGGAAGTGGTTAGATTGTACTAGATTGCTAGAATGGTGCTCCATGATCAGATCATGATGGTGTTATAAGGAAAGACTTTTACAGAGATGGGGAAGTTTTTTCTGCCAATGACCATTTGGATATTGTAACATCATTCACGGGCCATACAAAATTATCAACTAAAAATTAGCCTATTGAAGAGGTATTTAATTTTGAGTCTTGTCTACAGTTGCTTTGGTAGGGCCAGACCAAATAATTCTGCGTTCCTTATATGGCCTGTAGCCGAGACACTCTCCACTCCTGATGGTAGAGGTGTCTATTTCCTGAATCACCAAGTGATCATTCCCATGCACCTGCTGTGCTATTGCCAACCTCCACTAGATGCCAGACTAATGAAATACCACTTTCTGAACTGTGAGACTTCAAACTATAAGGTTATATTTCCCTTCTGCCTCTCAAGTTGCTTCCCTGAGGTATTTTAGTTAACAGCGTGAAAATCTAGCTAATATAAATACTCTAAAACCCATTCTTTCTTTTACAAAGTCAAAAGCAGAATGTAGTCTATGATGTCATAAATACCCATGTTATACCAAGTTAATATGAGTTTATTTTGGTGCAAAACCAATTTGAAATCACTGCATAATTTTTTTCATGATATGTATGCATTTTCCATGAACTTTTGAAGACCATTATATCTGCCAGCTAAGATCGTTTCTAGAGAACAATTTCTCTGTATATAACTGTTCCTGAGTAGTAGATGGTATCCTAGAGCTGAAGATGGAAGAGGAAGCAGAAGACAAACCATGAATGTTCTGAGTCACCTGGAGGTTTGATTCAATGAATATGCCATAATAAAAGATGTGGTTCAGAATATGCACTTGAAGGGGATTTCAGTTATTAAGGAAAAGCTGCATAAAAGTGCCTCTGTTTCCTCCTTTGCGAGGAAGAAAAGGCAAGATTTCAGAGAGGTTGCCATGTGGTGGACTGGGCATCTCAGGAACAAAACATTTTTCTAGGATCTGCATTGTCACTGCAAAAATGACTGTGTTCCTTATTTTTAAAAAATTACTACTCCCGTTGAACTGCTTCAAGCTCACTCAATCTGTTCCATGGTAAAATCTTCCTTTTTATGCACCTCTGTGAGTGAGCTCATTTACATAAAATCTACATGGATTACTAGTGCAACACATTAGTATCTGTGTACATGGAAAAGGAGCTGTTGACTATCCATCACTTTCCCTCCTGCGCCTTTGCAATATATGGCACTGAGGAGTTAACAGGACATTGCGATTGGGGCAGGGAGAGTACAGAGAGATAAGACTGCCCAAAGCTCCTCATACATCTCTTCTCTATTCTCTTCATGGTGCTCCTGTCTTGGACCAGCTAATCCACTCTCCACCTCCTTTATTCAGGCACTTTTCCTCCTCAGCATAGGATTCCTTACAGTAATGAATCACATGTGAGTATGTGTATCTGTTTCATTAATCAACAAATATTTACTGAATATAAATATCCTAGACATATTTTAGGCAATGAACCTACAAAAATAAAGATCTCTGCTCCCATAGAGCTTGTATTCTAGTCAAAGGAGACTGATAATATGCAAGAGGAAAAAAATAATTTCAGATATGGTAATTAAGTAATTCAACTAACAAGTTATGATTTCTCAGCAATCATTTTACATACCAAGAAAAATTCTATCTTACAAGTTACAAATTGTTTTCATATACAATTCATTATTTATGAATAGATTTAAAAATGCAATGAGGCCAGCATGTTTCAGTGTACAGATACTTAAGCATCCATTCTTTCCCATTTTGCAGGATGTTTTTATGGTATGGAACAAATATCTGCTTTCTCTACTCACAAACATTTTTAAATTTTTAAATTCATTTTACTTATTTGAGAGGTAGGGGGTGGGGAGGGAGGAAGATATCTCCTCTGCTTGCTCACTCCCAAAATTCCACAACAGTATGGGTTGGGCCAGGCCAAACCCAGGAGCCTAGATCTCTTACCTGGGTGGCAGAGACCCAACTACTTAAGCGTTCACCTGCTGCCTTCCAGGGTGTGCGTTGGCAGGAAGCTGGAATCATGGGCAGAGCTGGGATTTGAATCCAGGACACCAGTATCAGATGTGAGCAAGCAGCAAGACCAAATGCCCAGCCCATAAAAGGGTTTTGGCTCTGTGTTCATAAAGTCCAATAAATAAGCAGACTCTTTTTGTAGACTATGGGAAAGTCTGTATGTCATGCTTAAGGTGAAGGTAAGGTTTGCTATGTACCAGGAATTCTTAATCTTCTGCATCAACACTCAATGATGCATACTCCCCTGAGTCACAGGGGATCAACCCAGAGGATAGTGTTTAATCCTAATTTAGTCCTAAATTTGAGGGTGGTTGGTACTTAGTAAATCAAAGAGAAACATATGTATGGAAAGTCTATGGTAGAATCTAATGCCACTTTAAATAACACTATTATAATACTTGTATATGAATGAATTTTGTTAAAAGCAGTTTTGTTTTGTTTTGTTTTGTTTTTTGCCTTCAGGTTTATGGGAACTGAAAGATTGACTAGTACTATCTTCAGCTGCTGCTACGGCAAGGGAGGAGACTTTATGATGTTGCACAGGATGTACAATGGCTGCCATAGTGCCTCAATAGGGAAAATTTATTTTCACTTACACCCCTAATCAGGAAGTTATATTTTGCACCAAAATAGTTTTAATAATTACTATCACAAACTCAGAAGTTTTTTCAAATCAAAACAAACAATGAATAGAGTGCAGAGACATTGACAGAATGGTAAAAAAAATGTGGAAGCTACTTCTCTGACAAAGTATTAATATACAGAATATATCAAAAACTCAGAAAACTCAGCAGAAAAACAACCAATCCAGTTAAGAAATGGGCAAAAGAGCTCAAGGTTTTCCTCAGTGCTGCCACTCTACGTAAACAGCTAACATCCACAGGGCTCCTGCACTAAGTGATCACAGCTCCACTAATTACAGCTGATAATTATCCCCATTTTACAGATATGTGAACCAAGGCTCAGAGATGTTGAATGACTTGGTCAGGACCTTATAGGTAATATACAGTCTGATTCTGGAACCAGAGAGCAGAGCTATCTTCCAGAACTAACCTGTGGTCTTTGAAGCATTCTGTGTTTCTTCCTGGGGATTTGCCCTCTGTGCTTTCTCAGTGTAGTTGTGATACAAATTATTTTTGTTTGTGTTCTTTAAAGGATAATTTTTTATTGCATAAGGGAACGTTTTCTTGCAGCATTGTATTAGATGATATGGAACAGTAGCTATTCTTTAAGACGTATTTTTTAAGTTTTTATTGAAAGATCCTTCAGGTATTGAAACTGATAAAAACTTGATCTGAATAAATCCTTGGTGCCAGATGCCTCTGGCATCAAACAGGTAGGTTTCTAGCTGGTCCTGCTGCAGTCACTTTTTGCCTACACTAGTCATTCTGTCTCCTCTATTCATCTCACAGATGAGAAACTAACATCCAGTAAAAGATCAATGTTAAATATCAGCCTAGTAGCAGAGCTATACTAGAACCCTGGGCTTTCACAGCCTCTGAGGACTCTGCCCGGGTTTCCTGTTGACTGCAGAATAAGGAAGCATCCTGAACAAATCAGGGATGGATTTTCTTAAGCATATGCCTGACTCCGTGAAAGTCAGGCCAGAGCACAATGTCAAGCTAGGTGGGAACATCACGACTCTTTGAGAATTAGACTGCAGAGCATCAGAAATTAAACCTACCTGAAAGCTCGGGTCTGTGTGCTTCAAACAGGTCCAGGAAGCCATCCAGACATTCATGTGCATGTTTTTATGTGTCAGCTGCTGCATGGGTATTTTGAGAAACACTTTGGGAAGTCACAGCAGGAACCTGGCTTCTGTGTTTTGAAAATGCCAGCTTTATTGCAGCTCGAGCAGTAATAAAAGGGAAACAGCGTCATTACACGGCAGGATTTGCAGTGTGGTTCCAGCAGGGATTCTTGCTTTTCTCGCTCCAACATGTTTGCCTCCCGGCCTTCTGAAAAACAATGCTATCTCGGCAGAATCTGAACCAAATATGAAACACAGGGCAGCATTTCCAAGCAGTTTTTCCTAGGAAGGGCTTTCTTTCATCAGAACATTTTGATTTGCTGAGAACATGTGTCAGTCTTTTGAGAGAGAAAGCGCTTTCATTTGATGACCTCAAGAGCCGTTTTACCTTCACCTGGAGGTAGGGAGGAGGCAAATGGAAAGGTAATTGTAGCTCTCAGTCACACACTTCCTTGCTGAGCTACATAATAGTTCATGAGCTCTTAACTGAGACTCACAAAAGTGTTCCCACTTGTTACTTCCAGTTCTGTAGCCAGCTTAGAAACGGTTGAAATGTACAAAAGAAATACGGGGGAAAAAACAGCAGGGGAAGAAATTCTAGGTCATGCTTTTAAGAGCTGTTTGATAAAAAATAAAATTAAAGTGTTTATTTTTTTGAGGGTAGCAACAATTTCGATGTTTAATTTTCTGTACCAATGGCACTGCAGGGACATGATGTACATCTCTGGTGCCAAAGAACTAATGATTGAAAAGAATTTAATTCTAAGTCCTATGATATGAAAATACCTTGAGTGGCATGGAATCCTGCCAAACACCAGCAATCTAAGATCGGCTCAGTTAAATCTTTGTGTTACACTCTTCTTGTACATGTGGTTAAGGGGAAAAAAATAAGAATATTGAGTTGAGCTAAGACAAGAAGAAAAGTGATGGTACAGCAGGAGTATATTACATCTTGAAGACAGTCCTTAAGTATCTGGGAGAGGCCGGCGCCGCGGCTCACTAGGCTAATCCTCCGCCTTGCAGCACCGGCACACTGGGTTCTAGTCCCGGTTGGGGTGCCGGATTCTGTTCCTGTTGCCCCTCTTCCGGGCCAGCTCTCTGCTGTGGCCAGGGAGTGCAATGGAGGATGGCCCAAGTGCTTGGGCCCTGCACCCCATGGGAGACCAGGATAAGTACCTGGCTCCTGCCATTGGATCAGCATGGCCGCAGCGGCCATTGGAGGGTGAACCAACGGCAAAAGGAAGACCTTTCTCTCTGTCTCTCTATCTCACTGTCTACTCTGCCTGTCAAAAAAAAAAAAAAAAAAAAAAGTATCTGGGAGAAACTCTAGAAAAAATGTTTCCATGCCCATAGTCACATACTTGAATGACCTGATGGCACTGGATTAGGACATTTTGCTCACTAGCACTGTACAGTCGGCCACACAGTTTTCCCAGTAAGCAATGCAGACTCAAGCTTGTCCGAACTGAAACAGCCCTGCCCCTCTGCATTTCTGCCCCCAGTCCTTCCAGTTGCTCAACGTTCTGTGAATACTTGCTTATCACGTCTCAGATCTCAGCTCATATATCACTGCCTCTGAGAAACCTTACCTGACTTGGTCTCAAAGGAGTTGCATGTCTGTGTAATCTGCTGTCTAGGCCCATAAAGCACATATCATAACTGATTTTATATTTGCCGGTCTTAGAGATTAGCAGTTGACTTTCATCAACATCTAACAAATCATCACAGTCCCCAAATTTGTAGCAGATTTTAAGCAGAAATCAGTGAATAAATGAATGAATGTAGCAATGAAACAAGCAGCAGAAAGCCTGGGATGGACACAGTGGAATAGGTGCATCTCCTCTAGGGAAGGAGAAGAAGGAAAAGAACAGTTTTGATGTGTTTTTTGTTTGTTTGTTTTTTGACAGACAGAGTGGACAGTGAGAGAGAGAGAGACAGAGAGAAAGGTCTTCTTTGCCATTGGTTCACCCTCCAATGGCCGCTGCGGCTGGCGCACCGAGGCCGGCGCACCACGCTGATCCGATGGCAGGAGCCAGGTGCTTCTCCTGGCCTCCCATGGGGTGCAGGGCCCAAGCACTTGGGCCATCCTCCACTGCACTCCCGGGCCACAGCAGAGAGCTGGCCTGAAAGAGGGGCAACCAGGACAGAATCCGGCGCCCCGACCGGGACTAGAACCCGGTGTGCCGGCGCCGTAAGGCGGAGGATTAGCCTAGTGAGCCAAGGCGCCGGCTTGATGTTTTTTGAGACACAAAACAAACCACCCTAACTTTGCTTTTGCTATATATATATATATATATATATATAAAACTCAGTTGAATTTTTTCTGAACACTTTTTATAGAGCTTCTGATATATAGTAGCAAGTTTTTTCCACATCTAAAGGTTTACCACCATACACATCATTAAAACACACTCTTGCTCTATCAGGAACTTGAGTCATATCTAGTATGTGGGAATGGAAATAATGAATCCCTGAGAGTAAGACTTGAGAGAAATGAGATGGCTGAGGCAGACATGAGACTGCCAGGTCTTCTGGTATGACTCTACCAAAAGCAGTTAACCAGGTCTTCGTGCACTGAACACTCACGTAGTACAACATGGGCCCTCCTCCTAGATCTTCATTAGTCCATTTATTATGGTGAACTTTTAAAATCCATATTCCGTTGAGGGGCAGTCAGGCAGCCAGATAGAAGCAGATAGAGATAGGGAGAGAAAGCTCAGATCTGCAGCCTCACTCCCTAAATGCCCTTAATGTCCAGAGTTATGTCTGAGTTGAAGTTAGGAGCCAGCACCACAGTCTAGGTCTCCCCAGGAGGTGGCAAAAACCCAATTACTTGAGCTGTCACTCCTGCCTCTCATGGTCTGCATTACCAAGAAGCTGCAATCAGGAGCCAGAAACAGGAATCAAACCCAGGACTTCCAACATTGGATGAAGGTGACTAAACTAGTAGGCCAAATAACTGCTATTATCTCCAAGTTCTTTTCTATTAAGGTTTATTTTATTTATTTAAATGACAGAGTTATAAGGAGAGAGAGATGAGATATTCCATCTGCTGATTCGATCTCCAAATGGCCTCATGACTAGGACTTGGCCAGGTGGAAACAAAAAACAAAAAACTCCATCCAAGTTTCCTTTGTGGTAGCAGGGCCCAGGCATTTAAGCCATCTTCCACTGCTTTTCCAGGCACATCAACAGGGAAATGGATTTAATGTGGAGCAACCAGGAATGGAATAAGCACTCATATGGGATGCTGACATCTCAGGCAGTGGTTTAACCCACTGTACCATAAAGCCAGCCCTGCATCTCCAAGTTCATAACGTTAGGGATTCTCTTCTTCATTGTTTTGCCCAATGTCATCTTGGGAGTGAACCAGCAGATGGAAGACCTCTCTCTCTCTCTCTCTCTCTCTCTCTCTGCCTCTGCCTCTCTGTAACTCTACGTTTCAAATAAATAAATCTTTTTAAAAAAGGTAACCAAATCATAAGTCAGCAATGATAACTCTACATAATCATGTAGCTCTTGAAATAGGAGATAGTGGCCTATTAGTTATAATAGAAGACTGATTCAATGTGCACTTAATTGAATTACCAGGTTCCCATTTCTCTTTTGGATTCTTTTTCAAAGTTTATCATAACATAAAGGACAGCGAATCATGGTACTCATCCTTCATGATCATACAATTTCAGTACTTCATTTAAATTATCGTATACTATCTGCTCTCCTGTTCCCTTTTTTCCTACAGATACTGTAAATATCATGTGCTCTAAAACCCTACCTAAACCACTTATATATTCTTAGAATCGCAAAAAACACTTACTCCTCATGTAGGATCTCTGTCCTTAGTGTGCTGTACATTGAGATTTAATGCTATAACTAGTACTCAAACAGTATTTTTCACTTTGTGTTTCTGTGTGGGAGCAAATTGTTGAAATCTTTACTTAATGTATGCTAAACTGATCTTCTGTATATAAAGAGAAACAAAAATGAATCTTGATGTGAATGGAAGGGGAGAGGGAGTGGGAAAGGGGAGGGTTGCGGGTGGGAGGGACGTTATGGGGGGAAGCCATTGTAATCCATAAGCTGTACTTTGGAAATTTATATTTATTAAATAAAAGTTTTAAAAAAAAATCACAAAAAAAATTTGAAATATTCTCTACATTTTGGAATCACAATTATACTTAAAAATACTTGAATATTATCTTAAAATTTTACTAAAAATACTCACTTGCTTATTTATGCTTCTGTGTAACCATTTTTTCAGTGAAAAAATTATTCACTTTCAGGCATCAATAGACCCATTAGAGTTCTACTCTGGTTGGCTAAATTACTTTTTGAAATAGTCCTGAATATCTCAGTAAGTAATCTGTAGAAATAATGAACTAGACGAATGTATCTTCAAGGTTCCTTCCAGTTTTAGTATTTAAGATTTGATCATGACAATAATTATTTACATTAATGAGTGCTAGGCATTCTCTCAGCACTTAGCAACCTGTACCTCACTCAATCTCCCCGACAACTCTGTATCGTAAGCACTATTATTACTGAAATTTTACAAACAAGAAAATTAAGGCACAGAGAAGTTGCATAACTTTCCCGAGGTTATTCAAGAGAAAGCAAGAGAGTTGAGGTGAAAAGCCAAAGATGACTTAAACTACTCTGAATGACATCTAAATCAGAGGTCAGAGGAATGCAGAAAACAAATTATCCCAAATGTTAAACTCAGTTCACTTCAGAAAATCTCAGAAGGCTCAGCAGTAGCTTTAGTTATGAATTATTCAGTCACAAAAAACAGGGGAAGAGTATTGTTGTCTCCAGCTATTCTGGCTCCTTTGCCAATCCTATCAGCAGATCTCCCCATAGGCTGCCTTCCCCTGTGCATCACTTTCACCTAAGCACATAGGCTCATGTGTACACAACATACCCATATATAGTTCTGCATAAAACATATCTATTGGCTCTAACTCTTTTAAGCTACTTGGTGATATTTGATAAAGCAATCCTTATAAAATAAGATTCTTGAGTTTCAATTTAGATTTTATAGGGATAATGGAACACTTTATTTCATTTCAATAGAAATCTCTACACCCACACACATACAAAGTCATTAACCCCAATATACTTAACTCACTTTTTAATTACCAAAAATATTTTTCTCTTCAAATTATTTTTGCTTAAGACAGCAATGGAGAAGAAACAAACAGATATTCAATCTGATAAACATTAATTAAACAGGATATTGAGCTAAAATATCAGATGATACTTATTTTTGTTCCTGGCTCATCAATTTTGAAATTAGTGCCCATAACCTATAGGAATGTTGCACTTACAACATATCTTATGTTCTTCAGCATGTTATTCTTTTATAAAAGTAAAAAAATGTAAAAAAAATGAGCATAATTTTTTCAGCCACTGTTGTAGGCATTGACTTAGTCATTAATGAGATGACATACTTTATTTTCTGGTAGTAATCTCTCAATTAACCTAAATAACTTACTCTCATTTGATTTAATTAGTTGCAATGATAATTGATGAAAATAAAGTATATTTGGGATTTTAATGGAATAATAAATTAAGTTGTCCCTTAGGAAATGTATGAGTAACTAATGTAATCAAAGGAAATCATTGAATGAATCAGAAACTATATTTGAAGATAATGACTAAGAATTTTTCAAGTAAATGAAACCATTTGATCCACATATTAAAGATCAATGAACTATAAATTGAGTTGACAAAAAAAAGTCCACCCCTAAATACATCATAATAAAATCAATGATAACAAAATGCAAGGAAGAAATCTTAAAAATAGCTGTGGTGGGCAGAATTCTGACATGGCTCCAAAGATTCCTACTGCCTTGTACACATACCCTGTGTTGTCCCCTCCCTTTATTGAAAACTATGAGTATGATGGGATAATACTTCATTGATTAAGTAGCATTATACCATAAAAGTGATGGGATGGCCACTCCTGTGACTATTATGTGAGTCACTAGTAGCAGGCTGGAGAGATTCTCCCGCAGGATTGGAAGAATTAATCTGCCATGCTGTGAGGTGGCTACATGTTTAGGATGTGGTGGTGTCCAAGAGCTGAGAACAATCCACAGTCAAAAGCCAGAAAGAAAACAGGCACCTCAGTCCTAGAACTGCGAAGAACTGAATTCTTCAAATGTATTCTGCAAATGTAAGTGATTCTGAGACACAAAGGCTTGAAGACCTATCTGACACCTGGGTTGCTGCTCAGAATACCCTGGTTATCCGTGTTTGACCCTGAGTCTGTGAGTTTATAAATATGTGGTTTTTTGAAATCGTAAATGTGTTACACAGTAGTTGCAACTAATACATTAGCCAAAGAAAAACATGACTGTCAAAGGAACAGATTTGATAGCTCGCTTATAGGGAGGTATGGAAGTCAGAAGACAATAAAATGTTCTTTTAATGTGCAAAAAGAATGTAACTGCAAAACTAGAATTTTATACTCAGCAAAATTATCCTGGAAGAATGAATTTGAGAGAGAGTACTTTCAGCCTACCAGATGCCTTCATTCCATTTGAGAGTAAATGGGTTGGATGCCCAACTCTGGCTCATGACTCTAGCTTTCTGCTAATGCAGACCCTGGAAAGCAGTGGTGATGGTTCAAGTAGTTGAGTTCCTGCCACTTATTTGGAAGACCTGGATTGAGCTCCTGGATTTTGGCTTCACTCAAGCTCAGCCTCTGTCCTTACAAGCATTTGGGAAGTGAAGTAGCAGATAGAAGATTTCTCTCTCTCTCTCTCTCTCTCTCTCTCTCTCTTTCTCAAATAATTTTGATTTTAAAAGAGAATGAATCTGAGTAACAATATGTTCAGAGAAATAAAATAAACAGAAAACTTGCTATAAGAATCACATTTTTGTGCCGGCGCCGCGGCTCACTAGGCTAATCCTCCGCCTAGCGGCGCCGGCACACCGGGTTCTAGTCCCGGTCGGGGCGCCGGATTCTGTCCCGGTTGCCCCTCTTCCAGGCCAGCTCTCTGCTGTGGCCCGGGAGTGCAGTGGAGGATGGCCCAGGTGCTTGGGCCCTGCACCCCATGGGAGACCAGGAAAAGCATCTGGCTCCTGGCTCCTGCCATCGGATCAGCGCGGTGCGCCAGCCGCAGCGCGCTGGCCGCAGCGGCCATTGGAGGGTGAACCAACGGCAAAAGGAAGACCTTTCTCTCTGTCTCTCTCTCTCACTGTCCACTCTGCCTGTCAAAAAAATTTTAAAAATAAATAAATAAATAAAAATAAATAAATAAATAAAAAGAATCACATTTTTATAATGATAAAAATAGAGCAGAAAAAAATAATTTTAGCTAAAAGAAGACACAAAAAGTAATGAAAACCAAAAAAGTAAATATTTGGGTAAATAGGAATGACTATGATAAATTAAGGATGTGTGTCAAACTGTCTGGAGTTCAACTTTAAAATGTTCATAAATTTTTGTACAGTTTTTTCATATCATAGTTCACAATCTAAAGGTTTTAAATGCAATGATGCATATCTTGAAATTCTATAGTCCAAAAAAATCCAACACATAAGCATTAAGAATGGAAAAACTGGGGCCGGCACCATGGCGCAGTGGGTTAACACCCTGGTCTGAAGCCCCGGCATCCCATATGGGTACTGGTTCTAGTCCCAGCTGCTCCTCTTCTGATCCAGCTCTCTGATATGGCTTTGGAAAGCAGTAGAAGATGGCCCAAGTCTTTGGGCTTCTGCACCTACATGGGAGACCCGGAAGAAGCTCCTAGCTCCTGGCTTCTGATTAGCACAGCTCCAGCGGCTGCAGCCAATTGGGGAGTGAACCAGGGAGGGAATGAAGACCTCTCTCACTGCCTCTCCTTTCTCTCTGTAACTCTGATTTTCAAATTATTAAATAAATCTTAAAAAAAAACAATATTTTCTGTAAAAAAACTATTTTTCAGTGAGCTCACAAAAATTGATGAAAAAATCATGAATTCTTTAAAAATGAAGAGAACAAGAACATAAACAAAAGATCCTTGGAAAAAATCATGATTGGTGAATGAGCATATACATTTAATGACAGTCTTCATCCAAACAAACAAAACAGCATCCCATTTTGGCTGTTAATAGCTAAAAAGTAAATAAACAACTAATTTTATTGCTTGCTATTGAAAGCTTACATGTTTTCTAATGCCCACGTTGTAGGAATTCTGATGTATTTAAGAGCCAGTGCTATAACGTAGCAAGTAAAGCTGCCGCCTGCAGTGCCAGTATTCCATATGGGCACCAGTTCAAGTCCCAGCTGTTCCACTTCTGCTAATGTGCCTGAGAAAGAAAGCAGAGGATGGACAACATGGGGGCCCTTGCACCCCCTTGGGAGACCTGGAAGAAACTCCTGGTTCCCAACTTCAGCCTTGCCCAGCCCTGGCTGATGCGGTCATTTGGGGAGTAAACCAGTGGATGGAAGATCTCTCTCTCTCTCTCTCTCTCTCTCTCTGCCTCTGCCTCTCCCTCTCCCTCTCAGCAACTCTGCCTTTCAAATAAATAAATAAATCTTGGAAAGGGCTCCAAGAAGGCGGAATAGGGAGGGAGCTCACTGATAGTCCAGGAAGATACTTTAATAAAACTGGAGATAGTGTAGTCTCAGGGAAGTGTTAGGGGAAAGACTGCAGAAAAAACTCTTCCAGAATTAGAGGGACATGGTGGATCTATGTGGAAGGCACAGGTGACCATGGCTCGGGACCCTAGCTGCCAAGTCTACACACCAGTGCTGGAAAGGGAAGTGAGGTGAAATCGCAGTAGCCCGAGACACTGACAGAAAAGCGGCAGGAAGAGCCTAGAGGGAACGAGGCTTGAAGCCCCATGGGAGAAAGTACACCAGCCTAACTAAAGGAGAGAAAAAAAAATTAAAGGGATGGTACAGACATGATTCTCTCTCTCCACTCACCTTACAGAGGTGAGCAAGACAATAGAGCAGGCACCATTTTGGACATACGTAATAGCTGTGCCATAAGCTGAGCTTAGGAACCGGGACTGTGAAAAAAAAAAAAAAAAAAAAAAAAACAACGAGGGTGTGTGAGAGAACTCATGGTGTGGCTGAGACATGAGTAGTCTTGGAGGGAGATGCCACAAATTCGGGCAACTTAGGCTACTCAGTAAGAGACATTGCAGGGGAATCTGAGCTTACACTGAGGACTGAACAGATGCTTTCTGAGGTCCTTGGAATAGCACAGACAAATATTATACACACTGGGGCTAGTGCTCAGGCTCTGATTGCCATCAAGGAGAAGAGCTCAGCTGAGTGTGATTACTTCCCTTCTGAATAAAGAGAGAGAGAGAGAAGATTTACCAAGCCAAACCTGGGTGTGTCACCTTTGGCACACCCTTAACCCTGAAGAACTGAACAGAGCTCTCTGGCCACACCCACCACAAGCCTCTAGAGATTCACCAAAAGCAGACAGTCCACTTAATCTAGAGTCATGGCCAAAAAAGATCCTCCCCAGGACACATTGTAATCAACAAGTTTCCCCTTTGGTGCTAAGTTAGTTGTCACTGATCAGGGAGAACATATGATATTTGTCCCTTTGTGACTGGCTTAATTCATTCAGCATAATGTTTTCCAGATTCCTCCATTTTGATGCAAATGACTGGATTTCATTGTTTTTGACTGCTGTATAGTATTCTATAGAGTACATGTCCCATAATTCCTTTATCCAGTCTACTGCTGATGGGCATTTGGGTTGGTTCCAGGTCTTAGCTATTGTGAATTGAGCTGCAATACACATTAAGGTGCAGACAGCTCTTTTTTGTTTGCCAATTCAATTTCCTTTGGGTAAATTCCAAGGAGTGGTATGGCTGGGTTGAATGATAGGGTTATATTCAGGTTTCTGAGGAATCTCCAGACTGACTTCCATAGTGGCTTAACCAGTTTTCATTCCCACCAACAGTGGGTTAGTGTCCCTTTTTCCCCACATTCTTGCCAGCATCTGTTGTTGGTAGATTTCTGAATGTGAGCCATTCTAACCGGGGTGAGGTGAAACCTCATTGTGGATTTGATTTGCATTTCCCTGATTGCTAGTGATCTTGAACATTTTTTCATGTGCCTGTTGGCCATTTGGATTTCCTCTTTTGAAAAATGTCTATTGAGGTCCTTGGCCCATCTCTTAAGTGGGTTGTTTGTTTTGTTGTTGTGGAGTTTCTTGATCTCTTTGTAGATTCTGGTTATCAACCCTTCATCTGTTGCGTAGTTTGCAAATACTTTTTCCCTTTCTGTCGGTTGTCTCTTCACTCTCCTGACTGTATCTTTTGCAGTACAGAAACTTCTCAATTTGATGCAATCCCAATAGTTGATTTTGGCTCTGACTGCCTGCACCTCCAGGTTCTTTTCTAGGAAGTTTTGCCGGTACCTATATCTTGCAGGGTTTCTCCAATGCTCTCTAATAATTTGATGGTGTCGGGTCATATATTTAAGTCTTTAATCCATGTTGAGTAGATTTTTGTGTAAGGTGTAAGGTAGGAGTCTTGCTTCATGCTTCTGCACGTGGAAATCCAGTTTTCCCAGCACCATTTATTGAATAGACTGTCCTTACTCCGGGATTGGTTTTAGATCCTTGATCAAATATAAGTTGGCTATAGATAAAACCTCCTGTTTTGAAAACAGATGTCTGAAAGAAGTGTCATCCACAGGAAGGAGCCAATGGCAGATTTCAAAGATTGACCGGAGAAGGTAGCAGTTTTGTCTGAAGCTATGTTGCAGGCTACAAATTGAAACCCATGATCTGCCACAGTGAAAACCCAGGGCTGTTGAGCACATGAATAACCACACCCAACCAGTGAACTACAGGAGCAGTAAGAACTCATGAACGGTCCAGCTCCTCTTCGAAGATGCCCTCCTGAATTGCTATGCCAGCGAAATGGAAAGGTAACATTGGGAAAAAAGCACACTTTTCAAGATTTTGCTTACTGTTGATAATGATCCTACACATCCTTGCTTTGATGGTGATCTTCACCCCAATATTAAAGTGTGTTTCTTCTTCCAAACCCCAACCAATGGGTCAAGAAGTTATAGCAGTTTTTAAAGCCTCCTTTCTGAAGCGGAACTGTACCCAGGAAGGAAGACACTGACGCAATTCTGGAAGAACCATGGCATTTGTGACTGCACCAAAACCTTGCCTGGACTCAGGATGTCACCAAGGTAAGTATAACACGCATCTGAACGAAGGCACTCAAGAGTTTCATCTCCGATGTCAAAGGATTTCTCTTCAATGTGTCAATCTCCCGTCACAATTTTTCATCCATGTCATATATGGAGTTCTTTATCTCATATATTTGTTTCTCTGTGTTTTTGAGTAATATTATGATCATTCATTAGAATTCCTTTTCAGACATTTCATCAATCTCTTCACCTTCACATTCTAATATTGAAGTATTTTTGTATTCATTTTTGATGGTAATTGTGTTCCTGCCACCCACATGGGAGACATAGACTGTGTCCTATTCCCTGGCTCCCAACTTTTGTGTGGCCCAGTCCCAGCTATTGTGGGCATTTGGGGAGTGAAATAGCAAGAGGATATCTCTCTGTCTCTGCCTCCTTGCCAAATAGATATAAATTTTAAAATAAAAATTGTTTAAAACTGAAACTTAGAGAACTTAAATCCTTTACTCATAGCTGCATGGTAGGCATTGAAGCTAGATGCAGATACATTATTTCCTAACTGTGCTTTCTGCTCCACCACACTGAAAAGCAGTATCTCTTTGAAGATATAAAAATGGACATTCCCATGGCAACACAAACAAACAAGGGTAAAATTCCCAAAGATCTCTCACAGATATGCTAAATGCCACAATTTTTTGAATAAACTATTTATGAACAGAAAAATCTACCTGATCATATTCCAGCATAGTTTGGCCATGCGCATTTTAAAAGACTCAAAATTCATTATAAAAATGACTAAGCAATGCTTACCATTTTGGATTTTACTACTTTGCAACTCTTCTAATTTGGTGTTTAAAATAAGTATAAAATAGATAGTCAAATAAGCACAAGGGAAAATGCCAGCTCTTTCCTCATTACTAGTAGTCTATGCAAAACCATCTGATTTTAATCTTCCTGCTTGATTTACCTCATATTTTAAAAATTTGTCCAGCCACTGAGGAATAAAATGCAAAGCAAGTGTAGTATTCTATTCTATTGCCTTCCAGAAATTCAGATGTAAGTATTATGTTTGCTGTAAAAATGAAGGTAAGAAATGTTTTCATTACACATGCAAGGACAAATGCACTAATTCCCCCTTAAAGAAACACTTTAAGAAAATACATTTTCTTCTTCAGAAGTAAAGAGAGCCTGGCTTTAAATTAAAATTAAAGAGAGAAAGTAACACTGAGAAGAGGAAGTGGTGAATGGGCCTTGCTAACCTCTCCATTTCCCAGTTCCCAGATCTTTAGCACATTTTCATTTTGCCAATAACAAATTGTTTATCTTTTTAGAGTACATATTGGACCAAATTCCAGACCCCAATCTTGGTATTTCTCTCCTTCTGGCTTGGGAAGTACATGTATATCTCCAGACAAAATATAACCCACATTATTTAATCAAATACAACTGTTTCACATTTAAATTAAATTCAAGGAGTTAGATTCACTGTTGCCTGAAAGTTCTTTCTCAGCACCATATGTAGTTTCTAATATTAACAAGAACTGTCAAATGTGGATAATATGCCCTCCAAATATCCAATCATATACATTAGATTGACTGTGTATAGATAGATTAAGAAATGAATTTATCTACTATTAAAAGAAGGTCATTATGAACCTAGGTCAGAAAGAGAGACCTCACAATGATTTAAAAAAATCCCCAAAGATATTTTTAGAGTGAAAATAAATATTATCTTAGCTGTAACTGCATCTGTAGCCCTATATTTTCACAATTATTATTATTACCATTATTATTATTATTTGAGAGACAGAGAGAGAGAATTCCCATCTATGGTTCACTTCCCAAATGCCCACAATAGCCAAGGCTGGGTTAGGCCAAAGCTAGGAAATAAGAAGACAATTCAGGTATCACATGTGGGTGGCTGGGATCTAATGACCTGCACTTTTACAATTGCCTCCCAGGGTCTGCACTGGCAGGAAATTCAGGTCAGGAGCTAGAGGCAGCTGCTGAACCCAGGCCCTCTGACATGGAATGCTTAACCAGCATCTTAACTGCTGGGACAGATGCCCTCCTTTCATATTTTTTAACTTATTAATTTGAAATCTTTTTCAGTTCTATTGCCTTGCTTTTTCATTTAGCGAAACATCAAATCCTCAAGACTTGTGAGCAACCTTTCGGACAACCTATGGAAAGGGTTCCTTCAGTGTCCCAGCATTAGACATAATAGGAGGCTCCAGCACTGAACATCTTGACATTTGCTTATCCGCATCCCCTGTCCAGATCCAAACTCCTGTCACCTCCTCTCTTCTTGGACAACCACATTGAAAAGAGGCTTTGTTGCCCTCCATCTGCCACTATCCGTATACCAAGCCTGACCAACTCATCTGGACAAGAAATATATTCCAAACTCACTGAGGAGCTTGAGGCAAAGTAGGAATTGCTAAAAACTCATAACTGACAGCAATCAGAAACCAGATAACCAAAGGGGTCAACTTTAATCAGCTACATGAACTATGTATTTCAATACTGAGTCAGTCTGGAAGACAGTTTAGTAGGCATGGCCTAGTTCAGAAGATGACTCCTTGGCTAGGGAAATGCAAAGCATGTGATTGGATAGCCTACTCCAGGCAATGATAATTACAAACTGAGTAGGGCAGTGTCACAGAACAAAGTGGTTGGATGCTAATCGGGCAAATGGCCACTTCCCCATTCATTTGGCAATTCATCAGGCTCTGCCTACCAGTGTTCCCTGGCTTATGTACTCAGCTATTATTTTATTGCATTTTATTACTCAAGTTTTGATGAATCTACTTACGTTTCATCTTTCCTATTACAGTGAAAGTGCCTCAAAAGCAAAAAAAAAAAAAAAAAAGGTTCCTTGAGTCACTATGGTACCTTGTTCAAAGCAAATGCTCAGGCCAGCGCCGTGGCTCACTAGGCTAATCCTCCGCCTAGCAGCGCCGGCACACCGGGTTCTAGTCCCGGTTGGGGCGCCGGATTCTGTCCCGGTTGCCCCTCTTCCAGGCCAGCTCTCTGCTGTGGCCAGGGAGTGCAGTGGAGGATGGCCCAGGTGCTTGGGCCCTGCACCCCATGGGAGACCAGGAAAAGCACCTGGCTCCTGGCTCCTGCCATCGGATCAGCGCGGTGCACCGGCCACAGCGCGCCAGCCGCAGCAGCCATTGGAGGGTGAACCAACGGCAAAGGAAGACCTTTCTTTCTGTCTCTCTCTCTCACTGTCCACTCTGCCTGTCAAAAAAATAAAATAAAAATAAAAAGCAAATGCTCAATAAAGTTTTGTTGATTTGAAACAAGAAATAGTGTCTTAAAGGTTAATTTCACAGTAAAAGATCTTTCCAGAGTTTCCAATATTTATTGTGGAAAACTCTTTAAAAGGCAGGTCTTTGATATTTGCAGCTGTTTGTTCTTTCAGCAATATTTGGTATTTTGTTGACAAGAGAAACTGCTGGGAGTAGTTGCTGGGTATGGGAAGAATGTGTCAACAGATGATGAGCTTAGCATTCACATAGGGCTTATTAATCCCAAATATTTATTCCACATTCGAAAGATATCAGTTATTGCCAAGTAATGAAAACCGTGCCCAGAAAACTTCAGGGTCTGGGCTCCAAGAGATAAAAGACCACTTTCTATTCTCCACTGGAAATACTGCAAGATAGAGCAGGATTCTAATGTGCCCTATACAAGGAGTTATCAACAGAACCCTAGGAAACACATTTCTCACAGCTGTTCTTACTGGTTAAACATTGGCCCACAAGATAAGTGATGGAAACAGGATGCCTCTTTTTCTTCACCTGCTATTTCTCTCCAGCTATGATTTGCTCCCTTTGCTCTTTATTTCTCTCTCCTAGAAAATAAAGTTGCTAGAGTACAACAGCTCTATGGTCATTTCCAACTCTATTGTTGTCTGATTCTGTGTTTCCACATCTCAACTGAAAATGAGCAGCATCGCATACCGACTGCAATAATCATCATGATGATAAAGGCTGCCATTGTGAATTAGACTGAAAGTTTTATATGTAGCTGTAAAATCAGTCGCCACAATCTTTTCAGGTAGCTACTGTTTATCCCCCAACTTATACGTGGGAAAAATGAGGCTGAGATGCATATATTTTAAAAATCAATGCGAATAAGTAGCAATTTATCTAAGATCATAAAACTGAAATGTTTTACCATTGGGATTCACATCCAATTCTATTTCACTCTAGAGCTTGGGCTGTGTATTGATAGCTACAATCTACAGCTTTGCAAACATTCATTGTCACTATAAATTCGATCATGTTCTATCAGTGAGTGACAGAGTATCTTGCTAAGCTACTGACTAGAGGCAGTTGCAGAGAACTGACCATAGATCACCCAAGCATCCACAACTATTTTGATTTCAGAACATGGTCCCTTTTGACCCTAGGACTACATCATCCTTTCCCCATGGTACTCTTTTACTCACCATCATGATGCTCACATCTGAACTCTGAAAGAAGAGTAGATGAGAAAGCACCACAAGCAAACACTCATGGAACATCTATTTCAATGGGTTGAAGCTATCTGGAGCAGGGCAGGAGACCTCAATCTAAGTTACTTATAAATGATGGCTCACTTTAACAGGTTTTTCAAGTTTACAGGTGGTTGTAGGTTTATTGGTTTTTCTGCAGGAGAGAAGACCAAATATGTATTTGATTATTCTATTGGCCAAAGTCTTAACACAGTTGCACAAAAGTAAGCTTATTCTTTTCACTCTCATTTTCTCACTTCCACTCACAATCCCATCCTTCAGTAGTACTTCTTCCTCCTTTACAGATTTATACCCCTATTCTCTCTACTTTTCTTTTTTCATTTATTTTTTTTTTTTAGTTTTTTTCTTTTGACAGGCAGAGTGGACAGTGAGAGAGAAAGGTCTTCCTTTGCCATTGGTTCACCCTCCAATGGCTGCTCAGGCCAGCACGCTGCAGCCGGTGCACCGCGCTGATCCAAAGCCAGGAGCCAGGTGCTTCTCCTGGTCTCCCGTGCAGGTGCAGGGCCCAAGGACTTGGGCCATCCTCCACTGCACTCCCTGGCCACAGCAGAGAGCAGGCCTGGAAGAGGAGCAACCGGGACAGAATTCAGCGCCCCATCCGGGACTAGAACCCGGGGTGCTGGCGCCGCAGGGGGAGGATTAGCCTATTGAGCCGCGGCTCCGGCATCTCTCTGCTTTTCAACACCTGTTCTTAAAAGCCATCAAGACACATAAAATCTCAATGTGCTCAAGAGTAAAAACAGTTTGAAAAAAGCATAAGTGCTGAGACATCCATGTTGACATGGCTTAAGAATATAGACCAGCATTGTCAATATGAATTTATGATTTCTTCCAAGAAAATTTGTCTAATAAAGGTAAAGTTGTAAACTAATTTTTTTAAAAAATCTCATTTGATTCAGTAAATTTCCACAGATCAATTATCAGAACCAAGAATCTACTCACCTGGAAAAACATATTTTTATTATATGAAGTTTACTTACCAAGGCTCAGTTCCACCAGTTCTAAACTGTTACATCACAAATTATGCCAATCTCAATCAGTTGCTCGTCTTGAAAGAGCTGTATCAAACCGTTTGAACCAGGAACCCCAAATCTATAAACTTTTACCATGCCCAACTTCCTTCTTCTGAGACACTTGGTAGGACTTGTCAAGATGGTGGTCTCCCTACCCACAGTGAGTTTTCCAGTAAATGTCACTTTATTAATTATTAAAATTGATTTGAATTTATGTTTTACCTTATTTTGTTAATAAAACTTAATAGATTTTTTATTTTGTTTTGACATAAAGTCCAACAAGCACTATATACGTAAGATTATGTAACCTCTAATTAATTAATTCTCTAGGTCACAGAAGCCTGGGAATACAATGGTTTTTTTCTTTGAGAGAGAAACAAAGAGAAACAGAGAAAGCTCCTAGTTGTCTGGGTGACAGTCCATTGGTTCACTCTCCAAATACCTGCAACAGTGCAGGCAGGCTGAAGCTGGGAGTCAGGAATCCAATCCATGTCTCCCAGACGGGTGGCAAGGACCCAACTACTTGAGCCATCACCTGCTGCCTACCATACTTTGCATTAGCAGAAAGCTGGACTCAGCAAATACAGCCAGGACTCAGGGGCTCAAACCCAGGCCTTTGATTTGGGACACAGGCACTCTAACTGGCAATTTAACTGCAAGATCAAATGCCCACCCCAGGAATACAACTTTTATGGAATAATATTTCTCTGAATAGTTACTGGCAAAAATGGAGTCAAATATATCATATAGCCATAACTGAGTAACCATATTCTCCTAAACTTCCAACTTATTTCTCAAAGATAGCAGGTGTCTTCTTAGTATCCACTCACTGTTGAGGCTTCTGATGCATTCAAACTGAAATAAAGGAAACATCACAGTAATTGTAACCCAGTATTAAGTTTCTCCTTTGGCTGTGGAGATTGTTGACAGCCCAAAAGTCACTGACCCTGCCATCTACCACTTGGGGCATTACTGTCAGCCTTCTAGAAACGATCATACGTGCAAAGCTAGACAAAACCAGCGCTGCTCCGATCACTGCTTCTATAGGACTGAAGTTGGAAAGGACCCACAGTGAGGAATTCTTCCAAAAACAATGAAGTGCTGTCCAGGAGAGAGGAACATCTGGCCTGCAGGTCATATAAGGCCCATGAAATCACTTGGTCTGAGTCAGCCAGCACAACTGCCGATGGGACCTGGAATTCAATAAATCAATCACAGGCTAATTTTTAAGTTGATAATTTTGTATTGCTTGAAAATGGCATTATAAATATCCAAATGTCTCTTGGCAGAAAGTGGTTCTCCACCCCCGGATCATTACCTGCTCTACATATGTGCAGGGTCAGGGGTGGCTACAAGTCACCACTATTAATGAGCACTGCGACAACTTGGGAGGGGGAAGAACAGAATACGAAGAATTAAAATATGTTTTCTTTATTGATTCCCTCTTTCATGCATTCAGCAAATATTGTAGTTTTTCCTGGCAGTGACCAAAGAATTCATTAATCTCTCATTAAAATTCTGGTGTCTGTAGAGTTTGGCATCTATTCTTCATTCCTCCTGTCTATGCTGAGTGCTTTCTATTTGTCACTGTCAGTGCAATACTATATATAAAAGGAGTGGTATCATCCTCACCAAGGCTAAGGGAGGAATGGGGAACTAGGTAATGAAACAGTTAAAACATAAAATGACAAGTTCAGTATAACTGAATAGACTCTGGAAGTAAGGGGTAGTGTAAGAGAAGAAAGAAGGTAAACAAGTCCAAATTTAGGGAAAAAAAGGAAGGCTCTCTGAAGTACATTATTCCATGAAGGTTCAGAAGCAAAAGAGGACCTCACGTATTCAACATACGCTGCTCAAGCAATCCCTGGCATATTGTTGTCTTAGGACCCTTGTTCTTACTTTTTACTCTTCCCAGACAACAAGATGGCTTATACTCCTCCTTCTTTGAGTCTTTATTTAAACATCATCCATTCAGTGAGGCTGCCCCTAATCATTTCACCAAGTATGTCATCCTCTGTAAACATAGTCCCAGGTATTCTTGATGTCTATCTATTTTTTTAATTACAAATATGTAACTTATTTAGTTTGGCTTTCTCCTGCTACTTGGATATAAATTCCTTGAAGGCAGGAAAAACTGCTGTTTTCCCAATTCCTAGGACAGTGTCTGGGAAGTAGTAGACATTCAGTACTAATTGAATGGAATTAATAAGTAAACCCCATGTCTTTGGCCTAACCAATCAGTCAGCTCATAATTTCAACTACTGAGACAGGAAATAAGAGAAGTGGGGGAAGTTTACTAGCACAGGTTATGAGTTCAGTTTGGGATCATTTGGAGAATCAAGTTTCCCAATAGAAAAGCTGTAATACTTTAAGTGTGGGCCGGCGCCATGGCTCACTAGGCTAATCCTCCACCTAGCTGCGCCGGCACACTGGGTTCTAGTCCCGGTCGGGGCGCCAGATTCTGTCCCGGTTGCCCCTCTTCCAGGCCAGCTCTCTGCTGTGGCCAGGGAGTGCAGTGGAGGATGGTCCAAGTACTTGGGCCCTGCACCCCATGGGAGACCAGGATAAGTACCTGTCTCCTGCCATCGGATCAGCGTGGTGCGCCGGCCACAGGGCGGCCATTGGAGGGTGAACCAACGGCAAAAGGAAGACCTTTCTCTCTGTCTCTCTCTCTCACTGTCCACTCTGCCTGTCAAAAAAAAAAAAAAAAATACTATAAGTGTGATACTTTTATGTAAGTAAAAACACTTAAGAAGTGGCAACTTTTCCTAAATTGGCAGAAGCCAAATTATTCTCTAGGGGACTCCATTCAGAATTAAAGAGCTGGGGCTGGCGCCGTAGCTCACTTGGTTAATTCTCCTCCTGTGCCACTGGCATCCCATATGGGCACTGGGTTCTAGTCCCGGTTGCTCCTCTTCTAGTCCAGCTCTCTGCTGTGGCCCAAAAAGGCAGTGAAGGATGGCCCAAGTGCTTGGGTCCCTGCACCTGCGTGGGAGAACAGGAGGAAGCACCTGGCTCCTGGCATTGGATCGGCATAGTGTGCGGGCTGTTGGCAGCCATTTGGGGGTTGAACCAGAGGAGGGAAGACCTTTTTCTCTGTCTCTCTCTCTCTCACTGTCTAACTCTGCCTGTCTAATAAAAAAAAAAAAAAAAAAAAAGACCTGCTGTCACTGACAGAGCACCTGCATTGATTTCCTGCAAGTCACTTGGGTGCTGAAGCTAAAACTGCACCAGTCTACATCAAGGAGATAGCAGTATCTCTGAATAGTTCTTCATGATACACAACATGAAGTGATATAGATACTCAGAAACAAAGATGTTTGGGGATTCCTTTTGAGGACATTTATATATATATATATGTGTGTGTGTGTACATATTATCTATATATATATATGCGTGTGTGTGTAGCACATTTAGAGAAAAGATTGGCAAATAATCATCATATATAGTTGAAGTAATTTGCTTAATTTGTCATCTAGCAATGATTAACACTTTCTTCCAAAATTGTAAGTCCAAAATCAGATAAGAGATAGGCAATGGAAAATATATCAGAGAAAATGGTAGCAAAGTACAATTAAATTCTTGGTACCTGAATTTATTTTCTTTTATCTCTGCAACAACTGTGAAATTCTACTACACAATAGTATTTTGTAACCCAAATTGGGAACAAGCTTTCATAATTCTGTACTTCTCATACTTCAGCAGGCATCACAATCACCTGGAAGCAAGCCCTGCTGAAAGATTACTAAACTCCAGCACAGAATGGGAGACTCAGCAGGTCTGCATTTCTAACAGTTTCCCAGGTGATATTAACTCTACTGGCCCAAGAACCACACTTTCTTATGTGACCAGTTTGACTGTCTCAGCGGGGCTCTTCCTTCACTCCCAACTGAAGTTGGTTGAATTAAATATCTGAGTACACAACTATCAAATGATGTGAAATTAACTCAATTTATACTTAACTTTCTTTTATTTCATGTGGTTTAATTCTTTCATTTTTCACACACAAGACAATTTTTAACCAATGATTTTTTTGTACTTTTTGAATAAAATGGAAACAGAGACTTCACATAAATATACTTTTAAAAGTTTGTGGAAAATCAACCTAAAAGTTATTTTGGTGCAAAGCAACGAAATCCGTGCATAATTTTTCATACTACACATTTCCACGAACTTTTGGAAGATCTCATATTTTTGATTGGGTAAATGTTGTTGATTGTTCAGCTAAGCACTATATTATCTTTTCCTTCTTATATAATTTTTTTTCTCCGAAACTTAATGGTTGGACTTACCACACAAATGGTATCCTAGAAGAATCATTGTCAATTTCCTGTATTGGACCCACCACTTCCCGATCTTTCTGGTTTTTTTATTATTATTATTTACTCTCTCTCGCTACTGAAGCACACTCTGCTTGCATGGCAAGAATGGAGACAAGTGAATCATTGCATGAATGAAAAATCCTAGAATATTGAGTAGCTAATTATAATATTTTAGACTCAAATTTGTTTTCACTTCAGTTTTTAAAGGCTTTGCTCTATTATTTTCTAACTTCCAGTGTTGCTAGTATGAATTCAGATCCCATTTTAATTTTTTTAACTATTCAAAAGTTTTAGAATATTTTCTGTTACCAGGTATTCTTAATGTTCATGTTGATATGTCTTGTGGGCCTTTTCTCATAGACTGGATATGTAGGGGCCATTTCAGCAAACGCACTCGTAATCTTCAACTCTGAGAAATTGTCTTCTGCTGTTTGCTAATTTCCTCTGTTGGAAAACCTATTAAGTAGACCTTAGAGGTTTTGTATTAATCTTTTAAATTTCTCACCTAGTCTTTCCTTCCCCTTTCTTTATTCTTTTTCCTTGATATATGCTTTCTACAGCTTTATTTTTAAAACCATCCATGGAATTTTTATTTTTATTTTATGTAAAAGTTAATTTAATTGCATTAAGCAATTATTTAGGGGTTTGTTTTTTTTGTTTGTTTGGTTTTTTTTTTTTTTTTTTGCTTCCCAGAGATTATTTCTTATTCTCTTTCATAGAATTCTTGTACATCTTTGTACTCCATATATTCTTTTTCACCTGGCTAGGATTTTTTTCCATGATTTAATTTTTTCTTTCATTTGGAAGCTATATCAGAAAATCTCAAACATCAGCCTGCTTCAGAATCACCTGAACGTAAATCATCTGAACTCCGCTTCCAGACTCCATCAGGGGATAGGTCAGATCATTTGCATTTCTACTAAGTTCCCAAGGGATGCTGATGCTACCTGTTCAGAAACCATTTGAGGACCACTGTTTGGGTATTGTGGGGTTGTGTCACTTGAAGGGCAAAGGTGCTGCATATGTGTCAAGATGAAGGACCCACATCAGTAATTCCAGCCCAGACATTTCCCCAGGCCACGTTCTACCCAAACCCCAGAACTCAGGGTTTTCTGGATTGGGCTCATGATGGACTCAGTTTGGACGGTGGTAAAGTTTTTCAACATTTTCCACATCCTGGTACAAAATTGCTGTGCAACTAAAATATATAAAATATTCCGTCCGGCGCCGCGGCTCAATAGGCTAATCCTCCACCTAGCGGCGCCGGCACACCAGGTTCTAGCCCCGGTCAGGGCGCCAGATTCTGTCCTGGTTGCCCCTCTTCCGGGCCAGCTCTCTGCTGTGGCCAGGGAGTGCAGTGGAGGATGGCCCAGGTGCTTGGGCCCTGCACCCCATGGGAGACCAAGATAAGCACCTGGCTCCTGCCTTCGGATCAGCACTGTGCACTGGCCGCGACGGCCATTGGAGGGTGAACCAATGGCAAAAGAAAGACTTTCTCTCTGTCTCTCTCACTATCCACTCTACCTGTCAAAAAATAAAATAAAATAAAATAAAATATATAAAATATTCCATATTATAACACTACCATAATTCCAAAAGTTGTGCTTGTAAAATAGACTGTTTTCAGAGAAAAGAACAGAAAATAATTTACCAGAAAGTCTCCAGAAAAAGCTTAGAATTAGGGTTTCACCTCTGAAATATAAAAGAATGAACAAATTGTATAATACATGCTAATCATTTTTTTTAATTTTATTTGAAAGTCAGAGTTGAGTGTGTGAGAGAGAGAGAGAGAAAGGGAGAGAAGGAGAAAGGTCTTCTGTCTGCTGGTTCACTCCAGGATGGCTGCAATGGAGCTTCTTCAAGGTCTCCCATGTGTATGCAGGGTCCCAAGCAGTTGCGGCATATTCTACTGCTTTTTCCAGGCCATTAACAGGGAATAGAGTAGCCATGACATGAACTAGCACCCTCATGAGATGCCAGCATCGCAGGCAGCCGCTTTACCCACTACATCACAAGGCTGGCTCTGCTAATTACTCTTTATTGGCTTTTGAAATCTTCATAGTGATAAGTGAAAGTCTGAGGACTGAGTTACAGTCTCCCAAGTGATAACAATACTAACAACCTGGAAATTATGTATCTCTAGTCGTAAAAGAGCACTAAAAAATGTGATCCCATAAGCAATATTATCATTTCTGGTTTTCCCTTTTCATTGGCTGCAATTCTCTTGCAAATCCTGAACTCTGTTATGGTTAAAAATAAGACAAACAGCTCTGTCTAGTGGCAAATGTGATCATTGCAACCATATCAAGAATAATTCTCAAATCAGATCCTTTTTAAAAATCTGTCTAAAACTTGGCAAGCAAGCCTGACAGGGGTGGGTGTTTTAGTTCCTGCTCAGAGACACAATGGATAAATGCTTTAAGCCATTGGTCATGTTATCCCCATTTGGGATTTTTCTCAGCCATAGAAAGAGACAGGTGCAAAACCAAACTTAGTGATTTAAAGGGAAATATTTTTATTTGTGAAATATGCTTTTCAAATAATGCTTTCCACAAAGCATAAGTACATACCTTAGTCTGCTTAAGTCTCTGCCCTCCTTTTTTTTTTGTCCCCGTTCCCCTCTCCTGCCTTTAAGGGAATTCTGGAACTGAACTGAAAATCAGAATTGCGTCATTTTTCATATAGCAGAGATAAGGCACCCACGGCAGCTGGGGTTCCCTGCCTTTGACATCTGTTTCCACAGAGCGCCCTGGGAGTGTGGCTAGAATACTATGCAGGAAAACACTAACAGCAGCTGTCTCTTCCCGGTTCCATCTCGAAATGCTCAGAATGCAATGGTTCTTTTCTTGCAAGCTCTGCTAAAACTTAACTATATCACATGAAGCATCTTACACTAAAAGAGCAAGTAAAATCAAAAAACAAGAGATAAGGAATCCCAATGAAGGCTGAGACTGTGCCCCAGGGTATTTTTGGACATGAGATTCAAAAAGATATTTGCTAAACTGAATTAAAACTGATTGGATGGGGAGAAAGTGAATTCAGTTGCTTTTTACCACATCATAGTTAAAAGGCTACACCTAAAGTAAAATGACCAAAAGGTTAAAATACTACATGTGTTTGCTAAAGATAAGTGTAGCTGCAATTGAAGAAGCCAATTAGAAATTAATATATTTAAAAAATATTTCAATGGTAAAGAAATGTTTCATTTCTAAAAATACGTATAATAACATGCTTGTTGTTTAAAAAAATATGCAAGATCTACAGAAAAGCAATGCTAATATTTAGGATATCTCCTTTAAGATTTTGTTCCTATGGAAAAATAACTGTTTACATCTTGAGGAAAGCAATTATTCTTTTTTAAAAAGATTTATTTATTTGAAAGGCAGAGTTACAGAGAGGCAGAGAGAGAGAGAAAGAGGTCTTCCATCTGCTGGCTCACTCCCCAGTTGGCCACAAAGGCCAGAACTGAGCCAATCCAACGCCAGGAGCCAAGAGCTTATCCCAGGTTTCCCACACAGGAACAGGGGTTCAAGAACTTGGGCCATCTTCTACTGCTTTCCCAGGCCATAGCAGAGAGTTGAATCAGAAGTGAAGCAGCCAGGACTTGAACCAGTTGCCCACATGGGATGCCAGCACTGCAGACAACAGCTTTACCCCTTACGCCAAAGCACCAGCCCCAAAAGCAATTATTCTTTTGTATGCATTAATTTTATGCACATGGATGAAGATTCATGGTGAATATAGGAAAAAGAAGCTGATTCATTATGAAAAGTCATCTTTTTTTGAAGCACAATTTAAACCAAATTATTTTAAAATGTATGAAAAGAATGAATTTGTCGGCAAACTCTGCATTGTAAGATCAAAAAGGAAAATTTGGAGACACAAAAGATGTCAATCATACAAATGCTGTCAGTTTCATGATTATACTGAGACTACAGAGAAAAAAGATATCTTCTTATCAAATTTTCCCTTGATGACAATATTCTAAGTTTTTAAGTTATCAAATGACCATAATATCACATAAGCCACAAGCCAAGAAGTCTCAAAATCCTGGGCATGCTTTAGTGTTATAATCAAGTAAATTCACCACATGGCTAATGTGACACATATTTAATGATATGCATAATCACTGCAGTATTACACAGCAATTTGGCATAAATGGCAAATGATTACTTAAATGCCTGAGATAACATTACTTTCACACAGCCAAACTAAGCATTTCTGAGGTCAGGCAAGGAGAGGGCTAATCAAACAGACTAAAATGATGAGGAGACCCCAAAGCAAACCAGGCAGCTGGGTCTCCCCCTTCTCTGGTAACAGCACAGTGCTGAGCAGGGGAAAGAAAAACGAAGGAGGTGGGAAGAATCTTGCAAAGTCACAGAAAGTACAGTTGGTGGTGGTTCTATGTGACTCATTTTTTCTCACATGGGGATTTCTAGAAAGCCGAAGAAAATTTTATATTTCCTACCAGATAAAGGGAAGGATCCTTCAACCTCCAGACCCCTGGAGTCAGGGACAAAACAGTCTTCAAAGGTAACCAGGGGTGCTATTTGGTTTCAACCTCTGCCTCCCAAGATAAGTCCTCAACATGAGAACATTTGATACAGGACTTCAGGAAAATTTCTGCAGTTACTGCTGCTGCTACTCCATCACCACTGCCACATCCAGCCCCTGCACACTGCCTGAAATATCAGTCATTTCTGCCATTAAAAACTTGGCATCCCTGAGGTGGTTAACAGATGTGCTGCTGGATGTTCACATCTAAACTGAGCAAGAGAACCGAATGCTTGAGCTTCTGGGATGAGGATTATAAGGAGAGAGAATACAAACAGCACAGAAATGAACGTGAGACTGAAAAGACAAAATTTTAACGTCCTCAAAAATTTGCCCAGGGTTAACTTTTCCATCAACTTATTACTAAATAATAAAAAGAATTAAGACATGAATTTTCAAATAATTTATGTATAATAGCTGTGTGAGCTTGAATAATTTACTTATCCTCTCTGAGCTTTAAATTCTTCTTAAAAACTGAATTAGAAGTATATATCGGGGCCAGTGCTGTGGTGCAGTGGGTTAATTCTCTGGTCTGAAGTGCCGGCATCCCATATAGGCGCCGGCTTGAGATCCAGCAGCTCCACTTCCAATTCAGCTCTCTGCTGTGGCCTGGGAAAGCAGTAGAAGATGGCCTAAGTCCTTGGGCCCCTGCACCCACATGGGAGACCTGGAAGAAGCTCCTAGCTTCTGGCTCCTGGCTCCTGGCTTCGGATTGGCACAGCTCTGGCTGTTGCAGCCAATTGGGGAGTAAACCATGGGATGGAAGACCTCTCTCTCTCTCTCTCTCTCTGCCTTTCCTCTCTCTGTGTATCTCTGACTTTCAAATAAATCTTTAAAATATTTTTTAAAAAGAAGTATATATCTACTTAATCCACATAAAAGTAAAGTAGTTAATACGCATCATGCTTCTCACGTGCTTCTGCCAAAGAACCCCAGCCAGAGAGTGCATCCACGCCTGTGAGATTCTAGGGGCAGGATCAGTCCTAGGGCACCCAGCCCCTGTGTAAGATCTATTTGTAATTTTATGCTTTAACCTCAGTATTAACATGTACTTTATTTTCTACTCTCGGTGTATTATAGTATCTACCATCAGAAAAAAAAAATGATGCTATAATGTTTCCCTTCTGGTTTTGTGTAGAGCCTCGGCCTAGTTGAGAAGCTCAAATCTATGTGAAAGTACAAATAGAGTTCATCTCGCAGGCAACAGATGCTGGGGAAGTGCTCTTCTTCCTAACCCCTCCCTTCTCCTCCCGCTTTCTCAGAAGCCAAAAGCAGCTTTCATTTCACCTTCTACAGGTTTCACTCTCCCTCTTCCTGCCAGAAATACAGGGATGGGAATAGAAAATGAATCAGCTACTGGAAGTTCTCAAGCAGGGATGATTTTGACCCCAAGGGCACACTTGGCACCATCTGGAGACACTTTCACTGTCGCATAGAAAGGGGGGTGTAGGATGATGCCATCTAGTGGGTAGAGGTCAGGGCTGCTGCTGACTGTCCCTACCAGGATGCGGGGGACAGCCTTCCCCAGGACTTTCGCAGAGGCTGTGAAAGCTGGGGCTGTAACTGGTCCCCATGGTGACCCTCGCCAGCAGAGACTCAGACTAACTGATCTGTGCACGGGTGCTTTGTTCTTTGCCAGGCTGTCAGCACTCTGAGGATTCATGGACCTAAATTTAAACTTGAAATGATGAAACCTAGTTCAAAGTCTTCTCAACTCTGATTTTGTTCAGAAATGAAAAGCTTGCTTTTCTGACAAGTTTAAAATAGAACTCTGCCAAATCATCAGAGATAAAACTTTCTTTATCCTATATTTTATATTGTCTTGCAGGGTGCTAAAAATTCTATAAATCAATCCATCCCAGTTCTAAGGGCATATGGAAACTGTGGGATTGTACTCAAATCATAAGATTTCTACAAAAAAAATGTAAGGGATCAAAACACTTAATTTGGTGCCTGTTCTTGATTTGAGGAGACACACACTCCCCTAAACTGTGCAGGTGTTAACTAGTGCCCATCACCCTCAGTCGGTAGTGGAGAAATGTCATTTCACAATATCATCACTGAACAATAAGCTTCTGGGTGTATTGCCCTTCCCACTGTCCCCTTTTCTTCTGGCATTCACAATCAACTCTCTACCATTATTCTTATGCCATGCAGGGTTCAGAAACCACAGCATCAATCAGCCTTGAGCTGAGAAGTATTTCAGAAATAAGAATACCATCAAAGAGGGAAAGAGATGTGAAAATGAATAGGAGGGAGACAAGTATTAATGGAAATTAAGCAAATGGGCATTTAGCATAGAAACATGCTGAAATATGTGTTCAATTATATAAATTACATCTTTATATTCTAAAGAGTGCTGCCACCCAGGCTCCATGTATGTCAGAGTACCTTCAATTACCTTGTTAAATAAGCTAGTGAGGTTGTCAATATTTGACTCCTTCTCTTCTCTGGACACAGTAAGCATTGAACCTGATGACCAATGGATAGACAGTGAGAAACCAAGCCCTGGGAACCCAATACAAGTCAAAATAGCCAAAAAAGTTAAGAGTCAACAAATGAAGTACCTGTGCTTGCAATAGGAAAGACGTTAAGAGCTCCTATTTCTAGTTCCATTGTTAGGGCTCAGAAGCAAGAACTACCCATACACCTGGGCAAGGATACATGCTGCCATGGTCTTCCTGCTCTTGATGCATCTACCCTGACCCTCCTTGGGTCATCCCACTCCAAGCGATGAGGAGCCACCAGGGCTAGAAGAACTTCCAACCTGCTCATATACCATGCTCCGGTTGCTCCTAAATTCCTCATTCAAACAACCCCAAACACGCTTCCCATGACTACATAAGCCATTCCTAGATTCTGTTCTTTTTTCCCCCATGGAGCACCCAGGCCTGACGAGTGAAGAATGGACAGTTATGTGGAGGGACATGTGGAATGACATTTAGGTATACAAGCTCAGGAGAGTGTCCATACTTAGCTGGTCAAGTCCTCATGGTGCAGGACTGAGCAAGGGATAGAAGAGAAGGGCTGAGAGGGAAGAAGGGGAGAGACTAAGGCCATGGGACCACAAGTCAGCTCTTCAAGCACGGCCATATTCTGGCAAACTCTAAAAATTCAAAGAATTCTAAGGGTGAACCTGGCCTTCTATGTCTTTATGAAGGCATTTTGTCAAGGTGGAGAGAACATTTTGTTTCATCGAGTAGCTTGATTTATAACTTTTAAAATATTTAACAGTGTGGTACATAGGCTTCTATTTGTCATCTTTCCCATCCTCACAAATAAAACAATGGGACAGTTGCTTCTCACCCTGCCCTGCTTCCATCGTAGCCTTTGCCAAGTCTGGTTCAGTGGAGGTAGTTTAGCTCGAAGAATCTCCATAGTTAAGGTTTCCCTGCCTCTTGAAATACAGACAACAACGTGTATCACAATGTGTTGGTACTTTTCATTTGCAATTTGCTCTCTAAAATTCTGCTAAACAGCTCTATGCCTCCAGGTGGCTTCTCTAACTAGCTCTAAACTTGCCTTTTTACAGCTGGAATCTGACCTTTTCCATACTCTCCTTAGCCTCCTCAGTCCTAGGCGGGTGCCCTCATTCATGCTCCTTGCTCCCTCCCCTCTAACTCCTTTTAGAAAGTCTGACTCACTTCAGGCCCTTTGTGTGTTCTTTTCTGGCTTCATCTGTGGTGAATGCCTGCCAATTTCTTGCAGTCTTTGCCCCTCCCCTCAGCATACATTCTGGCTGCTGCTCCATTCTCATTCTTTAGCAATTTTAATTACTGATACCCATGAGCATTTACCTTCTCTCTTTGCTTCTTATATCTTTATGGGACATAGGGAATGAATCATTTACTCCCAGTGTTGGTGCTTTCTCTAACTCTACCTCCCAGACACTGACTCTCCACTCCATTGGAGGGGGGAAATTATACTAACAATAAAACTTCTTTTCCTCCAACACTGAGTAGATAACAGCTGACTCTTGAAGCTGGGGTATTGCCATATTCACCAGCAATTTTCCAGCCACTGCTCCACTGTCATTTCCTCTCAACTTCGTTTTTTTCCTTTAATGGAAGTTGCCAAACAACTTCATAAAGTAGCTAGAAATATATGCAAATGAAGTTCATCTTCTGCCTTGAATTGCTGCACACATCTAAATAGTGAAGACGAAGGGATATCAGTGCTTCTGTGTTTTATTTCACAGGTAAGAGTGTTGTTTATTTATGTTTACTCTATAACAGAGACTTTCTGCAAATTGAACCTGGCATTTCAAGACTTACTGTGCTGGAAAGAACCTTAAAGATTATTCTGCTCCAATCACTTATCTATAAAGACAGAAGATTTAAATGATTTGCCAAATAATAAATAACAGGTATTATTTATCATGTATGAGCTGGGAACCTTATCTAATACTCAAAGCAAATCAGTCCTAAAGTAAGTATATTATTGTGGAGTGAGACGTTAGAAACATTCCAATTAAAGTCAAGAATAAGACAATGATGCCCATTTTTCCTGCTACTCTTTGATATTGTCTTGGAGGGCCTAGCTGAACTAGACAAGAAAAATGGCGTTTTCTATATAAGAAAGGAACGCTAAGAAAACTTGAGATGACCATAAAATAAAGCTTTGAGAGATTTGTACCACAGGAAAAAAAGTAAATTTTAAGTGAATAAAAAAAGAAGACATAAAGTTAAAAAATGACTGGGCAACATGGGAAATAGTTGGAGCACCTATAGAGGCAAAAGATTAATATCCACAGTGCACAAACCAGTTGAAAATCAAATACTGAAGGGGGAAATGAACAAAAAATAGAAATAGTTCATATGCAGAAGAGGAAATTCAAATGGCCATTAAGCGTGAACGTATGCTTGACATCACTAGTAATAAAGGAAATTCAGAAACAAAATAAAGTAGCAACAGGCCATTTCTCGATATGCCGTGAATTGCTTGTGCCAACTCCAGACTGAGGTATTTAAACCTGTGTAAGCTGCCAGATTCATGTGCAACCCAGTAGTGGTGATTTTAAAACCTTACACATAGACGTGGTAGAATCACAAGAAGGAAAGAGGCTGGATAAATAAGTTCAACTTATCAAGACAGTTCAGTTGGAAAGTTGCTAAACTTACATCAGATTTGGATAAATAAGAAAAAACATTAAACCACCAAGACTTTATTGTAGCAAGCATGGTACTAAGTCTCCAATGGTCACAGCTTTTTTATATAAGTGTCATGTTTCATTGGTAGTATAACTGTAAACAACTCATTGGATTTTTCATCTGTTTCTTTTGAAAACAATATTCTAGAAACTGCAACCTCAGATCTTTCGGAGGTGTCATCAGTCTTTTAATTATTTTCTCTCACTCTTGTGAGAGTTTGTTGTTTTTCTTTCTTTGTTTTTTACATAATATCTGATACTTTGAAGTTGATGGGTTACTATGAGGAGACCATAATCTGAATCTAATCTTTACCCTGAAGATTTTAGTTACTTGGAACATTCTCAAGTCATTTATTTCTGAGTAAATTGTTTAGCTATTTCTTACATTTAAAATCTGAAATCAACATAAGAATTTTAGGAGGAGGCCGGAGGCCGGCACTGCGGCTCACTAGGCTAATCTTCCGCCTTGCGGCACTGGCACATTGGGTTCTAGTCACGGTCGGGGTGCCAGATTCTGTCCCGGTTGCCCCTCTTCCAGGCCAGCTCTCTGCTGTGGCCCGGGAGTGCAGTGGAGGATGGCCCAAGTACTTGGGCCCTGCACCCCATGGGAGACCAGGATCAGTACCTGGCTCCTGCCATTGGATCAGCGTGGTGCGCTGGCTGCAGCGCGCTGGCCGCGGCAGCCATTGGAGGGTGAACCAATGGCAAAAAGGAAGTCCTTTCTCTCTGTCTCTCTCTCTCACTGTCCATTCTGCCTATCAAAAAAAAAGAGAGAGAGAGAGAGAGAGCAGGAACTTGCAAACCCAGGCCTCTCTTACAAAAAAAAAAAAAAAAAGGAATTTTAGGAGGAGTTCAGTCCACAATATCAAAATGATCAGTATAATATTCTAACTGTAATATGAAAGGAAAATAAAAAGAAGCAAATTTATGATGAAGCTTGATATCTGAGACAGCTGTTCTGGAGGATTGTAAAATGGGACATTGTGTGAGAAATATACCTCTCTTGGGGTCACAAGTTAACTTGTTAAAATAGCAACATGTATTGTTAAACTGATGATGGGGTGGGATTGTGGCATGGTGAGTTAAGCTGGAGCCTGCAACACCAACATCCCATGTGGATCAGCTGCTCCATTTCTGATCCAGCTCCCTACTAATGTGCCTGGGAAGGCAGCAGAAGATAGCCTCTGCATCCATGTGGGAGACACAGATGAAGCTCCTGGCTCCTGGTTTTGCCCTGGCCCATCTCTAGCCATTATGACCATTAGGGGATGAATCAGTGAAAGGAAGATCTCTTTCTCTCGATCTTTCTCTCTCTCTCTCTCTCTCTCTCTCTCTCTCCCCCTAGCTCTTTCAAATAAATAAATAAACCTTTAAAATTAAATGAATAAATAAACTGATGATATAAAATTTGTTTGAGCAAAAGAGAAACTGCCATGACAAAACCAAAACACGTGTCATTGGCAGCACTGTCAGATAGTAGGGGGCAAAGGGTGGTGACCTATGCTACGCAGAGGCAGAATTTGTTAGAAAAGAGAACATTAATTATGTGCCCTGGGTGCTATTGATTCCATTTAGCAAGATGAAAAAAAAAGAGGTGAACTGAGTACAGTGTTCTGGAAAGGGAAATCCTGTATATTTCAATGTGTAAATTCTTAGCCATTAGTATAATAGAAGACATTTTGAAATACTCAGGTGCTTGCAATTTATAATGAAAACACATAGCTTTAAGGAAAAAAAAAAAAGGAATCAGAAGCCAATCATGCAATATAGGTAGAGAAAAAAAGGACCGCAGCATGAGTTACACTAGAATAAACCCAATTAAGGTAAGTAATGGCAATCAGAATTATTTGTATAAGATAACAGAAAAAGGAAAATAACTTTGGGTGATGTAGGGATAAATGCCAAAATTATGTACTTCCCAAGAAGGAAGGAGTGAAAGTAAGATACTCTCCCAAATGAGCTACACGTGTTTATAAGAGTAGTGTTAAAATAATCATTTTTATGACAAGTGATGCGGTATCACAACAATATTATCCTCTCTCCTGAAATCCCCCTGCATGCTGAAGCAAAGATTTAATCTCAGAATTTACAAAAGCTCTAGAAACCATAGTTTTTGAAACCATAGTTTTTGATATGTTATGTACAATAGAAGATGGCTTTTTATTTTTAATTTTTTAAAGATTTATGTATTTGAAAGGCAGAGTTACAGAGAGGCAGAGGCAGAGAGAGAGAGAGAAAGAGAGACAGACAGAGAGAGAGATCTTCCATCCCATGGTTCACTCCCTAGATGGCCACAATGTGTGGGGCTAAACCAATCTGAAGCCAGGAGCTTCTTCAAGTCTCCTATGCAGGTGCATGGGCCCAAGCACTTGGGCCATCTCCTACCACTTTCCCAGGCCACAGCAGAGAGCTGGATCTGAAGTGGAGTAGCCATATCTTGAACTGGCACCATATGGGATGCCTGCACTGCAGGTGGTAGCTTTACCTGCTACACCACAGCGTTGGCCCCAAGGATGGTTTTTTTAAAGGAACTTCAATAGAAATGATTAAATAGGACTGGTATCTCTGGACTCTACATATTATTAGAGAATATTGAAAATCCACAGGCATCTCAAAACAATAATTTATTTATTCAGTTTTCAATATATATACTTATCATTCTGCCAGACACACAAAAAATTTAAATGATGAGTTCTAGTATGAAACTCATCTAAAAACCAATTTATTAATAAAATTAAATAAGAGCCTTATGCTTCATGTGATTTCATCAAGTGACATTTGATGCCAACTCATTCAAAAAAACCTTTCATTTTCTCTACTGGACATGAAAGTCCTTGATAACAAAATAGTCCTGATGTATGGTTTCAGTGATTTAAATGCTACGACCACTGTTGCTGTTAGTGAATTGATTTTTTGAAATGGTGAGTAATCCCCAGTGACTTCCCAAAATAAAATATAATCTGCACACAAAAAAATATAGTAATTGCATTTCTGGAAAATTCAGTCTATTCTTCCCTTAGACTATTTTAGATTGTTGTTTCACTAACACGAGTGTCTGTTTGGGACTTTTGAAAGCCATTCAGAACATATGAAACTCCTGAATAATGTTGGAAATTAACCAGGTTTGGTCCCCATCCACTGAATATCAGAAGCTCTCCCCTAATAACAAAAACTACTATGAACAATTTCCAAAACACTCCCTGGGGGGCAGTGTAGCCCTGTGGAGAACCATTGTTTCATCATTACTTAGATACTGCATTCTAAATCTCTGGGATTTTTCTCTCTCCTGCATTATTCCCATCACAAATATTTGTTAATCATTTTTGTAGGAATTTCTCAGAAAGAACTCATGATTCAAGCTTCAATGTCCTTTTATGTACAACATATTTATTGCACACTTATTTTCTAAAATATAAATGTGAACATCTGATCTAGGTGGTATGATTTCACATGGAAAAATCACCCTTCCACTTATCACTTCCACACCAAAATAACAAAGATATAATACAAGAAAATAATCAAACATGTACTCATCTCACAAACAAATGATTCTAGAAGAAAGGAAAACATAAACAATAACAGAACAATGTAAGTAGTGGTTGTAAAATCCAAGTTGGGGGACAGCATTGTATAGTGAATAAGACTGCTGTCTGCAACACCAATACCACATGTGGGTGTTGGTTTGTGTCCTGGCTGCTCTACTTCCATCCAGTTCTTTTCTAATAACCTGGGATATGGCCCAAGTGTTTAGACTCCTGTAACGCACATGGGAGATCTGGATGAAGCTCCTGGCTCCTGCTTGGCTCAGCCCTGGCTGTTGTGGCCATCTAGGGAGTGAACCAGCAAATTGGAAGATTCATTCTCTCTCTCTCTCTCTCTCTCTCTCTCTCTGTCTGTCTTTCCTGTGTCTTTATACCTCTAGCTTTCAAACAAATAAATAAATCTTTGAAGAAAAACAAATTCCAGGACTGGCAGGGAATTTTCACCTCTAGTGAGAGAGCAAAGAGGGAAGTCCCCAGTCATTGTTGGGAAAGAGAGCAGACAGGCCCACTGTGCCAAGCATTGGCTGCCACAGGAGCTTCTCCCCAGCACACCCATTAAGCTGCAGAGGCCTTGACAAAGCCATTGGCTAGAGTGGATAGGAAGGAGAAACAGGGTCTAGATCAAATCTCTTACCCACTGATCTTCAATAACTGTCCAAAAAAAGACCTGCTCCATCAATAAAACTTTTTTTTAATATGAGATCAGTAGAAGCCCCAGACACCAAGAGGCAGGAAGATGATGTAGCGAGGGGAAGGAGAAAAGGACACACAAGAAACTTCTACATGAGTTGAACCTGCATGCTGAGATTCCATGGTACACAAAGATGAAAGTACCCAAAATAATTTAAAACTGCTCACAAAAGGGGAAGACACTATTCCAAATAAATTTGAATAATAGTAATGTCTTCTAGAAAAGTATATGTTCCTAAAACTTTCAAAACTTTAAAAGGGAGGGGCCAGCTCTGTGGCCTAGGGGTAAAGCCACCATCTGCAGTGCCGGCATCCCATATGGGTGCCAGTTCGAGTCCTAGCTGCTCCACTTCTGATCCAGCTCCCTGCTATGGCCTGGGAAAGCAGTAGAAGATGGCCCAAGTCCTTGAACCCTTGCACAGAAGAAGCGCCTGGCTCCTGGCTCCTGGCTCCTGGCTTTGGATCAGTTCAGCTCTTGCTATTGCTGCCATCTGGGGAGTGAATACCCCATGACTTCTTATAGAAACAATGAAAGTAGAAGGAAATAAAATAACATCTTTAAAGCACTAAGGGGAAATTGACTAAAATTCCATATCTATCAAAAGTATATGCTAAAAATCAAAGTGAAATAAGGGTTTTTTTATGTAAATTAATGTTGAGATAATTTTTGCCAATAGATACATTCTATAAAAATTACTTATTAATATTCTACAATTTGCAGTGAAGTGATACTAAATGCAAAGTTGGACTTACAGGGGAAAAGTTAAAAAGCATAGAAATGGTAAATATATAAGCAAATTAAAAATGTTCTGTTAATTCTTTCAGAAATAATTGCTTAAAGATAAGACTTTATTATGAAGTTTACAACATATGTGGAAGAAAAACATAAAGGAAAGGAGATGAGAGGATAAATGTAGGCTCTTTTATGGGAAGTGTTATAATATTAATGTAAGGTAGAATTATTGAAGATTCGTATTATGGTTCCTAGGACAACCATAAATACCTTTTTAAGTTATTTATATGAAAGAGAGAGAGAGAGAGAGAGAGAGAGAGAGAGGAGAGCAAGCTCAACAGAGATCAATCCTATTGTTCCATAATCTTATTGAAAAAATTAAACGTAAGGAACTGGTTCCAAAAGTGGGTATAGAATTAAAAGCCAAAACATGATAAACTTAATGAAGAAGGAAGTTGTTACATACTAAGTAGAGGGAGGAAAAGAGCCCAAGATGTACAACCACCTAGCATGAACTTAATGTTGTCTGGGATGAGTTAGGAGCATGAAATGAAGGACTACATAGTAGGAGATAGATCATGGAGGAAATAGAACTACTGCCATATGTCACCGGAGGTATGACTGGGGGAGAAATACCCTGACTTCTCCCTTTCTTCCAATCTGGTCTCCCAGTTGGGAATGTCTGGGAGAGGTAGTTTCCAGGAAAAGGGGCAGAGATTAAAGAGCAAAGAGATAAATGATAAGCATATCTGATAAAAGTTATCTACCAAAAAGCCAAATAAACTTTAAAGGCATTCCTTAATGTCAAAATCAAGCCAAGAATACATTAATCACCATTGCTATTCAATGGCCTCAAAAAAACAAATGAAAGACAATAACAAGAAAAATAGACAAAACATTCCTTATCTGCTGACAATACAATTGTCTACATGGACAATTCATATTATTATCTATATTTGAAATATGTCCTAATTTTTTTAAAAAAGTGATCACACCCTCCAACTAAAACATTAAAAACCTATACAGATAGAAAGAATTTTAAAAGAATATGAGAAATATAAACTGTTATATTTCTGTCCTTTGAATTTCTATTGCTGTTACTACAATAAGTTCTTTATGATAAATATCTATAAAAAAAATCTACAGAACTTAGATAGCTGAACTGACAAAAGTTAGAAGATCATTTGGGCTCATAGTTGTTTCAGTTTTCAGCCTGCCCCAAAATATTTAGTCAATAAACAGTGCCTCATATTGGACTTAGCCCAGTCTTAAGTAATATATTAAATCTGATAAAATAAATAATTAATACAGATAAATCCAAGTAGAAGACATTTTCTTAATTTTTTATATATTACTTGTGTTTTGATTGGAATGTCAATACATATTCATGAGTCTATAATCTATAGATTGTCTTTAGTCCACAGAATATTTAGTGGAATTTTAAATTTGAATATGACATAGGGAAAGTCTTCATGGCCCTGTAAATTTATTACAATAGCCTTCTAGACAAGCAGGTTAGCTGACACAGAAACATCACTTCCAGAAAAGTTATTTTTGGAAAGTGCATGGATATTCTGATGGTTTCAAATTCCACATGTAGTCCCTCTAGAGAGTTCATCTGCAACATATTTTAAGCCACTCCTTTAGACCTCTGTGCTAGAACCTATAAGCAGCCAACAATCTGTTTGCTTTTATAAAGACCCAAGTAATAGTTTGAGGTCATGATGGGAAAGCTCAGAGCCAATAAATTGCAGCCTCGCTGTCCTCATGTCCTGGCCTCCAGATGATTGCATTGGCCTGAGGTGCCCATTTACAGTCCAACTGTACAAGAGACATATGAGACAACACCGCAGGCCTAAAAATACCCACACTCTTATGTGTTTTCTTATGACACAGCCACCACACTTGGAAGAGCCAACCGTGTTGCCAAGAGGAGATTGGTTTGGGTTGAGACAAGAACTGGGTATTGCCTAGTGGTGCCAGGCTGCTACCAGATGGGAAGAAGATCTTGGTTTCAGGGGGAAAAAAATACTATCAGGCAGAGGTTCAAGAACAAAGTCCAAATCTCTAGGGATAAAGAACCCAGAGAAGAAAATTTCCAGGACACAGGAGAAAAAGAAATTGAGTTCCAACCAATTTGTAGGGCAAGACCAATATGCAGAAATCAAAGTTTTCAATCACTTGTCAAATGTCACCCAGATCTTTACTGAGGGCCTTGCTATGCGCTGGGTTGGGGTTGCTCAGCACAAGATCAGCTCCCTTTTTTTCATTTGTCTAAGAACTTTTATATTATTCATGCATGAAAAATAATTGAAGGTCTACAGTAAAGGTAAAAAGATTATAGATGAATGAAAGATAAGAACTAGGGAATACAGAAAAGAATCATGTATTTTATTTTTGCAAGCTTTGGTTCTACTCAATTTTATCACTGTGAATTTACATTAGTTTGATAATAATTAACAACACATCCCTATTTAAAATAAAGTAATAAAATGATAGTATCATAATCAAGTCTCCAGATATACAACTGAGGTCTAGAGACATTATATAACATATAAATTCATATGCCAAATTAATGCCTGAGCCAGTGGTAGAATGTAGGTCTTCAGTATTTCAGTGTTGTGTTCTCTAAATGCTTTTCTTTGTCTATGTTGTTTTTGTTTACATTTTTCTGTTTATCTATCAACCTATATACCTATCTGTCTATACTATAAATAAAAACATACTCAACTGTATATGGCCTGGATCTAAAAACCTTGAAAATTAAGGGAGGAAACTGATTAATTTTTTAAAAAATTAGTTTTAAGGCATATTTCCATAATGCTATATTTGAGGGCAAGAATCCTGCCTTGGTTTTAACATTCATATTGATAAATGAGTCCTATAAATACTCTGAAGTAGTGGCAACAGCATATTAGTAAATATTTGATGGACAGTTTGATTCTTTACAGAATGCATAAACAGAAATACATAAGCAAGAATATCAGAACCTAGTTCATTACAAATTTTTACAAGTTTCTTCAAAAATTGTCTCTAACATGTCAGAAACAAGTCTTGCTTACCAAATTTTCCTGCCCAACTGGGACTTTGCGTCATTACTTCCAGTCTTGTTCTTCCTGGCCCTCATCAGTCCTCACACTCTCCTACTGTGCTTTCCACTCGCCTTCCCCTGCTGATCCTAATCCATCTCCACAGCATTCAAAGAACCCTGCCCACATTAGACAGGCAGTAATAGTTACCGATTGGTGATCCTCATTTCTGTGTTTGCATCTCTAGCCTTAATTAATCTAATCTTTTTCCTACTCTACTTCTTGATTATCACATTTAGCTAAATGAAATTGTGATTTTGTATTTAACTGTATTTAACAACCACAAAAATACTGCTAATTTTTTCTTTCCAGTTTTCTTTTACTTGATATTGGTCAAAATTAAACAGAGATACTGAAAAAGACCACACAGCCTAAATTCGCAACAGGGAATTGGGGATCTGCTTGCAGAGGGCAGGGAGAAACATCAAGGGCATGTGGCAGGAGGCAACAGGTGGGAAATCCAGCAAGTAGGTAAGATTCAGTATTAGGGTTTCAGGAGCAGAGAATAGGAAAAAAAAAAAAAAAACTTGTCAAGGAAGATTCTTAGCAACTACACCAATGTATGAGAATACTGTTTACAGGATGATTGCCAATGTTTACTATTTGACACTTATTTCCACCTTTAAAGAAAGAAGAATGAAGAGAAATAACAAGTAAGAAGAGGAAAGGGAGTAGGAGAAGGAGAAAGAAGCAAAAATAGGAAAAAGAAAGGAAGGAAAGAATGTTTCTTATATCAATGTCCTCACTTAAAAACATTTGCTTTACAATCTCCCTCATAGCTAGGAGTGGTGATGTGACACCATTCTGTCTGTAGTAAATTGCATTAAAGGTCTCAATTCTTCACTCTTCCATGGCCATGTGATTTGCCATGTGATTTTGCCGTGTTCCCCCACTCTGACCCCGAGCTAATCCATCTGATTTGCTTTAGCCAACAGAATGATCCTTGGCAATTCTACCCTTGGTCTCAAGAGGCCTTGCACAGTTCTGTTTCCTTACTCTTGTGCTTTTGCTCTGTCCGAAACAGTCCTCTAGTTTCACAAACAAGAAAAAGAAACTGATAGTGCAAAGCCACCTCAGCTAAGGTGCCTTAATCAAGCCCAGCCTAGTCCAGCCTACAGCAAAGTGTCCAACTAAGGTGCACATGTCTGAATGAGCCCAGCAGAACTTGTCTTACCACTCAAGTGAGTCCAACCTTGATCAACTGAGCCCTAAAGCATGATATATAAGTGTTTATTGTTGTATACCATTGAGGTTTTATAGTTATTCATTATGTGCCTGTTACCATCCCAAACAAGAGATCAACATTCAACCAACACTAGTTTTGAGGGCCTTATTATGCTCAAGCACAAGGGAGACAGCATAGTAAAGAGAGATTCCATAAACTATTTCTCTAACAGGAGCTAAATAGGAGCTTTTATCATGCTGGGGAGGCATGGTCATGCCCTATAGGTCTCTGGCTCATCCTTCTTGGCACTCAGCACTATGGTTTGCCCCTGGCTTGGCATTCTGTGGAGATATTGTTGTTTTATTTGCACCCAACACTCTCAAAATGAAACTGTTGCACAGTACCACCTCCCCAGGAAGATCACATGTTGGTTGCACTTGGATATTATGGGAATGCACATCAATTTGAAAAGTCCCTGACAGGTGGAAAGGGGTCTTTTGCAAGTTAGGGTCTGGATGCTCCTTGCTCCTTCTAATTGCCCTGAAGCTGATGGAGCAGAGTGTGGTAGGAGATGAATACATGGTCAGGTTGGGAGGGCTTGATTTTGTGAGTCCTATTTCTAGCCTACCTCACACCTATACTAACTAATGCACTTACCAATGAGATATAAATTGGTAATCTAATGGCAGAGGTGGGAAACACATCGAGAAAGTCTGTTTCCCTGAAACATCAATACTCAATTGCTCCTCTTTACCCTACCTTGAGCTCAGACTTAATAATTGAAGCTGTAACTGCATCTTTTAATCCAGTGAATATAAGTAAAGATGCTAAAGATGATGGGACAGAAAATGGAAAATGTCTGGATCTCTGACCGCAGCATGAAGCTATGTGGGACAACACATAAACTGAATTTTTGAGCCAATGTATCCAGAATTTCTGTTATAGATAGTGAAAATTATCATTGATATGAGCAAAACTCAATTTCTGTAATGTGGCATATGGTAGCAACAAATGGAAAGAGGTCAGCTAATGGAAACCAGGAGCAAAGGACAGAACAAGGAGCAGAGGTGACCTGATGAAAGTTCACTGTCAATATCGTAGAGTTCATTTCCAGTTTGTGGGGGATACGATGGAACTCAGAGAAGTAAAAGTGTTAAAGGCAAGTGTCTAGAATCACATAGAGATGGAGACTCAAACAAATAATCATGTTAATAAATAGGGTTTAATTTTATATGTTGGTTACATGTTTTAGGTCCCTAGACTATTCAGAGTTTCAACTTTTTCCATTTCCTTTTACAAAACATAGCATTAGTCTTTTATTTCTAACACTCTTCTTTCCCTTTTAAAAGCATTTTATTTCATAATGGTTTTACATTTAGGAAGCAAAAATTGTGGAGTACTAATACAAAGAGTTCTTATATACTTTTTATCTCATTCCCCCTATTAGCACCTCCTGTTGGTATCTTTGTCACAGCTAATGTACCACATTAAGTTTCACTTACACTTTTTCCCAAAAACCATTTTATCCTCTTCCCAAGTCTCCTGTAATCAACATTCTGTGTCCAGATTGAGTTGCTGTTGTTGTTTTGAATTTTAGCTCCCACATACAAGGGAGAACATGCGATATTTGTCTGCCTTATCTCACTTAGCCTGATGCCCTAGAGTTCCATCCATTTTGCTGTAAATGAGAGTATTTTATTCCTTTTTTTATAGTTCAATAATATTTTTAATTTACACACATGTAATTACTTTTTTATTCCAATAGTCTTCCCTTTTTCTTTTGGTTTCCATATCCTTTTGATTTGGCATTGCTTTCATGACATTCTGTTTTTTGGAATAGGTCCAGGAACATTGTTGAATACACCCTTTGTGCTATGAAATATAAATTTTACAAATGTATTTAAAGTTGCACAGATATGGCATAGCACATTTTTATGATAAATTTTTGAAAAATTTTATCATTTATGATAAATTTATAAAGTGGATAACATCAAAGAAACCAAAGAGAAAATAGGTTCTCTTCCAAACCAGCTAAAATCTCACCTAAAATCTTTCTGTAACATATAACACAAAGGAATAGGTCTTGCTTCCGGTGGTTCACTCCCCTATCGGCCGCTAGGGCCGGTGCTGCGCCGATCCAATGCCAGGAGCCAGGTACTTCCTCCCGGTCTCCCATGCGGGTGCAGGGACCCAAGCACTTGGGCCATCCTCTGCTGCCCTCCTGGGCCACAGTAGAGAGCTGGATTGGAAGAGGAGCAACCAGGACTAGTACCTGGTACCCCAACTGGGGCTAGAACCCAGGGTGCTCGCGCCACAGGTGGAGGATTAGCCAAGTGAGCCACGGCGCTGGCCTAGTTCTGAGTATCTCAAAACAGTCTAAGAAACCACCTGGGGCTGGGCTTCCGGTGCAGGGGGTTAAAAAGTTGCTTGGGAGACCTACATCTCATTTTGGAGTGCCTGACTTCAAGTCCCAGGTGCGCTACCAGTTCTAGCTACCTTCTAATATGTGCATCATGGAAGGAAGTAGGTGATGGCTCAAGTACTTGGGCCTCTGCCATTCATGTGAGGGACCTGGACTGAGTTCCAGAATCCTGCCTTTTACTTGGCATATTTCTGACTGTACCAGGGCTAATTACATATAAATATACATATTTATATATATTTCTCTTTTATGTATTTTATTTATTATATATGTTTTTGAACCTATATATGTGTGCCTTCTCTATCTCATTTTCTTTCTGCCTTTCAAAGAAAAAAATGGAATCACTAATGTGGTATGAATATGTGAAAATAAAAGTCAAATATGACAAATATTGGAGAAAGGCCACAATTTATGGCATTCAAAGTGAAGTCATACCCACCCATTTGATGATATATTTTAATGGAACTGGCTTGTCAGGGTGTATTGGACAAAAAGTTTTGCATTTCAAAACCTATAATAGGGACCAGCCCTCTGGCACAGTAGGTTAACCCTCCTCCTGCAGCGGCAGCACCCCATATGGGTGTGGATTCTAGTCCAGACTGCTCCACTTCCAATCCAGCTCTCTGCTCTGGCCTAGGAAGGCAGCAGAAGATGGTCCAAGCACTTGGGCCCTTGCACCCATGTGGGAGACCCGGAAGAAGCTTCTGGCTCCTGGCTTCAGATCAGCTCAGTTCCAGCTGTTGTGGCCATTTAGGGAGTGAACCAGTGGAAAGAAGACTTTTCTCTGTCTGTCCCTCTCACTGTCTATAATTCTACCTCTCAAATAAATAAAATCTTTAAAAAAAAGCTGCACTAGTTCTCCTGCCTGCCATATTTTATAATATTCTCTCCAAAAATGTTTAGTGCAGAAAAAAACATAGATTTGATCTCCATATCATTTTGTTGTTCAAATTTAGTGTCTGGTATTACATCAATACCAAAGGAAACAATCATTGAATGAGGATCGCTCAAAAAGTTCATAGAGAGTGCCATTAAAACCTAAGTCTATTTTGGTGCAAAAAAATTGAAATCCATGTACAGCTTCTTCATAATATACATTTTCCACAGACTTTTTGAAGGCTCCTCATATTTCCACTGTTAGCATTTGAATGTCTAACCAACTAAACTAAACCAACAAAGAGGAAAATCTTAGCAAATCCCATCTGATTTCTTATTGATTTGAGGCACTGGGGCCTCTAAGGACAATAACATATAAATACAAGGATAGTGGATATAGTTAATATAGTTAATAGTTAAATGAATGTATTAGCATGTATTAATTGGATTTCTTTGGCTTCAGGCAATGACAAGTAATTCTTGGTAACTTGAAAGGGAGAAAAATGTTCTGGAAATTGATACAGTTTCAAATTATTAGAGGAAAAGATAATGAGCAAGACATCAAGAAGAGAGACCTGGTAAGTTCCAGGGATCCTAGCAGCAGTAATTAATAGGTAGTTTCTTGAACATACCAGGACTAAAAATTAATTGATTTAAACTGATTTTTGTCCAGGAAGAAAGCATCCAAGGCCTAAGGGAAGGCTAAGGTACGAGCAAAGGGATTGGGGGGCCTCTCAGAGAACATTGAAAACTTGTGTCAGAAGTTACAGGCTATGGACACTACACTGGGAAAGGTCAATAGATGTTCATAATAGTGATAAAATTACAAAGCCTCAGAGTTTGTCTCTCTAGGACAACCCAGGTCCCAATAAGGGCAATGAAATATTACAGCGAGAACCAGAGCCAAAACAGAGCCTTCAATCTATTCAACAAAGTACTTTATTCCTCCTAATGGAAAGGATTAGAAAATGAGACATATAAGAAAATTTCCACTTTTATATTAGTATAAACCATCTCTAGAGAGCAAAGGAATAAAAGTTATGTTTCTGAAATTGTTCTTCCTTGAAAGTGAAATATTATTTTTAAAGCTATCCACCTTTGAACACAGAATAACCACCTACTTTCACACTGGAAATTGTATTATGATTATCTCAAATGTATCATACAACTATTTCTGAACCTTTATTTTACAGAAGCTTAAGCTAAAATGCAAAGTGGGTTACATTTTATAAAAGAAAATCCATTTCATTTCATTAAGCAGATGAGAGAATTAAATGCAGAGATTAGCGCAATTAGAACCAATTAATAATTGTTTTAATATTCATTTAGATCCAAATCATATTTCCATATAATAACAGTGAAACACGAGTACAATCATATATTAAATGCCAAACCAATTAATCCTGCTAAAGGTGCTGATTTAAATGCCAAAAGAATTAACATGACCTTTCATTTATCAAGAACTTTTGACATTTTGAAAAGAAAGAATTTAGAAACATAATTCTGAACATACTTCATGACTCTGATATAATTTAAATGCGTTTCTTCTCAAAGATAGTCTTCCCCTCAAATGACATGATTACACAAAGAGCTAACTATTTTTATAGAGGAAAGTTTAAGCATTCCTCCAAGTGAGAGAATCATTTTAACACTCCCAAGCTGTTTTGAATCTGGACTTATCTTTTTATAAGAGAAAATTCATGGAAAGTGTATACTACAAAAAACTATGCATGGCTGTCAAAATTTTTTTCTCTAAAATTAACTTATACTAACTTGTTATAGCATATCTGAATGGGATCTACTTTGAGGCATTAAGGTTAAGAAAATCAGGTTGAGAAGAGTTCCTATCAAAGCAAAATGAATTCTGCTCAAATTGAGGCAAGAACAAAAGTGAAATTGATGATGAGGTTTGTGGGGAAGAATAGTGAAGTCATAGGCTTAAAAAAAAAGAAAAAAGATTTATTTATTTATTGAAAGGCAGAGTTACAGAGACAGAAGAGAGATTATTTATGGTCACTTTAATCATACTCTACTTCAATTTTTTTTTTACTTGGGCAAAAAAAACTCTGCAGCACTAGTATCATCCTCTTATACTATCAGACCTCAGAATGTCTTAAGAAAAACATCAATGATTTAGTAGTAGGGAAAAAGTATTCCAACTCACTGTTGGTGGGAATGTAAACTAGTAAATGTAAATGTAAACCATTGTGAAAGACAGTATGGACATACCTCAGAATGCTGAAGAAAGATATACCATATGCCCCAGCAATCCCACTCCTGGCAATTTACCCAAATGAAATGAAATCAGCATATGGAAGAGTGATCTGTACCCCCATGTTTATTGCAGCTCAATTCCCAATAGCTAAGATATGGAATATGGAATCAACCCAGATGTCCATTAACTGATGACTGCATAAAGAAATTGTGTATATTTTATGTGTGTGTGTGTGTGTGTACGTGTGTGTGAAATACTACTCTGCCACTAAAAAGAACAAAATCCTGTCTTTTCCAACAAAATGGATATAACTGGAAACCCATTAAACTTGTGAAATAAGCCAGTCCCCAAAAGACAAATACCATATGTTTTCCCTGATCTGTGGTAACTAATAAAGTACCAAAATTAAAATGTGTAAGACTGAAATTCATATTTTGAAATTGGATGATTGTTTACAGCTTTTGTCTCTACTGTTGAGGAACAGTGGATCTTTTTCTTCATACTATTTGTTGAACTCTTAGTGTAGGGTTAATATTATGAGTATAAAGTAAACTGAAAGTTGATCATTGTAAAAATTTAGAGAGGGAATAAGAGAGGAAGGAGAAAGAAGGGAAGGTGGTAGCATAGGCAGGAGGGAGGGTAGGGTGGGAAATATCACTATGTTTTTAAATCTATATATATGAAATACATGAAATTTGTTTACATTAAATAAAAAATTTTAAACAAAAAACTGTAGGTAGTCACGGCCAACACTGGCATAGTGGGTAAAGCCACCTCCTGCAGTGCAGGTATCCCATATGGACACCAGTTGAAGTCCCAGCTGCTCCACTTCCAATCCAACTCCCTGCTGATGTGCCTGGGAAAGCAGCAGAAGATGCTCCAAATCCTGGGGCCCTTGCACTCACATGAGATGGCACAAGTACTTGCCCCTGAACCCACGTGGGAGGCCTGGAAGCAGCTCCAGGCTCCTGGCTTCAGATCACCGACCCCTGGCTGCTGCAGCCATTTGTGGAGTGAACCAGGGAATGGAAGACCTCTCTCTCTCTCTCTCTCTGTCCCCCCTCTCCCCCTCTCTCTCCTTCTCTGTATCTATCTCTCCCTCTCTGTAATTGTGCCTTTCAAATGAATAAATTTTGAAAAAACTGTTAAGTAGAAGCAATTCTTAAAAGGTAAATTTTTTCTTTAATCATTCTAATATATAGCACTTAAATTTTTTTTAAATGATCCAGTAGTACATTACTCTAGCAGATTTCAAAGATGCATTTTAAGAGATCTTTTGAAAGTAGGGCCTAAAGACAGTAACTAGGTCTTTGTGTTGGTTTCATGTTTTTAAAGGTGATACAGCTAATTATCTTTTTTCTTGGTCACTCACAAGATGAGCCTTTCACACTGTACTCCAGAAAGGCATTATTGAAGTCAGGCTGGGCACTTTTTCTTTTTAAAGCAAACAACAGCTTTTACAGATGTGAGACATCCATCAACTGCACGCCCAGCCTGTGTGAGTCCAAAAAAGCTTTGCATGATTTTCAAATAGCAGAAATGATCTTACTGACATTTTCTGACTACCTGGAAATGAGCTCCTTTTGATTGGGAAACTAGAGGGCATGAAACCTCATTTTTTCTGGAATTTACTTTACCATCTAATTGATATTCAAGCTGTTGAAATAAAACATTATTTTATAAAATTTGGTAATTGTTCCACTTAATTTTATATTTTGCATGGAACAAAGTACACAGCCACAAACATAGAATAATGCTAGAAATCTCTATTCACATTAATCCTCCAAAGAAATTTGAGCTATTAAATGAGGAAGTTAAGAAGGAAAGGAATTCAGATGCTGCCTCAAACATTAACTGACACTGCCAATTCAACTGGCACTGCCATGAGATTTTTATCATGAAGACAATATTCAGCCCATGGAAAGAACAAAGCAAATCTATGGATAACAGTCGCAACAACAATGCCTAATACTTACTGAATATTTGCATATATTAATTCATATAGGGCTTTTAAATTTAAATTTTTAAGTTAATCAATTAAGATTAGGCTTTGCTAGTAAGAAATCTGTATTTGTACAATTAATTAAACAAAGTAAAATAACTTATAGCTAGTGGGTGTCATTCTTTTTGCTTTAGTAGACTCTTATTCAATCAGTTTATCATCAAATTGTCATCTTCCCTGTCAATCCATAAAAAGATTAATTTTCATGAAAGTAATTGCTTTACTTTAAAGTAGGCACAATGACAGTGTGCTAAATACTTGAGTCTGTTCAATCAATTCAACACCCCTTAACAAAATCCCTGTGATATGCTAATCCTGGAAGAAATCCTGGGTCCCAGTGATCCTTGGGTTAGGTATTATGAATGTTATACTCCATTTTCCTCATGTGTGACCTAAAAGAGAGAGTTATTGCACCAAACCAGTATTTCTCTTAGTACAAAATAAGCAATGAATATCAATTGCCCAGTTAAGCTTGATATATTAACCAGAAATATTTAGCATGTCAAAATGTATGATTATGTTGCAAATAGACCATAGGGTTTAAAGTTCTCAGTTTTGTTGAAACATATTTAACTGAATGTCAATAATATAATTAATATCATTAAAATATTACAGTTTCCAAGTCAGTGACTATCAGTAAATTTTTCCCTTATATCTGAGCTTAATCACTTAGTGCATTTTATTTTTACCATAGTCAAAATTCTGTTCATAAATAAACAACAGAAAAAAAATATAAGTATGTACATAGCATGGTAGTTTACCTCAGCAGTTTCCAAACTGGGATATAACCCTGAGGCTACCTCACACTTTCCCTGAAGCATAGGGACAAAGAGAGCTTTAAGGAATTAAATCCATTCAAATGATTGCCTTTCACCATTGCTCTTCTCCAGCTTCACAAAATAAAGGAACCAGCCATAGGGATGTAAAACCTCGGGGGCACCAGTTCAGTGTAGATAACAAATCCTTTTTCTACATCAAGGAATGTTCAGTCCTTTTTCTCAAAAAATGTTAACTCTTGAACTGACATATAAAAGTTGTATAAGTATTTATGGAGTACTTACCATGTGATGTTTTAATACATGAGTACATTGTGTAATGTCCAATCAGTGCAAACACATCTATCTCCTCATTTAAATGTCCTGGTGGTGAAACACTCAAAATCCTTTTCTTAAGTTTAAAAAAAATATTTTAAAGGACTAATACAATTGTCAAATGATAAATTATTAAAAATACTTTGACAAGAGATTATATTAATCAGAATTCTCCAGAAAAACAGAACCAAGAAGAGAGCTAGAGATGATAGAGCTAGAGCTAGAGACACATAGATAATAGCAATTGATGGAACAAAGACATAAGCCTCAGCCATTTTAGGTTCTTGTTACCCCTGACTTCTTTCAAGAGACCAATTGAGTCTCACACCCTATTATTCCCCACCCCACCCCTGCATTCTTCTCCAGGTTTGACAGCCTTTGACAAACTTGAGAAACCTGTATGGAGAAGCTCACCTCCACCTACTGCCTCCCCACCCCCACTCCTAGCCCACCTAAGATATAAAAAGGCCCAGCCTGCTGGGGTCTGAGCCCTCTGCCAGATGTTAGGTCTGTGTGCACACTGACAGTTGGTTGACCTCTGCAAGTTTGCTTTCTTTGAATAAATTTGAACTGGCTGCGAGTTCATATTCTATCTCTTCTCTACAATGCACCCTTTTTCTTAGAGATATATAGAGATATAGAGATAGAGAGTGAGAGAGATAGAGAGAGAGATGATAGTGATTTATTGTAAAGAATTGACTCACACAATGGAGTTAATAAGTCTGGAATTTGAAAAGCTGACTGATGGGCTGGAAATTCAACAAGAGTTAATGTTGTGATTTTGAATCTAAAATCTATAGAGTAGCCAACATTAATCACTTCCATAAATACCTTACAGCAAAATCTGTACTAGTGCTTGACCAAATAACTGAGCTTCACAGCCAAGGTGACTCAGAAAGTTCACCATCACAAAAATCAACTATGATTGTTTGAATATGGCTCAAGAATCCAAAGAAGAGAATGACATTTCTATAGCAAAATTTCCATTCCCTTCTACTTGTTAAATAAATATAACCTTTCCACCTGTAAAGATGAAAAATAAATCAGAATTGGTACACAACCCTGTCTAGCAATAAATTATATTCATCCATATCTACATAAGTTAACTGGTAGAAAATTTCCATCTTCACACCTAAGAAATGCATTTAGTTAATAATTATATATCAAAATTTATAATATATTTATGCCATTTAGTTCTAATTATACAAATAAGGTCATGAAAACTCAATCATTTGAAATATTTGTATTGTTGGGCACTATAGCTAAATTTAAAAAAAAATTAGCTTCCAAATGGGTAAACATAGTTTCATTTTGGAGTAATATGATGACTAATAAAAAATTTTAAAGTATAAAAACAAGTTAAGTTGGGATACAATTATGTGACAGGGAAGTTGAAATAGAAACATAAAAGAAAACATCTTGCTATATAACATTTTGCTATGGTTTTCTAGTTGTATGGAATGCTTTAAAGCTTTATTTTTAAAGAGTTTATATTTATATTATATTAAAATTATATGCCTTATAATTATTTATAATTATGATGAGAGAATTTAAACATTCATTTAAATGTACAAGAGGATATACAACTTTTCCAAGATTCTTTTAGCATATATCTAAGAAAAAATATTAGACTACTGTCATATACAATATGTCATAACACAAAGAGCATTTCTATATAAAACTAATTCTCTGCTAAATGAAGAAAACTTCAAGTTCTCAACTCTACACAATGTATTACTAGAAAACAATTGAATTGTAGAGATATAATTCAATGCTATTATTGCAAATGAGAAAATGTGGCCCAAAAAGGGTAACAAGAGGGTTACTCCACTTTCTCCAGTTATTTGTCAATATCATGATATGCAGACCTCTTGAAATGGTGATCTGACTCACCATCTTGCTATAAAGACAAGAATGTACTGGGCAAATACACAGCATCACAATGTTAATATGAATATCATAATGGCATTTCATTTAAAAGTATTATTTACTTAGTACCTTCAATATTATCATTTTGGAAATAGTACTTGGAAAGAGCCTTCAGTGCCAGCCATTTGCATCTCCTTATCCTGGCTCAGAAAATCTTTCTGCTGCCTTCCATAACTGGGATATCTCCTGCCCGGTGGCAGATCACTTTCGTGTCATGAAATGCCTTCTTGCTGCAGGTTTTGAGCTGCCCACAATGATCTACCTGGTCACACCTGAGTCTTAAAGGTGAGGGTGCACTTTGTGTATTTTTCAGCCTTCTGGACCTTGGTCTCCAACTGGTTCACTGCTGTACCAGAGCAAATGGCAAATCACTCTTACATTGACAAAAGGAGGAGAGCAGGCCATACGTAACCCAGCAATGAGGACCCCATGGGGATGCTAACCTACCGTGTCAGAGTGCCTGGGGCTGAGTCCCAGCTCTGCTCCTGATTCCAGCTTCCTGCTAACCTGTGCCCTGGGAAGCAGCAGGTAGTGACTCAAGTGATTGGGTTCCTACCACCTACATAGAAGATCTGCGATCTGCATTGAGTCCTGCCTTCTGGATTCTACCTGGCCCAACCCAATCCTAACTGTCTTAGGCATTTGAGGAGTGAGCTAGTAGATGGAACCTCTCTTTTTCTCTTTCCTGCTCTTTGTAAAAAAAAAAAGTATAAATTTTAAAATATGTTCAAAATAATTCCATTGTTCAGATGCCTACTTCTAGATAAATGATATATACAAATAAGCTCAATAATTTATTTTTAAAAAAAGGAGAAGAAAAGGTTCTGAAGAGATGTACAGTGAAGACATTCTGCAGATTGGCCCCTTGAACAAAATATACTCTCTCACTCTATCTGAACTGACTCATGTAATTAGCCAGATTACATAAAACTCCAAGATTGGAAATGTTTTTGGCTTAATACATATCTTCTTTTAAAGCACAACAATTTTGGAGTCATGTTTAAATCGGACATTTTTTAAAAAAGATTTTGTTCATTTATTTGAGAGGCAGAGTGACAGACAAGAGAGGGGGAGAGAGAGAGAGAAAGGCCTTCCATCCACTGGTTCACCCCCCAAATGGCCACAACAGCCAGAGCTGGGCTGATCCAAAGCCAGGAGCCAGGAGTTTCCTCCAGGTCTCCCATGTGTATGCAGGGGCCCAAATACTTGGGCCTTCTTCCACTGCTTTCCTAGGCCATAAGCAGAGAGCTGGATCAGAAGAGAAGAAGCTGGGACACGAACAAACCCCCATATGAATGCCGGCACCACAGATGGAGGCTTAACCTCTACACCACAGCACCAGTCCATGAATCAGACTGTTTTCATACTAAAGTGGGATTAGGAAGAGTTTCAGACAAGACAGGTTTTTACTTAGTCCTAAAGGGCATGGATATGGAAGGAGTAGGTAATATTAGATCAAGGAGACTGCATGAGAAAGGCAAGGTCAAATACTATATGGACAGAAGTCCTGAGGAGGTTGAAAAGGAGTATAAAAAGGAAAGTGCAGGACAATGTTGTGGTGTAGTGGGTTAAGCCACTATTTGCAATGACAGCATCCCATATGGGTACTGGTTCTAGTCCTAGTTACTCCACTTCCAATCCAGCTTCCTGCTAATGCACCTAGGAAAGCAGCAGAAGGTGGCCCAAGGATTTGGCCTGTACCCACATACCCACATGGGGGACCCTGATGAAGCTCCAAGCTTCTGACTTCAGCCTAGCCCAGCCCTGGCTGTTACGGCCATTTGTGGAGTAAACTACCAAATGGAAGATTCATATTTCTCGCTCTCTCTCTCTCTTTCCTTTTCCCGCTGTAACTCTGCCCTTCAAATAAATAAACAAATCTTAACAAAAAAAGAGAGGAAAGTAAGATGGAAAGGCATTTTGTGAACATTGTGGTTTTCCCTGGGTCATTGTTTTAAGCAGGAAGAAAAGAAAATGCTTTCTGGCATTGGATCACATCCTCAGATATTCTCTGTGGTCTGGTCCTCCTCCCTGCCTGGAATCAATTCAGTTATGCAACATTTATTAACAGCCTGCTGTTTATGAATTATAAGAGTTATCTGGGGAGGTGTGCATTTGGCACAGCAATTAAGCCCTTTGCTTGGGATGCCTGCAGCCTGGATTAGACTGCCTAGGTTTGAGTTGAGCTCCTCTTCCCATTCAAGCTTCTTGCTAATTTGGAAGACACAGATGATGGCTCAGGAACATGTATCCCTGTCACCCACATGGGAGGCCCAGTTGCAGTCTGGGGCTCTTGGCTTTGTGGTCCAGCCTTTGTGGTCTAGCCCTTGCTACTGTGGGGATTTGGAGAGTACACAAAATTAAATTTTTAATTTAATTAAAATTAACTTTAAGAGTTTAAGAATATTTTTAGACTGGTTGATAGGTTAGCTTCATTGACAGTTCCACTTTATATGAAATGAACTTTATTTATTCCAAGAAATACATATAAGAAATATCACGATTTTTAAGGAAACGTGAAGAAAGGAAGGAAGGGTAATTATAGGTACCTAAATAAAATGCATGTCTGACTGCCCTACTGAAACAATATGGTCTATTGATCAGTCATATAGTAATATGAATTAATTAAATCTGTGTGCTTTTATCTCATTCTTAGTTGATACCATTGCCAAGAACGTGAGTTAGTTTGGGGGTTGGGGGGAAGCCAATTTGAAACCCAAGTAGAAAAAAAAAACATTATTTTCTGCACGGATCACATTTGGGGATTTCATAGAAAGAAAATATTGAAGACCCAATAGGAACTCCAAAATGCTTTTGGACAAATAGGCTGTGTATAATTAAACCAGGAAATAAAATTAACTGTGGAGATGGTGCTCTTCAATATTATTTATTGGGGGCTACTCTATGGATGGAGAGGAAAGAGTATCACTGGTGGGTGCATGTGAGGAGAAGGTCCCACAGAATGGTGTGACAGGTCTAGCACATCCTTCCTGATGCTTTAACCAAGCCAGGACAAAAGTAATGGACAGAGGTGAGAGTTATTTCATAGGGTTGTATTTCTTAAAGACCTTAAGGAACTTTTTGTTTTTTAAGATTTATTTATTTATTTGAAAGTCAGAGCTACACAGAGAGAGGAGAGTCAGAGAGAGAGAGAGAGAGAGAGAGAGAGAGAGAAAGTCTTCCATCCGATGGTCCACTCCCCAGATGGCTGCAACAGCCAGAGCTGGGCCTATCCGAAGCTAGGAGCTAGGAGCTTCTTTCAGGTCTCCCATGTGAGTGCAGGGGCCCAAGGACTTGGGACATCTTCCACTGCTTTCCCAGGCCACAGCAGAGAGTTGTATCGGAAGAGGAACAGCTGGGACTAGAACCAGTGTCCATATGGGATGCCGGTGCTCCAGGCCAGGGCGTTAAGCTGCCGAGCCACAGTGCCGGCCCCAGGAATTTGTTCTTAAAAGGAGTAAGAAACCAAGATGTAAATGACTTAGCAAAATACATTTGACACTCTGAATTAGGTTATTTTAGACAAGTTGTATATCCTTCATTTTTTCCCCTTTTATAGACAGAAGAACACACGGAATTAGGTCATTAACAAGACACACCCAATGCAGTGGCTCACTACAAGCAACCATAAAAATTCTTTCTGGGACAAGTAACCTTGTCCTTCAACATTTCAGCTGCTGGATGCTGTGTCGGATTAGATTGCAAAAAATTACACAATCTCTTGGAGGGTCACGGACCATTCATCCTCCCAGTTGGCAGGAAAGCAGCTAAGTTCTCTCAAATAGTTCTGAGGTTCTTGTGTGGGTATGTTCTATCACTTCATTCATACCACAAGATTTGGCTTTTAAATAACAAATTTGATTTATTCTTCCCGCAAGTAATGTCCTGCCATGATTCAAGTATGGAGAAAGTAGGTTTTGATTTCAAGAGTTTTTAATCCCTGAAAGAATTCTTCAAGAGGATCAGGCTTACAGAATATCTGAGGTCAATATTTTAGGTTTTTTTTTTTTAATGAAGCCATTCTTTTTATGGATGAAGCCACTGACAAATAAAAGACTATTTGTCCAAAATTATATAGGTACCTAATGAAAGAAAAAGAGAGACCTCCTTTTGAAGGTCTTTTAAGTATCAAATTTACATACTTGTGCAAGTATACTTGATTGAAATAGTTAAACTCAGGGGAGGCTGTTATGGTTCTCAAATTTAGTTATGTATTGGAATCACAGAGAAGTTTTTGAAGTGAAATTCCAAATCCCACTTTAGATATTCAATCAAAATATTTGGGATGTGGTTGAGACCTAGCTTCTATAATATTTTAAGGTTTCTAGGCAATTCTAATGAGGAAGTAATTTAAAAACAATTAGTTTGGAGGGAAAAGTCATACTTATTTACCTACGATGACTGTAAATCAATTCCTCATCATATCCTTGGTGTATACCTATTGTCCAGTTCTAATCAATAAAGCATATTTGACTCTCAAAAGTATCCCCTCCTATCATTTTTTAAAGATGTATTTATTTACTTAAAAGGTAGATTCACAGACAGAGAGAGGGAGAGACAGAAAGAAAGGTCTTCCATTTGCTGGTTCACTCCCCAAATGGCCACAACAGCTGGAGCTTAGTTGATCCAAAGTCAGGAGACAGGAGCTTCTTCTGGGTCTCCCACACGGATGCAGGAGCTCAAGCACTTAGGCCATCTTCCACTGATTTATCAGGCCATTAGCAGAGAGCTGAATCAGAAGAGGAGCAGGCGGGGCACGAACCAGCGCCCATATGGGATGTCAGCACCGCAGGCCAAGGCTTAGCACACTACACCACATCATCAGCCCCTCTCCAATCTTTAATCTGTCTAACTTAAAGACACTGAATAACACCTCCAATGGAAAATGTAAATTTTCCTCTGAAATGTTAAAAAGTTAGAGCTTTGAGCCATGGAGCCCAAAAAAGAATAAAATTGTTCAACTAGTGTACATTTCTCCTCTTGATAAAGAGACATTCCCATCTCTAACCTGATTTTTGGCTTCCTACATTTAAGGTGACAATGTAGACAGGTTATGAAAGACTTGGGGAAGGCTCTTTGCTTAGATCTGTCTAAAATTAATATTATGAGTTTCTCATTTCCCTGGTCAAGAAATAGCAATTTATTAATTGTGAGACACAGAGAAAATAAAGGAATCCAAATGCAAAACCAAGTTATCAAGAAAAATTCCTAGGCCTGTAACATATCCAGGGTTTTCTAAAATCCTGCATGCTTCTTTTAAATCTCTATTTCTAGTTGTTGTAATTGTTCCTTGTTTTAGTCAATACATTGTCAGTTGCAAATAACTGGAACCCAATTTAACCAGCATAAGGTAAAACTAGGAAGGGAAGAAAATGGTCCCAGTGTCAAGCATAAATTCGTACAGGACTAGAACAGCAAGATGTTTCCACCAGACATCAGCTCTACTTCCATCTGTGAGCCTCATCTCTGCTACTATTGGTACACTCTATACACATCATGAGTAAGATACTTACCAGTGGCCTTAGAATCACGTCCTTCCTGCAAGAAGAGCGCAGAGGCAAGAGGCAATTTTCTACCTTGTAACAACAGACATAGCCTAAGGAATTCAACTGCTTGGTTGATATCATTTAGGTACTTTATACTAATCTATGTGGCCAGGAAGATGGATGTTCCTATTGGCCAAACTTGAGTCTTATTCCCATCCACCAACATTGGGTTGTATAAAGAAGGGGCTTGTTAAATGAAAGGTTTATCTGTACCTCCATGTTCCTTGCAGCTCAATTCACAATAGCAAAGATACAAAATCAACCCAGGCATCCATCAGCCGAAGACTGGATCCAGAAATTATGGTATATATACACTACGGAGTACTACCCAGCTATAAAAAAAAAGGAAAACCTGCCATTTGTAACAAAATGGATGTAACTGGAACCCATTATACTTAGTGAAATGAGCCAGTCCCAAAAAGACAGTTACTGTATGTTTTCCCTGACCAGGGTAACTAATAGAGTACCTAAAATGTAATGTATTGGAGTGAAATGGACATTTTAAGATTCAATGGTTGTTTACAGCTCTTGTCTCTTTTGTTGGCAAACAGTGTGTTTTTTTTTTTCCCATCATACTATTTGTTAAACTCTTTTGCTTTTTGTAGGGTTAACCTTATGATCATTAAGTAAACTGAAAGTAGATCCCTGGGGTTGAAGTTCTGGGGTTGGTGCTTTGGCGTAGCAGGTAAAGCTGCCGCCTAAAGCGCCGGCATCCCATATGTGCATTAGTTTGAGTCCCTGCTGCTTCTCTTCCAATCCAGCTCTCTGCTATGGCCTGGGAAAGCAGGAGAAGATGGCTCAAGTCCTTGGGCCCCTGCACCTGCATGGGAGATTTGGGAGAAGCTCCCTGTTCCCGGCTTTGGATTGGCACAGTTCCGGCCATTGCAGTTATTTGGGGAGTGAACCAGTGGATGGAAGCTCGCTCTCTCTCTCTCTCTTTCTCTCTGCCTTTCTGTAACTCTGTTTTTCAAATAAATAAATAAATAAATAAATCTTAAAACAAAAAAGTAGATCCCTGTAAACATTATGAGTGGGAATGGAAGAGAGAGGAGGAAGAATGGTTGGAGCATGGGTGGGAGGGAGTATAGGGTAGGAAGTATCACTATGTTCCTAAATTTGTATATATGAAATACATGAAACTGTATATCAAATAAAATTGAAGAAAATAATGAATTTGAAAACATTAAAAAAAAGAAGGGGCTTGTTATATGAACTTGGGAGCAACACATAAGAACACTTGTATAGCTAAAAGCAATTGCTACCACATAATTATGTCACCATCCCCACAGTTCATCAAAAGTAAATGTATCAATTCAATAGATTAGTAGAGGAAATCTCATATCTTTGGAAGAAGACTTAGTTCTTCCTACATTGATAATAAGAAGATATATCGGGTGGAAATGTAAAGTGTGTTCTCCCAAACTCATTGTTCCAAATTCATTCAGATCTAGCAAGAACGACCTTTCTTCACAGAAGCATCCGCACCTCTACTGGATGGTTGCTATTGGAAACACAGTTACATACCAATGCAAGAAAGCAACTGAAATCTCTTTTATTCCAATAGGACCAGTGCAGATGGACAAGCATTAAATTACACAGGAAGCCCAGAAAAGAATGAAATCCAGACCCAGGAAGCCATATCCCTTCTCTAACCTTTGTAAACAAAATCATTATAATGGACATTTTAATGCTTTATATTCTAGGATTAGGTGATAGCAAGTATTGCGGATTACTGAAATGGTTCCTGAAGAAAACAGGTCAAAGAAAAGGACGAATAAGATTAGGAAGTTAATTCTTTCTCTGATCAATTTTAAAATATACTTCTTAGCCCTTTGTCTCCAAGTTAGGAATACATTCAAATGTAAAAAGAAAACAAATATTGATTGAACACAGCTGGGAAACATTTTAATATCACAAGTCCAAAAGACTGAAGCATGATCCCATGAGCTCCTCTCCTGTGTAATCTCTGTTTATCAGATGTTTCAATATATTCAGTTGTGCTCCAGGAATGCACATACTTTCAGCACTTTATAAACACGAAATAGAAAGTTTGAATAGGTCCATCATTAATTCACTGAAACATGAAGAATCTGGACATTCTTTGTCTTTCTGGAAATTCTGGTAAATTCCCACTGAGGCCAGAAGCTACAGGAAGGTAAAGAAGGGTGTTCACTGTTCAGTGTAGTTCAATGCCAGAGAAGCAAATGTTTTCCCAAGTTCAGCTACTCACTACCCATTCCCATGTTCCAGGAAGCAAATCATAGTTCTTTAAACAGATATTCTCCAAATTTGATATGTTAGTGTGAAAGGCACATTACCAGGTATCCACCCAACCTTGCTGACTTAATATCTCTAGAGAAAGAACCACCCCAGGAATCCTCATTTTAGTAAGCATCCCACAAAATTCTTAAGCAAGCTGAACATTAAGAACTGCTGCATTCTTGTTCATTCAGTAAATGTGTAGATAATTGTCTTATTCACTAGTTCTAATAATTATCTCCCTTTATATCTGAATCCTAGTAAAGACAATGCATGATCAGTATTCTCTACGTTCCGTAAGAAAAGTATTCCTCAGGCAGGGTCCAACATATATCTGGCCAAACTCAGGAACACAGACAGAGGTTCCTCTTTCATCCATTCAACAAATATTTACTGAATCCTTACTTTGTGACAGCTTCTGCTCTTTTTGTATACAGAATAGAGCAATGATCAAAGAGATAAAAATCCCTGCTTTCATGGAATTTGCATTATAAGTGAAAAAAAGGTTTCTAATAAGATGAAAATTAAACACAAAATACTAAATATACTATTTACAAAGGAAAAAATAAGAGCACAACAATATGCAGTTATCAGTGCTATAGTTCAAATGTGTCTAGCTCAAATTCATGTGTTTGGAGCATGCACCCCAGTGCAAAAGGGGAGGTGAGGCCTAAGTGAAGGTGTTTAGGATCATGAAGTCTTCCTTGGTGAGTAGAGTGATGCTCCTATTAAAAGGTCTTGCAAGAATTAATTCTCTCTCTCTGGCTCTTCTGCTATGTGAAGACACAACATTTCTCCTCTCTGAAGTCAACAAAATTCAGCATTCATTTAAATCTTTTATTAAACTTTGCAAATTAGGATTAGAAGGGGATGTCTTTAATCTCATGTGACAAACTTTCTCATGTAATGGTGAAATATCGTAAGCTTTCTTTCTGAAACTGAGAACAAAACAAAGATGTCTGCCGTCATTTCATTGACACAGCAACGCAATGATTGACCTAATCAGTTAAGTAAGGAAAGAAGATAAAATTAAAGGGCTATAATTGATCAATTGAACTACTTTAACATGAAGAATTTGGTTAGTAAAAACACTACTGAAAAGTGAAAATGTAGGTCATAAAATAATTTAAAAAAAAAAAACACATAAATCTAACCAAGGGCTCATATAAAGACTACATGAAAAACTTCTGCAAATCTGGACAGACATTTGGTGCAGTGATGCAAATGCTGCCTGGGATGCCTGCATCCATATCACTAATGCACACCCTGGGAGACAGCAAATGATGACTCAAGCACCTGGGTTCCTGCCACGCACATGGGAGACCTGGGTGGAATTCCAGGCTCCTTGCTTTGGCATGACCTAGTGCTGGATATTGGAGTAAGGGAGTGATCCAGCAGATGGAAAATCTCCCTCCCTCCCTCCCTCCCTCCCTCCCTCCCTCTCACTGTGTATCTCTCTTTCTCTGCCTTTTAAAATAAATGAAAATAAATAAAGGTTTAAAAAGAAACAGGTGAACAAAAAAATGAAAGGGAAAGGATTACAGTATAAAAATAAACATAACACTTATATAGAAAATTCAAAAAACAGACATCCAAACATCTAATAAACAGAAAAACCTCATTAGCAATCTAGGAAATGCAAATTAAAGACATAATGAACTCTCACTACATATTTATCAAAAATGCTAAAATTAAAAAATTGAAAATACTTACCCTGATAAAGGGAATAATGAATTGGTCAAAAACTGAGAAAATCATTTGCTATGGATGGCCAAAATTGAACCTACAGCTGTTCTATCACTCAGTAATGCCATTCTTAGGTTATGTCTTCTGTGTGTGTATCAGGAGACATGAACCAAATATTCACAGCAACATTGTTCATAATACCAAAAACTGGAAACAATATAAAGGTCCATTAAAAAAAAGTATCTCATTCAACTGAATATCAAAATGCAATGAAAATGAAGAATGGTAGAAACTAAGTAGATTAGATTATCTAAAATTCCAAAGAGAGGAGTCCCTTCTGGATCAGGCATTCAGTTTTGCAATTAAACAACACCTGTGTCCCACAAAGCAGTGCCTGAATTTGATTCCTGTCTCTGGATCCTGCTTCCAGCTCCCTGCTAAAGCAGACCCTGGGAGCCAGTGGTGACAGCTCAAGCTTGGGTCCCACTCACCCATGTGGGAGGATAGAATTGAGTTCCTGGCTCTTGGTTTTGGCCCTAGGCATTGTAGGTATTTAGGAAGGGAAACAGCAGAAGGGAGTGCATTCTGTCTGTTAAATAACTAAATGATTTTTTTTTTTATTTAAAAGAAAGAGTTCCGCTTACATCAGTTGCAAAGTCCTACTATGAACTGAGAACAAAGCCTAATTCAAGTAGAGACTTGTTAATGGTCTTGAGCAGATATTTCAGCAAATGAAAAAAGGCAGGAGCCCAGTTTTTATTACAGGATAATTCTAGGACACTTATATTTTACATTGTGTTCTGCACTTGGTCAGACTTTATTTGCTAACATTTTGCTCAAGATTTTTTTGAATACATGTTCTTGAAAGAGATTATCATATACTTTTATTATAATAATCATAATCTGATTTTATTTTCTGATTTACTAGCCTTATAAAATGAGTTCATGGTATTTACTCTTTTTATATTCTCCAGAAAAATTTTAAAGCATTGGAATTCACTCCCCTGTGAAGGTTTGATAGAGCCCACTGGTAATGGAGTTCTTTACAATTGTTTTAACTTCTTTAATAGTTGTATGCATACTAAGGATTTTTATAATTGAGTTTTGTGACGTTTTGCTTTTCTAGGAAATTTTTTATTTGTCAGATTTTTTATTCATTCTTATAAATTTGTTCACTGAGATCTCTTGCTCTATTTTAAATATCTTTCAATTCTCCAATGATAATGTTTTCTTTGACTTGCCATTTTATTATGGGCATTACTGCAAACTAGGCTAGTAAGTCCCTGTATAACTATTTTAATCTTTCCATTATGACTTTATGTGCTTCCTCTGAGATTCCTCCTGGAGACAACATACTATGCCCTGATTTTTTTTTTCATTTATTTGAGAAGCAAAACACAGAAAGACAGACAAAGCTCCTGTCCATGGGCTCACTTCTCAAATGCCTTCAACAGCCATGGCTGGGCAAGGCTAAAGCTAGGAGCTGATAGCCCAGTCCAGGTTTCCCACAGGGTGGCAGAGACCTAACTCTGCACCATCATTTGCTGCCTACCAAGGTGCACATTAGCAAGAAGCTGGAATCAGGAGCAGAGTAAGACTTGCATCCAGAAACTGCAATGTGGGATGCAGGTGTCCCAATTCATATCTCAACCATTTGGTCAAACACCGTCACTTACATCCTATTTTTTAACTAAATCTAGCTCTGTGTTCTGCCTGGAGAGTTAAGACTGACTTTCCTCATTTAATTTTTTTTTTTGCCTTTTTAAAAAACATTTATTTATTTGAAAGGCAGAGAGAGAGAGAGAGAGAGAGAGAGAGAGAGAGAATGAGATCTTCCATCCATTGGTTCAGCCCCCAAATGGCTGCAATAGCCAGGACTAGGGCAGAATGAAGCCAGGAGCCTGGAATTCCATCCAGGTCTCCCACATGATTTCAGGGGACAAGCACTCAGACCATCTCCTTCTGTTTTTGCAGGAGCATAAGCGGGAGCTGGATTGGAAGCAGAGCCACTGGGATTCAAACAGATGCTCATTTGAGATGCCAGCATTGCAGGTGGCAGCTTAATCCACTGCACCACAAGGCTGGCCCCTTCCTTTTTTGTCTTAAGTTTTTAATTCCATTTTTTTCCTTTCTGTGGTTCTGAAAATTATATCCACAATTTCTATCATTAACAGGTAACTTTTGGACTTTATTATGCAAACTTATTTTAATATCTAAAACTTTTCTCCCCAAACCTAACTCCTTTCATATACCCACTTCTCACACGTGAATTTTACTAAATATTTATGCTCCATCTTAGTTCAATGACCTAAATCAAATATTAATATTTATACCATCCAATTTATTGTTTTCCCAATTTACCCACAAATTGCTCAGTCTTACTCATCATTTCTTCTTGTAACTGAGAGTTCCTTCTTGGATAATTTATTCCTTCTACAAGAACAAGATGTATATCAGCTTGATTCATGTATAATTCACATGCTATATTGGTTTCCTAGTAATACTGCAACAAATTACTGCACATATGGTGACTTCGAACAATAGAAATTTGTTCTCTCACAGTTACAGAGCCCCACAAGGCTGAAGTCAATGTGTGGGCAGGACCACAGTTACTCTCTCCAAAGGATCAAGGGGAGACTTCTTGCGTGCATCGGCCAGCTTTTGGTGGTTTCTGGCTTTCATTGGTTTATAGCAGCATGACTCCGATCTCTGCCTCCATCTTCACATGCACTTCTCTCTATGTCTTACCCTTTTAGAAGGGTCAGTCATTGAACTTGAAGTCCATCCTAAATCCAGAATGATTTCATCTTGCTATCTTCATTTCATTACACCCATCCTATTTTCAAATAAGGACACATTCTGAGGTTCCAGGTGGACATGAATTCCAGGGCTGCACTATCCAATCCTCTACGTATACCATATAGTTTACCCATTTGTATATGATAAACTGCACATCCCAGTGGTTTTTAATATATTCAAAGTTGGCAACTATCTAAACAGTCGACTTCAAAAATATCTTCATCACTTTCCAAAGGAAACCTGTACTCCTAAATACATCTGTTAAAAGTGATTGCAATTCTTTTCCCTTTTTCATGTCTGGATGAATATGTTTTACTCCTCAAAAATTAAATAGTTTAGAATTCTAGATAGGCATTTATTTTCTCTCAAAGTAAAAATAAATTATTCCATGATTTTCTGGACCTGTTATTGGTCTTTTTTTTTATTTTTTTGACAGGCAGAGTGGACAGTGAGAGAGAGACAGAGAGAAAGGTCTTCCTTTGCCATTGGTTCACCCTCCAGTGGCCGCCACGGCCGGCGCACCGCGCTGATCCGATGGCAGGAGCCAGGTGCTTTTCTTGGTCTCCCATGGGGTGCAGGGCCCAAGCACTTGTGCCATCCTCCACTGCACTCCCTGGCCACAGCTAGAGCTGGCCTGGAAGAGGGGCAACCGGGACAGAATCCGGCGCCCCGACCGGGACTAGAACCTGGTGTGCCGGCGCCTCAAGGCAGAGGATTAGCCTAGTGAGCCACGGCGCCGGCCTGGACCTGTTATTGTTGTTGAGATGTTGTCTACCAGTTTATTTGTCATTTCCTCATGGCATCTGTACTTCTGTTTTCTAAAACTTCTGTTTACACTTGGACTTCTGTAGTCCCACCATGCCATATCCAAATATGATTAGAATTAATTGTAATTATTGACTCTTTAGATTTGCATATTTCATCAAATTATAAATATTATAAGCCGTTATGCATTCAAAAATTGCCTCTGCTTCATCCTTTCTACCTCCGCTCTGCAGATATACTTTAGGGGAGAAAAGGGATTCTAGATAGCACAGCAGGTATCTGTTACTGTCTCATTTTTGGTGACGGAGCTTTTCTTAACAGAACTGTGACTGACACTCAGCCAACTCCCAGATACATGCAATTTGTCACAGAAGGAGCTACAGAGAAACAGGACTTCCTCAGTGTAAACCATTTCCATGCCATCTAATGGAAATTCAAAGCTCAGGCCTTACTGAAAATGTTGCATACACAAAGCCATCTTTTCATATTAAGGACTGTGTATTGCTATCTTATAAACAAAGAGAAGTGGGATCACTCTAAAAGAGGACTGGAAATACTGCTTGGCCTATGGGTAAATATTTGATTTGGCAACTGATCTGTGTTGATTATCTCCCTAAGTGTTCTTGGGTAAAAATGTTACAGTTGTCTCGTCAATCATACACTATTTTCAAAGAAATCGCAGATATCAATCAAGAAATTATTATTGCCAATATCCAAGTATATAACTCCAGTTAATTATTGCCAGTTAATTGTGTTTTTAAACAATATTTCCCTTTCAGGGAACAAAATAATCTCAGAGTTAGATATTATCTTATTCATTATGCCAGCAATGAATTCCTAAATAGAGGATTAAAAGAAACTACTACAAATCCAACTGTCTAAACGAAAATTGTGTCTTTGTCATAAAACTCACTCAGGATATTTGGAAACTGTAATTTGAAAAACAGAAATCAAGTATTCTGCGGGCTATGGTTCATTTGTCAGAACATTTCCACATACATAGCTTCAATTTTCTCCCTCTACACAATAAAAGATATTTACAGATGTTTGGCAGAAGTTATTAGTATATTAATGTGTGTTTTTCTTCTGTATTTTTCCTTCTCCCTTTCCAAGAAGGTAAGTGGGCTCTTTTTCATATCCTTCCCTTGCTGTGGTGGCCACTGCCAGGCCTGCCCACAGAAATTCCCTTGGTAGATTTAAATGGGAAACTCAGATAAGGAGACTGTCCCTGAGTGGGCAAGGCAATGATTTCAAGGCCTGGAACCCAGATTTTCAGTCTGGTTCACATAGCTTCCCAGTTATTTATTGCCATTTATGGTGATATCTTATTTTTGCATGCTGATGTGGCTGGAAGTACAAAGACAGGAAGCACACCTCCAAACTGTTAAATACTTCCCTTTTCACAGGCTGCCAAGACCCCTGTCAGATACAGAGGAGGCAGCAAGGAACTACACCAACATACAAAGGGCCTCCAAAGTGTTTGTCAAAAAAAATAGAACTAAAACACAACTGCTTAGGTGAAAGATACTGTGAAATCTATGTACTTTTTTTCATAATACATATTTTTCATGAATGCTTTGAAAGTTTTTAAAAGCTTTTTATTCATATAAGGAGAGTAAATTTCTTGTATTCCATACATACATTTCTTTTAAAGATTTATTTATTTATTTATTTATTTATTTATTTATTTGAAAGGCAGAGTTACAGAGAGAGAGGGAAAGAAAGACTGAGAGATCTTCCATCTGCTGGTTCACTCCTCAAATGGCTGCAATGGCTGGAGCCAGGAGTAGATGCAGGGGCCCAAGGTTCTGGAACATCTTCCACCTTTTCCAGGGGTATTAGCAGGGAGCTGGATTGGAAGCTGAGCAGCCAGGACTCAGGTGGGTGCCTATAGGGTATTCCAGCACAACAAATAGCAGATAAACCCAATATGCCACAGTGCTGGTCCCCATATATATAGTTTTAAGAGCACAGTGATACTTCTCACCCTACTTACTCTCGCTCCCTCTTTACCCCATCCTTCCTCCTTCCTTTATTAGTTTTCTTTTAACTTTTACAATTGCATACTATCTATTTACTTTATAATTACAAGCTTAACCCTCCACTAAATAAAGAATTCTGCAAGCAGTAAGTAGAAAAACCACTGTTCCTCAAGTGGATCGTCAAGGGCTATAAACAATAATCAAATCCCAAAGTGTTAATTTCACTCATATATGTTACATTTTTTGTACTTGGTTAAAATACCACAAACTTAAATCTGTCTTTTGCATACTGGTTTATTTCCCTAAACATAAAGGTCTCCCATTGCAAAAAAGAAGATTTCATTCTTTTTTATAGCTGAGTAGTATTCCATCATGTATGTATGCCACAACGTCTTTTTCCAGTCATCAGCTGATGGATAAATGGGTTGATCCCGTATCTTGGTTATTATGAGTTGAGCTTCTATAAGCATGGGAGTACAGATAAGTCTCATATGCTGTTTTCATTTTCTTTGAGTGAATTCCCAGGAATGGAATGGCTGGGTCATATGGTAGATCTATTTTCTCATTTCTGAGAAATCTCTACCATCTTCCATAATGGTTATATTAGTTCTTTGAAAACTAATATACACAACAGTGTATTAGGATATCTTTTTCTCCACATCCTCACCAGCATTTGTTATTTTTTGATTTTTGGATGACAACCATTCCAACTGGGATGAGATGCAACTGCATTATGATTTTTATTTGCATTTCTCTGATGGCTAGTGATCCTGAGCATCTTTTCATGTTTCTGTTGGCCATTTCAATGAAAAATGCTTGTTCATATCCTTAGCCCATTTCTTAAATAGATTGTTTGTTTTGTTGTTGTTGAGTTTCTTGAGCGCCTTACATATTCTGGATATTAATCCTTTATCATATATATGTATATTTGTGATTATTTTCTCCCCTTTTGTTAGTTGTCTCTTTGCTTTATTGAGTGTTTTCTTTGCTATGTAAAAGCTTCTTAGCTTCTTGTAATCCCATTTGTCTATTTTTGCGTTTATTGCCTGTGCTTCTGGGGTTTTATCCAAGAAGCCTTTGCCTTTGCCAATGTCTTGCAGTATTTCCCCTATGTTTTCCTCTATTAATTAGACAGTTTCAAGTCTTAGATTTAGATCCCTGACCTGTTGTGAGTTGATTCTTATATAGAGTGTAAGGTAGGGATCTTATTTCATACTTCTTCATGTTTTGCTATTTGTTGAAAAGACTGTCCTTTCTCCAGGGAGTGGTTTTTTGCTTGTATGTCAAGGCAAATTGGTTGTAAATGTGTGTATTAATTTCTGTAATCTGCTCCTTGAAGAGTCCTCATACTTACATCTTTGTCTTTATCTCTGTCATTTTTGCTCTGCTTTTATGCTCCATCAGGAGTAAACAGAATGTAAGTTAAGTTATAGCCTTCTCCCATCCTCAAAACAGACTCTGTCATTTCAGGAATGTTTGTACTGCCTAAAGCAAAAACTGCTCAAAAGAAATCTTTTTGGAAGTTCGTACTCATAGATACTGTACTAATTATCCAGGAGTCCCTTTGAGGTCTACATATGGGTTAATGTCTGTGTCAGGGAGTGAGACACAGATTGAGCCAATGTGGAACAGAGACAGTTCCAGAAGACCTACATCATTCTCCTTGGCAAAGCCACAGGGTATGAGGCAAGCCTGCAAAGGAGTTTTGCTCTACACTTGAGGCTAAAACACAGAACTATTGGATCATGGGTTTATGTGATCTTATTCTTTGAGAAGCAACCACAAAAGACTAGAGATTTGAGACCTTGCACCGCATGCAACTTCTGGATTCCTATTTAATCCTAGAGAGGGGAAAGAGTTGTAATCAGGACTAATGCTGCACTTCTCATCCACTTCTCAGAATAGAGAAACCAGGTTAGAGCTTAAGTTGATTTAAAGGAAATAAAGTAATGTATCATTTCCTACAGATCTGATTATGTGACTTAAAAATTAATATTACATAGGGTATATATCAACAATTTATCTTTCAAACAGAAAAATTTCAAATTATCTATTACTTTCTTTTCTAATTTTTGTTAATATAAACAAATTTTATGCATTCCATAGATACAGTTCCAAGAAGACAAGCTCATTTCCCACACTCCTTTGTTCCCCCCATCCCCTCCTTTTCTCCTTTATCTTCATCAGTTTTTGCAATGACATAATTTTAATCCACTCTATACACAGGCTTAATTCACCATTAATCATAATAGTCAGCAAGTAAAAAGAAGGAAGATCATAGCTCTATAGATGTATAAATAAAAACTAAGAATGACAGTCATAACCTAAAATGTCCATTTCATTCCTGTACATTTTTCTGTATTCTATCACTTTCTTATAAGACACACATACACACACGCACCAAATTCACACACACTCAAAAGTGCACACACATGCACATACCTCTAGGCACATATAAGGCTACTTCAAAAATATGGTGAAAAATAGATTAACAGTGTAAATTTATTTTGATGCAAAAAGGATTGGTGCAAAAAAATTTTCATAGCCTGTAGAAAATGTATATTATTTTAAAAACTACACATAGATTTAAAGTTGCTTTTATACCAAAATAAATTCATACTTTCAATTCCATTTTCTGTGAAGTTTTCAAAGCACCCTCAAATTTCCCTTACTCTTATGTGTGTGCACATTATTTTCATTTTCCACAGAATCAGGTTTAGTACAGTCTTCACCCAATGATGGTGATTCCCATATACCTTTCTCATTCCTCAGAACAGAATTTTTAAAAGCACTTGGACACATTTTACCCACCCTATCCTCCTTCTCTACCTTCTTCACCTTCCAAGAACCACTGATGACCAGATCAATGACCTTCATCTTCATGTTGTGGTGAATAGGAGTTGTTTTTGTTCCTCATCTGCATATTTTCCTTTCCCTTGAAATGACACACTTCTTTTCTGCTGGAGAATTTTATGTAGTTAACTGACAAATTGAAACAATACAGATTTCCGTTGCCATAAGCTTAGTAATGAATGAAATTGTTTTGTCTTTTTATTGACAGGCAGACTTAGACAGTGAGAGAGACAGAGAGAAAGGTCTTCCTTCCATTGGTTCACCCCCCAAATGGCCGCTACAGCCAGCGCTGTGCTGATCTGAAGCCAGGAGCCTTCACTGGTCTCCCACGTGGGTGCAGGCGCCCAAGCACTTGGGCCATCCTCCACTGCTTTCCCAAGAAAGAAATGGATAATTAAAGACTCAATCTATAGAAGATGCCGGAGGAAATGGCATCAAGGGTGCCTTGAAAATTTTTTAATTAAAATAAAGAAGAAAATTACTAAATACACAAAAAAATTTATCTAAAATTAAAAGAAGTTAATGGGATTCATATCACCAGTCCCACTGTCCTCAAAAGAGCAAGAGACACAGTTCCAAGCTAAGAATGAGATTGGAGCTTATCAAGTGGAAAAAGTTTGAAATAGCCACTCTGAGAAATTCTAAAAAGTAACAATAATGACAGCAATAGATATAATAATAATAATAATAATGGCCTTTTAATATAACAGTTGCAGTTTTCTCCTTCATCCCTTCAATTAACTTAAGCTTCTGTCAGGTCCTTTTGCCGCTACCTTCAGTGTGGTTCCTATTTCTAGAGCTTTTGTTCTGTGTGTGGCAGCCTTGTTGGCCTCTTCAATTTTGGTCTTTCCATCCATTTGTTCTTTTTTTTTTTAGAGGCAGAGTTACAGACAGAGATAGGGACAAACAGAGAGAGGTCTTCCATCCGCTGGTTCACTCCACAAATAGCTGCAATGACCAGGGCTGGGCCAATCCAAAGCCAGGAGACAGGAGCTTCTGGGTCTCCCATGTGGGTACAGGGGCCCAAATACTTGGGCTATCCTCCACTGCCTTCCCAGGTCATAGCAGAGAGCTGAATCAGAAGAGGAGCAACCGGGATACAAAGCAGCACCCATATGGGATGCCAGCACCACAGGTGGAGGCTGAACCCACTACATCACAGCCCCAACCCCTAATTTGTTCTTGTATTAATCAGTTTTTGGATAATACAGTGAAATACCTGCGATAACTAATTTTATGAAGAAAGGAGGTTTATAGTGGCTCATTGCTTTGGAGGTTCATTGTCCAAGACCAAGTGGCCCACTGGTTCAGCCTTTGGTCACGGTATTCTTCCTGGCTGAGGTGGCACAGAGCATCACAAGTCAAAGGGGAGTGTGTATCTATGTCTAAGTCTATGTGGTCTCTCATAAAGCCAACAAGATCTAATCATGGTGTTCAGTTCTAGCAACCTAATCTATCCAGACAGCTCTGTGTGGCTCCACCCTCAACTACTATAATTGTTTTATGTTTTCACTCTGTTAGCACCATTAACGTAAGACTTTGGGGACCAAACCTTTAACATATGGGCCTATAGGAGCATTTAATATCCAAAATAACATCCAAACTACAGCAGTTCTTGCAAACTCTTTCCCCTTCCCTTTCCTCTTCCATTTGTAAAATCATATTTCACTTTCCTTTTCTGTGAATGAATCTCCTTCTCATTTCCTTGCTATACCTCCCACTTACCTTCCTCTCCCTCACGTCCATCCCAAATTCTATAATTTACTAGTATTGGTTCTTGAAGCCAAATCTATTGCTTTCCCCTTCCTTTTTTTAAAAGGAATTTATTATACATTGGATACTCAAGGTCACACCAAATGCATAATAATTACTACAATATAATTCTCATGTTAATGTAGTATTAATCCAAGAAAAGAGAGTCAATGTAGCTCCTAGGTACAATTCTGAAAATACAGTGTGTGTCTTCTCTTTATTATTTGTAGCTATTGCATCTCAGCTTCTCCATTTTACCTTCCATTTTATATTCCTGAATATAGGCCAACTCTTCCTACCTCCTCCTTCTTTCCAAGGTAAGCAGGAGAATTTTCATAACTACTCCTCATCTTTAGCACTTACCACAGTCTCATCTTTTAAAGAAGATGCTGGCATGCCCATTCCTGCATCACAAAACCTCAATCCTCAATACCTAGCTGATTTCTTGGGACACAGTAAAAGAACATTCTAACCTTAAGATTTTTTTCTACTCTAAAATGATACCTATCTTGCTCTTCTGCCTTAGCAAAAGGTTTTTTATTTAAACTTGTCTCTCTCTTTTCCTGAGATGAGTGATTTCTTCACACAGGTCCTAGCAACTCTTATATTCAGCCTTCTCTTCCAAAAATAAAGAGCAATATTCACACTTGGTTGACTAAGTGAATTGCCTCATAAATCCTCTAGCGTATTATAATTCCCTCATCCCTGGAACTAGAGGAGGAACATATAAATCTAGACTCCAAACCATTTGTGCTTGCTACCTGTGCTCCAACACATTGGTCACTCAATTTGAACTGTGGCAGATGAAGGGTGGCCTCAGATTATCTGAGGATCATGTCCTCATTCTTCAAATGTGAGCATTCTGTGACTGCTAGGACCAAGAGCATATGAGGGAAGTGGTGCTATGTCAGCTTGTAAACCCAGACCTTAGGAGACTGACGGCTTCCATTTCCTCTCTCTTGGAAGTCTCACTCACAGCACGTTTAGCCACTCTGATGGAGAAACCAAGTGGAAAGTCCTGAGGCCACCTCGAGAAAGGCCCAACTGAGTACAGTCTTTCAGTCATGCTTATGAAGGCCACAGCATTCAATCAACCACCAACTGCATAACACTGAGTAACCCCATCAATGTCATGTGGAGCAGACAGAACACCCAGCCACTTGCCTAAATTCTTAAACCACGAAGGCACCTAGTAGAACTTTTATTTCTTGCAGCCACAGAGTTTTGAGGTTGTTATACAGTAATAGAGGAAGGAGCAAGGGTTTATTTGAGTACACCCAAAATTACACCATTCATGCACAAGTAGATGAAGCTCACCTGATCTTAGAGTATTGTCCTCATGTTATAGATGTAATAGAGTAATCTCTCCATTTTGCAGATAGAAATTAATGACACTGTGAAGTCAGTATACATAGGATATACAACCAGACTACTGGTATCAATGCCCACCTTAAACATTTACTCATTGTATAACCTTCCAAAGAGGAACAGAACTTCACATGGTGTCCAAATGAGCCTGGAACATTTCATTCTATGCCATTAAAAGTACAAAGAATTGGGGCTGGCACTGTGGCACAGCAGGTTAAAGCCCTCCCCCATCCCAAAGCACTGTCATTCCATATGGGCACTGGTTTGAGTTCTGGCTGCTCTGCTTCCAATTCAGCTCCCTACTAATATGCTTGGGAACACAGAGGATGGCTCAAGTCCTTGGACCCCTGCACCCATGTTGATAGACCTAGAAGAAGCTCCTGACTTCGGATCGGCTCAGCTCCTGCCATTGCAGCCATTTGGGGAATTAACCAGTGAATGGCGCTCGCTCACACGTGCTCTCTCTCTCTCTCTCTCTCTCTCTAACTCTTACAGATAAATAAAATAAATCTTTAAAAAAAAAAGAGAGATACCAGGATTATCTAGTCTAGTGGTTTAAAAATCCTGCTCCTGGCAGCCCCTTAAGGGGAGAAAGGACTTGATAAGTGCTTGGAACTCCAGCACAACTCCACTCTATAGGCCAGGCTGATAGAATTTCAGAGAGAATTTCTGTTAAAGAATATTGTTGCTAAAACAAAATAAAATACTAAAATGTGTATTTTCTAAACAGGTCCCCAAGCCCCAGATTTCAGAAATGAAGAGAATGTCAGGAAGAGTGACTTCTGCCTGGAATCTTCTTGCCCACTCTCTTCACAAACTCCAGTTCATCCTTACCCTTCAGTTTCCAAACTAGACCTCACTTCCTTCAGAAATATTTTTTTCTCAATTTAGCTGTCCACCGCTGTGACTATTCTCGCATCTTTCCCAACTTCTTTGTCTTGTTGCTAAAGTTCATCGATTCCTAGACATAGGTTTTTTTTCATACTGTAATATTTCTGAAATGAGAATTTAGCTTATAATTGATGTTGCCAGCCAGATGGCAGTCATGACACAGTTGTGAGAAACCTCTATGCTGGGAGCTTCAGGCAAAACCAAAAACCATGAAAGATTCTGAGATTCATTGAAATGCAAGTTCTTCATAATATAAATTAAACATTTGTCTCTTCTACCAGACTATATATTAACTTACAACCTTTGAGGTGGACGTTGTGGCATAGCAGGTTAATACACTGCCTGCAGTCTCAGCATCCCATGTGGGTGCTGGTTTGAGTCCTGGCTGCTTCACTTCCAATCCAGCTCCCTGAAAATGGACCTGTGAAAGCAGTGGAAAATGGTTCAAGAACTAGGGCCCCTGCATCCATGTGGAAGACCCAAAAGAAGCTCCTGGCTTTGGAACTGACCAGCTTTAGCTATTGCCACCATTTGGTGGGGCGAGTGCAGTAAACCAGTGGCTGGAAGATATCTCTCTCTCTCTCTCTTTCTCTCTTTCTCTCTTTTTCTCTCTCTCTCTCTCCTTCTCTCTGTAAACTTTATGTTTCAAATAAATAAATTAATCTGTTTTTTAAAAAAACTGCATAAAGCCCCCAACTGCCCCCTAAAAAAAAGAAAGAAAAAACATACAACCTTATCTTTCTCTTTCATCATAATCATCATAATAACTCCAATCTCCAGCACATAATCCATTCTCAATGGGTATTTGTGGTAATGTCCAATCAGATTTTACTAAGAATGAAGAAATTAACTAAATGTTTAAAAAGGAACAAAAATTCTGTTTATGATTAATATCTGTATTCCTACTAGGTCAAAATATTTTTACCAGATTGGGTATAATTAAGGTTAGCTTAGTATTTGAAAGAGAAAAACACAATATAGTGCAATATAGTATCTTCAAACATCAATACTGGTTTTATAAATTGGTAGCAACTTTTAAAAAGCAATTTTCCAATTTTTGTTAATAATGATCATTTGGATTGCAGGTATCAGGAATTCCTCTGATTAACTTTGGCAAAGGAAGGATTAAAGGGCTCATTGTTAAAGGGATAACTGATCTACTGAAGGGCTGGTCTATGTGAAATACACAGGGTTATGCAAGGATGAAAGATGCATGTGAAAGGCACCTGCAACCAGACCCTGCAAGGAGGCTACTCACACAGAGTGGCAGGGCAGGACAAAGCCTTCTGTAGGAGCCACAAAGGCATGGCGGAAGGGGAATTTACTCTTCTTAAGTTAATGCTAATTAACAGAGAAGAAATCACAGAAAATACCATGGTTTCTAAAATGACACAGGCAAGCATCATCAGTTGATCCTAAACCATTTGCTGTGATCTAGTTAGAGAAGACTCAAAAATCCCAAAAGTATCATCCTTACAAATTCTTAACAACAATAGAAAGAATATTTCTTTAAAATGGGAAAAGAATGGCAGTCACCACCATAAGCCAATAATCAAACTTAGCTTCACCAATAATGTAGCACTGAAGATTATTTTCCTATCTATATTAAAAGAAATAAAATATTATTTCCTGTTCTTAGCAGAAATACCATTTTGTTTTTACAGCAGAAAATGATAAGTAGAAAACAGACAAAGTTGTGTTTCTGTTCTTTTTTAAACTTTCATTAGTCTGTCACTACAATACAAAGTATTTTAATAATTTTATATATTCATTCCCTGAAAATACATTATCTTCTCAAATATTCACCTTCCCATAGCACATTTGCTCCAAATTGCTTTATCCATCATAATCATCTGCATGTATAGTTTGGAAAAATGCTTGGAAAATGACAAATCCAATTGGCATTGGACTAGCCACTTTTACTTTAATGAATGACAAATTGCCACATAATTGACTGATATTATATATTTATCTCAAATTACAATATTTATTTTAGAATTATTGGTGTATTCTTTGCAGATCCAAGGTCTAACAGTTTAATACAATTGCTTTTTGAAAAGTTCCACATACAGCAATGACTAACCAAGTTACTTTTTAACAGTCTGTCCATTGAGAACAACTGGAAAAGCTAAATTAAGCATATACTGTATTTCTGAAGCATCAAATAACTATTGAGCCAGTGAGAAGCTGCAGGGCCAACGTTAGGGATTGGAGGAAAGCCCAGGGAGGTGAATCTGACATGTGAGACTCCTCTTCCTGTACAGGAGCCCGCTGCTTTCCAAAGTGACAGCTAAGACTCTGCGAAGCTGAGTATAGCTTTGAACCTACTCCAGAGGCTACCAGGACAAACCTTAGTATTTAGATATTCACCATGACAGATACCTAGGAATTTCACTGAGACATGTAAGGGCTGCATCCTGGAAGAATAAGAAATTAGACCAGCCCTCAAAGAGACTGAAAGCCAATTCCAAATCATCATTTCCGTCTTTGATTAAAAGTCTATCTGGGATTGTGAATGTTTACGAAATAACTGCTTCTTAGAAGCAAAGGTAAGTCTCCATAACTTTACAACACCTCTAAGAACATTCACATATACTGTCTTTCACTCAATAAAAAACAACGGGCTGTATGAGAAGACAGTGAGGACGCCACAAGAAAGCAAAAAAAAAGATTTCAGATGATATACTTACAAGATATAATTTAAAACAAGTACAACTAATGTTTTCAAAGAATCAGACAAGGTTAAGATTTTAGTAGGGGGGTTGGCGCTGTGGCATAGCAGGTTAAGCTGCCACCTGCAGTGCCGGTTCAAGTCCTGGCTGCTCCACTTCCAATCCAGCTCTCTGCTATGGCCTGGGAAAGCACTGGAAGATGGCCCAAGTCCTTGGGTCCCTGCTCCTATGTTGGAGACCCAGAAGAAGCTCCAGGTTCCTGGCTTCAGATCGGTGCAACTTCGGCCAGTGCAGCCATCTGGGGAGTGAACCAGAGGATGAAAGACCTCTCTCCTCTCCCTCTGCCTCTGCCTCTCTGTAACTCTGCCTTTCAAATAAATAAATATTTAAAAATAAATTCCAGAATCTAATGGATGAGTTTAATAGCCAAATACACAAAGGTGAATAGAGAATTAGTGAACTAAAAAGTAAGTAAAATGTTTTTAATTTTATACAGAGAATATTTGAGAGTACTTCAAAAAGTCTGTGGAAAAGTAGAATAAAAGATAAGATTTTTTAGTTCACAGAAATTTTGAAATCCATGCGTAAGTTTTTTATAGTACACATTTTCCATTAACTTTTTCAAGATTCCATGTGTGTGTATATCATATGAGAAAAGGATTATCTGCAATTCCAGAAAAAAGGGGGAATAATCCAGCAGAGGAATATTTAAAAATGTAATGGCTAAAAATTGTCCAAGATTCACAAAATACATGAAGCCAGATTTTTGAATCCCTACCAGTCCCAAATAGAAACAAAGAAAAAGAAATTTTCACACAGATACATCTGTATAAAATCACCAGAGAATATAGACAACATGAAAATCCTAAGCATGGCAGTAAAGTCAGATTACCTTCAAAGAAGCATTGAAGGTAAGAAGCTGACAACTGATAACTGGTTTCCCAATTAAAGCAGTGCTATCTTAGAAATGCTGGAATCATATCTTTAAAATTATTTTCAAAAACTTAGCCACACAGAATTTGATACTCAACAAAAATATTCCTCAAAAATGAGGAAAAAAATAAAGATTTTCATACAGACTGATTACAACTAAACCATACAAAAGGAAATTCTAAAGGAAGCCCTGCTCAAAGAAAAGTGATTCCAGAAGGAAACTTGAAAATGTAGAAAGAAAAAAAGAGGCATACACAGAGTAAATATGCATGTCAATCAATAAATATAAACTGCCTAAGTAATAATAGAGATAATAAGAATAATGCTTTATGATACTCAAAGTATATAGAAACTTACATACAAAAACAATAGCATATAAACTATGACAGCAGAAAAGGATGTTAGCGTTTTCTGAAGTCTTCATATTGTCTGTTAAGTGGCAAAAGTAACAATTTATAATTAATAGTAATTGCAATTAATAACTTGTTAACGCATGCTGTGATCCCTGATTTCCAAAAAATAGAAAATTTATACATATAAAGATGAAGGAATAAATGGAATAATAATGATTAGTCTAAAAGAAAGCAAAAAAAAATGAGACTAAAAGAGAATAAAGCAGAGTAAAAGATAGTAAATTTAACAAAAAATACATTCTTTGATTGCCATAGTGTACTAAAAAGCATAAGACTGTAAACAACCTCCAAGAAATTCATCTTATATATAAAGTGACAGAAAACAAAAGAATGGAAAAGTATGTATTATGAAAATATTAACAAAAACACAGTGTAGGTTGTAAGGCAAGAAAGATTACTAGAGATGAAGAGGGAATTTCATAGTAAAAAAGATTTTAATTCACAAAATAATGCAATTCTAATTTCATGAATCTATAAAAAGCCTCAAAACAATAAAACAACAATTTTGATAAAATGCAGTTTATCAAAATTGGTCAAAAACTAATCTTCTATAACTTTGGTAACATTAAACCAACACACACAAAAATCTTAAACTATGAAAAAGATTCCAGATTCATAATCTTGGATCTCAAATTTATAATTATATTGCAATCCATTCCCACCACACAATGATTTTTAAAGACAAAAAGTCCACAGTTGGCCAAAAATCTCCAAAAGATTGCAAAGTTTTTATTTATTTATTTCATTATAGGAACATCCTGCAAGGCATATTTACCCCCTCTTTTTTTTATTTTAACAACAAACATATGTTAGTAGCTCATGATGGTTACAATGAGATCATCTATATGAACTAAAATAATGTGTGTCCTTGTCTCCTTCTTGATCATTTTAAGTCATGGCTGAGCAATTTTAGACAAAGTTTTATGCTAATTTGCTTACAATATTTATGCTGATAGGGATTATATATGTAAGTGAGGATAGAAGGGCTATCAACTATTATGAATAAGACAATCATATTTATTAACTTGCTTTAATGTACTATGAACCTTATAATTTCTTCCCAAACTCAGTGCCTTTCTATGGATTTCATATGCACCTGTTAGTGTCACACAGAGTGTGGCAAGGGTCAGTCTGGTTACAAAAATCCCAGACTGGGAATTTAAGTAATTCACAGGAAACCTGATAGAATTTAGGGGAGGCCAAGAACAGAATCCAGGGAGTTTCAGCTAATGCTGGAGGTTAAGAGTAAACACCTGGGAAAGGCTAGAGCTCAGGGCCATGGGCTGAGCAAGAATAGAATTACTAAGTGAGGATGATAATTTTGACCCAAATCCACAGAGCATTTTGTTCCCACTCTGTGTAGGTGGACTTGGGTCTAAAGGCTTTCACTGTCATAAGAAGTCCTGATAACATAATTATTACTAGGATTATTTTACCCTCAAGTATAAAATACTTGGAAACTAAAGAGTTTGAATTTGAAATCTGTCAGATTTTAAATTCTCAGTCTGATTATAAACTCTATTTCTGCACTCCTACTTGTTAAAACTCCTTTGTATGTATCCAACTTTTGGTAGCTACATAACTCACATGATATTCTTTCTAAAGCAGTTAAATAAGCTGTTGAGCTTCTGCATACCTTGAAAAGATGTTTAACAGATTTAGAAATTACCATGGCAGTACTGTTCTTGCCCATTGGGGGGTCTTTTTCAGTTCAGACTCAAACTGCAAATTACCTTCCCATCACAAAATAAGTGAAATAAATTCCCTCACTTTACAACATGTATGTAAAACACAGAGGCAAGAGACACAGAGTATTCAAAAAGAAATTAGAACCTGCAATCCAACAAATGGAAAGGGAAACCATTTCCAAAGGAATAAATACACTAAGCAGAAGGCACTTAACCAAAGCACTAGATCTCCTTTAAACTGATAATACTTCCATACTCACAGTATACTCAAAGTAATGATAAATTTTAAAAATTCTTTTGTAATGGGTCATTAAGGCATAGACCCAAGGATATAACTGTTCTACCAGACAGGATCAACACAGGAGATGTGCAGCACACAGACTACTCAAGAAAGAAAACATGATCAGAGGTGTCGTCAGTTTCACTTAGTGAAAAGTGTTACTGGTAAAGGGAGGAATGTTAATCTTAATTTCGGTATTGATGCATTGTCATCTTTTATTATAAAAGCCACCGAATATTTTATATAGTCCTCATTTTAAAATATAAGCTTAGTCACTTTCAATTAATTTCTCTTTTTGTTGCTGAAATCCTTCAAATGAACAACATCTCCAATGATGGGTACAGACAGTGATTAGGAGTAAAATGGGCCCCCTTCATGTTTTTGAACAAGACATTTTTGCCCAGAGACAAGTAAGCGAGCAGAGGCCTAATCATGCACATTGCACCATCAGGATGGAAAAGAGAGAAGAGCAGCACATTTCAGGTTATCCAGGTATGTATGCAAGGCCCTCCTAATTGCACACCAGATCCCAGACTGAAAGCAGCTATGCGTATTCTCATCTCCACCGAATGCTGATCCTGAATTTTTAAAGAAACAAAACAAAAAACCTCTCCTTTGAGCTTCCCTCCAGCTATTTTCCTCTAGCTGTTTTCCTTTTTGCAAAATGTTGGTAAGTTGCCAGGTTAGAGTAAATTGAAGAGTATATGGGTTATGAAAAGAATGATAAAGAGTACAGACAAGTCTCAGCAGACATTCTATGAAGAGTGGCTTCTGTGCTATGATGTGACAGTGGTTACATGCTTCTGCGTGAGGCCACACAAAACGTCTCTGGGGACTCATTGACACACTCTTCTTTAAAAAAAATTAAAATAAGATTTTACTTTATTTATTTGAAAGGTAGAATTACAGAGAGGGAGAGACAGAGAAAGAGAGAAATATTCCATCTGCTGGTTCACTCCCCAAATGGTTGCAATGTCTGGAGCTGAGCCAATCCAAAGCCAGGAGCCAGGAGCTTCTCCCACATGGGTGCAGGGACCCAAGGACTTGGGCCATTCTCCGCTGCTTTCCAAGGCACATTAGCAGGGAGCTGAATCAGAAGTGGAGAAGTCAGGACTCAAACCGTCACCCTCATGGGATGTCGGCATCACGGGCAGTGGCTTTTAACCTACTTCACAACAATGCCAGCCCCTCTCATTTTTTTTTCTCAATTTTATATACTCCTTACTCTAAAATAGAAATCATAGACTTTGAAAGAATAAAGCTGATAAAAAAACACAGCATAACAGGGAGAGAATCATAAGAGGTGTTCCAAACATTCATGGAAATGTGTATTAGGAAACAACTATGCATGGATTTAAAACCTTTTGCACCAAAATAAGTTTATCCTTTAATTCCCTTTCCTCATAAACTTTTTGTATTACTTGTGTATGTATCTGATATCTGTATTCTTTCATTGCTTGAACCCAATATCAAGCCAGAAGCAAGGCAGTCTGAGTGATGTAATTCATAGAAATTAGCTTCCCAGGATACCGAGTGGTGTGAGCAAACAGAATATCCACTATTCTCTCCGTTTCCTCCAGAACTGTCTGACAACCCTTCTCAGTGATAATGTCATTTTCTCCTATCTGGCCACTGAGTGTTGGACTGTCACAGCACCTTGTTCTAGGCCCTCCTGTCTTCTTACTCCACACTCACCCTCAGGACAGTTCATCCACAAGCAGGATTGCAATGACGGCCTCGATACCAATGACCCACAGTGTGTGATTCCAGCCCAGGTCTCTCCCCTGAATCTGAGACTTAAATATCCAAGTGCCTTCCTGACACTGCCAGCTAAATATCTCAAACTCCAAATGTCCACAACTGCCTTCATATTCTCACATATAAAGGGAACCCTCTTCCAACGGTTTCACCCTCCCTGGGGGACTGCATAGTTTGAAGTTCTCATTCTCATTCCACGTGTGAAATAGAGTACTAGGCCCAATGATTCTGCTTTGGAAAATCTCTCCGAGTCACCCACTGACAACCAAATCTCAGGGGCTTTCATCTGCACAAGAACTACTTCTTCCTTGCTCCTAAACTCACTCTAATCTGCTTTCAATTTAGTAAGTAGCCAACGTGATTTTTAAAAATAATCCTAAATCTAGTCATTTCACTGCCAAGCTTTAACACTTTCAGACATTTCTTACACCCTGAGCAGAATCCTCATCATGAACCACAGGCCTCCTCCAACTGTCTCCCACCCAATTCCCTTCTCATTCACAATTCTCTTTTCACACTGGACTTACTTAATCCCCGGGAAATGCTGAGCCTCCTCCTGCCAGAAGAGCTCTGGGCACGACTCCCTCTGTGTGAAATGCTCTCCTCACTCCTGCCTCACTGCTTTGGCAACACAATTCCAATTCAATCTCCAGACCTCGGCCCAGACAAGCTGGAAACAGAGAAAACGCTTTCCTGATCCCTTTCCCTAGCCTAGGATGCTCTGACATAGCACTATGGGCCCTTCCTTTGTAGAACTGACCTCAATTCACACTTCAAATTTATAAAGGATGGTTATTTAGTTAGTACCCCCTACCCTTCATATGCAAGATGCATACGAGCAGAGTTATGTCTACTTCTCCCAACCACTGTATTAACAGCCCTGTACCTATCAGATGGGATGTAGTCAACAGTCAGATTTGCTAAGTGGAGGTGGGACTAGATGAGTGGATGAGTGACTAGGTGAGTGAGTGAATGGAAGTCGTCAATGCTAATCCCACAACTGGAAAGCACTGTCATTCTTGCTGGGAGGTCTTGGGTGGAGTTTAATAGTACAAGACTGAGACACGAAGTAGAATGTAGAAACCAAATTCCTAATGACTTCAAGATTTGTGCAAATTAGAAAGTCTATTCAAGCAATCCCTTGGGTGGGCCCTGCCTCCAAGCATACTGGGACCTCAGCATCTCAGGCCAGAAGGAAAGGGGGAAGAATCAGGGACTTGAGAGAACTTTGCCTGGCCTACAGTCTATAGCACCCCTTCCTGCAAGGTCTATGGTGAGGTGAGAAGCACAGGAAAGTAGTCCAGCCTGCTGAGCTGAATGCTTGAGTGCTCCGAGTTGATGGAGAGGTTAGCACAGAGCTCAGCCTATGTTCCAAAGGGCTTTGCTGCAGGGTCTGCCATACCTGCCCAGCATCTGTGAAGATTTCAGTCAGATAACACATGAGAGCCTGAAGAAAAGTGAAACATGAACTTGGTCACACAGGCTGGCTTTGCGTAGCTGAGTGCTCTCATTTCAGGGAAACCATTTTGTACATCTTAATGTTCCCTCACAACCAATGCCAGCGTTCTTTTCTCACTTTCAATGTTTTGGAGCTGTCATGTAAACCCAGCCTAGAATTCAAAATAATCGGCAGACTTATAAAAAAATAAAAATAAAAAAAATAAATAAAATAAAAAAACACACTGTTTCATCTTTTAACTTAAACTGAATAGAAATAATTAAGAAACTTATTTTGGGAATAGTATAATGCCTCCTCTGTAACTGAATATAGCACACCACCATAGTAAAAAACAAAACCTTCAGCTAACGACTATAATTTGTAATGCTCAACTGTTAGCCCGAGAGGCTTCCACAGATATATGAAATTAGGATATTTTTAAAATACCATGACAACTGATATTCTCTAAGATCAGATGATTTGTTTTTATCTACCTACAGAAAATATGAAGCCTCTGACTCACTGGCAAGTTCAGTTTTATTTGTTTGTAGTTTTGGGGTAACTTTTAGAGCTTTTCTTCCTTTTTGAATGTCTATGGTGCTCCCACCTATTTTCAGTTGGGGGGAAAGTCTCAGTAGACACAGGCAGCATACAGAGTGATGGGAAGAAAAGAGCCGACCCAGGAAATGCCTTCCCTCAAGGGCATGATAATGCCAAGGCTCAGACTTGACTTTGCAGTTTTCTAAACTTGCCTCTGTTTCCAGTGGCAACAGTGAAATACAACCAGCAGAGTATTTCACATTTAGATTGCTTTTGCCAGTAGGTTGCATAATTAGATTGAATGTGCTTAATCTCTCTTAGAGCTGAAACATGGAAAGATTTCATTTGATGGAGGAAAAAAACAGTGGAAAGTATTTGAAACTGAAGCATCTGTGGATTTCCTAACATCAATACATAATGTCCTTTCCTGGTTTGGTTTCAGAGGTTGAACACTGGATCTGGCTGCATCCAGTGATGAGGTTTGGAGAAGAATTTGTTGTGGTCGCTTCTTACAATCAGAGCCAAAAGAAAAAAAAAAAGATTGTATCATAATATCTCATTATAGAGTTAGGGGAAGAAAACAAACTATCCCATTCAACAAAGTTTTTCTGAGGACCTGTAATGCCAAGACACAGCATTTGGCCAATGGGGGAGAAATGAATCAAAGTTCTACCTCTGTGAGTTTGCAACCAATTAAGAATTTTGCTGTTAAAAATAATAAATAATGCAACAGTTACTATTTTGCATTTCTTAAGATTGTCACACATTCCTTTATGCTGACAGGATCACAGAAGACTTCTTGGGAGAAAATGTCATTTGAGCTGAGCCCGGAAAGAAATGAACAAACGTATAGAAGCAAGAAGCACAGACGCCACACGGTCTGCTCTAGACTGAAATCGCACTAAAACAATGATCAAAGAATCCATTTGGAAAATACGAAGCAGCCTTTCTAAGGGTTTTAAATTTTAAATATTTATTTAGTACCAGAATTGGTTCTAACTGAAAGAACTCTGTCAATCATCTAAACTAATACATGAATTTCCTTCCTTCAAGACAAGGAAAGACTGGTTTGGTTTGGTTTTCTCTTCAGTTTCACAGTCACCATAGTACATTTTTACCCCATACAAGGATTAAATCAGACTCAAAAAAATGCTAGTTTTAAAGTTTTGCATATCAAATTTTCATCTGTTTCCACCATTCCAACAACTCAAGTACTTCGTTCTCTACTTACCTCCAGACCTGATAACTCTCAGAACTGTTTCTCCTGAGGCTGACACTGAGGCATTGCGGGTAAAGTACAGGCACCAGTTCGAGTCCTGGCTGCTGCACTTCCAATCCTGGGAAAGCAGTAGAAGATGGCCAAAGTGCTTAGGCTCCTGCACCCACGTGGGGGACCCTGAAGAAGACCTTGGCTTCAGATCGGCTCCACTCCGGCCCTTGCAGCCATTTGGGGAATGAACTATCAGATGGAAGACTTCTCTCCCTCTCTGCCTCTGCCTCTCTGTAACTCTGCCTTTCAAACAAATAAATAAATCTTTTAAAAAAAGAAAGAACTATTCTTCTTGATCTGTTCTTCCCACCATATCTTTCTTACACACACACACACACACACAGTGGAAGGAAAAATAAACACTGACCATAATATCTCCTTGTTTTTATGAAGCTATGCTTTGAAAGCCATAGGAAAATGCATTGTTAGGAAGGAGTGTGTGTTAAGCCTGGACTTATAAAATTCCCCCATAGGAGCCAAATGGTGACAGAGTGGGTGATGCCTCCACCTGCAATGCTGGCATTCCATATAGATACCAGTTCATGTTCTGGCTGCTCCACTTCTAATCCAGCTCTCTGCTGATTGCCTGGGAAAATCAGTGGAAGATGGCCCAAGTGTTTGGTCCCCTACCACCAACATGGAAGACCCGGATGAAGTTCTCAGCTTCGGCCTGATCCAGTCCTGGTTGTTGCAGCCATTTGGAGAATGAATCAGTGGATGGAAGATTCTCTCTCTCTCTCTGTGTGTGTGTGTGTGTGTGTGTGTGTGTGTGTCTTTCCCTTGCTCTCTCTGTAACTCTGCTTTCCAAATAAATTAATCTTTTTTAAAAGTAAAAAAAAAAAAATCCCCCATGACCTATTCCAAAAATATGTACATTCAAAACAAGCAAAGGGCTGTCCAATCTCTTAGATTAAGTAAGAAATAGAGAACTCAGCATATAGGCCTTTTTCAGAACTAATTTACCAAGTTAACTGTCATTTAACAAATGATAATACTCATTGAGATATCTTACTTGTTATTTTAAAATCAGATTCTCTGGGAGTGGGACCCAAGGCATCACGATTTCACAGCTCTTGAGGAGTTTCTAATATGTACCCAGGAAAGCATCAGGAGAATGGGACCGCGTCTATCTTGTTTGTTCATTGCTCTACCACTAGTCCCAGCACAGCACTTGGGAATGTTAGGCTCTTTCAAAAATGATTAATTACCATTCTATTCTCTGCTTCTATGAGTTCAGTTGTTTTGGATTCCACAATATGAATGAGGACATGCAGTACTTGTCCTTCTGTGTTTGGCTTATTTCACTTAGTATAATAAGTTCTCCAATTCCACCCATGCTGTCGCAAATGAAAGAATTTCTTGCTTTGTAAAGACTAAATAATATTCCACTGTGTATATATACCACATTTTTCTTCATTCATCCACTGATGCACACTTAGGTTAATTCTGTAACTTGGCTACTACGAATAGTGATGCACTGCATATGGTATGCAGACATCTCTTTGATACACTGATTTAAAATCTTTCTCGTAAATGGCATTGGGGGAGTAGATGATGATAATCAAAGGGTGCAAGCCTTAGATAGAAGCAATAAATTGCATTTGTTTTTTTGCAATCTGTTGCAGAGCCTAACAGTCGAGTAATGTATATTTTAAGGTTGCTGAGCCAGTAGATGTTGAGTGTTCTAATCACAGAAGATGTCAAATGTTTGAAGAGATAAATAGGTTGGTGTACTTGGTTTGGTCATTCCACATTACATTAAAAATTAATAACATTACTTTGTACCTCAAAATATGTACAGCTATAATTTATATACATAATTTTATATATATTTGGCAAAAAATCAATCAAATAATTATGAACCAACATAGCACCTGATTAATCAACAGAAGTAATTAATTTATGAATGTGACAGGAAAAATATCATTAGAATAGGAAGAATCATTTGATGTCTCAGATGCTGAAGACACAATCAACATCCTGCACTCCCCCTTCACTGCACCTGAAAATCACGAGGTTAGACTACACAATGCTAGAACTGGAAAGACTTTAGAGATAATTGAGTCAATGGCTTTCTAGTTGTGGACTGATATGTCCTGGAGTTCCTTCGTGTGATTTCAAATATTCTGGAGGGGGTGAAAATAAGGTCAAGCAAGAGGGGGTCCAGACACCGTGTCATCCTCTAGCAAGGAGCTCTGCTTTCATTCATTCACTTGGCAACGGCTTGCTGAGTACATGTATCTTGCCAGATTTACAAATGTACTAAAGATACAGACATGAGAAAACCCTCGTCCTTCTTATAATTCACAATTATATGTATTTTATTTCTGGGGATGCTACATAATATTTTTTCTAAAAAAGAGTTCTGCTTTGATAGATAAATCAACAGGTAGATAAACACACTGAGAGTCCACGTCTTCATTTTATAGATAAATTGAGGTTAGGCAAATTATAGAATTCACTAAATCAAAAACATGTTAGAATAAGACTGAACTTTTCTTCCTCTAACATTGAGCCCAGTGGTCTAGATATGTCACATTCTACACTTCAGAAGTAGTGGTTCTAGGGGCCAGTGTTGTGGAATAGTGGGTAAAGCTACCACCTGCAGCACTGGCATCCCAGAGGAGCACTGGTTTGAGTCATAGCTGCTCAGTTTACTACACAGCTCCCTGCTAATGGCCCGGAAAAGCAGCAAAGCATGGCCCAAGTGCTTGAGCCCCTGCCACTCAAATGGGAGACTCAGATGAAGCTCCTGACCCCTGGTTTCAGCCTGGCCCAGCCCTGGCCCAGCCCTGGCCATTGTGGCCATCTGGGGAGTGAACCACTGCATAGAAAAGCTCTCTGTCTCTCCCCCACTCTCTCTGTAGCTCTGCCTTTCAAATAAATAAATAAATCTTAGAAAACAAAAGTAATGGTTCCATGAAAAAGCAGAAAGTATATGCAGGAGATCACAGTGCTTCCAGCTACCTCATGGAACTGAGGGTCGTGAAAAACTACAACTGCCAGTAGCTTGGCATATTTGTCAAATTGGTTGAAATTGTAGGAAATTTGGAAGAAATTGGTTAAAAGTAACTACAAACCCAACTCAAACTGGATTAAACAATACAGAGAATTTATTAACTCACATAAAATAACTGGAAAAACTAAACTAGTTATTGTTCCAGAAGATCAATCTGGCTACTCATACAAGGTGACTGGAATGCAATTGCTGCTCCTTGTTTCTCAACATTTCCATCGTGGTCGCTCCCTTCCTAGCAGGCATTTAGCTGGAGATGTCAAGGAGGTCTCGAGGCTACGTCTTGCCAGAAGAAGAGAGAAAATTTACTCCCTATAATTGGAAACCTAGAACATAGTCTTATCAGTCCTGACTGCCCTAATTTATCTGTTCCACCAGGGCTAATGTGCTCATCTACTTAAAGGGGCCCAAGGCCACACAATCCACACATGGCTGAAAATCTGAAGTATTTTTAGAAAAGAGGAAGGAAGGAATGAAGCAGCCAACAATGAACACACTGTACTGGCTATTCTAAGGTATTGTGCCTGAGTCCAACTGAGCAAGCCCCATCAGCCACTAAAGAGAAATCTAAATGTTTAGAGTTCATTAAACATTCAAATATGAATGCCAAACCATTAATGGTGTTAGATTTCAGGATATGTCTATCACTGTTATATATCCTGTGTTCACAAAATTATTTATAGGCACCTGCACTGGCCCCAACAGAGCAAACCAATGCAGAATTCAATCACAGTAACCTAGCATCGGTTGCTTGCTCCTAGGAAGCCTGTTGGCCAATTAACTAAGCTGTAAACAACTAACTAGCTAAACTATAACCAACTGATTGGGTGACTGACCAGGCTGTAACCAATTAAGTTGTTTTCTCTGCATCACTTCTGTTTCCTATGCCTCCCTCTGTTTCCCCACAAATGCTGTCTGATCACAGTGATGGTTGGAGTTCTCAGAACTTGATGGATCCGGATTTGGTTTTGGTTCACTTTGTTCAAATAAATCCTACTAATAAAAAATCATAAAATAATATTTAAATAATCAGTGTAAACAATGTTACAATGTGCATTTGACTCTGACATGTAAAAGTACTTTGTGGCAGCAAATGAAAACTGTGGACTTCTAGCCTTGCCTCAAAAGTAAAATAAACTTGACTTATTTGCTCATAAATGCTGAATAAAAACAAGTAACAGATTATACTTTTGGCTTAGAAGTGTAATTGATAAAAAGTAAATTTGATGTGGGTGTTTTACTGTGGCTTCCAATTATAAATATTTTATGTTTTTATTTTTTTAATGCATTGAATTGACAAAACAATTTGTTTTCATAAATTTAATCTCCAGTATACACTGAATCCACTGACAGCATCTGCTATCTCTCCTTACTCTTGAAATTATAACATTTCTGATATTATATAAGGTGCTGGAATCTATTTTATGTGTACAATGCTAAATTATTTTTAAATTTTACTTTATTATTTTTTGTTTATTTCTGACTCAAAGTGTTTTCCTTTTGTTTTATTTATTTATCTATTTTTGCATTAGTGATTTTTTTAAATATTTGCTTTGTTTATCTGAAAAGCAAAGATACAGAGAGACAGAGATATTCCATCTGCTGGTTCACTCGCCAAATGGCTACAATAGCCAGGGCTGGACCAGACCAAAGCCAGGAGCCAGGAGCCAGGAGCCAGGAGCCTCCTCTGAGTGTCCCACATGGGCAGCAGAGTCCCAAGGACTTGGGCCATTCTCCAATGCCTTCCCAGGTGCATTAGCAGGAAGCTGGCTTGGAAGTGGAACAGCTTGGACTTGAAACAGTATCCATATGGGATGATGGCACTTCAAGCAGCAGCCTAGCATTCTACTCCACAGCACCATCTCTGATTTTTTTTATTTTTTAAACGAATTTATTAATACATTAGATTCTTAAGAGTCACAACAAATGCATGATAATTACTACAACATGATTCACATCAACTCTCGTATTAATGTGATTACTACAAAAAGTTTCAATGTAGTTCCCATATACAATTCTAAGAATATAATACTTCATTTCCTCTGTTTTTTCCTTCTTTCTTTTCTTCCTTCCTTCTTGCTTTTACACCTAGATCATAACGATAAATACTTTCTTAAGCCAAAGACTTGAATTTGGGAAGACAACACAACTCGGGGCCAGCACTGTGGTGTAGCAGATGAAGCCGCCGCCCGCAGTGTCGGCATCCCATATGGGTGCCAGTTCAAGTCCCGGCTGCTCCACTTCCGAGCCAGCTCTCTACTATGACCTGGGAAAGCAGTGGAAGATGGCCCAAGTCCTTGGGCTCCTGCACCCGTGTGAGACCCAGAAGAATCTCCTGGCTCCTGGCTTTGGATGGACACAGCTCTAGCCATTGCAGCCATCTGGGGAGTGAACCATCAGATGGAATACCCCTCTCTCTCTCTCTCTCTCTCTCTCTCTCCCCCCCCCTCTCTCCCCCTGCCTCTGCTCCTCTGTAACTCTGCGTTTCCAATAAATAAATAAATCTTAAAACACACACACACACACACACACACACAACTATCTTTGGCTACTTGTGGTTGCTGTTAAAACTTATGATGATAGAAATGAAGAAATAACCCATTCTCATTCTCTCTCACCTCCTATACGATTATGTTTCCTCATAATCTTTTTTTTTATCTGGAATTGTCACATCGTGACCAAAAAAGTGTCTTTTTTGATCTTCATGCCTGATAAATGACTCAGTGACTAGCTTGACTGTAAAGAGAAGGAGTACTTGTTCTTCCTTAGCACAACCCATGGAAGAATGCACCCAGGAATGTTTGTTCTCTATTTGGTTGACTCCTTGGCAAAGGTATAATAACAGTAGTTAATATTGCAAACACAATGTGCTTTGCATGACCTGACATATTTAAATCCTTATAATAACCTTATTGAAATGTTATTTTGGGGCTAGCGCTGTGGCATAGTGGGTAAAACCACTGCCTGTGGTGCTGCCATCCCATATGGGCACCAGTTCAAGTCCCAGCTGCTCTACTTCCAATCCAGCTCTGTGGCCTGGGAAAGCAGTAGAAGAAGCCCAAGCCCTGCACCCACATGGGAGACCCGGAGGAAGCTCCTGGCTTCTGGCTTCAGATCAGTGCAGCTCCAGCCTTTGCAGCCAACTGGAGAGTGAACCAGCAGATGGAAGACCTCTCTCTCTCTGACTCCTTCTCTCTGTGTGTAACTCTGACTTCCAAATAAAATAAATAAATCTTTAAAAAAAGAGAAATATTATCCTATTTTTACCTATGAGGATTAATTAACACAAAGAGGTTAACAAATTCTTCCATATGATTATTGTAAAAGTCAGTCCCTATTCTCATCCATCATGATTCTCTCAGATTATAGAAAATTGGTTCTCAGCCCTGTTTCTCATGAGATACACAAGATTTTTTTTTTTTAATATTGATTGCCCAAAAATACAGAACACTAACAATAGAAACTACTAGTGAGGATGTGGAGGAACTGGTATTCCATATGTAGCAAGTAGGAATGTAAATTGGTATAATAACTTCAAGAAAAACAATTTAGCCTAACATTATTTGGCATTTTGGAAGTAAATTGATAGATTACCTTTATTGTTTTGATTTTCAGTGGTTACATTCGCAGACAGCGTCTGGTTCTGGGTGACTCCTTCACTCCTGCTCCACCCCAGAACACTGGGCCTTCAGTACTCTCACTCTTCACTCAGCAAACGGTCCCTTGACCCAACCTCTTCCCAAGCTTCCCCATCACATCTCCTAACTCCTTTCCTGTCTGCTACTCTAAGCTACTCCACACCCTGACGTTCAGCACCGCTAGGACCTTCCTTTCTCTTCTTAACCAATGTTTATGCTCTCCCTAGAGCTTACAAGTCTCACTTGTGCCAAATAAGCATTCCTCCTGTGACCCAACCTTGGCACAGTCCACCCATGGCAGTGTTTCCCTAAGTGTTTCCCGTGGTTCCTGACCTTCCCTCTTGGAACTTGGTTGCTGCAAAGACAGCTGAGCCATACAGCAACTTCTTAGAAACGCTTCTAAAACAAAAAGAATCATCTGCTGGACTTTACATGAGACCTGGATGTGCAACCCACTAGGGGTTCTCACAGTCCCTGGCCCACGTAAGCCACTAAAAATTTTGTGTTTAATACCAGACTTCCTTATCAGAATCGTTCATAAGTCATTTTTATGCTTTTTCATAGGAACTTATTTGTTGTTTTTACATTAAAACATATCCTGTTGGTACATATAAACGCAAATTATTTGAAACTGGTTTGTTTTTTTAAATTTGACTAAGTATCCTTAAAGTAGCAAAGAGAAAATCAAGCAGTAAAGAAACAGGGCTTCTATGGGAGCGGATAGAAAGGAGTATAGGAATTTTCTAAGACAAATAATAAAAAGTAGGTAATAATGTCATCAAGCTCTTTTTTGATTTGTTTCTAGTGGTTGAAGCAAAGAGAGATTGAGAGGGAAACAAACAGGAATGTTTAAGATGTCATTGTAAAGTACTACTTAATAATGAAGATAATAAATACATAATAGAACTTTTAAAAAATATGTAGAACAGAAAAGGTCAAGGACACAGCTTGTAATGATGAACTCCTCCTGCTACAGTCGCTGTGTGCTTTGATGTTAGAAATAAAACTTGCACTTAAAACCTACCGTTATATGCACTAGAATTGGAATTTTTTTTTAAAAAAGATTTTTTTTTAAAATTTACCTGAAAGGCAGAATTACAAAGGTAAAGGCAGAGAGATAAGGAGAGAGGTCCTCCATCCACTGGCCCACTCCCCAAATGGCTGCAATGTCCAGAGCTGCACCAATCCAAAGCTAGGAGCCAGGAGCTTCATCCAGGTCTCCCACATGGGTGCAGGTCCAGGCCATAGCTGAGCTGGATCAGAAGTGGAGCAGCCAGGACTTGAACTGGCACCCATATGGGATGCTGGCACTACAGGTAGCAGCTTTACTGGCTATGCCATAGTGCTGGCCCCCAGAATTAAGATCTTTAAAAAAGATTTTGCTCAGGGCTGGTACTGTGGGGTAGTAGGCTAAGCCTCCACTTGTATTGGCATCCCATATGGGCACTGCTGCTCCTCTTCTGATCCAACTCTATGCTTATGTCCTGGGAGACCACTGAAAGATGGCCCACGGCTTGGGCCCCTGCACCTTGGAGACTTGGAAGAAGCTCCTGGCTCCTGGCTTCAGTTCAGCCCAGCTCTGGCCATTGCAGACATTTGGGGAGTGAACCAACGGATGGAAGACCTTTCTCTCTGTCTCTTCCTCTCTGTCTGTAGCTCTGTCTCTCAAAGAAGTAAATTAAACATTTTTAAAAGAGATTTTGCTCTTCTCTAGACTTCTCTAGACAAATATAATATTTGTATCACTTTTCTTCTATCCTAGAACATAGATAAGATCATTATATGCTCCCCTACTGTTACTTGTCCATTAGTGTAGATGAGGTATCTATGGTTTATTTGGGAATTTCAGCCCCCTAGAAAATAATAGTTGTTCTAGGTCAACTATGAGTCACAATGTATAAACTATATGAAATATAAGCTGTATATAAACTGTATATGAAAGCAAGTATATTGGTTAATATTATTTTGGTTTTAAATGAGAGAATACACTTTACCATAGGCAAAGAAAAAAAACTGGGTTTGGGGTAGATTTCCTCCTGAGACTCGGTGAATGAACCTCCAGGAAAAACTGCCTCTAAAACTCCAACCCAGTCTCTATGGTTTTCACTATTCCTTGGTTTTGCTTCTCTCTGCATGTATTGGCTTAATTCTCTTCTACTGTATATGCTTCCTTTTTGTCACAGGGGAAGGAGAGGCATAACATTAGATAACTCCAAGTTTATTATTACTTATTTCAGTAAGTTTATTATTACTTACTTATTTCAGTAAGTTGAACTCAGAGAAAAGAGGTACCCTCTCTTTCTCCAGTATGAAATCCTAAGGAAGTCTCATAGAATCTAGTTTTTGACTTGCAGACACTCCAGAAATGCACTGAGTCAGACAGTATCAGGTCACCAAAAACAAGAGGACATGCCATGACCCAAGGAAGTGAGAGATGATGGCCAGGTAAGAACGGCAGATGTCCTGACTACCGTGTGGTGAATAATTTTGATGTGTGCCCCACTCCTGTCCTGCCTCTGAACTCACCTGTCATTGTGGTAAGTTGTTCCTGGCACCACTGGTAGCTTCTTACCTCGGGTTCTTGGCTCTCCCTGCTTTTCCATCTGAGGACTCCACACAAGGGGAGCGTGTACAACTACAGACAAGCATGATACAAAGTGTAGGCAAGTCAACCTGTCAAGACAGAGTCAATTCTCACTCAAGGAGGTGGGACATGGTAGATTAAATCCTAGCCTTCCCATTGGCCAGCAGGACAATTCTGAGGCATGTTGAACATGATTTCTCAGAATGTCCCGCCAGGACTGAACTCCAGTTGCCTACAGTGGTAACTGGATTATTAACATAACTCTTATTGCTTCTTCTCCATTTCCCGAACTCCAACCCTAGTACCTCAGGCGACTGCCTGAATTCACAACCCAAATAAACTATTTTCACCCATGTCCTTGTATCAAAGCCAATTTGGGAAAACCCAAAGCAAGACAACCAGCTCAACTATTCAGTTTGCCAAATAATACTTGTATTAGATACTTGTATTAAATTTAATACTTGTATTATTAAATATTGTATTATTAAATTTAATATTTGTATTAAAATATAAATATATTTTATTTTAAAATATATAAATATTATATATATAAATATTATATAATATATTAATTATGTATATAATATATTTAACTATAAGTATTATTGAATATGTAATATATATTATATGATATATATTTATAATTAAACATATTTATAAATATATTTAGTTATAAAATATAAATATATATTTATTATATAATAATAAACAAAAAAGTACCATCTCTTTGAAAGAGTAGAATAAATACTTTTTTAAAAGATTTATTTTTATTTGAAAGTCAAGGTTACACAGAGGAGGCAGAGAGAGAGAGGTCTTCCATTTTATAACATATGTAAATAGTATAGTGTTGTGCATTTCCATTCTTTTTTAAAAAGATTTATTTATTTATTTGAAAGAGTTACACAGAGAGAGAAGAGGCAGAGAGAGAGAGAGGTCTTCTATTCATTAGTTCACTCTCCAATTGGCTGCAACAGTCGGAGAGCTGTGCCATTCTGAAGCCAGAAGCCAGAAGCTTCCTCCAGGTCTCCTACGTGGGTACAGAGGCCCAAGGACTTGGGCCATCTTTTACTGCTTTCCCAGGCCATCACAGAGAGCTGGATTGGAAGTGGAGCATCCAGGACTTGAACCTGCACCCATATGGATGCCGGCACTGCAGGCGGAGGCTTTACCCACTATGCCACAGTGCTGGCCCCCACAAATCATCTTTCAACAACTGAGCTTCTTCATTATTTCTAAGCAACATCTAACATATAAGTTGCCTTCAAACACAAATGACAGAAAACCCAGAGCAAATGGCTGCATAAAATATAAAGAATACATTGGCAGTCAAGTTAAAAATCCAGAGGTAATGCTGTTTGCAGGCATCATATTCCATGGTTTATTAAATCCTCAGGGTATTGTCTTCATTTCACTACCAATTTCCAATCTTGCCCATCTTCTTTGTGTCAGCTTGTTCCTCAAAATGGTTCCCCTTCTGATACCAAAACTGGTTTCAGTACTATTGGAGACAAAAGAAAGCATTCTCATTTCAGAAGCCTTAGCAGAAGTCTTGAGGTCCTTGATGATTGACCCAGCTTAAGTCATGGGCAATAGACTGATTGGCTGATGCCTTGTATGGCTCACCCAGAGGTGGGTAGAATCAATTCAATGATCACTATGTGTCAGTTCCAAATGAAGACCTGAGGTAGGGGAAAAAAGGGTATGGAAACTGAGGAGCACAAACATTCACTCCACATGTGTCATAGCTCTATAGCTCTACATTTTCTGCCTTGTTTCAGCTTCCTTAGTCTTTCATCTTAGCACCCTTCTTACTTGTGCAATTTAGCACTGATTCTTGCCTTATTTTTTCCCATTCTTTACTGGAGATTTGGGTCTTAGGGTCTATTGACTAGCTTCTCAGAAGCTAAAGTGTGTGAGATTCTGACCATCAAACATCCTTTGATTTCTTCTTTCTTTGCCCTACAAATCTCCCACGATGTCCTCTCGAACATCTTGTGCTTCAGTTTTCCTCTGCCATGCTGTTTTGGCTGCTCTAACTTGCTTGTCAGGTTGATATGACACAGTCCCTGCCACCAGCTCTTTGCAGAGGCCAAATGTTTGGTCTGATTCCAGCTCCATACCCTCCTCTATTCTACTTGGCCATAGTTTGTCAGAGGCTGCTGGGCTGGATTCTAAACATATTAGATTAAAAAACAAATCCTCAAAATCATACATTTAGAAAGAGGTAAGTCTAATAAAAAGATAAATAAAGCTATTCAAAATAATTTACAAATACTATTTTGAAAATAAACTGCTTTAGATTCTTTTGATGAAAGAAAAGATTAAAGAGTGCTTTATTAAAAGTAATTTTATTCTTTACTAGTGACATTTTAAGCCAAGTATTTTCAAATAAAGATGTATAAGGCGATAAAAACAGAACGCCACTGAATAACCTTACAGATTTGCTCCAGATAGGACAGCATTCAACACAGGTTTAAATAATTTGCACACAGCTCATCTGTTTATTTAAGCCCATACTTCTAAAGTGTTTGAGAACAGATTGTTCCTCCTTTTTTATCATCTTAAACATCTCATCTGTAGACTCATTTATAACATCAAACTGCTTTAAAATCCTTTTACCCTTCTAAATGGTTCAAAACTAACTTCACTCCATGTCCCATCTGGTTTATTATAATTATGAGTTGTCCAAAGCCAGAACCATTAATATTATATGGTATCAATTACTAGCTGTTGGAGCCAGAATTATGCGAGGGACTGAGGAACGCACGAGGCAGCTTACCAGTCCTTGAGATCATGTCTTCCCATCAAGGCAAGTGGCTCCTCTTAAAATATACTATCCTGATGAGCTTTTTCAACACAGGGTGATCCTTGCATTTCTGATTCTCCATGTTGCACATGTTAGCAACTGATAAAATGCTCAGGAAATTAATCTGTCAATACACATTTATTCAAGTTCCTTTTCAGTGGAAAATATCTGCATGAAGAACAAAATATTGCCTTTTACATAGAAAAGAAAAAGAAAGTAGAATTTCAGATCCCTGAAAGATTTTGAAGATCCTCAAAGGCAACCATACCTCTGATAGATTTTCAAGGGTGTTTTTATAAGATACAATTAATTCACTGTTGAATATGCATATTAAAGTTCTTTCTTGTCTCTTGAAGATAAAATCTGTGTCTCTTACTAAAGAAAAAGCAGTCTTATCTGATGGTAAAGACCAGCCCCATTTTCCAAAGCTGAGTAGCAAAGAAGAGAATAAACACAATGTTGATGTCACTTAATTTTGGTTGAATATGCACTCTTGTAACTTTGAAAAAAATGTTCCTGTGGGATATTCTTAAGGAAATAAAATATTTCTCCTTTTGGCAAGCAAGCTTTCTCTGTTTCCCCAAATGCTTTCACTCCAAAGTGGCAATATGTATGTATTCCCTGTTTTTCATACGATGAAACTGAATAGGGCAAAGATGTACTATGTTTTTCTTAATTTTAAACATGTTTTAACTGTGCTCAATGGTAGTTAAAGCAAATACTGAATTTAAAAAATACCTGATCTTCTTAGGATTGCTTCAACTACCACCTAACAATGCTATGTCACCTCCTCCAAGAAGTCCTATTGGATGGAGGCTCTCATACTTTGGACACAGCTCTGTCACTGTAGTTATCACATTGCATTATGTTCATGTGCCTATCTCCTACTTAGGTTATAAGGGAAGGATCATATTATTGATATCTAGGCCACTGAAGTGCTATTATTAATTTGAAGTACACAAATACCAATAAGCTATGGCTCTGCATTCTGGGACATTCTACTCTGGCTTCTGAGATGGCAAATGAGCAATCTTGGCTTAGAAGAGGACTATACTATTTTGTCTTTAATTCACTTAAGTTTCAGAAAAAAATTGATTTTTTAAAATGTGGATGATTACATACAGGTCTCAGGATTTCAGCTGCTCTTCAAAAGTCAGAAGATCTAGCAACATTTGGCCTGATTTCTCTTATATTATCAATCAGCCACAGCAGAGGAATAGTTGTGACTTTGCACTCAGACCCTACTTCTCCCTATTGTCTTCTTGATACCCACACCAAGAATCAGTTGCCATTTATATTTGCTCTACTCTTCTTTGGGTATAAAAAGTTTTATGGGACCAGTGTGATGGAGTTGCGGGTTAAGCTGCTACCTGTGAAGCTGGTATCCCGTTTGGGTGCCGGTTTGAGACCCGGCTGCTCCACTTCCTATCCAGCTCTCTGCTAATGTGTCTGTGAAAGCAGCAGGGGATGGCCCAAGTGGTTGGGCCCCTGTATCCACAAGGGAGAGCCAAAGGAAGTTCTGGACTCTTGGCCTTGGCCTGGCCATTGCAGCTATTTGGGGAGTAAATCAGTAGATGGAAGATTTCTGTCTCTATCTCTGTAACTGCCTTTCAAATACATAAATAATAATAAATCCTAAAAAAAATTGTTTTCTAAACCCATCAGAGGATTTTCACCTCAAAAAAAAGGGGGGGAGACAAAAGACAGACTTAGAGAGACAAAAGACAGACTTAGAGGGTCATGTGTTTTTTAAAAATATGCCAACCTGCTTTATGATCCAACTCACCTGAACGATTTCAATAACCTGAATAAGTCATCCAGCAAACTCCAATGTGTGCTCCAGGACCCAACTGGTCACCCAAACTCCACTTCCTTTTCTATTCTTACCTACTCCACGTGCCCTTATGAAGTCATTACTCTTTTTCTAAGACCTTGTTTTTTTTTAATTGACAAATAGTTATTAGACAGTGAGAGAGAGAGAGACAGAAATAAAGGTCTTCCTTCCATGGTTCACCCCCCAAACGGTGCTACGGCCCGCGTGCAGCACTGATCTGAAGCCAGGAGCCAGGTGTTTTCTCCTGGTCTCCCAGGCGATGGGGCCCAAGCACTTGGGCCATCCTCCACTGCACTCCCAGGCCACAGCAGAGAGCTAGACTGGAAGAGGAGCAACTGGGACTAGAACCCGGCGCCCATATGGGATGCCGGCGCCGCAGGCAGAGGATTAACCAAGTGAGCCATGGCGCTGGCCCCTTCTAAGACCTTTAATAATAGTAGTAGTAATAGTAGCAGCAACAGTAGTTACTGTCTTCCTAATGTTCATGATAACTAGCTGCCCTTTTTCTATGTACCTTACTTGAATTAACATCTAATTCTTGTACTGTTAACAATTCTGAATGAACTCTGACCAGTTCCATGCAGGCACAACACAACGGCACCTTACTTCTGCCTTGCACCGTGCATGTCTCTTCTGCTCAAGGCTTCCCTGTTGCTGCTAATATAGGATCCCCCAACCAACCATGTGGGACAGCTCAGAGGACAAGGGAATTCATATCTTCCCAGGTAAAGCTTTGATCATGAGGAGATGGGAATCAAGAGGTAAATCCCTCCCCTCCCACTGTTGGAGAAACCTCTTGTATTTAACTGTGAAGCCTGGCTAGCTCAATAATACCTTCTCAAGATGTCCATCCCCCCTTCCTTTCTCACTTCCCTTCCCCCTTACCCTGCTTCCTAGACTTGCACTCTCTAATAGTGTTAATGCCTACATATTTGCCTTAGGCTTCACCTTCCGGGAAATCCAAACTGAGACTTTCTCCTGTACATCTCCTTTCCCCTCCCCTTCTTTTGTTTTGTTTATATTATCTATATGACCTTCAAAGGCCACTTCATCACATTATTCACTTTTTGATCGCAAGTTAGACAAAGGCAATGGAAAGATTCTGTGATATTTCCCATGGGAGCAGTGAAAGGAATAGAGTTGGGCCATCTGAAAACCTGGAAACAGTGCTGTCTAGTTCTTTTATTTTCATTCTTATCTGTGTTCTTCTTGGCACTTAAGCATTATTTTCTCTATTATAGTCCAGCTTTTTTCCATGTGTTATGGGAGGGATGTGGTAGATGATTTCAAGCACAGTTTCCATGGTTCCCACACCTTAAGACTAATCATTTCTACTCCTTAAAATACTGTTTGAGAATTCCCAAGAGAGGACTCCAAGTGATGTGGCTTAGGATGGGTCAATGAGGAGATGGGGGAAGGCAGAATACTGATATGGCCTCAGGGACTCACTCCAAGAGACATCTTTATAGGATCCCAGCAAAATAAATGCTGTCAAGGTCCAGCTCCAGTGTTACCGCAAGCCTGAGCCTCCACTCATCTTGAAAGGTATCATGTGGCTATTAAAATATTGCAGACCTTGAAGGAAGACAAATGCCTACCTCGTATCTAGCACAAAGTGGCAGTTCTGCATTTTTCACACGCAGACCTTTCTGGGCCTAAGTTCCATCCTCTGGCAGGAATAATAATGCCACCATGTGAGAAAAATGATTTTTAAAGTACTTACCATGTAATAGGGATTCAATTAATTCCATCAGCCAAAAATAATATCTCCCTGGACAATTTACATGACACAGAAAAATCTTTGTATTACTCTTTGTCTTTGTCACCATTTTTTTTTTTTTGAATCTCACCTACTTGATGAAATATTCCCTTTGGAGCCGGCGCCGTGGCTCAATAGGCTAATCCTCCACCTTGCGGCGCCGGCACACCGGGTTCTAGTCCCGGTTGGGGCACCGGATTCTGTCCCGGTTGCCCCTCTTCCAGGCCAGCTCTCTGCTATGGCCAGGGAGTGCAGTGGAGGATGGCCCAGGTGCTTGGGCCCTGCACCCCATGGGAGACCAGGAAAAGCACCTGGCTCCTGGCTCCTGCCAGGATCAGCGCGGTGCGCCGGCTGCAGCGGCGGCCATTGGAGGGTGAACCAGCGGCAAAGGAAGACCTTTCTCTCTCTGTCTCTCTCTCTCACTGTCCACTCTGCCTGTCAAAAAAAAAAAAAAAAAAAAAAAAAAAAGAAATATTCCCTTTGGGTAAGAGTGTCTTCTCTTCTTAGCTATCTTAGCTCTGGTGTTTTATCCAACATATTGGAATGGAAGAATAAATATTTGTTAAAAGAGTAACTCCAACTACACTCCATAAATGATCTGGTTTTCATTTGTGGTTTATTGCTACCTTCTAAAAATGATGAATTCTTCCTCAAATTCAAGCAAAGGTAAGCCTTTTCCCAACTGTTGTATGAGGTAAAACTTTTGTTTCCTCTCTCAAAATGAACCAGATGTCCTAAGAAGAAAGTACTGTTGGAAATACTAATAACAAAAATGAAGAAAACTTCCTTTGCCCTCCAAGAGTTGAATATTGACTTATTGAGATAGTTATTTAATTTTCAAATGTACATTCTATATACTTAATTCCACATGTTCCTCATATGCGAAAAAGAAAAAAAAATAAATTTGGCTCCTTTGCTGTTCCATGTTGCCTTCAGATCCATACCCATGATGCAAGGGGAAACTGTTCATGTGTATTTGATTACATGAAAATGGCTTGTGTATTTCCTTCTATTAATTACAATGCCTCTAAAATTTATATACAATTTCCTCCTCCATCCCATCGCCATATTCTCACAATATTAGTTACATATCCTTGATTTAACATGACTGGAGTACAGAAACATTTAAGATGTAAATGAAGGGCTTTAACCACATTAATTTTCAGGATTTTATGTATGAAATTTCTTATTTCTCAGAAATTTTAAAAAGAAAGCTTGCTTATATGAACAATTTTAAAAACTTATATTTGTGGGAAGATCCAAGATGGCTGAACGGAGGTGCCCTGCACTCCTCTGCCACAGAGAAGAATCAAGAAAACAAACAAAAAAAAAGGATCACATTTGCAGGAGATTGAGTGATGGAGAGCAACAACAAAGAAGTGACCAAACCCTAGAGGGTAAAGAGACTCAAAGCCAGCACAGAGAGATGAACAATGCAAACTGTAACTCCTGCACCCGCTCCCCACCTTGGCAGAGCTCCACCTGGCCAGGAAAAGGTAAGCAGGGCAGCTCAACAACCCCCACCGTCACTGCAGAACAGCAATAAGAATTCCACCGTCCTCACAGGCTCTAAATCCAGCCTGGAAAGCTGACTGCAGTCCAAGTGACTGCTCTGCACCAAATAAGGAAACCACACTGCCCCCCCACCCAACACACACACTGAGCTTCAAGAACCCAAGCTGCTAAAGCACAGCCGCTGCTCCATTCCATTCTGTCTTAGGAGTCACTAGGCAGCCCCAGTTGTCACCAGAGACTCCCAGACTCATTGTGGCTCCCAGGGCAGAAGACAGGTTCCCCTGCCTCCCACAGTTGCAGGATTGCTACCTACAAGACTGAGTCAGGTTGGTTTCCTCCGCAGGACCTGGGGAAGTTCCCTTCTGTGTCTCCAGCTTTCATGTTGTCCATGGCCAGTACACAAGTCTCTGTGGGACCTGGAGAAGTCCTTTCTTGAATGTCATGGCTCAGAGTTCCTGGAACAAGCGCCAGTGACAAACCTGTGTGCCTCTGTGCTCTGCAGCTAAGGTCCAGCATTACTCGTGCTTACCCAGAATGGCCTGGAGAATATCCCCACCATATCCTCTAGCTCTGGAACGGTGGGTGTTCGGGCTATATCCCCCAGAGTTGCTTGTGCTCACCTCATGCAACATGGGGGAATCCCCATCTGCATTCTACAACTCTGGGTCTGTGGCTACCAGTGCACAATCCCCAATATAACCTGTATGTACACAGTGGGACCTAGGTAAGTTCCCCTCTGCATTCCCAGTGCTTGGACTGTGGCCATTGGTGTCACAAACTGCAGCATCACCCACATCCACCCATCACAGCTCCACGGTCATGGTCTGTACATGCTACAAACACTGATGTCACCCATGATTACCTGGCAAGATCTGGGGATAGTCCCTTTTGTGTCCTGCAGTACCAGGAAAATGATTATTGCCACTACAAGCCCCAGTGTGGTCAGCACTCAGCTCAGTGGGGCCTGAGGACACACACCTTTGGCAGCTCATGTCTATTACAAACCCACACCACAATAGCCATGAATTGTACTCTCCACAATTGCAGCACATGTGGACACTGCTGACATTGATTACAGCTGAAGAAATCACATGGAGACAATAATTCTGAGCTCACCTAAAACTGAAGCCAAAGCAAGTAAGTCCCCACCTCACATCTAAAAAGTATTTCCCAAATAATGCAACTCTTAAAGAAGAAGTAACTGCCACACCATATGTGCAGACATCAACATAGCAACACAAGATACGTGAAGAAGCAAGAAAGAATGATACCTCCAAAAGGACACAAGAGCTCTCCAGAAAGCCTAATTTGAAGGAAATCTATGAAATGCCTGAAAAGGAATTAAAAACAACCTGTGTTTTTAAAGTTTTTTGAGGTTTAAATTTCACCTGTGTTCTTTTGATAGGACCTAGATAAGGTACCCTCCATATCCTGCAGCTACAAGCAATAGTATAGAGAATCTTACAGAAGTGGCTTGTGGGGCCGGGTCTGTGGTGCAGTGGGTTAACGCCCTGGCCTGCAGTGCCAGCATCCCATATGGGCGCTGGTTTGAGACCCGGCTGCTCCACTTCCGATCCAGCTCTCTACTATGGCCTGGGAAAGCAGTAGAAGATGGCCCAAGTCCTTGGGCCCCTGCGCCCATATGGGAGACCCAGAAGAAGCTCCTGGCTCCTGGCTTCAGATCAGCGTAGCTCTGACCGTTGTGGCCAAGTGGGGAGTGAACCAGCGGATAGAAGACTTCTCTCTCACTGACTCTCCTTCTCTCTCTTTGTAACTCTGACTTTCAAATAAATAAATCAATCTTAAAAAAAAAATAGTGGCTTGTTTGTGGCTTGGCAGTTTAAGCTGCTGCCTGCAACACTGGCATCCCAAATGAGCTCTGGTTCAAGTGTGGAGTTCCAGCCCTCACTGTTGTAGGAGTGAACCAGTGAATGTAAGTTCAAGCTCTCACTGACTCTGAAACTCTGCCTTTCAAATAAAAAAAAAAAAAAACAATTTTTTAAAGTGTCTTATAATAGAGGCAAAAGTATGACCATTAAGGGGCCGACATTATTATATCCTGGCAGGTAGATGTGCCACCCATGATGCCGTCATCCCATATGGGCACCACTTCAAGCCCCAATTGCTCTGCTTCCAATTCAGCAACCTGCTAGTGAGCCCTGGGAAAGCAGCAGAAGATGGCCCAAGTACTTGGGTTTTGTTTTTTTTTTAATCCATTCAGTGAGTCTGTGTCTTTTAACTGGAGATTTAAAGCCATTTACATTCAAGGTGAGCATTGATAAGTAATGATTTTGCCCTGCCATTTTTCCAAAAATATTCCTATTTTTTACTTTGGATTTCTTTTGTACTTTTACTGAGCTTTCCTTCCTTTACCTTCTTCTGTAGTGATGACCATGTTTCTGTGTTTCTGTGTGCAGCACATCCTTAAGCACCTTCTGTGGGCCTGGACAAGTGATGACAAATTCTTTCAGATTCTGTTTGTCATGGAAAGTCTTTATTTCACCTTCATTCATAAATAAGAGTTTTGCAAGGTATAGTATTCTGGGTTGACAGTTCTTTAATCTTAAAATTTGGACTATATCTAGTCATTCTCTCTGAGCCTATAGGGTTTCTACTGAGAAGTCCACTATGATTCTAATTGGAGATCTTCTAAAGGTAATCTGGCATTTCTCTTGTGCACATTTTAGAATCTTTATTGTGAAGAGTTTGATCACAATGTGTCATGGTGAAGATCTTTTCTGGTCATGTCTATTAGGAGTTCTATGTGCTTCCTGTACTTGGATACCCCTTTCTTTCTCCAAATTGGAGAAATTTTCTGTTATTGTTTCACTAAAAAAAGATTTCTAATCCTTTCTCTCTTTCCATGCCTTCAGGAACTCCTAGAACCTGTATGTTGGGTTGTTTGATAGTATCCTGTAGATTCCAGTGTTTTTTCGTTTCCTAATTTCTTCATCTTGTGTTTGGTCTGACTGTGTGATTTCCTGTGCTTTGTCTTCTAAGTTAGATATTCTTTCTTCTGCTTCATTGATTCTGTTGTTAAGGCTCTCCATGGTATTTTTATATGTTCTATTGAATTCTTTATTTCCAAGATTTCATTTTTATTTATCTTTAGGATCTCAATTTTGTGGGAGAAATTTTCTTTTATGTCAAGTATGGATTTCATTGGTTCTTGCATTTGCTTCTGATTACTTCTAAGTAATCCTATGGTCAATTTTTTGAATTCCATTTCTGGCATTTCTTCAGTCTCATCATCTTCATAATCTAGTATTGAAGTATTGTGTTCTTTTGGGGGTGTCATGTTTTCTTCCTTGTTCTTGTTTCTTGGATTGTGCATTTGTTATTCAGCATTTGTGAGGATACTCGTTGGTTTCTTCTTTGATTTTTTTTTTTTGCTGTGGCAGCTTTTACCTTTGGACTCTGTCTGAATGGATTAGTGGAGTGTCTGCTTTCAGGTTAATAACTGGAAGCATGTGGTAGGAGTGGCCAGGGAACTCTGTTCAGTGTTCCAGGGTGAAGGGTGTGTCTGAAGTGACACACCCAGGTTTGGTGTGGTAAATCTTATTTTTTTTTTTAATCAGAGGGGAGTTTTATTTTTGTCTGTTGGCATAGATTCAGCTGACCTCCTCTCCTCAAGGGAGACCCATGCCTGGGGGCTAGCCCCAGTGAGTATATTATTCATCCACTCTGTGACAAGGACCACACAAAGGATCTGTGCAGTCCTCAGTATAAACTCAGATTCACTAGCAATGTCTCTTGCCAGGTAACCAGCGAGCCCTGATCCTGTGGAGCCTCCCACAGTGCCTGCCCAATGTCCCAGCCACACCCTGAGTCCTCCCACGTAGCCTCAGTGTTCTCACAGTCCTGGTACACAATCCTCCCACAGTCACAAGCACCAAACCCTGTCTATTCTCCCCACCAGACTCAGGAGTCTCCGCCTGGCTGGTTGCTGGGTACAAACATGAACTGATGCAGCTGTTAAATATATCCCAAATGGCACCCGCTTTCTGTCAGCTTGTTACAGGACGCCTCCGCGGGATGATTTGGGGGAGAGACAATGTGCCCCCCCTCTTTATTTCTTCTCCTCTCATTTGGTAGGTACACTATCCCCCATGGGGCTCCAAAACAGATTCCCTCTAGGCTCTTCCTGCAACTTTTCCTCCACTGCCTTAGGCTACTGCAGTCTGACCTCACCTTGCTCTCCAATGCTGGTGCAGAGGTTCTCAACTGCTGGGGTCCTACATTGTTTGCATCTTCACCCTCCACATAGGTCCACTGTGTTCCTCCAATTTACGAAGAGTTTTCTCTCTAACTCTTCTCTGAGACTACACTCTTTCCACTTTTTTGTAAACTATCATCTCCTAAACTTGAGCAGCGAGCTTCCTCCCTACTCTACCATCTTATTCTCTCCATAACAAAATATTAACAAACTGAATTCAATAGCACTTTAAAGATCATAAACCATGATCAAGTAGGATCAATCTCAGCAATGCATAGATAGATAATATTTTCAAACAAAATAAACATGATAAGCCACATCAATAGACTGAAGAAGAAAAAAACATGACCATCCAAATAGATGCAATGAAAGCATTTTATGATTCAACATGCCTTCATGATAAACTCTCAACTATTTAGACATAGAAAGAATAAGAAATAAAGGATATATAGGACAAACTAACATCCAGTATCATATTAAGACCTGGAACCAGTCAAGGAGGTTCACTTTCACCACTCTTGCTCAGTACAGTATTAGAAATATTAGCAAGAGCAATTAAGAAAGAGAAATAAAGGTCATTCAAATGGAAAGTAGGAAGTCAAAATTTTTATGTCTACAGACGACATAATTTTATATGTGGAAAAGCCTACATATTCTGACAAAACTCTATTAGAACTGATTAACAAATTTCAGTAATGTTTTAGGATACAAAATCAATATACAAAAAAAAAGTAGTATTTTTAGACACCAATAATGAACTTGATGAAAGAGAAATCAAGAAAGCAATCCTATTCACAGCAGCAACAAAAGTTAAAACATTTAGGAATAACTTTAACAAAAGCAGGGATAGATATTTACAACGAAAATTACAACACTGATGAAAGAAATTAGAGGACACAAAAAATCAAAGATATTCCATGTTCATAGATTGAAAGAAGGAATATTGTTAAAATGTCCATCCTGTGTCCACTACCCTTTCTGCCTCTGTTTCCATGGTGGTGCCCATGAAGAAACCTGTGGTGAAGGGGGAAGGAAGAAACAGTGTCTGAAGCTCACACTTGACTGCACCCACACTGTAAAAGATGGAATCATGGATATCAGCAATTTTGAACAGTTTCTCCAAGGAAGAATCAAAGTGAATGGAAGAGTTGGGATCTCAGTGGAGGGATCATGACCATCAAAAGGAGCAAGAGCTTCCGAGGTGCCTTTTTCTAACAGGTATTTGAAATATCTAACGAAAAAGTATTTAAAGAAAAATAATTTATGTGATTGCCTGCATCTAGTTGTTAACAGTAGAGTTACGAATTATATTACCGGATTAAACAGGACAAAGAAGATTAAAACTCATTTGTACAGAATATTTTGTATGAGTTCTTGAATAAAACTTGGGAACAACAACCAAAAATCTCTATACTGCCCCACACTACATACTTAATAGAATGCCACCAAAATACCTATGACACTCTGTACAGAATTACTGATGGGAATGTAAATTAGTACAATATGGATATGCCTTTAAAAACTAGAACTAGACCTGACATATCATTCAGAAATCCCACTGCTGAGTATATGCATTAAAAAGAAACAAATCATTACATCAAAAGATATCTACACCACTATGTTTATTGCAGCACTATTCACAATAGCCAATAAAAATATTTAGAAGTAAATTTGACAAAAGAGGTGAAAGATCTTGCTCCATCAACAGATGAATATCTAAAGAAAATATGGTATAGATATACAATGGAATATTATTTTGCCATAAAAAGAATGAAATCCTGTCATTTGCAGCAAAATAGATGGAACTAATGGATTTTATCTTAAATGAAATAAGGCAGACACACAAAGACAAATATCACATTATCCCACATATGTAGAAGCTAATAAACCTCAATCTGAACATAGAATAGTAATTGGGACAGGCTGGGAGGGATAGGAATGGGAATGGAAGAAGTTGGAGAATAAGTAACAAGTCACAGTTAAATAGAAGGAATAGGTACCTTGTGTTTAATAGCATGGGTTAGGGGGCAGTGACTATACCTCCTAATAACTTATTATATATTCTCTGAACAGATGGGTGCCTCAAGTTTCCAATGATAAAGTAACAACAGAGAGAAGGAAATGCTAATTATCCTGATTTAATCAATACACATCGTATACAAGTATGGAAATGTCACACTGTACCCCATAAATATGTGCAATTAACCATTCATCAAAAAATATTTTTAATCTTTAAAAGTATAATAAATTAAAATATTTTAAAAAGCTCATATTTTAAGTAAGAATGACAAAGCTGACTCTTTCAGTCTGTCAATCTGTTACAGTCTATTTCACCCTTTAAGACTTAAACCACACTTTCTTTGATTCTTATGATGGGTTTACCACAACTTTGCTAGTCTTGTGTAATTGAAGGTTCCCCTTGAAATAAAGGTGCCCACACCCTCTGAACACTTTCAACAAAAGGAGCCTCGCTCTGCATACCAAACTGTGAAGGGTGCTTTAAAGTAGGAACATCATTCCAGTCCCCTATTTACCTCCTTTCCTTTATCAGGACAGCCTTTTATCATTTCTGATAGACATAACTAATCCAAACATCTGATTCTGGACACCAGCAGATCCCCTTAGACCTCACTAACCTAATGAAGGATCCCACCCAGAAACTTGTACTTGGAAAGCTGGAAGAAGCCTTCAAAATCAAACAGTCCAGGACTTCCCTTCCACAGGGGAGCAAAAGGCTCTGGCAAGATGTGCATGGAAATGAACTGAGTTATTTGCCCAAAGTACATGGTCCAGGAAAGGAGCCTACAAGAATGAAGATACAACCTGAATTAGGAGAGGGACCTACTGACCTGTAAGAGCCAGCTACATCTGGTTTATTGTCACCTCTCACTCAAAGCCAAACTCCAAAATGAAGAAAAGATATTTTGGAGTTTGGGCCCTGTGGGGAGCAGCTCGGACTGGACTGAGTTACTGGAATTAAGACTTATTCTGTGCATCTGCTCTCCCACAATATGGCGCTGGGAGAGAAGTAAACAGCTTCCGCACAGCTGCCTCCAGTTCAACCAATAAACTGTAGGACTTGCTACTGATTGGAGGAGAGCAGCGTACTCGGCGTGTGGGCAGCCGAGTTGGGATTGGCAGAGGAGGACTATAAAGGAGGAGAGAGACGGCATGCACCAGGAACATCTATGGGGAACATCTATCTGAAGGAACACCTGTGCAGCCCCCGAGAGAGCCGGCCGGCGGTGTGCCGCTCCCCTGCGGAAGTGGGGAAAGTGGCCAGGGGGAACCGCCCTTCCACGGAGGTGGAAGGGACGGTAGCCAACCCGGGAAGAACCAGCAGCAAACCCGGGGAGGGCCGAGCAGACAAAAGAACAGCGCAGGGTCCTGTGTCGTTCCTCCACGAAGAGGGGGAGCGACATAATGGTGCCGTGACTCGGATATGAAGCCTAGGCAGGGCTTAGTGTCGTTCCTCCACGAAGAGGGGGAGCGACAGGGCCCCACCTCCCGTGAGTATCCACACACGAGTCCAGCTTTACCGGAGAGTGAGCAGAGATTCATACTCTTCCATTTCCACCAGCAGAGATTTACATTTTCTCATCTTCCCAGCCATATTGGTTCAACCAATCCATCCTTCACTGCACTTCACCAGTACAAGCTTTGCAAGAGGTTTGCTTATAAAGAGTTTTGCTTATCCTGACAAATTCAAATGATAGTGCCAGGATAGGATCAGGCTAGGGCTTAGCACAGCTTTCAAACCTCAGTGAAATGAATTTTAGTCAGTGACTGCTTCAGAATTTTTATGTAAGGGCATTTAGAGGAGTCATTCTGGTTGGAAGAGGGTACTGTGGGGCTAGTTGTGAAGCTGCATTTGCCTACCAAACCAATTGTTTTTACAGAGATTTTAGAGGAAATTCATTTGGAGTGGCTTCGAGGACAAAGATAGAAACTAGGCCAAGGCACCCCTTGACCCATCAACTTATTCTAGTGCTTTTCACAATTGGAAATGTTTGGTCTAAGGAGATAATCCAAAATGTTAGCTCATTGTCTCACAAATTTCTGCTCTCCAGATCCGGGGCACAGTTGTTTTAACCTTTTCCTGTCCTTAAAAAATACATCGCACAAAGCCATGAGTACTCCCCTAAAAGCACTCCACAGTGTATACTTATAAAGGCAGTTGTAACGGAAGTAGAGAATAGGGTCAGTTTATGCAGAGCTGATTCAACCACTTTCCAGTTGAAGAACTGATTAGAAAAACAGAAATTTTATAATGTAATTAAGAAGTATCTTCCCCACTTTGGAAGAAGGGAGTGAAAATTGTTATTTGCTCTATCAGACTGGAGATCTGATATTAGTCCTAGATTCTGCCTAATTCCATCTAACATACAACCTATACTCGCATCAGGTAAACAGGAGAAGACGTTTTGGGGCAGTGGATCAATTCACACTTTGGAGTAGGTATAATGCACCTCAAAATAGTCAAACCGTCAGTCACCAGGCCTGAGTAACTGGAGTCAGTTATAAACTCATTGATGTCTGTGCTGAGTCTTATTCATATTTGTTTTTCCCTTCTACTTTCCATCCAAATCACAAAAAAATTATAAATAAACATTAATAAATGTTTCCTAAATGGAAAAATCAAATAGAGTTTGAACATAGTTTATTATTAACTTTTCCAAAACCAAATCATAGCAAGTAAGCCTTTTTTTTTATATTACCTCAATTGGTCCAGTTATTATAAAAGACTATTTTTTTTCATTTATGGAACTCTATCTGCTCCATTTTTATTAACTATGTAACTTTTATAATTTTCTGTAATTATTTCTTGCCAATACATAAAGGAACCATAAATGAAAGAAAAGAAGGAAATGAACATTATGATAATCAAAGAGGAATAATGCTTAGACATATGTTTTAGAAAAAAATACATACTTACAGTTTCACATTGAAGGTTTTTCAAGTTATAAGGTCCTGAAGACTTGGGTAAATTTTCTCATATTTTATTAAAATGCAATACATGTTTTAGATATTCATAGTTACTGAGTCAGCTATTTAAAAGTCATTAAGCCCTCCATGTAGCTTCCTAGCCCAGAGGTGATCGGGATGATCAGTATAAGAACAGTTTACTGACCACAGATCGCAAACTTGATTTAATCAATGTGCAGCAGCCACTCACCTGCCTGATCTTCAGTCCAGATCCTGAGTTTGTACTCAGTTTTCTGGCAGAAGACGAGTGCTGGTGCCTGTCTGGCTTTTCTACACCACCCACCCTGCTTCCCCAAACTCATTTCTGTTTCCCAGTTAATTCTTCAGTTTTTTTCAAGGACTTTCTTGTTTTCAGTGCTTCATTATACTATGGCTATTTTGGGTGTCTTCTTCCAGTGATTTGACTGTTGACATAGGAAATCCTAACAGCTGATGATTCCCCTCTTCTGCCTGGAGTACTGAGTACCTGATCATCTTCATCCCCATCACCACCTGAACGATATTCTGATCATCATTCTCTCATACAGCTGGAACAACTACTTTTTTCCAAAATTTTCTGAACTTTCCACTCAAAGCTTAACTGTTAGAAGCATCGAACCTCAGAGTTAAAATGTAGGGTCCAAATCCTGATTCTACCACCACCATTGGCCTTTATTCCTCACTTAAAATATGGGGATGATGATGAAAAATAATATTGATGTTGAAGGATTATCATGATGATCAAATAAGATAATATACGTAAAGGATTGGAACAAGTAGTACACATAATAAACCTTTTTTTTTTTTTTTTTTTTTTTTTTTGACAGGCAGAGTGGACGGTGAGAGAGAGAGACAGAGAGAAAGGTCTTCCTTTGCCGTTGGTTCACCCTCCAATGGCCGCCGCGGCCGGCGCACCGTGCTGATCCGATGGCAGGAGCCAGGTGCTTCTCCTGGTCTCCCATGGGGTGTAGGGCCCAAGCACTTGGGCCATCCTCCACTGCACTCCCTGGCCACAGCAGAGAGCTGGCCTGGAAGAGGGGCAACCGGGACAGAATCCGGTGCCCCGACCGGGACTAGAACCTGGTGTGCCGGCGCCACAAGGCGGAGGATTAGCCTATTGAGCCACGGCGCCGGCCAAAACTCTTAACCTTTTTGGCACCAGCCGCAAGTCATGTGAATCTGTACCTCTCACACATTCTAAGCAAATGAACTTCTTACTTTTACCATTGCTCTCACTCCATTTGCTTAGAATGTGTGAGAGGTATAGATTCACATGACTTGCAAATGGAAGAAAACTGACAATCAGCTAGGCCAGGGTTACAAATATTCAAATGCCTACAGGGTCAAATCAGGTCATTCTAGCTGTGTTACTGAAGATTAAGCATAGTGCTGTCATCTGAGATCAGGAGGCTGATATTACCAGATCTTCCAGTTTTTCAAGGGAAGCCAGAATGCAAATTGTGTATATAAACCCCCATATACAAATGTTGACAATCAGACTTCCAGAAAATGCTTTGCTGGTTTAAAAGGGGTGTGGGGGAGGAATGTAGCAACTTTTACTTTAGAGCCTCTAATCTCTTATCACCTTATTTGAAACCAAGAAAACAAGATACAGAAGAAAATTGTGGTGCCCAAGTGTGCACCCAGCTAGTTAATGGCAAAACACTGATAAGCGTCAGATCTTCCAAACCTTCATCCAGGCACCTCTGACCCCCTTCCCTATAGAGTGCTTTCCCCTTTCCATCTGTTTCTAATCTGTCACTAAAGGCTGTTATGCAGAGCTTTCTGCTCCATTCTCCATTCTCATGAACACCCTGCTATCCAGGCCACCAAAGCCTCATAATCTCCTCCCTGGAATCTCTTCCACTCTGATGCACCTTGGTTTGTAGGCTAAGATAAGACTAACATTCTTAACCTCTGATCACACCCTTGCCAAAGTCCTTCAAAATTCTTTATCATCCACTGCATCAGAGCCAAGTACATTGTCCTGACATTCACTTATCTGACCTCAAGCGGAGTTCCTTTTGCTTTCTTCAGATCTCTCAGCCAGCCAGCCTCCTGGTTCCTCCATGACCAAGTTGTGTCAACGCAGTCGATTCAGCCACACTACCTGAAATAATTGGAAACAGCAGGAGAGTATAATAATTACATTCGTCTCATCTTGTTGCTATAGGAATTAGATGAATTAATATATGCAAAGGGCATCACATACAGTAAATACTCTAGAATGCTCATTATGAATGAATATACCTGTGTTATCTTTCCTCGCAGACCCTGTGTCTTTAAAGTAGACTCCAAGCCCAATATGCTCTTCCCAACCAAGTATATAGCATTTGTTATGCACTTTTTAAATATTTCTTCAGAAGAAGAGTAAATGAATACATGAGTAAATGAAGAATCTGATTCTGAATCATCAAGTAAATGTGATCTTGGACCAGAAATGAAGCCAAAATTAAAAGTAGTGAGTGTCCTCAATATGAACAAAATTAACATTTTGAGATTTGATTAGTGTTTATATCCCTTGTCTATACTCCTGAGGAACAGTGGTTTTTCTACTTACTTGTTTAATTATTTATTTAGTGGAGGGTTAAGCTTATGAATATAAAGTACACTGAAAATCTGTCATTGCAAAAACTAAAAGCAGAATCAGAAAGGAAGGAGGATGAAGATTGGGAGTATGAGAGGGAGGGAAGAGAGGGTGGAAAAGTAGCATTATGCTCTTAAAGCTGTGTATATCAGCTGGCGCCATGGCTCACTAGGCTAATCCTCCCCCTGTGGCTCCGGCACCCCAGGTTCTAGTCTCGGTCAGGGCGCCGGATTCTGTCCCGGTTACTCCTCTTCCATTCTAGCTCTCTGCTGTGGCCCGGGAATGCGGTGGAGGATGGCCCAGGTCCTTGGGCCCTGCACCTGCATGGGAGAACAGGAGGAAGCACCTGGCTCCTGGCTTCGGATCGGCGCAGTGCGCTGGCCGTGGCGGCCATTTGGGGGATGAACCAACAGAAGGAAGACCTTTCTTTCTGTCTCTCTCCCTCACTGTGTAACTCTGCCTATCAAAAAAAAAAAAAAAAAACCTGTATGTATGAAATTTGTCCCCCTATATAAATAAAAAAATTTAAATGAAGTGCTAAAATATTAAAATTGCTTTTAACAAATTTTAAAAATTTAAAAATAAAAAATTGCCTAGGCTCCACAGACTGCATCAGGCAGAGACTGCAGAGAGTTTGGCCCCTGCTGGAGAATGTCAACTTGGACAGTTTCACACGAGTGATGAACTGGGGGTGCAGCAACAGTCCCACTACTTCAGTAAGTGCCATGAATAGGGTCCTCTTATGTGTAAAAGGAGGCTTTTAGAAAGTTGTTCTGCTAAGACTACAGCTTAGAGAGGACCAGGGAGGAAAAACAAATAGGCATAGCTTTATGACCTGGAAGTAAACCAAGCCACTGACAATTTCTGCGGTTGGACTTAAGATGTCTTGTCAATAGTACAGAAGAGGAGCCCTAAATCACCACTGTAAAAACATGTTCTGAACTAAGACATAAGCTCTGTGCGGATATGACTGCAAAGCAAAATAGGAACGAAAAGTAGAAAATAAACAAACAAAACTACCCAGTCAAATTGAGCCCATGAATCTGACTTCCAAAACACAGTCATATGGCACCTAATGACAGGAAGGCATCCTGAGAAATGTGTTAAGCAATTCTGTCCTTGTCCAAACATCATAGAGTAATCTTTAAAAAAAAAAAAAAAAACCTGAAACAGTTAAGATGTAACAATAGACTCTTTTTTTTAACTTTTATGTAGTAAATATAAATTTCCAAAGTACAGTTTATGGATTACAATGGCTTTTCCACCCCCATAACTTCCCTCCCACTCGCACCCCTCCCATCTCACGCTCCCTCTCCCATTCCATTCAAATCAAGATTCATTTTCAATTCTTTTTATACACAGAAGATCAATTTAGTATATATTAAGTAAAGATTTCATCAGTTTGCACCCACACAGAAACACAACATGTAAAATACTGTTTGAGTACTAGTTATAGCATTACTTCACATTGGACAACACATTAAGGACAGAGATCCTACATGAGGAGTAAGCACACAGTGACTCCTGTTGTTGACTTAACAATTTGACACTCTTATTTATGGCGTCAGTAATCTCCCTAGGCTCTAGTCATGAGTTGCCAAGGCTATGGAAGCCTCTTGAGTTCGCCAACTTCGATCTTATTCAGACAGGGTCTTAGTCAAAGTGGAAGTTCTCTCCTCCCTTCAGAGAAAGGTACCTCCTTCTTTGATGGCCCCGTTCTTTCCACTGGGATCTCACTTGCAGAGATCTTTCATTTAGGTCTTCTTCCCCCCCCCCCCCCCCGCCGAGTGTCTTGGCTTTCCATGCCTAAAATACTCTCATGGGCTCTTCAGCCAGATCCAAATGCCTTAAGGGCTGATTCTGAGGCCAGAGTGCTATTTAGGACATCTGCCATTATATGAGTCTGCTGTGTATCCCGCTTCCCATGATGGATCCTTCTCTCCCTTTTTGATTCTATCAGTTAGTATTAGCAGACACTAGTCTTGTTTGTGTGATCCCTTTGACTCTTAGACCTATCAGTGTGATCAATTGTGAACTGAAATTGATCACTTGGACTAGTGAGATAAGATAATAGACTCTTATGGGACCACAAATGTATTCCTGTTATCATTGACTGAAAAGTTACTACCAGGCACAACAAATCAATAACCAGAAATATAAATTTACTAAGATGAGCTATATAGGAAAGCCTGAAAGTATGCTCAGAATTTTTATAGAAATGAAGAAATAATATCCATTTGAAATGAATAAGAAACACTGAAGTAAAAGTCAGCACAAGTGGAAAAAGAACAGGTGATAAGAAAAAATTAAATATATGATAAATAAAAATATAATCACTAAATGAAAAAATGCAATTTGCTCCTTCACTGATTATAGTAAAAAAGGAATTGCTGAATTGAAAAGCAATATTCAGAGAAAGATGGAGCACCCTGACAGCTGAACTCAACAGCAAGAAAAAAAATATATCTGATATTTAAATTAGGTAAATGACCTCAACAGACATTTCTCAAAGGATTACAAATAGCCAACAATTATATTAAGTATTGGGTTTCTGGGTATCTGACTTAATCTACCTATCACAGGAAAGATGTGAGAAGATATAGTTTTGAGCACAGATAGGTGAGAAGGGAGAAATTTGGTTCTGAATATGTAAAACAACCAAGTATAAGTATTTAGGTAACATATGTTATAAAATCTGAACCTTTGGAGTCAGGTCTAGTTTGGAAGTAGTATAGCATTGAAACTTGTTAAATATACATTGTATGAAATCATGGAAACAGAGCAAAGAATCTAAGGTAAAGAGAAAAAAGACCCAGAACACAACCCTGAGGACTTAAGCATCAACAGACCTGAGAGGTGTGATTTTTCCAAAAAGTGTTCAAGCAACAGGTGTGCCTACCATCCAGATGCTTGTTTCTAAATGTCACTCATCCCTTAATTAATTTGTTGATTGGCTATAATTAGTAAAGTTAATAAGCAGTATGGATGCTTAGTCCAATACGACTGATGTCCTTATAAGAAGAGATGCAGACACACAGGGAGAATGCCATTTGATGATCCAGTCAGAGACTAGAATTTTGTGCCTGAAAGCCAAAAAACGTCAAGGATATTGCTGGTAACCCGTAGACATAAGCTCTGTGCGGATATGACTGCAAAGCATAAGAGCTAAGAAGAAACAAAGAAAGGTCATCCTGTAGAACCATTAGAAAGAGCAATGCCCTGACAACACTTCGAACAAGGAAACAATACATTTCTATTGTTTTAGGTCAGTTAGTTTGTGGCAATTTTTATGACAGTCCCAGAAAAGGAATACATCATTCATAAGTTGATTCAAATACATATATATGTATATTTTAAAGGTTTATTAATTTATTTGAGAGTTAGAGTTACAGAGAGAAAAAGAGAGAGAAAGATCTTCCATTTGCTGGTTTACTCCCCAAATGACTACAACATCCAGGGTTGGTCAGATCGAAGCCAGCAGCCAGGAGCTTCATCTGTGTCTCCCACATGGGTGGCAGGGTCCCAAGCATTTAGGTCATCTTCTGCTGCTTTTCCCAGGCCATTTAGCAGAAAACTGAATTGGGAGTGGAGCAGCCGGGACAGGAACTGGTGCCCTTATGGATGCTAGCATCACAGGCAGTGGCTTAACCTGTTATGCCACAATGCCAAAGGCCAAATACACTTTTTAAAAGCTGTTTCCTTTCTTTCCTTTTCTGGCTTTTAGTTACAAAGTTCTAGGGACAACTGCTGCTCACCCCACCAATCACAGAATGTAGGATCCCAAGTAGAATAAGGAGGGCATCCCTGCACGGAGACAGATTGGAACAGGGTCAGCATCAGTCAAAGTGAGCAGGGCTTGCTCTTGAGGAGGCAGCTCCACCAGAGAGGTCAGAGTCCCACCTGGGTGTGGAGGATGGCAGCATCCAACCATTGAGGAAACCCTGCACTGCAGGCTTTTAGAGCTGGAGTGAGGGTGAACATGCACGGGGGCCACCGGATGGGTAGAGTCAGAGCCTGCATCTCATGGCAAAGGATTACGAATTGGCAACATTTAGGCACGTTGATTTAGTAGTATATTAAGGGAAAGGGCCAAGTTTCAATAGGGAATTAAAACAAAGGAAAAAAGACAACTTGAATAAACAATGAGATGGAGATATCTGAATGAACTTGAGAATTTGAATAAATACAGACATAGAAATCAATATAGATGTAAATGTGTGTGCACATATATGCATCTGTTCTTTACCTCAGCTCTCATAGAGGGCAACAGGAACACCCAGTACCCAGATATTTTTCCATATTCTTTTCTCTATTGAAAAGGGCAGAACTCCTTGGAAAACAGTAGATGCTAGGATTGGGAGAGGGAAAGCATAAGATGATCCATTTTAAAAAGGTTCTCAAACATGATAGGAACATACTAAGGACACAGAAGTCAAATTACAGGGCCTCCCACTGGCTAAAATAGGGCAACTTTTAATATAATAATATTACCAAATTATAGCTCATTGAATAAAATAGAAATGAGTCCAAAGAGATATATTAAGTTAACAAATAAATTGAAAGGACTGCAATAAAGACTTTACAGTCTTAAAGAACTCCTTCTTAGAAAGTGGATAAATTACAAAGTGAAAAAGCATAACTTTACAGGGAAGAAGCCTAACAGACACCCTGAATTACAGATGTTGAAATCATGTGTCACCTGATAGGATGCAATCAAAAGAATGTAGTATCATATCTACCATTCAGACCATTGATTCTAGATCTAATCACGAAGAAACACTAGACAAGCCCAAACTGAGGAACATCCTACAAAATAACCGGCTGGTCATTTTCCAATATACCAAGGTCATGAAAGTGGGAGAGGGACTGAAAACTTGTTCCAGAATGAAGGAGCCTAAAGATATAAACTAAATGCAACAGGAGACTGTGAAGTTGAAAAGACTTCACAGTTATTGGGCAATTGGCAAGACTTGAATTAGGTTGAAATTTAGAGGTTCATAATCTATCAACATGAGGAATATACATTGAGATACTCAGGCAGGCAGGCATCATGTCTACCAACTTTCTCTAAAATGGTCCAGAAAAAAAAAATCCTTATACTTTCAGCAATTTTGTTTGTGATTATTAAAAAACGCTTTTAACCTTCTCTATAAGGAAATAGACTTTGAGATCTGGTAGAAAATCCCAAGCTTTAGAAGTTGTAAGAGCTATATACAAGTAATTTATAACCCAGCTAAGTTGTCATATCACATACCTACCTGGTAAATCAAATTGACCCCAAATTTCACTGAAAATTCCTAACAATTCTTGCTATATAATACATCACAATATGCATTAAGGAAGGTTAATGCCCCTTAAAAAATAATTGCCCCAATTTGACCCACCTTATCTGAAATACTGGATCTATGGAGAATTCTTTATATTTAAATCCAGTCTCCTGGTAACTGTCTTGATTGCAATTGAAGATACCAGTTTTAGTCATGGCCCAAGAAAATACTTATTAAAGGAATTTATAAGTGAAGAAAAATGGAACTCCAGAGAACAAAAACTAGAGAACTCTGTTTCACACTCACTATACCTGATTCCAGATAGCATTTATTTTCTAGAGTAACTCTCATTCCAACAGAAAGCTAATTTCCAAGATAAAGGGGCATCCTGGTCTGTTAGGATTTCTCAAGACTCCTAATAAAGCAACAGAATGAAGTGAGCACTAGAGGGCACAGCTGGGTTATTCTCATACATGTCTATACAAGGAAATTTTCTTCTCTTCTACATTTAAAAAGGAGTTTATATTCTCTTTTCACTTTGAAATACAATAGATGAATGACTTCATTTCCAGAAAGGTGCAGTGCCTTTTCTGAGACGAGATTTAGAGGTGGGGGAAAAAAATACTAAAAGCAAATTAGGACACTTTCTCATTTCTGGATCACAATATATCTACATTTTTCTTTCAGGTCATGTCTGTTATGTTCTAGTATTTTTTAAAAGATTTATTTTATTTGAAAGGCAGAGTTACAGAGAGGCAAGGCAGAGAGAGAGAGAGAGAGAGAGAGAGAGAGAGGTCTTCTATCTGCTGGTTCACTCCCCAGATGACCGCTACGGTTGGAGCTGCACTGATCTGAAAGCAGGAGCCAGGAGCTTCTTCCGGGTCTCCCACATGGATGCAGGGGCCCAAGGACTTGGGTCATCTTCTACTGCTTTCCCAGACCATAACAGAGAGCTGGATCAGAAGTGGAGCAGCCAGGACTCAAACTGGCACCCATATGGGATGCGGGTACTGCAGGTGGTGGCTTTACTGGCTATGCCACAGCGCCAACCCCTCTTTGCTTTTCATAACTGCCAGCCAGCACTGCAAACACCATTTCCTTGCTGTCATCTTTCTGTTTAGTGTAATTTTCAGCTTTCCACTGGGAACTAAACTTGAAGAAATTTTTTAAAAAGACATCTCCAGTAACAAATAAATCATTTCTATGCCACTCTTAGAGCTGAATAGTGGAGTTTCTAAATCTTAGTGTCTGATATTCTGTAGTATATAGAATCACATCTGTCCCAATCATCAAGCAATTCTGAATAAGCGGCCTATGGTGTGTGACATGAAGAAGCTGGGCTGAAGATAGGGCTTTGACCATGCTGTGCACCTCACCTCCACCCACACAGCTCCTCTCTACTCCATGAACCCACCTTCTCCACACACCTTTCCTTGCTCCTTCTTTAACCCTGGTTAAATATATGAACAATGCAATGAGAGATAGGAAATATATATATATATATATATATACACATACATACGCAAACACACAGAACATTACAACCTAGTTAGAAAGACAAAGCCTAAAACTAAGAAAATATTGTTAACACAAAGCTATTTAATTAATAACAAAAATTATGGATTTAATGACCTATGCAGCATTTTAAATTATCCAGAATAGCACTCATTTAAAATACTGTGACCTACTGTCACTTTGTGTGTTGAAAGAGATTTTAAGGAGCCAGTGTTGTGGCGCAGGAGATTAGGCCCACCCTTGCAATGTCAGCATCTCATACCAGAATACCAGTTCCAGACCTAGCTGCTCTACTTCCAATTCAACTTCCTGCTGATGTACTTGGAAATGTAGCAGAAGATAGCCCAAGTGTTTGGGCTCCTGTCAACCATACGGGAAATCAGGAAGGAATTCCTGGCTCCTGGCTCCAGTTTGGACGACCTTGCTTTTGAGGCCATCTGGGGAGTGAAACAGCAGATGGAAGATCTCTCTCTATAGCTCTCCTATCACTCTGCCTTTCAAATAAATAAATAAATATTTTTAATAATATAACTTATTACAATGTTTGGCTGTAACACCTTTAAGGACTCAGAAGATCTGGATTAGAATATAAATTTAATTTAAAATTCTCATCTGTAAAATGGGAAAAGTAGTACATATCATTTAGAGTTAATATGAGGAGTATATTTTCTGGAATAACATGCAGCAAGTATCAAAGACATCTCCAAAAAGTTCATGAAAAGTAGATATTATGAAAAATTTGCATTGATTTCAAAAAATTTTTGCACCAAATTAAGCTTATCTTTTAATTCTATTGTCTCTTAACTTTTTGAAGAATCCTCACATTTAACCATAATGGATGATTACATCTACATCATGTCAAAATATATGTTCAGTTTCTTTAGGTTTATTGATTTGTTTGTTTTTAAAGATATTTATTTACGTATTTGAGAAGTAGAATTACAGACAGAGAGAGGGAGAGGCAGAGAGAGAGTCTTCTGTCTGCCGGTTCACTCCCAAATAGCAGCAATGGCCAGAACTAACCTGATCCAAATCCAGGAGCCAGGAGCTTCTTCCAGGTCTCCAATGTCGGTGCAGGGGCCCAAGCACTTGGGCCATTATCCACTGCCTTCCCAGGCCATAGCAGAGAGCTGGATTGGAAGTGGAGAAGCCAGGACTAGAATTGGCACACATACTGGATGATGGCACCACAGGCAGAAGCTTAGCACACTACACCACAGAGTCGGCCCCTATTTATTTGTTTGAAAGTCAAAGTTACAGGGAGTGAGGGAGACACAGTGAGAGTGAGAGCTTCCATCCCCTGGTCTCACTCTCTAGATGACCTCAACAGCCAAGGGTAGGCCAGGCCAAAGCCAGGACCCAGGAGCCCCATCTGGGACTCCCATGTGGGTGGCAGGGGCCCAAACACTTGAGCCATCCTCTGCTGTCTTTCTCAGGCCACCAGCAGAGACCTGGATCAGAAGTGGAGCAGCTGGGACGTGAATGAGCACCCATAAGGGTGCCGGCATCACAGGCAGCAACTTTACCCACTGTGCCACAATGATGGCCCTCAGTTTTTTTATTTCTTTAATTGGAGAATCTCATCACATGGCTACACATCAGGTATTGTGCTAGGCATTGGATAAAGATGGGACACATAGTATCACCCTAAATGGACTTACCATCTAACATTAACACTAATATTAACAGTATAACAATATGAGTATATTTATATCATAAACATTCATAAGCTTAAGTAAATAAAAATACATAGAGAGAAGGCTACCCTCAATTTGTGACCCTTTCAGGTACATGATCAACAATGTTTAGAGACCCTTGGTAGATCTATACCATATTGTGGTAAAAGATTTTGCAGTGATGATGTGAATGAAGTGTTAAGGGAACCCCAAGATTTATAATAAATCTTCACAGTCTTAAATATAATTAGGGATTCACGAATCAGGAAAACACAAGAACAAAATTTCAGTCAAAGATAATGGGTGCGGGATTTGGTTAAGATAAAGCTGTGTTGAAATACTGGCTCTAGCTGGTGCTGCGGCTCACTAGGCTAATCCTCTGCCGGCACCCCGGGTTCTAGTCCCGGTCAGGGCGCCGGATTCTGTCCCAGTTGCTCCTCTTCCATTCTAGCTCTCTGCTGTGGCCCGGGAACGCAGTGGAGGATGGCCCAAGTGCTTGGGCCCTGCACCCGTATGGGAGACCAGGAGGAAGCACCTGGCTCCTGGCTTTGGATCAGCACCGTGCGCCGGCCATTGTGGGGGTGAACCAACAGAAAAGGAAGACCTTTCTCTCTGTCTCTCTCTCTCACTGTCCACTCTGCCTGTCAAAAAAAAATTAAAAAATAAAAAAAAGAAATACTGGCTCCATCACTTTCTCCCTGTGTGTATTCAGTTTCCTCATGTCTGTGTATGGAAATATTATAATTTACTCCAAGATTGCCTGAGGACATTTTTAAAAATTAAACAAGATAGTACTCATTAATGCAGTGCAGTTTTCTTGCTCTAGGTCTTTCTTTTCCCCTTCTCTGTCTCAGGAGAATGCTTCTGGTTATATCTCTCTGCACACACCAGATCTGTGAAGCACATAAGGGTTACTTGAGTGTTTAATTATTTTGTTAGTGCTGCTCAAAATGCATCTGTGGTTCACGCTTGGATCTTAGCCCCTTATGACTGAGACTTGCTATCTGCCTTCCTGCGCTTCTGATCCTTTGCCTGGCTCTGAATTATTACTACCTGGAGTGGGCATTTCTCAATTTTTGTACATGCACAATTCCCTACTTCTGATTCTCCCTACAACTGGTAGCATCATCTTGCATTTCCTTGCTAACCCATGAATGTAACCCATTCAGTCCTTATGGTTTGAAGGACCCTGGCCGGTCACAGCAACTCATTGTCTTGGTTGAAGCCATTGGGTCTAGGATGATGTACACATGCTTAGATTTAAAGAAAAAAATTGCACTAAAATACCTTTTAATTCCATTTTCTGCAAACTCTTTGAGGTACCTTCATACAATGTGAGTGAGCTGAAGTTGCCAGAAGCCATCATTAAGGAAGCCTCAGGCTATTATTACTGAAGTTCCTGGCTAAGAATGAAATCAGTGCATTCAAGCACAAGGGGTCTTCATAAAGTTTGTGGAAAGTTTATTGTGAAAAAACTATGTATGAATTTCAAAAATTTTTGGCACCATAATAAAACTTACCTATTAACTCCATTTCTCCATGAACTTGTTGTATCTTGTATAATCAAAAGACAATAACTGGGCTGGTGCCATGGCTCACTTGGCTAATCCTCCACCTGCAGCACTGGCACCCCGGGTTCTAGTCCTGGTTGGGGCACTGGGTACTAGTCTCGATTGCTCCTCTTCCAGTCCAGCTCTCTGCTGTGGCCTGGGAGGGCAGCAGAGGATGGCCCAAGTGCTTGGGTTCCTGCACCTGCATGGGAGATGGGGAGGAAGAACCTGGCTCCTGGCTTCAGATCAGCACAGCACCGGCCGTGGCGGCCATTAGGGGAGTGAATCAACGGAAGGAAGACCTTTCTCTCTGTCTCTCTCTCACTGTCTATAACTCTACCTGTCAAATAAAAAAAAAGACAATAACAAAAATCACCTTTCTGAGGACTTTTTTGATCATCTAGATCCAATACCCAGAACCAGTAGACCTACTACTGCATATTTCCATATATAAGCCAATGAATTCATTTCTTTTCTCCTTGAGTCTTTTTTGGTTTTTCTAACTCCCACAATGCCAACCAATTCAGTCTTTTGACAAATGTCATTTAGTTCTGATTACCTCCCTAAACAAAAGTTCCAGCTTTATTGTCAACATGAATAATTGAGATTATTATGTCAGTATGAACGCACCTACCTTCTTAAATTTGTTACATCGATGATAATTGTGACAATGTACCCTGTACTTCATGATTATTTTATGCCCTGAAGCATGTGGATTCAGATACATTGACTCCTCCATTTCCCTACTACTTTTGAAAGGCATTGTCTGTAAGTGCTTCCTCTCACAATCTCATTGTACTACCACTAATGGTAATAACAGAAACAATATAGATAGAATTTATTAAGAATCTACTAAGTATCTGCACCATTAATGGGTTGTATTTAGTGGGCTCCAATTATCATTTTTTAAAAATGAAATACAATGTAAAATAATGTATGAGATTAGAAAGGCAGATAATTAAAAAGAACGTATCAGGATGCATCCAAGATAGCAAAAATATTTACTGGTTTGCAAATTTCTATTTCCATTTGCAGTGTGTGTCCAGGTATAAATGTAAGTACTTATTTGCATTATGAAGCCTATTTTAAAATAGGGGTTTTGATGAAAAGAATAATTTGTCCAAAGTCATAGTAATAGATCCATCTGATTATCAGCTTATGGTCAAAACCATATGCCACTTAGAGATAAGGAAATGAAATTCAGAGAATATGGGCAAAATGATAATTCCTGCCATATAGAATTGTAAGGATTAAGTCAGATAATGTAATTGCCCTGTATGTAGTAGAGCATAACAAAAGAATATTAAGCAACCTTGAAAGTCATTTTTTCCATGCAACCATATATTATGGGCAGATTTCTATTTCCTTAAATAATCTTTTACAATTTAAATGGCTATAATGTATTCTTCTGCTTGTGTTTGCAATTACTTATTGCTCACACAATCTTATACTGTGAGACATTTAGGTTATTTACATCTCATTTTTACCACTTAAAATAGCATTTAACAGCTTATGGCAAAATCCACACATAAACATTTCCATAGATTAAATTCTGAGAAGGGGAATAGCCAAGTCAAAAGGTATCCACATTGTAAACTTCAGCAAGTTTATACTAACTTAAACTTTCTCTAAGACTGGCATCAACTAAAATGAAGCATTATTTGTCAGTTTTACCCTAACTTAAAAATCCATTTGTAGGGCAAGTAACTGCTGTCATGGTATGACCAAAGAACAGCAATTTTGGCTTCATGTAAACCTCATCAGAGTATCCCCATGTCTGTTCCTCAGTTCCCTTTCTCTTCTCATTCCTCCCTTTGTCTCTGTTTTATTTCTCTTTCTAGAGCAGTCTGTTTCCTCACATAAATAACTAGTTTTGCCAGTCCTGGAAGCATTCCCCTGAACCCTAATCAGGTCTATTTCCTGATGCACAGAAGTTCAGCAGAATCCTATTCTGTTCTCCAAACACAATCATACTAGGGTGCAATAATGATGACTGCTTTAGCAGAATCTGATAAATATTAGGTGCAAGTATCCAATACTCTTTCCCGTTATCCTTTTTCTTTTTTTTTCTTTTTTTTTTTCTTTTTTATTTTTGACAGGCAGAGTGGACAGTGAGAGAGAGAGACAGAGAGAGAAAGGTCTTCCTTTGCCGTTGGTTCACCCTCCAATGGCCGCCGCTGCAGCCGGCGCACCGCACTGATCCGATGGCAGGAGCCAGGATCCAGGTGCTTTTCCTGGTCTCCCATGGGGTGCAGGGCCCAAGCACCTGGGCCATCCTCCACTGCACTCCCTGGCCATAGCAGAGAGCTGGCCTGGAAGAGGGGCAACCGGGACAGAATCCGGCGCCCCGACCGGGACTAGAACCCGGTGTGCCGGCGCCGCAAGGTGGAGGATTAGCCTATTGAGCCACGGCGCCGGCCTCCGTTATCCTTTTTCTTTTAACAGCAACTATTTCTCATTCCTTTGTTTTGGGATACATCTCCCCAACTCCACATGGTTCAATTGAGGGCCCTCCATCATGGTAACTCATCAACATAACTCGTTTTTTTCCTTAATAGTTGGAAACAAGACCTAATCAGGACTTACATTAGCACCATATTCTTCCAGACATAGAAACTGGTCCAAAAATCAGAAACAGGTAACAAGAGACAATCTGAGTCTCTCTCTGAGACAAACATGTAGATTTTCAGAGAATTAGTCGTGTGATTACTAAATAACTATTATGAAACCTGGTGCTGCTGACATTCATTGCTCCATCTGCACAGAAGAAATTCTTTGCTCCACAGAGAAGGAGGCTATTACACCAAACAGAAATAGGCCGATTAAGAGAGTTGATGATGTCATGAGACCTCCATCTCATAGTGCTTGACGTCAATGCCACCGATGGACTTCTGATTTCAAAAAAGTAATAACCAATGGACTCCTGAGGGAAAAACTATAAAAAGGTTTTTGATTATGTAAAATTAGATTTTTTCTGCCTGTAGTAATTAAACATCTTGATTGGCACAGTTATAAAATGAGCAATATTAATAATATTCAGTTGAGCTCAGAGGAGGGAGTCGTAAAGGAATATTATATGGTAACAGGGCAGGAATCAGGCTGAGTTACAAAAGTATGTAAATAATAATAGTTGCAAGAAGATGATCAAGGCAAAATGCTTCTCAGAAACTTGTTTATTTGTAAAGGTAACATAATGAATTGAAATAAAAGAGGCAGAATGAGACAGCCACCTACCATAACCAAACCACATCATTTCTTTGGGAACCTCATTTCTTCATCTGAAAATAAATAGCTTAGTTAGTTTGATTCTAGTACAATACCCAAAAAAGGTATTGTACTCGAATCTGTATGTCTAGGAAAAGCTGTTTGCTGATTGGCTTAGGCCTGGATTACTGTCTACTGAAGTAGGCAAAGGGAATATTACACTGCAGGTAGAAGTGCAATTAGTTCCACCCAAACCACATGGTAATTACACATTAGAGAATGACAGGGGCCGGCGCTGTGGCATAGCAGGTAAAGCCGCCTCCTGCAGTGTCGGCATCCCATATGGGCGCCAGTCCGCGTCCTGGCTGCTCCTCTTCCCATCCAGCTCTATGCTCTGGCCTGGGAAACAGTAGAAGATGGCCAAGTCCTTGGGCCCCCACACCTGCATGGGAAATCTGGAAGAATTTCCTGGTTCCTGGCTTCGGATCTGCACAGCTCCGGCAATCGTGGACAACTGGGGAGTGAACCAGTGGATGGAAGACCTCTCTCTCTCTACCTCTCCTTCTCTCTCTGTGTAACTCTGACTTTCAAATAAATAAATAAATTTTTTAAAAAAGAGAGAGAAGGCCGGCACCGCGGCTCACTAGGCTAATCCTCCGCCTTGCGGCGCCGGCACACCGGGTTCTAGTCCCGGTCGGGACGCCGGATTCTGTCCCAGTTGCCCCTCTTCCAGGCCAGCTCTCTGCTGTGGCCAGGGAGTGCAGTGGAGGATGGCCCAAGTCCTTGGGCCCTGCACCCTATGGGAGACCAGGAGAAGCACCTGGCTCCTGCCATCGGATCAGCGCGGTGCGCCGGCCGCAGCGCACCAGCCGCAGCAGCCATTGGAGGGCGAACCAACGGCAAAGGAAGACCTTTCTCTCTGTCTCTCTCTCTCACTGTCCACTCTGCCTGTCAAAAAAAGAAAGAAAAAAAAAAGACCTTTCTCTCTGTCTCTGTCTCTCTCTCTCACTAACTCTGCCTGTCACAAAATAAATAAATAAATAAAAAAGAGAGAGATGGCTGGCTCCACGGCTCACTTGGCTAATCCTCCACCTGCAGTGCTGGCACCCCAGGTTCTAGTCCCGGTTGGGGCACCGGATTCTGTCCTGGTTGCCCCTCTTCCAGTCCAGCTCTCTGCTGTGGCCCAGGAAGGCAGTGGAGGATGGCCCAGGTGTTTGGGCCCTGCACCAGCAGGGGAGACCAGGAGGAAGCACCTGGCTCCTGGCTTCGGATCAGCACAAATGGCCGTGGCGGCCATTTGGGGGGTGAACCAATAAAAGGAAGACCTTTCTCTCTTCTCTCTCTCTCTCTCTCTCTCTCTCTGTCTGTCTAACTCTGCCACTCTGCCTGTCCAAAAAAAAAAGAGAGAGAGAGAGAATGACAAAATAGATATATAGGACACACCTACAATGACCACAAGGATTTTAAAAGACATCTGTGTTTGCCCCAATATCACCATTTTAATGGTTGATGCAGCCAATGAACATTTCATAAAATTAATCTAGATTATGGGTTACTAGAGCTTTATACACTTCCTTCCCTTCTGAATATCTGAGCCCCTCTGGAGCAACTCTTAGGACACGAGTCTCATACTTTGTAAGCACAGATTGATTTTGTTAGGACCATACGTTGTTGGTACACAAAATATTTTTAAAAGCTCAACTTAGTTGCAAATGTTTAAAATATTAGGAGATTTCTACATTTAAGGAATCTGGATTTCTGGTTTCTCTTGACTCAGAAGCGCTCTCTGGCAACAGCTGAGCACACATTCCCACATGGCAACAATGGACTGGAGCTGAGCATCAGTTGCTTCATTCAGACATGATATGCAATTTCCAGATTTCTGCAGCCTGTGTAGACGAGTTTGCACATGTAGGTTATCTTTTGCCTCTAGAGGCTGGTGAGCTTGTGAGTATTGTCTTAGGGCCCGGTTATGAACTTGCCACCCACTATGCTCATGCACAGAATATGGTAACAATTGAGTTCACCAACCCTGGACTCCATATGGCAAAACAGCTGTAAATTGTGGCTAAGAAGTAATTGCTTAGTCAAGAGCTACTTCCCAGAAATCTCTTCTGCAGAGTCAACTGAACACTCAATGCAGCACAGAAAACTACAGAAAATGGAAAATTCCTCTTTCTCCTTCATTAGGGATTAAAAGATTCAGTAAGAACTTTTTTAAAAGGGCAAATTCTAATCACCGCCTCATTAAATATGAGTAGAAAAAAGGCAATGAATAAAAGGAAGAAAAGTTCAAAGGAAAGGGATTATTCTGAAGGACCATAAAAAATATCCAAGGAGTAAGCTCACTCCGAGAAACCAAAAAATTCTGTCTTAATCTCTATAAGTTTGAAAAAGATATTTGTTTCTATTAGATGAGTACATTCCAAGGCCAGAAAACATTTTATCTTTTTTAAAGATTTATTTTATTATTTGAAAAGGTTACAGAGAGAGGTAGAGGTGAAGAGAGAGAGAGAGAGACAGAGAGAGAGAGAGAAGGGAGGGAGGGAGGTCTTCCAACCAATGGTTCACTCCCCAAATGGCCATAATGGTTGGAGCTGAGCTGATCTGAAGCAGGGAGCCAGGAGTTTCTTCTGGGTCTCCCACATGGGTGCAGCGACCCAAGGACTTCGGTCATCCTCCTCTGTTTTCCCAGACACATTAGCAAGGAGCTGGACTGGAAGTGGAGTAGTTGGGAATCAAACCGGCACCCATATGGAATGCCTGCACTACAGGCTGGGGCTTTAACCCTCTGTGTCATAGCACTGGCCCCAGAAAATAGTTTAACGGATGGAAAAACAACTGCGGAATTATCTTGATCCTTTTTTTAAAAGATTTTATTTATTTATTTGAAACGTAGAGTTTCAGACAGTGAGAGGGAGCGACAGAGAGAAAGGTCTTCTATCTGCTGGTTCACTCCCCAGATGGCCACAATGGCCAGAGCTGTGCCAATCCAAAGCCAGGAACCAGGAGCTGCTTCCAGGTCTCCCACACAGGTGCAGGGGCCCAAGTACTTGAGCCATCTTCTGCTGCTTTCCCAGCCGTAGCAGAGAGCTGGATTGGAAGAGGAGCTTCTGAGACTAGAACCGGCTCCCACATGGGATACCAGCACTGCAGGCAGATTAACCTACTGTGCCACAGCGTCAGCCCCTGATCTGTTTTTAAAGTCAGATTTACTGAGGCACACAACTCACTTAGAGTAAAATTCACCCATTTTAGTGTACAGTCTCCATAACAAGCATATACAGTTATGTAAGCACCACCACAATCAAGAACACATCACCCCAAACTGCTCCCTTTATCCCAACTGCAGTCTCCTCTCCCCAGATCCAGACCCCTAGAAATCACTGACCTTTTACTATCACTTTAGTTTTGCTTTTTCCACAATACGCTCATATACCCTTTTGTATTTGGCTTCTTTTACTTACAAATCCCTTCTCATATTCATTCAAGTGGTTGCATGTACAAGAAGTTTGTTCTATTGTGTTGAATGAATTGCTATGATTTGTTTACCCACTCACCCACTGATGGAAATTTGAATTACTTCCAGTTTGGGACTATTATGAATAAAACTATTATAAATATTTATGTACATGTCTTCTTGGTATTGTGCATTTATTTCTTTTGATTTAATGCTTAGGAGCAATATTGCTGAGTCATATAGTGTGTGCTGAACTTTACAAGAAACTCCCATATTGCTTTCCACCAGCAACTTAGGACAGTTCAATTGCTCACAGCTTTGTCAGTACTTAGTATTGTCAGTCTGCCATTCCCGTCGGTATGTAGTGGTACCTCAGTGTGGTTCTCATTTGAATTTCTCTGACTAATGGTGTAGAACAATTTTTTGTGTATTATTTGCCAATGTATTTCTTTTTTTGTTAAATGTCTATTCAAAATTTTTGCCCATATTTCTGAAGTATCTCTATATATCAATTAATTTATACATTCTGGATAAATGCCCCTCATTAAATACCTGTTTTGCAAATGTGTATGGGTATACTCTAATAGCATAAACAGTTTTGAACAGATTCAAAAGCAGCCAGAATTTTTTTTTTTAAGATTTATTTTACTTATTTGAAAGGCAGAGTTACAGAGAAAGAGAGAGAGAGAGAGAGAGATCTTCCATCTACTGGTTCACTCCCCAAATGGCCATAATGTCTGGAACTAGACCAGGTCAAAGCCAGGAGCCAGGAGCTTCTTTCAGGTCTCCCACATGGGTGCAGGGGCTCAAGGACTTGAGCCATTTTCCATTGCTTTCCCAGGTGCATTAGCAGGGAACTGGATCAGGAGTGAGGCAGCCAGTTCTCGAACCAGTAACCATATGGGATGCCAACATCCAAGGCAGAGGCTTAACCCATTGCACCACAACACTGTCCCCAATCACAAAATTTTAAATTGCATTAGCAGTAATGAAAAATCTATTGGGGCTGGCACTGTGGCTTAGCGGGTAAGGCTGCCACTTGCAGTGCCAGCATCCCATATGGGCGCAGGTCGGAGTCCCGGCTGCTCTACTTCCAATCCAGCTCTGCTGAGTCCTGGGAATGCAGTGAAAGATGGCCCAAGTCCTTGGGCCCCTGCACTCGTGTGGGAGACCTGGAAGAAGCTCCTGTCTCCTGGTTTCAGATCGGCACAGCTCCGGCCGTTGGAGCCATCTGGGGAGTAAACCAATGGATGGAAGACCTCTCTGTCTCTGTCTCTGCCTCTGCCTCTTTGTAACTCTGCCTTTCAAATAAATAAACAAATCTTAAAAAAAAAAAAAAAAACTATTAGTATCTAATAGAAAACAATGATTCAGAAAGTTTTTCAAGAAACTCTCCTAGACCTTAAAGTGGAAGGACTAAGGCCTGGCACTGGGAACAAAAGATAAGAAACTTACCTTTATAATTAAATTAATACTAGTAGAAGAAACTATCCTCGAACACAGAGAGCTTGTCATTCGTCAAAGTGCAAAGGCACACAGAGTTCCTGGAAAATTAAATTAATTTCAAGGATAAAGAAAAAATTCCTAAAACATTCAAGTGGGGAGAAAAAAAAAAGGTTATTCACTATGGGATGTGGGGGTGGGTTTGGGGGAAAGAAAAGAAGGGAAGGGAAGAGGAGGGGAGAGGAGGGGAAGGGAGGAGAGGGGAGGGAACTGACCTTAAATGCATCTTCTACAATTCCAAGTGCCTCCACCAAAAAAAAAAAAAAAAAAAAAAAATAGGAGCATTTTCTACAGTTGCCGCTGGCCCATTAGTGAGTCATAAAAACAATTCAGTAGATTGTACCCAGCATTTATTTTTAAGTAGAATAGAATAGCAGTATAAAAGTGCCTAGAGGCTGGTGTTGTTTAGGGACTGGCACAGCAGGTTAAGCAACCTGCCATGCCACCACCAAATCTTGGTGATTTAAAACAAAATTTAGCTCACAGTTATAGGCAGGCATTGCTTGGCAGATCTTCCAGCTCTATATCTTTTCCGGGGCTGCCATCAAGATGACCCCTGGGACTGTGGTCCTTCTAAGGTTCAACTGGGTCTGGACCAAGTTCTAAGCTCTCCCAGACGGTCATTGGCAGGATTCAGTGCATTGCGTGCCACTGGACTGAGGGCCTCCGTTCCCCCAGGAGCTGTAGACCAGCAGCCTCCAGCAAACAGCTCCTTGCCATGTGGAGTCACTGGCTAAGAAGCACTGAAGCAGTAGCTGAATATTTCACATCACATCTGGCAATGCTGACTCAGTAAGTTCTGGACTCCAGAACTTGTCTGCAACTTTGCTTAGAAGTCGTGCCTAAATAGCTGCTGCTCCTCAATAGTGTAAAAAGTATAAAAGTAGTCATCTAAAGAGAAAAGAATATGAAAATAATTTTATTAAATTATGAGTAACAACCTAACACTATTGCAATAACTTGTATCCTACAGATGGAGAAATAATACTTGATAATATAAGTATAATTTTTAAGGCTTTATTGTGCAAGATTTCAAGCATAAACAAACACGAAAGGAGAATAATGTTATTACCCCTCACATGTCATCATTCAGTTTTGATAATTATCAACATTTTTACCAATCACATGTCAATTGTTCTCTTTTTTGGTTAAAAATACATATTCCAAAAGTATAAATGGCATTTTGATACTGATAAATGGTATTCAAAATGATTTTTAAAAAATTCAAGGTCATTAAGTATGTTTTTGTTAAATGTCTGCTATATGTAAAGTATCTAGGAAAATATACTATGATACAAGTTGAATACAGTCTTCCAAACAACATTAATGAGTAATTTAATTTCTGTGGTAAATAACATGCCATAAAAATATATATAATGGGGCCGGCACTGTGGTATAGCGGGTAAAGCCGCTACCTGGATTGCCAACATCCCACATGGATGGTTCGAGTGCCTGCTGCTCCACCTCCGATCCAGCTCTCTGCTATGGCCTGGGAAAGCAATGAAAGATGGCCCAAGTCCTCGGTTCCCTGCACCCACATGGGAGACCTTGAAGAAGCTCCTGGCTCCTGGCCTCAGATCAGCACAGCTCCGGCCATTGCGGCCAACTGGGGAGCAAACGAGTGGATGGAATACCTCTCTCTTTGCCTCTCCTTCTCTCTGTGTGTAACTCTGCCTTTCAAATAAATAAACAAATCTTTAAAAATATATATGTAATAAAATCTGGTCAGGGATTATAGTAACATATCAAAAATCAAAAACATTAATTTCTCTCTTTCACAAAGCAAGTTAGCGAATAAATATAGTTAGAAATAATTACACAATTTGAAGGTTTAATAAATATATATTTTGAGCTTCTTATCACAGTCTGTAGTCACATTCTTTTCAAAAATCCATGAAACATTTTGCAAAATGTAAAAGAAGTCTTAGAAAGTTCCAAACGGTGCCAACTAGTAAAGACACACTTTTGTGAGCGCAATAGAAGAAAAGTAAATATTTGCAAAGCAGAAAAATGCAAATAAACCATACAAGATCATGTATTAACTGAAAGTAACATGTACATAACTATAAGCATTAATAACAAACTAATTATAAAATAGCAGTAACCTATAAGCATGACAACACATCAGAAGTATACATCTGTCCTCAGAACAAAACACATAGCTTCAATTATTTTCATTATTCAATAAGAATTACCGAACAAGTGTACACCAATTATCTATTATTGCTTCTTCATGCCACCAAATTCACCCTTTTTTATTGCTCTGTTGAAACAGATCTGGGCCCTTTGATTTCTTTTTCTTTTTTCCCAGCCAGCACTGACAGTTTATCGATAGAGTGCCTGAGACACATTACAGCAGGAAAGTTGTTTTGCATCCTGGTCCTGGTGTACTTACTTGGCAGGCTTCTACAACCGAATGGGTGGCTTTATGTAGCACTAAGCGTCTGCAGCCCTCGTGCATGGAACCCAGAAGCACCTGGAGTTGTGCAGCCTGCCTCTTGGCAGTGCTTGTGGCTTCTCTAATGCCAGGCTCCTGGAGTATTCTCAGCTTCTTCAGCGCTCAGATCCTACACTGCACCGTGGACAGTGACAGTGTAAACAAGAGTATAGCTAGAATCCAGGCAAAAGGGGAGCACTGGAACACAGGCAAAGAATCTCAAACAGTTCACTTGTTGGAGCTTGTTTATCAGGGGCTGTTCCAGGAAAGCTCGTCTTGCCACATTGCACTCGGATTGGGCCAGATCACAAGCCAAGGAGAGCTGGGAGAAACCAGTCTGAGTCAGAGTTTTGGCCCCACAATGTACACAGATGTATATTGCAAGCAGGAAGGGCTCTGTGGCTGCCCAATCTCTGTATCTTGGACACGCCCTTATCCTTCGATATAAAAGCCCTACTTCTGGACACATTGCTGATGATTTCCACCAATGCAGACCCAGAAGCTACCACTGAGTGAGTTAAAGGGGACCCTCTTCAACAAGGTCTGGCCCTCAGAACTGGAGTGGAGCACCCTAGGGGTGGGATCTTCTTGCTTGGATGCTCCATCTCAATCCCAAGAGGGGTGACTGCTCCTTATATTTGCTGTTCCTTTCTTTCTTGTTCTCCTTATTCTTCTTACTAGCTAATCCTAAATTACTTTTTAAAAAATTTATTTATTTATTTGAAAGAGTTACACAGAGAGAGGAGAGGCAGAGAGAGAGAGAGAGAGAGAGAGAGAGACTTCCATCTGATGGTTCACTCCCCAATTGGCCGCAACGGCCGGAGCTGCGCCGATCCAAAACCAAGAGCCAGGAGTTCTTCCGGGTCTCCTAGGTGGGTGCAGTGGCCCAAGGACTTGGGCCATCTTCCACTGCTTTCCCAGGCCACAGCAGAAAGCTGGGTTGGAAGAGGAGCAGCCAGGACTAGAACCGGCGCCCATATGGGATGCCGGCACTGCAGGAGGAGGATTAACCTACTGTGCCATGGTGCCAGCTCCCTGAATTTCTTTAATTCCTTGTATTAGTTAACAATTTTTTTATATCAAACCTTCCCTGTTCAAATAATTATGTAGTTTATCTCTTTATTAGATTCAGACTGATACAAATAATTGAATTCAAATTTCTTTTTTAAGAAAAAGATTAAAGCAAGCAAAGAGAAAATAGAAGATATTTACTGGGGCCGGAGCTGTGGCACAGTGGGTTAAAGCGCTGGCCTGAAACGCCGGCATCCCATGTGGGCGCCGGTTTTAGTTCCAGCTGCTCCTTTTCCAATCCAGCTCTCTGCTATGGCCTGGGAAAGCAGTAGATGGCCATTTGGGGGGTGAACCAACGGAAGGAAGACCTTTCTCTCTGTTTCTCTCTTTCTCTCACTGTATAACTCTGCCAAATAAATTAAAAAAAAAAAAAAAAGCTCATAGAAAATGTGTATTTTGAAAAACCAAAGCCTGTCTTTCAAAATTGTTGAAGTATCTCTGTATTCAATTAACTGCTTTAATCACCTCTGTTTCTAAAGTCAATTACATTTTCTATCCTATATTTAATAAATAACATTTGTATACTCTCTAAGATTTATTTATTTGAAAGGCAGAGTTACAGAGAGAGAACACACACACACACAGAGAGAGAGAGAGAGAAAGAGAGAGAGAGAGAGAGAGAGAGAGATCTTCCATTCTCTAGTTTACTCCCCGGATGGCCACAATGGCAAGGGCTGAGTCAGGCCGAAGCCAGGAGCCAGGATTTTCATCTGGGTCTCCTACATGGTAGCAGGGGCCCAAACTTTCGGCCATCTTCTGTGCTTTTCTCAGGCCATCAGCAGGGAGCTGGATCTTAAGTGGAGGAGCAGGGACATGAACTGGCACCTACATGAGAAACCAGTGTGACAGGTGGTGTCTTTAACCACTATGCCACAAGGCTGGCCCCTGCATTTGTATACTCTTATTCATTTAACATTGCCATACAAATGTGTGTATTAAATTTGGGATTAATTCTCAAATGCTTCTTCTAAGAATTTTTGATTTTCCTTTTTCTAACTTAACTTGTTTCTGCTTTTATCTTTAGTAAATATCTTCTTTAAAAAAAAGATTTATTTTATTTATTTGAAATAAATTACAGAGAGAATTACAGAGAGAGGTAGAAAGAGAGAGAGGTTTTCCATCCGCTGGTTCACTCCCCAGATGGCTGCAACGGCTGGAGCTGCGCCAATCCGAAGCCAGGAGCCAGGAGCCTCCTCCAGGTCTCCCATGTGGGTGTAGGGGCCCAAGCACTTGGGCCAACCCCCACTGCACTCCTGGGCGACAGCAGAGAGCTGGACTGGAAGAGGAACAGCAGAGACTAGAACCCAGTGCCCATATGGGTTGCCGGCACCGCAAGCGGAGGATTAACAAAGTGAGCCACGGCACTGGCCCCTTCTATGAGCTTTTTTAAAAGACCCCTTGTATGCATGGATTTCAAAAGCAAATTTGCACCAAAATAAATTTATCTTTTAATTATGTTCTCTAGAAATTTCGAAGTACATTCACATTAATAAAAAATACAGGCCTTAAAAACCAAGATGACTAAGGCAGTTAAGAGAATTAAATGAATCTTGGAAAATATAAAAGCCAACTGAAGAAAAGCTATAAAATTTGAATACATAAATAACCCTGAAAGAGCTCCTAATGAAAACAGACTGGCTCAGGCAGTTCCTCTGTACAGTTTTCTAGCTTTCAAAAGCAAAAACAAAAAGGTGAGTCTTGTGCTATTTAAATTGATTCAGAGGGTAGAGAAAGAAGAAAAGAATCCTACTCCTTGGAAATCCTTTCTAAGTCTCACAATGAAGTAAGACAGTAACACCCTAAAATTAAAAGAGTTGACAAAAATAAAGCAACTGGTTAAACTGACTTATACAGTAAGAAGAAAGGAGGAAGAACACCATTATCTGTTGAGGTCCATATTAAAAATGCCGAAACACAGACATACTTCTTCACCATAAGTGTCTCTGAGAAAACCTGGGCAATTTTCTTCTAATAATAATAGAGTGGGACAGGAATTTCAGAGTATGACATAAAGTACTGAAACAATTAATTGGGATTTCTAGAGCAATGAGCATAAAAATATAGTAAAGACTATAACAAGTTAGAAAAACATTCTCAAGATACATAATGAGCAAAAGGCTACTTTATTCTAGATATTTAGTGCTTACACTGAATTAGAAACACATCAACCACCAACATAAAAATGCACAAAGGATATGAAGAATTTGTGCTTGAAAACTGTGTATATAACTCATATATACACACATGTGTGCATCAGAGTTTTAGTCAGGGAAATATCCTCTTTCTTACTTATTCAAATTTCCTTTATCATGTTCTCAGGAAAGCTTTAATATGCACAATTTGATGCTCAATATTAATATCCCCTTTATTCATGTGGGAATACTAAGATTTTCTTTGAACAAATCACATTTGCATTTGAAAAAGTTAATATTATCCAAAATCAATATAAAATTTCCTCAAAGTAAGGTATAAGGGTCAAATGCATCAAAATCACTTGGATGCACTGTAAAATTCAGATTTATGGGCACTTGAGAATTACTCATGTGAATACATGCAGTGTGTTCAAGAGTTTTGTCAATGTTCCTAATTGACTGTGATGAGTTCTTTATATATTTTAGCTACTAGTCCTTTGTCATCTGTGTTCCAAATATTTTCTCCCAATCTGATGCTTGTCTTTTCATTATTTATGGTATCATTTATTGTTTTTTAAAAATAACATAGTTATAATGAAGTTTCTATTCTTAAAAAAATGAATGATTTATTGTTTCATTTTAAGACACTTAGATAATGATTATTCATACAATAGAGATTATACATTATATGCCATATGTTTCTGTACTGTATGAATTTTTACAGTGATCATATATCTCTTCTTTCAACAAATATTCTTTAATTGCCCAAAATACACCAAGAATTGCTCTAGTTCCTACAGATCCATTATTGACCAAGAGACAAAGACTGCTTGCCTAATGGAATTTATAAGAGGAAATTCAATATTGCTTTTATTTTAAAAATATAAAGACTGCTATTTCATTTTTTAAATTTTTATTTAGTAAATATAAATTTCCAAAGTACAGTTTATGGACTACAATGGCTTTCCCCCCCATAACTTCCCTCCCACCCGCAACCCTCCCATCTCCCGCTCCCTCTCCCATTCCATTCACATCAAGATCCATTTTCAATTATCTTTATATACAGAAGATCAATTTAGTATATATTAAGTAAAGATTTCAACAGTTTGCACCCACACAGAACATAAAGTGTAAATACTGTTTGAGTACTAGTTATAGCATTAATTCACATTGAACAACACATTAAGGACAGAGATCCTACATGAGGAGTAAGTGCACAGTGATTCCTGTTGTTGACTTAACAAACTGATACTCTTGTTTATGGTGTCAGTAATCTCCCTAGGCTCTTGTCATGAGTTTACAAGGCTATGGAAGCCTTTTGAGTTCGCCAACTTCGATCTTATTTAGACAAGGTCATAGTCAAAGTGGAAGTTCTCTCATCCCTTCAGAGAAAGGTACCTCCTTCTTTGATAGCCTGTTATTTCATTTTATCAAAAAAAGAAAGACTGCTACTTCTGCCAAATTTTAATTTTGAACTTTTAGATATCGGTACATAAAACAACATGGTACAGAATTCAGAATAAACATTACAAAACAGAGCAAATGTTTTTCATCAAATGTTACAATTTGTCACTGAGTTTAGCAGCAAATTTTCTAAAAAAAAAAAAAAAGCTTAATGAAATGTCAGACCCTAGGTCTTTCTTGAATAGAGGTAGATAATGCAAAACCATAGGAAAAAAAATTGTTTAAAAACACCTGTTGCAATGAGCCATCTTAAATTAAAGATACAGGTAATTTAAACCTGAGTCAGATTCTGGACTGTGTTTGTCTATTATCATTATATTTAAATTTCATTTTGAGTCAGTAATGTACAGATATTAAAAGAAGCCAGTGAGTACACAGGATGTGTGCAGTGCACGTTCCCCTCCATGATCCATTCCCCCAAGGGAAGCCATAATTAGTAGTTTCTTGTGCGTCCATCAGGAGGTGTTCAGTCATGGATAAATTCAAGGGGATCATGTGTTCCTTCTATGTCTTGGTTATTTTGCACTGCTGGGTTAAGTTAGCAGCATGAGCTGCAGAGCTGGGAACAAGAGGCTGTGATTTGGATTGGAAACAAAGTGACAGCCTCTTCCAAGCTCAGAACTGGGCTAGGTGAAATTGACTGGCAGGGCTTACACAAAGCCTCTACACTGCCAAGCCGGTTACCCATGCTGGTGCAGACAGCCAGGGGATTGCTTGGTGCTGTATGGAGGTGGCACTTTCAACTACTTCCTTTGCCTGTCAGTCTCTCAGTTTAGGCTTTCTGAGTGTACCTTTCCATTAGCTCCTGTATGACCAGAATGTTGGTCTCTTGGGCTTCCATCTCCTTCACAGATCCAATAGCCAGTGAGCTGTGAAACGTATCTTTCTTAGGTCCCTAATTTCTGTGGCCTCAGAGAGATCAAGGTAATATACATGATGCATATTTTACATATATTCTTCTGCTCTGCACTACAAAAGTCTCTTCAATAGGCTGCAGATTTATCAAATAAAAATACTGGATGCCCAGTGAAATTTGAATTTCAGATAAACAAAGAATATTTGTTAGTGTAGAATATCCAATGCAATCTTTCATCTACATTTAATTGGCCAACAGTATTCCAAAACCAGTTGAGCAGTTAAACAATCCTTCTAATCTGCATGCCTTTGCCCTAAAAACAAAATTCTAATCCTCCCTTCAATGCCTGTGGCCCATGCACAGCAAAACGTCTCACCAATTTCAAAACTGGGTATTTGGTGTAGTCTTGGGCCAGTGTAGGAAGCATTTCAAAGTGGTTGCTAGGTGGCAGAGCTCAACTCTGGAAAGCATTTTTGAAATTCTATTAGTATTGCCGGGTAAGGGTAAGTTGGTAGTGAGCCTAAATGTATATGGTTTAAATAGCTCTATTCTGTTGCTATTTTTTTCTTCCAATTTAAAATCTGTGACAAAACTGAGTTTAAATAACATGTCTAAAAAGCTTTGTCTTTGAGCCAAATGCCAGAATATCTAAGTAAACACAGAAGTGAGTAATCACAGGTTTACTTTATTTCAGCTATTCTACCCTGTTGGAGTTTTGAGAGAGGTAGGTCTGGATTTATTCCACACAAATCTGGGCAGGAGAAAACTTGAAAGTACCGGCCTGTCTTAAGTATCCCCACATGATTCCTGATACAATTTTATGTAGAAAATGGAGTGTTCACAACAGAATTTTTTCTATCTTGAGTCCTTTTGCAAACACCAAATTCTTCACACAAAAGGAACAGTGTGATCTATTCAAATACCTCTTTGTTCACTTTACTTAGCAAACATCAGGAAATGAGAGTCGTGGTTCTACACGCTGTCTTGTTCATCCAGAGAAAGAGTGGGATCTAGGAAAGGAGAGAAAAGAAGGAAAATAGACAATGGAAAGTCACCCCCAAAAGAAAAGTGATAGTGATGGTTTTCATAGCATCTGTAACCAATTTCCCCAAAATGAGTTAGACCTTTGCTAAGAGCAAAGGTGATCTCCCCATAAGATTGCATTAAAGGCACCACTCCTAATTATATGTAACAGAATGAAACCATACCTTCGCTTTTTTTTAACAGAATATTAATTCATCTTTTTTTGACTACCTCTGTCCCAAGCATGGAGGGATGAAGACAAAGGAAAGAATTATGGGGGCCGGCGCTGTGCCATAGCAGGTAAAGCCACCGCCGAAGTGTGGGCATCCCATATGGGTGCCAGTTTGAGCCTCAACTGCTCCATTTCCAATCCAGCTCTCTGCTATGGCCTGGAAAGGTAGTGGAAGATGGCCCAAGTCATTGGGCCCCTGCACTCGTGTGGGAGACCTGGAAGAAGCTCCTGGCTCCTGGCTTCGGATTGGCACAGCTGCAGCTGTTGGGGCCATCTGGGGAGTGAACCAGTGGATGGAAGACCTCTGTCTGCCTCTCCTTCTCTCTCTGTGTAACTCTGTAAATAAATAAATCTTTTTTTAAAAAAGAATTATGGATAATTTATGGCTGAAACTCTTGTCGCGTGCCTGGGTCCAAACTCTTGTCTCTGACACAAGAAAGAATTAAAGGATGAGACACGGGTAAATGTTGTGAATAAGAATTCCTGGCTGGGAATGCAACAGCACATACTTGAGAGAGAGTGCACCATGCTTGAGAGAGAGCTGTACCCAACAGGATTTAGGGTTATCTCTTTATATAGTCTAGAGGAATTGGATATTCATAGAGGGTGGTATTTAAGGTAGAGTTTAATTAAATATTCATAGGTGTGGGCTTTGAGGATCACCCATTCTTTTGCTGTTTCTGGAAGTCTTGGAAGTGTCATGGTGTCAGGTGTCAGCCATGATAATTTTAATTACGTATCTGTCATTGCAGTAAGGAAGTCAGCAGCCATGATCGGTATTCTCAGTTATCGCTGGTTCCGGGCAGTGGTTTTGCAGAAATAGCAGTTTTCTGTAGCACAGAGTGGGGGGTTGGGTGGGGTAGGTGGAGGCAATAACTCGTGAGGACTAATTCATTCTGGGAATTGCTCTCCATATCTATCTCTTGCTTTACTTGGAATCTTTATCACTCTGGTTAAATGAAGCTTACTTTTGTGTTCTTTCCTATATCTTTTGGATGGATTGGGCCACATTCAAATTATTCTCATTTATACCAGTGCTCCCCAAACTGTGCTAGAGAGGAGGAAAACTTCATTTGGTGTCTGAAAACAACTGTAGTCTTCAAGATTAAATGACTTGTCCTCATTCCCACAGTTCAAAAGTGCCAAACACAAACTGAAACCCAGCTTCCTGATTTCCAGCCAAGTGTCACCAGTCTTGAAATTAAAACTACTTATTTCTCCCTTCCCCTCCACCTACTGCCCTATTTTCTCCTCCCTTTTACTGTGAAAACTCCCACATCTACAGTTAAGTGTCTGCATTTGTTTTCTGATTGCTTTCTCCATAAGGCTGCAAGTTGGATTGCCTGCCCACCAAGACTGAAGGTGTAGCTACAAGGGCAATAAATGAATAGCACCTTCAGCATTAGATGCCATTCAAGGTTGGTCTTACAACAAAGAGTTAGGCAAGAGAGGGGCACAAAAACATGGGCAGAGACTCTGAAACAGTTTACTGGCTTGGGCTTGTTTTTCAGATGATGTGCCAGGAAAACGTACCTTGCACCATTGTACTCAGAAGGGCCAGGTCACCCCAAACAAGGAAGAGGCAAGAGATCAGAACTTAGAACATACAATTTATGAAGATGTGTGTGCTGTTTGAGTAGGAAGGACTCTTCCACTCCCTGCTTGCTACATCCTAAGTGAATATTGGAACAAGAAGGGATCCCTCACTCCCACTTTTCTACATCCTGGACACTCCCCTAACCCTGGCTATATAAACCCTAGATAACTTCTCAGGAAGGCATGTTCTTCTCTCACTGTCTTACTTGTCACAAATAAATAAAAACTTTCTGTTGAGTAACTCCTACTTGAAGCCAATTATTTGGTGACACCTCAAGCGAACAAATCCTTTGTGTCTGCTAACAACCTTTCCTGATACAGCATGGCAAAGATCAGGTATCTATTTCGTTTACTCCTGTACCTATAACTAGGTCAAGATCTGGCATCAACCTGACCCTGAATAAATATGGGGCAATTAACAAGGCTACTGACCTGACTTTTCTTTGGGAAACGTTCCTTCCTCTGGCTTCTTGGAGAACCCCCTCTTGCTGCTCTTCCTCTTCCTGACGGTAACTCTGAGCATCATCATCAGTTAATCAATCAGTCCAGTACAGAAGCACTGTGGGAGATAGAACCACTCTGACTTTGGGGTGATTACATTTCATTTGCAAAAATATGTAAATGAACAATGGGATCACAAACAACATGGCAAAATAGTATGATAGTTTTGAGCCAAATTGAATCCAGATGGCATGGATTGCTATTGTCTCTAGGTTTTAGTTTCATCATCCATAAAATAGAGATAGTGGAAATTGTTACTTCATATGGTTGTTGCGAGAATTGAAGTACTTAATACATTAAAGCACTTCAAAGATGGCTTGGTATACAAGTGCTCAAAAGATATTTAGAGTGTTTTTTCGAGTCCTGGCTGCTCTGCTTTGTACCCAGTTCCCTGCAAATACACTTGTGAAACAGTAGAGAATGCTTCACATACTTGAGACCCTACCACCTACATGGGAGACCTGGATGGAGTTCTTCCCTCCTGGCCAATCCATGATTTTTGCAGCCATTTGGGGAGTGAACCAGACTTGGAAAATCACTCCCCTACCTCATCATTCTGCCTTTCAAATAAATGAATAAATAAATCTTTTAAAAAATGTTTAAAAATGTGAGATAATACACAAATCATTGCTACAAGTTCTACAGAAAATTTTTTTAAAAATTTGCTTCCTAATGAGAAGTAATCAATTCTTAAAACCTTTTTTTTCGGACAGGCAGAGTGGATAGTGAGAGAGAGAGACAGAGAGAAAGGTCTTCCTTTACCATTGGTTCACCCTCCAATGGTCACCGTGGCCAGTGCACTGCGGCCGGCGCATTGTGCTGATCCGAAGCCAGGAGCCAGGTGCTTCTCCTGGTCTCCTCTGCGGGTGCAGGGCCCAAGCACTTGGGCCATCCTCCACTGCCTTTCCAGGCCAAGCAGAGAGCTGGCCTGGAAGAGGAGCAACCAGGACAGAATCTGGCACCCCATCCGGGACTAGAACCTGGTGTGTTGGCGCCGCAGGTGGAGAATTAGCCTATGGAGCTGCGCCGCCGGCCTTTAAAACCTATTTTTCAAGCACCCAATCCAAATTTTTCTTTGTAATTGTTTTAGGATATTATCATGAGGGTATTATCCTGTTCAGAACATTCAAGATTTGAGAAATTAGAACTGAGGAAACCTAGGTAACAGCCAACACTAATCAATGTAATTATGGCCCAGGTAATTCCACAATTGGCTGTAGCCACATGCAAGAACTTAGGTGAGATCTGCTAAAGAACTGTCAAACCAGCCCACAGACTGGTGAGAAATCACAAATAACAAAAGTTGCTTTTCCAATCTGCCATCTGTAATGGGACTTCCTTAAGAAGAAAACCATTGCACTTGAAGTTGAACTTAAAGGCCGAGATTCAGGATAAGGAAAGAATTGTTCCTCATCAGCAAAGACTTATCTTCTTATCTTTGCAGGCAAACAACTAGAAGATGGACTAACTTTATCTTGCTGTAACATTCCAAATGAGTCCTCTCCATTTTGTGTTGAGACTTCGTGGTGGTGCTAAGAAAAGGAGGAAGAAATCTTACACCTCATCTAACAGAAGGAAGCTGGCTGCCCCAAAGTACTATTAAAAAAAGGAGTAGCTGAGAATGGCACAATTAGTTGTTTTCAGTGGGAATGAACTTTGGAGGACTGTGATTCTGGAATATGTATGGCCAGTACTTTGACAGACATTGTTGTGGCAAATATTGTCTGAGTTAGTGCTTCAACAAACCAGAAGAGAAGTAATGGTATATGAGGAGTTAATAAAAGACATCAACTAACATAAATAAATAACAAAAGTTGCTAATTCATGTCAGTACTTGTTAAGGTGATTTGTTTCACAGCAAAATATAATCAAAACATTACCTTCAATGTGACTGTCCAGAGGTGGATATGATAACCTTCTGTTGACTCTTCTAAATCTAGGCATTAAGTATAAACACAAAGCTATATCCACTCAAAACAGGAAATTCTGCAATATGTCTTCTAAAACAGCTTTTTGGCCATTTAACAATATATTCTGAATTTTCTTATGAATTATTATATATCCTCACCATTATTTTTTGTATGTATTTAAAAAGGGAGAGAGAGAGAGAGAGAGAGAGAGAGAATCTTCCATCCATTGGTTCACTCATCAAATGCCCACAACAACCAGGACTGGGCCAGGCTGAAAACAAGAACCCAGAACTGAATCTGGGTCTCCTATGTGAATGACAGAAGTATTTGAGCCACTATCTGCCATCTCCTGGGGTGCACATCAGGAGGAACATGGATGGCAATCTAAGACAGTACTTGAACCCAGGTACCTGATGTGGGATGCACTATGCCCACTCTACATCATTATTTTTCATGGTTGCATTGCACAACATGACTTGTTAACCCATCCCTTCCCAATAAACAGTCTGTTTCTGAATTTTTTGCCACCACAAGAAATAGTTTGATGTGGCACCAGCATTATAGCCTTAAGCCACCATCTGAGTTGCTGGCATCCCATGTGAGCATCAGTTCCAGTCCAAGCTGCTCGGCTTGTGATCTGGCTCTCTGCAAATGCATCTGGAAAAGCAGTAGATGGCCCAACTCCTTGGGTCCCTGTAACCATGTGAGAGACCTCCAGCCTCCTGGCTTTGTTCTTTTTTTTTCTGACAGGCAGAGTTTGACAGTAAGAGAGAGAGAGAGAGACAGAGAGAGAAAGGTCTTCCTTCTGTTGGTTCACTCCCCTAAAGGCCACTACGGCCGGTGCGCCGATCCGAAGCCTGGAGCCAGGTGCTTTCTCCTGGTCTCCCATGTGGGTGCAGGGCCCAAGGACTTGGGCCATTCTCCACCGCCTTCCCAGGCCACAGCAGAGAGCTGGACTGGAAGAGGAGCAACTGGGACAGAATCCGGCGCCCCAAACGGGACTAGAACCCGGTGTGCCGGCAACGCAGGTGGAGGATTAGCCTAGTGAGCTGCGGCCCTGGCTTTGTTTTGGTCCAGCCCTAGCTATTGAGGCCATTTCGGGGAGTGAACCTGTGGATAGAAGCTCTCTCTCTCCCTTTCTCTACAACTCTGCTTTTCAACTAAATAAATCCATCTTTTAAAAAAAATGTATTTATTTATTTGAAAGGCAGAGGAAGAGAGAGAGAGAGTGAGATCTTCCATCTGCTGGTTCACTCCCCAAATGGCTACAATGGCTGGAGCTAGGCCAGGTTGAAGTCAGGAATCAGGAACTTCTTCCAAGTCTCCCAAGAACTTCTTCCAAGTCTCCCAAGGACTTCTTCCAAGGCCTAAGGACTTGGGCCGTCTTCTACTGCTTTCCCAGGCCACAGCAAAGAGCTGAATCAGAAGTGGAACAGTCAGGTCTCAAACTGGCATGTATATGTTATGGGATGCCTGCACTGCAGGCAGTGGCTTTACCTACTACACCACTGTGCAGGCTGCTAAACAAATACATATTTAAAATAAAAAATAAAAGAAATAGTTTGATGAGTATTCTTGAACATATTTTTTGCACACATCAAATATTATTTCCTCAGGACTGATTCCTGCATGTGGAATTTCTAGTTTGAAGATCTACTTGATTTCAGGGCTTTGGTTAAGTATTATTAATTGTTAATTGTTCTTCAGAAAGTTTGTGGTAATTTACAATCTTACCATTTAGAATTCTCCTTTACCTGCACTTTTGCTAATAATGTATAGTAGCTTATTTTATCTTTGCCAAGTCAATGGATTAAAAATTATGTTCTCATTATTTTAAATTGCTTTAATTATTGAGGTTGAGTATATATATACATATATTTATATATACTTTTTAAAAAAGATTATTTATGTGAAGGTTAGAGTTACACAGACAGAGACAGAGACAGAGACAGAGACAGAGAGAGACAGATCTTCCATTGACTGGTTCACTCCCCAAATGGCCACATCAGCCAGGGCTGGGCCAGACCACAGCTGGGAGCCAATAGCTTCTTCTAGGTCTCCTAAATGGGTGGCAGGGGTTCAAACACTTGGGCCATCTTCCATTGCTTCCCAGGTGCATTAGCAGGGAACTGGATCAGAAGTGAAGCAGATTGGGTATACATGTTTTTAAATTTTTATTTATTTGAAAGGGAGAGAGAGAGAGAGAGAGACTCTCATTTGCTGGTTCATTCTCCAAATGCCTTCAAATAGTCAGAGCTAGGAGCTGAGAATGCAAACCAGGTCTCCATGAGGGTGAGGAACGCAGTTACTTGAGCCATCACCACTACCTCCCAGGGTCTGCATTGGGTGGGAAGCTGCAGTCAGGAACCAGAGCCAGAAATGGAACCTAGCTACTCCAATGTGTACACTGGTGTCTTAATAGCTAGGCTAAAGGCCCACTCCCCGAGTATATTTTAATGTATAAGGGGCATTTATATCTTCTCTAAAATGCTTATCCTCACTCTGCTCATTTTCCTTTTGTTTGTTTAGTTATTTTATTTGTGAATGATAGAAATATTAACCTTGTTATTTATATGCAGATATTTAATTATTTTTACTAATTTCCCTCCAAGAATCTTTAGTTTTATGGGTTTATGCATCTTTTCTCAATTCACAAAGGTTACTTTTAAAATGGTTAAATCTGTCAATCTTTGCTTTTTTGTTTCTGATACTGGTATCATCAGATTCATTTTTTAATGGATAGCCATTTTAAAAAAAGATTTATTTAGTTATTTGAAAGTCAGAGTTACAGAGAGCCAGAAGCAGAGAGAGAGAGAGAGAGAGAGAGAGAGAGAAAGAGGGACAGAGAGAGAGAGAGGTCTTCCATTCCCTGGTTCACACCCCAGATGGCTTCGATGGCCCGAGTTACACTGATTCGGTGCCAGGAGCTTCTTCCGGATCCCCCACAAGGGTGCAGGGGCCCAAGGACTTGGGCCATCTTTCACGGCTTTCCCATGACATAGCAGAGAGCTGGATCGCAAGTGGGGCAGCTGGGACTCGAACTGGTGCCCGTGTGGGATGCTGGCAATCCAGGTAGTGGCTGTATCACAGTGCCAGCCCTCAGATAGCCAATTTTAAAGTCCTTCAGGAAGTGTCAGTTGCATCTAGGTAAAACCCAGACTCCTCATTCAACATTATATACCACATTCTATTCCCACCATATCTGGCCAAATTAAGTTTCCATCACTTTTAAAGCAAGTTCTCTGCTCTGGTGAGCTTGGTTTCCTGCATAGTTCAGTGCATGGGCTCTGGAGTATGATGAAGAACCAACTTAGATTTCTGAATCACTTACCAACAGAACGAGAAGAGGTTTTTGGACCTCAGCTTCTTCATATTGAAGTGAGATCAGGGCTAAAGTGCAATGAGAAGTGCACAAGCCTCAGGAACAAATGGCCCAGTGCTTGGTAATCAAATGTGAAAAGAAGATTCAGAGGCTATAACAGCAAAGGTAATAAGACGAGTTAACAAATTGCAGAGACAACTTAGCATGAATGTTGTACCAAAGACCCATAATTGGTGATCAATGCAAATATGTTTCCCTATATGCAGCAACATATTCTGCACTATGCTATTGAAAAATCTAGTGGTTCAATATGCTATTGGAATACACCAATGAAATGCATCATTCCTAATAACATAGAATGCTTTATTTTTCCAAGCCTAAGAAGCACTTGGTCCCACATTCTGTGAAGCTGGGATGTGCCTTTCTAGACATTGGTCAGGTGACAGTGATGATAGAGTTGGCATTGCCTCTATATAAGGCTCCAAAAAATTCATGGAAATGTATATTATGAAAAAAATTGATGCATGATTTATTTTTTACACTAAAATAAACTTATATTTATATACCAATCCACAAACTTTTTGAAGTCTGCTTGTATTTTTAAACATGGTAATAGCTGAATCATCATTTCTATTAAATTCTGTGCATTTTTTAGTACTATACATATCAAAACCGTATGCTAAGAAATGCAATTGAAGGCAGGAGAAACTGCCAGATGTGTCAAAATAGGTGAAAGCAAATCCAAAACAACAAGAGGTTGATTTGCTCAATTCATGTAGCATTCAGGACTATAGTTAAGGTATGGAACCACAATTTGTAAGAAACTTCTATCTGGCCCAGAGACTGCAGTGACACATAATTTGGTCAAACAAGAAAATTATACTTTATTGAAATGGGATAGTGACAACCTCAAGTTTGCAGAATGGGTGTCAGCAATTAGTAAGCAAATTCCAGAGGCATGAATGGAAAGTATTTATAAGAAATACTGCATTATCAATGATATTGTGTGGAAAAACTTACATTAATGCTCCTTGTGAAAATGAATTCAGAATTAAGCTCAGTGTACAGAATTTTAATCAATTTATTTTGCCTCTATTTTCTTCGTTATGTGAAAGGCATAAAGAAGAGTGAGAGACAGATACGGAGAGACAAAGAGATAGGGCAACCATTTGCTAGTTCACTCCCTAAATGCTCTCAATGGCTGGAAATTCAGTACAGGTCTCCCAAGTGTGTGACAAGGACTCAACAACTTGAGCCATCCCCTGCTGAGTGTGCACTGGCAGGAAGCAGGAGTCAAGAGTCAGTCTTGAGGAAAACCCAGGCACTCAATAGGGGACACCTGTCTAGCAACTCGACTGTAAGCCAAACTCTAGCCCCTATTTTATTTATGTATTCTTCTTCGTAAGCACATTGTTAAAGGATCTAGGTGTAAGGAAGTCTAAAAGCAAGTTATAAAATAAAGCCTTTGGTGATGCTACGTTGTTTATTGAGTAGTTCTTTTGTTTTTTGGTAGAACACACAATTGATATCTTGGATTTGAGCAGATAAGATAAATTGAATGGGGGCAAAATGAGGCACTAGGTCTGTGAGCTTCTAGACTTCCCTTAGTGAAGGAAGGGAGGCTGGTATTTTGTCATTATCGTTGATGTATAGGTGGGCATTATGTTGCTGCTCAGGAATGAGGCATGTCGTACTGTGATTTCTCCACCGACATCAGTTGCAGTTGTTTATAGAACTAACGCAATCTGACAAGAAGCCAGCTTCTCACATCACCATTTACAGATTCATAACACAGATCACAGATTGCATTCCGAGTTAGGTAAATACTCCGCGTGTCACTAAGCATTCTTAAAAGTAAATATAGTACATATTTCCCAGTACAAAAGTAACATGTATTGGTATAGAACATGCCCTACGTTACAGAGGGTCTGTGTATACATGCCTAATGTGCCTTTTTTCAACTAAAATATTTGGGAAGCTCCTTTTAAACATTTTTTCTTACACATTTTTGGATAGCATTTCTTCTTCTGGTTTAAAAAAATGACTCAGATCAAAATAATATATGTTCATGTAAAGTATGTGGTAAGTACAGAAAAGTAGAAAGAAGCATGAAAAAACATTCTTAATCCCACCACCCAGAGATGGCCTAATATTTTTGGCCATTACATTTAATGTACACTATCTAGGGCGAACTTGCACACAGGTGCTCCTTGAATGCACCAGTGTTGAATGAGGACCTACTTGTCTTGCCAATAGAATCACTTACGCATACCTTTTGGTCTAAAACCACTTTCTTCTCAAGTTTGCCTCATTATTTTTTACAGGGTAGGAGGCTGGCCAGGACAAAACCAACTTTCTGTTTGGCAACTGAACGCCACTGTTCTCACTTCATACCTCTCATTCATTCATTCACTCATTCAGATTATTTATTAAGCGTTCACTACGTGCCTGGAATAAGCAGGGGAAACACGCAGGGTCCTGCCCTCCTGCACATTAAAGTGTAAAGAAGAACAGCTAATAAACACACACACACACACACACACACACACACACACACACACAGACTTGCATCTTTGGACAAGAGAACAGGTGGCTGGCAAAGTAAATAAATGAGGCAGTGATCTAATTCAGGAGTCGACAGGAAGTCAGAAGGTGAGAAGTCAGAAGGTCAACAAGGAACATAAGGGAAGGTTCTGAGGCTGTCAAACTTTAAGTGGGTGTGACCAAAGAATGGTGAGCCAGGAGACCCTGGAGCTCACTGCATTTAAAGGGATAGGACGGCGCGGGTCCTCTTGAGCCATACTATGGATTTTCAATTTTATTCTATGCACAGGCAGCAGCTTATTTTTTTAAAAATTTTATGTATGTATTTATATAAGTATGCATGTATATATGTACTTATTTATTATTTTGGTTCTCTGTAGGACTTTTGGAACTCCAGGCGACACAGCTCCAGACCCAGCACTGAGCTTATTTTCAATAGATCGCTTTCAAGGTTCAAAACGTACAAAGTCCAAAGAAAATTCAATGAACACTTCCTCCCTCCTGTTTCTTAGCCACCCAGTTCTCCGCACAGCCGCTAGCGTACATATATATTGGGAAACACTCTAGGTTTAAAAAGGCAATCCTGCCCCCAGAATAAGGCATTTTAGGAAGGCAAGACTATCCGTTTTTCTCATCCCAGCTCAATATTGAGAAAGGTACGGCTCTCTGTGTTGGAGCTCCGCGGTCACGCTCTCGAGGTTCACAAACTTACTCAGCTGCGCGTGCAGCTTCAACACTCCAGACAGTCGGGGCTCCGGGCTCCGTAAACTGCGTCACACCAGGGCTCCCAAGCCCCTTCCCACGCAGCGCTCCCTACCAGGACCCCGCGCGCCCGCAGCTCCCTTCCCGGAGCTCCGGAGCCCCAGAGCCCGGCACTCCGCTCAGGTGCGCGCCTCCGTTCTACGCACACGAGCGGACTCCGGCACGTGGGGCGGTGAGACCGCGGCGCGCCCCGGGCCGCGACAGAGGCGGGTCCCGGCTGGGCCCAGTCCGGGGGCGTGGCCGAGGCCAGAGGCGTGGCGAGTCTTGGGGGGCAGGGCTAGCGCCGGCGTCGGCAGCAATGATCTCCTGAGATTGTTGCCGCGGCGTTTCGGTCCGGAACCCGGGCCACCCACGGGTTGGTGGGCGCCTCTCGGCCCCGGGCTCTGCAAGCCCGGGAAGGTAAATCTGACTGGGAGCCCGGCAGTTGGAGCGCTTGGGGGGGCCCACTATGGGGGCGGGCGGCTGGATGGAGGCGGAGGGGAACGTTCCGCGGCGAGTTTCTCAAGAAAGCTGAACTCGTCCCAAGCTTCTTGTGCGTCGGCTGGCTTGCACCCGCGACTTGGTGGCGGGCTCTAGCCGCGCGGGTGGTCTCCGGACCCAGGAGGGGGCGCGGAGGTGACTGGAAGCCTCGGCCCGAGCAGCACCCCAGATTGCTACCCAGGACCGCGCACCGCTGTGGCGGCGGTTTCTGCCCGAGAAAGGGCGTGTAAGTGCCGCAAGTCGCGTCCCGCGCAACCGCAGCGTGACCGCCAAGCTCCGAGCGCGCGGGTGTGTGAGACGTGCCGGCTCGTCTGGAGCCCACATTACACAACTTCTTTCCTCTTTAGGCCAGACTTGGTGAGTACTGTTCCCCCTGGGGCTAACCCGGAGGCTCCCCGCTATGGACGGCGAGAGCGAAGTGGATTTTTCTAGCAACAGTATAACCCCTTTGTGGCGGAGGCGGTCGACCCCCCAGCCCCAGTTGCTGGGCCGGAGCAAGCCGAGGCCCCAGTCCTATCAGAGCCCCAGCGGGTTGCTGATTACCGATTTCCCGGTGGAGGACCGAGGGACTCTCCCCGCGGCGCAGACTCCCGCCCTGGTGCCCGCCGCCTCCGATGGCAGGACGCTCCAGAGGAGCCCGCTGCTCCTGTGCGCGCATCGGAGGGCTGTGGTCAACGGTCGGACCGTCACCCCGGAGTACAGGGCTGCCTCTCCTCGACTCCGGCGGCCCAAGTCACCCGAGGTGCCCGACGCGCCGTCGGGCGGCTCCGCGAAATCCCCGGCGAATGGCACGGTGACCTCGCCTGTGCCGCCGCCGCCGCCGCCGTCGCCGTGCTCCCCGCGGACTCCTAATGCGTCCGCCCCCTGCAGCCCAGAGGAGAACCCGGCCCGACTGACTGCCAGCCCGGTGCTTTCGTCCACCACAAATGGCCTTGCGCCTAATAAGGACTCCCCTGGCTTGGGTGCGCAGCTCGGTCAGATCGCTCAAGACTCCGATCGGGGACCCTCGAGACACTCTCCTGCTCCCCAGAAAATGTCTTCAGAACAAAAACTGCCCCTGCAAAGGCTGCCCTCCAAGGAGAACGAGCTCCCGGAGAACCCTGCGGTGATCTTGAGTACAAACAGCCCTGCCGCCCTCAAAGTGGGCAAGCAGCAGATCATTCCGAAGAGCCTGGCCTCGGAAATTAAACTAAGTAAATCCAACAGTCAGAATGTGGAGCCCCACAAGAGACTGCTCAAGGTGCGCAGCATGGTCGAGGGTCTCGGAGTGCCCCTGGGCTCTGCAGGGGAGGAGGGCGAGCTGGACAACGATCTGGACAGCCCGGGGTCCCTGCGCAGGGGCTTGCGGTCCACCTCCTACCGCAGGGCCGTGGTCAGTGGCTGTGACTTTGACAGCCCTACCAGCTCGAAGAAGAAGAACAGAATGTCCCAGCCTGTTCTGAAGGCAGTGATGGAAGACAAGGAGAAGTTTTCCAGCCTGGGCAGGATAAAGGTAAGAGTGGGCAAGCAAGCGTGTGGCGTTGCCGTTTGCAGAGCCTAGAGTGAATGTCTTCAGAGTGGGAAGGAACACAGAGGAAACCAGGTGTCGTTGTTTTAGTTCTGCGTTGGATGTGCACACCTGGAACATTCTGTGGCTTATCCACAGCTTTGTGGGAGGAAGAGAAACTCCTATCACTTTTAGCTTTCTAAGTTCCAGCTAAATTTGCAGGACAAAAGACAAAAATTATGGCAAGTGAAGGATTGGCTGCATCAGCCCTGAGCACTTTTACTGCAGGTATCTGAGGCTGGGTCTGCACTGTGTTGGTCAGTTTTTCTGGCCTTTGTTTGGAAGGGTCAGTCTGGGTAATAGTACCACAGCTGATGATAATTCAGGATAATGCTGATTCCCCTTTGAGCCTGTTGATGATATTCTGCTTTCATTGTGGTCATTGTGGAGCTTTTTTTTTTTTTTATTTAAAGATTTATTTATTTATTTGAGAGGCAGAGCCACAGACAGGGAGAGCCAGAGATAGAAGTCCTCCACCCGCTGGTTTACTCCCCAAATGGCCACAGCAGCTGGAGCTGATAATCGGAAAGCAGGAGCCAGGAGCTTCCTCCTGGTCTCCCACATGGGAGCAGGGGCCCAAGGACTTGGGTCATCCCTCACTGTTTCCAGTCCACCAGCAGGGAGCTGGATCCAGGCCCACATAGGATGCCAGTGCTGCAGGCAAAGGTGGCCCAGCCCATTATGCCACAGCACTGGCTGCTGGCCCCCATGGAGTTGTTTTTTTAAGTGGTGATCACACAGGTGATGTCAGGCAGTGTTAATTTTAAAATCAATCACTAGAATCCCAAAAGGTAGAGTTTTTCATCTGTTTTGTCACTTATTCCTGTCATCATGGCCTCTGTATTTCATTTCCATTTTTATACCTAGTTGTCTTTCAGTGCATTTAACACATTGTTGGACCAGAATTTCAGGATAGGTTCAGCTGTGAGAAATTGCTACCTGATACAGGCCTAGGAGCTGCACTTTCTGAAATACTGTCAAACAGAACATAAAGAATTACGGAAAACTAGAAAGCGATATTTGAGAGTATGTACTGCCTTCCCCAGAAACAAGGCAGATCTCAGTAATAGGGCCGAGATTCCTTTTGGCAGCCACATTTTTTCTTGATTAATCAGAGAACTGGAACCAGTCTATATAAATGTCACATGTGTAATACACAAGCAAGCCTGTTTTGTTTTAGAGTGTATGATCTTAAAAGACATTATAGAATGTTTTACGTGTCTTTTTTTCCAACTCTGCAAGTATAGCAACATTCAGTGTAACAGTGATGGTGAATCGTAAGTAGTAAAATGAATTGAGTGGCTGGTCATTTGAGGACTTTCAATCTGTTTTGACAGGTTGTGGGGGACATTTATATTTTATTTCACTGTTTCAATGAATTGTGGTGGTCATAGGAGTGAGCTGCTGTGTGTATCTACTGTGTTGTGGTTTTGGAAATCTAATGAATGGAACAATAGAAAAAGTACTTTTACTTAAAATAGATGTATTTTCTGTTTGGCTCATTCATGCATAATTTGCTTTGCTTTTTCCTCTTTTTTAAATTTTTTGCTTGTCTCTTAGAAAAAAATGCTGAAAGGACAAGGAACATTTGATGGGGAAGGTAAGCATGTAATTTTCCAGACTTTTATTGCTGTTTCAATGTGGAATATCAATTATAAGTTGAAATCCAAATGCAGTAACAAAAACACTTAAAATGAGAAATAAGTCCAAGTTTTGCCCAAATTATACAGTGCAAAGCTCTGTGCTAAGCTAAATTGTCATCTAATAATACCAACAGTGAATAAAGTTCATAGAATTTTCAATAAGCTGATAACTTGTCAGTGTCCTGGGATTTTTAATTCTTCTCTGCTTGGGCTCCATCCCAGTCTTTTCTCAAAAAGTGGAGAAGAAAGCGTAGGCCCTAGATTTTTAGTTAATAATTCTTAGAGTTTGTCCTTTAGATCTTAAGTCATGGTTCCTTAGGTTGTATTTCCTTTGAATTTCTTTTCCTCATATTTCCACATTTTATTATAATTTCTGACTTATGTTTCCTTTGGGGAATTATAACTTTCCTGGGTGACAGAAACATATTCTTAAGAGTTTGTAAGCCATATAATATTTTTGTTAAGGCTCTCAAAAACAAAAACAGCTTCCCCCAGGTGTTCAAACCCTAATCAGATTAGTAGACATTCTGAAAATAGATGGCTCAAGTGTCAGCCAAGAGTTCGCGGGAGCAGTCCCAGCTGCATCCTCTAAGGGCTGGAGGTTCCTGGTGGCAGTGGGTGTACTTGCTTTCCGTCATGCTGTGCAATGCTAAGATTTTCCAACCTTTGAAGAATAAAGAAGCACTGCTCCTCTGTAAGTAAAACCACTCAACAGTTAGATAACCTTGGGTTATCATTGTACTAATCTCAGGAAACCACTGGACATGGGGAAGAAACCTAGAAATAGTATTTTAACTGGTTAGAATAAGTTCATCTCTGTAATTTTGGCAATGGAGGAAACCAGAAGCTCTGAGAGGTGTAGTAACTTGTCCACTGCCACATGGCTAATAACATAGACAGTGCTAGGTCAGAGATCTGGCTCTTCATTCCTTTTGCTTCCTTTATACTACTCTCAACGTGCACTAAAGATGACCTCAACTTGATGCCTTCTTAGGGAGATGCTTTGCACCTCCTAGAACTTGACATTGATTCTGTGACCTTTGCTTCAGAGGGTTAAGGTTTTGGAGATTTTTAAAAGTCAGAGAGCAAACCTTTATTTGAGCTAGTTTTGTGTTCTTTTTTTTTTTTTTTTTTACTATGTAACTTTCTGTGTATTCTCTCTTCCCTCTTCTCAAATATGATATAGAGTGTTTTTTTTTTACAAATATAAATATATACATCAGGAATGAATGATTCTTACATTTAATGACTAACAAGAATATGCCTGCATTAGTTAGCTTTTTTGTCACTATAAATACCTAAGAGAAGCTGCTTAAGAAGGAAAGAGGCATATTTGGGTTCACAGTTTTGGAATTCAAGATCAGGTGGACCTCACTGGCTTGGCATCTGGTAAGGCAGGAGGACGACGAAGGCAAGGCATGTACAGAGGAAGGATCACATGGTGAGTCCAAGAGCAAAGAGACTGGGAGCACACTTGCCACCTATGTCAGTGTGGCCTCCTTGTAAAGCCACCATATTTTAATCATGGCACCTCCAGAACCGAATCCAGTCTAAACAGTTTCTAAAGGCTGTACTTAGGGATGGGCATTTGGTTCATTGGTTAAAACTTCACTTAGACTGCCTGTATCCCATCTGAGTACCTGGGCCTGAGTCCTAGCTTTGCTTCCAATTCCAGTTTCTTGCTAATGCTCATCCTGGGAGACAGCAGCTGGTAGCTCAAGTAGCTCCTGCCAGTGATGTGGGAAACTTGAACTGAGTTTTAGGCTCTATTTGGGGAAAAAAAACAGCAGAAGGATTATCTCCCTGTTGTTTCTCTTGGCGTTTCAAATAAATAAAAATTAAAATCAAAGAACTTACCATCAGACACTATAATTGGATTTGATTTCTGCCCGTTAAAAATATTCATGCATAACATTAACATAAAACTTTTAGGACCAAACCTTTCCCTCCCTCCCTCCCTCCCTCCCTCCCTCCCTCCCTTCCTTCCTTCCTTCCTTCCTTCCTTTCTTTATTTTTTGACAGGCAGAGTGGACAGTGAGAGAAAGAGACAGAGAGAAAGGTCTTCCTTTGCCATTGGTTCACCCTCCAATGGCCGCTGCAGCCGGCGCGCTGTGGCCAGCGCACGGCGCTGATCCAATGGCAGGAGCCAGGTGCTTATCCTTGTCTCCCATGGGGTGCAGGGCCCAAGCACCTGGGCCATCCTCCACTGCATTCCCAGGCCACAGCAGAGAGCTGGCCTGGAAGAGGGGCAACTGGGACAGAATCCGGCGCCCTGACCAGGATTAGAACCTGGTGTGCCGGCGCCGCAAGGCGGAGGATTAGCCTATTGAGCTGTGGTGCCGGCCAGGACCAAACCTTTCATACACAGATCTTCTGGAGATATCAAAACTAATATTCAAGCCATAGCAGTCACTCAGGAAGCAGTGTAACTGTGTGGTGAGCACTCATGATCTTGGAGCCAGGCAGACCTGGCTTCCTGTTTTACTGCTTCTACTTACCAGTTAAGTGACACTGAGCGAGAGCCTGAACCTCAGTGAGCCCCAGTTTCGTCATATGGGAAATGAGACTAATAATACGGCTGTCTACCTTGTTAGGAGAATGAATGAAAAATCATACCAATGTTACGCCTGTACTTGGTGCCAAACACAAAGCAGTTTAAAGACTGGGGGAAACTCAGTTTTACTGCAGAACAATCAGAGATCAGTACAATCTTGCATAGATTCCATGTTAGCTGTGGTGCAAACAGAACTATCTCTGGTTGGTAAGACAAGAGGCAAATGTTTGCTTGCCTAGTAGATAGGCAAGGCATTTCAAATTCAGTATGTCCCAAATCAGTCTGATAATCCTCCACACTAGACCTGAATTTCCTCATGTGTTCCTGTCTCCTGCTTTCCAACTGTGGTACCTGAAGCCTAGGAAGAATCCTTCACCCTTCCTTCTCTCTGTCCCCGTATGCAGTCTTTCACCAGTCACTATGTCACATGGCCTAAGACCCAGTCACCTTTCTTTGGCCACCCCAGTAGCATCCTAATTTGCCTCCCATGTAGTCACACAGTTTTGCTCTTCAATCTCAGGAAATCTCTTCTCAGTGAATTCCCATTGCATTTAGGATAAAATATAATCATTACAGCGTGAATAAGCCTCCTTCTGTAAAACGCAGTGAAAAACCCAGTTCTTAATGTGGTCTCCCTGATTTGGAGAGTCTGCTCATCTCTCTAACCCACCTTGCTCTCTGTGGCCGCTAAGCACACCCAAGCTCCAGCCACACTGACCTTCCTTTGTTCTTAGAAGGTATGATGCTTCCCCTTGCCTCAGGGCTTTGGCAAATACTTTTTCCTTTAGCTCGGCAACTCCTTAACTTTCAGATCTTAAATTTTCCTCATTGACATTTCCCTGACCCCTAGACAAGATCACACCCTGCTGACACTCTCTTCTCAGAACACCTGTATGGCAGTCCTGTAGTTTCTAGGTATATGTTTGCACCTTAATAAGCTGACCTGTTATTTCCATTTTTCCCATGAACTTTTGTACCCTCATATATTTTTGCTCTTTCCTCACAGTACTCCACACAGGCCTTCTGGGTTCTGCTTGTTCATATACTCAAACCAGTCTTCTACTCCAGGGCCCTGGAACCAGCTGTTCCCTCAATGAGATGCTTTTTATCTAACTACCGGTGGCTGGCTTTCTTACCTCTTTCCTTTCCTTCCTTCAGTGTCACCTTGGTTCTGCTTTGCTAAACCGTCCTATTTAATATCTGCATACCTTCTTTCCAGCACTTTCCACTCCCTTTCTCTGTTTATTTTTCTCAATGACATTTACCAATACCTGAAATATATAAGATTTACTTATTTATTTTTGGTAATTTCTCACTTAAAGTCACCTCCTTGAACACTGAGATTTTTTTCTTTTCTGTGTTCCCATAGCAGTTGCTGGCATCTAGCAGCTATTTTCTTGTCATCAGTTGAAGCAATAGATACATGTAGGAGTGACTTTGTTTTTCTGAATTACATTGTTCACTCATGAAAGCAGGGGAGGTGCCTTTTGTTTTCTATTTTACTATTAGAACTTGACACCTCCTAGATGTGCAATAAATGTTTGTTAAATTCAAGTCAGTTCCTTCAAGGTCTTGAAGGAAAGGTAGGGAATAAATCCAGTTTATTCTAAAAACCAGTGATTTAAGAGACCTGCCTGTCCTTCATGAGTGGTGAATAAAGACAGAAACATTGCTTCCGTCGGCATGTCATAGAAGGTGCCTCCCTTGCCCTGCAGATGAGGTTGGGGCAGAACTGTGTGAGTGAGAATGTCACTTTTCTGCAATTATTTTTCAGTGACAAAATCCATTTGTCCCTTTGTCCATAGTTTATTAAACTGGAGACAAAATATTGTGTAAGTATGGAAGCACTTTATAATAAATTGCATGTTGATTGAGGACAATTAGTGATCATCAGGGCTTGTTTTATTGCAGAAAATGCAGTCCTGTATCAAAACTACAAAGAAAAAGCACTTGACATTGACTCTGATGAAGAGTCAGAGCCCAAAGAGCAGAAGTCGGATGAGAAAATTGTGATTCACCATAAGCCTCTGAGATCCACATGGAGCCAGCTCTCTGCGGTGAGTGTTTACCCTCTTTTCTGTCTGTGGGAGGATAAAAACTAGCTTTTGGAAATTTACCATGGATGTGGCTTCCATGTTATCTGATGCTGAATCTGTAACCTTGCAGAGAAGCGCTCTTCCTTTTAGATGGTGAATTGTTGCTTGAAACCCTGCAGGCACTCCTGAGAATGTGAACTTTGACAGTTCTGATTGGGCAAATCAGATTTTGATAAAGTACCTTGAAACTCATGTAGTATGGGCTCTGTAAACTCTTCCTATTTAGCATACTATAATTCTTTATTTATTTTTAAAATAACTGTATTTTTAGTGGTAACTTAATGTATTGTAAACTGTATCAAAATATGGCGGTATATACATATGTGAGGATACTTCAGAAAATTTGTGGGAAGGTGGAATTAATAGATAAGTTTATTTTAGTGCACAAAAACTTTCAAATCTATGCAAGTTTTTTCATAATAGCACCTTGCATGAGCTTCCTGAAGCTCTGTCCTATATGCATATATGTTTGTATACCTATACTCATGCATCCATGCACAAGAGGGGGCTTGTTGTAGTTCTTTCTCCGATATTTTATTTGGTATAGATGTGTTTATTTTTTTCTTGAAACTGATTGATGAGTGGTATTCCCATCCACCTCCCTCTGCATCTTTTGAGTGCTTATATCTGATACTTATAACTTCTTACTGAAGAGTAATTAAGAGTAATTTCTCCTTTCTACATCAGCATTTTTGTTTAGCCATGATTTTCTTTCCTTCAGCTTCCAAAATATTACAGTGTGATGTTTGGTTTTCATGATAAGCGTTTGGGCACAAAATTTGTGAGTATCTGATGCTTTAGCAAGTTGAAAGAAATTCCCACGGCTGACTTGGATAGTAGGAGCATTGCATCAAAACAAGCTGGTATACCTGCATGAGTCCTTAAATAATATCAGAGCAGAGCTTATTCCTTCTTAGGCCACAATGAATGCTGTTCAGAGTCAGGAATCTCAGGTATCTTGAGAACCCACCAGTGTAAGTAAGGGAATTGTATATGTTGGCAACATACCGTCAGGATCCTGGAAATGTGTGTATGTTAGTGGTGAGGGACGGCTTTGGGTTCAGGCTCTACCTCCCCTCTTTAAAATGTTTTAGAAACCAAGCCCTTCTTCCCTGTCTCCCCTCCGCCCCCTAATTTAGTTAGAAGAGGAATCTATTTATTTTCAGTGCCTTCATGGCATGACACCGTTAGTGCTATGCCGTAGGTTACAGTAGTGTGAGTTGCTGATGCTGTGCACACAGAGCTTAGGGAATGGTGAGAAGTGTGGTGCACAGGCCTTGTATACATTGAGCAACTGCTGCTTTACTCAAACCAGGTAGGTTGAAGGGCTCAGTGTTGCCAGGACCTCTGATACTCAGGAAAGAGAACCTCCATTCTTTTATGAGTATTATTCTAATTCATGTTTTAACAAAAGGCTGTGTAAATCCAACAAAGTATCTGGGAGCAACTTGGTCTCTGTTCTGACAGTTTGCAGCTTCTATGATAAAAGTGTGCTTTTTGTAGGTGGCCTGCATCTAATGCTCTCAAGATATATAGGCGCCTAAGATAGACAGTTGTTAAAACTGATAGCAAGAGCAATAGAGACCAGCTCTAAAACGCTGTCATTCTGTTGATTCAGTTGTTGGAATGGGCTGTTTGTTGGAGGCTCTGGGAGAACAAGGCTGTGAATTTTTTTGAGCTTTCTCTGTGGCAGCAGCTGCATTTGTTAGCACAGGCCTAAGTCCTGCTGTTGATCATTGAATGCTCGACAGAAATGTGGACTTCTTTGTCAGTTACACTCTGATCCAGCTTAGCTTTAGCACTAAAAATCAGGCTGCCATATTTAGGCCTCCTGGAGTTTGGCTTCATTTAGAGGAACAAATGCACATGTCCTTACATAACACAGTACATCTTCCAGTGCAGCTTCAAATAAGGGCTTGCATTTTATTTGGCAAATACAAAGGTATTGATATAGGTCTTTCGTTAACAAGATTGATACGAAAGGACTGTCAGAATGTAAAGCTATAAAGTGAGTTCCAGCTGTAGTGTGCGTTATCTTGGACTTGAGTGTTCCCAGGAGGCTTGTGTATATTTATTGTGTTGCTTGGCAATTATATTTAATCAAAGCAGCATGATTGGACTTTGCCACTTAGCATTGCTTAGGCCCTGTCCTGCATTTTCTTTGTGCCTTTGTGTCTGGTTTTCACTTAAATGATAATTGTTTACATTTCATTCTTTTTTAAAGAGTTTATTCTCATTGGAAAAGAGACAAGGGACAGACAGAAATTTTCTATCTGATGGATGGTTCACTCCCCAAGTGCTCATAACAGCTGGGACTGGGCCAGGTTACAAACAAGAGTTCCAGAACTGGGTCTGGGTCTCCTACATGGATGGCAGAAGCCCAATGAATTGAGCCATCACCTGCTACCTTCCAAGGTGTGCGTAAGCAGGAAACTGACATTGGAAACAGAGCTGGGACTTGAACATAGGTACTCTGATGTGGTGTGCAGTGTCCTAAGTGACACTTAATCACTGTACCAGTGCCCCCCCTTCCTGCCCAAATGCTAACATTTTAACATACGTGTTTCAGTCTGTTTTTTTTCAGATCTATCTGATCTGACTACCACCCCCTCCTTTCCTGTGCTTTTGTCCTTCTTGCCTCCCCAGAGGTAATCACTATTCTGGAGATCATTCTGTCCTTCCCATAGGGGTTTTTCTATCCACTAGAAAGATAACAGCCATCTCTGACTTTTTAGGAAAGTGCATGTTTTTAGCATCTGAAGCAGCTATTGCCATTTTATAAGCCTATCCACTAGTAAATGTCAAAGTTGCAGTTTTACCCTAAGAGGAGGCAGTGTGAATTATTAGCTATGTCACGATGTGTCTCATAAGACATCAGCACCTCCATTTCTCTGACCCAGTGCCCTGATCCTTGCTTGTGGGGGAGTTGCAGCATTTCAGGCAGATCTTAAGAGAGGTCTGCTTTTAATTTCTTTTTCTCATCATCTTTCCATGCTTAACTTTTAATAAATCAAGTTAGTAGGGTAGCCCAATCTTGCATGTGCCACTTAAAACCTTTTCAAGAATAAGCCCTGGTTGGGGCTGGCACTGTGGCGCAGCGGGTTAATGCCCAGGCCTGAAACACCGGCATCCTATATGGGCACTGGTTTTAGTCCTGGCTGTTTATCTTCTGATCCAGCTCTCTGCTGTGGCCTGGGAAAGCGGTGGAAGATGACCCAGGTCCTTGGTCCCCCTGCGCCTGCATGGGAGACTTGGAAGAAGCTCTGGGTCCTGGCTTTGGATCAGTGCAGCTCCGGTTGTTGTAGCCATCTGAGGAGTGAACCAGCGGAGGGAAGACTTCTCTCTCTCTGTCTCTACCGCTCTCTGTGACTCTTTCAAAATAAATAAAATAAAAATAAAATAAATCTTATATAAAAAAAGGAGTAAGTCCTGGTACCAGAGAGTAGGACCAGGGGTTTTCTGGCTGGGTCTCAGTTTGACATATGCCTTCATTCTCTGCTTAGCAAGGGAGTTTGTGAGTGCATGTGTGTGCTAGAAATCTTTTATCTTTGTGGCACACACCTGCCTGCCTTCTGGCGTGATGAAACTCTCCTTATCAGTTGACAGTAAGAAGCATTCAGTATGCCACTGACTCCATTGGAAATGCAGCAATGTGTAGTAATTGACAGTTGTTTCATAACACTGACGCCTTCTGTCTGCGGTGTGATTTGTCTGAGTGTATTTGTTTTTATGTCTCCTTTGGTTTTACTGGACAGTGTTAGTAGGGTAGTGCTCAACTACATAGGTGACAGGTCATTCCCCATGTACAACACTGGGACAGGTTTAACTGTAGTGCTGTGGTCATCTAGGAATAAGGGATGGTTGGACCTACGGAGGAGAGGCATCTAATTGGGTCACAACTGAATAATGAACACTTAGGCTGCCACAAACTTTCACTGTGGGATTAAAGTGAATTAATGGTGAATGTATTTAGCAGTGATGAAGTGACGTTCTGTTACAGTCAGGAAAGCAGGCAGAACTGTGTAATCACGTAAGATGGAGACAGGCTTATTCTTCATGGATTTGTCTAAGTAGACAGACCTATTCTTAACTGAAAGAACAAGATTTCTTACTCCGTGGACTATACCTGTGTGCTGCTCTTCATGACTTTGAGAGTGTGAATGCATCTGAAATCATTTATGTGGTTATGATTTGCGATTTTGAGTTGGTTGTAAGTGGAAGGGATTTGGGGTTTTGAACTTGAAAAGTCATTTTTTGATCTCTGAAGTTGATTATCCTGAAGTATGCCCAGAGATATGGATCCTACCACACATGAGCAAGCCACACAGTGACTCACCTAAAGCAGCAGCGTGAGGACTGAGCCAGCAGTTCTTGGATCTCTGGGAAAAGCTTATCGGTTTCGAAAAAAATATTGATTGTATTAGTCAGGGACAGAACAGGGTGCTTGTTATAGTTAGTGCCAGATGTGTAGCCAGCTGAGTCCTGGCTGCAAAGCCAGCACTTAACCCCTTCGCTGAGGTTCGTTCTTCAGTAGGATCCTGGAAGTATTTATTGTTCTTCTTTGAGATCACAGCACACCGTCTCCTCCCCCTTCCAGTATTACATACTGTGCATGCACTGAGAAATGACTGTTGCAAAACCAGTGTTTGCTTTGTTAAGTGCAGTGACAGCGCCACAGCCAGCCACCCTCTCTGGCCGTGCCCTGACCCCGTTTATTTGCCATGGGGCGTGTTTGTGTAATTTCCATCACCTTGAAATGCCAGGTACCTTTGAAAAGGGAGTCCAAGCTCCAGAGGCGGACACAGGCGTCCACTGGCATAGTTTCCACACCTAATATAGTCATCCTCCTACTGTTCTCTTCCGTGTGCTTGCTGGCGTGTGCCTTATCAGTGATCTGAAATCATTTGAGTGTTTCTTCGGTTGGTTAAAAAATGCTGAAGTCTTCATTGAGGGGCTAGTTCTTATATTTTCATTAAAGTATCTGCTGAACCGTGCTTGTTGTGACAAATGGTATAATGGGAGCTCCAGAATCTGGATCTCAGATGCTGGTTCCAGAACCAGCTCAGCTCTTAAGGCACACAGTTTCCCTTTGGGAGACTTTTTGGAATTTGTAGCCCTGCTGTTGCAAGTCTTTTGGGAATAAATCAGCAAATGGCATATCTCTCTTTAAGTTTTCTTTCTCCACTCCCTCTTTGCTTTTCAAATAAGTAAATTAATAAAAGCTTTAAGAAGCTACTCTTTATCTGAGTTGCAGGAATGTTGGAACTTTCTATGTCCCCTGGAAGGTACAGAAATCGAGAAGGAAAGTACTCTGTTGGGAGCCGAGTACTTTGGGGCAACGGGGTAATGTGTTGATACTAGTGCCTATGTTTATGTTATTGGTTCTCCTGAAAGAACAATAGATGTGGGAACAGGGTGGGTGTGTGCCATGTCCCCTGGGGGAGGCAGAGACCAGAAGAGACAGGTGTTCCTAAGACAGTGGGAGGAGATGAACACAGGGTTATTTAATTGTGATGATAACTATGAAAAGAGATGTTTCAATCAGAAGCCTAGATCTGGGACCCAGACAGAGAAGGCATTCTTTCATTGAATATAAAATCAGTGGGAAAGGTTGATGAATGATTTCTTTACTCATCAAGTCTTTTATCTAGGGCCTGCTCCCGTTGTGGCCTTGTGCTGGGCACTGTCAATGGTAAGAACAGACTCCACCTTGCTTTTTTTTTTTTTTTGACAGGCAGAGTGGACAGTGAGAGAGATAGACAGAGAGAAAGGTCTTCCTTTGCCGTTGGTTCACCCTCCAATGGCTACCACAGCTGGCGCGCTGCAGCTGGCGCACCGCGCTGATCCGATGGCAGGAGCCAGGTGCTTCTCCTGGTCTCCCATGGGGTGCAGGGCCCAAGCACTCCCTGGCCACAGCAGAGAGCTGGCCTGGAAGAGGGGCAACCGGGACAGAATCTGGTGCCCCGACTGGGACTAGAACCTGGAATGCTGGCACCGCAAGGCGGAGGATTAGCGTATTGAGCTGCGGGGCCAGCTGTCCACCTTGCTTTCATGTCCTCACCCATACCCTCAGTGGTATATCAAGTGACCCCGCACATAAATGCATAGTTACAGCTGAGGTAAAGCTAGGCAGGACGTGTTGATGCTCCTGTGAGATCCCATGGGGAAGAGCACCTGCTGGGCAAAGTGCTGTTTGTTGAAGGAATGTGTCAGGTGCAGTGAGTGACATGAGCTGCCATCTGTCCAGATCAGCGGCTGAGCAAAGCTGGGGAGCAGGAGAGGTTGGGGGGAGTCCTAGGCAGAGAGAACATCATGTGCATGGACCCTTGAGGGTATGGTGGGTAAGAGAATTTGAAATAAGGCTAGCACAGCTAAGGTACCTTTTTCATTTTTAAAGTTATTTATTTTCATTTAAAAAATATTTATTTTTTATTTGAGAAGCAGAGTTACTGACAGAGGGAGAGACAGAGAGAGAAGTCTTCTGTCCACTGGTTTGTTCCCCAGATGACCGCAATGGCTGGAGCTGGGCCCATCCAAAACCAGGATTCAGGAACTTCTTCTGAGTCTCCCATGTGGTTGCAGGGACCCAAGTACTTGGGCCATCTTCTACTACTTTCCCAGGCTGTTAGCAGGTAGCTGGATAGGAAACGGAGCAGCTGGGACTCGAACTGGCACCCATATGGGATGTTGGCAGTGCAGACGGAGGCTTAACCTTCTATACCACAGCACCAGCTCCTCATTTTATTTGAAAGGAAGAGAGACAGAAAGAGAGAGACAGGGAACGATCATCTACACTTCGGTTCACTCCCCAAGTGCCCACAACAGCCAGAGCATGTCCAGGGCAAAGCCGGGAGACAGGAACTCAATCCAGATCTCCTGTGGGGGTGTTGCGACCCAGCTACTTGAACAACCACCTACCACCTTCGAGGCTGCACATTAGCAGGAACCTAGAGCAGAAGCAGAGAGACTCAGACCCAGACTCAAGCCAGGAGCTTTAATAGGGATGCAGGCCTGCCACCCCAAGCGGACACTTACCTGCTGTACCACACAGCTACCCAAACTGAGGCTTCTTCATCTTTGTGGATTCCTCCTTACTTTTCTGATTTCTGTGAATTGGAAGGGCCCTAGGTTCAGTGGGACCTCGTCTGTGATCTCCACTCACTTGGAATGTCATCAGTCCTGTGCCTGAAATACATTGTATACTCAGGTGACATCCAAGCTGTTGCTTACTGTGAAACCTGATTAAATCACACCTTTCTCTTCAGTAGGTATTTCTATGGGGAAGGCACATAGACACATTCAAGTTCAACAGAAATCTGTAGTAATATAGTGTATTAGAAGAAGATGAATCTCAGGGGTTCTGGGTAATTACAGGGAAGGGCTCTGTAATATTGAGCTTTGGGTTGAGGCTTCATTTGTATTTCCTTGACCTGAAGGTGTCCTTTTGTGGGTTCTCCTCCCTCAGTCCTGTGATGGGACTGTTTCTCAGGACCGTGTCCACATAGTACTCATTCTCCAGCATGACTGGTGAGTAGTGTCACAGTCAAAGTCACTGTTGATTCTGGAAGTATGGAAGTAGTCTTTAAAAGTTTGTTACTAAAGTTTGTAGATTTATTCAGATGACTCAGAGTCTGCTGATTTTTCCAGATGATTAGTGTGGATGACAATGTCTTAAGATTAGTAAGCTGTTTACTACCTATATTTCTATTATTTGAAGATATATAACTGTAAAGTTAGTGGAGAGATTCTGCAGGAGGAGATCTTATCTTCAGTACAAAAATTACAGATTATTTCCTATTTCGATGTAGGATATAAATTCTGCCACCCATTCAACGACAATAATATAATAATAGAGCAGTTTCTACTTTGGGTGCAAGAAACCCTGCTTCTGTTAGTGGTGTGCTAAGGCATGTGGTTGTGGCCTGCTCAGCTGAGCAACAGGGAGCCCTGACATTCACATGGGTCCAAAGTCTCAGTATGAGCAGTCAGTGCAATGGCTGACCTGCAGGGTAACTGCCATTGGTCATTGCAGCATCGATCAGTTGACATGCAGTTCAATTATTTACCAGATATTGGTAGAGAATTTATTATGTGGCAGGGTTGTGCTAGGTGATTTCATATATAGCTCGTGAAGTCCTTGTGATGATACTGTGAGGAAATGTACCAATTTTCTATTTTATGTCAAAGTAACCAGTACTGTGGGATGTTAGGTGACCCTGCTACTGCTGTTTCAGTTGAGCCTTCACGTTCCTGGAACTGAATCTTCAGGTAATACCTGCATGTGCCCAGGGCTCTCGAAGAGGTAGAACCACATTTCCTTGTGGTGCTCTGCCAGTGACATGACTCAGCCTGTTGTCTCTCTTCTCATGAATTGGCTCATTCTCACAATGCCTGTCCTTTCTCCCAACAGCTCCTGCATATGCAGAATGTCTGAGTTCTTGTAACGTTGGCTTGATATAACCTGGCATGGCCCTGTCCCATCCTCATGTCCTTTCAGTTTCCATATAGAACTAGGCAGGTTAGTTTGTTCAGTGACAAGTTTGTGTTAGCTCAGATTCTTGTCCCCCACTTAACAGATCACTTAAACGAGCATTGTCATTTGGCTGTTTGCCTGGTTAGCTCTCTTACAGTGAGCTTTGACCTCTATGATCAATTATGGTACAAACCACAGCCACTCTGGGTATGAAGCTATGAGTAGAACAGCTTTTCTTTTGGGCTCTGTAGGATTATTAAGACATGGCTCTTGTCTTGACTGTCAAGAAATAGTTTATTTTATTTTTTTACTATTTTCTTTTTCTGCTTAATACTATTGGTTGAACTCTTTACTTAACACTGAATTATTCATAGATGTTTAAATCCAATTGAAAATAGATCCCAGTAAAAATAAGAGTGGAAATAAAAGAGGGAGGAGTTGTACAGTTCGGCACACATTCCCACTGACTTACCCCAAAGGGTAAAGCTAAAATCTTGCCATGGGACTCCAATTCCCATAAAGCTGGGTGGTGTTAATGCCATCTTACATGTTAAAGTGATCAAAATAAGTATATAACTGCTCATATAGATAGTATTAATTGTTAAAGGGATCAAATACATAAGACCAAGTGTCTGGTAAAAACAATAGATAGAATTGGGGCCAGTGCCGTGGCTCACTAGGTTAATTCTCCACCTGTGGCACCGGCATCCCATATGGGCACTGGGTTCTAGTCCCAGTTGCTCCTCTTCCAGTCCAGCTCTCTGCTGTGGCCCAGGAGGGCAGTGGAGGATGGCCCAAGTCCTTGGGCCCCTGTACCCGCAGGGGAGACCAGGAGGAGGCACCTGGCTCCTGGCTTCGGATCGGCACAGCACTGGTCGTAGTGGCCATTTGGGGAGTGAACTGAGGGAGGAAAGACCTTTCTCTCTGTCTCTCTCTATCTCACTGTCTGTGGCTCTATGTGTCAAATAAAAATTAAAACAAAATAGATAGAATTAAAAAGAGAGAATGATCCTCATGGGAAGAAGGCCACACAGCACACTCATAGAATGACAAATGCCCTAAATAGCACTCTGACCTCAGAATCAGCCCTTAAGGCATTTGGATCTGGCTGAAAAGTCCGTAAGAGCATTTCAGGCATAGAAAGCCAAGACACAGTGGCAAAAAATGGTCTACGTGAAGGATCTCTGTGAGTGAGATCCCAGTGGAAAGAATGGGACATCAAAGAAGGATATACTTTTCTCTGAAGGGAGGAGAGAACTTTAATTTTGCTTAGGGCCCTGTCTAAATACTGACAGAGTTTGTGGACTCAAAAGTCTTCCATAGCCTTGGCAGCTCATGACTAGAGCCTCGGTGGTCACTGACATCATAAATAAGAGTGTCAGTTGTTAAATCAACAACAGGAGTCACTGTGCATTTACTCCCCATGTAGGACCTCTGTCCTTAATGAGTTATACTATGAGAATTAATGATAAAACTTGTCTTCAAACAGTACTTTATACTTTGTGTGTCTGTGTGGGTGCAAACTGTTGCAAGCTTTACTTAGTATAGAATTGGTCTTCTGTATATAAAGATAATTTAAAAATGACTCTTAATGAAGATTGGGATGGGAGAGGAAGCAGGAGGTGGGACAGGAGATGGGGTGGAAGAGCAAGTATGGGGGGAAGAACTGCTATATTCCTAAAGCTGTACCTATGAAATTTGTATTCATTAAATAAAACCTTTATAAAAAAAAAAAGACATGACTAATTTGTCTAGGTCAGATGTATGCATCATGGATTGGACATTCAGGCCATGGTCTTAATGAGAAATACATCTTACCTTGTGATTTAGTGCGTATGTGTCTGAATGTGTATGTATATGTTTCAAACAAAAGTTGTACAAGGCAGAAAATTATTTTCTATTTTATTCTTTCTTGTTACATTTAAATAGATAATGATTAGTCCATGAAAAGATGGGCCTTTTTAAAAAAAATTATTCATTTACTTGAAAGAGTTACAGAGAGGGAGAGAACTTCTGACTGCTGATCCACTTTCCTGATGGCCACAACAGCCTGGGCTGGGCCAGGCCAAAGCCAAGTGTTAGGAGCTTCATCTAAGTGTCCCACATGGGTAGCATGGGTTACAGTACTTGGGCCATCTTCTGCTGCTTTTCCCAGGCCATTAGCGGGGAGCTGGATTGGAAGTGGAGCAATTGGGACTTGAATTAGCACCCCATGGGCTGTCATCACAGAATATGGCTTTGTCTGCTACACCACCATGCTGGCCCCAAGATTACCTGATTTTGCTTTGCGTTCACTGAGAATTTATAAGCTACTATTTGAAAAATGTCTCCAAAAGTCCTTTGTAGTATTCCACTGCATTTTAGTGGGTGGGAAAAATAAAATAAGTCTAAAACCCAGACTCTGCTCCAGGAACTCAGAACTTCATTTAGAAGACATAGAGGGGCTGGCGCTGTAGCATAGCCAGTAAAGCCACCTCCTGCAGGTTGGTATCCCATATGGGCGCCGGTTTGTGTCCTGGCTGCTCCACTTCCGATCCAGCTCCCTGCTATGGCCTGGGAAAACAGTAGAAGATGGCCCAAGTGCTTGGGCCCCTGCACTCAAGTTGAGAGACTTGGAGGAAGCTCCTGGTTCCTGGATTCGGATTGGCGCAGCTCTGGCCCTTGCAGCCATCTGGGGAATGAACCAGCGGAGGGAAGACCTCTCTCTCTGCCTCTGCCTCTCTGTAATTCTGCCTGACAAATGAATAAATAAATCTTAAAAAAGAAGAAGAAGACAGTAGAAATGAAGTGCACAAATGATGTTTGTGTGTAAATGTAGGACAGAAGGCCAGAGGAAATGACATAGAAATTATAGAGTACACTGATGGTCAGGAAAACTATAGCTACAAAACAATGGCTAGACAGGGAGAAGAGTGGGATTAAAAGTGAATCAAGCGGCCGGCGCTGTGGCTTAGCAGGTAAAGCTGCCGCCTGCAGTGCCAGCATCTCATATGGGCACCTGTTTGAGTCCAGGCTGCTCCACTTCCAATCCAGCTCTCTGCTATGGCCTGGGAAAGCAGTAGAGGACGAGCCAAGTCTTTGGGCCCCTGCACCCGTGTGGGAGACCCAGAAGTAGCTCCTGGCTCCAGGCTTTGGATTGGCGCCGCTCAGGCCGTTGTGACCAACTGGGGAGTGAATCAGTGGATGGAAGACCCCTCTATCTCTGCTTTTCCTTCTCTCTCTGCGTAACTCTGACTTTCAAATAAATTAATTATTTTTTAAAAAAGTGATTCAAGTATAAAAGGCATAAGTAAGATTTGATGGAAGGAGAAAGCTGGCCATTCTGTGACTGTCTTTCAGATCTGTGTATGATAGGACAGTTCCCATGCAGTAAAACCATGGTATGGTTTTTGCTTCAATTGTAAAACATTAGTTGACTTTATTACCTGTGTTTCCAAAATGGGCTTTGCTCAGCTTACATTCTTTATTGCAAATCTTGGAAATTAACTTCACAGTCAGTGTTGCTCCAAGTAAGATATTGTTTTGGAGTTTGTTTTTATCCACCTGCCACTTTACAAAAATACTAAATAAAAATAAAGTAGCACTTAAGCTGTTGGCACGAGCTTTACTAACAGGTGATCATTTGTATGGAGAAGTGCCTTGGAACACTCCTGCCTTCCTCAACCCCTTCTGGACTCATACCTTCACTATGCGTCAGGGGCGTCATTCTCAGTTACACTGACTGTGGCCCAGTCTCCTCCTCCTCTGTCTCTCACCTGTCATCAGTCATTTTCAACACAGCTTCATAAGACATTGCTTGTTTTGGGCTTGACTAAAATCTTTCTTTCTCATTGCCTCTTTTTACCTTTGCGTCTTTATTTCCTTTCTTTACCAGTGATCGCTCTCATTTCTCTGGCTTTCCTTTGGGGCAAAAACAGAGAAATGCAGATATCACTGGCATCCTTACAGTGACTGGTGTCTGCCCTGCTTGTTTTCTTTCCTTTATTGAGATGTTAGTTTTGTTATTGAAAATGTAGCTTTGTTTAGAAAGTCAAGACATGGTGATTAGAAAAAATCAGAAAATACCATAGATGCAAGGAAAAATTTAGTTGAACTCTGTCCCCTAACTCAATCACTATTGTTATTTTGGTGTCTAACTTTTCAGATCAGATCCTTTTCTTTTTGAAAATGTATTTATAGAGGGGTGGGTGTTTGACAGTGGAGTTAAGACCTGCTTGGAATGCCTGCATCCCATATTAGCGTGTCTGAGTTCAAGTATTATCTTTGTTTCTGATCCAGCTTCCTGCTAATGTGCATCGCAGGAGGCAGCAGGTGAAGGCTTAAGTACTTGGCTCCCTCTCACCCACATGGGAGTCTGGGATAGAGTTCTGGCTCCTGGCTTTGGCCTGGGCAGCCCTGGCTGCTGTGGACATTTGGGGAGTGAAAAAGTAGATGAGAATTCTTTATTTTTCTCTCTGCTTGTCAAATAAAATAATACATATTTAAAAGCATGTATATAGATTGTCTTTTAAGCAAGTTATTGTTTTGTCATCTACCTTTTTTCTTTTAGAAATATTATAAATATCTTTTCATATCATTACATTTACTGGTTGTAACCTGTTTTTCTCTCTTAACCATGTTACGGATAATTTCCTTTGTCCTGAAAATTTCTTTCACACTCTCTTCAAGCCTGTGCATTATTTCATCCAGAAGTGGATGTTTGAGTCTTTTAACTGATTACGTATTTGCATTTAAAGTTGAAAATTCGTTCTTTGAAGCAATTGTTTTGAATAGAGGGGTAATGCAAATACATTGTCCTCATAAAAGTTAAACATACCAGTGAGGACTGAAAGTGACTTTGGACTCCACCACTATCCCAAACCCCTCTACTGTTAATCACTATTAGTGTGGTCCGCACCTCAGTATTTTATTAAATAACCCATTTAAATAAATTTATAATGTTTTATTAAATAATTGTGAAGAATTGTCCTTTTGTCCTAAAATCATCCTCTTTCTACTTCTGTGTCATTAGATTTTCTGGGTTTATTGACCTCGTTTTCTCTCCTACTGGCTGATAGAGATAGCAGAAGCACATCTCTCGCTCATTTGGGCATAAAGAATGAATAAATTTAGTACCAGGCTCCATAGTCCGTGCTGGGGAATGCAGGTTAGAGACAGCCACAAGCAAAAGAGAGGAATTTGATTAATGGGAGAAATGTCAGGACTAATCAACAAAGTAGATGACCAGGGAGCCCTACTGCTGACAGCTAGCTTTCACTGTGGTTTCTGGAGCCCCCAGGGCGAGGAACTTAATTTAGGGGAAGAGTAGCTGCAAATCACAACTCAAACGTTTTTTAAAAGAAAATTTGTGCCATGGCAGTCGTGGTTCCAAGTTCAGGCTTTGTGGACAAGCAGCCAGGCCTGGGTTGGATTCCCAGTTTTACCACTCATTAGTGGAATGATGTAACTTTTGTGACTCTGGTTTCTGTTTGTGAACCAGGGAACTGTGACCCCCTTCCTCGCACAGGTATTAGTAGGCTTAGATGAATGGGAAGAACAGTACCTGGTGTGTAGTTAGAGATCGATAACCGTAGTAACTGGAGCAGTACATTAAGAACCAGTGAGATGTGGTAGATAGATATGGGTAGAGGTAGCTAGTGAGGGCTGGTTACAGATGAAAGGCTGCACACTTCACCTCCTAAATCATACAAAGCACAGAAGTTTATCCTTGTTCATTTCATTAGTTACCTGTTTATAGTTTATTGTCTCAACCTCACCTGTGTATTATGTGTTGAAAAAAATCTGAGTTCATTCAGGAACTCTGGCTTTTCAGGGAGCTCAAGCTTCAAGGCCTGGCCTTGAATTGCCCCACTCTGGGGCTCATGCTTGCAGTTTGTAGAGATATAAGACCTCTGCTAAGGATTGTGGAGTTCAGCTTAATGGTAGATCAGAGAGGAGATCAGCTTTGCAAGTGAATTGAGAAGTCCAGCACCGGCATGCTGCTAGACACATAGTTTTAAATTAAGCATATGATCTTATTAAATGGGCCTTAAGCTTCTGCCACTTCCTAAAACTTTTATTCTTTATTTATTAATATTCTTGATTCACGTGCAGTACTTGCACTTTTTCTGGGGTGCAGTGTGACATTTCAGCACAAGTATTAATTGATCAAAGCAAGTCATTAGCCTTTCCACGTCCTTCTCTTTACCTTTGGAGTCTACCAGCTCCCCTCTTGCAGTTCTTGGGAACCGCAGTTGCCTCACTGTGCTGTGGGACACTGGATAGAATTTACTCCTTCTGTCCAGTTGTGTCTTGCTACCCATTATCCATCGTCTCTCTATTGCCCCTTCCCTTTCCTTTCCAGCTTCTAGTAACCACTATTCTAAATTCACTTAGACTTTTTTAAACTTTCACATAGTAGAGAGAACATGTGGTATTTCTATCTCCCCTTCGAAAAAGAAAATTAGAACGCTCTGTGTTAACCTGCCACTCCATAGACAGCGACACTGTTCCTTATCTTGACTTCATTTGTCTGATCTTTGGTTACATGAATCCTGAACCCGTTGAAATTAATGTTCTGTGGCAGCCGCAGCTTCAGTAACATGATGTCTCCAAACCTTTGGCTAAGGCAGGGCTTATTGGGTGTAGTTATAGACAATATTTCTGGACCTGGCATTTTCATTTTAGGAACTTCAAATATACTCTCAAATTGCTGCTACAAGTATGTTCAATGAAAAAGCTCTAACTCACTCATAACTCACAGACCACTGGAGTGATGTCAAGTCTGTAGAAAGGATGAGGGAGGGGCCAGTGTTGGTGTAATTGGTAAAGTCACTACCTTGGTTGCATCCCCCATGGGCACTGGTTCAAGTCCCAGCTGTTCACTTCTGATCCAGCTCCCTGCTAATGGCCTAAGAAAAGCAGCAGAAGATGGACCAAGTACTTGAGTCCCTGACACTCATGTGGGAGACCCCAATGAAGCTCCTGGCTCCTAGATTCAGCCTGGCCCAGCCCTGGCCATTGTGTCCATCTGGGGAGTGAACCAGCAGATGGAAGATATCTCTATTTATCCCTCCCCGCCTCTGTAATTCTACCTTTCAAATAAATAAACAAATCCTACAAAGTGAAAAAAGAAAAAGAAAGGACTGGTGAGTGATTGTGTCCTGGGCTTCAGTGTCCCTTCCTACTTGAGCTTTTTGAGAAAAGAAGCAGGAGTAACCAACCAGCTGCTTTTCAGCAATGTAAAGGCTTTGCTCCAGTCGGTATTCCGCATAAATTAATGCTTTAGAATTGATTAAAATTTGATTAAAATATCTGATTTAATTTTAACTCATTACATTTCTAGGATTGTGTGTGTGTGTGTGTATGTTTGTCATGTTTTTGGAGGCCTCCCAAACTGTTTGCCCAAGTTGGTAGGAAAAATAGGAGGAACACATACCCATCTTATCTGTAAACCATATCAAGTACCAGAGAACTTGAGAACATATCCCTACTTACCCCACAGAAAATGATGATCTGATTAGCCCAGGGACACTATGTTTTTCAAAGTTTTATTTAGCATTTTAATTATTAGAAAGGCAAAGAGAAAGATGTGGGGAGGGGAGAGAGAGAGACAGACCAACCTCACATTTGCTGGTTCACTCCCCAAATGTCTCAATAGCTAAGGTTGGAACAGGTTAAAACCAGGAGCCCAGAATTCTGTCTAGGTCTCCCACATGGGTGCAAGGACCCAAGTAATTGCACAATCACCTGCTGCCTCCCATGGTATGCATTAGCAAGAAGGTGGAATCAGAAGCAGAGCTGGGACTCAAACCCAACCATATGAGATGTAGGAATTCCACGTGTCTTCTTAACTGCTGTAACCAAATACCTGCATGAGACTAGTACTATTAGTCCTGGCCCTACTCATAGATAAGTTTTGTGTAAATAGCAACATCAGGCCTCTGTATGGGGCTTAGAGAACTTGGCTTATAATCTCTTTCTGTGAGTGGCGACAAAGGCCAAGGGAAGTGGATTGCACAGAGTTCATGGATGTCCTGACACCATTCTCTTTAAGGTGAAAATGGTTATGCAGGGCCGGCGCTGTGGCGCATTGGGTTAACGCCCTGGCCTGAAGCACCAGCATCCTTTGGGTGCTGGTTCGAGACCTGGCTGCTCCACTTCCGATCCAGCTCTCTGCTGTGGCCTGGGAAACCAGTGGAGGATGGCCCAGGTTCTTGGGTCCTTGCACCCATGTGGGAGACCCGGAAGAAGCTCCTGGCTCCCGGCTTGGGATTGGCGCAGCTCCAGCCATTGTGGCCAATTGGGGAGTGAACCACTGGATGGAAGATTGATTCTCTCTCTCTCTCTCTCTCTCTCTGCCTGTCTCTTCTCTCTGTGTAACTCTGACTTCCAAATAAAATAAAATAAATCTTTAAAAAGATAAAAGAAAATGGTTAGTGCTAGTGTGTGTGAAGTGCTGTGTGCAAGTCACTTGCTGAAGCCTGTCTGTTCATTTAAAGGAAATTGACCTGAGAATCTCAGACTTGCAAGGTACCTTAGGTTCACTGGCAGCACAAAATTCCATAAACCAGGTGCTTTATAAGCAAGAAATATTTGTTTTCTCACAGTTCTGGAGGCTGAGATGTCCAAGATCAAAGCAGGTGCTGTACTCTGAGAGGATGCTTTCTGGCTGGTAGGCAGTGCTTCTTGCTGTGTTTTCATGTGCTGGAATGGGAGAGGGGTTCTTTCTGGACCTATTTTAAAAGGCCATTAATCCATCAGGCACTTGAAAAAATTCTTGGGATCGCCAGCCATCAGGGAAATGCAAATCAAAACCACAATGAGGTTTCACCTCACTCCGGTTAGAATGGCTTTCATATAGAAATCAACAACCAACGAATGTGGGGGAAAAGGTGCCCTCCTCCGCTGTTGGTGGAAATGTAAACTGATGCTGCCACTGTGGAAGACAGTATGGAGATACCTCAGAAATCTGAATATAGACCTGATGCAACCATTTAACTCCTGGGAATTTACCAAAGGAAATGAAATCAGCTGTTTGTTGCAGCAGAATTCACAACAGCTAAGATCAACCAGATGTCTATCAGCTGTTGACTGGATAAGATATTATGGAGTACTACTCAGCTGTTAAAAAAAAAAATGAAGTCCTGTCTTTGGTAACAAACTGGACGCAAGTGGAAAACATTATACATGGTGAAATAAGTCAGTCCCAAAAAGGCAGATATCATGTAGATATCATGTTTTCTCTGATCCGAGGTAACTAATAGAGTACCTAAAATGTGATATATTGGAGTGAAATGGACATTTTGAGATTTGATAATTGTTTACAGCCCTTGTCTTTTCTGTTGAGTAACAGTGTTTTTTCTCTTCATAGTATTTGTTGAACTCTTTTACTTAGTGTAGGGTTAATTATATGATCATTAAGTAAACTAAAAATAGATCTTTGTAAAAAGAGTGGAAATGAGAGAGGGAGGAGGAGGAAGGATTGGAGCATGGGCAGGAGGGAGGGTAGGATGGGAAGCATCACTGTGTTCCTAAATCTGTATATATGAAGTACATGAAACTTGTGTAACTTAAATAAAAAATTTAAAATAAAAAGGGCATTAACTCAACAGGAGTCACTGTGCACTTACTCCTCATGTAGGATCTCTGTCCTTAATGTGCTGTGCATTGAGATTTAATGCTATAACGAGTACTCAAACAATATATTTCACTTTGTGTTTCTATGGGGGTGCAAACTGTTGAAATCTTTACTTAATGCATACTAAACTGATCCTCTGCAAAAAAAAAAAAAAAAAAAAGAAATTATCAACTCCCAACTTGACTCTCACTGGGATTAAACATGACAATAGGTCTGATCTGATTTCATCATCATTTAAAAAAAATCATCTATTATTTTTCACTTTATGTTTCTGTGTGGGAGCAAACTGCTGAAATCCTTACTTAATGTATACTAAGCTGATCTTCTGTATATTAAGATAATTGAAAATGAATCTTGATGTGAATGGAAGGGGAGAGGGAGTGGGAAAGGGGAGGGTTGTGGGTGGGAGGGACGGTATGGGGGGGAAGCCATTGTAATCCATAAATCGTACTTTGGAAATTTATATTCATTAAATAAAAGTTAAAAAAAAAAGGGGGCATTAACTCAGAAGGGTGCCACTTCCTAATATTATCACCTTTGGAGTTAGGATTTCAACATATGAGGGTTTTTGGGGTCTGTGGGGACATAAGTGTTTTTATCACATAAAAACACAAGGTATCAAGAAGGAAACTGGCCTGAGTTTTATTTATTTATTATTTTAAGACATTTATTTACCATTTGAAGGGCAGAGTTACAGACAGAGAGTGAAAGAGGCGGAAGCATTCGGGCCATCTTTGGCTGCCTTCCCAGGTGCATTACCAGGGAGCTGGATTGGAGGTAGAGCAGGTGGGTCTTGAGTCTATGCTCATATGGGATGCTGGTGTTGCAGGTGGCATCTTAACCCACTGGGCCACAGCACATCCCTGGCCTGAGTTTTAGGTGGAGTATCTAAGTTTTGGGTCTACACATTAGGATGTTTACCTTTCATGAATTTCATAAACTGTGTTTTGGGTCTAACTAGACAATATAATATCCTTAGAGGTATCTCATATTATTTTTTATTAGATTTAGCTAATTGTGAATTTAAATTTCATTTAGAAATGCAAAGTAGTTTAGTTGCAGAGATTATGGGTGAAGAATTGCTGATTGCAAAGCAAATATATAATTTATGATTATTAATTTAAAACAATTATTAGTTCTAGATATGCCTATCTTGACATGCCATAGATATTTATATTAGTTAATTTTCAAATTTTATTTTATTTATTTGAAAGGCAGAGAGGGAAAGAGACAAAGAAAGACAGACATCTCTCATCCAGTGCTTCATTCCTCATTGTGCACAACAGTTGGGGCTGGGCCAGGCCAAAGCCAGGAGCCACGAATTCAAGCCTGGTTTCTCATATGAGTGGCAGGGACCCAAGTACTTGAGTCATCAGGTGCTGCGTCCCAGGGTATGCATTAGTAGGAAGCTGGAATCAGGAATGGAGCCAGGACTTGGACTCAGGCACTCTGTATGGTATATGAGCATCCCAAGTGGTGTCATGGTATCTTAAGCACTAAGCCAAATACCTGCCCTGATGTTTATATTTTTTTAACATGTCAGAACTGTAGTATTATGTATTGTTTTATCTTATATGACTTACTTTTTATCCACTTAAAATGCTGAATGTGAAAATATCGGCATGTGTTCAGATTTCTACTCTTTAGAGTCTAGACTGCCATGGCCAAATTTAAACAGTTTTGTGAATTTTGTGATGATACAAAATCATGAACCTCAAATTGAGTTCAATTCTTAGTGCTTTATTAAATTGTAATTCTATTTGTTGATAACATGTTTATATAAGAAATTTAAACCACTGAGAAATAAGAAAGTTCAAGGAAAGCTGCTTTGATTGTCTTCGTGTGTATGTGTTCTCATTTGTACCGAGCTAGAGCTAATATGAAATGTATATTTTAATAAGGAAGAAGCTTGTGGGAAGCTTGCCAGACAGGTTCAAAACTTGTCTGGGAGACTAGTTACTCAGCATGCAAATGAGTGGAAAAGTTCAGTTCAAGAGGGGAAGGAATAGGAAATCTAAGCCCTGTTCTCCCAACAGCAATACCAATAAGAAAGTTGATACTGAGATTTCTACCTGAGAAAATAAATAAAAGGGAGCCAATACTGATTTTATTTTTTTATTCGTTTGAGAGATAGTGAAAGAGCTCTCATCCATTGGTTTACTCCCCTAAATGTTTGGGGCTGGATGTCTGGGAGTTGGGAACCCAGATTCTCACATGGGTGGCAGGAACCTAACTACTTGAACTATGAGCCTCCACTGGCAGGAAATTGGAATCAGAAGAGTTGGGAATTGAAGGCAGGTTCTCTGATATTGAACACAGGCATCTTTTTTTTTTTTTTTTTTTTAAGATTTATTTGAAAGGCAATGTTAGAGAGAAAGAGAGGGAGGAAGACACACACACGTGCACATACACACACACAGAGAGAGAGAGACAGGGAGAGACAGATTTTCCATCTGCTGGTTCACTCCCCAAGTGACTACAACAACTGGCACTAGGCCAGGCCAAAGCCAAGAGCCAGAAGCTTCTTCCAGGTCTCCCACGTGGGTACAGGGACCCTCAGACCTTAAGCCATCTTCTGCTACTTTCTCAGGTACGCTAGCAGGGAGCTGGATTGGAAGTGGAACAGCCGGGACTCGAACCAGCATCCATTTGAGGTGCCGGCTGGCACTGTAGGCTGTGGCTTAACCCACTGAACTACAGAGCCAGCCTCTGACTCAGGCTTCTTACTTGGCATTTTAACCACCAGGCAAAACATCCACCCCATGTACAAGTTTAATCTGTCACTTCAAGTATCTAAATAGTACTCATGGATTTTTAAAAGCTCATATATTATTTTTTCTTTTTCAAAATTGGGGAGAAAAGAGCACTAGAAGACATGATAAACTTGACAATACATAAAATATTCTTTTGGCAAAAATTTGAAAACAGAAAAAAGTGTATATATTTTAAATCTATAGGTATGAATATATGTTTTTATACACATTTTTTTCATGCAAAGAAAGCCTGGACATTTTGACTTAAGTTTACTGATAAGATCACTACTTTTGAATAAAGAAATTTCCAGAACATTTCCCATTTAGAACTTTGTGCATGTTCTTCGCCTTTTTCCTTTTTTCTTTGTCTTTTCTCTCTCCCTTCCTCTTCCCTTCTTTCTTTTCTTGTTCATTTCAACTCGGTATTGTGCTCCGAAGTCCTCGTTCTCCCCTGATTTTGTCTTGTCTACCTTCTGCAAGTCTTTCTGGGGTCCCTTCTCCGATCTCCCTCCCTCCCCTTTGACTCATCTCCCGAGGCTCCTCCATCTCTAGAATCATCTGGCGTGCTCATGAACTTTCACCCTCAGGCCTCTGCTCCCAGGTGCTGCTTGGGGTTGAAGGTGGAAGGAGGCCTCAGGCAGATAAAATGATTCCTGTGGCCTCTGGAGGAAGGACCTGAAGCCTGTCCTGTACAGGGTGTGAAAGCATCCCTGGAGCAAGGGACGCCTGGCAGCCAGCCCCAGGGAGCTGCCTGGTCATAGCTCTTCCGAGAAAACTCAGTTTCTCCAAATACGCTTTATCACAGTTCAAGAGTACTTCCCGGAATCTCTGGGACAGTAGGTTTTATAGGGGCAGCTGATTTCTTCTGGGTGAGTATTTGACGAAAGGAATGTTTCACTATTGGGGCTGTTAGTGAAAGATGATAATTGTATGCATTCGTACTTTACCTGTTTCAAAACCACCTCCCCTTCCCTCTCAAAAGTGCACTCACTGTGGGCCCCAGTACTCGTACTCCCTCAGTAAACCAGCGGTCATTTGTGTAGGTTTCAGTGCCCTGGGGCTTCAGGCTCTTCCTCCTAAGGTGTCTGAACCTGGACCCCACTTGGACACAGTGGTGTGGAAAGTCACACTGGTGACCTCACCTGCAGAGACTGTGGGCATGGTGCCTGCATCGCCATCTACCAGCACTCTGTGTCACACAGGAAATCCTGTGAAATTCCTGCCCAGGGTTAACTGAAGGGAGCAGCTCTGAAGGGTTGCATTCTTCCGGCAGTCTCCTCCCTTAGGAACACGTGTGAAAATGTCATTTCTGCCGTGGATTCTTGCTGACAGGCTGACCCAGGCTCAGCATGCAGCATGGTGGGTGAGGCTAAGAACATTCCACAATCCTGGTGCACCACAAGCAGCACACAGGAGGTTTTTTTTTTTTTTTTTTTTTTTTTGACAGGCAGAGTGGAAGAGTGGACAGTGAGAGAGACAGAGAGAAAGGTCTTCCTTTTGCCGTTGGTTCACCTCCAATGGCCGCTGCGGCTGGCGCACCGCACTGATCCGATGGCAGGAGCCAGGTGCTTCTCCTGGTTTCTCATGGGGTGCAGGGCCCAAGCACTTAGGCCATCCTCCACTGCACTCCCTGGCCACAGCAGAGAGCTGGCCTGGAAGAGGGGCAACCGGGACAGAATCCGGCGCCCCGACCGGGACTAGAACCTGGTGTGCCGGTGCCACAAGGCGGAGGATTAGCCTAGTGAGCTGCGGCGCTGGCTCACACAGGAGCTTTGATACAGACCTGGTGTCAGTAAGGATCTTAGTGATGATAGCCGGGCCTAGAAGTGTGTGCCTCTTCGAGACATCAGGGGGTTTCTAATATGCTTAAAAGCATGAGCCCTGGGGCTGGCAATGGGACCTCCGCGTCCTATTTTGGAGTGCCAGAGTTTGATTCCGGACTCCACTCCCTATTCCAGCTTCCTGCCCGTGTGCACCCTGAGAGGTAGCAGGTGATGGCTCAAGTTGTTGGTTCCCTGTCACCCATGTGGGAGACTTGAAATTCAAGCTCTGGGCTTCAGCCTGGCTTGGCCCCAGCTGTCGTGGGCATTTGGGGACATGAACTTGTGATGAAAACATTAGATGTCAACGCCATATGATTCTAAGGGAGTATGGTTTTTAAATTTTGTGGGGATATATGATAGCTAAAAAGGTTTGAAGATTTGTTATATTTCGTTGCTATTAATTTCTGACATGAAGAGAAAGCACTCTTGTTGCCTGCTGCTTTTTCTGTTTAGCACAGGATTTAATTGTGTTTCATGTAGGCTTTACTTTTGCTGATTTAATCATTGACTGGAAACCAGGAAGGTCATTTGTGTTCCAGACTCAGTAACAGGTGTACCAGAATAGACAGCAGGTGCTGCCTTCCCGGACCTCACTCATCAGTCTCTACCCACTCTTCGGTTTAGAAACTGAGTTATGATGGAAACTGCAGCAATTACACAAACATGAATGGCAGCGGAGATAGGGATTGCAGTCATCAACTGCATCATTCCAAGGACAGGATTGTGTTTGTGGCTCTTACAGGCACTGTTGTTTCTCAAAAGTATGTTAGGTTAATACCTTCCTTTGTTAAATCTACACATCCTGAAAAGACTGATGAAATTTGGGTGGGGACTGGTGCTTTGATTTCTTGCATGATTGGATTTTTATAAAGAGCAGAGTATTCTATGAAAATAGTGTGGTCTAGATAACAAACTCCTAGCAATTGTTCCATTTTCTTTATTTCCATATTTCTTCTTTTATGATGCAGTGGATGAATAATGGTATGTGTCTTAGGAGTATCCAGAATTAAGACTAAAACAGTAAAACTTCACCTAATTGGATTGTATCTTAGAAACTTTTCAGTTCTTTAGTATTAAAGCATACTATATTTAGTATTATTAGCATACTAGTTTATTAAAGGGATTAAGTCTTATTTGGTGGTTTTGAGAACCAAAAATTAACATGTGCTGAAATCATCATTTTGCATAATTTCTCTTCATTTGTTTTTGAAGAGTGTAGAATTATGCCTTATGCTTTACATAATAAAGAATTCTTCAAGTCAGTGAGCGCAAGTGTATTTTCCTTTCTTCCAGGTAAAAAGAAATGGATTATATCAAACAGTAAGCCAGGAGGAGAGAAAGAGACAAGAGGTAAGATATTTCTACTTGGTGGTCGCATTAGAGTTCTGAATTGTATATGTGGTATCTGCACTTTTGCCTGTTGTGTGCTGTTGTGTTGTCTTTTGAAAACCTGTTTTTTTTTTTTTTGTCTTTTTTTTTTTTTTTAACAAAATCATTATGTGCTAACTGTTAAAGTTATACATAAGCTTCCAGGAAAAAAAGTTAGATATCCAACTTCATTTGAATTTAAACCAAAAAACACCAAGTCCAGGCATGTAAACTGGATGAAATATATTGATAAATAAAAGAGACGTTATTAGAAACTGGAACTGAAAAACAATGGCAATGACCAAACTGGTGAAATCTACATCAGGTGTATGCACTCTTCCGCAAACAACTGTACTCTGGTTATATAATAGACTTTGCTTAGGGGCAGCTGAGTAAGGGATGTAGCGAACCCTGAGCCTCCTTTGCAAGTTTCCTGTAAATCTAAAAGTACACCAAAATAAATATTTTATTTAACACAAAGTGAAACAAGTAGTAATATGGTGTTATCACTTGATGTTTAAATCAATTCAGTTTAGGAAAATTGCTGATTGTAATAATATTGTAAAGTTCTCATTGCGCTGTTTCCTTGCAGACAAATCAAAGAGCTTCTCCAAAATCCCAGTCCCATTTGAGCATTTCTGTTCTTCTCAGCCTTGTATGTTCGCATCCTGTCTATATTTATTATATTCTGAAAATATTTATTTCCATTTGTGGTATAGAAAAGTAAGGACAGCCCCAAATGTAACTTAATTGTTCCTTTCTGTAGAATATAGAAATTTTTAGCAGATCTAACATGATATGCTTTTAACTGGTGCCTCTATTGCAGCATATTTTAACAATTCTACATTAAGCCTATTAAACTACTACTTACTCACATTTTCATGTCATCTATACAGTTCATTGTATCTTTTTGTCCCAATATTAGTGTTTTGGGTTTGCTTACAGAAGCCTTTGCCCTTGAAAATACTTCGAGTCGTTATAGTCCCCATATCCATCCATGACCTAAAATCCCTTACTTTTAATCAAGAAGGGAGAATTTTCTTTAGTTTACCTGTGTTTCTTGGGAATAATTGAATATTTGTATTGATTGAATAGCCTTACACACGACAGGTGAAGCAAGACTCTTGATGTTCTTACACTGTACTCCTCAGGCACTTCCATTGCTGAATTCCCTGGAGCACAGCTGAGATATGCTTTAAGTAAAAACTCAGTTTCTAAAACCTTGAGGATGCTGAAAAGGGAGGGGAACACTGAGATCAGCACTACCAACCTGATGTACAACACAAAGCCCAGTCACAATGTGTGACTGGTGTCCCCCGCTGCCTATGCCTGTTCTGCTTCCACCCGGTCTGGGTCCTGTGTGCTCTCTGGGCCAAGGGTTGAAGAGCAGGAGCCCTGAAGATCCAGTGGTAAAGGCAGTGTTACTGTGAGCTCTCAGGCTGCTCACCACCTGTTCCGCAGGAGGCTTGTTCCCTGTGTTGCCATTCCTAGAGGATCTGAATTTGATTTTAAGAGGCCAGATGAATTCCTTACATAGGAATTGAAACATACCTTAAAACTTATTTTAAGGAATGAAGACAAAAGCCAATTGAATAGATGAGTGTTAGTGTCTGTCCACATGTGTGAGCTGGCATTTCGTCATTAACACTCATCAGGAAAACTGCCATATGCCTGACACCAAGAGTTTCTGCAGAGGGTCCTTTGCTCCTAGCAACACTGAGAAGGGTAGAGGGGGTGGCTTGCTGAACTCAGTTGTGTGAGTTTGTATAAAAGATTTCCTGTAGCTGGTAAGAAGCTCTTGAAGGTAAGTTTTTACAACATGCAAAAAAATGTGCTGTTTTTTACTGCAGGTTTGTCAGATGAGAACACAGGGAGAGAAAGAGCACATGTGAGAAAGGAAAGAAAGAAGTTATTTATGAGAAGTTGTCTCTGGATCCTAAGTGATCATCATAAATCCTTACCGTCTCTGAAGCAGTGAGCTTTGAAAGCAGGGCAGGAGGAGATGACCCCAAAGGTTAATTAATGTCATACTGAGATTTTATGACATGCCCTAGTTTCCTTCCATAGATTCCCTCCCCTCCCCAGGCAACGGCATGACCTCAGGATGCAATGCTGACTCATCCAGATCCTTTCACCTTTTCATATTTACGCTGAGACAATGAGTATTTCTTGAGATATGGGTAATGTGTCTTGTACAAGTTTACATCAGTTTGGTGATGTAGTTTTAATAATGCTTATATTTTTATACTTTCTAAGATATTATGTCATTCCTAAAGCAGAATTTTGCGAGCTAGATTTAGTTCTTCAATTTAAATAATTAGTAATCATTTCCCTTTCCTTCTTACAGGCTATCTTTGAAGTCATATCCTCGGAACACTCGTATTTACTTAGCTTGGAGATCTTGATACGAATGTTTAAGGATTCTAAAGAACTGAGCGACACAATGACCAAAACTGAGAGGCACCATCTTTTCTCCAACATTACAGATGTCTGTGAGGCCAGCAAAAAGTAAGTGCACTTCAGTTTGCTTTTGATCATTTCAAGTCATTGCTTACAAATAAAAATATGTTATCTCAGCAAGAAGGAATTTAGGGTCATAGTGTCTCATCTATTCAATTGGCTTTTGTCTTCATTCCTTAAAATAAGTTTTCAAGTATGTTTCAAGTTGTTGATTATAGACAGATAGCACGTTTGTAATTATCACAGCAGACAGCTGTCTAAGGTATCTTCAGTCCTCTCTCCCACTTCTACTTTCTTTTATCTTGATTTGATGCTTTTCCATCTTAGCAAAGGAAGAGTAGGCCTCATGCTTTGGTCTTCCATAGGCAATGTCTAGCTAGAATGTGATAATATTTTATTTTAATTATCCTTATGTGGTTTTTGCTTTACTATTTGTCATGAAAAGTAGATAAAATTGTTTATTAAAATTTTTGACATTCAGAATTTATGTTATATTTATAATCTATAATTTATACACAACTATAGTCGTTAAAATTATATGTAATTATATTTAATTGTTAAAAATTTTCCATATCTGTTTATTGTTATTTGTGTTAAATATTTCCAAGTATATAGAAATAGTGGTTTATTCATAAATATAAAAGACATTCTTTTATATAACCACAGTATTATGGTTGTACTTATTGCTTCATTGTAATTTTGTTTCATTCAACATTTTTGTGTGTAAGTGGTAGGTTCATGTCTTAAAATTCCAAAGATACAAAAGATTCTATAGAAAAAGTACTATTTTATACTGTTCCCTGACCAACTGAAGTCAACAGTCTAAATATTTTCTTTCTTGTATTTTTTTTGGAAATGGCTTAGTTATATAAGAAAATATGTGTTTTCCTTAATTTACATAAATGGTAGCATACTTTATGTACTATTCTGCCCTCTACATTTTTCACTTCTGTTTTGGATAGCATTACATGTTCATGTATTAAAAGTTTCCTCATTCATTTTTATACTCTTTCCTTGCACATTATTTATTGAAAAGACTGGGTCATTTTTCTGTAGCATTTCCCTGGTGGCACACAATGTGTGACTGGTGATCAATGCCAGATTCATTAACTCATTAAGGATTGTAAAATAGTGTTTCTCTAATTTATCATTCATTATTCATTTATTAGCTGGAATATTTTTATAAAAGGAAATGTACATCTCCTAGTGATTAAGCTCAGGTTATTTTGCTTATTGATGCTCAGATTTTCTCATCTTTGGTCTTAATAATCTTTGATCATTTTCCTGCTATGTGATGTTTTAAGATGTTGAAAGGCTGTGTTTTACAATCCATGCTCCAGGCATGAAATGAGCACCATTTCCCCTAAGAGCCCTGGTGTCTTTTGATGTTAAGTAGTATATTCAAGGCCCAAGTGTGAGTAGTAGGGGTGCTTACTGCAAGGTGGTTTTAGGCTGTTTCAGTAGATAGCCAGAAAAAAATTCCGAATTCAAATCTATAAAGCCAAGTATTTTCAGAATAGCATGTAGGTACTCCAAACTCATCTACAGATATACATTGAATATGTGCAATGTTTTTTTTATCAATTATACCTCCATAGGGTATAACTGATTTTTTAAAAAGGCTTAAATGGTTTTTTAAAAAGGAAACCTAGTTTATATCTCCTTGTTCTCTACCCTTTACCCTCCTTATTTGGGTATTGTAAAGGAAAAGTTATTGTTTGTCTTTGTTTTTTAATGTAAGCATATGCATATGTATGTTTGTATTCCTCTCTCTTAGGTAAATGAAAGCATATTCTATGTGTTGGCTTTTCTCAACATTTCCATATTTACTTAACAATATATATTAGGGACTCCACCATAGCAGTTTACAGGGAGCATCCTTATTCTTTTTTCCACTGAGGGGCTGACTCATAGTTTATCCATCCAGCCCCCATCTAGGGGCATTAAAACTGTTTTCAGTCTCACTACTACAAAGAAGTCCTGCTTTCATGTCCTTCTGTGTTTTAACCATTGTATCTTTCCTAGAAGTCAGATTGCTAGATCAAAGGGTAAATGCACATGCAGTTTTGGAAGATTTGCCAAATTCACTTTCAAAGTAGTTATTCCATTTTACATTAGCACTGAGAATGGGTGACTGCCTGCTTCCCCACAGTCTTTCTGGCAGGGTGTGTCAACAAATCTTTAGGTTTATGTCAATCTAATAGGCAAGAATAACTGCCTGAGTATAGTTTTAGGTAATGTATCTCTTACAGACTTTTCCATATAAATGCAAGTCATCTGAAATGCCTCTTCAGTAAATATTAAATTAATGGTGTTTTTTCTCTATAATACATGAATTAAAATTTTAAGCAAGTACCAACATTACATCAACAGAAGTGGAGAAATGAAAGTTTTCTTATGCTTGCTGAAAACTGAAAATACTTTCTTTGACTTTATCAGCAATGTTAATGTAAGATTTCAACTTAGCTAATCAGAGGGAGTTGTCTGCATAACCAGGAGAGGAAAAAAAATTAGCTATTTTTTTTTTTTTGCCCAGAAAGAGGCTATTATAAGCTTCTTATGTGAAAAGATGACAAAATTATAGTGTAAGTAGACATGTTGAACATAATTGAATTCATCAAATCCCAAAATATAAAATTCATTAAATACCAAAATATTAAAATCAAGGGCTTTTCCATAAAGCTTGAAGGAAGTGTGCATTCATTTAGTCAGTCATTATTTTTTTCATTTGATACCAAGCATTGTGTTACAGCCTTTTCAATAGAGTATGTATATAGAGCTAAACAAATAAGCTGTTCTTAAGTAACATAGGACTCTTGATGTCTTAGGATAAATAGCAAACATATTAATATACCATCTATGCTTTGCTTAATGATGGGAATAGGTTCTGAGAAATGTGTTGTTGTGAGAACACATTAGGGCATATTTACACAAATGTAGATGGTATAGTCTTCTATACACCTGGACTAGATGCTGTTTATGGAGCATAGCCTATTGCTCTTAGTGCCATGATGAACAAAACGAGATTAAATTAAACGCAAGAAAAAATAATGCAATCCAGGAACACATTAAACACGATATGTATAAGGCTGCTATATGACTAACAAAATACATCATTATACAGTGAACTTTTTTTATAAGTAGAAGATGAATAATGGCTAAAAGTTTAGTAAAATAAGTAGATAAACAATATAGCTGTTTATTATCATTATCAAATATTGTGTGTTGTGCATAATTATATGTACTATACTTTTATTCAACTGGTAGTACAGTAGGTTTGTTTGCACCAAAATCACCACAAACATGTAATATGTAGAGCTATCATTTTTTTTTAAAATTTAATAGGCAGAGTTAGATAGTGAGAGAGAGACAGAGAGAAAGGTCTTCCTTCTGTTGGTTCACCCCCCAAATGGCCGCTACGGCCAGCACACTGCACCAGTCCGAAGCCAGGAGCCAGGTACTTCCTCCTGGTCTCCTGTGCGGGTGCAGGGACCCAAGCACTTGGGCCATCATCCACTGCCTTCCTGGGCCACAGCAGAGAGCTGGACTGGAAGAGGAACAACCGGGACTAGAACCAGCACCCATATGGAAAGCTGGTGCCACAGGCGGAGGATTAACCAAGTGAGCCACAGCACTGGCCCCGAGCTATCATGTTATACTGTCACTAAGTGATAGGAATTTTTCATCTCCACTATGATTTTATGGGACCATTAGTATATATGTGGTCCATCATTAACTGAAACATAGTTATGCAGCACATGATTGAACTTTGCGATGAGCAGACATGTAAAACTTCAACAGGTTAGAAAGATTGACATTAGAAAATTCTAGAAAGATGGGGAAATGTACACTCACATGGGTTTAGTTAAATGATGTTTATGCAGTATCCAATTGTGTAACCAATAAAGTTTTAGAGAAATAGTCATAATATTGACTATTTTTCATAATATATGCAGATTATATAGCAGGTCAGAAGTGTAGGGTTTTAAATTGTATTTTAATTATTTGGAAAGTAATTTATCAAAACATAATGGATAGTTGTCTTTCATTTTTATCTTTGTGTTTTTCTGTAGCTTCAGCTTATACAATAAATAAAATGTTTAATAGTCAGAAAAGGAAACACAAAAAAAGAAAATCAAGTAATAAGAAATATCAGCCAAAAATAAAACAGAGAAAGACATTAGATAAGTGAATGACTGACAAATCCATAATTGGAAGAAATACAAATGACCAACAGAATGCTCAGGATCACTAGCCCTCAGGAAGTACAAATAAAAACCACAATGAGGTTTCATCTCATCCCAAGTAGAATGGCTGTCATCCAAAAAAATCAAAGAATAAGCAATGCTAAGAGGATATGGATAAAATGGTACCCTAATACACTGTTGGTGGGAATTTAAACTAGTACAACCATTATGGAAGACAGTCTGGAGATTCCTCAGAAATCTGATAATAGGTCTACCATATGACCAACTCCTGGGAATTTACCCAAAGGAAATGAAATCAGCATGTCAAAAATTTATCTCTAACCCCATGATTATATCAGCTCAGTTCACTATAGCTAACATATGGAATTGACCTAGATACCCATCAAATGATGATTGGATATTACTAAGCCATAAAAATTAATGAAATCCTGACATTTGTAACCAAGTGCATCAAACTGGAGTTCATTATGCTATAGAAAATAAGCCAGAGGCCGGTGCCGCGGCTCAGTAGGCTAATCCTCCACCTTGCGGCGCCGGCACACCGGGTTCTAGTCCCGGTTGGGACGCCGGATTCTGTCCCGGTTGCCCCTCTTCCAGGCCAGCTCTCTGCTGTGGCCAGGGAGTGCAGTGGAGGATGGCCCAAGTGCTTGGGCCCTGCACCCCCTGGGAGACCAGGAGAAGTACCTGGCTCCTGCCATCAGATCAGCGCGGTGCGCCTGCCACAGTGTGCCAGCCGGGGCGGCCATTGGAGGGTGAACCAACGGCAGGGGGAAGACCTTTCTCTCTGTCTCTCTCTCTCTCACTGTCCACTCTGCCTGTCAAAAAAGAAAAAAAAAGAAAAAGAAAAAGAAAAGAAGCCAGACCAAGAAAAAACAAAAATCACATTTTCTCTTATTTGTGGAAGTTAAAACATAGAAAGTATAAAACTTGTGTGGCTGTCCTATCATTTGGAATAGAGTTAAAAGCATTGGTTCTCTGAATTATACAGTGTACGTGACGGTATGCTCTTCTTTCCCCAGGTTATGATCATTATCATGAATCCCTCACTTTGTGATAGTAACACCCCTGTTTCCCAGAAAAATAGTATATATTGTTTGTATATAATGTTTATAGATGAAGTGAATGTGGCAAAAATGTTAAAAATTATTAAGTTTTAAAACCAAGAACAAAACTGAAAGGAAAAGAGAAAAACAAAAAGGAGATGAAAGCAGATGGTGACCGTCTTTGTGTGCTCTGAAGAGTTTCACTATCTCTTGAGGAATTTCACTATTGCTAGTGTGGAAACATTCAGCAATTAGGTAGGCATCTGTTGGTAGCAATGGATAGAACAGTGTGGTGTTTGCATTAGAGGGGAGGTGAAACAGCTTAAAGATTTGAGGCAATTGCAATGCACATAGTAAGCTATGGTGGGAGCCTAGTAGGGGGCCCAAAGAAGAAGGGCTTGAGAAATATCTGGAACATAGACTCTTGTGATGACTTGTTAAAGGGAGAGAGAAAAGTTTAGTTTACCTCAGAGGCTGTTTTCTTGTTTACTGGAGATGGAGGTTCTGTTTGCCAGGATACAGGCCGGAAAAGGTTGAGGCTTAGTGAGGGAGATGAGGAGTTAAGGTGGGTGACTGTGGAACATGAGGAGAAGGCATCTAGTTAAGGAGAACAGAAATACCTTGAGTGGATCTGCTGATCTGAATCATAGAGGTGGTTCTTGTCACTGTAGGTTTAAGTGAGATGTTAGGCATTGAAGCTGTGACTTTTAAGAGGGTGGTGGTGGTGGTAGGACAGTCCCACAGTATGAATGGACCCACCCAAATGCATATATATAGGTCATAATTTTGGCATAAAACCATTTGAGGAGCCAATTTGAGAAGTCAATAGAAAAAGAAGGGCTGAATGGCGCACATGGACCTGTCTAAAGTCACTTCTGACTGTTGAAGGTTTGCTGTGTTGTTGTCTTCCTGGTGTCTGGCCCTGGAAATGCTTTTTAACCCAGTCACAGGTGTTTGTGAGGAAGTAGCTGGACTCTTCTGATCCTATATTTTCTCCTCCTTGTATGGGATGATGAGAGCTGACTAAATCCACTCACCAGATGGTTCACTCTCCAGACTGCCATAATGGCCAGGGTTAGGCCAGTCTGAAACCAGGAGCCAGGAGCCTCTTCCAGGTCTCCCATATACATGGCAAGGGCCAAATACTTGAACCATCCTATACTGCTTTTCCCAGGCCTTAGCAGCAAGCTGGAAGTGAAGCTACTGAGACTCATTCAAACTGACGCCATTTGGGATGCCAGTGTTGCAGACTTCAACTTTACTCACTATGCCACAACAGTAGCCCCAGTATGCTATTATTTGTACCTTATAAAAATGAGTTGCTTTGCATGGTGCTTGTTTCTCTTTACATTACAAAGTTAAAACACTGACATTTTTCTTTAAAGCCATTTAAAGCTACAACCATGTTTGTCTTCAGAGTAAAGTGAAAATATCCATCAGTTTGCTTTTTAATCCTGAGGAACTGAATTTGTTCCCAACTTCTCCAATTTCTGCTTTGTGTGCCAGGATAAGTTATAATAATAATAAACATGGAAAATAGTGTTCACGTAGAACATTTTGTTCCTTAATTTTAATCAGACATGTTAAAATATCAGGAGACATAAGTACTGTTTTAAGCATACACACTTAATATTATTTCATGAACTGAGTTCATATCACAAAAAATGACAAATAATGGCATCTCATATCTATTGTGAAACAGGTTTTCTATTTGGTGATTTAAATTCTAAATTCTAAAGCACTAACCAAAGGATAGTAAATCTTCAAAAGTTTTAATGGCATTGAGATTAGCATTTCATCTTTACTGATTATTAAAGCTAAATTTTAAAGGGAAAACATTAAAATTGAGTTGTCCAGAGAATATGGGACTCTTTAAGTTGTAGAACCTGTTAGGGGCTGGCGTTGTGGCACAGTGGATTAATCCTCCGCCTGTGATGCCTTCATCCCATTTGGATGCCAGTTCTAGTCCCGGCTATTCCTCTTCCTATCCAGCTCTCTGCCATGGCCTGAGAAAGCAGTAAAAGATGGCCCAAGTGCTTGGGCCCTTGCACCCACATGGGAGACCCAGAGGAAGCTCCTGGCTCCTGACTTTGGATCCGCACAGCTATCGCTGTTGTGGCCTTTTGGGGAGTGAACCAGTGGAAGGAAGACCTTTCTCTCTGCCTCTTACTCTCACTGTCTATAATTCTACCTCTCAAATAAATAAAATCTTTAAAAAAAAAAAAAAAAGAAGCTGTTAATTTTTCTACCCTGAAATAATGACTATTGCTGGTGCTTTTGTTAGTAAATAATTTTTCTTTAACATCCAATGTAAATTTACCAGGGAACCTTGGGAAACACAGTCATTATCTTTAACCTAGTAGAGGAACTTTATTGTTTCTAAAACTAGTTTTTTTAAAAACTGGCAGTTGAAAGAAAGTGGCATTCAGAAGTCATTCTCTAATGACATTCTTGGACCTTTTCCTCTGTCCTGAGATGAACAAAGAAGTACCTGTGACTTCATCTCAAGTATACCCCAGTGACATGGACAATTTAGCTCCTGCTGTTCAGCCCTTATCAATAACCACTGGGTAATGACCTGCTGCAGGGCAAAATGGGCAGACACTGGACCCAGGAACCTAGGGCCAAGCTTGGAAGGGACTCCTGCCCAGGAAACTAGGAGAAAGTCGCAGTGGTTACCTGAAGCCTTCTGCCCGCCTCTCCTTTTGAAACCCAAAGGCGAGCATGTGTGTAGCCTTTGTCCTTTGTTGTCGAATGGTGGTTCGCATAGTATAGGTTAAGTAATAGTTTACAATTTTTGTTAGTGGCGTTTATGTGCACATATACATCATCATCATTAACTTTTGCAGGAGGTAACAAGTTGAAGATTAAAGCACACGCATGCTAAGTCTCAAACTTTAAAAAAAAATCCATTTTGATAATATGTTAGGCAACTACTTAGTTTCTGCCTCTATCTAATGAGAATAATAGTATACCTAACCTCATAGGGGTAGGTGCTTAGCATGCTAGGTAAGCATTCAAATAGTGATTTTTTAAAGTTTATTTATTTTAAAAATTTATTTGAAAAGCAGAGCAACAGACAAGAAGATCAACAGCGAGATCCTCCATCTGCTGGTTCACTCCCCAAATGTCTACTATAGCCAGGAGTGGGCCAGAGAAAAGGCAGGAAACCAGGAACTCCGTCTGGGTCTCCCACATGGGTGGCAGCAACTCAAAGACTTGAGTCATCAGCCAAGGGGTGTGTTGACAGGCAGCTGGCTTGAAAGTACAGGTGGGACTTGAGCCCGGGCACTCTGATATAGAATATGAACATCCTAAGTAGTAGCTTAACCTGCTACGCTGCTCACCATCAAATAGCAGTTATTTTTATTGATTTTATTACTATAATTTTGATTGACCTTCTGAAATATCTCTAGATATTATATTTATTAAGTTTTATATGTTTGCCCTCTTCATATTTGCTCCTGTCAGCATTGGTCTAAGACTAGGGTAAAGAACAAATCTTTTCTGGGGCCAGTGCTATGGCGTAGCTGGTGAAGCCGCTGCCTTCAGTGCTGGCATCCCACATGGGCGCCGGTTTAAGTCCCAGCTGCTCTACTTCCTCCTATTCAGCTATGCCTTGGGAAAGCAGTAGAAGATGGCCCAAGTGCTTGGAACCCTGTACCCGCGTGGGAGACCCAGAAGAAGCTCCTGGCTCCTGGCTTTGGATGGGCCCAGCTGTAGCCATTGGCAGCCATTTGGGGAGTGAACCAGCAGATGGAAGACCTCTCTGTCTCTTTCTCTCTCTCTCTCTCTCTCTCTCTCTCTCTCTGCCTCTCCTTCTCTCTCTGTATAACTCTGACTTTGAAATAAACAAATCTTTTAAAAAAAAAGAACAAATCTTTATTCAACAATAAAAAGATAACATTTTGCCATTAAAAAAAGAAAAAAACCTGATCCTGATATTTGCAGCAAAATGGAGCTGGAGGTCATTATGTTAAGTGAGAAAACTAGAAAAAGGAAGATAAGTACTGCATGTTCTCCCTCTGCAGATGTTTTAAAAACTCAATGCAAGCTTACAATAGTGATTACTAGAAATTGAGAGGTATCAGGGATGGGGAGAGAGGGAGATTGGACACTGGGTACTAAAACACAGAGAGAAATAGCATAACACAGTAGGGTAATGAGAATTCACAATGTGGGATTGTTGCTATATGAAGAACAAGAAGAGTAGGGCTGGTGAGCCCCAAACATAAAAAAGATAAATTATAATCCTAATTCCTTGGTTTGACCTAGTGTTTACTGTAGACCTGCATTGAAAAATTACAGTGGTATTCCATGAAAATGTACAACTATTGTGTGTGAATTAAAAAAGCGCATCAACACAAGATTAAAGACTGGATATTTTTGACTGGAAAAAAAGCAAAAATATTTATCTGATGTTGATGTTTTATTTTTGCACTGGTAAAGACTAGAAAGGAAATATTTAGATTTATTGAGGTAGTTGCATATTGAGCCAATTTTTTGGCTTTTTAAAACAAGTTAAATTGCACTAGTGCAGCTTTTGTAATAAAAATAAAATGTATGAATAAATGCCAAATAAATCCCTAAAAATAAAGGGAGGATCTGATCTGATTTTGTTTAATACAGAGTTTAGAACAGTAGTTCTCATGAGTTTGTCTTTAAAGATGGTTGTGGTATTTTGGCAATCATCTTTATTTTGACATAGAATGAAGTCAGAGTAAATGTATTCTTCCATAATCAGAAAGTGTAGATGTTAGTTATGACTTAGATTAAGATTAAACCTGAACTATTTGCTTTCTTCTTGCCTAGTGTTTTCCTTGTGAGTAGTAGATTCCTTAAACCGTGCTTCAGAGCAGGCCCTGGCATGTGCCAGCTGCCAATTAGGCCATTTTTCTGGCTCTGTTTTGCACACATTTGGGCATACTGGATGGTATTCTTTTCTTTTACTTTCTTCTTCTTCTTCCTCTTCTTCTTCTTCTTCTTTTTTTTTTTTTTTTTTTTTTCCTGTGTTACCTTTCCAAGCTCCAAGAGTCTGTGGATTCTGAGTTGTCACATGGAGATTTAAACTTGGATAATGATCCTGGCTGGGACAGAGTAAAGTGTTAGCGAACTTAATCATTAGCTGTTATCGGTCTTAAAGTAGGGTTGGACTTGGTGGAAAAAGAAACAATGACTGGGGTTTAGTTGGTGCATTTCATCTGTGTTGCATTTACAGCTGTGGATTTTGAACCATTACATGGATTTTTGACTCTGCCAGTTGTGAGTAAAACAAGCAGGACCACACAGTTCTTCTGGCTGATGGAAAAGATTTTAATGTAAACTTCATGATCTTAGCCAAGTTAAATCTAGCACATGAGGGGGATGGTTGATAATTAAGTTTCAAAAGCAAGGACTTTAAAGCTTTTTAGTTGCTTGTTTATCACATCACAGGATGTTGTCTGTAGTTGCTATATGTTATTAGCATCTGGGCAGAAATTTTGTGTTTTCCCCACACTTCTCATTATATCTGATTTCATCCTGTATAGAATGCTGTGAAGTACCATCATTTCCCTTTTGCAAGTTAGGCAACTGAGGCCCAAAGTAATTATGTGAATTTGCTTAAAGTCATTCATTTGGGGCCTGCATTGGGGCATAACAGGTAAAGCCACCGTCTGTAGCACTGGATCTGAGTGCCAGCTGCTCCACTTTTTTTTTTTTTAATCTGAAAGACAGAGTTGCAGAGAGAGGTAGAGACAGAGAGAGAGGTCTTCCATCTGCTGGTTCACTCCCCAGATGGCTGCAACGGCTGGAGCTGCGCCAATCCAAAGCCAGGAGCCAGGAGCTTCCTCCGGGTCTCCCACTCAGGCGCAGGGACCCAAGGACCTGGGCCATCCTACACTGCTATCCCAGGCCACAGCAGAGAGCTGGATTGGAAGAGGAGCAGCGGGGACTAGAACCGGTGCCCATATGGGATGCCGGTGCCTCAGGCCAGGACTTCAACCTGTTGCGCCACAGTGCCAACCCTGCTGCTCCGCTTCTGATCTAGCTCCCTACTAATGTGCCTGGGGAAGTAGCAGAAGATGACCCAAGTGCTTCAGGCCCTACACACATGTGGGAGATCCAGAGGAAGCTCCTGACTCCTGGCTTCAGCATGACCCATCCCTACTCAGTCTTTGCAGTCATTTGGGGAGTAAACCAGCAGATGGAAGATATCTCTCTCTCCCTCTCTCTTTCTGTGTGTGTGTTTCATCCTCTGTATAACTCTCATTTTTCCAATAATTAAATAAATCTTAAAATCATTCATTTCAATGGAATTGAAACTAGGGAGCTTTTTGATTCTTTAGGATGCATTCACCTAGAACACATGGATTCCCTGAAGTTAAAGCTTCAATTTAAAGTACCAACTTTCAGTTTTGGTTTCTGCTAGAAGTTCACCATCTGAAAAATTCCTCGGATTGTCTCCTTTTGGTGTTCATCACCCATGGAGCTGGTCGTAAAGGGGGATTGGACTCATCTCCTCTTCGGTTCTTGACTTCTTGTCTTGGAATGTGGAGGCTTTAAGCATCTTGTTTTCCGAGGCACTGCACTGACATCATTGTGTGGTCATTTCCTTGTGGACTTTGTTCTCCTGTGAGAGACCTTGTCTAGTATCTGTATCGTAAGCAGTCTCTGAACCTGCTCCCTTGGTTGCAGTGCTGCAGTCCTCTCCAGAAATAAATTGATTATAAAAGTGGGCTGGGGATTAGATATTATCAGATTAAAAAGTCATCCAAATGGCATATTAAACTCCATAAACCACTTGTACACTGATTTGGGGAGTGCTCGTGGCAGAAAATATATGTTTGGAAGGTGCTGACTTAATTCAGATTGTAATATTCTGCTTCTTGATCTGAAAATAATCTAATGTTTCCAACTAAACTTTTGTAGTAAGTGGTTATACAAGACTTTCTTAGGATTTAAATGAAAGAAATCTTTACCTCAAGGTGGTAATGTAAATATTGAACAATCTCATAGCAAAATATTTTCATTTTTTTCAATGCCAATTTTGCATAAAAAGCTGCAAAAATAGGATTTTATTTAAAAGTTTTAATCACTTTCTGTTTACTAAGACAGGTGGATATGGTTTTAAATATTAATTCAGTATATTGTTACCATTCTCTGTCAAAAAAATTTTTAAGGGTGTGGATTAAATTTTTTATACAAGTCCTGTGTTTTTTATGTATTGAAAATAATTTATAGAAAAATATCCTGAGGAACATATGTATATGGGAGATGGTATTTCTTATAAACCTCAACAGATACTTTATCTGGGCAGTGTTTTCTTTGGATTTCAGAAAGGTTTCGGGAAATGATTTGGACTTGGAAAAAAATTTGGTGGAAAGGGTCCATGGAAATGTCAAGATTGGCTAAGATTGACCTTGTCACTTGTGGGGGATTCAAACAAAGGACCCTTTGTAACTAGAAAAACTGTCTCTGTATTGGGAGTTCATTGGAATTTCTCTTCCAGCAGAGAAGAGTGATATGAACAGCCAGAACAGGGCACAATAGCAGTGTTTGTATCTGTTATGTGGCTCCTGTTTTTTTATTCCCCTGAATTTTGCGTCTGTTTCATGCACACCATTTAGTTATACATATTTAGGGATGTGTTATGTAGTTATGTAGATACCTTTGAAGACTCTGCTGCGGCGAAGATGTTCTCCAGGTCACTCCTGGTAACTCATTCTCACAAATTGAGATTTTACTGTAGTTCATTCTCTTGAAAAGAGAGCAGGAGGAATCAGGTCCTGAAATTATTCTCTTTGATTTTGCTAAGTAGCATTAAGTTAAAGATCTTTAAGAAGATTGTGCTTTTAAAATTGAAACCACAGATGTCACTATGTTACTGTAAGTTTTGGAGTGTATGAGAGAGTCACTTGAAAATCCATGTTTTGTGAGTTTAAAAAAGCATGAAGTCTGGGAAGGGAGTTTGTTTGTCTCCGTTGTGTTTATGTCTTCGCTGGGTGTTACTGTACTTAAATGTCTCGTCTGGAACCTTCACCTCATCTCTTTTTACTCAGTCTTCCTGGCCAATAGCCAGTTTGCTTCCACACAACTGCCTTTGTGATCAGAGTATATGTCACTATTTTAGAATATTAAGATATTTTAATTAAAGAGCAGGATATTATTTTATTAATATTTCTGAGCTGTATACACAAGTTGATTTTCTGTTACTTGAGAAGAATCCATTACACTTACAGGTGGGGAAAATTCAAACACTGTCACCCTGCATGCTGTTCAATAAAACATATTCATCTGGGCTCTTGGAGACTCCTGTGTTTGGAAATGCAGATCCTCATACTGGAAAAGCTTTTGCTTGCCTTTGCCTGTTTTATTTCAGACTTTCTCAGCATGAACTAATTCTCAAATTTGAAGACGAGTTTTTATTTATTTATTTTTTAAATTTTGTGCATTTGAAAGAGAAACAGAGCTCCCATCTGCAGTTCACTTCCCAAATGCCCACAACAGCTGGAAGCTGGGAGCCCAATCTAGGTTTCCCAGGTGGATAGCAGGAATCCAACTACTTGCACTAACTGCTTGCACAGTCATTACTGCCTTCCAGAGTCTGCATCAGCAGAAGGCTGGAGTCAGGAGCAGAGCTGGGACTTGAACCCAGGCACTCCCTTATGTAATGTGACTGTCTTAGCTGCTGTGCCAAAGGTTTGCACCTAACTTTTTTTGATCACAATACTCTTTCCTGAGATTGGATTAAGGTGTTTTAGACTCACCCTTAGGCAGATTGCCTTCTCCCTCTGCATGTCAGCTGCTAAATCAGTTTTCCATTGTGCAGAACTAATGTTTATTGGAATAACTAAATAATTTAAAATCAGGGCTTTTAGCGCTTCACTTGCTGTAAGTCTGTTACCACCAGTTTGCAGTGCAGAATTACTTATTCCTACCAGTGCTTTTTCTCGGCAGTAAATTCTCCCCATGGTATGTGGGTTTGGAAAAGTCCGTCTCACGGAGGGTGGTCTTTGCCAGTGTTCCCTCAGGCTCAGAATTCTGACTTGCTTTAGGGCCTGGTGAAAGCCCTTTGAGGATGGTATGAAAAAATATAGCTGTATGTGTTGCTGCAGTATTTTTTCATGTGAGAGATTGGCTGGAGGAAGCAAAGGTGTGAATAACTTGCCAAGAGGAGGATAATGTGTGAAAATGATTGTGAGTACACATCCAAGCTCTGAAAAACAGAAGGAGCAACGCGGTATCCAAGCAGAGCTGCCTTCTCCTTTGCATCTTCCTTGAGGCAACAGTGCCATAGTATTTTTATAATTTTCACGAATGTATGTATTTGAGAAAGGCTGGGATTGAGTTGTAGGCAAAGTTTGCCATGGTAAATGTTTGAACTGGTCCATTTAAAATACCTTTAGGGGCTGCCTTGCTCTTTCTCCATCTGCAGGAGGCCACTCTGCTTTAATCCAAGAAACTGGTTCATCAGGTCACCCACTACCACCCAACAGAAAAATGCAAATTCTGCCAAAGTGTATGCAGTGAAAAGTAGGTCTCCTGGTACAGTGGGTTTGTGGTATAGCTTCTAGGAAAACACATAGTCTCTGTATATATAGGTACAACATTTTTACATGCTGATAGCTTACCATCCCCAGTGTCAGCCATCACTATCTGTCTACTATTCTTCTAGTCAAGAAAACAGCCAGTTTTAAGTGAAGAATAACACTGGATCTTGTTATTTTTTTTTCTCTCCCTGTACTCCAAAAATCGGTCAGGGCTTCATCTGTCTAGTTTGGTCTATTCATTAGCTTTAAATGAATAACTCTTCATATGTTATGGAATTTGTTTTCTTGGGGAAATAGTCATTGTTCTGGATATGGTATCTTTATTGAACATTAAATCTTATTGTTTGATAAAACATTTTAGATTGAATGTTTTAGAATAATTTATTGAGACCATAATGCTACTTAGGTACAGTGGGAAGCACTGGAAATATAATAGTAACCCTGGTATGCAAAATTCCTGTCCTTGTGATGTGGTGAACACACTTGGAACAGGTACTAAGGAGCAAGGTGCCTCAAAGTGTAAGACATTTCCCGGGGTGGGGAACCCTGGAAGTAACCTCTCCTTCTCTTAATTATTCTTCTTTCCTTTTTCTCTCTAATGAGATTACTTTCATAAGATTAGTGGTCTTTAATAGATATTTTAATTCACATGTAATTCAGTCTAATCTCTTAACTATTTGTTGAAATATTCTACTAGTCATATGTTAATTTTTTCATAATTGCAAGTAACTGCATTAAATGAACAAGCAGGATATATGGAACAGCTTAGTAGATCTACATTTAGGCAGTGTAATTTAATTGATCATTTAGCTACAATATGAAGATCTTTAATTAAAAAACAGAACCTGGATAATGTCATAGTTCAAAATACTAAGCATTCTTCTGGTTTGAGTACATAATTCTTTAATTTTCTTGCCTTTGAACGAGTATGTATCTGGAGATGTGGATACTGTCAATGAATCTATCTTTAGGAAAAGTTATATAATTTATGCTTTGGGTTCAGTAGAAACTCCTTTTATATCATACTTTTAGGTAATGTTTTGTTTTGTTAAAATTTCTCTAACCCATGATTGCAGTTGTGTTTTTAAAAATCTCCTGGTAACTTATTTGAAATAGGAAATAGAAATTATAAAACCTGTCAGTCATGTGACTATGAGATCATTCCTGTGACTAAGATACAGTTCACCTGTTGTTAATTTAGTTCTCATGGTAAACGGTGTAGTGCCCCTGAACTCATTTTACTCTTTTCTGTTTTGTGATTAATAAAGTGTCCCTGTGGCATTTGGGGATTGAGAGGGAGTTTTGTGATCATTTTATAATTTAGAGATAGTAGCCCCAGCCTTACAGCTAATTGGAGTTAGAGCTAAGGTCAGGACTTCTGACCATTATTTTACAGGAAATTGGATATTTCACTGAGCTTTTAGTAAGTTATGTATTTACACAGGTTAAAAATCTGCACACTGCCAAATGGCATGTGCTTATACGAGGGTACTTTAACAAGTCTGTGGAAAAATGGAGTTGGGAGGTAAGTTTACTCTGGTGCAAGAAATTGTTGAAATCCATGCATACTGTTTTCATTGTACACATTTTCCATGCACTTTTGAAGACCCTTCTATACTGCTACCCTCTGTTAATGTCTTAGAGGTCCTGTTTTTCCTTTCAGTATTTCTTTATGTACAAATAGGCAAACATAAATAATTTATTACAGTTCCACATTTAAAAATAGCATCCTGACTAAATACACTACATGTTTATTTTTCCCTCTTACTAAAGCTTAAATTTAAGTTCCTAAGGAGAATCAGCATCTCTACAGATCCAGTTTTTTTGCTACAGTGGGACCAGAACTAGGTTACTGCTGTAATTAGCCTAACTAGCATATGAGAAAGAAACATGGGACAGCTCTATAAAGACTGTGTACTGAAAAATGATTAAAAATGAAAATAAAAGTCAAGACTAAAATTGGTTGAAGTTGCTATTTTGTAACCCAAAGATGAGAAGGTTTGGGTGTTATTCTATAAATGAGAAAAGGGACATCCGGACAGGTGTCAAGCACAGTACCCACAGTCACCTACCAGTTGGTGTCTGAGCAGGGGTCTTGCACTAAGTTTGCCTGCAGTGTCAGAGATGCAATGCTGCTTCTCCTGCAGCTGCCTGGTAGTTTTTAACCACAGATGCAGTTAATAGCATATTATTTGAGAATTCCAAATTCGTGAATTTGCCCACTTGCTAAAATTCATTTGTAAATCCAGCTGGGTACTTATAACACTCTTCGGGTCATTCTGAGACATGTGCAAAGCAGCACAAAGTTTGAGTCACTCTATACGCATGTTCCCAGCTGAGGCTGAGCAAGGCAACCCTTGATCTTTTCCTTTTGGCTCTCATACCATAAACAAGTGTCTCTCCATGGTAATTTAGTGCCACACCTTTTTTGCATTTTTGTGCTTTTGTGCTGGTGATTTTGCCGTTTAAAATAACTCCAAAACATTGTTTTCAAGAATTATCTAGTGTTCCTAAGTGCAAGAAGGCTGTGATGTGCGTTATGGAGAAAATACTTTGTTGGATAAGCTTATAGTACTTTTATAAATTACAGCTATATAGTAGTGCTGTGGTGCTGTTGGCATGAGCTCGATGTTAATGAATCAACAAAATATACATGATGTTCTCAAACAGAAACACAAGACAAGGTTATATACTGATCAGTTGATGGAAATGTTGTGACCAGAGACTTGTAGGATGTTAACTTATATTTTCTCTAGGAATGGTTCAGTATTCACTAATTGAGTGTTCACAGCAATTTTATAGAACATAACAAATGTAGATAATGGAATCAACAGTAAATGCAGAACCTGAAGTGGCCAGCAGGAAAAATTCCATTTAGATGTAATAAAAACACAACTTCCCAGTAACCAGGTAACTCAGGACTGTGAAAAACTATAAAGAGGTTTTATTTGCTTGGTTTAAAACACTGTAGAGATTGAGACTTTTAGAATGTTGCTTAGAGTTACTGATACATGTTGGGCATTCCTAATCTGAAAATCCAAAATCTGAAGTGCTTCAAATCCAAAGCTTTTTGAGCACCTACGTGATGTCACAAGTAGAAAATTCCATACCTGACCTAAGCTTTTGGGTTATTAAACAGGTTGCAGTCAAAACCCAGGCACACTAAAAATACTGTATAAAATTACCTCTGGCTGTGTAGATAAGGTATATATGAAACATAACTGAATTTTGTACCTATAGTTGGGTCTTCTCCCCAAAATATCTCGTTATGTATATGTAAATATTCCAAAACCCAAAACACTTCTCATCCTAAGGATTTTGGATAAAGGATACTCAAACTATAGTATAGCAGGGTGTCTTCAGAATGTCATCTCTCTGATTGGGTTCCAGTCCCTTTTCTACCACTTGTCCTGTGTGGCCTTGGGCAAGCTGCTAACATTTTTGTGATTCAAGAATCCACGTATGGGCCGGCGCCATGGCTCAATAGGCTGGCACACCGGGTTCTAGTCCCGGCCGGGGCACCGGATTCTGTCCTGGTTGCCCCTCTTCCAGGCCAGCTCTCTGCTGTGGCCCAGGAGTGCAGTGGAGGATGGCCCAGGTGCTTGGGCCCTGCACCCCATGGGAGACCAGGAGAAGTACCTGGCTCCTGCCATCGGATCAGCACAGTGCGCTGGCTGCAGCGCACTGGCCGTGGCGGCCATTGGAGGGTGAACCAACGGCAAAGGAAGACCTTTCTCTCTGTCTCTCTCTCTCACTGTCCACTCTGCCTGTCAAAAAAAAAAAAAAAAAAAAAAAAAAAAAGAAAAAAGAATCCATGTACGTACAATAAGGATGATAGCAGTCTCTGCTTCTTTGCATTGCTGTGAAAGTTACATTAGCACAGGTAGAGCAGTTAGACCAGCGCCTCCTAGGTTGTATGTGCTCATGTGTACTTGCATGTCCTCATTTGTCCAAGATAAATTCTGTTGTTTGGATGTAGCTACTTTCACTTTCAGATGGTATCCCAATTTGGAGGGTAAATTATGTGAGGATGATTAATAATTATCAGTTAATACCTAATCAATGGCTAGCTACTTCTGTAAGTACAAGTTGGGATGACTGATTTTTTTCTTCTAAAAGAAATTAATTGGAAAACTCCCCCCTGAGGGCTGCTTAGTGAAGAAAAAAATTGAAGAGGGACAGGTTGGCTACTGGCATCATTGTGTGACTTCTGCCCATTTTGTTTCTTGCTCTGTGAAAGAGAGAGGTCTAGAGTCAGGTTCTAGGTATTGGAATAGAGAGATTATGTCTTTCTCACCAGCCGGGTTTCTCTTCAGTAACCAGGAAACACTTGTAAAGATATCAGAATAAGGGATCTAAGAGATCAAAAATTATGTTAAGAAAGTTCCCATGAAACTCATTAAACATTAGCTTCATGAAAAGAGTCAGGATGCCTATGGACATTATTTGATGTAAGCCAGTGTAAAGTGATGGCTGATGTCACAGCTACTAAGAATGGCCAAGACTCTCCTTTCTTCTGGAGATCTTCAGGGAAAGCATGTATACCTCTCTAGCTGAGATGCAGTAAATGCACACTGATACAGAGGAATGGGAATTGAATGACCATATTCACTGCTGAATTTTAGGGGTGTGTGTGTGTGTGTGTGTGTGTGTGTATACACTTGATTCTTTTGGAACAGGTTTAGGTTACATGAATTGGGTGGAAAGTGTAGAGTTCCTATATAGTCCCTGATGCTCTCATGCCTACAGTCCTATATCCCACTATCTACATCCTACACCAGAATGGTTCATTTGTTATCACTGATGAGCCTACATTAACCCAGCATCACCACCCAAAGGCTGTAGTTTACATTCGCAGTCACTCTTGATGTCCATCCTGTGGGCTTTGAGAAGTGTATAATGATGTGTATCCAAGTTTACAGTATTGCCCAGAATTACCCACTTCTCTGAAAAGATGACCTATTCATACCTCCCCAACACCCCACCTCAGCACTGATTTTTTAGTTTCCACAGTTTTTCCTTTTCCAGGACTGTTAAGTATTTTTTTTAGAAACAGGTGTATTTATTTTATTTGAGAGGCAGTGTTAGAGGGTGGGGGGGGGGGGAGAGAGAGAGAGAGAGAGAGAGAGAGAGAGAATGAGAATAAATTAACCTTCCATCTGCTTTTTCACTTTCCAAATGGCCACAGCAGCCAAGCCTGAACCAAACTGAAACTAGGTGCCAGAAACTCCATCTAGGTCTTCCATGTGGGTAGCAGGCACCCAAGCATTTGGCCATCTTTGCTGCTTTCTCAGGCACATTAGCAGGTAGCTTGATTGGAAGAGGAGCAGCTGGGACTCAAACTTGTGCTCATATGGGATGCCTGCATCACAGTTGGTAGCTGTGAGTTTTTAAGTAGCCATTTGTCTACCATGTCCTGTACCTTTTAAGATGGCCAGCAGACATCAAGAGAAACCAGTGGACACACAAAGAAGCTGGTCTGACTTTGGGCAGTTTGAATGGTGGAGACATACTGGGGTGTGGTTAGCATATTGATGGAGTTTTAAGCTGTGGTATAGGTGAGCTTACTGGGGAGAGAATAGAGGTGAGAGCATCAGGCTCTAGGAAAAAGCTTACATGCCTTAAGAATGACTTCCATTTCTCATGATACTCTTTTGAGGAGCCATCTTTCAAACCGTGTCAATGCGATGCACAGTTGTAGACAGGGAAGGCTTCACACAAGATGCTGTTGCTACAGGTTCACATCAGGGTGTGATCCATGTGAAAAGACACCTGCAGAACCCTGGGGTCTTGGCACAGGCTGTGTGCCTTTGAAAGATGATCTAAGTAATTGGCATCACTTCCAGCGAGGAGAGGAAAAGGTGGGGTGCAGGTAGAGTGCTTCACTCTAACTGGCAGTGGATACCGTTGTTGAAGTTTCCTCATGACAGTTGGAGTTGGACAGCTCTTCCTGGTTTCCTTTGTATTCACAATGCAGGAAGCACAGGTTCTATCTAGAGATGGGCTGGCCCATGCAGATCCAGACACATAGGACTGATACACGCTAAGGGGGGGGGGGCATTTCCATCTTCCACACTGTTTTCTGGTTGCAAAATGAACCATCCAGAAGTTCTTTTTTTTTGTCATTTGTAGAGTATTAATTTGAAAATATGTTAGCTTTATAGAAGCATCAATTACATAAATCACCTCCTCATGACTTCAAGTTTGAAGTGAATGCTTAGGAGGATCATAATTTAGCTCTTGTCTGTACCAGTTTTCACTTACGCCGTAGCCAAAATTGACATCTGAGAAATTATTAAGGTTATAATACATTTTAGTTATCATCAGAATATAGTGTCTTCAGCCAGGCATGATTAATATACTTTCATAATCTTTAATATGCTATTTCAAGAGAATTTATTAGCAAGGCTTTCATGGATCCTCCGCACTCCTACCCTCAGCCTAGTCCTACTAAAAATCCATTATGTTACAGTCTTGGACTTTTGCCAGCGTGGTATAAATAATTGGACTTAGCTTCTGATATAGTTTATTCTGGCTCACATCATGAATATAAGTTGACAAGACCTTTCTCCTGAATTCAGTTCACTAAGAAGACTCTGTTAATATTGTGAAGAGGTATCTGGACATACTTTTTTCTTCCCTTTTCTCCTGTAATTGGACTGTGAAAGGTTTTTTATTAACTATGGTTCTGACAAAGAACCATTGCAATTTGTAAACTCCTTGTAAACTTTATAATGAAAGCCAAACATTTTACAACCACACATTTGTCAAAATTTGATTCTAATTGCAGCAATTATTTATCCCACACAGTTTAACATTCTGCAGGTTAATGAAAGCTTAGGTTATCACTCCTGCCTTTTTATATTAATATGATAAACTTTTCAGGTATAAGGAAGAGATTGATTAGTGTGTGTTGCTGATGAACCATATATTGCATTTCTTAGCAAATGAGTGAAAACCAGAAGTTGCACAGGTTTCTTTTCGTTTATTACATATATGTTGGGTTTATACCTGCAGGTTTCTGATGAGTGGAAGCAGAAATTTAATGAGTCCCTAATAACTCAGTGTGTATCTAAATAAAACATAAGTTTGGGGGTTAAAATAAGTGATTTCAGAAACTTTTTTGGCTTGAATGGAAATTAGTACCTTCTCAAATATCCCTTAGATATTTTGTCATTTAATGATGATAATAATATCGTGATCTTCCACCATTTATGCAGCCCAGTGTGCCAAGTACTCAGATAAGTACTTTTTTCACTTGATGTAACTTAATCCTTGACACAGTCTCTGCTGAAGATTTTATTCTTGTTTAGCAGAAGACAAAAAGAGAGGTTAAGTGAATTATATCCAAGTTGAAAGTAGTCAAATCTGAAGTGTTAAGCCTGAATTCAGGCCCAGATATGACATTAGAGCCCTGAACATAGGAAGACAATTCAAATACCTGCCCTGGCTGCCAGGTCATATAGATAAGTAAAACATGGAGGGTGCGAGATGGTTGCCAGTGATGGAGGTGCACCATATACCAAGGCATAAGTGCAGCCCCAGCTACAGTGCAACATAACTCAGTGCTGCTAAGCCTTCTACTGTTTCCAGAAAAGTGAGAAATTTGGATGTATGAGCACAATCTCTTAATTTTTAAGTGTTAGGAGTTTCAACCCAGTCACCTATTTGGGAGCTCTGATATGCATTGTGTTGGTCTGGTCTTTTGGTCTGAATGAGCCTGAAGGGCCTGTGTCTACATTCCAGGTTGCACCTTTGAAGAACCTCAGAGACCCTCTCCACAAGTTTAGTAAGGATTGGAGAAAAGTAGAGAAAATATGCCTTAATGTGTTACAGTGACTACTGTCACCAGGATTTAGGGAAATTAAGCTTAAAGATATTCAACTACCTTTGTCTCTGGTATTATGTAATTTGATGCATTAGGAAAATATAATTAGTTAACTTTCCCTGACAAAGCATACTAATCTTCCCTTCAGTTTTTTTCTGCTGTTAAAGTTAAATGGGCAGTTAGATAATACTCCTTTGTCAAGCTTTTTTATGTTGGAGCAATAAAAGGATCCAGGTAGATTTTCCTTTTTTATAATATTGACATAGATGTAAAAACAGAGTTGCCTTTCATCATTAAAAGAACAAGGAAATATATGTATGTACACACATGCACATGTACACACTCATATTTCTTTATGCGATTTCAAAAAGTTTAAAGAAAAAACCTTGAATTCAAGAAGATTAAGGCAATTACAGAAAACTGAGAAATGGTTTAACTAAGAAAACAGGTGTCACAGAAACGTATCTTCTTTTTTTTTTAAGATTTTATTTATTTATTTGAGAGGTAGGGTAACAGAGAGAGGAGAGCAAACAGAGAAAGATTTTTCCCTCTGCTTGTTCACTCCCCAGATGACCACAGTGGCTAAAGCTGGGCTGATCTGAAGCCAAGGAGCCAGGAGCTGCTTTTTGTCTCCCATGTGGGTGCAGGGGCCCAAGCACTTGGGCCATCTTCCACTGCTTTCCCAGGCCACAGCCAAGAGCTGGATCAGAAGAGGAGTAGCTCCCATATGGGATACTGGGATCACAGGTGGAAGCTTAGCCTACTATGCCACAGCACGGGCCCCAGAGAAATGTGTCTTGTATAAGCTCTGAGGATAATGCAGTGAAGGAGGAGGGCCCAGCTGTAGGCAACATGCCATCCACATGCAAGTCACGACTCACCAGTGAAACGGCTTCCACATGTACTGGTTTTAGCCTCAGCTTCTTAAAAAATTGAATTTACCACTCAATGACACAGAGTAGAGGGTAAAGTTAAGGTTTTGAAAGTCACCGGCGCCACGGCTCACTTGGCTAATCCTCCGCCTGTGGCGCTGGCACCCCGGGTTCTAGTCCAGGTTGCTCCTCTTCCAGTCCAGCTCTCTGCTGTGGCCCAGGAAGGCAGTGCAGGATGGCCCAAGTGCTTGGGCCCTGCACCCGTAAGGGAGACCAGGAGGAAGCACTTGGCTCCTGGCTTCGGATCCGCACAGTGCGCCAGCTGTAGCGGCCATTTGTGGGTGTGAACCAATGGAAGGAAGACCTTTCTCTCTGTCTCTCTCTCTCATTGTCTAACTTTGCCTGTCAAAAAAAAAAAAAAAAGTCTAAGAAAAAAATCATAGTATCCCTTTCATCTTATTTATTTATTTATTTATTAAAGATTTATTTGAAAGTCACAGTTAGAGGAGAGGCAGAGGCAGAGGCAGAGGCAGAGAGAGAGAGAGGTCTTCCATCCGATGATTCACTTCCCAGTTGGCCGCAACAGCTGGAGCTGCGCCAATCCGAAACCAGGAGCCAGGTGCTTCTTCCTGGTCTTCCTCGCAGGTGCAGGAGCCCAAAACTTGGGCCATCTTCTACTGCTTTCTCAGCCCATAGCAGAGAGCTGGATTGGAAGTGGAGCACCCGGGTCTCGAACCAGCGCCCATAAGGGAGGTACTTCAGGCCATGGGTGTAAACCCACTGCACCACAACGCCAGCCCCGCCTCCTTTTTCTTTTTCTACTGTCACATCTTCAAGGTAACCTTGAAAAAAGAAAAATAAGGAATTAATAAGCCAAAACATAGAGATTTGTAAAAGAAAAGTGAACTTTTACAAAATTATATTCTCTGAAAACCATGAATTATTTACAAATTCTTGCAGATAATTTACTTTTCTGTAAAGCTAACTGCCTCTGAATCATTTATATCACTATATGTTTATAAATACATACTGTATTTATTCATATTACTAATAAATACTAATACTAGAACCGGCAAATTATTTTTTGTTTCAAAGTCTGGTTCTTGTGAGACAATTCTCAGTGGCCGAATGGGGTATTTTTAGACTCTGCCCCTTCTCCCCAACAAAGGAACGTATTAACACTCATGTTTTATTTTGTTTTTAAAAGAATTCAGTGGGTGTTTATCTTGCATGGCTATAATGAATACTATGGAAAGCATTTGGCAATGGTACTAATGTTTAATGGAAAGATACATAAAACCACTTGGAAACTGTAAAGCATTCTACAAGTTACAGTCTAGCTATCAGGTGTGATCACAGATAATCATTCTGTAGCTGAAGCTCATGCTGGTTTTGTTAGCACAGGTGCCAATATCTCAGACATTTAACAGAAACTGGAGTAGCTATTGAGAGCCTCAGAGGTCATGCACTCCTGCACAGCCTGGGTCTCCTGACCAGCAGCCCATTAGTGCTGCCTTCCCTCTCACAGGTGTACTCCCCTCCCTTCCTAGTAAATTGGAGACCATCACTGTGTGAAAGGACCACAGTGTAGCCCTCCCCTGAGTAAGTGAAAATTAAGTAGTTTCTTTAATCTTTCTTAAATTCCTGCAGCTAGCTGGGAGCCAGCTCTGCTTCTGTGATAGGCAGTGAGGATGGAGAGTATGATTGGGAGCTACTCACTGGTGGAAAGTTGACCCAGTGCAGGTGTTTATGTATATTGGCCACAGTTCAGATTAGCTTTTTCATATAGTTTCGTCTGCAACCATTAAGGCAACAGTTTTATTTTATTTATTTTTAAAGATTTATTTATTTATTTGAAAGGCAGAGTTACAGAGAGAGAGGGAGAAACAGAGAGAGAAAGAGAGAGAGAGAGAGAGAGATCTTCCAGCCACTGATTCACTCCCCAAATGGCCACAACAGCCAGAGGTGGACCAAGCTAAAGCGAGGAGCTTGGAACTCCATCCAGGTGTCTCATGCTGGTTACAGGAACCCAAGCACTTGGGCCATCAGCTGTTGCTTTCTCAGACATATTAGCTGGGAAGTGGATCAGAAGTGGAACAAGCTGGGACTTGAACTGGTACTCAGATAGGGTGCTGGCATTGCAGGTGGTAGCTTAACCTGCTGTACCACAACACCAGTTACAAGATGTCAGTTTTAAAAAGGAAAGCTAAAATATGAGGGATTCCCTGAAAGCTTTGTAAGCGATCACTTCTGGAGAAAAGGCGCAGTCATGCTGACCTATGTCAGCATCATAACAAGCAGTACGATGGCCCAGTGACGTTATTGCTTCCCAGCACTAAGGTTGGTCCAGGCCTGTGTAACATAGCTGAGAGGCCGGCTGAGAGCTAACCCAGACAAGGTGTCCATCTGTGGGCTTTTCTTATGGGGGTTCTGTGGCAAGAAGTCAGTACTTACAAGTTTGGTTTAGAATGCTGGGATCCTTTGAGGTTTCAGAGAAAGTGGGTGATGGGACAAGGGAAGTTTTTTTGGGGGGGTATGGGTGGTGCATTCTTTACAAGTAGGTTAAAACAGGAAAAAGTGGGGTGATGGAATACCATAGAGAGCCCTTTGCAGAATATGTGTGCTTTAGGGCCAGGGTTTGGGGACAGAAGTAAAAGGAAAGGATTCATGTATAAAACGTAGCGCAGGGGCCAGCACTGTGGCGCAGCACATTAAAGCCCTGGCCTTAAGCACCGGCATCCCATATGGGCACCAGTTCTAGTCCTGGCCACTCCTCTTCTGATCCAGCTCTCTACTATGGCCTGGGATAGCAGTAGAAGATGGCCCAAGTCCTTGGGCCCCTGTACCCTCGTGGGAGACCCAGAAGAAGCTTCTGGCTCCTGGCTCCTGGCTTCAGATGGGCGCATCTCTGGCTGTTACAGCCATCCGGGGAGTGAACCAGTGCATGGAAGACCTCTCTCTGTGTGTCTACCTCTCTCTGTAACTCTATCTTTCAAATAAATAAAATAAATCTTTTAAAAAAAAAAAAGTAGCATAGGGACCAGCATTGGGGCTACCTGCATTACTGGCATCCCATATGGATGCCAGTTCAAGTCCTGACTGCTCCACTTCCTATCCAGCTCCCTGATAATGGCCTGGGAAGAGCAGGAAGATGGCCCAAGTGCCTGGGACCCTGTCATCCAAGTGGAAGACCTGGAAGAATCTCTGGGCTCCTGGGTTTGGTCTGGCCCAGTCCTGGCTGTTGTGTCCAGTGGAAAAATTTCTCTCTCTCCTTCTCTCTCTGTAACTCTGCCTTTCAAATAAATAAAATAAATCTTAAAAAAAAAAAGAACAGAAACACCAATCAATGCTAGGTTAGATTTTGTATTTTATGAAAAAGAGATTTTCCACTCTTTAAGTAACACTCTGACCTCAGAATCAGCCCTTAAGGCTTCCTGGTCTGGCTGAAAAGCCCATGAGAGCATTTCAGGCATGGAAAGCCAAGACATTGTGGCAAAAAAAAAAAAAATATAATAAAAAAAATAAATTCTACATAAAGGATCTCTGTGAGAACCCAGTGGAAAGAAGTGGCCCTCAAAGAAGGATGTACTTTTCTCTAAAGAGTGGAACTTGCACCTTGCTTATGGCTTTGTCCAAATACTGATGGAGTTTGTGGACTCAAATGGTTTCCATAGCCTAGGCAGCTCATGTCAAGAGCCTTGGGTGGTCACTGACATCATACATAAGAGTGTTAATTGTTAAATTAACAACAGGAGTTACTGTGCACTAACACCCCATGTAGGACCTCTGTCCTCAATGAGTTGTATTATGAGAGTTAACTGTAAAATTAGTTCTCAAAGTTTGTGTGTGTGCACACACACACACGAACTCTATACTTAGTATAGAGTTGGTCTTCTGTGTACAAAGCTAACTGAAAATTAATCTTAATGGAGAATGGGACTGGCAAGGGGAGAGGGAGGAGGAGTGGTGGGAGTGTAGGTGGGAGGGCAGGTATGGTGGGAAGAATAACTATATTCCTAAAGTTGTACTTATGAAATTTGTATTCCTTAAAAAATAAATTTTTAAAAATGCTTTTAAAAAAGAAAAAGATATTTGCCGAATGTTTTGACCCTTCCGTTGGGCTGTTCTGACAACCTCATGAGAGGATGTAAAAAGAAATATTTCCTAGAGATCATTCCTACCAACTAGTATATTTTATATGGTGCTTAAAAGGATGACACTAGGCAGTGAGCAGGGCTGGCTTTGGTGGGAACATTGTGTCTCTGATTCCCTGCTGTGACTGCAAGGACTTTGGCTAAATTCCCTGTCACTGACCCTGCAAAGATGCTTAACATTCCCACATTGCTCAGCCTCTTGGATCTGTGGAGGGGTTTCCGATGGTGCTCTGGGGGTCCTGGAATTCCCTGAAGGCACTGTAGGTCAGCCAATTTGGGTGTCAGGGAAGCCAGACTACCGGCAAGCTCTGGGCCTCCTGACCCTGCCTCGAGCAACACAGCTCTCCTCCATTGTTTAATTCTTGGGATTTTTCGTAAGAGTCACTGGGAAAGACTTGAAACCCAAAGAGAATCTGCTGTACCAGAAAGCAGGAAAGAGAGCACTTCATATACAACAGACAGTTGAGAGCAGCTGCCCGTGTCCCTGGCTGCTGCCCTCTTATTAAAAGGGCTTTAGTGAGATAATAATTCTCATACCACACAAAGAACCCATTGAAACTGTATAGTTGAGTGGTTTATAGTATACTTATAGATTGTGCAGCCCTCATAAGTGTATGTTCTTATCAGCTCACAAGTAAGTGTTGTACCCCTTGCCTCCTGCTCCCCATTTAACCTCGTTTCCTCAGCTCTAGGCAACCACCCATCTACTTTCTGTTTTTCTTGATCTGACTGCATGCTATGTTTCACATTAGTCATTCGCACTGTTGTATTTTATGACAAGCTTCCGTCACTTAACATGATGTCTGCAAGGTCTACCCAAGGTGTAACGTGTCACTATTTTATTCATTTTTATTGCTGAACAGTATTCCATGTATAGAGAGTCCACCTGTTTCTCTTTTTTGCTATTGTAGATTACCCTGCTGTGAACATTTGTGTGCCAGCTTTTCTGTTTAGGTTTTCATTTCTCTTGGGTTGTACTTAGGAGTGGAGTTGCTGGGTCACATTAAACTGTGCCTAGTGCTTTGGATAATGGCAGTGGGTAGCATCTGAAGTGGATGAGATGTGCAGACCCATGATCACCTTGTCTCCTTCCTCGCACCTCAGTGCATTCTTGCCCTGCCCTTCCTCCTACCTTTCACCCTGCTAGCTCCAGGGTTATCTCCCTGAAATACAGAAACTACCATGGTTCTCTGTTACATAAGAAAATAGTGGAAAATACTGGACATGGCACTCTTGACATCTATAGTCTTGACCCATCTTCCAATCACTTCCCAGCTTTTTGCATATGATTTAGTAGGAGGTGTTTTGCTCTACCTGCCAGTGGTTCTTAAGCTGTAGGGAGAGTTCGTTTCCTTGCCTGTTCAGCTTCCACAGATCACCTGCATTCTTTGACTTGGGACCCTTCCTGCTCTCTTCAAAGCTGGGTACCTGGCATCTTCTCTGCTCTGGCTCTGATCCTCCTGCCCTTTACCAATCAGTTCATGTGTTCCCAGAGCCTGGATATCTTTGGAGGCCATGATTTAGCTTGCCACAGGGGGTTCTAAAAATAAACGTGGTCCACTTTGTGTGCTTGCCAAGCCTGGCTGCGCCTTGCCTGCCTTCGGGCCTCTTAATTAAGACAGGACTTCTTCACAGGGATTAGGAGCCCAAGGCCCTGAATGTCTAAGGAAATGTCCTGCTTCTTCTAGGGGGCAGAGCATTGTTAGTTTCCCTGTTTGCTTCCTCATGTATGACTCCCTGAGGAGGTAGCAACACACAGAACCTAAAAAACAAGCTCCAGCTGGATCCTCCTCTAATTTTGTTATTATGGCACCTGTTAAATGTTTACAAGTGGATAGATACGTTTGTGATTTTTGAGTGGATCTGGTGTTTGGCCAGATGATATTGCACTTGTTCACCCAGACTTAATTGATGGACATACAGGACCTGGGCTTGCCATGCTTGGACTCAGTGCTCAGGAAGAGGAAGAAAGCCTGCTAGCACTGTTTGAAAGGCGTGTGAACCCTGTGAATTCATATAAGAGGGAAAGGCATTTGATTATGCTTCACATGACAATCATTGTGAATGAGCGTGCACCATGTACCAGACCATGTTTTAAACACTTAACACGTTTTTTTTTTTTTTTTTTAGATTTATTTATTTATTTTATTTGAAAGAGTTACAGAGAGGGAGAAGGAGAGGCAGATGGAGAGAGAGAGGTCTTTCATCCACTGGTTCTCTCCCCAGTTAGCCGCAACTGCTGGAGCTGCGCCAATCCAGAGCCAGGAGCTTCCTCTGAGTTTTCGCCATCTTCCACTGCTTTCCCAGGCATTAGCAGAGAGCTGGATTAGAAGTGGAGCAGCCGGGACTAGAATTGGTGCTATATGGGATGCTGGCACTGCAGGCGGCGGCTTTACCTGCTACGCCACAGCACCGGCCCCACTTACCACGTTTTCATTCATTTATTCATCATGAGAATATCCTGAGGTCATACCATGACTTGTCCCATTTTGCAAATGAGGAAATAGAGACATGGAGATGTTAAATGAGCTGCCCAAGGTTCCATGGCTGGTAAAAGAGAGGCCTGGGTTTTGAACCCAGGAGGTCTGACTCCAGAGCAGTACCCTGGTTACATTCTCCAAAGGTATGATACCCAGGGGGCACAATTGGCCTTGTAATAGTGTGGTAAACTGTGAGATGGCATCATGATAACATCTACTCAAGAGGTGAGAAACCCATCTCACTGGTATTGAAGGAAAAGGAAAGCATAAAAGTGGGAGAGAGGGCAGGCAGGAGAGCCTGGGTGGAAAGCGTTGGAGGAGGCAATTCAGAGGCTGCTCTGTCATACTGTCTCCTCTCCCTCACTGCATCTCTCTTCTTCCTGGTGCGTCTCCCTCCTCACTTGGTTGCCAGTGGTCTTTCTTGAGCTGATTGATCTCTGTCTACTGCTGGGCTCAGTGAAGATCCACTCTTCTCCACTCCTTTGTTAGATTTGTTTTAGTAATTGAAGAAATAGAAATGTATGATGATTCTCACATCCACTTCAAATCAGGACAGGAACCCTACAGATCCTGTTCTTTGGATGCTTGGCTCACAGGTGCAGTTCTGAGAACTGCCTAAGAGGATGCTATTTTCAAAGCCTTTGATAAAAATAAAGGTGAAGGGGCACCCTGGAGCCAGCTACTCCGTAAGCTGGAGCAGGTTTGAAAATGTGAGAAAAGACATGAAATTATATTGCCCTCCTGCAGACCAGCACCTTTTTTCTTAGAATATTATGGCTTAGGAAACTGAATTCTAGAATTTCTGAAAATTCTGTGTCCCTGTTCCATTTTGAAAAAATGAAACTGATGAGAGCCATAGAAAGCATCTCTCTGTCTTAGGAAGATAACTTTTAGGGTGTATGTAAAGAAAAGCTGAGTGAGCCATGATCTGGAACTCCCTTTAAATGTTATTTTTACTTGTTTACTGAATCTTGATTTGAAAAGTCATAGATGTTCCCTAAAAATGGTTCTGAAAATAGGGCCTGAAGAAACACATGTTCCTTCCTATCCTGATTTTTATCCTGGAATTACCAATGCACAATAAGAAAAGGGGCCTTGGCATGAAAAGGCTGTTTTATTTGACTTTATCCCAATATTCTGTAAATTCATTCTTGGTGCCATTTCCAAGCACCAAATAAGAATCCATATTTCTCCAGCTTGTTTGTTTATCCTTCATACCTTATACCCAGACTGCCTCCTTAGAAGGCTCCAGGCAGCTTCCAATAACAGACACGTACACAGTGAGGCTGTTCACGTGGAGAACAGAAGACAAGACCAAAGCAGAGATGAGAGGAGCCTGCATGCCTAGGGCTTCTGGTCCAGCCTCTGAGTAAGCATTAAACACAGGGCCGCCCTTCCCAGCAGCCACAGTGGAAGGGTCACTGGATTGCTTAGGCAGCCTTCATCGACTAAGAGGAAACAGTGCCTCAGAAGTCGTAAACCTTTTCTAGGTTTTGTGCTTTCAAAGAATTTGGCCAGGCGAAGGATTAGCTAAACCCTTCTTGAGGGTATAAGCTCTCATCTTGATGCTGTGTAAGCAGCGTAAACATCCACAGTGAGAGTTGCCAGCCCAGTGCCTATAGCTGAGAGCGCTGCCTTTCCGCACAGCCATTCAGTGCTGCCTCCCTGCAGCCCACCGCCATCAGGAGGGCCCTGTCATTTAATGCGGCTCTTCAGCCATGCCTGGGAGACACTTGCTTTGTATTAACACTCATGGTTCCTCTCTATGACAGGTGACACTTTACAGCAGAGTAAGGAGGCATACAGGTAACTAGAAGTGACCCAGCCAATACAGGGGTTGAGTGCTACTTCTTTGGTGGGCCCTTGGTATCCAGGAGTGAACCAGGCATGCTTGGTCTCAGTCTTCATGGTCAAAGATAAAATTGGAGGGAGGGAATCCCATTAGATATGAATGAAATAAACACAATAAAACCTGTAAAACCATCCGTGATATCCCAGGGCTTCCCAGGCCCATGCAGACCCAGACTTTCTTCTATGGACATTTGGAAAAGAGTGCTGGTGTATGGTATCTGTCATTCTTTAGAAGCTGATGCTCATTTCTTGGAGAAATTGCAATCTAAAACAATACATGTGGAACAAAAGAGTAAAGTGTGTGAAAGTTTACCATGGGGCCAGAGCCTTCCCCTCCACTTTGTGACAGAGGTTCTGATGATAAATACTTCAAATTCATGGTATTAAGCCAATATGCAGTCTGCTGGTAAGCTTCAAAGTCATTTTTATACCGTTCTCCTCTGTATGGCTCTGTGTACATTCCTTCTAGCAAGTCCATTATCAGTGAGGGGAAGGATGAGGGAAGGCAGAGGCTTGCCTAGTGCCAAGGAGTCTCCAGGGACAGATAGGTCTGTAGTCTCTCCTCGCCCCTCACTTCCCTGGCCCCCAGCTCCACCTCCCTAGCACTTCCCTTCCTGGGGTTGCTTTGTGCCTTGAACGGAGGTGCCTGTGTGCAGCTGGACTTAAACATACACAGGCTCTGGAGTGTGTGGGATTAAGGATAAGAGCACCCTTTGATTCACACTCATGGAAATCACCTTCACTTATCTCTTTTACTTCAGTCTCTTCTGCCCCATGTCCAGGCTGATCTTATACCTTTTCCAGGATGGTAAGAACTTTTAAGTAAACTTATCATAGAGAGTTTAAGGCATAAGGAGGAGCTGTCACGTGGGAAGAAAGAGCTACCAGATATTTTGGCTTAGAACTTTTTCCCTTGCATTCCAAACTGCTTTGAATTTCAGCCTTTACCCTTTTTTTTTTTTTTTTTTTTTTTTTTGACAGGCAGAGTGGACAGTGAGAGAGAGAGACAGAGAGAAAGGTCTTCCTTTGCCATTGGTTCACCCTCCAATGGCCGCCACGGCTGGCGCGCTGCGGCCGGCACACCGCGCTGATCCGATGGCAGGAGCCAGGTACTTCTCCTGGTCTCCCATGGGGTGCAGGGCCCAAGCACTTGGGCCATCCTCCACTGCACTCCCTGGCCACAGCAGAGAGCTGGCCTGGAAGAGGGGCAACCGGGACAGAATCCGGCGTCCGGATTGGGACTAGAACCCAGTGTGCCGGTGCCGCAAGGCGGAGGATTAGCCTAGTGAGCCACGGTGCCGGCAGCCTTTATCCTCTTGTTATCAATGCAGAGATAAAGTTTCAGAGGAAAAAGCTAAAATGGAAGGTGAAGAGATGTATAGTCTATTGAGAAGGAAATGTCTTGAGATCTTTTCTAGATCCCTGATGCAGAATATTTTGATTGCAACAATAGCCTTATTTATTTAATTTTTGTCAAATAAACACATTTCCAATCAATTAGCCTGGTGAAGGATTCATAGGAGAACTTCATTTTGTTCATCATCAATTTTGGTAGATTGAGAATGGCTGCACAGAGTGCAAATTCTGCATGCTGGCAGAGTGCCACAGTTGTTTATTGATGCCTACCATGGACTGATGTGGTACCCCTGCTGGGTTTACTATCCATGAGCCACAGAAGTGGCTAACAGAAGTGGATGCTGATCTTCAGTGTCAATGTGACCACCAAAACAAACAGGCCCCAAGTCTCACTTAGCCACAGCAGAATGCAAATTCATTTTGGTAGAGTACAGAATGTTCTCTCGGTGCTCTGTTAAGAAAATATTTCCAGCAGCACATACTTTGCTGCCACTTATCTGGAATATTTCTTTGTCTCGCGGAGATATTTTATTATATAACAGGAACTTAGACTTGTGAAACCTGCCTGGTATGTTGCATGTCTCCAGCCTAAGTGAATATGACCCTCTCTGGAGGAATACTGCAGCCACTTAGGTTGACAGACGGCTCATTCAAGTGAGGAGGAAGTCCAGGAGTGGTTTGAGTTGGCTGTAGGGAGATGGCTGTTAATGAAGGAAGAGTGCTTTGAAAGGCTGCCATGCTGAGCAGGGCACAGGACAGCACTGATAGAACCGGAGTGCTGCTCTTTGTGTTTCCAGAGCTAGAATACTAAATGCTGAGCTTCTTAGCTTTACTGGAATTTTCTCTGAATTGAGACTGGTCTAGCACATTTTTCAAAAAGTACAGCAGGTGTTGAAGAAACTGGCTGGACTGGGTCTCTTGTTCCTGACCCTGCCTGCCAGGACTGTAAAAGCCTGTGCTGGAAGTTCTGTCTTCATTGGTGGCCCTCACTGTACTGAGCACAACTCTGGAAACTCATCTTATGGTCAACAAATACATATTGGTTTGATTTACTAGTGAGAAAAGCAAGGTAGAGGCTGACCGATTTGTAGGTGTTACATTCCTGGTGAAATAACAATAGGACAGAATTTCTTGAACAGATTATACCTTTATAACTTTCCATTTAAAAGAACAAATTTGATATAATCATCCATGTGTTCATTTGCCAATTATTTGCTTGTCTCCTTTCAAGCATTATGTTCAAGCATTATGGCCAGGTCCTGGGTATAGAGTGGTCACACCATAGGCATGGCTCCTGTCCTTGAACCTTGCTAAGAGACAGCAGTCAACATCAGTCATGAAATAATTAGTTACACTCATAGTAGGTCCATTAAAGGAACAATGAAGGGGTTTGCAGAGACTTAAAACAAAGGAAACAAGGGAGCTGGTAGGGTCAGAGAAAGCTCCCTGGAGGTGGTGAAATTTAATCTGAAGTTTAAACACTGGTTGGGGTCCATTAGGAAAAGAGGAGAGCAGCAGGAAGGGCACAAGGAGTCCCAAAATGGATCACTTCGAGAGAGGGTTTTCACAGAGCACTGCAAACGCAGTGTGGGACTGTGCTAAGTGGACATGGACCAGAGCATGTGGCAGGCTATGCGCCTCTTGCATACTTTCCTAGAGGCTGCAGCTGGTGTGGTTGCTGATTGTTCTGTTGTTCTGCACATCTTGACCTGGAATAAATCTCCTGTGAAGGTCTTCACAGTTTGTGTAGTTTACTTGCTGAGATGATTTAACAGGTGGTCTTCTTAGAAAGCAACATATTTCTCTTAGTTCCTGCTGTGGTTCTTCTTGCTGGATGTCCATTATTGAGGGCTGCCCAGCAGTAATAGCAAGAGCAGCTTGCACCTGAACAGAAGCAGCAGGTGTAGTGATAGGAGTGCAGGTTCTGGCACAGGTGAGTTGACTTAAGTATTCTTAGCTTTGATTTTCTTATCTGTAAAATGGGTGCAATGGCCATCTCATAAAGCAGGCTTGAGAATTAAATGAAATGAGGCGGTATATAGGAAGCATGTAGCCCTAGACCTGGCCCAGTGAGTGGTGTTCATGGTTATCAGTTGTTTGTACCTTGGCATCCACCATAGCCCGTTGCTCAGTGCTGCACACACAAAAGAGATTTTGTTGGTTGACTGATTAAATCAGATGTATGGTTTGTGTTTGAGAAATTTAAATATCCTCTGTAGATTGATGAGCTTACTGGACAGACTTCCCAAAAGCTATCAGGAATGCCCACATCTGATATGCCAGTTACATTCCTGGCTGAATTTTAAGAAGGCTGTCAATAATAATATGGGGGTCTTTGATTCATTTGTAAGTCTTTTCTGTTACACAAAGGCAAAGGAGAAGCTAGCAAAGCAGAGAAGCATCTTAGAAGCAGCTAGCGACCTCACTGTCTATTTTGTTTTACCTTCAAAAATGGAATGCCACATTTAAGTTGCTAAGCAGCTACGAAAGCCTCTAGAATGTGTAATGCCTTCAGCTTTAGGAGATGGTAGAGGAAAGGTTTCTACATGCAAACTCTGCATCAGGTTCTTCTTTCAAATAGGACAACTTTAGTTGAATCATCTTGAAGTCCCACCCCCCAGAGCTGGCCTCCCAGGGGACTGACTCTGTCCTAGCTGGTCAGAGTGCTCAGTGTGCAGCTGGTCACGTGGCCAGGCTGCGCTCATTCGAAGGATGGATGTGATTACACTGCTGATGGGGTGTAAACACTCAATGGGGTTACCTTGGTTTTCTGGTTTAGGAAGGAGTGTCTCTTTGCAACCTTTTCTGGCCTTCAGGAGGTCTCAAAGTACAGGAAGGAGACTGAAATTTTGGAAGGGAGATGGAGAGAGGAAAGGAGAGGAAGAGAAGGAGGGTGGGTGGGGATAGAAAGAAGAAGGAAAATGAAAGACGGAGAAAGAAAGGAGAAGGAGAAGAAAGGTTTTGTGGCATGACTGGTCATAAAGCATGATCATCTTGGTAGTGCTACAAAGAGGAAATAATGAACCCATTGTTCCAGAAGCAGATTTGTAGAGCTGAAATACATATTTCCATTAAAAAGTTTTCCACCAAACTATTGCATAAACTCATTCAAATTTCATCCAGGAAACCAGCATGCTTTTACTTTTGCTTCAGATTTGATTTGAATCATCAGCGTACTTGGTTCCTAAAATAATAACTCATTCTTCTGAAATACTTTCTTGGTCTTTTTGAAGCTCTGCTCATTTAGTGAAGTATACAAATTTGCCAAAATACTCAATAGTTAATGTAACATAGAAAGCTGTAAATTATGTCTTAATTATGCAGTGTCAAAATTAAAGATAGGTGACTTTATGTATGTTATAGTAAAGTAGCACAAATGGATGGATTCATTAATACTTTGCTTTTAATCTTCTACTTTGGCAAACCTTCTATGGTGATAAATGAAATTTTCCCTTTCATTGGAAAAAGCCAAGTTACTGTTGTTTTTGGTTATGTAGTTGCATTCTTTCAGGCTGTTAGCAGTTAGCTAAAGACAAGAAACAGTAAGAGATATGTGCCTCAAGATACTTATTTCTGTGCTCACCTTGGCAGCACATATATTAAAATGGAACAGTGCAGAGATTAGCATGGCCCCTGCACAAGGGTGACATGCAAATTTGTGAAGCATTCCATATTTTTTAAAAGAGACAGACTTATTGCATAGAATCATGTGATAATGACCTAATGGATGTTTTTTAAATTTTTTCTTTGAATACTTCCTTAAGATTTGTAATATGAAGCAGGCATATTTTGCATTTATATAAAAACCAGTTAACTCTGTACTCATGCTGACTTTATTTGTGTAATACATGGAATTCCAGTTCCTCTGAATTCTCACAGATGTGTATTTTCAGCTTCCATTAGACATCTCCAAGGCAAAAGTAAGCTGTTTCTTCCTTCCTGCGTCTCCTTCTTGCTCTGAAATCCTTGTCATCAGTAATGGTTTAATAACACATCTGTTGCCTGGGTGGAAACCTTGACCCAAAAGCCCAGCATCTGCCTTGACCTTGTACCTAGTGAGTTTCTTGAGTTTATTAATTTTAATCTCTATATTGTTATCCTAACCTGTGTCCTGCCTTGTTGATTTCCCTCTGCCAGGCTTTTATTGCCACTTGCCTGGATTAGTCATGTGACTGGCCTACTTGTTGTCTGCCTCCCCCACTTGGCAATCCATCCTTCCTCTGTCCTGATCAATTGGTTTCCACACATTTGGTGGTTTTTCATTGCTACACATTAAGCCCAAATGCCCCAATATATAGTAAGACCCTTGCAATCTAGCTGTAACCTGCTTTCCAGTTTTTGTTGTCTCACCCTTCTCTTCCTGCAACCTCACTAAACTACCAGGTTTTCTGGACAAGAGCCACATTTGTGTTCATGTTGGTTCTTTGGCCTACATCACATGGTGCTCTGCTGATGGCCTTGAGAATCCAGCTCACGTGTAACCTCCCCTTGTTCGTCAAACCTTCTGGAGTTGTCATTACCCACATCTTCAATTATTTTTACTTAGCAAACTGCTGGAACTGTAGATGTGAGGTTTTTCTCACCGAACAGCTCGCCAACTCTACAGATAGCAACTCAGTTTCCTCCAATTCAGTTCAATTCTGACACTAACTGCCGGGATTCAGCATCAGACTCCAAAAGTCTTGAGGGCTCAGTCTTACAAGACTGCCCCATTTCAGATGCTGATTTCAGGTTTTAGGGCCCCAGGTTACCCATGCCTCTGTCTTCATTGGCTGTGAAGTCAGAGTTTCCACAGTCCACCCTTTTCAAGCTCACAGGTTCTGCTAGAATAGCTCACAGAGTACTATTACTGGTTTATTACAAAGGATACAACTTAGGAACAGGCAAATGTAAGAGATGCATAAGTCAAACTAGGTGGTGAGGGTAGCCGTACTAGCCTTGGGCCATTTTTCTCCCAGCATCTTAATATTCACCAGCCCCCACTGAGCCCCATAGTTAAGAGGTTTCATTGAAGGGCAGGATTTAGTGAAGCGCTGGTTCTTGAAGACTGAGCTCAATGGCCATCCCTTTTCCCTCCCTGGAGATGGGGTTTGGGAGCTGAAAAATCCAACTCTGTAATCATGGCCTGGTGTTTCTGCTGACCTGCCCTCATGTTGAATCTACCAGGAGCTCCCAGTCACCATCTCCATAGCCCTATCACTCTGGAGATTCCACGGGTTTAGGAGCTGTGCTCCAAAAACCAGGAATGAAGACCAAATACTTGGTTTTCACTACACCACACCCCTCTTACAGATGCTGTATTGTAATTGGCCCCCTGCCTCCCATTGATCACTCAGCTGATCACTCAACTGTGAGTAGGGAGAGGGGAAGGATCATTTCCTGATCAACTTCCATTTAGTGAATTAATAGCCTCTCTTTGGCAGTTAACTCAGCATCTCCTACTGGTTCTTGGTATTATGCTTTTATTTCTTAATATATGTACTCCTATTGGGATGGAGTTCACCTCTAGTTATATACCCACAGATTTGAAAACAGAGACTTGGATATTTGTATGTGAACGTTAAATGCAGCATTATTCATGGTGGCAAAAAGAAACTCCAGTGTGTCTATTAACAAACAGATGAATGCATAAATAATAAACAATCTCTCTCTCTCTCTCTCTATATATATATAAAAATATGGGAGAGAACTTCAAAAAGTTCATGGAAAAATATAATTAAAAGATATGTTTATTTTAGTACAAAAAACCTTGAAATCTCTGCAGTTTTTTCATAATACTCATTTTCCATGAACCTTTGAAAGACCTTTTATGTATCACGTTATATGCATGTATGTATATGTATGCTTGTGTGTATAGAGACATATACACACAACACTAATTTGGCAAGCCTAAATTGTAGTTGAGTGCCTGCCTCCCATGGATCACTCAACTGAGCACTCCATGTATACTAAATGTGGTAACTCTAAATGTTCATCTAAAATACATTAAGACAATGCATATTATTACAATTAAAATACTGTGACCGTTTTTGTTTTGAAAGAAAGAGCACATAGAATTAGATTCATCTCAGATTTGTTTTATATTAGGGTTTGGCTCATGTGCTTTTCTTTTTAAAATTTTTTTCTTTTTTATTTCATTTTTAAAAATTTTATTTTAGTTATACAACTGTCATGTATAGTCAAGTGTCTGTTGGTCATTTGAATTTCCTCTCTTGAAAAATGCCTGTTCAAGTGCTTTGCCTATTTCTTAACTGGATTGTTTGTTTTGTTGTTGTTGAATAGCTTGAACTTGATAGATATTAGATGTTAACCTTTATCAGTTGCATAGTTTGCAAATATTTTCTCCCATTCTTTCACTTGGCTGAGTGCTTCCTTTGCAGTGCAGAAGCTTCTCAGCTTGTTGTGATCCCATTTGTCAATTTTGGCTTTGATTGCCCATGCTTCTGGGTCTTTTCCAAAAAGTCTTTGCATAGACCAATGTTTTGCAGAGTTTCCCCAATGTTCTCTAGTAATTTGATGGTATCAGGTCATAGAATTAGGTCTTTGATTCATTTAATGTGGATTTTTGTGTAAGGTGTAAGGTAGGGACTCATGTTCTTTTCAATACAATAAAATGTATAAATGTGACCTTCCTCCCCCTTCCATCTAGGGGCTTATAGAAAAACAAAGAAATTTGCACATTCTAAAATGTCCTTGAAGGCAGAGAAATGCCCAGGGTTATCAATTTCTTTAAGAGATATTCCATCTGCTGGTTCATTCTTTAAATGGCTACAATGGCCAGGGCTATGCCAGGTTGAAGCCAAGGGCCAGGAGCTTCTCCCGGGTCTCACACCTAGGTGCAGCATCCCAGTGCCTTAGCCCTTTTTCCACTGCTCTCCCAGGCACACTAGTAGGGAGCTGGATCAGAAGTGGAGCAGCAAGGACTTGAACTGGCACCCATATGGGATGCTGGCACTGTGGGCTGCAGCTTAACCCACTACACCAGAGCACCAGCCCCAGGTTATCAAATGTTTTAATCCAAATACTTGAATATGTTAAAGGGTTAATGTGGTAGATTTAAATTTGGACAAAGTTTTCAATTTTTTATTTTTAAAGAGGATTTTAATAAATAAATTTATTTGAGGGAGGGTGGTAGGGAGGGTATCAGAGGAAGAGTGTTTTCATCCATTAGTTTACTTCCCAAATTCCTGCTATGACCCTGGCAATACCAAACCATGGGTGTAGAAGGAACCATCACTGGTGCTTCCCAGATTATATACCAGCAGGAAGCTGGAATCAAGACAGAGCTGGGATTCACACCTAGGCACTCTGATAGGCCTTGCAGGCCAACCCATGGCTTAACCACTTGGCCAAATGTCTGTGGCTTTTGGATCTTTTCAAGTTGTTACTCTGCACAGTTGATACTTTCAGACCCTGTATGATAGTATTACATGAGAATAAACTGTTGTGTATTGAGGATAGGGAAGAAGTGTAAATGCTTTCCATTCCTTTGGTGTTTTTTTTTTTTTCTTCAGATTCTTTACAGAGTTGGAAGCAAGACACCAGAATAATATCTTCATAGATGATATAAGCGACATTGTGGAAAAACACACGGCTTCCACGTTTGACCCATACGTGAAATACTGCACAAATGAAGTCTACCAGCAACGAACACTACAAAAATTGTTGTAAGCAATATTGGATGCTATAGCTTAAAGCTCACCTAGATTAAATTAGGCCACATTGATTGAAGTTAATTGATTTCTTAAATTATATTTAGAAAATGTTCCCTGGAAGGTTATTTCCAGTGAAGAAATGTTTAAGAGGATTATGTTTAGAGTGAAGGTGTCTAAATAGAAAAATCTACCTTTTGAGAATTTTCTCTCAAAAGCCCTTATGAGATGGTTTGTTGTTTTTTTTGTCCTTGTTGTAGTTTCTTATTTAGTTTTCATGTTATTTGAAAGACAGAGACAGAGATAAACAGAGACCTCCCATCTGCTGGTTCACCCCACAAATGCAAACAATAGACAGGGCTGGGGCAGGAGTTGAAAACTCCAGGCAGGTCTCCCACATGGGTGACAGGGACCAAGTACTTGAACTGTTCCCTGCTTCCCAAGGTGTGTACTTACAGGAAGCTAGAATAGGGAGTGGAGCTGGGACTTGAACCCAAGCACTCAGATATGGATTGTGTGTGTCCCAAGTAGTGTCTCAACAGTACGCCAAATGCTGGTCCATTTCCTTATTTTTTGTTTGCTTGTTTTTGGTTTTTGCTTGTTTGCTCTGCTTTGTTTTGTAATTACTGAAGGACTGCAGCTTGCTCATCATTCCTGACTCCCCAGCTTTCTAAGCCAGTAACTGATGACTAAGAGTTTTGTGGAGGGCCGGCGCCACGGCTCACTAGGCTAATCCTCCGCCTTGCGGCGCCGGCACACCAGGTTCTAGTCCCAGTCGGGGTGCTGGATTCTGTCCCGGTTGCCCCTCTTCCAGGCCAGCTCTCTGCTGTGGCCCGGGAGTGCAGTGGAGGATGGCCCAAGTGCTTGGGCCCTGCACCCCATGGGAGACCAGGATAAGTACCTGGCTCCTGCCATCGGATCAGCGCGGTGCGCCGGCCGCAGCGCGCCAGCCGTGGCGGCCATTGGAGGGTGAACCAACGGCAAAGACCTTTCTCTCTGTCACTCTCTCTCACTGTCCACTCTGCCTGTCAAAAAAAAAAAAAAAAAATTTTGTGGGGCCAGCACTGTGGCCTGTAAAGCCACCACCTGCAGTGCCAGTGTTACAGGAAAACAATGGCAGAGAAATTATTGTTACCTTTGTTCTTTGTCTTGCATGGAAGAAGAATTTCTAAGCCGATGGCCAAGGAATTTAAAAGTATTTATTGGAGGCAAAGACCTCCAGCCAGAGCAGCATGGAGGGGGACTTCCAAGAGAGGAAAGAACACCCCCCCCCCCCAGTAGCATTCGGGTTTTTAAGTACAATTTAGAAAGAAAAAAAACCTTGACAATCAGATTGGTGGTCAGTTACCAAGCAGGACAAAACCCATCAAGACAGATTTCCAATCCTTTATCCTATCTGGTTTGCTCACAAAATAAAATCCAGAAGAGGGGGATAGGTAACCTGCCTTCACCACAACTGGGAGCTCAGATGCAGTCAGCACTCCCTTGCTATTCTCATGGTAAATTTGTAAATTTGGAGATGTCTGAGGAAGCAAGACGCTTTGATCTGCTAAAAATAAGCTTTTAAGGGGAGCAGGCACCTCACTATTCCAAATTTCTTCCAGGAGACCATCCTGACTGCCTATAACTCATTTGACTCCTCACAGCAGCATCCCAAATGGGTGCCGGTTCAAGTCCTGGCTGCCCCACTTCTGATCCAGCTGTCTGCTATGGCCTGGGAAAGCAGTAGATGGCCCAAGTCCTTGGGTCCGGCACCCACCTTGGAGACCTGGACAAAGCTCCTGGCTTCTGGCTTCGGATTGGCACAGCTCTGGCCCTTGTGGTCATTTGGGGAATGAAACAGCATATGGAAGACCTCCCTCCCTCTCTCTCTGTCTCTCTCTCTCTCTGCTTTCCATTCTCTCTCTGTGTACCTTTGACTTTCAAATAAATAAATCTTTAAAAAAAAAAAAAGACTTTTGCCTGAGGCTAAGCAAGAAGCTGGGGTTCAGGATTTTCTCTGTTGTTTTAATCTCCTGCCATCTGACAACTGTTAGTAAGTTGTTTATAGGAACTGATAATTCCCCTCCTGGGTAGTTAGAGCTAAGGAGAGGAGGGAAGGTCTGAAGGAAAGTAATAGGATTACAAAATTTTTTTGAAGATTTTAATTATACAACAAAAAAGACTCAAGCATTAAATCCATCCCTTTGCCTCCAATCACACATACCCCATATCTTTCTGTCTTTTATAGGTTGCTGAGTCTTGATACAGGCCATCTCTATCATTGAAAGAGTCACTGATTCTCAGTAGTGTCTATATTGTAATGTTTTCAGGGGCCCCGTGCACCACAGGTAGCAGTTTATTTTACAACATAGTTATGTACATTGCTTTAAATCCGGTCTAGGGGACTGGCTTGCCATTCTCCTTTGCTGCCCTTTCTGTGAGCTGTGGTTTCTATGATCTTTGCATGAAGCTCCCTTCAGCTTTTGTGCAATGAGTGTGATCCCTGGGGAGGAGAGAGGTTGCTGAAGAGTGCCTCCTGGCTGCTTAGAGGCAAAGGCTGGAGCCAGCCCCATGTTGTTGAGAAGGGTTGATTATGCCTTCTCCCTGCTCCACATCCTCATGAAATTCTCATACGAGCAGGGTGGAAAACCCAGAGCTGCCAAACCCAAATGAGGTTTTTAATATAAAGCAGGGTTTGTCCACACCATTGACATTTTGGTCTGGATGGGGCTTTGTTGTGGGGGGCTGTCCTGTGCCTTGCAGGATGTCCAACAGCATTCCTGGCCTCTCCCCATTAGATGCCAAAAGTGTTTGTAGATTTGGGGGAAGGTCCCCTGGGGCAAAATCAGCCCCTCCCCACTCACTTCAGCCCAGCATCCTGCTGGGAACCCCTCAGTCAGGGACAGAGGCCGCTCTGTAACAGAGAATGCAAGTTCATGTTTGAAAACGAAGCCTGGCATTAGAACTAAGTTCGGCTTTCATTTTGCTTTGCAGGGTTAAAAAAAAAAAAAAAGATGAATATGTAGTTCTATGCATTTGTTGTGACTCAAAGGTTTTTATCTGAATTAACTTAATGATACTGTCATGAGTGCTTTCACATGGAAATCAGCATTGTGTTTTCAGAGCTTTGTTGCTTAGGTTAGAGCAGTGACTTTCAACTTCAGCTGCAGGTTAGAAACGCCTGGAATCCTTTAAAAGGATCGAACAATAGAACAATACCCAGAGTCTGTCCCTGGCTAACCAGAGTCTTTAGGGGGAGAGGGTGGGAAAGGAAACCTGTGCTTGAGTGATTTAATTATATAATCAGTGTAGAGTTGGATTCTTTTTTTTTAAGTTCTTGAAAATCTTTTCAAAGCTGTTAGGGTAAGAAATTAGAAAGGGGTGACGATGTCTGTAAAGATGCCCTTGTCCCATACCAGAGCACCTGGGTTCCATACCCCACTTTGGCTTCTGATTCCAGCATTCTGCTAATGTAATCTCTAGGAGGCAGTGATGTTGGCTCTAGTAATTGGGTTTCTGGAACCCACAGGGATGCCTGGATTATGTTTTTCGCCCTGGCTCAGCTCCGGCTGTTATAGCGTTTAGAGTGAACTAGTAAGTGGGAGTTCTCTTTCTCTCTTTCTGCCTCTCAAATAAGTAAATAAATAATATTTTTTCTTATGTAATTTAATTTGCTATTCTGGGATGGAAAGTGCCAGTGGAGCTCTACAGAGCTACTCAGGGTGAAGAAAGGTGAGAGATACAGTTTGAGGAGCCTGGCCCTGAATGAGATCTCTGTGAAATTTTTTTTTCTGTCTGCCAATTACTAAATCTTTATTCTGTGGCAAATGAGGGACCTTTCTGAGCTCCATTGTCTCACTGGAATCTCTACCTGGCTTCCCTTAAAAGATATGTAGGTTGCTCTACATGAGAGAAAATATATGTTGGAGTAGCTATCCGGGGTTCCTAAAAATGTATGATAGTATTATCACTGTTGTTACATCAGTAAGAGAGGAAGAGAAATATTTTGGCTGGTTTTCTGTTTTAGAAAGAAGAACTTTAGAAAAGGCCAAACTCAAGGATAAGGCCAGTCTGACATTTCCTTAGGTTGTTGTCTAGGTCTAGAGAGAGGTTTATTTGATGTCTTATTAATGGAATATATTTATGGATGATCAATTGAGAGATCTAATATGTAACTAATTTTTAATTGGTATGTTTGTAATTATGATAACATTGCCTCTTTGTTTACCTTTTTTAAAGATTGTTTTTATTTATTTTGTTTGAGAGTGAGAGTTATAGACAGTGAGAGGGAGAGACAGAAAGGTCTTCCTTCCATTGGTTCACTCTCCAAATGGCTGCAATGGCTGGAGCTGCGCTGGTTCGAAACCAGGAGCCAGGTGCTTCTTCCTGGTCTCCCACGTGGGTGCAGGGGCCCAAGTTGGGCCATCTTCTGCTTTCCCAGGCCTTAGCAGAGAGCTGGACTGGAAGTGGAGCAGCCGGGGCTGGAACCAGTGCCCATATGGGATTCTGGCACAGCAGGCAGAGGATTAACCTACTGCAGCATGGCGCCAGCCCCGCCTCTTTGTTTACTTTTCATGTCTACAAATTTCTAACTCATGCTTTGTTTTACCATACTGATGTTATTATATGAAACTCATACCTTATATTCAGCCTTGAATATACAAGAAGTCTTTAGAAATTTCATGGAAAATGCATATTATAAAAAATGTGTCTGTATTTCAAAATTTTTGTACCCAAATAAATATCTTTTAATTCCATTTTCCATGAACTTTTTGAAGTATCCTCATAAAAGGCAAACAAGCCATCCATTTGGCTGTGTAATTGTGTTTGTGTTGTTTTCATATATTAAAAACTCATTGATAATATATGAGCATATTTTGTAATATATCTTTACCTGTTTCTTAAAGAGGATGTATTTTGAAGTTTCTTTTTGCTTTGTTTTCCCTCAGAGCCACCAATCCCTCCTTTAAGGAAGTGTTGTCAAGGATCGAGTCCCACGAAGACTGTAGGAACTTACCTATGATCTCTTTTCTCATCCTCCCCATGCAGAGGGTGACCCGCCTCCCCCTGCTGATGGATGTAAGACATGATCTGCTGGCTTTTTCTTCTGTGGATAAGCTGTGTCTCCTTAAACCTGATTAAGAAAATTATTGTTATTCTACTGAAATGATTGCGTGTCCTTTCTATAAAATCCCCTAATCAAGTGAAAAGGAGAGATTCGGTTGGAAAATTTTGAAGTCTCTGGAAATTATCTTTAATTTAGACTTATGTGCTCACTCTGAAGAAATTTGATTACATTATCTACCTACTCCACATTTTTAGTGGAAAAAATAACTGATTTCTTGCTGTCCAGAAGGCCTGGACTCTTGGATTGGCCACTGGGCAGATGAATTTGGACAGGCCACTCTGTTTGGGCCTTGTTTCTTCAGACTGATGCTCAGATCCCTTCATCTGGAATGATGCTCTAATGCTTCCATTTGAGTGGGATTGAGACTGTGTTCAACACTGCAAGGCATGAACTTGCACCTATTGTGTTTCATGCAAAGTGTGTTTCGGAAACTCAGCATCCTTCTTGTGTTAGGCAGCACTCGTGAAGAAAACAAGTGTTTTATATAGAATAATGGCAGATCATGATTGGGAGAACTGCGCAGAGACTGTTAGGTGTGGAGTGCAGCTGGGAAGGCAGCAAGGGTGAGGCCTGGAGGGCCTGCTCTCTGGTTGCGTTGGATCTGCAACAGCTGGTGGAGCAGGGACAGCAATGGGAATAAAACCAGGTGGCCTGCCGCAGGTGCACGTGGCCAATGGGCCAAGTGGCCTCATCTTAATCTAAGTAGAATAAATTGTCACAGCTGTACTTTAAAATTGGATCACTGAGGCCAGAGTTGTGGTAAAGCTGCCACTTGCAATGTCAGCATCCTATATGGACAACTATTCAAGTCCCAGCTGCTCCACTTGTGACCTAGCTCCTTAATAATGTGCCTGAGAAGGGAGCGGAGGGCAGCTCAAGCACTTGGCCCCCTGTACTCACATGGACCTGGAGGAAGCTCCTGGCTCCTGGCTTCGGCCTTGCCCAACCCTGGCTCTTGCAGCAATTTAGGTAGTGAACCAGCAGATGGAAGACTTCTCTCTCTCTCTCTCTCTCTCTCTCTCTCTCTCTGTAACTCTGTCTTTCAGATGAACAAACTAAATCTATTTTTTTATATTTATTTATGTATTTGAAAGAGTTTCAGAGAGACAGGGAGTGACAGAGAGAAAGAGAGATGGTCCATCCACTAGTCTACTCCCCATATAGCCACAGTAGCCAGAGCTGGACCAGGCCAAAGCTAGGGGCCAAGAGCTTCATCCAGGTCATCCATGTGGGTGGTAGGGGCCCAAGGACTTGGGCCATCTTCTGCTGATTTCACAGACACATTAGCAGGGAGCTTGGAAAGGAAGTGGAGCAGCCAGGACTCAAATTGGCACTCACATAAGATGCCAGCACTGCAGACGATGGCTTAACCCACTGTGTACAGTGCTGATACCCAAAATAAATCTTTTCTATTTTTATTTATTTATTTTTTCGACAGGCAGAGTTAGTGAGAGAGAGAAAGAGACAGAGAGAAAGGTCTTCTTTCCGTTGGTTCACCCCCAAAATGGCCGCCATGGCTGGTGCGCCGCGCCGATCTGAAGCCAGGAGCCAGGTGCTTCCCCTGGTCTGCCATGCGGGTGCAGGGCCCAAGGACCTGGGCCATCCTCCACTGCACTCCCGGGCCACAGAGAGCTGGATTGGAAAAGGAGCAACTGGGACAGAATCCGGCGCCCCAACTGGGACTAGAACCTGGGGTGCTGGTACCACAGGTGGAGGATTAGCCTAGTGAGCCGTGGCGCCGGCCCAAAATAAATCTTTTTTAAAAAATTAAAAAAGAATAAAATACAATTGGATCATCATGTTGATATATAGATTTTTACATGCATGCTTGATTTTTATAAATCAAAACAAAGGATTAAAAAATAGAAAAAATTGTGTTTGAGTAAAATTACAAAGTAATTCCATTTTCTTTATTCCATCATAAATTTTAAAAGATTTTTTTAAAAGAAAAGTGGAATTTTGAATTATAAAGCATGGAATCTTAGTCATTTGTTTACTTCACTACAGTTTTGTTGGAAAGCTTTTTTTCAGTTACTTCAGAATTCATAGCACCATGATACTCTCCAGGTTCACCCGAGTCTACTTTTATATTCTTCCCAGTGCCCGGTCCTGTGTAATTTAGAAATTGATCTTTTGCATAAGTATTGAGAAACTTGTAGTTTTCAAAAGTTTGCTAATTTGTTTTTTGAGTTTAATACTTATATCTAAAGATAGATGGTAGCTAGGTTATCAATACCAAATTTTGGCTTATGGAAGTTTACTTCATATTAATACTTTTATAAATATGTGATACTGGTCTATATTGAAAAATATTTCAAAATTTTTTTTTTAATTTTTTGACAGGCAGAGTGGACAGTGAGAGAGAGAGACAGAGAGAAAAGTCTTCCTTTGCCGTTGGTTCACCCTCCAATGGCCGCCGCGGCCGGCGCACCACGCTGATCCGATGGCAGGAGCCAGGTGTTTCTCCTGGTCTCCCATGGGGTGCAGGGCCCAAGCACTTGGGCCATCCTCCACTGCACTCCCTGGCCACAGCAGAGAGCTGGCTTGGAAGAGGGGCAACCGGGACAGAATCCGGCTCCCCGACCGGGACTAGAACCCGGTGTGCTGGCGCCGCAAGGTGGAGGATTAGCCTAGTGAGCCGTATACTTTGTAAATGTAATATTTTTTGTAATATTAGATTTGAATTTTCAGAGTTCTTTTTCTCCATTTGAAAATACATTGTGCCCTTGTTTTCTTAGAATCTAAGGAAACAAGGGAAAATGTATGTTGTGATCTCCTAGTCTTTTAAATCTTTTCTGTTGAATTTTAAGAAAATTCCTTGAATAGAATGGGATTCCAAAGTCTAATATATCATTTTATACAATGTTGGAGATTTATGCCATGCCTGCCCATCCAATGGTATCCAACTTTTTATTGGGTCATATGCCAGTTTAAGGTTCTTTCTTACAAAATTAATGTAAGTACAAATTTTTATATAAAATTTCAGCATATGAATTCCAGCAGAGATGCCTGCTCTCATCAATATTTTTAAAATTGTTATTAGGTTTTATTTGTTTGTTTGTAAGAGAAAGAGGGAGGCCAGCGCCGTGGCTCACTAGGCTAGTCCTCCGCCTTGCGGCACCGGCACACCGGGTTCTAGTCCCGGTCGGTCGGGGTGGCGGATTCTGTCCCTGTTGCCCCTCTTCCAGGCCAGCTCTCTGCTGTGGCCCGGGAGTGCAGTGGAGGATGGCCCAAGTGCTTGGGCCCTGCACCCCATGGGAGACCAGGATAAGTACCTGGCTCCTGGCTTCGGATCAGCGTGGTGCACCGGCCATAGCGCGCCGGCCACGGCAGCCACTGGAGGGTGAACCAATGGCAAAGGAAGACCTTTCTCTCTGTCTCTCTCTCTCTCACTGTCCACTCTGCCTGTCAAAAAAAAAAAAAAAAAAAAAAAAAGAGAGAGAGAAAGAGGGAAGCAGAGAAAGAGAGAGAGAGAGAGAGAGAGAGAGAGAGATACCTTTGATCTGCTGATTCAGTCCTCAGATACCCACATCAACTGGGGTTGGGCCAGGAGCCAGGAACTCCATGTGGGTCTCCCAAGTGGTTGTCTGAAAACCAAGTGCTTGGGCCATCACCTGTTGCCTCCTGGGTGAATTAAAAGGAAGGTGGTTGAAAGTGGAGGCAGGGACCAGAGTTGTGGCATAGTCACATAGGCATAGCCATATGGGCGCCTGTCCCAGCTGCTGTACTTCCAGTCCAACTCCCTGCTAATGGCCTGGGAAAGCATCTGAAGATGGCTGCTACACGTATGGGAGACTTGGGAGAAGCCTGGCTTCGGCCTGGCCCAGCACTGGCTATTGCGATGATTTGGGCAGTGAACCATTAGATGGAAGGTTCTCTCTTTCTGTCTCTCCCTCTGTCTCTATACCTCTGACTTTCAAATAAAATGAATAAATCTTTTTTAAAAAAAAGGAAAGAAGAAAGGGGGGGAGGAAGGAAGGAAGAAAGAAAAAGAAGAGAGAGAGAGAGAGAGAAGCAAGACTCAGTTCCAGGCACTCAAATATGGGATGTGGGCTTGCTAGTCATAATTTAGCCCACTGCAAGGATAATGTCCACTCATGCTCTCACAGATTCAAACCAGTATTTTTCATGTTACTTTTATACGCATTAGTGGGTTGTGAAATTTAGTTTTGAATCATGAACGGTGTTTTTGAAAAGGGACATAGAACATGCATGTGATAATATACATGGGTCACGATATGATTAAATATTTTCTCATACAGACCTTGCTTCACTTGTGTGTATGTGTTATATTTCTTATGTGTGCATGTATTGCAGCATGTCAGAGTCAACACAGAACCTTTCGTGTAAACCCAGAGGTAATGACCTCTGCTTCTCACATATCACATATTACAATTTTGACCCCTGACTCTCATTTACAGGCCCGTGCTCATCACATTTAAGGTCAATGACTTGCTAGTTGCCTTACCTCTGGTTAATGCCTATTTGAGAATCTGGGCAGTTAAAAAAAATCTAAAATGTTCTTAAAATACTGTATTTTCAATTTTACTTCATTTAGAAATTTCATTAAATGTTCTAATTGAGATGAACATTTGTAACGATTACAGATCTCCAGGCTTCCAATAGTTTCAAAAGTTATATTGAATTCAATTTTATCATCAATGATGAAGTTTCTCAGCATAAATATATCAAGAAGAAACTTAGCAGCCTTTTCCCCTTAATCTTTTTTGTTTTGTATTTTTTTAAGAAAGTTATAGGGGCTGGCACTGTGACACAGTGAGTCAAAGCCCCTGTCTGCAGTGTCACTATCCCATGTGGGTGCTGGTTCAGTCCCAGCTGCTCCACTTCCAGTCCAGCTCCCTTCTAATGTACCTGGGAAGGCAGTGGAGGATGGCTCAAGTGCTTGGGCCCCTGCACCAGTGTGGGAGACCTGTAAGAAGCCCTTGGCTCCTGGCTTCAGGTAAGATCAGCTGGGTTCTGGCTGTTGTGGCTATTTGGGAAGTGAACCAGCAGCTGGAAGACCCAGCTCTCTCTTACTGTCTGCCTCTCTGTAACTCTGTCTTTCAAATAAAATAAAAGTAAATCTTTAAAAAAAAAGAGTTACAGAGAGAGAGGGAGAAACAGAGAGAGAGAGAGATCTCCCATCCTCTGGTTCATTCCCCAAATGGCTGTAACAGCCAGAGCTCCCTCTGGGTTACCCATGTGGGTACAGGAGTCCAAGCACCTGGGCCATCTTCTGCTGCTTTCCCAGGCACATTAGCAGGGAGCCAGATTAGAAGTGGAGCAGCTGGGACTCAAACCGACGCCCATATAGGGTGTCTGTACCACAGGCAGTGGCCAACTATCCCATAGAGCAGACCCCTTCACTTGATCTTTTTATTTACATTCTATCGTCTACAAATTGGTTAATCTGAATAATAATGATTATGGTGACATTAAAGTAACTAATATTCACTAAGGGCCTACTGTATGCCAAGCCCTCATAAAGAGCTTTTCGTTAGTTACTTGACCCTTGCAACAATTTTATGATGTATTTGGCATTACTCCATTTTACAGATGAGGAAACTGAGGCTTATAAAGACAGCAGGGTCAATGACTTGCTCAAAGTTAAATAACTAATAGGCAGCAGACCTTGGATTTCAAAACAGGCTTACCTACCTCTGACGTCTATCCTTTTACTTGACCATTCTTTGAATTTACTTGTATTCTGTGTTTTCAAGAAGTAGTTCCTAGTTTTTCATTGAATTTCAGTATCCTCCTCATAGTCATCTATCATATTGTGTTTAGCATCACTAAATTTGCTAAGAGGATATGGCTTGACATTGAATTTATGTTAGATAATAAGATAAACCAACTAATTTTGTTTGCTTTTACTGACAAAAAAGATATAATTTTTGTGCTTTTACTTCATTACAGACAATCTGTCAAAAAACGCCCAAGGACTCTCCAAAGTATGAAGTCTGCAAAAGGGCCTTAAAGGAAGTAAGCAAGGTAACTGTTGAGTAGCTCATCACACAGGAGATAAGCAGGAATCTTGGAAGGGAGTATGTCTTGGTTTCTTGCTAAAAGTTGGTAGATTCTCATAGCCATTTGCCACGGCCTCCTTTACTTAGTTAAAAAACTGCCCAGATGCAGTTGGCATTTTTATTGTTTCATAGTTTTGCTTTAAGGGCCTAAAGATATCTCATTTCCTTTTGGTGTCTGAATAGCTGTTTATTCATGCTCTCTTTCGACAAATATTTGTTGTATATCACCTACTATGCCAGGCACAATGCGTGCCCTTGCAAATACAGTGATGAATAGGACAGATAAGGTTACCACACTTGTGGAATGTGCACTGTGAAAAAGAAGGCAGACATTAAATAAAGTGCAATAAAGAATGATGAATGACGTGACCGGGAAGTCCAGAGTGATACTTACGAAAGCTTCGGCCGAAAGCTGGACTAGCTATGGGCCAGGAATTAAGGGAAAGAGAGTATCTCAGATTTGTGTAGAGATCCAGAGACATAAAGTGTTGGAGGATTTGAAGAACTAGCATGTTTTTCGTGTGACTTGAAGACAATCTAAGAGGGAGAGTACTGAGGAGTCAGTCATTTTGGGGAACATTTTAGGGAATTAGCTACCTTATGCTGAGATGATGTGGAAGCTACAAAGATGACAGTGGAAATGGAACCAATTAGTAGTCCAGTGTGGGGACCAGTTATAGTTGCTTAAGCAAGAAATGACTTGTACTGACCTGGTAGGAAGATGTAAAGAAGTAGATATACTGAGGAGGGGTAGGCTTGAAGGTTGTTGGGGACAGAGTCAAGGTATATATATATATATATATATATATGAATGAATATGAATGATCTTTGGCATGCAGAACTGGGTGGATGCTCTTACCTCTACAATAAGGGCAGAGGAGAAATGTTGATGAGTTCTACTTTAAACATGCTGTAATTGAGATTCCCATAGAACACTCAGGTTGGTTAAGTCCCTTGGGTAAATTTCTCTAGGAGAAAATGAGTGCCACTTCTTTGGTAATTAAAATGCTAAAGCAATTTATTTGCATAGTGTGAATAATCCTTCAGTGGAATTGCTCATATGTGTTATAGAAAAGACTGTGACTCTCACAGTTTGGATTTGAAGCCTAGGGAAGACTTATTAACCCAATCAATCAATTTAAAAATTTCACTATTAAGTGAAAAATGTGTCCTGATTTTGTGTTAACATGCTGGGACTAATAGCTTGGAAGAGGATTCCTGGGAAAATGAGATTTGAACTTGTCTAGAGTGGTAGAAACTGTGGAAAGAGTGGCAGTCAAGAGATAGTTTCTAAAGCACATGAAATCTTCTCTACTCTTTTCTTCTGTTTAAGCTCTCATGAAAAGAGAATATTTGTCTTAACTCTCACCTCTTCAAAATTATGCTTATATTTGGAGATAGTATTTTATTATAAGCTTTTCTCCTGGAGGCAAAAAAGTCAAACTCTGTCTTTTCCTAATGTACTTCAGTCATTTACAAAAAGGTAGGTAGATATCTATGAATATGAAAATATATCTATATCATTCAGTGAAGAAAATTAAGTTGCAGAACAGGACAAATAGTGTATTGGCAGGTAAATAAGTAATAAAGTTTGGTTATATGCATATGTATGTTATCAATATATAACAGTAGTCCTAGAAATCATACACTTTGTACTTCAACCATGGTTACCTGTGGTATAGGAAGAGGAATGTGGAAGGGAGGCAACAATAAGGCTTTTAGTTTTTCACTCTTAAGTATCATAATAATACTTAAGATTTACATAGTTATATTTTAAAAGTGAATTAAATTAATAAACATTAAAGAAATTTAGAAAATTTAAATAAGAAACAGAAAATAAAGAGCATCAGTAATTTTAACACTCAAAAGTGTTTGTTGTCATTCTACTAATTATTCTTCTAGTTTCTATTTCAATCTTAGTGCTTGAAAAATGGATATATAGAGAGTAATATTTCATTTAATATCCTAAATAGTACTGCATTGAACAGCATCCTTCATAAGCGATTGTGCTTACTGGTGTCTTCTAAAGACAAACTTCTAGCAGTGCGTTTACTGGAAGAAGAAAGTAGGAAGGTTTCAAAGGCCAAAGTGCCTTGCCAGAAATGTTTGTTTCCATGTCCACAACCAGCAGTAGCATTTAAAAGTGCCCATCTTGCTGAGTAGTTCCCAGCGTCAAGTATTCTGATATCTTTGTGAATTCAATAGACCACAAATACTTTATTCTTGCTTTAGTTTATGTTTCCTTATGAGTGGCATTGAGTGTGTTTTTCCATTAATGTTAAATCTCATTTGAAAAAAATTCAGGCAACCAAGTTTAATAAAGCTTTGACAGATACTGAAGGAAGGCCTGGCTTTCATATACTAAGGCTAATTTTAATGAAAATGGCAGAGCACAAACATCCAAATTAGTGCCTATGCCTTCAAAATAACTGTTAAAACTGACTATTTTGATGGCATCATTGCTTAAGACATTTTTGAAACTTTCTTTCCTGGCGTGCTTTCTGAAGCATTTTCAGTTTTTTCAGTATTTCCCGGGTGATGCTTTCTTTTTGTGGGTGGATTAGTGATATGCAAGTTCAAAGAATGAGATGATATCCTGAACTTAATAATGTTCACTTTTGCCTTTCAGTTAAAAATTGATGACTATTAAGGAATCATTCTTTTTTGTTTTTCCTTTTTTGAGGGACTTACAAACTGATTCTGAAAGTGATTTGTTTATGAGAACACATTTGGAAGTGTCCCAAGTTAATGGATTAAGGGTGTTTTAAATAATCCACTTACAGTGTCTACAGGTGGGACTTTTGAGAAATGATTAGATTGATGAGGTTTCTGGCATGAGACCCTTATGATCACATCATGGAAACTTTGTAAGGAGAAGCCATTCCAGGTCTCCCTGCTTCCTGACTCACCACTTGGTACAATTAAAAATATGGGCCGGCGCTGTGGCATAGCGGGTAAGGCTGCCACCTGCAGTGGTGCCATCCCATATGGGCGCCGGTTCGAATCCCGACTGCTCCACTTCTGATCCAGTTCTCTGCTGTGGCCTGGGAAAGCAGTGGAAGACAGTCCAAGCCCTTGGGCCCCTGTACTTGCTTGGGAGACCTGCAAGAAGCTCCTGCCTCCTGGCTTCGGATTGGCACAGCTCTGGCCATTGCAGCTATCTGGGACATGAACCAGCAGATGAAAGACATCTCTTTCTCTCTCTCTCTCTCTCTCTCTCTGCCTCTCTTCTCTCTGTGTAACTCTTTCAAATAAATAAATAAGTATTTTTTAAAATAAATTTTCCACTTTTTAAAAGATTATTTATTTATTTGAAAAGCATAGTTAAGAGAGGCAGAAGCGGGGGAGCGGGGAGAAGGGGTCTTTCAACCGCTGGTTCACTCCCCAATTGGCTGCAACAGCCAGAGCTGCACTGATCTGAAGCCAGGAGGCAGGAGCTTCTTGCAGGTCTCCCACGTGGGTGCAGGGGCCCAAGGGCTTGGGCTGTCTTCCACTGCTTTATGAGGCTACAGCAGAGAGCTGGATTGGAAGTGCAGCAGCCAGGACTGAACTGACGCCCATATGGGATACCAGTACTGCAGGCAGTGGTTTTACCTGCTGTGCCACAGTGCTGGCCTCTGCATCTGTTTTTAACAATTAGAGTTGTCTTTATGGCAAGTGATCCTTTTTATGGACTTTTTTTCAGATTTTTCCAGTTCATGAGGAACTGGATGGAGATAGAAGATGTGTTTTGATTTAGAATGGTGAACCAAGTATATACTTGGTACTTGTTGAAGGACCATGAATGCATTTACTTTGCAGATAATTCAGTCGTTCTAACTAAACGGAGTTTTCCTTAGCTTGGCCAACCTTAAAGAATTGTGGACCCTCAGGTTCCTCCCAAAAGGCTTCCCTGTTTCAGCAACCTGTTTCCTAGTCACATGCTTTGCACATAGCACTCTGCTTAGAGTTTGCTTTTGAAATTGGTAGTTCACCTCTGGCTGCTCTGATTTGGATGCAGGGAGAAGGATGCAACTTGCCTTGAGGTTGGGTGGATTCCCACTTTGGTAAAGACAAGAGGGGCAGAGGCAAGGAGCAGCATGGGCAGAGAGAAAGAGAGACCTCAAGTGTGCCATGAGGGAGTCCCATCAGTATGCAGGGTGTGACTTGTGTCTCTAAAAATGTTCAGGTCCTTTCCTTCCCTGTGTCTTCACATCCTAACCACCCCACTTCTGAGTACAGTATTGTAATTGTGTAAAACTGTGAGCTCTTTAACTGTCAGAAGTGAGTCTCTGGGGCTTCCCGGGTGGTAATTATTTCCTGGCCAGATCTGCATTTGAACATGAGCTTGCTTTCTTTGGCCTCTTAACCCTCCTCATTTTTCTCTGTTCCCAGTTGGTTCGACTGTGCAATGAAGGTGCCCGGAAGATGGAAAGGACTGAGATGATGTACACAATTAACTCCCAGCTGGAATTTAAAATTAAGGTATTCTTGTATCTATGCTTATTATTGTTGTTACTTAAGTCGTAGGAGGAGGAGAGAGTTCAGAGCAATAAAGTGGATGGAAAATTTGCTTTTTAAAGAAGGGTCATAAATTGATAAGAGGCTGGCAGAGGGAATAGCATATGTATGCTTTAGGCAATGCTGTTCTTGCTTTCACCAGACAAAGTGACCTTTCTCCAGGCCATGAAGCTTAAATGTTAGCTAAAATACACATATTTCTCCCCCAGGACACCAAGCTTGGTGTAGATTAATAATACATTTTTAGAGTCAAGAGAAGATTTTGTCATTATTCTCAACATGTCCTTTGAAACAGTGACATCCCATGAGCTGGTCTGGGGTGTTTTCCTAAATCAGATAAAGATACTTCTTTTTTGTTTGTAAAAAAGATTGTTAATGGACAGATTTTTAAAAAACTCATTTATGTGTTTATTTGAAAGTCAGAGTTGCAGAAGAAACAGAAAAAGATATTTTACTCTCTGGTTCATTCCCGGGAACCCAGAACTCCATCCTGGTCTCTCAGATATGTGAGCCATCTTCTGTTGTTTTTCCCTGGCTCAGTAGTAGGGAGCTGGGTCAGAAGTAGAGCAGCCGGGACTCCCAACTAGTGCTCATATGAGATGCACCCACTGTGCCATGACCCTGATCGCAATTTTCTCCTATAACTGCTTTTTTAAATATGTGCTGCCTGTTACTGCTTGTGTGACACTATTCTTGAGCAGATGACAGGATGAACAAAGGAAACATGACAAGTAAAGCACATCTAAGTCACGGGTAGTCCTGTGTTGGCTCACAGCTGAGTTCTTAATGGATGTGAGTGCTCATGGTTGTGATTCGATTTCATTTTATGACCCATAAATTTCATTAAACAGTTTAAGATTGCTGGCTATATTTTTTTCTGACTAAAAGTGTTTCTAATTCATGCATTGGAGCTTAGTGCTCATCATTTCATGGCATTCTGCAGAGAACAGGCTTCGTGCCATGTCAGTCTGAGGACCACTGATGTAGAATAGCTACACTCTTATTTTATACATAAGGGAAATGAGACGCAGAGTCACTCAAATAGTGACAGCAAAATGAGGTCCAGGTGTCCTAACTTGAATGTATGTGTAATCTTCTGCCATAACATCCTGAGTGTAATGGTGTAAGTGTACAAACTAGATCCATAACATAGAAGACAATATACGTGTCATATACATACACATAACATAGAAACAATATGTGTGTGCATGCATGCACACATTTTGTAATTAAAATGTCCAAATATAGACATTTGTAGCCATTTTATAACACATCTTTCTCCTCCTGACTCTTAAAAAGAATCTTGCTCCTGTTTCTAATTTGTTTTCCAATACTTTAGAAAACATCATCTGACAAAAGAATTTTTTTATCTACCTCTTTTAAAAGATGAAAAATTTCTGGGGCTGGCATTGTGTTATAGTGGGTAAAGTCTCTGACTGCGAAGCTGGCATCCCATATGGGTGCCAGTTCATGTCCCAGCTGTTCCACTTCCAATATAGCCCCCTGCTAACGGCCTGGGAAAATGGAACACGTGCTTGGGCCTCTACACCCATATGGGAGACCCAGATGAAGCTCCTGGCGTTGGCCTGGCCTAGCCCTGGCTGCTGTGGCCATTTGGGGAGTAGGCCAGTGGATGGAAGATCTGTCTTTCTCTGTCCCTCCCTCTCTGTAACTCTGACTTTCAAATAAATAAAAATGTATTTTAAAAAAAGATGAAAAATTTCTTATTTTCTTTTTTAAAGATGATAAATTTCTAACCATTTTCCTTTTTAGAGGTGATAAATCCCTGTTTTTTTCCTCCTTCATTGAACATCAATTAATTTAAAACTTCTTTAAGAAGCTCCCACTAGAACCTCAAATTAATTTTAAATTGAAAAATACCACCAAGGGTCCTTAAAACTAAGTGATTAACATCAGCTTAGTATCTGAATTATGTCTATTTGTTCTCTTTTGGTTTGATGATTAAAATATTTGCAATCCTAAAGGAAAATATACTAAGTATAGATCTGTAGTGGCCCACCTAATTTACACCACATGGAAATACTAATTAGTACTAAGTAGAAATACTCATAAAATCTTAGGCCCTTATAACACTTTACAGATAACAGTGGTCATTTTTATTCAATTGATTTTTAAGATGAAAAACTAGTTTTCAAAGATAGGTTAAGTGATTTGTCCAAGCACATGCATTCTAATAACAGACTTACTGAGCATCTTCTTTGTGGAAGACAGTAGGAAAGCAAAGACATGACCCCTGCTCTCAGGGAGCTTACAGTCTAGGGACAACTCCAGAAAATCAAAGGACTCATGAAAATAGCTCTGTAACTACAGTAAAAATAGTTCCCACGTGAATGATGGTTTGACTTCTGATATTTCGACTTTATGATGGTGTGGAAGTCATAGACATTCATTGGAAAATGTTGGTCTTTTCCTGGATTCATGCTATTTATAGTAAAATACTATGACGTGATCCTGGGCAAACAGCTGTGGTTCCTAGTTGGGCACACAACCAGAGGAGTAACAACTGATGGCTGTATGGTGTGCTGTGTTGCTAAGCTCTGATGTTTGGTAGGTTAGATGTAGTAAATTCATTTTTAACCTATCGTAGTTTCAACTTATGATGGGTTTATGAGAACATAAATATCTGTAGATGGGATACTGCTGAGAACCCTCTTTAAAAATGCTGTAAAGGTAGGATAAAGAGTAAAGAGTAGGAGATTGGGGACTGACTACAGGTCAGTTTGAGCTTAGTCCTGAAAAGTGAGTCAGGAAGAGTCTTCCAAGAGCAAAGAAGAATGAATGCACAGGGCATATTTCAGCTAATGTAGCTCATATATAAGCACTTAGTGTGTGTGAAATTGGGTGTACAAGGAGCAGGGCAGAATAGTGATGAGCGGAAGCACCTGTGGATGCTCTGAGTACTGGAGGGAAGGGCTGCACTAGGTTAGTTGAGAGCCAGTGGAAAGTTCTCAGCAGGAAAGTGACAAGTCAGATGTATGTTTAGTAAAGCTAACTTTACTTTGGGAAAGAAAGGCTTTTCTAATTCCTTGCAAATCCAGAAGTGATTAAAAGAAAAATGCTGGGGAGGGCATTTGACCTAGCTGTTAAGATAGGACTCCCACATCCCACATCAGGGTCCCTGGGTTTGAGTTCTGGCTCTACTTTCAATTCTGGCTTTTGCTGATGTGCACCCTGGGCTGCAAAGTGATTACATAAGCACTGTGCCCCTGCCACTCGTTTGGGAGACCCAGATTGAGTTCCTGGTTCCTGGCTTCAGCCTAGCTCCAGCCTGGCTCAGCTCCAGCTGTTACAGGCATTTGGGAAGTGAACCAGTGTTTGAATGTTGCTCTCTTTCTAACAATGATTACCTGTGGGGAGACAGTGGTCAGTAGGTGGGAATTGGGTAGATGGGAAACAGGGTGGGAAGATTCTTCACTAATTCTTTGTAGTAGTACTTGCTTTTTCTTTTTGTGTTTTACCTCCTCAATGCCTCACCACCTCCAAATTTAATTTATTGTTTATAAGCTTTTTTTGTGGCAGCTATGTGTAGGTTGAATTCTAGGGTAATAAGACCAAGATAGAAGTCCAGTTATAAGACAGGCAGCCGACCTGGGGAGACACAATGCCTGGAGCCGGCAGTGGCAGAGAAGCCACAGAGGTCTAAGCCAGCTCACTGGATGGACAGTCACACTGTCCACTAGATGAAGATCCAGGAGGAGAAACAAATTTGTGGGCTAGCTGTGAGTTCTGCTTTCCTCATGTTTGGTTTGAGATACAAACTATAGCTGCTACTACCAGGAAAATGTTTACTGAGTATTTACTATTGTGCCGTTTCCGTAAAGTCTTGTTTTATTCTTGTTAGACCCCATGAAATATATTATGATTATCCCAGTTTTAGAGAAATCTCAAGCTAGGGATGTAGTAATTTGCCCAAGCTCATGCACCAAGCAGTGAAGCCTACATCTACACATTTGTGTGACTCCAGAGTCTGCATTCCTCACTTGATCTTAGCCACAAGGCCGAGAAGTGATAGAAAGTCTGCATTCTTAACCGTAACAATTGATTTTTTGTAATGTGAAGGAAATAATTATGTGTGTATATATACATTTTCAAATTTGGAAGTTTCTAGAAGAGTGTCATGTGCTAAACAGAAGTAGTATGAGTGAGGGAGGAACATGTGCCTGCATTGGCACTTGGGGAGCCGTCATGGACCCTGAAGTCAGCCTGTCTGAATTGCGAGAGTAGCTGCCCCATTGACCTACAGTACAACTGTTGGCATTACCTAAATTTTGATGTCTTGATTTTCTGGAATGTAAAAATAATAGATGAAAAAGATAATAATACTTTCCATTATGGGCTATTGTGAGTATTAAATTGTTTAAGAGATGTTAAAGACTAGGGTCAGGCCTGACTCATAGTAAGCAAACAATGATATTACTTGGATGCATTGTCAGGAATGGTATGCATGCATGTTAAAGAGTGAGTGGGATGTAAAACTGTTTAAGCATATCAGGCTTCTACTTCAAGAAGTTGGTTAGAAACAGGACAGGCCAGTGATAGTAAGTGGAGGAGGCACCAAGTGAAGGGACCATTTTTAGTGAATGGTCTTCAGGATATTCTATAGGTTGCAGAAAGGGAGCCAGGAGGGAGAATAAGAATAATGAGGGAGAAATTGTGATGGGGCTACAGTTGTAGAGTTGCAAGCGGATGTTGAAGGCAGGAATGTTCATCACTGAGATGGGAGGAAAGGAAGTGAGGGTTGCAGAGAACAAGCTGCTCACCACGCAAAGATCAGAAATCAGAGATTAGTTTATGCCATGACCCCGGTGTTCGTTCTTACTAGACCGCAACATTTTCTAAAAGTTGCATCTACAGAGTTAGGAAGGGTTATTTTTTTAGATTTATTTATTCATTTGAAAGGCAGAGTTATAAAGGGAGGAAGAGACAGAGAAAGAGATCTGCCATCACTGGTTCACTCCCCAAATGGCTGTAACAGCTGAGGCAGGACCAGGCTGAAGCCAGGAGCCTGGAACTCCATGCAGGTCTCCCACATGGGCAGCAGGGGGCACAAGTATTTGAACCATCTTCTGTTGCCTATCCCTGCACATTAACAGGAAGCTGGACTGGAAGCAGAGCAACCAAAGCTAGCACCAACACTCCCATATAAGATGCTGACATTGCAAGCAGTGGCTTAACCCACTGTGCCACAACACTGGCCCCTATAGGCATTTTTTGTGTCATTTGGATGTTTAGAATATATTTTTGTTCATGAATTTCATTTCTAGGTTCGGGTTCACATCTGGATTCCAATCTTAGTACTTTATTACTAGAGGAATCACTTTGAGTAGTTCTGATTTCTTTTCACTTGCTCATTTTTAGGCACTGGTTTAAGAAAATCAGTCTGAATGAGTTAAATTTTCAGACAATAGATTCTGAAACAAAAACCATTGGTGTTACCAGTTTTTTTTTTTTTAAGGTTTACTTTATTTATTTGAAAGGCAGAGTACAGAGAGAGAGAGAGAGAGAGAGAGAGCCAAATCTTCTCTCTGCTGGTTCACTTCCCAAACGGCCACAATGGCCAGTGCTGGACCAGACTGAAGCCAGGAACCAGGAGCTTCTTCAGCATCTACCACAAGGGTACAGGGGCCTGAGGACATAGGCCATCCTCCACTGTTTTCCCAGGTGCATTAGCAGGGAGCTGGATCAGAAGTGGAGCAGTTGGGACTCAAACTGGTACCTATATGGGATGCTGGTGCTGTAGGCAGTGTGTTTACCCACTGTGCCACAATGCCAGCCCCCCAATTTTTGCTTTCAAGAGAAACAAAGACATATTGAGTGAGAATCACTGTCAATTTTAGGGGGTTATGTCAAAATTTAGTTTTGCCTAGTAGAGTATAAGGAGTTCAAAAAGGTCAAATATGCTTTAAAATCAACAAAACAAAGTAAACCTTTCATCTTCTATCCCCTAAAAGCAGCCATAGGATGGCGTATCCACTGGAACGTAACCGTAATACCATGCTTGGTTCATCCAGTAGGGTAACAAAATAGCAAGATGGTTGCATGGTCCAGCTAATTACAGCTCCTCAGCAGGACCAGAGCTGACACATGAATTGTGGTGACCTCACATGTGCTGAGGGGTCCCCCAGAGTTATTCACGCAGTCTCTATGGACCTTTTTGGTCTCAGCTGTCCCTGTTGGGTAACTGTTTGATTTGAATTTTATGGAACTGGAAACTCCATGGTCTCCTGTAATAGCCAGTTTTGAAAAGTTTGGGGTTAGCCCTCATCTTTCATCTTCAGTTTTTACCTTCAGGAAAACAGTACATAAATGATATGTCACCTTCTACAAAGCTTTTTAAAGAAATGAAATGCTTTCCTAACCTTCTCATTTCCTCCCTAATATCCTCAATTTCCTTTAGCTGTTTTTAATCATTGTTCCCTAAAAATGATGACATTTGCGTGTACCACATTACTGCATTCTTGTTTTGTGCATCCAAGAACTTTTTCTATTTTATGGATATAGTCTTTTAAATAAGATTTTTGGCAATAAGCATTTCTGGTATCTAAAAAAAAAGCACTGAAGGGTAGGGATTATTCTGTGGTTTTGAGAGTTTTCCAATTGGCTTGCATAAGACAGAAAAAAGAAAAGGCAGGATGTAATTCCTTGGATACGGGCTTTTCTCCAAGATTATGATGGATTATTTTAGAAGAACCTTGACAGCCAGAAAGTGGCATGATGTTTTTAGAAAGGTTGCTTTATTGTTTACATAGGGGAAAACTTTCATAAACATAGGAACAGGTGTTTCAAGACTAAGTAGATATTCAGTAGACAAAACATTAGTTTGTAGATTTTTTGTCTCCTGAAACATAACCTTGTTAGTTCATAAACAGAATGCACTTTTATATTTGTTTCTTGTTATCTGCAGTATTTTTCCTGTATGTATAGATTCTGATTTGAGATCTCTAAAACAATCGCAATTGATACAGATGGATTTAATTACTAGGCCTTTTCATTTTAACTGACTCCTCAGTTCCGTCTTCTTTTCCAGCTGAGAGTTAATGGACAGTCATACTTTTTGATTGAACCAATAACATTTCCTCATTGAATTTTAGTTTCATGTTGGCAAGTTAACATTTTTTATATTGGAAAATCAATTGTTCTTTTTCATTTTGTCGTAGAGAATGCACTATACTGTTCTGTTTTGCAGTTTTCACCTATAAAATATTGATGCATGCCATGATATATCACTTGTTTGTTTTATGTTTTACTTTTGATAATTTTAAAGGGTCTTTAATTTGCCTTTGGGCACTGAGTTTTTCTCTTTTTGTAGCCTTTTCCTTTAGTCTCCTCTTCCCGGTGGTTGGTAAAAAGAGGTGAGTTGACAGCCTATGTAGAAGACACGGTGCTTTTCTCAAAAAGAACATCCAGACAGCAAGTCTACTTCTTTCTCTTTAACGACGTGCTCATTATCACCAAAAAAAAGAGGTAAGACTTTGTCTGGTGCTGCTGGCTATATATCCTGCCTTTTCAGTTCTATGATTCAAGCGCCTACTAGGGTGAAGCTCCTTCAAAACTTGAGATAATAGATGTATAGTTTCCACTCGTTGAATAATAGTTAAATCTTTGCTTCATTTTCTTTAAATTACCCATAGAGTCAAGACTTGACTCATTAGCAGCATCTTAATTCTAGCCCACCTCTGTTGAGCTTTTCCAATGTACAAAGGCACTGTTCTAAGCATTTTGTACGTATGTACCATTCCATTCTCATGGCATCCCTGGAGAGGCAGCACTCGCATTACTCCCCTTCACTGTTTTTCAAACTTCTGTCCTAGAACCTTTGTGTAAAACAGATCAAAGTGGGTCCAGTTGAGAGCAGGCTACAGGGCAACTCCAGTGCTCCTTGGAATTTAGCTTAAAATCCACTGCTATTAAATGATTGTTAGTTTGAAAAACTCCTTTGTGACTAGGAAGGAGTTACTTGTACCCCCTTCTGAAATGAATAAAATAAATCAGTTGATTAGCAGTGTGTTTGTTCTTCCTGCAGGGATCTGCATATGTGTTTATGGCTGGCTCTATAGAGATGTTTATGAGGAATATTGCAGAAGCCTTTGCTTTACTGTATTTGTTCCTTCAACTGTTCCCACCCTCATGCACACACACAACCATATATGCATACACACCTACACACACCTTCGGTGCTGCTGGTCTCTAGGGAGCATTCTTTATTAAATCTACCCCATTCGAGTAGGGTTGTAAAATATGTTCCTGTTGGTCCTACATAAATATTCCATCTTTCCCTGAATATCTGAGAGTAAAAACATAAATCTGAAGTGTTATTCCACATGTATAGGAAATAATGATGGGCTGAATTTATAGCATATAATAAGAGTAGGGTTAGGTTATAGGGTACAATTTAGGCAAGGTGAAGAGAAATAGGCCCCTCCAAAATACAGAAATAAGGACAAAATTTATCATGAAATATTTAAATGCAAGTTTCAAGTTGCTGACTTTGTAGCTTGAAAATTCAAACTAAATCGAAACAGGGATTGAATTTTTCTCTTTTGTTCCTTTTAATCTGACCATATTATGAAAAACGTCAGCTGCTTGGTTGTCTAGCTGAATGAAAACTTTGTATTTCCTACCCTGAAAAGCTGTAATATGACTATGATAAATCTGTAAAGGTGCTGATAATTATTTTTCATGCTTAGGAAAATAGTGTTTCCATATCTCCAAGGAGAAATTATTTCTTCTACCTGAGGTAGTCTAAATAATTCTAGTAGCTAAGTGGATTTTATAAAGAAAGACTGAAGATTAATTATGATTTTTGTATTTTTATATTTTGTTGGTTTCCAATAAGACAGCATGTTTCCTTGGCTTTCTTCAAGATATTTTGTTTTCTGGGGGAGGGTAATTATATATGTCTCTTTAAACATCAGAACTCTTGACTTTTAACATTTTCCAGCTGTTGAAATATTTGTTCTGTCTCAGTGCACCAAAGGCTTTAACTAAACTTTTGATTTAAATGATAAAATATACATTGACAGTACCAAGCCAATTTTAAATATAAATCTTGTTTTGAGTATAATGACTTTGATGACTTGCTGAAAACATTAACAGTGTTTAAATCAATACAGTACAACTTTTCTTGAACTTGCACAGAACTACTCCATAAATATGGACTTCTCAAAGTTAGCATTAAGGTCTCTGCTATTCTACTCTACCCTTCATGGATGTTTTTGCCCACATTTATTTGCTCAGATATATTTGAACTCATAATATTGATAAAAGTAGCAGCAAGATATACAGCTCTAATGGAGAGCTCCTGACTTAACCTTTTGCAGAACTGAGAATTCATCATATTTCTAGGGTGCTCTTAACTTAAGGAGCGGCACTGGAGGCCAACAATGTGTTTATAGCCCGAACACATGGTGAAGGTGGCAAGCAGACCACAGAAGCCGGGTAAACAGGCTGGGTTAAAAATGTACAGTATGCTTAGCTGTATTTACATGACAGCTTCAAGGAGGCAACTGCAAATGCCTTGCATGCCTGAGACAGCAGTGAAGGAGATAGAGCAGCTTTGAGAAAGGCAATAATTTAGGCTTGGCTGCAGGGTAGAGATAAAGGATAATTACCTGAGCCAGCTCTCTGAGATGCATCCAGCCACCTCCTGCCTAATTTCAATTCCTCAGTTTGGTCTAGGAGCTTAGCAGCTGGGTGCCCAGTGGTCTTCAGCTTTGACTTCTGGGAGGCTCTCTGGCTACTGGGAGAGGCTGCTGGGGAGGACAGGTCCTCTTCCTCCTCACATCCAGGCTGGCAGGTGGTTTAGGCTGGGCCTGTTGCAGAAATTGCTGGGGAGTTTGGCCTTCTTGACTTTGCAGCGCATGTGTTGTTATGCTAGTGCTTTCAGAGCTGGGCTTGCTTAGAGACCCTACAGTAGACTTTGAGCACAAGAGTTTTCACATTTTTAGGATGTTAAAAGAAAGTTTAAAGTTTTCATTAATTCTAGGCTGCTCCTGAGTGATTCTACTAGTGAACTGTTCTACCAAATCTCAAATGGATACATGCTTAATTTGACTAGTCAGGATGAGAAGGCGATTCTTTGGTTTTTGCAGCTTTGACTGAGAGTTACCTGGGCACTTCTAGAGCAGACTTCTCAGCCTTGGCACTGTTGACGTTTGGAGCATCCAGATTCTTTGTTGGGGATCAGAGTAGGATTTCTGGTATACTGTAGGGTGTTTCAGCAGTATCTGGTCTCTGCCCACTGTTTCCTAGTCACGCCTCTCCTAGTGGTGACAACCAAAAATGTCTCCAGACATTGCCTAATGTCTCGAGGTAAGTCACCCCCAGTTGAGAACTGTGTACTAGAGTGACAGCATACTAAACCTGCTTTCATACTCTGCCTTCAGAGTATACTTAATACTGCAGAGTATGAAGTGCACGTAAATCTTATCAGGCCTGATACAGCAATAATAGTAATATTCTAATAGTAGTTGTCAGGCTGCACTTAGAGATTAACGAATACCCAATTTGTGCCTAGTAACTTATTATAATTACCTGATTATAGAATATACTTATATGTGCAGCCTTATGGATTAAGTACTGTTGTTCCTTGTTTTGAAATGCAAAAGCTGAATCTAAGACCTGAGTAGATTAAAACTCCTGAAAGATTTATGTTATATCATAGTTAACTGTGTTATTCTCATTTAGTGACTTAGGACTTAGGTCTTCCCTCCCAACCCAGCTTTTTCTGAAGTTAAAACAAAGATTTCCTCCCTCAAGCTGCTGTATTAAAGTATCACAAAGTGCATAGCATAAAACAATAGGAGTCTCACAGTTCTGGAAGGCACGGTGTTGATATTGTTACCTCCTTTAGAAGGCCCTAAGAAGGATCCCCCTCTGCTTACCTCTTCAACTCCTGGTGGCTCCCAGCACTCCTTGACTTGTACCAGCAGTACTCTAGTCTCTGCCTGTGTCTTTATATGGCTCCCATGTGTCTGTGTGTTTCTAAATCTCCTTCTCTTTAAGGACATCAGTTATTGTGTTTAGGACCCCCTAAGACACAATTCAATAACTGTTCTCCCCCAGCCCATTATCATTAGCTCACTTAAACACCTAATTAAGCAATGTTAGAAATATCAGAGTTCAGCCGGCGCCGTGGCTCAATAGGCTAATCCTCCACCTTGCGGCGCCGGCACACCGGGTTCTAGTCCCGGTTGGGGCGCCGGATTCTGTCCCGGTCGCCCCTCTTCCAGGCCAGCTCTCTGCTATGGCCAGGGAGTGCAGTGGAGGATGGCCCAGGTGCTTGGGCCCTGCACCCCATGGGAGACCAGGAAAAAGCACCTGGCTCCTGGCTCCTGCCAGGATCAGCGCGGTGCGCCGGCTGCAGCGGCGGCCATTGGAGGGTGAACCAACGGCAAAAGGAAGACCTTTCTCTCTGTCTCTCTCTCTCACTGTCCACTCTGCCTGTCAAAAAAAAAAAAAAAAAAAAAAAAAAAGAAATATCAGAGTTCAGTACCTGAGTTCAGCTCCTAATTCTAGTTTTCTGCTAGTGCAGACCTGAGAAGCATTGATGATAGCTCAAGTAATTGAGTCCATGCCAACTGTGACCTAGATTGAGTTCCCAGCTCCTGGCTTCAGCCTTCAACAGCCCTGTTCCACCCTCTGTGGGCATTTGGGGAGTAAATTGGCTGATGGGAGCTCTCTTTCTTACTCTGTCTTCTCTGACTGTCAATTAAGTTTTTAAACATAAACTCACATTCCATCTTGAAGTGCCTAGGTTTGGGTCCTGGCTCTTCTCCCAGTTCCAGCCTCTGGCTAATGCAGACCTTGAGAGGCAATAGGCGATGGCTCAAGGAGTTGAGTGATTGCCACCCATGTGGGAGACCCATATTGAGTTTATGGCTCCCAGCTTTGGCCTCTGCAGGCTTTAATTGCTGTGGGCATTTGGGGAGTGAACTAATTGATAGATGATCTCTTTCTGTCTCTTTCTCTCCATCTCTGCCTTTCAAATAAATAAAATAAATAAAAATTATTTTTAGAAAAAAGGAAATGTACTGCACTAAGCTAGTTTTAAATTTTTTAAAAAATTTATTTATTTATTTGAAAGGCAGAGTTTACACAGAGAGAGGAGAGGCAGACAGAGAGGTCTTCCATCCGATGGTTCACTCTCCAATTGACTGCCATGGCCAGAGCTGCGCCAGTCCAAAGCTAGGATCCAGGAGCTTCTTCCAGGTCTCCCATGTGGGTGCAGGGGCACAAGGACTTGGATCATCTTCTACTACTTTCCCAGGCCACAGCAGAGAGCTGGGTTGGAAGTGGAATAGCTGGGTCTCAAACTGGCGCCCATATGAGATGCCAGCACTTCAGGCCAGGGTGTTAACCCCGCTGCGCCATGGCGCTGGCCCCTAGTTTTAAATTTTAATGCACACATTTTCATATATAGCTTTCTGAATATCATTGCAGTCATGTGACCTGAATGGCTCTTTTTAGGGGTCTTACGAGTTACCTTCATGTCTTGATCTCTTTCAAACCTTCCTTCTCCAGGGTTTGTGCCCTCCTAAATGGAAGGTACTCTAACCACCCAGGTCTTTCATAGTAAATCCAAAAAGTACCGTGACTCCCTCGTATCCTGACTCCCTCGTCCTCACCGCAGTCCTGTATCCTGTAAGGTTCCCTTCCTCTGAGAATCCCATGAAATTGCTCTTCTCCTCCTTAACATTGCTACCACCCTTTTTCCAGCCACCTTGAGCCCTGCCTGCAAAATACATCTACATTGATTTTACTTTTCAAAGACTGTGTATGCTCTTTTTAAAAAAAGATTTATTTTGATTTATTTGCAAGACAAGAGTTACAGAGACAGGAAGAGCCAGAGAGAGAGAGAGGTCTTCCATCTGCTGGTTCATGGCCAGAGCTGAGCTGATCTGAAGGCAGTCAGGAGCTTCTTCTGGGTCTCTGCAGGGGTCCAAGGACCTGGGCCATCTTCTACTGCTTTCCCAGGCCATAGCAGAGAGCTGGATCAGAAGAGGAGCAGCCGGGACTCAAACTGGGATCCATATGGGATGCCGGCACTGCAGGCTGGAGCTTTAACCCACTGTGCCACAGTGCTGGCCCCTGTATGCTCTTTAGAAGACAAATCTATTAAAGTTGTCCCTTGCAAAAAGTCCTACCACAGGCACTTAGCATAAATGCCTCACTGAACATCACCTGCTCCCTTTTGTGTTTCTTCAAACCACATTTTTAGTCACCAGGACCTGGTGCATGTTTCTCTCCCTCTGTGCCTACGGTGTTCGGCCACCCTACTTCAAACATTCACTCAGCAACATCCTTCTCACCTTTTAGGTCTGAGATTAATCGCCACATCCACTGAGAGTTATCATCAAACTCTCTAAAATGGGTTTGTATCTGCTGCTATAGGGTCCCTTGGAACCCTCTACCTTTCTTGCCATAGTCTTTGATTTAACTGAGGGTCTGTGTTTGCTTTAATGACCTTTGTGTTTTTGGTGCATGGCCATACTCCTAGTTCATACTGATCATTTAAGAAATATTTGTTTAATGTCAACCAGTTGTATAAATGGTTAAACAGTTTGAATGAGCACAGTATTCAATGGGCAGACTCTCCCACATTCTATCCCCATGCTAAAATTTCCTTGAATTCTTTCTTAATTTTAAAATTTATATGATTTTTATATTCTACTCCTGATTTTGTTTTGTATTAATGTATTGATGTTTGAGACTGCAAGTGAAAATATACTCATGCAGAAAGTAAACTTAAGAAAAGCTAAAAATGTTGAATCTCTCTGTCTCAATCTCTCTCTGTCCCCCACACACAGACACATATATATAATACCCCCACAAGAAAACCAAGACTCAACTGAGTTTGGGCAGCTCTGCATCATACTGTATTTCCTTTGGAGAGATTCATTATTGGATCACCATGGTTAAAAAACAATAAAGATGTTTACTTCTCCCATGATACACAAATACCTACAGTGGGAGTCTGGATCCGGCAAGTCATTCAGGACCCAGTCTCTTTCTATTCTGCAGCCTCAATGTGCCCTGTCCTCAGCTTTTACCCCCATGCATGGAGCTTTGTTTTACAGGTGGCTCCTGCAGTTTTGGGCATCATTATTTCCTTCACAGACATTGGAGGGAGATGTGGGTGAGGAAAAGGTGCTGCCATGGGGGGCTTTCCTCAGCTGGCTCTCTTTTTTGTCAGTAGAGGAAAACCTTTCCCTGACAGTCCCCAGAAGACTTCTTGCACCTTGTCTTCTGTGCATTCTTGGACAGTACACTTCTCATTATAAGGAAGACTGGAAGAGCAGGCATGCAGCAAAGAGGAATGGAAGATCTGTGCTTGTTTTGTTCAGTCCAGATGCCTCCCTGAGGCTGGACACGTGTGGGCTTGATGGATGAGGAAGCAGGAGAGGACAGCAGCTGAGTAGATAATGGGTAGTTCCAGCCACACGTACAAAACTTGTGCTCCACAGAGCACCTATTAACATATGATTAGTTGGTGAAACAGGAAAAGCCCTATAAAGTGCTGGCTAACACCTTGCCTTTAGGATAAAGGGGTGGAGGCGTTAATTTCAAAGGAAACCCAGGTCATTGGAAACCCAGGTAATTTAGAACCCACCTCCCTTTGGCCAACGTTGGTTATCCAGCTATGGTTCATGTGAGTCTCACTGGTAGTGTCATTTTAATGCCTCCTATCCAGGTGTCTCCTTCAGCATAGTTATAGTGTACAGGTGCATGGTCCTGGACTGGGCATTAGGCCTAATACATAAAGATTGTTGTACTCTTATCTAGTTTTGTTATCTGTAACAGTAAATGAAGTCATGTCTTGATTTGTTTTTTTTTTTTTTTTATCCTTCTTCTAAGTCTTCTTCCCTCAAATAATGTAGCCATGATGTTTGTATGTGTTCTGTGTAGTTAAGAGTAATAACAAGAGCCTGTAGTGTTGAACATCTGCAGTGTGCTGTTCACTTGCACACTGATATCGCTGCATTATCATTTAACCTTGCATGGTTTATTTCCATTTTACAGATGAAAATGCTGAGGCAGATAAAATCTCTCTCTCAAGGTCTATCACAGAGCAGGATTCTAATCTGAGTCTGATTCCAAAGACAGTTTCTTTGCTTTCTTTACTTCTTGATTTCACTTTTCTAGAATATTTTTACCTTTTCCCTTACCTTATAATGTCATTAGGAAAAGTGTTATAGAAACTTCTTTTTTTCTGTTTGCTCTGAGCAAAAGCCTTTGTAGAGAAATTTTTTGTTGGGTATTTTTATAGGTTTGGTGGATGTAAGAGAAAACTAGAGCCAGTACCAAACGTACTTGCAAATTTTCTCTGCCTTTGGCTAATCTAGCCTCAGAATCTGGGGAAGAGTTTCCCTTTCACAACATTTCCTTCCTGCAGACTTTAAGGCAGTAAATTTGCACTTCCTGCTGCCTGGTTCCCTAAGTATTCTCTATATCAATATAACTGCTCTGTGACATGTTAGAAATCACAGATTTTATAAAAAAGATTTTCTGTAATAGAATTCTGTCAGGTCATGATCACAAGGTCAGTGTCTTAACTTTGAACTTGTATTTTCCCAAGTAGTTTGAATGCCCAGTGGCGTAAGGCTGTGCAACTTTCCTTGAAAGGGTCATGGCCTAGATTGATCCCATTTTGAATTTGTCATGGGAAGCTCTTTCCCATTATAGAAAACTGAAGTCACGTGACATTATTTCCTTGGGAAATTAATTTTAAGAGTATCTTGGACAAAGGGAAGAAAATACAATTCTGCTTCAAAGGTCTTTTATTCCTGGAACAGTTCTTTCTGACCATTGTGGCATGTGTTTGGTGAGATGGGGTAGGAGAGAAAAGAGAGCTGTGTTTTGTTTTTCCTCCTTGTTTTTTTCTTCTGTTAGTACATGCGCCCTTGGTTCTTCTGAACATGAGATGTTGTTTCCTCCCAAGTCTGTAAGGAGGGTTGACAATGCCTGTCGGCGTTTTAGCTGCCACTGTTGACACCTGGGTCAGACAGAACTGAGCTCAAAAATTGGTCACATGACCTTGGGCAAGTTATTTCTAATCTCTTAGATCCTCAATATTATCATCTGTTGAAGGGAAGTAATAATGTCATCTTCACCATGGAGTTTTGCTGAACACTGAGTTAATTCCCTGCTGGTTGACTGCTACATGCTGTCATCAATGACATTTTTAGTACTTTGTTTCTCTGATGATCTTGCTGTAAATCAAATTCTTACCCTTCTACTTCCAGACCATCTTACTGTTATTTTTTTTAAAAAAAGATTTTTGGGGGCCAGCATTGTGGCATAGCAGGTTTAGCTGTCTCCTGCAATGCTGGCATCCATATGGGAGCTGGTTTGAATCCCAGCTGCTTCATTTCCAATCCAGCTCCCTGCTGGTGCACCTAGGGAAATAGTGGAAGATGACCCAAGTGCTTGGGCCTCTGCACCCATGCGGGAGACCTGAAAGAAGCTCCAGGCTCCTGGCTGAGCCCTGGATGTTGAAGACATTTGGTGAGTGAACCAGCAGATGGAAGATCTCTCTTTGTCTATCTCTCTGTCTTTCCCTCTCGCTCTCTTTAACTCTGCCTTTCAAGTAAATAAGTGAATCTTTAAAAAAAAAAAAAAAGATGTATTTATTTGAAGGGCATAGTTAACAGAGAGAGAGAGTTAGAGAGAGACAGAAAAAAAAATCTTCCATCTGCTGGTTCATTCCTTAAATGGCCACAACAGCTGGGGCTGGGCCAGGTGGATTCCAGGAGTCTGGAACTCTATCTAGGTCTTCCGCGTGGGTGGCAGGGGCCCAGGCATTTGGGCCATCTTCCACTGCTTTTCCTGGAGTATTAACAGGGAACTAGATAATAAGTGGAGCAGCGAGGACTTGAACAACTTCCCATATGGGATGTTGGTATCACAGGTGGCAGTTAAACATGCTGCACCACAATGCCAGCCCGTGATTCAAAACCTTTATGCCATTGCCACACAGCTGAAGGTCCTGGCACAATCTGGGCCATATCTAGTTTGGGGCCTCCAAAACAAGACCAGTTTTGGGTTAAATACTTTTTACTTATGTGCCTTTCCCTCCCCAGCCACCACAACAGACATCAAGTGGGTGACAATGGATAACTATTGATCTACATTTATTCTTTTATAAATGGATGTGAATCATGTGTGTATTTTTGTAATCATGATTTTCTTTTATTTTATTTATTTGAAAGAGTTATAGAGAGAGGAAGAGACAGAGAGGTCTTCCATCCGCTGGTTCCCCAGTTGGCCACAATGGCCAGAGCCGCGCCAATCCGAAGCAAGGAGCCAGGAGCTTCCTCCTGGTCTCCCACGTGGGTACAGGGGCCCCAGGACTTGGGCCATCCTCCACCGCTTTCCCAGGCCCTAGCAGAGAGCTGGATCGGAAGTGGAGCAGCTGGGACTAGAACCGGCGCCCATATGGGATACCGGCGCTTCACGCCAGGGCTTTATAACGCACTGCAACACAGAAATGGCCCCATCATGATTTTCTTAAAACATCCCTCATAGGATTCACTATAACATTGTGTTTGAACATAATGGAGTGAGGGTATTTTTCCTTTTCATTGAAGGAAGTAATTGATTAGCCTGAACTGGGGTGTGGGCTTCCCCTGTAATTTGGAGTGATCTTGTTAAGAAGCTGCCTGCTTGCTCTGCATAACTGGCTTAGTCCTGCTTATCCCAAGGAGCAAGCCTCAGCAAGGTGCCAACAGCCTCTCAGGGCTGCCCATCTGTACTTGTGTCTAGGATGATGGATCCTGGACATCCCATAGGCAGCCCAGGAGGTGCTGGGCTGTGGAATTTGGGCATCAGCAGTGACAGGGTTTGGGGCTTTCTGATCCTGTTGTGGGTCTTTGGTCATCTGTTTTTGTGTCAGTGGAACACAACAGATCCCTATCTTACTACTTAACAAATGTGGTCCAAGCCCTTACTCTTTGTTATATTCTTGACAATGAAGTCGGAAGTGTGCGCCTTGTTTGTTAGTCTTCGGAATTGTTTTGAGGAACTGAGTATGAGTGTTTGAAATCGGTTTTTGTACAAATACTGTGCTTTGTTTGGCTGGTCTGTGCACTTGCCAAATTATGGATTTCTTGACATGTTTAGCTTGGTCCACTTGCCCATTTGCAAAGAACATATAATTATAAGCTTTTAGCGAAATGTCAGGCAATGTAAATGTATGGTGTTCTGTTATGAAAATAAAAAATAATAGCTAACATTTACTGGGTATTTATAGTAATACAGGCATGACTGTAAGAGCTGTGCACACAAAGAGATAATAAGTGTGTTATCTTGTTTAATCCTTACAACAACCCAATGAGCTCAGTGTTATTATCCTCATTTTACAGGTGAGAAATCAGAAGCATAGCAGGATCAGTAACTTGCTAGAGTTCACAAAGCCTGAACTTTTATGCACGATAGACATTCAAATCATGTCTCTACTCTGACCTCCTATGCTGTCTTCATTAGTTTAAAATTGTATCTTATCCCACTTAAAACTTGTTGGAATAATTCTAACACCAAGGCTTAACATGGAATCCAATCTCAATCGAGCGAAAAAGAGGTTCATCTCTTGAAATAAATTTCAGCAAAGCCCAGTGTCCTCCATCCCCGCAATGCTTCACTCATGTGTTTTTTTCCAGTTAAGCACAGAATCTAGTGTAGGATTTAGAAGTCATGTTTTTAGAAGCAGAAGGGAAATGAGTTGAAATCTGCAGAGGAAGAGTTCTCAACAGAAAGTAAGAGGAATTTCTTTTGATCTCATAAAACCCTTGTATCAGCACTTCTGCAAGGATGGCAGAGCCATGCACCCCTGAGAGGAAAGTGAGAGGGTCTGCGAGGAAGATCAGAAATATCACAGAAGGAATGTGACGACGAAGAGAGAGGTTCTTGATGGCACAGATTCTGTGCATTCAGAAGAATGATGATGACCATGTGGGCCACGGTGACCTCAGGGCCCATTTCACTGCCGTGTGAACTGAGGGTCTCGGAAAACATAGGCAGCTGCTCACTCAGGAGGCATTAGTCTTGGCACGAGCAGATTCTAATAAAGGTTTTCTCAGGACAGGAAGGCTGTGTAAATGTTTTTTAAATGAAGCGCATGGAAAAGGAGCAAAGGTCAAAAATACATGGCGCTATCTTGAGAATGTATTCCAAAAATCGGAGTGTTCTGTTGTGGATAAATGTAAAGAAAAGATGCCACAGAGATTTAACTCTTTTTTTTTTTTAATTTTTTTTTTTTTTATTTTTGACAGGCAGAGTGGACAGTGAGAGAGAGAGACAGAGAGAGAAAGGTCTTCCTTTGCCGTTGGTTCACCCTCCAATGGCCTCCGCTGCAGCCAGCGCACCGCGCTGATCCGATGGCAGGAGCCAGGATCCAGGTGCTTTTCCTGGTCTCCCGTGGGGTGCAGGGCCCAAGCACTTGGGCCATCCTCCACTGCACTCCCTGGCCACAGCAGAGAGCTGGCCTGGAAGAGGGGCAATCGGGACAGAATCCGGCGCCCCGACCGGGACTAGAACCCGGTGTGCCGGCGCCGCAAGGTGGAGGATTAGCCTATTGAGCCACGGCGCCGACCCGAGATTTAACTCTTTTACAAAAGGAGAAATGGGAAGGCTGCTTTGGTTTCTCTGTCAGGCTTGGGCTATAAAAGAGGATTCCAGAATGGTACAGGGTGGTAGGGCTGAGAGCAGTGGACTGTGGGAAACTTGGCCTTTGTACTAGCCTTCCCCACATCTCTCCATCACCATCCTACCTCGCACCCTTTTGGCTCCAACTTGGTCAGCTAGTCTGTGTCTTACTCCTGCTCTTCCTTACTAAGAACCTAAGATGATTGCTAATAAAGGTTAAGGTGAGGGGCCGGCAATGTGGCTCACTTGGTTAATCCTCTGCCTGCAGCACGGCATCCCATATGGGCTCCAGGTTCTAGTCCTGGCTGCTCCTCTTCCAGTCCAGCTCTCTGCTGTGGCCTGGAAAGGCAGTAGAGGATGGCCCAGGTGCTTGGGCTCCTGCACCCACATGGGAGACCAGGAGGAAGCACCTGGCTCCTGGCTTCATATCGGTGCAGCGCCGGCTCTAGCAGCCATTTGGAGGGTGAACCAACAGAAGGAAGACCTTTCTCTCTGTCTCTCTAACTCTACCTGTCAAATTTAAAAAAAAAAAAAAAAAAGGTTAAGGTGAGAACTCTCCCTAAGGAATATGCATGTTTCAAAGCACCTCCTTGATCACAAGGTAGGCGCAAATAGGTCTGTGCCCACCTCCTGTCACTCACCTCTTCCTAGGACCCTTACACATCTGGATCTTTTGTCCAAGGAAATGTCGTAGTTTCAGGATTAAGTATATGATCTAATTTTTTAAAAATCTTCTGATATTTTCTTCAGGTATCCCAAATAGTATTTAATGACTAACCCATCAATTCACCATAGATTTCAAATGTTACCTGAATCATATGCTAAACCTTCCCATGTGCTGTGTCAATATGTGAACCCATTGCTGTGTTTCACTAATCCATCTATCAATTCATGCCTTGTTCCCTTGAACTACTGCAGCTCTGCAGTGTATCTTACGACATTGTAGGGCTAGATCATGCTTAATTTTTTTCTTGATCTTTCTTGATGTTTATTATTATTTCATTTTATATTTTAGAATTAATTTCACTATTCTCCCTCCTTGCTACTCCCCCAAAGACTTTGTTAGTATTTTCTTTGGGAGTATCTTAGAATTACATATTAAGGGTGGGTGTGTGGTGCAGTGGTTAAGACACCGCTTTGGATAATTTCATCCCATATCAGAATGTCTGGTTCACATCTTCTACTTCTCATCCAACTTCTTGCTAATGTATATCCTGGCAGGAAGCAGAAGATGGCTCAAGTACTTGGGTCTCTGCCATCCATGTGGGAGGCCTGGATTGAGCTCGAGGCTCATGAGTTTGGCCTGGCCCAGGGGAGTATACCAGATAGGTGTCTGCCTATCTCTGTCTTTCAAATAAAATGCAAATAAATGAGTTATATATTAACTTAGGAAGGAAGAAATGATATCTTTATCATTTTAAGCTTTCCTATCCATTAATTCAGGCCCTTTTGGAAATTGTTGTAAGGTTATCTTCATCTAGAAAAAAGCCTATTAAATTTAATCCTAAATATTTTTATGGATTTTGTGTCTATTATAAATATGATTACTTCTTCCATTATATTTCCTAACTGGGTGTTAATCATGTATGTAAAAGCCATTTTTTGTGTGTGTTTTTTACACAACCATTTTGCAAAATTCTCTCTTACTTTGTAGTGTATCTTCAGTGATGCTATCAGCAAATAGCTGTTAGTAGGGCAGGAAAGATGTTCCGTTATTTAGTAGTCACTTCAGCCACATCCTTGGGCATCCCAGAGAGCTCTAGGGATGCTGACATTCACATATATCCTTTTTATGATTTATATATATATATATGTATTTTTTTCTGTTACTGGTGAAATAGTTCAAAAGTGAAGACTCTAATCTGCCTGTCATCCAAATTTAACAGAAAATAACTTCTTGCCATCTAAATGTTAGATCTCTTGTTTTTATTTATATTTATTTGAGAGGAGGAAAAAACAAAGAGAGCTCTCTTCTTCTGGTTCATTCTCTCTCTCTCTCTCTTTCTCTTTTTAAAGATTTGTTTATTTATTTGAAAGTCAGGGTTACACAGAGAGAGGAGAGGCAGAGAGAGAGAGAGAGGTCCTTCATCTGCCGGTTCACTCCCCAATTGGCCGCAACAGCCGGAACTGCCCCGATCAGGAGCCAGGAACTTCCTCCAGGTCGCCCCCATGGGTGCAGGGGCCCAAGGACTTGGGCCATCTTCCACTGCCTTCCCAGGCCATAGCAGAGAGCTGGATTGGAGGTGGAGCAGCCGGAACTCAAACCAATGCCCACATGGAATGCTGACACTTCAGGCAGTGGCTTTACCCACTATGCCAGAGCACCAGCCACATGGTTCACTCTCTAAATGCCAAAAAGAGCTCCCTGGCTGGAACTCAATCCAGGTCTCCTGCATGGGTGACAATAATCTAATCACTTGAGGCATTGCTGCTGCTTCCCTGGGTGTGCATAACAGAAATCTAAAGTCAGCAGCTGGAGCTGGGCATCGAATCCAAGCACGCTGGTGTGGGACAGGGACATCTTAGCTGGTTTCATAACTCTGAGGCCAAATGTCCACTGCTAGATTTCTGCTTTTTAGACAAAGAATACACAAAATACTGCAGATGACCCAAATTTCCTTCCTTCTTCTCAGAGTGACTCCTATGCTGGAGTTGGCTCATTATTCCTATGCTCATTCCTGCATATGTATATGCAAGTCTTTTAAAGATAAATGAATGTCTTATGGAATTTTTAAGTGTTTTCCTGATGTGAAAGAAAAAAATATGTGCCCAATATTAGAAATTTCAACATTTCTAGAAATTATGGGCTAGAAAAACTGTTTCATAATAATTTTTATGTAAGCCACTATTCACAGAATGATGTATGGTTTTTCTGCCCATGATGTGGGCTTGCATAAAGTAGAACCAAACATTATTAGAGCTGCTTGATATTAAATAATATCTTCAGAGAGAAAAATAACTGAGATGCATGTTAACCGTCATATCCTGTTCTCTACTGAGAATTCTTCATTGTGTTGAAAAAGGAAAGAAAAAAAAATCACAACAAAGGTTACTAGGACTTTAAGTGTGTTCCATCAGGGAGACCCATGATTGTTTACACCATGGAGCAAGACTTCTATAGATTTGGTTTGATTGCTGCACCTGATAGGAGCCGCTGCTTGCACACAGCAGACAGCCTTGATGAGCAGCTGGTAAGCTTGGAGCACATATAAGACAATCAAAGGAAGTCTCCATATAAACTTCTCCATGCAAGGAAAGGTGGTTTTTCCATTTGCCTTTTTCTGAGCAGTTTAACTTCCTAATTACATGATCCAAATTGTTTCAGAGACTATGTAAACCATATGTTTGTTAGATGATGGAGACAAACGTGGGGAAGTCTGATTAATATCAGCTTCCCTAGGAAAGAGGTTGCTTTCCCAGCCAGGTTAGCGTGCCCTGTCCTTACTGGATGAGGGTGAGCGTGGAGGGGAGGGAAGTGGGCTGTAAATAGCTCATTAGGGCTATCTTCTCCCCACCGCTTCTCAAGCACACATTTTAACACAGTGTTGGGCTTCTGAGTCAGGATGAGAGAGATGGTTGAATGCTGGCCGGCATTAGAAGAATGAGTCTCATTCAGTTTTTAGCAGATTCATATGGGGAAACAGTCATGGTTATTTTGAACCTTCATGAGATAGTGTTTGAGAGTCTGTGTGGGAGAGAAAAGGCACAAGAGTTAGAGAGAGTGAGCTAATTTTCAGGTTTTGTTCCTTTGGGTTTGAATGGTAGCTTACAGGGATAAATAATCAATTTACCTCACTACTGTTAAATAGAATCAAGTTTTATATATATATATACACACATACAAATATATAACTATGTATAGTATATATATCTATATACACAAATATATAACTATATATAATATGTGTGTATGTATGTGTGTATATATATATATACATATATATATATATATATGTACACACACACACATGCATACATACATTCCGTAAAAGAGTAGGGAAGGGATTCTAAACAGCTACATGGTTCATTTCATGGTGCAAAAGTGTGCTGGCCTAGATAAAATAATGATATCTTATGATAGAAAATAAATCACCTAAAAAACAAACAGGCCAATGTGTTCACTGCATCATATTTTAGTTGCAGACAGTGGGCACAGTTCCTTGATCAAATGACATGGCTCCACAGATGTGTGGGAATAGAAACCTGAGGGGAATGCACATGAGCACCGTGGCCACAGTTGATCATCGAAACTGGACTTGGGAGAGGACAGCAGCCACACACTGAGTCCGATGACTGCCCTAGCCCTTCATCAGTGGCATCGTAGTAATAAACTACTCCTTTGTCTTTGATTACCACAAAGGACAAAGATGCAAAACAAGGATGAAATATACTCCCTAGTGTTGTTTGTATTTAAGGAAACACAGGGGGAAATTGTGAACTCTGAAAATTAAGAGAGGCAAGAAAAAGACTTACCTAGTTTATCCATATTAGTTTATTAAAGTTTCTTGTGAATTCTTTCTCTTGAATTGAATTGGGAATGACTTCATAGGTAAAGCCACATTATGCTGAAGACTCTTAGGAACTGGAGTCATCTTGGATATGACTTTTCTTTTAAAGATTTATTTATTTTATTTGAAAGGCATAGTTACAGAGAAACAGGGAGAGTCAGAGACTGAGAAAGATATCTTCCATATTCAGGTTCACTCCCCAGATGGCCCTATCACTCAGGCCTGGGCCAGGCCAAAGCCAGGAGCTTCATCCAGGTTTCCATATGGGTGGCAGGGGCCCGCAGACTTGGGCCAGCTTCTGCTGCTTTCTCAGGCCATCAGCAGGGAGCTGGAACGGAAGTGGAGCAGCTGCGCCCATGTATGGTGCTGGCACTACAGGCAGCAGCTTCACCCACTGAGCCACAGCGCCAGCCCCAGATGACTTTATAGCATATGCATTTCTTTGGAAATACCTATGGTACCTATGCAGTGTACCTAAACACCCATGTTCACAGTATTAGATTACTTAGATTTCTCAGTCTGCTGCAGAATTATAAGTAACAGCTATCTTTGACTAACAGGTCATCTCTTTTGACCTGTTAATTAAGAGTAATTAGGAGGTATAGAGAGGACCATCACATGGAAGCCTGAATCTTCTTTTTCTCTTGTTCTTGTTATTGAGGTTATGCTTTTTATTTTATTTTATTTTTAAATTTTTATTGTTTGTTTTTATCCGGAGTCTTGGGCTGTTAGTTGAATTTCTGAGACATCTATTCAACCTTATCAACTTTTTTTTACTGTGCTAAAAATGACTTCTTTGTTTCTAGTAAACGTGGTCTCTTTAAAGCATAACCATTTTTGTTTATGAAGTGTATTATCCTGCTTCCTCTTTGTATAAACTCCATGTGCTCTTTGATAAGTCTCATTTTGGATAGAGAAGTAGTTTATATATCCTGGGTGTGGATGTGCTAGTCTGTGGACAGTTTCAGGAAAGGTTTGGAAATTATCTTGTCCTGTGAATTTTCAGATAATACAGATTATTACCCTAGAAACAAGTGAAGGTGACTTTTTTGCTGTTAGCTGTGTTTGTTGTTTTGTGATGGTAGAATCTGTGAAAATAAATTTCAGAAAGGAGAATTACAAAAGAGTGACTGACAGACAGATTTCCAGCCTGGAATAAAAGAAATAGCAGGAAATCTTGAACAAAGTAGCTGGTTCTGAAATCCTAGTTAGGTATGACTGGGCATAAGGATTTTTCTATCCCCTTAGCTCCCCTGAGCCCATACATTTGAATTTATTGTTAAATAAGTTAAGTAGTTATTTGATTCCTAGAATATGTTAGAATTTATTACATACCCAATCAATCTATTCAACAATTATTTATTAAGCTCTGCCATGTGTAGCTGCAAGGGTACAGACATGGAAAATAGAGGGATAGCTGTATCTAACCAGGTTTGGGATTTGCCAGTCAGGTATAGCCCAAAAGTTGAGCATGTATGCCAGGAGTGATTAGAGCTAAACACCAAGAAATCCAAGCTGGGCACTTTAGTGTGTGTGAAGCAGAGGACATGATTCATAAGGATAGAGGAAAAGGCAGGGTCAATGACTGCAGGAACTAGTAGGCTACATAATTGTTGGGGTTGGCATTTAGAGGACTTGGTTTGTAAAGTGGGATGCAGGTTAGGAAGACGTATGGTTGTCACTGGGATTAGAGAGAGTTCTAGCTGATGGCAGTGACAAGATGTAGAGGATGATCGTGAATGGGATTACTGATAGAGGGCAGAGAAAAAGATCATTAGAGACTGAGAAGCCAGGGTGATGGAAGGAGCTCCACATAGAAGGAAACAGTGTTGGGGGTTGGCATTGTGGCGTAGTGGGTAAAACCACTGCCTGCAGTGCCTGCATCCCATATGGGTGCCAGTTCTGATCCAGCTCCCTGCCAATGGCCTGGGAAAGCAATGGAAGATGGCCCAAGTGCTTGGGCCTCTACACTCACGTGGGAGACCCAAATGAAGCTTCTGGCTCCTGGCTTCAGCCTGGCCCATACAGTCATCAGGAAAGTGAACCAATGGATAGAAAGTCTCTCTCCCTCCTCCTCCTTCTCTCTCTCTCTCTCTGTCTGTCTCTCTCTCTCTCTCTCTCACTCTAACTCTGACTTTCAAATTAATTAAAAAAAAAAAAAAAAGAAAACTTGAAAAAAAAAAAACAAACCCCGAAACAGTGCTGGAGAGATGGTGAGCCAGCAGCTACACTCATGAAAGGATGAGGAGTGGTCCAGGGGCTCTGTGGATGATTGTGATTGTGAGACAGGCTTATGGCTTGAGAGTCAAAGATAGGTCTTTTGGGCATGAGGAAGTGATCACTGTCAAGAGGCCAGAATGAAAAGCAAGCAGGCAGAGAGCTGTTGCCCTCCAGGAAGAGCCAAGTTCCTGTTAGAAGGAATGTTATTGGATGGTGAGGTTAAAGGAGGGTTCAGCAAAGAGGCTGAGGATTTAGATGACGTTACTGGATTCTCTAAGGAAATGCATTGCTCGCGGACGCATTGGAAGAGGTCAGGAACCAGCTGAGGCCAGGTGAGACGTGTTCACCAAGCTATGGGGCTGAGGGTCCTGGGGCATGAAGGGTGCTGGGGGTCCTAGGATAAACAGGGAGAGAGAATATGATGGGATTAGTCCTGGAGGTTTCTGAAACAACTGCAGCTGTTGGGTGAGTGTGGGAGAGGAAAGGTTGGGCCTTCTTCCCTTTTATGCTTGGTCCTCTGGGGCAGAGAGTGAGGCCTTGATACCCAGGGCATTGGTGGGCCTGGAGCTTCCTCTTCATTCTCTGGGTGGAGAGGTGGAACCGGGGAGGTGTACACCTGCCTGTTCAAGCACTTCCAGGATGCATGGAAGTCTTACTTGTAACAGCAGTTCCAAGGTGATGCATCACAAACCAGAGAGGGTTTTGTATTTTTTAAAATATGCTTTTGTACCTGAGATGCTGTTCCCATATGTTAAAAACATAAACATAGTAATTAACTGGTTTAATTGATGTAGAATACATTAATTCCTAATCAGTAGATTCCAATTCATATTTTAAAGTCATTCTATCCTGCTCCTTTCCTTCCCCTTTCACTTTCTCCCTGAAAATTAGTTGAAACTGACAGTGTCACAGTCTTATGTGTAATTGACATGTTCTTTTCCTTTTCTATTTCAGTGAAGAAAGTTACAACGTCAACGATTATTCCTTAAGAGATCAGCTGTTGGTGGAATCTTGTGACAATGAAGAGCTTAATTCTTCTCCAGGAAAGAACAGTTCCACAATGCTTTACTCAAGACAGAGCTCTGCCAGTCACCTCTTCACTCTCACTGTCCTTAGCAACCATGCCGGTGAGAAAGTGGAAATGCTGCTAGGGGCTGAGACACAGTAAGTATCTGCAGGAGAAAAAAGGTTTCAGAGTATCTGACGTCTGTCTCCTTCACCCAACTGCCTCTGGTGTAGATGCCCTAAAAACAGCAGCTACTGTTTATTGCTGTCCAGTAACATGCACGGTGTCTGGGTGCTTCAACCAAGTGTTGTTCATTTCACTGGGAGTTTCTCAGTACCACAAGAAATGGATGTTGTTATTTCTGTCCCTGTACACATTGTGTTTGGTGTGGTTTGTAGAGTGATTTAAATTTCTTTTTCTTATGATTAAAAAAAAAAAGAAATCCACCAGCCTTAAGGAATATGACTCAACTGGTAGTTTGACTCATCTGAAGTCATGTCTCAATCGCCTATTTTCAACCAGAAACAGAAAACCCAGTGATTTCTGCCATGAGAAATTCAGTTTGAGGAAACATACTCATAAATTCTCTTTCCAATCTTGACTTTTTACAGAGGCAAACCAGGCATCCTGTTTGTTCTGGTAGCTTCACCAGCAGTTACAGTACAGTCATTTCCCACACTGGGTGAGAGGAAGAGGGTTTAATTTTGAAGCCACTCTAGGAATTTGATCCATTGAGAGGTGATGGATTTATCTGTTTGAGAACTGACATTGTGGGGAGGTATTATGTTGAGCCAGAGGGTGGGGCAGTGGGTGGAAAGGAGAAGCTCCTAAATTTCTTGTCATCTCAGAGTTCCTCCATATATCTCTCTGCATGTCTGTGAGATGCCCGGCATGGCACACATCCAAGGCCAGGGCTGAGGGAAGGCGTGTCTTCAACTCAGAGTTGTTTAAACGCTTTGGCTAGTGAAGACAGACCTAAACCTCCTTTGTTTGGGAAAACCTCTCTTCAAAAATAGAATGTATGGGGCCAGCATTATGGTGCAGCAGGTTAGGCTGCTGCCTGTGATGCCAGCATTCTGTATCAGCGTGCTGGTTCAAGTCTTCGCTGCTCTACTTCTGATCCAACTTCCTTCTAATGTACCTGGGAAGGTAGTAAATGATGGCCTAAGAATGTGGGCCACTGCCATGCATGTGGGAGACCAGGATGGAGTTCCTGGCTTCTGGCTTTGGCCTGACCTACACCAGACTGTTGTGGCCATTTGGGGAGTAAAATAGCAGAGGGAAGGTCTCAGTATCTGTCTTTCTCTGTCTCTCTCGTTTGCTCTTTTGCTCTACATTTCAAATAAATAAATCAACTTTTAAAAATGAAATTTACTATGTCTGAGCTTTGGATGTTCTGTGAACTTAAGGAAGAGAAAATCTTAAATACTTTGGAGATCAGTCCTTGTCCAAATGCCCTAGAGAAGTCTCAGAAATGGTGGAAGTGTTGTTGGTTTTTGCCTCGTGTCTTCCTTTGCTCACTGTTTCCAAGAATTGTTTGTTTTTTATTCAGGCCTTGCCAACACATCAGCAGAGCTTTTCCTGAGTGTCTCATTCATTACTGATGTGATCTTGACAATTTGTTTCTTAGGTTCTTCAAAGGAGTGAACTTCCATGTCCACTGCTTCCTATACCAAGGCTAGATTTCTTCTTAGGATGCTCTGTAGCCATCGTTCAACCCCCTTGCCTTTTGATCTTACTGTGGACTGAATGGGTGCTCATTTCCTCAATCAGACATGTTGTTAGATTATTCAGTTATGTCACCTGTAAAACCATAGTATGATTCATATTTGTAGGTCTCTAATAGCAAGAGAAATTCCAGAAGGGCCAGGGGAGCAGAGGTCTCTGTGGTACAAAAGGAGAGACTCTCATTGTCCTTGATCACCCACCCCTGCCTTCAGTTACAGTTGAGAAGTAAACAAATGGACATTGCTTATGCGACGTAAAGCAGTATTGATGTTGAAATAAAAAAAAAATTCTCTTTAATAGCCTAGCAATTGGCTGTTTACTCTGTTTGGAAATATGCAGGTCAACTCTGGGCTACCTGGTATTGAGCATTCAGAGTTTTGGTCTGTGTACAGTATCTTCTACGTCTAAGATTTGTGAATGTTTAGATTAGTGTATGTGTTTTAAGTTCTCTTTTGCTTTATTTGGCTGATATAGTCCATCATCAGTCTGGTTGGGAAAACAAGATTTTCACTGCCACTGTGGACTGGAGAAAATGCAGAGCTTTAGACCAGCCATATGTAGCCTTTAGTCACTTTTTCCTTGACCTGAAAAAAATGGGGTTCACACCTATGCATTTACTTTCTTTCAAAAAAAGTGTTGCCAGCAGAGTATATTCCTGGGAATATTTGAAATATAAAATGAGTCATGGGAGGGGTGCAGCTGTTTGGCACAAGAACAATTCAACTTCCTAAGAGTGAAATTGTGGAAGAACAGATCAATGGCTTTGATTACATAAGGAATGCAGAAATGCTTGCCCAGAGGAAATGGGGCAGACACTTAGTGAGCATCTGGGATGTGCCAGGCCCTGAGCCAGCTGCAGAATGTCAAGAAGAGACCCAGGGTGTTTCTAGGGAAGGAGAATTTCGGAGCTGAGGGAAGTGTATAGGTGAGGTGACCATGCATCTTGGCTTTTCAGAATCAGTAATTGAAGTTTATATCTGTTGTCCTAACAAAATTATGAGTGGCACCTTTTTCAAAATTCACACAATAGGTGGTTATCCCAACTATGTATTAATACATAATTTTAATATTTTGAAGTATCTAATGTTATGAATTATTATAAATTTAATATTATGAAGTATTATAAATATATATATGAATATAAACATGTAGTCCAACTCCCTCATTATTTCCCTGTTGGGAAATAAGACTCACAAAGGCAAGGTGATTGGCCCTGAATCATACAGGAAGTGAGTTATGGCCACAACTGGAGGGAGAACCTGCCATCCTGACAGTCCATGGTCTTTCTAGTAACCACTTCTGATGTTACAGAGAAGCTGCCTGCCCATAGACAGTTCCAACTCTGCCTTGTTCCTTTTTTTTTTTTTTTGCTTTCAAACTTTTATTTAATGAATATAAATTTCCAAAGTACAGCTTATGGATTACAATGGCTTCCCCCCCATAACGTCCCTCCCACCCACAACCCTCCCCTTTCCCACTCCCTCTCCCCTTCCATTCACATCAAGATTCATTTTCGATTATCTTAATATACAGAAGATCAGTTTAGCATACATTAAGTAAAGATTTCAACAGTTTGCTCCCACACAGAAACATAAAGTGAAAAAAATACTGTTTGAGTACTAGTTATAGCATTAAATCTCAATGTACAGCACACTAAGGACAGAGATCCTACATGAGGAGTAAGTGCACAGTGACTCCTGTTGTTGACTTAACAAATTGACACTCTTGTTTATGGCATCAGTAATCACCCTAGGCTCTTGTCATGAGCTGCCAAGGCTATGGAAGCCCCCTGAGTTCACTGACTCTGATCATATTTAGACAAGGCCATGGTCAAAGTGGAAGTTCTCTCCTCCCTTCAGAGAAAGGTACCTCCTTCTTTGATGACCCGTTCTTTCCACTGGGATCTCACTCGCGGAGATCTTTCATTTAGGTTTTTTTTTTTTTTTTTTTTTTCCCCAGAGTGTCTTGGCTTTCCATGCCTGAAAAACTCTCATGGGCTTTTCAGACGGATCCGCATGCCTTAAGGGCTGATTCTGAGGCCAGAGTGCCGTTTAGGACATCTGCCATTCTATGGGTCTGCTGTGTATCTCACTTCACTTCCCATGTTGGATCATTCTCTCCCTTTTTTATTCTATCAGCTAGTATTTGCAGACACTATTTTTGTTTATGTGATCCCTTTGGTTCTTAGTCCTATCATTACGATCAATTGTGAACAGAAATTGATCACTGGGACTAGTGAGATGGCATTGGTACATGCCACCTTGATGGGATTGAATTGGAATCCCCCTTGTTGAGATTGCCTTATCAGCCTCCTAGCTCTGTGCTCCCTTAATTTGCCTCCAGCCCTGTAACTCCCTCTTCTTTTCTCTTCAGAAATGCAGCCAGTCTGAATCCCGGCTGTTTTTCCTAACACGCAGGATTCTGTAAATAGAGCCATTGAGAATGTTTTGAGTTATTCAGTCTGGAGATCTGTTGTCACTTTCGATGCCTGTTCCTCCTGTGCAGAAGTCTGCTGCACCTTTCCCCGTGTGGCCGTTCCAACAGCTCTTTCCTAGGGCAGCCCTGTCACTTACCTTTTTGTGGGGAGCAACCCGGACTGGACTGAGTTACTGGAATTAAGACTTATTCTATGCATCTGCTCTCCCACAATATGGTGCTGGGAGAGAAGAAAACAGCTTCTACACAGCTGCCTCCAGTTCAGCCAATAAGCTGTAGGACTTGCTCCTGATTGGAGGAGAGCAGCGTACTCGGCGTGTGGGCAGCCGAGTTGGGGTTGGTAGAGGAGGACTATAAAGGAGGAGAGAGACGGCATGCACCGGGAACATCTAAGGGGAACATCTAAGGGGAACATCTAAGGGAACACCTGTGCAGCCCCCGAGAGAGCCGGCCGGCGGTGTGCCGCTCCCCTGCGGAAGTGGGGAATGTGGCCAGGGGGAACTGCCCTTCCACGGAGGTGGAAGGGACAGTAGCCAACCCGGGAAGAACCAGCAGCAAACCCGGGGAGGGCCGAGCAGACAAAAGAACAGCGCAGGGTCCTGTGTCGTTCCTCCACGAAGAGGGGGAGCGACACCTTTTGAACCGCCCCCCCCCCATAGGCTCCTGGCCTTTCTCCTCTTCCCTCAGTCCTACACTAGTCCCCATTCTTAGTGCTATTGTTTTCTTTTGTTGCTTTGTACAAAACAGATTACCAAAATTGATAGAATTAGCTTTTCTGTAGCTAAGACAAAGTAGGATACGCATGTAGGCAAATGCTCCTTCCTATCAGTCTCTATTCACAGCTCTTTTAGTTGGTGTGGGCTCAGCTTTCCCCAAATTCCATTTTTGTTTTCAACTTTTGCTATTAAGGATGTGGTTGAACTTTTTATAGAATGTGCATCCAAGCCGTGTTTACTGTTTTGTATCTCTTTGTCGGTTATAAATCTTAAGTCATTGTGTTGCTAATGAGACAATAGTCTGTGAAAAATCCAAAAGCTTATGCTTTATAGAAGGACAAAAGGAGAATGTTTTACCACTGTCATTTCTTTTTCCCTCGGGGCCTTTCAAGAGGAATGTGGGAGCCAGAGAGCCCCTTTGTCTGCCTTCATTGAAATGAAGCACAGACAGCTGCCGCTGGCACAGGCGACTGGGCAAGTGCGTCCTGGGCTTTCTGCATTTGCAGTAGAATTCCGGATGTCATTTGGGTCCAGTGTCTGTGGTGAGGAGCAGGGTGTGGGACACGTTCAGTGATGAACGCAAGCTTTCTTCACGCCTCGTAACCAGCTATAGGATATGGTCACCTTAAACCACAGTCAAAGAAAAATCCTTCTTAAACTGTTTCTCACAAAGAGGACTAGAAGCCTAATGAATATGGTTGGTGCTGTCAGCCCTCCAGACAGCCAGTTCTGGGCTCCTGATAAAGGGGCATTGTTTGCAGGGAGTCTCTGCGCTCTTCCTGTTTCAGTTAATGATTTAATTAACAACAGGAAGTAAATGGGATGGAATGAAATTATAAATTGTAGCTCTGATATAATCAGATACTTAGCATCCTTTAAGAAAAGCCACAATGTAGAGACGTTTACATGGAGAAATGTATTTATTTCAAATCACAGTATTTTTTTCTTTGTTGAGTCTAGAATATGAATCCAATAAAAATCTTACATTTATCTTCTGTCTCCCAAAGTACTTGGTCTTTTGTAGTCCCCATCACCAACCTAAATCAGACTGAAGGGAGCCCATCATGGTGTGGGTCTTTGATCAGTGAGAAAACTGATAATTGACCCAATCAGGTCAATTAAGGATTCCAGCATGGAGTTTATTCTCATCAGCTACTTGGTATGATAAAGAAGAAATAATGAACTTAACGATACAGCTCTTTTTAGTGGGTTAGGACTATTATTTTTGCTGTGATTAGAATTTTTAAATTAGGTAAATTGAGCTGATTCTCAGTTCTATAAGGCTTTGTTTTACGGTATTGGCAGTGACAAAGTTTTACCCTGTGGATTTTCTTTCATGGGTCACTTAGTTCAGCTAATCCAGTTGAATTGAGTGTGTGAAGGAATGAAAAATACAACCATTTTGAAAATCTTACACCTAAACAAGTCTCAGAGGACTTATTTTTTCTTCCGAAGTCATAAGTTTAGAATTGTGTGAAGGAACCACAGGTAAATTTGTAGGCTGTCAGAAGGAGCAAAAGGTGTCTGGAAACTAGCACTTGAGGAGCGATAGTCGAGTTAAAGAGCCGGGGAGGTCTCTTCCTGTCTGGAGAAATTGTGAGAATCCCCTTGGGGCTGGGGCTGGGGCTGGGTACTGTGCAGCCCTCGGCCCAGCCTCTGTGTTGTTTCAGAGCCTTCTGTCCCCTTCTCAGCACAGATCCACCTTTTCTAGCACATCGAAGTTACACGTTGCCATGTCTTTGGTCTTTATGCAATGAAGTTTACATCTACTGTGCTTGTTAATTGTATGAGGAGCAGGGCCAAGTGCTACAAAGCTAATTCTGGAGTGGGGAACTGTGGAGACATTACTGTATGATACGCAGAGAAAATTGAGAGGTTTGGAAGGACTGCCTTTACTCATACTGAAGTTGGAAGACTTGCCCCTCAGCTTAGTCTTTGCCTCCCTGGGTCAGACATGCTTTAAGTGCACTGCCTTTGTCTGCACGTGGCGTACTTTACTGGGGTTTGTCTGTGTTTGTTTTCTTCTCTGCTTCTTAATGCTGAGGGCTGTGAACCTGAATAAGGGACCCCATTTTATACAGCCTGCACCCCCAAGCTAGCACAGGACCTATGCCAAGGCAAGTACTCAGTAATGTCTGCCGAAAGAAGCAGTGGTCCCCTGAACGTTGGAAGGTGATAGGCGGCCCATCCCAACTTGCTGCGTTTCTTACTCCATCGCTTTTTTGGGCATGAGGACAAGTCTGAACTGGGTGTGTGGTGGACTGTGAGTTGATCTGATTCTTTTCTAGAGGAGAAAAGATACCCATGAGTGAGCCCTGGGCTTCGTATCTGAATGTAATGATGGGTGTGTCTGTGGCTTTTCTTACAACAAGCAAGTCTCCTCCCTGCCTCAGAAATGCCATGCCCCTGCCTCCTGATGGGAGAGAACTGCTTGGCAGGGCTCTTGGAATCCCTGGGGGGAAGTCATGCGGTTTTAACAGCATCTAAGAGGGGGTGGGACAGACTCAACTGAAACTGAGCGGCTCCTTTGAGGGAGGGCAACAAGGAGTGTCTTGTTCTGCCCTCTGGAGTCCCTGTGAGCAGCCACCGTGTCTAAGGGATGCCATTTGCATCCAGGCAGCATGCCACAGGAGGGAAAGGTTGCATCTGGACTGCTGGAAACTGACGGCAGCACGAGGCCACTACTGAACCGGCCACTCGGTGCCAGAGATGGGCTTTGCCTGGAAAGTCAGATGTGTGCAAGCTGCTTCCCTGGCCCCTGCTGCTCTGCACTCTGGGAAGGCAGCTGAATGGGCCTGCTAATGAAGCAGTGGTGCATCCAGGACGTGTCTAACCTGTTTGGGTATGGTAGAGAGAACACAATGGATCATTTTAGCATTCTCTATGGAAGTAGTTCTCTCCCTGAGGTAGCTGGTTTTCATTTGGCTCTATACTTTGGAAATTCCAGTTGAACCTGAGTAAAATGTAGATCTTATCCCAACAAAGAGAGGATACCAAAGATGTAAGTGTTTCCTTGGAGGTCTTTTTAGAGAGAGACAGAAAGGTCTTCCTTCTTCCGTTGATTCACCCCCCAAGTGGCTGCTATGGCCAGCGCGCTGCGCCAATCCGAAGCCAGGAGCCAGTTGCTTCCTCCTGGTCTCCCATGTGGGTGCAGGGCCCAAGGACCTGGGCCATCCTCCTTGGAGGTCATTTTAAAGGAAGTTGTGCCTCGCTTGTTCTTCATCAAATCGCTGTGAACCCTCTATTAAGGAGAGGCAGTGTTTGCAAAAGAAAGATGGTGTCATCGGTTTCTGTGTGAGGTGCATGTTTTTCTCCTTGATACATCGGCTTGACCAGGACTCCATCTTGCTGTACTGTGGTGAACAAGTCTGTCTTCCATCACACAGCAGTTTCCACCTTCCCTGCCTTCCCACATGATTCTTTTTTTAAGATTGACGTGTTTATTTGAAGGTCACAGCCACAGAGAGAGAGCAGAGACAGAAATTTTCCACCTGCTGGTTCGCTCCCCAGATGGCTACAACAGCCAGGGCTGAGCCAGACTGAAGCCAGGAGCTTCTTCTGGGACTCCCATGTGGGTGCAGGGCCCAAGGACTTGGGGCATCTTCCACTGCTTTCCTAGGTGCATTAGCAGGGAGCTGGATTGGAAGTGGACTCAAACTGGAGGAGGCCTTATGGAATGCTGGCACAGCACATGGCCCCAATGATTTTTAAGCCCCTGCTAGGGATCACTACCTCCTCGATTCCAGACTGCCTGGAAGCAGGTGTTGAACACTCCAGACAGACTTCATCTTCTCAAAAAGTGGAAATAATAATGGTAATATTTGTTTTGCAATGTTGTAAAGATTAGGTGGTATTTGCAATTTAACACCATACGCAGTATTTCATGATAGTTTTTAGAACAACACAGAATTCCTGGCCTCCCAGAGTTTATGGTCTGTAAGAGAAGTAGACAAGTCAGTAAATGATCAGGGTTCAGGATGCAGTGGGTGCTATCAATCACTTGTTAGCAGATGTTGACTAAGCCTCTATTAAATGTCAGGCAGCGTTCTAGAAATAAAGTAGTTAAACATCAGGATCAGATGCCTGTCTTGGTGAGACTTACTATTGACCAGAAGTGTGACTGGGTCCTGTAGAGGACTGCTCTGGGATGCAGGATACAAGTATGAGTTTATCTATCACAGGAGGCAACCTGGAAGAGGTGAGGATTGTGTGTTCAAAACTGAGTAGACACAATAAGCAAAAGAAGCTAAATACAGGAGTGGACACTTGGCAAAGTGATTAAGCTGCCCATGTTCCATATCCATTCTCCTTCTGTCTGCCTTAAAAAAAATGGAAAAAGAAGCCAAATACAGAACATATATACTATTTCCATTTTCTAAAGTACAAAACAGGCAAAGTTATTCTGTAGTGATGGCTACCAGAATAGCAGGGGCTAGCACTGTGGCATAACAGGTAAAAGCCGCTGCCTGCTGTGCTGGCATCTCATATGGGTGCCAATTCAAGTCCTACTGCTCCACTTCCGAGTCAGCTCTCTGTTGTGGCCTGGGAAAGCAGTAGAAGATGGGCCTTGGGCTTCTGCACCCGCATGGGAGACCTGGAAGAAGCTCCTGGCTCCTGGCTTTGGATTGGGGCAACTATGGCTATTGTGGCCATCTAGGGAGTAAACCAACAGATGGAAGACCTTTCTCTCTCTCTCTCTCTCTCTCTCTCTCTGCCTCTGCCTCTCTGTAACTCTGCCTTTCAAATAAATAAATAAACCAAAAAAAAAAAAAAAAAAAGAATAGCAGTTGGTTTTGGACAGGGGTTCCTGATTGGAGAGGGGCTTGGTATGTCCATATCTTGTCCTGGCAGCAGGTGTACATGGGTGTACATAAGTATACACTCACCCAGCTGTCTACACTTACAACTGGTGCTGTTTGCTTATTTTACGTAAGATATGAAAAGAACTTTAAATAGCCATCATGAGTGGACATAGCTGGGTGAACACAGAGGCAAGTGGGTGTTTGAGCATGAGGAGGGCATACAGGAAAGGCTGTGGAACAGTGTGCAGTGTTCAGCACTGTAAGTCATCAGTCAGCTCTGGCTGGATGCAAGGATGCAGGCAGGGGAGTGAAGGTGAGGTGACAGTGACAAGCTTCTTTTGAAGCAGGCTGTTAGAAGAGTGAAACACTTTCTGAGCATAAAGGTGTCCCTTAAGAAGGTAGAGTGGCAGAGCCACTTGTTTTCCGTCACTTACCTCCATCTAGTCTTGTCATCCTTCAGATGCTGTTCGGAGGCGATTACATGAAAATGATAGATGTCGGATGCGTGTATCTGACATGCAGAGTGGGCTTAATGAATGCCTCTTAAGAGATTTAAAATTGTGTTCATATATGTGTCTTGTTTAATCGTGATCCTCATACTTGATTTCCAGTATAAAACACTTGGTGGAACAGTGCTTGTTCATCTGAAATTTTTGTTCAACCAGATATTTTATTTTATGTAATTACAGATTAATATAAAACCTATCCTTGTTTATTTTATTTTTTTGCTGTATTTATTAAACCATTTTAAGCATTTGAGAACACTTTTAAAAAGGTCAAAGAATGTGTATTTCAGTAAAGGCTCTCATATTTGCAGATTCTGTCTGAGGGATGAGACAACTGTTAGTATGCACCCCCCCACACCCCGGCCCCGCCTTCTTCTGTGTGGGAATGAAAGGAATGGGGAGATGCTCCTTTGCTAGGATTTTTTAGAAATGAAATTAACCTTTTTGAAATGTTAAACAACAGATTATGGTATACTAAGTATCTCTGCCGTTTATTATATGTTAAATAGTTGTAAGAGAAATTCCATTTAATCAATAACTAGCCAAATTCATTCAGAGTATTTGGACAATGATGACTAATTTTCCTACTGTTTTAGGTTACCCAGATTGTCATTTTTAAGTAGCTCACGCTTTTGGAAAGGCAGCCTTAGACTTCTGTGGGACTCCCCCCACAGTTAGCTAGGAACAGCCTCACACTGGCCTTCTAGAAAGTGATGTATTCTGTGTCTAAGCACCTTGACTCCCATCTGGCTCTGTGTCTTTGTTAGGAGCGATCGAGCCCGCTGGATAACCGCCCTGGGACACAGCAGCGGGAAGCAGCCTCCTGACCGGACCTGTAAGTTCAGCCTGCTCTGGAACATAGAGGGGCTCTGCCCCCTGCTGGAAGCTTGGTTATTAACCAATTATACCGCAGTTCCCTCCCTTATGCCCTAGGTAGAACAGGTCTGACCCCTGCTCTGCAAGTGGGGGATCTGAATTCAAATGCAAGGTTGAGTAAGCATGCCAAATCATTGCCTAGCTTTCCCAACTTTTTTTTTCTGTAAATCAAGTACATCATTATATACACCACAGGGTTGTTATGAGGATTAAGTTAAATAATTCATGTTGAAAGCCCTGGTTGAACTTTTAGCTGATTTAATGGGCAATAGTTACAAGTTTAAGCCCTCTTTGTACCAACAGTCTGAATCTAAGCTGGTAGCTTTGACCTAAAGAAGATTCCTTAGCCATCCCTGTTGACCTTTCTTACCAGGTGGTAATATTAAAAAAATATATTTTGTTATTCCAGAGAGCTAGGAATTGGTGCAGGGAAGGGTGATGTGTGTTTATTAGTTCTTTTGCATAGTTCTAGTTAGAAGGCCAAATCCAATAATTGGGGCAGCAAAATTTGTTTTCCTGCTGCACTCAGAAATCCTGACTGTAAGCATAAAATCAAAGCCAAAGTGACTGGTTTGATAGTTCCTTAGAATCAAGTTTTATATTTAAAAAAGTTATCCAACTGAACAGTCATGTCAGTTACTACCAAGACACTGATCCTAATTGCTTTGTGTTGGGTGACCCTAAAATGTCTTTTAAGCATTTGGTTGGAGTTCTAATTTTATGAAGGTACTTCAAAAAGTTCATGGAAAATGAAGTTGAAAGATTTTGATTAACAAAAAAAAAAAAAAAGGAGGTCTGGCACAAGGGGTTAAACTCCTGCCAGCAATGTGGCATCCCATATGGGCCAGGTTTGTGCCCTGGCTGCTCCCTTTCCAATCCAGCTCCCTACTGGTGCTCCTAGGAAAGCAGCGAAAGACGGCCCAAGATATTGGACCCCTGCACCCACATGGGAGACCTGGATGAAGCTCCTTGCTCCTGGCTTCAGCTTGGCCCAGCCCTGGCCATTGCGGCCATTTGGGGAGTGAACCAGCAGATAAAAAAATCTCTCTCCTTCTCTCTGTGCCTTTCAAATAACAGAGAGAGAGAGAGAGAGAGAGAGATTAAAAAGAATTGAAATCTTTGAATATAAGTGTTTCTGACCTTGACCAGCTTTTGTGCGCTGCTACTGGCAGAGTATGAAGGTATCCTGGACGAGAGCCAGAGAACAGGATGTAGTGCAGGTTTTGTCATCAGATACATGGCTTTCACACATCACCTGCTATCTTGGCTCAGTTTCCCCAGTGCGCAGTGGAGGTTTTCTGCTCATTATGTGATGTGACTGATGCTTCCTGATCAATGCTGTTATTAAGGGGCTTCATCTGTCATAAATCTTGAACCTGAGTTTATAAAAAATCTACAGCTGAGTAAAAGAATGCCCAAGAAAGGTTTCCTGCTTCTTGCTAGAAATGTCAGTTGTATCTGTCATTGCCGACCCCTATGCACAGAGTAAGTAGGGAGTAAAGGTACACTGTGTGTTTGCACCTGTTCTCTCCTTTCTCTGCCTTGAGCCTCAGTATGTCCCCTTCCCTCCGCAGCACTGACCCAGGTGGAAATTATTAGATCCTTTACTGCCAAGCAACCAGATGAGCTCTCGCTTCAGGTGGCAGACGTGGTCCTCATTTATCAGCGCGTCAGCGATGGTGAGTGCAGTGTTCTACAGGAACATGGGGTCTGGCCCTCAGCGTGCCACAGACCTGAGGAGTCCCGCCTTGTCACTGATGCCTGGATCCCAGGGCTGAAGCATCCGTGTTTGAGATCCCATGTACTGCCTTTTGTCTGTAAGGGCAATTTTGCTTCTTCCCTGTTCTTATTCCTTTTCCTCCTTCCCAAGGCTTCCCCTCCTAGATCAGTGGCTTCTCAGAGCCCTGAGTGTGACTTGGAGAGGTATTTTAGGGACTTGGATACCATTGAAAACTTTTGTCCTGGCAGCCTGTCTATGTGCCTTTCTTCAGGTGAATATATCTACACTTGATTATGTCTCTACATCCTTGTTTTTGAATAAGGATGTTGTTCATGACTTATTATTGGAAAAAAACCCTGAAAAGTTTTCTTTCCTTCTCAGTCCACTTAGTGACCCAGTTCTCATCTCCAAGCGTCCTCATTACTTTAAAAAAAAAAAAAAAAATATTTGCTTTCCCCACTTGCCCCTACTGAAGAGTCCCTGTCACAGCAGTGTCCAGGCTCACACACCCTCTCAGCCTTCTCACCGCAGGGCCTCTGCTCAGGTTCTGGCCCTGGTGAGTCATTCATTCCCCTTGGACACCATTCCTCCGTCCCACCTCTCCCTTCTCACCTCCCATACATATCCCATGGTACCCAACCGAGGGAGGGAGGTTCTCGTATCTCTCTCAGAGCCAAATCCAGTAAAGATATCCCCAAATTCTTGTTGCTTTATGCGGATTCTACTCTTCCTTGCAGGCTGGTATGAGGGAGAAAGACTTCGAGATGGAGAAAGGGGCTGGTTTCCTATGGAATGTGCCAAGGAGATAACCTGCCAAGCTACAATCGACAAGAATGTGGAGAGAATGGGACGTTTGCTAGGCTTGGAGACCAACGTGTAGCCTCTCACTCAGATGGCCTCTTGTTACTGCAAGATTTGCACGACAACTGATGGGCTGGTGTCATTGTTAATTTCATCACAGTCTGTTTAATTAAAAGAATGAAAACTCTTTCCTTTCAACTTGCCAGGTTGCTCTGTTCTCTTGGGAGAACAGCTACTGGATGCAGTTAGTCCACATAGCTCAGTTTTTACATAACCACCCCTTGCAAAACTCTTGGTACACTAAGTCCACGTCAGGGATCAGTTGGTTCTAGCTCTTTATAGTGTCACCATGTTCTGGCATGAAAATGTACCTAAGATGCTATATGCTGGTTTTCTCTACCCTCACTTCACTAAGACTGTCCTCGCTCCTCCTTAAACATCTCCTTTATGTGATTCTTCCAGTAGTGGTGAGATTGTCTTCAAGAAATTTCTCACTTTGTAAATTTTTTCTGGACTCTTACTTTTTTTTTACATTGGTTCCTAATACCATGTTAATTTCAAAAGGAACTGGTAGAGTTCAAAAGGTGAATTGTCATATTTTTCTAAACCTCTTCCCAGGAAAGGGAAATTGAATTTCCCTTGAATTTTTGCCACCTTTTTCCTCATGGGAAGGGAAGGAAGGAGACTTATTTTAAGGATTTTTTTTAAATCCATTTTAGTCAATATTGGTATTAGATAACTATACCTTATTAAATCTTAGCTGCTTTAAGTAATATGGAATTTAGATGGTTCATATGTGTGAGGGAATCTTGAATAAAGGACAAGAATCCTACTTTTTAAAAATATCCCAGAATGAGTTGATAAAAAACTGACGTGAGGCTGCTTTGCCTTCAATAATGCATGGTTTTCCACTGTTCCTGCTCCAGCTTCCAAATAGGAAACTGCCTGGAACACAGGTTACCAATCTTAAAGAAGGGAAAATTGGGTCTTAAAAGGTGTCAGAAAGCCATCATGGTACCTACTTGAAACATTTTGACCTTAGGGTCCAGTCTATTTGCACTAAAGGCCCTGCTCGCTGGAATTAGTGTCTCTTCTCATTGTGAGTTTCTGTAGAACCTTATCCAACTAGTGCAAGGAGAGAGAAAAAAAGTGAAAGAATGGAAGATGGAGAGGAGAGAATTGATCTTCATGGGCAGCTATGTTCCCTCTCTTCTCCATTCTCCTTCACAAAGGGGTAAAACCTGGAGCGTGTACGTAGTTGGAGCACTCAGATCTCTATGTAATGTGTCCCAGCCACTGGCTGATAGCCAGTTAGCCAGGTCATGAGTGTGGTGACAGAAGCCCAGACTGGAGCTTCTCACCCTTGTTCTTTTTCACCTGTGCCCAATTCTGATTGTAGAAGACATTCTAGGCCCTGAGTTTCTTGAGGTCTGAGCAAGTAGGTCAATCACCTCGTAGCATTAGACCAACAGCAAGAGCTATCTCGGGGTTTATAAAACAAGAAATCTGTCTCCTCTTCAGTGATGTCACCAACTTTTTGGAGGATGGGCTAACAAGTTGTAATTTAGTCTAATGTTGTTTTTTATTTAGTAAGGAAACTGAATTTGTTGCTTGCAAGGGGATCATTTTTTATTATTTTTGCTAATACCCAGTTGAAACTAAAAAGCAACCATATGAATCCTGTGAATTAACTTATAAGTAGAAATGTTGAACAGTTTTGGAAAGACACTTATAAAATCAAAGCCTTATTTAGCAAGCAGATTAATACAGTTATTAAAGTGTTGCAATACAGCTGGTATTTAACACATTTACAGTGTTTAATTTCAACTTAGAATTGTTTTTAACTCTACAGTGTTTTTTCAAACCTAATTCAGTTGCTATGAATGCCTATTCTGAATTGTACAGAGATTTTGTTTGGGGAGAAAACGATGTTCATTTTTGTCCTAATAAATTGAGACTGTACACTTTTGGAAAAATATGTGGATTTATAAAGATTTTGTATATATTTGTCCTTTTGTGCTGGTGTGATTTAATTTACTCTAGGTTGCCTTCAGTTAAGTACATGCATGATTTACTTTTATGGCCAATCAGGTGTCTGTTCAAAAGGTATGCACACCTAACATTGAGGGGATTAATCTTTCCTCTTTTGTTACCAGTGGGCATCAGCTGCCCTAAATGCTAGAGTTTTTGTTTTTTTAATGTTTATTTTATTTATTTTAAGAGCAGAGTTACGGAGAGAGAGAAGGAGAGACAGAGATCTTCCATCCATTGTTTTACTTCCCAAATAGCTGCAATGGCTAGGGCTGGGCCAGGCTGAAGCCAGGAACTTCTGGGTCTCCCACATGGGTGGCAGGGGCCCAAGCACTTGGGTTGTTTTATGTTGCTTTCCCAGGCACATTAGCGGGGAGCTGGATAGGGTGTGGAGCAGCCAGGATTTGAACCATTGCCCATATAGGATGCCAGTGCTGTAGATGGTGGCTTAACGTGCTACACCACAATCCTGGCACTGACTAGAAGTTTTTTTTTTTTTTTTAAAGATTTATTTATTTTATTTGAAAGGTAGAGTTACAGAGAAGCAGAGGCATAGACAGAGAGAGGTCTTCCATTCAGTGGTTCACTCTCCAAATGTCTGCAATGGCCAGAGCTGCACCAATCCGAAGCCAGGATCCAGGAGTTCTTCCAGGTTTCCCACGTGGTTGCAGGGGCCCAAGGACTTGGGCCATCTTCTACTACTTTCCCAGGCCATTAGCAGAGAGCTGGATCAGAAATGGAGCAGCTGGGCTCGAACTGGTGCCCATATGGGATGTTGGCACTGCAGGTGGTGACTTTACCTGCTAAGCCACAGTGCTGCCATCCCCCCCACTCCCCCGTAGAGCTTTTGTAAGGGATGGGCCCTGCTATTTCTTACCCTAGTTGCCACAGAATTATAGACTGAATGGCTTCTCTTCAATATTTTGGCCACCCACAATCTGAACTTTTGTGCATTTGAAATTTCACCATCTTGTGAATCATGATGGAAAGCAAATAATGACTCCTGTATTAGTTTTCCTTGCTGCATGACAAATTACACCAAGCTTAATGGCTTAAGACAACACTCATTTATTATCTCACAATTCTATAGTCAGCAGTCCAGAATGGAATGTGTCTGCAGCTTTGAGTTTCACAGAGCTGACACTGAAGTGCTGGCTAGCTGCTTTTCCATCTGAAGCTTGGTGTCTTCTTTCAAGAAGCCCATTCCTGGTATTGGTAGGATTCATTTCCTTGACTGCTGTTCCTATTTCTTTCTGAAGTTCCTGTTTCCTTGCTTGCTATCAGTGGGGCTGCTCACAGCTTCTAGAGATCATTTATATCCCTTGCTGTATTGTGGGGAGCAACTCGGACTAGACTAAGTTACTGGAATTAAGACTTATTCTATGCATCTGCTCTCCCACAATATGGCGCTGGGGAGGAGAAAACAACTTCTACACAGCTACCTCTCGCCAATTTGACTGATGAGCTGCAGGAGCTGATCTTGCTCCTGATTGGAGGAGAGCAGTGTGCTTGGCGTGTGGGTAGCAGAGTTGGGATTGGTGGAAGAGGACTATGAAGGAGGAGAGAGAAAACATGCACCAGGAACATCTAAGAGGAACATCTAAGAGGAACATCTGAGCAGCCCTCAAGAGAGCCGGCTGGCGGTGTGCTGCTCCCCCGCGGAAGTGGGGAAAGTGGCAGGGGGAGCCGCCCTTCCACGGAGGTGGAAGGGTCAGCAGCCAACCCGGGAAGGACCAGCAGCAAACCCGGGGAGGGCTGAGCAGACGAAAGAACAGCGCAGGGTCCTGTGTCGTTCCTCCGCGAATGGGGGAGCGACACTGTATGGCTTCATCTTCAAGGCAGCAGTGGCATCTCCTCACACGTGGAGTCTGACTCCTTGTTTTGTTATCAGTGGGAGAAACCAGCTTTTAAAAAACTTATGGTGGGGGTGGGGCGGGTATTGTGGTATAGCAGTTAAGACACCACTTGGGATACCTACATCCTATATCAGTGTCTGAATTCCAGTCCTCACTGCTTTTGATTCAGCTTCTTGCTAATGTGCATCCTGGGAGGCAGCAGGTGATGGCTCAGGTACTTAGATTTCTTGCTACCCATATGGGAAATCTTGATTGAGTTCCAGGCTCTTAGCTTCTACTTGGCCCAGCCTCAGCTGTTGTGAGCATTCAGGTGAGCGACCAGCACTCTCTTTCTCAATCTATGTCTCTGTCTCTCTGTTGCTCTGCTTTTCAAGCAAATAAAAAGAACTGATGTAATTAGGATAGGCTAATGGGGTTATCTCCGTCATGATTTTAACTCAGATTTCACTAATTTGGTACTTTGAATTCAGTTTACAAAATAATTTTGTAGTGCAACATAAAACGATCAGATATGTAATACCACTGGGGATGGAGATCAGGGCTTGGGAGGCATCTAGAATTCTGGCAACAACATTAACTATGAAACCCTTATATTTCAGACCTCCTCAGTATCCTTTGCAGCTAATGCACAGCTTTGACCTTGACCTAGAAAACACCAGTCAGTTGCATCTGTCTTAGGATATACCAATCAAAGTCATCTTTACTGGATTTTTCACTCAAGGTAGTGATAGAAGAAGAAGGAGATGGGGGAGGAATAGGGTGAATTACTCTTGGCTCCATTCCCTATTCCAAATTGCTGTGGCATTTTCAGTGGGCTTTGGGAAGCAGCAGAGAACTACTCCATGGACTGGCAGAGCCAGTGATGCAGTTCAGAATTTAATTCCTAATGTAATAGTCCTTATTGTGGATTATGTTCTCAAGAGGCTTACTCTGCAGTGGAAAGATGAAACTGAAAGACCTCAAGTTTTGCTTTCTGAGATTGTAGCATATTTAAATCTTGGTAGAAGCAAACATTATTTCTGGAGGATACTGGCAGCATCTTAGTTCTCAGTGACTTCTAAAAGCAAATTATCTAAGGTCCAGCAAAACCGGAGACATAGCATTTTGATACCACTCCCTTCACCTCACTCCCCCCAGCCACCCTGCTCTAGATACTAAAATCATCAGATACATCTAAGGAAATAATTATAATTGCTCTTATGGAGATATAGGCAAACTTTAAAATGCAGTACATAACAAGCAATTATAAAAGGTGACAGAAGAAACCAACCAACCAGAAATTATGAAATTGGATTTAACACCAGACTAGGTAGAGGTGAAAGAGTGGCTAAAAGGAAATGCTCCAAGGGAGCATGGAAAGAAAAGCTGTGAAGAATGCAAGGATTTTTTTTATTGTGGTCTAATTGACTCATTTAAAATACAATTATATAAGTAAGTTTAGAATAAACAAATGGAAAAAAGTACATGAAGCCAATACCAATAATTAATAGAAATTATAAGCTAGAATGGCTTAAAATTACTAGGGAGAGAGAAGGACACTAAAGAATAATAGAAGGGACAGTCTGCCAAGAAGACAACCTTAAATATGTATGCAATCAAATAATAGAGCTTCAAAACACATGAAGAAAAACTAACAGAACTAAAAGGAAAAATAGAGAAATAAAAGTGTACAAAGAGTATAGAACATAACTCCAAGGAATAGAATCTAATTTATGTATACAGTATATGCCACACAACAACAAAAAAGTACTCATTCTTTTCATGGAGCTATAAAACATTCACCAAGACAAATCATATTCTGGGTCATATGAACAATAACTAACAAAATATATCAAAATATGTAGGAAGCAGCTACAGCATATATTTTGTGTTTGTTATATATAAAGATAATATATATCTTTTGTAATATATATATTTTGTATATGTATATATTACAAAAGAGGAAATTAAACTTGCATCTCAAGAAAGTAGAAATAAAGGACAGTATAAAACCAAAGAAGCAAAAGGAAGTGAAGATGGGTAGAAATAAATGACATTGAAAACAGAAAGTCAGAAACACTCATGCTGGGGCATGCTGGGAGCAGCCACCAGCGCCCCAGCAAGCGAGGGAGACAACCAGGCTCGAGCAGCTGACCAGTCTTGGAGCTCAATTTGTGAGCACCCAGGCCCAGGATCCTCACAGCCATCAGCTGCCGGCTGTTGTACCTTCTGCCCTCACTGGCCCATAGTGCTGAAGCGGATTCAGAAAGAATTAAGTGATCTACTACATGATCCATCTGCTCACTGTTGCACTGGCCCTGCAAGAGATGATCTGTTCCATTGGCAAGTAACTATTACGAAGCTCTGGATAGCACTTATCAGGGTGGTATCTCCTTCCTCACTGTACATTTTCCCATTGATATCCTTTTAAACTACCAGAGGTTGCCTTCACAACAAATATAAACAGTAGTGGAAATATTTGTCACCATATCCTGAAGTCACGATAGTCACCAGCTCTGACTGTATCAAGTTTTGTTGTTCATTATGCTCCCTACTATGTGATCCTAATCCAGATGACCAGATATTGCACTAATCTGTAAATCAAAATTACAAGAGACATGCAAGAGAATGGACTCAGAGATATGCAATGTAAAATGCAATTTTTTCATATATACCAGAGTACTGTAAAATCTAGGTTTTCTTAACATTAGCAGTAAATTAAGCACTGTATACTGTTTCACTGTACCATGAAACCCTTTGATTCTTACATCTTATGTGTTTTTCTGTAGCCAAACAAAACAAACTTCCAAAAATGCCCTTAAAACTGTGATGAGAGCATTTATCATTTTGTATGCATTAAGAAAGACATTTATTATGGTATTTAAGGTACTTGGACATCTGCATCTTCAGTTTACAAACCTACAATGCAGCTGAAAAGCAACCAAATTATTTTTTGCTGAGCCTAGATGTTTTTACATGAGAAATACTGTGTGTTGTCTAAAATAGGCACTTTTATAAATCTGTATTCAGATTTCATTCCTTGTTTGTTCATAATTTGTTTTTACTGTATAGACTAAATATGTTCTATTTATATGAAATTAACTCACTACTTTTTTTCCTATGAACATTGAAAAAAAAAAAAACCAACAGCTGATAATTAAATTGATTAACTGTCTTCCCTTGTCTGTGGATTGATGGCAAAGTTCTTAAGCCTGAGATGATTTTTATACCGTAATTCCCAGTATACTGATTATGGAGAAACATGTTTTAATTTTGTTATACTTGATTTAACATTATTGCAATGTGAATTAACTGCACTGCCAAGTAGGAAGATACATAACTTGTATTTGTTGCTATTCACATTTGACTTTTTTTCTGTATAGGCAATATTTCAGCAATATCTTTCACAGATCTTACTGTAGCTTTTTCCATATAAATGCTTTTTCTACCAAAAAAAAAAAACACCAAAACCATTGAAACAAATACCCATTTCTTTGAAAAGATTAATACGATTGCTAGTAACTTCTAGCAAAATATGACAAAGAATATTATCAATGTCAAGAATCAGAAAAAGAAATTACATCAGAAGAATAAAGGGCTATTACAAAAAAACATACATACAAATTAAACGACTTAGACAAGGATAAATTAATTGAAAATCACGAAGTGCCAAAATACTCAATCATCTGTTAATATTAAATTTATAAATTCATGATTTAAAAATTTCTCCAAAAAGTAGTCTCTAGGTGCAAGTGGCTTCATGAAAATTCTACCAAACAACTAAAGAAGAATTTAAAACCAATAGTACACAATTGCTTTCAGAAAAATAAATGGGAGGACAAAACTCCCCAACTAATTTTAGGTCAGCATCACTCTACAAAAAGACAACTGTAGATTTTTATCTCTCATGAGCAGAAAGGTAAATTTCTTGAGGAAATTATTACCAAATTGTATCCAGCAAAGAATTACAAACTGAAACCAAGTGGAGTTTATTCCAGAAATACAAGGCATACTCAATACTTGAAAAACAACCAAAGCGATCCAATATATTAGTCTAATAGAAAAAATAGTTATATCAATTTATGTAAAAAAGAATGTATAGAAAAAGTCAAAATGCTTCGAAAATCTCTCAGGAAATTAGGGCTGAAAAGCATCTTTGTTTAGTTTTATACCATTTTTTACTTTGTTGTAAGTGAATTTTTCAAGAGGACACATGAAAGATCTTCAAAAAATTAATGGAAATGTACTCTACAAGGACTCAAATACACCAATCATAATCTTCTTGAAAAAATTACTTGGAATTCATACCACACCATTAAAACATGAATCAAACTTCAGAACTAGAAATAGGGTAGTCATAATTCAAAATTTTTTAACTTAATGAAACTAATTGGAGTCTTTCATCCAGATTGCCTTTTACTTCTTCCATGTCAGCTGTTTTCTTTCATGCCTTCCCCGGCAATAAAAAATGCTGCTTCTCATGACCCATTTTTCAACTTATAGAAATATATAACCTCTTGCTATCATGACTGCCTGAAACTGGTGCTCCTTTCTTTTGGCACTACATTTCAGTGGCTTAATTCTTAACACCATACCAGCCACTTAAAGAGTAGCACATTTAACCATTGTCATTGTCAACAGATGTAAACAAATTTCTCCAGATCTAAAATAAATAATCCCCCCTTCATTCACTCAGACTTACCTCTCCTAAACCCCCCACATAATGAGGTGGAAAATGAAAACACACAGAAGTATTTAAGTAACTAAAAGTAGCAAGCAAACACGTGATAACATATTTACCATTAAATTTCTAGAAATACAAATTAAATCCACAAGATATGACTCCATATCCACCAAACATTAAAATTAACTAAAAATAGTGAGTTCTGGCAAGAATGTAGAACACCTGAGACTCCCCACTTTTGAGGATCAAAAATGACAGGCACTTCCAAAAAGTTTGGGAGTTTCTTACAAAATACTCCATATGTAAAACACCCTACAGTAATCTAAATCCTAAGTATTTAACCCAGAGAAGTGAAAACATATAAACACAAAACACTTGTGCACAACATGTTCATAGAAGCTTTATTCATAATAGCAGAAACAAAAAAGAACCCCTGGAAATAACTCAAATATCCAACTGATGAATAAACAAAATGGTGTAACCATATGACACAATACTAAGAAACAATAAAAAAGGAACCAGTTATTAATACATGCAGTAGCATGAGTTCCCCAAAGCTTTATGTTAAGTCAGAGGCTGGACACAAAAGACCACCTGACTGCATCTTATTGGTTCTGCTTTTTGTCACTGGTTGCCAGGGAGCAGAAACAGGGAAAGGGGATGGCCTGCAACTGGGGACAGTGGTGGAACATTTAGGTGATGGAAATGTTCTACATCAGGACTATGGTGGTGATAATTACATGGTTTATACACTTGAAAAAATTTACCAAATCATACATTTAAATTGTTAACTTCATCAAATATAATACCTTAAAGCTTAAAAAAAGTATGAAAATATATCAAACAATGGTAATGATTTACTTCATGTTAAATTTTCCCAAATATTCTTCAATGAGGATGTATTGTTTTACAATCAGAATAAAAATGCAATTTAAAAACAATTATTTTACAAATATATGATTACATAACATGATCCAAATTACTTAATATATTTAAGCTAAGAGGTAAGAGTGGAAGGAAATTTGCCACTATTTATTCTGGGGAAAGGAATACTAAAATAAATTTCTTCCAAAGCTTTTTCTGTAACTCTAAGGGTGAACTTTGTTTTAAAAATGCAGTAAGAATGGAGAATAAGTTGTAATAATTGACATGAAACTACAGCTTTTGCCCAAACTACTGGAGTGTCACATGTACTCACTTTGCAAAGATGATTTTTAGATTATTCAGTGACTTTTTTTCCTTCCATAGATAGTTTCAGGTATTTTTCAAGAGTTATTCTCTGTATTATTCATAATGGTGAAACAAATAGATTTTCCTTCTTAATATTTCATTAGTTAAAACCACTAAATAGTTTCTATATCTGGCATGCATTCCCCACTCAATAATGTCCTATTTTATGAACAAAAAAAAAAAACCCCTGCAGAACATAAACAGCACTTTTGATTAAAATTGCTATCTTGATAAGTGGTAGTACAGAAGACACAATTTGGATTAACTACTCCAATTAAAATAACTAATGTCTGTGAATACTTCATCTCTTTAATTCTTCAGGTATATTTTCCACATTCATAGAAATTAAATACTGGTTTGTAAACATTAAATCAACCAACAATCTTTTTCACAGAAACCTTTAAATAATAAAAAAAAAGGCAGACAGAACCATTTTTTAGAGAGCAAATGGGACCTGACAATAACTTTGGGACAAAATTAATATGCCAGGATATTGACAAGAATTAATGCCAGAATGCAGTAAGAGGCAAATCACTTTTGGACTAGTCAAGAGAACAAATTGAGGGCACAGAGTGCATTCAAACCCTTAGAAAACAATAATGGGTGGTAACATTCTCAGAATGTGAGCAGCTCACTCTGAATCAATGGTTAACAGATCATCATAGCTCTATCATTACATCCCAGTCATTGCATAATACTTTTATTCCTTTGGTTTCCTTGCATTTATTGGAAGGCACAATAAAATCTACATCTTTAGGGTACAGCAAAATACTTTTCCAATGTTTTGTTTTACAGTATGTCCAGTACTACCACTTTTACATCTTTTATCAGAGACAAGGGTCAGCTCTGTCATAATGCAAAATAAATGGTGTAAATAGAGGACTCAACAAATAACAATCAATGATGGACAGTATGTTTCAGTAAATATGCTCAAGTTAAAAACAGCCTACTAAAGTGGCATAATGAAAGCTTTCTTATGTCAAATTAATCCATGGTTAGGGCAGTTCTAGAGTTGTCGCTGTAGCTCATCATTATTAAGGATCCTGGTAGGTTTTATTCTTCCATTGAACCAACCTCAGAATACAGCTCTGTGTCCCCTTCTGATAATAAGTTGGCTGCAGCAATTCCTCGTATCAGCTTTGGAAAAGACATATGAACAGCAGAGCTTCATCCTAAGTCTATTGGTGAGAAACATCTTCCAACAACCTCTTGCAGATGGCTTCTCAGGGCAGGTTCAAGTACTCATGTGTTACCAATTATAAGGTTACTAAAACCAAAACAATCAGTTTAGAATAACCTACTTAATCCTTGGAGAAGTGGGTACAATGGGGCACAACACTGCACAAAGGGGGAGCATGAAAAAAAATCAAGTGAGGGGGGACAAAATGGCTATTGGACAGCAAGCAATAGTATTTGTTAAAGCAGAAAATGTACAGTACATGTTGTCAGACTAGCTTCCCTTGGCAAAGAGAATAAAGCAGCAATGAGAAAGAATATAAAAGGTTGTTATTCATCAAAAAAAAAAATCAGAGACAAATAACAACTAAGATTCAATGTACATGTGATGTGCCAGGCACTAGTCTGACGTTTTGTGGGTTTTAATATATTGAATCCTCACATTTTAAAACTGTATTTTACAGATGAAGGAAATGGAAACAGAGCAGAGTCAAGTAACTTGCCAAAGACATCTAGCAAATTCAAGCTGAGACTGGAACTTTTAGGCTCTAGGCTCATGCTCAGTTGCTACATTATGCATAGCAGTATATAAATTATTTTAAAAAAGTAAAAACATCAAATAAAGTGATATGTGAAGATGTAGAAATCAAGCTAGGAAGTTAGTTGCGATTTACACATTGTACATTTTATTAGATATTGGGGTTTATTACAACAAATTAATTTACTTCTGATATCAGTTTCACTTAAAAATACAGTTGTATTCAAATTCTTACTTGACACTGCTTTTCTGGCTAACCATTCTATTTTTACTGGTTTTATACTCTAATTACAGCAGAAAGATTAATTTTATATAACAGAACAAAAGGAATTTCTTAAGTGGTACAATATTCATTATATATAAGAGGAACACTCCCAAAGTGTGGACATGACTCCAACAGTGTATACTATCAGAGAACATGTTTTTAATGGTATAATAGCTACAGATAACATCATTAAGTCATGCACATTAAGTCTTTACAACCTACTTACTTAAGGTTTTTCTACCTTACACACACAAATTAGATGTGTCCCAAAGTTTGGCATCTAGCCAAAAATTGAACTGTGATGGAAAAATGGATGTCAAACTGGCTTGTCAGACCACCACAGAAAGGCTGTCAGCTGTAGTACCCATCCTGGAATCGAGGTGGAAAGTTCCTAGGAGCTGCCTTCTCTTGTGTTTTGATCAAGTCTATGATAGCTGAAAGTACTGCGCAGTCTCTGGATTTAGTGTCCTTCCAGTCTACAGGCTGAGGACTTTCGATCTTCTCTTGCAGAAGGATATCTAGTTCTTTTCTTAATTCCTAAGATTGGAAAAATGACACACGTTCAACACAGATGTATTGTTAAATATAATAAAAGTGGCTCTAAGTTTGTACAATAGGTTTCATAACCTATTACACAAATATTTTGTAAGCAATTTTTTAGTGTAGTTAAAAAACTGACATGTTAATCATACTGAGCCATTTAGAATGCCTGATGTGTCACTACCTCAAAAGACAACTCATGGGTAGGTGTTTGGGGCAGGGGTTCAGACACCACTCAGGGGAGCCATATTCCATGTCAGAGTGCCTGGTTTGAATCCTGGCTCTTCCTTCTGCTCTAGCTTCCTGATAATATGTACCTTGAGAGGCAGCAAATGACAGTTCAATTACTTCAGTCCCTGACATACACATGAGACTCCTGGACTGAGTTCTGGACTCTTGGCTTTAGCCTGGCCCAGCCCTGGCTGTTGCAGGTACTGGGGGAGTGAAGCAAGTAGATGGAACATCTTTATCTCTTTTTGTCTTTCAAATAAAGTGAAAATAAATACTAACAAAAGCACATGCCTACTTGCATGTAGATTTACAGAAAGCAGGTAATATCCATCACCTTAACAAGATGGGCAATTCTTGCTGGAGACTGAAAGACAATCCACTCATCAACAGCAATAGTTTCCTGATCGTTATCCTTCTGGATGGAAATATCGCCGCCAAAAAACAAAAGACAATATGGAGACACTTCTGTGCAGTCATACAAGTATATCTGTAATGAAAATTGAAGCATCTTTCAAGTGAATCATTCTTCATTAGTTAAGAGAACACAGGAGTTTTACATTTTATTTTAATGTAAACTATATTAACCCCTTTGAACAAAATATTTTCTGAGTGACAAAACTCAAAGAACTAATGTAGCTGTAATTATTTTTATCTTTTTATCTAGTGTTTTCAAAATTATCTGATTTTTTTAAAGAGAAAAATATAAACAAAATCATACCCAATATTCTGATCAATTCTTATAAATCATAATGACATGCCAATAAAATTCTTTATATGGAATAAATTTCTGTACATCATAAAATGCCAGTATTTTTTATAACCAGACTGAAGAAAAGCATGCAAATAAAGTAGCTGTCTAATTAATTAAAATAAAAAGATCTATCATGACAGATCTGCACAATATAACTATAGGCGAGGCTGGCGCTGTGGCATAGTGGGTAAAGCTGCTGCCTGCAGTGCTGGCATCCCATATGGGCGCTGGTTCATGTCCCAACTGCTCCACATCCAATCCAGCTCTCTGCTATGGGCCAGGAAATCAGGCGCAGCTCATCTGGGGAGTGAAACAGTACATGGAAGCCCTCTCTTTCTCTCTCTGTGTAACTTTTTTTTTTTTTTTTAAAGATTTATTTATTTTACTTGAAAGTCAGTTACACACACAGAGAGCAGGAGAGGCAGAGAGAGAGACAGACAGACAGACAGACAGAGAGGTCTTCCATCTGCTGATTCACTCCCCAAATGGCTGCAATGGCTGGAGCTGTGCCCATCTGAAGCCAGGAGCCAGGAGCTTCTTCCAGGTCTCCCATGCGGGTACAGGAGCCCAAGGACTTGGGCCATCTTCTACTGCTTTCCCAGGCCACAGCAGAGAGCTGGATCAGAAGTGGAGCAGCTGGGTCTTGAATTGGTGTCCATATGGGATGCCGGCACTGCAGGCGGCGGCTTTACCTACTACACCACAGTGTTAGCCCCTGTGTAACTCTTTCAAATATGTCTTTAAAAAATTTACAGGCATTTGCTTAGAGAAAGAAAGTTGTAATTCATCTCACAGGGAAAAACAGAGAAAATATAATCATAAAAATGCAACAAGACTCATATTCAGATCCACATTACTGTAAATATTCACTTACACTACTCGTTCTCATCTTCAGGTGATAGATAAGCCAGTTGTAGTGAAAGTCTGTTTGCTCCACATTAACAGACTTCGGATGAAGAGCAACCAGGCCATCAGTTTTTGTGTAAACTTTCACCCTTTACAAAAGTTAAAATACAATTTGTTACTAGAAGTCTTCTAGGGGATTCCTTTGGTTTTTCTAAACTGATAGGACTTGGTAAAAACAAAAATCCAAAATCTAGAAAAACCCCATAATTGAGTTCAATTTATTAATGTCAGCTAAAAATGAATATTGTAAATCATATGATTAAACCTATTGCTACAGGTACACATGTTAGAAAGATGACAGAATATTTATTATGTTGGTATATTTTATACCACTGAATGATAAAGAACCAAAGAAAATATATGAAATATATATATGGACTCTATATTTACTTTGATAATCATGATACTGATAAATAACCCCTAACTTACAGGGTAACTTTGTGACATTATTATATAATTTTACAGCATATGTACTCAGGTGCATATAAATCAAGAATTTTATTTAAGTGACTTTTGTTAAAACGGATTGAAAAGAACCTATTTAAAATGTTTCAAATGGTCTCATTTTCACTTAAATTCCTCAATTTCAAAGGGAATATCTGGGATACATGCTCTGACAAAATTCTAGTTCAGTCTCTCATTTTCTAGGGGATTTTCTTTTGACAGTCATGTAAATTTTACCTCAATTTTTAAGTCTTTAATTAATACTACTCAATGAGATGTTTGATGGTTTATTTTTAAATAGTTAATGGCAATTATCTGTATTAGATGACAGTATAAAAGCTGGTAATAAATTAATACCATTTGTCTTCAAGAGTGTCTTTTTTGGGGGCCAGTATTGTGGTACAGTGGGTAAAGCTGCTGCTGCCCATGGCGCCATCATCACTGTACTGGGCCAATTATTTTTAATGACTCTTTAGGAGTATCTTCCAAATGGATAGCAACAATTAATACTCAATAGGCTTTTGTGACTTTTAGTTTCTCTGTATCATTACTAGAATGAGCTCATTTACTAAGAAAAATATACCTCTTGTTGCCTCTACTATTGATGGGATTTGTATATTGTACTTTCTAAAAATAGTGAAAATTATCACAATTTTATTCAAAGAGCTAGGCTATAAAATTCTCCATTTTATAAGAGGAGAAAAAATCCTTAAACAAAATCTACTCTTAAGGAGTTTCTATCTGGGCACTGGTATTTGATAGCTAGCTGGCTATTCTAATATTTATACTGGTATCACATTTTATGAACATTCATTATGAATAATGAGTAATCAGAAAGGAATTTCCAGGAATGTGAGGGAAAATAATACCTACGTTAAACAGTTTACCTTATTCCAAATGATTGAAAGTCAAGAACAATATGGCTCAAATAACATAAACTCTTAAATTAGATGATTTCAAAAGTTTATATCAAGAGAACTACAACTAATAATAATCTTCAATGCTTACATTTTTCTTTTTTTACCCAAATTTACTCGAATTTTAGCAACTTTGGGATATAAACCAGCACAGATGACAGCTTTAATTATCTTCTCATTATCTGTTTGGGATGGGAAGGCAGAAAAAAACAAAGTTAAAAATAAAAACACTGATACAATGGACAATGGCAGTAAGTTACTTACTCTGTGCTTTCTACTTTACCTGAATTTATGTTAGATTTTGGATCTTTAGGACTTCTGCTGTTTACGAATCCAGCACCAAGAAGATGTTCAGCAAACTGTCCTTTCATGTTGTGCAGCATCTAGGAAGCAACAGAAGCCACTGGAACACCTTTGATACCCACAGGCTAGAAAGCACACTTAAGAACAAACCTAGCTGTGTAAGCTTTCCGTGCTTTATGAGAACACCTTTGCAAAAATGCTGGGCTTAAAAGAGAGGTTGAAAAACTACAAAAAACTGTTTTTGCCAGTAAAGTGTTAAGGGAACACAGCCACAGCTATTCATCTCCATAATTTCTAAGGCTATTTTAGCACTGTAACAGCAGAGACAACTGACTGTAACACAGCACATATAACCAGCAAACTTAAAATATTACCTGTTTTTTTACAGAAAAAATTTGTAAGGACTACTCCCTTTTACCAAAGACTAATGCAACTTCTTTTTTCTTAAATTTTTAAAGCCCCACATAAAAAAACTTGAACATATTTATAGGTAACTGTCATGTTTTGATACACTTATATATTGTTCAAATCAGTGTAAACATATCCCCTATACTCAAGTATTTATCATTTCCATATGGTGAAAACATTCAGTTTTTTTTTAGGAACACACGACATACATTGACCTTATCTAAAGGTTACTCTACTGTGAACAGAATATCAGAACTTCTTACTCTTTTCTAACTTTCTTTTTTTTTTTTTTTAATTTATTTAATGAGCATAAATTTCCAAAGTACAGCTTATGGACCACAATAGCCTCCCCACCCCCACGTGTCTTCCCTCCCATCCACAACGCTCCCCTCTCCCACTCCCTCTCTCTTTCCCCTTCACATCACGATTAATTTTCAATTATCTTTATATACAGAAGATCAATTTAGCGTATGTTAAGTAAAGATTACCACATTTTGCTCCCACACGGAAACACAAAGTGTAAAATACTATTTGAGTACTAGTTATAGCATTGATTAAACACCTAAGAGTAATTGTGTATTAAATTACAGAGCTCAACCAATAGTTTTAAGTAGAATATAAAATGCATCTTTTGTATTGTTGTGGCTTCCCCCCGACCTCCCTCCCTCCCGTGGCCCTCCCCTCACCCACTTCCTCTCCCATCCCGCCCTTCATCACGTTTCATTTTCAGTTACCTTCATATACCGAAGATCAATTTAGTATGTACTAAGCAGGGATTTCAACAGGTTGCACTCACACAACCGAACCAGGTATAGGGTATTGTTCGACTAGTAGTGTTGTTTTTGAGTTTTATAGATAAACATATTAAGGACAGAGATCCTGCGTGGGGAGCATGAACCCAGTGACTCCCGTTGTTGATTTAACAATTGGCACTCTTATTTATGATGTCAGCAATCACCCGAGACTCTTGCTATGAGCTGTCTAGGCTATGGAAGCCCCTTGAGTTCACCAACTCTGAATTTGTTTAGTCAAGGCCATATCACAGTGGAGGTTCCTTCCTCCCATCAGAGAAAGGCGCCTCTCTCCTTGATGGCCTGATCCTTCTGCTGGGGTGTTGTTCACCAGGATCCTTCATTTAGATTGTTTTTTGCCACCGTGTCATGTCTTTCCATGCCTGCGAGACTCTCATGGACCTTTTAGTCAGATCCGAATGTCCCAAGGGTTGATTCTGAGGCAGGAGTGCTGTTTTGGGCATTTGCCATTCTATGAGTCTGCTGTGTGACCTGCTTCCCCCGCAGGATCATTCTCAACCCTTTTGATTCTATCTTTCATTATTTGCTTACACTGGTCTTATTTGTGTAATCTCTTCGACACTTACCCTATCTTTTGGATCAGTTGTGTATTTATATTTGTCTCTTTACCAAGTGTGCTGGCATTGGTACCTGCCTCCTTGGTAAGATTGAGTTGAAATCCCCTGGCACATTTCCAGTTCCACCATTGGAGGTAGGTCTGAGTGAGTATGTGCCGTCCTATATATCTCCTCCCTCTTATTCCCACTCCCATGTTCCACAGAGATCAATTTCCTATTAATTTTTAAACGCTTAAGAATGGTTGTGCATTGATTGCAGAGTTCAACCAGTGGTCTTGTGTAGAGCATACCGAGCAACAACAACAACAACAAAAATACTAAAAGAACAAAATAGTAAGTTTTTCCTCAACAGTCTAGACAAGGGCTGCTCATGTCATTGTCTCTCATAGTGTCCATTTCACTTCAATGGGTATCATTTTAGGTGCTCGTTTAGTTGCCATCGATCAGGGAGAACATGTGATATTTATCCCTTTTGGACTGGCTTATTTCACTCAGCATGATGTTTTCCAGCTTCCTCCATTTTGTTGTGAATGCCCGGATTTCGTTGTTTTTTACTGCTGTATAGTGTTCCATAGAGTACATATCCCATAGTTTCTTTATCCAGTCATCCGTTGATGGACATTTAGGTTGATTCCATGTCTTAGCTATTGTGAATTGAGCTGCAACAAATATTGAGGTGCAAATGGCTTTTTTCACCCCTTTAATTCCATTTGGGTATATTCCAAGGAGTGGGATGGCTGGGTCCTGTGGTAGTGCTATATTCAGGTTTCTGAGGACTCTCCAGACTGTCTTCCATAGTGGCTTTACCAGCTTGCATTCCCACCAACAGTGGATTAGTGTCCACTTTTCTCCACATCCTTGCCAGCATCTGTTGTTGGTAGATTTCTGTATGTAAGCCAATCTAACCGGAGTGAGGTGGTATCTCATTGTGGTTTTGATCTGCATTTCCCTGATGGCTAGGGATCCTGAGCATTTTTTCATGTGCCTGTTGGCCATTTGGATTTCCTCTTTTGAAAAATGTCTGTTAAGGTCCTTGGCCCATTTTTTTATTGGGTTGTTTGTTTTGATTCTGTGGTGTTTTTTGATCATTGTGTAGATTCTAGTTGTTAATCCTTTATCTGTTGTGTGGTTTGCGAATAACGTCTCCCATTCTGTTGGTTGCCTCTTCGCTTTCCTGACTGTTTCCTTTGCTGTTAAGAAACTCTTCAATTTTAGGTAATTCCATTTGTTTATTTTATCTTTGATTACCCGTGCCTCTGGAGTCTTCTCCAGGAATTCTTCGCCTATTCTGATATCTTGAAGGGTTTCCCCTATGCTCTCAATTAGTTTCATGGTGTCGTGGCGCATCTCTAGTTCTTTGATCCATGTTGAGTGGATTTTTGTATAAGGTGTAAGGTAGGGGTCTTGCTTCATACTGCGGCATGTGGACATCCAGTTTTCCCAGCACCATTTGTTGAAGAGGCTGTCCTTGTTCCAGGGGTTGGTTTTAGGTCCTTTGTCGAATATGAGTTGGTTATAGATGTTTGGATTGATCTCCGGTGTTTCTATTCTGTTCCACTGGTCTATCCATCTGTTTTTGTACCTCTTTTCTAACTACAACTTTCAAACCATTTATCAACCTTTCCCCATCTCTCCTAAACATATACTCCCCTCAACCTCTAGTAACCACCATTCTTTCAACTCCTATGAGATCATTTAAAATCCCTCTCCACCACATATTAAAAAATACAGAGAAGCATAAAAAACAACCAATAATCCTCGTTTCTATTCCCCCAAACTACTATTAACATACTGGCACACAGGTTTAAGGCCTTTTCCCCCTTTTTCATGAGAAAAATCACTGTTTTATAAAAATGATGCATGGCTCCATATAAGGAATTCAAGTAATATAGAAATGTGCCAATACAGAAATCTCCCTCTTAATATTCTTCAGAAGCCATCATTAACTAAGTGAACAGGTACTAATAATGCATATATATTGACAGAGACATAGAAATGATCCTAACAATGAGATCAGTTTTAATAAAACTTATTTTTTTATAAAACTGTGTTTTTAAAAAATTGTTAAAAAACTTACTTCAATCTGAACAAGATTAAGTAGAAATAAGTGAAGGACCGATGAATCTTTATTTTCATAATCACAAGAAATATTTCCTAGATAATTCCTTTAAACTCAAAATAAGAGATTATAGTACATAAAACTGGTCATATTTAAGTACACATCCCTTTTGTAAAAGATGTGACTAACTTCCCCACCTACCTATTCTTTTAACTCTCAGCCATCCCCTGGTTTTTACTACAATTACTTTATATTCAGGATAATAATATTCACATTTTATTCTACTTGTATAGTTCTCAAGACTATTTTTTCATTAGTTCTATACTTATACAATCTCATTTTTAAAAAATTTTATTTATTTATTTATTTGAAAGGCAGAGTTACAGAGAGATAGAAGCAGAAAGATCTTCAATCCACTGCTTCACTCCCCAAATGGTTGCAATGGCCAGAGCTGGGCCAATACAAACCCAGGATACAGGAGCTTCTTCCAAGTCTCCCATGTGGGTGCAGGGACCCAAACACCTGGGCTTTCATCTGCTGTTTTCCCAGGCGCATCAGCAGGGAGCTGGATCAGAAGTGGAGCAGCTGGGACATGAACCAGCACCCATATGGGATGCCAACACTGTAGGCAGTGGCTTCACCCACTATGCCACAGCACCAGCCCTTTAAACAATTTCAATGCATACCATCGCTGATCTGACATGTACTTTCCATTCTCCAAGTCTTCACTTCGAATCATTTTTTTTTATTTCTAAGATTTGTTAATTTAATTTGAAAGAGTTTTATATATATATATGTATATATATATATATATATATATATATAGAGAGAGAGAGAGAGAGAGAGAGAGAGAGACAGACAGACAGACAGGTCATTCATCTGCTGGGTCACTACTCAAGTGGTTGCTATGGCCAGAGCTGAGCCAGGAGCTTCATCCGGGTATTCCAAGTGGGTAGCAGGGCTCAAGCACTTGGACAATCCTCTGCTGCTTTTCTCAGGCCATCAGCAAGGAACTGGATCAAAAGTGGGGCAGATGGGACACAAACCAGTGCCCATATGGGAAGCCAGCATCACAGGTGGCAGCTTCACAGAAGTCACAATGCAGGCCCCTGATTCATCTCTTAATAGGCACCTGGTTGTTCCACTTCCAGTGCAGTTCCCTGCTAAAGCACTTGAAAAAGCAGTGGATATGACCCAAGTGCTTCAGCCCCTGCACCCAAATGGGAGAGTGGGATGAAGCTTCTGGCTTTGGCCTGACCTAGCCCTGACCATTGCTGCCATTTGGGGAGTGAACAAGATGGCAAGTTCTGTCATTCTGCCTTTCAAATAAATAAGTATATAAATTTTTAAAGAAAATAGGCAGCCATTTCATTGTCACTTGAGTCTTTCAGGAGTTCATGTGTAGACTATCTCTTAATCATTTTTTGAAAAATTTGTATTTTATTTATTTGAAATAAAGTGGGGGATAGAGAGACAAACACACATGCACAAAGAGTACTCCAATCAACTGGTTCACTCCCAAAACACCTATAATGGTTGAGTCCAGGCCACCCAGAAGTCAATCCAAGTCTTTCAAGTGGGTTACAGGAACACAATTCCTTGAATCATTGGACCTGTTGCCTACCAGGGTGCACAATAGCAGTAAACTGGAATTGGACACATAGACAGAACTTGAACCCACATACTCTGATATAGTGAGTGTCCCAACTGGCATCTTTTTTTTTTTTTTTTGACAGGCAGAGTGGACAGTGAGAGAGAGAGACAGAGAGAAAGGTCTTCCTTTGCCGTTGGTTCACCCTCCAATGGCCACCACGGCTGGAGCGCTGCGGCCGGCGCACCGCGCTGATCCGATGGCAGGAGCCAGGTACTTATTCTGGGGTGCAGGGCCCAAGCACTTGGGCCATTCTCCACTGCACTCCCTGGCCACAGCAGAGAGCTGGCCTGGAAGGGGGGCAAACCAGAACAGAATCCGGCACCCCAACCAGGACTAGAACCCGGTGTGCCAGTGCCACAAGGCGGAGGATTAGCCTAGTGAGCCGTGGCGCCGGCAAGAGTGTCCCAACTGGCATCTTAACAGCTATGAAAAACGCCTGACCTTTGACTGCTTTCTTCAAAGTCTGCCCTTTGTCTTTATATGTAATATCTTGATTGGACATAATATTCTCACATGACACTTAGACTCAGCCATCGTTTCACACTTCTGGTTCATTTCATTATTTCTATTTCAGAGAAATGGTCTTGTACAAACATGTGAATACATGTGATTTTTATATAGAGATACCTACTGGATCAGTCCTGTCACCTTGTCTGTAAACTTTTTACTTACTGCTTTTTGTTTTTTTCAGATGGATACAGCTGAATATCTCAAGCCTTTCTTGGCAGCAAATTTTTCCTTTTGATTTTCTGGCCTTCAATTTTGTTTTCTTAGTTCAGCAGTCTTACACTAACATTTAACAGTTTGTTTTCTTACCTTTGTTGTACTGAATTTATATTCTTACTAAGTTAGTCAATTCTATAAAACAGCAGTATAGTGTTTTCCATCAAAATACACTGTGTTCCATTTTTTTCTTCCTTGGTTATGGTTCTTTTGGAGTTATTATGCCCCCTTGTTTTTCATTTTCCTAACAATAGGGCACTTTCGATTTGCCATGCTGGATTCTTGATGCTTGTTAAACATCTATTGACAGGGCTCATGCTATGTGGTTGGAGAGTATGAGGATTGGGAAAAGGTAAGGATAGTTCTATTACCAAAGGCTTTAGGTCACTTCTCCAGCTCAGTGTAGTCTAAAATCTGATCTGCACATCCCATATTTGTTTACTTTCTTCTGTTTTATATACTCTGTCAGTGGTGTTTTTACCTCACTAAGTCAGAAGAGTTAAACACACCACCACCTCCTACTTTTCAATTTTAGGAGTATTAATGAAAATTCTCAAGTTGAATAATCAAATTGGCAAGAGGGTAAGGACAGGTAAAACAATTAATCCTTCCTGTGCTTTGCTGTAATACTCTAGAACCCTGTTATTTTCATCAGAATTATTTTTTCTTTACGCATATTACATCTTTGCTTGATTTCTAGCAGTTGCTTTACTAATGATTTTCCTTATTTTATATATAATACAAATACATGTAATCTATACATTTAACTGACTGCTACAGAGATAACTCTACTGAATGCCTACATACAGTCTCTAATCTAGCATATATAAATACTGCATCACAGTCATCATTACCTGCAGTGTATTTGAAGATAGAAAATATTCCCAGCAATAGTCCTTTTCATATCTGAAACCACGTCGTCTAGCTTCTTCCCAGCCCTGTGGAGCAAAGAAAGGAAATTTATTTGTATTGTTCCCCAAAGTGATGCTTGCTACTAGTTTGCTTTTATTTAGTAATAATCTTCTGAGACTTCATATTTTTGTAAACTAAATTTACAAACTAAAAAAAACTTTCACGATCATTGTCTTTAAGCAATAACCATCAATGAAGCTCCAGGTCTTTATAGAAATAGGCAGAAGTTGTAGAGTAATAATTGTATATTCTACATAAAATACCATCATGATATATACAATGTGCTACTCAAAACAAGCACTGCTAAAAAATTGTCAATGCTATTATTTATATTTAACTTCATACTTTCTTTTATCTAGAAAAAGAAAGAAGGAAGAAAGAAAGGCTGAATAACCTCAAAGAAAAAATACTTTTCTGATCATATGCAGTACAAAACTGAATCTATAGCTATAATAAGGAGACATTGGCAGTATAAGCCAAATTACATTTGAATTTTGCAAAGACAGAGGATAAATGTTTACACCTGGGTAAGTTTGGCTTTGGAGAACAGAAAATGTCCCTCTAATCTGAATTGTGTACATGACTATGATACTCCTAACAAAATATTAACTCTGAATAAAGGAATTTGTTAATGAACAGTGTCGTGAATACCTACATGACAAAATTACAAAGGACTAATATAAAATATAACAACTGTTCATTTGTCTATTCTCCCAAAAACATATTTTTTCCAAAAGGGCAATGAGCCATTACGAATTTAAAATGAATTTTTAAGTCTTTCGAATGTCAGCCTAATTTGAAACATTCTCAAAACCTTATTCCTAATATCTATTCCAATGCAGATTTTAAAAGGTTAAATATGTTCCTGCCTCATTGTCAGCTTTTCACCTGAATAATTTGTTACAATATCAACCAAGATTTTTTTTTATACCTCAAATGCATTCACAACTGTCAGGTGGTCACTTCTAGTTTCTTTTGCCAATTCCTTTCTTCTTGCATCTGCAATCTTTTCTTTTCCCTTAAATAATAAAGGCAATTTAATTTTCTGTGATGTTAGAAAATGGCTTTCTAATTAAAAAATATGAAAAAGTACCTAAGCAACAACTACTTTCTGTCTCTCAAAATGTCTCACTTTTTATTTGTATCTTTCTTACCAACGGGATGACAAAGGGATCTTTGAAGCTGAGACTAGCAGCAATAGTGAGTACTGGGTCTAAGCAACAGAAGAGAGCTCCAAAAAGAATCATCTTCCCAATATGTGGCTCAACTGGTAATCGTGCTAAGTGGACTCCAAGAGGGGTCAATTCTTCTTGTTTATCCAAAGCATTCTATAAAGGAAGAGTTTATGTTTAAATGACACATTGTAAGACATTAGAAGCTTATTAACCCACAACCTGGCTTTACTATAAACGTTAGGAGAGAAACAGAAACGAACTAGCAAAAATTCAGTGAAAATGGGGGATGGTGATATTGTGACCCAAAACAAGTTAAGCCAGTGTGTGGGAAGCCCTCATCCCATATCGGAGTTCAAGTTTGAGTCCCAGATATTCTGTTTTTGATCCAGCTGCCTGCTAATGAATCCTGGGAGGAAGCATAAAATGGCTTGAGTGCTTGGGCCCTTGCTGCCCACAAGGAAAACCTAGAGTGAGTTTGGTCTCTTGGCTTCGGCCTAGCCCAGCCCTGGCTGTTGTGGACATTTGGGAAGTGAACCATTCCCTCCTTTCCTCCTCCCTACCCCACCCCATCACCCTGCCTTTAAAGAAACGTTTTTTTTTTTTTTTTTTGGACAGGCAGAGTTAGACAGTGAGAGAGAGACAGAGAGAAAGGTCTTCCTTTTTCTGTTGGTTCACGCCCCAAGTGGCCGCTACGGCCAGTGCATTGCGGCTGGTGTGTTGCGGCCGGTGCGCTGTGCTGATCCGAAGCCAGGAGCCAGGTGCTTCCTCCTGGTCTCCCATGCGGGTACAGGGCCCAAGCACTTGGGCCATCCTCCACTGCCCTCCCGGGCCACAGCAGAGAGCTGGACTGGAAAAGGAGCAACCGGGACAGAATCTGGCGCCCCAACCGGGACTAAAACCCGGGGTGCAGGTGCCACAGGCGGAGGATTAGCCTAGTGAGCCATGGTGCCAGCCTAAAGAAACATTTTTAAAAAATTTTTAAGAGTTGTGTAAAAAAACCAGAGAGACACCTGCACACTTGGGATAAGCAATGCATTAACTCCCAGAATCTAGAAGAGATAAAGGACTATCTAGAACTCTGAAAAATAGGAGTGACTTCTGCTCTGATTCTCTAGGTAATCTGGTTCACCTATTCCACTGAAGACATATAGAAAAATTGCTTGAAGACACCAAGAAGTTAACAATTACGCACTGACTTTGGAAAAGTACAAACATTCAGGAACATGAGCCCAAAGGTCAGGGTCACTCTTCCTGTAGCAGCAACATAAATCCTCTCTGGAGGAAGTTATCACCCTCCCAGAACTCCAATATTTACCTAAAAGAATTTTATGAATAAAATTTCGAGTACACAAAATAACTAGGTATACCAGAAGGCACAAGGCAGCAACAGAAATTGTAGATGTCCCATCCAACACAGATTCCTACCAAATATTTAGAAAGGGAACTATCTTCAATCTTAGGAAAATTCTTTCAGAAAACAGGGATGGAAAAAAAAAAAAAAAATCCAAGTACCTCCTAGCATAAACTTGACACCTAAATGGACAAGGACATTTGAAGAAAACTACTAAATAATCTTTTACTTAACAAAAACAAAACTAATAGTAGAGTCCTGGCAGGTCTATTAACGCAATAAATTTTTACTTAACATGTGAAAAAATGAATGTAATTCAATGGCATAGGCTCATCAGAAGCAGAAAAGGTATCTGACTAAACTGATCATTTATACATAAAAAAAAAAAAAAAAACCTTAGCATACTAAGAACACTTCCTCAATCTAGTAAGATCTTCCACTAAAAAATCTTCAAAATCATTATCCTCAATGAATTGCTGACAGTTTTCCCTTTGAGATATGAGCAAGACAGCAAAGCACAACACTGCTGTGCCACTCTGCTCCCCACTGTACTAGGGGCCCTAGAGAACTGGAAAGGAACAAATAAATTTTAACTATTTAAAGGTGTGACTGTGAATGCAAGAGAAAAAAAAATCTGTATTTTGTTATTAGGATAAGTAGGATTTCCTGTATTAATGTAAAGATAATACTCAAAATAATTTCACTCCTGCAAATCAGACTCTCAGGAAAATGAAGAATTTTAAAGATAGATTCAAGTCCAAAAATACCACTAACCTAAAAATAAATCTTAACATTAAGATGTGAGGCTGGTGCTGTGGCATAGCGGGTAAAGCCATTGCCTGCAGTACCGGCATCCTATATGGGAGCCGGTTCAAGTCCTGTTTGCTTTATTTCCGATCCAGTTCTCCACTATGGAGAACATCTTCCACAGTGGAAGATGGCCCAAGTCCTCAGGCCCCTGCACTCCTGAATGGTCTAGTTCCAGCCGTGTGGCCTATTGGAGTGAACCAGTTGATTGAAGACCCTTCCCCTCCCTCCCTCTCTCTGCCTCTCCTCTCTCTGTGTAACTTTGCCTTCCAAATAAATAATCTTTAAAAATTAAGATGCATAAAACTCAAGAGAAAATTCTTCAACACTGAGATTAAATATCTAAATAAATAAATGGATTATGTTCCTGTTTGCCCCAAACTGATTTACAGAATCCTGAAATCTCAATCAAAATTTCAAGATTCTGAAACGTATCTGAAAATACAAAGCACTAAGAAAGACCAAGACACTCTCAAAAAATGAAAGGAGAGTGATTTGTTCTACCTCTCAGCAAAATTTATTAGAAAGAGTGTAAGTAAGGCTGTGTGGTATTGGTTCAGGATAGAATTATAGGCCAACAGAAGATACGTTACAGAGAAGATACACAAACCACATAGACTAGTTCTCAAAGACTGCAGAACACAGGAAGAAGATAAACTTTCCTGCAAATGGTGTTCAGTTAACCGGATCTACACATGTGAAATTACTTTACATACAATAGTAAATCCAAGTTAGAATTAAAAAAAAAAAAAAAGACTCAAATTTACCAGTTCCATCAGGTGTCTTATGGAAAGCAACACTGCCTCATTTGATGGTGGATCCATTAACCTACTCAGAAAATATGCAATTCCACCTAGCCTTAAAATCTGGGGGGAAAAACAATTAAACAAACATTATATATTGGCATAACACATTTAGTACTGCCTTGCATGAATCACTCAAAGCATGAAAGTCATACATGATTTTTTAATTATTTCACAAAAATAAAGACTATATTTGTGATTCTACATAAAAAGATTTAATTAAAAGCATATAAACGACTTTCCACCAGTAATTCTATTAAAAAGAAAAGTACCTAGTAAAAATCTCAACATATGATTACCAATTATCTTCAAAAGGAGGCTAATTATATCAAAATATATAAGATGCTGAAAAAATAACCTGTAATTAGGATAACATTTAAATATGTAATCAGAGTGTCTAACATCAACTGAACGCTAACTATATGCCAGAGATGGTTCTAAGAATTTTACATCAGGGAGAAGGTGGGATTCAAACATAGGCAGCCAGACTCCAGAGCAGTATATGATTAAAAACTGTTTAATAATACACTGAAGGAAGTTAAATGTTGAATATGAGAACACCACCCCCATTTAGTTTCATAAATCTCCATTCTAACTTACCTTTATCTGTAAACAAAGTTCTTCCAAAGGAGTTCTCAAAATTTCTGGCAGCTGATAGTCATCTAGAAGACTTGCTCTAAGTCCATTATACAGATGATAACAATGACCAGGTTGAACTCTTAAAAAAAAAAAATTACGAGGAGTTATGAATGATCTCTAGGGCTCCAAAGGAAAAAAAAAGTGGGCAGCAAAGCATTTCTTAAAAGCCTCATCATAACTAATTCAAAAAATTATTCTTTCACTTTTATGAGTGATACACTTCTGCCTGTTTCATAAAAGCCTAAACCCTCTATCCCATGGTACATTTGTAAGAAACATAAAACTCTCTCTGCCAATAATTGGTTACCTATTTTGGCAGTGTCCAGATTACCATGCTCAGTAACAGCATTCTACTTAGGTTAAGGTGAAGAGTTGTGAAATAAAACTTGTAAGCAACTACGCCTAAGTTGTCAAACACACCTTGTGAACATACTATGTAACAAATCCTGGCATTCTGTCAACCTGCCAGTACCACTTAAGGAAAAGATTTTAAGCTCTATTTCATGAGCTTTCAGAGATACTCGAAACTTTTATGTTTTCAACTAGTGACATAAATGCTGCTTTTTGGACAACGATAAAGTATATAGTAATCTTTGCTATTCCTGCCATGAGTCTACAGATTCAACACTTGCTATGTACCATGCATAAGCATCTCTTCAGCAGAAAGAGTACCTATCCAGTGGACCACAAAGTATAAAGCTTTTTCTGGCTTCCAAAATAACTATCAACCTACTAAAGGAATTTATATCGAGGGGGCTAACAAGAGAATCTTTTCCTCCTAAATTAAAACAATTCCACAATTAATCACCATAGCAGTGGGATGAAGGATTAGTTAAAATGTAATATTTCATGGGCCGGTGCTGTGGCATAGCAGGTAAAGCTGCTGCACGCAGTGCCAGCATCCCATATGGGTGCCGGTTCTGAGTCTCGGCTGCTCCACTTCCTCCCATTCAGCTCTTTGCTATGTGCTGGGAAATAGTAGAAGATGGCCCAAGTGCTTGGACCCCTGCATCGCCATGGGAGACCTGGAAGAAGCTCCTGGCACTTGGCTTCGGATTGGCGCAGCTCCTGCCATTGCAGCCATTTGGGGAGTGAACCAACAGATGGAAGACCTCTCTCTCTGCCTCTGCTTCTCTATAACTCTGCCTTTTTTTTTTTAAACTTTTATTTAGTAAATATAATTTTCCAGAGTACAGTTTATGGATTACAATGGCTCCCCCCCCCATAATTTCCCTCCCACCCGCACCCCTCCCATCTCACGCTCCCTCTCCCATTCCATTCACATCGATTCATTTTCAATTATCTTTATATACAAAGATCAATTTAGTATATATTAAGTAAAGATTTCATCAGTTTGCAGCCACACAGGAACACAAAGTGTAAAATACTGTTTCAGTACTAGTTATAGCATTAATTCACATTGGACAACACATTAAGGACAGAGATCCCACATAAGGAGTAAGTACACAGTGACTCCTGTTGTTGAATTAACAATTTGACACTCTTGTTTATGGCATCAGAAATCTCCCTAGGCTCTAGTCATGAGTTTCCAAGGCTACGGAAGCCTCTTGAGTTTGCTGACTTTGATCTTATTTAGACAAGGTCATAGTCAAAGTGGAAGTTCTCTCCTCCCTTCAGAGAAAGGTACCACCTTCTTTGATGGCCCGTTCTTTCTACTGGGATCTCACTCGCAGAGACCTTTCATTTAGGTTTTTTTTTTTTTTTTTTTTTTTTGCCAGAGTGTCTTGGCTTTCCATCCTAAAATACTCTCATGGGCTCTTCATCCAGATCCGAGAGCCTTAAGGGCTGATTCTGATAACTCTGCCTTTCAAATAAATAAATAAATCTTTAAAAAAGTAATACTTCATTTACTGATTTCTATATTTCCCTGAGATCAAACCTAAAGCTTAGTGTGTTCACTATTTATAAATAAATGTGTTTCAATACTCATTCACCACAGTGAACACCCTCAGTAAAAACTCTCTCAATAAGTACCCAGTGGAGACAGGCAAGTCTGCTTGGGAAAACCCCATCTTGGCTGGGTCCTCTCTATCAAGTTATCCTCTAATAATCAAATAGGAGTGTATATTGTCTTTGACTAAAACATGATTTTGTTCAACAGCATAAACTGAATAATCTAATAGCATGCCTGGAAATCAAGTTCCTCTAGGATATTCTGCAACGATTACAGCAAGTGTGTCAGAGCTTTAAGCACAAATTTAAAAGAAAGGCTGATAAAATGGTCTATTTAGCTTTCAAACACTTGTCTTTTCTTCGTAAGTCTGTGCTTGAAGACTTATGGGAACCTCTTTGTTCTTCCTGTAAGAGGCAAAATATAAAATTCTCTTTGCAATTACATACCTAATTCTGCTATTCATATGATGAAGAATGAAAAAACATTGTGAGGTATTTAATAAAATGAAGCAAAATAAAAGCATTATTTATAAAAGTTCAGAGCAAATAATCTCTCCTACACTTAAGACAGATTTTTGGGGCCAGTGCTATGGTGCAGTAGGTTAAGCCTCTGCCTGTGGTGCAGGCATCCCATATTTGCTCTGATTCAAGTCCTAGCTGCGCCACTTCTAATCAAGCTCCCTGCTGATGGCCTGGAAAAAGCAGTGGAAGAAGCCCAAGTGCTTGGGACCTTGCACCCATGTGGGAGACCCAGATGAAGCTCCTGGCTTCAATCTGGCCATTGCAGCCATTTGCGAGTGAACCAGCAGATGGAAGACCCCTCTCTGTTTCATCCTCCCTCTCTGTAATTCTGCATCTCAAATAAACAAACAAATCTTTAAGTGAAAATCAATACTGCTATGAAGTACATCAATTAGGGGCATAAACTGTGAAGCCAAACTGCTGTGAACCAAACCAGTAACTAGTTCTGCTACTTAAAAGCTGCATGACTTTTACAAAGTAATTAATTTCCTTACCCTGAAAGGGAGATAATAACCTATTTCACAGCATTATGGTGAGGATGAAGCAAGTCAATATCTATAAAATGTTTAGGAGATGACCTGATACTCAACTAGTATTTAGTTGTTGTTATTATTATTAGGCAATATATACTTTTTAAAAAGGAATGGAAACAAAATTAAAGGATCATAATTAATAATAATAGGGAATATTAGTTTTGATGAACTAGACTGAGGAACTAGAGGTGAAAAACACATTAAACAGAAACTAGGCAAGTACTTTTCCAAATAAACAGAATAAAACATTCTTGCTATGTAAAAATAGATTGCAGTTAAGTCAAAAATAATAGGAGATGTGTGTCTTCTGACAACTATTTTAATTTTTTTGCAATACTTTTTAATATGAAAACAAACTGCAATTGACAGAAATCAAAACTAGTAAATAACATTTATGTCTTTACAAATTTTGGCTAAATTTCTTTTTCTTCTCTTTTTTTAGAAAGCTTTTATTTAATGAACACAAATTTCATAGGTACAGCTTTACAAATACAGCAGTTCTTCCCCTCATATCCACCTTCCCACCCCACTCACATCCCACCTCCTACTCCTTCTCTGATCCCATTCTTCATTAAGATTTGTTTTTAACTAGCTTTATATACAGAACTCCTCTATACTAAGTAAAGGTTTCAACAGTTTCCACACACACACACAAAGTATAAAGTATTGTTTGAAAACAAATTTTATAGTGAATTTTCACAGTATAACTCATTAAGGACAGAGGTCCTATATGGGGAGAAAGTACACAGTGACTCCTGTTGTTGATTTAACAACTGACACTCTTATTTATGATGTCAGTTATCACCTGAGGCTCTTGTCATGAGATGCAAAGGATGGAAGCCTTTAAGTCCACAAACTGTCAGTATTTAGACAGGACCATAAGTAAAGTGGAAGTTCTCTCTTCCCTTCAGAGAAAAGTACATCCTTCTTTGATGGCCCCTTCTTTCCACTGGGATCTCACTCACAGAGATCCTTCAAGTATATCATTCTTTGCCACAGTGTTGACTTTCCATTCCTGAAACGTTCTCATGGGCTTTTTAGCCAGATCCAAATGCCTTTAGGGCTGATTCTGAGGTCAGAGTGCTGTTTGGGGTGTTCTGACAAATATTTTTAAAATACCAGCAATACAGTTTGTTGCATAAAATTTTTCTGTGATACAAAGATGTCAGGCAAAGTTCCCATCTTACCTTCCAGCTCGACCCTTCCTCTGCTTGGCATTAGCTTTACTAACCCATTCAGCAGTCATTGTACTGATGTTGTTCTGAGTGTCAAAGTGCGTTTCTTTTATTTTTCCTCCATCTATCACATACACTACATCATCTATGGTAATACTGTTCGGAAAATAGATAAAAAAGATATTAAAAACACATCAAAAGCACTACTGGCCTACAGATACGGTTAAGTATACTTTTTTCTTAGTTCAAATTGACTTTACCAGTTCCACATTTCTACCATACTTCCCGCCTGTACCAATGTTACAGGGATCCAGCACTTAACAGAAGGCAGTGTCAGTAGTCACAGTGGCAGCACAGTGCCAGCTATGCAGACCATGTGCTAAACTCTCTATTGCTCATAGCTAAACTTCAGAACTTGTTTAATATTTAGCTCTGTGAGCCCTCTAGTAACATGGTTTAATATCAGCTTCTATAACACAATCTGTTCCGTCCCTGCATGGTAAATTAATACCTCCAAAGGACTATGAGAAAGTTTAAAGGCTGCATATTCATAAAACTACCAAACAGTACCATCTCTAACTAGAACCATGCAAAAAGACCTAAATGGATCTTCTTCCATGCTTCTTTGGAAAAGCTCTTTAAAAATCCACTTAAAAAGCTATTTCTAAAAAGGAATACATTAATACAGGTTTAGAAAATAACCAGAAAACTATGCTTACTGCAATGAGCAAGTAAAAAAAATATATTTTTAAGAAATTACAAAAAAAGTATAAAGTATCTCATAGAGAAAAAAGGTTAAGGTATATTAGTAATTCACAGAGCTCAAAACTTAGATAATCATCAGCAGTAGATATTTAAAACTGTATATACCTACCTAGTCTCTGCAATGTTGGTAGCAATTACTATTTTCCGAACACCAGGAGGAGTTTTTTTAAATACCTGTAAGAATAAATAAATATCTAATATCCCAAAGTACACTAATATCTGGTACATTATTTTTATTAGAGGAATAATTACTTGAGATACTGTTTATTCTTATTGCTTTGGGTTCAGTCACTGACATACGTTATCTAATGTGTGCAGATTACTTGTAAAGAATACATGATTTTTGATACTACAAAATTCTCCCTTGGTAAACTAAACTAAATCTCCCATGTTTGTCACAATTTTATAATGAACAAGATTTTAAATAAAATATAATTATTTAAATTTATGGCATGTCTTTTAAAAAAGGAGAGTACTTTAAGAATTATATAGCCAAATCAACATGGGTAACAATACCAGCCAGTGAAGAAAATATCCATCCAATTAGAACGGATATCAGCTAGCTCCACCACTGGATAGCATGAAATCAGACTATACTAAAAAAGAAAATCTTCAATTGCTAAATCCTACCAACAATACCATATTTAACAATGCTACCAAATTAGAAGACAGGATAATAATGCAGAAAAAAAAGCATGAACTTATTTCCCCTCATTTATAAAAATGATAATCAACAGAGAAAATGTTACTTTCCTGTCCAGTCACACACACACACACACACAAAAATTATTAGGTTAGTGTGTTCAAAAATGGAAGTACTTCCACACCAGGCATCCATCCTTCTATTCAGTCTTTGGAATTAAGAATTTGTCTTCCTCTCCTTTCTATGTACTTGGCATCTTATTCAACTAGCTGGGTCTTACTGAGGATAAACACATGAGCAAAACAAGGTCTCAATAAAAATGTCTTGACATCATCTTACAGAAAGAGGAGTAGAGAAACTAGAAGGGGAAGAGAGGTAGACTTTCTGATTCATTTTATTATCTCAGGACCTGAAAACACTGTAACCATTAAAATTATTTTGATTCTGCAAATGCAGTGCTTATTCCAGAAAATCTCTACCTAACAGAGCCACTCACAAAATATAACTGGTAAACCATGAAATCTCATGCCTGTTAATATACTGAATTACTAAATCAAAATCTCAACCATCAAGTTGTAGTACGTATAGATAATTTCTAGATTGAATTATTTTTAATGGTACTCACATATTTTTTTCTTTTAATCAGGAAACCCAAATAAGTTATTGGTGAAACCAATTCTTTAAACTTTTCCCTAATGTTGATAAAACTAATTTGATTTGTGGATTACCCTCTGATATTCAAGATTTTGTGCAATCATTCCCTGAAGACTCATGGAAAGGCTCTCAAGGAAGTATTTTTATATGATTACTATTTGAAAATGCTCCTTAAAAAATAAAAGAAAATAAAACACACAATAAGCAGTCCTCAAAGTTTGCCTCAGTCTGAAAGAAAATGAATAAATTTAACAAAATACCTGTGTCTGGTTAACTGTAGGCATCAGTGAATGTAAAGGTATAATAAGAAACTTATCTGAAATTTAAAAAGAAAATTAAATTTTTCAATAAGGATTTGCAGGAAAGAGCCATCAAACATTGATGAAACAACAAATTCAGATGTAAGTCACGTAATTCTGAATTTACATTACTACATATAACTAATTCTTTTATTTTCTGAAAATTTTTTCATACTGATGAAATCATCTTCCCTAAATTCTTGAAGAGCACTCAAAGGATGAGTAATTTTTTCTAATTAAATGAGCAAAAGTTCATTAACTGCATTCCTACCACGTAACTGAAGACATGGAAGGAGAAAAACCAACCAACCCTCAAATGCCATTTTAAGAGTGCCAATTTATTAGGCAAATTTAGAAGAGCTTCACTATATATCTGCCACCTTCATCTGAAATTCAGAACTTAAGATCCATCTTCTAAAAAAACCCAAGCCACTGAGGTAGTCTCCAAAGCAGTATTTATTAAAATCAAAGAAAATCACTCTTGTGTTATATGTGATTCAAATACCAGTCTTATAAATGATATAAAATACATTACTATTATACCTGATTTAAACATTACTTGTGACATCAAGAGATCATGTAAAGTGCTGATATTGTCCCAGCCTGGAAGAAAGACCAGTATTGCACCATCCTATATGGAGGAGAAACAATCATTATAAATGATTACATGAACAAAACACATTAATGGTAAAAGTGCTGTGCACACTTATGTCTTCTCTAAAATTATACTAGTGCATGAAAATTGTAGCTAATATTTAAAAGAATACAAAATGACATTTTATTTTATTATTTTTTAATAAAAAACTTATATTTAATAAATATAAATTCTGAAAGTGTAACTTTTGATTATAGCGGTATTTCCCCCATGACCACCCTCCTACCCACAAACCATCCCATCTCCTACTCCCTCTCCCACCCCATTCTTTATTTATGACGTCAGTAATCACCCAAGGCTCTTATCATGAGCTGCCAATGCTATGGAAGCCTCTTGAGTTCACAAACTCCGACCTAATTTAGACAAAGCCATAATCAAAGTGGAAGTTCTCGCCTCCCTTCAGAGAAAGATACCTCTTTCTTTGATGGCCCGTTCTTTCCACTGGGATCCAAACTGACATTTTCAAAAGATTTATAACCGAGATGTTTCATTTCTTTAGTCTTTTTTTTTATGAATAAGTCAAATGCCTACATTTTTTTGCTATTTTGAGAGTCTTACTTCCAGGATGAAAAGCAGCTTCTTTCACGGTTTATTATTATTATTATTTTCATTTTCAATTATCTTTATATACAGAAGATCAATTTAGTATACACTAAGTAAACATTTCAACAGACTGCACCCACACAGAAACACAAAGTATACAGTGTCGCTCCCCCTCTTCGTGGAGGAACGACACTAAACCCTGCCAGGCTTCATATCCGAGTCACGGCACCATTATGTCGCTCCCCCTCTTCATGGAGGAACGACACAGGACCCTGCGCTGTTCTTTTGTCTGCTCGGCCCTCCCCGGGTTTGCTGCTGGTTCTTCCCGGGTTGGCTACCGTCCCTCCCACCTCCCTGGAAGGGCGGTTCCCCCTAACCACTTTCCCCACATCCGCGGGGGAGCGGCACACCGCCGGCCGGCTCTCTCGGGGGCTGCACAGGTGTTCCCTCAGACAGATGCTCCCCTTAGATGTTCCTGGTGCATGTTGTCTCTCTCCTCCTTTATAGTCCTCTTCCACCAATCCATGCTCTGCTACCCACATGCCGAGCACGCTGCTCTCCTCCAATCAGGAGCAGGTCCTGCTGTTTATTGGTTGAACTGGAGGCAGCTGTGTAGAAGCTGCTTCTCCCTTCTCAGCGCCATATTGTGGGAGAGCAGATGCATAGAATAAGTCTTAATTCCAGTAACTTAGTCTAGTCCGAGTTGCTCCCAGTTGCTCCCCACAATACAGTACTGTTTGAGTAGTAGTTATGCCATTAATTCACATAGTACAAAACATTAAGGACAGAGATCCTACATAGGGAGTAAGTGCACAGTGACTTCTGTTGTTGATTTAACAATTGACACTCTTATTTATGGTGTCAGTAGTCACCCGAGGCTCTTGTCATGAGCTGCCAAGGCTATGGAAGCCTCTTGAGTTTGTCAACTCTGATCTTACTTAGACAAGGTCATAGTCAAAGTGGAAGTTCTCTCCTCCCTTCAGAGAAAGGTACCTCTTTCTTTGATGACCCGTTCTTTCCGTTGGGATCTCACTCACAGAGATCTTTCATTGTTTTTAAAGATTTATTTATTTATTTGAAAAAATTAAAGAGACAGATCTTTCATCCACTGGTTCATTCCCCAGATGGCCAAAACAACCAAGACTGGGACAGGCCAAAGCCAGGAGAGCTTTATATGGATCTTCCATGTGGGTGGCAGAGGCCCAAACACTTAGGTCACCTTTTGCAGCTTTTCCCAGGCCATTAGCAGGGAGGCAGATTGGAACTGGAGCAGCTGGGATACAAACCAGTGCCCAAATGGGACTGCTTTATCTGCTATGCTACAACACTGACCTCATAGTCTAATTTTTTAAAAGCATTTGTGAAAATCAGAACAAACCTTACCTCTTCTTCCAAAACAATGTATCGGATAAGGGCAGCAATCAAATTCAAATCAACTTTATCATCATCCATCATTTCCAAGACATCAACAGTACTTGCAGAATACCTATCAAAGTTAAAAAGAACTTGCTATAAAAACTCACTTGATCTGCAAAAGGAGCAAAACAATTTCTGGGAAGAAGAGAATTACTAGAGTAATAAATAGTGTTGAAAATATCAAATAAGTATATGGTATTTAGCTGGAATGAGATTGACAATGCCCTCCTCTAAGTATGCACAAATTAAAGCAGACAATCCTGACTTGTTTTAGCCAATCAGCCAGCATGTTCTCACCTTCCAACAAAATATGCTTACCTTCTTCGCAATTCCCTTACATAATCTGGCCAGCGTTCTTTATAGATTGCTTCTTTTTCTTCTTTTTCTTGTCTGTTTACATGCCCTTGCATAAAACCCCTCTTAAACTGGGATCTGTGTTCCTTTTGTTCTGGAACATATCTAAAATAAAGATATCCTTAAATATCTTCACTTGTTTGACACTCTGGTTTCAGCCAATAACTTGGTGACTTTTTACATCTAGGACTTCAAAATCAGATTATAAAGAACATTTTGACTATACTTTATTATGAATGCTAGTTAAAGCATCATGTTAAGTACTACATTATATTTATTAATATATAAAATCTGGCATTATAGATAAAAATCATTCTTTTCTATTGAAATACATAAACATCTAGACCAAGGGTGAAGAGCTCTTCTGCCAACGGCTGTTTGGATATTTATAACATCACTGATGGACCATACAAAATTATCAACTTAAAAATTACCCTGCTATAGATTTACTGAATTTAGAATCCTGTCTGTGGTTGCCTTTGCAGGGCCAGGTCAAATGACTTTGTGGGCCTTATACAGACTGCATGCTGGATGTTCTCTACTCCTGTCTAGACCATCTTTGGTAGTCAAAATTTTAAAAATATTAAGAGTAACTTTTAGCTTAAGCTTGCTATAGAACAAAAATTAACATCAATCTAAATTCAAAATAACAGTTGATGACTGCCTAGGAGAAAGACTCAGATTTTAACAGTTTTCCAAACCTGACTACACACAGCAATCTTGCAGGGAGTTTGTAAAATAAAGGTTCCTACATCTGATCCCTTCTGATTTGGATTCAGTAGGTTTCTCTAAGCATTTTTATTAGTGCCCCTAGAAGGTACAGATAGTGTACATCCACAATCCTACACACCCTTGCTAAACAACAACATAATTGTGCTCAGTCAGACAGAGCTAATGGCAGATCTAGAACCAACATTTATGTCTCCTGTGTGCTGTCCAGTGCTACGTATTATGACTCTACCATGTTGCAGTGATTGCTAAACACAAGGCACATTTACCTAAGAATTCTTAAGAGACACTGGGGTGGGGAGAGACCAAGAATGAACCCACACTTTAAACTCAGTCTCTCAGAGTACAACTGCAACTACATGGAATGAGGCACAGGGCAGGTGGTGATTGGGACATGAGTTTTGGAGTCGCACAGAACTGATATCTCTTTTGCCACGGACCAGTTATGTGACTTTAGACAAGGTCAGAGATTACCATAAGGGTATTTCAAAAAGTCCATGAAAAAAATATGGTAAAAGTATGAGTTTATTTTGGCATAAAAAGTTTTGAATTCCATACATAGTTTATCCACAGTATGCAATTTCCACTTGTGAGAAAAATAGTTCTGCAGCAAAAAGTTTTTTGCACCAAAATAAACTTAATTGCGACTTTTCATGAACTTTTTGAAGTACCTCATACTCTTACAACAGTACTGGCATGAATAAACAGTAACAAAAAACAAAAAACAAAAAAGTGGTAATGCATAGTGCCTGATATATAGTAGACACCCAAAAAGTGTTAATCCCCTTCCCTATTCAGTACCTGTGACCCAGGATTCCCCTAAGTCTTCGAAACAAATAGAGGCACCAACTTGAAGTAGGGCAACCTGAGGCAGAGATTGGTCCTAGTCAGCAGGATGGACCCACAGTTGGCTCCCTTCCCAGCAATTCCAAAAACAGAAGTAACCTTCAACCACCCCCGGCCCCCAGAGCCCAGTCACAACCCTTCATATCATTTTGCCCTACTTTCGTCAGGTCAGTGTTTCTTCTCTCTTACTTCCCTGTGTGCACTCATGAGTCAGGGGCTTCTGATGAAAAGTCGTTAATCATGGACTACCCCTTTTCAACTCTTCTGAGTTCTTAGGGCACAAGGCATAGATACCTCTTTTACTTTAAAATACCCTGTAACTCTAATTCCTTGCACATTTCCAGCTTTCAAGGAAGCTTGTAAAAGCAATTCATTATCATGTTAATTCTAGATTACTGATCACCAAATTTTATTTCTACTGTTGTCAAGCTTTGCTATTTTTCTCCTAGAAAGCAACTGCAAAAAATGCTTTGATAGGAAGTGAGACACATGGTAAAAGTTGAATTGAGTAGGGAGTGCACAGAAAATTTATGGTCGATGACAAAAATCAGGATATGAAAGACCATCATATGCTCTCATTTTTGCCATGTCCCACACTCTAGATACACATTTCCCTCCTTCCTCCTCTTTCACTGATTTCCTGATTTGCCCTGTCTGTCCTTTCATACATAATCTTATATCTGACTCACTTTCTACTTCCTCCAGACTTTATATAATATCTTATAAAGATATTTCAACAAGTTCATGGAAAAAACAATTAAAAGATTAGTTTATTTTGGTGCAAAAAAATTTTGAAAACAATGCATGGCAAATCACAACAAAAAGTTGAGGAGAGGTTGGGTGTTTGACCACCATCTGGATATCTTTGCCCCTCATCCGAGTGCCTGGGTAAGAGTCCTGGCTCCAGTTCCAAATTGCAGGTGGGAGGCAAGTGATAGACTTAAGTAGTTGTGTTCCTGCCACTCAAGTGGAACACCTGTACTGAGCTCCCTGTTTTGGCTGTTCTGCCCACTGTGTGTATGTCTGTCTCTCTGGAAACAGTAATTCAGGAAAAACATGTATTATGAAAAGACATGGATTTCAAAAATTGTTTGCACCACAATAAATGTTATCTTTTCAATTCCATTTTCATGAATTTTCTGAAGTACCCTTGTATATCAAATTTGGAGGCAACATACAAAGTTTTTCCTTGCTTTATGTTCGACCCTAGCACAGTACAATGCATAGAGTAAAGCTCAATAAATAAATTAACTGACTTTCTCCCATTACAATAGGCTATATATTCTTTGCTCTCACCTTCCCACTGTGACTTCTTGATTTTGTCATTTAACAAGTTGTAGAGTCCTGAAAAATCTCATCACCTCTGTTTCTACATCTATCACTAATTTATTCATTCAGATGTTTACTGTAGGCCAGGCACTGTGCTATGTACTATTCACTAAGATAAGCAAGACAAAATCTTTGAACTTGAAAAGCCTGAAATCTTGTCAAAGAGGCAACTATAAAGAGATAAATCACATGGCAATAAAGTGCTTTAAGATATGAGGGAAATCAAATGTAATGATTTTGGTTTAAAAAATGTTAGGTTCAAGAGGTTAAGATACTGAAATGTTGCTAAGTAAAAATGAGTTTAGAGTCCAAGAAGAGCTTCAGTCCTGAAGTTAATGTGCAAATACATAACTATGGTCCAAAAATAGACAAGATTACACAAAACTGAAAAAAGACTGGGAACCCTCAAGGGAAGTCATATTTAAAGGGTAGGAAATGGAAGTTGGCCAAAAAAGAATTGAAAATAGGCAGGAGAACCAGAAGAGAAGTTCAAGCACTAGACAGAGGTTCCCAAACTTTGCTGCCTAGCAATCTTTAAAACATACTAATGTCTGGCTACGCATCTAGGTTTTGCATTGTAATTAGTAATGGCATATGAATGGGGCATCAAGATTTAAAAATTTCCAGGTATTTTTTAGCATGCAGTAGGTTGGAAAAATGTTTTGGAAGGAAGCATTCAATGGTGGGTTTCTGAGACTGACTAAAGTTTCATATGAGAAAAGCGTTAAATTAGTACTTTTATTTCCCAATGTTTACTTACCTTATTTTTTCAATTATGTCTTCCAACAGATACTCCACAACAGGAAAAGTAAAACCAGGTATATGTATCATTGGACAGTTACCTATTACAGATGAAAAAATTATAAATCTGTACTCAAGTATTCAGAAAAAGAAAAATCAACACATTATAAAAACACCCCTGTTAATATTCTTAAATTAGCCAATGATCTTGTAGTTTTTATAGTTCTACTCTATTTTTTCATATCTACTTTAACAAAAAGCAATTGTCTAGTCTCCATTTAATAACCTATTACTTAATTACTGTGATACTCATTTCATAGTAATGCACCCATACCCTTTCCATGTTAAATGCACTCCCTATTATGCCAGGCTGTGCCCTTCTGTTCAGGACTTTTTGTTTAACTTTACTAAATTATATACATACCTCACAGTTCTATAAAATAACATTATCACAGACTATTTTTTGTTGTGCCTAAAGCCTATTTAATTAGAAGTCCAACTTTCTCTTCATCAAAAAGACAACATCAAAATCCCAGCTGAAATTAGATAAAAAGCATCACTGATTGTGGCACCCAGAATTAGGGGAAGAAAGTGGACAATACAAAACATGACCAACTATTAGACTGTTATTATTTCAGATTCATTTATTTAAAAAAAAACCTTAGTACTGCTATTCTATTTACATTTTATAAAAAACAAAACAAGCAATATGTTGTAAAGCATAGCATCAGAGGTCAAAATATTTTAGCTGATGCCACTCTTTTCCCTCTGACTTGCATGAATTTGATCAAACTACTCTGTTAGTTCTAGGTGCTTCATTAAAAAAAGACTTAATACTTGTAAATTAACTGGAATGCACAAATATTTTAAAAACCTTTAAAAAGCTGAAAACAAGAACATCTGTTAAATATAATCATATTACATTTTAATTCCCTTCCTTTTTCCCTCCATCCACCTGTTCTGTTAAGTAGGAAAAACAGTGAGACACAATTTTAAAGGAATATACTTTGCAGCTAATCAAATCTAGTTTGAGTGCCTCTCATGCTTAATTTTGCAAACCTGAGTGATCTATTTATAACTGTTGAGGCTGCCTTCTCTGGAAAAATGGGAACAACACTATCTACTTGTAAGGCAGTAAAAAGATCATAATGAAGACAAAGTGCTGAATATGCTGCTTGGTGCACTGAAGGCATAAATGGTCTCTAGTATTATTAACAGCAAACTGCCACCCTATCTTGTGATGGTATATGAAAGCCACAGAAAGGAAAAAAAAGTATATAAATTTATTCACATCTGTAGGTTGATGGCAATGGTATTAACTTAATTATCTAGTGGTAGCATCAAGAAGCTACATGTTTTTTTTTTTTTTTTAATTATTTACTTATTTGAAAGTCAGAGTTAGAGGAGAGGCAGAAGCAGAGAGAGAGAGAAATTATTTTGCATCTGCTGGTTCACTTCCCAAATGCCTTAAAGGCCAAGGCTAGGCCAGGCCCAAGCTAGGAGCCAGGAGCTTCTTCCTGGTCTCCCATGTGGGTGGCAGGGGCCCAATCACTTGGGTGATCTTCCACTGCTTTCCCAGGTGCATTAGCAGGGAGCTGCATTGGAAGCAGAGTGGCCAGTACTTGAATCGGTGTTCATATGGGATGCTGGCATTACAGGCAGTAGCTTAAACCATTACACCATAGTGCCAGCCCCTATATATCTTTTCCATAAGTCGAGAAGCAATGCCACCATTTTCTATTAGACCTAATTCTCTAATCTGTGGTAACAGAAGGTAAGATGATAATATTATAATAATAGTTAAAAGTCTATTTTTGGCTTTGCAACTAACACTATTAATTTTAGAAAACTAAATTCAACAGTTTCCTGATAGCTCTCCTAAAATAATAATCATAAATTTTACTCACCAAAATATTCTGAAAATTTCTCAGCATTCAATGTTGCACTCATCAAAATTACTTTCAAGTCAGATCGAAAATTCAGAAGATCTTTAATAACAGTCATCAAAACATCTGACTGTAGATTTCTTTCATGGATTTCATCAAGCACGATATGACTAACACTGGACAAATGCCTAAAGCAAGAAGTGTGAAGTATGTGACTTAACACAAAATTTAAAAACAACCATTTTTCTTTAAGAACTTAGTAAAATCCAATTTGGTAATTACATCTTTTGGTAATAATTACATTTGCTTCATTGAAACATACTCACGGGTCTGACTGGAGCCACTGAAGAATGATTCCTGTTGTACAGTATAAGATAGAACCCTGTTTCCTTGGCAAGCGACTGTGGGGGAAAAAAACAAAACATGAGTTAATAATTTCCAGTTTTTTTTTACTTCACTAAGTAACACAAAAGTTTAAAAGAAACCTTCTATTTTAGAAATGTTCAGTTTTAATGAAAATTTTCATACTGAATATTTTACTCACAAGAACAAGTTCGTCATACATTGTCTTTTTATCACGAAACAATGTTGAGTTCTTTTTAAAAGCATGCCTAATAACATTAAGGAAATAGAACTACTTATAGAATCAAAATTTCTGATTCAATAATTGGAAAGTGTATTCATTTAAAAAACTAAATGGAAACCTGAGTTGCAGAAAAAAACCAAAACCAATAAAGTAAGTCAGGAGGTAGGCAGTGCCAAAAGGCACAGGCCACAAACTTCTTTCAGGGCAGGAGTGACAGTCTCCTAATGCGTGGTCAGGAAAAAGGGCTACTTTTTTATTCTGTTAGTAATAGCCAACATAAAAACGGGAAAAATGTCCTTTCTTTTAAACCTCCAGCTTCAAAGTATCAGTAAAATTGACCAATATATAAGAAGTGAATATTTTTACCTCTGGAGACGAATTTGGTATCCAGTACTATTACCATTGCCGCAAGACTCTGCCCTTTCTGCAGCCACTCTCTCAGCAACCTTAAATTCAAATAAAACACAAAGAAAGCATAATATCCTTAGGACAAGTATCCTGAACACGCATGAAAAGCTGAAACTTGAAAAACCGTTAAGATTTCCCGGTGAGTTAAAAAATACGTAGATTGAAATCTAAAGTATCTAGAACTATGTGTGCTTCCTCAAGAACTACAGAATACTGGCTTCTTAGGTTACTTTTAATTTTCTTTCTAAAGTTCTTCAAGGTCCAATTATCTCGTATCACTATTCTTAAACTATCTTTCTATAGTGAACTGTCATTATTTTCTATTTCGTCTTTTCTCAAAGAGTTGGAAATCATGATCCAAACTTGTAAAACTTATAATCTGAGGCCAAGTACATGTTGATACTTTGTTTGCTTATAGCAGGAATTAGTATGTTGAATTCTAGTTTTTGGTTGTATTTTCAAAGTTATGGCTGCTAAAGGTAAGCTCTGGATACATGAAGATACTGTTATCATAATCCAATCAAAACTTGTGTAATTAATGGTAAACAACAGTCATCTTGTGACAGAACAGTGAAAACATGAGAGGTCCTCAAAAAGTTCAGTGAACATATGCATTACAAAAACATATAATCTATTACAAAAGTTTTTGCACCAAAATGAACTTATCTCTTAATTTCATTTTTTAATGAACTTTTTCCAAATACCTGTGTATGAAGTCTGAAATATAATGACACAATTAATTTCTAAAAACACTTCAGAACTGAAACTTTCCAATTAGTATACCCAGTACACACTGACTTAAGATTACATTAACCTATCCATTCAAATTCCGATAGATCTTAGAACAATGGGTAGAAAACAATCTTGCTAGTATTTGTGCTGTCAATATAAATGGTAATGAAGTCTAGTTATGTAACTGCTTTGACAAACATGATTTATATTCACTGTTCTGTGATCTTACACAATTTTCAGGAAAAGGGTAAAGACTTCCTCTACTTTGCTTTACAGTTATTTGTAGACCCATATTTTAAATGTAAAATTATTTATATCCCAATATTGCCGTAACCACAGATTCTGTATTAAATGACTTAAAGATGTTACACATAGCACTACAATAAAACCAAAGACAGCTGACATGGAAATAAATTCACCATACAACTGTTAAAAGAAACTCCAAACACCTTTAAAAAACATATATCTCATATATTTAACTACATTGTTTAACAAAAACCAATAACAGAAAACATCAATAAAAATCCAGATTTGGGCCCACATTGTGGCATAATGGGTTAAGCCTCCACCTGCAATGCCAGTATCCCATATGGACACTGGTTTGAGACCTGGTTGCTCCCTTTCCGATCCAGCTCCTTGCTAATGGCCTGGGAAAGCAGTAGAGATGGCCCAAGTGCTTGGTCCCTGCACCCATGTGGGAAACCCTGATGAAGCTCCTGGCTTTGTAAAGGCCATCTGGGGAGTGAGCCAGTGGATGGAATACATCTCTTTCTGTCACTCACTCCCCTTCTCTCACTCTATTTCTCTGTAACTCTGCCCTTCAAATAAATAAAAGGAACCTTAAAAAAAAAAAAATCCCAAATTTGAAGTAACATACTTTACAACTTTTATTTGTGCTTGCTTTCTTTAAAGTTTGGATTTACAAAGACTAGGTAGCCTACATCACTTAAATAGGGCTTTATCATTCTTCACAAAAAAGTCCTCATATTAAATAGCTACATTCAAAAACCATTCAATACAGAAATGTAGCTTTAAGAAAACACATAGCTTTTCACTTTCACCACCGAGTGTGTACCTATATACTAAAAAAGGGAATTAAAATTAATACTGAGTAAAATGTAAGGTCTCCAACAATGGAAATTACTGGAGATTATAATCAATTCTGAAAAGATTCCATCAGTTTTTCTTTGTTTTGGATTTAATTGAAATTATCTTGGTTTATAACTTACCGTGAATTCATAAATCTCTATTATCTGTCACAGTGATCAAATTTTCAATATTTACTAACAAATATCTGCTTTCACAGTAACAAACTGTAACTCTATTCAAGAATCATCTAAAGCTTGAAAATCAGTAAGTTATAGCAAGACTACTTAAACGAGAAAGAAAGATGAGAGTAACTTTAAAAAGTGAGAGTACTTACTGAAATAGCACTAATTCTTCTTGGCTGGGTACAAACTATCCTGCACGCAGATCCTTTTCCTCTTTCAATGTAGTTATCCAAAATGAACTGAGTAACTTGGGTGGTTTTCCCACAACCAGTTTCACCACTTATTACTGTTACCTGATGGTTATCGATTAAATTTACCAATTCCTATTTCCAAAGGGAAAATCAGTGAATAACATCAAATGCTAAGTCTGAAAAGACAGTAATCAAAATCCTTACAACGACAGTAGCTATTTTTAACAAACATATAAATGCTTTAAATTTTTCTCACAATGTTGGCACTTTGTGCATGTACACATCTACCAACTTTCAAGAGAAAAGCAGTACCAAATTATAAAGACTCAAGTCATGACAATATTAAAGAAAAGCATACTGACAAAAAGAGTTCCCAAGTTCCATGAATAAGCATTCAGAATGCCTGAGTGGACTATGGTGCAGTGTTCAGGTCAGTTTCCATGAATAACAATTAACATTAAAAGAATGCTAACATCTGGGGCTACTGAGTACAGAAGTAAATCCCTGGCTTAAATAACCACTGAGGACTTTACAGATTTATATCACAAATCAAAACATGGCTTTGCTGGCAGTACAAATTTTGTACACTATTTTGGGAACAAGAAAGGGTATTAACACATTCTTAAGAATATTTCTTTTCAAAAAAAAGTTAAAACAAAGACAAATTATTTAAGTGGGTAAATCTTAGGTACCTAAAAATCTTGTATAAGGGGAAGAGTTTCTTTCTTAAACATTTTAAATATTGATTTTTAATATTAATATTCCTTGTATTAGCAAAATCATTCTACTACTTCAGAACATATTACAGGTTATTTTCATGTACAAACAATTTAGTCTGAAAGCCTCTGTTTTAAAAATTCCCTATCTATTCCACAATATTATATATAGCAAAACAAGTTTCATGTTTGAACACTGAAAATTATACTTGGTAAGTATAGTGAAGTAGAATTTGATTCATTCTTTCAACAACTTATTTACTGAGTATCTACAAAATGCTAGCCACTATTCTGAGTAAAGAGGGACAGAGTGAACAAAATAGACCTGGTCCTCAAGAACTTACATTAGCTTAGGAGGGGGAACACAGATGTCTGGTGGTAATAAGAACTATGAAAAGTAAATAAAAATAAAAATAAAAGTTGGGAAAAGAGAATGATAGGGGACTATTATTCTATGAAGGGTGATTATGTGATGACACATCATTAATTAATGCAAGCATTGTATTATTAGTAATGCCTTAATTTTAATAACAGTGTTGTCTTAAATTAAGAGCAGGGCACTTATATATGAAAATCCTATTTTATAGACTCCAAAGACTACAGTTATGAACATAAATATGCGATAACCTCAGGAAAATTGTTTCATGATTTTTTTCTTTTGTCCTTTAATTTAAAAGAATAAAATTAACTTCTAATAATAAGCTTTAGGAAAAGATTCATCGGTTTTTATCTTTTTAATATAGAACATTAAAAAAAGCTGTGTAAGGTATTTCACAAATCAAATCAAACACTGTAAATCATTTTTTACCTTTTGCATTCCATATGAAGGCAGCTTTTCCCTGAATTGCTGAAATTAAAACAAGAAATTTTTAATTTTCAAAAAAAAGAAATGCAATCAAATGGTAATCAGAATGTGTTCATAGGGAAATACACTAAAATCTAAAAGTATTTTTACTATCTGATTTGTGTGAAGTGTTAAAGACCTTAATTCTTTAAGAGCCTACCAATTGCTTTTATTTTCAAAACAATCAAATAGAAATCTATTACATCCAACAGAGTGGAGACAATTCTTTAAAGTCTAGCATATTATCTAATAGCATTTTGACAATCTCTAAATTTGTTTCATACATGCTAGATTTGATGTCTACACCACATTCTTTTTCCATCCATCAGTGATTCATTTACTAATGTATTAGACACTAGAGTAGATTCAAAGATTATCCCAGGGCACTTGCTTTTCAGCATTAAGAAAAAACCAAAAACACAAAATCTGGTAGTGTCATTTTAGTTTGATCTTGGTTAATTCAAATTTAGCATGTGAATATCTGAAACATTTTCTCTCAGAAGGCTGTCACAATACTTGAACGAAAAACCTTTATATACAAAGAAGCAATTTCCGACACATATATAAGCTGCTTCACAAATTTACACATTTGCTGAATTAAAATTGGAATACTAAAAAGTGAATGACAAATTCTTCTGGATTTTTCTTTTTATATATGGCAGTGTCTTTCTAAAACTGAAAACTTTCATGCACTATTACTTTTCAAATACATGAAATAAATCATTTAAAAAAAAGAAAAATCTTCAGTGGTATAAAAATAAGGCAGTGTTAATAAACTGCTTAAAGTAAATATAAAAATAATAAATTGAAATCAATTGGCATTGTCCTAGGTAATCTATTATTGGCATGCTTGCTGTGGTCAAGCAATTCTTACCAGTACCATAAAATAACAGTGAATATAAATAAATTCTAGTGTTTTGAAATATAAGTAATACCACACTACTGTTACTAATTTCTTTCACAATACTTTAAACCATTTTTTAATGATAGCTAAAATATTAATACCTCATGTAGTCAAATACACTCACATTACATGTAAGCATCTGTAAGCAAGTTTATGCATTTCAAACTGACAGTAATCATTTTTACGTTCTCTGCATGTAAACACTATCAGTCTTTGACAAGGCAGCCAAACTGTCCAGTTCCTAATTTCTGGTTATAATCAGGATATGAAATAATGTGATTATAAGCTAAGGACAGGGAATGTCTTAATACTCATAGTATCTGGAATCTAGCAACTAGAAAATTAACATTTATTAATGAAATTAAAACAAAGAAAAAAATGCACAATACAGGAAAGATTAAAGACACTTCAATTTTAGATCTGGTTGCACTGTTAGTTGTGACACTTTAAGATGACAGAGCTTGACATTCTCTTTCCTGATCTATAACAGGCAGATCAAGTTTGAGCGTCCCTATCCGCAAGTTCAAAACCGGAAATGATCCAAAATCTCAAACTCTTTGAGGGTCAACATGATACAACTTTTCCACCCTTTTGTTTCATGGAAAAAATTCTAAAAAATATTTTATGAAACTACTGATAGGCTATGTGTATATGAAATACAAAGAAATTTGTATGTAGACTTGGTCCTGTTCCCAAATTATCACATTATGTATTGGTAAGTATTTCAAAATCTAAAAAAGTCTGAAATCTGAAACATTCTTGGTACCAAGAATTTTAATTAGGAATACTGAGCTGTATTACCTCACAGAAGATAGTTGGGAGGTTTAAATATTGTAGTGCATGTGAACCATTTACAACAGTATCTGGAAATATGAAGCTTAACTGTTTCTATGTTTTCCAAATTTGTTCTTTGAACTACATCACCCACCTTCAGTATTTACATTGTATCTACCATACAAAGCAAAAGAACACGTAATACCCATCTCTCTTTGTTTCTAAGCATATAAAAGCAGCTCTTTTCAACTACAAGATCTAAATTAATTTATTTTACTATCTCCTCCATTTTCAAATCATATTTTATTCAACAGGCACAAAATTTGGCCCTTGCACCATCTCAGTTCAACTGTTTTTCTTTTTTTAAAGATTTTATTTATATATTTGAAAGGCAGAGTTACAGAGACAGAAAGAGAGAGAGAGAGAGAGAGAGAGAGAGAGAGAAAAGGTCTTCCATCCACTGATTCATTCCCTAAATGGCTGCAACAGCTGAGGTAGGCTAATCTGAAGCAAGGAGCCTGGTGCTTCTTCCAGGTCTCCCATGTGGGTACAAGGGCCTAAGGACTTAGGCTATCTTCCACTTCCATTTCCCAGGCCAAAGTAGAGGCTGGCTGATCTGTTCTAGTAACGAAATCTCCATTTGATCCCTTCTTTCCTTAAGGAGATGTGATATCCTGCCTTTCTCAAAAATGGTGGCATGCATAAGCAGTCTTTTAAAATCTAACACATGGGTCCAGCATTGTGGCGTAATGAGTTAAGCTGTTACCTGCAATGCTGGCATCCCATATGGGTGCCAGTTCAAATCTAACCTGCTCCACTTCCAATCCAGCTCCCTGCTAATGTGCCTGGGAAATCAGCAGAAGATGGCCTAAGTGCTTGGGACCCTGTCAACCATGTGGCAGATCCATATGAAACTCCTGACTCCTGGCTTAGCTCTGGCCATTGCAACCATTTGGGGGAGTAAACTAGTGGATAGAAGATATCTCTTTCCCTCTCTGTAACTCTGAATTTCAAATAAATAAAAACAATTCTTAAAAAAAGAAAAACATGTATTATGAACACTGCATAGATTTCAAAAAATTCTACAGCAAAATAAAAAGCTTTTAATTCCTTTTCATTTTTCCATGAACTTTTTAAAGTATCCTTATATATACATATTAAAGATATAGCTCCCAAAATGTCCTCAGTATTTTCTCACATAATATATATAAAACACAATATTTTAACTAGAAAGGATATTAAGATATCACCTAGCACAGTAAAGAAAACAGAATAAATCAGGAAAATTTCAGTTCTTGGCACAGCCCTGCATTTAAATGCTGGTAGAATATAAACATGTCACATAACTTCTGAAAAATTTAATTTTGTCATCTGTAAGAGGAAGATGATATACTACTAAATGATCTGGGAGAAACCTGGTGCATGACATTTCACTAAACTGGCACAGAAAAATAATTTTTTGTATTTGCACAAGCATTTTTTCCTCACCATGAAAGCTTCTCTGAACGAGATAGATACTGTAGGTTACAGTTTTGATTTCCATTGCTTTTCTCTACTACTCAAAAAGAAAAAAAAAATTCCCTTACAGGATGTTTTGTTGAGGAATATCCCTGGCATACACCTTAAAGCTATCTCTAACCATACATTTTTCTCAAATCTGGGGAGACAATGGCAAATGAAATTTTTTTCCTACATCTTGCTTTGTATTACCTGCATTTCAATATATCGAAGATCAGTTTTTTTCTTCTGTAAATCTTCCAATAATTGTTGATCTAAGGTTACATCAGGTTCATTTGACTGCAAGAGATACTCAGAATCTCGGTCGAAGTATGATTTATCCCTGATTCTAAATGTCCTTTTTTCTTGGTTTATCAATTTCTTTTCCTGATTATCAAGTTTCTTCTCTGAGCTTGGTTTGTTCTCAGTAGAAATTTCAGTACCATATCTATTTTGACAAAATAAATAATTAACAATGGTCAGAAGAGCCATTCATGCCCTGGGGCAAAATAATGAATACTGTGTAAGTAGTTCAAGACCATAAAAATTAAAGCTTTTATTCCTTTCCTCTAAGTACAGTAATTATATAATATACTTAATATTCTTACAATGAATTCAAATTTTCTCTGCCTTTAAATCAGATATTGCCAAATAAATTAGTCCTATGGTAGTTAAAAAAATCCCAGTCGTTTCTCTATTGTAATACTTAATAAGGATTCATATCATGATTTCCTTAAATTTATTCCACAACTTCATTTTTCCCCCCACCACCCTTTCTACCCTATAAATGGGATATTATATAGTCCATGAACTATTTCGTATTCTTCCTCTAAATGACATAATCTAAAACAATAGTGATTTAACCTCCTTCAAACTTCTCCAACAGGAGAATTTTCAGAAATATAAAGATAAGGGTAGGAAAAACAACGATAACTTAGTATTTCTTATATCTAGATATTTGCTCCTACCATTAGCTTTCCCGTGGGAACACGCCATCTAAATTTGTGTCTCCAAATCTGCATGATACTCAGAAATAAAGAGTTATTTCAAGACCAAATTTCATCTAATTTATCTATTGAAGAGTCTAAAGATACTATCTTTTTTTTTTTTTTTCTGGTCTAGCCACTGCTATGAAAGAACTGCTATTTGCCTGTTCTTTAAAAGAACACTTTTTGTTTTACCCATGATCCTCAGGAGCAAACCAGGATATCTGTGTTTCTGAATCTTTATCATTCTTTGCTTGGACAGAATTCAGTAGCTGCACAATCTGTTCTTCTCGCCGTTCATCCATGTGTACTACAGCTCTCTATATTGTGCAAAGAAAAAAGCATTTTTATCAATATGAGAACGCATGTAAAAATTATTTGGCAGCTAAAAAGAAAAATAATGACTAAATAATATATCTTCAATAAACATACATACAAGAAAATGAAAAGTTATGCACATTTGCCCTATTCCTATATATAACTTTTCATTTTTGCAAATATCATTGTAGACCTTTTCCTATAAAATTAGCTCAACATACGATTGGCAACGAAAACATATTTATGTCACTCCCTAAAACTTTGGTTCTCTTACTTCCTAGCTTCATCTTCTTATTGTAAACTTTTCCCTATCTTAAATTTTCAGTTATTAAAATCCAAATGTCAGGGCTGGCACTGTGGTACAGTGGGTAAACCTTCCGCCTATTATGCCAGCATCCCATATGGGCGCTGGATTGATTTCTGGCTGCTCCAGTTCCAAGCCAGCTCCCTGTTAATGTCCCTGGGAAGGTACCATAAGATGGTCCAAGTCTTGGGCCCCTGCACTCATGTGGGAGACCCGAAAGAAGCTCCAGGCTCCCGACTTCGGTCTGATCTAGCAATGGCTGTCGCAGCCATCTGGGGAGTGAACCAGCAGATTGAAGAGCTCTCTATCTATGTTCTCTCTATAATTTTGACTTTCAAATAAATAAATAAATCTTAAAAAAAAATCTAAATGTTCAAAGGTCAACGTTGTAGCATAGTGGCTTAAGCTGTTGCCTGCGATGGTGGCATCCCATATGGGTGCTGGTTCTTGTCCTGCTGCTCCACTTCAGATCCAGCTCCATGCTAATGTGCTTGGGAAAGCAGGGTAAGATGGCCCAAGTGCTTGGGCACCTGCAATCACATAGGCAACTTGGAAGAAGCTCCTGGCTATCATCAGCCTGGCCCAGCCCTGGCCATTGCAGCCATTTGGGGGTTGAACAAGCAGATGGAAGATATTTCTGTCTCTGTAACTCAGCCTTTGAAATAAATAACTAAATAAATCCAGATGTTCTGCCAAAAAAAAGGTGAAAAACAGAAATAGTGTCTTGGGTATAGTGAACATCTACAAAGTTTTTGTCTTAAAAAGAACTAATAAGAAGAAAGGCCGGAGCCGCGGCTCGCTAGGCTAATCCTCTGCATGCGGCGCCTGCATCCCAGGTTCTAGTCCCGGTTGGGGCGCCGGATTCTGTCCCGGTTGCTCCTCTTCCAGTCCAGCTCTCTGCTGTGGCCCAGGAGTGCAGTGGAGGATGGCCCAGGTCCTTGGGCCCTGAACCCGCATGGAAGACCAGGAGAAGCACCTGGCTCCTGGCTTCGGATTGGCGCAGCGTGCCGGCCACAACACACTGGCTGTAGCGGCCACTTGGAGGGTGAACCAACGGAAAAGGAAGACCTTTCTCTCTGTCTCTCTGTCTCTCTCTCTCACTGTCTAACTCTGCCTGTCCAAAAAAAAAAAAAAAAAAAAAAAAAAAAAAAAAAAAAAAAAGGAAGAAGAAGAAGAAAGCAAGGGGGCCGGCACTGTGGCACAGTGGGTTAAAGCCCTGGCCTAAAGTGCTGGCATCCCATATGGGCGCTGCTTGTAGTCCTGGCTGCTCCTCTTCCAATCCAGATCTCTGCTATGGCCTCAGAAATCAGTAAAAGATGGCCCAAGTCCTTGGGCCCCTGCACCTGCCCTGGAGACCCGGAAGAAGCTCCTGGCTCCTGGCTCCGGATCAGCACAGCTCCGGCCGTTGCGGCCATCTGGAGAGTGAACCAGTGGATACAAGACCTCTCTCTCTGTCTCTACCTCTCTCCGTAACTCTTTCAAATAAATAAAATAAATCTTAAAAAAAAAGAAGAAAGCAAATATATCAATCAGCACTCATGGATTGGTAATCCAATAAAACAAATGCAGCAGCTTCTTTTTAGAGAGAGAATTAAAAAACACACCAAAGATGACAAAGAGATGGTCTTTGCTGAGCTATGAAAACTTTTAGAAGCCCTAAATATGCATCTAAGAAATGTGATTACAGGCTTAGGTAAAAATGAAAGATTGCCAACTCTAATTCTGTGGGAGACTTTTTTATTTTTCTGGAATTTAAAAAAAAATTCTCCCAAAAGTTTACGGGCCTACAAATCTCCACTTCTTTAAGGTCTAGACTTAATAATGTGCATGTGAATGCACAGCTAGCTGGACACACATGAGGTATAGTGACAATTAGAATCTGTTATGATTAAACAACTAATGAAGGAGGAAGATAAAGTATGAATGAAAAATACATTTAAAAATCAGTAAAGAAATCACTGGACTTACCAGGGTGGGAAAGGCAAGAGGAAAGGAAAACTAATGATAATTGTTTGAAAGTCAAGGTGGGTCCTGAGAGAACAGTACTAAGATTAATTATCAGGAGGAGGCTGCTGTGTGACAATGTTTTTGTGTACATGTGTGGTGGTAGTTATCAAAGTAGGATGCTAAGATGGGATTTCATGTAATTAAGAACAACAGTGTTACATGCCAGCTGTAATAATTATTAGGTAGGTAGAAAGATGGAACTGGATTTCTGGAGAGATCTTAAGTTTTAGACTCATAATAGAAATTCTGGAGTGCTTAGATAAGAACCAGGAGGTTACATCACAGAGCTACAGGAATTGTTTTAGTTAAAAATAAATAAATAGGGCCGGCGCCGCGGCTCACTAGGCTAATCCTCCGCCTAGCGGCGCCGGCACACCGGGTTCTAGTCCCGGTCGGGGCGCCGGATTCTGTCCCGGTTGCCCCTCTTCCAGGCCAGCCCTCTGCTGTGGCCCGGGAGTGCAGTGGAGGATGACCCAGGTGCTTGGGCCCTGCATCCCATGGGAGACCAGGAAAAGCACCTGGCTCCTGGCTCCTGCCATCGGATCAGCGCAGTGCGCCGGCCGCATCGCGCTGGCCGCGGCGGCCATTGGAGGGTGAACCAACGGCAAAGGAAGACCTTTCTCTCTGTCTCTCTCTCTCTCACTGTCCACTCTGCCTGTCAAAAAAAAAAAAAATAAAAATAAATAAATAAATAAATAAACTAAGCACCTCCACAGAGATGATGACAGAACTTTGACACAGTCTGGCATTCAAGGGGGCCAAAAAGTAGAACAGTCAGTACACAGACACAGTCCAACTTCTTTGCCTTAAAACAGCAAAACTACAAAGCTTTCTTGAATTCCTCCATTGCTTTATGTTCCTGCCCAATTTTTCTTCTCAGCTCTTATCGTAATGACATCTGCTCAGGGCTTGCCACTCTATCAGTTATTTTCTATTTCCTCTTTGCTCCCTTAAGCACTACCACTGAATTCTAAAACAATACCCAACTCATTTTTCTCTTTGGTTGCTCCTTTCTAGATTCTTTTGCAACCTTCTCTTCTTCAGCTTGTCCCTTAAATTTTCCTATTCTACACTATGAGCTGTAGACCTGGTACCATCTAAGAGTCTCTTAGAAAAGTAGGATTTCTGACTCTACCCCAGTTGTACATTTTAAAGTGCCTGGGGACTCTTATGCACATTTAAGTTTGAAAAGCAACAGACTACTGAATTTAGCTCTAGGCTCACTCATCCCATCATCATTCACTCTCATACTCCAACTACTACCATCCATAGGCCTATGAACTACCAAATGCTCACTTTCAGACTAGATTTCTCTAGGTATCAGATCCACACTGTGTTCTGCCTCCTACAAATCCTCACTTGTCAAGCCACATAATAATATTAAACTCACAGGATCCTTAACAGAATCTACCATCATGCTTCAACAAGCCTGATCCTTATACAGCTACAAAGAAGTCATCCATGAAGATCTGCTGTCCTTGTTCCTCTAGATAAATCACAAAATGATTTTGATTCAATCCCTAAATCACCTGAATCTGTCCACTTCCCTCCATCTTCACTGCCATGTTTTAAATCAGGCTGTCATTCCTCAACTTAATTATAGGAAGGGTTACTTAATTGGTCTCCTTGCCCAGAGACTATCTCTTTAATCCATTCTCCACATTGCTCCCACACTGAATTTTGAAGTTCAAAATGTAATCATTTCATTCTTTAATAGTCTGAAGGCTTGCTATGGTGTTTAGGGAAAAATCAATTTCAAGGCACAGCTTATTTTTCTGGCCCAGAGTTTTTCAAATCACGGTTTGTGAAATTAAACAATGAAGATCAGCTTAATAAAAAAAAGTACAAAAATAACAAACTCGGGCTGGTACCATGGCTCACTTGGTTAATCCTTGGCCTGCAAAAATAACAAACTCGGGCTGGTACCATGGCTCACTTGGTTAATCCTTGGCCTGCAGCGCCAGCATCCCATATGGGCGCCGGTTCTGGTCCCGGCTGCTCTTTTCCAGGCCAGCTCTCTGCTGTGGCCCAGGAGGGCAGTGGAGGATGGCCCAAGTGCTTGGGGCCCTGCACCCGCATGGGAAACCAGGAAGAAGCATCTGGCTCCTGGTTTCCGATCCGCACAGCACTGGCCCTGGCCGTAGCAGCCATTGGGCAGTGAACCAATGGAAAGAAGACCTTTCCCTCTGTCTGTAACTCTACCTGTCAAATAAAAAAAAACCAAACACACAAAAAACCAAAAATAATAAACTCAGAGCAATGTGCAGATAATTAAACATCATTTCACAAAATTTGCAGGCTCTCTATTGTCTCTTTCTCCCTCCCTCCCTCCTTCCCCCCCTTCCAAATAAATAAATTTTTAAAAAACAAATACAGACTGGATTTTGGATAAATTAAGAGGCCAGAGCAGATCAATTGGCTGAAATGAAAAAGAAGAGTCAAAGATGTAGCTTATTTGGGCTTGGCAAGTGAATAAATGCTAGGCAGAATTACTAAAACGGAGGTTTCGGGAGAGGGGCTGAAAGTGACTTCCATTCATAGTATCCACAAGAAGGGACTCTACCCTTCATGTGAAAACACTAACAATTTTTCCTGACTTAATAAGTTTCATTTGTATAGTTCTTACTTTCCCATGTAGTAAGTTCCCCCAAGTATCACATTGTTTTCACAGACCTGTGTCAATGTGTATAACACTGTTTGAAACAAATGGTAAATAAAACCTGATCAAGTTACTGTGTACTAACTTTTATGCATAGCTGATTTCTTCCAGTTTCAAAAAGGTTTAAAGGAGTCTCCTATTTTTCCAAACTGGTTTGTTCATTGAACAATTTGGGGCTGTTTAAGAAATAGGTTTTTTTTCTAAGAGAAGAATGTTCTAACTGTAAAGATAAATGGAGAAAGCCACAAAAACATATTGAAGAGACATGGTTAAGAGAAAAATAAATGCAATGGTTTAAAAAGATTAGCCTAAATGGTGGTTTAATTGTATTCTAATATAAGAGATACTTTTCAAGAAGTCACTAAAAGGTTATTCTAAGGCTTAGATTAAGAAACCTTGTTTAATGATAAAAATCATTTTTTTATCAGAGTGTGTCACTTAGGGAACTTAATGTTTCCTTTACTACAGATCTTTAAAATACAAATTAACCTGACAATCACTTTAAGACTCCAAGCCAAATTATTTCTGCTTCTTCGACTTCTAAAATCCCAAGTTTCCTTCTTTAAGAGGTGCTAATCAAAAGTAATTTCACCACCTCTCCATAAAAACAAAAACCCTGTGTTTTTGGCTAATACTTTTAACGCTGATAATAAAAGGTAGACTACTTTTATGAACAATTTGCATTTATAATTGTGCCTGCCTGCTTCTGCTGGGTGGAAACCTAGCGTGAACATTAAAGATCGATATTTTCAGCCTCACCAGGCGAAGAACTTAAAATGAAAGTGACAATAATTTTCGTGCAGGAATGGACGGCCAGACATATAACAACCCTGATGAAGCTGAATTCAGCTGGAACCTGAGCATAACATTATTAGTTTTGCCCACAATACTCTTGTCCTTTATGAAAGCACCCGTATACATTCATCCTGCATAAATCCTGAATGCTTCAGGGCAGACGCGCACCGCCGACGTGAAGCGGTGTAACACCCGCTGCAGGAAGCTTTGGCATAATGATATCTGCACGTCTTTACACTTCACAAAGCACGTGCACCAGCTTAGAAACAAGAGGAAAGAAAAGGCATCGGCGGGAAGCGAAACAAATCAGTCCTGCCGCGAGCCCGCGACTGCGGAATCTCAGATTACCTCCTGCCTTTCTGCATCCTTGTTCTTCTGTGTCTGCTTTTTCGCGTACCACAAGCCAATTTCTCGGCCTTTCAGGTGCCCGGGATGCCGGCCCCGGCCACCTCGACCACCACCTCCTCCGCCGCCGCCGCCTCCGGAACCTCGGCTCCCTCCGTGGCCCCCTCCGTAACCCCCACTGGAGCTGCGGGGTCCCCCATCACGGCCCCGGTTTTGATGGTAGTCATAGCTCATTGTCTCGGTGGATTACAACCCGCGAAACTCCGGAGCCGCTGGAAATGGCGTCTGGGCCCGGAAGCGTCTGCACGTCCACTTCCGTTTTGCTTCCGGTGCCCAGGGCAAGGAGGCGGGCCGTTTAGCGGTGGAGGCAGCCTTTTCCGGTGACGTCACAGGCGGGCGGCCTTGGCTATCACGGGGATTGGACAGCTGGGGTTGCTTCTGAAGTCCGACGAGACTACATTTGTACCTGAGGAAGGCGGGAGAGCGAAACGCTTCCAGGTTTTTCTCCCTAGGCTCGGCAAGTAAGGAGCTGGCGTTTGGGTTTTACTTTGTTATTTTTCATGGAAACACCCGAAGTCTGCTTCCGGTAGGCTCTGGCTATTAACCGTGGAAACCAAAGAACCAGTGGATCTATAGAGTAGCTCTTAAAAGTTTGAAGAAATGAGTTTATCGTATTTGTGCAAACGCTTTGAAATATTAAGTATAAGTGCGCCCGTACCTCCTCTCCTTTAGCCAATAGAATGCGTGTCGCGTTCAGCGCAGAGCCCTTAGGCAGTGCAAATGAACAGGAATGGAAGACTCCAGGGTTCCTTTGAAGGAACCCTGTTTACTCACCAGGCTACTGAGTGTCATGTAAGAGCCACTCTTGAGTAAGCAAGTGATTGAGCTACTCAGGCTTGGATATTCGCCAGGGGATATCCAGTTCATTTATACAAATAACATTTAAAGGTGCCCAAATGCTCACAAAAGCTGATGCTGGGCCAGGTTGAAATAAGCCAAAAACTCCGTTCAGGCCTACTATGTAGGTGGCAGGCACCTAAGTATTTGAGCCACTATCTGCTGTCTCCCAAGGTATGCACCAGCAGAAAGCTAGTTAGGAAGCAGGGTGGGACTCAATGCTGAGTACTCTTGATATGAGATGTGACTGTCCCAAGCAATGGCTTAATCACTGTGCTGCACATTCACCTCAGGTTTCTTCTTTACAGACAGCTAGATATAGTTACTAGCCTCCTTTAGCATTAAATTTGACTTCGTACCTAGTTCTGTCCAATAAAGCAGAAGCTGCAGTGACTTCTTCCTGGCCAATCCCACTGAAAACTCAGTGGAGAATCCTTCCTTTCCGTTCTAACAGCTTAATGCAGATGAACATAATAATCATAAAAGCATCTTTGGAAATGTGGAATTAAAAATGAAAGTACTTACATCTTTGAGCCATATCTTAGAGGAGAAAGATCCAACTGAGAAGAGTGTTCATTTAACTGTTGTGCTTCTCTTCAACTCAGCCTTCCAAATCTTATACAAATGCCTGTCACACTGGCAGATGCTAAGCCTGAACTAGCAAATACAATTGTCAGGCTTCTAGCCTCTGTCATACATGGATGTGTTTAGAACATTGGACTACGACAGAGTACTGATAGAAAATAGATGCCAGGGATATATTTCCCCTCAGCAATAGGCTCCAATGACAGATATCTTAAAAATATATAATTTAATGTTATCAAGGAAATTTTCCTATTTATTGAGTCAGTGTGATTCTGTTATCATCTCCATTACTACTGCCCTCATCCTAGCCAACATTGTTGCTAATCCTGACTACTGAAATGCCTCCTAAGTGCTCTTTATGTAGTCATCTTTTACTACTCACAACAAACAGTGATTCTTGAAATCAAATGTGTCAGGCTTTTGCTCAGAGTCCACCAATGGCTTACCACTGCATTTAGAATAAGGTCAAAGTTTATACCTAGCCTGTAAGGTGGAAATGAGCTGCCTTTCCCTGACTTTGTCTTACTGCTTTCTCCTCTCACTCATCTGCATTCATATTGATCTCCTTAGTCATTGGTTTCACAAAATACAAACAGCACACTACCACTTCTTGAAATGTGGTTCTCTTTGCTGAACTATGATTTTCCTACATAATCTCACAGAATGTTTCTTCACTTCTTTTGAATCTGAAGAAATGTGACTTATGGAATGTTTCCTAACCAGATTATGGTAAAAGGACTCTTCAATCTTTGTCCTTTTATTTAACATTTTTTCCTTATTGCTGTCATATATAAGGATGTTTCAAAAAGTTTATGGAAAATGGAATTTAAAAATAACACACATTTTCCACTGTTTGAAGGCCTGTCATGAGCAAGTACCTGCATATATGTGTGTGTTTACCTATATTAGTAAATGTACATATATAGATGCTCCTTGATTTATGATGGAGTTACATCCTGATAAACCCATCATAGCTTGAAAATGTCATAGTCAAAAATGCATTTGGTACACCTAACCTAGCAAACATCATGGTTTAGCAATGCAGTACACTGTAGGGTGTCAGTCGTTTACTTTTTTTTTTTTTTTTTTTTGACAGGCAGAGTTAGACAGAGAGAAAGAGACAGAGAGAAAGGTCTTTTTCCCGTTAGTTCACCCCCCAGATGGCCGCCATGGCTGGCGTGCTGTGGCCAGCGCACTGTGCCGATCCAAAGCCAGTAACCAGGTGCTTCCTCCTGGTCTCCCATGCGGGTTCAGGGCTCAAGGACCTGGGCCATCCTCCACTGCACTCCTGGGCCACAGCAGAGAGCTGGACTGGAAGAGGAGCAACCAGCAGTCACTTACTCTTGTAATCACATGGCTGACTGGCAGCTGCAGTTCAGTTTGTTACTGAGCATCACAAGAGAGTATTTTGCTACATATCATAGACTGGGAAGAGATAAAACTCAGAATTTGATGTATGGTTCCTACTGAATGCATATCCTTCTTCACTATTATGAAGTAAAAAATCATAAGTCAAACCACTGTATAAGTTGGTAACTGTACATGTAAATGTGTAAGTAAAGAACTTAATTTTATCTGAAGAGCACTCTGGCCTTTCCCCTCAATTTCTGGGAAAGTAATTTCTATTTCTTTTTAGAGTAGGAATTTTTTTTAAAGATTTTATTTATTTATTTAAGAGGTGGAGTTACAGACAGTGAGAGGGATAGGCAGAGAGAAAGGTCTTCCTTCCGTTGGTTCACTCACAAATGGCCACTATGGCTGGAGCTCCGCTGATCTGAAGACAGAAGCCAAGTGCTTCTTTCCAGTGTCCATGTGGGTGCAGGGGCCCAAGCACTTGGGCCATCTTCTACTGCTTTTCCAGGCCATAGCAGAGAGCTGGATTGGAAGATGAGCAGCCGGGACTAGAACCAGTGCCCATATGAGATGCCCGCACCACAGGCGGAGAATTAACCCACTGTGCCACGGCGCCGGCCCTGTAGGAATTTTTTTTTAAAGATTTATTTATTTACTTTGAAAGGTGGAGTAGAAGAGAGAGAGAAGGAGAGGCAGAAAGAGAGAGAGAGAGAGAGCGAGCGAGCAAGCGCGTGAGCGTGGTCTACCATCATATGGTTCACTCCCCAATTGACTGCAACTGCCGGAGCTGTGCCGATCCAAAGCCAGGAGCCAGGAGCTTCTTTTGGGTCTCCCATGTGCTTTCAGGGGCCCAAAGTCTTGAGCCATCTTCCACTGCTTTCTCAGGCCAAAACAGAGCTGGATTGGAAGTGATGCAGCCGGGACTCAAAGCCAGCACCCATATGGCATTGCTGGCACTGCAGACAGTGGCTTTACCCACTACACCACAGTGCTGACCATGGGGAAGTAATTTCTAAACTTTTTAGAGTATCATGCCTGATAAAGTGATACTGTCTTAGGGCCTTGGACCAGCCAAATATTAAATGGGGACCTATGGTCATTCTGTTTCAGCTTGATCTCCTGAGGAGCTGGAAACCAAGACCTGTCCTATAAACAACGAGCCATGCTTACTCCTGCTCATGCCATGATGGAGTCCAGTAAAGACTCTGGCCTGAAGATTCAGATGAACTTCATTGGTTGGCGGAAAGTTTATTGTCCATTACTACAACGGGAAAGTACGATGGAGGTTCTATAGAACTTTTCATGAACTCAGTTTCTTCTCTTGGCAGATTTTAACCTGTAAAACTATAACCAGGAGTATATAGTGTTCTGTGAGTGATTTTTTTGAGTCCTTATAGTGAATATTGAAACTGACAGGGGCCGGCGCTGTGGGGCAGTGGGTTAAAGCCCCAGCCTGCAGCACCAGATCCCATGTGGGCGCCAGTTCAAGTCCTGGCTGCTCCTTTTCTGATCCAGCTTTCTGCTATGGCCTGGGAAAGCAGTGGAAGATGGCCCAAGTCCTTGGGCCCCTGCACTCGTGTGAGAGACCTGGAAGAAGCTCCTGGCTCCTGGCTCCTGGCTTCAGCTCAGCTCAGCTGTGGCTGTTTTGGTCAACTGGGGAGTGAACCAGCGGAGTGGAAGACCTCTCTCTCTCTCTCTCTCTGGCTCTACCTCTCTCTGTAACTCTTTCAAATAAATAAAATAATTCTTAAAAAAAAAAAAAAAAAAAAGAAACTGACAGTGGTTTGGGGAACACCCTGAACTTACAGTTGGTGTCAGGAATGAGAGAAATCTTTTTTGGACCATGTTCTCTAACTTTGCAACTAGCTCAAACTCACAGTACATGTATATTTACATATTAGTTTTGTTTTTATTCACAGTTGTAATCCCTAGTATTTAGAAAAATTTCTATCATGTTGTAGTCAGCTATTAAATAGTACAATACAGATAGGAGTGAAAGTAACTGAAAAATGTAAGCAATTAAGAGAAAATCTATTTATAAAATTAAATACTATAGAACCAGATTGAAAAAAGACTGTTTATTCTGAGTGATATTTGTGATGTTTGCTGTCCTCAAAATGAGTTGCTTCTGTCAGTCACAATTGGAAATTTTATAGATTATACATTATTTGTTTATTTTGATTACCATGGGTTTTAGCGATTATGTGCTTGCAGTTTATAGGAATCACCACCCAACTGGTGATATTTTAACAGATAACAAGTAGTTTTTGGCTTCAACTCATCTATTTATAGAGAAAAGAAATAATCTATACAAAACATAGTATTTATTAATAACAAGAACAATACAACTAAACAAGGGTAAGATATTTGGATATAGCACAAGATATATGTATATCTAGTATTTCCTATGCCAGAGACACACTTTACCATCAAAATCACTCTAAAGAGTAGGTAGATTTAGAAGAATTTTGTAGTTTAATCTTCCCCTCTCTTAACAAGAATTTGGAATAGCCATTCATGTTTAGGCAAAGGCCTAGTAGGTTTTTCTTGTAGATTCAGCTACTGTTGGCTTGGAGTTTGGAGTGTGACAGATTAGCTAGTAAAATGATGCTGACTACCCTCTAAAATATGTTTTTGGGTCAAATAATTCTGGCATTTATTCGATATTGCCGAAGTTTTGAGTGTATCCACCATATTGTGCAATATGCCAGAGCCATTAAATAATCCTAGATCCTTCTTTTTCCAGTTTCCCCAGATAAGGCCTATATTCAGTGAAAATTAAATGGAAGGCAGGAAGGAAAACAGGTATTATTGTATTCTAATCCAATTCTTAATGCTCTTTAAACACTGATTTCCACAAAATCATCCTTCTCATCTTAAATGCTGAATAGGTAAAAAAATTTTTTTTGCATTCAGATATTTACTGTTTTCCTCAGCTTTCTTACAGTCTTATTTCTAATTTCCTTGTTACTAGAAATTCCATTTTAAAGAAGCAATGTCACCTTTATCCTTTAGAATATTACATGTCTGAGTTTAAGTTGTCAAATTATTTTTAAAAGCATTATTTGATTATTCAACTGATTTTTTTCCTTTAGAAAGACACTTAGAATTGATATAAAACATCGGATTGATACTCCCATTAGTCACTGTGTTGAAATAATAATCTTGATGATACAAAGTCTTTTAAACTAGAATATTTTGAATAAGAATATATTTGAGTTTATGCCATGCATTTTTGAAGCTTGCTTTACAAACATTACTAATGACATTACATTTGATTCCCAAATTTAAATAGAGATATGGAAAAGTTAAATGAGAGATGAAGAAAGTCCATTAAAAGAATAAACATTTTGAAAATGATTTTTCTTGGTGGCAAAAGCAAGTAAACAAGCAAGCCTCAACAAAAAAGCCAAAAAACACCCTCTGAAGATAAAACAGTCTGAAAGCCCATGTTGAGTAATTCAGAATTTTGATTCAATACAATGAAATAGAAATCAAATTAAAAATTCTGAAACATAATTCACTCAATCTGTAAACAAATAGAAAATGCATGTGAATGAGGTAGGAGTACACAAAGTCTAATACTGTGTAAAATGTCAACTCAATAACTAGAAATAAATACCAAAGTAACTCATTTAATATACATTTTACAGAAAGAATAGGGTAAAGCAATTTGAAGGAAAATCACTTCATAATTTTTGAAATATCCATTACTAACATTCTGATAATGTGATTCTTGCATTTTTGCAGTGTAATATATTTTAAAATTAATATCTAAATATATATGCAGCTACTTAATAACATGAATTGTTCCTTTATTTGGGATATCACATCGTGTCTCTGGGGTAGAAACAAAAAAAATCACCTGAACTTGAAGTAATATTTGAAATGAATATTTCTGTGCTTCAAGAATGGCCAAGAAAATCTACCTAATCTGCCGCTTTAGAAACAAACATTTTCATTTTAGACTCAGAGGATTTTCTTCTGCTTTATCCAGAAGCTTGTTAGTCTAGTTGGATACGCTCTCATAATTTAATCTGGCAAATCCCCCCCCCCCCCAGTTTTCCTTCATATAAACAAAACAATTCTAGAATGAAGTGTACAATTACAACCTTTTCCAATAATGTTGGAGTTAAAGACTACTTCTGATTTCACCTGTAACCCATAACATACTTGTTTCATGGGCCATCAGCCTTGACATACTGAAAAGAACAACACTTTAATATAACAGAGAAGAAAAAGGAAAATATACAATTTATATTTTATAGAAATTAAGGTAGCAAGTATTGATAGATTAGGATCATGTGTATCCCCAGACTGGCAGCTTATTGGTCATTTTACACAAGAATGGGTTTCGTAGAGATCCATGTAAAGCTGAAGCCATAATTCTAGTAAGCTTGCTTTGCTAGCAACATTCCAGCAAGTCTCTCATTCCCCTTAAGTCTCTTCCTCCCTTACAGTTTTTACCTGTAAAAACACGTGCATGGGAATAGTATATTCATTGAATGTATATGATTTTCTTGTTTACTGAGAGGTTGACAAATATAAGCAGAAATAGTAGTAAACTAGGCCAAGAATTGATTCAGAAGTTTTTTTTCAAAATTGGATAAGAAACAAAATCTTTTAATTACCACAGTGTGTGATCTTTAGGTAATACATAAAATGCACTTAAGTGTGTGCACTGGTTCCAACTGTTGGCACTAAAAATAATTAACTAGTAAATTGGTTAAGCTTATGCAGACCAACAAATGAAAGCAAATCAGTTCTCAGAACAAAGGTGTTAGTTTTGTATTTTGAAGTTTCAGGGCCTTCTTCTGTTAGCCCAAAGCACCTCTAATTACCCTTGCTTTCTTCCTCTCTTTTCCTGTAAGCTTTGTTTAACAGCTGGATTTCCTCCTGGTAGCCATCCCTCTCTTGATGCTGTCGTTTACTGTTCTGCCTGTGTGCTTCAACAGTGTCTGGAATGGAGATGTTGATATCACCATCAGGATTGCTTGTGGGTAAAAAGAGAGAGTATGAGGCTGTTTCCCCTAAATCACATGAAACAAATCTGTTTTCTTTTCGTGAGTAGCGTAGGGATGGAGATCTGACCTTTGTGGAGGACTGGCTGATGTTGCTAATGATAGAAACAGTATCCAAGGCCTCTTCATTTTCGCAAATTTCAAGAACCTCCAAGTGTATTTTCACACTGGTGTCCGCAAATGTGTTAGGAGAATCCTCTGAATTTGGTTCATGGCCAACACTTTTGGATCGATAGACTTCTATTTTCTTAGAGGCTGGGGTTATTTTTTGCCCTTCTGCGCTCACCTCATAAGTAGAAAGAGATAGGGTTTTCCCTGTTGGTGCATGGAGAGACACAGTCCCCTGGAATGCACACAGAGGAATGGCAAGACCACCACTGGAACGCTGAAGACAAAAACAAAATTGTTATTATTGAAAACTAGTCTCTGAGATAGGGACATTTAGAAATTCATTTTATTCATCACAATAGTAAAGTTTTTCTATTTCAACTGCATTTTCCTAGAAACCTTTTAGAGAAATGCTATTTAAATTATACCTGCAAAACACCATACCTCATTTTTTCTTAGGTCAAATATGGTATTTAAATGAGAGCAGTCAGTAACCTTTCTGGAAGATAAGGAGCATATCTCTACAGCTAAAGGCAAAAATCTGTGCACCAATGAAAAACAATAGATATTTCCAAGGGCAGAACTTGGGTATAAAATTGAATGCATATTTACGTTCTGGAATTACTTTTATATCTGTTATAAATTTAGTGATATTAAAATTTTTGCATAGGTTCAAAGAAATTCAGGTTGTGTGATCAACATGCACTATTTTTTTCTGTTTAGTATTCCAGGAAGAAAGATAATTGTGAAATAATGACTCAGATTAATTACAAAGGATATTTCAGCTGCTGGGTTTGAGCATACATAAGAGGACTCAAAATTCAGTAGAATTATAATACAGGGTACTCACTTTTCCTCAGAGTAATACCAGTCATTACAGTAAGCCCAAGGAGAGAGAACTCCTCCACACTGTTGCAAAAGTTTGCTTGAAATTGGCTTGAATCTAGCTCCCTCCTAATGGCCTGGGAAAAGCAGCTGAAGATGGTCCAAGTGTTTGGGCTTCTGCTACCCATGTGGGAGACCTTGATGAAACTCCAGGCTTCTGCCTGGCTCAGCCCTGGCTGTTGCAGCCATCAGGGGAGTGAACTAGCAGATGGAAGATCTCTGTCTCTCCCTCTCTCTAATTCTGATTTCCAAAATACATACATAAATCCTAAAATGATAAAAAAGAAATTGGCTTGAAAATTTAAGTCTTTTCTATTATTCCACAAGAAGTGATTAAGTAATGAAGAAGACACATTAATTCTTATAAAAGAATGTTGTTGATTCATGCATTCGTACTTTCACCAGACCCCTTTTTATTTTAAGATATTCTCAGAACACAGACTTAGAGCAGCAGTTCAGAAAACTGAGTCCCCAGAACAACATCATCACCTAATGACTTTTTAGACTTGTTAGAAATGTAAATTTTTTAAAGTGTATTTATTTATTTGAAAGGCAAAGTTAGAGAGACAGACAGAAGTATAGACAGAGTGATAGAGAGCTTTTCCATTAGCTGGTTCACTATCTAAATGGCTGCAACGGCTGGGGCCAGGCCTGGCCAAAACCAGGAGCCAGGAGCTTCTTCCAGGTTTCCCATGTTAATGCAGGGGCCCAAGGACATGGGCTGTCTTCCACTGCTTTCTCAGGTACAGTAACAGGGAGCTGCATTGGAAATGAAGCAGCCAGGTCATGAACAGGTGCTCATATGGGATTCAGGCACTGCACAGGGTGGCTTAACCTGCTGTGCCAGAGGCCTGGTCCCAAGAAATGTAGATTCTTGAGTCCTACCCTTAGAAACTCATGGCATAGGGTCCAGCAGTTTGTGCTTTCACAGACCCTCTGGGTAATTCTGTTGCATGGTAAAGCTTGAGATCCAAGGCTCTAACTAAAGAAATGCTGTAGTCCAGAAAAAGAAGAGATGATGTAGATTTAACACATACTTTTTATACACGTGCTTACCACCTATAAAACCTGTAGTTACTAATGATTGGTTTGCCATGTGTTTGTCCACCAGGAGAATTGGCATGGGGGTTAATTGTATTTTGTCACAATTAGGATGAGCAGCCTTCCTAGTTCCCTGTGACTGTCCCTGTTTTCACACTGAAATGTTTGCACACCAGAATTAGGCAAATAGGGCATAAGAAGTGGAAATGTTAGTCACTATTTGCCCTGGGCATTTTATGTCTGGACCCAACACTAGTGGCTATAGAAAGCCAAGGATCACATTCCCATCATTGGAAAGCAGTTTAAATTCTCTTTACATTTAGAAAAAAATAAGAGAATGACTCATGAACTCCACTGAGGGGTACCTCCATACCTCATTCCTAGAATTTAGGGACCATGAAAAATGTAGCCTTGGAAGTCTGAGACAAGTCACTGGTATTTCCTAGTTATCCTTTCTGGAGAGATCTTGAATTCTCCTTATCCACAAGGAAACCTAGGAACTGAATCTCAGGGTCTTACATTGTAAAGTGAAACTGAAAATTTACAATATAAAGCTTAGTGTAGTCCTCGGCTGAGGTAAAGAACTTCATCAACTCCATATATGTGATGTTGGCTGAAGCATGAAAAACAGAGGTACAACACTTAGGCATTGTTACTGTACCACAGCATTATGTAAGTGATGGCAACTTTTGGCAAAGAGGAAATGTCCTTCATTTATTTTTTTTAATCTAATAAACATTTGCTCAGTACAAGGGTACTTCAAAAAGTTGGCTGAAAATGGAATTAAAATCTAAGTTTGTTGTGCAGAAAATTTTGAAATCCAGGCATAAATTTTTCACAGTGTGCATTTTCTATGAACTTTTTGAAGTTCCTTCATATCTGTTAAGTGAAAGATTGCTTGCATTGGGTGTACAGAGATATACTTTATTCAAAGACTTCACAGATGATTGAGTGAAGAGGACGTGAATACACAAAATAAAAATTTAGCTCCAAGTGCAGCTATTAAGACAGAAAACCAAGGCTTATTGAGGTCCAAGGAATGCTTCCTGGTAGAGATTTCATACAAAGGTAGCATTTTGAAATTGTTCTTAAAAATCAAGAAAAGATCTGCAGTTTTTTAATCTGAAAACTGAACTCCCTTATATTATATGTGATTACAAGAAAAAATTAATGCCCTAACTCAGTACTTAAAACTTTCTAAGTTTTCTCTTTGAAATTGAATACTTTATAAACAGAGTGCTGTGTAGTACATTATTTTCAAGCAACATACATTGAGAAAAGTGAATTATCAGATAGTTCCCCAGCAATTTAGGCATGTCTATCTTCAAAGAACCTTCACCAGAGCTTCTACAGCATAATAATGGTGTTACATGTACTAACTTGCATCACTGATGAGAAACTGATTTAAAAGCAAATGTGATGAAGAATTTTCCTACTTCTGATTTTATACATCCACATAATGTAGATTTCAGTCACTCCCTCATGCTAAAACCCTTACCTTCAAATGAACAAACAAGTTTTACTGAGTTATCAAATGGCAGCTCATTAAAATTGGCATTTGAGAATTGCATAGTGCCAGAGTTTGGCTAAGTATAAAGCCTCATTTTTCTGAAAAGGCTCACAGTCTTGAGCTATTGAAATCATTTTGCGAAACATTCTTGTTCAAATAGTAATCTCCTTTAAAGAATCATTGGGGGTAAAAACACAGAGACAACAAAAAACAACCTGATTAAAGCCTGCACAAAGCCTTGAATAGGCATTTTGCTGGAGAAGATACACAAGTAGGTAAGAAGCATAGTGGTAATCATTAGAGAAACGCAGCTCATAACTACATTGGGATGCCTCCCTCACATTAGGATGGCTGCTGTGAAAAGCCCAGAAAACAACGAATGTTAATGAGGATGTGTAGGAATTGGGACTGTTGAACACTGCTCATGAGAAAGGTACACATACTGTGGAAAACAAAATGAATTCCAAGGGAGTGCCCTATTGAAAATGACTATAGCCTACAGGCCAGCATTATGGCATGTGGCTTAAAGCCACCTCAAAAATTTAAAAAGTAGAATTACATGACCTAGCAATTTCACTGTTGAGTATGTACTTTAAAAATGAAAAGAGGATCTTGAAAAGGGATATTTGTATACTCTTGTTTTGTCAAATATTTATTACTCTGAAGTGAACAATGTCTTGTAATAAACAGATTCTAGGGCTGGCATTGTGGTGTAGTGAATAAAGCTGCTGCTTGTGATGCCAGCATCCCATATGAGCACCAGTTCAAGTTCTGACTGCTCTACTTCTGGTACAGCTCCCTGCTGATGTGCCTGGGGAACGCAGCTGAAGATGGCCCAAATATTTGGGCCCCTCCCACCCACATGGGAGACTTGAATAAAGCTCTTGGCTCCTGGCTTTGGCCTGCCTGGGCTGTTGCCATTATCTGGGGAGTGAACCAGTAGATGGAAGAATCTCTCTCTGTCTCACCCTTTCTGTAATTCTGACTTTCAAAGTAAATAAATAACTACTTTAAAAAAGAATAAAAAAATCTTCCTTCTAATTTTACTGGAAAAACTATCATAAAGTTTGATTCCAGCAACTGTTAATGTCAATAGAGTTCAAATAAAGAGTCATGTCTCAGAAAAAAGAGAAGGGAATGCAACCTAATTCACAAACCGTAGTGTAGTCCATGGATTTGGAAATCATTCAAAAAATCAGAACAAATTCAAAAACACTAAAAATAAAAAGCAATAAAAGGAGAAAATGAGTATTTTCTACTAAGAAGAAGGATATAATACAAGTACCTGGTAATAGTAGTGTATTTTCACATTTGTATTGGGTATAATAATGTTGCTCCCAAAATTCATGCCCACCTCTAACCTGTGAATATGACTGTGTGGAGATAGTGCTTTTGCAGATGTAATGAAATTAAAATGAGATCATACTGGATTAGGATGAATCTGAATCCAATGACATATCTTTGGATATCCAAAGTTTTGTTATTGGACACAGTACCACTGGATTAGGAATAGGGAAATTTGGACACAGCTACACAGAGTCAAGATGGTCATATGAAGATTCAAATGACCATTGGAGTTTTACTGTCTCTAGGTGAGGAACACCAAGGATTGCCAGCAGCCACCATTGAGGCAAGATAGGACTCTGCCGTAGATATTTAGAGGGAGCATGACCCTGCTGTTGGTCTTAGAAGTGGGAAACAATCTTCTATTGTGAAAATTTATTACAGTAGCCCTAGGAAACTGGTAATACAGTACAAGGTCTTATTCCAACAGGTATAAACATACCTATGGAAATAAAATGTATTTGTCAAAGTCCTACATCTATTCATTTTCTTCTGAAACTAGGGGTACATAGCATTTTCCTCAGATCCACATAGAACATGATTTTCTCAAGGCACAAGAAGATTCCTTATTGATCCTTATTTTCACTGTCATAACTCTGCTTTTATGTGACAGGTTTTCAAAAATTTTTAAAATTTATTTACTTGAAAAAGTTACACAGACAAAGAAGGAGAGGCAGAGAGAGAGAGAGAGAGAGTGTGTTTGAGAGCGAAAGAGCTCTTCCATCCGCTGTTTCACTCTCCAGTTGGCTGCAATGGCTGGAGCTGCACCAATCCGAAGCCAGGAGCCAGGAGCTTCCTCCAGGTCTCCCACATGGGAGCAGGGGCTCAAGGACTGGGGCCATCTTCTACTGTCCATAGCAGAGAGCTGGATTGGAAGTGGAGCAGCCGAGACTTGAACCTGCGCCCATATGGGATGCCGACACTGCAGGCGGCAGCTTTACCTGCTACGCCACAGAACAGGCCCCAAAAATTATTTTCTGCATGAACAAAACCAATTGCATGTAAATGAATCTGCAACAATGACTTTATATACTCTTTAGATTCCATATTTTAACTTTCTAGAGCATGAAAATAGGATCTTTTAAACTATTGCTGTAACAATCTCATATAAGTGAAAATAGTTGCACGTACCTCAGAAAGGCATATTAGATAATATTTTTCTGAAAACAGGAGGATATGGGATATATAATTGTATATGAAGTTTATTGCATGACGAATAATGATAAATTCAGAAACCGAAATATTCATTTCATAGTCTGTTTTCATTTAAAAGTCTGAGAGTTAGCATGTGCTGTCAGGAATCATGATAATCCATTATTGCTGCATTCCGGAGTGTGGGTGGCTGGGAGCTTTTTATTTGGAAATAAGAAGCAGTAGCTAAACCTCACAAACACTTCAGAAGAAGGGAGCATGCCATGGTAAACACATTAGTACAAAAAACCTGCTGTGATAATTTGCTTAGACTTAGTGACCTTGGGAATACTGAATGTTTTTTAGCTTTTTTGTATGAGCTTCTAGGTGAACTCAGGGTGAAATTATAATATAAAAAGGATTGCTCTACATTTCTCTCCTAACAAAGTGTAAAGTGTTCTGTTGATCTGAATCCCTCAAGTTATGAAAGTTATATTACAGCACGTAGGATAGATGCACTTACCAAAGACCATGAAGATGTAATTTCTCATTTTATAAAAGGAGAACTAACAGCCAGAGACCTGAAGGTATTTGCCCAGCACCGCCTAGGCAGTTGTACAATGGCACTAGGACTCAGATCTCTCATATCCTGGTTAAGTGCTCTACCCATTGTACTTTGTTACCTGCTTGAGCCAGGAGTTGATCAAGGGTTTTCTGCCCTCAAAGCTAAAACTGTATTACTTACTTATGAATACTCCAAGAGACTGATAATTTAAATTAAACAGACATAAATCATTTTTAGGTAATATTGGTGACTTTTAGACCTGTAAAATAGACATTGAGGACTTCAAGTCAAGTAAACATCTGGGATGATTTAGGGGAGCAGGGATCTAGATACTTAGAGAAAAAATAACTAGGAAGGCAAGAACTTTGTGATTAAAGGACAAGTGGAGTTTTAATGTTACTTTTTGGAATCTGATTCCATATACGAAACTACAGGATTACCATCCATATTTTCATTCATTCACCTCCCCAGATTTCCTCATATTGTCCTGTCATCTTCATATAAATATTCCACATACTGAAATAAAACACAGAATTGCTCAAAGGCAAGAGAGTAGGCAAGGAACTGAAGGTCTAGGTTGCTTTATGATTAATATTCATCATAAATATTTTTTCACCCTAGTGAACATGCTAAACACTTTATATATAGTTTTCTTGTTAATGGTTACATCAGTCTTACAAACTGGATCATTCTAAATTTATTTATTTATTTATTTATTGACAGGCAGAGTGGATAGTGAGAGTGAGAGACAGAGAGAAAGGTCTTCCTTTGCCGTTGGTTCACCCTCCAATGGCCGCCGCGGCCGGCGCGCTGTGGCCGGCGCACCGCACTGATCCGAAGGCAGGAGCCAGGTACTTATCCTGGTCTCCCATGGGGTGCAGGGCCCAAGCACTTGGGCCATCCTCCACTGCACTCCCTGGCCACAGCAGAGAGCTGGCCTGGAAGAGGGGCAACCGGGACAGAATCCGGTGCCCTTACCGGGACTAGAACCTGGTGTGCCGGCGCCGCAAGGCGGAGGATTAGCCTAGTGAGCTGCGGCGCCGGCCCATTCTAAATTTATTGATGAAATGATTGAGTCATGGGAGGTAATGCAAGTCCATAAATGGAAGAGTCAAATCTAAATCCAGAAATATCTGTCGCCAGCCTTCTGCCCTTAGTTACCTGTTACTTCAAGGCATAGTGATATGAAATAAAATATGAAAAACACTTCTCTGTCCTGAGGCATCTAGAACCCATCACTATCCTTTGGAATAGAAGAGAGGAAAGGAATTTATTTGCTTTAGGATGTAAAAGGAATATTCAGAAGAGAAACTGAAGAAAATGATTTTCTAAATGGTGTCCAAAAAGGTTATTTCAGTAAGAACAAAACTGGGATGAGGGAAAATGAAGAACAAAGGCAGATGGAATTCTGGGAAATCAGAGTTGAGGTAAATGAGGCTGGAAATAGAGATTAGAACCAGGGCTCAATAAAATAAATTTTGATACACCAAAGACAAGGAAGAACCACTGGCTTTTGTTTCTACAATTAAGGAAAAGAAAGGAATGAAGCCAGATAGAGTGACTGCTATGTGCAAAAGCACTGTGATTGCCTCTTTACATGTGAAATCTATAATCATAAGGGTAAATTTATTTGCATTTCACAGATAGATTTAAGTTGAAGTGTGAAGATGTAAACTATCTTGCCCAGATTGCATGGGAAAGTAACTTTTGAACTGTGTTTAAACTCAGTTCCAATTCTAAATCCTTTCAACTGTGCCACTCAGAGTCTAAGAAGGTAACTGACTCTGAAAGATGGAGATGGGGAAGGAGAGTGAAGTGGTAGGAGAGCCATTAAGATTTTAAAAATCATATGTCAAGGAAAAAATGATTGGAACTTCAGTACTGGTGGTAGAAATGGCAGATATAGGATGAACTATAGAGTTATTTAAAAATTATTTGTGTATGTACTGGGGGGAAGGGGGGAGAGAGAGAGAGAATGTTCCTATCCATTGGTTCACTTGCTGAATGCCCATGATGGCCAGGGCTGATTGAAAGCCAAAGCCAGGAGCCAGAAGGAACTCAATCCAAATCTCCAGTATGGGCCACAGGGACCCAAGTACTTGAGCTGCCTCCCAGGGCACAAAATTAGTAGTAATCTGGATGGGACATGATCCCAGGCACTCCACCATGGGATGGCAGTGTTCCATGCAGTCTCTTAACCAGTGCACAAAAGGCATGCTCCTGAGAGGAAAATTTGAAGCATCAAATTTTTTCACTAAAAAGAGGAATAATCTTAAGTCAGTTACCTAAGCGCTCTCCTCAATAATTTTTCTAGAAAAAGAAAAATAAACTAAACAGATATAAAGGAGGACGTGGCAAGTTAAGGGTAGACATCAGTGAAATTGAAAATAGAAAAACAGTAGGGGAAATTAATTAAATCAAGGAGTTGTTTTTGAACAGATCAGTAGAACTGATAAACCACCAGCAACACAAAGAAGAGAAGACACAAATTATCAGTGTGAGGAATGAAATGGGGTATCACTACAGACTCTGCAGACATTGAAGGGATGATAAAGGAATATGACTACACATTTAAATCTGACAAAGGTTATGGATTGATTCCTTGAAAAATACTATGACAATGTGCTCATATAGATGCTTTGAATATCACTGTCACCATTAAGGCAAATAAAGTCATGATTTTTAAATGCCAAAATGAAATTGCCACAGGCCCAGATGGTTTTACTGGAAAAATCTATGAAGCATTTAAAGAGGAATTAATGTAAATGCTACACGATATTTCAAAAAACTGAAATTTAAGGAACACTCTCTTATTTGTTTGATAAGCCTTACTTACCCTGACATTAAAACTATACAGATACAATATACAAAAATAAAACCACAGATTGATGTCACTCATGAATATATATGCAAGAAACCTTAGAAATATTATCTAATGAAATTCAGCAATCTATAAAAATAATTATATATCATGCAAAAGTGAGACTTATTCATGAAATGCAAGGCTGATTCAGTATTAAAAACTGATGATAAACATCCACTGTAGTAGTAGGCTGAAGAATAAAAAATAAAATAAACATATCAATTGATGCAGAAAAAGTATTTGATAAAATCAAACATTCATCTATGATAAAAGCAGAGTCAGGAAAACAGGGATATAAAGCTGTCTGACTTTGATAAAAAGTATCTATAAAAATCCTACAGCTAACAATGTATCTAATGGAGAAAGACTGATTTGCTCCTATGATCAGGAACAATGCAAGGATGTTATGTCTCACTAGTCAGTGCAATAATTTAACGAAATTGTCTGTCACGGTTAGTCTACATAGAAAATCCCAAGAAATATTTAAAAAAAGTATTAGAAGTAATGAATCATCTCATCAAGTTTTAGAATACAAGTCAAACATATAAAATCATTTTTATTTCTATACGCTAGCAATGAACATTTGGATATCTAAATTGAAAAGAAAGTGCCATTTATAATTACTCAAAAAAGCCAAACAAGTACAGGGCTTCTATGCTGGATACGACATGACACTACTAAAGAAATCAAAGATCTGAATAAATGAAAAGACACATTTTGTTCACAAACTGAAAAACTTTACATAGTAAAGATAAATTATCCCAAACTGATACATAAATTTAATGTATTTCCTATCAGAATCTCAATGAGATTTTTCTGTAGATATAAACAAGATTATTCTAACAGTTCTATAGATAGGCAAATTAACTAGACTCCCTGAAATTGTTCTGAAAAAAATTATGGTTGGAGAAATATGGTCTACCTAATTTCAATAATGTACAACAACCAAGATTGTGTTACTATTGGAGGAACAGAAAAAGAATCCAAAGGTAGACTCAAAAAAAATACTCAATTGAATTTTTACTAAAGTGCAAAAACAACTTAATGTAAGAAAGATAGCATTTCCAATATACAGTACTGGAGCAATAACACCTCTGTAGACAAAAAAATTAACCCAGGACTCCCTCATACTTTATTCAAAAGTCAACTCCAGACTTAAATTTAAACTATAAAACAATAAACCTTCTATTTTAAAATGTAGGAGAAAATTTTTCAGCTGTAAGATGCAGCAAAGCATAATTTATTTACACCAAAAGCATGATCCCAATCAAATTTAATAAATTGGCTTTTGTCAGTTAAAAATACTTGTTGTGTAGTAATGCAGATTCTGATTCAGTAGAGTTTTTGGTGAGGCCTGAGATTCTGCACTTACTAAAATCTGTCAGTTGATTATGTAGCTGCTGGTGCATGGAAAATACTTTTAAGTAGCCAGAAACATGTAATCTGTTTGGCTTCTTACATTTCTAAAATTATATTATCTCTTGAATAAATTTTAAAATTATTTTGCAGTATTATTGACTTAGAGTAGTGCAAGAGAAAATTCAATTTCAGTTGGGGGGATAATGAAAACTCAAAAGTCAGCTTTATAGCAGAATATGAAGAAAAGCAAACTCTCATCTTTTAAAGTATCTTTAACACATCCTAATGCTTTTCTTTCATATGCCACTTACATTACAAATGAGCCATTCTGATGAACAATGATCAAGTTTCAGCATGAAACCTCATTTTACATTGATCTTATGGCCAAGATATGTTTCTTTTCCCTCCCCTCCCCTCCCCTCCCCTCCCCTCCCCTCCCCTCCCCTTCCCTTCTTTCTTTTTTACAGGCAGAGTGGACAGTGAGAGAGAGAGACAGAGAGAAAGGTCTTCCTTTTTTATATTGGTTCACCCCGCAATGGCCGCTGCAGCCACTGCACTGTGCTGGTCCGAAGGCAGGAGCCAGGTGCTTTTCCTGGTCTCCCATGTGGGTGCAGGGTCCAAGGACTTGGGCCATCCTCCACTGCACTCCTGGGCCACAGCAGAGAGCTGGCCTGGAAGAGGAGCAACCGGGACAGAATCTGGTGCCTTGACCAGGCCTAGAAGCCGGGGTGCTGGCGCCGCAGGCGGAGGATTAGCCTATTGAGCCGCGGTGCCGGCCAAGATACGTTTCTGAAATGAATATATCATTGCATTGAAATCACTTTATTTCTTATTTATAGAAATTAGCATTCTTATATTTTCAAATCATACTTTTCAGTCTGTCTTAGCCCATGAGTACAGGCTACAAGGAATCCTGTGAGAATTTTGAATTTAAGTGTGTTGTTGTTACTCTTGGATTATCAGATTTTTCCATTCTCTTATCTAATGGAAACTAAATCTCTTATGTATCTCTAAGGTGAAATAAGCACAGAAGACAAGACTATTTTTTATCAGACAGCATATTGCAAAAAAAGTATCAGCTTGAAGAAACAAAGCTACAGAAACAGATGACAGATTAAGGATGTTCAGAGGGTGGGGCTCTCATGGGTTTTTCAGCTGTGAAAACACTGAGGTCAGAATGTTGTTTGAAGTGATTGCCATTCTATGAGTCTGCTGTATGGACTAATTCCCATGTTGGAGCATTAACTCTTGCTTTGATAATAATTTCTCTTCTAAAGAACATTTCACTGACATTCAGGAGACTCTGAAATCCTACCCTTATTCTGGTCTAAATACTTATATGATCCTGGATAAGTAGTGTACTTACTATAGACCTTTGGTTCATATCTGTAAAGAAAGTGTTAGCCTAGGTAAACTCCAAAGTATTTGTCTGTTTTGGCAAAATTAACCTCAAAGAAAGCGCTTTTTTTTCCTTGACAAAAATCTAACTAGAGATGCTTTTCTGAAAGGAACTAAAAATCATAAAATTTGGGGCAAGTGTGTTGGTCTAGCAGTTAAAGTGCCTCCATCACATATTGCCAGGCTTAATACCTGGCTATCTCCCAAGTACAACTTTTTTTTTTTTTTTTTTTTTTTGACAGGCAGAGTGGACAGTGAGAGAGAGAGACGAGAAAAAGGTCTTCCTTTGCCATTGGTTCACCCTCCAATGGCCGCCACGCTGTGGTCAGCGCACCGCACTGATCCAATGTCAGGAGCCACGTACTTATCCTGATATCCCATGGGGTGCAGGGCCCAAGTACCTGGGCCATCCTCGACTGCACTCCCGGGCCACAGCAGAGAGCTGGCCTGGAAGAGGGGCAACCGGGACAGAATCTGGTACCCTGACTGGGACTAGAACCTGGTGTGCCGGCGCCACAGGCAGAGGATTAGCCTATTGAGCCGCGGCACCAGCCCAAGTACAGCTTCTACTGATGCAAATCCTGGGAGGCAACAGATGGTGGCTCAAGTACTTAGGTGCCTGTTTCCTGGCTCCCAGCTTTGGCCTGACCTAGCTCTTGCTGTTGTGAGTATCTAGGGAGTGAACTGGTGGATGGAAGATCTCTTTGTCTCTTTCAAATAAAATGAAAATGAATACATAATTAATTAAAAATTTATTCAAGGGGCTGGCGCTGTGGCATAGCAAGTAAAGCTGCTGCCTGCAATGTTGGCATCCCATATGGGCACCAGTTCGAGTCCGGGCTGCTACACTTCCAATCCAGCTCTTTGCTTTGGCTTGGGAAAGCAGTAGAAGGTGGCCCAAGTCCTTGGGCCCCTGCACTTGGCGTGGGAAGACCTGGAGGACGCTCCTGGCTCCTGGCTTCAGATCAGTGTAGCTCCAGCAGTTGCGGCCAACGGGGGAGTGAACCATCACATGGAAGACCTCTGTCTCTCTCTGCCTCTCCAACTCTCTCTATGTAACTCTGACTTTCAAATAAATAAATCTTAAAAAAAAAGTATCCGTGTGTTTAAAAAAAATTATTCAAGATGCCAAGGGACAGGGAAAAATAAAGACAGAAACTATAATACAGGATGTGAGCATCCCAAGCAGTAGTGTAAACACTGTACAAAATCCTTCTCCTTGAATGTGTTATAAAAATCACAAAATTTTCTTTAAAAACTTGCCAAAGGAAATTATGGATTTGAAATCCTTCAGATGCCTTTTATTTATCAATAAACCTTTGTTGCTGATGGAATGTGTTTATTTTTTCAAAAGACATGAAACCTAAGCCATTATGCATACCACAATGAAAATACCAGGGGTGGGAATACATAACAAGAAAAAAAATGAAGCAGATTATAATCCAATATATGATTATCTCAATAGATGCAGAAAAAGCATTTGATAAAATACAACACCCTTTCATGATGAAAACTCTAAGCAAACTGGGTAGGGAAGGAACATTCCTCAATACAATCAAAGCAATTTATGAAAAACCCACAGCCAACATCTTATTGAATGGGGAAAAGTTGGAAGCATTTCCACTGGGATCTGGTACCAGACAGGGATACCCACTCTCACCACTGCTATTCAATATAGTTCTGGAAGTTTTAGCCAGAGCTATTAGGCAAGAAAAAGAAATTAAAGGGATACAAATTGGGAAGGAAGAAGTCAAACTATCCCTCTTTGCAGATGATATGATTCTTTATTTAGGGGATCCAAAGAACTCTACTAAGAGACTATTGGAACTCATAGAAGAGTTTGGCAAAGTAGCAGGATATAAAATCAATGCACAAAAATCAACAGACTTTGTATACACAGGCAATGCCAATGCTGAGAAAGAACGTCTAAGATCAATCCCATTCATAATAGCTACAAAAACAATCAAATACCTTGGAATAAACTTAACAAGGACGTTAAATATCTCTACGATGAGAATTACAAAACCTTAAAGAAAGAAATAGAAGAGGAGACCAAAAAATGGAAAAATCTTCCATGCTCATGTATTAGAAGAATCAACATCATCAAAATGTCCATTGTCCCAAAAGCAATTTACAGATTCAATGCAATACCAATCAAAATACTGAAGACCTTCTTCTCAGATCTGGAAAAAATGATGCTGAAATTCATATGGAGACACAGGAGACCTCGAATAGCTAAAGCAATCTTGTACAACAAAAACAAAGCTGGAGGCATCACAATACCAGATTTTAGGACATACTACAGGGCATTTGTAATCAAAACAGCATGGTACTGGTACAGAAACAGATGGATAGACCAATGGAACAGAATAGAAACACCAGAAATCATTCCAAACATCTGCAGCCAACTTATATTTGATCAAGGATCTAAAACCAATCCCTGGAGTAAGGACAGTCTAATCAATAAATGGTGCTGGGAAAATTGGATTTCCATGTGCAGAATCATGAAGCAAGACCCCTGCCTTTCACCTTACACAAAAATTCACTCAACATGGATTAAAGACTTAAATCTACGACCTGACACCATCAAATTATTAGAGAGCATTGGAAAAACCCTGCAAGATATAGGTACCAGGAAAGACTTCCTAGAAAAGACCCTGGAGGTGCAGGCAGTCAAAGCCCAAATTACCAATAGGAATTGCATCAAATTGAGAAGTTTCTGTACTTCAAAAGAAACAGAGAGTGAAGAGACAACAGACAGAATGGGAAAAAATATTTGCAAACTATGCAACAGATAAAGTGTTGATAACCGGAATCTACAAAGAAATCAAGAAACTCCACAACAACAAAACAAACAACCCACTTAAGAGATGGGCCAAGGACCTCAATAGACATTTTTCAAAAGAGGAAATCCAAATGGCCAAAAGACACATGAAAAAATGTTCAAGATCACTAGCAATCAGGGAAATGCAAATCAAAACCACAATGAGGTTTCACCTCACCTCGGTTTGAATGGCTCACATTCAGAAATGTACCAACAATAGATGGTGGAGAGGATGTGGGGAAAAAGGGACACTAACCCACTGTTGGTGGGAATGCAAACTGGTTAAGCCACTATGGAAGTCAGTCAGGATTTCCCCAGAAACCTGAATATAACCCTACCATACAACCCAGCCATCCCACTCCTTGGAATTTACCCAAAGGAAATTAAATTGGGAAACAAACGAGCTGTCTGCACCTTAATGTTTATTGCAGCTCAATTCACAATAGCTAAGACCTGGAACCAACCCAAATGCCCATCAACAGTAGACTGGGTAAAGAAATTATGGGACATGTACTCTATAGAATGCTATACAGCAGTAAAAAAAACAACAACAACAACAACAAAAAACAAAAAACAACGAAATCCGGTTATTTACAACAAGATGGCGGAATCTGGAAAACATTATGCTGAGTGAATTAAGCCAGTCCCAAAGGGACAAATATCATATGTTCTCCCTGATCGGTGACAACTAACTGAGCACCAAAGGGGAAACCTGTTGAAGTGAAATGGACACTATGAGAAACAGCGACCTTATGAGCTCTTGTCCTGACTGTTGATGTACAATGTAATACTTTATCCATTTTAGCATTTTTTTTGTTTGTTTGTTCTAGTACTATTGGTTGACCTCTTTAATTAACACACAATTATTCCTAGGTGTTTACATTTTACTGTAAAGTGATCCCTGTTAAATTTAAGAGTGGGAATAAGAGAGGGAGGAGATGTACAATTTGGGACATGCTCAATCAGACTTACCCCAAATGGTGGAGTTAGAAACGTGCCAGGGGATTCCAATACAATCCCATCAAGGTGGCATGTACCAATGCCATCTCACTAGTCCAAGTGATCAGTTTCAGTTCACAACTGATCACACTGATAGGTCTAAGAGTCAAAGGGATCACACAAACAAGACTAGTGTCTCCTAATACCAACTGATAGAATAAAAAAGGAGAGAATGATCCAACATGGGATCAACACAGCAGACTCATAGAATGGCAGATGTCCTAAATAGCACTCTGGCCTCAGAATCAGCCCTTAAGGCATTAGAATCTGGCTGAAGAGCCCATGAGAGTATTTCAGGCATGGAAAGAGACACTCTGGCAAAAACAAAAAAAAAGAAAAAAAAACCACTAAATGAAAGATCTCTGCTAGTGAGATCCCAGTGGAAAGAATGGGGCCATCAAAGAAGGAGGTACCTTCCTCTGAAGGGAGGAGAGAACTTCCACTTTGACTATGACCCTGTCGGTATAAGATCAAACTCTGCATACTCAAAAGGCTTCTGTAGCCTTGGCAACTCATGACTAGAGCCTAGGGAGATTACTGACGCCATAAACAAGAGTGTCAAATTGTTAAGTCAACAACAGGAGTCACTGTGTACTTACTTCTCATGTGGCATCTGTCCTTAATGTGTTGTCCAATGTGAAGTAATGCTATAACTAGTACTGAAACAGTATTTTATACTCTGTGTTTCTGTGTGGGTGCAAACTGATGAAATCTTTACTTAATATATACTGAATCAATCTTCTGTATATAAAGAGAATTGAAAATGAATCTTGATGTGAATGGAATGGGAGAGGGAGATGGTAGAGGTGCGAGTGGGAGGGAAATTATTGGGGGGGGGAAGCCATTGTAATCCATAAACTGTGGTTTGGGAATTTATATTTACTAAATAAAAAAAAGTCTATTAAATAGACTTCTATGAATCTAGAATTATACTTGTCAAGAAAATTTAATATTGTTTACACCATTCTATTTTGGAGACTCCATCAATAGAAAACACTAATCGAACATGATATGGGTGAATGACTACATGGAAACCTACATATATAGGTAAATTGGGTTTGTGTATTTCGGTGTTATATATCTGTAATGTGTATGTGGGTATACAAATATATATTTAATTTATGGTTAACTTCTTTCTGATGGTGGAATAATACATCATAGCTTAATTTTTAAAATTGAAAAAATATCTGAAATGTATGCACCAAGCAGTCAGGTCATAACAAATTAAGAATTACTTTCTTGTCTTACAATGTTAAGAATTTTAATCTTTGTAAAAAAAGATTCAGTTCTACATAGTTATATGGATCCTTTGTGTTGTGTAAATAAATGGGATTTTCTTGTTGTTTTTGCAAATTTTTCCCCCTGAAATACAAGAAAAATTATCTAGAAAATTCTTTGTTACATTTTATCTATAAAATTATTTAATAAATCAATATTTATATCTAAAAAAGACAATACTTGGTTTCATACTCTGGTTATTTGTTTACTATCAGTGTAGCTAAATTGTGAATTAATTACATTTTTTATAGTTCTCCTTGCATGCTTCCAGATTATATCTGGCCAAGAAGGGGTATTGCACCACATTAGGGAGGTAAAAACACGGCAGTGCCTATAATCACTTGAAGATCACAGATAGTCAGAAACAGAGAGGAGGAGGGACCTGGCAGGTGCTAAGTTGTCATCACACTCTTGTCCACATAAAGCTTTTCTTCTTGACCAATAGCACTGATGGTCATGGCCTCAGATCTACACTGAGACACTTGCTTGGTTGTGGCCACACAGAGGTTGTGATGATTCAGAAGTAACAGCTTTCCATTGACCTCTCTACAAATTTCCCTTTAATGGGCCTACTTTGGTGCTAGACATAACCTCAAATTTCAGATGTTGAAGAGGATAAAAGATTACATCATTCATTCTTCTCTTAAATGTTCTCATCATTTACAAAGCAATAGGATGTAATGTGTGGAAAATTGTTTTCTAAAATTAATTTAAAAGACAAGGTCTTCCAACTCTTCCCATCCCATACATATTCAAGCAGTTCTCTTAAAATACACGATTATAAAGATTCTTTAGAAAAATTAAGTAGAAATCCTACTAACATTTTCAGATCTCAATAAAGAATACTAACTCTGAAGTTATACATAAAACATGACCGATATGCACATTTTCCAAAAAGTAACCATTTGTCTTCAGAGGAAATAAGTCTTATGAAAGTGAAAACAGCCTTTTAACTACAATAGTTCTTCCCCTTACCCATGGGGAATATGTTCCAAGACCCCCCCCATTAGATACCTGAAGCCCCAGAGAAGTACCAAATGTGAAACATACTGTGTTCTTTCCTACACATATACCCATTTCATGATTTTCCTATCTTAACTAAGCACTTATTACTCAATGTGGCTGTTAATTTTACAGTTTGAGGTACAGCAGCAAAATTAGCAATTTTATGGATAGAAAATAAGTTATTATCATGGGACTTAGCAACCTCAGCATATGATTTTTTTTCTTTTCTTATTGAATTGAGAACTTTCTCCTTTTCACTTAAAGAAAATACTTTATGGCTTCTCTTTGGCATATCTGAATTGCCAGCATCACTACTTATGGGGCCATTTTTAAGTAAAATAAGGGTGACTTTAACATTAGCCCTGTGATACTGAGATGGTAGACCTGATGGTAGATCTGATGACCAGCAAGGCCACTAATAGACTAGTGGAGAGAAGGATATACTGAACAAAGGAATCATTCATATCCTGGGAAGAACAGATTGAGACTGTGAAAGATTTCAGTGCAGGTTAAAGAATGGTACACAACTTAAAAGTTACAAATTGCTTATTTGTGGAATTTTCCATCTAATAATTTCGGACTACAGTTGCCCACACCTAATTGAAACTATGGAAGGTGAACTGTGAACTATGCATAAAGGTGGATAAGACTTTAGTCTTCTTACTCCTGGCAAAAGAATAACACACACATATGTAACAACATCAGGAAAATATGGAAGTCCTTGGCCTAACAAAATCTACATGTTTCTTTGTAATACGCATGCCTGATAGTGATTTTAAATTGAAGGAATTACTGAGATATATATCTTAATTTTTTCTGGATTTTATTTTATATCCATATTAATCATTTGTGTATTGGACAGGCTAATCATATTCACAAATGCATATTTTAATTTTGCAGGATGAAAATTTGTGATGTTCCCAAAATTTTCTTTTCTTTTAACATCTGGGCCACAGTGTTTTGTTCTCTTAGAACCAGTGATTCTCTGTATTATATAATTGCTTGAAGAAATTTAAATGCACTGATTGAGACTATCTGTACTTCAGGGATCCAGGCCCACATCTGGGCTGCAACCCTTTAGACAAGTTGTTTCCCAATGCCAGTTTGTGTTGATAAACTGACCACATAAGAATCATAAGCAGAGCTTGATAAAATACAGACTTATAGTACTTACTTTTGGAGACTCTGACTTAGTAGGTTTGGGATTGGAACCAAGAACTTACAGTGAAGAGCTCTCCAGATGATTTTGATATGTAGCCAGATTTGGAAACCTCCAACTTAGAAGACACTAGATAATGAAGAAAGAGCTTTTCTTGATCACTCTACAAAAACATATTTAGAAATATCCCTCTAGATGCCCTGTTCACCTATTTCCCAAGTTTTTATCAGATTACAGTTAAGAAAGCCAATGGGGATTGGGCCTTGTGTTGCAGTGGAGTAAACTCATGTTTGGGATACCCACATCCCATATTGGAGTGCTGGTTCGAGTCCCAGCTGTTTTACTTCCAATTCAGCTCCCTGCTAATGTGCCTTGGAAGACAGTGGAAGAAGGCCCAAGCACTTTGGCTCCTACCACCCAAGTGGGAGACCCAGATAGCGTTCCTGGCTCCTGGCTACAGCCTGACTCAGTCCTCGGGGTATGAACCATCTGATGGAAGATCACTCAGTCTCTGTCTCTCTGTGGCTTTGCTTTTCAAGTAGATGTAAGTAAATAAATAAACTTTTAAAAAGGAGTCAAAAAGCATTTATGTTTTAGCTGAGATGCTGGAAATCTATTAAAATATTTAAACTTCAGAGAAGAGGTAAGTTAACTTGAAGCTAATGAAGGTTAAGTTTCAGAGCCACTCACCTGTCTGGGCCACTTTGAATACTGATTATTGTTGGGAATGGTAGTGTCCTGATTTTGGAAGGGCAGACAGCATGGTACAATCAGAAAGCACCCTGTGTAGGTATATCAGGAAATGACCTGAAGAGCTATCAGATTAGAAGTATCTAAATCCCCAAGTCATCAATCAATGCATTTGTGATTTCTTTTCTTGATTTAAGTAAATATTCATTTTCCTACCTAATTTTGTATTCATGGTTTGTATTAGTATACTTATTTCTTAAGGGTGTCTGCTGAAAAAAAATATGTTCAAAACCCAAATAATCTACATCCACCCTGAAGGGCCAACATTAAGAGATCAGAGCAGCGTTATAAAGACTAGTTAGAGACATTATGCTGGAGAAACATTACACTTGAATTCACTTAATACACATTACCATATAATCCTTGAAGAATCCTCAAAAGGATTCAAATAGATGGCACAAAGTTCTTGTGGAAAGAAAGCACATGGTTTATTCAAGGACATACAATGGGAGGAGTGACTGGAGCAGGGAGTTCAGGAGGAGGTTGAGGAGAGACAAAACCACATGGACCAATCACTTAGGCTGTGTTAAGGAAATTTAATCCTATCCTGAAGTGGAAAGAAATCACTAAAGTAAGTGAAAATTACATTTTGTTTACAAATTCATTTTAAGCTGTGATGTGTAGAATAGACTGGAGTGACTCAAACATGGAGGCAGGAGGCCAAATAAGGAGTGTAATGAGAGAGGATGGTGATTCAAATAGTGACGAAACACCTGTGTGGGGTTTAGTTGTGGCTGTGGTGAGACCTGGACATATGAAGGCAGAGTATATGGTTTGGTGACTTATTTGTTGTGAGTTGTGACAGAAAAAGAAGAGTCAAGGATTATTTGCTAAATATCTGGATGGGCAAGTGGATGAGCAGGTTTTATTTCGAAGAAGGAAAATAAGAGAAGTAAATTTTGGGGGCGAGGGATTATAAGATTGCGAGTTCAGTGTTGGAAAGCTGAAATTGAGGCACCCATGGGATGTACAACTGGGTAAACTCAGGAGGAAGGTTGGCTGTTGGAGAATGAGGCTCAGGAGGGATTTGTCTAGAATATAGATTTGAGTTTGTATGTGGGTATATATTAGAGATGAATTATCAGGGAAGGAAAATAGACTTAGGAAGAATGGACAGAGATAGTTGAGACTAAAAAGGAGGCTGAGGAGTGGGCCAAAAAGATAGGAGAAGCATCAAGAATGTCTGATGTCACAGAAGCTGAGGAATGAGCAGAATAGGGTCAGATGCACTGAGATGTTGGTTAGGACGTCATTGATTCCTGGGGATGTAGGGAATACAAGATGAGGAACCACAATGGAATCAGTGCAAAGATGAACATAGACACTTTGTTCCAAGTGACAAATACAGGGTAGTGACTGAGGAAACCCACACTGATTTTAAAGAAACCCATGAACCTTTGTTACTGATTGCTGAACACTTTGATTAGATAGCCTAGGATTTATCTGACAGTTCTGGCTTTATAAAACCCTCTCTTGTAGTGTGTCAATTTTTAAAGAAGCCCTTGAGGTTTCATCACTGATTGCCAAGTACTTTGATCAAACAGCTCTGGATTTATCTGACAGTCCCATTTTTTATAAAATCCTCTATTTTAATATGTGTCAGAACTGGTAATCAGATTTCTTTTGTTCAAGGAAGTATGGCCTTTTAAAAATGTTTTTGGAAAAGTCATGATTCAGCTCATCTTATCTTCCACATTCTATACTGAAGACCTAAGAAGGAAATACATTGCATCCGTGACTCTATCCTTTTCCACTTCCCTCAGGACACCTTGATTTAGGCAGGAACGCTTCAACTCTGCATGAGTCTGATATGTGGGACTTTAGTTTAAAGATAACATACCACAAAGAGAGCAAATGATTATTCATTACTATAAGCCCCTAAAATGGAGCATGGCACATGGTAGAACTTTAAGAAATGTTTATCCAAGTAATGAATAAAAGGAAAATGGAAAATCAATTTTCATCTTTATGTCTAATAAAAAGAGTAGAAAAAAACCAGAAAAGTAACAGTCTCAGAAAATATCTTTCAGGTTCTTAGAGTTGTTTGACTACTTTAAAAAATTTATGAGCTCGATAAGATGTCAGGCACAAATTTAAAGTGGCCCATACAGATCTTAACATTCTTAAGAATTCTGAAAGGGAGATGGTTAAGGGGTGAGGATTCTAGTCCCTTACAAAACCCAGAGGATAGAAAATGTTCCAGACTCTCAGTTGTGATTAAACCACACAAAGTAAACATTTTTAATAGCCAAGAAGAGGAACACTGACATGTTAAATTTATTTGAATTAGTGTACCCAAACCCAAAGGGCATATTTTAGTGAAGAAATCACTCGTGGCAAATCTTAAGAAGAAAGGGAAGACCAATACACAGTTTACTGCCAACCTGTGATACTATCATTAAATACAGACTGTGGTCCTCAGAGGAGCTCTTGGACTGGGCTTAGTGAATTTGGCATTTACAACAACTCCCTCTGCCCACCCATCCCTTCTAGCAGAGTCCTACTGCAGGGGCACTTAACAGCTTTGTTTTCTCTGCCTAGCTTTCCAGACTATATGATGCAGAATAGTTTAAGAAAAGATAAATATTTGGAACTAGCTGTATTGCAGCTTTTGTCGGGAGTTTGTTTCTGAAAATTCAAATATCAGATGCTACTTAGGAAATATTCAATGTGAAATTTTAATTCAAATGTTCACCCAGGAGCTATTTTTTTTTAATATTGCTTTCTTCCTTTTTTTTTTCTCCTAGTAAGGCACCCCACTTTGTTAACAGGCAGTTTTATTTGGGTTAAATAGGAAACATGGCTTCAAAAAATTAACAAATAATTTGAAGGTATTTTTTCCTCAATACCAAAACATTTCATTTTGTAAATACTGTATTTTTTCCTCATACAAAAACATTTAATTTTGTAAATACTGTATTTTTTCAAATGATGTTCACCTTTTAACAATAGGTTTTTCTACCCATTGAACTTTATTCAATACCATCATCAGAACTTATCACAAGGCATCTTTGTCAGCATTAATCTGTAAAAATTCATGCCCAAAGTACCTTTAGGTTATTTTGTCAACTTAAAACTAGAATGTTATTTTTATCAGAGAACTAGATGTGCCAGAATATTACCTTTAAATATTCTGAACAGATCAAATTACTGAAAGTTATCATGAATAAAATTGTATTTCCTCATAATTCCTATTTCTTAGTGACAGTTTTAATAAAAATCATAAAATATAAATTATACAGAAGTTGAATGTGCATTCATGTCTCTGACTGTTAAAAGTATGTAATTAATTTTATGTCAACTTGACTAGATTAAAGAATGCCCAGATAGTTGGTAAAACATTAGTTGTGATTAATCTATGCGGATGTTTTAGGAGAGATTAGCATTTGAATCAGTAGATTGGATAATCAGTAGATTACCTACACCAGTGGGAATGATCTAATCCACTGCAAGACTCAATATATTTCCTTCTTTAGTTGGAACATCCATCTTTCGCTTCAATAAGACAGATTTATTCTTGCTTCTTGAATGCTTGAATGCCAGCTAAAACTGGACCCGGGAGCCCTCAGTTGCCATGCCTTTGGATTCAGACCTGGGACTTCACAGCAATGGCTTTCCTAGTTTTCAGGCCATTAGACTCAGTTTGAATCACTCCACCAGTTTTCCAGGTTCTCCACCTTGCAGACTGAACATGATGGGACTTCTTCTATCCCATGTGAGCCAATTCTTGTAGTAAATCTCTCTCTTCTCTCTCTCTTCATCATCATTATCATCATCATCATCATCATCATCGTCATCTTTCCTGTTTCTCTGGAAATCCTCATTAAAAATGTATACAATTTTCTGTTTTTATCATTTATTCATAATCATTCAGCCTTTACTTGCTGAAAGAAGCATCTCTCACGCTATCCATCTCATTGTAAAGAAGTCACACTGTCAGGCCTTCAATTTTCTAAGAGATTCATTTTTCTCTGCTGAGTATCAATAATCAAATTTTTTAAAAAATGCATCTAACAGTACTTGTGTACTTTCATGAGTTAATTTTCTTATTCAAATTAAATATGTCAGGATAAAGCAATTTGCATAAAGCGATGAATTACTGAGATTGAATTCAAAGTCCTACCAGGAAGTTAAGTAAACAATGTATGTATATGTATTCACATTGTATGTATGTGTACTTATAACTTTTCACAATTGATATCAACTGTTATTTTGGAGGAATAGATAACAAATTCATAAAATGTGTTTACTTAATATTTGTCTTAGGGAAACTGGAGGAACAGAGCAGTGTATACTTGACAGAGCATTCCTGCTTTGGAGAGCTTTATCTAAATATACATAAAGGTACTAAGCTATTGTATTATAAATGAAAGGTAAAATGCAAAACATTTCCTCTCTTGCTCTATTCCTGAGAGGCAGTGCAGCTCAGTGACTGAGAGGTATGGCACAGTAGTCACATTTTGGCTCTACCATTTTAGAGATGGGCATCTTGAGTGATTTCTCTCCTCAGTTTCTTTGTTTTTTTTTAGAGATTTAAATTGCATAGGAATTTCAAAAATGTAATTTCAATATTATACTTCATAGAATAATTTTGAGAATTAAATGAAATAAAGAGTATATATTTATAAAACAGACATGCAGAAAAGTGTATGCTTCAAAAACTGTTAGCTGTTAATGTTAGCATTGGTAGCGAATCAAAAAATATCTGACAGTATAATAACGAAACACATAGGATAGAAGGTATGAAATTATATCAGGTATTTATAAAGTAAAAATATCTGTGCTGGTAGTAGACATAATTTTAATATTAGAAGGAAACATGTTACATCATTGCTTAGTGAACATTTTATAGTCTCACTGTTGAACAAGAATGAAGCACTAAAACCAAAAAAGATTTTAGATGTAAAGCATGTCTATATGTAAGTTAAAATTGAGCAGTGAACTCTGGGCTAGATCTTGATCTGCTATGCAATTATTTATTATTTTTACAAACAGCTTTACTGTGATATACTTTACATACTGCCAACCTAACCTAAATGTACAATTCAGTGATATTTAGTAAATTTATAGTTGTGAAAGTATTACCACATTAGAGTTTTAGAACATTTCCATCATTCCCCTCAAAAAGTCTTCATTCCCAATTACAATTAATTCCTATTCCAACTCCTAGTCCCTAACAATCCCTGATCTGCTTTCTGTCAATCAAAATTGTCAGTCAACTTTATGGAAAAAAATGGAATCACAATATATACTTTTTGGGTCTAGCTTCTTTGGTTTTGCATAATGATTTTGAAGTATTTTTATGTGATAGCATGCATACGTAGTTCATTCCTTTTTATTGCTGATTAGAAGCACATTGTATGGATATGCAGCTTTTTTAATCCATTCTCTACCTGATAAACATTTAGGTTATTTACAGTTTGGGGCTATTCCAAACAGTGCAGCTATAAACATTTATGTACATATGTTGTATGAACATGTTTTCAATGGAACTGTTGTGTTGTGTGATAAGTTTTTGTTTAATTTTTAGGAAATTACTAAACTGTTTTTGTATAATTGTTTTCCTAATATTTTATATAACAGTTTGAACAAAAATGTATAATTTAAATTCCCATAAGCCATATATAAGTGTACAATTTTATTACAGCTTCCCCAAAACTTCTTACTGTCTATGTTTTTGGCAGTAGTCATTTTAGCAGGTAGTGATATCCCACTGTGGGTTTAATTTACATTTCCCTATAATATGGAGGATCTTTCCTACAATTATTATCCATTCTTTTATCTTTGGTGAGGTTCTGTTCCAATATTTTGTTCAGTTTAGAAACAGGCAAAATTGGATTGTTTGTCGTCCTTCTGTTTGTCTAGTTCTTTCTATATTCTGGATATAAATCCTTTTTCAGGTGCATGATTTGCAAATGTTTTCTCACAGTATTTAGCATATATATACATATATACATGTATATCTAAATATATATATATTTATATATATAAATTGTCTTAATGGTGTCTTTCGGAGCATAAAAGTTATTAACTTTCACAAATTAAAGGAATTTATTTATTTTGAAATTCAATTTTGTTAATATATTCTTTTTTTCAAATTTTTTTTAATTTAATGAATGCATTTTTACATAGCTACAACTTTAGGAACACAGTGGTTCTTTCCCTCACGCCCCCCAACCTGTTCCCTTCCCACCTCCCTTTCCCTCTCCCATCTCTTTCTTCGTTATGGATCATTTTTAGTATGACTTTATATATAGATGACCAACTCTATGCTAATCATAGAGTTCAACAATTTGCCTCCATGCCCACACACAATATATAGAGTACAGTTTGGGGAGAGAATTTGCAGTCGATTCTCATATTACAATTCAATAGGGACAGAGGTCCTACCTGGGGAGCAAGTGCACATTGACTACTGTTTTTCCTTTAACAATTAACACTCTTTTTTATGACATCAGTGATCACCTGAGGCTCTTGTCGTGAGCTGCCAGGGCTATGGAGGCCTTTTGTGACCATAGACTCTGTCATTATGTGGACACAGCCATAAGCAAAGAGGATGTTCTCTCCCTTCAGAGAAGAGTGTCTCCTTCTTTGATGACCCTTCCTTTCTTCTGAGGTCTCATAGAGATCCTCCATGTAGGGTTGGTTTTTTTTTTTTTTTTTTTTTTTTCCATAGATTCTTGTCTTTCCATGCCTGAGATGCTCTTGCAGGCCTTTCAGCCTGACCAGGAAGCCTTATTGGTGGATTCTGAGGTCAGAGTGTTATTTACTGCGAAAGTCTTTCTAGGAGTCTGCTGTACGGACTGCTTCCCGTGTTGGTCCCTTCTTCCTTCTTTAATTTTATTATTTTTACTGGGTATTTGATGTTATTTATGTCATCCCTTTTAAACTTAGACCTGCCTATCTGTTCCCTTTAACACTGAAGTTGATCATTGTAACACTGAAGATGGTGTTTATACCACTGGTTCTTATGGGTTTAGAGCCCCATGATTAGTTCTCAGGCTGTACCCTTAGAGGTGAGAATGTATAAGCTTGTATGCATAACTATACTTTTTTTACAGTTTTAGACTATCTCCTCCATCTCTTATTCCCTCCCCCCTTTTTTTTTAGCTGGTATCTTTTTCCAATTGCTTTAAAATACATATAATTAACTCTATGTTACATAGAGAGTTCAACCTACAGTGTGAGGTAGATGAGAGAAAGAAAACAGAGGAAAAAGAAAAAAAAACCGACAAAACCAAACCAAAGGGATATACACAGTAAAAAGTAACAATAGTTAACTCTCAACAATCAGGTCAAGGGTTCTTGAGGACATTTGTTTTGAAGGTGACTATTTTGCTTCTATAGCTTTCATTTTAGCTGTGCTGTTAATTCTCCCGAATCAGCGAGAACATATGGTGTTTGTGTTAATATATTCTTTATGGGCTGTACTTTTGATGTCATATCTAAGAACTTTTTTGCCTAATGTAGGTCCCAAAGATTTTTCATATGTTTTCTTTTATAAATTTTGCATTTTAGTCCTTGTATTTAGATCTTTTAATTTTTGTTTATAGTGTGAGTTAAGGGCCCAAGGGCTTTTCCTCCCCTCATATTGATATCCAGTTGTCTCAGTATGACTTGTTGAAAAGCCTATCCTTTATCCATTGATTTGTTTGTTTCTTTTTCACAAACTTATTGTTTAAAAATATAAGAATTTATTTGTGAACTCTCAACTCTATTCCATTTATCTACAATACAGTCTTGAACTGTATTGGTTATTGTGCCTTTATACTAAGTCTTGAAATTAAGCAGTATAAATTCTATAGCTCTGTTCTTACTTTTGTGTTGTCTTCATATTTTTTAAAATAATTTATATATGTATTTAAAAGACAGAGAGACACAGAGAGATCTCCATTTGCTGGTTCATTCTCCAAATGGCAGCAACAGCTGGAGCTGGGCCTGGGTGAAGCCAGGAGCCTGGAACTCTATCTGGGTTTCCTGCATGGGTGCAGGAGCCCAAGGCCTTGGGCTATCCTCTGCTGCTTTCGCAGGTACATTGGCAGGGAGCCAGAGTAAGAGAGCAGCAGCTATGACAAAAATTGGCACCCATGTGGGATGCTTGTGTTGCAGGCGGTGCTTTAACCTGCCTTAATTTTTAACAACAGCTGTCTCAGAAACAATTCCCATTTTATTGCTGGATCTTCTTGAAGCTTTCTCTGATTGTCCTTGTACCTTTGACTAAATTATAGAGAATTTTTCATGAAAGATAAACTGAAATAAGTATTTGTACTGATGGGAATCACGTGGGCCCATATCTGACTGAGGAAAATACTCCTCTTCATGTGTTTCTACAAATTGGATCTTCTTATTTTGTAAAAAGCCTTTTAATGCTTCTCCCCATCAATTATCTGTTACATTCAACTTTGGAGATGAACATGTTTCAAATTTAATACTCTAAACTAATAATTAACACAAATTAATGGTTTCAAGGTCAACTTGTGCTTAAATAAATTAAATCCAGACTGCCAATATCTGCTTTTATAAAAGCATTTAAGAGTTTTTCACTTGGAGATTTTTTTTATTGGGGGGGGGGGCTCTGTTTATTTTTTTAAAAACCCATTAGGTTAACCATCTGCTTAAGCCAGGTATCCAAGTAAATCTCAAGCATATTCAAGCTCAGCATCTTCAGAGATAAGCCAATGCCAGTATAGAATTTTGAAGGCTGGAGCAACAATGTCACTGACCAGGTTCTAGGGGCAGGAAGAGCAAAGGGAAAATTCTTATAGCCATTTTGTGTTTTGAATCTCCCAAATACTATGCTATAACTAGTGTGTCCAAATTTTTATATTCATCAGAATTTCTTGAAGAAAATTTTTAAAAATCAAATACCAGGTTTCTGCACCCAGAATTTATTATTTAATTAGCCTACATGGGGGCTGATAATCATTAGTTAATTCTAATAGGCTGCCGATTTTAAGCGCCACTGTTGTAAGTAAAACCTCAATAAGGCAGTCAAATGTGACATCATGACTGTTTCAAGTGAGATTTTTTTTTTTCCAGGTTAAAATACATTGAAAACAGCATGCATTCCTTGGAAGAAAGTCTTTACATAATATTATGGTGAATTCACTAGACTCTAACACCTGTGACTATTTACATGCGCTAGTCTATTCCACTCACATTTCTTCAATCTAATAAAGACAATTAAAAAAATTGATGCATCCGGTTGCTCAATACATACTTGTTTTTCAGATAACTATACATTTTGAATGTTGATGATCAGCAATTGCTAGTTCACTTTGATCTGAGAAATGTAACTTTTTTAGCTAGTGTATTTCTTGAGTGCTAACAAAATAAGGTTTTACTATTGTACTTGTTGTATTTATAAATTAATTTTCTTCCAATATTTGGAGTTTCTTTTTTCTTATAACTAATAATTATTTTATTTTATTTTTAAAGATTTATTTATTTATTTATTTATTTGAAAGAGTTACACAGAGAGAGAAGGAGAGGCAGAGAGAGAGAGAGAGAGAGGTCTTCCATCCACTGGTTCACTCCTGAATTGGCCACAGTGGCTGGAGCTGGGCCAGTCTGAAGCCAGGAGCCAGGAGCTTCTTCCCAGTCTCCCACATGGGTACAGGGGCCTAAGGACTTGGACCATCTTCTATTGCTTTTCCAGGCCATAGCGGAGAGCTGGATTGGAAGTGGAGCAGCCAGGACTTGAACTGGCACCCATATGGGATGCTGGCATTTAGGCGGCAGCTTTACCCGCTATGCCACAGCGCCAGTCCCACTAATAATTATTTTAAAATGATTCATATTATAATGGAAATGTCAAATTGCTTTAAGATATTTGATATAACATTATTATTTTTGGTGGTGGAGGTGAATATTAGCAAGTTAACAGTCACTTAAGCTTGCCTAGGTCTGCTTGAAGAAATAAAATAATAATTTGAAGTCCATTTAGGAAAGAATAGTGAGATAGTATTGTTTAGTCATAATACTCAAAACTGAATTTGGCAACATATTTTTTTAAAGATGTGATTACTTCCTAGTGCAAATTGCTTAGGAATTTATTTTTTTCTAAATGAGGGTGTAAGGGAAAATATTATTCTCAACCAAAATGAATCAAAAGAGGCTAAGATTATCTACTTTCTTGCCCAGATACTTTTATCCAAATGATAAGGTTTTTTCCAATAAAGGTTATTTTGCTAAAAGCCAGAAAATATTTTTTAAATATGAGGAATTAATATGATTCCCTAGGAGTTTTCAAGTCTCTTTCAACTTTGGCATTATATCAGTTTAGGAGGCACTTAAAAATTGGGGTTTGAAAGTAAAATGGCTGTGTTGTAGCTTGAGATCTTTCAGTGAGGTTGCAAAGGGCAGAGAAAAGAGAATTTGTCAGGTCTCAGCACTAACTGGCTCAGTTTGTGTAAGACAGGATAGCTAGGCATGCTGCTTCTGTCATGTAAGTAAGACCCATCTATTTAATGGGGTTGGCATTCTTCTATGAACGCTAGGAGCCACATGTAGCAGAACAGAGCTGGTGCTAGGTGTGCAAGAAGCCTGGCTATCCTTCTTAATTGCCTTTTATTGACTTCAATCCTTGCAAATACAAAAATTCACAAATCTCATGTGCATTATATAAAATGATGGGATATTTGCTTATAATCTATGTGATACTCCTACATACTTACAAATTATCTCTAGGGGCGGCCTTGTGGAAAAGCAGGTTAAGCTGCCACTTGGGATTTCCGCATCCCATATCAGAGTGCCTAGGATTGAGTCTGGCCTCTGCTTTTCATCCAGTTTTCTATTAATGCACATCCTGGGGGACAGCAAAATATGACTCAAGTACCTGAGTTCCTGCCACCCAAGTGAGAGACCCAGGTGGAGTTCATGGTTTCTGGCTTAGCCTAGCCTAGCCCTGGTGTTAGGGGTAGGGTAGCAGGGGGAGAGGAGCAGGGTGTTTTGGGTTTCAGCAAGATATAAATAAGGAGCCTCAAGTCTAATGCATCAATTCTTCCAGGCTTATTATAGCATCATTTTCCTGCAGACTAGCCTCTTTTTTTTTTTTAACTTTTATTTAATGCATATAAATTTCCAAAGTACGACTTATGGATTACAATGGCTTCCCCCCCATACCGTCCCTCCCACCCACAACCCTCCCCTTTCCCACTCCCTCTCCCCTTCCATTCACATCAAGATTCATTTTCGATTATCTTAATATACAGAAGATCAGCTTAGTATACATTAAGTATGGATTTCAACAGTTTGCTCCCACACAGAAACATAAAGTGAAAAATAATAGATGATTTTTTTAAATGATGATGAAATCAGAGCAGACCTATTGTCATGTTTAATCCCAGTGAGAGTCAAGTTGGGAGTTGATAATTTCTTTTTTTTTTTTTTTTACAGAGGATCAGTTTAGTATGCATTAAGTAAAGATTTCAACAGTTTGCACCCCCATAGAAACACAAAGTGAAATATATTGTTTGAGTACTCGTTATAGCATTAAATCTCAATGTACAGCACATTAAGGATAGAGATCCTACATGAGGAGTAAGTGCACAGTGACTCCTGTTGTTGACTTTACCAATTGACACTCCTGTCTATGGCATCAGTAATCTCCCTATGCTCCAGTCATGAGTTTCCAAGGCTATGGAAGCCCTCTGAGTTCTCCGACTCTTATCTTGTTTAGACAAGGTCATAGTCAAAGTGGAGGTTCTCTCCTCCCTTCAGAGAAAGGTACCTCCTTCTTTGATGACCTGTTCTTTCCACTGGGATCTCACTCGCAGAGATCTTTTGCCAGAGTGTCTTGGCTTTCCATGCCTGAAATACTCTCATGAGCTTTTCAGCCAGCTCCGAATGCCTTTAGGGCTGATTCTGAGGCCAGAGTGCTATTTAGGACATCTGCCATTCTATGAGTCTGCTGAGTATCTCACTTCCCATGTTGGATCACTCTCCCCTTTATTTACTCCATCAGTTAGCGTTAGCAGGTACTAGACTTGTCTATGTGCTCCCTTTGACTCCCAGTCCCTTCACCATGACCAACTGTGAACTGAAATTGATCGGACTAGCCTCTTAAATGGGGCACATACACTGTGTCATGAGTTGCCCTAGCTACTCTTTAACTAGAGCCATTCTCTACTCATCTATATGAACCAGCAGATAGATCTGTCTCTCTGCTCTGCTTTTAAAATAAAAATTAATAAATAAACTTAGAAAAAGTGATATCAGTTTCTTTAAAAATCATCTATAGATTGCTTATGATATCCAACTCAATGTACATGCTACGCAAATAGTTACACCATATAGGCAATAATGACAAGGAGCAAAAGTCTGCACATATTCAGTGCAGATGTACTATTTTTCTCAAGTATTTTCATTTGGCAATTGGTTGAATGTGTAGATGAGGGATTTATAAATACAGAGGGCCAGCCAGGAAGGTTGACCAAAAGTGTGGGTACACAGACAAAGCATGCAGTTAACTCCAGATTATGTTGCCAAAAATTAGTTTGCAAAAGATCAATTCATTAAAAGGTTGATTTATCAGAAGACCCTTTGATGATCAAATTTACCACTTGTAAGAATCTTATATTGAATAAATATATTAATATATTTTACTCAAGTTATATATTTAAGTGATCTTCAGTTTATCAAATGTTGAAGGTCAAATGGGTCATTTGGTTTTCATATAAGTATATTCTTGAAGAGAACCTCTTGAAGAGGTTCATAAAAATATTAGTATTTGATATGTTAAAGAATATTTTCTTGATAATTAAGCAAAATATATCATTGAATATATTCTCATTAGGAATAGATCATATTCATTTATTATAACCAAAAAGAATGTCCCTTAAATTGCTGGTATGTTGGTAAATTTATTAAATCCAATTAACTAGACATTTAAAAACTTGTTCCTGCAGGGAATTGATTTGTCTTCTAGGAAGGCTGGAATCAGGGGAGCAGGATTACAGCTGGGATGTGGGTGGCAAGATCTAAAATGAGTAGAGAATGGCTCTAGTTAAAGAGTAGCTAGGGCAACTCATGACATAGTGTATGTGCCCCATTTAAGAGGCTAGTCTGCAGGAAAATGATGCTATAATAAGCCTGGAAGAATGGATGCATTTGGGCTTGAGGCTCCTTATTTATATCTTGCTGAAACCCAAATTGCTCTGAAAATAGTGAAGCTGGACTGCTAGAACATTAAATGAGTTGACCCAGCCTGGAAGAGAAATTCTACTGAGCAAACCACATTTAAAGCTGTAGATGGGGCCAGTGCTGTGGCATAGCAGGTAAAGCCACTGCCTGCAGCGCTGGCATCCCATGTGGATGCTGGTTCATGTCCCAGCTGCTCTACTTCTGATCCAGCTCTCTCCTATGGCCTGGGAAAGCAGTAGAAGATGGCCCAAGTCCTTGGTCCCCTGCACCCATGTGGGAGACCTGGAAGAAGCTCCTGGCTTCGGATTGGCCCAGCTCTGGCCATTGTAGCCACTTGGAGAGTGAACCAGTGGATGGAAGACCTCGCTCGCTCTCTCTCCCTGCCTCTGCCTCTCTGTAACTCTGCCTTTCTAATAAATAAACAAATACATCTTTAACAAAAAATAAATAAAGATGTAGACCACACACTAGTATCTACTTCTTAGAAGTCTTGGGCAATCCCAGGGTAGGAGACAACTCAGGCAGGATTTGACCTGGTCCAGGCAACCTGTTTCTTTCTATACAGAATTTTTTCTCCCAGGAAAGAAGAATGTTTATCAGCTTTTCATTGCTTTAATTAAAATAACAGAGAATCTAATTAGGAAGAAGAAGGTTTATACTGACTCCAAGTTTTAGAGGTTCACAGTCCAAGACTGGTCAGCCTCATTCTGCTGGAGTCTGAGGATGGTGGTGGGCAGTAGATCACATGTGGACAGAAGAAAGATCACATGGTGAGGCAGGATGCAAAGACAAACTGGGAACATACTCATCCATGTAGTTTATACTTCAAAACCATTATGACTAGCTCATGTGACTTCACCCCAGAAACCTAATCTATTACAATCACTCCCAGAGGCCCCACCTTCAGACACTACAGTGGTCTCAACCCTCCACTCTGTCATCAGCATCAGTCCTTGACTTTGGGACTGAAATGTCTGTATGAGTCAGGGAGACAAATCCTATTCAAACCATAGCAGGCAGTACTTTCAATTCTGGTATTGTGTGAGTTCCTCAGACATGAATGTGGAGCACAAAAAAGGGCGCACTGAAGTAGTATAAAAATATGATTAATTTGGTACAGTTATTTGTGCACCTTGAAAATTCTTCTCAAGTCATTTGTGATCTATCTTATGACAAAGTTCTGTTTTATGCTTTGTACAGAAAACTTCCTAGTACCCAGAGCCCCGCAGTTCATAGATATATGCTTGAGAAATGTAAATATGATTGTCATCTTTTGATATTTAAAGAGGTACTGTGGTTTGAACATTGCCGTCTCCTCCAATCCATGCACTGAAATCTTAACCTCCATTATGATGGTCTAGTAAGTATGGCTTTTTTTGTGAGGGCTCTGACTCCATGAATGGGATTAGAGTCCCTACAAAACAAACCCAACCAAACTTGTTTGCTCTTCCCACCATGTCCGGGCACAACAAGAAGATGGCTGTCCATGAGCCCCAGAGCAGACCCTAATGAAACACTGAGTCTGCCAGTGCCTTGATTGTGTATTTCTCAGCCTTCAGAACTGCAAGAAGCCAATTTTTATTATTTAAGTATTTTGTTATACCAGCCCAAGCAGACTAAAACAGGAGGAAAGAACATTATATATAAGGTACTGGATTAAAACTGCCCTTTGCACTCAGATTGCTCAAAATTCAGAGGAGGTTTAGAAAACTGTGATGATAAAAAATTAGTTGTCATGGAAGACAAAGTTGAATTTATATACTGGGTAGAGACAACCCTATACTATGGAAAGAGGAGCTTTTTGAAGTGGAATTTGGGGACTGTGAAATGTAGGAAAGAACTATAGACCACAGCATTTTAGGGTGGAGAAGATTTGAGGTCATCTAGTTTCAATATTCCTATTTTTCTTAAATCCCTTATTTTTAAAATGTAAAAACAAGGCAAAGAGCCTGCTCCATGTCACACAGTTAATCAATTTCAGGGCCAAATTCTGCCCAGCAACAGTAAAGCCACCCAAGGTGTTTATATGCCATAGTGTGTCAGGATAGAGCAAATGTGATTTTAATTCATCATCAGGGTGACCACTTATTTTGGCCCCAGAATAACTCTTGAATAGTTATTAGTGCTTCTCAGAAGGGCATAATGTATGAATCATTGCTATTTCTTCTATATACTCCTGGAAATAATGGACTTCCTTAAATGGATATGTAAATAAACTATCAAATTTGCATCATTTTTGTGAGTATAGTTGTGTGCGTGGCTGTGCTTGAGAAGTACTATTTCTTAAAGGTATGAGTGTGATTCTTAAAGGATATAAGGAGGTTATGGATTGTATCTGGGTCTTTTTGTTTCTGGGGATTTAGTGTTAACTAGACATGTAATTTGCTGAAAAAAAGCTTGTTGTATTCCAATAATGATGAACTTGGATATTGTTATACCTGGTTTTCCTCCCCAATCCTGTGGACCCCCTGGAGCTAAAAAATAAAGGGTGTGCTCTCACTTTTAGTACTGGTTGTAAGCATGAAGAAGCTTAAAAGAAAAAAGGAACTCAAAAGAGAAACTATTATTACAGGTTCAAATTCTTTAAAAAATTTCAATCATTGCCCTTCTTTGTGAATTATTGCCTATTCTCAGAAATCTTGAAGGGAGTGAGTAGGGCCAAAACAGAACTGAAAGTGAATCCTAGACTCTGACACACTGGGTAGAATCTTGACTAGGCTGCTGATAGTTGTGTACTTTTAGGGGGATTCCTTTGTTTGTTTACCATTAAGCCTCCACATGGATTTAACTTGTAGGAGTTGATTAAGGGACAGGCATTAATCCAAAGATAGCCAATGTAGTAACTCTCACAAATTTCTGTTAACTCTCTGGCTCTTCAGGTGCAGATATGGGGAATGACAAATGGTTCATAACAAATACTAATTGAATGACTATATGAATAAATACATATTTAATGAACAACAAACACCTAACAATTGAGACACTTCATATTGTTTTGCTTTTCCACCTCAATACCCTGTATGGTATTTTTATCACTCTTTTTAAATGAGGGAATTGAGTGTCCAAAAAGATGAAATAACTATTCATGGATCAGAACTAGAAAATGCCAGCTAAGAAGCACCTGGATATGGTTCTAAACATAAGCAATCATAACTTACATACATAACTGCCAAGAGCTAGACTTGGTTTCTGAAGACCCAGGAATACCTGTTTACCTCTCTTGGCAACAATATAGGCTCAGCCTGATAAGTTACCACTAGAGATTCAGATCTAATTTCAAGGTTATTCTCTGTTGCGGGAAGTTGATGGCATCATCTCATTGTGTGACTCTGTGATCCTAAGGGCTGCCTGTACAGATATTTTAAGAGAAGAGATCAGAGTTCCAGAGTCATCTCTTTACTGTCTAGGAGATCCTTTGTACTGTAAAACAATTCCCTAAGGCAATATGCAACATATTTTTAGGAGAGACCAACTCCCACTCTTTGATTCCACTAGGATCTCCCTTAGAGATATTATGCATTCTGTATGACACATTATTCCTATAAAAGATGATACAGAAGAAAACACAGGATTAGCATGAGTCAGTAAGCCTAAATTATTTCCCTAGTTCAATCAACTACTGTCTCTGGGTGTCTTATTAAACTTCAAAAAACTGTACCTTTTCCTACCTCACAGGAATGGTGGCAAACAAATAAGACACATCTAGAGAACCAGAGTTTCCTATTAGAGACTACATTATCATCATTACTTCAAGTGAACTTTAGGCACTCTTCAATGTGCTGAGAAGTCTACACTGAGAAGAAAAAAAACCCTAAAAATGTTTTCAATACATGTGCTATAAATCTGTGTTTTAAATTTTTAATTTTTAAAAATATTTTTAAATTTATTTAATTTTTAAATTTTAAAAATATTTTGTTTTATATTTAATTAAATGGTTTATGAATATATATAAAAATGACCAAAATATAAGGAAGAGCCAAGAGGTTATTGTCACAGAAGTTATTGTCACAGAAGTATGAGTAGTGCTTGCCTTTAGAAACAGGGACAGCAGTAGGAGGGTCCACTCACCAGAATGATATAACAATTATATGTACCTAACAATGATGTAACAATTACATGCCCCTAATATTAGGGCACCTGAATGTATAAAGGAAATATTAACAGTGAAAGTAGGTGAGAACAGCAATAGATTAACAGTGGGGGGCTTCAGTATCCCATTTTCAATAATGGATAAAACATACAGATAAAAAGTCCATAACAAAACAGAACCTGAACTACATTATATACCCAGTGGGCCTAGCAGCATATGGAACATGTTTTGGAATAGATCATATGTTAGGCCATACGACAAGTTTTAACTAATTCAGGAAGACTGAAATAATACTAAGTATGTTTTCTAATTACAATGGAATAAAACTAGACATTAAGACAAAAAGGAGAACCAGAGAAATCAGAAAATGCGACAATACACTGTTAAGCAACCAGTAGGTTAAAGGAGAAATCAAGAGAGAAATTAGGAATTATCTCAGACAAAAGAAAATGAAAAAAGCAAAACATTCAATTTGAAAGGTTGCACAAAAGCAGTACTAAGAGTTGAAGTTTATATCAATAAATGATTATAATAAAAAAAAACTCAAATTAACAACCTAGCTTTACAGCTCAAGTAACTAGAAAAAGAATAAGTTAAGCCCAGAGCCAGCTGAGGGAAAGAAATAATATTAGAGCAGAAGTAAATGAATGGAAAATAAAAAACAAACAAAACTGATAATTGGACTTTTGAAAGGATAAATAAAATAGAGAAGTGATTAGCTAGATCAACTAAGAAAAATGAGATAAGAGGAAATATAAAGGGTCAGAAGAAACTACTAAGAGCAATTATATGCTAATAAATTATATGACAGATTAGAAATGGATAAATTTCTAGAAACATATAACTTACCAAGATAGACTCATGAGGAACTAGAAGTTCTGAACAGACCTAAAACCAGTGGTAAGATTGAATAAATTATCAAAAAACTCCCAATAAAAAAAAGTAAGGCAAAATGACTTCAATAGCAAATTCTACCAATCATTCAAAGAAGTCTTCAATAGCAAATTCTACCAATCATTCAAAGAAGAATTAATATCAATTCTTCTCAATGTCAATTCTCAATCTCTTCTAAGGAATTGAAGGGAATTAGATACTTCCAAACTGATTTTATAAGGCCAGCATTACTCTAATACTCAATCCAGACAAAAATAATATCTATGATAAATATATGAGTGATCTTCTAAAAGTACATGGAAAGTGCATATTGTGAAAATTTATGAATTGATTTAATTTTTTTGCACCAGAACAAACTTACCTTTTATTTCTATTTTTCCGCGAATGTTTTTTAAGTACCCCTGGCATTGTAAAAATCTTCAGCAAAAGTACCAAACCAAATTCATCAGTGTACTAAAAGGGTCATAACACCACCATCAACAGTGAGTGGATGCAAACATGGTTCAACATGTGAAAACCAATTAATGCAGTATACCACATTATTATAATTATGTACAATAAAAAGATAAAAATAACATGATCAACCAAACAATGCAGGAAAAGTATTTGTTAGAATATCTACACTCTTTAATGTTAAAAACCTTCACTAAAGTAGAAAAGGAAAATAACTCAACATAAAAGAGACAATACACAGAGTCCATAGCTAACATTATATTCAAAAATAAAGAACTTTTAAAAGCTTTCCTTTAAGATCAGAAAGAAAGCAAGAATGCCCACTTTCACCATTTCTATTCAACATAGTTCTAGAGCTTCTGATCAGAGTAATGAGGCAAGAAAAGTAAAGATATTGGGTCAGAAATAAAGAAGTAAAATTGTCCCTGTTTGCAGATAACATGATTTTATATGTAAAAAAAAAAAAAAAAAGAAAGAAAAACCTCTTGCCGGCGCCGCAGCTAAATAGGCCAATCCTCTGCCTGTGGCGCCGGCACACCGGGTTCTAGTCCCTGTTGGGGCGCCGGATTCTGTCCTGGTTGCCCCTCTCCAGGCCAGCTCTCTGCTGTGGCCTGGGAGTGCAGTGGAGGATGGCCCAGGTCCTTGGGCCCTGCACCCGCATGGGAGACCAGGAGAAGCACCTGGCTCCTGGCTTCGGATCAGCGCGATGGGCCATTGGTGGGTGAACCAACGGCAAAGGAAGATCTTTCTCTCTGTCTCTCTGTCTCTCTGTCTCTGTCTCTCTCTCTCTCCACTCTGCCTGTCAAAAACAACAACAAAAAACAAACAAACAAAAAACACTTAAGACTACCAAAAACCTGTTAGAATGAAAAAATGACTTTAGTCATATAGCATGATACAAACCAAACATAAAATCAACTGTCTTTCTGTACACTAAAAATGAACTACCTGAAAAGAAAATTAGAATAGTCCCATATACAATGGCATCAAAAAGAACAACATGCTTAGGAAAAATAAGTAATGAGATGAAAGACTTATATGCACAATTAAATAATATACAAAAAATGGAAAGATATCCTGTGTTCATGGACTGGAAGCCTTTATATTGTTAAAATATCCATATTACCCAAAGAACTATACAGATATAATGCAATCTATTAAAATCCCAGTGACTTTTTTTTTTTTTTTTTTTGGACAGGCAGAGTTAGACAGTGAGAGAGAGACAGAGAGAAAGGTCTTCCTTTTTCCATTGGTTAACCCCCCAAGTGGCCGCTAAAGCTGGCGCATTGCCAGAAACCAAGTGCTTCCTCCTGGTCTCCCATGCAGGTGCAAGGCCCAAGGACCTAGGCCATCCTCCACTGCACTCCCAGGCCACAGCAGAGAGCTCGACTGGAAGAGGAGCAACTAGGAGAGAATCCGGCACCCCGACCGGGACTAGAACCCAGGGTGCTGGCGCCGCAGGTGGAGGATTAGCCTATTGAGCCGTGGCACTGGCCCCAAAGACATATTTTTACAAAATTAGAAAGAGATGTTCTAAAATTCATATGGGATCACACAGAAATTTGACAGCCAAAACAATCTTGAAAAACAAAACTAGAAGCATCATACTTCCTGATTCCAATACATATTAAAAATCTATAGTAAATTTTTTTTTTAATTTTATTTTTTTTTATCTTTTATTTAATGAATATAAATTTCCAAAGTACGACTCATGGGTTACAATGGCTTCCCCCCCCATACCGTCCCTCCCACCCACAACCCTCCCCTTTCCCACTCCCTCTCCCCTTCCATTCACATCAAGATTCATTTTCGATTATCTTAATATACAGAAGATCAGCTTAGTATACCTTAAGTAAGTATTTCAACAGTTTGCTCCCACACAGAAACATAAAGTGAAAAATAATAGATGATTTTTTTTAAATGATGATGAAATCAGATCAGACCTATTGTCATGTTTAATCCCAGTGAGAGTCAAGTTGGGAATTGATAATTTCTTTCTTTCTTTCTTTTTTTTTTTTTTTTTTTTTTACAGAAGATCAGTTTAGTGTACATTAAGTAAAGATTTCAGTCGTTTGCACCCCCATAGAAACACAAAGTGAAATATACTGTTTGAGTACTCGTTATAGCATTAAGCCTCAGTGTACAGCACGTTAAGGACAGAGATCCTACATGAGGAGTAAGTGCACAGTGACTCCTGTTGTTGACTTTACCAATTGACACTCCTGTTTATGGCATCAGTAATGGGATTCCAATTCAATCCCATCAAGGTGGCATGTGCCAATGCCATCTCACTATTCCAAGTGATCAATTTCAGTTCACAATTGATCATAATGAAAGGACTAAGAGTCAAAGGGAGCACATAAACAAGTCTAGTATCTGCTAACACCAACTGATAGAATAAATAAAGGGGAGAGTGATCCAACATGGGAAGTGAGATACTCAGCAGACTCATAGAATTGCGGATGTCCTAAATAGCACTCTGGCCTCAGAATCAGCCCTAAAGGCACTCGGATCTGGCTGAAAAGCCCATGAGAGTATTTCAGGCATGGAAAGCCAAGACACTCTGGCAAAAAGATCTCTGTGAGTGAGATCCCAGTGGAAAGAACAGGTCTTCAAAGAGGGAGGTGCCTTTCTCTGAAGGGAGGAGAGAACCTCCACTTTGACTATGACCGTGTCTAAACAAGATAAGAGAACTCAAGGGGCTTCCATAGCCTTGGAAACTCATAACTGGTGCATAGGGAGATTACTGATGCCATAAAAATCTATAGTAAATTAAACTGTCTGGCATTGACATAAAGACAGGTATAGAAACTAGTGGAACATAACAGAGAACCCAGAAATAAAGCTACATACAATCAACTAATCTTTGAGAAGGGCACCAAGAAAATACAATAAAGAATTTACTGAAGAAGAAATTTGCTTTATGGATTTAGTAAGTTGTATAGATTTCACTTACCTCTGGTATTTTCTTGTTTATTTTTTAAAGTATATTTATTCATGCATCACTTTTGAACATGTTTTATTTCCAAAATTTTAAAATCAAGGCAAATAAGCTGTTTCAGAACCACTTAACGCTCATAGAAAACCCAATGTCAATGAACATGTAAAACCTAAAGTCCATCAGGTTAAAGGAAGTTATTTCATTGGTAATTGGCCTCCATTTTGGAATTCATACTCAATATACTATGAATAATCCTCTCTTATGTAACTCACTTAACAAAAAAAAAAATGAGAAGAAGAGCATATACGGTGGGCTGATAGGTCATGCAAACAATGAAGAAAAGCAGTCATCTCAGAACTCAGAATACATACAGTCCACTCTTTTAATAAAATCAAACACCAAAAAGGAACTGAAAGAAACTTTCAGAATTCATTCTAGAACATTCTCAACCACCAGACAGTTTGGAGAAAGTTTAAATATAATTTTATTATAATTCTATAGGAAAGTAATTATAGACTCTCCATTATTTTCAGATCTAATCAAAAGGTATCTAATAACAGCTTTCTAATGGCCTTTTATACCCAGCCAAAAATAGATAATTTAGAATGATTATTTCTATTCATATTTGAAGTGAAGTCTTTATGGTCTCCCAATGTACACAACTGAGGACAGGAAGCTCTGAGTTCAATTTTAAAAGAAATAAAGTAATGACACCACTGTATGTTATTGGGAAATGAAGTAAGATGAGTAATTACTAAAATTGAAGTTTGGCTGAAATGACAAGTTCAAGAGCCCAGCTATTTCCATATGTGCTCTTGGATTGTAAATAACTAAAAATGGCCATGATTCATCCCATTAACACAGGTACTGACTCAGAGAAAACAGCATCATTTGTTCAGGGATACTTATAATTATTGCCACTGGATTGACCTGACATATGAAGAAAGACTGGATCAAGTCAACTGTGATAAATTTTCAAAATTTTCTCAGATTGAAGTATGAAATGATGTCTTATCCCATTCATAGAGGGGAATGTGACTTTAATCAAAATTTCTCCCACAAATATTTGAAAGCTGTCAATCATCACTTTGTGTAATAAATATCACCTTTTTCTTTAAAGTAGTTTTGGAACCCTCTTGAATCATTCCATATCCTATTCTAAACCTAGAGTTCTCTGTTCTCTTGTAAGTTAAGTCCCTGTGTGTTCCAGGGTTGATGCAGTTTTCCTCTCTCAGAGGCCAATGGTCCATTTACTCAGTTAAGATTGGTAGAAATTTGAAGGTGTGGCCTGATGAATCTGTGTGGCACCATTATTAGAAAGTCCATGATGCGATACTTGATACCCTGAGTTTTCCTTACCAGAGAGCAGAAAAGCAACTCTATCGCTAACACCTAAGTTACAGCCACACTTCCTCTTGAATTACACAACTGCTTTCACTGACATTCACTCATTAATTCAACAGCATATGTTGGAGTTCCTATGATATGACATAAATACATATGTAAAGGTTTTCCTGCTTCATCTTTCATATAATCATGTTCATGTATAATGGTTGTTTTTCTATCACAGTATTAAATCCTCATAGCAGTCCTGTGACCTTACTGAAGACCAGAGAGGCTATGTCACTTGCCTTATTTATATCTTATGTGATACACAAAAATGTGTCAATGGGCAAATTATGGAAGTGTCTTAGTAGCCCCTTCAATATTCCTCATTTGATCTCTCAAAGCCTTTTCAATAAATGCACTCTCCAATGGAAACCACTGAGTTTCCTATGTAAACCGCTTGAAAACATGTCCTCTAGGTATTCTTCTACAGCATTGTCATTCTGACACTCTTTCTATATGGCAGTTCTGGAGCTTCCTCTTCTCACACAGTGCTTTGAATTGGGTGAAAACATTTTTGAGTGATTTATGCCTCTTCCTTATTGTAGTGCATCAGAAGTTGTAAAACCACCTTCCTAAGGTTATGAAATTAAGTTATATGCAGTTGATAGGCGTTTTATCGGCAAACTTGAAATACTTGATGGAAATCTGAAGTCAGTAGATTTTGAAAATGTATCTTGGGCTGACACTGTGGCACAGCGAGTTAAAGCCCCAGCCTGTAGCACCGGCATCGTGTGTGGGCGGCCGGTTCAAGTGCTGGCTGCTCCTTTCTGATCCAGGTCTCTGGTATGGCTTGGGAAAACAGTAGAAGATGGCTCAATTCCTTGAGCCCCTGCACCCATGTGGGAGACCCAGAGGAGGCTCCTGGGTCCTGGCTTCGGATCAGCTCAGCTCTGGCCGTTGTGGTCATTTGGGGAGTGGACCAGTGGAATGGAGGACTCTCTGTCTCTACCACTCTCTGTAACCCTGTCTTCAAATAAATAAAATAATTCTTTTTTAAAAAAAGTAAAAGAACATGTATCTTGAATGTCTTCTTCTTTCCTTTATTTCTTTATTTCCTTTCTTGTAGAAATGAAGGAATTGTACAAAGGTTTTATTTTGACATCTTTTCATGGATATATTCTCACTAAATCCTACTTATCTCTTTTTTTAAAAAAATTATTTGACAGGTAGAGTTATAGTCAGTGAAAGAGAGAGACCGAGAGGAAGATCTTCCTTCCGATGGTTCACCCCACAAATGGCCGCTACGGCCAGCGCTGCACCGATCCGAAGCCAGGAGCCAGGTGTTTCTTCCTGGTCTCCCATGTGGGTGCAGGGGTCCAAACACTTCGGCCATCCTCTATTGCCTCCCGGGCCATAGCAGAGAGCTGGACTGAAAGAGGAGCAACTGGGACTAGAACCCAGCGCCCATATGGGATGCCGGCGCCGCAGATGGAGGATTAACCAAGTGAGCCACGGCGCCAGCCCCCTACTTATCTTTTAGATTCAATGTAATGTCTTATACTATGTGAATCTTTCCCCAAGTTTCCTGTTAAACACTCTTACTATATCCTTTACTTACTAGCACTTATGTACTTAACTTTTCTCTTTTACTTTATGAATTAGCCCCACGAGGACAGAGATGATGTATGTTTTGTTAACACCAGTACCAAGTATAGTACCTATCACTTAGTGTGCATTCAGTGAGTAGTTGATCAAATAAAGGATGAATAAAATAATAGTGTCACACATGGTATTTGGCATGCATTGTTATCTAAGCTCCATTACACCAATTCTATTATTTCCACATATCCTAAGTGAGGATATTAGAGTCAGAGAGGTGAGTATGACTGAAGTCATGGCTTCTTCTTTCCTAAGCCCATGGTCCACATTACAGTATTCTCTAAGAGAATGGTCTCTACTGAAGTGAAAATACATCATAATCTGTGATTAAACAAAGAATATTGAATGCCACTTAGTCTAGAGTAATGTTCCAAAATCAATGGATGTTGTAAGATACATACTGGAATTCACACTAAAATACTATAAATGATAAACATATTTCAGTCTTGATGTTACCACTTATAGTTGTATGATTCATGGCAGAAGACAGCTGATTTTAGTGTTATTGAAGGGATGAAATGCAAAAAAGCACTGCTCTTTTCTAAATTTCTGAAGTTTTTTTCCCTTTTAATACCTATAACTGCTGAAAATTGCAGTTATAATAAATTGGTAATTATTGTTAGTAACTAGTATTAATTTTCTGGTTGTTTCAACACTTTTCTGATTTTTTAAGATAGTGACACTGAATTTAAACTTACAAATCATAATTTATGATACAGAAGAGATAGCTTTTGAAAAGATATATTCACAAAGGTGGACAGAATCCATGTTTACCCAGAGGCAAGGCAGTGTTGTCCAATGATTCTGCTCGAAGGAATATTCAACTATAAAGCAGATTGTTTGGCATATTTTTGCATTGCCTTGCTGACAGTTTCTACTCACAGAGAGTACAGGAGGCGTGAAAGAATAGTTTCTTAGAATATAATTCTGAACAACAAGGAAAAAATGATTGGTAAATTTGGAAAGAGTTGGACACCTGAGGAGGAAAATGACTATTGCCAGAATATGTGACATCTGAAAGGGAAATGTTATGGATAGTAGACAAGGCACCTTTAAACTTTCAGAAGGCATTTTTGGTAGTGGTTGGGGATAGAAAAACAAGTGTTAAGTGTCAAGATTGCAATTAGGGATGTAGAATTTAAAAAAGAACCCAGTTAAGGGAAAGGAGGGGTTTACCTTAAAAATTCAATGCAGATCAAGTCAGGCTTACAGGGGACCTGTGAAACAAATTATTCATTACTGAAGATGGGAAGATTTGTGATCAGAAGGAAAAATGAATAAAATGGACTGTGGTTTATAAAAACCACAGAAAAACACTTTAGAAACATGTTCAGATCAAATGTTCAAAGAAAGGGACAGGCCCACTCCTTGCAGCCAATGCCATCAAGTCAATGAATGGCTCAGAAAAAGCTGATACCCTCATCTCTAACTGGTTTCTATGAACTTTGTAAAAAAAAAAAAAAAACTTGAAAACACCAAGAAAATATTTGTAAGAGCAAAAGAAGTCCAATGTAAAACAAGAAATATTGAGAACCTTGCTGTTGCAAAAGAGTGTAAGATTTCTCTCTCGAAAGAATCAGATTCAAAGCTACTGTGAAGTTAACTGTATACACATGATGTTGATGACCTTTAAATGGGAAATTGAATAATGGAAATGTTCAAATATTTTTAATTTTTTAAATGGGAGGAAGTGAATTCAACAAATTAGATAAATGCTGTTTATACTATATCAATTCCTGGAAATTTTCTAAAATGATGAAAGGGCAGTTTCACAGGAAAAATAAGCTGTAAGGCCACGGCATGGAATGAACTTGCTAAGATCATCTTAGTAGATGGATTCCTTTCTTCCTTGCTGAAATTCTCATCTCATCCTCTATGGTCTGAAAAAGCATTGTCTATGTTATATCCACTGTTTCCTCTCTGAGGTAGAGCTAGTTGCTTAAAAGTCAGCTTCCCAAACTTGCTTGTAATCAACTTATAAGTAGAGAGTTTACATCTTTTTATCTGTAACATGTTTATCAAGTAATTAATAGCAAATAAATACATCAGAAAATGCTTATAATATTTCCCTAAAACATCCCATAATATCCTAATGATATCCTCATGAACAAAAGGGAGAAAATATATTGATTTTAAAGGCAATTGAAGATGTTAAGCGTTGGAACCACAGTCCATAAAGCATTTTCAAATAAATGCAAATGAATGAGATTTGTTTTCAGTAGTATGCATCAAGACTGACTTTGGTCCTGCCTGTGCCACGTTAAAAAAATTTTGGGGGAAGGGAAGATAGCTCATACCCACTGGTTCACTCCTAAAGTTCCCACAACAGCTGAAGCCAGGGGTCAGGAACACAATCCAGGTGTCCCATGTCAGTGACAGAACACAATTACTTGAACTATCACCATTTTCTCCTAGGGTCTGCCTTGAAAGGAAGCAGAAGCCAGAACTGAGAATGGAACTCAGGTACTCCACTGTGGGACATGGGCATCTTAACTGTTGAGGTAAGTACCTCCTCCATGCCACATTTTAACCCAACAATTTGCACAAACATATGAAGGGTAATTTATTAAATTCATGGGTAACACAAATTTGGGAATTATATTGTAGAAATCATGCCTTAGCATCAGCATGTGGAAAGCATGTTACATGGCATTAGGAAAGACAATTTTTTTTATTTGACAGAGTTATAGACAGTGAGAGAGAGAGAGAGACAGAGAGAAAGGCCTTCCTTCCGTTGGTTCACTCCCCAAATAGCCGCTATGGCTGGTGCTGCACCGATCCGAAGCCAGGAGCCAGGTGCTTCTTCCTGGTCTCCTATGTGGGTGCAGGGGCCCAAACACTTGGGCCATCCTCCAGTGCCCTCCGGGCCACAGCAGAGAGCTGGACTGGAAGAGGAGCAACCAGGACTAGAACCCGGTGCCCATATGGGATGCCGGCGCTGCAGGTGGAGGATTAACCAAGTGAGCCACAGCGCCAGCCCCAGGAAAGACTATTAAAAGTAATGAAAGTGTGGGTTAAACGAAACAAAAAGATGTTAAATAGAGAAGAAATAAGGTTCAATCAGTAGAGTACAAATACACTAAATGCGGAGACTTTTGGCCAAGCAGCTATAAGAGAAAAATGGGCCCAGAATGTTAGCAGATGTTAGACATATTGGGAAATAGCAGTAGATATGTTTGTCAAATAAATGAATACGTGATCTTAAGATTAGTATATCTCATAGAGTTATGCTTGACAAGAAGAAAGGACAACTTGAATACTCTGTTTGACTCTGGGTTTAACATAATTAAAAGGACCATGGGCTACCATAAGTGAATTTATCATGAAGAAAGTTGAGAATATTAATGACATTTAGTTAGCATAGATGTGAACTGGATAATTGTATTTCCTCAGCTTAATAGCAAGTCAGTGAAGAGTGACAGAATGGTTCTGGGGCTGAAGAGGCAGAAGCAGGACATGGTGAGAGGTCTTGGGGAAAATTTTGTTTTTAACTTTAAAATTATGAATGTAATACACATTCTAGAGAGAATTAAGCATAAACATGTAGTACAAGACAGCTTTTTGAGTATGGACATTTGGCAAAGTGATTGTCATTGGTTGGGACAACTGCATCCTATGTCAGAGTGTCTGGTTTGATTTTTAGTTCCTTCACTTCTGATACAGCTTCTGCTAATGTGCAACCTGTGAGATCAATGCTCCTGGAGTCACCTGTCTCAGCCATGGCTTTTGCAAGCATTTAGAGTGTGAAACAGCAGATGTTTCTGTCTTTCTGTCTCTGTGCCATTCAAATAAATAAAATTAATAAAAAAATTAAAACAGCTTATTTACTTTTTAGGATGAGAGACAGAATAATGCCAGCATTCCTAGGGCCTTCACATACACTTTCTCATTCATACACCCCCTCCGTCTTTCTAAAGGCAAACACTGCTCAGAATTCTGTGACAGTGACCTCCCAGCTCTTTATGATTTTACTATTTGCACACACAGCCCTAGATCATTTAATTTAATCATGCCTTCTTTCAAGCCTTATTACATGTAATCATAAAATATTAGCTCTTTTTCTGTTTCTTTTATTGTGTTTGAAAACTTGTTCTCTTTTTGTGTACCTATAGTTTGTAAATTTCATTGCTTTTTAGTGAGAGGTAGAACCAGATTTTGAGGGGCATTATATTTAAATGACTGTGTTCTTTAAGAAAAAGAGCACATAAATTTTGTTTTTGTTAATTATACACTCATGTGAACATATTACAGGTCTCTGTCCAACCTTAGAAGAGATTAAGACAAGCAAAGTGCCTAAAATTTATGCTTTATTGCCTTCTTGGAAGGTACACTTTGTGTGGTATTCTGTTGGGAAAAAAATCAACAATTTATTCATTCTTATGCTTATTCCTAAATGTTCCTAAGTTTCTGGGCAATTAAATGCAGTTTCCAGAAAGATAAACATGTTCTAGTAGCACTGTCAAATAAACAACTACAAGGAGAAGTGCTCCATATTTGTACTGCTTAATAGAGTAGTTAAGGCCCGTGCCACGGCTCAATAGGCTAATCCTCAGCCTGCGGCGTCGGCACCCCAGGGTTCTAGTCCCGGTCGGGGCACCGGATTCTGTCCTGGTTGCCCCTCTTCCAGGCCAGTTCTCTGCTGTGGCCCAGGAAGGCAGTGGAGGATTGCCCAAGTGCTTGGGCCCTGCACCCGCATGGGAGACCAGGATAAGCACCTGGCTTCTGCCTTCGGATTGGCGCAGTGCATCGGCTACAGCACGCTGGCCGCGGCAGCCATTGGAGGGTGAACCAACGGCAAAGGAAGACCTTTCTCTCTGTCTCTCTCTCTCACTGTCCACTCTGCCTGTCAAAAAATGAAAAAAAAAAAAAAATAGAGTAGTTAACAGCCAGATTTGGATATTGAGACCTTGAGCTGTAGCTAGTGCAGCTGATGGAACAGATTTTATATTTAAACAACTTTTTAACTTAATTTAGATTTAAATAACAAGTGACTAGTGGTTATAGTTTTGGATGGTGCAAATCTAGGCTGTATGATCAAGAGTGGCATTGCTGAAGTTTGAAGCCTATGTATATTGAACTTTCAGAGGCACTGCCAAACTTTTCCAAGTGATTTTGACAGTTTATTCCACTAGCAGTTTATATGAGTTCCTATTTTCCTGTGTTCTAAACGATTCTTGAAATTATTTTATTCTTGTGGGTGAGCAGTTCTTGCTATTTCCATTGATGCATCCTAATTATTAATGATGTGGTTTGCCTTTGCAAATTCTTGTTTGGGTTTCCTCTTACATGAAGTGCCAGTGTATCTTTTTGCTTGTTCTATTGGGTTGTCTATTGTTTTCATACAGATTTATTGTTATTTTTTAAAATAATTATTCTAAATACAAGTTTTTTGTAATTATGTATTTTACAAACATGTACTTATGGGAAGATTTTGAAAATATTGACATATAGGCCGGCGCCGTGGCTCACTAGGCTAATCCTCCACCTTGCGGTGCCGGCACACCGGGTTCTAGTCCCGGTCGGGGCGCCGGATTCTGTCCAGGTTGCCCCTCTTCCAGGCCAGCTCTCTGCTGTGGCCAGGGAGTGCAGTGGAGGATGGCCCAAGTCCTTGGGCCCTGCACCCCATGGGAGACCAGGAGAAGTACCTGGCTCCTGCCATCGGATCAGCGCAGTGCGCCAGCCGCAGCGGCCATTGGAGGGTGAACCAACGGCAAAGGAGGACCTTTCTCTCTGTCTCTCTCTCTCACGGTCCACTCTGTCAAAAAAAAAAAAAAAATATTGACATATACACCTTACTCCAGACCAATTAAATCAAAGTTTCTGTGGATAGGATTGGAGCATTTTAAAGATTTCCCAGGTGATAAAAATCTGCCAAGTTGAGGAGAAATCAGTGTCTGAAAGGGCTTGTTAACCATCAAAACAATCTCCCAACACCGTATGGGGAAGTGAGTATGTGAAACATTTCTGGGGTCAGATGGCCTAAGTTTTTTTCCCTAGATTATAGGTTTAACTTTGTACTTCAATATTTCATCTGTAAAAGTAGCTGACATATAGAATCTTTGTAAATACCAAATAAACAATTAATTGAAAAGTGCTTGAAACCTCATGTAAAACACAGCAAGTGCTCAATAACTATTAGCTATCATTATCATCATCATAACATGTTTAAATCAGCTGCTTCACAAAGTTGTGAGAACCAGCAACTTCCTTAAAGAGAAAACATCAGAAATGTTTCCAAGACCAGGAACAAGGCAAAGATGCTCATAATCTCTAATATTTATATTGGTATGTTGAATTGGTTAATACTCACTAATATGAACCAATTAGTTAATACTCATATTAGCTTATACAATCAGACAAAAGAAATTAAACAAAGACAAAATAATTGATAAAGAACTAAAATATCTCTATTTGCAGGTCTTATGATAGTATACTTAGAAAACCTTGATGTTATAAAATTAATTTAAAGAAAATATTTTAGAAATGTAGCAGATATAAAATTAACAACAGGCACAAATAAAAATACTTAATTGACATAAATAATGGCCAGTTGAGGACACACTGGTAGAGAAAATCTCATTTAGAATGAAACAATGAAGACAACATTTAGAAATAAACTTAACAAAAATACACAAAACTTATAGAAAGAAAGCTTTAAAAGGTTTCAAGAGAGAGCTACAAGATCAAATTAGACAAATGAAAAGACATCCTTGTTCTAGGATAAGACACAACAAAGATGTCAGTTTTTCTTGAGTTAGTTTATTCTTTTAATACACTCTCAGTGAAACTTTGTTAGGAGCAAGGTAAAGTGAAATTATGTTTAATATGAGAAAAGACACATACAAGAATGGTGATAAAAACAATGAAAACGAAAAAAATTGAGGGGCCTGTGGGGAGCAACTCAGACTAGACTAAGTTACTGGAATTAAGACTTATTCTATGCATCTGCTCTCCCACAATATGGTGCTGGGAGAGGAGTAAACAGCTTCTACACAGCTGCCTCTCACCAACTTGACAAGCTGCAGGAGCTGCTCCTGATTGGAGGAGAGCAGCATGCTCGGTGTGTGGGTAGCAGAGTTGGGATTGGTGGAAGAGGACTATAAAGGAGGAGAGAGACAACATGCACCAGGAACACCTGAGGAACATCTGAGCAGCCCCCAAGAGAGCCGGCCGGCGGTGTGCCGCTCCCCCGCGGAAGTGGGGAAAGTGGCAGGGGGGCCCGCCCCTCCACGGAGGTGGAGAGTCGGTAGCCAACCTGGGAAGAACCAGCAGCAAATCCGGGAAGGGCCTAGCAGACGAAAGAACAACACAGGGTCCTGTGTCGTTCCTCCACGAAGAGGGGGAGCGACAGGGCCAGCCCTACCAGCCAATGAAACTCACTGTTAGAGTCTAATTAAAACAATGATGTAACAATACATGAACAGATGAATAGTGAAACAGAAGAGAAAACCCAGAAATACACCCAAGTAAGTATGGAAATGTTATATAAGAAGACAGTATCTTGACTTACTGGTATGAAACAAACTTGTAATGATTGACTTTTAAATAAATGATGCTTTTCAATAATGATAAGCAACCTCTTTGAAAAAAGAAAATTATACCCATATCTTACACCAAATACAAAAACAAACTGCAAATGGATCTCAGGATCCAAATGTAAATAATAAAATCATACAAGTACTAGGAGAAAATATAAGTGGGATTCCATTTTAAATTTGCTTTATATCATTCAAAATCCATAGATCACTAAAGAAAATATTAATAATTTTTATCTAAACAAGAAAAACATTGAGTGTGGTAAAAATATCAATATCATCAACAAAGTCAAAAGACAGCTGAAAAACCAAGGAAAACCTGTTTGCAATATATATCATGGACAAAGTACTAATGTCTGTAATATGTAAATAACTCTTAAAATTTGAACTATTAAAGAAGAAAATTCCAATACAAGTAGGAAAAAGAAACAATGGACAACTTACAAAAACTGATAATTAGAAAAAAATCCCTTAAATATACAAAATTATTCAAATCCACTTATAATTGGTTATTTATAATTTGGGATAACCTGAGATATCATCTCTTTCATATAAGACTGGCAAAACTTTAAATATATAACAATATATCCTGTTACTGAGATGGTGGGGGAAATTGTTCTTCATCATAAATTACTGGTAGGAGTGCAAATTGGTATGATCCTTCTGGAGAAGAATTTGACAATTCCTAATAAAACTGCACTTACCTGCTGACCCAGAAATACTAATTCTAGGAATTTATCCTGAAGGTATACTATCACCAACATCAAATGACATATGCAGAAGGTTATTCAATGCGGTATTATTTTCAATTGCAAAATTCTGGAAATAACCTAAAGACAGTGGTTGAACTGACAATAATATATCCATATATATATATATATATATATATATACATACACATGCAGCTATAAAAAGAATGAAGATCTCTATGAACTGATATGGAGTGACATCTAGGATATATTGCTAAGTGAAAAAAGTGCAAAAATGTATCCATCTGCAAGAAATAAGGGGATGTGAAAGATATTCATGTATCTACCCATTTGCAGGAAGAGAAAAACAGAAGATTAAGCCAAGAAGTATACAGTTGGTATACTTCGAGAAGGAAGGTGTGAACAGATGGAAACAGTAGAAAAATGGGACCAGAGAAGACGGAATGAACGAGGAAAGTTTACCTTTTACATATAGTTCTGACTCTTAAAAAACTGGAAGTGTTTCACATATAGAAACACAAATAATGAAAATCAAAGAGGATGTGAGAGGAGGTGAAAATGTAATACAAAATGGTGGAGATGGAGAAGAACTAACAGGTAATTATGGAGGATTATGTTTTATGTATTAACTGTAAAGTTAAAATGAAAAGAATTATACACAATTTTATACCATATATTTTCCTCCAGATAGGTGAGGTTAGCAATGTTTAAAGTACTTTATGTGGGGGGCCGGCACCATGGCTCACTGGTTAATCCTCCACCTGCGGCACCAGCATCCCATATGGGCGCTGGGTTCTAGTCCCAGTTGCTCCTCTTCCAGTCCAGCTCTCTGCTGTGGCCCAGGAGGGAGTGGAGGATGGCCCAAGTGCTTGGGCCCCTGCACCTGCATGGGAGACCAGGAATAACTGGTCTTCTGGCTTCGGATCGGTGCAGTGCTGGCCATAGTGGCCATTTGGGGAGTGAACCAACAGAAGGAAGACCTTTCTTTCTGTCTCTCTCTATCACTGTCTATAACTCTACCTGTCAAATTAAAAAAAATTTAAAGAATTACTTATGTGAATACCAGGATTGAGTAAGTAAGTAAACATTTTTGTGGATAGTAAAGAATCAGTTTCTCTGCCAGAAAAACAAATCACAACTATGAAAAAGGAAAGGCTTAAGTAAATCCTGTGGTAGGTACTGGAATTGAGAAATCAGTATACACTCATGATTTTAAATTATTTGTATGGAGAGACTGATATAAAATATAGCTGTGTACTTTGTAATGTGTATATGTATTTTGCAGCTCTCTCAATGATAGGGTCTAGAAGCAAGACACTTCAGTAGTAATAAGCACACCTAGCACCTAGGTGTTCATATGTTTGATTTGTAAACACTATTTTCCAATTAAAGGGACCAAAGCTCCCTAAAAACTAATTAGTTTGGGAATGAGTGAAGGAAGAGTCAAGAAGAATCTTATCTTGTGCTGCCAGAAAGTAAGGTAGGGCTAAAAAGATGATGCTTACATAATAGAATGGACACAGAAACCAACACAAAAGAGCTCTCAATGACAAAATATAAAATACATAAAAATTTTCCATTTATGTAAATAAAAATAAGAACTGTAGCAATAAAATAAGTAATGGTATTATGATATAACCTATAGATTAAAATAAATTTGTGTTCATATTGATATAAATAAATGGAGGGAAATAGCTAGTTTTCCTTATAATAAAATTCCAGTAATAATTATTTAAGGAATGACAGAAAGAGGGAGCTAATACCACATAATAATTGCTTCAGGTAAGATTCATCAGTGACTGCTGACATTAATAGACGGGAGTATGATGTGAAATGGAATATTTACATAGTATTAAAATTTATTTCCACAAGATACACCTAAGTTACAAGGAAAAATCTGAGAGACACCACCTTTACAAATATTATAACCATTATAGGACATAGAAACACCATTACCCCTTGATATGACACATCAGGAAGGGCAAAATCACTCTATTATATTCTTATAAAAATGCAGAACCTGAATCTAATCAACAGAAAACATAAGACAATTGCAAATTAAAGGATATTCCAGAAACAAAGCAATTTAAAACTGGGTAATCATCTTCAAGAGTGTCAAAAATCATTTAAAAGACAGAAAAACTGAGGAGCTGGTATAGACTAAAAGAGACTTAGGAGATATAACAGATGTAATATCTGATCAGAGGTTAGATGTGGACCAGAAATAGCACATTAGTAAGACAACTGGCAAAATCAAAGTCTATAGATTAGTCGTTATTTTGCTGATAATTGATTTATTGTTATGTTATATACTAAAATTTTCTGTACTATTTCTGCAACTTACTTGTTATCCTAAAATTAGTTCACTTTAAAAACTTAAATATAGTTGAGTTTTAGTAACTTGAGTTCAAGTCGGGGTAACTATTTAATAGGAATTCATAGATGAGATGCAAGCCATGGTGAGGTGGTTTCAACATAGAGCTGTTTATGTCTCCATAATTCATGAATATTTACAGAATTCTTATCCTAAAGGGTGAATTATAGGTTTACACACATGCTTTCATCCAATACTAATCCCCATATATTTTTAGAAAGAAAGATGTTAGATCTTTGCAATAAATGATGTACACTGTGAGGATCACGTAATATATTATGAAATATCCAAATTAGTTTAGAATAAAATTCTCTTAGCTTCAACTTCCAGGTCTTTAAATACTTGAGAATAAATTTACATTTACGAATGGGTTTTCAGCATACTATCAATAGCAGATAGTGACACAAAGGCCTTGAACAATTTAAATGAGGTGAAAAATTTACTGTTAAGTAGGGAAAAGAGGATTCCAAAACAATATATGCAGCAGGATCCTATTTTTGTTAGAAGTAAAAATATATGCATGGGAGAGAGCTTAATACTTTATATGACAAATTGTACGCCATGTTTAAGTCGTGGTGGTTACAATTATCTGTTTTTTCTTTGCTTATTATCAATTTCAAAATTTTCCAAAATATGTATTTTATAGTCATAAAAATTATAAATATTTTTAGAAAGAAAGCAGTGTAACAATTTTCAGGTGTCTGAACAGTGAGTAATTAACTATCACTTCAAATAAATGGATGTAGTCAAAAATAAAATATCGATGCTGTGGACAGTCATCTGTGTTAGGATGACTGGGTGGAGGCTACAAATAGGAGGTGATAAGTGGATTTTTCCACTGTGGTCATTTCTGGTGAAAATGTCAAAAATTACTCAGAGACAAGTTTAACCTTCTGCAGTTAGTAAGCTAACAATGTCACAGGAAGCACTAACATCTTGTACTGTTTAATATTTTTCATAGTGAAAGGGGAAAAGATGCTTTTTGTTAGGAAGAGGAGAGAGATATATGTATTGGGATATTTTCTTCTAGTCTTATGTTAATTTTTGGGACATATATTACATGGAAAGTGCTATTCCTGCCTTGCTTTTCAAACTCATATCCATTCTCTAGGGACTAAAGTCAAAATTAGTGCTTCTTATATTTTAATGTGCATATTATCCAATTGGGGGATTTGATTCTGTAAGCCAGAGGTGGAACCTTGATTTTGTATAGGAATCATCTGAGCTTATTGGGAATGCAGAATGTTGGGTCTCACCATATAACTACTCAGTCATAATCTGTATTTTAATGAAGTCTCCTTTTGGTTGGCGCCGTGGCTCACCTGGCTAATCCTCTACCTGCGGCACCAGCACCCCGGGTTCTAGCCCTGGTTGGGGTGCCAGATTCTGTCCTGGTAGCTCCTCTTCCAGTCCAGCTCTCTGCTGTGGCCCGGGAGTGCAGTGGAGGATGGCCCAAGTGCTTGGGCCCTGCACATGTATGGGAGATCAGGAAGAAGCACCTCGCTCCTGGCTTCTGATCGACGCAGTGCGCCAGCGGTAGCGGCCATTTTGGGGGTGAACCATCAGAAAAGGAAGACTTTTCTCTTTGTCTCTCTCTCTCTCTCACTGTCTAACTCTGCCTGTCAAAAAAAAAAAAAAAAATAAGGTCTCCTTTTGACTTGTATGCATACTAAAATTTGATAAGGTCTAAAGAACCCAAAATAGTATAATTGACTTTTGGTTTCTATACTTTGCTATGCAAATTACTTAAAGAAATAATAACATAGCAAAATATAGAAACTGATGCTGCCATTGAACTTTGTTAGAAAAAGACATAACCTAACTTTAATTTGTAAAACTATTTTCGATAAAGTGTCTAAAATTTCTTTGATTCTCAGATGACTTTAAAATTAGTTTTTATTGACTTTATCTTTTAAGCTAAGTTATTCTGTAGCAAATTCAAACCCCACCATTCCTGCTTTGTGCCTCATTTGAGAACTGTTATGGAATCTGTCATTTTACATTCTACTGGCAGAGAGGGACTTTTCCTCTTTCAGGTATTATGATACTAGAATTATAGATGAATTTGGCACAGGAACAACGTATCTTTGTTTCTGATTTATAATAATAACTACATTTATAGAACTCCAAAAGAAGAAATTAAAAGAAAGAATATGGAATCTGTGGATAATTTTATGAGATAAGTATAAAAGAGAAAAATAGTGATCACCCTCAAGTCACTAAATTATTTTATAAGTCCATTTTTATTTATTCATGGTTAAAAAGCTGGTGGTTCTAGAAAATCATGGTTTTATTTCAGAAACAATCATGCTGTGGCCAATTGAAAAACAGACACTTCTGGGGCCATCAAAGAAGGAGGTACCTTTCTCTGAAGGGAGGAGAGAACTTCCACTTTGACGATGACCCTGTCGGAATAAGATCGAAGTCGGCGAACTCAAAAGGCTTCCATAACCTTGGCAACTCATGACTAGAGCCTAGGGAGATTACTGATGCCATAAACAAGAGTGTCAAATTGTTAAGTCAACAACAGGAGTCACTGTGTACTTACTTCTCATGTGGGATCTGTCCTTAGTGTGTTGTCCAATGTCAAGTAATGCTATAACTAGTACTGAAACAGTATTTTACACTTTGTGTTTCTGTGTGGGTGCAGAAATCTTGACTTAATATATACTGAATTGATCTTCTGTATATAAAGAGAATTGAAAATGAATCTTGATGTGAATGGAATGGGAGAGGGAGCGTGAGATGGGAGGGGTGTGAGTGGCAGGGAAATTATGGGGGGGAGCCATTGTAATCCATTCACTATACTTTGAAAATTTATATTTACTAAATAAACAATAAATAAAAAAAGAAGCAAAAGGGAGGCAACAACAACAACAAAAAAAAAAAACAAAAAAGAAATATCATGTCCTCATCCCTTCAGTGACACAGAAGGCAAATATTTAGTGGAAAACACAGATATCAATAACTCTAAGATGAAAATGAGTCTTAAGCAATGGACTGTTGGCATGCAGAAATTTAAGAAATAACTTCATTAATTTACTGCATTAATATTTTCTTTTTATACATACATAACAGTAATTTTATTTTTAGAAATTGTGTTAGTCTAAAAGAGTTCTCTGTAAAAAATAAAATTTAAAAACCATATGATTTATAGTTGTTTTGGAGAAACCCAGTATATAACAACCAGTAGTTATATCAAGTTGTTATACTTGTTATAAACAAGGAAGATGTTAGGAGACTAAAGAAATTGGTGGAAAATTTCAGGAAATCACGCAGAATGTAATTTACTAGACACTTGTAGATAGAAGCATGTCTTGGGCAGCAGGAAGACAAGAGGATTCCCCACCATGAAGCTTGACAGAAAAGATTTACATGCTAAGATAGATAAAAGTGTCCATGGCCGATTGGAATGTACCTGGACTTTCTCAGGAAATATGAATATTTGTAGGAGCTATTCCAGGCGTCAGTTAAGAGTGACGGATTATCTTAGGACTCTGTTTGTCCCATAAGCTTTGAGATGACTACCAGGGGAGCACCTGGAAGGAAAGATGGCCGTTATGATCAAGATGACTGCAGCCATGTCAAGCTGAATACCCACAACAGGAATTGCTTAGAGCTTAAACAATAGCATTGCTTTGCTTTGTCATAAAAATGATAGCATATATGAAATTGATGGACTCATATTTAAAGCATGATTAATAGGATATAGTTATTTTAAATTTTAATCTATCATAAACATATTGTAAAATATAAGAAAAATATTTAAAAATATAATATGTTAAATTGTTATATACAATAAATGTAAAATTATTTTGCCAAAAAAAAAGAAAAACAGACACTTCTGATTATTCCTTCTGAATATTTTAATAGTAAGCCTTAAAGATTCTATTAGAGGTTCAAAAAAGAAACAATTGTGTGTGACCAAGTTTAACACTACATTTTATTCTTACAAACACCTTTAATTCATAAAATTTATTGAATCATATTTAAATCTACTAAAACCATTCTACTACCATCTTTTTCATATCTTAACCTTGATCTGATTTTCTTGCTGCTACCAGGACTTCCATCCAGATAAACTGAGAATTCACTTAATAACATAAACTCTAATAAAGAAGTTAAGCTAAATATACTGTAAAAATATAAAGTAGAACTCACATAATATAGTTGAAATCAAGTCTGCTGTTTTTAAACTACTAAGAACAAACACACATGATTAGATATGAGGTTATCAATTGAGCCTAAGTGAAGTATAACCAATGTGGGAAAAAAAAAAAAAAAAGAGAGACCTAAATGAAAGATCTCTGAGTGAGATCCCAGCAGAAAGAATGGGCCATTAAAGAAGGAGGTGCCTTACTTTGAACGGAAGAGAGAACTAGAAGTTCTTTGACTATGGCCTTGTTTAAATAAGGTCAGACTTTGTGAACTCAAGAGGCTTCCATAGCCTTGGCAGCTCATGACAAGAGTCTTGGGTGATTACTGACTTCATAAATAGGAGCGTCAGTTGTTAAATCAACCACAGGAGTCACTGTACACTTGCTCCCCATGTAGGATCTCTGTCCTTAATGTGTTGTACTATGTGAATTAGTGGTAAAACTACTACTCAAACAGTACTCTATACTTTGTATATCTGTGTGGGTGCAAACTGTTGAAATCTTTACTTAGTATATACCAAGTTGATCTTCTGTATATAAAGATAATTGAAAATGAATCTTGATGAAGAATGGGATGGGAGAGGGAATGGGAGATGAGATGGTAGCAGGTGGGAGGGAGGTTATGAGGGGAAAAGCTGCCATAATCCAAAAGTTGTACTCTTGAAATTTATATTTATTAAATAAAAGTTTAAAAAATTCAAAGAGGAAGGGTTTCACAGAGTACAGGCAGTGTCTACCATAGTTTAATGTACCACTATTTAACATACATAAATTAACATTGTTCTCAAAGTGAAGAAAGTGGTTGGAAGAAAAGGGTAAAAATGAAGTGTTGAAAATGAATCCTCATGTGAATGGAAGGGGAGAGGGAATGGGAAAGGGGAGGGTTGTGGGTGGGAGGGACGTTATGGGGGGGAAGCCATTGTAATCCATAAGCCGTACTTTGGAAATTTATATTCATTAAATAAAAGTTAAAAAAAAAAGAAAAAAAATGAAGTGTTGTCTCAGTCACCATGAACTGCCATGTATCATCTGCTTCTGAAGAATAGGATAGGACTTAAAATCTGTCTTGAGTTTTATGGAATTTCTCTTAAGCTTATGACCCCTAATTGTGTTTTGTTGCTATTGTAATTCTATAATCTAAAATGTTTTGAAATTTTGTAATTTCAAAATTTTGTTATTTTGCCATGCTAATATTAATGACCATAAACAGTCTTGCTAAGGGAAGGTCATACCAATATCAGTCTGTAGTTTAAAGATTTGTTACTGCTGTTTGAAAATTTATTATACTATTTCACTCAATTTTAGTTAGTTTCTGGAGATAGGAAGGTTTACCTTTCCTGAATATTTTATTTTCTTCTTTATCATTAATCATTATTTTCCACAGCCATCATTTTGTGTAAGTTTCTTGAACTATTGCTCATTACACATGTTCAAATGTTATTATTTAAGAAGAAAATCTTTATAGGCGAAAAATATCTGAATAAAGTTTTCTACTTTTCATATAGCATGTCATTTATTAAAATTTAAATAGAAATTGTAGGTAAATTGTAGTTCATCATTCTCATAAGACAATGTACTTAGGTTTTAACAGTGTCTGCTACTTTCACATTTCTAGGTATACTTAATTGTATTTTGTAAACTATAACCAAGACTTTCACTTTTTAGATTTTTATTTATTTGAAAGGTGCGTGCACACACACACACACACATAGAAACATATATAGAGGAGGATTCCCATCTGCTCATTTATTCCCTAAATGCCTGCAATGGCTGGGGCTGGACCAAGCCACACCCAAGAGCTTGTGGGTGACAGTGACCAAAAACTTGAGCCCGTCATCTGCTACCTTTCAGAGTGTATTATCAGGAAGATGGAATTGGGAGCTGGAGCTGGGAATAAAACCCAGGCACTCTGAGATAGGATGTGGGCATCCTAATGCATTTCTTGAGTGCAAGGCCAAACATCTGCTCCATCTGCCAGGACTTTTGAATGACGGCTATACATTGTGATATTTGAGGTAATAATTCCGAAAGTTTTGACAAGATATATAAGAAAATGGAGTCATTTAAAGTAATATTCAGTAAACAAAGTGAGTACTAGAATACTACATATAGTAATAATGTTATCTTACAAAGCTCAAAATTAGCCAAACTAAGCAAAATACTATTAAAAGTACATACATTTGTGATAAAATAATACAACAAAAAGCATGAGTGAGATTCAAGATAACTAACCACTAAGGGATAAGCATTAAGGTATAGGGTACTAGCACAAAAAATAGCTCCAGAGTTTTGGGAGACACACACACACACACACACACACACACAACATATGCGTGCACATTTCATTTTGAATACTATATAATTTTTAAGCATGAGAAAAACAGGAACTTTAGATTATGCATGAACAGATTGATGAATGTGTAGGAATTCCCCCATTTAAATGTAGAACCAAATTGTACTGAAAATTCGCAATATTTGATCTCCACTTTATACTGGGTTATTTAATTATGACAAGCATTTACTGATATTTTTGTGGTATTATTAACCAGTAAACAGTATGCGCAATTATTTTTTCTAATAATGTATTTTGTATATTTTGTTTCACTATTTTGTTTCTTTTTTAAAGATGACATCAGAGTGAGATTAGTAGTTTCACTAAATCCATGAGACTAAAGGAATTTTCTGATTATTCTCTTTATATTCATAGTTTGGTGCTATATGGTCATATTTTGATCACTGAATGCACCATTCCTAGCAGAATATTTCTAAAATTATGTTTTTGATTTTAGAGATGAATGGCAAGTAGATTCTTATTTCTTTTAAATCATGTAGAAAATGGCTATCTTCCTCAGAAATCAATAGTGTAGAGAGCAAGGTCAACTTTAATTATCATATTATGAGAGTTTGGAGAAAAGAACTATCTCATATCAATATCACACTGCAATTTCAATAAAATAGAAAGTATCCTTCATTATTCTAGGCAGGCTGGAATCTAGAAGAGGATGAAATGATTTATTGGCAAATTCTATCAGTTCTGTAAAACATTATAAAAACACTTTCCCATCTTTAAAGAAATAGGACATTCAGCAGGCCTTGAAAAAGCTCACCAGAATATATTCTGGAATAAATCTTATTTTCTTCTCTGGGTACTAGAGCAACTGGTTCCCACTGGACAGATAGGGAAGCTATCTAGCATAGTTCCTAAGACAATACCCCTCATGTCTAGTTGCATAAGTATCATTGTGCATAAAGAAAAAAACCTCTGTTGAGGACTTTTGATATGCGTTTAGAACACAGGAGGGGAAAAATCAGCAAGCTAACTAATTAAACTAATTAACTCACAGCATGAGTTCTGAGTGTCTTCTCTGAATTTAAAGAGATCAGTTGAAGTTAAAATAAAATGTCTTACCATTCTCAAAAATCTCAGTTGACTCTGATGATTCTAAAAATGTCTAGATTTTAAATGCAAATGTAAAATATTTTTAAAAATTAAAAAGTCCCTCAAAAGACACCTTAAGATAAATTATTATTGAAATTTTAGGCAAGTAAAATTAACCTTTGACTTGACTGAATGAAATATTCAACGGAGAGTTTTTTTATGCCTTTTATATTTAATGCCACTTTTAGTTTCACAGGAAGAGCAACCTTTACTGTACCTGACGAGGCGTTCTTTCTGATTTACTCCTACACCACTCCCAGTCTGAAAGATTTGGTTTCTGATTCTCCTCATGAGATAGCCTTCTCTCTGGCCCTTCAAAAAAGGTGGTTTCTTCATAGTTAATATCACTTTCTCTTTTGTCAGAAAACACACTGTCATCTTTGTCTGAATCCTGTTTGGCCTCTGTAATATCAGTATTTGTGCATTTGTTAATGCCTCTCAGTGTGGAGCTGTCCAGAGAGGGTGTGGTGCTGATTTCGACTTTTATGGTATTGAAGATATTACGGTTGTCTCTTTGACAGTCTTTTGTAGTTTCACACTCATAGTTCATCAGATTTTGATAGGATATGGAATTTTCATCATCATCATAGTAATCTTCACGTGCTATTTTATAAATTCCATAACTTTGTTGGAATGATAGATTGAATTCAAAGCCTTTCCTCTTGGCTAAGTAAAAACAACAAAACTCATGGTTAGTGAAGTAGATATAAACACTAGTTGGCTATACATAGTGAATATAAATAGAAATCACAACCTGTTTATTATGAAAAACTATCTTTAGTTCTTTTAATTTATGCAAAACATTTAAGCCTTAAAAATTCAAATCCTCATCATTTCAGACCTAATTTTTCTTACTTTACCAATGAAGGACTCAAAATACATATAATCCCAAAGATACTTTCAGTTTTTGAAACAGTTTTATGTAACAAAAATTCACTATAGATTAGAAAACTCTGGAATATATTTAGTTTTTGGTTTTTCATTCTGCCAATTATTTTGTACACTATTTTGGAATAAAATATATTGTTGATAAATTTCATTTTGTTAGAAGTTAATTATTATGGGGCCAGTGCTGTGGCATAGTAGGTTAGCCCTCCACCTGTGGTGACAGTATCTCATATGGGTGTTGGTTTGAGTCATGGCTGCTCCACTTCCCATCCAGCTCCCTGCTAATGACCTGGGTAAGCAGTAGAAGATAGCCCAAGTGCTTAGGCCCTTGCACCCATTTGCAAAATCTGAAAGAAACTCTTGGCCCCTGGCTTTGGCCTGGCACAGCTCTGGCAGTTGCAGCCATTTGGGGAGTGAACCGGTGGATGGAAGACCACTTTCTCTGTCTCTCCCTCTGTCTGTAACTGCCTTTCAAATAAGTAAATAAATCTTTAAAAAATATAAAATTAATTATTACTCAGCCTTAACATTATAAGAATTATTCATCTGACAATACCAATAGATATGTCTACTTTAAACATTGACATTTTTATGTCTATAAATGTATACATTAAAAATTAGACCTTGGGAATAGGCTTTATGTGTAGCTGGTAAAGCTGCCACTTGTGACACCAGTATCTCCAGGTTGCTGTACTTCCAATCAAGTTCTCTGCTGATGTCCTGGCAAAGCGTGGAAGATGTTCTAAGTGCTTGGGCCCCCGCACCCATGTGGGAGAGCTGGTTATTTTGGCCATTTGGGTAATGAACTAGCAGATGTAAGATCTCTTTCTCTGTATCTTCCTCTTTCTAACTCTGACTTTCAAATAAATAAGTAAATCTTAAAAAAGAATTTTCCATGTTGCCATACAGCTTTAAAACTTTAAAAACAACATGTAAATTTCTGGTACAAATAAATTTTTAAATGAATTGGTAATAAAGTGAATATATGAATATTTCTGTGAACTGAAGCTTTTCACAGTATCTGTAAAGCTAATAAGTTTCAAGATGAGTTCAATAGGAATATACAGTTTGTTATGGAAATACTATGGTCTTCTAAATATAATAGTATTAGTTAGTGAATATGATATAAAGTCTTAGTAACAAATTAGAATGTGACAGAAAGTGCAATAATTTTGAGTGTGAAAGTCATTAAATAGTATATAATTTTTATGTATTAAGAATGAAGTTATATCAAGGTGGTAGACAAAATACAGATGAATGTTTTGGTTTTTATCTTTTAAAATACAGCTTGTTTCAAACACATTTTCTACTTTGATTGCTCTGTGTTTTATAATCAGACATTTAGCTATCTTTGGTAGAAAAATTATGAAAAGCTCTAAAGTTTCTGTGGGAATAATAGGTAAAATTTGATTCATTTTATAATACACCTTAGTGGCTTTTACAAGCTGATCTATTACTGAAATGTTCCCAGAACCAGAGATTTACTGAGCAGTGCTACTGTCTGAAAAGTATAATTTATAAATATCATTTGTTGTTGTTTGAGCAATAGTGTTAACATGAAAAGTTCCTATTAAAAATGGAGGATAGAAATAGGTGTTAATTTATACATTTTCTCATTTATATTTCTACTTATTTTCTCATATTGTGGTGCAATAAACTTAAATTAGGACTTGTAACTTAGAAGGTGAATGAAATAAAAGAATATTTTAATTATTGATGACCTCCCTTTTTCCTAAAAATTTATAAAGAGATAATTTGTCAAAATCTCAGTTTTATGACTTTTTCGATAAAATTGATGCCTATGACTACATATTTTATTAGTTACATGTTATGACTCTGAAATAAATAAACTAAAAATTAGAAGTATTTTTGAAGGAGTATAAATGTATTAATGGAAACTGCCTCCATATTACGAGGACCATGAGGCAGTCTGTAGTAGGCTCTGAGAAGAAAGCAGATTTGTGAAAGAGACCATGATGTGACAGACACTTCCAAGGCCTGGTTATGCACATAAATCATAGTTTCTAATACACTAACATCCTACACAATAAAAGTTTACTGGTTCTACTATAAAGTTAAGAAAACAAGCTGATAGAAGACACTAACCTGAAACTACTTACTTGGTGAAAAAAGATTTGAACAGAAAGATAACTGAATCTAGAATTCAGGTTATTAGCTTCTATATGAAATTGTTTTACTGCTAATCACATCCATGAGACAACAATGATGATGACAGCAGAATGACATGGATGTGCTATTTCTAAGTCAGAGGAAGTACATCCATATACATATATATTATATTGTCTATGCATCATATGTACATACATATTATGATATATAGCCAATGAAAACATTTCTAGTTAATGACTTCCTTTAGCATTAAAGATAAATTCTGACAAAGATCATACGGAGACAATAGATTATTATATTAGCACAAAGACTACAACGTTTGACTAGAGATTGGCTGTAAGGGGGGAAACTTCTAGAAAAAAATTGTCAAAAATAACATAGTTAATGATACTATGTTGAAAGAAATACTAGCATAAAATTTAAATTGGTTATCTTTAAGTGCTTTGAGGGCAAGAACATGTCTGGCTTATTTATTTTTATTAGTGAAAAGTTTAAATAGCTACAGAATTAGTAAATTGCATATGTTATAGCAAATGGGAAACTACCCTACATCCAAAGCAGATTCTTAGCTCCAGTCAGTTGTTGTCAAAGGCACAGCGTTTGTGTTGTCAGCTATTCTGACTTCTGAAGACAAAGCAGTTATGTAGATTCTAATATAAAATATACTTACCTTAAAAATTTTTAAATATGAAATATACTGATCTTAACATTTTATATTTAAAATAACCATACAGATTGGATTAAACAACCATGTCTTTGAGACAAAAATCAACTCCATGGGCCATGACTTGGGAACTTCTTTTCCTTAGTGAAAACACAGCACAGTGCTAGACACATAGTTACACTCTCCTAAGAAATGCTTGAGTGAGTGAGGTACTGAATAAAGCAGCCTATAGGAATCATGCCTGGCATGCTAGGGATAGTCACAACTTAGTGATGGTAGTTAATTGAATATGATTTCAGAGAAGTGATATCTTTTTAAAAGTAAATGGGATTTTGGAAAATTTTATTTTATTTTTTTTAATTTGAGAAGATAGACACAGAGAACTTTACCATCCATGGGTTCACTCCCCTAAATGCACACAAGTGCCATTGGGCTGAAGCCAGGAGTCAGAAACTCAATCTAGGTTCACCAAACATGTGGCAGGAACCAAGTACTTAAATCATCCTAGGGTCTGCTGGAGTCAGGAGCTGGAGCCAGGTATCAAATCCAGGCACTCTGATATGTGACTCAAGTAGGTCAAACTTGCTCTGAGAAATGATGCCTTTAAAAAACTTTTTATTTATATGACAAAAGTCCTGAAAATAGTGGAATTCCTGGCCCCTAATTTTATGTCACTAAAATACAAAGCAAAACAAACAAAAGCAATAGTTGAGTTGTTTTTAAATTTTTTGTGTATAATCTGAGATCCTTTGTTGATTAATAACTTGCAAGAAAATTAGACCATCAGAATATAGTCAAAGATCTTTTGAAACCCATACTGCACTTCTGAAAAATAAACAATGTATTTATCTTGCAAAGCAAAAGCTTCATTATTCCCAAACCCTGGATAAAACATGAATTAGTACTTTTAATCACATCTTACAAATTGTAACTTTAGATGTAATTCTCAGTTAAATAAAATGAATAACTTTTCAGACTATGTCACTTACCAGATACTCTGATTTGTGAAAAAATAAAAAGTGAAAGAAAATACAATCTTTCTATCAAATATTTCATTTTAACTATTTGTTTAAAGAAAGAAATCATCATGTCAGTCAATTAATCTGAAAGCCATTTACAACCCCTGTGTCTACTACCTGAGCCTTCTGTCTTAAAAATTCTTTTTTTTTTCCTCAAAACACTTCACCTTAGGCACTAATAGTGCAGATTATTGATGGAAACAGTAGAGAATTCTTATTTTTGCAAATTATTTTCTAGTACTGACATTCACCTTTGGTTGCCCATAGCTCAATTCCCATTCATTGGTGCTAAGATGTAGAATTACATGTATTTACATCTGTAATATGATTCCTTGGTAAACATGGGTGAGGAAAAAAAAATACTTTCCCTTGCTTCAGAGTTCATTGATAAACAATGTAAAAGAAGATAGGGTTGACAATCCTAGTTTGTTAAGGAGAAAAAGTTTAAATGTAAAACCAAAGCCATACCCTCAAAGAATTAGTCATATAGTTGATCAAGCATCTGGACTGCCTGAGAATAAGCCATTTTGGGGTCTCAAAATTCTGTTGTGTCATCCTAATGGAAGGAAAATTTATGGTAGCTCCTTAAACAGTAAAAATTCTCATTTTTATTTTGAGAATTTCCCTGTGGCATAGCCTGGATCATATGACAGAATGGAACCATTTGATTTAGAAGCATCTAGCCTACTATAGGCTCTTCTGTCAGATTCAGGACAGAGAGAGAGTCTTTCCTAGGTCCTCTGTAATAATATATCTGTTGCATTGATTTGTTTTCAGCTAGATGGGTGTTCCCCACTTAAAATGACTTCCCTAAACCCCTTATTGAGACTTAAATTCATTTTCACTGACACTAGACTTAATTTTCCTCATAATCTTAAATGTTATAAGACAGGATCGGTTCACTAATTTAGTAACAAATGTTAATATTTGTTAGACTGCTAGAACCTTTAGGCTTGTAAATGATTTCTTCTATGTTTGTGTTTTTATAAGTGTTTTAAAACAGTTTGTTAGTTTTCTCTGTTGCTCTGGATATTAATCTTCAGAGGCACATCATTATTTTCTTTGGTTATTTTAAACACAAAGATGATTTTGGCATCTATTAACAATAAATGTTTATATTAACAATAAAAACATTTCTATCATTTGAAAAATATCTAGGCATTCTAAATTTTAAATGTTATCAATGCATGGAATATGTCAAATCATGGATAACTAATATTTATAAAATAACCCTGTTGTTGAGCTCCTTACAGAATGTGCTTTGGTATTCGCCAATTTTTACAACCATAAAATAGTCTGAGATGAACTGCTTTTAAACCTCTCTTCTTTGTTAAAGAAGAATATACTTGCTTATTCTCAGCAAGAATAATTAATGAGACAGTTAATTCAGCATGCAGTCTTAGATTCATGAAATGGTACAGTCTATCTTTTGTCTGGAATGATCCTTTTCCTTTCTGGCAGGGTCAAAATATAAAGATCCTTTCTCAATTTTTTCCTGCCTTAGACTATGGAAACAATTATACTGTGGAGAGTTTTATAGTTGGCCCTGCCTCCCATTCCCATTCTATGGTTACTTTGTAGAACATAGATTTTTACAAAAAGTAAATAGCGTGGCTCGATTCATACATGAACATAAAAGACAAACTGCCACCAATGTCTTTTCTTGAAACAGAAGGTGCTCTTTGCTATGTGTTTCTAACAGAGGTACACACTTAAATTTTGCTTTAGAATTGTTTTCAGGCATTCAGATTACTTAATCTGAAAACTTTTCAAAACTCAAATATAAGTATACAGGCAGCAAAATCATGAAAATATTTTTCTTTCTGTTCTGCTGAATTATAATGGTTATAACATGAGTTTTAAATTCTTTTCAGAGAGTAAACAATGTCTTTTCAGATGCTGGCTTCTCATAGCAATTTATAGATTTGGGAGGGGAATTTGTTTTCTACTTGGAATGAAAGCTATGGTGGATATATCTTAGGGTTTTGAAGATGAATGAATATTGTTTTCCTCCTTTCTTACCTAAAATAATTCCTTAATGTGCGAATACTTCACAGTATTGTTTAAAACCTACCTCATTTGAAACCCATTGCAACATGTTAAGGTTTATTTCATGTAATCATTTTCTGACTATTTACCACTTACATTTGTCCTTGGCCTCTTATCTCCTACTTGGACAACTTTGTCGATGGACCACTTTTCTGTATTTGACTGCATGCATATTGCTTCCAATTGCCACACTGTCCAAACTTACTTTTTTCCCCATCAGATGCCACTGCCAGTGTGTTCTGCTTGCAGTTGATGATGCAGCCACAGGGCAAATGGGTCCAGCGTTTGGACAAGACAAATACAGGGGTTACAGTGATGGCCAGCAGGGTTAGTAGAAAGCTGAGTGTCTCCAAGGGAAGGTTCTGAAACTCTTTCACGTGTTTGACCACCATGTGGATCTGCAAAGGGGAACAGAACTTGAGACCCAGCCCAGAATCCCATTTTCTGCTTGCTAAGCCTTTCCTGCAATCACACTGCCCCATACCCTTTGCTGAGTGAAAACCAGAATCTCTGCACCTGTCCGTGGACTCCAGGGAACAGGTGAGATGCACCCGCAATGTGCCAGATCAGAATTTTGGTGATGCCTGCTCTAGAGTAGTAGATCTGTGTCAGTTTCCAAGTCAAGCCAGGAAAGCACAGTCAACAACGTGGGGGACATCACACAGGGAATCTGGCGACCATGGGACTTGCATCTGTGGTTGCAGATGGCCTTTGTCACCTCCCTGGACCCTCACCTCTGCCCAGGCATGCTTGTCACAGCAGGGCTCCACTCTGTCATCTCTCAACTGGGCTCACCCCTGGCGTCCGGAAGCAGAAACTCTTTTGTCGCCTCTTTCCTTCCTGGACTGGGTTCCCTTCTTTCCCAGGCTGAGGATGGGCGGCGCCCTCACCAGACCGGAATGGAGCAAAGAGAAAAGGAAGCCAGACCGTCGGAGAAGAGACTCTTTTCACTCTGCCCCTCCTTTTGTGAATATTCCCAGATTTTGCTGTCCTTTGTAACGATAGATCTAGGGAAACCCCATGGAAAGTCGCCCACGACCGAAAGTGCTCCCCTTTCTCCTCAATGCCTATACAAGAAGCTCAGTAGCCAAAGCTTCGCGGCTGACTGGCCCTCCCTGCGGTCGGCCTTCCAGCAAAGCTTCTCTCAAACCTAGAGACACGTTCGGAAGCGGACTTAACTGGGCATCTGCTGGCGACTCCCCAAACCCGCGTCACCAATCCCTACCCGCACCCACGCCGCCCGGCACTCACGGACGCAGAACAAATGCACTTTTACCATCATGGGCAGCCAAAGGAGGACTTTAGTCAGCGCTAGGATCAAGGCGAAGCGCTTCTGCGCGACGCTCACGGTGTAGCTTCTGGTGCCATAGAGAGTCCCCCGGTGCTCGCTCCTGCGGGCTCCAGCCCCAGCGGCAGCTCGCGGTCCGGCTCCAAAAACGGTGTCCGAGCTCGGGGAGCCTCCCGCAGCGCAGCGCACAGCCCGGTCCGGAGCAGTCTCGGGAGACAGGGAAAGCGTTCTTCCCCCGGTAGGAGGGGTGCCTGGAGTGGAGGCCCCTCGGGAAATTTCCTGATAGTTGCCGTGCAGTCTCGGCGGCTCCTCCGAACATAGCAACTGGAGAATGAGCGGGAGCGAGAGACCAGCGAGCAGCACGAAGGCCAAAGCATACACGGCGAAGAGGAGCAGCACGTAGGAACTGGAGCAGTCGGCCAGGCAGCCCCAGGGCGTGCGCACGAAGGAGCCCCAGCCGCACAGCGGGAGCGCCGAGAGCAGCAGGCTGACTGCCCACAGGGCCAGCGCCACGCCAAGAACCTGGCCCGAGCTCCTGGAGCTTGCCTGGCTCATCACAGCTCTGCGCAAAGTGTAAAAGTTGTAGGAGACTAGCAGAGTCGCCTTCAAGTTGCTGGAGAGGCCTTGGCATAAATACAGTAAGGCAGAGGTGGTGCACAGAGACTGGAAGTTGCCAGGGACCTCGCCTGCCCACTGCAAAAACATGAAGATAGTCACCGCCAGGACGCCCAAGAAATCATCCACAGACAAGAAAGCCACGAGCATGGACACAACAGTTCGGTTCTGCATTTTTAGCAGGGAAATCAGTGAAAAAATGCTGCCCGCCAGGGCTGCAAGAGTCATTAAACATGTCAGACAAAACAGATAGATATTCAGAGTTCCTGGTGGATCTAAAAGGTCCGTAGAATTATGATTTTCTTTCCACAGGCTGGAGTCATTTGTTAATAAGTTACTGAGAAATAAAGGCATTGTCCTGGGTCAATATTTACTTAACCTTCTCAATAACTCGTGATTTTTTTTTCAAAACAGCTGTTGTAAATCAGATCTCATTTCTCCTACCAAGTTATCCTCTAGATGTTTCCCCCAGCCAGTCCTGCAGGAAATTGCCAGGTAAGTTTCCTTTAGATCTGCCTCAACCCATATTTAAAAAGGGTGTTCCATTTCAAGCATTAGTAAGAAACTTTTCAACATTCCAATTAAAAAGGAACAAACCAAAACCTCTCTCCCACCATCAAGTTTCAGGCAACAAGCAAACTCCTCAGGTAGACTGATAAGCAAGGCCGTCTGGATCCGTTTGGGGGCTTCTGCGGAGCAAAGCAGCTTGTAGCTTGAGGTAATCAAACTGTATTCACTTTTAAGCGCTGTGAAATGATGCGTTTTGTTCCAGAGCTGGATTCAAAGGCAGAGATTGTCAGGTAGGTTTCAGCTCTGATGGCAGAGACAGAAGGAAAGAGAGGGGGGAGAGGGAAGGAGGGGGAAAGAGAGAGGGAGGGAGGGCAGGAGGGAGGGGGAGAGAGAGAGAGAGAGAGAGAGAGAGAGAGAGTCAATAGAGAGCCTGGAAACAGGCTACCATCCAAACCTCAGAGTTCTTCAACCAGCCTGTGATCCTCTGAGCTGCAGGAAGGAGGAGTCAGCTCCAAGCAGGAAAGCAGCAGGAGGGAAAAAAGGGGAGGGGAATTCAGTGCATGAGTAAAATGATGTACATCTCAGTTTGCTTCATTTGAAGCAAAAAAGTGTCCTCACTAGCCCTTCTCCTTTAGTTTTGACATATAACGCTAGCCCCAATAATAACTCAGGCTTGATGTGAGTTGCAAATGTCACCTTGGAGAGGTCTGAGCTACTCTGATAGCGAAAGGGCTGCTTTTATTCTTAGCTTGACTTCCCTGCTTCACAATCCAATAGAGGAAGAATAGGATCTAGTAGATTACTTTTTAAAAAAATTGTACTTGAGAATGTCATTTAGGTCCTCAGTACAGTAAACAAAATTATGCAGAAATTTTGGGGTAGAGCCTACTAGCTTTAGAAATTCATTTATAACTATTTTCTGTTGATGACACCCAATAAGCAGGTCCTATTTTAATACATGATATTTCTGGGGGTGTGTTAAGTTTGGAGGACATTATATATTATTTAATATGAAGGTCACACCATGAAAAAAATTTAATTAGCATATCATGTACATAGTTGCATCCTGTGAATTGTCAGTTCTGCAAGATGAGTGCCTTAACAAAGAGGTGATTGAGCAGTAGTTCTGCTCTGACATTTATCTCCGAGGATGTTTTTAGGGTAGCATTTTCTCTTCATCTCAGACTCATGACCTGATGCCTACATCCCCAAAGTTGATATGGCAATGATCTCAGAGAGTGGAAGTGGTGATAGAATGGTGAGCATTCCTTTCGTTTCAGAGATAACTGAAACTGTGTTTTGAACCTGAAGCTCTTCAAGTGGGAAATGATTGTGTTAGTCATTGGCAACCACACCTTTTAATAGACACGATAGGCTGCTTACTTGTTTGATCTTTTTTCCCCCTTCCCTCAGAAGATGGAAACAAAAGCCCTACTAGCAACACTTGCAGGTGGTGGCTTTATCCTCTATACCACAGTGCCCACAGTGTCAGCCCCTGACCCTGCATTCTTAATTGCAACACTCATTTTCTAGTAATTCCCTCTTCATGAAATTCTACCATTGAATGTTGAAAATCATAAAGTTTTATTCCAGTTTTTCTTTCTTACGAAGTATGTTTGAAATGAATCATTTTGAAAAATGTTATTTTCAATATTTTATAAATTTTTAAATAGTGTATTATATGTGTTATAAACAATATATATTGCATTATAAAATAATGCATTAAATGTTTATAAACAAAAATTTTATAATGCATTATGCTAAAGTATATATATAATGCATTATATATAAACAACATGTGTGTATAATAGCATGAATTATACTGCACTGTATATATATGATACAACATGAATGTTGTTTGTAAATAGAGTTTATTAACATTATTAAGTAGCTTAATAATATGTTTCTTGAAGATTTTAAGCTTGTCCCTTAGCCATAATCTTTCTTAAAATATTCTCCTGAAGAGGAAAAAAAAAAAGAAAAAAGAAAAAGAAGACAAATAGCTTTAAATGCTTTTTTAAAAAGGTTTATTTATTTATTTGAAAGTAAGTTACACAGAGAGACGGAGAAGCAGAGAGAGGGGGTAGAGAGAGAGAGAGAGAGAGAGAGAGGTCTTCCATTTGCTGGTTCAGTCCCCAACTGGCCGTAACGGCCAGAGCTGCGCTGATCCAAAGCCATGAGTCAGGAACTTCCTCCGGGTCTACCATGCAGGTGCATGGGCCCAGGACTTGGGCCATCTTCTACTGCTTTCCCAGGCCATAGCAGAGAGCTGGATCAGAAATGGAACAGCCGGGACTCGAACCAGCGCCCATATGGGATGCTGGCACTGCAGGTGGCAGCTTTACCCACTTTGCCACAGTGCCGGCCCCTAAGAGTGAGCTTGGTTCCTCTGTCTCGCCTATAACTGAGGTTGGCATCTTCAATGATTTTGAATTATCTTCAAATTACAAATGCAAAATTATATAGATTTAAATAGATATTATGGTTATACCAGAATGCAAAAATTTGTTTCTTTTTGTCTCACTGCTCTTTTACCAATTTAAAACATGTGGCATATGTTTTAAACATGTCCTGTGTGTAATATAGCATTCCAGACTATAAAGTGCTAAATTACAGAAATTTGGCAGAAATAAATTACAGACTATTAAAAATTCATTGATAATTACATGCCTATAATTTCATTAGGCTTATACTTTATGAAGTCCTTAATATAATTATAGTTTTGTGAAGGATTTCAGGCAATTTATTTCTCCTGAAGTCTCTACTATATCTGAATACTCTCTGAACATGATAACTGAAAGTCCTCAAACACTAGGAAACAACATAAAAGTTCTGGTTGAATATTATAAAACAATAATCTCAGCAATGGGGACTATAGATAAAATTGATCATATATGTTATTTCTGTTTCTAGAAATACAGTGGTATGCAGTGAAAACATTTTTTAATATTTTATTTTATTTATTTGACAGAGTTACAGACAGTGAGATGGAGAGACAGAGAGAAAGGTCTTCCATCTACTGGTTCACTCCCCAAATGGCAGCCAGGAGCCAGGAGCGTCCTTCAGGTCTCCCACACGAGTGCAGAGGCCCAAGACTTGGGCCATCTTCTATTGCTTTCCCAGGCCATCTGCAGAGAGCTGAATCGGAAGAGGAGCAGCTGGGACTAGAACTGAGGCCCACGTGGGATACCGGTGCTGCAGGCAGAGGATTAATAACCTGTGCCACAGCATTGGCCCCTGCAGTGAAAACATTTTAGAGGACTGGCCAAGCTTAATACTTTTACTAAATTTATGACTAAATCTCAAGTGAAAGATTTCATAAATTATCTAATATATACATATGCACACATAACATATAAAGTCTAGATTTTATAAATATAAATATACAATAAATATATAAACTTGTGATATTTAATGTGATTATGCAAATACAGATTTTATAAAATACATCAATACTGGAAATTTGACATCATTAGGGACCCAAATTCTGTGATTTCTTTCTTCTCTTTCAATGTCTTACTAGAAACCTGTATCTCATAATTACTGTCTAACTATGAGAAAGGACACAATTAAACCTGACTTCATGTTAGAGACAGATAACTTCATAATGATAATCTTTTTTTTAACTTTTATTTAATGAATATAAATTTCCAAAGTACAGCTTATGGATTACAATGGCTTCCCCCCCTCATAACTTCCCTCCCACCCACAACCCTCCCCTTTCCCTCTCCCTCCCCTCTTCCATTCACATCAAGATTCATTTTCAATTCTCTTTATATACAGATCAGTTTAGCATATATTAAGTAAAGATTTCAACAGTTTGCTCCCACACAGAAACATAAAGTGAAAAATACTGTTTGAGTAATAGTTATAGCATTAAATCACAATGTACAGCACATTAAGGACAGAGATCCTACATGAAGAGTAAGTGCACAGTGACTCCTGTTGTTGACTTAACAAATTGACACTCTTGTTTATGGCATCAGTAATCACCCTAGGCTCTTATCATGAGTCACCAAGGCTATGGAAGCCTTTTGAGTTCACCAACTCTGATCATATTTAGACAAGGTCGTAGTCAAAGTGGAAGTTCTCTCCTCCCTTTCAGAGAAAGGTACCTCCTTCTTTGATGACCTGTTCTTTCCCCTGGGATCTCACTCGCACAGATCTTTCATTTAGGGTTTTGGTGTGGGTTTTTTTTTCGTTTGTTTGTTTTTTTTTTGCCAGAGTGTTTTGGCTTTCCATGCCTGTAATACTCTCATGGGCTTTACATACTTGATAAATACACTGTCAACCCAAAGGCAACCCTTGACATTTGTGGAGAATTGTTTCAGTGTTCTCAAATGAAAAATTCCTTAATTTATTTTTGGCTGTTCCAACAGATAAGACTCAAAAATGTGGGTGGTATCTATGTATGTACATATGTATATTTGTACATACATATGTTTGTATATCTGTAAATGTAGAACAGATAGAGGGGCCGGCGCTCTGGTGCAGTAGGTTAATCCTCTGCCTGCGGCTCCAGCATCCCATATGGCCACAAGTTCTAGTCCCAGCTGCCCCTCTTCCAATCCAGCTCTCTGCTATGGCCTGGGAAAGCAGTAGAAGATGGCCCAAGTGAATGGGCCCCTGCCACCTGCATGGGAGACTGGAAAGAAGCACCTGGCTCCTGGCTTTGGATCGGTGCAGCCCCGGCCATTGTGGCCATCTGGGGAGTGAACCAACGGAAACAAGACCTTTCTCTTTGTCTCTCCCTCTCACTGTAACTCTACCTTTCAAATAAATAAATAAAAATCTTAAAAAAGAGAACAGATAGATAGAAAATGACTTGTTATTTATGCTCACTGCTTATTCAGTTTTATTCATGTGACACATTTTGTTTATAGTATTACGTGATTTCTACCTCGACATATAATATAGCATCTGGAGGAATGTTTTTATAGAAAGTTATGTGAAGCTATTCAGTGGATTGTGAGTGACTAAACTCATCCACAAAATAAAAATATAAATAATGTACATTTATTCATTCATTCATTGAATATTTATATGAGTGTCTAAAGATCAGACAATATTCACTCATAAACAGAGCATCATAATTCCTGCTATTGGACTCCTACTGTCTAATCATTTTTCATACTATCTTCTTCTTTAAAGTCTTCTCTTTGAAAATCACCTTTCACCAAATGGTATTCATATAGAAAAATGTTTAATGCTTGGTATGCAATGTTCTGTTGCAAAACAAACTGACGAAGTCTTAAGATAGTAATGAGGCAACACAAGGAATCCCTACACTTTATTTTCATGAGGTCCATGTGAAATACAAATTTCAAAGAAATAATTTCAATATTTCAGTATTGCAAGGATAAAATAATATTGAGCTAATTGTTATCACAAGAAATGATATACAAAGATGTTCTAATATTAATTTTTAGCTTATTTTCATCAGGGAGCTGGAAAGTCCTCTTAAGTAACTATGAGAATAGTTCTCATACTCATCAGGTCCATTTTTGTGTTTATCTTACATGGTCTGTGCTGTGCTGATCTTTGATTAGTATGTGACAACCCCTCACCATCAACCTTTACCATCAGCTGTCCTTCCTGATCCTTATCAGGGTGTTTTGGGTTATTGCTTCTGTGGGGAGCAGGGCCCGTGTCCCGCAACATGGCGGGGCGCCTGGGAGACAAATAAGTACTGAGACTATGGACAAATAAGTACTGAAACTACCGAGACTGGACTAGACCACTGAGATTATTAAGACTAACTCTATGCATCTGATCTCCCACCATATGGTGCTGAGAGGGAGTAAACAACTTCCACACAGCTGCCTCACCAATTCGACTAACAAGCTGCAGGAGCTGATCCTGACCCTGATTGGAGGAGAACAGTGTGCTCAGAGCGTGGGGAGAGAATGCCAGCAGAGTTGGGATTGGTGGAAGAGGACTATAAAGGAGGAGAGAGACAACATGCGGAAGGAGCATCTGAGAAACCCCTGAGAGAGCCGGCAAGCGGTGTGCTGCTCCTCCGTGGAAGCGGGGGAAGCGGCGGGGGTGCCACCCCTCCGCGGAGGTGGGGGGGGCAGCAGCTAATCCGGGGAGGACCGGGGAAAGAAACAACAGCAAATCCGTTGCTGCTCCTCCGCGAGCCTGCGGAGCGAGCGACAGCTTCATTCCTAATGAAGCCTTTCTTAGCATTTTTGGTTATATTTTAGGCTCTACATCTGTAATGGTTCAAAATGTTCACTCTAAATATCACAACTACCTCAACCATATTTTTAAAGCTTTGTTAATGAATACAAATTGCATAGGTACAACTTTAGGAATATAGTGGTTTTTTTCCCCCATACCCACCCTCCCACCTCCACTCCTGTCCCACCTCCTACTCCCTCTCCCATCCCATTCTTCATTAAGATTCATTTTTAATTAACTGTTTATACAGAAGACCAACTCTATACTAAGTAAAGATTTCAACAGTTTGTATCCACACACACACAACATATAAAGTACTGTTTGAGAACAAGTTTTGCAGTTAATTCTCATAGTACAACTCATTAAGGACAGAGGTCCTACATGGGGAGTGCACAGTGACTTCTGTCCTCAATAACATGCACAGTGACTTCTGTCCTCAACCACCTTTTTAAAGATTGACGTTTGTTCATTTCAGACTTTGTGAAAGAAATGCCACTCGCATTCTGGAAGTAGCTTCTCTCTGTGTGCTCGTTGTTGGAGCTTTCCTTTGAAACCTGAACAGTCTCTCCTGTGGGAGCATTGACACATTGCTTTGAGGGGGTTTCTGGAGGAACATAATGACAAATAAGTTTTCTGGTTTTTTTTGGCAGCAAGGGTAGTTTACTTATTAAGGTCTTAGCTTTCTTCACAGGTAAAAATAAAGCAATGACTTTGGGACCAGGTGTTTAGCTTAGTGGTTAGGACACTCATTTCCTATATTGGAGCATCTAGGGTTAATATCTAGCTCTGGCTCCTGACTTCAGCTCTCACCAGTTCAGACCCTTGAGCAGCAGTAATGGCTCAAGTAACTGAGTTCCTGTCATCTATGTGAGAGATACAGATTGCATTCTGGGTTCCTAACTTTTGTCCTGGCCTAGTCTAGCCATTGTGGGCATCTGGAGAGTTAATCAGCAGATGAGCTCTGTCTTTCTCTCTTCCTCTCAAATTAAACAACCTAACTAAACAAAACCAATGACTTTGAAAGATTTGGGGTTTTCATTTTAAGGATTGGAAAACTATATCTTGTTTTTGAAAAAATTTTTTGAAGCAAGGTCATATCCATTGTTATGTCTTCTTAATAACTGTTTTCAGGCAGTCATTAAGAGATTGTGTGAATCACAAAGTTGCAACTATTTACTGTTTGTCCCTTTTCAGCAAAAAAAATTGGTGATCCCTGATTTATCTGAGAGAGGAGCATTTCAATATAAATTTATCTTAGATTGGTAGAGAATTTGAGACATATCCACATACCCTTAAATATTCTAACATTAATATTTTATTATAAATTAATACTACATTTATATATGTTATGTAAAATAATTAAAAATAACCTCAATAGTTACAGCAATGATAATAGCTAACATTTATTTAGTTCTTACAATGTGGTAGGTATTCTTCTAAGTTACTTTACCAGTTGATTTAATTTCACAATCTTATCATATGTGTATTCAACTTAGTCTCATTTTCCAAAGGAACTGAGATGAGGGAGAATAAATAGCCCTTTGAAAGTCATACCTACTGGTAAAGAATTTGAACCTGAATTACCTAGAGACTTTAGCTTATAGAGGCAAGATAGTATGTACTTTATTTTTCTTCTGCGTTCTATAGATCTTTTTTGCCTTTAGGGACATCCTGTGAGTCTCAATAAATCAGTGAAATTGCCGGGGAAGAGAACTTCTTGAGACAATGAATATTTCTTAGATCTTGAATTAGTATTAGAATGATGCAGATGGCTTCTTGTTCTTTCTTTTCATTTCATATCATTGAGCTCCAAAGGCTTTACAGAGATTATCGCCGTAGCTCTTAATTCCCTAGGGAGAAGCAAAGGGTTTTTTTTCCCCCCCAAACTCGACAGCTGAGAAGTTACAGCATGCAAGCAAAATTACTTGTTCAAGATGACACTGCAGTTCAGTGACTGAGGTGGAAATTCAATCGACCTCCCTCCATTTTCTCATTCCTTATCTACTCACCAAGGCAGAAATGTGTTTGGGCTATGTAGTGAGAAATACTGTTTTTTTTTTAACTTTTATTTAATAAATATAAATTTTAACTTTTATTTAATAAATATAAATTTTAACTTTTATTTAATAAATATAAATTTCCAAAGTACAGATTTTGGATTACAGTGCTTCCCCCCGCCCCATAACTTCCCTCCCACTTACAACCCTCCCATCTCCAGCTCCCTCTCCCATTCCATTCACATCAAGATTCATTTTCAATTATCTTTATATACAGAACATCAATTTAGTATATATTAAGTAAAGATTTCAACAGTTTGCACCCACATAGAAACACAAAGTGTAAAGTACTGTTTGAGTACTAGTAATAGCATTAATTCACATTGTACAACATATTAAAGACAGAGATCCTACATGGAGAGTAAGTACACAGTGATTCCTGTTGTTGATTTAACAATTAACACTCTTGTTTATGGCATCAGTAATCACCCTAGGCTCTTGTCATGAGTTGCTAAGGCTATGGAAGCCTTTTGAGTTCGCCAACTCTGATCTTATTCCGACAAGGTCATAGTCAAAGTGGAAGTTCTCTCTTCTTTTCAGAGAAAGGTACCTCCTTTTTTGATGGCCCGTTCTTTCCACTGGGATATCATTAACAGAGATCTTTCATTTAGGTGTTTTGTTTTGTTTTGTTGTTGTGGTGGTGGTTTTTTTTTTTTTTTTCCAGAGTGTCTTGGCTTTCCATGCCTGAAATACTCTCATAGGCTCTTTAGCCAGATCCAAATGCCCTAAGTGCTGATTTTGAGGCCAGAGTGCTGTTTAGGACATCTGCCATTCCATGAGTCTGCTGTGTTGATCCCATGTTGGATCATTCTCTCCTTTTTAATTCTATCAGTTAGTATTAGCAGACACTAGTCTTGTTTATGTGATCTCTTTGACTCTTAACCCTATCATTATGATGAATTATGAACTGAAACTGATCACTTGGACTAGTGAGATGGCATTGGTACCTGCCACCTTGATGGGATTGAATTGGAATCCCCTGGCACGTTTCTAACTCTACCATTTGGGGCAAGTCCAATTGGGCATGTGCCAAACTGTACATCTCCTCCCTTTCTTATTCCCACTCTTATATTTAACAGGGATCACTTTTCAGTTGAATTTAAACACCTAAGAATAGTTGTGTGTTAATTAAAGAGTTCAACCAATAGTATTAAGTAGAACTCAATAGCAAAACAAAAACAAAACAAAAAACCCAAAAATATATTCAGATTAAAAATGATTAATAGTGACTACCATTGTTTATTTAACAATTGACACTCTTATTTATGACAGCAGTAATCATCTGAAGCTCTTGTCATGAACTGCCAAGGCTATGGAAGCCTCTTGAGTTCACCAACTCTGATCTTCTTTAGACAAGGCCATATTCAAAGTTGAAGCTCTCTCCTCCCATCAGAGAAAGGTAACTCCTTCTTTGATGGCCCATTCTTTGTGCTGAGATCTCACGCACAGAGATCTTTCACTTAGGTTTTTTTTTTTTTTTTTTTTTTCCCACAGTGTCTTTGCTTTCCATGCCTGAGAAACTCTCATGGGCTTTTTAGCTGATCCAAATGCCTTAAGGGCTGATTCTAAGCCCAGAGTGCTGTTTGGGCATCTGCCATTCTATGATTCTGCTGTGTATCCCAATACCCATGTTGGATGGTTCTCTCCTTTTTAATTCATCAGTTATTATTAGAAGACACTAAAATCTTAAAGAAACATGTTTATAAATGCTTAAAACAAAAGTCCTGCAGAGCTGAAAAGTGGTATTGATTCTCTAGTCTCTTTGGTTGAAAGCTGGGCCTTGATAACCTGAATGTAATTTCTGATGTTCCTCATGGCTTACTTTGAAAATTTCAACAAGTCATTTAATCCTGCTTGTGGCTCAGTTCCTCAGTCTTCATAGATAGGGTAATAATACTTATTCTGATGAAATTTGAAGCTTTGATGAAAAACATCATAAGAGATTAAAATCAATAATGATGATTTTTCTGCTATAATTTATCTCCATAACTTGTAGTTTCCTTTGAAATGAAATATTATATCATTATAAGCTCTGAATTCTCTGGAATATGAAAATAAGAAGATATGAGGTTGTGGTATACTATATTCTTCTTTTCCTTCCTTTTCTTATACAAATCAGAATAGCAAGTCATCAGATATGATATTCAGTTTTCCATTTGATGCTCATATTAATAATTTTGAAGTGGAAGTTGGTGGGAAGGAGTGGAGAGAGGGAAAGAAAGGAGAGGTGAGGGAAGAGAGGAGAGAAAAAGAGAATATATAGTAGACTTGGGGTATCGTGATTAAATTTTGGGGTACTAGTGGGGAAGCATTTCAAGGTGGGAGGGAAAATGTGTTAGAAGTATCATGGATAAAAAGGTATAGACAAATTGACAAACATAGATTCTATATATTAAACTTGATTTGTTCCAGAAGGTATTTAAGATGAATAGCATTAAGTTAGACTTCAAAATGGGCTAATGGCAAATTAAAAGTGCAAAATGAAACTTTACTCTCACTCTGTAGAAGTTATGAACATTAATAGCTTCATTTGTATGCATTAATAAAATATATACATTTATGTGATCATACTTACTAATACAACATTTTTTATTTTATGAATCAAATTTTCTTGGTGATCACTTAATATTGGCACCTCATTTATTTTTAATGGCTGTTCTGTATCATAATGTGTGGTGAACTATAATTTACTAAATTGTTCATTGAAGGACATACTCTTTTTTTTTCTTTCCAAACTGCTTTGCTTTAAAAGACAATGTTTAGTAAACATTCTTGCTTATCTACCAAGATATCTTTTTGTAAATTCTAAATATAATTAGAATTGCTGGTCTAAAGTTGACTTAAATTTTCACATGTTTAGCTATATATCTACCAAGAAGGTATGCTAACAACAGCAGCACATACTGAAGTGTATTCAAACTATGTATTCTCTCCAACATTCTCACATTATCACCCAGGAAACAGCCACGTGGGTCCTTTCTGTGCACTATGAGCACTCCTTTGCTAGGACCATTATAAAATGTTGTGTAGTCTACCTTTATTTTTGATTAACAAAACTTTTTTTTAAAAAAAGATGATTGCTGGTCTTAAATTTAGGTAACTCTGCTGTGCTTAAGATCATCTTTAAGGTTAAAGGAGTAAAGTTAACGTGCTCATGGGATTGGGGGTGTTAAAATACTCTCCCCTCTGTTTTTTTTCAAGCATAGTATTAAGGTCCTGCATGGGAAGTTAGTGTACAGTTACTCCTGTTGTAATTTAACAATTAACACTCTTATGTGTGACATCAATGATCACCCGCAGTTCTTGACATGAGCTGTCTAGGCTATGGAAGCCTTCTGAACCCACAGACTTTGTCAGTATTCAGACAAGGCCATGAACAAAGTGAAAGTTCTCTCCTCCTTTGGAAAAAAGTGCATACTTCTTTGATTACCACTTCTTTCTACTGAGGTCTCACCCAGGGAGGTTCTCCATGTTGGGACACCTTTTTGCACGAATGTCCTGGCTTTCTACACCTGAAATGCTCTCGTGGGCATTTTGGCCAGACCAGAATGCCTTTAGGGCTGACTCTGAGGTTACTGAGAGTTACTTAGAGCAATTGCCATTTCGTGAGTTTGGTATATGGACTGCTTCCCATGTTGGAGCATTTACTCTTTAATTCTGTTAATTTTATTGATATGATAACTTTAACAATTAGTCCTATCTATATGACCACTTTAAAACTTAATCCAATTTAATGTGGTAATTTTAAAACTTAATCCAATCTATATAATTATGTTAAAACTTAAGATGTCACTTTCATCATCTAGCCCGAGGGGATTTGGAATCCTATGGTGAAGTAAATTCAGCTGTGATGAAGTTATGATTTAAGCTCTCATTTTGGCTATGCTATTAGACAGAAATTATTAGCCACTCCTTTTTTTTTTTTTTTTTTTTTTTGACAGGCAGAGTGGACAGTGAGAGAGAGAGACAGAGAGAAAGGTCTTCCTTTGCCGTTGGTTCACCCTCCAATGGCCGCCGCGGCCGGCGCGCTGCGGCCGGCGCACTGCGCTGATCCGATGGCAGGAGCCAGGAGCCAGGTGCTTTTTCCTGGTCTCCCATGGGGTGCAGGGCCCAAGCACCTGGGCCATCCTCCACTGCACTCCCTGGCCACAGCAGAGAGCTGGCCTGGAAGAGGGGCTACCGGGACAGAATCCGGCGCACCGACCGGGACTAGAACCCAGTGTGCCGGCGCCGCTAGGCAGAGGATTAGCCTAGTGAGCCGCGGCGCCGGCCAGCCACTCCTTTCATAACATCTAAAAATCAAACTACATCTTGGAGAATCCACAGAGTCAGTTTCCCATGTTAGAGAGAATAAAGAAATGATGGAACAAGTCCAGCTTTCAAGATTGCCCACTGACAATAACAATGTAAAATGAAATTTAGCAAGCAGTTTCAACCATTAAATAACAACTTATGAAAATGTTTGCTGGGAGGTCCAATGCCTTCTGCAAATTTTAAGAATATATGTATTTGGAATTATCTCTTAAATATTTAACACAGTGTGGCTTGTTTAACCAGCAAACTCAAGCACACACATGTAAAACATTTTTTAGTTTCTTTCTACCAACAGATTTAAGACATCTCACAAACAGATTCAGGTCACATGAATCTAATGTATCTTCATTTAATTTTAGCACTTAAATTTATGAGCAATCTTTCATTTATAAGCCAATTAAGATAGAGCTCTTAAAATTTTTTCTTTGTAGACATACAATATGTACACATGCATAACACAACATACAAGATAGAACAATAAAGCAGTTTTAGTAATAGTTTTCTGAAATCTTTAGCTGTTTTTTATTACCATCAACGAATTAGATTTACTTTCTGCTCTTGGTAACCTTGATTAACCATGCTTTCTCCCAGTTGGAACCTGTAGTGCATTATTGGCTTCATCTGTTTACAGAGTCACCCCAAAGCACTGACTATAGTAGAAGTGGCTGGAAAAAGTCCATCAGAAGTATGGGAGGACAGCTAAATGCAGAACCAACATCCGCTGTTCTATGAGCAGCAGATCTGATATACAAAACTGTGGATGACAAAAGTCTTCAAATAGCCATGTTTAAAATTATAAACTCATTAACCAACAAGAGACAGTTGCTTACTCCATACAGTGTTTTCAAAATCACCTGTAAGATTTCACAAAACATTTAACCCTTTTAGGCCTCTGGGCCTTTCTCATTAAGGTAACCATGTCAAGTAAGACAGGATCGTTAGACTTTTTAACTTCAGACATTTTTATCAGTAGCATTCTATATTATCAAAACTTAAAATTTAACACCACTTCACATCTTGACAGTACTTCCACTGTAATCCAATAGCCTGATTAGTTGGTGTCTCTACAAGATGAGAGACATATATCCTTTGATATTTCCAGGGGCCCAGCTGGAAATATCAAAGTCCAAATTTTTTGCAACTTGATTTTTTGAATACCTGTCAAGGATGTCAAGAAGGCTTAAAATTTCTAGTTGAAATAAGATCCCTTAGCATCATGACATAGTATAGACCAGATATAATCATTGTTACAAGGTGATTACTCACATGTTTTAGAATAAGCATATATTTAAAAAATTATAACTCCTTTAAAACTCAGTTATTTTAAAAAATTAGAACCTAACAGAGACATTAAGAGAACATAATAGATTACTTTAACATAACATAAAAATCTGTGTCTCTTTGGTTGTTCCAAAAATCAGAAATAAAACCTTAAATTTAAGAGCTGGTGCACTGAATCAAATCCCATAATTTGTAACAGTTTTAACAGAGTCAGAGCTAGGGAAGAGAGAATAGCTTACTGGAGCTGGCTAGAAAACTGAACAGAGTCACCAATTAAACAAAACTATTAGAAGGAGATGCTATAGTTTTTAAACAATTTTTAAGACAATCAAAAATATTTACTAACATATGTATTGCAAAAAACTTATTGCTTTAACAGAGGATCAGATTCTAGTTCTATGTCAAATAGACTAATAGCTGTTGCTTTCCATCTGCTGATTTCCTTGGTTTACATTTTGAAATAGCCCTTTAGAAATCTCCAAGTTAAGAACTTTTTTTTTTTTTTTAAATAAAGTAACACATCAAATTTCAAGCTTAGTTACTTCGAAGTGGTGTGGAACTATTTTCATATGGACAATTTATGAAAACATGTTAGCAAGCCCAAATAGTTTCTCTATATAATATAAGGTGCTAAGATTACCTATGTTTACATTTAGACACATTCATCTCATTCACTTTATCCAATTTACATATAGCTATTACACTTAGATGACAGAAGATGCTGATATTATATTATACCTCTATCTGAACCGAGGTCAAAGTCACATTTGTATCAAATTCTACTCCTTTTCATAAAACCCTAGGTATAAATCAGTGACATTAAACCAGAGATTGCAAAGTTTTCTTTAGGGACCATAATGAGTACCCATTGTTATATCATTGGAAACCTGTTAAAGCAAATTGCAAATGAGTTTGGCAAGTTACAAAGCAGTATTTTTAAAGGCAACGAATCTCCTGGATTCAAAGAGAAATTTCTTCTTGGTATTCAGTTACAAGGCAGGGACAGCCTGTGACAGTAACTGTAGGGTTAAATTGAAAAATCTTTCTCATGTCTGTCTAAATTTGGCAGTATCAGGTAAAGCCAATGCTGCCGCTGCCATGAGCAAGGTCTCTACCCCCTGCGGAGTTTGTGCACGAGAGCACCCCAGCCCTGCCTTCCCCCTCCCCCACCTGCGGCCAAGGTGGTGGGCACAGACAAATGACCCGGTGGAGCATAGAAGGAGGAGCAAGGCAAGAAGACTTGGGCAGCCATCTTTTACCATGTTGCTGGGTCCCTTCTCCACATGAGGAGTTTTCAGCCACAGCAGAGGTCCCTTTAATGGGATGGAGATTTCCTCTCTCCGAGCAGAGAGTTTTTGGGGCCGGTGCTCGGCAGTGGTCTCTACAATGAGATGAGGATTTCCTCTCCTAACAGAAAGGCCTAGGAGCTCATGCACAGTGGGGTATCTATATAATGAAATGGATGGGCGTTTTCTCTTTTAGTTGGGGTATGGCTTTGGGAGCCCAACCAACAGGTGATGCCTCCTTACCTAAGCAGAGGAGGACCCCACTCTTTGCCTACCTTACGCATTCAGGTCCCTATTTGAGGCACCAGTTGCGGACTTAATCCTGTGAAGTCTGCACTGTTGGGGAGAGCAGGGCGATGGTGTTCTCCACAAGAAGCACTGGGGACAGGCTTTGCTGAACAAGTCCGCTCTATTAGCAACTACCCACATCTTTTAAAAGGCAGGCAAAAGGGGCGTAACTAGTTCAGGGCAACACTAACTGTAGGACAGAACTGACAGTGGCACCAATATGCCTCTCCAATCATCTTGAATGTCATGTAGCTGGGGTAGCTTTCCAAGTGGGCCTGGGCCACACGGGGGAGTAGTTTACCTAATTGGCTGAAGGCAGGAGTGGGGCAAATGTGCCTGGGGGTCAGGCTAACTGCATGGGCTAGGCAGGCAGCCTCATGGGATCACCCACAGTTGTAATAGGGTTTGGTCTATAAAAATGAGCATTTGTGTTTTATAAATAAATATATATATATAATATGAATAGTATAGGAAGTTTTCTTAAATGTGACCAATAAATATTATCAATTGGTAAATTAATATTAAGCATAAAAGTACATTTTAATTTATATCAGTAATAGATAAAAAGTTTTATAAATAATGGTTGTGAGAGAGCAAAGGGAAACCTGAATGATAATTTTCTTTTCTTAGCACCACAAAGGAAGATTTCACATTGTATAGTGTTGTCTATTCAGTAGTAACTCAATAAATATTTGTTTTAGTGAGTTGAATTAAGCTACTTTTTAAAAAATAAAAATAGTGAGAAAATAAAGATGAAGATAGAGTCATAGCATCTTGAAAAGAATTTGAGTGACTTGATCATACTTGAAGTTGAGATAGTTTTGAAAACATTCTGATTAAAGGGATTGTGTGCAATCTAGGTATGGAAAGTCTGAGGAAGAAAAATTTGGGGGATGTTGATGACAAAAAATTTAGCTTCTATTTATTGAATGATTATTATGTGCCAGAGTCTTTTTCAAGTGCTTTACTTGTGAAATCCACCTGTATTCGTTTGTTGAAGTTCCATGTAAAAGTGGGATTAGATTTACTCTTTGCTTCTCCAAATGGAGAAATTAGGACTAAGTTGTGGACATTATAATGAGACCAATTTGAAGTGAATATGTGAATTTTTAAAAAAAAGGCCAGGACTCTTTGAAATTCTTTGTTAATTATTTAATAATTTTTTAAAGTTTTTTTTTTTTTAAATTAATTTATTTGAGTTACAGACAGTGAGAGAGAGAAAGGTCTTCCTTCTGTTGGTTCACTCTCCAAATGGACACAATGGCTGGAGCTATGCCGATCCGAAGCCAGGAGCCGGGTGCTGCTTTCCAGTCTCCCATGCAGGTACAGGGGCCCAAGCACTTGGGCCATCTTCTGCTGCTTTCCCGGGCCACAGCAGAGAGCTGGACTGGAAGAGGAGAACCGGGACTAGAACTGGTGCCCTTATGGAATGCTGGCGCCACAGGCAGAGGATTAACCAAGTGAGCCACAGCGGGAAAAATGCATAGGAGAGTGAGGGCCCTACCTAAGAAAGGGAAATCTGGATTCATACTGAGCACCAGGAGCCAGCCATGTGGAGGAGAAAGCAGGCCAGAAAGCATGTGGTAGTTGGCCTGAAGGTTGCAGGGGCAGCAAGGGCCTACAATGCGGAAAGAGGCAAAAAGGGCCTTTTTGAAATTCGAATGAGATCTCATTGTATCATGAATTTATCTATCATGGGAAGTGACCAAGGAAAACTGAGTCCCCATTAGTTTGGGAAATTTTAGAAATAATTAATGATTTCAGTTGAAGGTTTGGTGAATGACAGAGGACTTTTCTTTTTTTTTTTTTTTAACTTTTATTTAATGAATATAAATTTCCAAAGTACGACTTATGGATTACAATGGCTTCCCCCCCATACCGTCCCTCCCACCCACAACCCTCCCCTTTCCCACTCCCTGACAGAGGACTTTTCTAATCTTAAAAATCTAAGTTTAGGATCCACTGGTTGGTTCTAATTAAAGAAAGTAATGTACTTTTAGAAATCAAAATATAGGCTTTTGATAATGTGTTGTTGATAATATCATTAGGCTTAGCCCTATTCTACAATATTTTGGGACACATATTAAAGTTATAGAGCTTTAGGTTTATTAATATTTGGTTAATGAAGCCTATAAAATATACCTTTCTTAAACATTTCCAGAAAAGAGGTTTATTCTACTGCTCTGGATTTTTATCACACTGCTTTAGCAACCCTTGAATGATAACTCAAAATTTTTGTGTACTTGGCTTTTAATTTGATTTATATTTGTGGAATTATTTACAGTTTAAGAATTTTCACCTATATTGTAATCTTTTTTACTTATACTGCAGTGTAGTTGATTTAAAAAATACTTACATAGCATTCATTATGATTTGACTTTTGAATATGACATTAGATCTTTCAAATATATGGCATATAATTATCTCCATGAAAGCTTTCTGGTCATGAAACCATCTCTTTTTGAGCTTTTTATGATTTGCTGTGTTTTAATCACCCTCATGAGTAATTTGACTCTTTTCAGAGGCCCATTTTAATAAACAGAAATGTTCTTATGATTTCATGAGAATTGCAAATAGATAACAAAAATACTTGCAGAACTTGAGATACTGTACAGTTGGATTAAATTACTAAGCTTTGCACTCCTATGAAAAATTGGACAAAACTATCATTTACAATATAGTCATTTAAACCTGGACAAAACTATCAATAAATTAATATATGCCATTAATCTTCTGTATTGCTTAGAAATAGTCAATGATGGGCCGGCACCGTGGCTCACTAAGCTAATCCTCCGCCTGTGGTGCCAGCACCCCGGGTTCTAGTCCTGGTTGGGGCGCCAGATTCTGTCCTGGTTGCTCCTCTTCTAGTCCAGCTCTCTGCTGTGGCCCCGGAGTGCAGTGGAGGATGGCCCAAGTGCTTGGGCCCTGCACCCCATGGGAGACCAGGATAAGTACCTGGCTCCTGCCATCGGATCAGCGCGGTGGGCTGGCCGCAGTGCGCTGGCCGCGGCGGCCATTGGAGGGTGAATCAATGGCAAAAGGAAGACCTTTCTCTCTGTCTCTCTCTCTCACTGTCCACTCTGCCTGTAAAAAAAAAAAAAAAAAAAAAAAAAAAAAAAAAAGTAGATTCAGGGAGCTAAAGAACTGATATAACAGAAGAATAAATTAAGAGCTCTGATCTAATGATGAAATATGAAACACTATAGAAAAAATATGGATTAAGAATGATTAAAGTTTTTCAGAGCTACCAAGACAGAGAAGGAGAGACAGAGAGAGAGGTCTTCTATCAGCTGATTCACTCCCCATGTGGCCAGTCAGGGCTGGGCCAGGATGAATTCAGGCTGTAGCGGCCATTTGGGGGGTGAACCAATGGAAAAAGGAAGACCTTTCTCTCTGTCTCTCCCCCTCTTGCTGTATAACTCTGCCTGTCCGAAAAAAAAAATAGTCCATGATGAATCTTACATTGACAAGTCTCAACTCTATGTTAAATGAGGAACTGGCTTTTGGTTTCTGGGAACTAATTTTATGGTTAGACTATTTATCTAATGTCAATGTTGACAAGAACATTATATTTTGAAGGTCTTTAGAAATCTTTATAACATGGAAAGTACTCTTGTGGAGTTAGTAAAATAAAGAACTAGTTTCTACCATATATGTTCATTGTAGCTGAGCTGTGAGTAATGGATGAAGGAGACCCTGATATCTGCCTGTGCTTTAGAGTATGGCTTGAGTATTTAGATGCTAATGAAGTGTTTTTCTGAAGTTATCAAGAGCCCTAGTATGATGAACTTTTCTACTAGCTAAGATTTCATTTGAAAATAATCAGAGGTAGCACATATGTTTGTAGCAAATGAGCCATTAAATTATATATTTTTATAAAGAGTTATTGAGGTCCAGAGACTTTGTGGATCAGGGAAAAATACAAAAATCAGTTTTCATCATTTAAACTGAAGTTTGGCACATATTCCTAGAATAAACATGTGAGGCTTTGCATCCAAACATAAAAGCATAGAATTGTCTCATTGTTCTTATCTACCTACCTAAGATCTAGTGTGTTATTTTCTGTTTTGTTTAGAGAGCAACCATAATCCAGATGATGGATATTGTCTTTTAGGTTTTACTAATAAACTGTTCAGGAACTGAGTATGCATTATGATATTTTTCAAGCTATTTTTTTTCCACAGGGACTCTTTACAAACTTAGAATTATCATAGTAGAGAGCTCCAAGACAGCCAAATAGAGGTGTCCTGCATTCATATCTTCCTTTGCAGAGAAGAACCAAAGTAACAAGTAAATATCTGAATTTCAAGGTGAGTGCCCAAGAAAAAACACTGGAACTCAGCAAGGTAGGCAAGAGAGCTCAAAAGAACACAGAGGCCTGGGATGGCTGCCTACAGAGAGGATTAAATCATACTAGCAATTGTGATTCCAAACCCATAGCCAAGGGGAAATTGCTTTGCCGCAGAAAGAGTAAACAGGAGAGCCCTAGCAGACTCTTCTGGGACACAGGAGGGATCCACAGTTATCATAGACTTGAAGCCTTGTAAGGGGAGCTACCTGGAGTACGTGTGGCAGCTTTGCTTTAGAGAACTCCTCATCCCTTCCTCCCCCAATCCCACAGAGCACAGGCTGTGGCAATGTGATGCCATCTTTTGAAGGGAATCACTGTCAGAATTCATCTCGTTCAAGAGGATAGAAGCATATCATCATCCTTGGGAGCCTGCAGACATACTACTACATTAGCAAAAAGGACTGTTGCCTAAGGGACCTAACTGGACCCAGCAGCAACAATGACTCACTCCATCAGTTCAACCCAAGAAATATCCTGAACTACACAGAACAATTGGTTAGCCCACCAATGTAGGCCCTACAGTCAAAACCTTAGAAACCAGGGCACTTCCTGTGCAGACTTAGGGCCATCCTCGTACAACATTCCTCTCCCTCTGGGGCAGTGATTAAATAGGACTAAAATAGGACTGCTCATGCTATGGCTCCTGTTATAAGCCTGTTCCAACCTTGGTGGGTACTTCAGACTGTGATCTTGCCAGAGCATGAGCCCACTTTTGCCTTTATGACTGTGGCTGGTCATGCATACTTTCCAGTCTGTGGCTTCCTTTTCATATATTCCCTGGCTTGATGGGCACAGGTGTCTACAAATGCAAACCCTAGAATTGGGCTTAATATTGTCATTACCCCAGCCATCATCACCAAGACGTGCATATTCATGCTGAGATTGAGAGGAGTCTCCAATGCCCCTGTTGGCACTGCCATCATTAACATTGGAAGAGGATGTAGAGAAACTACACTTTGGCATCTAAAACTAAAGCTAAAGTAGCATACCAAACTGGCATCTAAATATACATTTTCACAAAAAATCTTCAAACAGCAAAGCCACTCTTTCAAAAGTGATAGTGATCAAATAGATAGATCAAATAGTGATCCATCAGATGTACAAATATCAATATTGAGATGCAAGAAGCACAAAAAAGCAAAGCACTATGGCACCCCAAAAGAAACAAAATAAGACTTTAGTATAAGCCAGCACAGAATGAGAAATTGATAAAATGCTTCATGAAGAATTGAAAGTAATGATTATAAGGATACTCAGAGAAATAAAAGAGAATATAGTTAGCTAAATGAAATGGGGAAATGAATGTTTGATATGAATGAAAAATTAAGCAAGGAGATGTAGATCTTGAAAAAGAGCCAAATGGTAATACTAGGAATGAAAACAAATCAATAAGTCAAGTAAAAAAATACAGTTGAAAGTCTCAGCAGCAGATTAGATCAAGCTGAAGAAAGAATGCGTGAACTTGAAGAATATTATGAAATATTCTGGTCAGATTAAAAACAAACAAACAAAAAGAAAACAAATGAACACTTCCTCTAAGACCTTGGGAACACTATATTATGGACCACTGTTTAAATTATTATTCCTGAGGAAGATAAGAGTAGAGGCATCAAAAAGTAATTCAATGAAATACTGGCTTAAAAATTCTACTGTGTGGAGAAAGACATAGAATCCAACTAAAGGAGATCAATAGGACCCCAAACAGACAAGACCAGAAAAGGTTCTTACCAGGACACACTACAGTCAAATTCTCAAAAGATACAAAGAATTCTAAAATCTGTAAGAGAAAAGTTCTAAGTCACTTTTAAGGAAACCCTCATTTGGTTTTACAACAGCTTTTACAACAAAACCCTTATAGGCCAAGGTAGAATGGAATGAAACATTGCAAGTTATGAAAGAGGAAAAAATCCCTACCAGCCAAGGATAATTTAGAGAGTGAAGCTGTATTTTATAGATGAAAGAAATGAAGACTTCTGAAGACAAGCAAAATTGAAGGAATTCATCACCACCAGACCGGCCTTACAAAATATGCTTAAGGAAGTACTACATAAGAAACAAAGAAAGATAAGTGCTGCTATACCCATCAGAAAAAGAACAAAGTATATTCAAAGCCAACAGGAAGATTTTATTGTAATTATAGGACTGTCATTATTTATTGATAATAATTTTGAATGTAAACCATCCAAAATTAAAAGACACAGACTAGTTGTATGGATTTAAAACACTGATTTGGTATTTATAAGAAACTCACTTCATCAGAAAAGAAACACAGACTGAAAGTAAAAGGATGTAAAAAGATATTGCATGCAAATTGAATACATAGTTGAGCAGGAATAGCTATACTTATACTTTAAGAATAAAAGTGTTAAAAGAGAAAAAGAAAATAACTTTATAATCAAGGAATCAATTCAACAAGAAGTTACGATGATTGTAATGTATATACCTAATGTGGGAACACCCACTTATAAAACAAGCATTATTAAAACTAAAAGGAGAGTATACACCATCAACAACATATTTGTATCAATGAGAAGATCATCCAGACGAAATATCAACCAATAAACATCAGAATTAAACTACACCATAAACCAAATGGACCTAACATATTTTCAGAACATTTCATCCAAGAGCTGTAGGATACACATACTTTTCATCTTCACAGGAAACATTCTTTAAGATAGACCATATATTAGGCCACAATATATGGTCACAAGTCCTAACAAGTTAAAAAACATAATAATCATATCATCTATCTTTCTAATCACAGTGTACTAAAAGCAAATAACAACAACAAAAGAAACTGTAGAAAGTACACATATGCATGGAAACGGAACAATGTATGCCTAAATCAACAGTGGGTTATTTAAACCAAAAGGGAATTTAAAAATTTCTTTGAAATCAATAACAACAGAAACACAAAATACCAAAACTTATAGGATATTTTATTAAGAGAAAAGTCTAGAGCATAAAAGGGAAGATACCAAATAAACAGTATAATTATGCAGCTGATTGACTTAGGAAAACAAAAAATACTCATACTGAAGTCAGCAAGAAGGCAAGAAATAATAAATATGAGTGGAAATAAATGAAACAAAAGTGAAAAAACAGTACAGAAGATCAGTTAAATGAATGTCACTTCTTGGAGAACAAAAATAAAGTTTATAAACCTTCAGCTGGACTGAGAAAAAAGAGAAAGACTCAAAATGAAAGATTAAAAGTCAGATAAAACTAATATTACAGAAATACAAAATATTGTTATAGAAATACAAAAAGATTTATTTATTTATTTGAAAGTCAGAGTTATACAGAGAGAGAAGGAGATGCAGAGAGAGAGAGAGAGAGAGAGAGAGAGGTCTTCCATTAGCTGGTTCACTCCCCAACTGGCCACAATGGCCAGAGCTGAGCTGATCCGAAGCCAGGAACCTAGAGCTTTTTCTGGGTCTTCCTGATGCGTGCAGGGGCCCAAGGACTTGGGCCATCTTCTACTGCTTTCCCAGGCCATAGCAGAGAGCTGGATCAAAAGCAGAGCAGCCAGGACTCGAACCGGCACCGCTATGGGATGCTGGCACTGTAGGCTGTGGCTTTACCTGCTATGCCACAGCACCAGGCCCTGTAAGTCCCTCTTAAAAATCAGTAAACACTTACAGATAAGTAACTAGTTTAGACCTACAGAGCTAGCAAATGCTAAAGCTAGGATATGAACCCAGGGATTGTTGTTCCAAGGAAGTCTGTGTGCATAAGTGATATATTAAGGATGAGGACTAAATAAAGAGGGAACACTGATAAATTCCACTTTTATTAATAAAAGGGGAGAACAGAAGGGCATTTAGACTTTTAAGATTAGCTCTAATAAAGATCCAGAGAATAAAGAGTGTGATAAAAACTTTTGAAGAATTGATGCCTGAATAATATGCCCATGTTATGAAACTTCTGTATCTTTTCTGTGTGTTTGCTTATAGCAAACTATAGAAAAGCTGGTTAAATAAAGGACTGGCATGATTATTTGGTAATTCAACAGCAAATGACCTGGAGAAAGGGCCACATATTAAACCTACAGTCTTCCCTTGGTGAGTACTAGCATTATTCACCCAACCTCCCTAGCTGGAATCAGCAATCTTTCATGAGTTCTAACTGGATACATGGAAATTGCTTGGAAAAAATTAAAAACATCCTCACGTCCAGGTCAGACTTTGAACCAATGAAATTAGAATCTCATGGCATGGTATATTCTTTTTCTTTCTTTTTTTTTTTTTGAGTATTTATTTTAAGATTTATTTTATTTGAAAGACAGAGTTACAGAGAGAGGTAGAAGCAGAGAGAGAGATCTTCCTGGCTCAATCCCCTAATGGACCCAATAGCTTAGCTGAGCCAGTCTGAAACCAGGAGCCAGGAGCTTCTTCAGAGCCTTCTATCTGGGTGCAGGGGTCCAAGGACTTGGACCATCCTCTGCTGCTTTCACAGGCACATTAGCAGGGAGCTGGATTGGAATTGGAGCAGCCAGGACGGGAACTGGCGCCCATATGGGGTGCTGGTGCTGCAGGCCTGGGCTTTAACCTGCTGTGCCACAGCAATGCCCTGGAATCTTCTTTTTCTTAAGCTTTCCAGGCCATTCCAACCTGGGGTTACATTTGGAAACCAATAGGTTCAGTTGCTTTCAGTCTTTATCATGCATTGGAATCACCTGGAGAGCTTGTTAAACACAAGTTTCTGGATCCCAGATTTGGAGTTTCTGATTCATAGGAACTGGAGAGGGAAAAGAGAATTCATGATTACAACAAATTCCCAGGTGATACTGATGCTGCAGTCCTGGGACTCTATCTTAAAAAGCACTGGTTTAAAAGACAATAAACAAAGATAAATTAAAAAAAAAGCACTGGCTTAACCATTTTCCTTACTCCATGCCGTATTTTCTGATGATTCACAAATGCTCCCGAATCTTATATTCTAAATATCTTCGTATCTAACTCGCCTCTCCACTTACTTCTAATTCTTCCCTCTTAAAATATCTGTTCATCATGTCTTTGTTTCTGGTCTTATCCCACTCCAACCCATTTTCACATTGCTGATGGAGTGATTATTCTAAAAATAAGTAATTATGTAAAGGTGAATCTACAGGTTCAAGTTATTAATTTGATGTAAAATTCCATGGCTCTCTTTATAGTAAAACTGTATTTCTACTTGTTCTACTGAACTCCAGCTCATTCTTTACTACTTCCCAAGAAAACCTTGGCACCTTTTGTTCATCTTGCACATAACTGAATACGTACCTCTGACATAACATTTATTGTAGTGATTATTTAGACAGAAATCTTCCTTTCTGCATTGTATATTATTAGTGAGGATATTGTATCTTATTCATCATAACATTTCAAGGACTTGCTTATTACAGTACTTGGAATAAGGAGGAGTCTGATAAATAGATGCTGAGTGGATTGTATTTTTAAGTAATTTACTCCAAGTTTCTCCTATATCATTTGAATAATTCTTTAGTGAGGCTTTGAATAACTTTGTATTCATTTATCACAAATGTGATGTTACTGTTGTGATATTTTCTGGTTTTTACTGCTTTCTTAAAGAAATTGAGAAGCCTTGAAATCTCAGCCATGTAAAAAAAGTCAATATTTCTTCCAAAACGGAATACTATAAGCCATTATGTGAACATAATTTAAAATATTTAGGTTTTGATTTTCCTCATCATGGTCACACACTTTTTGTCAGTGCTGAGCAGAGTAAATTGTGGCATTACATTGATGAGATATATTTTTGATAATAATAGGCATGTCATTGAAAACATTACCCTGAACTTGGATGGTAAAATTTTACTTACATTATGAAGATTTGACATAGTCTCAATTGGAGTTAAGATTGGAAGGAAGATAATAATGGATTTTTCTTTTTTTGTTTGACAGAGTGGACAGTGAGAGAGACAGAGAGAAAGGTTTTCCTTTGCCGTTGGTTCACCCTCCAATGGCCGCCATGGCCGGCGCGCTGCAGCCGGCGCACTGTGCTGATCCGATGGCAGGAGCCAGGTACTTATCCTGGTTTCCCATGGGGTGCAGGGCCCAAGCACTTGGGCCATCCTCCACTGCACTCCCGGGCCACAGCAGAGAGCTGGCCTGGAAGAGGGGCAACCGGGACAGAATCCGGCGCCCCGACCAGGACTAGAACCCGGTGTGCCAGCGCCACAAGGCGGAGGTTTAGCCTAGTGAGCCGCGGCGCCAGCCGATAATAATGGATTTTTAAGAACTCAAGTTGAAACAGGAAATTGTGAAGTCTGACTATAAAAGTAATTATCATTGTATATTCTTTTAATCTTTGCATATAAATTTAGTTTGAATTTAGTGTGTAACAAAGTTATTAAAGACTCATGTTGTCTTATAAATATTAAACTCTTTATATAAAATCACATACTGGTTTAAAAAACAGATTCCTGCTTCTTTCATAGGGTGGATTTTTCTTCCCTTGCTAGTATCAGTTCCCCTAACTGTGGAAAGGCACTCCATTTTCTATTTCTTTTTGGAGAACAGCTTCTCCTTTATTGTGTGCAGTGATGAAGGTAGTAACATTTGTAATGCTCCCACTCTTTGTTACCCAAGGGAGGGCATGTGACTCAAGCTAAGCCAATTGACTCTTCCCTGCTGTGACTTTTGAGCAAAAGGGGAACAAAAGAGTTGAAGCCAATCATCTGAATGGCAGTGCTCAGGGTAAGCTAATCAGTGGTGTATCATGCCCTAAGGATCTAGGTCTTCCCCATTTTAGCTTTGCTATTACCAATGTGTAGGTTTCTTTTCAAGCCAGATTCACTACATGGTCTCCAAATGGCTGCCATTCATCCAGGAGGCAGTGTCTGAATGTGTAAAAATAGAATTTCCTCTGTAAGATTAAAGAATGCCTTTTACAAAATCTTACCATTCAGTTTTCTCTCATAAATCATTGTCCAAAATTGCATTATAGGTTCATTCCTTAACCAGTCATGGGCAGGCAAATGGGACTACTATGATTGTCTTTGTCTGATGTCATAGGTGATTCATCCTCAGCGTTTTCTACTACTTGTCTTCTTTGCTGGTAAGACATCCAAGTTCATCACACTGTCAAATAATCTTTCATTTTTATTCAAGTATACTTTTGTTTCTTCATTCTGTTCACATTTGAGGGGTGATATAATCCAAGATTAAGATCATAGATCTTTTTGCATATCCTTACTCTATTTGTTAGTATTAGCTCAGTTTTCTAAATTCTTTATAAAGGAAGTCAGAACTCTACCAAAATCATATTTTGAGAAGTAAGTGAGTTAATGCAAAGTATTTAGAGCAGTGTCTGGCACATAGTAAACTCTCAATACCTGATGACAAATTGTATTAATCAAGACAGAGGCAAGGAGTGGAAGATGGAGCCTCTGGCAGAATCTCAATTTAGTATATATCTAGGAAGGTTCTACTTTGCCTTCTCAGTTGTACTCATTTTGGACTAAATTAGTAAAAAACAGAAATTATAAAAACTATTTATTGAACTTCTTTGGTGTATAAGACAAAGGTTAAACATTTTTGTGTGTATTATCCATAATGTCAGTTCTATGAGGTAGAGGTCACAGAAATATTCTTTTAATAACTTTTATCATATTTATATCTATGATTATAATGATAGACATTCATCCGAGAAAAATATAAACAAAATGTCAACAAACTAAAGGACTTTTAATAAATTGGCTTTTACCATGAACATTTTTATACATGAAAACGTAGAGACAAGAGTTAGTAAACTTCTCTCATCCAACTTCAACAGTGATCATCTCCTGGTAAAGCCTGTTTTATCCAGGCAGCACCACTTCTTTCTGATGTTTAATGATGTTTAAAAATTGATGTCTAATCAAATTCTAGATACCATATCTTTTCTTTTTTAAAAAAATATGTATTTATTTATTTGAAAGGTAGAGTTACAGAGAGGCAGAGGCAGAGACAGAGAGAGGGAGATCTCCCATCAACTGGTTTACTTCCCAGATGGCCACAATAGCCAGAGCTGTGGTGATCAGAAGCCAGGAACCAGGAGCTTCTTTCAGGTCTCCATGCTGTTGCAGGGGCCCAAACATTTAAGCCATCTTCTACTGCTTTCCCAGGCCATAGCAGAGAGTAGATCGGAAGTGGAGCAGCTGAGACTTGATATGGCATCCATATGGGATGACAGCACTGCAAGCAGCGGCTTTACCTGCTATGCCATGGTGCTGGCCCTGATACTATATATTTTCATATGGAAATACTGAAATATATATTTCTCATTGATAAAGATTGCTTCTTTAAACACATAACCTCAACATTATCATCATATATGGAAATAATATCAAGTTCTTACAACGTTAAGTATCTAGACTGGATTTGTCCCTGGAGAGAAGTCATGGGGTTCTTGTCTTCATGCAAGAAAGAATTCAGGCATGAGACTGAGAGCAAAGTAGCAAGGTTTTATTGGGGACAGGGCATCCATTAGAACAGAAGGGACAGAGAGAGAGATTACCCAGTCACTTAGGCTGAGGGAAAGCAAAGTTACATGGTTGAATGGTTACATGGTTGAAAGAGAATACACCTGGCAGGCCAGGCAGGCAGCTCAGCCGAGAGTGGAGAGCTGAGTGTGTAGTCTTTGTTTGCACTCGGGGGCTTATAAGGGAAAGGTCCAGTTCATTCCTGCTGTTTCTGTTTAACTCATCCCCCTTCTCCAGGATAAAGGTTTTGTTGAATGTCAATTAGGAAATTCCTCCGCAGGTTTGCCGCTTAGTATTATTAGACTGGGGGAACCATCCAGGCATGGGGCCTAGGGTGCCTGCCTTGGAGGAAGGATGTAAAGCTGTTTTTTTAAAAAGATTTATTTATTTATTTGAAAGTCAGAGTTACACAGAGAGGCAGATTGAGAGAAAGAGAGAGTGAGCGAGCGAGTGAGCAACGGCCGGAGCTGCTCCTATCCGAAGTCAGGAGCCAGGAGCCTCCTCAGGGTCCCCCATGTGGGTGCATGGGCCCAAGGACTTGGGCCATCTTCTACTGCTTTCCCAGCCATAGCAGAGAGCTGGATTGGCAGGGGAGCAGATGGGACTTGAACTGGCACCCATATGGGATGCCTGCACTGCAGGCGGCTGCTTTACCCACTATGGCACAGCACAGCCCCATATGTAAAGTTTTATTGTTCAGTGTTATCTGGCTAGGTAATCCATTTGGTGCTGAGGAGAGAACTTTTCCATGGGGGAAGGGCTGGGACCACCTGGAAGGTTATCAGGGTCTGGGCAGGACTTTGATGTGTAGATGCTGGGCTGCTTCCAAAAGTGGGCTTCTGTAGATGCTGGTTTCCTCAGGCCCCTCTCACACACACAGGGTAATTGCTAACTTCCTACCTTCTCTAAAAGCCTTATATTTCTATACTCTGTATTTTTAAAAAATTTCATTGTCATATTTTTAAAAATTATTTATCTTTTCACTTTTATTTGAAAGGAAGAGATAAAGAGAGAGAGATTAATCTTCCATCCTTTGAATAACTTCCTAAATGCCTGCAACAGCTGGGGCTGGACCATGTCAAACCAGGAGCTTCAAACTCTGAGTCTTCCACATGGGTAACAGAGACCCAAGTACTTGAGCCATCAATTGTTAGCTTCCAGGTGATTATTACCAGGAAGCTGGATTGGAAATGTAACTGGGACTTGAACCCAGGCACTCTAAAATGGGATTCAGGTGTCCCACGCAACATCCTAACTGGTGCAACTCATGCCCACCTCTCTTCTTTCTTTTTAAATAATTGTTTAGTTATAATCCAAATAATATGTGTATGTTTACATGTTATTATTTTAAGTATATTTTTTTCCAAAGTATCTCTTTATCTATACATAATTTTTCAATATCTTTTCTTTGCTTGACATTCATTTATTGAAAGATGCGTTTTTTCCCCCACAGTCTGGATTTTGCAGACTGCTTGCCTGTGGTACTAACTGAATTGATTGTAAATTTAGAGACCTGGTCATATCCAGACTCACTTTTTTAAAAAATAGCTAGTGGTATGTACCTCCATCAAGAGAATTCCTTTTGGTGATGCCAGTAACCATTAGTGATCATTGCTTAAATCCATTAACTCAACAGAGATTACAAACTGGTGATGTTCTGTTATCTTTGTTAACTAGCTGGGATCACTATGTAAAGAAAGAAACTCCCTCACCAACTACTAGGTTACCATGAAGTCTAATAGGTTTTAGAATAGCAGAATAATTCTTGATTCTTTCCCTTTGCCAGTTTTCAAAAATAACAAGTTGATACTCCAAGATTCTCAAAAGATGATCAATTATTGTTATCTTTCAAGTATTTTTAATGAATTACATATATAAATGTATTAATTTTTTCTGTTAGTTGCAGTTTTCTTTTTCTACTCAAATTTTCACATCTTTGGCTAATCAAGACCTCTTAAAGCTGGCTGATCCTGATTTCCTTGATACAACCCAGTATTCAATCACTTACATTTTCTTGTATAAAAAGTAGTATTCCAGCCCCAAGTTAGAGGTTTCTGATAAGAGATGGCAGTGAACTATTTTTCATTGAAGGGAATTCAGGATCAGCTTGAAATAACATGAAAGTCACTGCATAGATGATCCTTCAACACAAGTACTCAGAGACTATTAGATTAAGAAATACAGAACTGTGAGCCACTTTTAGACCAGCATTTAGGAAGTGATATGCTGAGGGGTGAAAACTTCTCCTGGATTTATTTATTTATTTTTTAATTTATTTATTTACTTGAAAGGCAGAGTTACAGAGAGGCAGAGGCGGAGAGAGAGAGTTCTTCCATCCACTGGTTCACTCCTCAGAAGGCTGAAACAGCTGGAGCTGCACCGATCCAAATCCAGGAGCCAGGAGCTTCTTCTGGGTCTCCCACGAGGGTGCAGGAGCCCAAGGACTTGGGCCATCTTCTACTGCTTTCCCAGGCCATGGCAGAGAGCTGGATCTCCCCTTCCAGCGCCGATGTGTGGACTCGGTGCCCTGAGCGTCCCAAGTCTCCCCGCTGTTGTCTGTGTGGCATGCACTCCCCTTGGAGCACTGGCGCGCAGACCCTGGGGCTTCCGCGGCTCGGTCCCGCGACTTGGCTTCCGCGCGGTGGGCGACCTTGTACTCCCAGTAGGTCCTCCGATTCATCCAGAAGGGTTTCCCCTGCAATATTTTCCTGGTTCTTTTTTCTGCGGCTACTGTAACTCCCCTTTTATTAAACTAAATTTTCCCGGACTATTGGTGTGCGCCCTCACTATTCTGTCATCTTGGCTCCCCCTCCCTGGATTTATTTTTTGAAAAGATTTGACATCTTCAATGGCTCCATTTATGTCTATAGATAATGTGAGAGGTGGTCTCTAACTCTGTCTACTGGAACCTTTTCAGACTCACCCTTTTGTTGATTCTCTTCACATGTTTAGTTATATTTATATACCTAGTACTTTGGAAAAACTTCATCTCTTTGACACTGTTGATATTTATTGCCTTTGGGAGTATTTTATTTGGCCCTTGAGCTACGCTCCTTTATGGAGGCTTGCCTCCACCTCTGCCTATGCTGCTGGCTGCATAGGGTGGACTGGGTCACCTCATTCCTTCCCCAGCTCCCAAGTTGGGGTAGGACTTTGCCCCCTCTTATTTTTACAGAAGAGAACCTTATAGAACCTTTTTCTATAATACAATTTGACAATAGCTAATATATCTGAAAAGATGATATCACAATGATTTCACCTCAGATTTTGTGACAAAATAAAGTGTCACCTTGGGACTAATAACATACATAAATAGATATTTTGAAAGAATAATTTTTAATATATAAAAAGAAAGAAGTCATCCAAACTGAAAATTTTCAGCTTATTTGCTGATTTCAAGGGAGAATTGCTAACTCCAACTATTCTACTGTTGGAGTCTTGCGTGACACTACAATGTTTGCTTTACTGTGTATAAGGAGGGTCAGAAAGTTTGTCATTGCCTCACATCGAGTGAAAGAAAAAGATGTCTCATACATTTTCCTAAGGGTACAATTCTTCATTCATTACATGCACTGTATCTATTAACTGAGCTAGAGCTTAGTTGCTGAGAAAAAATTAAGAAGCCACATAATGTTGTAGTCAGTTGTGTAAAAATATTTTGAAGTTGTGATTTATTCTCCATAGTAGAACCAATAAGCAACAAGGCAAATTTCCCCCAAAATGGTTACAGAGTCTTGGAAAAGTGGTTGCAAAAAGGAGCCATACCGTCTATAAGAATTCAAGTCAAAGAGTCCTTTGAATGCTTCACATTGTAAAGAGAGGTTCAGTAACAACATCAACCATGCAATATTATTTACTGTAAGTCATTATGGGTATTTTATTCATTTATTGAATTTATTCTTCACAATGGCCCAGAGATAGTAGATATTCTCCCATGACTTATATAAAATAAAATCTTAGAGAACTGTTTCACTCAGTCTCTTAGTGGCAGAACAGAAATATCTCTCTGAGTATAAGATTCATAGTCTTTTCATGAGCACTACACTACCTTGAAAATGCCACAAGATGGTAAAAATGTATTTAATTATTCTAACCTAGCACTACCCGCAATTCTTATTTACTTCATTTTGCATTAAAATCTCATGTACTTTTATCTAACTGTGGTTATAAACTAGTATAACATGACTTACATTCAAAATAAATAATTTATTTTATATTTGCCATGATATATTACCAGCAGTAAAAGATACATTAATTTTAATAATATCTGCACATTGCTTGAAGCATTGTTAACTAAATTAATGCACTCAATTTATCCCATGAATGTTTTCAGATCACAATAAATAATGTACTTTTCAAATATACTGTGATTAGCTATAAAGTAGTGGATGATTATGTTGAATAAATTATGCTGTTTAAAAGTAGGGTCTGTCATAATGTCAAATAAGAAAAAAGAATGAAACCACAAAGTAAATAATTCAGCAAGTAGTAAGTAAAAAAACCATTGCTCCTCAAGAGTATAGAAAAGGTCTATAATGGCCCAAGTGCTTGGGACCTGCACCCACGTGGGAGACCAGGAGGAAGCACCTGGCTCCTGGCTTCAGATCTGCGCAGCGCGTTGGCCATAGCGGCCATTTGGGGGGTGAACCAATGGAAGGAAGACCTTTCTCTCTGTCTCTCTCTCTCTCACTATCTAACTCTGCCAGTCAAAAAAACAAAACAAAAAAAAAAAAAGAAAAGAAAAGGTCTATAAGCAATAATCAAATTTCAAAATGTCAATTTCACTTATATACATTTTGTGTACTCTGTATATTAGTTACTACAAAACATGATATCTGTCATTTTGGGATTGGATTATTTCACTGAAATCCAATTTTCCCAGCACCATTTATTGAATAGATTGTCCTTGCTCCAGGAATTGGTTTTAGATCCTTGATCAAATATAAGTTGGCTGTAGATGTTTGGGTTGATTTCTGGTGTTTCAATTCTGTTCCATTGGTCTATCCATCTGTTTCTGTACCAGTACCATGCTGTTTTGATTACAACTGCCCTGTAGTATGTCCTGAAATTTGGTATTGTGATGCCTCAGCTTTGTTTTTGTTGTAAAAGATTGCTTTAGCTATTCTAGGTCTCCTGTGCCTCCATATGAATTTTCAATGAACTTTTTGAAAGCCCCTGTTACTCTTTCCAAACTCTAGGAGAGATTTCTTCCTTGCCTCTTCATACTTCTAATGGTTCTAAAAATGGCTTGTGTCCTTATAATTCCAACCTCAACCTCTGACTTGTTTTCTCTCTATGTCTCTCATTTGTGTATCTCCTATAAGAATGTTATAGTATTGGATTTAAGGTCAGCTTGGGTTAGGTAAGATGATCTCATCTTGAGATTCTTTATATCTACAAGGAGGTCCCTATTCAACTTACTATGTCATTTTATACTACTCTTTGAGTTCAGTAATGCACTTTGGAATCTGAACACCAATGGATCAAATGTTAGCTCTACCTTCTATTAGCTATATTTGCTAAGCTAAGCTCATTGTTTATATGTGGAAACTATACTGACCACGAGTTGATGATCACAGGAATTTTGGTATTGGTTTATCGTTGACTCTTTCCATCTTGCCTGCTAAGGTGGATCTCCTTTGACTTCTGTGTTCTGTGTGGCCACTCTTATTTGAACTTTTTATGTAATTCAGGACTTCTGACACTCCCTACATCTTGAATAGTTACTGTTTTAACTTAAGATGTCTAGTATTCTGAAAAACATTTCTGTTTTCCTATCCCTTTGGCTGATTTTTCTTTTCCTTTGCTCCTATATCGATCCTTAAATAGTGATTTCCTAAAGTTCCTAACACAGTATTCTTCTTTAATTATCCTACATACTTTCACCAGATCCCAGAAAATTCAACTAACACCTAATTGCTGATGATTCTGAAGTATATGTATCTGCAACTCAGTTACCCTCATTTATTTAGAAACCTATATGCAAGTGCTTCCTGTGCTTCTACACCTACAAGTCCTACCTCTAAATCTTGATTACACAAAGAGAAATTGTAATTCTTTTTCATCTGGAAATCTATGGCAACATACTGGATACTTAATAATATTAATTATTCCACCTTTAAACCTCATTAAATATTCTAGGGGCTGGCACTGTGGCTTAGTGGGTTAAGCCTGCAGCGCTGGCATCCGATATGGGTGCCAGTTCATGTCCCAGCTGCCCCGCTTCTGACCGAGCTCCCTGCTAATACACCTGGGAAATCAGTGGAAGGTGATCCAAGTGCTTAGGCCCCTGCACCCACATGGGAGACCTGGATGAAGCTCCTAACTCCTGGCTTCGATCTGGCCCATGCTTGGAGGTTGCAACCATTTGTGGAATGATCCTGTATATGGAAGATTTTTCTCACTCTGCCTCTTTCTTTGCCTCTCCCTCTCTGTAATTTTGCCTTTCAAATAAATAAATAAATAAATATTTAAAAATATTCGAGATACAGTATTTTATATACCTGCTCATCATTAAAATTCTACTAAATGATCTATATTTCTCTTGCATTTCAAGTTCATGAATATAACAAAACAGGTTGTAAAGATGAGTTATTAGTTCAAGGAAGCTTAATTTGAAATTAATTAGAAAATGATCCTTTTAAAGTAGTTTTCTTTTTATTGTAACCAAGAGATATGTGAATAAATATAGGTATATAGAACTGCATACTTCTGATATTTCTTGAGGATAGCTTAAATAAACAGTAAACACACACATACACACACACATAATTCTTAAAAATAAGGTTGTCTTTTAAATTATATTTATTTATTTTCATCTTATTTGAAAGGCAGAGAAACTTCCAGAGGGACAGACAGCGAAGTGAAATATCTTCCATCAGTTCCATCAATTAGTTTACTTCCTAAATGTCCACAACACTTAGGCCTATCCAGGAGCCTGGAACTCAATCTAGGTTTCCCACATAGGTGGCAGGAAACCAAGCACCTGAGTCATCATCTGCTGCCTCCCAAAGTGTGCCTTTAACAGGAAGCTGAATCAGAAGTGGAGTAGCCAAGAACTGAACCAAGAGAGTGATGTGGGTATCCCAAGTAATGACTTAACTGCTATATCAAATGCCATTCCAATCCTTTTCTTTAATAACTAACATATATTTTAGTCAACCTTTTTTTCCTATAGAATTTTTGAGGTTGGCATAAAAAATTATCCTACCGAGGAGTTTCTTCAGTTACCATGTACTGTGTTTAATTCAACTAATTGGTTGTATTATCAGAACACTTCTCTTTATTTTTCATTCAGGTTTTGTCATGCTCCAGTCTGAGATAGTCACATAGAAACTATGTGGGTAAAATTACTGATATGTCTATAAATCATTGTGAGCTTATCAAATTCAGTGTTATTGGAATCTTTTAGTTTCTTTTTTACAGGAAGATATCTAAAGATAATTGATGGAAGCATTACAAGCAGAGAAACACTTAGGCCTACGTGCTTTATAAAATCAAAACAACTTGTAACACAAAGGCTTAATTTGTGAGAACAATGATATCATTGATATTTGAATAGTTTATAAATTTAATTATAAATATTTTATTTTAGTAAAAGCATTCATAAACTTGGAGCTGATAACAATGGTCTTTTTGCCTTGGAGAAGATCACATGGGAATATTGGATTCTAAGGCAAGAGAGTACTGCAATGTGTAGCCTCTTGTCTGATGGCTAGAAGCTGAGGGTCAGACTGGCTTTGTGTGAACCTGCATTTTGGTACCTAGATTCCCTCATTTGAAATTTGGGAATACACTGACACTAGTCTTCAAAAGATTTTCTGAAGAAACAATGAAATCATTTGTGTAGAGTGCTAAGGACTGGTAAAAGTGCTCAACATTAACTTTTGTTCCATTACTGTAATTTATGGTACCATTTTCATCGACAATTTCTGAAATGCTTACTCATTGTTATTCTAATGTATCCCTAATGGCATTTCTTTCAAGAACACCTCTTATTATTTAGGGAATAAGTTGAACAGTGACTGACAGGCCTCAATTTGGATGGGATTTCACTCTGTTTTAGTGCCAGTCCTCAATCAACATGATCATGGGGAAGGGCTTAGTTGCCAGGGAAGGAATTGTAAAGCTATTTGCTTTTAAATATTAATAAATCTAAAACTCCCTCCACAAAAATATCCATGAAAAAGTTAAAAAAATTGTAGTATTTTTCAAGTAGAGGAAATTATCTTTTTTTCTATAAAATTAAAAGTATATTCAACTTAGATCAATTCCTATTGTTTCAATATGTATTATAGGTGGAACAAAGCTGATTATGTCATGTCCATGTTTGGAACTCTTCAGTGTTTCTCATATGGTTTCTTAAATTTGAGTGGGTACATATAATTAAACTGATAACCTTGTTACATGCAGATTCAGATTCAGTATGTCTGCAGTGGGGTCTGAGATTCTGCATTCCTAACAAGTTTCTAGCTGTTTCTTGATCTCAGATGAAACTTTGAAAACACAAACATCTAGAGTAGGAGACAATAGTGAGGAAAACTATCACACAATGGCCAAATAAAGATGTTACCTCTTTTTTAAATAAAGTTTTATTGGAACACAGACGTATCTCTTTGAGTATGATTGATTTTGTACTATAATGGCTAAGACCATATGATCCACAAAACCCCAAGTATTTACTATTTTGTTCTTTACTAAAAAGATTTGCTAGTCGGCGCCGTGGCTCAATAGGCTAATCCTCCGCCTTGCAGCGCTGGCACACCGGGTTCTAGTCCCGGTCAGGGCGCCAGATTCTGTCCCGGTTGCCCCTCTTCCAGGCCAGCTCTCTGCTGTGGCCCGGGAGTGCAGTGGAGGATGGCCCAAGTGCTCGGGCCCTGCACCCCATGGGAGACCAGGAGAAGCACCTGGCTCCCGGCTTCAGATCAGCGCAATGCGCCGGCTGCGGCGGCCATTGGAGGGTGAACCAATGGCAAAAGGAAGACCTTTCTCTGTCTCTCTCTCTCTCTCTCTCTCGCAGTCCACTCTGCCAGTCAAAAAAAAAAAAAAAAAAAAAAAGATTTGGTGGCACTTGGCCTATTCTATAGTATAAAATTGAAATACTTAGCACAGGTGCCCAACCTCTCTGTTATGACTCTCTAAGGTACAATACTGCCACATTATTGAGTTGTTTAATCCAACATCCTACATACCATTCCCAATTTATGTATATATGTCTTTGGCCAGGAATTATTTTTCAGTTATTACATCTCAGTTATTCACTCATCTTTAGTAATTTTTGATGTTGCCTCCTTTGGGAAGTTTTCTCAAAGTTACATGGATGCTTGTCTATGTTTTCCATTATACCCAGTACTGGTTTCTGTTAGAACACCATGGATATCATCATGCACTATTTCTGCCTGTCTGTCTTTCTGTATCATTCAACAGAAGGCATGAACTGCATTTCACTGTTCATAACTCATAACAGATGCCCAATAAATGTTTGGTAAAAGGATAAGGCAGTATTAAGTAAAATCTTTTTTGGTAGAGTGAGAAGACAGGTAAAGATGCTTTCTTAAGCATCACAGCAAACATTCCATAAAAAAAGACAATAAGAAAAAGACACAATGTATTTCATCAAAGTGTTTCATGATACGTGGGCCTTCAGAATGAAGACCCAAGAGAAATTGTCCATTTTTATGTACAGAGTCAATGAACAGTGGACAGCTCTGTAGAAATATGGTTAGATAAAAAAATTATAACTTAATGTAGTAGACAGATGGGAAAAAACACAGTAAGGCCTGTCTATTAAGCTTCTTCTTAGTTCTTTGCACAACATTCAGCCCTCCTGGGTATAAGGCAGAATGCTGTGGAATTGAAGTTCTTATGGCTTACTATTAGATTACCATAGGACAGAGAATTCGTTTATGACTAGCTCTTAGAAAGATTGAGACAAGTTGGAATGATACTTTTAGCCTTTGTGGCTTGCCTTTGGGAAAAGGGGTCAGTTTCTATGACTCATATCAAAGAAGAATTAGAGGTGGGAAAAAGTTGTAGAGACCTTGATTTTGAGGTTGCTTCTGAGGCCTTCTGTTTTTAGATAAAGTATTCAGTCTGTCAAAGAGCCATACTTTGAGGCATAATTTTCTGAGCTGCAACATAAATTCAATGCAGAATTAAGTTCCCACCATTCAGAAGAGTGGTGGGAAATATGGTTGTACAGAATGGATTCAGCAGAATGATAATGACCTGAAAACTAGACACAAAAACTTGCTTTTCTATTCTGAGTGAGCAATTCTTCAAAAGACTTCTAAGAAATTCTAGGACTATGAGATTCTCTTTGATAAACCATAACTTTAGTCAGCCAAATTTCAAAAACTTGCCCAATATGTCCTCCTACAGATTCATGATTCACAGTTTTAAAGTAAAGAAGCAGTTGAACTTTGCTTAGCCTAAGACAATTCAAGCTTCCTTGCTTAGAATCCCCATGACCGGCCGGCGCCGCGGCTAAATAGGCTAATCCTCCACCTAGCGGTGCCGGCACACCGGGTTCTAGTCCCGGTCGGGGTGCCGGATTCGTTCCTCTTCCAGGCCAGCTCTCTGCTGTGGCCAGGGAGTGCAGTGGAGGATGCCCCAAGTGCTTGGGCCCTGCACCCCATGGGAGACCAGGATAACTACCTGGCTCCTCCCTTCGGGTTGGCGTGGTGCACCGGCCGCAGAGCACCAGCCGTGGCGGCCATTGGAGGGTGAACCAACAGCAAAAGGAAGACCTTTCTCTCTGTCTCTCTCTCTCACTGTCCACTCTGCCTGTCAAAAAAAAAAAAAAAAAAAAAAAGAATCCCCATGACCACCAGGGTAAACTAGTGAGAAACTCCACTTTGGGAGTATAGTTTTGGAGTCAGACTCCCCTGTATGGTAGCCTGCTTCTACTGCCTAATAAACATGTAGTATTGGGTAAGTTTAATCTCTTGTAAGTCAATTTCTTCATATACAAAATAGACACAATTATTCTGGGAGTCTCTATAGTAGAGGGCTTTTGTTAACATTAAATAATATAATGTAAGTAAAGTAGTGTAAGTTAAATACTTGGTCTGCTACATTATCACTCCTAGTAAATATTGTCTTTTATTGTGATAGTTTTTTTTTTTAAGATTTATTTATTTCCTTGAATGTCAGAGTTACACAGAGAGAGAAATGGGGGCAGAGAGAGAGAGAGAGAGGTCTTCCATCCACTGGTTCACTCCCCAGTTGACCACAACGGCTGAAGATGTGCCAATCTGAAGCCAGGAGCCAGGAGCCTCCTCTGGGTCATCCCATGCAAGTGCAGGGGCCCAAGGACTTGGGCCATCTTCTACTGCTTTCCCAGGCCATAGTAGAGAGCTGGATCAGAAGTGGAGCAGCTGGGACTCTAATTAGTACTCATATGAGAGTCTGGCACTGCAGGCGGTGACTTTACCCACTACACCATGGTGCCTGGCCCCATTATTGTGATACTGTTATCATCAGAATGTGTATATATTATTTTATTTTGTCACCACAATGATTGCTACTCTTTTTTGTTCTCCTACCTTGTGCTGTGAGCCAGTCATTGACTGCGATTTACCCTCATAAAAGCATGGAAGTTACCTTCTGAATCATTATGTACTGATATGCATCACTGTGTCGAAAATAACCTTTCATGTTAAATTATTAAATATTTTATATTTTCAAAATATTTTTAAAGGTTTATCTATTTATTTGAAAGTCAGAGTTAGAGAGAGAGATGGAGACAGAGACAGAGACAGAGACTGAAAGAGAGGGATCTTCCATCCTCAGGTTCACTCCCCTGATGGCTATGATAGCTGGGGCTGAGCCAGGCTGAAGCCAGGAGTCAGGAGCTTCATCCAGATCTCCCATGTGGGTGGCAAGGGTCCAAGCACTTGGGCCATCTTCCACTGGTTTTCCCAGGCCATGAGCAGAGAGCTGAATCAGAAATGGAGCAGCCAGGACTTGAACCATTGTTCATATAGGATACTGGCTTCACAGGTAGTGACTTTTACCTGCTATACCGCATTGCCATCCCCTGTTTTCCAAAATTTTTTATTTTGTGCATTTTGAAAATATTTTTCATATAACTGTGATGTGGAGTAACTAAAATTATTATAATCTTCTGAGATCAATGTAGCAAAGAAAGCATTTCTCATTTCATGAAAAGATAGCAAGAATATTTCTTATATATATTCACTGGAGTTAATCATTGTGAAATAACAAAGCTAACTATACATTTGTAATATAAGTAAGAAAAAAAAACCCCTTCTGACTGATTTAGTTGATGTCAGAATGCCCAGGCATTAAAGAATTGTAGGAAAAACATCATCTGCCCTATGATATGGGCCTCTAGGAGTTGAGAGAAACTTAGGCTTACATGGGTATAAATACCAATATCAATAATAGGATATAATCATTTGTATTACATATTTTAAAACTCCCAGAAATCTCATTTGTTCATCACACATTGTCCTAGGTAACACTAAATTTTGGAACTTATTCTTGGCTTTATGCACAGAATCCATACAATGTAGGGACTAGGTAAGCTCAAAATGTAGTAAAACTTACATGAGTGAGAGAGACAGAGCTCCCATTTTCTGGTATTCCCTAAATGCTACAATGGCCAAGGCTGTGCTGGGGACAAAGCTGAAACTTGGGATCTCAATTCAGATTTCACACATTAGTGGCAGGGATTCAAGTACTTGAGCCATCATGTGCTATCTCATAGGGCCTGTATTAGCAGGGAGCTAGTGGCAGGAGATGGGGATGGGAATTAAATTTAGGCACTCTTATATGGGATGAGGGTATCTTAACCACTAGGATAAACTATTGATCTAGGATAATATCTTTTTTAAAAGTTTATTTGGGGAAGTATTATGAACATGACAGCTGAGTAAGAGTCTCCACTGATCATATCCTCTCCGAGGCACCAATTTGGGCAATTATTCATGCACTGACCTACTTTTACTGGAGATGATAGAAAAGAGACCACAGTGCCTGGTTTTAAAAAATTAGAATAAGAGATACATTGAAGAAACCAGGAAGAAAAAGAGTTGTCTGTGTTACCCCTACTCCAAATCCAAGTAGCAGTTGGGAAGTGAGAGTGGATTGAGTCCAGGTTTTGGACCTGAAACATAGTACCAGGCTTCACCATGGTGAAGATCAGTGTCAGGCAGAGCCCAAGGCCAGTACCCAAAGACTGAGCCTCTGGTATAGCATTAACCAGTAACCAAGGGACTGCTTCCATCACCTTTTACGCATACCTTGGCAGCACAGCATGGTGAAACTTCTGCAAGCTGCGAGTGAGGCATGAAAGTAAGTTCATGGAATATAAACTGCAGGTCAAAGGAATACATGATGATCTTACAAAGAAGGGAATTATGCACCCACCATCTGCTGTTCTATGGCTTGAGATCAAACTTAAACCAAGGATTTTTCAGCAGGAAAAGGCCTCCGTAAGTTCCTGCTCATGCCATAGATATGAGCATTTACTGATGGAGAACTCTATGTCTATGGCCCTGAGTCCAACATGGAGGGCATGGCCATAAGAAAAAATTGAGAGGGTCCCCCTGAGTGGGTTGGCCTGCAGATGACCTCAGAAAACAGGCATCCTTTTCTAGATCTCACTGTACTGGTGGCAGTTAGGCAGCCTGCTTATCCACTCTTGACATCAGATAGACCAGCCTACACTTTTGCTCACATAGAAACATTAGGTGACATCATCTATATATCTTTGACCTTGGAAAATGATTAGACAGCCATCACCGAGTGTCTTGTCTAAAGTAGCCCAAGGAATACAGGAGTGGCCCTATTTAACCACATATAACCCTGGGAATCAGCTAGGCTGCTTTTACTAAAGTTTATCCAGAGACCTCTGAGAAAAATTAGTAAACCTCACCTACTGAGTTTAGCTTTGGTTCACTGAGTCTCTGAGAATCAATTTCCATCCTTTCTCAGCTTCAAAAAGAAGCTGGGCAGAACTCCTATGTAGTTACCAATGGGGGCCTCCCTAGGACACTGATAGGTCCCCTCTCCAGGAATACTTGCATGGTTTAGCTCCCATACAGCCTTCAAACACTGACAGGTACCCCACCAAAATACCAGTAACTACATGTTACACCCACCTGAGCACACTGGAATGACACTGCCCTCTAATGATCCATGGAAATATAGTGACACCTATACACACAGGCAGACATGGAGTACCTAGAACTGCCATTGAACCTGGTCCCCCTGATATAAATCAAGGAACTAGAAAAATAAGAACAAACTAAAACCAAAAGTCATAGAAGGTAAGGCATAACAAAGAGCAGAAATAAATGAAGTTGAAATTTAAAAATAATCTTACCAAACTTTTAAAGAAGAACTAATGTTAATTCATCTCAAACTATTTCCAAGTATTGAAAGAGAGGGAACCATTTCATACTTTTTGTATGAGGATGGCATTATCTTGATACTAAAACCAGATAAAGACCAAACAAAAAAGAAAACTATTATCTGATCCCCCGATGACATAGATATAAAAATTCTCATCAAAATATTAGGAAATCAAATCCAACAGTAAATAAAATAATTATACATCATAATCAAAAAGGATGTATCCCAGGAATTCAAGGATGGTTCAATATAAGCAAATTAACAAAAAAAATACATTACATCAGCAGAATGAAGTAAATGCAGAAGTTCAAGGAACAAGAATAGGAAGACAACACAATCCTTCCCTCAAGCAAAAAGAATAAACATCATTTCAATATTAGAATGTGAAGATGAAGAGATTGATGAAATGCCATAAATGGAATTCAAAAGATTAATCATAGGATTACCCAAAAGCAATGATAAGCAAACTCATGAATTAAAGAAATCCATACATATACATGACATGAGGAAACTTTTGTCCTTGAAATTGAGATTTTAAAGAGAAATTAAAATATTAGACATGAAGAATTCAATAAATCAAATAAAAATGTGGTGGAAAGCCTTCAAACAGACTTGATGAGGCAGAAGAAAGAAGATCCAAGTTAGAAGACTAATCTTTGGAAATCATTTAGTCAGACCAAAACAAAGAAGAAATTAGAAAGCTTAAAAATAGTGTTGGAAATTTATGGGCTATGGTCAAATGACCCAACCTATGGATCTAAGAAATTCCTGAAGATGTGCAAAGTGAATGGACTAGAAGGCCTATTTAGTATAGAAAACTTCCCTAATTTGAATAAAGAAAGGTATGTCCAAGTATAGGAAGTACATAAAACTCCTAATAGACATGACCAGAAAAATCTTCACCATGACACATTGTAGTCAAACTCTGCACAGTAAAATATAATGCAAAGATCCTAAAATGTACATGAGAGGAACATTAGATTACTTTCAGAGGATTTCCAATTAGACTCACAGCTGACTTCTCATCAGAAACTCTACAGGCTAGGAGAAAATGGCAAGACATAGTACAAGTCTTAAGAGAAAAAAAAAACTGTCAATCCAGAATACTGTACCCTGTAAAGCTCTCATTTGTGAATTAAGGTGAAATAAGGAACTGGCATAACAAATGGAAATTCAAAGAATTTGTCACCATCATGAAGTCTTAGAAAAGATGCTTAAGGATGTGCTACTCCCAGAAACACATAAAGATAGTCATTACTATGAAAGAATCTGAAGACAGAAAATCTCCCAGTAAAAGTGCAAGGAAATTCAAAGTAAATAATAGGAATATTTATGGGAAAATACCAGGGCAAAGTCATTATTTATCAAGTCACCTTGAATGTAAATGGCCTCATCTCTAGTTTAAAGATACAGACTGACTGAAAGGATTATAAAACAATATCCATTTGTTTTCTTTCTACAATAAAACACATCTCACCAACAAAGATACAGGCAGACTGAAAGTGAAAGGATGGAAAAAGATATTCCATGCTAATGGAAAGCAAAAAAGGCAGGTGTAACCATCCTAATATCAGACAAAATAGACTTTAACACAAAAACTGTTAAAAGAGAGAAAGAAAGGCACTATGTAATGATTAAGGGATCAATTCAACAGGAAGATGTGACTATAATAAATGCATATGCATATAATTGCAGAGCATCTGACTATTTAAAAGAAATGTTTATGGATCTAAAGGGAGATATAGACTCCAATACAATAGTAATGGGGGCTTTCAATACCCCTCTTTCGTCAATGGGCAGATCAACTAGACAGAAAATCAGCAAAGAAACAACACTATGGGCCAAATGGACCTAACTGATATCTTCAGAACTTTCCACCACATAGTTGCAGAATACACATTCTTCTCATCAGTGCATATATCTCTCTTTAATATAGACCATATGCTAGACAACAAAACAAATGACATCAGATTTAAAAAAACTGAAATCATATATCCTCTTATCACAATGGAATGATACTAGAAATTAACAACTCAAGAATCTCTAGATTGTATGCAAACACATGGAGACTGAACAACATGCTCCTGGATGAATACTGAGTCTTAGAAGAAATCAAAAGGAAATTAAAAAATTTCTGGAAATAAATGAAGATGACAAAACATTATACCAAAACTTATGGGATACAGCAAAAGCAGTGTTAAGAGAGATGTTTATAGTTATTGGTGCCCATGTGAAGACATTGGAGAAGTACCAAATAAATGAACTAGTTCATCTCAAGGGCCTGGAAAAACAACAAACCAAATGCAAAATTAGTAGCAGGAAATAAATAATTAAAATTAGAAAAGAAATGAATCATGCTGAAACCAAAAATATGAAAGATCAATGAAATGAAGAGCTGTTTTTTTAAAAAAAATTATACACCATTGGCTCAACTAACCAAAAAAGAGGGAGAAGACCCAAATTAGTAAAATCAGAAATGAAAGAAGAAATGTAATAATAAATACCACAGAAATAAAAACAGTCATCAGGAATTACTACAAAGAGCTGTATGCCAACAAATCTGGAAACTTAGAAGAAACGGATAGATTCCTGGACATGTGCTATCTATCAATATTGAGTCATGATGACATAGAAAACCTAAACAGACCAATTACCAAGACAGGGTTTGAGTCAGTTATAAGGACCCTCCCAATAAAGAAAAGCCCAGGACAAGACGGCTTCACTGCTGACTTATACCAGACATTTTTTTTTTAAAGATTTATTTATTTACTTGAAAGTCAGAGTTACACAGAGAGAGAAGGAGAGGCAGAGAGAGAAAGAGAGAGAGAGAGACAGTGGTCTTCTATCCACTGGTTCACTCCCCAGAAAGCCACAACATCTGGAGCTGTGCTGATCTGAAGCCAGGAGCCAGGAACTTCTTCTGGGCCTCCCATGTGGGTGCAGGGGCCCAAGGACTTGGGCCATCTTCCACTGCTTTTCCAGGCCATAGTAGAGAGCTGGATCACAAGTGGAGTAGCCAGGACTCGAACCAGCACCCAAATGGGATGCTGGCAATACAGGTAACAGCTTTACCCGCTAAGCCACAGCACTGGCCCCTCTACCAGACATTTGAAGAACTAATTCTGATTCTTCTTAAGCTATTCAAAACAACTGAAAGGGAGGGAATTCTCCCAACCTCCTCGTATGAAGCCTGAATCACCTTAATTCCTAAAGCAGAAAATAATACAACAGAGGAAGAGACCTACAGACCAATATCCCTGATGCACATAGATGCAAAAATCATCAACAAAATATTAGCCAATCAAATCCAACAACACATTAGAAAGATCATTCACGGGGACCAAGTGGGAATTATCCCTGATATGCAGGTATGGTTCAACAGTTGCAAATCAATTAATGTGATACTTTTTTGAAATCTATACATTATAAATGTTATTTAAGTTATACAACTTTCATACAGACAATGTCATGGCTGAGAAAGAATATTTAAAATCAGTCCCATTACAATAGTTCCAAAAAGAGCTAAATAGCTTGGAATAAATTTAACCAAGGATGTCAAATATATCTACAATAAAAATTACAAAACACTAAAGAAAAAAATAAAAGATAAAAAATGGAAAAATCTTCCATATTCACAGATTGGAAGAATCAGATAATCAAAATGTCCATTCTACCAATTCTTTTCAAGCAATTTAAAATACTTGAAAGGGGGCAAATGAACTTAAAATGTTAAATAACTTCATGTATTTCATATACACAGATTTAGGAATACAGTGGTAGTTTCCATCCTATCCTCCCTTCTACCTATGCTCCAACCCTTCATCCTCCTACCTTTCCTATTCTCACTGTTAATTTTTACAAAGATCAAATTTCAGTTTACTGAATCATCATAAGGTTAACCTTACACTAGTAAAGAGTTAAACAATTGTTTGAAGAAAAAAACACTGTTCCTCAACAGAGGAGGCAAGGGCTATAAACAGTTACCAAATCTCAGAGTGTACATTTCACTCTAATACATCACATTTTACATACTATATTAGTTACCACAGATCAGAGAGAACATATGGTATTTGTCTTTTGGGGACTGGCTTATTTCACTAAGTATAATGGTTTCCAGTTGCATCCATTTTGTTGCAAAAGATAGGATTCCATTTTTTTTATAGCTGAGTATTACTCCATAGTGTATATATACACCATAATTTCATTTTCCATTCGTCAGCTGATGGGCATCTAGGTTGATTCTATATCTTAGTTATTGTGAATTGAACATGGGAATACAGATAACTCTCATATGCTGATTTATTTTAGTTTGGGTAAATTCCAGAAGTGTGATGGCTGGATTATATGGTGGGTCTATATTCAGATTTCTGAGGTATCTCCATACTATCTTCCACAGTGGCTATACCAGTTTACCTTCCTACTAACAGTGAATTAGGGTACCTTTTTCCCCACATCCTGGCAAGCATTTGTTGTTTATTGATTTCTCAATAAGAGTCATTCTATTAGAGATTCAATGATTGTTTATAGGTCTTGTCTCTTCCATTGAGGAATAATGTTTTGTTTAGTTTTGCTCTGTATTGTTTTCTTTTTCTTCATATTGTTTTTTGAACTCCATTTCTTAAAGTAGGGTTAACTATATGATGATTAAGTATACTGAAAATAGATCATGGGTAAAATCAAGACTAGGAATCTGAGAGGGAGGGAGAGGAAGAGTTGGAGTGTGGCATGGAGGGAGGGCATGGTGGGGTGGGGGGAGAGGGGGTAATCCCACTATGTTCCTAAATCTGTATTTATGAAATACATGAAACTTGTATAACTTAAATAAAATTAAATAAAAAAGAGCCATTCTAGCTGGAGTGAGTCCCAGCTGCTCCACTTCTGATCCAGCTCTCTGCTATGGCCTGGGAAAACAGTAGAATATGGCCCAAGTGCTTGGGCCCCTGCACTCATGTGGGAGACCCAAAAGAGACTCCTGGCTCCTGGCTTCGGAGTGAAGCAGCTTTGGCTGTTGCGGCCATCTGGAGAGTGAGCCAGCGGATGGAAGATCTCACTCTCTCTCTTTGCCTCTCCTTCTCTCTGTGTGTAAATCTAACTTTCAAATAAATAAATAAGTCTTTAAAAAGTATATGAAAATCCCTCATCAAAACTAATCTTCAGAATGATGCAAATCAAAATCATAATGAGATATTATTTCACCTCCTTTAAAATGACAATTATATATGTAAGAAAAAATAAACAAAAAAACCACCAAGTGCTGGAAAGGATGGCAAAAGGAAAACCCTCATACACTGCTGGTGGGAATGTTAATTCGCACAGCCATCATAAAAACAATTGAGAATTTCCTCAAAGCTACCTCAGAACTTCCACATGATTCAGCAATCCTAAACTGGGTGCAAATCAAAGGAAATGAAATAATCTCATCAAAGACACATCTGCACTCACGTGTTTATTTTGCCACTATCCATTATGGCCAAGACATGAAATCAAACTAGATGTCCATTGATGGGTGGATGGATAAAGACAATGTGGTATATGTATATATAAAGAAATACATTTAATCTATAAAAATGAAATTCTGTCATTTGCAGCAGTATGGAAAGAGTGGAGGAAATTATGTTAACTGAAATAAGTAAGGTACACAAAAATAAATCCTGCATGTTCTCACTTACATGGAAGCCAAAGTTAATCTTAAGTAGAGAATAGAATAGTGGTTATCAGAACCTAGGAGGAATAAGAGGGAAGGAAGAATAGAGAGAGAATGATGAATGAGTCCAGGGGTGCAACTGGATAGGAGGAATAACATCTAATATTCTACAACACAGTAGGATAACTGTGGTTGACAACAATTAATTGAATATTTCAAAATAGTTACTATATATTATTTTGAATGTTTGTGACACAGAGAAATGACATAAAGGTTTGTCTTAGATGATAAATATGTCAATAATCTTTCATGTAATCATTACACATTGTATGTATTGAAATGTCTTGCCTATACCCTATGAATATTTACCATTAAATATATATGTAATTTTTGACCTGTTAAATCCTTCAACATTCAGTAAATAATATTTAAGTGTCTATTAGTTAAATTGGAGAAAAATACATATCAATTAATAGCACAAGAAAGTACTACAAATCCTGAAACTAGTGACCAAAGCAAACTCTTACAGAAAAATAATGAGCAATTAATAATATTACAGATTAATAAAATTACAGATGAATTCTTCACATTTTTTAAAAAACTGAAGCCTAATTTGTTTTGTTTTCTAGTCTGTAAGTGACATTGATGTTTCTTTTCTTGAGAATTTTTTTTCTTCAGAATTACAGTAACAAACTGGCTTAAGGAGGAATATCTTGGGGCTGGATGTTGTGGCAGAGAGTAAAGTTGCTGCCTGTGACACCAGCATCCCATATGGGCTTAGGTTTGAATCCTGGTTGTTCTCCTTCTAGCTCCCTGCTAATGGCCTAGGCAAAGCATCAGTGGATGACAAAAGTGCTTGGGTCCCTGCCACAAACATAGAAGACACAGATGAAGCTCATCGCTCCTGACTTTGGCTTGGCTCAACCCTGGCCGTTGTGGCCATTTGTGGAGCCAATGAGCTGTTGAAGAATCAAGGTCTCTCTCTCTCTCTCTCTCTCTCTCTCTCTCTCTTTCTCTTTCTCTCTTTCTCTTTCTCTTTCTCCCTCCTCCTCTATCTCCCTCCTCTATAACTCTGACTTCAAATGAATAAATAAATCCTATAAAAAGGAATGCCTGCCAAGGGCATACCTAATAATCCCATGTTATACCCTTAGACTACTCTACTCTGAAACCTAATTTCTCCAATATCAACTATATGTTTAGTTTTACATTAGAATTGTAAAGATTTAAAAACTTAAGTGTATGTGAAATTGAACTGAAAAACATAGATGATAAATCTTAAGGAATTTAGAGAGCCATAAAGTATCTGAATGTTTTTTGATCCCAGATCATTATAAGGTTTGCTTCTTCTCAATGTTGTTTTAATTTACTGTCACCTCTTCAGAGAGGGCTTCCCTAACCAATTAAGCTAAAGTAGAATTCTACACCCTCAACTAGTCACTCCTGTCCTACTGTTTACCTACTATAACTTGCCCTATTTATCATTTGTGTGTTGTTTTTGTCCCTTCACACTGAAATGTGAGCTCCACATAGCAAGGGCTGTTGTCTGTTGTGTTCATTGCTGATTTCCAGTGAATGGGCCACAGTATGTTGAAGGAATGTTCTCTCTACAATCACTCCTACCTTTAGCCAAAAAGTTCAAGTGAATTTAGGTCTCAAAAATGAGTCAAGTTGAACATCTTCAGGTAACTTTCTGTGTAGTTGATAATGATGAAATTCTTCAGAAAGCAACATACATCCTTTGAACTCTGATAAATTCTATACAAAAGATAATGTGCTTTCTTTATGGAATCATTTTCACCTCAAATAAAGTTCCTTCACTCAAAATGCTGCAAAGAACCAGAGGAGAAATTACTTTCTTGATTTACCCTGTTAAAGTTGTCAGGAAAATTTAGACCACTGTTTTGGTGTTCCTCTTTCTCAGGGCCAACCTGGAATTCTGATTGCGAAGCTATTCAGAAATCTCAGATGGCACAATTATACTGCCTAAGTTGGTTAAAAACACTATGCAGTTAATTGTATTTAGTAAAGAATCTTGAAGTTTATGTGACTAGGGAGTTAAATTCTAAGCCTTACAAAACTAATGAATAAAATTCCAAGCATTCACCATTGTGTATAAAGTCTTATCCCATCTAGTCTCCTGTTAGCCTCTCTGGCTTTGTAACTACCATTTTTCCCATCATGCATTCAGTTCCAGACACAACTAGCCTCCTTGCTGTTTCTTTGATCCTTCAAGATCTCCCTGCCCCAGGTAAATATAAGTTTTGCTGCCATACAGCTTTCAGGATTTTACTCAAATGTCATCTTAGAAGAGACTACCTCCTGACTACTCTATTTAAAATCATAAAATCCTATTCTGCGCTCCTTACTATACCCTGATTTTTAATTTTCATACCTTTTTAATTTTATTTATTAATTTATTTGTTTTCTATATCTAACCATAGTCTAAATTCCATGATGGGAGGGGTATTGGTATTTTCACTAGGAGGTACTGTTGGCATATAGTTAAGTAGTAATAAATGTTTATTGAATTAATTCATGAGTAAATGAAGCAATTAGTATGCAAATGGGTTCCATGATTTGTATGATGTAAGTTCAAACGATTCATTAAAATTGATTATATACAGTTCTCTAACACTTGAAGCTAGATGTTAATTAGATTACTGCAGGGATCAGAAGCTGCAATATCACTCCAAGATGTGAGATTTTATTTTCAAGGATTTTGGGAGAAGGGAAGAGAGCAGCCATCTCTGCAGCTGTCTAGGAGCTGCTCATGGAGACAGGTGAACCTCATTCAAACCACCATTCAGGATGCAGTCTCTGACCTAGTATAGTTGTTTTCAAACTGTAATGATGTATCAGAATCATTGTGGATTCTTATTTAAACAGTTTGCTGGGGCCGGCGCTCTGGCATAGCAGGTAAAGCTGCCGCCTGCAATGCTGGCATCCCATATGGGCGCCAGTTCGAATCTTGGCTGCTCTACTTCTGATCCAACTCTCTGCTATGGCCTGAGAAAGCAGTAGAGATGGCCCAAGTCCTTGGGTCCCTGAACCCGCATGGGAGACCCAGAACTCCTGGCTCCTGGTTTCGGATCAGCACAGCTCTGGCCGTTGTGGCCAATTGAGGAGTGAACCAGCGGATGGAAGACCTCTCTCTGCCTCTCTTTCTCTATGTAACTCTGACTTTCAAATAAACAAATAAATCTTAAAAAAAAAGTTTGCCTTCCCCCACCACATCACCCCATCCTGTATTCAGTAAGTTTTGGAGGATTCAGAATTTGCATTTCTAGCCAGTTGCCAGGTTGCTTTGCTGCTGCTAACCTAACTGGAATCCACTCTTGGAGCACCCTAGTAAAAGTCATTCTATTGACCTTGGGACAGTAGAGATCCAGTGACTTTGATTCCTTAAACTTTGCCTCTATATTTTTGTTTAATCTTCTCTCTTTTTTTTAAAAAAATATTATTTATTTGAAAAGGAGGGAGGGAGAGATATATTTTATCACTCCCAAAGTGCTTGCAAAAGCCAGGGCTGGGCCAGGCTGAAGTCCAGAACCAGAAACTCCATCCAGGTCTTCCATGTGTTACAGAGACCGATGTACTTGCTCTATCCCTAGCTGTCTCCCAAGGTTTTCTAGTAGTAAAGCGAGGGCACTTGACAACATGAGCTCCAAGTTCCTTAATTAATTGCTGTACATATATAGGTACATCATCTGTCCGGCTTTAATTTAGAAATTGCTATAATCCAATCTACTATACCTGAACATTCTGGTTTTCTTAAGTGTGTGAATACAGAAAAACCCATTGCCTGGGTTTGAATCCCAGTCTGCCTCTTACTAGCCACGTGGCCTTGGGCAAATTATTTTGTCTGAGCCTTAATTTCCTCATCCATATAATGAGGATTATAATAATTTCTTTAAGTTTTGTTGGATTAAATGAGTTAATATATGTGAAAGTATTTATAAAAGTTGGGAATAAAATAAGTTAATATTTGATAAAATATGTAGAAAAGAATATGGCACATAAAAAGATTAAGTATCTTTAAAATTGTTTTTTGTATTTTATTGGAACTATATTTTGTCTGCTTTAATACATATGACTGCACTATGCATGGGATTGTTACTTACAGTTGTGGTTAGAATGTGAAATCATCAGAAATTTCTATTATAAAATGCTATTGTTATAAGACACACTGAAACATTTTAGAAATATCTATATTCTTTTTTTGTTAATGTGAGCTTTTTTTTCAACTTTTATTTAATAAATATAAATTTCCAAAGTACAACTTTTGAATAATAGCAGCATTCCCCCCCCCCCCATAACCTATCTATATTCTTTTAAAAGGTATTTCTGGAAGCAAAAAGGCACATGCCATTCCATAAAAGACAACACTCAAAGAACATAAACATCAATCTTTACCAAAAGCTAGAAGTGAGGAGTGGAAATGATTGCAAATAAGCACAATGGAACATTTGAGGGTGATAAAAATATTCTACATCTTATTTTTGTGGTGATTATACAATTGAATATATTTGGTAAAACATGTACAAAATAATAATCATGTTATAATCTATATCATAGCTAAATAAACTTAACTTCATTTTAAAGTGCTTCTTAGTGTGATCTTTGATATATGAAGTTTTTGTAAAGCATGCAGCTGTGTGCTTACACATTGATTTCTTAAAGTTGCATTCATTTATTGAGTATATGAAATATCCAATAAGCCAGTAGAAACCAGTATAGCTGTTATAATCTTTATTTTCATGTTTGGTTTTTCAGTCTGTAGCAATTTCTTCTTAGAAATCTCCAAGCTCCCTCCTGCCTCTGTTCCTTAAGTGCCATTACCTACTCCATCTCTAGCTCTTCCTGCTCATTTCTCCTGGAGCTTGTTACTTTTCCTTCAATCTGAAGATGGGAACAAAGGTGACTGTGTTATATTTATTGATGCAATTGTGAGTGGTACTACTTTATAAACTGTTTAAGCTATTACTGCTGGTATTCTAAAAAAAAGTTTTTTGAATATTGATCTATTCATTAACCTAGATACAGTTATGTAGTATTTTTGAAATTTAAAAATATTATTAAGGAAGCTCCTAATTTGCTGAATTGCAAGTGAGTATCAAACATCATGAAACTTCTTTTCTGCATCTACTTTTTCTTTTCATTTTGTTAATGTGGTAAATTATACAAATTAATTTTCAAAGATAAAGTAACCTTATATTCCTGGGTTAAATGCATTTGACCATTATATTTTATTCATTTTATAGTTGTAGAATTTGATTTGCTAATAACTTAGTTAGGATTTTGGTGCTGTGTTCATGGATGAGGTTTGATCTGATTTTCTTTCATTGTAGCTTCCTTATTAGGGTTTGGTAGCAAGATTTATGATTGCTTCATAAGGCAAGTACAGGGGTATATTTACCTTTTTACTACATTCAAAGGGTTTTAGTGAGATTGGGAATAACTTTTCCTGAAATGTTTGGAAAAATTCATCAAAAACCATCTTGGCCTGTAGTTTTCTTTAAGAGAAGTTTTTAGTTATAGATTTAATTCCTTTAATAATCATAGGACCAGTCATGTTTTAAAAATTTGTCTTTTTAAATGTTAGTAAATAGTTTACTAGAATTTTGTCCAAATATAAAGTTACTTAAATTACTTAAATTGTTACTTAAATTTCAATATTTCTTCAGGGTAAAGTTTCTTTTAACATGCTTTTATATTTTTAGTGTCTGAAAGATCTTTTGTGGCACTCCTTTGTTTATATACATTGTCTCCTTTTTCTTGATTATTTATCAAGAGTTTTACCAAATTAATACTCTTTCCAAATAATCTTTTGTGACTTTGTCATTCTCCTTAATGTGCAGTTGTCTACTTTACTAATTTCTGCTCTTTCTTCCATTCCTTTTGAGCTTGTTTTGGTTTTCTTACATGTTGACATGGATGCTTAGTTAATGAGTATTCAATCCACTTTTCTGATTTGTTCATTTAAGGTTATAAACTTCCTATAAGTATTACATTTAATTTTTATAACTTAATTTAAAATATTTTCTAATTTTTAGTGTAATTCATATTTTGATACATGGATTACTTTGTCTTTCTTATTTGCACACAGAAATGGGTTATGGGAGTGTGTTTTTAGATTCAGTGTAAGGCTGGTAATGCTCAATACTAGACAGATCCTCACAGCTTCTATCTGGATGCAAGTGCCTATGGACAGAATCTCTGGGCTTGCCCAGTATTAGGCAGAGAGCTACCTCCTTATGAGATAGGCTTGTTTTGGCATGTGTAACCATTAGGCCTGTGTGCCTCCTAAAAATTGCACAGGGTCCAGTGACTGTGAGATTTAGACCCAGCTAAGGGCTGCCCCATATCACTCCTCCCACAACTTTGGGCAGAGAGCAAGAAATCAAATACAGGACTGTTTTGGGGCTGAGTGCCAGGTTGATAACACTCATGATTCCTGTCCCCCGGTCAGCCTGTGGATCTGCTCCAGTGCCCAGTTTAGTAGTCTTGGACGACAGTCAACATCAGCAGTGGCTTGCTGATATTGTGTCAGTGAGTGAAATCACCTCAGCAGCAGGGAGGTGAGCTTTGTTTATGCCCAGACTGTACTGGCCTGAGTGGGCTGAGGATTTCAGATGCAATCTGGCATTGTGACCCTTGTGGATACACAAGAATTCTGAGCTTACCAAAGGCCCAGGAAGAAGTTTGTAGAGATGGAATACTTTTATTTGTTTTTCTGTTTTGTTTTGTTTGTTTTGGCACTTCCCTAGTTCCTACTGGTCAATACACCAACTAGATTTGGAATGAATTTGAGATTGGGGAGTAATGTGACTGAATCCATAAAAATATATCAGCAGTGGGCCTGAGTGCTATCTAGTTTTAAAATAGCAGAAGTATGCATAAACTCAAACAAAACGAACTTCTTAAAATTTCTAGAGAAACAGCCACAAACAAATACAGGTAAATATAATAATTACTCTTCTGATGTGTAGATAGTGTACACCAACAACCATCAGGAACTTCTAGAGAACCACAGCTTCACCAAATGAGCAAAATAAGGTACCTGAAACTAATTATCTAGGAATTGAAAATTTGTTATTCTTAAGTGTTGAAAATTAACTGAAATGTGATCCCTGTTAAACATAAGAGTGGGAATAAGAGAGGGAAGAGATGTATAATTTGGGACATGCTCAAGCTGACTTGCCCCAAATGGTAGAGTTAGAAACATACCAGGGGATTCCAATTCAATCCCATCAAGGTGGCATGTACCAATGCCATCTCACTATTCCAAGTGATCAATTTCAGTTCACAATTGATCATAATGAAAGGACTAAGAGTCAAAGGGAGCACATAGACAAGTCTAGTACCTGCTAACACTAACAGATAGAATAAATAAACGGGAGAGTGATCCAACATGGGAAGTGAGATACTCAGCAGACTCATAGAATGGCAGATGTCCTAAATAGCACTCTGGCCTCAGAATCAGCCCTAAAGGCATTTGAATCTGGCTGAAAAGCCCATGAGAGTATTTCAGGCATGGAAAGCCAAGACACTCTGGCAAAAGATCTCTGTGAGTGAGATCCCAGTGGAAAGAACAGGTCTTCAAAGAAGGAGGTACCTTTCTCTGAAGGGAGGAGAGAACCTCCACTTTGACTATGAGCTTGTCTAAACAAGATAAGAGTCGGAGAACTCAGAGGGCTTCCATAGCCTTGGAAACTCATGACTGGAGCATAGGGAGATTACTGATGCCATAGACAGGAGTGTCAATTGGTAAAGTCAACAACAGGAGTCACTGTGCACTTACTCCTCATGTAGGATCTCTGTCCTTAACGTGCTGTGCATTGAGATTTAATGCTATAACGAGTACTCAAACAATATATTTCACTTTGTGTTCCTATGGGGGTGCAAACTGTTGAAATCTTTACTTAATGCATACTAAACTGATCCTCTGTAAAAAAAAAAGAAATTATCAACTCCCAACTTGACTCTCACTGGGATTAAACATGACAATAGGTCTGCTCTGATTTCATCATCATTTAAAAAAATCATCTATTATTTTTCACTTTATGTTTCTGTGTGGGAGAAAACTGTTGAAATCCTTACTTAATGTATACTAAGCTGATCTTCTGTATATTAAGATAATCGAAAATGAATCTTGATGTGAATGGAAGGGGAGAGGGAGTGGGGAATGGGAGGGTTGTGGGTGGGAGGGACGGTATGAGGGGGAAGCCATTGTAATCCATAAATCATACTTTGGAAATTTATATTCATTAAATAAAAGTTAAAAAAAAGAAAGAGATATGAACGTGGGGAAAAAAAAGAAAATTTGAAATGCTTGGATGAAGATTTTATTTATTTTCTTTAACTTTTATTTAATCAATATAAATTTCCAAAGTACAGCTTATGGATTACAATGGCTTCCCCCCCCCCATAACTTACCTCCCACCTGCAACTCTCCCCTTTCCCACTCCCTCTCCCCTTCCATGCACATCAAGATTCTTTTTCGATTCTCTTTACATACAGAAGATCAGTTTAGCATATATTAAGTAAAGATTTCAACAGTTTGCACCCACATAGAAACATAAAGTGAAAAATACTGTTTGAGTACTAGTTATAGCATTAAATCACAATGTACAGCACATTAAGGACAGAGATCCTACATGAGGAGTAAGTGCACAGTGACTCCTGTTGTTGACTTAACAAATTGACACTCTTGTTTATGGCCTCAGTAATCACCCTAGGCTCTTGTCATGAGTTGCCAAGGCTATGGAAGCCTTTTGAGTTCACCAACTATGATCATATTTAGACAAGGTTATAGTCAAAATGGAAGTTCTCTCCTCCCTTCAGAGAAAGGTACCTCCTTCTTTGATGACCTGTTCTTTTCCCTGGAATCTCACTCGCGGAGATCTTTCATTTAGTTTTTTTTTTTTTTTTTTTTTGCCAGAGTGTTTTGGCTTTCCATGCCTGAAATACTCTCATGGGCTTTTCAGCCAGATCCGCATGCCTTAAGGGCTGATTCTGAGGCCAGAGTGCTGTTTAGGACATCTGCCATTCCATCAGTCTGCTGTGTATCTCACTTCCCATGTTGGTTCGATCTTGGATGAAGATTTTAATATAGCTTTTTTAAGAAAGCTCAACAAATTCAAAAGAACACAGAGAAACAATTTAGTATTCTATCAGAGAGATTTGAAAAAATTATGGAAGTAACAATTCCTTCAACTGAAAAATATAGTAAGAGAAATTTACTACATGAGAGAAGGCATCAAGAGCAGATTAGATGAAATAGAAGAAAGAAAGAATTGATGAGTTCAATCATAGGCTATTTTAAAATACACATTTAGAAGAAAAAAAGAATCAAGATAGCTAAAGAAACCTAATGGGAAATATCAAATAACATGAAAAAAGCAAATTTTTGAATTATTGGGTTTGAAGAGGGACTTATGACTGCCAAAGAAATATATATATATATATATATATATATTCAAAGAAATAATGATGGAAAACTTCCCAAGTCTACAGAGATGCAGATATGTAGGAAGGTCAAAAGTCATTAGTCAGATTAAGCCCAACCAATTCTACCCCAAGACATTATAGTCAGACTCTTTAAGGTTAAAGATAAAGAGAAGATTCTTAAGGCTTCTAGGGAAAAGAAGAAAATAATACATAAAGAGGGGTCAATTCATCTGATTGAAGAGTTTTTAGCGAAAACCTTACAGGCCAGGAGGGATTAGCCTGATGCATTTGTAGTACTGAAGAGAAACTACTGCAAGCCAAGAACACCATATTCTTCAGATATGACAGAGACATAAAGACATTCCCAGAAAAACAGAAGTTGAGAGAATTTATCACCATTAGATGTGTGTTACAAGAAATGCTAAAAGGATTTCTTCAAACTGAAAGAGATGCTAATAAGTAGGAAAGAATGTATCAAAATGTAGAAAACTGGCTAGGAAGAGTAATTATACAATCAACTTCAGATGCATTCATGTTGTAAACACGATGTGTAAACCATTTATATCATATATTTACTATGAAGACAAAAATTATTATCATTAAAAAGCAATATTGAAAGAGGTAAAATAAAACATTAAAAGTTCAAAATGTGGGAAGGAATGCAGTATGAATATATAGTTCTGCATTATAATTTCTTATCTCTTTGACTTACAGTTTTATAATAGTTGTTAAGTTCTTATCATATAAAAGTAGCTTTTAACAGTATAGTTCTGCATACATTCCTACAGAGTTACTTCTAAGGGTACAGTTTAAAAATTTGCCATTAAGACCCCAAGTCTTCTTAAGGTGGTGGTAAAAATAGCATCTTAAGTGTTATAGAGATCATATGGATAGGATTAACTAGTAAAGTGATCATATAGATAGGATCAAGTGTTAAAGTGGTCATATCAGTAGAATTAAGTGTTTAGTTATAATAATAGACAGAATTAAAAAGGAGTGAATGGGGGCAGTTACAAGACAGTGGAGGAGAAGATAGTTTAAAAAAACAAGAATAGTGTCTGCAAATACTAGCTGATAGAATCAAAAAGGGAGAGAATGGTCCAACATGGGAAGTGAGATACACAGCAGACCCATAGAATGGCAAATGTCCTAACAGCACTCTGGCCTCAGAATCAGCCCTTAAGGCATGCGGATCCGGCTGAAATGCCCATGAGAGTATTTCAGGCATGGAAAGCCAAGACACTCTGGGGAAAAAAAAAAAACCTAAATGAAAGATCTCCACGGGTGAGATCCCAGTGGAAAGAACAGGTCATCAAAGAAGGAGGTACCTTTCTCTGAAGGGAGGAGAGAACTTCCACTTTGACCATGGCCTTGTCTAAATATGATCAGAGTCGGTGAACTCAGGGGGCTTCCATAGCCTTGGCAGCTCATGACAAGAGCCTAGGGTGATTACTGAGGCCATAAACAAGAGTGTCAATTTGTTAAGTCAACAACAGGAGTCACTGTGCACTTACTCTTCATGTAGGATCTTTGTCCTTAGTGTGCTGTACATTGAGATTTAATGCTATAACTAGTACTCAAACAGTATTTTTCACTTTATGTTTCTGTGTGGGAGCAAACTGTTGAAATCTTTACTTAATATATGCTAAACTGATCCTCTGTATATAAAGAGAATAGAAAATGAATCTTGATGTGCATGGAAGGGGAGAGGGAGTGGATAAGGGGAGGGTTGTGGGTTGGAGGGACATTATGGGAGGGAAGCCATTGTAATCCATAAGCTGTACTTTGGAAATTTATATTCATTAAATAAAAGTTAAAAAACATGTTAAAATATGTGAAAAATTTTTATAAGAAAAATATTTTTCTGTTAATACAAAAATAAAGAAATGTGATTGGAATGTTTAAAAAAAAGAAAATAAAAGTGAGTGAAAAACAAAAACAAAACAAAAAAAAAGTGGAGAAAGTGTAGTCTCAGGGAAGAGTTAGGGAGGAAATGCAGAGGAAACTCTACCAAAATTAGAGTGACACAGTGGACCTATGTGGAGGGCATGGGCACCCATGGCTTGGGACTCCAGCAGCCAAGAGCCTATGCACTAGTGCTAGAAAGTGAGGTGAAACCAGATCACAGCATCCCTAGCCTCTGGTGAAAAAGTTGCAGGAAGAGCCTAGAGGGAATCTGGCTTGGAGCCCTGTGGAGAATGTGTACCAGCCAAACTAGAGGATTAAAAAAAAGGATGGGACAGACATGTTTCTCTCTCCTTGATCACTTTACAATGGCATCCTGTAACAAGCCAATAGAGCAGACACCATTTTGGACATGTGTAACAGCTGTGCCAGCTCGTGTCTGCACCCGGCAACCAGCAGAGTAGAGACTTTTGACTCTGGGGAGAACTAACAGGGTGCTAAGAACTTGTGACTGTGTGAGGCTTCTATACCCAGACTATGAAAAAAAATGAAGGTGTGTGGGAGGACTCATCATGTGGCTTGGTCTTTGAGCAGTCTCAGTGGGAGAGTCTACAAGCTCAGGTTTTCCTGGTTACTTGGTGAGAGACATTGCTGAGGAATCTAAACTTACACTGAGGACTGCACAGATCCTTTGTGTGGTCCTTGGGACACAGCAGACCAATATTATACCCAATGGGGCTAGCGCTCAGGCAATGGTCTCCATTGAGGAGAGGAACTCAGCTGAGCAGACTATATCTCCCTTCTGATAAAAAAAAAAAAGAGGGAGAGAGAAGATTTACCACACCAAACCTTGTTGCTTCACCTTAGACACGCCCTTAACCCTTGAGAACTGAGCAAAGTTCTCTCAACACACCCACTACAAGCCTCTAGAGATTCACTAAAAGCAGACATTCCACTTATCTACAGAGTCATAATACAACGATAAAAGCCACCACAGCAAAAATAAATAATTAATTAATTAAAAAAAGGAACCAACGAGCATCTCCACAAATGCCAAGTAGTAAATGCACCAATCCAAGAAACAAGAATACAGAAGACAACATGATGCTCCCAAAACAATACACTTCAATACTAGATTGTGAAGATGGTGAAATAGAAGAAATGCAAGAAATGAAATTCAAAAAATTGATCATAAGATTACATAGAAGTAATCAAAAGCAAATGCACAAACTCTCTGGAAATCTGTAGAGGACGTGAAAGAAAACTTCTCTCATGAAATTGAGATCTTAAAAAGGAGTGAATATTCCAACATGGGAAGCAGTCCATATAGTAGACTCATAGCATGGCAATCACCTTAAGTAGCACTCCAACCTCAGAATCAGACCTTAAGGCACTCTGGTCAGGCTGAAAAACCCAGGGGAGTATTTCAGGCATGGAAAGCCAAGATACTGTGGCAAGAAATGTTCTACATGGAGGACCTCTGTGGGTGAGATCCCAGTAGAAAGAAGCAGGCACCAAAGAAGGATGTACTTTTCTTTGAAGGGAACAGAGAACTTCTTTGTTTATGGCTTTGTCAAGTTTGTGGATCCAAAAGGCTTCCATAACCTAGGCAGCTCATCTCAAGAGCCTCAGGTGATAACTGACATCATACATAAAATTGTTATTTGTTAAACAACAAGAGTCACTGTACACTAACTTCCCATGCAGGACCTCTATCCTCAAAGAGTTGTATTATGAGACTTAATAGTAAAATTTGTTCTCAAATAATTATTTCCTTTTAGTGTATTAAGTAGAAAATATTCTTATGTTTCATAAGTTATAGCTATGTCTAAGTGCTTGCAAAAGATGTATTATTCTTGGGTTCTTCTTTAAATATAATTAAATTTCTAAAAGGAGAGAGGGGGGAAGGGGAAGGAGAAGATGGGGATAAAAGAAAAGGAAAGAAAAAAAAGTGAGGGACCATCACTGTGGCATAGCAGGTAAAGCCACTACTTGTAGTGTGGGCATTCCATATGGGTGCTGGTTTGAGTCTTGGCTGCTCTGCTTCTGATCCAGCTCTCTGCTATGGTCTGGGAAAGCAGTAGAGGGTGGCCCAAGTCCTTGGGTCCCTGCACTCGCTCGCGAGACCTGGAAGAAATTCCTGGCTCCTGGCTTTGTATTGGTGCAGCTCCAGCCATTACGGCCAACTGGGGAGGAAACCACTGAATGGAAGATCTCTCTCTCCCTCTCTCTGCCTCTGCCTCTCTGTAACTCTGCCTTTCATATAAATTAATAAATCTTTTTTTTAAAGAAAAAAAGTGAAATTACCCATGAGCTGCAATAACTTTGAATAGCCCTAGTCTGGACTGTTGAGGAACAGTTTTTTCCCCCCTTTTCTTTCTCATACAAAGCATTGGGCTCTTTACCTAGAATAGAGTTAACACACTGTATATAAAAGTTAAATGAAAATAGATCTTAGTAAAAAACAAGACAGGAAACAAGAGAGATAAGAGGAAGAGGGGTAGGGAGAGTGGGTGGGAGGGCAAGTATGGTGGGCAGAATTATTATGTTCCTAATGTTGTGTTTATGAAATGCATGCAGATAAATTTTTAAAAAAATATCAAAACAAAAAACAAATTAGCTTCTTATAGCCAAAAGAAGTTTTTTGTAAGCCTCATGGTGACCACAAAGCAAGAGCTTGTAGTAGACTTACCAAAAATAATTAGCAATGCATCTAAGTATACCATTAGAGAAAATCACTTAGTGACAGCAAAAACAGTATGCCTAGGATGTTAAGAATGGAACTATTGAACGTGATTATCCTCCTGGTTTTTGGTCTTTTGTTGGACCAATCAGTCCTTTCTATTTCCTTTTTTACTGTGTTTGGGAAGGAAATGCATACCTGTGCCTGTCCTACCACTGTATTAGAAGTATGAAACTACCTTTTAATTATACAGGGGTTCAAAGCTAAGAGAGATCAACTTGAGTTTCAGATGAAACTTTGACCTATGGATTTTTTAATTAAAATACACATGATTGTGTTATTGTATGATTGCTGGAATGATTGCATATTGTATGTAACAAGTACATGAATTTTGAAGAGACAGAGTTATGGGTCCTCAAATTATGCAGATGTTTAAATGCTGATGTTATATGTTAACAGTTGAGTTAAGGGTGGACATTTGATCTAAGTATGGCCTCCGACAGATGGGACTGGTGTGAAGTCTTTAGATCATTGAGGAATTTCCCTCATAAAGTAGCTCTTGGTAGAGGCTGTGAAGGAAAAATTACATGGTGAGCCAGGAAACAGAAAAATAAGCTAAGCTGAATTTAGCATAAATAACCAAGCCTCTCACAAGAGCTACTTTATGAGGGAAATTCCTCAATGATCTAAAGACTTCACACCAGACCCATCAGTCAGAGGTCATACTTAGATCAGCCTCTACCAGATGTGTCACTAATGGGATGACTGATCCTGAACTGTGAACTTCCAAACTGTAAGCTGAAATAAATATTTTCCTTAATAAGAAAAAAATTGTAGTTAATGGGGAAAATGGAAAGAAAGGGACTACAATAAACATTAAACACAAGAGTTAAAATGGCGGTCATAAGATCTTACCTAGCAATAATCAGCTTAAGTGTTGATGGACTAATTATCCAATTAAAAACATAAAGTCAGGTAGATGTTGTGGCTAAATGTCACTTACGATGTTAGAGGTTCAAGCTGCCACTTGCAATATCAGCCTCACATACCTGAGCACTGTTTCAAGTCCTAGCGGCTCTGCATCCAATCCAACTTCCTGATAATGAGCCTGGAAAAGCAGTGAAAGATGACCCAAATACTTGGGGCCCTGTCACCCATTTGGAGATCTAGAGAGAGTTCCTGGATCCTGCCTTCAACCTGGCCCTTCTCCAGCCATTATGGTCACCTGGGGAATGACCCAAAGGATGGAAGATCTCTTTCTCTCTGTTTCTCAATTTCTATCACTCTGCCTCAAATAAATAAAATAACTCCTTAAAAGAAGACATAAGGATGTGGGGCAGACATTGTGGCACAGCAGGTTAACTTGCTACTTGGGATGCCAGCATTCCATACTGAAATTCTGGCTTAAGTTCCAGTTCCCCTGCATCTAAAGTAACTTACTGATAATGCACCAAAGGAGGCAACAGATGATGACCCAAGTATTTGGATTTTTGCCAACCACATGGGAGACTCAGATGGAATTACTTCCTCCTGATTTTCTTCCGGCCCAGTCCTGACTCCATTGTGAGGCATTTTGGCATTCTAACAGATGGAGGATCTCTCTCTTTCTATCTGCCTTTAAAATAAATGATTAAATAAAACTTTAAAAAATAAGAGTGACAAAATGGATTAAGAATGCTTCTTACAAGAATCTCATTTTACTTCTGAGGACATGCATAGGCTAAAAGTGAAAGGAGGGAATAAAGTATTCCATACAGATGGAACTCAAAAAGCAGGAATATCCATACTTCTATAATATGAGTATAGATTTTATATTTAAAAAACAGTAAAGAGACAACAATAAAGTCATTATATAATGAAAACTAGCTCAATGCAACAATAAGAAATAGCACTTATAAATATATAAACTCAATATTGTAGCTATCAAATACACAAAGCCAATATTAATAGACCTAGGAGTGGGTATTGTGGTACAGTGAATTATATCACTGCTTAATCCCATAGAAGAGGGCCTGGTTTAAGTCCTGGCTGCTCTGCTTCTGATCAATTTCTTTTACATGTACATCAGAGACAATGGGTGATGGTCCAAGTTCTTGGGTTCTTGTACCCATAGGGGGAGACTAAGATGGAATTCTTGCCTCCTGGTTTTGATCTAGCTGTTGCAGACATTTGGAGAGTGAACCAGTGATTAGAAAATCTCTTTCTCCAAATAAATAAATATTAAAAATTAATATAATTTTAAAAAGTAGTATTCTTAAGATGAGAAATATATTCCAAAATAATAGTAGTAGGGGACTTTAACAATCAATATTCAGGAATGGATATATCATTGAGAGAGACACTTAAAATTAAACAGCAGAGTTAAGTTGCCTCTAAGTCAATTGGACCTAACAAGTATCTATAGAAGTTTCCATTTGCCACTTGTAGAATACACATATTCTTCTCAACTGCTATGTAAAATTGCTTTGGATAGATCATTTAGTAGGTTACAAAACAAGTCCCAATACATTTTTTTAAAGATTTATTCCTTTATTTGAAAGGCAGAGTTACAGAGAGGCAGAGACAGAGAGAGGGAGAGAGAGGTCTTCCATCCACTGGTTCACCCCCGAGATGGCAGCAACAGCTGGAGTTGAGCCGATTTGAAGCCAGGAATCAGGAGCTTCTTCCTGGTCTCCCATGTGGATGCAGGGTCCCAAGGATTTGGGCCATCTTCTACTGCTTTCCCAGGCCATAGCAGAGAGTTGGATCAGAAGTGGATCATCCAGGACTCAAACCAGCATCCATATGGGATGCCCACACTGCAGGAGGTGGCTTTACCTGTTATGCCACAGTGCCAGCCTCAATAAATTTTAAATATAGATATAGCATCTAGTATCTTTTCTGGTCATATGTAATAAAACTAGAAATAAAAAACAAGATAATGTTTGGAAACTGCACAAGAACGTGGAAATTAAGCCACTTATTGCTGAACAATCAATGGATTAAAGAATAAATCTAGGAAAAAATTAAAAACATTCTTGAAGCAAATGAAAATGGCAACACAACATAAAAAAACCCTATGGAACACAGCAAAAGCATTATTAAGAGGAATCTTGCAGCAATAAATGCCTGCATTAAAAAGAGAATTTGCTCAAGTGAACAACTTATTGCCTCAAGGAAGTATAAAGCAGATCAAATCCAAAATTGGTAAGAGGAAACAAATAAAATACTATAAATAAATGCCATACAACTAAAAAAAGCAATACAAAAAATACTGAAATGAAGAACTGATCCTCTGAAAATATAAGAAAAAATGAGAAACATTTAGCTAGGCTAACCAAGAAATAAAAGGAGAAGCTTCAAATACAAAGAATCAAAGATACAAATGGAGATATTACTAATACCAAAGAAACACGAAAGATTATAGATTACTATGAAGAATTACATGAAACAGATTTAATAAACTAAAAGAAATGGGCAAATTCTTGAACACATATGTTTTACCACGCTTGAATCTAAAGTAATAGAATACTTTAACTGTTGAATAACGAACAGCAAGATTGAATAGTTTAAAATCTCCCATCAAATAAAACCCAGGATGAGATAGATGGCTTTGCTACTGAATTCTACCAAATTCTTATAGAATTAACATTAATCCTTCTTAAATTATTAAAAAACTAGAAGAGGATGAAATTCAACAATTTTATTCTGTGAGGCCAACTTACAAAAACTAGACAAAGATATAAAAACAGCAACAAAAAAGAAAGCTATAGACCAATATCCTTGGTGAACATGGATATAAAAAAACCCTCAACAAAATTAACAAATCAAATCCAATAGCATATTAAAAAGATCATTCCCCATGATCAAGTGGAACTTATCCCAAGAATGCAATACATCAGACACGCAAATCAATAAATGTTTTACACCACATCAACAGAATGAATGAAGGAAGGAGAAAAACATATGATCATCTCAATAGATGCCAAGAAGGCATTTGATAAAATCCAACATCCTTCTTCATGATAAAAAGTCTGACCAAATTAAGTATGGAATGAATATACCTCAACATAATAAAGGACATATAAAGCAAGCCAAAGCTAACATCACATTGAAAGAGAAAAGCTGAGAGCTTTCTAAGATCCAGAATAAGACAAGAGTACCCACTTTCACCTTTTATTCAACTTAGTACTGGAAGTCCTAACTAGAACAATCAGGCAAGAGAAATAAACAAACGGTTTCCAACTGCAAAGGAGGAACTAAAATTGTCTCTTTGAAGACAACATAAAATCTCCAACAATACTGTTACAATTAATAAACAAATTCTGAAAAGTTGAAGTTGTACAAAAATCAGTGGTTTTGTTATACACTAATAGTGAATCATCTGAAAAGAAAATCAGGAACATACTCCTATCTCTAATAGTTATAACACAAAAACAAAAACAAAATCCTGGGAATACATTTAACCAAATAAGTAAAAGAACTCTATAATGAAAACTATAAACCACTGATGAAAGAAATTGAAGAGGACACACAGACACACAGAATGGAAAGATATTCTATGTTCATGTTTTGGAAGAATCAATATCATTAAACTGTGTATACTACCCGAAGTGATTACAAATTCATGAAATCTCTATCAAAATTCCAGTGACATTTTTCACAGAACTAGAAAAACACTATTAAATTTTCTGTGGAGCCACACTGACGCTGGACTGCCACAATAATCTTGGACCGAAAAAAAAAATACCACGAGATATTATGCTCCCTAGGAGGAAAAGATGGAGGGAAGTATGGTGATCTTTTTAAAAAAGATTTATTTTATTTATTTATGTCAGAATTATAGAGAGAGAGAGAGAGTGAGGGACAGAGAAAGAGGGAGAGAGAGAGACAGAGAGAGAGAGAGAGAGAGAGAGAGAGAGAGAGAATCTTCCATTAGCTGTTTCATTCCCCAAATGGACACAATGGTCAGGGCTGGGCCAGGCCAAAGCCAGGAGTCAGGAGTTTCTTCTGGGTCTCCCACTATGGTGCAGGGACCTGAGCTCTTGAGCCATTCTCCACTGCTTTCCCAGGCCATTAACAGGGAGCTGGATCAGAAGTGGAGCAGTCAGGGTTTAAAGTGGAGCAGTCAGAAGTCAAACTGTGCCCACATAGAATGCCAACTGTAGTTGGTGACTTAACCCACTGCACCATAGCTCTGGCCCCAATCTAAGAATATGTACCTATGAGGGCAAGTGTTGTGGTATAGTAGACTAAGCCTCTGCCTGCAGTGCTAACATCCCATATGGGTGCTGGTTCATGTCCTGGCTACTCCTCTTCTGATCCAGCTGTCTGTTAATGGCCTGGGAAAATAGTTGAACATGGCCCAAGTGCTTGAGCCCTTGCACCTGCGTGGGGGACCCAGTAAAAGCTCCTGGCTCCTGGCTTCAGATTGGCCCAGCTCCAGCCATTGGGGACATTTGGGGAGTGAACCAATGGATGGTAGACTTTTCTTTCTCCCCCTCTCTCTGTAACTCTACTTCTCAAATAAATAAATAAAAATCATTTTTTTTTGACAAGCAGAGTGGACAGTGAGAGAGAGACAGAGAGAAAGGTCTTCCTTCCATTGATTCACTCCCCAAATGGCTGCAATGGCCGGAGCTGCGCCAATCTGAAGCCAGGAACCAGGTGTTTTTCCTGGTCTCCCATGTGGGTGCAGTGGCTCAAGCACCTGGGCCATCCTCCATTGCTTTCCCAGGCCACAGCAGAGAGCCAGACTGAAAGAGGAGCAACGGGACTAGAATCGGCACCCATATGGGATGCTGGCACCACAGGTGGAGGATTAATGTAGTGCACCATGAGCCGGACACTTTTTCTTTTTCTTTGACAGCCAGAGTAAGACAGTGAGAGAGAGACAGAAAGAAAGGTCTATCTTCTTCCATTGGTTCACCCACCAAATGGCCACTACGGCCAGTGTGCTGCACCAATTCGAAGCCAGGAGCCAGGAGCTTCCTCCTGGTCTCCCATGCAGGTGCAGGGCCCAAGCACTTGGGCCATCCTTCACTGCCTTCCCAGCAGAGAGCTGGACTGGAAGAGGAGCAATGGGGACAGAACCCAGCATCCCACTGGAACTAGAACCCAGGGTACTGGCATCACAGGCAGAGGATTAGTCAAGTGAGCTGCAGCGCCGGCCAATAAAAAATCTTTTTTTTTTTTAACTTTTATCTAGTAAATATAAATTTCCAAAGTACAGTTTATGGATTACAGTGGCTTTTTCCCCTCATAACTTCCCTCCCACCTGCAACCCTCCCATCTCCTGCTCCCTCTTCCATTCCATTCACATCAAGATTCATTTTCAAGTATCTTTATGTACAGAAGATCAATTTAGTATATATTAAGTAAAGATTTCAACAGTTTGCACCCACACAGATCATAAAGTGTAAAATGCTGTCTCAGTACTAGTTATAGCATTAATTCACATTGAACAACACATTAAGGACAGAGATCCTACATGAGGAGTAAGTACACAGTGACTCCTGTTGTTGACTTAACAATTTGACACTCTTGTTTATGGCCTCAGTAATCTCCCTAGTCTCTAGTCATGAATTACCAAGGCTATGGAAGCCTTTTAAGTTCGCCGACATCAATCTTATTCCGACAGGGTCATAGTCAAAGTGGAAGTTCTCTCCTCCCTTCAGAGAAAGGTACCTCCTTCTTTGATAGCCCATTCTTTCTACTGGGATCTCACTCACGGAGATCTTTCATTTAGGTTTTGTGGTGGGTTTTTTTTTTTTTTTTTTGCCAGAGTGTCTTGGCTTTCCATGCCTAAAATACTCTCATGGGCTCTTCAGCCAGATCCGAATGCCTTAAGGGCTGATTCTGAGGCCAGAGTGCTGTTTAGGACATCTGCCATTCTATGAGTCTGCTGTGTATCCCGCTTCCCATGTTGGATCATTATCTCCCTTTTTAATTCTACCAGTTAGTATTAGCAGACACTAGTATTGTTTATGTGATCCCTTTGACTCTTAGATCTATCAGTATGATCAATTGTTAACTGAAATTGATCACTTGGGCTAGTGAGATGGCATTGGTACATGCCACCTTGATGGGGTTGAATAGGAATCCCCTGGTACATTTCTAACTCCACCATTTGGGGCAAGTCAGCTTGAGCATGTCTCAAATTGTACATATCCTTCCTCTCTTATTCCCATTCTTGTATTTAACAGAGATTACTTTTCAGTTAAATTTAAACACCTAAGAATAATTGTGTGTTAATTAAAGAGTTCAACCAATAGTATTAAGTAGAACAAAAAAATACTAAAAGGGATAAAGTATTAAATTGTAAATTGCCAATAAAATCTTTTTAAAAACAGTTGTACCGGGGCTGGCTCTGTGGCACAGCAGGTTAATGCCCCGGGCTAAAGCGCCAGCATCCCATATAGGCTAGTCCTAGCTGCTCCTTAAGATCCAGCTTTCTGCTATGGCCTGGGAAAGCAGTAGAAGATGGCCCAAGTCCTTGGGCCTCTACACCCATGTGGAAGACCCCGAGGAAGCTCCTGGCTCCTGGCTTCAGATCAGCGCAGCTCGAGCCATTGCGGCTATCTGGGGAGTGAACCAGCGGATGGAAGACTTCTCTCTGTCTCTACCTCCCTTTGTAGCTCTGTCTTTCAAATAAATAAAATAAGCCTTAAAATAAGAGCATTGTACCTCTGAAATACATGAAATCTGTACTCCTCATATTAATAAAATTTTAAAAATTATGTATAACACAAAGCCGCAGTAATTAAAACAGCAAGATATTTGCATAAAAGCAGATCCATTGACCAATGAACCAGTATACAGACCCTAGAAATAAAGCCACACATTTCCAACTGGCCAGTCTTTGACAAAGGTGTTAAGCACTAGGAAAAGTATAGTCTGTCTTTTAAATAAATGACAGCAGTGAAATTGGATATTCATATGAAAAAGAATGAAGCTAGGTCTTCATTTTTCACCCTGTACAAAAATCAAATGAAAATTAAATGCCTAAATGTGAAACCAGAAACTTACAAACTCTTGGAAGAAAATATACATAAAACACTTTAGAACATTGGAATGGGCAAGCATTTTCTATATCAGACCCAAAAGCACAGGAAATAAAAACAAAAATAAACAAATGTGATTGCAGCAATTGCATTTGACGAGCTTTTGCACAGCAAAAGAAACAACAGAGTGCAAAATGGCCTGCAACGAGGAAGAAAACATTTTCATGATGTGTATCTGACAAAGAGTTAATATCCAGAATATATAAAGAAGTCAAAAGCAAAAAAACCCCAAACAATCCAGGTTATTAAATCAATAGTAGATCTAATAAATATTTGCAAAGGAAGACAAACAAATGGCCACAGGTATGTGGAAAAATGCCTAGTATTTTTAATCATTAAGGAAATGCAAATCAAAACCACAGTGAGATATCACCTCACTCCAGTAAGATTGGCTGTTATGAAAAAGACAAAAGATCACAAGTGTTGAGACAGATGTGGAGAAAATGGAACCTTTATATCCTGTTAATGAGAATGTGAATTGGTACTTTCATTATGTAAAACAACATGGAGTTCTTAAAAAAATTAGAACTACCAGAAAATCCAACAATCCCACTCATGTATATATATCCAAGGGAAATGAAATTCATATATCAAGGAAACATCTACAGGCTCTTGTTTATTTCCGCACTATTCACAGTAGCTAAGAATTGGAAGCAACCTAAGCATAGATTCCTCTAATAAGCAGATAAAGGGAATGTTACCCATATACATAATGGAATATTACTCATCCGTAAAAGGATAAAATCTTGTCACATATAACAACATGGAAGAAACTGGAGGTCATATGCTAAGTGAAATAAGTCAAGCACAGACATAAATATCACATGATCTCACTCATATGTGGAGTCTAAAAATTTGGTGATCTCACTAAAGTTAAAAATATAATGATGCTTACCAGAGACTGGGGGAGGAAGTAGGAAGAGAGGGATGGGATAATGCTGATGGATGGGCACTAGGTTACTAGGTTATAGTTAGATAGGAGTAAGAAGTTCTAGGGTTCTATTGCGCAGTAGGGTGACTATAGATAATTTTAATGCACTGTATATTTCTCTATTAAATAAAAACCTAGAGGATAGAATTTTGGATGCTTTGATGATAAATAAATGTTATGTGCTAAAAAGGATAAACATATATTTACCCTGATTAGATGTTACTATATATATAAAAAGTAAACATCACATAAATATGCACAACTTTTACATGTCTATTATGTTTTTTTTTTTTTTGAAAGGCAGAGTTAGACAGTAAGAGAGAGAGACAAAGAGAAAGGTCTTCCTTTTTCCATTGGTTCACCCCCCAAATGGCCACCATGGCCGGTGCGCTGCGCCGATCCGAAGCCAGGAGCCAGGAGCTTCCTCCTGGTCTCCCATGAGGGTGCAGGGCCCAAGGACCTAGGTCATCCTCCACTGCACTCCAGGACCACAGCAGAGCGCTGGCCTGGAAGAGGGGCAACCGGGACAGAACCCGGTGCTCCAACCGGGACTAGAACCCGGGTGCTGGCGCCGCAGGCAGAGGATTAGCCTAGTGAGCCATGGCGCAGGCCCTATTATATTTTCTTGAAAAAGGCAATATATAAGAATATTAATCTGAAAATGGTCGATAGATTTTACCAGATGGCTTGAGAGTTGCATGACACACAAAAGAATCAGTAACACATACTGTCATAAGAGGAAAGTCAGAGAGTGTGGGCACAGAGGCAGGGTATTGGAAGTTAGAGAAGTTTCTTTTGCTGATTGTCTCTAGTTTTCTCAGGAAAAAAAAGGAAGCAAGGTCATCGGGAGAGAATGAGAAAGGGGGTAGGAGATAATGGAAATATGAATGTAAGAAATAAGGTGTGAATTGCTTTTGTAAGAGCAGAAGAAAGCTAATTTATGAGTAACATGAAGCAAAATTGCAGGGCAGTGCTGAGTGCCCACTTGTATTTTCAAATTTAAAGGGAGATGTGATTGCATATCTTCTGCTATATTCAGCAGCTTATATAAAGCATAGAATGAGTAAGGCTTGCATGAACCACAGTTAGAAAGAGGAAGAGATGCAGCACAATGGATAGTCTAAACAGGAGAGTGAGGCTGTTGATTAACTCTTGATACTCAGCTGGGTAAAAAGGGAAGAGCATGAATGAGGCTATAGTCAGTACTGGGGCTAATGGGCACTATTTCCAATGAGGTAGATGATTTTGTTGATTTAGGGAAACTACTAAATAAACTTGGGGAGAGAAGAGGTCAATGAATGAGAGAGGAAGGGAGGGAGGGAGAGAGGGAGAGAATATGAATGTGAAAATAATGGTCAAAACCAGACACAAATTATTACTTAAGATGGACCAAAGCAGGCAAATATTTTAGGGAGGTTTTTAAAACTAAAATTCGTTATTGAAGTCAACCTCTTTTTTCTCAACTTTCCTTTATAAGTTTATATACCTAATATTTGATAGAAATGCTTAGTATTTTTATGCCCCGATGCTTCCTGATTGACAAAGTTTCAAAATATTTGGAGGAGCCCTATCCCTTATTATTATGTAAGAATGATACCATCTGGCAAGAAAATGGCTAGGAGTTAAGATATACTTTGTGTCTGCTATATACTCTGTTAGGCACTTTTTGTGTGTCTCTCAAAGGTAACCTTATGAAATATTGTAGATGAACAGTCTTTTTAAAAATATTTATTTATTTATGTATTTAAACATCAGAGTTACACAGAGTGAGGAGAGGCAGAGAGAGACAGGGAGGTCTTCCATCCGATGGTTCACTCCCCAATTGGCCGCAATGGCTAGAGCTGTGCTGATCTGAAGCCAGGAGCCAGGAACTTCCTCCAGGTCTCCCACACGGGTATAGGGGCCCAAAGACTTGGGCCATCTTCTACTGCTTTCTCAGGCCACAGCAGGGAGCTGGACAGGAAGTGGAGCAGCCGGGTCTCGAACTGGTGGGGATGCCAGTGCTTCAGGCCAGGGCGTTAACCCGCTGAGTCACAGCGCCAGCCCCCAGATGAATAGTCTTTAAAAGGGACGTTAGCCTATGAAACTTGGCCGGCGCCGCGGCTCACTAGGCTGATCCTCCGCCTAGCGGTGCCGGCACACCGGGTTCTAGTCCCGGTCGGGGCGCCGGATTCTGTCCCGGTTGCCCCTCTTCCAGGCCAGCCCTCTGCTGTGGCCAGGGAGTGCAGTGGAGGATGGCCCAGGTGCTTGGGCCCTGTACCCCATGGGAGACCAGGAAAAGCACCTGGCTCCTGGCTCCTGCCATCGGATCAGCGCGGTGCACCGGCCGCAGCGCGCCGGCCGCGCCGGCCATTGGAGGGTGAACCAACGGCAAAGGAAGACCTTTCTCTCTGTCTCTCTCTCTCACTGTCCACTCTGCCTGTCAAAAAATAATAAAAATAAATAAAAAAAAAATAAAAAAAAATAAAAAAAAAGGGACGTTAGCCTATGAAACTCAAAAACAACACTACTAGTCGAACAATACCCTATACCTGGTTCAGTTGTGTGAGTGCCACCTGTTGAAATCCCTGCTTAGTATATACTAAGTTGATCTTCAGTATATGAAGGTAATTGAAAATTAAACGTGTTGAAGGGCAGGATGGGAGAGGGAGTGGGTGAGGGGAGGGCCACGGGAGGGAGGGAGGTTTGGGGGGTAAGCCACAATACAAAAGATGCATTTTATATTCTACTTAAAACTATTGGTTGAACTCTGTAATTAATACACAATTACTCTTAGGTGTTTAATTATTGCTATAACTAGTAATCAAATAGTATTTTACACTTTGTGTTTCTGTGTGGGAGCAAAATGTGGAAATCTTTACTTAACATACGCTAAATTGATCTTCTGTATATAAAGATAATTGAAAATTAATCCTGATGTGAAGGTGAAGGGGAGAGGGAGTGGGAGAGGGGAGCGTTGTGGGTGGGAGGGAAGTTACAGGGGGGAGGAAGCTATTGTAATCCATAAGCTGTACTTTGGAAATTTATGCTCATTAAATAAAAAAAAAAAAAAAGAAAAATGAAAAAAAAAAAAGGGACGTTAGCAAGATTAGGGAAATAGAGTTAGCACTTGACCGTGTTGGAAACTTAAGAAAAGGTCTACCAACGATCATTTATAGGATATGTTTACACACAAGTTTCATTGTAGTCATTGCTGATGGCTCCCAAAGAAATCCATTCATGCTATTAAATAATATCAAACATGTCTTATTTGATTTTGTCACACTTTATTAAATCAGCTGAGAATTTTTCTTTTCTTTTTCTTTTCTATGGCAGTCTTCCCTGAAGCATCAACCTTATTTTTAAGCAAATTTGACACTTTCTAAATATGATGTTTTCCAAATTCGATTGACCTGAGTATTTGAAAGTTATTTATATTCTTTTTTCTCTACCACTGTTCTCAGTATTATGATTTTTATAATTAATGATTTAATTTTTTTCTATACAATCCCAAATTATTTCATCATGAAATCCAAGGAGGGAAAATCAAATTATCTGGTTAATAATTATGTATATCTACTAGTGTGATAGAATGACTAGATTTTTTAAATATTAAATTATGTTCTTAAGAGGATACCAAAAAATGGAAAAATCTTCCATGCTCATGGATTGGAAGAATCAACATCATCAAAATGTCCATTCTCCCAAAAGCAATTTATAGATTCAATGCAATCCCAATCAAGATACCAAAGACATTCTTCGCAGATCTAGAAAAAATGATGCTGAAATTCATATGGAGGCACAAGAGACCTCGAATAGCTAAAGCAATCTTGTACAACAAAAACAAAGCCGGAGGCATCACAATACCAGACTTCAGGACATACTACAGGGCAGTTGTAATCAAAACAGCATGGTACTGGTACAGAAACAGATGGATAGACCAATGGAACAGAATTGAAACACCAGAAATCAACCCAAACATCTACAGCCAACTTATATTTGATCAAGGATCTAAAACCAATCCCTGGAGTAAGGACAGTCTATTCAATAAATGGTGCTGGGAAAACTGGATTTCCACGTGCAGAAGCATGAAGCAAGACCCCTACCTTACACCTTACACAAAAATCCACTCAACGTGGATTAAAGACCTAAATCTTCGTCCTGACACCATTAAGTTATTAGAGAACATTGGAGAAACCCTTCAAGATATTGGCACAGGCAAAGAATTTCTGGAAAAGACCCGGGAGGCACAGACAGTCAAAGCCAAAATCAACTATTGGGATTGCATCAAATTGAGAAGTTTCTGTACTGCAAAAGAAACAGTCAGGAGAGTGAAGAGACAACCGACAGAATGGGAAAAAATATTTGCAAACTATGCAACAGATAAAGGGTTAATAACCAGAATCTACAAAGAGATCAAGAAACTCCACAAAAACAAAACCAACAACCCACTTAAGAGATGGGCCAAGGACTTCAATAGACATTTTTCAAAAGAGGAAATCCAAATGGCCAACAGGCACATGAAAAAATGTTCAAGGTCACTAGCAATCAGGGAAATGCAAATCAAAACCACAATGAGGTTTCACCTCACCCCTGTTAGAATGGCTCACATACAGAAATCTACCAACAACAGATGCTGGCGAGGATGTGGGGAAAAAGGGACACTAACCCACTGTTGGTGGGAATGCAAACTGGTCAAGCCACTATGGAAATCAGTCTGGAGATTCCTCAGAAACCTGAATATAACCCTACCATTCGACCCAGCCATCCCACTCCTTGGAATTTACCCAAAGGAGTTTAAATTGATAAACAAAAAAGCGGTCTGCACCCTAATGTTTATTGCAGCACAATTCACAATAGCCAAGACCTGGAACCAACCTAAATGCCCATCAACGGTAGACTGGATAAAGAAATTATGGGATATGTATTCTTTAGAGTACTATACCGCAGTAAGAAACAACGAAATCCAGTCATTTGCAACAAAATGGAGGAATCTGGAACACATCATGCTGAGTGAAGTAAGCCAGTCCCAAAGGGACAAATACCATATGTTCTCCCTGATCGGTGACAACTGACTCAACACCAAAAAGGAAACCTCCTGAAGTGAAATGGACACTATGAGAAATCGTGACTTGATCAGCATAGCTCTGACTGCTAATGGACAACTTAATACATTATCCCTCATAGTATTTTTTTTTGTCTGTTCTACTTAATATGACTGGTTTAATTCTGTAATTATCACACAGTTATTCTTAAGTGTTGAAAATTAACTGAAATGTGATCCCTGTTAAACATAAGAGTGGGAATAAGAGAGGGAAGAGATGTATAATTTGGGACATGCTCGGGCTGACTTGCCCCATTTGGTAGAGTTGGAAACATACCAGGGGATTCCAATTCAATCCCATCAAGGTGGCATGTGCCAATGCCATCTCACTATTCCAAGTGATCAATTTCAGTTCACAATTGATCATAATGAAAGGACTAAGAGTCAAAGGGAGCACATAAACAAGTCTAGTATCTGCTAACACCAACCGATAGAATAAATAAAGGGGAGAGTGATCCAACATGGGAAGTGAGATACTCAGCAGACTCATAGAATGGCGGATGTCCTAAATAGCACTCTGGCCTCAGAATCAGCCCTAAAGGCACTCGGATCTGGCTGAAAAGCCCATGAGAGTATTTCAGGCATGGAAAGCCAAGACACTCTGGCAAAAAGATCTCTGTGAGTGAGATCCCAGTGGAAAGAACAGGTCTTCAAAGAGGGAGGTGCCTTTCTCTGAAGGGAGGAGAGAACCTCCACTTTGACTATGACCGTGTCTAAACAAGATAAGAGTCGGAGAACTCAAGGGGCTTCCATAGCCTTGGAAACTCATAACTGGTGCATAGGGAGATTACTGATGCCATAAACAGGAGTGTCAATTGGAAAAGTCAACAACAGGAGTCACTGTGCACTTACTCCTCATGCAGGATCTCGGTCCTTAACATGCTGTACACTGAGGCTTAATGCTATAACGAGTACTCAAACAGTATATTTCACTTTGTGTTTCTATGGGGGTGCAAACGACTGAAATCTTTACTTAATGTACACTAAACTGATCTTCTGTAAAAAAAAAAAAAAAAAGAAAGAAATTTTCAATTCCCAACTTGACTCTCACTGGGATTAAACATGACAATAGGTCTGATCTGATTTCATCATCATTTAAAAAAAATCATCTATTATTTTTCACTTTATGTTTCTGTGTGGGAGCAAACTGTTGAAATACTTACTTAAGGTATACTAAGCTGATCTTCTGTATATTAAGATAATCGAAAATGAATCTTGATGTGAATGGAAGGGGAGAGGGAGTGGGAAAGGGGAGGGTTGTTGGTGGGAGGGACGGTATGGGAGGGGAAGCCATTGTAACCCATGTGTCGTACTTTGGAAATTTATATTCATTAAATAAAAGATAAAAAAAAAAAAAAAAAAAAAGAGTAAATGGAGAATTGAAGTGATATTTTATATCAACAAAAAGCTCTTCACATATGTTACTCAATAAAACATATTAAAATATGAAAAAAAAATAAATTATGTTCTTGCCAGATTTAACACATTATGAGGTTAAAGCAGTTTAATATAAAACTTCCAGTACTGGTAAACATATTCACTTATTCATCCATGTATCCACCTACAAATTTATTTAATCTATCTATCTATCTATCTATCTTGCCATCAATATTTCTATTTGTATTCATTAAGAAATGGTTACTAACTTCATGCCAGGTTCTCTGTTAGACATTGCAGATATAATTCAGGACAGAATCAATTTTGTCCTCATGGAATGTACTATTAATTTCATGATAGACAAAATCAAGACAACAAAAGTGGGAGGGGGTTCAGAGTAATGATTGGGGAGTGCTTCTAGGCAATATGGCTTGGGATAAAAGGCTCTTCCAACAGCCTGCATTGATTCCTATGCATATGGAAAGATATTGTCCAAAAGACTGTGCTGTTTCTAAAATTGCTTGTAGCTATGAAGCATGATAGGATTCACTAAAGTGTTTAAAAAATTATGGAGTCCACTTACATGTTTTCAGTCAGTGGTTCTTGGGTGGAGGTGAGATAGGTCCTTTACTGTTCAATGTTAGTCCTTTGTGCGCACAGCAATGGGAAAATGATGGGTTAGATATTAGATACCCTGCTGGAATAGGTGGTCCTGTGCCAAGTTTCTGGTCTGTCAAATTGAGCACGTAATGAATTTTAGCCCTCTTTATTCCCTTGGTCAAATGCATTTGTGTAGTGTACAACATAGAAGAGCTCTCCTTTGGTTAATGTTAGGTGTGTCATTATTTTAAATGAATGACACCCCTGGGCATGTGCTTCTGTGATCATTATGTATACTTGTGTTGGGAATTAAAAACTTCTTAATTGTTTTTTTTTCTATCAGATATTTTCTTAGCCCATATTCTGTTGCTGATGACATACTATCATAGACTGGGTAGTTATGGTTCTGGTTCAAGACCAAGAAGCTGCATCTGGTGATGACTTGCTGGCAGCCTCTTATGGTGATAAAGGACATCACCTGGCATTAGATAGGGAGCATGTGGAAGACCAAGCCAAACTATTTTTTATAGCAGACCTACTCTTGAAATAACCCATTAACCTACACATCTATTAATTTTGAATTCATTAATCGTATGAATTGGATAAGCCACTGATAATGTTAGAGACTTATTCACCTCTTAAAGGTCTCATCTTTTAATATTTCATAATGGGGATAAATTTCAACATGGGTTTTAGAAGGTACCAACTGCACTGAAACCATAGCAGATATTATCTATTGCTAAAAAGAATTGAGTCCCCAGTTGTATCTATTTGACCCAATATTGTAAATTAAATATATTACCCACACATATACCATTTGTGTATTTCTGTGCTCCAAATTTGTCTAAGTATTTTCTGGTTCCATAAAGTTAATAGCTTTGGCTAGAGGCAGAGCAAGATGCCTGAATATGATGAAAGGATGTTGTACAAGAAGTAATGATATTTCTAGCCATGGAGAGTTGTTAGAGATTAATATAAGACTTAAAAATTATGAAGCAAGCTCCTATATATCTTAATTTCTCCTCAATCCTAAGCAGCATGGCATAGAGGAAGAAGTTTCCCACTTGGGATAAAGGGAAAAAATGAAAATGCAAGACTTAGAACCAGACCCAGTACCAGCCAGTCTCAGTGAAACTAGCATATAGAGATCTTTATTCCCTGTCCCTATACCAGTATCTGCAAACTGAGTCTCTGGACCTCCTTAGCCAGGCAGCCAAGGGATTCCCTTCACCATTCCTCCTCCAGCATAAGGCAGAAAACAAGGAGCATGATTCCAGTCACTTGGGAGTAGAGAAGAAAAAAGGGTATAGGACTGTGTTTTGGAATTCAGTGTTGGGCTGTTAAATCTAAAACTGAAAAAACCTAATGATCACTGTTCCTAAGCTATTTCCTGAGAATTAAGCCTCTGGACCTGCCCCAACTCCAGGTAGCGATCCATGGGCTCAGTCAGCTGGACTGATTTCCTAGCCAGAGCCTCCTGTGTCTGACTTCAGTGGCCATGAGTCATGAGTACAATTCAGCAGCAAGGTACCCAAGGCAATATGGTCATACTGGCCTCTGAGCTCCAGGTGTGATCTAGTATTATGGCATTGGTGCCATAACACTGTCCATTTTGTTCTTCCCCAACCAGAGGGAGTAAAACATGGGTAAAGTAATCAGGTACTTAGAAGGAGAAAAGGAAGGTGAACACCAAATCATTGTGTAATGTCTTGGTGCTGCAACCCTCTGTGGTGAGGTTCTGTGGTGATACTGATTGGGCAGAACCTACGGTCCTGACCACAGGCCAGTGACTATGGATAAAGTACCTGAGTCTATCCCAGCTTATGGATAGGTTTGTAGGAATAGACTACCCTTTTTAGACACCTCCCCCCAGTCAATTCTGAACAACACACCAACTGTGAGTTTGTAGAATATGTAGACATTAAACTTGCCCTAGTGCTGCAGCAATTTTATACTAATAACAGAATCTCAGCAAACCTGAAATTAGGATACTATCTATTGCTGAAATAGCAGAAGTCCCCAGGAGCCCAAAGAAAACAAGTAGAAAGGGGCTGGCATTGTGGTGTAGTGAGTAAATCTGCCTCCTGCAGCATCACATCCCATATGGGTGTTGGTTCAAGTCCTGGCTGCAACACTTCATTCCAATCCAGCTCCCTGCTAGTGCACCTAGGAAAGCTGCAGAAGATGGCTCAAGTACTTGGGCCACTGCACCAACATGGGAGACCCAGAAGAAGCTCCTGGCTCATGACTTCAGCCTGGGCCAGCACCAGCTATTGGAAACATTTGGGGAGTGAACCAGTGGCTAGATTCTCTCTCTCTCTCTCTCGCTTACTCGCTCTCTCTCCATCTCTGTAACTCTTTCAAATAAATAAATATTTAAAAAAAAAAACTGCTTAGGACATGTGCAAACAAAACTGTATTACTAAATCTGGAATAAGCACACACTCTTTCAATGCACAAATGATGTAAACCAGTAAGAAATTTCAGAGTGCCATGACCTCACCTAACAAACAAAATAAGGTACCAGGAACTGGCCATTTAGCACCTGATATCTGCAAACTTTCAAATGGAGATTCCAAAACTGCCATTTGAAAGAAACTTAACAAGCTGTAAGAAAACAGAGAGAAATGCGTCAGTACTCTAAAAGAGAAACAATACAGAGATGGAAGTAATTTTTAAAAATCAGACAGAAATTCTTGAGCTAAAAAATATACTAAGCAAAGTTAAAAATGTAATAGAAAACATCCATAGCAAAACAGATCAAACAGAAGAAAGAAAGAGTTTGTTCAAATATAATCTATTCAAAAATACATATTTGGAGGAAATGAAAAGAAGGAAGTGGAATGAAGAAGGTTTATGGGACCATTGGTATAACATTAAGAGAGTAAATATCTGAGTTACTGGAGTTCAAAAAAGAAACAAACCAAAGGGATAGAAAGCTAACAAATCAGAAAACATACAGAATGCCCAACAAATCAGGATACCTTATAGTATCTAACTTCAAAATATGCTACAAACTTACAGTAATCATAATGGCATGGTATGGGCATGAATACTGACACACAGACTAATGGAATGAAATAGACACTTTAGAAATAAACCCATACATCCAGGGGCTACTGATTTTTTGACAAAGGGACTAAGAATACATGCATGAGAAAAGAGTGTCTTTTCAATCAATTTTTCTCATAAAATTTGGTATTCACATGCAAAAGAAAGAAACTTAAACACCTATCTCTTATACTATAATAAAAATCAAATCAAATCAAAGCCATAAATGTGAAAACTGAAGCTATGAATCTTCTTGAAGAAAACATAGATTAAATGATTCAGGACACTGGAATGGGAGAGGATTTATTTATTTACTTGTTTGGATACAAATCCAAAAGTACAGGCAATGGAAGCAAAAACAGAAATTGAATTTATCATACCAAAAATCTGTATAGTAAGAGAAACAATCAATAGAGTAAACAGACAACTTAGAAATTGGCAAAAAATATTTGCAACCTATATATCTGCCAAGGAGTTAATAACGAATACATAAAGAATTCAAACAACTCAATAGCAAAACAAAACAAAACAAAAAACCCAAAAATATATTCAGATTAAAACAATGTTTATTAGTGACTCCTGTTGTTGATTTAACAATTGACACACTTATTTATGATGTCAGTAATCACCCGAGGCTCTTGTCATGAGCTGCCAAGGCTATGGAAGCCTCTTGAGTTCACCAACTCCGATCTTATTTAGACAAGACCATAGTCAAAGTGGAAGTTCTCTCCTCCAGAGAAAGGTACCTCCTTCTTTGATGGCCCATTCTTTATGCTGGGATCTCACTCACAGAGATCTTTCATTTAGGTCATTTTTTATTTATTTATTTATTTATTTTTGCCAGAGTGTCTTGACTTTCCAGGCCTGAAATACTCTCATGGGCTTTTTAGCCAATTCCAAATGCCTTAAGGGCTGATTCTGAGGCCAGAGTGCTGTTTAGGGCATTTGCCATTCTATGAGTCTGCTGTGTATCCCGCTTTCCATGTTGGATCGTTCTCTCCTTTTTAATTCTATCAGTTAGTATTGGCAGACACTAGTCTTGTTTATGTGATCCCTTTGAAACTTAATCCTATCTTTTTGATCAATTATGAACTTAAACTGATCCCTTTGACTAGTGAGATGGCATTGGTACATGCCACCTTGATGGGACTGAATTGGAATCCCCTGGCACGTTTCTAGCTCTACCATTAGGGGTAAGTCCGAGTGAGCATGTGCCGAACTGTACATCTATTTCCTCTCTCATTCCCACTCTTATATTTAACAGGGATCACTTTTCAGAATGGGATGGGAGAGGGAGTGGGAGATGGGATGGTTGTGGGTGGGAGGGAGGTTATGGGGGGAAAAGCCACTATAATTCAAAAGTTGTATTTTGGAAATTTATATTTATTAAATATAAGTTGAAAAATGATTAATAGATCTAAATATTGCCTTTGCCTATATTCCTGCTAAACTATAGTCTTTTTACTGGTTGATCTCTATTTAAGTGGGAGTTTCTTTCTTTTCTTCTTCTTTTTTTTTTTAAAGATTTGTTTATTTATTTGAAAGACAGTAAAGTTACAGGGACAGAAAGAGTGAGAGAGGGAGAGATAGTGAGTGAGAGAGAGAGAGAGAGATCTTCCATCTGCTCGTTCACTCCCCAAATGGCTACAATAGCCAGAGCTGGGCCCATCCAAAGCCTGGAGTCAGGAGTTTCTTCCAGCTCTCCCACATGGATGCAGGGCCCAAGCACTTGGGCCATCCTCTGCTGCTTTCCCAGGAGCATTATCAGGGACCTGGATCAGAAGTGGAGCAGCTGGGACTCGAACCAGTGCCCATATGAGATGCTGGCACTGTAGGTGCTACTCACACTGCCAGCCTTCTTGTTGAACTCTTTATTTAATGGAGCATTAAACCTTGACTATAATGTAAATTAAAAATGGTATCTCAAAAATTAAAAAAGAGGGACTGGCACTGTGGAGTAGTAGGCTAAGCCTCCACCTGTGGTGCCAGCATCCCATATGGTCACTGGTTCCTGTCCTGGCCGCTCCATTTCTGATTTAGCTCCCTGCTAATTCTCCAGGTAAAACAGTGGAGGATGGACCAAGTTCTTGGGCCCCTGCACCCTGTGGGGGATCCAGAAGAAGCTCCTGGATCCTGGCTTTAAACTGGCCCAGCTATTATCATTGTGGCCATTTGGGTAGTGAACCAGTGAAGACCTCGCTCTCTCTCTCTCTCTCCCCCTCTCTCTGTCTGTAACACTGCTTTTCAAATAAATAAATGCTTTAAAAATTTCAAAAGAAATAAAGAAACAAAGAAAGGGGGAGGGCAGTGAGGAGAAAGAGAAATATTACATTTTTAGAATTGTATGAACTACATTGAATCTGTTCTGTTTGTATTAATATCACATTAACATGTGAATTGATGAGAATTGTGTTGTAGTAATTAAAATGAACATACTACAACCCTGAGAATCTAATGCATTAATAAATTACTTAAAAATAAAATAAAAATGAAATGAAAAGATTTTTTTCGAAGGAAGACATAGATGACCAACAGGTGTGTGAAAATTGCTCAGCATCACTAATCATCAGGGTAATAAAAATCAAAACTACAATGTGTATCACCTCACACTAGTTATAACAGCTATTATAAAAAAGATAAATGCCAATGAGGTTGTAGGAAAAAGAGAACCTTTGAACATTCTTGGTGGGAATGTAAATTAGTATAGCCTCTGTGGGAAATAATATGGAGGCTCCTCAAAAAATTAAAAATAGAACAACCATATTATTCAGCAATCCTGTTACTGTGCATATAGCCAAATAAATGAAATAAAAGATACATCTATACTTCCATGTCTACTATATTACTACTCACAATAGCCAAGAAATGGAGATAACATGTGTCTATCAAGTGATGAATACAGAAAGGAACTGTGTGCATACACAAAATGGAAATCTCTTCAACAATTAAAATTGATGAAATCCTGTCATTTGTGACAACGTAAATGGAATTGGAAGTCATTATATTGAAGAAAATAAATCAAGCACAGAAATGCAAAGATTACAAGATCTCACTCGTTTATGAAATCTAAGAAAGTCGATCTTACAGAAGTTGAGGGTAGAATGCTGGCTACCAGAGGCTCAAGTGAGTAGGGAGGAAGAAGGGATGGGGAAAAAGATTAATTAACATATACTAAGTTATAGTTAAATAGGAGGAGATGTATTATTGCATGGTAGAGTGACTATAGATAACAATAGTTTATTGCATATTTAAAAAAAAAAAACTTGAGATAGGATTTTGAATGTTTTAACAAAAAGAGATAAGAGTTTGAGGAAATAATATATATTTATCCATAGTGGTTGTACTAATCTTCATTCCCACTGATATAAAAGAGTAACCCTTTCTCTATAGTTAAATTTTAAGTTTTAGAATATTGTGAGACCTGAGCCTGGATCAAGGTGTAACTATTTTAATTAGGCCTCCATCTTGTAACTTGGGCCTGACCAGGCCCTGAACTCTGAGCCAGAAACTCCTAAAAGTAAATAAATGAACTCCTCTTGCAATAAACTGTCCTAGCAACAGCCGATTAACAGATAACAGAGAAATACCTAGAGTTCCTGGTGTCTTCTCAGGGCAGATAAGGTGATTGATAGCTACCTGAGACCCTGCAGTTCGGCAGGTACACCCCAGCAGCTCGGACCCTATGCTTCGGCCAATCAATTCAAAAGGCATCAACCCCAAAGCCATCCAACCACCTTTAGTAGGTCCGTTCCCACCACTGGATGCACTAATCAGTTCTAGGAGATGTCCTTTGAATTTCCCATGGGATGAGATGATTTGCTAAATGGTACCATGATGTATAGAATGTCTCTGAAAACCCTATAAAAACCCTGTTAACTGAAGGGTCGAGGCTCTCAATTCAGACCCACTGTGTCGGTGTTGATTGAGAGACCAGGCCCAGACCTGCAATAAAACTCTCATGTGCTTTACAGCAGTATCGGCTCCTTGGTGGTCTTTGGGGATGACTGAACCGGACATAACAATATCCATTTTCATGGGCTTAATGTTTATACAAAATGGAAGTTTACCTATTACCTTTCCTTTTATATATATATATATATATATATATATATATTTGACAGGCAGAGTGGACAGTGAGAGAGAGAGAGAGACAGAGAGAAAGGTCTTCCTTTACCATTGGTTCACCCTCCAATGGCCGCCACAGCTGGCCCGCTGCAGCCGGCGCACCACACTGATCCGATGGCAGGAGCCAGGTACTTATCCTGGTCTCCCATGGGGTGCAGGGCCCAAGCACCTGGGCCATCCTCCACTGCACTCCCTGGCCACAGCAGAGAGCTGGACTGGAAGAGGGGCAACCGGGACAGAATCCGGCTCCCCGACCGGGACTAGAACCCGGTGTGCCGGCACCGCTAGGCGGAGGATCAGCCTAGTGAGCCGCGGTGCCGGCCTTTTTATTTATATTTTAAAGCTTTAACAAATGTAAAAATTTTTCTGGAGGAGTTTTTTTAAGACTTATTTTATTTATTTTTAAAACAGAGCTACAGATAGGGATAGAGTCAGAGAGAGAAAGAGAGAGAGAGAGAGAGACCTTCCTTCCACTGGTTTACTCCCCAGATGACCACATGGCCAGAGCTGAGCTGATCCAAAGCCAGGAACCAGGAGCCAGGAACCAGGAGCCTCTTCTGGGTCTCCCATGCAGGTGCAGTGAGCCAAGGACCTGGGCCATCTTCTATTGCTTTCTCAAGCCATAGCAGAGAGCTATGGAAGTGGAGTAGCTGGGACTCAAAATGGTGCCTATATGGGATGCGGACGCTGCAGGCCGGGGCTTTAACTCACTGTACCACAGCACCAGCCCCTGGAAGAGTTTTCATAAAAGAAAACAAGACCATTATTTGTTATCCATGTAATTAGGATTTCCTATTAAAGATAAAATGATCCCAGATTAAAAGTGATATTACGAAGATTGGGCTGGCTTACCCGTATTACAGTAGTTTTCCCTCATGAAGGCTGGCAAATGAACAATTTGAATTTAAATCATTTAAAGATAATTTAAAATTCAAGACAAATATACATTATGAGAAACAGCTATTATTCTTTCAATGACTATACTACGTATGAAAGGCTTTGGGAATATCAACATGAAGCAGAATATGAACAGTGGGGGGAAGTCGTTGCTCATTTAAATGACCCACCTGTGTTGGAAAATGATTCATTGAGTCAAAGACGTCTCCATGGAACAAATGAGTAATGCTTTCATTATGAAAGTTATTTAACTACTTAAGTGTTTTTAAATTTTAGACCAGTTACATATTATACTCTATTAAATAACTATATTAAAATAAAAGATATATAAAAACTTCACTATAAGATGGATTTTTTGAGTTATTAAAAGAGAATGCCCTGGGGGGCTGGAATCATGGCACAGTAGCTTAAGCTACTGCTTGCTACACAAGCATCTCATACAAATAATGGTTCTAGCTCCAAATGCTTCGCTTTCAATCCAGCTCCCTGCTTATGTGCCTGGGAAGGCAGCAGAGGATGGCCAAAGTGTTTGGGCCCCTCCCAGCTATGTGGGAGACCCAGATGGAGTTCCATACTACAGGCTTCAGCCTGGTCCAGTTTCAGCTATTACGCCCATTTGGGGAGTGAACCAGTGGATGGAGGAAGATGTCTCTCTCTCTATGTCTGTCACTGTCTCTCCCACTCTCTCTGTAACTCTACCTTTCAAATAAGTAAGATAAAATAAATTTTTACTGAAAAGAAGTGAACACCCCATCCTATTAGCATCAGATCAAGAAACAGAGCTTTGCCAGCTTCCCTAGAAGTTCCCCCAAGGGTATAGGCCCTGCAGAACTCCTATTATTCCGATTCCTAAAGTAGTCACTTTGTGTTTCTTATATTGCTATCAAGTATGACTCTTTATAGTTAGTCTTGCCCTTTAAAAATATTTGAAAATCTTTTAAAGTCTCTTTTAATCTATAGTCACTACCTCATCCATTTTTCCCTTCTCATATCCTAATACAAGACCTGGGACCTTTGGCTTGCAGTGTTTTTCACTGTCTTGATTCCATTAATTATATTTTCATGGTGAACTTCTTTGTGAGTCTCTTTACTTTTAAATTGGTACCTGGGACCAGAGGCTCAATTAAATTCAGGTTGAATACCTTTGGAAAGACTCTAGTTGATGTGTTGTCCCTTTCAGATGGTGATCAGTGTTTTGTCTCTCATTTGTGATGTTAGAAGCTGTTTATGTGTGATCTTCAAGTTGGGTCTTCAGTTCTCTCAACAAAACTGTAAGTCCTAGAGGTTCCACACTTAGAGTTTGACAAGATTTCTAGGTTCACCTCATGTATTTCCTTTTCTAGGCCTGGATTCAACAATTTCTCCAAGAATTTCTGGTTTCTTTTCCTAGAGAATAATAATTGAAAACTACAGTCTGCATGCAAGCAATGTTCACTGCCACCAGTAAGTCATTGCTTTTGTGTTCCTTAGGGTATAGAAAACATGCATATATTTAGAGACAAAATGATAATTTTGTGAGAATATTTATAATTCAAATTTAGGACTACAAGGTTTATACACAACCTCATCTTTATTATTTTTTACTTCCTACTTCTCAAAGGCATATAGGATATTAGACTTTGCATAACCCCTTTACTTTATCTCAAATATACATACATTTGTTTCAGAATAATGATGCTAATACAATCATCGCCACTATGTTGAATGAGAGCAGTTAAAATATTTTTTCGCATATGGTCTCCCTGCTTTCCACCATTTTATATTTACATAAATTTATAAATAACTGTATATAAAAGCTATATATAAGTAACATAGTTATAGCATCATTGCCTGAATTTATCACTGTTGCTTACTGTTGGTTACTGCATGGTGTATTTTATTACCTTTATTTACTCTTGCTTCTAAAAGTCACTAAATATGAATATTTTACAGGTTTAAATGTTTTTAATAATGTTGGTTGTCTAATGCTCATTGTCTAGTCCATTTGTCAGAAAAGACTAATGGGAACAATAGTTCCATAGTCTTGCATTTTGAGAACAGTTAGTCTACATCTAAAATCTTTGGCTCACATTTTCTTTCCTTGAAAAACTTTCATTTTTTAATGAAATAGTTTGACTCTTGTAAAGTCTGCTTACAATTTAATATATATTAACCATTTACTATTACCTTTTTGCCTAGATGATCATAATTTTAAAATAAAAATTTGCTTAATTTTATTGATACATTTATGCTTGATTTATATATTAATTTTTTAAAGATTGATCATCAATAATCTCAAGCATATGGACTGCTGTTTCAATATATTGATTCAATTTTTTAAATTTGGGAAACGTTTTATGGATTGTGGTTTTGATATTTGTTCTGCTGCCTTGCTTTGTTTATTTTTCCTTAGGAACATCTTTTATTCATATGGAGAATATTCTGTTTCATCTATCTGAAATATTTATCACTTTCTCTCAAGTTCTTTTATATCTTCTTCATTATTTCTATTTTATTCAAACTTTTTGCCCTTGTTTTCATCATGCTTCTCAGAAAGTAGTTTCTCATCATCTGTGGTGTTTTATTCATCTGTTGTATTTCTTCTCATTTAATCTTTATTTTCTTTTATTTCTGCTTTGCCTGAACTCTGTCATTTCAACTCTGAATTTTTCTGATACTGATTTTTATAATTCTGTCATGGTTCTTATAAAATTTTCATCAGATCTGTTAGCTTTGCCTAAAATACAAGGTTACTTCTTTGGGTTGTTCTTCATGTTTTCCCAATTTAAAAAATTACCTATTGGGATATTATTTTTCCATTTCCCATTCCTTTCTGTTTATAATAGTTTGTATGTGATTTGATCTCAATACTTAGTATCTGTTAATTTTTCTGTATAATTAGTTTCCTTCAATTTTGCATGGCTTTTCTACCTGCACAGAGCCCTTTCTTTTATTGTGTGTAGTATTACAAAATATTGCAATTGACTTTCTAAGATTTCTTGGCTCTCTTCCCTTTTCCCACATTCAATTGAACATTATATTTTGTTAATCTCTGTTTTATATACATTGCTTGAATTTTTCAGCAATTTCTTCTTTTTTTTTATTTTTTTTATTTGACAGAGTTAGTCCATGAGAGAGAGGGACAGAGAGAAAAGTCTTCCTTCCCTTGGTTCATCCCCCAAATGGCCACCACGGCCGGAGCTATGCTGATCTGAAGCCAGGAGCCAGGTGCTTCCTCCTGGTCTCCCTTGAGGGTGCAGGGAACCAAGCACTTGGGCCATCCTCCACTGCCTTCCTGGGCCACAGGAGAGAGCTGGACTGGAAGAGGAGCAACCGGGACTAGAATCCAGTGCCCATATGGGATGCTGGTGCCGCAGGCAGAGGATTAGCCAAGTGAACCACGGCGCTGGCCCCAGCAATTTCTTCTTTTAAAATTACTTATTTATTTTGGAAGAGAGATTCAGAAGAGGGATAGAGATGCAAAGAGTGATCTCTCACCCACTGGTTCTCTCTCCCAACGCCCGTAATGGCTGAGCCTGGGCAGGTGTGCAAGTGTGAACCAAGAACCTAATCCAGGTCTTTCATGTGGGTGGCAGAAACCCAAGTACGTGAGACCTCATCACTGCCTCCTCACATGGTATGCATTAGTAGGAAGCTGGTATTGGGAGTGGAGCCAATACTCAAACCCAGGCATTTTGATATAGAATGTAGGCATATAAGTAGTGTTTTAACCACTATGCCAAAATGTCCCCCTCCTCCTGCCCCAATTTTTCTGGTTGTTGTTCATGTACTTTATTTATTTATTTTCTTTACTTGAAAGGCAAAGAGACAGAAAGAGAAGTAGTTTCTACTGAATATGAGCCTACTCTGAAAAGGGAGCCCTGAGAAGTCAGTTTCCAATGTGTACATGCTCTAGTGCTAAACTTTTAAATCAACTTTTCAGCTATCCTCATGCTATCCTTTAATTCATCCAATATTGAATTGGGAAAAACCTCTTCCAATGTTAACTTCTATTTCCAAATCAGCCTGCTCTGCTTTCCAGTGATCAGTCTTTTGGCTCCTTGATAGTCTTCCTTATCTCTGATCATCAGATCCCCTGTTTCTTTCCTGAGTGCTTTTCTGCACAGAATCTAAGACCACCACGCCATGTGGCTACAGGCAATTTGTCTTCTTGTATGCTTGTATTTTGAGGTTCATCTAATGTTGTTTTGGGTTATTCTATGTAATTTTTCTGTGTATTTATGTTGAGATCTAAGGTTTGTTGCTGCCCGCATCCTCCCAGGATGCTCTTTACTAGGTTTTGATGTAGGTAATTTGTAGCAGATGGTCAATTTTAATAAACATGTGTGCAAGAAAACTAAGATTGAGCTTATGCACACTGTTTATCACTACCATTTCATAAATTTGGGAAAATTGGATTTCATTTGATTTGTATCAGTAGAGCAATGTTTGCTACTGATCTGAGAAAGTCCCTGTGGTGCTGAGGCAGAAATACAGTGCAAATAGCTACAGAAAATAGAATAATAAATTAAAACTTCCCATAACAAATTATTTATCTATAATTCAGAAATATGGTCCAAGATATTTTTTCATGTACATATCATAAGAATAAGATAATTTAATTATCTGAAGAAGGCTTATCTTCTTTTGAGTGTTTCTTTTGAAGCAAATTTCTGTTTCTAACTTACTTAGGGAGTACTTTGAAGAAAAACTAAGTCATTCTTATTCCTTTTTAAAAAAATAACGATGCCAGTGGAGACAGCAAGCTCGGGGAGAATGAAATTGCTTTGCTGGGTGAGTGGATTAGATCTCTGGGAAGGCAACATCATCTCTTTCAGGTCATCAGCACAGTATTCAGGAAATCACTGAAATTACTGACAGATCCTATTCTTCAGAAGACTTAATGTAGCATCTAGAGGAGAATGGCAAGGTGCAATAAGTAAAGGTATTAGATATATAAGATCTGAGAATGGTCCTGGTGTCCTCATTTATGATCAATGAAATTTTAGGCAAGTAATCTCATTTAATTCAGCCTTGAATTCTTCACCCATAAAATGTACATTATATGTGAATGGTGGCAAAGGGGACCTTGAATTAATTTAAAACAATTATTTGGCATTGTGCTTGTCTCTTTAGTTGACCACTCTCCTCATTTGAGCCTAATCTCCAGGAAACTTAAAACCTATTAAATATTCACATTTGTATCTCCTTTGCCTCAGGATGCTATTTGTTGGATGGATGATATACCACATTTTCCAAGAAAACTCATGCTCTATAGCCAAACAGATGAGATGTCATTCAGGCTTGAGTAGGAGATTATTCTAAATTAACTCCTCTCCAAATAACCACCTCCAGTTTTCAAGGATACACTCTTTCCCACTCTTCAGTAGATGTTTAAATTATGTTTTAATGTTATAAGAAAATCTCTCACAGATGTAATGTTCTTCACAATAACTTTTATTTACTTGCTAGTTATTAAGCAGAGTCCATGCATATTAATATGTATGCGTCTAACTCTTTGTGGTCTTGCTGTTTTTCTCTCATATGTATGTATATTACCTGAAGCTTGTCAGAATACTCAGCTCTCCGTGAATTATTCACTTGAGTCATAGTCTTCCTGCTCTGAACAGAATGTTGGTGTCAACTGTTACAGTGTGAAATTTGTATGTTGAATATCTAACCTCCAATGAGAGAAAATTAGATTGAGATGAGGTCACTAGGTTGTGAGTCCCATGATGGTATTAGTATCTTTAAGAAAAGAGAAGAGAAACTGGAAATATCTCTCATCTCTCATCTCTCTCTCTCTCTCTCTCTCTCTGTCTCTTTCCTGTCTCCTCTCTCCTCTCTCCCACTCTCAATGTGAGGACACATTGAGAAGGCGCAAAGTCCCTCTGCAAACCAGGGCAAGGATCCTTACTGCAGAACTGAATTGCACCACACCTGGATCATGGCCTTCCCATTCTCCAGAACTGTATGAAACAATTTAAACCTCTCAGTCTATGGTATTTTGTTATGGCAGTCCAATCTGATTAATATACTTACTAGACAATTATTAGTCATCATTACGGTACCTTAAATGCAATACCAAAAAATGAGTAAAATGTTCACAAGCAGAAAATCAAATTGAACCCTTGCTACTTCTAAGGTAAAAAAAAATTCCAAAAAGTTAAAAATAAATTTTTAAAAAAGAGGGGGAGAAATCAAATGAAATAATCATTAATTCAAAATGCCCATACTTACTCTGTGAAACTGGCAAAAGAAAACTACATCTTGTAGAGGAAATTTATATCACTATAGTAATTTCATGCTCTGGGTCATTTTCTCCATTTTATGCATCCTTAAATTCCCCTTCTCAGGAACATAAAAATGTATCTGGCCAGAAGAAAGCCTGCCTGGTGTGCTCATTCTTATTGTGTGGCTCTCAGTATAGTCTTTTCCTACCTGTTTTATGACACGACTTCCCCCACTATTGTTATGCCAGGATTACAGGAAATAAAAAGAACTTATTACCTTTTATACTGCCAAAGAGGCCTCTAAAACCCTCTCTGAAAATGCAGCTCATCTCTTTGATACTGAGTATTTTCAAGAAATGTAGGAGAAACTCATCTGAGAATGTGGAGTCTCCACTTTAACCTGCAATATCTGAGATTTCAGGGGTGTATCGTTTCATAAGGGACATCATCAAATGAATGAACTCATGACATTAAAGGAAATAACAATATGTTGGTGTTATTGTTGTCAGATCTGCAGGCTCTGGATAATTTTAATAATTGAAATTCAAAGGTTGGGGGCAAGTGTTTAGCCTAATGGGTAAGACAACTGCATCAGAGTACCTGGGTTCAACTCCTGGCTTTGGCTTCCTGCTTATGTAGATCCTGGGAGGTAATGATGTTGCCTGAATTAATTGGGTTCCTGCCACACATAGGGAAACCTGTACTAAGCTCCTGGTTCCCACCTTTGCTCCTGTCCCAGTCATGGCCATTTCAGGCATCTGAATGGTGTATTAATCTGCTTTTTGTTACATTAATACCTTCTTGGGAAAAAAAAGTTTTGCTTCAACTTGCAGATCAAGGTCATAGGATCAGGTGGCCCCCCTAGTCTGGTGTCTGATGGAGACTATTCATGGAAGGTGCAGAGGCATGATCACATGATTAGCTGGGAAGGAGAGAACTAAGCTGAATTTGAGATCAATAATCAAACCTCTTGTAGGAAACAGACTCTGAGGGCATACCTGCAGTGATCCAAAGACTTCCTTCTGGCCCCTTCTCTCAGACATCATCACTACACCAAGTCTGTATCCTTAGTCCTTTAATCATTAAACATTAAGACATCAGAGTTAAATAGCTACATGAGTTTTGGGGAGACAAATCCTACTCAACTCATTACAGGGAGTGAATCAGAGAGGGCACCCTCTCTTTCCCTCTCAAGTGAAAAAAAAAAAAAAGAAAAAGGAAAAGAAAGTCAAGGAAGAGCTTCACAAATGAAGAGACAATTGAATTGAAAGTTATGAGACTTAGAGATGTTAGGTCCAACAGCCCTTAGCAGTGATTTCTTAAATCCATCAGTATATGATTCAGTTTCCTCTCAGTGAAGTATCATCCCCAAAAATAATAGGAGTCAAAATGAAAATCAGTGGATTTTGAGAAGTTTAAACATTTTTTTAAGTACAATTGAGTCACTGCTAGAATACAGGTGACACAGTCTGATGTTCAGTTACTGGGTAATACCTTAGTGGAACTCTAGTTATCCATACATTCTTCATACTCCACAGTTTCTATTCTCTTTATTGAAAATATATGGTGAAGGAATTAAAAATGAATCATGTATGCATTGCCACTGAGACTAAAGGAAACTAGCAGAACTAGTCTGTGTTTTAAAGAGTTGCAAAACTTCATGAAAAATGCATTTTATGAGAAAATTATGTATGGATTTTAAAAAATGCACTAAATAAAGTTATCTTTTAATTCTATTTTTATTAACCTTTTCAAATCTCTTGCGCATATTATTTTGTGGTAAAACTGATGTGGATAATACGCAATGTCAATGTGACACACAGCTGCCATTTAGTGCAAAAATGATAGTATCAATGAAGCAAATGTTGATAATGCCTCACCAATACCCTTGTCCTTATCACCTCAGTGTATGCATCCCAGCCTGCCCATCTTGTAACTTTAACACATTATCTTTTTTTAAAAGATTTATTTTATTCATTTGAAAGTCAGAATTACAGAGAGAGGTAGAGACAAGACAGAAAGAGAGATCTTCCATCTGCTGTTTCATTCCCCAAACGGCCACAATGGCCTGAGCTGAGCTTATCCAAAGTCAGGAGCCAGGAGTTTCCTCTGGGTCTCCCACATGGGTACAGGGGCCCAAGGAGTTGGGCCATCTTCCACTGCTTTCCCAGGCACATTAGCAGGATTGGAAGTGGAGCAACCAGGACTCGAACTGGCATCCATATGGGATGGTGGTACTGCAGGCTGGGGTTTTAAGCCACTGCACCACAATGCTGGCCCCATAGCACATGTATCTTTAAAAGTCTTCTTTCTCCAAGACACTCTGGAAAAAAAAAAAGAAGACCTAAATGAAAGATCTCTGCGAGTGAGATTCCAGTGGAAAGAACAGGGCCATCAAAGAAGGAGGTACCTTTCTCTGAAGGGAGGAGAGAACTTCCCCTTTGACTATGACCCTGTCGGAATAAGATCGAAGTTGGCGAACTCAAAGGCTTCCATAGCCTTGGCAACTCGTGATTAGAGCCTAGGGAGATTACTGACGCCATAAACAAGAGTGTCAATTTGTTAAGTCAACAACAGGAGTCACTGTGTACTTACTTCTCATGCGGGATCTGTCCTTAATGTGTTGTCCAAAGTGAAGTAATGCTATAACTAGTACTGAAACAGTATTTTACACTTTATGTTTCTGTGTGAGTGCAAACCGATGAAATCTTTACTTAATATATACTGAATTGATCTTCTGTGTATAAAGATAATTGAAAATGAATCTTGATGTGAATGGAATGGGAGAGGGAGTGTGAGATGGGAGGGGTGCAAGTGGGAGGGAAATTATGGGGGGGGGAAGCCATTGTAATCCCTAAACTGTACTTTGGAAATTTATATTTACTAAATAAAAAAAGAGTCTTCTTTCTTACTACCACAGTCTAGTTTGTCATCCTTGCATCACTTGATGCAGGCTCAGAGTGCTGGCATATTAACACCACCTCCACTGGCAGCCCTTAATAATTTCCTGAGTGTGCTTAGTGTCTCAGTACCTCAGATTCCTGACCCACCAAGCAAAATTCTCAGGCATATGTTTTACACTGACTCTGAGTTTCTCTAGGGAAATTAACCTCCAGTTCATTGTTCACCTTTCCCATTCTAACTTTCTATCTAACACTTTCTCCATCTCTCTCATAAATTACTTTTGCATTTGAATTCTTGTCTTGGGTATTTTTGTATGAGAACATAAACTCAGAAAAATAAAATATTATAATTTTTTCAAGTTATGCTATTAGTGATATTCCTAGAATCTTCTTTCTTTATTTTGGGAAAAGAAAGGAACCTACTTCCATTCCTATCACTGTGGAAGGGTAGATGTGCAGTTATGAGACTTTTTCCAAATCCTGACTTACTCAAAGGGCAGACTTTTTTTCTGTTGCTATTTCTCTCTGTTTTTTTTTTTTTTTTTTTTTTTAAAGATTTTATTTATTTGAGAGGTAGAGTTACAGACAGTCAGAGAGAGAAACAGAGAAAAGGTCTTCCTTCTGTTGGTTCACTCCCAAGATGGCCACAACGGCTGGAGCTGCGTCAATCCGAAGCCAAGAGCCAGGTGACTCTTCCCAGTCTCCCATGCGGGTGCAGGGGCCCAAGCACTTGGGCCATCCTCCGCTACCTTCCCAGGCCATAGCAGAGAGGGGCAGCTGGGACTAGAACTGGCAGCGGCCATATGGGATGCTAGAGCCACAGGCAGAGGATTAACCTGCTGTGCCACAGCACCAGCCCCTGTTGCTATTTCTCTTAAAGTGTTTTGTGGGGGAAGGATGGAGTCCTGACTAGTGTTAGACGTGGTATTTGAACTGACATCTCTCCATAGTCCCTGCTGCGATATGGATGGCATAGACTTTGGTAGTCCTGTGACCTTAGAATGTAGGATCCTTAGCTAGGCATCAGGAAAATTCCACTCAGCCCCCTGGAACACAGTCTCTTACCTATGTTTTTCTCCAGCATCAAGTTGAGAGGGTCTCAAAGATATTTTATGGGGATATGGGAAGACTTCTTGAGGCAAGACTAATGATCTTGGAATAAGGGTGAGCTAAGACAGCTGGGGGAATGGAAACACAGTGAAGAGATGGGGCCAGTATCCTTACTGTGAGCCCTGAAGGACGTGTAGAGCAATTTATTCCAGTTGGACAGAAAAGAATTAGCTTCTAGAAAACCTCTGGGGAAGGACAGTGTTGGAGCCTGAGTTTTTTTTTTTTTTTTTTTAAGATTTATTTATTTATTTCAAAGAGTTACAGAAAGAGAGAGAGAGGGAGAGAGGGAGAGAGATCATTTATCCACTGGTTTACTCCCCAAATGGACACAACAGCCAGGGCTGGGCTAGACCAAAGTAAGGAACCAGGAGCTTCTTCTTGATCTCCCACATGGGTTCAGGGCCCCAAGCACTTGAACCATCCTCTGCTTCTTTCTCTGGAGCATTAGCAGGGAGCTAAATCAGAAGTGGAGCAGCCAGGGTTTGAACCAGCGCCCACTGCAGATGGAGGCTTAATCTTCTATGCCACAGCACCGGCCACTGATGTCCGAGTTTAGAATGGTAAGAACACTCTACTGCCCTGGATAATGAGATAAGGAGCATGAGGGTTTGAGAGGACTCCAGGTAGAAGAATTCATGAAAAATGGCTCATGTATCTATTTACTTTAGGAAGAATATATCCACAGTCCTTGTTTAATGCTGCTGTTGTTATTACTGTGTATCTTATTTTAATATTTAACCAATTGAAAACCAGTTTTAGATACCAACCGATAGGAATTGTGATTACTTCAGAATTTGAGAAATAAAAGGCCCTAATCACATATAAGCAAGAAGAAAGTTTAAAAATGAGCTTAACATCGGCCATCTGATGCATGTTCAAACTACAGCTTCTCGTCTAGCTTTTCTGACCTTTCTCCAAGACTTGTGATGATGCCAGCACATGTCATCCTCCTCCTCATTCTTCACATTTTATCTCTAATGCCACCAGCATTCTAGATGTCAAGGCAGGGCAGCTGACTGACAGGGCTGGGATGGCTTTCACTTTCCTGTGAAGGAGAATGAATTGCCTTAGACAAAATGACTCATCACCTTCTACAGCCTTCCTGTTGACACAGATAAGCTTAAATTTCATAAGCATGTTGATGGGGATCATATTAAAAGTATTATTCAGCAATAGGCTATCATTTAGTTATTTTGCTTTTGTTTTCTAACAAGACATTGGGAGTCACATTTTCTAGGCTGCTGACACACAAAGTGTTAGTTCTTAGAGGCAAACTATTAAGCCTGCTAGCTTTATGGAAACTTGTTTGAAGCAAGTGTCTATCTGTCAAGAGTCCAAGAGGAATTGTCACTGCAGGAGTAAACATTACTCTGCAAAGATTTTAATGCCATCTGGCTGCTTGGATTCCTAAACTGGAATTATATTTTAATATTTACTTTATATAGGTCCATCACCCTTCTAAGTTAGAAATAACTTAAATGTCCAACAAGAGAGAAAATGTGAAAAATTTTGCACAGAAAATTTGTTGTTCTAATTACTGTATTAGATATAAACCTTTGTTCAAAACATATACAAGGGGTTGGCTTTGTGGTATAGATGGGTAAGCCACCACCTGGGATGCCAGTTCAAGTCCTAGCTGTTCTACTTTCTATCCAGCTCTCTGCTAATGTGCCTGGGAATGCAGCAGAAGATGACCCAAGTCTCTGGGCACATGTGGGAGTCCTGGATAAAGCTCCTGGCTCAGTCTTGGCCTTTGCAGTCATTTGGGGAGTGAACCAGCAGATGGAAGATATCTCTGTCTCTCTAACTCTGTAAATAAAAAAAATGCCTGAAACTGAAAAAAAAAAAAAAAAAAAAAAAAACAAAGAGTATGCTTGTTATTTATGGTTAAGAATAAGTGCTGGCATTGTGGTACAGTGGGTTTGCTGTTGCTTCTAACTCTGGCATCTCATATCAGAGTGCCTGTTTGCATCCTGGCTTCCCGGCTTCTGATCCAGCTCTCTATGGATGTGCATGGGAAAGCAGGAGATAAGCATATTTCAATGATTACTAGAACAAAGCAGGAAAATATAAGTGAATTCAAAAAGCTTAAGGAAAAACAAACATCCTTAATTAAATTTATCCATAAAAATTAAAAGATTTTTTATAGTTATTTATTTGACACACAGAGAAAAAGAGAAAGTTGGATTGACAGAGAAAGAACTCCCAACCACTGATTCACTCCTCAGTCACCCACAATGGCCCCTAGTTAGGGCCAAAGTCAGGCACCTAGAACTATATTAAGGTCTCCCATGTGAGTAGAAGATATCCAATCACCTCAATCATCTCCTGGAGTCTGCATTAGCAGGAAGCTGGAGTCAGGAGCTGAGTACGCATAAAACACAGGCACTCTAATGTGGGATGAGAGTGAGTGTCCTAACCCTAGGTTGCACATATATCCCTCCATCAATTTTTTGAAATACCCTTGTATTTTCTTTTTCTTTCTTCCTTTATTTCTTCTTTTCTTTCTTTCTCTTTTTCTTCCTCCCTTCCTTCCTCCCTCTCTCCTCCCTCCTTCCCTCCCCCCTCCTTCCCTCCCTTCTTTCCTTCCTTCCTCCCTCCCTCCCTCCCTCCCTTCCTCCCTCTCTCCCCCCTCCTTCCCTTCCTCCCTCCCTTCCTTCCTTCCTTCCTTCCTTCCTTCCTTCCTTCCTTCCTTCCTTCCTTCCTTCCTTCCTTCCTTTTTTACTGCTTTAGGTCAATTCTTATATCAATGCCATACTCAGTAAGTTTTCCATGGTTGTTTACACTGCTGTATTTGCAAGAGTAAAATCTTACAAAAATAACCTATGTAGGAAAAAAGAATGCTCATGGGGTCTTTTTGCTTTCTCTGGTTTGGGAGGACTTAGTAATCTAATGTGGCTTGTAGATTATGGGGGAAAAAGCAGAAAAATTCTTGCCATCAGCAGTATTTGAACCTGTAGGCAAAAAGTAGGCCATTATCAAAGATTACAGAGGAAGAAGCAAGGAGACTGAAATGGATCTCTAATGTAAGGTCTTCTAAGGTAAATATGGGGAGTCAAAATAGAAGAGCAAAAGAGTCTGACTAAATTCTCAAAACAGTATACTTGGACTTTTACATGTTGTTCCTGTCATGTTTGGGGGTTGGCCTATTCTATATAAATAACTCCAGATGAAAGAAACTCCTTTTTCAGTTCAAACTTTCATTTGGGTTTATCTTCAGAGTTTTTGTGCTTGCTGAGCCAAGAAATGATTTCTGTCTCTTGTCCCTTATCATTGCCAATAAACTGTGTCCTGGAGAAGTCCTTGGTTTTGTCAAGGGTCATTGCCCTCAATGATGGCCTCATCTCATGGTCTTTGTTTTGGAATACCATGTGTTGGGAATTAAGATAATATGTGTGATTGTTGTGAAAAGAGGTAGTTGGAGTTGACAATTCATATTTAAGGGCCTAGGATATTGTTCCTCCCACTTTCAGTTAGAATGGGTTATATACACATCATCAGAAGGAAAGGCATTCATCATTCTGTCTTGGATAGTCTCCTTAGTGCTTGGCTCTGCTCTGCTAGAGAGTGGACTGAAAGTCTAGTAACAGTGAAAATTATTCTATAATTGTATTAGATAGTAGCCAGATGTCCAAGTTGAGAAGTGGCAAAGAAGCAGGGTTGGAAACTGCTGTGATAAAGAATGTTTGTAACAGTGTCTACATCCAATAGTGACTTGGGAATTCAGTCACTTGCATTGTAAGCAGTATAAGTATAAGGGAAAATTTCTTGTCCTAATGACAGATATCAAGCTGTTATTCATATTTGAGTGGTAACAGACCTGAGTTTGCAAATATGGAAGGCTTGAAATAGGACCCTACAAAACTAAAATAAAAACTGTGGGTTGGCACTAATTTGAGCAACTTATTGATCTTAACAAAGGAGCAGTGCCTGGTGTGAAAGGAACTAAATGATAATTCTGCAAATGGTTCTGATGAGTTCATATAGCAGATAAAAATGTCAGGTTTACCTGGAGAACTTCTGATAGTACTGGTTATTGGTACTGGAATTTGATGCTAAGAAAATTTCCATTCCTAGGGAGTTATATAACCATAGTTAGCTGATAGTGATTGATTCGTTGTGCTCAGTACTAGGATGAACAATTCAGAGGCATGATCTTAATATATTCAGTAAGCGAAGTACTAGTATTACCCCACTTTTACTGATGAAGAAACTGATGCACACATAACAGCATTATGTGTTTACTCAGTAAGTATGAAGTTGCATTTAGAAAGTTCTGTTAACCAAAAAGATGGAAGGAAAGGACATGGTGGAGTCTGTCCAACTAGGACTGGGCACAGGAGTTTTAGCTCTGGCATTTCTGTTTATTGCAATAACAATAAATAAATAGATCAACACCAATTTCCTTTTGCATTGGCACACAGAGTCAAAATTGTATATTTTGCTGACTTGTATTTCCATTAGCTTTTCTTCCATGTTACTTTAAAAATATTAAAAATATGAATAAAATCACTTTTTATTTGACATAGCTAATTCCTCCCTCCAGCTGTTTTGTGTCTCAATAATAAAGCGAGACATTAGAATGTTAGTGTCAAATGGGAGGTGTTAGGGAGTACTCTTCTTGTGAAATCCTTAAATACAAAATCTGTGGCAGGAGCAACAATTGATGATACTATAGGAGGAAACAAGACCTCTATTGAATTGTGGTATTAATGAATGGTTTCTTTGTCATCTGTTTTCATAGCAGAATTTTCACTCTATTATTCATGTCTTTTTAATACAAGCTATATTTAACTAAATCCGTTCAATTTTTTAAAAATAATGTTCTAGTATTTGCACCCATTTCTTCACAAATATATATTGGCTATGATTTCAAGCTGCTGTGCTAATTTCTGAGTCTAAAGATACATTAAATGATGCAATCCTCACTTTCATAGGTAGATGTGATTGTGGTGGAAGTAAATATAAAACACATAACTTTACAAGGAAATAGTTTAATGACGATGGTGATAGACTGATGGGGCCAGCACTGTATCTTAGCAGGTAATAAAGCCACAACCTGTACTGCCGGCATCCCATATGGGTGCTGGTTCGAGTCCCAGCTGCTCCACTTCCTCCATCTCCCTGCTATGGCCTGGGAAAGCGGTAGAAGATGGCCCAGGTCCTTGGGCCCTGCACCCACGTGGGAAACCTAGAAGAAGCTCCTGGATCCTGGCTTTGGATCAGTCCAGCTCCAGTCATTGCAGCCATCTGGGGCATGAACTAGCTGTCTCTCTCTCTCTCTCTCTCTCTCTCTGTCTCCCTCTTTCTCTGCCTCTGCTTCTCTGTAACTCTGCCTTTCAAATAAATAAATCTTTAAAAAAAGAAAATGGTGATAGACTATCAAGGGGAAAGCACAAGATTTATGAGATATCAAGGAGATTAATTATAATATAAGATTTAGGGAAGGGAATTGGGGGCCAGCTCAGACAGTCTTGTAAGCCTTAAGAGATTTTATTCCTAGAATACTGAAAATTCAAGAAGAGGTTTGAAGAGAGAATCATTTCCAATGAGAGATCACTGAAATAGTGAAGCCATCAGACTGTAGGTCCTGCCTTACTGTGATGGTCTCTGAAAAACAAGGAAGGGATATGTTAGAGAGTTAAGTACTCATCAGAAGTGCATGGTCATTGACAAACTATGAGACCATGGCATTTGAACGAACAAAAAATTTGATGGGGAAAATAGTTTTTATTTTTTATTTTTTTTTAACTTTTCTTTAATATATATAAATTTCCAAAGTACAGATTTTGGATTACAGTGGCTTCCCCCCACCCCATAACTTTCCTCTCACCCGCAACCCTCTCCTCTCCAGCTCCCTCTCCCATTCCATTCACATCAAGATTCATTTTCAAGTATCTTTATGTACAGAAGATCAATTTAGTATATATTAAGTAAAGATTTCAACAGTTTGCACCCACACAGAACATAAAGTGTACTAGTAATAACATTAATTCACATTGTACAACACATTAAGGACAGAGATCCTACATGAGGAGTAAGTGCACAGTGACTCCTGTTGTTGACTACAAATTGACACTCTTGTTTATGGCCTCAGTAATCACCCTAGGCTCTTGTCATGAGCTGCCAAGGCTATGGAAGCCTTTTGAGTTCGCCAACTCCGATCTTATTTAGACAAGGTCATAGTCAAAGTGGAAGTTCTCTCCTCCCTTCAGAGAAAGGTACCTCCTTCTTTGATGGCCTGTTCTTTCCAATGGGATCTCACTTGTAGAGATCTTTCATTCAGGATTTTTTTTTTTTTTTTTTGCCAGAATGTCTTGGCTTTCCATGCCTAAAAATAGAACAGAGCTCTCTGGCCACATCCATCACAAATTCTTGATTTTTGATATGTCAAATTCCACATGACATTGCAGTATTCAGAATAACACTCATAGGCAATCAAGGCCTAGTGTACTGGCTAGGAATGTAGAGTTAGAAACCCTTCCCAGGACTTCTGTGCAGAGTCTGTGCACCAGGGTAAAACCATGGAAGGGGCAGGTCGTTCAGATTTCAAAGGTGGTTTCTTTCTTTCTTTTTATTTGACAGAGTTATAGACAGTGAGAGGGAAACAAAGGTCTTCCTTCCATTGCTTCACTCCCCTAATGGCCACTATGGCCGGCGCTGCGCCAATCCAAAGCCAGGAGCACGTGGGCCATCCTTTGCTGCCTGCCACCCCTCCCGGGCCACAGCAGAGAGCTGGCCTGAAGAGGAGCAACCGGGACAGAATCTGGCACCCCGACCAGGACTAGAACCCGGGGTGCCAGCGCCGCAGGCGGAGGATTAGCCAAGTGAGCCACAGCGCCAGCCCTCAAAGGTGGTTTCTAATCACAATCCTTTGGGCTGCTGGGTATCTGGACTCATAAATTCTGTATGAAATGCCAGCAGTCTGATCCCTGAGAACAACTTTAAACTGCAAATGGGATTAATTTGAGGAATTGTTAAAAAGGTCTGATGAACATGCTGGAGGAAAGGTGAGGAATAGGATGATTTGAAGGAGATATGATAATGTGGAAAGCGGAAGAGCTTAAGAAACAGAAGAGCCTTAGGGCTTGAGATGGGTGTGGCCTGAGAGCTCTGTTTGGTGTGCCAATGGTGACACTCCCAGGTTAGGCGTGGTAAATCTCTCTCTCTCTCTTTTTTTTTTTGATTCAAAAGGGAAGTAATTCCGCACAGCTGAACGAAGTTGGAGGTAGTTAGCAGGCAAATGATATACCCACAGGAGCCAGAGATCGGAAGCTCTTTCCCAAGATCCCCACAGGGAATCTGTTCGGCCCTCAGAGTGGGCTCAAATTCTCCTTCAGCCTCCCACTGGGTTGCCAAAGTTACGGAATTGTAGCGTCTCTGGAGAGTGCTCACGTGAATTCCGTGAGTTCTCTCCCCCACCGTCTCTTTTTTCACAGTCTCAGTTCAGTAGCACCACAAATTTACTAGGTCCTAATCTCCTGTTAATTCGCCCCGCCCAGAGTCTGGCAAAGTAGCAGGGTATAAAATCAATGCACAAAAATCAACAGCCTTTGTATACACAGACAATGCCATGGCTGAGGAAGAACTTCTAAGATCAATCCCATTCACAATAGCAACAAAAACAATCAAATACCTTGGAATAAACTTAACCAAAGACGTTAAAGATCTCTACGATGAAAATTACAAAACCTTAAAGAAAGAAATAGAAGAGGATACCAAGAAATGGAAAAATCTTCCATGCTCATGGATTGGAAGAATCAATATCATCAAAATGTCCATTCTCCCAAAAGCAATTTACAGATTCAATGCAATACCAATCAAGATACCGAAGACCTTCTTCTCAGATCTGGAAAAAATGATGCTGAAATTTATATGGAGGCACAAGAGACCTCGAATAGCTAAAGCAATCTTGTACAACAAAAACAAAGCCGGAGGCATCACAATACCAGATTTCAGGACATACTACAGGGCAGTTGTAATTAAAACAGCATGGTACTGGTACAGAAACAGATGGATAGACCAAAGGAACAGAATTGAAACACCAGAAATCAACCCAAACATCTACAGCCAACTTATATTTGATCAAGGATCTAAAACTAATTCCTGGAGCAAGGACAGTCTATTCAATAAATGGTGCTGGGAAAATTGGATTTCCACGTGCAGAATCATGAAGCAAGACCCCTACCTTACACCTTACACAAAAATCCACTCAACATGGATTAAAGACCTAAATCTACGACCTGACACCATCAAGTTACTAGAGAACATTGGAGAAACCCTTCAAGATATTGGCACAGGCAAAGAATTTCTGGAAAAGACCCGGGAGGCACAGGCAGTCAAAGCCAAAATCAACTATTGGGATTGCATCAAATTGAGAAGTTTCTGTACTGCAACAGAAACAGTCAGGAGAGTGAAGAGACAACCGACAGAATAGGAAAAAATATTTGCAAACTATGCAACAGATAAAGGGTTAATAACCAGAATCTACAAAGAGATCAAGAAACTCCACAAAAACAAAACCAACAACCCACTTAAGAGATGGGCCAAGGACCTCAATAGACATTTTTCAAAAGAGGAAATCCAAATGGCCAACAGGCACATGAAAAAATGTTCAAGATCACTAGCAATCAGGGAAATGCAAATCAAAACCACAATGAGGTTTCACCTCACCCCGGTTAGAATGGCTCACATGCAGAAATCTACCAACAACAGATGCTGGCGAGGATGTGGGGAAAAAGGGACACTAACCCACTGTTGGTGGGAATGCAAACTGGTCAAGCCACTATGGAAATCAGTCTGGAGATTCCTCAGAAACCTGAAGATAACCCTACCGTTCGACCCAGCCATCCCACTCCTTGGAATTTACCCAAAGGAGTTTAAAATGACAAACAAAAAAGAGGTCTGCATCCTAATGTTTATTGCAGCTCAATTCACAATAGCCAAGACCTGGAACCAACCTAAATGCCCATCAACGATAAACTGGATAAAGAAATTATGGGATATGTACTCTTTAGAATACTATACCACAGTAAGAAACAACGAAATCCAGTCATTTGCAACAAAATGGAGGAATCTGGAACACATCGCGCTGAGTGAAATAAGCTAGTCCCAAAGGGACAAATACCATATGTTCTCCCTGATCGGTGATGACTGACTGAACACCAAGAGGGAAACCTGTTGGAGTGAGGTGGACACTATGGGAAACGGTGACTTGATCAGCATAGCCCTGACTGTTAATGAACAACTTAATACATTATCCCTCTTAGTAGTTTTTTTATCTGTTCTACTTAATATGACTGGTTTAGATCTGTAATTGATGCACAGTTATTCTTAAGTGTTGAAAATTAACTGAAATGTGATCCCTGTTAAACATAAAAGTGGGAATAAGAGAGGGAAGAGATGTATAATTTGGGGCATGCTCGGGCTGACTTGCCCCAATTGGTAGAGTTGGAAACATACTAGGGGATTCCAATTCAATCCCATCAAGGTGGCATGTGCCAATGCCATCTCACTAGTCCAAGTGATCAATTTCAGTTCACAATTGATCATAATGAAAGGACTAAGAGTCAAAGGGAGCACATAAACAAGTCTAGTATCTGCTAACACTAACCGATAGAATAAATAAAGGGGAGAGTGATCCAACATGGGAAGTGAGATACTCAGCAGACTCATAGAATGGCGGATGTCCTAAATAGCACTCTGGCCTCAGAATCAGCCCTAAAGGCACTCGGATCTGGCTGAAAAGCCCATGAGAGTATTTCAGGCATGGAAAGCCAAGACACTCTGGCAAAAAGATCTCTGTGAGTGAGATCCCAGTGGAAAGAACAGGTCTTCAAAGAGGGAGGTGCCTTTCTCTGAAGGGAGGAGAGAACCTCCACTTTGACTATGACCTTGTCTAAACAAGATAAGAGTCGGAGAACTCAAGGGGCTTCCATAGCCTTGGAAACTCATGACTGGTGCATAGGGAGATTACTGATGCCATAAACAGGAGTGTCAATTTGTAAAGTCAACAACAGGAGTCACTGTGCACTTACTCCTCATGTAGGATCTCTGTCCTTAATGTGCTGTACACTGAGGCTTAATGCTATAACGAGTACTCAAACAGTATATCTCACTTTGTGTTTCTATGGGGGTGCAAACGATTGAAATCTTTACTTAATGTACACTAAACTGATCTTCTGTTAAAAAAAAAAAAAAAGAAACTATCAATTCCCAACTTGACTCTCACTGGGATTAAACATGACAATAGGTCTGATCTGATTTCACCATCATTTAAAAAAAAATCATCTATTATTTTTCACTTTATGTTTCTGTGTGGGAACAAACTGTTGAAATCCATACTTGATGTATACTAAGCTGATCTTCTGTATACTAAGATAATCGAAAATGAATCTTGATGTGAATGGAAGGGGAGAGGGAGTGGGAAAGGGGAGGGTGGTGGGTGGTAGGGACGGTATGGGGGGGAAAGCCATTGTAACCCATGAGACGTACTTTGGAAATTTATATTCATTAAATAAAAGATAAAAAAAAAAAGAAAATTAACTGAAATGTGATCCCTGTTGAACATGGTGGTGGGAATGGGAGAGGGAAGAGATGTATAATTTGGGACATGCTCAGGCTGACTTGCCCCAAGTGGTGGAGTTGGAAGCATACCAGGGGATTCCAATTCAATCCCATCGAGGTGGCATGTACCAATGCCATCTCACTGTTCCAGGTGATCAGTTTCAGTTCACAGTTGTTCATGGTGGAGGGACTGGGAGTCAAAGGGAGCACATAGACAAGTCTAGTATCTGCTAACGCTAACCGATGGAGTAAATAAAGGGGAGAGTGATCCAACATGGGAAGTGAGATACTCAGCAGACTCATAGAATGGCGGATGTCCTAAATAGCACTCTGGCCTCAGAATCAGCCCTAAAGGCATTCGGAGCTGGCTGAAAAGCTCATGAGAGTATTTCAGGCATGGAAAGCCAAGACACTCTGGCAAAAGATCTCTGCGAGTGAGATCCCAGTGGAAAGAACAGGTCATCAAAGAAGGAGGTACTTTTCTCTGAAGGGAGGAGAGAACCTCCACTTTGACTATGACCTTGTCTAAACAAGATAAGAGTCGGAGAACTCAGAGGGCTTCCATAGCCTTGGAAACTCATGACTGGAGCATAGGGAGATTACTGATGCCATAGACAGGAGTGTCAATTGGTAAAGTCAACGACAGGAGTCACTGTGCACTTACTCCTCATGTAGGATCTCTATCCTTAATGTGCTGTACATTGAGATTTAATGCTATAACGAGTACTCAAACAATATATTTCACTTTGTGTTTCTATGGGGGTGCAAACTGTTGAAATCCTTACTTAATGTGTACTAAACTGATCCTCTGTAAAAAAAAAAAAAAAAAAAAAGAAATTATCAATTCCCAACTTGACTCTCACTGGGATTAAACATGACAATAGGTCTGCTCTGATTTCATCATCATTTAAAAAAAAATCATCTATTATTTTTCACTTTATGTTTCTGTGTGGGAGCAAACTGTTGAAATCCATACTTGATGTATACTAAGCTGATCTTCTGTATATTAAGATAATCAAAAATGAATCTTGATGTGAATGGAAGGGGAGAGGGAGTGGGAAAGGGGAGGGTTGTGGGTGGGAGGGACGGTATGGGGGGGAAGCCATTGTAATCCATAAGTCGTACTTTGGAAATTTATATGCATTAAATAAAAGTTAAAAAAAAAAAAAAAGAAACAGAAGAGATCGAATGCCACCTCACTATTCCAAGTGATCAATTTCAGTTCACAATTGATCATAATGAAAGGACTAAGAGTCAAAGGGAGCACATAAACAAGTCTAGTATCTGCTAACACTAACCGATAGAATAAATAAAGGGGAGAGTGATCCAACATGGGAAGTGAGATACTCAGCAGACTCATAGAATGGCAGATGTCCTAAAGAGCACTCTGGCCTCAGAATCAGCCCTAAAGGCACTCGGATCTGGCTGAAAAGCCCATGAGAGTATTTCAGGCATGGAAAGCCAAGACACTCTGGCAAAAGATCTCTGCGAGTGAGATCCCAGTGGAAAGAACCGGTCTTCAAAGAAGGAGGTACCTTTCTCTGAAGGGAGGAGAGAACCTCCACTTTGACTATGACCTTGTCTAAACAAGATAAGAGTCGGAGAACTCAGAGGGCTTCCATAGCCTTGGAAACTCATGACTGGAGCATAGGGAGATTACTGATGCCATAGACAGGAGTGTCAATTGGTAAAGTCAACGACAGGAGTCACTGTGCACTTACTCCTCATGTAGGATCTCTGTCCTTAATGTGCTGTGTATTGAGATTTAATGCTATAACGAGTACTCAAACAATATATTTCACTTTGTGTTTCTATGGGGGTGCAAACTGTTGAAATCTTTACTTAATGTATACTAAACTGATCCTCTGTAAAAAAAAAAAAAAAAAGAAATTATCAACTCCCAACTTGACTCTCACTGGGATTAAACATGACAATAGGTCTGATCTGATTTCATCATCATTTAAAAAAAATCATCTATTATTTTTCACTTTATGTTTCTGTGTGGGAGCAAACTGTTGAAATCCTTACTTAATGTATACTAAGCTGATCTTCTGTATATTAAGATAATCGAAAATGAATCTTGATGTGAATGGAAGGGGAGAGGGAAAGGGGAGGGTAGTGGGTGGGAGGGACGGTATTGGGGGGAAGCCATTGTAATCCATAAATCGTACTTTGGAAATTTATATTCATTAAATAAAAGTTAAAAAAAATAAAAAAAATAAAAAAAAGAAACAGAAGAGATCAAGAAGGAGGGGTGTCAACTGTTACATGCAGCAAAAAAAAATTATTTAAAAGGCATTAAAATGGGGGAAATCATGAGTTAATTTGGCTTTGGAGTTGGTAATTACAGAATCTAGGGAAAGTGGGGAAAATAGAAATCCGATTTATTTCATTTATATATTCATTTTAAATATTTATCCAAATGTATGTTCCATGCAAGTGCTGGCATCATGGATGAAGACACTAAAGGAAATCATAATATTTCCCCCCTAAGTACTAAGGATTATTGAGCTGTAGAAAGTTAGAATGCAGAAGGACTTTCTGTTCTTTTCATCTGTCTACCTAAAGGCAGGATGTAAATCTTCCTTTACGAGAGACAGCTTTATCTGCCCAGAGCCAGACACCAGAGGGACCTGCAGCAAACCTGGCTCCACTACATTCTTCCCCTATATGAGCATTCCACAGTTTCCTGGCCTTTAGTTGACCTCCTTCATATTGTCACTGCTCTGTGATTTACCATTCTTTGTCTGAAATGTATTTTAAAATATTACATGCTTCCAATTATTTAGATTTCCTAAAATTTCTCTGAAAAATATCTTGTCACTTTACTGTGTAAAAAATTGTGCACATGTTTAATTTTATTTGTAAGTATATAATGTTTAAAAGTGATATATGTTTCAATATAATGCCATTTAAAAATCTGTAGGCATTTTTTAATAGTTATTGACAAGGTCATTTTAAAATTTATTTTGAGGAGCTGGTGCTGTAGCATAGTAGGCTAAGCCTCTTCTGTGTGCCAGCATGTCATCTGGGTTCCATTCATGTCCTGGCTGCTCTTCTTCTGATCCAGCTCCCTGCTTATGGCATGGGAAGGCAGTGGAAGAAGGCCCAAGAGCTTGGGTCCCTGTACCCACGTGGGAGACCCAGAGGAAGCTCCTGGCTCCAGACTTTGGATTAGCTTAGCTCCGGCTATTGCAGCCATTTGGGAAGTGAACCAGTAGATAGAAGATCTTTCTGTCTCTCTCTCCCTCTCTGTGTCTATAGCTCTACCTCTCAAATCAAATCTTTTAATTTATTTTAAAATAAAAAAAGTAAACAAAAACTGGTGAAGGAAAGAGGATTAGAGGACTTATACTACTTGACATCGAGGCATACTATAAAGCAGTGATAATTAACAATATGTGATATTAGTACAACAATGGAAAAACAGGCCAATGTAGTAGAATAGAGATTAGAAATATATTTACCATTTAAAGTCGATAGACTTTTTTCAACAAAGGCAATTTATTTCAAGAAATAATACTGAAGCAGCTGAATAAATGTATGAAAAATAACTGGCTGTGACTTCATGCATATCATTCATATACAATGTTTAGGTATGGATTATAGACTTACAGATAAAAATTAAAATGTAAATATCCTAGAATAAAATGAATAAATTGAAATTATCCAAAATCAATAACCTCTGCTTTTTGTAAGACATTGCTAAAAATGAAAGGCAAGCCATAGACTGGGCAATAATACTTGCAACACATGTATCAGACAAAGATCTTGCACTCAATAAGTAAAAAAGACACTAAATCAATGCTAAGAAGGCAGTTGACCCAATTAAAATGTGCAAAAGATTTGAACAGAAACTTATAAAAGGAAGGAACACAAATAGCCAGTAACTGCAAGAAAATCTGCTTGGCATCATTAGTCAGAAGGGAAATGCAAATGAAAGTCAAAATGAGGTGCAGTTTTGACCCCAGCAGAGTAGTTGATAAGGATGAGAAGGAATTAAAATAATGTGAATAGGAGGGTAAAATGGTAACATCTCTCTGGAAGACAATTGGCAATTCCTTATTAAATCAAATTTGCAACTGTCCTAGGACCTAGCAGTTCTACTCCCAGGCATTTACCCGAAAGCTGTGAAAATGAATGTCCAGAAAAGGGCATGTTAAGGAGTGCCCGCAGAAGCTTCCTTAGTAAAGAACTGGAAACAACCTAACGTCCTTCAACAAGAAGATGGATGAATAAGTGGTGCTATGTTCATACTACTGAGTATGCAAGAAGAATGATGTTGATACATACGAGAGCATGAATGAACATTCAAAAACATTTTGGTTGAGGCCAGCATTTTAGTGTAGCATTAAGCCACTGCTTGCAATGCTGGCATCCCATATCAAGGCATGGGTTCCAGTCCTGGCTGCTTTGCCTCCAATCTAGCTCCCTGCTCATGTGTCTGAGAAAGCAGTAGATCTGCCACCTATGTGAGAGATCCAGATGGGATTCCAGGCTCCTGTAGCAGCCATTTGTGGAGTGAACCAGTGGATGGAAGATCTTGCTATCTCTCTGTCTCTGTCTCTGTTTCTCTCTGTCACACTGCCATTTAAAGAAAGAAAGAAAGAAAGAAAGAAAGAAAGAAAGAAAGAAAGAAAGAAAGAAAGAAAGAAAGAAAGAAAGAAAGAAAGAAAGAAAGAAAGAAATCTTTTAAAAAACATTTTGGTTGGTGAAATAAGCCAGACACAGCAGGCTCTAAAATTATTTTATTCCATTCTTATAAGGTTTATCAAGAAGCAAAATTAAACTATGGTGGCTGCCTATTGGAAAATACGATCCAGTTTTTAGAAAGGTATGTGCATGTAGTGTACATAATGTTTACACCTATAAATAAATCAAGTGTTTCTGTGAAAAACAACACATAATCAAATTGTTAGACTTTCTGCAGGTCAGATAATTGTTGCACTTGGAAGGCTGTATGCTGTATAGGTTAAACGTGCCTTGGCAGTCAGACGTTCTGTATTTGAATGGACCTGAATGCATTTATGTTAAGTATGTATTACTCCAGAAAACTCCATCTCTGGATAACCTTCCTCCTTAACAAGTCTGAGCTCAGAGAGTTGAAGGGCCAACTCTGTCTCTTACTATTTCTGCTTTGCTCCTGACCCACATACTTTTTAAACAGAAGTATGTATTTTTAATTTGAAACATTTACTTGTCTCTAACCGATCTTTGTTAGAGGGTATTGTGTGGATAAATACTGCTTTGTGCTAATGGGAAGTAAGACAATCTTCTTAAAGTTTCAATAAATATTGCTCATATTACTATTCCATAAGTGATAATATCTCCTAAGGCTAAAATTTGAGGACTACAACATATGAAGTTTATAAACTTTAATATCTCTTTTTCTCCAAAATTTATCAGTTTATACCTGCAGATCTGATTTTGATTACCCATACACATCCTTTAAATGTACATTAAAAATAGATACAATTTTAGGGAAGTTTTAGGTTTACAGTAAAATGGAGTGGAAAGTATACCTGCTGTCCCCCCACATACATAGTCTCTCCTGCTATGGGTAACCTACAGATATCTGTACTGCAGGTTATTGTATCACAACTGTATGCCTGTTACAGTATACAAATTTATACTGACACATCATTATTTCCTAAAAGTCACAGTTCACTTTAGGGTCCATTCTTGGTGTCACACATTCTGTGAATTTTTACACATGTAAAATAGCAGGCATCTACCACTACTATAGTACAGACCTGACTCACTGCCTGAGAACAACTCTGTGCTCTGCCCATTCATAAGTTCCTTTCAACCCTACTAACCCTGGTAACCATTCTTTTCCATAGTTGTCTTTTTCATAATGACATATATTTGCATCTTATAGTGTGTGGCCTTTACAAATGGACTTTTTTCATTTAACAATATACATTTAAGGTTCATCCATGTGTTTTCATGGTTTGGTAGTTCATTTCTTTTTAGTGCTGAATACTATTTCATGGTCTGGTTTACAGTATTTTATCTGTTCTCCTTCTGAAACATCTTGGTTACTTCTCAATTTTGATTATTCTAGATAAAGCTTCTATATCAATCCATGTTCAGGTTTATATACAAACATAAGTTTTCAAGTCTTTTGAGTAAATACCATTGAGCATATTTGCTGGACTATGTGGTTTTGTAAGAAACTGCCCAACTGTTTTCCAGTGGGTTCATTTTTTATTCTGTTCATCAATGCATGAGAGTTCCTGTGCTCCATATCCTTACCAGCACTGGTGTTGTCAGTGTTTTGGATCTTTAATATTCTGGTAGATGTGTAGTAGTGACTTATTGTTATTTTAACTTGTGGTTCCTTAATGAAATTGTTATGGAACATCTTTTCACATGTTTACTTGCCATGTATATATATTTTTAGTAAAGTATCTGGTCATTTCTTCGGCCCATTTTTAAATCACATTGTTTGTTTAAGTTGAGTTTTAAGAATTTTTTGTATATTTTGGATAACAGTCTTTTCTCAGATGTTTCTTTAGAAATATTTTCTTCCTGTGTATTGTTTTCTCATTATATACATACTGACTTTCTCAGAGAAGTTTTCATTATAATAAAGTCCTGTTAATAATTATGTCACTCGTGAATCATGACTTTGGTATATTTAACAAGTTACCATCAATTAGATTTTAACCTATGTTATCTTCTAGAAATTTTACAGTTTTTAATTTTACATTTAGATTGATGACCATTTTTTATTAATTTTTATAAGTTGTGTAACCTTAGTGTCTGCATTCACTTTTTTTAGCAGGCAAAAGAAAGCTTTTTAAGCATTTATTGAAAAAAACACTTCAAATATTTAAAAGCTGTTTGTCAGCATTTAAAAATCATACATTTATTAAACTATGGATTTGCATCTTCCCTTGAAAGAAATAATAGAAAAAAAACAGCCTGCAAATCCAGGATCAAATGGCCTTGTCATGACCGTAAGAAAAGCACTAGGCAGTGTCAGTCTCCATTGGTTGGGTCACATGTCCCACAGTTCCTGCATTCCTTACTATATTCTGTGAACTTGGTGTGTGCACTCCTTTGTGTACTCCCTGGCCTCCACAGGAATTCAAGTTTACACTGAGAGCTCTCTAACTCTAGTATGTAGAAGAACCTCCGATGCAGATGGCGTCTTATGAGCTGCATCCCTACAGATTCTCATCCAGCAGGTCTCTGGTTGAGCCGAACAATCTCTCTTTAAAGGAATACCATATTTTGTGTGTGGTTATGTGGCAGACACTATTAAATTTTGTTTTAGGGAAGCAGTGTTGCCAGTTAAAAATACACATTTCTCAACTTGTTCGGTTAAGAATATCCACATGATGCATTCTGGCCAGTAGAATGTAGTTAGAGTTACTAGGTGAAGTGTTGCTCAACTAGCAAAAACTTACTGCACTTTATTCTTCCTCTTTCCCTGTCTGCAATACAGATTCAGTGACAGAAATCATCCATCTCACTGAAGATGGTGGAACAGAATAGGGGATACATCTCAGGTCTGTTTATATTGTGAAACTGCTATCATCAGTCCTGGATTGCTTAGCTCTGGGGGAAAAATTCCCTACTTTGCTTTAGTGGCTTGTCTGGTTTTCTTTTTTTTTCATAGCTACATAAACAGGTTTCTCAGGACAGAACCTCCAAAACTTTCAATGTGCTTCATATACATCTCTAAGTTCTGGAGAGAAAATATAGTATTCGGAGATTCTCAGAGCTACTTCTACTTTTTTTTTGGAGGGTGTAGTCTCCAAATTTTCTCATGGGAGTATGAACCACAGAACATACTTTTGGAAAACTGATCTGGTAGAACTCACCTAATATACTCTGTAGTCAGAAAGAAAAGGAAGAGAGAGAGAGAGAGAGAGAGAGAGAGAGAGAGAGAGAGAGAGAAAGAAATCTTCCACCCATTGCTTCACTCACCAAATGCCTGCAATAGCCAAGGCTGGACCCGGCTAAAATCAGAAGTCAGGAAATCCATCCATGTGGCACACCTGGACCCAAATACTTGGGCTATCATCTGCAGAGAATTAGCAGGAAGCTAAGATGATATAGGATACAGGCATCTCAGGTGGTGGCTTAGCCTGCTGCATTCCACACCCACCACAATGTATTTTTCTCTTTAAAAGGAAGGGAATTATTAACAAGTTTCTTTTCATAGAAAGAATGCCCGTTATTAACTCTCTTTGTTTTTTCAGTTATCCGTGTTTCTGAATAATGAAAGGAATGACTTTACTGCATGTCATAAGATCTTCAAATTATTTTGCTAGAAATCCCATTTTAGTTTTATTCATAAATAAGAAGTCTGTGCATGCTTTGGAATATATGGAGCATTTAAAGGTAAGTATTTGCTTTGCTTAATTCATTCTTATAGAAATAATATTATATATTTTTGATTCCAAAAGAGTATTTCATGTTTTATTTCTTCTATATATAAAAAATGATTCTGTAGTAACTTATTGTAGTGATAAATGATAAGGTGAATGTTCTCAGTGCTATAGTATGACTAGTGTAATTTCACTATATTACAACAGTTTTCACAGAACTGTCATGTGTTTTGTGTTGATACATTGTAAGATCGAAACTTCCTGATATTTAACCCAGGATATAAGATATTTTGGAAGTTTGAGGCTTTATAAATCTATTTCTAATACAAAAATGTCATATAAATGAACATAAATGACTGTGTTAGAGCATATAATTTTACTCCTCAAGCTATTTAAAATTTTTATACCATGAAGCATGGATATTAATCATTCAGAATTAATAATGTATGGGTATATTATGCATTTAAATATACTTATGTAATACAATGTTTAAAAAATTAAATATATGATTTATATTTATATTCTAAAATTATCAGGCATGATTCTATATTTTCATGAATCATTTAATTTCATAAAAAGCAGGGTTTTTAAAAGTTTGCATTTTATTTGGATTGAAATAAATAATACAAAATTGTTTTTTTTTTACCAAAAAACAGTAATATTTTCTGTATTATTTACAAATAAACCACAAAACATTTGGGGGGGTACATTTCCCAGGTTTTGCTTATAAATCAAGATGAGGCAATAGATACAGTTGTGGGAAAAAAAAACAAACAGAAGAAAACAGAGAAGTCAATTGTCATTATCCATTGCCTCTGATGCTGTATTAACTGGGAAACAGGTGTCTAACCTATCCATGCTAAAGAATGAGGTAAACAACAACAACCAGAAGTATAACAACACTGACAGGCTCTTCCATTCAAATATAAATTATAACTTGTTCATTAATTTCACTCTATAGAGAAGAAATTTATACTGAAATCCTTGTCTGGCAAATTCTCCAAATTCTCTACAGTAATTTTCTTAATTGTGTATTAAAGATTTTAAACAGCATGATTAAAACTCTTCCTACTCAGAGCTCAATCATGGGCCAATTGTGGGGTTCTTTGTAACTTTTTAAAGAATGTATTTCTTCCTTTGATACCTCCTCAAAATTTATTTCTGCAAAAAAATTGGTAACTCAATTTCTAACAATTGTTTCCACAGTGATAATAAATGTTGCAGCTGAAATAACTTAAAACAATTTTACTAGTGCCACTAGTACAGACATAGAAGGGAAATATAGCACTTTCTCTGCTGTCTTGTTGATGAACAGATAAATCTTCAACACATTAGAGTTCAAACAGCAGGCATCTACAATGTCTATTATTAATAGCTAAGGTATTCAATCAAAAGACTACAGGCAAAGATATTCACTGATTAAGTGATCTACACATACCTTACAGCTTTTCTGCCAAATATTATACATATGAGAGAAAGCCCATTTTAAGTCCCTGAGGTATTTTAATAGTTTCTGAGTTAATCTATAGGAAGCCATGAGTCAGTTGCAGAGTTTGATATATGTGTCCACACTAAAACCAGATCATTCTATTTAAACCAAATTATGTGAAGCAGTGTCAGGCTTCTTGACCTTTAGTCTATCAAAGAGTTCTTCAAGCAAGCTGTGAGCCATTCTCAACCTTCATCACAGGAAGAATACACAGCACCCTCAGCAATACACACAAATTAGGATAAAACTTTTCAGGCAGATGGAGGGCTTTATAAATAATTAATGGAAGCTCTACATATTTCCCTCTGTGTTTACATTTAATTCTTCAACACAGAAGCTTATCGGAGCAAGTGTCAGGGCTGCACAAGGCACTTCTGTATATGTCAGCCTGATATTCCTCTGAGGTATTAAATTTGAAAAGTCTCCTGAGGGTTCCAGAGATAGACATTTAAGAGCTTGGAGGAGCTGTTCTGAGAATACGTGGTTGAATTCCAAGATCATGTGCTCCCTTTTTGAAACATTTAAGAGTTTCTTCACAGTAAATCTCAAGGATTAGTTGAGTTCCCAGATTACCTTGCTGAGCCCTGTGAAACTTCCCAGGGAGTTTTATTTGGATATCAAATCTGGATGCCAAATTTGTGTCTTCCTCAAAAAAATTTTTGATAAACTTTATTTTTATCAGTAAATTTCTAATTTTTATAAGAAATTTTCAGTTTTATAAGGGAGTGCAAACGATGTTAAAAAGAGACTTCTAAAAATAAGACTTCTAATTATTTGATATTGCAAATTGTGTACTACTTGATATTTATTACAGAAATTGAAGTGGATTCACTAGATTCGTTAGAAAGAGTGTTAGCCAAGATTTCAAACAAAACTGAATATGATGTATAATTAAGAGCCCAATTTTTTAAAGATTCATTTTATTTATTTGTAAGTCATAGTTATAGAGAGGCATAGTTACAGATAAAGACAGAGAGAGTGGGGGCCAGTGCTGTGGCACAGTGGGTTAAAGCCCTGGCTTGAGGTGCAGGCATCCCAAATGGGCGCCGGTTCTGGTCCCAGCTGCTCCTCTTCTGATCCAGCTCTCTGCCATGGCCTGGGGAAGCAGTGGAGGATGGCCTAAGTCCTTGGGCCCCTGCACCTGCATGGGGGACATGGAGGAAGCTCCTGGCTCCTGGCTTTGGATCAGCACAGCTCTGGCCATTGTGGCCATCTGGGGAGTGAACCAGCAGATGGAAGACCTCTCCCTCTGTCTCTACCTCTCTCTGTAACTCTTTCAAATAAATAAAATAAATAAATAAATAAAAAAGAGTGATCTTCCATCTGCTGGTTTACACCCCAAATGGCTGCAAAGGCTGGTTATTTGCAATTCAATAGGGACAGAGGTCCTACCTGGGGAGCAAGTGCACAGTGACTACTGTTGTTCCTTTAACAACTGACACTTTTTTTCACGTCAGTGATCATCTGAGGCTCTTGTCATGGGCTGCCAAGGCTATGGAAGCTTTTTGTGATCACAGACCCTGAAGGTATTTAGACTCGGCCATAAGCAAAGTGGAAGTTCTCTTCTCCCTTCAGAGAAGAGTGTCTCCTTTGATGACCCTTTCTTGCCTCCGAGGTCTCACAGAGATCCTCTGTGTAGGATTTTCTTTTTTTCCGGAGTCTTGTCTTTCCATGCTCCAATGCTCCTGCAGGCCTTTCAGCCCGACCAGGAAGCCTTGTGGGTTGATTCTGAGGTCAGAGTGTTATTTACTGTGAAAGTCATTCTAGGAGTCTGCTGTGGACTGCTTCCCATGTTGGGCCTTCCTTCCTTTTTTAATTCTATAATATTTACCGGGTACTTGATGTTATTTATATCGTCCCTTTAAACTTAGACCAGTCTATCTGTTGCCTTTAATATTTAATATGATCATTTAACAGTGAAGATGGTGTTTATACCTCCGATTCTTAAGGGTTTGGAGCCCATGATTAGTTCTTAGGCTGTACCCTGAGAGGTGAGTCAATATGGCTGTATGCAGAACTAGACTGTTTTACAGTTTTAGATTACCTCCTCCATCTCTTGTTCCCTCCCTTATTTTTATCTGGGATTTTTTTCCAGTTGCCTTAAAATACATATAATTAACTGTGTGTTACATAGAGAGTTCAGCATATAGTGTGAAGTAGAGAGATGAGAGAGAAAGAAACAAAACAGATTAAAAAAACCAACAAAACAAAACAAAAAGATATACACAATAAAAAGTAACAATGGTTAACTGTTTCTCGACAAGGTTTCTTGAAGGCATTGGTTCTAAAAGTGACTATTTTGCTTCTATAGCTTTCATTTTAGCTGTGTTATTAATTCTCCCAAATCACGGAGAACATAGGGTGTTTGTCTCTTTAGGACCAGGTTATTTCATTAAGTATGAGGTTTTCCAGCTTGCTCCATTTTTTTGCCAAGGACCAGATTTCATCCTTTTTTTACTGCTGTGTAGTATTCCATAGTGTACATATCCTACAATTTCTTTATACAGTCTTCAGTTGATGGACATTTAGGTTGCTTCCATGTCTTAGCTATTGTGAATTGAGCTGTGATAAACATGGAGGTAAAGACAGCTTTTTTGTTTATTGATTTCATTTCCGTTGGGTAAATTCCCAGGAGTGGGATGGTTGGGTCCTATGGTAGGTCTATATTCAGATTTTTGAGGTATCTCCATACTGTTTTCCACAGTGGCTTTTCCAGTTTACATTCCCACCAACAGTGGGTTAGGGTGCCCTTTTCCCCACATCCTCTCCAGCATTTGTTGTTCATTGATTTCTGTATGAGGACCACTCTAACTGGGGTGAGGTGAAACTTCATTGTGGTTTTGATTTGCATTTCCCTCATGACTAGTGATCCTGAGCATTTTTTCATGTGTCTGTTGGCCATTTGGATTTCCTCTTTTGAAAAATGCCTGTTGAGGTCCTTGGCCCATCTTTTTATTGGGTTGTTTGTTTTGTTACTCTGGAGTTTCTTGGTCTCTTCATATATTCTGGTTATTAATCTTTTATCAGTTGTGTAGTTTGTAAATAATTTCTCCCATTCTGTTGGTTGCCTCTTCACTTTCCTGACTTTTTTTGTGTGTGTGTGTGTACAGAAACTTCTTAATTTGAGGTAATCCCATTTGTTTTTTTTAAACTTTTGTTTAGCAAATATAATTTTCCAAAGTACAGTTTATGGATTACAATGCCCCCCCCATAACTTCCCTCCCACCTGCACCCCTCCCATCTCCCGCTCCCTCTCCCATCCCATTCACATCAAGATTCATTTTCAATTATCTTTATATACAGAAGATCGATTTAGTATATATTAAGTAAAGATTTCATCAGTTTGCACCCACACAGAACATAAAGTGTAAAATACTGTTTCAGTACCAGTTATAGCATTAATTCACATTGGACAACACATTAAGGACAGAGATCCCACATGAGGAGTAAGTGCACAGTGACTCCTGTTGTTGACAACAATTTGACACCCTCGTTTATGGCGTCAGTAATCTCCCTAGGTTCTAGTCATGAGTTTCCAAGCTATGGAAGCCTCTTGAGTTTGCTGACATCGATCTTATTTAGACAAGGTCATAGTCAAAGTGGAAGTTCCCTTTCAGTATTTTTTTTTGAGGTAATCCCATTTGTTCATTTTAGCTTTGACTACCTGTGTCTCTGGGGTCTTTTCCAGAAATTCTTTGCCTGTGCCAAGATCTTGAAGGGTTTCCCCTATGCTCTCAATTAATTTGATGGTGTTGTGGCATAGATTTAGATCTTTAATCCATGTTGAGTGGATTATTTTATATGGTGTAAGGTGGGGGTCTTGCTTCATACCTCGACATGTGGACATCCAGTTTTCCCAGCAACATTTGTTGAAGAGGAAGTCCCTGTTCCAGAGGTTAATTTTACTCCTTTGTCGAATATGAGCTGGATGTAGATGTTTGGATTGATTTCTGGTGTTTCTATTCTGTTCCATTGGTCTATCCATCTGTTTTTATACCAGTATCAGGCTGTTTTGATTATAACTTCCCTGTAGTATGTCTTGAAGTCTGGTATTGTGATGCCTCCGGCTATGTTTTTGTTGTACAAGATTGCTTTAGATATTCAAGGTCTCATGTTCCTCCATATCAATTTCAGCATCATTTTTTCTAGATCTGTGAAGAATGTCTTTGGCATTTTGATTGGTATAGCATTGAATCTGTAAGTTGCTTTTAGAAGAATGGACATTTTGATGATATCCACAAACATGGCAGCTTTTTCCATTTTTTTGTGTCTTCTATTTCTTTCTTTACTATTTTGTAACTTTCATCATAGAGATATTTGACATCCTTGATTAAATTTATTCCAAGCTATTTGATTGTTCTTGTAGCTATTGTTAATGGTATTGATCTTAGAAGTTCTTTCTCAGCCATGGCAATGTCTGTGTATACAAAGGCTGTTGGTTTCTGTGCATTGATTTTGTATCCTGCATCTGGTAAAGGATTTTTATATAGTCTGGTCTTTCACTGAGTAGCACAGACTTCATGGGGGAATTCTCAGTTTCAGTTTCCTGTTTTGCAGGGGTCATATTCCTTGTTGTTTGCCTCAGATGGACTTTAAAACTCAGCCTCCAGTTTATTGGACTAGTAAAGTATTAACACCATGAGAGAGCAGCAGTAAAACTCATATTTTATTCTTTTCAGCTGTGGCTTGATATTTGTCACTTGTGGGTTTAAATTTCTTATTTGTAAACTCAACGATCCATTACAAATATTTTAAGTACTTAAAATTTTACCCATGATTTTTAGTTGAACACTTTTTCAGTTATCTTAGTTTACCATACTGATTTTAAAAATTCTTTATTTGTTGACATAATAGATTTTTGTTTTTAAAAGATTATTTTACTTTCTTTGTGTTATGACTCATAATACTTTTTTTTAACTTTTATTTAATGAATATAAATTTCCAAAGTACGATTTATGGATTACAATGGCTTCCCCCACATACCGTCCCTCCCACCCATTACCCTCCCCCCTCCCACTCCCTCTCCCCTACCATTCACATCAAGATTCATTTTCGATTATCTTAATATACAGAAGATCAGCTTAGTATACATTAAGTAAGGATTTCAACAGTTATGACTCATAATACTTTTAAATTTATCTTTAACCTCTTATTTTTAATTTATTTTGATTTTTCATTATCTGTCCTTGTATCTTTTTATTCTTTTATGCCTTTTATTAGGTTAACTTATATTTGCACACCATTTGTAAGAATATGAAGTATTTTTTACTTTTCTAAAAAGAAAAACTTTTAGCTGCCATGAAAAATCTCCCCTAAGCATTCTTCTTGTTTTTCTCGTTCCTTTCACAGACAATATTTATTTATTGTGTGCATATTCTCCTAACAATAGCAAGCTAGCTTTTTAAACCAAAAACTATTAAAAAAGATGGACTCAAACACAGAACATTTATTTGCAGAGAGGTGAGAAAAATGTTAAATGATGCCTCTCATTTAAAATGTTTTCAACTCTGAATTGGCAGCTAAGAAGTTAAACTGATCAGAAGTCAGTGACCAAGAGACTGAAAAGCTTGAGAGCTTCTGGTATTCCATAATAGCTGGATAAAACAAGTCAATGCATGCTGGCATGGATGTGGAGATAAGGGAATTCTCACACACTGTTGGTAGGGATATGAATTAGTACAGTTATTGTGGAAGGGAATATAAAGTTTTCTGAAAAAACTAAAATCTTCCACATGATTAAACAATTCCACTTCTGGGTATATATCCTAAGGAAATGAAATTAGCACATCAAAGTGATACCTGCAATCCCATGTTTATTGCCTCACTATTCATAATACTCAATTAACCTAATTGTTCATCAGTAGATAAATAGATAAATAAATGTGGCCTATAGTACAATAGAATATTATTCAGCCACAAAAAAGCATGATACCCTTTTATTTGCAACACAATGGATAGAATGAGAAGATATCATATTTCAGACTCTGAAAGACAAATATCATGAGTTCTCCCTCAAATGTGGACAATTAAAAAAAGTTGATCTCATACAGAACAGTGACTACTAGAGGTTGAGATGGTAGAGATGAAGAGGAGATAGAAGAATGTTGAATAATGGTTTTGATAGAAGAAATGTTCGTGTGTTCTACAGTACAGTAGAATGATTATAGTTCAAATTCACCTATCATATATTTTATGAACAGAGGAGAGAATGTAGAATACTCCAAGCATGAAGAAATTACAGTGAGAGGGAAATATTGATTGCTTTGATTTCATTGGTGTCCACTGTGTGCATTTGTTGAAATATCACTTGATAATCCATAGATATGTGAAATTATTGAGTGTTAATTTTTTAAAAAAATTTAAAAGAAATAACGTTTAGCTAGATGTAAATAATAGCTAACCTGATTTGATCATCATTCAATAAATATATTGTTATTACATTGTACTCTATGAATATGTACTACTGCATTAATAAAAAACAGAACTAGATTTAGAATCTAAACAGATGAAGGATCCTAATAACATGCAAAGCTTTCAGTTACGACCCTAAAGGAATAAAGTTGAACAATAGAAGACCAACTTTCCTAATGATTGAAGCTCAGCCTTAAAACGGCGTAACACTTTCACCAGTTATGGGGATCTGCTTCTGTCCAGCTGGGAAAACTTAAAATTGTCTTTGTTTTATTCTAGATGATGTTAGTCAGTCAGTAAAAAATAGCCATGTATGCATACATTATACACTTGGACATATGCTTTTGTTTTATATATATACAAATCTTTATATATAAACATTTATGATAAACATGATATAATTATAGATTTAAATTTTTGTCTTAAAAAGTAAATATTGAAATATTTACATGAGATTCAGATATTGGAATTAAAAGACTTTAAAATAACTGTTACAACATTTTGCAAAATAATGACAAGATGGAAAAATTCAAGAGAATTAAAAGGCTATAAATATTAAATAAAAATGCAAAATGCAAAATACTAAACTTGGAGTTCATAGGTTCAGAACTGAGGTTTACAGAAGACAATACATTTAGACAGAGAATAAGTGTACTAGAAGATAAATGAAAGGAAATATCTAGACTACATTACAGAGATATAGTAAAATATACAAAAAATTCTGTAATGGATATAGCAAAATTATATAGCATTTATAAATAAGGAGTTTAAGAAGGAGAGTGGAGAAAGAATGTGATAAAATAAATATTTGAAGAGTTAATACCCAAGAACTTTCCAAACCAGAAAATAAGTACAAAAGAAATCACATCATAATAAAACTACTCAAAATCCTAGATAAAGTAACTTTTTAAAGTATCTCAAAAAATGAATATATTACTTTGAAAGAAGCAACAATAACACAACACTTGACTTTTCAGTGGAAAAACATAAAATGTATGGAAAAAGTGCTGAAAATTTCCTCGAAAATCATAATGTAAAATATTTTCAGAAAACAAAGCAGAATTCATCAGCAGCAAACACACATTAAAGGAGTTATTAACGGATGTTCTTCAGGCAAAATAAAGGTGATCCCAGGAGATGTAAAAAGATACTCAAGTAAATCTAAATGAATATTAACTGTTTAAAAGCATTTAAAAATGAATATGAACTATTTGAAACTCACATTTAGGGGCCGGTGCTGTGGCGCAGCGGGTTAATGCCCTGGCCTGAAGCACTGGCATCCCATATGGGCACCGGTTCTAGTCCCAGCTTCTCCTCTTCTGATCCAGATCTCGGCTATGGCCTGGGAAAGTAGAAAGTGGCCCAAGTCCTTGGGTCCCTGCACCTACGTTGGAGACTAGGAGGAAGCTTCGAGCTTGGATCAGCGCAGCTGCGGCTGTTGTGGCCACCTGGGGAGTGAAGCAACGATTCTCTGCCTCTCCTCTCTCTGTGTAACTCAGACTTTCAAATAAATAAATAAATCTTTTTTTTAAAAAAAAAGAAGCTCACATTTAAACACACATGTGCATGTGTGTGTGTGCACAAATAGACATACACAAATACATTGAAATGTCCAACAATACTACCAAAGCAGGTAAGGGAAAGGCAAATGTAGTGTTCTATGGGCTTTTCTTTCTTTTATATAAAGGGGACACATATCAATATTTCATATATACAGTTTTAAGAGTATAATGATGCTTTCCACCCTGCCCTCCCTCCCTCTCCAACTCTCACTTTCACTCCTCATTGTTTTCTATTTTTCTTTTATGTGATGACATACTTTCATTTTTATTTATAATCATAAGCTTAACTTTCTAAAAAATAAAGAACTCAACAAGTATAAGTAGAAAAAAAAAGCATTGTTCCTCAAGAGTATAGACAAGGACTATAAACAATAACCAAATCTTTCCATTGCCCAAGAAGAGAAACAACTATTAATTTATATTAGAATTTCATAAGACAAGGAAGCAGGTCATTTATATTTAGTGGAATTTTCATCTGTTTGAGTGAATTATATCTATGATTATGTCTGTTTCTTGACTTACTTGTTCTGTGTTCCATTTTCATTCCATTTTTTGATTTTTTAAAAATTAATCAAATAGATCTCAATATAATTTTCCTTTTAATTTAGATGTTAGACTATACAATGCATATTTGGATTATTGCAGCCCAAAAATATTTTCTCCTATTGATTCTCTGACAAGATTATGGACTTAAAAATTTTTTAAATCCACTTGTTTCACATCTATTGATTTGAAAATTTCATGCATTTTAATTCTATTATGCATTTTATAGCTAATAAAAATTTATTATTACTGATTTAAATTTATCCACATGTCATCCCTTTATGTGCTTTGTATTTTCTTCTTCATTCCTTTGCTCCTATCCAGAATAATTGGGAACATCATCTGAACAAATAACTGCCTTTAGCATTTATTGTAGTGAAGGTCTGCCTATGACTAATGCTCTTTGATTGGTGCATTTGGAAATATCTTTATTTCACCTTGATTTTTTGCCATGTATGGAATCTTAGGTTTGAGTTATTTTTCTTTTAGCACTTAAGTGTCTTCTGGTTTCTATAGTTTCATTAGAAAATTCAACAAAATTCAAAATTTTGTTGTTTCTTCTTGGAACATTTTTCTTTCTCTAGCTGTTTCTAAGATTTTTCTACTTTTCTTTGGGAATTTTTAATCTGCTCACTATGATGTGGTTTTTCTTGTATATTTATCTTGCTCTAATTTTCCAGTGCTTATTGAATTTATGGCTTGATTTTCATCAGTTTAATAGAATTTTCAGCTACTGTGGCTTCAAAAAAACTGTTCTGTGTTCCCTCAATATTCTCTCCTATTGGGACTCCAGTTACACTGACATTAGGATTTTCACTGTGTTCTATATATCCTTTACTCTCTTTTCTGTATTTCTTCTTTTATATTTTCCTTATATAGCTCACTGATACCTTTATTTATTCACTCTTGTGTCCACTCTAATTTAGTGTTTTTTTTATTTTTTTTTATTTTTTTTTTATTTTTTTTTGTACAAGATTGCTTTAGCTATTCGAGGTCTCCTGTGTCTCCATATGAATTTCAGCATCATTTTTTCCAGATCTGAGAAGAATGTCTTTGGTATTTTGATTAGTCTCATTTCTAAAATAGCGTTCTTTTCTTTTGATTCTTCCAAGGATCTATTATCTTTCTTTTGACATCATCCCTTTTTCTTACCAACTTGTTTCTCAGTTTTGAAAATTCTGATTTTTTATTGTTTTCTCATAACTTTGATGGTATTTTTAATTTTTTTATTCTCACTTTAAAACTTAGTTTATAGCTTTACTTATAGTTTTAAACTGCTTTCTTTTGTTATGTATGTATGTGGGAACAATATTCTGTTCTTTAGTCTCCTTTTTTCTTGTAACAACTTCAATTGCATTGATTAAAGAATTGTATTTCCTAGTTTTTAATTGAAATGAGTTTCTCCCTTTTTTTTTTTTTTAAGGAAGGAGAGATATTCAATATAGCATTTTTAGTTCTGTTTTGTTAGATCAGGAGTTAGCAAGCCTTTTAAGTATAGGGACAGATAATAAACATTTTCAGCTTTGCTGACTACATAAGATCTCTTCCTCCTGCCCTTCACTTTGCTCACTGTCCTTCTCTTCTCCCTTTCCCCATCTCCGTCTTCTCTTTCCTTTCCACCCCTTCCTCTTCTTCCTCCTCTTACTCTCTCCCTCCTCTTCTGTCTTGTGAGATCATAGTAATCAAGCCATTGGCCATATTTGTCCACTGGGCTGGTTTATTTTCTTTTTAAAAAAATTCATTTTATTTGAAAGGCAGAGTTACAGAGAAAGAGAGAGGTTTTAATCTTCTATCCACTGGTTCACTCCCAAAATGATGAATAATAGCAGTGGCTTGGCCAGACTGAAGCCAGGAGCCAAGAGCTTTATCTGAGTCTCCCATGTGGGTGTAGGGGCCCAAGTAATTGGGCCACTCTCTGCTGCTTTCTCAGGCATAGTAGCAGGCTGCTATGTCAGTAGTGGGGAGCAGGGACCCAAAATGGTGCTCATATGGGATGCCAGTGCTGCAGATGACAGCTTAACCCCTATGCCATAGCACCAGACCTTGGCTTTTTTTTAACACTAACAAAATTCAATAAATAAATCCAGTTGATTTATGACATTGAAGTTTTCCTTCCACAATTTTTGCTAAATGATTCAAGAATGCTCTCATATTTTTAGATATATGATTCCTCTATAATCCTCCTTTTTCTATTATTATATGGATATGTCCTTCCTTTGTCCGTATTTACCAGACTTGTTCAGTTTACATCCTACCACCAGCCATACCTTCAATATAGGATTTTGTCTTGAGAAGTTTGACGTGTTAGTGTCAAGAGTTTATAAGACCTAGATTGCTCCAGCAAAATTATATGGTAGTCTGTTACAGTTATCATTCACTTTAAAATTTAAAAAAGTTTCTACTGTGGTATTGTATTTATTTTTGCCTATTTAACTTTCTGGAAGTAACTCTCCTATTCTCAGAAAGAACAGATGCCTATGTACCTTCTCCCATAAGAAGGCTGACACCCTTTATGAATTGCATAGCTTGCAAATATTTTCTCCCATTTTGTCAGTTGCCTCTTCATTTTGCTGAGTGTTTCTTTTGCAATTCAGAAGCTTCTCAATTTGAAGTAATTCCATTTGTCAATTTTGACTTTGATTTCCTGTGCCTCTGGGATCTTTTCCAAGAAGTCTTTGCCTATGCCAATGTCTTGCTAAGTTTCTCCAATGTTCTCTAGTAACTAAAAGGTATTGGGTCATAGACTTAGGTCTTTGTTAAATTTTGAGTGGATTTTTCTGTAAGGTGTAAGGTAGGGGTCTTGTTTCATACTTCTGCATTCATAGTTCCAGTTTCTCAGCACCACTTGTTGAGGAGACTGTCTTGCTCCAGAGATTGATTTTAGCTTCTTTGTCAAAGGTAAGTTGATTGTAGATGTGTGGTTTGATTTCTGAAGTTTCTATTCTATTCCATTGGACTACACATCTGTTTTTGTGCCAGAACCAGGTTGTTTTGATTATAATTCCCTGTAATATGTCTTGAAATTCAGTATTGTGATGCCTCCAGCTTTGTTCTTGTTGTTTAAGATTGCATTAGCTATTAGGGGTCTCTTGTGATTCCATATGAATTTTAGCATCATTTTTTCTAGATCTGAGAGGAATGTCATTGATATTTTGATTAGGATCTCACTGCATATATAAATTGCTTTCAGTGGTATGTACATTTTGATGATATTTATTCATCCAATCCATGAACATGGAAAACTTTTCCATTTTTAATGTCTTCCTCTATTTATTCCTTTAATGTTTTGTAATCTTCATTATAGAGATCTTTGACATCCTTGGTTAAATTTATTTCAAGGTTTTTAATTTTTTGTTGCTATTGTGAATGGGATTGATCTTAGAAATTCTTTAGCAGCCATGGCATTGTCTGCGTATATAATGTCCATACCACTGAAAGTAATTTACAGGTTCAATGGGATCATAATCAAAATATCAATGACATTCCATAATTAGTTCTTTATTTTGGGGCAAGCACTTAAACTGTAGATTCCAGGAGGCATTTGTTGGAAAGATAAATAGCTTACAACTGAGAGTGAAAGGAAATGGAACTCAATCTGGGTCGCACTATGCTTTAAGAATTTCTTCTTGAAAATACTCAAAATTTTTAAATTTATTAATTTTCATTTTATTTGCCAGTCAAATATCTCATCTCCTAATTCACTCCACAAATGCCCATAACAGCCAGGAAAGAGCCAGACTGAAACCAGGAGCTCAGAACTCATTCCAGGTCTCTCATATGGGTTATAGAGACATAAGTATTTGAACCACACGCAAAAACGCACAAAATAAAATCACACACCAAAAAACGCACAAAAATAAAACACTTGCTACTTCCCAGGGTGTGCATTAGCAGAAAGCTGGATCACAACTAGAGTTGTGCATACTCAAACCAGGCACTCCCATATCTTTAAAACTGTGAGAATGATTGCAATATATATGTAAAGTCAATGTATTTATTTATCACAATAAACTTTGGAATTTACTGCTAAAACCAGGAATATTATAAGAGAATAATTATCTGGGTTTTATTTTTTGAAATTTCTGGGTCATTTGGAAATATTTAGAAACAAATATCAGAGCTATTCTCTGGGTATTGATAGCCTTATGAAAGAGATGGGATATGTATGATTAGAAGAAAAGAAAGAAAAGGTAAAAAAAGCTTTTCCTTTATGGCAGCACAGAATTTCACAGGGGCTTTTAGACAAGCTTTGTAGAAACTGGAAGAGGATGTAGTTTGGGGAGAGAATTGTAACTGGGGAACAAAGCGAACAAACTGACCCCTGCATGATAAAAAGGAAAGAATAACAAGGCAACCCCTTTTGTGTTTTGACTAAGCTATCCAAGGAAGACTCAGTGTCCACAATGGCTGGTGCTTCCAAGGAAGCAATTCAAATTCAAATGTGAAGGTCCTGATTTGATAGTTTTTTCCATTCAGATTTGGAAAGTTGTTATGGACATGATAATGTTACAACTTCTGTTTCTCCATGTGATAGAACTAAGCATAGAGACTGAACTTGTACTCGTTCATTTCTGGAGTTGATCTTGTTAGAGTGTATGTGAGAAACTCACAAAAAAAAAAAAAAACTCACTTGAAAATTATGATGCGTGATTCACTGGCGCTTAGAGATTCTGTTTAGAGCAGCCTCAGCTGTATTTCAACTGATCGTTTTCTAGACTTATATTAATTGATTTTCCAGTAATAATATATGAATCTTTATGATGTGAAAATCATAAATAACAATAATATCTTTGCACATGGTGCACCAACTAATATATAGTTCCACTATGAAGCTGACTTGCACACATTTTGCCAGTTGCTAAGAAACTTTGTGCACACAAGTATGTCGTTTCTTTTCCTTTTATGAAAAAAAGTAAATGAATTCTCCCCATGATTTTATTCTGTTTAAGAATTTACTCTGATCTTCTTTCAGATGTGAATAAATATCACAAGAAAGGTCACTGATCTAATAAACACAGTGCTATTAAATCCTAGAAAAATGTTTTACAGAACAAACTATTTTATTTTTTCATTTCAATCATGAACGCATAATACTTACACTTCTAATAGAAGAGTGAATTCTTAAAATTGGTTTTAGTAGTTTAGGAAGCTATTCTGAGACATTTAGCTATGGTGCATAAAATCAAGTGTTTAAAGGTCTAGATATTTTATCTAGTGAAATAAAAATTTATTCATTAATGTAATGATGTATCTTATTCAAAGTATAGAATAAAATATAAAAAAATCCTGAAATTACTCAATGTCTATACTACTGATAGGTTTTTGCAAAGTATTTTAAATACTTTCAAAATTATAACTATGCAAACATCTTATGTAAGCTGTGATTATTCTATTATTTCCTAACAGAGGGAACAATTCAGGTTCATAATATCTTATGTATAATCTTAACTACAATGATGTGTGTCCTTTTCAGCATAATGAATTTTATAAAGAGTTTTTCATGTACAATCCAGATTACTAGAATTTTTAAAGAATTATCAAGAATTCAGAACATTCCACTTCGCTAGTTGTTTCATGGTTGCCATGGCTTTAAAAGAAGAATTAAAGTATTCAAAATCTCTTTTCTCAGTGGTCTATGTTTTTCTAAAAAGCTAGCATTGCTGTTATAATGGAACCAGGGGCTCTTAGTGGCTGTCAGAGCTTCTTACCACTGCCAGAGCACAAAGCAAATGAAGGTCATATTTGAATTTTTGTTCAGAATCCTATCTGCAACAGATCAACTATTGAATATTTATATGCAGAAAATGTTGGAAACTTGGATAAGATTTCTCTAGGGCTGATTTAGAATTCATGTTTTCTCCTATTTGCTCAATGTCAAAATCCCAAAGCACCTTATATGCTTCATCAATTTTGTTCCAACTATTCCCTTTCTTGGACAACACTATACCATAATCCCTGAGACGCTTGGTTGCCTTGGATGCATGTGCATCATCAGTGTCTTGCTGCTTGAGGCAAAGAGCCCTGCTGTATTTATCTTTATATTTTCAGTGTTTGTCAGTGCCTGCATTATAGTAAGGGAAAAACATGCCTTTGGAGTAAAGCAATCCAAGGTTTAAATTCAAAAAGGACAACAAACTGATGAGAAAGAGGACAAGATAATCTTTTAATTAATCAGCACATTGTCAGCTTCCTTAGATGTGCGATCATTTGCTCTTTTTTTGTTTTGTTTTGTTTTGGTTTGGTTTGGTTTTTGACAGGCAGAGTTAAGACTGAGAGAGAGAGAGAGAGAGGGAGAGAGAGAGAAAGGTCTTCCTTTTTCCATTGGTTTACCCCTCAAGTGGCCGCTACGGCCAGTGCATTGTGGCCGGCGTGCTGTGCCAATCCGAAGCTAGGAGCCAGGTGCTTCTCCTGGTCTCCAATGCGGGTGCAGGGCGCAAGGACTTGGGCCATCCTCCACTGCACTCCTGGGCCACAGCAGAGAGCTGGCCTGGAAGAGGAGCAACCGGGACAGAATCTGGTGTCTCTACCAGGCCTAGAAGCCGGGGTGCTGGCGCCGCAGGCGGAGGATTAGCCTAGTGAGCCGTGGCGCCGGCCCCATCATTTGCTCTTATAACTATTTCCATTGTCCTTTATAGACCTACAGTTTTCTGCCAAAGTTCTAAAAGCAGAGTATGAACAAAGAATTAAGATTCCTAAGATTAAAATCTTAATCTGAAGATTGCCAAAATTACAGTATTTTTATGTTTTCTATTTGTCAAATAATGTGAAATCTCTCCTCTATTTTTCATATTTGTTTTATTATAAAATTGCATATAACATTAAATACACATAAAATCTTCCATAGTCTTTGATCATAAGTTATTTTTCTACAGTTTAATTAAATAATCCAGGCTTATTCAGTATGTTTATCCCATAAATTCTTATATTATCTAACTCATGTTAACATGGCATTGCAATGCATCACTTCAACAATGGGGCATTTCCAGGAACAAAAATTACTTTTTAGCTGTCAGTGTCTTGCATGCTCCCCACATAACAAATCTATAGTCTTTGAGTTTACATTTTTTTCTGAAATATTATCCTGAAATTAAATTAAAATAAGGATTAATTAAAATAAGGATTGGCAATTAGAATAAAATAAGAATTAATAAGTAAGTAAACTTAAATTTCTTGATCAATCTGGATCACAAATAGTATTGTATCTGGAGGACACAGGAAGCATTAAAAATATAACATAGTAGAAAGAAAAACAGAACCCTTTCTCTTGACATCAATTAAAGGATTCATTTGTTATTTAGGTCTTTCGTTCATATATAATATTATCAAGCTCCCAAGCAGTTACAGTTAATTAGGACATACAGGCAAGAAAATGGCTTAGCGCAGTGTAAACAGACTAAGTATCATAACAGAGGGTCAACACCACAGTGTGGGAATGGAAGTAAAGTTGAGTTTAGTAACAGAATGGAGAAGGCCTTCCGGAAGAAGGGCTACATACCACAGCACTTCCAAAGCGTCATTGGAAATGAAACTAAAAGATTTATTTTGGTGCAAATTTTTAAAATTCATGCATCTCTGTGAACTTTTGAAGACCTCTCTTATGAATAGATTTCCAAATGTTTAATGACCAAAATAAACTTACCTTTTAAATCAATTTTCCATGGATTTTTGGGGTAGTTTCATACATGCAGGCAATTGGAGTGCCAGGATTTGAGGTTTAAGGTTAAGAAAAAAATTATCAGAAATTTGCTACTGAAGGCCTACCAAACTGATTTATTGCAACAAAAATTCAAGATATAAGATTGAAAATGTCTATAGTATGTGATTCTAAAGTTATGGGAAGTGTGGAGCTTAAACAGGTCTTATTTATTTATTTATTTATTTGACAGATAGAGTTAGACAGTGAGATAGAGAGAGACAGAGAGAAAGATCTTCCTTTCGTTGGTTCACCAAGCACTTGGGCCATCCTCCTCTGCCTTCCCAGGCCACGGCAGAGAGCTGTACTGGAAGAGGAGCAACCAGGACTAGAATCTGGCACCCATATGGAATGCCAGCACCACAGGTGGAGGATGAACCAAGTAAGCCACGGTGCTGGTCCCCTAAACAGGTCTTTTTAAAATTTTTTTTATTTTATTTATTGATTGATTGATTTTTTGTTTGTTTGTTTTTTTAACTTTTATTTAATGAATATAAATTTCCAAAGTACGGCTTATGGATTACAATGGCATCCCCCCCATAACGTCCCTCCCACCCACAACCCTCCCCTTTCCCACTCCCTCTCCCCTTCCATTCACATGAGGATTCATTTTCGATTCTCTTTATATACAGAAGATCAGTTTAGCATACATTAAGTAAAGATTTCAACAGTTTGCTCCCACACAGAAACATAAAGTGAAAAATAATAGATGATTTTTTAAATGATGATGAAATGAGATCAGACCTATTGTCATGTTTAATCCCAGTGAGAGTCAAGTTGGGAATTGATAATTTCTTCTTCTTCTACTTTTTTTTTTTTTTTTACAGAAGATCAGTTTAGTATACATTAAGTAAAGATTTCAACAGTTTGCACCCACATAGAAACAAAGTGAAATATACTGTTTGAATACTCGTTATAGCATTAAGTCTCAATGTACAGCACATTAAGGGCAGAGATCCTACATGAGGAGTAAGTGCACAGTGACTCCTGTTGTTGACTTTACAAATTGACACTCCTGTTTATGGCATCAGTAATCTCCCTATGCTCCAGTCATGAGTTTCCAAGGCTATGGAAGCCCCTTGAGTTCTCCGACTCTTATCTTGTTTAGACAAGTTCATAGTCAAAGCGGAGGTTCTCTCCTCTCTTCAGAGAAAGGTACCTCCTTCTTTGAAGACCTGTTCTTTCCACTGGGATCTCACTCACAGAGATTTTTCATTTAGGTTTTTTTTTTTTTTTTTTTTTTTTTTTTTTTTGCCAGAGTGTCTTGACTTTCCATGCCTGAAATACTCTCATGGGCTTTCCAGCCAGATCGGAATGCCTTTAGGGCTGATTCTGAGGCCAGAGTGCTGTTTAGGACATCTGCCATTCTATGAGTCTGCTGAGTATCTCGCTTCCCATGTTGGATCACTCTCCCCTTTATTTATTCTATCAGTTAGTATTAGCAGGTACTAGACTTGTTTATGTGCTTCTTTTGACTCTTAGTCCTTTCATTATGATGAATTGTGAACTGAAATTGATCACTTGGACTAGTGAGATGGCATTGGTACATGCCACCTTGATGGGATTAAATTAGAGTCCCCTGGTATGTTTCTAACTCTACCATTTGGGGCAAATCAGCTTGAGCATGTCCCAAATTTTACATCTCTTCCCATTCTTATTCCCACTCTTATGTTTAACAGGGATCACATTTCAGTTAAATTTCAACACTTAAGAATAACTGTGTATTAATTACAGAATTAAACCAGTCATATTAAGTAGAACAGACAAAAAAAACTACTAAGAGGGATAATGTATTAAGTTGTTCATTAACAGTCAGGGCTATGCTGATCAAGTCACCGTTTCTCATAGTGTTGATTTCACTTCAACAGGTTTCCTTTTTGGTGTTCAGTCAGTTGTCACCAATCAGGGAGAACATATGGTATTTGTCCCTTTGGGACTGGCTTAATTCACTCAGCATGATGTGTTCCAGATTCCTCCATTTTGTTGCAAATGACTGGATTTTGTTGTTTCTTACTGCGGTATAGTATTCTAAAGAGTACATATCCCATAATTTCTTTATCCAGTCTACCGTTGATGGGCATTTAGGTTGGTTCCAGGTCTTGGCTATTGTGAATTGTGCTGCAATAAACATTAGGGTGCAGACCGCTTTTTTGTTTGTCATTTTAAACTCCTTTGGGTAAATTCCAAGGAGTGGGATGGCTGGGTCGAACGGTAGGGCTATATTCAGGTTTCTGAGGAATCTCCAGACTGACTTCCATAGTGGCTTGACCAGTTTGCATTCCCACCAACAGTGGGTTAGTGTCCCTTTTTCCCCACATCCTCGCCAGCATCTGTTGTTGGTAGATTTCTGCATGTGAGCCCTTCTAACTGGGGTGAGGTGAAACCTCATTGTGGTTTTGATTTGCATTTCCCTGATTGCTAGTGATCTTGAACATTTTTTCATGTGCCTGTTGGCCATTTGGATTTCCTCTTTTGAAAAATGTCTATTGAGGTCCTTGGCCCATCTCTTAAGTGGGTTGTTGGTTTTGTTTTTGTGGAGTTTCTTGATCTCTTTGTAGATTCTGGTTATTAACCCTTTATCTGTTGCATAGTTTGCAAATATTTTTTCCTATTCTGTCGGTTGTCTCTTCACTCTCCTGACTGTTTCTTTTGCAGTACAGAAACTTCTCAGTTTGATGCATTCCCAATAGTTGATTTTGGCTTTGACTGCCTGTGCCTCCCGGGTCTTTTCCAGAAATTCTTTGCCTGTGCCAATATCTTGAAGGGTTTCTCCAATGTTCTCTAGTAACTTGATGGTGTCAGGTCGTAGATTTAGGTCTTTAATCCATGTTGAGTGGATTTTTGTGTAAGGTGTAAGGTAGGGGTCTTGCTTCATGCTTCTGCACGTGGAAATCCAGTTTTCCCAGCACCATTTATTGAATAGAGTGTCCTTACTCCAGGAAGTGGTTTTAGATCCTTGATCAAATATAAGTTGGCTGTAGATGTTTGGGTTGATTTCTGGTGTTTGAATTCTGTTCCTTTGGTCTATCCATCTGTTTCTGTACTAGTACCATGCTGTTTTGATTACAACTGCCCTGTAGTATGTCCTGAAATCTGGTATTGTGATGCCTCCGGCTTTGTTTTTGTTGTACAAGATTGCTTTAGCTATTCGAGGTCTCTTGTGCCTCCATATAAATTTGAACACCATTTTTTCCAGATCTGAGAAGAAGGTCTTCGGTATCTTGATTGGTATTGCATTGAATCTATAAATTGCTTTTGGGAGAATGGACATTTTGATGATATTGATTCTTCCAATCCATGAGCATGGAAGATTTTTCCATTTCTTGGTATCCTCTTCTATTTCTTTCTTTAAGGTTTTGTAATTTTCATCGTAGAGATCTTTAACATCCTTGGTTAAGTTTATTCCAAGGTATTTGATTGTTTTTTGTAGCTATTGTGAATGGGATTGATCTTAGAAGTTCTTCCTCAGCCATGGCATTGTCTGTGTATACAAAGGCTGTTGATTTTTGTGCATTGATTTTATACCCTGCTACTTTGCCAAACTCTTCTAAGAGTTCCAATAGTCTCTTAGTAGAGTTCTTTGGGTCCCCTAAATAAAGAATCATACCATCTGCAAAGAGGGATAGTTTGAGTTCTTCCTTCCCAATTTGTATCCCTTTAATTTCTTTTTCTTGCCTAATAGCTCTGGCTAGAACTTCCAGAACTATATTGAATAGCAGTGGTGAGAGTGGGCATCCCTGTCTGGTACCAGATCTCAGTGGAAATGCTTCCAACTATTCCCCATTCAATAGGATGTTGGCTGTGGGTTTTGCTTTGATTGCTTTGATTGTATTAAGGAATGTTCCTTCCAAACCCAGTTTGCTTAGAGTTTTCATCATGAAAGGGTGTTGTATTTTATCAAATGCTTTCTCGGCGTCTATTGAGATAATCATATGGTTGTCCTTCTGCAGTCTGTTAATGTGGTGTATCACATTGATTGTTTTGCGCACATTTAACCATCCCTGCATACCAGGGAGAAATCCCACTTGGTCTGGGTGGATGATCTTTCTGATGTGTTGTTGCATTCTATTGGCGAGAATTTTATTGAGGATTTTTGCATCTATGTTCATCAGGGATATTGGTCTGTAATTCTCTTTCAGTGCTGCATCTTTTTCCGGCTTAGGAATTAAGGTGATGCTGGCTTCATAGAACGAATTTGGGAGGACTCCCTCTTTTTCGATTGTTCTGAATAGTTTGAGAAGAATTGGAGTTAGTTCTTCTTTAAATGTCTGGTAGAATTCAGCAGTGAATCCATCTGGTCCTGGGCTTTTCTTTGTTGGGAGGGCCTTTATTACTGTTTCAATTTCAGTCTCAGTTATGGGTCTGTTTAGGTTTTCGATGTCTTCCTGGTTCAATTTAGGTAGGTTGCATGTGTCCAGGAATCTATCCATTTCTGATAGGTTTCCCTGTTTACTGGCATACAAGTCCTTGTAGTAATTTCTGATGATTCTTTTTATTTCTGTGGTATCTGTTGTGACGTTTCCTTTTTCGTCTCTGATTTTATTGATTTGGGTCTTTTCTCTTCTTTTTTTAGTTAGTTGGGCCAATGGGGTGTCAATTTTGTTTATTTTTTCAAAAAACCAGCTCCTCGTTTGGCTGATTTTTTGTAAATTTTTTTTGGATTCAATCCTGTTGATTTCTTCTCTGATTTAATTATTTCTCTTCTCCTACTAGATTTGGGTCTGGTTTGCTGTAGGTTTTCTAGATCCTTGAGGTGAATTGAAAGCTCATCTATTTGGTGCCTTTCCAATTTCTTGATGTAGGCACCTATTGATATAAACTTTCCTCTTAACACTGCTTTTGCTGCGTCCCATAAGTTTTGGTATGTTGTGCTGTTATCCTCATTTACTTCCAGAAAATTTTCGATTTCTCTTTTAATTTCTTCTATGACCCATTGTTCATTCAGGAGCATGTTGTTCAATCTCCACGTGTTTGTGTATGCCCTAGGGATTCCTGAGTTGCTAATTTCCAACTTCATTCCTTTATGGTCTGAGAAGCTGCATGGTATGATTCTAATTCTTTTGAATTTGCTGAGACTTGCTTTATGGCCTCGTTTGTGGTCAATCCTAGAGAAGGTTCCATGTACTGCTGAGAAGAATGTAAAATCTTTAGCTGTAGGATTGAAAGTTCTGCGTGTATCTGTTAGATCCATTTGGGCTATAGTGTGTTTAAATCTACTGTCTCCTTGTTGATCTTCTGTCCTGTTGATCTGTCTATTTCTGAGAGTGGAGTATTGAAGTCCCCCAGTACTATTGTATTGGTGTCTAAGTCTCCCTTTAAGTCCGTTAACAAATCTATTAGATAAACCAGTGCCCTGTAGTTAGGTGCATCTACATTGATAATTGTTATATCTTCTTGTTGTATTGATCCCTTAATCATTATATAGTGCCCCTCTTTGTCTCTCTTAACAGTTTTTGTGGTAAAGTTTATGTTGTCCGATATTAAGATGGCTACGCCCGCTCTTTCTTCATTTCTGTTGGCATGGTATATCTTTTTCCAGCCTTTCACTTTCAGTGTGTATGGATCTTTGTTGGAAAGATGTGTTTCTTGTAATCAGCAAATAGGTGGGTTTTGTTCCTTAACCCAATCAGCCAATCTGTGTCTTTTAACTGGACAGTTCAGGCCATTAATGTTCAATGTGACTAATGTTAAGTGGTAACTTTGCCCTGCCATTTGCCAAAGATAAGTTCTAATATATGCTTTGAATTCCCTGTGATCTTTTGCTGTGAGGTTTCCTTCCTTGATCTTCTTTCATATTGATGACCGTGTTTCTGTGTTTCTGTGTGTAATACATCTTTAAGCATCTGTTGCAGGGCTGGACGAGTTGCGACAAATTCTTTCAATTTCTGTTTGCTATGAAAAGTGTTTATTTCACCTTCATTCACAAATGATAGCTTTGCAGGATATAATATTCTGGGCTGGCAGTTTTTCTCTCTTAGTACCTGGGCTATGTCTCGCCATTCCCTCCTAGCTTGTAGGGTTTCTGATGAGAAGTCAGCTGTGAGTCTGATTGGAGATCCTCTGAGAGTAATCTGACGTTTCTCTCTTGCACATTTTAGGATCTTTTCTTTATGTTTCACTGTGGAGAGTTTAATTACAACGTGTCGTGGTGAGGATCTCTTTTGGTCGTGTTTATTAGGGGTTCTGTGAGCTTCCTGTACTAGGATTTCTCTGTCCTTCTCCAAACCTGGGAAATTTTCTGCTAATATCTCACTAAAAAGGCCTTCTAATCCTTTCTCCCTCTCCGTGCCTTCAGGAACTGCTAGAACCCGAATGTTGGGTTTTTTAATAGTATCCTGAAGATTCCTGACAATATGTTTTAGATTTCTAATTTCCTCTTCTTTTCTTTGGTCTGACTGTATCCTTTCCTGTTCTCTGTCTTCTAAGTCCGACATTCTCTCTTCTGCTTCACCCATTTTGTTTGTAAGGCTCTCTATTGTGTTTTTCATTTGATCTATTGAATTTTTCACTTCGTTGTGATTTCTCGTCACTATTACAGTTTCCTGTTGTACTAGTTGTTTCATTTCATTTTGATTCCTCATTAATATTTCATTTTCACAAGAGAGAGTTTCTATCTTGTCCATTAAGGATTTCTGTAGTTCAAGAATTTGTTTTTGAGAACTTCTTAATGTTCTTATCAATTTTTATGATCTGCTTCTTGCATTTCTTCTATCTCATCATCTTCATAATATTGAATTGGGGTGTCTTTTTCATTTGGGGGCGTCATGGTGACTTCCTTGTTTTTATTACCTTGGTTTTTGCGTTTGTTATTTGCCATATTGGAGATATTTGGTTTCTTCACTGTGGTGCTTTTTCTTGTTATACTATGACTCTAGATTAAGTGGACTGTCTGTTTTTGATGGAGCCTTAGAGGCTTGAGATGGGTGTGGCCTGAGAGCTCTGTTTGGTGTGCCAAAAGTGACAACCCCAGGTTAGGCATGGTAGATCTCTCTCTCTCTCTTTCTTTCTTTTTTTGATTCAAAAGGGAAGTAATTCCACACAGCTGATCGAGGTTGGAGGTAGTTAGCAGGCAAATGATATACCCACAGGAGCCAGAGATCGGAAGCTCTTTCCCAAGGACCACACAGGGAATCTGTTCTGCCCTCAGAGTGGGCTCAAATTCTCCTTCAGTCTCCCACTGGGTTGCCAAAGTTATGGAATTGTAGCGTCTCTGGAGAGTGCTCACGTGAATTCCGTGAGTTCTCTCCCCCACCGTCTCTTTTTTCACAGTCTCAGTTCAGTAGCACCACAAATTTACTAGGTCCTAATCTCCTGTTAATTCGCCCCGCCCAGAGTCAGGTTTTTCTGCTAGCCTCAGGGCCGGTGCAGACCTGAGGTCACTCTGCTTATGACGTATGTCCAAGATGGCGCCTGCTCTTTGTCTTGCTCGCCCTTGAGAGGTGAGCGGAGAGAGAGAAACCCGTGTCCGTACCAGTCACCTTTTTTTTTTTCTCTCTCTCTTCCAGTTAGCCTGGTGAACTTTCCCCCCCCCGGGGGTCGTTCCCTCTAGTCTCCTCTCTCTGCTTGCCTGCCGGTGTCTCGGGCTATTGAGGTTTGGCTCACCACCCGTTCCAGCGCTGGTGTGTTGAGTCTGCCGCTGGTGTCCCGAACTGTGGGCTCCCACGCTCTCCACGCAGGTCCGCTGTGAGTCACGCGTTCCGGAAGAGTTTCTTCTGCTGTTTCCTCCCCTACTCTTCCTTGAACCTGCAGTATCTCCACTTTTATTAAACTATCTCTCCCCAGACTATCAGTGTGCTCCCTTCCTATTCCGCCATCTTGCCGGACCCCCGAGATTTATTTATTTATTTGAAAGGCAGTTGTAGAGAAGCACAGAGAGAGAGAGTGGTCTTCCATCCCCTTGTTCACTTCCCAGATAGCCACAATGGCTGGAGTTGTGCTGATCCGAAGCCAGGAGCCAGTATCTTCTTCCAGGTCTCTCACGCAAGTGCAGGGGCCCAAGGACTTGGGCCATCCTCCATCACTTTCCCAGCTCATAGCAGAGGGCTGGATCAGAAGTGGAGCAGCAGGGACTCGAACCAGTGCCCACATGGGATGTAGGCACTGCAGGCAGTGCTAAGCCACTGCACTGGCCCCCACTGTTGCTCTTTAACTGAGAGACTGTTTTTCAACACTGCCTCCACTTACTTTTCCAAAGCTTGATCAACTTGTGAGATAATGCAGTACAGCACTCATCCTAGTGCTTGACAGTGTTTTTGAAAATTAATCTGAGTCAAAAGTTGGGCTGCACTGAACCTGCAGTATCTCCACTTTTATTAAACTGTCTCTCCCTGGACTATCAGTATGCTCCCTTCCTATTCCGCCATCTTGTCTCCTTATTTATTTTTTTTTTTTGACAGGCAGAGTGGACAGTAACAGAGAAAGAGACAGAGAGAAAGGTCTTCCCTTTCTGATGGTTCACTCTCCAATGGCCGCTGCGGCCGGCGCACCGTGCTGATCCGAAGTCAGAAGCCAGGTGCTTCTCCTGGTCTCCCATGAGGTGCAGGGCTCAAGCACTTGGGCCATCCTCCACTGCCCTCCCGGGCCACAGCAGGGAGCTGGACTGGAAGAGGGGCAACCGGGATAGAATCCGGCGCCCTGACTGGGACTAGAACTAGGTGTGCTGGTGCCACAGGCGGAGGATTAGCCTATTGAGCCACGGCACTGGCCCCCCTAAACAGGTCTTAATAGAACAATCAAAGATATGTAGGCTGGACTTCTTTTACACAACAGTTTTCTCATACCATATCTCAAACTGTGTATTTGTCTTCAAATGTGTAGAAATTGGCTGGGAAAAATCTGGAACAAAATATGTGTTGTGAATCTGTAATGTTTCATTGAGATTTTGAAATAACTGAATAGCTCATTATCTAACAGACATTACTCCTCATTGATGCTGATCCTGAATATACTGACATAGCCATCTCTCTGTTGCTTATGATGTTGAAGGACAACAATAGGAGTAGTTTGTTTTGTGTCATTTGAGATAAAGCTTTAGGGAAACATCTTTGGCCCTTTCTAAGGGAGGATGGAAAACTTAAAATGACCAGCAAGTAAATTGACTTGTGAAAAAATAGTTATAATGGCACATTTTGCATGATTTTTTGGACATTATAAATACTTTTCATGTAAGGGACTATGTAGATGTGTGATGTTTTATTTTCAAAATGAATTTCCTGAATGAATGATCAATTATTAGATTGCCATCCAGTTTGTAAGGAAACATACACCATATATGAATTGGGTCTTGCTCTCTTGCTCATTTCAGTGGGATTGCTCCTGGTAACACTTAGTGGCTACTACTCAGGGAAGCATTAGTCCAGAAAGCTCCTGAATTGATTTAGATGATATTTCACATCCTTTAAATTCTAAGAATCCTTGATTTTGTGATCAGCTCTGGAAGAGGCTTATGAGTTATGCAAAAGAGGTTGCTGGATTTAGAAAATGTTATGTCTGCATAAAGATACCACTTAGACAGAGTCTGCCTATCTAAGGTAAAGAAAGAAAAGTAGTAGAACATAATTCAGAAATGTATCACTTGATAAATTTGTTTAGCAGTATACTAAAGAAAATTCACATTTGAAATCTCAGTTAATGGGTAAAATAGGTTCCAAAGCCCCATTTGTCAATATAGTAAATAATATAATTTATGTTAATTTCTTGATGATGCTACCCTATAACTCTGCATTTATTTCAAATGTTGGGATGTTTTATATATATATATATATATATATATATACACATACACACATAAATGTATATGTACACAGACATGCACAAAATTATATTCTGATTATCTGTACAAAACTTATATTCTATTCTTGATTTATTGTGGTTCTTTCAAATACAGAAAAAATTATTGTAAACTTGTATTCCATTTATGGACTATTGTATGCTTCCATTAGTTTTTAAGGTTTGCTTTTGCAGGCTTCTACAACCTGTGACTTCAAGGACAGCAATTCCAAGGACTTTTGGCAGCTGCAGTTTGAATGAATTTAGCACAATCTTAACTCAATAAGCATTGTGGATCTCAAGGACGTTGGTTCATAAATCTGAGTTTACATGGTAACCATTTGGGAGAGAGGCTGTGGAAGAGAAAAAAATATATATATATATGTTAATTTAACCATATCAATTATAAGCTGATTGCAAACGATTTTTTTTTAGTCTCTCATTCTTTTTCCTGTGTTTCCCCAACAGCTGTGTAATCCAGTGTCATGGAATAATTAGCAATTATTAGTTCTGGAAGCAACTATGGGGGAAGTAATGAAAAATGCTATTACAAAGAAATCAAGAAACTCCACAACATCAAAACAAACAACCCACTTAAGAGATGGGCCAAGGACCTCAATAGACATTTTTCAAAAGAGGAAATCCAAATGGCCAACAGGCACATGAAAAAATGTTCAAGGTCATTAGCAATCAGGGAAATGCAAATCAAAACCACAATGAGGTTTCACCTCACCCCGGTTAGAATGGCTCACATACAGAAATCTACCAACAATAGATGCAGGCGAGGATGTGGGGAAAAAGGGACACTAACCCACTGTTGGTGGGAATGCAAACTGGTTAAGCCACTATGAAAGTCAGTCTGGAGATTCCTCAGAAACCTGAATATAACCCTACCATACAACCCAGCCATCCCACTCCTTGGAATTTACCCAAAGGAAATGAAATTGGCAAACAAACAAGCTGTCTGCACATTAATGTTTATTGCAGCTCAATTCACAATAGCCAAGACCTGGAACCAACCCAAATGCCCATCAGCAGTAGACTGGATAAAGGAATTATGGGACATGTACTCTATAGAATACTATACAGCAGTCAAAAACAACAAAACCCAGTCATTTGTAACAAGATGGAGGAATTTGGAAAACATCATGCTGAGTGAATTAAGCCAGTCCCAAAGGGACAAATATCATATGTTCTCCCTGATTGGCGACAACTAACTGAGCACCAAAGGGGAAACTTGTTGAAGTGAAATGGACACTATGAGAAACAGTGACTTGATCAGCTCTTGTCCTGATGGTTGATGTACAATGTAATACTTTATCCATTTTAGTATTTTTTTTTGTTCCAGTACCATTGGTTGAACTCTGTTATTAACACACAATTATTCTTAGGTGTTTAAATTTTAACTGAAAAGTGATCCCTGTTCAGAATTTGGAAAACATTATGTTGAGTGAAATAAGCCAATCCCAAAGGGACAAATACCACTTGTTCTCCTTGATCGGTGACAACTAACTGAGCACCAAAAAGGAAACCTGTTAAAGTGAAATGAACACTATGAGAAACGGTGACTTGATCAGCCCTCACCCTGACTATTGATGAACAACTTAATATGTTATCCCTCTTAGTATTTTTTTATCTTTTATTTAATGAATATAAATTTCCAAAGTATGGCTTATGGATTACAATGGCTTCCCCCACATAACGTCCCTCCCACCCGCAACCCTCCCCTTTCCCACTCCCTCTCCCCTTCCATTCACATCAAGATTCATTTTCGATTATCTTAATATACAGATCAGCTTAGTTTACATTAAGGAAGGATTTCAACAGTTTGATCCCACACAGAAACATAAAATGAAAAATTATAGATGATTTTTTTTTAAATGATGATGAAATCAGATCAGACCTATTGTCATGTTTAATCCCAGTGAGAGTCAAGTTGGGAATTGATAATTTCTTTTTTTTTCTTTTTTTTTTTTTTACAGAAGATCAGTTTAGTATACATTAAGTAAAGATTTCAACCGTTTGCACCCCCATAGAAACACAAAGTGAGATATACTGTTTGAGTACTCATTATAGCATTAAGCCTCAATGTACAGCACATTAAGGACAGAGATCCTACATGAGGAGTAAGTGCACAGTGACTCCTGTTGTTGACTTTACAAATTGACACTCCTGTTTATGGCATCAGTAATCTCCCTATGCTCCAGTCATGAGTTTCCAAGGCTATGGAAGCCCCTTGAGTAGAAGTTTCTGTACTGCATAAGAAACAGTCAGGAGAGTGAAGAGACAACCGACAGAATGGGAAAAAATATTTGCAAACTATGCAACAGATAAAGGGTTAATAACCAGATTCTACAAAGAGATCAAGAAACTCCACAAAAACAAAACCAACAACCCACTTAAGAGATGGGCCAAGGACCTCAATAGACATTTTTCAAAAGAGGAAATCCAAATGGCCAACAGGCACATGAAAAAATGTTCAAGATCACTAGCAATCAGGGAAATGCAAATCAAAACCACAATGAGGTTTCACCTCACCCCAGTTAGAAGGGCTCACATGCAGAAATCTACCAACAACAGATGCTGGCGAGGATGTGGGGAAAAAGGGACACTAACCCACTGTTGGTGGGAATGCAAACTGGTCAAGCCACTATGGAAGTCAGTCTGGAGATTCCTCAGAAACCTGAATATAGCCCTACCGTTCGACCCAGCCATCCCACTCCTTGGAATTTACCCAAAGGAGTTTAAAATGACAAACAAAAAAGCGGTCTGCACCCTAATGTTTATTGCAGCACAATTCACAATAGCCAAGACCTGGAACCAACCTAAATGCCCATCAACGGTAGACTGGATAAAGAAATTATGGGATATGTATTCTTTAGAATACTATACCGCAGTAAGAAACAACGAAATCCAGTCATTTGCAACAAAATGGAGGAATCTGGAACACATCATGCTGAGTGAAATAAGCCAGTCCCAAAGGGACAAATACCATATGTTCTCCCTGATTGGTGACAACTGACTGAACACCAAAAAGGAAACCTGTTGAAGTGAAATCAACACTATGAGAAACGGTGACTTGATCAGCATAGCCCTGACTGTTAATGAACAACTTAATACATTATCCCTCTTAGTATTTTTTTTGTCTGTTCTACTTAATATGACTGGTTTAATTCTGTAATTAATACACAGTTATTCTTAAGTGTTGAAAATTAACTGAAATGTGATCCCTCTTAGTATTTTTTTTGTTTGTTCTACTCAATACTTTTGGTTGAATACTGTAATCAATACACAATTCTTCTTAAGTGCTGAAACTTAACTGAAAAGTGATCGCTGTTAAATGTAAGAGTGGGAATAAGAGAGGGAAGAGATGTGCAATTCGGGACATGCTCAAGCTAACTTACCTCAAACGGTACAGTTAGAAACATACCAGGGGATTCCAATTCAATCCCATCAAGGTGGCATGTACCAATGCCATCTCACTAGTACCAGTGATCAATTTCTGTTCACAATTGATCATAATGATAGAACTAAGAACCAAAGGGATCACAGAAACAAGAATAGTGTCTGCAAATACTAGCTGATAGAATCAAAAAGGGAGAGAATGATCCAACATGGGAAGTGAGATACACAGCAGACCCATAGAATGGCGGATGTCCTAAACAGCACTCTGGCCTCATAATCAGCCCTTAAAGCATGCGGATCCGGCTGAAATGCCCATGAGAGTATTTCAGGCATGGAAAAGCAAGACACTCTGGTGGAAAAAAAAAATGTAAATGAAAGATCTCCGCGAGTGAGATCCCAGTGGAAAGAATGGGTCATCAAAGAAGGAGGTACCTTTCTCTGAAGGGAGGAGAGAACTTCCACTTTGACCATGGCCTTGTCTAAATATGATCAGAGTCGGTGAACTCAGGGGGCTTCCATAGCCTTGGCAGCTCATGACAAGAGCCTAGGGTGATTACTGAGGCCATAAGCAAGAGTGTCAATTTGTAAAGTCAACAACAGGAGTCACTGTGCACTTACTCCTCCTGTAGGATCTTTGTCCTTAGTGTGTTGTACATTGAGATTTAATGCTATAACTAGTACTCAAACAGTATTTTTCACTTTATGTTTCTGTGTGGGAGCAAACTGTTGAAATCTTTACTTAATGTGTGCTAAACTGATCTTCTGTATATAAAGAGAATTGAAAATGAATCTTGATGTGAATGGAAGGGGAGAGGGAGTGGATAAGGGGAGGGTTGCGGGTTGGAGGGACGTTTTGGGGGGAAGCCATTGTAATCCATATTCTGTACTTTGGAAATTTATATTCATTAAATAAAAGTTAAAAAAAAGAAAAATGCTATTTATTTGTAGTTTTATTTTCATTAAGAATACCAATTTAAAGGATTTATTGGGGCCGGCACCGTGGCTCACTTGGTTAATCCTCTGCCTGCGGCATCCCATATGGGCACCAGGTTCTAGTCCCGGTTACTTCTCTTCCAGTCCAGCTCTCTGCTGTGGCCTGGGAGGGCAGTGGAGGATGGCTGAAGTGCTTGGGCGCCTGCACCTGCATGGTAGACCAGGAGGAAGTACTCGGCTCCTGGCTTCAGTTCAGCACAGCGTCGGCCATTTGGGGAGTGGACCAACGGAAGGAAGACCTTTCTCTGTCTCTCTCTATCTCACTGTCTAACTCTGTCAAATAAAAAAAAATATATTTCTTCAAATCCCTTTTAAGAAGAAGTAAATATTTCCATATAGTCATCTATTCTGAGAGTTCCAGAAGAAAAGATCTCCCATTTGTAAAACCACTTTTTTTTTTTTTGCTTTATTCTAAATAAGTCAAACTCTTTGGCAATTCATTCAGCCATGGCCAGAACTTGGCAGTCTGACCATAATCAGAATATGAGTCCCAGTCGTCTCCTGTGTTCAGCCTCCACATTGCTGTTCCTTTCCAGAATATCCCCTTAAGGCCTAAATAAAACCTGGATAATGGAATACTTGTCCTGAAAGCTTCCTCAGAAATTATCTCAAAAACCATTGTTCCAGCAAAAGCATCTTTCTATTTCCAGAGCACTAAGTCCAATTTTGGGACCTCCCACTGAAAATGCTTTATTTCTGGTACTCAATAAGTATTTGTCTAATGAAAGCTTTTTACACATGGACATTATATTGACTACTAGGTACCAGTGCTTTTTACCAGATGAAACCATGTCCCCAGTGAATTCACTCAAAGTTTCTCTTAAAAATTTGGTTTCCCAGGCCATGGACAGAAAACTGGAATGCTTTATGATAATTAAGAAAATGTCTTTGAAGTGTTATTTCTTCCTGTAAGGATAGTTTTAGAAAAAGGAAACAAAAAACAAGTGTTGATCAATTAAATTTCTTTTATGTTGAGCTTGGATAAGGGAAGCATAGGCTGATCTGAAAGAAGGAAGTAAATATGGCTGGGAAAGTGCCATGCCCACCAAAGAACGTAAATGTTCTAGGATTTGTAAGTATAGATATTTATTCCTTGGACACTTGGTTAGTCTTAATAATTTTATTTGAACAAAGAAAGGCAAAGGAAAAAGATGCCCTCTCCTTGGTTCCCTGAAAAAGAGGAAGTATTTTCCACCAAGCAAGCATAACTTACCACTGAAAGGAGTAATTTGTTTCATGTATCCATATAGAATATGTCTTAAAGATCTCATGTTTCTTTTTCATTAATTTACCAACTTGATGAAAAACTTCCTTCTCCAAAAATCTTTGTGGTTGAGATTAGCAGCTATAGAAAGAGAGTTTGAATAAGTCTGAAAAATTTTCTTAGGTGTTCTTTTGATGTAAAACCTATACTCCAGGAAGAAAATATCTGAAATTATACACCTGGCATGACAGGCTGAGATGTTGAATTATCATATAAGCTTGTGGATGTTTTATTTTCTTTAATGTGTTATCTTGTTAAATGACAAAATGCAACAAATTGAGTCCTGTAGATCTTTGTGGGCATTATTTGATTCCAGAATCAAGTACCAGTCTGAAGCAAAAATAATTGTGAATGGCACCCAGTTCCCGTCCCCCAGCACCATTTCATCACATGGACGAGTTATATTTATAGCAAGAGAAAAGGAAATGACATACACAATGATATAGGAGTGAGGTACAGAGGTAGCCTGAAGAGTTGTAACTCTCATCTGTCTTATTTGAACATAGGGTGAGCAATTGGCCTTTGGGGATTGACTGCGATTCAGCTACTTGCCACAAGAATAGATTAAAGTCTGTTTACACATCAAGTTAGGTTATAGTTCACTATGTAAGGAGGCAGCAATAGGTCAAATTTAACACTTTGAGTATAACACACTAAGGCTTTTTAAAATGAATGGCTCTAGAATCTCAGAAGAGACACTGTGTTTAGCAGGTTGTAGATTGCATCCTGAAGGCTGGCTTTTGTGTCAAAAGAGAATTGGCTGAGGCCGGCGCCGCGGCTCACTAGGCTAATCCTCCACCTTGCGGCACTGGCACACCAGGTTCTAGTCCCGGTCGGGGCGCCAGATTCTGTCCCGGTTGCCCCTCTTTCAGGCCAGCTCTCTGCTGTGGCCAGCGAGTACAGTGGAGGATGGCCCAAGTGCTTGGGCCCTGCACCCCATGGGAGACCAGGAGAAGCACCTGGCTCCTGCCTTCAGATCAGCGCGGTGAGCCGGCCGCAGCGGGCCGGCCGCGGTGGCCATTGGAGGGTGAACCAGTGGTAAAGGAAGACCTTTCTCTCTGTCTCTCTCTCTCTCACTGTCCCCCCTGCCTGTCAAAAAAAGAAAAGAAAAAAGAAAAAAAATGAGAATTGCCTGGGAGAAAATTGAGCTCTTTAAGTTCAGGATTAAAATAATGTCAGTAGCTAGGACAGTAACCTCCTCTCTGTCCATGCTCCTTCTACTCTGCTTCCCCCTTTCCTTATCATTCTTGAGTGCCCTTCCATATATCAGAAAAGATTAAGATGTTTAGCAATGATCAAAAAGCAGGATAAATATAGATCATATATATATTAAATATAGATATTCCACATTCTCTAAACAAACTGTTTTTGAAGGTTGTTTCTGTCAGAGTCCCAGCAGGAAAGAGCTGGCCTACACCAAAGGGCAATTTGAAAGACTAAGAAAATCTTCATTAGCAAGGGTCTATTTTCATAGCATGGGTAGTGCCAAGGAAACTGACCAGGAATAGGGACATAGCCAGGAGCTGCAAAGCCATTACAATCTTTAGGCCTGAAAGCACGAGAGAAAACAACTACTACAGCGCTCCCGTGAGAGCCATGTTCCAGGATTCAGGGTCTCACAAGTTCATTAGGTATGGGAGAAAGTCTCTGCCAAGCCATGCACTTGAAGGCAGAACACAAAGTAAATACTTTAAGCTCTGTGACTTTTATAATCTTGTTTTCTACTGACAGCTCCTGTTCACTGAACAAAACCAAAAATCTAACTGTAATGAAGCTTCACTGGAATAACCCCCAGAGTTAACCCGCTAAGGCGCAAAGTAGGAGGAGTCTGAAGCGTGCATCTAGATGGGCAAAAAGTATCCTGCGCGAGTACCTTGGATGTCCCAGGCGAAGCATTAGACGCAGCATCTTTTGTTTTTCTTGTTAGTGTCACTAATTAGGGTGCTAAGTTAGGAGATGTTCATAAAAAGAATAGATTCTCATTTCAGATGACGAACAAAAGTTTCTGACATGGCCTAAGTTTTATTTACAAAGACTGGAAGGTGGAGGGGAAGAATTAATCAGTTCATAGCTATTGACTGGAACAAAAAATGTTTCCACACTCCTGAGTGCATATTAAAATCTTGACTCAAAAGCCCTCACTGGCCCCAGTTATACCCTCTGCTTACACACAAGCTTTCTATACCAATAACTCTAACCAATCCAGAAGTAGCAATTACTTTTCCTTGTAAACTGTTATTCTACCTCGAAATTTACCTGCTATGTGTTATTCTACCCCTTTAACCAAAGCCAATGTAAGTTCAATGTAAACAATCCATGCTTTCTTTTCCTCCATTTGCATTGTAAAAACGCTCTTGATCAAATGCTCTTGGCTGTTAGAAGCAGCCATCATTTTTCCAACTGCTGCTCAGCCTTGCTATTGGCATTGGCAAGGAACTTGTCCAAGACCCTGATTGTTTTCTAGCTACCATCTAATAGTTCAGTAAATCCTTTTATTCCAGAGAAATGTTGGTCTTCAGATTTTCGGTTTAACACAGGGAAGAATTTACAAATTTTCCTGTGATAAAGCTCAAATCAGTGTTAAAGAATATCTCTAAAGCACTCTTCTGTACAATGTTTTTTTTTTTTCTAGAAAGCAAGTTGTAGAGAAATAATAACTTCCTATCTTTGTTTCTTTAGTACTTGTAGCACAGAATATGTACCTGTATTAAGTTTACATTTATGAAAGAGTTTTAAAGATATTTAGTATGAAGAAAAAACTAAAGGGTAGATCCAAGATAGTTATTCCCAAGTATTTCTGTATCATTCTGTGGGAAATATACTATAGAATATTTGTTTCCTTTTTGGAAACACCTTAGCTTAAGGTGTAGTTACATGGAGAAACATAGAACATTCCAGATAGTGAATTCTCCAGCTGGAATTGTTTGAAAAGTTTATAACGTAGGGCTGATCCTTCATTGGAAACATGCAACAGAAGAGGCTGGCTATATGCCAATATTACAAAGGAAGGGATCTCTGCATGTATATGAGGTGTTTTGCATGTTTTTTTATTTTTATTTTTTTATAAATCACCATAAGGGGTAGATGCCGTGGTACAGCAGGTTAATTGCCATTTGGGACTCCCCAGCCCCATATTGCAGTACTAGTTGGAGTCCTGGCAACTCTGGTTCTGACCCAGCTTCCTGCTAATGCATCCTAGGAGGCAGAAGATGATGGTTCAAGTGCTTGAGCCCCTACCACCCACGTACGAGACCCTGATGGAGTTGCTGGCCCCTGGCTTTGACCTGGCCCAATCCTAGCTGTTGGGGGCCTTTGAAGAGTGAACCAGCAGATGATGGATCTCTCTTTTGGTCTTTCTCTTTCTTGGGTTCTGTGCCTTTTTCAGTAGATGAAAATAAACTTGTAGTTTTTTAAAAAGATTTATTTCATTATTTGAAAAGAAGAGTTACAGAGAGAGAGGGAGAGAGAGAGAGAGTGTCTTCCATCCCCTGATTCACTCTCCAAATGGCTGCAATGGCCAGACAGAATTGGGCTGGGCTGAAACCAGGAGCCTGGAATTCTATCCAGGTCTCCCATGTGGGTGGCAGGGGCTTAAGCACTGGATCTTCTGCTTTCCCAGGTGCATTAACAGGGAGCTCTATCAGAAGTAAAGCAGGCTGGCGCCGCAGTTCAATAGGCTAATCTGCCTGCGGTGCCGGCACACTGGGTTCTAGTCCCAGTCTGGGCGCTGGATTCTGTCCTGGTTGCTCCTCTTCCAGTACAGCTCTCTGCTGTGGCCTGGGAAGGCAGGGAGGATGGCCCAAGTCCTTGGGCCCTGCACCCACATGGGAGACCGGAAGCACCTGGCTCCTGGCTTCGGATTAGCGCAACACGCCAGCCGTAGCGGCCATTGGGGGATGAACCAACGGAAAAGTAAGATCTTTCCGTCTCTCTCACTGTCCACTCTGCCTGTCAAAAACAAAACAAAACAAAACAAAACAAAACAAACAAACAAAAAAACAAAAAAACAAAAAAACTAAAGCAGCCAGAAATTGAACTGTTGCTCTTATAGGATGCCAGCTTAACTTGCTAAGCCATAGTGCTGGCCCTTAAGCAAATATTTTTAAAAGAGTCAATATTAAAAAAAACCCTCCTTTTTTAAACTTTTATTAAATAAATATAAATTTTCAAAGTAAAACTTATGGGCCAGCGCCAGGGCTCACTAAGCTAATCTTCCGCCTGTTGTGCCGGCGGCACACCGGGTTCTAGTCCCGGTTGGGACCCCGGATTCTGTCCCGGTCGCTCCTCTTCCTGTCTAGCTCTCTGCTGTGGCCTGGGAGTACAGTGGAGGATGGTCCAAGTCCTTGGGCCCTGCACCCCATGGGAGACCAGGAGAAGCACCTGGCCCTGGATTCGTATCAGCACGGTGCGCTGGCTGCAGTGCACCGGCCACGGCGGCCATCGGAGAGTAAACCAATGGCAAAAGAAGACCTTTCTCTCTGTCTCTCTCTCTCACTGTCTACTCTGCCTGTCAAAAAAAAATTTTTGGATTATAGTGGCTTTTGTTCCTCCATAACCTCCCTCTCACCCGCAACCATCCCATCTCATGCTCCCTCTCCCAATCCCTTTCACATCAAGATTCATTTTCAATTATCTTTATATACAGAAGATCAAATTAGTATATACTAAGATTTCAACAATTTGCACCCACGCAGAAACACTAACTGTAAGTACTGTTTGAGTACTTGTTACAGCATTAATTCACAATGTACAACACATTAAGGACAGAGATCCTACATGAGGAGTAAGTGCACAATGACTCCTGTTGTGAATTTAACAATTGACATTCTTATTTATGGCGTCATTAATCACCTGAGGCTCTTGTCATGAGTTGCCAAGATTATGGAAGCCTCTTGAGTTCTCCAACTCTGATCTTATTTAGACAAGGCCATAGTCAAAGTGGAAGTTCTCTCTTCCCTTCAGAGAAAGGTACCTCCCGTTCTTTCCACTGGGATCTCACAGAGATCTTTCATTTAAGTGTTTTTTTTTTTTGTTTGTTTTTTGTTTTTGTTTTTTGTCAGAGTGTCTTGGCCTTTCATGCCTTAAATACTCTCTGGGCTTTTTAGCCAGATCCGAATGCCTTAAGGGCTGATTTTGAGGCCAGAGTGCTGTTTAGGACATCTGCCATTCTGTGAGTTTGCTGTGTATCCTGCTTCCCATGTTGGAATGTTCTCTCCTTTTTAATTCTATCAGTATTAGCAGACACTAGTCTTGTTTATGTGATCCCTTTGACTCTTAGTCCTATCATTATGATCAATTATGAACTGAAACTGATCACTTTGACTAGTGAGATGGTATTTGTATATGCCTCCTTCATAAGATTGAATTGGGATCCCCTGGCATGTTTCTAACTCTACCATTAGGGGTAAGTTAGATTGAGCATGTGCCGAACTGTACATCTCCTCCCTCTCTTATTCCCACTCTTATATTTAACAGGGATCACTTTTCAGTTAAATTTAAACACCTAAGAATAATTGTGTGTTAATTACAGAGTTCAACCAATAGTATTAAGTAGAACAAAAAAATACTAAAAAGAATAAAGTAGTAAGTTGTTCCTCGACAGTCAGGACAAGAGCTGATCAAGTCATTGTTTCTCATAGTGTCATTTCACTTCAACAGGTTTCCTTTTAGGTGCTCCATTAGGTGTCACCGATCAGGGAGAACATATGATACTTGTCCCTTTGAGACTGGCTTAATTCACTCAGCATGATGTTTTCCAGATTCCTCCATTTGTTGCAAATGACCGGATTTCACTTTTTTTTTTTTTTAACTGTGTAGTATTCTATAGAGTACATCTTCCATAATTTCTTTATCCAGTCTTCTGTTGAAGGGCATTAGGTTGATTCCATGTCTAAGCTATTGTGAACTGAGCTGCAATAAGCAATTCCTTAAATTCTACATGATCTGTATCATCCTTAGACTCTATGCTTTGATATAGTCTAAAAGTTCCTGTCAACTTCCTAAGTCCGGTATTATTTTAATTTCCAAGTTTACTACTTTCTATGTACTGATACAGCAGCTTGTGCTTTTTCTTGATAGTTTTCTATGCTCCATTTTTGATTAGTTTTATGGTTTTTAGTCTCTTTGTTTTACTACCAAATGACCGAATATTTGTTTATGGAGAGGCAGATGTTTAGTAGCTTGGCACACAGTCTCCAGAACCAGGCTGCTTATGTTTAAATATTCCCTTTCTAACTCACCATTTTTGTGAGTTTATTTAGACTCCTCATGCCCCAGGGTTTCATCTGCAAAAGAGGCAGCAGTGGTTTCTACCTGGGAGTTTGTTATGAATATTCGAAGATTTTAACCTTTAAGACATTAGGATATTTGGTAGACATTGAGCCAATATTATACAAATGCTTACTGCTATAGCTATTAATTACTACTACTATATTTATTTATTTATTTATTTATTTTTTTGACAGGCAGAGTGGACAGTGAGAGAGAGAGAGACAGAGAGAAAGGTCTTCCTTTGCCGTTGGTTCACCCTCCAATGGCCACCACGGCCAGTGTACTGCGGCCAATGCACCGCGCTGATCCGATGGCAGGAGCCAGGTGCTTCTCCTGGTCTCCCATGGGGTGCAGGGCCCAAGCACTTGGGCCATCCTCCACTGCACTCCCTGGCCACAGAAGAGAGTTGGCCTGGAGAGGGGCAACCGGGACAGAATCCGGCGCCCCGACTGGGACTAGAACCCGGTGTGCCAGCACCGCAAGGCAGAGGATTAGCCTAGTGAGCCACAGCACCGGCTAATTACTATTACTCTTATAACAGAACCTATATTCCTTATATTCATTAATTATAAGATACTAAAGAGCTCTAAAACTCTTATTCACTTCTCTTTCATGTGATTCTGCCAATTTTAATCAAATTTAGCCATAGGCCATTTCTTATAAAGAACATTTTTCACACACTGTTTCTTCATAAACAATAAATCATTCTGATTGTAGAAAACTAAATTTTATGGGCTTGTTTTAATAAATCTCTCCCAGAGAAAGCCCTCATTAGCAAGTTAATACGCTTCTTTCCATAGTTTTCATTACGTGCATGCACATACATAATATGTATAAATATCTATTTATCCAAGTATCTATACCTAAAGGGGTGAAACTAAACATATTGATTCTAAACCTACTTTTCCACTCAAAAATATGTCTTATTTATCTTTTTTTTTTTTTTTAGAGGAAGCGTTTAATGAGCACATTTTATTTAAATACATCCTCCAGCAGGAGATGGAGACTTCACTGCCTCTCCTTACAGGGTATGTGAGTAGTTATCTGTCGAGTTACATCCGCAGCGCAGTGACATCCCCTTGTTGGAAAGGTCGGTACTTCCACACCACAGTTCCAACAGGACTCGAGTCTCAAAATTCCGTGTCTCCTTTGGCTTGCTTCTCTCTCGATTCCACCCAGGCTTTATTAATAGTTCTCTTCATGTCGTCATCTCCATCTTCATAGATTTTCTTCAGCACATTCATCAGTCCTTCACTAGGATCTGCTTCTGTGTCGTAGGAGGGCTTTTCTTTTTCTTTGCACTCTTTTTCAACCTGGGTCAGGTAGTCCCATCAGGTGTTCTCTGCTTTTTTCCTACATAAGATCAGAACTGTGTCCATCTTGACTTTTTTTGAACTGCCTTCCACAGAGATAGGTTTCAACAGATTGTTCACAATCATGGAGTAATTCTTGCCATTTAAGTTCTTTACCAAAAGATCAAATGACCGCTCTGTGAAATGCACCTGCACACTCTCTGTGGGAACGTGATGAACTCCAGGTAGAGTAATGTAGATTTTCACAAACTTATCTGACTGATCCCATCCGTAATTACTGATCTTCACTGTATAGCCCGTTGTAATGGGAGCAACCACAGCAGCCGGCTTTTCATTGTCAAGTTCTGCTTTGCTCTGTGACTTCTGCTGCACCTTGTTCTTGATCTCTGTCTCGATCTTGGATTTCTCTGCTGTAAGGGCATCATGGATTCTTTTCCTAGTAGTCTTTTCCAGCAACGCCTTCACCTCTTCTAGATCCTTCTGTAGCCCGTCCACAGCTGAAGCCATGGTCCGGCGCGGGCAGGCCGAGGCCCGAGCTGCAGCCGCGCGAGCGCCGGGAACAGGAAACCGAAAAATATGTCTTATTTATCTTGACAACAGACAATGTCTCTTTTGAGTACCTTCATTCAAGAACTTTGCCTAAGTACCCCGTACTTAGTAGGCATTCAAGAAATATATTTTGAGCATGCAAATATTTTGGATAAATTTTTGATTTTAGAACAAAATTCAATTATAAAAAATAGAATGTATAATATTATTCTATCATTATAAACTATGTTATAATTATTATTGTATATAAATATTCTATTATTGGTATTGAAATGGTTTCTGATTTAATCATTATAATGCTGGATATCATTTTTAAAACATAGTCTCATATTTTAAACAAAATTTAACTAGAGTCAAATCCTATATGTAAATTTCTGTATTTGAAGATATGTAGTTTTTTTTGTTTGTTTTTGTTTTTGTTTTTTACAGGCAGAGTTAAATAGTGAGAGAGAAAGACAGAGAGAAAGGTCTTCCTTCTGTTGGTTCACCCCCCCAAATGGCCGCTACTGTCAGAGCGCTGCGCCAATCCGAAGCCAGGAGCCAGGTGCTTCCTCCTGGTCTCCCATGCAGGTGCAGGGCCCAAGCACTTGAGCCATCCTCCACTGCCTTTCCGGGCCACAGCAGAGAGCTGGACTGGAAGAGGAGCAACGGGGACGTAATCTGGAGCCCCGACCGAGACTAGAACCTGGGGTGCCAGCGCCGCAGGCAGAGGATCAGCCTAGTGAGTCACAGTGCTGGCCAGAAGATATGTAGTTTTTAAGACAACATATATTTCAGTTACTCTCCAGAAATATATTCATGATTTCTAATAACAGTTTTTATTATTCTATTCCTCATTTCATAGTAACTAAAAGTAATTATCTACTTATCTGTCACTCAATTTATACAATAAATTAATTTTATGTGTCCCATGTCAATTCCAGTATTTGTTAATCTGCTTCAAGAGACACCAACCATTTCTCTTTCCATTATCTATTTTAGGTTCATGATTTCTCTCTGATAATTACTTATTGTATCTTAAATTTCTTTTAGCATATTAAAATGCTTGCGACATTTTTAATTCCATATTCTATAAGATATCATTTGATTAAGATTCTTACTCTATCTCTAACACTTGAAAAGGAAGAGATTACATAAATTAATTCTTCAGAAAGACAATGATCTCTGTCTCTATGGAAATAGCTGTGAGCTATTCTGTATGTGAAAGAGTTTATATAAATAGCCACATAAGTATACTCATAATTAAAAATTTATGCTTGTATTGACTATTTAGATCTTATCTGAAACATTAAGTTTGCACACGAGGTAATTGATAAGAAGAGGAAACAATGGAATCCTTCTCATTCCTTGACTTGTTATCTCATAGCATTTTCAACAGGAGCTTCTAGGTTTTCTACCTACTGTATTCTCAAATCACTGTTAGATTTTACAATTTGCACACAAACACCTAACAAGTGATTTCTTTTTTAAAAAGAAATTATGTATTTATTTGTGAAGCAGAGAGACAAAGTTCCCATCCAGTGGTTCACTCTCCAAATCTTCACAATAGCCCACGGCCAAGGGCTAGAGCCACGAGCCAGGAACTCTATCCAGGTCTCGCATACTGGTAACAGGAACTCAATGACTTGAAGGATAATCTGCTGCCTCCCAGGATGTGCACCAGCAGAACACTGGAATTAAGAGCACAGCTGAGATTAAAACCTAGACATTCCTATATGGAATGTAGGCTTCCGAGGTGGTGTGTTAACTGCTAGGCTGAATGCCCACATCAAGTGATCTTTATTTTAAATATGAAAGTAAATTTCTAGCTTAGATTTCTAAGAAGTTAAGGCATCCCTCCAGGTTACTTTAAATACCATTCAAATGATGTATGAAGATAGTCAACAGTCACTGTTTCAGACCTTCCTATTTGTTGATACTTGTGGAAGGTGAAATACAAATTACAAATTTGAAATTCAGATACATTGCATTTCCTGTGTCTCTTAGAATTGTTAGATCATCAAGCTATTGGTGACAGATTTTGTTATATATAATTCTTTGAAAATCCAGGTTAATTCTTATAATTTAAAAGGGTATAAAATAGTTACTGGATGGAGAAGTTTACATTTTTCCCTATTGTTGTCCTGAGCTTACCAAATCTTATATCCTTAATATTTTAAATTATAACATAATAGAAGATATCAGACATAGTCCAATTAAATAAATATATACATATATGTATATATATATATATGACTTATAGAGAGAGAAAGAAAGGAAGAAACACAGAGAAAAATATTCTGTCCATCCACTTGTTAGTTCTGTCCCCAAATGCTGTAGCAGGCAGATCTGGACCAGGATAAAGCCCGGCATCAGGAGCTCCATCCTGCTCTTCCATTTGGGTGTCAGGGGTCCAAATATTTGAGTCATTTTCCATTGCCTTTCCAGGCACATCAGCAGAAAGCTGGATGAGAAACAGAGTAGCCAGGACTGGAACAAGCACTTTTGTATGGGTGGCAGCTTAACCTGCTGTGCTGCAGAATTGACACCCAATCAAATATATTTTAAGTTATATTTTTGTAGAATAAATAAAATTATTCTCAATGGAAATTCATAATTCTGGTTTATTGTAGCACTAGATATTTCCCTGTGTTTTCCCTTTTATTTATAATTTTTTAAAGATTTATTTCTTTATTTGAAAGAGTTACACAGAAAGGCAGAAAGAGAGAGAGAAAGAGAGAGAGAGAGAGGTCTTCCATCCGCTGGTTCACTCCCCAACTGTCCACAATGGCTGGAGCTCTGCCAATCCAAAGCCAGGAGCCAGGAGCCAAGAGCTTCTTCCAGGTTTCCTATGTGGGTGCAGAGGTCCAAGGACATGGGCCATCTTCTACTGCTTTTCCAGGCCAAAGCAGAGAGCTGGATAGGAAGTGGAGCAGCTGGGATTCGAACCGGTGCCCATATGAGATGTTGGCACTGCAGGTGGTGGCTTTACCCTCTAGGCCAGAGCACTGGCTCTTACCTATTTATTATTATTTAGTTGTTATTCAATACCTGAACTCACTTGAATTGCCAAGAAATATAAAATTTAAGCCATTTTTATAAAAATAGGCATTGAATATGCTCATAGGCCAATTTTCTTGCAGTTTCATAAATAGTTAAAATTAGATATGCATTCAATGAAGATTTTTTGAGTTCTTATTATGTGCTAGGTGCATAGTGGAAATGTCCAGAAATAAAATAAAATTCTTCCTTTTAAAACATTGAGAGTGAGGGGAGGAAGGTTGTTATAACAATATGTAATGAACCCTCTACCACAACATTGTAATTGCAGCACAGAGAGGGTATTGATCTTCCTAAGGGCTCAGAGTGACTTAAACTAGGCCACAAAAAAATGAATGGATACCACCTAACTGAAAAAGGTCCACCAAGAGATATAGCTAGAGGAAGGAGCACGTGCAGAGCCACTGGGTCATGTGGAAGAGGCACTGGCTGGCATCTGAGGTACAAAGAGTGATAAGAATACACAAAAAGATAAGATCACATCTCTGAAATATTTTGTGTGATGTGTTTTTCTCTCCTGAATTTGAAGGGTAGCCATGAAATATGTTAAGCAGTGGAATGATGTTATCCAATTTGTGAGTCTGAATGTCACTTTGGCAGAAATGTGAAAGATCAATGAAGAGTGAAGCACACTGTAGCAACTCAGTCAAGAGTCTGACAAGGGATGAAGTTATGTACTGAATACAAATGGAGTGTGACAGTCGGTTTGAAAGGTGTTGAGGAAGGAGTAAAGGTAGAAGTTGACAACTAATTGGTTGTAGGGGATCAGAGAAGAGGGAAGACAAGAATGGTATCCTGGGTTTTCATTTGGACAACTGAAAGAATGATGAAATGTATTCTAAAATAGGAATGCAGGAAGAGAGCAGGTTAATAGGGATGATGACAAGTTCAAGTTAAACAAACCACGTTGGAGATCCTAGTGATAGATTCAGTGGAGGTGTTTGGAGGAAGCTTTGAGCATGTATTTGGAAGTAAAAAGAAAATTTGAGGCTGAAGAATAGATTTTGGTTACATAGTTAACACTGTACATATGAAGACTTGGTGATATAGATAATTTTGGGTGGTGGTTGAAACCATAATTAAGAATACCATGGACTAGGAAGAGAGTCTCCAGAAAGACTAGAAGAGGGTTGAGAAGTAGGGCAGAGGTAAAGATGTCTGCGCAGTAGGCTGTAAAGAGGTAGGAGGAATACAGGAGAAAGCAAAGTGACAAAATTAAAAGCTAAGAATTGAACTATAGTCATGATTTGGTAGTATAGAAGTCATGACCAGCCTGGTGAGGACAATTTAGGTAGGGTAGTGGGGTTGGATGCTGGATTCACTAAACTTCAGAGATGCCAAAGGAGAAATGCAAGTTGTCTGTGCAGTTTTGAAGCCTCTGTGGAGGACGAAAAGCATGATTTTATAATGTTACCACACTGCAGGTTTAAAAGATTTTAAAAAGTAATCCTTGTTTTCTAGGTTTATGAGTAGAGACTGGATTAGCCAGGGAGGGCTTTTGTCACAAATGCCCCACAAAGACATGTCCACAAGGAATTTGAAGACAGTGATGCTTTAGATACTAAATAAAACAAACAACTAATATTAGAATAAGTACCCCTTTCCTCACGTTCGAGGAGGGCAGTTCCAGTTCTGTCCTTACACAGAGAAGCTGTTCTTTAATTCCATATTCAGCCATTGGTAAGTACACAGATTCCCAGAAAGTAATGAGGAGGTGCTCTCTGTGTGTCAAGGACATCAGCGTAGTGCAGTTGTCAGGATAAAGGAGCCATGCTGTGCTTGCCAAAGGACCAAAGCATGCTTTTGCTCTTCACACACTCTCCTTTGTGTTTTATCCAGAGAAACAGAATCACTCAAAATGTGACTTTGGGGTTTTCGGTCTTACTGCTAAACAGGAAGGCCTATCTGTTAAAACGTAAATGTCAAGGCAAGCATGTCAACTATGTGCAGTGTGTATAAAACAGGAGCTGCCATCTATAAAATATAATGTTCTGGGGCTTCTGTCAAAACATGATTCTGAGACTTAGCAGTAGACATGGTTTTCAACTTACTAGCATTTCATTACAAAAGGAAGAACCTAACTTCCATGAGATACACCAATAATCAAACTATGCATTTAAGTGGATAAAATGATTTCTAGGAAAACAGGCACGTATCTCCAAAATAGTTTAAGAATGGGGAGGCATCTGAATAACTGATGGGTGTGAAAAATGAATAAAGTCAAGGACATTTCATCAGAACTAAATTGAGGGGATAGAAAATATTCGTGTGTCACACAAGACAAATCTGGCCAGCCCTGTATGTGGGGTAAATGTCTTCCTCATCTTTTTCTTTGTAATCTTCCTTTTCAGTATGAATAGAGACCCTAAGAGCTTTCTTTAATCTAATCATCAATTATTGCAAGCTTTATTGTAGCTTGTAAAGCAACTCCAGGACAAAGGGAAAAGGAAAAAAATCATCAGTTTTTTAATATATTATATATAAAATATACTCATGTATAATAATATATGTTATAATATAGAGTATTAATAGTACAGTATATATATTATAGTAGTTATATATAAAATTTTCATCATTTATTTTTATCTGAATGTATGTTATATATGTGTATATATATCATGAGAGAAAATGTACAATAAATTGAGAGTAATGTGATTAAAGTACTACAATTATGATGTGTGATAATTCATTTTGGCTAGGTGGATAATCATAAAAATAATAGGATGACAGTACTTCTATTTTCTTAAAGTGCAGAGATTATGGATAATTTATCTGTTCATCTCTGCTGGTTAAATTAGGGCAAAAAGTACATATCTCAAAATAGCAATAATGTTTATTTCCAGTAGATCTTGAATGGCTCAGAAGATGGAAAATCTTATAGTACAGACTGAATCAGTGAAGAATTCATGTGAAGATAAATTATGATAATTTCTGTCTTTCCTGGCCTCTCACAGACCTGAGATAGGTCTTCTCAAGGGAAAACCCAAACTGCCTGGATTTCTTCTCCTTTTATGGACTGAAGAGCTCCAAGAGCAGTCCTGGGGGTTTCATGCAATGTTTTCTTGCATTTGTGTCAGGAAATTTTAGACATTCTCTCTGAATACTTGGCCGTGACCACAATTTCCAGGTCTACCTGGGCAGATTTAAAAATTGTGGGACTCTCAATATATAAACGTTAGAAATCAAAGAAAAGAACCTAGCCATAGGCGAGCACAGCTACATATAGAATGTATATCTGACATCTGCAGTCACCTAGAAATTAGTTAGGGATGAAGATGAAATTAAAGAAAACCTCTTCAGGTGCCTAAATAGAAGTCAGGAGTTCTTCCACTGAAACCCAGGTACTGATTTAGTTAAAAGTGCTACTCCTATTTATGCATGATTACACACACACACACACACACACACACATTTTACCTAGCCAGCAGACCATTTAACCAACTCGTGCAATTGCATCAAGTCCAAACCATGTAATAAATTCCTTATAATTATCATCCTTCGATGAGAGTTCTCCTTGTCTTTTTTTGTAAACTTTTATTTAATAAATATAAATTTTGAAAGTACAACTTTTGGATTATAGTGGTTTTTCCCCCCATAGCCTCCCTCCCATCCTCAAACCATCCCATCTCATATTCCCTCTCCCATCCCATTCTTCATTAAGATTCATTTTTAATTATCTTTATATACAGGAGATCAACTTAGTATATACTAAGTAAAGATTTCAACAGTTTGCACTCACACAGACACACTTTTCTAATCAAACATAATACCTTGTGCATATCATTTTACTATTGTAATGGGGGAACACCCCCAAACCAAGATGCCTTTTGGTTTAATTTGTACTTCTTTACTACTGGAAGCTGAATATCTTTTCAAATATTCATTGGATATTTGCATACCTTCTAAACTGTGCCTATTTGTATTTACCCAATTTTCTCTTGGATTATTCCTTTTACATTGCTTTTCAAGAATCCGTTACAGGGCCAGCACTGTGACATAGTAAGTTAAGCCTCTACCTGCAGGCCAGCATCCCATATAGTTACCAGTTCCAGTCCCAGCTGCTCCATTTCCAATCCAGCACCCAGCTGATGGCCTGGGAAAGCAGAGAAAGATGGCCCAGGTGCTTGGCCCCCTGTACCCACATGGGAGACCTGGAAGAAGTACCTGCCTTAAGACAGACACAGCTGTAGCTGTTGCGGCCATTTGGTCAGTCAACCAGTGAATGAAAGACCTCTCTCTCTCTCTCTCTCTTTCTCTCACCCCTCTGTATTTAACTCTGACTCTCAAATAAATAAATAAATCTTTAAAGAAAGAAGAATGCATTAAAAATTAAGGATACCAGACTTTGTAATTTATTGGTATTAAAAAAGTTTGTAGAAAGTGGAGTTAAAAGCAAGCTTATTATGATGGAAAATTTTTTTAAGATTATTTTTTAACTTTTATTTAATGAATATAAATTTCCAAAGTACAGCTTATGGATGGATTACAATGGCTTCCCCCCCATAACGTCCCTCCCACCCGCAACCCTCCCTTTATCCACTCCCTCTCCCCTTCCATTCACATCAAGATTCATTTTCAATTCTCTTTATATACAGAAGATCAGTTTAGCACACATTAAGTAAAGATTTCAACAGTTTGCTCCCACACAGAAACATAAAGTGAAAAATACTGTTTGAGTACTAGTTATAGCATTAAATCTCAATGTACAGCACACTAAGAACAAAGATCCTACATGGGGAGTAAGTGCACAGTGACTCCTGTTGTTGACTTAACAAATTGACACTCTTGTTTATGGCCTCAGTAATCACCCTAGGCTCTTGTCATGAGCTGCCAAGGCTATGGACGCCCCTGAGTTCACTGACTCTGATCATATTTAGACAAGGCCATGGTCAAAGTGGAAGTTCTCTCCTCCCTTCAGAGAAAGGTACCTCCTTCTTTGATGACCCGTTCTTTCCACTGGGATCTCACACACGGAGATCTTTCATTTAGGTTTTTTTTTTCCCCCAGAGTGTCTTGGCTTTCCATGCCTGAAATACTCTCATGGGCTTTTCAGCCGGATCTGCATGCCTTAAGGGCTGATTCTGAGGCCAGAGTGCTGTTTAGGACATCTGCCATTCTATGGGTCTGCTATGTATCTCACTTCCCATGTTGGATCATTCTCTCCCTTTTTTATTCTATCAGCTAGTATTTGCAGACACTATTCTTGTTTCTGTGATCCCTTTGGTTCTTAGTCCTATCATTATGATCAATTGTGAACAGAAATTGATCAGTGAGACTAGTGATATGGCATTGGTACATGCCACCTCGATGGGATTGAATTGGAATCCCCTGGTATGTTTCTAACTCTACCGTTTGAGGTAAGTCAGCTTGAGCATGTCCCGAATTGCACATCTCTTCCCTCTCTTATTCCCACTCTTACATTTAACAGCGATCACTTTTCAGTTAAGTTTCAGCACTTAAGAAGAATTGTGTATTGATTACAGTATTCAACCAAAAGTATTAAGTAGAACAAACAAACAAAAAAATACCAAGAGGGATAACATATTAAGTTGTTCATCAATAGTCAGGGCAAGGGCTGATCAAGTCACCGTTTCTCATAGTGTTCATTTCACTCTAGCAGGTTTCCTTTTTGGTTCTCAGTTAGTTGTCACCTATCAGGGAGAATATATGGTATTTGTCCCTTTGGGATTGGCTTATTTCACTCAGCATAATGTTTTCCAAATTCCTAACAGGGATCACTTTTCAGTTAAAATTTAAACAACTAAGAATAATTGTGTGTTAATTATAGAGTTCAACAAATGGTACTAGAACAAAAAATACTAAAATGGATAAAGTATTACATTGTACATCAACCGTCAGGACAAGAGCTGATCAAGTCACTGTTTCTCATAGTGTCCATTTCACTTCAACAAATTTCCCCTTTGGTGCTCAGTTAGTTGTCTCCGATCAGGGAGAACATATGATATTTGTCCCTTTGGGACTGGCTTAATTCACTCAGCATGATGTTTTCCAAATTCCTCCATCTTGTTACAAATGACTGGGTTTTGTTGATTTTGACTGCTGTATAGTATTCTATAGAGTACATGTCCCATAATTTCTTTATCCAGTCTACTGTTGATGGGCATTTGGGCAAAAGAGCACAGGGATTTCAAAGCATATATTAGAACTTATCTTTGGCAAATGGGAGGGCAAAGTTACCACTTATCATTAGTCACATTGAACATTAATGGCCTGAACTGTCCAGTTAAAGGACACCAATTGGCTGATTGGAATAAGGAACAAAACCCATCTATTTGCTGATTACAAGAAACACATCTTTCCAACAAAGATCCATACAGACTGAAAGTGAAAGGCTGGAAAAAGATATACCATGCCAACAGAAATGAAAAAAGAGCGGGCGTAGCCATCTTAATATTGGACAACATAAACTTTACCACAAAAACTGTTAAGAGAGACAAAGAGGGACACTCTATAATGATTAAGGGATCAATACAACAAGAAGATATAACAATTATCAATGTATATGCACCTAACTACAGGGCACTGGTTTATCTAATAGATTTGTTAAGGGACTTAAAGGGAGACTTAGACCCCAATACAATAGTACTGGGGGACTTCAATGCTCCACTCTCAGAAATAGATCAACAGGACAGAAGATCAACAAGGAGACAGTAGATTTAAACAACACTGTAGCCCAAATGGATCTAACAGATATCTACAGAACTTTCAATCTTACAGCTAGAGATTTTACATTCTTCTCAGCAGTACATGGAACCTTCTCTAGGATTGACCACAAACGAGGCCATAAAGCAAGTCTCAGCAAATTCAAAAGAATTAGAATCATACCATGCAGCTTCTCAGACCATAAAGGAATGAAGTTGGAAATTAGCAACTCAGGAATCCCTAGAGCATACGCAACCACATGGAGATTGAACAACATGTTCCTGAATGAACAATGGGTCATAGAAGAAATTAAAAGAGAAATCAAAAAGTTTCTGGAAGTAAATGAGGATAACAGCACAACATACCAAAACTTATGGGACGCAGCAAAAGCAGTGTAAAGAGGAAAGTTTATATCAATAGGTGCCTACATCAAGATATTGGAAAGGCACCAAATAAATAAGCTTTCAATTCACCTCAAGGACTTAGAGATACTGCAGCAAACCAGACCAAATCTAGTAGGAGAAGAAAAATAATTCAAATCAGAGAAGAAATCAACAGGATTGAATAAAAAAAAAAAAACATTACAAAAGATCAGCCAAATGAGGAGCTGGTTTTTTGAAAAAATAAACAAAATTGACACCCCATTGGCCCAACTAACTAAAAAAAGAAGAGAAAAGACCCAAATCAATAAAATCAGAGACAAAAAAGGAAACGTCACAACAGACCACAGAAATAAAAAGAATCATCAGAAATTACTACAAGGACTTGTATGCCAGCAATCAGGGAAACCTATCAGAAATGGATAGATTCCTGGACACATGCAACCTACCTAAATTGAACCAGGAAGACATCGAAAACCTAAACAGACCCATAACTGAGACAGATATTGAAACAGTAATAAAGGCCCTCCCAACAAAGAAAAGCCCAGGACCAGATGGATTCACTGCTGAATTTTACCAGACAATTAAAGAAGAACTAACTCCAATTCTTCTCAAAACAATCGAAAAAGAGGGAGTTCTCCCAAATTCGTTCTATGAAGCCAGCATCACCTTAATTCCTAAGCCGGAAAAAGATGCAGCACTGAAAGAGAATTACAGACCAATATCCCTGATGAACATAGATGCAAAAATCCTCAATAAAATTCTCACCAATAGAGTACAACAACACATCAGAAAGATCATCCACCCAGACCAAGTGGGATTTATCCCTGGTATGCAGGGATGGTTTAATGTGCGCAAGACAATCAATGTGATATACCACATTAACAGACTGCAGAAGAAAAACCATATGATTATCTCAATAGACGCCGAGAAAGCTTTTGATAAAATACAACACCCGTTCATGATGAAAACTCTAAGCAAACTGGGTTTGGAAGGAACATTCCTTAATACAATTAAAGCAATCTATGAAAAACCCACAGCCAACATCCTATTGAATGGGGAAAAGTTGGAAGCATTTCCACTGAGATCTGGTACCAGACAGGGATGTCCACTCTCACCACTGCTATTCAATATAGTTCTGGAAGTTCTAGCCAGAGCTATTAGGCAAGAAAAAGAAATTAAAGTGATACAAATTGAGAAGGAAGAAGTCAAACTATCCCTCTTTGCAGATGGTATGATTCTTTATTTAGGGGATCCAAAGAACTCTACTAAGAGACTATTGGAACTCTTACAAGAGTTTGGCAAAGTAGCAGGGTATAAAATCAATGCACAAAACTCAACAGCCTTTGTATACACAGGCAATGCCACGGCTGAGGAAGAACTTCGAAGATCAATCCCATTCACAATAGCTACAAAAACAATCAAATACCTTGGAATAAACTTAACCAAGGACGTTAAGGATCTCTACGATGAAAATTACAAAACCTAAAAGAAAGAAATAGAAGAGGATACCAAGAAATGGAAAATATCTTCCATGCTCATGGATTGGAAGAATCAATATCATCAAAATGTCCATTGTCCCAAAAGCAATTTATAGATTCAATGCAATACCAATCAAGATACCGAAGACCTTCTTCTCAGATCTGGAAAAAATGATGCTGAAATTCATATGGAGACACAGAAGAGCTCGAACAGCTAAAGCAATCTTGTACAACAAAAACAAAGCCGGAGGCATCACAATACCAGATTTCAGGACATTCTACAGGGCATTTGTAATCAAAACAGCATGGTACTGGCACAGAAAAAGATGGATAGACCAATGGAAAAGAATAGAAACACCAGAAATCAATCCAAATATCTACAGCCAACTCATATTTGATCAAGGATCCAAAACCAATCCCTGGAATAAGGACAGTCTATTCAATAAATTGTGCTGGGAAAATTGGATTTCCATGTGCAGAATCATGAAGGAAGGCCCCTACCTTTCACCTTACACAAAAATTCACTCAACATGGATTAAAGACTTAAATCTACGACCTGACACCATCAAATTATTAGAGAGCATTGGAAAAACCCTGCAAGATATAGGTACCGGCAAAGACTTCTTAGAAAACACTCCAGAAGCACAAGCAGTCAAAGCCAAAATTAACATTTGGGATTGCATCAAATTGAGAATTTTCTGTACTGCAAAAGAAACAGTCAGGAATGTGAAGAGGCAATCAACAGAATGGGAAAATATATTTGCAAACTATGCAACTGATAAAGGGTTGATAACCAGAATCTACAAAGAAATCAAGAAACTCCACAACATCAAAACAAACAACTCAGTTAAGAGATGGGCCAAGGACATCAATAGACATTTTTCAAAAGAGGAAATCCAAATGGCCAACAGACACATGAAAAAATGTTCAAGATCACTAGCAATCAGGGAAATGCAAATCAAAACCACAATGAGGTTTTACCTCACCCCGGTTAGAATGGCTCACATTCAGAAATCTACCAACAACAGATGCTGGAGAGGATATGGGGAAAAAGGGACACTAACCCACTGTTGGTGGGGATGCAAATTGGTTAAACCACTATGGAAATCAGTCTGGAGATTCCTCAGAAACCTGAATATAACCCTACCGTTCGACCCAGCCATCCCACTCCTTGGAATTTACCCAAAGGAAATTAAATTGGCAAGCAAACAAGCTGTCTGCACATTAATGTTTATTGCAGCACAATTCACAATAGCTAAGACCTGGAAGATTTATTTATTTATTTGAAAGTCAGAGTTACAAAGAGAGAGGAGAAGCAGAGACAGAGAGTGAAGTCTTCCGTCTGATGATTCACTCTCCAATTTGCTGCAATGGCCAAAGCTGCTCTGATCCGAAGCCAAGAGCCAAACCTTTCTTCTGGGTCTCCCATTTGGGTGCAACGGCCCAAGGACTTCAGCCATCTTACACTGCTTTCCAGGTCATAACAGAGAGCTGGATTGGAAGAAGTGCAGCTGGATCTCAAACTAGAGCCCATGTTGGATGCCGGTGCTTCAGGCCAGGGTGTTAACCTGCTGTGCCACAGCGCTGGCCGGGAAAAAAATTTTTGCAATTTGTATATAATTTTTCATCATACACATTTCCATGAATTTTTTGAAAGTCCTTGTTACTTGTCATATGTACTACTTTTCTTTTAACTTTATATACAAAAAAGAATTTGAGACCAGAAGTCATAATGCCAAAGCACTGTTTAGACTGCAGAAATTTGAAGAATACATTTAGCAAACCAGTTTGTAATGAAAGTACCCTCTAAATCTTCAGGAATATACATAGAAGCCAGGACTATTACTGGACAGGACTTCTCCAATGGAAGTGTCTGTTGAAGAGGAATCACATCTTGAGAAAACAATGGAGAGCAAATCTTGGTTGGGATTGGAGAAGGGGTAGAGCAGAATAAATCAGACAAACTTACTCAGTAAACGTTTTTGAGATTAAAGGGGTTGGTCCCGACATCATGCCTACCAGACGTGGAGTCTGCAACACAGTATTTTATGAGATCTGGGTTTGATCCCAGCTTGATTTAGTTTCAATACAATTTTATTTGCAATTAGAGATTTATGTACCTTAATTTCCTATCTATAAAACATTCCTAATGTTGCATTTCCTGGATTCCAAGGAGCACATTTGTCAGCATCTTCACATTTAGTGGAGATGACTCTTACAATTGATGGCATCTTGCCACTTCAGCAAGTCAAGCAGCTTTTGTGACACAGTTGATCCTGTCTGCCAGGGCATAAATGTGGCTCCTAATATGACAGCGTAACTCCAGTCTATCAGTGACTCAGTCATTCAACCACTAAAGGACCATTTTAGGAAGAAATATTCATCATGGTTGTTGTCTGAAACCTTTTTTTGTAATTTTCTGGTTTAGATAAAAAAGAAAAGCATCACAATGTACGAAATGAATGTCATAGACTTGGAGAAAAACAAATTTTAAGAAGGAAGCACTCCTTTAAGAGATGCTGCAATGGCTGTGGTCCTGGAGGCACGGTGGGGGGGGAGCTTTGGGTAGGAAAATGGGCATCTGCAGTGCTGAGTTGGAAAGTGATTCAGAAGAGTCAAGCCAATTCTGAGGATTATTGAAAAACCTCTTAGTCTACATTTCTCATTTCTATTATCCTTTTAAAACATGCACAAGAGTGATGTATACATAGATGATACAGATTTATGCTAAATAAGTTTAAAGGAAACTTTTGTATAAAAACTGTCAGCAATAAGTTATTGTGTCGGTTTCATTGGCAGCTTTTTGTTTCTTTCTTAGTGCTATATGAAATGGTGGTGTCAAGTCAGTGACATCTTCAACTTAATGAAAACTGGTGTTTGGGAGAGTTGGGGAGATTACTAGAAAAACAAAGTGATTTGCTAGACTGGGAAACAATAAAATATTTTAGGTAGTTACAGTGAAAAGGGGTGGTTGAAAGCTGGTTGAAGCAAAAGGCACAAAAGATGAGCTCTATGTTTATGGTAATGTTCAAAGACCACAGTTCTATCTTGACCTTGATATGCACTGCCACATGCCTAGTCAGTTCCTACTAGGATAATGAAAATGTCAGCATTGCTATGTACATCTACAGAATCAATCATGGAAAGCAGGTCACTGTAGAATATTTTTTTCAGAATTTCCATAAGAAAGGGAATGCAAATCATTGTAGTTTAAGTGTTTATAATGTTAATATGCACTTACTTTCAAATATAGTTGAGTTCAGCTTAAAAATACAAAAATAGTCTAATTCTGTTAAAAGTAGATACAACCAATAACACATTTAACAAATTATAATGGAGTGTTTATGTTTTGGAAACAAAATGTATAAGGACCTTTAGTTTCAGGTATACTTTTTTGAATTCTAGATTACATTTATAATGATAACATTATATGAATATATATGATCACATTATATAATGATAACAATATATATATTTTACAGTCTATTTTTATAGCATATAACATAACATATCTTGGCTAATGTGCCATGTCAGCCTGTTTAGAATTATGTATCCCCTTGAATAGCTGCTTTGGATATATCATAATCTAATATATTATTAATGAATATAGATATATGTAATTGCTTGTTCTGATAAACTATACACAATGGATAATTCTTGCAGCTTCATTTTAGTAAGTAAAAAAGTAAGCTTCATTTAGTTTATTTAATTTTTCCATAGGGTAAATTCATTCATATGCATTGATGCATCAATGGTCTGCATGCTCATTGTATTTGGAAATACAGAAATACATTTTCTCCAGGAATGTCATAAAAATTTTGTTTGCTTAGCCATATGTCATAAAAGTAGAAAGAATTTCACACATGGATTAAAAAAATTGTAGCAATAATAGACTTAGTATTGAAGTCTTGTGTATTGAAACATAGAGTCAAGATTTTTGTCCTTTGTTAGACAAGTAAGAGATACATAGATGTTTCTCATTGAAGTGCTATTAACAATTAGGATAGGACACTTCTGTGATTGTGGGACTAGTTTGGACTCTTCAGCAATTAATCATCCTGGTGCCTGATTATTAAGTGCTCTGCAGTGTCATTGAGACTAAGAAAAACACTTTCACCTCTAAATGTCTCTTAGGGCACTGGAACCCAGTGAGAAAACTTTGTTCCAGGAGTGGACAGTTGGAGTACAGACCTTATTAAATTTAAACAGTACAGTATCTCTCTCGTTCTCTCTCTCTCTCTCTCTCTCTCTCTCTCTCTCTATGCCTACAGAGCAGATTCTCTGGGCATTTAATCCTGGGATAATCTATAATTAATTTCAAATTTTTTTGGTAATCATCTAAACAAAAAGTGTCAATTTCACTTCTGCAGATTTCATTTTAGGTGCTCTATTTGTTTGTTTGTTTTTTTACAGGCAGAGTGGACAGTGAGAGAGAGAGACAGAGAGAAAGGTCTTCCTTTGCCATTGGTTCACCCTCCAATGGCCGCCGCGGCTGGCGCACCGCGTTGATCCGAAGGCAGGAGCCAGGTGCTTCTCCTGGTCTCCCATGGGGTGCAGGGCCCAAGCACTTGGGCCATCCTCCACTGCACTCCCTGGCCACAGCAGAGAGCTGGCCTGGAAGAGGGGCAACCGGGACAGAATCCGGCACCCCGACCGGGACTAGAACCCGGTGTGCCTATTGAGCCGCAGCGCCGGCCATCCATTTGTTCTTGTAGATCAAGGAGAATATATGGTATCTGTCCCTTTGGGACTGGCTTATTTCACTAAGTATGTTTTCCATATTAATTCATTACATTTCTTTTAAAGAAAGCAAAAAAATATTTTCCCTATAAATTGGATTAAGCAGAGAGTTCACTCAACTATGCAGTTATAAAAACTGTCTATGCCATGTATTTTATATTTTGGGCACTCTTATGGTTTGAATGTGGCTCATCCCCGTTAAAACTCATGTGAAAGCTTGCTCTTCAATAGAGTGTTTTTTTTAAGATTTATTTTTCATTTATTTGAAATACAGAGTTATAGAGAAAGCTAGAGACAGAGAGAGAGAGAGAGAGATCTTCCATCTGCTGGTTCACTCCTCAGAACATTGCTGGTTCACTCCAGCAACGGCCAGAGCTGTGCCGATCTGAAGGCAGGAGCCAGGAGCTTCATCTGGGTCTCCCACATGGGTTCAGGGGCCCAAGGACTTGGGCCATCCTCTACCAGGCCATAGCAGAGAGCTCAATCATAAGAGGAGCAGCCGGGACTAGAACCGGTGCCCATATGGGATGCCGGCGCCTCAGGCCAGTGCTTTAACCCACTGCACCACAGCACTGGCCCCTCTCAATAGAGTGTTATTCAAATATAGTGGGACCTTTAATAGGAGGGGCCTATTGGCAAGTGATTCTGAGGTTGGTTCATGACTATCGTTGTGAAGGAGTTAATGCTGGTCTCCAAGAATGAAGTAAGGTCCTACAGGAGATTATTTCCCTTGAGATGAAGATGTGACCTATAGTGTATACTTTCTCAATAAAATGTTTGCTGCTTGTATTTGCAAAATGAAGAAGAGGGAGGAGGAAGAGAAGGAGAATGAGAAGACCTGGTTCTGTCCTAGTCCCTTGCTACCTGACTTATCCTGTGACTTCTCTCATGCAAGCTTCTGCCACGTGGTGCCGTCTGCTATGTTGTAACACAGCCAGGGGTTTCTTGCCACATGCCGACAAGGTGGTAGACTACAGAAATTTTCGGAATCCATTTCGCAAACCAATTAGCAATGAAACTATCCTCAACATCTTCAGGTGTGTACAAAGAAGCTAAGGCTGTTACTGGACAGGACTTCTCAATTCAATGTATTCTTACTTTATCACTGATCTTTTTCTGTTTATGATCTATGCTCCATTTATGGGACATCAGGTGTTTTGAGGTTGTAGCCTTTGCATTGGAATAATTCATATGATTAGGAGTTCATTCTTTTATCTATTAAAAATTAAAGTGAAAGTAATTGAGAAAATATGAAATGCAATATATGTGTCCAATGATTGGTATGAACACTTATCAATAGATGAATAATTGGGCAATAATAGTAGGAATGAAATTTCCCCCTCTATATACCTACTAGGGTTGCAACTGCATGTTGAATTGCAGTTTTTCTTATCTATTGTTTATCTAATTATCAAAAGTGAATTTTGAAAGTCATTAGTTTAGAATGAGTTAAAATGAGGGGTCATTGGATAAGAATTTAGATCCTTGGTGCCTGTCCCTGAAGAGTAAAATAGAGGGCAGTTAAGTGTAATTGGCAGTTCACTGACTTACGCAGTTACCTTTTGCAATGAAAAATCCCTGGGAAACAAGTGAAGCCCTCAGACTCCCATACAGGTTGATGAAATGTTGATAGGAACTGCTCATATTTCTATGGAAATGATGCACAATACAGGAATCACTACTTGTTATTCCATCAAGAAGCTGTTTTTCATTATGTGGAAAAACCATGATGGGTTGAGGAGGAAGAACCCACAAAGAAGACTAGGGGCAGGTGGCCAGAGAAGTGAGAAACAATAACGAGACCATGAAAAGCCTAGTGTTACTTATATACCTAGAGAAAAAAGTTTAAAGTTTGCGCTAGGTGACAGCAAAACAGTGACTCACTTTTCAAAACAAATAGAAAATACCAAAGGCTGAATATCTGATAAGATACCACTATTACTTTGTTGATTGTCATTTAGTTGACAGTTATTTGAGGGAAGAAAATTGGAGCAAATTTCCCTGATCTGGAACTGTCAGAGATTTCTTGGGATTTGGGATCTCATTGCATGAGTAATGAGGTTAATCTCAGCATCATTCTGCCTTTTCAGGGATGCAGTGATAATGCATATGGACCATAGGGATAATGCCAGAGACATCTTGGAATTAATTTCCACCATGCAGTTATCTTTAGACATTTATTAACTATAGCTTGGTTTTAACAGTTTATCAAAGTCAAATAGGAGGCTTCTAAATCCCAGCAGTTGTTTCTGTTAGCTGCCAAATAAAAAGAAATGTGGCCATGTGTTCTATGCTAAGCTGCACTTCTGTCTTCTCAAGTGTTCACTTGAATAAAAACAACACAATATAAAAGGACTGCCTTGCATTCAGACCTGTGTTTCAGGTAACATTTTAGGTATCACCTTTCTTGTTTTTTATTAATAGTGTCTAATTTGTATGAACAAATTGTGATTTTCCCAGTCACTGTATTAGTTCAGGCTACTATAACAGATTGCCATGGGCTGGGTGATGTTTATTTTTCATATATTTATTTTTCACAGTTCTGGATGCTGGAATTCTGACAGAGTGACAGAATGATTAAGTTCTTGGTGAACCTCCTCTTCCTGCTTTGCAGATGACCTTTCTACCTGTCTCCAGCTCAAGTCTCTTTCTCTTCTTACACGTGTGCTAAACACAACCTGGAGACCTCATCCTGCTGCCTTATTGAAACTTCATTACCTCCCCCAAAGCCTCACCTGTAATACCATTCCACTGGGAGGTAGGTTTCAACATATGAATTTGAGGGGGATGAAAGCATACATCCCATTATATGGAGGGTGAACCAATGGCAAGGGAAGACCTTTCTCTCTGTCTCTCTCTCTCACTGTCCACTCTGCCTGTCAAAAAAAAAAAAAAAAAAAAAGAAATTCTTGCAACAATACAATAAAGTCAGTATTTTCAGTATCTCCAGTTATCCAATAAGGGATCAAAGGCCCCAAAGTGGTTTAGTTTCACATGTGCAAGAGGAAGAACCAGTCCTCATACATATGCTTTTGAATGCTCTAGCTCTTGATTTAGATTCAGCAATATATATATATATATATATATATATAAAATATTTGCTTGAAAGAAGAAAGAGGGAGAGAGAGAGAGAGAGAGCGAGCGAGCGAGCTTCCATCTACTAGTTCACTCTACAAATGCCCATAATGGCTAGGACTCTGCCAGGCTAAAGCCAGGAGCCCAGAACTCAATACAGGTTTCCCAAGTGGGTGGCAGGGACTTAACCACTTGAGCCATCAAATTCTCCTTCCCAGGGTGCACATTAACAGAAGCTGAAGTCGAGTACAGAACTGGGACTCAGACACTCCCACTGGAGGTCCGTGCATCCCTTGGAACAGCTTAATTACTACACTAAATGCCTGTACTGAACTTTCCAGTAATTTCAAAATGTGTTCATTTTTCAATTTAGAACCGTGTCAATAAATCTGGGAACAGAATATAAGCCTAGTAGTTGAGACACCAGATCCCAAATCAGAATACCTGGGTTCAATTCCTGGTGCCAGCTCCTGACTGCACCGCTTGCTATGGAGACCCTGGATATAGTGATGATGGCTCAAGTAATTGAGTTCCTGGCACCTGTATGTGAGACCTAGATTGAGTTCCCAGCTCCTGGCTTTGGACCCAGCCCATCCCACATTCATTTGATTGAGCAAGAAGATAAGATTGCTCTTTTTCTTTCTGTCTCTAAGACTTTCAAATAAATAAATTTTTTAAAAAATGTGATCTGAAATATCTGCTGTCCCTTTTCCAGAGGTGCTGATGTAGCTTCACAGAATATTTTTGGCTCCACAAAATCAATTTTCAACTATGTGCAGGTCACATGACTGACTCCTGTTTAGATTAATTGGGGCTCTAGTGCAGAAGATCAAGCGTAGGAAAAAACTTCACTTGATACTTGAAAAACTTTAAAGAATTGATTTATGCTTATTGAATACAGTCTGAATTGTCTAGAAAAAATTTTTTTGCTAAGCATTTCTCTTCCATCACCTCTTTTAAACATCTAACTTTGAAATAATTTTAGGGTTAACAGAAAAGTTGCAAAAACAGATCAGAAAGTCCCTGTGTTCCCTCCACCCAGCTTTCCCTAGTGTTAACATGTTCTACAACAAATAAAGTACATAATCTTTTGTATTTATGTAGTACATTTATCAAACCCAGGAAATTCACATTGCTACATTACTAATCAGGAAACCGTAGGCTTTGTTTTTTTTTTTTTTTTTTTTTTTTTAAGTAGTTCTTTCCACTAACATCCTTCTTCCGTTTCTTAATCCCATCCAGCATCCCACTTAGCATTCAGTTGTTGAATCTCCTCAGTTTTCTTCAGTTGGTGATAGTTTCTCAGTCTTTCCCTCATTGTTGAAGATGACTTGTCCATTATTTTGTAGAATGACCTTCACTTTGGATTTGTCTTGTGTTTTCTCATGATTATATGGATGCCATATAATTTGTCAAGAACATCACACAGTGATATTGTGCTCTTCTCAGTGAATCACTTCAAGGAGCGCATGATGCCTTTATGTCCTGTAATTGGTCACTTTGATTTTGATTCAGGTTTCCTCACTGTAAAGTTACTATTTTTCTCCTTATGATTTATTAGTAAATACTTCTGAGGGAGAGAAGTTAAGAATTAGCAATTGTTTTCGTTCTCCTCACATTCTCATCCCCTAATTTTAGTATCCATTCATAGCTCCAGTTGGAAACAATTACCCCACTGTGGTGTAAGCCTCATAATGAATTTCTATTTCCCTCACTTCTACTAAATTTGTTATAATTCTGTATGAAGAGATGACTATTTCCCAGATTTATTTATTTAGTTATTTGTATTTTTCAGTATGGACTCAGGATTTTTTAAAATTATAATTCTATATAATTGTTATTTATTAGTCAAATTATTTATTTGTTATTTATTTTATTACTCAAATTATTCCAATTTGGTCACTGAGAGCTATTTCAGGTTGTCTTCTGTGACCTTTTGATATGGCCATCCCCCATCCTGTTTTGAACACTTTCTTACCTTCCCATAGCACAGGATATTGTAGGCTCATCTTGTGTTTTCCCCATCTTGATCTTGGGATCAACCACTTTTCAACAAAAGCTATTTCTTTTTCTGGGAGAGTGATATTTAGAAACCAAGGTCTGGGCATTAGATGTGTGTCATTGCCTCAAGGTCCTCATGTCCAAAGCTTGGAATTATGTTTTTTCCTAAACCATGCATACACATCATCCACATCTCTCTTTTTGGATCTACTAAGCAAACAAATACAAGTTCATATTTTTACCATAGCCCAGGATCTGCAGCTGAATTGATGATCATATAATGTGTTCTCGTCGAAATCCTTTAGACATGAAATTTTTTTTAAAGATTTATTTATTTATTTATTTGGCAAGTAGAGTTACAGACATTAAGAGGAAGAGACAGAGAGAAAGGTTTTCCTTCCATTAGTTCACTCCCCAAGTGGCCGCTACAGCTGGAGCTATGCTGATCTGAAGCCAGCAGCCAGGTGCTTCTCCTGGTCTCCCACACGGGTACAGGCGCCCAAGCACTTGGGCCATCCTCCACTGCTTTCCCGGGCCACAGCAGAGAGCTGAACTGAAAGAGGAGCAACCGGGACAGAATTCAGCGCCCATACAGGATTCCAGCGCCGCAGGTGGAGGATTAGTCAAGTGAGTCACGGCGCCGGCCCCTAGACATGAAATTTTTTAAAATGATATATTTTTTAAAGATGTTGCTTATTTATTTGACAAGTAGAGTTATAGACAGAGATAGGGAGATAGAGAGAAAGGTCTTTCATCCATTGGTTCACTCCCCAAATGGCCACACTGGCTGGAGCTGAGCTGATCCTAAGCCAGGAGCTATGATGTAGGTGCAGGGGCCCAAGTACTGGGGCCATCTTTCACTGCTTTCCCAGGTCACAAACAGAGAGCTGGATTAGAAGAGGAGCAGCCGGGTCATGAACCAGCACCCATACGGGATGCCAGCAACCTCAGGTGGGGCTTAGCCTATTATGCCACATAAAATTGTCAAGAGTGCCAGCTTCAGATACTAGGCTCTGAGTGGAGAATTTGTGCTATTTCCAAATTAGCCAGAAATAGATATATCACCTACATCTTTGTTTTTCTCCTGTGTAGACTGTATAAAAGCAGAATAATAATGCCAATACAGTGTACAGCACCAGGTGTTTACATGGATTTAGTAAAAATCTTAATCCTGTATCTTTCTCTCTTGATGTCTCTATTTTCCTTCAGACTGTCTTCTTTCCTGCCTCCAGTCTTACCCCACTTAAAGCTCCCTGTCTTGAGGCCAGCTCAGTCTTCAAACATTAAAATCCAGTTCGTTTTCCTCCTTAAACATCTCAATGGATTTTTATTGACTTAAAATAACATCTAGACCGGCGCCGCGGCTCACTAGGCTAATCCTCCACCTTGCGGCGCCGGCAAACCGGGTTCTAGTCCTGGTTGGGGCGCCGGATTCTGTCCCGGTTGCCCCTCTTCCAGGCCAGCTCTCTGCTGTGGCCAGGGAGTGCAGTGGAGGATGGCCCAGGTGCTTGGGCCCTGCACCCCATGGAAGACCAGGAGAAGTACCTGGCTCCTGCCATTGGATCAGCGCGGTGTGCCAGCCGTAGCGCGCCGGCCGTGGTGGCCATTGGAGGGTGAACCAACGGCAAAGGAAGACCTTTCTCTCTGTCTCTCTCTCTCACTGTCCACTCTGCCTGTCAAAAAATTAAAAAAAAAAATAACATCTAAGGACTTGAAAAGGCAAATAAGGCCCTTCATGATCTGATCCTTTTGTCTCCGTGAGTCTCCTCTCGTTATTATCTACCTATTTTATCTGTAAACTTATAAGATTACTTGGGTTCATCTCAGCTTTTTGTGATATCATTTGTCCAGGTTTACACTGAGACTCTCGATAGCTTCTTGCTGTTGCTTGTTACCTAAATTTCAACTACCAGTTTGGTGTCATGCATACACCTTCCTCATTGTGTGGTTGGTACCTAGTACTTGGTCCAAGCCTGTCAACAATTGATAAGCTCAGTAAGTTAGCTGTTCTGTTACTGCTTCCTCCTTATTCCTGCAAACTAATACCCAATTTAATTCCTTATCTAAAATTGCTCTTGATTGAGTCCTAATTGCCAAATCCATAGAAAATTTGCATACTTTATCTAATTTGATCCCTAAAGGATGTTGAGTATTAGAGATAATTCAGTGTAGTTGCCACATGGAATGGCATATGGATGATGTATGAATGGCAGCAAGCAGCCTAGCTGAGAGAAGTGCAAGTGCCAACACCTAGTAAATCAGTAAGCCATGTTAAAGGAAATAAGGGAGGTTGTGTTTTAGGCACATAATTTATAAATAAGAGAATTTGACAAGATTATTTAGATCAAGTGAAAACAAAACAAGGCAAGAGTGTAAGGAAGGGAAGGTAGGTTGTTGTATAATTCTGGAGTAAGAGAATGATTTAAATAAACTAAGATAGCTTTTATCATGGAGAGAAATGCAAGTATTCAATAGATATATTATATAGAATCTACACGATATTTATCTATTATCAGCCATAAGCTACTGGTTTCAAAGCCTGCATATCCCGCATATTACCAATACTGAAACCAATGGTATGTGGTTGGTAAGGGAATCCATGAAGTGAACAAGGTATCCCAGGATGCTATAGTGTGCAAAGTGGCTTTCTCTCCTTTACTCTCTCTCCCCCTTCCTTTTACATCTCCCCTTTCCCATTTTTATCTTTATGAACAGAACTACCACTTACATTCCATCCAGCTAAAATCCTTGGAATCATGGTCAACTGCACTCTGTCCTTAATCTACCCTACTCATGCTGATCCCATCTGTTGCTTTAATCCTTGTTATTCTGATTGCTTCTGCCTTAGGAGGAAATTCTAAGCCTCAAGAGCTTAGAATTTCTCTCATGGATCACTTTTTATCTGTCTGCTGTTCTCTACAAAAATATCCATATTATGCATTTTGCACCCCTCCAATCTATACATTATCCAAACTAAAAGTAATTATTTAGGATATTTTTGAAAACCATAAGGTGATGAAGAAGAAAAAAAACTATAAATATGAAAATGAGAGGTAAACATTTGGTGTAGCAGTTAAGATGCCAGTGGAATATCTGCTACCCATATTGGAGTGCCTGGGTTTGTACCCCGCTGTGCTCTGGATTCCAACTTTCTACTAATGTAGATCCTGGGAGGTAGCAGGTGATATCTCAAGTAGTTGAGTCACTGCCACCCATGTGGAGACAGATTGAGTGATTAGCTCCCGACTAAAGTCCCCTGCCCATTCCACACCCACTGTCCAGGCCACTGCAAGAATTGAGGAGAGAAAACCAGCAAATGGGAGTTTTCTCTCTGTCTTTGTCTCTCTTTCTCTGCCTCTCAAATTATTAAAATAAATAGCATTTAAAAAATTAACTGAAGTTGAAATTGCAATTGTTTGTGTTATAGTAATTTAATATTAAAACTAAATAAAACATTAATATTTGTGGATATTGATGGCATCTGTCATGGGAAGAAGACAAGCTATCTCTCAGAATGATTTTGAGAAATATACAATTATTATCCAGGGTGTAATATGTGGAACGTGATAAGATAGCAGGATAAGGGGTCTTGTCCAGGAGGTGGAGGAAAAGAAGAAGGCAGAGTCAAGCTTCTTAGAATAATTTAAGTTTGACTTTGTTAAGGTGGATTCGTTCTGAGAGGAGGAGCGTGGTGGGGCAAGAGGTGTGGAGTCATCACACAGACCCCAGGAACCGGGTGAAAGCAGGCCAGAGGCGAACAGCCTGCATACTTGTTTATTTCAGTTGGTGCAGCAGCTTATATGGCCAAGGAAGCCAAATCAGTTAAGGGGCAGTCTATGCCCTAACCAATCACAGCCTGTTGCCAGGCAGTTTCTGAAGCCATCCAGTCACACAGCCTGTTGCCAGTCAGGCTCCATTGTCATGTGGTTCCCAAAGACATCCAGTCACAGCCTGTTGCCAGACACTTTCCATTGCCAGTGGCCATCTTGGCATGGCCTTCTTATTCCACCACATGACTTCAAATTTTTGACATAATTTTTAAAGATTTACTTATTTATTTAAACTTATAGTGTCAGAGAGAGAGGGAGTGATAGAGACAGAGAGACACCTTCCATCTGCTGGATCACTTCCCAGATGGCTGCAACAACACCCAGGGCAGGTCAAGGTCGAAATCAGGAGCCAGGAATTCCATCTCAGTCTCCCACATAGGTGGCAGAGGCCCAAGTACTTAGGCCATCCTCCACTGCTGTCTCAGGCACATTAGCACAGAGGTGAATTGGAAGCAAAACAGCAAGGACTCAAACTAGTACTCCCCTTATGGAATGTTGATATGGGTGCTGCAAGTGGTAGCTCCACTCAGTGTGTCACAACACCAACTCTTATCATAATTTTTGAGGGTTTGGTGCTTCTGAACATACCACATTACCACCAGCCAAGATCTGGGATGAAATAGTCCTTTGTTGAGCCCTAAAATACCTTATGTTTTTTGTTTGTTTGTTTGTTTTGTTTTGTTTTTGTTTGTTTTGTTTTGTGTGTTTTTTTTTTGGGGGGGGGCAGGCAGACTGGACAGTGAGAGAGAGAGAGACAGAGAGAAAGGTCTTCCTTTTCTGTTGATTCACCCCCCCAGTGGCCGCTGCGGCTGGCGTGCTGCGGCTGGCGCACCACGCTGATCTGAAGCCAGGAGCCAGGTACTTCTCCTGGTCTCCCATGGGGTGCAGGGCCCAAGCACTTGGGCCATCCTCCACTGTACTCCCGGGCCACAGCAGAGAGCTGGCCTGGAAGAGGGGCAACCAGGACAGAATCCAGCACCCCAACCGGGACTAGAACCCCGGGGTGCTGGCGCCGCAGGCAGAGGATTAGCCTATTGAGCCACGGTGCTGTCCACCTGATGGTTTTAGAAAATGAATTAAGCAATAAATGTGACTATTTTAAGATTCTTAATAGAAGAAGTCAAAGAAGAGAATCTGAATATACATTTACACACACAAACACACACACACACAATTTCTGAATCCTTTAGTGAGTTTGTTGAAAGATGGGGCCCACTGGAAAGAATGGGTCATCAAAGAAGGAGGTACCTTTCTCTGAAGGGAAGAGAGAACTTCCACTTTGACCATGGCCTTTCTAAATATGATCAGAGTTGGTGAACTCAGGGGGCTTCCATAGCCTTGGCAGCTCATGACAAGAGCCTAGGGTGATTACTGATGCCATAAACAAGAGTGTCAACTTGTTAAGTCAACAACAGGAGTCACTGTGCACTTACTCCTCATGTAGGATCTTTGTCCTTAGTGTGCTGTACATTGAGATTTAATGGTATAACTAGTACTCAAACAGTATTTTTCACTTTATGTTTCTGTGTGGGAGCAAACTGTTGAAATCTTTACTTAATGTATGCTAAACTGATCTTCTGTATATAAAGAGAATAGAAAATGAATCTTGATGTGAATGGAAGGGGAGAGGGAGTGGAAAGGGGAGGGTTGCGGGTGGGACGTTATGGGGGGGAAGCCATTGTAATCCATAAGCTGTATTTTGGAAATTTATAGTCATTAAATAAAAATTAAAAAAAAAGAAAGATGGGACCAAGACAAAAGATAAGGACAAGAGAATTATCAAAACTCATTTTTATTTCAAGACTTTTTTTGTGAATAAAATTTCTTAGCAAATTGAATAATTCTTTATGCTTTTTGCTATTTTAAATGTTTCTTTTCTTTGTATTCAGCATCAAGAAACAATTTGTTTTTCATATTGAGTTTTGTTTTTATGCTATCTGATAGGGAACACTCTGTCAGCAGACATTCAATTCAGTCTCTAAGTGGCAACTTTGATTGTAAATATGTTTTTTTAAATGCTGAAATTAGTAAAATACATGGTAGAATAGTGAATTTGAAGATGAGAAACATAATGATATCCCTAAAAGTAGTATTTGTTCATTAATTCATTGATATTGACTGTTGAGGAATAAATATGCATCAGGTACTATTAATGATGAAGAAATATTACAGTGAATAAAATAAGGCCGCTGTCCTTGTTAAGCTAATATTCTAGAAGAGATTTCAACAATATAGAAATGACAAATATGCATTAGGATTTTGAGTAGTGATGGGGTTATAACGGAAAATATAGCTAGGGTCAGAAATAAACAGTAGGCACCAGCATTGTGACATAGTGAGTAAAGCTGCTTTCTGCAACACCTGCATCCCCTATGGGCTGGTTCATATCTTGGCTGCTCCACTTCCAATCCAGCTCCCTGCTAAGGGTCTGTGAAAAGCATCGGAAGATGACCCAAGTGTTTGGTTCCCTGCCACTCACCTGGGATACCTGGAAGAAAGTTTTGGTTTTTGGCTTCAGCCTGGCCAGTCCTGTCAATTGTGGCCATCTGGGGGTGTGAACCAGTGGATGGAAGATTCTCTCTCTCTCTCTTGCTCACTCTTTCTCTCTGTAACTTTGACTTTCAAATAAAAAATAAATCTTTAAAAAAGGAAAGAAATAAGCAGTAAAAGAGAAGCTATTTTGGAAAGGTATAGACATAATTCCTAATTAGACATCTAATGCCATTTAGAAGTCTTAAGTATTTTACCTTCCAGTGTGGAGGGATATCTTTGGTTTGTGACTAGATAGTGAAATCTGTATAAAAATGAGATACCTTCATATGTTCATTCTAAAATTGTGTGTGAGGCAGGCATTTGGTATAGCAGTTAAGATGCCACTTGGGATGCTCACATCCCACATCGAAGGGCATGGATTCAAGTCCTGACTCTGCTCCCAATTCCAACTTCCTGCTAATGCAATGCCCTGGGGAGCAGCAGGTGATGATTCAAGTAATTGAGTTGCTGCCAACAATGTGAGAGACCTAGGTTGAGTTCCAGGCTCCTGGCTTCTGACTCGCCCGGCTCTGGTTGTTTTGGACATTTGGAAAGTGAACTAGTAGATGGGAAATATCTGTCCTCTCTTTCTCTCGGCTTTTCATTAAAAATGGAAGAGAGAAAAATAAAATAATATTGTTGATTCCTTGATAGTCTGAGACCTCACTTCTTGATCTAAAAGCAACAGAAAGGTAAGCATGATTTTTTGATATCCAGGAAAAGCCCTCAAATGGAGTTTCTGACATCTGTATAAATTACCATGTAGAATTATGTCATCAATTTTTGTTCCCAGCAGCAGAAACGTTAGCATATGATTAAAATGATAAATGGATACACAGCAGGCTGAGGCCTAAGACAGCAAACACAATTATCTCTAAATTGGCTACTTCAGGACGAAGCGAGACTGGGTAGAGTCCTACATTCAGTATGGATGTTTAACTTACTTAGACTTTACAGCCTTTTGCATTTATGATTATTTAATAACTATGGCAGGTAAGTCTTTTAGGACTCAGTAAAAGCTGAGTCTAGAGGCAGTACTGTCGTAATGGAATAATGGAGTCCTCGTATGCAATTTAAAATCTTCTAGTGATCACATTTAAAAAAAGTAAGAGGAAACATGTAAAATTAATTTTTTTAAAAAATTTTATTATTATTTATTTATTTGACAGGTAAATTTACAGACAGTGAGAGAGACAGAGAAAAAGATGTTCCTTCCATTGGTTCACCCCCCAAATGGCTGCTACAGCTGGAGCTACGCCGATCCAAAGCCAGGAGTCAAGCACCTCTTCCTGGTCTCCCACACGTGTGCAGGGGCCCAAGCACTTGGGCCATATTCCACTGCTTTCCCGGGCCACAGCAGAGAGCTGGACTGGAAGAGGAACAACTGAGACTAGAACCAGCACCCATATGAGATGCTGGCACTGCAGGCAGAGGATTAACCTAGTACACCACGGCGCCGGCCTCCTAAAATTAATTTTAACAATATATTTTATTTAATGTCTTATAACCGAAATATTATGATTACAACATGAAATCAGTATAAAAGCAATTGATTTTTTTTGTTTGTTTGTTTCATACTAAGTCTTTGAAATCTGTCAACTTGAATTAGCCACATTTCAGGTGCTCAATAGCCCAGGTAGCTAATGGAAACACAAATAGCACAGAGATTCTTTATGTTTTGAATCAACCTTCAATTTATTTCAATTAGTTTTATCTGAACCTATTTTAAGCCTCAAAGACCTTCTGCCTTTTTCCCTGCATGTGCTCACAATAGATATATTCTGATTGTGGAGGATTTGGAGATTTACTTCTCTGTAACATTCCTTTAGCTTTTGTCTGACAGAAGTCAGCAGCAGATCAGGCTTGTGAATTGCAATAACAGTGTCATCAATAAAAGGAATGTGCTCTACTTATCTAAGCTAGTCAAGAATTTCTAGTAAACACGTACCCAAATTTGCAATAACATTGTAACTTAAAAAGTCAGTGTGAGGCAATTGTTGCAAAAGTTAACAACATAGAAGTTTTCCCCTAGCTTTGATTAAAAAGGGGAGGGTTTTTTAAAAATTATTTTAGGTTATCTCTTGAAACTAAAAGAGTAAGGCATAGACAATGAAGAATCAAGAAATCCATTACTCCACACTCCAGGATGTGTGTGCCTGAAGACCATTTCTTTTTTTTTTTTTTTTTTTTGACAGGCAGAGTGGACAGTGTGAGAGAGAAACAGAGAGAAAGGTCTTCCTTTGCCGTTGGTTCACCCTCCAATGGCCGCCGCGGCCGGCGCGCTGCGGCCGGCGCACTGCGCTGATCCGGTGGCAGGAGCCAGGAGCCAGGTGCTTTTCCTGGTCTCCCATGGGGTGCAGGGCCCAAGCGCCTGGGCCATCCTCCTCTGCACTCCCTGGCCACAGCAGAGAGCTGGCCTGGAAGAGGGGCAACCGGGACAGAATCCGGTGCCCCAACCGGGACTAGAACCCTGTGTGCGGGCACCGCTAGGCGGAGGATTAGCCTAGTGAGCCGCGGCGCCGGCCTTGAAGACCATTTCTAAAGACTCAACTCTAGCCTTGTCCTACTTCTGGATACCATTATTCTAAATATCAAAATCCTGAGAAAGGAAAAAATGGGGATCTGATTGGCCCAGATCGTGCTAGGAGTACACAGCTGGAGCATTACTCTAAGGGAAAAATGCAGGTGACGTAGTAAAAATAAAGGTATCGAGGTACAGCCTGTTATATCAGGGACCATTCTTGTAGAAAGAAGAATCATAGGGACCAACAGTGTTCTACCCCAAAGAGCAAGAACTACAGATAATACTAACATACAAATATTTATGTTACTAAATTGATATTTTAAATTGTATTTACTATACTAAACCATTTGCCTATCCATCTGTGTTGCCAAAAGCATTAAAAAAAGGTAGTTTTTTTTTTTTTTTTTTTTTTGTAATAAAACCTCTTAGCATCAATGTAGTATACTTGGTTCCTCTAAGGGCATAGCACTAGTTATATTTCAGAGTAGATCAAATAGGAACTCCGTTTAAAAGTAGATTCAGGGAGCTAAAGAACTGATATAACAGAAGAATAAATTAAGAGCTCTGATCTAATGATGAAATATGAAACACTATAGAAAAAATATGGATTAAGAATGATTAAAGTTTTTCAGAGCTACCAAGACAGAGAAGGAGAGACAGAGAGAGAGGTCTTCTATCAGCTGATTCACTCCCCAAGTGGCCAGTCAGGGCTGGGCCAGGATGAATTCAGGAACCAAGAGTGTCTTCTGGATCTCCTACATGGGTTGCAAGGGCCCACGGATTTGGATCATCCTCTACTGCTTTCCCAGACACATTAGCAAGGAGCTGGATCAGAAGTGGAGCAGCCAGGACACGAACCAGCACCCACCTGGGAAGCCAGCATCACAGACAGCAGCCTTACCTGCTATGCCACAATGCTGGCCCCCGCAATGAGAGACTCTGGAGACATTTTGGAGTGAATTCTTCTCCTTTAACCTGTAAAATATTTCAATAGCAATTATGCAACCTAACAAGGGAGTTACATGAATTTATGGGTTTGTTGTTTTCCTTCTATACAAGCATTTAAACTTTTTTAATAGTAGGCCCTGCCAAATATTGCCATATTCTTTGCAACTAGAACAGTGTGTAAGTAGTAGGCACTAAATAAATGACTGCTAAATAAATTAATGGGTGAAAGAAAACATTAAACTCTATTATTTTTTGTCATTAGGATCAACTAAAAATGATGTGTGGATAATTACAGCTATACATTACCTTAGGAAACATTTCAGTTTCCTTACTTTACTAACAAAATCATTGAAGCTATTTTGGTAAATGACCTAGGAGATTCTAGGAAAAGATGTGAGATTATGCATAGAAGCCACTTGCAACTAGACTTCTTTTAAGAATCTGAATATACAACATTACCATCAGGTAACGCATAAGCAATTTATCCATTAACAGGGAACTTGTACAACAATTTCTCTTGCTTCAGCTCCTCCAAAGCACAACCCAACTCCCAAACTGAGGTACTAAATATAAACATGAATTCAAATACAAAATATGAATATGAAATGTTTGTTCAAAGACTAAAATTTGGAGTATCTGAAATATATGTTAAACTAAGAAGTAAAAAATGAGTATTTTATATGACTAAAGTTTGTTCAAGCCAACACTGTATGAAGCTTTCAGAAGATCAAGACAAAATGTTTTGGTTTCTGGAGTTAAAAGGGACCCACCTGGCTAATCTAAACTAATCTATTTATTACAAAATGCTCAACTTACACTTCTGCAAAGTCTTTTACTATAAAAGTTAACATATTCACCATATCCCAGGGTTGATTAGGATGTGGTCTTCATGGGAAAGGCTATTGAGAAAGGGTCATTATACTGTCTATTTCACATTCTTTATGGAATAATCTATAGATCTGTACATGGCTTAATCAGTAGAAAATCAAGGCCATCACTATATTGAAAGAATATCTAATCAACTGTCATATTTCTAGAGTTCAGATAATTTTTTCAAACTGCTTGAAATGCAATCATATATCAGGAGAGTATTGTGAAGGCAGAGACAAAAACAAGAGAAGAGACAGATATTTAGAACATAAGACAATCACTTGGAAAAGCAGCTCTGGCTTTGATTTCCTAAATAGTTTCTGTTCTTTTAACAAGGACCTTATTTTAATAAGCTTGCTTTTTCAAAATATATGTATTCATTTTTATTTATTTGAAAGGAGAGAGAAAGAGAGAGAGAGAAAGAGAGAGAGAGAGACCCTCTGTTTCCTTTTTATTTAAATGCTTGCAGCAGCCAGGGCTGGTCAAGGCTGAAACCAGGAAACTGGAGCTCATCCAGGTCTCCCATATGGCATGAGTGACCCACATATTTGAATCTTTACTTGGTGCCCTCCAGGGTACACGTTAGTAGTAAATGTAATCAGAAGCAGAGCTAGGACCTGAACTCAGGCAGTTTGCAAACTCCTGTTAAAAAGTTTTCTTGAAAATATCTCATGTGGTAATGATGTGGATTGTCGCTCCCCCTCTTCGTGGAGGAACGACACAGGACCCTGCGCTGTTCTTTCGTCTGCTCGGCCCTCCCCGGGTTTGCTGCTGGTTCTTCCCGGGTTGGCTACTATCCCTTCCACCTCCGTGGAAGGGCAGTTCCCCCTGGCCACATTCCCTACTTCCGCAGGGGAGCGGCACTCCGCCGGCCGGCTTTCTTCGGGGGCTGCACAGGTGTTCCTTCAGCTAGATGTTCCCCTTAGATGTTCCTGGTGAATGCCGTCTCTCTCCTCCTTTATAGTCCTCCTCCGCCAATCCTAACTCGGCTGCCCACACGCCGAGTACGCTGCTCTCCAATCAGGAGCAAGTCCTACAGTTTATCAGTTGAACTGGAGGCAGCTGTGCGGAAGCTGTTTACTTCTCTCCCAACGCCACATTGTGGGAGAGCAGATGCATAGAATAAGTCTTAATTCCAGTAACTCAGTCTAGTCCGGTTTGCTCCCCACAGTGGATATTATGAATCTACTTTTGTTTTATGCCAATTTCAAGAGAAATGATAAATGAGAAAAAAGGAGGTGAGCAGTACCCACATAACCCCATGCCCCACACCATCTGATATATATCAGCAAATCACAAAAGGAATGCTCATAATAACAGTGAAAAGTCCTAAAAGGAGTAAATTGTAGTGAGTATATGGATATACAAGCCAATCACCAATTAAAGTATTAATATTCAATGATAGTGGCTATTGGCCATTATGCTGGAAAATAGTATTAAATTTATGACCTGGCATGGAGGAACATCTTGGATATATAATATTAATTATTAATTAATCTGCATATTTACCATTTGTTAGATGGAAACTGTCATATTTGTACACACAGATATTTTCAAATTAAAGTGAATATGAAAAATGAGCCTTTTATAGAGAGGTTTTGTAGGCAATACCTCAGGAGCAGTAATGTATCCTGTTTCATTTTATGCCTGTCGTTGGTTTACAGCATTCTTATTTTAAGGCAGCCCTATAGATCCTGCTACATATTGCATTTGCTTATGTATTAATGATTTTCAGCTGATGCTTGCTCTAATGGTTCCATGTCAGAGCTTTACTGTTTTCCCTGATTTTGCTGAATCAGGGAAATGAGCAATGGCATGAGTTGAGTCAAGGGCAACAAAAGGAGTTAATGGACATCTCTACTTAAGATCTTCTACAATGCCAAATGCAAGATGAAGTAGTCAGCCTTTATACAAGCATCTAGCTAGTTTGGCTACTGAATATCAGACACTTTCATTCCACTAATATTCAAACAAAAATTAGCTCATTAGCCATCTAATTGCTCTGGAACCATGAAGTTAAGTATATGGGGCATTGGTTTTATGGATATTTCTTGGTTTCAGCTGATGAATATTTAATCTTATTGAGCACTTGGAGAAAATGTAAAAGCTTTGCTAAAAATCCAATTTTAACAATTTAGGGCTTCTTGTACATTCTTGTTCTGAAAGTCTTTCAATGTATCATATTAAATGACTAGGGAGGGAAATAGGTTTTAAGACTGTTACTGGAAATTACTTGGGATTTCTTGGAGGGTGGTGAACAGTAAGAGTAATTGCCCTTATCTCTCTGTGGGAAAAAGATCTTCTGATCTGCTACTTGGCAACGGGCAGAAAGTACTCTTTGTCTGTTCCTCAGGCTCTGGCATTGATGATAATAGACTTTGTTGTAAACAGATGACATGACACATCTTTTCATCACCACAATCCTCTTTCTTGTTCACAAGAAACTTGCAATCCTAGTAACTGAAATTACCAAAAAATGCTGAACATAAAATTATAAAAATATTTAATGAAATAGAGTGGAGGAGAGCATTTTCATTTTCTCTCCAAAATATCCCCCAGCATTTACCCAATTCAGCCATGTGAATGTATCTGCAGATTTCCTATTCTCTCCTTTGCATTTCATTCATCTTCACTCTGGCTCTTTATTCAAGTGATCATAATTTACAAATTTCCTGTATTTTTCAGTGGTACTTGGAATAATCTTATCAAGTTAGTCCTTTTTGTCATACACTGTTCCCATTTACCAAGAACATTATAAATAAAATAAATGTTTTCCGATAAACAAAGAAATGCAGTGAGATTAAAACAAGAAAATTTAAGGGAAGGACAACATAGTTTATGGGATACTTATCTGTCACTAAAATTTCAAAATGTTTTGTTGGAAATTATCTCCATTCTAAAAATCTCTGAAGAACTAGTTTGTAAATGAGAAAGCATGATGAACTATAGAGACCTTGAAAACACTGTCTGGATGAAACTTGGCATTTATGATCTATATCTGTGCACTAGCCTCCTACAGCTTCTAACTATTTGCTCAAAATATCCAAGGAATGAAAGTGCTAGGGATTCCAAATGTGAGGGCTGAAGGAAAGTTAATGGTCCTCTTATCTCAATCTTTATATATTGCTGTCATTATTTTATATTGCATTAGCCATTTAATCTTCCTTTTAATAGATCTTTCTGCAGAAAAAAATCAATTACTGTAGAAAGGGAGGTGTCAGACTTTGGACAAGATTTACCTGAAACCAGTAGGGGACATTCAACGGACAGTTCATCCAAAACAGGATTGTCTCGTGAAATAATACTGTAGAGACAAAGAGTAAATTCCACTAGGATAAAAGCATGCATCTTCTTAGCTCTGTTCAAATCATTGTCATTCCTGCATATAAGACCAAACTGCAATAGATTCCAAGATGGCAGAACAAGGAAAGTATGTATATGTATCAGGATAAAAGAAAATAGCAGCAAGAGTAGAGGAAGTGCATTCCCAGGAGACAGTTGGAGAGAAGTCTGCATTGGAAATCTTATAGAAGGAGAGTGAAGCCATGGGTCAGTGTAGAAGGTGCAGACAGGCAGGAATGAGCATGGATGCAATGCATGACTTCCACAGCCAAGAGCTGGAGGAAGTGCCAGGTTTGGAGACTGAGGTGAGACCAGAATGCAGCATCCCATGCCACTGACAATATAGCTGAAGGGAAAGCCTGGCATAGAAGGCTGTCTTTGAGTCCATCCTAGAGCTGTAAGGAGGACAGGGTACCAGCCTAACTCCATGAGAAAAGGGAACATTTCTTTCTTCCTATCCCTCTGCAATGGTGACCAGGAACTGGGTGGGAGAGGGTACCATTTTGCTATCAGCCTTGGCTCTTGTGCATGTGACAAGCAACTGGCAGGGACAAGACACCATTTTGACAATAGTAGCAACTGTGGCAGCTTGGGTGCACATACTTGGAAGTGGGAAGGAAGAAGGCACCATTTTGAAATCAATAGTGACAGCTGTAGCTCTTGTTCTCATATGTGATCCAGGGATTTTACCAGAGGGAAACATCAGTATTCCCCACTGATATTGAGTCTTACTGGGGAGATCCACAGGGGGTTGAGCACCCATGTAGGAATATGTGGTGCCTCCAGTCTCTGAACATATCACAGGCTCTAGGGCTCAAAGTGCCTAGATGGAGCACATGTAGTCTGTTGGCTCTGGGAAGTTTCTGCCTCTCTGTTGATAGGATAGGCTAGTAGGGCAGAGTGGACCCTCTGTACATTGCAACTGTGTGAGCCTTGTGTGCCAAGACAGTGGAAACTCTAATACTGCATGACAGGTTGCAGAGTGTAGCTGAGTATCTGGGCAATCACTGTATGAGGTGCAAAGGCTCAGAGCTCCATGATTGCCTCAGGTGGGTCATTGTAGTAGAATCCACATTCACACAAGGACTGCACATATCTTTTGTGTGGTTCACATGAACCACATTGTGTGGTTCACTGTGGGCTAGCGAGTGGCATTGACCACCTTGGAAGAGAGGAAGTGAAGGTATGATTACACCAACAGAGTTGACCATACCATCTTCCCTGATGATATTAGAGATCTACTATGCCCAACTTGAGTGTCACCTTGGATACTCATGCCACCCTGGAGCATTTGCCAGAGCTCCCTGGCCACACCCAGCAAATGTCTCTGGGTATTCACAGAAAGAGCTGACACTCCACTAAGCTACAGAGGAATTGTTCAAAGATAAAATTCACCAGAGGAGACAACCAAGAAGTATTCCCACAAATACCTAAAAATAACTGCAGAAATTCAAGAAAATAGAATAGAACACAAAATAACTTCCCCAAAGGAACATAAAACTTAAATATTAGAATGAGAAGACAGGGGGCCAGTGTTGTGGCATAGTAGGGCAAGCCACCACCTGCAGTGCTGGCATCCTATATGGGTGCTTGTTTGTGTCCAGCTGACCCTCTGCTGATCCAACTCTCTTCTATGGCCTAATAGCACAGTGGAATATGACCCAAGTACTTGGGAACCTGCAACCACGTGGGGGACAAGGAGGAAGCTTCAAGTTCCTGGCTTCAGATCAGCCCAACTCCAACCATTGTAACCATTTGGGGAGTGAACCAGTGGATGGAGGACCTTTCTGTCTCTCTCTCTCTCTCATCTGTAACTCTACCGCTCAAATAGATAAATAAATTAAAAGAATGTGAAGATAAAGAGATTGATGAAATGACTGAAAATTTCTTTAGAAGATTTATCACAGAATAAGTCAGAAACAATGAGATGCCATTTCATTAGTTAAAGAAATCCGTACATGACATTTAGGAAAAGTCCTCTCGTGATTGAGATTTTGAAGAAAAGTCAAACTGAAATACTAGAAGTGAAGAATTCAATATCAAATAAAAAATACAGGGGAAAGCCTTTTAACGACAGACTTGTTGAGGCAGAAGACAAAGACAAATATTTGTAAATTTCTCACTCATACCACAAAAAAGAAAAATGTTAGAGAAATATGGGTCTAGTAGCACATTAAGGAGTAAAAAGAGAGAATGAATTAGAAGGCCTATTCAGTGAAACAATTACAGAAATCTTCCTAATTTGGAGAAAGAAAGGAAGGCCCAAGTACAGGAAGCAAATAGAACTCCTGTAGACATGACCAGAAAAGATCTTCACCTCAACACATTGTAGTCAAACAGTTAACAGTAAAAAATAAAGAAAGGATTCTAAAATGTGCATGAGAGAAACACCAGATTACTTTTAGACGATATCCAATTAGACTCACAGCTAATTTATCAGAAACACTCAGGCTAGGAGAGAATGCAAAGACATGGCCCAAGTTTAAAATAAAAAGTTATCAATACTATACCCTAAAAAGCTCTTATTTATGAATGATGATGAAGTAAAAACCTGCCATGAGGAGGTTCCAAGATGATGGAGTAGGGAGGGAACTTACTGCTCTAGCCCAAGAGAAGGTAGTTTAAAAAAAGTGGAGATAGTGCAGTCTCAAGGAAAAGTTAGGGAAAAAATGGCAGAGGAAACTACTGAAATTAGAGGGACATGGACCTATGTGGAGGGCATGGGCACCCAAGGCTCAGGATTCCAACAACTGACAGCCCACGCATCAGCGCTGGAAAGTGAGGTGAGACTAGACTGCAGCAGACCAAGCCACTGGTGAAAAAGTGGCAGAAACAGCCTAGAGTGACTCCAGCTTGGAGCCTCATGGGGAAAAATGTATCAGCCAAACTAGAGGAGAAAAAAAAAAGGATGGTACAGACACGTTTCTCTCTCTCTGATCACTTTACTCTAACAAGCTGGTAGAGTGTGCATACTGTAACAAGCTGATAGAGTGGGTGCCATTTTGGACATATGTAACAGCTTCACCAGCTCATGTCTGCACCCAGCAACCAGCCAAGTAGACTCCTGACTCTGGTGGAGAGAACTAACAGGGGGCTAGGAGTCTATGACTGTGTGGAGCTTCTGAATCAGAACTGTGAAAAAAACTGAGGGTGTGAGGGAGGACTCATGGTGTGGCTGGGATTTTGAACAGTCTCAGTGCTAGACACCACAAGCTTGGGGGTTCCTGGTTACCTGGTGATAGACACAGCTGGGGGATCTGAACCTACACTGAGGACTGCACAGATCCTTTGTGTGGTCCCTGGGACAGAGCAGATAAATATTATACCCACTGGGGCTAGCGCTCAGGCACTGGTCTCCATTGAGGAAAGGAGCTCAGCTGAGCAGAATATAACTTCCTTCTGATTACAAAAAGAGAGAGAAAAGATTTACAACATAAAACATGGGTGTATCACCTTAGGCACACCCTTAACCCTGAGGAATTGATCAGAGCTCTCTGGCCACACCCACTACAGGACTCTAGAGATTCATTAAAAGCAGACATTCCACTTATCTACCGGGTCATAGTAAAACAATAAAAGTCACCACAGCAAACAAACAAACAAACAAACAAAAAACACAAAAACAAAGCAACAAAAAAACGACATCATGCCCCCAAAAGAACACAACACTTCAATACTAGATTGTGAAGACAATGAAATAGAATAAATAGAACTCAAAAAATTGATCATAAGTTTACATATAAGTAATCAAGAGCAAATGCACAAACTACTGAAACCCATACAGGACACAAAAGAAAATTTCTCCCATGAAATTGATACACTAAAGAAGAATCAAGATGAAATGAATTAAATAGAACATGAAATTGAGATATTGGAGAGAAATCAAAATGAAATGAAGAATTCAATAGAACAAATAAAAACTTCAGTGGAGAGCCTTAAAAACAGAAATGGTGAAGCAGAAGAGAGAATATCGGAAGACAAAGCACAGGAAAGTACACAGTCAAACCAAAGACAAGAAGAAGGAATTAGAAAACTAACAAAAACACTGTTGAGATTCTACGGGATACTATAAAAAAAAAGACAACATATGGGTTCTAGGAGTTCCTGAAGGCATGGAGAGAGAGAAAGGGTTAGAGGCCTTTTTAGTGAAATAGTAGCAGAAAACTTCCCAGGTTTGGAGAAAGAAATGATATTCAAGTACAAGAAGCACAAAGAACTCCCAATAGATGTGTTCAGAAAAGATCCTCGCCACAACACATTGTAATCAAACTCACCACACTGTAACGTAAGAGAAGATTCTAAAATGTGCATGAGAGAAATGCAGGTTTACTTTCAGAGGATTTCCAATTAGACTGACAGCAGACTTCTCATCAGAAACCCTACAGGTCAGGAGAGAATGGTGAGATATAGTCCAAGTCTTAAGAGAAAAAAACTGTCATCCCAGAATATTATACCCTACAAAGCTCTCATTTGTGAATGAAGGTGAAATAAAGTCCTGACATAGCAAACAAAAATTCGAGAATTTGTCACCACCTTTCCAGCCCTGCAAAAGATGTTTAAGGATGTGTTATACACAGAAACACTGAAACACGGTCACCACTATGAAAGAAGGTAAAGGAAGAAAATCTTGCAGTAAAAGATCAAAAGGAGTTCAAAGTTAAATAGTTAAATATTTTTGGAAAAATGGAAGGGCAGTCATTACTTCTCAATAGTCACCTTTAATGTAAATGGCCTCAACTCCCCAGTTAAAAGACACAGGCTGCCTGAATGGATTAAAAAACAAAACCCATCTATTTGCTGCCTACAAGAAACACATCTCACCAACAAAGACACATGTAGACTGAAAGTGAAAGGACGTAAAAAGATATTCCATGCCAACAGAAACCAAAAAAACCTGGTGCAGCCATCTTAATATTAGACAAAATAGACTTTAACACAAAAACTGTTAAAAGAAACAAAGAAAGTCACTATATAATGATTAAGGGATCAATTTAACAGGAAGATATAACTATTATAAACATATATACACCTAATTACAATTCAAAACAATTGATAAGAATGAGTCCTCACAAACTACTTCTATGAGGCCAACATCACCTTAATTTCTAATCCAGAAAAAGATATGACAAGGTAAGAGAACTTTAGGCCAATATCCTTGATGAACATAAATGCAAAAATCCTCAACAAAATACTAGCTAATCAAATCCAAAAACACATAAGACAGATCATTCACCTGGAACAAGTGGTATTTATCATTGACATGTAGGGATGGTTCACCATTTGCAAATCAATATATGTAATGCATCACATTTATAAACTGAAGAATAAAAACTGACTATCTCAATAAATGCATAGAAAGCATTTGGGAAAATACTATGTCCTTTCATGATGAAAATCTTAAGAAAAGTGTGTATAGAAAGAACATTCCTCAACATAATTGAGGCAATTTATGACAAATTCAGTCAGAATCTTATTGAATGGGGCAAAGTTGGAAGCATTTCCATTAAAATATGGAACCAGACAAGGATGCCCACTTTTACCACTGTTATTCATTATACCCCTGAGAGGGGTAGGGCTGTGTGTAAGGGCACAGAGTGTGGCTTGGTCACCATGGGTAGCTCCACACTCTGGGCTCCCTGATATCCTGGTGAGGGTCATTGCTGTGGGATTCGTACTCACACTGAGGACTTCATGTATCCTTTGGTTCTCATAGCAGCTCAAGCACCTACTGGGACTAGCGAACAGGCATTGGTGTCCTTGGAGGAGAGGAAGTGAGTGTGAGACTACCCCACAGAGCAGATTAAACCTCTGCTCTGATTAGAAAAAAAGAGATTTACCACGTCCAACTTAGGTGTCATCTTGGACACTCCCCTCAACCTGGAGCACTAAACAGCTTCCTGGCCATACCCAGCACACACTTCAGGCTATGCATTGAAAGAAAAGACACTCCACTAATCCACAGAGGCATAGTTCAAAGATAAAAGCCATCACAGGGGGCCGGCGCCATAGCTCACTTGGTTAATCCTCCACATGCAGTGCCAACATCCCACGTGGGTGCTGAGTTCTAGTCCTGGTTGCTCCTCTTCCAGTCCAGCTCTCTGCTGTGGCCTGGGAGGGCAGTGGAGGATGGCCCAAGTGCTTGGGCCCCTGCACCCGCATGGGTGGCCAGGAAGAAGCACCTGGCTCCTGGCTTCGGATCGTTGTAGCTTTGGCCGTAGTGGCCATTTGGGGAGTGAACCAATGGAAGGAAGACCTTTCTCTCTGTCTCTCTCTCCTCTCTCTCACTGTCTATAACTCTACCTGTCAAACAAATCACAGGCAAAAAACAAATCAATAAGTATCTCCATATATGCCTAAAAATAAATGCAGCAATTCAAGAAACTAGAATAAGGAATATAACATGATGCCTTCAAAGGAATAAAACACTTCAATACTAGAATGTGAAAATGAAGAGGTTGAAGAAATGCCCAAAATGGAATTCAAAAAATTGATCATAGGATTACTTAGAAGAAATCAGAAGCAAATCCATGAATTAAAAAAATCCATACATGACATGAATGATCTTTTTCCCATGAAATTGAGATTTCAAAGAGAAAAAAAATGAAATATTGGAAATGAAGACTTCAGTAGGTCAAATAAAAATTCAGTGGAAAGCCTTGACAGTACACTCAGTGAGGCAAAAATAAAAAAAGAATATCTGAGTTAGAACACAAATCCCTGGAAATTTTACAGTCAGACCAAAAAAAAAAAAAAAAAAAGAAGAAGAAGAAGATGATGAAATTTGAAAACAAAAAAACAGTGTTGGAGTTTTATGGGACACTATCAAATGATCCAATATATGTGTCTTAGGAGTTCCTGAAGGCCTGGAAAGAGAGAATAGATTAGAAGGCCTTTTTAGTAAAATAATTACAGAACAATTTTCTAATTTGAAAAAGAATGGATATCCATGTACAGAAACCACATAGAACTCCTATTAGACATGACTTAAAAGATCCTCACCATGACACATTGTAGTCAAACTCTCCAGAGTAAAACATAAAGATTCTAACATGTGCACAAGAGAAATGCCACATTACTTTCATAGGATCTTCAATTAGACTCACAGCTGACTTCTCATCAGAAACCATGTAGGCTAGGAGAAAATGATGAAATATTTTCCAATTCTTTTTTTTTTAACTTTTATTTAATGAATATAAATTTCCAAAGTACGATTTATGGATTACAATGGCTTCCCTCCCCATAACGTCCCTCCCACCCACTACCCTCCCCTTTCCCACTCCCTCTCCCCTTCCATTCACATCAAGATTCATTTTTGATTCTCTTAATATACAGAAGATCAGCTTAGTATACATTAAGTAAGGATTTCAACAGTTTGCTCCCACACAGAAACATAAAGTGAAAAATAATAGATGATTTTTTTTAAATGATGATGAAATCAGATCAGACCTATTGTCATGTTTAATCCCAGTGAGAGTCAAGTTGGGAGTTGATAATTTCTTTTTTTTTTTTTTTTTTTTTTTTTTTTACAGAGGATCAGTTCAGTATACATTAAGTAAAGATTTCAACAGTTTGCACCTCCATAGAAACACAAAGTGAAATATATTGCTTGGGTACTCATTATAGCATTAAATCTCAATACACAGCACATTAAGGACAGAGATCCTACATGAGGAGTAAGTGCACAGTGACTCCTGTTGTTGACTTTACCAATTGACACTCCTGTCTATGGCATCAGTAATCTCCCTATGCTCCAGTCATGAGTTTCCAAGGCTATGGAAAGCCCTCTGAGTTCTCCGATTCTTATCTTGTTTAGACAAGGTCATAGTCAAAGTGGAGGTTCTCTCCTCCCTTCAGAGAAAGGTACCTCCTTCTCTGAAGACCTGTTCTTTCCACTGGGATCTCACTTACAGAGATCTTTTGCCAGAGTGTCTTGGCTTTCCATGCCTGAAATACTCTCATGGGCTTTTCAGCCAGATCCGAATGCCTTTAGGGCTGATTCTGAGGCCAGAGTGCTATTTAGGACATCTGCCATTCTATGAGTCTGCTGAGTATCTCACTTCCCATGTTGGATCACTCTCCCCTTTATTTATTCCATCGGTTAGTGTTAGCAGGTACTAGATTTGTTTATGTGCTCCCTTTGACTCTTAGTCCTTTCATTATGATCAATTGTGAACTGAAATTGATCACTGGGACTAGTGAGATGGCATTGGTACATGCCACCTTGATGGGATTGAATTGGAATCCCCTGGTATGTTTTTAACTCTACCATTTGGGGCAAGTCAGCTTGAGCATGTCCCAAATTATACATCTCTTCCCTCTCTTATTCCCACTCTTATGTTTAACAGGGATCACATTTCAGTTAATTTTTAACACTTAAGAATAACTGTGTATTAATTACAGAATTAAACCAGTCATATTAAGTAGAACTGCAAGTACATTCTTTTTCTCATTTTTTTTTTTCAAGGCACAACCATTCACAGCTTTATATAAGTCAAGAGTCAGTAAATCTAATCAAATCAAAGTGATCTAATAAGGTCATTTCTTAGGACTTCTTTGCTGAACCATTTGTTTTTTGGTATGTGTTGCAACTGAAGTAGGCAGGCATATAGGTTAAAATCAACTAGGTTTATGAGCTGGAAGACCACACTTTCACCACACCCCTGTGTGACCTCATGCCCCTACCTGACCACAACTAAGTGCCCACCAGCCAATCAGGTTAATTAACCATTCCCCTTTGGAAGTGGGTTAAAAGCCTGGGACACGGTGTGTCTCAGCCTCTTCTCTTCTTCCCTGGCCTCTTGCCAGGAGGGGGCTTGCTGTAGCCCTGCACCTCCAGGGCGCATGGCCTTCGGGCCACCTGCCCTAGGCTTCCTGTCCTAGATGCTCCTCCATGTGGCTGGTTCCTGGTGCATGGTATGAACCTAGATTTACCTCTCTCTTAATAAAGCTCTCACTCTCCTATGCATCTTTCTCATTAAATAAAGGCTTAAAATGTACTACGCTGCCTTGTTTATCTGTGCCTGCATTTAGAATTCTTCTCTAAATATTAGGCAAGAACCCTCTCAGGCTTATTAATATTGGGGATTTATTAATAAGCATATGGTGATATCATATGGCACCCCAAAATCCAGTAACATATGTGGCACCCCAGATGGAGCTTCTGGGGAACTTTAAAGGGCCACATTTTTATATAAATTTTAGGGCATCATCTCCTATATTACAACCAACTTGCCACTTGTTGAACCAGTATTCACAAAATAAGAACAAGAACATGGATGAAAGCAAGAGAGATATAAAAAGTGCTTAGAATTGGCAGTAGCAGGCCAGTGCCACAGCTCAATAGGCTCATCCTCTGCCTGCGGTGCAGGCACCCCGAGCTCTAGTCCCGGTCTGGGTGCCGGATTCTGTCCCAGTTGCTCCTCTTCCAGTCCAGCTCTCTCCTGTGCCTGGGAGTGCAGTGGAGGATGGCCCAAGTGCTTGGGCCCTGCACCCGCATGGGAGACCAGGAGGAAGCACCTGGCTCCTGGCTTCGGATCAGCACAGTGTGCCGGCCTCAGTGGCCATTGGGGGGGGGGTGAACTAACGGCAAAGGAAGACCTTTCTCTGTGTCTCTCTCTCTCACTGTCCACTCTGTCAAAAAAAAAAAAAAAAAGAATTGGCAGTAGCAAAAATTTTTCTCAAATTAGCTCCAACAAACAAAAAATCTCATTGACACATGAAAAACATTTGATGAATCCAAACACCCTTTTGTGATAAAGATAAAATACAATAAAATTAAAACATAGTAAGGAATAAAAAGGAACATCTTCTCTATTAAATATGGTATTTTTGGAAAAAATCCCACATAATATATATATATCACATCTGATGCTGAAAGGCTAGAAGCTTTTCTGTCAGGTTAGGAACCAAATATGGATATGCACATTTGCCAGTTCTATTCAAAATTTTCCTAGATGTCCTGGGCAATGTAATTAGGCAAGAAAATCCAACTATGGGCATCTAAATTTGGAAGGAAGAAGTTGCTATATCCAAATTACCAACTGACCAGGTAGCTTATAAAAAATTATTTCTCACAGTATTAAGGACTAGGAAGTCCAATCTTGGCATCCTCTGAAGAACCTTAAAACATTATTCTAGGAAAAAAAGGAACAAGATTGAAAGGTCACCTATTATATGATTCCTTTATATCAAATATCAAAGAGGAGGGAAATCCATAGAGACAGAAAACAGTTTAGTTTTTGCAAGAGTGTGGAGTAGTGGTTGGAAGAGAGATTGATTCCCTGAAGAGGCTAAGGTTTTATTTTGGGGTATATTAGTCTCGATTTTCCAGAGAAATAGAAATAGAACAAATAGGTTGTGTATCCACATAAAAAGACATTTATTTTAAGGAACTGGCTCATGTAATTATGACAAACAGCAAATAAAATCTGCAGGGTTTATCAACAGGCTTGGGACTCAGAGAAAGCTGAATGCTCAACTCAAGTCTAAATACTATCTGGTCAGAATGCTCTCTTGTTTGGGGGAGGTCACTCTGTTGTTCTATTCAGGCTAGCAACTGGTTGGATGACATCCATGTGTGTAATAAAGGGAAATCTGCTTTACTCAATTTAAACATTAATATCACCCAAAACACCCACACAGAAATGTCCAGGATAATTTTTGACCGAATATCTGGGTGCTGTGGCTCAGTCAACCTGAAATGTAAGGTAAACCAACTTATGGAATGATGAAAAAATTTTGGAACTATTAATTAGAGGTTGTACAACATTGCGAATGCTGCAAACATTAGTGAATTGTACAATTTAATGTTTAAATATAGATTATGTGAATTTCATCTCAAAAAATTGAAAATTTTATTGTTTATATCAACTAACAGTTTAAAGTTTGTGTGAGATTTAGGTTCTACTAGATCAGGGGTTCTCTGTCTTCAGCCCAGCCCTTCCCTCAGAGTGCAGCTAAGTGCTGAAATTTATTTTCCTCATGGGGACAGTAATTTCTGCAAAAAAAAAAAAATCCAAAAACATAACAAAAACAAAATCACATATGGAACAAAAGAATTTTATCTGTGGCTTACCAATTGAATTCCCAAACTTTCCTCTAGTTGGGTAAGCCTAATGACATGGAAATTTCTGAATGAATCACTTCAGCCAGGATGTTAGCAAGTTTTCATTGACTTAACATTGGATGTTACATCCGCTTCTAGCTCTGTGGTATGGCAGGTTTCCCTGACTGTATGTTTCCTTTAAACAAAATGAGAACTGTAACAAAGTGGGAAGAACAAAGGGTGTCAAAATGAGGTCAAGAGGCTATCAGTATATGCAAAATGGAAATGTCTATTTGTTTAAATATAATTGTTTCTGTCTTCCTTAATCACAAAAAATTCAGTTAAAATAAAAACAATATATATAAAATTAATCAAAAGAAAATCTATAGATATTTGGTTTTCTAGCATTCTATTACCAAATAATTCATACTCAGAGTGACATGATTATTAATGCTTAAAATAATGACCTTGAAGCAATATAAGATCCCCACAAGTCTTCCTATTAATATATTTTGTTCAAAACAGGTTTTCTTTTTCAAAAAGTTAGTTCAAAAATTTAGTTTCGCCCAGAAAGTTACAAAAAAGTATACAAGATGTTTCAATTTATCTTTCACTTGGTTTCCTCTAAAGATAATATCTTGCAGAGATATGCACTATTACCAATAGAAGGAAGACCTTTCTCTCTGTCTCTCTCTCTCTCTCTATCTAACTCTGCCTGTCAAAAAAAAAAAAAAAAGAAAAAGAAAACAGGAAACTGATATTGATGCAATTGATAGAGCATATTCAGATTTCACATTTTACAGGCACTGTGTGTGTGTGTGTGTGTGTGTGTAGAGTTGCTTGCAATTTTTTTGCATATGTGGGCTCATTAAACTGCTATGATAATCAACATAAAACCATAAGTCTGACATTGTAAAATATATATTTTGTCTCTTCATCTGATTCCTGTTTCAGATGCCCCAAAATCCTTGTACATAGAGGTGCTAGGAAATGATTATCTTTTTTCTTCTAATATATTTTTTGACCATAGTTCTCACACAGACAAGCCTGAAGGACAAGAGCATCTGGAAAAAAAATCCTTAATTCTTTGAAATTTCCTGGTTTATAGGAGCATGTTTTGTTCTAATGAAGCAACTCTTGGTAAGCTTTCAGATCATCTCAGGATGGGGACTGGTTGCCAGAGCAACCATCCATAAGATGAAGGGTTGGAAATTTTACCCCATCTTAAAACTCTGAGGAAGCAAGAAACTGACGTTGTCAAAAAGTTGAATTGATCACCGATAATCAGTGATGTAATAAATCATACCTACATAATGAAGCCTTCATTAAGGACAAAGTCTGCAGAGTTTCTGAATTACTGAACAGATAGAGATACCTGGAGAGTGGAGTAGTCAGAGAAGACATGGGAGTTCTGTGTCCCTTCCCACATACCTTGTCCTGTGCATCTTTTTCATCTGGCTATCATCTATATTTTTCTAATATCTTTTATAATATATGAGAAAGTGTAAATAACCTGTTGCCCTGAGTTATGTCTGCTGCTCTAGCACATTAATTGAACTTCAGGAAGATGTCATGGGAACCCGGAAGCCAGTCAGCCAGAAGTACAAGTCACAACTTGGAACTTGGGATTAGCTCTTAATTGCAGTGGAAAACAATTTTGTGGGACTGAGCCCTCAACTTATGGAACCTTGAGTTGTCTCCATACACAATATCAGAGTTGAGCTAAATGTTGAGATACTCAGTGTTTATTATAGGATTGCTTGGTATCTGGGGAGATAATCTCATACATATGGTGTCAGAGTGTTGTATTGAGAGATGTATGAGAGTAGAAAGAAAACCAGTGTCATTCTCTCAACAAAACTCCTTCAGATACTCATTTAAAGTGATGATCACACCCCCTTTACCCATCTTTAACCTGGGATAAATGAAACTGCTTGCAATCTCTATAATTTTGTTATTTTGAAAATGTTATGTAAATGGAAACAAATTACAAATAACATTCTGGTATTAGCTTTTTGTATTCAACCTGATGTCTTTAAAAATCTATTTAAGTTGTTCAGTGTATCAATAGTTTGTCACTACTGTTATTATTATTATTATTATTATTATTATTATTATTTCTGGGTAATGTTCCTTGATATGGTTTTGCCACAGTTTGTCTAACCATTCACCATTGTAGGACATGAAGGCTGTTTCCAGATTGGGGATATTATAGATATTGGAGCTATGGACAACGGCAAACAGATTTTTGTGTGAAAATACATTTTCATTTCTCTAGGGTACATGCTCAAGGCCATATGGTAGTTTCATGTTTAGTTTTTTTTTTTTAAAGATTTATTTATTTTACTTGAAAGTCTGAGTTAGACAGAGAGAGAAGGAGAGGCAGAGAGAGGTCTTCGATCCACTCGTTCACTTCCCAGTTGGCCGCAACTGCCGGAGCTGCACCGATCTGAAGCCAGGAGCCAGGAGCCTCCTCTGGGTCTCCCACTCAGGTGTAGAGGCCCAAGGGCTTGGGCCATCTTTTACTGCTTTCCCAGGCCACAGCAGAGAGCTGGACAGGAAGTGGAGCAGCCGGGACTCGAACTGGCGCCCATATGGGATGCCAGCACTGCAGACGGCAGCTTTACCAGCTATGCCACAGCACCAGCCCCGCATGTTTAGTTTTATAAGAAATTGTCATTGTATTCTACAGTGGCTATACCATTGCTCATTTTGAGCAGTACTGTATTGGTGATTCGGTTTTTCCGCACCCTTGTCAGCATTTCATGTCATCATTTTTAAAAATTTCAGCCATATATAGATATATGGTAATATCTTGTGATTTTATTTTGCATCTCCTTAGTGGCTAATGTTATTTTCATCTGTATAGCCTCTTCACGTCCTTTGTTCATTTTATAATTGTTTCTTTTTTTTTTTTTACTATTGAGTTTCAAAGTTTTCTTTCAATAGATTCTAGATATAAGGCCTTTGTTAATTATATGTTTTGAAAATATTTTCTCCAGCCTATAGCTTATCTTTTCTTTTCTTCACATGGTCTTTCACAGAGCAAAAGGTTTTCATTTTGTTGAGGTCTGAATTCTCAGTTTTTCATTTCATGTATCAGGTTTTATGGCATCACACGATTTTTTTTTTCTTTTACCAGTACAAAGCAGTTGTACATGTTTATGAATTACTATGTGTTATCTTGATACATATATCCATTGTGTAATAGTCAACGTAGGGTAAGCGTAACTATTTCTTCAGTTATGTCCTTTTGGTGAAAACAATAAAAGTGTTCTATTCTAGCTCTGTATCTATGTATATCATCTATTGTCACCCCACTGTGCAGCTTATCACTTGAACTTCTTCCACTTAGTACCTATTGGTCAAGCCTCTTCCCATTTTCCATCTACTACTCTCCCCAGTTTCAAGTAACCACCAATCTGCTTTCAACTTCAATGGCATCAATAATTTCAGATTCTACATATGAATGAGAGCATGAACTACTTGTCTTTCTTGGCCTGGCAAGTTTCACATAACATAATGATCTTCATCTTTGTGTATGTAGCAGGAAATCATCTTGTTTTATGGTTAAATAGTATTTTTGTGTGTATCTATAACATTTCTTTTATCCATTCATCAGTATGCAGACACTTAGATTGTTTCCACTCTCTGGCTGTTGTGAATAGTGCTACAATAAACATGGGAGTGCAGATTTCTCTTCAAAAGATTGATTTCATTTTCCTTGAATAGATACCCAGAAGTAGAAGTGCTGGGACATGAGATAGCTCTATTTTTAATTTTTTTAAAAAGAATCTACATAGTATTTTCCACTAGGCTGTATTAATTTACATTCCTAGCAAAAGTATGCAAGGGTTCTCTTTTATTTTTTTGTTTTTAAAAAGATTTATTTATTTGAAAAAGGGGAGTCACACACACACACACATACACACATACACACACACACAGGGACAGACAGAGAGAAACCGAGAGATTTTTCTATCTGCTGGTTCACTCCCTAGATGGCCATAACAGCAAAGGATGTGCCAGGCAGGAGCCAGGAGCTTCATCCAGGTGTCCCTACATGGGAGGGGCCCAGATACCAGGGCCACATTCTGCTGCTTTTCAGAGGCCATTAGCAGGGAGCTGAATTGAGCTGGATAGCAAATGGAGCAGCCAGAACTTGAACTGGTGCCCATATGGGGTGCCAGTGTTGAAGGTGGTAGCTTAACCCACTGTATCAAAATGCTGGTAAGGGTTCCCATTTCTTCATATCCTTGCTGATTTTTCTTGTACTTTTTACTCATTTTCCTTTTCTGTCTTTTTGGTAATAGCCATTACAACTGGAGTGATGTGACGCCTTGTGGTTTTGATTGACATTTTTCTGATGATTACTGATGTTGGGCATTTTTTCCATTGTAGGTCTTACTTTTGAAAATGTCTATTCTGTTCTATTTTTCATTTTATAATTGGATTACTTGTTTCTGTGCTATTGAGTTCAGTTATTTACACATTCTGGAAATTAACCTTTAGTCAGATGTATTGATTGCAAATATTTTATTCTATTCTGTATGTTGTCTTTTCACTCTGTTTATTGTTTCCTTTGTTATTCAGGAGATTTTCTATTTAAGAAAATCACATACATCTTTTTTTGCTTTTTTTCCTGTGCTGCTTTGGTCTTATCCATAAAAACCTATGCATTCCAATGTACTGAAATATTTCTACTAGGTTTTCTTTTAATAGTTTCATAGTTTTAGACCTGTATTTATATCTTTAATATATTTTGAGTTGATTTTTATACATAGTGAAAGACATTCTTTCACATATGAATATCCATTTTCCCCAGAACTATTTATTAAAAAGATTGTTCTTTTTACAATGATGATTTAAGAAAATTTGTTGAAGATCAATTTATTGAATATATGTGTGTTTATTTCTTAGCTCTCTATTCAGTGAGTTTTTGGTCTTCTGACATTTTCTTTTTATTTCCTAATGTACTTTCAGTTTGAAGAACTTGCTTTAATATATTTTTAAGACAGGCCTGGTGTAAATTCACTTAGCTTTGGTTTGTCTGGGAATGTCTGTCTCTCCTTCATATCTAAAACATAGCTTTGCTGGGTACAAAACTCCTGGTTAAAAGTTATTTACATTCTATACTGTGAAAGTCTCATCCCACACTCTACTGGCTTGTAAACGTTTCTGCTGAGAAGTCAGCAGTCTGGTGCATTGGGATACCCCCCTTTTTTTTGGGACACCCTTTTGTGTTACTTGTTCCTTCTTATAGCTTTGTGAATTCTCTATGTTTAATCTTTAAGAACTTGATTACAATATCTCTTGAGGTAAACTTGGTTGAGTTTAATCTGATTAATGAACTCTGACCTTCTTATATCTGAATAGTTGTATCTTTGTATGTGTTGGGGACAGTTTATGTTAATATCTCTTGGAAAATGCCTTCTACCCATTTGGCTTTTCAAGCCTCTCTTGAATTACAATAAGTCATATAATCTGCATTTTTAAAGTTGTCTCAAATAATCCACTTTAATTTTCCAGTTAAATTTGTCCCAATTAATTGAGTCTCTGCAATCCATATAGGAGCCTTGGGTTAAGTTCTCAGATGTTGTCTTTGGTCCTAGCTCAGACCCAGCTGCTGAGAACTTTTGGGTAGCAAACCAAGAGGTACAAACTGGTTAGCTAGCTAGCTATGTGCCTATCAAACTAGGAAAAAACACAGAAAACAGAAATACTAGCCTAAATGAACTTCATATTTTCATAAGGAGGAGGTATACATTTATTAAGAAAGCTGAAGATAGTTTTAGAGGTTCAAATGTAAGGGCAGGAAACTGAAGCCTCTCTAGTTAGTTTCACCTATTATTTCACTAAGTGAGGGCTCTTGTGAGCATAAACAAGAATCAAAAGAAGACTGAATATTCATAAAAACTTTTCTATAGCCAAAGATATTGTGAGTGTCACATATACATCAGGGCTAACTATAGGATGTCTGTTTTCTAATTTCTCCTGATGTAATGTCTCTTCTTTCTTATGTTTTATTTCTCAAATACCTTTAAAATCTCCATTTCCATGAGAAAACATATTATCAAAAGGCTTAGGAGACATACACAAAGCTAAGCAACACACATATTCATTTAATATTTGCTAGGATTATTAAGTCAGCCAAGGCTCAATTTATTAATTAATCTTGAAAAATTCTTAGGTTCACAGTTACATAGATAATTAGAGAAAGAATTAACACTGTACAAAAAGAATTCAGGTTGGTGGACTGTAAACTATAAAATAAAGGCAGCCAGACACATGAGAATAGGAGATGATAAAAGAAGCAAAGCTGCAAAGGTCAGATCAGACTGTGAGATGAGGTAATGATAGGTTACTGAGCCTGTGTAAGTCTGCAGGGGAAAGTTCTGGCTGTCTACCCTGGGAGGCAATGTTTTCTGCATCCATCACTCAAAAGAAATGGAAATGTCAACATCATCACCATGCTACAGTCATTTGAATTTATTCACACAATCTTCCCCTGTGTATTTTTATTTTGGACCTCTATCTGTCTGTCTGTCTGTCTATCTATCTATCTCTCGCTCACTAAGAAAATAAAAGAACTATGTCCTCTCCATGTCATTCGATTTCTTCTCTTTCCCCCTCTTCTTTAAAAGAAGAATTTAGCTTTGCCAGTACATTTGGGAATGCGTGTTGCCCTTGGAGTGTCCTGAGTAACTGATGGAGCAGGTAGTTATTTAAGATTGGCAGATTAAAAGACAGATGAGACACACAGCTACCACATTTCTGTCTCTGGGGAGTGGCCTCTGTTTTCAATCCATCTACTTCTATCTTGATTTTTTGAACTGGAGTTTAGGGCATGTGCAGAAGCAGTGTTGGTAGGATTCCAAGCTCTACAGGGCTTTGGCTATCTGGCCTTTCATAATCCTGATGTCTAATTTTAAACACAAGACTTGTAAAGACCCTGAAAGAAACCAGCCTTTCCAATTTGCATATCACTCTTCTGAATCTTCAGTTAATGCAAATCCATGAGCAGAACCATTGTGTTAGTCCATTTTCTGTTGCTATAACAAAGTTTGCTCTTTTTCATTTGTACTATTTATTTATTTGGAAGTCAGAGTTACAGAGAGAGAGAGAGAGACAGACAGACAGACAGACAAAAAGAGAGATCTTGTATCAGCTGGTTCACTTCCCAGATGGCCACAATGGCCAGTGTTGCACCTGGCCAAAGCCAGCAGCCAGTAGCTTCATTCAGGTTTTCTACATAGGTGGCAGGGGCCTAGCAACTTTCCATCCTCAAATGCTTTTCCCAGGCCATCAGCAAGAAGCAGCATTGGAAGTGGAGCAGCTGGTACACATGGAATTCCTGTATGGCAGGTGGTGGCATCACTTGCTATGTCACAACACTGGTCCCTGGGTTGTTGTTTTTATAACAACCTGCCTTTGAGGGAACCAACTGGGGTTCTGTGAGAACCAGTCCCTTCTTATGGGGACTAAGTTTTTAGCACATGAGACTTAGGAGGCCATACTTAAAGTATATTCAGACTATAACAGCCAATTTTTATTTTCCCTAAGAATTTCTGTGGCAAACAAGCACTGATTGGAACTCTAGAATTTATTAAACTCTATGACTATTTTATAAAGTCACTGTACACGTTTAAATGTGAATGCTGAACATGATACAAAAATAGGAGAAAAACACTATCAGTTCTTGTTTCACTTAACTTTCAACAGCATATTTAGTGCCCTCACCATTGTTAAATTGAAATGGAAACTTTTAGAACAAAAAGAAATCATGCAAGTGAAAGTTGTTTTGGTTTAAAATGAGTTAATGTTTTAAAATTTAATTTTTGAATAAAACAAATTAAGTGTAATAGAAAAAAATGGTTAGCAACAGAAATAACTGGAAGAAATTACTTTTCCAGGGTTTAAAATACAATATTAAAAAATCACAACCGTATAAAATTATTGCAAAAATAATTATATCTGAAAGCAAAGCATAGTTACTTTGTAAAGATAATAAATGCTGAAAAGCGAAGGTCAAGAATTTTCCAAAATATGTTTACAATATGTTTACATATATAGTCATTTTAGTTGAAATATTAGTTATCTGTCAGATGGAATAATCAGCTCAGTCATTAATAAAAAAGTAAATGACTCATTATATGACTCAATTGATACCCAAAGCACTTAAAACACTTTTATTCTTAGATCTCATTTTTTTGTATTTTCTAATAGACATCAAGAAAGAGCTAAAATAATTAATAGAATAAAAATGTGAAATTCTTACCTGGACAGAGATGATTATTTTACTCATTTTAAAGTGTGTAGTATGGGAGAAAATTCATCTCACCTAGTTTTTCCCTGTCATACTGTGTACACAAATGACCACAGAGCTTGTTAGCATGAAAATTCCAATTCAGGGTCTTGGGCAAGTCCTGAGACTCTGCATTTCTCACAGGTCCCCTGCTGCTGCCATTGCTGCTAATCCCAGAATCACACTTTGTGAATGTCAAGGATAGAAAAGCAAAATGTTTACATAGTATCAACAGTTAAGCAAGAACCAAAATAGGAATAGTGTAATTTTAACATTTGTTTTATGATAATCAAGATAGGGTAGTTTGGAAATTCTTGCTATAAAAACATTAAAAATTATTACTTTGTGAATTGCTTTATTTGAATCACTTTTTATTGATTTCTCTCTGTTAACAGCTAGAGTATTTATTCCTTTATAAACACGGATAGTGAAGGGCAAATAGGCTGGCGCCGCGGCTCAGTAGGCTAATCCTCCGCCTAGCGGCGCCGGCACACCAGGTTCTAGTCCCGGTTGGGGCGCCGGATTCTGTCCCGGTTGCCCCTCTTCCAGGCCAGCCCTCTGCTGTGGCCAGGGAGTGCAGTGGAGGATGGCCCAGGTGCTTGGGCCCTGTACCCCATGGGAGACCAGGAAAAGCACCTGGCTCCTGGCTCCTGCCGTCGGATCAGCGCAGTGCACCGGCCGCAGCGCGCTGGCCGTGGCGGCCATTGGAGGGTGAACCAACGGCAAAGGAAGACCTTTCTCTCTGTCTCTCTCTCTCACTGTCCACTCTGCCTGTCAAAAAAATAAAAAAATAAAAAAATAAACACGGATAGTGAAGGGCAAATAGATTTCAAATATATGATAATATTAGGATCTGGATATCTGAATCTAATTAATATGTGTACTAATTATTGACTGTATACATTTGGCAACATTCTTTAAAAAATATATCCCTGTACTCTAAAGTAGACCATAAGATATTATGTGGATTAGTGTTTCTCAATCAAGACTGATTTTAGCCCCCAAGGGACATTTGATATTACCTAAACATATTTTTGGTTGTCAGTTCAGGTGAGGAGCAACAGGAAGTCTACTATTGGCACCTATAGTAGGTAGAAGTCAGGCATGCTGTTGAATCTTCTTAATGCATAGCACCCCACAACAAAGAGTTATGCAGCAAAAGTGTCAATAGTGTTAATTAATGTCATAAAACCATGATATAGAGAAAAAGATGTGAGACATGATGCCTCTTCTTCAGAGTAGGTGAGTTGTTTGATAATGTAAGATTAACCTAACTGAAATAATTAGAGAGCAAGTCTTGATCAGTACCATGTAGAGTAGGTTAAGAACATGACAATGGAAAGCATCCTTGTACTGAGTGGTTAGAACACTTCATGAAGAGGCACTACTGGACGAAACATGAGCAGCATTTGCTATAATAATGAACAGTAGATCAAAAGAACTATATCTTTCCTATTTCTAAGAAAGCAAAGATGTTTCTAATCTTCAATACTGTTAGCTTGAAATTGTTAGCTTTCTTGATAGAAGTTTTGACTGTTTTGAAAGACTTTGTTCTGCTTAAAGGCAGATTCATATTTAATGGTATGCAGCTAATGGCTACAAATGCATTATGGACACCTTCAAAGTCCTACCTTCTTTTACCTAACATCATTACAACTTTCTAAAGGTGTTATTCCTAATATAAACATTCAATAAAGCAAATATTCACTAAAGACAGAAGTTTATTAAAATTATACATGAAATTGATTAGCTTTTAATTTTATTCATAGCCTCTATATAAAGATATAATGATCTCAGAGGAAAAAGGAAAAAGCTGGTCATGGGGCAAGTGCAGCATGATGAAGTAGTGTTTTTTCAATGTACTAATTTGATTTATTCCTGAGAGATATTATATTGTTTGTAATATTTACACATATGTTAAATACATGTGAAATTGCTTCAAAAAGTTTGTGGAAAATGGAATGTGTTTCTATGGGGGTGCAAACTGTTGAAATCTTTACTTAATGCATACTAAACTGATCCTCTGTAAAAAAAAAAAAAAAAGAAATTATCAACTCCCAACTTGACTCTCACTGGGATTAAACATGACAATAGGTCTGATCTGATTTCATCATCATTTAAAAAAAATCATCTATTATTTTTCACTTTATGTTTCTGTTTGGGAGCAAACTGTTGAAATCCTTACTTAATGTATACTAAGCTGATCTTCTGTATATTAAGATAATCGAAAATGAATCTTGATGTGAATGGAAGGGGAGAGGGAGTGGGAAAGGGGCGGGTGGGAGGGATGGTATTGGGGGGGAAGCCATTGTAATCCATAAATCGTACTTTGGAAATTTATATTCATTAAATAAAAGTTAAAAAAATAAATAAAAAAACAAACAAACAACAAAAAAAGAAGTTTTATGGAAATAATCACATGAACTTTAAAAAATGGCAACTCATATTTGCATATTCCATAATGTAGTAGCTTCTATTATTTTAGTAATAGTTTCTAATTATTAAACACTTAATGTTTCTAAATTCTCTTCAAAATGCATAAGGCAAATCCTTATTTTCTAATCATGTTGTTGCAATAAATGCATTTAATTAATTATTGACTTTGGAAAAAAAAAGAAAATGGAATAAAAAGATAAATTTGTTTTGTTGCAAAAAATTCAAACTCCATGCATTTTTTCAACATAGTTTTTTTAAAGTTTTTTTTTATTTATTTGAAAGACAGAGTCACAGAGAGGCAGAGGAAGAGGGAGAGAGAGTCTTCCATCCGCTGGTTCACTGCCCAAATGGCTGTGATGGCTGCAGCTAGCCAATCTGAAGCCAGGAGCCAAGATCTTCTTCCAGGACTCCCACATGGGTCCAGGGGCCCAAGGACCATCTTGTACTATTTGTACATATTGGGCCATCTTGTACTGCTTTCCCAGGCCATAGCAGAGAGCTAGATTGGAAATCCCAGAGAGCTGGGACTTGATCGGGTGCCCAGATGGGATTCTGGCACTACAGGCAGTGGCTTTACCTGCTATGTCACAATACCGGCCCCACAATATACCTTTTTATATGAACTTTATGAAGACTTCTCTTATGGGTATTGTATATGAACCAATATATGAAAAATATATTTAAAATGATAGGTTTATATTGTGACATTATGTCTTTATTCCCTGAGATAATTCTGAAACATGATATAAACTAAGAAGAACATTTAAGGGAAATAGAGCCAATCTTATTATTCATGGATTCCATGTTTACTAATTTTCTTACTTGCTAAAATTTATTTGTACCAAAGGATCAATATTCACAGAATGTTTCTGGTCATTTTTAGACAAGCGCAGAGCAAAGAAAAATCTAGTTGCTCAATATAGACATTTCTGGCTGTGATGTAATGATACAATGTTCTGCCTTGTTTCAGCTTCCAGCTGTAAACAAGTGTCTTTTATATGGATTGCTTAGTGCCAGGTTGTTGCATGCATTTGTTTTTTGGTTGGTGATTTTACTGTTGAAATTGGCCTCCATTTGTGGTGCTGAAGTGTTTTCCAGTATCCCTAAGTGCAAGAAGGGTATGATGTGCCATATGGAGTAACTGCAAGTGCTAAATCAGTCTAATTCACCTAAGTTATAGGTCTGGTGGACATAAGTTCAATGCTAATGAATAGCAATATATTTTTTTTTCTTTTTTTTTTAACTTTTATTTAATGAATATAAATTTCTAAAGTACGATTTATGGATTACAATGGCTTCCCCCACATACCGTCCCTCCCACCCACTACCCTCCCCTTTCCCACTCCCTCTCCCCTTCCATTTACATCAAGATTCATTTTCGATTATCTTAATATACAGAAGATCAGCTTAGTATACATTAAGTAAGGATTTCAACAGTTTGCTCTCACACAGAAACATAAAGTGAAAAATAATAGATGATTTTTTTTAAATGATGATGAAATCAGATCAGACCTATTGTCATGTTTAATCCCAGTGAGAGTCAAGTTGGGAGTTGACAATTTCTTTTTTTTTTTTTTTTTTTTTTTTTACAGAGGATCAGTTTAGTATACATTAAGTAAAGATTTCAACAGTTTGCACCCCCATAAAAACACAAAGTGAAATATATTGTTTGAATACTCATTATAGCATTAAATCTCAATACACAGCACATTAAGGACAGAGATCCTACATGAGGAGTAAGTGCACAGTGACTCCTGTTGTTGACTTTACCAATTGACACTCCTGTCTATGGCATCAGTAGTCTCCCTATGCTCCGGTCATGAATTTCCAAGGCTATGGAAGCCCTCTGAGTTCTCCGATTCTTATCTTGTTTAGACAAGGTCATAGTCAAAGTGGAGGTTCTCTCCTCCCTTCAGAGAAAGGTACCTCCTGCTGGCCTGTCCAGTCAACAGAGAGACAGATGTTCCCTGTGACAGTTGTGAATAGGTGTCTTGATCCTGGGAGGCTGTGTGCAACTCATTGTCCTACATGGTAGACTAGCCACCTCCCAGCCAGGCTCTAACTCAGTGGGGACTGTAGATCGTTCCCTCCACTAGAATCTCTGGCTCACATGCATACACAAGAGCCATTGGCTCAATGTTGCTCACTCACGCCACTGCCACCAGTACTGCTGAGATGATAGAGTCCCGTCCCAGCCAGTTGCTGTGCCTGCACAGAAAGACTTCTGCAGCTCCTATCAAACCAGATTGGTGCCCACTTTTTGTCATCTTCACAGTGGAAGCTGTTGGTGGGGAAGTTGAGTTGAAATAAACATGCTCCCTCTACTTCCACTGGATCATGGGCAACATGATAGCTTCAGATCAGCACAGCTCCAGCCGTTTTGGCCAACTGGGCAGTGAACCATTGGATGGAAGACTTCTCTCTCTCTGCCTCTCCTCTCTCTGTGTGTAATTCTGACTTTCAAATAAATATAAACCCCCTATAAATACAAGAATACCATGAGTCTATAGTACTTAACATATTGTCCAGCATGTAGTAAGTATTAAGTATATATCGGATAAAGTAAAAACAATAGAAAAATGGTGATACAAATGCATGAAAATATGCTTTCAAAGAATATTAATGGCATGAAAAAAAGCTTAGGTAAAATGGTATTAAAAAGTAGATGCTGGCCGGCGCTGCGGCTCACTAGGCTAATCCTCCGCCTAGCGGCGCCGGCACACCAGGTTCTAGTCCCGGTTGGGGCGCCGGATTCTGTCCCGGTTGCCCCTCTTCCAGGCCAGCCCTCTGCTGTGGCCAGGGAATGCAGTGGAGGATGGCCCAGGTGCTTGGGCCCTGTACCCCATGGGAGACCAGGAAAAGCACCTGGCTCCTGGCTCCTGCCGTCGGATCAGCGCGGTGCACCGGCCGCAGCGCGCCGGCCGTGGTGGCCATTAGAGGGTGAACCAACGGCAAAGGAAGACCTTTCTCTCTGTCTCTCTCACTGTCCACTCTGCCTGTCAAAAAAAAAAAAAAAGTAGATGCTATAAAATTTTTCTGGTTTCAATTTTATAAAATAAGAAATAAGCACATTTTAATTTGAAAAAAAGATGAAAAGTGTAACAAAAAGTTTATAAAAATACTTTTACTGGAAAAATATGTGATTATTTTCATAGAGTGAATATGATTATATTTATTCTACATATAGAAAAATATTCTAAATGAGAAATCAATATTCTTTTCCATATTCCCACAAAATACATAAGTATAAAAAGCATTACTTTACAATAAATAATTTTAATCATCTTAATGGAAATTTTTGACATTTTTAGTACTGTTTATGATTTATAAAACGTTTTTCTAATAAAGGCTAGAAATCTTGTTTAAATATAGCTTTTCCTAGACTTGGAGAAACCCATGAGCACTAATGTAGTAAATTCATTCTTTCTGACCTGGGTGCTTTAAAAATTGGTCTGTACTCAAATAATAACTTCTGAAAATATTGTCATTTTTCTTACCAATCAAAATTTTGAAGGGTTTGGATTTCTTTCTACTGAAATTTAAAGAATGGAAAATTCCTGTGGTAGAAAAGATGCCTGCCTGGCAACAGACTGTGATTGGTTAGGGCACAAACCACCCCATGAATGGATTGGCTGCCTCGGCTATATAAGCAGCTGTACCAACTGAAATAAACAAGTCTGCAGGCTGCTCACCTCTGGCCCACTTTCACCCAACTCCCGGGTCTGTGTGGAGACTCTACACCTCTTGCCCCCACCGCACTCCTCCTCAGAATGAATCCACAGCAACAATTGTCTTTAAGGAGTCACAAATCATCATTAAATATTAACTACTTGATAGTGGAATGATATACAACACATCTCTTTTTTGCTACTTTGGAGCTCAGTAACTTGGGCTTGCCTATTATTGTTTCAACACTCTCTTCTCTTTTAGCTTAAATTACATATTAAAAGTTTTTCCAAAATGAAAAATGCATGCTTCACTGAAATTCATTTTGACTTGGTTATTCACTAGATGTTTGTAGAACACCTGCATATGCTTAGCAGAGTGTAAGTTCTTAGAATGTAAAATCAATATGATATGGTTCCTGTTTCTCAGGTGCTCATAGTCTATGAAAGGTGAGATATTATAAAATGATATGTAATAATACAGCAAAATAAATTCTGTTATTTATAATAAAGTACCCAATGCTCAAAAGAGATTGAAGAGGGTATCATAGAAGTTTTCAGTTTTTAACTCTTCTCCAGTCCAAGCTACTGTCATCTCTTACCTGGAAAAATACATTAGACATCAAGTGATCACTCTGCTTCTACATCTGCCTCCCTGTGTTACCAATCCTGAGTTCTTTAATTCACTTGCACATAGAAATTGGCTAGAGGCCCAGACAGGATTTACTTGGGTCTTATGGTTGAACACAAGGAACACAGAGCAGCACAGGGGGAAGAGATTCTACAGATGGGTTCTCCATTTGTGGAGCTAAAAAAAAGATGCCTTTATGCGATTAGGGATGTGTGGCAGTTCTCCCTTAGCATGCAGAATTTCAGTTTGCATCAGGTTTGGTGTTCTGTGCAGACACTGTGTTTTTTGTTTGTTTTCTTGCACATAACCGATCAATTTCCATATCCCGGTCTTATTCCATACATTACCTCTTCCTCCTTCAGGCCAGATAGTACTATCATTATTATCACTAACATCTTAAATACATTCACACAAAGTTCAAATAAATGTTCAATAAGTAATTGACAAAGGAGTGACTGAAATCTTACCTTGTATAGTAAAAGCTTAATTTACTATAGAATTATAGTTATTTTTCCTGGATTAATTTGAAATTTATTTTACATTTTCTATTAAAAACCATGTTTTCATTATTTCTTCAAATCTTCCGTATAAGTTGGAAGAGGAGAAAAGAAGGTCTAGATTCTTTACTAGAACAGTTTTCATTGAATTTATACACTGATAATAAATGAAAGAGGGATTTTTCAAATGAAAAGCTTTGACTAAGATACTGACAGTTATTTGTTAGTGTAATTATGTTACAGGATTCAGTACTTCCTGCAGTTTCAGGAATGCACTAGGCATCTTGGTAAATATCCCCTGCAGATAAGGCAGTGGGGTACTGCAATTGAGTTTTGGTGGATTCAGCATTGGTTTCTTAGTGACATTTTACAAAGTTAACTTTGTTTCTTTTTTTTAAGATTTATTTCATTTATTTCAAAGACAGAGTTACAGAGAGAGGTAGAGACAGAGAGAGAGGTCTTCCATCTGCTGGTTCACTCCCCAGATGGCCGCAACGGCCAGAGCTGCACCCATCCAGAGCCAGGAGACAGGAGACAGGAGCTTCCTCCAGGTCTCCCACTTGGGTGCAGGGGCCCAAGCACTCAGGCCATCTTCCACTGCTTTCCCAGGTCATAGCAGAGAGCTGGATCGGAAGAAGAGCAGCCAGAATTAGAGCCAGCACCCATATAGGATGCCGGCGCTTCAGGCAAGGGCTTTAACTTGCTACCACAGTGCCAGCCCCAACAAAGTTAACTTTGTTAAGGAAGAGAACACTTGATGACAATAGAGATCAATTCGTAATTTTAAGATCTAGGGCTCCTCCCACTCTTCCCAGGAGGAATTACTGAACTCCTAATGTACTATGCAAAGGAGCTTTCCAAGCTGCCTACCACCTAATTAGCTTTATTAAAAATGCACATCAAATTTGTTTTGAGTGGTGGCTTTATTGCATGGAAAAGGATGCAAACACAGGATCACTGAAGGAAAACAACAAGTGTTCATTTATCATCAAGTTGGTAAGGATTCACCAAAGACTGCACTGGTATGTTGGTCTTTTTTCTTACATTGCTAAGCAGGTGGGAGGTTTGAATTTGTGTCTTTTGTAAGCACTAGGTTTGAAATGAAAATAGGAGTTTCTCTCCACCCCCAATTATTTTATGTTCATTTTAATTTTCAGTTCTCAAAGATATTTCAAAATGAGATGCTGTTTTTTCCCTTCCTCTTTTCAAGTTTCATCAGTTAGTGTTTGACATGTGTATGAAATGATAAGCATTAGCCAGCATAATAAGGAAGCAGGAAAACAATTTGCCTTTTACAGCCACGTATTTGAAAAATTAATCAGTTCGTATAAATTCTTATCAACCTCCTGTTTTTCCCTAACAAATGAGTTTGTGTTCTAAAATTATGATATTTTAAGTGGAACCACAGTATAAACTGAAAATGATGAATTGGGTTTGGCTTCATTGATTCTATTCAGCATTTGCCTACCTATTTCCGTCATTGCTAATTAAATGAACTCAGTCTAGATTCAGTATGAGATAATGTATGCAACATTGCTATAAAGTCATTAAAAAGCTGCAAATTGGAGAGACCCCACACAGCATAAAGATCCGCTCTGGAGCTACTAAGGATCAAATTTTTTTGTGTGGCCTATGCTAAATAAAATATGTTTTTTTTTTCTTGTCTTAGCTTCTTCACAGTCACTGAGATACAGACGGTGATTTCAAAGATTAGACATTTATTGCATTAAAGATTAGGGAGCATCCTTGCTTAGGCTTCACGAAGTTACATCTTCATTTCAATCTCCTTTTCCACATGTGCCTTTGTCTCCAAACAATCAACATCAACCTTTTGAAATGGAGACCAAGGACAGATGATAGCTACTTTCTAGTGTACTTGTCAAATGAATGGCGTAAATATTGGAGTCTGATAAATATGGCAAAACGTGGAGTGTTTACGTGGTTATATTGTTGAATACTCTAATGTTTGTCTCCATGGGATTATTCTTGTGTAAATCAGAGTGCACTTAAGAGGAGATTTCAAGGACCAACTAGATTATTTCCGGGTAGGAGGTATTCAAAGCTCTGACTAAATAGTGAAAATATTTTCTTCCCTTGGAGACTGTGATGTGGAAAATTGTTAGAACATTTGTATGACTATGAGAAAACAGGGAACAGGTATTTAACTTGGATTCAGATGTCCACAACCCATATTGGATTGGATTTGATTGCCAGAATCAGCTTCTGACTACAGCTTCCTTCCAGTGCAGATTCTAGAAGATGGCTATGAGGCTCAGATGCTTGGGTCTCTGCCACACATGTGGGAGACTTGCATTGAATTCCCACCTTCCAACTTCAGAGTGAACTAATGAGGGTGACTCTCTTTCTCTCTCAAATGAATAAATAGAGACAGGTATTATGGTACAGTGGGTTAAGCCCCCACTTAGGATATCTGTATCCCATATCAGAGTGCTAGTGGTGTCCAGGCTACTATGTTTTTTTTTTTTTTCTTTTTTCAGGCAGAGTGGACAGTGAGAAAGAGAGAGACAGAGAGAAAGGTCTTCCTTTGCCGTTGGTTCACCCTCCAATGGCCGCCACGGCTGGCGCACTGCGGCCGGCGCACCACGCTGATCCGAAGCCAGGAGCCAAGTGCTTCTCCTGGTCTCCCATGGGGTGCAGGGCCCAAGCATCTGGGCCATCCTCCACTGCACTCCCTGGCCACAGCAGAGAGCTGGCCTGGAAGAGGGGCAGCCGGGACAGAATCCGGTGCCCCGACCGGGACTAGAACCCGGTGTGCCGGTGCCACAAGGCGGAGGATTAGCCTAGTGAGCCGCAGCGCTGGCCTGCTACTATGTTTCTAATCCAGCTCCCTGCTGATAGTCCTGGGAAGCAGCAGATGCTGGCCCAAGTGTTTGAGTCTCCCTTCCCTCTCCCCCCCTCACACAGGTGAGAGACTTGGAGTTCTTGGCTCCTGGCTTCAGCCTGGCCCAACCCAAGCTGTTGTAGCCATTTTGTGAGTGTACAAAATGATGGAAGATCTCTCTCTCTCTTTCTCTCTCTGACACTTGTCATTCAAATAAATAAATCTTTAAAATAAATAAATAATGTTTGGAAAAAGAAAAGTGTTATGTACAAATACAGAAAGATAATGTGACTGTCATATTTAATTATAGCTTATATATAAAAATAACGTATGTGTTCTAGTTTATTTTTAAAATGTTCCTTCCTTAGACTCATAAACAATGAATCCTCTAAATTAGGAATAAGCACAGAATCCAAACAATCACTAACGTCAGACTTCTCCCATTCTTCTTGGATATTCAGATATCCTTCATACAACATTAAAGCAAAGAAAAACAAAACAGAAACAAAGTCCCAAAAGAATTAACCAAGAAACTACTACCAATGCCATCACCACTAGCAGCAACAAAATGTCAAAGCCAAACTGTAAGTAACAGATATTTTGAAGTGGTTGAGATCATGTTTCAGAAGCAGGACTTTTTAGTTTTTATGTAATTAGGAAATAGTTAAGGGAAGAATAGAATGCTAAAGATTCTAAATGTTAAAGATTTCAGTTTCCATTGTACTTCTGTTATGACTTGGATATACTTCTGAAACTTATGACAGTTCCAATATTTCTAACTAAAAATTTCTTTTATTAAGAATCATTATTTTCTCTTTTTAAATATGTGAAGTACATCAATGACCATCTGGAAGAATATCATTGTTATTCTAATAGCAACCTGTGGAAAATATATATTTGACTACTAAAGAAATTTAATTTTGTAGCTGATTTGCTGGTTTGGCTCTCCAGCTACTGTACTTCTGATCCAGCTCCTTGCTAATGTGCATGGAAAGGCAGTAGAGTATGGCCCAAGTGCATGGGCCACTCCCACCCTTGTGGGAGACCTGGATCCAGTTCCAGGTTCCTGGTTTCTGAAGAGGCCAGTCCTGGTCATTGTGGCCATTTGGGGAGTTAACTAGCTTCTCTCTTTTTCTTCTTCTCTCTCTGTAACTCTATCTTTCAAATAAATAAATGAAAATACTACAAATATAAATTTTGTTTTAGGTAGTTTAAGCTACATGCTTAAGGACTAAAAGTGGTAAGGACCAGGTTTTGAACTCCAGTTTCAAAACTGGTGCTCATTTCATTCCACCATGGATTTCTTCCAAAAATAGCTAATATCAAATAAAGTAATATGTTTGAAAGGATTCTATGAAGCTGTAAAATTCTTTGCACATATGTTTATTATTTATACAATATCTTCCTTTGAGGAGTTTTCATGAAAAATGAAGCTAAGGGTAAAAATTTAGTATAATGAAAAGAACTTGACTTTTAGTATCAAATGTTGTTATTTTGTCCTTTATGTTACAGTGGAAAGAGAACTATGGTTTTGCCTTTGGCATTTTATTGATTTAAAACACATTTTATGACAGCTGATTCATCTTCATGATTCCGATTTCAGCCCTAAAGTCTCAGGGACCCTTCTCTGAAAACACTGTGTAATATTCTTATGTTCGCGTTTACTCTCTTTATTATTTTCCCCAGTTTTAACATTTTTAATAACATTTAATAATACTTAAGTTAATGATTTTTGATACTGTTGTTTGTTTGCTCACTGTCTTCTGGCAATCTTGTCTCTCGAGACTGTACCTGTACTCCTTGATAAACAATTGATGTTTAGTAAATGTCAGAAGAGCATCAGACTGAAGGAGGAGAGCTCTGTTTTGTTTATAGAGTTTGACTACTACCTAGTCAATATATAACATCAAGTTAATTCTCCTGCATCTGAGAATTTTCATCTTTTATTTAAAAATTTACAGAGATATATTTCTTTGCACATACATTATTGTGTTAAAAATAAGGAAATGAGTGAATCAGATTAAAAGAGCATAACAGTCTCTTTCAACTTTAAATTTTGATGCAGCGAAGTTATTGATAGGTAGTTTACATGTGATTAGTTTACTTATAATCACATAGAAATATGTACAAAACATTGAGATCTAGAATTCTTATACACATTTATTTTCTTCTGCTGATCATTCATAGTATTTATGATCTATGAGTTCTAACTGCAACTATTTATTTGGGTGACCATGAAAGGTTTTAAAGGACTTTTGCTTAGAACTGTAGTCAATGTCTTCAATGCTCTTATGCTTAGTGCTGTATGGTGCCAGCCTCTGAAGAAGGCTGCCCTTTGCTGCCTTTGTCATTTCATTTTTTTCATATTTGTAATCACCTGGATTCTATTCAGATGGTGATCACCCACTCCTTGCTACTTCTTTCAATCAGGATTATTATTTGCATACCACCTTTTATATAAAATAACAAGTAAGATTTCTGTAAAAGTAGCATTGTGTTTGAAGCTAATTAAGCAAAGTGAAAAACATAAGATTTTTATGGTGACCCTGTTAAAATAATTGCCGAAATGCACTTCATTATTGAATGAAGATCACACCCTAGAAGAATAGAGAAACTATAAAGGAAACTCATGACCCTCTCTTTCATCTAGTACCCTTTGTCCACAATGTCTCTTAATAAAATGAATGCTCTAGTAAGGTTTTTGGTTGCAAAAACAGAAACTGTTTTTAGTTAATCAGAATTAACTAAAATTAAAGCAATGCTATATAATTTGATTGAGTTCCACAGAATTAGAATTATACTATTATAGTTACTCAGAAAAAATATAATGCTCTGCTTATGAGAACACTGAAGCAACAGAAGAAGCTAAGAATTAAGCTTCTAAAGGACATCTACTAGAGTAACTACAGCAGGTTCACAATTTTGTTTTGTTTTGTTTTGTTTTTAAGAGTGACGCAAGTTGCCGGCGCCGTGGCTCACTAGGCTAATCCTCCGCCTGCGGCACCAGCACACTGGGTTCTAGTCCCGGTTGGGGCGCCAGATTCTGTTCCGGTTGCCCCTCTTCCAGGCCAGCTCTCTGCTGTGGCCAGGGAGTGCAGTGGAGGATGGCCCAAGTGCTTGGGCCCTGCACCCCATGGGAGACCAGGAGAAGCACCTGGCTCCTGGCTTCGGATCAGCGCGGTGCACTGGCCGCAGCGCGCCTGCCACAGCAGCCATTGGAGGGTGAACCAACGGCAAAAGGAAGACCTTTCTCTCTCTCTCTCTCTCTCTCTCTCTCTCGCTGTCCACTCTGCCCGTCAAAAAAAAAAAAAAAAAAAAAAAAAAAAAAGTGACGCAAGTCAAATCCAAAGCAGTTAAGTGTGTGATTGGTGTGGCTGAAGTAATGTAACACCTTAACCTAGGAAGAGAGCAGGGCGCTTTGGTGGCCTGTCCCACCAGACTGTATTCAGTAGAAGAAGAACAAGTCTCCCAATGCAGATTTAGGTTCCTCTGCTAAAGAAGAGGAATGCATGATTAGACCAAAGGCATCACAATTCCACACCACAAACAGTTTCACTCCAAGAGTCTGGAGTGAAATTTTTCATCTCTAGCTGAATTTAACATTGTAATCGTTGACCTATAGTTGATGGCCCCTTATTCTACTGCTATTAACATTGAACTAGATGTAGTTACGTTATTTTCTTATAATCTGAAAAATACATTAACTTCAAATGATATAACTAAGATTTAGGCTTTTTCTCATTACAATTTATAATTTAGAAACCTTGTTGAAGAATTAAATTCAATTAGGGTAATGAGAACCCACTTTTTTGTAAGGTCATTCTAAGTACATGAAATGTATAGATAGGGATATGCTCCTTGTTCACACGGAAGTTACTGTTGGTAACTAGAGAATCATATGAGGCAAATGTAGTGGAGTGTGGGAGTGGTTTCCAGACTGAATACTGCAGGAGCCTAGAAATAGGTGAGTTTATCATGTTTGTGGCTCACCTAGGAATCATGAGGATTTCCCTTAAGTATAGGAAGTCTGTGGAATTAAAAAAAAAAAACATTTTAGAAATTGAGTCTTTTGAGAATAAGAAAATTATCACTACTTCAATGTAATAAAAATAGACTGGCTTACATAAGCTTCATAATGAGTAATACATGGCTTAACATTATTCCCCTCTTTCCAACAACCTCCTAGCCTTGCACTGAAATGATGGCTAAATGATATTTTTCATTTTGGAGGAACAAAGCAAATAGTAATGTTGGTATCAGGGAGTCATGGCAGAAGTTTTTATTCAGCATTTGCCACTTTTCTGTGACATAAATGTATAGAGCACAGTTACATTTACCACCTTTCACTTAATAACTACACTTTATAAATACACTTTTTGTTCTGAGCTACTGCTAAGGTACAGATCATAGTTCAAGCAACCCACTTTGTACAGAGACTGGAGGGAAGCCAAGAGAAAAATCACCCACAGTTATTCTTAAGCAAAGTTTCACAATGTTCTCCTACATACTGACAATGTCTCAGTCACCTTTGATTCCCTCAGTGCCAGTACTGTTTGTGGAAAATAGTGTGATGCAAATGGTTGCTAAATAAATTAAAGCAGCCAGCATTATGACAAAGAGAATACGCTGCCTCTTATGATGCTGGCATCCCATATTGGAGTACAGGTTTGAGTCCCACCTGCTCTTCTTCTGATCCAGCGCCCTGATAATGCACCTGGGAAGGCAGCAGAGGATTATACAAGTATTTGGTGCCCTGCTATCCACATGGGAGCCAGACTGGACTTCCTGGCTTCTGGCTTTGTCCTGTCCTAAGCTTAGCTGATGTAGTTATTTGGGTGGGAGCGTGAACCAGGATATGGAAGACTTTTCTCTCTCTGTTGCTCCCTCTCACTGTCAATCTGCCTTTCACATAGAAAAAAGTAAATCTTTAAAAACTAAAAAAGAAAATTGTAAACTTTGGCACCATGCCAGAAAATTCAAGCACCTGCTCTTTTATTCTTTAGATAAATAATTTACTGACATTCTTCTCTCATATATTTTGAAATAGCATTGACCCTTAGTATCAGCAGTGAAAGGACCCTTGTGGATATAAAAATCCAAAGATGCTTAAGTCTCATACATAAAATATCATAGTATTTGCATTTAACCTATAAACATTCTCTTCTGTACTTCAAATCCTCTGTTGATACTTATAATAATTAATATAATGTAAATGTTATATAAATAATTGTTATACTGTATTTTTTGGAAAATAACGGCAAGACAAAATCTGTATATGTGCAGTAGAGATGCATTTTTTTCTTTTTTAAAATTTATTTAGTTTAATGAATACAACTTCATGCATTTAATATATACAAATTTTGGAACATAATACTTCTTCCCCCCACCTCCTCCCCACCAATACTCTGCCTTTCTTCCTCTTCACTGTTTCCTTTCCATTCCTATTTTTACAGAGATCAATTTTCAGTTAATTTTTATACTCACAAGATTAACCCTACGCTAATTAGAGAGTTCATGAATTAGTATGAAGAAAATACAAAGTAAAGAACAAGAACAAACAAATAAACAAGAAAAACATTGTTCCACAGCAGACAAGGCAAGGGCTGTTCAAAATCATTGCACATCAAAGTGTCTGTTTCACTCCTATAGATTACATTTTAAGTACTCTATTAGTTATCACAGATCAGAGAGACCATATGGTATTTGTATTTTTTGTGACTGTTTTTTTTTTTTTTTACTAAGTATAATGGTTTCCAGTTACATCCATTTTGCTGCAAATCACAGGATTTCATTTTTTTTACTGCTATGTAGTATTCCCTAATGTATTTATACCATAATGTCATTATCCAGCCTTCAGTTGATGGACTTCTGGGTTTATTCCATATCCTAGCTCTTTTAAAGTGAGCTGAAATAAACATGAGGATACAGATGACTCTTTTATATGCTGATTTCATTTCCTTTGAGTAAATTCCCAAGATTGGGATGGCTGGGTCATATATTAGGTCCATATTCAGTTTTTTGAGAAATCTCATAATCTTCCACAGTGGCTGTACCAGTTTATATTCCCACCAATAGTGGTTCAAGGTTCCTTTCTCCCCACATCCTCACCAGCATTTGTTGTTTTTTGATTTCTGTATGCAAGAAATCAGCATGTTCATGAGACAAAACTCATTGTGGTTTTGATTTACATCCCCTGATGGCTAGCAATCCTGAGCATTTTTTTTGTGTCTATTGCCCAATTGAATTTGTTATCTTGAAAAATATCTATTCATGTCCTTTGCTCATTTCTTAATTGGATTGTTTATTTTATTATTGATGAGTTTCTTGGGCTCTTTATAGATCCTGGAAGTTAATCCTTTGTCAATTGCATTGTTTGAAAATATTTCTCCCATTCTGATGGTTGCCTCTTCATTTTTTGAGCATTTCTTTTGGAATGCAGAAGTTTCTCAGTTTGATGTAATTCCACTTAATTAATTTTGCCCTTGCTTCTGGGGTCTTTTCCAAGAAGTCTTTGCCTATGTCAATATCTTAGATAGTTTCCCCAGTGTTCTCTCATAATATGATGGTATCACATCATAGATTTAGGTCTCTGATCCATTTTGAGTGCATTTTTCTGTAAGGTGTGAGGTAGGGATTTTGTTTCATACTTCTGCATGTGGGTATCCAGTTTTCACAGCACCATTTGTTCAATAGAATGTCTTGGCCCCAAGAGTTGATTTTTGCTCCTTTGTCAATTATAAGTTATTTGTAGATGTGTGGGTTTATTTCTGGAGTTTCTATTTTGTTCCATTGGTCTATATGTCTGCTTTTGTGCCAGTATCAAACTGCTTTGATTATAATTGCCCTGCAGTATGTCTTGAGATCTGGTATTGTGATACTTCCAGCTTTCTTTTTGTTGTTTAAGATTGCTTTAGCTAATCAGGGTCTCTTGTGTTTCTATATGAAATTTTTCTAGGTCTGAGAAGAATGCTGGCATTTTGAATGGGATTGCATTGAATCTATACATTGCTTTCGGTATGATGGACATTTTGATGAGGTTGATTCTTCCAATCCATGAATATGGAAGGTTTTTCCACATTTTTATGTCTTCTTCTATTTCTTTCTTTAATGTTTTATAATTTTCATGATCAGATCTTTGATGTCCTTGGATGAATTTATCCCAGGATATTTAAATATTTTTATAGCTATTATGAATAGGACTGATTTTAGAAATTCTTTCTCAACTTAAGAATTGTCTGGGTATACAAAGGCTATTGATTTTTGTGTGTTGATTTTATATCCTGCTAACTTACCAAATTCTTTTATGTGTTACAATAGTCTTTTTGAGGAGTCTTTTGGGTTCTTTCTGTATAGCATCCTGTCATCTGCAAATAGTTTGATTTCCTCCTTCCCTATTAGTATTTGCTTGATTTCTTTTCTTTTTTAAGATTTATTTATTTACTTGAAAGAGTTACACAGATAGGAGAGGTAGAGAGATAGAGAGGTCTTCCATCTGCTGGTTCACTCCCCAGTTGGCTGCAATGGCTGGAGCTGCACAGATCCGAAGCCAGGAGCCGGGAGCTTCTTTTGGGTCTCCCATGTAGGTGCAGGGGCCTCTAGTTGTGCGAATATACATTTATTATAGTCACGTCTTCCTGATGTATTTATCCCTTAATCATTACATAGTATCCTTTTTTTTTTTTAACATTTTTGTACTAAAGTCTATTTTGTCTGATATTAAGGTGGTTATACCTACACTCCCCCCCTCTTTTCCATTCCCATGGAATATCTTTTTCCATCCTTTAACTTTCAGTCTGTGTGTATCTTTGTTGGTGAATTGTGTTTCTTGTAGGTAGCAAATATATGGGTCTTTTTTATTTTTTATTTTTATTTTTTAGCTTTTATTTAATGAATATAAATTTCCAAAGTACGGCTTATGGATTACAATGGCTTCCCCCCCATACCGTCCCTCCCACCCGCAACCCTCCCCTTTCCCACTCCCTCTCCCGCTCCATTCACATCAAGATTCATTTTTGATTCTCTTTATATACATAAGATCAGTTTAGCATACATTAAGTAAAGATTTCAACAGTATGCTCCCACACAGAAACATAAAGTGAAAAATAATAGATGATTTTTTAAATGATGATGAAATTAGATCAGAACTATTGTCATGTTTAATCCCAGTGAGAATCAAGTTGGGAATTGATAATTTCTTCTTTTCTTTTCTTTTTTTCTTTTTTTTTTTTTTTTTTTACAGAAGATCAGTTTAGTATATATTAAGTAAAGATTTCAACAGTTTGCACCCACATAGAAACACAAAGTGAAATATACTGTTTGAGTACTCATTATAGCATTAAGGCTCAATGTACAGCACATTAAGGACAGAGATCCTACATGAGGAGTAAGTGCACAGTGACTCCTGTTGTTGACTTTACAAATTGACACTCCTGTTTATGGCATCAGTAATCTCCCTATGCACCAGTCATGAGTTTCCAAGGCTATGGAAGCCCCTTGAGTTCTCTGACTCTTACCTTGTTTAGACAAGGTCATAGTCAAAGTGGAAGTTCTCTCCTCCCTACAGAGAAAGGTACCTCCTTCTTTGAAGACCTGTTCTTTCCACTGGGATCTCACTCACAGAGATCTTTCATTTAGGTTTTTTTTTTTTTTTTTTTCCCCAGAGTGTCTTGGCTTTCCATGCCTGAAATACTCTCATGGGCTTTTCAGCCAGATCGGAATGCCTTTAGGGCTGATTCTGAGGCCAGAGTGCTGTTTAGGACATCCGCCATTCTATGAGTCTGCTGAGTATCTCGCTTCCCATGTTGGATCACTCTCCTCTTTATTTATTCTATCGGTTAGTATTAGCAGGTACTAGACTTGTTTATGTGCTCCCTTTGACTCTTAGTCCTTTCATTATGATGAATTGTGAACTGAAATTGATCACTTGGACTAGTGAGATGGCATTGGTACATGCCACCTTGATGGGACTGAATTGGAGTCCCCTGGTATGTTTCTAACTCTACCATTTGGGGCAAGTCAGCTACTAAGAGGGATAATGTATTAAGTTGTTCGTTAACAGTCAGGGCTATGCTGATCAAGTCACCATTTCTCATAGTGTCCATTTCACTTCAACAGGTTTCCTTTTTGGTGTTCAGTCAGTTGTCACCGATCAGGGAGAACATATGGTATTTGTCCCTTTGGGACTGGCTTATTTCACTCAGCATGATGTGTTCCAGATTCCTCCATTTTGTTGCAAATGACTGGATTTCGTTGTTTCTTACTGCGGTATAGTATTCTAAAGAGTACATATCCCATAATTTCTTTATCCAGTCTACCGTTGATGGGCATTTAGGTCGGTTCCAGGTCTTAGCTATTGTGAATTGAGCTGCAATAAACATTAGGGTGCAGACCGCTTTTTGTTTGCCAATTTAAATTCCTTTGGGTAAATTCCAAGGAGTGTGATGACTGGGTCGAACGGTAGGGCTATATTCAGGTTTCTGAGGAATCTCCAGACTGACTTCCATAGTGGCTTGACCAGTTTGCATTCCCACCAACAGTGGGTTAGTGTCCCTTTTTCCCCACATCCTCGCCAGCATCTGTTGTTGGTAGATTTCTGCATGTGAGCCCTTCTAACCAGGGTGAGGTGAAACCTCATTGTGGTTTTGATTTGCATTTCCCTGATTGCTAGTGACCTTGAACATTTTTTCATGTGCCTGTTGGCCATTTGGATTTCCTCTTTTGAAAAATGTCTATTGAGGTCCATGGCCCATCTCTTAAGTGGGTTGTTGGTTTTGTTTTTGTGGAGTTTCTTTCTTTTTTTTTTTTTTTTTTTGACAGGCAGAGTGGACAGTGAGAGAGAGAGACAGAGAGAAAGGTCTTCCTTTGCCGTTGGTTCACCCTCCAATGGCCGCCATGGCCGGCACGCTGCGGCCGGCGCACCGCGCTGATCCGATGGCAGGAGCCAGGAGCCAGGTACTTTTCCTGGTCTCCAATGGGGTGCAGGGCCCAAGCACCTGGGCCATCCCTCACTGCACTCCCTGGCCACAGCAGAGAGCTGGCCTGGAAGAGGGGCAACCGGGACAGAATCTGGCGCCCCAACCGGGACTAGAACCCGGTGTGCTGGCGCCGCTAGGCGGAGGATTAGCCTAGTGAGGCTCGGCGCCGGCCAAGTTTCTTGATCTCTTTGTAGATTCTGGTTATTAACCCTTTATCTGTTGCATAGTTTGCAAATATTTTTTCCCATTCTGTCGGTTGTCTCTTCACTCTCCTGACTGTTTCTTTTGCAGTACAGAAACTTCTCAATTTGATGCAATCCCAATAGTTGATTTTGGCTTTGACTGCCTGTGCCTCCCGGGTCTTTTTCAGAAATTCTTTGCCTGTGCCAATATCTTGAAGGGTTTCTCCAATGTTCTCTAGTAACTTGATGGTGTCAGGTCATAGATTTAGGTCTTTAATCCACGTTGAGTGGATTTTTGTGTAAGGTGTAAGGTAGGGGTCTTGCTTCATGCTTCTGCACATGGAAATCCAGTTTTCCCAGCACCATTTATTGAATAGACTGTCCTTGCTCCAGGAATTGGTTTTAGATCCTTGGTCAAATATAAGTTGGCTCTAGATGTTTGGGTTGATTTCTGGTGTTTCAATTCTGTTCCATTGGTCTATCCATCTGTTTCTGTACCAGTACCATGCTGTTTTGATTACAACTGCCCTGTAGTATGTCCTGAAATCTGGTATTGTGATGCCTCCGGCTTTGTTTTTGTTGTACAAGATTGCTTTAGCTATTCGAGGTCTCTTGTGTCTCCATATAAATTTCAGCACCATTTTTTCCAGATCTGAGAAGAAGGTCTTCAGTATCTTGATTGGTATTGCATTGAATTTATAAATTGCTTTTGGGAGAATGGACATTTTGATGATATTGATTCTTCCAATCCATGAGCATGGAAGATTTTTCCATTTTTTGGTATCCTCTTCTATTTCTTTCTTTAAGGTTTTGTAATTTTCATCATAGAGATCTTGAACGTCCTTGGTTAGGTTTATTCCAAGGTATTTGATTGTTTTTGTAGCTATTGTGAATGGGATTGATCTTAGAAGTTCTTCCTCAGCCATGGCATTGTCTGTGTATACAAAGGCTGTTGATTTTTGTGCATTGATTTTAGACCCTGCTACTTTGGCAAAATCTTCTATGAGTTCCAATAGTCTCTTAGTAGAGTTCTTTGGGTCCTCTAAATAAAGAATCATAGCATCTGCAAAGAGGGATAGTTTGACCTCTTCCTTACCAATTTGTATCCCTTTAATTTCTTTTTTCTTTTTCTTGCCTAATAGCTCTGGCTAGAACTTCCTGAACTATATTGAATAGCAGTGGTGAGAGTGGGCATCCCTGTCTGGGTATTTTTTTAAACCCGTTTGTTCATTCTGTATCTTTTAACTGGATAATTGAGTCCATTTACATTTAAGGTAACTGTTTTTAGGTATCTATTTGGTCCTGTAATTTTTCCATGAATATACCTGCAATTTAATTCAGATTTCTTCTGTACTTATACTGGGAGATTTTCTGTCTTTGCATTCTTTAATGATGGTGGGTTTCCTTCTGTGTTTCTGTATGTAGCACATTCTTTAGCATCTTTTGTAAGGCTGAGTGCATGGTGAAAAATTCTTTAAATTTCTGTTTATTATAGAAAGTCTTTATTTCACCTGCATTCATAAATGGGAGCTTTGCGGGGTACAATATTCTGGGCTGACTTTTTTTTCTCTTACGATTTGAACTATATCTTGCCATTGTCTTCTAGCCTATAGGGTTTCTGATGAGAAGTCAGCTGTGAGTCTAGTTAGAAATCCTCTATAAGCCAGCGCCGTGGCTCACTAGGCTAATCCTCTGCCTTGCAGCGCCAGCACACTGGGTTCCAGTCCCAGTCGGGGTGCTGGATTCTGTCCCAGTTGCCCCTCTTCCAGGCCAGCTCTCTGCTGTGGCCAGGGAGTGCAGTGGAGGATGGCCCAAGTCTTTGGGCCCTGCACCCCATGGGAGACCAGGATAAGCACCTGGCTCCTGCCTTCAGATCAGCGCGGTGTGCCGGCCGCAGCAGCCATTGGAGGGTGAACCAACGGCAAAGGAAGACCTTTCTCTCTGTCTCTCTCTCACTGTCCACTCTGCCTGCCAAAAAAAAAAAAAAAAAAAAAAAAGAAATCCTCTATAGATAATCTGGCATTTCTCCCGTGCACATTTTAGAATCTTTTCTGTATGCTTTACTGGGGAAAGATTGACTACAGTGTGTCATGGTGAAGATCTTTTCTGGTCATATCTGTTAAGAGTTCTATGTGCTTCCTGTACTTGGATGTTCTTTTCTTTCTCCAAATTAGGGACGTTTTCTGTAATTATCTTACTAAAAAGTCCTTCTAATCCATTCTCTCTTTAAACACCTTCAGGAAATCCTAAGACCCATATGTTGGATCATTTGACAGTATCCCAGAGATCTCCAACACTGTTTTTAAGTTTTCTAATTTCTTCTTCTTGTTTTTGGTCTGACTGTAAAATTTTCAGAGATTTGTCTTCTAGCTTGGATATTCCTTTTTCTGTCTCACCAACTCTGTTGTTAAGGCTTTCCACAGTATTTTTTGTTTGTTCTATTGAATTCTTCATTTTTAGTATTTCATTTTGATTTCTCTTTAAAATCTCAGTTTCATGGGAAAAATTTTCATTCATATCATAAATGGTTTCCTTTAGCTTGTGGATTTGCTTCTGATTACTTTTGAGTAATCCTATGATTAATTTTTTGAATTCCATTTCTGGCATTTTTCTATCTCTTCATCTTCACATTCTAATATCGAAATATTGTACTCCTTTTAAGAGGTCATAGTGTCTTCTTTATTCTTGTTTGTTGAATTTTGCACTTATTTTTAGGAATTTGTAGAATTTTTTTCCTCTGATGGCATTTTATGTTTGAATTATGTCTCTGTGGCTTAGTGAAATGTCTATGCTTTCAGTGGATAGCAAGAGGTGTGTGATTGGTGTGGCCAGGAAGTTCTGGTCAGTGTTCCTGGATGGGGGAAGTATCCAGGGTAACATACAAGTTGGGCATGGTAGCTTTCCTCTGGTTAACTGGATGGAGAGGAATGGTCACTTCTGTTGGTGCAACCACTCCTTCTCCTTCAAGCTGAGGAGTGTGCAGTTGTTAGTCCCCAGTGTGTGTAACACTTATCTGCACCAATGTGTCAACTGCATATATGTTCTGCATAGCCTCTTCTTTGAGCACTATTCTCTCTGGAGATGCACTTTTTAAACATTTTCAGCCTGTGATTGGTTGAACCAGCAGATATGCAGTCTGTAGCTCTCATGTCTTATTCATATATGAAGTTTCATATATTATTAGTGTTCTATAAAGTCAACTTTGGAATCAAAGATCTATTCCCAGGATGGACTTTTAAGTTTTGGGTTTCTACCCTACATTTTTCTTTTCTTTTTTTGACAGGCAGAGTGGACAGTGAGAGAGAGAGACAGAGAGAAAGATCTTCCTTTTTCCATTGGTTCACCCCACAATGGCCGCTGCGGCCAGTGCACCGCACTGATCCAAAGCCAGGAGCCAGGTGCTTCCTCCTGGTCTCCCATGCGGGTGCAGGGCCCAAAGACTTGGGCCATCCTCCACTACACTCCCAGGGCATAGCAGAGAGCTGGACTGGAAGAGGAGCAACTGGGACACAATCCAGCACTCCGACTGGGACGACTAGAACCTGGTGTGCCGGCGCCACAGGCGGAAGATTAGCCTATTGAGCCATGACACCGGCCTACCCCACATTTTTCTAAAATGTGCCAGGCTGGTTGGCTGGCTATTCAGTATTTAGATATGTTGTCTCCACTGAAGTTGCTAAAGCAGACACAACTTTCCGTTAATTTGCCTGTGTATACTCAAGAATGTCTCCTGGGGTGACCAGGAGAGGCATAAGGAAGTCACTCACCATCAGAAAGAGAGGATTCCACAGTGGAGTCCTCACATTATAACCAGTACTCAACTTTCTTGCTTTAGGTAAGATGGCCCAAGTGCTTGGGCCCCTGTCACCCGTGTGAGAGATCCCAGTGGAGCTCCTGGTCCCTGGCTTTGACATGGCCCAACTCCAACTGTTGTGGCCATGGGGGGAGTAAACCAGTGAATGGAAGATAGTCTTCTTTTTCTGCCACTCTGCTTTTCAAACAAATAAATAAATCTTAAAAAAAAAGAAATGCCAATTTGTCTGAATTAGCAAATGGTATATTCAACAGAACTCCATCTGGGGATCTCTAATAGTCACAGAAGTTGAATACAATAAAAAGCATTTTGAATTTAAACTATATGTAAAGCAATTTGCCTCTCTGTTGACTGAGAAATTTTTTCAAATTTCTGCAGTCCTTCAAGATCCTGAACATCTTGTTCCTAACTATTGTATTTATATATGCAGAGAAGAGCCAGTACAGAAGGTCAGACTGATTCTGTAATAAGCAGGCAATAACTTCTTTTAAAACAATCATTGCTGTAAACTGTTTATGGACTGTTTCCCTCTGGAAGTAGTGACTGCTTAACCTTTACCCTGTGTGTTGAAATACATTCATAGTTGATGGATTATTGAATAAGACTAGATTTGAAAAGAAAGACTATATTTCTATGTTCTCCCCTATTTTCTACCTTCCACCCTACAAATATATTGAGATGTGAGGACATGATGATATAGGGGGAAAAGTTAGATGAAAAGTGAGCAAAATGATGAATGGGTAAAATTTAAAACATTATGGTTAGTAGTGCTTTAAGCCTGTGATCATAAAATAAATTGAAAGTATATTATTGCAAAAATTAAAGGGGAAAGAAAGAAAAGGAATGATGGAGGGTCGAGGGAGGGAGGGAAGTATGGTGATCTTAGTATTGTTATCTATAAAATACTAGAAATGTGTACTTTTTATAGTAATGAAAATTTACAAAAATTGAAAATAACTTTTGGATGGTAGATATTTGATGTAGAGGTTAACACACTACTTGGAATGCCCACATCCTATATTGAAGAGCCTAGGTTCATGTCTTAGCTCCACTCCCAATTTCAATTTCCTGCTAATGTGCAACCTGGCAGGTGACAGGTGATGGCTCCAGTAATCGGATGCCTGCAACTCATGTGGGAGAGTTGAATGGAGTTTCTGTCCTCTGGTTCCATTCTGGTTCGGTCCCATCTGTTTCTGATTTGTGGAGTGAATGAGCAAATGGGAGACCTCTATATGTCTCTCTCTCTGCCTTTCAAATGAATAAAATATGCTGTTTCAAAAACGAAAAAAGCTTATGCACAAAATCAGTTATTTCCTCATTTGGATTAGCCAGAGATGAAACATCAAAAGTACTAGGGGTACTTTTGCAACATAAACTTTCATTGGATTTGCTGTTGGAGGATAAGGATGAGGTAATTTTCAGCAGATTTTATGGGTCCTGATCTTTTGACCCAAAACTTAGAGGCTGTCTCTCATGAGAGAATTTCCATTTGTTTCTGCCTTGAGCTCTAGCACTATCATTCATCCTAAAATGTATTTTGTGTCAGACTCTCTGCTAGTTAAACTTTACTGATCAGATAAATGTTATCATTTTGAACTGAGGCTGTGATGACTAATTTTAAGGAGAGATTTTTTTTCATCTGACCGCTTGGAATTTTTCTTATTTCTTTTGAGCACTCACCTGTGTGTGTGTGTGTGTTTAAAGGATGTTTATTTTATTTTATAGAGTGTGCTTACTTTTTCTATAATATTTCTGAAAATTGGAATCAATGCTCCTTGTTTAGTAAGCAAATTCTTTCGTAGTTCGTATTTGGGCCTTATCTTCTCATTTGTAATAGAAGATTCTTGGCTGGCACTGTGGCTCACTTGGCTAATCCTCTGCCTTTGGTGCTGGTACCCTGAGTTCTAGTCCCGGTTGGGGTGCCAGGTATTAGTCCCGGTTGCTTTTCTTCCGGTCCAGCTCTCTGCTGTGGCCCGGGAAAGCAGTGGAGGATGGCCCGAGTGCTTGGGCCCGTGCACCTGCATGGGAGACCGGGAAGAGGCACCTGGCTCCTGGCTTCGGATCGGTGGATCGGTGCAGTGCCACCAACTGAACCAACTGAAGGAAGACCTTTCTCTCTGTCTCTCTCTCACTGTCTATAACTCCCTCTCTCTCTCTCTCTCACTGTCTAACTCTGCCTGGCAATAAATAAATAAATAAATAAATAAAAAAAAAGATTCTCAAGTATTGGGGAGAATGCTATAATGATCTGAACTTCCTTCTTTTAAAAATGTATTTTCATTTTATATGAAAGGTAGAGATGGAGGTTGGGAGAAAGGGAGGCAGGGAGAGAGAGAGAGAGAGAGAGGGAGAGAGGGAGACAGAGAGAGAGAGTTTATTTCATATAATTGTTAAATACTGAAGTGACTTAAATAGCCAGATAGCCACGGCTGGGCCAGGCAGAAGCCAGGAGCCAGAAACACAATCTGGGTCCCTTACATGGGTGGCAGGTACCCAAATACTTGAGCCTTCACCTGCTGCCTCCCAGGAAGCTGGATCAGGAATGGAATAGCCAGGACTTGAACCACGCGCTACCATATGGGATGAAGGAGTCCCAAGTGGCTACTTTACTCACTACATCAAATCAAATGCCCACCTTGAAGATCTCAACATTAGAGATGAATTGTTTGTTTCTCCTAATTTTAAAAAGTAATTATATTTAACTTGCTGGAGTATGTACATTTTTGGATGTTAATGTGCTTAATAAATATTTTCTCTGGACACATTAAATTATCTATTTTGATTTTCTTGAAAGTCCTAAACATAACGTGCCTAATGATTTCATTATTATTTGAATACCAGTCAATTTGATGAGTAAACCATTTCAGGTTCCCTGAATAAAAGCATTTCCATATCTATGGGAAAGTAAGGAAAGTCCTACGAAATCATTTTCTGTTGTGATTTCAGAGGCTCTAGCAGCCTCAGATAATTCTGAGGTGTATAAGGCCATTGTTTTTTTTTTAACTTTTATTTAATAAATACAAATTTCCAAAAGAAAGCTTTTGGATTACAGTGGCTTCCCCCCCCCCCATAACCTCCCTCCCACCCGCAACCCTCCCATCTCCAGCTCCCTTTCCCATTCCATTCACATCAAGATTCATTTTCAATTATCTTTATATACAGAAGATCAATTTAGTATATACTAAGTAAAGATTTCGACAGTTTGCACCCACATAGAAACACAAAGTGTAACGTACTGTTTGAGCAGTAGTTATACCATTAATTCACATAGTACAACACATTAAGGACAGAGATTCTACAAGGGGAATAAGTGCACAGTGACTCCTGTTGTTGATTTAACAATTGACAGTCTTGTTTATGGTGTCAGTAATCACCCAAGGCTCTTGTCATGGGTTGCCAAAGCAATGGAAGCCTTTTGAGTTCACCAATTTCAATCTTATTTAGACAAGGTCATAGCCAAAGTGGAATTTCTCTCCTCCCTTCAGAGAAAGGTACCTCCTTCTTTGATGACCCATTCTTTCTGCTGGGATCTCACAGAGATCAGAGATCTTTCATTTAGTTTTTTTTTTTTGTTTGTTTTTGCCAGAGTGTCTTGGCTTTCCATGCCTGAAATACTCTCATGGGCTTTTCAGCCAGATCCTCATGTATTAAGGGCTGATTCTGAGGCCAGAGTGCTGTTTAGGACATCTGCCATTCTATGAGTCTGCTGTGTATCCCGCTTCCCATGTTGGATTGTTCTCTCCTTCTTAATTCTATCAGTTATTATTAGCAGACACTAGTGTTGTTTATGTGATCCCTTTGACTCAATCCTATCATTATGATCAGTTATGAACTGAATCGGATCACTTTGATTAGTGAGATGGCATTGGTGCATGCCACCTTGATGGGATTGAATTGGAATCCCTGGCGTGTTTCGAACTCTACCATTTGGTGAAAGTCCAATTGAGCAAGGCTGTTGCTTTTTAATTGAAATGACACCTGTGGTTTTGAAACTGTCTGCCCTTTTGAGAGAGAAGGTAGGGATAGCACTTTATGTCTGCTCCCTCAGGGTCAGCAGCTATTTCTTATCTCTGTGCTGTGTCTCTAGCTATCCCCTCTGCTTTGAATTTGCCATTTCCAATCACCTGTGCATTGATTAGAACCAGGTAATCATAATTAAAGTTAGTGTTCAACATCTGCAATTTGAAAGACCATGGAAAAATCCAATGAAAAAATTACTGAAGATTTAATGTTCTACATTCTGTTCTGACTGCTCAGAAGAACTTTTGTGTTTATGTTTTTAACTTCGATATTTTTTCCTGATACTTAAGATTGACCTTCATATAAAATAAGTATTACTCTCTCTGATGGAAAGAAAATAGGTTTGTTAACCAACAAAAATAAATTTTGGTTGGAAATTATATCCCTCATTAAATTAATAAGCTATTATTTTGTACTGCAATTTTTCTGAGACTGGTAAGAATGAGTCAATTTGCCAGGTGAACCAGAGGTGAATCCAGAAAGAAAAAAAGGTGACAATCAAGATAAATCTTCAAAACTGAGGTCAAACCCTAAGTGATAGAACTGGAGAATTCTGTCTGAAATTTTCTTCGCATTCATTAAAGTATTATAGGTGGCATTTCTTTTAGATTTAAAACTAGTATGAGAAGCGAGACCAAGTGAGACTTTAAAAGAGTTGACCTGATACTTTAGCTGAGTGTTTCTATATGCCGAATCGTCATCAGAAACTTAAGGCCGACCATGTAAACCTGACACCGCCAATCTTGTTTTGTTTCTTTTTAGGTAGCTTAAACATGGCCTTAGATTTCATGACAGATTTGCTGTTGTGGTTATGCAAAAGCTTCAAGTATGAGAACTGAAAACATGATGAACTTTTAAGATGTGAATGTGTGCAGTATTCAGATGATTATAATTCCTGAAGCTCTTTCATGTACATCATTTATTGTTAGCTTTCAGATCCAAGTTCAAATTCAACCAAATTCCATGTTTCGAATTGAGTTCAGGTTTAACTAATTGTAGAAGGAGTGTGAGTGCTGTGCTTCTCAACAATGGCCATACATTAGAATCACCCAAAGAGCTTTTAAAATTCTTAATACTCAGGCCAATTGAATCAGAGTTTTTGGGGTTGGGACCCAGGCTAAAGTCATTGCTAAAGCTCCCCATGTGATTACAGTGTTCAAAGAACCACTGCTTGGTCTTCAATTATAATTAAGTTAACCTCATCAAAGGGTCTGACAGGTGCCATCACCAATGCACATCTCCAACACCAGCAGTACCATCAAGCCTCTGCATGACTTTTAACTTACTTGTCCTTAACTCCCTTTCACATACTGTAATGCAAGTCTGTTCTAAAACTTTATAGATTTTCTTGATCATATTACTCCACCTTTACTCTCTTCAGTCTTAGTAGAGTAACGTCTGACCAAATCTGATGGGCAGCCATCTCCCGATTTCTTTCACTTCCTTTTCTTCACTTATCTGCAGCCTCCTGAACTGATTCATCTTCTTTCCCATGCAGGGACTTTGCTCAGTTAGGTCGCCCCTTCTGTCTTCTCTGCTGCTTTTTCTTTTCTTGACCCAGCCTTCCTCTAAAGCTGCCCTCTTAGTTCTCTTTCTCCTTTTTCCAGATTAGGTGACTGCTCAATCTGTAGTCACTATCTTCATTTCCTCAGCACCCACTCTAAGTTGGCTTCCATGCCCACACCCTGTGAGAAAAGTCTCCTCAGCTCCCTCTGACATAACTCTCATAACCCCACTCAGTCTTCATCCCCTCTGCTCTCTTCTCTCACTATAGACATTGTTGACCTCTTTGGGGCTCGCTTCATTCTCAGCTGCCACAAACCTGCTTCCCAGTCAACTCCTCTTTCTCTTCCTACCCCTTATGGATTTGTGTTTTCTAGGATTCCATTGTGAGCTAGTTTCTTGCCTCTTTCTGCTTGTTCTGCTTGGGAGATTCTAGCCCATCTCATGGCTTCAGTCAACACTGGCACATGGTTGGTGGATACTTCAACCTCTCCTAAATCCTGGGCTTTTACACTAATTCGTAGACATACAAAATCTGTGTGCCTGTAATTGTCTGGAATATTTCCTCATGAAACACTTCCACCCTGAAAAACAAAATCTTAAAGGACCAAAGAAAAACATAACAAAAGTGACAACACAACAACAGAGACTCATTCGCTCTGTTACTTGTGCCTCAATTTCCCCAGTTGCCCAATTTCTAAGTTGCTATATTTCTAGTCACCCGTGAGACCATCTGACACTTCAATGACCTCTTTTTACTACTTACATTTTTATTTCCTTAATCATAGCCATTAAATATACACACATTAACTAAGAAAAATTAAGTGGTATACAATGTCATATAGTACCCATGTCAAGTTTTATATAACCCACATGTATATTTCATATATATTTACACACAAATATATAATGTTTTTAAATTGAGATAAGTCATAAGCTTTGTAATATATCATGAGTCTTTAAATATTCATTGTGGATTTTCTAATGTTATTCAGTACATTTACCAATTTCATGAATTTACATTGATAATCTATCATTTGTTTATTAATCTCACTAGTATTTATATTTTTACCTTTTTGGATACTTTTATGTGTCCAATAATTTAAAAATTACATTTATTCAAAAAGTAATAATTAAATATATTTGTCAGATATAGCAGGCATGTTTTTATTTTATCAATTTTTAAATTAATGTGTAACACTTGCACACTTTTGTGGAGCACAGGACAATATTAAAAATATGCATACAGCAAGAAACTGATCAAATCAGACAATCAGCCTCCCCACGCCTTTAGCCTACTAATTCCTCCCCTCTAGTTCTTTATATGGAATATACAGTGCTGTGGTAAGTAGTCCCTCCACTGTGCTGTGGAACCTTTGAACCTATTGCTTCCATCTAACTGTGTTTTGACACATGTTTATAATATAGAATGATTAAATCAGTTTGATTAACAAATACATCACATCAAATAATTGTCATTTCTTGTGGAGGAAACATCTAAAATCTGCTCTTTGAGCAATTTTGAAATGTGCAATGCATTTTTACTTTCAAAATAGTTTTTTATTTTTACTTTTTAAATTTTATTAAAGTCATACAAGTTTCATCTATTTCATATATACAGATTTAGGAACATAGTGATACTTCCTCTACTGTCCCTCCCACTCACCCTCCAAACCTTCTTCCTCCTCCTTCTCCCATTCCCACTTTTAGTTTTTACAATGATATACTTTCAGTTTACTTAATGATCATAAAGTTAACCCTAGTTTAAGTAAAAGAGTTCAACAAATAGTATGAAGAAAAAAAAAAACACGGTTCCTCAGTGGAAGAAACTAGGGCTATAAACAATCATCAAATCGTAAAATGTCCATTTCACTCCAATACATTACATTTTAGGTACTTTATTAGTTACCTCAGATCAGGGAAAGCATATGGTATCTTGTCTTTTGGGGACTGGCTTATTTCACTAAGTATAATGGTTTCCAGTTGTATCCATTTTAAAGTAAAAGACACGATTTCACTTTTTTTTATAGCTGAGTAGTAGTTCATAGAGTATATATACCATAATTTCTTTATCCAGTCAACAGTTGATGGACATCTGGGTTGATTCCATATCTTAGCTATTATGAATTGTGCTGCAATGAACATGGGAGTACAGATAACTCTTTCATATGCTGATTTCTTTTGATTTGGATAAATTCCCAGGAGTGGGATGGCTGGATCATATGGAATGTCTGTATTCTGATTTCTGTGGTACCTCCATATCGTCTTCTGTGGTGGCTATACCAGTTGACATTCCTAGCAACAGTGAATTAGGGTACCTTCTTCTCCACATCCTCACCAGCTCAATGATGTTTTTAAATGTGTCTCTTTCTCTGAATTCCACTGAATGATAAAGAACCCATGTTCTCCCACATCTAGATCACAGTTTGCTTTTACAGGGCCACCAGGGCAATTAGAGAAAAAACCCTACAATTTTTGTTGTATCACACTTGTGCTTGCGATTCTTTAGTGCTCATCCCCTCCTGGGCCTTTCCCACAGCTTCTTGACCCTTTCTCCCTCATGGGTCCTAACACGGGTTCTTGGTGGGCACAGCCCTCAACTCTTCACTTTTTGAGTTTCAGTCATACCCAGGTGCTCTGCAGCTCTGACTCTCAGTGGCCCTCTCTGATACTTTTTTCTCCTCAAAGAATCCTATTTGTTTAAGATTAAGACATAGAATTATTTCTTTGATGAACTTTTTGCTAAAAGCCACTCTCCTTCTCCACCTCTGTCATTATTATCGAGTTACTTAGTCATTTCCTAGATAGAATTATGCAATTTATCACCTTGTTTTGTGCAATTTTAAAATTTAATTTTAATGCCACCTGTGAAAAGAATTAGGGTCTCCTTGTATGGATTAAAATACTACATATAATTAGATACTTCACTTTGATTGTCCCAGATTTCAGCCCTTTCCAGGAGTTCCCATGGTTATTGTTCTGTGTATGAGCTTAGAGACCCTTTACTATGACTTGCATGTACACATAGAAAAATAACAAATTAATTTTAGCATAGCTCTAGCATTATTGAAATCTAACTTAAATATGATAAACTGCCTCTCTTCAAATTATGTCACTTGATAAACTTTGATGTCTGCATACATTTGGGAAATCATGTAAGTTTCCTCTATCACTTTGTAATCCCTGTTTGCCATCCTTTCTTGATTTCCAACCCATAGACAACCACTGTGTTGTGGTTCTCTGTCATTAGGTCTACATTTCTTAGAAGTTTATACGAATGGACTCATATAATATGCGACTTTTTTCTGTATTCTTTCACTAAGAAAAATTATTTTGAGACTCACCCATGTGTGGCATTTCAATTTTGTTTGCCAAGCAGTATTGCATTGAACAAATATACCATGGTTTATGAATCCATTACACTGTCGATGGACATTTATGTTGTTTTCAGCTTTTGGCTGTTACAAATAGAGCTGCTGTAAACATTTGTCCACAAGTCTTTGCATGAGCATATGATTTCATTTTCCTAGGAGTAGAATAGCTGGGTCATATGATCCATATAGTAATAAGTGTCTTTTTATGTCTGCTTGCTGTAGATTCCAGGATTTTTAGTTGTATTGAATAGGAAGATAGGAAAAATCACACCTTCTTTATCTTTTGGGAAAAAGAACTACAGCCTCAAATTCAATTTTTATGTCTCTTTAACCGCATGAGATTGTCTTGAATTTTCTGACTCAGTCACAGCTCTGTTTGTTTTCTCAGCCTCTTGTGCCCTAAAGTGGCACAAAGAATGTCATTTCGCCTCTCTGTGAGTCTTTCCCACTATGATCTCAACTTCCCGCAGGTAGGTTGCCTTCCTCTCTATGATCTCAACCTTCCACATGTGGGTTGCCCTCATAGCTTTCCTGTTTCAAACATGTGTAGTTTTTTTGTTTTATATCTAACTTTTCTAAGTGTTTGAAGTAAAAGTAGTAATGGGCCTCACAGTGCTCTATTAGAGCAGGAATCTGAGATTATGAAATATAGTCCTGGGGCCGGCGCTGTGGCTCACTTGGTTAATCCTCCACCTGCGGTGCCGGCATCCTATATGGGCGCTGGGTTCTAGTCCTGGTTGCTCCTCTTCCAGTCCAGCTCTCTGCTGTGGCCCAGGGGGGCAGTGGAGGATGGCCCAAGTGCTTGGGCCCCTGCACTCGCATGGGAGACCAGGAAGAGGTGCCTGGCTCCTGGCTTCAGATCAGCACAGTGCCGGCCATGGCGGCCATTTGGGGAGTGAACCAATGGGACAAATACCTTTCTCTCTGTCTCTCTCTCTCACTGTCTATGACTCTACCTGTCAAATAAAAAGAAAAAAAAAGAAATATTATAGTCCTGACATTTCTTATATTATCAAATAAAAGTATTTGCTAATCTGGTTATTTTCATTCACTTATTATATAATGTTTGTTCAATGTCTAACATGTGTAAGTTCTCTGCCAGGTACCAGCAATTCAGCAGTGCTTCTCATGGATACAATGCTGCCCCTGTGGAGCTTCAAGTATAGTGGAAGAACCAGATGTTAAACAAATAATGACATGCACAAGTACATAATTTTATAATTATTAACTGTTATAGGTGCATATAAAGTTATAATCATGACAATATTAATAGCTAACATTGATGGAGTTGTTCCATAAACAGGTCTTTGCTTAAATGCCATCTTGTAGATATTTTTGTCATTGTTGTTGTTTTTAAAAAGAATTGTTATTTACTGAACCTGGAGCATGTTAGATATATAACCAATTTTAAATTTACAACTTTTAATTCAGTTTTGAAGTATTTTCATGCACAAACACACACAAATTTGTAAGCAACAATTATCCTAAGGGGAAAGACCATCACCTTACCAATGGACTGTTGCAAGTTATTGTCACCCAAGGTTGAAAAAATGTTTGTCCTCAATGTGGAAACCTGTAATAAATTTAAATTAACTATATAAAACTTGTTACTTATAGTTTTTCCCTTGCAAAGCTAAAAAATGGATAACTAATATACATTAATCACAACATAATCCTGAATCATTCCCACACCAACAAAAGATACTCTTTTAATTTTCAACCCATAATCAGAGATAGAAGAGAAAGTCATTCCATTCCATATAAAATAAAATTCACATGTGCCAAAAAAATAAATAAATAAAAACCCAGGAGAAGCAAACAAAAACCCTAGAGCTGATATGATGTCCAGTGCTGTAGTTAATGTGGCCCAAAGACCACTGATGAAAAATAAGATAGTGACTGCATGTCGCTATAATGAAACCCAACAGGCTGTAACCATTTGGCGTCAGAAATCCAGGTTCTTCCAATTACATGAATGCATACTTCATATGTGCCACGAGTGGATGTGGCAGCACAGGAGGAGAGCTGGCATTTGCTGAGGAACCTGGAGAGCTGGCTTTTGAGTAACTTCTGACAAGTTTGGGCAGAAGCAGAAAATGATTATTAGCTGCTTTTCTCATCAATTTATATGGGGGTGCTTGAAGACTAAAGTTCGATGCAAAAAACTTAAGGGGAACTGTGTATCAAAGGAGTCTTAGTTTTAAAGAAAAAACAAAAGAGCATAAAAATACCCAGCCTGAGCATGTACTCTAAAAGGAAACTCTGCCATTAGGCAGGGTAGACAATGGCAAGATTCCGATTGTTGTTTCTCACAAGGATTTACCAAAATGAAATTTTAATGACTTGAACTGCAGGATGAGAGTATCCAAAGAATGCAGTCATTTTTACTAGAGCACTATCAGGCACCATGCCTATTTCCTGAACAAACTGCAATTTATTATGAAAACAGAAAAGAAGATATCATAAAGACTATACTCCTATGCATCATTTACAGTGTTTGAGTTCGGAAATAACCTTGTATCATGAAGGCAGTGTGTAAGAAATTATGCAAATCAAATGTCAGATTTTTCACTGTAACTTTCTTAAGAAGGTATTTCTCCCCACTGTCTACTCATCGCAAAGAAAACATAAACTTTGAATGCACAATTCAGAAAAGAAAAACAGAAGCTAATTACATTATTATGACCAAGGTGTTTGGTAAACAGTGAGTTATGAGTTTGGGATCCTCAGGAAAAGCCTTCTTAAACAACCCTTCAGACTTCAAAAAACCTCTTCAGGTAGCAGATGTGTCCCAAATCATGGCAACCAGGATAAAGGCTTCAAGGAAGGATCACTGCTGGCTCATTAATCATTTATTCTAGCTTGTTCTGGTAAGCTTCTGTTTCCATGTCCTGTCAGGGTCTGTAATTGGCAGTGGTGAGCATTACTATCTTTGTGGTCATGGTGGACATCCTGTTGCTGAAAATAACTTGTACATTCCATCCATACGAACAGCAAATGTGTACTTCCCACTGGACTCCCAGGCTCATTTGTAAATTCCGTTATTGTTAGGGTCTGTAATTCTCATGTGGTTGTCCAGGAAGCCACCCCCAGCCATCTTGAAAATGAGGCCCATCTTGGTGTCTGAGGAGACCCACTCGCAGAAGCACTCCTCGGTGTGGGCATTGATGCTGACAAAGTAGCGTGAGTCCATGGCCAGCAGCAGGTCCAGCAGCACCAGGAGCTCAGCGAGTGTCACCACAGAGGCACTGGGGGCCTAGCCAGAACCAGGACTGTGGCCTCCAGAGCAGCCACCACTGCCACCCCTGCAGCTCAGCTCCCTCTGGTTATTTTCTTTTTTGCCCCTTTTACTTCTAGCATATCTTATTTCCCTATGATTTAATATACCTCTTATTCATTTACTCATTTATTTATTGTTGATTGTGTGTCTTTACCACTAACATGAGAACTTCTTGAGTGGGGGATTCTCTATGATTTTAACTAGTATATGTATAACTTCTTGTGGTGCTTAATTTATTTCAACATAGTTTTGTTACATTGCTATCTTGTTAAGAATTTTTCATGCATTTAAGAATTTTCTTAAGAGTTTTACATGTATTTAATTTCTTCTTTTTCTATTGCAGTAGATTGGATGAATAGCAACCATATATAGCAGGTAATTATACCTGCAGTCTCTAACTGATATCTTATAAGGGAAAAAGATCTTTGAAAATGTAATCAAGTCAAGTAGCTTGACATGAGGATATTGATCTGTCTTATCCTGTGGACCATAAATATAATCACAAACTACTTCATACAGGAGGGGCAAGAATAGGTTTGACTTATGTGGAGAAAGAGAAAGCAATGCGAGTGTGGTGACCGAGATTGGGGTGAGGTGGCCACAAATCGAGGAATGCCAGTGGTCACTAGAAGAGAGGGAGGAAAGAAATGGATTTTCCCCTAGAAATTTTCACCTTCATTTTGGCCAAAAAAAAGCTGATTTTGGATTACTGGCATCCAGAACTATGATAGAATAATATGATAGAGTAAGTTTCATTTACGATAATTCACCAAGGTTGTGTTTATTTGTTGTAACAACCATAGGAAATTGCATATCTAAGAATTTTGTATTGTTAATATGATTTCAATTTTATGAACACAGAAACAATAAATTTAAGCAACCCAAAAGACCACACATCTTTACTTGGTCAAAAAATAGTTGAATAGTTAGTAGGATCTTAGAGGTCTTCTTCAATTAGATAAGCAATAACTTAACTCAAGGTTTGGAGGATGGGTAGAAATTAGTCAATAAAAATGTGAAAGAAGAGAGTTTCTCAGAAAAGATATCAGCTCAGTAGAGAAACTGAAATATAGCTTCTGATGGACAAAGTCATCTTTGTAGGACAAAATTGATGTGGAAGACTGTACCACCCTGGTACAATCTGGAGAGGGAAAAATAAAGACTTTCATATAGCGGAGTTGTGCAAACAGAATTTTATTTTAGTGACCACTATGACTTCTATGGGGTGAACAAATGAATCCAATCAAGCTAAGTACAGGATAGAGAATATTTTCATGAGTCCTCATACTACCCCATCCAGGAAGGAGGCAGTTTACACTTGTATTGAGATGAGGAATGTGGAAGAGGTGTAAGTGGATGCATTTGTGGAAAAGAAAAGGAACTAGTTAAGATTTGGGAAATGAGGGGAAGGTGTTTAGAACAACTCCTAGGTCATTAACATGAGCATATGTAAATGGAATTGTTAGTTTATTCCAATTTTGTGGATGAAGAAAATCAAGAGTTCAATTGTGGACCTACTAAGTTTGAGATGCCTTTGTTATACAGAATAGAGATGATACATAGACATTGGCTAAATGGGTCTGGTATAAGAAAAATTACTAAATATCAGAGTTTCCTATTTGGAAGATCAAAAATCTAAGAAAATGCTATAGAATAAGAAGTTGAAAAGACTTAGGTCTATGTCCTGGGGGAGCACAAGCCTTTAAGATCCAGGAGAGCTAGATAAAGAAATTGAAACAAAGTGGCTAGGGATAGAAGAAAACCAGAGGAGTGTTGCATAAACTCATTAAATAGATTTATGATAATGATAGTACTCATGCTGTCTATGATGTTGAATGCTGTTTAGAATTGCAGAAAGATAAGGACTAAATTCTGGTGTTTGGATTTTATGACATGGACCCTAGGAAGAGAAATGTATGTAATATTGTGTTCAAAAGCCAGGAATTGATAGGCTGTTGCCCAGTCCCTGTGCTTACCATGTCCTCCTTAATTTTGTTCCAGTGTAACCTGTTTCTTCACTACTCCTCAATAACTCAAGTACCCCAAGAGCTGTTGACTATCTTCAGATACAGATAAAATTATTCCAAACAAATTGTGGCAATTCATGCCCCTTATCTATACTGTTTAGGAGCTCAGGTTTGAACCAATAAGCATATAACATTTGTGTGGTGACTTTTTAAAAAAAGATTTATTTATTTATTTGAAAGACATAGTTACACAGAGAGAGGAAGAGGCAGAGAGAGAGGGAGAGAGAGAGAAAGAGAGAGAGAGAGTCTTCCATCCACTGATGCATTCCCCAGATGGCTGCAATGACCAGAGCTGGGCTAATCTGAAGCCAGGAGCCAGGAGCTTCTTCTGGGTTTCCCACATGGCTGCAGGGGCCTAAGGGCTTGGGTCATCTTCTACTGCTTTCCCAGGCCATAGCAGAGAACTGAATGGGAAATGGAGCAGCTGGGACTTGAACCAGCACCTCTATGGGATGGTGGCACTGCAGGCGGCAGCTTTATCCACTACACCACAGCACTGGCTCCTTGGTGACTATTAATAGTCCAAAACTAAACAACTGACCTTATTGTTCAATTAAATTAAAGAGAATTTTTATTATTTTGTTTAAAGAGAGGCCCTCTTCAGTGTATGCTGGGAGCTATCTTAAGACCATGACAAGAAGTCTTCAAATGTCAAAGCCAACACACAGAAAGAAGAGCTCAAAGAATTTTCAGTGATACTGAGTCTATCCTATACATAGAACAATGACCTCCCTACACCTTTAGACTTTCTGATAGTTAGTCTGTAGATTTCATGGCTGTTTTGTTTAAACTAAAATAATTCTCATATAAATAATGGAGGTGAAGTGAAACCAGTGTGTTTAGACATTTGTTAAAGTATGATGATCAGTTATAAAGATGAACACTGATGCACAGGTTGTTGAATGCTAAGGGGAAGAAGAAAATGTTGGATAAGACAGAGAGGATGACTGATAGAGCAAGCTTTATGAGATGGTAAGATAATTGAGTCTCAAATACCTGTGAAGAAATTACAGCAGAAGAGTAAAAGGATAGATGAATTGATAGGCAGGAGATTCTACATATTTAATTGGGGAAAATCAAAGGGATTTTTCTATTAAATAATTTCAGTTCTCCAGTTGCAGACATTGTTAGGATAGGTTGTATTAATGTGCCAAAATCTTAACCCCTCCCTGTATTCAGAGCCTTTGTTGTATAATTGTGCAGTCATTACAACAGAAGAGACAGATCATTTCTCTACCTTCTGACTATGGCTTGTTTTGGCCAATAAAATGAAGTAGATGTGACTTTTGGCCAGATGTGATCCTAGACTCAAAGTACGTAGATCCTGAACACCTTCCTGCTCTCTTTCTTCTTGCAAACATTTGTCATGGTAGTTGAGATGCCTGCATCTATAGCCTGAGCGCCTAGGTGCATGCCCTAGCTCCATGTGTGATCCAGATTCTTGCTAATGTGCGCCCTACCAGGCCTCAGGTAATGAATGTCACAGAAGAGCTGTCCCTGTTGGGACTGGCCTTTATCACACAACCTCCAACCAATCTGTAGAGCTTTTAGTTCTTTTTAGGTAGTAATAGCTAATTGATACATTGGGGAACCCAATTTATTAGACAAACTTAATTATATCTTTATAAAAACTGTAGATTATTTGGAGATTAATTTCTTTTATGTAAAATGTTACTTGTTACCAACTTCCAGAAATCTTATTAGCGGTCGCGACCTTGTAATTTGATCGAGAGGGCCACTGCATGAGGAGAGTCTGAGAGAAAAAATTGATCTGGTGTTTCAGTCTCTTCCTAATCCTGAGAAATGTGTGTACTTCGATCCTTCCCTTTTCGATCCCACAAAACAGGGAATCAGGAAAACGCATCAGCACCCTCGTACAGAGTGGGAACTTGAGGAGACTCAACTCTGTTGAGACGGGCAAATAGCAGAAGGGGAGAGAATTTCCCGCAGCAAGGAGTATGTGACACAGCTGTGGGCAGAGAAGAAAGTGAGGACATGGGCCCCCGAGGCCTGGACAGAACTTTGCTACTGGGCGTGCAGGGAGGAGAGGGAGGACAGGAAATGCCGTTCTGGAGAGTGAGTGCTGGGGCAGGAGAGCTGGGTTATTCAGCTTCATCTCTCCCTCCCTGTGTGTGGTGTGCTCTATCACAACACTGTACTGAGACACCTGCTAAAATGCTTTTTTTCTTAATTTGGTTAACTTTGGAATTTGTTTAGAACCTAATTTAGCATTCCTAAGCGTGTCCTTCTTTACAACCTGCTATCATGAAAGGTTTTCACCATTGTTACTTCCTCATTTGTTTTGCAGTATATGGGTGCTGTTCTCAGAAATGTTCCCATTAAGACTTCTGGAATATTTTGCTTAAACATTTGAGTTTATGCATTCTTCATTTATTCTTTATATAACCTCCTGAAACTTTATATTTTCTGAGAGATTTAAGAGTCTCCCTCTGGATCTACAATTTATTCATCCAGAAAATGGGTATTGTGGTACTTAAAAGGCTGTATTGAAAGCAATGTGCATAAAAAGACCTGTGTCCTGTAGTAGTCTTACTTTGTAGATATTTGTGGGGTCTTCAGAAAGTTATGGAAAATGTGTAGTGTGAAAAAACTATGCATATATTTCAAATTTTTTTGCACCAGTTTAAACTTACAGTTTAATTCTACTTCCCACAAACTTTTCGAAGTACTCTTGTACGTTACTTACAGCTTTCACCTTGGCAATATTCCAGTGTCCTCAACTTTAGAGTTTCATATAATAAATTCCTGTTGATAAGATTTTTTTTTTCCTACCTAGTTTTTGGCTGAAGATGTTGGAAGTGATTTGGGAAAGCTGGACTCTGAGACTTGACAGCAGTTACACACTTATAAAGCCTGTCATATTTTTTCCTTACCTCTTATTTCTTTATGCAGCAGAAAGTCATTTATGCTAATTTGCCCCTATTTGCATATAGGTTATGGAGTTCTGTGCAAAGCATGCTTAGAACTCCTTTTAAGTGTCTGTTTGGATCAAAGGAGGACTGTGTGATAGCTGTTGTCTGACACCAAGCTGTGTGGTGTTGTTTTCATTAAACATTTATCACACTTCCAATGTGACAGCAGGCAACTTTGTGCCAGGATAACATGTTTTCATGCCAAATTTATTAAGCAAGACTAAAGGGATCTTGTTGCTTTTCACCAGTGGCGAAGGGTAAATGTTTGGTTCAAAAGTGGTATACCTTGAACATGTGTCACTGTAACACACAGAAGAAAGTTTAGACTGTCAATTTTGTTAAACAGGTAAACAAATACATCTTTATGTAATAAAGTGTGCACTGGATTCACCTTCATTTTTTTTAAAAAAAGATTTATTTATTTGAAAGGCAGAGTTATAGAGAATCAGAGGCAGAGAGAGAGAGAGCTCTTCCATCCACTGGTTCACTCCCCAGATGGCTGTAATGGCCGGAGCTGGGGCGAATCTGAAGCCAGGAGCAAGGAGCTTCCTCTGGGTCTCCCACTCAGGTGCAGAGGCTCAAAGATGTGGGCCATCTTCTACTACTTTCTCAAGCCATAGCAGAAGTGGAGCAGCTGGGACTCGAACCGGTGACCATATGGGATACCATCACAGCAGGTGGTGGCTTTACCCATTATACCACAGAGCCAGCTCCCTTCCTTTTTAAATTAAGGTTTTTACAATGTACTTGAGAATTTAATGAATATCCTAACAGTTGCCCATTATGTTGTCGGGCATTTTATAATACACTGAAGTTCATTATCCATTTTCCACTGTGTAGGCTTGAGTATTTGTCACTAGGTATTAGTTCTGATTTGTGAGAAAGAATTTGTGATTTTTTTAAAGATGAAGTCAAGGGGGCTGGTGCTGTGACATAGTAGGCTAAGCCTCTGCCTGCAGCACCAGCATCCCATATGGGCACCTGTTTCTGTCCTGGATGCTCCAGTTCTGACCCAACTCCCTGCGAATGGCCTGGGAAAGCAGCAGAAGATGGCCCAAGTGTTTGGTCCCCTGCACCTGTATGAGAGACATGGAAGAAGCTCCTTCCTGGCTTTGGATCAGCTCAGCTCTGGCCAAGCAAAGAGTTCAACAAATAGTATGAAAAATTTAAAAAAATAAATTGAAACTGTTCCTTGACAGTCAAGACAAGGGCAGCTCAGGTCATTCCTTCTTGAAGTGACAATTTCACTGCTACAGTTTTTGTTTTAGGAGCTCTATTAGTTTTGTATTTGTCTCTTTGGGACTGGCTTATTTCACTAAGTATGATGTTTTCCATATTCATCCATTTTGTTGAAATGACCAGATTTCATCTTTTTTTTTACTGCTGTGTAGTATTCCATAGTGTACATATCCATTATTTCTTTATTCAGTCTTAGGATGATGGGTGTTTAAGTTGATTCCATATCTTAGCTACTGTGAATTGAACAGCAATAAACATGGGGGTGCAGATAGCTCTTTTATTTACTGATTTAATTTCCCTTGCATAAATTCCCAAGAGTAGGGTGGTAGGTTTATATTCAGATATTTGAGGTATATCCATACTGTCTTCCATATAGGTCTTACCAGTTAACATTCCCACCAACAGTGGATTAGGGTTCCCTTTTTCCCACATCCTTGCTAGCATTTGTTTGTTGATTTCTTTATGAAAGCCATTCTAACTGGGGTGAGGTGAAACCTCATTGTGATTTTGATTTACATTTCTCTGACAACTAGTGATCCTGAACATTTTTTAAAGTGTCATGTTTCTTGATCTCTCTATGTATTCTGGTTATTAATCCTTTATCAGTTGAATAGCAAAGTGTCATGCTATATACTTCTGCATGTGGAAATCCAGTTTTCCCAGCACCATTTGTTAAAGAGACTGTCCTTGCTCCAGGGATTGGTTTTAACTTCTTAGTAAAATATAAGTTGGTTATTGTGGGGAGCAACTCGGACTAGACTAAGTTACTGGAATTAAGACTTATTCTATGCATCTGCTCTCCCACAATATGGCACTGGGAGAGGAGTAAACAGCTTCTACACAGCTGCCTCCAGTTCAACCAATAAACAGCAGGACCTGCTCCTGATTGGAGGAGAGCAGCGTACTTGGCGTGTGGGTAGCAGAGTTGGGATTGGTGGAAGAGGACTATAAAGGAGGAGAGAGACAACATGCACCACGAACATCTATCTGAAGGAACACCTGTGCAGCCCCCGAGAGAGCCAGCCGGTGGTGTGCCACTCCCCCGTGGAAGTGGGGAAAGTGGCTAGGGGGAACCGCCCTTCCACGGAGGTGGAAGGGTCGGTAGCCAACCCGGGAAGAACCAGCAGCAAACCCGGGAAGGGCCGAGCAGACAAAAGAACAGCGCAGGGTCCTGTGTCGTTCCTCCAAGAAGACGGGGAGCGACAGGTTATAGATACTTGGATTGATTTCTGGCATTTCTATTTTGTTCCATTGGTCTATCCATCTGTTTTTGTACTAGTACCACACAGCTTTGATTATAAGGGCCTTGTAGTATGTATTGAAATCTGGTACAGTGATGCCTCTGGCTTTGTTTTTGTAGTATAAGATTGCTTTAGCTAATCGAAGTCTCCTGTGCCTCATATGAATTTAAGCATCATTTTTTCTAGGTCTGAGAAGAATATCTTTGATATTTTGATTGGTATCACATTGAATCTGTAAATTGCTTTTGGAAGAATAGACATTTTGATGATGTTGGTTCTTTCAATCCATGATCATGGAAGATTTTTCCATTTTTTGTATCTTCTATTTCTTTATTTAGTGTTTTGTAATTCTCAACATAGAGATCTTTTACATCCTTGGTTAAATTTAATCCAAGGTATTTGTATTTATTTGTAGCTATTGTGAATGGTATTGATTTTAGAAGCTCAATCTCAGCCTTGGTGTTGAATGTGTATACAAAAGATGTTGATTTTTGTATATTCACTTTATATCCTGCTACTTTACCAAACTCTTCTATCAGTTGCAATAGTCTCTTGGTGGAGTCTTTTGGATCCACCATGTATAGAATCATGTCATCTGCAAATAAGGATAGTTTGACTTCCTTTTTCCCAATTTGTATCCCTTTGCCTTCTTTTTTTTGGCCTAATGGCTCTGGTGAAAACTTCCAGGACTGTATTGAATAACAGTGGTGAGAGTGGGCATCCTTGTCTGGTTCCAGATCTCAGTGGGAATCCTTCCAACTTTTCTCCCTTCAATAGGATGCTGGCCATAGGTTTGTCATGAATTGCCTTGATTATGTTGAGGAATGTTCCTTCCTTCTATATCCAATTTGCTTAGAGTTTTCATCATGAAAGGGTCTTGCATTTTATCAAATGCTTTCTCTGTATCTATTGAGATAGTCATATGGTTTTTGTTCTTCATTTTTGTTAATGTGATGTATCGCATTGATTGATTTGTGAATGTTGAACTATCCCTGCATACCGGGGATAAATCACACTTGGTCAGGGTGGATGATCTTTCTGATGTGTTGTTGGATATGATTGGCTAAAATATTGTTGAGGATATTGCATCTTTTTTCATCAGGGAAATTGATCTATCATTCTCTATCTCTGTTGCATCTTTTTCAGGTTTAGGAATTAAGGTGATGCTGGCTTCATAGAAAGAATGTGGGATGATTCCCTCCCTTACAATTGTTTTGAATAACTTGAGAAGAATTAGAATTAGTTCTTTAAATGTCTGGTAGAATTCAGCAGTGAAGCTGTCTGGTCTTGGGCTTTTCTTTTTTAGGAGGGCCTTTATTACTGATTCAATTTCCATATGGTTACATGTCTGTTTATGTTCTCTGTGTCTTAATGGTTCAGTTCCACAATCTGTCCATTTCTTCTAGGTTTCCCAGTTTGTTGGCATACAGCTCTTTGTAGTAATTTCTAATTATTCTTTTTATTTCTGTGGGGTCTGTTACATTTCCTTTTTCATCTCTAATTTTGTTTATGTAGGTCTGCTATCCCCTTTTTTTGGTTAGTTGAGGCAATGGTGTGTCAATTTTGCTTATTTTTTTTAAAAAAAAGCTCTTTATTTTGCTGATCTTTTGAATTGTTTTTTGATGCAATTTTGTTGATTTTAACTCTTTTCTCCTATTAGGTTTGGGTTTGATTTGCTGTTGTTTTTGTCTTTTAACTGGAGAGTTGAGGCCATTTACATTCAAGGTGACTATTGGTAAGTAACAACTTTTCCCTAACATTTTTCCAAAAATATTCCTATTTTTCACTTTGAATATCCTTTGAACTTTTATTGGGAGATTTTCTTCCTTAACCTTTTTTTCATAGTGATGACACTGTTGCTGCATTTTTGTGTGTAGCACATCCTTAAACATCTTTTGAAGGGCTGGATGGGTGGTGACAAATTCTTTGATTTTCCGTTTGTTATGGAATGTCTTTATTTCACCTTCATTCATAAATGAGAGCTTTACAGGCTATAGAATTCTGAGTTGACAGTTTTTTTCTCTTAAGACTTGGGCTATATCATGCCACTCTCTCCTACCTGTAGGTTTCTGATGAGAAGTCAGCCATGAGTCTAATTGGAAATCCTCTCCATGTAATCTGGCATTATTCTTGTGCACATTTTAGAATCTTTTCTTTTATGTTTTACTTTGGTGAGTTTAATCAATTTGTAGTGATGAAGATATTTTCTGGTCATGTCTATTAGGAGTTCTGTGTGCTTCCTGTACTTGGATGTCCCTTTCTTTCTCCAAATTATATAACTTTTCTGTTATAATTTCACTAAAAGGGCCTTATAATCCGCTCTCTATTTTCACACCTTCAGGAATTCCTACAACCCGGATGTTCAGTTGTTTGATAGTATCCTGTAGATTCCCAACAGTGTTTTTTAGTTTTCTAATTTCTTCTCCTTGTTTTTGTTTTGACTGTATAATTTCCTGTGTTTTGTCTTCTAAGTCAGATATTCTTTCTTCTGCTTTACCAATTTTGCTGTTAAGGCTTTTCACCGCATTTTTTTTCATTTGTTCCATTGAATTCTTCATTTTATTTTTATTTCTCTTTACAATCTCAATTTTTTTTTCATGTCCTGTGTAGATTTTATTAGTTTGTGTATTTGCTTCTGATTACTTGTATGTAGTCTTATGATCAATTTTTTGAACTCCATTTCTGGCATTTCTTCAATCTCATCATCTTCACAATCTTGTATTGATGTGTTGTGTTCTTTTGGGGGTATAACATTGTCTTCCTTATTCTTGTTTGTTCAATTAGTGCATTTGTTATTCAGCACTTGTGGAAGATATTCTTTGGTTTCTTTGTTTGTTCACTGTGGTGGCTTTTATCTGTACTATTCCTCTGTAGGTAAGTGGAGTGTCTGCTTTCAGTCAATATCTAGAGGCATGTGGTGGATGTGCCAAGGTAGCTCTGTTTAGTTCTCCAGGGTGAAAGATCACTGGACTCAAATTAAAATCTGTTCTAAGCCGGTGCTGTGGCTCACTAGGCTAATCCTCTGCCTTGTGGTGCCGGCACACCGGGTTCTAGTCCTCGTTGAGGCGCCGGATTCTGTCCCGGTTGCCCCTCTTCCAGGCCAGCTCTCTGCTGTGGCCCGGGAGTGCAGTGGAGGATGGCCCAAGTCCTTGGGCCCTGCACCCCATAGGAGACCAGGATAAGTACCTGGCTCCTGCCTTTGGATCGGCGCAATGCGCTGGCCGCAGAGTGCTGGCCGCGGTGGCCATTGGAGGGTGAACCAATGGCAAAAAGGAAGTCCTTTCTCTCTGTCTCTCTCTCACTGTGCACTCTGCTTGTCAAAAAAAAAAAAAAAAAAAAAAAAAAAAAAAAAAAAAAAAAGAGCTTTAGCCCAAGCTGCAGTGCTCATTAACAGAAAAAAAAAGTGATAAAAATAGCAAAACAGGGGCTGGCACTGTGGCGCAGTGGATTAACACCCCGGCCTGAAGTGCTGGCATCCCATATGGATGCCGGTTCTAGATCTGGTTGCTCCACTTCAGATCCAGCTCTCTTCTATGGCTGAGAAAGCAGTAGAAGATGGCCCAAGTCCTCTGTACCCACATGGGAGACCTGGAAGAAGCTCCTGGCTTCGAATCGGCACAGCTCTGGCCATTGAGCCATCTGGGGAGTGAACCAGCAGATGGAAGACCTCGTTCTCTCTCTCTCTCTCTCTCTCTCTCTCTCTGCCTCCCCTCTCTCTGTGTAATTCTGACTTTCAAATAAATAAAAAAACTTTAAAAAAAAGAGCAAAAACAAATTCAGTCATGGGAAGTTATTGACTACCCTATGTATGTTCATGGACTAACATAAAGCAGATGAATGGTGGTGTCGTACACTGCAAATGTAACAGAGTTGTGCAGAAGAATTATCTCCTGTAAGTACATGACTTTTCCAATTTATATCATACACATTTACTTCTGGAGCTGATTGCATCAATGCATGATTTAACCTAAATTGACAACCAAAACTAACTGTCACATTTGAACTGTCAGTAGTTTTAGGAAGACAAGTCAGTTGAATTTTCATTTTGTCCTTTAAGCCTCAACAGATGGCAACAGAAAGGATAGAAATAATGATTTTAATGAAGTTAATGTGCTCCTTGAGTTGATCTGGAAATTGATCTTCTAGGGAAGGAGCAAGTGGGTCAGGAGAGTACAGTGGAGGAGGGTGAGGGACCAACACCTTTTCCTCATTTTTAACTGAAAAATAGCTTCTGATTCTACCTCTATGTTTTTCTTTAATAACAATATAATATTTGTGAAAACATCTTGATTTGTGCATATAGAGTCGCATGTAAGGAAACTAAAGTGTGGTGTAATTAAAAGATTTATCCCAAGCTCACTCAATCAGGATGGGCTAGAAGTGAGCTTAGCACCCAAATTTCTTGATTGTGTTGGGATGCAATTTGTGTTCAACTGCCATTTCCCTTTTCTTTATTCTATGTGGATAATATGAATGAAAAATTTTTAAAGCTTTATTTTGTTCATATGAAAGGCAAAGTGACAGAAAGAAGGGAGGAGAGAGAGAGAGAGAGAGAGAGAGAGAGAGAGAGAGAGAGATCTTTTATTTTTTAGTTTACTCCACAAATGGTTGCAGTGGCTAGGGCCAGGCCAGGCTAAATCCAGGTTCCAGGAACTCCATCAAGTTCTTCCATGCGGGTAGCAGCTACTTGTCTATCTTTTGCTGCTTTCCCAGGAGTACTAGAAGGAAGATGGACCAGAAGTGGAGAAGCTGGGACTTGAACTGGCTAGTTCTCTGATATGGCATGTTGGGATTGCAAGCCACAGCTTAACCAGCTGCACCACAGTGCTGCCCCCTGCCCCCAAATGCAATCTTTTAAAACAAGTTTCTAAACTCACTAAATAAAATGTCGACATCTTAGGGCTGTCCACAAAACAAAACAAAACAAAACAATAGGCTATGTGTCCATATAGAAACAGACTTATTTAAAAAAAAATGGCTCATCTGATTATGGAGGTTTTACAAGTCCAAGTCTGGCAGGTGAGACTGGCAGCCTGGAGATCTAGGAAAGAGTTGCCATTCAAATCCAAAGGCAGAATCTGCCACAAAGTCAATAGAGCAAAAGTTGCAGAGGAAGTCCCTATTTTGGGAGAATGTCAAGCCTTCAGCTGGGTGGGCAAAGGTTACCTACATTATGGAATATGATCTGCTTCACTGAAAGTCACTTAATTTTTAATGTAAATCACATCCAAAACATCCTCATAGAAGCATTCAGAGTAATGTTTGACCAAATATCTGGATACCCGGGCCTAGCTACGTTGACACATAAACTTGACCTCCATAGTCAATACTGATTAATAAATATGTATAACATAGTTCCAGCGTAACAGTTGGGAATAAATATTGAAGAAATTATTTTATCCTCCCCATATCCAATCCTGATTTTAAACCTTCAGGCCATTTTTTTTCACCTAGAACATTAAATATTCTCAGTAAATAATTTATAACATAACGAGTGGACATTATATTCTTACTCTGTCCATCTTGAAACCTAAATTAAAACTAGTAAGAATTTAATTGAAAACAGTTGTAAGAAGGAAACATTCATATGGCTTATAATTCAACAGTTTTATTTAAAGAATAAATTAATTTAGTTCTCCTATTAGGTGTCTTTTCAAGTGTTATTACACAATGAATTAAAATTAAATTCTTAAGATTTGAATCAAATAAAAGGTTGAAAACTCAGGATTCCACAGCTGCTCTTTTCTAGCTTATTTTTAATTTGGTTGGCAACCCTATTTCATTTGATTGATCTTACATAGATAAAAATGTATTCAGTTTACATTTCAATCAGTTGTAAAGTCTATTAAAACAATCAGTCAACAAATATTTACCATGTACAAACTTTTTGACCAAAAATAACTTGAAGTCGTATGTGCACACCTGACACAGGCCTCTATCTGGGAGAAAAATGAGTCTTCAAACATCAGAGATACTTCTCATTACCTTAGATCAAACAATCTTTTACTTAAAAGAAAGGCCAGAAAATGCCATGTGCCTTAAATAAATAACTGTAAGGGAGATTTAAAAATTTCTGAAAGAGCAAAGCTATGAAATGTTCTGTATAATAAATGCTCTTTTGTATGATGCAATATTAATAAAGCACAAGCATTTTCATGATTAAAATCGGACCAAATTCCAGAGCAGCTTTGAAGAGTGATAAAGTAAGTATTTATTTTTCAATTAATCTAATTTTATTCAAAGCCAAAATGTTAGCATGGTAATGGAACATGAGAAAGGCTAAATAGTTTTTGCCTTGATCCTTCACCCATGAACTGCATGACTTTGTGTTATATTTTAAATTTTCTTATAAATTGGGGATAAACTCAAATATGTTTTTGGGAGCAAAACGTCAAAACACTCATCTGATGCACTAAAGATTCTAAGCCGGTCAATTTCAAGGAACGCGTTAAAACTGAGCTTGCCTTACAGATCACAAAGATTGATATTTATAGCAGCATAGAGTTATTGTCAAGTATTTTTTAGGAAATGCAAATCATTTTTGTATTTTTAAAATTTTATTTAAGTTATACAAGTTTCTTGTATTTTATATATACAGATTTAGGAACACAGTGATACTTCCCCTCCTATCCTCTCTCCCTCTCACTCTCCAAACCTTCTTCCTCTTCCCTTTCACATTCCCAGTCTTAATTTTTATAAATATCTATTTCACTTTACTTAATGATCATATAGTTAACCCTACACTAAGTAAAAGAGTTCAACAAATAGTATAAAGAAAAAAAAAACACTGTTCTTCAATGGAAGAGACAAGGTCTATAAACAATCATTGACTCTAAAAAGGTCCATTTCACTCCAATACATTATATTTTAGGCACTCTATTAATTATCTTGGATCAGGAAAACACATGATATCTACCTTTTGGGGACTGGATTATTTCACTGTTTAATGTTTTCAGTTGCATTCATTTTGTTGCAAAAAACAGGATGAAATCCTAATTATAAGTTTGTGTTCATTGCAGTGTTAGAGATCTGCATATGTTAGAAATTCAGCAGTCTGGTAGCCATTAGCTTGAAATTTTTATACAAATTTAAGTAAAAGAATTACTAAGAAAACCAAATTTGTTCTATATGGAATCAATGTTTTTTAATGCATTACTTGTAAAATCACAAGGATACATCCTAATTACTTCGTTATAGAAAACAGAAAAAGCTCTTTTAGCTGATTTATGTTGCATAAATTACAACTTAAAATACTTTTTTTGGGGGGACTAGTTTTGTAGTATAGCACGTTAAGCTGCCTTCTGCGATGCCAACAGCCTATATGAGTGCTGGTTCCAGCCCTAGCTGCTTCACTTCTGATCCAGCTTCCTGTTAATGCACCTGGGAAAGCAGCAGCAGATGATCCCAGTGCTTGGCCCTCAGAAATCCACATGGGAGACCTGAATGGAGTTCCAGGCTTCTTTGTCCTGACCCAGCCCTGGTGGTTGTAACTTTGGAGAGTGAACCAGTAGATGTCTGTCTCTCTTTCCTTCTCTGTAACTCTGACTTTCAAATAAAACAATTAAAATAGTGAATTAATTATAAAATCTCTCTTTGGAAGCTTACCCAAAAGGAAAAAAAAAGATGGAATTGTTAATTGTGGAAATGAAACAATATTACTTATCTAATTTATTGATTGGTAGTTATCCTTTTTTCCATTCCTTCAGTCAGTCTGTCAGTCTTTCAGTAAATATTTGCCCAAGTCACTAAAGGTGTTGCTTGAGGAACTGCTGAAGATGCTGGATCCTGTCTTTCCTCCTCCTAGCCATTAATTTCTATCTTTCACCATGTAATGTCTTTCCTGTCATGTCTCCTTTACATCTAGCCACCACACTACATCTTGGATAATCATCCATCTAACATCCTTCTGCAACTCAGACTTGACTTGCCATTCTGGGTCCTGCCATTGACTCAGCCTGTCTGGGTTTTTGCTTCTTTTAACACTGAACTGGTAGTTGCTCCACACCTGCACTTATATCTTTTTCATCCAACTAAGTCCTTGCCTTTGCTCATAGCCTTTCTTCTGCTTGTAACACTGTTATCCTTTCCCTTTCCTGGGCTATTTTAAGCTATTCTTCAGGCCCCAGGGGAAATGTCTCTACTCTTGGTTGCCCAGATTTCCTTATTCGTTTACTGATCATTTTAGATTGAAATTATCACTTCTGTGTTTTTGTCATTTTTTTGTCTCAGTCTGTGCCTCCTTATTAGTGCCATCCTATTCAAAGTGCTTAATTCAGCGATCCTATTTACAGCCAGGGTCCAGATTACTCATCTGGGCTCCAGGTCTCCAGTCCTTCTCTAATTATGAGAAATGACACCGTTTCATCAACAGAAAAATTTTTTGAGTGATTACTACAAACAAGGCACTGCACTGGGCTTACAGTGATGAAGAGGAAATGTATTTTCCCTACCTTTAAGGGAGTTTGCTAGCTAACTTGAAAGAGGGGGACAGAGGGGGAAGAGAACTAATTGTTTAGCAATTTTTTAAATCATAATAATATGTAGAATATATTCTGGGCATTTCATTTGCAGTTATAAAAGTTAATTTACTCATAGATAGACAGATAGACTGGTTGCTGACCCCAATAGCTAATAATCTTAGAACTCTGCTCTGTGGTGAGAGTTTACTGATGTGGGGAAACTGCCTTACCCTTGCACAGTGGAGAGCTGGGAGGCGGCCCAGCTGACCATGAAGAAGCTCAAATAGAATGCTCCTCCTTATCCATCATGCTGAGCTACCTAATATGTGAGGTTGTTGGTGGGGATCTAGTGTGACTAGGATGTGTTTAACTCTGGTTTCCTTAAGGAAGGTAAAACTCTTTGCTCCTGTGATTTCAGTTCAGAGGAAAAGGAAAAAAGATAAAGAACTTGGTCTTTTTTTTTTTTTTTTTTTTTTTTTTTGACAGGCGGAGTTAGACAGTGAGAGAGAGAGAGACAGAGAGAAAGGTCTTCCTTTACCATTGGTTCACCACCATGGCTAGCGCCCTGCACCGATCCGAAGCCAAGAGCCAGGTGCTTCCTCCTGGTCTCCCATGTGGGTGCAGGGCCTAAGGACTTGGGCCATCCTCCACTGTACTCCCGGGCCACAGCAGAGAGCTGGCCTGGAAGAGGGGCAACTGGGACAGAATCCGGCGCCCCGACCGGGACTAGAACCCGGGGTGCCGGCGCTGCAGGTGGAAGATTAGCCTAGTGAGCCGTGGTGCCGGCCCAAGAACTTGGTCTTTACTTTTGATGATGCTGCCCGCACTCCAGCTGGATGTGGACATATTTCCAGAGCTCACTGAACAAATCCCTGCTGGCAAATTGTCACTCTCTCCTTCACCACAGATGACTGCAGAATCTGGAGTCCTGTGCTGAGAAAGTTGAGTGTGCAGCAAAAGCACCATGGTGTTTACTCCCCAGACACCCACAACTCTTCTTCTGATTCTGTCTCTGGTGAAACAGATTCCTCAGGATCTGGAGGACACTGCTCTTCCTTCTACCACAGGATTTTTGCAGCTACTGCACACTCTGACTCAAATTTTCTTCTTCATAACACCCCTCCCTTCTTCACTACTTACTTATCTTTCAGCTTTTGATCTAAAAACTTGTCATTGCCTCTTACTTTTATAAGGTTTTATAGCAAATCAAGTACTCTTTCTTGTGGCACTTATCTATTAGCAATTGGATTGTCTTTATTTGAATGACTGACAAAAGTCTATCTCCTGAGCTTATACTTGACATTTGCACTGGAGAGCCCTGAGAATAGAAAGGAATATCAATAGCTAAATATTTATAAATTTATTAATATAAAATGATTTTCTGTTTACTTGTCAAGAATTTCAATTATATGATAACTTTGATGCTTAGGATACATTGATGTTAATCATTGAATATCATTGCCTGACATAGCATCTAAGATATTGTAGCTAAAAAAATAATTGCTAAGAGAATAAATTAGTGAATATTACCCCTAAGGAATTTTTTTATCTTTTATTTAAGGAATATAAATTTCCAAAGTACGACTTATGGATTACAATGGCTTCCCCCCCATACCGTCACTCCCACCCACAACCCTCCCATTTCCCACTCCCTCTCCCCTTCCATTCACATCAAGATTCATTTTCGATTATCTTAATATACAGAAGATCAGCTTAGTATACATTAAGTAAGGATTTCAACAGTTTGCTCCCACACAGAAACATAAAGTGAAAAATAATAGAGTCAAGTTGGGAAATGATAATTTCTTTTTTTTCTTTTCTTTTTATTTTTAGAGAAGATCAGTTTAGTATACATTAAGTAAAGATTTCAACAGTTTGCACCCACATAGAAACACAAAGTGAAATATACTGTTTGAGTACTCATTATAGCATTAAGCCTCAATGTACAGCACATTAAGGACAGAGATCCTACATGAGGAGTAAGTGCACAGTGACTCCTGTTGTTGACTTTACAAATTAACACTCCTGTTTATGGCATCAGTAATCTCCCTATGCACCAGTCATGAGTTTCCAAGGCTATGGAAGCCCCTTGAGTTCTCTGACTCTTATCTTGTTTAGACAAGGTCATAGTCAAAGTGGAGGTTCTCTCCTCCCTTCAGAGAAAGGTACCTCCTTCTTTGAAGACCTGTTCTTTCCACTGGGATCTCACTCACAGAGATCTTTTTGTCAGAATGTCTTGGCTTTCCATGCCTGAAATACTCTCATGGGCTTTTCAGCCAGATCCCCATGCCTTAAGGGCTGATTCTGAGGCCAGAGTGCTATTTAGGACATCTGCCATTCTATGAGTCTGCTGAGTATCTCGCTTCCCATGTTGGATCACTCACCCCTTAATATATTCTATCAGTTAGTGTTAGCAGGTACTAGACTTGTTTATGTGCTCCCTTTGACTCTTAGTCCTTTCATTATGATCAATTGTGAACTGAAATTGATCACTTGGACTAGTGAGATGGCATTGGTACATGCCACCTTGATGGGATTGAATTGGAATCTCCTGGTATGTTTCTAACTCTACCAATTGGGGCAAGTCAGCTTGAGCATGTCCCAAATTATACATCTCTTCCCTCTCTTATTCCCACTCTTATGTTTAACAGGGATCACATTTCAGTTAATTTTCAACACTTAAGAATAACTGTGTGATAATTACAGAATGAAACCAGTCATATTAAGTAGAACAGACAAAAAAAAATACTAAGAGGGATAATGTATTAAGTTGTTCATTAACAGTCAGGGCTATGCTGATCAAGTCACCATTTCTCATAGTGTCCATTTCACTTCAGGAGGTTTCCTTTTTGGTGTTCAGTCAGTTGTCACCGATCAGGGAGAACATATGGTATTTGTCCCTTTGGGACTGGCTTACTTCACTCAGCATGATGTGTTCCAGATTCCTCCATTTTGTTGCAAATGACTGGATTTCGTTGTTTCTTACTGCAGTATAGTATTCTAAAGAATACATATCCCATAATTTCTTTATTCAGTCTACCGTTGATGGGTATTTAGGTTGGTTCCAGGTCTTGGCTATTGTGAATTGTGCTGCAATTAACATTAGGGTGCAGACCGCTTTTTTGTTTGTCATTTTAAACTCCTTTGGGTAAATTCCAAGGAGTGGGAAAGCTGGGTCGAACGGTAGGGTTATCATCAGGTTTCTGAGGAATCTCCAGACTGACTTCCATAGTGGCTTGACCAGTTTGCATTCCCACCAACAGTGGGTTAGTGTCCCTTTTTCCCCACATCCTCGCCAGCATCTGTTGTTGGTAGATTTCTGTATGTGAGCCATTCTAACCCAGGTGAGGTGAAACCTCATTGTGGTTTTGATTTGCATTTCCCTGATTGCTAGTGACCTTGAACATTTTTTCATGTGCCTGTTGGCCATTTGGATTTCCTCTTTTGAAAAATGTCTATTGAGGTCCTTGGCCCATCTCTTAAGTGGGTTGTTTGTTTTGTTTTTGTGGAGTCTTGATCTCTTTGTAGATTCTGGTTATTAACCCTTTATCTGTTGCATAGTTTGCAAATATTTTTTCCCATTCTGTCGGTTGTCTCTTCACTCTCCTGACTGTTTCTTTTGCAGTACAGAAACTTCTCAATTTGATGCAATCCCAATAGTTGATTTTGACTTTGACTGCCTGTGCCTCCTGGGTCTTTTCCAGAAATTCTTTGCCTGTGCCAATATCTTGAAGGGTTTCTCCAATGTTCTCTAGTAACTTGATGGTGTCAGGACGTAGATTTAGGTCTTTAATCCACGTTGAGTGGATTTTTGTGTAAGGTGTAAGGTAGGGGTCTTCCTTCATGCTTCTGCACGTGGAAATCCAGTTTTCCCAGCACCATTTATTGAATAGACTGTCCTTGCTCCAGGAATTGGTTTTAGATCCTTGGTCAAATATAAGTTGGCTGTAGATGTTTGGGTTGATTTCTGGTGTTTCAATTCTGTTCCATTGGTCTATCCATCTGTTTCTGTACCAGTACCATGCTGTTTTGATTACAACTGCCCTGTAGTATGTCCTGCAATCTGGTATTGTGATGCCTCCGGCTTTGTTTTTGTTGTACAAGATTGCTTTAGCTATTCGAGGTCTCTTGTGCCTCCATATGAATTTCAAAATCATTTTTTCTAGATCTGAGAAGAATGTCTTTGGTATCTTGATTGGTATTGCATTGAATCTATAAATTGCTTTTGGAAGAATGGACATTTTGATGATGTTGATTCTTCCAATCCATGAGCATGGAAGATTTTTCCATTTTTTGGTATCCTCTTCTATTTCTTTCTTTAAGGTTTTGTAATTTTCATCGTAGAGATCTTTAACGTCCTTGGTTAAGTTGATTCCAAGGTATTTGATTGTTTTTGTAGCTATTGTGAATGGGATTGATCTTAGCAGTTCTTTCTCAGTCATGGCATTGCTTGTGTATACAAAGGCTGTTGATTTTTGTGCATTGATTTTATATCCTGCCACTTTGCCAAACTCCTCTATGAGTTCCAATAGTCTCTTAGTAGAATTCTTTGGATCCTCTAAGTACAGAATCATATCGTCTGCAAAGAGGGGTAGTTTGACTTCTTCCTTCTCAATTTGCATTCCTTTGATTTCTTTTTCTTGTCTGATGGCTCTGGCTAAAACTTCCAGAACTATGTTAAATAGCAGTGGTGAGAGTGGGCATCCCGGCCTGGTGCCAGATTTCAGTGGAAATGCTTCCAACTTTTCCCCATTCAATAGGATGCTGGCTGTGGTTTTTTTATAAATTGCTTTGATTATATTGAGGAATGTTCCTTATATACCCAATTTGCTTAGAGTTTTCATCATGAAAGGGTGTTGAATTTTATCAAATGCTTTCTCTGCATCAATTGAGATAATCATATGGTTTTTCTTTTGCAGTCTGTTAATGTGGTGAATCACATTGATTGATTTGCGAATGTTGAACCATCCCTGCATATCAGGGATGAATCCCACTTGGTCTGGGTGGATGATTTTCCTGATGTGTTGTTGTACTCTATTGGCCAGAATTTTATTGAGGATTTTTGCGTCTATGTTCATCAGGGATATTGGTCTGTAATTTTCTTTCAGTGCTGCATCTTTCTCTGGCTTAGGGATTAAGGTGATGCTGGCTTCATAGAAAGAATTTGGGAGGATTCCCTCTTTTTCGATTGTTCTGAATAGTTTGAGAAGAATTGGAGTTAGTTCTTCTTTAAATGTCTGGTAGAATTCAGCAGTGAATCCATCTGGTCCTGGGCTTTTCTTTGTTGGGAGGTCCTTAATTACTGTTTCAATTTCTGTCTCAGTTATGGGTCTGTTTAGGTTTTCGATGTCTTCCTGGTTCAATTTTGGTAGATTGCATGTGTCCAGGAATCTATCCATTTCTGATAGGTTTCCCTGTTTGCTGGCATACAGGTCCTTGTAGTAATTTCTGATGATTCTTTTTATTTCTGTGGTGTCTGTTGTGATGTTTCCTTTTTCATCTCTGATTTTATTGATTTGGGTCTTTTCTCTTCTTTTTTTAGTTAGTTGGGCCAATGGGGTGTCAATTTTGTTTATTTTTTCAAAAAAACAGCTTCTCGCTTGGCTGATTTTTGTAGTGTTTTTTTGGATTCAATCCTGTTAATTTCTTCCCTGGTTTTAATTATTTCTCTTCTCCTACTAGATTTGGGTTTGGTTTGCTGCAGTTTTTCTAGGTCCTTGAGGTGCGCTGAAAGCTCATTTATTTGGTACCTTTCCAATTTCTTGATATAGGCACCTATTGCTATAAATTTGCCTCTCAATACTGCTTTTGCTGTATCCCATAAGTTTTGATATGTTGTGTTGTTGTCTTCATTTACTTCCAGAAAGTTTTTGATTTCTCTTTTGATTTCTTGAATGACCCAGTGTTCATTCAGGAGCATGTTGTTCAGTCTCCATGTGTTTGCATACTTTCTGGGGTTTCCTGAGTTGCTAATTTCCAGCTTCATTCCGCTGTGGTCTGAGAAGCTGCATGGTATGATTCTAATTCTTTTAAATTTGCTGAGACTTGCTTTATGGCCTAGTATGTGATCAATCCTAGAGAAGGTTCCATGCACTGCTGAGAAGAATGTGAAGTCTGTAGATGTAGGGTTGAAAGTTCTGTAGATATCTGTTAGATCCATTTGGGCAATAGTGTCAATTAAATCTGCTGTTTCCTTGTTGAACTTCTGTCCGGATGATCTGTCTATTTCTGAGAGTGGAGTATTGAAGTCCCCCAGTACTACTGTATTGGAATCTAAATCTCCCTTTAAGTCCCTTAACATAGCTTTTAAATAGACCGGTGCCCTGTAATTAGGTGCATATACATTTATAATAGTTACATCTTCCTGTTGAATTGAACCCTTAATCATTATATAGTGTCCCTCTTTGTCTCTCTTAACAGTTTTTGTATTAAAGTTTATTTTGTCTGTTATTAATATGGCTACACCTGCTTTTTTTTGGTTTCTGTTGGCATGGAATATCTTTTTCCAACCTTTCACTTTCAGTCTGCATGTCTCTTTGTTAGAGAGATGTGTTTCTTGTAGGCAACAAATAGTTGGGTTGTGTTCTGTGAGCCAGTCAGCCAAACTGTGTCTTTTAACTGAAGAATTCAGACCATTAATGTTTAATGTGACCATTGATACGTAGTGACTTTGCCCTGCCATTTTCCCGGAAATATTTTCTAGTAAATGCTTTGAGCTTCCCATGCTCTTTTACTGGTAGGTGTTCTTCCTTTCCCTTCTTTCATATTGATGGCCGTGTTTCTGTGTTTCTGAGTGTAGCACATCTTTAAGTATCTTTTGCAGGGCCGGATGAGTGGACGAGTGGCCACAAAGTCTTTCAATTTCTGTTTGCTATGAAAGGTCTTTATTTCACCTTCATTCACAAATGAGAGCTTGGCAGGATATAATATTCTGGGCTGGCAATTTTTCTCTCTTAGCACCTGTGCTATGTCTCGCCATTCCCTCCTAGCCTGTAGTGTTTCTGATGAGAAGTCTGCTGTGAGTCTGATTGGAGATCCTCTGAGAGTAATCTGATGTTTCTCTCTTGCACATTTTAGCATCTTTTCTTTATGTTACACTGTGGTAAGTTTAATTACCACGTGTCGTGGTGAGGATCTCTTTTGGTCATGTTTACGAGGGGTTCTATGAGCTTCCTGTACTAGGATGTCTCTGTCCTTCTCCAAACCTGGAAAGTTCTCTGCTAGTATCTCACTAAAAAGGCCTTCCAATCCTTTCTCCCTCTCCACGCCTTCAGGAACTCCTAGAACTCGAATGTTGGTTTTTTTAATAGTATCCTGTAGATTCCCAACAATATTTTTTAGATTTCTAATTTCCTCTTCTTTTCTTTGGTTTGACTGTATGTTTTCCTGTGCTCTATCTTCTAAGTCCGATATTCTCTCTTCTGCTTCACCCATTCTGTTTTTAAGGCTTTCTAATGTGTTTGTCATTTGATCTATTGAGCTCTTCATTTCATTTTGATTTCTCTTCACTATCACACTTTCCTGTTCTACTAGTTTCTGAGTTTCATTTTGATTCTGCCTTAAAATTTCATTTTCACGAGAGAGATTTTCAATCTTTTCCAATAAGGATTTCTGTAGTTCAAGGATTTGCTTTTGAAAACTTCTAAATGTTCTTATCATAAATTTTTTGAAATCTGTATCTTGCATTTCTTCTATCTCATCATCTTCATAATCTTGGTTTGGGGTGTTTTGTTTATTTGGAGGCAGCATAGTGTCATCGTTGATCTTGTTCCCTCGATTTCTGTGTTTGTTGCTTGGCATAGTTAATTCTTCTTTCGTCACTGTGCGTTTTTTTTTTTTATTTTATTTTATACTATGTCCGTGTTAAGTGGACTGCCTGCTGTTGGAGGATCCTTAGAGGCCTGAGATGGGTGCGGGCTGAGAGCTCTGCTTGGTTCTTCCTGGTTAAGGGTGTGCAAAGGTGACACCCTCAGGTTATGCGTGGTAAATCTCTCTCTTTTTATTTATTTATTTATTTTATTTATTCAGGGGGTAAGTAACACTGCACGGCATGGCTGTGCAGAATTGATGATATTTAGCTTCCAGTCTGTGGCTTCTACCCCCAGAGTCCGTTTAGGCTCCTCTGGACTCCCACTGGGTTGCCTAGGCTACTGAATTGTAGTGACTCAGTTCCTTAGCTCTCCCCCGTTGATATGTAAATCCAGAGAGGGGGCCTGCTCTTTGTCTCTTGGGAATTCTTCAAGCCTTGCAGCCTTGCAACCTTTGCAAGGTTAGGGGGAAGAGAAACCCCGAAGCTTTTTTTTTCCTTCTTTCCGGTAGTGAGTTTGCTGCACTTTCCGGCCCCCCTCTAGATTCTGACCCCCGTTTCCCCACCAATGTCTCAGGTTATTGAGCTCACCTCCCCTTCCAGCGCCGATGTGTGGACTCGGAGCCCTGGACGTCCCAATTCTCCCCGCTGTTGTCTGTGTGGCATGCACTCCCCTTCGAGCACTGGCGTGCAGACCCTGCGGCTTCCGTGGCTCGGTCCCGCGGCTCGGCTTCAGCTCGGTGGGCGACCTTGTTCTCCCAGTAGGTCCTCTACCCCTAAGGAATTTTATCTTTAAAAAGAATGTATAGAAGCTTTCTTTTCAAAAAACTGTACATTTATATGCACAGTAGATCATGTTTACCATAGTCACAGTGAGCTGTTTCTTTTTCCTAGGAAGGAAGCGTGACAGCAGTGTAGTACATCCTTGCCATTTTGTTGAATTATAATTTGGTGATTAAAGACAAAAATAATAAGGCTCAAAGGGCAGAAAGAAAAATAAATAGTCATCTGTTTTAATAAAAATCATGTCTATGTGTTTATTTCTTTTAACATTAAAAGGTGGCTCTATCCCAAGATTTTGTTAAATACAAACAAACAAACAAACACAAAACAGGGACAACGGGGTAGAACTATCCATACTAAATTAAAAAGCTTACTTCAAAGTCCTGTAATTACTACATTCATGCAGTCAGATTAAACTCTGTCATGTAATGAACACATTAGCCATTCTATTCTCACACCCACTGTAAAGAATGCCCATCTGAAATCCCCATAAATCTCTGTGAAATCTGAGCTCATTAAATTTAGGCCCATTGTCATTTCATTCCAACCCTTTTGTGAGGGCACAGAATTACAGCAAGATGGAAGGAATCTCGGCTTTGACTGTCTCATCTTGACTTCAGGTAGGGCCAACCTGGACACCTGCATCAGCTGAAGAATATGATCCTTTAAAGATATTGCAGCTTTTAAAAAGATCTTTAAAAATTAATATTCAGCTGTGACTGGGTACACTGAGAATGTTTTTTGTTCTTGGGTTATTATTCTCTGAATAAGCATTTTGTATACACTAAAATCATATTAAAGTACTCTTGGTTGTCCCTTTTCTCTCAAGATCAATCTAATTGTTTACCTGTCTTGTGATAATGTCAGATGCCAAGCAACCAGCAGTTACTTGACTGGAAAGATTTTTGTTTCTCTTGAAACAAACTCACTTTAGCTGACACTGTACACAGAGATCTGGGACAGCAGAAGGGTGACTGATTGAATCAGGGCCCCACACCTGTCTTGGCCATGGTACAAGTTCTCCTTAGAGGTTTCAGAGTAAAGGACAGAAGCAGATCATAGCTTCTGCTTTGAGTGAGTGAAAAGTGTGAAAGAAAACACAGACACAGACAATGTCAGGGCTGGAGTAGAAGTGCAGTGCAGGTGCTGGGCCATGTGTGTATGCCTACATGAGCAGATATTTGTAAAGCATCTACAGGCTTAGTCTTTTGGAGTAATATGGGTAAAATCTGGACATAGTGTGGGTTCATTTAATTGATAGAAATCTTTGAATGTATAAACACATGGAGGATTTTAATCCGTTAGCGCTCACCCAAATAGATACAAGTATAGCAGCTGTCTTTTTGAGTTGTGTCTTTTGCTATCAAAGCCGCTTAGAACTTAAAACCAATACTATGGTGTCTAGTTGAGGTAAGCCCAGGTCTTCCATTTCTTATCTCCTTCTACTCTACTGTTCCTATGTGTATGTGTACACCACCACATACTCCCCATACAAACACACACACAAAATAAAATAGTGGACCTTAAGAACTCAAAAATAATAGAGTTATTATCTTCCAAAATTTGGGGCAAGTAGGATCCACCATATTTATTATTATTCTTTAAAGATTTATTTATTTATTTGAAAGGCAGAGTTACAGAGAAGGGGGATAGCAGAAGGAAGAGAAAGAGAGAGAGAGAATGAGAGAAAAATCTTTTCCATCTATTGGCTTGCTCCCTAAAAAAATGGCTGTGATGGCTGGACCTGGAATAGGCTGAAGCCAGGAGCCAGGGGCTTCTTCTGTGTCTCCCATGTGGGTATGGGGGTCCAAACTCTTGTGCCATTCTCTGATGCTTTCCCAGGAGCATTAGCAGGGAGCTGGGTTGGAAGTGGAGCAGACAGGACTTGAATCGGTGCCCACGTGGGATGCCAGTGACACAGACGGTGGCTTTACCTGCAAGACACAGTGCAGGCTTCAATTATCATTTTTAAAAAGGTGTTTTTAGCAGATCCATATAGCAGTGAAAGCAATGCAGCGCTTGCCAGATTAGTTTATCAATTTGAAAAAAATTTTATTGATTGTCTCTTTAGTGGGGAGAAAATGGGAACAGGGAGATTTATTACGCAGCTGCTGCAGTGAGCCCAGTGAAAGTGAATAAGGATCTTGTCTGACTAATTGATGTGCTGTGGAGACTGATGCAAGTTGAAAGATAAGAGGAGGCAGAGATGCTTCTATGTTTGGGGGAAAATGACTTGTGGAATGAGTGATAAATGGGGCAATAAATTTGTCTATGAGTATTGTATTGGGAGCAGGAGGTGGGGAATTAAGCCTCAGGAGAGGGAGGACAGAAAGTAGAGGGTTATAAATGCAGAGCTGTGTGATATTTTATATAAGTTAAAGCATCTTATTCAGCTCAGGGCTTCACTGTCTTTGATTCTTACCTTTCCTTCCATCATCAATTAGATAATATTTAAAATTTTCTTCATGCTGATACTAATTATCCATTGCCTGGGTTATGGCAATGCCTTAAGATTTGTCTCCTTATTTTAGTCTTTCCCTTGCTCCAGTACATCATCTACAACTTTGCAGCTTGCTTTTCCAAGGACAGCTCTTCATAAATAATGCCTTTGGTTCCCTGTTGTCTACAAAATCTAAACCAAACATTTTTAGGATGGCTTTTCAGCTTTAATGAATTATTTGCAAACCAACTGGTCATTGTTATCCTACCTGGACATAGCAAAAATAATACGCTTGCTGATTATCACAAATATTTGATGCTTTCCCAGCTCTGCACATTGGTTCTACTGATCCTACATGCATTTCCTAAATTAGCACACCCCAATCCTAACATTCGTTCTACCATAGTCACCCCAACTGAAGAGAAATGATTTCTCAATTCCTTGACATTTCACCAGTGTAGTATGTGCTGTTCATTAAATTTTATCTTAGATTATATGTATTTGATCATATTCCTTAAATCTCTAAGAAAAAAACTTTAGGTTGCTTAAAGACAAAAGCTTTCTGATAGAATTTTGAAAAATTTTGGCACCCACAGCTACATTTTGCACATAACTGCATCCAATAGTTATTAAAGTAAATATGGTTTCTCCTAATTGTGTTAGATTTCCAATATTTCAGTTAGGGGTATTTGATTACAAGCAAGAGAAAATGACTGTTAAACTTTAAGCCAAATGGAAAGAAATTATGGGATGTTTATAGTGCAACTCACAATGCTAAAAGAAAAGTTGAATAACCAGTTCTCAAAAAGGACAGAAAGCAGAATGTCCCAGGGATACAGGGAGCAGGAATACCCTGAGAATCTCCAATAGTGTTTCTGTCTCAACCTCATTTTAGTCAAGATTCAAATTCTGGGGAGAAAACATTTAATTGCCTTAAACTGGGTCACACACCCTGCTTGGAGAGGGACTCCTTGGCTGACAGTCCTGAGGACATTGTGTGCAGTACAGAACAGGTTATTTCCCAAGGCAAAATCAGAAGAAATAGATGTTCAGTGGGTAGTAACAGTAGATTCTGATGTATCTGTCTTATACAAAATCTCTGTGTTCATTCATTCATTTTTTCAACCAATCAAAATTTACGGGGTGCCTATTCTTATCAAGAAATGTACATATATTTGGGGATATAAATTTGAGCAAATTTAGTCCATATCTTTTAAATGTTTCCTGTATAATAGCTATATTACAGTATATATATCTTTATATATATATCTTTATATCACTTTATAATTTTATTAAAATTAATAGTAAAACAATTAAAATCCCATGTCTCTAGAGGCTTTTCATTGCATTATCCTTCTTTCATTTCCTATGTGACTTCCACACCCTGTGGATGCCCGATCCAGCAACTATTCCTTAACTCTTTCACTTCCTCATCAGGGGCAAGTGTGGTAAATGACAAAAATCAGAGAGGACTCCATGCAGACTGTCCAGAATCTTAGGGATCTTGTTAAGGAATTTAGATTTTATTTCCAGTATGTTTGGAGGCTACCACTTGGGGATAACATGAGAAGACCAAGGAGACAGGAGTGAAAGCAGAACATCTATCAGCAGTGGGATGTCACCAGGGTCTCATGGGACATTAGACAAGGGTGGTAGCAGGGGACAGGAGAAGAGAGGACAAGTTCAGGACACAGTTTTGTTGTAGAGCAAGCAAGGCTTGCTTGTATATTGGATGTGGAGATGAGAGAAATCGAGGACAACCTCCAGGTGTACAGAAGTGCCATTTTCTAAATTCCTCATTTTCTGTCGAACTGACTTCCACAGTGCCATTTCTTCTATCTCATTTTGCCCATTAATCCAAAGTCCCTTTTACTATTTCCCGGTCAGTTCCATCTTGCCTTTATTCCCTTCCCTATGAAACTTGGATTAATGATTCATTACTTGTTCTACTCTTATTAACATTGCAAACTTGTCAGCTAGTTTCTTCCCATTGTTCCTGTCTGGTGAAGAACTGACTGAACTGTCCATCTTTTACAAACCTTTGAGTGGACTGTTGAAATATCACACAAGAAAACTTATCAGGACACAATAAACTCAGCCTCCAGTCTCAACTCTGAACACTGGGAAATGTTGCCACTTCTCTTTTAACTCTTCCTTCTCTTCACTATTTACACTATTCTGAAGACTCTCTTTTTCCTTATTGTTCCTGGTTCTTATCACATGAGCCCCCCACATCACAGAGAACACAGACATCTGAGAAAAAGATCTTCTTTGTCCTCCTGTTAATAGGTCAGCAAACCTCTCCTCCTGTTCATCTAGATGGGATGCTCCTAATCTCATATGGACTCTACTTCCCCCTGGGTTCTGGCCTGTCTCATTCTGTGGCCCAGCTTCATTGGTTATTCTTCCTCCCTTTCCTTTTGTCATATGGATTTAAATATCCAAAAACTTCATCCTTAAAAACAACATTGGACATGCAAACGACTAATTCCAGTCCCCCACCCCTTCCAGCCCCTTTCCAGAATCGCTCATCCTCTCCATAGCTAAACATTTTGAAACAATAACAATGCTTCCTCAACATTCTCAGTTCCTGAACCTGCAATCTGACTTCCTCTTACACTGCTCTAAATAAAATGCTCTTGTAAAGGTTACAAACAAACAACACACACAAATGGCGACATTCAGCAGGCATGCATCAAGTCTCATTTTACTTAACATTTCCTCAGCTCTAGGTCCTGGGCAACGTCATCTTTTCTTGGCATATGCAGCACTATGCTTTATTGGCACTTTTACTGCCTCTCTGAGTTGCCTGATCACTCCTTCCTTCCTTCCTTCCTTCCTTCCTTCCTTCCTTCCTTCCTTCCTTCCTTCCTTTCAAGTTTCATCTCATTTCTGTAAGTTTTTAAGTGTTACTCTCTTCTTGAATGTCTCTTTTTTCCTCTCTGTAATATACAAACCTGTGTATCTTTTGTCTGGGCTCGTGCATCTTTTCTGGGAATGAATCTTCTGATGATCCTCCACTGTGTGCCTGTGTGTGTGTGCCTGTGTATGTGTGTGTGTATGTGTGTGTGTGTGTTGGTAATAAGGTTAACTGCTTATGTACTTTCAGTCCAGAAAGGAAAGGTGCTAGATGGGCTCACTGTTCTTCCTGCAACTATTCGATCAGCCCCTGGTTTTCAGTCTAATTGCTCACACTCGCCATCCAACACCTCTAGTATCCCCCAGTTCACATCCTCTTCAGTTGAGTCCATCTCAGAGATATATCTCCTATTTCCTTCAGGGCTGAGGGAAAGGACCTTGGCTGACTGCTTCAGTTTAAAGTGGGCTTTGAATAACCTTTGAAAGAGTGTCTGAGCACAATTTTTAAAATGACATCAACTCTATATTTGAAATCATTCATTAGGAGGAGAAATTTAATTTTAAAAATCCAGAAAAACAAAAAAATTATCCCTTGAACTAATTAGTGACCATGTGAAAGAGAAGGCTTGGAGTCTTTAATTGCTTTATGTCTGGGAGTGGTTGCCAAAGATATTGCCATATGATTAGTAAGCTATTTTAGCTTAGTAGTATACAAAGTTCTCTGTGTTATATATTAAATGCTTTGGCTTATCTACCAGCCTTAGCAAAATTGCTGCTAAACAGCCATGGCTTCAAACTATAGCTTCATAGACTATATTTTGTAATATTTATATGTATTAACTGATTAATTTTCTCCAAGTCTGTATTTCTAATTTCTTACTTTTCACTAAACACCTGCTCTCTCCAACCATCATATTGCCTTTTCCATAGTCTCTTATGAGTTGACTCTCACCTTTATCTACAAAAAATAAGACTGCATGCTAATCAAAATTTTACTTTGAGAAGTTTTCCCAGTTTGGGAGCATAAGAAACAGCTGATCAGTAAATTCATCAACATAATGGTGAAAGGAGGAAACAGAGGCCTGGCCAGATCCCTCATGACCCAGACTCTGGTAGCTGTGAAGAGGAAGCAGTTTGAGAATTATCATGCTGCCCCTGCAGAGGGACAAGCAACCATCTAACACAACCACTACGTCATTCTCCACCTAGCACTGAACAGCTGTGAGCCCACGACCGGGCTGGTACGCATCCTCAGGGGTGACTATTTCTACATGGTCCCTGTGCTGCTTCCTGGCCGTGAGGCGGGTGATCACTGAGTGTCTCCAGAAGCAGCACCGACAGACACTGGTGCTGGAGAAACCGTCCTATGAGCTGCTGGAGGCTTTCTTTAACCAGGGTCCGGTGATCAAGAGGAAGCATGACATGCGCAAGATGGCTGAGGCCAACCACGCCCTGGCCCACTACCGCTGGTGGTAGAGAGTAGGGTCCAGGAGGAGCTTTAGGCCCTTTGCTGTAAGGAACAATGTGAGCCACTGCCACAGTGAACAAATGGAGGGTGAACCAACGGCAAAGGAAGACCTTTCTCTCTGTCTCTCTCTCTCACTGTCCACTCTGCCTGTCAAAAAAAAAAAAAAAAAAAAAAAAAAAAAGAAGGGAGTTCCAGCAAGTGCATACCCCGAATGCAGCAGCGTGCTCACTGCTTGCTAATTCTGGGACCTGTTCTCCCTGTGCCATCTCCTAGTAAAGAAGGTCAGCTCGGGGGATTTCCTTGAAGAAACTCAGGGCCCAGTCTTCTCTGCCCTCAGTTTGGCTTGGACCTTGGGATGATATGAAGGGAAGCAGTTTTAGTATCTGAAAAGACTTATTAGGAAATTCTCACCTGAACTGGTGTGGCATGTGATGCAGTACTAAAATTCATTAAAACAGACTGGAGGTAATATTTTAAAAAATGATTTGAGGGTAATAGAGGAGGGAGCCCTGCAGGAACCCACAGGTCTTTGGTGGGAGGAATATTCTGCAACTTATTTTGCTGAGCAATAGCTACTGATGTTGTCACATTAATTCATTCAATCTCATCCACAGGTTAGAGAAAAGCTAATATATACAAATTAGAGTTCTAGTCTTAGAGAAAAATAAATGATTAAGAAAGCAACATACCTACTTAATAAAATTTATATTTACAAAAAGATTTATGAATATTTTACCAATAAATCATGAGAAAATGTGAAATGTAGTATTTAAAAGCAAGGGTCTGGAACTGTGTGGTCTTGAATGAGGCATTTGACTTCTTCACATTGGGTTTCTTCATCTGTGAAATGGGATTAATAATACCACCAATTTTATAGGGTTGAGGGGGGTAGTAAGGGATTTATCACCTTTAAAACATTTAAAATACACCTGAAATACAGTAAGTCCTATATAACTTTTAGTATTACAAAATTTTATTGTAAAAACATGAATTAGATAAGAAATATATTAAAACAAAATATGATTGCTAAAATCATAATTTTAAAAGGAAAATAAGTGAATTGAGTAAAACAATGGCCAGAGCTAAAAACTGTATGTAGAAGATAAATTTGAGAATACTTCAAAAAGTTCATGGAAAATAGAAAGATAAGTTTATTTGGGTGCAAAATAATTTGGAATTATGTGTAGTTTTTCAATAGTATAGACTTTTTTCATAAATTATTTGAAGACCTTCTTGCATACAAGAATATCAAAATATGTTTCATCAAAATAAACATCTTTTTCTCCATTTTTCCTTGCACTTCTTGAAATATACTTGCAGGGAAAACTGTCCAGAATATAGAGACAAAACAGAAACTGAAATATGTAAAAATATAGTTATATGACATACGGAGGTTGGTTCAGATGCTCCGCCATCACTTAAAGGAGATGGAAGCCTGGTGGCAAAGTAAATGGAGGAGTAATATTTTAAGTAAAGAAAGAAGGAAAAGAATACAGTGTGTAGATAGAAATAGTTCACCAAGTGGCAAGAAGGACAAATGAGGGATGGCCACACATAGAAGGAAATTTTAGAACATGATGAATGAACAGAAAAAATCCAGAAGGATTCAGAGATAAAATGGAGATTTCCTCTGCAGGAGAAAGAATCAGAGGATACCAGACCTCCATCCTCAGCACTGTAATTCAAACTCTTAATCAAATATTGGGTAAATTAATATTCTGAAAATGCATAGACTGGTTAATTAGTTAAGCATGTGTGTGCCTTGCGAGAAAAAATATCAAAATGGAAATATTACAACAAAGTGAAACAGAAGTACACTACTCTAAAAGAAAGTTAGCACAAAGTAAAAATTCTAGTTGATTAATTACATAGAAAATAAAAGTTTAACAATGGATGAAAAGTACACTAAATGGATCACTCCATTCTCAAACACTTGAAAGCATCCCCTTGAAACAGCAAAGGTGTTTTAAGATAAAAGGAAATTTATTTCTTTTGTCCAATTCTTATTACTGGTTCTTGTCAAGAAAAGTTTTCCCTCTGCTCTCAAACCACAAGAGTCAAAACAGAAGACATCTAGGACACCCAAAGCTTCAGAGACTGCTTCCCACCTACAAACCTTTAATTGTACTGCAAAGAATATGACTCCTCTAATTGAACTCAAACCTGAGTATTTACCTGAAGTTAGTGTGAGATTCCACAGAGTAAGAGCTCTGTCCCCAAGACTGCTCTTCTCCAACTTCAGAGGCTGGTTTTAAGCCCCAGATTATTTTACCTTGTACCTCTGATCAACCGGCTATAAATAAGGATTCCCACAACCTCCTTTCTCAGGCTTGGTTGATTTGCTAAAGATGTTCACAGAACTCAGGGAACACTTGCTTACACTTACTGTTTTTTTTTTTTTAATTTTTTTTTATAAAGGCTATTTAAAGAATACAGGTGACACAGATGCAAACGGTGAGATGTGGGAGAAGGGAGCTTCCACACCCTCTCTGGGTGCACCAGCCCCCAGGAAACTCCATGGGTTTACCTCTCTGGAAGCTTCTAAAATTCTGAGGGTTTTATGGGGTTTCATATAAAGGCTTCGCTGATTATATCATTGACTTTTGTAATTAGCCTTCAGCACCTCTTCCCTCCTCGAGGTTGAAGTAAGGGCTAAATGTTCTGATCCCATGCGTGACTTGATCTTTTGAGGGACCATCCGCATCCTGAAGCTGCCTAGGAACTAGCAGCCATCAGTCAACTCATTAGCATTTTAGGAGTTGTACACCAGGAAAAGGGACAAAGGTCAAATATGTATTTCATATCACAGTCCTTGAGTGAATAGTTACTATCATCACAGATTTGGCATACTCTTACAGGTGTTTACAGTTGTAGAACCAAAATCCAGGAAAAGTGTGGAACACTAATAGTTGTTGTACAACAGGAGATAAAGATGTTTATCATGTAAAAATAACAAGGAACACCAAAATATAAATCTGGAGGAGGAGGTAGGAAGGAAGTAGGAGTGGAACAAAAATTCTGAAGTTCTCATCTGTCGTAACAAAAGATATTTCTGTAGTTGATAAACTAGTATTGGATTGTATGTTCCTACTCAAAGTAGTAGTCTTTTTTTTTTTTTTTTTTTTTTTTTTTTTTCAGGCAGAGTGGACAGCGAGAGAGACAGAGAGAAAAGTCTTCCTTTTTCCGTTGGTTCACCCCCTCAATGGCTGCTGGGGCCAGCGTACCGCGTTGATCCGAAGCCAGGAGCCAGGTGCTTCTGCTGGTCTCCCATGGAGTGCAGGGCCCAAGCACTTGGGCCGTCCTCCATTGCACTCCCGGGCCACAGCAGAGAGCTGGCCTGGAAGAGGGGCAACCGGGACAGAATCCGGCGCCCTGACTAGCACTAGAACCCAGTGTGCCGGTGCCACAAGGCGGAGGATTAGCCTAGTGAGCCACGGCGCCGGCCAAAGTAGTAGTCTTATAACTATCAACTTACTATTTAAAACACTGCTAAATGTTTAAATGTTTGCTATACTTTGGTAATGGAAATTGGGTTTTGCAAGTAATTTACCATGTTGCTTTTTAAAAAATTATTCATTTATTTACTTATTTTCCTTGAGAGGCAGAGAGACAGAGAGAGCTCCAGACTGCTGCAATGCTCCCCAAATTCCTAAAACTTCAGAAGAAAAGCCAGGCTGAAGCTGAGAACTGAAAACCCATTCCAGGTCTCTCATATGGGTTGCAGGGACCCAACTCCTGGTGTCATCACATTTGGCCCCCTGGGTTTGCACTGAAACCGGGAACACAACTGGGTCTTGTATCGAGGTACTTCAGTGGGGTTACAGACATCTTTGTTGCTGGCTTACTTTAGTTATGCCAGACATTCACACCCACAATGTTTATGTTTTGCAACTGTTTGTTAAGCATAACTTTAATTTATAATTTTAATGACAAAGGTATGTAATTATAAAAAGGGGTTGAGTATATAATGTACAGCACATCTGTGTTCAGGAAGACTATGCACCCTTGGGAAATAATCAGGAAAATTCACATGGACATTTAGGGAAACATGTCCAGAATATAATTTTGAATGGAAAAGTAAAGACAGAGTCAAAAAAGGAGCTATATGGTGCTGCGGGAAAACTGGTGAGATGAATCCAAGTTTGTGTCCTAGTGTCATGGTGATTTACAAGACCGGACACAAAGGTGAGAGCAGAAGAAGTGAAGTTTTATTTTATTTTAATAAGAAAAGAAGCTCTGAACAGTTCATTCAGAGAGACTGGTAGAAGGAGAGAAACCAAGCTGCTGAGGTCTCGCAGTCTAGCGGTGCTGGTATGTCCTTAACAGGTTATTTCCAAGGAACAAACGTAGTAATTATATATCAGTTACTGTGAAGGCCGGGGGCAGTCTTAATGGAGTGCATTCTAGCTTGCTTTTATGTAAACATAGATCTCGTCATCATTGATAACTATTTGTCACAAGGGGCTTCCACCCAGTTGTGTTTACTGTTGGAAAGGCCTGCAGTTTGTAGGTGGGGGCAGGGAGCTGTGGGATGGCAATAGCCTGGCCTGCTTTCAGTCCTGAGCTCCCTCAATTATATAATCCTTTCGTGTATAAAAATTATGTATGTATAAATGTCCAGCAATGGGAAGGTCTTTAAAATGTTGTAATATTCATACAAAATGGAAGCTATTTCCCCCCTACCAAATCCTCCCACCCTGGCCAAAAAAAAAAAAAAAAAAACCAGGAAAGACCTCTTGATTCATGTGACAGCACAGGGAAAATCCAAACCATTATGAGCACAGGAAATCATAAAGAAAAGTCACATAAGTCTTAGGAAAAGGCAAAACTAATTTATGACATTTGAAATCAGAGCCATAATTATATCTTGGCGGGTGGTCCAGGAGGGCAGTGGAGGATGGCCCAAGTGCTTGGGCCCCTGCACCCGCATGGGAGACCAGGAAGAAGCACCTGGCTCCTGGCTTTGGATCAGCACAGTGCGCCAGCGAGACCAGGAAGAAGCACCTGGCTCCTGGCTTTGGATCAGCACAGTGCGCCGGCTATAGCGGCCATCTGGGGGTGAACCAACGGAAGGAAGGCCTTTCTCTCTCTCTCTCTCTCTCTCACTAACTCCATCTGTCAAATAAATTTAAAAAAAAATTGTATACTTGAATTGTGTGCATTTTATTGTTTGTAAATTGTGCATAAATTTACAAAAGCTAGGTGTGCATAGATCTTTGTATATACATATATACATGCATAGATACATAAATAATAGAAAAAAACCACATCAAATCAAATTTTAGATTGGGGGAAGGAGAGGAAGAATTTATGTTCTCTTTATTTTTTATTCATATGGGCACATTATCATAGGATCAACAGAAAAATTTAAAATGCAATTTGAATTCTAAAAGGCAGTGATTTTAAATGCTTTAACACAGAACGGCTCTACACTAACACTGCCCTTCTGCTTCTTAACTCTTAACAAAATTGCTGTTTCCAGGGTGTCTGTCACTTAGCTTTATTCCCTCCCAGCGCTGAGGAAGCAGCTACCAGCCTGGATCCGGATTGCTTGTTCAGAAATTGAGCACTCTGGAGAGAAAGGAAACAGCAGAGAAGAGGGGGTGGGTAAGAAAACCAGACCTGAGTTTCAGCAAAAATGTAGAAAAGGTCAAGCACAGAAAGGCAAAGGTATCCCTGTTTACAGCGTTCTGCCTGTGCCTGCAACACTTTTACATCTACATCAAGGTCATTTAGAAAATTGATGTGGAACATTCTTCTATAGGTTAGCAGTGAAGCGCTTTCTCCGCAGAAGAACGCCTCCCCCACCCCCAAATTGGATGCATCCATGAGGATTGTTGTCAGCAAAACCTGTTAGTTGCTTTAATGTCAACCCCAAACGACTTTTTTTTTTTTTTTGGACAGGCAGAGTTAGACAGAGAGAGAGAGAGAAAGGTCTTTCTTTTTCCATTGGTTCACCCCCAACAAGTGGCGGCTACAGCCAGCCAGTTGCGGCCCGTGCACTGTGCTGATCCGAAGCCAGGAGCCAGGTGCTTCCTCCTGGTCTCCTATGAGGGTGCAGGGCCCAAGCACTTGGGCCATCCTCCACTGCCTTCCTGGGCCACAGCAGAGAGTTCGACTGGAAGAGGGGCAACCGGGACAGAATCTGGCACCCCGACTGGGACTAGAACCCTGGGTGCCGGTGCCACAGGCGGAGGATTAGCCCCAAACGAGGGACCCCCAAACGACTTTTAATGATTGCTTTGCTCTAAACCCTCCTGCTGCCACCAGCTCTAAGCTCACTGTTCCCTGGTGTTATTTTCCCTTTTCATCCTTATACAAAATATCTGCAGCAATTTCTTGTTCATGCTAACAAGCCTTCACTTACCTGTACTGGTGTTTTGACCTTCTGACTTAAAAATCCTAGAAGTTTCTAAACTAAAGCAATTAGCTTTTTGAATATCTAACGTAGACATTCCTTGCAGAGGGCAGAGAATTGGCTTTCTGTAGAAGGATTAACTTTTTGCATGCTTTCTGATATTAAATTGTTGTTTTGACAAGTCAGTCTTGCTTTCATTGATTTTGTTGTTTTTGTTTATTTTAACCATAGAGATTATACCTTTAAGCTGTCAGCAAACTAAAACAGATTTTCATATTTTTTGTAATTCCCTGTGTATGGTGTGTGTGTGTGTGTGTGTGTGTGTGTATTTTTAAAATGTAACTGGAAGAAAAAATTACTTTGAAGTGTAGGCACTTATAATTTATTACTGAAAAATTGGTGTGTGCTTTATTTTTGAGCAGATAGTGGATCCTTGTGTACTTCTGCTCAAAGTTTCCATTGTTTTTGCAAATGACCCAATATAATTTCAGAGAAGAGAAAGGCTAGTAGGAGTTGAAGTTTTGGAGCCAGCTCTGTTGTATTCTGTAAAGCCACCACCTGCAGTGCCGACATCCCATATGGGTGCAGTTCAAGACATGGCTACTCCACTTCCGATCCAGCTCTCTGCTATGGCCTGCGAAAGCAGTAGAGGATGGTCTAGGTCCTTGTGTTCCTGCACCTGCATGGAGACCCGGAAGAAGCTCTTGTCTCCTGGCTTCGGATCTGCGCAGCTCTGGCTGTTGTAGCCAATTGGGAAGTGAATCAGCGGATGGAAGACCTCTCTCTCTCCCTCTCTCTCTCGCTTTCACTTGTGCTCTCTCTCTCTCTCCGCCTCACTGTAACTCTGCCTTTCAAATGAATAAATAAATCTTTAAAAAAGTGAGTTGAAATTTTGATGTATGTTTAGCTTAGAGGTGAAATAACTTATGCATTATTATTTATTCATATTTACTTACTGGATATAAATAGATCATAATTTATTAATAATGAGTTATAGTTTCTTTCCATTGACATCTCATATCCTATCTCATATCATTGGCGTGCATTACTATTTTTTAAAGAATAGATGTTTAATTTGTGAAACTTCCAATGCTGACTTACACTCCCTGCTAACTGTTTAAATATGTATGCATTTTCAGCTCATGGTGAAGGCTATGTAATTGCAAAGCTATGTGACTACCAAACTATCTTCTACTTGGGCATTTAGAAAGACCAGACCATGTAGATTTAGATGGGGCCACAAGATTAGCGCTGGGCAGTGGTATGTCAGTGGTAGAGGTACACACTGTCTGGGTTCCAGCAGATCCTCATGATCCTTCTTACCCTCATGCACATGATGAGGAGCAAGGACTCAAAGATGGCAGATGCCAATAGAAAAAGGCTAGATGTTTGTGGGGAGCAACTCGGACTAGACTAAGTTACTGGAATTAAGACTTATTCTATGCATCTGCTTTCCCACAATATGGCGCTGGGAGAGGAGAAAACAGCTTCTACACAGCTGCCTCCAGTTCAACCAATAAACTGTAGGACCTACTCCTGATTGGAGGAGAGCAGCGTACTCGGCGTGTGGGCAGCCAAGTTAGGATTGGCGGAGGAGGACTATAAAGGAGGAGAGAGACAACATGCACCAGGAACATCTAAGGGGAACATCTAAGGGGAACACCTGTGCAGCCCCCGAGAGAGCCGGCCGGCGGTGTGCCGCTCCCCTGCGGAAGTGGGGAATGTGGCAGGGGGAACCGCCCTTCCACGGAGGTGGAAGGGTTGGTAGCCAACCCGGGAAGAACCAGCAGCAAACCCGGGGAGGGCCGAGCAGACGAAAGAACAACGCAGGGTCCTGTGTTGCTCCTCCACGAAGAGGGGGAGCGACAGATGTTTAGCCCAGATGTTTGTAGCTACTCAGGCATATGCCACCTAGAAGATCCTCTCTTTTTTTCTTTTAAGATTTATTTATTTATTTGGAAACAGTTATGGGGGTGGGGAGAGAGAGATGAGAAAGAGAGAGAGAGAGATCTTCTCTGCTCATTCACCCCCCAAATGTTCACAATGACAAGTACTGGACAGAGCCGAAGCCAGAAGCCTGGAGCTCCATCAGAATCATGGTGATCACATGGGTGACAGGAAAACAAGTTCTTGGGTTGCCCTCTGTTACTTTCCCAGGTGCACTATAGCAATGAGCTGGATTGGAAGTCGAGCAATGGGGATTCAAACCAGTGCTTGTAAGGAAGGTGGGCATTACAGTTTTTAACTTAAATTGTTGTGCAAAAATTTATGTGCAATTATTTGCAACGATTTAATGTGCAATCCAGAAGAACTCTTGACCTATATGATTTTTCCAGAAAGCTGAAGATAGACTACTGGTTCTGTTTCTGTGGTCCTGGCCAACACAATGCATAAGAAAAGTTTGTTAAATGTGTACATTAAAAGAATGTTATCTAGCATTGTTTGATGTAGCAATCTATATATGTAAATTAGGTGAAATTTAATTATGTTGCTTATATCTTCTGTGTACCCACCCTTTTTTCCATATCAGTTATTGCAAAAGGCCTGTGAATATCTCCACTATGATTATGAATTTGACTTCTACTCTTTACTGTTGCTGCTTGTATTCACATATATTTTGAATCCATGCCTTTGGATATACATAGGTTATTGATTTCTTCTGGTTATAGTAGCCCTTTTATTTGTGTTGTTCTTTATCTATAGTGCATTTCTTCCATTGATGATAACTTTGTTTGAATATTAATATAGATATATCAGTTTTCTTTGGATTATAGTTTATATGAAATTTTCTTTTTCTATCCTTTTACTTAAACCCTTTCTGTTGGTATATTTAACATGTTTTTCTTTTTTTGCTCCTTTTTAAGGTTTATTTTATTTATTTAGAAGATGGAGTTACTCAGAGAGTCAGGGAGAAATATATATATATATATATGTGTATATATATATATATATAGAGAGAGAGAGAGAGAGAGAGAGAATCTTCCATCTGCTGGTTCACTCCCCAAATGGCTGCAAGTGTTGGGGTGGACCAGGCTATAGCCAAGGGCCTGGAGATTCTTTCAGATCTTCCACATGGGTGTAGGGGCCCAATTGAGCCATCTTCCTCTGCTTTACCAGGCACATTAGCAGAGAGCTGGAACATAATGGAGCAGCTGGGACTCAAACCAGCACCTATATGGGATGCTGACATTGCAAGCAGTGAGTTAACCCATTCTTCCACTATGCCAGCCACAACATGTATTTCTTGTAAACATCAGGTAGGTAGTTGTAATCCAATCTGATAATCTTAGTATTTTATTTGCTATATTTAGTCCATTTATATTTAGTATTACTGATAATGTTGGGCCCACTTCTACCATTTTATAATTTGTTTTCTACTTGACAAAATTGCTTTGAATTTCTGTTACTCTCTTGCCTTTGCTTGGAGAAAGCAGCCTTTTTATACTATCACATTTACTTTCATTTTTTAGTTACACATTGTTTTATTCTTTAATGTTTTATGCTTTAGAATTCTAGCATATATCCTTGATATAATTACTAATATAAATTATTACTTTTTTAACAATTTATATGTTTATTTGAAAGGCAGAGTTACAGGGTGGGAGAGAGAGAGACAGACAGAGAGAGATTCCATCCACTGGTTCACTCCCCAAATGGCCACATGAACGGGGCTGGGCTAGGCTGAATCCAAGAGCTAAGAGCTTTTTCCAGATCTTCCACATGGGTGCATTGGCCCAAAAACTTGGGACATCTGCTGCTGCTTTCTCAGGCACATTAGCAGGGGGCTATATCAGAAGTAGAGCAGCAGGAATACAAACGCATACCCACATGGGATACCAGCATGGCAGGTGGCAGTTTAACCTGCTATGCCACAACACTGGCCTCACAAATTATTGATATTACTACTTCCATATTAATGCTAGAATCTAAGAAACTAACTTCATGTACCAGTGCCTATTGTTTGAATAATCGTTGTGAATGTTAATTCTACATATATTTTAAACTTTCTAGGACATCACTAATACCACTTTGTATAATAAACATTCATTGGTTCTTATATGCATAGTCACCTTATCTGATATTTTTAATTCTTTTCTGTTACCCTGTTTCATTTTTCTTCTGCCAAAAGAACTTACTGTAACATTTCTCTTAAAGTAGACTTACTGGGAATTAATTATCACAGTTTTCATTGAAAACATCTCTGTCACCTTCAGTTTTGAAGGGCATAATTATTGGGTATGGCACTTTGGCTCTGCAGGTTTTTTCTTACAACATTTCGGAGATGTCATTCCATTGTCTTCTGAATACCTTTTCTTGATAAGTCAGCTGAAAGTCTAATTACTCCTCCTTTAAAGTTAATGTGTCATTTTCTTTTGATTGCTTTTTAAATTTTCTTCTATTTAAATTTGACAGAATTACGATGATGTGCTAGAAAGCATCTTTGTATTTGTACTGATTTGGGTTCCCTTAGCTTTTTAAGTCTGTGAGTTGATATCTTTTCATCATTTTAGAGCCATTATCTCTTAAAAACATTAGTTATGATGGAGTTCTTTCCTTCTAGGACTCAGATTCCCTGAGTCTTTTCCTTTTGAAAATTCAACTATATAAGGATTGCAAGTATTAACAGTGTTTGGACACTGTTAATGTTTCATAAATTTTGAAACTCTTTTCTTATTTATTTTTTCAGTAGTACTTCATTTGGATATTTTGTATTAGTTAATTTTACACTTTGTCAAACCTGTTGCCTTCTGTGTTTAATCTGTTGTCTATCCTTTGAATATTTCTTCCTAAACATTGCTCTGTTAAATTCTAAAATGTCACTTGAACTCTTTATTTATTTATTTATATTTGTTTAATTAATAATATTTATTTAATAAATATAAATTTTGAAAGTACAACTTTTGGGTTACAGCGATTTCCCCCCATAACCACCTTCCCACCCACAAACCATCCCATCTCTCACTCCCTCTCTCATCCCATTCTTCATCAAGATTCATTTTTAATTATCTTTGTATACAGAAGATCAACAGTATACTAAGTAAAGATTTCAACAGTTTGTACCCACATAAACACACAAAGTATAAAGTACTGCTTGAAGACTATTTTTACCATTAATTCACATAGTACAACACATTAAGGACAGAGTTCCTACATGGGGAGTAAGTGCACAGTGACTCCTGTTGTTGATTTAACAATTGACACTCTTATTTATGATGTCAGTGATCACCCAAGGCTCTTGTCATGAGCTGCCAAGTCTATGGAAGCCTCTTGAGTCCACAAACTCCAACCTTATTTAGACAAGGCCATAATCAAAGTGGAAATTCTCTCCTCCCTTCAGAGAAAGGTACCTTCTTCTTTGATGGCCCGTTGAACCCTTTTTTAGATATGAACTATCTGTTGATATGCTTCAGAATTTTGTCCAGTTTTCCTGTATTTGGCTATATTTCCTTGAGCACACAATTAAAGTGTTTTTAAATCCTTGTCTGCTGACTCCAATATGTACACCACTTCTGCATCTGTGTTTTTTAGTTTTTTCTCCCTTATTTATTAGTTAATTGATTGTAAATTTTAGCATGTCTATCATTTGATTGAATGTCGCATGTGATCTATAAAAAGAGAAACTGTAGAGTCATGTTTTTTATCACCAGATATTTTCTACCAAAAAGGGCCTATGCTTTCCAGGGCTATTTAAAGAAATTAATGAAGAATTGATCACCTCATACAATCTTGGACTATATTCAGGCTGGGTTGTAATTTTGGTAAGACTCACTCCATCTATGATTTGTACCTATTTATTGGGTGTGACATTCAATGGATTTGAGAATTTAGTGGCTCTTTTGAATATCAGAATTTTAATTCTGCTTTTCAGAGTTGACTTAGTTCTTTAGATTTTTTTCTTCATGTCCTCAGAATATAGCAGTGTCTTCTGGAGATTGACTGTATTTGCAATCCCTTGGGTCCCCAGATTTGTCACTCACCTGCTTAACTGCCAAAACTGAATGTTTGTGTTCCAGCCGCAGTTCTCTCTGTCTTAACTGGGCTCATTTCCTCAGCCTTTAATACATATCCAGGATCCACAAACGTCCCCAGAGAAAAAGAAAACTCACATCCTCATTGCACCTCTAAATTTGCCTTTGTTTTCTCTGCACTTTGTAAGCCATTTTGCTTTAACGGTTCACTGATACCCTAAAAAATAATTTTTATATTTTGACTGGCTTTTCTAATTGCTGTGAATACTTTATTTTTCACTGAAGCAAAAGGGTTGATATCCATACTGTCTTTGTTTAGAGGACTTATAAAAGCAATTAAAATTTACATCTTTCTTTTGCTTTTTTTCTTTATAGAAATTTTATTGCATCTTCAATATGTAATAAACAGCTCTTAGGAATTGTCTGGCGTCTTGCTGCTTCTGTAGCTGGACAACTCACATATCCTGTTCATTAGACTGCTCAACTGTTCCTCTTTTAGAATCATAGACAGCATCCAAAACTTTTCTGACATCCTTGTTTTTAACTGTTATAGCTTGCTGAATCAAAACAGCTGAATTTGATACAGGCACAGTATCAATTCCTCCAAAAAGTAGCTCATATTTCTTGGCTGAGGTACTTGACAAGCAATGTCTGGCCTCATCTAAACCCTGTGGCTATACATTTTTGCCAAGAAATTTGTATTCCACAGGTACCATCCTTGTGAATAACAGTGCTGAGGGGTAAACAAGCACACACAGATCTTATTTCGTAATGTAGTCTAGGGCAACACCCATGATCGTGCTCTGTATTTGACAACGTAGTGCAGAGGAGCCAGCAACTTTGTGTTTTCCCACCATATGTCAACCAGGAGACTCTTGTTTTTCTTTCCAAGCCGGCTGAATTCTGCTTTGACATGATTGACGTACCCCCACAAGTTCCTCTGGGCCCTCCCCAATCACTGGGCATTCTTCAAGGTGATGTTGACATTTTCTCGAATGTTTACAATCTGATTATGGAAAATGGTCCTCATTCTCACAGTAGAGGCAGCCAAGAAAACTACAAATCTGTTTTTCTAACTGCCATTAGAAAATTTCTATTTTAATATACACAAACAGATCTTGTGCTCCTTTTCTCTCATCTGTAATGCCTCCATCAGATCCCCTTTCATTTACCTTGTGTGGAATGTGGGAATGGCAGAAATTTTAAATGGGAGAGTCCTGTAAGATCTGTCTGAGAAGACTGTCTTGAAGCAAACACATAGCAGAGAGAGGGAGCAAGCCTTCTCTTCCAGTGTCTGCAGGAAGCAAGAATAGCAAGGTCAGAGGCACTGATACAGAAGTATACTTGGCTTTTATATAATGGTAAGGTGATCGATATTGTTGCTGGTGCTGAACAAACAAGGGGAAAGTAATAGAGGATGATTCAAACCAGGACCAATATAAGCATTGCTTTTTCTCTTTCATTCTCTTTCAACACTTAATATCCAAAAAATATATACTGTTACAGGTTTTACTAAAGACATAGTTTTCATAAACATACCTCATTTCATAAAGACATAGATTCGTAAACATACCTCATTTATAACCAATACAATTTATGTTATATTGCCAATAGATAATTGCAAATCAGAAACTGATCCTTCCAGTCTTGTAGGACCCCGCTCTAGGTCAATTCCACATTAAACATACACAGGACAGACATTTTGCACAGCGGTTATGATGCCGCTTATGATACCTACATCCTATATTGAAGTGTGTGGTTCAACTCCCAGCTCCTAGACTTCTAATCCAACTTCCTACTAATGAGAATACTGGGAGGGAGCATGTGATGGTTCTCCTCTGTGGGAGACCTCATTAAGTGACAGGCTTTTGGATTCAGCCTCGCCTAGCGCTGGCTGTTGCAGGCATTCCAGGAGGGAATCCGCAGATGGAAGATTCTCTCTCTCTCTCTGCCTTTCAAATAAATTAAAAAAATTTAAAAACAAAATAAAAGCATTCTCTCTGCCACCATAACTATAATCACAGGACAAGACTTTAAAAATTTATAACTCCAGCTCTCTGCTGTGGCCACGGAGTGCAGTGGAGGATGGCCCAAGTGCTTGGGCCCTGCACCCCATGGGAGACCAGGAGAAGCACCTGGCTCCTGCCTTCAGATCAGCGCGGTGTGCTGGCCGCAGCATGCCGGTCGCGGCGGCCATTGGAGGGTGAACCAATGGCAAAGGAAGACCTTTCTCTCTGTCTCTCTATCTCACTGTCCACTCTGCCTGTCAAAAAAAAATTTATAACTCTAAAAAAAATTTATAACTCTAGATTTCTCCATTATTGTACATTAACAGGTCAATTAAAGAGGGGAAAATAGCCCAGTTTTCTATGACAAGTAATTAGGATATTTGAATATGAATAACTAATTTACATTTATGTCTACTACATTTGAAAAAAAAAGAATTTTGAAACTAGTTGTAGATCTTTTACCTAGAGCAATGCCTACATGGCCAAGTTAAATTCTGCCTCCACCCTAACACTGCTCCCTCACTCTAACACTGCTTCTGTTTGAGAATAGGATGGCTTATAGGCAGAAATTCCTTCCTATGCTGACTGGTTTGAATCAATAAAATCCAAGAGTTTATGCCAACATTACCTTAAGCAGACCTCAAGCCTACTTATAATCTCATTTACATGTTAATAAGCACTCCCACTGATGCCATTACACTTGATGATCCTCACGACATCCATCAGAAGAAACCATAAAAGGACAAAAAGAGAGCTCCCTGATTCCAAGGGTTATAGGACTCCTTTCAGAGAACACCCATGTGAATTTCTCAAATTTATTAGAATATTCTTTCTCATTTCTGTTGTCCTGATCTGTGACTCCTTAGCCCCCAACAGTCTGAGAAGTTGATCTGCAGGCTAAACTTCCACTTCTCCATTCTTTGGCTTTTGAATACACCTCATGCTGCTGACGCTTACCTTCGGTTTTGTGATTAGGTCTGCAATACTGAATGGAAAAAAGCATCAGATACTGGGTTACCTCCCCAAAACTAATTAAGTTTCTTCCCATGTCATAGGTCTATTCAGAAGTCAAATGGATTTGTAAGTGTAAGAGTATGACAACAAACTAATAAAGTGTTTAGCTTTCTGTTGTTGGGAAAAATTTAAAATAATCGGCCTCATAACTTTATGGGGAAAATTTCACACACAAAAATCACAGTGCTCTGCTTCTTCAGCTGCTACCTAGAGAACACTTGAATTTTTCATTACTATCAGTTCTTTTCCCCCATATATCATGCTAGCTCATAACATTTTCACACAATAGTCAAGCATGATTATTTTGTTTTTTGGTGAAGAATTAATTCTTAAGACATGCAAGAATACATGTAAATGTGTATATTGTCCATATAGCTGTAACTTCCTGTTTCTTTTCCTAACACAATACAAATGGGTTCTGCAAGCTTCCCTTATGTCCTCTGGGAAAACACCTGCTGCTTTCTGCTAAGGGAATAGCATCAGTGCGCCACTCCAGCCATTTCCTCGAATCATCTGCCTCCAGTGTGGCATATCTGAGACTATCTGCTTCCAAAAAATAAGGCTTCAGACACTTGATAAATAATGTAAAATTATTCATAGCAAAAGTATCAGAGAAACCAAAAATATGTATGGAAACAATGATATACAAATTTGATTTCAGGGGGAAATGTTAGAAAGCAGTTTTTTGTTTTTTGTCAAACAGAGGCAAAACTCTGCTTTTATGAGTAACATTGAAATGTTTCCATTGAGTTATGAAATTAGAAGCTACTGTAGGAAAAGGGAAGGAAAAAGATAAAAAAGAATGGCAGCTAAATTTTCATAACACGTTAAATTTTTATTCTAATATATTTGCAATATATTATACATAATGAGATTATGATATGACAAAGTTAAAATGGAACATTTATTAAATTAAGTAGATTTATTTAACTAATTAAGTTTCTTCCCATGTTTTAAGATGATCCACTGTTTGATATAATCCAAGAAGATCTATATAATTCACAAAACACTTATTCAATTCTGTTTTAATACATTCAAGAAACTATAAGACATTGGCATAGTCAAAAACTTCTTGAAAACTCCAGAAGCACAGACAATTAAAGTGAAAGTAGACATAAGTGATCACACCAAGCTTAGCAGCTTCTGCACTGCAAATGAATCACTCAGGAAAGTGAAGAGGCAACAGACAGAATAGGAGATAATATGTGCAAATATGAAACTAATAAAGAATTAATAACCAAAATCTCTAAAGAGCTCAAGAAATTCAACAGCAACAAAACAAACAATACAGGTAGGAAATGGGCAAAGGCCTTGAACAGGCATTTTTCAAAAGAGGAAATTCAGATTGCCAACAGACACATGAAACAATGCTCAGGATCACTAGCCATCAGGGAAATGTAAATTGAGATCACAATAATGTTTTACCTCAAACCAGTTGGAATGGCTCTTATACAAAAATCAACAAACAATAAATGCTGGTAAGTATGTGGGGAAAAAGCTATCCTATTGGTGGAAATATAAACTGTTCCAGCCATTGTATAGAAATACCTTGGCCAGCGCCGCGGCTCACTTGGCTAATCCTCCACCTGCGGCGCCAGCACCCCAGGTTCTAGTCCCGGTTGGGGTGCCAGATTCTGTCCTGGTTGCTCCGCTTCCAGTCCAGCTCTCTGCTGTGGCCCGGGAGTGCAGTGGAGGATGGCCAGGTCCTTGGGCCCTGCACCTGCCTGGGGGACCAGGAGGAAGCGCCTGGCTCCTGACTTTGGATTGGCGCAGCACACCGGCAGCAACACACTGGCCTTAGCGGCCACTTGGCGAGTGAATCAACGGAAAAAGGAAGACCCTTCTCTCTCTCTCCCTGTCTAATTCTGCCTGTCAAAAAAAAATACCTCATGAAGCTGCAAATAGATATACCATATGACCCAGCCATCCCACTCTTGGAAATTTACCCAAGGAAAATGAAATCAGCATATGAAAGACTAATCTATACCCCTTGTTCATTGCAGCAGAATTCACAATAGCTAAAATATATAATCAATCCAGATGTCCATTAACAGATGACTGTATAAAGAATTTATGGTATATACAAACTATAGAATAATACTCAGCCATCAAAAACAATGAAATCCTGTCTTTTGCAACCAAATGGACTCAACAAGAAACCATTATAATTAGTGAAATAAGCCAGTCCCAAAAAGGCAAGTACTACATGTTTTCCATGATCTGTGGTAACTAATAGAGTACCAAAAATGTAATATGGAAGTCAAATTGACATTTTAAGCTTTGATAATTGCTTGTAGCTCTTTACTGTTAAGAAACACTGCTTTTCTCTTCACACTATTTGTTGAACTCATTACTTAATGTAGGGTTAATTTTATAAGTATAAAGTAAACTGAAAGTAGATCCATGTAAAAATTGAGACTGAATAAGAAAGGAAGGATGAGGAAGGGTGGGAATGTGGGTGGAAGGGACAGAAGGTGGGGAATATCACTGTGTTCCTAAATCTGTGTACATGAAATACATGAAAATTGTATGTGCTAAGGGGCTGATACTGTGGTATACTGGATAAAGCCATCACCTGCAATGCTGGCATCCCATATGGGCATGATTCAAAACCTGGCTGTTTCCATCCACTTCCTATCCATCTCTCTAGTATGGCCTGAAAAGCAGTAGAAGTTGGCCCAAGTCTTTGGGCCTCTGCACCCATGTGGGAAACCCAGAGGAAGTTCCTGGCTCCTGGCTTTGGATGAGCCCAGCTCCAGCCATTGTGGCATTTGGGGAATGAACCAGCAAATGGAAGATCTCTCTCTCTCTCTCTCTCTCTCTCTTTCTCTCTGCCTCTGCCTCTCTGTAATTCTGCCTTTCATATAAGTAAATAAATCTTATAAAAACTTTTAAAAGAAAATTTTATATGTTAAATTGTAAAACATGACTATTATTTAAGTCCTATTTTTGTTCATGCAAAACTATCTTATGCTGATTTTTAGAATGTTATTTGAGGGACTGGTATTGTGGTATAGTGGGTAAAACTGCTGCCTGAGACTCCAGCATCCCATATGGATGCTGGTTCAATTCCTGGCCACTCCATGTCCAACCTATCTCCTTGCTAATGATCTGGGAAAAGCAGCAGAAAATGGCCCAAGTGTTTGGGCTGCTGCAGCTTTCATGAAACATCCGCATGAATCTCCTGGCTCTTGGGCCCTGGTTCCTGGTTTCTGCCTGGCCCAGTCCTGTATAGGGCATCTGGAAAGTGAACAAGTAGATGGAAGATCTATCTCTCCATCTCTCCCACTTTTTGTTTAAGTCTGATTTTCCAATTAATAAGTAGAACTTTACAAAATGCTAGCCTCTCTGCATATATATATATATATATATATATATATATGATTCCTCTTTCCTCCTTCTACTTGTGTAGTTTACTCCCCCCTCCCCCAAGTATGACACTATAAACTTAGCCTGGCTAAACTTTATTTCTGATGACTCTTCTTTATTTAAGGTTGTTTTGAATTCTGAGCATAAGTCTCAGGATGATAACAGGTTCTTTTTGCTTAGGGCCATCTGAAACTCTAATGTAAGCTTTTATACACATTTTTTTTTTATTTCCTAAAGTAACATCCCAAAAAAGAAGCAGATATAGAATAGCAAATTTTGAAGTATTTTGAGATACTTATTTTTTACTCAATACTACAACCTTCACTCTGCAGGGAGCACATTATAAAGATAAATTGCCCAAATTGATAATATCTGAAGTGTTTAGACATGTTTCTATTATGTTCTATTGCAATTAAAAAAAGGTCCCTTTCCACAGGAAATTCATGGTCTGTCAAGGAAGTAAATCCATGAATAAATGATTGCAATAGGGTGTAGAAAGCAATGACACTGATATGCTCAAAGTACAGTGTTTGAGGGAGGATGAAGGAGGAGACTGGAGCAGAATGTGACTGAACTGCGTGGGGTGAGGCAAAAGAAACACATGTGGGGGCTATAAAGTAAACCCCAACAGGGCTACTAGGGAGAAAATAAACTAAAGAGCACAGAAACCCACAAAGAATTGGGGGAAAGCTTTCAAGAAATTTTAAACTGACTGGTTTAATGGTCAAATACACACATGAGTCAAAACCAAAAAGCCCAGCTGGGCCACAGCAGGACTGTGGGCTTTGTCCGAATGCAATGATGTAAACCAATATGGAAACCTGGCGTTCTGAAAAGTTGTTTCTCGCTGTATTATTGATGACAGAAGGAGAATCTTTCTCTTAGACTGAATATGTGAGAAGGTGGTAGCTGTAGTCAATGGGAACCCTGAACTGAAGTGAACAGGAAATGTTGAGGAAGACAGAGAGCAATTCTAGTTTACAACAGATCACGGGAGGAGTATTTACACCACTGAAATTGGAACACACAATAAATGGCGTTTTCCCAACTGGTGACCCCTTTCTTAAAGATTTGCCAGCATTTCGCTGAGAACACACTGGAGAAGAACTGAGTTGATGTTTTATATTTCTTCAGTTTGTAAAGGCAGTCATTTATCACATTAGTGGCACTAAGACCAAAATGCCTATTAAGTCATTTTGATTATTTGAAGTCTTTTACACAAACCGTTCCTTCTCACTGTTTTGGGAGGAGAGGCAAAGGAAACCGATTGATTTTTGGAGGTTATCACGTAACTGGGAAAGTCTTCTGCGTGTCTCTGGGATTTCAGGCAGCTTCTGCATTGCATGGTATGTTTCTATTGGCTCACAGTTTATAATTGGAATTTCCTACTGAATTTTTGAATCCTATAATATGAAGAAACAAATTATGTACATTCTAAAGAACGGCTTGTATTATAGCATGTCATTTGTTATAAAGGCCCCTATAATATAAAATGAATGTTAGTACTACAATTCAAGCTGATTATTTGGTATATATAATTTATAATTATTGACACATAGTTTATTAAAAGTCCTCATAACTATATATGTTTACAATATGGGCATGATACTTCCATTATGACAGGAGTAACTATTGCTCTAAGTTTAAGTGTCCACCTTTGATTTTATAAGTGCATTGATGACAGGTTGGCTGCTGTAATTTGTTTAGAGATTACTGTGTAGTAGTCACAGAAGTGAGTCTTTGGTGCTGAAAGCAATTTTTATAAAGCTCATAAAGACCTTTTTTCTTTTACCTTAGATATGCTCCAGAATATGTATATTTTATGTTAGATATGTTTCCATTTTAGGTATGCTCCACGTTAGCCATGCTAACACGTTAGGTGTGTTTCACATTAGTTATGAAACATGTTAGATATTCTCCACATTAGATTTCTCCATGTTACCTATTCCTCATATTAGATATGCTCCACATGAGATATGATTCAACAGTAGATATGTTTAATTTCTACATGCTATAACCACCCTTTATCTCATTTCTTTTTTTGTTGTTGTTGTTGTTATTGTTTTTTGAAGAATTACTTGTTCATTAGAAAAGCAGAGCAACAGAGAGAGAGAGAGAGAGAGAGAGAGAGAGATCTTCCATCTACTGATTCACTCCTCAATTGGCCACAAAATCTGGGTCTGAGCCAGGTAAAAGCCAGGAGCCAGGAATTTTATCCTGATCTCCTACATGGGTGACAGCCATCCAAGCCTTTGGACTATTGCTTGCTGCCTCCCCAGGAGCATTAGGAGGAAGTTGGACCAGAAGTGGAGTAGCCAGGACTTGAACCAGCACTCCAATGTGTTATGCCAGTTTTGCAGGTGGAGTCTTTTACTTGCTGTGACACAATGCCAGTCCCTCTATTCTTGTGTCTTTCCTTCCTTTCTTCCTGCCCATCTTTCTTCACTCTTTGTTTCTTTATTTTCAGTTGGAGACTAGCATTGTGGTGCACAGTGTTAAGGCTTTGTTCTGGTTGGGATGCCAGTATCCCATATCTTGGAGTGCCACTTTGAGTTCCAGAATATACCACTCGTGATCCAGTTATGTGAGGAAGACAGCAGATGATGACCCAGTGTTTGGGCCCCTGTCACCTATGTGGAAATCCTGGATGGAGTTCCTACTTCCTGGCTTCAACCTGGCCCAGCCTCAATTGTTAAAACCATTTTGGGAGTGACCTGCAGATGAATAGACACACACACTCCCTCTCCCCCTTCACTGTCTCATCCTTTGATGCTCTGCCTTACAAATAAACATCTTAAAAACATTTTGATCTGATAACATAATAGTATAGCTCAAATTTTTAAAAATTAAACAACAGTGTACAGTAGGAAAAATTCTCATTCTATTGGTCCTTCACCTGTCCCATCACCCACCATGTCTAGCTTCTTGCTTACATTTAAGTATAGCACATGAAATCATCATAAGTTCAACCATACTCTTATCTATACTAATTAGGAAAAGAAAGTGTGTTTAGCATTTCAAGTACTAATCTTTCTCCTTTATTTTATTAGAGATCAAGATACAGTTTAGGAAATGATTTAGAACATTATCCTGGGGGTGGCATTGTGATGCATTGAATTAAGCCACCACTTGTTACCCCAACATCTAATATCCAAGTGTCAGTTCGTGTACCTGCTTCTCTGCTTCTGACCCACCTTCTTACTAATGTGCTTGGGAGGCAGCAGATGATGACTCAAATGTTGATCTTCTTATTACTCATATGGGTAACTCTGGTAGAGTTCCAGACAACTCGTTTTCCCCAGGCCCAGGCTTGGCTGTTGTGGCTATTTGGGAAGCAAACCAGCAGATGGAATATTCTCTCTCTCTCTCTTTAATGCTCTGCACTTCAAGTAAATGAATAAATAAACACTAAAATGTCTAACTATCTTTAAAAATATTTCCCATTTGTACCTAGGAAACTTTACTTAAAGGTCTTTGAGGATCTACTTTCCAAAAGGCCAAGGCATCAGCATTAAAATGCTGGTGAGACAGAGTCTACCTATTCATTAATAGGGGTGACACAGCAAGATTTATCAGAAAGTAGAACAAAAGAAGAGGAGATGAGGCAGTCTAAAAAGCAAGGGAAATCAGCCTGGCCAAGTCTTTTCAAGGGTCACTTTTTCCTATATGGTCTTTGCTTTCTCAACCAATTCTCCCAAATTAGGAGACCGGAGAATGTGATAATCACAGATACCAGGACTATCTTCATGGAACGAAGAACTTACAGGGTGGAAAGAAGACTATAGCTGTAGGAAGATCATAATAGTGTTCAAAAAAGAATGGAAGCAATTTGATTTCAAGAAATTAGAATATGTTATCCAACACTAAAGACACCTAATCTAATAATGTATGATTTGGGTGACCTATTATCTGGGACTTGGTCTCCCAAACCTTCCACTAATGGTCAACAGATTAATGGTAATGATTGATGGACCAGTTTTGGAGATTTGAATTAAGTATGTTGTCTATCAGGTAGGTCCTTGAGAGGTCCTTGAGTCATTTGCCTGCAGAGTTGATGATTTAAGCTGAGCTCTGCCTATTTTCCCTCTCTTCTTCCTTGCTCACCATATGATCTTGCCTCTGTACCTGCTGCTCTGTTGTCAGTCTCACCAGCTGCCAGACTGATGGGCTGCTGTGTGTTGGACTATGAACCTCCTAAACTCTAATCTGAAATAAACCCACTTTCTTCTTTTATTTATTTATTTATTTATTTTTTATTTCTTGACAGGCAGAGTGGACAGTGAGAGAGAGAGACAGAGAGAAAGGTCTTCCTTTGCCGTTGGTTCACCCTCCAATGGCCGCCACGGCTGGCGCGCTGCGGCCGGCGCACCGCGCTGATCCGATGGCAGGAGCCAGGAGCCAGGTGCTTTTCCTGGTCTCCCATGGGGTGCAGGGCCCAAGCACCTGGGCCATCCTCCACTGCACTCCCTGACTACAGCAGAGAGCTGGCCTGGAAGAGGGGCAACCGGGACAGAATCCGGCGCCCCAACCGGGACTAGAACCCCGTGTGCCGGCGCCGCTAGGCGGAGGATTAGCCTAGTGAGCCGCGGCGCCGGCCCGCCACTTTCTTCTTAAGAAACACCTTTCAGATATTTTAGATAAAGTAATGAAGTTGATGGATACAAGTAAGAAATGAGGTCTCTCCCAACCTTGCACACTGGTTTTATATTAATAAACACATCTGCAATATTTTCATAAAGAATACTTAGCTCTTATAACTAGCTGTATTATTAAAGTACATTTTCATTCTATTGTATAAATAATGTTAACACAACATTTCTACAGTAAACACATTTTGTTTATTTAATTCTTGGCTCCATTATCTATCCATCATGTATTTTTCTTAATTATGCTTTTTTCATATACATATTCATTTTTTATCTACCTTCAATTCATTTATAGACAAGGATGGCATGTGGATAAATTATAAAAGAAAAGTACTTCAAACAGATAAGTGCTGATGAAACATTCAAATTTAAAATTGTTTCTGGGACAATATGGGTATGAGTAAATAAATTAAATACTCCAAATGTTAGCACTGACATTTCATCTATTATAACAGCCACTTGAGTGTGTTGGCGTCAGTATTCACATGAAACACCAGTAGTGCTGGCTTGCCTCTTGACTTGTTGAGTGGGTAGGCCTTCTCTCCTCTCCTCCCTCCCCTTCTTACTTTGAAAATGTACATTGTTTTAAAATATCAGAAGTCCAGGTATCAGATTATGACTCATAAGCTTTTGTTTGATTTGACTTTGATTCCCATTTGTTTAATGTTGATTTATTTGAAAGGCAGAGCAACACACATACACACACACACACACACACACACAGAGAGAGAGAGAGAGAGAGAGAGAGAGAGATTCACAGAGAAAGAGCTTCTATCAGCTGCTTCTTTCCCCAAAAGCTCCCAAAAGCCAGGGCTGGGCCAATCTGAAGCCAGGAGCCAGAAACTTAACCTGGGGCTCCCACGTGGGTGGAAGTTATTCTAGTACTTTAGCTATGATCTGCTGCCTCACAGAATGTGCATTAGCAGGAAGCTGCTTTAATCAGAAGCAGAAGCAGAACTCAAACCCCAACTTTCAGGTGTGGGATGCATGGTTGCAATCCGTGGCTTCACTGCTGTACCACACCACCTGCTCCTGGTTTGGTTCTGATTCAGAATTATAGCTCTGTTGGATTGTACAGTAAACTTTTCACAGGTAAATGAAGCAAGACCTTGTATTCAAGAATTTGGTGATTGAAAAAAGCAGTTTTCAAAATAGGGTAGAGAATATGACACTGTTTTGTTGAAGAAATATGTTTATTCATAAATATTTATTTCACAGAACAGAACAAGATCTGGAAATATTCACACTAAGGTACGAGCACTAGAGAGCTCTAGGCAGTAGGAGTGATTTCTTATTTGTTTTTCACAAACCTTATTATAATATAAATTACCATTATATGGACCCAAGTGTATCAGGAGGAAACACATGACTCCCATTTGAGATACGTTATATATTATACTTTTATTCACCAACATCATGGGCTTCCTTCTTTAATGGTATTGCAGAAATTCCTTTCACTAAAATAAAAAAAGTTAATAGAATCAATTAATTAGTCTGGGAATCTGTGAGAACAGTGCTTGGTACTGAGATATAGCAGAAAACAAACTACATGTAGTCCTTTCTTCACAATGTGGACAGAATACTGGGACAGAAAAAGAGATTAATTAAGATGAATTAAGGCTTCACACAGTGTATCATGACATCTCTCATGCAACTGCTAGTGTTTGTGTGTCTCCCCCAGGAGACCTCCTTGTGCAAGAAAGATACACTGTCTTTCACTTGCTGTGGTCTTCCTGCACTCCATGCAGTATTTAGTATCTTGTGTGGCAATCAATAAATGGGTGGAGAATATTTGTTTATAAAATGTAAGCATATTTATAACTATCAAGTGAATAAGTGGGAAGTTGATGTGCAGACAATGGGAGAGTCAACTTTGGCTTGTATGGCTGGGTAAGGTCACACTGAGGAGGTTAGGTGTTAGCCAAGACCTGATAGAAAAAGCAAAGCCAAGAAGATAAGCCAAAGAATTCTGATGCTGTTGGCTTTTTCTTTGCCATTCTAGCTCTATTTCTCGCCTTTGTGATTTGAAAAGTAAACTTCGAGTATATTCTATAACAGGTTGATGCACTTGAGGAAAAGAATGCTACTTCTTTTTGTCCCCTCAAACAATGCCATAAAAAACAATCTGACAATCGTTTGAAAGAAATAAATAGAATATGATCCCTATTCTGTGAGGTAATATAAAGATAAATGATGCTACGCTGACCAGAGTGACAAAAAGATGTAATCCTGTTCTGGTCTAGCATACTCTTCTTCAATTCATCCCTTGCTATTTTAAGTTCCCTGAAGATAGACAACATAAATGAGTGGAGCAAGCTTCAGGGCTCACCTACCATTGTGCAAACTGTACACTGAGTAGACCTGGGGAGCTCCATTCACATTTGTAAGCTATAGATGAGAGTACCTATTAAGAAAATTTCCTGGATGTTGTTAGGAAACTATCTTGAGAAAGGCAGACTTTCTGAATTGGGTAAGTAAGTCACTTGAACTAGAGCAGGGATTGTGGAGTAGTGGTGCTAAGTGTATCTTCCCTAATAGGGGCAGCTGCCATTCAGTATCAATTATTTCCATGTAAAAATACCATTCTATGGTTGGAAAACGTGAATTTTTTTTCAAAAGAGCTAGAAATATAACATTTTATATGACATCTGATTTTTAAAGACTTGTTCAGTTAAACACAAAAACAAAGGAATCATGTCTATTGGCTGGATTTAGCCCAAGAGCAAACTTCTACCCTTAACCTTGAAAACTTTGGCTGGATAGAAGCTTACTGTTTCACATATGCACTAAATTTTCCTCTTTGTTCTTTGTAAATTTTGTCTAAACCCTCTCTTGTGGTTGTTTTCTCTGCAAGATTAATATGTTCTGTTTCACTCACCCCAATCTGTATTTGAAAACCGTTTTTGGAATGAGTTTGTCACTTGACTTTGAAAATTAATCTTCTCCCCTTACTTTTCCTGCATTATGTTACTTTCTGCAGTCCTAATTAACCAACTATTTCCAATTTGTTAACACTATGATCTATGTTATTGTTGACTGAGTGCAGGTGGATGATTAGCTAAAATATTGTGCAAAATTCACTAAAATAGCATGATCCAGGAAACATTTATAAAGTAGGTTGGCATTTTTTTTAATGTGGTTTCCTGAAACCATCACATATTGCGTAGGTTGTATGAGTAATCAACTGCATTTAGGTGATTACTGTCCTTAAAAAAGGGAATATAAATATTGGAATCTTTTGTTTAAAGATAAAAATCTGGAGCAAGATACAAGAATGACCTTGTCATTCTATCCAGTGTTGTCAAATCCACATAATATACAAAAATTAGGCATCTCCACTAGTTATTTGTAGTCATTTACAGGCTTCATAATTTTTCTATTCTATTCTTTTTTATTACTGTTGATACTGAATGCTAGCATCATATATATTGTTTCTTTTAACTTATTTCTTGAAATGGAGCACTACAATTACAGATTAGGATGCTGCACACACAATGCAAAAGTTGGCATTCATATCATCTTCAATTGTTTATTCTTGAATGCTGCTGACCAATAGAGGAATTTGTTTTTAGACTATTTACAGTATACCAGTTTTTTTGCACCAAAAAAAAAAATTAGTTCAATTTCCCACCAACTCTTTGAAGTTCCCCTATATATGTTTGCTATCTTAGAGGGTACTCATGATTTAAGTTTGAAATTATTTTCAAGTGAAATTGAATGGGCAACTACACCTCACAAGAATTTGAATAAACCATTCTTGATGTGTTTGACTCATACAACATGCATGGAAAAGTAAGTTTACATTTCTCTAGACATGTTTTATATATATATGTGTGTGCGTGTGCGTGTGTGTGTGTGTAAATGTGGCATTTGAGTATGTGTGTGCTTTCAGAGAAAACAAATGATATTCTAGAATACTTGCTATTTGAATCTAGATTTTCACTTATAATACTCATATTACTGCTACATTTTCCATATAATTGTATGAATTTACTTTGGCCTGTTGAATTCTTCGTTATGCTCCACAATTTATTTATCAGTGATCAATGTAGATTGCTTCAAATTTTGTTATTAAAACATACACTCCAGGTCGGCGTCGTGCCTCACTAGGCTAATCCTCCACCTGCAGTGCCGGCACACTGGGTTCTAGTCCCGGTCGGGGCACCGGATTCTGTCCTGGTTGCTCTGCTTCCAGGCCAGCTCTCTGCTGTGGCCCGGGAGTGCAGTGGAGGATGGCCCAAGTGCTTGGGCCCTGCGCCTGCATGGGAGACCAGGAAGAAGCTCCTGGCTCCTGGCTTTGGATTGGTGCAGTGCACCGGCTGTGGCAGCCATTTAGGGGGTGTCTAACTCTGCCTGTCAAAAAAAAAAAAGTAAAAAAAAACCATACACTCTAGGCATTATCTGTTTATGTGTATACTTGTGGTCTTGTATATTAATGGAATAAATTTCTAAATAAGAAATTGTTACTGAAAACATGTGGAATATTAAGTTTAATCAATAGGGCCAAATTGTTTTTGAATAGTTTTTCCCTCTACTCTGTGTGTATGGTGTTGCTTTATCATATTTATTTTGACAGATTGTTTGAATTGTCAAAGTTCTTTGCATAGTTTTGTTCTAAATAAAATTAAACCACCTTTAGTACTTTTGTTAATTTTTTCTAAACTATCATCTGCCCATTTTTCTGTTGAATTGGCTTTTTTCCAATTAATTTCCCTCATCATTCATTCAAGAAATATCCGCTTATAGCTAATACTATTCTAGGCACAATTGGAGATATTAGAAATGTAGTGATCAATGAATACTTTTCTTCATAAAACTTATATTTCAGAGGAACATACGAGAGGCAGGCAAAAATCAACAAGATAAATATTACAACTTTGAATGCTAGATGATGATAAGCTGCATGACAAAAAGTGAATAAGAATAAGTTAGATAAATCTATCGAATATCTTGTTCTACTTAATACTATTGGTTGAATTCTGTAATTAATACACAGTTATTCTTAAGTATTGAAACTTAACTGAAAAGTGATCACTGTTAAATATAAGAGTGGGAATAAGAGAGGGAAGGGATGTACAATTTGGGACATGCTCAAGCTGACTTGCCCCAAATGGCAGAGTTAGAAACATACCAGGGGATTCCAATTCAATCCCATCAAGGTGGCATGTACCAATACCATCTCACTAGTCCAAGTGATCAATTTCTGTTCACAATTGATCATAATGATAGGAATAAGAGTCAAATGGATCACATAAACAAGACTAGTGTCTGAAAACACTAACTGATAGAATAAAAAAAGGGAGAGAACGATCCAACATAGGACGTGAGATACACAGCAGACTCATAGAATGGCAGATGTCCTAAACAGCACTCTGGCCTCAGAATCAGCCCTTAAGGCATTCGGATCTGGCTGAAGAGCCCATGAGAGTATTTCAGGCATGGAAAGCCAAGACACTCTGGAAAAAAAAAATGACCTAAATGAAAGATCTCCGCGAGTGATATCCCAGTGGAAAGAACAGGTCATCAAAGAAGGAGGTACCTTTCTCTGAAGGGAGGAGAGAACTTCCACTTTGACTATGACCTTGTTTAAATATGATCAGAGTCGGTGAACTCAAAAGGCTTCCATAGCCTTGGCAACTCATGACAAAAGCCTAGGGTGATTACTGATGCCATAAACAAGAGTGTCAATTTGTTAAGTCAACAACAGGAGTCACTATGTACTTACTCCTCATGTAGGATCTCTGTCCTTAATGTGCTGTACATTGTGAGTTAATGCTATAACTAGTACTCAAACAGTATTTTTCACTTTGTGTTTCTATGTGGGTGCAAACTGTTGATATCTTTACTTAACATATACTAAACTGATCTTCTGTATATAAAGAGAATCGAAAATGAATCTTGATGTGAATGGAAGAGGAGAGGGTGCGGGAAAGGGCAGGGTTGCCGGTGGGAGGGAAGTTATGGTAGGGGGGAGCCATTGTAATCCAAAAGTTGTACTTTGGAAATTTATATTCATTAAATAAAATTAAAAAAAATCAAAAGAAAATTAAAAAAAGAATAAGTTAGATAGGGAATGAAAGACATTGGGTTGGGCTACTAAGTAATGTTGTAAGGGAAAGCATCACCAAGAAGGTCACATTCAAATTAAGACCTGAGGAGGCAGAAATCTGTGTGGCATCCAGGGCAAGATTTTTCTATACTGAGGCCCTGCAGGTGTAACAGCCTTGAAGAAAGATGGACCTGGGATGCCAAGAGGCTGATCTGAGCAAGCAGAAGAGATCAGCCTTGTAGGACACAATCTGCTTGGTAACAAGAGGCCAGATCACAGAGGATTGTTTAGGATGTTGTAGTCCATTGTAAGGAAATTTGCTTTCATTCTGAGTATGATAGAAAGCCCTTTGTTGGCTTTTAAAGAGAAGGGACATATAATTTAAGTTTTCAACAGGATCACTCCAGTTGCTATATTGACATTGGGATGGGTAGAAGGGGCCCATGGGATTGGTAGGCAGACCTAGGAAAAGATTACTATGGTAATTCATGATGGAAACTAAGGTACCTTGGACTAGAGTTGTAGGAGTGGAGGTGGTGATGAATGCTTAGATTCTGGTCATTATCTAACTATGGGACTGACAGCATTGGATAGTAATAAGAAAGAATGTGAAGTTTAGTAAAAGATTTCTGTTTGTGAAAAAAGTCAGCTTTTTATCATTTCTATTTCAGATAGTTTCCTACTTTTAATATTGTATTATTTTATGATATTTTCCCCAGGAAGAATATTTTAACACTTAAAGTAAAATTTGTATTTTCCCTTATAATTTCTAGATTTTGTATTATGCTTAGAAAGACTGTCCTCATCCTAATAATTTAAATATAATTGCCTACATTTTTCTAGTATTTTAAATTCAATTTTATATTTTAAATCTTCAGATATCCAGAATTCTTTTTGGTGCTGTTTCTTGCTATTTTAAATGTTTGTTGCTCTGGCTTCCAGGTATTCTTCATTGCTTGGTTGTTCCTGAATTTAAATTCTGTTTAATGGCTATGGGTTTGCTATAACAGCATTGTGCAGCCATAGACACCCTCTCATATCAGTGAAATTCTTCTTGGTATATTCAGACCTCAAAGCCTTCATGTTCTCTATTATTCCGGATTTGGAAAGTATTCTTCCTTCACGGATCAGTCTGACTACCATCTCATTGTGATGTTCTGACCTTCCTTTTGTCTCTATAACATTTGGCCTTTATATAAATTGCACAATGTTTTCTTTACATTTTGTTATTTGGTAATTATTATCTCCTTAGAATAAATCTTTTGATACTAGTGATCATTGTGATATGGAAACAGTCAACATATTTTGTAAAATACTTACAAGTTTTTTTTTACTTTTATTTAGTAGATATAAATTTCCAAAGTACAGTTTATGGATTACAATGTCTCCCCCCCCCATAACTTCCCTCCCACCCGCAACCCTCCCCTCTCCTGCACCCTCTCCCATTCCATTCACATCAAGATTCATTTTTGATTATCTTTATATACAGAAGATCAATTATATATTAAGTAAAGATTTTATCAGTTTGCCCCCACACAGCACACAAAGTGCCAAATGCTGTTTGAGCATTAGTCATACCATTAATTCACATTGAACTACAATTAAGGACAGAGATCCTACATGGGGAGTAAGTGCACAATGACTTCTGTTGTTGACTTAACAAATTGACACTCCTTACAAGTATTTTTTAACAAGTATTTGTTAACTACTTACAAGAAGAATAATTTTTCAATATCAATATTGATATTAGTAGGTTGCCTTATCATAAGGCATTTGAACTTTATTCATGATTAATTAGATATATATTGATGTCTTAATGAAAATGCTCTCCTGGGCACTGGACATATAATTTTGAGCAAGATAGATGGAGTCATCACAGTTCTAACATGTACACTGGTAATCGTGAATCATTAACCTACATTTATAATTAAACCTGACTTCATTCTCTAAAACACTTAAAAATAGATAGTAAATACAATGAAACACTATCAGAACCATTCTTTCTTCCTCTTTTTCCTTTCTGGACTATGCTATCCAATTTTGTATTTCCTAGATCTTTGGGCCCCATCAAACTATGATAATAGGAGAAAGAGGTGTGGTCAGTCTTAGCAATTCTTCCTAAGGAGTAGAAAAAATATAAACATAAGCTTGCTTTTGAGTTATGTTGCAGGTGGCAGTCAAAATCAGTAAAATATAAAATAAAAATAAACCAAATTTGTTTATATTCAGTGTTTCTCAATGGGCTTAGGTGGTGCTTTTACCCCTTGGGAGATCTTTGGCAGTATCTATTGACACTTTTGGTTGTCATTACTGATTGAGAGTTCATTATCAGAATCTAGTGGATAGAGGCCAGGGATCCTGCTAAACATCCTATAAGGCATGGGACAGATCCCCACAACAAAGAATTGCTGGGCCCACATGATAACATTTATCATGTCAAATAACCTGCCTTAACTAAAGGTTCTTTGTGTGTGTGCACGTGCGTGTGTTTATTTGATGAATGCATTTTTACATAGATACAACTTCAGGAACACAGTGGTTCTTTCCCCCAGGCCCCCCACCCTGCTCCCTTCCCACCTCCCATTCCCTCTCCCATCTCCTAAAGATGAGAGAGAGAGAAAGAAAACAGAGGAAAAAAGAATGAAAGAAAAAAAAATAACCGACAAAACAAAACCAAAAGGATATACACAGTAAAAAGTAGCAATAGTTAACTGTCTCGACAATCAGGTCAAGGATTCTTGAGAACATTAGTTCTAAAAGTGACTATTTCGCTTTATAGTTTTCATTTTAGCTGTGCTATTAATTATCCCAAATCAGGGAGAACATATGGTGTTTGTCTCTTTGGGACGGGGTTATTTCACTAAAGAAATTGTAGGATATGTACACTATGGAATACTACATAGCAGTAAAAAAAGATAAAATCTGGTCCTTTGCAACAAAATGGAGCAAGCTGGAAAACCTAAATTTTCTTAAAATGAAACCCAATGCTCATGATTTGACAAATAAAACTGTGCAGTTACAACACTGGTTTAGCTAACATGTTTTTCTCTAAAGGTGTTCTCTGCGTGGTTTTATTAATGTCACAATATTTAAGTAGATTAAACAAATCTGAGAACTACATCATTATTAAATTTGAATTGAAGTGTTGTCAAAGGTCACAATGCAAAAGCAAAAGGTGAAGGTGGAATACATATTGCCATGATTTGTGATTATAGAGAGCTAATGATAATGTTGCATAAAAGATGAAATTCTTTTTTATTTATACTATAAATAAACCCACATCAGCTGACCTGATTGGAAACTAAATGATAATTATAAGGTAAGTTCCAGTTATAGCCAGTGTAGAATTATTAGATAAAAGTTACAGGAGGACATTGTTTTGGACTAAGCTCCTACACTAGGCATTAGGCACCAAACAGACCAGGATAAGAAAATCAAGGGAGTCGCCTGTACTAAAATTTCATGTCACCAAATTGACACTAAGCTGTTTATCTGACATCACAAGAAATCAGCCTGGAGAGATAATAGCCAAATTTCTCAAACAGGAAATTATTAGCAAGTAATAAAATTTCCTCTACTTTAATCCTTACACAATAAGGTAACCAGATATTAACAGTTTTTTTTGTTGTTGTTGTTCTCTATTCCAGTCCCTGCCTTACAAAGAAAATAAAAAGTGAGTTTAAAATGACTAATCTTATTTTTTTTTTTTGTTTCTGGTTTCTTTTTTTTTTCTGTCTATAAAACTAAACTCCTTTACTCAGCCTATTAGAACATGCACTCTACTTTATGGAACGAAGTATTGCCTGATTCTAGAATTGGAAATACAGCTAATTAAGTTAGGAAAAACCAAGGTAACCTGATTCTGATAATTTATGGTTTCTATGTTAAGCCATAAAACAACTACTAAGACTATAACAATCATTAAAGGAATTAACCTTGGAAAATATTTCCAAAATTCAGAAGGCAAAAGAAAAAATAAATACATTAAGAGACATATAAAACAGATTGTGGGGCTAGCACTGTGGCGAAGTGGGTAAAGCCTCTGCTCGCTCTCTCTCTCTCTTCTCTTTCTCTCTCTTTCTGTCTGCCTCTCCTCTCTTTGTGTAACTCTGACTTTCAAATAAAATAAATAAATCTTAAAAAAAAGAATGCACCATGGCAAACAAATGCAACCATATCAATAATATCATTAAATATAAATTCATCAATCATTCAAAAAACAGAGATTATCAGTTTGGATAAGAAAAAGCCAACTATATGCTGCCTGAACAAGATACATTTTAGAACATCGCAATGAATAAATGATTTCAGCAAGGTTACATGAAGCAAAAAATCAGTTGCATTTCTACATACCAGCAATAAATTATCTGAAAATTAAACTAGGAAAATAATTGTACGTAAAAGAGCATCAAGAATAATAAAGCATTTAGGAATAAACTTCAGCAGGTAAGACTTATGTGCTAAACACTATAAAATATTGCTGAATAAAAGAAAAAAAGATCTAAATAAATGGAAAGACATCTCTTTATCTCTTGGGTATGTTAAAGCAAATAGTTAACTTGACAATGATCCCCAAATTGGCCTATAGATTTAATGCAACCCCCTTCCAACAATGTAACCGGCATTTTTTTTCTCCAAAATTATCTTATCATGAAATTCATGATTGTAGGGAGAAAAAATGTAGAGCACATAATTCTTGATTTCAAACTTCCTATAAAGCTACACTAACAAAGAGTATGTGGTACTAGCATAAGGATACACATGTTGACTGGTTTTTGATGAGTGTGCTAATGGGGAAAATAATATCTTTTCAATATGGAACTGGGGCAACTGAATGTACATACAGACGAATGGAGTTGAACCCTAACTCTTACTATAACAAATATTGACTCAAAATGTATCACAGACTTAAACAAGAGAGATAATACTGTAAAATTCTTAGAAAAAAATATAGGGGTAAATCTTCAGTGTCTTAGATTGGGCAATGCTTTCTTAAATATGACATCAAAGTAAAGCAAGAAACAAAAAAAGCACACAAATTGAACTTCATCAAGATTAAAAACTTTCCTGGAAATGATGCCATCACAAAAGCAAAAGAAAACCCCACAGCATTATTTTAAATACTTGCAAATTATTTATTTATCTGATAACAATTTTTAATTCAAAACATATGTTGAAAATGACTACAAATCAGTAATAAAGATAAATAATGAGGTTGAAATTTGGGCACAGGATTGAAACAGGCATTTCTCCAAAAATGATGTACAGATGCCAAATAACTGCATGAAAATATTCCCAACATCGCCATTACTAGAGAAACACAAACTTAAAACATAATCTGTTAGCATTTCACATTCATTGGGATGCTCATTATGAATAAATTACCAACAATAACAAGACTTACGCGAGTATGGAATAATTTGGAATACTCATTGATGGGAAAGTAAAGTAGTTCAGTCATGTTTGAAAACATTTGGGCAGTTCCGCAAAATGTTAAAATACAGAGATATATATAAAAAAGCAATTCCACTCTTAAGTGTATACCCGAGATAAGTATAGATACTTTTCCATAAAATCTTTTACATAAATTCTACATAAACAGAAGCCTCTGTTTGCAACAGCCAAAACTAAAAGCAACTCAAGTGTTCAGCAAGTAATAATGACTAAATAAATATGGTATTTATTCACAAAATACACATTTATTCTACAAGTAAAAGAATGAAGTACTTATACATCCCACAGGATTGATGAATCTTGAAAACATTATGCTAAGTAAAAGAAAAGAGCCACAAAAGACCATATCCAAATATCAGAACAGACTAATCTAGAGTCTGGAAACAAGCATCTCCCCAAAGATTATCAAAATTCTCAATGCATATTACACAATCAATTGCTGCTTATGTTTCTATTCTGTATTTTAGGAAGACCCCAAACTTAAATTTATCATTTCAACCTAAGCTACTTCCTTTGTCTATTTTTATTATTGAAATATTTTGTAAAAAAAAAAAAGCTTAGTGAACTTTTTCCCTGTGATATTTACAATGAATTTTGATGTTGTTGAACATGATTGATTTAAGTTTGTCTTTCATTTCATATTTTCCTTAGTCTTGTATTATGAATAATAGCAGTAAGAGATTGCATACTGGAAGCAACTCATATAAATAATGAATTAAAAACAGACTTACAGGAATAACAAAAAGAAAGGGCTGTAAGTAATATCCACATCATCCATATGCATGTTAACACTCTGTGGGATTTGAATTGGAACAAAGTGCTCTGAACACACATTTTTATCAATTTGGCTCAAAAGTAAGGCCATGTTTATTATTGAACACCAAACTTTGTAAAATAATTTACTTCAAAAAAGAAACAATCTTAAAACATGCTAATAGTCTGTGAATTAATAATAAGATTACAATAAATCACCAAAAACACAGGACCAGATGTTCTCACTTCTGAATTGTACCAAATGTTTAAGGACGAACTAACACAAATTGCTCTCAGACTATTCTAAAAAAATTGAAATGGAGGCAGCCTTTCCAAACTCATTCTATGAGGTCAGCTATCAAACTAAGAGACCACTTTGCAGCAACAGAAGCAATTCACTGAGTTGAGAGACAATAGAGAGAATGGAAGAACATATCTGCAAACTATTCATCCGATGCAAATTTAATATCTGAATATAAAAGAAATTCAAACAATAAAACAACAAAAATAATTCAGTAAAGGAATGAGTAAAGATTTCGAATAGACATTTATTTCTCAAAAGAAAAAACACAAATGGCCAAGGAGAACATGAAAACAAAAAAAAAGTTCAGTGTCATTAACTATCAAGGAAATGCAAATCAAAATCACAATGAGGTATCATCTTATACCCACTAGAATGGTTATTATCAAAAAGGCAGATAACAGCAAATACTGGTGAGGATATAGAGAAAAAGGAACCTATCTACATTGTTGGTGGGAATGCAAATTAGTACTGTTGTTGTGGAGAACAGTATGGATGTTCCTCAATAAAACTAATAGTAGACCTACCATAACTGGCTTTCCCTCTTCTGGGTATACGTTAGAAGGAAATGAAATCAGCACATAAAAGAGATACTTACACTTTCATGATCATTGCAACAGTATTCACAGTAACCAAAATTTGAATCAACCTAGATATCCACTGATGAATAAATAGATGAGGAAAATGTGGTATATATACTCACTGGAATGAAAGTCTGACATCTGCAGCAAAATGAATGAAACTGAAGATCATTATGTTACCTAAAGTAAGCCAGATACAGAAAAACAAATATCACTTGTTCTCTCTTATGATATGTGGAAATTAAAAAAAAAATCTGAACTAAGAATAGTGATACAGGAGGCTGGGAAGGAATAGGAGGAGGTTAGATAGTAGGTACCCAAGCACAGTCAGATAGAAATAATAAGTTCTATTGTTCCATAGCACAGTGGGGAAGCTGTATTTCACAATAATGTATCAAATTCTACTCAAAGAACTGAAATAGGGCAGCTGGTAGGCTCTAAACACAAACAGATGAGGAAAACTAAAGTTAATTTCCTACTATGACTGATTTATGCTGCATATGTGTGCTGAAATATTGTGTTCTCCATAAAAATATGTAAGTATTGCATGTTAGTCAAATATTTCTAAAATAAAATTTTTATTTTAAATAATATTTTTTTAAAAATTCAAGAGAAAAGGTCCTAAAAATGCTAATTCCCCATGAATTCATAGTCAGATTAGAATGAAAACATTATTAATGAATTTGTAAGTAGTATTTTCCGCAGTGGTGAAATAGTTTTACTTGCTTTTTAATCTCTCTCTGTCTTTCTCCATCTCTTTCTCTCTCTCTCTGTATATATACACACACATACACACACACACACACATATATATATATATACACATATATGTGTGTATATATAACATAACAAAGAAAATATAGAATTATAGAAATAAAATATTCTAAATATTTATAGACTAATATATTCTAAATAAATATATGGAGAAATATAGAATAATACATATATACAGCATATGTAAAGAGATATTATTTACATTATTTCTTATTTTTAATTTTTTCAAACTAACAAATTACACATAATTATAGGTTAGCATTTATACATTGTACAATGCTCAATACCCACATACATATCACCTCAAATATTTATTATTCTTTTATGATGAAAACATTCAAATTTCTTTTTTTGCTAGAATTCCTGTAGTCAAGTTTTAGAATATTTTCATAACAGACTCACCATAGAATCTTTTATATTGCTTTCTTTTAACCACACTCACCTCTCTTCTGAACCCCCAACCCTGACCCCTAACAACTACTAATCTCTTCTACATTTCTATTATCTATTTCAGATTCAGTGTTGTATAAGTGGGACCATTCATGAAAGGACTTCATAATTTTCATGGAAAAATAGGATTAAAAGGTTCTTACTTTACATAAAAATTTTAAAATTCATCCATTGCTTTTTTACTATATGTATTTTTTCATTAACTTTTGTGGGGGTTTTAAAACATACTTATTTTATTTATCTGAGAGGCAGATAGAGAGAGAACCTCCACTTGCTGATTTATTTATTTCCTTTTTTAAAAAATTATTTTTTAACAATCTTTAAAATTTATATAAGGTGAATAAATTTCTTGTATTTCATATATACAGATTTAGGATCATGTTGATACTTCACACTCTACATTCCCTTCAGCACACATTCCCACCTTTCCTCTTTCCTTGTTCTTTCTTCTAATTTTTACAATGACATACTTTCAGTTTATTTTATAATCACAAGATTAATCCTCCACTAAGTAAAAATTCAATGAAAACTAAGAAAGAAAGAAGAAAAAAATTTGTTGTTCATGACAGTGGAGACAAGGGCTGTAAACAATAATCAATTTTCTAAATGTCAGTTTCACTAATATACATTATATTTTTATGTACTCTATTACTACAGATAAGGGAAAGCATATGCTATTTGTCATTTTGGGATTGGCTTATTTCACTAAGCATCATGGTTTCCAATTGCATCCATTTTGTTTTGAAAGATAAGATTTCATTTTTTTTAATGGCTGAGTAACATTCCATAGTATATATGTACCACATTTTCTTTACCCACTCATCAGTTGACAGACATCTGGGTTGATTCCATATCTTAGCTACTGTGAATTGAGCTGCAATAAACATGGAGGTATAGGTAACTCTTTCATATGCTGATTTCATCACCTTTCAGTAAATTCCCAGGAGTAGAATGGCTGGGTTACATGGTAGATCTATTCTCAGGTTTCTGAGGAATCTCAATATTGTCTTCCACAGTGGCTACACCAGTTTACATTCCCACCAACAGTGGGTTAGAGTACCCTTTACCCCATATTCTCACCTGCATTTGTTATTTGTTGGTTTATGTATGAGAGCCATTCTAACCGGGGTGAGGTGAAACCTCATTGTGGTTTTGATTTGCATTTCCCACACGGCTAGTGATCCTGAGCATTTTTCATGTGTCTGTTGGCCATTTGAATTTCCTTTTGAAAAATGCCTGTTCACAACTTTAGCCCATTTCTTTTTTTGTTTTGTTTTGTTTTTATCAATCTAGCTAGTTAGCTATTGAAGAATTTTCTTTTCCTTTTTAAAGATTTTATTTATTTATTTGAGAGGCAGAGTTACAGACAGTGAGAGGGAGAAACAGAGAGAAAGGTCTTCCCTCCGTTGGTTCACTCCCCAAATGGCCACAACAGCTGTAGCTGTGCCGATCTGAAGCCAGGAGCTAGGTGCTTCTTCTGGGTCTCCCACATTGGTGCAGGGGCCCAAGGACATGGACCATCTTCTACTGCATTCCTGAGCCACAGCAGGGAGCTGGATTGGAAGAGGAGCAGCCGGGACTAGAACCGGCACCCATATGGGATGCAGGCGCTGCAGGCAGAGGATTAACCTACTGAGCCACAGCACCAGCCTTAACCCATTTCTTAACCAGGTTGTTTTGTTGTTGTTGAGTTCCTTTAAATATTTCTCCTTTGTCAGTTTCATAGTTTGCAAATATTTCTTCCATTCTGTCAATTAACTCTTCACTTTGTAAGTATTTCCTTTGCAGTGCAGAAGCTTCCCAGCTTTATATAATTCCATTTGTCTTTCTCTCTCTCTCTCTCTCTTTCTTTCTTTCTTTCTTTCTCTCTCTCTTCTCTTTCTTTCTTCTTTCTTCCTTTCTTTCCCTCCCTCCCTCCATCCCTCCCTCTCTCCCTCCCTGCCTCCCCCCACCTCTCTCTCTCTTCCTTCCTTCCTTCCTTCCTTCCTTCCTTCCTTCCTTCCTTCCTTCCTTCTCTTTATTTCTTCTCTTTATTTCTTCTTTCTTCCTTCCTTCCTTTCATTCCCTCCCTCCTTCCCTCCCTCCCTCTCTCTTTTTTCCTTCCTTCCTTCCTTCCTTCCTTCCTTCCTTCCTTCCTTCCTTCTTCCTTTCATTGCCTGTGCTTCTGGGGTCTTTTCTAAGAAGACTTTGCCTGTGTCAATGTCTTGCAGAGATTCCCAAATTTTTTTATGCAGTAATTTGAAGGTATAACATCATAGATTCATGTTCTTGAACCATTTATGTGTTGATTTTTGTATTAGGTATAACGTAGGTATCTTGCTTCATACTTCCTCACATACAGAGATCCACCTTTCCCAGCATCATTTTTGGAAGAGACCGTCCTTTCTCCAGGGATTGATTCTAGCTACTTTGTCAAAGATTAGTTGGTTGTAGAAGCTTAGATTGATCTCTGGTGATTCTTTTCTGCTCCATTGGTCAACAATATTTGTGCCCCTACCAGAATGTTTTGATTGTAACTGCCCTATAATGTGTCTTGAAATAGGCTATGGATTCCTCTGGCTTTGATTTTAAGATTACTTTAGCTATTTGGCATTGCTTGTGTTACCATATGACTTTTAGCATCTTTTTTATGTATCTGAGAAGAATGTTATTGTTCTTTCAATCAGGATTGCTTTGAATCTGTAAATTACCTTCAGCAGTGTAGGCATTTTGATGATATTAATTCTTCCCACTCACAAAAATGGAAGATTTTTTTCCATTTTTTTGTGTCTTCTTCTATTTCGTTCTTTGATGTTTTGTAATTTTCATCTTTGAGATCTTTCACCTCTTTGATTAAATTTATTTCAAGATATTTAAATTTTTATTGTACCCTTTGTGGATGGGATTGAATTTACAAGTTCTTCCTCAGCCATGGCACTGTCTGTTTATACAAGAGCTCTTGATTTTTGTGTGTTGATTTTATAACCTGCAACTTTTCCAAGCTCTTATGAGTTCCAATAGTCTCTTGGTGGAGTCTTTTGGTTACCCTGTATGTAGAATCATGTCATCTGCAAACAAGGATAATTTGACTTCCTTCTTACAAAGTTGTATCCTTTTGTTTTCTTTTTCCTGCCTAATAGCAATAGCTAAAACTTCCAGAACCATATTCAATACTGATGGTGTAAGTGGACATCCTTGTGTTGTTCCAAATCTTGGTGGAAATGCTTCCAACTTTTCCCTATCCAATAAGATACTGACTATAGGGTGTCATATATTGCCTTGACTGATACCTGATTTGCTTAACTTTTTAAATTAATTTATTTATTTGAAAGTCAAAGTTACACAGAGAGTGAAGGAGAGGCAGAGAGAGAGAGAGAGAGAGAGAGAGTGAAGTTTTTCATCCACTGGTTCACTACCCAATTGGTCACAATGGCCAGAGCTTTGCTGATCCAAAGCCAGGAGCCAGGAGGTTCTTCCAGATATCCCACACAAGTGCAGGAGCCCAAGGACTTGGGCCATCTTCTACTGCTTTCCCAGGCCATAGCAGAAAGCTGGATCAGAAGTGGAGCAGCCAGGACTCAAACCGGCACCCATATAGGATGCTGGCACTGTAGGCAGCAGTTTACCCACTATGTCACAGCACCAGCTCCTGCTTAATATTCTTATCAAATTTTTTTATCAAATTCTTTCTCTCCATCTATTGAGATAATCATTAGATTTTTATTCTTTAACTCGTTAATGTGATGTATCACGTATTTATTTAAATATGTTCAACACTCCCTACATACTAGGGGAAAATCCCCGTTGGTCCAAGTAGTAAATGATCATTCTGATGTGGGGTTGGATTTGATTAGTTAGTAATTTTTTTTTTTTTTTTTAGGAATTTTGCCTCTATGTTCACCAGGGATATAGATCTTTAGTTCTCTTTCTCTGTTGTATCTTTTTCTGATTTTGGAATTAAGGTGATGCTAAGCTCATAGAAGGAGTTTGGGGGGCTGGCGCTGTGGCATAGCAGTTAAGGCTGCCACCTGCAATGCTGGCATCCCATATGGACACCTGTTCGAGTTCCAGATGCTCCACTTCTGATCCAGCTCTCTGCTATGGCCTGGGAAAGCAGTAGAAGATGACCCAAGTCCTTGGGCTCCTGCACCTGCATGAAAGACCAAGAAGAAGCTCCTGGCTCCTGGCTTTGGATCAGCAAAGCTCTGGCCATTGTGACCAATTGGGTAGTGAACCAGTGGATGAAAGACTTCACTCTCTCTCTTTCTCTCTCTCTCTCTCTCTGCCTCTCCTTCACTCTCTGTGTAACTCTGACTTTCAAATAAATAAATAAATCTTGAAGAAAAAAAGGAATTTGGAGGATTCCCTTCTTTTTAATTTTTTGAAAATTTTGAGAAGAATTGCAATTAGTACTTCATATGTCTGGTAGAATTCAGTAATGAAGCCATCTATTCCTGGCTTTTCTTTTTGGGGAGGGTCTTAATTAGTGATTCAGTCTTCATCTTGCTTGTTGGTATGTTTATGTTTTCAATGATTTAGTGTTCAATTTTGGTAGATTTATGTGTCCAGGAATCTATCCATTTCTTCTAGATTTTCCAATCTGTTGGCATATAGCTGTTTGTAGTAATTCATGATGATTCTTTTTATTTTTGTGGTATCTGTTGTTACAATCTTTTTTATCTCTGATTTTATTAATTTGGTTCTTCTCCCTCTTATTTATTTTTGGTTAGTTGGGCCAATGGTGTAGCAATTGTATTAATTTTTTCAAAACATAGCTCTTCATTTCATTGAAAATCTTTTGTATTTTTTGTTTCAATTTTGTTTATTTCTTCTCTAATTTTTTTCTTTCCTCTTACTAATTTTGGGATTGGTTTGTTCTCCTTTTTCTAGGTCCTTGAGATGCATTGATAGCTCACTTATTTGGTGCCTTTCCAAGTTTGTGGTGTAGGCACTAGTTGCTATGACTTCCCTCTTAAAACTTCTGGAACAGAAAAGAAACACCAGAAATCAATCCAAACATCTACAGTCAACTTATATTTGATCAAGGATCTAAAACAAATTCTTGGAGGAAGGACGGATTATTCAACAAATGGTGCTGGGAAAACTGGATTTCCACTGCAGAAGCATGAAGCAAGACCCCTACCTTACACCTTACAAAAAATCCACTCAACATGGATTAAAGATCTAAATCTATAACCTGATACCATCAAATTATTAGAGAACATCGGAGAAACCCTGTAAGATATCAGCACAGGCAAAGATTTCTTGGAAAAGACCCGGAGGCACAGGCAGTCAAAGCCAAAATTAACAATTGGGATTACATCAAATTGAGACATTTCTGTACTGCAAAACAAACAGTCAAGAAAGTGAAGAGGCAACTGACAGAATGGGAAAAAAATATTTGCAAACTATGCAACGGATAAAGGTTTAATAACCAGAATCTACAAAGAGATCAAGAAACTCCACAACATCAAAACAAACAACCCACTTAAGAGATGGGCCAAGGTTCTAAGTAGATATTTTTCAAAAGAGGAAATCCAAATGGCCAACAGACACATGAAAAAATGTTCAGGATCACTAGCCATCAGGGAAATGCAAATCAAAACCACAATGAGGTTTCACCTCACCCCGGTTAGAATGGCTCACATACAGAAATCTACCAACAACAGATGCTGGAGAGGATGTGGGGGAAAAGGGACACTAACCCACTGTGGGTGGGAATGCAAACTGGTAAAGCCACTATGGAAGTAGGTCTGGAGATTGCTCAGAAACCTGAATATAACCCTATCATACAACCCAGCCATCCAACTCCTTGGCATTTACCCAAAGGAAATTAAATTGGCAAATAAAAGAGCTGTCTGCACCTTAATGTTTATTGCAGCTCAATTCACAATAGCAAAGACCTGGAATCAACCTAAATGCCCATCAACAGAAGACTGGATAAAGAAATTATGGGACATGTACTCTAAAATACTATACAGCAGTAAAAAATCAATGAAATCCAATCATTTACAACAAAACGGAGGAATCTGGAAAACATCATGCTGAGTGAAATAAGCCAGTCCTAAAGGGACAAATATCATGTGTTCTCCCCAATCGGTGACAACTAACTGTGCACCTAAAAGGAAACCTGTTGAAGTGAAATGGACACCATGAGAAACAATGACTTAATCAGCCCTTGTCCTGGCTGTCAAGGAACAATTTACTATTTTATTCCTTTTAGTATTTTTTTGTTCTACTTTATACCATTGTTTGAACTCTGTAATTAACACACAATTATTCTTAGGGGTTTAAATTTAAATAAAAAGTGATCCCCATTAAATTTAAGAGTGGGAATAAGAGAGGGAGGAGATGTACAGTTTGGCACATGCTCAATCGGACTTACCCCTAATGGTAGAGTTAGAAACGTGCCAGGGATTCCAATTTAATCCCATCAAGGTGGCATGTACCAATGCCATCTCACTAGTCAAAGTGATGCAATTCAGTTCATAACTGATTATAATGATAGGATTAAGAGTCAAAGGGATTACATAAACAAGACTAGTGTCTGTAATACTAAATGATAGAATTAAAAAGTAGAGAAGGATCCAACATGGGAAGTGGGATACACAGCAGACCACAGAATGGCTGATGTCCTACACAGCACTCTGGCCTCAGAATCAGCCCTTAAGGCATTCGGATCTGGCTGAAGAGCCCATGAGAGTTTCTCAGGCATCGAAAGCCAAGGCGCTGTGGAAAAAAAAAAAAAGAAAAGAAAAGAAAAAAACCCTAAATGAAACGTCTCTGTGAGTGAGATCCCAGTGGAAAGAATGGGCCATCAAAGAAGGAGGTACCTTTCTCTGAAGGGAGGAGAAAACTTCCACTTTGACTATGGCCTTGTCTAAATAAGATCTGAGCTGGTGACCTCAAAAGGCTTGCATAGCTTTGGCAGCTCATGACAAGAGCCTCGGGTGATTACTGACATCATAAAAAAGAGTGTCAATTGTTAAATCAACAACAGGAGTCACTGTGCACTTACTCCCCTTGTAGGATCTCTGTCCTTAAGGTGTTGTAATATGTGAATTAAAGGCATAACTAGTACTCAAACAGTATTTTACTCTTTTACTGTTTCTGTGTGGGTGCAAACTGTTTAAATTTTTACTTAGTATATACTAAATTGACCTTCTGTGTATAAAGATAATTGAAAATGAATCCTGATGTGAATGGGATGAGAGAGGAAGTGGGAGACGGGATGGTTGCGGGTGGGAGGGAGGTTATGGGGGGAAAAGCCGCTATAATTCAAAACTTATACTTTGGAAATTTATATTTATTAAATAAAAGTTGAAAAGAACTTCTTTTGCTTGTTCCATAAGTTTGATATGTTGTATTGTCATCTTCATTTCTTTCAGTTTTTTGTTTCCCTTTTGATTTCTTCTATGACCCACTGTTCATTCAGAAGCATGTTGTCAGCCTCCATGCATTTGCATATTTTCTAGATATTCTTAGTTATAAATTTTGAATTTTACTCCATTGTAGTCAGTAAAGATACCTGGTATGATTTAGTTTTTTTTTAATTTTCTTTTTTTTAATATTTTTTAACTTTCATTTAATAAATATAAATTTCCAAAGTACAGCTTATGGATTACAATGGTTCCCCCCTGCCCCATAACGTCCCTCACACCCGCAACCCTCCCCTTTCCCACTCCCTCTCTCCTTCCATTCACATCAAGATTCATTTTCAATTTTCTTTATATACAGAAGATCAGTTTAGCATACATTAAGTAAAGATTTCAACAGTTTGCTTCCACACAAAAACATAAAGTGAAAAATACTGTTTGAGTACTAGTTATAGCATTAAATCACAATGTACAGCACACTAAGGACAAAGATCCTACATGAGGAGTAAGTGCACAGTGACTCCTGTTGTTGACTTAACAAATTGACACTCTTGTTTATGGCCTCAGTAATCACCCTAGGCTCTTGTCATGAGCTGCCAAGGCTATGGAAGCCCCCTGAGTTCACCGACTCTGATCATATTTAGAAAAGGCCATGGTCAAAGTGGAAGTTCTCCTAATTTTCTGAGACTTGCTTTATGGCCTAACATATGATCTATGGTGGACGAATCTGTATTGTTCAACTGTAAGATGAAAAATTCTGCAGATATCTGTTAGGTCTACTTGGTATATAATGTAGATTAGTTTTGTTTCTTTGTTGATTTACTGTCTAGTTTATCTGTCCATTTATTAAAGTGAGGATTGAACTCCCCGATTACTATTGTATTTGAATCAATGTCTCCCTTTAGATCCATTAACACTTTTTTTAAATAGCCATGTTCCCTGGCCATGGGTGCATAAACATTTATGGTAGTCACATCTTCCTGTTAAATTGATCCCTTAATTGTTACATAATACAATTCTCTGTCTCTTTTAAGAGTTTTTTTTTTTTTTGTGGTAACGTTGATTTTTTATAGGATATCTTCTCTTTACTAAGAGATTTTCTGCTTTCACATTTTTTGTAATGACTGTCTTTCTGTGTTTCTGTATGTAGCATATCCTTAATATCATTGGGAAGGCTGGATAGTGGTTACAAATTCTTTCAATTTCTGTTATGGAAGGTCTTTATTTCACGTTCATTCATAAAGGAGAGCTTTGCTGGGTACAGTATTCTAGATTAACAACTTTTTTTTTTTCTTTTAAGACTTGGACTATGTTTTCCATTCTCTTTTAGCCTCTGGGGTTTCTGATGAAAAAGCAGCTGTCAGTCTAATTGGAGATCATCTGAAGATAAACTGGCATTTCTCTCATGCACATTTTAGAAACTTTCCCTTTTTTTTACTGTTGACCATTTAAATACAGTATGTCCTGGTGAAGATCTTTTTTGGTCATGTCTGTTAAGAGGTGTATGTGCTTCCTGTACTTGGATGTCCCTTTCTTTCTCCAAATTGGTGATATTTTCTGTTATTATTCCACTGAATAGATCATCTAATCCATTCTCTCTTTACACAATTTCAGCAACTTCTAAGACCTGCATATGGTATCATTTGATTGTAACCCACAAATCTCAAACACTATTTTTAATTTTTCTAATTTCTTCTTGTTTGTTTTTGCCTGACTGAGAGTATTTTTCTTCTAGCTCAAATATTCTTTCTTCTATCTCACGAAATCTTTTGTTAAGACTTTCCACTGTATTTTTGATATATTGAATTCATCATTTCTAATATTTCAGCTTGATTTCAAAATCTCTATCTAATGGGAACATTTTTTATCCATGTCATTTATATATTTCTTTAACTCATTTGCTTCTCATGGCTTCTGAGTAATTTTATGAATTCATTTTCAGGTTCATCATCCATCGTTTTGTCTTTACAGTCTAATATTGAATGTTGTTGTGTTCCTTTGTGGGAGTCATGTTGTCTTCCTTGTTCTTGTTTCTTGTATTTCCGCCTTTATGTTTAGGCATTTGTGGAAATGCTTTTGTTGGTTTTCTCCACTGATGGGTTTTATCTTTGAACTATGCTTTAATGGTTTAGAGAAATGTCTGCTCCTTCAGTAAATACCTTGTGGTGTGTACTGAGTGGGGTCCAGGAATTATTGTCAGAGCTTAAATGTAGGGTGAGAATCCAGTGTGACACCCAAGTTGCACATTATAGATCTCTATTGAGTAGGAGGAATGATAACATGTGTTGGCATAATCACAACCTCACCTCCTCTATTCCAAGATGATCAGCCCAGGGTTAACCCACAGTGACTACAACCCTCATCCATGCTGTTGCATGAACCACACAGAGGATGTGTGCTGTCCTCAGTGCAAGCACAAAACCCTCTACAATAACCCACCCCAGGGATTCAGTGAACTCTCAGCCTCTGACACTGGACACAGTGATTGCCCAGAGACCCAGCTATACCCTACATCCTATCATGCAGTCACAGGATTCCCGCAGTAACAGTGTAAGGCTCCTGCAGCCACAGGGTGCAGAGGATTCCCCGTCTACTCCACAAGCCTGCCCTGTCCATGGAGAGAGCAGAGTCATTTCCTGAGCCAGCTGATTATGTGTGTTCCACCTTGGCATTTTGAGCCCTAGAGTTTGTGGAAGGTGAGAGATTGGGGGCATCCCAGAATCCTAAGGGCGCTCAGCTCCTTGTCAACTCTCCCAGCCAGACTCAAAGTCAATGCGAAACATGGATTTTTCCCTCTGGTGAAATCCCCTGGTCAAGTTTGTGAGAGCTGCCGCAGCCTCTACTCCCATAGGTTGCCAGCCTCCCTTGTTGGGGGGATAGGGAGAAAGAAATTTGCTTTTCCTTCACTGGATTAAGTGAGTACCACACCATACCCCACCCCCCAGTATGTCTCCAGGCTGAAGTCAAAGTCAGTGTGATCTGCAAGGTTCTTCAGTATCACCAGTGGCACAGGCTGCTGCAGTTTGCTTTGTTAGCCCTCAGAAGCTGGCGTCTCCTCCAGTCCCCAGCTGAGGTAGTTGTATGTGGTTGTCCCTGCTCACAGCTACAAGTCTGTACTCTCCACACTGCTCTATGGTATCCCTCTTCTTTTTGTAGAATTTCTATTGGAAACTTCTCTCCAACTCTTCCCTGGTAATGTAGTTCCTCTACTTTTCTTCTACTACCTTCCCCTCCTCAAAAATCAGCCTATTTTTCCCTAAGCAGCCATCTTCCAATGCCATTAACTTTTTCAATACACCTTATAATATGTGATTTTTCAGACCAATGCTTTTCACTCAGCATAATTCCTTGGCAAGTCATCTAAGCTGTTGCATAAGTCAATGGTTCATTCCTTTTCATTGCTGAGCAATATTTCATGGTATGGATGCACCACTATTTGTTTAGCTATTTATCTATTGAAAGACATCTGGATTTCTTCCAGTTTAGGGTTATGAGTCTTCCCTTACATGTTTATAAATTTTTCTTTTTTATTTGAGAAGCAGAAACAGATGGCTGGAGGACCATTTTGGGAACCAGATTTCCCACATGGGTGACAGAAACTCAGTTAACTTCAGCCATAGTTGCTGGCTCCAATAGTCTCCAATGATGGAGACTGGCCTTTAATGATTGCTTCACATGTCTTTAAACATATATTATTCAACACAAATGTTTACTTCACAATTAACTAACCAAGTCTTCCAGGTTAATGAGTTCATTAAAATGCTAACATTAATTATATGGGTGTTATAATTATTTTTAGTTAAGAAAATATCTTTTCCTTTTAGAAATCATGCATTTTGATTGATATTACTACTATTATTCATGTTTTCCTGATGTTTCCATTTCAAGAGAGCACAGGTAATTTGACAGTAAAAATTCTTCCTTTGAAAATAACAGTTATGAGCAAACACATGGAGAATTTAATAAAGAAATAGCATTTTTCTAAGTGATTTGCAGAGCAGAAGTTTTGTTTCTGATATTTTTTCCAAAGATGACTGAAAAGTGTCTTCAGTTAATGCTTTATATTTAAAAATTACGCAGTTTTTAAATGTTATTTTTACTTATTTTTTTGCTGTAAGAACATCTTCCTAGATTGTTCTTCAAAGAATATGTGGTTCTGGAGTGTCTAAAGAGGCTCTGAATCCCTCATTATTATTTTCCTGAAATTGTAAACTGAGAAGAATTTTCTTCCAGAAAACACCACACAGTAACTTCTCTGTGAGAGAAGAATTTGCCCAGAAAGCAACTTGTAGGTGTCAGAAACCACATTTGTACACAGTATGTGTATTCATCTTGTCATCCCCAAATTATAGTCCACTGAAGCTGTAATTTACCAGGGAAGATTTTTTTTTTATTTTAACTTACATTAAAGCCTCATTTTGTGACAGAAAGGCGGTTATAATAATGGACAGCATCTCATATCTAGCCCTTGTTCGTTTTAGTAAAATATGTAAGCACATGCACTGCTTGATCTGTCTGCCCAAGGATGAGGATCTTTTCCATTTATCAATCATTTACAGACATAAATTGCACATAATAGAACAGAGGAAGAGGACAAGCCATGTTAGATCCATTTTTAGGCATAAAGAAAATTTATTTATAAAATGATGCCTCATGAGGGAGAATAAATGGTCTTTATTAAAATGAAGGAAATTGCATGCTTCCAAATTTTTTAAAAATAGATAATTCCAACAATGCAGGAAGCAAAATCTTCCTTTAGCATATCTTGATAGATTATTTATGCTTTTGGAATAGAGTCATTCAGGCATATGGCCATCCTTGATTAATAATGAATGTAGATTCAAGATGATCATAGCAATGTATTGTGTTACAAATCCAGTCCTAATCATTTGTAATAGAAACAGCAAATATGATTAGTCTGCAATCAGCAAATGGTGGCTAATCAGAGGAAAGTGTTTAATGTAACCACCACTATAAATTGGCCTTATGTAATAAAACATAAAATACAGATAGTCCATCTTTTGCTGAAATGTTCAGAGGTAACAGTATCATCTTCCCAAAGAGGTAATCATGTTGGATGGGTTCACTGGGGGAGAGGGGAACCAGAGACACAAAGAAATGAAGAGACATACTCAAAACAACCAGGGTGAGTGTGAGTCGATATTTTGAATGTGTATTGGTCTGCAACATGTGCCTATTTGTTCCCTGAAGAAAGCTCTCCCTTCTCTGTGCCGGCCTGAATCTGTGTCTAATATATTTGCTTAAGACTCAGACCCATGGTCTGTTTAGGTACAATGCAATGCAGTCTTTAGTGTGAAGCATAAAATCAAGTGGTTGGTTAAACTGCTGCTTGTGATGGAGGCATCATGTTTATCTCCAAAACTTATTGTATGAATTGAGCTAACCTGGTAAACAATAATACATGGCATTAGTAAACATTAACTAATATTAAGTGTAGATATTGCACCCAATAATCCAGTTGTGTTCTGAGCACCCTTCTTTTTGAAACCAGTTCCAACACTTTCATCCATGAACCCAAATAAATTTTGAAATAGTGTCCATTTCCTTCTGTTCACTGGTAAAGTACTTTCTTTTTTTTCCTTTACTATTTTTTCTGACAGGCAGAGTTAGACAGTGAGAAAGAGACAGACACAGAGAAAGGTCTTCCTTCCATTGGTTCACCCCCCAAATGGCCGCTACGGCCGCGTGCTGCACCAATCTGAAGCCAGGAGCCAAGTGCTTCTCGTGGTCTCCCATGCGTATGCAGGGATCCAAACACCTGGGCCATCCTCCACTGCCTTCCCGGGCCACAGCAGAGAGCTGGACTGGAAGAGGAGCAAGCGGGACTAGAACCGGTGCCTATATGGGATGCCAGCACCGCAGGCAGAGGATTAACCAAGTGAGCCATGGCGCCAGCCTGGTAAAGTAATTTCTGCCTCTGTTATACTAATCTTCATTTTATACTTGTAAGGTTTCTTAAAAATCAGGAATCTCCCCCTTATTCTTAATACTCTAGAATATGGTGAATGAAGATGTCTACCATAAGTACCCATCTAACCAGCCTAATGGTCTAGTCATTTCTTTGCTTATCCTTAGATGTAAAATTCTTTCCTTCTTGCGTACGATTTTTTTCCCCATGATTTGGGTAAGTTGATTTTGTTCTGTCAAAAAGCAAAACAGATCTCCAAGTACAACTTTAAAAAAGCATTAGCAGGTAAGCGCTGCAGCTCACTAGGCTAATCCTCCGCCTGCGGCACCAGCACACTGGGTTCTAGTCCCAGTCGGGGCGCTGGATTCTGTCCCGGTTGTCCCTCTTCCAGTCAAGTTCTCTGCTATGGCCGGGGAGTGCAGTGGAGGATGGCCCAAGTCCTTGTGCCCTGCACCCGCATGGGAGACAAGGAGAAGCACCTGGCTCCTGGCTTTGGATCAATGCAGTGCGCCAGCCGCAGTAGCCATTGGAGAGTGAACCAACGGTAAAGGAAGACCTTTCTTTTTTTTTTTTTTTTTTTTTTTTTTTGGCAGAGTGGACAGTGAGAGAGAGAGACAGAGAGAGAAAGGTCTTCCTTTGCCGTTGGTTCACCCTCCAATGGCCGCCGCTGCAGCCGGCGCACCGCGCTGATCCTGGCAGGAGCCAGGAGCCAGGTGCTTTTCCTGGTCTCCCATGGGGTGCAGGGCCCAAGCACCTGGGCCATCCTCCACTGCACTCCCTGGCCATAGCAGAGAGCTGGCCTGGAAGAGGGGCAACCGGGACAGAATCCGGCGCCCCGACCGGGACTAGAACCCGGTGTGCCGGCGCCGCAAGGTGGAGGATTAGCCTATTGAGCCACGGCGCCGGCTCAGGAAGACCTTTCTCTCTGTCTCTCTCTCTCACTGTCCACTCTGGCTGTCAAAAAAAAAAAAAAAAAAAAAAAAAAAAGCATTAGCAACTAAGATTCAGTTCTGTTCTTAAGGGACTGAGATTTAATGATGCTGTCTTGTTCTCACAAAATGCCTAGAGTTCTTTCAGAGCCACCCAAGAATATCTAGAGAGGTCCAGAGCATTGAAAAGTGTAATAACTCAGACTTTCTTCCCCTTCCTTTCCCGTGAAGCTAAGGTGCTTTGTCAGTTGACTAGATCTCTAGTGTCTGCTGAACTAGCGCCAACCAGAGGGAACACTCTGAAATCCTTCCTGGAACTATCCCTGGCTTGAGACTAATTTCATTTATTTCTAGCATTTTCTCACATCACAGAATAAGGTTTGGTGGGTTTTTTTCCAGTACAAATCAATTAAAAAGTTTTTTAGCTGTACATATTGTGTTATGTAGGGCAGCAACAGCACCCAATTAGTGAAAAAACTGGTTCTTATGAACACTTTACAGTGCACTGTATCACAGTTGAGATTTCCAATGTATCATGGTGTGGCCAAAATATCCATTAATCTGTTTATAGCATATTTCTGTAGTGTACATCTATGTGATTTTTAAAAAATTCCATTATGCTTTAAATCTTAAGCACATCAGGGAGCATTAGAGTACATAAAATGGAGCAGCTTCAGAATATTTTTATCACCTACTCTGTCATATTTGGAAAAGAAACACTATAACAAAAAAAAAGGAATCTTGAGTAATCCCAGTCCTTAAAGAAGTAAAGCTATTATTGAAGATGTAGAACACTACAGAAAGCAAGACATAAAACAGAAAATACAGCTTCCAGAAGAATGAGATGGCTAAATAATAAGGAACTTATGAGTGGGGAGAGATTCCAGGAAGCTTTATTGATTAAGAAGTAATGGAAATATTGGAAAAGCTTTTGAGGAGAGATGAGCCAAGTGATTGGCACTGAAAGCAGCAGACTAGTATAAGGAAAATAAAGGGGAACTTGTATCTGAAAGAGAGAGAGACAAATAGACACAGGGACAGATGTCTCACTCGCTAGTTAATTCTCCAAATGTCAAAGCCAGAAGTGCAGAATTTAGTCTAGGTTTCCCACACAATGGTAGGGTCTCAAGTACCCAAGTCATCACCTGCTGCCTCCCACGGAGTGCTCTCTACCAGGAAGCTGGAATTGGAAGCACAGCCAGGAATCAAACCACAGCATTCAGGCTGGCGCCCTGGCTCAATAGGCTAAGGTGTGGCTCAATAGGCTAATCCTCCGCCTGCGGCACAGGCACCTTGGCCCAGTCTGGGTCGGGTCGGGGCGCCAGATTCTGTCCTGGTCGCTCCTCTTCCAGTCCAGCTCTCTGCTGTGGCCCGGGAGTGCAGTGGAGGATGGCCCAAGTGCTTGGGCCCGCATAGGAGACCAGGAGAAGCACCTGGCTCCTGGTTTCGTATCACTGGGGCGTGACAGCTGCGGTGGCCATTGTGGGATGAGCCAACGGAAAAAGGAAGACCTTTCTCTGTCTCTCTCTCTGTCAAAAACAAACAAACCATAGCATTCTGACATGGGATGTGGTCATGCCAAGTGTCTTAACTGCTGTATCAAATTCCTGTCCCAGAGAGATATTTTATAACAAATAAAACACTGAAATTTAAAATGCTTTCAGTTTAAACATTGTCCAATACAAATAAATTATCTTCTGTGTGATTTTTTGTTTTATAGGAAGTAATTTCCACATTAAGAAGTCTTTATTTTATTTTTTTTATTTTTTTTGACAGGCAGAGTGGACAGTGAGAGAGAGAGAGACAGAGAGAAAGGTCTTCCTTGCCGTTGGTTCACCCTCCAATGGCTGCCGCGGCTGGCGCACCGCGCTGATCCGATGGCAGAAGCCAGGTGCTTCTCCTGGTCTCCCATGGGGTGCAGGGCCCAAGCACTTGGGCCATTCTCCACTGCACTCCCTGGCCACAGCAGAGAGCTGGCCTGGAAGAGGGGTAACCGGGACAGAATCCGGCGCCCCGACTGGGACTAGAACCCGGTGTGCCGGCGCCGTAAGGTGGAGGATTAGCCTACTGAGCTGGGGCGCCGGCTAAGAAGTCTTTTAAATATAAATTTTGTTAATGAATTTATTAGTTAATTAATTTTCATTTTATTTCAAAGAGAGAGAGAGAGAGACCTTCCATCTGCTGGTTTGCTCTCTAAATGTCTACAACAATCCAGTTCTCGCCAAGCCAAAATCAGGAACCTGAAACTCAATATGGATCTCCCAATTGGGTGGCAGGGATATGAGTACTTAGACCATCACCTACTGCCTCCCAGTTTGTGCATTAGAAGGAAGTGGGAACCAAATTAGAGCTGGGAATCTAACCTTCATAATCTGATATGGGTTGTGGGTACTTTACACAGCATCTTAACTGTTGCTCCAAATGTCACCTAAAAAGAAAGGTTCAAAAAGGGAAAATAGAGCAACAAAGAGTAGTGATTCTTGAAATTGTAGAGGAATCAGTAGCATTTTCTTAGATTTCGTTTATAATACCAGTTACCATGACCTTAACAATTCAAGGTTACTTAAAAGCAAACAAAATGAAAAAAAATCAGAATGCAATAAAAATATAAAAGGTTCCAAAAACACTGTGTACATTTAGTACCCTTTAGTGAACGTCTGTTACAATCTGTCTGATTTGTTTATTTGGCCTTCAGCAGAATAACTGTGCATACGTGTGGTGGTAATGTCTAGGCTGTTGTTAAGATTGCTTATTTTGATGGAAAATCATGAAAACTTCTAAACTCTGCTGAGTGTAAAAATCCTCAATTCCATTTAAATTTGAATGAGGATGGACCAGCACTGTGGCATAGCAGGTAAAGCTGCCACCTGCAGTGCCGGCATCCTATATGGTCCCCTGTTCGTATCCCCCCTGCTCCACTTCTGATCCAGCTCTCTGCTATGGCCTGGGAAAGCAGTAGAAGATGGCCCAAGTCCTTGGGTCCCTGCACCCACGTGGGAGACCCGGAAGAAGCTCCTGGCTCCTGGCTCCTGGCTTCGGATCGGTGCAGCTCCGGCCGTTGCAACCAATTGGAGATTGAACCATTGGATGGAAGATTCTCTCTCTCTTTCTCTCTCTGCCTCTCTTTCTCTCTCTGTGTAACTCTGACTTTCAAATAAATAGAATAAATCTTTATAAAAAAATTGAATGAGGACTAGATAAAGTGTCAATGCTGTTATAATCATGGTATTAAATTTTGGCGTTTATTAATTAACTCATATTGGGTACCTACTTAGTGGTAAACACATTTTAAGTACAAAATCTTCAAATATGCCTCTTAATATAAAGTATTTTTAATAAGTTTCAGAAGTTGGTGTAGTAGAGGAAAACCAACATATGAAATGTGACAGATGTGATTAATGGAACAAAGAGACATCTATTCAAGGAAACCTGGGAACACCAAGGATAGATAAGCTGATTTGGGTGAGGGAGAAAGGAAAGAAGGGATACGATACACAGGGTTTCCAAGAGGGGATGCCATTTGATCTGGACATTGGTGAGTTTGTCATAAGACAGGAATAAAGGGTATTTAGGGAGAGAAGTTAATCTGAACAAAGTCAAGATTTGCCAAGTTTGATGTACAGCAAGTATTTTGATATGACCAGAACAAGGAAGCATCAGAAACAAATAAGTTCATTAGCTATAGACTACAAGGGTTTTTTTTTTTTTTATAATACTAAGGAGTATATTTTTGCTCTTATAGATAATCAGAAGCTGTTGAATTTTTAAAACAGGGAATAAACATTGTCACATATGTATTTTAGAAATATAATTTTTTAATGTTGAATTTCATGGTTAGTGGTGGTACAATAAGCCTGTGATTGTAGAGTTGACTAAATTATGATTTTGCAAATATTTAAGAAGGAAAGAAAAGAAGGTATAAGGGTGATGGAGAGAGGGAGAGAGGAAAAGAAGTATGGCTATTTTCTTAGAATTGTACTTATGGAATACATGAAATCTGTTCTCTTTATAGTACTAAAATGTAGAAAAAATAAAAGTAAACATTATATATATATATATATATATATATACATGCACATATATGGATTGAACATGTAAAAGGCTGGAAGCAGGGTACTATGCAGGAGTGACAACTTCAGGTAAATGATAGTGAGAGAACAAATTGGACATTGTTATTGTTCATAGGAGGAGAAGCTTTTTTGATAACCTGCTGAATATAGTTGAGAATAAAAGAGCCAGTCATAGAGGGCTGGTTTGTAGTACTATAGAGATACAAAGTTTTCTATGAGTGTAGTCTGCCATTTTTGTTTAAAAATGTTATGTAAGTACTGGAGAAAAATTATGGACTAATGAAATTTTGTTTGGGGTGGAAATAGTTCAGGCAAAACAGATGTTATTTAAATTCTCATTTAAACCAAGATTTTATTAGGCTTAAATCCTTCTTCAAAGAATGTAACACAAAAGTCCATCCTTGTCTAAAGAGTCCCAGATATACAAGTAACTTTGTGGCTGAGTCTAGAATGGCGATGATGTTGATATTGGAGACAGACATTTGGATAAAGGGAAGAAGTTCAAATAAAAGGCCAGACAAAATGCCAAGCATCTGAGTTTTAAAAGAGAGACTCTCTAAGAGAGTGGAATGTGGAAACTTGGCGGGTAGTATATTGTAAATCAAGAAGTATGAACCAGAAAGGATGGAAGTGACAAAATAGTGCCATGACAATTTAGAATGCACAAGATGGTTCATTTTTGGAAAGAATTTTTATGATTATCATAAAATGATAAAAATTCAGAATGAAAACTAATAGTTTAAACTCACACTCAGGGGAAATCGCCAGAATTTAGTATCAGTGCAGAAACTAACTGCATCTCCCAATCGTGAGTGAGATACATTCTTATGCCCTCAGTCTTCTTATCTCCCATCTGGAGAGGTTTCGCAGGAATCCAGTTTTGGTGCCAGCTTGTTGGCATGACCTTCTCAGAGCTGACCTCTCCTTGTTTCTTCTGGGGATGTTTAGGTGCAGGTTTGGAATCAAGTGCTTCGGTGATGACGACTTGTGTGGCTCCCCAAATTGCAATGTGAAGTCGTGTTTCCAGAAGTGAGCCTCTTACCTGGTTCCTGTCCCTGTATTTTTGTTATCTTCTCTGGCGTAGAAGGCAATGGTGCTTCCTCAGGGCCTCAGTGGCCTACTTTTGTGTCCTGGGATCCTGTTTTGTGCCTGTAACTCTGACTCCTGTGGATAGAAACTTGGGCAACTACTAGAAGCTCCATCTCCAAGAATATTCCACCCAGGGCTCTGTCCATCTGTTCAGACTCTTTAACTACCATTAGGTGCCAAATACTACCTTGCCTTACATTTTCTAAGTTTGTCCTTTCTCTTCAGAATGATTGGCCACCTCAGGTGCTCCATCATTGTTCTTTATTCCCAGGGCAGTCTTCACCCCTATCAGATCTGTGCCAAGTGAACAGGGGTCTGACTGAGTCCTGATCCTGATTCCCTCGCTCGTTTCAACCTTCCCTGATTTACTATGTGCAGATATTAGGTTTTGTTCTACAGTTAGAAAGAACATGATAGAGGCTAAGAGAAAGGAGAGAGAGAGAGATACAGAGAGACAGAGAGAGAGAGAGGAGAGGAGTTTCCATCATAAACAAAATTCCTTTAGTCCATAAATTTATATATAAAATATATTAACATATAATATATACATAATCCATGAATAGAGAGGGGGAGAAAGAAAGAGACAATGAGGTATTGCTATATGGTTTTTAACAAATATATATAATCATATATATGCTATATGATTTTTAATAAATTTAAGCATACTCATATAATCTAACCTTCTTAAGCCCACCCCTCAGCCCCAGACCTGCAGTGACAGGAACTCCTTCTTCAACCCCACATACACATTTCAGCATTATTCAGGACCTAGAGAGAATGACAGGCCTGAACTGGGAGCTGTTGTGAGCTCAAACATCATTCCTTCTGGATGTAACAGGAAGCCCTGGTCCCTCACTCCTGACTTGAAACAGTGTGTGGACCACAGGAGCTCCATGGAAACACTCTGAGAAGCTGTCTTAACTCTTTTTTTAAAAAAAGATTTATTTATTTATTTGAAAGAGTTACACAGAGAGAAAAGGAAAGGCAGAGAAAGACAGAGAGGTCTTCCATCATCTGGTTCACTCCCCAGTTGGCCACAATGGCCAAAGCTGCGCCCATCTGAAGCCAGGAGCTTCCTCCAGGTCTCCCAAGAGGGTACAGGGGACCAAGGACCTGGGTCATCTTCTACTGCTTTCCAGGTCACAGCAGAGAGCTGAATCAGAAGTGGAGCGGCCGGAACTTGAACCGGTGCCCATATGGGATGCCAGCACTGCAGGCTGTGGCCTTCTCAGCTAAGCCACAGTGCCAGCTCCGAAGCTGTCTTCTCAACATAATCTTGAGTTATGCTTTGTGGGAACAGGGTCCCTTATCTTAATATTTTTATTCATGTTTGAATGTTATTTCAACCCCAGCATGATTAAAGAGCAACATGAATTGGTGATGAAAATAATGAAGCTCACTTAGCTTCCAAATAAGGAGACAGGACCAATAGCTCAAAATTGATATACATAATTGACAAGATGATAATTCTCATAGCTTCAATATTCCCTTAAATAAATAAAGACAACTGTGGCCCTTGGAGGATATTTTGCATTCTTCTCCCTTTTTCAATTAACAGATGACTTTATATGAGCAAGCCACTAATAGAATGTTTTCATGGATTAATTCTTATCTAAATGGGAAAAATTATAATTATCAACAAAGCTGAAATACAATTCATTCTTTTTAAATCATTTTTAATTTTTAACATTAATATAATATCTGTGAAAATAGTATATTTTAGCTAAAGCTAAAATACCATTTGATCAACTTTATCCTACTTTTTTAACATTAATATAATATCTGTGAAAATAGTATATTTTAGCTAAAGCTAAAATACCATTTGATCAACTTTATCCTACTTTTGAAACTACAAACTTGATGCTTTGAGGTTAAGTATGTTCAGTTATTGTATTATCTATTTGGTATATTATACAAAATGTTCCTCAAGTACCCCTAGAGAATTAAATGTTTGTCCTTTCAGGATTATTTTAACATTGCCTAAGGTAACTCGGTTTTGTTTGCTTTGCCATCCTTCCTAGTAATTTTTTTTATATGCAGCACTGTAGAGAAAATGTCAGAACCTTAACTCATAGCTGAAGGTTGTGTTTGGATTCCACTCCACAAGTAAAGACATTCATGAAGCTCTTTCTTTGCTAAGTGAGGACATTCTTTTAGTTGGCAAAAATCTCAGACTGACCAATGTACTAGCTTCCTTGTGGGAACCAGTCACAAGGAAGGCTACTCTCAAATGTCTTTCAAGATTCTTGGGCGCTCTTTCGCTTTTAAAATTTCTTTTCTTAAAGTTGTGCAAGCTGAAATGTTCCACTTAAGCGGGTTTTCCTAGAAAGAGAAAGAGGGGCAAACACAATGGCTTGCAGATCCTCCTCCCTGCAAAGTACAGATGATGAGCGGGAATAGATTTTTCAGAACTGAAAATTATGTTGATGTTTGATGTAAAGTTCTGTATTCAGTTGCATTTCTCTGGGGAAAATTTCTATAACTTCCCTTAATATCTCAACATTCTTATAGGAGCTCAACATAATTGCAGCATCCTTCCAAGGGTTTCCTGTGCTTAGCGAATTATCATGCCTGATTATGTTACTCAGCTTTCTCCAGTGGTAATTTATGATCAGTGTTCCTTACAAAACTTGATGATTAAATTGGTGATGGAGCATTATTTTCCCTAGCAGAATCTTGAAGCCTCAAAATCTGTGTTGCAGTTCTTGTAGTCACTCATAGGAATTCTTTTGGATTTTGAGGCGGCTTAATGTTTCTGTCAAGAAAACAGGAATCACATATTATTCATCTCTTTAAGTCATAAAAATGAATTGTAATGCATAAAGTTATTGAAATCCTTTGAAAGAAATACATGACTGCAAAGTTATATCTCCAGTTTATTTTCCCTTTTATTTCAACGATGACAAGGCTTTTAAATTGAGTCCTGTCCATGTGTTGTATTCCCACCTGCTCAATAGGATGCTGCCTACAAAGTGTGTAGAACAATTTAATAGAAACATTAAGAGCTGGTTGAAAAAGAATTTTAAAATGCAGAGGGTAATTTGACAAAATTGAAATCTTTTATAATAGCACTGAAAAGATTAAAATAATTATAGCACAAGATAGTTGTGTCACACTTTATCATTCTGTTCTTAACATCTGGAGATATTATGAAGTAGACTTGGTATTCTACTATAATTTCTACCGGCATGTGCTATTATTTCTTTCAGTCAACTCTGCAAGGCAAGGCTCACCCAAGCACATTAAGTAGCTCTCCTGCATATGATTTCTTTTAGTTATTTTAGAGCAGGTAATTTAATGGCGCTCTAGCACTCTCCTGTGACCAGCTGAGCATAACACCTGCAGTTATTCCATATTTTATTATAGGACTTAATGACAATAATTTGCCAAAGGAGTTTACATTTTTCTATAATCTTTCTCTTAACTCATGCTACATAGGCATACACACCCACATCTGATTGAGTTATAAAGTGCTTTCTAGTTGAAAACAAAATATTTCCTTTTACATGACACTAGAGTGGTGTTGAATTATTGCATTCTTGATCACTTAATCAAGGAGTCTATAGCGAAATACTGGGATAAATCATTAAGACTTTTAGTCAGATTATTTTAAATGATTACTATGAGTAGTACATGTCATAGTAAGGTTGTTTTGAATTGAATTTGTGTATTATTTGTATATTAAAGAAATCCACTATACTTGTAGCTGACCTATTTAAGAATGATTAAATAGAATTGAATGATACAGGCCAGCGCCGCGGCTTACTAGGCTAATCCTCCACCTGCGGTGCTGGCACCCCGGGTTCTAGTCTTGGTCGGGGCACCGTATTCTGTCCCGGTTGCTCCTCTTCCAGTCCAGCTCTCTGCTGTGGCCCTGGAGGGCAAGTGGAGGATGGCCCAAGTGCTTGGGTCCTGCGCCCGTGTGGGAGACCAGGAGGAAGCACCTGACTCCTGGCTTGGGATTGGTGCAGCACCGGCCGTGGCGACCATTTGGGGGGTGAACCAACAGAAGGAAGACCTTTCTCTCTGTTTCTCTCTCTCTGTCTAACTCTGCCTGTCAAAAAAAAAATCAATGATACAGAGAACAATGACTCATTATTTTGCCTGAGCTCTTGGTGTTAGATATTCAGCTTCAGATTAAAAAAAGAATCAATATTATCAGATACTCCATAAATACTCAATGAACTGTACCAGGCTTAACTTCTTTTACACTTCATAATATTATTTTGTATTGAACAACAGTGACTTAGATTAGTTCTCATTTCAGCATTTCTTCTACTTTTCTATGAAAAAAAACTATAAAATAAAAATATGCATATTTAATTATCAACTTTTTCTATGTCTCTTGTTTCTTCCATAGGTAGAAGTGAGAATGCCACAAAGTAAAAACAATAGATGAATTTGTTCTTTTATAATTTGCATCATTTTAAACATGAATAATTAAAATACTATTGGTGATGCTGCATGTATCACATAAACCTGCTGAAGGATTTCTTGGTGAAATTCTCAATGTGGTGTGGAAAGAATAAGAAAACAGAAGTAATGCCTTTCTCATTTCCATCCACACCTCCCATATAAATATTTTACTATTTTATATCTAAAGCCAGCTGCCATAGCCTTCAAGATATGATTCTCCCACCTATGCCCTTTTCTGTTTGCTTCTCTGTCACACTATTCCCATCATGTTACTCAGCAACAAAATACTTGAAATGCTTGCCTGTGACCTAAAGGGTAGACATGTCAATGTTTAAGGAATGCAAGGTGTATAGCTAACTTTTCAGTAGTGTCCACTAGGACCATCTCCCTCAGAGTCTCCAATCCATCAGAAATAATTGTCTGCCCAGCTCCACATTCATCTGGGACTCTTGAGGCTACTCTGTACTATCTCAATATCTCATTCTTCTTTCTCTGGCTCATCAGATTCTCTTCTTTGTCACAACATCATCTCTGGACAGTTCAATCCAGTGATTTTTTTTCAATAGTGATTTTCATAACACTATTGGTTTGTTTTCCTCTTTAGGTAATCAATCACATTCTACTTTATGATACTTAACAGGGGAGCTATATTTTTACAGTAAGCAATCAGAGCAGGGAACTAAAGGAATGTCCCCAGGAGCTCTATCTGGGAGAAATGGCCATAAATTGTGAGCATGGGAAGTACAAGATAAGAGGGAGTGAGGAGGAATGGATGGAGAGAAACGTGGTGGTGATGACTGTGTGAATAAAGACAGAAAGATCAACTGTAGAGATGAAATGTTAGGGGGCGAGCCATGTGACATAGTAGATAAAGCTTCTGCCTATTGTGACAGTATCCCATGTGGGTGCTAGTTTGTGTCCTGGCTGCTCTACTTCTGATGCAATCCCATGCTAATGGGCTGGGAAAGCAGTGGAAGCTGGCTCAAGGGCTTGGGCCCCTGCCACCCATGGGGGAGAAATGGAAGAAACTCCAGACTCCTGGCTTCAGATCTGCCAAGCTCTGGCTGTTGTGGCCATTTGGGGAGTGAGCCTACAGATGGACTACCTCTCTCTCTGTCTCTCCCTCTCTCTCTCTCTCTGTAACTCTCTCAAATAAATTATCTTTCAAAACAAAAAGAAAGTGAAATTTTTTAAACTTTTATTTAATGAATATAAATTTGCAAAGTACATCTTATGGATTACAATGGCTTCCCCCCCCATAACTTCCCTCCCACCCACAACCCTCCCCTTTCCCACTCCCTCTCCCCTTCCACTCACATCAAGATTCATTTTCAATTCTCTTTATATACAGAAGATCAGTTTAGCATATATTAAGTAAAGATTTCAACAGTTTGCTCCCACATAGAAACACAAAGTGAAAAATACTGCTTGAGTACTAGTTATAGCATTAAATCACAATGTACATCACATTAAGGACAGAGATCATACATGAGGAATAAGTACACAGTGACTCCTGCTGTTGACTTAACAATTTGACACTCTTGTTTATGGTGTCAGTAATCTCCCTAGGCTCTAGTCATGAGTTGCCAAGGCTATGGAAGCCTTTTGAGTTCACCAACTCTGATCATATTTAGACAAGGTCGTAGTCAAAGTGGAAGTTCTCTCCTCCCTTCAGAGAAAGGTACCTCCTTCTTTGATGACCTGTTCTTTCCACTGGGATCTCACTCGCAGAGATCTTTCATTTAGGTTTTGTTTTTTTTTTTTTTTTTTTTTTTTTTTGCCAGAGTGTCTTGGCTTTCCATGTCTTAAATACTCTCATGGGCTTTTCAGCCATATCTGAATGCCTTAAGGGCTGATTCTGAGGCCAGAGTGCTGTGTAGGACATCTGCCATTCTATGGGTCTGCTGTGTATCTCACTTCCCATGCTGGATGGTTCTCTCCCTTTTTTATTCTATCAGCTATTATTTGCAGTCACTAGTCTTGTTTATGTGCTCCCTTTTTCTCTTAGTCCTATCATTATGATCAATTGTGAACAGAAATTGATCACTTGTACTAGTGAGATGGCATTGGCACCTGCCACCTTGATGGGATTGAATTGGAATCCACTGGTATGTTTCTAACTTTAGGGTAAGTCAGCTTGAGCATGTCCGAAATTGTACATCTCTTCCCTCTCTTATTCTCACTCTTATATTTAACAGGGATCACTTTTCAGTTAAGTTTCAACACTTAATAATAACTGTGTATTGATTACAATATTCAACCAAAAGTAGTAAGTAGAACAAACAAAAAAAATACTAAGAGGGATAACATATCAAGTTGCTCATCAACAGTCAGGGTGAGGGCTGATCAAGTCACCGTTTCTCATAGTGTTCATTTCACTTTAACAGGTTTCCTTTTTGGTGCTCAGTTAGTTGTCACTGATCAGGAAGAACATATGATATTTGTCCCTTTGGGACTGGCTTATTTCACTCAGCATAATGTTTTCCAAATTCCTAATAGGGATCACTTTTCAGTTAAAATTTAAACACCTAAGAATAATTGTGTGTTAATTACAGAGTTCAACCAATGATACTAGAACAAAAAAAAATACTAAAATGGATAAAGTATTACATTGTACATTAACAGTCAGGAAAGTGAAATATTGGAAAGAACTTAAGATATCAGAATGTATTCGGAAATTCTGTTGAATAATTCATTATGTTATCTATTCTAAGCTAGTTGTATAAGAAAATCTACTGAAAGAATAGCGTTATTTATCAGAGCTAGCAAAATGAAATATGTTTGGTTTTGTTTCTAATGCATTGAGATGTGACAGAGAAGATCCAGATTTATAAGGCTTAAAATGGTATTATCAATTTTTAAAATTTTCAATTTGCATGAATGTTTAAATCATTACTTTTGAGAAAAGGAAGTGTATATATTTTGCTAGCTTATCCTATGTGTCTGCAGAAAAAATCAGAATCACGTGATATATACTTCTTGAGTGCTTTTATGGAGAGACCTGGAAAAATTGTTGAATAATATATTTCTGAAGGTCAATGTCACTTTTAGAAACTGAGATATATTATTCAAATTTCAAAAATATATTAATGATTCAACTTACTTTTAGTGATTTTCTTACTTTTAAGTAAGCATGTGGATTTTTTTCCTGGCCTTGAAACCTCAAGAGACAACTTGGTTAAAATATTCAAAGAAATCTTTAATTCATGACAAAAAATAATTAAGCACACAGAATGTACTTAATCCATTACTCGACAAGAAGAGTTAAGAAGGAGGCATTAGTTGATATCTGACATGAATTCTTCTTTGACTTATAATGATTGTAGTTTAGTTGCTTTATTCAAATACTATTGTTGTTGAAGTCTGTTCTGAGCTCATTGTGTCTAGGATGAAAGAGTGATCCCCAAAAATATAAGTAAAGCATTAGGCCAGTTGTCACTCCTAACTGCTAGGCAGCGGTGTACTGTGGATAATTTATTATGGTGGGTAACTTTACATAAAAATGTTAAAATTTTTCCATCTTCTCTTCTCAGTAAAACAATGAACCATGGTCTGGGAGTCTGAGGAATTGAAAAGACTGGGAGGTACCAAAATCTATTCCTGGACCTACCCATGACTCATCTAGTATATTGGGACAAATCTCTAAATACCTCTCTGTCTTGTCATCATTAGAACACTGATGTATTCATTCATTCATTCATGCAATATTAGTGAGAAACTAAAAGGTGTTTAGATATAAAGATGAAAATGCATAGTTTCTAGATACCACAGTCTGAAAACAGAGACTAATATGGAAACAAGTCATTTCACTTCCTTGTGAAAGAGTATATATAACATGTGTTCACGGTGCAGTGCCATCTCAGAGCGGTATGTAGGATGGGGTGTGACAATGGAGGTTCAAAAAGGAAGAAGTGAGGTTTCAAGGAAGTACAGGAAACAGCCTCATTAATGTGTAGAAACATTTTGGGGTATTGTAATTACTTTGACATGAAAACATAGATGTGTGAGTGGAATGGAGGATGAAGTTGGAATTAGAGGAAGCAAACAGCCAAATATTAGGTACCATTCAGCAAAGAGATTAGTTGGATGTTTTAATCAAAATAATACTACGATCCCATTTCTGATTTTCAGGGCAACTACTTTGATAACCATGTGACAGAGCACAATATATGGAGACTAAATACAGGAAGATATTTAGAAGGACATTACAGCAATCTAGGCATAAGTTGAGTACTTGAACCAAAACAATGGGACGAAAGGCCAGTGCAGATATTAACAAGGTGGAAAATGAAGTGGACAGGAGCATACAGAGCCATGGGAAATGGGAGGAACAAGGGGAAAGGATTAATCTAGACTGTCCCCAGATACTTGCTCAGTTGACGGTTTAAATGCTCATTTTATTAACTTTCATAATACTAGGATACAGAGAATGTGTTAATTTGGGTGGCAAATTTTAGGCAATAAGCAAAAAAATCCTGGGAATTTTCATTTTTATTTCTCAACAGGTATTTCTAAAGATGAAGCTACACCATTTATTGAGTCTAGAGTGAGTCCAGTGAACTTTATATGTTCAGACTTTTACTCTCAAGAAAGGTTTGCCTAATTTCCTTCTATTCACTCACTTTTCCTGCTTTATTTTAATATTGGTTTCATAACAGATGACTGTATGACAGGTGATAATCAATTTTGGATAATTTTGAGAGTGCTATCTACCAATAACTTCATAAGAAACCTCTGCACTTTCATATTGTTACTAACTATTGTCAATTTTTAAGTAGCTATTTTTGTGTCACTAAAATGAGCATTCTGCATATTAAAAGGAACACCTGGCACTATTTGTCCATGAACTCTCTGAAGTTTCTAATAACCCTTACAGACTTCCACTATTTTTAGTATATAAAGAAGTGTGATTGTTAAGATTGTTTTATATCTTGCAATAAAAAGCTATGCAAAGGTTATTTTCTTTCTTTTTAATTTTTTTTAACTTTTATTTAATGAATATAAATTTCCAAAGTACAGCTTATGGATTACAATGGCTTCCCCCCATAACGTCCCTCCCACCCACAAAGGTTATTTTCATCCAAAATGGAAAAAAGGAAGGAAGGAAGGAAGGAAGGAAGGAAGGAAGGAAGGAAGGAAGGAAGGAAGGAAGGAAGGAAAGAAAGAGGAAAGGGGGAGGGAAGAAGAAAATAAAGAACAGCTTCCTAAACCAGATATGAAAACTGAATGGCAGGTTTATATTCTACTAAAATACTATGGTTTTTTTCTGAGTGTGTTCTTGTTTCTTATTTACCCTCTGGGATAAAAATTACAACTTGACATTTCATCTTTGAACATCATTTATCAATAATAAATCTGATTTGAGTTGATTGCCCCTTAAAGCGTGTCTTTGCCTTGGAATCGCCTCTTAAAAGGCATGAGATGGGGCTGGACCTGTGGCTTAGCTGGTAAAGCGACAGCCTGTAGTGCCAGCATCCCATATGGGCGCCAGTTTAAGTACTGGCTACTCCACTTCTGATCCAGCTCCCTGCTGTGTTCTAGGAAAGCAGTGGAAGATGGTCCAAGTCCTTGGGCCCCTGCAGCCATGTGGGAGACCTGGAGGAAGCTCCTGGTTCCTGGCTTCGGATCAGCTCAGCACCAGCCATTGCCATTTGGGGAGTGAACACTAGGTGGATGACTTTCTCTCTCCCTCTGTCTCTGTCTCTCTCTCTGTCTCTCTGTCTCTCTCTCCCTCTGCCTCTTTGTAATTCTGCCTTTCAAATAATAAATAAATATTTTATTAAAAAAGGCATGAGATGCCATACAACAATCACCTCTTTTAATGTTAGAAGAAAGAAAGCAGCTCTCAATTTTTCAAGTCATCGTAGGCTGATCAAATGCCCTAAAGGTCAATATGTTCAAATACTCTAGTGTGCATTATGTATACTAAACAAGAAACAGTTGTGTATTTAGCGAAAAATAAAGCTAAAAGTAAGTATCTGTTTAAGAGCTTACAGACAAAATATGTTTCTTAGGTTTTTTCAATTCAATGTTATTTAAAAATCAGCTTTCTTATTCCTGCATCATAACATCAGTTTTCAAATATAATCAGGCTTCCATTATTTCAGCCGGATTAGCAAAAATACTATTACTCCTATTCGTCTTTATCCAGCTCCTCCACCTCACCTCTCATGAGCACCACTATCATATGATGAAAGGGTAGAAAATATGAAGTCAAACGTTAATCAATCTAATCTTCAATTTTAACAGACTTTATAAAGTATTTGGCATGAAGTACTTTGAAACTAATGACTAAAGTAAAAAACAGAAAACAAAAACTACCAAATCTGCCTTTAAAAATTTTTGCTATATTTTGCACACCATAAGCCATCAGCATAAATAACTGAGATATGGTTGCATAGACTATACAAAAGGGGAAGCCATCTTATAAATATGGAGCTTTCTTTTTTATTTAAAAAATTTAACATATATAAAAATTATATATCTCTATGGGATACGTTATTATGTATATACTGTATAATAACCTACCAGGGTAAATGTATTTATCTTTTCAAGTTTTTAACATTTCATTGTAGTGAAAACATTCAAAATTCTGCTGTCTACCTTTTTTGTACAAAATATATATACTTTGTTTACAGTCACCATAATGTTCAATAAGACTCCAGATCTCCTTACTCCTATCTAGCTATAACATAGTACCTGCCAATCAATGACTCCCAGTTCCTCCCTCACTATGTCTCTCCTCACCCACTTTATTTTTAACACCTATGAGATTTATCAAATTTTTTTGATGTGATATATGAATAAGAAGATGTAGCATTTGTCTTTCTGAGCTTGGTTTATTTCACTTAGCATAATAACCTCCAATTCCATCCATGTTGTTGCAAATGAAAAGAGTTCATCCTTTTGATGGCTGAGCAATAAATTCACTGTGTATATGTATAACATTTTTACACCATTCATCAGAGGACAGACATTTAACTTGTTTCCATTTCCTTGCTATTGTGAATAATGTAATAAATGTGGCAGTGCAGATGTTTCTTTGACAGATGGATTTCATTTCCCTTAGATATATGCCCAGAGTGGGATTGCTGGATCACATGTAGTTCTAGTTTGAGTTTCTGGGGAACTTTCAAACTGTTTTCATAATGGCTGTGATAATTTACATTCCCAGCCACAGTGTGTAAAGGTTCCCTTTTCTCCACATCCTCACCAGTACTTGATAACAGCTCATTTTACTGGAGTTAGATGATATCTCATTATGATTTTCTTTGTATTTTCCTAAATGGTTAGTAATGCTGAGGATTTTTTTCAAGTACCTGTTGGCCACTTGTATGTCTTTCTTTAAAAAATGTCTCTTTAGGTGCCAACATTGTGGCATAATGGGTAAAGCCACCTCATGCAGTGTCAGCATCCCATATGGGTGCCAGCTCAAGTCCTGGCTGCTCCACTTATGATCCGGCTCTCTGCTAATGGCCTGGGAAAGCAGTAGGGGACGGTCCAAGCACTTGGGCCCCTGCAACCATGTGGAGACCCAGAAGAAGCTCCTGGCTTCTGGTGTTGCCCAGTCCCTGCACTGGTCACTGTGGACATCTGGGAAGTGAAGCAGCAAATGGAATCTCTCCGTCTCTTCCTCACTCTCTCTCTCTGTAACTCTGCCTTTCAAATAAATAAAATAAAATCTAAAAATAAAATGCCTCTTTAGGTCTACAGCCTACTGTCCATTTATAACTGGATTTCTAATTAATCAATTTGCTCTGTTTTTGTTTCTTAAAATTCTGGATATTAATCTGCTTGTCATACATATAGCTTGCAAATATTTTCATCAATTCTGTAAGTTGTTCACTCTGGTGATTGTTTTCTTTACTGTGCAGAAGCTCTTCAGTTTGATGCAATCATATTTGTTCATATTTCCTTTTTTCTTGTTCTTTTGGGATCTGGTCCTTGTTCATTCCAATGTCCTGAAGTGTTTTCCTATGTTTTCTTCTAATAGTTTAAAGTTTCAGGTCTCACATTTAGGTCTTTATTTTGAATTGATTTTGGTACCTGCTGAGAGATGGAGATCTAGTTTTTTTCTTCTGTAATTAAAAATCCAATTTTCCCAAAACCATTTATTAAAAAAGACTATTATTTTTACAATGCATATTCTTAGTACCCTTATCAAAGATGAGTTGCCTGCAGGTTTATTTCTAGGGTCTCTATTATGTCCCATTGCTCTATGAATCTGGTTTTTTTTTTTTTTTTTCCAATGTGATGCTTTTAGTTACTGTAGCTTTGAAATATATTTAAAGCAAAGTAGTATAAAGCATCCTGCTTTGTCCTATTTGGTCAATATTGTTTTGGCTATTTGGAGTCATTTGTGATTGCATACAAATTTTAGTAGCTTTTTTTCTAGTCATTGGGATTTTGATAAGATTGCATTGAATCTAAATTCCTTTGAGTAGTATGCACATTTTAATTACAATTATTATTCCAGTCCATGAAAATGAGATGGCTTTCCATTTCTTTGTGTACCCATCAATTTATTTCACCCATGCTTTATTGTTTTCATTGCATCAATATCTCACCTGTTTGGCCCAAGTCATTCACAGGGATCTATTTGATACTTATTGGAAATGAGATTGGGTCCTTAGTTCTATTTCAGATGATTCATCTTTGGTGGATCATAACAGTGTTAATGATTTTTTACATTGACTTTACTGAATTTGTTTATTATTTCTAACAATTTTTTGGTGAAGCTTTAGAGTTTTCTGCATATAAAATCATGTAATCATCAAACAATAACAATTTGCCTTCCTTTTCCAAGGTGGATGCCCTTTATTTCTTTCTCTCACCTAATGGCTCTAGCTAAGACTTCAGTGTAGGTTGAATAAAAACAGTCAGAGTGGTCATCCTTATCTTGTCCCAGATCTTAGAGAGAAAGCCTTCAGCTCTTCCCCTATTCAATATAATGGTAGCTGTTTACTTATTTATACTTGGCCTTCATTATTTTGAGGAATGTTCCTTCTATATCTAATTTTGTCAGATATTTTATTGTGAAAGAATGTTGAATATTATCAAATGCCTTTTTCTTTTTTAGTTACCTAAAATACATTTATTTATATAAAGAGAACAGATTTCAAATACTTTATAGTTTTAAATGATCATTCCCACCCACCCACCTTCCCTCCTACTGTCTTCCTCCTTCTTTTCTTATTTTTGTTTTACTTTTTGGGATACCATACTTTCAACTTATTTATAATCACAAATTTAATACCCCACTAAATAAAAATTCAAAGAGTAGAAAGTAAAAGCACCACTGTTCTTAGGAGTGTAGACAAGGATTATAAACAATAATCAAACCTCAAGTTGTCAATTTTACTCAAATACATTACTTTTTGTTTGTTCTCTATATATTAGCTACCACAAATCTGAGAAAATATATAGTATTTTTCTTGTTGGGGCTGACTTATTTCACTGCATACAATGGTCTCCAGTTGTATATATTTTATTGCAAAGATAGGATTTCATTGTTTCTTATGGCTGAATAATATTCCCTCATACATATTGAACACATTTTCTTTATAAAGTCAAGATATCTGGGCTGATTCCAAATCTTAGCTATTGTAAGCTAAGCTGCTATAACTATGGATGTACATATAACTTTCATATTTTGATTTCATATCCTTTGGATAAATTCCCTGGAGTGGGATGGCCGAGTCATATGTAGATCAATTTTCAGATTCCTGCGGCTTCTCCTGATATCTTTAATACATTACATTCCACCAACAGTGTATTAGGGGGCCTTTTTCTCCACATCCTAAACAGCATTTGTTGTTTTTTTGATTGTTGTATGATACCCATTCTTACTGGCATAAAACCTCATTGTGTTATTTATTTGCATTTCTCGGGTGGCTAGTGATTCTGAGAATTTTTCCATGTGTTTATCATATTCCATCCTTTGAAAAATGCCAATTCATTAGCCCATTTCTTAATAACTGGATTGTTTGTTTTGTTATTATTAAGTTTCTTGTGTCCCTTATATATTCTGGATATTAATCCATTATAAGATGCAGGCTTTACAAATATTTTCTCCAATTCTGTCAGTTGCCTCTTCATTTTGTTGGGTGTTTCCTTTGCTGTGCAGAAGATGTTTAGTTTGATGTAATCCCATTTATTTGTTATTGTTTTTATTACTTGTGCCTCTGATGTCTTAGCCAAGAAGTCTTTCTCTATGCCAATGTCTTTCAGTGTTTCCCCTTGATTTTTCTCCAGTAATCTGATAGTTTCAGTTCTTAGGTTTAGATTCTTGACCAATTTTGAGTTGATTTTTGTTTAGGGTATAAGGAGGATCTTCTTTCATACTTCATCATGAAGAGATCCAATTTTGCCAAGACTGGTTTTTGAAGTGACGGTCCTTTCTACTAGGAAGTGATTGTATCTCATTTGTCAAAGATTAGTTGGTTGCAAATGCATGGATTAATTTCTGTGGTTTCTAATCTGTTCCATTGGTTTACATGCTTACTTTTGTGCCACTACCAGGCTGTTTTCATTATAACTGCCTTGTAGTGTGTGTTCAAATCTGGTATTGTAATGCATCAAGTTTTGTTTCTATTGTTTAAGATTACTTTAGCTATTTGTGTTCTCTTTTGCTTCCATATCACTTTTCTAGACCTGAGTATGTCCTTGGTACTTGGATTGGGAACATATTGAATCTGTAAATTGCCTTGGGTGGTATGAATATATTAATGATTCTAATTCTTCTAATCCATGAATATGAAAGATTTTTTTCACAATTTTGTCTTGTATTTCTTTCCTTAATGTTTTATGATGTTGATTATAGAGATCTTTCAAATACTTGGATAAATTTACCCCAAAGTAATTAAATTTTTGTAGCTATTATGAATGTGATATATATTACAAGTTCTATCTCAACCATCGCATTGTTTTTGTATACCCAGTCTATTGATTTTATAAATGTGTTGATTATATATCCTGCTATTTTACCAAATTCTCTTAAGTGTTCTAGTAGGGGCTGGTGCTGTGGCATTGCTGGTAAAGCCTCTACCTGCAATGTTGGCATCCCATATGGGTACCAGTTCAAGTCCCCACAGCTTCACTTCCAATCCAGCTCCCTGCTATGGCTTGGGATAGCAGTAGAAAATGGCCCAGTCCTTGGGCCCCTACACGCAAGTGGGAGACCTGGAAAATGCTCCTGGCTCCTGGCTTTTTTAAAAATGAAAGAGTCCCAGTAATTTCTTTGTGGAATATTTTGGTTCCTCTCTATATAAGATTATGTCCTCTGCAAACAGGGTACTTTGCCTCTTTTCCAATCAGTATGCATTGATTTCTTTTTCTTGCCTAATGAATGGATCTGGCTAAAACTTGCAGAACTATATTGAATAGCAATTATGAAAGGATGCAACCTTTTCTGATTCCAGATCTTAGTGGAAGTGCTTCAATCTTTTCTCCATTGAATATGATACAGGCTGTGAGTTCTTCACGCATTGCCTTGATTGTGTTGAGGTATGTTCTTTTTATACTCAATCTTCTTAAGGTTTTTTTTTTTAAATCATGAAATGATGTTGCATTTTATAAAATGTTTTCTCTGTATCGATAGAGATAACTGTATGATTTTTATTTTTCAGTTTTTAATATGATGCATCACATTTATTGATTTGTGCATGTTGAAATATTTCTGAATTCAACAGATAAATCCCTCATGGTCCTGGCGGATGATTTTTTTGATCTGTTGTTGGATTCAATTAGCTAGTATTTTGTGAAGGATTTTTGTATTTACATTGATTAAGTATATTTGGCTACAGTTCTAATTCTTTGTTGTAGATTTTTGAGGTTTTGGGATTAAGGTGGTCCTGGCCTCACAGAATTAGTTTGGGAGAATTCTTTGCTTTTCAATTGTTTTGAAAAGTTTATGAAGAATTGAGATTAACTCTTCAAAAATTTGTTAGAACTCAGCAGTGAAGCTCTCCAGTCCTGGGCTTTTCTTCAATGGTTCTCTATGACTTAGTGGAATATCTGTTCCTTCAGCAGATATCCAGAAGGGTATGCTGGATTGGGCCAGAGAGATCTGGCCAGTGCTCAAGGGTGGGGCAATAGTCCAGAGTGGCACCCAAGTTGAGTGTGGTAGATCTCTAGGTCAGTCAGTATGACCACATCAACTTGCATCTTCACAGCTCCAGCCCTACCCTAACAAGATGAACCAACTTCTCAGGGTGAACCCACAGTGCCTGCACACCCAACTCACTTAGACTTACAAACTCCATCAGGGGTCTAAGCATTCAGTAGAATTCTGTAGCATGAGCATGATGCCACCTGTGTTGATCCTTCCCAGAGCTCCAGGAATTATGAGGTTCTGGAGCCAGATCCAGTGATTTCCTGAAGACCCAGTACTACCCCATGCCATATCACAGAGTTATAGGATTTCCACAGTCACAGAGTTCAGGGCTTCCACATTCACAGGAAGCAGCTGACTCAGTCTCTGCCCTACAGGTCTCTCCATCCATGGGGAAAGCCACTCCATTCCCCAAAACAGCCACCATTCTGATAGAGGTCACTCAGTTCTCTGCCTTGTAAAGTCCAGTACGATACCTTGGTTGGATAGGGGGAGAAGAACAACATGCCCCCCCCCCCACCTTCATGTAACTAAGTGGGTGCCTGCCCTCAGCCAACTCTCCAGGCCAGATGCAAACACAATGGGGGCCATGGACATTTATCCCTTTGACAAAATTCACTAGTAGATGGCGGAATAGTGAGGACGCGCACTGATAGTCCGGGAAAAGATAGGTTGATAAAAGAGGAGTTACAGTAAATACAGGGAAAGGCCCAGGGGAAAACAATGCAGAGGAAACTCTTCTGGATCTAGTGGAGGTGACACAGACGACCTTCAGGGAGAGCAAGGATGCTCACGGCTCCGAGTTTACACATCCGCGCTGGAAGGGGAGGTGAGCTCAGTAACCCGAGACGTTGGCTGGGGAAATGGCAGACACAGAGGGAACTAGGCTTGAAGCCCCGTGGGGGAGAGTTCACCAGACTAACTTCAGGAGAGAAGAAAAAAAAAAAGGGTGGGGGGGACCAGTAGGGACGAGTTTCTCTCTCCGCCCACCTTGCAAAGGCGAGCAAGAGTCAAAGAGCAGGCGCCATTCTGGATATACGTAAAAGGTGTGCATCCTCAGGGCTGTGCATGATGTCAGAGCTGTGTGCAACATCAGGGCTGTGTGCAAACTGAGAGCTGAGCGCAAACTCAGTCAAACAGAAAAACCTGACTCTGGGGGGTGAAATACCAGGAGGTTAGGATTGAGCGAAATGGTAGAGCTAATGAACTGAGGCAGGGAAAAAAAAAGAGATGATGGTGAGAGAACTCACAGAAGTCACGTGAGTACTCTCCAGAGATGCTACAATTCGGTAACCTTGGCAACCTGGTGGGAGACTGCAGGAGAAACTGAACCCACACTGAGGGCAGAACAGATTCTTTGGGTGATCTGTGGAAAAAAAAGGAGACGAATGCTATACACACAGAAGCCAGAGATTGGAAGCTAACTACCATCAATTCTGCTCAGCTGTGCAGTATTAATTCCCTCCTGAAAAAAATAAATAAATAAAAAATAAAGAAAAGAGAGATAGATATACCATGCCTAACTTGAGTGTGTCACCTTTGGCACACCTTTAACTTTGAAGAATTAAGCAGAGCTCTCTGGCCACACCCATCTCAAGCCTCCAAGGCTTCTCCAAGAGCAGACAGTCCACTTAACACGGTCATAGTACAACAAGAAAAAAAAAAAAAAAAACACCACAGTAAGGAAAGAATTCAAAGAATTCCTCCAAAATGCCAAGCAATAAACACAGAAACTGAGGGAACAAGATCAACAAGCACATTATGATGCACCCAAATGAACAAAACACCCAAGCCAAGATTATCAAGATGATGAGATAGAAGAAATGCAAGATATGGATTTCAAAAAATTTATGATAAGAACATTTAGAAGTTTTCAAAAGCAAATTCTTGAACTACAGAAATCCTTACAGGACAGGATAGAAAATCTCTCTCGTGAAAATGAAATCTTGAGGAGGAACCAAAATGAAATGCAGAAACAGGTAGAACAGGAAAGTGTGACAGTGAACAGAAATCAAAATGAAATGAAGAGGGCGCACACCAATAGTCCGGGAAAATTTAGTTTAATAAAAGGGGAGTTACAGTAGCCTCAGAAAAAAGAACCAGGAAAATATTGCAGAGGAAACTCTTCTGGATCGAGTGGCTGTGAATCGGAGGACCTACTGGGAGAACAAGGTTGCCCACCGCGCGGAAGCTGAGCCACGGGAGCCGCGGGTGCCGCGGGAGCCGCAGGGTCTGCGCGCCAGTGCAGGAAGGGGAGTGCATGTCACACAGACACCAGCAGGGAGAATTGGGACGTCCAGGGCTCCGAGTTCACACATCGGTGCTGGAAGGGGAGGTGAGCTCAATAACCCGAGACATTGGTGGGGAAACGGAGGTCAGAATCTAGAGAGGGGCCGGAAAGTGCAGCAGACTCACTACCGGAAAGAAGGAAAAAAAAAAAAGCTTGGGGGTTTCTCGCTCCCCCAACCTTGCAAAGGTTGCAAGGCTGCAAGGCTTGAAGAATTCTCAAGGGACAAAGAGAAGGCCCCCTCTCTGGATTTACGTATCAACAGGGGAGAGCTAAGGAACTGAGTCACTACAATTCAGTAGCCTAGGCAACCCAGTGGGAGTCCAGAGGAGCTTACACAGACTCTTTGGGTAAAAGCCAGAGACGGGAAGCTAAATACCATCAATTCTGCACAGCCGTGCCGTGCCGTATTACTTACCCCCCAAATAAATTAAATAAATAAATAAATAAATAAATAAAAAGAGAGAGATTTACCACACATAACCTGAGGGTGTCACCTTTGCACACCTGTAACCAGGAAGAACCAAGCAGAGCTCTCAGCCTGCACCAATCTCAGGCCTCCAAGGCTCCTCCAACAGCAGGCAGTCCACTTAACACGGACATAGTATAAAATAAAAAAAAAAAAAAACGCACAGTGACGCAAGAAGAATTAACTATGCCAAGCAACAAACACAGAAATCGAGGGAACAAGATCAATGATGACACTATGCTGCCTCCAAATAAACAAAACACCCCAAACCAAGATTATGAAGATGATGAGATAGAAGAAATGCAAGATACGGATTTCAAAAAATTTAGGATAAGAACATTTAGAAGTTTTCAAAAGCAAATCCTTGAACTACAGAAATCCTTATTGGACAGGATTGAAAATCTCTCTTGTGAAAATGAAATTTTAAGGAAGAATCAAAATGAAACTCAGAAATTAGTAGAACAGGAAAGTGTGATAGTGAAGAGAAATCAAAATGAAATGAAGAGCTCAATAGATCAAATGACAAACACATTAGGAAGCCTTAAAAACAGAATGGGTGAAGCAGAAGAGAGAATATCGGACTTAGCAGCTAGAGCACAGGAAAACATACAGTCAAACCAAAGAAAAGAAGAGGAAATTAGAAATCTCAAAAATATTGTTGGGAATCTACAGGATACTATTAAAAAAAACCAACATTCGAGTTCTAGGAGTTCCTGAAGGCATGGAGACGGAGAAAGGATTAGAAGGCCTTTTTAGTGAGATACTAGCAGAGAACTTTCCAGGTTTGGAGAAGGACAGAGACATCCTAGTACAGGAAGCTCATAGAACCCCTCGTAAACATGACCAAAAGAGATCCTCACCACGACACGTGGTAATTAAACTTACCACAGTGAAACATAAAGAAAAGATTCTAAAATGTGCAAGAGAGAAATGTCAGATTACTCTCAGAGCATCTCCAATAAGACTCACAGCAGACTTCTCATCAGAAACACTACAGGCTAGGAGGGAATGGTGAGACATAGCACAGGTGCTAAGAGAGAAAAATTGCCAGCCCAGAATATTGTATCCTGCAAAGCTCTCACTTGTGAATGAAGGTGAAATAAAGACCTTTCATAGCAAACAGAAATTGAAAGACTTTGTGGCCACTCGTCCGGCCCTGCAAAAGATACTTAAAGATGTGCTACACTCAGAAACACAGAAACACAACCATCAATAGGAAAGAAGGTAAAGGAAGAACACCTACCAGTAAAAGAGCATGGGAAGCTCAAAGCATTTACTAGAAAATATCTCTGGGAAAATGGCAGGGCAAAGTCACTACGTATCAATAGTCACATTAAACATTAATGGTCTGCATTCTTCAATTAAAAGACACCGTTTGGCTGATTGGCTCAAAGAACACAACCCAACTATTTGTTGCCTACAAGAAACACATCTCTCTAACAAAGAGGCATGCAGACTGAAAGTGAAAGGGTGGAAAAAGATATTCCATGCCAACAGAAACCAAAAAAAAGCAGGTGTAGTCATATTAATATCAGACAAAATAAACTTTAATACAAAAACTGTTAAGAGAGACAAAGAGGGACACTATATAATGATTAAGGGTTCAATTCAACAGGAAGATGTAACTATTATAAATGTATATGCGCCTAATTACAGGGCACCGGTCTATTTAAAATATATGTTAAAGGACTTAAAGGGAGATTTAGATTCCAATACAATAGTACTGGGGGACTTCAATACTCCACTCTCAGAAATAGACAGATCATCCGGACAGAAGATCAACAAGGAAACAGCAGATTTAATTGACACTATTGCCCAAATGGATCTAACAGATATCTACAGAACTTTCAACCCTACATCTACAGACTTCACATTCTTCTCAGCAGTGCATGGAACCTTCTCTAGGATTGATCACATACTAGGCCATAAAGCAAGTCTCAGCAAATTTAAAAGAATTAGAATCATACCATGCAGCTTCTCAGACCACAGCGGAATGAAGCTGGAAATTAGCAACTCAGGAAACCCCTGAAAGTATGCAAACACATGGAGATTGAACAACATGCTCCTGAATGAACACTGGGTCATTCAAGAAATCAAAAGAGAAATCAAAAACTTCCTGGAAGTAAATGAAGACAACAACACAACATATCAAAACTTATGGGATACAGCAAAAGCAGTATTGAGAGGCAAATTTATAGCAATAGGTGCCTATATCAAGAAATTGGAAAGGTACCAAATAAATGAGCTTTCAGCGCATCTCAAGGACCTAGAAAAACTGCACCAAACCAAACCCAAATCTAGTAGGAGAAGAGAAATAATTAAAACCAGAGAGAAATTAACAGGATTGAATCAAAAAAAAAAAAAACACTACAAAAAATCAGCCAAGCGAGAAGCTGGTTTTTTGAAAAAATAAACAAAATTGACACCCCATTGGCCCAACTAACTAAAAAAAGAAGAGAAAAGACCCAAATCAATAAAATCAGAGACAAAAAAGGAAACGTAACAACAGACACCACAGAAATAAAAAGAATCATCAGAAATTACTACAAGGACCTGTATGCCAGCAAACAGGAAAATCTATAGGAAATGGATAGACTCCTGGACACATGCAATCTACCAAAATTGAACCATGAAGACATAGAAAACCTAAATAGACCCATAACTGAGACAGAAATTGAAACAGTAATAAAGGCCCTCCCAACAAAGAAAAGCCCAGGACCAGATGGATTCACCGCTGAATTCTACCAGACATTTAAAGAAGAACTAATCCCATTTCTTCTCAAACTATTCAGAACAATCGAAAAAGAGGGAATCCTCCCAAATTCTTTCTATGAAGCCAGCATCACCTTAATCCCTAAGCCAGAGAAAGATGCAGCAGAGAAAGAGAATTACAGACCAATATCCCTGATGAACATAGATGCAAAAATCCTCAATAAAATTCTGGCCAATAGAGTACAACAACACATCAGAAAAATCATCCACCCAGACCAAGTGGGATTCTTCCCTGGTATGCAGGGATGGTTCAACATTCGCAAATCAATCAATGTGATTCACCACATTAACAGACTGCAAAAGAAAAACCATATGATTATCTCAATTGATGCAGAGAAAGCATTCGATAAAACACCCTTTCATGATGAAAACTCTAAGCAAATTGGGTATACAAGGAACATTCCTCAATACAATCAAAGCAATTTATAAAAAAAAACACAGCCAGCATTCTATTGAATGAGGAAAAGTTGGAAGCATTTCCACTGAGATCTGGTACCAGACAGGGATGCCCACTCTCACCACTGCTATTTAACATAGTTCTGGAAGTTTTATCCAGAGCCATCAGACAAGAAAAAGAAATCAAAGGAATACAAATTGAGAAGGAAGAAGTCAAACTATCCCTCTTTGCAGATGATATGATTCTTTACTTAGAGGATCCAAAGAACTCTACTAAGAGATTATTGGAACTCATAGAGGAGTTTGGCAAAGTGGCAGGATATAAAATCAATGCACAAAAATCAACAGCCTTTATATACACAAGCAACGCCATGACTGAGAAAGAACGGCTAAGATCAATCCCATTCACAACAGCTACAAAAACAATCAAATACCTTGGAATAAACTTAACCAAGGACGTTAAAGATCTCTACAATGAAAATTACAAAATCTTAAAGAAAGAAATAGAAGAGGATACCAAGAAATGGAAAAACCTTCCATGCTCGTGGATGGAAGAATCAATATCATCAAAATGTCCATTCTCCCAAAAGCAATTTATAAATTCAAGGCAATACCAATCAAGATACCGAAGACCTTCTTCTCAGATCTGCAAAAATTGGTGCTGAAATTTATATGGAGGCACAACAGACCTCGAATAGCTAAAGCAATCTTGTACAACAAAAACAAAGCTGGAGGCATCACAATACCAGATTTTAGGACATACTACAGGGCAGTTGTAATCAAAACAGCATGGTATTGGTACAGAAACAGATGGATAGACCAATGGAACAGAATTGAAACACCAGAAATCAACCCAAACATCTACAGCCAACTTATGTTTGATCAAGGATCTAAAACTAATTCCTGGAGCAAGGACAGTCTATTCAATAAATGGTGCTGGGAAAACTGGATTTCCACATGCAGAAGCATGAAGCAAGACCCCTACCTTACACCTTACACAAAAATCCACTCAACATGGATTAAAGACCTAAATCTACATCCTGACACAATCAAGTTATTAGAGAACATTGGAGAAATCCTGCAAGATATTGGCACAGGCAAAGAGTTTCTGGAAAAGACCCAGGAGGCACAGGCAGTCAAAGCCAAAATCAACTATTGGGATTGCATCAAATTGAGAAGTTTCTGTACTGCAAAAGAAACAGTCAGGAGAGTGAAGAGACAACCGACAGAATGGGAAAAAATATTTGCAAACTATGCAACAGATAAAGGGTTAATAACCAGAATCTACACAGAGATCAAGAAACTCCACAAAAACAAAACCAACAACCCACTTAAGAGATGGGCCAAGGACCTCAATAGACATTTTTCAAAAGAGAAAATCCAAATGGCCAACAGGCACATGAAAAAATGTTCAAGGTCACTAGCAATCAGGGAAATGCAAATCAAAACCACAATGAGGTTTCACCCCACCCTGGTTAGAATGGCTTACATTCAGAAATCTACCAACAACAGATGCTGGCGAGGATGTGGGGAAAAAGGGACACTAACCCACTGTTGGTGGGAATGCAAACTGGTCAAGCCACTCTGGAAGTCAGTCTGGAGATTCCTCAGAAACCTGAAGATAACCCTACCGTTCAACCCAGCCATCCCACTCCTTGGAATTTACCCAAAGGAGTTTAAATTGGTAAACAAAAAAGCAGTCTGCACCCTAATGTTTATCGCAGCTCAATTCACAATAGCCAAGACCTGGAGCCAACCTAAATGCCCATCAACGGTAGACTGGATAAAGAAATTATGGGATATGTATTCTTTAGAATACTATACCGCAGTAAGAAACAACGAAATCCAGTCAATTGCGACAAAATGGAGGAATCTGGAACACATCATGCTGAGTGAAATAAGCCAGTCCCAAAGGGATAAATACCATATTTTCTTCCTGATTTGTGACAACTGATTGAACACCAAAAAGGAAACCTCCTGAAGTGAAATGGACACTATGGGAAACGGTGACTTGATCAGCATAGCCCTGACTGTTAATGAACAACTTAATACATTATCCCTCTTAGTATTTTTTCTTGTCTGTTCTACTTAATATGACTGGTTTAATTCTGCAATTATCACACAGTTATTCTTAAGTGTTGAAAATTAACTGAAATGTGATCCCTGTTAAACATAACAGTGGGAATAAGAGAGGGAAGAGATGTATAATTTGGGACATGCTCAAGCTGACGTGCCCCAAATGGTAGAGTTAGAAACATACCAGGGGATTCCAATTCAATCCCATCAAGGTGGCATGTACCAATGCCATCTCACTAGTCCAAGTGATCAATTTCAGTTCACAATTGATCATAATGAAAGGACTAAGAGTCAAAGGGAGCACATAAACAAGTCTAGTACCTGCTAACACTAACCGATAGAATAAATAAAGGGGAGAGTGATCCAGCATGGGAAGCGAGATACTCAGCAGACTCATAGAATGGCAGATGTCCTAAATAGCACTCTGGCCTCAGAATCAGCCCTAAAGGCATTTGGATCTGGCTGAAAAGGCCATGAGAGTATTTCAGGCATGGAAAGCCAAGACACTCTGGCAAAAAGATCTCTGTGAATGAGATCCCAGTGGAAAGAACAGGTCTTCAAAGGAAGAGGTACCTTTCTCTGAAGGGAGGAGAGAATCTCCACTTTGACTATGACCTTGTCTGAACAAGATAAGAGAAGGAGAACTCAAGGGGCTTCCATAGCCTTGGAAACTCATGACTGGTGCATAAGGAGATTACTGATGCCATAGACAGGAGTGTCAATTGGTAAAGTCAACAACAGGAGTCACTGTGCACTTACTCCTCATGTAGGATCTCTGTCCTTAATGTGCTGTGCCTTGAGATTTAATGCTATAACGAGTACTCAAACAGTATATTTCACTTTGTGTTTCTATGGGGGTGCAAACTGTTGAAATCTACTAATCTGATCTTCTGTAAAAAAAAAAAAAAGAAAAAAAAAAAGAATTATCAATTCCCAACTTGACTCTCACTGGGATTAAACATGACCATAGGTCTGATCTGATTTCATCATCATTTAAAAAATCATCTATTATTTTTCACTTTATGTTTCAGTGTGGGAGCAAACTGTTGAAATCCTTACTTAATGTATACTAAGCTGATCTTCTGTATATTAAGATAATCGAAATGAATCTTGATGTGAATGGAAGGATAGAGGGAGTGGGAAAGGAGCCGGTGGGAGGGACTGTATGGGGGGGGGAAGACATTGTAATCCATAAGTCGTACTTTGGAAATTTATATTCATTAAATAAAAGTAAAAAAAATGAAATGAAACCAGTGCTGCGGCTCACTAGGCTAATCCTCCCCCTTGTGGCACCGGCACACCGGGTTCTAGTCCCAGTCGGCGTGCCGGATTCTGTCCCAGTTACCCCTCTTCCAGGCCAGCTTTCTGCTATGGCCCAGGAGTGTAGTGGAGGATGGCCCAAGTCCTTGGGCCCTGCACCTGCATAGGAGACCAGGAGAAGCACCTGGCTCCTGGCTTCGGATCAGCGCGATGCGCCGGCGATAGTGCGCCGGCCGCAGCAGCCATTGGAGGGTGAACCAAACGCAAAAAGGAAGACTTTTCTCTCTGTCTCTCTCACTCACTGTCCACTCTGCCTGTCAAAAAAAAAATGAAATGAAGAAAATAGATCAAATGACAAACACATTAGAGAGCCCTAAAAACAGAATGGATGAAGCAGAAGAGAGAATATCGGACTTAGCAGCTAGAGCACAGGAAAACATACAGTCAAACCAAAGAAAAGAAGTGGAAATTAGAAATCTAAAAAATATTGTTGGGAATCTACAGGATACTATTAAAAAAAACCAACATTCGAGTTCTAGGAGTTCCTGAAGGCATGGAGACGGAGAAAGGATTAGAAGGCCTTTTTAGTGAGATACTAGCAGAGAACTTTCCAGGTTTGGAGAAGGACAGAGACATCCTAGTACAGGAAGCTCATAGAACCCCTCGTAAACATGACCAAAAGAGATCTTCACCACGACACGTTGTAATTAAACTCACCACAGTGAAACATAAAGAAAAGATTCTAAAATGTGCAAGAGAGAAATGTCAGATTACTCTCAGAGGGTCTCCAATTAGACTCACAGCAGACTTCTCATCAGAAACCCTACAGGGTAGGAGGGAATGGTGAGACATAGCCCAGGTACTAAGAGAGAAAAACTGCCAGCCCAGAATATTATATCCTGCAAAGCTCTCACTTTTGAATGAAGGTGAAATAAAGACCTTTCATAGCAAACAGAAATTGAAAGACTTTGTTGCCACTCATCCAGCCCTGCAAAAGATGCTTAAAGATGTGCTACACTCAGAAACACAGAAACACGGCCATCAATATGAAAGAAGGTAAAGGAAGAAAACCTACCAGTAAAAGATCATAGGAGACTCAATGCATATACTAGAAAATATCTCTGGGAAACTGGCAGGGCGAAGTCACTACCTATCAATAGTCACATTGAACATTAATGGACTGAACTCTAAAGTTAAAAGGCACAGACTGGCTGAATGGATTAAGGAACAAAACCCATCTATTTGCTGCATAGTAGAGGCAGAGAATGAAAGAGAGAGAGAGAGAGAGAGAGAGAGAGAGAGAGAGAGGTCTTCCATCTGCTTGTTCACTCGCCAATCAGCCGCAACGGCCGGAGCTGTGCCAATCTGAAGCCAGGAGCCAGGAGTTTCTTCCAGGTCATCCACATACGTGCAGGGGCCTAAGGACTTGGGCCATCTTCTACTAATTTCCCAGGCTATAGCAGAGAGCTGAATAGGAAGTAGAGCAGCCAGGAATTGAACCAGCATCCATATGGGATGCCGGCATTGCAGGCAGCAGCTTAAACTGCTACGCTGGCCCCTATAAACTTCCCTCTTAACACTGCTTTTGCTTTATCCCAATAGTTTGTTGTGATGGTTTGTCATCTAAGTTTGTTTCCAAGAATTTTTTTATTTATCTTTTGATTTCTCCTATGACCAGCTGTTCGTTTAGGAGCATGTTGTTTAGTCTCCAAGTGTTTACTTATGTTTAGAGATTCTTGAATTGTTGGTTGTAAGCTTCAATCCATTGTGATAGAGAAGGTACATGGTAAAATTTTGATTTTTTAAAAAAAATTTTTTTGACAGGCAGAGTGGACAGTGAGAGAGAGAGACAGAGAGAAAAGTCCTCCTTTGCCTTTGGTTCACCCTCCAATGGCCGCCGCGGCTGGCGCTCTGCGACCGGCGCACCGCGCTGATCCGAAGGCGGGAGCCAGGTACTTATCCTGGTCTCCCATGGGGTGCAGGGACCAAGCACTTGGGCCTTCCTTCACTGCACTTCCCGGCCACAGCAGAGAGCTGGCCTGGAAGAGGGGCGACCGAGACAGTGCCCCGACTGGCACTAGAACCTGGTGTGCCAGCGCCGCAAGGCGGAGGATTAGCCTTGTGAGCTGCAGCGCTGGCCTATAAATTTTTATTTAGTAAATATAAATTTCCAAAGTACACTTTATGGATTAAAATGACTTTTTACCCCCATAGCTTCCCTCCCACCTGCAACCCTCCCATCACCCGCTCCCTCTCCCATTCCATTCACATCAAGATTCATTTTCAATTCTCTTTATATACAGAAGATCGATTCAGTATATATTAAGTAAAGATTTCATCAGTTTGCACCCACACAGAACATAAAGTGTAAAATACTGATTCAGTACTAGTTATAGCATTACTTCACATTGGACAACACATTAAGGACAGAGATCCTACATGAGGAATAAGTACACAGTGACTCCTGCTGTTGACTTAACAATTTGACACTCTTGTTTATGGTGTCAGTAATCTCCCTAGGCTCTAGTCATGAGTTGCCAAGGCTATGGAAGCCTTTTGAGTTCGCCGACTTCAATCTTATTCCGACAGCGTCATAGTCAAAGTGGAAGTTCTCCTCCCTTCAGAGAAAGGTACCTCCTTCTTTGATGGCATGTTCTTTCTACTGGGATCTCACTCGCAGAGATCTTTCATTCTTTCATTTAGGTGTTTTTTTGTTTTGTTTTGTTTTTGTTTTTTTTTGCCAGAGTGTCTTGGCTTTCCATGCCTAAAATATTCTCATGGGCTCTTCAGCCAGATCTGAGTGCCTTAAGGGCTGATTCTGAGGCCAAAGTGCTGTTTAGGACATTTGCCATTCTATGAGTCTACTGTGTATACCGTTTACCATGTTGGATCGTTCTCTCCCTTTTTTATTCTATCAGGATTAGCAGACACTAATCTTGTTTGTGTGATCCCTTTGACTCTTAGACCTATCAGTGTGATCTTTAGTGAACTGAAATTGATCACTTGGACTAGTGAGATGGCATTGGTACATGCCACCTTGATGGGATTGAATTGGAATCCCCTGGCACATTTCTGACTCCACCATTTGAGGCAAGTCTGATTGAGCATGTCCCAAATTGTACATCTCCTCCCTCTGTTATTCCCACTCTTAAATTTAACGGGGATCATTTTTAGTTAAATTTAAACACCTAAGAATAATTGTGTGTTAATTACAGAGTTCAACCAATTGTATTAAATAGAACAAAAAGTCCTAAAAGGGATAAAGTATTAAATTGTACATCAACAGTCAGGACAAGGGCTGAACAAGTCACTGTTTCTCATAGTGTCCCTTTCACTTTAACAGGTTTCCTTTTTTGTGCTTGGTTAGTTGTCACTGAACAGGGAGCACATATGATATTTGTCCCATTGGGAATGGCTTATTTCACTCAGCATGATGTTTTCCAGATTCCTCCATTTTGTTGTAAATGACCGGATTTCATTTTTTTTTTTTGACTGCTGTATAGTATTCTAGAGTACATGTCCCATAATTTCTTTATCCAGTCTACTGTGGATGGGCATTTGGGTTGGTTCCAAGTCTTAGCTATTGTGAATTGAGCTGCAATAAACATTAATGTGCAGACAGCTTTTTTGTTTGCCGATTTAATTTCCTTTGGGTAAATTCCAAGGAGTGGGATGGCTGGGTTGAACGGTAGGGTTATATTCAGGTTTCTGAGCAATCTCCAGACTGACTTCCAGAGTGGCTAAACCATTTTGCATTCCCACCAGCAGTGGGTTAGTGTCCCTTTTTCCCCACATCCTCGCCAGCATCTGTTGTTGGGGGATTTCTGAATGTGAGCCATTCTCACCAGGGTGAAGTGAAACCTCATTGTGGTTTTGATGTGCATTTCCCTGATTGCTAGTGATCTTGAACATTTTTTCATGTGCCTGTTGGCCATTTGGATTTCCTCTTTTGAAAAATGTCTGTTGAGGTCCTTGGCCCATCTCTTAAGTGGGTTGTTGGTTTTGATGTTGTGGAGTTTCTTGATTTCTTTGTAGATTCTGGTTATTAACCCTTTATCTGTTGCATAGCTGCAAATATTTTTTCCCATTCTGTGGGTTGCCTCTTCACTTTCCTGACTGTTTCTTTGAAGTACAGAAACTTCTCAATTTGATGTAATCCCAAATGTTAATTTTGGCTTTGACTGCCTGTGCTTCCGGGTTCTTTTCCAAGAAGTCATTGCCGGTACCTATATCTTGCAGGATTTCTCCAATGTTCTCTAATAATTTGATGGTGTTGGGTCATAGATTTGCTGATACTTGATTTATGGCCTAGTATATGGTCTATCCTTGAGAAAGGTCTGTGTACTGCTGAGAAGAATGTATATTAGGAACTCTGGGATGAACAGTTCTGTAGATATCAGTTAGGTTCATTTAGTACATCGTGTCAATTAGCTATGTTGTTTCCTTGTTGATTTTCTGTTCGTTGGCCTATCCATTGATGAAAATGGGGTGTTGAAGTACTCAGTTGCTATTGTATTTGAGTCTAAGACTCCCTTTAAATACATTAACAGTTCTTTTACATAGGCAGACACCCTATAATTTGGTGTGTATACATTTATTGTAGTCATCTCTTCTTCTTGTACTGATCCCTTATTCATTACATAGTGCCCAGATCTGTCTCTTTTAACAGTTTTTGTGTTAACGTGTATTTTGTCCAATATTAAGATGGCTATACCTGGCCTTTTTTATTTCCCATTATCATGGAATATCTTTTGACACACTTTCACTTTCAGTCTGCATGCATCTTTGTTGGTGAGGTGTTTCTTGTATGCAGCAAATATATGGGGCTTGTTTTTTGATCCATTCAACCAGTCTGTATCTTTTAACTGGAGAGTTGAGAACATTTATGTTCAAGGTTAGTATTGACAAGTAACTATTTGGCTCTACCATTTTGCTGTGAATATTACTATCATTTACTTTGGATTCCTTGTATCACTATCTTTTGTGATGGTGGCTTTCCTTCTGTGTTTCTGTGTGTAGCACATCCTTAACATCTTTTGCAGGGCTGGACGAGTAGTGACAAATTCTAATTTCTGTTGTGTAAGGTCTTTATTTTACCTTCATTCGTAAATGAGAGCTTTGCAGGGTACAGTATTCTGGGTTGACTTTTTTTTTCTCTTAAGACTTGGACTATATCTTGCCATTGTCTACTAGCCTGTAGGGTTTCTGATGAGAAGACAGCTATCAGACTAATTGGAGATCTTTTGAAAGTAATCTAATGTTCCTCTCATGTACATTTTAGGATCTTTTATTTATACTTTACTGTTGAAAGTTTGACTGCAATGTGTTGTGGTGAAAATCTTTCCTGTTCATGTCTGTTAGGAGTTCTATGTGCTTCCTGTACTTTGACATTTCTTTCTTTCTCCAAATTAGTGAAGTTTTCTGAATTATTTCACTAAATAGGCTTTTTAATTCCTTATTTCTTTCCACACCTTCAGTAACTACTAAGACCCATATGTTGGCTTGTTTGATAGTATTCCATAGATCTCCAAGACTGTCTTTAAGTTTTCTGATTTCTTCTCCACTTTTTCTTTTGTTTGTCTGCTGAATGATTTCAAAATATTTGTCTTCTAGCTCAGATATTTTTTCTTCTGCCTCACCAAGTCTGTTGTTAAGGCTTTCTACTGCATTTTTATTTGATCTATTGAATTAATTTCTAATATTTCACTTTGATTTCTCTTTAAAATCACAATTTCTTGGGCAAAATTTTCATTCATATCATGTATGGTTTGCTTTATTTTGTGGATTTGCTTCTAATTGCTTTTGAGTAATCCTATGATTAATTTTTTAATTCCCAGGGCTCTCATGGCCATGGAGTGTAAGAGGACCACTCCACCCCACTAGCTCATCCTTTCTGTGGGGAGACTTTAGTGTTCTGAGAGCCACTGCCCATGTGTGTTCTGCCATGCTGGATTGAGCCTGATCCTACTGGCTGGAGAATAGAGGCCACTGTGCTTTATCTGGATCTGGTCTTGGCCCAGCAGGTCAAGCTCCTAGCTGTAGGGTGTGGTCCTAATTTTTTTTTTCCTGGCCCCTCTGCATTGATGTGGTTTTGCTTTATACTAGTGGTTGGTGGTGTGGTTGCGGAGGCACCTGGCTCTGGAAGCTCCAAACACTCAACAGGCATGCTCTGGGAGGCTCAGTTTGTCTGAGATTTTTCTCAGTGGGCCTGGCACTGGCATTCAGTTCTCTCTCCCTCTCCCAAACAGAAAGTGTCTCTCCATATTTTGCAGTTTGGTTCTGGGGAAGAGGTGATATGGGTAAACTCTTTTCTTTTTGCTTTCTTCAACACTACTTTTCTAATGAAGATAACGAAATGACTCACAGATCTCTCAACCAGCTTCTGTAGCTCTTGTGATGGTGACTTAGTGTACATAAAGCTGTTCACGTTGGTGTCTGCAGGGAGGTGGTCACTGGTGACTATTAGGTGCCATTCTCAAGACTTTCTTTTCAATAAAAATTGTTGTTCTTTAGCTTCTATGTCCTTTAACATATCATATAAATATAAATTCATTATAAAAATTATATACTAGCCAAATAATGTAATGGTTTTCATTAGTAAAATGTTAACAATTCCCATTTGTTAGTTATCTCCCCTGTCCTTTTGTCTTCAATTGTTTTCCTCTTTACTGCCTACCTATTTTTCTTCTAAAAGAATATGAAGGAGATGGGGCCAGCATTGTTGTATAGTGAGTTAAGCACTGATTCTAGTCACAAATGCTCTACTTTCTATCTGGCTACCTGCTAATTCACCTGGGACAGCAGCAGAGGATGGTCCAAGTACATGGGCCCTTTTGCCCACATGAGAGACCAGGAGACAGCTCCTGGCTTTGGCTCAGCCCAGCCCTGGCTGTTGAGGCCATTTGGGGAGGAACCAGTGGATGGAAGGTCTCTCTCTTCCTGTTTCTTTCTCTAAGTCTACCTTTCACATATGCGTACATATAAAGGAGAATATTTTTAAAGTTTGATGATAAATGAAAAAGTTTAATCCAGTTCTTCAAAGATTTATTTTTATTTGAAGGGCGGAAGAGAGGAGGAAAGATGGGGGGAGGGTAGAGAGAGATAGAAAGATCTCCCATCTGCCAGTTTACTCCTCAAATGGCTGCAATGGACAGGGCTGGGCTAGGCCAAAGCCAGGAGCCAAGAGTTTCATGCAGGAACCCAAGGACTTGGGTCATCTTCCACTGCTTTCCCAGGCACATTAGCAGGGATCTGGATAAGAAGTGAAGCAGCATGGTCTCAAATTGGCATTCATATGGGCTGCTAGTGTCACAGGCAGTGTCTAAACCATCTACACTACAATGCGAGCCCTGGGTTTCAAGATCACAGTGAAACACTCCTTGATATTGTGTGCAATGAGAGTAACTTATACTGGTAGCAGAATTTTCAAATGTAAGTATTTTGGTGGCTTTAAATGAATGTAAATGCTTGGAGACTCAGAGTTTATAGCAATACATTATTACATTTTAATAGATCATAACACCAGAAATTATAACCTTTAATTTAATTTTATCATTAATTTTTTACTCAATACAACCAAATAGGAGTTTTCTTTTATTACCTTATTACAGAGATTCTTTTGAATTTCTCCTAATTATAAGATTATTTTATATTTTATTATACTTTACTATGTTATCATATACCTTCTGTATATTATTTAAAATGATACTATTCTATTCTAAAATATAATATGCAAGTAAATATTTCATCATTAATTGAGTAAAATAAATCAAATGTTATTAGTGAATTTGACATTATCTAGTGAAGAAAAAGGTGATAAAACATAATAGCTTTTCTCAGAAATGATTAATGGGAAAATGAAGTCACACTGACATAAGGATTTGGACTTTCTCACACCTTTTTAAAACCTATGCATTTAATCATTTTTATCCAAGTCTGTATAATTTATAAAAGGAAACTAATTAGATTATCTATTCAAAATATTATTAATGCCTCAGTGCCTTTTTCACATAATTGAAGTTTTGTGAACTTGTTTGAGATCTAATCATCTATTTCCAAAGGTTTAAACACTGTAATCTTAAAAACTGTGTTTTGACTTGTTATCTGGCAAACAAATTCAAGTTGAGAAAAGGGTTATTTGTAGGACAGCTTAAAAGAAACGTGATCTTTTCTTATATGATTCAAAGAGAAGAAGTTAATAATTTTGCTAGGAAAAGCTCAACACTGCAATATTATATAGTCAATGTTAATATAGTAGTATATTATGATGTAGTATTTTTTATTAATTCATTAGAATTACAGACAGAGAGGTCTTCCATATACTGGTTTACTCCCTACATGGCCACAATGGCTGGAGCTGGGTCAGTCTGAAGCCAGGAGCCAGGCACTTCTTCCGGGTCTTCCATGAGGGTGCAGGGGATCAAGCATTTAGGCTATCTTCTGCCAATTCCCAGGCCATTAGCAGGTAGCTAGATTGGAAGTAGAGCAGCTAGGTCTCAAACTGGCACCAGTATGGATTGCTAGAGCTGCAGACAGAAGCTCAACCTACTAAGCCACAGCACCGACTCCTATTTTGTAGTATTGAAGACTGCTTTCCTCCCATCCTTTTCACTCTTTCTCATTCATATCCTATATCTATAAATTGGTCTCTTTATTATTTATCCTATAGGTTTTATTTTTGCACAAATAAAAAAGGTATCTGCTCATTCTCTTACTTTTCAGTCTGAATTGCACAAAACAGTTGCACTTTGCATTGCCTCAAGTATTATTTCTGGAAATTACCCTAAATCAGTTCAATGGAGATCATCATTGTTTTTGGTAGCCATTTGGTATACATTCTATTTATGTTCTTACTAATCGGTGGTGTATTCTTAGATTAAATCCATAGAAGTGCAATTTCTGAGCCAGAACAAATGCTTATGCAGTTTTATTAGATATTATCAATTTCCCCTCCAAAAAGTTATTTATACCTGTTTAAAATTTCTGACAGCAATGAATCAGAGTGCCCACAGTCTTACAAACAGAATGTATTGTTCTAGTTTTTCATTTTTGCCAATGTGCTGAGTAAAAGATAATAAATAAAATACGATTTAGCTTTTTTTCACTTTTTCTTATAAGTAATGTTCTTCATTTTTTTCACACATTTAAGAGTCATTATTATTATATTTGTGTGAATTTTTAATTATTGTTTCTTCTTGTTTTTGTTTTTCTTTTGGAATTCTACTCTTTTTACAAAAGTATGCATGCATACAGAAAGTGTATGTAACAAAATATGCTTTAACTATATTGAATTTTCATCTTGCATACCAACTTGAAATCCTTTTACATAAATTAGAGCTATATAAATTTGTCTATCTTTCTCATCTGCATTGTAAAACATCCATTTTATAAAGAAAAAATTTAGATAAAATGTGTATAATTCAAGGTTTTAACACATACACACAAATATATATCCATACAACTACCATGAAATGAAATTTTTATCTCTAACATTTTTAAAATTTCCATTGTGACTTTCTCTGTGTTTAGAATAAGGTGGTTAACATTTGAATTTTTGATTGATCAAATTTATGATCAGATATCATATTCCTACGTATTAATCCTTCAAACAAGTTTTATTATAACTCATTATGTGCTCTGTCTTCATAAATGTTCCATGTATACCCGAAAAGAATGTATTTTGTTCCATTTGAAAGGACTATTTGGTAAATGTCTACTGAGTTATTGGCCACAGTGTTCAACTTTTCTATACCTTTACATATTTTCTTAACTACTTGCTTGTCCTATACAGTGTTGCTGATTACCATAACTTTGTGGGGTGGGGGGAAGAAGTTTTGCCTTTATTTGTAATTCAATTCCTTGATGTCAATGTGTTGGGAGCAACCCGGACTGGACTGAGTTACTGGAATTAAGACTTATTCTATGTCTGTTGGGAGCAACCCGGACTGGACTGAGTTACTGGAATTAAGACTTATTCTATGCATCTGCTCTCCCACAATATGGCACTGGGAGAGGAGGCAACAGCTTCTACCCAGCTGCCTCTCACCAACTTGACAAGCTGCAGGACCTGCTCCTGATTGGAGGAGAGCAGCGTACTCGGTGTGTGGGCAGCCGAGTTAGGATTGACAGAGGAGGACTATAAAGGAGGAGAGAGACAACATGTACCAGGAACATCTAAGAGGAACATCTAAGGGGAACACCTGTGCAGCCCCCGAGAGAGCCGGCCGGCGGTGTGCCACTCCCCTGCGGAAGTGGGGAATGTGGCAGGGGGAACCGCCCTTCCACGGAGGTGGAAGGGACGGTAGCCAACCCGGGAAGAACCAGCAGCAAACCCGGGGAGGGCCGAGCAGACAGAAGAACAGCGCAGGGTCCTGTGTCGTTCCTCCATGAAGACGGGGAGCGACATAATGGTGCCGTGACTCGGATATGAAGCCTAGGCAGGGTTCAGTGTCGTTCCTCCACGAAGACGGGGAGCGACATCAATGTAAATTGATATTTGTTGATTTTTCCTTTGAATGTGCTTTTTTCTGTTCTTATGAATAAAAAAAGCTCCATGAATATTTTATATTTGTATACAAGTCATGAGCTTAACTTCTTCTGTAAACTATGTTTGAACAGAACAGAGTCACTTTTGCACATCTATGTACTATCTCCATCTGTTAAAGGAGTTGGAGCAGAGTTAAAGGGTTGGAACAAAGACTATATGGTCTATATAGCCTAAAATACTTACCATGCAGTCTTTTACAGGAAAAATAATTATCAATTGCTAATCTATATATCAGCCATAGCTGAATTTCAGGAGTTCCAGTGAGTAGTCTATTTATCTGCAGATAAACAGATGTTTTGCATTACTAAAAGTACACATTTAAGTTTTCGTCCTCAGTGATACCACAGAAAGCAAGTGGATGTTTAAAGTGCTGACTTAAAGAATAAAATTTAGGATGAGTATTTGGTGCAGTGGTTACATCACTGCTTGGGACATGATATCCGTTACCCATATTTGTGTCCCTGCTGCTTTGCTTCTGATTCAGCTTCAAGCTGAAGTGCATTCTGAGAGGCAGTGGGTGATGGCACAAGTGCTTGGGTTCCTGCTACCCACTGGGAGACCAAGATTAAATTCCTGGTTTCAATCTGGCCCATCCCTAGCTTTTGCTGGTATTTGGGGATGGAAAAGGTAGGAGGAAGATTTCCCTGTCTGTTGCTATGTCTCTGTTGCTGTCTCATTGTCTCTCTGTCTTTCAAATAAAGTGCAATAAATTTTTTAGATAATGATATTTCTGCTTGTAGAAATTAGCATATCTTTTAAATTTGTATCTTTCCATTGTCATAAGCTTATTAACTGGATTTAAAAAATTTTATTTATATAAGGGGAAATTTCATGTATTCCATACACACAGCTTTCAGAGCATAATAGCATTTCCCACCCTACCCTCCCTCCCTCACTCACTTGTATAATTCTTCCTATTGAATGTGCAATGGTTCATTCATTTATCTGGGCCTGCTTTTCCAAAGACCAAAGGGAACAATTGAATCAGAGAACACCAACATCATGGCTCATGTTGCTGTGTTTTGAAATAATGTTAAACCAAGAAAGGGCGTTAAAGAATGGCTTGGAAGGTCATTAGAGTTTTTATCTTTTTTGTAATAAACCTTGATCTCCTCAGGTGTACATTTGGAAACTCAATACCAAGGTTTTTATGCACACAGTCTAGAAAGCTTCTTGATTTCTTCGGGAAAACATGAGTGTCATCACTAGAGGGAGCTGGCTTTACATAAAATTATGATAGAATTCTAAAAAAACAAGGAAGAACACTTTGTAGTTCATGTCAAAAATTCCTTTCAAAATATTCTCATTTTCTAATAAATTGCACCTGACAAGTATTTTCCTCTTAATTTATAAATTGAAAATTTCCCTCAAAGTACTGTGACTTCTGTTTCCAACACAAACTTCATATTCTAAATTTGATAATGAAATGCATTTTAAGTGGTTATTTGATTTTTACATAGTACACATATTAATATTTTTATTCTTAATTTTTTAAATGCATTGCTTCTCAGCATTTTGGCTAAGATCAAGTGTAATTTTTTAAAAATAGCCGGCGCCGCGGCTCACTAGGCTAATCCTCCGCCTTGCGGCGCTGGCACACCGGGTTCTAGTCCCGGTCGGGGTGCCGGATTCTGTCCTGGTTGCCCCTCTTCCAGGCCAGCTCTCTGCTGTGGCCAGGGAGTGCAGTGGAGGATGGCCCGAGTACTTGGGCCCTGCACCCCATGGGAGACCAGGAGAAGTACCTGGCTCCTGCCATCGGATCAGCGCGGTACGCCGGCCGCGGTGGCCATTGGAGGGTGAACCAACGGCAAAGGAAGACCTTTCTCTCTGTCTCTCTCTCTCACTGTCCACTCTGCCTGTCAAAAAATAAAAAAAAATAAAAAATAATACATCTTACTTTAAATTTCTTTAAAATAGAATTCTGTTCAATTTGAACAATATGTTAGAGTTTTAGATTACAGAATAAAGTTTTGTTTTAATCCTTTATTTAATTAATACAGAAAATGTTTTTATGTTGGAATATATTTATTTTTTAATTTTTATTTAATAAATATAAATTTCCAAAGTACAGCTTATGGATTACAATGGTTTCCCCCCCATAACTTCCCTCCTACCCGCAACTCTCCCATCTCCTGCTCCCTTTCCCATTCCATTCACATCAAGGTTCATTTTCAATTCTCTTTACATAGAGAGGATGAATTTAGTATATATTAAGTAAAGATTTCAATAGTTTGCACCCACACAGAAACACAAAGTGTAAAGTACTGTTTGAGTACTAGTTATAGCATTCATTCACATTGGACAACACATTAAGGACAGAGATCCTACAAGCGGAGTAACTGCACAGTGACTCCTGTTGCTGACTTAACAATTTGACACTCTTGTTTATGGCATCAGTAATCACCCAAGGATCTTGTCATGAGTTGCCAAGGCTATGGAAGCCTTTTGAGTTCACCAACTCCAATCTTATTTAGACAAGGTCATAGTCAAAGTGGAAGTTCTCTCCTCCCTTCAGAAGAAGGTATCTCCTTCTTTGATGGCCTGTTCTTTCCACTGGGATCTCACTCACAGAGATCTTTCATTCAGGTTTATTTGTTTGTTTGTTTTTGAAACAGCGTCTTGGCTTTCCATGCCTGAGAAACTCTCATGGGCTCTTCAGCCAGATCCGAATGCCTTAAGGGCTGATTCTGAGGCCAGAGTGCTGTTTAGGACATCTGCCATTCTATGGCATGCTGTGTATCCCACTTCCCATGTTGGATCATTCTCTCCTTTTTAATTCTATCAGTTAGTATTTGCAGACACTAGACTTGTTTATGTGAACTCTTTGACTCCTAGACCTATCATTATGATCAATTATGAACCGAAATTGATCACTTGTACTAGTGAGATGGCATTGATACATGCCACCTTGATGTGATTGAATTGGAATCCCCTGGCATATTTCTAACTCTACCATTAGGGGTAAGTCCGCTTGAGCATGTGCCAAACTTTACATCTCCTCCCTCTCTTATTCCCACTCTTATATTTAACAGAGATCACTTTTCAGTTAAATTTAAACACCTAACAATAATTGTGTGTTAATTACAGAGTTCAAGCAATAGTAAGTAGAACAAAAAAAATACTAAAAGCGATAAAGTATTAAGTTTTTTCATTAACAGTCAGGACAAGGGCTGATCAAGTCATTGTTTCTCATAGTGTCCATTTCACTTCGACAGGTTTCCTTTTAGGTGCTTGGTTAGTTGTCACCGATCAGGGAGAACATATGATATTTATCCCTTTGTGACTGACTTATTTCACTCAGCATGATATTTTCTAGATTCCTCCATTTTGTTGTAAATGACTGGATTTCATTGTTTTTTTTTACTGCTGTATAGTATTCTGTAGAGTACATGTCCCATAATTTCTTTATCCTCTCTACTAATACAGAAAATGTTAACATCTTTTGTTACTTTGAGATATGTAACTTTTAGTAGGTATAAAAATGAAAATGGAGGGGCCAGCATTGTGATGTAGTAGATTAAGCCTCTGCCTGCAGTGCTGGCATCCTACATGGGTACTGGCTCTAGACTCTGCTACTCCATTTCCTATCCAGCTCCCTGCTAATGTGCCTGGGAAAGCAGCAGAGGATGGCCCAAGTGCTTGGGCCCCTGCATGCACGTGGGAGACCCAGAAGAAGCTCTGGACTCTAGGCCTCGGCTTGTTCCAGCCCTGGCTGTTGTGACCATTTTGGGATTACACCAATGGATGAAAGGTTCTCTCTCTTTTTCTCTACTGTCTCTCTCTCTCTCTCTCTCTCTCTCTCTGTAACTATGTCTTTCAAACAGATAAAAAATAAATTTAAAAAAGAAAGAAAATGGAAGCATTTGAAATAGGCAGTCATTTTATAGAATTGGAAGGATCTGAATTGAGTTTTCATTGTCTTCCAAAAATTATCAGCTTGTTTGGCTAGAAGTAACATGCTTTACATAGCTTTGCATCATATGCAGAATATATGCAAACAATGTCTTGGTGGCTATAGCTTTGTAAAGTTTTATTGAAACAAAGCCATATTCAATAATTCAAGAATTACCTGTAGCCGATGCCGTGACTCACTAGGCTAATCCTCCACCTGCGGCACCAGCACACCGGGTTCTAGTCCCAGTCGGGGCGCCAGATTCTGTCCCGGTTGCCCCTCTTCCAGGCCAGCTCTCTGCTGTGGCCAGGGAGTGCAGTGGAGGATGGCCCAAGTGCTTGGGCCCTGCACCCCATGGGAGACCAGGAGGAAGCACCTAGCTCCTGCCTTCGGTTCAGCGCAGTGCGCCGGTCGTAGCGCGCCAGTCGTGGTAGCCATTGGAGGGTGAACCAACGGCAAAGGAAGACCTTTCTCTCTGTCTCTCTCACTGTCCACTCTGCCTTTCAAAAACAAAAATTACCTGAGCCTCTTTCACTACAACTATAGAAATGAGTACTTATGATGGAGACCTTGCACTCTTCAAAGCCTAAGAAGTTTACTGTCTCTTTCTTTAAAGGAAGTTTTCCAAATCCTTTTTAAAAGCATTATAATGAATATGTGCAGAGTGACTAACTGAATGGGTGAATGAATAAATGAACAGAGTTGCTCTAATTAGTGTGCAACAAAGAGACAGAGCTGACACACAGGGAAGCTGATACTACTTTGCTATTATATGAGAATGTCTGCCAGAAATCCACATTTTGGAAACTTAATTCCTCAACATGGCAGGGTTAGCAGGTGGGGCATGGGGACAGAGCCTTCAAGCGCGAATAATGAGTTTCCCTAAAGCATGGTTTACATCTCTTGGGAGTTTGGCCCCCGTTTTCCTCATCAGCACACACGCATTTGTCCTTCCACATTTTAGCATGATTATGAAGCAGTACAAGGCCCTCACCCAATGCTGAGCAGATGTCAGGACAATGCCTCTACAACTCTGAACAACTACAACAAAGAAATGTATTTTCTTTGTAAATTATCCAGTCTCGCATATTCTATTGCAGCAGCAAGCTATTACATATTTTGACCCAAATGAATTACACTTCTACAACTTCTAGAATTCTTGATTTTATCATTCATGCATACATGAAAAATAAGTACTTTTGAATAAATACAATTCTACCAACATATCAGTCAGAATTATATAGTGACTTTCCTATCAAGGGATAATAGCATTCCTATCAAACATATCTTTGTCTGTCATTTGGTCACTAGTTTTGGCTAACTGAGAAGTATGACATATAATTTACTAAATTCAGTGTTTCCTTGAGGATTTTCAGTTGAAACAAAACCCACTAAAGTTCCTTTAGTTCCACTAATTCATTTCTTTAGACTTTCTCTGAAGCAGATGTTGAAACTGAATCTCCAAGCTAAAGCCTTTGATATAGCCTTTATCAGGATAGCTTCTCTTCCCTAGCTTACAGTTCCTCTGTCTCTAGTTTGATGATTGCAAGTCAAACCCTTACTCTCTGTCTCTCTCTCTCACTGTCCACTCTGCCTTTCAAAAACAAAAATTACCTGAGCCTCTTTCACTACAACTATAGAAATGAGTACTTATGATGGAGACCTTGCACTCTTCAAAGTCTAAGAAGATTAACTCATTAATGAGTTAATTAATGGAAGTGGTTCAGAGGTCAGGCCGGCCTCACAGGACCCCAGATAACAAGACTCAGAATTCGCTTTTTACCATTATACTTATCTTAATGCTATATCCTCTTTTGAGAAACCTCAGCCCCTAATTAAACAAAGTTATAGCCATTTATCCACAAACCCCAGACCACAGCCTACTATACCATCATCGAATTCTCAGAAGAACATGCTGGCCCTCCTGTTACTGACCAAAGGAAAGCCACAGGCACTGTGGTCAAACCAGAGTCCTGCACATGTGTTGATCATGCATTGCTCTACCCATATTTTACCATATAAGGTTTAGCACCCTTAGTCCCTTGGGGGGCTGGGAATTGAGTAATAACTGCCCATACTTCTCTGTGCTCTGCCAAATGGACACCTACCTTCTTCCATTACCTGGGTGTCAGTAATTGGCTTGCTGTGCAACAGAGAAGTGAACCTACATTTTACTTGGGCTTAGACAACTATGTCAATGCTTATGAAATTTTTGTGAACCTCCTTTGAAGTTGTGAAAATTCCTAATTTAGAAATAGAGTTGAATTTGATAAAACATATTTAGCCAGGTTAATGGAGGTTTAACGATAAAATCCTCTGATACAGTGCAGTACTGCCTTATTAATTTATTGATCAGTTTGAATTCACACATATATGAATCCTTCTTGCTGAAACCAGTAGCTCACATCAACTTTTTAAAGATTTTTATTTATTTGAAGTCACAGTTACAGAGAATAAGGGAGAGACAGAGAAAGAGAGAGATTTTCTATCCATTGGTTCACTCCCCAGATGGCCCCAAGTGGCCAGGGTTGTGCCAAGCTGAAGCCAAGAGCCAGTGGTTTCATTGGCATCTCCTACCTGGGCAAGAACCTGGGCCATCTTCCACTGCTTTTCCCAGGCCATTGGCAAGGATCAGAAGTAGAGCAGCTGGAACACGAACCAGTGTCCAGAAGGGATACCAGTGTAAACAGGCAGTGGCTTTATCCACTGCACAGCAAAGCTGGCCCTCTGGTGGTACTTGTAAGCTTCTAAACAATGAAATTTTCATTATTTTCTCTATCTCCCATAATTTTTCACCTTAAGGCAAGTTTTTAAAATCATAAAATAATCTTCAGTCAATAGCTGTGCAGCTGTTCTTGAATCAACTGAAGAAAATTAAAGACATGACTAGATTACACAATTGTTCCTTAGTTACCCATTAATTATAATTAAACCTGTCAATAATGGAATAAAAAAAAGAGTAAGGATTTGGTTTTAAAAACAATTGTGTCTTTTTCAGAGTCAACTGGAAACCAAAACAAAGCCTTTTCTTCCTTCTCCATTCTGGTTTTAGTAATCAGTAGTGAACAATATGGGATTGTTGTGTCTTACAGGAAGAATAGGAACAGCCTATAACAAGCTCCAGAAAATTGTTCAGAAGGTTTTCTTTATTGAACTTCTTCATCTGAATCACAATGAGATTTTCAGCAGCTTGAGAAACCTTTGTCAAGATTTGTAAATGGAAGAAGAAAATGGTGAAATACACAACTTGTAGAAGTGTTTTCCCCTAACTTGGTCAGGAATGGCACTATTCTTTAATTCTACCAGTGTACTCTAATGAAAAAGGGGCATAGAGATCAATAAGTTGAAGTTTAACCTGAAAAAGCTGAAAAGATGTGATTCTTGGCAACCCAGATGGCTCACTGCCAGCAACTTCTCCAGAATACTTTTCAAATATTTTAGATTCCACAAAGACCAAAGACTTTGACCGAAATTTTTTCTGACTCCATTTTTAGTCCAGTATATATACTTTAAAAATAAATCTGAACCAGGACTTCTGAATAACATGTTAAGCAATCCAAAGTGGTATGAAATTTATACTCAAGATATACATAGGCCTTTCAAACTTCAGAACTGTAGCTGGGAAGCAGATAAGTGTATTTCTCTTGGTCTTATTTTTGGTGGAGGTGACTGAGGGTAAGAAAACTCAATCAAGATGACGTCAGGTCTTTTTAGCCAATATCATTTTGGGCCTTGGGAGGTCTGTGAATTTTTAAAAAAATGCATAAACTTTCACAACAAGTATTTCTGTGTATGTTGCTGATATATAATGTTTGTGATTTTACCAGCTTATCAAAGGAGTTCATGAAATTAAAGATGTTGAAAGTGATAAGTAAGGCAATTAAAATAAATGAGCTTTTAGATAAGGTAAATGTTCCTCTTAATCATCACAAATGAACTAGGTAGATTGACTAAGAATCACACCCAATGTGCTGTTACAGATTTTGGAAACAAACTTTCAGCATTAAAGTACTAGCTAGCCCCCTTATTAACAATACTACCTAATACACCTCAGTTTTATCATGTGCAAAATAAAATAATAACAGTAACAACTTCATAGCATCATTGTATAGAACTTCTTGATATTTATAGGGTGTCTCATCCTTGCTACATGATAAACACTACACAACCACCAAACACACACACACACATACACACGGTCTTCAAAATGCTCATGAAAATGTGTATGATGAAAAAATCAGCATGTGTATCAAAATTTTTCTGTAGCAAAATAAACTCATATAAACTTTTAAAAACATAACTGAATAGGATCTTGTTTGAGGAGGTAGGAAAGACAAAACATCAGTTTTAAAACAGCATCCATCAGAGCAATATGAATTCTGCTATAATGTGAGCAGGGACAAGCTCCAATTTAGGTGAACTTTGGATGGAAAAATGGTGAAATCATTGAGTTTTACAGCTTTATGTCAGTTTATAAGTTCATAACTCATTGAAAAAAAAGACTAGATGATTTTGAAGATGAAGCCCACAACAACAAACCATTCACATTAATTTGGAAGGAAAAAAAATTCTTATTTGTATCTAGCACTAACCATTAGCATCAGAAACAATAGCCAACACAATAAATACATTACTTGTTTCAGCATACAAAATTCTGACTCAAGTATTACAATTGAGCAAACTTTTGCTTTAGGAGTGCCAAAACTATTGCACCCAGTTCAGCTGCCGATAAGATCAAAGCATTTGATGTAAATTGGAAAAATGGAAATGATATCCTGTAGCATGCCTTCGAAGAATTATAACGAGATGTAACATGACTTAATCAGTACAGTCCTGAAGGCAAAGCCCAACGAAAGCAATGGCAACTGAAAGGTAGAAGTGATCTATTCAGAGAAAAAGCAGACTGGTCAATAACAAAGGTCACAGTGATAGGTTTTGGGGATGACCGGGACATTTTACTTCTCTGCTGTTGTAGTGAAAAAGACTAATAGGATCCACTTGGTGGGAGAGTGTTTTAAAAGTTATCCAAAGCTTTAGAAGAAAAATGTCCAGAAGGATTTTCTAGACAGTGCTTCTCCTTATTCCTGGCATCAAACAAGGGCAATTTGGTAACAGCTAAAACATGAAATCATTAAGTGTTCACCTTACAGTCCTGAAAATACTCTTTTTTGATCTCTTTTTGATTTCTAATCTTAAAAAATCTTCAAATGGCATACATTTTTCTGTAACAATGCAAAAAAGACTACATTGACATGGTTAAATTTCCAGAACATTTAATTTTTTAGCGATGCATTAAATAGCTCATATAGTCACTTATGAAAATGTCTTGAGCTTGATGGAACTTATGTTGAGAAATAAAATTTTTATTTTCTTATATTCTAATTATATGTATATATACACACAAACACATTGTGTGTGTGTGTGAGAGAGAGAGACAGAGACAGAGACAGAGAGAGAGAGAGAGAGAGAGAGAGAGACTGAGAGAAACAGAGAGAGAAAGAGAGGGAGAGAAAGACAGAGAGGGACTAAAATTCCTCAGGTTTAAGTTGATGAAACTGAATTAATAAATTTGCCTAATGTCACATTGCTTGAACTAGGTGTAAACGTTCTTTTTTTTTTTTTTCTATTTTACTGCTCTAATTATTGCCCTAATGAGTTCTGTATTGGTGGAATCTTAGCTTCCATTTCTTATCTATTCTCACCTGCCCAATGTTGCCTTTAAAAAAAATTATACATATCATCCACTTCATTCTCTATTTTTGAAAATTTTTTGTTGTTACTATAGAGAGAACAGATTTCATGTTTCATAGATAGAATTCTAAGAACATAATGATACTTTCCCCCTTTCTCCTTCCTTCCTTCCTTCTTTCCTTCCTTCCTTCCTTCATTTTTTTCTATTAATTTTACAATAACATGCTTTAAATTTATTTTATAATCACAGGTTTAAAGTTCAAATAAATATAGTGTTCAATAAGATAAAAATAGAAAGACCACTCTACCACAGGAATACAAATAAGAGCTATAAACAATAATCAGATCATAGGATATCAATTTCATGCTTATGCATCCAGGGTTTTTATATTATATATATTAGCTACCACAAACTAGAGAAAACATATGACAATTATCTTTTTGGGTCTGGCTTATTTCACTAAGCATAGGCTCAAGTTGCATTCATTTTGTTGCAAAAGACAGGATTTCATTTTTTTTATACCTGAGTAGTACCACATAGTGTATATAAAGTATGTTTTTTAATGAAGATTGATTTATTTATTTGAAAGAGTTACAGAAAAAGAGAAGGAAGGGGAGAGAAAGGAGAGAGAGAGAGAGAGAGAGAGAGAGAGAGAGAGGGAGGGAGAGGGAGAGGGAGAGAGAAAGAAAGACATTGATGTTCTATCTGCTGGTTCACTTGCCAAATGTCTGTAACAGCTGGGGCTGGGCCAGGCTTAAGCCAGGAGCCAGGAACTTCCCCCAGATCTCCTATATGGGTGACAGAAGACCAAGGACTTGGGCCATTTCCCACTGCTTTTCCCAGGGCATCAACAAGGAACAGGACCTGAAGTGGAGCAACCAGGACACCAACTAGCACCTGTATGGGATGCTGGCACCACAGGCAGCTGTTTAAACCAATGTGCCACAGCATAGATCCCACCAAATTTTCTTTATCCAGTTATCAGTTGATGGACATCTGGATTGGTTCCATGTCTTACCTATTGTGAATTGAGCTGCTACAAACAAAGGGGTACAGATAACTCTTTAATATGCTGATTTCATTTCCTTTTGTTAAATTTCTAGGAGTGTGGCCAGCACCATGGCTCACTTGGCTAGTCCTCCACCTGTGGCACTGGCACCTCAGGTTCTAGTCCCTGTTGGGGTGCCAGATTCTGTCCCAGTTTCTCCTCTTCCGGTCCAGCTCTCTGCTGTGGCCCAGGAAGGCAGTGGAGGATGGCCCAAGTGCTTGGGCCCTGCACCCGCATGGGAGACCAGGAGGAAGCACCTGGCTCCTGGCTTTGGATTGGCTCAGTGCGCCTGCTGTAGCAGCCATTTGTGGGGTGAACCAACGGAAGGAAGACCTTTCTCTCTCTCTCTCTTTCTCACTGTCTAACTCTGCCTGTCCAAAAAAAAAAAAAAATTCTAGGAGTGAAATGGCTGAGTAATATGGTAGATCTATTTTCAGATCTGAAGAATCTCCATACATTTTCTATTGTGGTTGGACTAATTTACATTCCTGCTAACAGTGTATTAGGGCATCTTTTTCTTCATATCTTCACCAGCTTCTGCTTTTTTTTTTATATTTGGATGATAGGCATTATAATCATTCTAACTGGGGTGAGGTGAAACTTCATTGTGGTTTTCATTTGAATTTTCCTTATGATTAGTGATCCTTAACATTTTTTCATCTGTCTGCTGGTAGTTTGTATTTTATCCTTTGAAAAATGCCTGTTCATGGCCTTTTCCCATTTCTTAACTGGATTGTTATTCTGTTTTTCCATGAGCTGTGTAAGTTCATATATATATACATATATACATATATATGTATTTATACACACATACACACATGTGTGTGTGAGAGGGAGAGAATTGTTAAGAAAATCATCAGATTTAAGATGATGAAATGAGTTAAGGATTTTGCCTAATGTCATATTGCTTGAACCAAGTATAAAATTTGTGAAGGATTTTTTTCTTATATTCTTTCCTGTTAATTATTGGCCATGATGAGTTCTGTATTGCTGATTCTTAGCTTCCATTTCCTTTCTATTCTCCATGGCCCAATGTTGTACTTTTAAAAATTATTTCCATCCCATTCTTCTTCATACTTCCACGATTTCCTCATGATTCACTTTTGTTAGTTAAAGCACACTGGAACAGTAATCTATGAGAGACAGTGAATTCCACTGGAGTACAAAACTGAGAATTATATAGACATCACCCATTCCTTCTTCCTCACTTCATGTGTATAGACACACACACACACACACACACACAAAGTTCAAAGTAAATTATTATAGTCAATTTTAGTGACTTTCTTTTGCTAAAAGAAGTGTGCAAATTTGGGCCAAACTCCCACTTTTCTGTAGGAGAAAAGTTGATCCCCATAATTATGGCTTTTCTTTCCCCCTTCTCTAAACAGCCAGCTGAAAGAATCAAAGGGTTAAAGAAATACATAACAAATAAGTATTTGTAGAGGAGCTAATTATTAAACCATGCAAATAACCAACTTATCATCTTTTTTGAGTGTCCTCCAGTCTTCATCTAGCCTTGTTTCTGATCATGGATTACAAAGCCTTTGCTATACAATCCTGCCTTACCTAGATGGAGAACCTTAAAGCTAGGAATACATTTCATGTCAGCATTCTAGTTGATTGTGCTCTTTCTATCTCACACTCCTCATTCTTCATCAACCAAACTAGTACAATTGTGAAATGGCTTTCTTTTCCATGACTACACTATACAGTAGGAAAAAGTCTGTTGATAAAATAATTACAACAGATGCAATTTTGAATCCTGTTCCTATTCTGGTTTGCTATGCTGCCCAGAGGAAACTATTTACTTTCAGAATTTCATTGTTTTTTCTTCATCTATCAAATGGTTGATGTAAGAGAGAAATTAAATAGAATGCACAAAGCATACTATTTATATAAGCATAGAGCTGCTGCTCAGTAAGTGCTACTTTATTTTTTTAAATTGTAGATGGAGATATGCCCTACATTTCCAAATCTTTTTTTAAGTGTCTAATAGTTTAGACAGAGTTTTTACAAATATCATTTTTTCTCCAGATCCTCTGATATCAAAATATAATTCACTTATTACAAAAAAAGAAACTAGGCATCATAATTATTAAATGGTTTGCTTACTCATTCCATGGTATCAGAGCCAATGCTGAAATATGTTTTTTTTTTATTTAAGATAATTTCCTTTCAACTACACCATATGAACATTTCTGAAAGTTTCTCTGGATTAGACAGAGGCTTTAATTCCAGTTTTACTGATGTTTGTGTCACTTAACACCCATGATTTTGTTTTCTCATCTATTGAATAAAAGGGTAAAACTAGGCAATCTTTATCCCCTTCACATATTTTACAAGCAAAAACTAAAAAATTCCCCCAACTTCTATTGCATCTGAAATAGTAGTGCTGTTATACTTTTCTTACATAGCATGAAGAGTTACACATGGATACATATTTCCTTAATCATAGGTTATTCCCTAAATTCCTTCTCTAAGCAAACTTGGATGAATAGCAAATTAATAGCATGAGAATGTACAATTGTGTGACGCAATGATATTAAAGTGTTTCTGAAGTTTTCTGCCAAAAGTTTAGTTTATGTTCTTATAGTTTTTTGGCCTACATTAAAAATGGAGAACTCAAAATTGAAATTCCCAGAATGTAATGTTATAATAAATTATTGCATATACTAGGTCACTCTCATAAAACTCTTGTAATTAATATATTCTCTGCAGCTCATAATTGCTTCCTGTTTTTTCCTTTTCACCTGTCTGACTTTGGCTTCTCCCTCTATGTATTGCCTTTTGAGGGAAATTGATAGAACCATTTTTTTTAACTTTTATTTAATGAATATAAATTTCCAAAGTACGATTTATGGATTACAATGGCTTCCCCCACATACCATCCCTCCCACCCACAACCCTCCCCTTTCCCACTCCCTCTCCCCTTCCATTCACATCAAGATTCATTTTCGATTATCTTAATATACAGAAGATCAGCTTAGTATACATTAAGTAAGGATTTCAGCAGTTTGCTCCCACACAGAAACATAAAGTGAAAAATAATAGATAATTTTTTTTAAATGATGATGAAATCAGATCAGAACTATTGTCATGTTTAATCCCAGTGAGAGTCAAGTTGGGAGTTGATAATTTCTTTCTTTCTTTCTTTTTTTTTTCTTTTTTTTTTTTTTTTTACAGAGGATCAGTTTAGTATACATTAAGTATAGATTTCAACAGTTTGCACCCACATAAAACACAAAGTGAAATATATTGTTTGAGTACTCGTTATAGCATTAAATCTCAATGTACAGCACATTAAGGACAGAGATCCTACATGAGGAGTAAGTGCACAGTGACTCCTGTTGTTGACTTTACCAACTGACACTCCCGTCTATGGCATCAGTAATCTCCCTATGCTCCAGTCATGAGTTTCCAAGGCTATGGAAGCCCTCTGAGTTCTCCGATTCTTTTCTTGTTTAGACAAGGTCATAGTCAAAGTGGAGGTTCTCTCCTCCCTTCAGAGAAAGGTACCTCCTTCTTTGAAGACCTGTTCTTTCCACTGGGATCTCACTCACAGAGATCTTTTTGCCAGAGTGTCTTGGCTTTCCATGCCTGAAATACTCTCATGGCCTTTTCAGCCAGATCCAAATGCCTTTAGGGCTGATTCTGAGGCCAGAGTGCTATTTAGGACATCTGCCATTCTATGAGTCTGCTGAGCATCTCGCTTCCCATGCTGGATCACTCTCCCCTTTATTTATTCTATCGGTTAGTGTTAGCAGGTACTAGACTTGTTTATGTGCTCCCTTTGACTCTTAGTCCTTTCATTATGATCAATTGTGAACTGAAATTGATCACTTGGAATAGTGAGATGGCATTGGTACATGCCACCTTGATGGGATTGAACTGGAATCCCCTGGTATGTTTCTAACTCTACCATTTGGGGCAAGTCAGCTTGAGCATGTCCCAAATTATACATCTCTTCCCTCTCTTATTCCCACTCTTATGTTTAACAGGGATCACATTTCAGTTAATTTTCAACACTTAAAAATAACTGTGTGATAATTACAGAATTAAACCAGTCATATTAAGTAGAACAGACAAAAAAACTACTAAGAGGGATAATGTATTAAGTTGTTCATTAACAGTCAGGGCTATGCTGATCAAGTCACGATTTCCCATAGTGTCCATTTCACTTCAGGAGGTTTCCTTTTTGGTGTTCAGTCAGTTGTCACCGATCAGGGAGAACATATGGTATTTATCCCTTTGGGATTGGCTTATTTCACTCAGCATGATGTGTTCCAGATTCCTCCATTTTGTTGCAAATGACTGGATTTCGTTGTTTCTTAGTGCAGTATAGTATTCTAAAGAATACATATCCCATAATTTCTTTATACAGTCTACCATTGATGGGCATTTAGGTTGGTTCCAGGTCTTGGCTATTGTGAATTGAGCTGCAATAAACATTAGGCTGCAGACCGGTTTTTTTGTTTGCCAATTTAACCTCCTTTGGGTAAATTCCAAGAAGTGGGATGGCTGGGTTGAACGGTAGGGTTATCTTCAGGTTTCTGAGGAATCTCCAGACTGACTTCCATAGTGGCTTGACCAGTTTGCATTCCCACCAACAGTGGGTTAGTGTCCCTTTTTCCCCACATCCTCGCCAGCATCTGTTGTTGGTAGATTTCTGTATGTGAGCCATTCTAACCGGGGTGAGGTGAAACCTCATTGTGGTTTTGATTTGCATTTCCCTGATTGCTAGTGACCTTGAACATTTTTTCATGTGCCTGTTGGCCATTTGGATTTCCTCTTTTGAAAAATGTCTATTGAGGTCCTTGGCCCATCTCTTAAGTGGGTTGTTGGTTTTGTTTTTGTGGAGTTTCTTGATCTCTGTGTAGATTCTGGTTATTAACCCTTTATCTGTTGCATAGTTTGCAAACATTTTTTTCCCATTCTGTTGGTTGTCTCTTCACTCTCCTGACTGTTTCTTTTGCAGTACAGAAACTTCTCAATTTGATGCAATCCCAATAGTTGATTTTGGCTTTGACTGCCTGTGCCTCCCGGGTCTTTTCCAGAAATTCTTTGCCTGTGCCAATATCTTGCAGGATTTCTCCAATTTTCTCTAATAACTTGATTGTGTCAGGACGTAGATTTAGGTCTTTAATCCATGTTGAGTGGATTTTTGTGTAAGGTGTAAGGTAGGGGTCTTGCTTCATGCTTCTGCATGTGGAAATCCAGTTTTCCCAGCACCATTTATTGAATAGACTGTCCTTGCTCCAGGAATTGGTTTTAGATCCTTGATCAAACATAAGTTGGCTCTAGATGTTTGGGTTGATTTCTGGTGTTTCAATTCTGTTCCATTGGTCTATCCATCTGTTTCTGTACCAGTACCATGCTGTTTTGATTACAACTGCCCTGTAGTATGTCCTGAAATCTGGTATTGTGATGCCTCCGGCTTTGTTTTTGTTGTACAAGATTGCTTTAGCTATTCGAGGTCTGTTGTGCCTCCATATAAATTTCAGCACCAATTTTTCCAGATCTGAGAAGAAGGTCTTCGGTATCTTGATTGGTATTGCATTGAATTTATAAATTGCTTTTGGGAGAATGGACATTTTGATGATAATGATTCTTCCATCCATGAGCATGGAAGGTTTTTCCATTTCTTGGTATCCTCTTCTATTTCTTTCTTTAAGGTTTTGTAATTTTCATCGTAGAGATCTTTAACGTCCTTGGTTAAGTTTATTCCAAGATATTTGATTGTTTTTGTAGCTATTGTGAATGGGATTGATCTTCGAAGTTCTTCCTCAGCCGTGGCATTGCCTGTGTATACAAAGGCTGTTGAGTTTTGTGCATTGATTTTATACCCTGCTACTTTGCCAAAATCTTCTATGAGTTCCAATAGTCTCTTAGTAGAGTTCTTTGGGTCCCCTAAATAAAGAATCATGTCATCTGCAAAGAGGGATAGTTTGAGTTCTTCCTTCCCAATTTGTATCCCTTTAATTTCTTTTTCTTGCCTAATAGCTCTGGCTAGAACCTCCAGAACTATATTGAATAGCAGTGGTGAGAGTGGACATCCCTGTCTGGTCCCAGATCTCAGTGGAAATGCTTCCAACTTTTCCCCATTCAATAGGATGTTGGCTGTGGGTTTTTCATAGATTGCTTTGATTGTATTAAGGAATCTTCCTTCCAAACCCAGTTTGCTTAGAGTTTTCATCATGAACGGGTGTTGTATTTTATCAAATGCTTTCTCGGCATCTATTGAGATAATCATATGGTTTTTCTTCTGCAGTCTGTTAATGTGGTGAATCACATTGATTGTCTTGCGCACATTAAACCATCCCTGCATACCCGGGATAAATCCCACTTGGTCTGGGTGGATGATCTTTCTGATGTGTTGTTGCATTCTATTGGCGAGAATTTTATTGAGGATTTTTGCATCTATGTTCATCAGGGATATTGGTCTGTAATTCTCTTTCTCTGCTGCATCTTTTTCCGGCTTAGGAATTAAGGTGATGCTGGCTTCATAGAAAGAATTTGGGAGGATTCCCTCTTCTTCGATTGTTCTGAATAGTTTGAGAAGAATTGGAGTTAGTTCTTCTTTAAATGTCTTAGAATTCAGCAGTGAATCCATCTGGTCCTGGGCTTTTCTTTGTTGGGAGGGCCTTTATTACTGTTTCAATATCTGTCTCAGTTATGGGTCTGTTTAGGTTTTCGATGTCTTCCTGGTTCAATTTAGGTAGGTTGCATGTGTCCAGGAATCTATCCATTTCTGATAGGTTTCCCTGTGAGTTCTCTCCCCCACCGTCTCTTTTTTCACAGTCTCAGTTCAGTTGCACCACAAATTTACTAGGTCCTAATCTCCTGTTAATTTTCCCCGCCCAGAGTCAGGTTTTTCTGCTAGGCTCAGGGCCGGTGCAGACCTGAGGTCACTCTGCTTATGACGTATGTCCAAGATGGCGCCTGCTCTTTGTCTTGCTCGCCCTTGAGAGGTGAGTGGAGAGAGAGAAACCCGTGTCCGTACCAGTCACCTTTTTTTTTTTCTCTCTCTCTCTCTTCCAGTTAGCCTGGTGAACTCCCCCCCCCGGGGGGGTCGTTCCCTCTAGTCTCCTCTCTCCGCTTGCCTGCCGGTGTCTCGGGCTATTGAGGTTCGGCTCACCTCGCGTTCCAGCGCTGGTGTGTTGAGTCTGCCGCTGGTGTCCCAAACTGTGGGCTCCCACGCTCTCCACGCAGGTCCGCTCCCCTTCCAGCGCCGACGTGTGGACTCGGAGCCCTGGACGTCCCAAGTCTCCCTGCTGTTGTCTTTGTGGCACGCACTCCCCTTCGAGCACTGGCGCGCAGACCCTGCGGCTTCCGCGGCTCGGTCCCGCGGCTCGGCTTCCGCGGCTCGGTCGATAGAACCATTTTACCAAACATTGAACTATGAATGTTCTCTTACTTTTCTTGGTTAATAGTATCATTTGTTTTCAGGAAACGTGACCATTCTGAGTTGTCCCATAACTTCACTTACTATGCAAGTAGCCTCAAATTTGACCTGTTTCTAGAATATCCCTTCGATCTAATGGTTTCTCTATATAAGCCATCCCTTGGTCTCTTGTCTGGATGGCTGAATTGATTTCCATCAGATTATCTGGTCATCAGGATCATTTATAGCTTCTTTTCTCCAGGTGATCCCCTTAAACTATAAATTAACCAGTTTCCTCAACTGTGCAAGATCATTTATTGCTTTCCTTGAACCATTGCCTTCATGACAATGTCCAAACTTCTTAGAATGTAGTGTCTTCGTGATTTGGTCTTAGGGTCCTCCTCTTCAGTTTTCTATCTGAACCTCACTACTATATGGATTATGAATATATAATTCACACACAATTATTCTTAGGGATCCTTGTTTTTACATGTCTTTCTTGTCCCCTATTTCAGTAAAGCTCCCAAGTAGGTCTTTAATTTGGAGATCCCATGTAACCCATTCACTGCCCTCCAAGCATTAGTAACTCTGAGAAGATTCCTCTGGCCTTCCCTTCTGCCTAAGAAGAAATTGCGCTTTTTTCTATGATACCACGGATTTTGTGCATATGTCTTTTGTAAGATTTCTGTTGTCCTTTTATTAGGCATTCGTTTATCAATATTTCTCATTATATTGTGAATTTTCTTGAGCCTCTATCTGATTTATTTTCAACCCATACTATGTTTGTGCTTTTTAGGTTATTAATTGAAAAAAAATGAACGAATCATAAGTGCAAAAAGTTAAGTATTGACCCCAAGTAAAATATTGAGTATTTATTTTCATTACTTGTCTCTAAATCAGAATATCAACAGTGCTGTTTTAAAATACCTGTCATGACAGACAATATTATGCTAGGAACATCAGTAATATTCATATGGAACACAATCTAAAAAGGCTTATGTAACATGTCCAAGGGCCAACTAACTGTTTTTGATACTAAGTGCTATAAATTCAAGAAAAGAGACTATTTAGTGAACTGTCGAAATTTGCTAATGATTTTTGAAGGAGTAACATCAGCTTAGCTTCAGAAAAGTCTTTAGGATTTGAGCACTAAAGAGTAAAGGAGAAAATACTGGGAAAAGGAGAAAATTGTGACAAAAGACATCAAGACAAGAGACAGTGTAAGGAGTCCATAAAATAGTGGATTGTAGAGTTGACAATGTATGGCAGAGTGAACAGTTAGATTGTGGCATTTGTCTTGGATCTGGATTCTATGCTGAGAATCATAGACCATATCTGGAAGTCATGCTTTTAAATAAGGGATCATTGTAATATAAGATATGTTATTAGAAGAAAATATTTGGATGAAGTTGCCACTGGAATGTTCCTGCTGGAGCATTGCATGACTTCCCTGAGATCAGTGAAGAAAACATAAAAAAGGCATAGAACTGACAGACTTCATAAATGATTAAGCATGGACTATTGCTAAAGAATAAAAACAACACAAGTTTAAACTAGGATAATCAAATAGTGATATATTAAAAATAGCTGGTAAGTATTGACTAATATTATGTATCAGATGTTTTATGTATATATTTTTGAAATTTTAAAACATTTTAAAAAACTTTATTGAAAACTTTATTTGAGGAGATAGATATATTTACCTGGATCAGACATTATACAATGCATTCATGAATCAGAACATCAGATGGTACCCCATAAATATGGGCAATTTTTGTGTCAATTAAAAGTTTGCAACATTTTTTAAAGAAAAATATTTTTAAGAGTAGCTTTAAGGTTTGTAACACAATTGGGGAAGGTAAAGATATTTTTTGGTGGAAATTATAGTTTTACTAAATTAAGAAATCTGTAAAGTAGAAAAACATCTGGAACTGATTGTACATATAATTGCATTCCACCACAGTTTGATATTCTGCCAACTAAAATAAAAGCTATAGCTGTGAAAAATTTAAATACATTTACACACATATTAACAGTACTTAAACATTTTTGTGATAGTCACTTTCTGTCTTTGCATTCTATCATTATTCAGGTTTTAGAAATAGTTAAACCTTTGAGGAACTATTGAACAAACCATAAAGAGCCTGTGTTTCTGTAAATCAGTCCTGTAAGTTTTCTTTGAATTTTGTTCAAAATAATTGGAAAAGTTTAATCATCTCTCATCATATGCGTTATCAACATCCTCCACCAGAATTGTACATTTGTTAAACTGACAAATGTATACATCATAGCCACTCAAAGTCCATAGTTCACATTAGAGTCTACTCTTGGTATGGACCATCCTGTGTGTTTGCACAACATGATACTTACATATCAGTGTAGTTTCATATAGTTGGTTTTCACTCTCCTGGATGCCCTCTGTGTTCCATTGATTCATGGTCTGCTTCCCCAACTCCTGGGAACCACCTATCTTTTTACTATCTCCATAATTTTATCTTTTTCAGCATGTTATAGCATTTAGCCATTTCAGATTGTCTTCTTTAACTTAGTAACATATACTCAAGGTTCCACCATGGTTTTCATAGCTTGATAGATCATCTTATTTAAATATTTTTAGCATTCAATAATATTTCATTGTTTGGGGTTCCATAATTTATCTACCCATTCATCTACCAGAGAACATCTTAATTGATTTTGTTTGCTAATTATGAATAAGGCTGCTATACACATCTGTGCATAGGCTTTTTGTGTAGATAAATTTTCAACATCTTCAGTTAAGTACTAAGGATTGTGATTGTTGAATCTTATGGTAAGGATATTTTTAGTTTTTTTGGGTTTTTCATTTTTTATTTTTATTTTTAACTTTTATTTAATACATAAAAATTTCCAAAGTACAACTTTCGTATTACAGTGGCTTCCCCCCCCATAACCTCCCTCCCACCCGCAACCATCCCATCTCCCACTCCCTCTCCCATCCCTTTCTTCATCAAGATTCATTTTCAATTCTCTTTATATAGAGAAGATCAACTTAGTATATACTAAGTAAAGATTTCAACAGTTTGCATCCACACAGAAACACAAAGTGTAAAATACTGTTTGAGTACTAGTTATAGCATTAAATCACAGTGTACAACACATTAAGGACAGAGATCCTACATGGGAAGTAAGTGCACAGTGACTCCTGTTGTTGACTTAACAAAATGACACTCTTGCTTATGGTGTCAGTAATCACCCTAGGCGCCTGTTGCTGAGGCTATGGAAGCCCCTTGAGTTCATGGACTCCGATCTTATTTAGACAAGGCCATAGTCAAAGTGGAAGTTCCCTCCTCCCCACAGAGAAAGGTACCTTTTTTTTTTTTTTTTTTGACAGGCAGAGTGGACAGTGAAACAGAGAGACAGAGAGAAAGGTCTTCCTTTACCGTTGGTTCACCCCACAATGGCCGCTGTGGCCAGCACTCTGTGGCCAGCACACCGTGGTGATCTGAAGCCAGGAGCCAGGTGCCTCCTCCTGGTCTCCTATGCGGGTGCAGGGCCCAGGGACTTGGGCCATCCTCCACTGCACTCCTGGGCCACAGCAGAGAGCTGGACTAGAAGAGGAGCAACCGGCACAGAATCCAGTGCCCCAACTGGGACTAGAACCCGATGTGCCGGTGCCGCAGGCCTAGGATTAGCCTGCTGAGCCGTGGCTCCGGCCAAGGTATCTTCTTCTTTGATGACCCATTCTTTCCACTGGGATCTCACTTGCAGAGATCTTTCATATAGGGTTTATTTATTTATTTATTTATTTGCCAGAGTGTCTTGGCTTTCCATGCCTGAAATACTCTCATGGGATCTTCAGCCAGATGCGAATGCCTTAAGTGCTGATTCTGAGGCCAGAGTGCTGTTTAGGACATCTGCCATTCTATGAGTCTGCTGTGTATCATGCTTCCCATGCTGGGTTGTTCTCTCCCTTTTTGATTCTATCAGTTAGTATTAGCAGACACTAGTCTTGTTTGTGTGATCCCTTTGACACTTAATACTATCACTATGATCAATTATGAACTGAAATTGATCACTTGGACTAGTGAAATGGCATTGATACATGCCACCTTGATGGGATTGAATTGGAATCCCTGGCACGTTTCTAACTCTATCATTAGGGGTAAGTCAGATTGAGCATGTGCCGAACTGTACATTTCCTCCCTCTCTTACTCCCACTCTTACATTTAACAGGGATCACTTTTCAGTTGAAACTAAACACCTAAGAATAATTGTGTGTTAATTACAGAGTTCAACTAATGGTATTAAATAGAACAAAAAATACTAAAAGGAATAAAGTAGTAAGTTGTTCCTCGACAGTCAGGACAAGGGCTGCTCAAATCATTGTTTCTCATAGTGTCCATTTCACTTAAACAGGTTTCCTTTTAGGTGCTTGGTTAGTTGTCATCAATCAGGGAGAACACATGATATCTGTCCCTTTGGGACTGACTTATTTCACTCAGCATAATGTTTTCCGGATTCCTCCATTTTGTTGCAAATGAATTTTTAAAAAAAAAAAAATGCCTAATTATCTTCCAAAGTAACTTCTTTATAATGAATTCCACGAGGAAATACGGGAGAGTTTCAGTATTTTGATATTTTTGTTTGTTGTCAGTGTTCTGGATTCTGACCATTCTAGCAAATACAGTGAACTCTACATAGTGTTACCTCATTAATGTTTTAATTTGCATTTTCCTGATGACATATGAGTCTGAGCATTTTATATGCTTACTTGTTTTATGTATATCTTCTTTGCTGAAGTATCTAGTCATGTGTTCAGCTCATTTTTAATTGTTTTGTTTTTTATTGCTACTTCAAAAAATCTTTTTATATTTATCATATATGTCTTGAAAATACTTTTACTATTCTGTTCTTATGTTCCTATTTTTTAAGATATTTATTTATTTATTTGAAAGAGTTACAGAGAAGAGAGACAGAAAGAAAGAGAGAGAGGTCTTCCATCCACTGATTCACTCCCCAATTGGCCGCAAGGGCTGGAGCTGTGCTGATCTTAAGCCAGGAGCCAGGAGCTTCTTCCAGGTCTTCCACGTGGGTGCAAGGGCCCAAGGACTGGGATATCTTATACTGCATTCCCAGGCCATAGCAGAGAGCTGGATCAGAAATGGAGCAGCTTGCACCCATATGGGATGCTGGCACTGCAGGCAGCAGCTTTACCTGCTGTACCTCACCACCAGCGCCCCTCCCCCCCATTTTTTTGACATTGTCTTTCATAGAGCAGGAACTTGTAATTTTAATAAAGTGCAGTTTATCAATTGTTTGTTTCATTATTGGTGTCTTTGGTGTTATATTTTAAAGTTCATTGCCATATCCAAGGCCATCTGTGTTTTCTGTTTTGTCTTCTAGGTGTTTTATGGTTTTGTATTTAAACCTGTGATCCATTCAATGTTTGTGAAATTATAATATCTGTGTATGTATGAATGTATTTATTATATCTGGATAGCCTGGTGTTTCAGCAATATTTGTTGAAAAAAATCTCTGGGGCTGGTGCTGTGGTTTAGCAGTTAAGCCTTTGCCTGCAGTGCTCGCATCCCATATGGGTGCCAATTTGGGTCTCAGCTGCCCCACTTTCAATCCAGTTCCCTGCTAATGGCCTGGGAAAGCAGTGGAAGATGGCCCAAGTGCTTGGGCCCCTGTGCCCATGTGGAAGACCTGGAAGAAGCTACTGGCTCCTGGCTTCGTATCAGCTCAGCTGCAGCTATTGTGGCCATTTGGGAAGAGAATCAGTGGATGGAAGACCTCTCTCTCTGTCTCTCGCTCTCTCTGTCTTTTACTCTACATGTCAAATAAATAAGTAAATAAGTCTTCTTCTTTTTTTTTTTTTTTTTGACAGGCAGAGTGGACAGTGAGAGAGAGAGACAGAGAGAAAGGTCTTCCTTTTGCCGTTGGTTCACCCTCCAATGGCCGCCGCGGCTGGCATGCTGCGGCCGGCACACAGCGCTGATCCGATGGCAGGAGCCAGGTGCTTCTCCTGGTCTCCCATGGGGTGCAGGGCCCAAGCACTTGGGCCATCCTCCACTGCACTCCCTGGCCACAGCAGAGAGCTGGCCTGGAAGAGGGGCAACTGGGACAGAATCCAGCGCCCCGACCGGGACTAGAACCCGGTGTGCCGGTGCCACAAGGTGGAGGATTAGCCTATTGAGCCGCGGTGCTGGCCTAGTCTTTTTTTTTTTTTTCTTTTTAAAAAGAAAGGACTATCTTTGCTTCACTGTAATTGCCTTTACTCATATGTCAAAAATCAAATAACTGCATTTGTTTAGTTCTATTTCTGAGATCTCTAGTTCTTTTGCATTGATCAATTTATCTTTTCTTTGACCAATAACATATACTTGGAAGTATCATACCTTTTAAGAAACTTCTTTTTATTTTCATTTTATTTGAAAGGTATAGAGTCAAAGAGATCTTCCAATTAGTGTGCTTTCCACAAATGCTCACAATAGCCAGAGCTGGTCAGGCCAAAGCCAGAAGCACAGAATTCAATCCAGGGTTCTTATATGGGTGGCAGGGACCCAAGTATTTGAGCCATCTTCTGCTGGCATCCTGAGTTCACATTAGCAGGAATCAAATGCAGAGGCATTGGGAATTGAACCAAGGACTCTGTCGTGGATTGCAAGCATCCCAAGTGTCATCTTAACCACTGCTCCAAATGCTTACCCCCAAATTCCGTATGTTTATAGTAAATACTGAAGTTATATAATTGTCAATCCCCAACTTTATTCTCCTTAATTATGTTGGTTATTTTTAGTGTTTTGCTTCTCCATAAACATTTAGAGTAAGTTTGTCAATAGTCACAAAATAACTTGATTGGATTTTGATTGATATTGCATTACATTTATGATTAATCTGGGAAATGCTCATATCTTGACTATATTGAGTATTTCCACCTATGAACATGGAGTATCTCTCCATTTATTTAGATCTTTTTTTGATATCTTTCATCAGTTCTATACTTTTCCTCATATAGATCATGCATAGATATTGTTATATTTATACCTGAGTATTTTATTTTTTGAAGGTGCTTATATAAATGGTGTATTTTTTTTTTAAAATTTCAGAGTCCCTCTGTTCACTGCTGGTATGTTTAAAATCCCTTGACGTTTTTATAGTAGCCTTGTATTCTGCAACATTGTTGTGATTGTCTTTTTTTTCTGGGAGTTTTATAAATCCTGTATTTCAAAATATTGGATAGTTTTATCTAAGCTGTCTTATTTGTGTGCATAGTTATTTATGATATTTTATTATCCTTTAAAATTCATAAGATATTTATTGATGTCCATTCTAACCTTTCTACTATTAGTGATTTGTGTGAGCTATCTTTTTTTTTCTTATTGTTGGCTGAAGACATAAATTTTATTGGTTTTTTTTTAAGGAAGCAGGTTTTTGTTTGGAAGGGGTTGTTGCTTTTCTCCACTGATTTTCTATTTTCAGTTTTACTGTTTTCTGTTCCAATTCATATTATTTTATTTTATCTTATTTTATTTACTTTATATTTAATTTTCTTTTTTTCTGCTTTCCGAAGGTACATACTTAGATTATTGATTTTAGATTTTTTTATTTTCTAATATATGTATTAAATGCTGTAGGTTTCTCCCTAAGCAGCATTTTTGCACATCCCACAATTTTTTAAAGATTTCTTTTTTTTTTTTTTTTGACAGGCAGAGTGGACAGTGAGAGAGAGACAGAGAGAAAGGTCTTCCTTTGCCATTGGTTCACCCTCCAATGGCCACCGCGGCTGGCGCACCGCGCTGATCCGATGGCAGGAGCCAGGTGCTTCTCCTGGTCTCCCATGGGGTGCAGGGCCCAAGCACTTGGGCCATCCTCCATTGCACTCCCTGGCCACAGCAGAGAGCTGGCCTGGAAGAGGGGCAACCGGGACAGAATCTGGTGCCTCGACTGGGACTAGAACCCGGTGTGCCGGTGGAGGATTAGCCTACTGAGCCGTGGCACCGGCCAAATTTCTGTATTTATTTAAAAGGCAAAGTTACAGAGAAACAAGGAGAGACAGAAAGATAGAGAGAGAGATCTTCCATCTGCTGGTTCACTCCCCAAATGTCCTCAACAGCTGGGGCTGGGCCAGGCCAAAGCCACACGCCAGGAGCTTCTGGTCTCTCATGTGGCTATAGGGGCCCAAGAACTTGGGCCATTCTTTGCTGCTTTCCCAGGAGCATTAGCAGGGAGCTGGATCAGAAGTGGAGCAGCCAGGTCTCAAACCAGAGACCGTATGGCATGCTGGCACATCACAGGTGGCAGTTTTACCTGCTATGCCACAACACCATTCCACATCCCACAATCATTGATAAGTTCTGGTTCACTTTCATTTACTTCGAAATATTTTAAAATTATCTTTTGAGATTCCTTTTTTTGCCATGTGTTATTTAAAGGATGATTTTTAATCCCCTACAATTTGGGATTTCAAACTATCATTCAGTTACTGATTTCTAGTTTAATTCTATTGTTGTCTGAAAGCATGTATCATACAATTTTTATTGTATTAAATTTCTTAAAGTGTGACTTATGGCACAGAATGTGGTCTGTCTTGTGAACTTGAAAAGAATAGGTAGGGGCTGAAACTGTGGCATAATGTATAAAGCCACTTCCTCTGGTGTTAACATCCCATATGGACACCAGTTCGAGACCCAGCTGCTTCTTTTCTGTTCCAGCTCTTTGCTGTGCACCTGCGTGGGAGACCTGGAAGAAGCTCATGGCTCCTGGCTTTGGATTGGCCCAGCTCCAGCTGTTGCAGCCATTTGGGGAGTGAGCCTGCAGATGGAAGACCTCTCTCTCTCTCTACTTCTGCCTCTCTGAAACTCTGTCCTTCAAACAGATAAATAAAATAAAATATTTTTAAAAAGATTTGTTTAAGAATATATAATCTGTTGTTGGTAGATAAAGTAGTTTATAGATTTAAATTATATCTGGATGACTGATGGTGCTGCATAGTTCAACCATGTTTTTACTAGATTATGCCTGCTGAATGTGTCCTTTATTGTTGATGTCACCAACTGTGATAGTGGATTCATCTATTTCTCCATACAATGCTATGAATGTTTAACTCACATACTTTGAGTCTCTATTGTATGGGACACACATATTAAAGATTGGTATGTCTTCCTATAAAACTGAATCCTGTATCTTTTATTATAAAAAGATTTACTTATTTATTTAGTTTAAAAGCAGAATCGCAGAGAGAAATTTAGAGATAGAAACAGAGACAGAGACACAGATATCTAGAGTCTTCCACCTGCTGTTCACCTCTCAAATGGCTGCAGCAGGCAGGGTTGAGCAGGTCAAAGCCAGGAGCCTGGAACTCAATCCAGGACTTCCATCTGGGTGCGAGGCCCCAAGTGCTTGGGTAATCTTCTGTACTTCTGTGTACATTATCACGGAGCTGGACCATAAATGGAGCAGCCAGGACTCAAACTGGTGCTCACAGGGGATGCCAGTATTGTAGATGTCAGCTTAACCTTTGGCGTCACAACTCTGAACTCTTTTGGAAGGTCCTTTGGGAGCTCAGCTTTTTAACTCACTCATTTTGGATTGTGAACACAATTTTAGCATACCAGCTTATTTCCTGTCTGTCTTCCCATATGAGAATCACATTTCAAAATGATGCTATAACCAAAGATTTAAAAAAATTGCCCCATCATTTTTCATCTGATGATAATAAATATGGCCATTTCAGTCATTATCCTTTTGCAGAGAAACCATCAAACCATGTTTTGGGCAAAGCCAATCTGAAATTTGTGCTGTTTTAAGTTTTAATGGTTCATAAAGTTTTAGTACTAGGCCCTGGGCATGTCATTTATTGATATTAAAACTTTAGGTTTGGGGCCGGCGTTGTGGTGCACTGAGTAAAGCTGCCGTCACTGGTGCTGGAATCCTACACGAATGCTCGTTCCCGTCCCAGCTGCTCCACTTCCGATCCAGCTCTCTGCTATGGCATGGGAAGCAGTAGAAGATGGCCCCAGTCCTTGGGCCCCCGCACTTCAGACTGTCCCAGCTCCAGCTGTTGTGGCCATTTGGGGAGTGAACTAGCAGATGGAAGACCTCTCTCTCTCTGCCTCTGCCTCTCATAACTCTTTCAAATAAATAAATAAAAGTTAAAAAGAAACTTTATGCCATTGACTTCCATTCTAACCAAAACAAATTATTTATTTAGCTATAAAATAAAATTTAACAAATATTTACAACTGCTTTGAAATACTAACCTCAGTCTGCAGGGTTCACAATTTTCTTCATTCTGCCTTGTTTTAGTCTAAGAAGTAATTGAGATGAACTATCAAGTGTTCCAAAATCAGTGGCCACCACAACCTTCCATATTGATTTAATTTTCTGCTTCATTTTCTGGAATTACTTTCAAAGCAGAAAAATTCAAAGATGAATGTTTGACCATAGTATGTCCACCCTGTTAAGATTTTAAGTTATCATAGCTAAAGCAAAATAACACAAAACAAAAAGCTGACATTTACTGCACGCTTAATAAGTGGAAGGAAATGTTATAAGGATTCTACATGTCATCTACTCCACAGGTTTAAACCCTACAATTCTATGATGTAAGGATTATCATTATTCCATTCTACAGATGGAGAAACTACAGTGTAGAGCTGTTATGTTACTTTGTCAACCAGGTAGTAAGTGATAGAGTAAAATTTTTGATCTATGTAGTTTGGTTCCACAACCTGCACTCTCAAATAAAGCAACCATGCAAAATCTATTTATTTGTTTATTTGAAAATCAGAATTTCACACAAACACACAATCTTCCATATTTGGTCTACTCTCTAGATAGCCACAACAGCCAGCACTGGGCCAGGCCAAAGTCAACAACAAAGCTTCATCTGGGTCTCCCACATGGGTGGCAGGGCCTAAACATTTAGTCAACCTTCTGCTGCTTTTCCCTGGCCATTAGCATGAAACTATGACTGAAGTCGCTGGGACATGAACCAGCACCCATATGGGATGCTTTATATGCTGTGCCACAATGCTGGGCTCACACAAGCAACTTTAAAACTATTTAAGTACTACCTTTCTAAAAAAAGAGGGATGTGGTGCAAGAAGAATACGTAACAACTGATCTGAAAAAATGGAGTCCCTGGTCAGGGACTGCTGATATTGTAGGGGAAAGAGAAATTTCCCTCTAAAAGTAAACTGAAATTAAGAGAATAGATGGTAAACCACGGCTCCACTACCAGGAAGTGGGCCATAAAATAAGGTGCTGACCACAAAACTGATTTGAATCAGCTGGACCCAAGATGGTGCCTAACCTAACCTCAAGGAGACCTGAACTTTCATTACACCCTCATTAGAGTGCATGAGCATAGCAGCCACTCCCCCTTGCACCATGACAACCTATATTAGCAGCCATGTCAGGAGAAAAAAGAGGTAGATCCCTAATTGCTGGAAGTTGCCACCCCTTTCCCAGAAATAAGATGAATTTTGCTCCAGGTACCAATAAATATTTGCCAAACCACACAAAGGGGAGCTGAAACAACACACAGGGGTACTCTGTCTGTGAAGCAGCCTGCTATTCGCCAGTCCCTTTAATAAAATGCCCTTGTTTCCATTTTGCTGGCTTGTGATTGATTTCAGTCTCTCACTGAAGCCTAAGGTTCTCCTGAGTCTACAGAGGCCTATTCAGGGTCGCTAGCTGTCTGCTTTCCCGTCACCAGGAAGGAACCCAAAAGGATTGCTCCTTAGGACCGTGAAGACCACAAATTAAGAACGTAGGGCAAAATTTGACCCTAAAAGATGGATAATACCCAGAAGCCTTCCTTGAGCAGTCCCTGTATTGCTTTCTCTTCCTTTGTGGTCTTTTCATATGACTCATCCAGGACCCTGGGCTGCATAATCCTTCAGGGGGCCTGATCTCTATGTAAAGTCACTCCTGGTGTCTCAGGCCATTAAGCTTTTGATTGGTTTGGAAAGATCTGTAGTCTAAGGAAACCTACCTCCTCTTCATGGTCTTTTTGTTTGACTCACCCTGGCCCTGGGCTGAGTGTTGTGTGACTGAGTTTGGTTCAGTCAGTGTTGACTTTCTGCATGGGGTGCCTGATTCTCTCTTCTCTCCACCCTAGGTAATGGCCCCTGGATGCTCCAGGTCCAGGTCACTCAGGTTTTTTTTTTTTTTGGAAAGATGTAGTCTAAGGAAACCTACATTCTCTGTGGCTATACTTACACCCCTACTTGTTGTGAGGACAGGTTAATTTTTGTTGCTATTTCATATTGGGACTACCTGGTGCCTTTATTTTGTTTTTCACTTTGCCTCTCAGACTAGAAACCTTAAAACACTGATTTAATGATCCAGTTTCTCTCTGAATTTTCCCCCTTTTCTTTGTGGGTTGTCTTTTTAGTTTTCTCTCATTCCCCACTAGGTCTGGCATCTGTAGATATCAAGTATGCATGTACTCCCCATATCTAGAGGACCAGAACTATCTCCCTCACAGTTGTAGTGATACAGACTGTATTGAAATGACATCTCTCACCCCAAATCCTAATTTCTCTCTGATCTTGAAGCTATCTACTAAGCTATCTACTCTATTTCTTCCTCTTGCTTTGAATTCACTACTCTAACATACACTGTCCCTGCACTTAAGGTTGCTGTCTTTGTGCCACAAACAGATTCAAGTTTACTATTTTTTTCAAACTCCACTCTGGCCACTTGCTGCTTCTTAAAGCATCAGTTTGATCTCTACTCCCCTAAATTTTCATGTGAACTGATCAGTGAAGCTGTTATCCTCATAAACGGGGGTTTGCTCATGAGTTCATGAGTCAAGTGATGAAAAGTGTAAAGCCAGGGATTAACCTTTCTGTCCCCTGAGGTATCATTGAATTCTGGCCTCCTTCTCCACTCTACTGAGCTTGATAGTTTTAAAAGAAATCACAAATTTAAGCCTTAGAGGGAATATGCCCTAACTCTCCAGTCAACTGGTAGGAATTTAGGGAGAAAGGCTAAAAATGGAGTAATTTCCTTTGCAACACTGCTTGGCCTCAATATGAAGTATTCTAGGAAAAATCGTTGGCTAATATATCCGTAAATTATAATACTACAATTAGATCACTTTTATAACAGGGAAGGAAAATGAAGAAAATGTCATATGTTCAACCCTTTATGGCCATACACCATATACTGGCCCCTAGGATACTTGCTGAATGTGCACAGTGCACATTTCACCATGAGAGGAATTCCACCCACATTTTAGATTACTACTACCCCTTGCAAAAATAGGTCCGAAACTTCTAACCCAGACGATTCCTCATCATTCTGTACGAATCCCACAAACTCTGCTCCCTCCCTCTCCCAGTATAGCCCCTTCCAGATCAATACCCCTTAGCTGAACTCAGTACTCCAGCTCTCCATGAGACTCAAATCCACAGGCGTTGCCTTATGCTCCCCTTTACCTTTACTAGTGGAAGACTAGCCTTACTAGCCTCAGAAATGGAGTCATTTATTAGCCTCACCATCTAAACTTTGCCCTTTAAGAGAGATTGAAGATGGAGACGGAGAGACTACTCAGGTCTATGTACCATTCTCTACTTCTGATTTGGCACAATGTAAAGAAAAGCTTAATTGATTCTCTGAGGACCTCATCCAGTTTTGTCATGACTTTATGGAAGTTGCTCTTTCTTTTGACCTTACCTGGCAGGATATGCAAATATTGTTATCTCACTGTTGCACTACTGAAGAAAAACAACATAAAATCAGTGAGGCCAAAGAGTTTGCAGACTCCCTAGCTATTTTAAATCCCGGACATGCTATTTATATGACAGGTGGAGATATGCTATAACATTGATTCCCACTTGAATTACTAGATGGGTATCTAAAATAAGGGGCATTGGAACTACATAGTAATTTTCACGACAGAGGAAATGAAAAAAAGGTACAGCTAAGCCCGTCAGTCAAGGCAAGAGAGAGGTTATCCAAGACAAAATGATAACCCTGCCATGTTTCAGAGCCACCTAGCAGAGGCCTTTAGAAAATATACCAATGCAGATACCATGTACCTAAGGTGAAAGCTCTTATGACCAAAAAATTTCATCACTCAGTCAGGCCCAGCATCAAATAGCTGGAAAAGCATCCAGTCTACAGGCCATAGCTTTAGCTATAGAGACTTCATGGTTTGTTGAGCCTATTAATACACTCCTCAGATATTCAGACAGCTTTAACAGCAGAGATTCTATAAAAATGCACTGGATAGCTCTGAAAAGATGAGATACACTTCTTCTTAAAGACTGAACAAAGGAAAGTCTTAATTATCTATATAATGTTACTTGTTTGTGGCAGGGTTCCCTAGAATCAGGAATTTACAAGAATTTACAGGAAAGGAATTAATTAAAACCATCCAACAGTTGACTTGAGCTTGTGGAATTTGGACCCAAGATCTATCCAATGCCCCCTACTCTAATAAAACTGTTGTATGTACATTAACAATGCAGGGGAGGTTGAAACTAATATCAAGAGATTGATAACCAGGTAGAGCAGCTCCACTCCTTTGCAAAGGGATTCCCTTTTGCAGACTCTACCTGGAAGGCAATTTGCTCAGCACTTCAGCATCACGTAATTTCTGTCACCCCTGGGGAATCTCCTAGACTTCTTGTTACATATTTTGGGCAATGTCTCTTTAATCTGCCATTTAAGTTTATTACTTCTAGGCTTCAACATTTTCATTTTAAAAAATGATAGCCATGCAAGGATTCTAGCCAATGCCTGCTGCTCATAAGCATTATTTGCCACTAGGATCCTTTCATGATATGCAGGGCCCATACCCATGATCAGTAAGAAGCAGTTACAGATGATGACATCTTCACCCAAATTCTCTTAAGAATATGTAGGAATAAATCTCTTAGGGAAGACTGAGATAGCATGAAGTAAGTGCTAGCTCCACCCACCAGGAAGTGGGCTAAAAAATGAGACACGGGGAAAAGAACTGGTTCTAACCAACTGGATACAAGAAAGTCCCTAACCTAACCTCAGGGAGACTTGAATGCTCATTATACCCTCATTACAATGCTTTACCTAGTAATAATCACTCCTCCAGAACCTGGCAGTTTACAATCTATAGAAATGACCCATATAAGTAGAATAAAAGACATTGGGTCCCCTATTCCCAGAAGTCACCAACCCTTTCTCAGAAATATGATGAATATTCCACCTAGGTTTTAACACACATTTGTCAAATAACACACGGGACAGCTTTGTCTGTATTGTAGCCATCTCTTTGATGCTTTCTTGAATAAAGACCCTTTTGCCATTACTCTACTGTATCAGGACTAAGTTTTATCTTACACTGAATTCAAGGACCCTCCTCAGCTTAAGGTGGCCCACACAGGGCCCCTGGCTATTTGGTACAGAAATGAACTAACAATGGACAAATAAACAGGTGAAAAAACATACAAATCTACTTAATATGCATATGTGTCTTGGAACCATGCAAAACATGAGACTCAAGAAAGGGCCACATAATTGAAGTATTAATATACTCTTTACATGAGAAATGGAAATGGGGTGAGGATGGAATCAGTTGCAGAGGGATAGTGTATGTTTTTAGGAAAAAAAAATGAATGGGCCAAAAAATGGACAATAGCCTTGGACAAAGATCCCCTCAGTTCTGATGAAGGTGTGTTGACAAGTTATTAAGAAGGTGAGAACTGGAAGTGAATTTCAAACAAAGATTGTCTTTAACATATAAAGCTTCTCATTGCTAAAAGAATGGGCAGTTTGTTTAGTTAAATAAATAGGTCGTATTCCCTAGTTAATGACATTTTAAATGGGGAGTCCAAGACAATTGCCTTTCTTTTGAAAGAACATTCTTTAGTTAGATAAGAGAACTTCAGAGCCTCTCCCTGTGTGTGCTGGGGGAAGGAGAAATAAGGAAAAGTTAGAGAGACTTTGATTCTAAGTCACCTTCCAAGGCCTCTCAAATCGTATTCATTCAAAGTACACAGTATGTCAAAGAATCGGGCTTTGAGGTATTGTTTTTAGAGCTGCAACAATATCTTAAAACTGGTTTGAAGTTAACTAAGTCCTCTTTTTACTAATGGTGTGTTCATTAGCAAAAGCCATTTCAAGTCTCTTGTTATTTTTCCCATTACAGAGAGGAGAAAGCAGTGAGAGGGTATGTTCAAATTGCCTAAAAATGCTTCAGATATACTTTTCAAAGCATAAACCACCTCTGCTGAGCTATAACATGCCCTCCACTTGCAAAGTCAAATCCAACTTTTCCTTTCCATAGAGGCTACTTGCAAGCAGTATATAGGAAAACAATTTTAAGAAACTCAAAAAGAGAACATAGACTTTCTGGATCCTTTCCAAAGATACTCGTCCACTTTGGGGTGAAATGTGCCCTTCAACAAGAGAGGGTTGATGTGGTACAATAGAATGAGTCCTCACTGAGCTGTGAAGTTATGCTCTATAAGTTGAACTTATAGTATAATTGAAGCCGAATCATCTACTGATGTAGAAATATGTAATGTCTTTTCTAAGAATGTTGGCAAGAATCTTGGATTATTTATTTCAGCTCATTAAACCAAGAGCTTTTAGTTTTTGTAAGATCCTAAGTATACTGGGAAGTTAAACTTATTAATAGCCCCAGGGATGAGAACCCACTTAGCCTGTTTATGCAGAATTTGTTCTTTGTAAACCTCTGAAGATATTAAATAAAATATAAAACATTCACAAGTGAGAAGAGGGTTTAGATGTGAGCATTTTTATGATTCATAAAGACATTATGATTTGGAAAGTTGCTCCCTTAAAGAGTGTTAACATCTCAGATGTAATCTGATCAAACAGTTAATTCCTGCCTCCTGCATTAGCTCTTCAAAAAGCCTCTTGGCAGGAAAAGTGGGCACAGTGCTTTGCAGTGTAGGGAATGCTTACACAATATTCATCATCATGGTCTTCACAAAAACCGTTAACACAGAGGAAACACAAGCATTATTATGTTTAGTCACATTTCTTCCTCTTCTTCCATTTTCTCTTCTTCTTATTAGTGCCATTATCTTCTTTATGCAAATGGGAAAGCTCAGACACAGCTAGCTAAGTGTCTGACCACAATTACATGACTCCAAATGATGAAATATGCTTTGCATTTAGGTCATCTGCCTGTAAATACAATCTCTTACAGTCACTGTCAAATAATACATGCATATTGACTTGAAGTGGTCAGCTCAATCTCTGCCCAATTAACAGCTCGTCAACATGCACACCTAGAGAATGTGTAGCTTCCAAGGTGAAGGTGTAAAACCTTTGGCATACCAACAGAAATTTTGTAGGCTGGGATGTTGTGGGGAAATGAGAACTGCCAGTACCAGAGTTGTAGCACCATGCACCACCTAAACCCCACCCTTTTCTGGGCAAGCCCCAGTTGTAGGGGTTTTGTCATTTAACAACCAAGACTGGCTAGAAATATTCAATAAGGCTATAGGCTTGGCACACCAGTCCCCATCATGCACCTGAACATTACTCTTCATCATGCACCAGGTGCCATGACAATTATAAGATTTCCAAAAAAGAGGCTCAGAAATGGGTGGGATTGAAGCCACACTCAAACTTATCCACCATTTTGTTATGTAATCAATAGCCAATCCAAAAACCACCCCAAGCATAAAACAAACAACCTGAACTTTGTTAATTGTACCTCTGGTTCATGATGTTGCCCACATTCACATCTGAGAGTTTACTTTCCCTTTCCCTTTAAATAGATCTTGCTTTCCTGCTGACTTCTGTTATCTACATATCCTCCTTGAATTTGTTCATGCATAGAGACAAGAACTTGGACTAACTCTATCCTTGCATGTATTTCCTACATTATTTGCTTAGTGGTGGCAATGCTGGAGTTAGAAGTTGCTTCTTAATATTTTGGTACAGTAAGAGACAATTCAGAGTATGACTATACTCACTTCTTTCCCACTCATCCTATAAGTAGCTTTGGAATGGAAAGAATATATTCTTTGTTTTATTTTCTATTTTTTATTTTAATGGATTAAATATGATTTGTAGATACAAGTCTAAGGACATAATTTTCCCCTCCTCCCCCTCTCTCCCAACCTCCTACTCTCCTTATCTTTACCATTCTTTCTGTCTTCTTTTTGGTTTTAGAGACAATGACACATTTTCAATTTTCATTACAGTAAAAGGGCTTAATGCTTCACCTGAATAAGACATTTAACAAGTAAAAAGCAAAATCAAATAAAAAAACCTCTAGTTTAAAAGAAACATAGATAATGGCTAAACACAATAAGTGAATGTATATATGACCATTTCACCAATATACAACTTTTTGGTCAATTAGTCATTCATAATTTATTTCAATGAAATACAAACAATGAAAATGTGGCATATAAATATTTCCAGTGTGATTATAAGATAATAACTAAGTTCATTTACACTTTGAGCCATTTGCTCTCAACAGATTATGAATAGGAATAATTTTATGCCAATCAAAATGTAAATAATTATAATTACATTTTTGTACTCTATTAGTTACTACAAATAAGAGAAAACATATGATATTTGTCTTTTGGGTACTGGATTATTTTACTGAGTATAAACATTTCCAGTTGAATCCATTTTGTTGTGAAAGTAAGGATTTTACTTTTTTATGGCTGAGTAATATTCCATAGTGTACGTGTACCACATTTTCTTAATCCAGTCATTGGTTGATGGGCATTTGGATTCATTTCATCTTAGCACAAGGTGAGTTGAAGTGCAATAAGCATAGGGGTATAAATAATTCTTTCATATGCTGACTTCATTTCATTTGGGTAAATTCCTGGTGGTGGGATGGCTGGAACATGCAATGGACTTATATTCAGCTTTCTGAGGAATCTCAATAATGTGTTCTGCAGTGGTTATACTAGCTTGGATTGCCATATATAGTGGATTAGGGAAAATTTTTCCCCCATTTTAGCCAGAATTTATTATTTTTTTGATTTCTTTGAAAGTCATTCTAGCATAAGGTGAAGTCAAAACTCAGTGTGGTATTGATTTTCATTTCCCTTATGGGTAGTAATTCTAAGTCTTTTTTTCATCTGTCTGTAGGCTATTTGAATTTCATCTTTTGAAAAATGCCTGTGGGGCCAGCGTTGTTAAAGTCCTGGCCTGAAGCGCCGACATTCCATATGGGCACTGATTCTAGTCCCAGATGCTCCTCTTCTGATCCAGCTCTCTGCCATGGCCTGGGAAAGCAATAGTGGATGGCCCAAGTCCTTGGGCCCCTGTACCTGTATGTGAGACCCGGAAGAAGCTCCTGGCTTCAGATCATCACAGCTCTGGCCATTGCGTCCCTCTGGGGAGTGAACCAGCGCAAGGAAGATATTTCTCCATCTTTATCTCTCTAACTCTGTCTTTCAAATAAATAAATCTTTAAAAAAAAAGTTTGTTCAAGTGCTCTGCCTGTTTCTTGACTGGTTGTTTTGTTGTTGTTAAGTTTTTTGAGCTCTTTATAGATTCTTTTTTTTAAACTTTTATTTAATGAATATAAATTTCCAAAGTACAGCTTATGGATTACAATGGCTTCCCCCCCATAACGTCCTTCCCACCTGCAACCCTCCCCTTTCCCACTCCCTCTCCCATCCCTTTCTTCATCAAGATACATTTTCGATACTCTTTATATACAGAAGATCAGTTTAGCATACATTAAGTAAAGATTTCAACAGTTTGCTCCCACACAGAAACATAAAGTGAAAAATACTGTTTGAGTACTAGTTATAGCATTAAATCTCAATGTACAGCACACTAAGGACAGAGATCCTACATGAGGAGTAAGTGCACAGTGACTCCTGTTGTTGACTTAACAAATTGACACTCTTGTTTATGGCCTCAGTAATTACCCTAGGCTCTTGTCATGAGCTGCCAAGGCTATGGAAGCCCCCTGAGTTCACTGACTCTGATCATATTTAGACAAGGCCATGGTCAAAGTGGAAGTTCTCTCCTCCCTTCAGAGAAAGGTACCTCCTTCTTTGATGACCCGTTCTTTCCACTGGGATCTCACACGAGGAGATCTTTCATTTAGGTTTTTTTTTTTTTTTTTTTTGGCCAGAGTGTCTTGGCTTTCCATGCCTGAAATACTCTCATGGGCTTTTCAGCCAGATCCGAATGCCTTTAGGGCTGATTCTGAGGCCAGAGTGCTGTTTAGGACATCTGCCATTCTATGGGTCTGCTGTGTATCTCACTTCCCATGTTGGATCAGTCTCTCCCTTTTTTATTCTATCAGCTAGTATTTGCAGTCACTAGTCTTGTTTATGTGATCCCTTTGGTTCTTATTCCTATCATTATGATCAATTGTGAACAGAAATTGATCACTTGGACTAGTGAGATGGCATTGGTACATGCCACCTTGATGGGATTGAATTGGAATCCCCTGGTATGTTTCTAACTCTGCCGTTTGAGGTAAGTCAGCTTGAGCATGTCCCGAATTGCACATCTCTTCCCTCTCTTATTCCCACTCTTATATTTAACAGTGATCACTTTTCAGTTAAGTTTCAGCACTAAAGAAGAATTGTGTATTGATTACAGTATTCAACCAAAAGATCTCGGGAGCTCTTTATAGATTCTGAATAATAATTCTTTATCAGATTGTAGTTTGCAAATATCTACTCCCAATCTATTGGTTGTCTCTTAACCTTGTTGAATGTTTCCTTTGCAGTGTGAAAGCTTCTTTTTTTGATGTAATCCCATTTGTCAATTTTGACTTTGATTACCTGTACTTCTGGAGTCTTTTCCAAGAAGTCTTTGCTTATACCAATGTCTTACAGTTTCCCCAATGTTCTCCTCCAGGAATTTGAGGGGTATCAGGTCTTACATTCAGATCATTGATCCATTTTGAGTTGATTTTTGAATAAGGTGGTTTGTAGGGGTCATGTATTGTGTTTATGCGTGTAGTTATCCAATTGCCCCATATCATTAGTTGATGAGAGTGTCCTTTCATTAGTAATTGATTTTAGCTCCTCTGTCAAAGACTAGCTTGTTGTTGATGCATGGAATAATTTTTCGGGGTTCTATTCTGTTCTATCAGTCTACTTTTCTATTTTTTGTGCCAGTTCTAGGCAATTTTAATTATAACTGCCTGTAGTTTGTTTGAAATCTGGTATGTGCTGTCTCCTGCTTTGTTAAGATTGTTTTAGCTATTCAGGGTCTCTTGTGTTTCCATATGATTTCAGCATCATTTTTTTTCTATATCTGAGAAGAATGTTATCGGCATTTTGAATGGAATTGCATTGTATCTTGTAAATTATTTTTAGTAGTATGGACGTTTTCCCCCCAAAAAACATTTATTTAATGAGTACCAATTTCATAAGTACAGTTTTAGGAATATAGTGATTTTTTTCCCATCGTACCACCATCCCACCCCCATTAGTTCATCCAGTCCAAGAACACAGAATATATTTCCACTTTTTTGTGTCTTTCTCTATTTTTTAAAATCTTTTGTAATTTTCATTGTAGATAACTTCCACTTCATTGGTTAAATTTATGCCAAGGTATTTAAAGACATTTTGTTTACTATGAATGGGAATGATCTTATAAGTTCTTTCTCAGGCTATTGATTGTTTCTGTGTTAATTTTATATCCTGTGACTTTACCAAACTTTATTATGAGTTCCAACAGTCTCTTAGTGGAGTCTTTTTGTTCCCTTACATACAGAATTATGGCATCTGTAAACCTTGATAATTTGACTTCCTCCTTTCTGTTGCTGTGGATTCGTTCTGAGAGGAGGAGCGCAGTGGGGGAAGAGGTGTGGAGTTACTACACAGACACTGGGAGTTGGGTGAAAGTGTGCTGGAGGAAAGCAGCTAGCAGACTCATTTATTTCAGTAGGTACAGCAGCTTATATAGCCGAGGCAGCCAATCCGGTCAAGGGACGGTTCATTCCCTAACAAATCACTGCCTGTTGCTAGGTAGGTTCCTTTGCCAGGTGTGTTCTGAAGCCATTCCTGAGTAACTGACACTCGCTTGCCAGTGGCTATCTTGGCACGGCCTTCTCATTCCACCACATTTCCCCCTTTTCATTTATTTTAGGGCAGCAGGAGACATGATCCTTGGCCACACCATTGTTGACCCTGTTTCCATGTGGTCTCCTCATGCAGCTGTGCCTGTATTAGGTTGTCCCCCATGGGATCTTACCCATTGTTGACTAACAAGCCCTCAAAATGGGAGACCACAGGAGTGCTTGCTCAGATGGGGGAAGGAATGAGGAACAGTGGTAATCAGGAATGGCATGACTGCATGCAGGCTGTTGGCTGTTCGAATGGCTGACTGGAGCTAGTTGGGTATAAAGCAGTAACAGATGTAGCTGTGGGCAGTTCTTCAGGGTAAGATGATAGGGAAGCAGCTTGACAATCAGTAGCAGGTGTGTCTGCTAACAAGGCTGTCTCTCAGTCTTCTTCAGCTGGTTCTGGTTGACTGTCAATTGCAGGCTTGATGTTTCTGGCTGGTACCCAAATGGGTTTTCCCGCATTCTCTGGAAAGAAACAAGCATATCCTCTACCGTTAGTTAGCAGTAGCCTTTTTATGGACGTTGGAATCCAGAGCCTGAATTCTGTGTCCACTCCGACATTAAAGACAAACATGCGGGTGACATGGGGTCTAGTGGTTGCCCTGAGAGCCTGGGTGCCTGGGTGCCTGGGGACTGCCACAAATGTGGGGATCCTCACTGGGTGTGGATGGGATGACCTCGCATGTGTTATTGCCTCGAGGTTGTCTAAGTTCATCCCACGGATACTTGGGGGGTGGCTGACTAGGCATTGCTACATTGTTTGCTGTCATGTCATTTTCACTGTGGGAGCTCTCTCTCCCCAAGTCAACTGTTGCCTGTGAGGCAGCAGCCTGGAGTGACAGGCTCTTATCACTCACAGATTCATTATGTTTGGTAATCTGTGTGAGTTTGTGAGAGGGGGTTATCTTTCCCATGTTTTAGCACTTAAGAGCATCACACCACATCAATTCTAGCCAAAGGAAAGACACACGCAGCATGGCTGCCATAACAAAGCAAATTCTTAGCACCTCAGTCACTGATGGCATTATGCAGGGCGTTCCCTACATTAGAGGAACATACAGTGGTGTATCTGATCCTAAGTATGCCCTGTGCTTAGTGGGGGACTTCTGTGATTCGTTAGGTCAAGGCCGTATGCCCACCAAGTATCTCCGGAGCGTCTCCTCTCTCGAGTGAGGGAAGATGACTTGGTTCCGAATTCTGGGATGATCAGTCCCTTATATGAATTCGCTGGGTTAACCGAAAGTAAAAGGAGGAGCTGAGAAGCAGCGATATGCTTCTGGGTAGTGTGTGCCTAACCTGGGGTCATTTTGACTGAGGACCAGGACAAGTAAAGGGGTGGAGGAGGGGGTTCTGTGCTCACCCTCAAGAACCGAACAGCACACAAAACGCCAAGGGGCCTACTTGTTGAAATAAAGGGGAAACTTCGCCAAGTCCGACATGCTGTCTCTCTCTCAGTCATGTTGGGTGCCAGATGTTGCTGTGGATTTTTTCTCAGAGGAGGAGCATGGTGGAGGCAAGAGGTGCGGAGTCATCACACAGACACCAGGAGTCAGGTGAAAGTGGGCTGGAGGCGAGCAGCTCGCAGATTCATTTATTTCAGTTGGTGCAGCAGCTTATATAGCTGAGGCAGCCAATCCAGTCAAGGGGCGGGTTATGCCGTAACCAATCACTGCGTGTTGCCAGGCAGTCTCCTTTGCCAGGTCGGTTCCAAAGCCATTCCTGAGTAATTGACACTCACTTGCCAGCAGCCATCTTGGCACGGCCTTCTCATTCCACCACACCTTTCCATTTTGTATTCCTTTGAATTCTGTCTTTCTTGTCTAATGGCTCTAACTAAAACTTCCAGGTCTATGTTGAATATCAATGGTGAAAGTGGGTATCCTTATCTGTTTCCAGATCTTCGTGGAAATGATTCCAACTTTCCCCCATTCATATGATGCTGATTGTGGGTCTGTCATATACTGTCTTGATTCTGTTCAGGAATGTTGCTTTTTTGCCTAAATTGCTTAAAAAATCATAAAAGGATGTTGTATTTTATGAAATACTTTCTCTCCATCTATTAATCATATGGTTTTTGTTCATCAGTTTCTTAATGTGATGTATTGCATTTACTAATTTGTGAATGTTGAACTATCCCTGCATACCAGGGATAACTCCCCCTTGGTCTGAGTGAATAATCTTTCTGCTGTGTTGTTGGATTCGATTAGCTAATATTTTGTTGAGGATTTTTGCATCCATATTCATCAGTGATATTGGTCTATAATTCATGTTCTTTGGTATATCTTTCTGTGTTTTGTTTTGTTTTATTTTGTTTTGTTTTGTTTGACAGGCAGAGTGGACTGTGAAAGAGAGAGACAGAGAGAAAGGTCTTCCTTTGCCGTTGGTTCACCCTCCAATGGCCGCCGCGGCCAGTGCACTGCGCTGATCCAAAGGCAGGAGCCAGGTACTTATCCTGGTCTCCCATGGGGTGCAGGGCCCAAGCACTTGGGCCATCCTCAACTGCACTCCCAGGACATAGCAGAGAGCTGGCCTGGAAGAGGGACAATCAGGACAGAATCCTGTGCCCCAACCGGGACTAGAACCCGGTGTGCCAGCGCCGCTAGGTGGAGGATTAGCCTATTGAGCCGCGGCGCCAGCTTCTTTCTGTGTTTTAAAGTAAGGTGATGCTGGCTTCATAGAAGGAGTTTGGGAGGATTCCCTCTCTTTAAAATGTTCTGAATAGTTTGAGAAGAATTAGAATTGGAATTAGTTCTTTTTTTAGTGTTTGGTAGAATTCAGCAGTGAAGACATCCAGTCCTGGGCTCTTCTTTATTACTGATTCAATTTCCATCTTGGTTCTTGATCTGTTTAGGTTTTTCTATGTCTTCATGACTTGATTTTTTGTAGATTATGTGTGTCCAGGAATCTATCCATTTACTCTGGATTTTCTAATTTGTTGCTATGTAACTATAGGAATTCCTGATGATTCTGTGTATTTCTCTGTTATCCATTTTTACAACTCCTTTCTCATCTCTGACTTTATTGATTTGGGTCTTCTCTTTTTTTTTTTTTTTTGATAAGTTGGGCCACTTACCTATTGATTTTGCTTGCTTTTTCAAAAAATCATCTCTTCATTTTACTGATCTTTTGTATTTTTTTGTTTCAAATTAGTTTATTCCTTCTCTAATTTAATTATTACTCTGCTCCTACTAGTTTTGGGTTTGGTACATTATTGTTTTTCTAGGTTCTTGAGATGCATTGATAGCTCATTTATTTGATATAGTTCCAATTTCTTGATGGAGGCACTAATTGCTATAAAATTCCCTCATAACATTGCTTTTGCTGTGTCCTATAAGTTTTGATACATTATATTGTCATCTTTGTTCATTGACAGGATTTTTTTATTTCCCTTTTGATTTCTTATATGACCTACTGTTCATTCCAGATTATGTCGTTCAGTCTCAATATGTTTGCATAATATCTAGAGATTCTTGAGTTGTTAATTTGCAGCTTCATTCCATTGTGTTCAGAAAATATAAATGGCATGATTTCAATTTTTTAAAAAAATTTTCTGAAACTAGTATTATGTCCCAGAATATAGTCTATCCTGGAGAATGTTCCATGCACTGATGAAAACAATGTGTATTCTTCAACTGTGAGATGAAATTTTCTGTAGATATTAGTAAAATCCCTTTGGTCCATAGTGTCAATTTATTCTGTTGTTTCTTTATTGATCTTCGGTCTAGTTGATCTGTCCATTGATGAAATAGAATGTTGAAGTCTCTCATTACTATTGTATTAGAGTCTATGCCTCCCTTTAAATCCATTAGCATTTCTTTTAAAAAGCCAGGCTCCCTGTCATTGGGTGTTTATACATTTATGATAGTCACATCTTCCTGTTGAATTCATCCCTTAATCATTACATAGTATCTTCTTTGCCTCTTTTAACAGTTTTTATGTTAAAGTCTATTTTTCCTGATATTAGGATGGCTACACCTACCTTTTTTTTGTTTCTATTAGCATGGAATATCTTTTTCCATCCGTTCACTTTCAAACTTTATGCGTCTTCAATGGTGAGGCATGTTTTTTGTAGTCAGCAAATAGATGGGTCTTGTTTTTTAATCCATTCAGCCAATCTGTATATTTTAGTTAGAGAATTTAGTCAATGTGTTTTCAAGATTATTATTGATAAGTAACAACTTGGCACTGCAATTTTTCCATATATATTCCTTTAGATTGCTTTAGATTTCCTTTGTACTTTTGCTGGGAGATTTTCTGCCTTCACATCTTTCATAATGATGACTATTTTTCTATGTTTCTGTGTGTAGCACATCCGTAAGCATTCTAAGCCTCATTTGTAAGCCTGGATGAATGGTGACTAATTTTTTTCCACTTCTGTTTGTTATGGAAGATCTTTTTTACCCTCATTCATAAATGAGAGCTTTGTAGGGCATACAATATTCTGGGTGGGCAACTTTTTTTTTTTTTTTTGTCTTTTAAGACTTGAACTGTGTATTTCCATTCTCTCCTAACCTTAAGGGTTTCTGATGAGAAATCAGTTGTGAGTCTAATTGGAGATCCTCTGAAGGTAACCTGGCATTTCTCTGCATATTCGGGAATCCTTTCTTTATGTTTTACAGTAGAAAGTTTGACTACAATGTGTCACGGTGAAGATCTTTTTCTGGTCATGTCTATCAGGATTTCTATGTGCTTCCTATATTTGGATATCAGTTTCTTCCTCTAAATTAGAGATGTCTTCTGTTATTATTTCATTAGTTATATCTTAAAATCTATTCTCTCTTTCCACAGCCTTAGGATCTCATAAGACCCATATACTGGGTCATTTGATAGTATCCCATAAATCTTTGATATTGTTTTAATTTTTTTAATTTCTTCTTCTTTTTTCTTGGTCTGACTGAAACATTCCCAAATATTTGTCTTCTAGCACAGATATTCTTTCTTCTGCATAAGCAAATCCATTGATAAGGCTTTCCATTGTATTTTTATTTGACATATGATTCTTCCTTTCTACTATTTCAGTTTTATTTCTCTTCCAAATCTCATTCTCAAGAAAATTTATCATCCATGTCAGGTATGGATTTCTTTAACTCATGAATCTGCTTATAATTGCTTCTGCATAATCCTATGATCATTATTTTGAATTCCTTTTCTGACATTTCATCGATCTCTTAATTTTCTTTTTTAATGATTTTTATTCATTGAATACAAATTTCATATGTACAGCTTTTAGGGATATAGTTTTTCTTCCCTCCTTTCCCACTCTCCCACCCCCACTACCATCCCACCTACTTCTCCCTCTCTCATTCCATTTTCCATTAAGATTCATTTTTAATTGACTTTATTTTCACATTCTAATAGTAAAGTGTTGCTGCATTCATTTGGGGGAGTCATGTTGTCTTCCTTCCTATTGTTTCTATATTTCTGATTTATTTTTTAGGCATTTCTGGCAACACTTGTTTTTCTCCGTTGTTGTGTTTTATCTTTTAACTGTGCCTCTGTCACTTAGTGGAGTGTTGCACTTCAGTAAATGCCTACAGGTGTGTACCCAGTTGGGGCTTGGGAGCTCTCGTCAGTGCTCAAGTATGAGATGAGAATCCAGGGTGACACCTAAGTTGGGTGTGGTAGATCTCCTCTATTGTCAGCAGAGGGGAGGGTATGATTACATCTGTTGCAAAATCTCAATCTGACCTCTTCTCTTCCAAGGTGATCAGTGCCTCAGGTTAGCCACAGTGCTACAATCCTCATCCACACTAGTGCACAAAGTATCTGTGCAGTACTCAGTATGAACGTGGAACCCTCAGCAATGACCCATCCCTAGCAGTCATGGAGCTCTGACATCAGACACCATGATTGCCCAGTGACCCAGCTACACCCTACTCCCTATTGTGCAGACAAAAATTCCCACAGTCACAGTGCCCAAGGCTCCCTCTGTTACAGGGGAGAGTGTCCCCTCTCTGTCCTACAAGCCTGGTCTATCCTCAGAGAGAGCAGAATCATTTCCAGAGCCAGCTGTCTGTGGGTACTCTGCCTTGGCAACTTGAGTCCCAGAGCCTATGATAGGTTGAGAGGATGGGGCAACTCATAACGGTAAATGGGTGCCCAGCCCCCATCAACTCTCTCAGCCAGACTCAAAGGCAGTGGGAAACATGATTTTCCCCTATGGTAAAATCCCCTGGTCATGTGCATGAGAGCTACTGCAGCCTTTAGTTGTGTCAGAATGGTACCTTATCCCCACCAGCTGCTGGGAACCTTTGTAGGGGGTTGGGAGGAAAGAAATGTGATTTTTCTTTACTAGATTAGGGGGGTACCCTGCTCCCTGTTGGGGCTCTTGTTTGAACTCAAAGACAGTGTGGCCTGCAAGTCTGTCCCTCATGCAATATCACCAGTGACATTGGCTGCCACAGTCTGCGCTCACCTTGCTCTCAGAACCTGGTGTCTCCTCCAGCCTCCAGCTACGGGAGTCATGGATGGTGCCTCCACTCACTGCTGTTCATCTGCACTTTCCACACTGCTCCACAGAAAAGAAGTCTTTGACATCAAGCATAAATATTCTCATTCTCCAAAAGAAGGAAAAGTGTGAGGAAATGAAAAATGAAGACAAGATGGGAAGGTCAAGAATCTTAAACAAAAATAAAACTTGCTGTGCAGATTTAAGTCAATACTTTGACCATTAAGAAGAGTCTCCATTGATTTAGTCATCTTTCTCTTCCTAGTACAGAGAGAAAAACACCCTTACAATGGAAATTTCCTTTGCAGAAATAATTTTTTACTAAAAAAAGTAATTTTTCAGAGCTTTTCTTTTATCCAATGTTTCTCAAAATAACCTGTTAAAATAACCCATTCAAAATAACCCTTATTCCCAAAGGGCATTTATTTAAAGGTAGCCTACACTTTCTGACAGTCATATTTTGGGGTGTTAGACATTGAATTCCATCATCAACACTCAACATTTTTAATATGCCAGCAGCCTTGGGACTCACAGCCTAATGGGAAAAAGAACAGGTAAATCAATTAGACAGTCCAATGTGGTGAATGCTGCAACAGAGGCACATGCGGTAGCAAGAGGAAAGTCATATCAGCTGGGCATAGGTCAGAAAAAACATTACAGAATAGGTGTAACTACAATATATTGCATCTGTTTAGTTATTGTTAAAATATAAAGGAAGTGGTATCCCTAAACTAGATAACTAATAGAGCTTTACACCTGGTAAATGGTCATGGCAGGAGCAAGAGCAAGAGTGTGATGGTAACCAGAAGGCAAAACCAAGCTGAGCCTCTGCTGCTCATCTCTGGTAGCTCAGTAATATAGCTCTTTGTATTCCTATAATTTAGAATAAGGAAAGAGGAAATGCCTAAAAAGAAACTGAGAGAAAGAAAATAAGATCTGAGACTTGGGAAACTACCATATCTCATCCTTCTACCTCACCGGTGCTATGAGCTAGAAGAGAAGGGAGACAGCAGAAGGTCAGGTGTGTATTACATTGACACATTTGTTCCCATATTTCCTTTAGTTCCTTAAATCTCTCTCCCTGTGGCTACTTCTGCTGAATTCTAGCATTTCAAAATCTCTGTTATTGGGAAATCCAGCTTAAGCAAAGTTATTTTTACACGTTTCTACTGGAAGGGGATGGAAGCTCTTTAGTCTTGACACCTTCATATTTCATTTCAAGTCACAGAACACATCTCACTCATTAGAGTAATTTCTGGACATTCATCACTGATCTCTTAATCGATACATTTGAAATAGCCAAAAAAACTGGTATCTGGTATCCAGAATTCCTTGGAAATATTGTCTAGTACATAAATCCTCAAATTCTTCCATGAAGTATGTTACCACATAGGGCTTCTGTCAAGTTTTTAAAAAACTTGTTAAGTTTTAAATATGGCGATATTGGCAGGGATTTCTCTGGTGTCTTGGAGCCACTGCTGCATCAGTCTTTTGACGTAGACTTGCAGAGCCTTGGTGTGTGCCAGACTCTGTGGGTGCAGTGGTGGCCTTCCGGGAGCTTATAGCTTAGTGAAGACTAAAGGCAAATGCAAAAACTCCTGCGTTCTTTTCCAGGTAACATCAGAAAGACTAATTGATATAGATTGTTAAACATTGAAATCAGCCAAAGCATTTTTTTTCTTCATGGCCCCCAAAATTTTAAGTGGTTTTGAGAGCAACTTACTAAAGCTTTACAGGAATTGCCGGAAAAAGATGTGAAGGATTTTAATAATCTGTAATTGGTGTCTCTAATCATGTTTACATAGAATTACAGGTAATTGTGTGAGCAAGAAAATCCTGAGTGAAATCATTTTCAAAAGGAGTTAGAATAGAAGTAAATGGGCTGCAAAGCAGGGAGCTCATATTCAAAGAAACCGATGACAAGAACACCAGCAAGTGTATTCTTATGTTGTTGTGAATAAAGAAAGAATAATGTGTGCCAAAAGACTAAAACTGGGGTGGGCATTTAATGCAATCATTAAGATGATGTTTGGATGTCTAGAGTTCCTGAGTTCCAGTCCCACTTCTGACTTTGGCTTCCTAGTAATGTGCATCTTGGGAGTCCCCTGTGTCAGAGACCCAAATTGAGTTTCTGGGCCTTGTCCTTGGCCTGGCCCTTGGCTTTTGTGGGCATTTGGGGAGTGAATAGCAGATATAAGTACTCTCACTCTCTCTTTATCTTCCCCCCTCTCTCTTTCTCTTACTTTCTCTCTCTCTCCTGCTTTTGTGTACATATGCATCTCTGCCCCTGAAATAAATAAAATATTAAAAAAATTTAAAAAGACCAAAGGTATATTGCATAGATTAAATATATTAAGCATTCAGTGAACTTATGCAACTCCCACTTTTTGTTTGCTTCCTGTTGCAGGCAGCCTCTAAAATATCCTTCAATAATTCTTGCCTTCTGGTACTCATGCAGTTATATAACCCCATCTTCCTGAGTGTGGGTTTTGTGCAGGGATTCCCTTCTAACAAGTGGAATAAGCCACCATGATGGGATGTCAGTTCTGAGATTAGGTGGCACAAAGGTTCAGACCTCCTTTTCCTCTTTTCTGCTCTGTTTTTTGACATAAACCAGTTTTTGGGTGTGAGCTGCCTGTGAAAAGACCCATATGACAAGTATCCAAGGAAGAGCTGGCCAACAGCCAAGCAAGAATCTGAGGCCTGTAGTTCAACAGCTCACAAAAAATTGAACCTTGACAGCAAATACTTGAGTGAGCTGGGAAGCAGATCCGGAACCATTTGATCCCTGAGATCTCTGCAACCCTAAATGACCTGGACAACAACATATAGCATCCTAAGAGGCCTCAGGCCAGAGGATCCAGCTAAGACACACTCAGATTTCTGACCCACAGAAACTGTGAGCTGGTAAATGTCACTAAGTGCTTGGGGTAATTATTTATAGAGGAACAGATATCTAAGATCCCTCCCTCTCAAAAATAAGCAAACCTTGAATTGGATCTTGGGAAAACTAAAAAGTTTTTTCAAGTCCAGAATCAAATGGAGATGATTGATTTTGTCATACTTTACCATCTTCTTTATTTATTTTCCTTCTAGACAATTTGTGACCCACTCCTCATTTCCACCATTCAGAGAGATATGCATATGGAGTAATGCAGGTGTGAGAGGAAGCTTTGGATCCCACACAGCCAGCTTCCTCAGGACAGTGATCTGCAGTAGGTGAGATGCGGGGTGAGATACGGATCAGACCTACAAAAATTCTTTGTGATCACTTACAGCAAGTGCTTCTGTATTTATTAATTATAAGGATTAAGATCCCACATAAAATTTCACTTGGAAACAACATGTTAATTTAAAAGCAAGCTTGCAAAGCTCTTATCTTGCACTTTTTTCTAGAACAAAAGACCAGGAGCTCTCTGACTCCAATGTTCCCATCTCAAGACTGGAGATTAAATTACCTGTCCTACAAGTGTCCTGGGGTGGTTGGGAAGTTTATCTGTAGGGACTGAGCTTGCCCTCTGTTCTTGTGGCCTGGAGCTGTAGCTCTGATAGCTGAGGGTAAGATTCTTCTCAAACTTGAAGTCTGCTTGCCATTGCATCGCTCTGTTCTTTAACTCTGTGGACATTTTCTCATCTCACTTATCATACCTGAGAGAGTTTGCATGCATTTGAGATATTTTTTTATAAACTCCAAGAGGGCAAAGTTTAAGTATTTGCTTAGATTCTTTATCATAGGAATGAGAACACTGCCTGACTCCTAAGGTCTTCAATAAATATTTCTTGAATGAAATGACTGAATGAGTGAGTGTGCAAAATGATAAAATGATATATTCATCATTTATCACATAATGTATTTAATGCAATAATCTAAACTCATTCTCATCTAACTCCTCCTGAGTAATTAAATCCTTTGGATACAAATAAAACAGTAACAGACTTACTCCACCCCTCTGGATGGGTCAGTGCTCCTTTGTATTTTCATGCTAACCCAATTTCTAAACCAGTAATCTGGATGGACATTGTCTTTCTAATTTGATTTTTCAAAAGAAAATACTACATAAGATTAAAGAGCAGTTGCCATTTCCCTCCACCCCCACATTTCAGCACACTTACATTATTACTTTGACATACTCTTGAAGAATTTGTGGTGAGGTTCACGTGCCAAGCCCATGTTACAACTCCCCCACCCTGCTGGTGTCTGGAGAACTTCCAGACTTGTAGCTGAGGAAAACAAGATATTGAAGGCAAAGCAGAAACAAAGCCATCCAGTTATGTTTCTAAGAAGGAATAATGTGAGGCTTTGTTCTGAAATATACTTTGGATTTCTTGCTTGGATTTTAGAAGTGATTTGTGAATAATCTAATACACAATGCAACTAACGAACAGCAAATGGTGTTTGTTAATTGCTCTTCCTACTATGGAACAGAAGTTGATTGGAAAAAATCATCTTGGACAAAATATTGCTCAACTTTTGAAAATGACTTGGAAAAATTTAAGATCAATTAATGCGTTTCCATGTGTTTCTGTGTACATGAGTACTATAAATTACTAACTGAGAGTTTTAAAGCAGAATTTTTGTAGCAATATTTTTGGAGTCAAATACATAGTAGATTTTTGTTCTCTCCAATGATTTATTTTGAGAGAACAAAAAACCACTTAATAGCCACCTTGTCTTCTCTCTTTTTACATTGCATGTTTTCACGGTGAAGTTCCTTTGCAGGTGGCACAGTTGAATCCTGAAGAGTGATGAAGATAAGCTCATTCTTGGTCAGGTATGCTTGGTGAACCCCAGCAGCCATCTCCTTTACAAAGCATTCCTTCTTCCAACCTTCCCCCAGGCAGGATGAGGGCTCAGCCAGTAGCACCAGTCCAGACATGCTGCTTTTTCACAACTGGAGTTTTATTGATAAATGTTCAGATTACTGTTGTTCATGTCATCCCAGTCTTTAAATATTTTAAATGTTTACTCCTCACTATGGTCCTAAATTTTCCATGGGATGAAGGAGACGCTTAAAACTGAAGATGTGATCTAAGCAACAGAAGTTGGTTTAGGTGTGGGCAAGTGACTTAAGTCAGTCCCATCAGTGTCATCACAGTCCCACTGTGTCATCATGAAGAAAGCCAGTCTAGAGAAGAAGTCGAAACATAGGAAAGTACAGGGCGGAGAATACAATAAAAATTATAGGCACAGTACTATATAAGTTATATCTGAAGTCCATTCTACCCACAAACTTCTCCAGCTACAAGAGGCATATTCTTCTTCTTCTTCTTCTTCTTTTTTTTTTCTTTTTTCTTGACAGAGTGGACAGTGAGAGAGACAGAGAGAAAGGTCTGCATTTGCTGTTGGTTCACCCTCCAATGGCCGCCGCAGCCGGCACACTGCAGCTGGCGCACTGTGCTGATCCAAAGGCAGGAGCCAGGTGCTTCCCCTGGTCTCCCATGGGGTGCAGGGCCCAAGCACCTGGGCCATCCTCCACTGCACTCCCTGGCCACAGCAGAGGGCTGGCCTGGAAGAGGGGCAACCGGGACAGAATCCAGCGCCCCGACCGGGACTAGAACCCGGTGTGCTGGCGCCGCTAGGCGGAGGATTAGCCTAGTGAGCCGCGGTGCTGGCCGCATATTCTTCTTTAATGAATATTCCCTTTAAGCAATGTCTTGTGGTTTCTTTATAACATGAAACAAGAATAACCCCAGGGTCTGGCGCTGTGGGGTAGTGGGTAAAGCTGCCGCCTGCAGTGCTGGCATCCCATGTGGGTGCCAGTTCAAGTCCCAGCTGCTCCACTTCCAATCCATCTCTCTACTATGGCCTGGGAGCAGTGGAAAATGGCCCAAGTCCTTGGGTCCCTGTACCCACATGGGAGACCCAGAGGAAGCTCCTGGCTCCTGGCTTTGGATCAGCGCAGCTCCAGTGGTTGCTGCCATCTGGGGAATGAACCAGCAGATGGAAGGCCTCTCTCTTTCTCTTTCTCTCTCTCTCTCTCCTCTCTCTCTCTCTTCATCTCTATAACTCTGCCTTTAAAATAAATAAATAAATAAATCTTTTTTTAAAAAACGAATAAAACCAGATAATAAAGGAAGGATTTATTACTAGAGAAGATGATGGTACTTCATCAATAGTATAGACAAAGCTTAATCATAGTAAAATCCTACAATTTCATGAATGTATTTTTTAAATCACATTCTGTTGCTATTAAATTTAATATTCAAAAAAGTCCTAGAAGAATAGAAATGCTATCCTATTTACAAGATGGGGCAAATAGATGATAATGTATTTCCATGATCAGCCAGCCAGCTAATCAAACCAGAAGTGACTCCTCATTTTTATTATAGCATTAGCATCCCTTACAACTTGCTCCACCATTGAACTATGCTGCTGTGCTGGAGCGCGTCATGAAGATCTTTGCCTGCTGCAATGGTGACTTTAGGAAGTTTTGTATTTTGTGGAATGGTAGTGGAGCATATTATAGCACAGACTTTTTGAGAATGTGTTGAAATCTACTGATACTCTTCTTACAAAAAACATACTTAATGTTCATACAGGACCTTTTTAGTATAATTCCAGATAATTCCCTGAGCTCCATGAAAGCCATCCATAAGTATTTTTCTGGCCCAAGCTTAAGAACTTTAGTTGCATTCTTTTTCCAATCATAATCAATTTTTAAATTAAGGATATAACATTACATGATTTCTGTTCTGTAAACATAATTCTCATGGCTGCCAGAAGACAGACTAGAAAGGAGAATGGCTTCATGCTGCAGAGAGGCAGTGAGAGACAGAGAGTTGAGTCCACCCCAGCCAGAGGGCAGATGGATCATGTAGTGTGGGAAATGCAAAGAGTGGAGCAGATAGAGGAGGTAGGATGACTCTAAGGGCCTTGAATTACATGACTTGGCCAAGGAATGAAATTAAACAGAAGAAATACAAGTAAGGGTTAGCCCCAGATGGAATGAATTCCAACTGTCAACATTGTAGTAGAGGCTGTTGCTTAGAATTAGGTTTTATATGATGATTTCCTTGACTGATGTGAATAAACAGGGAGTAAAGAAGCAGAAAAATGCTTTAAGTATAAGAAACATTACCTAAGAAGATCGAAAATTACAATGAAAGATGGATAAAAGAAAAGTGGAAGAACATGGTTGCTTTTTTTCAAGAGAGTGCTTCGATTCTTAGGCAGTCTCCATTTCTTAGATCATAGTGGCCAAGAGTAAACATAGGGGTTGACATTTCCTGCCTTACACAGGGAAGTCCACAATCCTGCGGAGCAAATGTCTTGACTAGTCCTGCCCTTGCTGCTGATATCGTGGCTTTCCACAGGTGACTCAAGGCCTGGAGTTCCACACAGATCCCTAAGGCTGGTCCATGCTCTGTCTTGCTTCATGGTGGCAACCCTTCTTGGAACCATAAGTGGGTAAAATATCTCCTTATAGGTGTCAAATATACAATTAGATGAATGATTTTAGTTCATAAATGCTGATAATTTTTTTGAAAAATTTTTTATTTAGTTGACAGTCCTTTTCACTGGTTACCATCATCCTTCCTTTCATATCACCCGCCATCTCCACCCAGAAAACCTAGACAGACTGTATTCAAAATTGCCATAACCCTCTAATTCTGATATAGCCATTGGTTTTCCTTCTGGTTTCCTCTTCCCTCTTGAATCTCTGGTAGGTCACCAGGTGGAATGCCACCTCATTGGTTACCCTTGTTCCCACGTTTAATGTCACTGGAGTATCCACTGTACAATAATATCTTGTAAAGATATTGCCACACAATTCATTTGCTTTGAGTAAGAAAGTAATATGAAAATACAATACTAAAAGAAAGAGAGTTTCAAAAAATGAATGCAAAATGTATCACTTAATAATTAAAATTGAACACAGATTCACACTTGGAACTGTCCCTATCTTATGCCAGTGTAATCCCTGATATAAGCTTCCTCAAGACGATCAGATACTTTTGGATTTCACAGACGACTCTGAGGGCAAGGATGGAGTTTCAGAAAACAATTCATAGTAACACTGAATCAACTTAACAAGAAGCAAGAAAAAATTATGAAGCAATAGCATGGCACAGTCAGCCAGTTTTGCTTGGAAACAATCTACAATAGAGAAGCATTTTTTGGAACAGATACTGAAGATTGACTGTGCGTGTAAAGATAGGAATCCAAACATGTGTGGCAACTAGTGGAAGAGTCACAAGTCCTCAGATGGCCTTGGGTTGGCTGCACAATCACTGTGTATAAGGACGTCTCCCAGTAAGCAATATTGCAGCAGCAAGTGACATCAATTCTTAGGACACCTGTGACCTTGACATTCTCTTCAAAAAGACAGAATTTGCAAATTCAGGGGCAGAGACAATTATTTCAGAATAAGGGGGAAAATCTTACAGGCACTACAGAGTGAATTTGGGAAGTAGAAAAACCCAGTTTTCTGAGATCTAGGACACTTGCTTCTTTCTTCTTCAAAAATGCCTTGGCTTCTCTTGGTCTTTTATATCTCTGAATAAATTTTATAATCATCCTACCAGTTTAAACACACATCCTCTTCAGACTTTCATTGGCATTGCAACAAATCTATAAATCGCTCTAGGGATAAATGAACTCTCTTTACAGTATTGGAACTTCTACTTCATTAAGATGGTATAGCCTCCACCTCATTTATTTAGAACTTGTTAAAGTATCTCAATGATAATTGTGGTTCTCAGCATAGAAGTCTTACACATAAGGGTTTTTTTTTTTTAACTTTTATTTAATACATATAAATTTCCAAAGTACAACTTTTGGATTATAGCAGCTCCCCCACCCCCTAATAACCACCCTTCCTCCCACAACCATTCCATCTCCCACACCCTCTCCCATTCCATTCTTCATCAAGATTAATTTTCAATTATCTTCATATACAGAAGATCAATTTAGTATATACTAAGTAGAGATTTCAACAGTTTTCACAGAAACACAAAGTGTAAAGTACTGTTTGAGTACTAGTTATACCGTTAATTCACATAGTACAACACATTAAGGACAGAGATCCTACATAAGGAGTAAGTGCACAGTGACTCCTGTTGTTGATTTAGCAATTGACACTCTTGTTTACGGTGTCAGTAGTCACCCTAGGCTCTTGTCGTGAGCCGCCAAGGCTATGGAAGCCTCTTGAGTTTGCCAACTCCGATCTTATTTAGACAGGGCCATAATCAAAGTGAATGTTCTCTCCTCCCTTCAGAGAAAGGTACCTCCTTCTTTGACACATCAGTTTTGACATTTATTCCAAAAGATAGATTTTTTTGCAATTATAAAAATAATGTTTTTAAAATTTAACTTTCTAAGCATTTGTTGTTGGTACTAGAAATACAATTTATGTTGCAAAAATCATAATTTAATTATAGATTCTTTTAGATTTTGAGTTAAAAATATTGCCAACTGAATTTCTGAATATTATTTCACTGTTTCTTTTACTTACCTTATCATATTTATGAGAGCTACCAACACAACATTGAAAATCCTGTCATTATTTAACAGATTATTATCTAATTTCTGTGAACTCACATTTTAGTCCATTTGAAAAATATGCTATTTAAAAACTGTCTTCTTTCAAAAAATTATGATTCAGTTGTAATGGTTCTGATATTCAAGAAATCTGTCAAGGTACAGGTATCTATGAATTCCTTAGAGCAATCATCTTAAGAAAAAATGATTCAAGTATAAATACTTCTAGGTGATAGAAAGATTATACAAGTGATTTTTATGTCAAGAAAACTACAGAAGATGAAACATATTTTAATTATGGAATTGCTAAATTTTCACTGCATGTTTTTCCTGAGAAAAATTCACAGAGGGGCCAGTGCTGTGGCATAGTTGGTAAAGCCGCTGCTTGCAGTGCCAGCATCCCATATGGATATCGGTTCGGGTCCTGGTTGCTCCACTTCAGATCCAGCTCTCTGGTATGGCCTTGGAAAGTAGTAGAGGATGGCCCAAGTGATAGGGCCCCTGCACCCACGTGGGAGACCCGAAAGAAGCTCCTGGCTCTTGGCTTTGGATCATAGCAGCTCCTGCCATTGCAGCCAACTGGCGAGTGAACCAGCGGGTGAAATACTTCTCTCTCTTTGCCTCTCCTTCTCTCTCAGTGTAACTCTGACTTTCAAATAAATAACTAAATCTTTAAAAAAAATTTTCACAGAGCTTGAATACTGGATTTGTCGTTATCACAGCCTTGAAGTAGTCATGCATAAGCTAACATTGTGATGCCCCATTTGATACCCGTTCTGAGGAAGTCAACATAGACCTCAGGATTCCCAGGTCTAAGGAAATTAGTCTTCCTTTTCCCAAAATCTCTTTCTGCATTGACTTTCCTGTCTTCTTTTTGACGATTTGAAATCACTAGATCTGTCTGGGAATCTACAAAGTCATTATCTCATTTTTAAAAAAATTTATTAATTTATTTGAGAGAGAGAGACATCTTTTGTCCACTGGTTTACTCCTCAATTACCCACCAGAACAGACACAGCTAGACTAGGACAAAATAATCCATCTGGGTCTCCCATGTGGTGGCAGGAACCCAAGTACTGGGGCCATCTTCTCAGGCACATTAGCAGGAAGCTGACATAGAAACAGAAGAGCCAGTACTTCAGCTGTTGCACAGATGTGGATTGAGGGCACCGCGAGTGGCAGCTTAAACCACTGAGTCACAACACAGGCCTTTTGTGGTCTTATTAATGATGCATAGCTTTTGATACCTAGAGTTTAGGAAAAAGGATCTCTGCTCTGCGGTTTAGACCTTGCCTTGGGACTTGGTCCTGGTTTGGGCTTGGTAGGTTGAATGATGGAGAGGAGGGAACAGGGAACTTTCTCAGAGATCCATCAATATCTCAACTTTCTTTGCTTCCCTTTTGACTCATCTTCTTTCCCAGCCAAGAGACACTTAATCTAGTCTCCAGATGGAAACCTATGCCCCTTGACTAGCCATATGTCCATTCAAATACCTTCTTATGTTCTGAGTCTTCTCTATACTCTCTCGAGATACAGGCTTTTGAAATCTAACAGCCCCTAGATTTACTGCTGCCTGTTGTTGCGTCACTCTTCCTCTGAGATAATAAATCATTATGACTGAGTTTATAGAAGAGCAAAAGTTATGCAGAAATTTTGAAATCTGTAAGATGTATCTCAAAATATCATCCCCCTCAGTGTATCTAGAACTCCAAAGACAAAAATGAGTCAAAGATAAACACTGCAAAATCATTAACAAACTGATGAGTTAAAGTAAAATGTGGAGGAAGGCCAATTGTAAATAACATAAATTAAAATTAAGTTACCTTACTTTATAGTATATTTTCTTTAATTTGCTCAGTTGGTCTAGGAAAGTTTTTAATTAGGATAATTTAGAATAACTACTTTAGGACTTGTCTTCATTTCTCAAATTCATTATTCCATGAACTACTTACATATAGTTATTACAGAATTCCCTTGGTCCTAAATTAGTGGCGACTACAAATTATTTTGAGTAAATTCTTGGTGACTTTCTGCATAGAATTTTGGTTAGAATCAAATTATCTAAATCTATCTAAGTCTAACAATATACATTGTTTTAAATTATGTTTAAATAAGTGAGACATGGAGAAAAGTAAGTAATATGTGCTTTTTGTTATAATTTGTATCCTGCTTTATAGTATTCACATAATTGGGTTAAGTACTCATAATTTTATAAATTACTTTTAAAATAGTTCAGATTTAAATACATCATATAAGCCAATTCTTTCATGAAGGTTTTTAAAATTTCAATGCATCATATAAGCCAATTCTTTTATGAAGTTTTTTTTTTTTTCTTAGAGATCAACAAAAGTTAAAAGCTGGCTATAAAGCCTAGGGAACTCTTGCTTACTTGCTTTCTTATTATCAATCACCAAAAGCACTTGTGTTGCTTTCTAATTCCTGTCTTAGACAGAACTACCTGGTACCCTACCACAACATCCTATCCTGGCCACCCTGTTGTCTGTGTCTTTTGTTCTCAGATTACAGATTCATCTACTTACTGAATATTCTTGATTGGCTGTCTTTTCAGTTGACCATAATATGAATATTATTCTTGTATTCTTTTTCTTACACCTCATGTCTAATAACTTACCAAAGTTTTTGTTTTGTTTTCTTTTGTTTAGCTCTGTTCTTGGATTTTTTGAATCTCTTCCAGTTTTCTCAACTGTTGGCAATATCCTAGTATGTTAACAAAAGGGTCTAAACCACTACAAGAGATCTTCCTGCCTCCCCACTTCTTTTCCCCAGTGTTATTACCTACATTGCATCCAGCAAGATTCTCTTTTTTAAAAAGATTTATTTATCTATTTGAAAGGCAGAGACAGAGAGAGGAGACGAGAGATTGTCCATTCTCTGGTTCACTCCCCAAGTGGCCGCAATGGCAGGGGCTGAGCCAGCCTGAAGCTGGGAGTCAGGAGCTGCTTCTGGGTCTCCCATGCAGTAGTAGGGGCCCAAGGACTTCAGGACTTCAGCCATCTTCCACTGCCTTCCCAGGAATATTAACAAACAGCCGGACCTGAACCGGTACCCATATGGGATGCCAGCACTGTAGGTATACTCTTAACCCTCTATGACACAGTGCTGGCCCCCAGAAAATTTCTTTAAATATACTCATTTACAGGGAGTGCAGTGGAGGATGGCCCAAGTGCTTGGGCCCCTGCACCTGCAAGGGAGACCAGGAGGAAGCACCTGGCTCCTGGCTTCAGATTGGCGCAGCGCTGGCCATGGCAGCCATTTGGGGAGTGAATCAACAGAAGAAAGGTTTTCTCTCTGTCTCTCACTGTCTATAACTCTACCTGTCAAATAAAAAAAATTTAAAAAGTACTCATTTACATACTTATTTGAAAAGCAGAGCAATAGAGACAGAGTTACAGACATTTTTTCATCTGCTGAAGCCAGGTGCCAGGAACTCCATCTATGTCTCCCAGGTGGGTGGCAGGAGCTGAAGTATCTGATTCATCATCCACTGCCTCCAGGTGCATTTGCAGGGAGCTAGATTGGAAGCAGAACATTCTGGACTTGAACTGGCACTCTGATATCGGATGCCACTGTTCCAAATGGCAGGTTAACCCTGTGCCACAGTGCAAGCCCCAACAAAAACTTTCTAAATTGTAAATCTGACCCCTCCATCTGTTAGCTTAAAATAGTTTTAGTTGCATCTTATTGCAAGCCCTGCTGAAACGTCAAGGTCCCTCTCTGAGAACTCAAACAGAATTAAATATTCTTTATGGATTTCTCTTTATAGAATCAATTGTAATTTAATTCTCACTCCCTCCCTATAAGGAAGAAACTTGTTTCTCTTGCTTATTATTGTATTCCCAATACCTAAGACATAAGCTCCCATAATTTTTTAAGTTAATAACAAACTAAACAAATAAGCTGTGCTTTGAACAACCAGCTCTTGGGGAATCATATGATGATCTTCTAAAAATTACAGTAAAATATGCTAATATAAAGTGGGTAATGATCCTCTGAGTAAACATGACCTCCGATTAATTAAGAGAAATCATGGGGCTGGCACTGTGATGCAGTGGGTTAAAGCCCTGGCCTGAAGTGCCAGCATCCCATAGGGGCACCAGTTTGAGTCCTGGATGCTCTTCTTCCAATTCAGCTCTCTGCTATGGCCTGGAAAAGCAGTAGAAGGTGGTTCAGGTTTTTGGGCCCCTGCACCTGCATGGGAGACCGGAAGAAGCTCCTGGCTCCTGGCTTCAGATGTGCGCAGCTCCGGCCATTGTGGCCCTCTGGGGAGTGAACCAGCGATGGAAGACCTCTCTCTCTTGTCTCTACCTCTCTCTGTAACTCTGTATTTCAAATAAATAAAATAAATATTTAAAAAAAGACAAATTATAACTTAACTCAATAACTTAAATATTAAAACATAGATAACATAACTTTCTTTTTAAAAAAAATATCTTTTTTATTTTTTATTTATTTGACAGTGACAGCAGAGAGACAGTGAGAGAGAGAGAGACAGAGAGAAAGTTCTTCCTTTTTCCATTGGTTCACTCCCCAGATGGCCAGTTTGGCTGGCACTATGCTGACCCGAAGCCAGGAGCCAGGTGCTTCCTCCTGGTCTCCCATGCGGGTGCAGGGCCCAAGCACTTGGGCCATCCTCCACTGCCTTCCCGGGCCACAACTGAGAGCTGGACTGGAAGAGGAGCAACTGGGACTAGAACCTGGCACCTTTATGGGATGCCAGCACCACAGGTGGAGGATTAACCAAGTGAGCCAGGGCACTGGCCCCCCACTAACATAACTTTCTAAAATCAGTTATTAAATAACTCTTTGTTATCATCAATTAAATAGAAAAGATTGACCCAACTGTTGATTCTGAAGTTTTTCTACTTCCTGGGTTCCAAAACTCTTCATTTGCTAAGAAAATCTTAGTCAAAGAGCATTTGATTGGAAAAGGCTGCCTCATCTAACAAGCTTTACTGACACATACTCATGTACTTCTTACTCCTTCCTAACTCTGCTCCAAAGAGGAGCTGTATTTGTTACCCAGGCGGTTGACGAGCGTGTTGTGCACCTGCACAGCAACAACATGACTACTGGTGACTGTGCACCTTTTAGTTTCCTCCATCTGCACCTCTCTCTATTTTTTCTTTTCTTTTTTTTTTTTTTTTGAGAAAACTAACTTAAGTGCTTTCTTCTGTTTTCAAATCAATAGCTTAGCTGAGTCATAAAAATAATTTTATATTTTTATTTTTGTATTTTTGTTTCCTCAGATTGTGGGTATCTCAGTAGACATTTAATCAAGGATAAGCATGAATAGAATTATGAGCACTTCTTTCCTTTGCTACAAATCTCTGAGCACTTGAAAATATGTCTGAGCTACATCAGGGCAAAATAGGGGCTGAGCATTTTGGCATAGTGCTTAGGACACCTGCGTGGGACACTTACATCCCATATCAGGGTGCCTGTGCTCAAGCCCAGGCCCTGCTTCCAATTTCAGCTTCCTGGCAATGCACACCTGAAAGACAGCAGGATGTGGTTCAAGTAATTGGGTCCCTGCCACCCACATAGTAGACCTGGATCGGGTTCCAAGCTCTTATGTTTGGCCTGGTCTATCCTTGGCTGTTCTGGGCCTCTGGGCGAGTGAACCACTGGATATAAGATCTCTATCTATGTTTCTCTGCTTTTCAAATAAATATAAATACATAATTTTAAAATCTAAAAATATGGATTTATCTTCCAGAACAAAAGAAAAAAAAAGTAGCAAGTAAGCATGGCAGGTTAACTGAGCAAACCATGAATATGCTTCTCCTAAGTCAGCTAGAACAAAAGTCATAAAGAAGGGGGCCCATTTGGAGGAGGGGAGCCTGAGAAGGAACCAGACAGAAACGAAGGAGGAAAGGGGCAAAACTAGAGGCTCACTCGTGTTAGCTCGTGCTGCTTGCTGGGTCTTCTGCTCTTGATGCAGTCAACCTTTTCCTGCTTTGCATTCTGCCCTCTGATTGCTATTTAAACTCAGCTGCTTCCTTCATTAACAACATTCGTACTGAATGCAACTGTGTCTTGGCTGGCATTCGTGTGTCTTCGGATGGTGCTTCAACATGGCCTTGAAACATTTCCTGAGGTATGATTCCAATTGTTTGGATTCCCGGTGCCATGCAGGCCAAACATTAATCAAGCATACACATCTTTGTCTCCCAGAGTACTAGACTGTTTATGGTTCTGTCTGGAAGAATTGGCTGGAACGATGAGCTTATAATTACACTCAAAACGTATAATGATACTTTACACATTCCACAGCATAGAAAATCATTTCTAAATAAGAGAAAATCATAAAACATAACAAATTCCTTTCTATGTAAATAATTTGCTTAAAAGCACTAGAACATTAGTAAATCTTTAAGGCTGAATAATTTACTCTAGAAAGTTGGCAAAGCATTGCTATTAATTTTCCACTTAATTGGCTTCAGAGGCACTTGCCTATATATCTATAGTTTATGACTATCTGCTCTGTGTATGTCTGTGTTCCCATCACTGCTTCATATTTAAGCAGCTAATTTTAAGAACAAAGCTTTCTTATCTTCAAATATGGGAAAGGAAAGCTATGAATACCCATTTAGACAACAGCTGCTTACTCACTATAAAAAAAGATACCCAGTGAATAAGAAGGATAGAAAGTTTTATTTATAATATTTCAAATAACAGGTTTCTTTCTTGTCATACTGTTTTGAATATCTTAATTGTGGTCCTTACTAGAATTGAGCATTTTCAGAACAAGGTCCATCTGTGATCCATCTTGTTATTCCATAATTTCTATCTGTATACCATAAGGTTTTATATCCAATTGGCGAGCAATTAAAATTTGTTGAATGAAAATACTTTTTGGCCAATAAAAGAAAATCAGGAGATTAATGATACTGAAGTCTGCTAACCTATCTATATTAAATGCTGCTTCAGTATATAGCCTAGAATAATTTTTCACAAATAGAGCCATTTGTAAGTTGAGAGAAAATGAATACTATTGAGAGCAGTAGTTAAAAATGTCCCTTGGAAAAGCGAATATGCACTTAATTTTCTTCTACTTACTGAAAACATAGATTTGTGACAAAAGGATTTTGAGTTGTCAGTACATTATGTTTCCTTAGAAGCACAAAGAGGTCATGCAAACTTTGTGCTCAGTAGTTTTTAGAGTTGTTTTGTGCAGTTCCATCTTCAGAATGTATATTTGAGATTCATATTGAATCTATACTCAGGTTAATATAAATTGTTTGCTTTGTTATAAGTTGAAAAAAGAAGTAAAGCAAAAGTAATAAGCCATGTAATAGATGATCGATGCTACTGCCCAAGATCAGATGGTCCGAGAGATTCAATGATAAATGGTGTGGAGCCTTATTCATACTGCACAGCATAATCATAGTTCTCTCCTACTATGGATGTTCTGCTAATATTAAATGGGCTTTATTGCTTAGAACTTGGAAGAATTAAGTCAGTACTTTTTGGGGGCAGTCTCAGGATCACTAAATTGCTTACCATTGTATCAACATTGCATATGAGGGGTAGGCTTTCAAGAAAGCAAGGTTAGGCCAGTGCCGTGGCTCACTTGGCTAATCCTCCACCTGCGGTGCCGGCACCCCGGGTTCTAGTCCTGGTTGGGGCGCCGGATTCTGTCCCAGTTGCTCTTCTTCCAGTCTAGCTCTCTGCTGTGGCCCGGGAAGGCAGTGGAGGATGGCCCAAGTGCTTGGGCCCTGCACCCACATGGGAGACCAGGAGGAAGCACCTGGCTCCTGGCTTTGGATTGGTGCAGTGGGCCGCAGCGGCCATTTGGGGAGTAAACCAATGGAAGCAAGACCTGTCTCTCTCTCTCTCTCTCTCTCACTAACTCTGCCTGTCAAAAAAAAAAAAAAAAAAAAAAAAAAAAAAAAAAAGCAAGATTAGTAACTTAGCAGGGAATCTTTTACAAATGTGTCACCTGTATTCAGTTAGTTTACACATTATTTACAAAAGGTTTGTTGATTTTTATGCACAATTAAGAATGAATGAACACCACATCTATATCAGCCATAAATAAAGCTTTCTATAAGCGCAGGTCAAAATGACGAATGCTTGGGCCTTAGAATCATGCTGTTTTTGAGAGTACCTGCTTTTTTTCTTCTTCACTACTGGAAAGACTTCCTCCAATAACTACAACATGAATATGTCTTTATGTTGATTCTCACCGCCATCCAGCAGTGTTTTGAATACTGTTTCAACAGACCCTACAGTTTATCATGCTCAGAATGGCCTTTTAAGACATTGCTTTTTGTTGCAAATGGGTGTTGCAGGAAGATGGTATAAGTATAAACAGGAAAATAAGTTCCAAGTAAAGTGTAAATTGGGATGGATTGAAGAATATAATTTTTGAATTATAATTTCAAACACCTGGTCTTCTGGAACTTCTCCACATAAGAATATAATTAAATTTACTTTTGTTCCACTCTTCCTATTTTTACACTATTTATGATGAAGGCAAAAGTCAAAGCTTTATTAACCATAATATTTTAGACCATATTACCTTGGAATATATTTTAATTTTATTATTCAAAGCTAGGAGTTTAGTTCTTAGTAGTAAGAATATTATTATCTAAATATGAATGGATGGCAATTTCTTTGATGTTTGTGATCTAAAGCAGAAGTTAGCAAATTGTATATGCCCTATGAGGTAAAAGAACTGTTTTTTTTTTTTTTCATTTAAGGGTTTGTTTAAAAATAAGAAAACATTTGAGCAGAATCTCATATGTGGCCACTTAGCCTAAAATATTTACCATCTGACCATTTAGAAAAAGCAAAAAAATATTTTCCAATTCTTGATCTTCAGATAACAATTGCCTTTTGTATAATGATAGAAATATGTCTCTAAATTAATCCAACAGTGACAATATCTCAATGTTAGAAAATAAATTACATCTAATTGAGTCTGGCTCATCTGTCAGATGCATCATCCTCAACCCATGGCCAGATTCTATTCAATTTGTAATTATTTTGTTTATGCAAATGAAACCAAAATGAAAGATATAATACCAAAGCCACAGTATATAAATATATAATAAATATAAATAAATAAGCCTCTGTATTACAAAGGAGGTCAGGACATCGATAACACTTCACAGTTTTTAAAGCACTTGGACTATATCGTGCCTAAGTAAGAAATTCTTGAGCAGGGCAAAGTAGGCCCCTCTTTCTTCATCCAGTCTGCCTATGCCCCCAACACACTTCAACTACTGATCTTACAACTTTGCTGATTCTGAAGCCAGATTTTTCATCCTTCTCCACATATTTCCCCTGACAGTCAGTTAACATCAATTTATCATAATTCTCAAATAGCAGATGAGATCTGTTGGCCATGTTATCAACCGAAAGACTATGTGGAGGGAAGAACTGAGGAAGTTGGAGAGGGAGGTTACACACATGGTTGGGGTAGGGAAAGGACTATCAAGGGTACAGATATCCAGGTAAGGTAAGAGGGTGAGTGAGGAAAAGACAGCAACTTCCAGTGCACTAAGTTCTCCTTTTTGGCTTGAACTGGTGAGTACTTCAAAGTTACATTTCAAGAATCTGTAAGATAGATAGTAAATGGATGTGTTACTTAAGGCAGAGTGGCACACATTACACACACACACATGCACACACACACATATACACACAGAGAGAGAGAGACACAGAGACACAGAAAAACAGAGAGGGAGAGATATACCTTCTATCTGCTGATTCACTCCCCAAATATCTTCTGGGTCAGATTGAAACCAGGAGCTAGAAACTCCATTTAGATCTCCCATGTAGGTGGAAGAGACCTAACCATTTGGACCATCATTTGCTGACTTAACAGGCACATTATCAGGAAACAGGATTGGAAGGGGAAGCCTTGGGACTTGAACCAGAATTTTGATATGGGATGCTGGTGTTCAAGTGGCTGCTTGACCTGCTGGGCCACAAGGTCCTCCCCAATTTAAGTTTTTGAAAAGCAGAAAACGAGTTATAAAAAAAATTCAGACTCAAAAGATGGGACCAGTGATGAGATAAAGAAGGAATGAAAATTAAACAGAATGCTCTTGAGGGGATATATGTATATATGTATGTATGTATGTATGTAGGTGTATATGCTAGCACATGCATGGACTTATGTTCCCAAGGGTTAGACTTCATACAAGAGGGGAAAATGTGTCCAATATTCAGTGTAGATACTTTAAGGAAGTAGAAATCCAGGTGTTCAGCGGGATCCCAGGGATGTTAGGATGCAAACATGTCAGAATAGAAACTCAGAGGTGCCAACCACCTATAGAGGAAAGGAAACTATCATAATTTTTGTAGATAAGGTTGATAGCTTAGAGACTGAGTCACTTCACTTGAGATACACAGTGGTTATATGTGTATCAAATATATAATAATGAATACTTGCACTGTCTAGTAATTTTTTGTGAATTAAAAATTTGTGTTTTAAAGTGGAACATTTTTCAAAATTTAGAATTGGGCTGAGAATATCAGCTTCAGAAATGACACATTTCATTTAACATACTTTTTAATATACCCTGTGGTTTCTATGCCACTGAGAGGTACAAACTTTTCCCCTTATTCTGAACCCTTATGACTATCAGAAATAACATCCCTGAACATTCTTTATGCAGCATGGAAATTCTTTTGTCAGTTCTCAGCAAAACCATCTGATGATCTTGATTGCTACTAACAGGCGGCTGGCTATCCTTTACCCAGAAGTGAGTGTAGGAGCAAATTTTATTTTATATTAACTAGATAAAGAATACTAAGCTGGCTGCTATAAGTTGAAATAAAAAGAGAAAATAAGCCATCTTGCAATAAGTAGCTAACCAGTCAGCGAAGGAGTGCATCACGTGATTGGGAGGAAGAAAAGGAAAAGAAGGCAGAATAAGACAGTAACTTTTGTTTCAATCAGTTAAATTTACGTTTGCGATGAACGGGCAAGTATTTCATGGCTATGTTACTGTAGATTTAGTGATACTTCATATTTTATTATTAAAGTTGCCTTGAAGGCATGGAAAGCCAAGACACTCTGGCAAAAGATCTCTGTGAGTGAGATCCCAGTGGAAAGAACAGGTCATCAAAGAAGGAGGTACCTTTCTCTGAAGGGAGGAGAGAACCTCCACTTTGACTATGACCTTGTCTAAACAAGATAAGAGTCGGAGAACTCAGAGGGCTTCCATAGCCTTGGAAACTCATGACTGGAGCATAGGGAGATTACTGATGCCATAGACAGGAGTGTCAATTGGTAAAGTCAACAACAGGAGTCACTGTGCACTTACTCCTCATGTAGGATCTCTGTCCTTAATGTGCTGTGTATTGAGATTTAATGCTATAACGAGTACTCAAACAGTATATTTCACTTTGTGTTTCTATGGGGGTGCAAACTGTTGAAATCTTTACTTAATGCATACTAAACTGATCTGTAAAAAAAAAAAAAGAAGAAGAAGAAATTATCAACTCCCAACTTGACTCTCACTGGGATTAAACGTGACAATAGGTCTGATCTGATTTCATCATCATTTAAAAAAATCATCTATTATTTTTCACTTTATGTTTCTGTGTGGGAGCAAACTGTTGAAATACTTACTTAAGGTATACTAAGCTGATCTTCTGTATATTAAGATAATCGAAAATGAATCTTGATGTGAATGGAAGGGGAGAGGGAGTGGGAAAGGGGAGGGTTGCGGGTAGGAGGGACGGTATGGGGGGGAAGCCATTGTAATCCATAAGTCGTACTTTGGAAATTTATATTCATTAAATAAAAGTTAAAAAAAAGTTGCCTTGAAAGGTCTTCTCAGTCATTTTTAGGATACAAATTTATAAATATACAAAGAGAGTGTAAAGAAATGAAGAAAAACTGTGTCCATGAGCTAAGAACAAATGTTGAAGAAAGTATTTCAGAGCTTAAACCTGTGGTATACCAACAGTGTGTTGTCAGCACAGTCTGTATCACAAAACCACAGAATGAGGTTCTGGTCATCCCCTGGGGAATTTGACCCCGTACAGATTGTCAGGAGTTGCCTTCCAGAGTTCTGAGATGAGCGTGACAAAGGCATGTTGACCAAGGGCCAATATTAATATGGGAAACAGTGTTAATTTTCAAGGAAGAAGGCTAAAAGTTTAGAAAATTTCTACCTGCAGAAAATGAATTCAAGTTTCATGATATTGGATAATTTGTCTTTGCTAAATCTAAAAAAAAAATCATGCATAGTAAAAAATACAAAGCCACAGAGCATACATTGGTCATACAAAGAGGTAATGACAATTTAATAAAAACTGTGCCCTTGTGAAAACTTTGAGAGTGCTAAATGCTTCAAAATACCAATGCTGATATTGTCAGATGAATCTATTGTGACATCAAGAAAATTAATAATTTGACATTAGAATTAATAAATAAGGATAGTAGTAAAGAAACATTGATACCCAAATATAGATATCCTGGTCAGGTAGTCCAAAAAATATAAACAGAAATGACCCATCCACATGTTTGAAAATGGTCTAATCCTTTCAGCTGCCTTGAGGAATTACTTTGTCTTTCTTAAGTGGTTTGCAAAAATGTAGGTGTGTCAGCCTCATCCCATCTTCCAGAAGCCAAGGCTGGGCTTTTTCACCATGGCAAGCATTCTGCTACAAATCAGAAATTTACATTCTTGGCAAACCCACTCAAACATAGCAATCCAATGTAAAATTGCAGCAAGGCAGGTCCAAAAATGGTTATGATTATTTGTCAAAATGTAAAATCGATCATTTAGTTCTTCCTACAATCGCTTGAAATGAAGGAAGAAATAAATTACTCACTCCTCCAAAGCTGATTGTGAGAAAGTCATTTCCTTGGATCTTAATGGCTCACTACTCTTATTGCTTTTATTCCTGACCTTCAGGTAAATTACCACAAATATTCTACAAATGCGGGTTTGTGCATGTGCTTGGAGATACTTGAAGTGGCTCTTCAAAGAATCGCGAATTTGAAAATGTATTGCTTCAAGTTGTTATTCAAGTCTCGGGATGGGTCACTAAAAGATAAAAGAAGTTAGACCATGTGTCTGAACAAGTCAGCCCACGGGGAAACACCAATAAATCTCACTTTTTATCCAAACAGTCAGGGCGGCATTTAGTGCAGTGGTTATGGTGCCACTTGGGATGTCTGACTCCCATATCAGAGTGCCTAGGTTTGATTCTTGCATCCACTTCTGATTCCAGTTTCCCAGAAGGCAGCAGGTAATAAATCAAGTATATGCCTCCCTGACAACCACAATGGAAACCCAGATTGCATCCTGGACTCCCAGTTTCAGCCTGACCCAGCCCTAGCCATTGCAGGCATTTGGAGACTGAACCAGTAGAAAAAAAAATATCTTCCTCTGTGTCTCTCTGCCTTAGAAGTTAAAAAAAAATAGAAAGAAAGAAAATAAATAAATCACCTTTAAAATCAATAAAGTTATTTTAAAAATCCAAAGACTCTGAAAATCTGTTAACTACTTAACTTCATAGAGGTATGTTTAAAGACACAACTAGGGTGAAATTAAAGTTTGAATAATTAAAGTGTGCTATTCAATTCTGAAAAGTTGATGATTGAGAAAATAATTTTAGCCAAGCATCCTATTTTATATTTATGTATGTACCAACAATAGTATAGTTTATGAATTCAATCAGGATTGGAAGTCTGGGGCAGACACTTAGCCTAGTGAATAAGCCCTAGTTAAGATGACTGGTTCACACATCAGAGTACTTGGGTCAATGCTCAACTCCAGCTCCTGACTCCAAGTTCCTGCTAATGCACATCATGGGAGGCAAGAGATGATATTTCTATTAATTTGGTACTGCCACCAATAAGTGAGAACTGGATTGCTTTCCAGACTCCCAGCCTTGGCCCCAAGGAAGCCCCAACCATAGCGGGCATTCGGGGGGTTGAACAACCATGTGGTACATGTCTCTCTCTCTATCTTGCTCTCTCTCGCTCTCTCTCATGCGCGCACACGTGTGTTCTCCCTCTCTTTCCCCCCCCCTTCCTCTTCAATAAATAAATAAAACCTTTTTTAAAAGTAGTGGAAATATTCAAGGCAGAATAGCCATAGCTAGTAGTATTATTTACTGTTGGGAGACAATCTACTTAATTATGTCTTTTCAAAAGTAGAAGTGATTGGAGTGGCCTGAGAATTCAAGATTCCTTATTTATAACTCAGATGAAGAAAACAGAACAGAGGTCAGTACTTCAACTTAAAATCAGTACGAACTGAAAGTCACCTTTATTTCTTGGGTAAGAAAAATTGCATATGTACAGTGTGCTAAAAAGTGATTCAGAATGAGTGCTGCCTGTAGTCCTGTGATGAGCACTGGTAATGGAAAATGCCATGCAGAGACTGCTCTTTATGAAAAATTCATTTTTTTTCCAGTTGGATACTCAGTTTTGTATGTTTCCAGTTTCCCTTAAAGCTGCATAAGCTCAGGCATATTCTGACCCACCAAATGTGGGCAGAATAATGTATGCCATATCTAAGCCTGGCTACTACTCAGTGACGGCTCATAACAATTCTTCCTGCTGTTTTCCCTGGTGTGTCAATGAAAGTTAGACAATATAGTAAAGAACTCTAAGTTCCTAAGGCAGGCACTGCTTCCTTCATCTAAAAATTCTTGCTGTAAATAATGCATCAGCCTAAGCAAGCACTATTATTAGTAACAGGGTTGATTTGTATTCTGCCACAAGCACCCTGTTTTGTTGCATACAGCAAACAATTTGTAAACTATCACATCCTAGGAAAGCCAAAGGAAATTGAATCCCGAGTCACTTCTTACACCAGCTCATCAGAGAAATCATGGCCACATTATATTGTGACTGAAGTGAGAAATAAAACTTATTGTATTGGTTAAACCACTGAAATTTATTTTTAAAGAAGGACTTGGATTAATTGGTTAACATAGATTGTTGGAGAAGAAGGCTGTAACCTATAGATAGAATACATAGCATTTTCAGATGATCTTGAATTATTGACTGTTTTATGAATTCCACAAAATAGAAATTTAACAGATTATGCATTCTAAACAAATTAGTAACTACTAAAAGTATCTTTTAAGAGATTACACACTTGGCCTAAGAAGAAACTTCAAACATTAAATATCAAATACTTAGAAAATCCTAGTGAGGTCATTACACATCAGAACGCAGAGAATGAGAACAAAGTTGTTCTGACCTGCATTTATAGCTTTCAAAAATATGTGCAGAATGAGGAAGTTGGAAGAAAATAGTACACAAACAAAATAAAGCAAGAAGAACAAAATAGTAGAAAAAATGAGAAAATAATATTTCTTAAAACACTATAGACATCGCACAACGTGAGTCAGATTTTTAATAAAACAAAAGTAAAAGCAATAAAACATATAGCCTAGGAAGTTGTTTAATGTAAGGAAATACAAATTACAAAATCAACCTTAAAAGAAATGTTTACCTTACTAAAAGTAGTTATGGATATTTTAAAACAGTCAAACTATAACCCTCAAAACTGTACAAGGAGTCAATGTACATTGTTTGAGTTTTAAAATGTATTAATTAAAATATAAGCATACTTATTATTGAAATACACACAAATGTGGTATATGCATATAAGTTCCCTCTAAAGTAACAGAGTGAAAAGATTAATTAAAAACATACAGCAAACAAAGGAAACAGTAATGAATAATTTTAAAAGTCAATCTATTAATCATAAAGTAATATAATAAAAGACCCAGCCATACCTGCCCTAACAATAACAAGCCTGAAAATAGTATAAATTTATGGTAGGGCCCAAAACACAGGTGGAATACCTTCTCTCTCTAAGAGATCTGGAATCTGTGAAAGTATTTAAGGATCTATCAAATGAATATAAGCACAAAGAAAGAAAGACTCAATATTAAAATGAGTCATTTGAGTTTAAGGTGAAAAACATAAATAAGACTTACAGAAAGCATTAGGAAAATTTTTGATGCAATTAGCCTATACATTGTAAAACACAAAACTATTGGAAACATGAGGAGAAATAAACACAGAGACAACAAAATGTGTAAGATCATTTCACAGAGTACTTGGTCCCAATAAAACAAATATAATCATCCCTTGCTATCAATGGGGCATTGGTTCCGGGGCATTTCCCAAATACTAAACTCTAGAGATCAAAATCCACAGGTGCCTATTTCTCTAATATAAAATGGCATTTCATTTGCATATAACTTATGCACATCCTCAGGTTATTTTTAATAATCTTTTGATTACTTAAAATATCTAATACCATGTAAATAAAAAGAAAAATGTGCTTATCAACACAGATGCAATTCATAAATTTTTTTTCCAGCTGTTATTGGTTGAAACCGCAGATGTGGAACTCACCAATACGATTATATAAAGTTTTAAAATTGAATTAGAGGAGCATAACTAACTTGATTAAACAAAATTTGGAATATTTAGAAGAATCCAAAGGGAAAAAAAGAAGTATATCCCACCTCAAGTATATCTGATGAGAATAAACTGAAATTCTGATATGTACTTTCAGAAGCTGTCACCAGAGCTGACTTACCCAAAACTGAGCCTGGAGTTTTAATGTCCAATGAGGATAAAATTATGGCCTGCAGGGACCAGGACCTGTGATCCAGCTCCCTGCTAATGAACCTGGGAAAGCAGCAGAGAATGATCCATCTGCTTGAGTGCCTGCAACTACATGGGAGAACTGGATGAAGCTCCAGGCTCCTGGCTTTAGCCTGACTTGGCCCTGGTTGTTGCAATCAGTGGATAGTGTGACAATCCACCCCCCCCCATTTGCCTTTCAAATAAATAAGTAAATCTTTAAAATAAAGGTCTGATCTTGAGTTTTTGAGTGGTAGAGAGATAGTATTCAGATTTTTGTCTAAAGCCTTTGAAACAAAAAACTAAGTCAAAAACCTCCAACAACCAGAAGATGAAAGCCACAAGGATTCTAGGTGAATGAATACAAAGTAAAAATCACAGCATGACAAGCAGGTGTGGACTTGACAATGAATATAATTTGAATTGAGAGAAATACTCAACCCATGAAATTAATGTACAAACTGTTCTCAGGATATTTTCTAGAGAGATAAATACTATCTATAGATATATCTGTATACAAATAGATACATTAGATATATCTATATACAAATAGATATATTAGAATTTCTGTAGTTCTAACTTTATGGATTTGCCAACAAAAAACTGTCCCTATGAAGGTCAACATACAATTAAAAACACAAAAAATTCACTGCGAGTGAAAGTCAACAAACACACAAAATAGGAGGGTTAGCTATCATCTATTGAGCTTAAGATTCTAATATTCGGATCAGCGTGGTGCGCCGGCCGCAGCACGCCGTCCGCGGCAGCCATTGGAGGGTGAACCAACGGCAAAAGGAAGACCTTTCTCTCTGTCTCTCTCTCTCACTGTTCACTCTGCCTGTCAAAAATAAAAAAAAATAAAAAATAAAAATAAAATAAATAAAGATTATAATATTCTTAGAGACTAAAAAATATTTTATATAACTAAATGCTAAATAAAATAATATGTCATAAGAAGAAAATAAAATCTCATAAACAAAATGACAACAGACAGATTTTGAGAAAATATAGGTAACTTAGAGTAATTTCAAAAAGTAATGGTAGAAAAAAGGTATTTAATGCACTCAGTGTGTTGGTTTAGAAAGAATCTTGACATGGGTAAGCAAATAATTAGTGCATTAGAGGAAACCTATAAGGAAATTACTCGAAATTCAAAGCAAGAAGTTAAAAAGTTGAAGAATATGGAAGAAGAGTTAAAAATATTGAAGGAAGAATGAAAAGACCTAACAAAACAGGGATTCAGAAAGAGAATGAAAACATTGTTGAAAATCTATAATTTTAAAAGACAGAGTTGCCCACACTTAGCAAAAGAGATAAATTCCCAAATTCAAAGAACTAAATAATTCCTGAGTGTAATAATTTTCAAAAATTTGCTATGAGCATATTTTAGTAAAATTATAAAAATATACAGAGAATATCCATGCTAACTGAAAAGAAAATCCTGTAACCAACAAAGAAATACAAACACAACAGTTTGATTGTTCACAGGCTGTCAATAACCAAAATAAATCCAAAAGACCATAGAATGATAGTCCTATAGTTCTTTAGGTAAAATAGTAGCTACCAACTAAGACATATATAAAATGAAATGTGTATAGGATGAGGATGGATTAAGGGCATTTTCAATCAATGATCAGGAATACTCACCACTCAAAGAGCTTCACTCTCAGTATGATTAATAGGTGACGTTCAGGAAGAAGCTTTTAGAAACTCTAGTAATTTTCTAATTACAAAACCAGCACAATTATTTAAATAATAAAACCTTTAAAAATAAAGGGGAAATGAGATGTTGTTCACAAAAGCACCAAAATTTAGAAAAATCTGTAGAAAAACATAGTCTAAGATATTTAAGATTTCTTTCTTTTTTTTTTTTAAATTCTAGAAGAGTTAACGAGGCTCGCTGTCTGTCACACAAATGTAAGCAAGCATTCTCAGAAGCATGAGGAATGATGGGGAACTAAGCTGGCTCTTTGCTGGATTCTGAAAGCCTGAAGACTTCCAGAGGGGAGGTTTCTCAGCACGGAAGCCCCTCAGACAGGGTCCCCAAAAGTAGGAACCCTACACTCTGGGGGCTGTTGGTTTGGGAGAAAGAAAAGGCACATAAACTGGGTAACCCCCATCACCGGGCACTAACAGCACCATCTCACACAGCACCGCCACGGCACCTCCCACAGATCTCACCTTGATTTCTTTATATAAATCTGTTATGTAAGTGAATGACAATTCACATTAGCCATGATACATAATAATAAACTATGAAATTAACGGTATTGGAACACTATCTTGGTTTTCTCTATGAAAATTGAATTCCTGACCTGCACTATATGCAGAAATAAAATCAACTTGGATTAATAACCCAAACAAAATAAAATTTTTTGATGTTTTAGAAAAGGATAATATTCTCATGCAGTTGAGTTAGGAAATGATTACAAAATAAGACCAAAAAAAGCATAAACCACAAAAGAAAGAACTGATAAACTACATTAAAATTTGAGACTTCTCTTAGCAAAGGATACAATAAAAATAAAAATTTTGGTATGAGCAGTGCACATAACTGATAATGTATTCATGTCCTTAATTACATAAAAATATTTCAATAGTCATCAAGAGAAAAGAAACATTAAATGATATGAGCAGGTTTTTTTTTTTTTAATATACATGTTGAGGCCAGCATTGTGGTATAGCATGTAAAGCCCCTTCCTGTGACATTGGAATTCCACTTGGGCAAAGGTTTATGTCCCTGCTACTCCACTTTCAATCCTGCGCCTTGCTAATGGCCTGGGAAAAGCAGTGAAGATGGTCCAAGTACTGGGGCTCCTGCCACCTACATGGGAGACCCAGATGAAGCACCTGGCTCCTGGTACCTGGCTCCTGGCTTCTTGCTCCAGGTTAGGGTCAGCTTTCTAAAACAAGCTAAGAGGATCAAGTGTTTGGCCTGGCAGTTAAGATGCCCACATGCCACATCAAAGTACCTGAATTTCATAGCTAGCTCTTGGTGCTGTCTCTGGCTTCCTGCTAATTTGGATCTTGGGAGGCAGCAGTGACAGCTCAAAGTTTCTTAGTTCTTGCCAACCATGTGAGAGACTTGGATTGAGGTCCTAGTTCACCTTTGGGCATATGGAACTAAACCAGCTGGTAAGAGCTCTCAGCCCATCCCTGTTTTTCTCTGCCCACCCCCCAACCTGCCTCCCAAATTAAAATAAATAAATAAGGGAAGCTAAGTAGTTGGAATTTATCTTATTTGCAAATGGACGTTTACAAACAGGAATAATCTGATCACATTTAGGAAGATACAGTGCATCTAGTGGCAGACAGAGATGCTAAGACTAGAGATAGGAGAATCAGATAAGATTAGATCTGTGTGTGTTTGTCTCAATTTTGCATTTATGAAATGCATGAAGTTTGTATACCTTAAATAAAAGGTTTCTGGGTATAAATAAGTAAATAAAGCAAAATAATTTGGATTTATCTTATTTGCAAATGGATATTTATCAACAGGAATAATCTGATCACATTGCATCTGGTGACAGACAAGATGTTATGACTAGAGATGAGAAGATCAGATAAACCTGGATCAGATAACAGTGCTAGGCTTTGCTTAATAGAAAGCCAAGTGTCTGAGCTGGATGATAATGGGGATAGGGAGTTCTTTTTTTGAAAACTTTTATTTAATAATTTTGAATTTGATAGGTACAGCTTTTGGAATATAGCGGTTCTTCCCTCCATACCTTCCCTCTTACTCCCAGTCCCATCCTACCTCCTACTCCCTCTCACATCCCATTCTTCATTGGAATTCATTTTAATTATTCTTATATACAGAAGATCAACTCTATACTAAATAAATATTTCAATAGTTTGCACCCACACAGACACACAAAGTATAAAGTACTGTTTGAAGACAATCTTTATCATTAATTCCTATAGTACAACTCATTAAGGACAGAGGTTCTACATGGGAACAAGTGCACAGTGACTCCTGTTGTTGATTTAACAATTGAAACTCTTATTTATGACATCAGTGACCATCCAAAGCTCTTGTCATGAGCTGCCAAGGCTATGGAAGCCTCTTGAGTCCACCAACGCTGTCAGTATTTAAACAGGGCCATAAGCAAAATGGAAGTTCTCTCCTCCCTTCAGAGAAAATTACCTCCTTCATTGATGGCCCCTTCTTTCCACTGGGATCTCACTCACTGAAATCTTTCATGTAGCCTATTTTTTGCCACAGTGTCTTGGCTTTCCATGCCTGAAATGCTCTCGTGGGCTTTTTAGCGAGATCCAAATCCCTTAAGGGCTAATTCTGAGGCCAGACTGCTGTTTTGGGCATTTGTCATTCTATGAGTCTGCTGTGTGGCCTGCTTCCCATGTTGAATCATTCTCTCCTTTTTAATTCTATCAATTGTTATTACCAGACACTTGGTCTTATTTATGTGTTCCCTTTAACACTTATTCCTATCTTCATGATCAGTTATGCATTTAAAATTATCACTTTAACTAGTAAGATGGCATTAGTGCCTGCCAATTTAATGGGATTTGGAATCCTATGGCAAGTTTTTAGCTTTACCCTTAGGGGTAAGTTCATGGGAATATGTGGTGAACTGTACACCTCCTTCATCTCTTATCCTCACTCATTTTTTACAGGGATCAATTTTCATTTTGATTTAAACATTAAGAATAATTCTGTGTTAAGTTATTAAATCATTTTTGTTTTCTTCTTGGACAACCCAAATATCCCTATTTATTAGCTAGATATAGATTTAAAGTTTTAAGCCATAATTTATTCCATTTTTCTCTTCAGCTTTTAGGAATCATTATGGGTTTCTTCATTCTTAAATAAAATAGAAATCCCCTTAAGGAAGAGAGTAGAGGTTTGTTTGGTGATTTTAAGTGCATGGGTGGAGAATGGTGCAATGATGATTGAGGTGATAATGATACAGTTATACAGTTTTAGAGTTTCACAAACTGATTTTATAATCATTACCTTATTGTTCACCACTCACTTATCTCACATGATAGAGTCACAATTTTGTAACCTTTTCAGATATGCATAATTTCAGGTTTAGAAAATTTTAAATAACCCACTGAAAATTATTGTATTAACTAATTACAAACTCAAGATTTAAATTTGTGTATTCTGATTCCATGTCCTGTGTAGGAACACTTAAGGTAAAACATTCACAGTAACAAAATGAATTACCAGTGTTATGGAGGATGGAGAAAGCATACTGCCCAGAGTATTTTTTTTTCTTTTTTTTTTTAACAGGCAGAGTGGACAGTGAGAGAGAGAGACAGAGAGAAAGGTCTTCCTTTGCCGTTGGTTCACCCTCCAATGGCTGCCACGGCCGGCGTGCTGCGGCCGGCGCACCGCGCTGATCCGATGGCAGGAGCCAGGAGCCAGGTGCTTTTCCTGGTCTCCCATGGGGTGCAGGGCCCAAGCACCTGGGCCATCCTCCACTGCACTCCCTGGCCACAGCAGAGAGCTGGCCTGGAAGAGGTGCAACCGGGACAGAATCCGGCGCCCCGACAGGGACTAGAACCCGGTGTGCCGGCGCCGCAAGGCGGAGGATTAGCCTGTTGAGCCACGGCGCCGGCCCTGCCCAGAGTATTTTCAACATAGTTGAAGTTGAATATGGTTTTCTGTTTTTTAAATTCTTGTTGTTTGGTAATAACAGTAAAATATATTTGTTATAACAAGTGAAACAATGCTGAATGGATAACTCAAAACACAAAGCTTATCATCTTACCTCCTTTTATTATAAGCAAATCTTGAAGGAAATAGTCATAAATCTGCACAATTAAAATAAATACCAAAGGAAGATCTTAAAACTGAACAAACATGTTAACACATGGAAATTTAATTCTGATAGAAATGGAAAGAACTGGAATGTTTAGTATGTAGCTAAATGGAAAATACTTTTTCCTCATTTTAACTTCTTTAAAAATAAACAATTAATGGGACTTTATAACAGTAAAAGATTTGTATGCATCAAAAGATACAATCATGATGGTGAAATGATGACTGATGGTAAAATTTTTTTTAAATCATATATAATGATCTAATACCCAGGGTGCCCAAAGAACTCTTACAACATAAGAGTAAAATGAAAATTAATTGATTAAAATGGGCAAAGGATTTGAGTAGATATTTCTCTAAAGATAATACACAAATTTCCAATAAGTTCATGAAAATATATTAAACCACATTAAGGAAATACAAATTAAAAACACAATGAGCTATCACTTCAGCATTTATTAGGATAGCTATAATTAAAACATAAAATGGAATACAAATGCACACGAGAATTGAGGAAATTGGAACCTTCATATATTGCTAATAGGGGTATAAAAATGCATTTTCTGTAGCAAAGTTTTTTAGTTCCTCAAAAACTGAAACAGAGTTTACCATATGTCCCAGAAATCGATTCATTAGTATAAACTCAAGAGAACTGAAATTATATGCTCACAAAAAACTTGTACACAAATGTTCATAGTAGAATTATTCACAATATTTAAAAAGTGATAATTACCCAAATGTCCATCAACTGACAAGTGAAATACTATTCAGCCATAAAAAGAAATGGAAACTAAAAATAACCTAAGTGCCCAAAAGAACAGAATAGGCAAACCAATTATCTATACCATTGTTTATACAATTGAATTCTACTCAAAAATATTTAATCTGATATTTTATAGTATACATGAACTTTGAAATCATGATACTAAGAGAAAAAAAAAACAGACACAAAGGCTGCAGCACATGTGATTTGATTTGCATCAAAAAAATAAAAAAAAGAAAATCTATAGAAATAGATGGTACGAATGTGGCTTTCAGGGTTTGGGACGGGGGATTTGGGAGGTACTACATAATGGTTAACTTCAGGTGTTAAGTTAACTTCCTTTTGTGTCTATGAGGATTCCAGAGAAGACTGGCATGTGAGCTGATTCAGCTGAGTGAAGATTTGCTCTCAGTGTGAGCAGACACGATCCAAACAACTGGGGGCCAGATAGAAAAAAATAAAATCAGAAAGAAGTTTTTTCTTTCTCTTCCTGGATCTGAGACTTTTCATTCTACTTATGGATTTCAGAATCCCAGATGCCCAGCATTGGCACCCTTGTATTTACCCCAGCTGTAAGCAAACCCTGAGTTTCCAGGACTTTAGCCTTGGACTGAGAGGTACAACCATGGCTTCCCTGATTCTGTGGCCTTGGACTTGGACTGAGCCATGCTGCCAGTTTGCCAGGGTCTCCAGCTGGTAGGAATCCTTTCCTCCATAACCAAATGAGCCAATCCACTAGAAATCCCCACTCGTACCTGTTTCTGTATCCTGTGGATTCCATAACTCTCTTTGGATAATACAGAAAATTACTGGGTTAATTTGGGGAATAATGGAAACACTCTGAAATTAGATAGTGGTGATAGTTGCACAACATTATAAAATACCAAGTGCTTCTAAAGTGCATATTTTAAAATGTATTTAATGTCATTTGAATATCCCAATAAAATCTTTGCATGAGTAAGTGAAAAATTCCTTAGGGAAATTATAATAGCTGTATTGGGGTTGGTGTTTGTGGCGTAGCTGGTAAAGCCAGTATGGATACCAATTCAAGCCTTGGCTGCTCCACTTCTGATCTAACTTTGCTAATGGTCTAAGAAAAGTAGTGGAAGATTTCCAAGTATTTGGGCCTGTGCTACCTACATGGGAGACCGGATGAAGCCCTTGGCACCATGACTTCCAACTGGCCTAGCCCCGGCCATTGCAGCCATGTAGGGAGTGAAGCAGATATCTGTGTGTTTGTGTTTGCGTGTGTGTGTCTTTCAAATAAACCAATAAATATTTTTTAAAAAATACCTATTATGGGGCTTATTACGTAAATAGGATAGGAGGGAGAAGACAAATATACAGCTGAATGGCACTTGTATGATGTTAACATGGTGTGTAAGAGCATAAGTTATAGTGTTGGTGAGAATTTCAACACTTCCCTGTCTGAAACTGAGAGAATGGGGAGACAGAAACTCAATAAAGATATAAGAAGCAATGCTCTCAACCAAGTCCACCTTATGTATATTTATAAAACCCCACACTTAACAATGGCAGGTTCTTTTTTTTTAAATACTAATACCTTTATTACAGCATAAAGCAGTATTTTAAACATTAGTTCAAATTACAGTAAAAACATTTTATGTACAACTGTAGAGAAATCGCTGCACATAGCTCCAACCTAAAAATGGGTTATAATTTAAAAGTGAACTGAATTGTTTGATACATAAATTTAAAATATTTTTACTATAGAAAACAGTAAAAATGGTAACATTGTCCAGGCTAGCTCAACAAGCCCATTTAAACTAAACAGTAGCTGAATTATACATTTATAAATATGGTTTGAATTCTGGGATAAAGAAAAAATGTCGGCTTAATTTATCAAAATAGTCGTTCTTAAAATCAAGTTGCATGAAGCAAAAAATCCTCATGTTTGTCCCTCATAGTCTTGATTTACGCCTATTTTTCTTCTGGCTACCCACAATCCACAGCGAAGTTCCAGGTTTTTCTTTCTAGGAGAGTTTTTGATCTGTTTGCTGTAAGCACCTATTCCTACCCAAATCATGAAATGTTTTGGTTATTATTAAATCATGCCCATATTTGGGCAAAACCAGAATCTAATAAATTTTAACCCACAAGGCACATGTGGGCCATCGACACCTTACCCTAATTCCCCGTGGCTTCATGGGATGCCACGAATAAGAGTAAAGTGATGAGACTGACAAGAGGGCCAGGGAATAAACACCAAGAACAGAGGGCAGGAAGGTCTTGGGATTCAAGGAAAGAACTGAAGCTCAAAGAGAAAAGGTTGTTGTCTCAAGGACAATGGAGTTGAGTTGGCTACCAGAGCCCGACTGCAAGGTGACCAACTCAGAGGCAGTGAGAGACAAGATTAAATGAGAGAAACTGGGGCCTAGAATATCGAGTTGCTAAAACTAATTGAATGAAAATGAAGCAGTGCATGAAGTTTTAATCTTGTAATAGTTTGTTTCAAGACTGCCAGGGTGAGTTTCTAGAGCTAAGGCAAGAAGACAACACATAGCATTCTTAGTCCCCTGTACAGAATGCATCCTAGAAAAACAGGCATCAGTCATCTCTCTAGGGCTATATTAAGTTCTTCAGTTCTATGCCCACAGGAATTCAGCAAGATAAATAAATATGGCCACAAGACAAGTCACAATCAATGTAAAAGAATCAAGTTATTTTGAAGTATGTTCTCTCACCATCTCAGTAATTAAGTAACACTATTTTAAACAAGGCATATACCCAAAAAGAAATAGCATGGAACACAGAAGATATCTGTGATAATTGAAAAAGAATCTATAATATGAGCAGGCATTTAGCTTGGTATTTAAGATGCCCACATCCCATATTCAAGTATCTGGGTTCAATTTCTGATCGTAGTTGCTGACTCCAGAGTCCTGCTAAGGCAGATGTCAGGGGTAAATGGTGATGGCACAAGTAATTGGATTCCTGTAACCCATGTGGAAGACAGGATTAGGTTCCTGGTTCCAAGCTTCAGCTTCAGCCCATACTCAGCTACTGAAGGCATCAGGGAAAAGAACCAGCAGATGGGAGTGTGCTCTCTCTCTCTCTCTCTCTCTCTGATTCTCAATTACTAAAAAGAATAAAAAAATCTACAATGTACTGAAAAGCATGAGATGCAGATAAAGAAGTATTTAGAGGGGCCATTGCTGTGGTGCAGTAGGTTAATCCTCTGCCTGCGGAGCCGCCATCCCCTGTGGTCGCCAGTTCTAGCCCTGGCTGCTCCTCTTCTGGTCCAGCTCTCTGCTATGGCTTGGGAAAGCAGTAGAAGATGGCTCAAGCACTTGGGACCCTGCACCGGCATGGGACACCCAGAAGAAGCTGCTGGCCCCTGGCTTTGGATCGTCCCAGCTCCAGCCATTGTGGTCATTTGGGGAATGAACCAGTAGATGGAAGAACTTTCTCTCTGTCTCTCCCTCTCACTGTCTGTAACTCTACCTGTCAAATAAATAAATAAAATCTTATAAAAAGAAGTACTTAGAGTGAAATTTATAGCTGTAAATGCTTATATTGGAAAATAAATGTTTGGAGTTAACTAGTATTCAAGTCATGGAAATATTTGATCCTATGATAATAATTTTTTACAACTTTTATCCAGGGTATTTTTCATTCTAGAATCATCTTGAACTACATTTTGGACATTGTATTTGGAATTTGTCTTCCAGGTTGCTAATCTCTCTTTTGGTATATTTTAATTATCTATCAAAACTGCCCATTGTGTTATTTTCAGTTGTCATGTTTTTTTCATTAATGTTTTTTTTCAGTTATGCTAATGCCAATTTTATAGTTTCCAATTCTTTGCCAAAATTTGCAATATTGAGATTTATCTACTTGTAAATAGCAAACATAATTATTTAAAAGTTCTTGTCTAATAATCCAATATGTGAGCTACAGTTTCTGATTTCTGAAATGGGCTTTGTAGCATAACAGGTTAAGCTACTGCTTGGAACACCCACATCCTGTATTTGAATTCAAGTCTGAACTCCATTTCCTATCCAACTTCCTGCTAATGCACACCCCAGGAAGTAGCCCATGATGGCTCAAGTAATTGGATCCCTGACATGCACATGGGAGACCCAGATTGAGTTCCAGGCTCCTGGCTTCAGCTTAACCAAGACTGATCATTACAGGCATTTGTGGAGTAAACCAGCAGATAAAAGATGCCACTTCCCCTCCCTGTGGGTGTGAGTGTGTGAGTGTATGTGTGTATGTGTGTGTTTCTTTGCCTTTCAAATAAATATTTTAAAAATGTTTCTGCGGTCTTTTCTTCTATTCTTCTTGAATTATTGTATGCTTCGCATATTATATCCCAAAAATAGTATTTGCCAAAAAAAGTACTTTTCAGACAAGATTTGAGGCTTAGAATGATATATTTTTCTAGGCACTGGTTGCACTAACAATCCAGAACCACCTTAATCCAGTACCAGAGTTTGAGATTTTTCTGGAGCACCCAGTAAGCAAAATCTTCACTGCTTCTGCCTCTCCTCTCCTTCTACTCTGCCTTTCCTGACTACCCAGAGCAGAGGAGTGTTGTTATTCCTTTTATAGCTAGTTCTCCTCAGCAGGAGATTTGATCAAAATAATTCTGCCAGAAGCTGTCTGCTTACATTTTCTTCAGTTTTGTCATCCACAAAATGATGTGGATGATTATAGTCTTTAAATGGATCACAATGTGTTCAGAATATTAGCACTGAGCAAGCATTATATACAGCATTAACTCTTTTTGTCAATGTTTCCAATGCCTTGGCTTTTGATGGTTGTTTTGGAAGTACTAAACTTCCATGAAGTGGAGGTGAAAATCAACAGGAAGCAAAAAGTAGGGACCTGCATTTGGATTTCCCCTGACCTTTAACATCCTCCTGGAGTCCTGACCTTTCTCAAAGCTTCCTTTCCAAGTTATGCTTGGACAGTGACTGTAATGGTCCTTTGACTATGAAAGTCAAGGGGCTAGCAATGTCTGAAGGACAGAGATGGACGTGGAGTACTTGAGGCAGCAACTATTTACCCGCAAGTACTAAGATATTTACTGTCCTCTCTAGGGAGGACAGGCTAAGCACCAGGTGTAGGACTGAGTTTACGGAACTCTTTGATACTTAAAATATCAATTCACTTTCAAATTAATTTGAAATTTCAAAACCAGTAATGAATCCAAGGATCTTTTCACATGCCTATTATTTTTATTTCCTTCCATGAAATGTTTATTCATGTCCTTTGTCTGTATTTCTGTGGGTCACATCATTTTCTTGCCTATTTATGAGAATATTTCATGTGTATTAGGTTTTGGTCTTTCTTCATATGTAATGCATCAATTTTCATAATTTTATTGGCTTTTTAAAATATTGGAAGGTATTGTATATCATCAGCATATATAACATTTAATTTAAAAATATTTTTCATTTTATTTGAAAGAGGGCAAAGAGATGGAAAGAGTGGGAGGGAGGGAGAAAGAGAGAGAGATAAAGGAAGATATCTTCTACCATCTGGTTCATCTCTCAAATGCCTGGGTCTTAGACAAGCCAAAAGCAGGATCACATGACTCAGTCTTGTTCTCGCATTTGGGTGGCAAGTACCCAAATACTTGAGCCATCATCTGCTGCTTCCCAGAGTGCTCATTAGAAGAAAGCTAGAATAGGAAGTGGAGCCAGGACTCAAGGCAGGCTCTCGGATGTGAAATGTGCTCTACCAAGCAGTGTCTTGACAACTGCACCATTGCATCAAATATTTTGGTGCGTCTTTTTCAGTTTTTAAATTTTATTTTATTTTATTTATAGGCAGAGAGGCAAAGAGACACAGGCAGACAAACAGACTTCCCATCTATTCATTCACTTTCCAAATGCCTGGTAACCAAGAACTCTATCTAGATTCTCTACATGGATGGCACAGACTGCACTACTGTGACATCATCTGCTATCTATCAGGATGTGTATGTGTGGAAAGCCAAAATCAGGAGTGAAGTCAGGAATCAAACCCATGGATTCCAAAGTGGGATGCTGGCATTCAAGCAGCATTTTAACCACTGCACCAAATTCCTGCCCCCTAACTCTATAGTTTTATTATTAAAATATACCTGTTTTTGCTTAAAGATTTTTACTTTCCTGTTGTTAAAAATGTTTTTTATGCTTGAACTATGCCTGTGTTTGCAAAGATTCCATAAAGATTTTTCTTATTTTATGTTTTACATTATGGCTATTTAATCTGTGATTTATTTAATATGTGACAGAGGGGTTCAACTTCAAATTTTCTAGGTTGGTAACTGTTTTTTCCAGCATCATTTTATTTCCCCCCAGAAACCTTTTATTTAAGGTATACAAACTTCATGCATTTCATAAATACAACTTTAGGAAAATAGTGATGGTGATTCTTTCCACCATAATCACCTTCCCACTCCCACTCCAACCCTTCTTTCTCTTTCCTTTTCTATTCTCATTCTTATTTTTTACTAAGATCTATTTTCAATTAACTTTATACACAGAATATTATATAATCAAAGAGTTCAACAAATAGTATGGGGAAAAAACCTGCTCCCCATCAGCTTTTTGACTTCTCTTTTGATTTCTTCTTTTACTCACTGTCCATTCAGGAGCATGTTGTTCAGTCTCCCTGTGTTTGCGTATATTCTAGAGATTCATGAGTTTTTGATTTCCAATTTCATTCCAATGTGGTCAGAGATGATAGATGATATAATTTTGATTTTCTTGTATTTACTGAGACTTGCTTTATGGCCTGGCCTGTGGTCTATCCCAGAGAAAGTTCCATGCACTCATTGGAAAACGCATATTCTGCAACTGTAGGTTGAAAAGTTCTGTAGATGTCCATTAAGTCCATTTGGTCTATAGTGTCAATTAACTGTTGTTTCCTTCTTCATTTTCATCTGGTTGATTCGTACATTGCTCGGATATTGAAGTCTCCCACTAATACTGTATTGAAGTCTATGTCTCCCTTTTTATAGCCATGTCTTCCTGTTAAATTGATCCCTTAATCATTCTTTGTCTCTCTTTTAACAGTTTTTGTGTTAAAGTCTGTTTTGTCTGATATTAAGATGGCTACACCAGCCCTATTTTGGTTTCTGTTAGCATGGAATATCTTTTCCCATCCTTGCATTTTCATCTTACATGTATCTTTTTTGTTGTTGTTGTTGTTTTAAGACATTTATTTATGTGAAAGGCAGAGAGTTACAGAGAGGCAGAGGCAGAGAGAGAGAGAGAGAGAGAGAGAGAGATAGAGAGGTCTTCCATACAGTGGTTCACTTCCCAAATGGCTGCAATGGCCAGAGCTGGGCCAATCTGAAGCCAGGAGCCAGGGACTTCTTCTGGGTCTCTCAGCTGGGTGCAGGGGCCCAAGAACTTGGGCCATCCTCTACTACTTTCCCAGGCCATACCAGAGAGCTAGATCAGAAATGGAGCAGCCAGGACTTGAACCAGCACCCATATGGGATGCTGGCACTGCAGGCAGTGACTACACCACAGCACTGGCCCATTGTCATGTATCTTTGTTGCTGAGATGTGTTCTTTGTAGGTAACAAACAGATGGATCTTGTATTTTAAATCCGTTTGTCCAGTCTTTATCTTTTAACTAGAGTTGAGGACATCTACATTCAAGGTGACTATTGAAAAGTAATGACTTGGCCCTGCCATTTTTTGATAAATATTTATATTGTTTACTTCTGATTTCCTTTGTACTTTTACTGGGATATTTTCACTTTCTTTCATAGTGATGACCCTGGTTCTGTGTTTGTGTGTAGCACATCCTTAAGCATCTTTTGTAAGGCTGGATGAGTGGTGACAAATTCTTTCAATTATGCTTTGTCATGGAAGGTCTTTATTTCACCTTCATTCATAAATGAGAGCATTGCAGGGTACAGTATTCTGGGTTGAAAATTTTTTCTCTTAAGACTTGGAATATATTTCTGCATTCTCTCCTATCCTGTAGGATTTCTGATGAGAAGTCAGCTGTGAGTCTAATTGGAGATCCTCTGAAAGAAATCTGGAATATCTCCCATGTACATTTTAGAATCTTCTCTTTGTTTTTTACTGTGAAGAGTTTTACTACAATGTCTTGTGGTAAAGCTCTTTTCTGGTCATATCTTTTAGGAGTTCTATGTGCTTCCTGTACTTAGAAGTCCCTTTCCTTCTCCAAATTAGGGAAGCTTTCAGTTATTACTTCACTAATAAGGCCTTCTAATCCATCTCTTTTTCCACACCTTCAGCAACACCTACGACCCATATGTTGGGTGTTTTGATAGTATTCAAAAGATCTCCAACACTTATTTTTAGTTTTCTAATTTATCCTTCTTTTTTTTTGGTCTGACTGTAAAATTTTAAGAGATTTGTCTTCTAACTCAGATATTCCTTTTTCTGCCTCATCAAGTCTGTTGTTAAGGCTTTCTACCATAATTTTAAAGCTTTCTACCATAATTTTTATTTGTTCTATTGAATTCTTCATTTCCAGTAATTCATTTTGATTTCTCTTTAGAATCTCAATTTCATGAGAAAAATTTTCATTCTTATCATGCATGGATTTGCTTAGTTCATAGATTTGCTTCTGATTGCTTCTAAGCAATCCTATGATTAATTTTTTGAATTTAATTTCTGGCATTTCTTCAATCTCTTCATTTTCACATTCTAGTATTGAAGTGTTGTGTTCCTTTGGGGTAATGAAGTTGTCTTCTTTATTCTTGTTACTTGAATTTCTGCCTTTATTTTTAGGCATTTGTGTGGATACTTGTTTTTTGTTTTGTCTTCCCTGTGATGGCTTTTATATTTAGACTTGGCCTCTGCGGATGAGTGTAGTGTCTGCTCTTTCAGCGACTGCCCTGAGCATGTGCTGGGTGTTCCAAGGAGCTCTGTTCAGTAGTCCAGGGTGAGAGGAGTATCCAAGGTGACACCTAAATTGGGTGTGTAAATATCCTCTTTTTTTAATCAGAGGAGAAGTTTGTTCAGCGTTGTTGGTGTCGTCTCACGCTCACCTCCTCTCCTCCAAAGAGACCAATGCCTGGATGCCAGCCCCATAGGTACAATGTTCATCCATGCTACCACAACAAGGATCCATACAGACCTTGGTGTGAGTACAGATCCCACAGCAATGATCCTCACCAGGAATCAGGGGAGCCCTGAGTGTGTGTAGCTATCCACAGTGACTACCCAAAGACCCATCCACACTCTATGCCCTCACTCACAGCCACAGTGTTTTCACAGCCCCAACACATGAGGCTCCCACAGTCATGAGCCCTGAGTCCCTTTCCAGGTCTCCTGGATAGACTCAGGTGTCTCCCCTCAGCTGGTTGCTGGGCATACAGACGTGAGCAGGCACAGCTGTTATGTAGGTCCAAAATGGCATCCACCTGCTTTTGGCTAGTTACAGGACACCAGTACTGGCTGGCCAAAGAGAGAGAAATGTGCCCTCTTTTTTTTTCCTCTAGGTTGGCAAATATACTGTACCCCACAGGGCTCCAACCCAGACTTGCATCAGGCTCTTTCTGCAGCTTTATCGCCAGTGGATTGGGTTGATGCAGTCTGGTCTCACCACACTCTCCTAAGCTGGTGCTGAGGCTCTCCTCAGCTTGGGGCCTGAGTTGTGAACATCCACACCTTCCACGTAGGTCCACAGTGTCCCTCTAATTTGCATGGAGTTCCCTCTGCCATTTTTCCCTAACTCTTCCCGGAGATTACACTCTCACCATTTTTTTTTTTTTTTTTTACTCTTCCCCTAGACTAGAGCAGTAAGCTCCATTCTTATTCTGTCATCTTAGTGTTTTCATCAGCAACATTTATAGACAAACTTTCCATTCTCCACAGATTTGAAAGAGAACATTAGATCTTTTTGAACTTTTTGTTTTAAGTGAAGTATTTTTTATTTCAATTTGTAACTGTTTATTATTAGCATTGATAGAAAAGCATTGATGTGTCTATAAAATCTCTTAGTCTACAGTGTAATACTATGAAATCTCTTAGTGTACAGTGTTATACTTAATGTTTTTACTCATTTTATGTTGAGTTGACTATATTACCATGGATGTATAGATATATGAGCATGCCAATTAATAAATAATTTTATCTTTCCTACTGAAATATTTATATTGATTATTTCATTTCCCTGTATTATTATTTGTTAGTACCTAAATTGTGTACCTCATATTATCTAAAATATAAAATGTTTTAATGAACTTTTTGTGTTTTGATTAAACTAATAGAAGTAGTGAGATTTAGAAAGGAACCTTCTATGAAAATAACTTTTAATCATCAGATTGCTATAAAATTTACAAAACAAATTTGAGCTACTTTTTGTTTTGAACTAGAGTGTCAAAGATCATTTTAAAAATTTACATCAAACTCACAGTCAGCATCATATTGAATGAAGAAAAGCTGGAAACATTTTCACTAAGATCCAGAATTAGACAATGCTGCCCACTTTCAACATTAGTATTCAATATAGTTCTGGAAGTTTTAGCCAGATCCATTAGGTAAGAAAAAGATATCAAAGGCATACAAACTGGAAAGAAAGAAGTAAAATTATCCCAATTTGCAAATGACATGATTCTTTACTTAGGGGAACCAAAAGTCTCCAATAAGAGACTATAGGAAGTCATAAGAGAGCGTGGCAAAGTTGCAGGATATAAAAATCCACACAGAAAAATCAATAACATTTGTATACACAAGCAGTGCTGTGACTGAGAAAGAACTTGCAATATCAGACCCATTCATAACAGCTACAAAAAATGTAAGTATATTCAGAAAAATTATCCAAGGACATAAAAGATCTCTATGATGAAAAATACAAAACATTAAGGAAAGAAATAGAAGACATACACACACACAAAATTGCAAAAAATCCTTCCATATTTATGGATTGGAAGAATTAATACCATCAAAATGTCCCTACTACTCAGAGTGATTTACTGATTCAGTATGAGCCCAATCAAAATACCAAGGAAATTCTTCTCAGAAAAAAGATTCAGGGGCTGGTGCCATGATGCACTAGGCTGATCCTTTGCCTGCAGCACTGGCATCCCATTTGGGTGCTGGTTCTGGTCCCAATTGTTCCTCTTCTGGTCTGGCTCTATGCTGTGGCCTGGGAGAGTAGTGGAGGATGGCCCAAGTGCTTGGGCCCCTGCACCCATGTGGGAGACCAGGAAGGGGCACCTGGCTCCTGGCTTTGGATCAATGCTACTCCATCTATTGCAGCCATCTGGGGAGTGAACCAAAGGAAGGAAGACCTTTCTCTCTGTCTCTCTCTCTCTCACTGTCTGTGATTCTGCCTGTCAAATAAATAAAAATCTAAAGAAAAAAAATCCAAAAATTTATATGGAAAAATAAGAGACTCTGAATAAGTAAAGCAATCTCAAACAATGAAAACAAAACGGGAGACACCAGAATATAATATTTCAAGACACACTACAGGGTAGTTAAAATCAAAACAGCCTAATACTGGCACAAAAATAGACATGTGAACCAAAATAACAGAATGTAAACCTCTGAAATTATTCTAGGTATATATAACAAACTAATCAAACCTGGTAAAATCATTCCCTGGAGAAAGGACAGCCTCTTCAACAAGTGGTGTTGAAAACATCCCTTCTTTACAGACTATACAAAAAAAAATTCAAAATGGAATCAAGGATCTAAACCTAAGAAAGGAGACTATCATAGTACTAGAGGAAAACACAGGTGAAACACTGTAAGGCATTGGCTCAAGCAAAGACCTCCTGGATAAGAACCCAGAAGCATATGCAATAAAAGCGAAAAAAGGACAAATGGGATTACATCAAGCTAAGATGCTTCTGCACAGCAAAGGGAGCACGCAACAAAGTGAAGAGGCAAATGACAAAATAGGAAAAAATATTGTGAACTATGCATCTGACAAAGGAATAATATCCAGGATGTATATGAAGCTCAAGAAACTCAACAATATAATAAGCAATCCAGTTAAGAATGGGTAAAAGATGTGAACAGATGTTTTTCAAAGAATGAAATACAAATGACCAACAGACACATGAAAAAATGCTCAGGATCACTAGCCATCAGAAAAATGCCAATAAACACCATCCATCTGCTGGTTCACTCCCCAAATGGTCACAATAGCCAAAGGTGGGCCAACCCAAAGCAAGAAGACAGGAGCTTTTTCTGGGTCTTCCACATAGGTGTAGGGACCTAAGCCCTTGGGCCATTCTCCACTGCTTTTCCAGGCACATTAGTAGGGATCTATATTGGAAGTGGAGCAGCTAGGACTCCAACATGCATAAATATGGGCTGCCTACAAAGCAGGTAGTGGCTTTACTCACTACACCGGAGCTATGGATTCTGGATGATTAATAATGCTCCTTTAAAATCAACATTGATAAGGATGGGTGTTGTAGTGCAGTGTGTTAAGTTGTTGCTTGTAATGCTGACATCCCATATCAGAATGCCAGCTCAAGTCTTGGCTACTCCATTTTGATCCATCTTCCTGTTAATGTGCACAGGTTGGCTTTGGAAGATGATCCAAGTACCTGGGTCCTTGTCATGCAATGAAAACCAGGATGGCGTCACTGGCTACTTGCTTTGGCCTCTTCAAGACCTGACAGTTGCAACCATTTTGGGAGAGAAAGAACAGATGGATGATGTGTGTGTGTGTGTGTGTGTGTGTGTGTGTGAGAGAGAGAGAGAGAGAGAGAGAGGGAGGGAGAGACAGAAAGACCCTATCTCTCACTCTAACTTTCAAATAAATAAAATTTTTAAAAAATAAGATCAATATTGATAGGCAAATTAGGGCTAAAATGCTTGAAAAATTTTACTTAAATCAAATAATCCTCCTCCCCCACATAAAACTAGCAGATTGAAAGTGTGTCAAATGACAAGACAAGACAAAAGTTTTAGTTTCTGTAGAACACCTGAAAGAAAGTGTCCTGGTCAAATCTATCGAAAGATCCAGCAGCACAATTCTGAAACTTCTGAGAATTAGCTTCATCACTGACAGAATGATTAAGGGAAAAGATGAGTTTCAGATAATTACCATGAACCACTAGAAATTCAATGCTTACTTTGATGTCGTGGGATGATTAAAGGGTAAATCAGGATGAAATGACTTAGGGCCAAAGCATCTATTAAGAGTTCAAAATTACCATCCTTGCACCATTTCCATATTATTTTTTGTTCTTTACATATTAATCAATAAACATTTTCTGAAAACATGCCTTTCATTTGGTACATAGTAATTTGAAGTGCAAAAGAAATAATTAACATCTATGTCTACAAAATTTAGGACTATCCCATAAGCACAATTGTAATCTTTCAAGTTGGTGGTATTCTAAGTCAACTGTATTTTCATGTATCTATCATTATGTTTGATTTAACTGAATTGTGTATCGGAAAAGTTTAACTCAGTAAACAGCCAAAAGAAATTAATGAGAGTTCACTCACTTTGATAGCTTTATCAAATGTTTATCTCCCAAAGTTTTCATCCTAATAATGTCCAAATAATTTTGGCATAAAAGTGATGTGTGAGTTACATACAGTAATTATCATCATATTTCAGTAACATCTCAAATTTAAATATAGTGAATTTGCTTTCTGGTGACCTCTCCATTTATCCCTGTGCACTTACACCCTGTTTCTCTTCCCTTTCATCTTTTCATCTCCCTAAATTCCTCTATGTTCTTTCTTAGGATAAAGCTAAGTAACTTCTCAATATGAAGATGAAATGAAGTATTTAAGGACTGCAATAAATTAAATATACAGCAAGTGGGACAGAATAATCCAGATGACATGGAAACTCTTTTCAAAACTAGGGATATGGGCCAGCGCCGCGGCTCACTAGGCTAATCCTCCGCCTTGTGGCGCCGGCACACCGGGTTCTAGTCCCGGTCGGGGCGCCGGATTCTGTCCCGGTTGCCCCTCTTCCAGGCCAGCTCTCTGCTGTGGCCCAGGAGTGCAGTGGAGGATGGCCCAAGTACTTGGGCCCTGCACCCCATGGGAGACCAGGAGAAGCACCTGGCTCCTGCCATTGGATCAGCGCGGTGCACTGGCTGCAGCGCTCCGACCAAGGCGGCCATTAGAGGGTGAACCAACGGCAAAGGAAGACCTTTCTCTCTGTCTCTCTCTCTCACTGTCCATTCTGCCTGTCAAAAAAAAAAAAAAAAAAAAAACAAAAACAAAAAAAACTAGGGATAAAGTTGAGTTAACCCTCCAACACCAGTTAATGATTATTATGCTATTAGGAATCAGTAACACCCTCTAATTCCTAAAAGGTAGACAATATATATTTCTTAGCAATGCTTAATAATACCTCTATAATAAAATTAAAAGTGATTAAATTACTTTCTTTTTTTGATTGAATTATTTTCATCAACAATTTTGGGACTCATTTTAGCTACTACTTGAGACGTGTTTAGCTTTGTCTTCTATGATAATTTGAATTCTACTATATCTCAAAAACCACTAAATTTTGAAAATTATTTTACACCAAATGCATGACTGTGAGTTTTCAAAAGACATTTAGACAAGGGAGCTTCTGTCCCTGGTGCCTTTTCTCAAGGGTAAGATTAGAATTTCCAGGTGGAGTTGGCCTTCCTCACAATCACTCAAGCATTAAAATGTTATGAGAGTGCTTCTCAAACCTAAATGTACTTACAAAGCATTGCAGTGTCTTGTTAAAATTCAGATCCTAATTCTATAAATCTGTGGTAGGTCTGAGATTCAGCACTTTTAAGATACTCCCCAAAGTATCATGCTTTGAGTAAGGTCTTATAATGCCTATGACATTGTGCTGTGAGATCATTTTGGCATGACTTTTATCTTATAAATTATTGTGGTGGGAACATAGCCAATGTCCACAGATGGGTATATAATAGATGAATGTCTAAAACTTAACCTGACGGCCTTTACCATCCAAGTAGTACTGTCCATTTTTCTCAGCCTTCAAGCTGTCCAAGACTACTGCTAAGTCTCTCCCCATGAGGCAAGATAATGATTCTGGAAAAACAGTCCCATGGTGCTTCCCCAGGAATAAGTCCATCACAGGAAGCTTGCTTTCAGTTAAAATGCACAAACCAAAGACAGTGGAGTACACAGTTCAACTCCTCAACATTGGTGGCATTCCAGAATTACTTGTGGAACTTTTATGAAATACAGAAGTCTTGGACTTGTTATTTGAAGTTGAGCTTGTCCATGAGTTCTATTGTTGGTGCATAGCAAATAGTCACAAACTTAATAACTTAATAACTTACATCTACTTATTAGTGCATTTATTTTTAAGTTGTTTTTGAATTTTGTATCAACATGTATAATTGCACATTTTAAGCCACAGGGTGGGGAATGTCCACACTGAGGGGCATATAAGAAACTCAGAATCATTTGATCTGGCCCTGTACAGGCAACTGCAGGTGGGACTCGAAGTTCAGTAAATCTATAGCAGGTAATTTTAAAGTCAGTGACTCTGTATGGCCCATGAATGATGTTATGAATATCCAAATGGCCATTGGTTAAAGAAAGTTCCCCACCTCTGTTGGAGGGATATAATACAGTATTGCAGGACATACAAGCAGGCAAGTGGTCACTTCATCTCCCTAACTTTCCATGTGATTGGGACCTATCAGCTTGTCTGTTCCTATTTCTTATACAATATATAATGTATTATTAGGAGCTTAGTCATCTCATTGTGCTGCAAAATACCAGCACTTGTTATGTTCACCCTACTGCATTTTGGTGCACATTGTCTAACTTCCCTCCATCCTTCTATCACTCTTCCCCTCACTCTTCTCAGTCTCTGCTAATCTAGATGATTATCATCCCATTTCCACATGTGAAAAGGAACATGCAATGTCTTTCTGTGTCTGGATTATTTCACTTAATATAATGATCTTCAGTTCCATCCATTTTGCTGCAAATGTCAGGATTTCATTCTTTTGTATGGCTGGAGAATATTCCATTGTGTGTAAAGATCACATTTGCTTCATCTGTTCATATAGTGTGCCATGGTGAAAATCTTTTCTGGTCATCTTCATTTGGGGTTCTATTATAGGCCTCCTGTTACTTAGGTGTCCATTTATTCAGATTAGGGAGGTTTTAAAGTACTGTTTAATTGAATGTCTTTTTGTGTGTACTTACATGTGTCTCTCTCTTTTTTTTTTTTTTTTTTTTTATACAGGCAGAGTGGACAGTGAGAGAGAGAGAGACAGAGAGAAAGGTCTTCCTTTTGCCGTTGGTTCACCCTCCAATGGCTGCCACAACTGGCATGCTGTGGCCGGAACATCGCTCTGATCCAAAGCCAGGAGCCAGGTGCTTCTCCTGGTCTCCCATGTGGGTGCAGGGCCCAAGCATTTGGGCCATCCTCCACTGCACTCCCGGGCCACAGCAAACTGAAAGAGGGGCAACCGGGACAGACTGGCGCCCCGACCGGGACTAGAACGTGGTGTGCTGGCCCCGCAGGCAGAGGATTAGCCTAGTGAGCCGCGGCACCAGCCTCAGATGTGTCTTTATTCTTCTCCTCTCCTTCAGGAATTCCAATTATGATCATTTATTGGTGTTTCAAAAGTCTCACAAACTGTCTGCATCCTCCTGTCTTCTCTTTTTTCTTTTTTTTTCCTCTTCATTTTTCATTTCTTTTCTCTTCCTTTTTTTTGTCCAATTGGGATATTTCAAAAGACATGTCTTCAATTTCATATATTCTTTCTTCTGCTTGTCTAGTCTGCTGTTGAGATTTTCAACTCTATTTTTATTTGACTCATTGAGTTCTTCATCTCTAAGATTTCTGTATGGTTCTTTCTCAAGATCTCTCTTTGCTGAAACTTTCATTTGTATTATGCATTGACTTTCTGATTTCATTTCATTTAACTGTCTACCTGTATTCACTTGTAACTCTTTGAATATCCCCATAAACATTCTTTTGGATTCTTTATGAGGCATTTTCTCAAGTTCCCTTTCTTTATAGACTGATACTAAAGTGTTATTGTGTACTGTTTGGATAATCACATTGCCTTTTTTGTTTGTTTGTTTCATTTTTCTTGTGTCCCTACATTGATAGTTGTTCATCTGGCAATTCAATTATCTACATCAATTTTAAAGGCTTACTTTTATGGATTGAAGGCTTTTTTTTCTTGACGTCATGTCTTAATGTGTTGATTGTTTAGGATACATTGGCTTTAGTTGCAGTTGGATGCTATATTGTAATCCTGTATACCATCTTTCACTGTAGTGAATGTTAGTAGCAACGGGGATCTAGGGCACTTCTGGGACACAGTGGGACTGCTCAGATCCTTGGCATGCAGTTCCCAGGACATTGTCCATGTGAGGGGCAAAGCTGCCACACTAGTGCTGACACAGGGAAGTGCAGGTACACAAGTTCATGGCCATAATATGTTCAGGGGCCTGTTGTTCAGGGGCCTGCTGTTCAGACAGGTACTGTTGCCAGGATATGCGGGACATGCAAACCTAGGATCACAATCTGTGTGTGTGCCTGAAATTGCAGGAGCAGCACTGGCACTGGCAGTAGATGGGGCACATGCACAACCATAATACAGTTCCCAAAGTGTAGAGTTCTGAGCAATGGTGAGCAGATGGGCTAGGGTCACAAAGCCCTGAAGAGGAATACTGGTTTGCCTGGATCACAGTAGCAGCAAATAACGAGTCATGTGAGAAAGGGAAGAGTGAAAGTGAGGGTGGACTCACCTGCGGGATTGGGTACCCTTACTTCTAGGGTCCTAGAAGCATCATCTGGTGTTTTGCACCCTTTGTTCCAGTAGTACACAGCACTACGTGGGCTAGAGAGATTCTATTGCTCTGCTGGGCCTAGTTGGATCCATGAGGTTGCAGGATTTGTTTTGTTTTCTCCTCGTCCTCCTCCCCCTTCCCCTTCCTCCCCCTCCTTCTTTGTGTGTGTGTGTGTGTGTGTGTGTTTCTTGCTAGAGAGGTGTCATTTCTGTAAGACTTCAGAAAGGGGATATGCAGGGACTTCTGTCCCCCAGGGCAGTGTGGATTCTGACAATGACTCCTTTCTCAAGATGGCAGCGCACTGCTGTAGCCTGTGTTCTTGGTGTTGTGATGAATATAATTTGAATTCATTTTCATAATAAAAATGGAAGATAGTGCAAGTGTTTGGGCCCCCGAACCCACATGGGAGACCCAGAAAAAGCTCCTGGCTCCTGGCTTCAGATTGGTCCAGCTCTGGCCCTTGCAGCCATTTGGGGAGTGAACCAGCAGTTGGAAGATTTTTTTCTCCATCTCTCCCTCTCTCTGTATGTAACTCCACATCTCAAATAAATAAATAAATTGTTAAAAAAAAGCAATGGAAGAAAACACAAATGGAAAGATATCAAGTCTAACAACCAGAATAATTAATATTTTAAGATGTTCATACTACTCAAAGCAATCTAAGATTTAATGCAAACCCTATCAAAATTCCAAGGTCATTCTTCACAAAAAGAGAAAAAAATAATCCTAAAGTTCCTGTGCAATCATGAAAGAATCTCAGTAGTCAAAACAACATTTAGCAAAAATAATAAAGTTTGATTTGTCTCACTTTCTGGTTTTAAAATAGATTATAAATTGTGATAATCAAACCAGTATGGTACTGTCATAAAAACAGAAACATCTATAAAAGGAATGAGATAAAAAGTCAATAAATATATCAACACTTTTACTGTCAATTGATTTTCAATGAAGGTGCCAAGAATACACAGTGGGAAAAGAACAGTCTCTTCAATAAACTGTACTCAGGAAATTAAATATCCAAATGGAAAAGAATGAAATCAGAGCATTTCATGTTCCATGTGTGCGAATCAACTCAAAACACATTAAAGACTTGACACTAAAATTAATAGAAGAAACCAGAGAAACAGCTCCATGATACTGAGCAATGTTTTTTTTGGATTTGTCCCCCCAAACATGGCAGCTAATCTGCAAACAGACAAATTATATTGAATCAAACCAAAAGACTGCACAGCAAAGGAAAAAGTCAATAAAATAAATGATAACCTGTGGAATAATTTGGTAATTTTGCAAATCACACATCTGATAATGGGCTAATAACCAAAATATAAAAGAAACTCAGCAACAATTCAGTAATAAGAAAATAAATATCCAGTTTTTAAAAGGACAAATGACTAGAATAGATTTTCTTTAGAAGAAGAAATACAAATGGCTAACAGGTGTGTGAGAATCTGCTCAGAATCACTAATCATCAAGGGATGCAAATTAAAATCACAATGAGCCATCACCTCACACCTGTTAAAATGACGATTATCAAAAAAAGAGGAGAGATTACTTTAGTGATCATGTAGAGAAAATGGAACCCTTGTGTACTGTTGATAAATACAACTATCATGAGAAATAATATGGAAGTTAATTTTAAAAAGAAAACTAAAATAGAGCTGCAATTTGACCTAGCAATCTCTTCTCTGGGTACATAGTCAAGGGAATTGCAACCAGTATATTGAAGATATCTGCACACTCACGTTCATTTCAGCATTATTCACAATAACCAAGTGTCACATCCACTTTGTGTTGCTATTATAAAATACCTGGACTGAATACTTCTATAAAGAAAAGAGTTTTCTTTGGCTCCCAAGTTCTGGTGATACCCCGGAGCCTGGCAGCAGTCAGCAGGAACATGAAAGAATGAGAGCAATCAGGGCACAGGGCAAGTGAGGAAGGTAAGCTTGCATTTTAACAACTCACTATGGAGGTAAACAGTTCCGACCAACAATACCCATCCATTCCTAGGAGACAGACGTCATTCCCTTTGAAGGGTGATGACTCCATGCCCTCATTACTTCTCTTGAAGTCTCTACGATATCAGTATCTTTATATTGTGGGTCCAGCTTCTAGCACACGAATAGAAGGATGTGCTGTATTCAAGCCATAGTACCAAAATATGAAAGCAATGTGTCCATTAACAGATGTGATAAAGAATATGTGATAAAAACAGAGAGATTCTGTTATCCGTAACATAGATCAACCTGGAGAACATTATGCTAAGTGAAACAAACCAGGCCCAGCGAGTCAAATGCTGCATGATCTCGCTTGTATGTGAAATCTTAAAAAGTTAAACTCAAAGAAGCAGAGAGTAGAATGGTGGTTGCCAAGTCTGAGGGCATGAGAGAGAGAGGGCAAGAGGAAATACTGGTGAAAGAGTATAAGGTTCTAGTTAGCATGAATATATTTTAAAGATCTACTGCATAATATAGCAATTATAGTTAATAATAATGCACATTTCAAAATTCCTAAAAGAGTAGAATTTAAACAGTCTCATCAGTAAGGAAATTATGAATATGTTAATTAGCTTGATTTAATCTTTTTGAAGTGTATACAAATATCAAAACATCACATATATTGAGTATATTGGCATTAAATTTTATGAGTTACTGTACCTTTTTGCTGTTGAGATTTTGCTTTCTAAAATAGAACAACTCTTCTTACATAGAAGTCCTTAATTTTGATGTACTCTAGTTTTCAGGTTTTTTTGTGGTTAATGATTTTTGAGTCTACTTAAAATAGCATGACTTGATCTGTAGAGAAAAACAGAAACCTGGAGTCACCTGAAAAAAGAACAATAAACGTTGTCTCATAAAATCATGTTCTTGTGTCAGGATTCTTCAAGTACAGTTTCATAAAAGGACAAATGGCCACTAGGATTCATCTTTCTTATCTGGCTCCTGAGGGTTGACTTCATTCTTCTTGTTCCTATTCCAGGTGGGAGTCACCAGAATACTGAGGAGCACAAAATAACTGTAGATTCAGCCCACAAAATGTCATATTTTCACAAGGAATGCATGGGGAAAGTTCCTGTTTCCCAGAAGCCACAGCAAACATTAACTCATGCATCATTGGCTTTCATTTGCATACATTTCCATCTTGAACTTATAACTGGAACAAAAAGATGACTAGCTTTGACCAAGACAGGCTCACTTCTGCATCTGAACATGGAGTCAACCACTGAAAAGCACATGGGCTGAAAGTGGGGAAATAAGGATGAGGTTAAAAAAAATAAAAAAATACGGTCAGAGAATCGTCACTGTTAACCTCAAATGAGATACTGGTAAATGGCTACTGCTAGATATATGAGTAGATATTTGGTTTCAAACATTAGTTGTTCTACTTAATATCTGTAAATTATTTATTATCTTTCAGTCAACATTGCTTAATATTTAAAATGAAAATAAAACAGTCTTTTTGTAAGGTTATTGTGGATTAAATAAAAATTGTATGCAAAGTTTTGATGTATGCATGATAAATGGTAATTATTAACATCTGAGTGTTGATAAAATAAAAGAAAAATCTATGTATTGTTTTTCCCAGGGGTTTTTGCATGTGAAACTTCCCCTCCGACTTTGGCACTAATGCTACAGTTCTTTGTGGATTAGAGATCAGTGAAGACAGGGGAAGCCAGACTGCAAAGCTTGTGCCTTTCTAGTAAAATCCAACCCTAAGGAATCTACTCTGTGCTTTGATATAGAGAGGCAGAACTGGTCCTCATTCTCAACAAACTTACTGTGATTTCCAATTGAACTTCAAGTCCTTCCTAAAAGATGTAAGCGATTTAATTTACTTTTGCAAGATTTCTTAATTTATAAAATAGGCAATGACATCACCTACCAGAGTAAAAAGTTATGTTAGATGCTTAGCATTTAGCCAAAGTAAGGACAGAACAAACCCGAGTTCCTCCCCACCCCCTTCCCCTTCACAAAACTCAGGACCTTTCTAGTCTACATTTCTTTAATCTTCTTCCTAAATCAACATTCACCAGAAAAACCACACATCCTTTCAAGGAAACAAATGTTCCTAGGATTTCTGTAGGAAAATGTGTTCCAAAGAAAAGCCAACATCTAGGGGATATTCAAGGGGGACACAACTTCCCCTTTACTGTAAGAACATTGCAAGGTGGCAGGAAGTTGAATTCTTACTTTATTCTGCCTGGACTTAACTTGTGGCCAATTTTAAATTCTTGCTTATTTTTAGGGAAATTCCACTTACAACACCCAGACTGAAAGGAATTTTCAGGAAAATTAAGAAACTGATTTACCATAATTATTTATAGATTTTGAAATAGCCTATTATTTGTTTATATTTGAAGAAGTCTATAACAAAACAAAGTTCTACCACTAGTGTTCCCACAAACATTTTATAATATCCTTCTGGGTAATCAGTAAGAGAAGATGGTATTTATTTAATCTATTAGAATATAAATTTCAGAACTTTTTAAAAAATATTTATTTATTTTATTTGAAAGGCAGAGTTACAAAGAGAAGGAAAGACAAAGAGAGAGAGAGAGATCTTCCATCCGCTGGTTCACTCCCCAAATGGCCGCAACAGACAGAAATGGACTGGTCCAACGACAAAGCAAGGAGTTTCTTCAGGGTCTCCCATGAGCACTTGAGCCATCTGCTGCTGCTTTTTTCAGGCCACTAGCAGGGAGCTGGATCATCAGTGGAGCAGCCAAGACTTGAACTGGTGTCCATATGGGATACTGGCCCTGCAGGTGGTGACTTAACCTTAACACCACAGTGCCAGCCCCACTTTCAGAACTTTGTTAAGTCAATCTTTTTTTTTTTTAACTTTTATTTAGTAAATATAAATTTTCAAAGTACAGTTTATGGATTACAACGGCTTTCCCCCCCCATAACTTCCCTCCCACCCACACCCCTCCCATCTCTTGCTCCCTCTCCTTTTTTAAGTCAATCTTTAAATGTGTTGTCACTGAATACCATGAATATGCCCTCTACCATGCTTAAGAGTACCGTGCAAGGATAACAAAAGAAATAGTCAAAAACATAAATCATTGCATACACTGAATAATATTAGTTGATAATATACAAAATAATTTACTAACGTAGTACATTGGGAGATGGCTGGGCTATTCAAAATCACAGTTGAGTCCTTTTTCCTCCTTTGCCATGTGTTCCTGGGAGGCTCTTCAAATGCATGTATGTATCTGGTATAGGATTTAGAAATCAAGTTGTATTCACTTGCTCTATTATATTTAAACATTTCGTGATCTCAAATCATCCAGAATAACTTGAGTTAGTGGTTATATCTTTGAAGTTATGAAAAAATTTAGATTTAAAATATTTAGATAATTCAAATTAAAATAAGTTATGCATTTTGAATTATATGATTCTCTCATCTAAAGCTTTAAATTACAAAATCCTACAATAGTTGTCTCTTGCTCCACACGCCACCTGGTTCTTAGAGGCTTTGGAGCCCAGAATGCCTGGCACAGGTGCTCAGCTGAGAAAAAGGAAAGCAATTTTGGAGGAAAGGCACAGCAGGCCTTCCTCCTCTGGGAGGGAGCTTAAACCAGAGGAATATTTAAGGCAGCCTGAAAAACCACCATTTTGTACTACTCATGCGGCACTCATTCATGGTGGTGAAAACTCCTTGAGCAACGGTCTACAAACTTCTTCAGGGAGAAGCATAACTGCGTCTGCTTTGGTACATTCACCTCCTTGTTAAGGATCCTCAGTGGTCACCAGCTGGATGCCTCATTCCCTGGTGCAATTTAGAGAGATAATTTGTCTTCAGGACAAAAGGGAGCTCTTGGTTTTCAGTCAACCAGTGACCAGTGAATTAGCTGGAGATGAGTTGGATGAAAGACTCAGTCACTACTGGGTTCACCCTGATTTCCAGGGGTGGGTGGGGTGGGCATGTAGGCACTGAAGAAATAATAATTTCAGGTGAGGTATAAGTAACTGCGTGGGAACAAGGAAAGAAAGGAATGCCCCAGCATCTTCTTACTTTGACTAACTCCTATTTACATTTCCTAATTTTCCCAACAGAAGTCCCAGCAAAAAATTCCTGTCCACTGAGACAAGGCCCTTTCTGACCAAGGAAAGGAGGTATTTTCTAGAGGAAAGTGATGATCTGTTTGGGAGATGATCAAGGACTGAGATAATAAATGCCAATATTGCTTAGCAGCCATTACCTCACACTTTGTGAGTCAATGTTTGTGCAGACTTCTGAGTTCATAGGGTGAGAGTAAATAGAAATAATCACCATTAAATACCAAGCTGTGCAGTCCATTCCGAAAGCTGTATTTATAGAAACAGTCTGTAGCAACGCTCTGAAGAGCTATTAGCCAAACTGACCCAAGAGGAGCATTCTCTCTGGAGGGACTATAGTTCAACAATCACAGCATTATTTTTGGTGTTGCAAAGAAAACGACATACATACTGGATTATAAGTGCATAGTCCCTTCTTTCTCACCAAAGATCTGGGGAATTCACTTCTCTTTGTTAAGCCATAATTCCTATTTTGATAAGATGAGGGTAATAATAAAAGTGTTTTAGGTTTCTATGAAGAAAATGATAAGGTCTTCTATGAAGAATGAAAATAAGTAATTCTTATCCATGTACAAGCACATATTCAAGTTACAATAAATTGTGGTTACTGCAAGAGAAGTTACATGTGTCCAATAAAAAATGCCTACATTCCAGCTACTCTGCATTCTCTTTCTTCTTTCTAGACCTGTTTGGCCCTATGCTCATATTTTTCAGTTTACCTTTCACTTTGTATTTGGTTACCTCTCTGCCCATCTGAAAAATAAATGAACTCTATTTTCTGCCTCATGTTTTCCATCCCATATTAATCCTCAGTGTTGTGTATTTTATCTCTCCCTGGCTCCATGATTTGCAGCCAATAGGCCAGTACCACTCAATTCCTACATGTAGTTTATAAGTGGAACTTCAGAAGGTATCACTGTACACCACAACACCATGAAACTAACTGAGAGCATAGGGGAAACCCTTCAAGATATTGCTATAGGCAAAGAATTCCTGGAGAAGACCCCAGAGGCACGGGTAATCAAAGATAAAATAAACAAATGGGATTACCTCAAATTGAAAAGTTTCTTTACAGCAAAAGAAAGAGTCAGGAAAGTGAAGAGGCAACCAACAGAATGGGAGATGTTATTCACAAACAACACAACTGATAAAGGATTAACAATTAGAATCTATAAAATGATTAAGAAATTCCACAGCATCAAAACAAACAACACAATAAAAAGATGGGCCAAAGACCTAAATAGACACTTTTCAAAAGAGGAAATCCAAATGGTCAACAGACACTTGACAAAATGCTCAGGATCCCTAGCCATCAGGGAAATGCAAATCAAATCCACAATGAGGTTTCACCTCACTCCAGTTAGAATGGCTCACATACAGAAATCAACTAACAACAGCTGCTGGAGAGGATGTGGGTAAAAAGGGACACTAACCCACTGTTGGTGGGAATGCAAACTGGTAAAGCCACTATGGAAGTCAGTCTGGAGATTCCTCAGAAACCTGAATATAACCCTACCATTCAACCCAGCCATCCCACTCCTTGGAATTTACCCAAAGGAAATGAAATTGGCAAACAAAAAAGCTGTCTGCACCTTAATGTTTGTTGCAGCTCAATTCACAATAGCTAAGACATGGAATCAACCTAAATGCCCATCAACGGTAGACTGGATAAAGAAATTATGGAATATGTACTCTATGGAATACTATACAGCAGTAAAATCAGTCAATTGCAACAAAATGGAGGTATCTAGAAAACATCACGCTGAGTGAAATAAGCGAGTCCAAAAGGGACAAATATCATATGTTCTCCCTGACCGATGACAACTAACTGAGCACCTAAAAGGAATCCCCTTGAAGTGAAATAGACACAGTGAGAAACAATGACATGATCAGCCCTTGTCTTGAGTGTTGAGGAACAACTTACTATTTTATTCCTTTTAGTATGTTTTTGTTGTTGTTGTTCTTTTTGTTCTACTTAATACCACTGGTTGAACTCTATAATTAATACACAATTATTCTTAGGTGTTTAAAATTAACAGAAAAGTGATCTCTGTTAACTATAAGAGTGGGAATAAGAGAGGGAGGAGATGTACAGGCCAGCACATGCTCACTGGGACTTACCTCCAATGGTAGAGCTAGAAATGTGCCAGGGGGATTCCAACTCAATCTTACCAAGGAGGCATGTACCAATGCCAGCTCACTTGGTAAAGTGATAAGTGTAAGTACATAACTGATCAAAAAAATAGGGTAAGTGTCGAAGTGATTTCACAAATAAGACCAGTGTCTGCAAATAACGAAGGATAGAATTAAAAGGGAGAGAATGATCCTGCGGGGGAAGCAGGACACACAGCAGACTCATAGAATGGCAAAGGCCTAAAATAGCACTCCGGCCTCAGATCAACCCTTGGGGCATTCGGATCTGGCTAAAAGGCCCATGAGAGTCTCACAGGCATGGAAAGCCAAGACACTGTGGCAAAAACAACCTGAATGAAAGATCTCGGTGAACAAGACCCCAGCAGAAAGAACAGGCCATCAAAGAAGGAGGCACCTTTCTCTGAAGGGAGGAAGGGACCTCCACTGTGATATGGCCTTGACTAAACAAATTCAGAGTTGGTGAACTCAAAGGGCTTCCATAGCCTTGACAGCTCATGACAAGAGCCTCGGGTGATAATTGACGTCATAAATAAGAGTGTCAATTGTTAAATCAACAACGGGAGTCACTGTGCACATGCTCCCCACGTAGGAGCTCTGTCCTTAATGTGTTTTACTATGAGAGTTAAAGATAACACTATTAGTCGAACAGTTCTCTATATCTTGTACGGTTGTGTGGGTGCAGTCTGTTGAAATCTTTGCTTAGTATATACTAAGTTGATCTTCTGTATATAAAGATAATTGAAAATGAACCTTGATGAAGAGTGGGATGGGAGAGGGAGTGGGAGATGGGAGGGCTGCGGGAGGGAGGGAGGTTGGGGGGGAGCCACAACAATGCAAAAGTTGCACTTTGTAAATTCACATTTATTAAATAAAAAAAAGAAGGTTATCAGCGAAAACTGTGGATTAATTAGGGTATGAGCTACACCTTGATAGCAGATATAATTAAAGTTGAGGAAGACTGTGTATTTGCTTTCTCTATATTTTATATAGACCATCATTTCATTTGCTGTTACAATGTCATCCTCCCTTACTTCAACATTTTGAAAGAGAATTTCAGTGTTCCAGCATTGGATGATATCATTTTCAGGAGCAACATAAGTCAGCCTCATTTTTATAGCATGTTAACGTGATTATTTCCTAGTAATATGACAGTATCTTGATATTTTTAGATTCGGAGATTTTCTGTGTTATTGGGATCAAGAATCCAGCTGTTTCCAAATTGTGATTTGTGAGCCCTGGGATTCCAAGGATATATTCCAGGGCTCTTCTGGGAATATCTGGAAGGAGAGGCCAAGTCAGGACTTGGGCTGCTCTGCCTCAACCAGAGGATTCCACTTCTATTTCATTCACACTCAGTTCAAGATAACATTTCATTTGGAAAGTAAGAAGGAATTACACAACTGGAAAAATAAACAAGTAAGCAAATATTGGAAAACTTCTATTACAAAAAGGAAGAACCACAGTGTGGTCTACCAGTATGCCCACTATTACCTGTTTTACCTTTAAAGAGTGTTTTTTTTTTTTTTAGCTTAGCAAATATTTAGATTATCTACTCAATGGGACATACTGTGCTCCCGCCTGATGACATACAAAGGTAACGTTTTGCTCTTGAAGAGGACACATCCACAGTAGCAGTGATTTCTGGCTGTCTGCTCACTATCCTACTTGCTTTTCTCCTTTTAACAAAATCATCTAGGAATTTCCTTAGCATAAAAAAATAGGCTTTCAATGTTATTAAGCCATTATTATTATTTTTTAACATTAGGCTAATCCTAATCCTCATGGATACAGGCAAATTCAGTAGTGTGATAACTCAGGGAAGGAATAGAATTTGTAGGCAACTAAAAAGATATTCAAGACACTAAGGTTTAGAAAATGTTTCTTAGAAGATGTGATATCTAAACTGAAACCCACACAATTAATTGCAAGTAGTTTAACAGAGACAGCAGGGGAAGGGAGAGCAGATACCAAGAATGAGAGGGAATATGTGCAAAAATATAGTAGCCAGGGAATAGGGAGACAACTCAGTGTGTTCTGGGAACTTAAAGTATCTCAGTGAAGGAGGGTATAGTATGCCTGGGGGTGGGGTGGTAAGGCACAAAAATGGATCAAAATGCATCCTGCTCAGAAGAAAATGGAGGGACCCAATGAACTTTGAACTTAGGAAGTAAAATGGTAATATTTGAAATTTGAAAAATTCTAGATTGAAGTGTTAGAAGACATGAGATAGAAAATCAATTAAGAACCTGTTTTAATAAAACTGACCAAAGTAGTAGAAAAAATTAAGAAGAAATTTTTAAACTTTATTATTGATTAAATTGGTTGATTGGAAAAATGACTCCTTGGGAAAAAAGACAAATCAAGTTGATGTCCAGATTTCTTGCTGGATAATTTTATTCACTTTACAAGAAACTGAAGAGGAAGAAAAACTTTCCTATCTTCAAATATCACTAAAAAATAGTTAAATCTCTATATGACAATACATGTAAATGCCAATCCTCAAAGATAGTCTTTGAAATTGAGTATCTCATGCCTTCCATGATTTAGTAACCATATTTCCTATTGTTTTACCTTATTTGCCTTTTCTTACCATTATTATTATCTAAATCTAGTATTTTCATATGGAATACAGAACATTGGAAATATCTAAATATGTTTTCTCCTTTAGCATTAAACTTCTATCTATATGTGTCCAACATGAAAAGACTCATGACATAACTGAGGAAAATGCATGATTCAATAATAATTCCATTTTTTCTGTCACATACCTTTTTTCTTCTTCTACTTGAATATGGGAAAATTCAAATAAGACTTGCATAACTGGCATGCAATTTACATGTTCTAAATCTTATACTTGAATTCTTGAGTTTGTAATATACATTCTTCAATATACAAGAGTGGAACTTGAGGAAACTTAATTTAACCCTGGTCATAGTAATGAGACCAGATTCAAGAGAGAACTTCTAAGAGAATTTGTATTGCTAAGGTGAAATAACACAGGATTAAGCTGAAAGAATGAAAAACACATAATAAGAAAACTCACTAAATAATAGCAGCTACATCCAAGTAACTATTACATATACAGTTCCTGAATCCAAGGAAGCAAGTAATCAGATAAGAAGTATAGATGAATCTTAGTGTTTTGCTTTTATTCATTTCTTCTACAAATTTGTATTTAGCGGAGAAGTTAGTAACACAGATAATCACATGAGTAAATAAGTAATTATCCATTAGAGCAAACACTCTAAAAGAAATGTCCAATATATTTACAATCTAGAACAGAAAGGTCTGATTTAGATAGAAGAGGAACTATGTACTAGCGAACATTAAGCTACAGATAGCAGGGGGTATGTCAGGGAAGTTAAGTAGAAAGGAATTCCTTACTGAGCATAGATCACCGACATATTTCTTCCTGGTCTCCCTTGCAGGTGCAGGGCCCAAGCACTTGGGCCATCCTCCACTGCTTTCCCAGGCCACAGAAGAGAGCTGGACTGGAAGACGAGCAAGTGGGAATCCAGCGCCCCAACCGGGACTAGAACCTGAAATGCTGGTGTCGCGGAGGATTAGCCAAGTGAGCCGTGGCGCTGGCCGCCTATTTTCTCTTTAAAATACTCACTTACATTTCTTTGATTACTAATAATATGGAATCGATTTTCAAGTGCTTTTAATCTTTTAAACTTTTCCTTTTTGAAATTTTTTTCAACTCCTTTACCCTTTTGCCTATCATGGTATATCAATTTTTTAATTCATTTTAATCAATCAAAGTTAGGGAAATTAACTCTCTATCTATCATATAAGTTACAAATATTTTCCTGAAATTGTTTTCAAATTCATTTATTGTATTTTTGTGGACAAAAGTCTCCTTTCTTATTTGATCAGACTGTATCAATATTTTTCATTTATCTATCCTTTGTCATCTCTCTCTCTCTCTCTCCATGCTCAGAAGCTTAGAAGAACTTCCTCAATATTATACAAATCTTTCACTTCTGTTTTTTTCTAATAATTTGAGGATTTTATTTTCTACATTAAACATTAGATTCACCCAGAACTTATTTTGAATGCTTATTGAAATAAATTCTCATATATATGATTGTGCGTTATGTTTTTTCTCACCTTTTCCATTAGTGTTCATCCATTTCTCTACCATTGAGTTGTTCTTATAACTACTGTTTTGTAATGTGTTTTACTATATGTATCTCTTTACTTTTCTCTTCTGTAGAATTCCCTGGTATCTCCCACATTTATACTTCCAGTTAAGATTTCAAATGATTTTTATCAATTTTAAAATAATATCATATTTCAGCTTTTATTGTGATGTAATGTCTTTACAAATTATTTTATGGCTAATTGACACTTTAATATACTTAGTGTTTAAGTTTATTTATTTATTTATTTATTTATTTTTTGACAGGCAGAGTGGACAGTGAGAGAGAGAGACAGAGAGAGAAAGGTCTTCCTTTGCCATTGGTTCACCCTCCAATGGCCGCCGCTGCAGCCGGCGCACCGCGCTGATCCGATGGCAGGAGCCAGGATCCAGGTGCTTTTCCTGGTCTCCCATGGGGTGCAGGGCCCAAGCACCTGGGCCATCCTCCACTGCACTCCCTGGCCATAGCAGAGAGCTGGCCTGGAAGAGGGGCAACCGGGACAGAATCCGGCGCCCCAACCGGGACTAGAACCCGGTGTGCCGGCGCCGCAAGGTGGAGGATTAGCCTATTGAGCCACGGCGCCGGCCAGTGTTTAAGTTTAAAGCTAATTGTGTTTTTATTTATTTAGGTCTTTAGTCATGAGTTTTAGAGTTCTACTCAAACAAGTTCTACATTTCTTTTTAGGTTTGTCATTATCTAGAAATTTTTACTACTTTTTAAAAAATATTTATTTATTTGAAAAGCAGAGTGATAGAGAGAAGGGGGAGACAGAGAGAGAGAGAGAGAGAGAGAGAGAGAGAGATCTTTCATCCTTTGGTTCACTCCCCAAATGGCCACAATGGCTGGGCTGGGTCACGCAGAAGCCGGGAGACTGGAACTCCATCCTGGTCTCCCACATGGGTGGCAGGGACCCAAGTACTCAAGTCTTCTTCCACTACATTCTCAGGTGCATCAGCAGGAAGCTGGATCTGAAAGGGGAATAGCAGGGATGGAAACCTAACCTCCAACATGGGATGTGAGTCTTAACCTTCTACATGACTATGCTAACCCCTATTTTACTGTTTTTGGTACTATGATCTTTTTAATTAATTTTTACTAATATAAACAGAATAGATTTCAAGTTGTTCATAGATAACAAATTTAAACTATAATGACACTTCTCTCCATTCTCCTCCTTTCTGTATTTTTTTAATAATTTTTGCAATAGCATAGTTTTAAATTGCTTTATAATCACAAGCTTGACACTCCACTAAATAAAGAACTCAACAACTAAAAAATAGAAAGACCACAATTTTTAACATTATAAATTATATACCTACTTCTATTATCTTTTTTAAGATTTATTTATTTATTTATTTGAAAGTCAGAGTTACACAGAGAGGAGAGGCAGAGAGAGAGAGAGAGATGTCTTCCATCCTATAGTTCACTCCCCAATTGGCCACAATGGCCAGAGTTGCGCCGATCCGAAGCCAGGAGCCAGGAGCTTTCTCCGGGTCTCCCACGTGCGTGCAGGGACCCAGGGACTTGGACCATCTTCTACTGCTTTCCCAGGCCACCAGCAGAGAGCTGGAAAGCGGAGCAGCCGGGACCAGAACCAGTGCCCATATGGGATGCCAGTGCTTCAGGCCAGGGCGTTAACCCGCTGCGCCACAGAGCCGGCCCCTATTATTTTTTTTTACTAAATAAAATGTTTTATTTTTATGTGTAACTTTGTTATTATCTTCCTTTATAAAGATGTTTCTTTTAATTTTACAATACATTTTCTTGATTATTCCACACAAAGGACTACTTACAGAAATATTGACTCACTTTTCAAATTGTCCAATAGCAGAAAAGTCCTCAGAACATGTTAATGCCCAATATTTGTGGGATAAAATAATTAATTTTGTGCAAAAAAGCTCTCAAAAACAGATTTGATAAGAACTATAAACCCAAGATTCAAGAAATTCAATGGACATCAAGCAGAGAAACATAAAGAGCAGAACATCAAAGCACATCATAGTCACATCATTGAACTTAGCACGACTTAGTTTTCTGTTCGATTTTTTTCCACAGCCTTCTTCCATTTTACAACATTGCAAAATGTTTTTTGCTGTTACCTCTTGTAGATTGAATATAATTAAGTTAGCAGTATCTTTTAATGAGTTTTTTTAGAACAATGACTTCATTTGTGATTACTAAACAAACACATTGGATTTTACTTCCTCCCTTGTGTTTTTATGCTCTTTTTGTCTTCTATACTTTTTTCGTATTTATTTACTTATTTGAAATGCAGATTTATGTGGGGAGCCATTGCACCACGCCCTAAAGATGGCGCCGGCTCCTTTCTCCCGGAAGGACTGGCGAGAAACAAACAACTCCTAATAAGGAGATGGCTGAGCTCCCTTCTGGCTTCCGCATTGCTGTACCTATCAATCCTTGCCACTTGGCTGCTTTTGATTGGTGTGCTGATGGCTATAAGAGGGATGGGAGAGGGAAGGAGGTGGAAGAAGAAGCTTGTTCAAGGTTCCTGAATAAACTGCTTGAAGAAGAGTTCGGGTCATGTCTTCCTTGCTGGTCGAGGGACGCGACAGATTTACAGTAAGAGAGAGAGAGAGAGAGCTTCCATCTGCTGTTTCAACCACCAAAAGGCTGCAATGGCTGGAGCTGGGTTGGTCTGAAGCCAGGAGCCTCTTCTGGGTCTTCCACGTGGGGGCAAGGGCCCAAGCCCTTGAGTCATCTGCTGCTTTTCCATGTGCATTAGCAGGAAGTTGGATCAGAAGTGGAGCAGCCTGGACATGAAATGGTGTCCATGTGGAATGCTGACAATGTAGATGGCAGCCTTACCCACAACGTTGCAATGCTGGCCCCAAGCTGTGTATTTCTTAACCACTGCACCAAACACCTGCCCCCATGAACACTATTAAATCATACACTTGAGTCTATCTTTCTAAATTCTGACATGTAAATTATGGATCCAACATTTAATTGTTTGGTTACAATTTTATATTCAATACTTGTTTAACATCTTTATTATTTTATTTCTATTTTCTTACCCAAAATTACACAACAGGTACTTACTGACCTTTGTACCTTCTTCTACTTGGATAATGTGTGTTTTTTTAGACGATTGATTACCAATAATTCACCAGCATGATCTCTCCCCCACCCACTATGAGCAGAGAAGTCTTCTGAATTTTGTTGTGTTGTTTCGTTAAGGAATGTTTACTCTAACATTTCTTTGAAGATTTCTTTTGTTCTATTTTTCAGTTCGACAACTATCCATATATTGGATTTTAATGACTATTTTACAATTCTCTTATTTAAAATATTTTCCACACTTTTTTAAAGTTAAGTTTATTAATAATTCCATTTCCTAGATTGCAGTATTGTCCTGTTTTAAAATTCATTCTTAAATTTTGTGATAATATTAGGACCACTATTGTGGCACATTGGGTTAAGTTCACCTGTAATTCTGGCTTCCCTTATGAGCATCAAATGGAGTCCTGGCTGCTCCATTTCTGAGCCAACTCCCTGCTAATGCACCTGGTAAGGCTGCAGAAGATGGCCCAAGTTCTTAGTCTGCTGCTACCAATGTGGGAGACGTAGATGGGGATTTTTACTTTTTTACTTCTGGCTTCTGCCTGGCTAATGTGGCCACTTGGGGAGTGTACCAGCAGATGGAAGATCTCTCTCTCTCTCTCTCTCTGCAACTCTGCCTTTCAAATAAATAAATAAACCATTAAAAAAGAAAACCTTGCAACACTATTGATTTTTTCATTTATTCTTTTCAAGAATATTACTAGTTTCAGTAGATTCAATAATCCTTTTGTATCCAAAGAGTTTTTGGTATTTTATGTCCAAAATTCTATGCTTTCTCTGCTTTTTTTGACAATGCAACATCACTGTTGTATAAAGTTTTCTCCCATCTTAAGGGATATTATATTCATCTTGGGTACTTTTGTACCATAGCACATTATCTTCTATATTTTGGGTGTTTCTGGTGATAACAGAAACAATTGCAATTGCCACCATTTTTATTGCTGATATAGCTTAGACTCCTGCTACTGTGAGCAACACTAATACAATCACCACTACCAATACCAGCAAAAGTTAATGACTTTGAAATCATTACTCCTTGTTGGGCCTTCTATCACTCAAGATTCTTCCAGGAAGCAAAATTCAACACATAAGAGTCATGATACTTCATAATGCTTGTAGATCTGTGGTCAGGATTAAGAAACAGTAGTTCTTTCACTACCCCACTAACCAGGAGAGGTAAGAGAAGAAAACAGCATTACGGGAGAACAAAAACTGGGCGCAGACCAAGAATAACAAGCATAATCATCCGCTGAGCACTTTAAGTATGTTCTGTATTTTTATTTGCATTTATTTTTCACTTTTCATTTTTTATTTGAAAGACCATGAGACAGAGAGAGATATGAAAGACTTAGAGATCTTTCATTAACCAGTTCACTCCTCATAGGCCTGAAACCACCAAGGCTGGGTCAGACCAAACCCAGAAGCCAGGAATTTAATCCACGTCTCCCATGTGGATGGCAGGCAATCAAGTTCCTGAGCCAACACCTGTTGCTTCCCAGGGTGCACAGTGTCAAGAAGTTGGAATGCAGGACCGATTCGGAACTCTGACTCAAGCACTCTGATACAGGATGTGGGCATCTCAAATGGCATCTTACTGCATTGTCAAACACCTGTGCCTATATGATAGCTTTGGTCTCCACAGACACTATTACTTGGATTTTACACTTGAAAATTCATAGCATCATCTAACTTTAGCAAGACACAGAGCTAAACATTTGTAGATCTAAGGCTTTAACAAAGTCACTCTGCCTTCATTGTCCATATCCTGTCTTCCACAATAATCACTCGTTCCTCCCATGTGTACAGAGCTCCTCTGTCAGGAACCGACAGAGGTATTAGCCATAGAATAAGCTGCAAAGCCAACATGATCTTTGTGCTCACACAACTTCCTTATCTCTGACTGGTTGTACAGTCCTGCTATTTTCCTAAGACCTTGCAAGTTTCATTTCCTGAGGACCAAAGGAAGGAAGGTAATACGGTTAAAAAGATTTCTCCTGCTGCCTCTGTCAAAATTTATTGGAAGTTCTATCATCGCATCCAGCAAACTTGGGTGAAAGCTCAATCAATACCACAATAGAACATACAGTGTTGCTGGAAAGTGATTTGTTTTCTTACTTCAGTGTAGTAGCCCTTAGAGGAAATGTCAATTAAATTGACCTAAGGTGCTTCTGCATTTAGGTCATTGAGTGTTTGGTCACCTCTTCACTGAAGTCTGTTTCACAGTAGCTCTTTGTCCAGATCTTCTGCCTCCCAAGGAAGAAACAGCTTAGCTAAGAGGTGTCTATTTTCCTATGACAGAGTAGCAGTTGGTTAATTGGCTCAAGACAGGACGTTTTTGTTATTTGCCTTAGCCCATTCACGTTCATAGCCCATGCCTTTTCTAGCTGGTACATATTACTAGGGACCTTCATCTTTGTGGGTTTTTTTTTTTACTATATCTTTATTTGTTACACTTAATAAAACTTTGGCTATATTGAGAAATTGGACTTGTATAAATTAGGACTTGTGTCATTGAATTTGTGTCTTGATCATAACCATTGGATTCATGGTATGGGGTTAAGATCTTTCTAAAGTTCAGCATAGACAGTTCTTGTTACTCTACATTTTACAGTATCAGGGAACTAATATTTTGTATACATGACATTATGTCTACAAATTTCCTACATGTGTTTGAAAGAATAAATAGGTGGCTAGCAAATAAAGAATAATGAAACTAAGTGTCCCAGCAGGTAACTAAATGAAAAGCAAAATAATGAAGCTAGGTACATGAGTTAATTTAAGGTAAATGGGTTCAGATTTTCTGTTCTTGAGTTTGAGACGAAAAAATAATGTTCAAATAGAAACATCCTGCACATGACTGCAAATGTGGACTTGTAATTCAATTCCAGGAGTGGCTTCAGTAAGAAAAGTAATAAACAGAGTAAACTGAGAAAGAAGTAGAAAACCTTAGGAGCTAGTCACAAGGATAAAAAGGAGCAGCGTTCAGCAGAGGATCCAGAAAGGAAACGGACAGAATGTTGCACAATCATGTGTTTCCTTTGAAGTATTTTTTATTGCAGTTAATATCAAGAAACTCTTTAGCTAAGTCACAGGCCTTTCCTTTCAGCACGTTTTTTTCATTCTCCGATTTGTATGTTCTTCATCTTTCTCAGTTCACTTAGGCACATATCCATTGGGAAAATAGTACATTAGTAAGGTGACAATTCCATCTAGATATGTCTACCAGAACAAACCTCAAGTGTTGTGCAGCATGAAACTTCCATCATGGAATGAATGCTAACAAATAATTTTGATAGGGAATGTTCATCTATTACAGAATAATTTATGCTATGATTAGCACAAAATTCTGAGTTCTAAATTTGAAAGCCTTTTGAGCCCCTTCTCTCTTGATGATGTCACCTCTCATGCTATTAATTCTCCTTTAGTAGCATTATTTCCAGCCAAGGTCTGTTGGTCACAACTCTACTCACCTGCTATCAGGCCTTTATGCATTTATCCAACTGCTTTAATTAAGTTCCTGTGAAATAGTTGTGCTAGGTGTTAGAGCAGTTCAAAGATAGTATGCATGCCTTTCTTTAAGGAGACTACTTTTCAAGGAATACTAATAGTCACTAGATTAAATTTGTTAATTTTTTAATTTTAAATTTTGATCAATTTCAAGTGATTCAATGTGCTTTGTAGACTTAATTCAAAGAACAAATACCATTCCTTTCCTCCCTCCTTCTCTCCTCCCAACATCCTTCCTTCTCCTTTTCTTCAATTTTAAACTTTTGAGATAACATATTTTAAATGTACATTACAGGCCGGCCCCTGCGGCTCACCAGGCTAATCCTCTGCCTTGTGGCGCACTCACACGGGGTTCTAGTCCCGGTTGGGGCACCAGATTCTGTCCTGGTTGCTCCTCTTCCAGTCCAGCTCTCTGCTGTGGCCCGGGAGGGAAGTGGAGGATGGCCCAAGTCCTTGGGCCCTGCACCCGCATAGGAGACCAGGAGAAGCACCTGGCTCCTGGCTTCGGATTGGCGCAGTGCCAGCCGCAGCGGCCATTGGAGGTGAACCAACGGAAAAGGAAGACCTTTCTCTCTGTCTCTCTCTCTCACTGTCCACTCTGCCTGTCAAAAAAAAAAAAAAAAAAAAGTACATTACACTAGAAAGGCTTAATATTTCACCAAGTAAGAAATTTAACAAGTAAAAGGCAAAAAGACCCTGATTTAGTGGGAATATGGACAACAACTATAAACAATAATTGAATGTACAAATTCAGCTTGGATTCAATTTTCAAAAAAAAAAGTTTCATTTTTATTAGACTTTTATTATCTCTGAAGTCTGTGTAAAAATATAGAGATCATTATCATTTTCAAATGACAAAATCTGGGTTATTTAAGGGCAGAAAAAGAAATGTGAATTTAGGAATAGGGTAACAAACTCTTGTTTTTCAAATGAATGCCTCCTCTAGCAGCTCTATCTAGTTTTATATAGTCAATTTTGGTTAGCACAGTACACATGCCAATGAATTGTAATTTTCAAATACTATAATTAAGGATTGATTATTATGCAAGTCAACAATACAAATATTTTCTTGTCCAGCACAAGGGAGGTGATTTTTGAAGTAATTATGACATAAATTGAGAACCAGAAGTAACTTATGAAATACATTCAAACACATCACATTAACTAGAGCCATGAATATTATTTAATTGTATGTATTCTCTGTTTGAACTGGCATAAAAACAAGAGAGCAGACAATCAGGACTAACATAAGCAGGGGAAATTATAATGTTGTGGAGGCCAAAGAAGGGTAAAATCGATTTGGATCAAAATAGTGAGGAAAGTTTCCCTGAATTGCAATGTATTGTTCTCCATTTACTTGTATTTTAAAAATTCTATTTTCCCAGCCATGCCCTTTAGCAGCTCCAATATTCACTCTTTGGCTCTGTTATAGCATAGATTTGAATTAATAATTAAGAAAAAAGAACATATATATTATTAAGTGCTGGCAAATATGAAACCAAATAAAAATCCCATAAAAATCTCCATTGAAGGGAGTACAAAGCTGAGTTGAATAGGTGACACTTCATTTTCACTAACTCCTCTGCCTAGATTCTTTCCAGCACTGAACACACTGTGGGCCAAGGCTAATTTATCACGGCTGTTGTGTTCTAGTCATAACTCCAGCCAGACATTTGGGGAAGTGTTGTTCAGATCAACCCAGACAACAATTATGTGCTCTCTGCACATGTTTGACTAGACCAGTGATCAGAAATGACACTTTGCTACAAAACAGCAAATTTGGATAGAGTTAGTGAACATTCCCTTGGTTCCTTTAATCCTCTTTGGGCCAAAAACATGACCAAACACACATGTACACGCAACTGAAGTTCTCTTCAATGCTTGTTTTTAGTCTTGCTTCTTCTTTCTTTTTCTAATACATTTTTAACAAAACATTACATTTTAATGGAGGTAGTGATAGCTCATGACACATGAGGTGTTGTGCTCCTAAAGGACCTGTCTCAAGCCTCTCCCTTTCTCCTAGGTCTCCTTTTTGTTGTTGTTGTTGCAGTCTCAGGCTCCAGGTGTGTAAGTCACAGGTGCAGGCTAAAGCAGATCACCATGAGAAAATAAGAAAAAGATAGAAGGAAGCTTATCATTTCTCAGCTCTTAATTATGCAAAGATTAGAGTTTATATTTCTTCACTAAAAAGTCTATGCCCTCTTATGTAAACTCAACCCTTTCAGGTGATTCAAATAGGAAATGAAATTCGTTTGAGCGCATACATGTCCTCTTATTTTTTAAAAAAGAATGCGCATAGGGGATGGGGTTGTGGCGTAGCAGATAAAGCTTCTGCCTGCAGTGCTGGCATCCCATATGGGTACCAGTTCGAGTTCCAGCTGCTCTACTTCTGATCCAGCTCAATGTTAAGGCCTGGGAAAGCAGTGGAAGATGGCCCAAATCCTTGGGCCCCTGAACCCACCTGGGAGACTCGGAAGAAGTTCCTGGCTCCTGGCTTCAGATTGGTTCAACTCTGGCTGTTGTGGCCATCTGGGGAATGAATGAGTAGATGAAAGACACCTCTCTCTTTCTCTCTCTCTCTCTCTCTCTCTCTCTCTCTCTCTGCCTCCACCTCTCTGAGCTCTTCCAAATAAATAAATAAATATTTTTTAAAAAGAAAAGCATATATACAGTGGTTGGCAGTGTGATCTAGTGGGTAAAGCTGCCACCTGTGGCACTAGTATCCCTTATGGATACCGATTTGAATCCCGGGTGGTCCACTTCCAATCCAGCTCTCTGCCAATGCACCTGGGAAGCTGCAGAAGATGGCTCAAGCCCTTGGTCCCCTGCACCTACTTGGGAGACCTGGAGGAAGTTCCTGGCTCCTGGTTTTGGACTGGCCCAGCTCCAGCCATTGCACAGCAGTTTGGGGAGTGAACCAGCAGACCTCTCTCTTTCTCCCTCCCTCCCTCCCTCCCCACCCACATCTTTCTCCCTCTCTTCCTGTAATTCTACATTTCAAATAAATAAATCTAAAAAAAAGAGAGAGAGAGAGAGAGAAGCATATATACAACAGCGGTAGATTTAAATATTTAAATGTTTATACAAATTGGGCACAATAGTGCCCTTTTTTACTTCAGTTGAAAACACAGCAAAAGCAACTTAAGTATGTGAGACTGCATTGTAATTAACTACTAAATTGTGCATTAAGAGTAATAAATCATCAATTATATTTTTCTGCCATATTTAAATACCTACTTTAAAAGACGGTTTTGTTATAATACCTTTTCTACTGTCATCTTTATTTCTATCTTCCAAAATAAAAACCAGCTAAGCCTCAGCATATGGGATTCAGATGAAGCAGCTGCACCACTACAGAAAAAAAAAAGCAAATGCAAACCCAAGAACATACTTGACTAAACAGCATTTTCTCTTCATTGTTGGCTTCTGATTGTTATTTTAGCTGATTTGATTTGGACAATTGATATCCTAAGTCTTAAAATTTCTAAACCACTTTCAGACTGAGTGTAAACAAAAAAAAAGTGTGAAGTGATTCAAAGAAATTCAAATAATTAAAGTCAAGAAATTATGTGGAGGTAATAAAACCATAAATCAAGAAAAAAATCAACAGGCAAGAGACTGTAGGAAAATGAGCAAAACATATTTGAAGTAGAAGAAAAAAGTAATAAAAGACATGTAGTTATAATAAAATAATATATAATTTATGCCACAAGGAAGTCAAAGGTCAGAGACCTTCTATAGAAGGGTATTCTATGTGCACAAGAGAATGCCGCACAGGGCACAGAGGACACAGGTGCTGCATCCCTTGTTCTCATTGGTCAGGTGACTTTCTGCAGGATATTGCGTCCCTTTGATATCACAGACACCTTTATAAAAGCCTATTGGCTTCAAAATTATAAGATCAGTTCAAATTCTTCCAAAGACCTTTTTGCTTTTCTTTGTTTCATATTTGCTATTATTTACTAGTGAGAAATAAATAATAATGAGTTGACTGATTCAAGCAAAGTACCAACTGAAAATTGTCTGTTTTACAAGGCTAGTCAATGACGGTGGGTCAATGAGTTCTTGTTTCTCATGGTCTAAACTGATTACCACCCTATGGTGTACATGGAGCAATGACACATTAAGAATGTCTGGTTACATACTGGTAACCTAACATATTAAGTTTTTCTATATTATTTTTATTCTCTAAAATGAAAGCAAGGTAAGAGAGAGAGAATAACTTGTCAGTGATAAGTATCAAATTCAGACAGAGGGCTCTGCTGTTATAAAGACAGAAGAAACTGGTGAGAGAGTTTATGTTTTGGAAATGTAGTATCCTATTTTGCTTTTAAGTATTTCATTTAGTGTCCCCATCTTATTATAACTCAGGATCAAAATTAAATAATCCATGTAAAATGTTTACTAAAGTGCCTGATATATGGTAAGTGCTCAATGAATATTAGGTATAAATTAACTTGAAAGTGTGTTCATGTTTCATAGCTGTTATTTTCCATGTAAAAAGATATTTTAGCAAAGGCACAATTGTGCATTAGCAATAAAGGTAGATCCTATTAAAATAATAACAAAGTAGAAGTGGGAAGAGAAAAAAGGCTATGGCTGTATAAATTACCATTAAAAGGACTTTTTTTTGCCAAATGTTATATAATACCCTCTGCCAGGAATTAGGGTTCTCATTCTCTCTCTCTCCTCTCTCTCTCTCTCTTTCTGTGTGTATGTGTGTGTGTGTGTGTGTGTGTGTCTGTCTCTGTCTCTCTCTCTCCTTCTATCTTTAGAAAATCACATATACAGAAGAAAACATTTTTAAAATTTATTTATTCATTCATTTTCATTTTGTTTTATTTGAAAGGCAGAGAATGAGAGAGAGAGAGAGAGAGAGAGAGAGAGGAGATCTTCCATCCTCTGGCTCATTCCTCAAAGGTACACAACAGCCAGGATTGGGTCAGGCTGAAGCCAGGAACCAGAGACCCCCCCATCTAGGTGCCCCATGTGGGTGGCAGGGACCAAGTAGTTCTCATCATCTCCTGCCTCTCAAGGTGTGCCTTAACAGATATCAGAAACAGAGCAGGGACTTGAACTCAGACACTCTAATATGGGATGCAGGCATCCCAAGAGGCATCTTATCCCCTGCGCCAAATGTCTACCTCAGGACACTTTCCTTCTTAATTCACAAACTAGAGTTTGATTCGTCACAAAATAAAATATCTTTGAGGGCTATATTCCTTATCAGCAATTTGTAAAAATGAATTTGTTTTATGTTTTTTATTTGGATGGATATTTTCACTCAGTTATACATTTAAGAAAATGGCAATATTGTGTGGACAGCAATTATCTGAAAGTCTATTTTTAAAAATACTATAACTAAATACATAGAGTCCATCCAATGTATATGAAGCTTCCACCACAGGGGAGAAGTAGGTGCAGGGAGAAACACAAATTGCATTTAAAAATTGTATGCTTGGGGGCTGGCACTGTGGCATAGTGGGTAAAGCCGCCGCCTGCACTGCCGGCATCCCACATAGGTACCGGTTCAAGTTCCAGCTGCTCCACTTCCCATTCAGCTCTCTGCTGTGGCCTGGGAAAGCAGTAGAAGATGGCCCAAGTCCTTGGGCCCCTGACCCATGTGGGAGATCCAGAAGAAGCTCCTGGCTCCTGGCTTCAGATGGGCGCAGCTCCAGCTGTTGCGACCATCTGGGGAGGGACCAGCAGATGTAAAACCTCTCTCTCTGCCTCTGCCTGTGTCTCTCTATAGCTCTGCCTTTGAAATAAATAAATGAATATTTAAAAAAAACTAGGTGTCTTGAATTTTAGATTTATAATTATTTTAGATCAGACACAGGGCAGGGGAGGGTGGGGAGAGGAGACAGAGACAAATAGAGATTCCACCTGCTGGCTCATTCTCCAAAGCCCACAACAGCCTGGATTGGGCTGTGCTGAACCCAGTAGCCAGGAATACAATCTGGGCTTTCATATGGGTGGCAGGGACCCAACAACTCAAGTCATCACCTGTTGCCTCTCAGAGTGCACTTCAGCAGACAACTGGAATTGGAAGCAGTGCCAGGACTTGAGCCCAGGCATGTTGCTATGAAATGCATGCATCCCAAGTGACAGCTTCACCACTATGACAATGACTTGCCTCTGATTACGAAATTTCAGCCTTCCAAAAATGATGTTGTGGAAACCCCTGATAAAGGTGAATTTGATTCAAAGTTATACCTTAGACTAACAAATACAGAGTAACTCCTGCATTTACAATGGTTGGGAAAAACATTGAATAGCTAAGGTACTTCAGAGGTGGAGCATTCAAAGTACTCAACACTGTCTCACTGATGGGTTTAGTTTAGAGAAAGATGGGCCATTCAAATCATAAGTGTTTAAAGTATTAAGACACCAATCCTAGAGATTGTAGGAAACTGCAAACCCATCACGTTCTACTAACAAGAACTTAACAGCACTAAGAATCAATACATGAAAGAAAAATAAATAAATGTCAGAATAAAAGAATGAGAAAGCCCAAAGATGGACTAATCAATGACTGACTCAGTGGAGTATGGGTGTGAGAAGAGAGTCACAATGTTGAAAGAACCAACTATATGGTGAGTGCTATGTTGAGTAGAAGGAAAATGTTGGAATTCTTGAAGGTTCCCACCCAAAAGGAACTCAAAGTCTTGTGGGTTAAACAATAAATGCATTATTAGAGCACTGGGTCATCAGTGCTTTACACAGCCAAGGTAATTAAAAAGTACAGCAGAAGGACCACACAGGGAGTGGCCACACTAAGTGGCAAAGCTGGAGAAGACAACCCGGGCAAGGCATTTCCAACATGGGCCTTGAAAGATGAAGTGGAGGGGCTGGCATTATAGCACAGTGGGCTAAGCCACAGTATGTGACACTGGCATCCCATACGAACACCAATTAGAGTCTCAGCTGCTTGATGTCGAATACAGTTCCCTGCTAATATATCTGGAAAGGCAGCAGAAGATGGCTCAAGTTCTTGGGCCTCTGCCAAGCACATGGGACACCAGTTCAGGAGTTCAGAGCTTCAGTATAGGTATAGCCCTAGCCATTGTGGCCATTTAGAGAGTGAATTCGTGGATGAAAGGTCTCTCTGTCTTCCCCCACCTCTCTAACTCTGACTTTGAAATATATAAATGAATCTTTAATTAAAAAAAGATGAGGAGGAGTTTTCTAGAAAGACTAGGGGAAAGAGAAGGTATTCCACATAGAATAAACAGCATGAATAAAGTACAAGAGTGTGAAAGCAGAGACCGCCTGAGGATCCGGAATTCAGGATCTGTTCGTAGTATTGTAAAGAGACCTGATCCAGGAGAAGAGGCTGCTTGCTGGGCCAGATTATGGACAGGTTTGTCAGTTCTGCTGCTGAGTTTGAACTCTACCCCACAGGTAACTTGGGGTCACAGTGAAGGATGTGTGTTTTTGAGAGATGGCACTGTTGACAATTTGGGCAGCAGATTAGAGAAGAAAAAGATAAAAGGCAGAAAGGAGAGTTGAAATGGTCTTTCTACTATGTAGGCAGAGAAATGAGAAAGCTTTGACAAAGATGGTGTCCAGGTAATAGAGATTATAGAGTTCTTGACTGAGAGGACCCCAATGAGATACCAAAAGAAAGGAATATCAAAGATGGTCTTGGTTTCCCTCTAGATGGATGAGGTTGCTTTGTGAAGGGGTGAGAAAGTTGAGCAAGAGATGGGTTTCTGTGGAGACAAGAAGGGCTTGTAAGAAATTCTGGTGATTTGTTTTAGAAAGTGAAAAAGATCACCATGGCCTTGTCTAAATATGATCAGAGCCAGTGAACTCAGGGGGCTTCCATAGCCTTGGCAGCTCATGACAAGAGCCTAGGGTGATTACTGATGCCATAAACAAGAGTGTCAATTTGTTAAGTCAACAACAGGAGTCACTGTGCACTTACTCCTCATGTAGGATCTCTGTCCTTAGTGTGCTGTACATTGAGATTTAATGCTATAACTAGTACTCAAACAGTATTTTTCACTTTATGTTTCTGTGTGGGAGCAAACTGTTGAAATCTTTACTTAATGTATGCTAAACTGATCTTCTGTATATAAAGAGTATCGAAAATGAATCATGATGTGAATGGAAGGGGAGAGGGAGTGGATAAGGGGAGGGTTGCAGGTGGGAGGGACGTTATTGGGGGGAAGCCATTGTAATCCATATTCTGTACTTTGGAAATTTATATTCATTAAATAAAAGTTAAAAAATAAAAAAAATAAAGTGAAAAAGATCCAGAGATAAAATAGGGTTCAAAGGGGCTGGCATTGTGGTGCTGCAGGTTAAGCTGCTGCCTGCGATGCCGGCATCCTATATGAGCACTGATTTGATTCCCACTGCTCTTCTTCTGATCCAGCTCCCTGCTAACCCACCTGGGAAGGCAGTGGAAAATGGCCCAAGAACTTGGACCCCTGCCGCCCATGTGGAGGCTCTTGGCTTCGGCTGGCCCGGCTCTGATTGTCATGGCTATTTGTGTCATAAACCAGTGGATAGAAGATCTCTCTCTCTCTCTCTCTCTCTCTCTCTCTCTTTCTCTCTCTGACTCTGCCTTTCAAATAAATATAATAAGTCTTTTTTAAAAAAAGTAAGGGTTCAATAACTTATTGGCATTGCTTAATAATCATGAGAGTGAATAAGATGACCAAGAGAATGTATTAGGAAAAAGAGAGACAGAAGGGTAACAAGTTTGGATTTCTGGTAAACAACAATGTTTCCAAGGGGGATAAAAGACAGCAAAGTCACACAAGCAGCAGCAGTCAGAGAAGCTGGAGGAAGACTAAAATTTATATTTTGGCTAAAGCACTGCATAGGAAATTGTGTCCTGTAACTATTACACTATCTAAACGTTGGCATATCTAATCTATGAGACCATAGGGTCAGAATCAGCATGCCTATTTTCCTTTTGGGAATATAGGAATTGAACTCATAACAACCATAGGTAAATAACAATTATTTTAGATCTAGATTTGCAATGAAAATCAATGAATATCCTATATTATTGATGGAAACTAGATCAGATGATTAAAAAAAAGTATAGGAGAATTTATACATAAGTGCTAACAATTATTAAAGTGTAAATCCTTTGTCCAAATTGAGGTGACAATATACATGGAAGGGGTTCAAGCTAGTGATGTACGACTTGTTTTCCTTTGCCACTAATACAATTTCATATTGTGTAAATATCACCATACCTTTCGCATCCTTCACAGCATATATGCGTGCACATGTATATACACACAGGAAGATAGTACAGAATGTACTACTTTCGATTCACTTTAGAACATCAGGGTAATTATCTAGCTAGTAAAACTTAAATGATGTCTCTCTTGCCTCTTTTTCCAGAGGAAAAATATTGCACCACACTCACCCACAAACTGAATGTGTTTTCTCCATCAGTAAATACACGTCTAATGTCAAAATGAACTGGCCAACAAAGTGTAAATAAATGATTCAGTAGAACCATTACCAATACTGGAAAAAAAAACTCAGTGTAAAACTCAGAGTATAACTCCTACAGACTATGGGTCAGGAACACCAGGTTCTCACACGACACTTCACGTGTGCTGTAACGAGAAATGCAGGAATGGAGAAAGCCAGACCACAGACTAGTGCCGTAGCATCCCAAGAGCTCAGACTCAAATAACATATTGAAATGTCCTACCTGAGGTCTGCCTCTTTCATAGAGCTGTAAGCTGCCTCAGGGCAAGAACAATCTGTTAAAAGGATGGACGCTCAGTTCAGAAAGATGTCCAGGCTTCAATCACAGCAGACAATGCACTGTCACTGCCACTCACTGACCAAGGACATGTTTCTAGGCATGTTTTTAATGAAGTTCATCTTTGTGATACCAATGGTTACTTGTTGAATACAGATATTCTGACTTTGTTAGGTTATGGGAAGTTATTAACAAATAACAATATGCCTTGCACATAGTAGATATCAAAAAATAAATATATTTGAATTTTTATTTTCCAAGTGGCTATCATAATCTATAGGCCACAATTAACTGTGGCCAGAAACTAGCCATACATGATTCTTGGAATGTCTGAGTTCAAGTCAGGGCAGTAAAAATGCCACCAATGCTGGTCACGACCAGCATTTACAGTGCCAGTCACTGTCTCAGGTTCTTCACATTTAATCTCCCTAATAACCCTGTGGGGTAATGTTGCAGTTGATTTCTCAACAATGTTGCAGTGGATTCGTTTCTGAGAGGAGCAGTGTGGTGGGGGCAAGAGGTGCGGAGTCACCACACAGACCCCAGGAGTCAGATGAAAGCGGGCTTGAGGCAAGAAGCCCACAGACTCATTTATTTCAGTTGGTACAACATCTTATATAGCCAAGACCAGCCAATCCGGTCAAGGGGCGGTCTATGCCCCAACCAATCACAGCCTGTTGCTAGGCAGGCTCCGTTGCCAGGTGGGTTTCAAAGCCATTCCTGAGTAACTGACACTCACTTGTCTGCGGCCACCTTGGCATGACCTTCTCATTCCACCAAAGGGTATTATCATGCTTATTTTTCAGATGGGGAAACTAAGGCATGGAGAGACGTAGAAGAGTGCTAGAAACATGACGGTAAAAGATAAAGGGCTCCCACTCCAATTCTAAACTCTTGTCATTGCAAATCTGGCTGTTAACAAATACCAAGTCACAGGGAGAATGGATCCATCAACAGTTAGGGGTCATCCAAAGAGGGGGTGGAATAAAGAAAAGTGGCATTCCAGATGCTGGGCCAGGTAATCCTCCTGGGATGTGTACAGTGAGAAAATCAGAACATTGGTGGCTTCCTGGGATGTCAGAGAAGAGCAATAGGGCCCTCATAATGGTAGAAATTTAGAAAGATCTTGTTCTGTGTTAAGAAGTCAGACTTGGATACTGTGCCCCAAGTACTACAGCCCTTGGAAGCTAAGGTCCACTTAAGGAGAAAAAAAAATTTCCACTATCTTGTCAAGTTGAGAACTTGCCAATTCTGAGATTTAGGATCACAGCCCAGGGAGTGTTGAACAAATCTAATACTCAGTGGGACAGGACTGGACGCAGCAAGGACTGACAATTCAAATTTCCTCAAGGAAAGCTTCTGACTCAATTGGAGGCACCCATATATTTAGGTGGCAAATTTCTAATTTAGAATTCAAATCCACATCAACACTTCAGGAATGTTGTAAGGTAATGCAGTTCTTTTTTTTTTTTTTTTTTTTTTTGGACAGGCAGAGGGGACAGTGAGAGAGAGGCAGAGAAAGGTCTTCCTTTGCCATTGGTTCACCCCTCAGTGGCCACTGCGGCCAGTGCATTGCGGCTGGTGCCACACGCTGATCCGAAGCCAGGAGCCAGGTGCTTCTCCTGGTCTCCCATGCAGGTGCAGGGCCCAAGGACCTGGGCCATCCTCCACTACACTCCAGGGCCACAGCAGAGAGCTGGACAGGAAGAGGAGTGACCTGGACAGAATCCGGCGCCCCGACTGGGACTAGAACCCGGAGTGCCGGCGCCGCAGGCGGAGGATCAGCCTATTGAGCCGTGGTGCCGGCAGTAATGCAGTTCAATTCCAACATCTTCCATCCACAATGAACACCAGCTCAAGTCAATGAATATTTTCCTATCTAGAAAAGAGCAAGAGTAACCAAGCACAACAGTTTTACTCATCTGATAATTAAGACTTCTAAAGAGAAAGTGAAATGTGGGACATGGGAAAGGTGAATCTTCCATCTTGCTATTTAGCAAAAATCTGATTTTCTAGGAAGATGATGCAACAGGAAGAAGGGAAGATGAGAGGAAGTTTAAACTTGTGAGTTGCATGGAATCTGTGACTCTCGTGAGTTCCCAATATGCACGTATGTGTATGTGCTTCTTTATGGTAAGAATACGTTTAGTTTCTGTCAAATTGCTGAAGCAACCTGGGACCCAGAAAAGACTAAAAATCACGGATATAAACATCGTAAGTTAGACTCAAGAACATTTCCATTATTTTCTCTGTGTATTACACATTCCACACTCAGTTGGAGGCATACCAAAAAGTTTTCACCAGAGAGAGGTTAAATTGACCACTATGATTCATGCTTTTGCCTTAGAAAATAAACATTTGTACTTGAGTGGGAATACAACCTAGTAACTGGATGAGAGCCCGGTTCTGCCGTGTGCTCCTTGGGTTCAGATTTCAGACCCACCTCTTTCTAACTGCATAGGCTGGCAGAAGTTACCTAACATCTCCTGCTCAGTTTTCTCATTGGTGGGGTGACTATAACAATGGTATCTACCTTCTGTGGCTATTGAAAAGATTAACTTACAGGAAATTTACAAAGCTCTTATCAAAGCACCTGGCACTCTATAAAGCACTTCATAAATGCATGCCATTGCAGTTATTATTATAAAATTGTGATGCAATGTTAACATACGCTTCTCCCAGTTTCAAATTTTTCAGAGATTATGGAGAAATTCTATCTCCATCTGCATTTATTCTATCATCTTTTTGGTTATTCTGTTAGGTACTAACAAACTCATCATTTGTAAGCTGCTTTTCTTTTCCGATGATGATATGTTGTCGGGTTCTTGCCAAGTTTCCTCAAATATGAGCTGTAATTTAATTTTAAGTAAAACCTGATACTCTTGGCACCTACACTCACTTATACTTGGCAAAATAGAACTTCCCATTCTTAAGACAAAAGACTCAAAGAATTCCTTTGAGTTTTTACAAAACAACATGTGTGTGAATAAGGAATTAGGTAATCCAAAAATATATAATTAAATTTCCCCTAAAATAAACATTCTTTCAGTTCCTTTGTTTTTAATTAGAGGAGAAACGTTTCCTAAACAATAAGTTAGTGTTCTGAATTTTAAGGGTAGGATACTTCAAGGAAAAACATTAAAAAGATGTTTGAACGTGTGTTATGATTTATCTTATAGGTTTTAGTACAGAAAAAAGCAGAGTGTATTTGTATATATTCATTCATTTCTTAAAAGCATGAAAGCAGAACTCCTGAAAATTATTGTCCAATCACAGAAACACAGATGTATTTTTTGTCACATGGCTAAGTTCAGCTGAGGTCATGTAGGTGAGAGAGCAGTCATTGTAGCAATCAATCCTTGTTACTTTCCTCCAAATCACTGCTAACAAGTACAAAATGCACTTGTCTTATTAAGAAACTGAGAGGCCAAAGAAGTCTCAAAAGGTTGGCTTTGGCTCTACTGTGCATAAATACAACAGTTTTACCTTCTGAACACTTCTGGAATGAAAAGTTCTAGATTCCTCTGAAAGAAGCTATGTGGATCCATGGACTAGGGGCACATAATACACACCAACTGTAGTTCATCTTCCTGTTCCTAGAGTAAGGGATTTTCTCAGGAAAAACATACAAGTATTTTTTTTTTAAGATTTATTTATTTATTTGAAAGTCAGAAAGAGAGAGAGAGAGAGAGGAAGAGAGACAGAGTCTTCCGTCTGCTGATTCACTCCCCAGTTGGCTGCAACAGTCAGAGCTATGCTGATCCGAAGCCAGGAGCCAGGAGCTTCTTCTGTGTCTCCCAAGCGGGTGCAGGGACCCAAGGACTTGGGTCATCTTCTACTGCTATCCCAGGCCATAGCAGAGAGCTGGATTGGAAGAGGAGCAGCCAGGACTAGAACCGGCGCTCATATGGGATGCCGGTGCATCAGGCCAGGGCGTTAACCCGCTGCACCACAGTGTCAGCCCCAAAACATACAAATATTTTAGAGCCCTGTTTACTAACATATTCTAGGAGATAAAACACACATAGATACATCATATTCCTCTTAGTCTAACAATCTGTGAAATGTGTTTATCATTTAAAATCTAGAAGTCACTCTTTTTAGTGTTTTTTTCTCTCTGGACATTCCAACGCAAATGTCAAATTATTTATTATTTTGAGTGGAATTATCTCACTTATTTATGCGCATCCACATGGAAATCATCTACTAGGAACATGCTTTTTGTTCTAGCTATGATAATTATTCCATCTGACCATTCCTCAGTGGTAATCTGTTGCTCCATTTACCGAGCTAGACAAGAATAACATTTCTAAAATATTAATAGTGCAGGTCTGCTTCGGAATTATACAAACTAGCATTTATTAAATGCCTACTCTAAGTGAGGCATCCCATTTTTTGTTTTAACTCACAAAATAATGTTCATGTAAAGTGTTTTGAATGAAATTACTTTAAATCACAAGACTAATTTCTACAATTTTATGAATGACATCAAAGCACAACAAAGGAAAGTACAGGCTTATGTGAAAACTTGCATGAGTCCAAAAATCTTATGCATTTGCATTTTAAATTATCCTTCAATGCAAGTGCTAACCAATACAAATGATATGAAAATATATTCTCAAATGTTTACCATGATGAATACTAATTGATGTTCACCAAAAATGAATTTTCAGAGCACTCTGCAAAGTTCTTTTTTTTTTTTTTTTTTTTTTTTTTTTTTTTTGACAGGCAGAGTGGACAGTGAGAGAGAGAGACAGAGAGAGAAAGGTCTTCCTTTTGCCGTTGGTTCACCCTCCAATGGCCGCCGCTGCAGCCGGCGCACCGCGCTGATCCTGGCAGGAGCCAGGAGCCAGGTGCTTTTCCTGGTCTCCCATGGGGTGCAGGGCCCAAGCACCTGGGCCATCCTCCACTGCACTCCCTGGCCATAGCAGAGAGCTGGCCTGGAAGAGGGGCAACCGGGACAGAATCCGGCGCCCCAACCGGGACTAGAACCCGGTGTGCCGGCGCCGCAAGGTGGAGGATTAGCCTATTGAGCCACGGCGCCGGCGTCTGCAAAGTTCTTAGTAAGTCATGCAGAGGTTTAGTGAGTATGACTGGGGCTCAGCATACAAAATATCAAAATATGCTTGCACAAAACCAAAGCACAGAAGACCAAATAAATTATGTCTGTCGGCCAGCGCCATGGCTCACTTGGCTAATCCTCCGCCTGCAGCGCTGGCACTCCGGGTTCTAGTCCCGGCTGGGGCATTGGGTACTAGTCCTGGTTGCTCCTCTTCCAGTCAAGCTCTCTGCTGTGGCCCGTGAGGGCAGTGGAGGATGGCCCAAGTGCTTGGGTCCCTGCACCCACATGGAAGACCGGGAGGAAGTACCTGGTTCCTGGCTTTGGATCAGCGCAGCGCCGGCTGTGGCGGCCATTTTGGGAGTGAACCAACGGAAGGAAGACCTTTCTAGAACTCTGTCTCTCTCTCTCTCACTGTCTATAACTCTACCTGTCAAAGAAAAAAAAAAGAAAAGAAAATTAGTCCGGGGTAACTGTCCCTCCAACAGTGGCATAGAAAGATTATCCCTTTTTGCCTAGCAAAAAAAAAAAAAATTTAAAAAATGAATTATGTCTGTCATTAAGGATGCCATTTAGAAAACTCCCCTTTGGCTGTGTTAAAAATATAACACTGAAAATAAAAGATTGAGAGAGAATGTGTTAATTGCATATAGGGTCTGGCACCAAGCTCACACATTAGAAATTTGCCATACCTTCCAAAGATAGTAAAATCACAATAAATTTGTAGATGAAGAGTGAAAATTCAAGTAGTTTTTCAGATAGCTTAGGAGCCTGATACATCCATATTTTTCCAAATATCCTGATGTTTAAATCATCAAACATTGCAACCATCTTCTCTTGGCAACTGTTAGATTTCTACCATCAGTTCTGCAGAACTCCCAGATCTATGACACCATCCTGGTATCTCCCCTGCATGAATATCCAAAATTCTGTCCCATATTTCCACTTGGATATTTTTTCCACACTTCAAGCTCAATACCTATTGAATTGAATTTATTCTTCTCCCTTAAATACACGTTCTTTCACATGTACAGATAAACTTGATTGACAACACTATAAAAATCATCAATACTCACACTCAAATTCCACATGAAGTGGCATTGATTGTACAATGGGCAGATAAAGCCTAGTTTTCTTCCCCTGTCTTTACTTCCTACTTCCTTTTCTCCTGTCTACTGCTAATCCTTCATTTAACACTTACAGCTGCATCTACATTTATTGCCTTACGTCTTGGACTATTGTTTAAGGGCCACCAACACAATGCTACAATCTCTTCTCAAATTGTAGAGCAAGCACCTCACCCTTCTCCCTTTCCCAGTTTTACCAAAAATGTCCCTACTATTTTTGAATCATGAGATTGGAATAGGAAGTAAAATATTCTAGTGAACTGTTTTTTCTCCCTTTCTTCAGGATCTTAATTTAAGTTTTAGATATGTTTTCTGCATTTTGCAACCAAAAATTATCTTTGTAACATATCCTAAATGTCAGCTAGTATAAAAAAATTCACTTTAAAAATCAACTCAATATATCTCATTGCAGAAGGCATTGTGGTATCCCCCAGCTATATTTAAGAAATCTGAGTAGGCATAATAGTTTATTTGCATCTCTTTCTTTCTAACTTCTATAACAATAATGGTATATGTGCATAACTTTTCTCCACTTCTGAAGTATAAGATTTTTGGAACTGAAGATATATCTATTATAAATACACAATAAATATTTGTTAAACAAAAGAATGATTGCATGGATGAAGAGAAAGATTTTTAAAAGGGATTCTCAAGGCTTTTTACATCATCCAGATGTTTGGCATCACAGAGACACTTCCGAAAAAGAAATAAATTAATTGGTAATAAACAATGTTTTCTCTTTAGCTCCCATTCAAATCATTGTGAACCAGCCACATAACCACAATGTTCTAGCTGCATGTTTGTGCTTCATCAACTTTCACAGCCAAACACCTGCAGTTAACCAGCCATGCATACCAAAGTATTTTTAACATGACTCAAATTGATCTGGGGAGTTGACAATCTCTCAGGGTCCAGCTGAATCCCAAATTAAATGTCAGTATTTTCACAGAGATTCTTGTAATAATATTGGCAAGCTTCATATTTCTCTTCTTTCATTAAGTGATGCACTGTCCTGAGTGTTCTCTACCCTGTCTCCTCCACTGGAGTAATGATGTGGCCATTGCTATTGTGGATAAACTGAAAAAACCTAGATGCTCTAGGTGGTTTTCTTGTCAAATTCTGTACATGACGGTTTTTGACTACCTATTATTTTGCCAGACAACTATACTGAGATTAAAATTTTGTATCTATAAATTTAGAGATATAAATATATACATACATATATATTTAGTGACTTATATGGTTGATGAAAAGAAACACTTTAATTATTAAGTTCTAGAGAAAAACTCTAATCACTAAATAATTTGTGGAAAGGGGAATTAAAACATAAGTTTACTTTTGTGTAAAAATATTTTGAAATTGATACTTAGTCTTTTCATAACATGTATTCTCTATGAACATTTTGATGACCCCCTCATAAATATTATTTTCAAGGTTTTTCCATAAACTTTTTCAGATACTTTGAATTAATAATCTACTGTGAAATAGTCTCAAAATTTAGTGCCTCAAAATGACAATAAAAAGTTAATAACCCACTCTCCCTATGAAAGACAATGCCAGTGTTTCTTAGTTATGATGGTTTCTCTCACAGACACTCCTTACATTTCATTCTATGGATTGCAAGTGAAAAACATTGCTGAAATTCTCTCTCCCTTTAGGGGAGTAGTGAAACCAGGATTATTATTATCTATCACCTTTAAACTAGACTCCGAGACTTTTAAAATCCAGCTGAAATTGTTCTCTGCTCCAGACATCAAAAATATCTCTGACAACTAACTTCATGTCATCTTTCCTTGCGCTGCCATTAAAACTCAAAGCTGGGTGCGCTATATAGAAACATGCTACCTTACCTGTTCTAGGTATTATTTCCTTGACATGTTTCTAAAGCTACGCATATTTGAATCTGTTGTTTATGTAGTATGCCTTGAATTATACCTGAAATCTCCCATCCCTAATCTAAGGCCTACCAATAGAATAAGAGAACTGAAATTCATACCATTTTTATGTTTTTCCTAGTCCATATTAACTGTTACAGCATGGCAAATGTGACAAACTGAGGGAAAAGAGAGAAATATCAAAAACTCAGAATTTGCTTGCCAGAGATCTTCAAGTTAGCTGAATGGAAGTTTCCTTTCTACCCTTATGATCAGAAGAAACTATATTACAACTGGGTGCTAGCCTCTATTTCTGAACTTTTTATGGAATATATGAGTTTTCATGTTTTCTCTAATTTTTATATTGAATTGTAGGAAAAAGATCTTCACAAGGTGTTAAAGAGGGATTCAAGATACTCTGAAACCACCTGAGCAGACAACAAGGTTATTTTGCCTAGAAATCTTTTGAACTTCTCCCTGGGATCCCACACAGCATGGTGCAGGTAGAGTTTCCCAGGGACTTGGCTCTCGCCAGGAACTTTTGATCATGCCCACATGAAGCACTGTGACGCTCCCACCTGAAATTAGTCAAGCACATGAAAGTCACCACATCTTGAAACCTAGACAAAAATAAAGCAAAGATTAGAAGTCCAGAGCTTGTTACAATTCAGATCCATTGCATTTAATTCAGTATGCATTTATTTTAAAAAGTACGATGTACAAAGCATTGAACATAATCTAAAGGAGTTCCCCTCACAGAGAGAAAGCCAAATCTCACTGATTAGTCCATGTCAGCAATTACCTTAGGCATTAGACATACATCTCTTTTGCTTAGTGCAGAGCTAAGATTGAGCTTGGCATTTAAAAATATTGACAAGAAAACGAGATGTTTAATTCCTTTAGATTACCATGAAGTAACTTGTAGCGCTACCTGAAGCTAATTCTTAGAACATTTAAGCACACTCATCTTGATACCCAAAGGTAAATGCTGCTGAATTTCGAATCTGCAGAGTTTTCAGCTGCTCAGACTTAACGTATTAAATCCCATTATTAGAGTAGATAGAACCATACTTGAGCCTGAGGCAAAAGGGAAAATAAAATTGTAAATCTGAAGACACTCAACAAAGTACTATGCCATATTCTGACCACGAAGTAGAAGTGAATAAAAGTTCTACAATTAAAACAGTGTTCACACACCATTGTCAACCTTTGCAGACCCTCCTGGGAGAGGCCAGAGGGCTGTGCTGGCTGGGAACCGTGGGCTGATTAGAAACAACTGTTCCTGTTGCACAATAATTCAAGTTCACAAGGCAAACAAGCAACAGCCTGGCTTTATTGAAATTGTTATTATTTTGTTCATCATTAATTTTGATTTTAAAAAAATATTATATTCAGGGAAGTTATGGGGGTGGAAAAAGCCATTGTAATCCATAAGCTGTACTTTGGAAATTTATATTCATTAAATAAAAGTTAAAAAATTATATTCAAATAGTATTGTAATTAATGATTTGTGGGCTCCCCTGTGATTTTGCTTTGATGCAAGTGATGCTAACCATAGCCAGTTTCAAAGTTTCTTTCCCATCCCTCTGGGACCACCCTCAGTGAATGGTTAGGTGATCACAGTGTCAGACAATGAATGGAGCAGTGCTAAGAAAATGATCCTAGCTAATGCAAGACATAAAAATGAAACAATGCTCACAATATCGTACCTTTATGAGAGTTAAAATTAAGCATATTTCCTTAGCACTTTTTCAATTGAGGCATTTTGAATTCTTTAATCTTAGTTTAATAAACATTTAAGAGGCTAGTTTTAAGTGGTGTTACAATAATTTCACATATTTTCAGATACTTTTATAACCACTATTTTGTGTAAAGCCTAGCTGAAAATATTAGATCCCTCTGCATATTTCAAGGAAATAGAATTTTAAAAAATAAAAATATTAAGCCATTAAAAATGAGTAAATAATAATGCTTTTTGAATGTTTGTGACAATATTCATTTAGAGCCTACCAAGTGATAAGGGGAGCTAGATAACTTCACTTCTAGCTTATTCTGAGTTAAACACACACCACTTCCTCCATGACTAACTGAACAGATTTTCCTCAGCTAAATACCCTAGGTCAAATACTCAGATCAATGAAAGTTCTGTCAGTGAACATTGTGTAAATAGGAAGGAAAGGAAGGAAGGAAGGAAGGAAAGAAAGAAGGGAGGGAGGGAGGAAGGGAGGGAGGGAGGGAGAAACTTTCATGCTGATTACTCTGCTTACTGAAAGACAAAGATAGGAAAATAACTTTATTCAATTATTTGTCCTAGATCTTAGAGTCAATGAACCATCCATAAAAAATATACTGGCTGAATAAATTTCTCTATTTCTTTTAAAGAGCAGAAAAAAAATGGGGGATGGGGGTTGCAAAATTGGTGATCAGAGTGTGTCTGCTTGTGGATAAATGAACCCAGGAAATTCATGACATGCATTCATTTCCAAAAGCTGACCAAAATAGTTTTACAATCATAATTTGTATGTGATTTGATAGACACTATCAAAAGATTATAAGTTTTTTTTTACAATAAAGTTCTAAGACTTTTATTTTTAAATTGACAGTCTGTACTCTCTTGATTTTTTGAATTTCCTTTTATATTCTGAGTAGCATTGAATTTATAAACCATATTTGCTAGTCTTCATCAAGCTACAGATTATTGCTTTGATTTTGTCATAGCTCTGGGGATTGTTACACACAGTCAACTTTGTTCTTCATTGTAGTAATGGCTTTTGAATTTTGATCTTGTACATTAGGGTTTCCCCTTTTTTCTTTCCAAGGAGAGTAGCCAGTCTCTTCACCTCAACACTTAGTGAGTCACTTTTAATTTTGGCCCTCAGAGGAAACATCTCAGGAATGTCTTTATAAGTTGTTTTCTTTTATACTAACTCATCAACTGGCTTTGGAGTCAGAACTTATTTAACTCTAACAAGCCACATGGCCCTAGTCTAAACAATTAACTCCACCTCCCTGACCCCCTTTCTTATCAGCTTTACATGAACAGTAGAGCTAACCTGAGGGCAGAATTGTAGGGATTAAAGCAATTACGTAGTAAATGTACCTTGTACTTACTACTACAATTTCAGAAGGTTCAACCTAATAGTAAGGACTCAACAGACACTGGCTTCTGTTCTTTTCCTGGAAAAAGACTGGCAGGGTGGGGGCTTTCAGGGTAATTCCCTGGCCCAAGAGGAAAGGCATCATATCTTGCACACTATCCATTGAATGCAAGGTGAACGCTGAGACCAGGACATTAGCTTAGGGGTCATCTAAGACAACTGATTCTTTTTGTTTTTATTACACACTATTGTCAGCCATGCAGAAAATTCAACCACAGGCTGGCTGTGTCCTATCTTTGGTAGAACTTTGATAGAAGGACATATGATTATTTTCTTTTCATTTCTTTGGTCAGTTTTCAGAACTCTGAAGATTAGTACTTGCTGAAGTACACAGTAATTTTCTTTTCCTCCTTAGAATAGCCCAACATGAAACCCTAATTTCTTAAGCACCAAATGCTTTCTTAAATTCCTATCACAAGTTGGCATGACCCAAGATTAAAAAAAGGCATTTCTGTAAAGAAGGCACTGTTTTGAGCAGGCAATTGAATAAAAACATTCTCTTACAGCAGCATAGCCTTGTTTCTATGTTGCGCAACAAAGATACCTGAAGTTTTATTCCAACTTCTAGACAGAGATGTCTGTGCTTTCTTTAATAAAGGCTGACTTCTTTCTCCTTTCCTCATTCCCAGTGAGGCAAACCCTCCTTATATTTCTGCAATACCTCAGTGCCCTTACAGGGGAAGGCTATGACTTTAATGGGCACTCCATGTCTGGCCTAGAAATGTGGGGACAAGCCACAGGGATGAGACTGTAAACCAGCCCATGAAATTTAATATGCATAAACTGATAATTACTTTCTAATGATGCTCAACCAGCGCAACAAAAATATAACAGCATTTCTGCAAAGCATTTGTTATTCTTGCAAGCTTTATGACTAATTTATTTAGAAAGATGGTTAGCAGAAATGCGGTGGGGGGGCTGTAGAAACTTGAACTGGGTTTATAGATTCATTCCTGTTTTCCTCTCAAGGACTTATTCTAATGTTTCCCACATGTTTTGTTTTCATGGATTTTTTTTTCAGTTCTTCATCAGGTTTCACCATTATGTACATCACATTTTCATCAACCCAAAACATGATTCTGACACTCTGAAAACTGGCTTTTGAAACAAAGAAAAATTGGCCTTGACTGTTATTAAAACTTGTTAGTTACATTTTTCTTACAAATATTTTTTAATCACAAGTAATCTTTTGATTAAATTTCTGTTGTCTTCATACTTAAAATTTGTGGGTGATAATTATTAATTTCTTACTTATAAAAAATGTGTGTCCTTGTTGGTTATGTTTTAAGCTTTAACTGAAGAAGATGTGAAGAAATTATTATGATTCCTCTTCAGCATCAAAATCAAAAAGCATCTATTTACCTCAAATAATAGCAATTGACCCAGAATGTTAGCTACTTCTAGATTTGCATGGATGAATTTCCTTTTCTTTCTTCCTTCATACTTCCTTTTCTCCATATTTTATTAACTTCTACAGTAAGCATTTAATGTTTTAGTAACATATTAAAATAATTTAATTAAATAAGGTATAAACTAATTTTTCATAAGGACAATGTTCTCCACAGTGGAGACAGGGTTTTAAACAAGAGTCTGAATGGAAGTGTACCATGGCTGAGACAAAAGAGAGGGGCAAAGATCAGAAAGAAATGATAGGTGAGGATTTTTTTTCACAAGGAAATATCATCTAGTAGCCAGTTTTCAAGCATGATTACATTCACTGTAATTTTCACAACAAGAATAGTATAAGATCAAATTTGTACTTAATAATGATTATTCCTATAGTAAGGTTACACAAACCAGATAATATATTTAAATATATATTGTTTATCTGTATATTGATTATATATGTAATAATATATTCCCCTTTTAAACATTAAGTTATTTGAAAATCACAAAGAGAACAAAAGAAAGAGACAAAAATGGACAGAGAGATCTTCCATCCTCTGGTTCACTCCTTATAAGAGCTGCGGCTGGGTCAGACCAAACCCAGCAGCCCAGAATTTAATTCAGGTTTCCAACGTGATGGCAGGGATTCAACTACTTGAGACATAACCTGCTGCCTTCTAGGGTACACATTAGCAGAAAACTGAAATTAAAAGCAGAACTGAGATTTGAACCCAGGCACTCCTATATAGGATGCAGATGTTCCAACAATATCTGTTAACTATGGTTCCAAAAAACCACCCATTATAATATATTCTCATTGGTTGACTGTTGATTATCTTTCTGTCCAGGTAATTGACTTTCAAAAACTTTTTGTCCATAATCCACAATAATAAATATATTTTGTATCACAACCCAGTATTCCTAAGCATACACATGTGCAGACACAAACACACACACACATACACATACACACACACACACACATATATATACATATGTTCACATCATACACCTAGATCTATGTCAATATCTATATGTTCGGCCGGCGCCACGGCTCACTAGGCTAATCCTCCGCCTAGCGGCGCCGGCACACCGGGTTCTAGTCCCGGTCGGGGCGCCAGAAAAAAATGCTAGAGGATGGGAGGTGGCATAATGGGTTAAACTTTCTTTTAGAATGCCTGTATTCCATGTTGGAGTACCTAGTTCAAGTCATAACTACACTGCTTCCAATCCAGTTTCCTGCTAATGTGATCCTGGGAGGCAGCAGGTAAGGACTCAAGTACTTGACACCAACATGACAGAACCGGAGCTCTAGACCCCTGGCTTTGACCTGGCCCAGCAGTGGCTGTTGCAGACATTTGGGGAATGAACCAGTGGATTGAAGATCTCTCTTTTTCTGTTGTTCTTTGAAATAAATAAATGAATGAAAAAAAAAAAAAAAAGAAATGCTGGTTGTGATCTACTGAACCAGTCCCATGATGTTCTCATGGAGAGTGGTCTACAGTTTGAAAATGACTAGTTTAGTACATGCATAGGTGACAAACTCCCTCTGCATGAAAGCAGAAGTTGAGCAAACATTGTTGTAGCAATCCTGACTTAATAAAAAAAATGCCCGGGGCCATGGATGCATAAAAGACAAAATAGTGCTCTAGATAAAGTCATCATGAGTAATTTCGGGACTTTTCAATGGGAGCAAGAAAAGGGAACTGCAAATGACTGTAGTGTTGCGTACAGAGCAGAACTGAAGCAAGTGATTTCTGTGGACAGAGTTGGCAACACTAGAAATGGGTACGGGCTTGAGCACTTGATGTGACCTCTCATTCTTCAGACTGAAAATTTTCAGCTATTTTTCTAGTTCCAAATGATCAGACTTGTCAGTGTGTATTTTTTGCTGTTTCATTTTTTACGATTTCTGTGTATTTTATTTTCCATTAATGCGAAAGTGTTACACAGTGAGTTGGACTGATTTCCTCTTCCTTCACCATTTGCCACAGTCCTGAATATGGTGTTCTGCAAGAACACTAGTGCTATTGCCAGAAATGCTACAAAATGAATCACTTGGCCAAAATATGTTTCTTTAAAAGTTTTACGTGTGCAGTTCCATCCTTGTCCTTATTGTTTGGCTCTCAGTAACAACTGAGAGTCATGTTCTGTACATGAACGGGAGAGGACATTGCACTAAAACAGAACTTACTTCAAATCTCATCTGCTGACACTTGGTGTGCTTGTGACCCTGGAGAAGGTCACAGTTTCTTGATTAGTAAAAATGTTGCCAATTGCCAGGGATAGACTCTTAAATCCATATGGTCTGATAGAAAGTTCCAGGGGAATGCAGTCCTAGGGAGGCCCTCACAGTATCAAGAGATGTACCTTCAGGAGCTCCGTGGATTTCCCACAGTAAGTACCCGGGGAAAACATAATCCCCCCGTGCTTCCAGTAGGAGGAGGTGAAAGAGCCATTTTGAAACACACCAGAATGCTCTATTCTTCTTCATAAGCTCAGCTCTCAGGAGAAACTATGTAACCAGAGCCTACCCGGCTGGGGCATTATCAGAGTTGAACTGTTCTGGTGTTAGAGAAATTTCCAACGCCACTTAGCACGTGGTTCTTCGAGGCAAGGGTAAGGGTACGGTGCTGTGAAACACTTGTGAGGTTACAACATGGTGGCACAGCCTCACTAAATGAGTGACTCAACTGTGGGACTATACAGAGCACCTCTACTCTCCTCACACCTTGCTAAAAGTGTGTGTTACTAAAGGTCTGCTCACTGAGCTTCCTTATACCCACTACAACAGGTCCACCTCTCAATAAAAAAACTATAAGGCATGTGAAAAGGCAAAAACATAGTCTGAAGAAACTGAATAAATATCAGAATCAGCCACATAGGGAAGAAATTTTGGAATCAGACCAAACATTTTTAAAGACTATGATTAGTATGATATTAACTTTAATGGCGAAAATAGACACCATGCAAGATGAGGTGGATAATGCAAGGAAATGAAGGAAATATTAAGAAAGACACACTTAAAACACTAGATATCAAAACGCTGTAACAAAGAATGGATTCATAAGCAGAAACTTCCAAAATGGAAAAGCACAGAGAAAAGGGAAGAAGAAAAAAACAAAACAAATATTTAAATTCTGTGGAAAAACTATGAAAGTTGTGGGACCTTCTGGCCTAAACGTTAAGATGCTGCGATGGATCCCTGCATCCTGTAGTTGAATGCCTTGACTTGGTACCTGCCTCCAGCTCCTGACTGCAGCTTCCCGCCAAGAAAAGGCAGCAGTGATGGCTCAAGTAATTGGGTTCCTGCAATCTGTCTGGGAGAGCCAGGTTGAGTTTCCACCTCCTGGCTTTGACCTTAGCCTAGCCCTGTCTGTCACAAGCATTTAAAGAGTGAATAGTAATGAATGAAAATCCTCTCTGCTTCTCTCTCTCTCTCTATGTGTGTGTGTGTGTGTGTTTATGTGTGTGTGTGTCTTGTCCCTCTACCTCTAAAATACATTTTTAAAAAAATGAAAAAATGGAACCAGATGGAAAAGAAAGAAAGGAATAGAAGAAATGCTAGAAACCTGCAAGTGATAATGATTAAAATTCCCCCAAATTAATGTAAGATTCTAAATTATAGTTCCAGAAAGCTCAGAGAATGACAAACAGGATAAATGCTAAAAAAAACACATGAACACAATCATATTCAACTATAAAAAGTTAAAGATTTTACCTCTCTTCAAAATCCATAACAAAAAGAGAGCAGAGTGAAATATATAAAGCAATGTGTGAAATAAAAAGAGTAACCTGGAATTCTGTACTCTGAAATTAGTCTTCAAAAGTGAAAGCCTTCAAAAACAATAAAGACATTCTCTAACAAAAACTTAGTGACTTTATTGCCAGTGGCATACCTTGCAATAAATATCCAAAGCAGCTGATCAGCAAGAAGAAAAGTAATCCAGGTAAAAACTTAGACCTACATAATGATAGGAAGACCAAAAATGAGGAAATAGGTGAAAGTAAAATAATAAATAAATAAAATAAATAAAAATGTTTTGACCTTTCTCATTCTTAACCTAAGAGATAACAATTTGTTCAAAATAATAACAGCATTTTTTATTATATATGATTTTGGAAGTTTATAAGAATAAAATTAAGGAGAGCAGATAATAGGACAGATCAGAAAATTAAGATTATTTTGTTATTACAAATTATTCACACTACCCATGAATGTGGCATTGTAGTTTTTGAAAGTGGGCTTGAATTAGTTGTAAATTTTTATTTTAGGCTCCAACTTTCCATATTGGAGAGTTTGGGATGGAGTTTCACTTCCACCTCTGCTTCTAATCCAGTGTCCTGCCAATGCACATAGGAAGCAGCAGATGATTGCTCCAGTACTGAGCTGCCACCCAGGTGGGAGATCCATCTTGCATTCTTGGCTCTTGGCTTTGGCCTGGCCCAGACCCAGAACTAGTAGTAGGCATGTGGGGAGTGAACCATTGAACCAGGGGAAGATCTCTGCCCACTCTTTATCATTCTGCTTCTCAAAAAAATAAAATGAGTAAACATTTTAAAAGTCAAAAAGGAGAAAACCAATACACTAACAAGGGAGAAAATAGACCTATAAAATGCTTAACTAAAGACACAAAATACAGAAAGCGAGTGTCGCTCCCCATCTTCGTGGAGGAATGACACAGGACCCTGCGTTGTTCTTTCGTCTGCTCGGCCCTCCCCGGGTTTGCTGCTGGTTCTTCCCGGGTTGGCTACCGTCCCTTCCACCTCCGTGGAAGGGCGGTTCCCCCTGGCCACATTCCCCACTTCCGCGGGGGAGTGGCACACCGCCGGCCGGCTCTCTCGGGGGCTGCACAGGTGTTCCCTCAGATGTTCCTGGTGCATGTTGTCTCTCTCCTCCTTTATAGTCCTCTTCCACCAATCCCAACTCTGCTACCCACACGCCGAGTACGCTGCTCTCCTCCAATCAGGAGCAAGTCCTACAGTTTATTGGTTGAACTGGAGGCAGCTGTGTAGAAGCTGTTTCCTCCTCTCCCAGCGCCATATTGTGGGAGAGCAGATGCATAGAATAAGTCTTAATTCCAGTAACTTAGTCTAGTCTGAGTTGCTCCCCACAGCGAGGAAGACAAAAATGTAAATAAAGAACAAGGCAATGTTCTTTAATAACAACTTTGAAGTTCAGCAACTTAAATACAGAGATTATCTGGGTGGATCAAAAATCAATACCCAACCATATACTACCTATAAGAAACCCACTTGAAATGCAAAGACCCATGAAGATGAAAAGTAAGTGAATAGAGAAAAATGATGCCATGTTAGCCAAATCAAAACGGGAGGGGGGTTCTCACTGTGGCAAAGTGGGCTAAGCCTTCACCTGCGGCATCAGTTCTAGTCCCAGCTGCTCCTCTTCCCATCTAGCTCTCTGCTATAGCCTGGGAAAGCAACAGAAGATGGCCCAAGCTCTTAGACCCCTGAGCTGAATGGGAGACCTGGAAGAAGTTCCTGGCTCCTGGCTTCCGATCATCCCAGTTCCAGCTGTTGCGGCCATATGGGGAGTGAACCAGGGGATGGAAGAGCTTTCTCTCTGTCTCTCCCTCTTTCTGTCTGTAACTCTACCTCTCAAATAAATAAATAAAATCCTTTTGAAAAAGGGGTGATGAGTAACTACATTAATTTTAGAACTATCTTCAAGCAAGGAAAGATACAGGGATATAGAAGGGCACAACATAATGAAAAGCAATTCAGTGCTAATGAGACATAAGAATCCTCAATTCCTTCTTCTTTCTTTCCTTTTTTTTTTTTTTTTTTTTTTTTTTTTGGACAGACAGAGTTAGACAGTGAGAGAGAGAGGCAGAGAGAAAGGTCTTCCTTCCATTGGTTCACCTCCCAAAATGGCCACTACCGCCAGCGCTGATACGAAGCAAGGAGCCAGGTGCTTCCTCCTGGTCTCCCACGCGGGTGCAGGGCCCAAACACTTGAGTCATCCTCCACTGCCTTCCCGGGCCACAACAGAGAGCTGGCCTGGAAGAGGAGCAACCGGGACAGAATCTGGCGCCCCAAATGGGACTAGAACCCCAGAGTGCCGGTGCCATGGGCAGAGGATTAGCCAAGTGAGCCACAGCACCAGCCATGAATCCTCAATTTCTATGCAACCAAGAATAGTGCTAGGGGCCAGTGCCGTGGCTCACTCAGTTAATCCCCCGCCTGCAGAGCCAGCATCCCATATGGGTGCAAGGTTGTAGTCCTGGTTGCTCCTCTTCCAGTCCATCTCTCTGCTGTGGCCCGGGAAGGCAGTGGAGGATGGCCCAAGTCCTTGGGCCCTGCACCAGCATGGGAGACCAGGAGGAAGCACCTGGCTCCTGGCTTCGGATCGGCACAGCTCTGGCCGTGGCGACCATTTGGAGGTGAACCAATGGAAGGAAGACCTTTCTCTCTCTCTCTCTCCCTCTGTCTAACTCTGTCAAATAAATAAAGAAAGAAAGAAGAAGAGTGCTAAAACAACATGAGGCAAATGATGATAGCACTACAAGTAGAAACAGATGAGTCAATTAATATAGCTGGAGTCTGGAAAGCCCCTCTATTAGAAATGAACACATCCATGAGGAATAAAATCAATAAAGAAGTAGTTGAACTTAAAAACTCCATCAATCAACTGCATATAATTGACCAGAACTCTAAAAATGTTTTAAAATATTTTGAAGTAAAAAAATGAAAACACAACTGATCAAAATCTGTGGGATGCAGCAACAGCAGTACTTAGAGGAAAATATATAATACTAATAAAACAAACTAGAAAAGAAGAAATATCTAAAATCAATTCTTTAAGTTTTTACTTTGAGAAACTAAAAAGAGAATAAATTAAATCTAAAAGGAAATTTTAAAAAGAAAAAAGAAAGAAGTCCACAATAATCAATAATTTAAAAAAATAGGAATTCAATAGATAAAATCAACAAAATCAAATGATGATCTGATTCTTCAGAAAGATCAATAAAAGCTTTCGGAACAACAGAAGCAGAAGGAATAGTTCCTAACTCATTCTAAGAGATAAATGTTACCCTACTCCCAGAACTGGAAAAGACATTACAAGAAATGAAACATGAAGACCAACATGTTTCATGCACATATAAATGCAAAAATTCTCGATAAACTATTAGCAAATAAAATACAACAATGTGAAAAATAATTATACACCAGTACCATAAAGGATTTATCTCAGGTACACAAAAATGGAACAACATTTTTAAAAAATCATATAAATCATATCAACAAACTAAAAAAGAAAAAAAATCGTATAATCATATCAACTGATCAGGAAAAGCATTTGACAATTTGCAATAGCTACTCATGATTAAAGAAAAAATATCTCAGTAAAGGAAGAATGGGGAGAAATTTTCTCAATTTAAGAAATAGTGCAAAAGAATCTACAGCTAACATGTTACTTAATGGTGAGAAATATGAAGTTTCTCAGTGAGTTCAGGAACAAGGTTCTTGTCTCACAGTTTCTTTCAACATTATACTGGAAATACAGGTTCACAAAACAAAACAGAAAAAAGAAATAAAATGTATACAAATTCAGAAGAAATAAATAAAACTGTCATTGCCAATGACATGTTTATGTCAAAGAATCAATTAAAAAAAACTCTCAGAACTAGTTAAATGATTATAGCAAGGTTGGAGGATACAAAGTTAATATACAAATGTCAGCTATTTTTCCATATATAAGCAATGAACAAGAGGAATTTGAAATTGTAAATAATATCATTTATAAAGCACATAAAATGAATTTTTAAGTCTAAATCTAAAAAACCCTATGTAAGGTTCCCTATGAGGGAAACCAAAACTCTGATTGATGAAAGTTATTAAAGAACTAAATAAATGGAGAGATATTCAATATATATATATATATATGGATAGGAAGTCCCAATCTTGCCAAAACTTCATTTCTTCACAATTTGATCTTTATATTCAATACAATCTCAATCATAATATAAGCTAGTTATTGTGTGGATATCAACAAACTGATTCTAAAGTTTATAAGAAAAGGGCTCAGAATAGCCAGTGCATTATTAAAGAAATAAAACAATTTGGATGCAGATGCTACCTGATTTCAAGATTCACTATAAAGTTTCAATAATCAAGATATTGTGGTATCAGAAAAAAAATAGGGCAATTGAACAGAATAGAGACCACATAAAGACAGCTACATGCACACAGTCAATTAGTGGTTAACAAAGAAGCAAAGGAAATCCAATGGTGTGCTAGAATTTTCAATAAATGATACTGGAACAATTGGGCATCCACATGCAAGAAAAATATAAACACAGACTTTATAACCTTCACAAAGATAAACTCAAAATGGATAATAGACCTAAATGCAAAATGGAAAAGTGCAGAACCCCTAGAAAATAGCATAGTAGAAGACCTTAGATGATCTTGGGTACAACAATGACTTTATAAATATGCATCAAAGGTACTACCCACTGAAGAAATAATTGGTAAGCTGGACTTCATTAAAATTAAACATTGCTCTGTGAAAGATAATGTCAAGAGAAAAGGAAGACAAGCCGTTAACAGAGAGAAAATAGTGGCAAACAGCACATCTGATAAACGATTGTAATCTAGAATATCAAAGAATGCATACTATCCAACATTAAGAGAACACACAGTCTGATAAAAATAGGCCAAGGACATGAACAGATATTTCAACAAACAAGCTATACGGATGGAAAATAAGTATGAAAAAGATGCTCTATATCAAATGTAATTAGGGAAATGCAAATTAAAACAATGATGAGATACAATTACATGCCTATTAGAATGGCTAAAATCTAAAACACTGATAATATGAAACAGCAGGGAAGATGTCAAGCAACAGGAAAAGCATTCACACCAAACAACCTAGCAATTTGGTTCTTCTTTACTTACCCAAAAAAGCTAAAAAAACGTTATGTCCATACAAAATCTTCATGCAGATATTTATATCAACTTTATGGATAACTGCCAAAACTTGGGAGCAGCCAGGATTGTCTTCAGTAAGTGAGCTGATTAATAAGTGGTGGTATATACAAACATTGACACATTCAGTGCTAAAAAATCAATGAACTATCAAGCCATGAAAAGATGTGGAGGAAACTCAAATGCACATTAAGTGAAAGAAGCCAGTTTGAAAAAAGCTACACGTGTTATGTGATTCCAACTTCATGACCTTCTGGAAGAAGCAAAACAGAAGACTATAAGATGAGTAGTTTATAAGGATTGCAAGGATGGTGGAATGAATATTCAGAGCACAGAGGACAATACCTCTATATGATATCTATATCTATATGATATCTATATGATATATTATAGTGATGATGAATGTCATCAAGCATTTGTCTAAACCATGGAGGGTACTACTCCAAGAGCAAACTCTAATGTAAACTATGGACTTTGCAAAATGATTATAGATTTGGATATGTCAATGAAGGTTCATCATCTACACAGATGTACTGCTCTACTCTAGTGGAGGATGCTGGTAATGGAGGAAATTCTGCATATGCAGGCACACAGAGTTTGGGAAATATATGCCTTCTTAATTCTACAGGAACCTAAAACTACTCTAAACATTAAGTTAAAAAGTAGGCTTTTAAGAAGCGGCCATCAAAGAAGGAGGTACCTTTCTCTGAAGGGAGGAGAGAATTTTCACTTTGATTATGGACCTATATAAATAATGTCAGAGTTTGTGGACTCAAAAGACTTCCACAGCCTTGGCAGCTTATGACAAGAGCCTCGGGTGATCACTGACTTCATAAATAAGAGTCAATTATTAAATCAAAAACAGGAGTCATGGTGCACTTGTTTCCCATGTAGGACCTCTGTCCTTAATGAGTTGTACTATGAGAATTAATGATAAAACAAGTCTTCAAACAGTACTTTATACTTGGTGTGTCTGTGTGGGTACAAACTATTGAAATCTTTACTTAATATAGAGTTGATCTGTATTAAAGATAATTAAAAATGAATCTTAATGAAGAATGGAATGGAAGAGGGAGTAGGAGGTGCGATGGTTTGGGGGTGGGAGGGTGGGTATGAGGGGAAGAACTGCTATAATCCAAAAGTTGTACCTATGAAATTTATATTTATTTAATAAAAGCTCTCTATAAAAAAGTAGGCTTTTAATCACTATTATTAATATTTTCCCAAACTAGATAAATATTATTATTCATGATTATGAAAATAGCATTGTTTTTAGTTTTCCTAAATCAGAATTTTACATATTTTCAGGCACAGTTTACATAATGCAAATTTTAGGTACCAGAGTATTTAAACTAGCAATTTTTAAAACTTCTCTGTAACTATAAAAAAAAAGTAACAATACTGTTGCATTCATAATGTTATCAGTGTCACAAACATTATAAAATAGCAATCTGGAGGTATTCTACTCCCTCCAGAGGTTTTCCAGAGCTCATTAGGAAAGTGATTTTACTCTGGATGTGAGACTCTTGGTATTGTGTGCAGAAACCCAGTCAGCTGCTGCAGTGGTAGAGAGGAAGGGAACAGGACATTCTAACAGAGGAACAGGGATTTGAGGTCTTTGTCAAGTCAGGGAGACCCAAAACAGAAAAAGTCTGGGAACAACCATAACCCATTTAGGAATTTTTAAAATTACCTTTATTTTAATTTGAAAGGAAAAAAATTCCATGAGTCATAAAAAATGAGTCTAACACTGTGTGGAATCTTTATTTGCCTCTGGATTCAAATAAACTCATGACATAATCCATAACCAGATGTGGTTTGGGCTATGTGAAGCTAATGAACAGCATTGGGGTCTCCAGTCTTGCTGAGGACTAATGACTGAATCCTCAGGATAGGGAAGACAATCTAGCTCACCTAGTGGAAAAATTGAGGCTTAAAGACTTTAAGAAATGGGCTCTCAGAAGGCCTAAAAGAATGAACACTCTAAAGTAAGAGGACTCACTTTCTAAATGGCAAGGAAAATAAAATGTTCGCACTTTGAAAAAACATGTACTTCAGCACAGATAGAAAGCAAGAAAACTTTTCAGCAACTACAAAGCTACAGTGTTAGTCATCTTTTGAGAACACAGTGGATCACCTGTTCTTATCTTGTTTGATACAGTGCAGGCCTCTGTGGATATTTATCCATTTTTATAAATATATAATATCAAATAATATAATATAATATCATGTAATATAAATATATAGTTTATCCTGAAGGAAGGCTGGAGGCAGGTGACAAGAGAAAGGAACCCTTCTGTGGAAAGCTTCAAGTAAGGAATTTTCTTGAAATTCCAGATGTTAGACATAAAAAGGGTTTTGTGTAGTGTTGCCATGCACATTGTGCATAGGTTGTGTTTCAGTGCTCACACATAGTGACACAGTCTCTGCCTGGGGTGAATTACCTCTTTACTGATGTGGGCCAGCTTTGTGGAATCATCAGTCCAAGTGCTTCCAGTCTAGTGGTGGGCCCATGACATAAGCGAGGCCAGTCACAGTCTCCCTTGCATAACTTTGAAATCTTGAGTCAAGATGACAAAGTCTATAGCTTTTACAGGTATTTAATTATAAAGTAGAAGACACTGTCTATCATTTACTGCTACCTGGACTCCTGTTCTCTATCTTCCCCAGAATCCTCCCCTTTTGTTCTGGAGAGCTATCCAAGATCACTTAAATTCATATATTTTCTGTTTCAATAATCAGTTTTGATGTTGTTCACACCTTAGTAGGGCAAATATTTTATCTCAAGATTTTGTGCATTGCCTGACACCTTAAATGCTTTCAATGAATAGTTTTTGAATGACTACTACAATCAAAGTAAATGTTGACCTCCACTGAGGCATATAAGGATGATAACCTTACATGCTCTTGGAGTAGGTATAGGGAAAGCTTACCAGAAGAATGTAATTAAAGAAAAAGGTCATGGGGGTGACATTGTGGCATGGTGGGTAAAGTCACTGCCTAAAATTCTGGTATCCCAGGTGGGTGCCAGTTTGTGTCTCAGCTGTTCCACTTCTTATCCAGCTCCTTGCTGGTGGCCTGGGAGAAGCAATGGAGGATGGCCTGCGTGCTTGGGCTCCTGCTACCCACCTGGGAGACATAGAGGAAGCTCTTGGCTCCTGACTCTAGCCTGGCCTAGCCTGGCTGTTGTGGCCATCTGGGGATGGACCAGTTGATAGAATCTCTCTCTCTGTCTCTCTCTCTCCCTCTTGCCTTGTAACTCTGACTTTCAAATAAATAAATATATCTTTTCAAAAGGAAAATGTCATCTTTTTACTTGCCACAGTTTCTTTTACAGAATGGGTGCTCAATAAATGTTTCAATCAAAAACATGAAATCCCACAATAACATATTTTAGTGAATTTACAATTGATATAATTTCATTAATCCTTTGTTATGACTGCTCTGATCTGAACACACATAATTCCCAATGTGGCTGTATTAAGAAATGAGGCCTCTAGGTAATAAGGGCTCCACTCTCATGAATGGAGCTAGTACGTTTATACAAGAGGCCATAAAATGCTTTTTTTTTTTTATTTTGGCTACATGAGGATGCAGTACCAAGGTACTGTCTTTGAAGCAGAGAACAAGCCCTCACCAGACACTGAGAAATCTACTGATGCCATGATTGTGGAGTTTCCAGCATCCAGAATTGTTTGAATCCAGAATTGTAAGCAATAATTTTATACTATTTATAAGTTACCCAGTGAAATATGTTTTGTTATAGAAGTCCTAATTAACAGAGAAACCACCTTCCAAAATCTGTCACATTGTCTTAAACGGGCCAACATGGATTGGGAAAAGGATTAAATCCTGCCAAAGTCGGAAACGTTCATCTCCTTTGCCATTGAGTAATAATACCATCCCCAGAGAACCACAGAGGTGAGTCTTCCCATCCAGGTCTAAGGAATAACAAACAGCCTGGCTGTTTAGAGTGTCAGAACTGGTAACAGGAATAGATGGCCCAAATTCTCAGGAGGAAATGCTAATCTGACCCTTCTGCACAAAATGTTGACACTTGACAGCTCTGTGTTTTCAGAATCTGACACCAAGGGTATTATCAGGATAAAGGAGGTCTTTCTGAGTTAAAAACAGGGTTTGGAGTTCTTTGATGAGAGTCAACATAGGTTCTGGGAACTGGAAATATTTACTGGGGCTATGTTAGATTTGGAGAACTATAACAATACTTTTATTTATTTATTTATTTTGCACATAACCTTCATAGTCTTTGCTTCTGGGCCTAAAATAACATTTTTTTTTCTCTTTTGCTACCAAAGTTGAAGCATTGGGAAGACTGTATATTTGTGGAAAATACCTAAAGAGAGACTTCCAAATAGAGTATAACCAAGTCTGCCACTTTAGGATAGCGCAAATAGACTAAAATAGCATCACTCCTCCAAACAACATAACCCAAGTCTGTCAGAATTCTTTCCATTTTATTTAGACGTCTGAGCACCATAACTGATGGTTCCTAACTCTGCTGCCCAAAGGTACCTGAAGAAAGGTTTAAGAATTTGTATATGCTTTAATGTGAATAAAGTCAGTCCCAAGGTTTTGAATACTTTTTATCACTTTCCTCCTTCTGATTCATATTACATTTTATAGTTTAGTATATTACTTATGTAATTGCTATCGTTTTTCCATTTGCCACATGATAAGTGTTTCTCATCCATTATTTTTTAAAGAATTATTTACTTATTTGAAAGGGAGAGTGACAGAGAGAGAGTGAAATACACAGAGAAAGAGAGATAACTTCTGTCTGCTGGTTTACTCCTCAAATGTCCAAATAGCCATGGCCAGGCCAGATGTAGGACAGGAGCCAGAAATTCCATATGGGTCTCCCATGTGGGTGGCAGAAACCCAAGCCTGTGGGCCATCAGCTGCTGCCTCCCAAGCTCCTTCTCAGGAGGCTGGTTTGAAAGCACAGAATAGCTAGTACTTGGACCAGGTACTCAGTTTGGGATGAAGCTGTCCCAGACTCTGTGCCACAATACCCATCCAATTAGAAAATCTGTATAAATATAATTTTAATGAATACTTATGAAATAAGTAATAAATTATTGCATTTTGATCAATGAAATAGTACACATTCATCACAATTTTATATGTGGAGGAATGGGTGTTTGGCCCACATTCTATCTCAGAGTGCCTAAGTTCAAGTCCTGGCTTTATAGTTTCCTGATAGTGTGTACTCTGAGATGGAGCAGATGATGCTTCAAGTGTTTGGGTTCCGGCTACTCACATGGGAGACCTGAATTGACTTTTCCACTCCTGTATTTAGCTAAGCCCCATCTCAACCATTGTAGGCATTTAGGGAATTAACAGATAGAATCTTTGTCTTTCTCAGTCTTTCTCTCTGCCTCTAAAATAAATAAATAAATAAATAAATAAATAGATTTAAGGTAGCTATTGATAATTATCTAATTATAAATAATATAGAATCTAATATAATATCTTCAAGTATATCATTATACATTAATGTTTGATTGAAAATTACATCTAGAGATGAATTTTTGCTCTTTTTAACAATATAGCTAATATTTTTCTACTGAGTCTGTATGCATTTTGGATTACTTTCCTAGCATATATTTCCAAACACAAACAGTAGGTCAAGTTATTAGAAGTCATTCTTTGTGTTACAATTATTTTGAGATCTTTATACAAAGGACCCCAGCAGATTTTAAATACTAGGCTAGTTTCACATAAAGTTTCATCAAACAATGAAAATTACTTTAAAAAATGTTTTAAAGATTTATTTATTTTATTTGAAGGTCATTGTTACAGAGAGACAGATCTTCCATCCACTGGTTCCCTTCCCAAATGGCTGCAATGGCCAGACTGAAGCCAGGAGCCCAGCGCTACTTCCAGATCTCCCATGTGGGTTCAGGGGCCCAAGTACTTGGACCATCTTCCACTGCTTTCCTAGGTGTATTAGCAGGAAGCTAGAAGGGAAGTGGAATAGCCAAGACTCAAACTGGCACCCATGTGGAATGCTGGCATCACAGACAACTGCTTAACCTGCAATGCCACAATGCAGGCCCCAAAATCACTTTTCATAATTGGTAATATTTAGAGCATTTTATCTGTTCTCTCAAATTCATGACAAGTGGGATCCCATTTAATATCTCCAACAGCCCTGACATGTAAACACTATCATTAAAGAAATTTAGCAGCAGGGATAGTGAGGTCCATAAAGCTAAAAGAAATGCTCCAAGGTCACAGCAAGAGATGGTCAGGGTTAGTATCTAAACCTATGCAACCTGACTCCACGACCTTCCTTCTAATAAGATAGCAACTCGTCAGCTCACGAGGCAGAAAAGCGCCCAAGCATCCCCTTACAAAACATTACCTATTATATACTTCTTCTTTAAGGAGTATAATCTCACCTGGATGCCAATAGGGTGATATTAAAATGATTAGAAGAGCATATTAGCCAGAGAGGTAGATTAACATCCTGCTAGAAGGAGCTTAAGTCTGAAAAAACAATGTCAGGCAAAAACCCACTTCAGAGAGATATGGTAAAGAAAACTCTTTGGAGCATATAGACATTGCTCCCAGCTGCTGTCTGTGGACTTAACAAGGGATTAATGAATACAAGAGGCAACAGAGAGGAAGATCTGGTTTGGAGAGAGTGTAGGAATAAGGAAATTGAAATAAAACAAGAAGGAAAATTCATCCACCAAACTGTAAGTGTCCGTGGGAAATGGCACATATCTGGAACTGTACCCACAGCATTGAACCTGCTGCCTGGCGTATAGAAAGCCTTCAATAAATGGTAATTGAATGAAAATGAGCTGCATACTCAAGGCAAGAGAGCCTCCAAGGTCAACTCTCCATTGCAGGACAAGCACAACCCATCCATGTAGACATGAACAGGAGGAGATCAAAGGGCTAGATTTGTAGAAAGATAATGGACCTGCAGAAGGAGTGAATAAAAACTGGAATACTGTACAGACTGGGAGAAGCAAGGGCCTAGGGATAAATGTTTAAATGGTTTCCTGTTTTAGAGAAACATGAAAGAATGTGCTAGAATTTGATACAGGGAAACTGAAGCTAATAGAATCTTCTACAATGAATTTGTATTCAATATTTTTTCACAGAAAATTTCCAATTTTGTTTACGAATTGGGGAAATTAATGAAAAAGATATTGACATTTCAAATTCTTATTGAAGAAGTACTTGAGGGGAAATTGTATTTTTTAATTTTATTTACTTGAAAGGCAGTACAACAGAGAAAGAGAGAGAGGGGTCTCACATCCATTGATTTCCTAAATGGACACATGTGCTGGCTCTGTGCCAGGTCAAAGCCAGGAGCCAGGAACTCAATCATGGTTCCCCATGTGAGTGTCCACGACCAAACTTCTTGAGCCACCACCTGCTGCCTCCCAGTGTGTATATTAGCAAAAAGCTAGAAACATGAGCAGAACTGCTCCTGGAACTCAGGTACTGATACATTGGGATTCAAGCATCTCAAGTAGTGCCTTAACCGCTGCACCAAACACTCATTGTTGGACAATTTTCATTAAAATGAAAAGCAAGGGACTGACAACAAGAAAGTAAGGGAAAAGGTCAAAGAGAGATAGAACCTTAGGATTCTCAAGCCAGGGCATGTCCTGAACTCTAAGGAAAAGCTATGTAAGTAGATATTTAATATCTTGTAATCTATTCAAATGTAATGTAATATTGTGGACAATTTTACATATTTTTTAATCACTTGATCCTTCACAGTTAGTATAACCATGACTTCTATGTTGTCCTTGACCATAGACCTCAATAAAGTATCATGTATTTCTTGATTTTCAATGATGATAAAGATGAAAAAGTAATAACGGACAATTTTCTTCCAAATGTATCAGCCTGTCTCTCAATAAATACAAGGTTAACTTGCAAACACTTAACAATATGACCTTAAACATCTTAAACTCTTCTCAGATTTAAATAGCATTTAACAATTTTGAGGTGCAGTTTCAATTGATAGTTATGAATATAGTCTTTAGAATCTGGATTCCAGTCCTAACTCTGGCACTTACCAGCTGTGCAAACTTGAGGTAAGATAATTGCGTTTCAGAGTTCTCATTATCAATTAGAAATAATAGTGTCCACTTAGTAGGAACCTTCTAAAACATAAATGGCATGATATAGGTAAGGTGCTTATCACAGTGTCTGGGCACTTTGGGGAAAACAAATAAATGATAGCTGCTGCTGACCCTGATTCAACTCTTCAAAGTTACAAGATGGACCATAACTATTGCAAGAACAAGATTCCTCATGAGACTCCCATAACTTCCTGAATACAGATAGGCCAGAAATTCTCTGGGAACTGTTGAAACATTTTCTTCCAGATCGGATTAATTCCAGGGCTTGTGAAAAATGCAGAAGTGAAAATCATTAACTAGCATCTGCAAAACTCATTATATATAAATGGTTGAAAACTTGGGGTTAGTTCTCATTGGATCCTAACTCTATTCCTGTTCTCAGCATGTATAGTTTCCATATTTATTTTGTAATTTTCTTTGGGCTTTGTTACAGTTCTTCTGTTAACATCAATGAGTTCCCCTGTGGCTTCACGAACAGACTTGATCTCTTTAGATGTATATGAAGGTTTAAGATTATTTATGAAGGGACAAAGACAATCCCAATTAAAAGAAACTGTTGTTTGATTTTATAGTTGGAAGAAACATGTGATTCAGTAGAGTTCCTCTTTTTCCTGTCGTTTACTGAAGACTGGAGAAGACACCCTCTTTATTTTTCTCTTGATCCTGTGGATTATTCCTTTAACTCTAAAATAAAGAAAAAGCAAAATTCCAATATATGACACGTGTTCAAACAGGCTCTGAATACAGGTTAATTCAAGTTCATGAAAATGCGGGACAGAATTCATAAGAAAATTGCACTGCTAATAAATTAAAAAGCAAGTCCTAATTTCATATGCAGGTGATAGTTTGAAGCCCAAGATTGAATTGGATACTTTTGGTAAGTGAAGCTCATAATTTTACTATTGAATTGATTTACATATTTGCCAATTTAAATGAGGTGGGATGTTGGTTATGTTTAAAGGTCCAGGAAGACATAGAAGAAAATAAGCAGGCTCCCTTCTTGGGGAGTATTAACTTATAATACTGAAATTATAGCACAGGTCATGATTTAATCAACTTGGAGAGTAATAACAATATTTTTGAAGGGGGATAGATATAATACATTAGCTGGTAATTTTAGAAATGAACTAAGCTGAAAAAAGATATTAATACATTAAAAATCAAATAAGGAGTTAGAATAAAATAAGATGAAGTAAAAAACAAAATTATAGAAGAAAATTAAACTGCATAAATAATAAAAAATAGATCAAGACAATTATAGAGGCTAGGGCTGTGATGCAGCAGGTTAAGGTAACACTTGAGACACCCATACCCCATATCTTAGTGCCAAGGATCAAGTGCCACCTCCACATCCAATCCAGTCTCCTACTAATGCACCTTGGGGACAGCAGAAGATGTATTTGAGCTCCTGCCATCCTCATGAAAGACCTGGATGAAGTTCCTGGCTCCTGGCTTCAGCCTGGCCCAACCCTAGCTGTTGTGTACCTTTGAGAAGTCAACTAGCAAATGAAGATTGTTACCTCTTTCTCTCCCCCACTGTGCCTTTCAGATAAATAAGTACATAAATACATCTGTAAAAATTGTACAAAATAGTAATAAAAACAAAAAGCTTTGAATAACTAAACTGGAAATTAAATCTAAATATATTTTATAATACTGTAATAATCAGTGATTTAATAGAGATTAGGACACCCTAAGCTAAATTGGGATGCTGTGTTTGCATACATGTGTGTGCATATGCTGTGCTTGCTATGACAAGATGATGCTAGACATTCAGAAGTGTCGCAGTATCCTATAAAGCCAACAAAGGTTCTCAAAATGTAAATAAGAAAAAAGCAAGGTTCAGTATACTATTCACTTTGTGTTCTTCTATGGATGCTGTTGCTTCCTGGGTCCTGTCAACTGAGAGCTGCACAGCTGATAAAGAAAACTCAAAGGGCCGGTGCCATGGCGCACTAGGCTAATCCTCCACCTGCAGCACCGGCACCCCGGGTTCTAGTCCCGGTTGGTGCGCCGGATTCTGTCCCAGTTGCTCCTCTTCCAGGCCAGCTCTCTGCTGTGGCCTGGGAGTGCAGTGGAGGATGGCCCAGGTTCTTGGGCCCTGCACCCCATGGGAGAGCAGGAGAAGCACCTGGCTCCTGGCTTCAGATTAGCACAGCACGCCGGCTGTAGCTAAGGAAGACCTTTCTCTTTCTCACTAACTCTGCCTGTTAAAAAAAAAAAGAAGAAGAAGAAGAAAGAAAAGAAAACTCAGACTTCTTTTACCTCCCTCCCATTTTTACCTCTCTCCCATAAGTGGTTCTTTCCAGGATCCTGACCTATGAGAGACACCAGTGTCAGGGAAAGCATCCTCTTTAGTAAACCAGGGACTAGGAATTCCACTCTTTGAGCCCCACCCAACAGGAACAATACCATCACATGACATGAGTGATTTTAAACTATTTTTGTAAAAGCAGAAATTAATCATTACAGGGATGGATAAATTCATTATTCAGATTCCATTTCACCTGATTTGAGCAAATAGTCTGTCTGTTCATAGTCAAAGCTGTATTATTTTCCCTTAAATTACATGGATGAAAAGCCATTGAAATTAGTTAGCTATGATTTATGGATAATAAGACTTCAAATATTTCAAAAATAAGTTTCATATGGTTTGTTCATCATGCTTTGGAAATGGGAATTAGCATAAAATAGGTCAAGTCTTCAAATTAATATGAGTATAAATGCTTCCATTGATAATGACAGTTCTAATGCACAAGCTTATATTGTGATAATGTTCAATGTTATTATAAAATCAGCTATGTTTTCATATTCTTCATCTTGAAAATATCTTATTACATTATAATTCATCATGGTTTATTATTTGATGTTTGTTTCCTTTTATCATTTTCGGATGCCTCTTATTGCTAACCAAATGAACATAAGGTAGATGAACTTTTAAAATTTAATTGCATTATAACTCTACCAATTGGGGCAAGTCAGATTGAGCATGTCCCAAATTGTACAACTCCTCCCTCTCTTATTCCCACTCTTATATTTAACAGGGATCACTTTTCAGTTAAATTTAAACACCTAAGAAAAATTGTGTGTTAATTACAGAGTTCAACCAATAGTATTAAGTAGGAAAAAAAATACTAAACGGGATAAAGTATTAAGTTGTTCATCAACAGTCAAGACAAGGGCTTATCAAGTCACTGTTTCTCATAGTGTCCATTTCACTTCAACAAGTTTCCCCTTTGGTGCTTAATTAGTTGTCACTGATCAGGGAGAATACATGATATTTGTCCCTTTGGGACTGGCTTATTTCACTCAGCATGATGTTTTCCAGATTCCTCCATCTTGTTGCAAATGACCGGAATTCATTGTTTTTTACTGCTGTATAGTATTCTATAGAGTACATGTCCCATAATTTCTTTATCCAGTCTTCTGTTGATGGGCATTTGGGTTCATTCCATGTCTTAGCTGTTGTGAATTGAGCTGCAATAAACATTAAAGTGCAGATGGCTTTTTTGTTTGCCGATTTAATTTCCTTTGGATAAATTCCAAGAGTGGTATGGCTGGGTTGAATGGTAGGGTTATATTCCGGTTTCTGAGGAATCTCCAGACTGACTTCCAGAGTGGCTTTACCAGTTTGCATTCCCTCCAACAGTGGGTTAGTATCCCTTTTTCCCCACATCCTCTCCAGTGTCTGTTGTTGGTAGATTTCTGTATTTGAGCCATTCTAACCGGGGTGAGGTGAAACCTCATTGTGGTTTTGATTTGCATTTCCATGATTGCTAGTAATCCTGAACATTTTTTCATGTGCCTGTTGGCCATTTGGATTTCTTCTTTTGAAAACTGTCTCTTGAGGTCCTTGGCCCCTCTCTTAAGTGGGTTGTTTGTTTTGTTGTTGTGGAGTTTCTTGATCTCTTTGTAGATTCTGGTTATTAATCCTTTATCAGTTGCATATTTTGCAAATATTTTTTCCCATTCTGTCGGTTGTCTCTTCACTCTCCTGACTGTCTCTTTTGCAGTACAGAAACTTCTCAATTTGATGCAATTCCAATTGCTAATTTTGGCTTTCATTGCCTGTGCTTCTGGGGTCTTTTACAAGAAGTTTTCGCCGGTGCCTATATCTTGCAGGGTTTCTCTAACGTTCTCTAATAATTTGATGGTGTCGGGTCATAGATTTAGATCTTTAATCCATGTTGAGTGGATTTTTGTGTAAGGTGTAAGGTAGGGGTCTTTGCTTCATGGTTCCGCACGTGGAAATCCAGTTTTCCCAGCACCATTTGTTGAATAGACTGTCCTTATTCAGGGATTGGTTTTGGATCCTTGATCAAATATGACTTGGCTGTAGATGTTTGGATTGATTTCTGGTGTTTATATTCTGTTCCATTGGTCTATCTGTTTCTGTACCAGTACCATGCTGTTTTGATTACAACTGCCCTGTAGTATGTCCTGAAATCTGGTATTGTGATGCCTCTGGCATTGTTTTGTTTTTTTTTTTTTTTGTTTTTTTTTTGTTTTGTTTTTTTGTTTTTTGACAGGCAGAGTGGACAGTGAGAGAGAGAGAGAGAAAGGTCTTCCTTTGCCGTTGGTTCACCCTCCAATGGCCGCCGCGGCCAGCGCGCTGTGGCTGGCGCACCGCGCTGATCCGATGGCAGGAGCCAGGAGCCAGGTGCTTTTTCCTGGTCTCCCATGGGGTGCAGGGCCCAAGCACCTCCACTGCACTCCCGGGCCACAGCAGAGAGCTGGCCTGGAAGAGGGACAACCGGGACAGAATCCGGCGCCCCAACCAGGACTAGAACCCGGTGTGCCGGCGCCGCTAGGTGGAGGATTAGCCTAGTGAGCCGCGGCGCCGGCCCTGGCATTGTTTTTGTTGTACAAGATTGCTTTAGCTATGCCTCCATATGAATTTCAGCATCATTTTGTCCAGATCTGAGAAGAATGTCTTTGGAATTTTGATTAGTATCACATTGAATCTATAAATTGCTTTTGGGAGAATGGACATTTTTGATGATATTGATTCTTCCAATCCATGAGCATGGAAGATTTTTCCATTTTTTTTTTTTTTGGTATCCTCTTCTACCTTAAGATTTTGAAATTCTCATCGTAGAGATCTTTAACGTCCTTGGTTAAGCTTATTCCAAGGTATTTGATTGTTTTTTGTGGCTACTGTGAATGGGATTGATCTTAGAAGTTCTTTCTCAGCCGTGGCATTGCCTGTGTATACAAAGTCTGTTGATTTTTGTGCATTGATTTTATATCCTTCTGCTTTTCCAAACTCTTCTATGAGATCCAATAGTCTCTTAGTAGTGTTCTTTGGATCCCCTAAATAAAGAATCATATCATCAAGGTGGCATGTACCAATGCCATCTCACTAGTCCAAGTGATCAAATTCAGTTCACAATTGATTATAATGATAGGTCTAAGAGTCAAAGAGATCACATAAACAAGACTAGTGTCTGCTAATACTAACTGATAGAATTAAAAAGGGAGAGAATGATCCAACATGGGAAGCGTGATACACAGCTGACTCATAGAATGGTGGATGTCCTAAACAGCACTCTGGCCTCAGAATCAGCCCTTAAGGCATTTGGATCTGGCTGAAGAGCCCATGAAAGTATTTCAGGCATGGAAAGCCAAAACACTCTGGCAAAACAACAACAACAAAAAGACTTAAATGAAAGATCTCTGTGAGTGAGATCCCAGTGGAAAGAATGGCCATCAAAGAAGGAAGGAGGTACCTTTCTCTGAAGGGATTTGAGAACTTCCACTTTGACTATGACCTTATCTAAATAAGATCGGCCGGCAAACTCAAAAGGCTTCCATAGCCTTCATAACTCATGACAAGAGCCTAGGGTGATTACTGACGCCATAAACAAGAGTGTCAAATTGTTAAGTCAACAACAGGAGTCATTGTGCACTTTCTCCTCATGTAGGATCTCTTTCCTTAATGTGTTGTACATCATGAATTAATGCTATAACTAGTACTCAAACAGTATTTTTAACTTTGTGTTCCTGTGTGGGTGCAAACTGTTGAAATCTTTACTGAATATATACTAAATTGATATTCTGTACATAAAGATAATTGAACATGAATCTTGGCCAGCACCGTGGCTCACTAGGCTAATTCTCCACCTGCGGCACCGGCACCCTGGGTTCTAGTCCCGGTCGGGGCACCAGATTCTTTCCCGGTAGCTCCTCTTCCAATCCAGCTCTCTGCTATGGCCCGGGAGTGCAGTGGAGGATGGCCCAGGTCCTTGGGCCCTGCACCCGCATGGGAGACCAGAAGGAAGCAACTGGCTCCTGGCTTCTGATCGGCGCAGTGCACCGGCTGCAACGCGCCAGTTGTAGCGTCCACTTGGGGGGTGAACCAACAGAAAAAGGAAGACCTTTCTCTCTGTCTCTCTCTCTCTCACTGTCTACCTCTGCCTGTCAAAAAAAAAAATGAATCTTGATGTGAAGGAATGCGAGAGGAAGAGGGAGATGGGAGGGTTGCGGGTGGGAGGGAAGTTATGTGGGGGGAAAAAGCCATTGTAATCCATAAGCTGTACTTTGGAAATTTATATTTATTAAATAAAAACTAAAAATTTTAATTGCATATCATTATTTTCATGCATTACTTTATCAGACACCTTAACATCCATTCCATATCTGAAACAGCTCATCTTAAAGTGCATATCAAGAAAGCTCTCATCCTTGTACAGTATCAGGAGAGCAATCAGGTATTGGGGAGGGTGCTTTCCCACTTTTTTATTTTCTTCTAGATATTTCAGTGTTACTAAATCTCCCTTTAAAAATATTGCAAAGTTTGATTAGGAAGAAAGTTTTATTACTTGCAGCTATTACTGGAAAAGTTTGTCATCACCTCTGTAATATGCCTCCTGGTTATTTCATATCTTGGCAGCGGTATGCCCTTCAGAAAAACATAGTTAAGTAATAGAATTGAACTCTCCCCAAGTATTCCATGTGAACCTATTTTTGTTCTGAAATTTTCTGTCTTAGGTTTTGTCCTCAACTCAATATCTAATACTGCCTATATTCTGTCAGAGAGTGCACACAAAATGTTTTCATGTGCAAGCATATTTAAAGATATTAACTATTGTGACAGATATTTGTGGGACTCACAGTGAATCAGTGAATTTGTTTTAATAAGATGACCCTATAGAAATCACTAGAGGACAAAGTATTGGAGAAAATTTTAGTAGGGTATCAACAAGATTTATTGGATACATAGCCATGAAGTAAGTGCTCTCCTTATTTAGAGGCGAGAAGGTAGCATTCCAAAACATCACAAAGAATAACAGATTGGAGAAAAACAAAGTTTCCTTGTATGGGAGTTGGATTTCTATGACTTGTATTTTTATTCCTGAGCTTGCATGAGAAAGAATGATATTTAAAGTGTCTCTCAATACTTGTAATTTTCTAAAATGTATTCCTTTTTTTCTATGGAAGCCATTTTTTCATAATAAAACTATGATCTTTTAATTAAATTGCTTGGCAGAGAATGATTTTACAAGATATTTCCAAAGTACCTTAAGGAGAATAAACTTTAAGTTATGTAATAATAAACATTTAAATAGCATTTACTATAGATCAGTCATTGTTCTCAGCACTTGAGACATTTAAAAATACTTGATCACGTCATGAAGTTCATGACCTTGGGTTTACTATAAATCCCATTTTTCATATGCACAAAACCAAAAACACAGTAGCTTAAAGTTACAAAGAACAAATCCAGAGTCAGACTCCAGAGTTCTGCCCAAAAGTAGTACATTATACTGCCTATTAATGCTTTTTATGGTGTTTCTCCATGTTCAAGAGCACAACACTCTGGTCTGCTATCTCCAGACGTAACAACTAGAACAAGCAATTTCATGAATCAATATCTATTTACTACCTCTATCAATAAAAGTAGGTAGGTTCAGTAAGCAATAGTGAGATGCAGAAAATCACAAGTCATCTAGCAACCATAATACACAATTAGAACAGAATATATCAGGGCCAGTGCAGTGTCATAGCAGGTAAAGACACTGCCTGCAGTGCCGGCATCCCATACGGCAGCCGGTTTGAGTCCCGACTGCTCCACTTCCGATCCAGCTCTCTGCTATGGGCTGGGAAACCAGTACAAAATGGCCCAAGTCCTTGGGCCTCTGCATGCATGTTGGAGACCTGGAAGAAGCTCCTGGCTTCTGGCTTTGGATCAGCTCAGCTCCGGCCGTTGCAGCCAACTGGGGAGAGAAACAGTGGATGGAAGACTTTCTCTCTCTCTCTCTTCTCTCTCTCTAAAAAAATTTTAAAAAATCATCACATTAATATGCTATTTTATTCTATATGAGCAGATTAACCCTCACGTGATCAATGGAGAAGAGGGCTGCTTTGGAGTTATGAAGCAGGCGCCCAGAAAAACATGCTTGGCATGCCTAAGAGTTCTTTAGCCAGTTTTTCTTGGGAATGAATAAATAAATGCATATGGAAAATAATCATAAACATAGACAACATATGTTTTCCATGAAGATGATGACATAGAAACTTAGGTTACTCAATCTCTTATTAGAGTGAAACATAAAAATAGAGTTGAGGAGGAAGGGACATTTTGTTTCTGCTATGTCATGAAGAGGGAGCTTAAAAGTTACTACTCTGCCCTAGAAACAAGTAAAAGGCTGAATTGAAAAATAAGCAATTTTCCTTAGACCTGTCAGAGAAGCTACTTCAGAGTACTCCATCTCTTTCATCCTATTGGCTATGCATCCTGCTCCTGGTTAGTTGGAGTTTAGACCAAGTGGAACAGTCATGAACCTAATTTCCAAGCCCACATCATGCCAATCACTCAATCTGACACAATAGAGAAGCCCAACCCATGCCTATAGAGCAGCCATAACTCACCCCCTGGTGCCCAAGTTAGCCTAGTGTCTTGCCTCCAGTGAGCTATGCCAAAACCAGCAAAGTAGAAAAGCAGTCAAGCACCCAGCTTTTCAAACCAATCTACACTCTGCTTTCAAGGAAGCTGTAACACAGCTGGATAAGCAGGTAAGCTTCTCCCAGCCCTTTGACACTCAAAGCAGTCTAGCACCCCATCCCAAAGGAATTGGACCTTTAACCCAGCAGAGTATCAATGACCATAGTGCTCAAGCCCATGTGGCAACCAGTCCTCCTGAGAAACAGCTTTGGCTGATTCACATCATCTCACCCACTGGCCCTAACAACTCTATCCTCAACTTCTCTGACATCTGAGCTTATTTGAAAGTAATATGAAAAGATGTAAATTGTGGCAACAAAAATATAAATTGTAGTGGAGAGGTTTAAGAGTAGAGTATTTGTATGTGACAGAAGTTGTAGGGTCCCACATTGTGGCGCAGCCATGTTAAGCCACCCCTTGAGATGCCATCATCCTATGTGAGCACCAGTTCAAGTCCTGGATGCTCCACTTCCCATTCAGTTCCCTGCCAATGCACCTGGGGAAGCAGCAGAAGATGGTACAAGTGCTGGGGCCCCTGCTACCCACATGGGAGACCTGGATGGAATTCCAGGCTCTTGGCCTCAGTCAGAAGCCCTGGCCATTGTGGCCAGTTGGAGAGTGAACCAAAGGATGAAATCTCTCCCCCCACCCCTTTCTCTTCCTCCCTCATATCCCCTTCTCACTCTGTAACTGCCTTTCAAATAAGTAAGTAAATCTTAAACAAAGTTTATTAAAACTACAATACCTTTATATGTATGCCCCAAGTTTACAATCAAGCATGCAATTATAAGAAACACAAATGAGCATGAAAAAGGAAATCAAAACGCAACACTCAGAAAATCAACAAGCCACAAAGGTAAACCAAAGGGAGGAACAAAGGATCTACAAAGCAACGAGAATATAATTAGCAAAATAGGGAACTAAGCCTTACTTAATAATACTCTCCAACCAAAAATCATAGAGTGGTTAAATGGATGAAAACAACAACAAGCCAAGATCTAACTAATCCAAATATATATTGTCAATAAAAGATTTACTTTAGCTTTTAGAACACACATTAGCTTAAAATGTAAGGATGCAAACAGTGACCAAAAGAATGGTTATACTTATATCAGATAAAATAGACCTCAAGTCAAAAGCTGTTATAAGCTATCAAGAGTCAATAGTTAATGATTGAGAGGTTAATTCATCAAGATGACATAGTAATATAAAATATGTATGCTCCCAACCTCAAAACACCTAAATACTCATATACAAAGGATATATTAATGAACAAGAAAGAAAAAATATATAGCAACACAATAATAGTAGGAGATTTCTATACCCCAGTTTCAACAACAGATAGATTAAATAGACAGAAAATCAACAAGGAAATACTGGACTTATACTGCACTTTAGACCAAATGGATCTGAAACACATATTTAGAACTTTCTATCCAACCAAAGCACAATAAACATTCTTTTATATTATACATGCAGCATGTGGGATAGACCATAAGGTAGGCCACAAGACAAATCTTAATACATTTAAGAAATTTGAAATCATATCTAGTATTGTTTCCAACAGCAATGATATGAGACCAAGGAATCTTGGAAAATTCACAAACATGGAAATTGAACAACCAAAGGGCCAATAGAAAAGATCCAAAAGGAAATTTAAAAATATATTGAGATAAACAGTAAGAAAGTACAATATTCCAAAATCTATGGGTTATAGCAAAAGCTATTCTGAGAGAAATCTATAGTGGAAATGATTACATTAATAAAGAAGATCCCAAATAAATAACCTAACATTATATCTCAAGGAGTTAAAAAATGAAGAACAAAATAAGCCCAAAGTTAGCAAAGGGGAGGATTAATAAATATCAGATTAGAAACGAACCAAATATGGAACAGAAAAACTGTAGGAAAAACTGCAAGTCATTTCTCTGAAAAAGTCAACAAAATTGACAGACTCCTAACTAGACCAACCAAGAAACAAAAAGAGAAGGCACAAATAAATAAAATCAGAAATGAAAGTAGAGATAAACAAAGTTTATACTCCTAAAAATGACTTGTAAACTCTTAAAAGAAATATACAATGGAATGACTCAACACATATTTAAAAATTGAACTTCTAGCTTAAAACCTTCTCACAGAAAAACAGGCCCAAATAACTTCTCTGGGGGAATTCTACCAAATATCTAAGACGCAAAAAACATTATCAACCCTAAACAAAGTGATTCAGAGCATTGCAAAGGAAACAGGACTATTTCTCAGTGTATTCTATGATACAGCACTAATCTAATAACAAAATATGGCAAAGAAAGAGCAAGAAAACCACAAGCTGATGTCCCTCATCAACATACATACTGTCAAAGTTCCCAAACAACCAGATGTCTTAGTCAGTTTCCTTAATGGTTAGAAAAGAGTTGCACCTTAGGTTTTCCCCTTACAGTTTTAATTGATTTGTATACCAAGAGTAGCTTCATTTTTTTTTTTTTTAGTTTGAAATTTTATTTAAAAATATATCCAGAAGTGGTATGTTCTACCAAGATCACAGAGCTGTTCACCAAAAAGGGAGAGGTAAATAGAAGTTCATATTCTTGATAGAGTAAATCAGTTCAGATGGAAGATAACACCGCTTTCCCTCTTGCTATTGCTCGCTGAATTGTTTTTTTTTTTTCTTAATAACTTAAATATAAGGCCTTTTATTTTGCACCAAGTTAAACTTATTTTTTTATTACCTTTTTTTTTTTAACTTTTATTTAATGAATATACGTTTCCAAAGTACGAATAATGGATTACTATGGCTTCCCCCCCATACCGTCCCTCCCACCCACAACCCTCCCCTTTCCCACTCCCTCTCCCCTTCCATTCACATCAAGATTCATTTTCGATTATCTTAATATACAGAAGATCAGCTTAGTATACATTAAGTAAGGATTTCAACAGTTTGCTCCCACACAGAAACATAAAGTGAAAAATAATAGATGATTTTTTTTAATGATGATGAAATCAGATCAGACCTATTGTCATGTTTAATCCCAGTGAGAGTCAAGTTGGGAGTTGATAGTTTCTTTTCTTTTCTTTTCTTTTTTTTTTTTTTTTTTTTTTTACAGAGGATCAGTTTAGTATACATTAAGTAAAGATTTCAACAGTTTGCACCCCCATAGAAACACAAAGTGAAATATATTATTTGAGTACTCGTTATAGCATTAAATCTCAATGCACAGCACATTAAGGACAGAGATCCTACATGAGGAGTAAGTGCACAGTGACTCCTGTTGTTGACTTTACCAATTGACACTCCTGTCTATGGCATCAGTAATCTCCCTATGCTCCAGTCATGAGTTTCCAAGGCTATGGAAGCCCCTTGAGTTCTCCGACTCTTATCTTGTTTAGACAAGGTCATAGTCAAAGTGGAGGTTCTCTCCTCCCTTCAGAGAAAGGTACCTCCTTCTTTGAAGACCTGTTCTTTCCACTGAGATCTCACTCACAGAGATCTTTTGCCAGAGTGTCTTGGCTTTCCATGCCTGAAATACTCTCATGGGCTTTTCAGCCAGATCGGAATGCCTTTAGGGCTGATTCTGAGGCCAGAGTGCTATTTGGGGCATCTGCCATTCTATGAGTCTGCTGAGTATCTCACTTCCCATGTTGGATCACTCTCCCCTTTATTTATTCTATCGGTTAGTGTTAGCAGGTACTAGACTTGTTTATGTGCTCCCTTTGACTCTTAGTCCTTTCATTATGATCAATTGCGAACTGAAATTGATCACTTGGACTAGTGAGATGGCATTGGTACATGCCACCTTGATGGGATTAAATTGGAGTCCCCTGGTATGTTTCTAACTCTACCATTTGGGGCAAGTCAGCTTGAGCATGTCCCAAATTATATATCTCTTCCCTCTCTTATTCCTACTCTTATGTTTAACAGGGATAACATTTCAGTTAAATTTCAACACTTAAGAATAACTGTGTATTAATTACAGAATTAAATCAGTCATATTAAGTAGAACAGACAAAAAAACTACTAAGAGGGATAATGTATTAAGTTGTTCATTAACAGTCAGGGCTATGCTGATCAAGTCACCGTTTCCCATAGTGTCCCTTTCACTTCAACAAGTTTCCTTTTTGGTGTTCAGTCAGTTGTCACCGATCAGGGAGAACATATGGTATTTGTCCCTTTGGGACTGGCTTATTTCACTCAGCATGATGTGTTCCAGATTCCTCCATTTTGTTGCAAATGACTGGATTTCGTTGTTTCTTACTGCAGTATAGTATTCTAAAGAGTACATATCCCATAATTTCTTTATCCAGTCTACCGTTGATGGGCCTTTAGGTTGGTTCCAGGTCTTAGCTATTGTGAATTGTGCTGCAATAAACATTAGGGTGCAGACCGCTTTTTTGTTTGCCAATTTAAATTCCTTTGGGTAAATTCCAAGGAGTGGGATGGCTGGGTCGAACGGTAGGGTTATCTTCAGGTTTCTGAGGAATCTCCAGACTGATTTCCATAGTGGCTTGACCAGTTTGCATTCCCACCAACAGTGGGTTAGTGTCCCTTTTTCCCCACATCCTCGCCAGCATCTGTTGTTGGTAGATTTCTGAATGTGAGCCATTCTAACCGGGGTGAGGTGGAACCTCATTGTGGTTTTGATTTGCATTTCTCTGATTGCTAATGACCTTGAACATTTTTTCATGTGCCTGTTGGCCATTTGGATTTCCTCTTTTGAAAAATGTCTATTGAGGTCCTTGGCCCATCTCTTAAGTGGGTTGTTGGTTTTGTTTTTGTGGAGTTTCTTGATCTCTTTGTAGATTCTGGTTATTAACCCTTTATCTGTTGCATAGTTTGCAGATATTTTTTCCCATTCTGACGGTTGTCTCTTCACTCTCCTGACTGTTTCTTTTGCAGTACAGAAACTTCTCAATTTGATGCAATCCCAATAGTTAATTTTGGCTTTGACTGCCTGTGCCTCCCGGGTCTTTTCCAGAAACTTTTTGCCTGTGCCAATATCTTGAAGGGTTTCTCCAATGTTCTCTAGTAACTTGATGGTGTCAGGTCGTAGATTTAGGTCTTTAATCCATGTTGAGTGGATTTTTGTGTAAGGTGTAAGGTAGGGGTCTTGCTTCATGATTCTGCATGTGGAAATCCAATTTTCCCAGCACCATTTATTGAATAGACTGTCCTTGCTCAAGGAATTAGTTTTAGATCCTTGATCAAATATAAGTTGGCTGTAGATGTTTGGGTTGATTTCTGGTATTTCAATTCTGTTCCATTGGTCTATCCTTCTGTTTCTGTACCAGTACCATGCTGTTTTGATTACAACTGCCCTGTAGTATGTCCTGAAATCTGGTATTGTGATGCCTCCGGCTTTGTTTTTGTTGTACAAGATTGCTTTAGCTATTCGAGGTCTCTTGTGCCTCCATATAAATTTCAGCACCAATTTTTCCAGATCTGAGAAGAAGGTCTTCGGTATCTTGATTGGTATTGCATTGAATCTATAAATTGCTTTTGGGAGAATGGACATTTTGATGATATTGATTCTTCCAATCCATGAGCATGGAAGATTTTTCCATTTCTTGGTATCCTCTTCTATTTCTTTCTTTAAGGTTTTGTAATTTTCATCGTAGAGATCTTTAACGTCCTTGGTTAAGTTTATTCCAAGGTATTTGATTGTTTTTGTAGCTATTGTGAATGGGATTGATCTTAGAATTTCTTCCTCAGCCATGGCATTGTCTGTGTATACAAAGGCTGTTGATTTTTGTGCATTGATTTTATACCCTGCTACTTTGCCAAACTCTTCTATGAGTTCCAATAGTCTCTTGGTAGAGTTCTTTGGGTCCCCTAAATAAAGAATCATGTCATCTGCAAAGAGGGATAGTTTGAGTTCTTCCTTCCCAATTTGTATCCCTTTAATTTCTTTTTCTTGCCTAATAGCTCTGGCTAGAACCTCCAGAACTATATTGAATAGCAGTGGTGAGAGTGAACATCCCTGTCTGGTCCCAGATCTCAGTGGAAATGCTTCCAACTTTTCCCCATTCAATAGGATGTTGGCTGTGGGTTTTTCATAGATTGCTTTGATTGTATTGAGGAATGTTCCTTCCAAACCCAGTTTGCTTAGAGTTTTCATCATGAACGGGTGTTGTATTTTATCAAATGCTTTCTCGGCATCTATTGAGAGAATCATATGGTTTTTCTTCTGCAGTCTGTTAATGTGGTGTATCACATTGATTGTCTTGCGCACATTAAACCATCCCTGCATACCAGGGATAAATCCCACTTGGTCTGGGTGGATGATCTTTCTGATGTGTTGTTGCATTCTATTGGCGAGAATTTTATTGAGGATTTTTGCATCTATGTTCATCAGGGATATTGGTCTGTAATTCTCTTTCAGTGCTGCATCTTTTCCCGGCTTAGGAATTAAGGTGATGCTGGCTTCATAGAAAGAATTTGGGAGGATTCCCTCTTCTTCATTTGTTCTGAATAGTTTGAGAAGAATTGGAGTTAGTTCTTCTTTAAATGTCTGGTAGAATTCAGCAGTGAATCCATCTGGTCCTGGGCTTTTCTTTGTTGGGAGGGCCTTTATTACTGTTTCAATTTCTGTCTCAGTTATGGGTCTGTTTAGGTTTTCGATGTCTTCCTGGTTCAATTTAGGTAGGTTGCATGTGTCCAGGAATCTATCCATTTCTGATAGGTTTCCCTGTTTGCTGGCATACAAGTCCTTGTAGTAATTTCTGATGATTCTTTTTATTTCTGTGGTGTCTGTTGTTACATTTCCTTTTTCATCTCTGATTTTATTTATTTAATTTTTTTAAAATTATTTCAGAATTTGGATATATTTTTCAAACTCGAAGACATTTTTGTTAACGTCTTAGTGAAGTTCAATAAACATGAAGGAATTGCCTATTCAGAGATCACAGCCCAATGAACTTTCACACACTGAACGCACTGTTTAAGCAGAAGAAGCATCACCAGCACCAAGCCCCTCTGTATAAACTTGCAGGCACTACTCATCCCTCTAGCAGTAATGACAATTCTGACTTTTAATAATAAAGATTAGTTTTAAGGTATTAAGTTTTTCAATTTTTTTAAAAAAAGTTTAGTTACTTTTTGAAATTTGCTTAAAGGCAGAATTACAGAGAGAGAGACAGACAGAAAGAGAGACAGGGAGAGATAGAGAGACACAGAAAGAAGTATCTTCTATCTCTTTATCAGCTGGTTCTTCCCCAAGTGCCTGCAACAGTAAGGGCCAGGTCAAAGTCAGTCACCAAGAACTCCATCTGAATCTCCTGTGTTTGTGACAAGGTTCCAAATATTTGGGCCATTAACCACTGTCACCAGGATGCCAATTAGGAGGAAGCTGGATTGGAAGTGGAGGTAAGACTTGATCCCAGATATTCTGATGTAGGATGTGGGCACCCCAAGCAATTGTTTAATTCACTGAAGCACAATGTCCACCACCAGTCAATTTTGGTTTTTTGTTTGTTTCAAAGATTTATTTGAAACTCAGAGTTACACAGAGAGAGAAGGAGGGGCAGAGAGAGGTCTTCTATCCACTGGTTCAGTTCACATTTGGCCACAATGGCTGGAGCTGTGCCGATCCGAAGTGAGGAGCCTCTTTTGGGTCTCCCATGCAGGAGCAGGGGACAAAGGTCTTGGGCCATCTTCTACTGCTTTCCTTGGATTTGAGTCCAAGCTTCAGGTCCATGATTCCATTTTTCCGCTAATGCATATTCTGGGAGGTAGTAGTGGTGGCTCAAGTAATTGGGTTCCTGCAACCTACATGGGAAACCTGCATTGAATTCCAGGTTTCAGTCTCAGCCTAGGCCCAGCCACTGTTAACATTTGGGAAGTGAACAAGTGGATGGGATATCTATCTATCTATCTATCTCCTCTCTCTGTCTTGCAATTTTTTTTAAATCATAGGTGATTATTTTACAACATAATGGTTCATCATTAATGTAAGTCTATTTTTTAATTATGTTTGCTGACAAAATTTTGCAACAGACTTTTCTTTAAAAAATATGTATTTATTTATTTTAAGTCAGAGTTCTTGAAAGAGGAGAGACAGAGACAGAGAGATAAATCTTCCATCCACTGGTTCACTCCCCAAATGCCCCCAATAGCCAAGACTGGGCCAGACTGAAGCCAGGAACCAGGAGCCAGAAGCTACACCTGAGTTTCTACATGGGTGCAGGGGCCCAAGAACCTGGGCTATCTTATAATGCTTTTTTTAGGGCATTAGGAAACTGGATTTGAAGTGGAGCAGCTGGGACTTGAACCAGTGCTCATTTGGGATGCAGGCATTGCAGGCAGTGACTTTACCTGCTACGCCACAACACTGGCCCCTACAACAGACTTTTCATATGTTGTTGGACCATGATAAGTTTTTCCTTGGAATGTGGTTTGAAGTGTCTTGATATTTATTTGTGCTAATTTTAGCATAATCTTAACTTGTGTCTTCTATACCAAAGAATATTTTTTGGTCATTTGTCTATTGTATGAGAGTGATTCTAGTTGAAACTGCTTAATATATTCTGTAAGTCCTTTTAGCTAAATCTTATAAATGGCAATATATCCCATTTTTCTGAGGGATATTAAATGATTGACAATCTACTCTCAATACTTTCATAGATATTATTAGTCAAGGTTCCTCAGAAAAGTAGAATAAATAGGATGTGGAGGGAAAGAGGGAGAGAGAGAGAGAGAGAACTTTAAGGAATTATGGTAGTGTGGTAAATCCAAAATCTGTGAGGTAGATTATAAAGCTGGAAACCCAGGGAAGTAAGTCCAAATTCTGCCTCCTGGTAGAATTTGTTCCTGTGTTGAGAGAAGGAGGTCAGTCTTTATTCTCTTCAGGGTTTTCAACTGGTTGGATGAGTCCCATTGTGAAAGGAATCAACATTGTGGAAGGAAATTTACTTTAATCAAAATCCAACTATTCAATTTGATTGAGAAAAACACCTTCACAGAAACATAGAGAATAATGGATCAGATACTTGGCACTTTGGCCCTGCCAAAAGTATACGTATAATCAGCCCTCATGGGTGGATCTCACTGTCCTGGCGGGAAGGACTCCCCATCCTGAAGACGTTAAATAGTGGTGGGCTCAGGACAGTACAGGTTTCAAAAACTGAGAAAATATTTTTTTAAAAAAGGTTTAAGCATGATCATAAGGACAATGTGAACATAGCAGCCTACACTTTAAAGATTTATTTGAAATGCAGACTGTCACACACACACACACACACACACACACAGAGAGAGAGAGAGAGAGAGAGAGAAAGGGAGAGAGAGAGGAGAGAGAGATCTTCCATCCACGGTTTCATTTTGCAAATAGTCACAATGGCCAGGGTTGAAGCAGGCAGAACTGTGGAGCCAGGAACGCTACCTTGGTCACCCACGTGGGTGGCAGGGACCCAAGCACATGGGCCCTCTTCCACTGCTTTCCCATTCTTATTAGTAGGAAGTGGGATTGAAGTGGAGCAGCCAGGATGCTGGCATTGCAAATGGTGGCTTATCCCACTGTGTCACAACACTGGTCCCTTATAAATTGTTTTCTAAAAGTATTTATTTATTTATTTGAAAGGTAGAGAGAGAGGGAGACACACGTACACGCGCACACACACACTCACACACACACACACAGGTTTATCGTTCAGCTGCTGGTTTACTCCCCAAATGCCTCCAACATCAAGGACTGGACCAGACTGAAGCCTTGGCAAGTACCCAAACATTTAGGCCATCTTGTGCTGCCTTCTGAGTCACGTTAACAAGGAGATGGATTGAAAGCAGGGTAGATGCGACTTGAACCAGTGTTCCAATATGGGTATGCAGATGTCCCAAGCAGTGACTTAACCTGCAGCTCCCCAGTGCCCATGCTGGCATAAATAGTTTTAAAATGTAAATAAGAGTTGTGGTACTATCTTCCACAATGGATTGTCTTCTAGTAGCCTATGAATTTTTTTACTTGAATGATGCAGGGGTTTTTAAAAAGAAGCACTGGTATAAATAAGTAAGGTATGTCATAGTTTAAACAATTTGGTAAAGTAATGCCTATCATATTGATTTGTATCATAATTCTAAACTTGATTTTCTATTTAATTATTCTATTCAGCTTTACTTGGCCATTATAGTTTAATTTCAATTTTCTTGAAATCCAACAGTTTAATCAAGCAATGATCCAGAAAATCATCTAACTTTTGGGACATTCAACTCTTTATGACATATAAGTGATTCTTTAAAAATATATGTAATACCCTTTTGTTTTAGTATTTTCTGTGTTGTAGTTCTTAAATAAAGTTTTTCAAAGAAGTCTAAGATTAATTCCTAGTTGAGCAATTGACATTTTTCTATTATATTTTAGGAAAAATACAATCTTCTGTTAACAAGAAGAAATGCATGTGTTTCATGCAACTGAGTTCATTGTTATTTGGAATTCATTCTGAGAAATAGCTGGTATCAATATTTGCTTTGTCCTTCAATTTCACCTTTGTGTATACAATAGTGGAAAAGTGCCTTATCCTGGACCTCAGTTTTGGTTTACATTTGGTCTCCTAAAATTTCTTGTAATAGTTTTTTTTGGCATCCAAGGTCTATGTAAGTCACAGTTTATGTTCCTACTCAAGGAATAATTATATGTCACCACATTTCCATAGTCCTTGCCAACATTTTTCCTTTCAGTGGTCCTGGAAAGTAGTTTTGTTCTGAGTGTGTTTGCTTGCCAAGGGCATTTATTACCAAGACTTGGTAAAGACTCTGATTGGGCCACATTTTCTTCAGCTGGTTCCACTCAGACTCAAGACCTTGACTAGCTCAGTTGGTTTGTTTGCTTAAATTCAGGATTCTTGTTTTTCCTCCATTATGTACTTTCATGATCTGGAAAGCTTTAGGACTTCTTTTTTTAATCAACCATGAGATCTTCTGAAAAGCAGAAGTATAGCCAAAATAACTTTACTTGTTGAAAAACAGAATAACATACATTAAAAGCTCAGAATTTGGACTCTTGGACCAGACATACGGGTTTGATTCCTGGCCCCACAACTTACTAACTTCTCCATGCCCTTGTTACCTGGCCTTAAAATGGGGAAACTAACAATTACCTGACTTAATGGTAGCTATACATGTGTTAGTCCACCCCTACCCCCACTTATGCAAAAAGGTTGCGTTCCAAGATCCCCAGTGTGTGCCTAAAACCACAATTCAGTGAATTTATATATATACATATATAATATTTTTGCTGCACAAAAATACCTATTATAATGTTTAATGTATTGGGCAGAGCACAGTAAGGGAATTAATAATTTACTTTAGATCTTAGCAACCCCAGCATATGATTGCTTTTCTTTCCTTAAGGAAACAGGTAAAGAACCTTCAGCCTTTCACTTGCAGGAAGTACTTTATGGCTTTACTTTGGTGTGTCTGAAATTGCCAGCATCCTACTCTTGTACTTCAGGATCATTACTAGGAGAAAAAAAAGGGCTATTCAGACAAAAGCATTGGAATACCATGACAGTAGATCTGATAGAGATGGCTACTACAGGACTAATGTGAAGACAGTGTCTATACTGCGGATAAACTGAACAAACATATGATCCACATTGCAGGAAGGACTGAGCAGAACAGTTTAATATTTCATCATCCTACTCAGAGCAGAATGCAATTTAAAACTTATAAATTGTTTACTTCTGGGATTTCCCATTTAATATTTTTAGACTATAATTGACTACAGGTAGGTGAAACTTAATCAGGTAAACCATAAATACGGGAGGACTATGCTAACACATGACACACAATAAGTGCTGGTTGTTGTTCTGTGCTATATACACTCCACTTTGGAGTAAGTGCTTCAGTAAATTAACTCACTCAGATGTGTAGTAACTTTGTAGTAGGCTAGTTGAACTATTCAATGGGGTGCTGCAATTTTCATTTCTTTAAATTCAAAGGATTTAAATTTAGATACGTCACTTGGTGCCTCTTCAAGGAATAAATAGGGATCATGCATTTAAGATGTCTAAATTATTCAAGTAAAATGATAACTTTTAAAATCATTAATTCCAGATTAACATATTTCATCAATTTAAAGACACTTCTTTTTCATTTTAACATCTCTGATATTAGGATACATTTTACAATCTGCAGTTTTAATCACAGTAAGCCAGGCCTGGCCTAAGCATTCTCAAGCTCAATCATAGCTTTAACAGTCCCATCAATTGAACTGAATTAAATACCTTAATATTCTATGTATTGAATTCAACTGCCTTTTTAAGTGTCTTTTAAATGATTACGGTATAGCAACTTTAAAACAAAAACGTTGTGCATGCAGGAAACCATGGAAACAGAGCAGTTGGATATACATTTGATGCTACAGAAGCAGATATTCATCTTTGAAGAGATAAGTCACTATTTCAATTTTTTTCTTAGAAAACAACAACCAGATCCTCTATGGGACCTAAGATAGGATGGATAGCATTTGCAAATATTAAAAGTTATTATGTGTTTTGTTCCTGAAACACATATAACCATCCATGGATACTTTCTGGTAAAGTCTGTCATCTGGGGAAAAATCTTGAATATTGGAAAAATCCTTAAAGATATATCATGTCCTCACCCCTTCAGTTACACAGAAGGCAAATATTTAGTGGAAAACACAGATATCCATAACTCTAAGATGAAAATGAGTCTTAAGCAATGGACTGTTGGCATGCAGAAATTTAAGAAATAACTTCATTAATTTACTGCATTAATATTTTCCTTTTATACATACATAACAGCAATTTTATTTCTAGAAATTGTGTTAGTCTAAAAGAGTTCTCAGTAAAAAATAAAATTTAAAAACCACATGATTCATAGTTGTTTTGGAGAAACCCAGTATATAACAACCAGTAGTTGTTATAAACAAGTTGTTACATCAAGTTGTTATACTTGTTATAAACAAGGAAGATGTTAGGAGACTAAAGAAATTGGTGGAAAATTCAGGAAATCACGCAGAATGTAATTTACTAGACACTTGTAGATAGAAGCATGTCTTGGGCAGCAGGAAGACAAGAGGATTCCCCACCATGAAGCTTGACAGAAAAGATTTACATGCTAAGATAGATAAAAGTGTCCATGGCCGATTGGAATGTACCTGGACTTTCTCAGGAAATATGAATATTTGTAGGAGCTATTCCAGGCGTCAGTTAAGAGTGACGGATTATCTTAGGACTCTGTTTGTCCCATAAGCTTTGAGATGACTACCAGGGGATCACCTAGAAGGAAAGATGGCCGTTATGATCAAGATGACTGCAGCCATGTCAAGCTGAATACCCACAACAGGAATTGCTTAGAGCTTAAACAATAGCACTGTTTTGCTTTGTCATAAAAATGATGGCATATATGAAATTGATGGACTCATATTTAAAGCATGATTAATAGGACATAGTTATTTTAAATTTTAATCTATCATAGACATTTTGTAAAATATAAGAAAAATGGTATTTAAAAATCTAATATATTAAATTGTTATATACAATAAATGTAAAATTATTTTGCCAAATTACTTTGGTTTCTTGATGTTTACTCTCACTTTTTGGACTTACATTGTTCCCATAACAGTAACAGTTCATAGACCAGCCCAGTTTGTGGATTACACTTTGAGCATCACTGATCTTTGCTACAGTGAAAGCAATTTGCTCATTGAACTGTCCAATATTCACAGAGATGGCTGGAAAAGTTCAGAAAAAGATAAATCTTGGGTTTTCTTCCTTATATTTCCTTATATACATCAACACGTTCTCTTATGTGATACCAGAGCACTTCACAAAAATTGTTGAAAATATAATTTAAGAAAAGTTTGTTTTGGGGCAATTTTTTGAAATCTATGTAGTTTTTCCATACTATGCAAGTTTTCACAGCAAAATGAATTTATCTTTTAATTCCATTTCCCATGCTCTATTTGAATAACTTTATATTTGTATTACACTGTAAGATGCATAAAACCACTCACCATAATAAAGCTTTGCGGTCAGGATAGCTTCATAAACTCAGGCTTTGATGCATACTCCACTCCAAATATAGAGAGATGTTGGTAGTGGAGATACAAAATAGCACACTCCATCTCAAAAACAAGAGCAGGATTTTTATTGAGAGATAATGCAAAACAAAGAGCAAGGACACATCCAGAATAAGATAACAGTATCCGGGACTTAACCCATTTTGGGGCAAAGGAACCAGAGAGTGATCCATGAAAGCAGGCCTCAGAAATACTCATTCATTGAAGCTAGATGCTGAAAACATGGTGTTTTCATATGTTCGTGAAATAAGGTGGACAAAAAATTGCTTTTGATTTAAAATATATGAAAAGTTGTGAATGTGAGGAAGCAAGAGTGCAAAACAACATCTTACAGACAGGTGCTGGACCATGACCATTCCTCCTGGTGGATCCAGATTGAAATGCCAGTATCTTCAGCCACAAAAGTGCTTTAAATGGCCTAAAGAAAAACTAGTTGTACTGTGCTATTCCTACTTTGTAAATAAAAATTACTGAGTCTCAGAGAGGTTACTCTGATGTATAATTCAGTCAAGTTTAAGGATCAGGAGTAGGACATGTAACCCTGAGCTATAATCAATCTATTGTACTGTCTCAAAAATGCAATCTGCATGTAATAGGATCATTAATAGAAAACTTCTTGCAAATTTGGGTATTTTTAAATCAGAAAAAAATTGGTGTTATAATTTTTGACTCTACAATCGTATTATCTATTTTACGAAAGACACCACTGTCTATTATTGAGTTTTTTTTTTTTTTTTTTTTTTTTTTTTTTTTTTTGACAGGCAGAGTGGACAGTGAGAGAGAGAGACAGAGAGAAAGGTCTTCCTTTTGCCGTTGGTTCACCCTCCAATGGCCGCCGCTGCAGCCGGCGCACCGCGCTGATCCGATGGCAGGAGCCAGGATCCAGGTGCTTTTCCTGGTCTCCCATGGGGTGCAGGGCCCAAGCACCTGGGCCATCCTCCACTGCACTCCCTGGCCATAGCAGAGAGCTGGCCTGGAAGAGGGGCAACCGGGACAGAATCCGGCGCCCCAACCGGGACTAGAACCCGGTGTGCCGGCGCCGCAAGGTGGAGGATTAGCCTATTGAGCCACGGCGCCGGCTTATTATTGAGTTTTAACATTAGGGGAATGGATACACATTTACATCTTAAAATTAACTTAGTTCCCATATGTTATTACCAAATCCCAATAACCAGCAGTTTTCCCAAGAACATAGAAAGAAAGGGTCTTCATATTTCATTAGATGAAAAACCAACAACAACTTAATATAAACCTTGAACAAGAATTTCCCAAGGGTTGAGAAAATAACTCAAAAATATATACCAGTATGCATTCTTTAATTTTCAAAGTAGTCCAAATTTCATGTCACTTTATTTCTTCTAATTAACTTTGATTACCAGATTCTGAAAAAACTGATTTAATTCCAAGATCCATTGGCTTTCTTCATGAAAATACATGGTATAGAAGACGATATATTATAATATAATACTCTAAAGTCTTGAAATTATGTGTGGTAGTTTCTCAGAATTTATAGAAAACAAAATTGTACTTTTAAATTTAAAAAGTAAATACTCTTATTCAATGTTTCTTTATAAATTATTTATCTAAGCAACAGAGACAGAGAGACCTTCCATCGTGTGATTCACCGAAGCACCCGCCACCCCAAATGCCCATGATGGCTAGATTGGGCCAGATGAAAGCCAGAGGCAAGGAACTCAGTCCATGTCTGCTGCATTGGTAGCAGGGATCCAAATATTTTAGCAATCACCAACTGTCTCCCAGGTTATACATTCATAGGAAACTGGAATTAGTTGCAGAATTAGGACTCAAACTCAGTCACTCGATATGTGATATGGGTATTTCAAATAGCATCTTAACCATTGTGCCAAATGCTTGCCCCTCAACACTTCTTTATCCTTATTCTGACAAAACACAAAACCATATGAAACCACCATATGTCAAGTATACTTATAAATGCACACTTCTTGAATACAAATGCTGTTTTGCATAGCCTTATACATCATGTAAGATACAATTTTTCATTTGTATTTTGAGGTTAAGAGAAGTTACTTGATCAATTTAGTGTATACATTGGAAGAGTTGGAAATGAGCACAACTTGATACCTTGTACCATGGGTTAGATACTAGAGATACTTGCTCCATCTCCTTCAGAAGCAATCCAGAGCATTCCTTTAACTCTCAAATTCATTAGGGAAAGGATTCCAAAGACATTAGCTTACTTAAAAATAGTCTATGCTTTGGGGCCACCACTGTGGTGCAGTGGATTAAACTGCTACTGCATCCCATATGGGCACCAGTTCAAGACGCGGCTGCTCCACTTCCTATCATCCCGCTTCTTGTCAATGTGCCTGGGAAAGTAGTGGAGGATGGGCCCAGTCCTTGGGCCACTGCCACCCATGTAGAAGACTCAGATAAATCTCCTGGCTCCTGGCTTCAGCCTGTCCCATCCCCAGCTGATGTGACAATTTAGAGAGTGAGCCAGCAAATGGAAGCACTCTCTCTAGGTCTCTGTTTCTCCCTCTCTCTCTCTGTAACTCTGCCTTTCAAATAAAATAAATAACTCTTTTTTAAAAAACACATTAAAAATGTTCATATTTTAGTACTCTGTTTCCTTTAAGGTTAAAAACTCTATAATGAAGAGATTATTTAAATTAGTTAATACCATAGCAATTAAAATTAAAAGTATCTAAAAGAAACCATAGAAGCACTTACAAAGTGAGGTTTGCTTTTTTTTTAAAAAAATTCCTAATTTCCAAAATGAGAATTCCTCAACTGATTTAAGAAGTAGGAAAGTGAGTTCTTTTGTTTCATCATTTTTCCTCTTACTGTCTGTGTAGCTTTTCAGTCTTTGTGCATGGAGCTCATTTTCAAATTCCATTTGGCAGTTGTCTCCAAAAACCAGATTTTAGAAGAACAGGATAACCCAACTATTCACAGGCTCTTAACCAAAATAGTGACTGAAATTAATGTTTCTGGTTGAGCACTTAAATGACGCTTAAGATCCTCTCCATATAAAAGAGAAAATTGCCAGAACTCAGTGCTAGTCCTTCCCTGGTTAAAAGCAAAATCTCCATGCTTGCATAAATTATCCAACCCAAATAGGCTATTAATTGTAGTGTACAGATACCTATTTATAGATTAGTGTTTGGCATATGTGTCTAGATTCAGGACTCCTACTGCTCTGAAAAACATTCAGCAGTGCATATCAACTGACATTTACACATATATCATTATTATTTCATAGATTTGAAAGAGAAACTGATAACATCTTTTGTCAGACTTCTTAACCTGATTTGTTTTAATTCAGAAGCTCCAAGCAACATTGGAGGGAGAGACTCTGAATTATTTAGAGGACTCCATGAATGAAAGCATTTATTTCACAAGCACTTTGAATATATTATATGTTATGCACTGTTTTGGGTTCTGGTGAGAAAACTGACAAGACATCTGTGGGGAGCAACTGGGAGCAACTCGGACTAGACTAAGTTACTGGAATTAAGACTTATTCTATGCATCTGCTTTCCCACAATATGGCGCTGAGAAGGGAAACAGCTTCTACACAGCTGCCTCCAGTTCAACCAATAAACTGTGGGACCTGCTCCTGATTGGAGGAGAGCAGCGTACTCGGCGTGTGGGTAGCAGAGTTGGGATTGGTGGAAAAGGACTATAAAGGAGGAGAGAGACAACATGCACTAGGAACATCTATCTGAAGGAACACCTGTGCAGCCCCCGAGAGAGCCGGCCGGCGGTGTGCCGCTCCCCTGCGGAAGTGGGGAATGTGGCAGGGGGAACCGCCCTTCCACGGAGGTGGAAGGGACGGTAGCCAACCCGGGAAGGACCAGCAGCAAAACCGGGGAGGGCCGAGCAGACAGAAGAACAGCGCAGGGTCCTGTGTCGTTCCTCCACGAAGACGGGGAGCGACAACATCATTCATATTCCTAAAGTGAATACACAGTTTGAAAGGAAAATAGCGATGCATAAACAAGTAAAGTTAATCAAGTTCTATAGGCTACGGTGGAAGTATATACGGAATACAATGAGCTCATAGTGGGGTTAGTGGTTGACAATTGAGTGGCGCCTTGAGAAGCAGTAAGGAGGTTGCTCAATAAAGTAAGGGTTGAAAGAAGTCCCAAGAATGTGCTAGTGCTCATCAAGAAGTGAGGGTGGCATGGATCCACCGGGAACAGCTGCTTCAGCAAAGGCACGTATTGGGGAGCATTGGTTTGGCACATAGGAAACTCTGGTTATTTCACTACAACTTGAGTATAAGATGCAATAGCTAGGTTCAACAACATATGCAGATGACGAGGACAGTGCAAACCAGAGTGGAAGGAACCCTGTATTCCAGATGAGAAGTTTAGGACAGCCTTTGATAAAATCTAAATTGGCAGGGACACTACCAGTTTTGAATTTTAGAGCTAAACGCCTGGGAACAGTGTAAGAACAAACTGGAGTGGGTTACATAAGGGACAGAGACCATATAGCAAGAGATTTAAATTCAGATTTAGTGAAAATCTGAATTAAGGTAGCCATCGTTGGGGTGAAGAAAGAGACACAGTAGAGAGATATTAAGGAGGTAGAATCCAGGCAACTTGATGACAGATGAGACAAATCATTGGATGGATGGATGGATAAATGGAAGATGAGTTGACAGTGAGATCAATATTTTGCTGATCTATTCTCTCTGATCTATTATTATTATTATTAAATTTAATTTGTAAATTTGAAAATGAATGACTTTGAAAATGAATGACTATGGGGAAGGGTATTACTTAACAGCCAAGCAGTCTGGTAGTCAGCACTGAACCATGGCCCTTGAGGTATCAGGTATTAACCTCATTGTTGTTGGGAGGTTTAAGAGGCTCCAGGGGAAAGATCAAGGTGGAGGAGCTGTAGAATTGGAGAGGTTGAGGGCTCAGAACAGTAACAACTAAATAAGCAGGAGGTATTTCAGCATGGTAACAAATGGTACCGCTGCATTTTAGTTTCCGCTATGGTGCAGAGCAAAACTAGAAAGCCCTGAAAGAAACTTACCCCATTTCTAAACGAGCCAATAACCACACAAGTTCACAAGAATCCTCCTCTGTGCATCACCAAACATTATCTAATAGCTCAAACTATGGTGGAAAAGGAAAAAAGTTCCGAGCTGAGAGATCATAAGTTGATATTCTGGTTCTGTCCTTTAATAATGTATGACCTCAGGCAAATATTTAACATATCTGAACTTAATTATCTTCCATTGTAAAATAGAACTAACAGTATTTACTCTACCACCTCCTAGGGATGTAGTCTGGATCAGGTAACGCAATACACACAAGAGAGCTTTGTAATTTGTGAAGCTCTCTATAAAAGTTGGTTATTGTTGCGGTATTAAAGCTGTAACCTGAGTTTCCCTCAGCATCCTCAGGCAGAGGCAGGCTTAATGACACAGGAATGGCATTAAATTAAGTTGCAATAGATAGTCCTTGTCCCCACCTGCTGCCTCTGGCTCTCAACCCCCGCAGCATGCTCCTGAGGACTTCTCAGGGCTGTTAGTCCTGCCTTCACCCTCAGCAGTGCAACTTCTCTGGAGGTCAACATCGTGGAATACACATGGCTGTTGTTTCTTAATTCCAATCACAGCATTCCTGAGGCTCTGCGGTCACCTTCGGCCGAGAGGTCACTGCTCCACTGTGTCCTCTCCACTGTCCCTGCAGGCACAAAGGCTGAGCATTACAGACGCTTCCCGACAGGAGCTTTCTGGAGCTGAACCAAGGGTCTGGAGTAGCGATTCTCAGCCCCACTGCCCACGGACATCCACCGCCAGGATTTTCTAACAATAGCAATGCCTAGACCCTCCTGCCACCAGATTATTTGAAACCAAATCCCTAGGTTAGAGCCCAGGCACCAGCAGTTTTTATGACACACAGGTGATTCTAAAGTACACTGTGTTAAAGGCCCTACTACGGGGTCAGGGAGTACCTATCTCTCATCGGCTTAACCTGGTAAAGAGGCCACAAAAGCTCTTCTACCTGAATGCTGTGGCTGACAGAAGGTTTTCAGAGACTTGGAGAAAGTGCATAATAGGAGGAATGGGGCGGGGATTTGGCATCTGGCCCAGCAGTTAAGATGCTGATTGGATTCAATCCCTAGCCCTGCCTCCTGACTCCAGCTCCCTACTAATGTAGACCCTGATAACCTGCAGACATCTGCTCAGGCAATTGGGTCCCTGCCTCTCACTTGGAGACCTGGATTGAATTTATAGCTCCTGGCTTCAGCCTGGTCCAATCCTGGCCATTGTGAGCATTTAGAGAGTGAACCAGGAGATGGGAATCTGTCTGCCCCTCTATCTCTGTCTCTCTGCCTTTCAAATAAAAAAAAAATTTAAACATTTTTTAAAGAACAACCATTTTGCCTTTTCTTTCCGGCCTGTGACTATATATACTCTTTTACATATGAGAAAATGCTATTTTGTTCTTATACTTTTGTGATTTTTGTGTGAATATTATAATGTGGTAAATAAAAAGTGAATATATACTCATTAATTGTGTATGCTAAAAATATTTTACTGACAGGTTATGGAAGACTGTTTTGTTTTTGATATTCTTGACATCTATTTTTTTACTCTAGAATTGTCTTAATTTTTCCAACTTATAAAACTAGCCACAACCTAGTCTCTAAATGGTCTCATAGACTGTTAAAACTCCAGTGTTTGAAATTACTAACACAAAAAGTATTAGTAAAAGTCACAAATTTAAAAGAGATTTTTTTTCTTTTGGTTAAATTGATCTGATTTCAAGAACAAGAGCTTTTAAAAACATATTTAAGTATTATATATTTAAATAACATATATAGTACATAAATACAGAAAGTAAAGAACATTTTTCTGTAAAATAAAGATAACTTTTAAATTATGAAAAGATTTTTTTTTCAGATATTTCCAGTCTGATATTAAAATACTAATCTGTGTTTTAGCCAAGTGGAAGCCTCAGCTGTAATATTTTCTTTTTTTAGGACAATTTTTTATGTTTTCTAAAGATTTCTTAATTATTTATTTTAAAGTCAGAGTTACAGAAAGAAGAGGAGAGACAGAGAGAGAGAGAGATTTTCCATCCTTTGGTTCACTCCCCAAATGGCAGCAATGACCAGGGCTGGGCCAGGCCAAAGCTGGGAGCCAGGACCTTCTTTCGGGTCTCTGATGTGGTTGCAGGGGCCCAACTATTTGGGCCATTGTCTGCTGTTTTCCCAGGCACATTAGCAGGGAGCTGGATCAAAAGTGGAGCAGCCAGGACTTGAACCCTCCCCTTAAGGCACGCTAGCATAGCAGGTGGTGGCTTTACCTATTATACCACAATAGTGTGAGGTAGTAGGCCCCAGGATAATTTTGTAATCAGCATGATCATTAATTAAGCAACATCAAAATACCCATTTCAATAGTTTTCCTACAATACTGTATTTCTGAGGAATTAAAAAGTTTCAAATACAAGCTCCCCTCAAATAGTGTTACACATGCACACACACACACACACATACACACACACACACACCTTTTGCATGCTGCTCTGTGAATTATTTGCCCACTGTACAGAATAAGTTATTAAAGGAAAGCAGTTACCAAAAAACCCTGAGTGGTCATATCATAAAAACTTTAACATTTATTGGAAGGCGGAAAAAACATTTCCTGTGAATCTCAAATCAAAACCCCCTGGGGTCCCATTACAGGGATTTCAAAAGCAGCCCTCAGCATGGAGACCAGGAATTTTTGCCCACAGAAGAACCTCAGCTCCGCTTTGTTTGGAAAGTGATGACTGAAGTTCAATTCATTGGACCACATGGCCTGAAAATTCCGTGCCAGCTTGGATCTACTTTGAGTTTCTTTAACAAACCTGCTATGTTTTAGTTCAAAGATGCTTGGCAACTCTGGAAACATTTAGCAAACTATATTAAAGCTAACTTCAGGCACTTCATTTCTAACCTGTAAGAATTCCGGCTGTTTTCCCTTGATTCTGTTTTTCTAGAGAAAGCTTTTCTTCCATTAAAAGCTATATCACAGAGAAAAAAAACTTTCTGGAAGACATATTTATTAATTTTCTTTTACCTAAATATCTATTCAAAGAAACTAAGTTACTTAAACTCTTCAAGTTTCTACTTATGTTAGAATGTCAAGTGCCTTTCTAGGTTGAGATAATAGATCAGGAATGGAAAGTCAACATTGGTTGCTGAAAAATATTCATTTTCAGATCTTTCTAATCTTATAAAATCATTCTAAAATGAGTATTTTTCTTCTTCTCCTCATCAGGTCATTTTAGAAGCTGAAGTTTTTGTTAACCTCATGCTGCTTGTGCATTCTATATAGCAGTTACTTCATTTTACGTTGTAATCACCATCGCTAAAAAAGTCGCTCCAAACCTCCCTCATGCATGTGTCCTCTTTGATAGGACATTATAATATAGGAAGAGCATCAAAGGTTGTGCTTTTCTATTGTTATATCTAAATGTTGGCAAAAGATGTATCACTCATGGGTTCTTCTTCAAAGTTAATTAAGTGTCTCAAAAAATGCTTAAAAATAAAAATAGTTTAAAAGTTGTGCTTTTAGTAAAGAGCAAATTCAGATTAAAATAATCTATTACCTAATGAAAATGATAGTATTTTTTACATATTTACAATAAATAAAGTCTTTTCCAAATTTTAAAAAGATGCAACTACTTAAGTTTTACTCCAGTGAAAATCATCCTCTGTGTTATCTATGAATAGCTAGTATGCTGATTTTTAAGGTCAGTCTAGGAATTGGTAACTTCTTTAACTGAATGTGTTTTCTAAACTGTTTTAAATGATATTTCAGCAATGAGACTAGTGGAAGCAGGGTGTATATATGAAGCCAATATGAATATTGACAAGATATAATGAAGTCCAATATTAAATAACCTGCAACAGTTAATGACTATGACACATGTATCAAGAACAGGCCAAGATAAAAGAAATATGAAAGGAAAAAAATATCTTACAACATTTTAGTCCAAGGTATAGAGGGAATGCTGAACTGATAGGTTTTGCATACTGTATCCTATTATTAATGAGGATAATTTTCTGTAGAGAAAAGGACTTTAAGTTAAAATTTCATATTTTCATTCATCCTCTTCTCACACCAAAATTACGTGTACACATGCTGTAATAATCTGTAACTGATATGGGATATACAGGTAGCTGGTTTAGGATCTGCTGAGCCAGAAGTATCTGTAAGCTACTATTCCCTGACCCATGGGTAATTCTGTTCTCCTACTTGTCAGTTAAAAAAACACCTCTACCAGAATACATTTGCTTAGTCTGGGACCTGGGGTAGACTCCACAGAAATACAGATGGTGCGTTCCACAAAGAATTCATGGGGACACAATAACATTCCCACGTGGCTTCCTGTCTGTAGAGACGATTCTGCCCCCACTCTCATAAAAGGAGGTGCTGGGAGGTGCTCTCTCTCTCTCTCTCTCTTCCACGGCAGACCACAACTGGAGGAAGTACCAGCGTGCTTTATCTGTTTCTCATCCCCTGCTGCTTTCTTCTTCTGGACCCACAGCCTTCTCCATGTGAGGCAACCCGTGCTCTCCTGTGTGTGTGTGTGTGTGTGTGTGTTCACTTTCTCACCTTTTGTATAATATTACCTTATGTATGTCAGCACCTAGAATTCTTATCTTTGTGCCTGGCAAGAGCTGGAATAAAAATTAATAATCCACTCCCCCACTTCATAACCTTGGAAACTTTGTGGAAGTAGTGTATATACAAAAAAGAAGTTCTAAGCCAATGATTTATGAAGAGAAAAGTCAGCAAAGTACAGATTAGACAGTTGTAGAAGATACACTGAATATTGTTTATTAAATGAATTATCAAGTTAAATGATATCCAAAAGTGTACTTCTAAAACTATGGTATTAGTTATATGAATTTTTTTTTTACTTTTATTGTTGAAAGTATTATGTTACTGTTTATCAGGATTTGACAAATACAAAATAAAGGAGCAAATATTTCAGCCATTATTTCATCAGAAGAGTGAGTAATAGAGAAAATTAAAATAAATAAATAAAATTGAGGTTGTTGTGGGCAACAAAGAAAACCAGAAGAAAAATCCAAAGCAATCTCCAATATTTGCAGTATATGGCAACAAATTACTTTAATCATTATTATAAAGATTTTGGTCTGTTATACTGGATTCAGATTAAAGCAGAGATAATCAACAATGCTCTGCTGTCTCAGTTCCACCTCATGTTAGCCTTGCAAGCTAAGGCTGTTATCTCCATTTAAAAATAAAGAAACCAGGGTTTTGAAGGGCTAAGAATTTTCCAAGTTAATTCAGCTAGGAAGCAATGCAGACAATTCTCAAATAAGTCTGTCTGGCTCAAGTGTCACATGTGGACTTTTCAGTTGCATTTGAAGTGAAGTGCTGTGTGTCATCAAAAGTGTGAAAGGAAAGAGGAATAGAGTCTAAGGCATTCGATTTGGGATCATGCCCTCTGTTTAAACAAAATAGATCCACCTGTTACTTGTTTTGTACTAGAATCCATGTGAGATCTCACTAAAAACAAACACTAACAACAAAAATGCTCCTGAAAAACCTTTAAAAACTTTCTTCTACACAGTGTTGCTTCCAACTTAGCATTTAGAAGACCTGAACTAAAACCAGCTGTAAGAGAAGAGTGTCCGGTTGATATGCTTTCTCTAAAGAGATGAAAGCAAAAAAAATGAACAACTGTATTTTGAGACGGAAATATATTCACTTTTCTTTCTAGAAGTACAAGAATATAAGAGAGTCCTACTGAAATACTTTCTAGAACAAGGTTGAAAATCAGAGAACCCACCCTGGGTCATGGAGACAACTGAGTCACCCCTGAAGCAGTACCTTACAGTGTTTCTCAGCAGAGCACTCCTAGTAGTTCAACCAGTCCATCAGAGATATGTGAATTATTCCATTTTATGTATACACCATCCAGTTCCAGAAAAAAACACAATAAAAACACCTCAGACTGTAAAGGAAAGAATAACATATCTCCAAAAAATTTACTTTTCCTTGGAATTAGAAAAACAAAAATGAAAGCAGTCTCTAACCTTAAATTTTTAAATAAAGACATCTCAGTGCTGCCACTGGGGTAGTGGAAACTATTAAACTGCAAACCATGGGGTTGCTGCTCCTTCTCCACTCACTAGCTATGACCCATAACCCTGTCCTGCTTCCTTTCTGCTCACTGCTTTCATTGGTCTCTGTTGGGCCACTTAGCTCCTGCTAAATGGTCAGAGTAGAAGAAAGAGGCTTTCTTTAGCTTTCCTGTCAAATTGCAGACATACAACCCTCTGGAATCACAAAACCTACAGATTATGGCACCACAACTCTCAAAAATGCAATAAGGACTGTGTTAGTGTGTGTGCCAATTCCAACAGCAATTTTTAAAATCTGGGCATGATTTATGATAGGCATAGAAAATGTTAGGGAAAGCCTGTGTTCTGCCTTCCACCTCATTTCTATCCCCTTTATTTACAGCTTTTCTGGGAAGAGTACATGTGAAGTATCAATAATCAGACTAACAGCAAAGGAGAGCTGATCTGTAAGTGGAATGACTGAAGGATGGAGGAAGAGTGTTTACTAAATCTGGAGATTAGGAAAAGTGACAAACACTACTCTCCCCCACACATCGAAATATAAAACAGACATGCATGTTGGAAACTTGTTAGGTGAAAGGGAAGAATTTTCAAGGCTAAAAAGAAATTTGGTAGATGATGGAGACAGATGTTTTCCATTCTACCTATTAGGATTGAAGTTATGGTTGATGGGAATTTGTTGAGGATATTTTCAAGCTTTCAAGCCACTTTATGGTGGTGTGGAAGTGGGTAAAGGGAAGGCAGGAAGATTGTGTGTGCCTGCAAATACATTATAGAAGGCCAAAGTAATTGACTTTCTATAGCCTATTGGCAAGAAACTCAGCAAAAGACTATAGATTTTCTTCTTATTTGTTACCATTGAGAGAAAAGGTGGTGACACTAGAATTGCTCTGCAGAAATGGAGGGGTTATAGGTCAGGAAAAGCAACATTATGCTGTAATAATGACAACATTTTATTGGCTTCAAACAACAAAGCTCTTTTTCTTGTTTAATCTATGCTATCTACTTATTTTGATCATAGTATTCATTCATGCAGCACTTACTATCCCAAACATTAAGACGAGGGGTGAGTGTGTGTGTGTGTGGTACAGTGGTTAAATGGCCACTTGAGACATCTGCATCTTATATCAGAGTCTCTGGTTCATGTCCCAACTATTCCACTTCTGATAGAACTTCCTGCTAATGTACACCCTGAGAGGCAGCAGTTGATGACCCAAGTACTTGAGTCCCTGCCATCCATGTGGGAGTCTCAGGCTCCTGGCTTGGGTCTGGCCCAACCTTTGCTGTTGTAGGCATTTGGGAAGTAAACCAGCAGATAGAAGATTGATCTATCTATTTCTCTTAATGAAAACTAATTAATTAATTAATTAAAAGGTGAGAGAAAAGAGAATTCTGAAGGTTCTCATATTGGGTATTACATGATTGCTCTAGAAATAACGCACCCCTCTGCTTGCAACTTACTGTTCAAAACCAATCACCTAGCCCCTCTTAGCCAAAATGAGAACAGAACACAAGAGGTTCAGTAGGTGAACAACGCTAATAACTACCTCAAGAGGGCATCCTCATACTCTCAAGAACCTAAGCAAGTTTAGTGGAGTCTCATAGTCAGTCAACGGAAAACTAATTCACACTGTTGCTTCTGTTTGTATGTGTGCGAATAAAGCAGAAATGACATATAACATAACCTCTGTACCACCTTATTTTTCACTCTGGCAAACACTGATAAAGTTTATAGTTACTTGGGGCACCTAGGAAACTTTGTACATATAGATAGAAGACAAAACAAAACTTAAAGAGAAAATTATTTTTTCTTCCTTTCAGATGGATATACCAAAAACATAATAAAATCTTATTAATATAAACTTGTTTCATAGAAATCTACACTGATTTATTCAAATGTATGTATTATGAAATATCTGCAAATGAGTGAATGCCATGATTTCTATCTGTTAGTTCTCTACAAAAATACCTGCAACAACCAGGCCAAATCCAGGAGCCTGGAACCCCATCTGGGTCTTCCAGATGGGTGGCTGGAGCTCAAATACTTAAGCCATCATCTGTTGCCTCCCAGGATGTACATTAACAAAAAGAAGGTTGAGTAGACAAGAATCAATCCAGTCACCCTGATATGGAGTGCGGATATCCCAAGCAGCATCTGAAACCCCTGTGCCAAATGCCCACCCCAGTGCTATTATTTTAACATAAATATGAGAATTTTAGCAACTTCATGTCACTGGAAAATGACTTTAAAGGAGCTTCCATCAGAAGGGAAAAAAGATTTTATTAAGGACTTTATTCATGTGTTAAATAGATGACTAAGTTGCTGTTTTCTCCTTTAAACAATCACAGAGAAACTATTCAATTGTATTATAAAAGTTGATTAAAAGAAAACAATACTAGGTCTTTACTGTTTTTAACAAATGTCAGCACTCATTTCATGCCCTTAAGAAAATGATATTATTGCCATTATTCCAAAATATTCAAAGAAAATATTACATACAAAACACCAAATAATAAGATTTAGTTTCTATAGACTGACCCAAATAATAAGGAATGGAATATATACCCAAGCCTGGCAGCACAGACAGGACTGTTAGACCTATTGAAATCTACATTATGCGATTATTGGCTCCATGGACATCCAACTTTTCTTTGGACCTAGAAAAGATTCAGTTAGCTGGCCATAAAAATTTTATGATGAATTCATTTTTTGAACATACTTCAAAGGGACAAAAACTAATTCTGTTTGAAATATTATGGATGATTTGCCAATGCTTCTTAAATTATGATAGATTCATTGGCTATTGTTATTCGTTCTTGCCTTAGGTGTTATTGTTTTCTACTGTGAGGATAAAAACTTAAGTAGTCTGAGCAATTAAATTAGGATTGTTTTATTGCAAGTAACAGAAAAATATTCCAAACAATGCTAACAAAAAGTTAATGTGTTGAAAGGATCACAGACTGTCCAGGTAGAAAAGCTTGTGCTACCCTTGACGAAATTAGGAGCTGAACATAGTAACTACAGCAGGGTGAAGGACTTAACTCGCTACCACAGAATGAGGAAATTTCAACTATTTTTTAACGTTTTTGTGTGATTTTGCTCAAGAATCAGTTCCTTGGAGCAGATGCTGATTAGCCTACTTTGTGTCACGTTTCTACCTCGTAGCTAGGGAAGGTCAAGGTATCTTGATTGATAGTCTTATCTTTCTTGCACACAGAGGTAATTTTCCAAAAATAATGTGCGTTGTTTTGCCAAATTAAGGTAAAACAGCATAATGGATGGCCAATAAAATGACAATTACCTCTGTACCAGTTTCTATTCTTAAGAACTTTAAGACTTAACAAGATGATTTTTAGAGGAGCACACACACACTTCTTCATACGGCTTGTACTGGAAGCTAGAAAATGTAGGACCTTGTATAATAGCAGTTTGGAATTTTGCCAAGTAGGCAATGAGACGCCACTAAAGTGTACTTAAGCATGATATGATATGATCAGATTTGTGCTTGTGTGTTTATATGTTTAACCACCAGTGGAAATGTGTGGGATGGCTTAAAGAAGTAAACCACAGGAAGCAAGAATCCCAGTTAAGCAACTGGCAACAGTTTAGTCAAAACAGTCAAAAGGGACCTGACCCAAGACATTAGCAGTAGAGCTACAAATACAGTAATTTTTTTTTTCTTATAACAAATCACCTCAAATTGGAAGGTTAAATGAAGCTACCATATTTTTAGCTCAGTGATCCTCAACCGGGGGATGGGAGGGAGGGACATGTGACAAGGTCTGAAGACATTTTTGGTTGTCACAACTGGGGTGTTAGTGCTGCATGGCTAGTGCCTGGGGATTATGCTAAATATGCTACGTAGGATGCAAAACACCTCACAATACACAAAACCTCGATAGTACTGACCTTGAGAAACCTTGATTTAGCATATTGTTCTGAAGGTCAGCAAGATGTTTGAGCTGACGTATGATTCTGCTTATCTGGGCCAAGCCCAACTGATCTCAACTTGCTGATTCATACATCTGTGGTGAGTTGACAGGTAAACTGGGAGCAAGCTAATCTAAAGTGGCTCAGCTAGGACAGCTCCTCTCTGATCCCTATGGTTTGTCATCCTGTGGCAAATTGAATAGGGATTTTTTTCATGTTAGAAACAAGAGATCAAGAAGAAACAGGCAACGCCTCTTGAGACCCAGCCTCAATATGTGCACACTATTGTATCAGCCTTGCTCAGTGAGCCAAAGCATGTCACAAAACAGTTCAGATTAAAAGGGTGGAGAAAGAGGCTGTATCTTTTCACATACAGAAAAAAGATGTCCATTTTTTGCATTCCACCACAGAGACAAACTCTTGAAATAGCTAGGACATAGAGTCAAAATAATTGATGACTGGGAAAAGAATAGAGATACTCATACTACAATTATATTGACTAGAGATCTATGATTAATTGAATCTGGCTTTTGGCTACTTAGTTCTCCAAATAGCTCTTAGAGGAAAATAAATACAGAGAATTAAGCAAGGTAAACATGAACAATTTTATTTCTCCAAGATTTCAACCCAAAAAGCAACATTCTGATCATGTGAATTATCTGTTCTCAAGAAAATGTTTACTAGGCAAATTAAACCTTAAGAACCTATGGGGAAAAAAGTAAAAAAGACAAATGAAAGACCTTCTCTGTCTTGTCCCCTCAGGAATGTCACACTTTCTCCAACATGCAGAAAATCCCCACCTAGTGGGAGGTGACAGGAGAAGAGGAGGATAGAAGGGAAGAGAAAAAGGGCAAGAGGTATTGGAGTAGAAACGAGAGATGAGAAGACACGTGACTGATATGTGGGAGGACCCCCAGGCAGCCTTCAGGAGGCTTTGGAAGATGTGAACGCGTGCTCTGAAGCCCTCTCTCATGTACACCCTCCTCAGGAGAGCACACTTCTGAAACTGGTCAGTCTCTAGCAATGTTTCTCTCATGAGGGAGTGCACGAGGGGCCGCTCTTCAACCTGACCCATTGATTTGGGCAGGGAAAGCAGAGGAAAGAAATTATTCAGCTTCAGCTTCCACACCCTGCTCAGTTGTCAAGTGTTGGATATGGGAAATGAGAGAAAGGAAAAACTCATATTTTCTTCAAATTTAATTTCACCAATAAGCATTTAGATGGAAAATGAACTCCTGATGTTTAACTTCAAATACAGGAGGTGAACAAGTGGAGAAACAACCAGAGCAGCATTACAATGCATTTATTTGAAAACTATGACAGGCCCCTCAAGGAAGATAAAAGGGTCCTTAATTCTAGCCACTGAAGACCTCTCAAGCAGCAATGGGGAGAACCAAACACATCATTTTCAGAGAAGCTAACCACCATAGAGATGCATCTGGCACACAGGAAAGAGATGGAGAAGCACTTACCTAATTGAGAGGGGAGGGAGTCGAAATCAAAGGGGCATTCTGGAAGCAAGCAGCCTTTGCACTGAGCTCTGAAGAATAGGAGGGAGTTCATTAAGAGGCTGGGACATGGGTCAGAAAGGGCCTTGTGAGAAATGGAACAAATGTGCAGAGGTGCAGGGAGAGGATTAGGAAGAATCAAGTCAGACTGCCAGGTCAGGAGGCCTTGTCTCTTCACCAGTTACTAAAATAAGTCTCATGCTCTATTGACTGAGCTAGCCAGGTGCTTAAATCATCTGGGTTTTTTTCATTTTTAATTGTTATTTAATGAATGCATTTTTACATAGGTACAACTTTAGGAATAGAGTGGTTCTTTCCCCCATACTCTCCCCCCACTCATTCCCATCCCACCTCCCATTACCTCTCCCATCTCCTTCTTCATTGTGGATCATTTTTAGTATGACTTTATATACAGAGGACCAACTCTATGCTAATCATAGACTTCAACACTTTGCCCCCACGCCCAAACACGACCTATAGAGTGCAGTTTGGGGAGAGAATTTGCAGTCGATTCTCATATTACAATTCAATAAGGACAGAGGGCCTACCTGGGGAGCAAGTGTACAGTGACTACTATTGTTCCTTAACAATTCACAGTTTTTTATGACGTCAGTGATCATCCGAGGCTCTTGTTATGATGGGCTGCCAAGGCTATTGAAGACTTTTGTGACCATAGACTCCGTCAGTATTTGGACACGGCTCTAAGCAAAGTGGATGTTCTCTCCTCCCTTCAGAGAAGAGTGTCTCTTTTGATGGCCCTTTCTTTCCTCTGAGGTCTCACAGAGATCCTCTGTGTGGTATGTTTTTTGTCACAAAGTCTTGTCTTTCTATGCCTGAAAACTCTCGCAGGCCTTTCAGCCTGACCAGGAAGCCTTATGGGTTGAATTCTGATCATCTCTGTTTTTCTTCAAAGCTCCCCAGACTTGTCCACACACCAGGATGAAAATATTGTGGCAAGCCAACCAGGACTTTCCCTCCTCTTCTATTCTTATTGCCCCTATCCCCAAGTTCTTGTTAAGTAATCTAATAAACATGTTTTCCCAGGAGAGTCATAGAGTCATCACTTCTTTGCAGCTAGACAGAGGTTTGCATTCTATTCTCACACATCTAGATACGAAGTTTTCCTAATAGAGAAATTTTAGACCCTGAGGAGGGAGAAAAGGAAAAGTAAATGGAAAAACGTCTCCTAGCCTTTCTTCACCAATCATAAGACCTATCTTTCACTCCACTGTTATGCTGGTACTGAATAACTGAAAAGGTTGCATTTGTGTCTTGAATTTTAACAAGTAATGCAATATACAATCCACGCACCATATTGATTCAGGCACAACTTTGGTCACATTGCTTTGAACAATTGCAGCCACTAAGCAGGGTTAACCAGAAAATGCACCGTTCTCCATGAGGGGAACCTCTAGCTGTAACAGCGGATTTGGAATTTTAAATGTAATTCAAATGTGTACAGAAAAGATAGAGCAAGAAATATGGCTTGCAAAAAAATGGTTGAAAACGCGATCTCAGTTCCATTTAAAGTGTTATTATTCTAATCTTCCTATTCAAAGATGAATCATGAGAGAAAATATCACATGCTTTTCTCACCTTTGCTTATGCATAGAAATGCAATTTTTTAAAGGACACAAACATGACTGCAATTCTCAAAAATACCAGGCTTTGAAACCTCTTAGTTAAAAATAAAATTTTAAAGGGAACTGCATCGTATGCAAAGAGGCATAGATAATGCATTTTTGTAATTTCAAAAATCTATTTTGTATGAGCTCACCTGCTTATCAGAGCTAGCAGCACACAACACAAGCTTTGTTCTTGATTCTACTTATAAAGATGAGTACAGCCTCAAGTAGAATTTTAAAATCTAAAAAAATATTTTTCTTAACTGCAAAGAGAAGTTTGAATGTATCAAGTGGTTTAAGGTGATACTAATAGAGTTCCATTACATTTTGTTTTCCACCCATAAAGCCCCATTGTGCAGATGATCTCAAAACAGGAACAGCAAGATCCATGGGGCAATCCAAAGGCACATCTGGATAATGTCTTGTCTTAAAATATCATAATTTCTCTTTCTCTCTCAATGTGTGTGTCACACACACAGACATGCACACACATCCCTTCATAGAAGTATTTCTGGCTTTTAAGTCCATACTGTATTAAAGGGTTTTTCAAAATTCTAATTGTTAATATTTTAAATGATTTACAGCCACAAAGCACATGCCATTTCTAGAGTACTCCCAGTTCTTATCAAGAAAGACTAGTCAAGATGACTAAGTTCACTACTATGCTTTATTTCTAAACATATCCTCTAAAGAGGAAAATATGCACAGCATACACACACCAATATTTTTAAAAGATATGTAAAAATACATGGACTTGACAGGGAATAAGTTTTTGTGGCATAAATATCAATTCCATTGACAGAAGGGCATGACTATAAGAAAATCTCATTAACTGAAGATTTTACCAAGTTAGAATTTGTGATCACTCAGAAAAAAAAAAAAAAAAAGAAGAAGTCAAAATACACCTAACTGTTTAAAATTACAAAGAGGTTTCCTCTCCAGACATGCAAATTCTTTTTGGAGATTTTCATCTACAGGAATGCATAAAGCTATAAGAAAACTTCAGAGAATGTTCTCTCCACTCCCACTCTCCCACCCAGGTTCTCTCCCCCTTCATTCCCTCTCATGTCTCTAGAAGCCACCTGAATGAAGGATTACAGGCTCCTAACTTTAGAGACTCTACAAAAGCAACCTAACCCATGACATTGCATCACACTCCCCTACCATTTCAAGTCCTTATGCATGCACATATTTCCTAAGTAGTCAATATTCTTAATCTCTTATTTATCTCGTATTGTTGTCATTATGTCATTGCTCTCTGACCCCTTGCTCTTTTCCCCATCTGGAACACCTGCTGCTGCTTCTGAACTTCTGGAACTTCTTAATACCAATTCTTTCTATTTGGAATATTCCTCCTTTGAATCAGCACATGGCCTGGTTGTTCTCATTATTCAGCTATCCTTTCTGTTGTTACCCTGTAAGAAATGCCTTCTCTGATCATCTTGTTCCATTATTCTGATTTTTTTAGCATTTTTTTAACTAATGCCATCTTACTTATTTATCATCAATCCTCCCATCCATCCCACCACCAACTCTGCTGCTACTACTGAATGTAAGCTCCTCAGTACTTAGAAGAGTAGCTGGATCATGATAGGAATTCAACAGGTATTCTCGGAATGGATGAAAAGTGAATGTTTATTTGCACCATAAGACAGTGAGTTCGTGCAGGGCAGGGGTTGTGCCTCTATTATTTTTGCAACCCTTATCTCTCTACATTGTGGATACCAAAATAGGTGCCCCCTGAATAAATGAGCCATAAATTAATTAGTAACTAATAAACCCCCTGAAATAAATGAGCCATAAATTAATTAGTAACTAATAAATAAATTTGAAGTATATGCAAAGGGAAATGTCAATAATATTTGCTCAGAATTGTGTAGAAAGTCTCAGAAAGGATAACTAAAAAATCCTGCATAAACTCTGAAATTTAGGGAATGGACAAGGATCTTTTAAGTCTTAATAATATGTTTCTTTACAAACAAAAAGAGAAATGTATTTCTTTTATCTGAAAGGCGGAGTCACAAACAGAGAAAGAGAGAGAGAGAAAGAGAGAGAAAGAAAGAGAGAGAGGCCTACCATCTGCTAGTTCACTCCCTAAATGGCTGCAATGGCTGGAGAAAGTCTATCCAAAGCCAGGAGCCAGGAGTTTCCTCCAGGTCCTCCACGTGGGTGCAAGGTCCTAAGTATTTGGGCCATCTTTCGCTGCTTTCCCAGGCTATAGCAGAGAGCTGGATCGGAAGGAGAGCAGCGGGACTCAAACCAGCGCCCATATGGGATGCTGGAATGGCAGGCAGCGGCTTTACCCACTCTATCATAGTGCGGGCCCCATAATCTGTTTTAAATTGAAAAAGTTTAGGGGCCGGCACTGTGGCACAGTGGGTTAATGCCCTGGCCTGAGGTTGTCTGTATTTTCCAAAGCTAAAATTGTGGCAAGCAGTCTGAGAAGGGGATCTGAGTACAATACTTAGAATGTTTAGATCTGACTCCAGCTCGGAGAATCTAGGGCAAACAGTGACAATATGTATAGGAGACTGAACCAGTTCACAAATTCTTCCACAAAATTTCTCATCTCCCCCTATCTCTAGTTGAGTCCATTGATTCAAAATTTTTCACTCATTTTTGAGGTGTATTAATACTGGTCTTAATACTGATCCTCGTATTACCGATATAAGTATTCTGACATCTAACAAATATTGTCCTAGTGATAGGTTACAAACTTATCAATTGTGAATTTAGTTAGGGCTGAGTCACCATCTCAGAGAAGGAAAACTCTTTGATAACTCCTATGATCTTCCATTCTGAGATACCCTGTCCTGTGATTCAGTTCCTTGGTACCTAATGACTCCAACTTGAACTGTCATAAACTGGTGCACGGAGTGATAGCACAGAGGAATCAATGTTCATATCTCATGACTGAAGTCTCTGAAGTCCCCACTCAAGACTTTGGCTCATGAAACCCAACAGACTTCATTTTCTTAGTCCATAGGTCAGAGTTTAAAAAGTTAGGTGTTTGGATGCCTGGCCTAAAAGTAAAGCACACTCTATTTCTAGAACACTGTCACCATCCCTGGATAATCACGGTCTCTCCTTCTTTCCCTCACATGGCTTTTGGAATCCACCCCACCATATTGCCTCTCCTAAGCAATGCGAAAGGAAGCAGGACACTTGCCTCAGCCTTTGCCTTATGTAAATTACTCATCTACTCTAAAAGTTTTGGCATATATGACCTGAACAACCCAAATTGTTCTGTATCCAGTTTCTATTTCTTGGCATAAAGTTGAAAATCTATCAAGCCAGGTTTCAATAAAAGTGTGGGTCAAACTGATTAAGTTTCTTGAGTGAGGGGACCACGAGACAAGTTAAATGAACAGTTCTGGCAATCAGTTTCAAAGCATTCAACCTAGACAGAGAAACGGAGAGGGAGTGAGGAAAGGCATGCACATTCCTTTAATTACCTTTGTCCTTTAATCAGGCAACCCTCCAGCCGTCAACAAGCCAAAATGTGCTCTTCATTCATGATACCTGACACTCAAATCGTGGTCCATGGACCAGTAGCATCAGCAGCACTGGCGAAGTTTCAGCGTGCAGCATCTTGAGTCACACCCAGTTCCTAATGGGTCTGAATAAGCATGTTCAGAGTATCCCCAGGTGATCGATATTTTCCTCAAATCTCGTAAAAGACTTGTCAAGACCGACAATCCAAAAAAATATATTTTCTAGGTAAGAGCATCAATCAACATCACCTGAAAACTTGTTAGAAATGCAAACCCATGAGCCAAATCCAGACCCACTGAGTGTAAAATTTTGGGGTTGAGTCTTAGTATTCTGTGTTTTAACACAATTTTGTAGTAATTCAGGTATACCCTCAAGCTGATGAATTTCCACTTCTGGCCTTTTTCAATTTATATTCAGGAAGAAGTAGATTTTGACAAAAGTTATTTTAATTCTAATTTTAAGTAACTATGAGATTCATATACCCATCTGAACAATTTTTAGAATATCACCAGTGCCCATCAGTATTTTCCAAAGTTCTATCCTTATAATTTTATTTAAGCACTAGTCAGAGTTGATGAATGTGTATATTGAATACCATTTGCTAATTCATCTGGCATCTGGCACAACCAAGTCATGTTGATATGATGGATGATCTTGCTTCTTTGGAATGAGAAAACTTCCACATGGAGGCATAGTAATTATTCCTGAAGGAATGAACATAATGTAAACTGTCATCATGGATAAGTTTTGTGGGCAAAGGATGCCCAAGAGAAAAAGGCTTCATTTTAAGCTTCTATTCTCAGTTATGGTGCTCTGCAATGTTGCTCCCACCCAAAACCATTGTCAGAGCAGCCTAAATATTTCTGCTCTTTGTGGCTATGGACTTCATTTAATGGGTGATGGAGTGTTTCCAACTTTTTGTCCTAAATGCATTTGAAATATTTTCTGTTTTGTAACTTTTATTTTTCTTCAAAGGCATAGTAGTTGTTAATGTCAAGAAGCAGCCCAAATGAACATGCAACAAAGACTCCAGTGTCTTCCACAAATGTAGCTTTGCCTTATAAATTTTGGGGGGAAAATAAAACCTTTGATGAAGCATGTTAAAATATGTACATATAATGTTTTTCTAATTCAATCCACCCAGCAATTTCATGCCTGAAAGTATATATTAAAATATATACCCAGATGAACATTTAGAGAAAAAGATACATGCTCGCATACACACACACACACACACACACCATTGAAGAATAGATCATTGGAAACAAGCAAATGCCCACCAGTTACATTAATTAACCAACCAGAAAAAGTTCCTTCAAGGAGGCTCTCAGGTGAGTGCCAGGCACTAACCCTTTAGTTCCAGAGTATGAGAAAGTCCACTTTATTAGTTCCCTGAGGCCATCATAACAAAATACCACCAACTGGGTGGCTTAAACAACACAAATGTATTTTCTCACCACTTTAGAGACTGAAGTCCAAGATGAAGGTGGCAACAGGATTGATTTCTCCTGAGATCTGTGCCCTTGGCTTGCAGACCACTTCTTTCTTGCTGTGTCCTCCTGTGGCCTTACCTTTACAGGTGCACATCTGTGGTGTCTCTTCACAGTGGATTAGGTTGCCACTCTAATGGCCTCATTTTAACTGCATTGCTTCTTGAAAGAGATCCTGGGAGTTCAGATTTCAACACATGCATTCTGAGAAACAAATCAGGTTCCAACAACCAGCATGTCTTAGAGAGTGACCAAGATTCACAGGGGCATTCACTAAGTGGCTTGGAAGTATTTTCACATGTTCACAAATGGTACAATTATATCCAATAATGGTGAATGGTGATTAACCCTGGCATGCAGTCATGGATTTTAAAAATATATTATATTAAGACTTCCGTGGTGGCACAGCAAGTGAAATTGCTGCCTGCCACACTAATATCCCATATGGGAGACCCAGATGGAGTTCCTGACACCTGGTTTAGGCCTGGCCTAGTCCCGGCCATTGTGACCATTTGGGGAATAAACCAGCAGATGGTAGATTTCTTTCTCTCTGTGTCTGTCCCTCTCTCTCTCTGTCATTCTTCCTTTCAAATAAATGAATAAATAATATTTTTTGAAAATATTGTGAAAAAACCCTAAAGATTTGAGGAAGTCTATACAGGGACCTCCAAGGTTAGACTGAGGCTCAGTATGTGTGATCTGAGGCAAATTTTGGAATTTAATCATTTTATATGTCATAACAAAATAGTGTGCCATGATTAAAAACATAAGATTTAGAATCAGATAGAATTTGCTTTTCTGTTTCTCATCTATAAAATAAGTATGATAATAGTGTCTATCCCTAAGATTTTTGTCAGTAATGAGATAATCACATCTAAGCTCAAAGTCAATGCTCAGTAAACATGACATTATTGTGCTTCTACATAAGCTTACTTTTCAAGATGAACTTGCACACAAATACGCACACACACAATTTTCCCAAAACCACTGTGCAAAATAATGTCTGAAACCACTGAGTTCTAAAACTCTGTGATTCTAAGTGATACTCAAATACAAATGACTCACAATAAAAGGAATAAAATTTTTAAATACATTTATTACTTTCAATTTAAAAACAAACTTCAATTTCCAGTTCCATAGGAATTCCACCTGCTTTTCAATCACATTACTTGATTTTACCTGTGTATGTCAAAATAGTCTTATTCTTCCCAGGTAAAACATTGTAAATTCTTTTACATTAGTTTTTCTAAAGTTATCATGTTATTAACCCTGTCAAATCAAGCAAGGTGATATGTAATCACTAAAGTAATGAAATATGTACTTTGATGTACCAATACAGAATATTCTTGAAGATATATTACTCAGTTCAAAAGCAAAGTGCACAGTGATACTTGCAGTATACTGCCACATGCTAAGAAAAGAAATCTTTTTGCATTGTTTAAGCATTTGCCATGCGCATGCCTTACCTTTTGAAAAAATAGGTTTCATTTCTACAGCAAAATGTAACAGAGGAGAACAGATGCCCAAGATTTCATTTTCAAACAGAAATCCCAATCAACAGTACCAGTAGCAGCTGCTGTTTATCTTTATTTAATAAGAGCAAAGCAGCAGACAGAAATGAAAAATAAACCAGATGAAAAAGCATCCACAAAGATCAAATTCCAAATAACTCTTATCCCAGTTGACTTTGCTGTATATTCCAGACAGTTTCTCAGTACTAAGAAATGCTGCAATTTCACTAACAGAAATAAGAAAAGATTGGGCATCAAATTGAGCCGATATCACACAGACAAATGACTTTACCCTCTCCTCATCACTCTCATCAGCGCACAAAAATCAAAATGCCTCTCCTTTCACCACTTGGAGGGGTCTTGAGGCTTAAAGGAAATTGCTTGTGTACACGCACAAGGCAATGGATTTAGAGCAAGTGTACTCCTTTCTCATCTCCTTTACAAACTCCTTCTGAGCAGGTCTTGTGAGATACAGGGACACATTCATTCATTTATTCAACAATGACAACTGGACTCTTCTGAACACTGGACTTAAAATGGAAAGCAGAACAGACCCATTCTCTGCTCTCTTGAAGCAGAGGCCCTGGCTGGGAGATGGAAGACAAGATTAAACAGCCATCATGGTTAATCATGGTAAGTGCTGTAATAGAGACAATGCAGCATACAATAGAAATACGGAGCAGGGGATTCTATCTACAGAAAGTATCACAGAAGCCTTCTGAAAGAAGCACACGGAGGAGCAGGCATCGTGTAAGAGAAGCAGTTCAGAAATTGACCCCTGAGGAGAACGTCCAGGGATACCCCCTGGCTTGGCTGACCCCTGGAATATAAACCATAGGTTTACAGGTAAACAGTGCGAGCCCAGAGCTCACAGAGCAGCTCCCCCTCTGCTTAGCTTGTAACACTCAATTTTTTTCCAATCCTCCATTGAAAATAATGTTGAATACCTCTGAGAACCATAAAATTGCAGCTTGGAGAAGAGAAGTCTGTCCAAGATCCCACAGCTACTGAGTGGCAAAGCCAAGGTTCAGATTGTCTCTGACACTTTTGAAAAGATCAATGAAAAGTTTTAAAAATTATTGCATATGGATCAATGGAATGTATCTCATGATACTGATATTCTGCCTCCGTACCAGGTAAAGCTAGGATTTCAGCCACATTGAAAGACTTAGGAGAGTACATTGCAGATAGTAAGTGTTCAATAAAATTTTTGAATGAGTTAATAAACACCACATTTGAAGGACCACATGGAAGCATCATCTGTCTTTTGAACAATTAATGTCAGATTATGCCCCAGTCCTCAAGTTGAAATTGAAGCATCTTAAAGGTCTTATAGATCTTCAGAATTCTCCCAAACCAGGTTGTTTTGAAACTAGATTGGGTTGGCCGGCGCCGCAACTCACTAGGCTAACCCTCCACCTGCGGCGCCAGCACCCCTGGTTCTAGTCCTGGTCGGGGCGCCAGATTCTGTCCTGGTTGCTCCTCTTCCAGTCCAGCTCTCTGCTGTGGCCAGGGAGTGCAGTGGAGGATGGCCCAAGTCCTTGGGCCCTGCACCCACATGGGAGACCAGGAGGAGGCACCTGGCTCCTGGCTTCGGCCGTAACATGCCCGCCGTAGTAGCCACTTGGGGGTGAACCAATGGAAAAAGGAAGATCTTTCTCTCTCTCACTCTCTCTCTCTCTCTTTCACTGTCTAACTCTGCCTGTCAAAAAAGAAGAAAAAAAAAGAAAGAAACTAGATTGGGTCTTCTTTCCTTCCACAAATTACTAAGGAATCATTATGGCATCTAGAACCAACTCCATAAAAATTCCGCTTGAACTCTGAGCTTTAAAATAAACTATGTTGTACAACCATCCAGCTGGAATTAGAGAAAGAGTCCAGATAATCAAAAAAAGGATCAGGTAACAATTAGGAATTAAAGTTAGGAAATGGCTTCCTAGTATGAAGTAAATCCAACTCACTTGTTTTGAACTGGCAAAAGAAGCTTGACATCTTTTGAAAGGATCACTTGGTTGTCCTCTCTCCATGTAACCTTGATCCTTGCATTAGACAAATCAAACAATTTAATGCGTGGAAGAATGTGTCTGAGAATGGAAAACAGAATAGACATTTTTTTTTTCCCTGAAATGAAGGTGTGAGGTTCTTGAAAAATTAAAATTTCAGTGCATTGAATAGTTTGGTATTTTATGTAAGACTTTGGTCTTCTGGAATTGCACTGAGTAAACTTTCTAAGTTTTAAACACGGCTTCTGCATTTTAATTGCCCGATTTTAACTCTGGGTAATCTAATCCTAGGAGGTAAATTAGGCTCTTTTAGTGGTCTATTAACTTCTCCTACCCCTAAGGGCAAATTTATTAAATTCTCTTTATGTGTTCCAAGAAGGCAATCTTTAGAACTGGCCAATAAGTTTGTGAGAGCCTAATGATGATCATGAAGTGAGATTCCACCAACTTGTAGTATTATTTTAATTCATTCCAAATGTAGAATTAGGTCATTAGCACATGTGATCTCTGTTTAGCCTGAACATACAAACACAGCATACACTGTTGCTGTCTCTTCCTTCACACACACAGACTTGGATAATTTCTTTTTTATTTCGCAGATCTCCCTTTCCCCTAGAATCCTTTTCCAGACCCCAGAATCTGGTTTGCTCCAATTTCTTGCATGCCCATCTCCCCAGCAGAATGCAGATGATAGGGCAGCAGGGATCATGTCTATAATCAGCCTCTGTATTTCCTGGTTCCTGACCAAGTACCTGGTATATTGTAAGCAGTCAACACACTCTAGCATTATTTAGAGATAAAGGAAAACAAGCTAATTCAGTCAATTCCTGATTATCTTCTATCATGAAAGAAATCATTAATTTTCCCAGGTTAAAAAAATAATCTCTGGGATCATGAAAATTTGCTTCCTAGGACCTCTGAACAGTTTTAGAACCCAGATAAAAAATAAATGCAGTCAAGCTAGCTCTATTTAACAACATCTATGCAAGAATTAGGTAAAAGATAACACTACTATTATGTTTCATCAGTTATACATTTGTAATATATACTCGTTACAGAACAATAAGAAAAATAAAGATTTTGACTCCCAGTGTAAGTACTTCAATATAACATGCAGCTAACAAGAGTATTTGAAAGAACAGAAAGAAAATCCAAAACTTAAAGTTGGCACAAAAAATACTATCTTGTTGTAAGTAAACAAGTAGAAGTTGGCTTCTATGGAAATGCACAAGTACTAAAAAATGCAGGAAAAATATCAGACATTATAATTTAGCTCCTACTACCAATTTTGCAAAAGTGAAACTTCATTTTCTATCTCCGCATTTCACAAGATCACACACCAAGGAATACATGAAATCGCCAATTGTTGGGAGCTAAGTTAGTCTGTGGTGTACCTCCCAAGGTCTCTCCCTGGTTTCTGTTATCACTGGCAACAAAACCAGTGTTGGAAGGCCACTGTGAAATCAAGAATTCACATAATCTGAAACTGCTTGTGTCAGGCCTTTCTTCAGCGTGAAAATAATATTCTACGACTTTCAGCATATGCTTACCACATCTGCACCCATTTTGGGTCAATCAGAAAAAAAAAAAAAAAAGAACTGCTGGAAAGAAATAAGCTACCCATTCAAAAGTAAAAACAGGGAAAGGCAGCTGCATACAAACCCTGCAGAATGTGCTGATGAGAACCATGGGCGAGCAGAAAGAGCTGCTTCAGGAAAAGAAAACCCAACTTCTGAGCTGAAAAAGCTCAGAACACAGTTTAGACAAAAGTACTTCTCCCTGTGATTTAAAGCAAGCCTTAGGAATTCAGTGACAGTGTTCTCATTCTATTTCCAATGTATTCACAAAACAACATTTATTTCCCAAACGGATTGATTGATTGATTAGCTACCCCCACCTCATCTTTTTTTTTTTTAATTGAAGAAAATACAGAGAGACAAAGATGAAAAATCACTCACAAATCCATCGCTGAGTAATACCACTGTGTTGTTTCTACAATGACAAAACTTCACCCATAACTCCTCATCGTTATAAGTTAATTATAGGCAAGGATTTTTCTATTAAATTTTCTTCCAAGAAATCTGTGTCAATTCTTTCTCCCATCAAACTTCTCCTTCAATACAGTTATAAACAGCAGTTTTATTCTCAAAATATAATCTAGTGTGTTCCATAGTTGTTCAAATTGCTTAATAGCTTAAGGTTGTTCCGTTTGTACTGGATGAGTAGACTGAAGCACAGTTATGCTGGAGCAGAGGTAGATGTGAATGTTCAGGTAGGTCCCTGCATTTTCTGGTTTATCAGAGATATGAGACAGACAGAAAGGTCGTAAGACTTCCCTCAAGAGTCCAAATAAAAAACTCTAGAATTGACCCATATTTTTCATTGTTAGCTCATGAGATCAGAGTTCCAGATTTGACTTTTGGCAGAGTTCCAGATTTGACTTTTGGCAGAGTTCCAGATTTGACTTTTGGCACAGACCAGTTGCTTTCATCTTTACCAAGACCACAGATAGCATCATTAATTGATTATCTCTCAATAGGTGTCACAGTTGGTGCAAAAATTGGGAAATATTGTCTAGATAGATTGGTACAAAGTTATTCTGATAGGAAATTGATTCCACTGGTAGTTACTCCATCCCAGGAATTTATCTACATTATTTCATGTAATCCTAAGGGCTATTCCAGAGAATAAGCATTGTAATCAGATGAGAAAATAGCTTGTGACTCCAAATTCTAATGATCCAATAATAAAAAATAGTCAAAATTCCTAGGGAGCTTTTGGGAAAACACACAAATTTCATACCTGTGTGTACTTTGAGTGAGAACAGCATCTATACTCATTTCATATCAATGAAGATTAAACAAGCAAATAAGTGGGAATGCAATATATAAAATATAAAGCACTGTGAATAAATGAAATTTATCAAAGAGTCTTCAAGAACATAGTAGACAAAAAGAAAACAACTCTGCAACCAAAACTTACTGAGAGCAAAGTTTAAAATATTTATACTTCTAAATTGTCTAGGGAAGCTTACTTTTAAATTCCTGGTCAAGTCATTCAACCCACAACAGTTTACTGAGTTCATTTGAATGTTGATCGTGAGTGTGTACTACAGATGTAAATCTCTGCTTCCTCTTTGTGAGATTTCCATTAAGCCATCTGTTTAAATCTTTCTAGGAAAGAAATCGAATGTATCCAGAAAATCAACTTATTATTGATCAGTAGTAGGTCATGAGGAATAATATTCACACAAAGATCTGCTGGCTAAGAGGACATCATTTTCTACATTCTCCTCAGTGGACCTATGGATACATAGAGGGAGATGTGGCTGACCTAGCCAACAGGACTGTTTACATACCTGATACCTTGAAGTATCCGAACAAATTGAAAGCTGGCCATGAAAACTGATTTCTATCAATAACACTGATAATATTCCTGGATCAAAATCTTAATGGTAAAAGAAAGACTGAGTTCGTAAGGGCTGACTGACATTTTCCTAAAAATTCCTTCACATGACATACACTGACTCTGTGAAACAGTTGGGAAAATCACACAAGAAACCGATTTCTAGAATAATTGCAATAAGACTTTAGGAAAATTGCTAATTATCTTAAAAATAGGAATGAATATGTAAAGTTGAGATATGAAAATATAGGAGAAAAAGTACAAGGAGGGGAAAATGAGACACGGATAAAAGGCAGGAAGAGGAAATGAATCCTACAGCATTTAATTCACAAACCACCATTGATGTATATGCAAAAGCCCATGTGGGGTACTTGAGAGGTTACTAAGATAAATTAACTACATTCATCCAGCAAATTGAGCAACTACTTATCAAGCTAGAAGGGAAGTAGCTAACTTGATAGGCCAAACCAATTGAAAATAACTCTAAGACCAACTAAATGAGAAATAAATAAGAAGTTTATTTCAAAAGTAACCTGTTTATTCAAACAAGTGTTAGAAGACTGTATTTTCCACTGACAGAGGTTGTGGATTCAAAAGTCTTCCATAGCCTTGACAGCTTATGTCAAGATGCTCTGGTGATCATTGATGTCATACATAAGTGTGTTAGTTGTTAACTCAGCAACAGGAGTCACTGTGAACTTACTCCCCACCTAGGACCTCTGTCCTCAATGAGTTGTACTCTGAGAATTAACTGTAAAACTTGTTCTCAGTTTTTATATTTTGTATGTATGTGTGCAAATTGTTGAACTCTTTATTTAGTATAGAGTTGGTCTTCTGGGTATAAAGTTAATTGAAAATGAATCTTAACGGAGAAATGGGACTGGCAACGGGAAAGCGAGGAGGAGGCAGGGTGGGAGTGGTGCTGGGAGGTGTGTTGGGAAGAATATCTCTAAAGTTGTACTTATGAAATTTGTACTAATTTAAAAAAAGAAGAAGATTGTATTTTCTTAAAGAAATCTTAGTCTTTTCCTGGACCATAACAGAGTGATGACTATTACCTGTTGCTAATTAGATTGGCCCAGATCCACCCTTCATGGAAGAACATCCCATCACATGGTGACATCACATAGACAATTCTGTGGGGAGAACAATTTTCCAGAGGTTTTTCTGACTTTAGTGTGATGGGACAAATGAGCTTGTCATTTCTGACCTTTTAGTTCTAAATTCACCAATGTCACTAATTACTCTTGAGATAATTATAGCTGGGATCCAACATTTGTTCTCTGTCTTATCAAGATTTTGACTCAATATGTATGCATGGACTAAAAACAAATGTTATTTTGAAAAAAATCCCAAATAATTGAGAATAGCATGAGCTTTCAATCCCAAGATGTTTCTGCTTTGCCTATACAATCATGGATGTGATTCAATTAAAAGGCTTGACTTTCAAGTGAGTCAAAAGTCAGTATTATGACTGTGAAAGAATAATTGGCTTACTAAATTTCCTTAACATACTCCTGCGTCTTCTTAACCAGAGCTAGAAAGTTTTCAGCTGCGTCTTGAAACTTGAGTGGATTCACTATTGTAAAGGATCACTACTATAAAACCAAGGGAGCAGCATGAAAAAGAATGAAGCTGTTCTTGTGCACTAGTTTCCAAATGAAGCATACAGCTATGTTTTGACTGAACAACATTCAAGTATTTATGCCTTTCTTCCTGCCAAGATTTATTCAGAACATGTTTCCAGTGCCACTGGGAATGAAATTGTATCTGGAAAAAGACAATAATTGTCATTATAAATAATGAAAAAATGAGCACAAATTGCCAGGAAACACCTCAAATAGTTTTGTATAAATCAAAATGAAATATGACTGGATTCATAAGTATATTTTAACTTGCTTCATTAAAAGGCATATCTTCTCAAAACTGTTTTATATAGTCTAAATGGTAGCTTTACTTTAATGTTACTTGTATGTAAGAAATTATGTGATATTACTTATGTGTTTCTAAATGTTAGAGGGCATACACGTTATTTCAAGGGTTAAAACAAAGGCAAGGCTCACAAAATATATATAGTCCCTTTTATGTATGGGGAGAGGGGACAAACTCTTGTATGAAATGCTTTTGTCCATTAAAGAGCATTCTTCATGAAACAAAAGCATTAATTTTGCAGAAATCAATTTTTGGAATAGGCACTTTAATAATAAGCTACATAGCAACTCCTAAATATTGAAGAGCAAATAAATCTTGGAGGAATGAGGACTAGAGGGACCATTTGTCCCTTGCTCCAACTTTCACATATGGTTGGCTTTAGCCACATGGAAGATTCATTTCTCACTTACTCTAAAATGCCATCTCCCCAAAAACACAATAACATGAAGGGAGCTCAAGGACCCTCTGCCATTAGCTCATTCTCTAGAAATCTGAGCATAATTCCTAGTTTCCCAGTGAGTTTTCTCCAGAGGAAAAGAAAAAAACTGAACATAAGAAAAACACTTTAGCATGTGTGAGGACAAAGTTTTGGTCATTTTTTATCATTTTAAATAAATAGTAAATGGCTTTTGGGCGATGGTGGTGATAATAATGAGGATGATAGCACAATATTTTGCATTGTGTTTAGCTTTTTTAAGCAGGTATTCTACAATTTTATTTTAATCAGCAAATTATGTACAGCATCTCCTTTGTTCCAGATGCTGTGAAAAGACATAGTTATATATATTCAACTAAATACAACACAGCGAGTTTGAAATCTCAAAACCTACCTTCTCAATATGAAGACTGATACAAGATGTCTATAGCAAGGAACTGACCCTCTAAGGACAGAGAGGACGATGGAGAAAATGAAGAAAGAGGTATTAACTATAGGAGGTAGAGCAATAATTTTGGAGAGAAGGAACAGGGAATCAAAGCTGATGAATGTGAAAGTGCAGTGGTGAAGTCACACTGGTAAGTCCAAAGGTATTAGATTAAAAAAAAATGGTTTGCGGCTAGATTATGCAAAATCCTGAATGCTGTGCTGAGGAATTCACCCTTTCTCATTCCTGCTATCAAAGAGTGCAGAAGGTGGGTAGAAACACACAGTCACCATACTTTTATTTATTCTAAGAGATACATTTTTCACTCTTTGACACTTTTGACATTACAATGCATCTTTCAATGGATAGAGTTCTATAGCAGGAATTGTAACATCATTGTCATTGCTACACCTTCAGCCTATATTTTCCTTCTTGTGGAAAGAAGGGGAGAATATATAATATGAATATGTATAAATTTATAGAAATATATAAATATACATAAATAAACAGGATATAAGTATGTAATCATACTGAAAATCTAGATCAAGCGAGCTTTTGCCCTTCTGCTCCACGGGAGGTTTCTGTCCTCCCTGAGCTCGCCTCCCCACTTTCACGGCCTGTATTCGTGCTGAAAATCAAGATCAGAGGATATAAGTATATAAAGATATAAGTATGAACAGTGATAAGAAACAATTACTTCACAGCTTAATTGATAGCATTTTTTCTTGATTGATGATACATAAAATAGCTGTATGGTAGGCTGCTTTAACTATATATTGGTCACAATGTGAGCTGCTATAACAGGGATGTCACCTGATCCAATTTGTTCTTTTTTTATATTTATTATTTGACAGAGTCAGACAGTGAGAGAGACAGACAGAAAGGTCTTCCTTCCGTTGGTTCACCCCCCAAATGGCCGCTATGGCCAGAACTGCGCCAATCCGAAGCCAGGAGCCAGGTGCTTCCTCCAGGTCTCGCATGCGGGTGCAGGGCCCCAAGCACTTGGGCCATCCTCCACTGGCCTCCTGGGCCACAGCAGAGAGCTGGACTGGAAGAGGAGCAACTGGGACTAGATCCTGGCGCCCATAGGGATGCCGGCGCCGCAGGCAGAGGATTAACCAAGTGAGCCACAGCACCGGCCCCCTAGTTTGTTCTTAAAGAATATTTCCTGGGACAGGATGTAGCACAGGGATTCAGTAGTTGCCTGAGATGCCTGTCTCCCATCCAGCTTCAAGCCAAAGGCAGCAGCTCATGGCTTAAGTAGGACCCTGCAAAACATGTAGATCTGGATTGGGTTCTGGGCTCCTGGCTTTAACTTCATCCAGCCCTGGCTATTACAGGCCTTTAGGAAATGAACCAGCAGATAAAAGATCAATCTCTCTCTCTCTCTTTCAAATAAAATAAAAATAAATAAATACCAAAAATTAAAGATTTGTTTCCTGTGAATTGCTAATGGATGTATGGGGGAATGCAGAAGTGTAGTCTAGTGACAAATGTAGGGGCAATTCTAATTAATAAACTATGCAAAAAATAAGTGGTAGGGTATGAGCTGAGGTCCTGGCAATAGAGATTTAAAAGCAAGAATCAAGACTCATTTTAATGATACACTTGACAACAGTGTTCATATGGAAATGGCCCTACAAAGGAGAATGATTTAGAGGTAACTGCCATTAGATTTTTTTTGTCACTTGTTTTTACTTATTTTATTTTTCCTGTTGTCTGCATTTCTTTTTCATTGAAATCAGAGGGTGAGGTGTGAAGGGACACAACCGTGCAAATATCCAAACATGCAAATAACTTATCAAAATACTCAATTTTAAGCCATGGAAGACAGAATAAGTGGGTATGATACCAACTGTTGCCACATTGTTGGAAGAAGGTTATATTATTAGTTAATTCTTCAGTTCTGCCTTTGATTCTAGGAGAATGTATACTATAGTAGCAAGGCTTCAGACTGAGTCAGCCAGAACTGAATTTAAGTACTTGACATTAGTTGAATTCTGCACATCTCCAAATCTCAGAGGCAAAATGCAAAGCTAATAGAGAATCACATATAAGCTCCATGTAAAGATTTAATAAACAGAAATATGTAGTCTTTGGCCCAAGTTTCAACATATAGTAAACACTCAATAAATGTCATCATTAAACTGAGATTCAGTACATATAAATACTTTATATTAAGTGTGGTTTGAGTTGGATGGCTATGTACCAAGATTCTAGGTTTCTAGTCATTCCACAAATATGTAACATGTCTACTATATGGAGCAGACATCTATCAGCACTGTGCTATATCTTCTGCCTTAGTCACTATATATAGAATCAAGCATTTTTCCAGCATTGCTATCTTTTCTCTCCTCTCCTCCTCTCTCCCCTCCACTCTTCTCTCCCCTCCTCTCCCCTTTTCTCTCCCCTCCTCTCTTCTCTGCTAGCTTGTGCTTTCCTTTGTCCTTTTCCTTCTTGGAAGAAAAATTATACCCCTTTTGCTGTTGACAGCAAACCTACAGAGAAAAAAATTTAAATAAAGTGAGTATTGGACTCTGCCCATCAGTGTCTTCAAAATAAAAAATTGCTGTCCATGACACCACCATATCCTACCATCTTTCCCGAAAAATTAGCATATGCAATTGCTATTACCAGTCAGTAAGAACACTCAGGTCTGTTGTGGGCTGCAGGGGCTTCAGACTAAGCTTATTGCAACTTCTCTCTACATGAGAAAGAATTCAGAAGTGGAGACATAAAGATGTATGGAGACTAGGATTTATTTAGAGAAAAACAAAAGGGCAAGCTCAAGAACCAAATCATAGATAAACAGTCAAAAATGCAAAACACCTCACAGAAAAAAGTTCCTCTCCAAGGAGAACACCCAACAGTTAGGAAACCCTCCACAAAGGAAAAGCCCCCAACCAAGAAAAAAAACCCTGCCAAGAAGGTTAGGCCTTTCCTTAATACCCTCCATAGGCATAGGGGGTGATTTCAGGGGTGGAACCCAATTGAATATTCAAAATGGGGTAATTTTGGAGTGAGGCTTGAGAACCACCCATTGCCATGCCCTTTTTAGGAAACATTGAGAATGTTACAGTTCAGGTGCATGATGGGAGTGGGCATGCCCCTCCTGGTAATTTGATTATAATCACCTAAGTTAGGTCGTGGGGGCAGGGGAGCACATCCTGCAGCCATGTTGAATGTCTTTAGCTAACACTGGTTGCAAGTACGTAAAATTGTGGAATTTGAAGCTGTCTTTTTTTTATTAAAAAAATACTTATTTATTTGAAAGGCAGAATTACAGAAAGAGAGAAAGAGAGAGAGTGAGATCTTCCATCTGCTGATTGACTCCCCAAATGGCTGCAATGGCGGGAGCTGGACCAATCAAGAGCCAGGAGCTTCTTCATGGTCTCCCATGAGGGTTGAGGGGCCCAACAACCTGGGCCATCTTTTACTGCTTTCCCAGGCCACAGCAGAGAGCTGCATAGTGAAGTTTTCACTACTCAGAAAATGGAGAGAGCTTGATGGTGCATGGGATGTGGGCATGCATGCTGCACAGAAAGGGAGGCTTGGTGCAGCAGGTCGTTACCAATGTAGATGCCAGCATCCTATGAGAGCACTGGTTTGAGTCCCAGCTGTTACACTTCTTATCTAGTGCCTTGATAATGCACTTAGAGAAGCAGCAGATGACCCAAGTGTCTGGGGACCACATGGAGACCAGAATGGAATTCAGGGTCCCAGCCATTGCAGCCATTTGGGGAGTGAAGCCATTTGGACCAATAGATGATCTCTCTCTCTCTCTCTCTCTCTCTCTCTCTCTCTCTCTTCCTCTAACTCTACCTTTCAAGTGAATAAATTAAATCTTAAAAAAGAAAGAAAAGGCAGGCTTCAGCTGTGCTCAGGAAGGGAAGATAGTTGGGATGGTGCACCAATGGGAACTTGATATGTGGGTCAGATCAGGCTGTCATGTAGAGCAGCTGTAGTCCTGTGGCCAGTTGATTCTGGCTGTCAAGCTATGAGTTGCCAGGCGCAGTCAATCACTGACCCCCATGGGCCAGTGAGGAGCTGTCCAACTGCTGTTTGTCTGGAGCCATCAGACCTCAGTTTGGCTGGAGCTGTCAAACCTCAGTTCAGCTGGAGCTGTCAATCATTGACTGAAGCTGTCCTGACAGCAAGGAGCTGTCAGCCCTCTACTACTTCCCTAGCTACTTACATTCCCAGAACTGGTCCATGGACCCTTGTGTTAGTAATCTTGGGCAGTCATGATAAAATACTGCAAAGCAGGTGGCTTAAACAACAGGAATTTATTTTCTCATTGTTCTTGCCCTGAAAGTCCCAGATCAAGGTATTGTCAGGATTGATTTCTCTCTTTTTTATTTCTTAAGAATTATTTATTTATTTGAAGGCAGTTACAGAAAGAAAGGGAGAGACACAAAGAGAGATCTTCCATCTGCTGGTTCACTCCCCAGATATCCACAACAGCCAGAGCATGGCCAGGCTGAAGCTAGGGGCCAGAAGCAATATCTGGGTCTCCCTCATAGGTGGCAAGGGCCCAATCACTTGCGCCAAACTCTGTTGATTTTCTCAGGCCATTAACAGTGAAGCAGCTGAGACATGAACCACTGCCCATAGGGGATGCAGGAATCTCAGGTGGTGGCTGTACCCACCATGCCACAACATCAGACTCCAGGATTGGTTTCTGATGTGGTCTCTTTCTGGTTCATAGACAGTTGCCTTCATGTTATCTCTTCTCATGGACCCTCTTCTGTGATTAAGTGAGAAAGAGAGAGGGAGAGAAAGAGGATAGAGAGGAGGGGGGAGAGAGCGAGAGATGGAGAGGAACAGGGAGAGGTTGCCTTTATTCCACTTTTTATGAGATCATCAGTCCTAAAGGATTAAAGTTCCCACCTTTCTGACCTCGCTTATCCATAATTAGCTCATCAAAAGCCCATCTCCAAATATAGTGAGATTGAGGGTTACAGCTTCAACACATGAATTTTGAGGGAAAGCAATTAAGCCTATCACCATGAAGACATTCAAGTCCCTTTCCTCCCCTGCTATTCAGACATTTTGGGGCAGTGGTGCAGGGGAGGAAAAAGGGGAGAAACAGATGGTAGATGTCTCAAGAGGTTCAGAGGATACTTGTATACTTACTTTTGTACATTTTCAAATGGAAGTTCAGAATATTTATTGAACATTCAAAGCAGAACACTTGATTTCTTAATTGCTTTCTTTTCTTCTCAGTTCATACATGATGCTCTAACAAATATCACACAGACTGGGGGCTCAAATAGCCCACATTTATTTCTCACAGTGCTGGAGGCTGCACATCAGGGATCACAGTGTCAGCATGCTGGGTCTTGTGAAGACCCTCCTTTGCATTGCAGACTACCGACGCCTTGTTGTGTCCTCACGTGGAAGAAAAATAGAGCTCTCGCGTTCTCTACCTCTTTGAATAAGGCCCAAATCCCATTCGTGAGACATCCATGCTCATGGCCCAATTACCTCCCCAAGGCCCATCTCCCAGTAATATCACCTCAGGGTTGTGGATGCCATGTGTTAAGTTTGAGGAGACACAAGCATTAGCCCATCACACCCTCTAATAAACTAACAGCATTCAAAGAGCACCTTCTTGTCCCTGTCACAATATCTATTACATCCTAATTTGCGGTGTTTTGTTGTTTACATTTTTCACATTTTTTTAGATTTATTTATTTATTTGAAAGGCAGAGCTACAGAGAGGCAGAGGCAGAGAGAGAGAGAGAGAGAGAGATTTTCCATCTGCTGGTTCACTCCCCAGATGGCTGCCACAGCTGGAGCTGCACCAATCCTAAACCAGGAGCCAGGAGCTTCTTCCAGATCTTCCACGCTGGTGCAGGGGCCTAAGGACTTGAGGCATCTTTACTGCTTTCCCGGGCCATAGCAGAGAGCTGTATCGAAAATGTAGCAGCCAGGACTCGAACCAGCACACATAAGGGATGCTGGTGCTGCAGGCACCAGCTTTACTTGCTCTGCCACAGCCCTGGTCCCAACATATCTTTTTGAAAATGCAAGTGTCTTGAGAATTTTGTGTCCATTATATTATTCCTCATAGTAATTAACAGTGTTTTCCAGAAAACAATCTTTAATGGATTCAGTATACTTTGGTTCAGTGCCTCCCAAATGTTAGGCCACCCCTGCTTGACTAAGATTTCTTAACAAATGCATGCATGAGCTTATAAATGAACTGTGAAATCTTAAAATGGGGATGAAAGTGTATATAATAATATTCTTATAATATTTAATACAATGATTATTAATATAATAATTAACATTAATTTAAACATCTTTAAAGTATAATTACCACTACTGCTATTATATATGCACAAACATGCAGTTTAGAAATATTTTCTTGTTGGTTATATTACATGTAATTTTTGCAAGGAAAAATTCTCAATCCTGTTTTTCAAAATGAAGGAACAATTAAACTCAAAATCCTTGGCACACATTAATTGCATAGTAAATGTTAGAACAGCTACATAGTAAGTGTGTATATCAATGGAAAGCAGGTTCATTGAGGGCATCACTTTTGTTTTCTTAATATAATTAGTCCTTATTGTAGTTAAATGTCTACCAATTTGAATTGAGATGCCCAAAGAACTGGTAAAATATTACTTCCGTGTGTATCTGTGAGGGTGCTCCTAACAGAGATTAATGTTTGAAAAGGTAGACAGAGTAAAGAATAATACCCTTCTCAACATGGTTGGGCATCATCCAATCTGTTGAGGGTTTAAATTGCACAAAAATAATCATCGGAAGGGCAAATTTACTGTCTCATTTACTCCTTTCCTCAGATAGTAGAGCTCCAGATTCTGGAGCCTTTCAACTCCAACTTGGCCTTACACCAGTGGTTCCCATGGTTCCTGGGTTTGGGAGCTTGTTTGGAACTAGACCATGGCTTTCCCAGTCCTTCAGCTTGAAGGCAGCAAAATGTGAGATTCTCAGCCCCTGTAATCATGACAGCCAATCCCTTATGATAAATCTCTTGGTTTTGTTAGTCTCAGAATGTTGTCTTGAATTTAGCAGTTGTTCCAGAAATGTTTACAGAACAGAATGAAACAGGACAGCATACACTGGAAATATTGTTTAACATAGGGCAGGCAGTGTGTAACTGTTTGCGTTTCTTAACAGATTTTTTCCACTATTAACATAATCTGGGTTGTCTAATATATTAGATATTAGCAGCATACAACTATTTAGTCTTTAAAAAATGACCAATCAGGGAAGGCAATTTATGTAGAAATTAAAATATCATTTGAAATGTCTAAGTGCCATATCAGAGTAGCTGGGTTCAACCCTAGCTCTATTCTTCATTCTAGCTTCCTGCTAACGTATATCCTGGGAGGCAGCTGGTAATGGTTCAAATAATGTGGTCGTTGACACTCATGTAGGAAATTGGATTGAAGTCTAGGATCATGGCTTTGGCCTAGCCCAGACATGGCACTTGTGGACATTTGAGGAGTCAACCAGAAAATGGAAAATCTGTCTCTATCTCTTTTTCAAATAAATAAATAAAATAAAATGGATAATTTTTCAAAAACAAAGTGTTTCAAAAAAGGAAATATGTCAAGTCCACGCTGACAGATGATATAGCTGTAAAATGAACATTGAATATCAAAGATTTAGTACAAAAAAGAAAAAATCTTAAAGGATTTTAGTATTGTTTATATGTCAAAATGATAGCATTTTGTACATGCCAGTTTAAATAAAATGTTATTCAAATTAATTTTACATATATCCTTCTTTTTTTAAGTGTGGTGTGAAAGAACTTTATATTCCATGGGTAGCTGGCATTGTATTTCCATTTCACAGCACTACTGTGTTCTTATCACCATGCAGGTTAGGTTATTTTGCCTACAATTATATTATACTAACACATTACAATTACCCCAATCTACTGAAATTTTCTAAACTTTATTTTTATAGAAATTATCCACCTCTTAAAAGCTAGTTTACAGAGAAAAAGTGATGGGTATGCCTGACATGTTTCAAACAGTGTACTTATTTTTAGTATCTGCTTAATATAAGTTAAAGCATTTTGGAAATTTGCAGTGTGACATGAAATAGTCCAATTATTGTCATGTGGCTTCTTTTTTTTTTTTTTAAACTTTTATTTAATGCATATAAATTTTTTTTTTATTTTTTTTATTTTTGACAGGCAGAGTGGACAGTGAGAGAGAGACAGAGAGAAAGGTCTTCCTTTGCCGTTGGTTCACCCTCCAATGGCCGCCGCGGCCAGTGCGCTGTGGCCGGCGCACCGCGCTGATCCGATGGCAGGAGCCAGGAGCCAGGTGCTTTTCCTGGTCTCCCATGGGGTGCAGGGCCCAAGCACCTGGGCCATCCTCCACTGCACTTCCGGGCCACAGCAGAGGGCTGGCCTGGAAGAGGGGCAACCGGGACAGAATCCGGCACCCCAACCGGGACTAGAACCCGGTGTGCCGGCGCCGCTAGGCGGAGGATTAGCCTAGTGAGCCGCGGCGCCGGCCTATTTAATGCATATAAATTTCCAAAGTACGACTTATGGATTACAATGGCTTCCCCCCCATACCGTCCCTCCCACCCACAACCCTCCCCTTTCCCACTCCCTCTCCCCTTCCATTCACATCAAGATTCATTTTCGATTATCTTAATATACAGAAGATCAGCTTCAATCAGTTCCTTAAACAGAACCTAATTATGATTCAGAAAATTATAAATTATTGTGGTTTCATGGCCTTTATAGAGCATGCACAAATTAGAAACTAGATGTTTTATAACAACTATCTCTAAGGAAAATTAAATTCTGGCTTCTGTACCAACAGCATTTTTTAGGAATTATAAAGATAATGCCACAAATAAGAGTTTTTCATTTAAAAGCTTATTTATATTGTTTTAGTAAACTGATAGCCATATCAAGGTCATTTCAAGGTTGGTATAAACACTTGGATGATGATAAAATTAGTCTTTTGTATTTGTTCATAGAGATTATAAGCCCCAAAACTTTGTTCTGTTTACCGAATGTACATATATGATAGCTTCCATTTCAATTCCTGATATCAGTGCACTGAAAACTACTGACATCAGTTAACCCCAATCATTAGATAAGTCATCTACACTAAGCAGTTCACAGTATGTTTTCATGTTGAATGTAAAACTCGTTTTCTTCCACTGTCAGCGCTAACAGGTCACTCGCTCCAATTAAACGCAATAATCAAAAATCATTTCTAAGTGGTGGAGTATCTCAGTTGAACAGGAACATAATGGTATCTCTTCTTTTATGTCATCTGAAAAGATTTAGATGTAATATGAATATAGTCTGTCATGATTAAAGATAGAAATTAAGTCTAAGAAGGGAATAAGAGTGGAGACCCTAGTGACTCAACACAGCAAGAACAGGGATTATTCAAGGTAGAGCAATGATTAAATGTGCATAAGAGAAGAAGGTAACCTTTTTCTTTAAAATGGGAATGAAAGTGCCAGTTTTCTGAGATGAGTTCTTTAACCCTAGCCAGCTTGAGCAATTTGTCAACTGCAGCGAAGTGTGGCAGGGTAAGCCCTTGAGCCTTAGCCATGTGGTTTGGAGACTGGCTTCCTTGAGGCTGAATGAACAAGAGGATACTTTTGCCTCAAGGATATCCTGTTGTCATTGCAGTCCACAGATTATCAAAATAGTTGAAAAGTAATTCTCACTAATTAAATGAACTCGCCTCATATGTACCCTAGCTAAAAAAACATGAAAATATTAGACCAGCTAAAACTACCAAATAAATTGCCCACATACTATGGTTAAAAAAAAAAAAATGTGACCATTAGCTATGTCTCTGAATCCTGGATCTACCATGTAATTTTTCACCTTATGCAATTTATTTAACCTCAATGAACCTTAGCTTTTTCTTATGCAAAATGAAAGTAATATATGTAAGATTTAGAAAAATCATTCTATAAAGCTTCTGGACTATAATAGGTCTTTAATTCATGTCAGTATCTCTCTACAAAACTAAATCATAGTAATGTACATTATTATGTATACACTGATAAAAATACATTGATAAAATAGAAAGGGGATAATTTTGTATTCACTCTTAGCATATTTTTTACTTGATATGGGAGCAATATAATGTTCTAGAAACTTTCTGGGATCTTGCTTTGCACCTCATGCTTCCTTCAAAGTCAAACAAACAAGAACCTGAGCTATCCAGAAGTATGCATGTGTTCCCTGAGTTGGAATCTCCTTCTCTTCCCATCTTGATGAATTCATAGATGTGTCTTCTACTGTGGTTCCTACGCTTCAATCCTTCTAACCTGGATTCCTGATTTCATCCCTATTGTAACTCACTGACATGGCAGGTACTGCCCACTTTCTTTGCCCATCCTTCTCTGAAAATCTGATCATTCTGGTACACACAGAAATATTGTCCAAATGATCTGATGGCTACATATTGACAGCAGTCTGCACTACCTGTGGACTTCAACCTCCTGGTGGGAATTCCAGATCAGAGTGTGGCTTTGATTACAGATAAGCTGACACATCCTTCAAATGCCTGCCTAATCTCAGTCCTACTTCTGGGCCAGTTCTATTGTCAAAGGTTGATTGAGTTCCTTTACCCTCCCTATTCATCCAGTGCTGTCTAGAAGAAACAGCCTTTGAAAAAGGAGCTACAGAATATTATGCTATTATATATACTTCAGTTTTTATTACAATTCTAAGCAGAGGTGCAGTGAGACTATATAAACTTCTTAGACATTGCAAAACGAGTGACAATGAAGGTAATGATAGGAATGTGTTTGAGATATTTAGGAAAGTCAACTGACAAAGCTTATTTTGAATTAATGAGTGACGTGTAGACCTATTTTCCAATTTTATTCTTGTTCCTCTGTTCTGCACTATGCTCAAAACTCCCTCTAGATCAATTTGTAGTGTTCACTTGGATTTGCTCCCTATGGCCTTAGGTGAAAAGGGAATTTTTCATCCCCTTAAGCATAGCAATGGGAAAAAAATGTCTTCCTTTATAACTCTGAGTGACAGGTCTAACAATATTGCCTGCCGTGAGGAATAAACTTGTAAGGAAGTGACGAAGAGACACATCTGATGGAATCTACCAACAGAGCACAGAAGCCTAATTGTTGTTAATTAATTTGTTCCATGTCCTTTCTCTTTTCAGCAAGGAACAACAATCTCACCATTTTCTGAACTTCTCCCATGCCAGCTCTCCTTTGAAAATGAAAGCAAGATGCAATAAACTGTTTGGGGTATGCAACTGCATGGAAATTGGATGTGCTGACTAATCTAAGCAACAGCAAGCATTTCTTATATGTATGCGCGTGTGGAAAAATAAGGAAAAAAGCACCTTGAAATGTCTGGTATTTCTCTAACAGCCCTACAAAAGCTCTCACAGCTCCACAATTGGTATTAAATGTCTCCATAATTGCTGTGGTATTGGGAGGTGCATACACCAGGCGATAAAGAGTTCTCATTGCTAGAATACCAAGAAATAACAGCTCGATTGCAGCTTGCTGGTACATTTTTTTAAAGAGAGAATGTCACCATCTTAACAAGGCATATGGTAATTTTCCTCAGGGTACCTAAGGACAGCAAAGCCTGATGTTGATTAGATACTAAAACTCCTTGTAATTCATGCTCATGGAGGGTATGGACAAGTGATGTGCATGTTTTTGTGTGTATATATGTATAGTGTATACACATGCATATACATACATGTAGTCTATACAGATATATATATATATCATATGTTATGTAAATGAAATAAACAATTTAAAAGTTTTGCTTTTTAAATTTTGCTTTATTTGTCTCATGGGATAAATTCTTCCCCACCATGATTTATTTCAGTTATGTATGAAAAAGACTTGTGATGAGAAACTGGATTCTGGAGAGGTCAGGGGTCAAGAAGAAGGTAAAGCAAGCTGCATTGACTGGTTTCATCTTAAATTTGTTATCTGAAACCTCAAAGGGTAACCAACTGGTCCCCAGAATTTCTTTCATGCTTCTTAAGAAAGCTGTCCCCCACTTCTCCAGAAAATGTCAGGCCTTCTCTTCCGCCTCTCTTCACACCTTCATCCTCCCCTCGCCATCACTGCTGAGAACACCTCCCACGTCAGCCGTTGGCGCCCTTTGGGTCAAGCCTCCCTGCTCTCACCAGCACCTCTCCTGGCCTGGCTCGGCAGCCTCTCCTCCCAGAGGCTGCCCCACCCAGGCAGGGCCAATCCTCCCTCTTGAGCCTGGATGCCGTTCGCTCGCACCTTCACAGAGAGGCTGCTCCTTCAGTATCCACCCTTTTCCTCTCATCACAGCCTTCTTTTCTACCAGTTTATTTTCATCAGCACAGGGACTTGTTCTAGTATCTCCCAATTAAAAAAAAAAAAAAAGCACCAAAACTACCATGCTATTTCTGCCTTCAAATCCTCATCATCCCTACCTTCCTCTGCTCTTGACTGCTGATGAAAAATTAGAAGGTAAAAATGGAGAGGGGGGACATTGGGGCATAGTGGTTTGGGATAACCATATCCTCTATGAGAGTGCTACGGAATGAGACCCCCTACTGTGCTTTCAATCCAGCGTCCTGCTCATGTGCCCCCGGGGAGGTAACAGATGACAGCTCAAGCACTTGGATCTCTGCCATCCACTTGCAAAACCTGGATGTAGTTCCTGGTCACAGCTTCAGCCTGGCACAATGCTGGCCACTGTGGGCATCTGAGGAGTGAACAGTGAATGGAAGATCTCTCTCTCTATCATCTCTCTCTCTCTTTCTCTCTTTCTCTAACTCTATCACTATCACTATTGCTAACTCTTCATCTCCACAGAGGCCTTTCAAATGACCAAAAAAAAAAAAAATTCACACTGTTTTCATACAGTAAAACATTTATTAGCAAAGTTTTGTGACAATGTTAATTAGCAGAGTATTATGTGTTTCTCTGACAATATTTTATATATGTGATAGCAATGAAAAGTCCATAAAGACATGTAAGAACCAAATTAAATAAAAATGTCCACACAGAACAACGGTAAAATATCAAAGAGTACTGACATATTAATGTGCATGTACATATAAATAAGAGTATAGGAACAGTTTTTATTTGAATTAAATTCAATTTTTATTATAACAGATATATAAAAATTATATATATTTGTGAAATACCTGATAATGTTCTGAAACATTGTATGTATCGTATAATGTCCAAACAGTAAACATATCTCCTTCAAACTAACTTCAAAATGTTGAACGACAGATTCAAATTCAGACAAGATACAGGAACTCTGAAGAAAAACCATGGTTGGAGAATGACGTGAGCCATAAAGTGGAGATTCACCACTTCCCAGAAATGTTAGTAAGTACTAAAAGAACTGAAATGTATTTTGGGTATTTCATGTACACTCATCAGCACAGATAGTAATGTGTTATCCTTGATCAAAAAGACAGCATGGACTGTCTTTTATTGGTAGGTAAGTATGGTTGGGTCCCTCACAAAATGTTAAATTTTCCTTTTAAGATGGTACTATAAAGTCACTGAAGCTTGATTGATTTTCACTGTTTTCCCATTTTTACAAACCACACCATAAAGTAGAATGACACTTGTTTTTGTTCTCTGTGGTGGTGACTTCTTTCAAGAGTTATGCATCACTGGGTCAGTCTGGATTTATGTGCAGTGGTCACCGTCTGAACATTCTCTGAGGACAGTCGACGATGATTGCTACATTCAGGTCCACAGTAGATTATAGTCCTTACTTTTTATTTGCTTGCAAGTTTCTTCTGCTGACAAAGGCTATATTTAGCTGAGCTATGTTATGTGATTTGCAAGTTCTTCACCTACATACACACATATTTAAGTAATTGTTTCAAACAAAGGTTCATGCTCCTGGATTTGTAAGGAAGATATAGGTGTAAGTGAAGTATTGTAGCACTGTTTACTTCTGCAACAAGCAAAACTATTCTTAATACAAGTAGCTACACAAATTCCTGCAGGTGAGAATTAGTCCTATCATCTGGCCTGTGTGTCAGATGTCCTCAACGTGCAAATAGACAAAGCCCGTCACATAACCACCCACACAGAAGAGGCTGCTTGGATAGGGTTTCCTGCTTCTTCTGCGGTTGTTTCTGTGAAAGTGATTCCAAATGATGGGCATCAACTGAACACTGCTCCACAGAGGATGGGGAGGCCACGGGCAGACTGGCATAAATCAGCAGTGTAATTCAGAGCAGAGACGCTGGCAAGAGAAGCAGCACTGAGTCTGAAGTTGGGAGATAAGCTCTGGCCCTGGTTCAGCCCTTTGCTTGGTGGGGGACACTAGGCAAATGGCTGAATTTCTCTGAGTCTCCTTTATGAAGCTGGATGACTACCCCTAATAATGCTTGTTCCTCCAAACTGCTGCTTTTAAAATTCAGTAATCAGAATGCTGTGTTTTTTGTTTCTTCTTGATTTTTATTTATATAAAGGGAATAGATTTCATGTATTCCATGTATATAATTTTAAGAGCATAGTGATACTTCCCACCCTATCCTCCCTTACTCCCACCCTTCCTTCTCCTTCTCTCATTTTTCTTTTAATTTTACAGTGGCATACTTTCAATTTACTTTATCATCACAAGCTTAACCCTCCACTAAATAAAGAATTTAACAAGTAGTAAGTCGAAACTCTATTGTTCCTCAAGAGTATAGACAAGGGCTGTAAACAATAATCAAATCTCAAAATGTCAATTTCAGTCATAAACATTCCATTTTTCTACTCTGTATATTAGTTACCACAAATCAAGGAAAACATATGCTATTTAACTTTTTGAGACTGGCTTATTTCACTAAGCATAATGGTCTCCAGTTACATCTATTTTGTTGCAAAAATTATATTATCTATATGGTAATATGTTCTTGAACACTGATTTTCAAAATGTGTATGCTTTTCAGCAAGTAGAATAATGTAATAGCACACACAAACACACACACATATGCTTTTTTATTTCTTTAATCTTACTCTGTTAATTACCTTCAATGAGCTCTTAAGGTATCTAATTTTCTACTATCACAGTGGCTGCTTTTCTGTAATAAATTATATTAGTTTGCTAGAATTGCCTGAACTAAATATCACAAATTGAGTTGCTTAAACTAGAGAAATTTATTATCTCATAATTCTGGATGCTGGAAGTCCAAGAGGAAGGTACCAGTAGACTTGGTTTTCCTCCTCCTTTATTTTTCTATTAGATAAAGGATTTAGAATTTCTTTAATTTTTATTAATATAAAAAGAACAGATTCCATGTATTTCATAGATACAGTTCTAGAAAGATAACCATAGTTCCTTCCCTCCCCATCACTGACACAATCCCCCTCTTCCTTTCTTTTTCTTTAATTTTTGCAAAGACATAATTTTAATCCACTCTATAATCACAGGCTTAACCAATTACTAACCATAATATTCAAGAATTAAAAGCTAAGAAAACCATAGTTCCACAGGAGTAAAAACAAGGGCTATAAACTACAATCATATCACAAGATGTCCATTTCATTCCTGTACATTTTTTATTCTATATTAACTGCCACATATCAGAGAAAATATATGATATTTGTCTTTTTCAGACTGGCTTATTTCAAGAAACAATGATTTTCAGTTCAATTCATTTTTTTTTCAAGTGAGAAGATTTCATTTGTTATGGCTGAGTAGTATTCCACAGTGTATATATACCATAATTTCTTTGGTCATCAGTTGATGGACATCTAGGTTGATCCCATGCCTTCAGTATTGAGTGAATTGAGCTGCAATAAACACTGGTGTACAGGCAATTCTTTCATATGCTGATTTCATTTCCTTTGGGTAAATTCAAGGAGGAATGAATGGGTTATATGGCAGATCTATTTTCAGATTTCTGAGGAATCTCCATACTGTCTCCCATAATGGTTGTACTAGTTTACATTCCCACCAAGAGTTCATTAGGGTACATTTTCCCCCACCTCCTTGCCAGCATTTATTGTTTTCTGAGTTTTCAATTATAACTGGGTAAGGTGGAACCTCAGTGTGGTTTCTATTCTGAGCATTTTTTTTTTAATTTTATTTTTTATTTTTTTGACAGGCAGAGTGGACAGTGAGAGAGAGAGAGAGAGACAGAGAGAAAGGTCTTCCTTTGCCGTTGGTTCACCCTCCAATGGCCGCCATGGCCAGCGCGCTGCGGCCAGCACACAGCGCTGATCCGATGGCAGGAGCCAGGTACTTCTGGTCTCCCATGGGGTGCAGGGCCCAAGTACTTGAGCCATCCTCCACTGCACTCCCTGGCCACAGCAGAGAGCTGGCCTGGAAGAGGGGCAACCGGGACAGAATCCGGTGCCCTGACCAGGACTAGAACCCGGTGTGCCGGCGCCGCAAGGCGGAGGATTAGCCTAGTGAGCCACGGCGCCGGCTTATTCTGAGCATTTTTATGCATCTTTTGGTCATTTATACTCCATTCTTTGAATAATGCTGTTCTTTTGTCCATTTCTTAACTGGATTTGGATTGTTTGTTGAGTTTCTTGAGCTCTTTATAGATTCAGGATATTAATCCTTTATCAGTTGCATAGTTTGAAAATATTTTATCCCATTATGCCTGTTGCCACTTAACTTGTTTGTTTTTTCAGGGGAGGGTGTCAAAACCAGGGATTCCCCTTCACTTTGCTGAGTGTTTTCTTTGTAGTGTCTATTTTTTATGTAATCTCATTTGTCTATTTTTTCTTTAATTGCCTTTGCTTCTGGGGTCTTTTCCAATAAGTCATTGCCAATGTCTTGCAAAGTTTCCCCAATGTTGCTGACTCTTCAGGTACCCATCCCTCTGTGCACACATGCCCCAGTGTGTCTCTGTGGATCCAAATTCAGTCCTCTTATAAGCAATCCACTTTATTTGGGTTGAGAACCACCTATATGGCTTCATTTTAACTTCATTACTTCTTTGAAAGCTCTTTCTTCAAATTCAGTCACAGGTTGAAGTGTCAGACGATGACTGATACCATCAGCACATAACATATGTGTTCTAAATCTTCTTTTATATTAATATAGTCCTTGTTCAAAAAATTTTATTTTATTTTATTTTATTTTATTTTTATTTTTGACAGACAGAGTGGACAGTGAGAGAGAGAGAGAGACAGAGAGAAAGGTCTTCCTTTGCCGTTGGTTCACCCTCCAATGGCCGCCGCGGCCGGCACATCGCGCTGATCTGAAGGCAGGAGCCAGGTGCTTCTCCTGGTCTCCCATGGGGTGCAGGGCCCAAGCACTTGGGCCATCCTCCACTGCACTCCCGGGCCACAGCAGAGAGCTGGCCTGGAAGAGGGGCAACCGGGACAGAATCCGGCGCCCCGACCGGGACTAGAACCCGGTGTACCGGCGCCGCAAGGCGGAGGATTAGCCTATTGAGCCACGGCGCTGGCTCAAAAAATTTTATTTTTTAAAAAAATTTATTGATTTATTTGAAAGTAAGAGTTACACAGAGAGAGGAGAGGCAGAGAGAGAGGTTTTTCATCCGCTGGTTCACTCCCAATTGACCACAATGGCAGGCGCTGTGCTGATCCGAAGCCAGGAGTTTCCTCCAGGTCCTCCCACATGTGTGGAGGGGCCCCAAGACTTGGGCATCTTCTACTGATTTCCCAGGCCACAGCAGAGAGCTGGATAGAAGTGGAGCAACTGGGACACAAACCAGTGCCCATATGGGATGCCGGCACTGCAAGCAGCGGCTTTATCTGCTACACCACAGCACCAGCCCCCACAAAGTTTTAACATTATTTTAAAACTTAGTTCCAATCTAATAATCAACAAATACCTCCTCTAAGCAGATTTTAAATAGGTACTATAATTTTAATTGCATATATCTGGGGCAGGCATTGTGGTACAGTGGGTTAAGCTACCCCCTGTGACTCTGGCATCCTATATGGGCACTGGTTCAAGTTCCAGTTGATTTACTTCCATTCCAACTCTCTGCTTGTGTACCTGGGCAAGCAGCAGAATATGGCTCCGTTGGGGTTCCAGGCTCCTGGCTTTGGCCAGACCCAGTGCTGGCTGTTGTGTCCATTTGGGGAGTGAACTAGTATATGGAATATCTCATTTTCTCTCTGTCTCTTCTTCTCTGTAACTCTGCCTTTCAATTAATTATGAATTAATATTTTCTAAAAATTGCATATATTGGTGCATAGAATGTTATGCATCCTTCCAGCAAATATACTCATTTTTTCATGAAATGATAAGCTGCAATATTTTTCTAATTTATTCTTCCTTCTTTGTATACCTGACAAAAAATGTATCCACAGTTGTTTACAAATCAGTGTCACAGAATTCCTGATATTTCTTCAGCTACAGTGTCATCATCTGTTCATAATGGATGCCTAATAAATAATTGTCAAATTAATTAATTTCTTTTGATTTGTAGGAAACTAAAAGCCAGTAAAAAAAGAGATGAGGATATAAGAGTTAAATTGTATCTGCTGCAAATATTTGTGCACACACAGTAACAATTCTTTAAAATCTATGTCAACAGATGTTGAGGATCATGCTCTCTGGTACATGTCCTTCTTGTCCATTGGTGCACAATTAAAGACCTCATTCTCCTAACATGGCACTGTGTACATATAATACACTGTGTTCCCTGCAGGGAAAATGAAGGTTAGGAGCATGGAACTTGAAGGCAGTTTTTACAATTGCTGGAGATCTGTTTACACACTTGTGTCTCTCTTTGGAGTTTTCCTGGCATTCAGAACTTTGAAAGCACTTGGCCAGAATAGTTTGGCCTACAGCTGCAGGGACCCAGTCAACCATATCACCAGTGAAAATATGCATAAGTCCACCTAGTAATTTCAACATCTAATTGGGCAGGTCTTCTGGAGTCCTAACGTAAGAAGACATTTGAGAAAACTATTCCTGAATGCAGGATACCCAATAAGTTGAAAGATTGTAAAAACGGTTGTACTCGGTGTTTGGTTGTTTGGTGAGAATGACAGCGATTCTGAACTAAGCACAGGCTCGCCCTGCTTCTGGTCACAGCATGACTTCCTGAAACAGGAGATCAAGGGTTCTGTCCACAGCCATTTGATAGAGGATGACACAAAAGCCCTAAGAGACTAAGGGTTGTTCATGGCTAATTCATAGTTATAATGCATAATTAATTGATGAGGTTGCAAACCTGTCTGATGATCCCATACATTGCAATGGTTCCCTTGAGTCATGCCTCCTTCCAGGACTATGAAAGTCAGAACTGGATGGATTATGCTAAGTACCCAACGACTACCTTGCAATCATGCATGAGGTAACAGGATATCTTTTCCTATAGAGCAGCTAGCCTGTATAATCTCATTAAACCACCATAGACATATTGCAGAAAGTTCAATTGCCTAAGAGATACAGAAATTTTTTAGAGCAAATGAGTTTATTCAAAGATTTGTTAATTAAAATAAAGAATCAAAATATGTAAATGCCCTTTCTTCCCTAGAAGTGGAAACAACAGGATAGAAGAATTATAGAGTTGCTGGACATAGCCTATAAAGCTCACATTTTTACCTAGTCTGGTAAATTTTCAGAAAGCCTTGGTATGGACGGAGACTAACCAAAGCACTAATGAGTCTTGTTAACTGTCATGCCCTCTACACCCAGCTCAGCACCCAGGAAATAGTAAGAGACCAACAGTGTATTAGTTGACATAAGCTTAAGAATGAAAAGACTTTTCTAAAGTAACAGCCTCTTACCTAGCTTCCCTACTTCTGCTTCCACCTAGCCATGCTACAATATCATCACACTCGGCAGCCAAGTAATGGTAAGAATAAAACATAATAATCAGAAATCTCCAAAGACTCCTCTTATCACATCAAATGTCAAGATCCTGCTAAGAGTTCACAAAGCCTTGAAAGCTTTCTTTCCTCTCCATCTCCTCCACCTCCTGTGTTGGATGTAGTCACTTGGTGAGGGGAGCTTTTGCTGGTTCCCTAAATATGGTTCACTGGTCATCTCCTTCAAGGGGCACCAATTATAACTCCAATAACTCCCTCCCACTCTTTAATCTGCTTTTCATGATAATTGCAATTTTATGGTAAATGATGTAAATTGCTTACTATCTATTTTGTCCTATTCAAATGGGAGCTCTATGAGGAATTTGTGTTTGCTTGATTTTCCAGTTTCTTGGAATGTAAGTATTCGGTAAACACACAGGGTCTTCAGAAAGTTTGTGAAAAATGCCTATTATGAAAAAGCTATGACTTCAAATTTCTTTACCAAAATAAATTTATGTTTAATTCTGTTTTCTTTTTTAAGATTTATTTATTTATTTCAAAGTCAGAATCACAGAGAGAGAGGGAAAGACAAGCAGGGAAAGAGATATCTTCCATCTGCTGGTCACTCCCCAGATGGCCGCAACGGCTGGGGCTAGTCCCGGCAGAAGCTAGGAGCTTCTTCCGGGTCTCCCACATGAGTGCAGAGGCCCAAACACTGGGGCCATCTTCCTCTGCATTCCCAGACATATTCACTACGAGCTGGATTGGAGGAGGAGCCGCCAGGACTCGAACAGCCACCCATGTGAGATGCTAGCACTACAGAAGGTGGCTTAACCCATTACGCCACGTTGTTGGACCCTAATTCCTTTTTCAACAATTTTTTTGCTGTTATGTTTTTTTATTTTTTTATTTTATATATTTGACAAGGAGAGTTACTGACAGTGAGAGGGAGAGACAGAGAGAAAGGTCTTCCTTCCGCTGGGTCACTCCCCAATTGTCCACATTGGCCGGAGGCATGCTGATCCAAAGCCGGGAGCCAGGAGCTTCCTCCTGGTCTCCCATGCTGGTGCAGGGGCCCAAGCACTTGGGTCATCTTCTACTGCTTTCCCAGGCAGCTGGATTGGAAGAGGAGCAGACAGGACTAGAACCGGTGCCCATATGGGATGTAGGTGCTGCAGGCGGAGGATTAACCTACTGTGCCACAGTGCCAGTCCTCCCTGAGGACTGCTGATAGAAAAGGTCAGTTTCGCAGGCCATGGACTGTTCTCTGCCCTCTCTCAGCAGCCACACTTCAAGTTCTGGAGAGCAGAACTGAACAAAGAAAAAGCGCACACTGGTCCTGAAAGAAAGGCCTAGCTGAGCTTGCATCTGAGGTGGTCTGAATGGCGGGCTGGGAGTAAGAGTGCCAACACACAGGCTCTCCTCCGCAGACAGTGCAGCCTTCCACGCGGGGAGGAGTGCTGGATGGGAGTGTAACAACTCCTCAGGACAGTGAGATAAGAGCACAAAGACATTCTTGGAACCAGTTCAGAAAGCACGGGTTGGAGCCATGTGGAATGTGGTGGGAATATAAAAGCCTTGTGGCTGCTCCTGTTGGGAACAATGGCGTGGCCCCCTCACAGCCCATGAATGCTGGTTGTTGATTGTCATACTGTAGACTGAGGACTGGGACTCCTTGTTCAACAGGCGTCTGTGCCTGCAGTGTCCAGGGAGACTCAGTTGAATTTGGAACTTGTTCCTCTACAAGTCAGCCCAAGGGTGTACAGTGTGCGAATTTGGAGAAGTTTATACTTGGCTGTGAGTAGCTTAGTTCCATTTTCTAAAAATTACAAATTGCTTAAATTTGCTTGAATCCTGGGAATATCACTGATATAATCTATGATGTTAGATTTCACTTTGTGCTGTTCTTAACTGCTCCCTGCTGTTCCCCTCCATTTGATGCTTAATTTGGTACATGTAATAATTTATGTTGTTTGCAAAGAGTAAGAAATAAGAGTGGCAGTTGGAGGGGAAAATAAAGTTATAAATAGAGATATTAACATCACTCAGCCTTAACCTTACACATTGCTATTTTTTCTGTTGTATTATGATTTATGTTATTAATGTGTAGATATCTTGTTGATGCTTTTTGCACTGGTATTGCCCCTGTTTGTTGATCATGCTTATGGAATTTAGAAATTTGAGTATAACATAGAAAGAGAGTATCTGTCAGAAGGATAAACTTAGTTAAAAAAAAAAAAAAGGATAAACTTCCTATATAAAGCTGTACATTGCTACATCTCTAAACCAGAGATGCAGAAAATTTCATATAATGATAAATAAAAATGGTCCCACTTAAGACAGACTTACTACGGTAGGAAGTAGAGAACTGCACCAGTTATCTTTGGAAGCACAGGAAGGACTGTCAAGCTACTCAAAATCATTCCACATGAGAAATGGTTGAAAAAGTGGGATTTTTATGCTTGAAGAAAATAAACCCACTGGACATACTAGCTGTCCCTAGTAGCTGAAGGCTCTCTTGCAGAAAGAAGATCATGCTTGGGAGATGGGGCACCAGGGGCTGGTGATGAGATATGAAACTACCTAGGGCCAGGGCCATGGCTCACTTGGTTATTCCTCCGCCTGCGGCGCTGGCATCCCATATGGGCGCTGGGTTCTAGTTCCGGCTGCTCCTCTTCCAGTCCAGCTCTCTGCTGTGGCCCGGGAGTGCAGTGGAGGATGGCCCAAGTGCTTGGGCCTCTGCACATGCATGGGAGACCTGGAAGAAGCACCTGTCTCCTGGCTTCAGATTGGCGCATTGCACTGGCTATAGCGGCCATTTGGGGAGTGAACCAACGGAAGGAAGAACTTTCTCTGTCTCTCTCTCTCTCACTGTCTATAACTCTACCTGTCAAAAAAAAAAAAAAAAACTACCTAAAAACTGGAGAACTTCTGTGACACCCATGTCTCAGTCTCTGGATCGGAGAGGAGTAACAGCACCCGGTATGATCTACGCATAGCTGCCATATGCCTGCCAACAGAGAGAACAAGTAGTGTGTCTGCTTGGCCAAATGTGCCTGCTCACTGGCCAGAGATAAATCTGCAGAATTTGTGATTTATTCTTTGGAAATGAGTTGCAAGAATTAGGGGAAATATGAAAGCCAACATAGAGACAAAGTAGATACTGACAGGTATTAGATTTTTTTTAACTTTTATTTAATGAATATAAATTTCCAAAGTACAGAATATTGATTACAATGGCTTCCCCCCCCATAACGTCCCTCCCACCCACAACCCTCCCCTTATCCACTCCCTCTCCCCTTCCATTCACATCAAGATTCATTTTCGATTCTCTTTATATACAGAAGATCAGTTTAGCATACATTAAGTAAAGATTTCAACAGTTTGCTCCCACACAGAAACATAAAGTGAAAAATACTGTTTGAGTACTAGTTATAGCATTAAATCTCAATGTACAGCACACTAAGGACAAAGATCCTACATGAGGAGTAAGTGCACAGTGACTCCTGTTGTTGACTTAACAAATTGACACTCTTGTTGATGGCCTCAGTAATCACCCTAGGCTCTTGTCATGAGCTGCCAAGGCTATGGAAGCCCCCTGAGTTCACTGACTCTGATCATATTTAGACAAGGCCATGGTCAAAGTGGAAGTTCTCTCCTCCCTTCTGAGAAAGGTACCTCCTTCTTTGATGACCCATTCTTTCCACTGGGATCTCACTCGCAGAGATCTTTCATTTAGGTTTTTTTCTTTTTTTCCCCAGAGTGTCTTGACTTTCCATGCCTGAAATACTCTCATGGGCATTTCAGCTGGATCCGCATGCCTTAAGGGCTGATTATGAGGCCAGAGTGCTGTTTAGGACATCTGCCATTCTATGGGTCTGTTGTGTCTCTCACTTCCCATGTTGGATCATTCTCTCCCTTTTTGATTCTATCAGCTAGTATTTGCAGACACTAGTCTTGTTTCTGTGATCCCTTTGGTTCTTAGTCCTATCATTACGATCAATTGTGAACAGAAATTGATCACTGGGACTAGTGAGATGGCATTGGTACATGCCACTTTGATGGGATTGAATTGGAATCCCCTGGTATGTTTCTAACTCTACCGTTTGAGGTAAGTCAGCTTGAGCATGTCCCGAATTGCACATCTTCCCTCTCTTATTCCCACTCTTATATTTAACAGCGATCACTTTTCAGTTAATTTTCAGCACTTAAGAAGAATTGTGTATTGATTACAGTATTCAACCAAAAGTATTAAGTAGAACAAACAAACAAAAAAATACCAAGAGGGATAACATATTAAGCTGTTCATCAACAGTCAGGGTGAGGGCTGATCAAGTCACCGTTTCTCATAGATACCGGGTAGCAGGTTTGGCAAACCACAAAACTGCAACTCCAAGAAAAGCCCAGGTGGAGGAAGAAAGTGCAGATTCTGCCCACTGTTTAGTCAGGATGACTCCAGATGATGCAGCCACACTGATCTGGGCTGCTCCATACACTCTGCATTCTGTTCTCTGGGAAGCTGCAGCTACAACTTCAAGGATTTGAATGACTCGAGTTTGTTTTTATTGGGAGAGGTTGTTACTTAACCCAGTCCAAGTTTAGGGTTTATTCATTCAGGCCTTTATAGTCCATCAGTCTGAGGACTCGAATTGTGAAAAGCATGGACCCCAGTGTCAGAGTACCAGGGTTTACATGCGTCCTCACCCATTGATTGGCTGATTTAGGCAAATTCCTTATCCTTTCTGCTTCTGTTTCCTTTTCTATAAAATGGAGACAATCACAATAATACCTACTTCATTAAATGAAGATGACATAGGTTAGTTTATGGAAAGAGCTCATCCAGTGCCAGACCATAGCAAGTAATTAATAAGTGATTATTACTTGAATCTCTAACTATTGCTGCATCCCTGGCCCTCAAGTACAAAAGCAGAGTCAGGCACCTGCAACCCTGTAAGAAAAACAAGGTTCTTAAATCACACCCTAACCTAGCTCTCTTGGTTTCTGGGTTTGCTCTTGTTAAATACGATTATATTGGCTGGCACCGCGGCTCACTAGGCTAATCCTCCGCCTTGCGGCGCCGGCACACCAGGTTCTAGTCCCGGTCGGGGCGCCGGATTCTGTTCCGGTTGCCCCTCTTCCAGGCCAGCTCTCTGCTGTGGCCAGGGAGTGCAGTGGAGGATGGCCCAAGTACTTGGGCCCTGCACCCCATGGGAGACCAGGAGAAGCACCTGGCTCCTGCCATCGGATCAGCGCGGTGCGCTGGCCGCAGCGCACTGGCCGCGGCGGCCATTGGAGGGTGAACCAACGGCAAAGGAAGACCTTTCTCTCTGTCTCTCTCTCTCTCACTGTCCACTCTGCCTGTCAAAAAACAAACAAACAAACAAAAAAAAAAAAACAAAAACAAAAAGAACGATTATAGAAACAAGCCTTCAGGGTGTGTTATGTTCCTTACCTTTTTCTTTCTTTAGCTCTCCAATAGGAAAGCAAGAGTGTATAACAGATTCACTATTTCATCCCATCCATTTGACCACTCAGGGAGTAACCAAAGTTTTTGCAAGCACTGGTTCAAATGTTGCACTCAGTAGATTTACCATCCTGGATACCTTGCAGAAATCTCAATTTCAACATCCTCCAAAATTAAGTCTTGGTCTTCCCTTTGCATTTATTTTCTTTCCAGGCTTTGATGTAAACTTCATTTCTCCAGGCAGTGCACACCTAGGCATCCAGTGCAGGCACTAACTCCACTGTGGCAATGCTGTGTGCGGCAAGTGCCTTCTCCCAAGCTCTGCATCTTACTTTTGCAGTGTGATATCATTACGGACACTGAAGTAAAGGATCAGTCTGGAGTCATGGCATTCAGGATTGACAGAAAGCTCCCAGTTTCTAATACAATTTATTGATATACCTAGACGTTTCCATAGTCATCCCTGCTTTGGCAAGTTCAATCCATCTGTTGTTAAAACTGCCCTGCCTCAGACTCTTAATTTCTTACCTGGATTCCTGCTCCAATCCCTTCATGCATTGCGTCTCCTCGCTTCTGCAAAACCCTTCTCTCATCTATACAACCAAAAAAGACCTTTCTAAAATGCAGATCTCCTTGGGTTTATACTCCTCATTGCCTACAATTTAAAGTTGAAAACTCTGGGCAAGGTAGTTATGGCCCTCCGTGGTTACTTAGGGCCCTTCACAGCTCTAATTTGCCTGTGCCTATACATCCCTGCAGGCTATTGGCTGATTCCTCCCCCACCCACCTCCATCCTCAATACAGGTGGGGTACTAGAACCTTTCTGGACCTCTAGTCATGCCTTGCTGCTTTCCTTGAATCACCTTTCTCCTTTTTTTGCTCTGAAAAATGCTGCTCAATCTTCAAGGCCCAACTCAAATTTCACTGCTGTCAAGTTTTAGTGGCTTAGGCTTCCTTCCATACAATCCCTTAGCACTGGGCTGTATAACATTTTAGCATCTTAATAGCATTAAAGGCAAAGTTGGCTTACAGGCAATGTTGCATGCATAAATGACTTACTCTGCCAATGTGATTAGGTGCTTTTTAAATAGATTAACTATCTCCTCTGTGCATCTTAACTTCAACAGCTAGCCCAGTCCTCAGGACATAATGAATACTTTAAAAGGTTTGTTGGGTGAATGAGTGAAATAAATCTTTTATCTCAGGTATACTTTGCCTGGTTTTAAACTATCTATTAACTAATATCTAGCGATCTGTCTGTGCTCGGGTAAGTGCTGTCCTGGAGAGACAACTCCATTCCTCTTTTGGAATGCCAGTTATCTCAGCTCAAAGAAAGGTGTGAGGACCACCACTCTCTCATTACTTTGAGGTCTACTGTGTGTCAAAGCCTTCTAAAGGCTCTAGGAATTCAGTGAAAAAGACATTATCTCTATTCTCTAGAATCATCAGTTCCATAAAGATGAGACAGAAGAGAAGTAAGCAGATAAACAAGGTAATTGTGTCTAGTGATATAAAACCATAAAATGGGGTGATGTGCCACACCTGACTAATTGTAGCTGGAGATAGCTTTAGATGGGGTGGTTATCTTCAGGGTGAATGAGATCTGAATGTGGAGAAGGAGTTGACCTTGTTCAAAGATCAGGTGTAGAGAGGACAACTAGGGAAAAGCTTAAAAAAGGAAGGGTAAACACAAAGCAGTCAAGCCTGGCTGGCCTGTCATTAGCAGAGACCACCTGGTGTGCCAGAACCTCTGCCAGTTGTTTTCCACATTGCTGCATTTATATGTGACGGTCTACAGATGAGGCAACTGCTCATCAGGACACTGAAATGGCTTTCTGCATCTTCCATGTTGAAGTGGAAGGAACAATTATTCTAAGTTAATCCTGACTGTCTGAAAAGTTCAGGATCCAACACTAGAATAAAGTAAACTGATTTAAATAGTGTCCTCTTTATTGTTTTTTGACATACCTAAATATATTGCTGATGTCAAAATAGACAATATTACCCATGTTTAAGTCTAAATCTATCATATCAAGCTTTTCCTTATTTGCAAGTGTATTTCAAAATTATATTTTATCCATTCTAAACTGTGGCAGAAATAATGCAACAATAAACCTCATTAAATGAAATAATAGATCAAATTAAAATGTCTATTGATACAAATAGCAATAAAATTAAAACTTATGATTAGATGAGAATATAAACTCTTTGAACTTATTTTTAAGTTTAAGGATAAATAAGAGACACTTCAATATTAAAAGGTAACATTTGTCCACTAGGCATTGCGTCCTATTTTGTGATAAAACATTCTATCAGTTCCTCAAAGCTGAAACAGCAGATTAAACAAATAGGAAAATGCAACCCCCAGACAACTGAAGAAATTTCAAAAAGAACATTCAGTGTGTAGTTAATGAAATGAACAGATGCATTTTTGTTCTGCTTAAAAAAGTTAATCCATTAGGGTCAGTAACCACCAAAAGGCTAATTAAAATGTTAATAAAAATCCTATGTAGCTTCCTTCCCTTGGGCTAGAACAAACTTGAGGTGATACTGGATATAATTATACCTACACTGGGAAACATTCCTTAAACAAGATACCAACAGATGCAAACTCTGAGTGTTATCTCAATTAATGTATATAGCAAACTTGGTCAATTCCATTAAAAAACTATACTGCAGAATATTTTTTTTCTGTGCACAAAGAAAAAGACTACCTCCATCCACTGTCCCATCTAAGAAGTGTGACTTCCTTTTCAGTGTAATAGTCACACCTCAAGTTTTAAAGAACTAACCTTGTAAAGGAGTTAAACCAGAAACACTTTACCTGTCTAGCTAGTATCAGAGCACTGGAACCAACGATCATAAAGGAGATTTGGGGGGGGGGGGGTTGGGAGTGTTCTCTGACCATTAAAGACACTTTGTAAACCAGTAAATCCCCAAGTCCCAAGCACATGACAGAATGTACATTGGCTCTTCTCCTAGATTTATTTTCCCCTCCACGTATGCTCTTCCTGTCCAGGCAGCAACCTCTGACAGTAATAAATTTTTTACTTTATGTCCAAAAACCTCATTAGAAACACAGACCATAGTTATCAATTTGAGCAAGGGCTGGAAGAGATGTTTTCCTGGCCTGGTTGTGTCTGCTTCACTTCAGAAGAGGTGCAGAGCCTGTTCACAAAAAACTCTTGTTATTAAGAAGGAAACAAATAATTGGTAGGATTTTTTTGTACATGCCTTTAAGATCTGGGATTGATTGTATTTCAAGAGGTGAAGGAGGAATATAATTCAACTAAGTTGAGATTTTTTTTTATAAAGCACAGATGAAAGAGAACTGGGAGTTCCAGTTTCAAACCAACCTCCTAGGGTCTTAATAAAATATGCAGCAGTCATTACTTGACATAGTCTTCCTTTTCCACCCCTTCCTCGCAAAGCTGGAAGAACTTTAAAGAGCATGTTATTTCTATTTTGCCCCATGGGTCCTTGTCTGTTGGGCAGTTTGGAAATTAAGCCTAAAATAATAACCAAAGAAGTTTAAATTTACATTCAAGAAAACAAACAGATGTCATATTTCTTGCCAAATGTAATCAATTAGTGGTGGGTGCCTGGAGCACTTCTGTGTTGAAGAGAGTGACAAAGTACAGTGCTGAGCAGGAAAGAAGCCACACTGGGTTATTTATATTTACCATAGGTTTAGGAAGAGACTGTGACAGCACTCACACCATGCATTTGCTAACTCTGGTGAAGACATTCAAAGAAACAATGGAGTTGTGCACATTTGGCTCAGCAGTTAATAGATCTTTAGTTGGGACCCCCATGGCCCAGGTTTGAATCCTGACTCCACACTCAGTTCCGATCTCCTACTGATTGCACCCTTGGGGTACTTACCTCCATGCCACCCAAATGGGAGAACCAGTTTAAGTTTCTGGCTCTCAATTTTGGCCTTGTCCAGCTCTGGCTCTTGTGGGCATTTGAGAAGTGAATCAAAGGATAGAAAATCTCTTCTGTCTGCTTCTCTACTTTTCAAATAAATTTTTAAAAGGAAATATTTGGCTTAAAAAAGAAATAAACAATGGAGAAAAAAACAATCTTTTAGAGTATCATATGCCATAAAAGGAGAAATCTATAATAAGTATGTGTGTTACGTATAATGTATCCACAGTTTAAAGCTATTCATTCATTCCTTCATCCAGTAAAGATTTACTGAGTGCATTTTTTATCTATCTATCTATTTATTTATTTATTTATTTACCTATTTCAAATGCTCTGCAGAGCATCAGAGAGAGACAGACAGACAGAAAGAGACAGAGACAGAGATCTTCCATCCACTAGTTCACTGCTCATATAGCCACAACAGCCTGGGCTGAGCCAGGCCAAAGCCAGGAGCAAGTAATTCCACCTGAGACCCCCACATGTGTGGTAGGGGACCCAAATACTTGGGCCACCACTGCTGACCTCTCGGTGCACAAACAGGAAGCTAGATCATGAGCAGAGCAGCTGGGGCTCAAATCAGCACTCTGATATTAGATGCTGGAGTTGCAAGTGGTTGCTTAATCCACTGCACTACAACGCCAGCTCCTGAGTACTTCTTTAATGTTAATTTTATATGTAAGTGTATTTGTAATATTATATAAATATAAAATATGTCATGTTTAATGTACTTTCATGCAATTTATACATCAATTAGTTACTGTATGTAAAAAATACCTTTAATTCACTCCATCATTCTAAATGCTAGAGATACAATAGGAAACCAAATGGATTTCTAGCAGTCTTGTGGTCTATATAATGAAAGATTGAAACAGCAATTAAACAAATAAGCATGAAGGTAGTTAAAAAAAAACAAAACCCTAGGATAAATGGAATTTAAAAATAAGGTTATTTTGGTACACTGAAAATTTGAAATCCATGTAGATTTTTCATAATATGCATTTTCTATGAGCTTTTCGAAATTGCCACATATACATCTGGGAGTTATAAGGGCTAAGAATAAAAATAAAGCAAGGAAATGCATGAGATTGTTGAACAGTGTTATTTCAAGGAAATTGTCAGGGTAGGCTTCTTTGAACAACAAGGGGTTAGTGTGGCTGGTTTGTAGGGAGCCTTGGAAAGGGTGGAGGTGATGGAGGTGATGAAGTGAGACAAGAGAAGGGGTAGGTGAGAGGGGTCTTGCCTGGGAGGCCATCGTATTAACATCGTCTTTAGTTCTGAGCAAGAAAGCTGCCGATGGAGAGTTCTAAGCAGAGCAGTTCAAGGAATGGTCTGGCTGCTGTTCAAAAGAACTGACATAAAGGGAAATGATCAAAAATAGAAGAGGATAGGCCACTCAAGAGGTGACAGCAAAAAGCAGGGCAGAAGTGTGAACCAGTTTGTGACAGAGGCGACAAGAAGTGATCATATGGAGGGTACATCATGAAGGTAAAGCTGAGGTTAGCTAGAGGGTTGGAGGTGAGCTGTGAGAGAAGAGGAGTCAGAAAGACTCATCTGCTGGCCTGACCAACAGATGACATAAATTTGCCATGTGAGATAGGCAGTATTGAGAGCAGCAGGACTCCAGGAAAAATCAATAATTCATATGTAGACATGTTAAATTCTGTTTAATTTTGAAATCAACTTCATTGCAGTATAATTCACAAATAATAAATGAACCAATTAGATTTTGCAAATGGTGTCAAATCTATTTTTTTCCAAAGGGATATCCAGTTTCTCCACACCATTTGTTGAAAACAATTTACTTTGTCCAGTGAATTACTTTGATATGATTTTCAAATTCAGTTGGCCATGGATCTGAGTGCCTAATGTTTGAACTCTCTTTTCTGAATGGACTGACATATGTATTTTCATCCCAGTACCACACTGTCTTGAATATTGCAGCTTTATACTAATGCTCACTTTGGACCTCTAAGTAGCAATAATGGTTCAGTTTGCTAATATCGGTCTCCTCACCATCCCTTGGTTGGTTTCTCAGTTCTTCTACTACTTAATATTAAATCCCCTTTGTCATAAATACTTGAAGTGGTTTATATTTCTTAGAATAAATCTGACCAATATAAATTCTCACAAAATTGATAGGTGAGTACTATTATTGTCCTCACTTTACAGAAGAGGAAGTTGAAGGAGAGAAGTTAAGTAGTTTACCCAAATTTAAAGAGTTAGCAAAGGATGAGGCAAGATTCAAAGTCAGTGGGTTTCCTTGTACAAATAATACTCAGACTTTGAAACTGAGTGAAATCATGTGGAATGGAGGTAGAGAAAGGTCAGAAGACTGAGCTCGGGAAGATGAGGAAAAACTGATAAAGAAGTCAAGAAGTAATGAATGAGTGAGAACAACAAGTGTTCCCTAGGGCCAAGTGAAGAAAGTGCTTCAAGAAATGAGAGATCAACTGTGCTAAATGTTGCTGGAAGATCAAGTGCAATGGACTGTGGGTAGTTGTGGTGGAATGAGAAGGCCATGCCAAGATGGCCACTGGCAAGCGAGAGTCAGGAATGGCTTCGAAACCCACCTAGCAACAGAGCCTGCCTGGCAACAGGCTGTGATTGGATGGCTTCAGATACTGCCTGGCATCAGGCTGTGATTGGTTAGGGCATAAACCACCCCTTGATTGGATTGGCTGCCTTGGCTATTTAAGCTGCTGTACCAACTGAAATAAATGAGTCTGTGGGCTGCTTGCCTCTGGCCCGCTTTCACCCAACTCCCAGGGTCTGTGTGGGTACTCTGCACCTCTTGCCCCACTGCACTCCTCCTCTCAGAACGAATCCACCGCAACAGGTAGTGATCATTGGATTTGATCAAATAAGGCATTGATGACCTAGACAATAGTTTGGGTACAGGTGTGGGGTAGAATTAACCCAATTAGAGTGGGTTCAAGAGAAAATGGAGGAAGAAATAGAGATGGTGAGTATGAGGGGGTCTTCAAAAAGTGCATAGAAAACAATACTACGAAAATACTATGCATGGGCTTCAATTTTTTTTAATAAATTTATGCATTTATTTGTTTAAAAGCAGAGTAATGGACAGAGGGAGAGACATAGAGACAAAGACAAGCTGAGACAGAAAGAGATATTCTATCTGCTTGTTCACCCCACAGATGGCCCCAACCTCTGGGTCTGGACCAAGCTGAAGCAGTAACCAGGAACTCCATTCTGATCTCCCTCATGAATGAACCCAAACAGTTGGGCCATCTTTCCTGACTTTCCATATATATTAGCAGAGAACTGGATCAGAATAGAAGCACCATGGATTTCAATGTTTTTTGCACAAAAATAAATTTATCATTTCATTCCATGTATCCATGAACTTTCTGAAATATCCTCATATGCACAGCTCTTTAGCTGTGTGTGTTTTGGGAGAATGGGTGGTAGCTGAGTACGAGAAACAGGAAGATAGATTCAAATTTATGTGACAAAGCAGATGTTCTACCTAAGAATTTAACAATAATGCACAAAGCTTTGAAATGTTTCTAAACGCATATAATTTGCTGCATGAGGGACTTACCTTTTTCTACAGTAAGAACTTGGGCTGGCGCCACGGCTCACTAGGCTAATCCTCCACCTTGTGGCGCCGGCACACCGGGTTCTAGTCCCGGTTGCCCCTCTTCCAGGCCAACTCTCTTCTGTGGCCAGGGAGTACAGTGGAGGATGGCCCAAGTCCTTGGGCCCTGCACCCCATGGGAGACCAGGATAAGTACCTGGCTCCTGCCATCAGATCAGCGCAGTGCGCCAGCTGCAGCGTGCCGGCCGCGGCGGCCATTGGAGGGTGAACCAAAGTCAAAGGAAGACTTTTCTCTCTGTCTGTCTCTCTCTCTCACTGTCCACTCTGCCTGTCAAAAAAATAAATAAATAAATAAAAGAATTTGGAATATACTCCTCACCAAGAAACAGCTGCATCACATCATATGTTAGTTATTGGCCTTAACTACCGGATGCCAAAACTCACATAAACCCAATTTTGGATACGTTGAGGTCTGAGGCTGTGGCAGGGCTCCTCTCTGCCTATTGAGTTGTTGATCCATGTGATACATGTGGCCACTCCATGATGCTTGTGGCTTCCAGGCTGCCTGTTATTATATAGCTAGGCTGTGTTGGTTCAATCATCTATTCTGAGAACCTTTCTTGGAAATGTATGTCTCAAATTTCAATCACATTTTACATCCACAGAGTCCTGCTTCCATCCTGATGAAACAATAAGATTTTAATAAATTGACTGTAAATGAAATGGAAACTCACTTATTATGTGGTTGATGTACCTCATTAGTGGAGTGCATTCTCCATGAGATTTGGACTTATTATTCTCTCCCTCTCTCAGCACTGTGAAGGGGAAAGAATCTCTTTGAATGACAGTAAGCAGTGTAATTCATCAAATGAGGCTTAGATCATTGCCTTATCTTAACCATATAAGTCACCACCATCAGACCCAAGTTCTTGAGGAGGCATAGTAGGATGGGGGTCAAGTCCAGTGCCAACAGGAAATGTCAAGTGTAAAAAGGGAGAAAATAATACCTTTCTAATAACAGGAGAATAACAGAAGATGTGGTTTTAAGGTGATGTGATACATATTGTGGTAGGATACTGTGGAAATCCTCTTCCGGTGGCTTCTATTTTCTCAAAAAGAAAAATTGTGTTTGGTCTAACAAAAAGTAAGATCATTAACTGAGAATAAAAAGAGACAAGAACATTGTGGAGGTTTAACTAAAATGGAAAAAAGTATGAATTAGGAGAGTGGGGATTAAATAGACCAGGAAAAGACAGTAGAATTGCCAGATGATAGGATCAAGGAATTCCTAAAAGTAAATGACTGAAAATTAAAAATGAGATTCACTCAGTTGATGCTGAATAAGTATTTCTCATTTTTAAACTGAACTCTTTCATTCTAATAAAATATTTGGCAACAGGTAATGAGACAGATATTTGAATTTTTGAGAACAGACCAAGGGAACCTCCATACATGTAGAATATGGTATTATATTCAAGGTTGTTTTCTTATTTTGATAAATTTACTATGGCTATGTGAAAGAATTGTCTGTTTTTAGAAATTACACTATGAAATATTCTGGAAGAAAAGTATATCATGTATGTAAATTACTGTGAAATGGTTGAGAAAATATTTTAAAAGAATAAAGCTAAATATATATTTTAGATAAGCTTTATTAAGTTATAATAGAAAAAATTATACCAATCTATGATGTACAAAATAATTTTTAAAGATTTATTTATTTGTTGAAAGGCAGAGTTAAAGAGAGAGAGAGAGAGAGATCTTTCATCTGCAGGTTCACTCTGCAAATGGTTCCAACAGCCAGGGTTGGGCCAGGAAGAAAGTCAGGAGCCAGGAACTTTGTCTAAGTCACCCACATGCATTGCAAGTCCCTAAGCACTTGGGCCATCTTCTGTTGCTTTCCCAGGTGCATTAACAGGGAGCTGGATATGAAGACAAACAGCCAGGGTGTGAAGCACCCATATGGGATGCTGGCGTCAAAGGCAGTAGCTTAACATGCTGTGCCGTAGTCCCAAACCCATGATGTTTTGATATGCATTGTGCAATGAATAAATCAAGCTAAGTAACATAATTTAAAGCAATAAGGATTAAAATAAAATAAAGCAGCACTTTTTTTTTTTTGCAGCACTTGTTTTAAAAAGTGTGTGTCTAGGGGGAATATGTGTATATCCTATGTGTCACTGGAAACTTTAAACCCTATTAAACTAAGGGGACAAAGTCACAGAAATCAGGCGAAAGACAGAGGATGGACAAAATGAGTTAAGTCCAAAGCCACTGAGGTCACTTCTTTTCTAGATGAACCAGTGTGTATGGGAGATTGTGAATGGGCCATAGCTTGACTTAACATCAGATTTCTCAACTTCAACACAACTTATACTTTGAATTAGACAATGCTCTGTTGTGAGTGTTAGCCTGTGCATTGCAGAGTGTTCAGTATCATATTTGGCCACTACTTACTAAATATTAATAGAACTCTCCTCCTCTTGGGACAACAGAATATGTGCCCAGGTATTTTCAAATGTTTCTGGGAACAAAATTACACTGATGAGAACCACTGCCTTAATGAGCATTTCCTGTAATTTCTATATGTGGCGTTTTAGAAATTAGGATTTAAATTTAAAGTGAAATTGACACTTCAAGAAGGGATGATTTGGGCGGCCCATGTCTTGACTGACTGTCATGGAACAGGTTTTTTTTGTTATGTTTTGTTTTTTGTTTCTTTTTATTCTTCATAATATTTGTTGAACTCTTTACTTAACAGAATTAATCATATGTATACAAATTCAATTAAGGATTGATCTCATTAAAAAATAAGAGTGGGAATAAGGAAAAAAGAAATTAGGATTTAAAAATGGACACATATACAATATTATTTATTTATGCATACCTAATATATATATTATGAATATTCGTATATTCATGTATATTATGTATATAGAGAGACAAAAATGAGGCAAAATATGAAAGGATGCAGTAAATACAGTAAATGTTAACATTTGAAGGAATTTGAGTTAAAAGTATTCAGAATTTGTTTATATCATTCTTGCACATCTTACGTTAGAAAATTTGGTCAAAAAAGCTATCAGACATTTCAAGTGAAATGCATTTTTTAAATTACTGAAGTTTTTATATTGACTCTTCCATTCTTACAATGTCTGCATTTATAATTTTTGAAATATTTATTTATTTATTTGAAAGGCAAAGTGACAGAGAGAGGGGGAGAGAAAGAGAGAGAGAGAGACATCTTCTATCTGCTGGTTCACTCCCCAAATGGTCACAACAGCCAAGGATGGGCTATAGGGTTTGTTCAAGAAAATAAATGATTAATAGTACAAAAATCATTTATATAATTTTTAAAAGATTTATTTATTTAACTTGAAGGTCAGAGTTACACAATGAGATAAGGAGAGGCAGAGAGAGAGAGAGAAAGGTCTTCCATCTGCTGGTTCCCTCCCCAGTTGGTCGCAACAGCTGGAGCTGTGCTGATCCAAAGGCAGGAGCCAGGAGCTTCTTTCAAGTTTCCCACATGAATGCAGGGGCCCAGGGACTTGGGCCATCTTCTACTCCTTTCCCAGACCATAGCAGAGCTGGATGGGAAATGGAGCAGCCGTGTCCCAAACCATCACCTATATGGGATGCCAGTGTTTCAGGCAGGGCGTTAACCCACTGTGCCACAGCGCCTGCCCCATTTATATAATTTTCAACTCCAATGTATATTAAAAACATGTAATCTATTCAATTAGAAAAGAGAAAAACATGCCAGAGATGTACAATTTGGGACATGCTCAATTGGACTTACCCCAGATGGTGGAGTTAGAAACGTGCCAGGGGATTCCAATACAATCCCATCAAGGTGGCATGTCCCAATGCCATCTCACTAGTCAAAGTGATCAATTTCAGTTCACAATTGATCACACTGATAGGTCTAAGAGTCAAAGGGATCACACAAACAAGACTAGTGTCTGCTAATACTAACTGATAGAATCAAAAAGGGAGAGAACAATCCATCATGGGAAGCGGGGTACACACCAAAGTCATAGAATGGCAGATGTACTGAATAGCACTCTGGCCTCAGAATCAGCCCTTAAGGCATTCGGATATGGCTGAAGAGCCCATGAGAGTTTCTGAGGCATGGAAAGCCAAGACACCCTGGAAAAAAAAAAAAAAAAAAGAAGACCTAAATGAAAGATCTCTGTGAGTGAGATCCCAGTGGAAAGAATGGGGTCATCAAAGAAGGAGGTACCTTTCTCTGAAGGGATTTGAGAACTTCCACTTTGACTATGACCCTGTCAGAATAAGATCGAAGTCGGTGAACTCAAGGGGCTTCCATAGCCTTGGCAACTCATGACTAGAGCCTAGGGAGATTACTGATGCCATAAACAAGAGTGTCAAATTGTTAAGTCAACAACGGGAGTCACAGTGTACTTGCTTCTCATGTGGGATCTGTCCTTAATGTGTTGTCCAATGTGAAATAATGCTATAACTAGTACTGAAACAGTATTTTACACTTTGTGTTTCTTTGTGGGTGCAAACTGATGAAATCTTTACTTAATATATACTAGATCGATCTTCTGTATATAAAGAGATTTGAAAATGAATCTTGATGTGAATGGAATGGGAGAGGGAGTGGGAGATGGGAGGGGTGCGAGTGGGAGAGAAATTATGGGGTGAGTAAGCCATTGTAATCCATAAACTGTACTTACTAAATAAATAAAAAAATTAAAATAAATAAATAAAGTCTGGTGAAAAAAAAAATCATGTATTTAAATTTAAGTTTAAACACCTAAGAAAAATTGTGTGTTAATTAAAGAGTTAACCAATGGAATTAAGTAGAATGAAAAAAAATACTAAAAGATATTAAATAGTTTGTTATTCCTCGACAGTCAGGTCAAGGGCCAATCAAGTCATTGTTTCTCATAGTGTCCATTTCACTTCAACAGGTTTCCTTTTAGGTGCTCAGTTAGTTTAAATTTAACTGAAAAGTGATCCCTGTTGAATATAAGAGTGGGAATAAGAGAGGGAAGCGATGTACAGTTTGGCACATGCTCAATCGGACTTACCCTTAATGGTAGAGTTAGAAATCTGCCAGGGGATACACAGCAGACTCATAGAATGGCAGATGTCCTAAATAGCACTCTGGCCTCAGAATCAGCCCTTAAGGCATTCAGATATGGCTGAAGAGCCCATGAGAGTTTCTGAGGCATGGAAAGCCAAGACACTCTGAAAAAAAAAAAAAAAAACTCTAAATGAAAGATCTCAGCGAGTGAGAACCCAGTGGAAAGTATGGGGTCATCAAAGAAGGAGGTACCTTTCTCTGAAGGGATTTGAGAACTTCCACTTTGACTATAACTCTGTCGGAATAAGATCAAAGTCAGTGAACTCATGACTAGAGCCTAGGGAGATTACTGACGCCATAAACAAGAGTGTTGAATTGTTAAGTCAACAACGGGAGTCACAGTGTACTTGCTTCTCATGTGGGATCTGTCCTTAATGTGTTGCCCAATGTGAAGTAATGCTATAACTAGTACTGAAACAGTGTTTTGCGCTTTGTGTTTCTGTGTGGGTGCAAACTGATGAAATCTTTACTTAATATATACTAGATCAATCTTCTGTGTATAAAGATAATTGAGAATGAATCTTGATATGAATGGAATGGGAGAGGGAGCGGGAGATGGGAGGGTGTGAGGGGGAGAGAAATTATGGGGGGGAAGCAATTGTAATCCATAAACTGTAATTTGGAAATTTATATTTACTAAATTAAAAAAAAGAGCAAAAAAAAAAAAAAAAAAGAAATCTGCCAGGGGATTCCAATTCAATCCCATCAAGGTAGCATGTCCCAATGCCATCTCACTAGTCAAAGTGATAAGTTTCAATTTATAATGGATCATAATGATAGGATTAAGAGTCAAAGGGATCACATAAACAAGACTAGTGTCTGCTAATACTAACTGATAGAATTAAGAAGGAGAGAACAATCCAACATGGGAAGCGGAATACACAGCAGACTCATAGAATGGCAGATATCCTAAACAGTACTCTGGCCTCAGAATCAGTCCTTAAGGCATCCGGATCTGGCCAAAAAGCCCATGAGATTATTTCAGGCATGGAAAGCCAAGACACTGTGGCAAAAAAAAAAAATAACCTAAATGAAAGATCTCTGTAAGATCCCAGGGGAAAGATCGGGCCATCAAAGAAGGAGGTACCTTTCTCTGAAGGGAGGAGAGAACTTGCACTTTGACTATGGCCTTGTCTAAATAAGATCAGAGTTGGAGAACTCAAGAGGCTTCCATAGCCTTGGCAGTTCATGACAAGAGCCTTGGGTGACTACTGACGTCATAAATAAGAGTGTCAGTTGTTCAGTTGTTAACAACAGGAGTCATTGTGCACTTACTCCCCATGTAGGATCTCTGTCCTTAATGTGTTATACTATGTGAATTAATGGTATAACTAGTAGTCAAACAGGACTTTACACTTTGTGTTTCTGTGTGGGTGTAAACTGTTGAAATCTTTACTTAGTATATACTAAATTTATCTTCTGTATATAAAAATAATTGAAAATGAATCTTGATGAAGAATGGGATGGGAGAGGGAGCGGGAGATGGGATGGTTGTGGGTGTGAGGGAGGTTATGAGGGGGAAATGCCACTATAATCCAAAAGTTGTACTTTGGAAATTTATATTTATTAAATACAAGTTTAAAAAATTCATGTATTATAAAAAACATGTACAATTTCAAAGATTTTTGTATCAAAATAAATTTACCATTTAATTCCTTTCTTCCTCAAATTTTTGAAGTAACTGTGTATGTGGGTATATATATTCATATTACATACAATATGTGTAAATGTTAAATAAACATTATTCCTCCTTATTTGTACATTCAAGACTCCCAGTGAATTTCTGAAACTGCAGATAGTACCTAACCTTATATGTATTTCCCCTATTTGTTTTTATCACAGATTTTTGCAACCCAGCAAGCAAATATTTCCCTTATTAAGTTGAGAACTTTCATGTAGAGGCAATACTTGATGTTTTCTCTGTAGCATTTCTGAATTGCTAACGTCACTACTCTTGTACTTTGGGGCCCTCGTTAAGTACAATAAGGGTTACTTGAACACAAGCACTGTGAAAACAAGATAATGCACCTGATAACAGACAGATAATAAGTGAACAATAGCTAGGACACACTTGACAAAGGGATGATTTCCATTCAGGGCAGGTTGGAGCAAGATGTTGTGAGATTCTGTGCGGCCACTCAGAATGACTTGCAATTTAAAGTATGATTTTTTTAGGGGTGGGAAGTTTTCCCATTTAATACTTTCAGACCACAATTGGCTACCTGAAACCACATAAAGTGAAACCACAGATGGGGGGAGGGGGTAGAGAAGCAGAGACTACAGTACATGTGTAGAGCAAAAATCATCACTGTTCACATATTCTTAGATAGTACTACAAAAACATGTAAACAAAATGGAAAAAAATACAGACACTATGAGAATTTAGTACAAAGATTGTTGAATATTTTGGTAGGTAGGCATCAAGACCCAAAGTCCCAAAGCAGGAATTGTTAATCAGTTGATCACTCTTTTTGAACAATCAGAATAAGGGTAAGGGTAAGGTGAGCAGAAATACTTTAATTCTTACTTAAAATGATTTTGGCCTACTAGGTCATAAATTACTAATCCTAGGAACAGTTCTTCATACCTATCCTTTAAGAGGCTAGAGATAAGAATGGTAATCTGAGGGGCTAGCTCTGTGGCATAGCAGGTAAGGCCACCACCTGTGGCACCAACATCCCATATGGGCAATGGTTTCATGTCTCAGCTGCTCCACTTCTGATCTAGCCTTCTGCTAATGGCCTGGGAAAAGCTGCGGAAGATGGCCCAAGTGCTTGGACCCCTGCACCCATGTGGGAGATCCAAAGTTCCTGGCTCCTAGTTTTGGCCTGGCCCAGACCCAGCTACTGTGGCTATTTGAGGAGTGAATCAGCTGATGGAAGATCTCTCTCTGTCTCTGTTTTTCTCTGTGTAACTCTGCCTTTCAGATAAATAAATAAACCCCCCCAAAGATCTTTTTCCTTAGCTGAAAACTTCCTTAACATGCTAAATGAAATACTTATGGTTAACATGGTTACTACATTTCAATGGGCATTTCTGCCTTGGCACATGTAATTTAGGGCAAGAATAATGGCCTATTGCGTTCCTAGTTTACTCATTTGTAAAATAGATTTGAACAAAATCTTCCAAATTGACTCTGATTCTAGAAAGTGTTCATGGTTGCAAAGGAGTAAAACTTCTAGTCTCAGATGAGATTAACATAGAACAAGATGGGTGGTAGAAGATAGGTCCAACAGTATGTATTTAAACTGCTGTAATGAACTATCCTACTGGGTGGCTTAAACAAACATTTAATTATCATGGTTCTGGAGATTGAAAATCCAAGTTGTGGGTGCCATCAGTCAGTTCTTCGTAAGGTCCCTCTTTCTGATTATGTTTTTATATGGTCTTCCTTGATGTGTGCATGGGGTGGGGCATGGAGATGGAGAGGGAGGAGAGGAGAAGATAGAGAGATATGAACACTGGGAGTTGCAATTTCATATATTACATTTTGAGGAGGCTATAAGCATTCAATCCATAACACAGAGCTAAAGGCAAGCTAAATCTTTCAGAACTTTGTCCAAATTATCTCCTCTCAGAGAATTATTTTGCTTGTAACATACATAAGGAATAAAGATATGTCAACTTAAAAGGAGCTATGTAAATAAAAATATAATTCTTCATTAGCTTTATTATGGAGTATGAAGACATGAATATGGACTGTACTGTGACAACAATTATTTATTATAAATATATTTGTTGGGGCCGGCGCCAAGGCTCACTTGGTTAATCCTCCACCCGTGGCGCCGTCATCCCGTATGGGCGCTGGGTTCTAGTCCCGGTTGCTCCTCTTCCAGTCCAGCTCTCTGCTGTGGCCCAGAAGGGCAGTGGGGGATGGCCTGAGTGCTTGGGCCCCTGCACCCACATGGGAGACCAGGAAGAAGCGCCTGGCTCCTAGCTTCAGATAGGCGCAGCACCGGCCATGGTGGCCATTTTGGGAGTGAACCAACTGAAAGAAGATCTTTCCCTCTGTCTCTCTCACTGTCTGTAACTACCTGTCAAATAAATAAATAAATAAATAAACATATGTATTTGTTATTGATGTATGGAATATAGTTGAATTTTTTAAATTCACCTTATATTTATTCTATTCTGTTTCATTTATTCTAATAATTTATCAGTAGTTTCTCTGAGACTTTCTAAATGTACATCATGTCATTTGCAAATAACAGCAGTTTTATTTTATCCTTTGCAAATATTATAACATTCAATTTATTTGTACAGTCTTATGTAATTGCAATGCTGAGTAGAAATGATTCTAGATGATATCTTTGTAACATATTATAATTATTTTGTTTTATATTGTTAATTTTCCTTTATGTTTACCTACTACCTTTGTACTCATTATTGTTTCTTGCTTTCTGAGCTCTCACCTACATCCTTTACCATCTGCAAGAACACCCTTTAATATTTTTTTTTAAAAGATGTATTTATTTGAAATAGGAGACAAGACAGAGATAGTGGTGTCTTCCACCTGCTGGCTCACTCCCCAAATGCCCACAACAACCAGGACTGGGCCAAGTCAAAGCCAGGAGCTAGGAACTCCATGTGTGTCTCTCATATGAGTGGCAGGAACCCAAGTACTTGAGCCATCGTATGCTGCCTCCTAGGTACATTAACAAGAAGCTTCTTCAGAAGTAGAGGATACTCAGGACTTGAACTAGTGCTCTGATACAGGATTTGGTTGTCCCAAGTAGTGACTTATCCCTCCCTACTGCAATGCCCAACCTTAATAGTTCTTTAGATGTGAACATATTGTTAACAAATTCCTTTAGTTTATCTTCATTCTTGAAGAGTATATTTTTCAAAACTTTGAAGATTATCTCTTCATTGCATTTAAGTATCCATTCTTCCTTTTGAAAATTCAGCTTTTAATCTGATTCTTAACTCTTTAAACTCAAAGTTTATAGACCTTCCCCACAAGCAAGAATGAAACGTAATCCTTTAAGGTGGAAGATAATATCACATTAGGCTTGGAATTATTTCACCACATTTTATATAAAAATTTTCTAGCACTCAATAGAAATAATCAGACACATGAGGAGAAAAAACATCAGAAGTAAAACTATAGGAACAACAGATAACAGAGACAAAGCAACAAGAAATCTCCTTCCTACCACCACTCGTCTTGCTATATGCTTTTTTTTTAAGATTTAAGATTTATTTATTTAGTTGAAAGGCAGAGTTACACAGAGACAAGGAGAGGCAGAGAGAGAGAGAGAGAGAGAGAGAGAGCGAGCTCCTCCATCTGCTGGTTCACTCCCTAGTTTTCCGCAACAGCTGGAGCAGTGCCCATCTGAAGCCAGGAGCCAGGAACTTCTTCCGGGTTCCCCAAGAGGGTGCAGGGGCCCAAGCACTTGGGCCATCTTGTACTGCTTTGCCAGGCCATAGTAGGAATCTGGATCAGAAGCGAAGCAGCTGGGACTCAAACTGGCGCCCATATAGGATGCTGGCACTGCAAGCAGTGGCCTCACCCACTACGCCACAGCATCAGCCCCTGCTATACGCTTTTAAGGTTTTTCTTCTTGGTTTTGATTTTCAACTTTAGTTATCAAGCTATATCTGGATATGATTTTCTTCTTGATTAACTTTTTAGTACATCTTTGGATTTCTTAATACATGATTAAAATATTTTATCAGTTGTGGAAAACTTTCAGACTTTATTTCTGAATTTGATTATATCCTATTCTGTCTCTCCTCTTTCTGGGATTCCAATTACAAATATTTAGGGAGCCAGCATTGTGTTGTAGTGGGTTACATTGCTACCTATAATACCAACATAACAAATGGGCACCAATTTGAGTCTCTGTTACTTCACTTCTGGTTCAGCTCCCTGCTAGTGCACCTGAGAAGGCAATGGAAGATGGTTCAAGTGCTTGGGCATCTGCAACCATTTGGGAGACATAGATGAAGCTCCTGGCTCCTGGCTTCTCTCTGTCCTAGCCCTAGCTGTTGCAGCATTTGGGGAGTGAACCACTGGATGGAAAATCTCTCTCTCTCTCTCTCTCTCTTTCTCTCTCTCCAACTCTTTCAATAAAATAAAATAAATCTTGTGAAAAAAAACCCACAAATATTTAGAACTTTTTTCCATATACCATTTTGCCTCTTAGTGCTTCATTCTGGTTATATTATTTTCCAGAATTAACCTCAAGATCATTAATTCTATATTCAGCTTCAACTTAGTTCTTTTTTAAGAATTTCCAATTGTATGTCAAAATTCTCAAGCTGTCTTTCATGTCTTGGAACATAATGAGCAAAACTATTTTCAAATCTATTTCTGATAATTCCATCATTTGTTGCTACTTTGCCTGTTTCTATTATCTGTTTCTTTAGTGCGTTGTTTGCTTTTTTCTACTCATGTGCCCAACTGTTTTTATTGAGTCCTAGAAATTATATATAAAAATTATGAGATAATTCCAAATCTAGTGTGATGTTATGTTCTTCCACAGAAAATTTATGTTTGCCTCTTGCTAGCAGCAAGGAACTAACACTCTTGGATCAGTTTAATCCAATATGTGTATACAGATTTAAATTGGCATTCAGTTCCTGTAAGAAACAGATTACTTTCAGTACACTTAATCCTTAAGGTGTAGTCGTTTGAGGTCTCCACCTAAAACACACAGAGTTTTACTAGTTCCCTTTCTTTTGGCAGTACTGGCCTCTGTTTTCTTGTTTGTTTTTTTGGTTTTTTTTTTTTTTTTTGTGGTTGTTTTGTTTTGTTTTGTTTTCTGTGTTAACCTGTCAAAGCACTGTTCAGTGTCAGGCTCTGAGATATCTGTTCAAGTATTGGACAATGATCGTAGAGGGAAAAAATGACCCAAAGGAAGATTTTATCTTTCAGGTTTTCTTTTTCTTTTGCATCGTAACTCCTTGGATCTTCATTATTTTATCACATTATCCTCTTTTGTTTTTATGTTGTTCACAGTGAAATTTTTGTTCTGAATTAACTTAGTCTACTGTTATTGATAAACACTTCTTTATAATTAAAACTCCTTATGTCTTTTAGCCATATATTTATTTAATTTTGTCAACCATGGTATGACTGGATAAAAGTTCCTGACAATGTGATCACAGTATTATCTTGTAAATTTCAGCTTAAAAGATGTTAAGGATTTGTAAATTACACTTCTAGTTCTCCAAGGTATAATCAGGAAGATCATTTATTTTTCAGGCAGGATAAAATGATCCTTTTTTCATTACATGACTAATTTTATTATGTCAGCTCATCTTAGCAAATTTTATACCATGTCATTGTTTTGTAAAGGGTACTACTGTTGGTGTCATGCAAAAGCAACTAACACATAAAATAATCCTTAAGGGAAAGTTATTTTGAATAATTTCTCATTTGACAATCTTCCTATCAATGATATAGTTACAATATGATGCTTAAAAGTGAAGCCTTTAGCAGCAAAAATACCTGTGTTTGAATTATAACCTTGCCACATGCACGTACTAAATAATCTCTTCCCTCTTTATGTCTTAGTCTATTCAGGCTGGTATTGCAAATATCTCAGATGGGGTAATTTATAAATAAAGGAAATTTATTGCTTACATTATGGAGGATAGGAAGTACAAAATCAGGTCACTAGCAGATTCAGTGCCTGCTAAACACTAAGGGGACTAATTCTATGATAAGGGAAGAGTCCTCATGACCTAATCACTCCCTGAAGGCTTTGCCTCTGAATTCTATTGCTTTGATGATCAGTTTTCAACACAGGATTTGACGGGACACCAGCATTCAGAGCATATCACACTGGCTTCCTCATTTGTAAATTGAAAATAACAATAACACATACTTAATCAGAGAAATTTTGAGGGTAAAGAAAACTTTACTTAGAAATGATTTGCTGCTTACTATTAATAATTATTTAATAAGGAGTATTCATTATTCACCATTGTCCTATATCACAGTTTCTCAACCTTGGCCCTATGACATTTTGAACTGAACAACTGGGCTTTCCTGCACCTTGTAAGGTGTGCAGAAGCATCTTGACCTCTGCCACATGATATCAGGAACATTCCCTCAATGTGACAACCAAGAATGTCTCCCAACATTGCCTCAAGTTGCTGGCAAGCAAAATTGTCCAATTGAGAACCCCTGTGCTGAACCATCAATGCAGATTTGAAAACAGTCATCATGTTCAAATAGAAAGAATGCTGACATTGGAGTTAGAACATCTGAATTAAAATTTTGATATTTTTCATTATTACTAATATGAACTTCATGAAATTATTTATTTTTGCTCCACCTCAGTTTCTCTACTATATGTATGTACCTATATATGTACATGTGATATAAATGTGAGTGACTAGAATGAGGTGAGAGGAGGCTGCATCAGTGTGTGCACCACTGATGGTCTTGTCTGACTGAGAACCCTGTGGTCCCCACCAACTTTGAGTTCAGACTACATAGCTGGCTTGCGGCAGGGCACCCACTTCACCAGATTCAGCTTGCCAAGGTAGATTACCAACTGACTTCTGTCAGGCAGGCGGCTGGCTCCAGGAACAGGGCAGCTTGCTCATATTTGGGGAGGCTCACAAGGCAAACAAAGAGCCAATCCCTTGCAGCCTGTGTCTGTGGGAGCCCTGTACCCTGTGCTTGTGGCAATTCTGTAACAGTGTGACTTCTACATAGGCCAAGAAACTGATAAAGGTGTGGGGTGTGGCTGGATTTTTAGACAGTCACTACAAACCTCTATAGAACTATAGACCAATATATCTGATGAACATAGATTCAAAGATCCTCAAAAAAATACTAGCTAATCAAATCCAACAACCAGTCAAAAAGAATATCAACCTGGAGTAAGAGGGATTTATCCTAGGGATGCAGGGATGGTTGAACATGGGCAAATCAATAAACATGATACACCACACTAACAAACTGAAGAATAAAATCATATGATTATCTCCATAAATGTAGAGAAAGCATTTGATAAAATACAACATCCTTTCATGATAAAAACCTTAAGACATTGTACTTTGATTATTCGCATGTCTCCTGTCTCCAAAGGCTGTGAACTTTTTGAAGATACTTATGTATCTTTGAGGTCATAGCTTCTAGTTCAGTACCTGATAAAATTGCTCAATACATTTACATGGAACCAGTGAATGAAATTTAAAAAGAGTATTTATACTGTTCCCATAACTATTTTAGTTATTTGTATTTTATTACATTTATGTAATATATATTATATAAACATGTTATATTTTATATTTTATACTTTATTTTTATTTTAGTATTTCTACTGTTCCTATAGTCTATATTTAGACTATAGTCTACAGCTATTTTTCTCTATTTTAGTCTTGTTAGCAATGCATCTTTTTTATTTATTTATTTATTTTAATTTTTTTAACTTTTATTTAATGAATATAAATTTCCAAAGTACGACTTATGGATTACAAATGGCTGCCCCCCCATACCGTCCCTCCCACCCACAACCCTCCCCTTTCCCACTCCCTCTCCCCTTCCATTCACATCAAGATTCATTTTCGATTCTCTTTATCTACAGAAGATCAGCTTAGTATACATTAAGTAAGGATTTCAACAGTTTGCTCCCACACAGAAACATAAAGTGAAAAATAATAGATGATTTTTTTTAAATGATGATGAAATCAGATCAGACCTATTGTCATGTTTAATCCCAGTGAGAGTCAAGTTGGGAATTGATAATTTCTTTTTTTTTTTTTTTTTACAGAAGATCAGTTTAGTATGCATTAAGTAAAGATTTCAACAGTTTGCACCCCCATAGAAACACAAAGTGAAATATATTGTTTGAGTACTCGTTATAGCATTAAATCTCAATGCACAGCACATTAAGGACAGAGATCCTACATGAGGAGTAAGTGCATAGTGACTCCTGTTGTTGACTTTACCAATTGACACTCCTATCTATGGCATCAGAAATCTCCCTATGCTCCAGTCATGAGTTTCCAAGGCTATGGAAGCCCTCTGAGTTCTCCGACTCTTATCTTGTTTAGACAAGGTCATAGTCAAAGTGGAGGTTCTCTCCTCCCTACACAGAAAGGTACCTCCTTCTTTGAAGACCTGTTCTTTCCACTGGGATCTCACTCACAGAGATCTTTTGCCAGAGTGTCTTGGCTTTCCATGCCTGAAATACTCTCATGGGCATTTCAGCTGGATCCGAATGCCTTTAGGGCTGATTCTGAGGCCAGAGTGCTATTTAGGACATCTGCCATTCTATGAGTCTGCTGAGTATCTCACTTCCCATGTTGGATCACTCTCCCCTTTATTTATTCTATCGGTTAGTGTTAGCAGGTACTAGACTTGTTTATGTGCTCCCTTTGACTCTTAGTCCTTTCATTATGATCAATTGTGAACTGAAATTGATCACTTGGACTAGTGAGATGGCATTGATACATGCCACCTTGATGGGATTGAATTGGAATCCCCTGGTATGTTTCTAACTCTACCATTTGGGGCAAGTCAGCTTGAGCATGTCCCAAATTATACATCTCTTCCCTCTCTTATTCCCACTGTTATGTTTAACAGGGATCACATTTCAGTTAATTTTCAACACTTAAGAATAACTGTGTATTAATTTCAGAATTAAACCAGTCATATTAAGTAGAACAGACAAAAAAACTACTAAGAGGGATAATGTATTAAGTTGTTCATTAACAGTCAGGGCTATGCTGATCAAGTCACCGTTTCCCATAGTGTCCATTTCACTTCAGGAGGTTTCCTTTTTGGTGTTCAGTCAGTTGTCACTGATCAGGGAGAACATATGGTATTTGTCCCTTTGGGACTGGCTTATTTCACTCAGCATGATGTGTTCCAGATTCCTCCATTTTGTTGCAAATGACTGGATTTCGTTGTTTCTTACTGCGGTATAGTATTCTAAAGAGTACATATCCCATAATTTCTTTATCCAGTCTACCGTTGATGGGCATTTAGGTTGGTTCCAGGTCTTAGCTATTGTGAATTGAGCTGCAATAAACATTAGGGTGCAGACTGCTTTTTTGTTTGCCAATTTAAATTCTTTTGGGTAAATTCCAAGGAGTGGGATGGCTGGGTCGAACGGTAGGGTTATCTTCAGGTTTCTGAGGAATCTCCTGACTGACTTCCAGAGTGGCTTGACCAGTTTGCATTCCCACCAAGAGTGGGTTAGTGTCCCTTTTTCCCCACATCCTCGCCAGCATCTGTTGTTGGTAGATTTCTGAATGTGAGCCATTCTAACTGGGGTGAGGTGAAACCTCATTGTGGTTTTGATTTGCATTTCCCTGATTGCTAGTGACCTTGAACATTTTTTCATGTGCCTGTTGGCCATTTGGATTTCCTCTTTTGAAAAATATCTATTGAGGTCCTTGGCCCATCTCTTAAGTGGGTTGTTGGTTTTGTTTTTGTGGAGTTTCTTGATCTCTTTGTAGATTCTGGTTATTAACCCTTTGTCTGTTGCATAGTTTGCAAATATTTTTTCCCATTCTGTCGGTTGTCTCTTCACTCTCCTGACTGTTTCTTTTGCAGTACAGAAACTTCTCAATTTGAGGCAATCCCAATAGTTGATTTTGGCTTTGACTGCCTGTGCCTCCTGGGTCTTTTCCAGAAATTCTTTGCCTGTGCCAATATCATGAAGGGTTTCTCCAATGTTCTCTAGTAACTTGATGGTGTCAGGTTGTAGATTTAGGTCTTTAATCCATGTTGAGTGGGTTTTTGTGTAAGGTGTAAGGTAGGGGTCTTTGCTTCATGCTTCTGCACGTGGAAATCCAGGTTTCCCAGCACCATTTGTTGAATAGACTGTCGTTGCTCCAGGACTTAGTTTTAGATCCTTGATCAAATATAAGTTGGCTGTAGATGTTTGGGTTGATTTCTGGTGTTTCAATTCTGTTCCATTGGTCTATCCATCTGTTTCTGTACCAGTACCATGATATTTTGACTACAACTGCCCTGTAGTATGTCCTGAAATCTGGTATTGTGATGCCTCCGGCTTTGTTTTTGTTGTACAAGATTGCTTTAGCTATTCGAGGTCTCTTGTGCCTCCATATAAATTTCAGCACCATTTTTTCCAGATCTGAGAAGAAGGTCTTCAGTATCTTGATTGGTATTGCATTGAATCTATAAATTGCTTTTGGGAGAATGGACATTTTGATGATATTGATTCTTCCAATCCATGCGCATGGAAGATTTTTCCATTTCTTGGTATCCTCTTCTATTTCTTTCTTTAAGGTTTTGTAATTTTCATCGTAGAGATCTTTAACGTCCTTGGTTAAGTTTATTCCAAGGTATTTGATTGTTTTTGTAGCTATTGTGAATGGGATTGATCTTAGAAGTTCTTCCTCAGCCATGGCATTGTCTGTGTATACAAAGGCTGTTGATTTTTGTGCATTGATTTTATACCCTGCTACTTTGCCAAACTCTTCTATGAGTTCCAATAGTCTCTTAGTAGAGTTCTTTGGGTCCCCTAAATAAAGAATCATGTCATCTGCAAAGAGGGATAGTTTGAGTTCTTCCTTCCCAATTTGTATCCCTTTAATTTCTTTTTCTTGCCTAATAGCTCTGGCTAGAACCTCCAGAACTATATTGAATAGCAGTGGTGAGAGTGGACATCCCTGTCTGGTCCCAGATCTCAGTGGAAATGCTTCCAACTTTTCCCCATTCAATAGGATGTTGGCTGTGGGTTTTTCATAGATTGCTTTGATTGTATTAAGGAATCTTCCTTCCAAACCCAGTTTGCTTAGAGTTTTCATCATGAACGGGTGTTGTATTTTATCAAATGCTTTCTCGGCATCTATTGAGATAATCATATGGTTTTTCTTCTGCAGTCTGTTAATGTGGTGTATCACATTGATTGTCTTGCGCACATTAAACCATCCCTGCATACCAGGGATAAATCCCACTTGGTCTGGGTGGATGATCTTTCTGATATGTTGTTGCATTCTTTTGGTGAGAATTTTATTGAGGATTTTTGCATCTATGTTCATCAGGGATATTGGTCTGTAATTCTCTTTCAATGCTGCATCTTTTTCCGGCTTAGGAATTCAGGTGATGCTGGCTTCATAGAAAGAATTTGGGAGGATTCCCTCTTCTTCGATTGTTCTGAATAGTTTGAGAAGAATTGGAGTTAGTTCTTCTTTAAATGTCTGGTAGAATTCAGCGGTGAATCCATCCGGTCCTGGGCTTTTCTTTGTTGGGAGGGCCTTTATTACTGTTTCAATTTCTGTCTCAGTTATGGGTCTGTTTAGGTTTTCGATGTCTTCCTGGTTCAATTTAGGTAGGTTGCATGTGTCCAGGAATTTATCCATTTCTGATAGGTTTCCCTGTTTGCTGGCATATAAGTCCTTGTAGTAATTTCTGATGATTCTTTTTATTTCTGTGGTGTCTGTTGTTATTTTTCCTTTTTCATCTCTGATTTTATTGATTTGGGTCTTTTCTCTTCTTTTTTTAGTTAGTTGGGCCAATGGGGTGTCAATTTTGTTTATTTTTTCAAACAACCAGCTCCTCGTTTGGCTGATTTTTTGGAATGTTTTTCTTGATTCAATCCTGTTGATGTCTTCTCTAATTTTAATTATTTCTCTTCTCCTACTAGATTTGGGTCTGGTTTGCTGTAGGTTTTCTAGATCCTTGAGGTGAATTGAAAGCTCATCTATTTGGTGCCTTTCCAATTTCTTGATGTAGGCAACTATTGATATAAACTTTCTTCTTAACACTGCTTTTGCTGCGTCCCATAAGTTTTGGTATGTTGTGCTGTTATCCTCATTTACTTCCAGAAAGTTTTTGATTTCTCTTTTGATTTCTTCTATGACCCATTGTTCATTCAGGAGCATGTTGTTCAATCTCCATGTGTTTGCGTATGCTCTAGGGATTCCTGAGTTGCTAATTTCCAATTTCATCCCTTTATGGTCTGAGAAGCTGCATGGTATGATTCTAATTCTTTTGAATTTGCTCAGACTTGCTTTATGGCCTAGTATGTGGTCAATCCTAGAGAAGGTTCCATGTACTGCTGAGAAGAATGTAAAATCTTTAGCTGTAGGATTGAAAGTTCTATATATATCTGTTAGATCCATTTGGGCTATAGTGTTGTTTAAATCTGCTGTATCCTTGTTGATCTTCTGTCCTATTGATCTGTCTATTTCTGAGAGTGGAGTATTGAAGTCCCCCAGTATTATTGTATTGGGGTCTAAGTCTCCCTTTAAGTCCGTTAATAAATCTTTTAGATAAACTGGTGCCCTGTAGTTAGGTGCATATACATTGATAATTGTTATATCTTCTTTTTGTATTGATCCCTTAATCATTATATAGTGCCCCTCTTTGTCTCTCTTAACAGTTTTTGTGGTAAAGTTTATGTTGTCCGATATTAAGATGGCTACGCCCGCTCTTTTTTCATTTCTGTTGGCATGGTATATCTTTTTCCAGCCTTTCACTTTCAGTCTGTATGGATCTTTGTTGAAAAGATGTGTTTCTTGTAAGCAGCAAATAGATGGGTTTTGTTCCTTAACCCAATCAGCCAATCGGTGTCTTTTAACTGGACAGTTCAGGCCATTCACGTTCAATGTGACTAATGAAAAGTGGTAACTTTGCCCTGCCATTTGCCAAAGATAAGTTCTAATATATGCTTTGAATTCCCTGTGATCTTTTGCTGTGAGGTTTCCTTCCTTGGTTTCCTTCCTTTACCTTCTTTCATATTGATGACCGTGTTTCTGTGTGTAACACATCTTTAAGCATCTTTTGCAGGGCTGGACGAGTGGCAACAAATTCTTTCAATTTCTGTTTGCTATGAAAAGTCTTTATTTCACCTTCATTCACAAATGATAGCTTTGCAGGATATAATATTCTGGGCTGGCAGTTGTTCTCTCTTAGTACCTGGGCTATATCTCGCCATTCCCTCCTAGCTTGTAGAGTTTCTGATGAGAAGTCAGCTGTGAGTCTGATTGGAGATCCTCTGAGAGTAATCTGACGTTTCTCTCTTGCACATTTTAGAATCTTTTCTTTATGTTTCACTGTGGAGAGTTTAATTACAACGTGTCGTGGTGAGGATCTCTTTTGGTCGTGTTTATTAGGGATTCTGTGAACTTCCTGTACTAGGATTTCTCTGTCCTTCTCCAAACCTGGGAAATTTTCTGCTAATATCTCACTAAAAAGGCCTTCTAATCCTTTCTCCCTCTCCATGCCTTCAGGAACTCCTGGAACCCAAATGTTGGGTTTTTTAATAGTATCCTGAAGATTCTTGACAATATGTTTTAGATTTCTAATTTCCTCTTCTTTTCTTTGGTCTGACTGTATCCTTTCCTGTTCTCTGTCTTCTAAGTCCAATATTCTCTCTTCTGCTTCACCCATTCTGTTTGTAAGGCTCTCTATCGTGTTTTTCATTTGATCTATTGAATTCTTCACTTCAGTCACTATCCCAGTTTCCTGTTGTACTAGTTGTTTCGTTTCATTTTGATTCCTCCTTAATATTTCATTTTCACGAGAGAGATTTTCTATCTTGTCCATTAAGGATTTCTGTAGTTCAAGAATTTGTTTTTGAGAACTTCTTAATGTTCTTATCAATTTTTTGAGATCTGCTTCTTGCATTTCTTCTATGTCATCATCTTCATAATCTTGAATTGGGGTGTCTTTTTCATTTGAGGGCGTCATGGTGACTTCCTTGTTTTTATTACCTCGGTTTTTGCATTTGTTATTTGGCATATTGGAGATATTTGGTTTCTTCACTGTGGTGCTTTTTCTTGTTATACTATGACTCTAGATTAAGTGGACTATCTGTTTTTGATGGAGCCTTAGGGCTTGAGATGGGTGTGGCCTGAGAGCTCTGTTTGGTGTGCCAAAGGTGACACTCCCAGGTTAGGCGTGATAAATCTCTCTCTCTCTCTTTCTTTTTTTTTTTTTTGATTCAAAAGGGAAGTAATTCCGCACAGCTGAACGAAGTTGGAGGTAGTTAGCAGGCAAATGATATACCCACAGGAGCCAGAGATCGGAAGCTCTTTCCCAAGGACCACACAGGGAATCTGTTCGGCACTCAGAGTGGGCTCAAATTCTCCTTCAGTCTCCCACTGGGTTGCCAAAGTTACAGAATTGTAGCGTCTCTGGAGAGTGCTCATTTTTAACTTTTATTTAATGAATATAAATTCCCAAAGTACAGCTATGGATTACAATGGCTTCCCCCCCATAACGTCCCTCCCACCTGCAACCCTCCCCTCTCCCCTTCCATTCACATCAAAATTCATTTTTGATTCTCTTTATATACAGAAGATCAGTTTAGCATACATTAAGTAAAGATTTCAACAGTTTGCTCCCACACAGAAACATAAAGTGAAAAATGCTGTTTGAGTACTAGTTATAGCATTAAATCTCAATGTACAGCACACTAAGGACAGAGATCCTACATGAGGAGTAAGTGCACAGTGACTCCTGTTGCTGACTTAACAAATTGACACTCTTGTTTATGGCATCAAGTGCCCTAAGGGTGTAGAAATAGACTCATCAAAATTGACCAAAAGCAGAACTCATGATCTCCAGCCCCAACCTCCACTGTCTTCCATACAATATTAGCAGCTGATGCCACTATGTATTCACTTTCCAAGCTGGAAACATAAGAAGTCATCTCCATGCTTTCCACTTCAACCCCTGACTGTCACTGGATGAGTTGATCGTACCTCCTAACCATCTCATTTTATTCCTTTCCAGTCTTAGTTTAATAGTTCAGCATGAAAAAGCCCGTGAGAGCATTTCAGGCATGGAAAGCCAAGATGCTTTGACAAAAATGTTCTACCTGAAAGACCTCTGTGGGTGAGACCCCAGTGGAAAGAAGTGGCCATCAAAGAAGGATGTACTTTTCTCTGAACGGAGGAGAGAACTTCCACTTTGCTTATGACCTTGCCTAAATACTTAAGGAGTTTGCGAATTCGAAAGGCTTCCACAGCCTAGGCAGCTCATGTCAAGAGCCTCGGGTGGTCACTGACATCATACATAAAAGTGTTAATTGTTAAATTAACACAGGAGTCACTGTGCGCTGACTCCCCATGAGGACCTCTGTCCTCAATGAATTGTATGAGAGTTAACTGTAAAACTAGTTCTCAGTTTGTGTGTATGTGCGTGTGCAAATTTTTGAAATCCTTACTTAGTACAGAGTTGGTCTTCTGTGTACGAAGTTAACTGAAAATGAATCTCAATGGAGAATGGTACTGGGAAGGGGAGAGGGAGGAAGAGGAGGGGTGGGAGTAGGGGTGGGAGGGTGGGTATGGTGGGAAAAATAATTATATTCCTAAAGTTGTACTTAAGAAATTAGTATTCATTAAAAAATAAATTTAAAAATTAATAAAAATAAATAGTTCAGCAAAAAAAAAAAAAAAAAACAAAACCTTAAGACATTGGGTAAAGAAAAAACACAATCAAGGCAATATGATAAGCCCACAAGCAGCATCATACTGAATGGGGAAAAATTAGGGCATTTCCACCAAGATCTGCAACCAGATAAGGATGCTCACTTTCATCATTATTATTACATATAGCTATGGAAGATTCATCCAGAGCCATTAGGAAAGAAAAAGAAATCAAAGGGATAAAAATTGAAAAGGAGGAAATCAAATTATCCTTATTTGCAGATAACATGATCCTATATATGGGGAAGCCATAAGACTCCCTTAGGAAACTATCAGAACTCAAGAGAGTTTGACAAAGTTGCAAGATATAAAATGACACACAAAAATCATTAGCCTTTGTATACAACAATTTCAAGGCTGAGAAAGAACTTACAAGATCCGTCTCATTCACAAGAGCTACAAAAAATTCAAATTCCTTGGAATAAATCTAATCAAGGAAGTGCCAAATCTCCTCAATGAAAATTACAAAATATTAAGGAAAGAAATGGTACACACAACACACACACACACACACCAGAAAAATCTTCCACATTCTTGGATTGGAATAATTAATATCATCAAATGTTCATACTGGCCAAAACAATTTACAGATACAATGTGGTCTCAATCAAATTATCAAGGACATTCTCAGATCTAGAAAAACATTCTAAAATTTGTATGGAAAACACAAGACCCTGAATAGCTAAAGCAATTTTAAGCAATAAAAAACAAAGCTGGAGGCAACACAATACCAGATTTCAAGACATACTATATGGCCATTATAATCAAAACAGCTTGGCATCGGCACAAAACTAGGCATGTAGACCAACTGAACAGAATTGAACCCCATAAACTAATCTATGTGTCTACAACCAAGGAATCTTTGACAAATGAGCTAAAATCACTCCTTGGAGAAAGGATAGTCTCTTCAAAAAATGGTGTTGGTAAAGTTGAATCTCTGCATGCAGAATTATGAAACAAGATATACACAAAAATCAACTCACAATGGATTAAGCATCTAAATCTATGAGCTGATAAAATCAAATTGTTAGAGTAACACATAATATAAACACTGAAAGACATTGGCATAGGCACATGTTCTTGATAAGACCCACCAGCATGGGAAATTAAAGCAAAAACAGACAAATGGGATTACATCAAATTGAGAATCTTCTGCACTGCTAAAGAAATACCCAGCAAAGTGAAGAGGCAACCAACAGAATGGGAGAAATTATTTGCAAACTATGCGACTGATAAAGGACTAACATCTAGAATATATAAAGTGTTCAAGAAACTCAACAACAGAACAAATAATCCAATTAGAAAATGGGCAAAAGACATAAACCTGGCTTTTTCAAAGGGTGAAATATAAATGGCCAATAGACATATAAAAATGCTCAGGATCACTAGGCATCAGGGAAATGTAAATTAAAACCACAATGAGGTTTCACCTTACCCAGTTAGAATGGCTATCATCCAACAATCAGAAAATAATGCTGGCAAGGATGTGGAGAAAAAAGATACCCTAACACACTGTTAGTGGGGATGTAAACTAGTACAACAGTTATGGAAGACAGCATTGAGATTCCTCAGAAATCTGAAAATAGATCTACTATACGACCCAGATATCCCATTACTGGGAATATACTCAAGGGAAATGAAGTAAGTACATAAAACAGTTATCTGTACCCCTCTGCTTTTATCAGCTCAACTTACAACAGCTAAGATATGGAATCAACCCTGATGTATGTCCATCAGCTAATGAATGGATAGAGAAAACATGGTATTTATGTAAGATGGAATACAACTTAGCCACAAAAGATAATAAAATCTTATCTGTCACAAGAAAAATGGATGCAACTGGAGACCATTATGCTTAGTGAAATAAGACAGATTTAAAAAGAAAAACACAGTATATTTTCTCTAATTTGTGGTAGTTAATATATAAACTACAAAAAACCCTCAAAGTATATGAGCAAAATTGGAGGAAAAGTGAGTGAATATATTTAGCTATATGAGGAACATATTCATATATTTAAAAGCATCACACATTCATAAATTTGGAAAAGTATATCTGTAAATTTTCTGAAATTTCATTGGCCTGGTGAAATAGAAAATTAAAATGTCTCCATGATGGTGACCCCCTACCTCATACTCCAATTTGAAAACTATACAATGAAAATTTGTCATCACATAACCTTATGTCATGAAGTTGAATCTCACTTAAAAGATTCTCAACTCAGTGGGTAGACAAAAATCATGTAGTATCAAATTACAGTTGAAAACCCATCAGGAAAGTGCTAATTTGGAAACATGCGGGAGCCATCTCAGTAATTAAACTACACCCAATGCTTTGTTTCAGATTAGAATAGACAGCATCAGATTAACACTTATGGCTCATGTTTAAGAATATTACTTTTTTAACTTTATGCTTTTTCTTAAAAAGTTTTTATTTATTTTTATTTATTTGAAAGTCAGAGAGAGTATGTGAGACAGACTAGAGCAGAGAGATCTTTCATCTATGGGTTCACTTCCCAAATGCCTGCAGGGGCCAGGACCAGGCCAGACCAAAGCCAGGAGTCAGGAACTCCATCTTAGTCTCCCACAAGGGTGGCAGGAACCCACATCCTGGAGTCGTCGTCTGCTGCCTTTCAGGGTATGCATCAGCAGGAAGCAAGATTGGAAGCAGAGATGAGGCAACTCTAGGCACTGCAATATGCGATGCACATGTCCAAAGTGGTGGCTTAACCTGCTGCACCACAATGCCTATCCCTAGGGAACATTTTTTTAAAGAAGCAAATTTAACAATGGTACTAACTTTCTGGTTGGTGAAATAATCAATGGTGAAAGACACATGAAAAGATGGCCATTCAGTGACAGAGACAGAGATTGAATGATAACACTGAGCAAAGCTAAGGAAATAACTATTTGTATCTCATTTCTCCTGTTTATTCTGATGTGTATAATCAGTTTACTGTGGAATCATGAGAAACATCACAAGTTGCATGTGAGTGTGCATGTGTGTATGTGCAACTCAATATATAATACACAATTCAGTATACAATATTATATTGAATGACATATATTGCTAAATTTAAAGAACTCAAATGGGTTCCCAGGTACTACTCATGCCTTTGAACATACTGTTACCTTCACTCAATTTTTCCCTGAAATCCTCTGGATGAACTTCGAGGTGTCTGTATCTGTATCCTAGGGTTACTATAACAAAGGACAACATATTGGTGTCTTAAAGAGCAAAAATATATTGTCTCATAGTTTTAAAGGCTAAAAGTCTGACATTAAATATTGACAGGGAAAAAAATGCAACAAATAATCTTCCTTGACTCTACTAGTCTTTGGGGTTTTTCAGCAATCTTTGGTTGTCCTTGGCTTGTAGGTGCAGCATTAAATCTGTTTCTCTCATTGCTTGGGCATTCTCCCCAAGTACATATTTATATGTCATATCTCCTTATCTTTTCTTTTTAAAGATTTTATTTATTTATTTGAGAAGTAGAATTACAGTCAGTGAGAGGGAGAGACAGAGAGAAAGGTCTTCCTTCTGTTGGTTCACTCCCCAAGTGGCCACAATAGCCAGAGCTGCACCAATCTGAAGCCAGGAGCCAGGTGTTCTTCTGGGTCTCCCACATGGTTGTAGGGGCCCAAGCACTTTGGACCATCCTCTACTTCTTTCCCAAGCCACAGCAGAAAGCTGGATTGGAAGAGGAGCAGACGGGACTAGAACGGGTATCCATATGGGATGCAGGCGCCTCAGGCAGAGGATTAACCTACTGCACCACGGCACCGGTCCCATCTCCTTATCTTTTAAGGGTACCAGTCTTGTAGGATAAGGCCCAATCTACTCCAGTATGAACTCTTGATTAATTACGTTTTCAACGATGTTATTTCCAAATAAGATCACATGCCTTGGTTCCAGGAATGGCATGCAACTTGGGGCAACACTATTCCACTCAGTAGAGTAGAATAGTTGGTAGTTTCTTCAAAGATTGTCTTATTATTGAAGGGTAATGTTTATTTTGTTTTGTTTTTAAATGATACTTTAGGCCAGCGCCGCGGCTCAATAGGCTAATCTTCCGCCTTGCGGTGCTGGAACACCAGGCTCTAGTTCCAGTCTGGGCACCGGATTCTATCCCAGTTGCCCCTCTTCCAGGCCAGCTCTCTGCTGTGACCTGGGAGTGCAGTGGAGGATGGCCCAAGTCCTTGGGCCCTGCACCCCATGGGAGACCAGGAGAAGCACCTGGCTCCTGCCATTGGATCAGCGCGGTGCGTCGGCCACAGCACGTCGGCCACAGCGTGCCAGCCGCGGCGGCCATTGGAGGGTGAACCAACGGCAAAGGAAGACCTTTCTCTCTGTCTCTCCCTCTCACTGTCCACTCTGCCTGTCAAAAATTAAAAAAAAATAAAAAATAAAAAAAAATTTTAAATGATACTTTGGACATTCTTCCACTGTGATTCTTATATATAGATATAACTATAGCTACTGTTCCTCTCTCCTCTTCTAGGCTGATACTGAAGGAGAGTGCCAGTATTGTGGTGTAGTGAGTAAAGGTGCAGTCTGTGATGCTGGCATCCCATCTGGGTTCCAGTTTGAGTCCCATCTAGCTTCCTGCTAATATTCCTGAGAAAGTATTGGAAGATGGCCCAAGTGTTGGGGCCCCTATACCTATGTGGGAGACCCTGGAGAAGCTTCTGACTCCTGGCTTCAGATAGGCCCAGCTCCAGCCATTGCAGCCATTTGGAGAATGAGCCAGTGGATGGAAGATACTCTCTCTCTCTCTCTCTCTCTCTCTCTCTCTCTCTCTCCCATTCTCTCTTTGTAAATGCTGCCTTTCAAATAAATAAATAAATCTTTAAAAACAAAAGGAGGGAGAACATATTCATCATATTTGTGAACTGAAATGATTAGATAATTCTTCTCTTAGGTCCTGAAGACCCTAAAATTATAAGGATCAATTGAGATGAACTCCCCCAAATCTCAAACTAAGAAAACCTGGGAGGGTACATAGTCAGACACAGCTTTCAAGAAAGGCTATAATTTCCCTTATCTCTTCTTAAAATCTATATAAATAAAGGAAAATTTTGTCTAGTTATCTATTAACACGTAACAAAAAAAGTAGTATGATAGAGTCTCACTAAATTTCAAAGTTCAGGTTTAAATTGCATAACTTAAAATACGGGTTACATGACATAAGCAAAAGCCACTTTTTAGAGCCCAGGGAGGTGCATAGACAGACAGTCAGTCATACTCCAGACAAGTTAAAGCTGAAGTGAGAAGGCAGTGAGTAATTAGGAGAAGCATTCCATCCACAATAAGACATTCTGGTCACAAGCAACAGTGGTTTGAAATATGAACTCAAATTGTAGAGACGTGGATTGATGTTCCAATTTGTAGTTGCTGTGTGGTGGAACTGCTTTTTACGTGAACAGTTACATGTCATATCTTTCCAGATGAATAAGGCAGGGATTTAATTTTTAAAGCAACTCATGAGTATCTAACTGGTTCACTTAACTACATGAAGGATTGTTGGACCAGGAAGGTATTCTACATTTTATAGCCATGAAACTGAAACTCACAACTTAGGTAAATATTCTGCAGTTCAAACTCAACTTTTAAAGAGCATTCAATGACAGCAAACGAATGTTTTACAGTGCTCATTTTACAAAGAAGTATGAAAAGATTATTACATAACTTTAAAATAATGTATATGAACTTAGAAAGCAATTAGAAAAGGGAAAGGAAATAATGCAGATATGAATATTTATGACTACTGTCTTCTTTACATTTCCTGAAGTTTCCCATAAACAAATGATACGATTGCCCTGAATGATTCTAGGACTGGATTCTCTAAATTTATTTGCTTACCATTTCTTGCCTATCCATCACCTCTCCCCCAAAGAAGTAGTGGAGGCATCTCTTTGTAAACTCTTGTTTTCCACAGAGTGGGCATGATTGTAGAGCTACTGGGTTAAACATCAAATAACTTTCCCAAAATTCAGTCACTTGCATATTATCTTAATAACTTTTGGCAGATCTCAATGCCAATAAAGTTTTACTTATGTAATATCTAAAAAACTTACAGTACATTGTAATGAAATTTTACATTATTATCACTGGTTGATTAATTGAAAATCTATGTCACTTACTCTGAAAGTAACAAGGAAAAGTATAATCAAATAATCCTGGCTGGGTGTTCTTACCTGCTGAAGGCTCTGAACCTGAAGACTGCTTTCTTCTTTACTAATAAATGTGTTCAACACTACTTACAGAGGTGTTACACAAACATGATTTCAAAGCTGAGACTTTTTACTTGACATAACTCAAGGAATCTAAAGAGAAGCCCAAATAGAATACCATTCTCACAGTGGGATTTATCCTTGTTTAATACTTTTGTGTACAACAACCACCATCTTACCTACCATGACAGAACTCATGGCAGATTTTAGAATTCTCTTACTTGATATTAAAGAAGCACCACGCAATAAGTCAGAATATTGGGTGAGACTCATGTAATTTGTTTTTTAAATGTAGGTAACATTGGTGAAAGCTGTGTTTTCCTTGGGCTTTGCAATAGATTCTCCTAGAAACTTTACTTTTGGCTATTATTAACAACTTTTATTGGGGTGAAGACAAAGATAACTGAAAAACTTTCACCCAAAATCAAAATAGAGAGATTTTTACATATTTTACAAATGTATACACCAGGTTTAGCTTTTAAATTTATTTTTCTTTTAAAATGCTTTTGAACATTTCAACAAACAAAATATACAAATAGCAAATAAGCACATGAAAATATGCTCAACTTTATTACTTATTAAGGAAATGCAAATTAAAACCAAAATTAGACACTACTTCATAGTCATTACAATGGCTAAAATTAAAGATGGATCACACTAAGTGTTAACAAGGGTATAGGGAAAATGGAACTCTAATTCACTACTACTAAAAAAAAAAATGCTACCATCACTTGGAAAACAGTTGTAAGTTTGTCAGGAAGTTCAATATAATTGCCATATGATCCAGCATTTGCATGCCTAATTTTGCAAAAGGAGAAGTGAAATTATATTCTCATAAAAAGACTGGTACCTGAATTTTCAATGCACCGTTTTTTCCTTTGTAGCAGGTCTAAGTTAGACAGTATACAAGCATTCACTAACAGATATACAGGTTTTAAAAACTGTGGCTCACTCATAAAATGGAATACTGTTCAGCAGTAAAAAGCATGAACTACTGATATTACATGTATTAATATGAAAATAATTGCAATGAGTGGAAAAAAGGCCAGGCAATAAAAAGAGCATATATAAAAATTATAGGAAATGCAAACAAATATATAGTGACAGAGAGCCAAACCAATGGTAGGGCAAATGAGATAGGGGTGGGATGGATAGGAGACAGAGATTACCAAGGGACAGGAGATATTTCGGAGGGCGATGGATAAATTTGCTATTCTGATTATGGTGATTTTTCCCATTTTTTCATACATATGCTAAAATTTATCCAATTGTACACTTGACTATATGAAGCTTATTGTACATCAATAATGCATTAATGAAGCTGCTGAAACCAAAATGACTTGTCCAAAGTTTGGATGTTGTAGGCTCGTCTTTTATAGCATCATTGATGTTATTAACGGTTGACATTTTAAAATTTTCTGTAGTTTTAATCACATTTCCCATTCTAACATGCTTAACAACATTTGATGAGTGCAAGTTTTGCTAAATTCATCTTACCATGAGTGAATTTTGAAAATAGAGAATTTTACAGCACTTGGGCATTATTGAAAGTTTTTGATAAGCTGAGTAAGTGCAGAAATTGAGCTTCAGTTTAAGACAATCAACCAAACAGTAATGTGAACTTTCATTTGAGGTAAAGAAAAGATGAATAGTGTTCTTATAAGAGTTAAAAATGTTATAATAGTCTAGGAAACATAAAGAATAGCACTCAAGCTGGCTAATGTTGGACTTGGAAGGAATGTAGGGGCAGCAATCAAGAGATCCTGTGTGAATTTCAGGAGTTGAAAACTTACTGTATGGGGAGTAATAAAGTTCATTAAAGGCCACTTGGATGGGGTGAGCTAGATGAATTAGGACAATACTGAGTCTATAAAGTTTACAGGTTTTCAGGAGCAGGAGTAGGTGATGTATCCTGCAGATGGAAGGTGCTGTGGTTTGAATGTGTTTCCCAAAGCTCGTGTGTTGGAAACTTAATTCCCTATGCAACAGTGTTGAGAGGTGGGACTTTCAGAGGTGATTAAGTCATGAGCACTCTGCCTGTATGAATGGATTAATGCATTAGAAGAAAGAGTGGGTTCTTTATCTTCAGAGTAGTTTATCATAAAATTGAGTTCATGCTCATATTGTTCTCACTCTCTCCTCATATGGTGCCTTCAGCCACCTTATGAGAACACAGGCCCTTGCCAAATACAGGCCCCTGATCTTGGACTTTCTGTTCTCCAGAACCATGAGCCAAATAAACTATTTTGTATTAATTATTCAGTCTCTGGCTGGCACCGTGCCTCAATTGGCTAATCCTCCACCTGCGGCGCTGGCACACCGGGTTCTAGTCCCGGTCGGGGTGCAGGATTCTGTCCCGGTTGCCTCTCTTCCAGGCCAGCTCTCTGCTGTGGCCAGGGAGTGCAGTGGAGGATGGCCCAAGAGCTTGGGCCCTGCACCCCATGGGAGACCAGGATAAGCACCTGGCTCCTAGCTTCAGATCAGCGCGGTGCGCCGGCCGCAGCGCGCCGGCTGGCTGCGGCAGCCATTGGAGGGTGAACCAACAGCAAAGGAAGACCTTTCTCTTTTTATTTTTTTATTTTTTTATTTTTTTATTTATTTATTTTTTTTGACAGGCAGAGTGGACAGTGAGAGAGAGAGACAGACAGAGAGAAAGGAGGAAGACCTGTCTCTCTGTCTCTCTCTTTCTCACTGTCCACTCTGCCTGTCAAAAAATAAAAAAAATAAATAAATTATCCAGTCTCTGATGTTCTGTTAGAATAACACAAAATGGACTAATGCAGCAAGAAAAGTATGTTGATTAGTGTAGGTTTAGAAGTTGTCTGCTATGAGATCAAACTGTAAGATGTGAGTAGTCAAAAACAATCAAGGAAGAAAGGGTAGAAAGAAGAATAAAGAAAAGAGATGTTTACAAAGCCAATGAGGGGAAGGAGATACAGTGTTGTGGAAGCTGAGGAAACTCAAGTCCAAGAAACAATGGACCAGGCAACAGAGCTGTGGTGTAGGGCACTAAGTTACTGCCCGTGGCACAGGCGTCCCATATGGGTGCTGCTTCCTGTCGCACCTGCTGCACTTCTGATCCAGCTCCCTGTTAAGGTGCCTGGGAAAGCAGCATCAGATGACCCACTACTTGAGCCCCTGTACCCTGTGGAAGACCCAGAGGGAGCTCCTGCTTCCTGCTTTCAACCTGGCCCAGCCCTGGCTGTTGTGGACATCTGGGGAGTGAACCAGTGGATGAAAGATCTCTCTCTGTCTCTCCCTCTCTGTAACTCTGCCTTGCAAATAAATAAATCTTAAAAAAAAAAATAGCTGGACTAAAGGTTAAGAAATGTCATGGGACTAGAAATCACAGGGAGTCTACAGCCATACCACCCTGAATGCGCCCGATCTCGTCTGATCTCAGAAGGTAAGCAGGGTTGGGCCTGGTAAGTACTCGGATGGGAAAAATCACAGGGAGAATTGGAAGACTGTTTTCAGTAAGCAGTTGAAAGCATTGGTCACAGTGAGATAAGAACACTTAAGTTTGCCAAGGTCCAGGATAAGACAAAGGCCATGAGTCACTGATTTGGAGGCAAGATGAGCGTCCTTATAATTGCAGAGTACTGACCTGGGCTTTTTTTTCTGCAGCACCTTAAAATAATATTAATCATTCCCTGCTAGAATGTGAAATTGTCCCTTAGCCATTTATCGGTAATATTATAAGAAGTAGTACTTTAACAAAAAAGACCCTTTCTATTTTTATTAACATCTACTTTTAAAGAGTTAATGGAAAAATTAATATGACCTTGAATCTCTTTAACAGGAACTCATCAAGGTTCAGAGGAGTAAACAGCAATGCCATCAGATTGACTAGGAAGGCTCCATTGCCTTCAGCTATTTTAATACCCTGATACTCACTCAACAGGAATGTAACTGTACCTATCTCCTATCTTGTGGTGTCAGTCAATCCTAACAGAAAGACTTCACTGAGAACTGCCTCCCAGGCAGTACCTGAAGCAACAGGAAACAGGCATCACCAGTGGGAACAGAAAGAGATATTTTTCCCTTGGAAATGAAACTGCTGCCTTTACCAATATCCATCTGGTATTGCAGGTAGACCAAGGAACCGGCAACACTTCTCTAATGATACAGTCAGCTTGAAAGGGTCAACAATCAAGAAAGCTCACACTATGTAATGTTTTTGAAGCAATCCTTCAGTCATATTCATTGTGAACTGGTCAGTCAAATGGGTCTTAATAGAACTTTAATTTCTCTGGTCTACCAAGTTTTAAAAAAAAGTTACAAATATTGGGGGCAGTTTTTGGCCTAGTGGTCAAAGCACCACTTGAGGTGCCCACAGTCCATCCTGCAGTACCTGAATTCCTGTTCCAGCTATGCTCCAGATTCCACCTCCCTGCGCATGCCCTCCTTGGGAGGCAGCAGGTGAAGGCTGAAGTGCTTAGTCCACCCCCTGCCACCCACATGGGGGACTTAGGTTGAGTCCCTGGCTCTTGGCTTTTTCCTGGTCCAACCCCAGCTATTGTGGGCAACCGGGGAGTGAACCAGCAGATGGGCACACATTCTGTCCCTGCATCTCAAATAAATGTATAACTTATAAAAACTTACAGAGTCCTAACAGGTATTGAAAAAGCCTTTGTGAAACAGCAACCCAAATCACTATACTTGAAAAGAATTTTTACGTTAAAAAGCATCTTGCAACAGTGAAGATTAGACATTAAAATATTTTAAACATTATTATACTAAAAGCCATACATACATCTGCATGAGCAATTCAGGTGGAATTTAAAAGGAGATTCTTTTTGTCTAGACTTAAGGACTAGATAAATGGAATAATCTGAACTAATAAGAATGTTTACTGCAAAAATGATGAGGAAGATTAAAAATGATGGGGTTAAAACAAGCTTAATCTACAGAAAGATTGTTATAGCACAAGCTTAAATAAATAAGTATAATAGTTGGAAATCTAGCTATTGCTATTTCACTAGGCACCTTTCCTGGAAACTTTATACATCCAAGTGGACCTGGGAATCAATTACATGTAGAACATGATTATTTCGAAGATGCAAACTTGCTCAGTCAGGGGCTGCTTAGAAGCCACGTTACCTTATCTTGTTTGCGCTAGGTTTGACTATTTGGAATTAGCAACTCTGCCCAAGGTTGGACTCAGAAAGAACCAGAGATTTAAAGATTACCATAGGTGCCCAGACTGCCCCCTGTAACTGCCCCCTGAGAAAGAACTAGGGTGTTTGGGTTGTTCCTGTGGCTGCTCCTTTATAGTATTTAATTCCTTGCTCTTTCCTCCGAAGCCAAGGCTACATATGTCCACAGGAAATGCATCAGAGAGGCCTCATGGGAGTGAGTCAGCTGCACATGTTCCATGGTATGTGCTGATGGAAGCGCCAGAGGCTCAGAACAGGCCTCCCTTCAGGCCAGAGTTGATTCCAGTCTTGTGAGCTGAGTGCCAAATGCCCACACAAGTTGTGCTATGCAATGGCCCATCCCCTCTCGTCTCCACATACATGGCCAAAAAGGAATTTTACTGTGCTGCCCGGATGAGAGACAAAATCATCTCATCAATGTGTAGGGCTGTGTGTATCTCATAATGGGGCTTAGTCATGTATTCATGGAGGGCAGAGGGCAGTCTGTCCCCACCGGGACATTTCTGCCCCACATATTACAGCACTTGGGACAGTTTAGCCAGAAGCAGGCTCAGTTCTGTGTTTTCAAATGTAATGTTCAGTCACTCAGTCACAGTCCATTGAAAACTGCTTGGTGAGTAACTGTTTTCAAAATAATCTTTGGGTGATTAATAGTTATTTTGTCTTCAGTAAAACTTGAGGTTCTAATACTTCTGAGACGTTTGTCCCATCATCACATTAATCATTGCACCAAGCATGTAACAAATATTTAGATATTTTATGGGGTTGTTAGAAGCAACAAATATTCCACTGTTATGTTCTGCATGTGGCAGAAATGCTACAGTTTCAACAAGACGTCCAGCATCCTAGCCACAGCTCACCAGCACCACCACCACCACCAGTGCTCCTTATCCCTGGGAAGTGAAACTTTTATCCATTTGCCTGAAACCACAGGTGTCATTCTAGCCTCCTTCTTCTTTACCTTCAATATAAAAAAAAATCACTTACATCCTGTTGATTCCACCTCAAAACTCTCTCGTCTCCTCACTTTAGTTAACTTCTTTATTGTTAAAACAATTCTCTTAAGAATGAGTGAACCCAGGGCCAGGAGATTGGTGCTGTGGTTAGGGCACTGCTTGGGACTCCTGAATCCTTTATTGTAGTGCCTGGCTTGAGTCCTGGTTATTCTGTGTTTCTGATCCAATTTCCTGCTATTGTGCCTGGGAGGTTTCAAATGATGGCCCAAGCACTCTAGTTATACCTGGCAGATCTGGATGAAGTGCCCGGCTCCTGGTTTCTGTCTGGTCTAGCTCTGGGTGTTGTGATCATTTGGGGAGAGAATCAACACATGGAAGATTCTCTGTCTCTCTCGCTCACTCTTGTTCTCTCTCTCTCTCTCTCTCGCTGCTTTTCAAATAAATAAATAAGCAAGTTTATTTAAAAAGTAATTACTGCACTAGCCCTGTCCATCCATCTTCCCTTCTGATTCCCATCAACACAGCAGGGCCAGGTGCTCCTGATCTCTCCTCCCTCCCCACACCTCACTTCAGCAGTGGGACACCATCAAAATTTCCACTATATTGTATACAATATTCAACACACAGAAAACATTCTGTGTGTTTCTGTTGTCAGAAAGATGTCCTTATCATTTCATCAAGCAGAGTTCCATGTATTCCTCAAATCAAATAAGAAATATATTAGAGGATGAAGTTTTCTGATATACCCAGTGATAAAAAGTTGCCCTAGGGCTGGCATTATGGCACAGTGGATTAAGCTGCTGTCTGCAGCACTGGCATCACCAGTTCAAGTCCTGGCTGCTCTATTTCTGATCCAGCTTCCTGCTAGTGAACGTGAGAAAGCAGCAGCTGATGGCCCAAGTGCTTGGGCTCCTGTACCCATGTGGAAGACTGGAAAAAGCTCCTGACTTCTGGCTTCAGCCTGGCCCAGCTCTGACCATTGCCACCATTTGGGGAGTGAACCAGTAGATGGAAGATCTCTCTGTGTCTCTCTTTCTCTTATTCTCTCTCTCTAATTCTTTCAAATAAGTAAATAAATAAATCTTTTTTAAAAAAGGTTACCTTAACCACTCTACTTGCAATTTATGCTTTTCCAGTTATGCTCATACTGATTTATAAAATTGTCTGTTTCAGAATTTGACAGCTTCCCAAAATAATGATGACCATGCAGGGGCCACAGGCATTGGCAATGAAGGATAAAAATTCTGACTCATGAGACAGATACATTAGATGAATTAAGAAAAGATCTCTGAACCCAAGATAGGCAGGCACCATGCCGCTGATGAGCAAGAAGCAGATACAGAAGATGGAGTCTCACACTTCAGTATCCCCTTAAGAATAGCGGTCAGAAGTCTCTGAGGGGGGCTGATATGGGATAGCCAAATTAAGGCCATGAACTGGAAACCCTAAGTCCCCGCCCTATGTAATCCTATCCAGCCACCTGTTAACCAGAACCTCTTCCTTCTCATAAGTCTCTCATCTGGGACCTAGGGTGGGAGGTGCCATGTAGCCACACCTCTTTCAACCTTATAAAATAAAAGAGGCCAGCAACTGGGAGCAACATTATTATTTTTCTTAAAGATTTATTTATTTATTTGAAAGTCAGAGTTACACAGAAAGAGAAGTAGAGGAAAAGAGAGAGAGAGATAGGTCTTCTATCTGCTGGTTCACTCCCCAACTGGCCCCAATGGCTGGAGCTGTGCTGATCCGAAGCCTGGAGCCAGGAGTTTCTTCCAGGTCTCCCAAGCATGCAGGGGCCCAAGAACTTGGGCCATCTTCTGCTGCTTTCCCAGGCCATAGCAGAGAGCTGGATCAGAAGTGGAGCAGCTGGGACTTGAACCGGCTGCCCATAAGAGATGCTGGCACTTCAGGCAGTGGCTTTAACTGCTAGGCCACAGCGCCGACCCCAACCTTATTCTTCTTTGGTCAAAGACCAGGAAGGCAGGAGGCACTGAAGGTGTCCTCTGTCTACTTCCCTCCCAACTGCTTTTCCCCTCCTCTGGCTCATTCCACTCCTCAACTATGCCCATAGGTGTGTGTCTGCATTCTCACCTTTTAAATAAACTGTCACTTTGTGCACCATAAAAAAAAGTTGTCCTAACATATTTCAAATGACCTTTGCATATAACTCAGTTATCAAAATTACCATTGCAAGTGCTTGTTTGCTTTTCTCTTATCCACTAAATTATGAATTTCTTGAATACCTGATTATTACATCTTCTGTTTTCTTTCTACAGTATAGTATCTATAATATCATGCAAAAATGTAGTGGCTTTTTTACTCAACATTATTTTTGTGACAGTCATACAGTTGATTTGTTTAGCTGCAGTTGGTTATTTTGCTTTCTGCATTGTGTTCTATTTTATGAGTGTATTACAATATTTTATTCATTCTCCCATTAGTGGGCTTTTTTGATGTTCTTAGTTTTTAAAAAATTATGACAGACGGCCAGCGCCGCGGCTCACTAGGCTAATCCTCTGCCTTGCAGCGCCGGCACACCAGGTTCTAGTCTCAGTCGGGGCGCCAGATTCTGTCCCGGTTGCCCCTCTTCCAGGCCAGCTCTCTGCTGTGGCCAGGGAGTGCAGTGGAGGATGGCCCAAGTCCTTGGGCTCTGCATCCCATGGGAGACCAGAAGTACCTGGCTTCTGCCATCGGATCAGCGCGGTGCGTTGGCCGCAGCGCGCTGGCCATGGTGGCCATTGGAGGGTGAACCAACGGCAAAAGGAAGACCTTTCTCTCTGTCTCTCTCTCTCACTGTCCACTCTGCCTGTCAAAAAAATAAAATAAAATAAAATAAATAAGTAAATAAAAGAAAAATAAAAAAAATTATGACAGACAATGCTGCTATGAAATTTTGCACGTTTCTCCGGGTGCATGTGTGTAGGGTTTTTTTTCCTCCAAATTTTATGTCTAAAAGTAGAACTGTTGAGGTATGTTTCTTAAACATTTCTAGATAATGTAGATGATTCCTAAAATGGCCTGCCAAAGTACAGCTATTTTTGAAACTATATTGCCCTATCAAAACTTGTATTGGCCTATAAATTATAATACAAAAAATTTGTCTTTGTATGATTTTAAACAAGGATAATTTGTATAATTATCACTTTATAGGAGGGAAACCTTTATAGTCTTGTAAATTAGCCTGGTCAGTGCAATGTCCACCAAAGGTGGAATTCCAATAGAATGGAATCTGTAGAAACTTTGCTAGCCTTCCCTATAGGAGGCAGTTTAAACTGCTGTGCCACAGCCCTGGTCCTCCCTCTGTTTTACATTTTTAAGAGGTTGTGAAAAAAAAAAAGGACACACAAGAGAGACTTCTGTGGCCTTCCAAGCCTAATGCATTTACTCTTTGGCCCTTTACAGAGTAAGCCTCTCTACCCTGGGCTAACCAAGACACAGGATTCCACTAAGACAACGAGTAATTGCTCTTACAAGAACAATTTCTTTTTTATCCTGGCAATGACTACCCTTACAAGTGGTGAAGTCAGGTAAGCAAAATTCGGTTTTATGTGGGAGTTTTAATTAGCACTTAACTATTAATGAAATTGTGCACTTTCTGTTCATGATCATTTTTATTTATTTTTCATTTTAATGCCTGTTCATGTCTTTTATCCACATTTTGAGATTGTTTTATTTATTTGTAGATTTTTATGTATTCTGGACACAAATAACTTCCCACTTTTATTTGTTGGAATATATCTTTCCTTAGTATTTGGCTTATAGGTTGAATTTCCTTAGTGTTTTTTGGCAAACAGAAGTAGAATTTCGTTTCTAATTAAATTCTTCAATTAAATAATTTAATTTGTGATATATCAATGCCATTATTGTTTGAATTGAGGCTTTGAAATGTTTCCCTGTCACAATGTTATAAAAAATTCTTTTATATACTTTTCATACTTTTAACATTTTTAGCACCTTAAAAATATTTGCTTGTGTCACATTTAAATTTCTTATTTGTGTAGTACTAAAGAGTACAATTTTGTTTACTTTCTGAAGATCTCAGTTCTATTTGAAAGATTTTCTCCTTTTCTTATTGATGTGTAATGCCCACTTTGCATATTTTGGGCTCAGAAATCTTTACCCCAAAGTGTAGGACTTAGAAGCAGCAGCAGAAGCAAAGTTTCTCTCTGACCTTCTCCTGTGATCCTATCTCTCTCCCCTCAATCTCCCTGGAAGCAAGCCAGAGAAACTAGAATTTCATTTCCCCAAGGCAGGTCATAGAAACTGGAACCCTTCTCTCAGCCAGCCATAAAGCCCAAAAATATAACTCTTAGCTTTCCCTGCATTGTAAGAGCCAGCCATAAAGAAATTAAGACCCTCATTCCAAAGGGTCCTGCCCCATGTTGGGGGTTGGGGTAGAAGAAACGTTAACAACAGTGGGGCCCAGAGGCAGCTAAGCAGACTGGCCTTGCTGGATTTCCCAGTCAGTTTATCACTATTAGATCACATTGTATTTTCCAGTCATACTTCTTCATAGCTGCTCATGCTTCATCAAACCCAAGAGAAAAAGGGATAGTTTGTGAGCAATGGACCTAGTTATTCATAATTGGACTATGATCAAAAATCTCATTCTCAAAAGAAAGCATATTATTGCAAATTTGGACTTGAAATTCAGATGGCATTTTTCCTTTTAAAACTTTGTTATTTCCAGATCTAGCCAGGAGTTCTAGCCCATCCTCTTTCAGGAAAAGGAAGACAAGGAAGTAGAAAATCGCCCCCTGTGTCACTGCTTGTCATTCTGTAAAAACAACACACATCATCACACATTTTCTTCTGGTACTTCATGTTCTCATTAAGAAAATAGGAGCACACTATCTTGAAAATCTACGAATAGTTTGTTTGTTAAATGTATTTATGGTTTTGATTTACCTTTCTTTAGTGTTGTTAAGGTCCAAGAATGTGTGTGTTTTTTTTTTTTTTTTTTTTTTTTTTTGACAGGCAGAGTGGACAGTGAGAGAGAGAGACAGAGAGAAAGGTCTTCCTTTTGCCGTTGGTTCACCCTCCAATGGCCGCCGCGGCCAGCGAGCTGCGGCCGGCGCACCGCGCTGATCTGATGGCAGAAGCCAGGTGCTTCTCCTGGTCTCCGATGGGGTGCAGGGCCCAAGGACTTGGGCCATCCTCCGCTGCACTCCCTGGCCACAGCAGAGAGCTGGCCTGGAAGAGGGGCAACCGGGACAGAATCTGGCGCCCCAACCAGGACTAGAACCCGGTGTGCCGGTGCCGCAAGGCAGAGAATTAGCCTAGTGAGCTGCAGCACCGGCCAAAATGTGCTCTTTATAACGAAAAATTCTTAGAACTTTATTGAAGCCTGTTTAGTAGTCTCACCTTTAACCTAGTAAGTGTTTATAAACACTTCGTGGATGTTGGAGAAAAAAGTGTGGTTTTTTTTTCAATTCTTGAGTTAAATGGTCCATATATTTCCATTAGATAAACTTTTAATATTGTTATTCAGACCTATATTACTTCTGATTTATACACTTGATTCAGCAAAAATTAAGAAAGATGTATTAAAATCATCCATCAAAATTGTGGATTATCAATTTTCTCTTTTAGTTCTTGTATCATTTTTGGCAGTACATATTTAACAATTCGTGCTATAAGATATGATCAAGTTTTAAATTATATTATCCTGTTTAATTGCTTACTCAATTTTGTTTAGCAAAACTTTAGTCTATTTTGTTCTAATATATTGCTGTAGCAGCAATCCTTTAGTCATAGATTTGACATATATTTTCCATTGTTTTGCCTTCAGCTATTTTATAGCCCAATTTTAGATATGTCTCTTTTAAACAGAGATAGCTGGATTTTGCTTATTTGTTTGCTTTATTCCAATCTTTGTCTTCCAACTGAATAATTTAGCTCAATTATATTTATTGTGATTAGTTTATATTTTAACTTGTTTCCATCATCTTAATTTATACTTCTCTTAGATCCTTTTCTAATATTTTATTTTTTCTTTCCTTATCATTTAGATAGATTCTTGGTTGAATTTTTCTTTCTGCAAGATTTGACCTTATGCAGTCTATTTTTATTCATTTAGTGGTTAAAATAGTAATTCATTTTTTTAAAGATTTATTTGAAAGGCAGATTTATAGAGAGGCAGAAGGAGAGAGAGAGAGAGAGAGAGAGAGAGAGAGAGAGAAAGGTCTTCCATCTGCTGAATTACTCCCCAAATAGCCGGAATGGCTGGAATTGCGCTGATCTGAAGCCATGAGCCAGGAGCTTCTTCCAGGTCTCTCACGTGGACACAGAGGCCCAAGCACTCAGGCCATCCTCTACTGCCTTCCCAGGCCATAGCAGAGAGCTGGATCGGAAGAAGAGCAGCTGAGGCTCTAATTGGTGCCTATATGGGATGCTGGTATTGCAGGTGGCAGCCTTACCTGCTACACCACAGCGCCAGCCCCAAGTAATTCTCACATTCATAATTAACTCAATCAAATGTAAAGTCTAAATTTAATCAGTGTCTTTGGCTGCTTTTCCAATAAAGATAAGTAAGAACTTCAGAGTGGCTTTTTGTTTGCTTTTGAGATACCAAGAGAGAGCTCCCATCTAAAACCCAGGTATTCTGGTATGGTACATAGGCATCTCAACAGATTAATTATCAGTTTAATTAACACTCTCCCAACATATACATTATCATTATCGTTATTACATTATTTCAGTTGGTCTTACCTTCCCCCACCATGATTCCCTCGATCTACCTATATTGTTACAATATTGTTTGCTTAACATTCTTTGATTCATATTAGACCTTCCATTAGTTGTTATCTTGTCTCATAAATTTATTATCATGAACTTCCTCTAGTGAGAGCCAGGTGGTAGAAATTCCCTTAATTTCTATTGACACAGTCTAGCTGAGATCATTAGTTGGTAGCTGTTTAATTTAGGAATAGTCAGGCCACTCAATTAGCCCATTATCTGATCATGAATTCTCACAGGAAGTCTTTGCTGTACACTGAATCCTGAGTCAAGGCTGAAAAAGGCAAATATATTTGTTTCTGTAACAGCACAAGGGGATTCCCAATGCTTTGGGTGATGCCAGTCTTTTTTTCTTTTCTTTTTTTTTTTTTTTATTTGACAGGCAGAGTGGACAGTGAGAGAGAGAGACAGAGAGAAAGGTCTTCCTTTTGCCTTTGGTTCACCCTCCAATGGCCGCCGTAGCGCAGTGCGCTGATCCGAAGGCAGGAGCCAGGTACTTCTCCTGGTCTCCCATGGGGTGCAGGGCCCAAGCTCTTGGGCCATCCTCCACTGCACTCCCTGGCCACAGCAGAGAGCTGGCCTGGAAGAGGGGCAACCGGGACAGAATCTGGCGCCCCGACTGGGACTAGAACCCGGGGTGCCTGTGCCGCAAGGCGGAGGATTAGCCTAGTGAGCCGCAGCGCCGGCTTGATGCCAGTCTTCTAAGAGGAGAAAGCTTTATTATTAACTAGCAAGGTGCAGATGACTCAAATTTACCTCCCCTACCAACCACGTGGGTTTGAGTGGGATTTTTATGGACTAGGTAGAAGGAGCTGATATGCAGGACACCCCTTCACACCTGGTGAGGCAAATTCTGAGTGGAGGGGCTTGGAATCAATTGGACTAACTTAAAGGGTCATAGTGCAGATGGAATTGGGAGGTAGGGGAGGAAATATGGGTGGGATTTTAGTTTTGGTTTTTGTTAGTTTAGGTTTTCATTGCAGAAGTTTCTTTTCAGTGGGTTGAGCTTTATGTACGAATCTTTGATCTAACTTTTCACCTTCTTCTGGACTAAACTCTGTATAAGTACGCTGGGACTTATAATTCCTGTTAACAACTAAGGCTTCAGATCTCTTAGGTTCCATGAGGCCTCCTGAGATCAATAGGTGTCATCTTTAGCACTCACATACTTTCAGATTTGTGGCTGTTCTTGTTTTTGACTCCCAAGGTTTTCTTTCACTTTCTCACTAGTTCAAGGATACATTTAGAGGGCCTTTTTTTCTTTTGAAATGTTTCTTGATCCTTTTACTTATTTGAAAAGCAGTGTGAGAGAGATAGAGACAGAGATCTTTCATCTACTATTTCACTCCCTGAATGACAACACCAGCCAGGGAAGGGCCATGCCTACACCAGGAGCCCAGAACTCCTAGTCTCCCACATAGGTGGCAGACCCAGGGACTTAAGTCATCATCTGCTGTTGTCTTGGTCTAATAGCAGCAAGTGGGTTCAGTATTGGAGTAGCCAGGAATACAACTGGCACTCAGACATGGGATGTGGTGCTGCAAGTGGGATCCACTACCCACACAATAACTGCTCCTAATGATCCTTTTCAAAAACAGTTGATCAAACATTTGCAAGTGTTCCAGGCAGGGTCCTTTATTTCCATATTGCCAGAATCCAGGCATTCCACTGTTAGTAAGTAAAGTTTGGCCCCTGGGAAGACTACTTTCTCCTCTGTTCCTGCATTGACCAAACTGAGTGACTCTGGACAACTTAAGCTTACTGATTTACTTACTTGATGTGTCTGGGGGTTCCTTAATAGATCCCTTACAAGCGAAATTATCTCAAATCTGCATAACCTCCTACTAGAAAGAGATTTCACATTCTTGATAAAAACCCGTATGTTTCTAATGAACTTTCATGAGATCAGTATTTATGGGAAGGCAGTTACCCATCTATACTCTTGACTACCACTTGAAAGAGTCTAAAAATAACTGTAACTAGGCCTTATTTGGTTTAGCTTTTTTTAAAATTTTTATATATTTCTTTTTTGAAAGAGGGATCTCTCATTTGCTAGTTCATGCCCCAGATGCTCACAACAGTCCAGGCCAGGAACTCATTAGAGCTCTCCCATGTGAGTGACAGGAACCCAAGTACATGAGCCATTACCTGCTGACTCCCAGTGTGCACACTGGCAGGAAGCTGGAGTTGGGGATGAATAGAGTCAGAACTCAAACCCAGGCACTCTGCTGATATGAGATGGCAGCAGATGTCCCAAGTAGCATCTTAACAAATGTGCCAAATGCCTGCCTGTGATGAAGCCATTTTGTCTTTTGATGCCCATCCTAACTAGCATCATTCTTTTGCTTGTAAAAGTCCCCACCAGGAATGAACTTTGAAATTGGCTTCCTGCAGATTTTTCTCCTGAAATGAAAATATGACATGTGTTCATAATGGAATACTGTGGAAAGTTTCCATTAATGACTTAAAAAAATAAATTACATCTTCAAGTCAAAGTTCAGAGGCTCTATAAATAAACCAGATCATCCTATTTTCTATTCCTGAACTGCAAGGGAATACTTACCTTCCAACAGAATTTCATCTGTTTAAAATTTTGTGCCAGCATTGTGGCACATCTGGTTAAGCAGTGGCCTGCGATGCCAGCATCCCATATGAGCAACTGTACAATTCCTGGATGTTGCACTTTTCATTCAGCTCCCTGCCAATGTGCCTGGAAAAGCAGCAGAAGACACTCCAAATGTTTGATCCCTCGATATCTATGTGGGAGACCTTGATGGAATTCCAGGCTCCTGGCTTCAGCCTGTTCACCAAGTCCTTGCAAGCATTTGAGGAGTGAACAAGCAGATAGAAGATCTCTCTTGTGTCTTTCCCTCTCTCTCTGTAAGCCTGCCTGCCTTTCAAATACATAAAATAAGTATTTAAAAAGTTAAAAATAAAATAAAATTTAGTGCAAGAACTTAACTTGAAAAGTTTAAATATGAAGGTTAAGGCCAAGCACACGAGCTTAATTCTCTTGCATTAATCAGGTATGCATGTAAGTGTTCATACATATGGCTGTATATGAAGAAACTGAGAACCGGCTAAATGGGAAAAAATAAGAGAAAATATTTTCTAACTCATCAAATTCATTGTTGATGATGTCCAGTTAAAATAAGATTGTAATTTTTATCTGAAAAGTAATAGTGTTTAAGAAGTGTCAGAAGATCGAGATTTCTCAACTAATGGAGCTGAGTGAATCAGTTTATGCAAAAGTAACCAGGCTTCCTGGTCAGTTCAGTGGAGTGCTTCCCCAGGGCATTGGCTAAGTTCCATGCTCCTTTGGTGGGGACTTAGACCCGGATTTTAGGGTTATTATGAGCCTTAAGAGTCTATAATCTGCACACAGAAGGAGGAAAGTACAGAAATACAAGTAGTACTTTTCATGTCCATCCATCAGATTTCTTTATTAACTTAATTACCTAAAGATTGGTTAACTTTTTAAGGAAGTCTCCATTTTATTTCATTTAATTTATTAGCATGTATAACCACTTCTCCTGGCTTTTCAGTTTTGTCTTCTAGAAAAATGATGTAAAATTTGTTAGTGCCAAGGGACTCTTCTCAAGCAGTAAGTAATTCTGATGTTTAAAACAGATAATTGCAAGTTTGGAAAACCCCATAGTGTTTCAGTATGAATTCCGCAGAGTATGTGTGTTTGCAATTATATATAATTCAAAGGAAGAAAGGGATCAATGGTAAAGCTCCTTATATAGTTGGCATTTTATAATTGAATTTAAAACCTTAGAAAGAAAAAAAAGGGGTGGGGCGGGGCAGCAGGAGGCTGGGTTCCTCTGAGCACCTTGCCAGTTAACGCTGCTGAAGCTTTCTTTTATAAACTGCCTTTGTGCAAAAAGTATTTCCTTGTTTCTTTTTGTATTTTAAACCCCCCTTAGAAGGAAGGAGTGTCTTAAGTGAAAATGCTGTGTTGCTTGGCGGCGGATTGATATTGACAAGGGGCCAGACAAGGCACAGATAATTTTGGTAGGTGTAGCAGACACACCTTAGCTTTTGTTCCCTCTCCTTCCTCTCCTTGTCGCTCCCCACTGCCAACACCCCAAGTCTCCACGGTTTCAAGATTCCCCAGAGTGGAGAGGTGGGAGCGGAGAGTTTCTGGACAGAGCTTACTATCCTACTGCTCTGACCAAGGAAAGAAGTGGTTAAAGGAAGGAAGGAAAAGGTGAAGGAGGGAAGGAAAAGAAAATACAGCAAAAGTTAGAAGGGAATGAAAGAGAAAAATTAAAGCCGAGAAAGGGAGGAAGGAAGCGTGGATGCTGGGAGAGAAAGGAGCGAAGAGAGAGAGAAGCATTGTTGTCTGCGGTGCACTCACAAGAGAGGCAGAACCCCCTTCAGCGCTGCAGAATCCCAAAGAGACCCAGTATTGTTTTCCTGAAAGCCCCGAAGCTAAGCAATCCCAAGAATGTTTGGCGAGGCCCTTTTGGGAATGATGAGGTGGGGAAACTGGGGGCGTGGGGAGACTTTCTCGCCGCCCCCTCCCCCGGGGCCCCCTCACACGGTGTGGCAGCATTTGGGAGACCCAGCGGAAACCTTCAGGTCACCCGGGGAACTGCTCCTCTCCTCGGTCCTGCCGCGGCGAGGCAGAGGGTAGGAGCGCCGAGACGCGCGGGGCGCGGAGATGTGCAAGTGGCGAGGCTTGACCGAGCGCAGGCGGGAGCAGCCGCCCAACTCCCGGCGCGGGATCTGCTGAGCGGCCACGGTGAGTCTCTCCGTGTGCGGGTCCCAGGGATGCCTGGGGTGCCGGGCCGCCCCCCTGTCCGGGCCGTGGCTGGCGCGGAACCTCCCCGGCGTCCGGCCTCGGCTGAACTCGGCGCCGCCGCCAGCCGCCCGGATCCCTCGGCGCTCCGGGTGCGCCGGGGGACCCACGGACCGACCCGCGCTCGGCGGGGCTCCCCAACCGCCCACCCGCCCGCCGCCCGGCCCCGCGCGCTCATTGGTCCGGATGTGCCTGCTCTGCAGCCTCCAACTTCTCCCGAATCCCACTGGTGAGTCCCGGGAGAGCAAGCCGGCACCTGGGAGCTGGGGGAGAAGGGTCCAAAGGGCTCGAGCGCCCTGGGAGTCGGGAGCCGCTGGGACGGGCCCGAGGGGGAGCAGCGCCGGGCCAGAGGAGCGGCTGCCGCCGGCGCGTGGAGCAGGGTCCTCGGTCCGGGTCCCGCGCGACCTGCGCGCCCGGGACCCGCGGCCGGAGGCGGAGGAGGCGTGCCCTGGGAAGGAGCTGTGGCTGGGACCTGAGGAGGGAGGGAGGGAGCGGGGGAGGGAAGGGGCAGCGAGGGTGACCTGGAGGAGGGCTCTGCGAGTGATGTCAGGTCGACTCTTCAGGTTTATTACCAGAGCTCCCTGCAGCCTGTGACTCCGGGAGTTATGTTTGGTTACCGAGATCAGCGCTACCTAACTGCGGCGGGGCTGATCTGGGGGCTGGGGATTTGCCATTCCGCTGTACAGACACTGGTTTTGTTAACAGCAAGGTTTGTGTTCATTTTGGTTTCTGTTGGATTTTCTTCTCGTTTTGTTAACTCACTTTTCTATTTTTACTTTTCTTAACCTGAAGATCTTTCCGCGATCCCACCTACTCATCTCGCTTTGCAACCTGGATTTCCTATTATATAATTTATGCTTCAATCACCCAAGGGTGGGTTGGCGCGGGGTGGGTGGGAGTGTTCTTTTGTAGGTGTAAGTTTTTTAAAGAAGGGCTCCTTAACCGGTATCAATCTACTTGTATTCTTTGAAAAAAAAAGGGGGGGGGGGATTGCAACGGAACATCTCTCTTCAGCCTCTTATGGACTCCATTCCTCTTCTCTATGTTCGGGCGATTCAAATGGCAATTTTACTCAACTGAAAACTAGTTCCAGACTTCCAACGTCAACATTGGCAGCTGCTGAATGGCAAATGGGCTATCCAGGCGGGTAGCGTGGCTCCCTTACTCTGTTGCCAGGTTCCAGCAGTTTAAAAAATGGTCTAATACCTTCTCGGACTGGAAGCTGTGTGTCTGGTCCTAGAGCTACACTACACATGGGAGCAGTGTGGTTGGGACTTTGTGTCCAGATCTCCGTATTTCGTACACGGAAAACGCCTAGAAATTAATGTCTGGAGGAAAAAAAAAAAAAGATTTCTCCTGAGAACCTACCTGCGAACCTACCTGCTCAGCTTCTGCAAACATAGTCAATGTGGAACCTGTTCCTCCTTCCTGTGCCTCAGTTTCCATAATGCAACCTGTAGTTACACAGCACATCTTCAAGGACTTGAAATAACTTAATGCTGTCATGTGCTGGGAAAATGAAAATTGCTCAGAGTCAGGCTTCCCTTTAACCAATCAGTTATCTTCCACATTCCAGGATTCAGCTATCTGATAAAGTCATGCTTATGCTCAGCTGCTCTAAGAACTGCTGCTTAACAGTGCTTTGAAATTTAGCTTATCCTCTAGCAAAAGAATTTATTCTTTCGGTGATGCCGTCAAGCTGTAGTTAGCAGGATTCTTGCTGGGTTAGAGCTGCTAATTCTCTGATCTTGTCTTCTATGGCAGTGTCTACTGTTCAGTTTACACATTTTAACGCATTTCCAGTTGAGATGAAGCAGTTTAACCATGTAGGCACGTTTTTGCACACTCTGCCTTAAATGGGACTACTAGTATCACTGTATAGCTTTTTGGAGTTTTGTTTATTTGTTTCCCTGTTCCCTCCTCCCCCCTCTTACTTGTGATTGGTGGTGGTTGAGTTGGATGTGCAGGTAAGGGAGTGGGAGTCGGTGATATGTGCCCTGAATTCTGACTCCTGTTTTCTTAAGAGAAAATAATGAATCATTGACAATTACCTAGAGGTCACTGACGAAGTTGGTTATGAGGTTAAACATGCATTGCTGCTACTTTTGTCCAATGTTGTGGTAAAGTGCTGTTTAGGAGCAAAAGATTACTTTGAAGAAGTGGGACTATGGAAGAAAGTTTTCAGATGATTCAAAGATGATGCATGTAAAAGGACTAAACAACATCAGATACTGCCTTAATTTCCATGTCACTATTTCTGCAGTGTTAGGTGCCAAGCGCTAGAACCCATCTTCCCTGGCACCCCATTTTCAAGGACAAGGGGAGAAGCCGTGGAAAAGTAACCAGGAAGGGAGAAATGCTTGCTTACTAATATTTACTGGATCTGCTGCACCAGAAACTGTGGCAGTGGTAAAGAGAACCTCTAATTTTACCATTGGCTGCCCTGATTCCCCTGCCAAGTCTAAGAAAGAAATAATAATAATAATAAAGTTTATAGCAGTAAAACATTTCTCTATATTGTCTTTCAAAATCTTATTAGAACAGGAGGAGCGATCTTTAAGAAAGGGAAATAGGTGAGCAAATGTGATTAAATGTATTCATTCTTTAAGTCAGTCTTGAAATCTGGAAGAGTAGGAAAATTAGTCTTTTTTATTGTTTACCTCTCTGTAGGGTGTTCAAGTATTAAATATACTTCCATCTTCTCTTTACCCAACCATCACCCCTATTAAAGTAGGATTATAATCAAGGCAATTCCATAGCCTATCCCCACACCCCTCCTCTGCGACTGTGAGACTCAGCTAACAAGAGTTACATTTTTAACATTCAGGTACATTACATTCCACTTTTATGAAGCAGGCATGGTTTTCATTGTGTGATAAAATATTTTTATTTGATAGTCTGTCCATGCTTTTAGCCTCATGTAATCAAGTAAACAGCATAATTAAGACTTTGTATCTAGAACTTTAACATTCTGTAGCTGTGGTTTACTTATTAATGGTTCATTAGAGATTAAATTCTTAGTTATTGGCTAGATCTTCCAGACCACACTTCCAAAGTAGAATCTTCTGCTCTCTTATCTGCCTCAGTTTACACAAAACACATCCTCAAGGAACTGTGTGTATTTAACAAAGATCTATTAGAGCGTTTCTAAGCAGTCCCTTCATCTAGGAACTAAATTTTATGATGAATTTGGATTGAGTTATTAACAACTAGTCTGTTCGTTTAAGATGTTCTCTTGTACAGTCACTGACGACAAAATGAAATTGTTCATTCAAAGCTGTGGTGAGTGACTAGTAAACAGATAGAGTCACTAGGCCTCTAAAGGATACAATGGAATTTAATATTTAGGTTAGATTGCCCTTAATTTTCCCCCTGAATTTCTGCAATAAGGTCTAAAATAGCTTTTACTGCATAATTAAACATTTTTTTTTCCAAACAGCAATCAAATGCATTTTTTTACAAATAATGTTTACTTGTATGGGCTCGGGCAAGTTACTTGACTTGTGTGCTCTTAAGGTATAGAATTGGACTAGAAATATCTACTTCATGAAACTTAAAATAATTAGTTTGTGTAAGGCACAAAGACCTGGGATTGCCACATGAGAAGAGCTCAATAAATGTCAGCCATCATTAGAAGTATTAATATTATTATTTTAAATATAAGTTGCATTATTTTAGTGCCTGACACCCTGACTTGCAAGGTAGAATTGTTTTTTTAATCATGTTCTCCTCCTTCAGTTGCACAAGGAAACATTGACATGGTTCACATCTTTCATCTCAAGGTGTAAACCACTGACCATTTTCTAAATGTTGTCTAGCTAGTTAATAGATAACCTCATGAACAAGGAATATTAATTCTGAACTGTAAAAATAAAAGTTGTTTATGTAAACTACTTCAAGTTGCTTGTTCCTTTTGATTTTGTGTTTGTATTCATATTTCAAAGTATTGCTTAGTCAACACTTCAAGGTATTAGTCATTGATTTTTGAGCTTATAAAAGAAACCACTGGAGCAAGTTATAAAATTAACCTTTGATGTGAGTCCACAGTTTAGAAAGGTGAGTTTAAGACTTCCCTAATGATGGTACAGCAATTTTTGCTTATGAACTGCTGAAGTAATCATATGTGAGTATTTAAACTGGCCAGGTCATCCACTTTTGTTGGACTCTTCAGTGATCCAAAAAAAATACAAAAGATTGTGACCAAGACTTGTCAGATTCATCTGGCTCTAAATTATTTACTTGTAGAATCAAAATTTTGATTTGTCAACAAAATTCCTTTATTTTTGCTTTAAAATTGTGTGTTTCTTCTTTTTGTCTGTTTGTTATTAGTATTTTTATTTTTTGCAGATTTTAGGTGATGGGAAGATCAGAAAGTCAGATGGATATAACTGATATCAACACTCCAAAGCCAAAGAAGAAACAGCGATGGACTCCTCTGGAGATCAGTCTCTCAGTCCTTGTCCTGCTCCTCACTGTCATAGCTGTGACGATGATAGCACTCTATGCAACCTATGACGGTAGGTTCCTCTTGTACCTGAGCAGTCCTAAATGCAGAAGAGAATGAAATATTCATCTTGGGCTCTTACCATCCAACTAACAGGTGTCCATGATGGTATAAATATTCCTTACTAAAATGTAACAGTAGTATGTCAAAACAATTAGTTTGGAGTAAAGCAGAGTGTCTTTTATGTTGGAGCTGAGTTATTAATTGCCAAGCATATTTAGGTCACTCCTGCTTACTTTATGAGGATTCTATTATGGGTATGTTTATTAGATTAAAGTAAACACAATTTTATCACCCACTTCAGTAATAGTCATTAGTCAACTTTTGTTGTATCATTGAAATGATAAAGGGCTTCAAAGGAATTTAAGACGTCTAATTTGAGTGTTGAAAGTTTTTTTTTTTTTTCCACAGTAAGAATTAGTAAAGATTGGTTTCTTATTGTGTAGGGAAAAAAAAACAACTACTAAACAAAACTGATTATTTCAATAATAGTCCTATGACTTGATTGGTAGGATGATATAATAGCACATTTTTTCTTAATAATCAAAACTCTAAATTTAGGACTTGTATATTATTGCCCTATATATATATTTCTTCTTTTTTTGCAACCAATGACTATGATATGTAACACTCAGCTTTTAGTTTGTTCTTTAAAAAATTGTTTCTTTAATTGGCAGTTTTTAAAAGAATAAAAGATAGGGAGAAATTACTAGGCATGTATTTTAAATATTTATGCATATACCCTCCTTTTTCTAGATGGTATTTGCAAATCATCAGACTGCATAAAATCAGGTAAGAAATAATTTTTACATTTAAAGTTTTACAGTTAAGTGTATAACTTTTTAAAAAAGATTTATTTATTTACTTGAAAGTAAGTGTTACATAGAGAGAGAAGGAGAGGCAGAGAGAAAGAGAGGTCCTCCATCTGCTGGTTCACTCCTCATTTGGCTGCAACAGCTGGAGATGCGCCGATCTGAAGCCAGGAGCTAGGAGCCTCCTCCAGGTCTCCCACGCGGGTGCAGGGGCGCAAGGTGTTGGGCCAACTTTCACTGCTTTCCCAGGCCACAGAAGAGAGCTGTATCAGAAATGGAGCAGCCAGGACCTGAATAGATGCCCATATGGGATGCCAGCACTGCAGGTGGCTGCCTTACCCGCTATGCCACAGCACCAGCCTCAATTGTATAATATTTAAAAATGAAATGCTGGGGATGGCATTGTGGCATAACAGTTAAAGCTGCTACCGGGTTGCTGGCATCCCATTTGGGTGCCCTTTATGTCCCAGATGCTCCACTTCTGACCCAGCTTCCTGCTAATGTCCTGGGAAAAGCAGCAGAAAATGGCCCAAGTGGGAGACCCAGAAAAAGCTTTTGGCTCCTGGCTTTGGCCTGACCCAGCCCTGGCCATTGCAGCCATTTGGGAAGTGAAGCAGCAAATGGAAGCTCAGTCTCTCTCACTCTCTCACTCTGTAAATCCAACTTTCAAATAAAGGAATCTTTTTTATTAAAAGAAGTCAGATGCCATAGGCATATAGGTTTCTCTACAGTGGCATTGTTTTTACTCTTATTTGTTATAAATCACTTACCTATGTGTCTAGTAGATGAAAATCAAAAATATATCTAACTAGTAGATTAATCAACATGGATATCCTTAAAAGTTAGTGTTCAACCCTGGGATGTGCGGTAGGGTGATAGAGAACTCTCTTTCTTTTTGTGGGGTGGGGAGTGGAACTTGCCATGTAATTGGAGAAAAAACATGAACATAGAATAGTAAGCATCATATCAGTATGTGTTAAATTTATTTTTAAAAAATTATTTTTATTTACTTGTAAGGCACAGAGACAGAGAAACAGAGGGAAACAGAGAGAGAGCTTCCATTTGCCAGTTCACTCTTCGAGTGTCCACAAAAGTCAGGACTGGGCCAGACTGAAGCCAGGAGCTAGTAGCTCAGGCCGGGCCTACCACATGGTTGGCAGGTACCCAGGTACTTGAGCCATCACCTGCTGCATCCCAGTGTACATTAACAAGACGACGGAAGTGGAACTAGGAGTTGAACCCATGCACTCTAGTGTGAGATGCAGGTGTCCCAAGAGGTGGCTCAATCGCCATGCCACACATTCTGCCAAGCATTAAATGTCTTGTAAATCATTAGAGGCATGAGAACCAAGAAGAGAGTCACCTTTAGTCATGTAAGGGTAGGTAAAGAAGTCGAGATTTGGGAAGGGCCTTGATGCAAGTGCTAAGAGTTGGAAGTGGAAATATAAAAGAAGGAATTCCAAACAAAGAGAAAGCAAAGCCATAGATCATTTAATGGGAAACAATAAAAATGTTGGCTTGGTATATAGGGGCACATTTTAGAGAACCTTGAAAAATCCGTGTTTAGCCTTGGTGTTGAACTAAAGGACAAACAGACTTGTTTGTGAACATGGGAGTGATCGGGTGAAAGTTGAAAGAGGATTCAGGGAGCGCTAGGCTGCCTGGTTGGATTAGGAAGTGATAAGCCTGGGAAGGCAAGCGGGGGGGGGGGGGGGGGGGGGGGGGGCTGTTGCTGTGCTCAGGATGTGAGCTAGGATCTGTGGGAGGGGGGAGGGGGTGGGTGGGTGCCTACTGAAACATCCAGAGGCAGCACTGGATGCCTGGGGGAACTGACTCCCTATGTGAAGTGAAGGATAAGAATGAAATGAATATAATGGCACGCTTTAAAACCCAGGGATGCAGGAGGCATGATGACAACCCACACACAGAGAAACTAGGGGTGGATTTGGATGTTTTGTCTGAATCAGGAGTAACAGCCAAGTGAAAGTAGATGGCAGACAGAAATGGGGCATCCGGGGCTAGAATTTAAATTTAAAGTCTGTCAGTTTAGGGGTGATAGTGGAAGCCATGGGGGTAGAAGCCATGAAGATATTTGAGTCCCAAGAAGAAGAGAAGAGGTGCAAGGGCTGAATTTAAGATGACATCAGTTATTAGGATAGAAGGAAAACAAAAGCCAGAGAAGGAAACAGAGAAGCCATAGAGTTGCATCATGTAGACTGTGGTGAGATAAAGACAAGAGCATTTGTACTTTCTTCAAAGAGGAGAAAGATGGTGACTGCATGAGCATCATAGGAGGTGAATACAATATTTATAAACTTTAACAAGTGATTCTTCTTTTTTTTAAGATTTTTTTTAAAGGTAGAGTTACAGGGGCCAGCGCTGTGGCACAGTGGGTTAACGCCCTGGCCTGAAGCACCGGCATCCCATATGGGCACTGGCTCAAGACCCAGCTGCTCCACTCCCAATCCAGCTCTCTGCTACGGCCTGGGAAAGCGTGGAAGATGGCCCAAGTCCTTGGGCCCCTGCACCCATGTGGGAGACCCAAAAGAAGCTCTTGGCTCTTGGCTCTTGGCTCCTGGCTCCTGGCTCCTGGTTTTGGATCAGCGCAGCTCCGGCCGTTGCGGCCAATTGCGGAGTGAACCATCGGATGGAAGACCTCTCTCTCTCTGTCTCCCCTCTCTCTCTGTAACTCTGACTTTCAAATAAATAAATAAATCCTTTTTTTTTTTTTTAAAGGTAGAGTTACAGACAGGGTGGGAGAAAGGGAGAGAGGTAGGGAGAGAGAGGTCTTCCATCCACTGGTTCACTCTTCAAATGGCTGTAATGGCCAGAGCTAAGCCATGCTGAAGCCAGGAGCCTGGAACTTCATACAGGACTCGTCCTATGAAGATGATGGTGGCCTAGCTCTAGGGCCCATCTTCTACTATTTTCCCAGGCACATTAGCAGGGAGCTGGGTTAGAAGTGGAACAGCTGGGACTCCAACCTTGCAGACACAGTGCTAACTAGGGATTCCTAAGTCCCTTTTAGGTCTGCATAAAGTATTTTGAATCATTTCCACTATTTTCTATTGGTTGTTCTTTTCTAGTTATTTGTGCTTATTCGCTTACCTTTGCAAAATAATGGTGGGAAAAGATCTTGGAATTCTAAGTTACAGTCTAATGTGTTGAATATGTGTCGTTTGCTTTTTCTGTACTGTCTCTTGATGGGTATTTTGCTCTGGATTTCAAGAGCAATGATTGTTTACGCTGAGAAATGACGCAAAGAGTTTGAGGAAGACCTGATTTGTTGATCAGCCATTTGCTGCTTTACATAAATATGTTCACTTTCCTATTTAAGGTGTTGAGAGGAAGGGAGGGGAGGAGGGAAAGGGAGAGAGAGATAGGAAGGTGAGTTGGTGGAGGGAGAGGACAGAGGGAGAAAAAAATCCAATCACTGGTTCATTTCTGAAATGCTTGCAACAGCTGGGGCTGGTCCAGGGTCCGAGTTGCAAGCAGGAACACTATTCAGATTTCTTGGGAGGGTGGCAGGAACCTCATCACTGGAGCCACCACCACTGCCTCACAGAGTCTTTACTGGTAGAAAATTGGAGTCAGGTTCTGGCGCTGGGAATGAGAACAGGCACTGTGCAGTGGAACCAGGGGGTTTTAACCTGTAGGCCAAATATGCCTGCTCCCAGAGAAAGACCTTTACTTCCAAGGGAAGTGACTGTACAGGTTGCTGAATTGGGAGATTGCAAGATATTATGTGCTCAAGTTACCATTTACTCTCTCCCCAAATCCTCCCACTCCTTTCTTTCTCTACCATGTCTATGCCTGAGAAACTTCCACTTATGTATTGACCTCTGATGGTTAATTTCTCTATCCATAATATTTTTGGCCTGTCTTTAAAGTCTCTTTATCTATAGGTTCTCTCTTTCCTCCCTCACTTTATTCTATTGTCTACATTTCATTTTGTAGAAACTGGGTTCTTTGAGTAGGATTGCATATTTTGCAAATTTCTGAAGGTAATTTTGGGCCAGAGATCTAGGCATCATCCTCTAGTAGTGTATACCTCAAGGAGCAACGTGACACTCTGAATCTGGAGTCTTAAATGTGACTTAATGTTTAGGGATATAGTTTTTACATAGTGTTTGGCAAATCTCAACTTACTAAAATATATTTAACCTGTGTTCTTTAATTGTGTCTTGGAAATCCTACCCAATGTAAAGCATTTTTCAAAACTATATCTTGGCAGAGAAATGTATATGATGGAAATAGCATAGGTGGTAAATCAGATTGCTGTATAGCTGTGTGTTTGTCTTCAATCTGCTGTGTTGGTTCACAAGCTGTTAGAATATTTTCATATTTGTAGTTACTGCTTTTCTTGGTGGAAAAAGGGAAGATTCTGTATACCCCCAATGATACAACCTTCATGCCCTTACGCACACTTAGTCCTCCTTTCTGCCACAGAAAATACAGACATTTCTTTTAGGAAAACACTAGAGAATATCTTGGGCAGAAGTAGGTAATAAAGAAGAGTGAGAAGAATGAAATAGATGAAAATAAGAAAGATGCAAGTAATGTTGTTGAAAAAATATAAAATATTCAACCAACAATTGTACAGATGTCTTTAAAAGACTAGGAGAGTTCAAATTTAAGCACAGACATTCTTGAGAATTGGAAAAGTAGGTATTGATACCCCAGGTGCTTACTTTAATGAAAGTTGATTCTAACTTGAATATTTCTCCCAGTGGAAGGGAATGTCACTGCAAGTGTACCTCTCTCTTTAATCCTTTGATGTCAAGGAATAGAAGTGAAGTCATTCTATGGCAAAAATAAAATATTGCAGAAGACTGTGGACCATCTTGAAATCTGTTTGGTGTCATCCATTTAAAATCTGAGCATCTATGATTTAAATATTTATAATGCACATAAAATTATATTTACAATACACACTTTAAGTTAATTGCCCATGTGGCAAATGTATTAATATGGGTTACTACACCAGAGCTGAAATAAGGCAAATACAACTTAGCATATAAAAATTTGGATAGGGTTCAAATCCTATTAACTATACTATTCATGACTTACTTACCACATAACATTGACAGAAACTTGGAGTTTTGGAACTTGTATAGAATTTTATAGACTTCTTGATATAAGTCTAAATCCTGAAATTGGCTGCCATTGCACTGTACCCTTCCTACCTCAGAAGATTTCAAGAAATCTTATGTTTTACATCAGGGTTTCTTAGCTTCACTGTTAATATCTTGGTTTGGGTAATTCTTTGCTGTGGGTGCTGTTCTATGCATACTTAGCATCACCTGCGGTCTCTGCCCACTAGGTTTCCAGTAGCAGCCCCTTGCAGTTGTGACAACCAGTGTCTGCATATAGGACCAGACATACCTGGGAGCAGTGGAATCCCCTGTGATTGGGGACCACTGGTTTCAGTGATTTCAGGTCATAGCCAGGGCTTTTCCTTTTGTGATAGGCAGAATAATGGCCTTCCAAATATGTTCATGTCCAATCCCAGTTCCTGTGAATGCGCTACCTTACATGGTAAAAGGGATTAAGTGAAGGTTCTGGAAATGAAGAGAATACTTTGAATTATTTGTGTGGCTTTGTGAAATCACAAGTGTGCTTATGAGAGGAGGGAAGCAGGAAAATCAGAGTCAGAGAAGGAACTGGCTGTGTGCAGAAGTGTGGTTTTGCTTTGTGAACACCCCAACCCACTTTCAGAAAGAACTCACTTCGTGAGACCAAGATTAGTTCCTTGTGAGGGTGATACCCCCATGACCTAGCCATCTTCCAGTAGGTTGTCAACACTGCCATACTGGGGACCATGCCTCCAGCACATAGGCCTTTGAGAGACAAATCATATCTAAACCATAGCAGAAGACAGTGTGACAACAGAAGCAGAGCAAGCAGAGGTCTGAGTGATGCAGCCACCAAGCAAGGAATGTGTGCACCTAGAAGCTAGAGTGTGAAAGAACTGCCGTCCCCATTCAGAAGAAACGCAGCTCTGCTGACTCTGTGTCTGTCTTTATTTGAAATGTAGAGAGAGACAGAAACAGACAGAGAGACACAGCCGGGGCTGAGCCAGGCTGAACTCAGGAGCCTAGAACTCAATCAAGTCTCCCATGTGGGTGTCAGGGACCCAAGCACTTGAACCACTGCCTGCTGTCTCGCAGGTTGCACATTAGCAGGAAGCTGGGACAGAGTGGAGGAGCTGGAACTTGAAACAGGCTCTCTGCTGTGGGATGTAGGCATTCCAAGTTGCATCTTAACCGCCAGGTCAAATGGCTGTCCCTGCTGACTCTTTTTTGACTTCTGACCTATAGAACTGTAAGATAATAAACTTGTGTTGTTTTAAGCCACTCAATAATTACCTCAAGTAATTTGTAATAGCAGCTACGGGGAATTATTGCACCCTCCCATCATTCCTTTATTTTAAGTCTGTTAAAGAACATGTGCACATATACTTCCCATCAACATGGCTGTTTTGTTACTAAAAAGTCATACAACATACAGAGATAGGGAATGTTGAATGGATGTCGTGCTTCGAATGTGTCCTCTCCAAAATTCTGCTGTTGCCAAAGTGGTAGTATTAAAAGGTGGGGCCTTGAGGAGGTGATTGGGCCATGGGGCCCCTCCATTGTTAGTGGAATCAAGTGCCCTTATAAAGAGGTCTGGATGGAGGAGATTGATTCTTTTGCCCTTCCATCTTTTGCCATTTGGGGACCTAACAAGAAAGCCCTCACTGGAGGCCAGCACCTTGGTCTTGGACCTCCTACCCCTAGGACTATGAGAAAAAGAATTTCTGTTTTGTGTTTTATAAATTACCCAGTCTCAGATAATCTGTCATAGCAACACAAAAAGAGAGAAATCAAGGAATAACTGTGATACTAAATTGCAGGAGGATAATAATAGATTAATAAAATAAAGGCAGAATAGTAATAGTTTGTACTTACTGAGTGCTTATGTGTCCAGCACTGTTGTAAGAGGTTTACATGCATTAACACAAATGATACTGGTAATGATTCTGTGAGGTGGTGTCATTATACCTTCTTTTTACAGATGAACAGATGTGGGCTGGGGATCTAACCCAGGCAGCCTAGCTTCAGAGCCTGTGTTTATGACCACTTCTTGGTGTTGCCTCAAAGGAGACTAGGGTCTGTCAAGAAGTTAATCCTTATGCCTATATATATAGTTTATGAGAATGAGTTCCTTCTGAGTAGAAAGTAGAGCTAAGAGATATAAGAAGACTTTCAGGGAACTGAAATAATTAAACCACACTGAGAAGCAGAAGATTAAATGTCTCTTAAGCGCTAGAAACCAGCTACTTTACTAAGATCAGTCAACAACTTAATCAGTGATATTAGCACATCAACATGCAACAGGGACTTACAGGTTTAAACGTGAGTTTTAGCAATGTGGTCCTGTATTATCCAGGGGATGGAGAAACCAGGTTAAGATACATGAGCAATATAGTTCCCAAGAGAGAAAAAGACCACCTGTGTGGCTGTGCAGGTTGTACACTGCACAAATGTCTATGGCAGCCCTGAAAAACAGATAGGTGGGGGCCGGCGCCGTGGCACAGTAGGTTAATCCTCCGCCTGCGGAACCAGCATCCCAGGTGGGTGCCAGTTCTAGTCCCAGCTGCTCCTCTTCCAATCCAGTTCTCTGCTATGGCCTGGGAAAGCAGTGGAGGATGGCCCAAGTCCTTGGGCCCCTGCACCCGCATAGGAGACCAGGAAGAAGCTACTGGTTCCTGGCTTTGGATTGGCACAGCTCCAGCCATTGTGGCCATTTGGAGAGTGAACCAGTGGAAGGAATACCTTTCTCTCTGTCTCTCCCTCTCACTGTCTGTGGCTCTACCTCCCAAATAAATAAATAAAACCTTAAAAAAAAATAAAATAAAAACAGATATGTGGAGGGTTAAGATGTGAATAAAATACTTCTCAGAACTTTTCTACTCCTTTACTTTAATTCTTTACATACCAAGTAAACTTATAATGAATACTTAATTATTAACATAAGGAAAGGAGGCATTCTGTTCACTGGAAAGATATTTTCAGTATGAGGAGATAATGTCTTCATATTCTGATTTAGTTACCTCTTTTGCATGGCATGAGCAGTGATCATTGAAATGAAATTAACTGTCTAAATGCCCGGTCATTTCTGCCAGTACCAGATCATGTTATTGCTTAAGTGAAGGGGTACCAGCTGGTCTTCCCTGGCAGCAATGGGGTATCTCTGACTGTAGGCCATGATGTCCCCTTCTTGCCTGTTAACACCCTAAAGTTTCCAGTGGCACCATTAGACAAATACAGGAAAGACTACACACTGAATTTTGGGGGCTGTGGACCCTTTAGGAACCTTTCAAAGTAGGAAATGAGGCTATCTCATTGTTTATTAGTTTTGAAATAAACCTTCAGGCAAGGACAATGCAGCAGGTAACTTGGTGAAAAGACCGTTGCAGCCCGCCTTTGCTAATTTAAATATGACATGTGAGTTTGCTTTGGGCAGCTTCTCTAACACAGTTCTCAAGATAGCTGTGTAGTATTACTTGCCTTAAAATGTCTCCAGCTAAAATTAATATCTGCCAATCAAATCCCTTCTATGAAAGGGAGTCGATTATGTAAGTAGATCCATATGTAATGTTTTTCTTACCTTCTAGGAGAATTTGAAGCAGTAGTTCACCAGATATGTATATTTTTAATGCACGGTTAAGGAATGGAAAACATAGATAAGTTGAATTGAGTAGTTATAGGGAAAGAAAATTAGCAGGGCCTGGTAAGCTTATAGGAAATTCAATTTTGTTTTATAGCTGCAAAAATTACCTATATGACAAGGGGGTGATATAAGCTGTAGTGTAACACTTAGCATTTTAGATTGAGAGATATGGAAAGATCACTCTGTAGCTGAAGTGTTTTTGATTTGCCCTGCTCATCTGCAAGGTAACAAGGTGTTTTTTTTTTTTTTTTTTTTTTTTTTTTTTTTTTTTTTGACAGGCAGAGTGGACAGTGAGAGAGAGAGACAGAGAGAAAGGTCTTCCTTTGCCGTTGGTTCACCCTCCAATGGCCGCCGCTGCAGCCGGCGCACCGCGCTGATCCTGGCAGGAGCCAGGAGCCAGGTGCTTTTCCTGGTCTCCCATGGGGTGCAGGGCCCAAGCACCTGGGCCATCCTCCACTGCACTCCCTGGCCATAGCAGAGAGCTGGCCTGGAAGAGGGGCAACCGGGACAGAATCCGGCGCCCCAACCGGGACTAGAACCCGGTGTGCCGGCGCCGCAAGGTGGAGGATTAGCCTATTGAGCCACGGCGGTAACAAGGTGTTTTTTACCAAGACTTTGATGTAATATGAAGCTCAAGTTGATAAAAGTAACAGATTACTTTAAGGAAATTGAAAAATACAAAACAAGAAGAAACATAAGCACTTAAATCCTGAAAGTCTTCATTCTTTAAGACTATTCAGAGTTTGAGTGGGGGGTTGGTGGGGGCTTATTTTGATTCTATTTCTGAGTTGATTGAAAAGTAGATTATATTCTCTCTGTTGAAAAAAAAAAACAAAACTCCCTATTGCATCCCTACTGGAAGGGCTGCATATTAGTCAAGTTTTTCTAGAGAAACAAAATCAATGGGCTAGCTATCTACCTATCTTCTCTCTACCCATCAATCTATATGCAAGAACTTATTATGGGAATCATTCATGTGATTGTGGAGGCTAAAGGTCTCAGCATCTGCTTTCTGCAGGCTGGAGACTCAGGAGAGCAGTGATGTGATTCTCAGACTGTGTCTGAAGTCTTAGCTAGCGGAACCCAGCATGTAAATCCTAGATTTTAAAGACGTAAGAACCTAGAATTCTGATATCCTACCTCAGGAGAAAAATGGATGTCCCAGCTTTGGAAAAAAGAATCTGTCCTGCCTCCTACTTTTTGTTCCAACTTTGCTCTCAGTGTATTGGATGATACTCACCTATCATGCTGAGGGTGATATTTATTTCTCAGTCCACTGATTCAAATGCCAGTCTCTTCCAAAAATACCCTCAGAGATATAAGCAGACATAGGACTTTATGAGCTATCTGGATATTCCTTAACTCAGTCAAATACATACTTAAAATTAATCATCACAAGTTGTAATAAAAAGTGAGACAGTACCAACTATTCATAAGGATGAGGAGACACTGAGCCATCATACATTGCTGGTGGAAATGTAAATACAGCCTACCTAAATACAGCCTACCTAAAAATTTGAGAACCATTTTGGAAAACAAATTGGCAGTTTTTACATGAAGTTAAACATTCCAAGCATACAGCCAAGCAGTTCAACTCCTAGTTATTACCTAAGAGAAACGAAAACAGTCGTCCTCACAGAGAATTTTATGTGATTGTTCATTATAGCATTATTCATAAAAGCCAAAACATAGAAGCATCTCAAAAGTCTAAGGAAAGGTGAATAAACAAAATGCAGTATTGCTCTAAACTGGAATACTACCCAGCAATCAAAAGGAACAAACTCCAGATACGTGCAGAATTGTAGAGGTATTCAAAAGTATCATGTCAAATGCAATAATCCAGACACAAAAGACTACTTGTATAATTCCAGTTATATGCAATTTCCAGAAAAGGCAAAATTTATAGAGGAAGAAAGCAGAGCAGTGGCTGCCTAGGGTTGGAGGTGAAACAGGGATTGGCACCAATTGGGTATGAGGAAGATTTCTGGGGTGGTGCTGGTATTCGAAAATCAGATTATAGTGATGGTTGTCACCACTGTGAATGTTTACCAAAAACACTGGTTGCATTTTTGGGTATGCCAATTAGTAACTCCAAAGCTGCTTAAAAACAAATAAAAAAGAACCCTCATCTTTTTTCTATGTGTCCTATGTCCATTTTTCATTAATTATATTTTCATCTTATGTTTGCTCTTAAATATTTTTATGGAATTATATTTTCACAATTAAAATATTACATGTAGTTTTCAATATCTCCTAAATCTTTGCTTAATAAATTAACTTACACTTCTCAGTTTGAATGAGCTATTGTTACTTGATTATACAATCATGTTGAATGTAACAATGTTTCAGCCAGTGACAGACCACATATGCAATGGTGGTACAATAAGATTCTATCTCCCAGTGACATTGTAGTTTGTGTGATTTCTGTGATGTCACACAATGAGGAATTTTCCTAATGACATATTTCTCAGGAAAGATCCTTGTTGTTAAGTGATAAATGGTTTTATAAAAATTACATTGTTGAAAACCTGTGGAAATAGTAAATTAACTATGAAATTAAAATTATTTCAAGATTAGTTATTGGAAGTGTTGTTTGCATCCCTTGCTATTTTACATGCAGAAGAAGCCAGAGACATATGTGGCCAGGTATAGTACCTGCCTGAATCTATGCCAGACTCCTAGATGTACCGTAGGGCAGTTTCCAGAGGTAGACCTGCTTCTTCAAAAAGATGTGGGTTTCATACAGATATTGTGAGATGTTTCCCTTTTCACCTTGACCAGCAGAGTCAAGAATCAAATTTACTTTCAATTTGTAAACGTAGCACTTCTTTGTATTAATTGGATTCATTAGTATGTTTCCAGTCACGATTTTCCTTTCTTGTGTAATGTATATGAGTTTATTTTATATATCCCTTACCGTAAGGTCATTTTGAATTCTTTTAGGAACACGGTAGGTTACTAATCAGATGAATTGCTTGTAGATAGACAAATCCCAGTAAGACATATGTGCAGGAGAAGAACTGTTAAATTGTGAACTTTGTTTCAAAAAGGTGCAAGTGTTATGAATAATTAAGGCACAATCTTTTGAAAGCTTTTCCACTATGTCAATTTTAATTCAGAGAGTTATGATGTAAGTTTTGGCTACATTCTGTGTTATTGGTATGTGATCTTAATTAAGCCAGTTTAGCCTCCTTTATTTCATTTCCCTATCTTCAAAATTGGAATTAAAAACATATCATTTTACAGGGAAACAGCAAAGAGTTATGACAGCCCATTTCATGTTACACATCCTTCTGGGAGTTGTACTGTAGGTAAAATGCACAGTTATATTTCATTTAACACTTTAGTTTATGAAAATTTCAGATGTACTCTCTAAAGATTTTTCATGGGAATCAAAAAGCAAACTATCTGTTTTTGAAGAGGAGGATGTAGCCAGACAGAAAATGAGCAGATGAGAGAGAAAAGGTGAAAATGTAATATGTCTTAGATATTCCCAGATACAGGTGTGCCATCCTTTATTGACATTCTCTGTGGCTGTTGTGTTCTATCTTGGCGTAGAGAGTAACAGGTCACACTTTGAATCAGTTAAATGAGAACAATCAGAAATGAGCAACTTAATCTTTTTCTTGTAAAGCACAACTTACCACTGGCAACCTTGATGTGAAGACTTAACCCTTACAGACCCTTGATGTCAGCCCTTCCCTTGTCACTGATTAAACCTTAGGAGTAAATAAGCCAGAGGCCTGCACCAAGAGACGAGTGACAAAATCTTTGCTATTCCTGCGCAGTCAGGGGACTTTCTGCTACATACCTTGAGAGCAGAGTGGAAGAGGTTGACGATTCAGATGGAAGATGGGAAAGATCTTGTCCATGGGCAACTGAGAGAAGACAGGTAGAGAGAAAAGAAGACAGGGTTACTCTTGGACAGGGGACTGCATCCTCTGCCTCTAAGACTGGGGGAAGGAGGCAGTGAGTGCAAGATAGGTTTGGAGGCTGGCAAGGATAGGAAACTGAGTAGATCATGATCCAGTTGCTTTGGTTTACTGTGAATTAAGAGGCAAAATCTGCTCCTGGGAATGAACTGGTAGCAAAAGAAAGCAAGGCAGAGAAAGAAGACTGGAACTGGCCAATATGAGAAGTGAGCCATTGTTACCAAGACCAAGGACCATGTTGAAACTGAGGCCATACTTTGAAATTGCATTAAACCCAGCAATTGTGGGTTTTCAACAACATCACTGATGATGTCTTCAGTACGTATTTATGGTCAGGCATTGTTTTGATACTGGGGATTCAAAAGGGAACAACATAAGACTCTTCTTACAGGGAACTTACAGTAAAATAAGAGACAGATAATAGACAAATCAATACATACATAAAACACATCGTTAAACATCCTAGACTAGAGTTGGAAGGGAAAGGAAAGGCAGCTAGACCAACTCAAGTTAGGCTGTTTCTTAGGGTACAGAGGAATTAAATCCTTTGGTGAGCTGAGAGTTTCAGTGATGGTATCACAGGATATAGGGTGGATTGAAGATAAAAGAAAGGAAAAGTAAAAATAGAGTGAACATGGAGTGAGAGTGCTCAGAGAATTTGAAGAGCAGGATAGAGAGAATAAAGAAATGAAAAACTTCTAAGAATTGAAAGGTCGGAGAGGAGGTTAGTTGAGCTGACACGTTCAGAAGTAAGTCTTCTGGGGTGATGTCAACATCAGATGTTGCCATGAAAATTCACATACCAATGTGGAGTGGAGGTGAAGGTTAAGACAGCTCAAAGGTCAAGAAATTCCTTTCATTTATTTTTATTTATTTATTTTAAAGATTTATTTTATTTATTTGAAAGGCAGAGTAAAAGAGACAAAAGAGGAAAAAGAGATGGAGATCTTCCATCCACTGGTTGGCTACAATGGCTGGAGCTGGGCCAGGCTGAAATCAGGACCAGGAACTCCATCTGGGTCTCCCATGTGGGTGGCAGGAGTCCAGGTACTTGGGCCATCTTCTGTTGCATTTCCAAGAACATTAACAGGGACCTGCATGGGAAGTGGAGCATCTGGAATTCAAAAAGATGCTCGGAGATGTGGGATGCCAGTGCTGCAAGCACAGGTTAACCTGCAACCCATCAACTCCAGCTTCAGGTCAAGAAATTCTCATGCTAGAATGTAGTAGAAGTTGTCCACATTGTCTCTGATATTACCTGGGAAGATGGTAGAACTTGTGTGGAAGAGGAGAATGTGAAGTGAGTGTCAAAGCCTTTAAAAAAGAGATGAAATTACTGGAAAATCAATAGATGACAGGGATGAAGCAGAGTTTTTGATTCATGAGCCATCATGTGTAATTGTCACTCAGAAGGGAGAATGGCAACCAGTAAGAGGAGATGCTGGAGAGAGAGCGGTGGCTCCTGTCTCGCATTGCTGTGGGATTCTATTGGATAGAATTAGAATTATTAATTAATTAATTTATTGGACTCTCCACAAGCTTAGATAAAAATTCAAACAGTTTTTACCTAAAATATTTTGTTCAAACATTTATCAGAGATACAGTCATCCTTCAAAATTCAAAACAAAGCAAGATTGTCGTATTTCAGAAGTCAAAACGTCTTCAGTTCAGAGTCTGACTACAGCACTCTTCTGAAGCTAATGACAAAGAGGGTGGGTCATAGCACAGACTAAATGATAGGGAAATCAAATTGAAGTCAATTAAGGGGTAACCAACAGCCAGGAGTGGATCTGTTTCTCTGTGCTTGATCCTTAATGGAAAATGAGCAAGCCAAGTATTAAATGCTAGATGTGGGCCAGGTCCTACCTTTAAGTAATTGTTGGTGTTGTTGTTAATCAAGGCTTTCCTGAACTTCAAATCAATTCTTATTTAAAGAACTCCTAAATCATTAAAAAGACTTAAAATAAGACATCCAGCAGTGACTTAAAAATACTTCTAAAAAAGAAAGATTTATTTATTTCTTTGGCTTAATTTTATGATATAATGAAATTAGGATATTTCTGATAACTATGTCAGTGAGGAAGCTAAAATGAATTCATTATCTCTAGAACATATGTATGAAGTAGTTTTGAAAAGTTCACGAAAATTGCATATTGTGAAAAAAACTGCATGAGCTCCAATTTTTTTGCAACAAAATAAACAACTTTAAAATTTCATTTTCTGCAAATAGCCTTTTTTTTGAAATAGCCTTGTATATGGTGATTTCTGATTTTGCTTACTTAGCAGCCAAGGAACAAAATGGTAACCATTGTATGTGTGAAATAGCAATAATTTAATCATAGTAGAATGAATTTAGTAAAGAATGTAATATACACATAGTAATTAACTCGTGTAAATTTCCGAAAAGCGATGTGCATAATATTCTATAGAAAGGACTTGAAAAATATTGAGAAAAAACCAAGCCTTGAAAGTCACCTTCAACAAACTCATAAATGTGCAAATATGAATCTTTTAAAGGAGAATAAAAGATAGTTGTGAAGTGTTAGGATATGTTGATGGTACATATCAACCATAGTAATAAAATGGATATAAAGAAAAGAAGTGAGAAGATTTGGAAAGCTGACAAACTCTGGTTGACTTCCAAGTGGGGCCCTTGTGCAGTTCCAGCCCCATTCCAGGCCTGGTAGTCCCTGGGGCCAAGGTCAGTGGCTCATTGGCCCCACTCCTGGTGAGCTGCCTGTGACCTCCGCCTTGGCAGTCAGGTTTTTGCCTCAGATCCTCAGGGATCTCCTCTAATTCTGGAAGCTAAATTTCTGCGTTTCTTTCCTGGGGTTGAAATATAGCTTAGCTTCTAACCTCGTAACTTTTTACCAGACCCTGAAGAACTAAAACTTCCTTAGGTCACCACATGTTTGCTGGTTTTAGCTCCTTCCTCACAGCTTCCTGTTGGTCCTCTCCCTTTCTGTAGTTTCTTTCTGCTGTTTTTCACCAGTAACTTCCCCTGATCCCTTGTATTCTTGAAACAGAATTCCCTTTCACCAAGCTGGGCAGTCCACTTACACCTGAGCTGCGTTTGTGTAAGGGACACACATTTTAAGTGAAGAAAATGTTTTGTCACTCACTGGGAAAGGGGCGGCTTCATTCAGGATATATGCCAACATAGCCAGCTCTGTACCACACCTGGTGATTTACAAAACAGTAGAGATTAATCTTTTTTTTTTTTTTTGCCATGTTTTATTCAGTAAGAGAAAAATCTAATTATGTGTGACAAGTTAAAAAAATATTATAGATACTACCTATCTGGCTTTAAATGAGCAATACAAATCAATTCTAAAAATTAATGAGTAACAAAAATAAACCATAATCAAAATATTTTTCAGATTCTGCTACTGCGCCTGTGTGGGATTTAGTTTTGTAAATAGCAGATGGTGATAACTAACTAGAGGAAGACTTAATTAATTGAGAATGAAGGATCATTTGGGAGTATCCGTAATAGGACAGTCATTATTCTAAGTGTTGAGGATTAAAGTTCCTGCCCTAGGTGGGTGTTTGTTTGTTTGAGTCCTGGTCTGTTACAGTTATCATTGCTTTTATAATTTGGGTTACCTTGAAGTTTACTTTGAGTTCTCAGAAATTGTTCATCCCATACTGATTTTTTAAGAAAGTTTTTATTTAATAAATATAAATTTCATAGGTACAGCTCTTGGATTATAGCGGTTCTTCCCCCCCTTTCTCGCCCTCCCACCCCAACTCCCATCCCACCTCCTACTCCCTCTCCCATCCCATACTGATTTAATAATCCATTTCCATGTTCATGGGCTGAGGCTCCACCCCCTCACCTCACTATGTGGTCACCCTTTGTATGCCCTGATGTGTGAACCTTGAGGGCAACTGGCAGCTTCATATCTGTAGTCCACGGGAACTCTGTCTGGTTTTGTGGAAAGAGCTTACCCAAGCGTGGGCTTATGAAAGCTTATGTTGACTTGGCAGGGTATGTGTTAAAGAGATGATTTAGAACTCTGTGGTCAGCCACAATGACAGCTTGGAATGGAAGGAAAGCTATGCCCGTGAGGTGCCCATGACGAAGATTTCTAGGCCAGGGTTGGCTGTTTTCTGCAATCTCAGTAGGAGTGAGGCCTCTTTTCCATAATCAGACCCATCCTCTGCACTGGGTAAACTGACAAAAGCCAGATCTCTGCTTCTACCATTCAGCTTTGGGAACTTAGCTTTCCAGGTTTGTCCCTTCCTTCAGAGGATGGCCTGGTTCTCCATGCTCACCAGAAGCACTCTCCATGCCAGTCCTCTTCCAGGTTCCTTTATTTGTCAAGGTTGTCACCCATTACCTGGTGCATAGCTCAGTACTAGACTCCAATATTTGTTGAATGGCCTAAGGAATGAATGAAGCAATGAATAAAATATTCTCTCCATTGCCTTTGCCTTAAAACTTCTCTTTTGCTCCTATTGTACCCAGTATGCTTCACATACTTGTTATTAGTTTTCCAGTATCGAGTTTATGCTAACTAAACTAGGTTTTTAAATTCATTTTTTAATTTATTTTGAGAGGCAGAGAGAGAGAGAGGGAGGGATAAGATAGGGGAGAGAGAGACAGAGCTCCCATTTGCTTGTTTACTCACAAATGCCTGCAAAAGCTGGAGCTGGGCCAGGGCTGGGTGAAGGCCAAAGCCAGGAGCCAGGAATTCAGTGCAGGTCTCCCACATGAGTTGCAGGAGCTCAATTACTTTAGCCATCACCACTGGCTCTCAGGATCTGCATTAGCATGAGCAAGGGCTGGATATTGAACCCAACTGCTCTGTTGTCTTCACTGTTAAGTGCTAACACCTAAAATGTAAGTGCTGACTGTTTGTATCTTATTCATCATTCTATGTCCAGTAATTAACAAGGTGCATAGCACATAATACGTTACCAGTAAGTATTGGTTGAGTAAATGAATATATTCTCAGGTGCCTTATCTTGAAGTCACAACACCACTGTTACCTTGACAAGGTGATCTGTCAGGGCACCTGATAGAAATATACAGAGGTAAAAACTGTCTTCACTCTGGCTTTGTCCTGCTTATGGAAGTCAGGTTTCTCAGTTCTGTATTCCTCTGTCAAGGTTCCTAGGCTTAGCCCCTTCCTGTCTGATCCATCAAAAATCTTTGCTAGTGGTGAAGTTGGTTGCTTTTTCCTCAGTTGTCTAATTCACCACCTTGCTAATTCTACCTTCCTAAGCTCAAAATAGGTCAACGAGAAAACAGGTTCTTTATGAGTGTCTCTTTTCCCTCTGTTTTCCCAGTGTCGGGAGAATTTTCAGCTGATTTCCTGCATGGGTAAGCATCTCTCGCTGTCTAGGACCAAAGTCTGTACCAGTCTGGTCTGTTCTCCTCGTAAGTTTGCTCTGAATTCCTTGCTTCTCATTTCTAGGCCTCTTTTAATTAAGTGTCTGAGCTCTTCTTCTCTTGGACACTATTATTTATCTAAATGTTGTTCTTCAATCACCATCATCCTCTCAGACTCCTCTGTCCCGGGTCAGTTTGTTCCCAACATGCCAGTCAAATTCCTAGTCAGCCCACACTTACAGGTGTAAACTCATTTATGGAAGCACGCTGCACCTGACTGGCTTACACAGAGAGGTGAAACTTCACTTGGCAGCTGAACACTGGGTAAGCTTGGGAACTGAAAATGAGATCCAAGTATAACAAAAGAACCCCTTATATCTAGATGCAGTTACATTATAGGAATTTAGTTTTAAAAGAAACAATCTTAAGACGAAAACCTACATGCTCAGTGAGAGCAGAGATTATGTCTTTATTTACCGTGGTATATTAGGTTCCTGAAGTTTCTGATATACAGAGGTACACAAAAATTTCTGTCAAAATGACATGAAAAGTTTCAGTCTTTTAATGCACCATAGCAAAAAAATCTTTTGAAGAAGGCAGATGAAGGAGGGGTAATAGAAGGAGTTTGGACAAAGGGTACCAACACAGTCAGATAGAAGTAGCAGGTTCAAGAGTTCCATAGCACAGCTATAGTTCACAGTGACAAGTTATACACTCTAAAGACCTAGAAGACGGGAGCTGATAGACTCCAAACACAAAGAAAAGATAAGGAAATGGAAATGCAAAGTGTCTAATTTGAACAGTTTATACTATTTGCATGTGTTAAAATATTTCACAGTACCCCCATAAAAGATACAAGTGTTGCATATTAATTAAAATAAATAGAAAGACAAACGATTTAACAAAATCCTCTGGATCGTCTACAATAGAAAAGAATGTTGTTATTCCCCATAAACTATAAACATGAGAAGACAAATGCTGTCTTGTGTCAACTAAATGCACAACCTATTAATAGGTACTACATTTAATAGTGCTCACCGTAGAAGAGCCTTTCTACAATTTGACTTCATTTTCGGCAGCATTCTGGAAGCGCCACTGACCTTACTTGTCCTCTTGCTGTTGACATTTTGCACCACTCCCTAACCAAATTTTGATGTAAAGGCAGAATGCATTGAGTTACTCTCAATAATTGCATATTATTCAGGTCTGCTGGTCACTTTTGACCAATGACATTACACAAAATGACAAAGTGTTTAAACAGAAGGAACAAGGGTGTGTAGTCTCACTGCTTCCTTTTCCACCATTATCCAGGGAGCTTGGGAGCTACCAAAAGGGTGTTGCTGTGGGAACTCTTTAGCTGTTTCATGACCTTCTATAGCTTTAGTTTAAAAAGGAACATTGTCATTGATTGACATGATAATCAAGAGCAAATCTGATAAATTATATGAGTATTGTATTGAAATTACAGTGGAATCCCTAACAGCTTTCTGCCAACAGGCTTTTAGGATTCCAAATGCAAATTGGACTTAATCAAGAAAAAGTATTTTTAGATTTAATGGCACTTTAACTTAATGTAACACAGTTACAGTGCTTTCATTTATTAACAGAATATGTTTTGGTTGTGAATTTTGGAGGAATCCCCACTGGAAAATTATTGCCAGTCCTCCTTTGGCTGTGAGCCATTCATTGAAATGGGCTCTGAGATAAGGCTGATGAATTTCACTAATTTGGGGAGTGCCAACTAAAGATTATTATTGTGGGTCCATTAGACTTGAGAATTCTAAAACCCAGTGCCAAATGAGGTGAAAAAATCCATGTAACCACGCGCAGGTTATGGAACAATTAAAATCTTAATTGGATGTCAAGAAAAACAGTGGTTGCTAAATAACTTAATTTGGATTTCTCTTTCTCTGTAGAGCTTTGGGAAATCCTTTAATGTGATTTGGAGTTATGGCAGAATGATACTGTAGAAAAAAAGTACAGCTTAACATGTACCTAAGCCCAATCTGAATTCATATTGGTGACCTTGGGCATGTAGCCGCATTTTGTCTAGATTTTCTTAAAATAGGGTCAATATGTTCTAGTCTATAGAGTAGTTGTAAACAAGGAAAACAAAACAAAGAGGCGATTTGACTTAGAATTTAAAAGACCAGACTACTTGGGTCTGGTCTCTTCAAATTTTAGTTTGTTACTTGCTTTGGGATGATGTGCACAAATTAATTACCTTCAATTCTACATCTGTAAAATGTAGACATGAATATAATTGCAATATAGGGTTAAACAAAAACAAACAATAAAGCATTCATAAAACCGCCCAACAAGAAGTAAGTGCTTGGTGACTGACATGTCAAACATTGGTTTAATTATTATTATCATCATTATTTCATTTACTTATCTTTGGCTGAACCCAAATAAAAATAATGTTGTTTGAATCTTATATATAAATCTGATAGTGAGTTTATCTAGAAGTCTGATAGCAGATTGATTCTGGATTTACTATTACAGGCTCATGCCTGTGTGTGTACATATATATTTGTGTTGTTTCTATAATGTTGCTGCATTAAGCATAAATTAGTCACATGTCTACAGGCCGTCTTTGACTTAATGACAGTTCACCTTAGAATTTTTCAGCTTTATGATGGTGCAAAAGCAGTACAAATCCAGTAGAGGCTACGCTTTGAATTTTGATCTTTTTCCGGGCTAGTGATAGGAAATATGATCCTCTCTCTCTTGGGGTGCTGGGCAGTGGCAGTGAGCCAAAGCTCTCAGTCAGCCATGGAGTCATGAGGGAGAAGCAAATGATAACTACACAGTGGTGTTCGATAGGTTAGGTACGTTAAGTGCATTCTCAATTTACAGTTATCTTCAGTTTACAGTGGGTTTTTTTGGGTTGTAACCCAATCATAAGTCTAGGAGTATCTGTGTATGGGATGTAGTTCTAAACTACTACTCAGGCTAGAACACCAAAAATAGGTCTCCTTACTTGAGAGTGCAGCTGTACAGGGGAAATTCACTGTGCTCAGAAACTTCTCCTAGACCTACTTGTGTAAATCTGCAGGCAGTTGCTGGACAGTTGTATGTGGCTGTTCTTGCTGAAAATCAGGCAAGTTCAACATTTGACCTTGACTTACCTGGAACTTAGTCATTGTCAGGAAGTTTGAATTATTACAGTAAGCATCTGGTTTATTCCCACTCCCCACCTTTCTTCAACGAAGACATCACAAAAGCAATTTGGGGGCAGATATTTTCATTTAAAATTGAAGAGTGGCTGTGGAAGATCTAGAATGTTTACAATGAAAGCCATTTGATTTTTATTAGTATTAGCATCCATGTGCTTGCTAATTTTCAGTCATTTTCTCTTCAGGAATGGTCCCCCAGCTTCTAGTTTCCACACTGCTGCCATTTGAATGGAGTCCTTTGTGAACCGTTGTGATTACATTGCATTTTCCTTGTGTTCTTTCCAAATGTTCTGAGTTTGCCTTCATTTTGATTGGAGAATGGTGAGAGGAGGGTGGCAGCGGGGGAATGAGGGCAGCAGGACAGTCAGAATGTTGTCAAACTGACATTTTCAAATTGTCAAAAATGGTCTACTAATCTCAAGCTATTATTATCTGCTAATAAAGCACTTATCTCTGACAGAAGGTTGGGTCAGAAATGGGTATCTGAAGGTTGTAATAGAAAAGTATTTGCTCTTGTGTGCCCCAGCATCCCTTTGACCTCTTCTGGACACTTACCCAGCAGTCATAACTCGGACTAATTATGGAATGCTGTGTGCCAGGGTTCAGGAAGCTGAGGCTTAGGCCAATTTGAAGAAAATATGCTGAAAACAGTTTTGCTCAGGTAGTATTCCCTAACCTTTACTTTCATGTAGATCAATAATAGTTAATTAAGGAGTTTAATGGAGTCAGGGGTGTATATTTGGTGCATATGTTGAAAATAGATGCCTAGCCTATTCAGTTCTTCAAACAAAAGTAATTCATTTGACAGGCAGAGACACCTAGAGACAGGGAGGTAGAGAGAGACAGAGAGAATGCTTCCATATGCTGGTTTACTCCTCAAATGCCTGCAGCCTCCAGGGCTTGACCAGGCCAAAGCCAGGAGCCAGGAACTCAATCTGGGTACACTCCATGTTTGGCAGGGACCCAGGTACTTCAACCACACATAGTGCTTCCCAGGGTGTTTATTAATAGGAGCTGGAACAGAAAACAGACTCAAACCCAGACACTCTGGCACAGGGTACAGACATCCCACTTGGCAGTTTAACCACTGTGGCACACTCCTGCCCCAGATGTCTAACCCATTTAAAATGTGGCTAACATATAATGAGCAAGTTTTTCAAATTAGAATAGTAATTGAGAAAGTCATTATCTGTATTTCATTTCAATTTAAATTTTTGTTGCCTCTCTTTTACATTTTCCTACCTGTTTCAAAAATCACCAAAGTGGTTAGTATGATTAATGCAAATTATTTGTGGATGCCATATTTGCTAATTTGCATATCACTGAAGTTTATCTATCACCCTCAAATTAGTACTCTCAGCTCTTTCACAGCCATTTGCAGACACACAAAGATTAATGAAAAATTTTCGAGTTTTCTTACTTGCATGTGCCTAGGTGAAGACAAACAAGAAGAATGCCCACAAGGGTCCTTTTTGCAGTCATTTTAGTAGCAAATTTTCTCACTTTTGCATTTGTTACTGCTGATTTCAGTGTTTAAAATGGCCCACAAGTACAGTGTTGAAGTGTTATGCTATGGTGTCTGGGTACAAGACGGCTGTGATGTGCTTTCCACAGAAAGTACAGATATCAGATAAACTGTGTTCAGACATGAGTTATACTGTGACTGGTGTGAACTGAATGTTAATAAACCAATAATCTGAAGGGGTCTTCAAAAAGTTCATAGAAAATGCTCGTTAGGAAACAGACTGCATAGGTTTTAAAAAAATTGCATCAAAATAAACTCTTTTTTACTTCCATTTTCTCACAGATTTTTTTTGAAGTTCCCTTGTATATCTCATACAATATCTTTAGACAAAAACACAAAATAATGTTATATATTGATCAGGTGTGATGAAGCTTACAAGAACCTGTGCTTGTATTTCTCCTAGGAGCAGTGATTGAATATTCACTAATTCTGTGTTGTTGGTGACCCTGTACAAAAATAACTCCCACGAATAACAAGAATCGACCATATTTGTCTTGTAATTCCTATGAATTATTCATATGGGAAAGCATCAATGACCTACTAAGTGGGTACCAACTTAAGAAAATTGAATCTATAAAAAAGTACTGTAACATAAGATTTTATGTGAACTAGTTTATCCATTTGCTGCTTATAGAAATCATATTTATTTCAGGTTTCTTCCCTTTTATGATAAAATTCTCAGGAATACTTGAGAAATTTCCTTTAAAACACTCACATCACCCTGTTTCTCTTGGTGAGGACTGGGGGTGCATGGTCTCCCCATTCTGTGCAGAGACAGAGAGAAAAGGCTCAGGCCCCCAGGTCAGGTCTTCTGTGCCTTCCAGGACGTAGAGGAAAAAAAAGAAGAAAATGATAATAAAAGAAACACCTACAGGGTGAGAAAACTAGTGGTTAGGGAATGCACATGCATCAACATTGAAATTTGGGTTGTATATAGTACCCCAACTTTTACCTTCGATTAGCAAAGGATGGCTATTGCTGGAAAGCATGGCGTTTAGACAGGAAAGGGGAGATTTTGTGGCATGGGAGCCATTGGCATTCATGGCAGACCAAGGATCTCTTCTCAAGATAGAATTGTAGTGGGGGTCCAGTGTAACAAGAATCCTGAGTCTACTCATGTCTGGCAGACCGATGCAGGAGGGTGCCTCACGTCTCTTCTGAGGAAGATCCCTTGGCCATCAGGGAAGAGGTTCTGAATATTGTAGAACTATGGCCATTACAGTCTTTCCAAAATGAGGCATGTTGGTGCTTGTTCTTGGCAAAGAAAGGCATGAAGAAGGTAAAAATTAACAGAGCAGTTATGTTGGAAGTCCACGAGCCCTGCTGGAGACTCAAGTCAGTGAAGGATGACATTTTCCCTGGGTCATGCAGTTTCAAAACCCAGAGGTTACCAGACTGCGGAGTGGAGTTTGGGCAGAAGGTTGCAGAGACTAAAGGCAGGAGAGCAGAGTGGAGGCCTGGGGGGAGCTGGGTTTATTCAGGAGACACACATGAGGTCCCCTGCATCACTTGCCAGGCACTCCTAGGAAACTGAAGTCACTAAGAGAGAAAAAATGGGTCACCATGATGACAGCCTGTTTGCGAATTGAAATAGGAATTACTCCTTTGTAAGAAATGGGACCATCTTTCCTTTCAGATTTTGCATATCCTTGTCCTCACTTGTGTTTCTCCATTGTCTAATCTGGTGCTTCCCCTGCCTGAACATTAGAAAGACTTTAAAAATGCAGAGACTCACTCCAGAGATTCTGATTATTTGATCAGGAGTGGATCCTGGGCATCTGTGTGTTTAAGAGTTCTCAGATGATTTACATGATTAGCCAGGGCTGAAAAGTAAATGTATTGCTAAGATCTTTCACGCTCCATAATTCAGTGTACTCTAAAGACATGTTAGGCAGGAGCTGGTGAGTATGAGTAGCCTCCAACCGCATTCTTGTCTGCTTACCCTGCTAAGAAGAAGTCATATTCGAATAATCAATCTCCTGTTACTTTCTCCTGCCTTTGGCCCAGCAGGAACTGCTGGTGATAAGACTGACATTGTGGCAACAGAGTGGCCAGAAAGAAAGGAAGTGAAGAAGAGAGCAGGACAAGAGAAGGTAGAGGGGAATTGGGAAGGATGGAAAAGAGGACAGTGCTGTGCACTACGTCCCACATGCCCCCATCCTTCGGTGTCCAAAGTATGGAGGGAAGAGCGTGAGCTCAGGGCCACACGTATGAAAGTGCCAGTCTCAGGGATCCATCATTTACTAGCTGCTTAGTCTTGGGGGGAACTACTTAATCTTGTCCAACTAAAAACTGGGATTCCAAACAGGTCTGTCTGCCTTAACCCAAACATTTTTCCAGCTCATAAAAGTATCTCCTAATTTATACCTGCACAATAGGCCTGCAGTAATGAATGCAGTAATTAATAACTTTGCAGATGGTAGCTGAGTTTGTTTTTAAATTTCTACAGTCAAATAAGTTGGGAGAATGTTACAAGGAGATTAGGGGAAATAATGGTGTGTCATTTATTATCAGCCTGGAACACTCAGAATTGTCATTTGTAGGAAATAAGCTCATTATTAACAGAAGATTACTTTTCTTGTCTTTATGTGACTATTTTCTTAAATTAAAAATCAGCTTTTTTTCCTTGTTGAAAACCAATGTGTATTCATCTAATATGGATTTTGGAAGAAAGATAGGCAAATAATACAAAATACAGCACACTCATAATCCCTCTACCCTGATGGGACTGCTGTGGTGCCTTAGTGTTATCCTTGTGGGCTTGCTGCACTTTTATATGTGAGGAGTCCTCAGAAAATGTACAGAGGATGCGTATCATGAAAAACCATGCATAGATTGCCACCAAAAGAAGCTTATCATCCTTTAATTCCATTTTTTCATTAACTGTGTGAGTACTCTCAGATTTTTAAAGATCAGAGTATAGTTTTTTTTTACTCTAAACATCTGGTCAACAACATTCCATGTCACTACATTTTCATCTTTACTACGTCATTTTTACGTCTGCTTATTAAGGAGAGAGATTTTGTTTGATTTTTAAACCACATTTGTTTACTCAGAAGATAGAAACCCACAGGTAAGGAAACATCTGAAGAGCCCAGGTGTGGCAGTGTGGAGAGGTTGAGTAATTCAAAACAAAGTACAAAACAGCAAAACAATTACAGCCTGTCTGACAGTTGTGCATCTGTTTCCTGTGGCCCTTCTACCCACAAGTCTACCCCTGACTTCAAAGACAAGTCAACACGGAGGAGGAGGAGGTCTGGGGGATGAGGTGCAAAAGGAGAGTCTAACCCATGATAAGAGATTAAAGGAAGGTTGATCAAAGACCTAGCAACAAAGTGCTAGCCGTTGACTTGCCTTGGACTCTCCACCAAAATTTTCATCAGAATAGAGAACTCACTTTGAAGTGATTGGAAACACACATGCTCAATCAAACTGCTCTGGTCAAAGAGCAGTTTACCAAGTGGCACAGGAAGGAGTTAGCAAAGTTGCCTCTTTTGCTCTCTCCATTGGGTATTCCTCACCAATTGAACCCTGTTTCTTTGGATCCTTGTGCAGGGGTAGGTAGTGTAGCTCTACTGGGTATCAGGTGAGGAAATTCACCTGAAGCAGGGAGGGCTAATCTTTGTTCCTAGTGGAAGATGTGGGAGGTATAGCTGCATTCACTCAGGACCTGCACCCATCCTTTACAGGTGTTTAAAGGCTCAGGTGGTTTTCTCAACAGCAATAAGACTTGCACATGACTCTTCTGGTTCACTCCACTTGTTCATTGCTTGTTTGCTACTCTATGGAGTAAAAGTTGATGGCTCTGTGGTGTCGTACCATAAACCAGTGGTTTCCCCTGAGAGGGGAAGATGAGAGAAGTGCCCCCCAAATGGCAGAAGCTTTTACAACATCCAGTTGAAAATTTTTTAAGTATTTTAAAAGCCAAAAGTTATGTAAAATGGCAAAAAGTGTGTTATTATAATGTCTTTCATTAGCACTTCTCTCAGGGTCCATTTTTTATTTTTCTGCTTGACATGAAAATCCTGTGTTTAGGGTCTTTATTTTCAGTTCCCCCATCATATCTTTATGTCCTTCAAAATTCAAGGGAATTACTGCTTTTTCTGTACCTTTATGAGATCAGCTGCCTTTTAAAAAAAGATTAATGTATTTGAAAGAAGAGGTCACACAGAGAGATGGAGACACAGAGAGAGTGAGACCTACTTGCTATCTGCTGCTTTATTCAAGACATGGCCACAACAGCCAGGGCTGAGCCAGGAGCATGGAATGCCATCCAGGTCTCCCACATGGGTAGTGGAGGCCCAAGTACTTGGACCTTCTTTGGCTGCTTTCTCAGGTGTGTTAGCAGGGAGCTGCATGTAAAGTGGAACAGCTGCCTTGAACCAGCATTCAAATGGGATGCCGGTGAGTCAGTCAGACAATGCCATGGTGCCACCCATGGTTTCTTAATCTTCATCTGATTGTCTTGATTGAGGAGAGTGTTAGGTTCTGTGAGAACTGGAAAATGCATTCTCTACTCTAAATGGAGCTAGACTAGGTGAGGAAGTAAATAATTTGAATGCAAAAAACTAATGCGATGCTTACAAATCTCAGAGACTTCATTAGGACAATTTCACAAAGAAGGAGGCTTGAACTGGGCTTTGGAAATCTCTGAAATTTCAGAAGGTGAAAAAAATACTAAAAGATAGACTTGTAGATGTTGGGGCTGGAATAGCCTGGGAAAAGTTACAGATTTTGAAAAACTGCCAAGTGTTTCACAGAAGTTCAGTGTATTCATGGCCCAGGTGTGACTGTATCAAGGGAGGGCCTTCATTAGATAAAGTTAGAATATGCTAAGGAGGCTGAATTGTGACTGTACTGGAGACCTTGGAGTGGTAGATGCCATGCAGAAATGGTTTAGAATGTTTGTCTACCTGTGGAGCACAGGCTGGTCTCAGAAGGGAGAGGCTTGGGGCCATAGCTTGGTCTCAAAAACAGCCTGAGGAAGAATGGAAGTGGTGAGCCTGGAGAGAATGGAATGGACTCTGGAGTTGTTGAAATGAGAATGGATCTGGCCTGTAGGGGCAGCGGTGGGGTGTGTGAAAGAAGAGAACTCAGAAGACTCCTAGATGACTCAGGAGCATGTAAACAAAAGTGGCCTCTGTGAAGCAGGTGTTGGGTGATGGGAATGCAAAGATATTAGTGATGTCAACAGACCCATTAGGGAGACAGAGTAGGTGTCCACAGTGAAAAGCCCAAAGCAGCATCCTCTAAGCATTAATGGCTGAGTAAGGCGATGAGCTCAAGCTCACAGGAATTCAGATAAAGAAATGTTTGAAGTGTGAAGTCACAGAAGCTTCAGGGAAGAGAAGGGGCATGAACTGAGCCTTGAACAGTGGGTACTATTTGGACAGAATGGAGGGAGGGGCAGTTAAAACAGGGGGTGGGGGTTCGTGGGCGGAGGTGAGGAGCCAGAAGCAAAGGCAGAGGACTAGGAGTACGCTCGACGTGTTTGTGGCACATTAAGATGGATCATCTTTTTGGGAACAGAATTGTTATAAAAATGGAGGGTAAAAAGGGAAGGTAGCAGCTTAGACTTAGCCTGGTAAAGATTTCATGACCAGGTTAAGGAGTTTGTAGTTTAATCTAGGAAACATCCAACCATCGGCATTTTTGAACAAAGTTGTGGACTATGAAAAAAAGTCTTTTGGGAAGTTTAATCTGTGAAAAATCTGCAAAATGTATAAAATAAGGGTGACTTACAATCAAAACAGGATAAAAATGGGAACAAGGTGACCCTGGCCATGGGAAGAGAAGTATGGAAAAGAGGCTAAGTAAGTACCATTACGTCCAATGTTGGGAGGTAGGGTAAGGCAAGAGATTCAACCAAAGTTTCAAGTCTGGAAGGCTGTGATGACAACTGTGCTGTATACCAGAACATAAAATCAAAGGAGGATTGGTTTTCAAATAACCCGCATAGTTTAGCATTAAAGACCTGGGGCTTGAGATGGCCAACAAGCAAACTTGTGCAAGAAGTGGTTAGAAGTGGGGGCTTACGGCTCATCTGGAAAACCGATTTACCATCCAAGCTGGCACATTTGCAGATTCACACAGCTCAGCAATTGTTTGAAGTTTTTAATTAATTAATTCAGAAAATGAGGTATTTTCAAAAGCTTATTTGAGAACTTATACTCTTTTTTTTTTTTTTTTTTTGGACAGGCAGAGTGGATAGTGAGAGAGAGAGAGAGACAGAGAGAAAGGTCTTCCTTTGCTGTTGGTTCACCCTCCAATGGCCGCCACGGCTGGCACGCTGCGGCTGGTGCACCGTGCTGATCCGAAGGCAGGAGCCAGGTGCTTCTCCTGGTCTCCCATGGGGTGCAGGGCCCAAGCACTTGGGCCATCCTCCACCGCCTTCCCTGGCCACAGCAGAGAGCTGGCCTGGAAGAGGGGCAACCGGGAAAGAATCTGGCTCCCCGACCCGGACTAGAACCCGGTGTGTCGGCACCGCTAGGTGGAGGATTAGCCTAGTGAGCCATGACACTGGCCCGAGAACTTATACTCTCTTTATACAGATGAATTCTCAATTGCGTTTTCTGTTTTCATTGCCAAAGAGTTCAACTTGTAAGAAAGTTGAGAAAGAAAGTGGGAAAGACAGTAGCAGATGTAGACGTTGTGGGCATTGGGCCACTCTTGTTTTCAATGATAAGCATCCATATTTGACTCATCTTTTTAGCAGTTGTAGAATGTAGCAGAATCAGTGTCTTGCACATTATAAAAACTAAGTGTTGGCTAATTTATATTTCCATTATATTTCTCAAAGATAAAAGAGTGGACATAAGAAAAACTAACAAGCTTACAGCCAATTTTATAAGACTCTACATAAACAAATGCAAATTGGAGGTCAAATTTTAGTTGCAAAAATTCGTGAGCAAAATCCACGGAGAAATACCTGTGGTCTCAGATCTTTACTAAAATGATAGAAATCCGTATCAGGCCCCCATTCCCTGCAGTCTCAGAGGCACTCATAAGTCACAGCACCTTGAGAACCAGAGTCAGCAACTAGAGTTATCAGCGAACAGTGACGTAATGTGAACCCCAGGCTCACCATGGCCAAGGCCAAGTAGACCTATATTTTTTTTTCTTCTGAAGAACTAGCAAGAAATTCAATTTTTCAGGGGGTGGTGGTGGTGGTTGGGAAATAGAGTGAGGGGGTGCCAGACCACTTAAGAATAAAGTGAACCAGCTATAGTAGAGGACTATGTACGGACAGTATTCATTATTCCACTTGAATTGACTGTTGCATGTAAGGAAAATGAATGTTAGTCCCATTGATGTAATCACAGAGAAGTAGCAGTATGCCTCTTTTTCAACATTCTAAACTACATGAGAAATATGCCATTCATTTTATCAAGTCCTTTTTCTGGTCTTTCAGCTGCTCGACTGATCCAGAACATGGATGCCACTGCTGAGCCCTGCACAGACTTTTTCAAGTATGCCTGTGGTGGTTGGCTGAAACGCAACGTCATCCCGGAGACCAGCTCCCGTTACAGTAACTTTGACATTTTAAGAGATGAGCTAGAAGTCATTTTGAAAGGTTAGTAGAGATTGTGTCTGTGTGTCAAAGATTTCTCTCTTAATAGATTCATTTTGTAAGATAAAACTGTTGGCCTTGCAGGGGTTAGCCTTGCAGCCTTTTAATCCAAAAGATTAAAGTTGATCATTTCTTCAGGATTTGTGTACTACCACTGGGTCAAGCTGACAGTGCTAGACACAGAAATAGATATGTTGGCATCTTAGGGCTGGCCCTGTGGACGAACCAGTAATGCTACTGCCTGTAGTAAAGGCATCCCATATGGGCACTGGTTCAAGTCCCAGCTGCTCTTCTTCTGATCCAGCTCTCTGATACAGCCTGGGAAAGCAGTAGAAGATAGCCCAAGTGCTTGGGTCCCTGCACACACATGGGAAACCTGGAAGAAGCTCCTGTCTCTTGGCTTCAGATTGGCTCAACTCCAGCCGCTGCAGCCATTTGGGGAATGAACCAGAAGATGCAAGACTCTCTCTCTCTCTCCCTCTCTCTCTAACTCTGTCTCTCAAATAAATAAATAAATAAACAAATCTTTAAAAGAAGGATATGTTGGCATCTTGTAGCATTCCCCCTTTCATTTATAGGTAGGCAAACCATAAACTTTATCATTCCTTGAGATGGCATTTTATGCCATTTTACAGAAGAAAAAATTTAAATGATTACCATTAAAAACTGCTTGGATGGTTTCTTTCCCTAACCATGTTAAAGCCATTATAAAATGTTACTGAGATTTGACTTCTCGGTATGTTTGTGTGTTTGTATCTGTACACACAGCTAAGACACTCTCCAGGCAAGTTTAGAAAGTATGGACAGGGCCGGCGCCACGGCTCACTAGGCTAATCCTCCGCTTGTGGCGCCAGCCCCCGGGTTCTAGTCCCGGTTGGGGCGTTGGATTCTGTCCCGGTTGCTCCTCTTCCAGTCCAGCTCTCTGCTGTGGCCCAGGAGTGCAGTGGAGGATGGCCCAGGTCCTTGGGCCCTGCACCCGCATGGGAGACCAGGAGGAAGCACCTGGCTCCTGGCTTCGGATCGGCGCAGTGCACTGGCTGTAGCGGCCACTTGGGGGGTGAACCAAAGGAAAAAGGAAGACCTTTGTCTCTGTCTCTCTCTCTCTCTCACTGTCCAACTTTGCCTGTCCAAAAAAAAAAAAAAAAAAAAAAAAAAGTATGGACAAATCCCTCTTATCCTCCAGCCTCTATTCTTTCCTCTTCTAGAAGTTACTTTGTAGAAGAATAATTTTTTTCACTTTTTTTTAGCATCCAAACAAGAACAGTTCATTCAGCTTGTTTAGAGAATGAACAGTTCAATCACACAAATAATTATTTTTCCAGCTGTGAAAATGTCTATCCATATTCAATTCTAAATGCTTCTGTATAATTATTTGTTTTGATCTCAATTTCAAGAAAGTAACATCTTTTTTATTTCAATTATAAGACAAGTACACATCACTATTCACAAAAAGAGACCATCTACTCTAAAAGACTCTACTAACTTATCTAAGGAGACCAACTCCCGATTCTGCAGTAGGAATGGTGATCTGGTGAAGAGTATGAGTTTTCCTATGAGTTTGGAATGAGGATGGAATGAACATGTATACTAAAAAAAAAAAAAATTTATTGAACTTACATTGAAAATGTTAGTACCATTGCAAATGAGCAATTATGTTGATGCATTTTTTGAAATGTCCTCTTTCAGATGTCCTTCAGGAGCCCAAAACCGAAGATATCGTGGCAGTGCAAAAAGCAAAAACACTGTACAGGTCTTGTGTAAATGAAAGTAAGTGCTCTTGAATTGATTTGTCAGGAGTGTGCATTTATTGTGCCAGAATGTGTGTAGAGTTCATCTTAAATTCATTTTCATTGCTTTCCAAAGCTGCTATTGACAGTAGAGGTGGACAACCTCTACTCAAATTGTTACCAGATGTGTATGGGTGGCCAGTAGCAACACAAAACTGGGAGCAAACATACGGTAAGGCAGTTTTCATTATTTTTTAAAAATAATTGTCACATAAAATCTATGTTACATTACAGTTTCATAATAATGAACTAAAACTCCTCAACATGCATTTCACCTTTTGTTGCTTTAGGTACTTCTTGGTCAGCTGAGAAATCTATTGCACAACTGAATTCTAAGTATGGGAAAAAAGTCCTGATTAATTTCTTTGTTGGCACTGATGATAAGAACTCTATGAACCATATAATTCATGTAAGTTTGTATGGCTGACAGCCAAAGTTGTCTTTAAATTGAAATGAGCTTCCATACACTTTGTTGTTACTGATATTTAAAAGTAATGTGAAAGATTAATGCATATTTTCATTGGCATTTCATGATCTAGGTGGTAATAAATTCTTGCCCTGTCCCTGTTACTTGGAGTTCCAATTTTCAAAATATTTTCTTAATGCTCTTTTAGACATTCACCTCACTTCTGCTACCCTTGTTTTAAATACTTCTCCCTTTATTAATTAAATGATTGGACGTGCTCAATGGCCCTCCAACTCAGAGAAGGCACTCAATAACTTTATCTGTCTCTTAAAAGGAGCATGCTTTGGTTTCTGTAAGTAATTCAGGTGTGGAAAACAAAAATTCCTAACGAATATCTATACCTTTCCTCAATGAAGGAAAATACAATGCAATTCTTTTTAAATGGCTTTGTTAGATTTTTCTGTTTAATGTAAACCATTTATTTAGGTGTCACTTGAAATGAGATTAATCAACATGTTTGGGACGAACTAAAATTTTATAGAGCTTTTCTTTGGTCTCTTGTAAAAGAAACTATACTCAAAGTGATAAGTCATAGAGTCAAATCTGTCTCTTTAGTGTAAACCTTTATATTTCATTCTTCATATTTATTAAAATTGTGAAAGGAATAAAACCCATCTCCCTCCTATGGCAGATTCCCTTTCTCCCTTCTGAAAATCTCTCCTTGAACCCTCAAATGCCTACATCCTACATGATCACCTTGAGGGTAGCAAGGTGGGGAAAGGAGCAGAGCCTTTTATGTGGAGACTCTTTCTGGCTCTGTCCACCAGTCCTTTGCATTATATTTCTTTGGAATTGGCCTGGGTATTTCACAGCTACAAGGTTCTCACTAAAATGTTCCAGCTCACCCCTGCACCCATCTTAATGTGCAGTGAATTAGAAGCCATCTCAAAAAGCTGAGAAGGTGCACAGGTAACTTACACATGGGTAAGGAAGGGGAGCCAGATGCACTGAGCAGAACTGAACTTCCTCTCTCATACAGCAAGCTGCTGTCTGGGTCTTCTGATGCGCTTTGCAGAATGACTTTTGGGGAAATAAGGCAGAGTCTTTTTCATGCTCCTAGAATACAGGAGGTAAAGAAAAAATTCTGGCAAGATGTATACTAGCTAAAGAGCTGCAGAGATCCTATGATGGTGGAATAGGGAGCTTACTGCTCTAGTCTAGGGGAAGATACTTAAGAAAAAGTAGAGAGAGTACAATCTCAGAGAAGAGTTAAGGAGAAAACTACAGAGGAAACTCAATGAAAATTAGGACACTGTGGATCTATGTGGAGGGTGTGGACATGCACAACTCAGGACCCCAGCAGCTGAGAGCCTCAGCACCAGCTTTGGAGAGTGAGGTGAGACCAGACTGCAGCAGGCATGCCACTGACGATAAAGCTACAGGAAGAGCCTGGCATGAGTCTGGCTTGGAGCCCTGTGAGGGACAGTGTATCTGCCAACATAGAGGGGAAAAAAGGGACACATTTCTCTCTCCCTGACCACCTGGCACCAGCATCCTATAGCTAGACGAGACAGAACGGGTACCATTATGGACATGTGTAACAATTGCACCAGCTTGTGTCCCTGTGCCTAGCAACCAGCCTAGAGGAGACACCTGAGTCTGGCTGGGAGAATTGACAAGGGACTGGGTGCTTCTGACTGTGGGAATCTTGTATGCTGGAACTGTGAAAATACTATGGCTACGTAGAAGGATACAGGGTGTGGCTGGTCTTTGAGCAATCCCTATAGGTGGCTCCACATGCTCTGGCTCCCTGATTCCCTGGTGAGGGTGATTGCTGTGAGATCCATGCTCACAGCCAGAACAGCAAGGATCCTGGGTGTGGTTCCTGTGGCAGCGTGGAGGAATACTGTACCCACTTGGGCTAATGACAAAGCATTGGTCTCCTTGGAGGAGAGGAGGTGTGTGTGAGACTATGCCAATGGGGCTAATTCAACTTCCTTTCTGACTAAAAAAAAAAAGAGAGATTTACCACACCCAACTTGGATGTCTCCTTGGACATTCCCTTTACCCTGGAGCACTGAACAGAGCTCCCTGGACACACCCAACACATGTCTCTAGGTATTTACTGAAAGAGCAGATACTCCACTATGCCACAGAGGTGTGGTCCAAGGATAAATATCATTGCAGAGGAAAAATAAAAACAACAAGTATCTCCACAATACCTAAAAATAAATGCAACAATTCAAGAAACAAGAATAAGGAAGACAACATGATGCCCCAAAGGAACACAACAACACTTCAATACTAGAATGTGAAGATGAAGAGATTGAAGAAATGCTAGAAATGGAATTAAAAAAAATTGATCATAGGATTACTCAGAATAATAAGCAAATCCACAAATTAAAGAAATCCAGACATGTTCTGAATGAAAAATTTCGCCATGAAATTGAGATTTTAAAATGAAATCAAAATGAAATATTGGAAATGAATAATTCAATAGATCAAATAAGAAATATGCTGGAAATCCTTAACAAAAAACTCAGTGAAGGGGCCAGCATTGTGGCATAGCAGGTAAAGCCGCAACCTGTGCTGCCAGTTTAAGACCTGGCTGCTCCGCTGCCAATCCAGCTCTCTGCTATGGCCTGGGAAAGTAGTAGAAGATGACCCAAGTCCTTGGGCCTCTGTACCCGTGTGGAAAACCTAGAGGAAGCTCCTGGCTCCTGGCTTCAGATCCATGCAGCTCTGGCTGTTACGGCCCTCTGTGGAGTGAACCATCGAATGGAAGACCTCTCTCTCTCTCTACCTCTGCCTCTGTAACATTGCCTTTCAAGTAAATAAATAAATCTTAAAAAAAAAATAAAAGCTTGGTGATGCAGAATATAGAATATCAGAGTCAGCAAGTAAATTTGGAAATTTTACAGTCAGAACAATAAAAAGGAAGAAGAAATTAGAAAACTGAAAAAACAGTGTTGGATATTTATAGGATACTATCAAACAACCCAACATAAAGGTCTTAGGAGTTCCTAAAAGCATGGAAAGAGAGAATGGATTAGAAGACCTTTTTAGTGAAAGAATTACAGCAAACTTCCCCAGTTTGGAGAAAGAAAGGGATGTCCAAATACAGGAAGCACATAGAAATTATAATAGACATGACCAGAAAAGATCTTTACCATGACACATTGTAGTCAAATTCTTCACAATAAAACATGAACAAGATTCTAAAATGTACACAAGAGAAATGCCAGGTTACTTTCAGAGAATCTCCAATTAGACTCACAGCTGACTTCTCATCAGAAATACTTCAGGCTATGAGAGAATGGCAAGATATATTATAAGTTTTAAGAGAAAAAAGCAGTTAACCCAGAACACTGTACGCTTCAAAGCTTTCATTTATGAATGGAGGTGAAATAAAGACCTTCCATAACAAATAGAAATTGAAAGAATTTGTCACCACTTATCCAACCTTACAAAAGATGCTTAAGGATGTGCTACACACAGAAACACAGAAACATGATCATCACTATGAAAGAAGAGGAAGACTGAAAATCTCCCAGTAAGTACGAAGCAAATCCAAAGTAACCAATAGGAATATTTATGGAAAAATGGCAGGGTAAAGTTGTTACTTAACAGTAGTCACCTTGAATGTAAATGGCCTCAACTCTCCAGTTAAAAGACACAGACTGGCTGAATGGATTAAATCAAAACCCATCTATTTGCTGCCTACAAGAAACACATCTTACCAACAAAGATACACACAGATTGAAAGTGGAATGATGGAAAAAGATATTCCATGCTAAGAGAAACCAAAAAAAGAGCTGATGTAGCCATCCTAATATCAGACAAAATAGACTTTAACACAAAAACTGTTCAAAGAGACAAAGAAGGGCACTATGCAATGATTAAGGGATCAATTCAACAAGAAGATGTGACTATTGTAAATATATATGTAACTAGCTACAGGGCACCTGATTATTTGAAAGAAAAATAATGGGTCTAAAGGGAGACATAGACTCCAATACCATAGTAATGGGGAACTTCAGTATCCCACTTTCATCAGTGGACACATCAACCAGACAGAAAATCAGCAAGGAAACAACAGCGTTAATTGACACTATAGACCAAATAGACCTAATGGATATCTAAGAACTTTGCATCCTACAGTTTCAGCTTTCTAATTCTTCTCACCATTTCATGGAACTTTCTCTAGGCTAGATCACATGTAAGCCATAAAAAATGAAATCCTGTCATTTGCAACAAAATCTACTGGAAAACATCATGCTTAGTGAAATAAGCTAGTCCCAAAGGACAAACACCATATGTTATCCCTGATCTGTGGTAACTCATAGAGCATCTAAAAGGTCATCTATAGTAGTGAATTTTTTTTGACAGGTTGAGTTAGACAGTGAGAGAGAGAGAGAGACAGAGAGAAAGGTCTTCCTTTTTCCGTTGGTTCACCCCCCAAGTGGCTGCTATGGTTGGTGTGTTGCAGCCGGGGCGTTGTGCTGATCTGAAGCCTGGAGCCAGGTGCTTCCTCCTGGTCTCCCATGTGGGTGCAGGGCCCAAGGACCTGGGCCTTCCTCCACTGCCTTCCCAGGCCACAGCAGATAGCTGGACTGGAAGAGGAGCAACTGGACAGAATCCGGCTCCCCAAAGGGACTAGAACCTGGGGTGCTGGCACCGCAGGTGGAGGATTATCCTAGTGAGCCATGGCACCGGCTGTAGTATTGAAATTGACACTTTGAGATGCAATGACTTTGAACAGCCTTTGTCTTGATGGTTGAGGAACAGTTTTTTTTTTTCTTTTTCATGCAATTTGTTGGACTCTTTACTTAACATAGAGTTAATTGTGTGTATATAAAGTTAATTGAAAATAGATCTTAGTAAAAAATAAGAATGGGAATAGGAGAGGGAGAAGCAAGAGGGGTGGAGCGCAGGTAGGGTGGGAAGAATCACTATGTTCCTAAGGTTGTATTTATGAAATACATGAAGTTTATATCCCTTATATAAAAGTATCTAGGGAAAAATAGATTTAAGCTAGCTTCAAAAGTTCTACATTTACCATAGAGGTTTTCCACTTCTCCCCCACAACCCATCCAAATAAACTTGGAGGATATGAGCCACTCCCTCTAGTAAGTGAGTCCTAGTTATGGGTGGGAGTGGATGAGAAGGTTCCCAGGGGAGCATATTAGGATCTCATGATGCTGGGAAGCCTGTACATGTATAATTTGTAGGCTCCCTAGTCTTGAATGCTAATATATTTCCACTCATCTGCACTTCTGCTCTGCGTTAAAATTCCCTCACAGTGTATTTTTTGTTCAAGTTTCTTTGCTTTTCCTCAATTTTTTGCAGCACAGTCTTCCAGATGATCTAATTGCTCATCAGTTTAACATTGAAACCATTGTAGAAACCATTTTTTAGTTATATATGAGCTCAGTGTTTGACTGCTACCCTTATAAACAGGAAGACTAGGATCCTGTGCATACATCGGCCAGCTGTTCTATATCAGAGGAACAATTTTATTTTCTTTTATGTATTTTTGTTATAGATTGACCAACCTCGACTTGGCCTCCCTTCTAGAGACTACTATGAATGCACTGGAATATATAAAGAGGTAAAATTTTTTTCCCCTGATCTGTCATAATAAATAGAGTACCTAAAATGTAATGTATTGGAGTGAAATTGACATTTTGAGATTTGATGATTGTTTACAGCCCTTGTCTCTATTGTCTCTAGTGATAAGGAACAGTATTTTTTTTTTCCTATACTATTTGTTGAACTCCTTACCTATGGTGGGGTTAATATTATGAGTATAAAGTAAGTTGAAAATAAATCTTTGTAGAAATTAAGAGTGGGAGCAGTGGGAATAGGGGAGTGTACAGAAAGAAGGAAGGGAGTTTGGTCGGGAGGGAGGATAAGGTAGGTATTATCACTTTGTTCCTAAATATGTGTATAAGAAATACATGCAAATTATATACCTCGAATAAAATTTTTAAAAATACAAAAAAAAAAAAAAGAAAAGAAAAGAGAAACAACCAAAACAAATTACAGAACTATCTGGTGTCAACATATAGATAATGAAGAAGACTAAAGCTCCATTTAAACTCAACCCTCTTATGTTCTTTATACAAGACAAACACTTAAAATCACATATAATAATGAGCTACCATTGATAGGATGACCATCCTCAAGAGAAAAACGAAAGCATTTCTAAGAAATAAGGAAAGTTGTTGAGATAACCATATTTATGCATTTTATATTCAGTGCTATCCTTTAGTCTTGAACAGGTTACACACTGGAATTTTTTGCCTTGAAGCTTATACAGAGACATTTTTGTTTTGTCCGCAGTTAAACTTTATAATTGTTTTGTAATATTTTACAAAACTGAGAGACTTCTCTTGCCAATCCAGATTAGTTAATAATTAGCAGAATTGCAAATTCTAAGCTTGCTTCTATGGCAGCAGTCAGCTAGACCTGTTGTGGTTGCTTCCTTTAGATACAGCTTTGTGCTCCAGGTTTGAACAGTCATCTAGATGATTCATTTATTTATTTATATTGACTTTCTGGTCCCTGTAGGCCCTAGAGTTTGCATATTAGTTTGAATTTTGCAGTAATAAAGACAACTAGCAGCACAGTAACTTTATCAACAGAGGAGTTTATTTCTATCTCCCATTTCCAGTCCAGAAGCAGTCAAGCGATCTCTGTAAGGTAGGAAGCTCTGCTCCATTGAAGTGTCCAGAAACCTAGCTTTCCTTAACATTGTGCTCTACCACCAACCTCCTTTGGCATTTCATGTTGATCTATTTGATCAGAGTTGGTTCACCAGGGCCCTGCTCATTTCAGACCACAGGAAAAAGAGCGAAAATGTGGAAAATAATTTCCTTTTATGCAAGTGATGCAGAAGTTGCACGTGCTATATTGTTTAGAACATTGTGATGTGGCCACATCCAAATATAATAGGGGACTGGGAAATGCAGTCTTCTCAATTTTTACCATTTGTTTTACTTTGAAAGGCAGAGTTACAGAGAGAAAGAGGGAGAGAGAGAGAGAGAAAAAGAGAGAGAGAGAGATATTCAAGTGCTGGTTCAATCACCAAATGGCCACACCATGGGCCATTTGTATCAGGCCCCAAACCAGTAGGCTGGATCTCCTCTAGGTCTCCAGGTGGGTGGCAGGGGCCCAAGTACTGCGGTCATCTTCTGCTGCCTTCCTAGATGCTTTAGGAGAGAGTGGATTGGAAGTGGAGCAGTCAGGACTGAACCAGGGCTCCTATGGGATGCCAGCATTGCAGGTGGCGGCTTAACCTGCTGTGCCACAACACCAGCCCCAGGGAAATATACTCTTGAGTTGAGTGGCCATTGTATGTGCCTTGATAAAAGGTGGTTTAATTGACTTCTAAGGTTTTTTTTTGGGGGGGGAGGTTGTTTTTGATGTTATTATAAATAGAATTTTCTTATTTTCTTTTTCAAGATAGTTCCTTGTTAGTACATTCAAGTGTTATTGATATTTGTATATTAATTTTATAATCTGCAACTTTACTGTATTTATTTGTTCCAGTAATTTTTGTGAAGTCTTTAGAGTTTTCTGTATGTAAGATCATGCAATCATCCAACAGAAATAATTTTAGTTGTTACTTTTCTATATGTATGTCTTTTATTTCTTTTCCTTGCCTGATTGTTCTGGCTAGGACTTCAAGTACTAAAATGAATAGAAGGGGTGAGTGAGGGCATTCTTGCCTTGTTCCTGATCGAAGAGGAAGCACTTTCAACTTTTTGCTGTTGGAAATGTTAAACTTTTTATCACATATAGTCTTTATTGTGTTGAGATACATTCCTTCTATATTTTTTGAGAGTTTTTATCATGAAAGAGGATGTTGAATTTTATTAAACACTCTTTGTGCATCTATTAAGTATTCATGTGGTCTTTCACCTTTCATTTTGTTAATACAGTGTATCACATTTATTAATCTACATATGTTGAAACATCTTGCATCCCTGTGATAAATCCCTCTTGACCATAGTCAATATCTTTTTAATGTGCTGCTAAACTCTGCTCATGTTTTGTTGAGGATTTTTGTATCTTTGATCATCAAGGATACTGCTCAGTAGCTTTCTTTCTTATAGTGTCCTTATCTGGCTTTGGTATCAGGGCAGGGCTGGGCTCACACGAATAAGTTTGAAAGATTTCCATCCCTTTCAACTTTCTGGAATAGTTTAAGGAAGATCTAGTGTTAATCCTCCTTTAAATGTTCAATTGAATTCAACTGTGAAGTCATTTGACCCTAAGGCTTTTTTTTTCCCTTTTTTACAAAAAGGGTATTTTTATTATTGATTGACTTACTAATTACTGGTCTGCTCATCTGTTTCATTTCTTGTCAATTCAGTCTTGGGAGGTTGCATGCTTCTAGGAATCCATCCACTTCTTCTAGGTTATCCAATTTATTTGTGAATGGTTGTTCATAATAGTCTCCTAATAGTCTTTGTTTTTCTGTGCTATCAGTTATAATGCCTTCTCTTTCATTTCTGGTTTTGATTGAGTGTACTCTCTTTTTTTCTTTGTTACTCTTGCTAATGGGTAATTAATTGTCTTTTACTCAAACCTGCTTTTAATTTCCTTGATTTTTTTAGTATTATTTTTCCAGTCTCTATCTTATTTCTTCTATGAACTTTATTATTTTCTTCCTTCTACTTTGTTTGATCTTGCTTGTTCTTTTTCCACTTTCTTGAGGTATAATGTTAGGTTCTATTTGCAATCTTCCCTTTTTTTAAAAAAAATGCAGACATTTATTGCTGTAATCCTCTCTCTTAGTACATATTTCCACTGATAAAGGAACATTTATTTTGGGCCATAGTTCTGGAGGCTGGGAAATCCAAGATCAGTGAGCTGCATTTGGTAAGGGCCTTCTGCTGTTTCAACTCAATGTAAAAACTGGTAGGCAAATGGGTGCATTCCAAAGTGAGAGAGAGAACATGAAGGAGAAACTACTCTATAAGAACCTACTCTTTTGATAACTAAACTGTCACCACAAGAACAAGAAGTCTCTCAGTGAGAAAGGCACTAATCCATGAGAGCTCCGCCTTCATAACTCAAACACCTTCCAATAGGCCCCACCTCCTAACAACTGCCACATTGAGGAATTAAGTGTCCAACCCATGAACTTTTACCAACTGAAACAATAGCAACTTTCCTGTCCAGACTGCTTTTGCTGCATCCCATAAATTTTGTTAAAAGTGTTTTCACTTTTGTTTGTCTCAATATATTTTCAAATTTCCCTTTTAATTTCTTCTTTGATCCATCAGTTGGCCGAAGCGTGGTTGCTTTATTTCCACAAGTTCATGAGTTTTATAAGTTTCTTCCTGTTATTAGTCTCTAATTTCATGCCACTGTGGTCAGGAAAGTTAATTAAATTAATTTCAGTCTCCTTAAATTTGTTAAGACTTGTTTTGTCGCCTTACATATGATCTATCCTGGCAAAGGTTCCTGGCAAATGATAAGAGTGCATATTCTATTGCTGTTGAATGGAGCACTCTGTAAATATCTGTTAATCCATTTGTTCTAAATTGTAGTGCAAGTCCAGTGCCTCCATATTGATTTTTCTATCTCAATGATCTGTTCATTGCTGAAAGTGGGATATGCAAGTCTCTTATAATTACTCATAGTAAATTACAGTCCATGTACTCCTTCAAATCTGTTAATATTTCTTCTGCATGTGGATGCCCAGTTTTCAAAACACCATTCATTAAAGAATGCTCTTTCCCCTTTCTGTGATCTTGGCATGCTTGTTGAAAAACCAATTGACCATAAATACTCAAATTTATTTCTTGGGTCTCTTTCCTATTCCATTGGTTGATGTGTGTCTATTTTGATCACAACATCTTAGTATATATTTTGGTTGTTCAGGCTCTTTTCTGTTTCCATATGAATTTTAGTATTTTTTTCCATTTTTGTGAAAAAATATATTGGAAGTTTAGTAGGAATTGCATTAAATGTGTAGATTGCCTTGGGTAGTATGGGTACTTTAACGATATTAATTCTCCAAATCCGTAACATCAGAAATCTTTATATTTGTACCTTCATCAATTTCTTTCATCAGTGTTTTGTAGTTGTTATTGTATGTATCTTTAGCCTTCTTGGTTAAATTTATTTCTTAGTAATTTTTGGTAGCAACTATAAATGGGATTTACCTGAATTATCTCTGCACCTTTCTGCTCTTGTTAAATCTGTTCTTTCTGGGGGAAATATTTGCTATTCTCTACCAATCACTACCATTGATAACTGCTCATTTAGTTTCCTTAGAATCTTAAGACAGCTATCAAATAGAAGTTTACTTCAGTTTTTCTACTACCTTGCTATCTCTAAGAAATAAATCTCCTTAAAGTGTTTTTAGGGTTTTAGTGTTTCATAGAAAAAAATGATGAAAATGATATGATAACAAAATGATAAATGGAGAAATTATATACCTGGAAGAAATCTAAATAGCATTGTATCAGGATATCATTGTGTTCACTGATTTTTCTCACAAGTTTATTATGTTGTTGTTTCATATAGAATATGTCATACACACATGTGGGGGTGATTGGGAGAGAGAAAGAGAGAAACAGCTCATCTTCTACTTTTTTCTTCACCCCGTAAATCTAAGTTTAAGGTCATTCCCTCACAAAAGCCTTTCCTGGAACTTTAAATTAGATGAAGACACCTCTATTTTCCTGGCATCTTTGTTTCTGTATACCTTTTCATTTCATGTAATTTTCTTTTCTAAAGAACTGCAAGCAAATTGGAAGGAATGCTGTGTTTCCCTTAACCATTGCTCTTTTCCAGATATTTTGCTTATTTTCTGTCCCTTAGTAATTACCAAGTAAGTGCTACTTACTAAATAAGTGCTACTATTGTGGGTGAGTGATGGAGGGGGAAGATGGCTGGAAGAGAGGAAAGAAAAGGAGAAGAATCCAGGCACTTACAGCTCCCTCCTGTTGACTCACCTTGTTTTTGGGAAAGTATGAGCCCTAGCATCAAGACATCCTAAGCATCTTACAAACCATTTGTCCATTTTCCCCTTCTCCATCCCCAGTTATGTCCCTTCTAGACTCAGTTTTCATGAAGTATACTTAACACATTCAGTGGTTCCATACTTTTGCATTCTATATTATTTTATTGAAGAAATCATTCTAGTGAAATATGTATATAAATTACTTTAATGCAACGAACCAAGAGAAGTTTCAGGGATTGATATGGGGTGACTAAGATTTTGGCACAAAGGTACTCTACTCTACCAGAGAAGCCTGGCTTCTTTACCTGTCACTCTCGCCCAGGATTTTCATACTCTTGAATGCAGTATAAATTCTGCAAATATACTCCTGGGGCTCAGGATTTGGCAGGATCACAGACCTTTTTAGTGAAGAGAGCCATAATCATAGATCTGCTTGATCAAATTATTAGCTAAGCCCATTTGTCCAGATTCTCTCTATCTCTCCTTCATGGATACCTTTCTCAGGCAGGGACTCACCTTCCATTGTCCTAAAACCAAATTGCTTAAGAACAGTGACAATGGCACCTACAGTTAATAAGAAAGCCAATTTCACTTTATAGAAGCACTTTTTTCTCTTTTCCCTTTGATATCCTCAGAATGTAATCTTAGTATTATAATATATGTGTAGCTTTAAACATAGTAAAATGCTTGTGTCTTTATACCACTAAGTAATAAAAAATTTTAAGGAATGTGTCTCACTCTTTTTCCTAAAGACAAAACCATTTTTCTTTTAGTAAAAGGCCTTTCTGCCTTTCAAATTTATCATGTGCTTTTCTCTTGCAGTTCTAATGTTATGTTTTGAGAAATGCATGTATTATTTCTTGTTATCATTCCAAACCTAAATTCTTCAGTTCTTTTTCAATTCTGTACATTCCCTTAATTAAAGTAGAAACATATCCTAGCAATTGAAACCCAAAGATAAATATATATACGTGTGTTTCTTACATGACAGAATTTTGTGTTTTCTTTAATAATTTAGACTAATCGTACTCAAACTTTAAGAACTAATTGGAACATTAGCTGATATAGTCCAGCCTTCAGTTTACAAAGGAATAGGAGACCCAAGGAAGTAAAGTGATTGCAAGATTTATGTATTAGTTAGAAACATTGATTGTAATAAAAGCTTTTGACAAAATTTTAAAAATTGTTTGTCTCCCTGAGCTGAAAAGTTCTAGGGAGCAATCAGGAATGGTTGGCTCTAGGAGTTCAATTGAGTCAGTTCTCTTTTCCATTGTCATATTTTACTTTCTTCCCCTTTGGCTTTCTTCTTGATCTCCAATGTGGCATGAAAGATGAACATTGCCAGTTTCATAACTCAGAAAAAAGATTCTCTGTCTGTCCCAATGTCTTAGGAATTTCTGAGGAAGGCTCCGATTGGCTCTGCTGGAGCCATCTACTACTGTCCTCACCAGCCACTGTGTCCAGGAAGCTTAGTCCTCTAAGTTACTGGCTAGTAATGCCCACCCATCTCATTCCAAAACAAGAAAACCGAACAGAGGATTCTGCTATAACAAGATAAAAACACCATGGCCACCCTACTGCAGTCCAGTCTCCCAATCTGGCTTATATCCTAGATGACATTATTTCTAATGAATAAATAAATAAAGATGAGGGAACACTATTTTTTCTTGGGGTTCATAGTCTAAAACTGATAATTCCGGGTTACCGAGGCCAGATATCAAGCTGAGAAACATAAACATCTGTGTTACTACTGAAGAAATGCATACATTAAAAAATTGGTGTATCTCATTACTTAAGATTTATCCATGTGAAATCTTATATAAAGCTTCACCTCTGAGGAAATTTAAATAGAACTTCACAAACATCATAGGATAAGGCCCTTTCTAGCCTCAGTGATATAAGCCTTAGTTGCAGTGAGGTTTGCTGAGAATTACTTGTGTGACTTTGAACTCTAATTTTGATTTCAAAGCATGAAATACACCAAGCTGACATCTGGAAAGAGACATATTTCTTTGATGATCCTTGTCCCTTTGACAGGAGATAAGGCATATGAATATTGCTTGTCCAGTATCAAAGTAGCAATTCACTGTTACCTTTTACATGTATTGTACTTTTTCCTTCTTTGAAGATTATCATTAGGCATTTTTGCATGTTGTCATCATATAGAGATGACCATATTCTATAATAAAAGCAGAGATCTAAGTATCCCAGCCTCAGGGTACTGGTGGACTGTGCATTCATTGCTGGGGCAATCTACAATAACTGGATAATGAAGCCAAGAACAAATCTTGTGCCCCTGACTTTCCATGACTTTAGTGTACTATTTTCCAAAGGAGTTTCTAGTAAGCAAAGATAAAGCCTGCTTACACATCCTGTGTGACTGCTGAGGCTGGATAAAGAAGATATTGATCATGGAAGATATTATTTTTTTCGGCAATAAAATAGCAAGCCTAGGAATATAGGAATAGGAAAATTGGTTTTATAATATTGTGAGGGCTTGAAATACTTAGAAAAGTCTAAGACAATGGAAAGTGTTTGTAAAAACTGAAAAGTCAATGCGTAATGTAATGAGGGACCTGAGATATTCTTAATTCTTAGAGAAATTGGAGGTTGTGCAGTTGTAGACCAACAGACTTCAAAAGAGAGACATGTTTGCATTCAATTGACTGATTTTTCTCAACTCTTACTAAATATGCTGCAATATGACATAATTGCAACTTATTCTAACATGTGGGGGCCAATTTCATATCATTTGATTTGCTTTTAACAAAAGTTTACTGACATTAAATAACATCTCTGAAAGTGATAAGTTCAAAGTTTTGCAGTTTACCACATGCAGTAACATATTATTTACTTTAGGAATTCTGTTATCTTTTGTGTGCTATGTTTTATATGAAGAGTTGAAATTTTTAATATGAATTTTCCATTTTTCCAGAATTATTTTGGTCCTCAAACCCAAGATACTTCAACTTCTTTTTTTGAGTTGAACCTTTTTTTAAAAAAAAAATTTTATTTATTTATTTGAGAGGCAGAGTTTCAGAAAGAGAGGAGGAGAAATAGAGAGAAAGGTCTTCCATTCCCTGGTTCACTCCCCAAATTGCCACAATGGCTGGAGCTGGGCCGATCCCAAGCCAGGAGCCAGGAGTTTCCTCTGTGTCACCCACTCAGTGTAGAGGCCAAAGCACTTGGGCTGTCCTCACCACTTTCCTAGGCCATGACAGAGCGCTAGATAGGAAGAGGAGGAGATGGGACACGAACCTGTGCCCATATGGGATGGCAGCACCACAGATAGAGGCTATCTCACTATGCCACAGCACTGGCTCCAAATGGTCTTATAATAATGCATTTGTGAACATCTTGTTTTTGATCAGAGGTAGATGAGATTTCTTGGCACTTTTCCCTCTAGAATTGGAGGCAAGTTGTAGAATTCAGAGAACAACTACAGGAAAAAAGAGGCTGAATTACAGATCCATTGCCCCCTTGTGAGAAGAATACTGAGGCATTTGGCTAAATGCTTAGAGTAGTGGCATTCAAACAGAACAGCAATGTAGCAATCTTGATTCGTGTATACACCTTTATGAGTGGGTTTTTACCCTCTTTTCCATTGTGAGTTTGATGGGTCCCATTCCTCCTAGCACTCCAATAAATTCAACAGCCTAGAATATGTTTTTGTTGGTATTTAGTGATCTCAGTAGCCTGGATAACACTCATGGGAGTACCTTGATCACCTTGAGAGGTTTATCCAATTACAAAGACAATTATGATTGTTCTCTGCCTTCTCTGTTTAGGAATAGGAGTCCATATTGAATCCCAAAGAACTGTCTATAGATGAACTACCACTAAGCAATCTAGGAAAGATAGATGATCCAAAACAGCCCCTTCATTTCAAAAAGGACACATGTTTACCATGCCTACTTGATAACACAGTGTTGTCGAAATTGGTTAACCAGGGAATCTCTCATGCCAAGTCTCTCTAGCTAAAGAGAAAGCCCGAGTTCTGAGGTATTCTGATGATCTGAAGAGATCTCCCAATAACATATTGCAACCCCAAAAGACAGAAGAAATGAGATTTAAAACAATTGTATACCTTACAAGGGCATATATTTCTATTCTGGAAGAACAGTATGAAAGAAACATATTGCTCATAAAACATACATTCATTCCCATTCACAGAATTTTTAAATTGAACCAACCAATTTAAAAGTTCTTGTATACTGATTCCTTGAGAAGAATGATTGTGTTAATTTCCCGAAGAAATTGTCCACCTTTAGGTTGATCTCTGAATTCTGTGTGAAGAGTGGTCTCAAAGCTTCCTTTTCTCTACATTCAGAGCCTGTCAAGGCTGCTTGTTACCTGGTGCACATTCACATGGAAATCTGTGGTGAGGAATCCAAAATATTTGAGTGCTATAGATATGCTTGTGCCTGATAAGGATGGCTGTGTGAGGATGTCCAGTAGGTTAGGGTAGCATGATTTCCAAGTCTAAGCACTGCTTTGTGTGTGTGTGTCTGCCAATGACAGGACTCTGTGCTGTCACATCCACAGGTGCAGATACCAATCAGAAAAGCCACATGGTTTATTTTATTTGTTTGCTTAGATATTAACTAGATAATTACACGAACAGAGAGCATTTGAGGGCTTAAAAGAAAGGTGAGAAAAACAAAGGAGCTAGAGGATGAGAGCCTGCAGAGGTGAGGTAGGAGATGATTAGAAGCTCCATGTACACAGCAGGGCACAGCAGGAAGAGAGAGAGGGCCAGAATTGCAGACGTTGAAAGCACACAAAAAATTCAGGGATTCATTAAAAACGGAGACATTACAGGCTTGAGGTTGGAGGACTTGGAATGAGGACAGGATGAACTGAAGCCAGGCAAGGATAACCCAGTGTTTCTGTGTCTGGATTATAGAAAAGGCAGCCTGAAGAATTCTCTAAGTTATACCCACCTGGGAAGGAACACTGGGATGTACAGTCCTTTAGTTGACAAGATGTAGGCTGGATCTGAGATTATATGTAGAGAGGGCTTTGCTTACTCCCCAAAATACAAGTTGAGAAATTGCGAGAACAGATTTCTGTTGAAATAGGAATGAGTAAAACGACGTCCTTAAAATTTAACTTCATTTTTTTCCATAAAATTGATATTCCTAGAGCTCCTATGACAACAGGTTCTAGGCAATAGATTCCAAGCAAAAAAGTTCCTTGTTCTCACAGAACTCTTGTTCTAATGGGAGGAGACAAACAATAGAGAAATGGGTAGGTAACTAAAAGAACTAGGATGAATTGTGAGAAGTGGGCATTTGGCACAGCTGTTAGAATGACTCTTGGGATGCACACATCTCATCTCAGAGTGTCTGTGTTTGAGTCCTGATTCCTCTAATTCCAGCTTCTGGCATTCCTACCATCCATGTGAGAGAACCAGATTGAATTCTCATTGCTAGTGTGTATTTTGAAACCCACCAAAGTTATTACATGGATTTTACTTAAAATCAATTATTACCTTTGAAATTACTATTATAAGTGTTGGGATTCATTGTTTTTAAGGAAGGGCTATTTAGATGTTTCAGTGGGTTTTTCACATAAAGAATCAGTGATTCACTCTCTCAGGGCTTTAGAGAAGCTGCCTATGACTGTCAAAAATGACTGCCGACTCTGGTCCACGTCCCAGTAACTAATTGCTCTCTCAGTCACATAAAAGAAACATTAAAGTATAATTTAAAATCAATCCTAGCCAAGGTACTATTTAAATACTAAAATATATGTAGATTCCTTTCTCCCAAAATCATGACAATTACAATCATTTAGCATTTTACATATTTAGAAGTAACTTAAGAAAAATTAAAACCTTAAGGTAGAATCTTATCTTTTAAAAGGAATTTGACAGCAACAGTAAGCTTGTGTTCTAAATATTAGATAAATTTGGAAGCCAGGGAAGATAATGAAGATCCCAAGACACTTGTTTTAATCAGTCACAATAGAGTAGCTACCAGGCAGTGGAACTCATAGAAGGGAGTAGTGTATTCCCTGTAGCTACATTAAATGTTCACATCCTAGAAGCCAGTGATATCCTATGCGCCTGGTTTCCTAAGGAACTTTACAAGTTCAGCAGTTCAGAAGCCTTGTCCAGAGTTTGTTTGCTTTGTACCAAAGTTCCACGCTCTTTAAATAAATCTAGGATAATGATTCTAAAATAGAACAAGTTTGCAGAGTTAACAGAAGTGCCCAAGGGGATTCCTGTAATTGTTTTCTCACATCATTAATAAAAATCATCCCATATAATGAAGAAAAATCTCAACAAAATGATATTGAAAACTTCAAATTACCATTTCTTTCATAGTCAGTGGTAATTCCCTGCTGAAGGCAGATGAATTTATATCTTTTGAAATACAGTTGATTCCAGACACTGCATGCAAGTGCTTTGGAATGGTTATTCCCATGAGGTATGAACTCTGATATATTTGTTTACTTCAAAGTGAAACAAGAATCCTGGTTACATTTTAGTAAGAATGGATTTGGTAAGAAATTATATACAATCATCTTTTCATTCCTGGGATCTTAGCAATTAGTTTTTTAATGCAGTTTAACAGCTGAAAAAGAGTTTGTGTACTAAGTAGCAGACCCATGACCAGGGCTAAAGATGCTAGCTAGATAGCCCCAGCTTCACAGAATATCCCTGGGGGAAAAAAAAAAAAGAGAGAGAGAGAGAGAGAGAGAGAGAGAGCCCCTCTCTCCAGGGAAGTATTTACTTAATATTGAATAAAGGTCACAAGAACCAGTGTATAAACTTCCAGACTTTTAAATTGACTTTACATTTGATTAGATTTTTGCTTGGTAAATATTTTTTTTCTCTTCCCTGTCAGTTTTAGGTTTGATTATGTGTCATTGTACATTCAGATGTGACTTTGCACTCACAGGGAATAGAAGGGAACCTCTTTCACTTATGATCAGTTAGTAGGGATACAAAACACTCTTGAAGCTGTGAAAACTTTAAGCGCATTACCACATATAAACAGCCTTTCACTTTCTGAACAAGCCTTAGACTCCCTCCATCCCAAACTGGGATGTGTTTCAAACTAAGATGTTCTATATCAAGGGAAAGTTTGGTTACTACCAGTTTATAGCTTACTTTTACAAATTGAAGATACAATAGAAAGAATTTGTCTAAATCTATGGTATTTTATGGTGAAATTTCACAAAAACACAAAAGGAGCAAGGTACTTAAGTAATATGCACCAGTGTGTGCTGCAGAGCTCCTGAGAATGCTGTTTCATATTAAAAATACTGCTTGGCTAGAAGGGGTGGATATAAAGATTCCCTAATCATTTGATATGTTTGTGGCCATCTCTTCATGAAAAATTGAAAAAAATAATTATGATACATATGAGTGCAGAAAAAGATTTTTAAAGAAATTCATTGCTATTTAAAGACAGAGGAATATTTGGTATTGTTTACCAAGGGTTTTACAATTGCATTCTTACAGGACAAAATAACTGGAAGAAAATTGAAAATTCCAAAATCTCCAGAACCAAATCTCTATAAAGTACTTATTACTTTTCAAGTGAGACTTTAAGTTAAAGTGCCATGATGAATATTTATAACATTCTACAACAATTTACTGTTATTTATTTACAGGCTTGTACAGCATATGTGGATTTTATGATTGCTGTGGCCAAATTGATTCGTCAGGAAGAAGGATTGCCTATTGATGAAAACCAGATTTCTGTGGAAATGAATAAAGTTATGGAATTGGAAAAAGAAATAGCCAATGTAAAACATCTTTTTTTTATACACTGAATAATTTTAGCCACTTTTCCCCCCTTTTCCATCACTATCATATTTTAAGAGTAAAAAGTACAGTTGTTTAACCAGATGATAAGAATGCATAGCTCAGTATTGAATAATTGGCTTCAAGATCTTTGAAACTAAGAATATTATGGGAAACTGGGCCACTGACATCCAAAAGTTACACTGAATTTGAGAAATATTAAACTAATATACTTAGTTGCTTATTATAAGTGGATTACATCAAAATCCTATAGTTGATGTCCTGGAGACTCCAGGTATATGCAAAGCTGCTTTGATTTTGATATATAGAATGTTTCTTTATTTTAAGGTTTATGGTCACAGAGACTGTATCTATCCCTTTGCTAATAAGTATTAGCCTCTGTGTCGCAGTGTGATACCACTGGGTTCAGACTGCCTGGCTGCTGAGCTGAGAGAGATCAGACAGGGAAAATTTAACAAGAAAGTCCAAGCCAGTGTTTTCCTGCATTTTCTCTATTCTAGTTGAACCCTTGGAGCCTGAGCTGGCACTTTTTTCTCTGACTGTTCTCTCTCCCTGATGGGGTCCTGCGGTTTCAAGCAAGTGAACTCTGAGCCTGAGCAATATCTGGATAGGTTACTAATTGAACCCATGGTCTGATTCAGTCTGGGACCCTCGGAGTTCTCTTTGACATTGCAGTCAACAACCTGCACCGCTAGCTCCCGGTCCACTCACCCTTGCAATTTGGACTCATTAGACTCGCGAAGAATGAAGATCTTTGAGAGCAATTATAGCTTTCCTGGGGCCAAATGAAATCAAAATTCTCCAGAGCTAGACTATGCCCGGAGCTGTAGCTCGATGAGTGACAGTTTGATGGGTTATATGTGGCTCTATGTTGAAAACAGAATTCTTAGAGATCAGTTTCCTGACCTTGGTTTTTACAACTCATATTTTTCCAGATCATGCTCCCCTCCCTTTGCTCATTCTTAGGCCTTCAGAAAGCTATCTCAGAAATAATAGTGACTACTGATATATTCACTCCTGTCCACTGACTTGGAGATTGGCATAGGGTCTTAGTCATCTTGGAATCACCTGTGTATCTCTTGACATTGTCCAATATGGCACCCCATCCTGGAGACATTCAGAAAATCATTTTTTATTTCAGTAAATAAACATGTGCCCTAAAGGGAAAATTGGTGCCATGGTTACTGAGAAATAATTTCCATTTTAAACATGAAATTTTTGTCTCTTCTCACTTAAATTGTGTTTACTCATTTCAACCACTAGTTGGGGGCTTGCTTTCACAGTTTTCTTTATTCCTTTTTTTAGCTTCAGTGAAGACAAAATAAAATTGGATGCTGTTGAATGTAAAGCACTAAGAAATTGGCTAGGCAGCCAGGACAGTCACAAAAGTAGATGGTGTTTCATTCTCCCTGGATAACTTGCAACCTAACTCTACTATTCACTAGGAATTTTTTGTGCTACTTGCCATAAATTCCTATAGAAATGGTTGCACTTTTATTTTTCCTGGCCAATTTTAACAAGGACATTGAATAGTATTGGTGAGGGTGAGAGAGAAAGTATTTGAGACAAATTGGAGAAGATTATATCTAAGACAGTTAAAATATGAAACAGCTACAGACATAAATGAGTTGGCTGTTAGCCATAGCCAGAAGTACTACTTATGTGTCTCAGCAGTGATCAGAATTTAAAAAGACTTTTGAAGAATTTCAGACTTGACACCCAGCCAGATCTCAGTTACTGTCATTGAATTTCCTGAAAATCTCTGAGATTTCACTTTTCTTTCAGATATGAAAAAAAAAATAAGTGACAAAGCAAGTACTGAATAGCACTTAAACCTATTATGTTGTATTTTTCTTGTATAGTTTTTCCCTATATTGTAACTATACTTTTCTGAAGAATTCTTAGTTCTAAAATAATGATCAAACATTAATCAATAGGCTACGACTAAATCTGAAGATAGAAATGATCCAATGCTTCTCTATAACAAAATGACATTGGCCCAGATCCAAAATAACTTTTCACTAGAGATCAACGGGAAGGTATGTATCCTCTTATTGTGCAACTTCCTAAAACTATAACATTGAAATACTGTTTGTTTACATTTGTAGATTTCTCATTTATTGAAATAAATTGCACTTCAGAATGAATTAGATACCAGCCATTTCACAACAAGATCTGAAAAAGACATTTGTAATTTTTATATATGCATAATTTGTGTGAGTGTGCATGTGTGTGCACATTATAAAGTTGATTGTATTTCAAAGGTGCAATATCTTTCAGTTGTGTAGCTATGAAATAATATTAGAGACTATCAGAAAAGGGTGTGTGGAAAACATGAAAACTGAAACACTTTCAAAGGGACCAGCACTAGATCTCTTTTAAACTCCTACAAAGGAAGTTTTACTCATGAAACTTTCATGTTCTCATCAAGACCATGTATGGGGGTATTCAGAACAATAACAGAGAAACAACACAGAAATAGGAAGAAATCTCCACCATGGTGTCCATTTATAAATAGCAATTGACTTATTTTTGCTTAACTAGTATCTAATAATCTGTAGGGCTTATGCACTTGTTTTTGTGTATTGGTTGATACATGTGGTTGAGAAATGAAGCAACATCCATAGGTAAATCTACAAAGTACCACAATCAGTGAAAAAAATTCTTTTTAGCACTAATTCTAGTGAATAAGGACTTTTTAGAAGGCATAACTACTGAGTTAAGTATTTCTTACATAGAACATTTTTAATATAATGAACATTTAACCTATATGTTTTGAAAAATATTGTCTAAACCACCATGGAGAATCAAGAAAAGTATGTAGGCTAGCAATTCATACTTAGTACATGATCAGTATGTGTGTGTGGGTATATATGGGTGAGACTCTGATATTGATAATCTTAAACATTCTCAATTCTCACTTAAACCATAACTGAAAGAGTACCATATTTTGGCAACATTGAACTTAATTTCTGAAGTATGAACCCTGCATGCCAGGGGAAGGCATTGGGCACAGCAGTTTAGACATCACTTGGGACACATGCCCCCCACATCAGTGTAACAAGGTTCAAGTCCCAGTTCCACTTCTAATTCCCTCTTCTTACTAGCATGCACCATGGGAGGCAGCAGGTTCAAGTGCTGGGGTCCCTGCCACCTCTGCAGGAGACCTGGAATGGGTTCCAGGCTCCTAGCTTCAGCTTGATCCGGTTTCAACCGTTGCAGGCATTTAGGAAGTAAATTAATGGATGGAAGATCTCTGGCAATCTCTGTCTCTCTGCCTTTCAAATAAATGAGTTGTTTTTAATGTGGTCCCATAGACCCAATTTGATCATTTAAAATGCATTGTTGGCTTCATAACATCACTGTACCTGTGCTGCAAGTTTTCGTTTATAGCAAGAGCTCCACTGAGCTGTATTAACATCCACCTTATAAGATAAATATTTTCATTTTTGCATAAATCAAAGAAACTATTTTTTATAATTTTCATTGAGCTACTTTGTTTATTTAATAGGCAGAAAAATAGAGACAGGCAGAGAAGCAGAGATCTCCCATCTGCTGCTTCAGTCCCCAAATGCTACAACAGTTAGAGCTGGGCAAGGTTGAAACCAGAAGCTGTGAACTCAATCGTGGTCTCCCAAGTAGGTGGCAAGAACCCAGTTGTTGAGCCATCTCTATTGCCTCCCAGAGTGTGCATTACTGTAAAGCTGGAATTGGGAGCTGAGCCAGGCCTCACATCCAGGCACTCCAGTATGGAATGAAGGCATTCCAAGCAGCAACGTAAGTGCTGCACCCAATACCCACCCTAGAAACTATATTTTTGAATTTAAATTTCTTTCTCTTTTTTTTTAATATTGGTTGTACCAAAAAGATGGACACTGCCCAATATCTAATTGTGTGTTCTCTAAGCTTAGTGGTTTTGCTTTTGCTCTCAAATAGTTGGTTTAATTCTGCTATCTAAATAATCATGTTGCAGAAATAAATTTTAGTTAAAAAGTTATTGGAACAGGGATAATCTCCAACAGAGAACAGCCTGATCATTGTGGTATTTATTTAGTGATTTGACACCCTTTAATGTCTGACCCTCTAACCATAAGTGAATGAATCTTGGAATGGAGAAGAGAAGTCTGTAATTACTGTGTGTTTTATGCCTACTTTTTCTCCAGCCATTCAGCTGGTCAAATTTCACAAATGAAATCATGTCAACAGTGAATATTAATATTCCAAATGAAGAAGATGTGGTTGTTTATGCTCCAGAATATTTAATCAAACTTAAGCCCATTCTTACCAAATATTCTCCCAGGTAAGTCTCTCAGAGTGCCCGTGTCCTCAAAGTTTACATTTCATGTCACTCTTTAGAAGCTTTGCAGCCTCATCTTTTCTGTTGCTGGGTGGTGGGTTTTTTTATACAGAGATCTTCAAAATTTAATGTCCTGGCGGTTCATAATGGATCTTGTAAGCAGCCTCAGCCGAACCTACAAGGACTCCAGAAATGCTTTCCGCAAGGTGAAGAAAAAATCTCTTTTCTTAAGACTTAAAGCATAAGGAGATACGTGATTATGAAGGCTTGCCTGTACACTGCTAGAATGTGGTGATCTTTGCCAAGAGACACAGTGTGAAATGTTGCTTGCTGTGCACATATGTAGGAGATACTGCCTAGGAAGGATACCAGTCTTCATGGGCCTTGCCATTCATTGGTAGTCTCCAGTGGCACCAGACTTCCATAGCCCTGAGAGCAGTTATCTTATTTGAGCAGTTCATGAAAGAATGCCTTGATTTTTTGTTGTTGTGTTAAAAGTAATTGCAGGGGTATTTGTTTCAATTAACCTGATTTTCAGGTGCTCATAGCACACTGGACATAAGCACAAATGGACATTATTGGTTCAGACAATCCACTGAATGTATAACTCCTTGGAGAGAACTTTGTAACCTTTTGTAAGACTTTACCTGCATTATCTAAACAATCATCATTTTAGTCCTATTATGAAGGGACTGGGCAGAGGGATTGAGGAAGAAGAGATTCTAGCAAACCTACCAGGTAGTGTAATGGAAAGAAAATTACCCTTGATTGATTGAAACATATAATTTTTACTCTTAAATGAAGATACAGACACCTTTTTAAAATTCAAGAATGCAAGAATTATATTGTGCTAATTTTCTTTACTTACGTTAATCCCTTTGTTGATAATAAATTTACACACGGCCGGCGCCATGGCTCACTAGGCTAATCCTCCGCCTAGCGGCGCCGGCACACCGGGTTCTAGTCCCGGTCGGGGCGCCGGATTCTGTCCCGGTTGCCCCTCTTCCAGGCCAGCTCTCTGCTGTGGCCAGGGAGTGCGGCGGAGGATGGCCCAGGTGCTTGGGCCCTGCACCCCATGGGAGACCAGGAGAAGTACCTGGCTCCTGGCTCCTGCCACCGGATCAGCGCGGTGCGCCGGCCGCAGCACGCTGGCCGCGGCGGCCATTGGAGGATGAACCAACGGCAAAAGGAAGACCTTTCTCTCTGTCTCTCTCTCTCACTGTCCACTCTGCCTGTCAAAAATAAATAAATAAATAAATAAATTTACACACATACAGCTCTTCTAAAACACCCAAAGTTCAGCTAACACATTCAAAAGCAGGAATGTGTTTTCTTGTATGACAGATTTCTCCCCTGTTACGTTTATTGAACATCACTTCACATTTATGGTTATGAGGTCGTTACAGTGTCATGTTTTTTTCTAAAACTTTCTAGAAGGATGTTAACTTGTAATAACCAAAAGTTCTATACCTCTGAAAATATGCCCTGTTTTCACATCATTTAAGTAAACGATCCAGGAGGATTGCATTTTATCATAGGCTAGGGATACCTGCACTGTGAGAAGACATGAGTATTGCAAGAACTTAATGGAGACATAAAGAATACTTGTGTGAAATTTGTGCTCTTGCCATCCTCCAACCCTCTACTCCTATCAAACGCCATATCTTCTTCCTCTTCCATAGGCCCTTTATGGCACCACATCAGAATCTGCAACTTGGAGACGTTGTGCAAACTATGTCAATGGGAATATGGAAAATGCTGTGGGAAGGCTTTATGTGGAAGCAGCGTTTGCTGGAGAGAGTAAACATGTGGTAATGGCTTTAGCATAATACCTTATCAGTTATGCGGTACATTATCTGTTTGTTTACACTGATGGGAAATTGTAATTGCTTATAATTTAGTTACAATTTGCTTAGTTAGGCAGAGAACCTCTGAATCATTACCTGCCTTTCTTTTCCAATAAATCTCACCCTACCTCCCCTGAGGGTCTAGTTTTGTTTTTGCTCTTACTATTGTTTAGTCCAAAATCAAGTGCCCATTTTCCAGTGTATTCAGATTACCTAGTCATACATTCTATTGATAGAGTCACGTAGAAACTCTCCCATTATCAAACTTGATCAAGAATTTGCGTTTTCTTACAAACCAGAAAATAAACCAGGGTTTATTTAAAGTACAAGAAATTCACTCCATTTTTCATTTTTACTGAAATGATGACAATGGAACTTAGACAATATGGTGAAGGAATCTATTGAAATGCTACTTCATGCTTAATTAAACCACTAATGGCAAAGACAGCTAATGTTTTATGATAGTGCTATGTGATGTTGGAAAGCATTACATCCTGGAGAAGAACTTTAAATTTCTTTCATATATTAAAGTCTCTGTAATCAGGAGTGTTGATAGTAGCAAAATGGCTTAAAAATACAATGATCCCATAGATCCATTTTCTTTGGTTTGTCCATGAATTCACAGGCGTTAACATAGTATTGAGTTGCATTAAAAACAGGGCATGTCTCTCTATTAAAATGTTGCATTATAAAGAGTGAATGAATTACTCAAATCTGCCTTCTGTAATTTTGACTTGAGGTTGAGGATTTGATTGCACAGATCCGGGAAGTTTTCATTCAGACTTTAGATGACCTCACCTGGATGGATGCTGAAACAAAAAAGAAAGCTGAAGAAAAGGTAAGGAGAATGCAGAGAAATTTTTTAAAATCTTTTTAGCAAAATATTAACTTTAAAAATATTTAGGGAAAATATAATGTAAGGTTGCATAAAAAACCTTGTTAGCTCCTTTAAGACATAATGTATCCAGTTTTCATGAATAAAGATTTTTCCTAAAGTTTTCATCTTTTATCCCTCTAACCAACACCATTTTCAATTTACAGTCTGAAAGTAATATTATTTTCCTTTTAATGAAGACTTGGAAAATAAAAGAAAAATCTTGTATGAACAAAGAGTTAAAATATACTATAACAATGGTTCATATTTTTTCTCCTGTAAAACACCTAAAAGTCTGTGCAATGGCTAAAAATTTCCTCTCAACTAGTATTTAGTTGAAAGGCAGAGAAACAGAGAGAGTGAAGTCTTTCATCTACCACTTACACCCCAAACGCCTACCACAGCTATTGGCTGGGCCAGGCCAAAGCCAGGGGTCCAGAGTTCAATCCAGTTACAGAGGTTGAAGGCACCCAAGTACTTGAGCCACACCTGCTGCCTCCCAGGGTACATATTAGCAAGAAGCTGGAGTCAGAGCAGAGCCAAGATTCAAACCCAGGAACTCCAATATGGGATATGGGAATCCCAAGTTGCATCTAACTCCTGTGCCAAATATCTGCTCCCTTATTTAGTTTTCTTTTACAATGCCTAGGGAGCAAAAAAAATAAATCGCTATTCAAGAAAATATAATGTGGTATATTATTTGTGTATTATAAGATTATGGTTAAAGGGAAGTTGAGGAAACCTATCAACCATTACTGTACGGCTTTCATTGGAACTTTTTATTTTTCTTTTAAATTAGCATGTAATAATTGTACATATTTACAGGGTACAGTGTGATATTTTCATATATGTATGTAGTGTGTAACAATCAAATTAGGTAATTAGCCTTCCTCGTGTTTAGCATTTCCTTATACTGGGAGCCTTTCAGCTCTTTTCTTCCAGTTCTTCCTAAAACATATAATAGGTTGTAAAGTGTAGTCACCTTCTGTGATGTAAAACAATAGAATTATTTCTCCCATCTAACTGTGTTTTTATTATTTATTTATTTATTTTTTATTATCTCCTCCCTCCTGCCTCCCTTTCATGGCCTTTGGAAATCACTGTTCTGCTTTCTTCTACTTTGAGGTTAACTTTTTAAGTTTCTACATATGAGAACATGCAGTATTTGTCTTCCTGTGTCCAGAGTATTTCACAAATTTAGGATTCCTAAGGATTTAAATCTACTGCGACCTTTGTCTTTATAATGATATAGAAACTAAGGGGAACATGTCCCGTGAAAACTGTGGCTATGCTGTTATGGACAAGATCACGTGCATCCTGACTATTCCTCTGTGGTTAGGGTGGAAAAAAGAACAGACCATTCTTAGGATTGATATAGAAGGAGTCTGTAACAAACCTATTGTCATAATATAATCATCTTCTGGTCCAGTTTTCATTCAGAACTAAACCTACCTATATACAACAGTCATCTGAATTTGAGGGGTGAACTAGCAGATGGAAGATCTCTCTCTCAGTTTCCCTCTATCTCTCTCTCAGACATTAAAGTAGATGAAATTAAATGAAAGGTTTTAAAAATTACTGATTTTCAATTCCAAGTCCTGCAAGGAAGAAACTGACTAATGTTTTATGCCACAGTATTTAACATATTTACAAATATGCCAATATTAACAGTGAATACTTTTTCTGTAGCTTTGGGGAAAATATGTCCTAGGAAATAAAATGCCATTGAAAAGAGACTAATTTGTCATGAGCCAGTGGAGAAAATGGGTTTGGCCTAAATGACTTTAGTGACTTATGTGCAGTCTAATCCCTTGAGGAAATCCTGGACTTATTCAACAGATTTGTAACAAAACCAATCCAAGTAACTCAGAGATACAAGCTTCTTTCCCTATGAAAAATTTCAAATTCATTAGATTATTTAAGAGCAATATGATATAATAGAATCAGAAGTCAGATATTTTTGAGAAAAAAATGAAATAGAAAGTAGTAAACAAGTGGTGATAATTAAATAATAAATATAAGATAAATAATGTTCAAATAATAAAAATTAAAATTAAAAATAATAGCAAATAGGTGGTAAATATAAACTGACATAACAAGGAAAACTCTTTTCCACTCAATTACTTCATGTCACTCATTTAACTTGGGAAGATACATGAACTTACATTGGAGAAAATAAACCTCCAGGAACTAATATTCAGGATGAATATTAGCACGAACCCTGCAAACCCATCTGTTTTACAATCCAAATCAATGAAGTGGAAAGATAATTATAACCTGTTGGAATGGAAGCTCTAAATATTAGCCCTTCTGTAAAATTAAAGAAAAATTCTTTCAGAGAAAAATTTCATGAAAGCACAATACATGTGATACAATGACTTTTGTCGGTTTTCATTGTACTTTTCTTGAAAAAGCTTCAGTCTATAAGCACAGGATATTAGCTAAATTTCAGGCCTTTATTTTGAATTCTAAGAAGGAGCTATTGCAAAGATCTGTTTAAGTACTGTCAGATATTCTTTTAGCAAATAGTATGGATCAGGTTATTCAGTTGCTAGTCATGGGCAAATTATAGTTTTTGTATTTGAAAGTTGCATAATCATTCTCACATTCAGTGTTATAATTTTCATAGGCCTTAGCAATTAAGGAAAGGATTGGCTATCCTGATGACATTGTTTCGAATGATAACAAACTGAATAATGAATACCTGGAGGTAAGTATCTCTTACCAAGATTCTGTGCCAGTGAAACCTGGGGCTAGTTGCAATGTCATTGGTACCTGTGGTGTGTCAGAGGTTATTTGAAGTAGCCTCAACACATAGGTCACATGACATACAGTCTTGAACACTAATGCCAGGGCTATGTTTGTTTTAGCCTTTTGTTTCATTAGCTTGGATTATATTTGGTTTGTGTTATTTAGATTTCCACATATTCCATTTTAAGACTAATCAAAATAATCTGGTGTCCTTTAAAGAGCATGGGGGTGGACATCAAGGGGATGGACAGCAGGCTCCTTATCACAACTTACACAGCCGGAAAGTCCAAGTGGCAGATTTCCTTCCACTGCCTAATTATTCCCCTGCTGGATAAATGAAGTCCTGCCTCCTCCATTAAAAAAAAAACAAATCTAATATTTGAGAACCAGAAACTGATTTTATTCTCCCCTGGCAATGAAACAACCAGAAGAGAGTTGACTGGAGTCCCAGCAGCTCTGCTTACCTTGCAGTCACCACAGTCACGTAACACCTTGTGTCGACAGGGTGCTCCTTGCCGAGCTTCAAGGATGAAGATGATTCCTAGCGCTTTGATTACCAGCCGGTCATGGGGTTTTGTAAGCCATAATGCCCTCTTCTCCCTTTCCATTTTCTGAAAAATTTGGCTTGCTCTTTTGCATGAGCTGGTTGCAGCTTGCAAGTCCAGGGAACTCTTATTGTGGAAGTGTGGTAGTTAAAATAATAGACTCCAATACCAGATTCTTTGGATTCATATCCCAGTTCCACTACTTATTTAAACTTGGTCAAGTGACTAAAATGTCTGTACCTCAGGTTCCTCAGCTTGAAAATGGAGATAGCAGTCCTTGGTTCATAGAAAGATTGAATGAATAATGTACATTTGAAGTACTTCCATCAGTGCTTGGCTGTTAAGAATATGCTGTTATCCTCATCTGTTATGTATGGCTGAATATCAACCCTTGGTTTCATTTGATTGATTACAAGAAAGTAGACCTGAGTCATGATTCAGCTAGGACAGTACTGAACCGTAATATGGAACTAGGCTACTTGGAACTAAATCCTCCTTTAGTAAGTGTTTTAATGTCCTTGGTTAACTTTGTGAACTTGAAAGAATGTAAGAAGACTAATGCATAAATTAAGTGGGTATGTGTTTTTTACCTAAAATTTTCAATATCTCACCAATTCTTTTGTATAATACAGCTGAACTACAAAGAAGATGAATACTTTGAGAACATAATTCAAAATCTGAAACTCAGCCAAAGCAAACAACTAAAGAAGCTTCGAGAAAAGGTGGACAAGGATGAGTATGTATATCCAAGTCCCTAAAATGCCAGTTCCAAGAAGTGGCTCTCTCTCCCTTACTTGTTGGAGTGAAAAAAGAGCTTGATAAAGAAAAAAAATGCTATAAATTACAGAATTCTCCTTCTATTGAGAATGTCTAAGAGCTGGAATTATAGTGTACTGTAGTGTACTGTAGATTCAGGTCAGCAATTTAACAAAAGTTAAGGTTTTTTCGTTAAAGTGTCCTCAGATTTCTCTTTATTTTTCTCTCCCTCCTATTATTGCCTATTCCCTCTCATTTGTTTGTGGGCAAGGTTCTCAAAAATCCTAGAGCTTCAGTAACCCACAGCTGCCTCTTTCAGTCCTTACTCTGTATCCAGACTTTTCTTCCGCTGCCAGCCCCACCTTTTCTCTATGCGTTAAGGCTCCAACCACTACCCCTTCTCTGATTGGTTCATGTAAGACTCATCTAACCCCATAATAGCCAAAAAGGAGATTCCAGGAATGACTCTTATAGTTAGCCTTCAGATGTTCTTAATCTCTGCTTATTAATGGCATCACCACTTCATGTTAACTACTATTTTAGTGTTTATTTTTCACTTACGTGTTGATCAGCTTGTGCGTCTGTGCACCTAAATCCCTAGAACTGCTTATGTTGACTTTCTGTCCCAAATAGCCCTGATAGGAAAGAGGTCATTCTGTTTGACTATCAAGTCTCAGTACCCAGCACTTGGAAAGTTCTCATTTAAAACTGAATGAGTGAATGGGCAAGTGAAAAATAAATGTACTAACTTGATTTATATAGTAACTAACACAAAATCATGCCAAAGAGATGATTGATTCATTCCTGCACCCACTTATTCTTTCATTCATTGCTTATTTAAGCAATAGTTTGGAACACTATGTCCAGGTGTCACTGGGTACTGGGAGGGTCAAAGATAATCTTTGATTATAGCCACAGACGGCAGACAAGACATGATGTAATAAACAACCACAGGAGAGAAATACTCCCATTGTCCCGAGGAGGGTACAAAGTGCAGTGGGATTGATGACAACACTGTTCTGTTCTCAGTAAACCAAGTTCAGGTAGAGTAGAATTACTGCTGGAAATGCTGGTACATTTCAGTCTTACTCAACATTTTGAACTCTTGCGACACAGACATGCCTTCAAAGAGACTCTTGCTGACTCCTGGGTTTGTACTGGAGAAAATGTTGTGTTGTCTGCTATTAAAAATGGGGCTGCAGATATCAGAGATTGTTTAATTTCCCATCTGGAAAAGAAGGAAAGAAAGTGAATAGATATGGTTGATTCTATAATCAAATTATCCAATCCTGTCTCTAGAAACTCACAAAAAGTTATTAAAAATACTCCTGGTAATGTTATGATCCAAGAAGTTTCATGTAAGTCTGAATATTTTTATCTCTTTAAAAATATATACCCTAGACTGTTTCATAATAGCACCGTAAAGTATTTACAGACAAATGTCAAATATTCTTTTTGAAATGGCTTAAATATCTTAGCACCCATAGGACACCAGAAGATTTCTTCATAACTTTAAAAATAGTTGCTGAATTACAGCTTGACATTTTCTCTTGAAGTTAATATGTCTCAGTTTCATAACTGTTTTGTAATACAGTTTACACTATTCATTTCCCTTCCTTACATGGATTGATTTTCTCTGAATCCTTTTCTTTAAGATAAGCAATCAATGCCGGCACCGTGGCTCAATAGGCTAATCCTCCGCCTGTGGCGCCGGCACACCGGGTTCTAGTCCCGGTCGGAGTGCCGGATTCTGTCCCGGTTGCCCCCTCTTCCAGGCCAGCTCTCTGCTGTGGCCAGGGAGTGCAGTGGAGGATGGCCCAAGTGCTTGGGCCCTGCACCCCATGGGAGACCAGGAGAAGCACCTGGCTCCTGCCTTCGGATCAGTGCGATGTGCCAGCTGTAGTGCACCAGCCACGGCGGCCATTGGAGGGTGAACCAACGACAAAAGGAAGACCTTTCTCTCTGTCTCTCTCTCTCTCACTGTCCACTCTGCCTGTCAAAAAAAAAAAAAATGATAAGCAATCAAAAGCCAGAATTGCATGTTATATTTTAATGTTTGGGTGCTTTTGAGATCCTTTCCATAAGCTTCGGATAGTCACAGGTGCAACGTGACGTCTGAGATCTCCTTCCACACACAGTGCTAGCTTTTTTTCCTTCCCCATCTTCTTCCTATATACTGAATACAAAGGTTCAAAACTCCAGCTGCACATCAGAATCACCTGAGAACACTGAAAAAAAAATTACCGATTCCCAAGCTCCATCACCTTAAATTGCAGTGTAATTGCTCTGTGGCTGGGACCACAGATTCGGGTATTCCATTTAAGTACAGCACCCAAAGTGAGAACCTCTGAGTTAGTGTTCATTCCTTTTTATATTGAATCATCCTTGTTCAAGTTTAATGCTAAGGAATTTTTCCCAAGATTATACCTTTAATTTGGCTATTTAAGTTTAAAATTTATTTTTCTTTTCCAAAATAATTACAAACACTCTGACAGTAATGACATCAAATCACCCGGACCAAGCCTTACAGGATATAACAAAATAAAAGTTCCTCTTAATTCTACTGCAATAAAGCAGTGAAAGCTTTTGACTTCTTTTGCACTGGCTTAATTGTAATAAAGTCACTACACTTTTCTTCTCCTTATTTCTTTAGCATGAAGTTCTCATTGTGTGTGTTCACACAGATAATATCTATTATTTCTACTTTGTTCACACAGTCTGTGGTTAGTTATGTCTCTGAGTATTGGTTTTTCAAATGCTGAAAGTTCTCATTCTAGTTTGTATAGTTTCTGAGTGTCGAGTGTATGTTTACATAATTGTCTCAGACATTTTGTGTTTCCAGAAATTTTATTACAGTTTGTAAAAAGATTTAATTATGTCATGGTGTAGGCTAGAAATAGTGCTCAATTGAGAATATGATATCTGTTGGCAAAATCATTTAGTAATGTATCTAAAGTTATTTACTTCTAGTTACATGATTTTCCACTTAGAGTTCCTAGAACAAGCATAAATCTCCAGAGAAAAAAACTACATAACAACAACATAAAATGAGTCTCTTTAGATCTGCTGTTGCTAGCTCTCAGGACAGGGCCTTCTGTGCTACAATAGAGGTGGTGCCAGCACTTGTGAATAATGACTACCGACCCCTGGAGTTACTTTTCCTACCCTACAAAGATTTAGTCCATTGCTTCATCTCTCCTGTTGTTCTATATCACAATATACACACACTGATGTTGACACAAGCCAATTCCAATTCGATAAACGTTTGTTGAGCAACAACCGTGTACAAAACACTGCCAAAGACAGTCGAGGGACAGACATTAATAAGATGTTGTCTTTCACTCCGGTGCCTGCAGTCTACTTACAGAAATTCAGTCTGATGAAAGGCAGAGTTTGGTTAGTATTATTCTAAGGAGAAAAGCATTTAAAAAAAAAAAACAGCAACAACAGCAAGAAAAGCACTTAAAAAACAGTTAAACCTGTACTTATTAGTAAAACATTCTCTGAAAAACAACATGTCAGCATTGAAATTAATATTGAGAGAAGAGGTTTCACTAAAACCAAAGCCAAACAAAAATGGTTGGTTCATTTCTGTCCTCCTCTTGGTGACTCCAAGCCTGCTGGTTTTTTATATATATTTTTTCTCTAACGGGGGCTAATGGGGTAAAACAAGTAGGACCCCAGAGGCTGATATCCCACAGCCGTGGTTCTTCCTGAAGCCAGCACCACACATACTGGCAGGGAGGTTGGCACTCTGTGGGGTAACCTCTTGGTTCTGCCATTGCCGTTGAGTCACTAATACACTTTTAGTGTCACAGTACTGCCAGTTACTACCTGTGGCATTTAAAGGCCATGTGGTCTCTTTATTTATAAGATGAGCAGGCTGCCCTAGACTGTCTGATGTGTCCAGGGTTCTTTCAAGCACTAAAAGTCCATGGCCGTCACTGTGAGGTTTTGTGAGAGCCAGGATGTTTTCCTCCTTGGCTTTTCCATATTGGATGACCACAAGAAAAAGAATATTTTCTTGAGAGGTCAGGAAGTGGCTCACCTCTTACTGAAATGCCCCTTCTGATTTTTCCCCTTCACTGATGTTTCTGGAACAAGTCTTCTCTCTCAGTCTTGTAGCATTCGACTTGGTTATCAGAAGAAAAACAATCATGCAAGACAGAAAGAGGTCCGTGTGATGGCACAGACACAGAGAGCTGATAGACTGTTCTAGGTAGGGTGGGAGAATCTGTACAGTCCTGGAACTGGAGACCCAGCAGCATCTCGATAAGTTCAGATAGAGATTTATTTTAAGAAAAGATGGTTATTTGACTTAGCAAACATTACTCAGCCAGAAAGACTGAATAAGAAGTAGCTACACTAAACTTGAACAAATCAGTAACTTCCCAGGGCAGTCACTGTCACGGTGTGCTCATGTTCTGTACACATTGTAATAGATGGAGATTTTAGATTTCCAACTTTTATAGTACCATTAAGCCAACAAAGTCTGTGCAGTATGTTTTTGAGTTGTAAGCAAAATCGATTTTGTCAACAAAAACATGCCTGCTTTTTAATTAGCACCCAAGAAGGGGTTTTGTTTAGTTTTCTTTTTCAGACAAGAAAAGGAAGTGGGGAGGGAAAATGAAGAATTGAAAGGATGAAATTTTAGGAAGTTTTGAAATTTTTTAAAATAACTGTTTTAACCTCAAAGCAATAAAAAGGTCCTAAAAGTTCATTTAAGCTGGGAGATCTTTATATGTATTTTTTATTTAGCCATGATCAAGAGAGTATTTATTTTATTTGAAAGGCACACACACACACACACACACACAGAGACACCTCTTGTTCACTGGTTCACTCCCTAAGTGCTGAACCTGGCTGAAGCCAGGAGCTGGGAACTCAGTTTGGATCTCCCACATGGGTGGTGGAGACCCAACTATTGCGTCATCACTGCCGCCTCCCAAGGAACACATTAGCAATAATCTGGAATCTAGCGTGGAGCTACGACTCAAATACAGCGCTCAGGATGGGACATGGCCATTCCCAGGCAGCATCTCAACCCCTCTACCAAACACCTACCTTGGGCTGTTTAGTAGGGATGTGATTGGAAGAGGAGCAGGTTCTCTTTCTCCTTAAATATTCTTTTCCATTTATATCACTGAGATTTTCTATGTGTAGGCAAATGACTTTAATAACCAAGCTCTGCCTCAGTTTCTACACCTGCAAATTAGAGGAGTCATCTTTATCATATAAATGATTTGAAAAATGAATGAAAATATATAAGAACTTTGAGGTCCTCATGAAAGAACATTAATACTTGTAAAGGGTTACAGTGGTTGTTACAAGACAAGAATTCTCCTTTCCACCTAGGAATCCTTGAGGAAGACACAGAAAAACTATTGTGTTGCACCACTGATTTCAAAGGACCTGCTTTGAGACCACTGGATACTTAGAACCTGAACACTTGCAGGGGGAAAGGCATTAAGGATTTTATGGCTTTAAGTTTTAAAGTTACACAAGAGTGTGTGAAAGAGAAATTTGATGCCAACTGTTTTTGCAATCCAGTGACTTTATTTTATCCCAAAGGCTATGGGAACAGGCGGTCAGTTTCTTCCCTGCTATAAAAATGATGTCCATGTGCTTTCATTTCTTCACCACTTAACTTCTTCAGGGTAATAAGAGGTAGAGAAGAAACACCTGGTTCCTCTCTCAAGTATATTGCAGTTATGTTTCCCACCCACAATGTTAGTTCAGCTTTGAGGACCTTGTTGCTTCAATGGTTGTTCTTTGTTGTACCATTAAATGTCCAAAAGAAGAAAAAAACTACCTGACAAAATTATGTCTCATAAATTAAAAATAAAGTAGCTCACTCCCTGGTTTCTTACTGTTAACTTTATAGCACCCACTCACTCACACTCATACACACACAGACCCTGGAGACCAGAAGAGAATGCAGGAACAGAATACTTTTGCACCCTCTGTCAGAAAGATCCAGTACTGCTGTGTGGAGGCTGGGTGTATGGCCTGTAAATGTGTCTTCAGGTAACCTACATGTACTTTATTTTAGGACAAGAGTCACCACCATTTGATATTATCTTCTGTGTGTGCATTTTCAGAGCGAAACAAATGGAGAAATTTCAATTTATGAAGATTACAACCAAAGCAAAAGAACTGTAGCTTTTCCTTACACTTACCTCACTGGGTATTTTGGAATATATTTTCTTTGCCTCAGTTAATTTAGCCTTTACATTAACATACTGAGATATTACATATCTGACTACAAATATTGGACATTGAGTCTGTAGCAACTGCTGTTGCCTTATTTAAGAGGTAATGATCTAATCACAGTATTTGAGGTTCTGGTCATTACCAGGGGATACCCTGTGCTTCTGGATAATTCTCCAGCATGGCCTGAGGACACAGCAAGAGAGAGCCCAGGAAAGAAAAGCACTATAGTAGAGCTCTGAAAATTCAACCACTGTAATTCTTGTTTTATTTAAGTGTGCTGTGGTCATAAATAGTTACCTAGGAGGTATAATTCACAGTGGACCTTTTAATATGTAAAACTCTTCCTACTGTAAAGTTACAAACATTAATCAAAGTACAATCTTAAACCCCTCAAAGTATAATGTGACATATCAACAGAAAAACACTGAAACAAAAGATTTGACATTTATTTATCAAAATCAATAAATTCAAGATGGATAATATATAAACTGTATCCTCTAAGACCTATTGTGTGAAACATTAGTGTCATGTGTTTCCTTCCTCTTCTCTACAACACTGCATTTAAGAATAATTTGGATTGGCATCATTTCTATTTCATTATTAAGATTTTTGACAGTGCAGAGCCATACAATTTGCAAGTCTTATTTGTAATTACCCATAAAATCAATGCAGAGCTTGCCATCACTAAATTAGAAGTTCATAATTAAAAAATATAACCCTGAAACCTAACAATTAAAATTTTGCCCATTAGAAACTATTTACATATAAAATGTTCTGCATTTTTGCTATTAACTTGTTGAGGACTCATAGAAATGCCTTTTGTGAACCATGCAAGGAACAGCCTTTTCTCCCAAGTGTAGTATGAGCCATTTTCTGTTTTGACCCTTTTGCCAGGGAACTTGGAGCTGCATCTGACCCTGAGTCATAGTAGCTCTGCTAACATATTTGCAGGTACTTCACAAAGTTCTTAGAAAATGTAAGTAAAAGTAAGTGCATTTTGGTGCCAAAAGATTTTGAAATCCATGCATAGTTTTTTCATAAAATAAATTTTCTATGGGATGGATTTCAATAATTTTTACACCAAAATAAACTAAGCTTTTAATTTCATGTTTCTATTTCCTTTTTGAAGTGCCCTTGTACATAATCCAGTGCTGTTTATTCCTGACAGGGAACTAACATTCGAACATCCAGGTTCTTCTGTATTTGAACTTTAGAATGAAGAAAATGATAATTGCCACATGTATAGTTGCTAGTGCAAAATTGACTGTATAATAAGCAAAAGCTCTTGTATGTGTAAGTTGTTTCTCCTGTAATACAGAAGGAATTAAAATGTGCAATGTTAATAGCTGTTTCTGTATGAGCAAGGATATGGAGGACAATTTTATGGAGGAGAAGGGTACTTCTGTCCACACCACCTGGATTTGGATACCATGAGGATAACCTGGGAGCACCATAGAGGAGGACTGGCCTGTATGGTTCTGAGAGGCATGACCCACTGTGAGAAAATACGCCGAATAGCCTAACACAGAACTTCAGTCAGAAAACTGACTTGAGAGTTATCTTTGTTCACAGACAAGTTGGTTTATGCCACTCAAGTGTCTGGAGAGATGGCAGGAGGTTGCAGCAAATTGTTTTCAAGTTGTCTAATTCTGTTAGTCTTATGCCAGCCCTCTGTATTCTGACATGCTGCCAGAGCATTGTTGGGTTACAGAAACTTGGTCTTTTATTCTATTTTAACTTTATTTTGCTTTCATTTTGTGTTGGATAAATGGTTTTCTTTAAGTGTGTCAGAATTTCGTTTATATAGGACACAGGTCCATGTGTCTTTTTAGCAATTTAATTATCATGGGACTAGAACTTTGAGTTCAAAAATTCTTTACACCAATGTAAATTTATCTTCCAATTCTGTTTTTCCACAAACTTTAGATTACTCTCATATTTTCTTTTATATTTCGTAGTCACATTTACTTGATCTTAGTCTATTCCATCCTGTGAGTGTGCAAATGCATGTTTTTCTTGTGAGTCATCACAGATTATGTGGGAAGCAAGTGGTGTTTAATTAAAATAAATAAGATCGTATTCTTGTAATCCTCAACCTGTAAGAAATATTAAAATATTGATGACTCAGCTGTGATGAAATTTGGGAGTACTGATAAATCAGTCTCCCCATCTTCTTTAAAAATATTTTTCTCTATTTAAAACAACAGCAATAACAAACCAAAGAAGAAACAGATTGGTCAGCCCGTGTCCAAGCATAGTTTCTTCTTAAAGAAAATTTACAAAGATATTAACTGGATTTTTAAAAATGTCCCAAATCCTTTACATGAAAAAAAAAATTTTAATTATAAGACACATATCCCATATTATCTCAGAATTTATCCGTTGCTATATGTGGCTCCCTGCCACCTATTTTTAAAAGATCAGAATGTTTTTATCTATTTTTAAAAGATCACATCTGACATCCCATAATAGTTACTGACATTATAACTAAAATGCTGATTTGAGCAACTGATTTTGTACTGCTTACCTGGCGAAGCAGGGTATAGGAAGGTTCTGATTTAACCTCCTGTACTAATTACTGTAAACTCCTTCTGTGAATGGGATGCTAACTGTCACAGTAACTGTTGCTCTGGAAGTGGGGTGACTACAGTGAAGCTATTAGATAATAATAGGTGATTGTCCTAAGTGTTTGCATGTGTGCTGGTTTCAAGAGGTTCTCTGAAGTCAAGCAGTGTCCCTTTTTCAATGGATACATAATGATGTGTATAATAATCTGTTAGGGTAAGATTATCACTCCTGCTGCACAAAAGCACTTATCACATAGTCATTGACATTCAGTTTTCATAACAATTGAGCAGAAAGACATGGGGACATAGGCTCCTATTCTTCAATCCCAAATGATCATTCAGGAGGTACTTTTTCAATTTTCTCGTTCACTCTTTTCTCATCCATCTTTCTCATCTCAAAAACTCAATGAGACTAGATTTTATATAATCTCTAGTTTCTATTTGGAGCCTAAGCTATGGCATAGACAGATAGCTCTGTTGAACCACCTGGAGATCATTTTAGAATCATCAAAAATACACCTTTGCTTAACTTGCTGGATTGTTATATTTTTTTAAAATAAGCCAGTCCCAAAAAGACAAATATCATATTTACCTTATCTGTGGTAACTAATAGAGTAAAAACAGATGTAATGTATATGAGCAAAATGGACATTTTGAGATTTGATTATTGTTCACAGCAATTGTTTCTACTATTGAATTGTTCATAGCCCTTGTTTCTACTATTTGTTGAATACTTAGTGGAGGGTTAAGCTTATTATTATAAAATAAACTGAAACTATGTCATTGTAAAAATAAAAATAAAATTAGTATTCAATGATAAGCATTAGAAGCCCACTAATCCTTGCTGAGATGTCTTAGCTCTCAAAAGACTCTCTGTAAACCAGGAATTAAAAACTTTTAAATATGTTTGAATCTGTAGTTTTTATAACCCGTAATTCAGTATTCTCTGAAATGTTCACAGTTGCTTACATTGAATCACGAATGTAAAGCTAAATACATGTCAGAACCTTAACCCATTGTGATTTCTGAGAAGATACATTTTACTAGGTTTTCACTGTCAGATTCCTCTACATAAATTCATGCAAGTGAAGTTAGTTTGCAGACCTGGGTAATACATTGATTTTCAAGAGATAAAAATACTTTCAAATAAGCTGTCATATAGTGAGATAACTTTAATTTGTTGATCATATTTCTAACAGAAAGTCAAGGTTCATCTAAGAACCATAATAATGCTTTTATTTTGGTAGACTGAGTCAGATAATAAAACATCATTTGTGATGAGCTTTTATGTTTTCTGCAGGTGGATAACTGGAGCAGCTATAGTCAATGCATTTTATTCTTCAGGCAGAAATCAAATAGGTAAGATATATTCCTACATAATTCTTTAGTATTTGTATAGTATATTATGTGACCAATTTGCAGTCCCCCAAAAAGCACAGCTAAGGCTGAGTTATTAATTTATGGAATACAGTTATTGATAGTAAATGCACCTATTTTGTTTTTACTGTACTGGGAAAATTTTAATTGGTATAAATCAGGTCAAGTAATTTTGTTTCTTTTCTAACACTCTCATTTGTAGCTAAAATGTTATTTTTCTAAGAACTTTTTTTAAGTTCCTTAAATAGCTTTACAAACTTGTATTGACTTTCAGACTTGCTAAGCATCAGCATATTCAAGCTGTTTAAGGTTCCAAGAGCCAGCCTTTCAGTTCTAAGAGTGTTCAGAATCAAGAGTAAAGATAATCTCAGCATTATTACAAACTATTCTTTTTTTCAACTTTTATTTAATAAATACACATTCCCAAAGTGCAACTTTTGAATTATAGCGCTTTTCCTTCCATAACCTCCCTCCCACCGCAACCATCCCATCTCCCACTCCCTCTCCCATCCCATTCTTCATCAAGATTCATTTTCAATTATCTTTATATACAGAATATCAACTTAGTATATACTAAGTAAAGATTTCAACAGACTGCACCCACAAAGACACACAAAGTATAGAGTACCATTTGAGTAGTAGTTTTACCGTTAATTCGCATACTTGGGGAGTAGGTGCACAGTGACTCTCATTGTTGATTTAGCAATTGACACTCTTATTTATGACATCAGTAATCACCCAAGGCTCCGAAGGAGGTACCTTTCTCTGAAGCTAAGAGAGAACGTCCACTTTGACTATGGCTTTGTCTAAATAAGATCGGAGTTGGTGAACTCAAGAGGCTTCCATAGCCTTTGCAGCTCATGACAAACTATTCTTTATATCTGAGTCTGTCACCTGTCTCCCTTTTCTTGAATTTGGTTACCAATTTGATTAGCAGTTATGAAACATCTTGCAAGATACTTATCGTTGAGTAAAACAGAAGCCTTAAAAACATTATGCCCTTTAATTATGAAGTTTGATTTTGCCTTCCTTCATTGCTTTTAAATCTCAGAAGAGTTAGGTTAGGAAATTATCTGCATTCTCTTCTAGTATTTTAATGGTTTCTAATTTTGGAGTAAAACTTTACTCCATCTGGGATTTACTTTGGTACATGATATGAAAATGAATTTTACAAAGTAATCAGAAAAGGTTGTCTTTATATAATGTATAGATAATAAATAAGACATGTGCACCCAAGTTAAAATCAGTTAGCTCAAAGTTTAGGCTCAGATGTTTTTCAGTACAGGAAATGATAACCTAAAGCCAGACCAGAACCTGCTTAATGATCAACTCCTCAGAACCCTTGCACTCAATCCTTTATAATGTATTCCTAAAACCACTCAGATATTTTCTTAGAAATGCCTTTATCTCTGAAAGTTCTTCCCTTTAAAGACCTCTTTTTTAACTTTTATTTAGTAAATATAAATTTCCAAAGTACAGTTTATGGATTACAATGGCTCCCCCCCCATAACTTCCCTCCCACTCACACCCCTCCCATCTCCCACTCCCTCTCCTATTCCTTTCACATCAAGATTAATTTTCAATTATCTTTATATACAGAAGATCTATTTAGTATATATTAAGTAAAGATTTCATCAGTTTGCACCCACACAGAAACACAAAGTGTAAAATACTGTTTCAGAACTAGTTATAGCATTACTTCACATTGGACAACACATTAAGGACAGATCCCACATGAGAAGTAAGTACATAGTGACTCCTGTTGTTGCCTTAACAATTTTGCACTCTTATTTATGGCATCAGTAATCTCCCTAGACTCTTGTCATGAGTTGCCAAGGCTATGGAAGCCTTTTGAGTTCTCTGACTTTGATCTTATTCCGACAGGGTCATAGTCAAAGGGGAAGTTCTCTCCTCCCTTCAGAGAAAGGTACCTCCTTCTTTGATGGCCCTGTTCTTTCCACTGGGATCTCACTCGCAGAGATCTTTCATTTACATGTTTTTCTTTTTTTTTTCCAGGGTGTCTTGGCTTTCCATGCCTAAAAACTCTCATGGGCTCTTTAGCCATATCTGAATGCCTTAAGGGCTGATTCTGAGGCCAGAGTGCTATTTAGGACATCTGCCATTCTATAAGTCTGCTGTGTATCTCTTTTTAATAGGAGTTCTGTTTCTCAAAGATCTAGATCATTCCACACTGAGATATAGTCAGAATAATTAACTTTCAGTGCACTCCCAAAGCAAATTAAGGCATCTAGACTAGGGATGGGGCAGACTAAAAGCTGAAGCTTCATTTAACTCTAGCTCAGGGCAGATCCTGGATCCTATGAGACCTGGTGATGATGTATACTCAGTAAGAGTTGTCAGACAGATACTCTAGGATGACTCGCATATGCACCCCTCTGCCTTCTCCGGAGCCGGTTCAGGCATTTATGCTGGTCTACCTTGTTTGGCTCAAAATTGGTTCACTTTAAAGTTTCCCTGATCAGAAAAGAGCTGAGATTGTTCTCATTTGAGTTTAAGATCCTCAAAACAAACTGGCATACAGAAAAATGAAAAAGAAAATAAAGCGGCCTAATATTTCACAAAGTACACAATCATTTTTGAAATAATAAAGAATTGCTATCATGACTCTTCTTAAGGTATAAGAAAGACCTTTTTAAAAATTCTCTACATAAATTCATGTGATGGAAATATGAATTAAGAAAACCTATTAACCTATTTTTATATGCTTGTCTGCTAATAATAGCAGTTCGGAGAAGAGGAAAGTGTCTTGCAGGAGGAGAAATCTTTGAAATATGCAGTTTTTCTCCTTGACAGTTCATTTAAATCTTCAAAGTGAAGATTGCCATAATGAAAAATAATGGAAGATTCAGATCTCCATCTTTCATCTTGATGGAAACATACAGATAATATGTATCTTCTGTAACACTGTCTTAATGGATTTGTATGATGTCCATTACAAAATTAGAGTTTGAATATTCCAGCATTTGCCACATAAATGATTCCACTCAACATAGACATAAACATATTCCAAATTATCAGAGATTTACTGATGTCAATAATTTCTGCCTCCTTACTTAAATCCCTTCCATTTTTGTCAGACTTCATGCCTTTTAGTTTGTGTACACCCACCACCCTTTCATGTGAACAAAAAAACCAACGTTTAGGGCAAGAAAGATACTGAAAGTATCTAATTCATTGTTGCTCTTCCCTGCACATTTGCTTTATAGAGTTCTAGAAGCCCTCTATGTCATACTGTTTGGAAAGCTGCATTTAAATGTCTCTTTGTAAATTCTAAGCAGGATTTAGTCATCCTACTAAACCATAAACTCCTGTCCTAGTAAATTGTGAAGCCAGATGTAACCTTAGGAAATGTTGTATTCTCCTTTTTCATTAAAATTGCACTAGAAGAAACCTTACAAATCTTTTTTCTGATTTCAGAAATGTTTAAGTTATTTAATGTATTTAATCTGTGGGTTCTATGAATACTTGAGATAGTTACATTTTCCTTTTTTTAAAAAAAAGATTTATTTTATTTATTTGAAATACAGTGCTACAGAGAGAGGTAGAGACAGAGAGAGAGGTCCTTCATCCGCTGGTTCACTCCCCAGATGGCCACAACGGCCGGAGCTGCGCCGATTCGAAGCCAGGAGCCAGGAGCCTCCTCTGGTTCTCCCACGTGGGTGCAGGGGCCCAAGGACTCGGGCCATCTTCTATTGCTTTCTCAGGCCACAGCCGAGAGCTGAATCAGAAGAGGAACAGCCGGGACTAGAACTGCATATGGGATGCCGGCGCCTCAGGCCAGGGCTTTAACCTGCTGCGCCACAGCGCCAGCCCCAATAGTTATATTTTCTAAAGTGGTTCATCATGGGATTCATAGGAATGTTATTTTGAGACTTGAAAATTAAGAGTAAATGTTTCCAAACATATTGCCACTCCATTTAATTAAAAAAATGTTGATTTCCCACCAAAAAAATTATCTGATTGCAAACTTGAGCTTTATAAGAAATATTCTAAAAATGAATCATTTGCAACCTTAAAAAATAGACGAGGGAAGTAGGATGAGTGGAGAATTCAGAGAAAGGGGAAGGTAAGGCACAATCTTTTGTTTCATGGGCTAATATTTTTTAAATGGCTTGTTGACAATCATGAGCATAAAAAATGTTCAACTAAGGAGTTGGTTATAAACAACACTTGTGAAGTTTCCTAGTAACAGCAGTAAGGCTAATGTGTGAAATCCTCATTATAGAGAAGTGGCTGACAAAATAAAAGGGGAAATCATAATTTGCAAAGTTGAACTTGAAGACTACTACTTAATATGAGCCATTAAAAATCTTATCACTTGCCTGAGGAAAAGCATATTGGGTTATAATTATATCAGCCGGATCTTTATAGTTAATGTTTAGCCTTGATAACACATTTCATAAGAGCATTTTATATAATGGATGGATTTTAATCAAGGTACATAGTGTGGGAGATAGTGTTCACTTTAAGTTAATAAAGTGCTGCACATAATTTTTGTACTTTAGGCTAAAAATAATTTCTTGGCGCTGTTTAGTTCAGGCAGCTACATGTGAGGTATAACTTTCATCGAAATTCTCCAAGGACACAAGTACATCTTTTATTATTTGGTCATTTGAAAGTCATGGCAACTTTTCAGTTTTTTTAAAGGTCTGGAGAGCAATTAAATTTCTCAGGGTATCTTCAAAATCTCCTTTGTAAATATCTAATAGTTACCCCCAAAAACCCATGCAAAGTTATGTTATATTGAGGCCACCTGAAAGACAAACATTTGCTGTGGAGTGTTAGCTAGATCTTAAATGTCTTAAGGTCAGGGCCCTTGTCTTATATTGTTGATATCCACATAGTTTGGCCTAAAACTTTTTAACATATAATAGGTGTTAGTATGAAAATATTGCTTTATTACAGAACATAGTGTTTCATTTCTTCATTGGATACTGATACACTCCTTTTAAAACATGAAGGCTAAAATTAGTGATCTATTTACATCAATTTTAATTTCTTTCTTTTTTAAAGATTTATTTATTTGAGAGACAAAGTTAGAACAATAGAGGGAGAGACACAGAGAGAACGAGATCTTCCGTCTGCTGGTTTACTTCCCAAATGGACTCCATGTCTGGGGCTGGGCCAGGCTGAAGCCAGGAGACTGGAACTCCATCTTGGTCTCTCATGTGGGTTCAGGGACCCAAGGGCTTGGGCTATCTCCTGCAGCTTTCCCAAGTGCATTAGCATGGAGCTAGGTAGGAAGTGGAGCAATCAGAACTCAAACTGGTGCTCAAATGGGATTCTGGTGTCACTGCAAGTGGCAGCTAAACCTGCTGAGCCACAATACCAGTCCCACAATTTCTTTTTGTTGTTGTTGTTTTTTTTAAATATTTATCTATTTATTTGGAAGGTAGAGTCACAGAGAGAGGGGGGTGGAGAGAAAGAGAAAGAGAGATCTTCCATCCGCTGGTTCACTACTCAAATGACCACAATGGCTACAGCCGAGCCTCACTGAAGCCAGGAGCTAGGAGCTTCTTCCAGGTCTTCCATGTGGGTACAGAGCCCCAAGCATTTGGGCCATCTTCCACTGCCTTAGCAGGCATATTAGCAGGGAGCTGGATAGGAAAAGGAACAGCAAGGACTTGAACTGGTGCCTATATGGGAAGCCGGTGCTGCAGGTGGCAATTTTATCCACCCCTTCCCATAACTGCTTTCCAAGTTATCCCCCCAAATCAACCACCTCTGAATAACATGGCTCCAAAACGATGATTTTCTTTTTTCTACTATTATTTAACAGGAGAGATATATCCCCAGAGAAGAGAATGAAAGCACATTATGAGTACATTTCCATAGCTCAAGGATATATTATAAGTGATAATGGATGTGGCAAGAGAGTGGAGGGCATGAGAGAGGTGAAGAAGTGGGCAAGGAGGGTGGAATCAAGGGCTTTAGGCAGATGTTATGTTTAGCTGGAGGGCAATGATAAGGCATCCAAAGTTCTTCATCAGGAAGAGGATAATGAGCAGCATTGCACTGTAATCTGGCTGCAGCATAGATTAGATTTAGGATAGACTGTAGTTGGATGAGACAGGAAGAGGGAAGACAGACTAGGAAATCAATTAATTCTTGAGACAGTGAATGAGAGTGTGAACCAGGGTAGGAGCAGACAGGAGATAAGAGAAGCTATTGCGGGGAAGGTACATCACTTGGCCTCTGCCATCAGTAGGCTGTAAAACACTTTGTAAAGAAAGGAGGTATCTAAAATAAATAGAAAATGTTCACTGTTGATGACCAAGACACTTTAGCTGCCATTAGCAGAAATAACAAAGTCAAGACAGTTATGGCTTAGTGGGGAAAATGAGTTTGCTGTTTGACACTTAAATTTAAAATGTTTTGTGAGACCTCTAAATGGAGAAAGTTCTCAAGTTAATGCAGGGGTAAGAGTACACATTAAAACTATAATTCATGTATTGATGAAACTATTTAGAGCACTTTAATAAATTAAGGTGATCATTTATTCATTGATCATTGATGTTCACTCGTCACATTTTCTGAGCACTGATTGTGTTCCAGGCAGTGTTCGAGTTTTAAATTCTGGAGATAGTGACCTGAACAAGGTGCCAGATTGGCCAAAAAACAGACAAATAAATGCAATTACAGACACTGAGATCTCTGCTTCCAAAGGGCTAATATTTGAGGTGCTGGGGTGGGAGTTGGGCAGAATAGTAAGGAAGGACTCCAGCCTAAACACAGAAATCGAGATATTATAAGGTAGCCATAGGTACCCAGATGAAAATAAAATGATTACGTGCCTCCAATTGAGTGGTTGTTTCTTTAAGATGCTATCATAGATGACACAGTTTTTTAGAGAAAATATTAAAACTGATGGTTGTATTATTGAATACCTGTTTTTTTCCAAATATTTATAGGGGGAAAATGGTCTTTTAAATTAAGATTATAAATTTCCCTGTTTTAAACACCTGACAACAAGAAAACAATTTTAAAAGAGATTGTAAAGTGCTTTTGATGAATAAATCATAGATAATGATGCTACTCAGGATCATCTGTTTGTTGTTATCAATAATAAAAGACCCACATTTGTTTCTATTTTGGGATATGCCCAAGTGAAAATGACACACTGGAAAAACAGCTTAGCAAGCAAGAAGGCAACACCAGAACTGTTATGAAATCATGCCACAAATAATCTTTGACTGTCTTCTCTCCTTGTAGTCTTCCCGGCTGGCATTCTGCAGCCCCCATTCTTTAGTGCCCAACAGTCCAACTCATTGAATTATGGGGGCATCGGCATGGTCATAGGACATGAAATCACTCACGGCTTCGATGATAACGGTAAAATGCACTTGACATTATCCATTGATTGAGATATATCTTCATAACTTTCATGAGTTATAATTTATTAATAAAAATTTCATTTTTAATATATCATCAATCTAATGTTCAGACTTCATGTATTTCCTGTTTTTTTTTTTAATGTATTTATTTATTTGAGTGACAGAGACCTCCCATCTGCTGTTTCACTCCCTAAGTGCCCACAATGGCTGGGCTGGGCTGAGGCCACAGCCAGGAGCCAGGAACACAATCCAGGTTTTCCATGTAGGTGAAAGAACCCCAATTACCTGAGCTATCACCACTGTTTGCCAGGGTCTGCATTATCAGGAAGCTGTAGTCAGAAACTAGAACCAGAAATCAAACCCTCACACTCTGATGTGGGATGCAGACATCTTAACTGCTAAACACCCACCCTCTCAGTGTTCTCTTCAAACTGTGTTTCACAAGATTTCTAAGAATCAGGTAAGCTATCTGTTTTATACTCATACATAAAGCCAATATTCACACTGAAAAAATACTGTGACATTTGTCAACATCAGAAATAATGCTTGGCCTTATTTCATGATTGTATATGTGCTGTCTCACTGGACTCATAGAGGGCAGGGGCTGTGTCTTAAAATTAGAAGAAAAATCAGTAGTAGTACTTATCTAAGTACCTATAAGACTCATGAGATGGTTGAAGTCAGAAACTTCTGTTTTCCCATCTTAACTTAATACACAACATTGCAAACAGTAGGCAATTAAATGTTTATACATGTCCCTAACTGTCAAAGTGAATTTAGAGTTTCAATGGAAGTTGAGAGAAATAGGCAAGATGTAGAAAGAGGTGATAATGGAAGTTATGACAAAGATTAATGCATAAGGATAAGGAAAGAAGGAAGAGAGCAACAGTGAGAAAATAGTTTAGTTGAGTATTAACTAGAACCAACTTTAGGGAGTGAGAGAAAGAAAAAGAATCAGGAAGGGTACACTATTTAAGAAGATTTAGTAAGTGTCTATTAAACTCTTAAACTATGCAACAGTGTTAACATATAGGTATTCATACTATTTGAATTTTCCAAATTGGAAATAAAAAAAAATAGCTTGAAGTTACAAAGCTAGGAATTTGTGCAGCTAGTATGTAAGTCCAAGTAAGTTGACTTCATAGCCTTTTCTATTCACTACATCATAGATAAATATGATGAAAAAAGTATCAGCACCCATGACATTTGTTAATGTGATTAGAGCTGCACCTATGACATTTGTTAATGTGGTTAGAGCTTAAAAAGAGGAGAGCTCCATGTTGGTTAGAATTTGTCGGAAAGCCAAGAGAAAAAAAAAATTTTGTACTTGAAGTAAAGGAAAATTACTGCTGTATTTCCTGAAGAGCCTGGGGATATGAATATCAAGATACTTGATATCAATAATATCAAGATAAAAATGGATAAACTTGGCCAGCGCCACGGCTCACTAGGCTAATCCTCCGCCTTGCGGCGCCGGCACACCGGGTTCTAGTCCTGGTCCGGGCGCCGGATTCTGTCCCAGTTGCCCCTCTTCCAGGCCAGCTCTCTGCTGTGGCCAGGGAGTGCAGTGGAGGATGGCCCAAGTGCTTGGGCCCTGCACCTGCATGGGAGACCAGGATAAGTACCTGGCTCCTGCCATCGGATCAGTGCGGTGCGCCGGCCGCAGCACGCCGGCCGCAGCGGCCATTGGAGGGTGAACCAATGGCAAAAGGAAGACCTTTCTCTCTGTCTCTCTCTCTCACTGTCCACTCTGCCTGTCAAAAAAAAAATGGATAAACTTTTTGAAATCACAAAAAATATCAAATTAAACACACTTGGTTCAGGTGAAAACCATCCAATAGAACAAGACATTATTTTATGAGTGTTTAATCTGATGTCCTCATCTGAGACATCAAAAACCAAGTGAGTAATCAGGATCAATACTAAGGTACATCAGCAAAGAAATCTCTGGCAGCCCAGCCTATAGGTTACTAACTCTGTGGATGAGGAAAGATAAGAGATTCTGTTATAATCTGTTCAATTGAATGTTCCCACTCACATCAATTTCGGTTCTTGCCTTGAATAAAATATATATTATTGTAGATCTTATAGTTGTGAGTATTCATCTTACTTAAATAAATATTTTACAGGCAGAAATTTTAATAAAGATGGAGACCTTGTTGACTGGTGGACTCAACAGTCTGCAAATAATTTTAAAGAACAGTCCCAGTGCATGGTGTACCAGTATGGAAACTTCTCCTGGGATCTAGCAGGTGGACAACACGTATGTCATTAGCATTTTCTTGAAAAGTTTAAAGTATGTTCAATCTTAGGTGAATTATGCTAAAAAAAATCTCTTATTTTAAACAGCTCAACGGAATTAACACACTGGGAGAAAACATTGCTGATAATGGAGGCATTGGCCAAGCATACAGAGTAGGTGATATTGTCTTCCCATTTTTGTGATTGGGTTGTGTATTATATTTTGTAAAAGGTACATTTATTATAAATAATAAATGATGAATGGAAAATGAAAAATATGTGATGAGAAAGAAGATTGTAAATATAATAGTGGGTGTGATGGACCAGAACATCAGTCTCTTAAGTTTCAAAAAACTAAAGAAGAAGAAACCTGGAATTCTTTTTCTAATAGAAGCAATATTTTTCTAAGAAATAATCTCAGAAATGGCTTTTCTAGAAAAGATGTCCCATTTTGAGATTCAGTGATTATTTCTAGCCCTTTTCTTTTCTGTTGAGGAACGGTATTTTTTTCTTCATATTATTTGTTGAACTCTTTACTTAGCATAGGGCTAATCTTATGAGTATTAAGTAAACTGAAAATAGATCTTTGTAAAAATTAAGAGTTGGGATAGGAGAAGATGGAGGAAGAAGGGTTGGAGCATAGGCAGGAGGGCGGATAGGGTAGGACATACCATTATGTTTCTAATTCTGTATTTATGAAACCCATGAAACTTGTATAACTTAAAAAAATAGAAAAGTTGTCACATGAGAAGGATTACTTCTGGGTGATCGATCAATATGATGAATAGGAAAACTCTTAGTTTTGCAGCAAACAAAGCAGCATATGGGGCCAATAGTAGCATACACCTTGGGCATGATATTGAACCCCCGTCCATGTTCAGTGATTTAGTGAGACACTGAAGAGATATGGTTCCAGCATATGCATTGTAATCAACCAAACTGTTATACCCCCAGAAGTTACCAGTGGAGCATCCCTTAGACTGTCATTTAACTTCCCATTCATTCTTGCCTTCAACAGAGCAGTTTACACTGCATTTTTGCACTACTCTTAGGTGCTAACACTGCAGCAATGAGCCTTCTATAAAAGAACTCATTATTTGATTTTGTGAGCAAGGATTAAAGATCGTGTATGTCACATACCCAAGAAAAAGTAGAGATTCTTACATAAGGTTGGAGGAATAATGGTCTTGCATGCAATAAGGAGTGAGGATGATTTTGAATACTTTCAATCCTAAAGTAGCTCACATGCAGGAAAATGAGCAGAGTGACCTTGAAATTGGTACAAAGGAGGGGTTCCCTAGGAGGAGCGAGGCTTCTGTAAGACAAGGATGGCTAGATGTTTGTGGAGTAGATGACGATGCAGGGTTATCTGTTGACCACAGAAATGTCTGGGTTAGAGAGGAGAAGGAGAACATCAGTAGTTGGACCAGGAAGAGGAAGCACCAGAGCAAGACCAGGAGAGGTGATTGGCAGGGCCTGCAATTTGGCGGACTAAGGGTGATCTTTATGCAAGGCTTGGGAGATTAAGCCAGCTACCAGGTTTCTGAAAGAGTGAGTCCTAACCCAGTCCAGGGGATGGTAGATTGTGGATACTTAGCTGGATGGCTTTCTTTCTTTATTGTATGCTTTTTACCTCTTTGCATGCTGGTATTATTTTATTTTAAAATTTTATTTGTTTATTTGAGAGACACACAGTCAGAGAAATCTCCCACCCATTAGTTCACTCCCCAAATGCCTCCAACAGTCAAGGCTGTGCCAGGTCAAAGTCAGGAACCAGGTACTCAATCCAGGTCTGCCACTCGGTTGTAGGGACCTAATTGTTTGACCTAATTATCTGCTGTCTCCCAGGATCTCCCTCAGTAGAAAGCTGGAATTGGGAGCCACAGCCAGGAATCAAACTCAGGCACTCTGATATAAAATGCAGTGCATTCCCAGCAAATTAACCAGTAGGCCAAATGTCTGCCACTGGATATTCTTTGTGTTCCTAAAAATACTCTCGATCTTTATTCTAAAATACCGGTAAATTCCTTAGAAATAGTTTGATATTCTTTTGGTCTTTGCTTTTGTAACTTGTTATATGGGACTGGGACAGTGCAGTCTCTGGAAGATTAGTCCCCACAGCTGCAGCAAGACTCTGCTGTAGCAAGACTCTGCTGTATGAATCTGGAAGTTTTCCAGTCTTGTCCTGTGTGAGTCCTGAGCATTTTTATCTGTTGGTTAGGGTGTGGCTTGCTCACACACCCATCACACACTTAAGATCCATACTAAGCTGAATACTTGAGAGTACCCATCACTGACCTCGGAAGTTCTCTTTTTGAGCAGATTTTTTTCCTGTACAGTACCCTGTCCTTGGATCCCTGAATGCTCAGCTTCTTGTCCTCGACTCAGGGGGTCCCAACTGGGTTTCTGCTTCCCACATTGTAGCATGAAAACTCAAGGTGATAAGCAGGGGCAATCATAGGATTGTCTTTGTTGATGGTCTTCCAGGGATCATTCTCCTTTTTGTCTGGATGTTCTGTGTAATGTGAATCACTGTTTGGTATATTTTGCCCATTGGTTGGTTGTTTCAGTAGCATGTTAAATACAGTCCCTGCCATTCTGTTTTAGCTGGGAGTTGAAGGCATTGACACTTTTAATATTCTCAAGATGATTCTATTATACAGCCAGATTAAGAAACACTCCTGTAAAACTCCAGCCTAAAAAATGTGGGCTGATGCTATTTCCATGGATATCTTCACCTAGGGCAAGTAAAGCATGGTAATAATACAAATTGCAATTGTAGAAATATTTCATTGCACCTTTAAAATATGTGAATTCTGAGCAGTAATGCCTTGCCCTCCTGCTAGTTTAGGAGATCCCGAAGATGGAGCAGACACATGCCTTCCCCACACCCCCAGCATTTTTACAAAGTAAAGGCTTGGTGCATCTATGTTGATGGTGACTTATCTAATTGATCATCTTATGTTGTATTAAATTGGGAGTGAAAAACTGCAAAAGTTTTGTGAATCCCTCTTTAAATGTAGTTAAGTGAAGAAAAGTATATTTTTTTCAATCATGTCCATAAGTCCTTAAAGATTTTTTTTATTTTTTATTTTTTGACAGGCAGAAAGGACAGTGAGAGAGAGAGACAGAGAGAAAGGTCTTCCTTTCCCGTTGGTTCACCCTCCAATGGCCGCCGTGGCCAGCGCGCTGCTGCCGGCGCACTGCGCTGATCCAATGGCAGGAGCCAGGTACTTATCCTGGTCTCCCATGCAGGTGCAGGGCCCAAGCACTTGGGCCATCCTCCACTGCACTCCCTGGCCACAGCAGAGAGCTGGCCTGGAAGAGGGGCAACCGGGACAGAATCCGGCGCCCGGATTGGGACTAGAACCCGGTGTGCCAGCGCCGCAAGGCGGAGGATTAACCTAGTGAGACGCGGCGCCGGCCTAGATATGTACTGGCCCATACGGGGATCGAACCCGCGACCTTGGTGTTATTAGCACCATGCTCTAACCAACTGAGCTAACCGGCCACAGTCCTTAAGGATTAAGAATATTTTCTGACATTCAATTTACTTAAATTCCTACATTTTAGTGTAATTGGGGTTCAATCTACTTTGTCCTGTCTTCAAGAGACCAAAATAGTTTCTTACCCTTATCCTTAGACTCTTGGGATACTAGCCCTGTAAGGAATCTCAAGAGAATCCCTTGACTCTTGGCAAGGATCACTCAAACCTTAAGTCTGGTGTGAGTTTATTTTGCTAAGAGTAGTAATCAAGCTAAATATAGCAACTTCTAATTCTCCCAGCAATCCACTTGTCCAACTTGCTGAACTTATCCTGCTATCTGTAGAAAACCTTTAGATAAGTTTTTGTCACTTATTTAAGTCATTAATTCATTCAACTAATATTTATTGATCATCTGACATGTGCAGTCTCTTAACATCTGCTGGGCAGTGTCTTGTTCCTTTCAGAGCACTTTTAAATAATCTGTGATAGTAGTAGGTTAACATGAATATATTGGTATAATTAGTTTGATATAAAAGATTAATTACTTGGTTATATGGTCTTTTACATAGGTTTATATTGAAATTTAGAAATTATAAACATTATGTTTCTATTTCATTTACTGCCTAGGCCTATCAGAATTATGTTAAAAAGAATGGAGAAGAAAAATTACTTCCTGGAATTGACCTCAATCACAAACAACTATTCTTCTTGAATTTTGCCCAGGTATCACATCTTTCTTCACTGATAATTATGGAAATCATTTTGAGTTATAATTTCACAGTAAGTTAGAAATTGCATGCTGAGTTTTCTTGTCTTAATCAAATATGGCAGAGCATTTGATTTGACTGACTTTCATTGTTAATAATAGATTGTCGGTTCAGATTAATGATAAGCAATTATGTTTCTGGTTATCCATTATTGAGCATTATTTGAAGAGTCCACGGTCAATGTGTACAGAATTCTAGGTTTTTCCCCTACTCTTCCCAAATAATCTTTGAATCTGAACACAGTGCTTTGCTTTTTCTCTCCCTACCCCTAGGTATGGTGTGGGACCTACAGGCCAGAGTATGCAGTCAATTCCATTAAAACAGATGTGCACAGTCCAGGCAATTTCAGGTACGTGAGTAAGAACAGCAGCTGGAGTGCTCCAACATTGGCTCCATTGCTTTACCATTTGAGATTGGCCTTTTCTAACTCTGACTCTGCAACATTGGGAGATGCAGTATTTTTGTTTGTTTGTTTAGTGTTTGAGGGTCACAGATAGGCTCACTGAAGCACATCAGGATGTTTGTTGAAGCGGCCTTGGCTGCTCTATTCCCCACAATACATGTGTCTCAGGCTCAGTGCTTAATGGACTCCCAACAAAGACGTTGCTTCAGAACAGTGGCTCTATTTAAAGTTGACATGAGACATGTCTACGAGGCTATGAATGGTTTAGGCCTAGACCCAGGAGTTTCAAATTGTCAACAAAGATTTCCATTCAATACGAAGGGAAACCTATTAATTAGAGGTTCTACAAGATCAAATAGCATTATCCACAAAGCTCTAGCAGAAAGTACAATGAAGAAGATATTGGAAAACAGCTTGTTAAAAAAGCCAGAGAAAAATGTTCTACAGAGTGAAGGATAGAGTTAGAAGATTCCTATGGTTCCCAACAGAGAAAATCTGAGAACAGTGGGTTGAAAATGAATCACTTTAACCAACCTCTGAATGTTAAGTCCTAAATCTATGTGTATCTGCGTGTTTTAGAACTGAATTCCTAAAATTATCTTTTCTCCATGTACTGTAACATTTAGTCACTCATTGATTGGAAACACCTCTCAGGCAAGAATGTCTGAAAAAAAAAATGTAGGGTGATTGCAAAACGGAGTTTGAGATCCAGAGACAACTAATGGGCTAAATTTGAAAGCTCTACCTAAAATGGATGTGAGCTCACCGCCTACATCATTCATTCCTAGAGAAAATCATTCAATTATGAAATAAAAATGTAGTACATTTATAAATGGAAGAATGTGCTGTTTGTTCTAGTGTCCTTATTGTCATTGTTATCATCGCCACCTAGAATTTCCCTTAACAGTTCTTTCAAAATTGATTCACTTAACCACTGATTATTTTACGCCTGTTATCTGTGTAATCCAAGCTAAATTAAGTCCTGCTAAGATTATCCAACTTAATTGCTTTTCATGAAATGAGCAATAAAAGCCACTGGATCAATTCCCATTATGATTTGTTGAAGAAACTTTCAGTTTTAACTTTTAAAACTTGTCTTTTTCCTCACTGAAGTTCCAAAGTTAAAGTATAAGAATTAAATTCTGGGGATAATAGAAAGCATCTGTAAACTCACACAAACCACCATAAACTCTAATTTGTCAAAAAGCTTTGCCTTTTATATCCATATGAACTGAAATATGTATTCATAAAACCTAGGTGAATTTAAGTAATATTATTGTAATAACTTATACAACTCGATCCTTGGAGAATGAGAGGTTGCAAAATTGTTTGATAGGTAAAGTTTGTCTGTTTTTGAGTGCTAGCTTTTTTATTTTAACCACTGGATTAAAACTTCTCTGTTTGCCCTCCTCTCTTAACCCAATATTCTTAAATAAAACCTAGCCCCTTTTTTCTGATCATACAGACTATTGTTAAGGTCATTACTTATGATTTTGCCATTTATTTTTCATTGAAATCACTAAAAGTTGCAATGTGTAGAATTATTTATTCCCTCATCAATGGTAATACGTTTTGACTTCTCACTTTGACTTTTCATTCTGGTATTTCTGTATGGTTGTCTCTACCATATTTCTTTTTCCTTTTACTGTATTGCCTGCTGGAAGCTAACTCATTCCCCCATTTGGATCAGCTCAGAAAACATATTGTTACCCTTATATGATAAAAGACACTTTGAAGTTAGAAACACTTAAGTTCCAACCATGGCTCCACCATTTACTAGCTATGGCTTAACCTCTATGACTCAGTTTCTTGATATGTAAAATGAGAATAAAGTTATAAGAGTTGCTAGAGGGTTAATGTTAAGGCAAATGGAGTGCAAAATTTCCAAAAGTTAGTAGAAAAATTTAATTAAAAGATAACTTATTTTAGTACAGATAATTTTTGAAATCTATGTACAGTTTTTATAACACATTTCCATGAACTTTTTGAAGATCCCTCATAGTATGATCTCAAATTTTTTTTGCACTAAAATAATCCCAACTTTCTGTTTTTTAAGATTTTACTTATTTATTTGAAAGACATGGGCCGGCGCCGCGGCTCACTAGGCTAATCCTCCGCCTAGCGGCGCCGGCACACCGGGTTCTAGTCCCGGTCGGGGCGCCGGATTCTGTCCCGGCTGCCCCTCTTCCAGGCCAGCCCTCTGCTGTGGCCAGGGAGTGCAGTGGAGGATGGCCCAGGTGCTTGGGCCCTGCACCCCATGGGAGACCAGGAAAAGCACCTGGCTCCTGGCTCCTGCCATCGGATCAGCGCGGTGCGCCGGCCGCAGCGCGCCGGCCGCGGCGGCCATTGGAGGGTGAACCAACGGCAAAAGGAAGACCTTTCTCTCTGTCTCTCTCTCTCTCACTGTCCACTCTGCCTGTCAAAAAAAAAAAAAAAAAAAAAAAAAAAAGAAAGACAGAATTACAGACAGAGAGAGGGAGAGACAGAGTAAAGGTTTTTCATCTGTTGGTTCACTCTCCAAATGGCTGCAATGGCTGGAGCTGGACTGACCCGAAGCCAGGAGCCAGAACTTCCTCCAGGTCTCCCGCGTGGGTGCAGGGTCCCAAGGACTTGGGCCATCCTCCACTGCTTTCCTAGGCTATAAACAGAGAGCTGGATAACAAGAGGACAGTCGGGACATGAAACGGCACCCATATGGGATGCCAGGGCCACAGGCGGAATCTTAGCCAACTCTCCACAGCACTGGCCCCAGTAATCCCAACTTTAAAAAAATTCATTTACTTATTTAATATATTTATATTTTTGAGAGACAGACATACAGAGCTCTCATCCTCTGGTTTACTCCCTAAGTGCTCTCCACACCAGGGATGGACCAAGCTGAAGCTGTGAGCCAGGAACTCAATCCAGGTCTCCCGCGTGGGTGTCAGGAACTCAACTACTTGAACCATCACTTCCCACTACTTGAACCAGCTACTTCTCAGAGTGCGCATTAGCCATGAACCTGCAATCAGGATCCCAGCATGAATGCTAGTCCAGGGAGTCTATTATGGGATGTGGGTGTCACAGTGTCATCTTGAATGCTGAACCAAATGCCTACCACAAACCTAACTTTTAGTTCTATTTTCAGTAAACGTTTTGAAATGCCCTGTATATGTGTTTGGAAATCAGTACTAGGGTTTTTTTTTATATAATATGTATGAACAGAATAAGAATTCCTGTGAAAAAGGTTTATGTACTTTGCAACATTTCCCTGTTACCTAATAATCATAGGCTTTTTATAGTTCATTTCTTTTATTCTGCATAGTCCAGAATATTAATAAATGACTTCTAGTTGCCAGATATGTAGGATTGGGCTGGTGTTCTGGCGCAGAAGATTTAACTGTTGCCCCCAACACCAACATTTCATGTCAGAGCACTCATTCGACTTCCAGCTGCTCCACTTCCAAGCCAACTCCTTGCTAATGTGCCTGGGAGAGCAATGGGAGGTAGCTTAAGCACTTGGACCCTTGCCACTCATGTGGGAGACAGAGATCTGGTTCCTGGTTTCATCCTGGCCCATCCCTGGCCATTGTAGTCATTTAGAGAGTGATATAGGGATAGGAAATCTCTTTCTCTATATATATTTCCCTCTCTATGTCACAGTGCCTTTTAAGTAAATATAATAAATCTGTTTAAAAAGCCAGAGTTATTAATGTATTCCTTTGTTACCCACAATTTTAAACCAAAAACAATATTTTTACATAAATACAATTGTTTACATAAATACAAATGTAAAATTATTTGTATCATTAATTTTCTTTTGTCCTGGTTCTAAAGATGCCGCTTGACTATTTTTCATTCATAATAAGAAAAGTTATGAATGTTTTTTAAGGGTAAATGGAATGTCAACCTTTTGTCAAGGAAATTACTATTTTCTCTGGAGGTAAAGGGATTTCCTTGGCAAAAGGTTGAAGTTACATTTAGTTTTGGAAACAGGCTGCTTCCTGGCTGTACAAAATAAAACATACTTTTAAAGGAGCTTTAAAAACTAATAGACATTGAGTTACTGTTGAAAAATTGGGCTTGACATTTTGTGTAGAAATATTTCTGAAATAGAAGAAAATTTATAACCTATACTTAGCCACAGTATTTTTTTTTAAGATTTATTTATTTACTTGAAAGTCAGAGTTACACAGAAAAAGTAGAGGCAGAGAGAGAAAAAGAGAGAGAGGTCTTCCATCTGCTGGTTCACTCCCCGATTGGCTGCAATGGCTAGAGCTGAGCCAATCTGAAGCCAGAAACCAGGAGCTTCTTCTGGGTCTCCCACTTGGGTGCAGGGGTCCAAAGACTTGGGCCATCTTCTACTGCTTTCCCAAGCCATAGCAGAGAGCTGGATCGGAAGTGGAGAAGCCGGGACTCGAACCGACACCTATATGGGATGCCGGCACTGCAGGCAACAGTTTTACCCACTATGCCACAGCGCCAGCCCCTTAGCCACAATATCAAAACAAGGCAATATATACTTGACATAAAGCTAAATCTGTAAAACCATATTTATATCTAACTGATAGTTGCTGTATTCCTCATAACTAAAGTTTCATGTACTTTAAAATGAATTTTTGAAATCTGTACTACACAAAACAAACAAAATATGGAATATTCTAGAAATTGGACCCATAATTTAAATGTTAACTTCTTTTATAGAAATCCAGTTTTGGCCAACCATCCACAGCCACTATGATATATAAAGGTTTGATACATTTTTAAAGCAAGTTATAAAAAAACCAAATTATTTTGATTTTCTGAGAAGTAGAGGGGGCATTTTATAGAACTACTGCCATTATCATGGCAAGAGATGTTTCTCATGGCTAAATTTGCAATACATTTGAAAGAATATTCTTTGTGGTGTTATGTAGGCATTTTCAACTAAATGACTATTTGGTTCCCTTTTATTGTGTAAATTAGTATGCTTAGGCTAAACCCTGGAAATACTAATATTTCTTCCATTTACCTTAAATGTGAACATTGTCTCCTGATACTTTATATGAATACCAGATGGGAGTTTGGTGAGCCTTGTACATTCCCTGTTAATACCTATTAATCTTTAATGCAGACCTGGAAATTTAATCAAGCATTTATTTCTTTATGAGTGGATAGTGGGACATTCACTTAATAATGTGACTTTGCTTTGAAAGAGCATAAAAAGTAGTTCATAATAAAGATTGGAGGAGGGTTTCATGACAAAGACAGTTAACCTTATATCCAAGCCATTAATTCAGAAGAAATAATAAAATGTTGTCAGATGACTCCATCATTGAAAAAAGCTACTTCAATAGCTCAAAAATACAGTAAATTGCAAACAGGAGTAGTCAGGTATAGTATAGGGTATAAAATCAATTCTTGGCCACATGATATTCAGCTTCATGTCTCTCAGGAGTCTTTAATATAAGTGGTTATTTGCTAAGAGAATAAATAGCAACAGCCCAAAAAAGTATTTTGTGTAGTGCAGTTCAAAATTCATGTAAATAAGCTTGATAAATAATCAATGGAAGTCTGTTATTCTCTATTATTAGACGTGCAAACACAAGAACTACACCATTTTCATATAGCTTGGGGATCATGTAAGTGTTCTGTTCTATTAGTGAAATATGATCTCACTCAGGGAAGGGATTAATTTTATTAAAATAAATTCACTTTTCAAAATAGATGATTCATATCATCCATCCAAAGAGTTGATGTTATAAACATGAGACATTAATCAGAGTTTTAGGAAAGTAAGTGAAGCCCTGGTGTGTAGTTGACCTAATTATTCAGAATCAAATTAGCTCCGTGAAGTCTTTGGATGGAAAGAGAGGAGATGGGATGGAGCGCTCAGTGCACATTAGGTGGAGTGTTTTCGCACTGCCAACTCCCAGAGGTGTTTTGTATAGACTTTCCTTTCTTTGAGGTGGTTAGCTTTTGGGGGAGGTGGGAATGGGGAGGATTTGAGTAATGTTTGTTTGTTTTTATTTGCTTTAATGTTTTTAGAGAAATACAAATATTTTATTGAAGCACATATTTCTATAAAATTAAATCTAAGAAACAATCCTTTGAAAAAATTTAATAAAATAAAAACAAAAAAAGTGCAATTGTTTCAGTCAGTGACTTTCAAATGCTTATCCCATCAAGGAGGGAGCTGAATGCGTAGGCCACCATGACAGCTAACCCTTAGCCAGCGTCTAGTGCTTCCTCAATTGGGAGGAGGATTGGATTAAATGCAGCTTTATGATTCCTCCAGGAGTCCTAAAAATCAAACAACTGAGAACATTTTCACCCTCCCCAAAGTCTAGAGGAGTTGTGGTGTAGGGGGATGGAGGGCTAGTTGATGTGTTGATGAGTGTCATATTAGAAAGTCACACTTTCAGAAAGTCCACATGGGTCTGTCTTTCCTGAAATGAGGAGAGGACAAGGAAATGCTTCCTTTCATGTCTAGTTAGAACATAGCAGCAAATAAACAACAAATTACTAAACAGTGCCTTGTTACTCCGATATAGGTTATCACCATGACCAGGTTATAAGTCCATTCATTCAATAGGTGCTGTGATGCAAACCACTGTCATAGGCTTTGGGGTTGCTACAGGGAGCGAGGTAATCACCATACCTTGCCTGGTAGCAATTACACTTTAGTGGGTGTGTCAGGGAGCAAAGAAGGCAAAAAAAAAATCATCACAGATTATAGTTAAGTGATTTTTTTTAAAGATTGTATTTATTTATTTACTTGAGAGGTAGAGTTCCAGAGGGAGAGACAGAGAGAAAGGACTTCCATCTGCTGGTTCATTCCCCAAATGGCCGCAATGGCTGGAGCTGAGCCAATCCAAAACCAGGAGCCAGGAGCTTCTTCTGAATCTCCCATGTGGGTGCAGGGGCCCAAGCACTTGGGCTGTCTTCTACTGCTTTCCCAGACCGTGAGCAGAGAGAGAGACTGGAAAAAGAGCAGCTGGGACATGAACCGGTGCCTATATGGGATGCCAGTGCCATATTACTCCATAGCACTGGCCCCTGTAATAAGTGCTTTGATAGGGATAGTAAAAGTGGGAGCAATAAGTTTAGGTAGTGTCAAAGGAAGCTGAAAAGGAGGTGTTTTTTCAAGACTCATTCATCCATTCATATATTTGTGAAGCAGAAAAGAGGGATCTTTCATCCGTTGGTTCACTCTCCCAGTTGGCTGCAATAGCCAGGTCTGGGCCAGGCCAAACACAGGAACTTCATGTGGATCTCTCCTGTGAATAGCAGAGGACCAAGCACTTGGGCCATCATCCAGCACTTCCTAGGCACATTAGCTGGAAGTTGAATGAGAAGCAAAGTGGCTGGGACTTGAACATGCACGCTTAGCACTTTGATATGGGATGCCTACATGGCAAGCAATGGCTTAACCAGAGCACCCCATGCTGGCCTTGGATGATGTTTAAGCAGAGACATGAAGGATGAAAAGGGGTTGACCACATAGCACCTGGGGAATAACTTTCCAGGGAGTAAAACCTGCAGGAGCAGCAGACCGTAAAGAGGAAAGAGCTTGGACAGGTTGAGAAATGAAAAGCAAGTCAGTGGACTTTGAGCCCAAGAAGTAATGGAAGCAAATGTGTCCTGAGGAGGCTGCGACAATAGGCTGGGGCCACCAGGGTGCTTAAGGCCATGGAGGAGAGTCTGAATTTCCTTCCAGCCCTTGCATAGGTGTATGGAATCTGATTTAAGTGTTTAAAAATTACTCTGTTGCCTTGAGATTGGTCAGCGGAAGAGGAGTGGTAGGTTGAATTCAGGGCAGTGTACCTGCTGTTTATGGAGATACCCATGAGTCAGGATGACCTCTCCTGTCACTTGTCCCTGCTCTTCCCTCCACTCCTGGCCTCTTGCCTCCGGGCCCCTCTTCGCCAGCTTGGGTGACTGCGGTGCCTTGTCTCAGGAGAAGGAAAGGTGCTGGTCAGGGCTGGTATGGAAACACCACTGCTTCATCCTGTGCTGACCTATCTCCCTTGAAAATCCTGTTTGGTGCTGATAGTGGGCTGGGCAGTGTTGTTTTTGCCCATTGGAGTCAGAGATAAGAAGAAATTGGCATTTGACCAGCCCATTCCAGTTATTCAGGCTGAATCCCATTTCTGATATTGAAGGAATCCTTTTGGAAGAAAATAATAATTTTCTATCTTCTCTACTGAATCGAATCAAATATCTATTTAGTTATTTTGTGAGCCTTTCTAGATGTAGTGCAAAATCATGATTTATTCTTAGAATAACTGTAACTCCACATGTGAATTACTCTTTGACTTTATGAACATGTGCTGAGTGTTTATAAATTATCAGCCCTCCAAGACAACCGTAGATGCAGGTTTAATCTTATTTACATTTTTCAGATGAATAAACTGAGGCACAAAAAGGCCTCATACCCTGGATTCAAACCAAGCAGCTGTCTCCAAAATCTGTCTTCTTGCTTTATACACTTTTTTATCATTTCATTTTAAAATGATGTGAGCTGATTCATTGGATTAGTTGTGGGTATTTCTTTTCCTTTAAAATTTAAATTCCAAATTCACTCACTTGACCTGCATAGAGAAATTCTACCAGGCTGCCATGTGATATGGACATAGTATCATAATGCTGATGGTGACTGTGTTTTTTTTTTTTTTATCTATTTCAAAGGATTATTGGATCTTTGCAGAACTCTGTTGAGTTTTCAGAAGCCTTTCAGTGCCCCAAGAACTCATACATGAATCCAGAAAAGAAATGCCGGGTTTGGTGATCTACAGAAGAAGCAGTGCAGCCCCTGGCTAGACCTGCAACATCTCAGAAATGGGGAACCTGCTAGCCTGGAGAAGTGGGCCCTGGGGGTCACCATAGTTACTTAGGGATAATTCACAAAGATGAGGGCATCCGAGTACAAATGAAATTAGGTTATTGCGAAAAGGATGTGGAGGGAGGAGAGGGCCTAAGTTCTGTCAAATCAATCACTTCTCGACTTCTCAAAAGGGGTAATTAATGTTTAATTTCTAAAGATAATATTACCATTCATTTCCATTTCTCATGTTACCTGTCAGTTTGATGTTGTCCCGAGAAAGCAATGTTAACCACTTGAAGAAGACAAAAATTTCTAATCAAAGGGAAAAAGGAGATATTGAATAATATAGTTGGGTACCAAAGTGACATGACAGTTTAAAATACATTGCCTACATACTTGTTTTCACTTTCATTTGCAACATTTATGCTCCCTCAAAACTCTTCCAAAGAATTCTTATACATATGAGGCCTTGGGGCTTAGGTAGTTGTAAATCCACTTTGCCATGTATCAGTTATTCATTCTGCAATCATAGCATTTTTTAAGCACTCTGAGCAAAATAGACATCTCAAATGATTGTTATCCCGATCAGATACTGAAGTTTCTGAAAGCCCCTGCAGATTTCTAAACAATTTCTCCCTCTCCCTATCTCTCTCTCTCTCTCTCATACACACACACATGCACAGACACAACTTGGTCTTTTTAAGAGATTTGTAGTAATGTATAAATAGCTTTTATATTTAATTGTTAACTACATTTATGACGAAGTCATTGTTATTATAGGTAATCATTGAATATTAAAGTTTCAGAAGTTTCAGTCCAAGATAAACAGTTTTGAACAACCAACAGTTATAAAGAACTGTAAAATGATGTACAGATAAACATTTGAGACTTTTTAAACTTATAAATCATATTGGTGAAAAGCTTTAATGACAAATGTTGGGGTAAAAAATTGTCATTGAACGGTTGTCTGGAGATACGTAAACTTGTGGTTTACAAGCAAAATTTTCAAAATTAAATCTATCCTGGGGGTGACTGTGATCAAAGTGTGAAACTGCATCTATGTAGCGCTACATCTCCTACCTTTTCAGGTTTGTCATCTGATGGAAATATTTTGATAATAAACAGAAATTTTGAACCTGTTACTCACTAAGCCTCAGTGCCATTCTTGTAGCTTTGGAAAGTGCATTTCTAAATAGAAGTGAGGGGCCTGCCCTAGAATGCTAAGTCACATAGCATTATAGATGGGAACTGTCTAGTCCCTGATGGCAGTTCATTTGTTGAGGCTTTGATATTCTTGTCTTTCCCTGTCCTCTTGGCTAAGTTGGTTCATTCTATTATCTGAAGATTTACAAGAGATGCACTTCCAAAATCTTTGCTTTTCCTAACAGAACATGGATTTCTATCCACAGTGCAATGTTGGCTTTCTTTCCTCCTTGAAAATTCCCATCTTCCTTTGTAAGAATGATATCAGAATATAACATACTGTAGGTGTACTCTCGCTCACACAACCCTGTAGCCAGCACCTGTAAGAAACAGAACACTACCAAACCTGAGAAGCAGCGCCCCTTTGTGATTTCATTCCTCCAAGAACAATTCCTGTCCTGACTTCTAACATGAAACACTAGTTTTGCCTGTTACTATCTTACGTAAATAGAATCAATCAGTACATATTCTTTCACATCTGGCATCTTTCTCTCATTTGTACATTTGTGAGATTCATCCTTATTGTTGAGTTGATTGTAGATCTTTCATTCTCATGGCTGAATGTATTCTGTTGTGTGACTATACTGCAATTCATCCATCGAGGACAAAGCTCCTTGCAATACTCATTGGTGAGGAGTCCGCCTTCATACTACAGTGTCCACAAGGATCCTAGGTGCAAGGTGGAAAGGAGGCCATCCTGGGAGATGAGTCCATGTTCTGATCCTCTTCCACCATACAAAAAGGGTGACCTTTAGCATTTGCTATATTTTTCTGGACCTCTGCTTATCTCACTTAACTAAAATAGAATTAAATTCCAGTAGTTCTCAGCAAGAAAATGAGTACATGTGCAGTGCTCCCTTACCCTGAATGTGTTCCCCAGAGGAGAAGTAGGCAATGCAACATCAGAACTTCCATCTGAATGCCTGAGTCCAGTTAGACCACAAGACCAAAGCATCATTGAGTTTGGTTCTATGCTGTTGTTGATAGTAGGTGTTCAGATAGGGCAAAATCTTGCTAATTTTCTCAAAAGTATTTATAATTCCTGTTCCCACAGTTGAATTCTCATATTAGAAGACATCTGTTAATTTGGGAGGAAAATAAAATTCCACTCTCTCAATGAAAAATAATTAGAAACCTTTCTTGGGTTTCAGTTTCAAAAATACAAAATGAAATCAATCAAACATTTTTCATATCATTTCTTCTAAGCCTAATCAATTCTGTATCAGGCTGAAAACACCAAGGTATGTCTACCTCCCAATTATGTCTTGAAAGTTTTAAGAGTAAATGAAGTCATTGTCTTTATATGATCTGACACTTCCTGACAGCCTCAAAGTTTTGATTTATTGGATTGATCTACATTGATGATTTTTTTGCAATCCTTGTTACCTTGCTTTCTATCTCCATATTGATCTGTCCATCTTTTAAAATGTATTTAAGTGTAGCTATGGGATGAGTGATAGAAACTATTTCTCTAGTATGTTCTTGTTTTCACCAGCTTCCCTTCTTCCAAAGCTTACCATAGTTTTCTGATTGGCTTTGTTTTAAAAAGTTAAGTAAAGTTGTTTTAAGATTCTCAGGAAGTCACAAAACTTAGGAAGTCAGGTCAAAACTTTTGTGCACCATCCTGAGACTGAGGGAACTGGCTGGCCAGGAGAAGAAGAGAGTCTGGTGTTGGAATGTCACATGTTTTTTTCATCCTTGTCTCTGATATGTTTCCTTAGTTTTAACGCCTCAATATTTTGCTCTTCGTCTAGAACAATGAGAAATGCTACTCTCATTGACAATCCAATACACGAAGTACTGGACTTCTATTTTGTTTGATAAAATGGATCCCAGTTGCACAAGAGAAGCCCCATGGAAAAAGAGACTCCTGACAGAAATGTTGATGAACCCTCAGCTTGGGAAGTGTAGAAGCAATGGAAATCATAGTTTTTATTCCAGACTTCCTTTATATTCAGCAACTAATGTTTTTTACAAGTGTTGGCATGTTAACATCTTAATGCACTTCTAAATTCGTTTTGACACCATCACCAATCTCATCATCTCATATTATGATATGTTCGAAAATTGTACGCAGTATCCATGAAAACACACATGAGGATGAGGTACCTGAATTATCATTTACCTTGGTGTAAATCCTTCACATGTGCCATGAATGCTCTATGTCATTTGAAATATGGCATCAAAAGTTTAATGCTAGGGAGTTCACAGCAGCTACAAAATACCAAAGAAATGGGGATAAAGAAAACTAAATAGCAGAAAATATTAGATTTGTCAAATGAAAATACAAAAATGATGCAATGTTGGATATGCACTATTGTTTCAACTATATTAAAATATTGTTGCACAGGAAAAGAGTGGGAAAAGCATATGTCAAAAATTAAGCATGAGGGAGCAAATACTTGGCCTCGTATTGAAGACATCTATGATGATGCTGATGTGCATCACAGTGTTTAGATTTGATTGCCAGCTCTGGCCCCTGATGAGCTGGCTTCTTGCTAATGCAAACTCTGGAAGGTGGCAATGATAGCTCAAGTAAGTGGGTTCCTGTCATGACTGTGAAAGACCTTGTTTGATTTCCCTACTCCCAGCTGAAGCTGGTCCAGCCCCAGCTGTTAGAGACATTTTCAGAGTGAATGCTCCCACCCCAACCCCACCATAACCCCTGCCCATCCCCTACCTCCCTCTGGTTCTCTACCTCTGGAATAATCTTCTTCTTCTTTTTTTTTAATTAAGTAGGACTATCTCTAGGAGTCAGTATTCTAAGTGATTGTTACTGTGTTTTAGGGGGCAGGGAGGTAGTCTGTATTTTAACTTTTGCTATAGTGGGAAAACATTACTCTTTTAAAGTTATTTTTAAAATGTTATTTCAGTGGAAGAAGGCAGGGAATATGAAAGGACAATGAAAGAAGAAATTGATCAAAAAGAGAAGCATAATGTCCTTGAATTTAAGCTTTGCTAATTCATTTAAGTCACTATGCAGTTTACTGTCTCAGGCAACTTAGAGATAAGGGATCCACCCAATGCACTAGATTTTGCTCAAGAGACCCTAGCCCAGAACAGGCCAGATCAAACACTGGACTTTGACAGACTGCTTAACACAGAGTAGGGGAAGTTGGTGGACCCTCTCCTGATGGTGCTTGAAGTGATTCTGTGAGAACAAAGCTTGAGATCTACAGGGGTTTTGCGATTTTTTTTTCCCTGAAAATGCTAAAGGATTGTCTGACCCAGCCACATGCTCCCTCTTGGTACTCCTCCCAGTCAAAACTCTAGCATTTTCCAAACCCTGACCAAGATTCAGGATATAGGATGAGCCTGTGAAACCGAATCATTTGGTGATTAGACCTTCATGCTTCACCTGGTAAGTGTCACAATTCAACTGGTGATCAGAACTAAAATTTAAAGATCGAATTGGGAGGAGACAGCAGGATACAGCTAAACCCAGTCCACGCAGTGATTTCACATGCTTATTTTTGTTAAGACTAGTTGCATATTTTGAAAAACTCATGCTAGTTTAAACTAGAGATTTTGCTAAAATATATATCCAAATGTGGGGTGGATATGAGTAATTGGGCCTTCTCTCGATGTGTTTATTGTCACGATTGGCTTTCTCCAAAATAAATCATCAACCATAGCCAGGCTCAAAGATTCTCCATACAACTCTCCCCCAAAAGCCTCCTGGGCCTGGGGAAGGCCAGACTTCTAACTGCTGTACTCATTAGACAAATCTTAGGGGAAAACTGGCCCCTTTGAAACCATGCCCATCCCTGTGGATAAGGCCTGGGCAGTGAGAAGGTTGTAGAAATGATCTTTGATTCCCTGTAGAGCCGAGCATCATTCCTGAAAGAGAGATGTCAAAAACCTCAGAACTGTGTATTTCTCAAATGCTTGAAAAACACCTCACTGTGGATTATATCACACATGTAAATTTTAGTATGTGTTATCTCAGTTGTAATTTTGTTAAGACACTATGCATTTTAGTTAGAATTCATATTTAAGAAATTTAAGTCATTAGTAAAGGAGGGTAGGAAGGAAGAGTAATAACAGTACTTCTTGTGAACTGGACATAAAATTTAGATTGCTTGTGTATAGTTTTCATTTAATACAACTAATCTGTGAAGTAAATGTTGATTTTGCAATTTTACAGATGGTAACTTTAGACTTCAGAATGGTTAACTGATTTGCCCAAATTCATACAGTTAGTAAAAGATAAGACCAGGGACCAAACCCAAGTTATGGTAAAGTCCAAAATCTATGAATATTTGCTATCAAAGCTCTCTACAGCACTAGAAAATGCAAATTTCCATTTCAAAATCAACTCATTCGTTATGGTTAACAATTGCTAAAACATGTACCTTTTCAAAAAAATTAATGAAAAGCAATAATATTTGCCAGTGTCTGTATTACTTTATATTATCCTTTGTTACTTTTAAAAGAACACTGGATATTTTAAGTAATTATATTAGAAACTTACTTGATATCTGCTATGTTCAAAATGCTAACTCCACATTCATTTTCAACTCTTTAACACGAAATTATTCAATCTTGGGGCCAGCGCTTTGGTGCTGTAGGTTAATCCTCTGCTGTGGCGCTAGCATCCCATATGAGCGCCGGTTTTAGTCCTGGCTGCTCCTCTTCCCACCCAACTCTCTGCTATGGTCTGGGAAAGCAGTGGAAGATGGCCCAAGTGCTTGGGCCCCTGCACCCGTGCAAAAGACCTGGAAGAAGCTCCTGGCTCCTTGCTTCGGATTGGTGCATCTCTGGCTGTTGCCGCCATTTCGGGGGTGAACCAGCGGAAGGAAGACCTTTCTTTCTTTCTTTCCCTCTCCTTGTCTGTAATTCTACCTCTCAAATAAATAAATAAAATATTTTTAAAAAAAAAATCACTTAATCTTTTAACACATTGTTACTTTAACATATGCTTAAAGAAGTATTACCATTTGTAAGGGTGCTGTTTACTTTTTTGAAAAATCTCTTGTCATGTAAGCATTTTCTATACATTGTTCCAACAGACTAGAATATTAATTTAATCCATGTGAAAACTGTATTAACTTCTTTTGATTTAAAAGTATCTGGGAATAATTTATTTACAGACATTTTCCCACTCCCTTGTTCTTTGTAACCTTTATGCGCAGCACAGAATCAACCAAATTGTTTGCCTGGACCAAATTTGAATCCTGATTATTGACAAAAATTTAAACTTTTTTTGGCACATCCCATCTTAAAAGTATTTTTATTAATTTACAATTTAATTTCTAAATAGACCATATGAATTTATAATTTAGTGTCTTAATCATGAAGTTCTAATAAAAATAGCAAAATTAGTATGAATTATAATGTGAAAACAATGTTACCATATATTAAAGCAAAAATAAAAGTAATTAGAAAACAAAAGCAAGATTAAGTAATGTTCTTTGGCACCACACTGTCCACTACATTTGTTCATTTATTCAGTGATCAAACACTGGGCACCATTTTTGTGTGATAAAGTATACTACATTCATTATAAAGTGAAAATAAATGAAAACAATTGACCTTTTAATATATAGTAAGGCTACCATAAATGAATGTAAGTAAACATATTACACAATAAATATGTACAATCTAGAGAAAGTAAAATTGGAAAATTAGCAGGAATTTCCTGGCATGCCAAATTTATCCTAGAAGAAGTAACATTTATGTTGCATTTGACATATGGATGGGATTTTGATAATTAGAGGTGATATGGAGGTATTTTGACCTAACAGTACCTCCTAAACAAAGCTAAGCAACAAATAAATAAGGAAGAGCTCCACAATCACTCTGTAGCTTTGCTAGCAGGAAGACCACAGCAAAAGGGAGGGTGTACTGAATTATTGACACAGTTATTTCACTATTCAGAGTTGCCTGCTTTAATGTGCTGTTCAAGTACCTTATGCTATTCTTAAAGTTTATTCTTTATCATATTACTTTCAAAGATGTCTTGTGCATTTCTCACATTTATTAGAAGTTACATAATAAGCAGAACAGTTCATCCCTTTCCTGGGAATTTAGAATCCTGCTCTTATTCCAGTCCTGTTGCTAATTCACTGCTCTGAGCAAATAGCTTATTTCTCTGCATGCCCATGGTCTCAGAATTAAAATCAGAACTAGGAAAGATCAAGGCCTTCTCAAAAACCAGAAGGCAGGCAAGTGGAATGTTTTGCAAACCAACCACTTTGAGAATGGCGAAATATATCAGTGAAGAGAAACTAGGGCACAGTGTTGTGGAAAAATCTGAATCCGGAGAGAGCCAGATAGAACCAGGGACATCTAGGGTCAAAGCAAAGACCAGCCAAATAGCTACACAGGAAGCGTTTGGCTCCTCTAAGCCTCGATTGCCTTCTCTACAAAATGGTCATAATTACCTGCTCCTCTCTGGGAAGGATAGTGTACACGTTGCCAACAAGTTATATTTTCAATTGCATTGAGATTCAGTACTTTGATTGTTACCTCTGATTTTTCTCTGGCACTAATTAAGCTCCATGGATCTTTTAAAAACATGATCTCTTTTGGCTGAAAGACTAGAATTTTGTTTTTTCTTTTTACCATATTGGCTTTCATGTTGCTGTAAATGTGTCACTTTCTTGATCCCTTTTGAATTATTTTTCTCACTAGATACTCTTGATATAGAAAAGGCACAAAAAGTGCAATCCTTTAACTAGTAAGAGGTTTGTTCGAAAGTAAAAAGCAAAAACAAGAGCACTCTCAAAACAAAATTGAAGTTTTGAGCAAGATGATAATTGGAAGAAAACAGTTTGCATTATAATGCAAGGATCTTCACTTTGGCCCAGAGACCTTAGGAAAGCTACTTAGCACCTTTAGAATCTAGTTTGCTCAGAAATAAAGTTTACAAATCTCATGCATTTTTGTCATCCACATATATACTTCTTTGAGAACTATAAGTAATAAAATTGCATAGTTTAAAGTCACTAAGTTCATAGTAATTTATCACAACAGCTATAGAAAAACACCCAGTATAAGTAAATGTTCAGTAGATATGCTTAAGAATTCTCTTAACCTTCTAAAAATCTGCTAAACTCAGATCTTATATTCTAATGGTGAAATACATGCAATTATATAAACTCAGTCAAAGGTATTTGCTATTCTCCACTTATCTGGTACTAAATAGTGCTCTTATGGATACAGTATCATTTTGAGACAACTACATATGAGTTGGTATTATTTTAAACTAAAATAGGTAGTCATAATTGGTTCACTCACACAAAGACTAACACATTGGCCTTTATAAAATAAACATAATTCATCACACAGAGGTGAGGTATCTGGCAATTAGCAAGCCTTGCCTGTCACCCACCTTTCATCTCAGCATGCAACCTCATTAGCCACTGAGAGGACTTTCCTTGTACAAGCCTCAATATGTCAAAAAATATTTATGGCTTTATCTACTAAAGTAGCTAAAACATAAATTGTTTAGGAAAAGCTTTAAGGAAATAGAAACCCAGGCTTGTAGAAATACTGATCATAAAGCAGCCTTGGAATTGTTCTCTGTTTGGCACATTGCATTTTCTTGAAAGGTTATTTATAGGAAATATTTTTACCTTAGGCAAGCTGATAATGAATTGCTATGTTCTCAAGAACTTCTGCACTTGAGCTTTAAGGAGTGTGTAATAAAAAAAGACATATTGCCCAAATCCCTCAATATTAAAAATGAAAATGGGCTGTTCACACTGCAAGTGTGTGCTGTCCTTGATAGCAACACAAGGACTGCTGCTGATTTCTTAATGGAATATACCTTTAAGTTCTGTACTTACAGTGCTCAGAGATTTTTCCATATTTATTGAGTTCTGTAAAGAGCAAAATGAGTGAATAAACCCAGTCAATAGGATGCTGAAACTAGCTGCCAACTGCTCATCAGAGCTGATTGTTAAATGTGCAGGAATTTTGTGAGCTAGCTGATGTCGTATTAATAGCTTGAAATCAGCCGACACTGAAAATCAGGGAGGGTTGGTTGACTTTTCCCGGAGAATCAGTGTTCAGCAATTACCAATACATCAAAGACAATTCGTTGTTTTGGAAGTGAAACCAGGACCACCATAAAATACACAATCTAGGGAACTTGTATGCGACTTAGACAAGTAGATTTGCTTATTTGTAACTTTTCCCACAAAGCTAGCTATTTTCATATTCTAACACAATCAATAGTTTACAGTTTCCCAACAGATGAAAGTATCTTGAGGAAGGGGTGCTTATTTCTAGTCTACACAATGGTCATGTGTGCATTGATGCTAACTTGAGTGGGTTGACCTAAGCCAATGATACAGACTGAATGTTTGTGTCATATATTGAAACTTAATCCCTAATGAAATTGTGTTAGGAGGTGGGGATTTTGAGAGGTGATTAACTCATGATGGAAGAGCTCCCTTGACTGAGATTAGTGCCCTCATGAAAGACACACAGAGAGATATCTCACTCCTGCAATGCGAGAGGATACAGTGAGAAGGTAGACAGTGATGAAGCAGGAAGCTGGCCCTCACCAGATGGTGTATCTGCTGAAGCTATGATCATGAACTTCCACTTCTCCAGAACTGAGAAATTTTGTTGTTTATATGCCACTCAACCTATGCCATTTTTTTTGATAGCAGCCAGTATTGTCTTCTAAGGATAATTCAGAACGTTTGTAGAAAAACTGAATTAAAAGATAGGTTTCTTGAGCTACAGAGGATATTTGAAATCCATGCATAGTTTTAATAAGATGGACATTTTTATGAACTTTTTGAAGCACCCCTCACAGTACAGGATAACTAGAATATGATACAGGACTTCATGATGAAGTGATGAAGAAGCTCAAGATTACATCCATTTGTGCATATTTGCAAAAGCTTATGGAAGATGTTTCATTGAAGCAATTTTAAAGAAAAACATATTTTGCCAAGGAAAAATTGTATAATGAGAATTTACTAGGTGTTGTAACAGTTCTTTAAAGAGCCAGTTGTCTTGTTTCAAACAAATCAGAAGAAAATTCACTTTTCAAGATAGTTTGGGACCAAGTCATGGGGGTTTAGAATTCTAATCCAAAAAGGTTTAATTTTAGAACTGCATTTGAAATTTCAAAGCTTGATTTTCTAATACGAGGGTTATGCTAACCTGAAACCAAAGGTCTAATAAACAATGAAGAGCAGAGATCACAACTCTTTAGCAGTGTGTTTTCCAAGGCTTGATACAGCACCCAGGACCTCGTAGCACTCACAAGGTTTTTTCTGCTTATTGAGTTTAAGTCATCATCCTTAATCCTTCAACCACAAAATATACCTGTTAAAATAGTTTAAATATATTCCAACTAAACCAACCTACAAACCGTTTCTTTTATAAAATGACTTACATCTTTTCCTCTGGGAAAATATATTGCCAGATTAAAAATGTTAAGAGGCAAGATTAATGATAAGCAGAGCAACACTAAAATAGAAAATTCATTTGCTTGCTATTGACAGAAAGCTGGAACAGGGAGACTTGCATAATAGTGTGGTTCTCATTCTGTCATGCAATTAGTAAACGGTACTCAAAGTGAGGCCAGGGGAGCACCAGAAAAAGGGGTATGGGGGAGGAAGTTGAATTAAATGATATCCTTCATTAAAGGATATTTTAATGAAGAGGCCCATTTGACTTCATCCCCAGGGTTATCTATTGCTGAATAAAAAGAATGTTACCCTGGACTCTTCCCTCTTCTGGGAATCGTGGCAGATCAATGACAGTTCAGGGGTAAAGGGGTAGCAAAGGTTACTGGCTTGGTGCCCCAACAAAGAAGGCCTTCAGCACTAGATGAAATAGATTAAGAATGTTAACTGTGAGGTCCTTATTTATAAAATAAGCAATAGAAGGTAGAAGAGGCAGGGAGAGATAGCAGAGAAAGTGTTGCCATAGATGCCATTGAACAGCCTCTGTACAAACCTCTAACCTCAATGTAGGAGCATGGAGGACCGCTCAATACCTTCCTGAGTATTTCTGTAACTCCTGCAGGGCCAACCCACAGAGGGTGTTAGTGCCTCTAGCCCCACTAAAGAGACAGCCTCTGTTACCTGTCCCTAGTGATACAACTCTGAACATGCTGGTGCCAGACATTGAGGGCATTGTCATCTGACCCAAGGGCTGTGTCTCTCATTACTGCCAAAGATTCCAGCATAGAATCTTTCCATTGCATCAACTACTCTGTTATTGAACTCTTGCATTCCTACATTCCACAGAGATTTTTATGGGGGAGGAGAAATGTATCTCTATATATCATGTTTATTTGTCTTGTTATTGAAAATCCCTTGACCTAGAACTCAAATGTGAACTTACTATGACTTTCTGAGTGACAGGCAGACATTGCATGGATCTTAACACAATCTTCCTTCACTCAATAAAACCATTGAAAGTATTTTTCAAAACTGTGTTTATTTATTCATTCCTTTTATTTGTGAGTTAGAGAGAGAGAGTGAGTGAGTGTGTGTGTGTGTGCAGTGCTCCCATTCCCTGGTTCAAATGCCCATAACAACAATGCTCCTGATCAAAGCCAAGAGCTAGGAACTCACTCCAGGCTCCCATGTGGAGTGTTGCCTCCCAGAGTGTTGCCTCCCAGAGCAATAGTATGAAGCTAGAATCAGGTGTGTAGTCAGGATCTGAACCCAGGCACTCCTACAGGTGATGTAGGCCTTCCAAGGGACATCGTAACAATTTCTCCAAATGCTTATCCTCTTCCCTTTAACCCCCCGACAACTCTTGCAAACAAACTTCTCACCTCCCTTAGGAGAAATTACTTCCCACTTCACTCTAAAATCCCTGCCAGGTATGCTCTCCCTTCTAGATAGGCAAGACACTCAGCTGGTACATGCCTACATGGGTATGCAATGTGCTTACAACTGACACCCAATATGATTGACTAGTGTTAACTATTTTGGCTAGTCCTCTGCTTGCAAGCCTGTCTAAATCTAAGCGTAAACAGAGTGGAGGTGATTGAATGGCACTTTAAAAAATTTCACAAGCAAGCATATTATCCATGATTAGTTCCTTAGTAATGGAAAAAACATAGATGACTACCTCATACTGAAGGTATTGACAATTATTTTAGGAGATGTCAATGCTACTCACTGAAAGTAAATAGGATAGGATAGGATAAGATAGGATAGGATAGGATACAACAATACTGACATGTGCCCAAAAGATGCCAATGAAATTCACTGGGTGAAAACTGTCAGTGGTACCCCAATGTCCATTCTTCTTTTCTTCCTTTTGTAACAGAATCCTGAGTTTTGTCTGCGCACATGGCCATCTGAGTAGACCACACTTTCCAGCCAGGAGTGGACTGTGGTTTACCCAAGAGAATCTGAAAAGAAGCTGTATACACAGCTCTGTGTCACATCCTTTAGGAAGCATATTACTTGCACTCCGTGAAGCAGGTAGGAACTTACAACTGGCATGCTGATGAACTTGCTTCAAGTTTGATGGTAAAGGGGCAAGAAAGCCCCTGTGCCCCTGGCCCATCTCACCCCTGTTTGAGTCTGAGTTGCTGCTTTTGGTTTTTGTGGGAGTGGGGCATATTCTGTGTTACAGCATTTTAGTCTGCTAACAAACACAAGTAGCCAGTACAAAGCTATCAGTCTCCAGAAGGAAGGAGCAAAGGTTTAAAAATATGACTACATATCAGAGAAAACATATGATATTTGTCTTTCTGGGACTGGCTTATTGAAGACAAATGATGTATAGGGATGAAACAGATATCTTGTGATTTGGTTGTGGTTCTTGACCCTTGTTTACACTCCTGTGGAACTGTGGTTGTTCTACTTTCTATGTGTTGAATATTATGGTGAATGGTACATTAACCCTGTGATTATAGAGTGATTGTAATCATGTTTTTGCAAAATTTGGTGGTAAAAAAGAAGGGAAGGAAGGAAGAAGGGAGGGAAGGAGAGAAGTATGATTATCCTCTAAGAATTGTACCTATGAAATTTGTTCTCTTTGTATTAATAAAAATTTTAAAAATATATTTGACCAGAGAATCATGAGCAGTTGATGTGGGACAAGTATCTACTGGAAAGAAAAACTTTGGAAGTAAACTTCAAATATTATACATTACACCCTATATGACCATTTGAAAATCAGCACCGCTCAGAATTCAACATGACAAAAGGTAATTATGTAAAAATAAATTTCCTGATGATGTCTTCTGTGGCCAGTTCTCACATACTAAAATTAATAAGTAAATAACATTTAGAAAGCAGTTATAAATTTGTCAGGATAATTAATACCAACTGTTGCAACAAACACTCCCACAATTTGAGAACAGAGTAAAAGTTTTATTCTTCCTCAAAATCTGATGCAGGCCCGGCAAGTTTCCTGGATGCTTCTTTTCCAACCTCTGAATCTACTACCTTGGCTTCTAGTATTTTTATCACCTTGGAATTCTTTACCTCCGACCACATGTTTGGGGCCAGAAAGGAAGACTGGGGAGCACCCACATTTCCTTGATCAAAGCTAGGCACATGCAAGGCCAAAATGCAGGACGTCTCATGAATATTCATGAGTAATTGCCAACTCTTCCACACAGGCATTGCGACTGTTCTGGTATGCAGCATCCCAAAACATATCAATTATAATTCATTGTCCCTTAAATTCCTGAGTCTCTGCAACTTTGTGTGTCCTGAAGTGTAGTCTGTAATAAAGGTCAGAGTGAGCAAGATCCACAACAGTCCTCATTCTGTAACACCGGCCCTAATTTTATGAGAGCTACAGATCAAAATTTATTTTTCTCACGTTATTTAAAATTCTTGCTGAAAAAATTATGTAAAACTTAAGCTCCAATGGAGAATTGAGTGGGCCTTTCCAAGATACACCCATGAACTATTGTGTATCATGACGAGCCCCTTTCACAGAGAGCCAACCAGGAAGCAGGAGGCCATGCTCTCAGGCAGGCAATGTTCCTCCCTGGCCCCATTTCCTCACCTTGGAGTAAATAAGCCGGCAGATCACCAAATGCTGGAGAAGGGAGCTCACCGGATGACTTCTGAGGTGTCTGCCACATCTAATATTTAATGGATTTCCAATTTCAAACTGTGTGTCTTCAGTGATGTCCACATGCCTAGAAATCAGGGTGCTTCAAAAGCTTATGAGGCCTGGGGCCAGCACTGTGACGTAACAGGCAAAGCTGCCACCTGGAGTGCCAGCATTCCAGAAGGGCATTGGTTCGAGTCCCGGCTGCTCCATTTCCAATCCAGCTCTCTGCTATGGCCTGGGAAAGCACTGGAAGATGGCCCAGGTGCTTGGCCCCATGTAGCTTCGTGGGAGACCCAGAACAAACTCCTGGCTCCTGGCTTCAGATCAACACAACTCCAGCCATTTGAGGAGTGAACCAGCGGATGGAAGACCTCTCTCCCTCTCTCTGCCTCTGCCTCTCTGTAACCCTGCCTTTCAAATAAGTAAAAAATAAAACATTAAAAAAAAAGCTTAGGAGACCTGATAGATTCTTACTTTTAGAAGCTTCACCCTACTTTACATTAAACATTTTGAAATGTGCTCAAAATCTATGTGAAATACAGTGTGTGTCTAACTATATAAAAGCTTTCATATTTTGGTTTCAATAACTTTCATCCAGTATAAAATATTTCACTGATCTTCAAATTGTACCACAAGGACCCAGTAAGACACTGATCCTCCAAAGAACCAATCTTAATAGTCACACAAAATGGATTTTTTGCAGAGTTAAGTGTATTTCACTATGCAGAGCTCCTACAAAGTGGAACATATGTTAAAACATTTTTAAAAGACAAATTTATTTTCAATTTCACTTCTATAAACTTTTTGAAGTCTTTACTTTTTTTATTTGCTTATTTGAAAGGCAGAGAGACATACACAGGAAGATTTTTTTTTCCATCCACTGATTGACTCCCCAAACGTCTGTAACAGCTGAAGTGGAGCCAGGCTGAAGCCAGGAGCCTGAAACTCCAGGGCTCTCAGATGGGTGGCAAGGGCCCAGGTTCTTGAGTCATCACCTACGAACTCCCAGGGTGTGCATTAGCAGAAAGCTGGAAGTGGAAGTGGAGCTGGGACTCAGGCACTCCGATATTCAATGCAGTGTCTTAATCATCCTTATGGTAACATTATATCCTTAAAATTAATGAAGGCACATGCCATGGCACTCACTCACAAAAAAGGAGTTGGAATAAGGATGGCAGAAAAGGTAGCCTGACATGATGAGGAGGTCCCAGTTATTCAAGTGATGGGAGTCAACACCCTTGAGAGCTCTTAGGTACTCCCAGAACATGACTGTGGGAGGAGGAAGTTGGATATGTTTTAAACGGTTTAACTATCTAAAACAGAATTTGATTTTATGTGTAAACATTATATGGTACAGTTAAGCTGCTAGAAAATGGAAGTAGACACCTTGAACTTATTAATTCTAATAAGAATTAATAGAATAAATGGTCCCTTGTCATAAGAAATTTAGTAGATCGAACCTCTCCTATAAAAGTTTAGACAAGTTGCTCGGTGAGTATTCCAGACTGCCATCCATGAACTTCCCAGAGAGAATTGTTGCTGAAATGTGGATCTGTGATCCAGCTGGAGATACTACTGAGGGATTTGTGGAAAGAACAGCACTTCTTCAAAAGCACTTTCATCCAGGGATCTTCTGACTGACCTTGAGCAAAAAGCAGGAAAATCATGGCTGGTAAACCTGGACTCAGCCCAGCCAGGCAAGTTAGGTTCTTAGGATTCCAGGTCATCTTAGGTTGAGTGCAGTTAATCTGAACTGAGGAAGATTTTGGCAACCAAAAAAAATCCTTTTAATAGGCTTACTGATGTGCTATATAACTGTCAACATAAAATCACATGCATTGCCATATAGACTTCCAGAATGTCCATCACTACCAGTTGACATGGTAGCTAAAAAGTTTATCTCTTGGATCTTCAGAGGAAAGATAGAGACTTCTTCTTTCTTGACACTAATAAAACCAGGTATTTATCCAACAAATGCCTGCAAGAAATCAGCTTTATTAAGAAATGCAAAGCTAACATAATAATCCCTTTGTTTGAATGCCTGTGGCTTATGAACCATGAAGAACAAACTTAGAATTACTTGACATTCCCAGTCTTGAACATCAAGATAACTATTTTTTCTTTTTAATCCAAGATTACAAATACAGTTGTCATGTAAGCCCAGTATTAAAAATTAGTGAAAACAGTGAAAAACCATGACTCATTCTGAAATCAACTGGATTTGGCAAGCATCTAACTAATTACAAACCTATTTTGTAATTTGGAACTAAGCCAAGCCATTCAGATAGTCTATACAAAACAGAGGCTAATAAAAGAGGAACCCCAAAATTAGAATGAACCCAAATGAGGAGTCCAGATGCTTAGCACCTGGTAGTTAATAAAATCTGAAATTAAATAGTAAGAATAGCTAGAGGAATGGCTGAGGTATAGACCAATAAATCATGTCAAGCTAACTATTTACAGAAGAAGGACCCTGCAATGGGAAAGAGTAGAAGTTTTACAAGGTAACGAATTCCACTTCAAACAATTCAAGCTCGAATCACCAAGGGTCTCAACACCAGCATTTACCTTGAGAGAGTAAGAAAATATAAGTAGACAGAAATTGACTGTTGAAAAAAAAAAAATCTAAATGATCTTACGACTGCTTCTTATTAACTCCCAAAGGAAAGCTAGCAGGATTGGAAGTAAGGCATCCTCTCCAGAATAATGCTATGATCTTGAGCAAGTGGTTTAACCTCTCCATGCTTTGATTTCTCCTCAGATGGGAGACCTTGAACTGGGTGGCTTTAGAATCAGAATGCAGCTCCAACAATGCATTTATTGTCTTTTTTTAAAAGATTTTATGAATTTATTTGAGAGAGAGAGTTACAGATAGTGAGAGGGAGAGGCAGAGAGAAAGGTCTTCCATCCATTGGTTCACTCCCCAGGTGGCCACAACGACCAGAGCTGAGCAGATCCGAAGCCAGGAGCCAGGTGACTCTTCCTGGTCTCCCATGTGGGTGCAGGGGCTCAAGAACTTGTGCCATCTTCTACTGCTTTCCCAGGCCACAGCAGAGAACTGGATTGGAAGAGGAGGAGCCAGGACTAGAAACGGCACCCATATGGGATGCCGGCACCACAGGCGGAGGATTAACCTACTGCGCCATGGCATCGGCCCCCAACAATGCATTTTACTGAAGCACTTGTAAAGTCTTAGCAAGACTAAGAGGCATGGTTTGTTACTGCAAACAGTAAGAATGAAAGCCTAAGGGGAGCCCATGCTTTCTTTATTTCTAATCATTGGACTAGGCACATAGTGCCTGAAATCAAAGTTCTTTCTGAATTCCCTTAACAGGACATGGCTTCTTGTACCTGGTAGGCAATGTGGCTGCCTTCATGTGATATTTTACAAACTTCCCTAATAATTTTTCAATGTGATCTGCATTTTGGATTCTTTTCTCCATTTTTAAAAGATTCATTTACTTATTTATTCAACAGAGAGAGTCACAGAGAGAGAGAGAGGGAGAGATCTTCCACTCACTGGTTCATTCTTCAAATGGCCACAACATCCAGGACCAGATCAGGTCACAGTCAGGAGCCAGGAAATTCAACCTGGACTCCCACATGCATGGTAGGGACCGAAGTTCTTGAGCTATCATCTACTGCCTTTCCATGTGCATCAGCAGAGACTCAAACCAGTGCTCTGATGTGGGTTGGATGCATGAAAAGCAGCAGCATAATCCACTGTGCCACAATGCTGGTTTCCAAGGTATATTCTCAATAATAGATTTTTTAAATTATTTAAAAAATAAAAAATCATTCTTTTATCACAACAAACACCATTTAAGAAGTAGAATTTATTTTTTTCTCTCTGTATCCATAAAAACCAATGATAAGACGTAAGTGGAAGGGGTCCTAGGAACCTTCTGCACCTGTCTCATAGCTTTAGTAGCATTCTTTCTTCAGTTCCCCTGAAGTCACCCAGTTGTCATGTACAGAAAAGTGACCCTGGTGTCCCCTCCCCCTACACAAAAGCACAGGCTTCCCATGCAAGGATAAAGCAAGCTTTTCAAAGGCAAACACTGTACCAACCACAATGCCTGGCAGAGCAGAAGCTTAATAAATATTAGGAGAATGATGCAAAGCATTTTATTTTATTTTATTTTTCCCATAAGACTTTTATTTAGGGTATACAAACTTATTGTATTTCATAAATACTGCTCTAGGAACTTAGTGATTCTTCCCACCATACCCACCCTCCCACCCACAATCCCACCCCTCTTTCTCCTCCCTCTCCTATTGCCATACTTATTTCTAAGACCTATTTTTAATTAACTTCATACACAACAAATAAAATGAAAAAAACCCTTTCCTTAAAAGTCAAGATAAGGGCTGTTCAGAGTCATTGCATTTCAAAGTGTCAATCTTAATCCTATAGGGCCGGCGCCACGGCTCAATAGGCTAATCCTCCACCTTGCGGCACCAGCACACCGGGTTCTAGTCCTGGTCGGGGCACCGGATTCTGTCCCAGTTGTCCCTCTTCCTGTCCAGCTCTCTGCTGTGTCCCAGAAGTGCAGTGGAGGATGGCCCAAGTGCTTGGGCCCTGCACCCGCATGGGAGATCAGGAGGAAGCACCTGGCTCCTGGCTTCGGATCAGCATGGTGCGCTGGCCGCAGCAGCCATTGGAAGGTGAACCAACAGAGACCTTTCTCTCTGTCTCTTTCTCTCTCACTGTCCACTCTGCCTGTCAAAAAATAATCTTAATTCTATAGATTACTTTTTAGGTGTTCTGTTAGCTATCATAGATCAGGGAGAACATATGGTATTTGTCCTTTTGGGACTGGCTTATTTCACTAAATGTTATGATTTCCAGTTTCATTCATTTTGTTGCAAATGACAAGATCATTTTTATTGCCATGTAGTATTACAAGGTGTACATACCATAATTTCTTTATCCAGTATTCTGTTGATGGGCATTTGGGTTGATTCCATATCTTAGCTATTGTGAACTGAGCTGGGGATACAGATAACTCTTTTGTATACTGGTTTCATTTCTCTTGGGTAAATTCCCAAGAGTGGGATGGCTGGGTCATATGGTAGGTCTATATTCAGATTTCTGAGGTAGCTCCATACTGTATTCCATACTGGCTTTACCAGTTTACATTCCCACCAAGAGGATTAGGGTATTTTTTCCCCATGTCCTCACCAGCATTTATTGTTTGTTGATTTCTTCATGAAAGCCCTTCTAACTGGGGTGAAGTGAAACCTCATTGTGGCTTTCATTTGCATTTCGCTTATGGCTAGTGGTCCTGAACATTTTTTCATGTGTCTGTTGGTCATTTGGATTTCCTGTTTCAAAAAATTCCTATTTAAGTCCTTTGCCCATTTCTTAACTGGGTTGTTTGTTTTGCTATTGTTTAGTTTCTTGATCTCTTTATATATTCTGGTTATGAATCCTTTATCAGTTGCATAGTTTGCAAACAATTTCTCCTATTCCGTGAGCTTCCTCTTCACATTCCTGAGTCTTTCTTTTGTAGTGCAGAAGCTTCTCAATTTGATTTAATCCCATTTGTCACTTTTGGCATTGATTTCTTGTGCCTTTTTGGTCTTTTCCAAGAACTCTTTGCTTATGGTTACATCCTGCGGGGTTTCTCCGATGTTCTGCAATGATTTGATGGTATTGGGTCATAGATATAGGTCTTTGATCCATTTTGAGTGGATTTTTGTGTAAGGTGTAAGGCAGGGTCTTGCTTCATACTTCTGTATGTGGAAATCCAGTTTTTCCCAGCACCATTTGTTGAAGAGACTGTACTTCAGGTATTGAGTTTAGATCCTTTGTGAAAGATAAGTTGGTTGTAGATGTGTGGGTTGATTTTGGGTGTTTCTATTCTGTTCCACTGGTCTATCCATCTGCTTTTATACCAGTGCCAAACTGTTTTGATTACAATTTCCCTGCAGTGTGTCTTGAAATTTGGTATTGTAATACCTCCAGCTTTGTTTTTTCTGTTTTCAAGATTTACTTATTTGTTTCAGAGGCAGTGTTATAGACAAAGAGAGACACAGAGGGAGAGAGAGCTCTTCCATCCACTGGTTCATTCCCCATATATTCTCAATGGCCAGAGCTGGGTCGTTCTGAAGCCAGGGGCCAGGAGTTTCTTCCGTGTCTTCCACGTGGGTGCAGGGGCCCAAGCACCTGGGCTATCTTCTACTGCTTTCCCAGACCATAAGCAGGGAACTGGATTGGATGTGGAACAGCCAAGATTGGAACCAGAGCCAATATGGGATGCCAGCACCGCAGCTGAATGCTTAACCTGCCATGCTGTAGTGCTGGCCACTCCAGCTTTGTTTTTGTTGTATAAGATTTTGTTAACTATTCACACACTCCTGTGTTTCCATATGAATTTCAGCATCATTTTTTTCCAGAATGTCCTTGGTATTTTGATAGGTATCACATTGAATCTGTAAATTGTTTTCCTTAGCTTGGACGTTTTTTTTGTATCTTCTATTTTGTATCTTCAATGTTTTATGATTTTTGTCATAGAGATCTTTGACACCCTTGGTTAAATTTATTCCAAGGTTTTGATTTCTTCTGTAGCAGTTGTGAATGGAACTGATCTTAGATGTTCTTTCTCAGTTGTGGCATTGTCTGTGTATACAAATACTATTGATTTTTGTGTGTTGATTTTATATCCTGTCGCTTTGCCAAACACTTCTATGAGTTTCAGTAGTCTCTAGTGGCGTCTTTTGGATCCCTTATATATAGAATCATGTCATCTGCAAATAAGGATAGTTCGATTTCCTCCTTTCCAATTTGTATCCCTTTGATTCCTTTTTCTTACCTAATAGCTCTGGCTAAAACTTCCAGCACTATATTGAATATTAATGGTGAGAGAGCACTTCCTCGTCTGGTTTTGACTATCACTGGCAATCCTTCCAACTTTTGCTCATTCAATAGGACACTAGAAATGGATTTGTAAAAAATTGCCTTTATTGTGTAGAGAAATGTTCCTACTATACCCAATTTACTTAAAGTTTTCATCATGGAAGTGTATTGTACTTTACCAAATGTTTTCTCTGCATGCATTTAGATGATTATATGTTTTTTTCTTCAGTTTGTTAATGTGATGTATCACATTAATTGATTTGTGATTGTTGAACTGTCCCTGCATACCAGGGATAAATCCCATTTGGTCTGGGTGACTGATCTTTGTGATGTGTTGTTGGATTCAATCGGTTAGTCTTTTGCTTGTGATTTTTGTGTCTGTGCTCATCAGGGATATTGGTCTGTATTGAAAGTTCACTTTCACTGTTGTATCTTTTTCATGTTTAGGGATTAAGGTGATACAGTCTTCATAGAAGGAGTTCGGGAGGATTCCCTCCCTTTCAATTGTTTTGAATAGCTTGAGAAAAATTGGAGTTCTTTTTTAAATGTCTGGTAGAATTCAGCAGTGAAGCCACCCAGTCCAGGGATTTTCATTATTGGGAGGATCTTTATTACTGATTCCATTTGCTTCTTGGTGAAGCATTTTAGACCCAACAAACCTGACCTTATTAAATGCCCTCAAGACTCTGCTGACTCACCCAATGAACATCCCTGCCCCTCCAAGAACCACTGGATCCACGTATGTTCATGCAACAATCATCCAGATCAGAAGAGAGCATTTGAGAAGGCACTGGTGAGACCAAATTCCTTAACTCTAAATTCCAGGAGTCATAATAGGTGACAGAAGAGAAGTTTGGGATATTAGAGTTTTACAATACAGCTTCATTCTTCAATAACCTGTCTTTTTTAAAGATTCATTTTATTTATTTGAAAGATAGAGTTATAGAGTGAGGTAGAGATAGAGAGAAGAGAGGTCTTCCATCCTCTGGTTCATTCCCCCAAATAACTGCAGTGGCCAGAGCTGAGCTGATCCAAAGCAAGGAGCCAGGAGCTTCTTCCAGGTCTCCCAAGTAGGTGCAGTGGCCCATCTACTTGGGCCGTCTTCTACTGCTTTCCCAGGTACATTATCAGGGAGCTTGATTGGAAATGGAGCAGCTGGGACTTGAACCATTGCCCATATGGATTGCAGGTGCTGCAGGCCAGGGCTTTAACCTGCTGCACCAAAGTGCCAGCCCCCTATTGTTTGTCTTTAAAAATTATGATACAGTGCTATAAATTTTTTATTTACTTAAAGTCACAATGTTAAGACCTAAGGAATACAGTGAGGAGAATGGAAAAAGGAGTTGGAGAGAAGTCCTATTAGCTCTGCTGAATTATGGGTACAGTTGTGGGTAGTTTAATAGACTGAGTCCTAGCTGGTAAAGCGCTCACTTTCTCTACATCAGACCTTATTCTCTGCCCTTCAGTACCCAGCTCAACACTCCTGAGAAATTTCTTTCGTTGTTTACCTCACCCTACACCATTCCATGGTAATACACACTATTATGATTACAATTGTGCACACCTAAGATACATTGAAGTTCTAATCCACAGTACTGATGAATGTGAACTTATAAAAGATTCCTTGCTGACATTGGTCAGGTTAAGATGAGGTCATTAGGGTAACCCTTAAATCAACACACTGGTATTCTTATAAGAAAAAGGGAAATTTGGATGCCGAGGGAGACACACACACCAAGAGATCAACATGTGATGATGGAGTCAAGCAATATTTCCATGATCCAATGAATGCCAAAGATTGTCAGCAAACCACCAGAAGCAGCTCAGTGAGAGGCATGGAACAGTCTTCCTCAAAAGCCTCAGAAACTTGGAGTCATCTTGATCTTGGGCTTTGGGACGCCATAATCTAGGGACAATATTTTCTGTTGTTTAAGCCATTCAGTTCATGGAAATTCATCACAGCAGTCTCAGGAAACTAATACAATTACCATTCGGTAATCACTGCTATATGTAGGGCAATAAGAGAGCAGCTGGCAATTATATAATACAAAATTATTTCAAAAATTAAATAAAATGTAGAAGGCAAGTGTAATCTAATATTTGATCAATATGTATTTATTCTACTCTGATGACTACCATATTCAAAAAATGAGGCCATCAGATATAACCAAGTATTTTAATTACATTAATTGCTCACAATATAAAAGGTTTTAGTCAGTTAAGTAATTTTAATGCCTCTTAAAGCTGTATTCCCCAATATTCATGTATGTGATATCTATAAGCATATTTTCAATTCATAGAGGAAACTGACGCTACAAAGAAACTGAAAGATGTTTAACTAACGAAACACCATAAATTTCAGCTCAGCGCAGGCAGATTGGGATTCTATTGGTTTAGGGAATGAACAGTAGTAGCCAAAGGTAGGTTTACTAAAATATCAAGAAACTAAAACTAATCCAGGTCACACTTTCATATACTTTTCTAGTTTGCATCAAACAACAAAAAGAATAGGATTAAAAAAAAAAAACATGGAAAGTAAGATAACATTTAACTCACTGGCAAATATTGAAATTAATTTGTGAATTAGCTGGAAAATCATGAGAGAGTTGAGAAAAATATGCTTCCACTAGTTGGCAACAAAAAAAGAAAAAGGGACTGAGATACTAGTTTACATAAAATGGAATTTCAAAATGTTTATGGAAATGTGAAGTTAAAGGATGAGTTTTGGGGGAGCCGGCTTTGTGGCATAGCTACTGATGCTGCCACTTGTGATGCCAGCATCCAATGTAGCATCAGTTCAGGTCCTGACTTCCTTTCCAATCCAGCTCCCTGCAAGTGGCCCGGAAAGGCAGTAGAGGATAGCCTGAGTGCTTGAGCTCCTACCACCCACATAGGAGACCCAGAGGAAGCTCCTGGCTCCTAGATTCTGCCTGGTGCAGCCCCAGCTGATGCAGTCATCTGGGGAGTGAACCAGTGGATGGAAGATTTCAGTCTCTGTTTCTCTCTTGCTCTCTGTAACTCTGAATTACAAATAAGTATATAAATATTTTTTAAAAAAATAAATTTGTTTTGGTACCAATTTTTTGGTAATTCATGAATGAAGCATCTTCAAAAAATGTGGAAAATGCATATTATAGAAAAAACTATGCATAGATTTTCACACCAAAATAAATTTGTCTTTTAATTCCACTTTTCTACATTTTTCAGCTTACTTGTAGGTCAGTATATTCTCTATTTTCTATTTCTTAACAGTCACCAACAATTATACTTCTTTTATATCTAACTCGCTGAAATGCATTATTTAAGAAACTATTTTAAAATGTTCTGGACAACTATTAATGTTTCATTTGTTCTACAAATATTTATTTTACTTCCAGTGTGGGCCAAGCACTATCCAAAGACACAATGGGTACTAGAACAGGTATAATTTCTGCCCTGAATAAAACCACCCATGCACTTATGTATAAACTTGCATTTGGTGCCAAAAGGAGTACTTAGAGATATATTTCCACATGAAGTTTATGGTATATGGTAATGACCAGACCTATACAAGATTTCTCAAGAGACAGTGCAATATACCACACAAGATTAAGGAACAATCACAGTATTACCAATTACATCTACTTAAGTAAAGAGAACAGATACTCTCATTGATTTTTCTGCCTGAAATCTCTTTCTTATATGAATTGTCCCATTGCCCATTTGATATACATGATTGCAGCAGAGTAAGCAATATTTCAATGTTACTTTGCTCCCTAGACTATCCACTTCACCCATAACCATTTACAGTCTAACGTGGATATGATAATGGCTGTAACTGAGGTGAAACTCAGAGAGCAGCTGAAGTTTTGCTGTCCTTTGAAAACTAGAGAAGATGGGCATCAATCCACAACTTTTTCCTGAGACTGAAGAGTATCTTCAGTCTCGACTTTCTGTCTGTCAACTTGTTTTTTCATCTGTACCTTTATAGTATAACTTTATTTCTACCATTTTTAAATCAAGAATACCCCTCAGAAATACATGAAATAAAAGACTTTTACTTTCATGGGACTTTTAAAGGTGTGGCATACTTTATTGAGAGCTTTAGAAATACCCATGGGATAGACACCATTGTCATCTAAACCTGCTAAAGCAGAATACAGATATCTCATCTGTATGTTTAAGCTACACTGTCAAGTTACTCAGCTGTTTCCCCCCCCCAATTCCTTATTTACTTTGTTCAATTAAAAATTCCTATTTATTTCTTATGCATAGAAATTTTCCCACTTATTTTATTGCCAGATATTTTGCTAAATATTTCTGACCTGTTTAGGGGATTATCAAGACCCCTTCCTATGCAAAGGCAATTTCTTCTCTAAGAGGAATGAATTCTGTTAACTGTTAATGAGGTTTTTTTCACCTTACTACAGACTTAGTCAAGTACTTCAGAAAACTATAAAATGGAGACAGTCATGTTGAGAAGACTTAAGTAAAGAGGTGACATTTAGATGAGTTTTACAGGATTAACAAGTTTCCTCAGGCTCATTCCAAAAGTGGGACAGAGGGTGTCCTAACTAGAGGAGATTGCATAAGAAAGGGCAGAGCAATGCAAGAACACAGAACAGAGGCCAGGATCATCTCCCAAATAGAATTTGAGGTTGGGTCAAAGGCGCCTGCTGGATAGCGGCAGTGGCAGGAAGAGGTCCTGAAAGACAGTGCATGGAAGTGAAGCATGATTACAGAGCCCCAAAGGTTGCAGTTTGTGTCATGAGTAATTCGTGTTTCAAGATATCAGCTAGAAATCTGTACCAACTCAATGACATGATTAGAAACATAGTGTGAGATACATACACTGCTGAGAATTGGTGATAAGAAGATAATTAAGTGCTCAAAATGCTAAGATACTGGGAAGAATTTAGTGCAGATTTTATACCCAGAGTACCAGGAGAGACACATCTTCTGCACTGATAGGCACATCAGCCTTTGGACAACAGAGGAGTCTGGGGTGGCCAGAATCTCAGTGTATCTTCTGCCAGCCACAAGCAAACATTCTTTGACATCAGCATGTGATATAAACACTGTGTGCCATGGGCACCGTGCTGTGATTGCTGTTGGTAAGCACTGATGGAGTCAAGAACCACTGCACAAGTCCAAGTGAGCTGAATCAGGGTGCAGCCAAGATGATGGTAAAGAGCACATGGACTTGGGAACTGCAAGTATTTATGAGGTAGAATCAGTAAATATTTGTGACTGAGTTCCTGTGGCAAGTGAGGATGGAGAGGACAGTGGATGCAACAGGAGATGTGCTTAGAAGAGAGGAACTGCTACAATGAGCCATCCATCAGGGAGGAGTGGAGCACAGTTTGGAGAATTGAAAATGGTTGAAACTGGTTCTTGGGAGAAATATTTTACAAAGATTTATTTATGTATTTATTCAAAAGGCAGAATGATGAGTGAAACAGAGAGCCATACAGAGAGAATGAAAGGGAAGGGAAGAGAGAGAAAAAAAGAGATAATGGAAGGAAGGAAAGATGGAAGGAGGGAAGGCAAGAAGAAAGAAAGAAGAGAAGAGAAGAGAAGAGAAGAGAAGAGAAAAGAAAAGAAAAGAAAAGAAAAGAAAAGAAAAGAAAAGAAAAGAAAAGAAAAAAGAAAGAAAGAAAGAAAGAAAGAAAGAAAGAAAGAAAGAAAGAAAGAAAGAAAGAAAGAAAGAAAGAAAGAAAGAAAGAAAGAAAAAGAAAGAAAGAAAGAAAGGAAGGAAGGAAGGAAGGAAGGAAGGAGGGAGGGAGGGAGGGAGGGAGGGAGGAGAGAAATCTTCCATCAACTGGTTCCCTCCCCAAATGGCCACAACAGCCAAATCTGGGCCAGGCTGAAGCCAGGTCCCAGGCTCAATCTAGGTCTCCCACATGGGTAGCATGGGCCCAAGCAGTTGGGCCATCTTCTACTGTCTTCCCAGATTCATTAGAAGGGAGCTGGATTGGAAGCAGAGCAGCCAGCACTAGAAACAGCGCTGTGATTTGGATGCTGGCATCATAGGCAGCTTAACCTGCTGTGTCACAACGCCAGTCCCAGGGGACTGTATAGCCAAAAAATTCTGAAATCTTCTAAATTGTGATAATGTATTTTCTGCTATATCTCAAAAATATTCCGTTTTTAAACTTCCCCAAAATGTGAACTTGCTAAGTGCTCAAGAGTGTCTTTGAGGGGAAATCAGAACTGGGATAATTACAGGATGTTTGGGTCTGGACTCTGTTTGGGAAAGCGTGTCATTCTAGTTGAGGAACTGCTTGGGAATCAGCAAAGTTAGAGACATACAGTAGTTTAGGATTGATGGCACAGCAAGGCAAGGGCTTTGAAGCAACTATTGATAGGTAAACAGTTTGATAAGCTAGACTTGGCCCAGGTGAGCAGATCATTGTCTCCAGTTAATTGGTCATTTATAAGTTTACAATATTCCTTCCTAAAACAAAATTTTTCTTTTCCAGAACAAACAACAAAATCATGTTGACTTAGAGTCTTATAATCTTGCAATAGTCTCATTTATTTCTCTCAATATCTTATAGAAATATTAAGCTTTGGATATATGTGCCATCTGTAATGAAACTAACATGATTTCTACTTACCAGAGCCTCTTCATTCACCTAAGACAAGAAATCCCTCAAGCAAATCCTGAATAACCATATCTGCCTCTGCCCTAGTCCTGCTTGTGGAGAAGGACAGATATTTTTGTAACAAGGTAATGGATAGGGATATGTGCTTTGGAAGTGACAGTGTGAATTGAGAACACCAAGGAAACACAAGACAGAAAGTTGTGAGGCATAGTAGGTTTTTAACAGGTGTCCTTCACTTTCTTCAGACCTCTAAACCTACTCTACTCTCACTCCAAGCAGCTGACTTTGACCCCCTACTTCGAAGAAAGAAAGGATCAAGCATATTTGGTCTCAATTATTTGTACTACCTTCTAAGTTAAAACTATATGTCCAAGTACCTCTGTCTGTCCTTTTTTTCTTCCCTCTCATTGAATTGAAGGAGGTGACATCCCTCTTCCATTATCTGAAACTGTTCTTATCTCCACAAGTGCACTATTCATTATCCCCTAATTGTTTAGCTTCTTTTTTTCCTGATTAATTAGTGCTTCCTTCTTAATTGGACCTGTTTATTCTAGTTTTCTTCTTGCCTATTTGACTACTATTTTTAATTTCTTGTGCCACTCTGATTCTTGAAAACTGGTGCTTTTTATGGCTCTGTCCAATAATTATTTTTCTTTACGCTCTATGCTCCTTTCATAATCTGTTTTACATGCATGCCTTCAACTTTTATCTCGAATTCTAATCTATAATCTATTCAATTATCTTTCTAGAGCACCAATATTATATCTTTGAGCATAAATCTTGACCAGTCTACTTTCATATGAAACTCAGTATGTCCTCATTGAGCTAAAGATTTTTTCCCTCGGAACCTGCCCCTCTTCATATCTTTGATAAATGATCCTTAATTGTGACCATTACACGCAATAACTGGGTGTCTTTTTAATTCTTCCTTTTCCCTTAACTTCCATATGTGATGAGTCACCAAGTGCTAAATTCTATAGAATTTAGCTTCTATTCTGTCCTACATCTTTCTGCATCTCACCACTTCACTGCCTCTTCCTTAGGTCAAGCCAATATTACATTGATTGCTGCAATCACCTTTCATTATTGATTTTTTTAAATCAAGAGTCAAGACTATTTTTTTAAGATTTATTTTATTTATTTGAAATACAGAGTTACAGAGAGAGGTAGAGACAGAGAGAGAGGTCTTTCATCCGTTGGTTCACTCCCCAGATGGCCGCAACCACTGGAGCTGGGCCAATCCGAAGCCAGGAGCCAGGAGCTTCCTCCGGGTCTCCCACATGGGGGCAGAAGCCCAGGGACTTGGACCATCTTCTACTGCTTTCCCGGCCATAGCTGGCTTGGAAAGTAGAGCAGCTGAGTCTCGAACCGGCACCCACATGGGATGCCAGCACTTCAGGCCAGGGTTAAACACTGCGCCACAGCGCTGGCCCCTGTCCTATCACTTCTAATTTATTATGTATGTAGTATCCCTGCGTATAACTCTTAATATATTTCTATTTCTTTTGAAAACCTGTATAGCTCTTACCAGAGTTTATAAAACATTATTTGATCTGCTCCTTCTTTTCAGCCCTATCTTCAGTCTTAATAATATATCCATTACACCTTATATTTCCCCTCCCATGGCACCTATCACCCTGTTTTATAATCATTGTATTCCTTCACTACACTGATGTCCAGGTGGAAATTAACCATCTTTCTACATTATAGCAAATATCTAGTACAGTGCAGATGGTCAATAAATATTTATTGAATAAGTAGTTAAATAATAAAATCATAGAATATTTGGTCTTTTTAGACAGTTCTACTTTCTGACATAATTATCTGACATAAAAGAAAATATAGGAGTTTAATCTCTCAAAGAAATTACGATCCTTTTATCCTAACATAAGTCTTCTATATTGATGCCTCAACTCAAAATGTTTTCTATAGAAAGATCTGGTTGATCTCCCAGTTAAGATGTTTAAATCAAGGCAAGGTCTAGTTTCTCACTGTCTTCATTTTTATCTGTCATTCCTCAAGAGTTTATCTAATCTGGGTTGTTTTCCTTTTTCTGTCCATCTGAGTTTTGTATTTTTAAAATTGTCCTTTCAGGCAAGTTAAATATGTATTTGGTTTAGGAAGTAAGATAGTTTTGCAAGACTTGTTGTGAAAAACAGCAAGTCCCTAGTCTCCCAACCTATTTTCCACCTTCTGGAGCAACTACTTTAAAAAATGTTTAGCTTTCTAAATAGTACATTATAGGCCACTTTTAACATTTTATTTTTAACCACTGTCAGTTGACTTTCCCACATGGAAGAGAATTAACTCTTTTACAAACATGCCCACCATCATATACCTGTACACCTCCTTACCCATCCTCCCCAGTAGTCAGTAGCTACATAAGCTCTTTCTGCCCTTTTGGGCATGTAGTAGCCTCGATTAACTTTTATTCTCCTTCTTACTTTCCCCCAGAATTAATAATTTTCTTATTATAAAATTTGTTTTGTATATATCACCAGCTCCATCCCAAACTCCCTACCAATTGTCTAAAGTGCTTGTTACGAGACAGTTTTTTGTCGCCATTACAAAATGCCTGAAAGAAGCTACCTATGAAGGAAAGAGCTTTATTTTGACTCATGGTCTTGGTGTTTCGCAGTCTTAGAGTAAGTCCCATTGGCTCCGCTGTGTGAAGAGACCCGAGAAAGGCAACATAAATGTATGCTGAGGACTGATCACATGGCCAACCAGCGGCTAGAGTTCCCAACTCACCTTTTTTAGCCAACTGTCTTGTAAGAACGACCTTCTGAGGGCATAGCCCTGATGACCTAAGAGCCTCCCACTAGTACCACGTCTGAAATACAATAATTGGATTAAGTTCCTGCCCTCCAAGTACTATTAACTTTTGACTTTGAGGTTTAAAGTCTGTATGATTTCCAGAGTCAAACTTTATTCAGACCACAGCCCCTGTCTACATTTTGCAGTAGATACTGTCCCAACGTCATCTATTTGAAGAGATTTTTCATGGAGTTTTCCTGCCTGTTCACTTCTATACAGGATGTTCCCTGTTCTCATTGCATAACTTCTGCACCAGAATCCTTCTACCACCACAGGGTTTCCTTTTCTGGTTCTTGTTTCCTCCATTTTCATTCGAGTTCACCTAAAAATCACCAGGAAACATCAAAACAATTCTTACGTCAGACTTATCCTAGCAGAATTGATCAGGAACTTTTGAAAGTGAGATGCAAATATCAATATTTCTTAAACATTCCAATTGATCAAAATGGGCAGCTAAAGATGAGAACTATTGCTCTATCTAGAGTTTACTTTGCTTGGTTTTTAATTTTGATGAATAAAATCTTCCAGAAGCTCTGAAAAAAAGTACATAAAGATAAAATTTTGAGACTTTGCTTTTCTAAATATGCTTTTATTCTACTTTCTATTTGACTTACAATCTGTAAAATGTAGAATTTATACTGGGGAATAATTTTTTTTCCAAAATTTTAAGGCATTACTCCACTGTCTTCCAGCTTTTGATTTTGCTTTTGAGAAATTTGAAGGTATTCTGATTACTAATGTTTTATATATATTATCTGTGGTTTTATAAGATCTTCTCTTTGCAACAGCCTTCTTTTTTTTTAGTGCCTGCCTTGATGCGGGTCTATTTTCATCCACTCTCTTGCCTATTCGTAGCCCCTTCTAATCTTGTAGTTTGAGCTCTTTAATCTGGGGAAATTTTATTAAACTTCCATCTTAGCATTAGTTTAGATGTAGACACTTGTTCATCCATTTTTCTCCAAAATTTAGAACAAGTATCTTCCAGTATGTGGTTTATTAACACTTTGTTTACACTAACTGACAAAATATGACTGGCTTGATTTTAGTTTAAAATTTGATCTTAGTATTAAAAATAAAACTCATTACTGAGTTAGTTTTTATCCTCACAGAATTAAGAAAAATAGCACAACACAACATTTTTGAACTTGTGTACAGTTGCATTCTTATACATTGTATTTAAATAAAAATCATTTCTTTCAGTCTTCCAAAGCGATGAGTAAAGTAGGAGCTCAGGTCTTTCTCAGAGCACATGGAATAAGTCAGATGCAGTGAGGCTCTGTTTGGGTAGCTGTGGGGAGCAGGTCCTGTCTCCCACAACATGGTGAAATAAGTACTGAGACTACCGAGACTAGACTAGACCACTGAGACTATTAAGACTAACGCTATGCATCTGATCTCCCATCATATGGCGCTGAGAGAGAGTAAACAAATCTTACACAGCTGTTTCGTTAATTAGCTGATTCCTGGCCCAACCCCTTAAAAGGGGGAGAGAGACAACATGCGCGGCTGCGCCCCCCTGAGAGAGTCGGTCGGAGAGCTCATCGGTGCAGGGAAAGAAAACAGCGTGGATCTGGTGTCGCTCTTCCGCGAGTGGGGGAGCGACAGGTAGCTGAATCCCAGGGGAACTCAAGATGGTAAAGACTTTTTGTTCTCAGCTCTGTTACTTGCTCAGTTTGTCACTCAGGGAAAGAAACAATCAGTTTGTCAGCCTGTTTTCCTAAATGTTTAACAATGGTTTCTAGCAGGTGCATATCCAAAGTATTGACAAATATCAACTAAGGGATGAATGAGAGTAAACAAATGTCAAACCAGAACCATTTCTTGAGCCTTATGGAATAAAATTAAGTTAGGAGTTCTAAAAAAAAAAAAAAAAACAAACAAAAAAAAACAAAAAACAAAAACAAAAAAAAAACAACTTCCACCTTAATGACATTCTCCTCCCCTTTTTCCCATCCTTTGATTCTGTAGCTGATAATTTTTGAACATTGCATCTTCTTCACCAATCCTATACCACTCTTTACTTTTAAATCCTACTTTCCATTATGAAGTCTTTTTGGTCTGTTTTATGAGCTGATTCGTATGTCCCTAAATTCATGTTTTAAAGGCCTAACCCCAAATACCTCAGAATATAACTATCTTTGAAGATAGGATCTTTAAGGAAGTAATTATGTCAAATTGCAGTCTGGGTGGACTCTAATCCAACAAGACTAGCCTCCTTATAAGAGGATGTTTGAACTCCACAGACACAAGTAGCAGGGCAGTACCATGTGAACATGAAGATGACCCCCACAGGCCAACAGGAGAGGCTCAGGAACTACCAACCCTGCGGACACCTTGACTTCAGACTCCCAGCTTCTACATCTGTGAGAAAACTAACTTCTGTTATTTAAGCCCACCAATCCGTGGTGCTTTGTTATGGCAGACCCAGCTAATATTTTTAGTTTGATATCCGGATCTCTTGTCACCTTTATTTTCCAGCCCCTATTCTGATATTGACTATGACTTTTGGTAAGAGTTCTTTGTTCTCTAAGCATTTCACTTATAATTGCATTGTGCTCATGCTTTCAAGAGCAAAATATCTTAACCTTATCTCTCTGAAGCTATTAGTGCTAGTTTTTCTTTCCATGTTTTTATATTTCTTCATAGTTTTGGTTTCTTCCAAGTTGACCACTGCGTGTGTGCATGTGTGCATGTGTGCGTGTGTGTGTGTATGTGTGTGTGTGTGTTTCAGTCTTCATCTTTCAAGTTATAAGTTTTCCTCTGGTATTTGATTGTCTCCTCATGTTAAGAGGAAGGCAGTAAGAAAGCGGAATTGAAGCTCTGAGTGATGGATGGGGTTTGTTGATTGTGTCCTCTTCTTTTATCTGGAGTACAAGTCTAGAAAATGGGCAACCTACAGGCTAAATTTGAAACATATGTATCTGTGTTTTAATTAGATTCACATGTCTTTAACTAAAGCTGTGACTTGTAACTACCCAGAAACCCCATCATTCCATTTTTTAAATTTATTTATTTATTAAAGGCAGAGTTACAGACAGAGACAGAGATAAAAAGAGAGGGCCCAACTGCTTGTTCACTCCCCAAATGCCTGTAACAGCTTCAGCTGGGCCAGGCCAAAGCCAGTAGCCAGAACTCCATCCAGGTCTCCCAAAATGGGTAGCAGGAATCCAAGGACAGGCTATTATTTGCTGCCTTCCAGGGTGTGGATTAGCAGGAATCTGGATTGGAAGAGGTGGTGGGACTAGATCCTAGACACTCTTATATGGGATGCAAGCATCCCGAGAAGTGGCATAACCTGCTGCACCACAACACTCAACACTTCTCCCCAATTCCTTTCTGATTTAAGTTAACTTTAAGTTTGAAATTTCTGCCTAACGGTTTTTCTTTTCTTGCAGTCTTAAATTTCCTTATACTTTAACACAAGTTCAAGCATCTTTTTCTCCATGGCACCTACTCTAATGTTCTCAGATGGAGTTCAGCTCTCCTAGTTTTTTCACTTAAGCCCTTGCACAGTCTTCCTTATTGTGTTAGGCGTTTGATACCTATGTGGGATGCTTCAGGAAACTACATCCTCTACTTCAGTCATGTTATTGGTAAAAGCTTTGGTAAAAGCTCAGTGTGTTAGACAGCTTTCTGTAACCACACTGAAATTCCTACTTATGAAGAAAAAGGTTTATTATGGCTCACAGTTTTAGATTATCCATTAGGTCAGCCTCTGGTGATGGTGTTCTTTCCAGTAGAATACTGAAGTGGTGGATAGCATCATAAGGTCAGAGGGAGCACCAGTGTCTGTCTCTCTTTGTAAACCCACCATAGTTTATTCATGCAGGCTCCTCCCCAGCTACCTAATCCAATCTAATAACTCTCCAAAGTCGCCATCCCCAAACACCTTAACTGTAATAATTTTCCACTCTTTTAATATCTTAACATGAGATTTTGGTGGGAGCAGGTATTTAGCCTAGCAGTTAAGATCCCATTAAGATGTCCACATCCCACATGGGAATATTTGATTTGATTCTTGATCATGACTTCTAAGTCCAGCTTCCTATTAAGGCAGACCCTGGAAGGCAGTCGTAATGACTTAAATAAATGGGTTTCTGCCACTAATTTGAAATACTTGGATTGCAATCCCAACTCCTCACTTTGGCCCTGACCTGGACTCAGCCATAGCAGACACCTTGGGAATGAAATTGTGGAATAGAAAAACAAACAAGCAAACAAACAAACGTTGATACCAAGCCATTAGACCACAGGCCTTTGGGAGATGCTCAAGAAAACATTCAAACCACAGCACTCAAGAAAAGGTCTCGGCCGGTGCCGCGGCTCAATAGGCTAATCCTCCACCTTGCGGCGCCGGCACACCGGGTTCTAGTCCCAGTCGGGGCGCCGGATTCTGTCCCGGCTGCCCCTCTTCCAGGTCAGCTCTCTGCTATGGCCTGGGAGTGCAATGGAGGATGGCCCAAGTGCTTGGGCCCTGCACCCCATGGGAGACCTGGAGAAGCATCTGGCTCCTGCCTTCAGATCAGCACGGTGCGTGGCCACGGCGGCCATTGGAGGGTGAACCAACGGCAAAAGGAAGACCTTTCTCTCTGTCTCTCTCTCTCACTGTCCACTCTGCCTGTCAAAAAATAAATAAATAAATAAAATAAAAGGTCTCTCGAAAATCCTCATGCTCAGTGGGGCAGAGGTTGAAGGAGAGAAAGGAGGACCAGGTGCATAATATTCTTCTAGAGTTGAAGTTCCTGACTATTTGATTATTAAAATCATGAACTACAGCCTTTCCTAAGAAAGGAAGCACCGCACCATGGCAGATCGCAATGTGTCTTTAATTTACTATCAGATGATCACACAGGGCATAATCTGTTTCACATAATAACATAATAGAACATTTCTCAAGATGGAGCTGAAAGGAGGAAATGTAAAAGCCACACATATCCTAGTGACAGAGGAAGGATTTCTGCATTTGAGGAGGTAGTTACTCTTCATAGGTGATCACATGCTCCTTCAGATATCAGAACAGATAAAGCACAAATCCTGGCACATCTGTGAAGGTGCCCATGAATGATAAATCATAGTTTGTGGCAAATGGGTTGGAAGCAGTTTTCTGGTATCCAAGTCCTTGGCACTTCCTCTGCCTTTGTCTCACTTTGGCCTCAGTTGTAAATTTACCTTGATACCCCCTAGAATAGATTATTGCCAAGCATGGAGTCCATTTCCACCTAAAGTTCTAGCAACGCAGTGTACATTCTCACCCATGTAGCACCCCATCCACAGCTAAGCTAGCCTTTTTCTTTTTCATTCGGACACTCATGCCAACCCAATTAAACCAGATTAGCTAACTCTTTGTTCCTATTAATCTTTTCCTCCCAGCACGGTTGGAACATGTGGTTTTTAAATTATTGAGAGAGTCATGGGAGTTACCAAATATAGACTCATTCATGTGAACAGTAAACAAAGTATGTTTGGAGTCACACAAATTTGTGGATCTAGAAAGACCTAGAAGAGCCAGATGGAATTTAAAAATTGTATCTCCACATACTCTTAAACTAGACATCATGGTTAAGGAACAGACCATGTTGCAGATGGCCTAAGTTCCCAATCAGCCATTCTGCATACTGATTGTGTGGCCTTGGGGATCATTTATCCTCTCTAGAAACCCCAATCCCCAACTGAGAAATGGGCAAAATAATTACATCTACTTCAGAAAAATGTTGTGAAGATCAAACAAAATAATACTCTTGGCACACTCACCACAAATATTAGTTGCCATGTATTTTTTATTAACAAGAGCAACAAAGCTGAAACATGGTGTAATACATATTAACTGAAAGAACAATTGTCCATAGTCTTAGAAACTGGTTAATCCTCTATACCTGCCAGATACAGAGTAGAAAAAACTGGGTTAAGTTAAACAAAAGCTATTCAGAATGTTACCTTGGAGCAAATCACTTCAAACCAATATTTGGAATAAGAATTATACAGGAATTAGATGTATCCGATTTCCAATATTTTTATTTTTATAAAACAACTTTAGAAGTAAAGAAAAACTGACAGGTTAAACTCAGTTTTTCAAAAACCTTCTGTTTGCCGGCGTCGTGGCTCAATAGGCTAATCCTCCACCTTGCGGCACCAGCACACCGGGTTCTAGTCCTGGTTGGGGTGCCGGATTCTGTCCCAGTTGCCCCTTTTCCAGTCCAGCTCTCTGCTGTGGCCCGGGAGTGCAGTGGAGGATGGCCCAAGTCCTTGGGCCCTGCACCCGATGGGAGACCAGGAGAAGCACCTGGCTCCTGGCTCCTGCCTTCAGATCAGCGTGGTGTGCCGGCCGCAGAGCCCCGGGACCGGTGGCCATTGGAGGGTGAACCAACGGTAAAAGGAAGACCTTTCTCTCTGTCTCTCTCTCTCACTGTCCACTCTGCCTGTCAAAAAAAAAAAAAAAAAAAAAACCTTGTTTTAATCAAATCAGATTTCATGCAATTACTCCTCTTTCCCAACTGTGTGCATGTGCATTATGGTCAAAATGTAAAATCCAGCCTCTCATTGTGAGGTGGGCCCAGCTGACAATGACAATAGTTGCTAGAAACGAAAACAACAAAACAATAAAATCTTGCCTAAGAGAGAAATATTTTAGCCCATTTTATTCTCCTTTATGGGCCCCAAACCAAAAAAAGCGGTATTTTTAGTGTGGGAACTACAGATTTGCTGAGTGGCTGTGAAGTGTAATATGTTTCTTAAAGAAGCTGATCATTAGAAAGTTATAAACATTGCATGTTAATGAAGAAAATTTTTAAATTGTTCTTTGGTGTAATAAAAAGCTATTTGAGAGAAGACATGCTCTGGGAGTAATGGCAAACAACACTTTTTTTCAATTGGATTTCCTGATTAAGAATATTCGCTTCCCTTTTATAAGGCTTGGCTTACATTAATTATTTACTGGGCCAAAAGGTCACACGGAAATCAGACATGCTTCCTAGGCTTCCAAAGGTGCTTAACCAATCTAAGTAACCAGATTGACTTACCATTTGAGGATTTCTCAATGTGCCACTCTGACTGTTAGAATAATCAGGAAACAAACTTTCTCAAAATGTTATCAAAAGGTTTATTGATAGCCATTTCAAAGTTCAAAATATCACAATAATAATTAACATGAACATGGAGCTTGAATAGTTTTTTATAAAGATTTTATTTATTTATGTATTTGAGAGGCAGAGTTACAGACAGAGAGAGGCAGAGACAGAGAGACCTTGCTTCTGCTGGTTCACTCCCCAAATGGCCACCACAGCCAGAGCTGAGCTGATCTGAAGCCAGGAGCCAGGATCTTCCTCTGGATTCCCCATGTGGGTGCAGGGGCCCAATCATTTGGACCATCTTCCACTGCTTTCCCAGGCCATAAGCAGAGAGCCGCTTTGGAACTGGAGCTGCCGGGACACAAACTAGCCCGGAGGCTTACTTAGCCTACTGCACCACAGCGCCGGCCCTTGAATAGTGTTATTTTCAAAGGCATTGCACTTCAACAGCTGCTGAGAACAGTCTGGCAGTTAGCTCCTAGAGGGTACAGGCCCAGGAAGTTCAAAGAAATATCTTATTCCATCCTTCTTTACAAAGGAAATCAGCCTCAAATACGCACACAGCCAGAGATCCAAGCAACCCTGGACCACACTAGTATTTGAAGTGGCTTTGGATAGAGCGTGTCCAATGCTGTGCGACCTTCTGTGTACAGAGAGGCAGACACCAGCTGACTCAGCAGGCCTTCTAATGCCCTTCTTCCTGTTTCTACCACGGAGTCTGGCCAAGCTAACTGACTCACATTCCCAGCCACCCTCCCTGGGTTTAGGAATGGCCACACCGACGTTGTGCTAATGAGGCAGCAGCGTGTTCTCTGGGAGATTTGAGGAAAGTTACTGCTTTATCTTTTTCTCTTATGAAAACAATGGCTGGTACCCATTTCCTCCCCTTCCTCCTGCTTGAACATGTGTGCTTATGCTTTGGAAGCAATTTTGTGGCATTGTTGAGTCTCCAAACAAATGCCACAGGCCCAGTTCCTCCTGGGTATGGCACAGAGAAAATGTGCTTCTGTTCCTCGTAGCCAAAACATACAGTGGAGAACCAGTCAACACCTTTTCTTTTGGATTTTTTGGTCTATTTGAAATAACACTTCACTAGATGGATTTCTCTCTCAGGGTGAAGGAAAAACATCTTTAAACACACTCCTTGTGGCAGCGGGGCTCATGGCTGGCCCCTGTCACTCTGGAGTCATGTATCCAAAGGTGGATGCAATTGGCACATTGCACAGCCTTCTCAGGGAGTGTTGCTCTTTTGTGTGGTGTGCGGTGGTCCGTAGTCCCTTCACTTCCATCTGGATGAAAGGTTTTCTTGTGTAAGGCACCATCTGTCTGACATCTGCGCATTCTTCTCTTTCTCAGAGGCTTTGTAATGTTGTCTGTCTTTTCTCTCAATGCAAGGGAACAGCATAACCTTTTTGTCTCTGCTCTTTACTTTCTTATTTATTTGTGTTTTAAGACTTATTTGAAAGACAAAGAGAAGTAGGGAAAAAGAAAGAGAGAGAGACATCACCCATTTGCTGGCTCACTCCCCTAAATGGCTGCAATGGCTGGGATTGAGCCAGGTTGGGGGGGGAGAGAAGCGAGGAGCATGGAACCACATCTGGGTTCCCGTCAAGACTGGCAAGGGCTCAAGCACTTGGGCCATCTTCTGCTGCTTTCCCAGGTGCATTAGCAAGGAGCTGGATCCAACGTGGAGCAGTCTGGACTTGAACCTGTGCTCTGATATGGGATCCAGCATCACAAGCAGTGGCTTAACCCACTGCACCACAGTGCCAGCCTTCTTATTCCTTTTCATCTCTTAAACAGGAAGCTTAGTCAGCCGGTTCATAAAATGAAACAGTATAAAAAGTAATGCAATGAATGGCTAGGTCCAAGTGTTAACAACGACTACTGATAAAAAGTATCAGCCACAAGGTGATTGCAAAAATAGTCTCTTGTCCTCCCATCTAATTTCTCCTTATTCTCAATCATTTACTGACTTCTTATTTATTTCAGAGATTTTTTTTTTCATTCAAATACAAGGTAATTCGTGTGCAAACTCATTTTCCTCTCTTCCCTACACAAAAGTTATCCTGTGACAACCCTGATCAGGATATTGCTTTCTTTATGTAATCTTGCATCTAAATGGCTAACAGTGATAGAATTTCATTCTTTTTTAACTTAAAATTCATGAAAGAGAAACGGTTAGGGATGTATCTACTTATTTGCACTTAATCCACTGGAAGATGACAGTAAAAATTTTTAATTTGCTCTTGGGACTCTCTGGATAAATAATATATAGATTGCAATGGATGTAGAAAGTTATTTAAGGAAATGTTAGATTATGTTAGAGAAATATTTTTGTGCCTTTTAATCCTTTCTTTTTATAGATGTAAGGCAAGTATTTAGCAGCGATTATACAAGGGGCTTAAAGGAAAATAACCATTTTCATTATAAGTGAATGAATCACCTTAAATGGAATTTGATACAATTCTGGCTCCAGGATATTTCCAGGCCCCACCCCCAACCTAATGAACCAAAATATCTAGAGCGGGGAGCAGGGAATCTATTTTTACAACAAGTTCCCAGATGATGGTAATGTAGGAGGGCCTGCAAAATTAGTGAACTCATATTCGGGAACCTTTGACTTCTAGCCTGAAAAAGAAAAGGCAGAAGCCAAGTTTAGAAACTGCAGAGTTGGAGGAAATGTGAAGTCACAAGGGGCCCACCCATTGTCTTCACCCTAATTAAAGGATTCAAATGTGCTCTGTCTCCCCAAAATCCACAAATGCCACCAGAGTCTCAAAGTCATGACTCCAAAACCCAAGAACCTTGTTTTCCCACAACTGCTCTGGCTGACTTTATTTTGAATCATCTTCATTTTGTTCTATCCCAGGCCAAGGAAAGAGAAAAGAACAAATATTCCTTGAGGGCTGAAAAGTGTGCCAGGCACTTCACAGACTTTACTTTCTTAGCCTTGTCTTCCCACACACCTCATAAAGAGACTATTGGGGTCTCATATTTATAGTGAAGAAAACTAGAGCTTGGCGAGATTATGTAACTAGTCCAAGGTTACACAGGAAAGTCTAGAACAAGTTTTCAGGATCCATTTTGTCAAACCTTTGTACAGAAAAGAAAATTACTGACCAGCGTCTCTCTATGTGACCCTTTAGACAAAACCTCTGATGATCTGAAGGAAAAATTATCCAGCCCATTTTAGTCTTCACACATTGAATTTGTATTCAATTAAATCTTATTTTTGGATCTACCTGAAAGTCTGTTTTCAAAATTGTCCTACTTGCTCAGCATTCTCTGTCTTTTCACCCGCTTGACACTTCTTTAGAACACTCCTTAGGACCTCATGTATGCGCTCCATCTTCCTGTACGGTGCCTACCTCTACCACCAGAATGAATGAATCCTTAACTGGCACAGGGTCTTGGTCTCTCTTGTTCCCCACTCTTTCCCTTGGGAAGATGAAGATATGAAGAAAGCAGAACTTTGAAAACCATCGACACAACATCCCAGCCTTCTCTTCTCTATTTTTTTTTTTTTTTTTGACAGGCAGAGTTAGACAGTGAGAGAGAGAGACAGAGAGAAAGGTCTTCCTTCCATTGGTTTACCCCCTAAATGGCGTGCTGCTCCAATCCAAAGCCAGGAGCCAGGTGTTTACTCCTGGTTTCCCATGTGGGTACAGGGCCCAAGCACTTGGGCCATCCTCCACTGCACTCCTGGGCCACAGCAGAGAGCTGGCCTGGAAGAGGGGCAACCGGGACAGAATCCGGCGCCCCGACCGGGACTAGAACCCGGTGTGCCGGCACCGCAGGCAGAGGATTAGTCTAGTGAGCCGCGGTGCCAGCTTCTTCTCTATGTTAATTGGTGTACCTCTACTTTTGCTTTTTTCTTTTCTGTGTCATTCTCTTTTCTCTCCTTCCTTAGTCCATTTCTGCTGCTGTCACAGAAAATCACAGACTGGGTAAATTATAAAGAAAAAAAATTTATTTCTGAAGTCCAGGAAGCTGAGAAGTCCAGCAGCATAGTGCTGGCATTGGTGAGGGTCTTCCTCTTCCTCATCATATGCTAGAGGGCTTCATGGTTAAGAGAGAGGGAGAATGTGTGGTTAGATCTCTCTTCCTCTTCTTAAGCCATTAATCCCACCATGGGACAGGGACTCACTCTCATGGCCTCTTCTAAATCTAGTTACTTCTCAAAGATCCCATCTCCAAATTTTATCAACATATGATTTTGGGGATTAAGTTTCCAAAATGTGAATTTTAGGGGGACATGTTCAAACCATGGTATCCCCATGACATATAATCTCAAACACTCCTTTTTGAAGGCTACCTCATGTACCAAGAAGTGTAAAGTATTTTTATAAGGTGCCTTATTAAATCTTCCTCCAAACTCAAACCAGTATGATTGCCTCTGCTTTTTTTTGTTTGTTTGTTTTGTTTCGTTTTTACATAGGAATACAGGGCTTTGAAGAAGAGCTGGGATTCAGACCTAGGTTTATATCCAGACTTTCCTCACTACATCTTCATTATGTAAAAGAAAACAGACTGGCTATTATGTCTCCATGGGCACTTGTGTTACTGTTTTGCACAGACTTGTTACTAAGTGATTTGCTTCACAACACAAAGATAGAGGAAAGATCAGATTTCTTTATTTTCCTAAATTTTGTTGAATACGTTTCCTTCTATAACACACCAAGGACTATCAAAAGTACAGCCTCAATTATTTTGTGGAATATATAAGTTAGGAAATGCCTGCATTTTCATGTGACTGTGGCTTAAAGAAATAAAGGTCATTTCAACAGGTGGAAGAAGCCTGGAAGTTGGGAGTCGAGTGGTTGGTGACTCTCCAATTTTATCTAATTCCCAACATCCTCTAGTTTTCTGCTCTGCCATTTGTAGTACATGACTCTCATGGCCAAAATTGTCTCATAGTCCTAGATCACTGCTGGAACATCACTCATGACACTAGAGTCCCAAATAGGCAAGAAAGAAGTAAAATGAGAGGACATGTCCTGATAAAGAATTTTTTCAAAAGTCCCACTCATCCAATGCGTCCTCCTACCATGTTAAATGTGGCCATGGAGGCTGGCGCCATGGCTCAATAGGCTAATCCTCCGCCTGCACCCCAGGTTCTAGTCCCAGTCGGGGCACCGGATTCTGTCCCGGTTGCCCCTTTTCCAGGCCAGCTCTCTGCTGTCACCAGGGAGTGCAGTGGAGGATGGCCCAAGTGCTTGGGCCCTGCACCCACATGGGAGACCAGGAGAAGCACCTGGCTCCTGGCTTCAGATCAGCGCAGTGCGCCAGCCACAGCGCGCCAGCCGCAGCAGCCATTGGGGGGTGAACCAACGGTAAAAGGAAGACCTTTCTCTCTCTCTCTCTCTCTCTCTCTCACTGTCTACTCTGCCTGTCAAAAAATAAATAAATAAAAAATAAGAAAAATGTGGTCATGGAAACCTTTTCCTTGGCTACTGAGGACTAGCATTTGGTGCCCCATCTTCTAACAACTGGTGGACCATTCTCCAGCATGAGGTTCTGATATTTCCAGGACCCATTGAAGGAAAATGCATCACTGAGATAGCACAAGTTGCAAGTCTCAGTTGCTATGCCACCCACCACCTGTCTGTTATCCTCAATATCAAGGAGTCTACAAGTTTCCATTCTCTTTTGTAGAATGGCAAATAACCTCAAGCTTGATAGCTTAAAATTAAATAGTTATTTGTGAGGAAGATTCATCATTGTACCACCTGGTATTAACTAGAAACATTCATGAAACTGCTTTCCGCTGGGAGTGCTACTGGGGCTAAAAAGTCCCAAGTGGCCTTTCTCCTGTAGGGCTCTTACCATGTGGCTATCATATGGCAGTCCTGTCTAGTTGTCCTCTATTCTGGCTGTTAAGAGGGAGTATTCCAAGAAGGAGTATAAAGAAGCTGACAGTCCTCTAAAGACCTGAGCCTGAAACTTGCAAGGCAGCGCTATCACCACATTCCATTGCTCAAAACAAGCCATGTGGCCATGCCAAATTCAACAGGAAGTGACAGAACCTCCACTCCTTGAAAGACTTTGTGGCCATCAGAATCCACCATTTACAAGCTTCCTTTGAAGTTGGGCCACTGTCCCCTTCTTTAAACACCGGCTTTCCTGTTCTGCATCCTTTCAGACAAGCCCATACGTCTAACATGGAAACAAAGGTTTCCAGGCCTGAAAGATAAAAACCTACTAACTCAGTCCATCTCCCTCCCTCTAGACAAAAGAGCCTGCAATTCTGGAGATGGGCTTCCTAAAAGAGAGAAATGTTCTTTGTCTGTTTTTGGAAGTAAGAAAATAATAGCAAAAAAGTCAAGAAATGCATTATTTTAATAAATTCCCAAGCACATTCATATGTCTTAATATAGTTAGCTTTGAACTCTCTGTTGTAATTTGTAAAAAGTATACACATAGGAAGAATATAGACATGGAAAAAATAAAACATAATGATGTTTATAAAATCTTGTTTTGACAGCATCAATCTGACTGCTATTCAAACATAATTTATCACAATCCTTAAAAATAGCAGAAAAATAATTGTGTTGATTCATACCTCCTTTCCCATCTCACTGTTTAAGAAAAAATATATGGGAAGTCACTAGTATAGATGTTCAACTCCAAGTAGCTCAAGGAAAAGGGCACTTATTGGCTTTACAACCTGGGAAATCAGAATTAGGTCTGATTTCAAGTGAAAGAGCTCAGATAACGTAGATTTAGCCCTTTGTTTCCATTCTTAGCTATGATTCTCAGCTGGCTTCATTCCTTCCTACTTAAGATGAACTTCCTCTATGTACCTGAAACATAGTTGTCAACAGCCCCAAGAGAGCTTTGCTGAACCCTTGCCACTCCCCACCCCCCCACCAAAATAATTTCTATTCCCATTCCAGTACTATCCAGGGAAGTCTTTGATTTTATCCTATTTGGGTCACATGCCCACCTTGGGTGGATTACTTTCTGACAAGGATAGTATCACTCATATGAAAACGACCTCTGCCAAAGAGGTCCACATTCTAGTCTCTGTGACCTGTGACTTTGTTAGTTTATGCAGCAGAAGGAACATGATAGTTACAGTTAAATTAAGGACCTTGAGAATGATTATCCAGGTAGGCTCAATATAATGCAGAAACAGAAGATGATGTGAACATTGATGGAAACTTCTAGGCCACTGCACCTGAACCCCCAGGCCCAATGACACTGGGCACAGAGAGATAATCTAGAGGTTAGTGGAATGTTTATTACTCAGGAAAGCCTGCATCTGGGACAATCCAAACTACTAAGATAATGCCTTGTGAACTTTACCAAGGAGCCTTTTTGCATGTCCCCCACCCACCTCATCAGGGTCTATGTGGCCTTTTGTACATCCCCCAACAAGCAGCTTGAGACTCTACCTGATATAGGCAGGCAGATAGGATTAAATTCATAGTTGGAGACCACACCATCGCCCTACGCGTTTTGGTGATCTCAAGCCCTGTACCTGACCTTACCTGTACGCCCACCTGCCAATCAACCTATGTAACCACTCCTCTTTGGAAGTGAATAAAAGGCCTGGAGTGCCTGAGCCCTCTCCTTTGTTGTGCAGCACCTCTGGGTGCACACGGCCTGGTCGCCCCACCCTGCTTTCCTGCCCTCTATACTACCTGTGGGTGTTCCTAACTGCACACTTTGCTCCACATGGCTAGCAGCTTGCTCTCTGCCTGGTATGGACCCAACTTATGTTTCTAGATTTCTTTCTCCCCTAAATAAAGCCTCTCACTGAATAAATGCTAAAAATCTTACCATGTTGCCTGTTTAATTCAAACTACTATTCAGAGTTCTTATCTGAATAGACAGCAAGGATCTTCCAAATATTAATCTTAAAATAATTAATAAAATTTTGAGTAAAGGTGCCTGATTTCATGCCCACTGCCCAAATGGAATGAAACCTGGCTCCAAACCCCCTGTCTTCTCTCCTGGCAGGCTGAACCCCTCCCCCTCCCCTTACCTTCCTATTCTATGCCTCCTAAAATGAAGTCTTTTCTACTTACTAGCTGCCACCTCACCTTCTTTGAACACTAAAATCCGAAATCCTAATAATGATGCAAACAAAGCTTGCAGTGATGACTTGGAAGATGGAAGGAAGAGCTCCAAGCCTGAAAGTTCAGGTGCTTTGTAGAAGCTGGAAAACCGAGGAAAGTTATTCTTCACTACAGGTCCCAGAACACCTAGACTTGAGCTCAGGAAACTCATTTTAGGCTCTGATCTCCACAATTGAGAAAGAACAAACTTGTTTTCTTTACCTGATAAGTGTGTGGTGATTTATTACAGCAACATATAAACTAACGATGGGGGCTTCTGATTTGGCTCAGTGTAATTGACAAGCTTTGATCTGTAAGGGAAGAGGGTCGGAGTTCACCAAGAACGGTGGAGGTGGGATTATATGATGATGCTATGATCAAGACCAAATAAAATCAGAGAATTTCCTTTGTTATTAGAGAAAACAGGTAGGAAGGAAAGGTCAAGTAACATTAACAAACCAACAACATCTCCACAAACAACCATGGCTATGGTCTAACACTACTCCAAACTAAAAATGCTGAGAGTCAGGCAGGAAAAGTCAGCGGGCCAGGGCGGTAGGACTTACGGGTGGGTCTGTCTAGCCTAGAATCCATATCAGCCACAGCAAATGCTTTCCTGTGCTAACGTGGTGAAATGAGTACAGGTCTTAGAATAGGAAAGACCTAAGCAGAACTCTGCCACTAAGCGCTCACACTCCCATCATGGGTTTCAGAAGCCAAGTGAGAAGGCTAGCACCTCACCAACTCCTCCATGAAGAATCCTGGAAGTCCATGGGAGAGGAATGCACACAATGAGAATCTGGGCGCTTCATGAGGGGCTCTAAGCAAATGAAAGTTTCCTCAAATGTTATTTGTATTCTTTAAAATTCTAGCGATTTGATTTCATACAGATAATAAAAGTCCTGCAAATTAGATTATATTCTCAAATATTTAACTTAACTGATGCTCCAAGAATATTTAACATTTTTCAATCTGGCTTCAAATATTCTATTATGCCGATGATTTATATGATATGTGTACCCCAGTATGAAACCAGGTTTAGGGCCCTTCCAGACCTCACATTCTAAGACAGTCACTGTAGCTTGGCATTGTTGACATCTGAGCTAGAAGAAACATTGTCAGCAACAATGAGAACTTCATTGTGGTGGTTGGGGCCGGCCCCGTGGCTCACTTGGTTAATCCTCCACCTGCGGTGCCTGCATCCCATATAGGCACCGGGTTCTAGTCCCAGTTGCTCCTCTTCCAGTCCAGCTCTCTGCTGTGGCCCCGGAAGGCAGAATGGCCCAAGTGCTTGGGCTCCTGCACCCATGTGGGAGACAAGGAAGAAGCACCTGGCTCCAGGCTTCGGATCGGCGCAACGCCAGCCGTGGCAGCCATTTGGGGAGTGAACCAATGGAAGGAAGACCTTTCTCTCTGTCTCTCCTTCCCACTGTCTATAACTCTACCTGTCAAATAAAAAAAAAAAAATAAGAACTTAATTGTGGTGATGAAGAGGTTGCTGATAAATTTCCTTCAAAAAACACATGACAGTAGTACAAAGGGAGAGTGGAAGTTTTGGTGGATTTAAAACTTGTCTGCATTATATGAAAGAGATTCTGGACTTCCATGTTATTGCAGGACTAATCACAATAGCCATGTTAGAGGATCAACCAAGGTGTGCACCATCAGATGAATGGATAAATAAAGTATGCAACATACATGCAATGGAATGTTATTCAAGCACAAAAGGGAAAAAATTCTGTTTGCAGTAAAACGGATGAAAATGGAAAATATTATGTTAAGTGAAAGAAGCAAGACACAGGAAAAATAAATACTATCTATTTTTTCTTGTATATAGAAGGTTAAAAAGTGAATCTGAGTACAGAGCACAGTGATTATTAGAGGATGGGGGAGGGGATGGGAAAGAGGAAGGGAATTGCTGTTATCAAAACACAAATACAAGGAATAAGATCTACCGTTCAACAGCACAGTGGAGTGACTATAGCTCACAATCACAAATTATGCACTTTATAGAGGAACTAGAAGAGAGAAGCTTGAAGGCTCCAAACATTTAAAAAAAAAAAAAAAAGACCAGGAAGAAAATGGACCTGTTATTTACTCTGATTTCATCAGCACACTTTGTATACATACATGTGTTGAAATGTCACACTGTACCTCATCAAGTGTTTAATTATTACACGTTAATCAAAAAACTGTTTGATGTAAAAAAGGGCAGGTGTTTGGTACAGGAGGTATGATGCTGCTTGGGATGCCTGCATTCCATCTGGGTGCCTGGGTTCAAGTCCTGTCTCTGTTCCTGACTTTAGCTTGCTGCTAACGTTCACTCTGCGAGGCAACAGGTGAAATATCAAGTACTTGGATTCCTGCCACCTGCATGGGAGGTCTGGGTTGAATTTCTATCTCCTGGCTTCAGACAGACCTAACCCTGTCTGTTGTGAGCATTTGGGATGTGAACCAACAGATAACAGATGGGGGTGCTCTATCTGTCTGCCTTTCAAAAAATTTTTTTAAAGATTTATTTATTTATTTGAAAGTCAGAGTTACACAGAGAGAGAAGAGGCAGAGAGAAAGGTCTTTCATCCGATGGTTCAATTGGTTGCAATGGTCGAAGCTGTGCCGATCAGAAGCCAGGAGCTTCTTCCAGGTCTCCCACGTGGGTGCAGGGGCCCAAGGACTTGGGCCATCTTCCACTGCTTCCCAGGCCATAGCAGAGAGCTGGATCAGAAGTGGAGTAGCTGGGTCTTGAAACGGCGCCCATATGGCTGGCACTTCAGGCTAGGGCACTAACCCACTGCACCACAGTGCCAGCTCCTCAAAAATTTTTTGATATAAAAAATAAAACACTACATAGTACCCCATAAGTATGCTTAATTGTTTGTCAACTACAAATGAATAAGTTAAAAACATCTGCATTTGCTTTGACACTCCTCTTACCAAGAAGCAGGCTCTAGGGCTGCTTCTCCTGAACAGGGCAGGCCTTTCCGGGGGACTGTGGAACTTCTGAGAATGAGTGATAAAAGGCAATACAGGCCAGCACCGCGGCTCACTAGGCTAATCCTCCGCCTTGTGGCGCCGGCACACCGGGTTCTAGTCCCATTCAGGGCGCTGGATTCTGTCCCGGCTGCTCCTCTTCCAGTCCAGCTCTCTGCTGTGGCCAGGGAGTACAGTGGAGGATGGCCCAAGTGCTTGGGCCCTGCACCCCATGGGAGACCAGGAGAAGCACTTGGCTCCTGCCTTTGGATCGGCGCAGTGCGACGGCCACAGCACGCCGGCAGCGGCGGCCATTGGAGGGTGAACCAAGGCAAAGGAAGACCTTTCTCTCTGTCTCTCTCTCTCACTGTCCACTCTGCCTGTCAAAAATAAAAATAAAAATAAAATAAAAAGGCAATACAGCTCCCCCCAGCGCCCTGCCCTTAGTGCTCAGCTGCCATGATGTGAGGAGACCCGAGTCCACAGGGGAGGAAACGTGTGGTGTTCCGGCCAAGAGGACCCGCTGAGGTTCCTGGTAATGACCAGCATTCACCACCAGACGTGTAAGGGACAATGCCTACGCAATGACTTCAGACTCAGTCGCTGACTGCAGCCACAGGGAGACACTGAGTAAAACCAGTCTGTCTTGTTCCATCAGCTCACAGAACCCAGGGGATTACTCACAAATTATTACTGTTATTTTACACTCAGTTTGTTCAGCAACAAAAATTCAAAACTGGTGTGGTATCTGTAGGACTGTCACTGGATTGAGAAAATGATGGATTCTGTGGCTCAGAAAGTATAATGTCCACATGTCCAGGGCCCAGACTCTGCCATAGCACCCCTGATTACACTTTCCATTTGGGATTATTGTGTGTGTACTTCCCTACCTCCTCTCTGGTGAGGTGGTATGCACTTTGTAAATACATGAAGAAAAGGGAGAAAGAGCACGGGGCAGGCTGGGAACTGGCCCTAGCCGATTGGAGATCGGAGCAACAATCCCAGGATCCCACTAGAGTCCTTAATAGGTTGAATTTGGTAAATGCTTCCAGATGGTGCCAAGCTGATGAGTACTGGTGATGCTAGCAACTCCATTACCCACCAATAGAACGACCATGTCTCTTCATACCCTAGGGCACATTTCTTACCATGACACAAATGAAACAACAGAGTCTACAGGGCACAGTTTCCAGGAGTAGCAATTGACCTTCAGTCATTCATTTCTAAGTATCTACCTATTAGATGATTGGCACAAAGGTAAACCATTCAAAATACAATTTTGTATTGAAACAAGCAAAGATGCTTTTTCACTGTTTCAGTCCCATCCCACGATATGCCAAGAGCCTCAGAGGGAAGTATTCACTTTTCACAGCTCTCAGGAGCAGAGACTTTAAGAAACCCTCATTTAAGGCATTCACAAAAATGTTTACATTGTAATGTCTTCACAAAACATAAGCCAAAACTGGTAGTCCATTGCCTAATTTGCCTCATCTGCAGATATGCCTTGTTTGAATCCCGGAGCAATTTGTCTCTTAAAGAATTTGAATTAAAGGCCAATAATTAAGACTCATGACTTATTTTCCAAGCTGGATTTCTGGATTCCCTAGGGAAGTAACCGGAAAAGGGAGCAGCTGAGGGTCTACGTCCTCAAGTAGCAACAGCCAGCTGAAGTCAGCCTCAGCTTTCCCTGTAGATGAGACGAGTCTGGTCCCAGAAGCTGGCCACTGTCCTCACCACTTTTTGTCCACACATCAGACTTGTGCCGTGCTTCTCTTATCCATGCTACCTGGCTTGCCCTAGAAAGTATTGGAATCTGTACCCCCCAGATCCAGATGGACACTGAATCATTCGGGCCCTTTTCCAGCATTCAGCACTGTCTTCTCCAACTTCTAGAAGTTCCAGACACAATCTTCATAGTCAGATCTGGAAACTGAGGCTCATCTGCCCAAATCACCAATCATAGAGTTGCAGAGCCACGATGCACCCATTTTTCTGATTACGGTCATAGGATTCTGAAGAGAGTCACATAACCACAGAGATCAGAAAGAGACCCAGGTTTGGTTGACACTCAAAGAAAGAATCAAACACAAAATTTACGTCTTCCATGAACACAGAGTTCCAGGAAAACTGGGCAAAGAGAGGAAGCAAGGAAGTTAAACCTGGCTATTTTACAACATGTCCTCTCCTTATGGGACAGATTCCTTCCCACAGCTGAGAAAGGGGGTGAAGGATTCTCAAACATCATTGGATTCTGGCAAGAAGGAGTTGGAGTGGCCTCCTCACCACAATAAAAGCAACTAAGTAGCAGAGCCCCGGTTTTCAGAGCACCCTGTGTGCGTGGTTGTCACCATATCCACCTCGGTGACAGTGAGTGTTCACCATGAGTCATGGTTTTGTTTTCTGGGCTCAGTGGCCTGTGGTCTGGCAGCAACCGAGAGCTGGGATTTTGCAACAGCTGTTCGTGTCACCTGGGAAGGCAACTGAGCATGCAATGGGGTAATTTTTATCAGCTCATGAGCACAGTCTTTGCCTGCCAAAAGGCCAGATTTCTCAGCTAGAAAAAAAATCATATTCCTATCTGGAACCAGTGTGTGATCTTTCAATACCTTTAAATGCCGAGGTGTAAATTCTTCTTATGCCACATGGTCTTAAATCACTCTGTCTCTCCTTCCAATTTAAGGCACAGTAACTCCTAAAGGGCATGACTACAACATTTTTTCAGATGTTTTGGTAACTTGGAAAGGGTTATCAGCAAGTAGGGTGGAGATAAAGGCTCAGCCCATCTTTCTAACTTATCTTAAGATGCCTTTCTGAGGGCTTCAGAAAGCTGCAGACCTGTTCCCTATCAGGGTTTCCAAACACAAACCTTTCCCTCAGACAACTGTCCCAGACTCCTTCATTTCATGGTTTTACTCTGGTATTTCCAGATGTCATTGTCAGCCCATCCTCCCTGGAAGTCTCCCTCACCCCCTTGATCCTGCATTTGCCTTTCCCTGGACCTTTTCCAGCCTCTCTGTGGCCCGCAGCCATGGGAGAAACAATGACTGTGTGAGGACCACAGGCACTGCCTGTCCCTGCAAACAGCACACGGCAATGACAGAGGATGCCACAGTGGGGACTGCCCACTCCCCTCCTGCCATGGGAAATGCTCTTAACGTGAGTGGGAAAACAAAACCAGCTCATTTTCTCAGCAAATGCAACATAAAAACTTACCAAACATACTTAGCTGGCAGGTCAAAGATCTAAACCTTCATTAAGTCCTGGAACACAGTTAAGAGTTGGAAAAATCATAACATGTCTATCAGTATCACTAATTGGGAACTGATCAAAGCTTTCTCATTTAAATGCCCTCACAGATTAATGTGGTTATTTTGAAGGCAGCCTGATGGTAACAAGGGGGAGGTTTCAAGGCAAAAAGCATTTAAATCAAGTAATATGGGAGGAGAATGGAACATGAAATTTTATTTAGGTCATTATGTGATAAAATTATCTGTATGTGGATTCCAGAACTGAAAGTAGAAGTAGTGCTAACAGAAAATTCTAGATAAAATGTATTGCAGTGAATATATGTGGTTGTCACTTTCATTTGCAATAATCTTTTAATAGTGCTTTTTGGTCTCATCAAATCTAGACTGATAATCAGCAAGTATTGATTCCAACCCCATTCTTCTACTGTAAGCTTTGTACTTCGTTCCTCTGAAGTTTTGAAGGCTTCTGGTCTTGAGTCCTATATAGGATGCAAATAACAGTGGCAGGGATTCTATCTCAGTTTACTAAGTGACTATCTCAGAGAAGAAACAAAGTCTTAGGAGGAATTGATTGATGACAGAGACTAAGAGGATACAGGAGAAATCATTACAGACACAGGGAGAATGCAAGGAATACAGCGCACGTGTGTGTGTGTGTGTGTGTGTGTGTTTTGAAAGCCAGAGAAAGTGGAAGGAGGCAATTCTAGAAAGGATTTCAAAAAGGCCTCCTTCTCCTCTTCCCCCAGGCAGCCACTTCACAGATTGAAAACATAGCCCCGTCTCTCTCATGCAATGTACCCACTTACCCACTCTTACTCCACCCTATTCAACTTATAAACTAAAAGGAAAGTCCAAGCTGGCTGTACTGTGCCCCACTCAGGGAACAGGTATGGATAAGAGTAAACAAGGAAACAATAAGTGCCTGAATTTTACAGAGGGACAAAGAATAATGGTTTGATTCCAAGAGGTACCAGGCCATTCAGATGGGCCACTAGTAGGCTGTTTCTATTACACTCTTGGGGATCATTACTCCTGGGAAAAGAACCACTGCATTTGATCCTATGAAAATCCTAGCATGCCTTCCTGATGAAATAGCATGTCACCAGGACAAGATATTGTTTTGGAACAAAGGGGGAACAAATGTGGGCTATTCTGAGATAGCTGGAAAGTCATGATTATCCCACAGATTGGACCAGACAATGTAATCAGTGTGTGGCTAATGCAAAGAGCATTTTAATAATATAGTTTCCATTTTTCTTTAACACAAGTGGTCATTCTTTGTTAATTATCATGCGTTGACCCAACAAAGGGCAGAAGAAGAAATATTTGTTTCTGATTACTTGTACTGTTGTTTTCCTTAGGAAAGGAGATGAGTGTTGGTGAATGTTGAAAAGAAGTTGCCAGAAAACATAAATCAGATTCTTGGCTCCCACGTGAAAGAGATCAGAATGTTTGGAGTAGTACACGCATCTGCCAAACCTCCGCGTTCACATTTGCACCACAGACTCCCTCCAAATCATGCACATGAGGAAACTTCAAAAAATTTGTAGAAATGGAATTTAAAGATAACTTTAGGAGCCAGTGCTGTAGTGCAGTAGGCTAAGCCGCTGCCTGTCATACCAGCATCCCACATGGGCACCCGTTTGTGTTGTAGCTGCTCCTCTTCCAATCCAACTCTCTGCTAATGCACCTTGGAAAGCAGTAGAAGATGACCTAACTTCTTGGGCCCCTGCACCCACGTGGGAGACGTGGAAGAAGCTCCTGGCTCCAGATATGCTCAGCTCCAGTTGTTGCAACTGTTTGGGGAGTGAACCAGCAGACCCTTCTCTCTATCTCTCCATCTCTGTCTATAAAACTGCCTCTCAAATAAATAAATAAAATCTTAAAAAAGAAATAACTTTTTAATTTTTTAAAGATTTATTTATGTGAAAGTCGGAGTTCACAGAGAGAGAGAGAGAGAGAGTCAGAGAAAGAAAGAGGTCTTCCATCGCTGGTTCACTCCCCAGTTGGCCACAACATCTGGAGCTGTGCCAATCCAAAGCCAGGAGCCAGGAGCTTCTTCCCATCTCCCATGCAAGAGCAGGGGCCCAAGGAATTGGGCCATCTTCTAATGCTTTCCCAGGCCATAGCAGAGAGCTAGATTGGAAGTGGAGCTGCCAGGACTCGAACTGGCGCCCATATGGAATGCCAGCACTGCAGGCCATGGCTTTATCTGCTACACCAGAGTGTAGGCCCCAAGATAATTTTATTCTGATGCAAAAATATTTTTGAAATCCATGCATACAAAGAGAGAAAGATTTCATCCATCTGTTGGTTCACTCACCAAATGCCATCAACAGACGGAGTTGGGTTATGTCAGATCCAAGTCTCCCACATGGGCGACAGTGTCCCAAGTACTTAAGCCATCATCTTTTGCCTTCTGCAGTGCACATTACCCATGAGTTGGAATTAGCAGTGGAGCCAGGATATGAACCCAGGCACTCTGAGATGGGATGTTGACACTACAAATGGCAGCTTAACTGCTGAGCCAAACTGCACCCCTGAATAATTTTCCTCTCAACTAAAATATTTAATCCATTTCAGAGGATGTTTGATCAAAAAGAATCCACCTGTTTCATCTTGAATGGTTATTTCCATAAGCAATATAGAATGAAGATTGTCTTAAGTATAGTTATGTTCTAAGAGATGGATAAATAAAATGTATAAAAAGAATGCCATATTATGGCTGGTCCATTAGAATGATGATTAAACAAATATTTATCACTGTAGAAAGCTGAACAAAGTGTCCAAACAGAGGCCTTACACATTACATTATGCACTGTGAGATGCTGGTTCATACTAAGAGGTCCACAGCCTATGCCTCCATCAACACAGATGCCATCTTGTGTTTGGACCCTAAAGGGAATGACATCGTTCAGATTTTGTCTTAGAATTAAATATCCTCTGGGAAGGCAAGCTCTTTGGAGAGACCTACCTAGGATTCCAATCTACTTTGCGCAATGCTACTGGTTTTGATATTGAGACGTCTAAGCAGTTAAACAGAATTTCTTTCAAGATGACTGAGCAAAAGTCCAAGGGACTTCAGATATTTGAATTCAGAAAATAGCTACTTTATGGTGGCAGCCATAAATGAAATGAGCTTCTTGACACAGGCTGACCCCAAATCCTGGAAATAAGAGCTAAGAGAAATCCAATAAAGTATATGAATTGTTTTGAGCCAAATAGCAGATGAAGTAAACTCAGCATTTGTTGCTCAAAGACTCTGAGTCACAGCTTAAAGAAGGGTTAAGATAAATTCATGGTTTGTAGATCCATAATGTATCATTAAGAAAAGCTGGTGATATTTAGTATATGTTTTGTGGTTGATGTCAACAAGGTTAAGGACATCGTCCACAGAACATGGGCTAGTTTCCTAGAGCTTCAAAAGACTTGAAGTGTCATCTAATTCAGTCCCTTAGTTTTACAGATGAATAAATGAGACCCAGCAAAGCTATGTGACTTGAAAGAGATCACCCAGCCAGCTCATGGCTCAACCAGGTACCAGACCAAGACACTGGTTCTCCATACTATTACTTATCTCCAGGTCAGCATTTCCTAAGTTGCACCCAACTTTCTTCAGGTGTTATTAAAAATACACACATACATTTACATACACACACCCCCCATCCTTATCTATAACTCTGTAGATAAATATAACTGTATATATCCTTTCCACAGCAATTCATAATACACATTATCATATTAGAAACTCTAAATAACCTTTCAGTAAAGAAATCTGTTTAACATTATTCAGTTCAACTTTTTTCAAACTTATTTGATCACAAAGATCTTTTTGGTAAGTAATAATTATTAATATCCCAGAATACTAAATCATGAAATTTCTGCATCAAAATTGCATAATTATAATGTAATCATCGGATTTGATCCACTGGATCATCTTTTTTTCAGCATAGTAAGTTCAAGCCGGCTCCGTGGTGCAATAGGTTAATCCTCTGCCTAAGTCGCTAACATCCCATATGAGCACTGGTTCTAGTCCCGGCTGTTCCACTTCCAACTCAGCTCTCTACTATGGCCTGGGAAAGCAGTGGAAGATGGCCCAGGTCCTTGGGCCCCTGCACACACGTGGGAGACCCAGAAGAAGCTCCTGGCTCCTGGCTTCTGGCTTCAGATCGGCGCAGCTCTGGTCGTTGAGGCCAATTGGGGAGTTAACCAGTGGATGTCTCTCCCTCTCACTGTCTGTAATTTTACCTCTCAAATAAAATAAATAAAATATTTAAAAGAATCATGGACCATAATAAAAATGGATTCTTAAATGAAATCATACATAGTCTCATTCATTCAACCAGCTTTTCAAAATAATGATGAAATTCCAAGGTTATATCAATCTAGACTTGATGCAGGGCACAAAACCAATTGTGATCTCTGTATTTTTGATAACTTGAAAGCTCAGACCTCAATGGATTGCACTATTCCAAGTTGGATAGTCATACCATTATGTGTATATTATGCTATATGAAGATAATTTCCTTCAACATATACTTACAGATTTTTGTATAAAACAGAAAATATCTCACATATTAGAGCCATGTCTATTTTAATATATCATAAAGAATATACATCTTTATCTCTAAACTAAATAAGTGGAGATCCAAGTTAATATCTTAGAGAGACTTGTGAAAGCTTCATTCTGTTTTAAAACCTACTCATCAATTTCTGTGACATTGTTATTCATCTTTGTGAAATTGGAGTATTAGACTGTCAAACAGGTAGAGAAACTCTTAAGGGTTTGTAGAACATTCTGGCTTGAGAAAAACAGACCTTGGAGGTGTCATTCACTATTGTTGCAAATGTGGCAGAGCCTCTGTGAGGTGCTAGCACCACTCATTTCATTGCTGGACACAGAGTGATTTCTCGTAAATCATGCACACGTCAGCCCATATTGCAGATGCATCTGAATTACCCTGAGATAAGCATATGTCTCCCATACATATCACACATAAACACACAATTACCAAACTCACAAATGCTGAGAAGGTACTTGATAGATTGTGAGATTTAATTTTGTCAACTTGAGATGCCCAAGATAGCTGATAAGATATTAATTGCTGTTAAGTCTATGAGAGTGTCTCCATAAGAGTTCAGCACTTGAATCAGTGGGCTGAGTAAAGAAGATTGATCCATAGCAATGTGGGCAATTATCTTATAATCCAGTTATGTTTTTGATGGAATTAAAAGCTAGAGGATAGGTGAATTGCCCCACTCTCCTCTTTCTCTTTCAAGCTTTCTCTATCCCTCCCTCCCTCCTTCCTTGAGATAAAACATCAATCTTGGGCCGTTGCTGTGGCTCACTTGGTTAATCCTCCGCCTGCGGCACTGGCATCCCATATGGGCACCAGGTTCTAGTCCCTGTTGCTCCTCTTCCAGTCCAGCTCTCTGCTGTGGCCCAGGAAGGCAGTGGAGGTTGGCCCAAGTGCTTGGGCCCTGCACCCAACCACATGGGAGACCAGGAAGAAGCACCTGGCTCCTGGCTCTGGATCAGCACATTACCGGCCACAGTGGCCATTCAGGGAGTGAACAAATGGAAGGAAGACCTCTCTCTCTGTCTCTCTCTCTGTCTATGACTCCGTCAAAAAAAAAAATCAATCTTCTCCTGCCCGCAAACATTGTAGCTCCTGATTCTTGCTGATTCTTGGTCATCTGGACATTATGGCCCTGATGGCCGCTGTGGCCAGCGTGCTACAGCCAGTGCACTGTGTTGATCCGAAGCCAGGAGCCAGGTTCTTCCTCCTGGTCTCCCATGTGGGCGCAGGGCCCAAGGACTTGGGCCATCCTCCACTGCACTCCCGGGCCACAGCAGTGAGCTGGACTGGAAGAGGAGCAGCCGGGACAGAATCTGGCGCCCCGACTGGGTCTAGAACCCAGTGTGCCAGCGCCACAAGGCGGAGGATTAGCCTATTGAGCAGTGGCGCTGGCCCGACAGATGATAATTTTTAAAGAGTGAGAATGGATTATCATAAGTTACTCACATGGTGACTAATTGCAGTTGTGGAACCAGATGTATTTTCACTTGAGAAAATCAACATATCCCTTTGTACCTGGTATGCAAATATCGCTATGACAAGTGCCTTTTTCTCCATATCTGTGCATAAGGTTCACCATGAGTTGTTTGGTTTCATCTAGAGAGACAACCAAGCTATCTTCACTGTTCTGCCACATGGTAAATTAACTCTTTAGCCTATGCCATAAATTAGTTTGCAGGGATCTTGATCACCTTTCCCTTCCACCAAATATCATTCTTGTCCATGATATGGTCGCTACTACTCTGACTGAAGAGTGAATGAGGAGTGACTAGCCTTGGCTTATTCCAAGGGTTTATGTGTCAGGGAGTGGGAAATTAATCTGAGTCAACTTCAGGAACCTTTTACTTTGGTGAAATTTCTAGAGATCCAGTCATGTTAGATATCTCTTGTAAGGTGAAGGATAAGTGGTTACCTCTGCTTTCTCCTACAACCAATAAAGAGGCACAATACTTGGTGTGGGAGTGTGTCTATTAGGATTCTGGAAGCAACATAGTCCTCACTTTGGGATGTTACTCTGGCTCCATTACCAACTAATCCAAAAAGCTGCCAATTTTGAGTGAGGCCCCGAATAAAAAGAAAGCTCTGCAACAGGCTCAGGTCTCTATACTTGGACCATGTCATCTAGCAAGTGCAATGATGCTTAAAGTACCAATGGTAGACAAGGTTACTGTCTGGGATATTTTTCAAGCCCCTGTATGTGATTTTTATAAGTGAAGTTCTTTAGAATGTTAGATCACAGAAATTCTTTGCCTGCTACTGGACCTTAATTGAAACTGGTCACTTGACCATGGACCATCAATTTATCACATCATCCATGAGAGTCTCACAGGCATGGAAAGCCATGACACGGTGGCAAAAAACAATCTAAATGAAAGATCCTGGTGAACAAGACCCCAGCAGAAGGAATAGGCCATCAAGGAGAGAGGCGCCTTTCTCTGAAGAGAGGAAGGAACCTCCACTGTGATAAGGCCTTGACTAAACAAGTTCAGAGTCAGTGAATTCAAGGGGCTTCCATAGCCTAGACAGCTCATGGCAAGAGTCTCGGGTGATTGCTGACGTCATAAATAAGAGTGCCAATTGTTAAATCAACAACGGGAGTCACTGGGTACATGCTCCCCACATAGGATCTCTGTCCTTAATGTGTTCTACTATGAAACTTAAAAACAACACTACTAGTCGAACAATACCCTATACCTTGTGCGGTTGTGTGAGTGCAGCCTGTTGAAATCCTTGCTTAGTATATACTAAGTTGATCTTCAGTATATGAAGGTAATTGAAAATGAAACTTGATGAAGGGCAGGATGGGAGAGGGAGTGGGAGAGGGGAGGGCCGTGGGAGGGAGGAAGGTGGGGGGGGGAGCCACAACAATACAAAAGTTGCACTTTGTAAATTCACATTTATTAAATAAAAAAATAACTATATAAAAACAAAAAAAAGAAAAAGAAAAAAAAGAACTTAATACTTTACCCTTTTAGTATTTTTTATGTTATACTTAAAACTATTGGTTGAACTCTGTAATTAATACACAATCACACTTAGGTGTTTAATGCTATAACTAGTACTCAAATAGTATTTTACACTTTGTGTTTCTGTGTGTGTGCAAACTGTTGAAATCTTTACTTAATATATGCTAAATTGATCTTCTGTGTATAAAGATAATTGAAAATTAATCTTGATGTCAATGAAAGGGGAGAGGGACTGGGAGAGGGGAGTGTTTTGGGTGAGAAGGAAGTTATGGGGGGGGAAGCTATTGTAATCCATAAGCTGTACTTTGGAAATTTATGTTCATTAAATAAAATAAAAAAAAAAAACTGGACACTTGACCATGGACCATCAATTTATCACATCATCCAAGCTGCTTATCATGAACTAGACATTATCTAAGCTATGTCATAAAGTTGAGAATACTCAGCAGGACTGTATTATTAAATGGAAGTTTTATATATATATATATATGTATATATATGTAATAGGGCCTGAGCAGTTGTAATTTACATGAAAATATGACCCACATACCAATGCCCCTACTCCTAATAGACTGACTTCTCTATCCTAACCTACACCCGTGGCCTCATGGGGATTTTGATCAGTTGACAGAGGAGGAGATAGACATGGGACATGGAAGGAACATGATCCACTTCCTTATGGCCTTATCCACTGTTATGGTGTTCCATACAGCATTACTTCTGACCAAGAAACCCATTTTACAGTTAAAGAAAACAGCAGCGGTGTTATGCTTGTGGAATTCACTAGCCTTAATATGGTCCCCAAACTCTGGCACAGCTGGCTTAATAGAACAGTGGAATGACCTTTTGAAGACTCAGTTACAGTGCCAGCTAGGTGGAAACATCTTGTAGAGCTGGGACAATGTGCTCCCAGAATGCTGCACAGGCTTGGAATCAGTGTGCATTATGTAGTACTGTTTCTCTGATAGCCATGACTCATGGGTCAGGGAATCAAGGGGTGGAATTGGGAGTGGTATCTCTTACTATTGCCTCTATCGACCCTCTAGAAAAAATTTTGCTGCCTGTTTCCACGACTTTGTGCTCTGCTGACCTGTAATTATCAGTTTCAAACCTCTCCAAATAGTGAAGATTGCTACTTGGTCAATTTGGGCTCCCCATGCCCTTGAGTCAACAAGCCTAAAAGGCAATCACAGTGGTGACTGGGGTGACTGACCTAGGCTACAAAGGAGAAACTGAACTGTAATGTCACAGTGAAAGTAAGGAAGAATTTATCTGGAATACAAAATCCTTTAAGTCATCTCTTATTGTTACCCTGCCCTGTGTTTAATAGCAATGGAAAACTACAGCAACCCAATTCAAGCAGGAATTTGAATGGACTAGACACTTCACAAATAGAGATTTTTGAACAATTATGAACAACTATGACCATCTAAGATTCTTGTTAAAAGCAAAGAAACTACAGAATGGGCAGCAGAAGATGCTTATAAATACCAGCTATGGCCACATAATCAGATCTAGAAATAAGAATTGCTATTGTCATGAGTTTTCTCCTTTATTTTGTAACATTTTTTGTGTATATACAAATATACATATATTAAGCAAATACCTGTGTTTACTTTCTTATTCCCTTACCATGTAACATAATAACAAATATTTGAGTATTGTTAGTTTGACATCATAGTATTGAAGTTATGAGATATATGCAGAAGAGTAAATATCACACAAGAACTCTTATCACTTTTTCCAGTAAAGATATTGGGACATTTTCGGTTGTACACAGATAGTTGTGTCAAGTTAGGTGACATTATTACCTTGCTATATTATCTTTAATTCTATAATAAATGAGGTTTAAGGAGATGCCAATGGACGGCAATTTGACAAGGGGAAGACTAGTGATGATTAATTTTATGTTTCAATGTGATTGGCTAAGGGATACAGAGATAGCAGGCAAGACATTATTTCTGGGTATGTTTGTGAGAGTGTCTGCATCTGAATCATTGGACAGAGTAAAGAAGATCATCACTGACCAATGTGAATGGGCATCATCTAATCATTGAGGACTTGCTTAGCATAAAAAGGTAGAGGAAAGGTGTATTCTCTCCCCCTCTCCCTGAGTTTGGAGAACTCTCTTTTCCTGCTTCCAGATATCAAAGTTCCTGATTTCTGGCCCTTCAGACTCTGGGAATTATGCTATTGCAGTCCTCACACTGAATCTCAGGCCTTCAGCTCCATCACAGGACTTAAATCCTCAGCTACTCTGGTATCAGACCTTTGGACTCAGGCTGAATTATACCGCAGGTCTTCCTGCAGATGAGATATCATGGACTTCTCAGTTTCTTTAGTCTCATGAACAAAATCTCATAATAAATCCCTTATCTGTGCATCCAGTTATCACACTATACAGCTATCCTGTTGGTTCTATTTCTCTGGTGAACCTAGCAAATATGTAGCCCCTTGAGCTTAAAATGTACCTGGCAGCCAATAACTCACTTAATGTGTTAGTGCTTTAAATGCCAGCATAGGTAAGACTACCCAAGATGTTAGCAATCAGTATTCATGTTGATTCCCCATAGTCCACTCCCCTTGAGATAGCTGCTAAATTAAATAGAAAAATACCTGGATAAACTCATCTGATCATCACAGGCTAAACTACTAAATTGGAACCCATGGGATAATTTAAGAGGGAATTACATTTATATCTCCAATCAATAGACTGATGTTATGACTTTTTTTAATCAGCAATTCTTTTGCCTTTGCTTATCTCCACCCATGGGTGGATATTTTTAGACTGAGTAGAAGGGATTATTTACTGTAATTTTGCTCTTAATACTAGTTTTTGTATTTCTCCATGCACATAGTTGGCACCGTGACAATTAAAGATAATAAGTGTGTTCATAAGGATTAATTTCTCTATAGTTCCGCAGGAAATGTTCTGAGTTTCAAAGAAGGTATAGAACTTGGAAGCAATTACCTTTGAAAAGTTGGTTCTTTCTAACTACCTGCTTATAAAACAGCTAAAATCAACCTTGATTGCCTTTATGTCTGGTAAAATGGGGAATGGGCCCCCTATATCTTAATTCTTTCTAACACTACTTACAATTCAGAAAGTCTGAACAAAACAACAAGATGTTGAATGCTACTAAATGAAGTTCTTCAATGATAATGTGTTTGTTTGAAACTAATGAATAAGAATGAATTCCAATAGAATCATTGAGTTTAACCATCTATATAAATAATGAATAACATTATGGTAATATTTTCATTCTGTTTTCTTCTATAAAAGTCATCTATATAAGTAGTAAATTTCTATTGAAATGATGTCCCAACATTTTAAAAATATTCAATATTCTTCCTACTGATATTCAGAATCTACATTAAAATTACACATCCATATTTCATAGGTATAATTCTAAGATAACCATACTTCTTTCCCTCCTGCTCTCCCTCCCTCAATCTCCTTCCTTCCTTACTTCCTTTTTTTTTCTTCAATTTTTTGCAAAACATGATTTCAATCCATTCCATAATTATAGGTTTAATGCACCACTAACCATAATATTCAGCAAGTAAAAAATAGAGGACCACAGTTCCACAGGAGTATAAACAAGGGTCAAAGACAACAATCAAATCACAAGATGTCCATTTCATCCCCATACATGTTTTTGTATTCTATATTAATTATCACACAGCAGATAAAACACATGATATTTGTCCTTTAGGACTGGATTATTTCACTAATCATAATGGTTTTCATTTGCATCCATTTTGTTGCAAAAGACAAGATATGCCACATTTCCGTAAGATGTTAACATCAAGAAAGGCTGAGGTAATTGGGGACACCCTGTACTATCTTTGTAACTCTTCTTTTTAAAATAAAACTTTTAAAATATTTATTTGTTTATTTGAAAGGCAGAATTACAGACAGAGAGAAGGATATACAGAGAAAGAGAAAACTCTTCCATCCACTGATTTATTCCCCAAATGGCCACAACAGCCAGGGCTGGGCCAGGCCAAAGCCAGGAGCCAGAAGCCAGGAGCCTCTTCCAAGTTTAACACATAGGTGGAGGGGCCCAGAGACTTGGCCATCTGCTGCTTTCCCAGACACACTGGCAGGGATCTAGATTGGAAGTGGAGCAGCCAGGACTCAAACCAAGCTGCAGCTTAACCCCTGAGTCCCAAAACACCTGCCCCTAAATAAAACTTTCTTCAAAAGTCCATAATTTGACCACTTTCTATCCAATAACAAGTGTATAGGTATTGGTAACACCTGTTGAACCCTAATAAAACCTGATCTGCTTACTTAGCATACAGCAAGATAGTCACTGACATGGAGTGATGGAAAAAGGCAGGAGTTCGTTTGTAATGTGCAAAGCAAGGAATCAGGAAGGAATTACTGGTGGTGAATTTTATGGATTAATCTTGGAGTTAAGTAGTGCATGGTCAGTTCAGGTGCAGGTCTCTGGTTGGTCCACAGTGGTTATGGCCTTCCTCTGACTGGTCAGTGATAGAAGGTTTTCCTGTTCTTTTGTGATGGCAAAGTGAGTTGCTGGCTGTCTGATATCCACAAGTAGATTGGGTATTACTTTGTCATATCAAAGCCTGGAGTTCCTGAGTCTTGTGTTGGGATTTTTTTGTTTGTTTGTTTGTTTGTTTGAAAGACAGAGTGAGAGAGAGAGAGAGAGAGAGAGACCTCTTGATCTCTTGGGTGGCAGGGGCCCGAGAGGGAGAGAGGGAGAGAGGGAGAGAGAGGAGAGAGAGAGAGAGAGAAAGAGAGAGAGAGAGAATCTTCCATTTGCTGGTTCACTCTCCAAATGGCCACAACGGCTAGAGCTGAGCTGATCCGAAGCCAGGAGCCAGGAGCTTCTTCTGGGTCTTGCATGCAGGAGCAGGGCCCAAGGACTTGGGCCATCTTCTACTGCTTTCCCAGGCCACTAAGCAGAGAGCTGGATTGAAAGTGGAGCAGCCAGGACTCAAATCAGCACCCATATGGGATGCTGGCACTACAGGAGGCAGCTTTACTCACTATGCCATGGCGCTGGCTGCCAGTTTCGCTTTCCATCACCTGGTCTGCTCAGATACTTGATTTCATAACTAGTGCTTTAGGTGAAAGGTGGAACAGAGGAAGGAAGAAATGCTTCAGAAATGAAGAATTCAGCTCTCAACCCTACAATTAGTCAATCGTTTAGATAAACTTTCAGAATTTTGTATACTTAACTTTAAAATACCAGGTTTTACCAGGTTATGTGGTTTTTTATTTTTTAAAAGATTTATTCTATTTATTTAGAAGACAGATTTAAAGAGAAAGGTAGAGACAGAGAGAGTCTTCCATCCACTGGTTCACTCACCAAATAGCCACAATACGGTAGCTGAGCTGATCCAAAGCCAGGAGCCAGGAGCTTCCTCCAGGTCTCCATTGTGAGTGCAGGGGCCTTGGGGCCATCACCACTGCTTTCCCAGGTGCATTAACAGGGAGCTAGATCAGAAATGGGGCAGCCAGGACTCGAATCGTTGCCAGTGCTATAGGCCAGGGCTTTAGCATGCTGTGCCACAGTGCCTGCCCCAGATTCTGTGTTTTAAAACACATCGATGATCTTCCTTAAAGGAAAATAATAGAACAGAGTCTATATCTAAATTTTCTTCAATTTTGTGGTTATAGTCTCCAGAAGTCTAAAGTAAGTTTGTCCTTTATGCCAGGAAGAAATGGATGTCCATTTTTCTGAACACATATTTTTGAGGAGAAAGAAAGAGAGGAATTTATGCTAACTAGAAAATCAGTATCTTATCTCAAAAATAGGTGAAAAGCCTAAAAATGTCATTCCCTTTTCCAAAACTCCATCAGATGAAAGGAAACCAATAACATTTGCTTTACTTACATTAATGTTTTATCCTAAAACCCAAGGGCCCTGCATAGTGTTGACCTCATTAAAAAAAGTCTATTTCCTGTTAGCTTTTCTGTCTCTCCATGCTTTGATTTCTACTTAAATGACAGCTGTCTTAGATTTGGTCTTGCATATATTTCTTAACTTAATGCTAAATGAAATCAGATGAGGAAATAAAATCAAGTCTATGTAAAATGAACTTAAAACTTAGTATTCAAACCTTGTTATAGACCCCACTTTGATTTTCAACAGGCTGACTGAAATTAAACAATTTTACTCTGCTACATATGTTTGTGCTCTCTTATTTACTTTGTAATTCATATATATGTAGATATATGTAAATCCAAGAGCAACTAGAGTTAAATAATATCAATATTTACAAGTCTTTTTCTCCAGGATAGATCTTAAACAAATTTCTTAGGCATATTGACTATAGCACAAACCAAAGACACATATTTTCTGTTTTACCAGAAAGTATTTTTTTAAATGTGAATGTCAATGGATTTAAGCAACAAGGAATCATCTGTACATTTGTTCAGAATGGTCACAGTTCCCTGTTTTCTTACATTGGTTTTATACCTCTCACCTATACCACTTTGCTGACCCCAAAACCACGTGAGTTTGTGATTCCTTTATTATAAACGAATATACTAATAGTTTTCAGCGAAACAAGCTTAGAACTATGTTTAGAAAGAGTCAAAACTTATTTTGTAATCTGAAAAAGCAACATCTTCTTCAACCACATCAGGATACAAGGCACCACATTAGACACCGAATCTGCTGGGGCCCCAATCTTACACTTCCTACCTCCAACACTGTGAGAAATGAGTTCCTGCTGTTTGTAAATTACCCATCTGGGTATTTTGCTAGAGCACCGCAGAAGACTAAGATGTCTGGGAATGCCTCCGTTTGACACGGGTTCCTTGGCTGACACTGTTTTCCTTCCACACTTGGACAACATCAACCCACTGCCTTCTGGCCTCCCAGGTTTCTGATGAGAAATGTGATGATGATTTTCTGGGGAAATTATGATGAAAGATATCTTCCATCCTAGCCCTATAGATATTAATAATGTACTTTAGGGGACAGAATATTTTGCTACAATTTATCATGATGCCAGTTAAGTTGTACAATGATTTTGAGACAAACATTCAGAGGTTAAAAAAAAAAAAGGAGTTGAATATTTGGGTGTGAACAAGGTGAGGTCTTCAAAAGCCAAACATTACAGATTATTTTAAACTAGGAATGGCAGCGCCATTGTGTACCCTTCAGATTTTAATTTCTCAAAAAGAAATTACCAATCTCCCTAACTCACCTAAACAAAAAAATTTTTGGGTCTTTTTTTTAAGTGGAAAGAATTCTTGAAAAATGGGAAACCATTGTGGATTATTTCCAGCCATGGTTGTCCATTTCTTGCTCCAAACTCATAGGTGTCATTGTTACATAATCACAAACATCCATTAAGTCCATGTGTGTGCCTAAGCTGTGGAAGCTGTTTGGTGGTACCTGTCAGACTTGTATTCAGTTAGCTTGTTTCTTCCCTGTTTTTATTTTTCCAACTTTTTTCTTTTCCTATTTTTTCTTTATTTCTATTTTGTTCTTTTTCTCATTTTTTAAAAGTTTATTTTTATGTACTTGAAAAACACAGAGAGACAAAGATCTTCCATTTGCTGGTTCAATTCTGAAATGTCCACAACAGCCTTGGCTAGGCTAGGCCAGAGCCAGGAGCTCCATCCAAGACTCCCACGTGAGTGGCACAGATCCAAGCACTTGAGGCATCACCTGCTGCCCACAAGAGTGCCCACTAGCAGGAAGCTGGACGTGAAGCCCTGGCAAGACATGAGCTCAGAGATGCAGGTGTCCTGAGTGGCGGCTTACCCACTAACATTTGACACTATCTTTTCTTATTTTTCAATTCTTTTTGCTTTCCCCATCTTTCTTTCTTTGTTCTTTTATTTTCTCTCAATTTTTTCAATTCTTCTTCTTTTTTTCCAGTTTTGCCTTTTTTTGAACTTTTTATCTTTTTGTTTTCATTTAAATGTTTTTTAAAAAAAATTTGGACATCACTATTAACTAATATTGTTAGGCTAGTTAGTATTTATGTTTTTATTGCTAACATAATGGGCATTCATTGGAATCATTAGTTAGCTTAGTTACTATAGTTGGCATTGTTATTTAGCATCACTGGTTAGGATTTTCAGTTAGGAGGTTGCCACAATGGATGGTCTTATAGCCTACTCTTTTGACAAGGAGACTCCCATTGATAACTACAGAGCCCTAAGGATCATTAGCCAGGGCAGCTTTCCCACAATGACGCCGGCCTGGTGTCCCTTAATAGGGACTCAGGTGGCCATGAAGGGCATCCAGGACTCCTTTAGCCTCCAGTTAGTATTTTGCAATGTGGATTCAATGAAGGCCCTGAATCACCTCAGGGCCATCAAGCTCTGTCAAGTAATCAACATGGGGAAAAAGTTATACTTACTGATGGAGTGCACCAGTAGAGGAGAGCTAGTTGGTGTTGAGACACGGGTATCTAAAGGAGGAAAAAGTCTGGAGATTGTTCAGGCCATAGTGTCAGCCGTGCAATGCTGCTACCAGAAAGGCCTTGTGCACAGGGACTTGAAACTGGACGGTGTCATTCTGGATGCTGCCCTCAACATAGCATGCTGACTTCAGCTTGGGCAACAGATCAGTGCTGGCCAGAAGCTCAGCACACTCCCACGACATCCCTATTCTTCTACCCTGGAAATGTTTCAGGGCAAAGGACATGGTGACCCCTCAGTGGATGCCGATAGCCTGGGAATTGTTCTCTACGCCATGATCACAGAGTCCCGGCCATTTGGGAGAGACACTAGTATAGCTGATCCAATGAGACTGCAAAGAAAGCACAGGGTTTTGTCATTCCCTTGGAAATAGAAAGCCTTATCTGAAATTTCTGATCCTCAACCCCATAGAGAGGCCCATAGTAGGCTACAACATGGGTCACTGATGGCTCAAGAGGGGCTAACAAGATTCCCTACAACCATATATTGAGCTACTGTCAGGTCACCATGGCCCCCAACTCATCATTGAGATGATGGTCTACCCGGCCTATGATCTGGGTCAGATCTAAGAGTGCTTACTAAATGGAAATTTTATGAAGCCATAGCCGTGTGCCTCATCCTGGGCCACCAAACACTCGAGAATGGCCTCACCATCATAGGGAAGCCCACACCTCAAGTGGATCCAACCCATGACAATTGACCTCTTCATTCCCCAAAGTTCCATGCACCTTCTCTGTCAATCAGCTGTAGAGTGTCAGTGAGACCACCCTTCCCACATTGATCTTGTTTTCCAGCAAACTCCAGATGCTGGAGGAGGGCCAGGAGTCAGAATTCTGACTGCCGAAGGCCATCAGAAGAAACATCCTGCCTACCAATCCTAAAAATCACCTGAAAGCTTATTTTTTTTTATTTATTTTTTTAAACTTTTATTTAATGCATATAAATTTCAAAAGTACGACTTATGGATTACAATGGCTTCCCCCCCATACCGTCCCTCCCACCCACAACCCTCCCCTTTCCCACTCCCTCTCCCCTTCCATTCACATCAAGATTCATTTTCGATTATCTTAATATACAGAAGATCAGCTTAGTATACATTAAGTATGGATTTCAACAGTTTGCTCCCACACAGAAACATAAAGTGAAAAATAATAGATGATTTTTTTAAATGATGATGAAATCAGAGCAGACCTATTGTCATGTTTAATCCCAGTGAGAGTCAAGTTGGGAATTGATAATTTCTTTTTTTTTTTTTTTTTTTTTTACAGAGGATCAGTTTAGTATGCATTAAGTAAGGATTTCAACAGTTTGCACCCCCATAGTGAAATATATTGTTTGAGTACTCGTTATAGCATTAAATCTCAATGTACAGCACATTAAGGATAGAGATCCTACATGAGGAGTAAGTGCACAGTGACTCCTGTTGTTGACTTTACCAATTGACACTCCTGTCTATGGCATCAGTAATCTCCCTATGCTCCAGTCATGAGTTTCCAAGGCTATGGAAGCCCTCTGAGTTCTCCGACTCTTATCTTGTTTAGACAAGGTCATAGTCAAAGTGGAGGTTCTCTCCTCCCTTCAGAGAAAGGTACCTCCTTCTTTGATGACCTGTTCTTTCCACTGGGATCTCACTCACAGAGATCTTTTGCCAGAGTGTCTTGGCTTTCCATGCCTGAAATACTCTCATGAGCTTTTCAGCCAGCTCCGAATGCCTTTAGGGCTGATTCTGAGGCCAGAGTGCTATTTAGGACATCTGCCATTCTATGAGTCTGCTGAGTATCTCACTTCCCATGTTGGATCACTCTCCCCTTTATTTACTCCATCAGTTAGCGTTAGCAGGTACTAGACTTGTCTATGTGCTCCCTTTGACTCCCAGTCCCTTCACCATGACCAACTGTGAACTGAAACTGATCACCTGGAACAGTGAGATGGCATTGGTACATGCCACCTCGATGGGATTGAATTGGAATCCCCTGGTATGCTTCCAACTCCACCACTTGGGGCAAGTCAGCCTGAGCATGTCCCAAATTATACATCTCTTCCCTCTCCCATTCCCACTCCCATGTTCAACAGGGATCACATTTCAGTTAAATTTCAACACTTAAGAATAACTGTGCATCAATTACAGATCTAAACCAGTCATATTAAGTAGAACAGATAAAAAAACTGCTAAGAGGGATAATGTATTAAGTTGTTCATTAACAGTCAGGGCTATGCTGATCAAGCCACCATTTCCCATAGTGTCCACCTCACTCCAACAGGTTTCCCTCTTGGTGTTCAGTCAGTCGTCACCGATCTAAGCCGGAAAAAGATGCAGCACTGAAAGAGAATTACAGACCAATATCCCTGATGAACATAGATGCAAAAATCCTCAATAAAATTCTCGCCAATAGAATGCAACAACACATCAGAAAGATCATCCACCCAGACCAAGTGGGATTTATCCCTGGTATGCAGGGATGGTTTAATGTGCGCAAGACAATCAATGTGATACACCACATTAACAGACTGCAGAAGAAAAACCATATGATTATCTCAATAGATGCCGAGAAAGCATTTGATAAAATACAACACCCTTTCATGATGAAAACTCTAAGCAAACTGGGTTTGGAAGGAACATTCCTCAATACAATCAAAGCAATCTATGAAAAACCCACAGCCAACATCCTATTGAATGGGGAAAAGTTGGAAGCATTTCCACTGAGATCTGGAACCAGACAGGGATGCCCACTCTCACCACTGCTATTCAATATAGTTCTGGAGGTTCTAGCCAGAGCTATTAGGCAAGAAAAAGAAATTAAAGGGATACAAATTGGGAAGGAAGAACTCAAACTCTCCCTCTTTGCAGATGACATGATTCTGTATTTAGGGGACCCAAAGAACTCTACTAAGAGACTATTGGAACTCATAGAAGAGTTTGGCAAAGTAGCAGGGTATAAAATCAATGCACAAAAATCAACAGCCTTTGTATACACAGACAATGCCATGGCTGAGGAAGAACTTCTAAGATCAATCCCATTCACAATAGCTACAAAAACAATCAAATACCTTGGAATAAACTTAACCAAAGACGTTAAAGATCTCTACGATGAAAATTACAAAACCTTAAAGAAAGAAATAGAAGAGGATACCAAGAAATGGAAAAATCTTCCATGCTCATGGATTGGAAGAATCAATATCATCAAAATGTCCATTCTCCCAAAAGCAATTTACAGATTCAATGCAATCCCAATCAAGATACCAAAGACCTTCTTCTCAGATCTGGAAAAAATGGTGCTGAAATTTATATGGAGGCACAAGAGACCTCGAATAGCTAAAGCAATCTTGTACAACAAAAACAAAGCCGGAGGCATCACAATACCAGATTTCAGGACATACTACAGGGCAGTTGTAATTAAAACAGCATGGTACTGGTACAGAAACAGATGGATAGACCAATGGAACAGAATTGAAACACCAGAAATCAACCCAAACATCTACAGCCAACTTATATTTGATCAAGGATCTAAAACTAATTCCTGGAGCAAGGACAGTCTATTCAATAAATGGTGCTGGGAAAATTGGATTTCCACGTGCAGAATCATGAAGCAAGACCCCTACCTTACACCTTACACAAAAATCCACTCAACATGGATTAAAGACCTAAATCTACGACCTGACACCATCAAGTTACTAGATAACATTGGAGAAACCCTTCAAGATATTGGCACAGGCAAAGAATTTCTGGAAAAGACCCGGGAGGCACAGGCAGTCAAAGCCAAAATCAACTATTGGGATTGCATCAAATTGAGAAGTTTCTGTACTGCAAAAGAAACAGTCAGGAGAGTGAAGAGACAACCGACAGAATGGGAAAAAATATTTGCAAACTATGCAACAGATAAAGGGTTAATAACCAGAATCTACAAAGAGATCAAGAAACTCCACAAAAACAAAACCAACAACCCACTTAAGAGATGGGCCAAGGACCTCAACAGACATTTTTCAAAAGAGGAAATCCAAATGGCCAACAGGCACATGAAAAAATGTTCAAGGTCATTAGCAATCAGGGAAATGCAAATCAAAACCACTATGAGGTTTCACCTCACCCTGGTTAGAATGGCTCATATGCAGAAATCTACCAACAACAGATGCTGGCGAGGATGTGGGGAAAAAGGGACACTAACCCACTGTTGGTGGGAATGCAAACTGGTCAAGCCACTATGGAAGTCAGTCTGGAGATTCCTCAGAAACCTGAAGATAACCCTACCGTTCCACCCAGCCATCCCACTCCTTGGAATTTACCCAAAGGAATTTAAATTGGCAAACAAAAAAGCGGTCTGCAGCCTAATGTTTATTGCAGCTCAATTCACAATAGCTAAGACCTGGAACCAACCTAAATGCCCGACAACGATAGACTGGATAAAGAAATTATGGGATATGTACTCTTTAGAATACTATACCGCAGTAAGAAACAACGAAATCCAGTCATTTGCAACAAAATGGAGGAATCTGGAAAACATCATGCTGAGTGAAATAAGCCAGTCCCAAAGGGACAAATACCTGAAAGCTTATTGAAACAGATTGCTGCTCTCCCAACCCCACCCCAGATTTTTAACTCTCTGATTTGATATGCCTGAACCCAATTATTTCTGTTGCTACAAATTTACAGGTGATGCTAATGACATTTATCCAGGGATCAAACTTTTGAGAACCAATGATGACTTGAAAAAATTAGTCTTACAAAGAATATTTCTTTGTCAAATTTGTTTCTCAGGATATACAGGAAACCTCTACATATTTTATTTTTTACTGCATTATTAACATTTCCTTAGATAGAACTTCAAGGAATCAAAATGTCAGTGGCGAATTACTAGAAAGCAATAAATAAGACAGAGTGATGTAAGGAGATGGTTTAGAAAGGCTGTTTGAGTGGGTAGGCTTTATAAATACAGAGCACACTGATTAGAGGAAACTCGCTCCATCCAGACAGCATGGATGATGAGGTGGCTTCTACACTTATTTATAAAGATGATTCATACTACACAGATCTCAGTCTGGCTGGGAAAGAAACATCTTTTATCAACTGGATAGTGAAAAACAAACACAGAAAACTCCACCTCAGCTATGATCTGTCTTCAAATGGCAGCCCAGACATGAAAAAAAAAAAAAACACAACACAGAAGAGTTTGGTTAAAAATAAGTCTAATTAACGGCCACATGATTAATGGTTACTGAGCCGCTGTTTTCATCATTCTGAGGTCTCTTTCTAGGTGCTCAAGAACTCAAAATATTGTCTATCCCAAAGGCAGAGGAATTGACAGCTTTTTCAGGCCTGAACATTCATTGGGACTTTCTTTTTATGTTCTAAGACTAAGGATACTAATGCTTTTACTAGCTGGGATATAGACTTCTAAAAAGATGAGATTCCAGTTGATAACTATTAAGAAAAATTATTTCAGGCAATAAGTTTCAATTGCTTCACAGTAGTTCTATTTCTCAGTGTGACATCAAAGAAAACGTGGACATGGTTTGAAAACGGAACTTTGCCCCACAGTTGACCCTGGGTCTGCTTTCCTGGAGGTGATGTATATCAGAGCTTTTCTGTCTGGACTCTACTTCACCTCTGTTACCTGACATGTTTACACATCACACCACTTTTCTTTCTCGAAAGTTCTTGTCACTATCTCTGGTGATAAAGTTACGAAGATCAAAGACCTGGTGCCACTGCCACAAGTGCTGTTGTCGTTGTTGTTTTAAAAAACTTCTTTAGATTCATGCATGAAAGCACCACTGAAATATCCACTGATTTTTATTTTCCCTTTTTTCTCTAGTGTGAATTCATTCAGATGTGAATTAAACAGAAGATAGTATTCTAAAAATTATTTTGGGTGGGTTTTGCCTCATATTTAACCTAACGCAGGGGAAAAAATCTCCCAACAACCCCCACTCAGATTTTCAGAAGTGTCACACAGTCTTCACTGTATAGCCACCTTCAGTGGCTCGTCAATCAAGATTAATATGAAAACGCATCCACCTCAGTCTCAGTAGAAGAGGAAGCAGAAGGCTCCTGAGCACTTCACACCAAGCAGGGCTGTGTAGAGTGCTTTCCCAGCGGACAGCCACAGTATAACTGGAAACAAAAATTCAAATGATATAGATATGTGGGACAGAGCAAATAAGGTATGAATCATTTTCTGTAGGAGAACAAAGCTCTCTCCTTCTCACTCAGGCTTAAGTACACACTGCTATAAGATGATTTCGTGCTAGCAGAAGACCATGAAACATTAACAGAGTGACTAATGGAGTCCAGCCATCACCAGGCTTTAAATAAGATGGACTGAGTTCAAGGTCTGACACTTTAATGCCTGAAGATTTTTCCTTAACCTTATTGAAACTGTTTCCTCATATTTAAATGGAGACAATAATCACACTTAGATAAGGGGGGCACTGTAAATGAAGTAGCATATGCAAAATGGATAGAGCAGTACCTGGCACATACGTCAGACCCCTAGGTCAAGAATTTGAGCTAGGCTGGCGCCACAGCTCGCTAGGCTAATCCTCCGCCTTGCGGCGCCGGCATACTGGGTTCTAGTCCCGGTTGGGGCACCGGATTCTGTCCCGGTTGCCCCTCTTCCAGGCCAGCTCTCTGCTGTGGCCAGGGAGTTCAGTGGAGGATGGCCCAAGTGCTTGGGCCCTGCACCCCATGGGAGACCAGGAGAAGCACCTGGCTCCTGCCTTTGGATCAGCGCGGTGCGCCGGCCCCAGCGCGCCGGCCACAGCAGCCATTGGAGGGTGAACCAACGGCAAAAGGAAGACCTTTCTCTCTGTCTCTCTCTCTCACTGTCCACTCTGCCTGTCAAAAAATAAAAAAAAAAAAATTAAAAAAAGAATTTAAGCTATTGACCAGCTGTGTGACTTTGAACATATTGGCTTCTATAAATTTCATTTCATTTCATCAAGGTTACCTGCTTTGTACAAGCATCAAGTGAGACAATGTATAAGAAAGCACACTCACTGCTGTAACATGTATTTTCTAAGTACATTGAAATCATTCTGGATGGGTACTCACTAAATTGCCAGTAGTGATTACCTCTGAAAAAAGGAGAGTAGAATTGGAGATAAAGGATATTTGAGCCTTTTATTTCCTTTTGGATTTGAATTTTTCAGAGAATTGGTTCATTTACTATATATGTATCTTTTAGGGACAGAGTTCTCGTCATATGCTCCATAATGTTTTAGTGAGAACAATACAAGAGTTTAAAATCTTTGACATCTCAAAATTGTACTTTTATTTCCAAGCACCTGAATGATCATTTCTGTACAGCACTTACAACATGAAAGCCTTTAGTGCTCTGTCCGTAACTGCAGACATAGGGAAAAGTTTTAAGTTCCATATCCTTCCGCCAGAACTGAAAAGCTGGAAGGAGGTAGTTGTTTGAATCTGGATGCTAGGAATTGGGGTGGAGTACACTGGGGCCAAGAAGGGCTCTTATCTGGAAGAAAAGATGCAAAGCTGACTTAAACCTAGAAATGAAGGGCAGCCCAAATATAACTGCTTAGGAACCTTAAGTTATATTATTTAATAATCTCTTTAAGTCAAGGGATAGATAGAAATCTAAGAACTTGACAACACTGCAAAGAAAGGGGCTGCCATAGTAGAAAACCAGAAGGTTAAAGAAAAGGGATAGCAGCCAGCACTGTGGCATACAGGGTTAAGCCCTTGCTTGCATCCCATATGGATAGTGGTTCGCAACCTGGCTGCTCCACTTCCAATATGACTCCCTGTTCGTGTGCCTGGGAGGCACAGTGAATGATGGCCCAAGTCCTTGGGTCCATGTTACCATGTGTGAGAACCCGGAGGAGGCTCCTGGCTCCTGGTTTCAGCCTGGCAGAGCCCTGGCCATTGCAGCCATTTGCAGAATAAACCAGCAGATGGAAGATTCTCTCTCTCTCTCTCTCTCTCTCTCTCTCTCTTTCACTTACACACACACTCTCTATCTCTCCTTCTCTCTCTCTCTCTCTTTATGTGACTTTACCTTTGAAATAAGTAAATAAATCTAAAAAAAGAGAGACAATGAGACTCTGCCACAGGGTTTCATGTTGGAGACCAAGAATCATGAACAAACAACTTCCCAAAACTTGCTGATTCCAAACGGACCTAATGGATATATACAGAACTTTTCATCCTATAGTTGGAAAATTTACATTCTTCTCACCAGTGCATGGAACTTTCTCTAGGATAGACCACATGCTATGCCATAAAGCAGGTCTCAGAAAATTAAAAAAAAAATCAAAATCATAAACCATGCATCTTCTCTAACCACAATGGAATGAAGCAGGAAATCCAAAACTCAAGAATTTTTAGAGCACATACAAACACATGGAGACTGAACAACTTGATCTTGAATGAACTTTGGGTCATAGAAGAAATCAAAAGATAAATCAAAATGTTTCTGGAAATGAATGAGGATTACAATAAAACATATCAAAACTTATGGGATACAGCAAAAGCAGTGTTAAGAGGAAAGTTTATAGCAATTGGTGCCTACATCAAGAAATTGGAAAGGATCCAAATAAAAGTTAGTGATGCAACTCAAGGACCTAGAAAAACAACAGCAAGTCAAACCAAAAATTAGTAGGAGAAAAGAAATTATTAAAATTAGAGAAAAAATAAACAAAACTGAAACAAAAAATACAAAAATTCAGCAAAATGAAGATCTGGTTATTTGAAAAAATAAAATTGATACAATAATGGCCCAACTAACCAAAAAAAGGAGAAGACTCAATCAATAAAATTAGAGATGAAGAAGGAAATGTAACAACAGACACCACAGAAATAAAAAGAATCATCAGAAATTACTACAAAGAGCTCGGCACCAACAAATCAGGAAACTAGAAAAAAATTGATAGATTCCTGGGCACATACAACCTGCGTAAACTGAATAACAAAGAAAAGGAAAACCTAAACAGACCAATAACCAAAACATACATTGAATCAATAGTAAAGATCCTCCCAAGAAAGAAAAGCCTGGGACCAGATGGCTTCACTGCTAAATTCTACCAGATATATAAAGAAGTACTAACTCCAATACTTCTCAGGCTATTCAAACCAATGGAAAGGGAAGGAATCCTTTCATACTGCTTCTATGAAGCCAACATCATCTTAAAAAATTCCTAAACCTGAAAAAGATTCAACAGAGAAAGAGAATTATAGACCAATATGCCTGATGAATATGGATGCAAAAATTCTCAACAAAATACTAGCCAATTGAATCCAATAACAGATTACAAAGATCATTCACCTAGACCAAGTGGGATTTATCCCTGGTATACAGGGATGGTTCAACATTCACAAATAAATCAATTTGATATATCACATTAACAAACTGAAGAACAATAACCGTATGATTATCTCAATAGATACAGGAAAGCATTTGATAAAATAAAACATCCTTTCATGATAAGAACCTTAAGCAAATTAGATATAGAAAGAACAAACCTCAATACAATCAAGGCAATTTATGACAAACCCACAGCCAGCATACTACTCAATGGAGAAAAGCTGGAAGCATTCTTACTAAGATCCAGAACCAAAGATGCCCACTCTCACCACTGCTATTCAATATAGTTCTAGAGATTTTATCCAAAGCCACACTAGGTAAAAATGTAATCAAAGGGATATAAATTGGAAAGGAGGAAGTCAAACTATCCGTATTTGCAGATGACATGACTCTAAATATAGGGGACCCAAAAGAATCCACTAAGAGACTACTGGAACTCATAGAAGAGTTTGGTAAAGTGGAAGGATATAAAAGCAACACACAAAAATCAACAGCCTTTGTATACCTAGACAATGCCATGGCTGAGAAAGAACTTCTCAGATCAATCCTATAAACAATAGCCACAAAAAATCAAATATCTTGTAATAAATTTAACCAAAAATTTCAAAGATCTCTATGATGAGATTATAAAACATTAAAGAAAAAAATAGAAGACACAAAGAATGGAAAAATCTTCCATGCTCATGGTCTGGAAGAATCAACATAATCAAAATGTCCATACTACCAAAAGCAATTTACACAGTCAATGCTATACAAATCAAAATACCAAGGATATTCTTCTCAGATCTAGAAAAAATGCTGCTAAGGGGCCAGTGATTTGGCATAATGGGTTAAAGCCCTGCCCAGAAGTGCCAGCATCCTCTATGGGTACTGGTTCTAATCCCAGCTGACCCTCTTCTGATACAGTTCTCTGCTATGGCCTGGGATAGCAGTAAGTGATGGCCCAAGTCATTGGGCCCCTACCCCCACATGGGAACCCAGAAGAAGCTCCTGGCTCCTGGCTTTGGATCTGTGCAGCTCCAGCCATTGCAGCTATCTGGGGAGTGAACCAGCAGGTGGAAGACCTCTCTCTCTGTCTCTACCTCTCTCTGTAACTTTGTCTTTCAAATAAATAAATAAAAATAAAATAAATAAAAATAAATAAAGAATAAAATCTTTTAATAAAAAGGAAAAAATGCTGCTGAAATTCTTGGAAACACAGGAGATCCTGAATAGCTAAAGCAATCTTATACAAAAAAATCCAGCTGGAAGCATAACAATACCAAATTTCAAGACATAGTACAGAGAAGTTACAATCAAAAGATCCTGATACTGGTGAAAAAACAGATGGATAGATTAATGGAACAGAATAGAAATGCCAGAAATCAATCCACACATCTACAACCAACTTACTCTGACAAAGGAGCTAAAATCAATCCCTGGAGCAAGGACAATCTCTTCAATAAATGGTGCTGGGAAAACTAGATCTCCACATGCAGAAGTATGAAGCACTTTACACAAAAATCCACTCAAAATGGATCAAAGACTAAATTTATGATCTGATACCATCAAATTATTACAGAAGATTGGGGAGACGCTTCAAGACATTGGCATAGGTAAAAAAGTTCTTGGAAAAGACCGCAGAGGCACAGGCAATCAAAGTCAAACTTGACAAATGGGATTATATTAAATTGAGAGTCTTCTGCACTTCAAAAGAAACACTCAGTAAAGTGAAGAGGCAACCAACAGATTGGGAGAAATTATTTGCAAACTATGCAACCGATAAAAGATTAATAACCAGAATATATAAAGAGCTCAAAAAACTCAACAACAAAACAAACAACAATTAAAACGAATGAGCAAAGGACTTAAACAAGCATTTTTCAAAAGAGGAAATCCAAATGGCCAACAGACACATGAAAAAATGCTCAGGTTCACCAACCATCAGGGAAATGCAAATCAAAACCACAATGAGACTATGCGCACCCCCGTTAGAATGGCTTTCATACAGAAATCAACAAACAACAAATGCTGGCCAGGATGTGGAGAAAAAAGGTACCCTAATCCACTGTTGGTGAAGTTGTAAACAGGTAAAGCCACTATGGAAAACAGTATGGAGATACCTCAAAAATCTGAAGATAGACCTACTATATGACCCAGCCATCCCAGTCCTGGTATTTTATCTAAAGGAAATGAAATCTGCATTTGAAAGAAGGATCTGTACCCCCATGTTTATTGCAGCTCAATTCACAATAGCTAAGAAAAAGATATGGAATCAACCCAGATATCTATCAACTGAAGATTGATATGTACATAATAGAATACTACACAGTGGTTAAAAAAATTAAATCCTGTAGTTTGCAACAAAATAGATGAAACTGGAAAGCATCATACTTAGTGAAATAAGCCAGTCTCAAGAGACAACTACTGTATGTTCTCCCTGATCTGTGGTAACTAATAGAGCACCTAAAAGGTAGTCCATAAAAGTGAAGTTAACACTTTGAGATGCAATGACTTTGAACAGCTGTTGTGTAAATGGTTGAAAAACCGTTTTCTTTTTTCAAGCTATTTGTTAAACTCTTTACTTAGTATAATCTTATCTGTATAAAATTAATGGAAAATAGATGCTAGTAAAAAAGTAGAATGGGAATAGGAGAGGAGGAAGAAGGGTGGGAGTGTGGATAGGAGGGTGAGTATGTTGGAAACAATCACTATGTCCCAAATAAGACAAGTGTCTGCAAATAATAATTTATAGAATTAAAAAGGAGAGAATGATAATACATGGGAAGCAGGATACACAGCAGACTCATGGAATGTCAAATGCCGTAAACAGTGCTCTGGCCTCAAAATCAGCCCTTAAGGCATTGGGATCTGGCTAAAATTCCCATGAGAGTCTCTCAGGCATGGAAAGCCAAGACAGTGTGGCAAAAATAATGACCTAAATGAAAGATCTCTGTGATTGAGATCCTAGCAGAAAGAATGGGCCATCAAAGAAGGAGGTACATTTCTCTGAAGGGAGGAGAGAACTTTCACTTTCCCTATGGCCTGTCTAAATAAGATCAGAGTTTTTGAACTCAAGAGGCTTCCATAGCCTTGGCAGCTAATGACAAGAGCCTCAGGTGATTACTTACAACATAAATAAGAGAGTCAATTATTAAATTAACAATGGGAGTCACTGTATACCTCCTCCCAATGTAGGATATCTGTCCTTAATGTGTTGTACTAAGTGAATTAATGGTCAATCTACTACTCAAACAGTACTCTACACTTTGTGTGTCTGTGTGCATGCAGTCTGTTAAAATCTTTACTTAGTATATACTAAGTTAATTTTCTGTATATAAAGATAATTAAAAATGAATCTTGATGAAGAATGAGTGGGAGAGGGAGTGGGACATGATGGGTTGCAGGTGGGAGGGAGGTTATGGGGGGAAAAGTTGTACTTTGGAAATTTATATTTATTAAATAAAAGTTGAAAGATGTGTTTCTTGTAAGCAGCAAATAGATGGGTTTTGTTCCTTAACCCAATCAGCCAAATGGTGTCTTTTAACTGAACAGTTCATGCCATTAACGTTCAATGTGACTATTGATAAGTAGTAACTTTGCCCTGCCATTTGCCAAAGATAAGTTCTAATATATGCTTTGAATTCCCTGTGATCTTTTGCTGTGAGGTTTCCTTCCTTTACCTTCTTTCACACTGATGACCATGTTTCTGTGTTTCTGTGTGTAACACATCTTTAAGCATCTTTTGCAGGGCTGGATGAGTGGCAACAAATTCTTTATTCTGTTTGCTATGAAAGGTCTTTATTTCACCTTCATTCACAAATGAGAGCTTTGCAGGATATAATACTCTGGACTGGCAGTTTTTCTCTCTTAGTACCTGGACTATGTCTCGCCATTCCCTTCTAGATTGTAGGGTTTCTTATGAGAAGTCAGCTGTGAGTCTAATTGGAGATCCTATGAGAGTAATCTGATGTTTCTCTCTTGCACATTTTAGAATCTTTTCTCTATGTTTCACTATGGTGAGTTTGATTACAACGTGTTGTGGTGAGGATCTCTTTAGGTCATGTTTACTAGGGGTTCTATGAGCTTCCTGTACTAGGATGTTCTGTCCTTCTCCAAACTGGGGAAGTTCTCTGCTAATATCTCATTAAAAAGGCCTTCTAATCCTTTCTCTCTCTCCATGCCTTCAGGAACTCTTAGAACCCGAATGTTGTTTTTTTAATAGTATCCTGTAGATTTCCAACAATATGTTTTAGATTTCTAATTTCCTCTTCTTTTCTTTGGTTTGACTGCATACCTTCCTCTGCTCTGTCTTCTAAGTCTGATATTCTCTCTTCTGTTTCACTGACTCTGTTTTTAAGGCTCTCTAATGTGTTTGTCATTTGATCTATTGAGCTCTTCATTTCATTTTGATTTCTCTTCACTATTACACTTTCCTGTTCTAATAGTTTCTGCATTTCATTTTGATTCCTCCTTAAGATTTCATTTTCTCGAAAGAGATTTTCTATCCTGTCAAGTAAAGAATTCCGTACCTCAAGCATTTGTTTTTGAAAACTTCTAAATGTTCTTATCATAAATTTTTTGAAATCAGTATCTTGCATTTCTTCCATCTCATCATTTTCATAATCTTGGCTTGGGGTGTCTTGTTCATTTGGGGGTGTCATAATGTCTTCCTTGTTCTTGTTTCCTTGGTTTTTGCGTTTGTTGCTTGGCATTGTGGAGATATCTTTGGATTCTTCTTCCCTCGCTGTGGTGTTTTTTCTTGTTATGCTATGACTGTATTAAGTGGACTGTCTGCTTTTGATGGAGCCTTAGAGGCTTGAGATGGGTGTGGCCTAAGAGCTCTGTTTGATTCCTCAGGTTTAAAGGTGTGCCAAAGGTGACACTCCCAGGTTAGGCGTGGTAAATCTCTCTTTCTTTCTTTCTTTCTTTCTTTCTTTCTTTTTTTGATTCAAAAGGGAAGTAATTCTGCACAGCTGAACAGAATTGGAGGTAGTTAGCAGGCGAATGACATTTGCACAGGAGCCAGAGATTGGAAGCTCATTCCCAAGGACCACACAGGGAATCTGTCCTGCCCTCAGTGTGGGCTCAACTTCTCCTGCAGTCTCCCACTGGGTTGCCAAGGTTACCGAATTGTAGCATCTCTGGAGAGTACTCACGTGAATTCTGTGAGTTCTCTCCCCCACCGTCTCTTTTTTCACAGTCTCAGTTCATTAGCGCCAAACATTCATTAGGTCCTAATCTCCTATTATTTCACACACACACACCCCCAGAGTCAGGTTTTTCTGCTAGGCTGAGGGCCGGTGCAGACCTGAGATCACCCTGCTTATGATGTATGTCCAAAATGGTGCCTGCTCTTTGTCTTGCTCGCCTTTGAGAGATGAGCGGAGAGAGAGAAACTCGTGTCTCTATCGGTCACTTTTTTTTCCCTCGCTCTTCTAGTTAGCCTGGTGAACATTTCTCCATGGGGTTTCAAGCCTCGTTCCCTCTAGTCTCCTCTTTCTGCTTGCCCGCCGATGTCTCGGGCTATTGAGGTTCGGCTCACCTCGTGTTCCAGCACTGGTGTGTTGATTCTGCTGCTGGTGTCCCAAACTGTGGGCTCCCATGCTCTCCACGCAGGTCCACTGTGGATCACTAGTTCCAGAAGAGTTTCTGCTGCTGTTTCTTCCCCTACTCTTCATTGAACCTGCAGTATCTCCACTTTTATTAAACTGTCTTTTCCCGGACTATCAGTGTGCTCCCTTCCTATTCCACCATCTCGCCACTCTCCAAGATGCATACATACTGAAATTGAAAGGCTGGAAAAAGATATACCATGCCAATAGAAATGAAAAAAGAGAGGAGTAGCCATCTTAATATCGGACAACAGAAACTTTACCACAAAAACTGTTAAGAGAGACAAAGAGGGGCACTATATAATGATTAAGGGATCAATTCAACAGGAAGATATAACAATTACCAATGCATATGCACCTACTTACAGGACACCAGTTTATTTAAAAGATTTGTTAAGGGACTTAAAGGGAGACTTAGACCCCAATACAATAGTACTGGGGGACTATAATACTCAACTCTCAGAAATAGACAGATCAACAGGACAGAAGATCAACAAGGAGACAGTAGATTTAAACAGCACTATAGCCCAAATGGATCTAACAGATATCTACAGAACTTTCAATCCTGCAGCTAAAGATTTTACATTCTTCTCAGCAGTACATGGAACGTTCTCTAGGATTGACCACATACTAGGCCATAAAGCAAGTCTCAGCAAATTCAAAAGAATTAGAATCATACCATGCAGCTTCTCAGACCATAAAGGAATGAAGTTGGAAATTAGCAAGTCAGGAATCCCTAGAGCATACACAAACACATGGAGATTGAACAACATGCTCCTGAATGAACAATGGGTCATAGAAGAAATTAAAAGAGAAATCAAAAATTTTCTGGAAGTAAATGAGGATAACAGCACAGCATACCAAAACTTATGGGATACAGCAAAAGCAGTGTTAAGAGGAAAGTTTATATCAGTAGGTGCCTACATCAAGAAATTAGAAAGGCACCAAATAGATGAGCTTTCAAATCACCTCAAGGATCTAGAAAATCTGCAGCAAACCAGACCCAAATCTAGGAGGAGAAGAGAAATAATTAAAATCAGAGAAGAAATCAACAGGATTGAATCCAAAAAAAATTACAAAAATCAGCCAAACGAGGAGCTGGTTTTTTGAAAAAATAAACAAAATTGACACCCCATTGGCCCAACTAACTAAAAAAAGAAGAGAAAAGACCCAAATCAATAAAATCAGAGATGAAAAAGGAAAAATAACAACAGACACCACAGAAATAAAAAGAATCATCAGAAACTACTACAAGGAATTGTATGCCAGCAAACAGGGAAACCTGTCAGAAATGGATAGCTTCCTGGACACATGCAACCTACCTAAATTGAACCAGGAAGACATCGAAAACCTAAACAGACCCATAACTGAGACAGAAATTGAAACAGTAATAAAGGCCCTCCCAACAAAGAAAGGCCCAGGACCAGATGGATTCACTGCTGATTTCTACCAGAATTTAAAGAAGAACTGACTCCAATTCTTCTCAAACTATTCAGAACAATCGAAAAAGAGGGAGTCCTCCCAAATTCGTTCTATGAAGCCAGCATCACCTTAATTCCTAAGCCGGAAAAAGATGCAGCATTGAAAGAGAATTACAGACCAATATCCCTGATGAACATAGATGCAAAAATCCTCAATAAAATTCTCGCCAATAGAATGCAACAACACATCAGAAAGATCATCCACCCAGACCAAGTGGGATTTATCCCTGGTATGCAAGGATGGTTTAATGTGCACAAGACAATCAATGTGATACACCACATTAACAGACTGCAGAAGAAAAACCACATGATTATCTCAATGGACACAGAGAAAGCATTTGATAAAATACAACACCCTTTCATGATGAAAACTCTAAGCAAACTGGGCATGGAAGGAACATTCCTCAATACAATCAAAGCAATCTATGAAAAGCCCACGGCCAACATCCTATTGAATGGGGAAAAGTTGGAAGCATTTCCACTGAGATCTGGTACCAGACAGGGATGCCCACTCTCACCACTGCTATTCAATATAGTTCTGGAAGTTCTAGCCAGAGCTATTAGGCAAGAAAAAAAAATTAAAGGGATACAAATTGGGAAGGAAGAACTCAAACTATCTCTCTTTGCAGATGATATGATTCTTTATTTAGGGGACCCAAAGAACTCTACTAAGAGATTATTGCAACTCATACAAGAGTTTGGCAAAGTAGCAGGATATAGAATCAATGCACAAAAATCAACAGCCTTTTTATACACAGGCAATGCCATGGCTGAGGAACAACTTCTAAGATCTATCCCATTCACAATAGCTACAAAAACAATCAAATACCTTGGAATAAATTTAACCAAGGATGTTAAGGATCTCTACGATGAAAATTACAAAACCATAAAGAAAGAAATAAAAGAGGATACCAAGAAATGGAAAAATCTTCCATGCTCATGGATTGGAAGAATCAACATCATCAAAATGTCCATTCTCCCAAAAGCAATTTATAGATTCAATGCAATACCAATCAAGATACCGAAGACCTTCTTCTCAGATCTGGAAAAAATGATGCTGAAATTTATATGGAGACACAGGAAACCTCAAATAGCTAAAGCAATCTTGCACAACAAAAACAAAGCTGGAGGCATCACAATACCAGATTTCAGGACATACTACAGGGCAGTTGTAATCAAAACAGCATGGTACTGGTACAGAAACAGATGGATAGACAAATGGAACAGAATAGAAACACCAGAAATCCATCCAAACATCTACAGCCAACTCATATTTGATCAAGGATCCAAAACCAATCCCTGGAGTAAGGACAGTCTATTCAATAAATGGTGCTGGGAAAATTGGATTTCCACGTGCAAAATCATGAAGCAAGACACCTACGTTTCACCTTACACAAAAATTCACTCAACATGGATTAAAGACTTAAATCTACGACCTGACACCATCAAATTATTAGAGAGCATTGGAAAAACCCTGCAAGATATAGGTACTGGCAAAGACTTCTTGGAAAAGACCCCAGAAGCACAGGCAGGCAAAGCCAAAATGAACAATTGGGATTATATCAAATTGAGAAGTTTCTCTACTGCAAAAGAAACAGTCAGGAAAGTGAAGAGGCAACCAACAGAATGGGAAAATATATTTGCAAACTATGCAACTGATAAAGGGTTAATAACCAGAATCTACAAAGAAATCAAGAAACTCCACAACCCAAAACAAACAACCCACTTAAGAGATGGGCCAAGGACCTCAATAGACATTTTTCAAAAGAGGAAATCCAAATGGCCAACAGGCACATGAAAAAATGTTCAAGATCACTAGCAGTCAGGGAAATGCAAATCAAAACCACAATGAGGTTTCACCTCACCCCAGTTAGAATGGCTCACATACAGAAATCTACCAACAACAGATGCTGGCGAGGATGTGGGGAAAAAGGGACACTAACCCACTGTTGGTGGGAATGCAAACTGGTAAAGCCACTATGGAAGTCAGTCTGGAGATTCCTCAGAAACCTGAATATAACCCTTCCGTTCGACCCAGCCATCCCACTCCTTGGAATTTACCCCAAGGAAATTAAGTTGGCAAACAAACAAGCTGTCTGCACCTTAATGTTTATTGCAGCTCAATTCACAATAGCCAAGACCTGGAACCAACCCAAATGCCCATCAACAGTAGACTGGATATATCAATTATGGGACATGTACTCTATAGAATACTATACAGCAGTCAAAAACAATGAAACCCGGTCATTTGCAACAAGATGGAGGAATTTGGAAAACATCATGCTGAGTGAATTAAGCCAGTCCCAAAGAGACAAATATCATATGTTCTCCCTGATCGGGGACAACTAACTGAGCACCAAAGGGGAAACATGTTGAAGTGAAATGGACACTATAAGAAACAGTGACTTGATCAGCTCTTGTCCTGACAGTTGATGTACAATGTAATACTTTATCCATTATAGTATTTTTTTGTTCTAGTACCATTGGTTGAACTCTGTAATTAACACACAATTATTCTTAGGTGTTTAAATTTTAACTGAAAAGTGATCCCTGTTAGGAATTTGGAAAACATTATGCTGAGTGAAATAAGCCAATCCCAAGGGGACAAATACCACTTGTTCTCCCTGATAGGTGACAACTAACTGAGCACCAAAAAGGAAACCGGTTAAAGTGAAATGAACACTAGGAGAAACGGTGACTTGATCAGTCCTCACCCTGACTGTTGATGAGCACGTTACAGAATAGAAACACCAGAAATCCATCCAAACATCTACAGACAACTCATATTTGATCAAGGATCCAAAACCAATCCCTGGAGTAAGGACAGTCTATTCAATAAATGGTGCTGGGAAAATTGGATTTCCACATGCAGAATCATGAAGCAAGACCCCTACCTTTCACTGAAAGAGCTGACACCTATCTAGTGAGAAGTTGCAAAAGGGAAATGTTCTCACTTAGCAGGAACAAAGAACCATAGCTTCCCATGTCTATGACCTGGGAAGGTGTGTGCAGTCACCCAAGTCCTTACTAATATGTCAGAAAATTATCCTAAAGAAATATTTTCAAGCTGTTGATTGATTCACTGTTGTAAAATCACTTGTGCTGGTTTAAACCAGCACTTTCTCTTCAATATCACTGACTCACTTACTTGCATCAGAGGACTCTGAGAATCCAGATATGTTGTCTTAGTGGAAATGGAATCCAAATAGTTCTCAGCATTTTTGGCATCCTGATAGCTAAGCCTGCTTACGTAAAATTGAGGATCTTCCTGGGAGAATTCATCTTTGCCAAAGACGCAGTCAGGCATGATGATGAACTTGACACAGTGATTCTGATTTCAGTGTGCAAGTGCCACTAGGTTCTCTCTGGCCCCTCAATGAATGTAGGTCCAGCTCCTAGGGAGAGGATGGGCTAAGAACAAGAATTGAAAGAACTACTTGGCAAGTTCTGGGGTACATTGTGACCCAGGCAATGCTGCTTTATAATTCCACAAAGAGTGCCTTGACCTCATACCACCATACAAGTCCAAAGAGGACTGCAATAGGAGAGATGAGGACAGAGAGAGCACCATCCACAGAGTGCCTGGGAGAAGGAAGCTACTGGGCCCTCTAGAAGGGTGATGGTGACAGAGATGCAGATATATACAAGCCCACAAGGGCCACCGTAGTACAAAAGACCCCTCCAAAAGTCATGCTGAAATTTAACTGCCACTATATGAATACTCGGAGGTGGGACTTTCAAGAGGTGAGTAGCTCATGATGCTTCATTCTTTGAACAGATTAATGCCACTGTTGTGGTAAATTAGTTATCACAGGAGTAGGTTTTTTATAGCACAGAAGTGGGTTAGTTATAAAACCAAACTCTCTCACAGCTCTCTCTCTCTCTCTCTCTCTCCCCCTCCCTCTCCCTGTCTGTCATGCTGTTATGCCACGTGTTGACCTCCACTGAATTATGAAGAAAGAAGGCTCTCAGTAGAAACAACCATTTGATCTTGACTTTCCAACCTCCAGAACCATAAGTCAAGTAAACCTCTGTTGTTTATCATTTACCTCGTGGCATTCTGAGGTATCAGCAAAAAAACTAAGCAAAGACCCTCCTGGGTTCTTCTTCAAGAGGAGCAGTAGGAGCCAACAAACTTCAAGTTACCATTAAGATGATCCCATTAGGCTATACCTTATAGGGTCCTGGGACCAGTCAAGAAGTGCTGATGACATATAACAAGACAGTAGAAAGAGAAGCTGGAGAGAATAGTACATCAAAAACCCAGAGCAGAAAGCAAAAAGGGAAATAAAATTGAATGAAACTCGCCATACACTTGAAGAGGCTATTGTACTCTGCCTCCAGCAGAATCTATCCAGTCTGTTGCCATCATTATTGTCAATAGGATCAAAAGCAATTTGTGTCTTTAACGAAGTAAATGTGGAATATGCCCAATAGCTATAACATACTGATAAAATTACTATGTGTATTAGACTAAGGAATTGCGTTTTGTAAGTCAAGATGCATCCTATGATGAAGACAAGTCACATGATAGAAATGGAGGGAAATGCATAAGGTGCGGGAGTGGGGACATTGTGCACATTGGTATGCAAACCGCTGAAAAGCCTATTTCCACTTCTGGACCAATTTCCCAAAGCAGGCAACCTGTAACAACTGAAATGGTTTCTCCATGACCCTGTTTCATCAGCGTCAGCATTCCAATCAATATCCTATTTCTTCTAATATTCATAGGCTTGTGTTCCAAAAAATAACTTTGTCAGACACATATCTATGTGGTTTGGCCTGCTGTCCAGCCCAAGAAAATTACTGAAAATGGACTTTAAATATAGGATAATGACCAAAACCCTAAACCTCGAAATAGTCCTGCCCCTCCAAGAAAATCACAGGTTTGTGCCCATTTATGATTTGTTCAGATAATTTAAAAGAAATCGCATACCTAGTTCACTTTCAGCAAACCGAGAATCACTTTCAAAAAAAATGAAATAAAAATAATATGTCTCTTCCTCTCACTCTCTGGGAAATCACCAACTCAAAATATTGTTCTTCTGCTTTTTGTGTTCTTTTCTTTTCTCTGAAGGAATCTTAGGCCAATGTATATTTATGTTATAAGCAGAACTCTGGCTTGTACAAAATAGAAAAATAAAAGAGAGGCCAGGAATGTTGGAGAAGCTGCAATAAGCAAAAATAAGGGTCTTGAATACATAAAAATAGAAACTACTTTCCTTGCAAAATAACAGAAATTAGGATTTACTTTATTACAAGACCAATGATAGATGCTGCTTCTGTTTGTGCACCAGGACCTCTTCTCTAGGGTCCTGTGCTCCAGGAAGTTTTCTGAGCTCTACCAGGCAGGGTCACTCATGAGACAGTTCAAAGCACATTGGAATTTATCTCTTTCCTCAGACACAGAGAGGAATCAAAGGTTTTAATGGGTTTTCTATGTTATGTCCTAATACAGGGTATAGAGAAAGTAAACTTTCTCAGCTCTAATATCCAGTACATCTATTTAGAGGTGTAGGAAGGAAGCATAGAATAAGGGTGTTTTGCCCTGGTGAGGCTGAACATATATTTAAAAATTGTGATAAACTTGTTATTATTATCTTCTCAAATAATCATATCACCACTTTTTTTCTTTAAGTTCTGTTTATTTGAAAGGCAGAGACATAGGGAGAGAGAGAGACAGATATCTTCTATCTGCTGATTCTCTCCCGAAATAACTCCAACAGCTAAGGCTGGACCAGGATAAAGAGCTTGGCCCTCCATCCTGGTCTCCCACGTGGGTGGCAGGAACCCAAATACTTCGGCCATCTTCAGCTGCATTCCAAGACACATTATCAGAAACCTGGATAAGCAACATAGCAGCAGGTATTCCAAGCAGCACACTCATAAGGAATGCTGGCATCACAAGTGGTGGCCTAACCCACTGTGCCACAACATCAGCCCCTCTATCTTCACTTCAGAAACTTAAAAATGTACAAAAGACTATGCCTTGTGAGATACATATTACATAATCCCCTATCTGAACCTATTGTTTGCCAACCACTAATGACTTTTTGAGAAATTCAATCCAGTCTGTTTTCCCTAAGGACATCCTTTAAGTTTAAAGTGCAAACACTGGGGCCAGCACTGTGGCTTAGTGGGCAAAGCCTCTGCCTGCAGTGCCAGCATCCCATATGGTACTTGTTCATGTTCCGGCTGCTCCTTTTCTGATCCAGCTCTCTGCTATGGCCTGGGAAAGCAGTAGAAGATGGCTCAAGTGCTTGAGCCCCTGCACCTGCGTGGGAGACCTGGAAGAAGCTCCTGGCTCTGGCTTCAGGTCAGCTCAGCTCTGGCCATGGTGACCTTTTGGTGAATGACCCAGCTGATGCAATACCTTTCCCTCTGTCTCTCCTCTCTCTGTAATTCTACCTCTCTGATAAATAAATCTTTAAAAAATAATAAAATGGGAACATTAACATTGTATATTTATAATATTATAAGGAGAAAATGAGTTAATCATGTATTTGACATATTTTTGCAGAATATAAAAAGTCTGTGGAGAAATTGAAATAAAAGATAAGCATATTTAGGTGCAAAAGATAGAAATATATGCATAATTTTTACAATATACATTTTAATGAACATTTTGAAGACTATTCATATTTATTAGTTAGTTGTCTATTTTGAACTATGTAAGGCAGGAAAGAGAAACAGATTCACCAATACAGAGCTTACATTTAATTTGAAAATATGACATATGTGTGAAAATATTCATGACAAAATATCACCTATCACTATTGTATTTCAGGTTATTATAAAAATTCTTTGAATTTCTATCTTTAAAGATATTTTAAATATAAAGATAAATACAAAGATAAATAATAAATAAAGATATAAATAAATATAAAGGTTTTTTTTCTTTTCTTTTCTTTTCTTTTTTTTTTTTTTTTTTTTGACAGGCAGAGTGGACAGTGAGAGAGAGAGACAGAGAAAAAGGTCTTCCTTCCGTTGGTTCACCCCCCAAATGGCTGCTATGGCCAGCGCGCTTTGCTGATCCAAAGCCAGGAGCCAGGTGCTTCTCCTGGTCTCCCATGTGGGTGCAGGGCCCAAGGACTTGGGCCATCCTCCACTGCCTTCCCGGGCCACAGCAGAGAGCTGGAGTGAAAGAGGAGCAGCCGGGACTAGAACCTGCCACCCATATGGGATGCTGGCACCGCAGGCGGAGGATTAACCAAGTGAGCCACGGCATCGGGTCCCCTAGTGGCATCCTAATCACTGTATCAAATGCCCATTCCTATATAGTATAATATTACACAACATAATAAGGTGCTAAATCTTTCTTGCAGCAATAAACAGAAAAATGGTTGGGACTTATCATTATAAGCTATCATGGCTCAGTGTATCAGGGAGTAATACCTACATACTTACTTTATAAATGTGTTTTCTAAATGTGTATGATAACAAATATAATTCAAGAATTGATATTTTTCAATAAACCCTCCTCAGGGCTATTGAAATGAAATTTGTAGAGGAGTAGCTTAAGACTCCTCATTTTAAGAATTTATTTGTTTGTTTAAAGTCAGAGTTACACAGAGAGAGGAAGAGACAGAGAGAGAGTGAGAAAGATAGAGATAGAGAGATATCTTCCATCTGATTTTTCACTCCCCAAATGGCTACAACAGCTGGGGCTGGGCCAGGCCAAGGCCAGGAGTCAGGAGCTTTCTGTAGGTCTCCCACATGGGTGCAGGGGTCCAAGCACCTAGACCATCTTCTGCTGTTTTTCCAGTCACATTAGCAGGGAGCTACATCAGAAGTAGAATAGCTCAGACGCAAACCAGCACCCATATGGGATGCTGACATCTGAGACACAAGCAGCGACTTAACCTCGTTAATCCTCATTTTAATGGTTCAGTTGATTTAGATCAGGCAAATTTAGAAAACACTGAGCTCTTCACAACAATCTCATGAAAATATGATTATGCCTGCTTTGTAACTGAAAAAGCAAAGGTTAGAGGTATTAATTATCTACTCCAAGGACCCCTGAATTAGGATAAAACATTCTGACATTTAAACTTCTGTTCTTTTCATTGTACTAAGATATCTTGTTCTCTAAGCAAATGATTGGGTTGGGTGTGGAATTAAAATAATTATTTTAGGGGGGCGGAGCCAAGATGGCGGAATAGTGAGGGCGCGCACCGATAGTCCGGGAAAATTTAGTTTAATAAAAGGGGAGTTACGGTAGCCGCAGAAAATAGAACCAAACAAAAATTGCAGGGGAAACCCTTCTGAATGGAGCAGGCGTGAATCGGAGGACCTACTGGGAGAACAAGGTCGACCACCGCGCGGAAGCCAAGTCGCGGGACCCAGCCGCAGAAGCCCCAGGGTCTGCGTGACAGTGCTCCAAGGAGAGTGCACGCCACACAGAAAACAGCGGGGAGACTTGAGACGCTCAGGGCTCCGAGTCCACACATCGGCGCTGGAAGGGGAGGTGAGCTCAATAACCCGAGACATTGGTGGGGAAACGGGGGTCAGAATCTAGAGGGGGGCCGGAAAGTGCAGCAAACTCACTACCGGAAAGAAGGAAAAAAAAAAGCTTCGGGTTTCTCTTCCCCCTAACCTTGCAAAGGTTACAAGGCTGCAAGACTTGAAGAATTCCCAAGAGACAAAGAGCAGGCCTCCTCTTTGGATTTACATATCAGTGGGGGAGAGTTAAGGAACTGAGTCACTACAATTCAGTAGCCTAGGCAACCCAGTGGGAGTCCAGAGGAGCCAAAGACTGGAAGCTAAATACCATCAATTCTGCACAGCCCTGCCCTGCAGTGTTACTTACCCCCTGAATAAATAAAATAAATAAATAAATAAAAAGAGAGAGATTTACCACGCATAACCTGAGGGTGTCACCTTTGCACACCCTTAACCAGGAAGAACCAGGCAGAGCTCTCAGGCCGCACCCCTCTCAAGCCTCCAAGGCTCCTCCAACAGCAGGCAGTCCACTTAACAAGGACACAGTATAAAAAAAAAAAAAAAAAAGAAAAAAAAAAAGCGCACAGTGACACAAGAAGAATTAACTATGCCGAGTAACAAACACAGAAATAGAGGGAGCAAGATCAACGATGACACCATGATGCCTCCAAATAAGCAAAACACCCCAAGCCAAGAGTATGAAGATGATGAGATAGAAGAAATGCAAGATACGGATTTCAAAAAATTTATGATAAGAACATTTAGAAGTTTTCAAAAGCAAATCCTTGAACTACAGAAATCCTTAATGGACAAGATTGAAAATCTTTCTCGTGAAAATGAAATTTTAAGGAAGAGTCAAAATGAAACTCAGAAACTAGTAGAACAGGAAAGTGTAATAGTCAAGAGAAATCAAAATGAAATGAAGAGCTCAATAGATCAAATGACAAACACATTAGAAAGCCTTAAAAACAGAATGGGTGAAGCAGAAGAGAGAATATCGGACTTAGAAGATAGAGCACAGGAAAACATACAGTCAAACCAAAGAAAAGAAGAGGAAATTAGAAACCTGAAAAATATTGTTGGGAATCTACAGGATACTATTAAAAAAACCAACATTCGAGTTCTAGGAGTTCCTGAAGGCATGGAGAGAGAGAAAGGATTGGAAGGCCTTTTTAGTGAGATACTAGCAGAGAACTTTCCAGGTTTGGAGAAGGACAGAGATATCCTAGTACAGGAAGCTCATAGAACCCCCAATAAACATGACCAAAAGAGATCCTCACCACGACACGTGGTAATTAAACTTACCACAGTGAAACATAAAGAAAAGATCCTAAAATGTGCAAGAGAGAAACGTCAGATTACTCTCAGAGGATCTCCAATCAGACTCACAGCTGACTTCTCATCAGAAACCCTACAAGCTAGGAGGGAATGGCGAGACATAGCACAGGTGCTAAGAGAGAAAAATTGCCAGCCCAGAATATTATATCCTGCCAAGCTCTCATTTGTGAATGAAGGTGAAATAAAGACCTTTCATAGCAAACAGAAATTGAAAGACTTTGTGGCCACTCGTCCGGCCCTGCAAAAGATACTTAAAGATGTGCTACACTCAGAAACACAGAAACACGGCCATCAATATGAAAGAAGGGAAAGGAAGAACACCTACCAGTAAAAGAGCATGGGAAGCTCAAAGCATATACTAGAAAATATTTCCGGGAAAATGGCAGGGCAAAGTCACTACGTATCAATTGTCACATTGAACATTAATGGTCTGAATTCTTCAGTTAAAAGACACCGTTTAGCTGACTGGCTCACAGAACACAACCCAACTATTTGTTGCCTACAAGAAACACATCTCTCTAACAAAGAGGCATGCAGACTGAAAGTGAAAGGTTGGAAAAAGATATTCCATGCCAACAGAAACCAAAAAAAAGCAGGTGTAGCCATATTAATATCAGACAAAATAAACTTTAATACAAAAACTGTTAAGAGAGACAAAGAGGGACACTATATAATGATTAAGGGTTCAATTCAACAGGAAGATGTAACTATTATAAATGTATATGCACCTAATTACAGGGCACCGGTCTATTTAAAAGATATGTTAAGGGACTTAAAGGGAGATTTAGATTCCAATACAATAGTACTGGGGGACTTCAATACTCCACTCTCAGAAATAGACAGATCATCTGGACAGAAGATCAACAAGGAAACAGCAGATTTAATTGACACTATTGCCCAATGGATCTAACAGATATCTACAGAACTTTCAACCCTACATCTACAGACTTCACATTCTTCTCAGCAGCGCATGGAACCTTCTCTAGGATTGATCACATACTAGGCCATAAAGCAAGTCTCAGCAAATTTAAAAGAATTAGAATCATACCATGCAGCTTCTCAGACCACAGCGGGATGAAGCTGGAAATTAGCAACTCAGGAAACCCCAGAAAGTATGCAAACACATGGAGACTGAACAACATGCTCCTGAATGAACACTGGGTCATTCAAGAAATCAAAAGAGAAATCAAAAACTTTCTGGAAGTAAATGAAGACAACAACACAACATATCAAAACTTATGGGATACAGCAAAAGCAGTATTGAGAGGCAAATTTATAGCAATAGATGCCTATACCAAGAAATTGGAAAGGTACCAAATAAATGAGCTTTCAGCGCACCTCAAGGACCTAGAAAAACTGCAGCAAACCAAACCCAAATCTAGTAGGAGAAGAGAAATAATTAAAACCAGAGAAGAAATTAACAGGATTGAATCCAAAAAAACATTACAAAAAATCAGCCAAGCAAGAAGCTGGTTTTTTGAAAAAATAAACAAAATTGACACCCCATTGGCCCAACTAACTAAAAAAAGAAGAGAAAAGACCCAAATCAATAAAATCAGAGATGAAAAAGGAAACGTAACAACAGACACCACAGAAATAAAAAGAATCATCAGAAATTACTACAAGGACCTGTATGCCAGCAAACAGGAAAACCTATCAGAAATGGATAGATTCCTGGACACATGCAATCTACCAAAATTGAACCATGAAGACATCGAAAATCTAAATAGACCCATAACTGAAACAGAAATTGAAACAGTAATAAAGGCCCTCCCAACAAAGAAAAGCCCAGGACCAGATGGATTCACTGCTGAATTCTACCAGACATTTAAAGAAGAACTAATCCCATTTCTTCTCAAACTATTCAGAACAATCGAAGAAGAGGGAATCCTCCCAAATTCTTTCTATGAAGCCAGCATCACCTTAATCCCTAAGCCAGAGAAAGATGCAGCACTGAAAGAAAATTACAGACCAATATCCCTGATGAACATAGATGCAAAAATCCTCAATAAAATTCTGGCCAATAGAATACAACAACACATCAGGAAAATCATCCACCCAGACCAAGTGGGATTCATCCCTGGTATGCAGGGATGGTTCAACATTCGCAAATCAATCAATGTGATTCACCACATTAACAGACTGCAGAAGAAAAACCATATGATTATCTCAATTGATGCAGAGAAAGCATTTGATAAAATACAACACCCTTTCATGATGAAAACTCTAAGCAAATTGGGTATAGAAGGAACATTCCTCAATATAATCAAAGCAATTTATAAAAAACCCACAGCCAGCATCCTATTGAATGGGGAAAAGTTGGAAGCATTTCCACTGAAATCTGGCACCAGGAAGGGATGCCCACTCTCACCACTGCTATTTAACATAGTTCTGGAAGTTTTAGCCAGAGCCATCAGACAAGAAAAAGAAATCAAAGGAATACAAATCAAGAAGGAAGAAGTCAAACTATCCCTCTTTGCAGACGATATGATTCTGTACTTAGAGGATCCAAAGAACTCTACTAAGAGACTATTGGAACTCATAGAGGAGTTTGGCAAAGTGGCAGGATATAAAATCAATGCACAAAAATCAACAGCCTTTGTATACACAAGTAATGCCATGACTGAGAAAGAACTGCTAAGATCAATCCCATTCACAATAGCTACAAAAACAATCAAATACCTTGGAATAAACTTAACCAAGGACGTTAAAGATCTCTACGATGAAAATTACAAAACCTTAAAGAAAGAAATAGAAGAGGATACCAAAAAATGGAAAAATCTTCCATGCTCATGGATTGGAAGAATCAACATCATCAAAATGTCCATTCTCCCAAAAGCAATTTATAGATTCAATGCAATCCCAATCAAGATACCAAAGACATTCTTCGCAGATCTAGAAAAAATGATGCTGAAATTCATATGGAGGCACAAGAGACCTCGAATAGCTAAAGCAATCTTGTACAACAAAAACAAAGCCGGAGGCATCACAATACCAGATTTCAGGACATACTACAGGGCAGTTGTAATCAAAACAGCATGGTACTGGTACAGAAACAGATGGATAGACCAATGGAACAGAATTGAAACACCAGAAATCAACCCAAACATCTACAGCCAACTTATATTTGATCAAGGATCTAAAACTAATTCCTGGAGCAAGGACAGTCTATTCAATAAATGGTGCTGGGAAAACTGGATTTCCACGTGCAGAAGCATGAAGCAAGACCCCTACCTTACACCTTACACAAAAATCCACTCAACGTGGATTAAAGACCTAAATCTACGTCCTGACACCATTAAGTTATTAGAGAACATTGGAGAAACCCTTCAAGATATTGGCACAGGCAAAGAATTTCTGGAAAAGACCCGGGAGGCACAGACAGTCAAAGCCAAAATCAACTATTGGGATTGCATCAAATTGAGAAGTTTCTGTACTGCAAAAGAAACAGTCAGGAGAGTGAAGAGACAACCAACAGAATGGGAAAAAATATTTGCAAACTATGCAACAGATAAAGGGTTAATAACCAGAATCTACAAAGAGATCAAGAAACTCCACAAAAACAAAACCAACAACCCACTTAAGAGATGGGCCAAGGACTTCAATAGACATTTTTCAAAAGAGGAAATCCAAATGGCCAACAGGCACATGAAAAAATGTTCAAGGTCACTAGCAATCAGGGAAATGCAAATCAAAAGCACAATGAGGTTTCACCTCACCCCGGTTAGAATGGCTCACATACAGAAATCTACCAACAACAGATGCTGGCGAGGATGTGGGGAAAAAGGGACACTAACCCACTGTTGGTGGGAATGCAAACTGGTCAAGCCACTATGGAAATCAGTCTGGAGATTCCTCAGAAACCTGAATATAACCCTACCGTTCGACCCAGCCATCCCACTCCTTGGAATTTACCCAAAGGAGTTTAAATTGATAAAGAAAAAAGCGGTCTGCACCCTAATGTTTATTGCAGCACAATTCACAATAGCCAAGACCTGGAACCAACCTAAATGCCCATCAATGGTAGACTGGATAAAGAAATTATGGGATATGTATTCTTTAGAATACTATACCGCAGTAAGAAACAACGAAATCCAGTCATTTGCAACAAAATGGAGGAATCTGGAACACATCATGCTGAGTGAAGTAAGCCAGTCCCAAAGGGACAAATACCATATGTTCTCCCTGATCGGTGACAACTGACTGAACACCAAAAAGGAAACCTCCTGAAGTGAAATGGACACTATGAGAAATGGTGACTTGATCAGCATAGCCCTGACTGCTAATGGACAACTTAATACATTATCCCTCACAGTATTTTTTTTTTGTCTGTTCTACTTAATATGACTGGTTTAATTCTGTAATTATCACACAGTTATTCTTAAGTGTTGAAAATTAACTGAAATGTGATCCCTGTTAAACATAAGAGTGGGAATAAGAGAGGGAAGAGATGTATAATTTGGGGCATGCTCGGGCTGACTTGCCCCAATTGGTAGAGTTGGAAACATACCAGGGGATTCCAATTCAATCCCATCAAGGTGGCATGTGCAAATGCCATCTCACTACTCCAAGTGATCAATTTCAGTTCACAATTGATCATAATGAAAGGACTAAGAGTCAAAGGGAGCACATAAACAAGTCTAGTATCTGCTAACACCAACCGATAGAATAAATAAAGGGGAGAGTGATCCAACATGGGAAGTGAGATACTCAGCAGACTCATAGAATGGCGGATGTCCTAAATAGCACTCTGGCCTCAGAATCAGCCCTAAAGGCACTCGGATCTGGCTGAAAAGCCCATGAGAGTATTTCAGGCATGGAAAGCCAAGACACTCTGGCAAAAAGATCTCTGTGAGTGAGATCCCAGTGGAAAGAACAGGTCTTCAAAGAGGGAGGTGCCTTTCTCTGAAGGGAGGAGAGAACCTCCACTTTGACTATGACCGTGTCTAAACAAGATAAGAGTCGGAGAACTCAAGGGGCTTCCATAGCCTTGGAAACTCATAACTGGTGCATAGGGAGATTACTGATGCCATAAACAGGAGTGTCAATTGGTAAAGTCAACAACAGGAGTCACTGTGTACTTACTCCTCATGTAGGATCTCTGTCCTTAACGTGCTGTACACTGAGGCTTAATGCTATAATGAGTACTCAAACAGTATATTTCACTTTGTGTTTCTATGGGGGTGCAAACGACTGAAATCTTTACTTAATGTACACTAAACTGATCTTCTGTAAAAAAAAAAAAAAAAAAAAAAAAAAAAAAAAAAAAGAAAGAAATTATCTATTCCCAACTTGACTCTCACTGGGATTAAACATGACAATAGGTCTGATCTGATTTCATCATCATTTAAAAAAAAATCATCTATTATTTTTCACTTTATGTTTCTGTGTGGGAGCAAACTGTTGAAATACTTACTTAAGGTATACTAAGCTGATCTGTATATTAAGATAATCGAAAATGAATCTTGATGTGAATGGAAGGGGAGAGGGAGTGGGAAAGGGGAGGGTTGTGGGTGGGAGGGACGGTATGGGGGGGGAAGCCATTGTAACACATGAGTCGTACTTTGGAAATTTATATTCATTAAATAAAAGATAAAAAAAAATAAAATAAAATAAAATAAAATAATTATTTTAGAAACATTCGTTTCTATCACTGCTTAAAAATTATTTACAATCTGTCTTAAAGTTCTAGGGAAAAGAATATTGAGCGCTTGAAATAAGAAAATTTCTGTGAGAGGTAAAAGGTAAAGACTTATGGAAAAGCCAAAGCTTTTGTGTGCCACAGGAGAGCAGAGTGCGTGTTTGAACAAAAAATGAGATACCCTGTAGCTTCAAAGAACTAAAGAGAAGAGGCAGTGCATGTGAAGAAAAATAGCCCAGACGAAAGGGAAGTCATTCTAACCAACATAAGGACACAGGTTGCCACAGTCTTTTGTTTTCCATCCCTGCCTGTGTAACAAACAAAATACCAGGACCCTGAGGTTTAAGAAAGCTGAATGATGTCAGTGGAAAGAAGTAATAGAAACACTCAGTTGCCATTACAGAAAATGGTGTGGAGGCACCTTGAAAACTTAACAATAGAACTACCAGATGATCCAACAATGCTGCTTCTAGACAGAGACCCAGATGGAAACCACTGTGTCAAAGGGGTGTCAGCCCTCCCATGCTCCTTTCTGTATTACTCACAATAACCAAGACATAGAATCAACCTAAGTGTCCACCAATGGATTAATGGATAAAGAAAATATGATATACACACAAATACACACACACATACAGGAAGAGTATTCAGCCCTATGAAGAAATTCTGTCACTTGCAACAACATAGATGAACCTGGAGGACATTATGCTAAGTGATACCAACCAGGCACAGGAAACAACACTCAATCATCTCACTCATACTTGGAATCTAAAAAAGTCGAGTTCACAGAAGTAAAGAGTAGAACAGTAGTCGCCAAGGCTGGTGGAAGTGAAGAGTTAAAGAGATGTTGGTCAAAGGATTGAACATTTCAGTTAGGAGAAATGACTTCAGGAGCTCTGTCGTACAACATGGTAGTTATAGTTGATAACAATGTATTATATACTTGAAATTGAGATTAATTTTTATTCACTTTTGCCACAAAAAATCAGTATGCAACGTAATGGATATAATAATCAGTTTGGTTTAGTAATTTCACAGCTATACATGCATCAAAACTCCATGTTGTACACTATAATTTTTTAAAAAGGAAATAAGAACAAAGCTGAAAGATCATGTCCTTAACTCCAAGTGAAACGACTTTCAAGTTGTGGAGATTCCTAAAGGCTTCACAATGTGAGAAACACCTTGACTTCAGGTGGATCTTGGATGATCCATAGATACCATATCTTATGGACAATGTTGTGTGAAAAAATGGATTTTGAGAGCATTTATAGCTTTCATGGACTTCTCATTAAATTCTATAGCACAAAAATGCTCAAGTGAATGAGATATCTTTTTCACTAACATAAGCATCAAACAAGCCAACAGGACTTACGCAAGTAGCATGCTGGTCAATATTGAGGAAGTGGCTCTCCAGTGGGAACAAGCCCTAATACATAGTATTTGTGAATCACTCTGGTGTACATACTCCACCATGGCCAAGTTTAATGAGACACCAAACTCAGCAAATTCCTGGAAATGTACCAATCACCTTTCCCAAACCTATAAAGGTCGACAGCCACAGACTTCCGATTTAAGGCCAGTTAGTTCTTCTCCAGGTCTAGAGAAAACTGAAATTAAGCCCAATTATAAGTGAGAACAATTGAGTCTAATTTTGCACACATTTTTCTTTGAAATTTTGTAAGTGTTGCTTTAAATATCTTAAGATTCTTTTGAAATGTTTAACCAAGTTAATCAATGAATAAAGAAAAAGCTTCCTCTAGTTTTCTGACAGCAGATTAATTTCTGTAGAAAAAAAATAATTGAATAGAAGATTTTGCAATAGTTAGGAGGAAGATTCATCTTAGTGCATTGATTATCAAACTAGGGACCTGAGGCCGGCAGCAGCAGCAATGCCAGAAAACGTAGTAGAAAGGTAGAAATGAAATTCTCAGACACCTACAGCAGAACTCCTGAACCAGGAACTCTGAGAGTGCATGTTTTATTAATTCCTCCATGGAAGGCTAATGTTCACTGAAATGTGAGAACCACTTCTCTAAGGCAATGGTTCTTAAATTTCAGTGTGCCTAAGAATCTTTAGAGAAATGCACTGAAATGTAGACTCCTGGCCCCCTTACACATCCATCAAAACTAGAGATGGAGTTTTGGAAGAGCACCAGGTTTTACCTTGTGTTGATTCATTCTTTTTGTTTTATGTTTATTTATTTGTAAGGGAGAAAGAGAAAGACAGAACCCTAATCTGCTGGTTCACTTCCCTAAATGCCTGCAGTGGCTAGGGCTTAGTTAGACTGAAGCCAAGAGCCAAGAACTGAAAAAAGCCCTTCAATGTGGGTGACAAGGATCCAACTATTTGACCCAGCATGAACTGCTTCCCAGGGTGCATGTTAGTAGGAAACTGGAATCAGAGGTGGAGCTGGGACTGGGACTAAGCCAATGTGGTATGGGAAGAAGTCTTATCTGCTAAGCCAAATGCTTGCACCTGTTTCATTCTATTTTTATTTATTTGTACTAATTGTAGTTGACAATATGGAGTCATTGAAAAGAAAACAAACTTTTTATAAAAATGTTTAAATATGCACAAAAGTAGAGCAAAGCATATAAAAATTTCCAAGAAATTATCACTCAACCTAAACAAATTTCAATATTTTATACCTGTCTTATTTCATACACCTCATTTTATATTTTAGTTTTTTTCTATGAAAATATTTTAAGAAAATTCCTATCATCTTACCAGCACAAAGGTACTTCAAAAAATTCATGGAAAATGGAATTTAAAAACATATTTATTTTGGCACAAAATGATTTTGAAATACATGCACAGTTTGTTATAACACACATTTTCCATCAACTTTTTGAAGGCTTCCCATTATATGTCTTTTCTTTCCCATTACCAATTGTCATTATTACAGTGAACAAAATGAGAAACAGTACTTAATATATTTATCGCAGAAATACAGAAGTGTGACTTTTGTAACTGGTCTGAACACTGGGTTCGTTTGCTATCCCTTTAAGTCTCTGTTGCTCTGCAGTAGTTGCTTCTTCCCCACTCTACCAGTTATTTGCTGGAGAAACAAGGTCATGTGTCCTTTATAATTTTCCACACCCTGGACTTGGCTGAATGTACACTCATGATTTGTGTTTAAAGTAGCTCAGTACATTGATCCAGAAACTCATTGTGCTTCAAATTCGCATGTTTTGGCAAGATACTTCAAAGGTGGCACAGTGTACTTTCCATTCTGCCCTACCAACAGGTACATAATGTCTGGCTGTAACAGTCGAAGAACTCTTAAATCGATCAGTGAGGGGTAGGTGTTGCCCATCTGATGCACAAAAGTGAAAATTATATTGCAGTTTTCCTGCTCTGCAACAGGACAGAGATCCTTTCCTCCACTGAGCGGACACTGGCATGTGGAGACCACAGTGAGGATGTGAGGACGCTCACCGTCACTAAACCTTTTCAATGGGCAGAACTAGGATAGACATCTCTCAGAAGGAAAATAAATAATTAGTTCATGCTGATATCTGCTATTAAAATTAAGATTACCAGATATTTACTTGACCTTTACACTGATGACATGAATGTCAAACCAACAATAAACATACTGAATATGGTTAAGATTTCTATCCCAAAGCTGGTGTTGTGGCACAGTGGGTTAAGTCCCTGTTTGCAATGCCAGCATCCCATATTGGCATCCATTCTAGTCCCAGCTGTTCCACTTCCAATCCAGTTCCCTGCCAATAAGCCTGGGATAGCCACAGAAAATGGCTCAAGTACTTGGGCCCCCTACTACCCATGTGGGAGACCTGGATGTAGTTCCAGGTTCCTGGCTTCAGCCTGGTCCAGCCTCAGCTGTTGCGGCAACTTGGGGAGTGAACCAGCAGATAGAAGATCTCTCGCTCACTTTCTGTGTCTCTCTCTGCCTTTCATATAAATAAATAAAATCTTTTTTTTTTTTTAAATGTCTATCCTATAGAGGGAATATATGGTCAAAATATTGTGTTTTGAGGCCAGCGCTGTTGTGCAGTGGGTTAACGCCCTGGCCTGAAGAGCCGGCATCCCATATGGGCGCCAGTTCGAGTCCCGGTTGCTTCACTTCCAATCCAACTCTCTGCTATGGCCTGGGGAAGCAGTAGAAGATGGCCCAAGTCCTTGGGCTCCTGCACCTGTGTGGGAGACCTGGAAGAAGCTCCTGGCTCCTGGCTTCAGACCGGCGCAGCTCCAGCCGTTGTGGCCATCTGGGGAGTGAACCATCGGATGGAAGACCTCTCTCTCTCTCTCTCCCTCTCCTCTCTCTGTGTAACTCTGACTTTCAAATAAATAAATACTTCTTAAAAAAAATATTGTGTTTTAAAGTCACTTGAAAGATTTCTTATCTCTGTGGACCTTTGCAGCAATATGATGTAGTGTTAGATTTTCTCCAGATTTTTTTAAATTTAGGGTTATCACTTTTTAAAATTTATAAAGTATTTATGATTTTCAAAATTAAAGCTGTAAGGGCTGATACTGTGGCATGGTAGGTTAAGCCTCTGCCTGTGGCACTGGCATCCCATCTGAGCACCCATTAGATTCCCAGCTCCACTTCTGATGCAGCTCTCTACTAATGCACCTGGGAAAGCAACAGAAGATGGTCCAAGTCCTGGGGCCTCTGCACCCACGTGGGACAACTGAATGAAGTGCCTGGCGCCTGGCTTTTGATCAGCTCAGCTTCAACTATTGCAGCCATTTGGGGAATGAACCAGTGGATGAAAGATCTCTCTTTCTCTGTCTCTCCCTCTCTCTGTCTGTAACTCTGCCTTTCAAATAAATAATTGTTTCTCAGCCTTTTGACTAAGATCAAGTATAGTATCAAATAAATAAATAAATCTCTAAAATAATGAAAACTTTAATACAACGAAGATTGTAAGATATTTAGCATCCATTTATGTCTCTTCAGTTTCAGTAATTTAATATTAGAAATATGCATATATATTAGGTCATCCCCTTCTTTTTAAAAATATTTATTTTTATTTATTTGAAAGACAGAGTTACAGAGAGAGGTAGAGACAGAGAGAGAGGTCTTCCATCTGCTGGTTCACTCCCCAGATGGCTGCAATGGGAGAAGCTGCACCAATCCAAAGCCAGGAGCCAGGAGCCAGGAGCTTCCTCCAGGTCTCCCATGTGGATGCAGTTGCCCAATGACTTGGGCCATCGTCTACTGCTATCTAGGCCATAGCAGAGAGCTGGATTGGAAGAAGAGAAGCCAGAACTAGAGACAGCGCCCTTATGGGATGTCAGTGCCTCAGGCTAGGGCTTCAACCTGCTGCGCCACAGTGCTGGCCCAAGCCCCTTCTTTTCTTACCATAAAAGTAGTATATATTGTTCTGTATTGGCCTTTTCATCTAACATTTTGTCCTGAGGATTATAACATATAAGTGTGTACCAACTCTCTTCCTTCCTCTTTATAGCTGCATAAGCACAGCTTTACAGAATATTTAATCAGTACCCTAGGAAGACTTCTTTGTAGATTTTTGTTGTAACAAATTTTACCACAATGATCAGTCTTGTGTATGAGCCATTTTGTATTTTTGGCCAGTATTTCTGTGGGAATTGCCATATTCTTAGAAGACAGATAATGGAATCAATACTTATATATATATATATATACATATATATATATATATAATTTTGGTAGACACCAACATTAAAAAACAAGTACCATTTTGAATTCCCAAAGACAGTGTATAGAAGTTTATTTCCCCACAGCCTTAACAATACATATGTTATCAAACATCTTTATTTCTTCCCATTTCATAAGTGAACAATGTTTTCTCCATGTAGTTCTAGTCACATTTCTGTTGTTAAGCATAAGAGTTTAATAGCCAAAGTTACATTTACTTTTTGTTCTCTGTAAATTGCTTGTAGCAGCCTCTTTTTTTTTTAATTTTTCTTTGGGGAAGGATGTTAAAAATTCTAATGTAATTAGATTTATCAAAATTTTCTGGTTTTGCTTATGCATTTTATACACAGTTGAAACACTTTTCCTACACTCAGATAATAAAGAAATTCACTCACTTTTTCTTACACTTGTTTCTTACTGTTCTTTTTTGTACCCAGAATTTTAAACAAGTTACTGAAGAAATTCGCAATCCAAGCTTGTAAGTTAATGTCAAACACTGTTGTTATTTAACATCAGACATATTTAACAGTCATGTTCGCATTTTTCTTAATTCTTCTAAATGATGTCAATCTGCTGTCTTCGTGCCTAAGTGACAAAATTTTCCATTAGTAGGAGAGAAAATATTATTTATGGAGTCATTTATTCTGTAAACATATTCAATTATTAAAATCCTTACCAATCTAAGAGAAGACAACATAAACCATTACGATGCAGCCCACAATCCAGCCAATCAGGAGAAGAATAGGCACCAAAAGGCGTGATAACGTAGCCTCTGCTTAAAAGTAAAGCGAGAAAACAGATTAGGTCACATTCTAAGTAAATCTTCTGAATCTGGAGAATAAGAGGCAGTGGGTACTTAGCGCAGAGGCTAAGACTCTGCTTGGGATGCACACACCCCATATCACAGAGGCTGGTTGCTAGTCCTGGCTCTGCTTCCAATTCCAGTTCATGCACCCAGAGAGCAGCAGATAATGACTCAAGTATTTGGGTCCCTGCCATCCACAGACGAGACCCACACTGAATTCTAGGTTTCTGGCTTCAGCCTTGTCCAGCCCTGTCCATAGTGGGCATTTGGGAAGTGAATTAGGAGATGGAAGATCTTTCTCTGCCTGTCTCACTCTGCCTACCTTTCAAATAAAACTGAAAATAAATAATAACTTTTTTAAAAAAACACACATTTAACATTTCTTTAAGAAAAGATACAATAAGAGGAATGTTGGTAATATCATAAATATACTCTACATCGTATCCATAATATAATTATGTTTGGTTTTTACAAAGGTTACTTATAGCTAGGTGTAACACCTGAGTATTTGGAATAAGGACCTGGGTTTAAATCAAAGGTTTTACTTTTACAATTATGTGACCTTGGACAACTCTGAGCCTGAACTTCATCATTTATAAAATATGTATAATGAGACCTGTGGCATCTAGTTCCTGGAGTTTCTTCAGGGTTAAATGATACAGCATGGATGAAGAGTTTTCTGAGTTCTAATTCCTGTATAAGTGTAGGCTGTACAGAACACAACTGCATATTTGTGCAATGATACATAGACACACTGTGTATATAAAAACAATCCAATATTCCTCAGGTAACTCCAACTAACCTAAATAATCAAAAGTGAGGGAAAGGTGTTGAGAATTGTTCTTGGCCTTAGGAACTAACTCTAAACTTAAATATCACAGGAGAATGAATACATTATATCTTATATAATCATTCTCTACTAGAGAGAAGAGATTCTATTTTTTAACTTGTTTAACATAACAACCAGCGCTAAACCTAAACCTGTGGTTAGTAGTGATCCAGCTCACAAACACACACACACACACACACACACACACAAAGTTTTTATACATGATGCCTCCTGTGTCTCCTATTTGTACTCTTATTGGTAAAATCCAATTTATAAAAGTATCTTTTCAAAGTAGTCACTGTATTGCAATCTATTTTCTCAAGAACACACACACATATCTATCTCCACATGCATCACATGAACAGAGTCAGAAACATAACAGCAATGCATCCTATAGAACATATTCTAAGTTGAAAAGCACAATGAGGTCTTATGCCTTCAGCTAACAAAGAGAAGTCATATTCTTAGCAATTGCACTCCTATTATAGTCTCCATCACTTTAAAATGTGAAGACTTTTTAAAGCTATTGAAATAAAATCATCAAGAGAGTAGACACTTCTAAAATTAGAAGGCACTCATAAAAGCAAACTTTCTTAAGTTGAAATGAATTTTAATACTTTCAAACTGTTTTTCCAAAAATGTTAGAGTCTCTATTAACTGATAAATACAAAAAGCTTTCCTTGTTTCTCCTTCTCACTGTGACCTTGAACAAGGTGTTAACCATTAAGTGAAAAAACCCTCCTGTTTATTTGCCACGTGATATTGTTCTAAGGACAAAACACGCACTATGAAATACCCTTTACTCTCATTTGGACAAAAACCTTTTTGTGAATTAAGGTATCATTATAGAAGAAGTATCTAGCAGTGTTTTTTAACTGCTCACATATATGACTCAGTATTTTTCCCAATTTTAAAGAACATAAAAATCAATAGTGATACTTTAAATAAGCATTTAATTAGTATTTTATACCTGCATGTTTTATAAAATATAACTCAAGAATGTTTTAACAAATTTACATATCACAAAAGCCCTAAAAGTAAATATTCCTTGGAAAACAATACAAATTACTGCATAGTATACCTGCATTAGTGTTCTTTTTACTGTAATATTTCCAGTTTAACCACAATTAGTAGCATTGTTTGGAAATAGTGATCTATAAGAACACAACGTACTTTGCAAATGTCATTTACATTGATAACATAAGTAAGAATTAAACCTCTCTTGAAACATGAAGAGCAATTTCAAAATGTTTTTCTCTTTGTCCAGTTTGGCATACCAAAGCAGTTACATCTGGAAATATGAGGTGCACAGACAGGATACTCTGCAAGAAGAGAGTAGGTTTCAAGACCCAGTGCTACCTATCTCTAGTGACAATGGATTGTGAGCTAAATTGTGCCATGTATGTCTCTCTTCTTACCTACAAACGAGATGGCATAATATACATAGCTTACTACACTATTGAGAGAATTTTAAAAATTTCTGCAGGCATTTAAAAAGTTTCTCAAACTGTATATATTTATCCTATTTTGTCATATTGGAGTCGATTATTTTACATAAATATAAAATATAAAAATGTTTACAAACCAGAAAAAATACACTTAGATGTCGAACATGTTTGAGATGATTGAACCCAATATTCTCATTTTACAGTCAGAAAGCAAGCTAAACAGGACAGAGGGACTTCTCCAAACTCACATGGGGACTCCGCAGATCTGACCCAGAACTCAGCCATGCTTAGTTCTGACCCAGCACACACCAACACCTTAAATCTAGTACAACACTGGCGAATAACCAATTTCTAAGCCACCTTTCAAAATAGGAACAAAAGTAAGCTCTTCTGTTCATTTGGTTCTTTCACAATTTCTGTTAACCTAGGGACGTGATCTATAGACTGCACATCTAATGTGCAGCCACGCTAACATACGTGATTAATAATCCTTGCAGCAGAGATATCACATTCTTCACAGTGACGAGAAACACCAAGAAACACAAATAAACCAACTTCTGAAAGCCTTTTTGCCATAAAGCTTACCTTTTTCAGCCATTATTCCTGCTGTGGAGTGGCTTAGTCAGGCCCCACTCACCTCTTCCTTATTGTTATCCAGTGTCTCTTTGAACTTTAAATAGAGAGATATGTGGAGAGTGTGGCAGCTGCCCCATTCCTGGCTGCCAGTTGTCTGTAGGGTGATGTAAGTCATTGGAAAGCAGAGCTCCCCTGGCTTTTATCCTGTTATTGTGGAGGGAACAAGGGGCTAGGTGGCCTAAACAATTAAGTAGGTGGAGTTAAGCTAATGCAGATACACAGAGTTTTACCCATTGCCCTCAAAGGACAGGAAGAAAATATTTCAAGAGGGATGCGTGTAGAGGAAAAATGACCTTGCAACTAGAAAAACTGTACCAAGGAGAGAGGATGATGCGTTGGAAAGAAAGGACTTTGGAATTGGAGAGACTGGGGTTCAAATTCCAACTCTGCTATTTTTGTAGTGAAGGCCAAGTTGTTGCACCTGGTCATCAGCTTCTTTAATTTTGAAATGAGGATAATAATACCTTCCCTTGAGCGTTGTTAAAACTAGACAGTTCCTTGTTACATTATAGATGCAAATGATAAAATATATGGTTCCCCTTCTTTTGAACTCTTCTGGAAAAAAAGATTAATATAAATGTACTAGAAACTAAAGCACTAAGGATGCTGTAGCATTGTCTGCAGTTTTTGGAAAGCAGTCAGAAGCTTATTGTGTTTATTAGCAATGTATAAAAATAGGTATTTCATTTTTCAAAGTCCAACTTGGTTTATGTAACAGGATCTAGACTATTCTCTAGATTCTCATTGGAATAATTTTAATTCTGAAGTCTGGATGGAAAGAATTTTGCAAAGGAACTCTGTGACTAAATTCCAAAAAATCATACGTAAGGAAGTCTTTCTCTAAAAGACAGGTCTTGCCTGACAAAATCCACCTCCACAAAGCTCCAAGAGTAATACTTCCCCACAAAAGGACCACATACTATCACTGCTCAAAATCGTTCAATGATTCTCTGCCTCCTAAGAATACAAATCTGATCCTTGTTCAGATTCCCAAAAAGCCTGCCTCCCTGCTTTTCCATTTGCAATGACGCTTCAGTCACACAGATGCCTTGCTCTTGTGTGAGCTGAGAATGCCCCCACACGCAGGCAAGGAAAACATGAGATTTTCTACGTTAAGTAATGTTCCTGTGGATTCAAGTATGGAGCCAACTATTTGACTTGTTTATTATCATTTAAACAAAGTGGTTTCTTTCTCTCTTTCTCTCCCCCTCCCCCCATTTAAGATTGAAAAGAAAGTAACTGTGCCAGGAAAGCAGAGAAGTTTTACATTGTCTAGGAAACAAAATCCTTTGTTTACCTGGTACAATTCAGTGTTTTTAAAATTAAATAATATCTATTAAACAAGCGTTCAATAAAGGCAAGACAGAGAGAAGGAAAGATGATCATTTGATCATTGATTTCAGTTAAATACAATAACTGTAATTAAGTAGCTCAAATGGAAAAGCTAATTGTCTTAAAGGAGAAAAAAGAAATTTAAAATAAATAATGAGGTACTCCCCAAAGAGCACATACATATCTACTAAGGTAAAGTAATTTGCCTAAAATAAAGGAAAATAAAAAGACATCTTTTTATTTGGTTATTGTTTATAACACTTGTCTATACTCCCAATGAATTATGGCATTTTACTCTTTACTTGTTAAGTGTTTATTTAGTGGAGTATTAAGCCTTTCGCTATAACATAAATTTAAAATATGTTATCTCAAAAATTAAAAAGAGGAAGGAAGGAAGGAAGGAAGGAAGGAAGGAAGGAAAGGGAGAGGCAGGAAGGAGGGTGGGATGAAGGAAAGAATCATTATATTCTTAGAATTGTATCTATGAGGCCAGCACCGCAGCTCAATAGGCTAATCCTCTGCCTGCAGCACCAGCACACTGGGTTCTAGTCCCAGTTGGGGTGCCGGATTCTGTCCTGGTTGCTTCTAGGCCAGCTCCCTGCTATGGCCCAGGAGTGCAGTGGAGGATGGCCCAGGTCCTTGGGCCCTGCACCCGCGTGGGAGACCAAGAGAAGCACCTGGTTCCTGACTTTGGATCAGCGTGGTGCGCTGGCTGCAGCGCCGCACCGGCCGCAGCAGCCATTGGGGGATGAACCAACGGCAAAGGAAGACCTTTCTCTCTGTCTCTCTCTCTCACTGTCCACTTTGCCTGTCAAAAAATAAAAATAATAAAAAAAAATTGTATCTATGAGCCACATTGAATCTGTCCTCCTTGTAGTAACATCACATTAAAATGAGAGTTGTGTTGTAGTAACTGTCATGCATTTGCTGTGATCCTGGAAATTTAATATATTAAAAAATTACTTTAAACATTTTTAAAAGAATATAAAATAGTTGCTACATTTTAAACACTCATTTCCATTCCAACCATTTTATGATTTATTTATATGAAAGTGACTATTACTAACATTATTGCTATCAATATGGAGTTTGAGAAGGGATTACTTTTTAATTTTCTTTTATTTTTATTACTCTTCTATAAAAAGAAAAGGTAGGGGGTATTGAATTCAATGAACATGAATTGCCCAGACCTCAGAAAACAGCTCAGTCTAGAAACTCATTTCCTTGATATACCGTCATTTTCTTTAAGTTTTATAATGTTTACTCAGGAAACAATGTTTTATTCATTAATACAGTAACTTCACTTTTTAAAAAAATTATTTTATTTATTCAAAAGACAGAGTTGCAGAGAGAGGTAGAGCCAGAGGGGGAGAAAGAGAGAGAGAGAGAGAGAGAGAGAGAGAGATCTTCCATTATGCTGGTTCACTCTCCAAATGACTACAACGGCCAAAGCTGAGCTGATCCGCAGCTAGGAGCCAGGAGCTTCTTCCAGGTCTCCCACATGCGTGCATGGGCCCAAGAACTTGGACCATATTCTACTGCTTTCCCAGGCCATAGCAGAAAGCTGAATCAGAAGAGGAGCAGTCCAGACATGAACCATCTCCATATGGGATGCCAGCGCTGCAGGCTAGGATTTTAACCCGCTGTGCTACAGCATCAAGCCCATAATTTTATTTTCAACTCATAAACCCAAAAGCCTATATGTGACCATTTTCTAATCTTAGGATGTATTATTTAAGAACATTTTTCTCTTTCTACTTTACACACTTTTTTGTGATATAATATCATTCTTTTAAAATTTTATTTAAGTTATACAAGTTTCATGTGTTTCATATCTACAGATTTAGGAACATAGTGATAATTCCCACTCTACCCTCCATCCCACTCACACTCCAGCCCCACTTCCTCCCCCTGTCACATTCCCACTTTGACTTTTTTTTTTTTTTTTTTTGACAGGCAGAGTGGACAGTGAGAGAGAGACAGAGAGAGAAAGGTCTTCCTTTGCCGTTGGATCACCCTCCAATGGCCGCCGCTGCAGCCGGCGCACCGCGCTGATCCGATGGCAGGAGCCAGGATCCAGGTGCTTTTCCTGGTCTCCCATGGGGTGCAGGGCCCAAGCACCTGGGCCATCCTCCACTGCACTCCCTGGCCATAGCAGAGAGCTGGCCTGGAAGAGGGGCAACCGGGACAGAATCCGGCGCCCCAACCGGGACTAGAACCCGGTGTGCCGGCGCCGCATGGTGGAGGATTAGCCTATTGAGCCACGGCGCCGGCTCCCACTTTGACTTTTTATAGAGATCTCTTTTCAATTTGCTTAATGATTACATAATTAATCCTACACAAAGTAAAAGAGTTCAAAAAAAAAAGATGAAAAACAAAAATAAAAACAGTGTTCATCAATGGAAGAGACAAGATCTGTAAATAATCATCAAATCTCAGAATACTCTTTTCTCTCCAATATATTGCATTTCAGGTACTCTATTAGTTACCTCAGATCAGGGAAAACATATGATACCTGTCATTTTGGGACTGGCTTATTTCACTAAGTATAATGGCTTCCAGTCCATCTTGTTGCAAAGACAGGATTTCATTTTCTTTTTTACATCTGAATAGTACTCCATAGTGTATATACAACAATTTTTTATCCCATGAACAGTTGATGGACATCTGGGTTGATTCCATATTTTAGCTATTGTGAATTGTGCTGCAATAAACATGGGGGTACAGATAACTCATATGCTGATTTCTTTTGGTTTGGGAAAATTCTCAGGAATGTGATGGTGGGATCATATGGAAGAGTCTATACTCAGATTTCTGAGATATCTTCATACTGTCTTCCACAGTGGCTTTACCAGTTAACATTCCTACCAACAGTTTTTCCCCACTTCCTCGCCAGCATTTGTTGTGTGTTGATTTCTGCATGAGAGTCATTCTATCAGGAGTGAGGTAAAAACTCACCATGGCTTTGATTTGCATTTCCCTGATGGCTAGTGATGCTGAGCATGTTCTCAAGTGTCTTTTGCCAGTTTGAATTTTCTCTCTTGAAAAATGCCTGTTCAAGTCTTTTGCCCAAATAAGAAAAAAATTTTTAACTGGATTGTTTGTTTTATTAAGTTGCTTGAGCTCTTTATAGATTCTGGATATTAAGTCTTTATCAGTTGCATAGTTTGCAAATATTTTCTCCCATTCTGTCTGTTGCCTCTTCACTTTGCTGAATGCTTCTTTGCAGTGCAAAAGCTTCTCAGCTCAATGAAATCACATTTGTCAATTTTGACTTTGATTACCTGTGCTCCTGGGGTCTTTTCCAAGAAGTCTTTCCCTATGCCAATGTCTTTCAGGGTTCCCCCAATATTCTCTAGTAATTTGATTGTATCAGGTCATAGATTTAGGTCTTTGATGCATTTTTGAGTGGATTTTCCTATAAAGTGTAAGAGAAGGGTCTGCTGCCCATGGATATCCAGTTTCTCCAGCACCATTTGTTGAAGAGACTGTCCTTGCTCCATGTATTGATTTTAGCTCCTTTGACAAAGGATTTGTATGGCAACACTTTAAGGAGTAATAGGTAGTAAGATGATCTTTGTTAATTTCTCATCCTTAACATATGCTTCCATAGATATTACTTTACACAGTCTATTGAATTAGTGGTAACACTGGAATAATCTGTAGATCAGGGTATGGTCAAATGAAAGTGAGTGACTTTAAGCAGAAACAGAAGAGAAAGGGCCTCCTGAATCTCTCTTCTTCATAAAAGCAACAATAAAATTTCAGAATTGGTTTTTCAAAATCCTGGAAACTAAACTGTCTGCAATTTGGAGGACATTTCTTTAAGAAAAATGCCTGAATCTCAGTAAGCTTTGTGGTGTTGTAATTTGGCCTATTATAATCTCCAACTTTGTGGTAGCCTCGAAAACAAACACCGTATAATAGAATTGTAAACCAGCAGCCTGGCAGAAGGAACAGAAAGGAGTAAAGCTCCTTTTAAAATCTCATTCTCAGAGAATCCTTGTTTTTTGATCTATCTGGCAATTCCCTAAAAGACCGCAGGTTCAAGCTTGCCTGTTTTGGACTAGACTCAGCTTACAATGAAAGGTCATTATTTTACAATATATTTGCTTGGATAACAATTGAAATGAATAATAGCCTGACTTCAATGTTGCTCATGTGTCATTCTCAAAGAATATAATAGACACTTATCTTACCAGTCATTCTGTTTCAATATTTTTCATCAAACTAGATTCCTTCTCAATATTAATTAATGAAACTCATAAGGTATTTTGTAGAAGATGTCACATAACAAAAATGAGGAGTGAATTAGCTGGCACTCCATACTAGCATTCATTGTTTATGTTTTAACTTTAAGATTTTATTTATTTATTTGAGAGGTAGAGTTACAGACAGAGAGGAGGAGACAGAGAGAAAGATCTTTACTCCTCAAATGATCTGCTGTGGATTCATTTTCTAAGATGAGATAATCCGAATGAGATGTTGTCAGGTTTAATATTCTCTTGCCTGCAGAATAAAATATTTTAAAAGCCAGTCTTAAAACCATGTTGAATGTTATCCAGGCTTTCTTGATATGGTGGTCAGAAACGGGAAGTGTATGCGTATGTTCTTGAATGCTCCGGAGTTCTCGGAATGGTAACTTAGGAAGGCTTTAATTTGAAATCTACAATATTTCCACTCAAGACAACATTATACAGTCTTTGAATGCCTTGAATCCTGGCACTCTCTTGATCTCTGTATGAATGTATGAGTTTTAGCATATGTTCCCAGAGCAAGCTTATTTCATCAACATTAAATATTTATTCTACAAATATTTCTCATCTACAATTATGCCCTGCAGATTTTCCTTAAAAACTTTGGCATTTCTAATCTTGTTACTTGCTGCCTTACCACTTACTTTCACCATAAATTGTTATGCTTTCTGATGTGTTAGAACCTCTCATGACTCGCTATGAACATTTGTACTACATAGGATCATTAGCATACTATTTTAGTGTATTGAAAAATATTTTTTTACCTTAGCATGCATAGCCAGTGGGTTGAATGGTATGCATTTGTGCATCTGGTCTTCAATCTATACGACAAGTGGTTTTTCTGTACCATCAACTGGACCATCACTTTTCTTCATGATGACAGTCCATTTAACCAATGATTTCGCTGCATCATTGATTTGCTTCTTATCCTGTAAGATAGTCAAGATCATCCCCATGAAATTTTCTAACATTTATAGAGGGCCATAGCTGGTTTTTTTTTTTTTTTTTTTTTGCTTTAATGTTAGGAAATTATCTTGAGTTTTATCTCAGGAGTAATTGCCTTCCCCTTTTCTTTCCACTGGAAGCAGGAGACAAAGATGTCCATTCTGTGGGCAATATGGAATGTGAAAACACAATTTCCAAAAAAAAAAAAAAATTCTGACAACAGAGTGCACTGTAGAATATAATTGCATGGTTTAGTGGGAGCTGCAGCTTTCTACCAATTTGGCTTCAGAAGAGAGTATTGGAGGGCATATCACTATCCCTAAAAAAGATCAAAATTCAAAATATAACTTTTACTAAATGTGTAATGCTCTTGCACCACTATAAACTCAAAAAATTGAGTTGGGAGCTGTCTGCAACTTTTTCTGAAGAAACTCATAAACAGAATCTAGACCTTCAATCAGTTTTTAAAATATTATCAAATGACTGAAGAAGAGTTTGAGAATGACGTCTCAGCAATAAGAATATCAGTACAGAGCTGTGGCTTTTTTTTTTTATTTGAAAGGGAAAATTGAAATTCTGAATTTGAAAGGTACAATGAAAAAAATTAAGCACTTACTATAGAGGATCAACAGCAGATTTGAATGGGCAGAAGAAAGTGAACTTGAAGACAATTTGATCCAAAGAACAGAAAGAAAACGTAATGTAGAAAAAATGGATAAAGCCTTAGAGATCTGTAGAACATCACCAATCATATCAACATATCTAAAAGGGGAATCCCTAAATGAGAAAAAGGAAGAGGAAGAGGCAGAAAAAGAAAGAACACCTGGAGAGTAATGGCCAAAAATTTCCTAAATTTATAAAAAAAAATTAATATGTGTATTCAAGAAACTCAGTTCCAAGTACAATAACTTCAGAGACCCACACATAGACACACCATAATTATAATTCAAAAACCAAAGACAGAGAATTTTGAAAACTGCAAGAGAGAAATGATTTGTTACATGTAAATGATCCTCTATGCAATTAACAACTGATTTCTCAACAAAAGCCATGGAGTCCAAAAGACAATGTGATGACATTCAGAGAAAACAATTATCAACCAAGAATTCCACAAGCAAAACTATATTTGAAAACTAAAAGGAAAATTAAGACATTCCCAGAAAAACAAAAACTGAGATAATTTGTTATTAGGAAGCCTGGCCTACAAGAACTAAAGTGAGTCCCTTGTAGTATAAAATAAGAATACTAGTATCTCAAAAAGTACTAGACACTAATTTAAGTCCACATCGAAAGATAAAAAACACCTCTAAAGGTGGCTCACAGATAAATTAAAAGGACAATCTTCGGCTGGTGCCATGGCTCACTTGGCTAATCCTCCGCCTGTGGCGCTGGCACCCCGGGTTCTAGTCACGGTTGGGGTGCCAGATTTTGTCCCAGTTGCTCCTCTTCCAGTCCAGCTCTCTGCTGTGGCCAGGGAGTGCAGTGGAGGATGGCCCAAGTGCTTGGGCCCTGCACCTGCATGGGAGACCAGGAGAAGCACCTGGCTCCTGGCTTCAGATCGGCGCAGTGCACCGGCAACAGCGGCCATTTGGGGGGTGAACCAATGGAAGGAAGACCTTTCTGTCTCTCTCTCTCTCACTGTCTAACTCTGCCTGTCAAAAAATAAAAAATAAAAAAGGACAATCATCTTTATTTGTACCTTTTTTCTTCAGTGGGTTTAAAAGATGACTGCAATTATTATAAATCTATTTGTTATTGCACAATCTATAACAAGGTAATTTATATGCCAAAAACAAGACAAATGAGGAAAGAGGAATGAAGCCCAATAGAAACAAAGTTGTATGCTATTTAAATTAAGTTGTTAAATTGAAGTAGATTATTATAAATTTGAGATGTTTATTATAACCCCCAGGGCAACTGTTAAGAAAATAACTAAAACACATACAGTAAAATAAATTATAAGAGAATTAGAATGATACACTAGAAAATATAATTTAACACAAAAGAAATAAAATACAGGAATAAAAAGATCACATACACAAAATGAACAGCAAATGTAAATTCTACTTTATAGTTAATTACATTAAATTTAAATAGATTAACCACATCAAATACAAAACAGATGGTAGAATGAGCTTTCAAAAAGTGGTTCAGCTATATGCTATCTATAAGAGGCAGCCTATGTCTCTCTCTCTCTCCGCCTCTCTATAAATCTGCCTTTCAATTAATTTTTGCATTTCTCTAATGATACTGAACATGTTTTCAGTGACTTATTGGCTTTGGATAAATGTCTATTCAGATTCTTTATCCATTTTAAAATTAGGTAAGTTATCTTTATTTTTGAGTTGTATGAGTTATTTATATACTCACATTCCAGATGCTAGACCTTTATCAGATATATATGATATCATATATATTTATGTATGGGTGGCATTTTTACCTTCTTTTGATGTACAAAAGTCATTAATTTTGATGAAGTGCAATTTATATATCTTTTTCTTTGGAATATAGGCACCAAGCAAGAGTACAATAAATCATTTTACCTTCAGTCATGAAGATTTCCACCTGTGTTTTCTTCGAATTCTACAGCTTTATCTCTGAGATATTTTTGCTGTGCATATGATATATGGTGGAGGCCTATTTTTACAAGTGAGTATCTAGTTATTTCAGCTAATTTATTGAAAATACGGAAGTTTGTGGGCATATCTCTGTACTTTGAATTCTAGCCCATTGATCCACATGTCTGTTTTATGCCTTTTTTAACATTTTTTTTATTTAGTAAATATAAATTTCCAAAGTACAGTTTATGGATTACATTGGCTTTCCCCCCTCATAATTTCCCTCCCACTCGCACCCCTCCCATCTCCCGCTCCCTCTCCCCTTCCATTCACATCAAGATTCATTTTTAATTATCTTTATATACAGAAGATTGATTCAGTATATATTAAGTAAAGATTTCATCAGTTTGCACCCACACAAACACAAAGTGTAAAAATACTGTTTCAGTACTAGTTATAGCATTACTTCACATTGGACAACACATTAAGGACAGATCCCACATGAGAAGTAAGTACACAGTGACTCCTGTTGTTGACTTAACAATTTGACACTCTTGTTTATGGCGTCAGTAATCTCCCTAGGCTCTAGTCATGAGCTGCCTAGGCTATGGAAGCCCCCTAAGTTCACCAACTCTGATCTTATTTAGACAAGACCATAGTCAAAGTGGAAGTTCTCTCCTCCCTTCAGAGAAAGGTACCTCCTTCTTTGATGGCCCCATTCTTTCCACTGGGATCTCACTCGCAGAGATATTTCATTTAGGTTTTTTTTTTTTTTTTTTTTTTTTTTGCCAGAGTGTCTTCAAATTCTTAGTTTGATCTTTGAACTTGTATTTTATGTTAAATGGAACAATGGAACATGGCCATAGCAGAAGCCATTATCTGGGAGGGAGTCTGTGCATGTTGTAGTGATCCAGCAGCAACCTGCACCTGTATAGACTCAGGCTCCCGGTAACAGAAACAGCATACACAAAGCGGTTGACCCTACATGAAGGCCAATGCTTGGGACACTCAGGAACTGAAGGGGAGCAGAGGAATGGAACCCAGCTGGGGCTAGGCACAAAATGTAACAGCAGACTTCAGAGTGTGCCGAATGCAAGGTAGCAGCAGTAGGAACTTCTGATGTGCAGGTAATAAATTGCAACAGTGAATGATAGATACTCTAGTTTAAAAGCTGTTCAATCTTTCAAGACAAATGGCCACAGGCTTAGAAATACAAATTAAATTTTGAGATTTTTGTCCTTGTTGGAAAATAAAAACTATTATCATGAAACTTTCCTTAAGACAATTATTAAAGAGGTAGACAAGTTAAAAATTAATCTTTCCTTATAATTGGAGATACAGCAATAAAATATATCACAGTTGTTCTGAAATATATACTAATTATGAAGTTTCTTGTTAAATCTCTGATCAGTTACAGAAAACACCATGGAAAATATTAAAATATTATTATACAACTTTACATTTAAAATTATATTCAGATTTAAACAAAACTGATTTGTATGGGGAATTAAAACTTTTTCTAGAAAAAATAAGAATCATCAGCTTTAGATGTAGTAAAATATATGTTTTAAGATAATTTATCAGAAATTCATTCAAAACTTGCAACAGCCTATAAAATACACTTAACAGCTCCAATAATACTGGCATTAACAGAAAGATCTTAAAATTGTAAATCATCCAAAATTACCTGCAATCTCACATTTGTCAAGAGCAATTTATGCTGCTTTCAAGTACATAGATTTAAAATGAAGTTGCCAAAGGTACAAATTTTGGTTATTTAATATATGAATTTGCAAAAGAGTAGGGAAAAAATTTTATGCTTAACCAAAATATCATTTTATTGTTATATATAGAGTATTACATATAGCTATTATATAAAAATAAGATTTTTCAAAATTTTTAGTTACTCATCAGGTATTTTTAAAGAATGCACGTATTTTTGTATATTTAATATCATTATTTTGCTATTTTTTTCACAGAGAATCCCGATTTACCACTTTACACCAGCTCTTGAAAATTTTGTAGTCTATCCTGGCTCCTTCAAAAGGGGAGGGAAGAAGAGGGATGGCAGGAAGCCTGGGTTCTCCATGTCCCTTAATCCCTAACTTCCTTTAACCATTGCATTTTTCTTTATTTGCATCATATTTTGGGGTTGTGTTGCTAAAGATTTGGAAACCTCACATTTAGTCTAACTACTCTCACATGCAGAAGAGGATATCTAAAATGAAGACGAGTTGACTTTTCTAACTTCAGAATCAGTCTCCTGACTCCTAGCCTCACATCACCTTTCTACTTTCTTGATATTCATGACCTCAGCACAGTGAGACGACATATCCAGGGATTGCACATGATACATGACATGATATACTCAAACATTATATACTCTAAGTGCCACATATTCAGGTTTTGTATGCAAGACTCATTTTTCTGGCATCCAATTTGTCAGCCTACGCTAAGGCATAAAAGCAGTTGAGAAAGAGTGGCCAAAGGATGCCCAAATGTGAGCACCTATTGACCTATTTCTATTTTTTAAAGTTTATTTATTTTTTATTTCAAAGACAGAGTGACAGAGAGGAAGAAAATAAAGTATTCTTTAGATTCTTAATAAAGTCTTATGTTCTTGAAGTCTGAGGCTTCAGCAGTCTCCACTGGAGCTGAAACACAAGATGTTACACTTCACTTTGGTGTTTATTGACTGCAGTAGATGATCTTACCATCCATCCACAGAACTCTTATCTTTCAGAGATCTCTTGGCTATGAAAAAATTATCTGCACAGACCTAATAGATTCCAACATTCTTAAAAGGTAAAAGCAGAGATGGACATTGTGGCACAGAAGTTAGCTACTGCTTGGGACACCCTCATCTCATATCAAAATGATTGATTCAAATCCTGCCTCTACTTGCATCCAGTTTCCTACTAATGCACAATCTTGGAAGCAGTGGTAATGACTCGAGTATCTGGGTCCCTGTCATCTCCATGGGAGATCCAGATGAAGTTTTAGGATCCTGGCCTAGGCCTGGCCCAGTCCCAGCTGTTGGGGCACTTGGGGAGTTAACCAATTCATAGCACAGATTCTCTCTCTCTCTCTCTCTCTCTCTCTCTCTCTGCTTTTCAAATAAATAAAAACAAATAAATGTAAAAAAAAAGAAAAAGCCTCCAAAACATTTAAATGTGTGTTTGTGTGCACAATACAAACTAACTCATTACTGAGTCATAAGAAAGGGTTGGATATGAGGGCCATGTGGTCAGTGACCAAGATTCAATTCTCTGCTCAATTACTTAATAGTTCTATGACCTGGGGTCAGGTTACTATCAGAAAAATTCTCCTAACACAAAGATAAAGGAAAGAAGTATGGTATATACTTTCAATATCATGTAAAGACAAAGGTCACCAAGGATTGTCTATACCTAAACTAAGTTCATTTCATTTTGACCAGTTAATTTGTACATTGTCCTCCATAGACCAACAATCCCTATATTTTTTAAACTTTCATTTAATAAATATAAATTTTGAAAGTACAACTTTTGGATTATAACAGTTTTCCCCCCCATAACCACCCTCCCACCCACAAACCATCCCATCTCCTACTCCCTCTGCCATCCCATTCTTCATTAAGAAAATCCCTATATTAGGATAACCAATTTTATATCTAACTCAGTAATCTTAATACTAAAATTTCTTTCCTGGGGCCGGCACTGTGGCACGGTGGGTGAAAGCCCTGGCCAGAAGCTCCGGCTTCCCATATGGGCGCCGGTTCTAGTCCTGGCTGCTCCTCTTCCGATCCAGCTCTCTGCTATGGTCTGGAATAGCAATGGAGGAAGTCCCAGGTTCTTGGGCCTCTGCACCCACGTGGGAGACCCGGAGGAGGCTTCCAGCTCCTGGCTTTGGATCAGTGCAGCTCCAACTGCTGCAGCCATCTGGGGAGTGAACCAGCAGATGGAAGACCTCTCTCTCTGTCTCTGCCTCTCTCTGTAACTCTTTCAAATAAATAAAATAAATCTTTAAAAAAATTTTCTTTCCTAAGTTGTTAACTACTCTATGTTCTTTTTATATTTATTTATTTATTTGAGAGGCAGAAAGAGAGAGCACCCATCTGCTGGTTCAATCCTACATGCCCACTGCGACTGAGCCAAGGTCAAAGCCAAGAACAGGGAACTCAACCCGGGTCTCCCACGTGGGTGGCAGGGACTCATTACTTGAGCCATTAGCACTGCCTCCTAGGATCTGCATTAGCAGAGAGCTGGTGTCAGTTGCTGAAGTATAGAGTTGTTCCCAGGTACTCAGGTATGGGATTAGAACATCTTAACTGCTAAGCTAAATGCCTGCTTCTACCCCAGTATCTTAAATGGTCTTTGAGCAAATCATAACATCTTACTTTTTTCTCATTAATTGAAGAGCTCAATAAAATATTTGGCTCATATCCGTTTATATTGGCCATGATTTTATCCCACCTTGAGCGTGGAGTGTGAATTTCTGAAGAAGGTATTCAGACAGCCAAAATAAGGATATGATCCAATCCATCAATGGTTGGCTTTGGCTAATTATTTCCTTCTAGACCCATTATATTTTACAAACTTGCCTGAAACAACTTCTCTGCTTATATAATCACATTCTTTAAAATCTTATTTACTGACCGTCTGCTAATTATATACCTCACACCTCATGGAAATAATGTCCATGGAGACTACACGTAAGTGGCAGAGCTGTGACCTTCGTCACTGGCTGCTCTCCAGTACTTGTTTCCAGTTGGGCTCAGGCAGGCATAGAGTTTAAAAAGCCCATAATGCTGCCAAATATGTAAGTGTAAGCCAAGTATTAAAGAGGGTTTTTCTTAGAAGCTGTGCATTAATATTTCCATATTTAAAATGATTGATTTCTCAAGATGCAAAAGGGTGACATGAGAGAAGACATTTTCAATGATGACTGTGCTGAATAAATATGTTTAGTTGTTAAACATGTGCTGTAAACTGTTTTCTTTAACATGCTTTCTTCCTTGAGAACTCTCAAAACTAAGTCTCATATATTTGAATTTCTAGTATTTCGCTTTCACCACCAAAATATATGCATCCTTTCCCATCCCTACTCCAACTATTTTTATTTAAAGAGCCCCAAGTTTACCTTTCTGAGTCCAAGCAAGTTGTTTTGTTTTTTGAAGATTTTATTTATTTGTGTAACAGGTAGTTACAGACAGTGAGAGGGAGAGACAGGGAGGTCTTCCATTGGCTAGTTTACTCCTCAGATGGCTGCAACGGCTTTAGCTGCACCAATCCAGGTCTCCCGCATGGGTGCAGAGGTCCGAGCACTTGCGCCATCTTCCACTGCTTTCCCAGGCCATAGCGGAGAGCTGGATTGGAAGAGGAGCAGCCGGGACTAGAACATACCCCATATGGGATACCGGTGCTGCAGGCAGAGGATTAACCTACTGCACCATATTGCCAGCCCCCCAGTATATCTCAAAGTTTGAGAACATCTGGCTAAGTCCTCCACACTGGGGAACTTAAGTGAGTTCCCAGAAGTTCTGAATTTTTTAAATCTATCTGTACATAATGGCAGAATGATACTCCTTCCCAGGATCCATTCTGTGAAATCTCTGAATACAAACACACAATTGAGTAGCAGAAATAAATAAATAAACAATAGAACTCTTTGAACTACTCAGGGCTCCTGAACTATTCTAAATCCTAAAAGTTTACCATAAAAAAAAAAAAAAACTTCACATACATACACACACACACACACACACACACACAACCCTAAAGGAGTGAATAATCACCGTTCATGAAAAATGCTGCATGATATACACTTTAGTGCAAGGACTGAATGTGTACAATACCAAGGACCTGTCTTCCCTTGTGAGCCAACACAGCACCCATGGTAGGAAGAATTAGCCTAGCACACTGCTCTCACGGGAAAAGGCACCAGTGTTTCTTCTCACCCTGGTAAGTCAGAACACCAGGAAACACAAACTGAGAGATTCACCCAAGAGGCAACTATGTCTCCACCACCCAACCCTTCCATCTGCTTTCTGGTTCCTGAAACTTATAACACAAATCTATCATTCTGTATCTAAAGTTACAGCTTAAAGATCTACACTTTCCTCCTTATTGTATACTAAATTTCTCAGTATATATGAACCTATTTTTTCCAGTACTTTATTATGAAATTTTCAAGCATACATCAATGTTGGGATAATTTACAAAATTTCATAATTTTCTGATGTAACTTTCTAACCATCATCATCCAGTGGGAGCTCTCCCTGTGCCTATCTATCTTACTTTCTAATTTTTCTGTTTGATTTCCAGATAATTTGCAGATATCAGCACATCTCCCTCTGAATACTTGAGTAGTATCCAGCAATTTTATAGATTCTGGTAAAGTTTATTTAGTTTTTTTGTTATTGTTGTTTATTTAAAATGCAGTGACAGAGAGACATAAAGAGGGAGAGATTCTTCCATCACTGGTTTATGCCCTAAAGACCTACAACTGCAAGGGCTGGGCCAGGAGCCAAGACTCCATCCAGGTCTCCCACATGGGTGGCAGGGACACAAACACATAAGCCATCACTTGCTGCCCCCCTCCCACGGTACACATTAGCAGGAAGCTGGGATTAGAAGAGAAGCCAGGACTCAGTTCGAGATGCCGATAAGGGATACAGATATCCCCAGTGGTGGCTTAGCTCACTTCACTTTATATACAACGAAATGTATAAATGTGGGTATATTTACTGAATACATTTACTTAGAGTGCATATTTACTTTGTTGAGTACATATACATACCTTCATGACTCAAACCACTATAAAGATATAAAACTAACTTTGATTTTTTAGCTCCTAACCAATAATCCATGTATTCGTGCTATAGCAACAACAGTTTTTTTTTTTTAATCATTTATTTGAGCTGGAAGGTGACAGAGATAGACAGACAGACACAGAGAGAGTTTCCATTGGCTGGTTCACTCCCTAACTGCCTGCCTAGCTAGAGTGGGCCAGGCCTAAAGCCATGAGCCCAGACTCAATTCATGTCTCCCTTGTGGGTGGCAAAGCCCAATTACTGGAGCCATCAGTACTGCCTCCAATGGTACACATTAGCGGTAAACTGCAGTCCAGAGCCAAAGCTGAGATTCAGACTCTGGTACTCCAGTGTGGGATATGGGTATCTTAATTATTAGGAGAAACACCTGCTCCTAACAACATAATTCAAACATCTCAGTTTCATATGTTTTCAAATCGGCATGTCTTGCTGCATTTCATTGCTCTTATTTTCAGAATTATTGTGTTTATTCTGTAGTGTTTAATTTTTCCCTAAAATTTCTAAATCATTTTACTTTTCTCCCTCTCAAAAAAAAAATAAAAAGAGGAAAAAGAGGAAGACAATGACTCTTGTTATGAAATTTAATTGCCTTTCAGTAAGATCAGAGATTAATCTTGGGATAAGAAAAATGTTGTGTTATTCAGGCTTCTCTTCCAAAAAGAGGGACATGCCTTTCCACTTAGTAAATACTTTAGCTGTGTCCTTCAGGCGTGGGTTAGAATTGTCTTCACAAAACTCTTTGCAAACTCATTACTTAATCCCTTTCAAAAAATATTTTTGGTTCCTATTATAAATGTGTTTGTCCTCTAATACTTTTTATTTGAATTTTGTACACACGCAGTTACCAAATTTGCTTGTAGTCAGTAGCAATTTTTCAGTTCCATTTCTATAAATACCATCAGTCTTTGCCTTTAGACACCATTGTCTTAAACTCTCCAAATTCTATACCTCTTTTTGTCCTTATATTTACAATTGTATCAGCTAGTATTGTAGAAAAATTCTTTTATTAGAAGGGCATTTGTGCTATTAACAGTTTATATCTATCTCTTTTTCTCTTTTGTAGTCAATGGTCCCCCAGTCAATTGTCTTCTTCTTTGGGGATTTTTTTTTTTTTTTTTTTTTGACAGGCAGAGTGGACAGTGAGAGAGAGACAGAGAGAAAGGTCTTCCTTTGCCGTTGGTTCACCCTCCAATAGCCGCTGCGGCCGATGCACCACACTGATCTGGAGCCAGGAGCCAGGTGCTTCTCCTGGTCTCCATGCGGGTGCAGGACCCAAGCACTTGGGCCATCCTCGACTACACTCCCGGGCCATAGCAGAGAGCTGGCCTGGAAGAGGGGCAACCGGGACAGAATCCGGTGCCCAGATCGGGACTAGAACCCGGTGTGCCAGCGCCACAAGGCAGAGGATTAGCCTATTGAGCCGCTGCGCCAGACTTGGGGATGGTTTTACCAATTTACATTTTCCTAAAAAAGTGTTGAATTCAACATTTCTTTGTGTCTGTCCTTTTGACATTCTCACTTCTTATTTTGTGTTACTGTACTTTGCTTCTTTTAAATAATTTTTCAAAGAACCAGCTCTTGAATTTACTTTTTAGTATTATGGCTTTTCTGTATGCATTTTGTTAATATTTATTTTTATTTTTATGGTTATTTCCTTCCATTTTTAAGTTTATCTTCTTGTCCTTTCTCTCATTTTTAAAATTCAATGCTTAATTCATCTAATCTCATTTGTCTTGTTTATAAAAATATTTCAAGTTATGTATTACTCTTTTGAGCATGGTGTTAGCTGTAGCCCAGGAGTCCCACATGTAGTGTTTTAATTAATAATATTTTCTAGATATGTTAACATTTTAATTTGGAATTTCTTTTTGCCTAAGGAATTGTTTTAGATAATTTTTAAATTTCCACATAGTATTTGCTTTTAAAATCAATCATGCAGCAAAACATTTTGTAGGACAAATATTTTAATATATTATTAAGTTGTGTATCTGTTCAGGAAGTTATATTTGCCACATATTGGGCTTCTTTCACAAATTATTTTATGTACTGTATTTATAGGTATGCAGAAATATATTTTCAAATTCACTTTTAACTAATATGTACATATTAACTATTATTAATGCTAACTTGCATACACATCCTTTCACACACTTTAAGTCACCTCTAGCTTATCTTTAATACCTAGTACAGTGTAACTGCTAAGTAAATCTTTGTTATACTATATTGTTTAGGGAATAACAGCAAGAAAAAGAACCAGTGCATGTTTAGTACATTGTTTAATGCATTGTTTTCCATTTGGCAAATGCCTGCAAATACAGAGAGCCAAAGCCACCATGAATAGGAAATATTTGCAAAACACTTCTTTTTGGTATACAATAATCCGGGACATTTGCCATGCATAATAAGGAGATGTAGACACGTTATTTCACATTCTTAAAAGCACAAATCTCTTATAGATTTCTAATGCAGATAGCAGTTTCTTTCTCATTGTAAGGCATTCCTCTACAAAGTTCCTGTCAGTGTTTCACTCGCACCATCAGGAAATCCCTCTTCATATCCAACTCAATTATTTCATGCTGAGTTTAAGCTTTCTCTCTGGGATTCTTTAGGCATGGAGAACAGCTGGTCCCTGTTTTCTGTATAATAACCCCTCATAAACTTGAAGCCTTCCATAGTAATTTATCTGGCACAACTAACACTAATTCCTAAGTCTTATCCTTTTTTTCCTAAATATTTTCTAAAAACTTGGTTATTTTTATGCCTGAAGAGAAGGGTGATGTTTATGTTGCCCACATCCTTCGTAAACTGTGTTGATTGTTGAGGCACTGTTGCATGGTGAGTTAGGGGAGTTTGTAGTATAATTGTTCTTTGGTATTTATGAGGCTGTTCAGGCCTCCTGAGGCCCTTTAACCTAGGTAATAAGGTTCTGGGCATTTCCGACCCATAGCCCAGGCTCAGTGTGCTGAGGAAATCGTAAGTGTGCATGTCTAAGGAAATGCTGAGAAAAGCAGGTCAACAGCAGAGAAGTCTGAGGTGTTTCATGTGAAATGCATTTATTCTTGTTAAAGCTTTAGGAAACTTATTCAATAGCTCAGAAGGAAAAAAAGTGAACATCCAGGATATATAATAACAGTGCCTGCACTTTATAAAGAAAAGAAAAATAGTACATCAAAAACTTTCTTATTTGGAAGTCTGGAGTGAGTTCTCAGGCATGTTGGGCAATTCTAGAAACTATCTAAGAGTGACAGACATCTGACAATATGAGGAAGGCAGAACAAAGAGATGAAGGGCTTTACTGTGGCCAAATTGCTGTAAAAAAGATAGTTTCTCAATTATGAATGTGAGTTACATGAGATTTCAAAGCCTATAGAATATTGCTTGAAAGAATAATTTTTTAAGATTTATTTTATCTTGCTATAAGTCAGAATTACAGAGAGAGAGGAAGAAACACACACACACACACAGAGAGAGAGAGAGAGATCTTTCATCTGCTGGTCCTCTCCTCAAATGGTCTCAATGGCCAGGCCTGGACCAGGCTAAAGCCAGGAGCCAGGAGCCTCCTCTGGGTCTCTCACATGGGTGCAGGGGCCCAAGCACTTAGGCCAGACTCCTCTGCCCTCCCAGGCACACTAGCAGAAACTGAATTGGAAGCGTAGCATCTGGGATTCGAACATGCGCCCATATGGGATGCCGGAGGCACAGAGTATGACTTAACCCTCTGCACCACAACGCCGGCCCCAAAAGAGTAATTTAATTCTTTAAGGCATCACAAGTAAAATGTAATAAAGCATAACAAATATCAAAAACTTTGCCAATTACCAGGCATTGCTTTAGGCACATGACATGCATTAACTCTCTTAATTTTCACAATAAACCACCAAGGAGAGTGTCTTATCTCAATTTTACAGATAAGAGAACTAATGCAAACAAGTTTATGTTATATGACAAAAGTCATACTGGCAATCCAGGGCAGATTTGGAATCCTAAAATAGGATTTTTCAGTCACTCTGCTCTATTAATATCAGATGATGGCATAACTAGGGGACTGAGCCATTGAATCCACTAATTCATCAAAACCAACCAGTACCAAATGTTTAGAGAAAGTCATTTTAATTGTAGTGTTCTCTTCTTCTCTGGTCACAAGTATGATCAAGACACATCCATGGGGGGATTTTAAAAGAGGAACTTCTGTCATATTCACACTGCTGGGTCATGTCAGGATATTCTTTTAACCAATTCTATGGAATGCAGTTGGATTTATCACACTCTAGACACAATGTTTCTACTTTGATCCTTTTTTTAAAGATTTATTTATTTATTTGAAAGGCAGTTATACAGAGAGAGGAGAGGCAGAGAGAGAGAGAGAGGTCTTCCATCTGATGGTTCACTCCCAATTGGCTGCAACTGCTGGAGCTGCACCGATCCAGAGCCAGGAGCTTCCTCTGGGTCTCCCACACAGGTGCAGGGGCCCAAGGAGTTGGGCCATCTTCCACTGCTTTCCCAGGCCATAGCAGAGAGCTGGATTGGAAGAGGAGCAGCTGGGACTCGAACCCGTGCCCATATGGGATGCCAGTACTGCAGGCCTCTCTACTTTGATCTTATCATCACTTCAGTGTCTCCCTTTCCCCGGGATTCTTGTATGAAGTGTTTTTTCATGTACCTCCACTAGTTCCCTGCAATGTTCTTCCCTGACCAGCAGGGAGCAGCAAAGAGTCTACCCAGGCAAGGGTTCACCTGGATCCCAGGTGAGTGCAGAGTATTTTAAACCTCAGAGATGTCTTTTTGGGAAAATCAGATACCAGGTGCAGATATCTAAGGATGCTCTTGTTGAAGCTACATAAATGGTCCAAGCACTACAATGCCTAGGCTAGAGGTTGAGATAAGAAAGTGTGAAGGGAGCAGGAGAGAAAGTAGGCACAGGAAAAAAGTGGGTTAAGACTCAACAGAATCAAAGTAACATCAGAATTTGGTACATCAGCAGAAAGACGTATTTCATATGATTTCTATAATAAAGCCTTTTAAATGCCACCAGTTCCAGATGGCTATGTTGCCAATAGATATTTATCATTTTAGTTTTTTCCTAACTTCATAAAAGAATTAGTGGAAAATTGGGGCTGGTGCTGTGGCACTAGCAATGCCAGTATCACATATGGGCACTGATTTGAGCCCTGGCTGCTCCACTTCTGATCCAGCTCTCTGCTATGACCTGGGAAAGCAGAAGATGGCCCAAGTCTGCTTCAGATCAGCCAAGCTCTGGCCATTGCAGCCATTTGGGGAGCGAACCAGCAGATGGAAGACCTCTCTCCCTCTCTCTCTCTCTCTCTCTGCCTCTCTGTAACTCTGCCTTTCAAATAAATAAATAAATCTTTAAAAAATAGTGGGAAGTGGAAAACTTAAGTGTACCTTATGAAAGGAAAAAGAAAAAAAAAACAGATCTGATAAAACTGTTTTACAGCTGAAAGTCATTCTCTGTTCCTTAACTGTGTCGCTTCAATCTGCAATTCTCTGGACTTATGCTCTCATTAAATAAAAATATAGGGGACTCTCTGCAAAATTGTTTAAAAAATAACATATATTATCTTAAGACAGTGGACTTCAACCAGGGGAAATTTTGCCCCTGATGGAACATTTGGAATATCTGGACACATTATCATGTTTATTTATCTATTTTTAATTATTTGAAAGGCTTAACAACAGAAAGAGAAAGAGGGAGAAAGAGAGAGAGAGAGGACTAGAGAGAGAGAGAGAGAATCTTCCATCCACTGATTCATTCCGCAAAGGCCCGCAACAGCTGGTGCTGGGCCAGGAAGCAGAAATCAAGATCTCTGAGTGCCCAGCGTGGGTGGCTGGGATCCTGCATTTCTTATGCATCCAGACATCTAGGTTTCATCCATCCAGTGGTCCCCCTAAACACTAGACCTTCAGAATCTTCCACTAGATCTTCCTGGGAGGCAAAGAACAAAAAAGAACCTTGAGAGAAATGGTGGTGTGTTTCAATTCTATCCAATTCCATTAGAGATCAGTCACATGTCTGTCAAGGTCAAGTAGGAGCCTGAAACTCAATCCTGGTCTCCAAGATGAGTGGCAGGGACCCACGCATTTGAACTGTCACTGGCTGCCTCCCAGCATGCACTAGAAAGAAGCTGGACCAGAAGCACTGTAGCCGGGACTTGAACCACCACTCTGGTATGAGATGTCGGTGTCCCATGTGACAGCTTAACTCATTGTGCAACAGTATCTGTCCCTCTCATTTATTCATTTTTAAGGTGACTTTGGTTTTATAATTTTTTTGAATTTTTAAATAATAAGCACACACAATTTATACATAACAAAAATAAATACTCTTATAAAATTAATATAAAATCAAATAGTGCTATCTGCATGGCATTCTTACAAGGAACAGATGCAAAACAGCAACCATATTCAGCAGCATAATGTTGTAAGTACTTTGGCCTTTTGACATCTTTAAAGAGATATTTTAAAGCAGTTACTTCCACATACTTCCTTATTTAGAAAAAAAGAAAAAAAAAGTCTTGTACCATATCCCAAATGTCAGCAATCTGGAATTTTCCAGGCCTAAATGAATGTTTATTTCTAGAAGACAGAGAAATAAATCTTTAATACCATCAGGGGTAAACTAAATCATAAGACAACCATTTTCTCAAACATTCATATTGCTATTGTTCTGAAATGAATAATTGAATTTAGTTAGCAGACCACTTTCAATGACTTCTATTCAGTATTTCTCCCTTCATTCCTTTCTGAATGCCAAAACTCCTCTCACTAATGTATTGTGTGGGATATGCTAAGGAGTCCATCAAGAGTGCAGAGTGAGGGGAGATAGAATGTGGTCATGATGAAATTGCTGCATTCCACTGCAGAGGTGATAAAAATGCAGGGTGCCTCATAAATATTTCTGACCCATTTGCTTAAAGGGATGGAAGTATTTATGATTTGGAAATCTCTGGCTATAAAAAAAGGCATTCCAGTTTGTTCTATGCTATCAAGTAGCCTTTTGTTAAAGTAGAGTTTTATAGGTACATTGTTTCTGGGAAACCTGCCCTTAGAGCATTAGTAATGAAGTAAATTCTATCCAGCCCATCCAGACTATTTCGGGCAGAACTATGTCTAAATGAGTCAACCGCATTTTACCAAATATATTATAATTCTATTCAGAGGTCCATATGATCTGGTCCTTGTCTTTTTAGATTACTAGTGACAGAAGTAGACATGATACAAGCTTTTTTTATTTAAAGAATTTTAATGAAAAGATGACATAAACAATTTTTAAATAAAAATTTGTAGATAAATCATTCCCATAAAAATTATATTGCAGGTCTAGAAAACGGCATGTTTGACCCAGGAAGATATTTTCCTACCTTGAATTATTTTGGTAGGAAGTTTAAATGTATTTTTCCATAATTGTATGGGCATTCTGAAATTTAAAGTTGCATCATTCATTCATTGTTTGTTTCCAAATTATATTGCCATGGGTATAAGGGATTACATAATTACAGGAGGCAAGTCAGCTTTGGAGCCAGAAGTTCTGGGCTTCAGTAATGGATCCACCATCCACTTGCTATGTGGCCTTGGGCAAGTCATAACAATCCTGTGTCTCAGTTTCCTACTCTGTGCAAGAAGAACAATATCCATTTTTGTGAAGATTAAGCAAGCTAGTGCAAGTAATGTCTTTAAAACAATGTCTGCACATAGTAAAACATCAAGAAATGATAGCTCCAATTATTGTTATTCTGCTTCTGTGTATAGCCATATAACATTCCGCAGAGTATTATCATCATAAGAGACACTCAGTTTGTTACCGGAGAAAGCAAGGGTTCTTGTCTTCACAGAAGAAAGAATTCAGGCGTGAGAAAGGGAGTAAGTGGAAACAAAATAGCAAGGCTTATTAGGGAAGGGACATCCGTAAGAACGGATGGGCACCTCTCCAGACAGGACCTGAGAGAGAGTGCCCAGTCGCTCAAACTGGGGGAGAGCAGAGTTACATGGTTGAGTGGAGAGAGTACACCTGGGCAGGCCAGGCGGGCGGCTCAGCCGAGAGGCGGAGGGCTGAGCGCACAGCCCTGTTGAGGCCAGGGTTTTTAAGGGGATGGGTCTTGCCTTCCTGCCTCTTCTCCTCCTGGAAAAAAGGACTTTTTTGGATGTAAATACGAAAAATTCCTTTCTGGGTTTCCCCCTTAACATTATCAGACAGGGGGAAGCCTGGCTGGGTCACCCTGCCTTAGAAGAGCCTTAGAGGAAGGATGGTTACCGGGTAGAAGGGGCAGGGCGTTTGAAGTGCAGATACTAGGCTGCAGCTGGAAGGTTGTCAGGATGACTTTGCGATGTGGATGCTGGACCTAGATGTCAACTCCTTAGGCCTTTGTCACATACACATAAACTCATTTCTGACTTACTACCTAATAAGTTCAATAGGACTTTAAAACATTGGTGGCAAATGGAATTAAAATATGAAAAACAAACTCTCAGTGTAAGTCCCATCAACTTCAGGGCACTTTTATCAACTTCAATCAACTCTTATCAACAACGCCATCCTTCTAGCTCATCCCTAAAAACAGAGGGTCTTGGGGATTTAATAATGTTAAATGAGATCTTTTTACATTACTAAGTGTAGAACAATGCCCTTTAGATATGTTTGAAGATTAGGAAACAGAAAGAAATCAAAAGGAGCCAAACCAGGACTTTAAGTTAGATGACTAATGATTTCCCATGAAACTCACAAATTTGATCTTGCTTGATGAGAGGATGAGCAGAAGCATTGTCTCGGTGGGGAAGTACTCATCAGTGAAGGTGAAGCTCTGTTGGGCATAACCGCTAAGTTTTACCTTTCTTAAAACACTCTCTTAGGGCCGGCGCCGCGGCTCACTAGGCTAATCCTCCACCTTGCGGCACCGGCACACCAGGTTCTAGGCCCGGTCGGGGCGCCGGATTCTGTCCCGGTTGCCCCTCTTCCAGGCCAGCTCTCTGCTGTGGTCAGGGAGTGCAGTGGAGGATGGCCCAAGTGCTTGGGCCCTGCACCCCATGGGAGACCAGGAGAAGCACCTGGCTCCTGCCATCGGATCAGCGCAGTGCGCCGGTCGCAGCGCGCTGGCCGCGGCGGCCATTGGAGGGTGAACCAACAGCAAAGGAAGACCTTTCTCTCTGTCTCTCTCTCTCACTATTCACTCTGCCTGTCAAAAATACAAAACAACAACAAAACAAACAAACAAAAAAAACCACTCTCTTAATGAGCAAATGTCATCAACCTTTGGCCCTCCCAAAACACAACAAGCAAAATACCCTAAGAATCTAAAAGTTGTTGCCATGACCAGTGTGCTTTGGCTCTGAATAGGGCTTATCCTCCTCTTAGTTTTTTTTCAGGATGGCACTGATAAAGGCCTATTTCATCTCCTATTCTAATTCTTCAAAGCAATGCTTCAGAATTCTCATCCCACACATTTAAAATTTCCATTAAAAACTCTGCTCTTGTCTGCAACTGATCTGTATGCAGGAGTTTTGGCACCCATTTGAGCAGAAAGCTTGTAACACTTTAATTTTTCAGTAAGAATTATGTCAGCTGAACCAACTGAGATGTTTATTGTTTTTGTTCATTTTCAGTCCTAGCCAGGGCACAAAAATATTAATTTTTCTTTCACAAGTTGATGTGGATAGCCTTCCATTGAAACTATCATTCTTTAATATTATTGTGAGGATTCAGATGGGTTAATAGGCAGTCAGGAGATCCCAGTGGAATTTGTGGTGTAAAATATTTGCTTCCTTACTTGTATCTTTACCAAGAACAAACAGGCTGCCTCCCTTCCTTTGGTATCTCCAAATTTACCAAGAGAACAGCAAGGGAGCTCTTCCTGAGATCACAGCTTATTATGAAAACAAGTTACCTATGCCGCCCTTAGCATGCCACACAGGATGGAGAATTGTGAATCAGGCCTTTTGTTGAGTTTATCTCCACCTTATTGATTAACAGTTGATCCCCAAGATTGTACTTAAAAACCCAAGTGCTACAAGGCTTTTTAGGTCCTTTCCTCTCTTGGAAGCCCCCCTTCATGCCACTCCAGCTGGAGGTCCTTGATTCTAATAAACTCTTTTAAATATTTTTGCCATCCGCTTGGAAATTCCTCTTCCATGTGAGAAAGAACCGAGGTAACAATAATTTCTCCATCACTGCTTTCCTGTAACATTACCTCATCCTTTCACAAATAAGTTATACATTTGTAAACTGTTAATTGGAACATTGTCTCCACAAACTTTTCATAACATATTGATGATTTCATCATCCTTCCACACAGACTTCCCATCAACTTGATATTTGTTCTTGCTTCCATTTTTTGAAGAAATCATCCTGCTAGATAGAATCTCTTTTATTTTTTAAAGATATATTTATTTGTTTGAAGGACAGAGTTATAGAGAGAAGAAAAGACAGAGAGGGAGAGAAGTCTTCCATCTACTGGCTCACTCACCAAATGGCTGCAAAGGCTGTAGCTGTGCCAACAAAAAGCCAGGAGCCAGGAGCCTCCTCTGGGTGGATGTAGGGGTCGAAGGATTTGGGCCATCCTCTGCTGCTTTCCAAGGTGGTTTAGCAGGAGCTGGATCGGAAGTGGAGCAGCCAGGTCATGAACTGGAGCCCATTTGGGATGCCAACACTGCAGGCCAGGGCTTTAAGCAACTGTGTCACAAGCACCAGCCCCTGTAAGATCTCTTTTCAAACTGGTGTTTTATCCTTCTTATTACTTCAAGATAAATTCCACTCAGACTTGTTATAGCAGGTTAAAATGAGTTTATCTTTCTTGGTGCAAAATAAGAAAAACTTTAAAATCTGAGCATAGTGTTTTTTAATACACATTTCCACATAGTTTTTAAAGATTTATCATATATTTATTGAACACATTGGCCATAATGTATTTAATATTGTATAGAGACAAAAGACAGTGGTACCACTCTAGAGGGAAGAATTGTGAGTCAGAGAACTGTAAACACAGTTTTTTAGAAATATGACTTTTGCTAAGTAATTAAATCTTCGTTTTCTCCTTTTCGAATAGTGCCAAGAACAGCTAGAAGATCACTGTGAGAATTAGTAGTAATGCATGGTGAGAATTGGCAAAAATACCTGGCACTCAATAAATAATAGCTATTACTAACAGAAAGGTGCTAAAAAGAATAACACTGATCTACAGACATGATTAACTCACTCTACCACATTCGTGTCTATGCAATGGGAAGCATTCTGTTGATGGCTAGTCATGAAAAGATGGAAAACATTTGGTTTCTGTTGCTCATTCTCTGTTGAGAAGTAGCATTTTAAAAGGATGATGAAATAAATCTCTTTATGCAAAAGCAACACACAATTAAGCAGAAAAGCAGAGGTAGATATCAATAACTATATTGTAGTAGATCATACAGATCTGCTTTATCAAAACTTGAGTACGTACATTGACACAGAGAGAAGATTAAAACTAGGTTATATCATAAGAAACTTTGTAAACAGTAGGTGTCTCAGTGATGCACAGTGGCACTTAAATTTTTTAAACTTGGAAACTAGAAGATAGAACTAATTAACACACTGTAAAAAAAAAAATTGAAATATATCCATTGGTAGTACAGTCCCCTGTGTGGTGATTTGTGACCACATACATTCCCTCAGCACAGGAGTGGCTTCTTCAATCTAGCAAGCTCCTTTCTCCACATGGACTGCCAAGGCCATCAGTGGACAGCATGCCTCTATGATGAAGGAGGGTAGTAGCAGACAGCCCAGCTCACTCACATGTGAATCCTTTAATCTGTGAGTCCTTGATTGAGTCCGTGGATCCATTATGTTGCATATTTGCTGTTTAGCAAGCCAAACATAGAACACTTTATGTTGTTCAAAACATGATTCCCATGGATCCTCAAATGCAGGGCAGCTTTTATTGTCTGGATTATCATACCATAAGTGAAACTAAAAGAAGTACAAATTATTTGCATAATATATCAACTTTCAAGGCCTTGGGGGAAAATCTAGCTTTCAATTCAGTTTACAAAACTAGAAAGCTCTTAAAAATAATACAAAAAAAATACAAAACAAAAAAGTGGTGATTCTCAAACCCTTCTTTTCTAATAAATATTAATGAATGGGCCACAAAAAATTGTGATCAAATAATTTAGATCAGTGCTACATTTGATACTTCTTTCTTGAAGATTTGCAATATATTTCATATAAGAGACTGGAAAAATTCAGTCCTAAGGATGGCAACTTTACCAAGAATTTCCCCAAACTTATTTTCTCTAAGATCTCATTCCCTTTTTTGTTGCCCATAGCCATTTCTAAAACAAAAAATACAAGAGGCAAGGAAACAATGATGACCAACTAAATATAGAAACAAATAATTAAAATTAGAAAAGAAATATGATATTTGTCCCTTTGGGACTGGCTTAATTCACTCAGCATAATGTTTTCCAGATTCCTCCATCTTGTTGCAAATGACAGGATTTCATTGCTTTTGACTACTGTATAGTATTCTATAGAGTACATGTCCCATAGTTTCTTTATCCAGCCTACTGTTGATGGGCATTTGGGTTGGTTCCAGGTCTTAGCTATTGTGAATTGAGCTGCAATAAACATTAATGTGCAGACAGCTTTTTTGTTTGCCAATTTAAACTCCTTTGGGTAAATTCCAAGGAGTGGGATGGCTGGGTTGTATGGTAGGATTATATTCAGGTTTCTGAGGAATCTCCAGACTGACTTCCATAGTGGCTTAACCAGTTTGCTTTCCCACCAACAGTGGGTTAGTGTCCCTTTTTCCCCACATCCTCTCCAGCATCTATTGTTGGTAGATTTCTGAATGTGAGCCATTCTAACTGGGGTGAGGTGAAACCTCATTGTGGTTTTGATTTGCATTTCCCTGATTGCTAGTGATCTTGAACATTTTTTCATGTGTCTGTTGGCCATTTGGATTTCCTCTTTTGAAAAATGTCTATTGAGGTCCTTGGCCCATCTCTTAAGCGGGTTGTTTGTTTTGGGTTGTGGAGTTTCTTGATCTCTTTGTAGATTCTGGTTATTAACCCTTTATCTGTTGCATAGTTTGCAAATATTTTTGCCCATTCTGTTGGTTGCCTCTTTACTTTCCTGACTGTTTCTTTTGCAGTACAGAAATTTCTCAATTTGTTGCAATCCCAAATGTTAATTTTGGCTTTGACTGCCCGTGCTTCTGGGGTCTTTTCAAAGAAGTCTTTGCTGGTACCTATATCTTGCAGGGTTTCTCTAATGTTCTCTAATTTAAAAAAAAAAGAAAAGAAATAAAATTGAAACAAAAAGTGCAAAAAATCAATTAAATGAAGTGCCAGGTTTTTGAAAAAATAAACAAAATTGACACACTATTGGCCAAACTAACCAAAACAAAGAGAGAGAAGACCCAAATCAATAAAATCAGAGGTGAAAAAAAAATGTAGCAACAGAGACCACAGAAATTAGAAGAATCATCAGGAATTACTTCAAAGAGCTGTATACTAACAAATTAGGAAACCTAAAAGAAACAATAGATTCCTAGACACATAGAAAGTACCAAAATTGAGTCATGAAGACATAGAAAACTTAGCAGTAATAGAGACTCACCCAACAAAGAAGAGCCCAGGACCAGAGGGCTTCACTGCTGAATTCTACCAGACATTAAAAGAAGAACTAATTCCAAGCTATTCAAGCTATTGATCTCAATCTATTCAAAACAACTGAGAGAAAGGGTGTCCTCCCAAACTCCTTCTATGAAGCCTGCATCATCATAAATACTAAACCAGAAAAAGATACAACAGAGAAAGAAAATTATAGACCAATATCCCTGATGGAAATAGATGAAAAAATTGTCCACAAAATATTAGGTAATTGAATCCAAAAATACATAAGAAAGATCATTCACTCAGACCAAGTTAGGATTTATCCCTGGTATGCAGGAATGGTTCAACATTCACAAACCAATCAATGTGATACATCACATTAAAAAACTGAAGATCATGGCTGAAAAGCCCATGAGAGTATTTCAGGCATGGAAAGCCAAGACACTCTGGCAAAAAGATCTCTGTGAGTGAGATCCCAGTGGAAAGAACAGGTCTTCAAAGAGGGAGGTGCCTTTCTCTGAAGGGAGGAGAGAACCTCCACTTTGACTATGACCTTGTCTAAACAAGATAAGAGTCGGAGAACTCAAGGGGCTTCCATAGCCTTGGAAACTCATGACTGGTGCATAGGGAGATTACTGATGCCATAAACAGGAGTGTCAATTTGTAAAGTCAACAACAGGAGTCACTGTGCACTTACTCCTCATGTAGGATCTCTGTCCTTAATGTGCTGTACACTGAGGCTTAATGCTATAACGAGTACTCAAACAGTATATTTCACTTTGTGTTTCTATGGGGGTGCAAACTGTTGAAATCTTTACTTAATGTACACTAAACTGATCTTCTGTTAAAAAAAAAAAAAAAAAAAAAAAGAAAGAAACTATCAATTCCCAACTTGACTCTCACTGGGATTAAACATGACAATAGGTCTGATCTGATTTCATCATCATTTAAAAAAAAAATCATCTATTATTTTTCACTTTATGTTTCTGTGTGGGAACAAACTGTTGAAATCCTTACTTAAGGTATACTAAGCTGATCTTCTGTATACTAAGATAATCGAAAATGAATCTTGATGTGAATGGAAGGGGAGAGGGAGTGGGAAAGGGGAGGGTGGTGGGTGGGAGGGACGGTATGGGGGGGAAAGCCATTGTAACCCATGAGACGTACTTTGGAAATTTATATTCATTAAATAAAAGATAAAAAAAAAAAAAAAAAAAAAAAAAAAAAAAAAAAAAAAAAAAAAACTGAAGATCAAAAACCATAGATTATCTCAGTAGATGCAGAGAAAGCATTTGATAAAATACAACATCCTTTCATAACGAAAATCTTAAGCAAATAGGGTATAGAAGGGACATTCCTCCATACAATCAAGGCAATTTATGACAAACAAACGGCCAGCATCTTATTGGATGGGGAAAAGCTGGAAGAATTCCCACTAAGATCTGGATCCAGAAAAGGATGCCCATTCTGACCACTGCTATTTAATATAGTCATGGATGTTTTAGCCAGAGCCATTAGGCAGGAAAAAGAAATGAAAGGGGTACAATTTGGAAAGGAGGAAATTAAACTACCTCTATTTGCAGAATACATGACTTTAATATAGGGGATACAAAAGACTCCACAGAGATATTGTTGGAATTCATGAAAGAGTTTGGTAGAGTGGCAGGATATAAAATCAATACACAAAAATCAATAGCCTTTTTATACACAGATAAGCCATGGATGAGAAAACACTTTTTTTTTTTTTTTTTTTTTGACAGGGAGAGTGGACAGTGAGAGAGAGAGACAGAGAGAAAGGTCTTCCTTTTGCCATTGGTTCACCCTCCAATGGCTGCCACGGCTGGTGCGCTGCAGCCCGGGCACCGCGCTGATCCGAAGCCAGGAGCCAGGTACTTCTCCTGGTCTCCCATGGGGTGCAGGGCCCAAGTATTTGGGCCATCCTCCACTGCACTCCCGGGCCACAGTAGAGAGCTGGCCTGGAAGATGGGCAACCGGGACAGAATCCGGCGTCCCGACCAGGACTAGAACCCGGTGTGCCGGCGCCGCAAGGCGGAGGATTAGCCTAGTAAGCCGCGGCGCCGGCCCAAGAAAACACTTTTAAGATCAGTCCCATTCATAATAGCTCCAAAAAGAATTAAATGCCCTGTAATAATTTTAACCTAGGCTGTCAAAGACCTCTACAATGAAAATTCAAAGCACTAAATAGAAGACATTTAAAAATGAAAAGATCTTCTGTGTTTAAGGAATGAAAGAATCAGCATCATCAAAATGTCCATACTACCAAAAGCAATTCACACAGTCAATGCTATCCCAATCAAAATAGCAATGACATTCTTTGCAGATCTAGATAAAATAATGCTAAAATTCAGATGGAAAGAAAAGACACTCCAATCAGCTAAAGCAATATTATACAACAAAAACAAATCCAGAGGCATCACAATACCAGATTTCAAAACATAATACAGGCCGGCCCCGCGGCTCACTAGGCTAATCCTCCACCTTGCGGCACCGGCACACCAGGTTCTAGTTCCGGTCGGGGCGCCGGATTCTGTCCCGGTTGCCCCTCTTACAGGCCAGCTCGCTGCTGTGGCCCGGGAGTGCAGTGGAGGATGGCCCAAGTCCTTGGGCCCTGCACCCCATGGGAGACCAGGGTAAGTACTTGGCTCCTGGCTTCGGATCAGCGCGGTAGGCTGGCCGCAGCACGCCGGCCGTGGCAGCCATTTGGAGGGTGAACCAACAGCAAAGGAAGACCTTTCTCTCTGTCTCTCTCTCTCACTGTCCACTCTGCCTGTCAAAAAAAAAAAGAAAAAAAAACACATAATACAGAGCAGTTATAATCAAAACAGCCTTGTACAGACGCAAAAACAGATGGGTAGACCAATGGAACAGAGTAGTAACTCCAGAAATTCATCCATGCTTCTAAAGCCAACTTATCTTTGACAAAGAAGCTAAAATGAATCTCTGGCGCAAGGACAGTCTCTTCAACAAATAGTGTTGGGAAATTGCATTTCAACATGCAGAATATGGCACTAGAGCTCCACTTACACAAAAATCCCCTCAAACGGCCAGTGTCACAGCTCACTTGGCTGATCATCTGCCTGTGGCGCCGGCACCCTGGGGTTCTAGACCCATTTGGGGTGCCAGTTCTGTCCTGGTTGCCCCTCTTCCAGTCCAGCTCTCTGCTGTGGCGGGGGAAGGCAGTGGAGGATGGCCTAAGATGCTTGGGCCCTGCATCTGCATGTGAGACCAGGAGAAGCACCTGGCTCCTAGCTTCGGATCGGTGCAGTGTGCCAGCCATAGCAGCCATTTGGGGAGTGAACCAACGGAAGGAAGACCTTTCTCTCTGTCTCTCTCTCTCTCTCTCACTGTCTAACTCTGCCTGTCAAAAAAAAAAAAAATCCCCTCAAAATTGATCAAAGATCTAAATCTACAACCTGATTCAATCAAATTGCTAGAGAACATTGAGGAAATCCTGCAAGACATTGGCATAGGGAAAGACTTCTTGGAAAATACCCCAGAAGCACAAGCAATCAAAGCCAAAATTGACTAATGGGATTATATATATCAAGATCAGAAGTTTCTACATTGCAAAGAAACATTTGGCAAAGTGAAGAGGTAACCAACAGAAAGGGAGGAAATATTTTCAAACTATGCAACTGAAAAAAAAGGTTAAAATCCAGAATCTATAAAGATCTCAAGAAGCTTAAGAGCAACAAAACAAACAATCCAGTTAAGAATTGGGCAAAAGACTTGAACAGGCATTTTTCAAGAAAGGAAATTCAAATGGCCAACAGACACTTGAAAAAAATGCTCAGGATCGCTAGTCATCAGGGAAATACAAATCAAAACCACAATGAGGTTTCACCTCACTCTAGTTAGAATGGCTCTCATACAGAAATCAACAAATAAGAAATGCTGGTGAGGATGTGGGAGAAAAGGTACCGTAGTACACTATTAGTGGGAATGTAAACTGGTGCAGCCACTGAGGAAGAAAATACAGAGATACCTCAGAAGTCTGAATATAGACCTATCATAGGATCCAGCCATTCTACTCCTGGGAATTTACCCAAACCAAAAGAAATCATCATATGAAAGACTTATCTGTACCCCCATGTTCATTGCAGCACAATTCACAGTAGCTAAAATATGGAATCAACCCAGATGTTCATCATCTGTTGACTGGAGAAAGAAATTATGTTGTATATACACTATGGAGTACTACTCAGCTGTAAAAAAAAAAAAACAAAATGAAATCCTGTCTTTTTCAATAAGATGGATGCAACTGGAAACCATTATACTTAGTGAAATAAGCTGGTCCTAAAAAGACAGGCATTATATGTTTTCCCTGATTCAAGGAAACTAATAGAGTTCCTGAAATGCAATATATTGGAGAAAAAAGAGTATTTTGAGATTCAATGATTGTTTACAGCCCTTGTCTCTTCCATTGAGGAACAATGTTTTTTTTCTTCATACTATTTGTTGAATTCTTTTACTTAGTGTAGTGTTAACTTCACAATCATTAAGTAAATTGAAAATAGATCTTTGTAAAAATTAAGAATGGGAATGGGAGAGGAAGGAAGAAGAAGGATTGGGTGGGAGGGAGGATTGACTGGGAAGTATCACTATCTTCCTATCTTTATATATATGAAATACATGAAACTTGTATAACTTACAAAAAATTTAAAAAAAGAAACATAAGATTTTATTAGGGAAACACATATATCACATAACCTGCTCCCAACTATTCACAATGAACTTATACAACCTTATTAGTGTGACAAATACTTGATGCTCCATTTACACATTTATAAATTGAATTGTTGTTTAAATATTACTTTGTTATTTTATTTAAGGTAAACAAATTTCACGTATTTCATATATACAGATTTAGCAACATAATGATACTTTCCACCTTCCCTTCCCTCCCACTCTTCCTCTTCCTTCTTCTCTTGTTCCCTCTCTTAATGGTTATAATGATCTACTTTCTGTTTACTTTATACTCATAAGATTAACCCTTACTAAGAGTTCAAAAAATAGTAAGAAGAAAAAAGAAAACCAAGACAGAAAAGACAAGGGCTATAAACAATCATTAAATCTCAAAATGTCAATTTCACTCCTATACACTACATTTTCAGTACTCTATTAGTTACATCTTTCAAGAAGTATCCTAGGCACTTAAATATCCACATTACTGAAATTCATATTCATGGTTGATTTTTCTTCATTGGCACTGAGATATGCAAGTGAAGTTGGATGAGCTGGAATCACCCCAGGGGGGGGAAAAGGTTGATCAATCTAGGTACAGAGGATAAGAAACAAATTCATTTCTGAAATGTCTAACCAGAGTTTCCCTTATTTTTCATCTATAAGTAGGAATGGAAGGCATAGAATATTCCAGAAAGGTTATGGGAACCCAGTAAAATTCTTTACAAGGCTACTCCATGAAATCTATAGAAAACACATGGTATTTGAACACTTGCTTCTTAATCTCCATGCTCAAGCTATAGTACCTTTCTGCTTGCTCCATGATGGTAGGGAAAGGTTTTGACTGCAAATACTTTATATAGCCTTGATTGTAGGTACTAATAATTTAGTATTCCCATGCCTTGGTTTCTCCAACACCATGACTACGATACTAAAAATCCATTCATATAAAAGAAGTCCATTTAATAAAGGAAAGCTTCCATTTTGCAATTTATATTGGGCTGTGAATATCTTGGGATTAGAATAAACCAAATTAAATAATGTCAAATATTACATTCTATGTGAAAAATCGGGGAAGTATCAATCCAAAATAAATTTTAAATTTCATCTTGATTTTAGTTCTGCTGATCTATGATTTTGTTTCATTAAAACTTACAAAATTATGAATTCTTCTATTACTAGAAAACTAGGATTATTATGTCACTTTATACATACATACATATGTATATTCATGTGAATGGATTTCAAAACATACAAGTGACTATCTATTTTTAATTTCATTTTCCATGAACTTTTTAAAAACAAGTATTCATTCAAAAGGCAGCGTGACAGAGAGAGAGAGGAAGAGAGGTATCTTCCATCCATTGGTTCACTCCCCAAATGATTGCAACAGCCAGGTGCCAGGCTGAAGTCAGGAGCCAGGATTCCATTCTGGTCTCCCACATAGTTGGCAGGGACTCAAGCCCTTGCCCTGACTGTTGATGAACAACTTAATACGTTATCCCTCTTAGTATTTGTTTGTTTGTTTGTTCTACTTAATACTTTTGGTTGAATACTGTAATCAATACACAGTTATTCTTAAGTGTTGAAACTTAACTGAAAACTGATCACTGTTAAATATAAGAGTGGGAATAAGAGAGGGAAGGGATGTACAATTTGGGACATGCTCAAGCTGACTTGCCCCAAACGGTAGAGTTAGAAACATACCAGGGGATTCCAATTCAATCCCATCAAGGTGGCATGTACCAATGCCATCTCACTAGTCCAAGTGATCAATTTCTGTTCACAATTGATCATAATGATAGGACTAAGAGCCAAAGGGATCACATAAACAGGACTAGTGTCTGCAAATACTAGCTGATAGAATAAAAAAGGGAGAGAACAATCCAACATGGGAAGCGAGAAATACAGCAGACCCATAGAATGGCAGATGTCCTAAACAGCACTCTGGCCTCAGAATCAGCCCTGAAGGCATTTGGATCTGGCCGAAAAGCCCATGAGAGTATTTCAGGCATGGAAAGCCAACACACTCTGGGAAAAAAAAAAAGAAAAAAAAAACTAAAAAAAACGAAATGAAAGATCTCTGCGAGTGAGATCCCAGTGAAAAGAATAGGTCATCAAAGAAGGAGGTACCTTTCTTTGAAGGGAGGAGAGAACTTCCACTTTGACTATGACCTTGTCTAAATATGATCAGAGTCGGTGAACTCAAAAGGCTTCCATAGCCTTGGCAACTCATGACAAGAGCCTAGGGTGATTACTGATGCCATAAACAAGAGTGTCAATTTGTTAAGTCAACAACAGGAGTCACTGTGCACTTACTCCTCATGTAGGATCTCTGTCCTTAATGTGTTGTACAATGTGATTTAATGCTATAATTAGTACTCAAACAGTATTTTTCACTTTATGTTTCTGTGTGGGAGCAAACTGTTGAAATCTTTACTTAATATATGCTAAACTGATCTTCTGTATATAAAGAGAATTGAAAATGAATCTTGATGTGAATGGAAGGGGAGAGGGAGTGGGAAAGGGGAGGGTTGCGGGTGGGAGGGAAGTTATGGGGGGAGGGAAGCCATTGTAATCCATAAGCTGTACTTTGGAAATTTATATTCATTAAATAAAAGTTAAAAAAAAAAGAGAGAGAGAGAGTGGAAACTCAGTTCCACTATGGTGTCTAGAGGTGTGGGCTTGGGAAGAAACTAAGACCAGATTAGCTCATTACAGTTGAATCCCCAGGGCTGACTCCTGCTTCCCTGTTAGAAGAGGCAGAGAGACACATAGACAAACATGGACAGAGACACACATCTTTTGCCACCTGATGTTTTGCGATGCCTCAGAACTCTGCCAGCAAGAAGGCTGTCACCAGACAAAGCCGCTAGACCTTGCACTTCCAGACCTGTGAACCAACATAAATCTCTTTTCTTTACGGAGTGATCTTCCAGAGGTGCTTCACTACAGTAATGAAAAGTGGACTCATACAGAACCCAGTGTGAACACTGCGGAAATTCACACCATGGAGTGGGAAAATGGTCTTGTCTTTAATCCATCCCAGGGAAACAGATTCTGAGGCTGAAAGGAGCATACAAAACGCTCACTGGGGAGACTTGGAGAAATAACACCTGCCTGTGTGTGTGTCTTCCAAATAAACAAACTAGATCTTTAAAAGCAGGTTGGGGGAAACCCTTGCTAGAGGAAGAGGCTGAATGGGATATGGTTCTGACCAAGATCTCAGACAAGCTTCAGCGAATGCTGTGCAAGCTACAGAGTGACGGCTATTCAGAATTATCCACATTGAGGCAAGGAAACCAGGCCTCTCTACTTCCACTGATCAATCACTGGGTGTGGATCACCTTGGAGGGGTATGGAACCTGGGCCAAGATCACCCCTGTGAGCCCAGAGGCTGCATAGGGAAGTAAGTGTCATTACAAAACATGCAAGCAGCTGGTGGGATGGAGAGATCCTGGATGGCATACAGAGCATCTGCTAGCATTTCCTGGAGTGGGGACTGTTACTAATCAGGGATATTGAGCTGCAAGAATTCCTGATGCCAGTAAAAGGCAAGAAGAAATTCATTTCATGCTTGTCTACTCAGGTAAAATCCAAAGAAGAAAAGCCATCAGGACAAAAAAATAAAAGCAATGGCATAATCTTGGAAAGAACAGAAATAGATGTAATGTAAAACTTCAGAAGTCTTAAATTAAAAACATATTTAGATTCTCTCATCCATGCACATGCATACATCATATACACCATGATCCTTAAATCCAGGAAATATAAACTAGCAATAGCTCGTGGTCAGAGAAATGTGACATTACTCTGAAGGGCAGACACCAAATGAAAAGCTACCCACGCTATCCCTTACCCAATCCAAAGCTAAAACTAGACATTTGTAGACAAATGGTGTGAACACAAAGGTACTTTGGCTTAACAATAGTATTTTAGAGATATATTTACGTATTACTTATTTAAAAGGCAACATGATAGACAGAAAGAGACAGAGAGCGTCCATCCACTGGTTCACACCCCAGAGGCCCCCAACCGCCAGGTCTGGGCGATGCTGAAACCAGAAGCAAGGCACAGCCTGGTCTGCCACACGGTGTCAGGGGCCCGAGCACTTGGGCTATCTTCTGCTGCCTTCCCAGACTCATAACCAGGAAGCTGGATCAGGAGCAGAGCAGCTGATACTCCAGCTGGCATTCTGACATGGGATGCAAGTGATGCAAGCAGCGCTCAAACTAGTTGTGCCACAGTGCTGGCACCAACAATAGCACTTTATCTCCCCCTATTATGTAGTGTGTTGACTGCTTAACAAGGTCCTGTTTCCTAATTCAAATTAATTCAAATAAAATTTAAAATATTCACTCTTTTTTCTTATCTCTCATTGTCTTCATTGCATTTCATCTGGAAAGTTCTGCCACCATCTCAAACCTAAAATGCCTCACATCAGCTCCCTACCAAATTTACTCCGAGAGTTTTCTGTTGCAAACTAACAAACTATAATACAGAAAAGAATGATACATGATGTTCTCCACTCATCCACTAAAACAAATTTAAAAAACAGGAAATAATTAGCTGTTATTTAAGTCAGAAATTTATTAATGTTATTTAAATTAGAAAGTGTATTGATTTTTTTCTCAGTTTACCTGAATTATACTCAATAAATAAAATTTCTATATATTTAAGGTATGCAATGTGATTCTTGATACATTCATGCTTGTATCCATTGTGAAATGATTATCACAATCAAGCTAATTAACATACACAATTACAATTTTTTGGTGTGTGTTGAGAACATGTAAGATCAACTCTTTCAACAGATTTCAAGTATACAACACAGTATTATTAACTAGGGTTCCTATACTGCACAATCCCCAGAGCTTCTTCATGCTACATAACTGAATCATTTCACCCTTTGACCAATATTCCCCATTTCCCCACCTCCCTGCTAACAGCAATCACCACTCTATTCCTTATTTTCATGTGGTTTTGTTTGTTTGTTTTAGAGTCCACACATAAGTGAACTCATTCAGCATTTGTCTTTTTATGCCTGGCTTATTTTATTTAGCATAATGCCCTCTACATCCATCCATGTTGTTGCAAATGGCAGTATTTCCTTCTTTTTATAAAAGAAGGAAATGAATTGTATTCTATTATGCAAATGAACTACATTTTCTTAGGAAGTTTAGATTGTTTCTGTATCTTAACTATTGTCATTCATGCTGCAAAGAACAAGGGAGAACTGATATCTCTTCAAGACAGACTTCATCTTCTTGGATATTTACCCAGAAGTGAATTTATTGGATCATATGGATGTTCTATTTTGCTATTTTGAGGAACATCCACAATGGTTGTACCAATTTACATTTCCTTTTTTTTCCAATTTACATTTCCATCAACAGTATACAAGGTCTTCCCTTTCTCTACATCCTCACCAACACTTTGTCTTCTCTGTCTTTTCTGAAAATAGTCTTCCAAATAGGCATGAAACTATGGCTCACTATGGTTCTGATTTGCACTTCCCAATGGAAATACACCTTTTCATATACTAAGGCACCTTTTCATATACCTGTTGGTCCTTTTATGTCTTCTATTCATGTCCTCAGGCCATTTTGCCATGAGAATGCTTGGGGTTTTCCTATTGAAATATTGAAGTTCCTTAAATGTTTGGATATTAATTATTTATTAGATATATGTTTGGCAGATATATTCTCCCATTCTGTAGGTTGCCTTTTGGATTTAAAAATCCAGTTTTTGGATAGAATTATAGGGGGAATATAAGCTGCACATTTTCCTCAACCGGAAACCCTCTTAGTTTTCAATGGTAATACACACAGATAATTTCAGTATTACTCATACAACTAGAATGTATCGAACAAGGTATTACACATGAAGCTTACAGTTTCAGAGCAAGAAATGATCTTCAATCATCCAGTTTAATCTGCCCATTTTACAGAGAAGGACATGAAGCCAGAAATGGGAAAGTGTCCAACAAAGAAGATACTGCTAAATAGCAACTGCTGACAACAAGAACCCAATTCTAAAGTAGTGTTCCTGAGCAACAATTATTTCCATTACCTTTTCAGGAAGTTGTAGTGTATTCTTGTTTTCTACCATTACTACATTTAATTAATATTTAATCCAAAGGAGAGTGCGGTTCCTAATGTCATGATCAGCACTAACATTAAATATTTAAGTTGCTTTAGAGTTTTGAGTACAGTACTCAAAATTGTAACCAGATTTGCTATCTTAGATAAATCTAGTTATATCTTTGGTATAACCTATAAAACTGGGAAATATGCTTACCTGGTCACAAAATGTAAATGCATTAAACGTAAGCTCTTTACATAGACCCATGTACTGAGGTAACTGGCTGCTCTAATAGCTTCCAGCAACATTCTGACAGGCAATAGGTTTCCAACATAAGAGGCTGCATGGCCTAAAGCCAGCATTGATCAAATAACACACACACACAAATAAAACCAGAATATACTTTCAAATTCTGTAAGGCATTTTATATGTCTGGCTGATCTTACCTTGTAATTTTCATCATAGCTTTTCCTCTTTGTGTAGAACAGGATTTTGTGTTTGGATATTTAAAGAAAATACAGGGCTGAAAATGCATGGCCACACATCTTATCATCCCAGGCCCTAAAAGTTCTTCTTTATTGCTCTGTGCTTTTTTTCTGGATTTTACAAGGAAATATATATACTTGTAAGTGCATACATTTGCATGCACGAAAGTATGTGTGTATCCCCTCATATTTCATATAATTTTATCTTCATTTCCAGACAGGATACACTGTTGCTAAGCACATTTTATATATTATCTGTGGCAGATTAGCTCATTCCATGCTTATGAAGCCAAGGTTAAAAGTTCAGTTGCAGCAAAAGTCAATCACTCTTCACTCTGACTTGTAGTCCCAGGCTGTATTTCAGAACCTAACTACTCTGTAATAAAAGACAATAAGAAAACCTCATACAAGAGGGAATGACCTTGAACTACTGGAAAACATTTCTAATGACAGGCCCTTCAACCAGATGCCAGTAGCATCTGCTTCATATACAAAGGGCAGAAGTGTTGACATTTCTTTAAAACCAGCTACATTCTAGACCTTATCCTGGACCCTAGAGTTGCCATAATGAGAAAGTTAGAATTTGTCCCCGCTTTCTTATAAAAGCATTCTAAAATCTGCTTCTGCTAGAAGCCTGTTGAAATGTTCAGCTAATTCTTATTCCTTTCTTCCATGAGCTTCCATAGCACTTAGTATCTGAAAATTGACTGTTAGATCACCTGTATTGTTTCACTTTCATTCATTTTGAAGCACTTTTAGTCTCATTTCACCAACTAATTTACAAGCATCATGAAATCAAGGTGTTTTCTTTATTCTCTATTGTATAGTAGGCTTAACATGCTGACCTCATATTGTGTTTTTTATTGCTCTTAAACAATTAAAAGCTTACAAGTAAAAAAAGACTGATCAATTTCAAATAAAATTTTGATTGATACATAAATTGACATATTCATATGTAAATATTTAATTTACAGGCTATATATAATATCAAGCAAAAAAAGCAAACTATTATGACTACATACGTTGGGTAAAAGAAATTAATGCCAAAGTATTAAATTAAACTATGTGAAGTTGTGGATTTTGTTGTTCAAGATTGGTCAGCTCCCAGCAGTTTCATACAGTTAAACCAAATGGTAATCACATTTGTCCCTAGATATGGACAGCATACATGTATTAAAATGTTCTTCAGCTTTTAGTTCTTTCATATTTTCTGTTTTCCTATAGGAAACATGTATTTGTAAATTAGAAAAACAGGTCAGAAATTCTACTGGAACATACTAACAGTGAATTATTTTTCTAAATGTATGAAAAGATGGATTGGCCACATGAAGTCTGGCATCTAGCCTCCTAAAGCCCAGGTGGGATTCGTTGCCTTGGATCCAACTCAGCCATCCTTGAAAAGGCAGCTCTTTAGTATCTAACCCCCTCTAGTGAGCACATTGCAAACACTCAGTTCATTCTTGTAATCACACTTGAAAGCAGAGAACTCCTTGCAGTTGTTGCCAGAACTGTTCAAGTTACACAAGCCACAGGGATATGCCCACATGGTTGATAAGAAAAACCAGATGTAGGAGTAGAGCCTCATACAAGAGGGCTGGACGTGATTATTAAAATTTATGCAATGGGACTGGGACCCTGTGCAACACAGCTTTCAATGTCAACATTTCTTCTGAAACTGGGTAAATGTCAGTCATTTACAGAATTTCAGTACTGCCAGTTGGTTCTTTGCATTTTAATTAAATGTTGCTCTTCCAATGATTGTATGTCATGATTTTAGATTTATTGCACAAATTTCAATTTGATGAATCAAATAAATTTCTAAAGATATGTATTCATTTATAATTTGCTCCTTATTCATTTCCATGTTTATTTTCCATTGCTTTCTGAGTTTGAATTACTTGTGGTGAATACTTTGATGGCACATTTATAGGATCACTCCTCTCCTCCTCCAGGAGATTTCCAAGCAATAAGCCCACAGTCCCCTTACACTGAGACCTTCTTTGAATGATGCAAACCTCAGGCTAAAAACCTTCTCACCTTTCCTACTTGTGTTGGTTCACCAAGCATTCACTGTGATCCTGTTAGAAAAGATTCCCTGGGCTTTGTGCTGTGCGTGATACAAAGATGAATTAAATTTTAACAGGAAATTCTCCCAGGATAGTAGATAATCTAGAAGAGGCACTCTTGTCTGTGTGTAAGTAACTATAAAGTAAGACAGAATGTGTTTAGCGCTTCTCCTCACCACTCAAAATACAAATAATGGCTGTGGTGTTGTGAGGACAGCACAGTGCTGTCAGTCACAGATGACTAGGCCAATCTAGGTAAAGTTGTGGATTTTGTTGTTCAAGATTGGTCAGCTCCCAGCAGCTCCACAACAGCCAATCCAAAGCCAGGAGCCAACAGCTTCTCCCAGGTCTCCCACACGGGTACAGGGGCCCAAGGACTTGGGCCATCTTCTACTGCTTTCTCAGGCCATTGCAGAGAGCTGGACAGGAAGTGGAGCAGTCGGGTCTCGAACCGGCACCCAAATGGGATGCTGGTGCTTCAGGCCAGGGCGTTAACCTGCTGTGCCACAGTGCCGGCCCCAGCAAATTGGAAGCTTTGAGTTTAAATTCGCTTCGTTAGGAACATAATGTTTCATATATATTGAGAGAGCAGAAAAAAAGGACCCACCCTTCCTAAAACAGAGAAATGGATGGACTTTTTCCACATTGCTAATAATCTTCTGCTGTGCTAGGAAATGAGAGGGTGGAGTAGGTCTGAGAAGACAATCCTTCGAGGGCTCAGCCCCATCTTACATCTTTGCATAACACCAGAATCCCCTGAAACCAAAATGTGGAAGGAACAAGCCAATGCCCCCTCTGTTTTCTTACTGCCACCCTATCTTCCTCCCCGGTCCTTGTATAAAGAAGAAAACCTGGTCCTGTGCTTCCTCCTCCTCTTTCCAAGCTTCAACTGCTCTCCAGGAAAACTTGAACTTAACCACACCTGGTTACTATCCAGGTGTCATTTAGTTTCATTTCCTCAGTCTTCTTATCTACAGAATGGAAGTAATAATCATTGCCTTATAGAAACGCTGAAGAGATTACATGAGATATTTATAAATTCAATGAGAGCCTTGAAGTCTATATTTTAAGCAAGACAGCCTGTAGATTTAGAAAACCTTATCTGATGTTCAGCACTTCTTTAGTTCCAGTTCACTATAACTCTGGATTGCTGTAATTTAGGTTATTATCTAGGTTAGGCATTAATATGTGTGAAAGTGATTTATAAACTGTAAAAACCTATACAGATGTGATATTGCTAATGATTTACTTGCTTCAAGGTGTTACTCTTCCCAAGGAATATTAGCATTTTACTTGACAACAAAATCTTAAGCTGAAGTTGATGTTGTAATGGTCAGCATTCACACATTAGTCCGAGGAGTTAGAGGGAAGAGAATGTAGGAAAGGTGGACAATCTCCTCAGTATTCCCCCCAAATGCACTAAAAAGGCATAGTGAATCAACTATTGTTTCATTTATTTTCATTTAATTTGAGGCAGAGTCAAAGAGAAGTAGACGGGGCCGGTCCTGTGGCATAGTGGGTTAAGCTACCGCCTGCAGCGCTGGCATCCCAATCCAGCTCTCTGCTGTGGCCTGGGAAAGTAGTTGAAGATGGCCCAAGTCCTTGGGCCACTGCACCCACATGGGAGACCTGAAAGAAGCTCCTGGCTCTTGGCTTCGGATCGGCTCAGTTCCGGCCATTGCGGCCAATTAGGGAGTGAACCAACAGATAGAAGACCTCTCTCTCTCTCTCTCTCTCTCTCTCTCTCTGCCTCTCCTTCTCTCTCTGTGTAACTCTTTCTTTTACTGACTTTATTTTTTTTTTTTGACAGGCAGAGTGGACAGTGAGAGAGAGAGACAGAGAGAAAGGTCTTCCTTTGCCTTGGTTCACCCTCCAATGGCTGCTGCGGCCAGCGCGCCATGGCCGGCGCACCGCGCTGATCCGATGGCAGGAGCCAGGTACTTCTCCTGGTCTCCCATGGGGTGCAGGGTCCAAGCACTTGGGCCATCCTCCACTGCACTCCCTGGCCACAGCAGAGAGCTGGTCTGGAAGAGGGGCAACCGGGACAGAATCTGGCACCCTGACCGGGACTAGAACCCGGTGTGCCGGTGCCGTAAGGCACAGGATTAGCCTAGTGAGCTGCGGCACTGGCATAACTCTTTCAAATAAATAAATAAATCTTTTAAACAAAGAAAAGAAAGAGAAAGAGCAGTAGACATAAAAAGACCTTCCATCTGCTGGGTCACTCCTCAAAAACCCACAACAACCAGAGCAAGACTAGGCGAAAGCCAGGAATCTTCTCACAAGCGTGGCAGGAACTCTAGTTGAGCCAGCACCTGCTGCCTCCCAGGGTGTGCATTAGCAGCGAGCTGGATTGGATATTCAGCAAGCACTGGAAATAGGCACTTTGATATGGAATGCAGGAGTCACAGGCAGCATCATAACCACTGAACCAAATGCCTGGCCTGTAAATAAATTTTATACCTTCTCTACCCATAAAAGCCACTCTAAACAGAGTTAGTTGGAGATGTAGACGGGTCAAGCAATTCCTCATAAAAATGGATGCAGCGCTTGATTTAGTCAAAAGGCTGAGATGGGATTGGATGCATCACAGAAGTTCATCAGTTGTCAACAAACAACCCTGATGGGGAATATTGATAAGGGGGGCAGTCATGAGAGATCAGGGTCAGGGGATTAGAGGACTCTGTTGTTTTTGCTCAGTTCTGCTGTTAATTTCAAACTGTTGTAAATGTAGCATCTATTTAAAATCAGAAAGAGGAGGAGGACAAAGAAGAAGACAAGAAGGAGAGGGAAAAAAAGGAAGGTGACAAAGAAAGGAGGAAGAAGAAAAGGAGCAGGAGGAGGAACACAATGAGGGAGAAGAGGAAAAAGAGGAAGAATGTATTAGTCTTTCAGCTCTCAGCACCATCCATCTCCACCACCACACAAGGGCACCGTAGGCCCACATCTTCAACCACCTTAATCACTGGACACTGGGCCTGCAGCCCTCCCAGCTTTACCCTCCCCCCAGACATCTGGGAAAGATCAAGGATCTTCAAGTTCAAGGATCAGAATCACTCACTATCAGAGAGCCCCTATTTTATGCTCAGAAGATGCAGCTGAACAGGAATCACATGACCCAAGAGGGGTAGACCCCGATGGAATTCAGGCTTCCATGGCCCCAGCAGCCCACTCGCCACACTGTATCATGGCAACATCCAGTATTTAGTCCAAGGTCCAGGGCAAAAACAAGCTCCAGTATAATTAGTCCTATAAATTGTTTGCAGGTGAGGAGCTACGATAAATTACACATTTTAGATTGCATGCAGCCTTGATTCCAGCAGATGGCAATGCAGAACTTAATTCCTACACATGGGTGAGCAACCTGTCTATACTTTTAAATAACTGTGACAGCTTTGTTCTGAAATAACATAATTTTGAAAAATAAAAACAATGTTTAAGTACAAAAAGAAAAATAAGGCCCTAGCCTTCTCTTCTGAATGACATTTATTTTTCCCTTCTCTGTCTGAAAACAAAGCAAAACAGAATGAAGTACAAGTTATGTATTCATTTGACCCTAAATATATTCTGCCATTGCTCTGGGCAGAGCTCAGTGGAGACAGTTGAGGATGGGTACAGAGACCAACAGAACATGATGCCCCATGGACCTGTCCCGGGCAGGCACAATCACAAATGGCTCAATCACCAAGTGTAGAAAATCACAAGAGTGGCTTTCTTCCGATGCCAAGAGGAGTCAATGAATCATGAACTTGGTTAGGCCCAGTGATTCTCAAATCTGGCCAATGTTTTTTAAGCCCCTCTTCCAGATAACCATTTACTAGATAAAGATAAGGGCTATGGGGTAGGCATTTGGTCTGTGAAGACACTGGCTAAGACATTCACAATTCCATGTTACAGTGCTTGGGTTTGGTACCCAACTGTAACCCTAACCTCCAGCTGCTGACTCCAGCTTCCTACTAATGTAGACGCTGGGAGGTAGTGATGATGCCTCAGGTAATTGACTTCCTGCCATCTGAATGGAATTTCTGGCTTCCGACTTCAGCCTTGACCAAACCCAGCCATCCTAGATATTTAGAATATGAGCCACTGTATAGAAGTTCTGTCTCTCTATCTCCCAGATAAATAAGAATTTTTTAAAAAGAAAAGGGCTTAGGGGCCGGCACTGTGGCACAGCGGGTTAACATCCTGGTCTGAAACGCTGGCATCCCATATGGGTGCTGGTTCAAGACCCAGCTGCTCCACTTCCTTTCCAGCTCTCTGCTATGGCCTGGGAAAGCAGTAGAAGATGGCCCAACTCCTTGGGCCCCTGTACGCATGTGGGAGACCTGGAAGAAGCTCCTGGCTCCTGGCTTCTGGCTTCAGATCGGCACAGCTGTGGCCATTGTGGCCAATTGGAGAGTGAAACATCGGATGGAAGAACTCTCTTTCTCTCTCTCTCTCTCTCTCTCTCTATCTCTCTACTGTCTACCTCTCTCTCTGTAATAATGACTTTCAAATAAATAAATAAATTTTTAAAATGAAATTAATAAATGAATAAATAGACGTAGACTTTTAATTCTGCATATGGACCTTGAAATGTGTATTTTACACACACATGTATTCGAGCATTTTACATATATATATATATATATACATATAAGTCAAAAGTGGTTATTGATATGAGGATTAGAAAATGCAATTAGTATCAAAATAGACCCACTATTTTAGTCTTTTTGATAGCAGCATATGTGGTAACTGGATTTTAGAAGAAAACTGTCAATATTTATAATTATTGAACATAAAACAACAGGACATGTAATATTCGTAATCTGCTTTATTTAAAAGTAATTAGAGCACTAAGCATTAGCATATATTGCATTTTCAAGAAACCAATTTAACTAAGAGCCAAAAGGAGCACAAAGCTCTATAACTTAGACAGAAATGCTTATTAAAACTGTCAAGGGTGACACACATTCAGGGATGAATATAAACTACAGCTGACACCTTCTTGTTGTTTGTTTATATCCATATTTCTCTTGCATCTATACTTGTCTGTTCAAAATTGAGTTCCAATGACTTATCTGTTTCCTTTTGTTTTGTTTTGTTTGGAATTCAGGAATTTGCAGGGGGTATTTATTTCAAAAATAACAATATGCTTCTACTTTTTTAATTACTTTATATTACTAGAAGATCTCTTTTCACACATAAATCCTCAAAGAGTCTACTCCAGGAATACTCTGTACTGTTAGATATCCAACAGTATCTGAGTTCAAGAGCAGAAATCTGAAGTGTTATCCTGACCTTCTACCTTAGGGAAGAGGTTAAGGAGAAATGGGTCCCATGGATCTGTGAACCCACTCAGTGTGCATATACCAGGTAACTGAGACTGACACTCTCAGTCAATTCCATAGTCAGTGAGCGTAATGCCAACACTGGATCCTTGGCCCGGGGAATAAGGGAAGTTATGGTAGACAGAGTCCAGATGAAACTCTGGAACAAGCCCCTTAAATAAAAAAGCAACACCCGTACTAGAGGCAGGAGAATGGGAGAAATCATCACCATCCTTAAGGATGTGAATGATTGAATGCAGATTTTTGTTATCAAATAAAAATTACAAGAGGCCATTGTTTTCACTAACCTCCTGCCCTTGGTTCCAACAGACGAGGCTAAAAGTAAAAATGGAGTCACTCATTCTGAAGTTCCATATCACCAAGCTGAAAGTACACTGTTTATCTGGCACCCAAGAAATCAAGTTTAGAGAGATGGCAGCTAAATTTCCCAAACAAGCCATTTCAACTGACATGATAATAAAAATCCCCTCTACTTAATCCTCACACAAAAGAAGTACCATGAAATAACCTAAGGCTACTAATCCGTTACTTTCCTGTTATTTTGTTTCTCTGTTCCCACCTGAAAGAAAACTCTGAATGAGAGATTTGTCTTTTGGTTTATTTTTAACTTCTTTCTTTAGCCTTTTCCCATCTATAAAAAAAAATGTTTTGACCGACTGGAACACTTATTCCATTTTATTATATTTATTTATTGCCTGATGCTAGAATTGGAAATAAAGCCAATTAACACCTTTAAATTGTTGTCATCTTGTCCTTTGACGCCATCATGGCTTCATTTAATTCTCCATTCTGGCCCCTTGCAGAAACCAGACAAGCTCTAGAATGGGCTATTGAAATCTCAGCCACAGAGTTGCCCCAAATGCAGCTGCTGGGCCAGGTATGGAATTTTTCTACAGCAAATTAATACAACCTCAAGTATATGTGGTCACTGATTTGTCAAATATGATTTGAAAAGAGGGTCATAAACAGCTGTGTTCACATGAAACAGGCAGCACTATACATCTACAATTTTGCCCAGAGCTGCATTTACTCTCCTGCTGCTAGTCATAATATATTATAAAGATATCTGGACCATCTGGACAACCCTCAGAGACTCATGTTGATCTGCTACCTCTCTGTGTATGACATTATGCTAATTGAGCTGGATGAGTGGGAAATCTAGCTGGTGGCCTTGGTCAGGCTTATGCACCTTATAGGAGACAAGGGTTACAAAGATTCAAGCACCTGCTACATCAGTAAACATCAACATAGATGTCCATCAACTGAAGACTGGATAAAGAAATTATAGTGCATATATACACTATGGGATACTACACAGTGGTTAAAAAAACCTGAAATCCTCTCATTTGCAACAGAATGGATGCAACTGGAAACTATCATACTTAGTTACATAAGCCATTCCCAAAAAGACAAATACCAAAGCAAAATTGACACTTTGAGATGCAATGATTTTTAACAGCCCTTGTCTCAACTGTTGAAAAACAGTGTTTTCTTTTTTTTCATACTATTTGTTGAACTCCCTACTTAGTGTAGGGTTAATCTTACAAATATAAAGTTAATTGAAAATAGATCTTTGTAAAAAAAATAAGAATGAAAATAAGAGAGGGAGGAGGAAGAATGGTGGGAGCACAGGTGGCAGAGAGAGTAGGGTAAGAAGTGTCACTATGTTCCTGAATCTGTATATACGAAATACATGAGATTTGTATATCTCAAATATAATTTTTTAAAAAATTAAAACTCAAAAAATAGTTGAGGTTAGGTGGTGACAAGTGCATCAGTAATTCCTGTTCAAAGTAAAAAATCAGAGTACCTTCCACACTCTTTCCTTAAGTCAAGTACTCAATTCATTCAAGTTCTGAAGGTGGCCTGTTTTACATTTGGAAATACAACACTAGCCTGTGCACCAATTGACACAAAAGGCTACTGAACTCGAACAGGGCCCAGGCAAGAAGAGAGCTTGGCAGCAGGTCCCGGCTGTGAGGGAACAGGTGGTCCTTCCACATGAGCCTAATGAGCCCAAAGACATCGGAGTATTAAAGATGTTGGCAGAGGGAAAAGATGTGTGAGTTGTGCAGTAAGCTCCACAGGGGATGACAAAAAGGTCCTGGGAGTGTGGAGCAAGGCTGTACCATATCCAATAAAGAATTTAACATCTTTTGAGAAATTCTTGTTTTGTTCCTGAGGACACCAGGCAACCATGCATACAGCACTATTTTAACATGATCAGACCTACCAAACCTTTATGGCAAGTGGGCCCAGCAGCAATTTATCACAAGACAGAAATGATATGTCTGGAGTCAAAAATGTGCAAAATCAGAAGGCAAAAACATGCTGCATGAACAGGTCACTCAGAACTCATTGTGAATCACCATGCACATCAGCTCAATTGTGAAGCCACATGGTGAATCACTTAGACGCAGTATGTTATGGATAGGTTGCTTCAGTAGGTGATGCAAACCAAAAATGAAGGACTGGCATCGTGGCACAGTGGGTTAATCCACCAACTGCAATTCCAGCACCACAAATGAGCGCCAGTTGGAGTCCCAGTTGTTCCATTTCTGATCCAGCTCCCTGATAATGTACCTGGGAAAGCAGCAGTGGATGGCCCAAATACTTGGGTCCCTGCCACCCAAGTGGGAGTCTTGGATGGAGTTCCAGGCTCCTGGTTTCAGCCTGGCGCAGCTCCATGCATTATGGTCATTTGGGGAGTGAACCAGCAGATGAAAGCTCTCTCTGTGTCTCTCCCTTCTTCACTCTAATTTTGCCTTTCGAATAAATCTTTCTTTCTTAAAAAAAAAAAATCAAGGCTGGCCTTGAAAGCTACTCTGGGGTTGGCACTGTGGCATGGTGGGTGGGGCTGACTCCTGCAGTGCTGGCATCCCATATGGGCATTGGTTTGAGTCCTGGCTGCTCCACTTCCCATCCAGTTCTCTGCTATCTCCTGGGAAAGCAGTAGAGGATGGCCCAGATCCCTGGGCCCCTGCACCCATGTGAGAGACCCAGAGGAAGCTCCTGGCTCCTGTCTTATAGATTAGCCCAGCTCTGGATGTTGTGGCCATTTGGGGGAATGAACCATTAGATGGAAGATCTCTGCCTCTTCTCTCTCTCTCTGTAATTCTGACTTTCAAATAAATAAATAAATCTGGGGCTGGTGCTGTGGCGTAGCAGGTAAAGCCACCGCCTGCAGTGCCGGCATCCCTTATGGGCATTGGTTCACGTCCCAACTGCTCCATATCCTTTCCAGCTCTCTGCTATGGCCTGAGAAAGCAGTAGAAGTTTGCCTTGGGCCCCTCATCCACATGGGAGACTGGAAGAAGCTCCTGGCTCCTGGCTTCAGATCAGCGCAGCTCTGGCCATTACAGCCAATTAGGGAGCAAACCAGCGGGTAGAAGACCTCTCTTTCGCTCGCTCTCTCTGCCTCTCCTTCTCTCTGTGTGTGGCTCTGACTTTCAAGTGAATGAATCTAAAAAAAAAAAAAAGAAAGAAAGAAAAAGAAGAGAAGAGAAGAGAGGAGGGGAGGGGAGAGAAGAGGAGGGGAGGAGAGGAGAGAGGAGAGGAGTTCTGGATGGTACTGGGACCAGAAGATTATCTGTCCCATGGAAGTTAAACATTGGCAACAACCTACCCATATAGAAAAATTTTCAAATGGACCAACACTCAAGACACTATCAATATCAGATGTTCACTATCCCACAGATATGATCTTTTCTGTATTTACTGACAACCAGAAAACCAGGCAGCTTGAGCTACCCTCAAGCTAATTGCAAATGATGTTTTTCACAGTCCCAAATATCTTTTCACAGTCCCAAATATCTTTAGTTTCTAAAACCATCACTGGGGACCTGTTGAGGGGGGTAGGCCTCCTCATGTCACATCACAAAGCAGGTTTTACCAAAAGCCCACATGGGGCCCAGGGTGCACACATGACCCCAGCAATTCACAGAAAAAAATGCAAAGCCTCTTTCCATGCTGGCCACATTAAAGTGTAGGAGCTTTGGCTACTATTGAAAACAAATTCCAAAAAAAGGCCCAAAAGTGGTAAACAAATAGCCTTCACTGATATTCAGAAAACACATTGTCTTGTCCATAAAGGAAAACACATGCATAGTCATCTAATTACATCCTACTCAGAAATCCAGCCTGGCAGCTACTTTTGTACTATCTCAGCCACGTAATTAGCTTTCTGGCTATGACTTTATTTTGCTGCCACACTTCAGGAATAACCATATTTCAGTCACTGACACAGAACACTGTTTTGTGACATGGTTGTTGCTATGCTGCAGCACCCTGTGCCCAGTATGACATGTGCTGCTTCCCCCGGCTAACTCATCTTATCCATACCTGGCAGGTGCTGTACAAAACTTTCCTGTTACCTGTACAGAGGCAGTACATGTCATGGGATAATATCATTCTGCTTTCTCAATCCTGTCTTCACTTAGCTTACGGTGACAAACATGATAGATTTTCTGAACTGGCCCTGGGAAAACATGTCATCTAGTTCAACAGAAATTTACAACTGAATAGAATAATAGAATTCACCTGGAATTATTGTTAATTTTGCAAATTGACAATAGACTGCCTAAATAGTGGGTGAGATTTCTTGCTATGGTTTGGATATTATTTTGGATATCCCTCAAAGACCAAATGTTAAAGACTGGGGTCCCGGTGTCTTATGTTAGTGGATGAACGTTAATGATTCATGGAATAAGAATGGAGTCAGAATGATCCAACATGGGAAGCAGGATACACAGCAGACTCATAGAATGGCAGATGTCCTAAACAGCACTCTGGCCTCAGAATCAGCCCTTAAGGCATTCAGATATGGCTAAAGAGCCCATGAGAGTATTTTAGACATGGAAAGCCAAGACACTCAGGAAAAAAAAAAAAAAAAACTAAATGAAAGATCTCTGCGAGTGAGATCACAGTAGAAAGAACAGGCCATCAAAGAAGGAGGTACCTTTCTCTGAAGGGAGGAGAAAACTTCCACTTTGACTATAACCCTGTCGGAATAAGATTGAAGTCCGCGAACTCAAGAGGCTTCCATAGCCTTGGCAACTCATGACTAGAGCCTAGGGAGATTACTGATGCCATAAACAAGAGTATCAAATTGTTAAGTCAACAACAGGAGTCACTGTGTACTTACTTCTCATGTGGGATCTGTCCTTAGTGTGTTGTCCAATGTGAAGTAACGCTATAACTAGTACTGAAACACTATTTTACACTTTGTGTTTCTGTGTGGGTGCAAACTGATGAAATCTTTACATAATATATACTAAATCAATCTTCTGTATATAAAGATAATTGAAAATGAATCTTGATGTGAATGGAATGGGAGAGGGAGCGGGAGATGGGAGGGGTGCAAGTGGGAGGGAAGTTATGGGGGGAGAAAGCCATTGTAATCCATAAGCTGCACTTTGGAAATTTATATTTACTAAAGAAAAGTTAAAAAAAAAAAAAAGAATGGAGTCAACCTAATTATGGTGTTTACCAGGTGAACTTAGTAGGTGGTCCTTAGGTCATCAGGGGAGTGCCCTTGGCAGGACATTCTCATCAGAGAAATGGTTATACTAACAGAGTTCAGCCTTGCCTCTCTTCTTCTGGCCCATGTGTGCTTCTTCAGCATTCACAACCCTCACCAGACACCTTACCCATAGCTCTACCATATTTGGAGATATAAATCTCACAGATTTAACTGTGAACCAAAATAAACCACATTCTTTCATAAGCAGTTTATTTTAGGTAGGTAGTTATAGTAACAGAAAGCTAATATACTTTAGCAAGGCTGCTCAGCTGAAGAGCAGGAGATAGTAGTGCGAGCAGCAAGGCGATACTCCCAACCAAAAGAAATATTCAGCTGAATAAACTGAATTGCCATAGAAATCCATCCTACCAATTTCTGTCTTATACATAGCCTCAGCTCTTTTCTTTGTTATGGAGCTTCTGTTTATTTCTGATATTTCCTTATTTGGTTAAAGTTATTTCCTGTGGCATGTGGTATCTGACTCTAGTCAAATGGAAAGCAATTATGCTAGGTATTTAGAGAGTATTTAATACAGAAATTTGGTTATACATATGCTCTTCAACTTAACAATAGTCTGACATCTTGATAAATCTATTATACATTGAAAACATTATAAATAAAAAAGATATTTAGCAATCATACCCTCTCCCTGCTAACAGTAGAGATCTATTGTGCCTAACTTGTGTGTCATTCTGAACTTTTGCCACACCCTTGAGTTCTGACTGGAGCTCCCAGACCCAAATCGACACACTCCTCTGGATATCTGCTGAAGGAACAGGCATTTCACTAAGCCACAGAGGAACATTTCAAAAAACAAAGTATTCACAGCAGATATCAACAAGTATACCTCCAAATGCATAAAAAGAAATGTAGAACTACAAGAAATGTTAACAATGAAGGCAATATGACTTCCCAAAATTAACACAACAACATTTTAATATTAGAATGTGAAGATTAGGAGAATGGCGAAATGCCTGAATTGGAATTCAAAAGAATGATCACAAGATTACTCAAAAATACAGAGAAGGAAATATGTGAGTTAAGGAAATCCATACACGACATGGATGGGAATTTTTTCCTGGAGATAGAAATATTAAAGAAAAATAAAACTGAAATATTAGAGATAAGGAATTCATATGTCAAATAAAAACTACAATGGAAAGCCTTTAAAAAAGACTGGGTGCTGCAAATGAAGGAATATCTGAGCTAGAAGAAAAATCATGAGATATATTTCAGTCAAACAAAAAAAAAGGAAGAAAAACTAAAAATAGTGTTTGAGATCTATGGAATACTATTAAACACCAAATATGCATGCCATAGGACTTAGTGAAGGAGTGGAAAAGCAGAAGGACTTAGAAAACTTACTCAGTGAAATAATAGAAAATTTCCTTAATTTGGAGAAGGAAATAGACATCCAAGTACAGGAAGTATATTGAACTCCTAATAGACATAATCAGCTTAAGATCTTCACCACAACACACTAAGTCCAACTTTCAAAAATAAAACATAAAGAAAAGATCCTAAAATATGCAAGAGAGAAATGCCAGATTAACATTAAGGGAACTTCAAATGGATTGACAGGAGATTTCTCAACTAATGGAAATTGAAAGAAATTGTCATACCTGGCCAGCCTTGCAAATGATACTGAAGGATATGATGCACAAGGAAGCAGAGAAAGATAATCAACATCATGAAAGAATGTGAAGGCAGAAAACCTCCTAGCAACAGTACAAAGGAGATACAAAACAAGTAATAGAAGTATTGTATTTATGGAAAAGTGGCAGAACCGAATCATTACTGTAACTAATAACCTTGAATGTAAATGTCCTCAATTCTCCAATTAAAAGATACAGACTGACTGAATGATTAAAGTATAAGAAACATCTATAAGCTTCCTATAAGAAACATACCTCAGACTAAAAGTGAAAGCATGGAAAAAGATATTCCACATAAAAAAAATTTTAAATGAGCATGAGTAGTGTCATAATATTAGACAAAATAGATTTTAACACAAAAACTGTTAAGAGAGACAAAAAGGGCATTATGTAATGATTAAAAGATCAATTCAACCGGAAGCTGTAACTATAATAAATGTATATGCACCCAATGCTAGAACACTCAATTATTTAAGACAAATGTTAATAGATCTAAAGGGAGACATAGGTTCCAATATAGGATTGATGGGTGCTCCAACATCGCACTTTCATCAATGGACCGATACAAAAATCAAGACAGAAACAACAGAGCTAATCTACACTATTTACCAAATGTATCTAATTGATATCTACAGAACATTTCATCCCACAGTTGTAGAATACACATTCTTTTCATCAGTGTATGGAACATTCTCTACGATAACCATAGGTAGGCCATAAAACAAGTCTCAACAAATTAAAAAAATTTCAATTGTACAATGTAACTTTTATGACTATAATGGAATGAAGCTCGAAATTAACAACTTAAGAAACTCTAGAAAATACAAAAACACATGGAGACTGAAAAACACATTCCTTAATGAATTGTGGATCACAGAAAAAAATCAAAATAAATATCAAAGGACATGCTCAGGCTGACTTGCCCCAAGTGGTGGAGTTGGAAGCATACCAGGGGATTCCAATTCAATCCCATCGAGGTGGCATGTACCAATGCCATCTCACTGTTCCAGGTGATCAGTTTCAGTTCACAGTTGGTCATGGTGGAGGGACTGGGAGTCAAAGGGAGCACATAAACAAGTCTAGTACCTGCTAACGCTAACCGATGGAGTAAATAAAGGGGAGAGTGATCCAACATGGGAAGTGAGATACTCAGCAGACTCATAGAATGGCAGATGTCCTAAATAGCACTCTGGCCTCAGAATCAGCCCTAAAGGCATTCGGAGCTGGCTGAAAAGCTCATGAGAGTATTTCAGGCATGGAAAGCCAAGACACTCTGGCAAAAGATCTCTGCGAGAGGAAAGAACAGGTCATCAAAGAAAGAGGTACCTTTCTCTGAAGGGAGGAGAGAACCTCCACTTTGACTATGACCTTGTCTAAACAAGATAAGAGTCGGAGAACTCAGAGGGCTTCCATAGCCTTGGAAACTCATGACTGGAGCATAGGGAGATTACTGATGCCATAGACAGGAGTGTCAATTGGTAAAGTCAACAACAGGAGTCACTGTGCACTTACTCCTCATGTAGGATCTCTATCCTTAATGTGCTGTACATTGAGATTTAATGCTATAACGAGTACTCAAACAATATATTTCACTTTGTGTTTCTATGGGGGTGCAAACTGTTGAAATCCTTACTTAATACATACTAAACTGATCCTCTGTAAAAAAAGAAAAAGAAATTATCAATTCCCAACTTGACTCTCACTGGGATTAAACATGACAATAGGTCTGCTCTGATTTCATCATCATTTAAAAAAAATCATCTATTATTTTTCACTTATGTTTCTGTGTGGGAGCAAACTGTTGAAATCCATACTTAATGTGTACTAAGCTGATCTTCTGTATATTAAGATAATCGAAAATGAATCTTGATGTGAATGGAAGGGGAGAGGGAGTGGGAAAGGGGAGGGTTGTGGGTGGGAAGGACGGTATGGGGGGGAAGACATTGTAATCCATAAGTCGTACTTTGGAAATTTATATGCATTAAATAAAAGTTTAAAAAAAAAAGAAAAAAAATTAATGAACTTGACAACAGAACATATCAAAACTTGTTGGATAAAGTAAAGCCAACATTAAGAGGAAAGTTTATTGCAGTTAGTGACTACATTAAGAAATTGAAAGGCATTGGCCGGCGCCGCGGCTCATTAGGCTAATCCTCCACCTAGCAGCGCCGGCACACCGGGTTCTAGTCCCGGTCGGGGCGCCGGATTCTGTCCCGGTTGCCCCTCTTCCAGGCCAGCTCTCTGCTGTGGCCAGGGAGTGCAGTGGAGGATGGCCCAAGTCCTTGGGCCCTGCACCCCATGGGAGACCAGGAAAAGCACCTGGCTCCTGGCTCCTGCCATCGGATCAGCGCGGTGCGCCAGCCGCAGCGCGCCGGCCACGGAGGCCATTGGAGGGTGAACCAACGGCAAAGGAAGACCTTTCTCTCTGTCTCTCTCTCTCACTGTCCACTCTGCCTGTCAAAAAAAAAAAAAAAAAAAAAAGAAATTGAAAGGCATCAAATAAATGATCTAAAAATTCATCAAGGACATAAAAAAACAGGCCAGTGCTGCGGCTCACTAGGCTAATCCTCCGCCTGCAGCACCAGCACCCCGGGTTCTAGTCCCAGTTGGAGTGCCAGATTCTGACCCGGTTGCTCCTCTTCCAGTCCAGCTCTCTGCTGTGGCCCAGCAGTGCAGTGGAGGATGGCCCAGGTCCTTGGGCCCTGCACCCGCATGGGAGACCAGGAGGAAACATCTGGCTCCTGGCTTCGGATCAGCGCAGCACACCAGCCACAATGCACCGGCTGTAGCAGCCGCTTGGGCGGTGAACCAATGGAAAAAGGAAGACCTTTCTCTCTCTCTCTCTCTCTCTCTAACTCTGCCTGTCAAAAAAAAAAAGCCAAATCCAAAATTTGTAGGAAGAAAGATATAATAAAAGAGAAGAAATAAACAAAATTGGAATTAAAATAATATAAAAGATCATTGAAATGAAGAGTTACTTTTTAAAAAAATGAGTAATATTAATAACTCAATTGTCCAAATAACCAAAATATAAAAGGAAATAGACATAAATTAATAAAGTCAGAGGCAAAAAAGGAGATGTTACAACAGATACCACAGAAATAAAAACAATCATCAGGAATTGCTACAACCAGCTATATGCCAAAGAATTGGAAAATCTAAAAGAAATAGATGAGTTGATTGACACATATAATATACCAAACTGAGTCATGAAGATACAAAAAATCTAAGAAGACTGAATCTGTAATAAAGACCTTCCCAAAAGGTAAAAGTCCAGAGCAAGGTGGCTTCACTGCTTCAAAATTTTAAACAACTAATCCCAATTATTCTGAAACTATTCAAAACAATTGAAAGGAAGGAAATCCCCCCAAAACTCCTTCTAAAAGGCCAAAATTACCTTAATTCCAAATCAAGAAAAAGATACAACAAAGATAACTACAGACTAATATCCCTGATGACACTGATGCAAAATTCATCAACAAAATACCAGTAATCAAATCCAATATCACATCAAAAAGGTCATTCACTCAGACCAAGCAGGATTTTTTCCTGTGATACAGATTTATTTAAACATATGCAAATCAATACACATAATACAACACATTAACAAATTGAAGAATAAAAAGTATATGATTATCTCAATAGATGCAGAGGAAGCATCTGATAAAGTACATGTTTGAAGAGGATAACCTTAAGCAAATTTGGTATAGAAGGAACATACCTCAATACAACTAAGGCAACATATGACAAACCATCAGCCTGAATCATATTGAGTAGGAAAAAGCTGGAAGTATTTCCTTCCACTAAGATCCACAGCCAGACAGGGATAACTAATCTCTAATCTGACTATTACTATCAAATATATTTTTGGAAGTTCTACCAAGAGCTATTATGCAAGAAAAAGAAATAAAAGAGATACAAATGGTAAAAGAGAAAGTCAAATTATCACTGTGTGCAGATGACATTATGCTCTACATTTGGGAAGCAAAAGACTCCAACAAGAGATTATTGGAACTCACAATACAGTTTGGCAAAATTTCAGAATATAAAATCAACACACATAATTCAACAGCATTTGTATACATTAACAATGCCAAAGCTGAGACAGAACCTATAAAATCAGTCCCATTCACTAAGCTATAAAAAATTAAATATCTTGTGTTAACAAAGGACATGAAAGATCTCTACAATGAGAATTACAAAACATTACAAAAAAAATAGAAGACACCAAAAAATAGAAAAATCTTCCATGTTCTTGGATTTAAAGAATTAATATCATCAAAATGTCCTTACTACCCAAAGTAATTCACAGATTCATTGTGATTTCAATCAAAATATCATGGACATTCTTTTCAGGTCAAGGCAAAAATGACTCTAACATTCATATGGAACCACAAGATACCCCAAGTAGCCAAAGCAATTTAAGCAATGTAAAGAAAGCTGGAGGTATCACAGTATCAGATTTTGAGACATATTACAGGGCAGATATAATCCAAACAGCCTGGTATTAGCAAATAAATAAATAAATGAACAAACATGTAGACCAATGGAATAGAGTAGAATCTCCAGAAATCAATCCACTCATTTACAACCAACTAATCATTGACAAATGATCTAAAATCACTCCCTGGAGAAAGGATGGTCTCTTCAGCAAATGGTGCTGGAAAAATTGGATTTCCACATGCAGAAGTATGAAACAAGATCCCTACTTTGCATCCTATGCAAAAATCAACTCACAGTGGGTCAAGGATCTAAATCTAAACCTGGAATCCTCAATTAGCAAAGGAAAACATTGCAAATATTGACCTAGACAAAGACTTCTTGTATAAGACCCTAGGCAATAAAAGCAAAAACAGGCAAATGGGGTGACACCAAGCTAAGAATCTCCTGCACAGAAAAAGAAACATTCAACAAACTGAGAAAACATTTGTAAACTATGTATTTGAAAGATTAATATCCATAATATATAAGAAGCTCAAGAAACTCATCAACAACAGAATAAACAATATAGTTGTTAAGAAATGGGCTAAGGATAGGAAAAAACACTTTTCAAAGGATGAAATACAGTTGGCCAATAAATTCATGAAAAGATGCTCAGTCATCTGAAAATGTAAATAAATACCACAATGAGGTTTCAACTCACCTATGTTAGAATGGCTTTCTTCAAAAAAAATCAGAATTCTGTCAAGAATTCAGAGAATAAGATATACCCTAATGCACTGTTGGTGGGAATATAAACTACTACAATTATTACAGAAGACAGTATGGAGATTCCTCAGGAATCTGAAAATTCATCTACAAAACGACCCAGCCATCCTACTCCTGGGAAGTTACTCACATGAAATGAAATCAGTGTATGAAAGAGTTATCTGTACCCAATTCACAATATATAAGGTATGGAGTCAACCTAGTTGTCCATCAGCTGAAGACTGGATAAAGAAAATGTGGTATATATTCATGATGGAATATAACTCAGCCATTAAAAAGAATGAAATCCTCTTTCACAACAAAATAGATACAATTGGAGGTCATTATGCTTAGGGAAATAAGCCAGTTGCAAAAAGACAAATATCATGGTTTTTTCTAATTTGTAGTAACTAATACAGAGAGTATAGAAAATCAAAGTATATGAGTGAAATTGACATCTTGAGATTTGATTATCATTTATAATCCTTGCCTATACACCTGAAGAAGAGTGCTCTTTCTACTTACTACTTGTTGAACTCTTTATTTCGTGGAGGATTAAGCTTGTAAATGTAAAGTAAATTGAAACTATGTTATCACAGAAATTAAATTTAAAAAAAGGAGCAAGGAGGGAATATGTGAGGGAGGGAAGGTCAGAGGGTGGGAAGTATCATTTTCTTAAAACTGCATATATGAAATACATAAAAGCTGTTCCCTTTATCTGAATAAATATATGAAAATTGTGAATGAAACTGTATTTTAAACACCTAACTTACCAAACATCATATCTTAGTCTAGCTCACCTTAAACTTACTTAACAGTTACCTTAGCCTAAATCTCAGCAAAATCATCAAGCAGAAAGCCTCCTTCCTCCTAAAGTCTTGAATGCCTCATGCAACTTGGTGAATGCAGTGTGCTGTAGAGCATTGTTAGTTTACCCTTGTGATCACATGGCTGTCTCGGCTGTAGCTCACTGCGGCTGCCCAGCATCATGAAAGATCTGACCACACATCATTATCCCAAGAAAACTAGTTTCCCTGCACCATGATAAAGTAAAAAAACTGCAAGGGCTGGCATTGTGTTGCACTGAGTTAAGCTGCCACCTACAGCGCAGACATCTCATATTGGAGTGTTGGTTCACATCCCTGCTGTTCCACTTCCAGTCCAGCTGTTACTGTGCCTGGGAAAACAATGAAAGATGGCCCAAGTACTAAGGTCTCTGCCACCCATTTGGGAGACCCAAATGGAGTTCCAGGCTCCTGGTTTCAGCCTGGCCCAATCATGGCTGTTAGGGCCTTCTGGGGAATGAACAAGAAGATAGAAGAGCTTTTTCTCTCCATCTCTCCTCTCTGTCACTCTACCATTCAAATAAACAAAATAAATCTTTAAGAAAAGTTGTAAGCATAGATCATTTGTACTATTGATGAAATGCTGAAAGAACAAAAATCAGCACACCAAAATAACCCAGAGATTAGGAAATCCAGGAAGCAGCTACCACTGCAGGTGGGGAGCAGCAGCAAGGAGGTGGTGTTGCCAGAGACCAAGACTGCAGAGAAGGGTGCCCTGTGAAGTGGGTGACAACCTTCAAATCCTGCCTCCTGGCTTACGCCTACATCTGTGACAGAATTGTTGCTGACCAAATCATTCCAACTGGAGTTAGACTTCTAATAAAGAAAAATTCTTCTGGAAAGAAACCATTTTACAACACACTTAGGGAAAAAGACAGATTTTTTTCTTCCTAGCTCTCAGTGCTAAACACAGAACACTTCTGGTATTCTAAGATGTGTGGGTCTTTCACACACCAAGAAATGCACTGACACCAGCTAAATGTCCTACAAGTCAATTCGATTCTGAAGGTAAGTAGAATCTGCAGGATAAGGGCTCAGTCCTACACAACTGACTTCCCTTTTAGTTGCAAATCACAACTAGTAGATTCCCAAATTATCCACAACTTCTAATTTGCCTACAAACCAGAGTTCCCACAACTCTTTTCTCTTGTTCAGTCATTTGCTATAGTGACTTACAAAACTCAGAAAGCATTTTACTTGCTAGTACCCTTTTATTGTAAGAGGATACCACTCAGTAACAAGTATATGGATATAATGTGTAGGAAATAAAGGGACATGTGACTTATATGCCCTCTCTCAGTGGACCACCTTCCATATGTTTAGCAAGGGAGGCTCTCTGAAGCCTATCCTTTCAAGTTTTTATGAAGGCTTCATTATGGCAATATGACTCATTAAAACACTGACCATTGGTGGTCATCTCAACCTTAAGACCCTATCCCTTCCCGAGGAGGCAGGGGATGAGAGTTGCACTGAAAGTTCCAGCACTCTAATTACACGTGGATCTCTGGCAACCAATCCTATTGTAAGACTCTCTAGGCATTCCCGGGCATCAGGCATCTCACTGACAAACCAAAAGGCACTTATTAATTCAGTTATTCCAAGGTTTCAAGATCTGTGTGCCAGGAAACAGGCAAGGGCCAAATAAATACTTTTGATTATACATGACAGTATCACATAGCAACTGAAAGCTTTGATATGGTAATGATGGATTTTTTTGTGTACATAGTAAAGCCAATCACTCAAGGATATATATATATATGTGTGTGTGTGTGTGTGTATATATATATATTTATTAGTCAACACTTTGTATCTGGGTCAAATTCTGAATGTAACTAAAAATAACAAAACAATTTCTTAAAAATATTCTGTAATTGACTCCTAGTTAGATTTGACTTTTTCTCTAAGGTTTTCTCTATCTAAGGTTGTTGCCAAGAACTATACATCAAAACCATTATAATTATAATGACTGTGTTGAGCCTTGTCCATCATATATATGAAGTAATTTGACTTATAATTGCTTTTATCATGACCCCATGTTTTATTAATGATAATAATTGCATTTATTTACTAAGGTAATATTGTACCAAGTAAGTTATAAAAATCTAATTTAATTCTGACAACATATCTGTGTGATTCAAGTATTTGCTGCTATTTAGAGAGGAGGAAACATGCCATGATGAACCAGCCAGACAGGCCTGGTTTCCCAATACCTACTGACAATTTTAACCCCAAGGATTACAATTTTCCCAAGAGCAGCAGATCCTTTGATCGTATAATCAAATGGCAAGCCAAGTGAAGAAACATAATCCCCAAATTAAACAATTTATTGCAATGCACACAGAAGTAGAATAAGTAGCAATAACCAAAAGGAATATATGAAATATACATTAAAAAATTGGGTAAACCAACACTATGTGTCCATGGAGGAGATTGTCCAACTGGCCCAAGGGATGATCCCCATCAAGGTGATGACCTTTCAATGAGCTAAGATTGCTGCCAAGTCATCAGCAATGAAATAAAGGACTTTTCATTTCAGTGTAGCCTCTGGGGCCAACACATTTTCAGAGTAAATATTTGCAAATAGTTATAATGAGACGTGTCTCACATGGCAATCTGAAAGCACTGGAATTTATCACCCCCAAAGGTATATAAAGAAGTCTTCAAAAAGTTTACATAAAATGTGTATTACGAAAAAACTCTGCATGAATTTAAAATATTTACACCTAAGTCCTATTTCAATGAAAATTTTCAAGTATTCTAATAATATTTTTCCAGATGCCAATATTGGAGAGAAAAGTTCAGAGCCCAGTCTCCCATCTGCATGTCAGCACAAAGTCTTCAATGTGGCTCCCAGGCAGCCACTTGGCTCAGTTACATCTTGTGTTACTAGAAAAAGCTCTAAATGTAGTTTGTGCTTTCAAAGCACACAATTAAAATTAAAATATCAATTTACTTAGATTCATAAGATTCATAACACAACAAAACACTCATCGTAATTGTAAGGAAAAAGGGTGCAGAACAGAGAGGAGACAGGATACAAACTCACAGCCAAAATGAATTTATTCAACAAAAATAAATTTGCAGAGGTAGCCAACTGCTGGCATTAACACAGACTGAACACAAGCCTAGAGGACCCAGTCTCTCAGCAAGATGGGCCTTATACATCTTGAAGAGGGGGCTAAGGGACTGAAAGGGGGTGGCAGTGGTCAGAGGTGAGTTTCTCCATATAGGTTTTTCATGTGCTTTCAAATGGAAAAGGATGAAGTGTTGTGTGGGGAACAATACAGGGCGTGGGGCTGAACTGGTCTCTTGAAATAAGGCAGGGTAAAGGGTAAAAGGGAATTCTGTCTATTTTCAGGCAAGGAACTAAAATGGCTGGGGCTTATGTCCTTGTCCATCAAAAATGATGTGGTCTAACTTGGTGTCTTGTTTAGGCCTGAGTGAGCAGGAAGCCTGCACTCAAATGTTATCCCTCCACTTCTCGATCAAAGCATTCCCTTTCTCAGGATGCACCTGCTTCATTCAGGACCTAAAAAGGAGGACATCATGAAAATATGGATATTTTCCATAAATTCCGCATGTAATTTAAGGAGGTATCTTAAAACTCCCAGATATCGCCATGTATGTAGAGGCACCACCCCCTGCTCATAACAGAGGACAACAAGCAGGGAGAGCTCTCTCACTATGGACCATTGCTGGAGGGATATACAAGCGCTCCCTCCCTCCCCCACTCCCCTCTGGCCCCATAATCCTCTGGCCCACTCATAATGGGTATCTCTCCTTGCAAGAAAACCCATGCTACTGTATGCATTTGTGTTCACATTCTCAGCTTTTGAATAAATTTTGCTATCACTTTGTGCACCTTTAGGTGTCTACACTTAGAAATTTTGTGTTTCTGTGAGACAAGACCCACAAGTAAAATTAATATGCTTAAAATGACATCATAATTGGCAGCCAGCTAAGTTTAAAAATCATTGACTCTGATCCTCAGAAACAGCAGTGGGTGAGTGAATTTAAAGCTCTCTCTTAGCTACATAGGTTTCCTAGCTGTTTGTAAAATCCTTAAAATCTCAAGGCCAGCACTGTGGCATAGTGGGTAAAGCTGCCGCCTGCTGTGCCAGCATCCCATATGGGAGCCAGTTCAAATTCCTGCTGCTCTATTTCTGATCCAGCTCCTTGCTAATGTGCCTGGGAAAGCAGAAGAAGATGGCCCAAGTCCTTGGGCCCCTGCACCCATGTGGGATACCTGGAAGAAGCTTTTGGCTCATGGCTTTAGATTGATACAGCTCCAGCCATTGCAGACATTTGGGGAGTAAACAGCAGGTGGAAGACCACTTTCTCTTTGCATCTGCCTGTCTCTCTGTAACTCTTTCAAATAAATAATAAATCTTTAAAAAAAAAACACACACACACACACAACCAAAAAGGAATGTTAATATTATTTAACACCTGATGTTTGGAGTTCCAGGATGGTGGAATAGAGAAGGAGCTCACTGATAGTCCAGGAAAAGATAGTTTAATAAAAGTGGAGATAGTGTAGCCTCAGGGAAGAATTAGGGAAAAAATGGCAGAGGAAACGCTTCTGCAATTAGAGGGACATGGTGGATCTATGTGGAGGGCATGGGCACCCATGGCTCAGGAGCCCAGCTGCTGAGTCTACACACCAGCACTGGAAAGGGAGGTGAAGCAAAACCACAGTAGCCCGAGATACTGGTGAAAAAGCGGCAGGAAGAGCCAAGAGGGAACAAGACTTAAAGCCCCATAGGGGAAAGTTCACCAGGCTAACTAGAGGAGAGAAAAAAAAGGGATGGTACAGACATGATTTTCTCTCTCCACTCACCTTACAAAGTGTGAGACAATAGAGCAGGCACCATTTTGGACATACATAACAGTTGTGCCAGCTTGGGGCTGTGTCCACCCTCAGCCAAACGGAAAAACCTGACTCTGGTGGGGAGTAATAACAGGAGACGAAGACCTAGTGATTCCGTGGAGCTTATAAACTAGGACTGTGAAAAAAAAAAAAAAACTGAGGGCGTGTAGGAGAACTCATGGTGTGGCTGAAATATGAGTAGTCTCAGTGGGAGACACCACAAGCTCAGGCGGCCTTGGCTACCTGGTGAGAGACATTGCAGGGAAATCTGAGCTTACAGTGAGGACTGCACAGATCCTTTGTGTGGTCCTTGGGACAGAGGAGACAAATATTACACCCACTGGGGCTAGCGCTCAGGCACTGATCACCATCGAGGAGAAGAACTTAGCAGAGAGAAATTATTTCCCTTCTGATTAAAAAAGAGAGAGAGAGAGGGAGATTTACTATGCCAAACCTGGGTGTGTCACCTTTGGCACACCTTTAACCCTGAAGAACTGGACAGAACTCTTTAGCCACACCCACTACAAGTTTCTAGAGACTCACCAAAAGCAGACAGTCTACTTAATCTAGAGTCATAGTGTAATGAGAACAGCCACCACAGCAAAAGAGAAGAAGAAGAAGGAGGAGGAGGAGGAGGAGGAGGAGGAGGAGAAGGAGAAGAAGGAGAAGAAAAAAGCAAAGAATATCTCTACAATGTCAAACAACAAACGCAAAAACTGAGGAAACAAGAACAAGACAACGTGATGCTCCCAAAAGAACAACAACACTCCAATACAAGATTATGAAGATGATGAGATAGGAGAAATGCAAGAAATGAAACTAAAAAAATTTATAAGAATATTTAGAAGTAATCAAAAACAAATGCATAAACAACTGAAATCCATGCAGGACATGACAGAAATTCTCTCTCATGAAAATGAAATCTTAAGGAGGAATAAAAATGAAATGAGGAATTTAGTAGAACATGAAATTGAGACATTGATGAGAAATCAAAGTGAAATGAAGAATTCAATAGAACAAATGAAAAACACATTTGAGAGCCTTAAAAACAGAATCAGTAAGGCAGAAGAGAGAATATCAGACTTAGAAGACAGAGCACAGGAAAGGATACACTCAAACCAAAGGAAAGAAGAGAGGAAATTAGAAATCTAAAAAAATACTGTTATTAAATAAAAGTTAAAAAAATAAAAAATATTGTTGGGAATCTACAGGATACTATTAAAAAACCCAACATTCGGGTTCTAGGAGTTCCTGAAGACATGGAGAAAGAGAAAGGATTAGAAGGTCTTTTAGTGAGATACAAGCAGAAAACTTCCTGGGTTTGGAGAAATAAAGAGACATCCAAGTACAGGAAGCATGTAGAACTCCCAATAAACATGACCAGAAGAGATCCTTGCCACGACACGTTGTAATCAAACTCACCACAGCGAAACATAAAGAAAAGATTCTAAAATGTGCAGGAGAGAAATGTCAGATTACTCTCAGAGGATCTCCAATTAGACTCACAGCAGACTTCTCATCAGAAACCCTACAGCTAGAAGGGAATGGCGAGATACAGCCCAAGTATTAAGAGAAAAAAACTGCCAGCCCAGGATATTATATCCTGCAAAGCTCTCATTTGTGAATGAAGGTGAAATAAAGACTTTTCATAGCAAACAGAAATTGAAAGAATTTGTCGCCACTTGTCCAGCCGTGGAAAAGATGTTTAAAGATGTGTTACACACAGAAACACAGAAACATGGTCATCAATATGAAAAAAGGTAAAGGAAGAAAATCTCTCAGTAAAAGATCACAGGAAGTTCAAATCATATAGTAGAAATATCTTTGGAAAAATGGCAGGGCAAAGTCACTACTTATCAATAGTCACATTGAATGTAAATGGCCTCAACTCTCCAGCTAAAAGACACCGATTGGCTGATTGGGTTAAGAACAAAACCCATCTATTTGCTGCTTAAAAGAAACACATCATCCAACAAAGATGCATGCAGACTGAAAGTGAAAGGTTGGAAAAAGATATTCCATGCAACAGAAATGAAAAAAGAGCTGGAATAGCCATCTTAATATAAGACAAAATAAACTTTAACACTAAAACTGTTAAGAGAGAAAAAGAAGGGCACTATATAATGATTAAGGGATCAATTCAACAGGAAGATGTAACTATTATAAACGTATATGCACCTAAGTATAGAGCACTGGGTTATTTAAAAGATATGTTAAGGAACTTAAAGGGAGACTTAGACTCCTCCAATGGGGGTCTTCAATACTCCACTTTCAGCAATAGACATATCAACCAGACAAACGATAACATGGAAACAGCAGATTTAATCAACACTATAGACCAAATGGATCTAACAGATAACTACAGAAGTTTTCATGCTAATCTTGAAGAATACACATTCTTCTCAGCAGTACATGGAACCTAATCTAGGACTGACCACATACTAGGCCATAAAGCAAGTCTCAGCAAATTCAAAAGAATCGAAATCATACCATGTGTTTTCACAGTCCACAATGGAATGAAGCTGGAAATTAGCAACTTAGGAATCCCAAGAGCATATACAAACATATGGAGACTGAAAAACATATTCCTGAATGAATAGTGGGTCATAGAAGAAATCAAAAGAGAAATCAAAAACTTTCTGGAAGTAAATGAAGATAATAACACAACATATCAAAACTTATGGGATACAGCAAACGCAGTGTTAAGAGGAAAATTTATAACAATAGGTGCCTACATCAAGAAATTGGAAAAGTACCAAACAAATGAGCTATCAATGCATCTAAAGGATATAGAAAAACTGCAGAAAACCAGACCAAAAACTAGTAGGAGAAGAGAAATCATTAAAATTAGAGAAGAAATCAGCAGAATTAAATCCAAAAAAAAAAAAAAAAACTACAAAAGATCAGCCAAACGAAGAGCTGGTTTTTTGAAAAAATAAACAAAATTGACACCCCATTGGCCTAACTACTAAAAAAAGGAGAAAAAGACCCAAATCAATAAAACCAGAGATGAAAAAGGAAATGTAACAGACAACACAGAAATAAAAATAGTAATCAGAAATTACTACAAAGAGTTTTATGTCAGCAAACATGAAAATCTATCAGAAATGGATAGATTCCAGGATACAACTTATCTAAATTGAAACATGAAGACATAGAAAACCTAAACAGACCCATAACTCAGTCAGAAATTGAATCAGTAATAAAGGCCCTCCCAATGAAGAAAAGCCCAGGACCAGATGGATTCACTGCTGAATTCTACCAGACATTCAAAGAAGAACTAACTCCAATTCTTCTCAAACTATTCAGAACAAATGAAAGAGAAGTAATCCACCAAAATTCTTTCTATGAAGCCAGCATCACCTTAATTCCTAAACCTGAAAAAGATGCAACAGAGAAAGAGAATTACAGACCAATTTCCCTGATTAAAAAAAGACACAAAAATCCTCAATAAAATTCTGGCCAATAGAATGCAACAACACATCAGAAAGATCATCCACCCAGACCAAGTGGGATTTATCCCTGGTATGCAGGGGTGGTTCAATGTTCCCAAATCAATCAATGTGATACACCACATTAAAAAACTCCAGAAGAAAAACCATATGGTTATCTCAATAGATGCAGAGAAGTCATTCAATAAAATACAACACCCTTTCATGATGAAAACTCTAAGCAAATTGGGTATAGAAGGAACATTCCTCAATACAATCCAAGCAATTTATGAAAAACCCACGGCCAGCATCCTATTGAATGGGGAAAAGTTGGAAGCATTTCCACGAAGATCTGGTACCAGCCATGGATGCCCACTCTCACCACTGCTATTCAATATAGTTCTGGAAGTTTTAGCCAGAGCCATTAGGCAAGAAAAAAAGAAATTAAAGGGATACAAATTGGGAAGGAAGAAGTCAAACTATCCCTCTTTGCAGATGATATGATTCTTTATTTAGGGGATCCAAAGAACTCTTCTAAGAGACTATTGGAACGCATAGAAGAATTTTACAAAGTAGCAGGATAAAAAATCAATGCACAAAAATCAACAGCCTTTGTATACACAGGCAATGCCATGGCTGAGAAAGAACTTCTAAGATCAATCCCATTCACAATAGCTACAAAAAAAAATCAAATACCTTGGAATAAACTTAACCAAGGACATCAAAGATCTCTATGATGAGAATTACAAAATCTTAAAGAAGAAATAGAAGAGGATACCAAGGAATGGAAAAATCTTCTCATGGATTGGAAGAATCAACATCATCAAAATGTCCATTCTCCCAAAAGCAATTTATACATTCAATGCAATACCAACCAAAATACTTCTCAGATATGGAAAAATTGACGCTGAAATTCCTATGAAGGCACAGGAGACCTCGAATAGCTAAAGCAATCTTGCACAACAAAAACAAAGCCAGAGGCATCACAATACCAGATTTCAGGACATACTACAGGGCAGTTATAATCAAAACAGCATGGTACTGGTTCAGAAACAGATGGATAGACCAATGGAACAAAATAGAAACACCAGAAATCAATCCAAACATCTACATCCAACTTATTTTCATCAAGGATCTAAAACCAATTCCTGGAGCAAGGACAGTTTATTCAACAAATGGTGCTGGGAAAACTGGATTTCCACGTGCAGAAGCATGAAGCAAGACCCCTACCTTTCACCTTACACAAAAATTCACTCAACATGGATTAAAGACTTAAATCTATGACCTGACACCATCAAATTATTAGAGAGCATTGGAAAAACCCTGCAAGATATTGGGACCGGCAATGACTTCTTGGAAAACACCCCAGAAGCACAGACAGTCAAAGCCAAAATTAACATTTGGGATTGCAACAAATTGAGAAGTTTCTGTACTGCAAAAGAAACAGGCAGGAAAGTGAAGAGGCAACCAACAGAATGGGAAAAAATATAGGCAAATATGCAACAGATAAAGGGTTAATAACCAGAATCTACAAAGAGATCAAGAAACTCCACAACAAAACAAAAACCCACTTAAGAGATTGGCCAAGGACCTCAATAGACATGTTTCAAAAGAGGAAATCCAAATGGCCAACACACACATGAAAAAATGTTCAAGATCACCAGCAATCAGGGAAATTCAAATCAAAACCACAATGAAGTTTCACCTCACCCCGGTTAGAATGGCTCATATTCAGAAATCAACTAACAACAAATGCTGGCAAGGATGTGGGGGAAAAGGGACACTAACCCACGGTTGGTGGGAATGCAAATTGGTTAAGCCACTATGGAAGTCAGTCTGGAGATTCCTCAGAAACCTGAATATAACCCTACCATACAACCCAGCCATCTCACTCCATGGAATTTACCCAAAGGAAATTAAATTGGCAAATAAAAGAGCTGTCTGCACTTTAAAGTTTATTGCAGCTCAATTCACAAGAGCTAAGACCTAGAATCAACCTAAATGCCCATCAACAGAAGACTGGATAAAGAAATTATGAGATATGTATTCTATAGAATACTATACAATAGTAAAAAAAAATGAAATCCAATCATTTGCAACAAAATAGAGGAATCTGGAAAACATCATGCTGAGTGAAATAAGCCAGTCCCAAAGGGGCAAATATCATATGTTCTCCCTGTTCAGTGACAACTAACTGAGCTCCAAAAGGAAACCTGTTGAAGTGAAATGGATACTATGAGAAACAGTGATGTGAACAACCCCTGTTCAGACTGTCAAGGAACAACTTACTATTTTTTTTTCCTTTTAGTATTTTTTTGTTCTACTTAATTGCATTGGTTGAACTCTTTAATTAACACACAATTATTCTTAGGCATTTAAATTTAAGTTAAAAAGTGATCCCTGTTAAATATAAGAGTGGGAATAAGAGAGGGAGGAGATGTACAATTTGGGACATGCTCAAGCGGACTTGCCCCAAATGGTGGAGTTAGAAACATGCCAGGAGATTCCAATTCAATCCCATCAAGGTGGCATGTACCAATGCCATCTCACTAGTCCCGGTGATCAATTTCTGTTCACAATTGATCATAATGATAGGATTCAGAGTCAAAGGGATCACACAAACAAGACTAGTGTCTGCTAATACTAACTGATAGAATTAAAAAGGAGAGAACAATCCAACTTGGGAAGCGGGATACACAGCCGACTCATAGAATGGCCGATGCCCTAAACAGCACCTGGCCTCAGAATCAGCGCTTAAGGCATTCGGATCTGGCTAAAAAGCCCATGGAAGTTTCTCAGGCATGGAAAGCCAAGACATTGTGGCCAAAAAGTGACCTAAATGAAAGATCTCTGTGAGTGAGATCCCAGTGGAAAGAACTGGCCATCAAAGAAGGAGGTATCTTTCTCTGAAGGAAGGAAAGAACTTCCACTTTGACTATGGCCCTGTCTAAATAAGATCAGAGTTTTTGAACTAAAGAGGCTTCCATAGCCTTGGCAGCTCATGACAAGAGTCTCAGGTAGTACTGACATCATAAATAAGAGAGTCAATTGTTAAATCAACAACAGGAGACACTATGCACGTACTCCCCATGTAGGATCTCTGTCCTTAATGTGTTGTGCTATGCAAATTAATGGTAAAACTATTACTCAAACAGTACTCTATACTTTGTGTGTCTGTGTGGGTGCAGTCTGTTGATTGGCCCTTGTCCTGACTGTTGATGTACAACTTAATACTTCATCCCTGTTAGTATTTTTTTTGTTCTACTTAATACTGTTGCTTGAACTCTGTAATTAACACACAATTATTCTTAGGTGTTTAAATTTAACTGAAAAGTTAAAAGTGACTATGACCTTGTCTAAATAAGATCAAAGTCAGCGAACTCAAAAGGCTTCCATAGCCTTGGCAACTCATGACAAGAGCCTAGGGTGATTACTGACACCATAAACAAGAGTGTCAATTTGTTAAGTCAACAACAGGAGTCACTGTGTACTTACTCCTCATGTAGGATCTCTGTCCTTAATGTGTTGTTCAATGTGAATTAAGGCTATAACTGGTACTGAAACAGTATTTTACACTTTATGTTCTGTGTGGTTGCAAACTGGTGAAATCTTTACTTAATATATACTAAATTGATCTTCTGTATATAAAGATAATTGAAAATGAATCTTGATGTGAATGGAATGGGAGAGTTGGGAGGGTTGCTGGTGGGAGGGAAGTTATGGGGGGAATGTTATGTTATCCATAAACTGTGCTTTGGAAACTTATATTTGCTAAATACAAGTTTAAAAAAGTATATAATCTGATATAATCTAAAACCCAAATGTCATAAATTACTCCAAAATATCAGAAGACTAAAGTAAAAATTAGTCTAAGGAGAGAAATATTAAAAATGCTTATGTTTAAAATGCCCAAATAGAGGAAATTCTCTATAGTTTCACAATAAAGAAAAAATTATTTTCACAATAAAGAAAAAAAGAAATCTTAGTATATACTAAGTTGATCTTCTGCATATAAAGATAATTGAAAATGAATCTTGATGAAGAATGGGATGGGAGAGGGTGTGGGAGATGGGATGGTTGCAGGTGGGAGGGAGGTTTAGCGGGAAAAGCTGCTATAATCCAAAAGTTGTACTTTGGAAATTTATATTTATTAAATAAAAGTTGAAGAAAGAATAAAAAATATTTAACACCTAAAAAAAAGTCTCACACTCCTGCTGCTCATGGTCTCTACTCAGTTTCAGGCAGGACTTTTATTTTATTTTTAATTTTATTGAAGATTTATTTATTTATTTATTTATTTGAAAGGCCAAGTTACTGAGAACCAGAGGCAGAGGCAGAGGCAGAGTCAGAAGTAGAGAGAGAGAGAGCTCTTCCATACATTGGTTCACTTCCCAAAGGGCTGCAACCATCCGGAGCTGGGCCAATCCAAAGCCAGGAGTCAGGAGCTTCTTCCAGGTCTCTACACTGGTGCAGGGACCCAAGCACTTGGGCTGTCTTCCACTGCTTTCCCGAGCCACAGCAGAGAGCTAGATAGAAAGAGGAGCACCTCGACTAAAACTGGTGCCATATGAGATGCTAGCAGTGCAGGTGGTTGTAGATATGCTATGTAAGTGCCTTTCAGGGGGGCACAGTCCCCTGAAATTAGAGGCACAGCCACAGTTTCTGCTCATGCCAAAACAGGCCAGGGATGTGGCAGCAAGAGCAGCAGGGGGCTAATGGACATTAATTGGTACCTTGAATATGTTTGGGAATTTGGAAATTTACAGGAGCATCTAAGTGGGCCTGTCCCTGAAGATTTACAACACAGCTCTAATCCCTATGTTAAACCACCAGACTGAATTCCTTTTCCCAAATCCTTAAATTGATGTATAACCCTGCCTACATGCTTCCTGGCTTGTAGACTTGCTGGTACGCTTTAAATAAAAGTGGGAGTGCATAGCTATCCAGTGGCACACTCTTAGAATGGACGCTCCTATGTCCTGTGACCTCTGCATTTGAAAAACCCTGCTGGCAGTGGCTTTACCTGCTAAGCCACAGCACCAGCCCCAAGGTAGGATTTTTAAAATATAAATCTGAATGCTCTTGTTTTTAATGTTAATAGCAGTGTTGAGTTAAGGGAGTGATAGTGAGAAAGAAGATGCCTGCTTTTAGCCACCTGCCCATGGCACATGAGTGCCCATCATGTGTCCACAATGTGCTTCTGGAGTAGTGCCCCCTGCCAGACTTGTTGACTGTTAGCATTGAACTATAACTGACAGATTTACAGATCCCACATACCCAATTCAAGTTTTGCTTCAGGCTTTCAACTTGGATTTCTTCCTATTGTCTTCAAACCAATGTGTGACTATTAAATCTACCTCTATGCCTAATGGAATGGGAAAGAGGAAAAACAAGTTCCATTGCTTAGTGATCATGCTTGGTGCCTGGAGGCATGACCTCCAGCTATGGCAGAGGTTCAATATCCAGCCACCAAGGGCAGAGCTTCCTCTTTTGGAGGAAGATGGACAATCCTCTCCTGTCATGGCACAGGCCAGTAATACATGACTCCTCATGTCATCTAGCATTTGAATGTGGCTTCTGCTACCCAACAGAGCCTTGACATTCCATAGTAAAGCCCACAATCCCTAACTGCAGGGATCAGCTTCAAGAAATTCAGATACTGATCTCAGCTTCATACTATTATTATCCTGGAGCATGGATTCAACGCCCTGCTATAGGTCATGGGATTTCGGCATGGCAATGAAAGCCCCCAAATATTTGTGGGGCACTGGAGCTTCAGAGTTCAAAAACTCTGAACACCTGCTTCAACTTCAAAGATGTTTTAGATACTGGTGTCACCCTGGAGATAGATGCCAGACATGGGTTCAATGCCCACCAGAGATTAAAAACCCAAGAAACAGTGGTGCAGGTCCCCAAAATATATTTAAGGCATTGAGAAAAGCCCTGAGATAGGAATCTCAGGAATGGGTCAATTGCCTCCTTGCATTCATCTGGGAACCTTAGGCATAGCAGTGCCCTTTGAGGCCAGTAGTCCTAGGCTCAATGGGAAAGAGGCTCCCAAAATATTTTACACACAGAACAACTGTATATCATGTCTGAGAAAACACTCCAGATCTAGATAAATGTGCAGAGAGACCCAAAGCAGGATAGAATGTGGAGCCACATCTTGAGGGATAAAAAGGAGATCTTGGGATGCCTGATCTCATTTAACACAAGGGAATCAAGTCGCATACATCAGCTCGCCTGGACTCATATGCAGCCATCTCTACCTTTTGTCTTCCCAGGTCATGGAGACACATGTGGACACATTGGGTATCTCTGCTTCCTTTCCCAGGATGCATGCCTAATAATTGGGAAAATCTTAAACTAAATGATATAATTAAGAAAAAGCTTGATTTCCTTTTTAATACTATCTGGCCAAAATATATGTTGGAAAATGAAGAGACCTGGCCAGTAAATGGGACTCTCAGCACTAATACTATTTCACAACTTGACCTCTTTTTAGAAAGCAACAAAAATTATAAGAAATATCTTATATACAGGTCTTTAAGGTACTGTATCAATACTTTACACATGAAAGGAGTGACAGAGACAATAGATATAGTGGAGACCTCAGTCATTAGGTAAAGTGGAGAAAGCTAGTCATAGTCTTAAAAGGCTTCTGATTAAGCCTTGGCAAGCTACCTAAGATTCACAGCTTAAGCTATGCCTATTGCCCTCCTTAGGGTAAGAATGGCACCTAGACTGCTTTAAAACTTAGTCCATTTGAAATGCTATTTGAAAAACCTCTGTCTGACATCCTGCTTAATTAAGATACTCAAGATCAAATAAAATGGACTATCAACCTAAGGTTAGGTACAAAATTTTCTGATTAGTATGGTAACACAATTTTCCCAGTGCCATATCCCAAAAACCAATCTAATTGCAAAAGTCAGATTCACAAATAGCCAGTATCCCCAAGAGACATAGTGTTGTCCGAAATTTGGAAGGAAGACTCCCCTTCTGACCAATTGCAGCCTAAATTGAATGGGCCTTTCCAGGTGCTAGTGCTCCTACTACAGGTCAATTATAGGGCGTTCCAAGCTGGATACATCTGTCCAGAATTAAACGTTTACCTCTTGAGTATTCACAGGTGCATGCAGAGGACAAGTCTGCTTCTGCTGTTGTGAGCCAATTGAAGGCCTCAAGTAACACTTCAAAAATCAAAAAGATAAGAAAAACCTTTGCTTTTGTCATATCAAGGTTGGTCAAGGCTGTTGCACGTTATAGCAGACGTGTTTTATCTACCTCTTCTCCCAATTTTCTCATGAAGCTGTTAGTGGCACAGAAACTCCCTAGGAAGTTCTTCCACCATTTTAGGGGGAAATTAATCTTGCTATGCATCATGAAACCACTTTGAAAAATCTGTCTATGGCCTGGGGCAACCTAGCTAGATGACAGCCCAGATTTTACAGCAAGTACTCAAATCTATAGGTGCTCTAGATAACATAGTCATGAACAATTGACTAGCTCTAAACACACACTGGTAGAACAAGGTGAAATATGTGCAGTGATTAACAGAATCTTGCATTCACTCTAACAGCAGTATGTAAGTTCACTGAAAGAGACTACAAAATTTTAAACCCGGGCTAAACTTTTCTATAATTTGGGCAAGGAATTTCTATCAGCTCTCACTATTTGGGGAAAAATAGAGTGTATTCTTTTCCTAAGAGGGATCTGACCTACAATCTGTCCTTTTCTAATTATGCACATCATCATTGACAAATTCGTTTCCTTCAGAGTCCCAACAGCTTCTCAAAGTAATCATGACCATGCAGGGGCCACAATCATTGGCAGGAACTGTGAAACTATTCTAGCTAATGAGACAGATCCATTAGATGAGATAGGTAGAGAGTTCCACACCTAGGATAGGGAAGGCCTATGACTCTGATCAGTAGGAAGTAGTTATAAATGATGGCTCTTCCTCCTCCAGCTTCCGTTTAAGATTAAGGGACAGAAATCTATAAATGGGAGAAATGATATGTTGTTACCAGGTAGCTAGTTTAGGGCAGAGTTAGCTGAATGCTCCTGCAATCCCCAATGTAACATTATGCCTCTACATGTCCATCAAAATACCCACTTTCCCAGAGTGCACCTGCTTCATCCATGAACTAAAGGGGAAAATATTGATATTAAGCTCCATGTGGAATTTACAGAAGTATCATAAAATTCCCAAGTGATAGGGGCTGGCGCTGTGGTGTAACAGGTAAAGCCAACATCTGAAGTGCCGGAATCCCATACGAGCATTGGTTCTAGTCCTGGCTGCTCCACTTCTTATCCAGCTCCCTGCTAATGCACCTGGGAATGTAGCAGACGTCCCAAGTCCTTGGGTCCCTATATGCACATGGGAGATCCAGAAGAAGCTTGTGGCTCTTGGCTTCAGATCAGCCCAACTCCCGCTGTTGTGACCATTTGGGGAGTGAACCAGCAGATGGAAGATTTCTCTCTCTCTCTCTCCCTCTCCCTCTCTCTGTCTCTCCCCCTCCCTTGCTCCCTCCCTCCCTCCCTGTTTCTCCCTCTAACTATTCCTTTCAAATAAATAAACAAATCTTTTTTAAAAACTCCCAGGTGGCTTCACACATGTGGAGGCACTACCCCCTACCTCATAGAAGAGGCCAAAAGTTGCAGAGAGCTCTCTGTTTCACCACAGCTCACAGCTGGAGGTACTACTCTGGTACTCTCTCTCCTTTTCCCTACCCTTATCTGTTCATGTGATCCTCCTGCCCACTCATGACTAGTATTCTCCATGTGGGGTGACCATGCACATGCATGTAATTGTGTTCACTTTCTCACCTTTCAGACAAATCTTGCCATCACTTTGTGCCCCTAATATGTGTCTGTTCTTAGATATCTTTGTGTGAGGCAAGAACCTAGAATAAAATCAATATACACACCAAAAGCAATATTGCAGAAAATCTCTACAATGAATGATCACAGAGATTCATTTTTAGGCATTACACTCTGACTTACAGTATTCATTTCTGTACTTTGTGCTATTGCACAGATAAAGCAGAATTATATTTGAAAAAATAATTAACCTGAAAGAGCCACAGCAATAAAAACTGTCTGAAATAGAACACAGGGTACATTTTTATTACTGTTGTACCATCTGTGTCTGCCAATTACATCATCACAGTAGTTTCTGCATCTATCATTTATTGGTCATTTTTTTCTCCTTTTTAGAGAAGGGACTTAGTCTTCTATTTCTTCATATGCCTGCTGTTTAAGGTTGAATTTTGTGTCCAAAAATGATATGCTAAACCTAACCCTTAGTACCTCAGAATATGGCCTTATATGAAAATAGTGTTGCTGCATCTGTAATGAGTTAAGATGAATTCAGAAGGGAGTATGGTAGGCCTTTAATCCAATATGACTGATGCCTTCATAAGAAAAGAGGACAGAGACACATGGGAGAAGGCCAGGTGATGGTCAAGCAGAGGACAGTTATGCATCTGCTGGCTGTCACCACAAGTAGCTAGGGTGGGACAAGGAAGTATTCAGTCCAGTCTCCAAAGTAGTGTAGCCCTGCTCACACCTTAACTCTGTGTTTTAAACCTCCAAATCCATGACAGAATAAATTTCTGTTGTTTTAAGTCACCCACTTTGTTATATTTTGTTCCATTAGGAATTCTTTAAAAACCTGATAATTTTTAGCACATTTGTAGCACATTGGGAAATTTATTTTGGAGGAGTCTGGATTTTGTCATTTTTTAAAAGAAATATTAGACTTCATTCTAACATGAAATTAAGTTACTTAGAAATGCTTTCATGCTTTTGAAACTTACTTTAATGTTTTAAAATTTGTCATTTATTTGAAAGAGAGAGACAGAGAAAGACAAAGAGAGAATGGTATAGAATAAAGCAGAGAGAGACACAGAGAGACAGAAAGAGAAAGATCTTCTATTTGCTGGTTCACTTCCCAAGTGACTGTAATAGCCAGAGCTGGGTCAGCCTGATGCCAGGAGCCAGGAACTCAATCTGGCTCTCCCTCATGGCTGGCAGGGATCCAATTTCCTGCGCCATCACTCACTTCTTCCAAAAGTGTACCTTAATAGGAAGCTAAAATCAGAAGTGTAGCCAGGACTTAAACCTAGGCACTCTGATACGGAATGCAGGTGTCCCAAGTGACATCTTAACTGCTACACCAAACACTGGCCCTGAAATTTGTTTTTAAATTCCACCAGAATTAACTAGGAAAAATCATAAATCAAAGACTAATTTGGCCCTACTGCTAATGTAACAGCTTTTTTGGAACTCTTTTTAAAGATGGGAATATGAACTAATTACCAGCCCATCATGAGCTCCAAGGATTGTTTGACCTATTGCTTTCTGCTTTCCTGTGTAGTTTCTTCTCATGCCTCCACAAGACAGTACTCGGGCAAAAACTAGAGAGGACCTTCCTGCTTGTTAGAGGAACTATCCAATATTCTGTCCCGTAAATTCTAAGCACTGATTCTCCAAGATTTATTGTTTCTAGCTCTTCAAGTCAATAAGAGTTCTTAGCTCTGTTCAGTTGCTGCTGTCAGCCTTGCAGCATGGAAACTGCTTTCAGGAAATAATCTGGGTCAACTGTTGGTCTCATCACATCACCGGTCCTTTTCTTAGTGATCACTGTCCTCTGCTGCCCTTCATCCCACGCCTGGAAACCTTTGCTGTGTGTATTCTCTTTTATTTTTCTACTTTTTATGTTGGAAAATGAAAGAATCTAGTCTCTATTACTTCATCATTGCTGGAAGTAAAGTGTGTTATTTATTTCTTCAACAAACAGTATTATGGCATTTCAGTCAGTTACAATTATTGTTCGTCTTAGAATCTATTTAGCACTTTCCACTTTCCTACTTTACATTATCATGTAACATACTGTGATAGCATGGCTTAAGTATTTTGGGTTTTGTCCATAGTACCTGTCTCATAACTTCACAGCCTTTTTTATTTTCTAAACACCTGCAACAAAAAGGTTAAAAACTTGAACCCCTGTCCTTTGTTACTAAAGCACCCTCAAAAGAGCTTCAAAGAAATAAAGGTAAGGGGGCCGGTGCTGTGGCTCAATTGGTTAATCCTCGCCTGTGGTGCCAGCATCCCATATGGGTGCCAGGTTCTAGCCCGGTTGCTCCTCTTCCAGTCCAGCTCTCCGCTGTGGCCCAAGAGGGCGGTGGAGGATGGCCCAAGTGCTTGGCCCCTGCACCCATGTGGGAGACAGGGGGAAGCACTTGGCTCCTGGCTTCAGGTCGGCCATAGTGGCCATTTGGGGGGTGAACCAATGGAAGGAAGACCTTTCTCTCTGTCTCTCTCTCTTACTGTCTAACTCTATCTGTCAAATAAAATAATAAAAAAAAGAAAAAGAAATAAAGATAAAAGACAGTCTTGTTGTAATGTTTGGGTGCTTCCAGAGTGAGAAACAGGCCTCAGAAAGCAAAATGTTTCTTCATAACTTCTTCCTGCCCTCCTTTCACCTGCTCTTTCCTATCCCAAGTCAGGTTATAGAAACTGACCTTCCTTGCCTTTCCGGTTTGGTGTTGGCAGTAAAGAAACTCTCAGCTATCTTTTCTATAGTGGATCATAAGACGCCCATTTCAGAAGGGAGCCTGCCTCATAGCCAGAAGGAAGGAACGCCAGACAGAGAGGCCAACAAGACTCTAAGGAGAGTGCCTTGCTGGATTTCCCCACCCAACCTAGCAACATGATCACGCCCTTTGTATCCAATCACATTTCTGCACAGTTGTCCATGCTTCAATCATGCTGATGCAATGAAGTCTCCATACAAAACCCAAAGAGCAGGAATTTAGAGAGCTTCTGCACAACTAAGCATGCAATGGCTAACTGAAGGGTGAATCAGAACTCATCGCATTGGTCTAGCCCTTCTAAGTACACAGAAACTCCTGCATTCAGGACCCTCCAGACCTTGCCTCAGTTTATCTCTTTGCTATTTACTTGTATCATTTAGAATATCCCTTGTAATGAACTGATAAATATAAATAAAGTGTTTCCCTGAAATCTATGAGTCACTCTAGCAAATTAATTAAACCCAGGAAGGTGACCAGGGGAACCCCTAAGAGTAATCAGTCAATTGGTGGTGCCAGAGGCTTGGGTTTGTGACTGGCATCTGAAGTGAGAAGCAGTTTGGAGAAACTGACCCCTCCACCTATGAGATCAGATTCTATCTCCAGACAGACTCAAAATTGTGCTGAATTTGAGGACACCCAGCTGGTGCCCACTGCAAAGTTGACTACTTGATTGGTGAGTGAATAACATCTCTACACACACACACACATCTGGTGTCAGATTTAATTTGTGTCATGAATCTATGGTAGGAAAAGCCCTTTTTCTCAATATCCTCAGACATATCATGCATTTTTTTTGCACTAGCAAGTTTTGCTGTGAAGTTTAAAAAAGAAAGAGAAATCTAGAACTTGAACAGAGCCAGGCAGATCAGACCGAAGGTACTTCAGTTTCAATAAACACCTTGTGCCACTGACAACTGCTGGATGCACACTGGTGACAGAAACTGCATTCTGCTTTTGAAGTGATTGCATCGGCCAAGCAGAACAACAGTCTTGCGAGCTAGCGGACAAGCACAGGTTTTGACTCCCACCTCTGAAAGACTCATGGCTTTCTTAGCACGATGAGGGTGGGAGTGGGATGAGAGAGATAGGGAGCAGTCAGATGACAATTCAAAGCAGCTCCCTTCTGTGGTGTACTGTTAGAAACCAGGAACTACACATAACAGTAAGCTGCACAGAAAGCAATGATGTGGGAAAAACACATCAGATAGATAGTTCATGAGCTGGAAACCACACCTCCTCTGTCCCCATGTAATCCCACCTGCATTCACCCATCTGTCAATCAGACTATGTGACCACTCCCTTCTTAGAAGTGAATAAGGCGGCTGGGGAGCTCTGGGCATGCACTCTCATTTGCTCACTCACTCACTCAGGCTCTCTGGCTTGCTCCTTCTCGCCTGGTGGACCCCTGGAAACTGGTATGAAGTCCCTTGATTACCCTTCTGGCTCACTCTCCCTTAATAAAGCCCTCATGTTCCTGTGTATTCTTCTCACTTTCTAAATAAATCTTAGCATGCTGCATGTTGTGTTTGAGCCTGTGTTTAGAATTCTTCTCTAAGTAAAAGGCAAGAGACCAAGATATTAATTTTGGCCTAACCTAGCCCACAATCAGGGAAATGCAAATCAAAACCACAATGAGGTTTCACCTCACCCCGGTTAGAATGGCTTTCATACAGAAATCTGCCAACAATAGATGCTGGCAAGGATGTGAGGAAAAAGGGAAACTAACCCACTGTTGGTGGGAATGCAAACTGGTAAAGCCACTATGGAAGTCAGTCTGGAGATCCCTCAGAAACCTGAATATAACCCTACCATTCAACCCAGCCATACCACTCCTTGGAATTTACCCAAAGGAAATTAAATTGGCAAATAAAAGAGCTGCCTGCACTTTGAAGTTTATTGCAGCTCAATTCACAAGAGCTAAGACCTGGAATCAACCTAAATGCCTATCAACAGAAGACTGGATAAAGAAATTATGGGATATGTACTCTAGAGAATACTATACAGCAGTCAAAAACAATGAAATCCTGTCATTTGCAACAAAATGGAGGAATCTGGAAAACATCATGCTGAGTGAAATAAGCCAGTCCCAAAGGGACAAATATCAGATGTTCTCCCTGATTGGTGACAACTAACTGAGCACCAAAAAGGAAACCTGTTGAAGTGAAATGGACACTATGAGAAACAGTGACTTGATCAGCCCTTGTCCTGACTGTCAATGAACAACTTAATACTTTATCCCTTTTAGTATTTTTTGTTCTAGTTAATACTATTGGTTGAACTCTTTAATTAACACACAATTATTCTTAGGTGTTTAAATTTAACTGAAAAGTCATCCCTGTTAAATATAAGAGCGGGAATAATAGAGGGAGGAGATGTGTACAGATTGGGACATGCTCAATCGGACTTGCCTCAAACGGTAGAGTTAGAAATGTGCCAGGGGATTCCAATTCAATCCCATTAAGTTTGCATGTACCAATGTCATCTCGCTAGTCGAAGTGATCAGTTTAAGTTCATAATTGATCATAATGATAGGATTAAGAGTCAATGGGATCACATAAACAAGACTAGTGTCTGCTAATACTAACTTATAGAATTAAAAAGGAGAGAACAATCCAACATGGGAAGCAGGATACACAGCAGACTCATAGAATGGCAGATGTCCTAAACAGCACTCTGGCCTCAGAATAAGCCCTTAAGGCATTCAGATCTGGCTGAAGAGCCCATGAGAGTATTTTAGGCATGGAAAGCCAAGACACTCTGGCAAAAAAAAAAAAAAAACCTAAATGAACCATCTCTGCGAGTGAGATCTCAGCAGAAAGAACTGGCCATCAAAGAAGGAGGTACCTTTCTCTGAAGGGAGGAGTGAACTTCCACTTTGACTATGGCATTGTCTAAATAAGATCAGAGTTGGCAAACTCAAGAGGCTTCCATAGCCTTGGCATCTCATGACAAGTACCTCGGGTGATTACTGAAGCCATAAACAAGAGTGTCAATTGTTGAGTCAACAACAGGAGTCCGGCGCTGTGGCTCACTAGGCTAATCCTCTGCCTTGTGGCGCCGGCACACCGGGTTCTAGTCCCGGTTGGGGTGCCGGATTCTGTCCCAGTTGCCCCTCTTCCAGGCCAGCTTTCTGCTGTGGCCAGGGAGTGCAGTGGAGGATGGCCCAAGTCCTTGGGCCCTGCACCCCATGGGAGACCAGGAGAAGCACCTGGCTCCTGCCATTGGTTCAGCATGGTGTGCCAGCCACAGCGCGCCAGCCGCGGCGACCATTGGAGGGTGAACCAACGTCAAAGGGAGACCTTTCTCTCTGTCTCTCTCTCTCACTGTCCACTCTGCCTGTCAAAAAAAATTAAAAAATAAAAAAATTTAAAAAATTAAAAAAAAAACAGGAGTCACTGTGCACTTACTCCCCATGTAGGATCTCTGTCCTTAATGTGTTGTACAATGTGAAATAATTCTATAACTAGTAATCAAACAGTACTTTACTTTTGTGTTTCTGTGTGGGTGCAAACTTTTGAAATCTTCACTTAATATATACTAAATTTATCTTCTAAATAAAGATAATTGAAAATGAATCATGATGTCATTGGAACGGGAGAGGGAGCAGAGGATGGGAGCGTTGCGAGTGCGAGGGAAATTATGGGGGGGGGGGGGGGAGAAGCCACTGTAATCCAAAAGCTGTACTTTGGAAATTTATATTTATTAAATAAAAGTTTTAAAAAGTAGCAAAAAAAAACCAAACTCCTCAGATAGAAAAATATATGATGATTATAGTCTTTACTAATCAATTTCCTGTTCAATATGGATGTCACATATACTGTAGGTGTCTAAATTCCATCACAATTTTTACATTTATGCTTCGATCTCCCAGTTTCTAACCTTGATCTGAATCCAGGAAGAATGAGAAAGAGGAGAGAGAAAGAAAAGGAAAAAGAGAGAGAAAAAAAAGGAAGGGAATAAAGGAGAAAGGAAGGAAGAAGGGTAGGAAGGAAAAAAGGAAGAAAGGGCAGAAAAAATGAAGAAGGAAGGGATTTTCTTCTTTCCCTCTAAGATTTTTTTGAGAGGCTTAGTCTTGTATTTTGAAATAGAATTTAAAATAGCTTCAAGAAATACAAACTGCAGAAGAAATAAATAAAACAGAAAATTAAAATAAATCCAGATTTATAGAAAAGATGACTGACTTGTATTCAGTACAGTTGCTGGAGACAAGCCTCCTGAGACCCAAAGCAAAGGAAGAAATGGTATGAGGTAATCACACATAAAAAAAAGTTGTATTATTAGAGTTAATCATAAAACTTGATCTCAAAGATTGACTTTGTTTCAGTATGTTAAGTAGAGGATATTCTTGTGTCTCATAAGTTTTAGTTAAGTCTAAGTGTCCAACTCCATTACTTGTAAGATATTTGTTATCATGCTTGGGTGCTTTTTAAAGTCAATTAAGTTTCTCAAACATGGACTCTTGGATCCATATCTCCCTGTAATATTCCTATCTGTTTTAAAACCAAATGGAGAGGATATAAAGGTCCAGGAGCTCGGAACAATTAATGAGGCAATTGTTCCAATTCATCCTATTGTGCAAAATATGTACTCTATGTTGACACAGATACATGAAGCGACTTCATGGTATACATTCTGAGACCTAAATGATCCTGTTAAGTTCGTAATGTCAGTTTTTATTTCCCTTCTAATGGACTGACCCAGCCTCAAGTATAACTCAGCAATATACATGGACTGTTCCCTCCCAAGGGTTCTGGGACAATCCACACCTGTTTTGTAATGCAGTTGCAAAGAAACTCAGGGAACTACAGCTAAAGAACGGAACAATCTTCCAATATGTAGATGATATTCTCATTTGCAGGCCCTCTAAGGAGGACTCAGATGAAAATATCACCCAGGTTTTGAACATCCTAATGGAACAAATATACAGACCTTCCCCAACAAAAGTTAAGATTTCTAAACAAGAGGTAGTTTACCTGGGATATATTCTAACACCAGGAAAGCACGCTCTTTCAATCAAGAGAAAGGAAGCAGAGGGTCTATTCTATGCATAGGATCACCACAGATGAAAAGGCATCTAAGAACATTTCTGGGAATGGCAGGATTCTGTAGAATATTGATTCCAGGATTTGGATTAATAGCCAAGCCTTTTGTACAACAAAGTTTTAAAAGTCCCTGACACAGACCCTTTTGCTGAACAGGGGAGCTACAAAAGGTGTTCCAAAGAATTAAAGAGCTTTTAACAAAATCCCTAGTATTAGGAATCCCTAACCTGAGTATGCCATTTACTTTGTTTATAGCAGAAAAGCAAGGGGTTGCTTTAGCAGTACTGAATTAGGAATTGGGTCCACTTCCACAATCAATGGCTGATTTTTATAAACATCTAGATTCAGTGGCTACAGGGTAGCCTGCATGCTTAAGGGCTGTTGCTGCTATAGCACTTTTGGTAGAAGAAGACACCAAGTGGACCTTAGGCCAACCACTTGAAGTTCAAACTCCACAACAGGTGCAAGGGGTCTTAGAAATTAAAGCACATCCATGGCTTACAGGAGAACATTTCACAAAACATCAGGCTCTATTATTAGACTCACCTGAAATAACTCTTAAAGTGTGCCAAGTCCTCAACCCAGTGACTCTGCTGCCACCTGTGGGCACTGAAAACTTAATTCATTCTTAGGTAGAAACTATAGAATAAGTGTATTCCATTAAACCTGACCTATGGGATGAACCTCTGGAGAATCCAGATGTTCAGTGGTTTACTGATGGCAGTAGCTACATAAAGGAAGGAATTAGAAAGGCAGATTATGCCGTTGTGGATCTTACCCAATTAATAGAGGCTCAGGCATTGCCAAGTAATACCTTAGCTCAAAAGGCTGATTTTATTGCATTAACTAGAGCTTTGCAATTAGGAAAAGGCCAGTGAGTTAATATATATACAGATTCAAAATATGCTTTTCTCGTATGACATGCACATGCAGCTATTTGGAGACAAAGAAGCTTATTGACTGCAAAGAATTCCCCTGTTAAATATGGAAAGGAGATATTAGCAATACTTCAGGCAGTACTGGTACCTTTGGAAGTGCTGTCACTCACTGCAAGGGACATCAGAAGGAAGACAACTATGTTAGCAAGGGAAATGTACTTGCAAATAAAGCAGAAAAAAGAGTTGCTGCACAGGAACCATGGAAATGGCTCTAATACCTCAGTCTGTAGTAATAACTAAAGAGCCTCATTGTACTGACTCTGAGATCGAATGGGCCCAACAACGAGATTATACTACAGGTGCTAGTGGATGGTGGACTCTATATCATAAGGTTATGCTCCCACTGGCCTCTCAATAAAAAATTATTGAGGAAACACATGAATCTACCCATCTGGGAAGAGAAGCTTTAATGCAAATATTCTCCAGTGTATGGAGGAAAAGGACTACATGCTGTCATAAGGGAAGCAACTCGTTCTTGTCCACTTTGTTTACAAAATAACCCTGGTGGGCATGTGAAGCCACCTCTTTTGCTGACTCCTTTGCAAAGAAGAAGAATATACCCAGGTGAAGATTAGCAGATTGACTTTACTAACATGCTTCCAATGAATAATTATAAATATCTTCTAGTTTTTGTTGATACTTTCACAGGATGGACAGAAGCTTTTCCAACTCAAACAGAAAAGGCACAAGAGGTATCCAGAGCATTGCTGAAGGACATTGTGCAACACTTTGGACTCCCATGATCACTCCAGTGTGACAATGGACCTCCATTTCTAGATTCAATAACTTAACAGGTAGATGCTGCTTTAGGAGTTTCTTACCATCTCCTTGCCTCTTAGAGATCTCAGTCATAGGGTAAAGTTGAAAAGGCTAATCATAGTCTTAAGAAAATTCTAGTTAAGCTTTGCCAGGGGACCTCAGAAACATGGCATAAAATATTGCCTATTGCCCTTTTCAGGATGAGAATAGTAGCCAAGACCACCCTAAAGCTTAATCCATATGAGACACTATATGGAAGGCCTTTCCTCACCTCTGACATCCTCTTTGATTCAGAGATTCAAGATCAGATAAAGTAGATTATTAATTAGGCCAGACACAGAAGTCTGAAAGGGTATGGTAATAAACTTCTCTCAGTACCAGAACCCAAAATTCATCCACAGCCTGTTTCCCCAGGAAATTTAGTTTTATTAAAAACTCGGAAGGAAAGATCCCCTTCAGACAAGTTGCAGCCTAAATGGAAGGGCCTCGACCAGGTGCTACTGAGCACTCTTATCCCAGTGAAATTACAGGGCATCCCAAGCTGGGTGCATTTATCAAAAATTACATTTCTACCTCCTAAGTCTTTGCAGGTGCACTTGAAAGATAATCCGCCTACTCCTTGAGCCAATCGAAGATCTTCAAAAAGCAAAAAGATAAGTAAAGTGTTTTCTTTTGTCAAAACAAGACTGCTACACTTTAAGGTATACATGTTGTACCCACCTCTTCTTTTGATTCTTTCTGGGAGCTGTTATTGGCAGAAAAACTCCTTAGTGGACTCTGCTATTATAATACTTAAAGATCCTGGTGAGCCACATGAAGCTGATTTTAAAAACCTGACCATTGCTTTAGGCAATCTGGCTTACACTTCAGGCCAACTTTTCAGCAAGTACTTACATCTGTGGACACTCTGTCCAAGATAGTTATGGACAATCAACAGGGCTTGGTATATATATTGATAGAACAAGGAGGAACATGTGCAGTGATTAATAGGATCTGCTATCTCTATTCAAACAGTAGTATATTTACTGAAAGAGATATTGAAAATCTCTATACTCAGGCTAAATGGTTTCATAATCTTCACAAGGGTAGCCACTATCTGGGAGTCTATAAAATATTTCCTTTCCACCTTAAAGGGCATTCCACTTGTGATTTGTTTTGTCCCAGTTATGTTCATGCTGATTGCTAAGCTTGTGTGTTTCAGAATTCATCAACTTCTGAAAGTAATGATAACCATGCAGGGACATAGCCATTGGTGGTGACAGAAAATTCTCCAGCTCGTGAAACAGATGTATTATATGAGATAGGAGGAGATTTCTGGACCCAGGACAGGCAGGTCCTGCATCCATGATTAGCAGGAAGTAGATACAGAAGATAGAGTGAGTCTATATCCTTCAGCATCTCAAGATTAAGGATCAGTGGCTGAAAAGCCCATGAGAGTATTTCAGGCATGGAAAGCCAAGACACTCTGGCAAAAAAAAAAAAAAAAAAAAAAAAAAAAAACTAAATGAAAGATCTCTGTGAGTGAGATCCCAGTGGAAAGAACAGGTCTTCAAAGAAGGAGGTACCTTTCTCTGAAGGGAGGAGAGAACCTCCACTTTGACTATGACCTTGTCTAAATAAGAGTCGGAGAACTCAAAAGGCTTCCATAGCCTTGGAAACTCATGACTGGAGCATAGGGAGATTACTGATGCCATAAACAGGAGTGTCAATTTGTAAAGTCACCAACAGGAATCACTGTGCACTTACTCCTCATGTAGGATCTCTGTCCTTAATGTGCTGTACATTGAGATTTAATGCTATAACGAGTACTCAAACAGTATTTTTCACTTTGTGTTTCTATGTGGGTGCAAACTGTTGAAATCTTTATTTAATGTATACTAAACTGATCTTCTGTATATATAGAAAATTGAAAATGAATCTTGATATGAATGGAAGGGGAGAGAGAGCAGGAAAGGGGAGGGTTGCGGGTGGGAGGGAAGTCATGGTGGGGGGGGAGCCAATGTAGTCCATAAGCTGTACTTTGGAAATCTATATTCATTAACTAAAAGTTAAAAAAAAAAAGATTAAGGATCAGGAATCTGTGAGGGGAGAATGGTGTGGGAAAAAAACATCAGATAGATAGTTCATGAGCTGGAGACCATGCCTCCATGTAATTCCACCTGTATTCACCCACCTGTCAACTGAACTATGTAACCACTCCCTTTTTGGAAGTGAATAGGCAGCTGGGGAGCTCTGGGAACACTCTCTCATTTGCTCACTCACTCACTCGTGCTCACTGGCTTGCTCCCTCTCTCCTGATGGCCCCTTGGAAAGACTGGTAAGAAAGTCCTTGTTTACCCTTCTTGGCCCCCTCTCCCTTGATAAAGCCCCTCATGTTCCTGTGCATTCTTCTCACTTCTAAATAAATCTTAGCATGCTGCATGCTGTGTTTGAGCCTGTGTTTAGAATTCTCTAAATAAAAGACAAGAGCCCAAGTTATTAATTTTGGCCTATCCTAGCCCACAACAGCAACACTCTTTAAACACAAGCTAAATTACAGAGTTAATAAACGTGGCAAATTCCAAAGGATGAGAATTGTACAACAATTTATAAATTGCAACACATTACCAAATTTATTTATTTATTTTCCTCAGACTTGCTCCATTCATAGTCTTCTACTTCTCAGCTTTTGTCCACTCCATTTTCCAGATGCACATGCAAAAAATCCTTGGGATCATCACTGGATCCTCTCTCGCATTAACACACAACCTCTCCTATCCAATCCATCAGCAAATCAGAAAGGTCTAACTAGAAGTTAGATGCAGCCTCTCTTATACAACCCCTCTGACCCAAATGACTGCCACTTCTCCCTTGGATTCTTGATGTAGCCTCCTAACATTATTCCATTTCTGTTCTCAAGCTAATAATCAGAATTATCCTAATACAAATCAGATTGTGACATTCTTCTGCTTCAAACTGGACCATGACTCTATTTTTCTCAGAGGAAAAGACAAATTTCTTAGAACAGCTTGTAAGTCCTTACACAATCCAACTATACTGCCTCCACAGATGAGTCTCTTCACCTTCTTTTACCTTCTTTTTTTTCACAACACTATCACTATGTAGCATATTAGGTAATTAGGCTATGCCAGGTTGCAATCCAGCCTTGCCAACTAGCAGGGCTTAACTAAGACATTAATGCTCTTACCTAATATTAGCATTTGGCAAAAACAAGTTTACCCACTATAACTTACCAACCTTGGCTGACATGGTAAATGGACAACTGTGCTTTTAGGTGGATAATAAAGTGGTTTGAGGCAGATGAATGTGATTGGTAACCCTACACTATTCTTTTGGTAACAGAGGCAAAGCTGACATGCATTGACCAAAGATTTGCAAATAGCACAAAGTGGCTCTTACAAACTTGCATTTCCTCAAGGAAATTCCAGTTCCCTGAGTCTCTTTTAATTGTCCCAGAAAGTTTCAGGTAAGGAAGAGACAATAACATTCCAGAGGCAAGATTCTGTTAGCTTTGTAGGTAGCATCAATCAGAATCCTCTTAGGCCAAGGGGACATGAAGCCATGTGCATGCTGACTTTAAAGGGCCTTCCCCAAGGGCATAGACTACAGAAGCTTCATCAGGATTTTTACCTTGTTCATGCCAGGAGTGTAGCCAATCTTCATATAGGAGCATCCTTGATCTTCACAATAGGGAGCCCATATCTAACATTCATTACATACTCACCAAGTTCCCATTTCCACAAATAACAACACAGCCTGATGTCCACTTTTCCAATTACCATAGCCTTGGTTTAATCACAATACAACAGCAAAGCTGTCTGGCATAGGAATACTATCTTCTAGTAGCTGATTATCCCTACAGAGTGCATTCTCTCTTAGGGTACATCTCTGTTCCTAAATTTAGAACTTGAAGTAACTAGCACATTCCAGTTTTATTCTATCTGCAGGGAACATATTAAAATAGATTAGAAATCTCAAAGCACATGGCAATGAGTTAACTAGAATGTGCCTCCTGTTTTCATTATGACAAGCACCAAAAGAACAATTTATTGGAAGAATTTTCATTTCCTTTCTTTTTTCCTTTTCACAGCTAGTGTTGACCAATTCCTGTCATCATGTAGTATGCATGTGGAAGACACTGAAAAATTCCAATCAGGAACAAAGAATTAGAAGGGAAGGAATGACACATCAAAATTTCATCAACATGAATAATTGTTCCTCTCTCTATTAAAACTTTCTTATGCTTGTGGGAAAAAGAGATGGAGAAGAAAGGGCTTTTCTACTTAAAACTCCTAAGCTACAACATGTGGAGTAGGGACAATTCAGAGTCCCACATGTCAATAACTTATTCCTTTTAAATACTTTTTTGTATACCTTATCATTTGAATTTTTTGTTGAAGGTAGAATAATTATCTTCTATTTAAAAAAGCAATAATATGTTTCTAGTATAAATGCCAGATTAGAAATATTCTTTCTGATGTATACCAATATTTTTCATTTTTATGTTTGTTAAAGTATCTGAGCAAATAGAAACATCATACAAGCTAGACACAGATTTCGGCATAAAAATTATTCATTGTACATGAATCAATAATACTCCTTACAGACAACTCTCCCAAGTGCTATCAATTCAAAAAAAATTGCTCTATGAAATCATGCATCATCAAGGAAAAATTGTAAAACAAAAATTATTTTTATTGGAGTTTGTCAAGTAATATTTTCAGTGTTTGGCCTTCAGATAATAGAGGCTATAAAATGAACAGTTCAAAAAAGGTCTTGAATTGTGTTGCAGGAAAGTTACTTGTTTTTTCCCAAATTTTTCAGTTATCGATGAATAAAAACCAGAATAAATATTGATTGTGGCAGGGCCAATGTAGAAAGCAATGCTGCTTTTCTTAGAGAAGGCAGAATTTTGGCTGGGTGTGGGAGAGTCGGTGATGTTTGGTATATGGGAGAGGGGTAATAACAATTTCAGGTGGAAGCCAAGCCTGAGTTTCTCAGGTTGGCCTGGAAAAACATTGTCAGAAGTGAGAGTGTGGCTGTGAGTAGAGAGGAGATAGGAGAGTGAGCAAGAGAAGGGGTTGTTAACCAGCCTAACGATGGTAGATGATCTAAGAAGCAGACTGGTCTTGAACAAAGCAAGGCACTGCAAAAAGGAAAATTTTAAGTTTTGCTAAATTTGTCTAAAATTTTGCAACCCAAAATTCTAAAAGAGACTATTTTCATTTCAACACAGATGTAACTTACATCTCTATGATGAATGGTGGCCTTATTTTGAATTATGCAAGACAAGAGTTAAAGATTTGTTACACCATGATCTCCTTAGACCCCAGGCTACTAAAAGTATTATTTGGGCTCTATGTGGAGTGCTCAAGTATAAAGCTTGGAAAGATAATTGGGAAATATATACTGACAGGGCAGGATAGAGAAAGCTGTGTCTTGCAAAGATTTATTGAACAGCACTGCATGCAGTTAAGGAAAAGGAGCATAGAAAGAATAGAGGCCATGGGAGTTGCCAAGAAGAAAGCCTCAAGGATATTTAGAGAGGTTTTCCATTTGTCATGACAAAAACGCAAGGAAGAAAGGCGCAGAATCCATTTTACATCCTATTTTTGTGTGGTCAAATTATCTTATTTATGTAGGTTAATTATAACTACATCCATCAATACTGTCTGTCAACTATTCTTCCTATAATACACCAAGTCTTTTTTTTTTTTTTTTTATTTGACAGGCAGAGTGGACAGTGAGAGAGAGACAGAGAGAAAGGTCTTCCTTTTTGCCGTTGGTTTTCCCTCCAATGGCCGCCGCACCACGCTGATCCGATGGCAGGAGCCAGGTACTTATCCTGGTCTCCCATGGGGTGCAGGGTCCAAGGACTTGGGCCATCCTCCACTGCACTCCCTGGCCACAGCAGAGAGCTGGACTGGAAGAGGGGCAACCAGGACAGAATCCGGCGCCCCGACCGGGACTAGAACCCGGGGTGCCGGCGCCGCTAGGCGGAGGATTAGCCTAGTGAGCCGCGGCGCCAGCCCAATACACCAAGTCTTATAAAACATGCAGATCTATCTAAACATATGTTGAGAGAACAAGAGAGTGCTTAAATTATTGAAATTACTACTATCCACGAGTCTTTTTGAAATAGTTTGACATATACTTTAAAAAGTACTTTGAAATAGTTTATATACCATGAAATTCACCCGATTTTAATTTTTGCAACTTTTCATCTATTCTTTTATTTTCAGCTTTATTTAAATACAATCAATAAAAATCTTATGCATTTCATATGCACAATGTGATGATTTGATATACATATGTGTTATTGAATGATTACCACAATCAAACTCATTAACACATCATCATCTCACATGGTTACCTTTCTTTGTGTGTGTGGTGAGAATACTTATGATGCTCTTTAGCAAATGTCATGTATCCAATACAGCATTGCTAACTCTAGTTGCTGTTACAGTTTGCCTGTGGTTTGAGTGTATCCCCTAAAGTTTCAGTGTTAGAAGCTAGTTCCCAGGGTAGCTGCATTAGGAGGTACTGGGAGCTTTAAGCTGTGGAGCCCGGTGGGAGGCCACTGAATCACTGAGGATGCTGCCCTCAAAAGCAACTAATGGAGTTCTCTTACAGGGCTGTTATGAAAGAGCCAGCCTTACCCTCCCTGCTCTCATGTGATCTTTCCTCTTGCACAGGCTTCTGCCATGATGCTATCCAGGATAAGGCCCTCACCAGAAGCTAAGCCAGGGGGATCACCAAATCTTGGACTGTCAGCGTTTTCTTTACACATTACCCACAGAAATAGAATTGTTGAATCTTATTGAAGTTCTATTTTTAATTTATTGATAGACTTTCATACTATTTTCTATAATATCTATAGTAATTTACATTTCCACTAACAAGATACAAGGCTCCCTTGTATACACATTCTTGCCAACATGAGTTATATTTTGTTTTTTGATAATGGCCATTCTAACAGTTATGAATTGATTCTCATGGATTTAACTTTCATTTCCCTGGTAATTAGTGATATTAAACACCACTTCAAATGCCTATTGCACATTTACATGTCTTCTTTGGAAAAATGTCTATTCTAATCCTTTTGCTCCTAGTTGGATTATTTGGGGTGATGATTCTACTGAATTTTTTAAAGATTCATTTATTTATTTGAAAGGCAGAGATACAGAGAGGCAGAGTCAGAGAGAGTGGTCTTCCATCCACTGGTTCACTCCCCAAATAGCTGCAATGGCTGGAGATGGGCCAATCAGAAGCCAGGAACTGGAAGCTTATTTCAGGTCTCCCATGCTGATGTAGGGGGCCAGGCACTGGGGCCATCTTCTACTGCTTCCCCAGACCAGAGTAGAGAGCTGGTTCAGAAGTGGAGCAGCCAGTACTCGAACTGGTGTCCACGTGGGATGCTGGCACTGCAGATGGCAACATTACCTGCTTTGTCACAGCCCCAGCACCTTCTACTGAATTTTGATTCCCATATATTTCAGACATTAACCCAGTCTTAGTCTATTTTGTGCTGTTATAAAAGAATACCACAGATTGGTTAATTTATAATAAATAAAAATGTATTGGTTCACAGTTCTGAAGAAGCCAGAAGATAGCAAGAGCCTTCTTGCAATTTCACTCCCTAGAGGAAGCGAAGAGACAGGGAGAGAGAGCTAGAGAGAGAGAGAGAGAGAAAAAGAGAGAAGAGAATGACATGCCAAACTCATTTTTTTATAAAGAAAGTAACTTACTCCAATGATAACAATATAAATCCATTCACAAGTACAGTGCCCTCATGGCCTAATCATTTGTCACTGGACTCCACCTCCCAACACTGTTGCATATGGGATCAAGTTTCCAACACATGGCATGCTTGTTTTGAGACACATTCAAATAATAGCAACCTCTTAACAAATACATGGTTTACAAATATTTTCCTCTATGACTTATATTGTCTTTTCATCTTATTGCTTCCTTTGCTTCAAGAAATCTATTCATTTGATACAGATCTACTTGTTTGTTTTGCTTTTCTTGCCTGTGCTTTTAGTATCAGAGACAAGGATACTATTACCAAGACCAATGTCAGAGAGCTTTGTCCTCTATGTTTTCTGCCAGATGTTTTACATTTTTAGGTCTTGTATTTAAGTCTTTAATCCATTGTGAATCAGTTTTTGTAAACGCTATAAAACAGAAGTATGGTGTCATTTATATCATTCTTTACATATCATAATATTTGCTTTTTATATTTGGGTGCTCCAAAGTTGAATGCATACACTTTCACAATTTTTATGTGTTTCTGGTAATTAATCCACCATTATAGTGAGCTTCTATAACTCTTTTTTTTTTTTTTATTTTTTGACAGGCAGAGTGGACAGTGAGAGAGAGAGAGAGACAGAGAGAAAGGTCTTCCTTTGCCGGTTCACCCTCCAATGGCCGCCGCAGCCCGATGAATCAAAGCCAGGAGCCAGGTGCTCCTCCTGGTCTCACATGCAGGTGCAGGGCCCAAGCACTTGGGCCATCCTCCACTGCACTCCCGGGCCATAGCAGAGAGCTGGCCTGGAAGAGGGGCAACCGGGACAGAATCCGGTGCCCCGACCGGGACTGGAACCCAGTGTGTGCCGGCGCCGCAGGCAGAGGATTAGCCTATTGAGCCACAGCGCTGGCCAAACCTTCTATAGCTCTTATGAAGGGTTTTAACTAAAAGTCTATTTTAACTAATACAAGTATAGCTGTCTCTGCTCTCTTTCGGTTACCATTTGCTTGGAATATCTTTTGCTTTCATTTTCAGCCTATGTGTGTCCTTAATAATCTAAAGCTAGTCTCTTGTAAGTAACATAATGTTGAATCTTTATATTTTATCATTCAACTACTCTGTCTTTTGATTAGAGAATTTAATCCAGTTACATATAAAATAATTACTGATGAATTAGTTGTACTATTGTTATTTTGTAAATTTTTTTCTTGTGGTCCCTTTCTTCTCTTACTGTCTTCCTTTATGATTTGCTGAAGTTTTTGTAGTGCCACTCTTTGATTTCTTTGTTTTCACCTTTTATGCATTTACTAAAGGCTCTTCCTCTGCTTATCTCTTGTTTCCCTTTTGGTGCTAAAATCATTACAATGTGATAAGAAAAGTTTTTCAATGACAGTGTTGGGGCAATTGGAGATCCACATACAAAATAATGAAGATGGACTTTCCTCATACCATATACAAAAATTAAGTAAATAAATCAAAGATCTAAGGCTACAAAAATCTTAGAAGAAACCAGGAGTAAACCTGTCCTTGGATTTGGAAAAATATTCTTAAATATGACACCAAAAACACAAAGCATCAAAGACAAAACAAATAGATAAACAGGACTTTGTTGGCATTAGAAATCTTTGTTCTCCAAAAGACGTCATCAAGAAAATAAAAAAGTAACCTACAGAATTAAAGAAAATATTAACAAATTATATATTTGATAAAGATCTAGTTCCTAAATTCATTTTTAAAAATCCGAATAATCCATTTTACAATGTTAAAAAGATTTAAATAGACGTGAATAGACATTTCTCCAAGGAACATATGAGTATATAAATGATGAATAAGAATATGAGAAGAGACTTGACATGGTTAATCACTGGATAAAGGAAATCAAAATCACAATAACAGTTTGTAATTACTAAGAGCATTAGAATTTTAAAGTCAGATAGTAAGTGTTGATAAAGATGAAGAAAGATCAAAATTCTCATTTATTGCTATTGAGAATGTAATACAGTGTACTGTTTGGAAAACAGTCTGTCAGGTCCTCAAGTGATTAAATAGTATTAGCAGACACCACAAGAATTCCACTTCTGGCTATATAACCAAGAGAATTGAAAACACATGTCCACAGAGAAACTTGTGCCCACACTTTTATTGTAGCATTATTTTCAATTGCTGTCAAAGTCTGAATGTCTGTGCTCCTCCAAAAAATCTTAACTCCAAAGAAGATGGTATTAGAAGGTAGGGCTTTTGGGAGCTGATTAAGTCATAAGCAGAGTTCCCATGAATTAGAGACTAGCATCCTTATAAAATAGGCCCTAGAAATGAATTCATCCCTTTCATAACATCAGGGCACAGGGAGAAAATACCACTTGTGAACTAAGAAAAGAATGTTCACCAGTCATGCAATCTGCCAGTGCCTTAACCTTGGACTTTCAAGACTCAAGAATAACGACAAATGAATGTTTGTTGTTATGGTATTTTTATAGCAGCCTGAATGGATGAAGTCAATAGCTAAAAGGAAGAAACAATCAAAATCTGCATCAACTGATGAATGGGTAAATGTGTTGAAGACACTATGATAAATTAAAGAAGCTAGGGGACCAGCATTGTAAGACAGCAAATAAAGCTGCCTGCAACTCTGGTGTCCCACATGGGTGCCAGTTCATGTCCTGGCTGCTACACTTCTGATCCAGTCTTTGATAATGGTCCAGGAAAAGCAGTGGAAGATGGCCCAATTGTTTGGGTCCCTTCCACCCACATGGGAGATCTGGATGAAGCTCCTGGCTCCTATCTGTGGGCTGGCCCAGCCCTGGCCATTATGGCATGAGGGAATTTCTTTTAAATGTTATTAAAATGTTTTAGAATTGACTGTAGTGAGAGTCACATATATATGTAAATATACTAAAGTGAATAAATATATTTTAAATAGATGAGTTGCCCAGCCCTGACTCCAGAGCAGACCTGCTGGTCTTTTCTGACCATGAATTTTGAAGAGACCCTAAGGCCTAGCTCCAGCCTCTGCTGGCCTTGGTCTGGAAGCAGTCCTTCCTGCCCAAGTACCAACAAGTAGAGACATTCCACCAGAGATGGGCTTGCAAGCCTCAGTCCTGGTGGTGAATCCTAAGCAGCACTGTGGCTTGATGGCAACACCACTCAACCTGGCAATCGCTGTCCAAATTAGAGACTCACTGAGTGATTTAGCAAGTCTTCCCCAGGACCCAGTGGAACTCAAATGTGTCATCACACTTGGTTTATCCACTGTTTTCAGAATGACTGTTTGCAAGTATAACTTCAGACATGGAAGCAGATTCTTGTTCCAGCATTAACCCTTCTGACAAAGGTTCTGGAGGCAGCTCTACCTGTCCAAGGGACCAGACAGTGTTCATGCCCACATAAACCCCTGGTAATAGGCCCACAAGCATGGACCCCACTGTGTTCCCAGCAGCAGCCGCATGACCCGGGACCAACTCCATTTGACTATGATACTTGAGGGAAGCCCATCATCCTGAGGACCCAACAGGAGAAGGGCTTCATGTGCTGAAAACAGTCTAGAAAGACTGAAAGAAGTGTTTTCCCCTTAAAATGCACAGGTGCCAATGCAATTTGAAGCAGATCACAAAGAATCAGGAAAATTACATCAGTACAGGAAATAAGTGTCAGTAATCAACTCCAAAACAATGGAGATCTATTACTTGCTTGATAAGAAATTCAAAATAATTACCTTAAAGAAGCCCAGTGAGATGCAGAAGAATATGAACAGACAACTAAATGAGGTCAGGAAAACAATGCATGAACAAAATATGAAATTTATTACAAAATAGAAACCTAACAAAAATCATGGAGCTGACTAATGCAATGAAAGAACTGAAAAGTCCAAGAGAACTGCAACTATACACTTGATTATGGAGCAGAAAGAATAAGGAAATTTAAGATAAGCCATTTGAAATAAGTCAAAGGAACAAAAAGAAAAAAATGAATAAGAGTGAGGGAAGTATAATGAGACTTTTGAAATAAACTCAAGAGAACAAATATATTCGTTGTGGGAATTTCAGAAAAAAAAGATAAAGTGGGAAAAAACTTGTTTATTGAAATAATAGCTGAAAACTTTTCAAATTTGAGGAGGGATGTGGCCCAATTCCAACCCCCGCCCCCAGCTTCATCAGATTCCATAACCCCAGGAAAATCAACCCAAAAAAGATTGTCTTGAGGCACCTTATAATTAAATTATCAAAAGTGACATACAAGGGGAATTATGAAAGCAACAAAAAGCGTGAATAATATCACACAAGAAAAACTTCACAAGGCTATCAATAGATTCTTCAGAAGGCAGCGGGATGATATATTCAAAACATCGAAAAGAAAGAGCTCTGATCAAGAGTAACACACCTGGCAAATATGTCCTTCAGAAGTGGAAAGATAGACATTCCCTTGGGGCCAGCACTGTAGCGTGGCGGGTAAAGCCAACACCTGCAGCTCCAGTATCCCATAAGGGTGCTGTTCGAGTCCCAGCTGCTCCACTTCTGATCCAGCTCTCTGCTGTGGCCTAGGAAAGCAGTAGAAGATGGCCCAAGTCCTTGAGCCCCTGCATCTACATGGGCGATCCGGAAGAAACTCCTGGCTCCTGGCTCCTGGCTCCTGGCTTCAGATCAGCTCAGCTCTGACCGTTGTGGCCATTTGGGGAGTGAACCAGCGATGGAAGACATCTCTCTCTCTCAATGGCTCTATATATCTTTATGTAACTCTGTCTTTCAAATAAATAAAATAAATATTTTTAAAAAATACATTCCCAGGCAAACAAAAGTTGGGGGAGTTCATCATCACTGGACCTGCCTTATAAGAAATGCTAAAGAGAGTCCTTCAAGTTGAAATGAAAGGACAATAAGTGACAACACAAAAACATATGAAAGTATAAAACTTCAAGTAAAAGCAAATTACATAGTACTATAATTTTGGTTCATAAGTCACTTATAACATAGTATAAAAATTAAAAGAGGGTCAAGCATTTGGCATGGCAGTTGGGACAATGCTTGGGGCAGCTTCCTCCCATATTGAAATACCTATGTTCAATTCCTGGCTCCACTCTTGATTCTAGCTATCTGCTAATGTCCACCCAAGGAGGCAACAGGCACTGGCTCAAGGTGCTGGCTCACGTGGGAGGCCCAGAATGAGTTCCCAGCTCCTAACTTTGACCTGACTCAGTCCTATCTATTGTAAGCATTTGGGGATCGAACCAGCAAATGAAATGAGAGAGCTCTGTCTATCTTTTTCTGTATCTCACTCTCTATATGTATTTCTGTCTCTCAAATAAATAAAATAAGTAAATAATTCTCTTAAAAATTAGAATGGAGGCAGGCATTTGGCACAGTGGTTAAGACACCACTTGGGACATTCACATCCCATATCAGAGTACCCAGGTCAAGTCCTTGCTCCTCAGCTTGTGACCCAATTTCCTGCAAATGTGCACCCTAGTAGGCAGCAGGTGATGGTTCAGGCATTTGGGTTCCCTGACACCTACATGGGAGCCTCAGAGACTTCTGGCTTTGGCTTGACCCAGTCCAGGCAATTGCAGGCATTTGGGAAGTGAAACAGATGGAAGATCTGTTTTTCTCTGCCTCTGTGTGTGTGTGTGTGTGTGCCTTTCAAATAAAATAAACTTTTTAAATGTTACAGATATTGAAAATATAGCTACAATAACTTACTATTAGATAAACAATGTAAAAAAAAGTGTCATACCAATAGCATAAAATGTGTGGAGGAGTACTGCAGTTGTAGAACTTTTGTATGAAATTGAAATTAAGTTGTTATCATCTTCAAAGCGACTTACAAGTTAAGATATTGTATGTAAGTCTCGTAGTATGAAGACTTACAAGAGTCCTTCTACCGGGTTCTCTTTTAAGATTAATTTGGTTAGTCTGGGTTCTTAATAATTTCATATTAATTTTCAAATCATTTTGTCAATCTCTACATAGAATTCTACTACTTGATTGAAAAAGACAAGTAGCTAATAAAATGAATTCCTCTTGTCACTTGAAAGTCAGACATGTCAATTAGACAGAATGGCATTTATATCTTTGGCAAAATCTTATAAGCAATCCCAAACATTTTTGTTTTTTACTTTTCAGTCAGGCAGTTCTGGTTCTGTCATAAAATTCAGTCTGGTCTTCCTGGAGAGGGAATTAACTTTTAAACAACTAAGGAAATACATTCAGGCCCTAAAGTTAGAAAACAGTGGGAATCATTTCTACTGCTGACACTCAGCATCTTCCCCAATATCCCAAATCTGCTCTTCCCACAGAGACCTAGAACAGACAGCAAGTGTATCAACGTGAAATGCTTGCTCCCCTTGCTGGCAGGTAGAGGAGGAACTTAGAGAAAGCAGATTATTTTTTAAAACTGCAGTAAATGTATATACTAACTGAGAGAACTGTGAGATTTGTTGTTGTGAGTCCATTTTAGAAAATTATTATTGTCTTGGGTTTCTGACTGACAATTTTGTGTGGCTGTGTTTTATAGTTGAGTGCAATGTTGACCTGACCTGGAAGGAAAAGCTTTAAATTCAAAAAACAAACAGACAAAAAAAATTTTTCCTCAATTCTTCTTACTCAGAAATGTCTAAGGGTTGGCACTGCAGCACAGTAAGTTAAGCCACTGCTGTGATACAGAAATCCCACGTCAGAGCACTTGTTTGAAACTCAGCTGCTCCACTTCTGACTCAGCTCACTGCTAATGCACCTAAAAAGGCGGCAGAGGGTGGCTCAAGTACTTGGTCCTCTACCAAGCACATGGGAGACCTGGGTGGAGTTCTTGTTCTTGAGTTTTATCTGGCCCAACCCACACCATTGCAACCCACTGGGGAGTGAACCAGCAAATGAAAGATTTCTCTTTTTTCACTCCCTTGCGCACACTCTCTCTCTCTCTCTCTCTCTCCATCTGTCTTTCCCTCTCTGTCACTCTGCCTTTCAAATAAATAAAACAAATCTTTTTAGAAAGAAATTTCTATAACTACTAAATTCTAAAATACTGATGTACTTTGGCTTTTATTTTAATCAATAAAGAATTCAAATATATCCCATCCCACCCCCCAACACACACATCATTCTTCAAATTACACCTAAATACTAATTCATCCAAGGATGCAGCCAGTCAATGACAAGTAAACCAATGAGCATAAAGAGGTTTATATCATTTATTCATTCAAAACCACACATGCAAATGGTTCTTCTCATTACTTATGTTCTTTTTCTTTAAATATTTATCTAAGAAGTTATTTACCTCAATTTAGGTAGTAAACTTTTATTATTGGAGCCTTAAAATCTTCTTTAATCTTTTTCCAGAAAAATAAAATTCTTAAGTGTTTTTTCACAGGATTACTTTTCTGACAGTACATCTAAAATACACATGACTGTGTCTAGTCTATACAGTGCTTTAGGAGATCTATGTTCCTACCACAACTGCACATTCATGACCAAGCAATGATACCACGATTTCACTCTGAAGCCATTTAAATAAGCAGCGTCAGGAGACAAGACCAACAGGTAGCAGCTCAGTGGCCAGATACGAGGTAGATAGTACTTTGTTCAGTTTTGGTAGTACTATTATTGTTTAAAGACATTTATTTATTTATTCATTTATTTATTTGAAAGACAGAGAGAGAGAAAGTGAAAGAATGAAAGAGAGAGAGATCTATCTTCCGCGTTTTACTTCCTAAATGGCCACAACAGCTGAGGCTGGGTCAGGCCAAAGCCACTGGCCCAGAAATCCATCTGGGTCTCCCACATGGGTGGCAGTGGCCCAAATACTTGGGACATCTTCTGCTGCCTTCCCAAGAGCATTTATAGGGAGCTAGAATGGAAATGGAACAGCCAGGACTCAAATCAGCACTTGAATATGGGATGTGGAAACCACAGTTGCTGGCTTAACCTGCTGCACCACAGTGCCCATTCTAGTAGTGTTACTCTTTAGCTATGTGATTCTGAGTGTTCAACTAACTGGCTTTCTGTTTGCTTCTCTGCAAACAGAACAAAAAAAATCCATTTTACAGCATTGGTCTGGAGGGGGGAAACTGTGTAGTCTTTAGTCCACAATAAGATTATAAAATATTCCCACCAGAATCGTGTATTTTTAATGCAAACTGCCCCATATGCCCTTAATTATATCTATAATGCAAAATAGGTTAGTTCAATTTTAAGTCTGGCATAAAAATAATGTTTTAATTTTACCCTTTTCTTTTTAAATTTTTATTTAGTTTGCTTTCATTTGTATGTGAAAGGCAGAGAGAGACATATAGAGATCTTCCATCCACTAGTTCACCCCCCAAATACCCAAAATTGTCAGTGCTGGGCAGGCTGAAGCCAAGAGTTGGGAACTCAATCCTGGTGTCCCATGAGGGTGTCTCCAGGGAGCCAAGCACTTGAGTTATAGCCAGCTGTCTCTCAGTAGGTGCTTCAGCAGGAAGGACTGGAACTTGAACCTAGGACTCCAAATCGTGATACAGGCATCCCACGCAGAATCCTAACAGCTGCGCCAAACTCCCACTCCTTTTACCCGTCTTTTTAAAACTTAGACATGATTTGAAGAAACTATTTGAATGATTCCAGCTACTAACATAGATATTTAGCCAAGATTCCATTGTGGGTTTTCCCATCTAATATTCTTCAGGAAGTAAGTAGACTACTCAGATCCTTTAGCAAATTTCCCCAGATAAACTGCATTTCTTAGGTGATGACACTAGGTGGCACACCTATACCTAAATAAACCAATGACTAGTCTAAGGCAGGAAGTGAATCTGGGATGAAAATTAGCCTCGTCACATTCATGACAACTGAACTGAAGAAAGATGAAAAGTTCCCAGAAAGCAAATAGCTTTTCAAGTATTAGGAAACTATTTGGGTAATTATCGGTGTACCAGTCTCCCGGGGCCCTTGTACACACTGTATTACTATAAACCGAGTAATTGAAAACTTATTATCCTACAATTCTGGAGGCCACTAGGCTGAGACTAGGGTGTCAGTAGAACGGCTTCCTTCTGGAGGCTTTGTGGATAATCTGCTTCATGCTCTTGATGGGGTTCAAGACACACTGCCAAAATATGGCACCTCGGCATCTGAGAGAGCAGCAGGAACAGGAAAGCACGTCTCACCTTCCACTCTCCTCCCAGGAAGCAGGTCATACGGGGCATCTTTCCAGAGTGTCCTCCTGGTACCCAGAGGAAAGGAGCATTTTCCCCTGAAGACATAGGGACGGGGCCAGAGAATGAGCAGGTCTCGCTAGGCCCCCCTGCCCCGCCCACCAAGTTAATATCCTTAGGTCATCCTTTCTGTCCAATCACACTTGTCACACTTCTCTACAATGATCCACTTCTCTATCAAACCTAAGCATGGAAAACACACAACTTTACCTATCTATGCTATGTAAATTTACAAGTTTGTATGTTTAAGCTTGTTAACCTGCCTTTTGTTATAGCCGTGAACCTGGCTGTGGGTAAGGAAGGGAAACCTTGTGTTCTCCTGCACCAGGTGCTTTTAGCTTCTGGAGGTTACTAACAGTCCTCGACATTCTTTATTGTATAGACACAACACTCCAATCTGCTTCAGTCTTTACATGGTATGCTCTGTCTCTGCAAATAAAATGAAAATAAGTAAATAAATAGCTTTTAAAAAAAAACAGTGGCAAGCATTGGCGCACAGTAAGTTAAGCTGCCACTTGGGACACACACATCACATATAAGAGTGCCTGGGATCAAGGAATCCAGACCCACCTCCACCTTCAAATCCAGATCCCTACTTATGCCCCTGGGAGACAGCAGATGATGGCCCAAGTTTCCTGGCTACTGACTTCAGCCTGGCTCAGCCCTAGCTGCAGTAAACACTGGGGCACTGAACCAGCAGTTGGAAGATCTGTCTCACATGTGTGCTCACTCGCTCCATCTAGGTGAGCTGAAATTTTTGTCCATCCTGCATTGTAATTTTAACCCTTCACTTGACAGTCTAAAAACCCACATTCCCAGGAACCATGTGGTCTCCTTGGGAACCAGGAAGGAGGAGAGGCCATGATGACCACATGAAAGTTAAATTCCATGTGGAGGTGCATGAAAATCCCAGAAAGCTTCGTGAATCCCAAGACCCCATGCTGCTTATTTATTCAATGAAGACATAAGAGACTGAGAGTGGAAGAGAGAGGTCTTTGCCCCTGAGCATACATGGGGTTACTACTCCTCTCTGCCTGTCTCCTTCTCTTCACAGGCAACTCTCTGGCCCAGTCGTGACAGGCATTTCTCCATGTGAGGCAGCCCACACTCACATGTGAATGTATGTTTGCTCTCTCAATTTAAAGTAAATCCTGTTCTCACTTGTGCTCTGCACTATACCTCTGCTTAGAATTCTCATATCTCTGGGGTCGAGACCCTGGAATAAAAATGAAGGTACCTAGGCCTGAAAGACCACCACAAAACACATCAAACACTGGAGTTAAAGGAAATGTTTATTGTCAGGTGGGGGAAATCTAACAGGCTGGAGGGAGAGGGCAAGAGGGGCAAAAAGGAAGAGAAAAGGGGGGTTGAGAGCGCATGTGCAGGGAAGCAGGTCCTGTTATAGTCTTGCAGGGGTAGGGAAGTGGGAGCAACGAATCCCATTAGAGTGGGAGTGGAGTTGACGCTTGTGGTTGGACCATTTGGTCATCTGACTTCTAGTAAGTGAAGCTGGGCTTAGAGCCGAAGCTTACCATGCCTAAGATGGTGTCTAGAGCTTAGAAGGCGCCTAAGATAAGATGGCACCATTTTACTAACAGAGCCCCTATCAGGTACAAAATGATTCACATGGGAACTCTGCATGGATGTTGGGGACTGAATTTTGTCTACCCCAAAACTGGTCTGTTTAAGCATTAACCCCGAGGATGATGCTATCTGGAGATGGTGACCTTGGGGAGGTAATAAAGATTAGATGAGCCCCTACTCTGTGGGGCTGGTGTTTAAGAAGAAGAGGAAGAGGTGCCAGACCTTCATCCCCATCCCCACAGTCATGGAGGAAAGGCCAAGTGAAGACACAGTGGTGGAGTTGTGATATAAGAAATATTAAGTTTAGTTTTCGTCCCTGTTTCCTAGCACAGAGCTTCTAAAATTCTTGGCACTTCCTGAGTGAGACCTGTGAGAGAGGTCTCTTTTTTATTCATAAGCCCTTTTCACTTTCCCTGCTTTTATACCAAGGAGGTGATCCTTGGAGAATGGGGCCTGGTTGCCAGGGAAACTAACCATGCGGTTACATGGTAGGTACCTTCAGGGCCTGCCCCCAACCTCTGGAGAGGAGAGAAGGATTGAGATTGGGTAGTCAACCATGGCCAGTTCTTAGTCAATCATGCCTGGGTAATGAAACTTTCATAAAGACTGGAAACAATGGGATTCCAAGAGCTTCTGGGTGGATGGATGTATCCATGTGTTGGAAGGCTGGCACATTCTAACTCCACCTGGGCAGAAGCTCCAGACCCTTCCAGACCTCACGTACACCTTTGCCTGGCTGTTTGCATGCTTTGTAATCTCTTTTATAGTAAACCTGTAATTATAAGTTCTGTGAAATATTCTAGAAAATTACGGAACACAAGAAGGAAGTCAAGGAAATTCCAATTTATAGCCAAGTTGGACAGAAGTGTGGGTAACCTAAGAACCCACAACTTGTGATTGACATCATAAGTGAGGGGCAGCATTGTTAGATTAAGCTTAGATAGAGTCTCAGAAATGCTGCCCCTAAGCATGACACTTTGAGTTTCTTAGTGCTTTAAAGGAAATTGTGATATGAAAGAAGTGGGTTCAATTTTAATCCAGGTCATTGGCTTTTATTAAAAATATTTTAAGTACAGGCACATATATGATGCACAAAGTGTTAAAGTTTATTTAAAAGGTAAGGAAGCAAGCACACACACACACACACACACCCCACAGTTGGGGGCATAGCTGAAATGTGGAATGGGCCAGAGAGAGAAGGAGCTGGGGAAAGGGAAGTAGAGAGCAGGTGAGCACCCTCAACACCTTCTCTCATCCCTGTCCCTGATGAAAGAGAGCAAGCACCTCCCAGCAACTCGCAGCACCTCCTTTGATGAGGTAATGTGGGCACCTGGAAAGTTTATGACACCTACACAGAATTCCATGTGGAGCTTACTATATATATTGACATGGCTTCTTTTCCGTAGATTCCAGATGAGAATAAGGCATCCCAGGAAAGTGGACGTTCTGACAAATTCTATAGAATTCATGGGGCAGGGCTCTATGGTCTGTGACCTCCAGTTCATCTAGCTGTCTTATCCCCTAACAATTGGAAAGCCCGAGAAGCTGCCTTAGAGTCAAGGTCTCTGAATTTCCCTTGCTTCTATCCCCTCTCCCAAAAATAGGAAGAGATGTTCTTTGTGCTGGACAGCAAGGGCTGCAGTGAGTGTTTTATTGAGAAAGCATGGCCACACACCCCCTTAGACAGAGTAGGATCTACTCAGAAGTAGTGGCTCTGCCTCTGAACAGCATTTAACATAATGTGGGCCTTTTAATAAAAGGGGAGGTGCTTTCTAATAAGGAGGAGAAATATTCATGGTTTTTTGGGGAAGTAGGTGCAGGTTTCCTGGAATCTGGCTGCTGCCCAGTTGTGTTCCTTCTCTGGTCTGATGTTTCCTGTGATAGCAGCTGAGAAGTGTGTCATTTACCAACCTAATGTGTTACAGTGGGCATAGAATAAGCTGTAGGTCAATCCAGGTCAGTCTTGGCCCGCTGAACTGATATAACCTGGTCCATGCTATGGGTCTGTTGATCTTTACAGCAAGGGGAACAGCATCCATACGTTGATATAACAGGAGCTATTGTTTCCAATGCTCCACCACTGGCCTCCCTCTGTCACTCTGGAGTTCCCTTATCTGCTTGAAGGAAGTTCTTCAAAAGAGATGTAAATGTCTTGAATGCCTTCCCCAAAATCTCAATGATCAGGAAAGAACACATTACAGAAAAGAAGACTAAAATGCCTCAAACTATATACGCTAAATATACCATCCAAGTCCATCTGAGGCAAGGAGATGAGAAAGCAGTGGAGCCCCATGGAGATAATAATTCCTGTTATCTCAAGCCTACAGGATGTGGGTTTGGTTCCACTGCTCTGAAGATCAACAGATCCCCTGCATGGACCAGGTCACACAGATTTAGGGGTCAAGGCTGACTTGAATCAACCTACAGCTCATTCTGTGCTCATCGTAATACATTAGTGTGGTGAATGACACACCTCCCAGCTGCTGCCACAGGGAACGTCAGCCATATAAAGAATGAAAAGGGGATGCAGCTGGATTTTAAGATATCCGCACCCACTTCCCAGAAAATACACGAATATTCCTCCCCATGTATTAGAATGCACCTCCCCTTTCATTAAAAGATCCATGCTATGTTAAATCCAGTTCAGAGATGGGGCCACTCTCCTCCGAGTAGGCCCCCCTCTGTCTGTGGAGTGTGTGTCTGCTTTCTCAATGAAACCCTCACTGATTGCTACCCATCTGCCATTCTCCAGCTCACTGCTGAATTCCTTCTGGAAGAGAAGTCAAGGACCTGGGTACTGGGCAGCCCTCGTGGTCTGGTGCCACATTCTTCTGAGGATGAGTCTTAGGGGCCTTATCTGCAAAATATGGCAACCTTTGCTCTTGCTAAAATTCCCCCAGAACTTGCAGCCACCTCTCTTGTCTCAAGCTATTGTCTGTGCTCCGGGCCTGTCCACCACTGATCTTAGAAGAGCTGAAAGCAAAAAGGAGAGTTTTGCTTTCCAGTAAAACATCCTTTGGATGGAAGAAACAGTTTCAGAACAGAACCTAACAGGCCTCCCTTCTGGGGCAAAGAGCGAAGCTTACAAGGGAGTCAGGAAAAGGGAAGTTGACACATTCATAGATGTTCCAGAAACTTGATTCCTTGACATAGTGAAGTCCAACTCCTGAGGCACAAGTGAACGCAAACAGCTCCATATGTTGCACGTGCAAATTTGGGATTGATATCCAAAGATTGTTCCTAGGGCAGGATGGTCATTAGTGCACTGTCTCTCTAGCAGACCAGAGCTGCTCTGGGGACTGCAGCTGTTATCAGAGGAGAGCAACTGCGGAGTCTGTTTCTTGTCCAATCAGGGCTTTGGGGAGCAAGATCCTATGCTTTGTTGTTTAGGGCAGGAACTCACTTTTTAGGTGAATATTTGCTTGAGGTGTTTTCCTTTGTGGCTTCTCTGATTGTTTTTACCCTCTAAACTGTAACCCCAGACTTAGTTAAATCTTCAGTCCTCTTTGCACAGGGAAGGATTGCCATCCTACAGGGTCTTTGGCCATCAATTTCTACAGGTCCATTTATTTCTCCTAAAAATTATTTACTGCCTCTGTACAATCGCTTACAACACCCCAATTTCTCACTGCTTTATGAAGAGAGTATTTAAGTATCAACCATTTGGTCCTTCTTTGAGTTTCATGCTTCCCGTGCGCATGTGTACATTAATAAATTTGTTTGCCATTTCTCTTGTTAATCTGTCTATTGTCAATGTCTTTCAGCAAAGTTGAAACATTAGAGAGGATGGAGAATTCCCTTTACTGCTACACACTTGTGTGGTCTGCACCAACTCCTGGTAGTTAGTGCCAGAATTGAGTTTAATTCTGGAACACCCCATTGGCCTTTAAAACTACTTGATGTGGAAAACACACATTTGGTATATGAGAGGAAGATCACTTTGCTTTTCCTTTTAGCAGCCTTCTGTGATTTAATGGAGTAACATTTCAGTGTACCAGAGTAAAACTGTAGAGCACCTGGAAAACTGCTTAGTGTGGAAAACTCACACATCTTAGGTGTACGCATTGGTGTGCATGGAGATATGGTTTTTTCCCCTTTAGAGCCATATGCAAGTCAAAAGAGAGCCCTCACCAGATGCCAAATTTCTTGCCACGTTGATCCTGGAGTTCTGGCCTCCAGAACGCAGGAAAACAGATTTCTGTTGTTCAAGCCACCCAGTGGCTTGTACTCTGCTACAGGCTCCCAAGCAGACTAGTTCAGGTCTCTTTGGAAAGCTCATGCTCTACCCGCTGTGTTCAATTGCACTTCTGCCTTCCTACGGAAGATGCACAGTTCTGTGGCTATGGAAGACAGCACTGAGCAAACATATGCTATACATAAAAAATGAATCGGGCCGGTGCCGCGGCTCACTAGGCTAATCCTCCACCTAGCGGCGCCAGCACACCGGGTTCTAGTCCCGGTTGGGGCGCCGGATTCTGTCCCGGTTGCCCCTCTTCCAGGCCAGCTCTCTGCTGTGGCCCGGGAAGGCAGTGGAGGATGGCCCAAGTCCTTGGGCCCTGCACCCCGTGGGAGACCAGGAGAAGTACCTGGCTCCTGCCATCGGATCAGCGCGGTGCTCCGGCCGCAGCGTGCTGGCCGCGGCGGCCATTGGAGGGTGAACCAATGGCAAAAGGAAGACCTTTCTCTCTGTCTCTCTCTCACTGTCCACTCTGCCTGTCAAAAAGAAAAATTAATCTACAACTATGGCACTTTGAGTACCAGCCAGGCACGTTGAAGGACAGTATCTTGAAATGACGTGTACATCCACAAGAGCAGATCTTTCTATCTACCCATGATATATTATCTTTGGAAGAATTATTTAGGGACCTCACAAAGCAGGGCAGTGACTTGTATATAGTTTTATAACTTGGAAACATCAAGATGGTCACACTGTCCCTACAAGTTTCACATCCGAGTGCTTGTATGGATCATTACTTATTCTTCACCAGCTCACTGGCTGAGCTGTAATGGGCTGATGCTACTTCAAAATAAGCAGTCTGATTTCCCTGAACATGCAGCTTCTTGGAATTTAGGAAATTAGGGTCACAAAGATATTAGCTATCTCTGGGTCTTTGACATGTTTGATAAATGCATAAATCTCTTCCATCCTTTCCTTGTCACAACAAATGTTTTTTAACAAAATTATTAATTATACTCTATGCAGATCCAATTAGGAAAATTATTTCCTCCAGTCAATTTGCCTAGTTTTCCCCAAAGCAAAAATACAGTTATTTATATCTCTATTAAAAGTTAATGAAGCTGGCCGGCGCCACGGCTCACTAGGCTAATCCTCTGCCTTGCGGCGCTGGCACACCGGGTTCTAGTCCTGGTCGAGGTGCCGGTTCTGTCCCGGTTGCCCCTCTTCCAGGCCAGCTCTCTGCTGTGGCTAGGGAGTGCAGTGGAGAATGGCCCAAGTGCTTGGGCCCTGCACCCCATGGGAGACCAGGAGAAGTACCTGGCTCCTGCCATCGGATCAGTGCCGTGCGCCGGCCACGGCGGCCATTGGAGGGTGAACCAACGGCAAAGGAAGACCTTTCTCTCTGTCTCTCTCTCTCTCTCTCTCACTGTCCACTCTGCCTGTCAAAAAACAAACAAACAAACAAACAAAAAGTTAATGAAGCCTGTCTTTGTTCACTCAGTTTTCTTTTAAAAATATCATAATATACATAGTTTAGAAACAACAAAAAATCTTTTCCAGGGAGGGTGTTTGGCCCAGCACTTAAGATGCCAGTTGGGATGCCCACATCCTATATCAGGGTGCTTGGGTTCAAGTCCTAACTCTGCTCTTTATTCCAACTTCCTGCTAATGCAGACCCTGGGAGGCACCAAGTAATGACTCAAATAAGATTGAATTCCTAGCTCAGCTTTGCCTGCAGGATTGGGGGGATGAACCAGTGGATGGGAAGTTCTCTCTGTCTGTCTGTCTCTGTGTCTCTCTTCCACTTAAATAAATAAAATAAATACATATATATTTTAAAATAGTAGATATTATCATAAATGTGTGTGTGTGTGTGTGTATTTCACAGTTCTTGAGCTTAGTATGCCAAGATTAAGTCCTTGACAAATTCTAAAGCCAGGTGAGGGCCTGCTTCCTCATAGCCAGCACTTTCTCCTTGTGTCTTCACATGGTACTGCCGTGTGAAGTTGGCCTCTATCCAACTAGAGAGGGCTCCGCCCTCCTGATCTAATCACGTCCCAAAGGCCCACCTCCTAATACCATCACCATGGTAGTTGGAGTTTCAACATATGAACTTGAAGGACACATAAACATTCAATCCATTGCAAATCCAGAGACCCAAATATTGATGAACATTTTTGTCATTAAATATATAAATGAGTGTTTGCCCAAACAAAATCCCAATACACAGTCAAAAGTGATCCTGCAGTTAAACCCTTTGCATATCAAAGACTGGAAACAATTTCTCCTCTGTGAGTACTAAAAGTGCTCCACTTTTGACTCTACCAAAAAGCAACCTGTTTTCTGTTGAAATTCATCGAGTTCCATTATTCAATGATCCTACATTTTTTAATAGATATTGCATCATTGCAAAAGGAGTATTTTGACAATTGATTTTGGTGTTCCGGGTAGACACACCAAAATGATCATCCCACCATGTAGTAAACCTTACAGGATGCCACCTGGTGCCTTACATAACATGGTGCATAACATGGAAGTATGTTATGCTCAGACTCAAGTTGGAGTAAATTTGCTGTGCAGTTAAACCACTGAATTCAGGGGTAGGGGTTCAGCATAATTTGTGTAGGCTTTAGGATGAAGAATGGAGGATGGCTGGTCCCCAGGGGGTGGGCTCCAGCTTAAGAATCCAAAGCACTGAAATCCGGCTCTATCAGCCATGGATGGACCCTACCAGACGACCTTGGGACAAGCCTCAGTTTACCTAGCTGCAGAGTTTGTGAATAATTAGTTAAAATAAACAAATGTTCGGCTTCCAGTTTACTCTTTAGCTAAAATTACAGTGAAATAATGCAAACCACTTTCTGGGAATTTCTATTCAGAACTAAAAATCTTTCTTGAAGAAAAATTCGACTGTACATTAATAGAAGTTTTAGACAAAACTGGACCTACCTGCTCATTACTGCTGAACTACCTGTGCTCCTGTGCTGTGTGCTAGTAGTATTCTCGGGAGTCTGGACTGCATGCATATTTGCCTGGAACCACCAGGGGTCATTGTTTGAGTTGTTTAGCAGAAGCAGAACAATCTGGATCTAATACAAAACGTCAAGTGGGATTTTTCTGCTTTTCCCAGAATTGTGACAAGGGCCCAACGAGGAGGAAAAAGGCACTAATCTTATGACAAAGACATTTTCTTGCTTACAGATGCAGTTGGTAATGAGGTCTGAAGGTCTACAAAGGGACCTCAGAACCAACCTGACCTCCAACCACATGCCACCCTAAACTTAAAATAACAGAGGAAAGGGGAAGGAGTTGACATTTGAAGGAATGTAGTATCCAGGAGAGAAGCCAGGCCTTCCCAATGGAGAGACAGGAAGTGCTTACCCTCCCCAAAGTCAAATGATGGAGGAGGGTGTGGGGCATTACAAATCTTCAATGCGTGAGAAAGCTCACAGTCTTTTTTGTTTGTTTGTTTTTTGGACTGTATTTTTAAATTTTTACTTAGAGAGAGAGAGACTATCAGTTGGTTTATTCCCCAAATACTCACCATGGCCAGGGCTAGGCTGGGACTGAACCCAGGTGCTAGAAACTCAATCCAAGTTACCCATCCAATAGGCAGGGACTAATATGAGCCACCATCACATGGGATCTGCACCAGCAGGAAACTGAATTCAGGAGCCAGAGCCGAGGATTGAACCCAGTTCCTCTTATGTGTGATGCAGGCATCTCAGCCACTGAAACAAACTCCTAGTCCGCATCATTATTTTTGCTACACACACTTAGGGATAAATTCAACTTTGCTAATAAAAGATATACCGTGGTAATAGACTATTTAGGAAGTCACACTGGGTGTAGAGAAGAGGTGAACACCATGCCAATCCTTTTGGGGTTGAGTCCAGTGAGATGCAGTCACTGCCTGCATCCTTACCTATAAAATGCAGGACTTCATGGACGTGGCCTCAAAGGTCCCTGGCAGCTCTCTAATTTATAATCTGATACATCCTCACCAAGGCACATTCTCTATTTCTCATATCTTTCCAGAAAGTATCTGAAACTGTCCTAACATGGAAACTGCCAACCCTTGAAGGAAGGCAAAGCAGGCTGCTACAAGGTGGAGTGTCCAGTGTCTAGAGAGGAAGACAGCCTCTTACTCCAGACAGTTGGGTGCCCTCTCGCTTCTTGTCTCCAACTTGCCAGTGGCCCAAGCAGCAGGGATTGCTTGCTGGCTACTTGCTTGGAACTTGGAGCCCGCCCCATCCCCCAAAAAGTACAGGGCTTTACCAGTGTTGCATGGCTAGTTAATGAATGTGAGCAATAAACTGGGTCTCAAATGCCTGTCTGGAGCTGAACCAAATCAGATTCACTCACATGTTATGCAGAACCCTGATAACACAGCCTCCCCAGAGACACACCTTGTGTCAAGATCTCATCCAGCTGCTAAGAGATGTAGAGTTGCAATCTCCCAAAATCTTCTCTGTAAGGTCTCACAGAGGACAACCTGCTTATGCCCAAGAGCATGTTGTTAAAATTCTACCATAGTCCAATCTAGCTATTAACGACAGCTTTGATAAACTGATTTACCACCAAAGCTACTAAAGGAGAAAGGAACTCTCCCCAGGTGGCCAGGCTAGTAAATGATAGAATAGCGTTCCAAGTCTTTGTTCGTTATTTTTCTGTTTGTTGTGGTTTGGAGATTAATGTGGGTGTCCCCCCCGCCAAAGGCCCATGTGTTAAGGACTTGCCCCTCAGAATGGATTAAGAATGGAACTTAATTACGAGGTCTGAAAGTGAGGTCTTTGTGATTGTATTGAATTCAGTTGCCAGGTAGAGCTCCATGATTGAGTCTTGATGGCATCATCAGGAGACCACAGAGGCAAGATGCAGAGTGTGCCCTGGTGTCTCCATGCTCCCTGGCTTGCATGTGATCCTCTCTCTGCATGCATTCTACCCATACTGATGGACCACCTGATCTTGGACCATGTACCTCCAAAACTGTGAACCCAAATTCGGCCTTCTTTCCTCAAAATCTCCTTGGTATTAAAGTGAAAGTAATGAAAAGCTGACCAGCACACTATTCTTCAATGTAATGATTTTTTAACAAGAAACCAAGCTTTGTTGCCAAAAATGATAGTGTTTCTGCACTTACAACATAAGCCAGGACAGGCATTTGGCCTAGCAGTTAAAATGCATGCATCCAGTACCAGCATTGTGACACAGTGGGTTAAGCTGCCACCTGCAGCATTGGCCTCCCATATGGGTGCCAGTTCCAGTCCTGGGTGCTTCACTTCTGACCCAACACCTTGTTAATGCACCTGGGAAAGCAGCAGAGGATAGCCCAAGTTCTTGGGCCCCTGCAGCCACATAGGAGACCTGGAAGAAGGTCTTAACTCCTGGATACAGCCTGGCCTAACCCCAATTGTTTTAGCCATTTGGGGAGTGAACTTGGAAGTCTCTCTCTCTCTCTCTCTCTCTCTCTCAACTCTGCCTTTCAAATAAATAAAATATATCTTTTTTAAAAAAGAAGATGCCTTCATTCCATATCAGAGTGCATGGGTTTGATAGTAGGCTCTGCTCCCGACTACAGCTTCCTGCTAATGCGGGGAGGCAGCAGTGATGGCCCGAGTGACTGAGCTCCTGCCTCCAATGTGGAAGGCTGGGATTGAGTTACTGGCCCCTGCTGGGTGGCTGTGGGTATCTGAGGAGTGGGTCAGTGGATGGGACTTCATTCTGTCTCTCTCAAATCAATAGATTAAAATTTAAAAAGCATTTAATATAAACTATGTTGGTCTTGTGTCTAATCTTTCTACTCACCTAATGACCACAACCTCACTGTTCTTGTCCTAGCTCATTTGCATCCATTAGAATGGTAAGGATTATCTCTTTGTCTGTTTTGTTCCCACTGCCTCAAATAGTACCTAGAAGTTCGAAACTATCAATTGAATGAGCCGACAGAATAATCTTAAAAATTACTACAGACTCAGAGTTAAATCATAACTGAAGGCATTATTCCTCATGAAAAGTTATTTTTAAACAAATTAAAGGACTCTAACAGATCAACTTTAAACCCAATGTAGAATTGTGATTTTGCTAAGGTCTGTATGCTTTCTTTTGTTCTCACCTTTCCCAAGCCACTACTGGAACTGCCAAAGAGAGAAAGAGAGCTCCCTCCTGGTACCAGCCTGGAAGCAAAGTGAAAATGCAGGAATTTACAAATGCGTTGGGCTGGGTGTGTGTGCGCACTTATTGTGCACATGAACACATTACAAAGGATATGGAAGAAGGGAAATGATAGACAAGATAGAAAATAGAAAGCAAAAATAGAAAGCTCTAGGAAGCAGCCTCCCACCTCTTTACCAAGTAAAGATGTTCATATGTAAGCAAATACAGGGTTAGGCATTTTGTACGCAGGTTAAGATGTCACATGGGAAGCATACATCCCATATCAGAATGTCTGTCCTCCTGTCCCCACTTCACTTCCAATCCAGCTTCCTGCTAATGTGCAACCTCAGAGTCAGCAGCTGATGGCTCAAGTAGTTTGGACCCTAATACCCATGTGAGAGAACTGGATAGAGTTTTGGGCTCCTGACTTCTATCTGGCTCAACTTCAGCTGTGGTGGATATTTAAGGAGTAAGTCAATGGATGAGAGATCTGTTTGTCAAATATATAAATCATTTTGTCAAAAATTCTTTTTTAAAAATCTATTTTCTTATTTTGAAAGTCAGAGTTAGAGAGAAAGAGAAAGAAGAAAGAGAGGAAAGAAGAGAAGAGGGAAGGGAGGGAAGAGGAGAGGAGGGGGGAGGGGAATGGAGAGGAGAGGAGAAAGAACGAGTGCTCTTCCATCTGCTTGTTCACTCCCCAATATAAAGGCCAGGAGTGGACCAGGCCAAAGCCAGGAGCCAGGAGCTTCATCTGGGTCTCCCATATGGGTGGCAGGGGCCCAAGCACTTGGGTCACCTTCTGCTGCTTTTCCCAGACTCTTATGAGGGAGAGGGATTGGAAGCAGAACAGCCAGGACTTGAGCCTGTGCCCATATGAGATGCCAGTGACACAGGTGGCATATTTACTCAGTTCGCCACAATGGTGGCCACTCAAAAATAATGAAATAGAATTCATTGTTAAAAAAGAAAAACACAAATACATTCAGGAAAGCTTGGCTTCCCCTGTCCCTCCCAATGGGACAGATTCCAGGATGACAAGGAAGGGCCTCAGCAAGCAGGACTGCTAGAAGCCTCTAGTTGACAGTCTAGTATTCGCATTTTACAAAGAGCCTTCATCTGGAACCACGGCCTCAAGTCTTTCACTGCCTATCACACAAGCAATTATTCGAACTCTGTCACATAAATTGATTCAGGGACAAAACTTCTCAGAGCATTTCACTGCCGATTCTTCCTGAAGCCTGAACAAAAGCTTCTTGGCCTAAGAAGTATTTACCAAAAGCATTTCCATAGCATGGGGTGCACTCGCCTGAAAATGAATGAAGCAGATGGAATTTCTAAATCATCTGATAAAAAATAAGTAGGATCTGAATACAAGCATGCCCATCCTATCCCATTCATTCGTTTGTTTCTAGGACCCCATTTGGTAACAGGCCATGTATTCTCATGCTCTTCCCCCGCACACCCTCCCTTCCTGGGTAGAAGGACAGGCAGGTGCAAGTGAAGAGAGCTGTCCAGCTCTGCCACCTCCTTGTGAAGGCAGTGCTGGGCGTGTCTGGGAGCACAGCAGTTGGGGAGGCCAACTCCACTCCCTACAGCCTGCGGGTCCGCCTTGCAGCAAAGGCTGGCTTGGGTGAGTGGGACGAGAAGGCCATTTTTGTGTCAGATGGCTGTGTTGAACATACTGAAACAGCATTCATCACCTCCTTCATCAGAACACTTAATATTCACAGAGTGCTTTCCAGAGGTGGTAAACCATGGGTGGAGATATCAAATTTTGCCTGTTATCAGTCATTCCTTGCTGTTATCCAGTATGTTTTTTAGCTAAATTAGTTGTCATCCTGTAAAATGTAGGAAGCTTTACATTAAAATCTAGATTTTCAGCTTCTCTTAATCATCTTCTTACATTAGGCCCAGGTTTCATCAATAAACAAAATCTCTGAAACAGGATGGCAGTTGCCCTCTTGGGACAGAATGGAGTAGTTCTAATTGCATCATATTCCCCACCACTCTCTATTATCTGACTCACGACCTGTTCCAATTCACTCATATTATCTGCCTGAACCATTTGAATTTGAAATTCTGCTTTTCAATCAACAAAGTGCCTATGAAAATGTGATTTTTATAGCTGATTAGAAACATGCATAGTTGTTATTAATTTATGAAATATGCATCTATAAATAATAGAGGGCCTTAACTTTTATCTTCAGTCTTGAGGCATATAATAAGATATTGAATAGGATTCCTCTGTCTCAGAATTTTTTTATTTACTTCAAACTCCTGAGGACAGTTAGTGATAAGGCCCCCACTTCCTGAAGAGGAACTGCGGGAAACATTCCATGACAATTACTAAAAGTTGCACAAGGCTTCACTGACCCTCTTGTGCTGTGTGAGGAAAAGAGCAGACATACAAAGCTAAACCCTATAAGTAAAGAGCTATAGGAAGAGAGCTTTGGCAGCATCCCTCTCTTGAATCAAAAACGGGGTTGCTCACAGAGCTCTCTTAAAGAGTTTTAGGATGCCAGCAGGGGCAGGGGCACCTGGCATCCATCTGCTTGCCTGTGTGGTCTCAGAAACTCACACTTTCCAAGAGGAGTATGGGGCAGGAGCACTGGAGCTGATAATGTGTTCTCTTGAGTTTGGTGCATGCATGAAGTCAGAGCCCAGGGCCCACTTCTTCACCTTGAAGTAATGGCGGATTGGGCAGAGAAGGCAGCAGTATGGCCACCTGCACTTTCCCCAGGGAAGTGTGAGTATTCCAAGGGCCTGGCTGATGGATGCTGCAGAAGGTAGGGATCCTTTTCAGGGTAGAAGTTCATTGGTGAAAGGAACCCATTTAAATATCTGCATCCCCTCCAAAACTCATGTGGAAACTTTATCGCCATTTTGGTGACATTAAGGCAGAAACAAAGGGGGGATTTCTTTGTGGAAATGATTAACTCATGAAGACTCTGCCCCTATTAGTAGATTAGTGCCTCCATAAATAGGCTGGAAGAAACAAGCATTGCTCACATTTTGTCTTCTCTTCCCTCTGCCAGGTAAGGACAGAGAGTCCGTCCCCTCCAGAGGACAGACCAGCAAGGCACTACCTTCAAGTAAAGAGGGCAACCCTTACCAGACACCAAACCTGCTGCTGTCATGATCCTGGAGTTCTCAGCTTCCAGAACTGTGAGCAATGCATTTCTCTCTATCTTTTTAAATAATTATTTATTTTATTTGAAAGTCAGTTACATATACAGAAAAGGACAGGCAGAGAGAGAGAGGTCTTCCATCCGCTGGTGCACTCCCCAATTGGCTGCAATGGCCAGAGCTATGCCAATCCAAAGCCAGGAGCCAGGAACGTCTTCTGGGTCTCCCACGAGGGTTCAGGGGCTCAAGGACTTGGGCCATCTTTCACTGCCTTCCCAGGCCACAGCAGAGAGCTGGATAGGAAGTGGAGCAGCTGGGACTCAAACCAGTGTCCACATGGGATGCTAGCACTGCAGGCGGCAGCCCCACCCACTATACCACAGTGTCGGCCCCAGTGCGTTTCTATTGTTTATAGATTACCTGGCCTGCACTATTCTGTTATCGCAACAGGAAGTTATTAAGATGATGACAAAGAGTATTGGGATAAATGAGAGAGGTAATTGAGACAGAGACAGAAAAGGGAGAGTTAAAGTAGCACATTTGGAGAGTGAATATAGAAAAATGAAACAATTTCATGTTAATACATCATCAATTTAAGGCTGCCTACTAAATCAGCCACATACATGAATATAGCTGCATGAAAATGCTAATGAAATAGCATGAGGAACTCACTATGGAGAAGTTGACTCTCCCTGCAGACGGTAAGAAAGCAGGAGAAATGACATTTGAGCTGAGTCCAGCAGAGCCCACCAAGGTAGTCAGAGGAAGTAAGAGGATGCAGGTAGAAAGGGACCACTCTGAGCAAACACTGGGGAAAGAAAATATGACGTGGCAGAGAACAGCAAAGTGTGTGCAGAAATGCAATGGGAGGCATACTGGGGCCAGATTTTGAAAATGTTCATTGTAAAGTACTGAAGTGTTCAGAGCGATGATTTCCCTGTAACTTCAAGAGGAATTTGAACAACCACCACAGGAAAGTTGATGTATGGTTGGTATTTGGGGAATTGAGGTAAGTCCTATGCGTATGTGAATTCTCAGACCCTTTGAAAGACTAGCAGTTCCCAGCCAGGTCTGAGGCTGGCTTAATGACCACTGCTGCTAAGGATCATGTGCGTTACTCATCTGTTTAGACCCTGTGTGCTACGAATAACAGAAAACCCAGCCTAACCTGTGTGATAGTCAGCTTGCCATTACTTTAACTAAAGTGCCCAAGAGGGACTTCCTGGGTAGGAAAAGGGTCATTTCAGGTTACATTTGAGAGGTTCACAGCTCAGGATCAGGCACATCATTGGTCTGGAGTCCAGTGGAGCCTAGCAATGGTGGACCAAGTGCGGAGGAGCAATCACATAGTAAGCCAGGAAGCAGAGAGGGAAGCTGGACTGAAAGCTTCGATAAGCAACCCTCTTTTGAGAATTACCTTCCAAAGGCAAGCCCCCAGTGACCCAAAGATCTCCCACTGGCCCTACTTCCTAGCTGTCATAAGTAGACTAAGCCTCCAACCCTAATCCATCAAGCATTAATATTAAGCCATTAACTATTTTAAGATTTATTTATTTATTCGAAAGGCAAGTTAAAGAGAGAGAGAAGAGACAAAGACACACACACACACACACACACACAGAGAGAGAGAGAAAGAGAGAGAGATCTTCCAACACCTGCATGAGTTTGGAAAGCCACATCCTATTTAACCCATAACAATCAGCTTAAACTGTAAGGGAATTTATTGACTCATTTAACTAGAAAATGTTGAGGTGGGTAAGCTTCCATACTGCTTTAATCTGGTGGTTCAGTGCAATGGGTCACACTCTCGTTCTTTGCCCTCAACCCCTATTGGAGTGCCTGGTTTGAGTCCTGTCTCCTCTACTTCCTTTTTTAAAAAATTACTTTATTAATTTTATATATGTCATATATGCAGTTTTAAGAGCATAAAGATACTTCCTACACTACCTTCCCTTCTTCCCTTCTTATTTTCCTTTAAATTTTGCAATGACATTTTTCATTAATTTTGTAATCACAAGCTTAATCTTCCACTAAATAAAGAATTCAACAAGTAGCAAGTAGAAAATTGCTGTTCCTCAGGAGCATAGACAAGGACTATAAACAATAATCAAATCTCAAAATGTCAATTTCACTCATATACGTTACTTTTTGTATTCTCTTATATTCGTTACCACAAATCAGAGAGAACATATGATATTTGTCTTTTAGGGATTGGTTTATTTCACTAAGCATAATAGTCTCTAATTGCATCCATTGTTTTGCAAAAGACAAGATTCCATTCGTTTTTGTGGCTGAGTAGTATTCTATCATGTATATATACCATAATTTCTTTATCCAGTCATCAGTTGATGGACATCTGCATTAATTCCATATCTTAGCGATTGTGAACTGAGCTGCTATAAACATCCGATCCAAATTCTTGCTAATGCTCACCCTGGGAGGCAGCAAGTGATGGCTCAAGTACTTGGTTCCCTGCCACATGTGGGAGAATAGGATGGAAGTCCAGGCTCCCGGCTTTGGCATGGCCCATCCCTATCTGTTGCAGGCGTTCAGGTAATGAATCAGGAAATGGCTCTCTTTCTCTCTCGTTTTCACTTTCTCCCTCTCCCTTTCAAATAAGATGAAAATAAATAAATTCAAATTTTAAAAATAGTTACAGCGAGGAAGACAAGCCTAGAACTAATACCTTACTAATAAATAAAGTCTTTGCTGTATTTGAAAGTAAAATCTTGACCTTTAATATGTGCCCTGGAACTTATACACATGAAAACTTGAAACAGTCAAGGAACAAAGGCAAACAGTTTCCTGATATTATCAAACATCTATAAATACAGTTGATATGCGTTCAACCTATTAAAATACCCAATCTTCGAGGCTGCATTGTCAATATGAATTTAATTTCACATCTGAAAAACACTGAGAATAGGTTTGGATCATAGTCAGGACTATAGAAGTTGGACTTTTTTTTTGATAAATTTTGAAGTAAATTCATCAGCTCCTATTTGCACAAAAATGTATATGCATTCACATACGCATTCATGCACTTACATGTACTGGCCCACACAATCACACATAGTCACACCCTCAGGTGCGCACGCACACACATACTTCACACACATGTACATTCTTTCACATGCACACTGCAGAGAACTTTCATATGCCAGATCTAGGGCCAAGAGTACACCCAGGGTCATCCCCACACTCTGTAGGGATGCAGGATGGAAGAAGGAAACTGATGAATATTTATTTGTCTTCAGATTCTTAAATCTTGCCAGGTTAATTTCATATGCAAAAAGAGAGAGAGAAGATTAGTCTGGGTTAGGAGATTCAGGTCATAGAAATTTCCATCTTCATTATGTGTTCTGTCTGGGGAAAGGCACTTTTCACATTTCAGCTTTAGGCTGCTCAGTCAGGACATCCAACAAAAGCTAAAAGAAAGAGCATCACTAGATCTTTTGGAAACCACACTTAGTGAGATAATCCAGTCCCAAAAAGACAAATACCATATATTTTCCCTGATCTGTGGCAACTAACAGAGTACCAAAAAGGGCAATGTATAGGAGTGAAATTGACATTTTGAGAGTGGATGGCTATTTACAGCCCTTGTCTCTGCTGTTGAGGAGTAGTGTTTTTTCTTCTATTTGTAGAACTCTTTGCTTAGTGTAGTGTTAATCTTATGAGCATAAAGTAAAATACATCATTGTAAAGTGTAAAATTCCATTGTAAAATGAAAATATATCAAATAAAAATTAAGAGAGGCCAGCGCCGCGGCTCACTAGGCTAATCCTCCGCCTTGCGGCGCCGGCACACCGGGTTCTAGTCCCAGTCGGGGCGCTGGATTCTGTCCTGGTTGCCCCTCTTCCAGGCCAGCTCTCTGCTGTGGCCCAGGAAGTCAGTGGAGGATGGCCCAAGTCCTTGGGCCCTGCACCCCATGGGAGACCAGGAGAAGCACCTGGCTCCTGCCATCGGATCAGCGCGGTGCGCCAGCCGCAGCGTGCTGGCCGCGGCAGCCATTGGAGGGTGAACCAACGGCAAAGGAAGACCTTTCTCTCTGTCTGTCTCTCTCACTGCCCACTCTGCCTGTCAAAAAAAAAAAAAAAAAAAAAAAAAAAAAAAAAAAAAAAGAGAGAGAGAGAGAGAGAGGAAGGAGACCCGGCGCTGTGGTGTAGCGGGTGAAGCCGCCGCCTGCAGTACCGGCATCCCATGTGGGCACTGTTTCAATTCCTGACCACTCCAATTCTGATCCAGTTCTCTGCTATGGCCTGGGAAAGCAATGGAAGATGGCCCAAGTCCTTGGGCCCCTGCACCCTCATGGGAGACACAGAAGAAGCTCTTGGCTCCTAGCTTCGGATTGGTGCAGCTCCAGCCGTTGAGGCCAACTGGGGAGTGAACCAACGGATGGAAGACCTCTCTCTGTTTCTCTCTGCCTCTCCTTCTCTCTCTGTGTAACTCTGACTTTCAAATAAAAAAAAAATAAATCTTTAAAAAAGAAAGAGAGAGAGGAAGGAGGAGAAGGAAGGGTGGGAGTGTGGGTGCGAGGGAGGATAGAGGGGGATGTATCATTATGCTTCTAAATCTGAATAAATGAAATACATAAAATTTGTTCACCTTGAAAAGCTTTTAAATGAATTAATTAATTTAAAAAAGAAAAAAAGGACAGAATGAGGATAGTGATCATGTCAGCAATAGAAATGGAGCAGCAGGTGAAGCAAGATGTGGCAGCATTATCATCCCAGTCTGGGCTACTTGAAGAACCTGGGTTTTAGCTCCACTTCAGCCACAGACTCACTAATAGATTTTGGTTAATCAACCCTTCCCCCTTTTAAGATTGATTTATTTATTTGAGAGGCAGAGTTACAGACAGAGAGAGGGAGAGACAGAGAGAGAGAGTTCTTCCATCCTCTGGTTCACTCCCCAGATGGCCTCAACAGCCGAAACCATGCCAATTAGAAGCCAGGAGCCAGGAGCTTCCTCCAGGTCGCCCACGTGAATGCAGGGGCCCAACCACTTTGGCCATCCTCCATTGCTTTCACAGGTCATTAGCATGGAGCTGGATCAAAAGTGGAGCACCCCCGACTGGAACTGGAGTCCATATGGGATGCTGTTGCTGCAGGTGGAGGCTTAACCTACTACACCACAGTGCCAACCCCTGGTGAAGTCCTTTGAACTCTTGGTGTCGAATTTTCCATTCAGTGATAAAAGAAGCCCTATGCAAAGTTTTTCAAAAAGAATCGAGTAACCACAGCAATGTATGTCATTTTTCTTCTCGGAGTCTGACCGTAGACAGTGCTGGGCAATTTGACGTCGCAGGTAGGTGCACACCACCGCAGCCCCAGGAAGCGTCCTGGCTGGAGCGTTCAAAGCTCACGCTCTGACTCCTCTCTCCCTGCTATGCCATGATGCTCTACTCTCGGGGAAGTCTGTGATCTCACACACTTGTGGACAGAGGGTAGAAGCTAGGCAGCGTGGGAAGGTAACTCTACATCCGGGCTTTCCCTGAGGGAAAGTGGGAAACAGCTGGAGCAGCAGAGGTTCTTGGAGACCATACCCTGCCCAGGTCTAGATAACGAGATGCTTGCTGTAAACAAAGACAGCCTCTCATCACAGCAGGAATTTGTTATCCTTCAATTGTTTTTTCTTGCCCTGTCTTGAATAAAATTGAACAAGTTAGACAAGCTGTTAGACAAGCAAGTTGGATAAGCTATTAGCAACATGGCTAGCTTAGAATTTTCAGTTATAATCCTGGAAAAAGCTGGGAAGTAGGCAGCACGTGTAGGGGGTTGGTATATGCGTGTGTGGTGTTTAGGATCCCTTCACTTTGCCCTTTCTATCTTGGGTCTCAACACTAAGAGCCACCTCAATAACCCGCAGATTCCCAGCATTTTCTGTAATAGAACCCCGCAATGGCCAAATTCTTCTCATCTTTGTGATTTGTTCCCCTTCAAAACATGGGTGCTGGGGTGACCACTAGCACAGTGATTCAGATGCCAGCATTGCATGTTGGAGGGTTTGGATTTGAGTCAAACCTGCACTCCTACTTCTAGCTTCCTACTACTAGTTTGAGATCTGGCTCCTGGCTTTGACCTGGACCTCGTTGTTACAGGCTTTGGGGGGATTTCTCTCTTTCTTTCTCTCTCTGTCACTCTTAAAACTAATGCATTAATGAAAACTTAAAAATAAATAAATACATAAAACATAAGTGTCTACGTCCCTAAACATTAATACACAGCTCCTCGCCTGAAGTCATTGTACTCACAGGATGAATATATGCATATTGAGTTTGTGCCCATAGAATTATACAGAGAGAAAAATAGAAAAAACGTCTATAAATAAACAAGATCCAAGCACCTCTGCCAGTGTTCCCTACAAGCAACAGCAATCCATTGCAAGCCTGGAGGGGAACTCCACACTGTGAATCTTATCAACAGGGAGCAGAATCCCTGGAAAACCAAGTCCACATATGTATGGACCCAGAACTTTGAAACCCCCATGTACATCAAAGTAAAGGATTAACATGATGAAGCTGAAGATTTTACCTCTTACTTGTCTTTTTTTTCTATTTTAACAGGATTATTCAGTGTTCATACAAAACTAGAGCTAATGAAAGCCCTGTTACCTACAAGACAAATAAGTAACTATAGCAATATGGTCCTACCTGCCTCATTTCTATTTCCCCAGGCCTTAGCTCCAGTCCTTCTGGTCTTCATTCAGGAATATGCTCTATACTTCCTTTATATTTCTACTTGATATTTTTCTACTAAAACAATACAAACTCAAAAAACTCTGAATTCAAAAAATATAAAGCAGCAAAAGCAATATTGTATATGTTTATTTTCTAGACTTTAACCATATAAAATATGAAATATTCCATATAAACAATTGTATTCATTCTATTATTTTTCCCTTAACACTACAACATAAGCATTCTTGCATTAAGACATTTTAATCTCTCGTAAACATCGCCTTAAAGGGTTACACAGTAGTCCATTGAATGACTACTATTTGGCAATGTACTTAGGTGTTATGCATTTAAGCTGCTTCTACTCTCCATTATGGCAACTCATACTGATCACATGCACTCTAAGCTTTTTTGCTATCATTTATGTTGTCACCTTCCTGTCACGTCTTCCCCACTTACAAATCAAGTCCTTGCTTATGTGGCATCTGTTCTGCATACTAATCTGTCCCATGACCAACTCCTCCAGGTTAGTTACTTCCTTTTTTGGGATTTCTCATTGCTTTGTGTATATCTCTATTACAATACCCTTGACATTGTATAACAGTAAGATGTTCGAGCATCTCTTCTACCAAAATGTGAGCTTCCTAACGTAGAGTCATGAGTTCCTCATCCTTTGTTATCACCTAGCACAGTGCCCAGCACTTAGCAGGGTACTCAACAGATAGCTGCTGAATTGAAGAATTTCAGGCATTTCAGCAGTGCCCAGTGGTGTCTTTTAAACAACTCTCCAATTGTAGCATTCAGAAATGATGTCCATTTACTCTTCCTTCCATTTGTGTGAGGAATAATCTGGTAGGAATAATTTAATAGATACTGAAGAAGAAAATTATTGTGTTCCAGGGAAAGGAATCTAATCTATGATTTAAAAAAAAAAGTGCACTAGACCAGCAATCCAAATTTACATTGAAACTGCTTCATGAGTAAAAGCAAATGAGGTTCTGTTGCTTTTCAGCTTCCAAAAATTCCTATTTGAAGTCCTAACCCCCAGTACCTTAGAATGTGACTGCATTTGGAAATAGGTCTTTAAAGAGATAATTAAATTAAAACAAAGTCATTATGATGGACCTCAATCCAATAACACTGATGTCTCTATAAGAAGAGGATATTGGAGCCAGTGTTGTGGCATAGCGGGTACATATGGGCACCAGTTCAAGTCCCAGCTGCTCCACTTCCAATTCAGCTCCCTATTAATGTGCCTTGGAAAGCAACAGAGGATGAGCCAAGTACTTGGGCCCCTGCACCCACATGGGAGACCTGGAAGAAGTTCCTGGTTCCTGGCTTCAGCCTGGCCCTGCCCTGGCCTTTGTGGCCATTTGGGGAGTGAATCAGTGGGTGGAAGATCTCTCTGCCCCTCTCTCTTTCTAACTCTGCTTTTCAACTAAATAAAAATTTTTTAAAAAAGAGAGAGAAAAGGATATTGGTACCTAGACACCCTCAGAGGGAAGACCACGTGAAAACACAGAGAGAAGATAGCCATCCAAGCCAAGGAGAGAGGCCTCAGGAGGAACAAATTCTGTCAGCACCCTGATCTTGGGCTTGTAGCCTCCAGAGCTATAAGTAAACAAACTTCTGTTGTTTAAGCCATGTGGCTTGTTCCTTTGTAATGGCAATCCTAGGAAGCTGACACAGGGGACTTTCTCTGTCATTAACTGGGTAGATAAATAGGCTGTGTAGTCAGCAAAATAAACAATTCATGTACTCTCATTATCACCTTTTTTCTTCACCTCAAGAAAATATTCTTAAAAATTCTCATCCATGAAACCCAGAACATTGGAAATTTTGAGTCTATTTATTTGCCTATGTTTATCTGAATACTTAACATAAATATGTATTTATTTTGCTTTCAAGTTGGTCTATTTTTAAAATTCAGAGTATGAGGGAAGTGAGGGAAGAGGTGAAGGTGAATCTTCTGTGCCTTTGGAGTGAGATTGCGCATGGCATTTCTGCTGACCAGTCCATTTCTCCTCCTCCTCCCCTACCACCCTAGAGGGAGTAAAAGCAAGTGTCTGCATCTGCTGTCGTTTTGCCACCAGCGAGAGGTGTGGCTCTGTTCTGGAGGTGTCTGGCTTCCTGGGCAATGACTTCCCAGCTTTACCAACACTTCCGTTCTCTTGGGTCTTCCTGGAGGCCGTGCTCCACACTGCTGTTCTCAGTTATGGAGCACCTGCTGCCGCCATAGTCTTCCAGGGCTCCACAAGACCCACTTGCCACTATCCGAGGTGAGCTCACACTGTGCCCACCCAGGGAATACAAAGGAGTTTTACCTACCCAGACTTTGCCTGCTTAATTTAACATGCTGTTCAAATAAATGCCAGACTTCACACAGTCTTTTAATATCTAGAGGAAAAAGAGGCTGTTTCCCACAAATTTCCTAAACACAACAGCACAAGTAGAAAGGTGGCCTAGCCAGTCCATTCAGCTTGTGGTAAATACCACACACAACAACTCAACGTGCCTGAATAAATCACAAAGTGCTTTAGTCTTTCAGTCACACGATATTCTTATGCCCACTTCTGTTTGCACAAAACTCCAGGAAAATTCCACAAAAGGGCCCACGGCAGGGGTGATCACCACTCTGTCCTGATGCACATGCCCTTCAACAAAATGAAAATTTTTCAAGAGAACCATGTGATGGCCTGTCCCAGTCTAGTAAGCTACAGACATGTTCAACTTACCATCTTACCTGTAAAACCCAAAGCTGGGCAGGTCCAGAGCCAGGAGCCAGGAGCTTCTTCTGGGTCTCCCACGTGGGTGCTGCACTCCAAGCATTGAGCCATCTTCTACTGCTTTCCCAGGCCATAGCAGAGAGCTGAATCAGAAGTAAAGCAGCCAGGACTCGAACTGTGGCCATATGGAATGCCGGCACTGTAAGTGGAAGCTATACCCACTATGCCACCATGCTGGCCCCTATTTGCTATACTTTTAATTAACTGTAACTTTGGAGTATACTCCTTCTACTTATAAAAAGAGGTTTACTGTGAAACAATATTCTGTGTGATGCTGCCATCAGCCTCTTGTACCACATGTTCACCTTCTCTTAATTTCCTCAGGAAGCCCTATCCCAGGGCAGAAGTTGACTTCACAGTTAAAGACACTGGTTAGGACACCTGCACCTCACATTGGAGTGCCTGGGTGTGATATCCTCCTGTTTCCAGTTTCCTGCAAATGTGCATCCCAGGAAGCAGCAGTAATGCTCAAGTACTTGGGTTTCTGCCACCCACATGGGAGACCTGGATGGAATTCTCAGCTCCCAGCTTTGGACTGGCCCAGCCCCAACCATTGCAGTTATTTGGGGAGTGAATCAATGGATGGGAGATCTCTGTCTCTCTGTTTTTCATAAATATTTTTTAAGAAAACATTTAAATAAAGTATGTCAGGTGATTGACCCGTACCACCTAGGTTTGTATAAGCACACTCTATGATGTTTGCATAATGATGAAAATACCTAATGATGCATTTCTCAGATATATTCCTGACATTAAGCGAGGTGTGACTATACAGGAAGATTAGACGGAATTTTCTGATCATATGCTAGGAAGAAGGAGCTGCTGACTCATATCATACATCCCTGAGAAATACTGAATTCTATATGTAAATGACAAAAGTTTACTTATGTGCCTTTATATAATTTTTACACATGTCTTCAAATGTATAAATATACGTTTGTATACATGAATGATATAAGCCTTGTCAGAGAAAAGCAAAGCCTAGAGCTGAAAGTTTGCCAGGATTTCATAACACAGTAAAACAGGGACCAAATGGAGGTCACAAACGTTTTGACATCTGTGCACAGCAGAGAATGTAGGACACCCTAATAAACAGGAAAAGAAGACATGCAGTGACAGCTGTGCCACATGTCACCCAAATGGGCAGCCTGACCAGTTGAGAAGCTGACACACACCTATGGCAAATGGCTGGAAAGGAATACAGAAAATAAAAATAGCCGGGTTGTTAGTACAATAAACATTATGCATTAGCTTCCCTAAAGAATTTCTTTTCTTACTGATATTGTACAGTAATTATTTTAACCATAAATTTCAACTGACTGCTAGATAGTGTCACTGTTGATGGGAAAGCACAACACCCTGCATGCATCTGTGGTGTGGATCAGTAGGGGACTCCCAGCCGCAGGGGCCTTTCACACCTGGTGGCCAGGGAAGAGTCCTGTTGTCATTTACCAACAGTGCTAACCTCTCCTGTTCTCCTCCCTTTATGCAACGCAGCCTTAGGAAAAATGACTCTCCCACAGATACCTTGACGCCTTCCACCACCACCATGCATCTCATAGTTCTGTTCTCTGAATTCTGCCATATTCTCAGACTGCATGCGGTCCTTTGCCAAATCCAAGTAATTGCCTCTGCCCGCCTGTGCAGGCTATTACATAGCAATAGTATGAACTGTGGGAGAATGGTAATACAGCCAGAACCATCACTACCTTAGAGCATTTGTTACTATTAAAATTCACAAAATGCATGCAAATTATTCATCCAATAAATATTCATTGATTCCTGCCATAGGTACAAAGTAATGATACGGTTCCAGGTTTTCTTGTTCAACAGATATTACCCTCAACCCAAGGAGGTTACTTTGGAAAAAGCTTCTAATTCTAGAAAGACAGGAAGATTTGCACACTGCCAACTTTTGAATTAATTGATTTATTTATATTTGTTTGGAAGGCAGAGCAACAGAGACAGGGAAAGAGAGATATCTTCCATATGCTGGTTCACTTCCCAAATGCTTGCAACAGCTGGGGCTGGTCTAGGCCAAAGCCAGAAACCAGGAATCAGGCCTCCATCTGAGTCTTCCGTGTGGGTGGCAGGCACCCAAGTACTTGAGCCATCATCTGCTGCTGCCCACAGTGCACATGAGCAGGAAGCTGGATAGGAAATGGATGTGGTACTCAGAACTGCATCCTGACATGAGATGCTGGCATGCCAAGTGGCAGCTTAACCACTGAGCCACAGTGCCTGTCCCTACAGGCTGCTAACATACAGTCGATTTTGTGGTTTAAAGTCCCCTGTTATTCTTCAAAAACCTGGCATCATAAGCCTCCCTGGGCTCTGTGCTTCACAGTACCATCCCCCTCCACCTCCACTCTTGCACTCATACCTCTCTATGTGCTTTTTATTTTTACACATTTAGCTGCTCCCTTTTGAGGAAATGCCTTCAACAATTTTGTTACCTACTTTGAACTTGTTTCTCCTAAGCCAGCAGCCTGTCTCTCTTCCCTACTGTGAAATTGACTAAAAACAGCGTGAAGCTGACGGGGTTTTGTATAGAGACCAGACATGGCATTAAAAAATGTCTGATATTTTCTTTCCCTCTTTTAACACAAGGCATATTCCAGTGCATATTTATTATTTTTTATTATTATCATTACTCACAAAAAGCGTTTGTCACCCCAAAATATAACTCAGAACTAGGCATTTTGTTCAACCAATTGTTCTTAAATGCAGCTCTCCGTGGGAATGACTTACATCCCAAATGCATTAAAATGCTTTGTTGAAAAACAAAATAAAAAGGGATTCTTCTGTTTTTCTTTGCTTATTTGAGTTTATTCAACCCACAGCACATTCTTTGATGAAAGGTGGCAGAATATTTACCCTGCTTTGCTCATAGAGAAAGAAAAATACAGGAAGAGACATGAGGCTTTAAAAATAGCATCACTGGCAGAAGTAGACACAGACTCAAGGAGCTCCTTCACTCAACTTCATATCCATTGTCAAAGAAAAAATCATTCTCGACACTTGTTAGGGATAATAAGGCAGACTTTATTCAGCACCATTGGGCTAGGTGTAGGGACCATTGCAATGTGGCTTTGCAATGAGGGAAGAGGTAGGACTTAACTATGAATATAGCAAGGACAAGTAGGACTTCATATCCCAGGGGAAGGAGGTGGCAGTGGATATAAAATTACTAAGAGGAATCATCAAGGGTAGAAGAGTTAACCTAATGGGATTCTTGCTAAAGATAGGTCATGGTGATGAGAAAACACCCAGAAGATGAGGCATCTGATCAGACACTGAGGGTGAGAAGCTATCTAGGGTAGGGACGTCTGGTTAACTGACTTAGCAGAATTCCTGCTAAACAGAAGACAATGCAGAGATCAACATGGAAACCCAACAGTCAGGGCCTAGTTGAGACGAGTCCAGAGGAGCCTGAGGACACTTTCTGCAAGGAGGAGACCTTTCTCTACCTAGCCATGCGAAATGCCTAGGACACAGCAGATGCTCAGGAAGTCTGTTGAATAAGTAAGCGGGCAAGTCGGTTCTGTGTCCTAGCACCAGCTCTTTCTTTGCAGCATATCTAGGCAGAGGTGTCCGTAGCTCTGCCCAGCTGAGGCTAAAAGCATCTCACATCACAGCTTGTCCCTACGGCAGAGTCAGCCTCGAGAGGACCCTGTGCACATGGAGGTCCTCGAAAAGCCATGTCCATAGAAGGTTCCCAGATTTCCCCTAGAGTTTTAGAGCCCTGGGGTTTCCCTGGGTCTGGAACATCTTATAAACACCCCAAACTCCAGCCATTGACTTTCCTCTCAGACATGCTCTTCCTCTTGTGTGCCCCAATTCCATACTCATTGCTGGTACATTCTAGGGGTGCCCATCTTGCATCAACATTCAATTCCCTGCCATTCTCTGAACACCTCAGTATTTTTGGGAGTGCTGTTCCCTGTGACTAGAAATCCTTGCACCAATGTCTTGCTTGGGAAACCACTCATCCTCCAGGAGTTTGCTGACACGTTTCCTCCTCCAGAAGCTCAGACTTGGGTGAGATTCCGGAAAACCTGTTCTCAGCTTCACACAGTACTTGCAATTTATCTAATAGCTCTTCTGTCACCTCGTGACTGGGACTTCCTTCCCAAAAGTGGTTCTCAAACTCATGTGAACAACAAAGTCACCTGGGGAATCTAAAATAGAGTCCCAGGCCTCACAATGGGAAATTCGGGGGCAATGCATCTGGAAGGAATGCAGATACTGAGCTTCTAAAGCTTCCAAGATCCTGGAGCTCAGCCATGTGTGGAAGCCCCATCTTGGATAACATCCCTTGCTTGATCCTGCTTCTTCATCCAGCACATGGTCCTGCATGGGCGTGTAATACAGGATCCATCTTCATTTGTTGTGTGGAAATGCAAGTAAGCGGATGGCCAGGTGTCCAGCATTGACTAAGGGAGCATGAGGCATCTTGGACCACTACAAGACTGTGAGGAGCCAAATAGAGACCTTCTAAATCTGGTTCTGATCCTCAGGGAATCAAAAAAGCCACACCTTCAGGAAGGTGAAGAAAACTGGAATGGGAGATGTATATGTCTCGTGTCCTGTGGTACAGAAGCGAGGAACTAGCTCATCCTTTAGGAGGTTCATCTCTGTCAGAGGCAGCTGCAGTGCAGCAAGCCGTCAGCATTTAACTTCAGACAGGTTCCCTTTTCCTGTGCAGTTCTTCATGATCTCCCCCTGTCTCCTCACAGAGCAGTAGCTTCCCCAGTCCTGATGAAGCCCCACATCAGGCATCTCCAAGACATCACAGGACACAGCTACAGATCTGAATGGCGTAGCTAAATACCCAGGGGGCTCCAGGGTGTCTCAACAACGGAAGTCCCACTGTCCAAAGCCTACTGAGATCTCTGTACCCTGGACAGCGCATTGGACCAAACACAAAGGCCAGTTTCGAGAGCGGGAGGAATACCTGACTTGCATATGTGTGTGGCTGGTTTCCTGTTGCACAAAAGCAGGAAAGGACTCCCAGATTTTTGGGTGTGATCTCTGTGAAAGGCAGCCATACTTCCCACTCGCCCTCCCATTCCCCTGTGTCTGGCAGCGTTCAGAGCCCCTCGGGAGCTCTCTTTTAAGAGGCATTTGAATCCATACTTCAAACTCTAGAGTGTTTTCAGTGTAAAAAGGACTAATGCTTGATTTCATTTGATTGCCTTGAGCTTCACTGGGAAAAGAGAAGTCAGGAGGGGAGGGGAGGCTGTGCTTCTTCCCCTCAAGCAATGACATCTGCTGCTGGTGGGAAAATGCCCAGGGCATCGCCTTTCCATGCAATTACTCCCAGGCGTGAAAATAAAAACAACTTTCTTTTCCTCCTCAATCTGCCAGCCTCTTCCACCCCCCTGGAAAGCAGCTCCTTGCAGCTCGACCATTTGACAGGCTGTCCTGCGACAAACTTCAGCTGTCATGGGCATAGTGCAATGAGAAGAGAAGGTCCCACGGCTAGGCAGAATGTGGCCACCAAAGATGCTCTTTGGACAAGCATGAGAGAGCACCAGGTAGACTAGAGTACCTTAGGTAGCTCTCAAGGGACAGGCTGTATTTTAATGTATGTTTTCACATGGAGAATTTGTGCAAATGTATTTCTACACTGCAATTTCATCTCTCTGGAAAAAAAGCATAATAAGAATAGAGCCAAAAAAAGAGATGGATGAATCTAAATTGCTGTCAATGAAATCCTTCATCAACATAAAGTCATAGGAATCCCAGCACCCTCCTAGGTTCCCTATTGGCACTCTCCCTCGCACACATGGAGATGAGTCAACAGGATTAGCAGGTCTCCTCCAGGGGAGGACCAAGTGGCTTCTCCTACTCCTTAGTCAAAAGTACATACCCTGCAGTGGACTGTTCAGAGCCAGGCACTTCACTAGAGCTATGCCCACTGGAAAGGCTGGTGGCATGAGTTAGTGTAGATATCACTGAGGGTATCACACATTCCAGAGTGGAAGGATTCATCATGATGCAGCTTGTGACAGTACAAGTCCTTCAGGGGTGCATGAAGATGCAGGAACTCCACAGCCCTGCACGCTGTCTACCAGGCCCATCACCTGCTCTGGGGTTCTTTCCACACTCATCAGTTAGCTAGCTGGTACCATATAATCCTGCCACCTTGTTAATACCCATTACCAGCTGGTTCGGCCAAGAATGTGTTCCAGATTGACGAACTACCTAGGAAGCAGCCCTGCTTGAGAACCCTGCCAAACAGGCATAGTGGTGACCTGACTGAGCCATCAGTTCACATTGCTTAGAAAAATTGAGAGAACAGCATTAAGAAAAGAAAAAAAAAAGCTGGCAATCATTAAAGAATAAAAACATTCTACTCACCAAATAAACAGATAAAGCTCATATCTAATGACCAAAGTGCCAAGAATTTATTTTGAAAAGGTTTGATATTTGTAAAACATGAAAATACTCAACATGGGGTGAATAAATAGAATTTTTTCTAGATTTGTTTATACTTATCTATTCATTCTTTTTTGAAATTTTACTTATTTATTTATTTGAAAGGCAAGAGACAGATCTCCCATCTGTTGGTTCACTCTTCAAGTGCCCACAGTAAATGGGGCTGAGCAAGGCTGAGTTCAAGAGCCAGGAACTCAATCTAGGTCTTCCAAATGAGTGGCAAAGATCCAACAATTTGACCCATTACCTGGTGCCTCCTGGGTGCACATCAGCAAGAAGTTAGAATCAGAAACAGAACCAATATGGGATGCAGGCATACCAAGCAGTGTATTAACCACTATTCCAAATGCCCCTTCTTGCTTTTACTCTATTTTTAACTTTTTTATTGATTTGGGATACAGAGACACACAGAAAGATTCCCTATCTGTTGTGTTGAGCAAAACAAATGACCACAATGGGCAGGGCAAAGGCAGGGGTCCAGAGATTTAATCTAGGTATCCTACATGGGTACAGGGACCGATTACTTGAGTCATCGCCAGCTATTCCTGGGTTGTACAATAGCAGGAAGCTGGAATCAGGAGAAGGTGGTATCAGCTCAGCTCCAATATGAAACCCAGTTTTAACTGGAGTTTTAACCAGAAACAAACATCAGTCCCTGTTTTCTTAATACAGAGGAAGATCTGAAAGTTGGTAGAAATGCATTTAACATATAAAAACAAAAGACATAAATTTTATTTTTCAACATAAGCTTCATCAATCTCAAAATACATTTGTAAATAATACCAGCCAATGAGTCCATCCATAAAAAACCAAGAGCCCTAGGAATTTAACCATGTCAATGCACTATTCTTTCCATGTTAGTTGAAGAACAATGGGTGTCTTTGAAAGACATTTTAAGATTGGGAAATATAAAAAGTCAGAGAGAGTTAAGACTGCTGGGGTATGCCTAATGATTTCACATCGTACCTCTCACAGACTTACCTTTGCTGGATAAGTGGAATGAGTGGGAACATTATCGTCATGGGAAAGGACTCTGAAGAAACTGTTCTGGGCATTTTTCTGCTATAGCTTTGGTAAACTTTCTCAAAACTTGCTGCTAATAGCAGATGTCATAATTCTTTGGCCCTCCAGAAAGTCAACAAGCAAAATGCCTTGAGTGTCCCAAAAAACTGTCTCTGTTTCTTGTACTTTCCCTTAGTTATGAGTGAGCCACCTCCACCTCTTGGGAGCCATTGCTTCGATTGTGCTTTGTCTTCAGGTAAAGCCGTGTTTCATCTCCTGTTAGAATTCTTCAAAGTGATGTGTCAGGGTCTTGCTCCCACTTGAAAACTTCCCTTGAAAGCCTTGCTCTTGTCTGCATTTAATCCAGGTGCAACAGTTTTGGTACCCATTGAGCAGAAAGTTTGCTTCATTTTAATTTTTCAGTCAGAATTAAATAAGCTGGAGTACTTGAAAAGTCTATGATTTTTTTTTACGGTTAATTATCGATTCTCTTCAATTAGGGCATGAACAAGATTAATTTTATTATTTGTTTCACAATTGGATGTGGATGGTATGTTTCTATATCCCTCATCTTCAATGTCATATAATCCCTTCTTAAAACCAGTTATAGGGGCTGGTACTGTGGCATGGTGGGTAAAGCCATGGCCTGCAGTGCCAGCATCCTATATGGGCACGGGTTCAAGTCCCAGCTGCTCCACTTCTGATCCAGCTCTCTGCTATGGCCTGGGAAAGCAGTACAAAATGGCCCAACTCCTTGGGTCCTTGTACCCACGTGGGAGACCCAGAAGAAGCTCCTGGCTCCTAGCTTCAGATCAGCACATCTCTGGTCCATGTGGCCAACTGGAGAGTAAACCAAAGGATGGAAGACCTCTCTCTCTCTCTCTCTCTCTCTCTGCCTCTCCTTCTCTGTTTAACTCTGACTTTCAAATAAATAAATAAATCTTAAAAAAATTATATTCATTTGTAAACTGTTGATTTCTTTGGGGTATTGTCCCAATAAACTTTTTATAAAGAATCAATGATTTCACCATTCTTCCACCCAAGCTTCATCATTCAATTTGACGTTTGTCTTGCTGCAACTGTAGCAAAATTCATGTTGCTCTGATAGATGCTCTGTTTGTTTTTTTAAAGATATATTTATTTATTTGAAGGGAAGAGTGTGAGAGAGATGGAAAGACAGAGAAAGGGATTGCAATCTTCCATCTGATGTTTCATTTCCCGGATAGCCTGGTCCAGCCCTGTCTGAAGCCAGGAGCCCAACCTTCCCAGGTGCATTAATAGGCAGTTGGATTGGAAGCAGAGCAGTCAGGACTTGAACCAGCACTGCCGTGGTGGCTTAAGTCACTATACCACAACACCATGGTAGGGGCTCTTCTCAAACTAATTTTTTACCCTCAGTGCTTCAAACTAGATCCTATTCAGATGTTACAAGTTAGTGTGAGTTTATTTTATACGTCCATGCATAGTTTTTCCATAATACACGTTTTCCATGAGTTTCTTAAAGATTTCTTGTCGGCCGGTGCCGCAGCTCAATAGGCTAATCCTCCACCTAGCGGTGCCAGCACACCAGGTTCTAGTCCCGGTCAGGGTGCCGGATTCTGTCCCGGTTGCCCCTCTTCCAGGCCAGCTCTCTGCTGTGGCCCGGGAGTGCAGTGGAGGATGGCCCAAGTCCTTGGTCCCTGCACCCACATGGGAAACCAGGAGAAGTACCTGGCTCCTGGCTTTGGATCAGTGCAGTGTGTCGGCCGTACTGGCCACTGGGAGGTGAACCAATGGAAAAGGAAGGCCTTTCTCTCTGTCTCTCTCTCACGGTCCACTCTGCCTGTCCAAAAAAAAAAAAAGATTTCTCATGTTTGTTTGATCTGTTACTGTTAACTATAGGCACAATATTTTACCTCAGATCTTTAGATATATCTTTAGATATCTTCAGAGCATATTCGTCTTGTTTAACTAAAATTTATCTGAAACTTTCACAGAGCATTTATTCCCAAACTCAAGGTAAGGAGGCAGAGAGTAACCGACACCTTTTCTGATCTAAATGTTTTAGTCTAAACCTGAAAGAAAATGCACAGAGAGGGAGCAGGAAATAGAAGCCCTGAAGCAACAGAAGCTCAGAATAGGGGAGAAGACTGAGCCATCAGAAAGAGGGAGCTGGCCAGTGCTGCGACGCAATAACCTCAGCCTCCGCCCCGCCGGCAGTGCCAGCTTCCCACATGGGCGTTGGTTCCAGTCCCAGCTGCTCCTCTTCTGAGCCAGCTCTCTGCTGCAGCCTGGGAAAGCAGTAGAAGATGATGCAAGGCCTTGGGCCCCTGAACCCGTGTGGGAGACCCAGAAGAAACTCCTGGCTCCTGACTTCAGATCAGCCCAGCTCCGGCTGTTTGGGGAGTGAACCAGTCGATGGAAGACCTTTCTCTCTGCCTCTCTCTGTCTGTAACTCTACCTCTCAAATAAATAAAAAGGAAAAGGAAAGGAGCTTAAGGCAGAGAATCTCTGAGCCTCCATGGTGATCAGGTAGCCTAGAAAGGGGACACAACAGAAATTCCTGTGGGCTCCAGAGCTCCTGCTGTGGCTTTGGTGCGGCCAAAGTTTCCCTGACTTTCTCTGCAACCTTGCTGCAAATCCCCATCTCTCAAACTTCAGTTTGCCTCTGCATCTTTTAATCTAGAAGAGCCCAACTGAGGCATCAAACTGGCAAATAAAAGACATACACTCAGGTACTATTAAAGCTAGAATTAAAGTACTTTAAGAGAAGTATATAATGTAATTTGTATGGTTCAATGGAGAAGTTTAATTCAAAAGAGCTCTGAAATGAACGATAGACTTTGCAGAGGATCATGGAGTAAGTTCAGAAGGCAGAGACCAGTACGAATTCATGCAAACCATGTTTCAGCCAGGCAGAAGAGAACTGGAGATGCACAGCCTGGAGAAGGGGACGCTCTAGGGGCCCACGAGAGGTGACGTCCTGGGTCAGGACTGTCAGGAGGAAGAAGGACTGGAATTGTTTAGTGCACCAAACAGAAGAAATAAGAACACAGGGGTAAAGGTTTTAGTTTGACATCGGGAGAAACTCGACAGAAATCTGAAATCTGAACTCTGTTAGAAGATAAGATGGTCTACTCTGGCTGGCACTGTGGAGTAAAAGGTTAAGTTTCTGCCCGCAGTGCCGGCCTCCTATATGGGTACTGGTTCAACTCTGAATCCCCAGTTGCTCCACTTCTGATCCAACTCCCTGCTAATGTGCCTGGGAAAGCAGCAGAAGATGGTCCAAGTATTTGGGACCCTGCACCAATGTGGGAAACCCAGAAGAAGCTCCAGTAACCTGGCTTATGCCTGGCCCAGCCCCAGCTGTTGCAGCCATTTGGGGAGAGAACCCTTCAGATGGAAGCCAGCAGATGGAAGATTTCTCTCTCTCTCCCCCTCTCCCTCTCCCCCTCCCCCTCCCTTCTCCCTCCCCTTCCCCCTCTCTTTCTCCCTCCCCCTCTCCTTCTCCCTCCCCCTCTCCTTCTCCCTCTCCCTCTCCTTCTCTCCCCCCCTTTCTGTATGTCTGCCTTTCAAATAAATAAATCATTTTTAAAATATTTATTTATTTATTTGAAAGGCAGAGTTACAGAGAGGCAGAGGCAGAGGCAGAGAGAGAGGTCTTCCATCTGCTGGTTCACTCTCCAGTTGGCCGCAATGGCCAGAGCTGAGCCGATCCAAAGCCAGGAGCTAGGAGTTTCCTCCTGGTCTCCCATGCAGTTGCAGGAGCCCAAGGCCCTGGGCCATCTTCCACTGCTTTCCCAGGCCGCAGCAGAGAGCTGGATCAGAAGTGGAACAGCTGAACTTGAACAGGTTCTCAAACAGGATGTCAGCACTGCAGGCAACAGCTTTACCCTCTAAGCCACAGCACCTGCCTCATCAAATAAATAAATCTTAAAAAAAAGAAAAGAAAAGATGGTCTATTTTAATGGATGCTGAGTTGTTTGTCATTGAAAGTGTCCAAAGAAAAATACCACACTGCACTAGCAGCAATGCTTTAAAGAGAATATTGAAGAACTTTCTCAATTCTGAAATTGTAACCTGAATGAACCTCAGCAACTTAGCATCTTTGTGCAAATTTCCTAATCTAGAAATTGAGAAAACAACAGTGCCTATATAATGAGATGTTGCAAAGATTAAATAAGATCGTTCAAATGAAGAATTTAGCATAGCACATGCCACACAAGAAAAACTAACAATATGTTAGTGGTTTTCAACATTAAGAATTTGCTTGGCTTCCACTTTGACTATGGCCTTGTCTAAATAAGATCAGAGTTGGCGAACTCAAGAGGCTTCCATAGCCTTGGCAGCTCACGACAAGAGCCTCGGGTGATTACTCACGCCATAAATAAGAGTGTAAATTGTTAAATCAACAACAGGAGTCACTGTGCACTTACTCCCCATGTAGGATCTCTGTCCTTAATGTGTTGTACTATGTGAATTAACAGCATAACTAGTACTCAAACAGTACTTTATACTTTATGTTCTGTGTGGGTACAAACTGTTGAAATTTTTACTTAGTATATACTAAATTGATCTTCTGTATATAAAAAAAAGATTTTGTTTGGGTATGGGGGGAAAGAACTGTTATAATCCAAAAGTTGTACTTTGGAAATTTATATTTATTAAATAGAAGATTTCTATAAAATTTTTAAAAATTTAAAAAAATGGAATTTATTGTCCAGGACTTGCAACTATTCAAAGTAAAACTAATAATTCCATCAGTGACTGGAACATCTTGTCATCCCTGAATGAGAAAAATACTAGAACTGCTCTATGTGCTTCATGAGTAAAATAGGAAGTAAACAGTGAAAACAAGCTCTAGGAATTGGGATTTCTCCCTTATCCTTTACAAACTTATGTAAGACTTTTTCAAAAGAACAGGGGCTACAATTAGATTCTACTACTGACTATTTGGTGTCTACCATATGGTTGGCACTGTACTAGGTACAGAAAACACAACCAAAGAAACAACTTACTTTCAAGGAATTTACTTTAGTGAGGGAAACAAACAACAGAAGGAGCTCCTTGGAGACAGGGAATGAATGAAGTGCTGTGGTGGACATTAGAAAGGCAAAGTGTGGGAAGAATGTCTACATTTGTTGGTCTGAATCATCAGGAAGAGACAGGGTCCTTATTCCACTGACAGAAGACACAAAAAACTGAAGTAAACTCTTGTTACCACTTATAGGAATAAATTGAAGTTGGTAAGAATCTTTTTAATGTCCCAGGCTTGCATTTTATTAAAAGCAAAAATAAATTGTCAATTTTTACAGGCAAGAGTAACTCCTGCAAGGTTTTAGGTATTTTGCCTCAACTTAATCATCTATTCCATTTCTCTTCAGCCTCACAAAAATCAAATTTCTCACTCCTCTGATATCCAATTTTACTTTGGAGGAATAAGATCATATTGATAACTGAAACTAATATATGAACCAAAAATTGCATTTTAGTCAAAGATATTCAATTTATTCAGCAAATCTTTAGTAGCCAAAATATCTTCTGGCTGAACTCAAGGAAATCAGACATTAAAGGAGACGTAAAGAGGCCAGATTACATTCTCTTTGGCTTTCAGCTCATGAATAATAGAGTCTTCTGGTTGGTCACTCTATTAGTCAAATTAATCATTGTGGCTTAAGATGATAGCAATTTCTTCCTCTGCATTTTAGAAGTCCATTACAGGACCAGCAATTTCTCAGGATAAGGTTTCTCCACATGGTGACTTAGTGATGAGGGCTGCCTGCATCATAGGTAGCGGGCAAGAGAGGCTGCAGTGAGCTCACACCTCCTCCTAAACACCTCTTAGCACTGGAGACACCTGACCTTTCTTCTCCTAGTCTGTTGACCAAAGCCAGGCACATGGCTTCAACTTTCCTACAAGAGGCTGGCAAATACATAAAAGCACTTAGAGTGTTCGACAAGTATTGCTGTCTTCTCTGCAGACAGAGCATCAGCTCTCCCCAAAACTGAATTAGGCTGAGGGCTCACAGATGCCCCAGAAATCCAGCTTCAGGGAGATGCAGGGCCCAGCTTCCACCTCCACAGTTTAAGAATTTTCAGTTGTGAAGGTTTAAAACACATGTAAGACTTCCTTATAAGAAGAGAGCAACTTGGCAATTGAATAGCATTACAAAAAGTAAATCAGGCCTCAGCCTTCAAAGAAGATGGGAATTTATTTAACTTTTTGAGATTTATTTCATTTATTTGAAAGGCGGGGGTGGGGGGAGAGAGAGAGAGAGGTGTTCCATCACTGGTTCACTCCTCCAATAGCCGCAACAAGCCAGGGATGGGCCAGGCTAAGCCAGAAGACGGAAACTCCATCCAGGCACCCTGCATGGGTGACAGGGGCCTAAGCATTTGTTCCATCCACCCCTGCTTCCCAGATGCATTGGATGAGAAGCAAGCAATCAGAACTCTGACCAGAGCTCTGATAAGGGATGTGCTGCAAGTGGCCTAGAGTCCAATAATGCCATCTAATTACAAGGAAGAGAATGTCAATAACTTCCAACCCTAGTTTAGAAACATCCCCTATTTTTGGAAAAGCCCTATGACATTTTAATCAGTGCAGACTGGACTAATGATGTGTTTCTTTGTATCTCCAAAGCATTATATATGTGTTTATATGGCTAACTTTGTGCTTATAGTCTAACTATTTGAGAGGCACGCTCCAACTTGCTATGTAACCACTGAAATAATATCTCCTGTAAACACCCAAGGACTGGAAAGGAATACAACAAGAACAGCTTTAGCATATTTGTGAAGGGGAAGTTGATCTTCAACACTTGGTGTCCAGTAAGACACTGATTTGTTCATTTCACTTGTGAATTTTCAAGCAGGAACCCTGTTGGAAAACACTGTTGTTGTTTTCAATCCTTCTTTAAAATTTTGTACAGAAATTTGTTAGCTTATTCAAACCTACAAACAATTTGGAAAATATTTCAGTTGTTTGTGTGCTATAGAGCAGTAAGCAGGTATTAAGCTGTGCCAATGAAGTAACTAGAAAAAAAATGTATCCAGCTTGTTAGCTTTGTTCAGCCATTCCTATTATGGCTGAAAATTCTTCACAAAAGAATCCGAGACAATAAATCTGCCTTGAAACTCTCACAGGGAAATACAAAATCAGTTGAGTTTTTAAGGGAAAATAAGCCACCAGCTTAAAAGCATAGCAGTGTTTAAAGGATAAAAATTCAGTAGGGGCTACTCTGCATTTAAAATGATGTAACTATTTCATTTAACCCAAACCAGGTATGATTACTGGAATATATGAAACTCTAAGAAATTCAATAATATATGTTATGGGATAAGTAATACAAAGTTTCTAAAAATAAAATAGCAAAGACAACACAAATTTAAGTTTTGAAAGAAAAGAAAGATGAGATACATCTTTGATAGAACTGTGTCTAATTATGGCAATTTTAAGTATATTTAAACAAAAATAAGCAAATCCACAAAATAAGCATGTTCCCACCCAAGATACCTCAGCAAGCCTACTCTATCAAATAGTACAGAAATAGGATCTGTCTCAACGTCAGAGAGGGAAGGAAACCAGTGTTTGTGATTTCCTGTCTCCCAGTCCTGGAAACTTGGCTGGGTGGCTTCTCCCCTCTCTTGCTGGCTTGCCCTCCAAAAATATAGCAAGCCTGTGGGTTCGGGTGTGTCTAATTGAGCCACACTGAGCACCAATTGACCTGGAAATGTCTAATCCAGCTTTTGTCAGAACAAATTACTGGGATGGTCTTATGTCCCCTGAGGGACTCATTTATGATTGGCTAACGAGTCTTGTGCAAAGCTATGGGCCAAGGCTGACGACTACTTCACCCCCTGCAGAATCTCTGGACAAGCTGCTTTGCTGCGGCGAGGAGCCAGTCTGAAACAGTGAAATTAATGAGAAGACGGTCAAATAAAATACTGCAGAGTCCTGGGAAGAGGCATGCATTTGTGGTCTTGCTTCTCAAAGGGCCCTCTCAGGGAACAAGAAGTTGTATGTGCTCTCCACAAATTGTTTCTGCTCTGCTGCTACTGGATCCACACACCAGACATGGTGGTGAGCACTCACTGAGCAATTCTAATATTTTTAAGTATCAAATTATTCCCCTTTCACAAATAACTCACTAGGATATGAAGCTTGCAGAAAGGAACTTGAAAATCGGTTTGTGCTGGGAGTGTATGGGTGTCTGGTGGAATAAGCACAGCTCCTCTCAGCTCCCTCTCAATCCACTGTCCTGCCACAGGGCCCTCGGAGGGCACAGGATGCTCACCTGGAGCCCTCAGGGCATCTCTCTACTCACCATCCACTGCACTAGCGCACTCCTTACTGGGTTTTGCTGTTTTCCTTTTGGACTTCAGATGGAGGGCATTGAGTAGTCTTTAGATTAAGGCGCTCCATCATTATCATCCTTGCAAGCCCTTCTGTTGTTGTATTTCTGCATTATCACCAACTGTAACTCACCCTCAATTAATTCCTTGCCCTCTGCCATAAGGTGTCAATTCTAAAGGGTTAAATGCATGTATTAGTCAGCATCGCATCATTATAACGAAACCCCTCAGGCAGGCTAGCTTAGAAACAGGATTATTTGGCTTCATGGTCTGGAGGTGCAAAGTCTAGGGGCAGAGTCTTGAGACAGCATAGAGGAGCATCACGTGACAAAAGATATGTATATGTATCTATATGTATATCTACATATCCCATAAACCTACCAGGATTCAGTTACGTGGGCTCCACCCAATGGCCTAATTTAATCTAATCACCTCTCAAAGTCCCCACTTCTTAACACCATAATTGTAGTTACAGTAAGTTTCCACCTTCTTAGTACCATTAACATAAGACTTTGGGTACTGAACTCCTGAGTTCAGAAGAACAGGTATTCAAACTATAGTAATACGTATCCTTGCATCTATATGTGTCCTGAAAAAGACATGTGAAAGTAATTGCAATTAACATAAATAATATAGACGTATATATGTAAGTTTTCTTTTTTCCCAAACTCTGTGTGCATGCGTGTATGTGTGTATATATATTAAACACTGCATGTCCATAGATATAATGTTTTTGTCTGTGACTGCTAAGTAGAGTTTCACTCTTTCCATCCACCATTTAACAACTAAGGACAACCATATTGCTATTCAGAGACTGTAGTACTACCCATCATTCTAAATTTTGCCAATCTGATGGTTATAAAGAGATAGCCCATTATTTTTAAGTGTTTATTTATCCAATTAATACTAAAATTCTTATTTCTCCTTCTGTAGATTGCTTATGGATTTCTTGCAACAATTTTGTTTTGCCTATTGCTTTGTTCATTGTATATCTTGATATCTAAGATTAATATCCCTTATTAATATGCAGTATATATCTTACCAAGTCCATACCATATTATGTGTGCCTATGATGTTCTTTATTAAATAAAAATGCTTAATTTGGATGTAATTAAATCTGTCATTTTTATATCATTTTTGTACTTTTAGCACCATGTTTAAGAATACCTCCTCCTCTTCCTCACAAGAAATTTTATTTGAATTGTATTAAATTTACACATTACCTTGGGTACAATTTACATTTTTACAACATTATTATCTTGTCCTAAACATGTTACTGTGCTCTAATTATTCAGGTCTTATGTTTTTGTAGTTTAAACATTTGTTCTCATAACAATTTTCTGTATCCTTTGTAGGTTACTCCTAACTATTTTCCTATGGCATTTTCTAGTATATTATTGCAATGGTAGACTTTTTGTTTATCTGCAAACTTTGGGAATTATCTTATATTAAGCATTTGTTTATTGTGTTTTCTATGCAGGTGATTGTATTATCTGCAAGCAATATATCTGCTCTTTCTTCAAATACTTCTGCTTCTCATTTGTATTTCTTGTCATCTTCATTAGCAAAACCTTTTATTTCTTGTTGAAGAGTAAGTAGTGTTAGCATACCATGATCTTGTTTGGTTCCTTATCTAAAAGAGTGAATTCAAAGTTCCTATCTTAAATTTTGCACTTAATATATATCAGGTTAAGGGAGTTTCACATCTTAATTTACTAAGAAGTATTTTTTTATCAACGGATGCTGAAATTTATCAAATGCTTTCTACTTATTAATGTGATGTATTTTTCTGCTTTCAGTTTAGTCTTGCAATTCTCAGGAAAAACACTATTAGATCATTTTTTTTAAATATATAGTTGGCTCTTGTCCAATATTTTATCTTTTTAAAGATACACTGTTTTTTAATTTTTTAAAGATTTATTTATTTATTTATTTATTAACTTTTATTTAATGAATATAAATTTCCAAAGTACAGCTTATGGATTACAATGGCTTCCCCCCCATAACGTCCCTCCCACCCGCAACCCTCCCCTTTCCCACTCCCTCTCCCCTTCCATTCATGTCAAGATTCATTTTCGATTCTCTTTATATACAGAAGCTCAGTTTAGCATCCATTAAGTAAAGATTTCAACAGTTTGCTCCCACACAGAAACATAAAGTGAAAAATACTGTTTGAGTACTAGTTATAGCATTAAATCTCAATGTACAGCACAAAGATCCTACATGAGGAGTAAGTGCACAGTGACTCCTGTTGTTGACTTAACAAATTGACACTCTTGTTTATGGCATCAGTAATCACCGTAGGCTCTTGTCATGAGCTGCCAAGGCTATGGAAGCCCCCTGAGTTCACTGACTCTGATCATATTTAGACAAGGCCATGGTCAAAGTGGAAGTTCTCTCCTCCCTTCAGAGAAACGTACCTCCTTCTTTGATGACCCGTTCTTTCCACTGGGATCTCACTCACAGAGATCTTTCATTTAGGTTTTTTTTTGTTTTGTTTTTTTTTGTTTTTGTTTTTGTTTTTCCCCAGAGTGTCTTGGCTTTCCATGCCTGAAATACTCTCATGGGCTTTTCAGCCGGATCTGCATGCCTTAAGGGCTGATTCTGAGGCCAGAAGACAAAGTTGCAGAGAGTTAGAGCCAGAGAGAGAGATCTTCCATCCGCTGGTTCACTCCCCAAAATGGCCACAATGGGCAGATCTGAAGCCAGGATCCAGGGGTTTCTTCTCGGTCTCCTACACAGGTGCAGGAATCCAAGCACTTTGGCCATTTTTTTTTACTGCTTTCCCAGGCCTTAGCAGAGAGCTAGATCGAAAGTGGAGCAGCCAGGTCTCGATCCCAGCACCATATGGGATGCTTGCACTGCAGGCAGCAGCTTTTCCTGCTATGCCTTAGTGCCAGCCCCTGTCTGATATCTTAAACAGGAATGTGCCTTTATCTGTCATACATGAAATGAACTTAAAATTCTCTCTTATTTTATTGACTTTACCTGTTGTAGGGTTCAAGGTTACACTGGACTCAGAAATAGCTGTTTGCTTTAATTATTTTCTGTTTCCTGGAAGAATTAGATGAGAATCATTTGCTCCCTGAAATTCTATTAGAACCCATCTATTAAAATCATAAAAATTGAGACTTTTTCTTTGACAGTAGGATAATTTCTTTTTTAGTTCCTTTATTAACTATTGGTTCTTTTTCTATATATCGTCTATCCTATAGATTAAAGCTAGTAGTTTTCCTCTGTGTTTTGTATTAGCTCTGTTCTGTCCAACAAACTTTGACATGTACTGCCTTCATTAATTTTCAATTTTCTCCCTGCATATCTCTGTTATAAATAGTTATCTTTATGTATATATATATCTTCTAATCCAAAGATCTCTCTTTTGATTGGTTTAGCCTATTGACATTTATTAGAATTACTGCGACATCAAAATTTATGTCTGTAATCTTATTTCATGTTTTTAATTTATTATGTATGTTGTAACTTTTTTCTCCATTGCTAACTTCTGTTGAGTAAATCAGTATCAATGTCAGATGATTTGAAAGTTACACATTTGGGAGCTAGCAGCTGTACAGTGACTCTTTGATTTAGTCGTTTTCTGACTGTGGCAAAAGAAGCAGATCTTAGGCTAACTTAGCTCTGTAGCGTAGTTTAAGAAATTTTTCCTGAAAGTTAGGCTTAGGAACTATTTCATCAGGACTTCTAAGAAGTGTTTGAGGTATCTACTCCCTTTAAAAACCCCTTTTGCTTAAACTAACTTGAGTGAACTATTATTTATGATGAAGAGTTTTACTTGATTGGGAAGATATTTTTATTTCAATTCCTTTAATAATTATAGATCTCTCTTATACACAGCAGACTCATAGAATGGCAGATGTCCTAAACAGCACTCTGGCCTCAGAATCAACCCTTGAGGCATTTGGATCCGACTAAAAAGTCCTTGGGAGTCTTTCAGGCATGGAAAGCCAAGACACTCTGGCAAAAAAAAAAAAAAAAAATGACCAAAATGAAAGATCGCTGTGAGTGAGATCCCAGTGGAAAGAACTGGCCATCAAAGAAGGAGGTACCTTTCTCTGAAGGGAGGAGAGAATTTCCACCTTGACTATGACCCTGTTGGAATAAGATCGAAGTCAGCGAACTCAAAAGGCTTCCATAGCCTTGGCAACTCATGACTAGAGCCTCGGGTGATTACTGACGCCATAAATAAGAATGTCAATTGTTAAATCAACGACAGGAGTCACTGTGCACTTACTCCCCATGTAGGATCTCTGTCCTTAATGTGTTTTACTATGTGAATTAACAGCATAACTAGTACTCAAATAGTACTTTATACTTTATGTTCTGTGTGGGTGCAAACTGTTGAAATCTTTACTTAATATATACTAAATTGATCTTCTGTATACAAAGATAATTGAAAATGAATCTTGATGAAGAATGGGATGGGAGAGGGAGCGGGAGATGGGATGGTTGTGGGTGGGAGGGAGGTTTTGGGGGGAAAAGCCTCTATAATCCAAAAGTTGTACTTTGGAAATTTTTATTTATTAAATAAAAGTTAAAAAAAATCAAGTAAGAGAGGCTAGCATTGTGGCATATCAGGTAAAGCTGCAGCATGTGACACCGGCATCCCATGTGGGCTCTGATTGATGTTCCAGCTGCTTCAGTTCCAATCCTGCTCCCCAGTCATGGCCAGAGAAGCAGTAGATGATGGCTCAATTGCATGAGCTCCTGGCACCCACATTGGAGATCTTCAAGAAGCTCTTGGCTCTTGACTTCTGCCCAGCTCAGCCATGGCTATTGTGGTCACATGGGGAATACACCAGCAAATGAAAGATTCTCTCTTTCACTTGCTCATTCTCTCGCTCTCTCTCTCACCCCCATAACTCCGAATTTCAAATAAATAAATAAATATTTCTTCAAAAATATCAAGTAATAGATGTTTATAATTTTATTGTCTTAAAATCTCTTTTACAGATAATTATTTCCTTTTTTCATAATATATTTTATGTTTATGCTTACATTTATATATGTTTTCGTTTTTGATAAGTCTTGTCAAAGCCTTGTCCAACCAAGATCCTGCAGAACAAGTATCTTACCATGTTCTTAAATTCTTATTACCACCCCAGAAGCATATTATATCATTGTAGCTTTAGTTCTTAATTTGTAATAGATTTCCCCCCTTATATGTGTGCTAAGTCTCTATGACTACAAAAATAATATGGAATAAACAAATACAAAATCTTAGTGGAACATCAAAATAAACATTCAGATTTTCTCCAAAGTCTACAGCAGTCCTACTGTGTCCAATCTGGGTTTGGCTGTGTTTGCCCATGCACTGAGGTCAGTGGCAGGACTACTAGGTATCTTCAGATCTCTTGGCTGGGCTGTCTTGTGTATCCTGGGCCTTGTATGAGACACCTGAGCTAGCTCAGCTCCGTCTGACATGGCCAGTAGTCTTCCAACACACTCGCATAGATTTGTTTTCATGGTGGCATCAGACTTCCAAGACAGAGCCCAGAAATACAAGCTTTTGGCATACCATTGATTTTTGACACACTTTATCAGGCAAAGCGAGTCACAAAGCCAATCTAGATTCAAAGGGTGAGGAAACAAATTCCGCATTTTAATTAGAGGTTCTGCAAAGTCACATTGCAAAGGACATACATACATGCATGAGGAGAAATGGAGAATTAGGGCCTTCTTTGTAATCAATCAATCACTCCATTGTTTTAGTTATCTATTACTTGGTAATGAAGCATTCCAAAATACAGTGGCTTATGACAATAATTTATTATTATCTCTTCAATTCACTTCTGGCACTAACTCAAGTTAGCATATACACTACAGGCATAAAACTCAGTCCCATGAGACTGCCCCCTCCACTGCAAATGTCAATCACAAGTAGTAAATCTCCAGGCCACCACAGCTTCCATGTAACTTGACTACAAATCAGAGGTTACAGTGACTGCTTTGGGATTGATGATTTGCTACAGCAGCTCATAGAACACAAGAAAACTCCTATGTTTATTGCTTCTTTACATATTAAAAGATATGGTAGAGAACACAGATGAAGCATAAGGTGAAGAGGTACCCAGGGCAAGTTCTGAAAAGATCCCAATCACAGGTGCTTCCACTATCATGCAGCTGAGGTGTGCACCTTCCTGGAACCAGGATGTGTTCACCAACCTGGAAGTCCTTCATCCACGAATTTAGAGATTATTTTTTATGGAGGCTTCATTATTTAAGTGTGATCACTGATTAGCTAAATCTCTAGCTCCTCTCTCTTGTTCAGAGGAGGGAGAGGGAGTGGGCCTGAAAGTTCCGAGGTTTTAATCATGGTGTGGTCTTTCTATTCACCAGTCCATCAAAGTCACCTCATTATAACAAAAGACTTTCCTTACACTGTTCTGTGCTGTTGTAACACAATATCTTTTTTTAACTTTTATTTAGTAGATATAAATTTCCAAAGTACAGTTTATGGATTACAATGGCTTTCCACCCCCCATAACTTCCCTCCCACTCACACCCCTCCCATCTCCCGCTCCCTCTCCCATTCCATTCACATCAAGATTCATTTTCAATTCTCTTTATATACAGAAGATCGATTTAGTATATATTAAGTAAAGATTTCATCAGTTTGCACCCACACAGAAACACAAAGTGAAAAATACTGTTTCAGTACTAGTTATAGCATTACTTCACATTGGACAACACATTAAGGACAGATCCTACATGAGGAGTAAGTACACAGTGACTCCTGCTGTTGACTTAACAATTTGACACTCTTGTTTATGGCGTCAGTAATCTCCCTAGGCTCTAGTCATGAGTTGCCAAGGCTATGGAAGCCTTTTGAGTTCGCTGACTTCAATCTTATTCCGACAGGGTCATAGTCAAAGTGGAAATTCTCTCCTCCCTTCAGAGAAAGGTACCTCCTTCTTTGATGGCTCCGTTCTTTCCACTGGGATCTCACTCACAGAGATCTTTCATTTAGGTCTTTTTTATTTATTTATTTATTTATTTTTGCCAGAGTGTCTTGGTTTTCCATGCCTAAAATACTCTCATGGGCTCTTCAGCCAGATCTGAATGCCTCAAGGGCTGATTCTGAGGCCAGAGTGCTGTTTAGGACATCTGCCATTCTATGAGTCTGCTGTGTATCCCGCTTCCCATGATGGATCATTCTCTCCCTTTTTGATTCTATCAGTTAGTATTAGCAGACACTAGTCTTGTTTGTGTGATCCCTTTGACTCTTAGACCTATCAGTGTGATCAATTGTGAACTGAAATTGATCACTGGGACTAGTGAGATGGCATTGGTACATGCCACCTTGATGGGATTGTATTGGAATCCCCTGGCATGTTTCTAACTCCACCAATTTGGGCAAGTCCGATTGAGCATGTCCCAAATTGTATATTTCCTCCCTCTCTTATTCCCAATCTTATATTTAACAGGGATCACTTTTCAGTTTAAATTTTTAACTGAAAAGTAACATAATATCTGAAACTGTGTCATTTATATTTTTTTTTCCTTTTTAAAAATTTTTCTTGGGTCTTGCACTATGGTACAAAGAGTTAAGCCACCATCTGCAGCACTGGCATCCCATATGGTGTTGCTTTGGATTCGTTCTGAGCAGAGAATCGTGGTGGGGGCAAGATGTGTGCGGAGTCACAACACAGACACCGAGAGTCAGGTGAAAGCGGGCTAGAACTGAGCAGCTCGCAGACTCGTTTATTTCAGTTGGTGCAGCAGCTTATATAGCCAAGGCAGCCAATCCAGTCAAGGAGCAGTTTATGCCCTAACCAATCACTGCCTGATGCCAGGCATGCTCCTTTGCCAACTGGGTTCCAAAGCCATTTCCTGCGTAACTAATGCTCACTTGCCAGTGGCCATCTTGGCATGGCCTTCTCATTCCACCACAATATGGGAGCTAGTCCCAGTGCTCCACTTCCAATACAGCTCCCTGCTAATACAGCTGGGAAGGCAGCAGAGGATGGCCCAAATCATTGGGCAGGCCTGTGAATCAATATGAGAGACCTGGATGACGCACCTGGCTCCTGGCTTTGGCCTGGCCCAGCTCTGACCATTGTGGTCATTTGGGGAGTGAACCAGCAGATGGAAGACATCTCTCTCTCTCTCTCCCTCTCTCTGTCTCTCCCTCTCTGTCTCTCCCTCTCTCTCTCTCTGTAACTCTAACTTTCAAATAAATAATCTTTAAAACGTGGTTTTGTTTTTTTTTTTTTGGAAATTTTCTGTTTAAGAGAAAAAGAGAAAAAGACAGACTGATTGTCAGAGCTACCATCTGCTGGTGCATTCTCCAAGTGCCCACAATAGCCAAGCCTGGGCCACGCTGTAACCAGGAATCAGGAACTCAACCCAGGTCTCTCACATGGGTGGCAAAGGTCCAACTACCTGAGCCATCACCTTCTGCTGTCCTCAGTCTGCATTAGCAGGAAGCTAGAATTATGTGTGGAGCTGGGACTTGAACCCAGGTACTCTAAATGTGATGCAGGAGGTCTAACTGATGTCTTAGCCTCTAGGCCAAATGTTTATGCAGAGAGATTTATTTATTACAGTTCTGAAGGCTAGAAAGTCCAAAGTTAAGGGTCTTACATCTGGTGAGGGTTTCTTACTACATTATCCCATGGCAAAAAGTAGAAGGCCAAGAGGAAAGGGAATGGGGAGAGAGACTAAATGAATGCTGTATCCAGGAACCCACTCATGATAGCTAACTAGCTCCTGCAGTAACACTAATTGATTCATGAAAGCAGGGCCCCCATGTCCTAATCACCTGTTAGAGGCCCCACCTCTCAGCATTGTTGCATTGCAGATTAAGTTTCCAGCATATGAATTTTGTGGGACACCTTTAAACTACAGAACTTTCCCCCCAGGAAATTCCAAGGAGTTTAAAAGTTCTGTGTCGGGAATAAAATTGATGCACCAAATATTACAAGCAAAGGTACACCCAGCACTCCATCACTCAGGAAAGTACAACAATTTTAAGAACTCTGTCCAAGAGCTAAAGACAAGAATGAAATATATATTTCTTATTATATCACAATGTCACAGGCTTAAAGCAAAGTTTTATTGTTTATTATTCAACTTGTATCAGTCTTTAAAGTCACTCACTGGTGAATATTTTAATTGTTTCATTCCAAGTGACATATGTAAATGTAATTATCTTCATAATTGATTCTTTCCATATATTAAATTCACTCAAATCGTAACCTTCTTGTTCTGAATTTTTGGGTTGTTTGTGGTTGTGTTTCATTTAATACATGATTTGTCAGCACAATCATCTTGGCTTGTGATTTTATTTTGAACCCATTTTACAGATGGAAATGCATATCTTTTACTGACACAGAATTGGCACCAGGTAATATAATATTTATAATAATATTTAAGTCTTTTACGCATCCAGCAATACTTTTGCTGTTCATTTTCTAGATATTTGTTTTTTTAAAACATCAAACCTAACATTTGACATTTTTATTTTTTAAAAAAGATTTATTTATTTATTTATTTATTTGAAATTCAGAGTAATGGAGAGGCAGAGCCAGAGAAAGAGAGAGAAGTATTCCATCCACTGGTTCACTCCCCAGATGACCCCAACAAACAGAGCTGAGCCAATCTGAAGCCAAGAGCTGGGAGCTTCTTCCTGGTCTCCCACGGGGGTGCAGGGGCCCAAGGATCCTAACCATCTTCTACTGCTTTCCCAGGCCATAACAGAGAGCTGGATCCGACGTGGAGCAGCTGGGGCTCAAAACGGTGCCCATACGGGATGCCGGCACTGCAGGTGGAGGCTTTGCCCACTACGCCACAGCGCCTGCCCCTTAGATGTTTGTTGATGTGAACCTGCAGAAAAAAAAAAAAATCCCAACTGGAAATCAGAACAAAAGGAACATAACACATACACTGAAGAACTTTCTTGAGCTGTCACACTAAAAACACTTTCTCAATCACTTAGGTATCAGAAGAATTTCTTAAGCAAAACCTTAGGAGGAACTCTTCAAAACAAGAATGGTTAAGGATTGTTATTGTCCCTCAAGTTTTTAATTATTTTTCTTCTTGTGTTTGAAAAAATTGGGTGGATTAAGAGAAGTTGTTCATTGAAATCAAAATAAAATATCTATTTCTAAAAGATAGCATCATTGGAACATTTAGATTTTCATGGGATTAGTCAGACAATCTTCAGATGTACTGTGAAGCAGCAATTTCATTATTGAAGTGTGGAATTGACACCTCCTTTGGCCTAGGTCTTCCTTGGCATTGCAAATACTGGAAACGATATTGAGTTGTTTAACTTTTTGATGATTTGTCTTATTTGCTTTTAGGGAAAAGTTGAAAGTTTTTCTTTTTTTTTCTTAGCAGCCCTAACTGAGTTCTAAAAGTCTAATTCCTCTACCTGGGCCCAACACTACTCAATGATCGCCCCTACTTCCCCACCATGGAATGAGGGGACTCCACCCCTCACTGGGGCACAGCGCCAGCCAGGCCTCTGGTATCAGAAAGGGATGGAGATTGGGAGCAAGAAGGAAGACCTGGAACCCTGAACCTACCCATCCCTGTAGAATTTGTTTCTTTCTCCAGAAGGTTTGCATGTCCAAAGCCCACTTTCTCTCTTAGCTTCTGAATTGCTCCTCTCCTGGCTTCAGATAAGCCCACTGTACTCTCATACTTCATCTTAGCGCCTGAAAAAGTCTGCGTGTCCGACATCCAGTCCTATGCCCTGCCCAGGAGGAATGGAGACACTTAGCGAAGTGTGAAGTACACCCATCACGCTCTCATGATCGCTTTGGTAGCTGAGGATCAAAATGCCTCACCATTTGGTGGAAAGAATGGATAGACATGAGTTCATTCTTGCGAGGAATGCAACATGGCTAAGGTCCAGGATTTTATGGCCATTAAGTTAAATAAGAAGTGGGGAGGAACCATCTGTTTACTGTGCAAAGTAAACAAAAAAGCAGACATCCAGGGAGACAGGTGATGGAGTGGAAACAAAGGGGAGGTGAAATGCAGGAGGCTTGTCCTGGCCCTAGCTTCACTGATCACAGCGGCAGAGTGACTTTGCAGGAGGTCAGTTAACCTTGGAGGACCTCGGGTTCCTCAGCAGAGCAAGGACTAAACAATACCTTGAGTACTTACAAACCCTAAAGATTTTTTTCTTGACCCCAATCAACTTCTCCTGCTAACAGAGACACACATCAACCACAGCTGTTTTCCCATAATAACGATTCAATATTCCAAATTAAATGGTCAAGGGCAGCCTAATTAGACAGGCAGTGGCTATTTCTGACACGACTCCCATGCCCTTGAAAAGTGTCCTTTGGTCTATCCAACTCTGTCCCTAGCTGTCAGTGTGTTATACATTGCTCACTTACAAAGAACAATAGGGCACATGTGGTAGAAATCCTTGTCATCCTAGAGAATAATACCATTACTGAGTAGTTGATATATTTTATTCCATGTACATAAAGTTTTTGGTTTCAGTTGATGTATTTGTAAGCTGAAATGGGGTCACTTTTCCCAGAACTAATTCCTTCAGCTTTGGTAATGAGTGGAGACAGTGGCTAAGGGGCAAAGTGGAGGGACTTGTCTTAACAATGAAAGGTGACAATCACCTTAATCTCATCACTGGTGGAAATATCAGAAGATTCATCCTAAGATTTCTTGGGGTCCTTTCATTAGCTTGAATGTTTACATTAATATAAATCACTTGCTCCCAAATAGGAAGGAACATAAGCACCATAAAATCACATGTTTGTTTTTGGAAGTTATTCATTAGGATTAACTCAACAAATAAGAAAATTGTTATTAATGTATAGAGCTAAAAATATTAATGTCGTGCAAGTTATGGGTGCAGAAATTTTATATACAATGCAAAGAAGTAAAATATTGAGTTCCAGTAACAGGCTCATCTCATTTTCACTGACCCAAATGGTTGATGCCATGGAAACAGTGTGATTTCTATACAACTGTATATCAATAATTTAATATGCTAAAGTGGCTTTACGAATAAAAGCATTCATTTTTTTAATTTGCTTTCAGAAAGCACTGAAAAAGATCGAAGCAAAAGGAGAATATCCTAGGAGGATTAGTTTCCTGGATTGAGAGTATTGTTGATTAATATAAATAATCTGCTAAAATAAATCCCTGTTCAAAACAGTGCCATGCGCTCATCTCCTTTGCTCTTCTCATTCTCCCTACATTAGACTCTCAAACTGATGTTAAGGACTAACTTGGCTCTATTTCTAAAGGACCTGAAGATGAATAATAATTTTGAATTAGTAAGAATCTTCTTCTGGTTATTAATGTGCATTTGTCATTTGAGTAATAGTTTTCTATCAAATATATTTCTAAAATCTATTATGTCTACATTTCAGTGTCTTTTTAAAAAATACTTATTGTCACACTTAATCAGTGGGTATTTATTGAAACAGCTATATGCTAGGATAATTTGCTCTTTCTCATGTTGGTGAGTTTAAATAATACGTAATTTGATTAGAATAAAACAATTCTCCAAGATATTTCAGCAAGATAGGCATAGTGCTCTGAGTTTTGGTCATTTTAAGTAAAAGCCAAGTTGTTTTTCTGTTCATTGTCTCTATTTAAAGTGTTTCCTGAACAAATACATCAGAATACACCAAGTTTATTGTAATCAATTGTGTGGGTTTTGACTCTTTATGTACCTGTGTCTGGCAAAGAATAAACTAATTTGTCCATTCAGTTAGCTATTACGCATATCTTGGCCTTTGGAGTAAGTGGGGCTTGGGTAGAGATCCTGATTCTGGCACCATAAGATGTGTAACTGCAAGCACGTTATCACGTGGCCTTTCTGAGCCTTTCATCTCTAGAAGCAGCGTCAACAGCATGCCTATCTCCCAGGGCCGTTGTAACTCTAAAAGTCACCACACGAGGGAGCTCCCAAAAGGTCAGAAAAAAGGTGCATTATATTATTCCTTTTATCACCAATGTTTTGAAGTTCCCTTGTACATGAAAAGGCCTAGAAAGGCACAGACCACAAAGCATAACTCAATAATAGTTTTCTTTTTTTACTTCTAGTATTTTATTCTATTTTTAATTTTATTTTTACTTCTAGTATTATCTTTATTTTAGATATTACTCACTTGACACTCAAAATACCTTTATAACTGTCAATACCTGATTAACTGCTATTTAACCATGTATTATACACTAACAAAAGTGAATCTAACATAAAAACTCATTCTTCTGATCTAGTTAGAATAGCACATGAGGGGCCGGCGGCACTGTGGTGTACCAGGTCAAGCCACCGCCTGCAGTGCCGGCATCCCATGTGGGCTCTGGTTCAAGTCCCAGCTGCTCCACTTCCAATCCAGCTCTCTGCTATGGCCTGGGAAAACAGTGGAAGATGGTCCAAGTCCTTGGGTCCCTGCACTTGTGCGGGAGACCTGGAAGAAGCTCCTGGCTCCTGGCTCCTGGCTTCAGATTGGCACAGCTCAGGCCATTGAGGCCAACTGGGGAGTCAACCAGTGGATGGAAGACATCTCTATGTCTCTCCTTCTCTCTCCGTGTAACTCTGACTTTCAAATAAATAAATAAATCTTTTTTAAAAAAGCACATGAACTGACACTTATTCATTCATAAGGAGAAAGGCTTCAATTAACTTGAACATTTAGATCACCAAAGAAACTATAAAGGAAAAAGCAATGCAACTAATGGAGGGCCCACGATTATTCAACACCCGAGCCAATATCCAAGTTGAAGTCAAAGAATAGGGCATATTTCTTTAAGGAACTCCCAAGCAGCTAGAATAGAAACAGGAGATGGCCTTCCATTTCTTTTATTTTCTTTTTATTTATTTATTTGAGAAAAGGGAGCAAGGAGAAGACAGAGGGATGAAGTACCCATCTGCTACCTCTCTCCCCTAATGCCCACACAACTGGGACTTGGAGAGTTTGAAGCCAAGTTCTGGAAACTTAATCCAAGTCTCTCACATAGAAAACAAGAACCCAGCTACTTGGGCCAGCAGCTGCTGCCTCTCAGGGTGCACATAAGCAGGAAGCTGCAGTAAGGAGTGGAGCCCAGTACTCCCAAGTACTTTGATAGTAAGATGAGGTCATCTTGAACATTAAGCTACATGCACACCCTTGGATGGCCTTTTCTATCTGGAATCCTACAGAAATTCTCATGTCATCAGTGTGAGTCAAGAAAAGCAACATATGCTGAAATCATTAACAACTCCACATCCCTGAGTCATAATGCCACAGACATTTATTTGTTGCTCTCATTACGTGAGAAACAGGGACACTTCTCCACAGCAAAACTGGGGAACCCAGCCCAAGAGATGTCCCATAATTCTTGTCATTATCGTATTGGAAATGTACAGCCTTCTTTACCAAGGACTAGAGTGTCTTGAAGACTACAGTTGCATTCTTTGACCCAGAAGTAACAGGCTACTTCCAGCTACAGCCCTTGGCCAGAACTACTCATACAATTCTGCCAAAGTCTAATCCTCCTGCATCCCTGGAAAGAGAGACAAGAGGAATATGGGTGAGCCCTTGAGGTCTCTACTGTACCATTCCTAACACAGGGAAGCAGCACAGGTCGAAGTGGCTGAGTGCAGATCAGAGGCAAAGGGCTAGGAAAGGCAAATGAACAGCTCCTACCTGCCCTCAGCCAGTGCCTTTTTCTTCCCATATGACATTTACATGATGCAGAAGAGGCAGGCCCACAAGAATTTCATGGTCATTTTTAAAGAGCTACCGCCATGAGTGTTGACTGGAAGCCATTTGGAAATTTTGACTATCTTAGTAGATATTGAAGGACAAATGCTAATTGAAAACGAGGTGGTTTATATGAATAGAGGATGTCAGCCAAGGATATGACACACCAATTTCACCCACATAAACCACTCTACTATCTACCACCAAAAGAATTTGGATGAGATCCTAGAGAAGAAAGGAAATCCTGAATGTGTCAGAAAATTCCAGAAGTGACATATATTATCCAAGATTAAATCTTGGCTCAGGAGGAAAGAGGGTTCAAGACAGTTATTATATTATTTGGGGTAAATTAAACCCTCAAGCAAATGTCACAATGATGAGTTAACACTAGAATTAAGGAGCTTAAGTTAAAATGTGTATCTGTGAAGTTTGGAACATCCTAGATGAGGGAAGAGAAAAAAATGCAGAGATGACAATGCTCAGCAGGACAAAGGCAGAAATGGGCATTCCTGGCAAACCTGGGAAATATTTCACTTCCTCCAATTTTAAATTAATGTGCTGTACCTTTGCTTTCTCAGCATGAGAACTGAGGCCTCAAGCAGATCAGGATTCAGGAGAAATTACCTCATGACCCATGACAGCATTGTTTCCAATGAAACCCATTACATATCTCCTTTGCTGGCAGAGTGACATTTCTGACCCAAACCACATCATTCCTGCTCCTGTGTACAAACCCTGTGAGACCCCTATGACAAAGAACAAAGCCCTTAGCACAATGTGCTCTTTTCTGTCTTCCTTTTTTTATTATCCATGGTTTCCCATTCCATGCTCTTCTTCAGCACCAGTTACATTGAACAACATGCAGTTCCCTGACCAGGTCTCTTCTTCACACTTCCATGTGCTCTGATTAAATGAGTGCTGGCATCACCGCCATAGCCACCACTATCTGAAAGTACCAGTACTAGAAGTACCCCCAATATAAGCTCTGTCGCTACTATTAAATCTGTCACTACCACTGCTGTCATCAACACTTTCACCAGTGCCATCTCCACTGACACCACCCCTACCACCAGGGTCTTCATCACCACTAGCCATCTGGCAAAGAACTTGCTCATATTTTAAAGATTGTCTTTAAGTGTCAGCTCCTCTGTGAATCAACAACTTCATGCTCTGTGTCGTCAGTGAACCCTAGTCAGCAGTATTTTCTAAAACGGGATCCAGGAAGCAATTTCCTTAGGAAATACTCCACACAAGTATCTTCATTAATATCCTTTTCAGTGTAGTTTCAATTAATCCTTCAATATTTTTGAAAAGCAATGTTCTCAGATAATTGTAAATAACAGGGAAAACAGAATTTTCATTTCTTTGAAAAAACAATTATAATTATAGTAAGCTTATTGTACTTCGTATCTTTTGTAAGTGTTTGTATAATGGAATGACTTCTTCATATTTAAAGTGGGGTTTTCTCTATGCCATGTCACAGTATTTATACTATGTCACTATGTAAATAAATATACACGTATACACATTCCTATGTGTTATTTATATGTGTGTATGTATATAGGACTTAGGGGTATTTAAATATTTTTTTAGCCTTTGTGGCTACAGGTTAGAAAGAAAAAATAATCTGTTGGTGAATGTTCATTTAGCAATGGTAAACTCAATTCAATGCCAAGAGGAAAAAGTTGCAAGACCAATAGGATAAATTTTCTATTTTTCTATAATTAAATCTGTAATTTAGGCCGGCGCCGCGGCTCACTAGGCTAATCCTCCGCCTAGCGGCGCCGGCACACCGGGTTCTAGTCCCGGTCGGGGTGCCGGATTCTGTCCCGGTTGCCCCTCTTCCAGGCCAGCCCTCTGCTGTGGCCAGGGAGTGCAGTGGAGGATGGCCCAGATGCTTGGGCCCTGCACCCCATGGGAGACCAGGAAAAGCACCTGGCTCCTGGCTCCTGCCTTCGGATAGCGCGGTACGCTGGCCGCAGCGGCCATTGGAGGGTGAACCAATGGCAAAGGAAGACCTTTCTCTCTGTCTCTCTCTCTCTCACTGTCCACTCTGCCTGTCCAAAAAAAAAATCTGTAATTTAATTTCAATGCTGGAAAACTCACTTTTCCACTCATTCATTCACTCAAATAGTACTTTTACAATACCTACTATGTTCCAGTCACTGTGCTAAGCACTGGTGAACAAGATTCATGAAGTCCTTACTGTCCATGTAGATCCCATTCCATCTATGGTAGTGAAATTTCTTTTTTTTAACTTTTATTTAATAAATATAAATTTCCAAAGTACAACTTTTGGATTATAGAGGCTTTTCCCCCCATAACCTCCCACCCACCCACAACCATCCCATCTCCTGCTCCCTCTCCCATCCCTTTCTTCATCAAGATTCATTTTCAAATTATCTTTGTGTATAGAAGACCAATTTAGTATGTATTAAGTAAAGATTTCAACAGTTTGCACCCACACAGAACATAAAGTATAAAGTACTGTTTGAGTACTAGTTATGCTGTTAATTCACATAGTACAACACATTAAGGGCAGAGATCCTACATGGAGAGAAAGTGCACAGTGACTCCTGTTGTTGATTTAACAATTGACACTCTTATTTACGGCGTCAGTAATCACCCGAGGCTCTTGTCACAAGTTGCCAAGGCGATGGAAGCCTCTTGAGTTCGCCAACTCTGATCTTATTTAGAAAAGGCCATAGTCAAAGTGCAAGTTCTCTCCTCCCTTCAGAGAAAGGTACCTCCTTCTTTGATGGCCAGTTCTTTCCACTGGGATCTCACTCACAGAGATCTTTCATTTAGGTCATTTTTTTTTTTTTTGACAGAGTGTCTTGGCTTTCCATGCCTGAAATACTCTCATGGGCTTTTCGGCCAGATCCGAATGCCTTCAGGGCTGATTCTGAGGCCAGAGTGCTGTTTAGGACATCTGCCATTCTATGAGTCTGCTGTGTATCTTGCTTCCCATGTTGGATCATTCTCTCCCTTTTTTATTCTATCGGTTAGTATTAGGATAAAATAGTCTTGTTTATGTGATCCCTTTGACTCTTAGTCCTGTCATTATGATCAATTGTGAACTGAAATTGATCACTTGGACTAGTGAGATGGCATTGGTACATGTCACCTTGATGGGATTGAATTGGAGTCCCCTGGTATGTTTCTAACTCTACTGTTTGGGGCAAGTCAGCTTGAACATGTCCCAAATTGTACATCCCTTCCCTCTCTTATATTTAACAGGGATCACTTTTCAGTTAAGTTTCAACACTTAAAAATAACTGTGTATTGATTACAGAATTAAAGCAATAGTATTAAGTAGAACAGACAAAAAAAAATACTAAGAGGGATAACGTATTAAGTTGTTCATTAACAGTCAGGGCAATGGCTGATCAAGTCACCATTTCTCATAGTGTCCATTTCAATTCAACAGGTTTCCTTTTTGGTGCTCAGTCAGTTGTCACCGATCAGGGACATATGATATTTGTCCCTTTGGGACTGGCTTATTTCACTCAGCATGATGTGTTCCAGATTCCTCCATTTTGTTGCAAATGACCAGATTTCATTGTTTTTTACTGCTGTATAGTATTCTATAGAGTACATGTCCCATAATTTCTTTATCCAGTCTACTGTTGATGGGTATTTAGGTTGATTCCAGGTCTTAGCTATTGTGAATTGAGCTGCAATACACATTAAGGTGCAGACAGCTTTTTTGTTTGCCAATTTAATTTCCTTTGGGTAAATTCCAAGGAGTGGGATGGCTGGGTTGAATGGTAGGGTTATATTCAGGTTTCTGAGGAATCTCCAGAATGACTTCCATAGTGGCTTGACCAGTTTGCATTCCCACCAACAGTGGGTTAGTGTCCTTTTTTCCCCACATCCTCGCCAGCATCTGTTGTTGGTAGATTTCTGAATGTGAGCCATTCTAACCGGGGTGAGGTGAAACCTCATTGTGGTTTTGATTTGCATTTCCCTGATTGCTAGTGATCTTGAACATTTTTTCATGTGCCTGTTGGCCATTTGTATTTCCTCTTTTGAAAAATGTCTATTGAGGTCCTTGGCCCATCTCTTAAGTGGGTTTTTTGTTTTGTGGTTTTAAAGTTTCTTGATCTATCCAGTCTACTGTTGATGACTGTTGATGAGCATTTAGGTTGACTCCAGGTCTTTTTTTTTTTTTTTTTTTTTTTTTTTTGACAGGCAGAGTGGACAGTGAGAGAGAGAGACAGAGAGAAAGGTCTTCCTTTTTGCCATTGGTTCACCCTCCAATGGCCGCAGCAGCCAGCGTGATGTGGCTGGCGCACCGTGCTGATCCGAAGCCAGGAGCCAGGTGCTTATCCTGGTCTCCCATGGGGTGCAGGGCCCAAGCACTTGGGCCATCCTCCACTGCACTCCCGGGCCACAGCAGAGAGCTGGCCTGGAAGAGGGGCAACCAGGACAGAATCCGGCACCCCGACCAGGACTAGAATCCGGTGTGCTGGCGCCGCAAGGCAGAGGATTAGCCTATTGAGCCACGGCGCCGGCTTCCAAGTCTTAGCTATTGTGAATTGAGCTGCAATAATCATTGAGGTGCAGACAGCTCTTCTATTTGGGTAAATTCCAAGGAGTGGGATGGCTGGGTTGTATGGTAGGGTTATATTCAGGTTTCTGAGGAATCTCCAGAATGACTTCCACAGTTGTTTTACCAGTTTGCATTCCCACCAACAGTGGATTAGTGTCCCTTTTTCCCCACATCCTTGCCAACATCTGTTGTTGGTAGATTTCTGTATGTGAGCCATTCTAACCGGGGTGAAGTGAAACCTCATTGTGGTTTTGATTTGCATTTCCCTGATTGCTAGTGATCCTGAACATTTTTTCATGTGTCTGTTGCCCATTTCCTGTGTCTGTTTAGAGGTTGACATTCCACTTTTATATCTAGTAGGAAGATATCCTTCCATCTACCCTCTTTAGAAGTTACCTAGGGTATCTTCCTAGAGCACCTGTGATCACTCAACTGGAAAATAAGAGTTAGAAGGACCCCCCTATTTTTCTTCAGGCTTCTTCCCCTTTGGCCAACGAAGGAGAGCTGAGCAGAAACATGGCAGTCTATCTCAAAAGGTTATGCAATCCTATTTGGGTCTAATAATGAGAACTGAGGTCCATGAATTACAAGATCACACACTCAGGGCACTGGGCCATAAATTGTCCAAAAGATTAGTTTTTCCAATAACTATTTTATTTAAAAAAAAAAAAAGAAAATTTTCATGGTCAGTCACTTCTAAAGTCTTCCACTGAGGGGCTGGTGCCGTGGCGCAGTAGGTTAATCCTCTGCCTGCGGCACTGGCATCCCATATGGGTGCAGGTTTGAGTCTCAGCTGCTCCTCTTCCAATCCAGCTCTCTGCTATGGCCTTGGAAAGCAGTAGAAGATGGCCCAAGTGCTTGGACCCCTGCACCTGCATGGGAGACCCAGAAGAAGCACCTGGCTCCTGGCTTCAGATCAACGCAGCTCCAGCAGTGTGGCCATTTGGGGAGTGAACTAACGGAAGAAGGACCTTTCTCTCTGTCTCTCCCTCTCACTGTCTGTAACTACCTCTCAAATAAATAAATAAAATCTTAAAAAAAAGTCTTCCATTTGGAAATAAAACCTATTACTATAATAAGCGTAGTTTGGGAATGTGAGCAATTGATCTTGTTGCCTCGGTTTAGCTGGCTACTCCGGGTACTTTTTTGAGATCCTAAATGCGATGACCAGGGATAAAAGCTTTCCTAAAACAGAGAACTCCTCCAAATTCAGTCATTGTTTGACATGTCACTTTGGAGACTCTGTTTTCTGGGGACTTCATTCAGTCTTTTTATCTTCAAAGCAAAAGGTTGTTAAAGAGTTCACTCTTTAATGGTAGCAAACAAGGCACTCTTTAACCTCTTCTAAGAGGGTTACAGAACAGGACAGCCATTAAGAGAGGGAAATACTAATTTAAAGAAACCCTTTCCCTTATTCTGATTTAGCTGCCTTGACTCTTAACCAGGATCACTCAAGTAATCTGTACACGTAATCAAGTCCTAGGACTTGAATAACTAGTCCTAGGAAAGTGATTCTTAACTAGTAGGCATATACTACCAGTTTGGAAAAAGCAGTTGAGGTGGGAGACAGATTCTGTGTATTTACAGCACTGCAGCTGCTTGGACGTGGAACTTCAGACCTTGGCCAAATCTCCAGACAACCTGTCTGTGCTCAGGAGATCCTGATTTGCCTTCAAGGACAGGGGAGAGAGGAAGGAAAGAGGTGGGGCTACAGGCAGGTGTCTGGGGACTGTGGGTGGGACGTTGGGATGCTGAGCAGGAAAGAAGCTTAGTTCCTACAGTGGGTAAACACAGTATCTGGTTCAAAAAACATAGCAAACAAAGTCTAAGAATAGTCAAAGATAGTAATCAGGCAGACTAAGGCCCCAGAAAAGGACTCCATTAATAGCTAAGGCATTTAGTCTACAGCCCAACACAGGGGTCTCCTGCATGCAACACAATGGTATATTGTTATGAACTTAACTGCATCGCTTCCAAATTCGTATTTTGAAGCCCTAATTCTCAGTACATTAGAATGTGACTCTATTTGGAGACAGGGCTTTAAAAAGATAAGATTAAATGAGGTCCTAATGGGACCCTAATCCAACGTGACTAGTACCCTTATCAGAAGGTAGAGACATCAGGGATGCCCACACATAGAAGAAAGACCATACAAGGACGCATGGTGACCAACTGCATCAAGAGAAAGCAAATCTGCTGACACTTTGACCTTGAATTTGTAATCTGTGAAAACATGATTTTTATTGTTTAAGCCACCTAATCTTGTTCTTTGTCCACGTGGGTTCTCAGATTGAGTATCTCTATGAGGCTGCAATGGCCCCATTGGCCAAAGGCACCATTGAATGGTTTTATTTTCTGAGGTCATGTCATTTTCCCTTTGACACTGCCAGGGAGCATGGTCTGCAAATATGCTATTTATACAGGACTATATGTGTGTGTGTGTGTGTGTGTGTGTGTGTGTCTGTACGGTAGAGGAGGGGCAGGGCAGAGTACTCTCTATTACAGCAGAAAGTTCAGCTAAGAGCTTATCATAATTCCATACTCTAATTACAGCTACAGATTTGTGAGATCTAGGTTTGATCTTAAAATAAGAACTATGACTCCCATGTCCATTCACTTACATGTATAGATAATGTAAATATTATGTTATGTTATGTTAATTAGCTTGGTTGTGGTGATCATTTCACAATGTATGTGTATATCAAAATATCATTATCCACCTTAAATATGTACAATTGTTATATGTCAATGATATCTCAATAGAGATTTAAAAAATTAAATAAAGACAATAAACCAGTGGTGTTGGTATCACCTGGGAGCTTGTTAGAATTGCAGAATCTCTGGTTTCAACCTGGAATCAGAAACTGTATTTGAACCATATACCTGGGGGATTTTTTTATGCACATCGAAATTTGAGAAGCTGTGGTATAGTGCAATGCTGCTCAAATTGTAGCAGGCATCAGAATCATTTGGAGGGCTTGTTTAAGCACACATACTTGGGTTCCACCCCAAGTCAGTCAGCACATTGGGGGTGGGGCCTATGCAGTAGTGATGCTTCCAATCTGCAGACCACAGTTTCAGTAGAATTCACATGGAGCACATAAAGACATAGTCTTGTTTTGTAAGTTAGGGGACCTTGGGTAACTTTTTATTTATATATCATTGGTTAAGCAGAACCATCATAACATTTGCTGAGACCAAGGCAAGAGTACAAAAGAAGACCCACATAAAATTGGTATAAATATTTTAAAGCTAAAAACATGGCTGAGCAAAAATAAGTATAAAATATTCCATCCTCTCTCCTCACAAATATACCATTAGGAGGATATGAATTATCAGATTCAAATGTGGAATTCTCAGTAATCCTCTGAATTTCAGGCCCTCACTTCTCTATGATCTGACTCCTTTCTCTCCAAGAGCCAGTGCTGTGGCACAGTAGGTTAATCCTCCCACCTGCAGGACCAGCATCCCATATGGGCACTGATTCATGTCCTGGCTGCTCCTTTTCCAATCCAGCTCTCTGGTTATGGCCTGGGAAATCAGTGGAAGACGGCCCAAATGCTTGGGCCCCTGTATCCGCATAAGAGACCCGGAAGATGCTCCTGGCTCCTGGGTTTGGATGGGCTCAGCTCTGGCCATTGCAGCCATTTGGGGAGTGAACCAGCAGATGGAAGACCTTTCTCTCTGTCTCTTCCTCTCTCTGTCTCTAACTCTAATTCTCAAATAAATACATAAAATCTTTTTTGAGAGAGAAAAAGAGAGAGAGAATGTAGAGCAGATCTCAACATGGTCAAGTCTAAATGTAACGCAGTTTGGAAGCCTGTATTTTCTGATTACATTTTTAGAATCATAGAGCTACTTAGTGCTTTTAGGAAGTCAATAAAATAAATTTTAACAGTCTATCCACTAAGTTCTGTAACTATGTGTGGACACTAGCAATAGCATCAAAATGGTTTTGGACTAAATTGTTCCTCCCAAAATTCATAGCTCCCAATGAGATAAATTTGAGGGTGGGGGCCTTTGGAAAGTAATTAGAGTTCAATGAGGTCATAACAGTGGGGACTCATGACAGAATATTGCCCTTATGAAAAAGGACATCAAAGAGCTCTCTGTCCCTTTCTCTATGTACCTCCACATATGAGGACACAGTGAGAAGGTCGCCTTTGCAACCCAGGAAAAGAGTCCTCACCAGCAACCACATCAGCTAACACTTTGATCTTGAACATCTCATTCTTGAGAACTGTGAGAAAATTAATCTCTGTTATTTGACTCACCCTCCCAGTGGTATTTTGTTAAGCAAGTCCAAGCAGTCTAATATAGATTTTGGTACAGAGAAATGAGGTGCTAAGGTAACAAATACATAAAACTGCAGAAGTGACTTTAGAACTGATTAATGAATAAAGGCTAGAAGATTTTTAAAGGGCATGTCAAAAGAAATGAGGGACAGGTTATTAGAAACTACAGGAAAGGTAATCTTTATTATAAAATGGTAAAGAACTTGGCTGAATCTACTGTTTTGTGGGAGGTAGATGCTACACATGATGAAACTGGATATTTAGCTGAAAATATTTCCAACAAGGTGTTGAAAGAGTGGCTTGGCTCTTCCTGACTACCTACAGTAAAATATGACAGGAAGAAGAGAAATGGGAGAAGGACTGGTTAAACTAAAAGGTCCAATATTTGGAGAGTTGGAAAATCCCCTGTTACTATGACAAAAACTGAGAAAGCTTATTCTGAAAAGAACATTAAGGGTGTGGTTGAACAACCACTCAAGATGACCACGTATATAACCAGAGACATAAGCAGTTATCTCAACAGAATCCAAGAATGTAGATGAAATTGTACCAGCAAAAACACTGCTAGTTAAGACTGAAGAAGACAAAAAAAAAAAAAAAAGCAGGAGAATGAAATAATGTATTAAGATGGTCGAGTAGGGAGGAAGCTTACCACTCTAGTCTAGGAGAAAGAGTTTTAAAAAGGTGGTGAGAAGGCAGTCTCAGGGAAGAGTTAGGAAGAAAATGGCAGAGGAAATTTGATACAGGTTGGAGGGACACAGCAGACCTATGTGGAGGCTGTGGACATGCACAAACCAGGGTCCCAACAGTCAAGAGCCTCCTCACCAGCTTTAGAAAGTGAGGTAGTTGGCATCGCAGCTCACTTGGCTAATCCTCTGCCTGTGGTGCCAGCACCCTGGGTTCTAGACCCAGTTGGGGTGCCGGATTCTGTCCCAGTTGCCCCTCTTCCAGTCCAGCTCTTTCTGTGGCCCGGGAGGGCAGTGGAGGATGGCCCAAGTCCTTGGGCCCTGCACCCACATGGGAGACCAGGAGGAAGCACCTGGCTCCTGGCTTCGGATCAGCACAGTGCGCCGGCTGTAGTGGCCATTTGGGGGGTGAACCAACAGAAGGAAGACCTTTCTGTCTCTCTCTCTCACTGTCTAACTCTGCCTGTCAAAAAAAAAAAAAAAAGAAAAAGAAAGAAAGAAAGAAAGAAAAGAAAGTGAGGTAAGACCAGACTGCAGCAGCCCAAGCCACTGATGACAGAGCTTCAGGAAAAGCCTGGAGGGAATTGGGCTTGGAGCCCTGCAGGGGATAGTGTACCTGTCAAACTAGAGGAGAAAAAAAAAGGGGGAGTGCACTTTTCTCTCTCCCTGATCATCCTGAAACTGTATCCTGTGACAAGCCAATAGAAAGCGGGCACATTTTTGGACATACGTAACAGCTGAGGCAGCTTATGTCCACACCCAGAAACCAGCCAAGTAGAGACTCCTGAGTCTGGCAGAGAGAACTGAGAGGTGGCTGGGTGCTCATGACTGTGGAATGCTTGTGTGCTGGGACTGTGAAAACACTGAGGCTGTGTGGGAAAGCTCAGGGTGTGGCTGGGACTTTGGGCAGTCACTGTGGGAGGCTCCACATGCTCAGGGCTCCCTTATTCCCTGGTGAGGGGCGTTGCTGGTGAATCTGCTTACACCGAGGACTGCACAGATCCTTTGTGTGGTCCTTGTGGAAGTGTGGATGAATACTATACCCACTGGGACTAGCACCCAGGCATTGGTATCCTTTGAGGAGAGGAAATGAGCTGAGCCTATGCCATCATAACAGAACTAACTCTCCTCTGATTAAAAGAGAGAGAGAGAGAGAGAGAGAGATTTCCCATACCCAACCTGGGTGTCACCTTAACACTCCCTTCACACAGGAGCAATGAACAGTTCCCTGGACACACCTACCACAGACATATAGGTATTCCTTGAAAGCTGACATTCTACTAGTCCACACAGATGTGGTCCAAAGATACAAGCTACCATAGCAAAAAGAAAAAAAGAAACCAATGGGTATCTCCACAAATGCCAAATAATAAATGCACCAATTCAAGAACTAAGAATAAGGAAGACAACATGACTTCCCTAAAAGAATACAACACTTAAATACCAGAAGGTGAACATTATGAGATTGAAATGGAGTTCAAAAAATTGATCTTAGAATTACTTAGAAGTAATAAGAAGCAAATGCATGAACTAATGAAATCCATACATGGCATGAAAAAAATTTCTCCCAAGAAACTGAAATCTTAAAGAGAAAGCAAAATGAAATCTTGGAAATGAAGAATTTAATAGAACAAATAAAAATGCAGTGGAAAGCCTTAACAACAGAATCAGTGAAGCAGAAGAAAGAATATCTGACTTAGAAGACAAATCGCAGGAAATTATACAGTAAGACAAAAACCAAGAAGAAATTAGAAAATTAAAAAACACTGTTAAGAATCTACAGAATACTATTAAATGACCCAACATATGGGTTCTAGGAGATCTTGAAGGCATGGAAGAGAAAAAGTTTTGGAAAACCAAAATTAACAACTGGGATTACATCAAATTGAGAAGATTCTGTACTGCAAAAGAAACATTCAGCAAAGTGAAGAGACAACCTACAGAATGGGAGAAATTATTTGCAAACTATGCAACTGATAAAGGATTAATAACCAGAATATAAAGAGACCAAGAAACTCAACAACAACAACAACAACAACAACAAACAATCCAGTTAATAAGTGGGCAAAGGATTAAACAGATATTTTTCAAAAGAGGAAATCCAAATGAACAGCAGACACATGAAAAAATGCTCAGGATCACTAGCCATCAGGGAGTTGCAAATCAAAACCACAATGAGGTTTCACCTCACCCCTGTTAAATTGGCTTTCATATAGAAATCAACAAACAACAGATGCTGGCAAGGATGTGGAGAAAAAGGGACACTAATCCACTGTTGCTGGGAATGCAAACTATTAAAGCCACTATAGAGAACAGTATGAAGATACCTCAAAAATCTGAATATAGACCTAGCATATAAGCCAGCCATCCCACTCCTCAGAATTTACCCAAGTTAAATTAAATTAGCATATGAAAGAGTTATCTGTACCCCCATGTTTATCTCAGCTCAATATACAATAGGTAAGACATGGAATCAACCAAATGCCCATCAACTAAAGACTAAATAAAGAAATTATGGGATATGCATACCATGGAATACTACATAGTAGTAAAAAATGAAATCTAGTCATTTACAACAAAATGCATGAATCTGGAAAACATCATACTTAGGGAAATAAGCCAGTCCCAAAGAGACAAATACCACATATTTTCCCTGACCTATGATAACTAATAGAACATCTAAAAGGCAATCTGTAAAAGTGAAATTGACACTTTGAGAAGAAATGACTTGAACAGCCCTTGTCTTAACTGTTGAAAAACAAGGTTTTTTAAAATATTATTAGTTGAACTCTTTATTTAACATAGATTTAAACATGTATATAAAGTCAATAGAAAATAGATCCCAGTAAAAAATTTAAGTGGGAATAAGAGAGGGAGGAGGGAGAGGGGTTGAGAGTATGGGTGGGAGGGTGGACACAGTGGAAGAATTGCCATGTTCCTAAAGTTGTAATTACGAAATGTATGAAGTTTATAACTGTAAAGCTGTATAGTTCTGTATACATTCCTATTGACTTCTTTTTTTTAATTTTTTTGACAGGCAGAGTGGACAGTGAGAGAGAGAGAGACAGAGAGAAAGGTCTTCCTTTTTGCCATTGGTTCACCCTCCAATGGCTGCCACGGCTGGCGCGCTGCGGCCGGTGCACCGTGCTGATCTGATGGCAGGAGCCAGGTACTTATCCTGGTCTCCCATGGGGTGCAGGACCCAAGTACTTGGGCCATCCTTCACTGCACTCCCGGGCCACAGCAGAGAGCTGGCCTAGAAGAGGGGCAACCAGGACTAGAACCTGGTGTGCCGGCGCTGCAATGCGGAGGATTAGCCTAGTGAGCCGCGGCACCAGCCTTGACTTACTTCTAAGGGTGTAGTTTAAAAACTTGCTGTAGGATCCCAAATCCCCTTAAACTGGGTGGTAAAAATACCATTTTAGGATTAAGTGTTTGATAATATAGAATTAGAAAAGAGTGAACTAAGTGTTAAAGGGATTATATAAATATGATCTAGTGTCCAGTAATAAGAATACACAGAAGTAAAAAGGAGAGAATGCTCCAACGTGGGAAGCAGTCCACATAGCAGACTCATGGAATGACAACCGATTTAAATAGCACTCTCACTTCAGAATCAGCCCTTAAAGCATTCCTGTCTGGCTAAAAAGCCCATGAGAGCATTTCATGCATGGAAATCCAAGACACTGTGGCAAAAAATGTCCTACATGAAGGACCTTAGTGGGTGAGATCCCAGGAGAAAAAAAGTGGTTATCAAAGAAGGATGTACTTTTCTCTGAAAGAAGGAGAGAACTTCTACTTTGCTGACAGTTTGTGAATTCAAAGGCTTCCTTAGCCTAGGCAGCTCATGTCAAGAGCCCCATGTGATCACTGACATCATACATAATCATGTTAATTGTTAACAACAGTAGTCACTGTGCACTAACTTCCCATGCAGGGCCTCTATCCTCAGAGTTGTAGTATAACTATGTCTAAGTGCTTGCAAAAGATGTATCATTCGGCCAGCACTGCAGCTCACGAGGCTAATCCTCCACGTGTGGTGCCAGCACCCCAGGTTCTAGTCCTGGTTGGGGCGCCAGGTTCTGTCCCGGTTGCTCCTCTTCCAGTCCAGCTCTCTGCTGTGGCCCGGGAGGGCAGTGGAGGATGGCCCAAGTGCTTGGGCCCTGCACCCACATGGGAGACCAGGAGGAAGCACCTGGCTCCTGGCTTCTGATCAGCTCAGCACACCGGCCATAGCGGCCATTTGGGCGGTGAACCAATGGAAGGAAGACCTTTCTCTCTGTCTCTCTCTCTCACTGTCTAACTCTACCTGTAAAAAAAAAAATGTATCATTCTTGGGTTCTTCTTTAAAGTTAATTACGTTTCCAAAAAAAAAGTGAAATTAACTTCAAAATGCAATCACTTCGAATAGTGCTTGTCTCAACAGTTGAGGAATATTTTTTTCCATGCAAATTGTTGAACTCTTCACTTAGCATAGAGTTGGTCTTCTGTGTATAAAGTTAATCAAAAATGGATCTTAGTGGAGAATGGGACTGGGAATGGGAGAGGGAGGTGGAAGAGGGCTGGGAGGACAGGTGTGTGAAGGGAAGAATCACTGTATTCCTAAAGTTGAACTTAACGAAATTCATGAAGTTTGTATGCCTTAAATAAAAGGTTTCTTAGGGGAGGAACAAATTTCATTGAGTAGCAGAAGCATTTCTAGATTAAGTTCCTGCAAATTTTCTATTTTTGTAAGTGAAATTTTTGAAATACTTTTCAATAATATTCATTACATCTGACTAGAATTCTTTGACTTCCTCACCAAACCTTCAATTTCTAATCACAACAGTCAAAATAAAATGGGTAATATAAAAAAAAATAAGACACTGGAGTGCAATCTATTTATCTCTTTTTGTCTTTCTATCTCTATTCCTACCTTCTCTATCCCACTATCTTTCTCTCCCTGCATAGAAGGACAAAATGAGAAGGAAAAGAATTCTGATCAGCAATTGAATTAGCTGACACCTTTAGCTTAAACTTCTCAGCCTTGAGAACAGTGAGAAAATAAATGGTTTTTGTGTTAGGCACCCACACAACAAGCCACTTTGCTATGAGCTTGGGCAGACTGGTACAAGCATCACCTGCAGACTTGTTAGATATGAACATTCCTAGGCTCCACCCTGGGCCCATTGAATCAAAAGTTTGGGCTGGGGCCCCAGGAGTCTGGATTTTAACAAGCCCTCCAGGGGATTTTTATGCATGCTTCCACTGTTCAAAGCACAATTTTTCTCCTTCTCTGTTCCTCCATCAGAAATAACTTGGAGAATATTTTTAATAAGAATTCAGCTTTGGATTCCTTAGATCTTGAAGTGCTCCCTGCTCCATTATCAGCAGGATCTCTCCACTCTCCATCAAGTCTATGAATACAAAATGAGGCTACTGATAAAAAGCATGTTAAATTGTTGTACCTGGTTAAAATATCAAAAAAAAATCAATCAAAATGCACTATCTGCTACAATTTTCATGTGCATCTTTTTGTTTCAAATAAAATGGTTTATTTTGAATATTTCCTCTTCCTTAAAATTATGCTGATAGAGGCCGAGGGGGTTGCTAAAAAGCACATTTTGGAGAGAATATCTCCTTAATTCATCAAATTTATATTCATGTAGGCACAAATATCACAAGACAATATGACAGCCACTTATTGCTTCAGCCTCTTTTTTCAGCTTCTTGGGAGAGTCATGTCTCCATAGCATTATTCTAATGGGAAGAGCTGGGAATGACATTTGTTCTAAAAAGAATAATTAGTAGTTGGATGTAGGTAACTACATCACAGCAAATTTCTTGTGTGCTCCATGAGAAATGAAGGAAAGGAAACACAGATGTCTTAATCTCCTCGTGAGCAGCTCCTTACATACCTCATGTTACAGTCAACCATCACAGCACCTTGAGCTTGGAGCATTTTCCCCATTCTATAAATAGAAAAAAAGGCAAACTCAGAGAGCCAGCACATGTATCTTGTGGAGAACAATCTGCTAAGTAGAGGAAGGCCTAGGGATTCCAACCCAAGGCAGCTTTGCTCCACAGAAATTTTCTGTTTTGCCAGAACATCACAATACCCCTTATACCTGTGGAAACTCCCTTATGTTCCTGCAGTCTGATCCTCTCTAGGGAAACATTTGTCACATCAATTGCAATTACTTTGTTGAGCCTCTCCTAATGATATGGGAAGGTAGATAGCTAGCAAAAGGAGCTGAGGTTTGACAGCCCCAATCCATCCAGACAGCAGTATGGGCCTCTGATTGCCAGCTCCAGGGCAACCTGCCTATGGCTGGCCCCTGCCTGACAACCTGTCTGTATCAGCCAATACTCCCTTTCTGTGCACCATTGAAACTCCCTTCCCTTCCTGTGTACCACCCAAGCCTTGCTCTCTGTGCAATGCCCCAAACCTACCTTTTGTGCACCCAATTCATACTTGCCATGTAGCAGAAACCACTTAAACCAGTACCAACTAGAAATATCCAATATGGCTGCAGGAACTGTTCCCGAAATGATATTTAGGTCATTATAATATCATTATAATAAAATTACAATGGGGAGGCACTCCTAATTCCATCATACAGTGTATGCCACGATATTTCATATATTTCCAAAAAAGCATGAAAATGGGAGGTTCTCTATCTCTGCCACAAACTCCACCCCCATTTGAATATTCATAGAAGTCCGATACCAGACACTACCCTCCATGCTTCCCAATGGTATTAAAAGATGGCCCAAACCTTGTTGAGGGTATTTCTTTCCTTGTTTGGTGTCTTTTTGAGTTTTGGCTCTTTGTTCATTCTCTTTTGCTCAAGCTTACCTGCACTTTTCCTTTGTTTTCAGTATATCCCATTTCTCTGCACAACTTTATGCCTCCATTTTGAGTTCTTCCTTTCATGGAGGGAAGAACCTGGAAGAACTCTCCCGCCAGCATTGCTCATTACCATGCTGGACTCAGTTTTCTGAAAAGCAAAATTAATCATGTTACTCCCTCCACTAAAAATTCTCAGCTCAGCCTTCAAGATCAAGTCCAAACTCCTTACCATGTCACAGACAGTCCTGCCCAATTTGTCATCTGCCTGGTTGTCACCTCCCACCTCTGCCCATTCCCACAGGCAGCCACACTCCTTCCTTCCTGTGCCATTTGCAATCCTTTCCCCCTGCCCAGAAGACCCTTCCTGACCCTTTCCTCATAACTGCCTTACAGAGTCACCTTGTAGGATCACCTGTTCTCGGGAACATCCCCTGACCTTGTCAGTGGGATCTGAGTGTGTCTGTGTTGTTGTCCCTTGGTGTCTTGTGATTCCTTCTGTCATGGCACTTACACTATGTCATAACTGGACACTTGTACAAATGCTTTGCCCTGGGCCTTGGCAGCTCTGGATCACTGAGTTGGCTGTGGTTTGCTAGCACTACCCAACTCTGCCAGGGCCTCCTGCACTGTGAAATCGCCCACCCACATTTGTGTGAGCCCTCTAGGAGAGTGGCACACCTGCTAATGAATGAGTCTCTTGGCCTGCACCAGCTAAGGTGTCTTGCCAGGAGACTATTTCAGTCACCCCTGCTGAGCTACTTTTCCTACCACTACCTCCTACTGCTTCTGGGTACCATCTTAACACTCAAGTGTGACTGAATCCACACTGTACTAGTCGACGTGATCAAATGCCTTGCTCCAACCACATGTCAGAGATTTTTGTGTAAAAAGTTTCTTTGTCTTGTCTTTTGTTCTTGCTGTTTCATGTATTTAGCAGGCACTCTGCCATAGCCTTAGCTATCTGGAGGGTAAGTGAGGAGCTAACATGCTTCTGTTCTCAAAGTCATCCTTCCACTTTTATGACTGTGGGGCCTGAAAATGTGATCCCCTGAAAGGCATTTCTTTGGCATATTTCAAGACAGTTATTCAGGGGCTGGTGCTGTAGCACAGTGGGTTAAAGTACGGTCTTCCGTGCTGGCAACCCTTAGGGGTGCCGGTTCAAGTTCTGGCTTCTCCACTTCTGATCCAGCTCCCTGCTATTGGCCTGGAAAAGCAGCAGAAGACAATCAAGTGGTTGGGCCCCTGCATGCTGGTGGAAAACCTGGAAGAAGCTCCTGGCCCCTGGCTTGGGCTAGGCCCAGCCCTGGCCATTGTGGCCATCTGGGGAGTGAGCCCGCAGAGAGAGGAGCTCTATCCTTCACTTTTTGTAATTGCCTTTCAAATTAAAAAAACAATAATTTTTAAAAAATGTTATTTACAGACACTACAGCCAGAAACTACTCTGAAAGTCTTTTTTTAATAGAAATTCACATATATTTGCATTAGTAAAGCAAGCAATGGATGCAAACAGGATTTCTCTCCTGAGCTCCCCCTTATCTACCCAAGACAGCCTGGGGAAGATGTAGACAGGATCGCCTGAGATTTTCTCTGCTTAGGAAGGCATTCGTGTAGTCCTCTCCCCAACCTCCAAGAAACTCAGTCCTCTATTCCTTTCTGTAACTCAGAATGATATAAGGGTACTTCAGAAATTCATGTAACAATTGAACTACAGGATAGGTTTATTTGGGGGCCACCCTTTTTGCACAGTGGGTTAAGTTGCACTTATGATGCAAACATCCATATCAGTGTGCTGGTCAAAGTCCTGGCTGCTCTCCTTCTGATCCAGCTTCCTGCTGATGTGTCTGGGAAAGAAGCAGAAAATGGTCCAAGCACTTGGGCCCCTGCCACTCAAGTGGAAAACCCGGATGGAGTTTCTGGCCAGCCTCAGTTTTGGCCATTGCAGATATTTGGGGAGCAGACCAGCAGATGGAAGATATTTCTCTCTCCTCTCCTTCTCTCTCTGTCACTATGCCTTTCAAATAAATAACTATTTTTTAAAAATTATAATTTTATTTTGGTGCAAAAAATATTGAAATCCATGTATAGTTTTTTGTTCAATTTTTCTCACGTTACTCTATTGTCAGTTCAATTCACAGACTAAAATTATTAAAACTTCAGAAGGAAAAGAAAATTCAAAACTTCCCTACTTGATTAAGACCAAAAAATTTGGCTTATCTTGTCCTGACCTTGTATCCCATGGTACAAGTTCTTCAGGAGATTTCTCATGTCTATGTGCAAATAGACCCTATGTGCTCTTGTCCCACCAATACGTGGGCATGCCTAGAAAGCTCCAAACCCCAGAAATGAACTCAGTTTAGCCTTAAACTGATACCCCACAACTCTCTCACTCACAATGATAAAGCAAACAAAAGGGACATGCCTATTATTTCTCTAAATAGAAGATACTACTATAATTGAATTCTCCACAGAAAGAATCCTATGTCCTCCAGATCTCCCTTTTTGACAAGGGAAGAACCTCAAGGAGCTCTGGGTGTTCAAGGTTCTACATAGGCATGGGCTCTGGCCTTGATGCCGTCAGCTTTCATCATCATGCATTTTCTTGCGTCTTCCTGCCCTGGCAGCCTAGATTGCAAGGGAATGGACAACAAATGGGACTTCTCAAAGTCGGAAGGTGAACACGCTGAGGTCCAGTGGTGGTCAGACAGTGATTACAGCTCTCTGGAAAAAGTTGTGCACACACTTTCGAAATCCAGGTGTTCTCAAAGAGCTGAAAATCCCCCCTAAATCTGAGATTTTAGAGTGCTTATTACTTGGCAGAATGAATTTGGTTTCCTAGAAAACATAAATTTGGCTAATGGCCTCAAAGATAATCTGTTTTCACAGAAGAACTAGCATGTACATTGTCAAATACCTTTCTTTTTTAATTAATTAATTATTTATTTATTTGAGAGGCAGAGTTACAGACAGAGAGAGGGAGAGACAGACGAAGGTCTTTGGTCCGCTGGTTCACGCCCAAATGGCCTCAATGGCTGAAGCCAGGAAGGTTCGAAGCCAGGAGCCAGGAGCTTCTTCCAGGTCTGCCACTTGGGTGCAGAGTCCCAAGCACTTTGGCCATCTTCTGCTGCTTTCCCAGGCCGTAAACAGAGAGAGAGCTGGATCAGAAGAGGAGCAGCTGGGACACGGACCAGCGCCATATGGGATGCGGCACCGTAATTGGAGTCAGCCTACCATGCCACAGCGCCACTCCCATCAGATACCTTTCTTTCCCTTCAGAAGAGGCCTCTCTGCAAGATCCAGAGCAGTCTATCAGATGAGGGTCTACACAGGGAAGCCCCGACCAGGAACTTCTGCCCTGCAGTCTCCAACTACAGAGTTTATCTGACCAGTCGATTGGAGGTAATCTATCTGTCTGGTAATCATGGGCTAAAATCAAGACAGGGAAGTCTATGGACGGATTCAGCGAACACCAAGCTCATTTTACCTAGAAACATAAGGCCAATTCCTGGCTCTTAGGAAAACAAGCACATCTCTAGTGCTAGGAGTGTAGCCGTTGCCATGGTATCCATGCAGCCAAGCTTCCTATGCTGCAGAGGCTCCACAGAGAGCAAGTCCTCAGAGCTGACAGCAACAGGAAGGTGCAGCTGCTAATTATACAGTAAAACAGCAGGAGCCTCCACCCCCCTCAACATACTGCAGATGGCTTCGTGCTCTGGGGTAGGCTCTTGGCAAGGGCAGAGCTGCCATGGATAAATTCCACATTTGCCCTTTAAAAATGCACCATGCTTGGTCATGTCTGGGGCAACCAAACCCAATCTATGGACTACTGAGAGTATCCACCTTCATCGGTTTTCCCTATAGTATGATCTATAAGTCCCTTTCCTCCTTCTCTGTAACTTTTAGTACATCACCACACTATCTTTTATTTTTATGGTCTGATGTTGGTAATTTTTCCAATTTTCTGATTTGACAGATGAGCAAATTCATGTTCCAAGATACATATATTATCTTGTGCAAGTTCATGTGGTTAGTAAATTCGGACACAGGATTTGAACCCAGGTCTACCTGATTCCAAATGAAACCCATGCTTTTGCTCAGCAGTCTTCCCTGTAGGAATGGGACATATAATATCTCCTGTATCCCTTTGGAAGGATTGGATTGAAAGTAGCACCAACAATAAAAACTAAAATTATCTTAGATTATGAAGAAATTAAATCTCGGGTAGGTATTATGAGACAGTGATTAAACCACCACTTAACATGTCTACATCCCACATTGGAATGTTGATTTGAGTTCCAGTTCTTCTGCTTCCAATTCAGCTTCCTGCTAATGTGCACCCTGGGAGGATATGGATGATTGCTCTCTCGCTCTCTCTCGCTCTCTCTCTCTCTCTCCCTCTCCTTTGCAGGTAAATAAAAAACGTAAATGTTTTTTATGAAAGTGTTTGTTAAGAAATTACATGTAATTGATTAATCTAATGGGACATGCAAAACTAGTGCAATGTTTTTGCTGTTCTCAGCTGCCAGGATGCTCTGATCTCTCCTCCACTTGAAAGTAAAATCTTTTCCAGAATCCCTGCAGTTGACTTTCTCTTAAGTCTCAGTGGACAGAGCCAGACACACAGACAAATCAAACTGCAAGGGAGGCTAGAGAAGTGAGCATTTGGTTTTTCTCAGGCACCTTAAAGTTAAGACAGTGAATTGGGAATAAACATTAAGTAGTCAACCAAAAGTGTCTCATGTTCTGGCAGACTCCAAGGAACCAGTGCTACTACGTGGTAATTCCTTGATTCAGCGCTCATAATCTTTATCTAGCATTACTCTAAGAGTCTTGTAACTGATGTTCCCTGTCTGTGATCTGTTTCTTCAATGGGAAGATTTGACCAGATCCCAACTCATCTTATTCAAACCCTGGGGCCTTTTCCATCACAGGACTCACGTCACCACCCATGCATTTAATACACACATTTTAAGAATAGTTTTCTAGATTTTCCTTTCTGTGTTCAATTGGAAAAGATGTCCAACAAACACATAGCAACAGAAGGCACCGTCATTCTTTCACTGCCTATCTTCTCTATAATATCCTCACCCTGATTAGCCCTGGGACCACATCATGCAAATTGTCCATGTGATCTAAATTCCAGATGAACTGGAAATGTTGCGCCTTGTCTGGAGGAAGCAAAAGTGTGTGTGTGGAGGGAGGGGTCTGTGTGTGTGTGTCTGTGTGTGTGGCTGTCTATATGTGTGTGTCTGTGTGTGTGGGTTTGTGTGTGTGTATGTGGGTCTCTGTGTGTGTGTCTATCTCTGTGGCTGTATGTGTGTGTCTGTGTGTATGCGTCTGTGTGTGTGGCTGTGTGTGGGGGTCTTTGGGGGGGTCTGTGTGTGTTTGTGTCTGTGTGTGTGAGTCTGTGGGGAGGGTCTGTGTGTGTGTGTGTCTGTGTGTGTGGGTCTGTGGGGAGGGTCTGTGTGTGTGTCTGTGTCTGTACGCATCTGTGTGTGTGTGTCTGTATGTATGTGTCTGTGGGGGGGTCTGGGGGGGCTCTGTGTGTGTGTGTGTGTGTGTGTTTCTGTGTGGGGTCTGTGGGGGGGTCTGTGTCTGTGTGTGTGGCTGTCTGTGTGTGTGTTTCTGTGTGGGGTCTGTGGGGGGTCTGTGTGTGTGTGGCTGTCTGTGTGTGTGTGGGGTTTGTGGGGGGCGCTGTGTGTGTGTGTCTGTGTGTGTGTGTCTCTGTGTGGGGTCTGTGGGGGGTCTGTGTCTGTGTGTGTGGCTGTCTGTGTGTGGGGGGGGTCTGTGGGGGGCTCTGTGTGTGGCTGTGTGTGTGTGTTTCTGTGTGGGGTCTGTGGGGGGGGTCTGTGTCTGTGTGTGGCTGTCTGTGGGGGGGTCTGTGGGGGGGCTCTGTGTGTGGCTGTCTGTGTGTGTGTGTGTTTCTGTGTGGGGTCTGTGGGGGGGTCTGTGTCTGTGTGTGTGGCTGTCTGTGTGTGTGTGTGGGTCTGTGGGGGGGTCTCTGTGTGTGTCTGTGTGTGCTTCCTCCTCCTCCTGTTGCTGAAGTTCATTCTTCTTCCCTTCTTCCCCCCTCTTCTTCGCCTTCTTTCTCTCTCACTCCCTCTCCCACTCCCTCTCCCTCTCCTCTTCTCCCTCCCAATATTGAAATCAAGAGTACCATTTAAAATTCCTTGCAGATTTACAAATGAACATGACAACTGAGTTTTATCTTTCTTTCAATATCATTTCAGTCGGTTGTTGATTTTCAGATTTATTGACTTGGAAAATTAAGACTTTCCTGTATACTGGACTCCTTCCTCCACCGTGTGGGCTGGGCTGGAACGAGAGTGGCTGGGGCGCTGGGTTCAGCACTGAGCGCTCCGGTTGTTTGGCTGCCTGCGCGCGGCGCGGGAGGGTGCATGATGCCCGAGAATGGCTCCTTTGCCAACTGCTGCGAGCCCGGAGGGCGGCTAGTCAGGAGCTAGCACCACGCGGCCCTCCGGGATCCCCCGCCATCCCTGGGTGGCACCAACACTATCTGCCCTGCTCATTGTCATCACCAAGGTGGACGTCGTTGGCAACCTTGTGGTCATCCTCTCTGTACTCAGCAACCGCAGGCTCCGGAATGCAGGTGACACCATAGTATGACCGAAAGGGGGCAGTAGCGGGAAGGCAGGAGGAAGATTGAGGGCCCTGACCTTAGAAGGTAATTCATCTGTTTTTGGTGAGTCTGGCATTGGCTGACCTGGTGGTGGCCTTGCACCCCTACCAGCTCATCCTTGTGGCCAATCTTCCATGATGGCTGGGCCCTGGGAGAGGCGCATTGCAAGGCCAGTGCCTTTGTGATGGGCCTGAGTGTCATTGGTTCTGTCTTCAACATCACTGCCATTGCCATTGCCCATTACTGCTACATCTACCACAGCGTGGCCTACCAGCGGCTCTGTGGGCACTGGCAGGCCTCCCTCTACATTGGCCTCGTCTGGCTGCTCATTCTGGTGGCCTTGGTGCCCACCTTCTCCGTGGGGTCCCTGGAGGATGACTCGCGCGTTTATCTACTCTTGCACCTTCATCCAGACGGCCAGCGCCTGGTACACAGCGGCAGTGGTGGTCATCCGCTTCCTCCTCCCCATCGCTGTGGTGAGCTTCTGTTACCTGTGTATCTGGGTGCGGTGCTCCGCTCCCAGCGCCGGGCGGAGCTTCCTACCCACGTTCGCGGTGTTTGTGATCTCCGCCACCTGCTGGGCCCCACTTAACTGCATTGGCCTCGCTGTGGCCATCAACCCAGAAGAAATGGCTCCTCAGGTCCCAGAGGGGCTTTTTTTGTCACCAGCTACTTCTTAGCTTATTTCAACAGCTGCCTTAACGCCATCATCTACCGGTTCCTGAACCAGAAGTTCCGCCGGGAGTACCAGAGGATCCTCTCGGCCCTCTGCAGCCCGCTGCGCTGCTTTTCGGATGTTTCCAAGGGCAGCCGCACCGAGGGCCCACTGAGCCAGACTTCCCCTGCTGTTCACGCCGCACACCCTGTCCATGCAGATTCCCAGTAGCCTGGATCCAAGGTACACCAACCCAGCGACAAACTCGTGAGATGGTGGGGTGAAGCTGCCGCCGGCACGCTGGCCTGTTGCATGACTGGTGCAACTCGCTCCTGTGGACAAGGCCGTCAGCACCCTTGGCTCAGGCTGGTCCGGGGGTGCCCACGTTACCTGGCATAAACCCTCTCAGTGGTGTGTTGGGAGCTTGCACATCAAGACCAGGCAAGGAGCAGACTGAGTGCCAGTCTGGGGCAGAAGTAACCAGTTCCTCCCCGTGGACTGCACCTCATCCTGCTCTGACCACCGCACTGCGTCTCCCTTCTGCCTGAGAGATGGCAGGAATGCATGGCTTCGTCAGCAAGGATGGCAGAGCGAGGTCTGCCGAGCTGGGAGGTTTTTGCTGGTGAACCAGGAGCTGAGAGAATGGAAGGGAGTGGGGAAAAGCCACGGACTGGGTGATGTATGTACTCAGATGGAATGGCCTCATGGCGCAGGCCTTAATTTTAAATAAAGATGATTTTGGAAAAAAAAATAAAAGACTTGCCTGTGGGATATTTTATACTTGTCACTTCATGAAGTCACTGTTCATTTGATTTAATGGCCCAGATGTAAACAACTTCATTCTAGAAATCCATGGAACAACGTTTGAATTTATTTTTTATCCACAAACAAGGGCTGGAGTGATGCACCAATAAGAATGCACGACAGTGTCCTCTCAGCTTTGCAAATTCCAGGAGGGCACCCGTACCGTACTATGTAAATGGAAGGCCCTGGAGCTGCGAAGCCGCAGTCTTGAGAGCAGCTGCTCTGAGAAACAGCAGGCAGTACACCTGCTAGCCAGAGCGCTAGTCTCCCAAGATGCACGCTGACAGTGATGACACAGCGTCTTCTGCTAGAGCCAGAGCATGTATGTGAAGACTATACATGGCCACAGCTGCCCTGCTTGCAGCCTAGGCTCAGGACAAGTCACCCGCAGTGGACCAGTCACTCCTCCAGTCTTTATAAAGTGCTGCCTAGCTCTTGTTTTCAAGTGGCAAAAGACAAAGCAACCCCAATGTTCCCAGCCACATTCTCTCGTACGGAATGAAGACGTGCAGCAGAATAAGTGAGTGAAGGTTTGGTGAGTGACTGAGCAAAACTGGAGGGTTACAGGCTGCTGGAGCTCTAGCTGAAAAATGCAGGTTATTTTTCAGGTAGAAAACACACCACCAGTCTGGGAGGGCCTAAGTAGAGCACATTGGTACAAAGAAATACAACGTCAGTGGTAAGGTTACTCCATGGGGAATCGGATTCAACAGAAGACAGCAGACATAGAATGTTGGTTTGTGCATTTCATTCATTCAACAAAAATTCATTAGCTAGCTATTGTGTCAGGCACTAGGGGACCTGGTAGTATACATTGTCCTTGTCTCCAGGAGGTTCAGTCTGATGGCCAAATCAGACAGTAAAAAAAATGACAAAATTAAATATGTGAACAGTGATAAGCATTCGAAAGGAAAAATGCAGGGCACCAGAAAAGTGAAAAGCAAAGGAGCATACCTTGTTTAAGTCCAGGGAGTATAAGAAGGTCCAGCCAAGTGGAGAAGTACAGAACCTTTATAAGCAGAGGGAGTGGCACATGGGGAAACCTGAGTATGAAAAACTTGGTGTAAGTGAGGGCAGAAAGGAGGCTCATGTCAGCAAAATGATGGCATCAGAGAGCTGAGGCTGGCCGCCATGTGCAGGAGTTTTCAGAGAAAATCACTCTTTGAAGATCCTGAACGTCAGTTCTAAGTCACATCTACTGCAGAAGGAAGCAGTGTTGCTTTGAGGACCTCGTTTCCTACCCTGAACTTTTAGCCGAACAAAGTAATTCAGAAGTATTAAGGAGGGAGGGGCCAAGACACAGCAGACCAATGGCTATTCAAATCGCTGACACTTGAGGCACTGTGTCGGGTGACTAAGGCCTCCCTGAAACCACACATTGGTAACTGCCAGCACTACCACGAAGGGGAGCTGGAGGGGAAGGCTGATGGCTGGCAACAGACTTAAGCACCAGCTCCTCCGCAAAGAATTCCCTTCCCTCCCTCTCCCCTCCTGCTACAGACTAGTAACAGGCCAAGGTAGCCTGGACGGTGGCTGTAAGATCTCTTTGGCTTTGTTTCCTTACATTTGGAAAAGGGAGCAATTTCCATCATGCAAGTTTCAGGATAATTTTTCCAGTTATTTGTTGCAAGGTCCATCCTCCTAGGTTGGCAAAGATCTCATGAGGGAAGCTACAATCTAAGATAGTGCGAGAGGCATCTAATCACCCCCAAAGAATGGGGCAGTCTCCTGCAGTCTCTCAATTGCATTGCAAACTTAGACCCTGGGGCATGAGCAGCCAGTTAGGAAGCAAGTTCCTAAGAGCTGAAGTTACCATGTTCCATCAGGCAAATAGGTGTGAAAGTTAGTTCATTCTCTGCATTCTAAAATGTAGGCACAGTCTTTGCATTCAAGGGGCCAAAAAGAATTTTTCCTGCATTGATTTTTTACCAAAATCCTAATGTGGAACCAGCTAAAGCTCTTAAGATGTATGTACTCCAAAGGAAGGCTGCTCTAGAACTCTACAGAGCAAACTTGGGGGAAATAGCAAAGTGGATGGTACAATGCTGGTCTTAGTTTTCAAAAAAGGAAACAAAAACTAGATTTAAAAAAGGAGTCAATAAGAAGAGACAAAATGCACAAATGTACAATGGCCAGGCCATATGCAAAACAGATCTCAAACCCACAACCTTTAGTAGTCAGCCCAGGAAACCAATCATTGCCTACCTTATCCAGTCCAGAAAACCAGCTGGCTAGCTGTAGCTCAGACTTAAGAAGTTTTGGAAGCCAGACAACTCTCTCTGGTAAAATCCTGGAAACCAGACAACAACCACTGTAATAAGCAGCCTGAAATACGCAGGGCTTGGTCAATAGCTGACAGTTTCCCCAATTTTCGTTCCTGTGTACAACTTAGGACCAACCAAAGAAAGTCAAGTACACACCTCTTACATGGGCTAGCCTGAATTTCCCCTCTCACAAATCCGTTCCCTTCTCTAATACTAATAGACACCTGCTTCCCCTCGCTCAGGGAGTTTTGACTCTGGAGAAGATTCCTATGGTCTTCTTTATTGCAAATACATTACTTTGTGTGACTACTTCTAGTGTACTTTTATTTATTTATTTATTTAGATTCATTTGTTTATTTGAAAGGCAGAGTGACAGAGAGAGAAAGAGATCTTCCATCTGCTAGTTTACTCCTCAAATGCCCTCAGGAGCCAGGACTGGGCCAGGCTGAATACAGGAGCCAGGGACTCCATTCTGGTTTCCCATGTGGGTGGCAGGGACACAAGTACTTGAACTCTAATCTACTGCTTTCTCAAGCACATTATGAGGAGAACAGCCGTGACTCAAACTGGTTGTCTCTCATATGGGATGTTGACGTTATAACCAGTATGTTAACCAACTGCACCACAATGTTGGCCATTATTTTATTCATTAATTCATTCAATGGAGAGGGACAGAGAAAACACTTCCCTCTGCTGCTTCACTCCTCAAATGCCCACAACAGGCAGAATTGGGCTAGGGTCAAAGTTAGAGCCAGAAACTCAATTCTAGTCTCCCATGTGTGTGTGGTGGACCCAACTATTTGAGCCATCACCTGCTGTCCCAGTATGCACATTAGCAGAAAAGTGGGATTGGAAATGCAAAAGGGACTTGAAACCAAACATCCATCCCATGGTGGAGGCTTTGATCTCTACTCACCATGAACATAGCACAGGGGCTGGCACTGTGGATAGCAGGGTAAAACCACCTACATCCCTATGGCTGTGTCAGCTGCTCCACTTCCAATCCAACTCTCTGATAATGGCCTGGGAAAGCAGCGGAAGATGATCCAAGTGCTTATGTCCACATACAGAAGGAACTTCAAAAAATTTACTAATTTTATTCTGCTGCTCATGCATAAAATGTCACATGCTTAAACATCTCTTCTTTGAATAGTACATTCACTTTTCAAAGCAGCAACTGGGTCATTATTGTGGCACAACAACTTAAACTGCTGCTTGCAATGCCAGCATCCCATATCAGAGTACTAGCTCAAATAGTGGTTACTCTGCTTCCAGTTCAGCTTCTTGCTAATGCAACTGGGAATCAGTGGCTGTAGTCTAAATACTTGGGCCCCTGCTATCCACGTGGGAGACTCAGATGGAATGCCTTCCTCCTTGCTTCACTCTGGCCCAGCCCTACTTGTTGTGGCCATTTGAGGAGTGAATCAATAGATACAAGATCTGTTTCTCTCTGTCTCTTCTTCCCTATCATTCTGCCTTTCAAATACAAAAAAAAATAAAATCTTTTTTTAAAAAATCAGCAAAGCAGGAAAACCAATTCTCAACTAAAGTATTTTCATGTGAGTGTAGTTATCACCAAGTCCTAAAATTTTATGTATGCCAACAAAAATATTACATTTTAAGGACTACTCAAAGGATTCTAATCAAGCATTTTATAAACAATAGTAGGTTGGGGCTTTAGTCACTGTGTTCATATATATGCAAATACATAATATGCACTTGCATTTTGGTAGGGTCTTCATGAAGTGCTTTAAACTCAAATAGCTACAAGAGATGAGAATGTAAACTCTGCCAGAGATTAGAAAAATTGAAGTTTCTATCACTTGATAATAGGAAACTTCTTTGCTTTTAAGTTATACACTCTCTGTATCAGGATTACAGCCCTAGTAATAGCCAGAAAAACATCACAGACTTAGTAATGTTGCTAAAAACAAAACTGTTTAATGACAAAGATTATCTAATTCTGTAAATTTCTGAGTTCCACTATTATAGTGCTTTTATTTAGAAATTGTTGAGTTTTGAGTAAATTTGATGCCTATAAAATACCTCCTGGACACTATTGTTAATAACTAGATCAAATATAGACGGGATAGAGAAAAACACTGGGTAGCTGTAATGTTTCTAAGTCTTCCTCTGGCCTTATTACTATTATAAGTTAGAATGGATTGTACAGTGGAAATTGCTAATGATCCTTTTCTGATTCTTTAATTTCAGCAGAAATTAAACGTGTCCTTCTATCTCTTTTGTTGGTTATCACCAGAATGAAAATATTTAAAGAAGTGGTTCTTAAAAAATCAATTTATACACAGTTCAGACTGATTTTTTTAAAAAAAGATTTATTTATTTATTTGAAAGTCAGAGTGATACAGAGAGGAGAGGCAGAGAGAGAGAAAGAGGTCTTCCATCCGATAGTTCACTTCCCAATTGGCCACAATGGCCGGAGCTGCGCAGATCCGTAGCCAGGAGCCAGGAGCTTCTTCTGGGTCTCCCATGAGGGTGCAGGGGTCCAAGGACTTGGGCCATCTTCCACTGCCATCTTAGGCCATAGCAGAGAGCCGGATCGGAAGTAGAGCAGCCGGGTCTCGAACCGGCGCCCATATGGAATGCCAGCGCTTCAGGCCATGGCATTAACCCACTGCACCACAGCGCTGGCCCCCAGACTGATTTTAAGTCCCTTTAATACATATTGATCATATGGTGGTTAATCTTTTCTCATATTTTTGTTAGGTAAATTCAGATGTATAAAATATAATACTTTTCTCAAGTGAATTATACTAAGAGCTTCCTGATTTACATAGGAGAAATTCCAGAGCTTTGACCACATGGAAAGCAGCAAAAAGTACTCTCACTTCTCTGACATACGTCTTACTCATTTTTGGCTCATGTTTATTAATCCTAACTGTCAAATTTTTTCTCCTCCACAATTCAAAAGTTTCAGATAAAAATGATGGTTGTGCAGGGATTCCAGCTATTACTGATGACTGGTGGCAAACGTTTAGTTCTTCTGATAGAACCTGTAGATCTGTTAACAAGGGATTTTTGTTCCCTGGCTAAGCAGGGACAAGGCATCGGCACAGTATAATGAAAGTACAGAAGACAGACCTTTGTCTTTCAACCACCAGTAAAGATTAAGGGATGAAAATCTCCTATGGGGCAATACGTGAGAGGGAGGGAGGTAGCAAGAAGGAGCTGGATTTGTCAGCTTCTCTCCACAGTCCTGCCTGCACTGCAGCTCCACCTGCACCGCCCAAAGCACTCGCAGTTCCACACAGCAGAACATTGCGCTTTTTCTGGTTTTACCAATTAGAACAGGCACAGGCCTAAAATAACCAACATGGCTTCCAACTGTATCCCCACAGTGTTAGGTCATTGTAAAGTCATTATAATAAAATGATATGACTGACACAGCTACTCCCATCTTGCACCTGATGTGATGACACCTCTGAGTTTTCCAAAAAAGGGCAAGGAAATGGGTGTTACCCAACCCCCCCTCCAAATCTCACCCTTGGTGAATATTCAATTAATTCCACTGCAGATACCATGCCCCATGTCTCCAGTTCATATAAAAGGATGTCACAGAAACTTGTTGAGGGCAGCTGTCTCTTGAGCATGCCTGCACTCCTTCTTGAGTATATACTTCAACTTCATGTATGCACGAATCTTGTTTCTCTACAGATCTTGACCTGTGATTTGAACTTGAATTTATTTTGCATTGGAGAAAAGAACTTAGACCAAGCCACTTCACTGCAATATGACAAGGAACTCTTCAAAAATGAAACCCAAAGAAACAGGTAAACATGTATTTTTATATTCAGGTTGATGGAAAAGTGGGTAGAGGAAAAATGAAAAATTATAACTAGAGCAAGGAGGCATGATCTAAGGAAAACAAACTGGGAAAACTTAGTAAGGCCTGCTTTTCAGATTTTTCTGTATGTCCCTGTTTCTTCAGGGATGAGTGTGCCCCTTTTCTCCACATAGACGAAGGGCATTTCTCAAATGAGGGTCTTCTGATCTGCTTCAGAAGAGAAGTAGGGAAGGAGATTCTCAAATGTGCAGATGTCATATTTTGGGGTATACCATGGATAAGCCTCATCATCAACATATTGAACATTACAAACTAAAGAACTTTGAGAAATAGCAGGCTGGAGAAACTCTCTGATCTTCTCCTGAACTAGGTCCCTCCTGTGAGAAATGGCCCCGCCGATATCAAAAGGAAAGAAGTATACTTGACCGTGACGACACAGGTGCTAAGAAGAATCCGAGTAAGCACACCTTTTGCTCTCTTCTAGTTTATTCATGCCCTTTGTCCTAGCACATTCCTCCACAACCCGGCATTCTTTATCAAACTTACTGTAAAATTATCCAGTTTAACTTTCTCTTCAAGTCTTCTTTTCTTTAAGAGGGTTATTAAAGTGCAACATACACTTTAAACAAATTGGTATACTTTCCTCTTTGTAATCTTTCTTTTGTGACAGGAGCTTCAGCATAGAATATGAGAGGATAGAAGGAACAATGTTTTTTCTCTCTTACATGATACTATAAACATTTACAACAATGGTGATAAATAGAGTTACAATATTTGTTAGTGATTTCCCACCTTTAGACAACAGTAAGCTCTGGTGAGAGTGCCAGAAGCAGAAGAATTGAAGTGTCAAATAACAGCATTTCAAATAGAAATAGTAAGTAATTGCCTACTGTTCCACAGCATCTCCCTTATTCCAGCACAGAGGTTAAATTTGAGTGGCAGCAAGTTTAGAAAAATCCTGCAAAATCATTTTATATAACTAATGCATTATGACAATGGAAAATATACTCTGGGTCAATGTCTCATCATCACTGGTATATGGTCATTGTGTTGTTAATAACACTAATAGTGTTTAGGCTGGCACTATGGCATAGCAACTGGTGAGGCCACTGTCTGCAATCCAGGCATCCTATTATGGGTGCCTGTTAGGGTCCTGGATGCTCCACTTCCGATCCAGCTCTCCATATGGCCTGGAAAAGCAGTGGAGGATGGCCCAAGTCCTTGGGCTCCTGCACCCACATGGACCCTGAGGGAGCTCCTGGCTCCTGGTTTCTGATCAGCGCAGCTCCAGCTGTTGTGGCCAACTGAGGAATGGGCCAGCAGAAGAGGACCTCTCTTTCTCTCTGCCTTTCCTTCTCTCTCTGTGTAACTCTGACTTTCAAAAAAATAAACAAATCTTTAAAAAAAAATACTAATAGTGTTGATGAGTTAAAATAGAATAATCAATCCTGGGGTTATTAATAGGTAATGAGATCAATACCACTCCCATTAATTGCCCAGAGCTTGCATTTCATATATAGTAAGTTTATATTTGGTGCATTCAAATATATTTCCTTGGAGAGTAAAGGCATGGAAATTAGGGACCAACATTGTGGCATAGGCTAACAGCCTGCAATGCCAACATCCAATATAGGTGCCAGTTTGGGTCCTGGCTGTTCCACTTCTGATCCAGATCCCTGCAAATGGCCTGGGAAAGTCAGTGAAAGACAGCCCAAGTGCTGGGCTACTACCACCCACACGGGAGACCTGGATGAAGCTCCTGGCTCCTGGCTTCAGCCTCGACCATCCCTGGCCTTTTTAGTCATTTGGGGAGTAAAGCAGCGAATGGAAGATCTCTCTCTCTCTCTCTCTCTCTCTCTCTCCCCTCCCTTCTCTGTAACATTGACTTTCAAATAAATAAATAACTCTTCAAAAAAAAAGATATGTAAGTTAAAACAACCACTAACTCTAAAACTATCTGAAGTATTAAAGCAATAAATGCAATGGGGAGAACCAAAGTAGGACTAATATTCACCTTTATTTAGGTGAACTAATTAGCCATCACCAACATTTGCTGTCATGTTTGCTGCAAGCTGTGTGTCAAAGGTTATTGGTTGATTACTAATAGATGGATAAGTGAAACAGATATTCCTTGGGGTAGAGCAAGTCAGATAAGATTTTAATTTTATAAAGGAAGTCAGTAATAATTGTCCCTGCTTATAGTAGGAATGCTATTTGTAGAGATACCGAGATTTGAGTGATTGGGATGCATGTCTGGGGTAGTACAGCATCTCTAATAGGTTTGTAGTCTTAATAAATAAAAATAGTTACATAAATACTAGAGATCAAGTTTCTCTTGGGTAGATGTAAATTAACTTTAGCAGTTTTTAAAGTAATTAGACTAATCACTGCTAGAAGGTGATTAATTGTGCACTTGTTAACAAAATGTCTTGGTGACAGGAACAGAATTATTGGAAATACAATGAAGATTCAAATGCGCAGGAACAGGCATCTGGCCTCCTGGTTAGGATGCCCACATCACATTGCTCAAGGAGCTGGGTGTTTGAGTGGCGGTGATGGGGTAAAAGTAGAACAAGAAAATTCCGCTGTGAAGTTCTAAGCGATGTTAGATTTAACTGATTGGACAGTAATAATTCTTAGTTCTGTATCTAATTGGGGCTTATCACTGACAGGCGATAGAAACTACAATGTCAAAGCACTGCCCTTAACAAATGTTAGTTCTTTTTAATGTTAATGTTGCTTAATTTGAACTCCTGGAATAGTGCCTATTGTTAAATTTGAAGATGGCCCAGTTCATAAGGGGAGCATCTTTTGATGTGGGGTAATATTTGGACTGGAAGTCCTGTGGGTAGTGTTATTTGCTCACCAAGTTCCAGTAGGTGAATTTTTTATATTTTAAGTCTGTATTCTATATATCCATAATTTCAACATTATGATGGTTTACGATTTTGAGGTTAAGGATCAATCATTAATTTAATTCATTAAGTATAGAAGTAAGCAAATAATTCACAAATTGAAAATTAAAATAATTGTACATAATATAGTGTTTATAGCTCATTCTGTTTCTACTTCATGAGTTTATATTGTGATTATGTGAGAGAAGTTTGCACATAATAGAATGCAATTACAAGAGCATGGTCATGGAACTATTGCAATTTTTCTATCATAGGAGATGTTATATTTTGTAATTGTAATTGGAAAGGATATATCATTATGCATAAGGGATTTTAATCACTGATGATATTATACAAAGCTTTTACTAATAATTTTAAAAAGTCATAGTGATATTACAACCAATTTTAAAGAATTTTATCCTCAAGGGGTAGGGTGATTTTGTATGTCAAGTGTTTTGAGTACTTAAGCTTTGACATAGCTTTCTTCTTCAACTGTCTTCTGTCTTATCTGATGGAGGGCCTACTTCTTGTTCGAAAGTAAACAATTGGGGCCAGTGCTGTGACACAGCAGGTTAAAGCCTTGGCCTGAGGTGCCGGCATCCCATAGGGGCGCCAATTCTAGTCCTGGCTGCTCCTCTTCCGATCCAGCTCTCTGCACTGTCCTGGGAAAGCAGTACAAGATGGCCCAAGTCCTTGGGCCCCTGCACCCACGTGGGAGACCCGAAAGAAGCTCCTGGCTCCTGGCTTCAGATCAGCTCAGTTCTGGACGTTGCAGCCATCTAGGGAGTGAACCAGAGGATGGAAGACCTCTCTGTCTGTCTCTACCTCTCTTTGTAACTCTGTCTTTCAAATAAGTAAAATAAATATTTTAAAAAAAGAAAGTAAACACTTCTCCAATCATAAACATTATCACCATTGTTAGTCAAACAATGATCCCACCGATGAGACAGAATGTCATGCTGCACACATGTATAGAGCTGGATGGATTGATTATTGACATAGCATCCTAGAAAGAATATGTTGAAGAAGAGGGCAAATTAACACCAAGAAGTACCACTGTAAGATGGTCCTTTGGCTCATGTGACATTTGTATTCTATATCATGAAAATCAATGCATAAAGCTACCTGTTCCTATAGACAGTACATAATGGGTAAAAATAAAAATATATTATTATGATGGTTAATTTATTTATCATCTAGGCTTGGCCATAGTTTCCAGATATTTTGTTAAATGTACCTGGATGTTACTGTTGAGGAATTTTTTTAGATGGTGTTAACATTTAAAATAGTAGACTGAATTAAATAAATTACCCTCTATAATGTTGGTGGTCCTCATTCTAATCAGTTGAACGTCTTAGGAAAAAACAATGGTTCCAAAAGAAAGAGGGAATTATTCTAGAAAACTGCCACTGGACTTGAGCTGAAACATCATCTTCCCTGGATCTTCAAGCTGTCATCCTATTAGTAAAATAGAGAAGGCCAGCAGATTGGAAACACAAGCAGTTGTGAGTGCTACAGTTTTTTTTTTTTAACTTTTATTTAATGAATATAAATTTCCAAAGTACAGCTTATGGATTACAATGGCTTCCCCCCCATAACGTGCCTCCCACCCGCAACCCTCCCCTTTCCCATTCCCTCTCCCCTTCCATTCACATCAAGATTCATTTTCGATTCTCTTTATATACAGAAGATCAGTTTAGCATACATTAAGGAAAGATTGGATCTCTGTCCTTAGTGTGCTGTACATTGAGATTTAATGCTATAACTAGTACTCAAACAGTATTTTTCACTTATGTTTCTGTGTGGGAGCATGTTGAAATCTTTCCTTAATGAGTGCTACAGTTTTGAGGCAGAATTTCCTCTTCTACGGATATCACAAAATTTCTTACTATAATTTCTACCTTGGTATCCATTTTTTAAATTTTTTAAGGATTTATTTTATTTATTTGAAAGTCAAGAGTTACAGAAAGAGAGATGGAGAGACACACACACACAGAGATCTTCCATCTGCTAGTTCACTCACCAAATGGCCACAACAGCTGGAGCTGGGCCAGTCTATAAGACAGGAGCCAGGAGCTTCTTCTGGGTCTCCCATGTGGGTGCAGGGGCCCAAGGCCCCAGGCCATCCTGTGCTGCCCTCTCAGGCACATTAGCAGGGAGCTGGATCAGGAGTGGAGTATATGAGTCTCAAACCAGCACACATATGGGATGCTGACATCACAAGTGGTGGCTTAACCTGCTGTGCCACAGGGCCAGCTCCTGGCATTAATTTTTATACCTCACATAAGTTTTTAAAAACCATATGTACCCCATCACCTTTGGTCTAATTAAAGCTTCCCCCTCTCTGTGTGGTTGTTTGTTATTTAAAATATTTGTTCCTCATCTTACCTAAACCCAACACATTCCACAACTACTGACCACAGTAAAACCTAATAGTTGACACCACAGTCATGGAAACAGGTACCCCTTCATGCAAGTTTTCTCTAAACCAGCCCACGTCACACACACGCTACCCATGGAAATCCTAAGGGAGAATGTCCCTGGATTGTCATTAAGGTGCAGTCCCACTCTCCTGCTCCACGCCTGCTGGCTGTGCCCCCTGTCACAACCCCAGACTTCCTGACCAACCTCCTGTTGACACCTCTAGCCTCTCTGGGACCTGCAAGCAAAACATTTCCTCTGCCTCACGCATTCTGGTTTTGCCACCTCATTGTATCGCACACAACTAACTCAATCAAAACAAACTTTTCCCAGCCGGGGCTCTCCTACAGAGTGGCTCCCTTGACTTAGGAGCTCAGTTCAAGTTCTGGCCACTCCACTTCTAATCCAGCTCCCTTCTAATGAGCCTGAGAGGGCAGTGGAGGATGCACCCATGTGGGAGACCCAGAGGAATCTCCTGGCTCCTGTCTTATAGATCAGCGCAGTTCCGGCTGGGTCTGGTCTCCCATGTGGGTGCAGGGGCTCCTGGCTCCTGGCTCCGGAACGGTGCAGCTCAGACCACTGCGGTCATCTGGGGAGTGAACCAGAAGATGGAAGACCTCATTCTCTCTCGCTCTCTCTCTCTCTCTCTCTCTCTCTCTGCCTCTCTGTAACTCTGCCTTTCAAATAGATAAATAAATCTTTTTAAAACAAAGAATTTTACCCTTTTGGAGAAAGCAATAGTTATGCTTTTGTACCCAGGAGGACTATTTCTACAGTTAATATTTGACATATTCATACACCATATCCTAAAAACCCAATCAATAGTATAACTCAGATTATTGCTGTTTTCAAAAGATTCAGTTATTTATTTATTTGAAAGGCAGAATGAGAGAGAGGAGGAGACACACAGAGATTTTTCCATCTGCTTGTTCACTTCCCAAGTGAACACAAAATCCAGGGTTGGACCAGGCCAAAGCTAGGAGTCAAGAATTCCATCCAGGTCTCCTATTTGGTTGGCAGGTATCCAAGTACTTGGGCCATCATTCATTTCCTTTCTGGATTTATTAGTAGAAAGCTAGATCAGAAGTAGAGAAGCCAAGTCTCCAACCAGAACTCCTATATCAGAGACAGGCATCCCAAGCCATGGCTTAATCCACTGTACCACCTCTCTCATACTATTTCTATATAACCAAAGTATTGTCTTGGTTTTGGAATAATACATTGTGACAGGTCTGATCTGATTTCATCATCATTTAAAAAAAATCATCTATTATTTTTCACTTTATGTTTCTGTGTGGGAGCAAACTGTTGAAATACTTACTTAAGGTATACTAAGCTGATCTTCTGTATATTAAGATAATCGAAAATGAATCTTGATGTGAATGGAAGGGGAGAGGGAGTGGGAAAGGGGAGGGTTGTGGGTGGGAGGGACGGTATGGGGGGGGAAGCCATTGTAACACATGAGTCGTACTTTGGAAATTTATATTCATTAAATAAAAGATAAAAAAAAATAATAATACATTGTGAAAAATTTTTCTGAAATTTTTCTGAATCCAGGTAAATTAGAATAATTCCTTCAAAAAATTAAAATAAATCAGAATAAATGTTAATATAAAATAGGGTCTTTGCCTACACTTGATCAAAGATCTGTTAATTAGTATAGTAATTAATTATGGCTTTAAATACTGGAAGCAACGGCAATAACATAACAGCAGCAATTAGCATATATAAAAGAGAAAATGATGTCTTCCTTGGGATACACTAGGTGGTTTTATGTTATTAATTATAGTATTGAAATACATGGCTTCCAAACCGAGAAGCAGCTGCTAAATAAAGTATAAAGATAGCATATACTACTGCCTTCGTATTCTAGATTGCAGCTAATATGGTTACACCTGAAAACGCCTTTCTGTGGGGGCATTGCAACAGGCCTACCTTGAGGAATATATGCAGAATTGTTCTGGTGAGCTAAGCTGTCCAGGGTGCTCCACTTCAGCTAGCACAACACCTTACCTCTGTCTTCATATCCCAGGCACACGTGTCACCGAGAAGCGGAAGCAGACAGCACTTCAGACACTGAGTGTCCAGAGCTGGGCCTCTAACCCTCTGCAGCTCTTCTAGTCATCTCAAATCCACTACTGTTGCTTCCCTTTGGGTCCAGTTAGAATCATCTTGGGGTACTTTCAAGCTGATCTATTCTTTCTGATTTATGCCCTGGGGTGCAGGGAGCATGATTGAAACATGAGAATCCATGTTGATGACTCACCTTGAGACCTGTGCTGGGTTCAACTCTACTGATAGAGCAAGCTATCTTCATGGACCTGAGAGAAAATCTTAGACTGAGAATTCAAAATGATAGTCTGGGGTCCTTGGCATATTAGTTGGTATAGTATCCATGTATACAAGGTCCTCTGAGATCTGGCATCACTCTACGTTTCTGACGTCATCTCTCATCACTATTCTTATTGGTGTTCTCCACTGCCACCCCTACACTCCACATCCACTGGACCAAGGGCTCTACTTAAGTTCCCAACACTCACATCATGCTTATTCATCTCTGCCACCATTTTTCAAAAAGATTAATTTCATTTGCAGAGTTATAGAGAGAAGGAGAGACAGAGTGCTCTTCATCCACTGGTTTACTCCTCAGATGGCCATATTGGCCAGGACTAGGCCAGGCCAAAGTCAAGAGCCAAGAGTTTCATCAGTTCTTCCACGTGGATGTAGAGTCCCAAGCAACTGGGCCATCTTCTGCTGCTTTCCCAGACACATAAGTCAGGAGCTGAATCAGAAGTTCAGAAGCCAATACTCGAACTGGAGCTCATTTGAGATGCTGCATTGCAGACAGTGGCTTAACCCTTTGTGCCATAACACTGCCAGCCCTCCTCCATACTTTTAAGATGCTGCTTTTTCTAACTGGAAACCTCTTCCTTCACTGTCATCTCAGAGAGTTCATTCTGTTCCCTCAGATCCAGAGTGATGAAGCCTGTCAGTCTTCTGTGCCCCTATCTTGGGCATTAACGAATCACCTCCTTGCCTACACCTTTGCACCATCACACCACTGTGCAGAGAGCATTTTCATGTCTGTCTCCACACTCAGTAACCATCCTAATGGTGTGAACCAGATCCCAACCACACGTGTGTGTCCTTATCTTTTCATCTCCTAACACATGGCCTTGCACAGAATAGACACTCAGTAAATGCTTATTTGAAAAAATAAAGAGGAGATTACAATCCACTGCCTATGTTGTTTGCCGTGACCAACTCTCTTCCCTCTGCCTCCTCCCTCTATTCCACCACAAGTCATGTGTTATCCCTGTAGCAGAACCAAAAATGACAAGATTACGTGTCTTTTCCATGGGAAGCCATTATTAGTCCATTTTCTGTTGCTGTAACAAAAGAGCTGTGGTTGGATACTTTACAGGGAGGTTGGTTTGGCTAATGATTTTTACCGGTCTCCTGGGGAGGGCCCCATGACTGTAGCCCAACATGGCCAGGAAGCAGAAAGGTATCTGTGTGCAGAAGGGCCCAGCATGTGGGATAGCCTCACCTTATAGCAATCCTCTCTTGTGAAAGCTAACTCCCTCCACAAGACCAGCATTCATCTCTTTTGAGGATGTGGCCTCCATGATCTGATTACATTGAATTTGGCCCCGTGTTTCAACACCCCAACACTGTCATGCTGGGAACCAAGCTTGCATCACACAAACCTTTGGGGAATGTACTCAAACTGTATCAAAGCCATAATTGACCCCGTCTGTGGGGCTCCATGGCTGCGCATCCCACGTCAAGGTTGGTCTGATAGCTGTTGCTGTGTCTTTATCACAAGGCGAATGTTGCTAGTTTCAGTTAGGGCAATGCTTTCCCACGGTCGGGACTTTCCAGAGGAGTTGAGAATGTTGTAAACAACAAGATGGCACCGAGGACCGCGCGGTGAGCCTGCCTGCTGCGTGACACCTCATCTGATTGGCCCGAGGACGCATGCACACTGCGTGAACAGACAGCGGATTGGAGTGTTCCGTGCATGGACTTGAGCCCGCTTGCAATTGGCCAGATTTTGTATATAAGCTGTGTGCTGAGGAAGGAGGGGGCTTTTCTGTCCACTCTCCTCCCTTCATTCTTTCTCTGTCCTGTTATTTTCTCATTAAAAGTCTGCTGAAGACCAATAAGCTGCGAACAGTGTTGTTCCTTTGCGGGCAAGGGAGCGGCACCCATCCATTGCTCATGTAACTCTCCATCAGATGAAGATGCGTGGCAACTCTTCTGCCTTTTTGTCCCAAAAGCACATTCTCAAAGTTTGCCACCATACCCCTTTCTGACATGGTCACTTAGCAAGCTGCTATGGCATTTGGCAATAAACCCAGTGCCCTCTTTATCCATCACAAAGCTGAGGAGATACACGACAAACTAAATCCTTCCATGGGCTATCATAGGCACATTAATCCTTGGAATGCATTTCTGTTATATTTGTGTAGTTCTCCATGCTTTTCAAAGTTATTTCACATGGCCTGTTCTTGCCCAGCACCCACTGAAAAATAATCAAAGGAGATCTGTAGTCCCATTTTGCAGATGCAGAAAAGACCCCAAGAATTCTCAGCTATTATGTGGGGACCCTAGTCAAAACTTGACCTCAGATCTTAAAACATCTAACCCCAGGCTCCACAAATTAAACCACATCACATGTATCCCATTCTATCTCCAAGATCTGCTTACCCAGAACAAACTAAGCCAGCTAGTCATTTCTTGATGTTGTTCAAGGGATGTTTAGTACAGGAAGAAACTCTAGCAATGGAGTTGGCAAGCTAAGCTAGAAACAGGTTACAAAAGTCATCTAAGCTACGAATCCGTTGTTAAACAATGCTAAAATTGATTTGTTTGGGGGCAGAGCTGTGGCATAGTGAGTAAAGCCATAGTCTGATATGCCAGCATTCCAGATGGTCACTGGTTCAATTCCTGGCTGCTCCACTTTTGATACAGCTCCCTGCTGATGTGCCTGGAAAACAGCAGAGGATGGCCCAAGTGCTTGGGCCCCTGCTCCCATGTGGGAGACCTGGAAGAAACTCCTGGCTCCTGGCTTCATACAGGACCTGTGCTGACCATTGTGACCATTTGGGGAGTGAACCAGTGGATGGAAGATCAGTTTTCTCTCTCTCTCTCTCTCTCTCTCTGTACCTCTGTTTCTCTGTAACTCTGCCTTTCAAATAAATATATAAATCTTTTTTTAAAAAAGTTGATTTGTTAGTATATTGATAATATTTTAAATTAATTCTTCAATTAAAAAATTCCCTTCATTTACTTAATGTCCATAAAGTGGCATATTGTGCCTGTTAGGAGATAAGCAGAAGTTGTACGTCTCAGCTGCCAAGAGAGGAGATTCTAAGGCAGCAGCTCATCTTATGTGAACTACCACAGCTCTTCCTCAGAAACTTATATTCTGAGATGTTGAAAGGTAGATGAAAAGGAGAATTTTTTTCCAAAAAGAAACTGTAGTAAGATGCCATTCTCTCACAATCAATTCTGCTTCTCTCTCTTTTTCTCTCTCTCACTCCCAGTGTCTACTTCAATTTTAGTTCCTAGAGAAAAACCATCTCATCCTATTCAAAATGAAACTAAAGGAAAACTCATTCAAAGAATTCAAATGAATGATAGATGTTGTCAAAGAAAAATTAAATACTCTAATGACCTTTCCTTGCTTTTGGCAAGAATTCATCTTTTCTTTGAAGAAAATAAAATAAAGGAAGTGCTTTGCAATGCTGAAGTAATTCTCTAAGGTGAAGTGACCCACACTATTTCATCATATCAGACTAGCAGTTATATGAGGTTTAAAAATGAAATATCATTGCTAAAAGCCAAAAAGCAAGTACATCGCAGTGAAAAGTCACATAATTCATACTTTTCCCATCCCTAGTTTGCATTTTTCCATCCTTGCCAGAATGAAACTCTTGTAAAACTATGTGTTTAGATCTTGGCTTATGTGCCTCACTTCCAGTGAATATGGAACAGGACAAGTCAAGTATCTTCTTTGACTGCTCCACACCTACCGTGCACATCTCAGGGCCCTGATCCTGTTCCTTAGGAGCAGCCAGAGCCTTCATGCTTTTTCCCTAGTAATCATGAGTCTAACACTGAAACAGAAAATGGAAAATTTTCCTTCTCCAAATGGCATGGATTCCCCCAAGATGTTCCCCAGTTTATTGCACTTTCCAACTTTGTTGCACAATTTAGAACTAAATATATACTGTTTTGCTTCATCTCTTTTGTCCCTGAATAACTTAAGAATTCCTTGTTCCTTAATAACTTAAGACTCAGCTTAGGTGTGACCTTGAAATTTCTCTCATTCTTTTAGGGTTCCTCCTTTGTGCTTCCATGTAACATTAAGCACCGTGGCGCAAGTGCCTGAAAGCTAAGATCTGAACCCTGAATCTTCTACTTATTAGCTTGGAACTTTGACAAAAATACAGAAAGAGCTCAATTCTCTCTGAGTTTTCTTATCTATAACTATATATTATATTGTCTTTGCCTTAGAATAATGATATAACTCATGAAAAAAAAAAGATAATACCCTGGTTTTGATAAATGCCCAATAAGGCCAAAGGTTGATATAGCATACTTATTATCTGGTTTTTTTTTTTTTTTTTTTTTGAAAGGCAGAGTTAGACAGTGAGAGAGAGAGACAGAGAGAAAGGTCTTCCTTCCATTGGTTCATCCCCCCCCAAATGGCTGCTACAGCCAGCGCACTGTGCCGATCTGAAGCCAGGAGCCAGGTGCTTCTTCCTGGTCTCCCATGCGGGTGCAGGGCCCAAGCACTTGGGCCATCCTCCACTGCCTTCCCGGGCCACATTAGAGAGCTGGACTGGAAGAGAAGCAACCAGGACAGAATCCGGTGCCCCAACCAGGAATAGAACCCAGAGTACCGGCACCGCAGGTGGAGGATTAGCCTAGTGAGCTGCAGCACTGGCCAACATACTTATTATCTGTTACAACCAGCAGAGTATCTGGTACAGCATGAGCCTTCAAAAAATAATGCAAGAATGAACAATCAAAGAAATCAGACTTAGTGAAATATCCATTGTAGTCATAGTTCTTGAAACCTAACTAGGTCACACACACACACACACACACACATCCTCATGGCAGTACCCAAATCTCTGAGAGATCCAAGACACTCAAACAGCCAAACAATGCACTCACACAAACTGTATGAATTATCTTATTCTGGACACAATGATAGTGACAGAGTTAAAATCAAGGACTCTGAGATCAGGAATTCACAAATAACTATTTAAACTTAATGACTATTTAAACTTAAATACCACAAGCCAAAATACTTCACATATACAGAATCGTAGTCTACTTCATTGTTTCATTATGAGAATTAAGGAAAATAATGTACAAACAGTGCTTAGCATAATTCTCAGCATATAGTGTTTAATAAGTAAAATTTTCTGGAAATCAATTCTTGACTCTTGTTTCTTTTCCTGAAAAAAAAATTACTACTCTTTTCTTTTCTCTGGTCACATATAGAACTCTAGGTTAGCATAAATATTTCATTGAGAATTTTGAAAAAGTCATTCAAATGCCCCTGAATTTTATTGTTTTTATTGAGCAGTCTGCCATCAGTCTTACTATTGATCCTTTGAAAAAGATGTCTTAATTTTCTGTTTTTAAGATGCTTCTTTGCTTATGCTTTTGAACCATATTATTATGTGATTGAAAAATATCTGAAAATTTTATTTCATTTGGAGTTTGTGTCACTTTTTGAATCTGTGAATTGATACCATTTAGTGATTTCTGAAGACTCTTAGCCACAGGGCTATATAGTAGCTAAGTGGGCTAAGCCTCTGCCTGTGGCACTAGCATCCCATAGAGGTCCCAGTTCGTGTCCCATCTGCTTCTCTTTTGATCCAGCTCTCTGGTATGGCCTAGGAAAGCAGTAGAAGATGGCCCAAGTGCTTGGGACCCTGCACCCACATGGGAGCCCCAGAAAAAGCTTCTGGCTCCTGGCTTCAGATTGGCTCAGCTGCAGCCGTTGTGATCATTTGGGGAGTGGACAAGTGGATGGAAGACCTTTTTCTCTGTATGTAACACTACCTCTCAAGTAAATAAATAAAAATTTTTAAAAACTCGTAGCCATTATCTCTTCAACTATTATTTCTACCAATTCCCTTTCTCTAATTTTGGGACTCTACATATACTTTAGAGCTTTCTGTCATGACTCATATTCCTAACACTTGTTTCTCTCTTTTCAATTCTGTTTTCTATTATACTTTAGTTTGCATAATGATGCTGGGTTAATAAATCTCTGCATTTTTTTAAAAAAAAGGGAAAAAGAAAAAGAAAATCATCTATGCTTGTAAAAGGGTAACATTGGCACACACAAACATCATTTAAACACTTCTGTAGGAGAAAGTTTGCAACATATAAAAATTTATGAACCCAGAAAGTGAGAGAATATAAAGCCTAGTTGTTTTTATTGATATGATGAATAGATCTAGATTCACTCCAAGCAAATAAACATGAGGAGGCAGCTACCGAAGTGTTCCACATTTACTTGAGTAATTACTCCCTTTTAAGTAAAATATTTTACAACAGTAATGGGCCAGTGGGGAGAAATCATGCAAGTTTAAAATTCTGTCAAGTACAACCTATGGCTTGGGGACTCCAGAGAATGAAGCTATCTAGTTTTGCAACCCCTAGGAAACTATTCCAGAAATAGGAACTTTCTGGCCCCTTAAATTGCTCTAACAAGGACTTCTAAAAGTAACCTGCTGCCATTAGCCAACTACATACCTACCCTAGGCAAATGTAGCAAACTCTGAGAAGAAATTAGATTTTGTCCTTGAAACTGAGGGCAGATTTGGCAAGAGTTTTGAGAAACAGACAGAGATGCCAAAACAGAAAATGAGTAACATAGTAGAACTCCTTCATGAATGGCACATCAGGAGCCAAAAGTAATTTTCTCCCTCAGATGCTTGTTAACGGGCTACAAGGCTCTTTCCATATTATTGCTAATCATCTCCTTGGATTGCATATTAAAAGAAAATAATTCATTTGATTTAGAGTACCTAGGAAATTTTTCATCGCTTTCTGACATTGCCTGCTCCATTCTTTGCTTTCTGACATGAAACAAAGAACGGGAAGCATTAACTGAGAACAAGAAAAGCTTTCTCAATCATGTCTAGTACTGTCATGACTAAACACATCTTTGCAAGATATAGTAGATGAGAGGCCCTTACAAACCCAAAGAATGTCAGTTTCTATCTAAATAAGTGGCCATTAGGAAGAAAAAGCTACTGAGAAGCGACTTGTTAAATATGTTCACAAGCATAAGCATTGTAGCACAAAATGGACAGGCAAAAGAAATTCCGATGCTTTAGCAAATACGAGCAGGAATGGTTAGACTCACACATTTTTTTCCTGTGATGGAAAGACTTAAACCAAGTAAAATTTCAAAGGTTTTGGTTACCACTACTAACTACAGGAGATTCTGAAAAGGACAGTCATTGAAGTAAGCTAAATAGTACAGTATCAGCTTCATCATCTGAGCCATTTGAATTTGGATTTTTACTAAAGGTTATTTCATACTCCACCCACCCCACCTCCACCATAGCAGACCTGTAGTATTTCTCCATAGCTCCTTCTTTGCTCTTTGATGCAATGGAATTAGTTGTTTTCAGAATATTTTGTATGGCTAAGAAGAAAAAGATTGAATGAAATATTATAATTTACAAATCTCACTTGGCAAAATAATGTGCATATAAATCAACATTTCTGGGTAAGACTCCCAAATCCTTTTAACTTCCTACTGAATTCTCTCAGTGTTCCACACGTGAATATATTCAGAAGAATAATGCATTTTAAACTTGCCCCGCTTGATAAAGATGGTTTTTTTTTTTAATTATTCAACAAAATCATTCCAGCTTTAAGCCTCTGTAAAGCTCTCAAGGCGAAGGTGGGAAATGGTCATAACTGTCTTGTTGTAAACCTGCCAAGATAAAGACCTAAGGGGGAAAGAGGCACCCAGCACCCCCCCCCCCCAGCTATATGAGTAATGGCATCCTGCTCAAAGAAAGAACTACACACACACACAGACACACACACACACACAGACACACACCACATTCTAGGAGCTGATGTTGACAGGACTTTGGAGTGGGGCAGAACTAAATTTGACTTTAAGGTCTCCTTCATGATCCCATCACTCTTGACCTTGTCCAGACCATTTGTCCTGGTTGAGCTTCAAGTCTTTCATCTGAAAAATGGAAGCAGTGATATCTGCCTATTGGAAGAGTTTCACGAGAGTTCATAGAAGATTATGTGTATATGAATAGACAGGATATCATCGCACCTTCCTCCTCCCCATTCCTCAGATATAACTGGGAAGTAAAAATAAGAAAACCATCACTTAGTTAACCGCTCTTAAGTATAAATATACTTTCATGCTTATTTAAACCTAAATATTCATATAATTTTACATATATTCACCAATCTCTTCACCTACATGATCTATAAAAATGTTTATATTCACTATTTTTATAGTCAATATAATTTCTGGCATCATAAAGCTTACTGTTCAAATGAGTAACTGAAAAAATGCTCTTGGTGTTTTTCAATTATTTTGTTCACAGAATCATGCATAATTATGGAAATGTTTTAGAAATTTACTGATTCTATTGAATTAACAGCACAGTGACCAAAGTTGCATAGGAAATAAGTTGCCTACTTGCCAACAGATTTCTGTTTTGCATTGCCTGTTTATGGGCAGTCACCAATTTGCTTTTGTACCCACACAACTATCATTCATGCTTTTATGCATATCAGCTCAGAGCTCAGAGAGGACTGTTGTAATGGTAATTTTTAAGGAAAGGCTTAGTGAAAGTTGAAAATTTTCACCTATTGCAGAAGTTTATCTCCCCCCCAAAAAAAGTAAAATTTCTTCCATTATCCTTTGAACAAATAGTACCATCAGAGAAATCAAACCAGACAGGCACTGAGGCTTTCAGAAGGAGCATTGGTTTTATACAGATTTGAAAGTTCAGAATCACACCTGCCTCTTTGGCCCAGACTTTTTGAGAAGCCAGACTGCTTTTCGCTTTCAACTTTCAAGGTTTGATAAAACCTAAATCCTATTTTTTTCTCTCAAAACCTCTCTGTCTTAGGAAGATACTATCTTTTCATAAAGGTTCTGATACTTTTTTCTATTTTATATACATAAAAAGAATTCTAGAGAGTCTCTCCAAATAAAAATCCAAAGAGAAAAATCAGTGCTGGCAGGCAATTGGAGTATTTTTTCTCCTCTCTTATTATTCCTTTAATACTTAGGGAAAAATCCTGAAGTATTTAGTGACCTAATGTTTTCAGAAAAGTGAAGTCATCTGAACTGTTATTCAAATCAGATCAATTCTAGATGTTGAGGGCTGTGGAGAGTACTATAGCAAATATGTCATATTCAACAACTGAGGCAACTTATTTATGACCAATATCGACTTTGGGGTACAGGGAGTTAATATCCTTTTATAGTAGCTTTTTTGAGCATAGGATCTCTTCTCATAAATGTGGCGTAGGTAGTCTCCCAACCTATTTCCCACTGCCTGTGAATATTATTGTCTAAATATCCAAGGGATTTGATGCCTTTGACCTGATGGTGGGCATAGCTGTGCCTGGCACTTCAGGTACAAGCTTCAGAAACTGACATACATACATTGGGGCTGATACTGTGGCGCAGTATATTAATCTGTGGCACCAGCATCCCATATGGGCGCCGGTTCTGGTCCTGGCTGTTCCTCTCTGATCCAGCTCTCTGCTATGGCCTGGGAAAGCCATAGAAGGTGGTCCAAGTGCTTGGGCTTGGGCCCCTGCACCTCATAGGACACCCAGAAGTAGCTCCTGGCTCCTGTCTTTGGATCGGCACAGCTCCAGCTGTTGTGGCCATTTGGGGAGTAAACCAGTGGATGGAAGACCTTTCTCTCTGTCTCTCCCTCTCACTGTCTATAATTCTACCTCTGAAATAAATGAATATAATCTTTAAAAAAGAAAAGAAACAAAACTGACAGTATAATTCATCTGGTTCCTAAAGAGCAGCTCCCATTTCTCTCTCTGCATCTCTACTTCTGGGTTCCTCAACTCCAGCTGACAACTCTTATTTTCCCCATGTCAACCTAATGCACACAATTACTAGCACTTATGAACTTGTGAACTAAATTGAACAAATATGCATCATTTTCTTCCTCTGGAAAGTTACAGATGATGCATCAGTATTTGGTAGCTATGCAAGCAATTCAGACCCCTAATTGGTGGATTGGTGGGTGGCCTTAAAATGGAATGACTCAGTAAGTAAGAAAATACCTCCTCTTGGATTATGACTCAAAGTTCTGGGTATCCATTTCAGTTTCTGGTTTAGTAGGTGCTGAGAAAGAAAATTGGATCTCAAACCTAAATGAGCAGGTTACTCCAGGTTCCATGACCAGGTTCTGTCCTCATCTGGGCTTCTCTTCAAGGAGCTATCAGAAATCAGAGATTGGTCCAGATACCCTGGGATAGCTGCGTGAAAAATCAATGTCACTGACTCACTTCTTCAAAGTCATTGAATGGGGTTTATTTTTCACTGGCTTGTCGGCTTACACAGTTCTTCATAAACCAATAGTTAGTAACACTGTGGACCACATATGTTTGTACTCAGCACTTGCTGCCCCACACAGTTCATTCCACCATCTTTAAATGGTATGTGCAGCACATAGTGCTTATTCTTATTCCCTCATGTTCCAAAACAAGATGAGAGAATGTTGAGAATCCACTATTCATTCAGCTTCAATTGACCTAGAATAGCATTCTTTTTTACATAAATGTTTTGAAGCATTTATTTGAGAAGGAGAGGAGAGGAGGGGAGGGGAAGGAAGGGAAGTAGACAAGAGGGGAGAGAGAGCTCTCCCATCCACTGTTTCACACCCCCCGTGCTCATTACCACTGGGTCTGGATCAGTGCCAAAGCCTGGAGCCAAGAACTCAACCAAAGTCTCCCAAGTAGATGGAAGGAATACAGGTACTTGAGGCCCCAGTTGCTGCCTCTGGGGTCTGCATTAGCAGAAAGCTGTAGTCAGGAACCAGAGACAGGAATCTGTATTCAAATCCAAGTATTCTGATATGGGAAGTGTCTTAATTGCTGGGCTAAATGCCTGTTCTCTAGAGCCACATTCTTGAAGGCATGAGAGGGGCCACCAACAAAAGGGAAATGAAAGGGACTAAACATTCATTCATGCTGTAAAAAAGGGATAATTGCTTTTCCACAATTACACATAGTTTATACCTCATTACAATGCATATAATACTGGGGACATGTTCCAGTTTACCAACTCTTAATTTATCTGGATAAGGTATTTTATAAAACTACATAATACACAGTTTGGAATGTTGTCTTTTCTTTCTACCCCTTTTTTGTCTTCTCTCCTCTTGGTAAATGACTGGTATCAGGATAAAGAACCATAAGATTGCAGTAATTTATACACCTTACATATTTTACATGGATTATCTCTAAGTACAAAAAAAATTAAGCACAAGGTTTAATCAGTTACAGTTTAATGGAATTTCAGGGATATTTACAACTTTTATGGGGAAAGGGCCAACATTGAATATGGCAGTTCATAATTAGTAAAAGAGCCACTATCTATTAACTTTTTTCTTTTCTCATTAAAAAGTAAATTGTGTTAATTGTAAAATACTTTATGTTCAATTAGGAATAACTTTCACATAAAATTCATCTGTAAAGCTAAAATGTAAATCTTTTATAAATGATGTTGCCTTTACTTAGGTAATTAATGTGAATAATTTTATTAAACATTTTGGACACTTAAAAATATTTGATTAGTTATTTCTTTTCATTTTTTATTTGAAAGGCAAGGAGAGACACACATACAAAGAATACAGAAAGAAAGAAAGAGAGAGAGATCTTTCCTCCACTGTTTCACCCCCCACAAAGGGCCACAATGGCCAAGCTGAGTAAGGCCAAAGTCAGGAGTTTGGAACTCCATCTGGGTCTCCAATGTAGATGGAAGGGGTCCAAGTATTTGGTCATCTTTCACTGCTTTCCCAGGTGCATTAGCAGGGATCTGAATCAGAAGCAGAGTAGCCAGGATTTGACACAGCATTCATAAGGAATACCAGCATTGCAGGCAGAAGCTTAATGCGCTGTACCACACCACCAGCCCCAGTCATTTTGCTTTACATATCTCTTGTGAATACTACCCTTTGACTTGAATCCAGTTCAAGAGTCACTTGCAAGTATTTTTTAATTTATTTAAGGTATGTAAATTCCATATATTTCCTTATATACAGATTTAGTAACACAGTAATTCTTCCCACCTTATCCTCCCTCCCACACATATTCTCATCCTTCTTCCTCTTCTCTTTTGTATTCCCACTCTTAATTTTTACAAAGTTCTATTTCAGTTTACTTTATACTCATAAGATTAACCCCACACTAAGAAAAGAGTTCAACAAATAGTATGAGAAAAAAAACTCTTCCTCAACAGTTGAGACAAAGGCTGTAAACGATTATAGAATCTCAAAATGTCAATTTCACTCCTATACATTAAATTTTAGGTATTCTATTAGTTATCATAGGTCAGGGAAAACATATGGTATTTGTCTTTTTAGGACTGGTTTATTTCACCAAATATAAATGATTTCCAGTTGCATCCATTTTGTTGCAAATGACAGGATTTCATTTTTAACTGCTTAATAGTATTCCATGGTGTATATATGCCATAATTTTTATCTAGTCATCAGTTGATGGAAATCTGGGATGACTCCATATCTTAGCTATTGTGAATTGATCTGCAGTGAACATGAGGGTACAGGTAACTCTTCCATATGCTGATTTTATTTCCCCTGGGTAAATTTACATGGTAGATCTGTTCTCAGCTTTCTAAGGTATTTCCATACTGTTTTCTACAATGACTGCTCCAGTTTGCATTCTGATCAACAGTGGAGTAGGTACCTTCTCCCTACATCCTTGCCAGCACTTTTTGTTTGTTGATTTCTGCATGACAACCGTTCTACTGGGGTAAGGTGAATCCTCATTGTGGTTTTGATTTGCATTTCCCTGATGGCCAGTGATCTTGAGCATTTTTTCATGTATCTGTTGGCCATTTGAAATTCCCCTTTTGAAAAATGTTGGGGGTTGGGCCTGTGGTAAAGCTGCCACTGGCGCTGGTTCGAGTCCCGTCTGCTTCACTTCCTATCCAGCTCTCTGCTCTGTCCTGGGAAAGCAGTACAAGATGGCCCAAGTCCTTGGACCCCTGCACCCATGTGGGAGACCCAGAAGAAACTCCTGGCTCCTAACTTCAGATTGGCACAGCTCCAGCCATTGTGGCCAACTAGGGAGTGAACCAGAGGGTGGACAAACTCTCGCTGCTTCTCCTTCTCTCTGTGTAACTCTGACTTTCAAATAAATAAATAAATCTTTTTTTTTTTAAAGAAAAATGTTGGTTCACATCCTTTGCCTATTTCTTAACTGGATCATTTGTTTTGCTGTTGTTGAGTTTCTTGAGCTCTTTGTAGATTCTAGATATTAATCCTTTATCAGTTTCATAGCTTGCAAATGTTTTTCCCATTCTTTCCAGACTTATCTCTGCAATCTGACTTGTCTTTGATATTTTTTTCATGCTTTTGTTTTGTAATTTGTTATGTGTTTGATCCATTTTTTACTTTTATAAGTTTTAGAAATTTTATAAAACTAACTCCTATCCTCCCAGAATTTTAAAATACAAATGAGCTTACATCTTTCTATAAGTTTTATTGTCAAAACTTACTTAAGCCTTGAAAACAAACATACAGGTAGATATGCAAGGACAGACTTTTTTCTCTCTCTCCCACAGCACACTGCTATTTGCCATAGTAGAGATGAAAGGAACTTCTCTGCACCTTGAAGTTTTGATAATTGAGTCTGCTGAAATAAACTGACAATACACAGATTAACAGGAGAGAAGATGTCCTGTGCGCATTTATTATGTGCATAGGAGCATGACAAGAAAATGGATACACAGAAAGCTAAGGAGATTTAAAAACTTACATATCTTCTTCATAGGGGAGGGAGGACTGTGATGATGGATGCAATGTAGAAGAAGAATAAATGATTTTTAGGGGAGATGAATGGGTCTAAAGTACAGAGAGTAGCCTGGGACAAAGGTGGCTGGACTCTGGATGTGATGTCAACTTTAGTCTTTCTTACGAATTTGCCTTCTGGAGGGGCTGGCCTTCGTGTAGTTAGGAAACTTCAGAGACAATCACTTTCTGTACTTCAAGGAAGAAAAGGGAGACACAGGAGAAAGTCAGAGACCTTGGTTCCAAGACTGCTTTTTTTCAGCTCAACATATTACAAATGCAAAGTGCCATACTTTTGGTTCTTGTTTCTTGTCGCTCCCCGTCTTCGTGGAGGAACGACACAGGACCCTGCGCTGTTCTTTTGTCTGCTCGGCCCTTCCCGGGTTTGCTGCTGGTTCTTCCCGGGTTGGCTACCGACCCTTCCACCTCCGTGGAAGGGCGGTTCCCCCTGCCACTATCCCCACTTCCGTGGGGGAGCAGCACACCACCGGCCGGCTCTCTCGGGGGCTGCACAGGTGTTCCTTCAGATAGATGTTCCCCTTAGATGTTCCTGGTGCATGTTGTCTCTCTCCTCCTTTATAGTCCTTCCACCAATCCCAACTCTGCTACCCACACGCCGAGTATGCTGCTCTCCTCCAATCAGGAGTAGGTCCTACAGTTTATAGGTTGAACTGGAGGCAGCTGTGTAGAAGCTGGTTCTCCCTTCTCAGCGCCATATTGTGGGAGAGCAGATGCATAGAATAAGTCTTAATTCCAGTAACTCAGTCCAGTCCGGGTTGCTCCCCACAGATCCCCCTTTCTTTTTATTTTTGGCATTGATACGCGCCTGTCTTCGGTGCCCCACGGCACACACTCTGCTCTGCTTGCTAGAGTTGCCCACAGGTGCTTACAAGTCCTATCAATCAGGCAAACCGAATCCGGGTCCTCTCTTCGCCATGTTGTGAGGAGGTTTTTAGGCGCTGATGCGTGCCTGTGTTCGGTGCCCTGCAGCGCATGCTCTGCTCTGCCTGCAGGTGCTTACAAGCCCTATTAGGCAAACCGAATCCAAGCCTTCTCATTGCCGTATTGTGGGGAGACTTATTGGTGTTAATTCATGCCTGTCTTCGGTGACCTGCGGCGCATAAGCTGCTAGCCGCCCGCAGGTGCTTATCACCTCCCTAATCAGGCAGACCGAATCCAAGCTCTCTCATTGCTGTGGTGTGGGGAGGCCTTATTTTTCTCTATTTCCCTATCTCCGGGCATTCCTATTTCTCCCATTTTACTTCTATCTTCCAGCATTCCTATTTCTCTCATTTTACTTCTAAACTTCTGTTTCTCTTATCCCTGCGGCTTCCCAGCACCCGCCCCGAGGCTGCTTCTCGCCGGCTTCCCGGCTCTGAGCCACTTCAGCCCGCTTCTCTTATCTGCGCGGCTTCCCGGCTTCCCGGCTTCACGCGCGCGCTCCGCGGTCTCCGCGCTAGCCCAGCGTTCCCTATCTACTTGTGCCCCGCACGCTCTCTCTGCGCGCGGCAGCCTCCGCGAGTCACACAGCCCCAGCTCACGTCTCCGCCACTAGTATTCAATCTAAGTTCCCCGGGCTAACCTGGCGAATTCAACCTAGCTCACGCGTCTGCGCCTTTCGGTCTGGCTTCCCGTCCTTTGCTCCTCAGGCTAATCTGACGGATTCCAACCTAGCTCATACGTCTCCGCCTCTAGTTTTAGATTTTCGCCTTTTGCTCCCCGGGCTGACTTGACGAATCCCAAGCTGGCTTGCGTTTCCGCCTCGGCCTGCCCCCGCAGCTACATCCTCCCTAACATATTTTTCTCTACCCGGTATGTTTCCCTAAGTTTTCTTCCAACAATATTCCTCCCTCATTTCTCCTGGCTTCTCCCCACAGTCCGTATCCGAGTCTGTTTGTTCTAGCTTTCACTTTCGCTTTCGACCTTAGAGATTTCCCCCAGCTTCCCCCCGTAGTCCGTATCTGAGTCTATGCCTAGGCTTTCAATAGCTTCTTCCGGCACCTTTTTCGTCCGGCTTTTCCCTAGGCTGTTTGCTAGTCTCTCTCTCCGATATTTTCCACTTCTTCCCGTTTCTTCCCTCCTAAGTTTCCTATCCGAGTCACGGCACCATTATGTCGCTCCCCGTCTTCGTGGAGGAACGACACAGGACCCTGTGCTGTTCTTTTGTCTGCTCGGCCCTTCCCGGGTTTGCTGCTGGTTCTTCCCGGGTTGGCTACCGACCCTTCCACCTCCGTGGAAGGGCGGTTCCCCCTGCCACATTCCCCACTTCTGCGGGGGAGCGGCACACCGCCAGCCGGCTCTCTCGGGGGCTGCACAGGTGTTCCTTCAGATAGATGTTCCCCTTAGATGTTCCTGGTGCATGTTGTCTCTCTCCTCCTTTATAGTCCTTCCACCAATCCCAACTCTGCTACCCACACGCCGAGTACGCTGCTCTCCTCCAATCAGGAGTAGGTCCTACAGTTTATAGGTTGAACTGGAGGCAGCTGTGTAGAAGCTGGTTCTCCCTTCTCAGCACCATATTGTGGGAGAGCAGATGCACAGAATAAGTCTTAATTCCAGTAACTCAGTCCAGTCCGGGTTGCTCCCCACAGTTTCTGATATCCAATACCCAAAGAACAAAAAGGAGAAAAGTGGAAATAATATAATGTAGCTGGGTAGCTAGTTTATGTCTGAGCGAGGAAGCTGGAAGTCCCCAAAAGCCTCACCATGCAATATTATCCTTTTAGCTGTCAACCAAAACCCAGGATGCACCTGTTTGATCCAGGATGGGGGAGATACCACGAAAATTAAACTCCATGTGGAATTCATGGAGGTATCACAAAAGTCCCAGGTGGCTTCATGCATGTAAAGGCACCAGACCCTACCTTATAAAAGAAGCTGAGAACAGGGGAGAGTCCTTTCTTTTGCCATGGACCACAGTTGGTGTTCTCAGGCTGTTTTTTCCTTCCCCTCATCCCCCACCTCCAGCATTGGGCAATCCTCTGACCCATTCGTGACAGGTATTTCTCCATGTGGAGCAGCCCACACTTATGCATGAATGTATGCTTTCTCTCTCACTGTGAAATAAATCATGTTCCTGCTTGTGTACCTATGTAAATGTCTCAACTTAGAAATCTTACCTTTGTGTGAGGTAAAAACCTGGAATGGAGATTAAAATGTGTTCATGCCCATATCAGGGTAGGGGAGAAGTCTCAGCATCTACCTGCTAGTCTTTCAGGCACTGGAGGACAGAAAATAGAACAAGATGGAGCAGGATTACCCATACTTGCTTAGAATGCAGGGGTTTGATAATCCCATAAATGTACTGCCTACCAGGATTTTTTTCTCTCTGATCCCCTTCTCACAACTTGCAAAATTCGTGGTGGCTCATTACATTCTGGAAGTTGTGACTTTTTCCTGTGCTATTTTCCTCTGCAGGGGATTGGGGTAGATATTGATATCATTAAAGTAATCTAGAAGTTGGGATGGGGAAGAATTTTTCTAGCCTTCTTAGAGACGAAAGTGTTCATTTTTTTTATTGGTAGATAATTTGGCTCCCTTGGACAGATAGAGGGATTATAAAGTGCATTATATATTTATGCATTTTACATATATACATACATATATATATATATATATATATATATATATATGCATGCTCTGTTTCTAGAGAGAAACTCTGAATAGGATGTTTTTCCTCAGTCCAAGTTCATTTGCTTTAGGTTTATTGAATTTCTTCCCAGTTACTAGAGTCATTTTCAAGTTTTATCTTTTGATGGCACTGCAAGATTTTTTATCCTCTTTGTAAGCAATTTCATTGAGAACTGTTAGGCAATTGTCATTTGAAGCAGGAATCTCTGCTACTCTTTTATTCTTTAATTGTAATTAAAATCTCAAATAAGGCATGATTCTAGAGTCCACAAATTTGATTCTTTGAAAAATAATACTTGTAGTTTGTCTTTTAAGAGGGAAAATTTTCCTGCTCGGGCCCTGCCTACTATGTATTTGTAATCTACTATTATTATGAGTTCTGAAAAGCTCTGTCGAACAGAATCACCATCATTTCTAATATAATCAACCAAACAAATGCTCCCAGATTTCAGGAATACTCAGTTTTCCCATGAGCAGGATGTTATAATTGAACACAACTGTCATCAATGAGTGTGGTTCAGAGTCCCACAAGGTGGGGATTTATGAGTTGTATTTCAAGTGCATGGTCTTTTGAGGCAAATATTCTGTAAGTGGATACTTGGATATGAAAATGATGTTGCCATATCTGGCAGACACAGGGAATCACAGCGACCCAACCCAATAGCCATTCCCCCACTCGGATTTCTAAGCTGCAGGACTTTCTTCTTGTGAGTCTGGAAGTGTCCGATATTCCTTCGCTTTTAAGGGCAGTCATGTGACACAGTTCTGACCAGGGAGAAACAATGGGAAGTCTGCTGTGAGGCTTCCAGGAATCATTCCTTTCCCTGATAAAGATACAGAGATGAGAGAGAGAGAGACATACACAGAGAAACAGGAGAGCCATCCCACCTGGGGGACAAAGAGCTAGAGATCTCAACTCTGTCTTCCTGCTTTTGGATATTGATGTGAGAGGAAGTGATATTTTGAATTACTATAGTCATTTTATTACAAAAAGATATCCCTGGAAATTTAGGGAAAGGCAGTATAGGCTGCAAAAAGGGTAATCCCTTTTTCCTCTGTCATAGGGTCATGGCAAAAATGCTATAAAAAAGGAAGGTTTACAGATTTATATAGTCATAATTTTATATGACATGGAAGCCTTCAAAATGAAGGCTGGTGCTGTGGCACAGTAGGTTAATCCTTCACCTGGGGGCCAGCATCCCTTATGGGAGCCGGTTCTAGTCCCGGCTGCTCCTCTTCCAATCCAGCTCTCTGCTATGGCCTGGGAAAGCATTGGAAGATGGCCCAAACATTTGGGCCCCTGCACCCACGTGGGAGAACCAGGAAGAATCTCCTGGCTCCTGGCTTTAGATTGGCCCAGCTTCAGCTGTTTCAGCCATTTAGGGAGTGAAGCAGTGGATAGAACACCTCTCTCTCTCTTTCTCTCAAATAAGTAAATAAAATCTTGGAAAAAAATAATGAAGGCACAAAGACATGGTAAAATGTCAGTTTTATGCTTGGGTTTGACAAACCAGGGATGGTCACAGAGAAATGTGAACCAAGGGATTTGATCTGAGGTAAGAGACTGGGAAGGGACACCCAGCAAGGCCTGTCTGTCTAGATTCTTCTTGGCCTCTCTGCTGTTGCATTTCTTCCTCCCAGGTATGGAGCAAAACTCCTTCTCAAATGAGGGCCTTGTGTCCTATGACCAGACAAGGGTATGTCAGAGAATTTCGTTATGGCCAAATGTTCCTGAGAGTTAATGTTCCAGAAGCCATCAACAAATCACATAAAGGGATAAGGCTGAAAACCATGCAAGCTTCCTAGCCCCTCAGCTGAGATGACTCAGTGTGTGTTCTAGCCTGTCTCCCTGTGAAATTAAGCTCCAAATTCCCATAGTGGGAAATGCTTTGGAAACATAGCCTTTAATCACTTCTCTCCCTACCTTACTTCCCCTCCTCATTGCCCTGCCAATGTTCTTGAGTTCAGCTCCCAAATAAACCAACTGCTCTTGAACCCTGGTTTCAGAGTCTGCTCTGGGAAAACCTAAACCAAGGAAATGTCAGCTCCAAATGAAAACGATGCTTTTGGACTGTCAGTCAAGGGATACTACTTGCTCTGTCTTTGATGTTTGGTTCTCGAACAGAGGCACACAAGGACTATGTTCAAGGAATGCTATGGTCGGGATGTGGTTTGTCCTCTAAAGGTTCATGCACTGGAAGCTTGGTTCCCAGTGTGAGAGTGTTGGAGGTGGTGCAATTGTTAGGAGGTGAGGCCTAGCAGGAGGTAACTAAAGCACTGAGGCACCCTCCTCATGAGTGGATCAGAGCTGTCTTGAGGGAATTCTAGCTCTTGTGAGAGAAGGTTAGTGCCTTGGGGCTGTTATAAAGCAACCTGATACCTCCCTTTGGTCTTTCTTCAGCTTACAATTCTCACTACTCTCACCTATTCTTTCACTATGTGATGCTGCCTGCCGCACTGTGATGGAGCCAGAATGCCCTCACCTGTGGCTAAACAGATAGGGCCACCTGGTCTTGGACTTTCAGTCTCCAAAATAATAAGCTAAATAAACCTCTTTTCTGAATGAAGTTCCCAGCTTCAGGAATATTTGTTAAAACAACATAAAACGGAATAAGATAGGGTCTGCTGCTTAGTTCTGTTTTGTGGATTCCTAAAGCTCTTTAGAGACTGTCTTTCCTGAGCCAGATTCTCCAGTTGCTCCTGCATTCTATGTGTTACTCCATATCCTTTCAATATGTTTATTTTGAAATGAGATAGCTGGAATTGTTTCCATGACTTTCATAAAAGAAACCAGTGAGTATAGATGGTATATTACAACTCTTTCAGTTTACAAAGACTTTGTCATGAAAATGAATGAATTAGAAAAAGGATACAAGCACTAAATGCTATATATTTATTATTCACAAGATCAAATACACAGAAATCACTTTAAAATGTCAATGTTTTCATGTTTCTTCATATTTTACTTTAAATAGAGTATCTGGCTGGTGGAATGCCTCTATTATTTCCATATAATTCTTATGAACAGTTATTAATATATAAAGAGTAAAATCTTTATGGTAATAGGCAAGGGTCATTGTGTTGCTCTTGAGTTTTGTTTGTTTGCTTGTTTTCCTGAGGTGGCTGTTATGTTCCCATTAATAAATATTATCATTAAATATTTTAAATTATTTATTTTATTAATTTGAAAGGTAGAGTGATATAAATAGGGGGAGAGGCCAAGAGGGTAAGAGATTTTCCATCCACTGATTCACCCTCCAACTGGCTGCAATGGCTGGGGCAGGACCAGGCCAAAGCCAGGGGTCTAGAACCACCTCTGAGTTTCCCACATGGGTGGCAGGGGCCTAACTCCTTGGGCCATCTACTACTGCTTCCCCAGGAGTATTAGCAGGGAGTTAGATCAAAAGCAGAGCAGCTGGAACTCAGACAAGTGCTCTGATATGGGATGCTGGCATCACAGGAGGTTCCCACATGGGTGGCAGGGGCCTAACTCCTTGGGCCATCTACTACTGCTTCCCCAGGAGTATTAGCAGGGAGTTAGATCAAAAGCAGAGCAGCTGGAACTCAGACAAGTGCTCTGATATGGGATGCTGGCATCACAGGAGGTAACTTAATCTGCTATCACACTGGCCCCAACATTTTCAGGAGTAAAAAGTTCTTGAGAGATTTCTATTCAAAGAAATTTGTAATAGAAACCTTATTTTCTTTTTGTTTTTATTTTTTTTATTTGATAGGTAGAGTTATAGACAGTGAGAGAGAGACAAGTCTTCCTTCCGTGGGTTCATTCCCCTAATGGCTGCTACAGCCAGTGCTGCGCTGATCCGAAGCCAGGAGCCAGGTGTTTCTTCCCAGTCTCCCATGCGAGTTCAGGGTCCCAAGGACTTGGGCCATCCTCCACTGCCTTCCTGGGCCACAGCGGAGAGCTGACCTGGAAGAGGAGCAACCGGGACTAGAACCCGGGGTGCCGGCGCCGCAGGCAGAGGATTAGCCAAGTGAGCCATGGCGCTGGCCCACAGAAGCCTTATTTTCTTCACTAACCTTACATACCTAAACATGAAAATTCACACAGCAAACTATTAAATATGATTTTTAAATTTGGATTTGTTTTATTTTATCTAAATTTTTACTTTCATAAATACATTGACCAAATAATCTATTCTACTACAATAAAAGTGGAGGAATGTGATCAAGCAGCTCTATAATATTTGCCATTAAAAGTGACAAATATTATACAGCTACTTTATAATAGCTAAGGGGTACTACTTAAAGGCATAACTACATAGTTATTTTCATAGATGTGATAGATGTAACTTTTTTTTTTTTTTGACAGGCAGAGTGGACAGTGAGAGAGACAGAGAGAAAGGTCTTCCTTTGCCGTTGGTTCACCCTCCAATGGCCGCTGGGGCCGGCGCACCGCGCTGATCCAAAGGCAGGAGCCAGGTGCTTCTCTTGGTCTCCCATGGGGTGCAGGGCCCAAGCACTTGGGCCATCCTCCACTGCACTCCCTGGCCACAGCAGAGAGCTGGCCTGGAAGAGGGGCAACCGGGACAGAATCCGGCGCCCCGACCGGGACTAGAACCCGGGATGCCGGCGCCGCAAGGCGGAGGATTAGCCTAGTGAGCCGTGGTGCCAGCTAGATAGATGTAACTTTTATAACTGAATGTGTTTGTCTAATAGAAAATCTATTCTATGAGTTCTTGTGTTCAAATATTCCCAATAATCTACAGGTTGCTCACAATGTGAACTCTGATGCCAGTTGGCTCCCCAGGCTGGAACTGAAGTCAGCAAGGAACTGTGGAACTCTCCCTCAGGGGAAGTGCCCAGTCAGAGCACCATGGCAGCTTCTTTCTACCTTATCTTGGGAAGATGGCGTTTCCCAGCTGGCAGCTGGCAGCACAGATGCAATGTTGGCTGGCAGTATAGCTTCTCATATCAGTATGTTTGTCCTCTTTCTTCTCTGTCCCATGGAGTATCTGTACTGTCACATCAGTGAGAATCTGTATTAATCAGTCCCGAGAATGTGGCCCTGCCTCTTTTTAAACAAACAAACAAAAAAAAGGTTTACTTTATTTATTTGAAAGACAGAGTTACAGAGAGAAGTAGAGACAGAGAGAGAGGTTTTCCATCCTCTGGTTCACTACCCAGATGGCCCCAATGGCCGGAGCTGCGCCAATCCGAAGCCAGGAGCCAGGTGCTTCTTCCGGGTCTGCCACGTGGGTGCAGGGGCCCAAGGACTTGGGCCGTCTTCTACTGCTTTCTCAGCCCACATCAGAGAGCTGGATTGGAAGTGGAGCAGCTGGGACTCGAACCAGCGCCCATATGGGATGCCGGCACTTAAGGCCAGGGCTTTAAACCCACTGTGCCACAGCGCCGGCCCCTCTGCCTCTCTTTTTCTGTAATTTTGCAGCTGAGTTCAGTGTGGATTCTCACTATTCAGCCAACTTGGATCCTTCTAAAAACGATTTTAAAAGGGGTCCTGATACTCATATCTAGGACAATTTGAGCAAAATAAATGAGAGTAATGGATTATAACCTAGAAAATAAAACATATATAAATGGGATGATAGAACTATAAAACTATCATTTGGTAACATTACAGTAGTTATCTCAAATGGATGCTACACTTACCAGGTGAAAGTGTGATGACAAACAACATTCATGTAGACTCAAGGTACTTGGGTCAATGAGTACTTATCAAATACAAAGCGGCAAATAGTAATTTAACAGTGGAGAAACCTGAGATACTACCTTATGGAAGAGACACAGCTACCTTAACATCAACAGTTATGAAACAAAATGGCATCTTATGCTCCTGCCAGTTTGATGTGCTGAGCAGGCATCATGGTTTATTTCATGTGTTGACTGGGCCATGGAATGCCCAGAAATTTGGTTAAATGTCACTTACGAGTTTTTCAATGTGGATATTTCTGGATGAAGGGAACACTTGCATGTGTAGACTGAGTAAAGCAGATTACCGTCCCACTGTGGATGCCCTCTCTAATCTGCTGAAGGCCAGGTAGAACAAAAGGATGATGAAAAGGGCATTCTTGGGGCTGGCATTGTGGTATAAATGGGTGCCTGAGAATGCACAGGAAGTCCATGGGCCCCTGTGCCTATATGGGAGACCCAAATAAAGCTCTTGGCTCCAGGCTCCTGGCTTAAGCCTGACCCAGCTCCAGCTGCTGCAGCCATTTAGGGAGTGAACCATCAGACAGAAGCGCGCACTCTCTCTCTTGATCGCTCTCTCTCTCCCCCAGTAACTCTTTCTTTTTTTTTTTTTTAACTTTTATTTAATGAATATAAATTTCCAAAGTACGACTTATGGATTACAATGGCTTCCCCCCCATAACTTCCCTCCCACCCGCAACCCTCCCCTTTCCCTCTCCCTCCCCTCTTCCATTCACATCAAGATTCATTTTCAATTCTCTTTATATACAGAAGATCAGTTTAGCATATATTAAGTAAAGATTTCAACAGTTTGCATCCACATAGAAACACAAAGTAAAAGATACTGTTTGAGTACTAGTTATAGCATTAAATCACAATGTACAGCACATTAAGGACAGAGATCCTACATGAGGACTAAGTGCACAGTGACTCCTGTTGTTGACTTAACAAATTGACACTCCTGTTTATGGCATCAGTAATCACCCTAGGCTCTTGTCATAAGTTGCCAAGGCTATGGAAGCCTTTTGAGTTAACCAACTCTGATCATATTTAGACAAGGTCGTAGTCAAAGTGGAAGTTCTCTCCTCCCTTCAGAGAAAGGTACCTCCTTCTTTGATGACCTGTTCTTTCTATTGGGATCTCACTCGCGGAGGTTTTTTTTTTTTTTTTTTTTTTTTTTTTTTTTTTTTTTTTTTTTTCTGCCAGAGTGTCTTGGCTTTCCATGCCTGTAATACTCTCATGGGATTTTCAGCCAGATCCACGTGCCTTAAGGGCTGATTCTGAGGCCAGAGTGCTGTTTAGGACATCTGCCATTATATGGGTCTACTGTGTATCTCACTTCCCATGTTGGATCGTTCTCTCCCTTTTTTATTCTATCAGCTAGTATTTGCAGACACTAGTCTTGTTTATGTGCTCACTTTGGCTCTAGTCCTATCATTATGATCAATTTTGAACAGAAATTGATGACCGGGACTAGTGAGATGGCATTGCTACATGCCACCTTGATGGGATTGAATTGGAATCCCCTGGTATGTTTCTAACTCTACCGTTTGAGGTAAGTTTGCTTGAGCATGTCCCGGATTGCACATCTCTTCCCTCTCTTACTCCCACTCTTATATTTAACAGTGATCACTTTTCAGTTAAGTTTCAACACTTGAGAATAACTGTGTATTGATTACAGTATTCAACCAAAAGTATTCAGTAGAACAAATAAACAAAAAAAAAATACTAAGAGGGATAACGTATTAAGTTGTTCATCAACAGTCAGGGCAAGGGCTGATCAAGTCACCGTTTCTCATAGTGTTCATTTCACTTTAACAGGTTTCCTTTTTGGTGCTCAGTTAGTTGTCACCGATCAGGGAGAACATATGGTATTTGTCCCTTTGGGATTGGCTTATTTCACTCAGCATAATGCTTTCCAGATTCCTAACAGGGATCACTTTTCAGTTAAAATTTAAACACCTAAGAATAATTGTGTGTTACTTACAGAGTTCAACCAATAGTACTAGAACAAAAAAAATACTAAAATGGATAAAGTATTACATTGTACATCAACAGTCAGGACAAGAGCTGATCAGGTCACTGTTTCTCATAGTGTCCATTTCACTTCAACAAGTTTCCCCTTTGGTGCTCAGTTAGTTGTCGTCGATCAGGTAGAACATATGATATTTGTCCCTTTGGGACTGGCTCAATTCACTCAGCATGATGTTTTCCAAATTCCTCCATCTTGTTGCAAATGACCGGATTTCGTTGTTTTTGACTGCTGTATAGTATTCTATAGAGTACATGTCCCATACTTTCTTTATCCAGTCTACTGTTGATGCGCATTTGGGTTGGTTCCAGGTCTTAGCTATTGTGAATTGAGCCACAATAAACATTAATGTGCAGACAGCTTTTTTGTTTGCCAATTTCATTTCATTTGGGTAAATTCCAAGGAGTGGGATGGCTGGGTTGAATGGTAGGGTTATATTCAGGTTTCTGAGAAATCTCCAGACTGACTTCCATAGTGGCTTAACCAGTTTGCATTCCCACCAACAGTGGGTTAGTGTCCCTTTTTCCCCACATCCTCGCCAGCATCTATTGTTGGTAGATTTCTGAATGTGAGCCATTCTAACCGGGGTGAGGTGGAACCTCATTGTGGTTTTGATTTGCATTTCCCTGATTGCTAGTGATCTTGAACATTTTTTCATGTGCCTGTTGGCCATTTGGATTTCCTCTTTTGTAAAATGTCTATTGAGGTCCTTGGCCCATCTCTTAAGCGGGTTGTTTGTTTTGATGTTGTGGAGTTTCTTGATTTCTTTGTAGATTCTGGTTATCAACCCTTTATCTGTTGCATAGTTTGCAAATATTTTTTTCCCATTCTGTTGGTTGCCTCTTCACTTTCCTGTTTCTTTTAAAGTACAGAAACTTCTCAATTTGATGCAATCCCAAATGTTAATTTTGGTTTTGACTGCCTGTGTTTCTGGGTATTTTCCAAGAAGTCTTTGCCCGTACCTATATTTTTCAGGGTTTTTCCAGTGCTCTCAAGTAATTTGATGGTGTCGGGTCTGTCGCTCCCCCTCTTCGTGGAGGAACGACACTAAGCCCTGCCTAGGCTTCATATCCGAGTCACGGCACCATTATGTCGCTCCCCCTCTTTGTGGAGGAACGACACTAAGCCCTGCCTAGGCTTCATATCCGAGTCACGGCACCATTATGTCGCTCCCCCTCTTCGTGGAGGAACGACACTAAGCCCTGCCTAGGCTTCATATCCGAGTCACGGCACCATTATGTCGCTCCCCCTCTTCATGGAGGAACGACACAGGACCCTGCGCTGTTCTTTCGTCTGCTCGGCCCTCCCCGGGTTTGCTGCTGGTTCTTCCCGGGTTGGCTACTGTCCCTTCCACCTCCGTGGAAGGGCGGTTCCCCCTGGCCACTTTCCCCACTTCCGCAGGGGAGTGGCACACCGCCGGCCGGCTCTCTCGGGGGCTGCACAGGTGTTCCCCTTAGATGTTCCCCTTAGATGTTCCTGGTGCATGCCGTCTCTCTCCTCCTTTATAGTCCTCCTCCGCCAATCCTAACTCGGCTGCCCACACGCCAAGTACGCTGCTCTCCTCCAATCAGGAGCAGGTCCTGCTGCCTATTGGTTGAACTGGAGGCAGCTGTGCAGAAGCCGTCTCTCCCTTCTCAGCGCCATATTGTGGGAGAGCAGATGCATAGAATAAGTCTTAATTCCAGTAACTCAGTCCAGTCCGGGTTGCTCCCCACAGGGTCGTAGATTTAAGTCTTTAATCCATGTTGAGTGAATTTTTGTGTAAGGTGTAAGGTAGGGGTCTTGCTTCATGATTCTGCATGTGGAAATCCAGTTTTCCCAGCACCATTTATTGAATGGACTGTCCTTACTCCAGGGATTGGTTTTGGATCCTTGATCAAATATGAGTTGGCTGTAGATGTTTGGATTGATTTCTGGTGTTTCAATTCTGTTTCATTGATCTGTCCATCTGTTTCTGTACCAGTACCATGCTGTTTTGATTACAACTGCCCTGTCATATGTCCTGAAATCTAGTATTGTGATGCCTCCGGCTTTGTTTTTGTTGTACAAGATTGCTTTAGCTATTCGAGGTCTCCTGTATCTCCATATGAATTTCAGTATCATTTTTTCCAGATCTGAAAAGAAGGTCTTCGGTATCTTGATTGGTATTGCATTGAATCTTTAAATTGCTTTTGGGAGAATGGACATTTTGATGATATTGGTTCTTCCAATCCATGAGCATGGAAGATTTTCCATTTTTTGGTCTCTTCTTCTATTTCTTTCTTTAAGGTTTTGTAATTTTCACCGTAGAGATCTTTAACGTCCTTGGTTAAGTTTATTCCAAGGTATTTGATTGTTTTTGTAGCTATTGTGAATGGGATTGATCTTAGAAGTTCTTTATCAGCCGTGGTATTGCCTGTGTATACAAAGGCTGTTGATTTTTGTGCATTGATTTTATATCCTGCTACTTCTATGAAGAGTTCCAATAGTCTCTTAGTAGAGTTCTTTGGGTCCCCTAAATAAAGAATCATATCATCTGCAAAGAGGGATAGTTTGAGGTCTTCCTTCCCAATTTGTATCCCTTTAATTTCTTTTTCTTGCCTAATAGCTCTGGCTAGAACTTCCAGAACTATATTGAATAGCAGTGGTGAGAGTGGGCATTCCTGTCTGGTACCAGATCTCAGTCGAAATGCTTCCAACTTTTCCCCATTCAATATGATGTTGGCCGTGGGTTTTTCATAAATTGCTTGGATTTTATTGAGGAATGTTCCTTCCAAACCCAGTTTGCTTAGAGTTTTCATCATGAAAGGGTGTTGTATTTTATCAAATGCTTTCTCTGCATCTATTGAGAAAATCATATGGTTTTTCTTCTGTAGTCTGTTAATGTGGTGTATCACATTGATTGATTTGGGAACATGGAACCATCCCTGCATACCAGGGATAAATCCCACTTGGTCTGGGTGGATGATCTTTCTGATGTGTTGTTGCATTCTATTGGCCAGAATTTTATTGAGGTTTTTTGCGTCTATGTTCATCAGGGATATTGGTCTGTAATTCTCTTTCAATGCTGCATCTTTTTCCGACGTAGGAATTAAGGTGATGCTGGCTTCATAGAAAGAATTTGGGAGGATTCCCTCTTTTTCGATTGTTCTGAATAGTTTGAGAAGAATTGGAGTTAGTTCTTCTTTAAATGTCTGGTAGAATTCAGCAGTGAATCCGTCTGGTCCTGGGCTTTTCTTTGTTGGGAGGGCCTTTATTACTGTATCAATTTCTATCTCAGTTATGGGTCTGTTTAGGTTTTTGATGTCTTCCTGGTTCAATTTAGGTAGGTTGCATGTGTCCAGGAATCTATCCATTTCTGATAGGTTTCCCTGTTTGCTGGCATACAAGTCCTTGAAATAATTTCTGATGATTCTTTTTATTTCTGTGGTGTCTGTTTTTACGTTTCCTTTTTCATCTCTGATTTTATTGATTTGGGTCTTTTCTCTTCTTTTTTTAGTTAGTTGGGCCAATGGGGTGTCAATTTTGTTTATTTTTTCAAAAAACCAGCTCCTCGTTTGGCTGATTTTTTGTAATTTTTTTTTTGATTCAATCCTGTTGATTTCTTCTCTGATTTGAATTATTTCTCTTCTCCTACTAGATTTGGGTCTGGTTGCCTCAAATTTTCTAGGTCCTTGAGATGTGCTGAAAGCTCATTTATTTGGTGCCTTTCCAATTTCTTGATGTAGGCACCTATTGATATAAACTTTCCTCTTAACACTGCTTTTGCTGCGTCCCATAAGTTTTGGTATGTTGTGCTGTTATCCTCATTTACTTCCAGAAAATTTTTGATTTCTCTTTCAATTTCTTCTATGACCCATTGTTCATTCAGGAGCATGTTGTTCAATCTCCATGCATTTGTATATGCTCTAGGGATTCCTGAGTTGCTAACTTCCAACTTCATTCCTTTATGGTCTGAGAAGCTGCATGGTATGATTCTAATTCTTTTGAATTTGCTGAGACTTGCTTTATGGCCTAGTATGTGGTCAATCCTAGGGAAGGTTCCATGTACTGCTGAGAAGAATGTAAATGCTTTCTGTGTAGGATGAAAAATTCTGTATATATCTGTTAGATCCATTTGGGCTATAGTGTCGTTTAAATCTACCGTCTCCTTGTTGATCTTCTGTCCTGTTGATCTGTCTCTTTCTGAGAGTGGAATATTGAAGTCCCCCAGTACTATTGTATTGGGGTCTAAGTCTCCCTTTAAGTCCTTTAACAAATCTTTTAAATAAACCGGTACCCTGTACTTAGGTGCATATACATTGATAATCGTTATATCTTCCTGTTGAATTGATCCCTTAATCATTATATAGTGCCCCTCTTTGTCTCTCCTAACAGTTTTTGTGGTAAAGTTTATGTTGTCCAATATTAAAATTGCTATGCCCACTCTTTTTTCATTTCTGTTGGCATGGTATATCTTTTTCCAGCCTTTCACTTTCAGTCTGTATGCACCTTTGTTGGAAAGATGTGTTTCTTGTAAGCAGCAAATAGATGGGTTTTGTTCCTTAACCCAATCAGCCAATCGGTGTCTTTTAACTGGACAGTTCAGGCCATTAAAGTTCAATGTGACTATTGGTAACGAGTAGCTTTGCCCTGCCATTTGCCAAAGATATTTTCTGATATATGTTTTGAACTTCCTGTGATCTTTTGGTGTGAGATTACCTTCATTTACCTTCTTTCAAATTGATGACCGTGTTTCTGTGTTTCTGTGTGTAACACATCTTTAAGCATCTGTTGCAGGGCTGGACGAGTGGCGACAAATTCTTTCAATTTCTGTTTGTTGTGAAAGGTCTTTATTTCACCTTCATTCACAAATGAGAGCTTAGCAGGATATAATATTCTGGGCTGGCAGTTTTTCTCTCTTAGTACCTGTGCTATATCTCACCATTTCCTCCTAGCTTGTAGGGTTTCTGATGAGAAGTCAGCAGTGAGTCTGATTGGAGATCCTCTGAGAGTAATCTGACGTTTCTCTCTTGCACATTTTAAGATCTTTTCTTTATGTTTCACTGTGGTGAGTTTAATTACAATGTGTCGTGGTGAGGATCTTTTTTGGTCAGGTTTATTAGGGGTTCTATGAGCTTCCTGTACTAGGATGTCTCTGTCCTTCGCCAAACCTGGGAAATTTTCTGCTAATATCTCACTAAAAAGGCCTTCTAATCCTTTCTCCCTCTCCATGCCTTTAGGAACTCCTAGAACCCAAATGTTGGTTTTTTTAATAGTATCCTGAAGATTCCCGACAATATTTTTTGGATTTCTAATTTCCTCTTCTTTTCTTTGGTTTTATTGTATATTTTCCTGTTCTCTGTCTTCTAAGTCCGATATTCTCTCTTCTGCTTCACTGACTCTGTTTTTAAGGCTCTCTAATGTGTTTGTCATTTGATCTATTGAATTCTTCATTTCATTATGATTTCTCTTCACTATCACAGTTTCATTTTCTACTAGTTGTTTCATTTCATTTTGATTCCTCCTTAATATTTCATTTTCATGAGAGAGATTTTCTATCTTGTCCATTAAGGATTTCTGTAGTTCGAGAATTTGTTTTTGAGAACTTCTTTATGTTCTTATCAATTTTTTGAGATCTGCTTCTTGCATTTCTTCTATCTCATCATCTTCATAATATTGAATTGGGGTGTCTATTTCATTTGGGGGCATCATAGTGTCTTCCTTGTTTTGTTACCTCGGCTTTTGCGTTTGTTTGTCATATTGGAGATATTCTTTGGTTTTTTCTCATTATACTGTGACTCTAGATTAAGAGGACTGTCTGCTTTTGATGGATCCTTAGAGGCTGCGATGGGTGTGGCCAGAGAGCTCTGGTTCTACAGGGTTAAGGGTGTGCCAAAGGTGATTCACCCTGATTGCTCTCTTGCTGGCTCTCGCTCTCTCTCTCTCTTTTTTTTTTTTTTTTTTTGACTCAGTTGGGAATTAATTCCATACAGCTGAGTGGAATTGAAAGTAGTTGATGTATGAAATCTGGCCCCTGTGGGTATTTGTTTGCTTACCAGAGTCAGGTTTTTCTGCTTGGCTAATGAGAGACACCCGCTTTACATATGCAAAATGGCCGTGCACTGCTTTACTTATGTAAAATGGCGCCTGCCCTTTGTCTTGCTGGGCTTTGTAAGGTGAGTGGAGAGAGAGGCTAAATGTCCGTGCAGGTTCCCCTTATTTATTTGGTTTTTTCTCTCCTCCAGCCAGCCTGGTGAACTTTCCCCAATGGGGTTTCAGGCCTCGTTCTCTGCAGGCTTTTTCTGCCTTTCCCCGCCAATGTCTCGGGTTAGGGTTACCGAGAGGTTTTTAGCTCACCTCCCCTTCCAGCACTGGGGCACAGACTCTGCGGCTCCGGCAGGTCCGGTGGGTCCGGCGGGTCTGGCTGCTCCGGCGGGTCTGGCGGGTCCGGCTGCTTCAGCGGGTCCGGCTGCTCCAGCGGGTCCGGCGGCCCTGGCAGCTCCCGTGGCTCAGCTTCCACGCGGTGGGCGACCTTGCTCTCCCCTTAGGTCCTCCGAGTCACAGCCACTAGATCCGGAAGAGTTTTCTCTGCAGTTTTTCCCTGATCCTTTTCCTGAGGCCACTGTAACTCCACTTTTATTAAACTATCTTTTCCCGGACTGTCAGTACGTTCCCTCACTATTCTGCCATCTTGACTCAGCCCCACCCAATCAGTAACTCTACCTTTCAAATAAATATTTTAAAAAGTGAATTTTTGCTCTCTGCCTGTCTTCAAACTATGGTAGTGACTTTCTCCTGTCCTTGGGATTGGACTCAAACTGAAACTTACACCATTGGCTCCCCTGGTTGTCATGCCTCCAGTGTCAGACTAGAAGTCATATCATCAACTCTCCTATTTCTTAGACCCTCAAAATGAATCTTCCACTTTTCTGGGTCTGGACATCTCAGCATCCATAAATAATTAAGCCAATTCCTTATAATAAATGCATTTGTACATCTCTCATAGTTTGGGTAGTAGTTCTGGTGTCCTTCAAAGGCCAATTTGTTAAAAAAAAAAATGGGTTGGAGGGCAGTGCTGTGGCATAGCAGGTAAAGCTGCCGCCTACAGTGCCAGCATCCCATAAGGGCACTGGTTCAAGTCCCGGCTGCTCCATTTCTAATCCAGCTCTCTGCTATGGCCTGGAAAAAGCAGTAGAAGATGGTCAAGTCCTTGGGTTCCTGCACCCAAGTAGGAGATTCTGAGGAAACTCCTGGCTCCTGGCTTCAGATCAGCTCAGTTCCAGACATTATAACCATCTGCGGAATGAACCGGCGAATGAAGACCTCCCTCTCCCTGCCTCTGCCTCTCTGTAACTCTGCCTTTCAAATAAATAAATACATCTTTAATAAAAAAAAAAAGAAGAAGAAAAAAAAATATGGTCCCCAAAGTCCTATGTTAACAACTAATGGATTAATATAATGCTAAAGGATTATGTCAAGAGTGAATCAAATTGTGGTGTCTTAGGGTGGAGCCATTGGAAAGTGATTAGATCTGACTGAATCAAATGGGGCGGCATGGTTGAATCCTGATGGCTTTACAAAAGAGAGAAGTGTGTACATAGAAGATGAGTGTGCTCCCTCTCCACTCCCTGGCTCACTATTGACCCTTACTCCATGCATGTTTTACCATCCATTGCACTCATCAGACACCAAACAATTGGGATTACTTATCTTGGACTGTGAATCTCCAAAACCATGATCTTAAATAAACTTTCTTTCTTCCTAAGTAGTTCCTGTCAGATATTTTAGTTAAGGTACTAAACTAATATTCACTCTATCTATCTATCATCTATCTCCTATTGGTCCTGTTTCTCTGGCAATCCCTGGCTTAAACAAATTGTTTTATTACTGAGAATAATTGGTTTCTGGAATTGGCCCCCTAATCTGATTAGATCTTAACACTAGAGACTCTATTTCCAGTAGTGAAGAGAGCACTGATAGTTATGGCATCTTCTAGTCATAGAGATACCTTAATATTTCCATTAGATAAATCCAGTCAACTAGTATAAGAAACAAGGAGGTAGACGACTGTGATTATCATACTTTTGATTATATTTTGAAACCTAATGGACAAAATGAAGGTGGCTGATTGCTCTGTGTGTGTGTGTTTTTGTTTTTTGTTTTTTGTTTTTTTTTTGTTGTTGTTGTTTTTGTTTTTTTTTTTTTTTTTTTTTTTACAGGCAGAGTGGACAGTGAGAGAGACAGAGAGAAAGGTCTTCCTTTTCCGTTGGTTCACCCTCCAATGGCCGCCGTGACCGGCGCGCTGCAGCCGGCGCACTGCGCTGATCCGATGGCAGGAGCCAGGTACTTATCCTGGTCTCCCATGGCATGCAGGGCCCAAGGACTTGGGCCATCCTCCACTGCACTTCCTGGCCACAGCTGAGAGCTGGCCTGAAAGAGGGGCAACCGGGACAGAATCTGGCGCCCCAGCCTGGACTAGAATCCCGTGTGCCAGCACCGCAAGGCAGAGGATTAGCCTAGTGAGCCACGGCGCCGGTGCTGAGTGCTCTTAATGTCACTGTGCGAAATGATAAAAGATCAACTCAGGGATTCAAATTCCTACCTCAAGTGCCACATTAAAAAAAAAAAAGAACACTTGAGAAAAATGTTATGTATGTCATTAAGGCGGCCTTATCTCTCATAGCCAAGGTATAAGATTGCTGAAGATTAAATGCAAAATATTTCATCCTGTGATTAGCTGAATTACAATGCAAGTTGATCTCCAGGCTTCTAAGTGAATTCCAATCTACTATTAAATTGAGGGTATTGATGAGGAAATACACTGGGATAGTGATATGTGAGAAGACCTTGATGAAAATGAGAATATTAAGTTCCTGGATTCTAGTAAAATGTCTTTGCCAGTGGAAGAGCCCTCCTGACACCCTGTGGAACAGCACTGTGCCAGGCATATGGAATTTTTTTCCACGTTAACTGACCAGTATCTTCCACAACTATTGGGGTCATAAAAGGCAAAAACTAATGAACATTCACAGATTGGGGGAGATCTAAAACATGTGTCAATTAAATGCAATGTGAGATCCTGGATTACAGTCTGGTCCAGAAAAAAAGAGTATTGGTAAGACAATTGATAACTTTGAATAAAGAATAAATTAGCAAATAACACCATATAAATGTTAGCCTCCTGTTTCTATGATTACTTAAGACAGCACTTAGGGAAGCCAGGTAAAGGGGGAGCTCAGGAATTCTTCATGCTGTTTTTCCAACTATTTTGCAAGTCCAATTATTCCAAAATTAAGTTAAAACTTTTTTAAAAGTTCAAAACATTTAAAAAATCATACAAACTTTCACTGAAATAACAAGCAGATATAGAGGATACATTGAAGGAGTAAATGTGAAATATACTCAAGCCACGACTAATCCTCCAACTGTGGGCCCGGCACACGGGGTTCTAGTCCCGGTTGCCCCTCTTCCAGGCCAGCTCTCTGCTGTGGCCAGGGAGTACAGTGGAGGATGGCCCAGGTGCTTGGACCCTGCACCCCATGGGAGACCAGGAGAAGCACCTGGCTCCTGGCTTCGGAGCAGCGCGGTGCGCTGGCCGCAGCGCACCAGCCACGGCGGCCATTTGGGGGGTGAACCAACAGAAAAGGAAGACCTTTCTCTGTCTCTCGCTCACTGTCCACTCTGCCTGTCAAAAAAAAATGTGAAATATACTCAGAATAATGACTAGACCACGTGAAATCATACTTTGTTCAGAGCAAGCTACAGTCTCCCCGTGGAAAGCTAAGTGGAAATAAGAAAATAAATGCTAAAAAAAAAAACAAACAAACAAACAAAAAAAAACACAAACTAGCATAAAATGATCAATTATTCAAGGTAAAAAGCTTAAAGGAATACAGAGTAAAGTACTGACCGAAGATACTGGAAGTATTAAGAAAAATTTTAACAAGAAACAATTGAAGAATTTAGAAATATAAGTGATTTTCTTCTATGAATTTCTGAAAATAAATAATAAATATGTTTCCGTGTTAAATATAGATACTCTATTTCTCTTAATACACAACCATCTATCTATAAGTTCTGAATGAAATTTCTTTCCCTTTAAGTAGAAGAAGTTGAATACAGGAAATAATGCATGTCACAAAAGTCTGAAATGGTGGAATTGTACTCCACAGAGGAAGAAGCTGATCAGCTCAGTAGTTACCCAATAAATGTATGGAAAGATGTAGTCATGTGCCATAAGATAATAATGATGATCTGGTAGAATAGCAATAAAGCTAAGCATTTCCTATTTGCCAACCATTATTATCAAGACCTGTGTAAGTTAATGCCCACAATATGTGAAGACATCTACCGTTACTCCCACTTTAGAGATAGTGGTAAAATATACTTAGCAAATGGGGATTTGAATGCAAACAATTTGTCCAACATGTGAAGCTTTTAGTCAGAAGGCTAGACTGCCTTGAATTTTTTAGGCAAAAAAACGTTTAACAAACTGACTAGCACCTCCTTCTCCCAGGAGATGAGACTTAATTTATAAAACTATTCCACCTGACAAGGATTAGTGCCCAGAAGTAGGATGATCCTGTCACCAGAAGGCACTGAACTAGGCATGCTGAGCCCTGGGGAGGCATGGTATGGCAGGAGTGGTGAGAAGGAGCAGACCATGGGATATGGAACCCACTCCCCTCCTCATCACTGGAGCTGGCTGAGATCCATCGGAGGCAAGGGTTCTCAAAGAGACTAGACTGAACGACTTCTGCCACAGATACCACCATTCCCAGGATGGTCTACTGTGTGTGGACTGATCAGAAAATTGTCTTTAAGTAGAAACTGACTTGAACTAGTATTGGCTCCAACTACCAGCTGGGAGGAGAGACAGTGGAAGCCAAGGGACAAATACTCGTGTGAATTTAGATTCTAAAAAATGTCCTCAATTTGTGTATTCTGTGTTCAGCAAATGTGGATACAAATATCCATAATTCTCTGAGGTTAACTGAATAAAAATAACATGATGAAAACATTTGAGAAACATTTGTTCTGGGAGCATTACTTGTAAATGAACTTAGTATAGCGTCAAAAATCCTACAGAAGTCAGGAAGATACTGTGTTATAATGGAGTAAAGCAGACAGAGTTCTTTATTTTGAAGAAGCATTGTTTTCTTCATAAATACACAAAATACACCTTACTTTAAAGAATACACTCTCTGGCACTGTCAACACCTACAACACTGACATCCCTTATGGGCATGAGTTTGAGTTGCAGCTGCTCCATTTCCAATCCAGCTCCCTACTCATGCACCTGGGAAAGCAGTGGAAGATGGCCCAACTCTTTGGACCTTGGCACCCACATGGGAGATAAACGAAGCACCTGACTCCTGGCTTCAGGTCAGTGCAGCTCTGACCATTGCAGCTATTTGGGGAGTAAACTAGCTGATAGAAGATCTCTCTCTGTATCTCTCTCTCTCTCGCTCTCACTCTCACTCTGTCTTTCAAATAAATAAATCTTAAAAAAAAAATACATTGTCTCTAAACTTGTTTTTAAACACATTGCTATCTTTTCTCTTCCCAGCTTTGATGGAAAAACTGCACAGAGATGTAGTGCTCTCTTGCAGGACATTCAGTGATGAACGCTTGAAAAGAAATGAGGACATAAAAGCTATAAGAATCCAGGAAACAAGCGTGAGTGCATGGAGGACAGGAAGCTGTTGAGTGCTGTGTGTGCAAGCAACTGGTTCTAATGCAGAATGGGGCTGGTGTTGTCAGCCCTGTCGATTGTTCAAGAAAAGCTGAAAATCTATAGGCTATCTGAATATCCTGAACTTTCAACATTTACTTAAAATTTTAAAAAATATGCTCAGATCTTAAAACACATTCCTTTGGGATAGGCATTTGTCATGGTGGCTAAGATGCTGTTTGGAATGCTGGCTTTCCATAATGGAGTGCCTGGTTCAAGTCCCAGCTCTTCTCTGATTCTAGCTTCATATTAATGTAGATCCTGAGAGCCAACAGTGAAGGTCAAGTAGCTGGGTCCCTGTCACCACTGTAGAGACCCAGATTGACTACCCCACTCCCAGATTTGGTCTGTCCCAGTCCTGATGTTGCAGGCATTTGGGGAGTGAACTAGCAGGTGGGAAATCTCTGCCTGTCTCTTTCAAATAAATACAATAAATGAACGCATATTTTTAAAAGCATTCATCTTTTTCTTCCATGACACTGTTCTGAGCATCTTCCTTCTACACTGAACCCCCACTGTTCACCATCAACAATGTGGTGTCCTAGCTCCCCTGTCAGCTCTATCTACAGCCTCTGCCTAGGAAACCTTCCCTGATGCCATGGTGTGAAGCTGCCTGTGGGGGTGATTCCCAAACCTATGTTCAGACTTTAACTGACTACTGCTCAAGACTCCCCAAAAGGAGGTCTCATGGGAATCTCAAATCATCATGGACAAGAGAGAACCCAAATTCTCCCCTAATCCACTCATAATTTCTCCCTATTTTGGGAGGCAGAACCACAATTTTCCAAGATGTTCAGGCTAGAGGGAAGTGTGTTCTGCTCATGGGGTGACATTTAATGCTTCATGTAGCTGATATTGTTCCGTCTTTTTAGGAGAACCCTCTTTCATCTGAAAAATTTCTACAAATCTTTCAAGAATCAGTCCACAGGGTGGCATTGTGGTACAGTGGGTTAAGCTGCTGCTTAGGATGCCTACATCCCAATCAAGTGCTAGTTCAAGTTCTAGTATCTTCACTTCCAATCCAACTTCCTGCAAATGCATCCTGGAAGGCAGTAGATGATGGCTCAAGTACTTGGAACTCTGCCACCTAAGTGGAAAACATAAGTGGAATTCCAGAATCTTGGCTTCATCATAGCCCACCCCTAGCTACCTCAGGAATTTGTGGGATGGGCCAGCAGATGAAGGATCATGTGTGTGTATGTGTCTGTCTGTCTCTCTCTATTGTTCTGCCTTTCAATTGGGTGAAAACATTTTTAAAAAATAAATAATAATAAATACTTCAATAAAAAATAGAATCACTTCAAGCATTATCACCTTGAGGCAATACTGACCACATAGTTTGGGAACCCAGTGCAAAATGAAAAAGTAGGCATGCGTAAGACAATCTACCCATTGCACTGGGGCCACCTGAACCCAGGGGATTTAACTCTTGCACCAAATCTGATTTAGGGGTTGTTATGATGTGTGTTTTGTTGTCGTATGATTCTTGTGAATCTAAGTAAATTGGTATTTTAATTATGATTATATGACTATTCTTTGACAGCAACAACTCCATTCTGAGCTTTTTCTTTGAACAGAACCTATAACCAAGCCAAGTGGCTGACTGATAGCAAAGAGGCCCACAACTTCACAAAAACTGATAGTCACATTAACAACTGTGTGCTGATTTGCAAATGAAACAGTTTGGGAATGAGACTTTTCCCTCTAAGGCTGACATCTGGAAGCTAAGATAATGCATGTTTGGGGCATAAATACTGGTACCTTCAAGCTGCCACTTGAGATATATCTCACTGTGACTCTGTTCCTTGTGATAATGAATTCTGAGAAGCACTGATGCCTGCAGGCTCGTCTGGAGTGAAAGTCCCTTTACTTGAGGGTTGATGGATCGACGCATGCGGAAGCATTGAGCATCACCTCAAAGGTGTGTGTTTTTCCCAGACTATTTGGAAAACTTCCTCCATAGACATATGGTGTTTGTTTCATTATTTAACACCATGCCTGAGTAATTTTCTTTTACCTATTCTTCCCTATCTTTTTATGTATTCTTTTGTTTGTTTTTTTTAATTCTGCTTTTGTGTGCACTGTGACAAACAGATAATTCAGAAACTATCTTTGCTTCACTTGGCTCATCATTTGATTAAAGGGTAAAAATGATATGGGGAAAACAGGGAATTAGTTAGACCGAGGTGTGCTAGAATGTTTGCTTGTCCTGCACTATAACTTTAACCCTTCACCTGTCAATCTCAAAACTCATATTCCCAGGATGTACCTATTTCATCTGAGACCAGGATGGAGGAGACATCACGATAACCACATGGAAGTTAAATTCCACATTTAGGTGCCCTAAAAATCCCAGAAAGTTTTTACACATGCTAAGATCTTACCCTATTTGTTTATTCAATGAAGGTAGTATCTCCTACTTCATAAAAGAGACTGAGAACAGGACTGAGGCCCTATTTTGGCCCTGAACATGCATGGGTACCCTTTGCAGACTTTTTCTCTCTCTCGCCTCATTTTGCAACTCTCTGGCTCACTCAGACCAGGTATTTCTCTGTATAGGGCAGCCCACACTCATGCATAAATGTATATTCATTCTCTCACTTTTTAAATGATTAATTAATTATTTGAAAAGCAGAGTTATGGGGCATAGGGTGGGGGACAGAGATAAAAGTCTTTTATCTGGTTCACTCCTCAAATGATTGTAACAACTGGGGCTGGGCCAGAATGAAGCCAAGAGGTTCTTCTGGATCTCCTATATAGATGCAGAAGCCCAAGCACTTTGGCCATCTTTGGCTGCTTTCACAGGTACATTAGCAGGGAGCTAGATCAGAAGTGGAGCATCCAGGACTCAAATCAGTGCCCATATAGGATGCCAGTATTCAGGTGATAGCATATCCTGATATGTCACAACACCACCTCCCACATCCTGTCCTTTCACTTTGTGCACTTATGCTTCTGCTTTGAATTCTTTGTGTGGAGCAAGAACATGGAGTAAAGGTTGAGATACTTAGGCCCTTATCATAAAGAGGTGAGCCAGGGCCAGCGCTGTGGCACAGTGGGTAAAGCCCTGGCCTGAAGCGCCGGCATCCCATATGGATGCCAGTTCGAGTCCCGGCTGCTCCTCTTCTGATCCAGCTCTCTGCTATGGCCTGGGATAGCAGTGAAAGGTGGTCCAAGTCCCTGGGTCCCTGCACCCACATGGGAGACCCAGAAGAAACTCCTGGCTCCTGGTTTCAGATTGGCACATCTCTAGCCATTGTGGCCATCTGGGGAGTGAACTGTGGATGGAAGACCTCTCTCTTTGTCTCAACCTCTATCTGTAACTCTGTCTTTCAAATAAATAAAATATATCTTTTAAAAAATAAAATAAAGTGGCAAGCCATCCAGGAGCATTAATTGCAGCAGGATTATAAATCTAGGAACAGTGGTTAGTGAGTAAACACCCATTTTTTCCTTCTCTGAGCTTTTGCCTCTTCTCTGAAAGTTAAGACCTTTATTGTGGGTGGGCCTTTAAAATGCAAATATACATATTTCTTTGTTTTATCTTGACAACTGAGAGGCAGCTAAACCACAGAACTGAGCTGGGGCCAGCACTGTGGCATGGTGGGTAAAGCCACCGTCTTCAGTGCCAGCATGCCATATGGGCGCGGTTTTGTGTCCCGGCTGCTCCACTTCTGATCCAGCTCTCTGCTATGGCCTGGGAAAGCAGTAGAAAATGGCCTAAGTCCTTGGCCCCTGCACCTGCATGGGAGACCCAGAAGAAGCTCCTGGCTCCTGGCTTCAGATTGGCGCGGGTCCAGCCATTGTAGCCAATTAGGGAGTGAACCACTGGATGGAAGAACTCTCCCCCCCCACACACCTCTCCTCTTTATGTGTAACTCTTTCAAGTAAATAAATAAATCTTAAAAAAAAACTGAGCCTATTGGCTGCCAGAGATTGCTGGGGACCAGTGGCAGGCTGGAAACTCTAGGGAGAAGCCAAGGCAATGCAAGAAGAGAGAATGCAAGCTCTTGGTCACCCATCTGGAGCATGTAGGCATCAACCTTCTGGCCAGATTTTTTTCCAGAGTTAATGCGCACTGTGGAAGCTTCTGGCTCCTAGAGCTAAGCCACTACTGCTGAGTTTCATGTGGTTCACTTAAATATTTTGCCTTTCGAACACATTTTCTACCCTCCTCTCTGCTTCGCCCATCCCAGGTCAGAATAAGATGGGGTAGGAGAGGAGAGGAGATCCAGTTTCTTTTACCTTCTTACTGCACTTGGTTTTCATGGAAGAAACCTCCTGCTCTTGCAGAGGTTGACATACCCAGCTGCCGGGGCAGGACTTCCTGTTTTGGTGGAAGATAATGTCCCTCCTGCACCCTCCAGGCACAGGATGTGGCACTATCTCTTCCATGTCAATGGGCACATATCCTGGACTCTGCAGATACACCAGGACCTGATGGGCAATAATTTCAAAAGTAGTTGATGCAAGCCTCTCAACTCTGGAAGGCTGCAGCTGCTAGGGAGGCAGACTTAAATGCACTTAAATATTGGTGTGGCTTCTGGTAGCCACCTGTGGCTTGATATCTCATGATCAAGCTCCCAAACCCTCACTGCAGGGGTCAGTCTCAAGAATCTCAAATGCTAGGTTTCTTAGCTCCAGCATCCTTAGACGCTGGTATCACTCTAGGACATAGTTCCGAAGCATAGATTGAATGCCTATTTTGACCCATTTGGAGCCTTAGGCACAGCAATTTCTCCCAGAGGTCAAAAGTCCTAGGCAGAGTGGTAGAAGTTCCCCAATATAATCAGTGTGCTGGGCAGTTGCATCTCAGATCTGGGAGGGGAGCCCAATCTAGACCAACATGCAGAGATCCCTGAAGGGAGCTCGGATGTAGATCACAGGGAACCAAATGATCTTGGAATGCCAGATCTTACCTAATGCAGGGGTTCAAAGGGAATGGGTGAACAAAACTGAGCTCATGCTGAGCCTTATCTATTTTTGTCTCCTCAGGTTACAGGGAGACTCTCAGCTGTGGATAATTCTGTATCTATTCCTATGGACTCACTTCTGAGGATACAGTTTTAGACACTGGCTATGGGACCCTAAAATCCCACAGGCCAGGTGATAGAAATAGCATTTCAAGTGTTTAGTAACAGAGGTAGGACTGAAACAGAAAGGGTATTTCAATGTGGGAAGCACCCCAGACAGCAGGCTCATAGCATGGCAGTCACTATAACCAGTACCCAATGATTTCAGAATCAACCCAGGGAGCTTTCTGGTATGGCTGAAAGACCCAAAGGAGAATGTTTCAGATATGGGAAGCCAGGACACTGGAAAATGAGTATACATACCTTAAGAATCAACCCAGTCCATACTGCAAATATAAAACAGGCAGTGATTGGAAGAGAAACTGTACTCAGATCCAAAGAGAGGAAGGACTCTCCATTCCCTCCTAATCTTGTAGAAAGACTGATGGGGCCTGAGAACTCAAGAGGCTTCCACAGCCCAAATATCTCATTCCAGGAGCCCTGGATGACTACTAACACTGCAGGTAAGAGTGCTGGTTAATTTTCTTATTTTTAAGATTATATTTTGCTTATTTGAAAGACACAGTTACGGGGGTGGGGGGGGAGGGAGATGGAGAAGGGGGTGGAGAGTGAGCCTTCCATCTGCTGGTTCACACCCCAAGTGGCTACAATGGCCAGGACTGGGCCAGGATGAAGCCAGGAGACTGGAATTCCATCCAGGTCTCCCATGTAGGTGCAGGGGCCCAAGCACTTGAGCCATTTGCTGCTGCTTTCCTAGGAACATTTGCAGGGCTCTAGATCACAATGTATGCTAAGTCCTCAATCCAGCTGCTCTCCTGCCATCTGAAAAAGTTAGCTTACTCGAGTTTAGAGACCATAGAGACAGTCTGTTCCAGCAGACCTGATCTATGAGATGAACCTCTGGAAAATCCAGATGTTGGGTAGTTCATTGATGACAGTAGTTTCATGAGGGAAGGAGTTTAAGAGGCAGGATATGCCAAAGCAAATCATACTCACATGAAGGAAGCTCAGGCATTGCCATCTAACAAATGGCTGAGCTTATTGCCTTAATTAGAGCTTTACAATCAGGAAAAGGACAAAGAGCAAATGTTTACACAGATTCTAAAAATGCATTTCTTGTATTACACACATATGCAGTAATTTGAGAGGGGATGGAGGGGTGGGATGCAGTCAGAGGAGAACTGCACATGAGATGAGGCTCCAAGTGCCTAGCACATGCTCCACTATCCCACTGGACTTCACTTACAAAATATAGATGATTGTTTTGAAGACACGGCCAGCTTGGAAATACTCTTTCTTTTATTTTCTCTCCCTCCTTCCTTGCCTTTCTTTTCTTTTTCCTTTACTCTTGCTTCCCTGGGACTGAACTTTAACACAAAAGCTATCCCCTTAGGCTGTCTTTCCAAGGAACCCAACAGAGACACTTGGTACCAGGGTGAGGTAGTAATAATCATTGGCATGCTTGGCTTCAGAATAAATAAAGATGTCACTTGTGCTTAATTAGGATAAAGTGGGGACTGAGAGTAAGCCTTGGGATATTAAATTCTCACAGCAATTAGTATGGGCAGATGATAATTAAAGGTCCTATAATGTATGGCTGCCTAAAAATCCCTGCTATATTCAAGGCAGCTAATAGCTGCTTTAAGGTATCCTGTGAAAATCAGGGGTGACTCTATGGCAGGTGGCAGTACAATAATCATGACTATATCAAACAAGAACCAAAGAAATACCTGTATGTAGATATTGAAATATTAAACTAGAGAAGTAGAATTAAGGCTGAGCGGGAGAGAATTTTTTTTCTGGACAATTCATCCATAGCTGGAATTTTAAGTCTAATAAGGACATCGATCTTAATAGGTGGAATGACTCCTAGGAGCCTTGAATTCACAATGGCTCAATACATTGAGGTGAGAACTTCCTTGGCAAAATAATGAAGTGTTCAGAAGGCTCAGGAAACAGACTGTGAGGATGAAGCATAGAACATGTTGCCTAAGAGGGGTCTTCAAAAAGTTCATGGAAATTGAGTATTATGAGAATACTCAATGAGAACACATGGATCTCAAGGTTTTTGTACCACAATAAACTCGCAATTCAATTCCTTTTTTTTCCATGAATGTTTTGAAGTACCTTTGTATTTTCTAGGTGGGCCTGGAAGTCAGTCCCTTCACTAAAAAATTCACTAATGATTAGAGTACCAACATTGGAGGGACTCATTGTTGACTCTTCTCTCCAGCCAGGGTTGACAGCGGGGTATTCTGCATAGCACAGACTCCCCAATACTAGTGGAGGTATGAGGATTCTAGCAAGGCAGAAGCCAGGGAGATGTAATTATCATAGTGAGCACTGATAGAAGGGCTTGGTCCAAAGAGATCTATTATTATGACTAATGGATGCTGGTTTTCCCAAAGGTAACTTAAACAGCAGTGGTTATCAAAGAGTGATGCTAAGATGAGTAGCATTCTTATTATCAGGGTACTTGTTAAAATGAAAATTCTTAAGCCCCACCCAAGACCCAGGAAGCAGGAATTTGACAACTGATGTGACAACTGATCTGTGCTTTAAATAGTTATCCCTCTAGGTGATTTAGATACACACTAAAGTTTGAGACACACTGAACCAGGACTTTAATCCTTATGATCAAATATTATAGAAAAATATAATAGAGAGTAATGATTTACATGAAGGTGATACTAGAAACCACAATGGAAAATTTCTATTTCAGTTGCTAATCGGTTTACAGATCCATAGGCCATTGATTGAAGAGGTAGTTAGTTGCTCGCAATGCGACTTCGATCTTGGCAAATATGTTCTTTATTCTTTCTCAAATGTACCTGAATAAGGATGCACAGTAGAAAAGGGAATACTGAAAGACTATCTAACTATGTTTAGAATAAAGTTACAGCAGACACTAACACCAGGAAATTAACAACAGCACCCATGGACTTTCAGTTAGAAATGGAGCCCTATGGAGACCAAATTGTAAATAGGGTTTGGATTTTAGTCCATCTCATAATGAATCCAATACAACTAATCTAACCTGCTATTATTTTCCAAGTCTCAGATACCTTGTGGGATATATAAATTAAGAAGTTGGGATTCTCGGTCTTGGAGTCAAGGTGGTATAACAGGGAGGGAGCTTACTGCTCTAGTCTAGGGGAAGATAGTTTAAAAAAAAAGTGGAGAGGATGCAGTCTCTTGGAAGAGTTAGGAAAAAAATGGCAGAGGAAACTCCACACAAATTAGAGGGAAATTATGGAACTACATGGAAGGTGTGGATGCACACAACTCAGGACCCCAGCAACCAAGAGCCTCAGAACCAGCATTGGAATGAGGTGAGGCCAGACTGCAGCAGCCCAAGCCACTGGTAATAAAGCTGCAAGAACAGCATTGTGGTTAGTCTGGCTTGGAGCCCTCTGGGAGACAATGTACCCGCCAACCTAGAGGGGAAAAAAGAGGAGCACATTTCTCTCTCCCTGAAAAACCAGTACCAGTGTCCCACAACTAGCTGAGACAGCGGGTACCATTTTGTATATATGTAACAGCTGTACCAACTCATATCCATGCACCCATCAATCAACCAAGAGGAGATGCCTGAGTCTTGCTGGGAGAATTGAATCTAAAAAAAAAAAAACACAAAATATCAGCAAAATGAGAGCTGTTTTTTTGAAGAAACAAACAAAATTGACACACCATTGGCACAATTAACCAAAAAAGGAGACAGAAGACACAAATCAATAAAATTAGAGATGAAAAAAAAAGTAACAACACCATTGAAATAAAAAGAATCATCAGAAATTACTACAAACAGCTGTACACCAACAAATCAGGAAACCCAAAAGAAATGGATAGGTTCCTGGACACATACAACCTACCTAAATTGAGCCATGAAGACATAGAAAACCTAAAGAGACCAATAACCAAAATAGAAATTGAATCAGTAATAAATACCCTTCCAACAAAGAAAAGCTCAGGACCAAATGGCTTTACTGCTGAATTCTACCAGACATTAAAGAAGAACTAATTCCAATTCTTCTCAAAACAATTAAAAGGGAGGGAATCCTTCCAATTTTTTTCTATGAAATCATCATCACCTTAATACCTAAATCTGAAAAAGATAGAACAAAGAGAACTACAGACCAATTTCACTGATGGACACAGACGCAAAAATCCTCAACAAAATACTAGCCAATGGAGTCCAACAACACATCAGAAAGATCATTCACCTGGACCAAGTGGGGTTTATCCCTAGAAAGTAGGGATGGTTCAACATTCCCACATCATTCAATGTGATACATCACATTAACAAACTGAAGAACGAAAACCATGATTATCTCATTAGATGCAGAGAAAGCATTTGAAAACATACAATACCTTTTCATGATGAAAACTTTAAGCAAATTGGGTATAGAAGGAACATTCCTCAACACAATCAAGGCAATTTATGAAAATCCATGGCCAACATCCTATTCAATGGGGAAAATTTGGAAGCATTCCCACTGAGATCCAGAACCAGACAAGGATGCCCACTCTCATCACTGCTATTCAATTAGACCTGGATGTTTTAGCCAGAGTCATTAAGCAAGGTAATGAAATCGAAGAGATACAAATTGGGAAGGAAGAAGCCAAACTATCTCTATTGCAGGTGGCATGATTCTATAGAGAGAGAATCCAAAAGACTCCACTAAGAGACTACTGGAACTCATAGAAGACTTTGGTAAAGTGGCAGGATATCAAATCAACACACAAAAATCAATAGCATTTACATACACAGACAATGCCATGGCTGAGAAAGAACTTCTAAGATAAATCCCATTCACAATAGCTACCAAAAAAACCCAAATATCTTGGAATAAATTTACCAAAGGATTTCAAATATCTCTATGATAAGAATTACAAAGCATTAAAGAAAGAAATAGAAGATGACCAAAAAAGGGAAAAATATTTCATGTTCATGGACTGGAAGAACCAATATCATCAAAATGTCCATACTACCAAAAACAATTTTCAGATACCATGCAATACCAATCAAACTACCAAGGACATTCTTCTCAGATATAGAAAAAATGATGCCAAAATTCATAATTCATATGGAAATACAGCAGACCTTGAATAGCTAAAGCAATCTTACACAACAACACAAAGCTGGAGGAATCACAATACCAGATTTCAAGACATGCATAGGGCAGTGATAGTCAAATCAGCATGGTTCTGGCACAAAAACAGATAGATAGACCAATGGAACAGAATAGAAACACCAGAAATCAATCCATGCATCTATAACCAACTTATCTTTGACAGAGAAGCTGAAATCAATCCCTGGAGCAAGGACAGTCTCTTCAACAAAGGGTACTGGGAAAATTGGATCTCCACATGCATAAGTATGAAGACTGCTCCCTTACACCTTACTGAGAAGTCTATTCAAAATGGATTAAAGACCAAAATCTATGGCCCAATACCATCAAATTATTAGAGAATAATGGGGAAATCCTGAAAGACATTGGCATAGCAAAGAGTTCTTGGACAAGACCCTAGAGGCACAAGCATCCAAAGTCAAAATCCACAAGTGTGATTACATCAAATTGAGAAATTTCTGTGCCACCTCCCCCCCCCAAAAAAAACAAACAAAAAAAAAACATCCAGCTAAGTAAAGAGGCAACTGACAGAATGGGAAAATTATTTGTAAACTATGCAACTGATAAAGGATTAATAACCAGAATATATAAAGAGATCAATAAACTCAACAACAACAAAATAAACAACCCAGTTAAGAAATGGGTAAAGTCCAGGAGGGACTTTTGGGACTAATGCAATCCCATACAACTCCTGCTTTATAAAAAAAAAGGGGGGGGGGATGTTAAAAAAAATGAAATCCTGTGGTTTGCAATGAAATGGATGAAATTGGAAAACATCATACTTAGTGAAATAAGCCAGTCCCAAAAGGACAAATGCCATGTTTTCTCCCAGACCTGTGATAACTAATAGATCACCTACAAGGTAATCTATAGAAAGGAAATTAACACTTTGAGATGCAATGACTTTGAACAGCCTTTGTCTTGACTGTTAAGGAACAGTTTTTTTTTTTTTTCTCATATGATTTGTTTAACTCTTTACTTAGTATAGAGTTAAACATATGTAAAATTAATTGAAGATTGATCTTAGGATAAAATAAGAATGGTAGAAGAGGAAGGTGGAAGAGGGGTGGGAGTATGGGTATAGTGGACAGAATCACTACATTCCTAATGCTGTGTTTATGAAAAGCATTAAGTTTGTATTCCTTAAATAAAAGGTTTCTAGGGAAATAAAAGAAGTTGGCCCTTTGAATTAAAGGACATTATGACAGAAAGTACCAATGCCTTCAAAATGTAGTGCAGCCTCCTCTGGCCAAGATACTAAATCAGAAGCATAGTCCCTTCCCCGAAAACATTTGGAATTAGTCCAACTTTGACTTAAAAGATTCAGAGGTGGTGATCCCCATAGTGTACCTAGTCATTTCCATCTGTCAGAAGTGGTGATTCCCATAGTATAGCTAGTCATTCCACCTGTCTGGATTCTGCAAAAAAGGAAAAATATCCTATGAATCATGGCGGGTGCCCATGGATCATAGTATAAATATAACCCCTATTACAACTCTGCCACATATGAATTTTATTAGAGCAAATCAACCTAACTTCTGAGAGTTTGTGGCTAATATTTTGTTGAATGCTTGATTCCTGGTTCTCATCAGTAGGGAAACTCAAAAGCAGCTCACTCTTGCATTTGCCAGGACAGCAGGAAACCTTCACTGCCTTTCCCTGGGGCTGTGTTAATACTCATGCTGTCTCACTGTATACTTGTAGTGATTTTGATCATTTTGATACTCCACAATGCATCATGCTAGTTTTCTTCATTGATTGACATTTTTCTAATTGGACCTAATATGGGTAACAGGTGCAGCATCTTGAATGTCCTGATCAGCTATGTGCATGTCAGAGGTTAGGTGAGAAGTCCCTGATGATTAGGAGATCTGTAACATCAATGAAATGTCTATGATGCCAGAGGTCTTCGGCATGCAGGGCCATAGCCTATAAGCTAATGTCTGAGAATCTATGGTAGGCCAAGTGACTGAAATTGATGCTGCCCATTATGAATATGGTGTTAAGAGCAGCTCCCAGAAAACTTTGAGAAGAATAGGAGCAAACCTCTGCAATAAGAAAATACTGCATTTAGGAAAAGACCCAAGTATTACAGAAGGCATACAAAAAACTGACCAACTGGCCTAGACCTTCATATCACCACCTCCTTTGCACTGGTGCCACTCCCTCAACTCACACCTATGAACCATGGGAAATTCCCTAACTGATGGAGAAAGATGTTCTGATCCCTATTCAAACACACTTCGGTATGACATTTTGGGGTGCCACTGAAATGGGTCACTGCCAAAACACAGTTCCTCTTATGAATGATCCTGAAGAATAAGCATAGCCACACGGAGGCTCTCAACAGGCAAATCTGGTTTTCTAGATATCAGCCAGATGCTCTCCTTGGCACTCCACTGCTTACCCAATGGGCCTAGGAGTTAAGTGGCCACAGTGTGACTGAAAAGCAGAGATTCCAGGAACCAAAGAGTGGAACTAGGACCAACCTCTATCACCATCTATCAATCCATGACACACATCATTTGTACTTTATGTCCCAAAAACCTTATATCTACTAGGTTAGAGGTCCTGACTGCTAGGGAGTTTCACTTCCTAGGAAATATGAGACATTCCATTGAACCAGAAGTTGCAGCTACTGAGAACTCTTCATGCCAGTGGATAAACAGGAAAAGAAAGGAATTATTGGACTTACTGGTTTAACGGACCCTGAATGCGATGAGAAACTGGAGTTGTGGCTACACAATGGAGGCAAATACGAGTACACCTGGCATATGGGACTCACTGAGACACTTCTTGTGAGTCTGTGCCCAGCGACAGTTGTAAATGAGTTCCCCTAGCAACTACTGTCTGACAAAGGGGAACAACTGACAGCTTCCATCCATCAGGGACGAGGGACTGTGTCAACACAACAAGCAACTGGAGCAGCAGAACACTGACTGAAGGTGTGGGAAACTAGAATGGTGACAGACGAGGGAGATGATGAATGTCGGCTATCTGTTACAGCAGTAGGTGCTATGGCTTGGTTTACTAATCCTCTCTAAATCTAGTTTAAGAGATTGAAACTGAACACTGCCTGGAAGGGCTGGCCTTGCACCTCCCTCCCTGAGAAAGTAAGGCAGTACCTTGTTCTCACACAAGATCGGGAGAACATTACAAGTGGATGCAAGAAAATCGGATTGGTGCACAAGACGCAGTATCTGTTTATATATCACACCATATCATCTTATCCTTGCCTATCTGCACCCCAAAGTCAACCATTTGCATTGTTTTTATCTTTTATCTGTTATTTCCACAGTCACTGTTACTGCTGTCATTGCCATCGTACACTCAGAAATCCACAAGTATAGCCCCAGCTGACATGGAGAGATTATCACACACTGTGACCTGTGGGCTCTATCTCCCTCTTGGCTGCCTGGATGGGTTTCAGAGTACAACCTGGAAACAAGAAGTAGATTTGACCATTAAAAGTTAGCAGATGGGAAAGATCCCAGAGATGTATCTCTCATCCATACATACTTTCTTATAATGGATTGCTCTTTGCACACAGTCTTTGCATATGGCCTCTCTGGAGATAGACCACCAATCTAAGCACCTGCATGGTTTTGTTGTAAACCTTTAGTCATCTCAGTAACACAGCACTCCCTTGTATTTTTTTTAGACAGGTAGAGTTATAGACAGTGAGAGAAAGACAGACAGAAAGGTCTTCCGTTGGTTCACTACACAAATGGCCGCTACGGCCGGCACGCTGTGTCGATCCAAAGCCAGGAGCCAGGTGCTTCTTCCTGGTCTCCCACATGGGTGCAGGGGCCCAAGCACTTGGGCCATCCTCCACTGCCCTCCTGGGCCACAGCAGAGAGCTGGACTGGAAGAGGAGCAACCGGGACTAGAACCCAGCGCCCATATGAGATGCCGGCGCCGCAGGTAAAGGATTAACCAAGTGAGCCACGGCGCTGGCCCATCTACCCCCTTGTATTTTCTCTTCCCTCTCTCCCTCAATTTTTTTTTTGGACAGGCAGAGAGGACAGTGAGAGAGAGAGACAGAGAGAAAGGTCTTCCTTTACCGTTGGTTCACCCTCCAATGGCCGCTGTGGCCTGCGCGCACGCTGATCCGAAGCCAGGAGCCAGGTGCTTCTCCTGGTCTCCCATTCGGGTCCAGGGCCCAAGCACTTGGGCCATCCTCCACTGCACTCCCGGGCCACAGCAGAGAGCTGGCCTGGAAGAGGGGCAACCGGGACAGAATCCGGCGCCCCAACAGGGACTAGAACCCCGGGGTGCCGGCGCCGCAAGGCAGAGGATTAGCCTAGTGAGCCGCGGCGCCGGCCCCTCAATTTTCTTTTACCATCATTCTTGCTACCCTGTGAATGTACTCCCTATGTCCCAATAAAACATTAGCATGTTAGATTTTGCCTTTGGTACTTTTTCAGTGATCCTGGATTAAGATGTTAGTTACTTCAGCAAAAAAAAAAATGTGATTCATAGATGTCATGTATATAGGAATTCTCATCTTAGTGGTATTTTCAGCTACTGTGTATGCTAGGTTTCTAATGAACTGGGACAAAATCGGTATATAGTACCTCTACCAGCTGGTTGCTCCATGCAGTAGAATCCCTAATGCCATAATCCTAACACCCAGCTGAGTACACCATACAGAGGAGGTGCTAACTAAATGTTCATTAAATTCTTCAAAAAAGTGATGATGTGTAGGGGTAAGATGACTAATGTAGGGGCTAAAATAACTTTGCTCAGCTATTTCCTTCCCTTCATTATCCTGAGCAAATCATATGCTCATTGAGACTCATTTTTTGGATCTATAAAATGGGAATAATATCATCCGACAAAATTGTTGTAAGGACAAAATATGATACACTATGTATTAGTCTCTTTATGTTGCAGAATGCTATATAAACACCAGTCTCCTGTTCATAATAAATGATTAAGACGATGCTATATTAAAAGAGAAATAAAATGATTGGCTGGATAGAAACAAGGAGATGAGAACCAAGAAACATAAAAAGATAAACTCAGGGGCGAGTGCTTAGCCTAACAGTTAAGACACCTACCTCCCTTGTCAGAGTGCCTGGGTTCAATCCTCGGCTCTGGCTCCTGACTCCCCGGCTCTGGCTCCACCAATACAGACCATGTTGGGGGCTCTAGTAGCTGGGACCCTGACACTCATGTGGGAGACCAAGACTGAGTTCCTGACTCCCACCTTCACCCTAGTCCAGCCTTGGTCATTGCAGGCATTTGGGGAATGCAACAGCAAATGGAGATCCCTATCGTCCTCTTAAATAATTTTTTTTAAAAAAAGATAAACTCAGTCATCACCATACAAATCTTAAAATCAGGTAATATGCTTCTTTCTCCTTTGAGACATACAGTAAACTATGTCATTAGACACACCATTTTCTCCCATATTTTTCCTAATTCATAGAGTTATCAAATGTCTGTTGCATGTACATCTTAAGTGCCAGGCCTTAGGGCAGGCCCTCAAAGGGATCTAAGTCTCTAGGAGGAGGCACGAACAGATGAATACTATGGAGTGAACCCAGGGTTTCACAGGAGCACTGGAGGCCCCACATGGATTGGGTGACCCTTGATGTGCCAGAGACAGTTAGAGAAGAAGAGATTATATTCAGGGAAGGCTCCCTAGAGATAGGGCTCCTCCAGGATGCATCTTGAAGAAGGCAGTGGGCAAAGGAAGGGAAATCTCAGAGAAGACCCAGCTACAGAAACAGACACAGGCACCAAGTCATGAAAGACCTTGTATGTAAGGTTATGGTCCTTATTCTAGAAGTGACGAGGACTCAATAAAGGGTTTTAAGTGGGAATTATGGCTTGCTCAGATTTATAAGAAGCTTTGTGTATTAGTCAGTTTTTCATCATCTAAATACCCCAGGCAGACAACTTCATTAAGAAAAGAGGTTGGGGCCGGCACGGTGGCGCAGTAGGTTAATCTTCCGCCTGTAGTGCCAGCATCCCATATGTGCGCCAGTTCTAGTCCCAGCTGCTCCTCTTCCAATCCAGCTCTCTGCTGTCGCCTGAGAAAGCAGTAGAAGATGGCTCAAGTCCTTGGGCCCCTGCACCCGCATGGGAGACCAGGAAGAAGCTCCTGGCTCCTGGCTTCGGATTGGCGCAGCTCCAACCATTGCGGCTACTGGGGAGTGAACCAACAAACAGAAGACCTTTCTCTCTGTTTCTCCCTCTCTGTGTCTGTAACTCTACCTCTCAAATAAATAAATAAAATCTTAAAAAAAAAGAAAAGAGGTTTATTTAGCTTACTGCTTTGGAGTCTGACAGTCCAAACAGCATAGATCAGGCTATAGCATAGGCCACATGGAAGATGGCAGGAGCATATGCAGAGGAAGAATCACATGATAAGGCAGAAAACAGAGAGGGACCAGGCTTTCTCCTTTCAAAATAACCCTCTTGCAAGTTCTTGCATGTACTACTAAGGGGTTGCATGAGAAAGGCCTTAATCAGAAGACTTTTGAAGGCAATGCTCCCAGCAATATTGAATAACCTCTCACTAGATTCCATCACTCCCAATACTGCCACCCTGGGAACCAAGGCGCCGACACATGGACCCTTGGGGGACACAACATAGCACTTCGCTTCTGTTTTCTGTGCACACTACTTTTGCGCAAGCAATTCTCCCTGCTACCTGTCACTGTAAACAGTAACGCATGCCTTGACGCATGCCACATAGCCTCTCAGGAAAGCATAAAATGAGACAGTTTTGAAACCTGAAAGGGCTTATTCTGGGCAGCTTTGCAGAGGCTGGGGGCTTCCTGGTCTCTCTGGCTCTCAAAAGAAAAAATCCAGAAAGCATGTTAACTTGAATGAGACTTTACTTCTGTGACTTCCTTTGAGCGAGTCCCTTATTCATCCTCTTAACAAGTAAAATCCTTATGTGTCTATTCTGAGCATCAGAAGTTTTTATTAATACATAAGCCTTACTGCTTCCTCCAGCTCATTAGGCCACTCCACAGGATGAATATGGAGTTGCTTTCTCCTCTCTTCCTATGTCACGTGAGTACAAGAATACTGCATGTGTGCATGACAGGCATACAGGGGTCACCTGCAGGACTGGTTTGATGATCCTCCACATGGCCACAACCACTTGTTAAGACTAACTCACTCTAGGACAGGGCTGACAACCAAATGTAAACTTCTAGATTTTTCCTTTTTTGTCTTGTTGAAAACTTCTTGAGAACAGAGATTCCACTAAATCATAAAAAGTAGCTAAATTCTATTATTTTGTAATTGAATTTCAGCAACCCTACCTCAATCTCTTCTAAGACAATGATACTTTAAAAAGAAACCAGTCTAAGGACAGAATTCTGGGTGTTCAGAGTCCCCAAGGTGACTAAAATGCTGGGCTTACCATGAGCATGGAAATGGGTCTCTTTTCTTTTCATTATCACACTCCTGCCACAAACCAGCATCTAGTATCCTAACAGAGGAAGACCCCCTCCCCCCCCAACCAAGGGGAAAAACTCAGAGTCAGAGACTGGGAGCAGCAAGAACTGACTGTTCCCCTACCTGTCCTTCACCCACTTCACAAAGCTCCTGACGGCCTCATTTGCCCAATGCAGCACCTCACCTGTATTCACCACATGGCTCCCCACGCTCTCACTGTCACTGCCACCACCAGGGCCAGTCTGGAAGGATTATTCTTAAACTTGTAATATCGACAACAAATGCAAAGGCACTCATTACTTTTGATTTCAAGTTACCTCCCAAACATGTTCTTTAAAGAATAATGAAAACACTCAGAAACACAAGTTGCTGCTTAAAACTGTCCTCTGCAATAGTTTCCTATTCTGCTACAAAGACATGGAAAGGAAGGTATATCCAAGTGCTTGGGCCCCTTACACAATAACAGCCATCGTATGAACTTCGACTGTACCCGTACCCCCACCCCTCATAAAGACTCACCACGTGTTTAAAAATCTGCTTTAATTATATTTTCATGAATTTCAGGAAGAACATCATTGCAGTTAATGTTACAAAAAAGCAAAGAGGGACATCTGAACATGCACTTAAAAAATGGATTCACAGTGAAAATAAAGCATGTCAATACTAAAATATAGTTATGTGGTTCCCTGAAGGGAAAAAGATTTCTTCTACTTATCTATCTACTTGGATTTAATTGTGAGAAAATATTGTTTTCTTGAAAGAGTTGGGGAAGTTTTCAATTTGTGCTACTATTATTGTTAGGGTCTAATGGAAGTCTCTCATTCTGAAAGCCATTATTTGCACATCCTGTAATTTATCAGAAAATCCGAAAGTACAACAAAAAGCTTGGCAACTGGATTCTTGTTACATATAAAGCTATTAGCAAAAATATGTAACAAAATTTATGCAAAACAAACAATTTTGTCTTTATATACAGAAATTTGTTTTCTTCCTCATACCCTCACAGCCTATTCTAAAAAGGAGGAGGTAGGGTGTGGGGAGCAGCTACCAATCTCCTTTGAAATTCTCAGTCTGGGTAGGGTGAAGAAATCTTAAAAGGCAAGATAATGACTTTAAACCTCTTTGAACTGTGTTATAAAAATGCAGAAGGAAAAATGACAGCAGCTTAAACTCAAGAATTCATCCCTTTGTCGTCCTAAGAGTAAATATGAGGACGTTGGTGGTTGTGATCTGAGGACACAGTAGAGCATCTTGGGGAAATGTAGGTACGTTGAAACCCAAGCTGCTGAGAAGTTTCACATCTAGGGCATGCACATATTTCATTCCAGTACAGTTTACAACACCCCAGGGGAGAAAGATCACCAAATCTATACATAAACGTATCAACAGGGAGAACACATGAAGTCAAAGGGACACCAAAATACAGGTTTAAAAATACATCTGAAAATCATTTCAAAGCCAATGACCATATTTACTGAAAACTGAAAACTCTGACATTGTATAGAATACCTTGTAAACATTGAGAATGCAGCTCTGTATAATTCACAGTCTCAAAAGAAAATAAATTTCTGGCTTATCATCACCACTTGGCTCAGTCTGCAAAACAGAATGATCGGAACAAAACTGGTCCGCATAGCCATAGCGAAGGGCTGTGCATGCCCCCTCTGGCATGCCCCGGCCTTCGAGGCCACTCCCCTTCTCCGGCCTCAGGTAGCCTGCTATGTAGGAGCCAGTGGAGTGGCGGTTCCCGGCCGGGGCTGGTGCTGAGGGTTTGTTTCTAAGAACCACCCGTGCCCCATTGCTGGGGTTCGCAACTTTTTGCTTGCTGGCTTCCTGTTTCTCCTTGGCACGGCTGGCAATGTTGCGTACCCTGCTCTGACTTCTTGATGACAACTTTCTGACCAGTGCCCTGGGGAACTGATGGGCATCCTGCTTTGAATACAGCACTTGGCAGCCGTCCTCCTGATCGAAGGACACCAGCTTCCGAAGCTGCTCGGTCAGAGCATCTAAAGGCTCTAGTGACTTTGTTGTCACAGTCATACCCCTCTTGTCTCTGATTCCGGTTGTAACAAAACTCTTACTAATACACTGGTACTTGCTCTCAAAATTGCAGGCAATGTCCTCTGAGGTTAAATCCCCCAGACTTTTGGATTTGCAAGGACTGGGCAGCTTCAAAGCGGGCAGAGGAGGATGTGTTGAGCGCTCGGGTACAGGGACATGCATATCTTGCGCACTAGACTGCTGGGGCCCATGGATCTGGTTCATTTTTGCATCTGAATTTGAGAAATGCTTATGCACAAAACCAGCACCCTGATAGGCTAGACAAGAAATATTTTGATTGTTAACATCGTGAACATTGTTGAATATTTCAGGGTCCGAAGGGTGGAGGGTCTCTTTACAGTAGCCATTTTTCAAACCTCGTTGAAAGTGTTCCACCACATCCTGACTGTACTTCAATTTTAAAGGAGAAGTAAGTTGACTTGTGTCCTCTCTCCTATGTTCATACGTTGTCAGAGACAGATTTTCTGATTCGCCATCAATTTCTACCAGGCTGCTCTCTCCAGAATTTAAACAGAGGGTGGGATCTTTAATCACACCCTCCAGCGTCAGGTCAGTGGACGTGGCAGGGCTGCAGCCCTTTGCCCTTTGCCAGGTTCCTCCGCTGGGGGGACTTTTTGGTACCCAGCCATGAGAAGTATAAGGTGATCCAGGCAAGTTATCTTCAGTGGCCCTTGTCTTGGCCTTACCAGAAAGGGTGTCATCTAGTTTGGCTTTTGAGATGGGAGTACAGGTAGTTTCACAAACAACCGTGTACGCTGCATGCTTGGTGGTCCCAGGATTTGAGAGTACGATCAGCTCAGGAGATGAGCACAGGAAGGCCGGCTTGGGTTTTTCCTTGGAAACACCAGGCTTCAAGGGCATTTTTAGGCCCAGGGTAGGCACGGGCAGATGGCTGGATGTGACACTGGTATCGTGAAGATGAGAAACAATGGGGAGGTTAGCCTGACTGTTGGTCTCGTCAAACTGGCCAATCAGTGCTGAGACAGTACTGCCGGGCTCGTTCTCAGCTGTTAAAGTGACATTGTCAATAAGATGGGAAATGTCGCTCTCCTGCAGAATCGCAGTGGAATGCAAGTCAGGGATGTCAGAACAGAGTACGGAGACATCTGACAAAGAAAAGGATGGCACAGCTCTGCCCTTTTCCCTACTACCTTCCACGCTCTCGATCTCCAGATTGCTCTGAGAAAGGATGCTTCCTGACAACGCGCTCTTCCCTTCCACGAGGCCCCCAGCATTCCCCTGTCCCTTGGTTTTCACCACATGCAGATCTTGCGTTTGGTCAACTGCAGGACCAACAGACAAATGCCGCTGTGGCGAGAGGGGTTCATCGGGATGGTGGTTTCCCAGGCCATCACTTGTCACATTCGGTTTGCTTCCTCCACCCATAGGACCTGGTCCTCCCAATGGTTCTCTTGTGAGTGACATGTTGGCAGGAGAAATCATGGCATCCCTGTGGCTCGTGTCTTTATGGTGGAGAGTACTGGAGGAGGAGGAGAACTTTTTGTTGAAATTTGGAAAATGTGGGTCTTTTACACTTGCCTTCCCTTTTCTTCTGTCATCTTTATCTTCTGCTGAAGGAAACAAACAATATTTTAGGTGACATGTTTTACTTTGAGTAGGACCTGCAAACACTCATGTTTGTCTTCAGACAGACAAATGGAGAATGTAAAATTTTTACACTGTGACAGAATATAATTATGGATTGCATAGGTTCGTAACGAAGTGTCTGTGTGATGAATAAATGGTAAAATATATTTATAGGAATTTCGCTGAGGTTCCCTTTGAATATCTATTACATCAGCTAAGGATGTAATATTCATTGTCCAAAAATGTCAATGAGTTACCATACTTTTATAGTGAGGATTACCTTACGATGTTTCCTATTCAGATTTGTACTACACAGAAGCATGGCAATAGAAACAGAACAAAACAGCTCTGTTAAACAAAGTATTGTGGTACCTGTAAGCAAAAGACTGTAAGCTTTCAAAATTACACATGGACTAGCTAAAAAAAAAACATAAATATATCACTTTTAAAAAACATTTGGGTAAAGGGTTTAACAAAATTTCTGAAACAATTGGAAGGTGTAATAAGCACATTAAAATATCAGTATCTGTTGACTTTAAAATATATAAAGCACTGGCCAACAAGTCTACGTCATTGGTTATACCCAATTTTTTGATAAACACATTTTTGCTTTTAATACATAGATTTCATACTGAATTCTTCCCTAAAAGAGGCAGTAACATGTAGGGCATAGTCAGAAAAACTATAAAAACACACAACTCACAGGAATTTCAGATATCTCACCATATACAGTGCCAACACAATGTTAGATGCTCAATTATTCTTAATCAGATTATTTTGTATTTTTAATGCTTTCAGAGTTATGATACACAAGAAAGAAGAATTTGTGTAACTTATTAAATATTTTCCTAGCTGAAAAATTCATCACAAAACATTTTAAAACTGCAAATATTACAGATAAAAATAATTAATTATGTCTATGATGTTATAACTCAGACAGCTACTGTAGCTTTTGTAACGGGACAGCATAATGCATGGAAGTTTGTATTGTACTTTTTTCTCTGCTTGCTATTTCTCCTGTAATATAAATTGAATCATTGCATGACTATGTATTACTGCCATTTACCATTTAATATACAAGTATATGTATGTGTAAAATATGTGACTATTTTTAAAAGTAGGAAAGAAATGTTATTTTCAAATTGCTTTCTAACTCACCTTAATGGCATTAACACCTTAACTGTGGCATTAATAAGATTAATGACTTTCATTTTTTATTAAATATAGGTTCAATTTCCCCAAAAGCAGAGTTTTAAAATAAAGTTTAAAGGACATATTTCATCCCTTCTCTGATGCTGCTTTTTCCTTTTTCTTCCTTCATAAAAACTATTTAAGAATTGATTTTCCTCCCTCAAATATCTTACAACAGAAGAGTCAATATTAACAAAATGGTATTTGTGAGAAAATTGGTAATTAACATTATGTCATTTGATAAAGGAATTATTTTCTTAAGGAAAACTGTATCACAATGTACTTGTCTGAGATGATTCTGACTTAATCAAGACACACTTGTTCCAGAGGCATCCGATAAATACATTCTGAGCTCTCAAATGACCTAGAATAGGACTGGAGAAAGGGAATCGCTGACAGAAGTTGAGCACATTGGTGCCTTGCGAAGCAGCCCAAAACGTTTAGAGCCCTGAGAGGAGTCAGGAGTTTGTCCAGAGTGAGGGAAAGGGAGGTGCTGCCTGGCTCCTGTGTTTGTGAAGCCCACAACCGGTCAGGAGCGGCGGATGTGTCTCCTGCCTGCCAGTCTCCAGCAGTCAGGGAACTGAGCCCACGGAAACAGTTGGCCTGACACACTTCTTGAGGAAGCAGATCGTTCATGTCAAGAAGGTGACTTGCTTTTAACACCTGGCTCTTTTATCCCATGAACATTTCCAACAGTGGAAATATGTTCCATGGTGGGGGAAAGTAATACAAACCAAACTCAATGTTTGAAAAATAATATAATTCTATATAATTCTATTCAACCTCACAACAATCAGTAATTATGGCACCCGATTGGAAAACCAGTATTTCTATTCCTATTTGTCAAGTGTCACAGCTCTCCAGCCTGCCTCACAGACCCAAGCACTCACATCCTGATGCCTGATGGCTCCCCCACCCCTCACCATCATCAGACATCGGTGTTAACATTAAGGAGGTTGGGGAAGAGGAAACAGCTCTTCAGCCACCCTCCTTCAAAGTTTGAAATCTGGCCTAGATGGAACATTAAAAAATACTTCTTCTCCATGACATGTTAATTTTGAATACAGAATGCCCTCCACGTCATAATGGGAAGCAGAAGCCGACATGCAGCTTAGAAGTGTTTATCCTGAGAGAAGCCTAAAGCAACTTACCCAGTGCATTATCTTTTCCTTCTGTGTCTTTGGCTGTTTCAGACACAGGCAGTGACAAAGCCCCCAGAAGAGTTCTGTCCACAGGCATGGAGACGGGGCGCACTTGCAGACTCCGCGTGGTTCTCCGCAGGACACCATCTTGGTCTCTGGCAGCCTCAGACACCGAATCCTTTATCTCTACCATTTCTTGGAAGCCCATTTTGCTCTTCTTCCTGCCTTTGGCTGGAGCACTGGCTGTGCGGCGCAGAATTCTGTCTCCAATTGATCGCTTCCGAATATAATGGGAATTGTTTTCTGAAGAACTGTGTCTGGGGTTCTTATTGAACAGTCCCTTCAGCCCTTGGAGCTGTCTGCTCTGAAGACACAAAACGACCAACCACGAGTTAAGCAAAAGCTTTCCTACCTGGGATTGGCCTCGGAATGACAGTTCCATGAGAAGTGGATACAAAATGAAATTCTACAGCCACTGAAGAACATTGAAATCAAGGAACAGCAGCATGTTTGCACAATGCCATGCATGTCTTAGCCTTACTCTTCGAGAAAGGCAGTCTTCCCTTGACCCAACCAAGCTTCACCAGAAGTTTCCTACCCAGGAATGACAAGCGGTAGGAAAAGTTTCCACAGTTAACAGAATGTCAAAACTTCAGCCTTAAAGCAACAGATACATGTTTCCAAATGGCAAACAGGAAAAATGGTATGATAACAGAATGCATGCTGCCATCACTGTTCAAAAAGACATAGCTAGCAAGAGCAAAGCACCATGCTGAGAAACTACCTTTGTAGCTCCTAGAAAGTGCAATATAGTATAACTGGGGTTGAGGATTAAAGGGCTCCACTGCAAAGGGGAAAAAAACAAAAACACAACAAAACACAACTTGGGCCCATTCAAGAAGGTGACTCAAGTAAACACACATGTAAAACTGCATGTATTTCCATTATCCCTCTCTCCCCATTGAATATAATATTTCAGTCTTATATTCATGTTCAGCTCAATACCACCACATTATGGTATATGCATCTCAGTGTGAATACACCTTGAGGCTAATAAATAATATGACCCAAAAATGGGTATTTACTTAAGAGAGACAACAAATTCTATAGAACATTTTCTTCTTCATATTTTAATTTATTTCTGGCTCAAGTTTGAAATAAATTCTAAAGTTTATTGCTTCCTTCAATATGCTAAAGATACTACGTAGTTAGTTCAGGATTCTTAGAATCTAAGAATCATTTTTAAAACACTTTGACATCTGTGTCTATTTAGGTCAGAGGAAAGATCTCAAGAAGCAACACAAACAGAAATCCATGACTAAACACAGAATGTCATTAACTTTACTACTCTTGGAAACCAGGATCCTAAGGATAAACATATATGGAAGTATATGTTTATATATAATTCAGGAATATATTACAGTCATAACTATTAATATTAACCAACATTTTTGAGCATTTCTATGCATCAGGCAGCATTCTAGAAATAATCTATTTATTTATGCATGGGGTAGGTACTATTTTTACCCCACATTTGCAGATGAGGGAGCTAAGGCATGGATATACACAAACTTCTGGAGGAAATGATCCAGACTACACAGACTTCCTGGTAAAGAACACTGAACATGGCTATCCTCCATCCCATGTTCCTACAGTCCCTCCGATTCACATCTGGTCCTAAGAATTCATGCCAGTGGCCAAGTCGCCAGTGACTTGGCATGACTAAAGGACCACCTACTGACTGGCAAACCTCAAGGGTGTTCTACAATGAAGACAACAACATTAGGAGAGAACTATGATACTTTTTTATGGTCTCTTTCTTTTAAATCATGTGAGTAGTTTTAAATCTGTTCACAATTTTTAGGGTTTCAATTCAAAACAATGGAAACAAATGAATGTATCTTGCCTAGAACTGACTGGGATCAGAGCCCGGTTCATACAGGTAATTCAACAAACTTCTGAGACATTACATTTCCCACTGCAGTCAGTTGGGTCTTGTCAAGGATTAAAATGAAATTCGAAGTTTAATTATAAGGGCTGCCATTATGACACGGTGCATTAAGCCACCATATGAGCATCGATTCAAGTCCTAGCTGTTCCACTTCTGATCCAGCTGCCCGCTAATATGCATGGAAAGGCAGCCAAAGATGGTGCAAGTGTTTTAGTCCCTGCCACCCATGTGGGAGACCTGGATGGAACTCCTGGCTGTTGGCTTTGGCTTGTCCCAGGCCTGGCCATTGTGGCCATTTGGGCAGTGAATCAGTTGATGGAAGATCTCTCTCTCTCTCTTTCTCTCTCTCTGTGTTTGTGTGTGTGCATGTGTGTCTATGGAGTCTCTCTCTCTCTCTGCCTTTCCTTCTATTTCTGCCTTTCAAATAAATAAATAAATCATTTATAAGAAGTTTAATTATATCTTTACTGTTTTAGCAGAACAGTGACTGAGTAATAGTTTTTTTGATTCTATGAAGCCAAGGGGCACCTGGATGGAAGGGATAAGTACATACCCCGGAGAGGGCACAGAACACAGGTGGGTGGGCACAGAACTGGGAGAGCAGGCTAGGCCCACAAAGAAGTTTCCTGAAGTATACATTTCTTTTATGCACTCCGTCCACCAGTGACTTTATTGTATGTGATTTTGACCCCTGTGATCTCTCTTACCTTTCCATAGATTTCATTGATTGTTATGTGGACAAATATGGACGCTTCTGCCAGTCCTTCCAAATAGACATGGCGGTAGCCTGATAAAATAAAGAAAGTTGTCTTGCATTAGACTTTCTCATGGGTACAACAGAATTAAGTATCAGACTTGACCTCAGCTCTTTCCATTTTACAAAGCATGTTAACAATTACATTTATCTTGTGACACATATTTTACATATCATATATAATAGTCATATATCACATATTGAATCTTCTAAAAGGAATGGTCAGTCTAGAGAGAAAAAGCCAGCTTAAACCTACCAGGCACCAAGCTGCTGAAGGTCACAGTTCTTTGTCCAACAAAGTCTCGTCCAATGGGATCGTGATCCCACACCAGGAATCGAACCAAAGCTATTTCTGGCATATGTACTGTGAATGTCAATGTTTCTTCCCACACAGGGTTAAAGCCTCAGAGAAAGAGGAAAAGAAAAATCAGGAAAACTAAAGGCCTGACTGGAAATGAGTTGGCAGCAACATCTGCAAAGCAGACGGTGAAAATTGCTTGTGACGGTTATTAAACTCGTGAACATGACTGAGCTACTCAGGACGCCTCACTGAAATAAAGCCTCAGAATTCACCACAATGCTAGAAAATAATTGGTAAGAAAATTGCCTGTAAATTATCATATCAATTCTATTAATCTTTGCTGCCCTGTTGAATTGTAGAGGAAGCTCTTCAGTATTCAGAATGCTTTAGTAAGTTCAAAAATTATCTATAATAGTGATCTAAGAGTAAAAACAATAAAGAAAATTATCCTTCCCAGTAGAATCATGCTTCTTACCCACCAAAGATTCTGCTGTTGTAATAACCAACACCAAGGATTTTATAGGGTGTTTTGCATGTGTTAACACTATTGTACATATATCATCCTATCTAATTCTAACACTCATCCTCTGAGAAGGCCAGGGCAGGGCAGGGTTTTGAGTTTTGTTTTTTTTTTTTTCTAATTAAGAAAAAATATATATGACTGACTTTTACAAATATATAATTTTAAAAAATTATACAAACATACAAGCTCATTTTTAAAGTAGGACATATCAGTATGTATAACTATGCTTGAGAAAACTGCCATTCAATAGAAAGCAAGTGCCTAAGGTCACCAGTTAGTGACAGGACCAAATTAGACTACATCCTGCTGCTTCCCAGTGGCTGTTCATGCAGCAAGAACTTACCACATGAAAGATGATCTCTCTCTATACCTACCTAAAATGAATAGAAAGGTATGTAACTCAACTCAAATAATAAAAGGCAAGAATATATTCCTTGGTAAAATTCCCTCTGAGTAATTATAAAAATAGATAATATATTCAAGTACTCCCTAAGTCTCTGTTCTTTGTTTCTAAAAAATCAACATAAGTTTTATTAAATGTATGTATTCAGAAGGTATCAACTACTTAGTCTCATAAAAGTCCTCAAGCTAACTGAAATAATTATAGGCTGAAAAATCAGAGGCGCCCTTCCTGGAAAAGAGAATACCCTACTATTGAACCTGCACAATCCTTTAAAGTCTGAGTCTAGATTACATCACAGTTACAATATGTCACATTAATTCCAGTGAATGTGTTAAAAACACCTTAACTCAGATGGCACTTATAGATCTTAGGGATTTGTTGCTACCCTGCATAGACATATTATTCAGTATCAGTACAAATACTAGTTCTGGAACATCCTCATCGAGACTGACACCGATTATCATCTTACCATTGTCATCCACCACACGCGTCTGATCTTTACAACAATCTACTGGTAATCCAATGATTTCAACTTCAACAAAAGGATCGATAATCTGTATAAATAAAGAGACAGCATTAGTAAAGATGATCATTTATTCTCTATCCTTGTTTTCTGTTTTCCCACAAAGTTGATGCTCAGGTATCAAGCTGATTTCATTGGTGCATGAGAGAAGGAAAAAAATGGGTGTGAGGAAGGAAGGAGATTCCCTCTACAAAGCAGTTAAACATGGCATTCATTGTCTAGTGCTCAGCTATGCAGCAGCCCTATGGGGGCAAATGTGGAGATATTTTTAAAATTTTTCCATAATTGCATAATATTTGCATTTTTACCTGATGTCATTGTTTCTTATAATAAAATCTCTCAGATTGAAAAAAAAAAAGAAAATGAGACATTCGAGGCACCACCCATGACACTGGCATTCCTTTTGAGCCAATATGAATTCAAAACCCAGTTGCTCCACTTCCTATCCAGCTCCATGCTAAATGCATCTTGGATCAGAGTTGGTGAACTGAAAAGGCTTCCATAGCCTTGGCAAAAAAAAACTCTTTACAAGAGCCTAGGGTGATTACTGGCGCCATAAACAAGAGTGTCAAGTCAACAACAGGAGTCACTGTGCACTTACTCCTCATGTAGGATCTCTGTCCTTAATGTGTTGTACAATGTGAATTAATGCTATAACTAGTACTCAAACAATACTTTACATTTTGTGTTTCTGTGTGGGTGTAAACCATTGAAATCTTTACTTAATATATACTAAATTGATCTTCTGTATATAAAGATAATTGAAAATGAATCTTGATGTGAATGGAATGGGAGAGGGAGCAGGAGATGGGAGTGTTGTGGGTAGGAGGGAAGTTATGGGGGGGCGGGGAGGAAGCCACTTTAATCCAAAAGCTGTACTTTGGAAATTCATATTTATTAAATAAAAGTTAAAAAAATAAAAAGACAGATGACCAAAGGCCTTGCCACTCAGGTGGGAGATCCATGTGGAGGTTCTGGGCTCCTGGCTTCAGCCTGGCCCAGCCCACACCATTGCAGCCATTTGGGGAGTAAGCAGCAGATGGAAGACCTCTATTTCTCTGTCTCTCTCCCTCCCAGTCTCTCCTCTTCTCTGTAACTCTGCCTTTCAAACAAATAAAGTAAATCTTACCAAATGTTTATTCTGATTCTAACCATGAAGAAAGAATCAGGTAAATACAAATTGAAGGACATTCTAAAAATAATTGGCTTGAGGTTAAAAACAAAACAAAACAAAAAGTCAATGTCACAACAACATCAGGGATAGAGAGCTGTTCTAGATTTTAAAAGACCATAAACAAATGCTAACCAAAAGCAGTGTGAGATCCTTCATTGGGTTGTGTTTTTTTTTTCTCATTTTTTAAATTTTATTTAAGCTATACAAGTTTCCTGTATTTCACATATACAGACTTAGGAACAATACTCTCGACCCTACCCCCCCCCCCCCCCCCCCGTTCAAGCTCCAATCCTTCCTCCTCCCTCTCCCATTCCCACCCTTAATTTTTACAAACATCTACTTTCAGTTTACTTAATTATTGCAAAGTTAACCCCATACTAAGTAAAAGAGTTCAACAAATTCATTGGGTGTTGACTCCAAAAAGAAGAAAGGAAGTTAAAAGGACAATTTGGAGATAACTGGAGAAAACTGATTTGATTATAATAGACAACATTATCATAGTAGTTTAATGTTAATGAGTGCAGTGATCTCACTGCGATTGTATAGGACGAGATCCTTGTGCTTAAGACAGAAATGCTGAGGTATTTATGGGCCAGGGGTCATTTCAACAACTGACTTCCAAATAATTCTGCATAAACATATATACAGAAAAGCAAGTGTTGTAATATTTACTAACTGAATTGGTGAATGTAGGTGATTCATTTTTCTATGCTACTTTTCTGAGGTTCAGAATTTTTCAAATTAAAAAGTTTGAGAAAAAACACAAGAAATAAAGCTATGACTGGAAGCAAGGAAGGTAGACTTCTGGGAGTTCTGGACAGGCTCTTTTTAAAAAAAATTTTTTTTCATTTATTTGAAAGAGTTACAGAGAGAGAAGGAGAGACAGAAAGAGAGAGAGAGATATTTTCTATCCACTGGTTCATTCCCCAAATGGTAGTTGGGCCAGGCTGAAGTCAGGAACCAGGAGCTTCTTCCAAGTCTCCTACATGGGTGCAGGAGCCCAAGTACTTGGGCCATCTTCTGCTGCTTTCCCAGCCACATTAGCAGGGAGCTGGATTGGAAGTAGAGCAGCCAGGACTTGAACCAGTGCCCATATGGGATGACAACACTACAAGCCATGGCTTTAACCCACTGTACCACAGTGCTGGCTGTGTTTTGATCTGAGTGGCATGACAATTAATCAAGCTACCCATGTTCGAATATTGCGGCCAAAAAAAGAAAAGATAAAAGAATAAACTCTCTGATGGCACCAAAGAATTATCCCTGCTGTTGGGAGGAGAAGAGAATGCAGGGGCAGAAAGGGAGGCAGGGCCACCAGTTCAGCTGGGAGGCTACAACAGGAGAGCGGAGTAGGCTGCTGCAGTACAGAATGAAGAAAATGTCCCATCTGAAGCACCTGCTGTCTGAGGAGGAGGACACTGTGCCATCTGTTGATGAGGAGGAGAGCAGAGAGAAGGCTGGAAGCAGCCACTGCGGAGAAAGGAGAGAGTGATGTGGAAAAGCTCCAGTGGCCGCCCGTACCCTGGGGCACTGGAGAGCTGAGACAAGCAGTGCGTGATGACACCAAACTGCAGAGCTCTGTGGTCTCCTGCATCAACACCCAGAAATGGTGGCTTAGTGGCAAAGAGCCCAGCGTGAGGGACCAGCCCAGCGAGCACAGGGAGGCTGCTGAGAATGAAAATGGAGCGTAGAAGTCCAAGCCCAGGGGGAATGGAAATAACAGAATAAAAGCTCTGTAAAGAAAAGAGGCTATGCTCCCAGAGGGAAGGGGCGGGGAGGGAGAATCAGTTTTTTTTTTTTTTTAAAGATTTCATTTATTTCACTTGAAAGGCAGAGTCACAGGGAAGGAGGGAAGGAGAAAAGCAGAGATGGAGGGAGGCAGGGGAGACACATAGAGAGATCGTCCCTAAGTTCACTTCCAGCCACTGGTTCACTCCCTAAGTGGCCACAGAGGCCAGGGCTGGGCCAGGCTGAAGCCTGGAACTCTCTCTAGGTCTGCCGCATGAGTAGCAGGGGCCCAAGCAGCTGGGTCATCCACCACTGCTCTCCCAGGTGCATTAGCTGGATCGGAAGTGGAACACCCAGGACATTGCGGCAGAGGCCTTTGTCTTTTAATTAAACTTGTTTCTAACTGACATGATTAAAGTTGTGGTAGAGGCCTTCCCAAGGTTAGAAGCAGAAAAAGGCAGGCATCTCCTGGGAATGAAATGTGGTTATCTGCTTGCCTATGAATGCCTCAACTGTAGTCCCTATCTGCTGCTCTGTAACTATTTCAGGTTCTGCTTGTTAGCACACAGCAATGATGTTAACCCTTGCCAGACAGCTTATGGCTCAGTATGTGTGGTTAAAAAAAAATCTTCAGTAACTCCCTTCACATGCGCAGTAGTATATCAATCCTTGGCTGCCATGTAACAGTAGAATATTCAATCAAATGTATGCAGGTAACATAAGGGAGACAAGAGGCTAAAACCATATACAAAGGGAAAATGCTTCTTTGTTCAGGGCTCAGGATTTTGGATAAAAAATTCCATCTGGGCTTTGTGCCAGCATAATAAAGACTGCATCCTATTAAGAGGCTTTGGTGTCTTATCCCGGGGTACATGAATCCTGCTACAGCCTGAACTGGCATTCCCATGGGATGCCAATGTCAGTGTTGCAGGCAGCAGCTTACTGCCCTGTGCCACAACACTGGCCCCAGAGGGAGCCATTTGAAAACCATGCTACAGAGGTGCAGCAGGTGATGACAAGAACCAGCATCGTGGCCAGGGAGCAAGCGGCTGGGGTCCAGCAGGGATCAGGGTTGTCGAAGTAAAGGGATGGGAATGGTAAGTTAAGGTGTGTTCTTAGCAATGCTTCCATTAACAATAACATTACTATTTGTGCCCTAATTTCATCATTGCCAGCGTCAGCCTTGAATTGTGAACTGAATAGTGGCTCTTCATGCCTCCAGAGTATCGGCAGCCTTGCGGACCAGCAGAAACTAGGTGTGGTTTTAATAAGTTGGTTAATGTGTAATGAGCAGAGATGAGTGCTCATTTTGTTGCTCACACACCCTGAAGAGATTTTTGATGAATTGTAAACACCATAAAATAATCCTCTAATTAACCACTTAGCCAGTTAGTCATATGCAGCTTACCTCGCCTCTGTCTCCAAACATGGAGTCTGGAGGTTTGGGGAGCTGCTGTCCACTGATCACTTTCAGGATGAGCTGCTTTTTGGGGTTAGCAGGAAGCGGGTCACCAGAGAATGGGTTGAAAGTACCTAGCCACATAGACAGAGGTTGGTAAGAAAATACACACTGCTGAAGCTTGAAAAATAAAGAAACAACAAATACTGAGTTACTCCAGTTTCTTAAAGCAAAAAAAATTATCCCGTAAACTATCAACTTGTCTTTAAAAGAAGGCAACACCAGTTGACATTTCCATAGCTGTGGTTTTTATTACAATCCATGCACCCAAAGGCCAGAGGAAAGGGTCAATTTAAAGCAAGTTTCAGCAATACAATTGTCAACCATAGCACAGAGGAAGAACATTTTGTTTGTATGCCAATAGTACAAAAGGAGGAGCATTTGTGTCAGTTTTAAGAAATTGTCTAACATCTACTCTCTCAGGTATGCAGTGACTGTAACAAACAGAAAGAAGATCTGAAATTAAACAAGTAGCAGAGCAAGAATAAAGACAAAACATAAAGCCCAAAGACACATTTGTCAATACTTCTTTTTAACCTAGTGTTACAAATCCAATATGGAAAATGTAGAGGGAATTTTAATGAGCAAAACCAAATGAAACTATCATTTTATAGGATAGTTATTATCTTTTCTTTTTTCCAAACACTGTTTTGTAATAATACTACACTGACTAAAAGGGCTTGATAAATGTTTTTCAGGTGGAATTAAACTTTATCAGCAGGTCTCAATCTCACACTTCCTAAGACAATTTCTAAAAGGTAGGGCTCAGATCTTAGCAATCTAATTGGTAAGCAATCATCGGTCCATTGCTATCCAAGTCCCACTTGACATGCATAACTTCAGAAGAGAACATTCTACACATCATGCTACCTGAACATTGAATAGTTGTGACAAGAGCTGTAACTTACAAACACTTTAATCAGTCTTTAAAAAAAAGAAATAATGTTGCAGAACATGGGGGTATCACCGACTATCCTTAAACAGAGGTCACCTGAATTCAGAGACATGGCTATGAAATTAATGCACACCTTTACACATTTGCTGGGGTTTAAGGACATAGCCACAGTTGCCATTTGTCTTGAACTTGGCTCGATTTAACTGCATCATTCGCCCTTCAGACTGGTAGTTCAGTGCCACTGTGTGAGTTGAAAGTTTGAGAGAATTAGGCAAGATGGCCAGGCAGAGTCAAATACACTAAGAACCACTCCCTCCCAAGGCATACACACCTAGCTGGCAGCCTGCATTCCAGTAGGGCAGAGGGTTGAAGTTACTGGAATCAATGCGGTAGGCAGATGGGTAAATCCTCGTGAGTTGCTTTTGGTTATAAATCATGAACTGCTCTGATTTCTGCTGAACCACCTGATGTGCTCTCGTTTCACTGAATGATAACACGTTCCCTGTGGTTCCTGGCAGTTTTTAATAAAGAAAGGATAGTGAGAACAACCGCAAACAAAACACCACTCACAAAACACTTTATAACATCAGATTATATCAAAAGTAACAAAACAGAACCAAAGAGTGGATTCAACCTGTAAGTGTAAAATTTCAGCCATAGTAAATTGGAACAGAATTTGAGCAACAAATGAGTTCTGAATCAGGCAGCACTCGGAATCTAAATAGGTTCAGAGTGACTGAGTCCCATCCCTTGTGCAGGTTTGATTCACAATCAGAGAAAACTCAGCTACTTGTTATAATTATAGGTTAGAGTTGTTCATACATCAAGTTGAGTTACATTTCACTACATCTAGAGAAACCTTTAGGCCAATTTAAAAGATATACAGAGGCAGGTATAGACCAAACTTAAAGCAGAAATAACTCCTAACCAAGAAATATCCACAAACACCATTCTTAGGACTCTTTGCCATTTTGAAGCCAAATTAGAGATGTGCATCTTGCTAAGGTACCTGCCTATTTCTAGGTCTAATGTTTTCCCAATAATTCAATCAATCCATTTATCATGTCTTCCTGGATAGCATGACAAAGGCAGAGAGAAAAAATTATTTTCTAGGGGCATGACTCAGGCAGAATATCTTTACCAAAGATACAGACTACCATGCATAAATAAAACCATCTATATAACTTATACCTGATAACAGCACATTCTTTGAAGACATACATCTAAAAGGCTCATGAGTGAAACATGTATTAACTAATAAAATTCAAGGTCTAAGAAAATAAAGGAAAAGAATTAATTATGAAAAAGAAAACCTTAAAGTTTGTTTGAACAGATTCATGGAGCCATAAAAATCTGCATGGGAGAAAAGAATAACAATGGGGAAGAGGAATTCCACAGAACATATGAAGAAAGTATGTTTCAGAATTGTGCACCTAGCCAGGCTTCTCAACCATGGAAAAAAATACAGGAAGTAAAAGTATGTGAAGCCTATGCTCAATTTTCTGCTTGGACAGCTGCAGAAGGGGTCAAGAAAGCTGCAAGTTTAGAAGTCATGATGTGTAGTATTGTGATGCCTCCTGCTTTGTTTCCATTGTTTGGCCTTTCAAGGTCTTTCATGCTTCCATATGATTATTCTTTTTCCCTGGTTCTGTGAAGAATGTCTTTGGAATTTTTATGGGTATTGCATTGAATCTGTGAATTGCTATTGGTAGTTCAGATGTTTTGAAAATAGTAATCCTTCCAATGCATGAACATGAAAGATTTTCCTTTTTTTAATTGTTGTTTTATTATCCTATTTCTTTCATTGATATGTTGTAATTTTCATTGTAGAGATCTTTCCCAACCTTAGTTAAATTTATCTCAAGGTATTCAAATTTTTGTAGCTATTATGAATGGGATTGTTCTTATAATTTCTTTATTAGACAGAGCACTGTTGGAGTATAAGAATTCTATTGATTTTTGTGTCTTGATTTTGTATCCTGTAACTTTGCTGAATTCTATTAACAGTTCTAATAGTTTCTTGGTGGAGTCCTATAGTTTTTATTCTTCATTTTGTTGTTGTGATATATTATGTCTATTGATTTGCATATGTTGACCCCATTTCTGCATCCCAGGGGTACATCCTACTTCGTACATGATATTTTTGATGTGTTGTTGGATTAAGTTTGTAGCATTTTGTTGAGGAGTTTTGTACCTACATTCATCAGGGTTATTGGTCTACAGTTCTACTTTTTTGTTGTATCTTAATGATTTTGGTATTAAGGAAATGCTGGTCTCATAGAATGAGTGTGAAAATATTCCCTCCCTTTCAGTTATTTGGAATAATTTGAGAAGAACTGGTATTGGTTATTCCTTAAAAGTTTGGTAGAATTCAGCAGTGAAGCCACCTGGTCCCGGGTTTTTCTTTGTTGGCAGATTCTTTATTATGAACTCAATCTCAACCTTGCTTGTTGGTCTGCTCCTGGTTTCTATGTCTTCATGCCTCAATTTTGGTAAATTATTTGTGTCCAGAAATCTATCCATTTCTTCCAGATCTTCCAATTTGTTGGCATATTGTTATTTGTAATAGCTCCTAATGCAAATATTTACATTTAATATTCCACTTTTTCCCTACTCTCAGCATTTTTACCATTTTACGATACCCCTTTCATTCCTATTCCTTCACCTAAAATCCTCACTCTATCCCCAAAATGACCAATAAATCCCTATATGTCCTCTCGACCTGCTGGAAAAGGCCTGCCTAGATAAAGATCCAAGTTTCCCAGAGCCTTATTCCCATTCAACTCAAACAAGCCGAGTGTCTGAACTCAGTCTGACTGATATGGTCCATGAAACTAAGGAGTCAAACTATAGTCTTGATGAGCCAACTAGGCCTCAGTAATTTCGAAACTGTACCTTTTTACCAGTACATAGTCCCCCCAAGTTCTCTGCTGTCCCCTAGGTTGGACAGGCTCGGATGTTAAATGCTGGTCATCTAACAAACACTGATACTCCAGAGTTCAAAATGGGGGGAAGTCATAAATACGAGTAAGTGCAAAGAAATTAGAGAATTACAGTTATTAATCTAATGATTTCTGCAGGATAGATTATTTCCCTAAAAAAACACATACTCATATATATTTTGCTAACATAACTTATTCACATAGTTTACATATGTCAAGCAGATTAAAATTGATCTTATTTGCAGATGTTGACATGGAGTGTCTTGAGCATGACAAGAGAAAATATAGTCTAACAAGCCTAATTCAGACAGAGGACTGTAATCAATAACGGTTTTGTCTGTCTTTCCATATAAATATGAACAACACAATATTAGTAAGATGGGCTTCGTAATTAGACACATATAGACTAGTAATTAAAAATTTGGTTATTTTGCATTAAGTCATACATTCTTTAGCTACTGCTTGTTTTGCAGCCACACAAAGACACACACACACAAACAGCTAAAGTTCCAGAGCTGAATAATACTCAAGTTTATAATTTCCCAATCACCTAAAAGGATGGTAGTCCAAAAGCATTTATTGGAAATTTTCATTCCCTAAATCAAATACAGCTTTAACTTCATTCAGTGATTCCTTGAACTTATTTTTGAGCTGTGAGCTGTGGGCAGTTATTTTAAGATTGTGTTACCAGCTTGCTGAAAATCTTTTTTTTAATTTATTTTTTGACAGGCAGAGTTAGACAGTGAGAGAGAGAGAGACAGAGAGAGAGTTATAGACAGTAAGAGAGAGACAGAGAAAAAGGGTCTTCCTTCCATTGGTTCACTCTCCTAATGGCCGCTTGGCCGGCACTGTGCCGATCTGAAGCCAGGAGCTGGGTACTTCCTCTGGGTCTCCTACGGGAGTGCAGGGTCCCAAGCACTTGGGCCATCCTCCACTGCCCTCCCGGGCCACAGCAGAGAGCTGGACTGGAAGAAGCGCAACCGGGACAGAATCCAGCGCCCCAACCGGGACTAGAACACTGGGTGCTGGTGCCGCAGGCAGAGAATTAGCCAAGTGAGCCACGGCGCCAGCCCACTTGCTGAGAATCTTAAAAGGGGCTTGTTCTCACCTATTAATTTAAATTTTGTATAATTGTCACCATTTGAAGAAGGAATCTACACCAAAGAAAGACATTTTTTCTGCAAATAGATACACTTGTGGAATGGGTGGGGAAGTAAAGTTGGAGGCAAGAATCCCAGAGGCTTATAAAGATGTAAGACCCATCATAATGTTGTTTTTCTTGCACTAATACTTTTTGAAAAAATTGGAGATTATGATTTATATTTCAGGTCCACTAAAAGTAAAATTAAGTTGAAAAGCTAAAGGAAATAGGAGGTAAACAGAAAAGGAGAAATCAGTAGTTAAGTCAAAGGTAAGCAGCATTGGGACTAGAATTTCTCAGCTCAATATGGCAAATAATAGTTGAAAAACAGTGAAAAGAATCTATGCTACTGAAATTTTTGTTCCTTTTGTTAAAATCTCAGTCTATGGTTTAAACTATTTTCATCAAGTCTTCCAATGAGAAAATATGCAGCTTTTCAAGATGTTAATTTTAATGTCTTCTCTCCTCTGGTCATCCACACTTGGAATGGACTCAAAGTCCCAGGAGGCCAGAGCTCCACAGTCTAAGCACTATTGGAGATCTTGCCATTAATGTATCTATCTTTTTATAATTATAAAGTACTCCTTAGCCCTGTGGGAAATTTCTCTGACCTCTAACCTATCAGTCAACCACCTTAATCAACAGATACCTCCATGTGAGATCAGCATTATACCAGCAGTCAATTTCCTGATTCTCAAATTGGATTCTTCATAGTGACAGAAATGTGCAATGATCATTTTAAGCATAGATTAATTAACAATTGACAACGAAAAGTCAATAATGTTTATCCAGAGCAGAAGAAGAAAAACTCTCAATCCTTACCATCATCTACAATGTCCTGGGCTGCCACAGAGTTTGTGTACACAACCAAATCAGAGAGTTCTCGGCAGAGTTTCATGGTTTTCCTTCTGCGACCCAACCTGTGAAATACATCCAGAACTCATGGCATTATAGGGCTGGAAGAGTTTTGGAATTCTGGTAATTTTAAATTCCCTATTTAAGAAAATGATTAAGTGACCTACCTCAGGTTCTAATGGAATCGAAACTAGAATCCATGCAAGATTTCTAGTTCAGTAATCTCTTCTATATTCTTTTTTAAAAAAAATATTTTAGCTATGCAAATTTCATGTATTTCATATAAACATATTTAGGAACATAGTGATACTTCCTACCATACTCCCCCTCCTGCCCATACACCTACTCTTATTCCTCCTCCCTCTCTTATTCCCTCTTTTAATTTTTATGAAGATCTATTTTTAGTTTATTTTATACTCGTAAGATTAACCCTACACTAAGTAAAGAGTTCAACAAATAGTATGAAGAAAAAAACACTGTTCGTCAACATTCAAGACAAGGGCTGTAAACAATCATCAAATTTCAAAATGTCAATTTCACTCCTATATATTACATTTTAGGTATTATATTAGTTGCCACAGATCAGGGAAACATGGTATTTGTCTTTCTGGAACTGGTCTTATTTCACTAAGTATAGTGGTTTCCAGTTGCATCCATTTTGTTGCAAAAGACAGGATTTCTTTTTCTTTACTGCTGAGTAGTATTCCATTGTACACATATACTATTTCTTTGTTCAGCACTCTTTTCACCACAACATCCTACTAATGCAGTTTTATTCTCTACTCTGTCAGAAATCACAGCCTCTTCTCATGTGTTTTTGACTTCTCCTGGGTTTTATTTGAGTTCTAATCTATTCCCACTGTGACCCAGCTAGGGAATTCACCATAAAACAACACCACGCTTACAGGGAGAACTTAGACTAGAAAGCACAGAAACAATGCAATATGGACCATAAGAATTATATAACTACAGGAAATTACACCAACATTTCTACATTAATTATCTTTTAGAGGTGTAATTTTTTATTTTCCTCTTTAAGCTTTTTCTATGTCCTTCAACCTAAGTTCTTCTCTCCTACAAACCACTCCAAAGATGCTTTTTACAAACTTACAAATCTATCTTTCACTACTCTTTCCTTAGTGAAGTCCTTCAAATTATCACATGGACACTTTTCTCCTCTAGGTGAACATCTAACTCTATTCCTCACCAAGAAGATATACAAGTATCCCAAGCACATAAAAAGATACTCAACAGCAGGAGTCATTCAGGAAATGCAAACCAAAACTACAGTGGGTTGTCATGTCATACCTACAAGATGGCTATATCCACAAAGGTAAGTGTTGAAAGGAATAAGAATTGGAGTTCTCAAACATTGCTGGAGAATATAAACATGGAAAATAGTTGGGCAGTTCTTCAACAAGTTAAAGTGTTATCCTGGTGCCTAGGAATTTTAATTTTAAATATATACCCAAGACAAATATAACCAGATGTTCATATACATAAAAACTTAACCATGAATAGTCATAGCATCCTTATTCAAAACAATCAAAAAGAAAAATATTGAAATGTCCTTTAAGGAATGGATAAACAAAACACAGTGTATGTATACAAGAATATTTGATGATAAAAAGGAATGAAGCACTGATAGTACAATGTGGATGAATCTTGAAAATATTATATGAAGTAGAAGAAATCAGATACAAGGGTCATTTATGTACAATGTTCAGAAAATGCAAATCTTAGAGACAGAAAGTAAATTAATGGTTGTCAGAGACTGAGAGCGAAGGGAATAGAAAGTGACTACTAATGGGTACAGAGGTTTGTGGGGTTTTTTTTTTTTTTTGAGGGGGGCAGGGGAGAGTGATGATGATGTTCTAGAAATAGGGAGTAATATTTAATGTAAATTTATTGAGCAACTATTAGAGATACAACAAGGAACAGATCTGATAAAAATTCCTATCCTATTGGTGCTTAAAAACATTCAATAGAAGAACCAAGGATAAAATGCCCTTCTGGTCATTTTGCCAAGAAAAGAGGCATGAACATAGATAAGTATAAAAATCATTGAAAGAATGTATGTTCAGCATTTATCAAATAGGAAATTCTATAGCCACTGGTGACAACATGGTTTGTATCGCCTAATGATCACAAAACCAATGTGAGATTATGGCAGAAGCTAAAAATAAAGCTCCAAGGCACTTGGATGGGGAATTTCTGCATAAAGTCAACATTTTTTAATCTTTGTCTTGGGCATGGATTAGGTTAATGAAGTACTAAAAGGACATCATTATAGATGCTCAAGCCCCTATCATTATTATGCAAAATCTATAATTGACTGAAGAGCATCATACAGTATGGTTTCATGTGATACTCGTGATAATGTCTCATTTGTACTCATTAAGAATGTGTCTTTTTTCAAATGCTATGCCCTCTCTGACTACATGTTTCAAAGGAAAGCCTTTCTCAAAATTATACTCAGGAATATTCATAGCAGAGTTCTCCTTGAAGGTGATCATATTTCTTCTTTATCCTTTACTATAATTATATATTCAAATTTCTATTCCCTAAATGTAGGGACCCTTACTGTGCCCTTACTAATTAGTTACAATTTTATTTAGAGATATCATGTTGGAATTCAAATGTAATATTAATGGAATAACTTTAATCTTATCTTTTAAATTAAGGTACAGAGGGATGTATATATGTGTATACATATCCACCCACCTATACATCTACCTGTGATATAATTCATATTCCTTTGTGAGACTTAACGATGTATATAATCTCTAAGAAACTCCTATATATTCCTATATCAGCTAATGAATCAGAATCTGGGTTCTGAAAATATGATCATTTTACTCATCACACACACTGCTGGCATTGAGTGATCCTGTGCCTGGGAGACTGCCTGCCTAGCCCATGCAGGAGGTTAAGAGGGCACGGCATACCATGCCTCCCAGGAAGGACCCTATGACCTGACTGCTGGCAGGTGGCAGGAGCCCCAGGCACATTTCCCCCACCCCAGCTTCCTGTTGAAGGGCCTTGTAATTGCCAATCAGGTAAACAGCTCCCTGGTGTGGCCCTATACCCATAAGGACCACCTGGAAGACTATGGAGGCTTCTTGACCTTCAAGCTGATTGTAGAAGCATAGAGGCGCCGATATCAGCTTTACCCTATGGAATTAGTGTTGTCCTGAACTAGCTACACTCCCCTCCCCCGACCTCCGCCTGCCCTTTAAGAGTGTGTGCCTGATTGTTAATAAACGGACACATTCACTGAAACTTGTCTCTGGCGCTTCTTGTCTAAGAATCCTGTCACCTCCCCCATCCCGAAAGTGTGGGCCTTGCAGGAGGAGCCCGCACTGGCAAAAGCTAATAAAAGTAATAGCTAGTATTTTGACCATTTATTTAATTGGGCTAGAAAGTCAGTTTACTTCCTTTAATCATACAACGACCATAAGAGACAGAACAATTGAGAAGCCTAACTTGCTCCATGTTCTAGTTGGTAAATGAAGGAACAAGAATTTGAAGTCTGGCTGATTTCAGATTCCCGGCTCCTAGTATGTACTCAGCACCTACCTTGCTTCTTGAGTCTCCTGTGACCGCCATCTATACTAGTCCATGTGATCTTCTCCCTCTTCCCTGAAGATATCTTTTTACTTGACAGCTGCTTTACAGCTGGTATTTATTAAAAGAATCAGTATTGGAGCTGGAGTTGTGGCATTGCAGGTAAAGCCACCACATGTGAGGCCAGCATCTCATATGGGCACTGGTGTACGTCCTGGCTGTTCCACTTCCGATCCAGCTCCCTGTTACTATTCCTGGGAAAGCAGTGGAAAATGGTCCAAGTGCCTAGGCCTCTGGCAGACACATAGGAGACCTGGAAGAAGCTTCTGAATCCTGGTTTTGGTCTGGCCTACCTCTAGCAGTGGTGGCCATTTTGGGGGTTAAACCACCAGATAAAAGATCTCTGTATTTCTGTCTCCCTCTCAATCTCTGTAACTCTACCTTTCAAATAAATAAAATAAATTTTAAGGGCCGGTGCCGCGGCTCACTAGGCTAATCCTCCACCTAGCGGCGCCAGCACACTGGGTTCTAGTCCCGGTCGGGGCACCGGATTCTGTCCCGGTTGCCCCTCTTCCAGGCCAGCTCTCTGCTGTGGCCCAGGAGTGCAGTGGAGGATGGCCCAAGTCCTTGGGCCCTGCACCCCATGGGAGACCAGGGTAAGTACCTGGCTCCTGCCATCGGATCAACACGGTGCGCCGGCCGCAGCGCGCCGGGCGCGGCGGCCATTGGAGGGTGAACCAATGGCAAAAGGAAGACCTTTCTCTCTCTGTCTCTCTCTCTCACTGTCCACTCTGCCTGTCAAAAAATAAAAAATTTTAAAAAATAAAAAAATAAAAAAATAAATCTTAAAAAAAACAAGACCTCACTATAGGCCAGACACAATGCTAAGTTCCCAACATGTATTATCATCTGATAACCAGTTTATCTTCACACATCCCACTCAAGCACCTTACCTTGTCATCGAATTCTCTAGACATGTGCAATGAAAACAACCTAGCTGACAAGGATGGAGAAGCCCCAGGAGTCAGCAAGAAACCGGAAGGTGCTTTCTTACCTGTACAGCTGACCACCCTCCTTGCTAGGATATTGCTGTGGGTCCTCCTCATCATCAGTACTGTAAGATTTAGACCGTGATTTTGTGGTTTTCTGCCAGAAAAATCACAGTAAGGTTGATAATAAAGTCACTGCATCAGGCACATACACAACATACAGGAGAATGGACTGGGTCTTTAAATACACACACGAGGACAATAACTTGGAAGAAAAAGAAATTACCAAATATGGCAGTTTGCCTCACCATTAATAACAAGCATGTCTATAGCCATAACTATATCAAAATATTAATGCAAAACTGAGGGTTTCAAATTCAGAAACTGACTTCTAAGCCAGATAAAACTGAGGCCTTGAAAGGCTTTATTAATCATGCATTTTGAAGGTCTGTACAAGGGGTAGGGTCAAAGTTGCAGTGTCTATTTAAAGATTATAAGGACAGAAATGCCATTTTTTATAAAAGCTCACTATTGATTATTGAATTATAAAAGGCACACTTTTTTAATAAAAGGGAGAAGAATGAGAGCGAAGACATACAGTAATTCCTTTCTAAATAATGAGTAACTACCATTCCTGTCTTTGATCATAGGCAGTCGGATGAGCATCTGATCAAACTACTCTCCTGAGATTATGACCCATTTTCATTTCTAGTAGCAGAATGAACATGGCTACCTACAGGGTACAGGCTGAAAGGCTCCAGGACTAATTTGGATGCATAACTAATTAGACACAAAGCCCATGGGGATATGGTTTCACCACTCTGGAAATAGCCCTGATATTTAAACAACACATACCCCAACAATACAAGTGATGGAGGAGGATGCCAGTAGTTACAGAAACCTTACCACCAAAAAATATATTTTCCATAAACAGATAGGTGCTTTAGAGAGAGTGATCTGAGCATCTGAGGAATATGGAGAAGAGACTCCACCCCCACATTTCCATGTAACCATAACACGATCCAGATTTTCTTAAACCCAACGAATAAAGAACAATCGACGTGTTGGTATAAACACACTTACTCTATCATACTGACAGCTGGGTACAAATCTGGTCTGGAAACTTCTCGGGCATTACTTATTGAGAATCTATGTGCACAGTGTAGGAGCTCTAGTGTTTGAGGAGCTCACTTCCAAATCAGATTTTTTCCAAGCTGGTAAACCACCTAAAGACATCAGCTCCCATTCTGATGTTTGTGCACTAATAACATCTATTCACAGGATTACTGTTGTGGTAATTAAATGAGATGGCCTAGAAAGTCCTTCTAAAAATCACATAATACTTTCATCTAAAACAATATCAATATTTATTAAACTATTCAAATAGTCTCATGGGCAGCTACTTATGACTTGAGATATGATAAGTTCTAATTCTACAGTAGCTGAAGCACTCCTCTTTAAAACACTGACTTTGGAAGTATGTTCATTTTTATTATAAAAATACACAAAATAGGGGCTGGTGCTGTAGCATAGTGAGTAAAGCCACTGCCTGTAGCATCCCATATGGGCGCTGGCTCAAGTCCCAGCTGCTCACTTCTGATCCATCTCTCTGCCATGGTGTGGGAAAGCAGTAGAAGATGGTCCAAGTCCTTGGGCCCTTGCACCCACGTGGGAGACCCAGAAGAAGCTCCTAGCTCCTGGCTTTGGATAGGCGAAACTCCAGCCATTTCCACCAATCGGGGAGTGAACCATCGGATGGAAGACCTCTCCCTCTCTCTGCCTCTCCTTCTCTCTGTGTAATTTTTTCAAATAAATAAATAAATCTTTAAAAAATACATAAAATAGAAATGAATAAATCACCAATGACAGCTAACAGTTGGAGAAATGATACATTTTCTGCACACAGAGTTTTGACATATCTAATGGTTATCAAACCACATACTACATTCTTCACCTTTTTTCCTTTAATGGTTTGCACATTGAGCTCTTTGGGATGACCATCTTTTAACAGCTACATTATGTGAATGAAGCATGGTTTACTTAAGCAGTCTTTATAGTTGAGTATTGTCTTTTCAATTTTTTGTTGTAATGACTAATTTGTCTACTTTTTAAGTAAATCAACACACTAATGGGCATGAAATCAAGAAAAAACATTCCTTTAAAACAGAAGAAAAGGTTTTGTGGAAAACTCATGCATAATGTAAAGTGTGCCACCCAATAACTGATTTCTTGTCACACATTTAGAAAAGTACACCTGTTGTCAGTGTACAGAATGATGAGTTTCCAGAAAGAGAAATCACTCATATGAAGAAATAGAATATTATTTGCTCTCCCTAAAGATTCCTGACCATCTCATTCCATTACCACTTTCTCTCCAAAAGGTAATGATTTTTTTTTAACTTTTATTTAATGAATATAAATTTCCAAAGTACGGCTTATGGATTACAATGGCTTCGCCCCCATAATGTCCCTCCCACCCGCAATCCTCCCCTTTCCCACTCCCTCTCCCCTTCCATTCACATCAAGATTCATTTTCGATTCTCTTTATATACAGATCAGTTTAGTATACATTAAGTAAAGATTTCAACAGTTGCTCCCACACAGAAACATAAAGTGAAAAATAATAGATGATTTTTTAAATGATGATGAAATCAGATCAGACCTATTGTCATGTTTAATCCCAGTGAGAGTCAAGTTGGGAATTGATAATTTCTTTTTTCTGTTTTTTTTTTTTTTTTTTTACAGAAGATCAGTTTTGTATACATTAAGTAAAGATTTCAACAGTTTGCACCCCCATAGAAACACAAAGTGAAATATACTGTTTGAGTACTCGTTATAGCATTAAATCTCAATGTACAGCACATTAAGGACAGAGATCCTACATGAGGAGTAAGTGCACAGTGACTCCTGTTGTTGACTTTACAAATTCACACTCCTGTTTATGGCATCAGTAATCTCCCTACGCTCCAGTCATGAGTTTCCAAGGCTATGGAAGCCCCTTGAGTTCTCCGACTCCTATCTTGTTTAGACAAGGTCATAGTCAAAGTGGAGGTTCTCTCCTCCCTTCAGAGAAAGGTACCTCCTTCTTTGAAGACCTGTTCTTTCCACTGGGATCTCACTCACAGAGATCTTTCATTTAGGTTTTTTTTTTTTTTTTTTTTTTTTTGCCAGAGTGTCTTGGCTTTCCATGCCTGAAATACTCTCATGGGCTTTTCAGCCAGATCGGAATGCCTTTAGGGCTGATTCTGAGGACAGAGTGCTGTTTAGGACATCTGCCATTCTATGAGTCTGCTGAGTATCTCGCTTCCCATGTTGGATCATTCTCCCCTTTATTTATTCTATCGGTTAGTATTAGCAAGTACTAGACTTGTTTATGTGCTCCTTTTGACTCTTAGTCCTTTCATTATGATCAATTGTGAACTGAAATTGATCACTTGGACTAGTGAGATGGCATTGGTACATGCCACCTTGATGGGATTGAATTGGAGTCCCCTGGTATGTTTCTAACTCTAAGGTAATGATTTTCATGACTTTTACTTTATAGGTTTCTTTTTTAACCTGGTTTTGAATTTCATAGAAATGGCACCAACCTATATGTATTTTATTGGTTCTGGCTTCTTTTGCTTAGTATCATGTTAATAAAGATCATCATATTATTGCATGCAGTTATAACTGTCATTTTCATGGCTATTAAATATTTCTTTATGTGAATTTACAATTCTTATTCATTATGTTGTTGATCGGCACTTGAACCTTTTACTATTTGGACTATTATGAATAATGTCACTATAAATATTGCTGTTTCTGTCTTTTGACATATACCAGAAGTAGGTGAACCTGTGACATCATCGCACACAGTGCAGCTCTAGTAGCTTCTGTGAAACAGTGTGCAAAAGTAGCTGCATAGATGTCTACACTGACAAGCAGAGTGTGGGTGTTCAAGTTGCTCAACATCCTCAAGCACATTTGATTTTTGTAATCTTTTATGTATCATTGTGGGGGATATGTGAGGGTATTTCAAAAAGTTCATGGAAAACCTGAATTAAAAGTGTGTATTTTGGTACAAAAAATCTTGAAATCCATGCATTTTTTTGACAGGCAGAGTTAGACAGTGAGAGAGAGAGAGACATAAAGGTCTTCCTTCCATTGGTTCACCCCCTAAATGGCCGCTACGGCCAGCGCGCTGCACTGATCCAAAGCCAGGAGCCAGGTGCTTCCTCCTAGTCTCCCATGCGGGTACAGAGCCCGAGCACTTGGGCCATCCTCCACTGCCTTCCCGGGCCACAGCAGAGAGCTGGACTAGAAGAGGAGCAACCAGGACAGAACCGGTGCCCCAACCGGGACTAGAACCCGGAGTGCCGGCGCTGCAGGTGGAGGATTAGCCTAGAGAGCCACAGCACTGGCTGAAATCTATGCATTTTTTAAAAAAATATTTATTTATTTGAAGGTCAGTGTTACAGAGAGAGAGGGAGAGAGATAGAGAGGGATCTTCCATCAGCTGGCTCACTCCCCAGATGGCTACAACGGCCACGGCTGGGCAAGATCTAAGTCAAGAGCTTCTTCCAGGTCTCCTACATGGGTAGCAGGGGCCCAAACACTTGGGGCATCTTTCGCTACTTTTGCCAGGCCTTTAGCAGGGAGCTGGATCACAATTGAACCAACCAGGACATGAACTGATGCTCATATGGGATGGCGGCATCAGAGGCAGTGGCTTTACCTGCTACATCCCAACACCGGTCCCTTTGTTTTTTTTCAACATACACACTTTCCATGAACTTTCGCAAGACCCCATGGATATGTAATTTAGTGATCATTTTAGTCAGCATTTGCCATATGGTTGATAGGATGACACTCTTTTCTTAGCCATTTGGACATCTTTTGTGAAATGCCTGTTTAAGTCTTTTGCCCATTTCTTAAAAAATTAGGTTGTCTGGCCTTCTTATTCATTCACAGGAATAATTTCTATATTCAGCACAAAAATCCTTGTTAGCTACACTTATTTAAACTATGCTTTCCCAGTATGTAGCTTTGTGACATTTTTTAAATTTTAAAGTAGTTTACATATCCATCTTTTCCTTTTCTGGGTTCTACTGAAGAAATCTTCAGCTATTGCACAGTCACAGTGATACCCTCTTACCTTTCAGAATCTTCATCGCATTGTACATATTTACCACAGTTGATTCAGACTTTCTTGATTCATACCTTATGTTTTCCAAAGTTGGTCATCAGGGATCGTCCATGCGATTTCTTTCCACTTTCCTTCACTTCTGGATTCTGAGTAAATAAAGGCATATGAATCTTACTCTTCCATGCTTTTGTTTTTTCCTTAGCTTTGCTGGAATGGCAGAGGGATCTTCTCTTCAATTTACCACCAGGCGAGAAGCAAGCAGACCCTGCTTGTTTCCTCCTGCCCTACCCCTCCCATCCCCCAAAAGGCGACTGGGTCTGCTGAGACAGAGAGGCGCATTGGCAAGGATGCCTGGGCACCAGCCAGGATGTAGCTGCTGCTCGCAGCTTTCCAAAGCTGCGGTCAAGGGCTCTCAGCAACACCCAGCTGTGCTGGCCCTCATGGTGCCTAATCACCAGGCTGTTCACAACGTAAGCTGTGTCCTTTCAATGCCGGAGTGGAAATAAATCATTTCCAGTTAAAAAGAGATTTAATTTCAGAAAATGACCAAAAGTTGTTAAAAGGCAAATCTGCTGAAGAAAGAAAGTGATCACATTGATTGAACATGGCTATTTGGGGTTTTAAAACATTAAAAAATCCAAGGATAGGGGCTAGCACTGTGGCATAGTGGGTAAAGTCACAGCCTGCAGTGCTAGCATCCCATATGGGTGCCAGTTTGAGTCTTGGCTGCTCTACTTCTGATCCAGTTCTCTGCTACGGCCTGGGAAAGCAGTAGAAGATGGCCCAAGTCCTTGGGCCCCTGCACCCATGTGGGAGACCCAGAAGAAGCTCCTGGCTCCTGGCTTCGGATCAGCACAGCTCTGGCCATTACAGCCATCTGAGGAGTGAACCAGTGGATGGAAGGCCTCTTTCTCTCTCTCTCTCTGCCTCTGCCTCACTGTAACCCTGCTTTTCAAATAAATAAATAAATATTTTTTAAAAATCCAAGGATATCTCTAACAATATGATTATCTTTACTTAAGTAAAAAGTAGAAAAGCATTGTCTGTCCACTGAAATAATGCCCTCTGAGGTGAGCACTGGGAAGAGGTAATGTTCTCTTGGAGTTTTTCCTCACACAGGTTACTTGTCCAGGTTAGAGATCCTGGCCAACATTCTTTGCTCAAGTTCATATCTTATTAGGGGCCAGAAAATGCACCTTGCTTAAAGATTTAGAAATTCATTCGATTTTTATCCCTAAAAGTATTTTAAGTGGTTCATTGTCAATAACATGATATAAAAAGACATCAACAGGCCCCACCTACCCAGGACTCAAGATAAGAAGAGAAGAAATAGATAACCACATAACTGGAATAAATGTGGGTAGGCAAAACCAATTAAAATCACAAGGCTGCGAAGGGCATTTGCAAGTGACCATAAACACTAGTCAAAGATATAATTTAGGCATCAGAGGGTGGGAAGAGTCCAGGAATTGGTTGGAAAAAGATAAGTCCAGCATTTGCTGGAGTGGTAGGGGTGAGGGGTTCACAGGGTGATATTAGTTAAGTATTGACTAGTTCATGTGTGTTCATTGTCTTTGAAGAACTATTAATGCTGATCATTAACTGTTCAAAAACTCTGGAATTAAAAAGGTAACCAGATACGATCATGGAAGTAACACTTCTCTAACTTAGGGATTCAGTTCTGCCACTGGGAAGCTGCATATACATTGGCAAGCCTCTTCTCTTGGTCTCAGTTTTCTTATCTGTGGAATGGGGTAGAAATGAAGCAATTAACCTATGAATATTTTTCCACCTCTATTGGTAGAGGGAGCATGCCATTTACTGTCTAAAATAGAACCCTTTGAAAAATTATATGGGGCACTTTTAATAGTAATTACTCCAAGACAACAAAGCAAACTATCTCAGGCAAACTGAAGTATGAGGTCCCCCATATATTAGGCAACTACTATATCTCAAGGATAATGATAAGTGTGCTATATATATTCTCATTTAATATATACAACCATCCCAGAGAAAAGCATAATTAAAATTCAACTTTACAGAAAAGAAAAACTGAAATATAGTGAAATTAGATAATGTACCCAAAGTTACAAAAATAGTGACAAAATAAAGAGTCTATTTAGCTCCAAGTCTATTCTCTGGCTTCCTTTCCTTCCCCAGCTACTCCCCACACAAGAGATAGATGTCAATAAATACCTATCTCCAGTTCATAAATTGACTGATTGATTGATTGATTTGAAAGGTAGAATGACAGAGAGAGAGAAAGAGGTAGAGTGAGAGACAGATATATAGACACCTTCCATCCCCTGGTTCACTCCCCCAAATGATCACAACAGCCAGGCCTGGGCCAGGGCAAAGCCAGGAGTCCTGGTTTCCTACATACGTGGCAGGGGTCCAAGTATTAGGCTATCTTCTGCTACCTTTCTAGGTGCATTAACAAGAAGCTGAATTAGAAGCAGAGCAGCTAGGACTGCAACCAGGACTCTGATAAGAGATGCTGGTGTCTTAAGAAATGGCATAACCAACTGTGCCACAACACTGGGCCCTATATGTCTCCCTGAGCATCTGCACCGAATCTTTCACTGAATTCATGGATAAGACTTTGTCCCAGGAACCTGGCAAGAACAATAGCAAAGCAAATAAAAGTGATGTAGACACTGTCCTCACAGGACTTACATCTAATGGTGGTGACAAACTGTTACAATCCACTGTGATAAGATGATAATGGGGAATGTTTAGGGCACGCGGAGGCCACCTTAACTTGAGGATTAAAAAAGACTTCCAAGAGGATATGATGCAAAAGCAGAAGCCTGAAGATGAGTAGACATTATCTATGTGACATGGGGAATTACGTTGTGGCCAAGAAGCAATAAGTACAAAGCCCAGGTAGTAAGACCATGATAGTTTCCAGGAAACAGAGGAAGCAGACCTGTGCCTGTATGTATTTGTACACACATGCATTGGGCAGATGAGTCATCGCTTGGTCCAGAACATAAAGAGAGGATCTCATGGGCTACATCTCTGAATGTAAACCTTTTCTTTCAAACTATGAGCCAACTTCGATAGATTTTTTAAATATTCATTCATCTGTTTTTGAAGCAGAGATAGAGACATAGATAAACAGCAAGTTCCCACCTGTTAGTTAACCCCGTAGATACCCACAATGGCCATGGTCATATCCACCGCAAGGAAATCAATCCAGATCTCCCATGTGGGTGGCATGGACCCAATTATTTGAGATATCACTGTTGCTACCCCAGGTCCACACTGGCAGGAAGCTGGAATAAGGAGCCAGAGGCAGATACTGAACCCAGGCACTCCAATATGGTACACAGGCATTCTTATTAGTGTCTTAACTGCCAGACCAAATGTCTACCCCTTAAAAATTATTTTTTGAGAGACAGAAAGAGAGAATAAGAGCAAATGAGAGAGAGGCAAATCGACAGGCAGAAATCTCAATTGGTTAACTCGCAAAATGCCTGCAACAGCTAGGACTGGGGCAGGTGGAAGTAGAGACCCATGAACCTAAACAAGGTCTCCCAGATGGGTGTAGAGTTCTAACTACTTAAGCTATCACTTCCTGCTTGCCAGGGTAGGAATTAGGAGGAAGCTGGAATCTGGAGCAGAGCTGGGCACTCCACTATGAGAAATAGGCGCCCCAAGCGACTTAACCGCTACTCCAAATGCCCACCCTGAGCCAACTTTGAGTAGCTGAAAACAGGGGAATGACATGACCAGATGCACATTCTGAGCTAGCACTATGGTAGTGGTATGAATGAGAGATTGCAGGGGGCAGGGCAGGGCAGCTGAGAGCTGGAGAAGCCAAAGTAAAGACTCATTACGGTGATCCAGGAAGCAGCAGTTCAGATGTAAAGAAAGGAGCAGATCCGAGAACACTAAAGAACTCCCCCTTGTGTTTACTCAGTTCTTCAAGCCGGGAGAAGCTTTGTTTTTGTTTTTCTGCAAGGTTGCCCAGGGTAACAGTAAAAGTATATACCATACAGCATTGCTGAATGATGATCTAGAAAAAAGCAGCTGGAGTGATGTGCTGCCCTGAACCCCACTCACCACATCCTTGGCTTTGGGTCAAGCATGCATCTCATCTGTCACCGATATACTTGTCTCAACAGTGCCCTGTTTTACTTGTCCACTGGACCAAAACCATGGGTTTAAAAGTTACATTGAAAACCCTGACACTTCACAGCCCAGCCTATTGAGGTTCCATTTACTTTACCCTCTCCTAATGCCCACTTCCAGTCACCTAAATTAAAGAGAAAGGAAAAGGAAAAGGGGGATACATTTTGCTTTATGACATCCCTAAAATCTGAGGTTTCTTTACCATTTTACCTGGTGGGGAAATAAATTATCATTAGGCTCTCTTCAATGAATAGCAAAAGAAAGATGGGTTTAATTTGTTTTCTTAAAAAAATAACCAAAATCTGTAGCTGTCTTTCTAACTGAACTAATCTATAATGGGGAAAATTCTTCTCCAAGAGCATGAGAAGAAATGACTGGGGCCCAGATTAGCCAGAGAGTTCACTAAGGACAAGAAGCAGAAAGGAAGGTAAACTAACCAAATGTGATTTTATAGGTAGTTGTTGGTTGAAAATAAACGGCTGGAGGGGGAGAGAGGGAGAAGCTTATCACTATTTGTAGACATTTTAAGAACATCTGGGCCGGCGCCATGGCTCACTTGGTTAATCCTCCGCCTGTGGCGCCGGCACCCTGGGTTCTAGTCCCAGTTGGGGTGCCGGTCCTGTCCCGGTTGTTCCTCTTCCAGTCCAGCTCTCTGCTGTGGCCCAGGAAGGCAGTGGAGGATGGCCCAAGTGTTTGGGCCCTGCACCCACTTGGGAGACCAGGAGAAAGCGCCTGGCTCCTGGCTTTGGATTGGTGCAGCACACCGGCCATGGCGGCCATTTCGGGGGTGAACCAATGGAAGGAAGACCTTTCTCTCTGTCTCTCTCTCTCTCTCACTGTCTAACTCTGCCTGTCAAAACAAACAAACAAACAAACAAACAAACAAAAAAAACGAACATCTGAAATAATAAACTATCAGAGCAGTCAGTAATGTTGTAACTGACCTTTGGTTGCCTCCCCAATATTCCATCTGCCCTCTAACATGCAGTTTGGAAGGAGCTGACCTTGGCGTCAGTTCCAGGTTAAGTTCTTACTGGAATTGGTATACTGGTGTTATCCTGTATCCTTCCTAACCATTGTTTCAGGAAGGATTAATTTAAGGTTTTGTGTGTGAGCTAGGTTGCCCAATTGGAGCTAAGTATGAACTCTGAATTGTTGGCTGAGCCGGATACAGTGACTCAATCTCCAGACATGGAGTAAGCACCTCTTGGGTTTGTTGGCAATCATCTGGCAACCACCAAGGTAGCAGAAGCAGACATGGGATGACACTAATGGTATGGAGGGACAGCAGAAAGGCAGGTCTCTGACAATCCTGCACCTCTTGATTAGGCCCACCCTGAAGACCACTCTGCAAATTTGCCACTTACTTAATCCAACATATTTCTTCATTACTTAAGTCATTTTGAATTAGATTTTCTATGTTTGGAGACCAAATAGATCTGAGGAACAACCCAGTGGTTGAATGACTGGTTACATTTTTATAGGATCTTGGGAACAACCGCCAATGTAAAGTGGTCACTTGAATACCAAGGTGCTGCTTCTAAATGATTTTTCACTTGGCCTGAAGATGCCTGAGCTCTGGAAGACAAACAACAGGAGCATGGATGGCTGCTACTAGCTTTCTCAAAAACCACAGGGATCACCTCCAGGACACAATAAATGTCCTTGATGACCTATAGTTGTAATATCAAACAATCCATTTATGAGAAATACTCTTCTTCCTCTCCCATACATGATATTTTTATTATGAATTAGAGTTAATTTCTCAGCAAAAATGCAAGCCATTCATTCATCTAACGATGATTTGTAAAGGTCTTACAAAGTTCCAGACATTGTACAAATGAAGATAACAGTGATTATCAAGATTGACACAGTCCCTGTCTTCATAGAATTTACAGTCTAGTTGGAAATACAGGCATTAATCAAGAAACTTGGGAACATATAGAAAAAACTTTCATAAAAACTTTTCATATAGAAAAAACTTTTCATATGAAAAGTTTTTTCATAAAAAAACTTTCATAAAATAGACTGCCATGGAAAATATAAAGGGGATAGCAACCTAATCTAGGAGTTCAAGGAAGTACTCATTAAGGCCATCACATTGAAGCTTGATTTAAGAGACCAGCCAGCAATTAGCTAGCAGATGTAGGCTTGGAATGTTCCAGGCAGAGAAAATGGAATACTAGGAAGACTGTGTCAAATAAAGACCTTTGAGGTTGGTCAAATGTGGGAGACAATAGAGCAGGACACGGGGAAGCTCTGACACTGGAGAGAAAGGCAAGAATATTACCATGCAGGGCCTGGAAGTCATGGTTGAAGAATTTGCCATTTATCCAAACCTCAACTCAAAGGCACTGAAGATTCTCAAACACCAGAGTGACAGGATTATATTTATGTTTTTAAAAAATCATGCTTTTTTTCCGAGTGAAGATGAGATTGAAGAGAAACAAAAGAAGTCTCGGTGAGAGTTGAGAATTGTCTAGATTAGAATACAGCTACAGAGAAAGAGAGAGCTGGGAGGCACATTCAGGAGAGGCAATCAATTGGGCCTGGAGGCGAGCTGAACGTGGAGAGGTGGGTGGGTGAAGCGTCTTCCCTCACCAGAGCATGTGCTGGGAAGATCCCTGGATGCTGGGCTCTGTCCTGGTGGTCCCAGCTCAAAAATAATCCAGTATTTGAGTCATTCTACCCCAGAACAATCCATGTTTAACTATTTCTCACATCATTTTGCAGCAGGAGATTGTCATTTTTCAAGCAAAATGAGGATAGGAAAGTAAGAGACATTTTCACAGGTGACAAGTGATTAGAAACAAAATACAAGGTGCCTTGTTTTTCTTGTTGGAGGACATTGTGTACCTGCTTCAGGTGTGCATTTAAACCTTCATGCGTGGCCTTCAGTAGAGCCCTCACTGTGAAACTATCAGGATCTTCTTTGTCTCGAATTTGAGATTCTTTTAACAGTGACTCCAGTTTTTTCCTTATGAAAGATTCCACCTGATGTTCAGTGGTCCCGTTATTCTGGAAAGAATTAAGTAATGCAAATGATTTCCCTTAAGAAACTCAAAATCAATTAGAATATACCCTTCAATCAAGCCAACATTGCTTTTACAATTTCATCCTCTCTCAGTGGTACTCATTGTAGCATTTTGGTCCTGCCCCTAACAAATCTTATAATAACAATAATTACTATTTATTAAGAACTCATTCTGCCAGCTAATTTTCATGTAACTGCATTCAATACTCAAGAACTTTATACAGTTTTATTACCCTTTCTCTTTCAGTGATGAAGAATCTGACACTTAGAGAAACTAAATTGCTGCTATGCTTAATTGTTCCCTCAAAATTTATGCAGTTTAGTCCTCAAAGTTTAATGGTATTTATAGGCAAGGCCTCTGGAAAGTAATTAGGTTGGTTTAGGTCAGAAGGGTGGAGTCCTTGTGGTTGAATCTTGGTGGCTTTTGAGTAAAGAAGCCACACAGACATGGACAGACACACATGTTCCTGTCATGACGTGATGTAGCCACGGGAGGCCCTCTACAAAGCCTGCATCATGCTGTTAGGACCCTGCTTCTCAAGAACTATAAGCCAACATAAACCTATTTTCTTTATAAAGCAGGCTGCACCAAGTACTTCATTATAGTAATAAAAAGCTGACTAACACACTTATTCAAAATTACAAAGCTGCTTTTTGGCAATGGGTTTGCTGCCAGAATAGAGGTGCTGTGAAAACCATCCCTAAATCAAAGCCAACATGGGAAAGGAAAAGACTCTTATCCACATCGTTATCATCAGTCATTTAAATTCTAACAAGTCCACCCCTCCTGGCTGTCTGATCCAAAAATGTGGTGGCATCAATAAAAGGACCACTAGACAATTTGAGAAAGAGGCTCCAGAGATGGGAAAAGGCCTGTGTCTCGGGTAAACTGAAAGTCAAGTGTGAGCATGGTATCACCATCAACTTCTCTCTGGGGAAATTTGAGACCAGCAAGTATTATGTGGCTATCAATGATGCCTCAGGACACAGAGACTTTATCAAAACATGAATGCAGGCATATCTCAGGCTGACTGTGCTGCCCTGTTGTTGCTGCTATGTCAATGAATTTGAAGCTGATAACTCAAGAAAGGGCAGACCCTCGAGTGTGCTTCTGGCTTACACACTGGGTTTGAAACAATTGTTGGTATTAGCAAAATGGATTCCACTGAGCCACCCTACAAACAGAAGAGATACAATGAAATTGCTAAGGAAGTCAGCACATACATTAAAAAAACTGACCACAAGCCTGACATGGTAGCATCTGTGTCAATTTGTGGTTCATGCTGTAACAACATACTGGAACCAAGTACTAATATGATGTGGTTCAAGCAAAAGTCACCCACAAAGACAGCAATGCCAGTGGAACCACACTGCTGGAAGCCCTGGATTGCATCCTCACACCAACTAGACTAACTGACAAGCCTCTGCATCTGCCCCAACAGGGTGTCTACCAATTGGTGGTATTAGTACTGTCCCTGTGGGCTGAGTAGAGACTGGTGGTCTCAAACCCATCATGAAGGTAACCTTTGCTCTAGTCAATATCACAACTGAAGTCCATTAAAACGCACTATGAAGCTATGAGTGAAGCTCTCCCTGGGTTTAATATGGACTTCAATGTCAAGAAGATGTCTGTCTGAGACGTTCACTGAGGCAACGTTGCTGGTGACAGCAAAAATGACCCACCAATAGAAGCAGCTGGCTTGACTGCTCAAATGACTGTCCTGAACCATCCAGGCCAAATCAGTGCTAGTTGTGCCCCTGCACTGGATTGTCACACAGCTCACACTGTTTGCAAGTTTCTTGAGCTGAAGGAAAAGACTGATCATCATTCTTGAAAGAAGCTGGAAGATGACCCTAAATTCTTGGAAATCTGGTGATGCTGCTGCCGTCTTTGATACAGTTCCTGGAGGGCCCAGGTGTGTTGAGAGCTTCTCTGAGTCATTTTGCTGCTCATGATATGAGACAGACAGTTGCTCTGGGTGTGATCAAAACAGTGGACAAAAAGGCTGCTGAGCTGGCAAGGTCACCAAGTCTTCCCAGAAGGCTAAATGAATATAGCCCTAATCTCTGCCACCACAGTCTTAACCAGTGGCAGAAGAACTGTCTCGGAACTGTTTGTCTCAATTGGTCATTTAATAGTAAAAGGCTCATTAACGATAGCAATGCATCATAAAATCTTCAGGAGGAAAGGAGAATGTTTTATGGAACATTTGTTTGGAGGGTTTTTTTTTTTATCTTTTCATACTTGATAGTTTTAAATTATTGATTTCTAAAATCAGTACTTTGTAAAGGAAATAATGACCAAAAATTTGTCACTGAGTTTTAAGCCCCTTTAAAACAGTTTAATGAGAAAAAAAAAGTTATATAACTAGCAAAAAAACTGAGGCAGGATTCCAACTCAGGACTCCAAAGCATTTCCCACTACGCTACAGCATGCTTTACTAAAGAAAAGATGAGGAAAATTTCTGGAGCCAAAGTTTTCTATACGTACATAGAAAAATATGTATATTTTCCAAATTTGCTCAAAAATACACTGTTAAATATAACCTTTATTGAGGGCAAATGAGTGCTATAGAAATTACCAGGTTTGAGGATTGTTATGAAAGAAAATTGCCTTCCTGTGTTCAACCCCACTGATTGACCTGTACATCAAAATTATTTTAAGATCACAACTAATTTCAAGGGTTTTGGAAAACAGAGTTACACATACATTCAGATAATAAGTCATAAAACTTTTAACTAATCAAGGAACATAGGTTTCCTTGAAGTTTGCTTGGCACAGCTGTTTGGCCACCTGGTTCTGCCTGACACCACTGGGCTTAGCATCTGTATACGCTTCTCTGCTCTTCCATTGCCTCCACACTTACTTATGTCCAAAACCTTCTGTATATTCTTTAACACGCACAAAGTAAGGAAATGGGTGCTCTTCCACAAAAACAATTCCTACATTTTTCATAAAAGCTTAAGACTCTCTCACTTGCAAATTTATTTCCAGGAGGTTATTATATTTGAACCCTGCAGAATGGTTACATTTCCAACATCAACTCATTTTCATAAAATTCTATAAGCACAGATCAAGATAAATACTACAAGGAGAAGAATGGAGGGAAGGAAAGAAGGAAGAAAGAGAGAGTGGGAGGATGGGGTAAAAACGTAAGGAAAGAATCTACATCAGGATAGGTACAGAATTTCCCTGTATTAATATCACACACATTAATCCATTAACATGTACCCAATCAACAAGGCACTTCACTGGAGACCCTCAGGCCCTGATGACATGCACAGATGGAGAAGAACTGGCTATTGACATCCTTATGCTAGGAAAAGGTAATCCCCAAACACCCTACCCCAGTCTGCACAGATGACCAGTGTAACAGGTTCTGAGAAGGAACATGGCATTCTCACCTAAGTGGCCAAGGTGGCCTCACAGAACAGATGGGAATTGAAGGGGCTCTCATGGAACCGTGAGGAAGCTACGGGATTTCTTGTCATCCACAGTTCCAGTGAAGAATCTACATGAATAAAGCATGTTCTGTAAACACAGGAATGCGTGAGCTATCGGGAGCAGGAGTTGATGGAGCAGGGTGGTGGCAAAGAAAGTACTTAAAAGAATAGAGGGACTTGAAAGGCTTTCTGGATAAATAAGAAGTAGTGTTTTGGAAATAAAATTAACCTGGCAATGAGTACTCAAGAGGAAGGGTATCTGCAGATGTAAAGCCAGGCACATGGTCCCCACTGCAGGTATTAAGCACTTAGTCTAGTATGCTGGGGGATTTATTAAACATGAGGATTTGGAGCAAAATGCATTGTACAAGGAACAAATACATACTGAACTCCTGCTCTATCAGGTGTCAGGTGAAAAACATTAATAAGAAACAACCCCACTGTCACAGAACCCACCGTGTCACAGAGAATATCAACATATCAATGGATAACCACACCTGCAGGTACAAGTAGAGTGACCAGTGTAAGAAGGGTCATGGGTGCACACAGGAGGGAACTTTACCCTGCCTCTGGAATTCAAGACTCAAAGAATAGAAGACACCTGAGCCAAGTCTTAGACACTAGGTAGATCAATTTCCTGTGACCTCTATAATAAATTACCACAAATGTGGAAGCTACAAACAACAGAAATGTATTTTTTTTAAAGTCTGGAGGCCAAAAGAATGCAATTAAGGTGCTGCACTCCTTTAGAAGGTTCTAAGGGAAGAGCCTTCCCTGCCTCTTCCAACTGGTGCTGGTTCCAAGCAACTGCTTATGGCAGCAAAACTCTAATCTCTGCCTGGATCTTCTCATGGTTTTCTCCTGTGTGCCTCCCCCTTCTTTCTGAGTCTTCTCCTCTTCTTGTGAGGACAACTGTCATTGGATATAGGACCGACATCTATGGTCATACTATACTAAACACACCCACTCTCACTGGATATAGGGCCCAGCTGCTTAATCCAGGTTTATCAAGGATCCTGAACTTAATTACATCTACAAAGACACTGTCTCCAGACAAGGTCACATTTATAGGTACTATGGGTTAAGACTTGGACTTGTCTTTTGATGGGCACAATTCAACCTATTACAGTGAATAAGAGTTGATCATCTTTAGAAACATGCCAGGGATTCTAATTCAATCCCATCAAGGTGGCATGTACCAATGCCATCTCACTAGTCAAAGTGATCAGTTTCAGTTCATAATTGATCATAATGATAGGATTACGTGTCAAAGGGATCACATAAACAAGACTAGTGTCTGCTAATACTAACTGATAGAATTAAAAAGGAGAGAATGATCCAACATGGGAAGCAGGATACACAGCAGACTCATAGAATGGCAGATGTCCTAAACAGCACTCTGGCCTCAGAATCAGCCCTTAAGACATTCAGATCTGGCTAAAAAGCCCATGAGAGTTTCTCAGGCATGGAAAGCCAAGACACTGCGGCAAAAAATGACCTAAATGAAAGATCTCTGTGAGTGAGATCACAGCAGAAAGAACGGGCCATCAAAGAAGGAGGTACCTTTCTCTGAAGGGAGGAGAGAACTTCCACTTTGACTATGGCCTTGTCTAAATAAGATCAAAGTTGGCAAACTCAAGAGGCTTCCATAGCCTTGGCAGCTCATGACAAGAACCTCAGGTGATTACTGACATCATAAATAAGAGTGTCAGTTGGTAAAGTCAACAACAGGAGTCACTGTGCACTTACTCCTCATGTAGGATCTCTGTCCTTAATGCGTTGTACTACGTGAATTAACGGTATAACTAGTACTCAAACAGTACTTTATACTTTGTGTTTCTGTGCAAACTGTTGTAATCTTTTCTTAGTATATACTACGTTGATCTTCTGTATATAAAGATAATTGAAAATGAATCTTGATGTGAATGGGATGGGAGAGGGAGTGCGAGATGGGATGAAGCCTCTATATGGGGGGAAAAAGCCGCTATAATCCAAAAGTTGTACTTTGGAAATTTGTGTTTATTAAATAAAAGTTAAAAAAATTACTAACTCATTTGGGATGCAAGCAATGATGTTATATAAATCACACAAAATATTGCCTGGAATAGTCCAGTTGTAGAAAGATGACAGAAATCATACTCAAAGCTTTGAGATGTATGTACAACAGAGACTGAAGACTGAATGGCATGCACAAAGAAAAATGAAAATTGGAATAATATATACAAAGAGGTAAATAATATCAACTCATAATTCAATTGTGTTCATAGTATATTAAAACAATGAGTACCTACATCATATATGATTAAGGATTTCAGAATATAAGAACATATTTAATATCTGTATGTCTATATTTTGATCTCTATTCATTAATTTTGTGTATTCTTTTTGCTCAATTGCTGTATGAATAAATATGACCCAATCAAAAAAAAAAAGAGTTGATCATCTGACAAAGGGTACGAAGACAGCACTTCAATGTGAGCAATGCATGAAGAAACCAAAAGTATCAATAAGAACTAGTTACGCTGTGAACATAAAGAGGCACAGGGAACCATAAGGACCGGAACCATAAGCAACAGACTGTGTATTGTGCTAAGGCCCACAAAGCACTGTCATATCGACCCTTCTTTTAAGCTCCCTAACACCCTTTAAGGAAAGCACTAATGTTAGCCAAGTCCTACTCATAAAGACACAGAGGCAGAAAGACTCAGGAGTGGTCCAAACACCTGTCTCTGAAATGGCTGAAGTGGAGCTTAAACCTAAGACTTTCTATTTTTGAGATAACATTTTAAACTTACATTATCATCAAAGGCTTAATGCTCCACTAAAATAAAGAGTTCAACAAACAGTAGAAAAGACCATAGTTCAGCAGGAAGATAGGCAAGGGCTATAAATAATAATCAAATGAAAAGATGTTCAACTTTACTTACAGAAGTAAATTTTAAAAGAGTCACAGATCATTAAAACTATAAACAACCAATATTCCCGTCATGAAACTTGGGAAATGAATCATGACAGCCTCTGTATGGGAAACAGTAGTTTTCACTTGAGATTTAAAAAAAAAAAAAAGATCTGAGAAAAGAACTTCAGGTCTGTAACCACCAGTGCATGAGATCAAGTGACCCACAGCCCAGTAGGAAGTGCTTTTTTTGAGAGGATAAAAAGAGAAAGCGAGTAAAAGCACTTTGCCAGGGCTGAACTGAATGCCCCATATAAGCATCCATTTCCTTCCCTTGCTCAGGACCTCACAAGAGTCAGAGAGAGTAAGCAGATGAACTGTGGCCATTCTGCCAGAACACCGCACTTGTCAGCAGGACGAGGTCAGAAGCACTAAGCCAGGGCTCCCGGGTGCTGGTGAAATAATGAAAGCTTAATGTAAAAGCTATAATTATTCATTTCACACCCTCTAAACACTGGGAGTTGCTAAAGGCATGATATCTCTGCCTGTTGATCTATTTCTTCTCTGTGATTTACAGCCCATGAAAATCAGCAGCCACAGAGACCAAAAAAAATGTGTGGCTGAGGGTTCCTCACTCTGTTATCCTTCAGTTTTGGAAGCCAATTGCACCACTGAAAGAAAGCTCAAACACACATCTGAACTCAAGATCTACCACTCACCGAGCTGTGTCAAGGACCACAGCTCAGACCCGAATGCATGCTGGGACTCCAGAAAGATCATCAAAAAAAAAATTAAATGATAGACTTATTTTGATGAAAAAAATTTTTGAAGTCCGTGCATAGCTATCAGGCCAATGACATCACAAAATCTGACCTGGAACCAGGCACTGGGATTTGTGAAAGCTTCTCTGTCATTTCAGTGTACAGCTAAAGTTGAGGACCTTTGCTTTAAAACACACATGTGCACACACACACACAACACAGCAGGGCAGGCATCCAGTGTAGTGGTTAAGATGCCACTAATGACATCCACGACCCATATTGGAGTGCCTAGGTTCCAGTCAAAGCTCTGTTCCCAATTCCAGCTTCCCACTAATGGGCATCCTGAGAGGCAGCGGGTGATGGCCCAAGTAGTTGGGTCCCTGACATACATGTGGGACGCCTCGCCGAAGTTCCAGGCTCTTGATTTCAGACTGGCCAAGCCATGGCTGTTAACAAGCATTGGGGGAATGAACCAGTGTATGGGAGATCTTTTTGTTTCTCTCTCTTTTATGTGTGTGTCTCTCTGCCTTTCAAATAAAATGAAAATAAACAAAAGCTTGGAATATCTCCCAATGCTTTATTTTCCCTTTTGGGTAGGAGTCTGGAGACAGAAAGAATAACATATTCGCTGACTTTGGGGATGCCTTATAGCTTTTCAAGCCCATACCTGGAGGTCTGGGCTGAAGAACAGCTGCTGTTAGCTACGGGAGTACATTTGTTCTAGTTCTATGCTGTCCCCAGCCTGTTCCCTCAGCTCAGTCACAGCACATTCTTCTGTTCAAGTCGTGTTAGGTACTGGAAACAACTGGAATCTCCCAGTGACCCTCCCGCTCCCAGCCTTGCTGCCAGAATGTAGCCGCGTGCCTAGCTTGTGGGTGTTCTGTTCTGGAAAGAAGCTTCTCTAAGTACCGATATGTTTTAAAGCAACCAGATTCATAATCCTTCTTAAAGTGGCTAAAAGCATAAAATGAATGATTTAGGAAGGACAACGAACCTGTACCTAATGCAGTGATATGAGAGGGAAATGGTGAAAATGTTGAGTGAGAGATACATACACAGACTGAATAATAGTTTCAGAGTGTTTGTATAACACACAGTTGCTACACAACTACTGTTCAGGGCTCATTTAGAAGTCCCTGGAAGGCCTACTGCTTAAGGGACAGGTTTCACGTAGGAAAAAGCAAGCTGATGTTTGTGCCTAGGAGGCTGACTAAACACAGAGAGTGCAGAAAAAAGACCTTGAGTAACTGAGCAGAAAAGGAAGAGAGTCAGTGCAGTTGAAATATGAGGCACACTGGCATCAGAGGATCCCATAAAGATGAATAATGGTGAGCTGGCTCCGGAATCAGATCAGTTAGATTACTGTACTGAGGCTGAAAGGAAATTGCCCCTGTGTCTTTGAGCTGGATGGTGCTTGGGTCACTGAACACACTGGCTTTGCTTTGTGCTTTACAGATCACAAGCCAGATGTTCCCTATGGCTGAAGCCACAGAAAAATAAAAGGCAGAAGCTTAGAGGGTTCTACAAATTCAACAATTGAAATCATTTATTATATAAGCAAACAGCTTACTGTGTGGTTGCACCATTTTACTTTACTTAGAAGCAGCCACAGATTAAGAGGAGCCCTGCCCTTCTCCCCAGCTTCCAGCATCGGGAACCCCTGAGCCCAGATCCTGCTTCTGACCTTTGCGCTTGCAGTTTCCTCTGCCTGGAACATTCTTTCCCAGGTATCAGCATGGCTAATTCTTCATTTCTTTCAGTTTTTGCTTAACTGTATCTTCTTTTTTCTTAAGATTTAATTAATTTATTTATTTGAAAGGCAGAATTACAGGGTGGGGAGTGGTGGGAGAGAGAAAAAGAGAGATTCCATCTGCTGGTTCACTCCCCAAACAGCTGCAACAGTCAGGGCTGGGCCAGGTGGAAGCCAGGGGCCCAAGTACTTGGGCTATCTTCTGCAGCTTTCCCAGGTGCATTCGCAGGGAGCCACACAGAAAGTGGAGTAGCAGACTCTAATAGATGCCCATATGGGATGCTAGTGTTTCAGGTGGCAGCCTAACCTGTTGTGCCACAATGCCGGCCCCTAAATGTATCTTCTATATGACCCCTTCCCAGGACACACAACTAAAGCTTCAACAGATCCTTCACAAGGGGCACGTGCACGTATGTACACACACACACACACACACAAACACACACACACACACACACACACACGTCTTTTTCCTTTAACAATTATCAGTATCTAGAACACTATATATTTCACTTATTCATTTATTCACATTTTTTTTTGTCTGTCCTCCTCTTCCATTAATGTGTAAGTTCTAGGAAGCCAAGGATTTCTGCCTGTATGATTTACTGACCACCCCCCAACACCTACAACAGCAGTGAGCACATCTCCAATAGGAGATGCTTAATAAGTTAATGGATCTGCAAATGAACCTTGTACAGCTCAAGAAAATTTGGGTTCCAATGTCCATGAATTGTCAGTTAAAATCTTTATTTATTGCAAGAATTCAGATATAGATCCAACCACATTCTATTAACTTAAAACTGCGGTTAAGATCTTCCTCTAAGGTAATTATTGATTCACATAAGCTATACACAGGATATCCTTTTGCAGAAACATGATCAGGCATATTTATTTTCATTTATTTATTTGAGAGGGAGAGAGCAAACGCGAGAGCTAGGTGACTAAGGGAGCTCCCATCTTATGGTTTACATCCCAAATGCTTGCATTGGACAGGGCTGTACCAGGCCAAAACTAGGAAACACAATTCAGCTCTCCCTCACGGGCAGTAGGAAAACCACTTCTTCCCCCAGCGTGTGCATTACAAGGAAGCTAGAGTCTGAGGCTGGAACTGCATATTGAACCCAGGCATTCCACTAAACTACATGACTGCTCCCAATCAGGCATATTTAAATTTGCCACTCAGATAAGGCATTTGCACTCTCCGTTGACAATAGGACTATAAGCTGACTGATTATAGATAACACTTTGATTTTCTAAACATAGAATTGTCTTTTTCTCAGAAGAGCTCAAAAACAGAGTAAGAAGTTTGAAAGGTAGAGTAAAAGCTTTCTATTTTTCCACTAGAACAATGGCTTCTTTATTTTCTCTCCCGAAGTATAAAAAAAAGGCATCTATAAGCCATTACAGTTAAGGTGCTGTCTGCTTTCAAGTCAAAGAATGCAAACGAAAGATCATGTTTACTTCTAAGGAATGGTGTTCTAATCATTCTACTTGTATAGGATCATGTAAATCAACTAACAGACTCTGAAGAGGACAGGAACCCAGCTGGATGTCGCACAGGTGAATAATGATTTGTTTTTCAAACACTGTAGCTCACTCTCAATGGAAGTTTATAGTTACGGATATTTACCTTAGAAATTTAGAAGGTTCATGATATTACAAGAAAAATAATATAGGTGGGTGGATTTAAGACCTGGAACAACTCAGCCCGCAGTGTAAGTGACTACAATCTTACCGTTGTTACATTTCTGCCACTCATTTGCCCTAACAACAGCATTCCCTACACAAGTAACTTGGTGGAACCTCTCTGTTTCCCCTTTCAAACGAGATATTATCTCTGAAGATGGCACCCAAGAGATCTGAGAAACAAGTAAAAAAAATGATGAAAACCAGAGGTAAAAATCTGGTTTATAAAATAAATCTAAATTATTCAAAGTCATAAGCAATTAACCACAAAAAGAGAAAACGCTTACATCTAGAGGAACAAGAGAAACTATTTAAAATACTTAACTATTTTCAGCTCTGTAAATCTGTTTAGATTAATTTTCTGTAGCCTATTAGTGGTATTTAATTGAGCTAATATAAAGTTCCAAAAGGCAAAAGATTAAGGCAGGTAGCAAAGGCTCCTTTTCACTTCAAGCTCAATCTCTCCACTTTACCCCCTTTAAAATGCATTAAAACCAAGAAACAAGTGGCTACTGAGACTTCAGTTAGCACTGAGCTCTTGTCCCCTTTGAAAATGATGCTAGCTACCTGTGTCGCCGCCTGGCAAGGCCTCACCCTTAGTGTTCTCTGAGACAGCCGACTGTCAGCGGTGGACTCACTGAACCCAGGGCACTGAGGTGAACAGGAAGAATGCACAAAATGTCTCTGTTTTTGTTTTCCCTTTCAGAGGGCAGACTAATAACCCTGATTTTCAGAGGACTACCACCATTGCAGAAATGAATTTCTAAACCCTGCACCAAACAATTGATTGTGTGTGCTTCTCTTGGGCGCCATGCAATTTTGCAACTGTGTGAGTTACAGAAGCAGGGACACATCCCTTTAAACTTTTTAGGTTTGCATTTCCTTGGATTCATCTGGCAAAATGGAGCTTTTATTAAAAGGCAGCTCCTTGATCTAGGAGAGGAGTCTGAAGCTCCAAGCACATGACAAACTATCTATGCCACTTTATTTAAGCTAATTAAAGATTCAGCCAACAGTGTGATGCCTGGAGAGGTTTAGAAACCTCTGGCCCAAGGCACATTTCCATAGGGAGGGATGGGCATTCTAGAGAAGCAGGCCCAAGTGCGTTTCGGGTTCTACGAGCCAGCCTTGACAGGTAGCACGGAAGGGCTGTTAGTTGAAACCAAGGAGGCAATGCTAAAGTTAGCTGACTTCAGCAAATAAAATGACATTCCCAACCACAGTTTGATTTCTCACCAAACTGAAACAGGAGAGAACTTATCTCCGGAGAGGGAGGTGGGTTCAGATGGATTAATCACTAACATTCCTTCCAAATCTAAGGCGCAGGATGGTAGGACCCCTTCTCCTCCCTTCTCCTCGAGGAAGAAAACAAACAAACAAAAAGGCTAAAGGCAGAAATGGTAGGGTAGCAGGGGCTTTCTGAGAAATACCACAATGCAGCTAGGTCAAATGCAGCAATTCATATGCACACAGGTATGACTTTATGTGATGGTTCTATAAGCAGTGCTATAGCTCTAAGATATCCAATCAAAAGTTGTATAACTGATTATGTATTAGAAAACTTAGAGTTGTTTGTGCTAGGGTATATAAGACAATGCCCTGCTTTGTTCAGGGCCCGGAATTTGGAGACCAAACTCTCCTCTGGACCTGCCAACAAGAATAAAAGCTGTTTTCCTGTTGCGAGCCTTGGTGTTCCTGCATCTTTGTCCAGGATTCCTGCTACATTTCACTCAACAAACTGAGTGGCTATGTGCCGCACACAAAGTAATTTTCAATAATTATCATTTCCACGTGACAGCAACCATTTGTGAGGATTCCAACATGTGAGCAATTTGGAACCCTACTTTTGTTATGCCAGCAAATTGAGTGTAAAAAAATATGGCCAAGTTTCTCACTTACATAATGTAGTTTGAATTTGCACTCGTCTTCGATTTCATCTGCACTGTCCTCATCAGAGACTTCCCCTTCCTCTGCATCATCGCCAAGGTGATACGGCAACTTCTTGCCCTGAAATGGAACAAAACATCCCCATTTAAGGGTGAAAATCAATTTATAACAAGCAAAAATTGGAAGTAACCCAAATGTCCACTGATGGATGAATAAACAAAACATTGTACATACACACAAGGGACTATTACTCAGTCTTCTGAAATTCTGATAACATAGATGAACCCTGAAGGCATTATAGTAAATAAGTACTATGCAGACACAGAAAGATAAGTATTTTATGATTCCATATATGAGAAATATAAAATAATCAAATTCATAGAGACAGAAAGTAGAAGCCAGGAGCTGGGGTGGGCTGAAATAAGGATGTGTTGAGTGAGTGTCGAGTTTTGCAGGATGGAAAAAAGAGTTTTAGAAATTGGTTGTACAATAATGTGAATGAATTTAATATTACTGAACTATAAACTTTAAAACTGTTACAATGGTAGATCGATTTTTTGTTATGCTTATTTTATCACAATTAAAAACTATTTTTTAAAAAATGAAAATAAAATGGATTATCCCTTGGCTAATCAATTCCTCAGATCGACCAGAGGACAAATTAGGGGCAAAATAAGAGAGAAAGAAGAGACCAGCATTGTGGTGTAGCAGGTAAAGCTGCAGCCTGCGATGGCAGCATCCCATATGGGTGCTGGTTCAAGATCCAGCTGCTCCACTTCCAATCCAGCTCCCTGCTAATGTGCCTAGGAAAGCAGATAAAGATGGCACAGGTATTTGGGCCCCTGCACCCATGTAGGAGACCCAGAAGAAACTCCTGGTTCCTGGTTTCTGCTGGCACAGGCTGGTCCCTTGCAGCCATTTGGGGAGTGAACAAACAGACAGAAGATCTCTCTCTCTCTCTCTCTCACACACTCTCTTTCTCTCTCGCTCTCTGATTTTAAAATAAATAAAACTCTGATTTTTAATAAATAAATTTTTAGAGAAAAAGAGAGAAAGGGACTATGAAAAAAAGGTAGTCTTATTACTTTCAATAAAATACAGTTAATTAGGAACACAAGAACAGGCTTCTTTTCAAGAATATCTACTTCATCACAACAAGCCAAGGTCTGAATACTGGTACCCCTAAAATTCCTTTGTTGGAACCTAACACTGGACTTAATGATATTAAGAAATTGGAAATGATGGCATCACAAGGGCTCCACTGCCCCTTGCACCACATGAAGACACAGCAGATGCCATCCATGAGAACAGGCGCTCACCAGTCACCAACTCTGCCAGCGCCTTGAGTTCAGACTTCCCGCCTCCAGGATTCCGAGCTAGACATTTTTGTTTACAAGTTACTCATCTAAATCATTTTGTTATAGCAGCTCAAAGGGACTAAGACAACACCCAACAGGCTAGGGCTCCTAAGAGCAGCTTGTTCTCCTTAGCAGGTTAAAATTGCCCTAAACACTTGGTTGGCATTTAGAAAGTCTTTCTTGCACAGAGAATCCAGAAACCACTCTCTGCCCTCAGGAACAAACCAAAGTCCTTTTGAAAGAGAAGATCAGCATATGTTTCAAATGTTTATTTTCATCTACTTGAAGGGTAGAGGGAGGCCAGGGAGACAGAGAGAGAAAGAGAGAGATCTTTGAATCTCTGGTTCACTTCCAAATGTCTACAACATCTGGGTCTGCACCAGCCTGAAGCCAGGAGCCCAGAACTCCATCTGGGTTTCCCACATGGGTGACAGGAGCCCAAGCAATTAAGCCATCATCCTCTGCCTCCCAGAGTGATTTAGCAGGGAGCTGGATCAGAAGCAGAGGGGCCAAGATTCGAACTGGCACTCCAACATGGGATGTGGGCATTCCAGGTGAAGCTTCACCAGCTGTGCCATAATGCCTACCCCTAGACCTCTCTTAGCTTACCAACACATGTTTGAAACCAAGGACTTTTTGACAAAAGAAAATTCTTACAATGAAATGGTAAGACATTCAAGCTATAGAATTATATATACAACATGACTCAGTGATGTATAAAAACACAAGCAAAAGTCCAGGAGAAAATATGATCAACTGTAGTAATTAGTAACTGTCTCTGGATAACAGTTCATTTCTCCTTTCCTACATTTCCCTAATTTGAACTCAGGAGAAATAAAAGTATAAATAAGAGCAGCAGAGGGCAAGGACCAGGGGCCTAGTAAGGGCCTCTAGGGCAGCTACCAGCATCAGGAAGCAGAAAGGAATATCAATAGGATGTTCAATTTTTCCCAGAATCTCCTCTAGGGTAGAGTGAAACAGAACCAGGCTCTGAGGCTAAGCAGCCAAGGCCACTGGGGTGGGAAGACTTTAAAATAGCACCCAGCGTCTCCTACCACCTGGTAGTCACATCTTTTTCTAATTCCTTCCCCTTGAGTGGATTGGACCCACTGGCCCACTTCTAATGAACAGAATCCAGCAAAAGTTATCAGAGATGGCAGAGACAAGGTCAAGGAAAGGCTGTGCCTTCTTTCTTTCTTGCCTCCCTACTCTCTACTTTCTCAATATATTCATATATTCTCTCTCACACATGCAGGCACACTCTCTCTCTCTTCTCTCACTCTCTCCAGCCAGGCAATGGAGAGACCCACATGGCATGGAACTGAAAGAAGACCTACTGACACCTAAATTCCACCAATGTGAGAGACACTGAGCAGAGGACCCAGCAAATCCACACCCAGGCTCCCGACTGACAGACACTATGAGAAAATAAGTGTTTGCTGTTTAAGGCCACTAAGTTTGCGAGTCATTTGTAATGCACCAAAGATTCCTAATGCAATCACTAAACCAAAATCATGGGTTAGAACTAATTCAGTGAAAATACAATTGCCAGCACAACCAAGCCCAGAGCTCATGGCTTTCAACTCTATCTTCCACACAATGGACATCAGAAACTACTGCCAGAAATGCTGTCCTTGGGCCCTAACAATAGCTGCCACCACTTCTGCCACCCTGCTCAAGGATGGGTTCAGCTTGGGTTCCCTTTCCTAGTTTCTGCTTCAATGGCTTCTTGATAGGATGCCTACCCCCTAGTTCTAAGAAGGGCCATAAAAACAAATGTATAACATTTTGGCTACCATAGGGTATTCCTTAAAATATAGGGGTGGATTGAGGGCTGGTGTTGTGGCACAGCAGCTAAAGCTGCTGCCTGTGATACCAGTAACTCATACGAGCACCACTTCATGTCTTGGCTGTTTCACTTCTGATTTAGCTCCCTGCTAATTCTCTGGGGAAAGAAGCAGAACATTGCCCAAGTAGGCTCCTGCCACTCATACAGGAGACTGGATGAACCTCCTGCTCCTTGCTTCCACCTGATCCAGCCCTGGCTTTTGTGACCATCTAGGCAGTGAACCAGCAGATGGAAGATCTCTCTATCTCTGCTCTGTCTCTGTCTCTCCCTCTCTCTGTAGTTCTGGCTTTCAAATAAATAAATCTTTAAAACAAAACAAAACAAAGGGATGGAGAATTCCTTACACACAGAAGGATGTTCATGTGCTTGACAGCCCAACATGATGAAAAATTTTGAAATGTTATCTGAGCCTGCTATCCATGCTGATCTCTAAAGTCAAGCTCCAATGACTTTGAGGGCTCCCGCACCTCATACAGTTATTACCCCTTTAGCATTCTATATCTCCCGCTTATGTATCTCCTCCCTCTAGAGGACCACAAGTTTAATCCAGATTTCAGAGAAATCTCCCTATCAATTTTCCTGTACTCTTTTTTTAAAATGATTTATTTTATTTATTTGAAAGGCAGAGTTACAAAGAGAGAGGGAGAGGGAGAGGGAGAGGGAGAGGGAGAGGGAGAGGGAGAGAGAGAAAGAGGTCTTCTATCCATTGGTTCACTCCCCAGATGGCTACAACAGCCAGGGCTGGGCCAAGTCAAAGCCAGGAGCCAATTTTTCCTGCACTTTCAAAAAATATGTATTAATTTGTTTGTTTGAAAGGCAAAGTGACTTGGGGTGAGGGGGAGGGGACATCTTCTATCTGCTGATTTACTCCCCAATGCCTGCAACAACCAGGGCAAAGCCAGGAGCCTGGAACTCCATCCAGGCCTCCCACACGAGTGTCAAGGACCCAAGTATTTCAGGCAATATCTACTTCCTTCACAAGTGCATTAGCAGGAAGCTGGATGAGAAGCAGAGTAGTGGGGACTGGGCCCGTACTCCAATATGGAATGCAGAGTCCCAACGGGTAACTTAATCCACAGCACAACTTCTGCCACCTTGCACCCTCTTTAATACCCAAAGCTCTTGATCTTGGATCCTTACTACAATGATGGCTTTAAAGCAGATTAAAATAATGTATATAGTGAAAACAAAATCCGTAGTATAATCCAATGCAATTTAGGTTCTTGACTATTTTCTTCTACTTATAGAGGAGCATTTATAAGATTTTTTTTATTTTATTTGAAAAAGGCAGACAAACAGACAGAGAGCTTCTATATACTGGTTTACTCCCCAAATGCCTGCAACAGTGGGGTTTGGTCAAGCTGAAACCAAGATCCAGGAACTCAAATCTAGATCTCCCACATATGTGGCATGGACCCAAGTATTTGAGCCATCACCTGTTGCTTTTCAGGGTACACACTGGCAGAAAACTAGATTGGAAGCAGAGTAGCTGAGACTTGAACACAGGCACTAGTAAATGGGATATGGGCATCATAAGCAGTGTCTTAATCACTACTCCGAAGACTCACCCCACTTGCATGATTGAAAGGTGGGCTCTGAAGCAGACATTTAGCCTACTGATTAACATGCCCAATTAGATGCCAGCATCCCAGGTTCAATACCCAGTTCCATTGCTTCTTGGCCTTTTGGTCAAGATCAAGTGAAATACCCAATTCCACTTCTTTTTATTTATTTATTTATTTATTTTTGACAGGCAGAGTGCACAGTGAGAGAGAGACAGAGATAAAGGTCTTCCTTTTTGCCATTGGTTCACCCTCCAATGGCCGCTGCGGCTGGCGCATTGCGCTGATCCGAAGCCAGGAGCCAGGTGCTTTTCCTGGTCTTCCATGGGGTGCAGGGCCCAAGTACTTGGGCCATCCTCCACTGCACTCCCGGGCCACAGCAGAAAGCTGGCCTGGAAGAGGGGCAACCGGGATAGAATCCGGCGCCCCGACCGGGACTAGAACCCAGTGTGCCGGTGCCGCAAGGCAGAGGATTAGCCTATTGAGCCATGGTGCCGGCCCCAGTTCCACTTCTGATTCCAGCTTTCTGCTGGTGCAGACCCTGGAAGGTGGTGGTGATGGCTCAAGTAATTGTGCTCCTACTGCCTACATGGGAGACCTGGATTGGGTTCAAGTCTCCAACCAAGGGCAGCCCAATTGTTGCAGGAATTTGGAGACTGAGCAAGTAGATGGGAGCTCTCTTCATCTGCCTGCATCTGTCTTTGTGTGTGTGTCTGCCATCAATAAAAAGTTATTTTTTAAAGGTTTGATTGGATATAATTTGCATGTCATTAATGCCAAGGTATCTCAGAATTAAGGTATTTATTACTACCTACTATTTTAGGTCTTACTGATATGGAAAACTCCTAGAAAATGAACTCACTGTCCTTTATTTTGGAGGTCATTTGTAGAGTAATAGGATAATAAGCCATCACCAAACATCAGGTATCCAATTAAGTGGAGACCAAACATAGCCAGATACGGAGAGAAGTGAAGAAATAAACCTCTTTTATTTATTCATCCCTAACTATTGATTCAGTTAACTGTTTTTTGAACACGATGGCAGACACAAAGATGGTCCTGTACACAAGACACGTACAATGTAGGGAAAAGCAATTCCCTCTTTTCTTAAAAATCTCATTTACTTATTTGAAAGACACAAGGAGAGAAAAATACACAGAGATCCCATCCACTGTTTCACTCCCTAAATGCCACAACAAAACCAACGAACTCAGTTGAGGTCTTACACATGTATGGCAGGGTTCCAACTGCTTGAGTCAGCACTTGCTGCCTCCCAGGGTCTGTGTTAGCAGGAAGCTAGAGTCAGCAGCCAGAGCCAGGCATTCATCCGAGGCATCCCACTTGGGACAGGACATTTTAAGCTCATATATTAATTGCTAGGTCAAACAACCACCCCCCTTCTTTGGAAGTAGAATCAAAACCAGCAATGTTTTCAAATGTTCAGAACAGAGCTAACAAACATGAACAAAAACATCACCAAGTAAGAAATGATAATCCTTAAGTGATACAAATGGTTGTAACCTGTTATGGTTTGAATCAGTAGTTTTCTTGTGGCCCAGTAGTTCTGCAGCAAGGTTTGTTGCGCAAAGAGCAAGTCATCATCTCTACCACCACCTCTCTCTCCTTCTTGACTTAAGATGTGACTCCTTGGGGCCGGTGTTGTGGCATAGCAGGTAAAGCTAACACGTGTGGCGTCGGCACCCCATATGGGCACTGGTTTGATTCCAGGATGTTCCACTTCTGATCCAGCTTCCTGCTAATGTGCTTGGGAGGGAAGCGGAGGATGGCCCAAGAACTCTAGCTCCTGCACCCATGTGGGAGCTCCTGACCCCTGGCTTCAGACTAGCCCAGCTCCGGCCATTTATTTGGGGAGTAACCAGAAGATGGAAGAAAGACTTACTTTCTCTCTCTCTGCCTTTCAAATAAACAAATCTTAAAAAAATTAAAAAAAAAAAGATTATTTGACAACTTGCCCTGATGCAAGCTCCCAAAACTGCCAACAAAAACTGACCATCTGCCATGGGGCCCTCACCAGTCACCAGGCATTTGAATCTTCTGCACTGTGAGCTAAAGAAAGCTTTTTATTTATCTGTAGTCTGCAGCAGGCATTTTGTTACAGTGAGGAGCAGCTGACTTACACAATACTTCAGGACGGAAAGGGAAATGCCACCATGATGTCAGGGGGTGGTGAGGAGGCAGGGGAGCAGCACTAAGCTTTCATTCCCCTTCAGGCAACGTGCAAAGGTGAGGGAATAAAAAGAGAAAGCAAGAATCTCCCTCATTTTCAGTCCTTTTAAGATTCTATTAAAAGACCCTGCATCATGACGGCCATATTCTCAACCAGCTTTTTCCATTCCTGGATCTCAAAAGTACTTTGCATAGGAAATAGTAAGAAAAGCAATACAACAGCACGTCTCACCAATAAAGTTACTCCTAAGGAAAATTATAGAGCAAATTTGTGACTTTGTGGTTTTTAACAACAGTACAGTGTAGATATAAACAAGAAGTGACACAGTGAAACAGGTATTCCAGGGGTGGGAGGTGGTCTCTTCCTGATTTATACTCTAGAATTAGGTTAATTCAAACATGGTATAAGGAAGTATGGCTGGGACCGGCGCTGTGGCTCACTTAGTTAATCCTCTGCCTGTGGCACCAGCATCCCATATGGGCACCGGGTTCTAGTCCTGGTTGCTCCTCTTCCATTCCAGCTCTCTGCTGTGGCCTGGGAGGGCAGTGGAGGATGGTCCAAGTGCTTAGGCCCCTGCACCCACATGGGAGACCAGGAAGAAGCACCTGGCTCCTGGCTTCAGATTGGCGCAGCGCTGGCCATGGTGGCCATTTGGTGAGTGAACCAACAGAAGGAAGACCTTTCTCTCTGTCTCTCTCTCTCACTGTCTATAACTCTACCTGTCAAATAAATTTTTTAAAAAAGGAAGTATGGCTAACACTCAGCTTCAAGTTATCTGCCTACCTGGCTCCAGAAGAATGGCAGTTGCTCTGTGCTTCACATTTATAAAAGTAGAAACCTTGGATCATGCAATAAGAGTTGCTTTTAATAAATCTGGGCAACATTACAGTTTGTTATTATTTTTGTTTATAAGCAACTTTTTAGTTTTGGGGAGATTTATATACTACGGTACTTAACCTTCTTAGAAAAAATGCAATTAAAAGTATGAGTTTCTTTTGGTGTAAATTTTCTTCATAAACATGGAATATACATATTATAAAAAATACACATGATTTCAAGTGTTCTTGAACTAAAATACAGTCATAAATTTTAATTTCATTTTCCACCGTCTTTTTGAGAGTTGTATAATGAATTTTCCACAGACCCAGACAATCTTTCAGTCTACACTACTGCACCCTTTTCAGTGAGTGCCTCAGACCTACTGTCTCTGACTCACGCTGGTGCTCATAGGCCCTGGGACATTCAGTACCAAATGACCCAAACTCAGTTTTGCAGAAGGGACTCAATTCATATCAGGTACCCACTTTAAGTTCCACCATCCAAAAGCAAAAGATTCTATTCAAATGAACTTATTCTGTATTGAATCTACTGACTGCTGGCTGAAGAATATTTAGAAAACAGGAAACATTACAGGACTACAATGGTGGCATTTCGTTGTCTAACCAGGAAATCGGCTTTTACCATTAGGGTTTGCATTTAGAGTGACTTAGGTAAATTGGCCTTAATGTTACCTCTTGTATTATTTGAAGCTGACAACACCTTTTGGATGGACTCAGAATCCATTATACTCAAATGATACAAAAACAGGCTTTGACAAATTCTAAACAAGAATATTTTATATTTTTTCCCACATGCCGCCCACCATTAAAGCTTGCAATGAAATGAGAAATGACATCATTTCTTTGACTTTCCTACTCTCTCCAATATGATACATGGTTAATTATATACATCCCCTTTAAATAAAATACAAACCAGTGTGTTAGTCTATATTTGATTATTATAATGAGATGCCTGAGGCAAGTTACTTTATCAAGAAGAGTTTACCAAACTCACAGTCTTGGAGAATGGAAGTCTAAACTGCATGGCGCAGGTGCTTGAAAGAGCCTCCCCTTACTGCCTCATATCATGGCAGAAGAACCTATTTCTGTGTCTGTGTGGCCTCCCTTGTTCTCCTTATAAAGTCACCAGGGTGCAATCATGAGTGCTCTACCCTAGTGGTTTTATTACGTTCTAAAGGCCCACATCCAAGCACTATAGCTGGATTAAGTTTCTACCCCATCAAATACCATAACATATGACTTTGAAGATTAAAGTCATGCATCAGCTCAGGGGGACAAACCTTAAAACCTTATTCAAACCACAGCACCCAGTTTGAATATTAATACTCTATTGCTCTTTTTAGGTCCTTAATCTCAAAACAAAACAAACATGCAAGGTGGTTTTGGACCAAACACCTAGACTGACTGGAATTAAGTAAAATCAGAAAGCTAGTGATCTGAAAACTCAAGGAGCTATTTTTTTGGCTCTTCTTTGCATTAATAATATGCATTCAGAGGATCTGTTTATGAAACGCTATTCTGTCCACTTCCTGCTCCTTTGCAGGTACAGGAGTCCTGTGGGGCACTATGTCTGTGCCTCTGCTCCTCTCTGAAGCAAACGCTTCTTATTCACATAACCAAGACTGATCAACCATGACGACTTATTTTTTTTTTGACAGTTATTGGAGCTTGAAATAGGAGAAAAGAAATCTGAAAAAAATGCTATCAAAAAATGGACACAAGGAGCTTCCTCCTCACCTGCACCTCACACAGCTATACACTCATTCCTCTGGCAGCATGAACTGTTCTAGACTAACATATTAAACAGTTAGCTTACAGTACTGACATTCTTGCACCAACAAAACAAAAGCCAGAATATATGTTCAGACAGGAAGCAGCCTTCTTAGAGGGCATAAATATAATATATTGTATAAGGTGGATAGGCAGATCTAGACAATCCTTCATGAAGATTCTAATTATTAATCTATTTTTAAGCCAATCTTTAGTCTTTAATGGAGGGTAGGCTTAGTTGATAATTAATGCCTTCCAATTCATTCTTTGAGAAAATTACCTTCACTAAGATTTTGCCTTTCAAACTCTGAGGGCTTGGGAGTTGCTTGCACTCTCCTGTGTCTACAGATGACAGGTCCAGTTTGTCTCGGAATATTCCTTTCAGGTACTGAGCAATCTTCCTCTGCTGCTGAATACTGCAGTGATTCTCAATAGACAATATAACTGGGAACCTGGGAAAACAGAAACACATTCCAGAGGCTTCAGGTACTGGCAACTCATAGGAATTTTACAAAAGAATTCCATATTCATTGTGTGCTTACAATCCTAGTGACAGTATTTGCAATAGTGGCAATGATTAAAATGATACAAAATGAGAAAGATTAGAGATGCATTAAAATATTCCTCTGAGCAAATTTACTTTGGTAAGCATAATGACTGAACAAAATATCAATCCATGTGGATGATTTAGTTTAATATTTTGCAAGAGGAAAAATAATCAGTAGGTACATTATGTATTTTTTAAAATTAAAAAGGAAGAGAAAAATTGTAAAGAGCTGAGAAACCTAAAGACAGCAAACTCATATAATTTTCTCTTATTCAGTCTAAAGACTAGAAACATCTAAGAACCACAAATATCATTATATGTAGTTATTTACTCTAAATATACATAATCAGCTCACAGCTCAAATAGCACTGAGAAGAAAATAGCAAGGTGGAATTATGTGTTATATACTGTCCCGTGTCTGGCATTTCAAAATCACTTCCTTATAGAAATATATGTTAGTTGTCAATTTTTTAAAAAGGCCAAGCATTCACTCTACACCAGATCTTAAGTTTGTGTACAGAGAATTTGAGACTCAACGAAGTGACTACCCCAAGACAGCCTGACAAGTTGGTGGACAAGGCACATAGGAAACCAGGGACAACCGTGTGACTTTATTCCTCTGTCAACTCGGATTTTTCTTTAGAGTAAGAAATTCTCTCAAATTCAGATTTGATTAATTTTTCCTAATTTTCTATCATATATCTTCAGAAATAACAGACAATGGATTCTTTCCATAAAACAATAAAAACCAATACTTGAATTGCCTAATACATGTATGTGGAAGAAAAAATTCTTTTTCCAGGCTTTCTTAACAAGAACAGGTTCCATAATATGGGCTACACCTCTTGAAATTACCGTCTATGCTCATTAGTAAGGCCTACTGCTGAAAGTAATAACAGAGATGACTTTTGTAAGAGTCAGTTGCTTATCTCACCACAATCTATGTGTTGTTTCTTTCCTAACATGAGTTTTACCCTAGAGTATTAGAGGAGAGAAAAACAACAATAAACTACCACCCTGAGGTATCTTGCAATTACATTAGGGATTTTTAACCATGAATTTGCAAATTATCAATCTGCTTATTAAAAGCTTGCTAGTGGGGCCAGCACCATGGCTCACTTGGTTAATCCTCCACCTGCGGTGCCAGCATCCCATATGGGTGCTGGGTCCTAGTCCCAGGTGCTCTTCTTCCAGCCCAGCTCTCTGCTGTGGCCCAGGAGGGCAGTGGAGGATGGCCCAAGTGCGTGGGCCCTGCACCCCATGGGAGACCAGGAGAAGCACCTGGCTCCTGGCTTCAGATCGGTGCAGTGCTGGCCATAGCAGCCATTTGGGGAGTGAACCAATGGAAGGAAGACCTATTTCTCTGTCTCTCTCTCACTGTCTATAACTCTATCTGTCCAAAAAAAAAAAAAAAAAAAAAAAAAGCTTGCTAGTGTCTGATAATGTTCAGTGTAAAGATGTGCTTCTCAAAAAAGAAGAGAATAATTTTGTACCCTCTAGGGATATTTCTCAATGTCTGAAGACATTTTTGGTGGTCACAGAGAGTGTTACTGGCATTTGGTAAATAGAAGCCCAGAATCATGCTAATCATCCTACAATGTGCAGAAGACAGCTCCCTACAGCAAAACAATTATGTGGCCCAAAGCATCAATTCACCAAAGTAGAGAAGGCATGGCATGAAGTTGAAACCCAAGTCTAAGAAAGAAAATGATCAAACTTTTAAAATGCACTAAACAAGCTTATTAACTGTCTTAATTTAAATCAGGGTTATAAAAACTAATCAGAATTCAGTATTCACAATTCCCCCACACAGAACACACCATAAACTAAACCTGCCATACAGCAAGTGTCTCTTATTAGAACAACATTTTAGCCTCATTATTAATTAATGAGACCAAGTATTAAAATTTTAAAGTCTACTAACTTTTTAAAATTTAATTTTATGCAACTACAACTTTTATTTGCTTCTTTAATTCAAAAATTCTTTCTCAAAAGTCTGGAATATTACAGAACAGCTAGGCCACAAAGAATGAATAAGAAATGCATAATGTAGCCTGCTGTTTTCAATCAGTTCACAGGAATACATATTTCAAAGAAGGCAAGTAACCAACAATTGTAAGAGGGTGCTATATGACAGAAATATGCTCAGGATGTTAAATATAGAGAAAAAGAAGATTTAAATCAGCTGATGGCATCAGTAAGTTTGCTAGAGGGACAATGCTTAAGTAGTCTTGTACATAATACAAAAAGTGGCAGGTGGAATGATGGGAAAAATGGTTGCAGGCAAAGAGAACATCACACATGAGGGTAGGGAGTTGCAAAAGAGTGGGGCTCACTGGAATAGTCAAAAGTCAGAATAATTAGGCAGAATCCTAAGGTTCTGCTGCAACGGAAGAAGACATTGGAAGGCAAAAAATAGGCCAGGTCTTGAAGGGCATAGAAGACATGCCATGTACTACAGAGAACTTTTGAAGGATCTTAAGACAGGAATACAACACCATGCTTATATTTCAGAAAGAAATTTTTCGTATCAGTGTGGAAGATGAACCAAAGGGAAAATGAAAGGTCAGCAATGGAGTGCAAAGACAATTTAAGAAGAATGTTCTCCCTGATCGGTGACAACTGACTGAACACCAAAAAGGAAACCTGTTGAAGTGAAATGAACACTATGGGAAACGGTGATTTGATCAGCATAGCCCTGACTGTTAATGAACAACTTAATACATTATCCCTCTTAGTAGTTTTTTTGTCTGTTCTACTTAATATGACTGGTTTAATTCTGTAATTAATACACAGTTATTCTTAAGTGTTGAAAATTAACTGAAATGTGATCCCTGTTAAACATAAGAGTGGGAATAAGAGAGGGAAGAGATGTATAATTTGGGACATGCTCAAGCTGACTTGCCCCAAATGGTAGAGTTAGAAACATACCAGGGCATTCCAATTCAATCCCATCAAGGTGGCATGTACCAATGCCATCTCACTATTCCAAGTGATCAATTTCTGTTCACAATTGATCATAATGAAAGGACTAAGAGTCAAAGGGAGCACATAAACATGTCTAGTACCTGCTAACACTAGCCGATAGAGTAAATAAAGGGGAGAGTGATCCAACATGGGAAGTGAGATACTCAGCAGACTCATAGAATGGCAGATGTCCTAAACAGCACTCTGGCCTCAGAATCAGCCCTAAAGGCATTCGGATCTGGCTGAAAAGCCCATGAGAGTATTTCAGGCATGGAAAGCCAAGACACTCTGGCAAAAGATCTCTGTGAGTGAGATCCCAGTGGAAAGAACAGGTCTTCAAAGAAGGAGGTACCTTTCTCTGAAGGGAGGAGAGAACCTCCACTTTGACTATGACCTTGTCTAAACAAGATAAGAGTCGGAGAACTCAGAGGGCTTCCATAGCCTTGGAAACTCATGACTGGAGCATAGGGAGATTACTGATGCCATAGACAGGAGTGTCAATTGGTAAAGTCAACAACAGGAGTCACTGTGCACTTACTCCTCATGTAGGATCTCTGTCCTTAATGTGCTGTGCATTGAGATTTAATGCTATAACGAGTACTCAAACAATATATTTCACTTTGTGTTTCTATGGGGGTGCAAACTGGTGAAATCTTTACTTAATGCATACTAAACTGATCCTCTGTAAAAAAAAAAAAAAAAAAAAAAAAGAAATTATCAACTCCCAACTTGACTCTCACTGGGATTAAACATGACAATAGGTCTGATCTGATTTCATCATCATTTAAAAAAAATCATCTATTATTTTTCACTTTATGTTTCTGTGTGGGAGCAAACTGTTGAAATCCTTACTTAATGTATACTAAGCTGATCTTCTGTATATTAAGATAATCGAAAATGAATCTTGATGTGAATGGAAGGGGAGAGGGAGTGGGAAAGGGGAGGGTTGTGGGTGGGAGGGACGGTATGGGGGGGAAGCCATTGTAATCCATAAATCGTACTTTGGAAATTTATATTCATTAAATAAAAGTAAAAAAAAATTTTTTTTTAAATTATAATATTACTAATACTAATAAAAAAAAGAAAAAAAAGGAAATCTTAAAAAAAAAAAAAGAAGAAGAAGAAGAAGAATCAACAAATATTGTCTGAATTTAGACTAACTCCCAATTTCTGGCTGCAGCCACTGGTAGGCAGTACTGCCCCTAAGCAAAAGGAAACAGAGCACAAGGCAACTGGAGGTTTGGCAGAATGAGATGCCGAGTTCAGCTTGGGTTGTTAAGTCCCATTCTGGCAGGAGTCTCATCTTCTGTTCAGTGTTGTGGCTGCTTGCACTTATGGCATACTCAGATGAATATGTGATGAGGATTTTTTTCTGTATAGGCCTAGAACTTACAGATAAAGTTTTAGACATATAATTAAACATCTAAGAAATAGAACAAGGGCAACACCTTAGGGAATCATAACTATTAAAAGATTAAGGCAATGGAATAGCAAACCATAGACCAAAAAAAGGAGATAGAAGCCATCATAGTAATGGAGGAGAAAATGTTATAAGGGAAGAGAAGAAAAGTATTAAGGAATAGATGACCAACACTATTGAATGTCAAGGAGAGATCAAGTAACACAAGGATGCCACAAACTTAAGTATACACAGGCCACCCAACAAGTCTGGAAATCTAGATAATATTATTTTACCATTTTATAATCTAATACCAAAACTACTTATTTATGTTTCCAGACTTTATGGATACTATATACTCAGGGTATAGAAATTTAGAGGTCACTCTGTCTTCAAGAAGACAGGATGAGAATGAATGGGATAGGAATAAATGGAGCATGGAAATGTACAAAAGATGGAACCCATACAATTTGTCCATGATGTTTTGCTGAGTGGGAAGGAGAGAACTAAGATAGTAGAAAGGGAAATATAAAGTCCAAGAAAGAGCATAGGTTTTATAGCCATGTTAATCCAGGCAATGTTCCATGTGCTAACAGACGGCTGTACTCCCTCCCAACTGTTGCTATACTTACTCATTCTTCACGAACGCATGCTTGTTGATGGTGTCCACAACATCTCTGAAGAGAATTTTTGAAGTGAGAGTATAACCATGGTGCACAACTGGCTCTCCATCTGGACCATCCCAACAGTCAACTGCCAAAACACAGAACTTCCATCAACAACCCCAAATCTCTGGTGTATTAATATTTCTGGGACTACAAGACACACATTATTTTTCAGTTAATATTTAAAATTGTACCTATTAAAAAATTATAAAGATGCCACATAGAATAATTTCTTGTCAGAAGAAGGAACTGAAGATAATAAATGATTTGCTTTTGAGTGCTTATCATTAACAAGGATGCCATGCACATAATTAGCCTTGCTTTCCAAAACCTCTGCTAGATATTGATCTAAATCCAACTAAATATGTGCGGATATGTTTCTAAACAGGTTGTTTCTCCAAGCTCACTTCTTCAGCTTTCAAAGGTCTTCTAGTAAGTCACAAAGCCCTTCCTCGGTCAGTCACAGGACTTTTCATAACCGTTCAATTAAATTCATTTTGTTTCCATTAGATTTATTTAGTTCTGTTAATTAAATCCTAATCAAGGCTAAAGTGGGATCCCCACAGAACCTTGCCAGTTCACATAATCCCTCACATTTCTCCCTTTCTTTCAGTAGGGGCCACACATTCAAAGAGCTTAACAGTTAACATAAACGAGTGCAGCAGCCCAAGAGGAAACATGAATACAAATGATATAACTACTCCTCAGTATCAATCATCACTAAGGAGGAATAAGAACATTTAATGCCGGACTTTTTTATGATTTATCTATTTATCTGAAAATCAAAGTTACAAAGAGAGAGGGATTTTCCATCTGCTGGTTCACTCCCCAGAAGACTGCAACAACCAGGACTAGGCCAGACCAAAGCCAGGAGCCATCAGCTTCCTTTGGGTCTCCCACATGGGCAGCAGGGGCCCAAACACTTGGGCCATCCTCCCTGCCCCTCCCAAGCTGATCCAAGCTGGATCAGAAGTAGAACAGCCGGGATCTGAACCAGAGCCCATATGGCCCCACTGGCTACACCACAATGCTGAGCCAGTGCCAGATATTTTGAGAAAGGTAAAAAGATCTAGATTTCATTCCAGAGTATTTTCCAAGTTTTTAAATACTGGCAATTAATCAACTTTTTAAAATACAATATGGGCTAAACATAAGCAATTCTGTAGCCTGAATTTCTCAAACAGGATATAGATTGAAACTCTGCCTTTCATTAAAACCATAGTGTTCAGGACTGTTTATCTTTACTGTTTTGGTAGCACCTTTCCTATATGCATACCCTAAGAGATGATACCTCTATTTCCTTTTATAACAATTATTTATTTGAGACACAGAGACACAGACAGAGCTCTTATCCTCTGATTCATTCTTCCTAATGCCAAGAACAGCTGAGGCTGGACCAAGGCTACAGCCAGGAACAGGAAACTCAATCCAAGTCTTCCACATGGGTGGCAGGAACCAAATTACTTGAGCCATCACCTGCTGCCTCCCAAGATCTGCATTAGCAGGAAGCTGGGGTCAGGACCTGGAGGCTCCTATCAAACCCAGGTACTCCAAGCTGGGATATGAATGTCTTAACTGTTAGGAGAAACGTCTGCCCTTCAAAAACTTTTAAAATGTTCACCATAACCATGACAGGACTGTAATGTTAATTTTACACATCAACGTGGGTGGACTATGATGGCTTCCACAGCAAAGACTGAGGTTTCTGGTGGAGGGAGAAAATCTCCTAAGACTGCAACACAGAAGCCCTGAGTCTCCAGCCTGTTGCCCTTTGGATTCATACTCAAGACAACACCAACTCTTACATCAGTCTCCAGCCTGCCAAGCTTGCTCTACACATTTCTGACATGCTAAAACCCAAAATCATGGGACCCAGTCCCTTAAAAATCAATCAATCTCAATCTTTCTCTTTATATATTTTACATGTTTCCCTCAACAACCCTAACACAGTTATCTGTACTGATCCTTTAAATATTGACTATTCAAATATCTTTAGGGACATAACTGGGAATGGGGGATGAAAAATAGTGTTTAAGATTAATACTGCAGGAGGGCCAGCACTGTGGCATAGGGAGTAAAGCTGCCACTTGCAGTGTTGGCATCCCATATGGGCACTGGTTCAAGTCTCAGCTGCTCCACTTCCAATCCAGCTTTCTGCTATGGCCTAGGAAAGCAGTAGAAGATGGCCCAAGTCCTTGGGCCCCTGCACACAGGTGGGAGACCCACAAGTTCCTGGCTCTTAGCTTCAGATTAGCCCAGATCCAGCCATTGCAGCTAGTGGGGAGTGAACCAGTGGATGGAAGACCTCTCTCCCTCTGCCTCTGCTTCTCTGCAATTCTGCTTTTCAAATAAATAAATAAATCTTTTTTTAAAAAAAGAGAGAGATTAATATTGCAGGGACACTGGAAACAAAGTATAAAGATGCTGTTGGCCGGCGCTGTGGCTCAATAGGCTAATCATCCGCCTTGTGGCGCCGGCACAACGGGTTCTAGTCCCGGTCGGGGTGCCGGATTCTGTCCCGGTTGCCCCTCTTCCAGGCCAGCTCTCTGCTGTGGCCCGGGAGTGCAGTGGAGGATGGCCCAAGTGCTTGGGCCCTGCACCCCATGGGAGACCAGGAGAAGCACCTGGCTCCTGCCTTTGGATCAGCAAAGTGCACCGGCCGCAGCGTGCCAGCCTCAGCAGCCATTGGAGGGTGAACCAACAGCAAAGGAAGACCTTTCTCTCTGTCTCTCTCTCTCACTGTCCACTCTGCCTGTCAAAAAAAAAAAAAAAAGATGCTGTTGAGAAGAACAAGGTTTTGTAATATCATCCTACACTGCCATGCTGTTCCTTTGGGTCTGCAAATAATGTCAAATGGAACAAAGATATCTTCTCAGAAGAGATTAATCCATCGTTTTCCATGTCCCCGAAATCTTTTGTCTCTGGATATAGTCTTGGAAAGAACGCACAGATATCTCAATTTTTACCATGATTTATAGTCCCATTTTGGTGGAAAAGGGGCATGAGAGTTCATAAATGAACTAATGTCAGTAGGTACAGCAATGTCATGCCTGAATTGTTTATCATGTCCACATACAAACAATTCCTAAAACTACATCAACTGTGAAAAATAGGGTGCTCTGTTGTTAATACAGGAAGAACATCCATAGTTGAAGGTGCTGGGTTGTCCTAATGGTCACATTGGATATCCAATTTCATTACTTGTCTGTTAAGTGAGAATAACAACACTCCCTGACAACACTGGCATTTACCCTGAGGCATTGATAGCCAAGTTCAAATGGCAGTGAAGTCTCCTGCAAGAACATGCTGTGTTGGGAATATTGGCGAGGTAGAAATCCTCCAACCAATGCCTCTAGCCACAAAAGAGCTGGGGCTTGTGTTTCAATCAGGTCACACACTAGAGGCTTCCAAAAAGCACCATGACAAACAAGTGGGTCAGTTGGGAGTGCAAGAAGCTAACCTGGTGGTTTTTCATAATGAAACTTAAAAATGTTCCACCCTGGTAGTGCTCCCAGAGATAACAGGAAAAGTTGTAAACCGATTACAACAGTGATGCAACATCAGTCCCATAATGAAAGTGAAAATCCCTGAACAGAACATCCATATTTATTAAGCAACTCAGGCTGAAAATCAAGTGCATGAAAAGCCATGTACAAAACGTTATCAATTTGATTTGCTGACAAGCCCACCTTACCAAAAAGTCTTATTAGTCTTCCCCAAGACACCCTCTGCATCCTGACTGAAGACATGACTGACTACAGCTGAACTAACGGAGATGGAAAACACAACATTACAAAACAGAAGCTTGAAACTGGAGAGATTCTTCAGGTCACAGGACCATGAAGAAACTGTCCAGGATCACTATTCTTCATTTCTTACGTGCAACACTTGGCAAAAGCTGCTTCAGAAAACTGTCTGTGGGACCCAACATTTTCAACTCATGACCTGCTATAGTCTATAAGTCGAGTTCTTTAAATCCTAGACATAGCTGTTTAAGAATAAAAACAAGTTCATTGAGATTGAAGTGCCAGTGAGTATATATACATTGCTGCCTCCATGCCCAAGTTCCAAAGGTAAACTAAGGCATTCCAATCACAGGGCTGACAGAAATTGCTAGGAGACAATACAAGATCACATCACCAAATTCTAAGCCTTCAGAATCACATATTTGGTGGTAGACATAATTGGGAAGGAAGCAAGTTCCTCCTTTCAAAGCCAACCTGAGTGTGGGTATTGTGATCTGAATCTCAGACTAGAGTACTTGCTCAAGTCGCCACTGCTCTGTTCAGATGAAGCTTCCTGCTGATGCATCAAATAAGGCAGAAGAAGGCCTAGGTGCTTGGGTTCCTGCCTCCCACTTGGGAGATGCTGATGGAGTTCTGGGCTTCTGCCCTCAGGCTTGCTCTGTCCCCAAATGTTGTGGGTATTTGGGGAGTGAATCAACAGATGGAAGATTGAATAACTGATCTCTCTCTCTCTATCCCTTTCTCTTTGTCTCTTTCCCTCCCTCTCTAACTCTCTCTCTCTCTTTTCTGCTCTGCCTTTCAAAAAAAATTAATAAATCTTATAAAAAAAAAAAAAAAAGCCAGGGGCCAGCGCTGTGGTGCAGTGGGTTAATACCCTGGCCTGAAGTGCCGGCATCCCATATGGGCACCGGTTAGAATCCTGGCTGCTCCACTTCTGATCCAGCTCTCTGCTATGGCCTGCAAAAGCAGTTGAAGATGGTCCAAGTCCTTGGGCCCCTGCACCCATGTGGGAGACGTGGAAGAACCTCCTGGCTCCTGCCTTCGGTTCGGTGCAGTTCCAGCTGTTGTGGCCAACTGAGAAGTAAATCATAGGATGGAAGACCTTTCTCTCTCTCTGCCTCTCCTCTCTCTGTGTAACTCTGACTTTCAAATAAATAAATAAAGCTTAAAAAGCCAATCTACCCCTCTACCCTGTGCTTCTCACTTTAAAAAAAAAAGTATTTATTTGATTTCAGAGTTATAGATGGAGAGGGAGAGACAGAGAGAGAGGACTTCTATCTATCTGGCTCACTCCCCAAATGGTTGCAACTGGCTCCAGAAGTCTGGAGCCTCTTCCAAATCTCTCACGTGAGTGCAGGGGCCCAAACACTTGCATCATCTTCTGCTGTTTTCCCAGGCACATTAGCAGAGAGCTGGATCAGAAGTGGAGCAGCAGGGACTCAAGCCAGCCTTCATATGGGATGCTGGCATTGTAGGCATTGGCTAACGCATTATGCCACAACACCAGCCCTGCTTCTCACCTTCTCTAGCTGTCCTTATGTGACCTGATAGCTTTCATTCAGTCCCTTTTGGGGCTGCTCATGCCAGTCAATGCTTGCTCCTCCAGAGAGCACCCAGGCATCTTGGACAACAGTGGAGTGGAAGAGTGTGACCAACTTGCGCTCAAATTGCAACTTCTAAGCTTCTGACCTATGAAAGCTTAAGTCATTTACCTATAACTCTGAGTTGAAGTGTCTTCTCAAGAGACCATTCTATATCCACTGATGGTGTTATAAGAATTAAATGAGGATATATGGAAAGTACTTAACAAGGTCCTGGCTCACAAAAGTGCTGAAATCATAATAGTTCTCTTTTTCCTTCCTACAGTATATTCAAATCCACAGAGACAACCAAATTTGCCAATAGGAAACAGATCAAGTACAAACCTTACCAAGTTCCCCAGGTAAGTGTAATTTCTTCTCCTCAACCAAAACTTTTCAAAAATAATCTTCCAACTTTTACTGTAAAGTTATAGTTCATTCTAATGGTGATAACTCTAAGCCAAATATTAGGGGAGGAATTTGCTGATGCAAGCTGATGAGGGAGATATTTGAGAGAATAAAGGAGATCATGTGCCTTTAAAATTACACCACAGCTGTGTACATTCTGTCTGTGCAAATATATGGATAAGGCAACCTTTTAGACAAAGCTAACTGATAAGCTGCCCTCTTAATACCCCGATCAAAGCTGGAGGAATACAAGCTTTGGTTCACTATAAGGAGATGATTGTAGGAACATAGTTAGGCTTGGGTAGGACACTGATTTTGGATAAGTAAACCAAAAAGGAGAAAATCAGTATCTGGAAGGACCCAAAAAGCTAAAGAAATCACTCAGAGGAAACAGAGATTTCAAAGTTGCAAAACTGCCCAGAGTTGACTATCTCTTTATTGAGCTAGTAAAGGTCATTTTCCACATCTGACCTCCAAGAAAGTGTTACTATTAAAATGATAGGCAACCATCAGTGTGAATCCAGTGAGGCTGCATGACCCTGGCGTTTCTGAGCATGTCAGACGTGCAAAACTTGTAAGGAAACAAAGGGCTGAATAATGACTGATAGCAGAATGCCACCTTCCAGAACTTTTGTTGTCTGCGAGGTTTTTATTTATGTTAATATTTTATAAGCATCTTCACTATATAGTTGCTTAGGCCATTCATTTACTAGAAACTACTGCTGGTGTGTATTCTCAACAACTACTCCAAAATTACTGTCTTAAATCATTATTGCACAACGCAAGAGAGGATTACGAGTTAAGAATTGTTTTACAATGAGTAGAGAAAATGGTTCTAATCAGTGTGGGAGCATTTTCTGCAGTCTCTATTCTTTTTATTAGACTTGTCTAACTGATTAAAGGAACACACTAGAACTTGGATGAAGAGTACATACCTTCCACACAACGACAGCCCTCTTGCAGCACCCGCGCGTACATATCCACTTTGGACTGAGACAGGAGCTGGTCCCCTGTCAGGTATGTGTTGTGAGAAGAAGCAATGTAGTAGTTGCAGAGGGGCTGATCCATGTCCTGGTACACCTCGTGGTGCAGCGGGTTAAACACGTCACAAGCAGGACTACGCATGAAGTTCGTGAAGCCTTTGGAAGAAGGAAAGAAGGAAGCACTTGAGCTTTAGAAGCACATCCACTTAATTGACTAACAGAGACAAAGAAGTCAAAGAATGCTCAAAGCAATCATCTCATTTATCCTAAGGACAGCTTTTGTTGGGAAAACTGGGGCAATGAGAGATCTGCTTGAGGTCAAGTAGATGTGTCAAAAAATAGAAATGTGCTCTTTGGGGAGCAACCATTGAAACATAACCTAGAGAAAAATAAATGTACTTTTCAAGAATTTTGATTGGGTGGGAGAGGGCTCACTCAGGGCAAAGAAGCCATTTAGTAACAACTATACTCAAGTGATAATTGATCGAGTGTGACCTCAGGGGAGGCTCATGCCGGTACTCTGACCACAACTGATAGGTTGTTAAGTTGATTTGAAAAAGCACTTTAGTCAATCCTGTACTTAAAGTAATACATCAAAAATTGAGCACTGCCTAAATTCAGGGTGTGATTATTTGACTATCAAATTGGTTTCGGAGAATGCTGTTAACAACTGGCATACATTGTAACTTTGAAATTTACTTAAAAATTATGTAGGAAACATCAGTTTTTCCAGTCTTTCAAAACACAATGCAGACATTAAAGAGGCATTCATTAATACATGAATAAATACATAAATGACTCACAAGTAAAATGATTATTAGGTTAAGTGGTGTCAAGTCTTCAAGAATCCTTTGGTAAAATTATATCTGCAAAGATGCTCTGAGCCTTAAGAATTTCTTCATCCTCATCTTTATGCTCATAACCTAGAAGCTAGGCTTAATTTCATCTTTTGGGGCCCCACGAAGGAAAAAATTTCTGAGTACAGAAAAGGCCCAAATTAGTTTGTCTTGTCTGATTGTTTTTAAAATGATTTTTAATGATAGATGAAAATTATTCCTCTTCATTTTAATTACCCTCACTCCAGGAGGTAAATACATAATAGTAAAACTCCCTTGTCCATGCTGATCATGAGAGTGAAGGGAAATGGGAGGCCAATGGACAGGATCAGCCATGGCTTTGGATGCTGTTGGCGGCAGCAGGGCCCTAGTGATCTTCCACCAAGATTATTTGCTTTGCCTGAGTATCAGCTGCTTGCAATTTATTTCCTTACATATCTGAAATATATGTTAGATAGATACACGTACACACACACACACAAGCACGGCTATGATTTTAAGTATATAATACCCAGAAGCTAGATTCTGAGTATATAACTGTGGGCAAATTACATAATTTCTTTGAATCTCACTTTTCTCAACTACAATATGAGGTGGTTATATTAATGATATTTGTCTTACCAACAGTGCCTTCAGTAGTACCAACTGGGAGAAAAACAAGTCAATTGCTAACATTTCTAAAGAAATACATTTCTTTCAGTCACTAGTTTCAGATTACTAAATTCCCCTTCACAAGTCTATCAGGATGAAGCTATTTCCAAATATTAGCCAGTTGAGCCGAAATGTTTCTCAGCATCCACCATACAAATCGGTGTCCAGCAGATTTCCTTGCTATAGAAAATGTCAGGGGCACCGTGACAGTAACAGCCATAGCAGCATCAGGGCATCTGTGTTGTAGGCTTGCTTGATCATCTACAATTCCATGGGTGTCTCCTGATTCTTTCCCTAAACACTTCTGCTGGAATTTAGCTTAGCAGACTGCATCCAAGAAATGAGAAACTGAGAATATTAGTTATTTTACCTTCTATGCCAAGAACATTTTTCACCTTATTTTCTTCTGAAACTTCAAACTTCTTTATGATGTCAAGACAATAGTCTGTTGTCACGTTATTCATCTAAGTAAAACAGAGCATTAGTAGAGCATCTTTAATTTCATGAGATATGTTTCCCTACACTAAAAAGAAGGTGCCGATTCTTAAAGCATTCTCAATGCAGTGCAATTTACTTAACTGTGCAGTGTTTGAGACTACTAGTGTCAGAGCTACTTTGTCTTTGGAGAATGATCATGACCTCAAACATCCTATGTATCTTTCAGATTTAATCAGAGAAAGCAGCCCTTCACCTATTATATAAGTTTTCTCCAGGAAGTGGTAAATAAACTATAAAATCAATAATCAACACAATCATTGACAAATGTCCATTTACTCTAAGTTAGTAGCTAATGGCAAAGTTAATGCTTCCTACGTTAGTACTAGAGTTTGCTGATCATAAATATACACAGAAAGAAAACAATTCAGGGCCAGTGCGATGGTGTACCAGGTTAAGCGGCTGCAATCCAATATGTGCGCCGGTTCAAGTTGCTGCTCCTCCACTTCCAATCCAATTCCCTGTTAATGGAACTAGGAAAAACAGCAGAAGATAGCCCAAGTATTTTGGCCCCTGCCTCCCACATGGGAGACCCAGATGAAGCTCCTGACACCTGGCTTTGACCTGGCCCAGCCCTGGCTATTATGGCCATATGGAGAAATGGAAAAATGGAAGACATTTCTCTCTCTCTCTCTCTCTCTGACTTTTAAATAAATAAATAAATCTTTATTTTAAAAAATTCCCTACTAAAACAGAATGCTTCTATGGAAATCCACCTATATGTGCACATATATTTATAGAACCTTTCATCGAATGACCAGAGCAATCTGCCGTGGTGATTCAGAAACACGAAGGTCAGCAAGAGAAAATTAAAATAAAAAACTAGGTGTCGCTCCCCCTCTTCATGGAGGAACGACACTAAACCCTGCCTAGGCTTCATATCCGAGTCACGGTACCATTATGTCGCTCCCCCTCTTCATGGAGGAACGACACAGGACCCTGCGCTGTTCTTTCGTCTGCTCGGCCCTCCCCGGGTTTGCTGCTGGTTCTTCCCGGGTTGGCTACCGTCCCTTCCACCTCCGTGGAAGGGCGGTTCCCCCTGCCACATTCCCCACTTCCGCAGGGGAGCGGCACACCGCCGGCCGGCTCTCTCGGGGGCTGCACAGGTGTTCCCTCAGATGTTCCCCTTAGATGTTCCTGGTGCATGTTGTCTCTCTCCTCCTTTATAGTCCTCCTCCGCCAATCCCAACTCGGCTGCCCACACGCCGAGTACGCTACTCTCCTCCAATCAGGAGCAGGTCCTACAGTTTATTGGTTGAACTGGAGGCAGCTGTGTAGAAGCTGTTTCCCTTCTCAGCGCCATATTGTGGGAAAGCAGATGCATAGAATAAGTCTTAATTCCAGTAACTTAGTCTAGTCCGAGTTGCTCCCCACAACTAGGTAAGGTTAGAATCTCCAGAGCTAGACTGCTTTTGTTCAAATAGCTAACTCACATTAACAGTGAGACCTAAAGTAAGTTACTTATCTTCCCTGTGGCTACCTAACCTTAAATTGAACTCAGGTAAACTAGGAAGATCCCATGAGATCCAAAAGCTTCGAGCAGCTCATTAATTTGTCTGCAATTTGCTAGAGCATATTAGCACATGCAATCTAAAAGATATAATTTCTCACAAAATAAAAAAACCAAACTGATAACAACTTTATGTGTCAGCTTACACTAAGTTCATTTTGCAATTTTTAGCAAGTTTAAACATAGATTTATTTATTCATTCAATTGTTTATTTATTTGAGCAGGAGAGTGACAGAGATAGATATAGAGACAGAGACAGAGTCTGGGTCTCCCATATGGATGACAAGAACTCAAGTATAACAGAGTAGTGATGCAGATTAAATGAGTATTTGTAAGAATATTGTGCAAAAAGCAATATATCTTGTTATTATTGAGTTGGTCTCAATGTTGCTGCATGAACATTACATACTTAATGTCACTGGAAAAAGTAAACTCTTCAGGAATGTTCTGTTTATTAACAACATAAAATTATATTTTCATCAGTAAGCGCTTCAGCCCCACACCCTGACATTTAAAATACTAATGAATAATCATAGAGGAAGCTAACCTTGTGAGCCAGCATCTCATATTTCCTCAAAGATTCCATTATCTCTTAGGTCCAACACTTAGGTTTTAGGGAAATCTGATTTTTCTGAATAGTCTGCTGAATAGCTGTTAAGCTTTTTGCCGGCGAAATATCCTTGATTTTTGCCAGGTTCAGAGAGTGCATAATGCTTTAAAAAACTGTATAATAGCTAAAAATTTTATCACCTTTGTTCAGAGGCCCATGTTATCAAGACATCACCTGAAAATACCATAAGTAAATGAAACTGTGATACCTCCAAGGAACTCTACTGACCCAGACAAGCTTTGAGCAGCTCATTAATTTGCCTGCCATTTGCTAGAGAGCATTAGCACATGCATTCCAAAAGATAAGCAATTTCTCACCAAATAAAAAGCCAAACTGATAACAACTTTATGTGCCAGGTTAGACTAGTTCACTTTGTAATTTTTAGTGGTTTAAACATAGATTTGTTTATTTAATTATTTATTTGAGCAAGAAAGTGACAGAGAGAGATACCAAAACAGACAAGAGTCTGGGTCTTCCACATGGATAGCAGGAACTCAAGTACTTGAGATATCATCTACTGCTTCCCAGGTACATTAGCAGTTAAGTTGTACTGGAAGCAGGGAAGTGAGAAAAATGGGATGCAGGGGTCCCAAGCAGTGGCTTAACCCACTGAACCACAATGCCCACCCTAACTATCCAGTTTATAACACCATTTGTTTAGAAATTTAGGGGCCTTAAGTTGAACTCAGGTAAACTAGGAGGATACCATGAGATCTAAAAACGAAAAAAAAAAAAATAAAAGACAATCACAAAGTTCAAACTGAGATGTAGCCATTTCCAGGTAAGTAGAGAATTTACTCATTCAAGATCCAAAGTAGAAATTAACAGCAAAAAGTTATAACTGCAAAATACATGAGTAATTATTGAAAACATTAGTAAGTATTCCACATAGCTCACACATTTCTAGACAACATATAAGAATGGAAAAGAAATAATCCATTTTTCTAACAAAATTCAACTATTAAGGATTGGCTCAATGAAATATAGTGAAACTTCATAGTATAGAAAACTAAAATGTAAGAGTCAGTCATCTCCCATCCTTAGCCCATCTCTTGTTCTTATTTAATCTCCCAATAGCAAATTCATGCCTTTTATACAATTTTACATCTCTCTTAAGTTTATCATATTAATGAAGGTTCAACATACATTAGTGTTCTCTATTTTCCTTTTAGACCCTGTTTTCCTTCTTATTTGGCATAGCTGATAAAGTGAAACAGTAACAAATTCTCTAATCCAGGCTATATCTTATGGTTCTCATTAGAAAGTTTTATTGGCTATGAAATAAATAACCCAACTGCTATCTCCAAAACAGGATTTTTCTTTCTACTACAGCCAATTGATACCAAAAACAGTTTAAGATAAAACCTGATATATTTTAATAATGGCTCCTAACATTTATTTAATATTGTCAATGTTTATGATAAAAACCTTTTAGACAACTAATCTTAAATAGTCCTTACAATAGTTCTTACAATAGTCTTATAAACATATATACATTCTATTTACGGATAGAAAAATTGTCATTGAGAAAGGTTGAACATTGACATCAAAGTCACAAAACCTTAAGAGGTAGAATAAACTTGAACCTCTTTCATGTCAAATTCAAATTTATTTCTGTTATATTATAGCTATCCTTTGAGTGATTTTCTTTATATATACAACTTAAATTTTTACTTTCAAAACTGGTTGGCTTTCAGTATAATTAAACCTCCTGAATCATTTATCTTTTTTTTCTTTTTAAAATTTTATTTAAGTTATACAAGCTTCATGTATTTCATATAAACAGATTTAGGAACATAGTGATAATTCCCACCCTGTCCTCCCTCCCACACACACTCTAACTCTTCTTCCTCCTCCCTCTCCCATCCCCACACTTAGTTATTACAAAGATCTATTTTCATGAATCTTTTCCTAACTTAAATTTCTGCAATTTTCAAATCTGTGATTATATTTTTTTATTTTATTATTCAAATTTGGACTCCATTTTCTTTTACTTGTTTGCTATGTTTCTTTAATCTCATCCAGAAAAGACTCACTAGCCCTCACATATAAGGCCAATCCATGTCCCTAACACTACTTTCTATTTCTAAGCTTCCTATAAGTTTTCTAGCGAAACTTTCCCAGAAAGTGCAAATTTCAAAACAAAACCAGAGGAGTTAACAAATCATAGCAAACCAGGCACATGAAGCACACACACACACACACACACCTCCCCCTAGTAAGGTGCTCAGACTCGACTTGCCAAGGCAGAGCACTGATGGATCACTATCTGTGAGGCAGCTGGCTCTGGAAAGCCCACAGCTCTTTTCAAGGATGGTGGATGTTTGGGGGAGCAGACATGGCTGAGAGTGGATCATGTGCTCTCTATGACTGTGGGAGACTTGCACCCTGTGATTACGGGAATTCTGTGACTGTGATAGGGCATGCAATACGTGCAGGTAGGTCTTTGAGCAATCATTGTGTCTGGTTCCAAGGCTCACAATGAGGAGCCCACAGATCCTATGTGCAGTTCATGTGCCTGCAAGGGTGAGATGCTTAGGTGCTGTAGGCTCACCCTGGGTTTGCTCACCTTGGCAGAGACAGGCTGACACTGTCACAACACCAACCAATACGATCATACCCTCCTTGCTGCAGACAATAAAGGAGATCAACCATGACCAACTTTGATGTTAGCCTGGATTCTTGCTCCACCCTCAAGCACTAGCCAGAGCTCCCTGGTCCCACCCAGCATACACTTCTGGATATCCACTGATGAAGCAGACACTCCAATAAGCTACAGAGGCATATTTCAAACATAAAAGCCCTCAGAGGAGAAAACCAACAAGTGTTTCTACAGATTCTAAAAATAAATGTAAAAATAAAATAAGCATGAACAAAGAAGAAAATAGTACTCACCAAAAGGAATGCAAAAGCACTTCAATATTAGAATGTGAAGACAAAGATATTGATGAAATGCCTGAAAAGTTACTCAAAAGAATGATCATAAGATTACTCAAAAATACTGAGAATCAAAGACATGACTTAAAGAAATCCATAAACGACCCATGAAAAATTCTGTTGAGAGACAGAGATATTGAAGAGAAATCAAACTGAAATATTAGAAATGAAAAATTCAGTGTGTTAAATAAAAATACAGTAGAAAGCCATAACACAGACTGGTGAGGCAGAAGAAAAAGTTTCTGAACTAGAAGACAAACCTTCAAAAATATCTCAAAGGAAGGAAGGAAGGAGGGAAGAGGAGGGGAGGGGAGGGGAGGGGAGGGGAGGGGAGGGGAGGGGAGGGAAGGGAAAGGATCTCTGTTTCAATATTCATGGGATACTATCCAAAGACCAAACACATGTGTCTTAGGACTTCCTGAAAGTGTGGAAAGACAGAATGGATTAAAAGACCTATTCAGTGAAATAATGGCAGCAAACTTCCCTAAATTGGAAAAAGATAGGAACATCCAAGTATAGGAAGCACATAGACCTCTTAATAGGTATTATCAGAAAATATCTTCATTATGAAACATTAAAGTTGAACTTTCAAAAGTAAAATACAAGTAGAAGATTCTAAAATGTGCATGAGAAAAATGCCAGTTTACTTTCAAAGCATCTCAATTGCACTTAAACCTGATTTCTCATCAGAACCCTATAGGCTAGGAGAGAATGGAGATACATAGTCCAAGTCCTAAAAGAAAAAAAAACTATCAACCTAGAATACTATACCCAGCAAAGCTCTCATTTATAAGTGAAGGTGCAATAAACATATTCCAAAACAAACAGAAACTGAAAGAATATGTCATAACCACTCATCCAGCATTACAAATGATGTTTAAGGATGTACTACATACACAAATAGAGATAGTCATCATCATGAAATAATGTGAAGGCAGAAAATTTTCCAGCAAAAATAAATATTCCAATTAAGATACAGACTGGTTGAATGGATTGAAAAACAAAACCTACCTAGTTGCTGCCTACAAGAGATACACCACACCAACAAAGATACACACAGACTGAAAGTGAAAGGGCAGAAAAAGTATTCCATGCTAATGCAAAGCAAAAACAAGCAGTAGTAGCCCTCCTAATATCAGATAAAATAAACTTTAACACAAAAACTGGTAAAACAGACAAAGGGCATTATGTAACAATTAAGGGGTCAATGCAACAGAAAGATATGACTACAATTAATGTATATGCATCTGGGACCAGCATTGTGGCGTCACTGGTTAAGGCATCTCATATGGACGTCGGTTTGAGTCTGGCTGTTCCACTTCCCAACCACCTACCTGCAAATATGCCTGGGAAAGCAGCAAAGGATGGCCCAAGTGCTTGGACCTCCGCACCCATGTGGGAGACTGGGAAGAAGCTTGTGGCTCACTGCTTCAACCTGGCCTAGACACAGCCATTGCAGCCATTTGGGGAGTAAACCAGCAAATGGAAAATCTCTCTGAGTCTCTTTCTCTCTCTCAATAACTCTGCCTTTCAAACAAATAAATAAATCTTTAATATAAGTATATAATAATGAATTGTTTATAAATAAATAAGTATTTAATGTAAATATAAATGTATATGTACCCAATGCTAAGGAGCCTGGTTATTTAAAATAAAAGTTAACAGATCTAAAGGGGGTCACTGACTCCAATACAATAATAATGAGGGAATTCAACACCCACTTTCGTCAGTGGGCAGATCAAGTAGCCAAAATATCAAAGAAACAACAGAGTGAGTCTACACTATGGTCCAAATGGACATAATTGATATCTATAGAACATCCACATCTGTAGAATACAAATTATTTCATCAAAAAATGGAACTTTCTCTAGGATAGACCATATGCTATCCATAAAACAAGTTTCAACAAATTCTGACCACAATGGAGTGACACACCTGGAAATTAACATCTATTAAGCTCTAGAAAACATGCACATGCATGGAGATTGAACAACAGGCTCCTAAATGAACAGTGGATCATAAAAGAAATTGAAATGGAAATCAAAAAATTCCTATAAATGAATGAAGATGACAACACAACATATCAAAAGTTATGGAACATAGCAAAAGCAGTGTTAAGAAGGAAGTTGATTGAAATGAGTGTCTACATCAAGAAATTAGAAAGGCAACAAATAAATTATCTAATAATGCATCTCAAGGACCTAGAAAAACAGCAATAAACCAAGTCCAAAAATAGGAGGGAAGAAATAATTAAAATTAGAAAATAAACAAAATTGGAGCCAAAACAATGATACAACTGATCAATGAAATGAAGAGATGGTCTTTTCAAAAAATAAACAAAATTGATATACCACTGGCCCAATTAAACAAAAAGGTGAGGTGTAGGGGGGAGAAAACCCAAATTAATAAAATCAGAAGTGAAAAAGGAGATGTAGTTATAATAGATACAACAATTACAGACCAATATCTGTATTTCCACTAAGATCTGGAACATGATGAAGATGCCCACATTTACCATTGTTATACAATATAGTTCTGGAAGTTTTACCCATATCCATTAGGCAAGAAAAAAGAAATCAAAGGCATAACATGAGAAAGAAGGAAATGAAATTATCCCTCTTTGCAGATGACATGAACCTATATATAGGGAACCACAAGAAGAGTTCGGTAGTTACAAGACATAAAATCAACACACAAAAATTAGTAGCCTTTGTACACACCAACAATGAAAAAGAACCTGTAAGATCAATACCATTCACAATAGCTACAAAAAAAGTTTTAAATACCTTGGAATAAATTTAACCAAGAATGTGAAAGATCTCTACAATGAGAATTACAAAACATTAAAGAAACAAATAAAAGACAAGACAAAAATTGGAGAAATCTTCCATGTTCATGCATTGGAAGAATTAATTAATTAATCAAAACGTCCATATTACATAAAGCACTTTAGAAATTCAATGTGATCCCAATCAAAATACCAACGACCTATTTATCAGATCTAGAAAAAAAACAAGGCTAAAATTAATATGCAAACAGAAGAAACCCTGAATAGCTAAAACAATCTTAAACAACAAAAGCAAAGCTGGAGGCATCACAATACCAGATTTTAAGACTAAACTAGTACAACCAAGGAAGACAGTAGGGTGATTCCTCAGAAATCTGAAATAGATCTACCATATGACCCAGCCATCACACTCCTAGGGATTTACTCAAATGAAATCAGAAATATGAAAGAGTTTTCTGAACCCCCATGTTTATTGCAGCTCAATTCATAATATGGAAGATATGGAATCAACAAAGAAGCCCGTCAACTGATGACTAGAAAAAGCAAATGTGGTATATCTACACTATGGAGTACTACCCAACCATACAAAAGAAGGAAGTCCTGTCTTTTGCAACAAAATGGATGCAACTGGAAACCATTATGGTTAGAGAAACAACCCAGTCCCAAAAAGATAAATATATTTTTCCCTCTTGTATGTGGTAATTAATATAGAATCCAAAAATATGTCTAGGAATGAAATTGACATCCTACAATTTAATTATTGTTTTTAGCCCTTGTCTATACTCCTGTGGAACTGTGGTCTTTCTATATTTTACTTGTTGAATATTACATTTAGTGGTCCATTAAGCCTATGATCATGGAGTGGATTAAAATCATGTTTTTGCAAAAATTGAAAACAAAACAAAACAAAACAAAAAATGAAAGAAAGGAGGGGAGCTAAGGGAGGGAGAAGGAAAAGGATTGAAGTATGGTTATTTTCTTAGAATTGTACCTGTGAGGGGCTGGCACTGTGGTGTAGTGGGCAAAGCGGCTGCCTGCAGTGCCAGTGTCCCATATGGGTACCAGTTCAAGTCCCAGCTGCTCCACTTCCAACCAGTTCTCTGCTATGGCCTGGGAAAGCAGTGGAAGACGGCCCAAATTCTTGGGCCCCTGCACCCACGTGAGAGACCCAGCAGAAGCTCCTGGCTCTTGGCTTCAGATTGGTGCAGCTCCGGCCATTGTGGCCAACTGGGGGTTAAACCAGTGCATGTTAGACCTCTCTCTCTGCCTCTCCTTCTCTGTGTAACTTTTTCAAATAATAAATAAATATTTTAAAAAAGGAATTGTACCTATGAAATATATGAAATATGTTCTCTTTATAGTAATAATTTTTTTAAAAATCAGGGGAAAAACAGATTTTATTTTAGAAGGTCTTTGAGGCCAGAAATGCTTTCTCTCTCTGCCTGCCCTCCAAGTATAATTATAATTTTTATTTTAAAAAATCTTATACTTACATTATTATAATTGTACAACTGTTGAACATTGCTGAGTCTACTGCACACTATAATTGCATATATAGAACTTTTTTCTGATTTGTTAATTGCTTCAATTCCTATTCATCTGGTTAATTTTTAATGTACCTATCACAAGTCTTCCCATAGAGTCTAATAGTCTCTCAGTATTCTTTCCACATAACCAAAGGCAATAGGTGATCCATGAATTCTATTTTGTTCTCCTTATTAAAGTTCTCCTCCTTCTGGGCTGGCTGGATTTCAGAATTTTACTCAGCTTTGTTCCTGACTTTGTGAAAGAGCACCAGGAATTAAATTATTTATTTCTTGCATGTGCTTTTTTGTATGTCCTGTGGCCAGGAGCCAGGAGTTTCTTCCAGGTCTCTCACTCGAGTTTAGGGGCCCAAGGACTTAGGCCATCTTCTACTGCTTTCCCAGGCCCTAGCAGAGAGCTGGATCAAAAGTGGAGCAGCTGGGTCTTGAACCGATGCCCACATGATGCCGGAGCCTCAGGCCAGGGTTAATCCATTGCGCCACAGCGCTGGCCCCAACTACTCTAATTTTCAAAATCTATTTTTTCCTCTGAATCTTTCCTCTTAATATCTTGCTCTGGCTTTATCACTAAAATTTTTTTCTTAACATTCTGATGACATTAATTGACATACCTCAAGTTTCCTTTTCTCTGCATTGCCTTTATTTTCTCAAAGTTTCTCACTTCTATTTGTAGCAAAGGATTTCCTCAAACATATGCTAGGACTTAGCTATTTAAACGAATTTTTCAAATTGTCTATTTAAAAATATATTAAAAATCAAGCCAGTAATAAATTGGTTGGCATCTCTGTTTTCATGTTGACTAGTGAATTTCATTGTATAATTCTCTTGCTGGACTATTTTATTAGATTTATATATAAATAAAATACCTTCAGAGTTTTACCCCAAGGGTGGGTATATTCACTTCCTAGGGCACAGTGACTTACAACAGCAGATATTTATTCTGTCATAGTTCTGGGGTCAGAAGTCCAAAATCAAGGCTTCTGTGGGGTTAGATTTCCCTGGAGGCTCTAAAGGAGAATCCACCCCTTATCACTTTCCTTGTTTCTGCAGCATGTAGACAACCCTTGTCATTCCTTGGCTTGAGGCCACAGATATACAATCTCTGCCTCCAACCTCACCAGGCCTTGTTCTCTTGGTGTGTCTATTTCTTCTCTTGTATTTCTTACTAAAACACTCATCACCACCCTAAAGCCATGATGACCAACATCTCACCAACCTTAACTCTGTCACATCTGCAAAGATCCTGTTTCCTAGTCACATTCATGATTAACTAAGGAATTAGCACATGGCTGTATCTTTAGAGGCCACTATTTTTTAAGATTTATTTATTTATTTGAAAGTCAGATTTACACGGAGAGAGAAGGAGAGGCAGAGAGAGAGAGAGTGTTAGTTCCTCTATCTGCTGGTTCACTTCCCAGTTGGCTGCAATGGCTGGAGTTGCGCCGATCCGAAGCCAGGAGCCAGGAGCTTCCTCCGGGTCTCCCATGCGGGTGCAGGGGCCCAAGGACTTGGGCCATCTTCTACTGCTTTCCCAGGCCATAGCAGAGAGCTGGACTGGAAGTGCAGCAGCCGGGACTTGAACCAGTGCCCATATGGGATACCAGCACCGCAAGCAGTGGCTTTACCCAGTACGCCATAGCACTGGACCCTGGAGGCCACTATTTAATCCATTACAGTCATATTCTCCTAAGAAAAATTTTCTAATCTCCTACCTGGAGAGAAAAAAGCTTGAAGCTACATATTGGAAGAGGGCCAAGTTCTGACACTTCAGTGTGTGGAGGTTTACTTCGTCCTGGTACTCATTCTCTCTTTCTGTGAAGCAAATTAGCCCCAAACTTAGAGTCTTAAAACAACTGCTTACTGGGTCCCAGTTGTGGGACTGGGTTCAGCTGGACATTTGGTCTGCTCCTGTTACCCAGGGCTACTCATGTTGATTATGGGCCTCTGGTCACAGGACTATGGCCAGATGGTCCAAAATGGCTTTTTCTACATGCATGTGTTTGGTGCTGGCTGCTGGCTAGTCTCTTTCCCTACCTGGCCTTTCCTCCTCAAAGAAACTGTCCGGTTTCCTCACATGATTGCCCTCACAGCTCCAACAGGCCAAGAACAAAATCTTCATTCTCTGAGGCCTGGGCTCCAAAACTTGTACATCCTTTCTGCTACAATTTATTAGACATAGCAAGTCACTAAATCAGCCCAGATTCTGGAGGCAGGATTACTGACTGCACTTCTTGATGGCAGGAGTCAAACTGCAAAGGGATATTCATATAAGGATCAGGAGTTATGCAGCCATCCTTGCAATCCCCATGTTTTCAGCCTAATAGGCACACTCAGCTGTGCACAGTATTCTCAGTATCCTTTAGCTCAGACCCCTCTGGTCCATCCCTCTCCAATCTTATTTTCAGTTCTCTCCCAGGCCATATTGATTTGCATATGGGAACCATCCCTGCATACCAGGGTTAAATCCCACTTGGTTCAGGTGAGTGATCTTTCTGATGTGTTGTTGGATTCAATTAGCTAGTATTTTGTTGAGGATTTTTTTGGATCAATGTGCATCAGGGATATTGGTCTATAGTTCTCTCTCTTTGCTGTACCTTTCTGAAAAAGACACCACAACAACTATTTGCCTGCACAAGTAGCTGCCTCTAATTCATCCTAAAATTAAACTATAAATTTCACAGTATTTGAATATATGGTTATTTCACAGACAGTGTCATCTGGGAAGTATATTTGAGGCAGCAAAAATATTAGAAGATGTAACTATCCTGAAAGGTTTGTCAACTGCTTTCATTGCAAATAATCAGGAAAAATGACACAGAAATTCAAGAAAAAAACTCTTAAAGGAAATTTTTTTTGATGAGCAAAGTTCTAAAAAAAAGAAAGAAAAATAATAAAGGTACACTAGCACCAGAAAGGAATAATTACAAGCTGAGTTTTAATTCTCTCTCATAAGAGAGAGAAGATCGGAGTGACCGCAATTCTAACCAAATCATTCTGCATTCAGTGCAGTGTAATAAAGGTGGCACAAATGATACCTATAATGGCTAATAAGGATCAAGGATATTTTAACAGAAAGGCTAAAGAATCTATAGAGGCAACTTCTAGAATGACTACAAAGGGATAATGTGCATATTTATATCAGATAAAGTTACAATCTGGGAAGCGCCCTCTAGTGTGAGAAGAGCAAAGCTCTGAAAAATCCCCCTGGAACTGGCCATCCACATCTGTCCTTTGGATGAAACCTCCGCATAGATACAAACCTGCTTCTGCCTTTCCCACAGAGGTGGCCTTTGCCGCTAGTTAGCAGCTGGGAGGCTTTTCACGCTATTAGGACACTTGAACATCCCTGCCTCCCTGTCCCTCCTCAATCCATAAGAAACAAAAAGATAAAAGATAATCCTTTGCTAAGAGGGATTGCCAAGGAGTGTGGGGAAACCAAATCAAGTTATCGCTCCTGAACCAAAACCCTAGAAAGGGACTGATCACAAAACACACTGGACAGGATTTGGGAAAAGATGTTCATGATCAGTTGGCAAATACAGGAAGGGAGAAAATGAAACAAACTAAAACCTCAGACTAGCCCTAGCACTTCAGAACCACAGATCAGTGAATATATGTGACCTCTGCGTGTGGATAAAGAGAAGAAAGTGAGGCCTCAGCCAGACGGGCTCTGGTTTAACTTGTTCTTCTTCCTGGGTATAAAAGACAGAATTTCCCTTGGCACCTCCACATTTTAAGGATGAAAGGCCTAATCAAACAGCAAGTGGAACTGTCAAAGACATAAATTCAACTGTCAGAGAGCTTCAGTGAAATAAAAATCTATCCCTGGGCCGATACTCGATTTCACAGCATCACTGACAGCATTTGTGGTCAGTGGTGATTTTCTCCATGATTTCCAATACTTCATCAAACCTCCACCAATAATAGAAAGGTTTACATGCTTCTTCACGTCTCACTTCCTTGTAAAAACCACCCTGTGTCTCATAAAACTTACTAAATAAGATTTCTCTTGTTAATCTGTTCTGTTGGGACTGGCATTGTGGCATGGTGGGTTAAGCAGCCACCTGTGATGCCACCTGTGATATGGACACTGGTTTGAATCCCAGCTACTCCACTTCCAACCCAGCTGCCTGCTAATGAGCCTGGAAAAGCATTAAGTAATGACAAAAGTGCTTTGGCCCCTGCACCCAAGTGGGAGACCCAGATGAAGCTCCTGACTCCTGGATTTGGCCTAGCACAAGCCTGATCACTGAGGACATTTGGGGAGTGAACAAGCAGATGGAAGATCCTTCTCTTTCTGTCTTTCCCTCTCTCTGTAATCCTAAGTTTCAAATAAATAAATAAATGTCTTTGGAAAAAAACAAAAAGAAGTTGCCTTTTGTTGTAGAACTTCAGTCATGAACCCAACAATGGGTAAGGAAATGATATTTTTCTTCCCCAACAGAATTTTACGACCAAACGCATATGTAGAAACCTGTCCACTTGCATTCTCACATACCTCCTTGGAAATAGCCAGAGCTGTGTTATTAAATGAGTGTGACCCTTCATTGAGCAGCTAATAAACAAGGCAATGGATTAAGAATTTTTAGCTACATCTAATTTAATTCTCACATGTGTTGCAAATTCAATTATAGGTTAAGTAAGATTGATTTCCCCAAAATTCAGACAATTGTTTAAACTCTGAAGTCCTAATGTTACGAGCAATCCTGGACTTGATCTAAGGATGGCATCTGAGAGGTGAGGCCTCTAGGTGGTCTTTGGGTCATTTAGGAAGTGCCCTTAGATAGTGGTTCTCTGGAGAGGTTGATTATTTGAGCTCAAGTTCAGTCTGGGTTTATTCTGCTTCCTGCCCTACCACGGGATTTCCCTTCTGCTCCTGCCATGACCAGCCACCACAGAGGCTGGATTATGGGGCTATATATCTTGAATTCTAACCTCCAAACTCTAAGCTGAAATAAATCTTTTCTTTCCCAAGTAAGTTCCTCTCAGGCATTTTAATTTAGATAACAAAAGTGGACTGAAACAACTGCTACCCAGAATACTTTAATACTCACAAAAAGTAAAGGATGAAAGGGTAATGTCATCAAAGCCACACAGTAAATAAGGCTGTTCTACTCAATCCTACTCTACCACACCATCCAGTAAAAACAGAAATCCATTCAGTCCAAATGAAGTGCTGATCTGCTTGAATAGGGGTGATTAATACCACTGATGAAGAGAAGCAAAGAAACTCAATATCAGAAAACTCGCTTGATACATTCAAATAGGGAAGCTTGAAAGAGATATCAAGAAAGGTATTAAAACTAGTTCTTGGGGCCAGTGCTATGGGGTACCAGGTAAAGCCACTGCCAGTGCCAGCATCCCATATGGGCACTGGTTTGAGTGCTCTCTGCTATGGCCTTGGAAAGCAGTAGAAGATGGCCCAAGTGCTTGGGCTCCTACACCCACGTGGGAGACCCAGAAGTTCCAGCCTCCTGGCTTCAGATCACTGCAGCTCCAGCCCTTGCAGCCATTTGGGGAGTGAACCAGTGGATAGAAGACCCCCCAACCCTCTCTCTCTCATACACACACACACATGCACATACACATATTAAATACAACAGAAAAACACTACAGAATGCATACAATCTTTCTATATGTCAAAGCCCCCAAAATACAATAAAAAACAAAGACATGGAAAAATATTGGTGCCTGTTATCCACAGAAATGTTAATCATACCAACTGTATAATTACCACATTCATACCAAAATGACTTGTTTAAAGATAACAATGTACTGATTTCTTAATTATAAACTAAAATAGTTATATAATTATTTTCTATTATGGCAACATGTTTCAAAACCCATGAAAATATTTCATCTCAAGGTTCATTGATAAGTAAATAATTCAAAGAAAACATATGTCTAAATCTGACTTACCAAATACTTTCTACTTTTTTTATTCTTGCTAAAGCAAACAGCTGAAAAATCTGATTACCAGATGAATCTACACATGAATAAACATTCAAAAATTACATTCAAATACTATAAAAGTGTTTGTCTCCCTAAACCAAGAGCAGAATTTAAATCTATGATATGTTTTGCTCCTTAGGAATCTACAAGCAGCACCTACTAGCTCAGATTACAAATGCCAAAGAGTTTTAGGTTACAGCAAGTGTGAACGACAATTTTCTGAGTTAAGTAGAAGAAAATGAAATAAAATGAAAAGTTGAATGCCTCTCAAGTGGAAATAACTTTTAAACTTCAATTTAATTCAAATCAGTACCAAAACTAAACAAACACATATATTAGCAATGTATTACTAATATAAGTATTATATTATGACTTAAATTATAATAATTTCATTCTGCAAAAAGAGAAAACCTAGCAACTTTTAAGTAGTATTCTGTTTGGCCATCACTGTGGAGTGGCAGGTTAAGCCTCTGCCTGTACAACCAGAGTCCCATATGGGTACCAGTTCGAGTCCCAGTTGCTCCACTTCCAATTCAGCTCTCTGTTAATGTGCCTGGGAAATTGGCAGAGATTCCTCAAGTCCTTGGGCACCTGAACCCACATGGGAAAACCAGATGGAGTTCCAGGCTCCTGACTTCAGCCTGGCCCACCCTCAGTTCGTGTAGCCATTTGGAGAGTGATTCAGATGATGGAAGATATCTCTCTCTCTCTCTCTCTGTCTTTCTGTCTCTCTCTCTCTTTTGACAGGCATAGTTAGACAGTGAGAGAGAAAGAGACAGAGAGAAAGGTCTTCCTTCCGTTGGTTCACCCCACAAATGGCTGCTACGGCCAGTGTGCTGTGGCTGGCGTGCCGCTCCAATCCGAAACCAGGAGCCAGGTGCTTCCTCCTGGTCTCCCATGCGGGTGCAGGGCCCAAGCACTTGCGCCATCCTCCTCTGCCTTCCCGGGCCACAGCAGAGAGTTGGACTGGAAGAGGAGCAACCAGGACAGAATCTGGCACCCCATCCAGGACTAGAACCAGGGGTGCCGGTGCCACAGGCGGAGGATTAGCCTAGTGAGCCGCGGCACTGGCCCTCTCCCTCTCTTTTTTTAGCATTCTCTTTCCTATTAGCATAGACCCTCAAAATTATAAAATATCAAAAATATAAATATTTCTATTTTGAGCTCTCTGAGTTTAGATTTTTTTTCCATCCCAAAACATAGCCCAATACCATGGTATATATAGTACATGTTCATACAAGGAAATAAATTAATCTGAAATTTTACTAACCCAGGCATCGATACTTTAATTTCCTTAGTATCTCCAACACTTGCAAACACCACCAAGGAGGAAAATTCACGATTGCCAAAGTCACCTAATCCATCCTTGGTCAGCTATATTCCTAGAGTTAATGCAAATTTATCTCCCTCTAAGATTTGAATATCAGATCAATATTCTACTCCACGACACTCCATAGTAGAAGTTTCTTCTGGTTCACATGATGTTCTTTCAATATCCAGATCCAGATTGTAAGAAGTGCTCTAACCACATAGCCCAAAAATTTCACTTGAGTATGTACCCAATAGAATTGAAAACATAAGCCCACACATTAAAACATGTACATGAATGTTCACAGCATTATTATTCATAATGGCCAAAAGATGGAAATAATAAATATCAACTGATAGATCAACAAAATGTGGTATATCCACTAATAGCATATTCAGCAATAAAAAGGAATGAACTCTGTTACATGCTAAATAGCAGGAGCCAATCAGAAAAGCCAAATATTACAAGATTTTCTCTACATGAAATGTCCAGAATAGACAAATCACTAGAGCCAGAAGGCAGATTACTGGTTGCCCAAGTTCTTGGGGAAACAGAAATAGGGAATGACTGCTAGTGGGTATGGAGTTTCTTCTGAGGAAACTGAAATGAATGAGTCATTATAGTTGCACAACTCTGTGAATATACTAAAATCTGAAATTGTATACTTTTTTAAAAGTTGAATTTGATGATATGTGAATGAAGCTATTGTTAGAAGGAAATATTCTAACACTGGCTGCCTGATTACTTATGTAGCTGCTGTAGAAATAATCTTTTCAGCTGATTATTATATCACATAGCCCAAATGTTTGATGATTCTTTATAATTCCTACAGAGCTAAATGCTTTTTATTTAAAATGCATAAAGGAGTTAAATAACTCTTTATATTAAGACTATGAGTCCATAGATCTAAAGAAAATTAAAAGTAAATCCCATGAACTTCTGTAAAACCAAAGACCTTCCCCAAAACAGTCTAGCATAAATGGTCAAAAAACTTTAACAAAATATTATTTCTTTACTGTAGTGAGCAACATACGGAGTTTGCAGAGATATTTTAAAAACGAGCATAAAAAAGACTAAATTTGTTAATAATTCAACCTATGTAATATTAAAATTTAAATGCCTTATTTTAAATGTATTTAGTGATTCCCTTTGCTAAGCAGTACCTAATTTACTTGGCATTTTCACATGATCAAATGGTAATTCTCTATCAGAATTGTCAATGATTTACTACAGTGCCAATTAAGAATCATAGTAAAATATCTAGGTATATTAATATAGATATAAATTTTAAATAATATTAATTTACACTAGTATAAACATATCAAGTATAAATTTATAGCAATATGATAATACATCATAGGATTAGAATAAATGGCAATAAACATTACCATTGAATATAAAATGAAACACATTAGTTAATATCCATTTCTTTATGGAAAAATATGCATATCCATACCCAGTTTATTTAAGGCAAAAAACTGTATACACCATGTTCAATTTATCACTTCCTCACTTAAAAGCTAGTGGACACACGTAGACAACATTTTTACGGACTTGTGATATTTAACCCTCTTTCCTAGATTTAAACTATATCTACATGCAGCCCCAAAAGAAAGCCATGCATCATATACCATATTTTTAACTAAACAATCAAGTCTAGTGATACCTTTTGCTCCACCTTCAAAAACTGAGCTAGTTCTTCCACAGTTAGATGATCTTTCTTGTCACTGTAGTTTAAGAGCAACAAATAAAGGTCCCTTCTCAAAGACATCATTTTATAAAAAACACAAAATTCTTCAAATGTCAGAGTTCCTTGATTCTCATCTGTGTCAGCTTCCTGAAAAGGGCATAGAAAAACAAGGCAGTATGTGGATTTGCAACAGGAAAGTCCATACTGGAAAATATTTACATTTAAAAAGCTAGTAGACCAATTACAAATGGTGAACATACATTTAAGCATACCTGAAATGGTATAAACATTGACTATATATTAGACTACAAAGAAAGTTTCAACAAAGTATAACAAAATCAATCTTATGCAAATCAATTTCTCTGACCACAGTAAATTTATAAAGCAACAAACAAAGCTCAAACAAAAAATATGGAACTAATGCATTTCTCAACAGAAAGTGAAATACACAGAAGTGAACAAGTACCAAATCAATTCATATTAAGACTTGTATGATAAGGTTAACATGATAATTAAAGAGAAACTTGAAGTCTTAAATTTATTGGAAAGTGATATAGATTAAAAACAGAAGCTACTAATTCAATGAGAAAATCAGGAAAAAATTTAAGCTGCAGAAAACAGAAGGAAAAACATTACAAACAAAAGCAGAAAGCAATGAAATAGAAAACAAATAGATATAACAAGAAGGTAAGCAAGAAGAGAAACAGCTGATTTTTGGAGAAACTAATGAAAAAGAAATCTTGAACAAGACTCATCAAGAAGAAAAGAGAGAAGTTACATTTACGTGTCTTATCAATTTCTGGACTGTGATTTAATCAAATGTGATTTCCCACCCCCCAGAAGAGGCTCTGTCCTCATTCTCCATAGGTAGCTCTGATGCTCAAAGTCATCAGTATCACGGCCACCTCCTTGATATCCCCTCTAGAAAAGTCTGGACAATCTATCTGGATTTTGATTTGTGGTTGAATATGTTTGATTCTAGTAACAATTGAGTGAAAGTCTTTCATCATGTATCTTACTACTGAGTAGCTGAATTTGTTAGAAAATCACAAACTACTGGAGATACATGATGAGCAAGCAACCCATATAGGTGATCTTATTTCAAAGTGAACACAGTTGTAACTGAACAAAAACTGTCTTCCATTCAGTGTTGCGAAGCATACCCCATTGTTTCTGGCCTTACCATCTCTAACAACAAGGAAGCAGAAAACAAATGATGCACATAGCATTACATATCACATTGCCCTGGTATGCTTACTTACAGGTACAGATGATTACCCATCTAGTCACTCAGAATAGAAAAACATTCCAAAGCATGAATTATTCTTATGATCTATTTTAAAATCTGAAGCTTTTATAAATTAATATTCCACTTTTGGCCCTTAGTTTGAGGACTAAATTTAATCTCAGTGAAATGCTGCAGAGAAAGTGTGGCCCAAGGATTCCCTCAGTGACCAACAGGGAAGCAGCATCTCATCTAATACTAAGGGGCAGTTAAGTGAAGTTTCTGGAAAAAGCTTCCTAAATGGTATGAGTGATTAGCACTTCCAAGGCTCCTGGATTCTAAATCTCTAAACTCCTCAAAAACAAAATAGGGAGCCCTTGAGGTCTCAGATAAGCACTACTTTTTAATTTCAGTCTTTATTCTGATTCTCATAACACATGAGGCATGACTGTCCTCTCAAAAGGATTCAATGGCATTACTCCATCCTTTAAGTGTCGGGAAAAGTGCTTATACTTACTCTGAAAATAGCAACATATACAAAGTATTTTACAAGGTACAATCTGTGGACGGGTGGAAAGTTTATGAATTTTTTCTTTGATGAAAAAATTTTTCTCTTTATCAAAGAAAAATATTACAGTGCAAAGCAAGTAACATTAGCTTCCAACAAAACAGAGCAGCTTTTGAGGGTAGCTCAATGCATCAGTAATCTCTGTATGCTTTCCATAAGCCTGTGCAATTGTGAAAACATACCTGAAACATTTGTCTAACTTTTCTTCTGGGCAGATTGACGTTTAGTTTATGCATTAGTTGGTGTATCTCTTCAATATTCAATAAGCCATCACCATTTTTATCAGCTTCCTCAAAAGTCTGCTTCACCCATGTGCAGAAAAGTCAAAGAAAATACTTGTGCTTTCATCAAAATAGAAACTTCTCCCTCAAAGCATACTCACAAGCACATTTATCAGCAACACAGAACTTAACAAGTAATTCTTTGAAGACCTGCAATCCACAAGGCCTAGTGAGCTGCTAATAGGGACTGCAGTAAAAAAAATAATAATAATAATAATAAAACAAAACACAGAACATGGAGAAGGGTATACATAAATGGGCCCCTCCACTGTGAAATGAGAGTCACAACAGATTAATGTCAAAGCTTCTTTAGTTAACCTTCTAATCCCATCTTATCCAAATTAAATATAAAACCTATTATTGCAAAAACACTGCATTTCCTCAACTGGATGGGGGATTTCATTACTCTTCTCAATTCCTCTACCAACAAGATAACATCTTAAATCATGTGCTCTTCAGTCAAGTCCATAAACATACAATGTTTTTATATGATTTTATACATTATCTCTGCTTGTTTCTCATTTCCTGACCAGTTTTTTCACAGGTATGCTGCCATGTTCGTAACACAGATCTTGTAAAATCCTTAACGGTTCCCATTCACAGAATGTAGCAGGAATGGTCCAACATTGTAGCTTGCAAAGAAGCTTGATAAAGATTCCCCTGTGGTAAAACAACAAATAAAACAAATCTAGGGCCGGTGCCGCGGCTCACTAGGCTAATCCTCCGCCTAGCGGCGCCGGCACACCAGTTTCTAGTCCCAGTCGGGGCGCCGGATTCTGTCCCGGTTGCCCCTCTTCCAGGCCAGCTCTCTGCTGTGGCCAGGGAGTGCAGTGGAGGATGGCCCAGGTACTTGGGCCCTGCACCCCATGGGAGACCAGGAGAAGCACCTGGCTCCTGGCTTCGGATCAGCGCGGTGCACCAGCCACGGCAGCCATTGGAGGGTGAACCAACAGCAAAGGAAGACCTTTCTCTCTGTCTCTCTCTCTCACTGTCCACTCTGCCTGTCAAAAAAAAAAAAAAAAATCTAGGCCTTATCTTCTCCTATGCACTTTTATCTAGTATCATGGTACACCATGGTACATTATCTTTTCAATTCTGTTTCCTCAATCTCATTCTTAACGTTTTAAAAAATTAGATCATCAAGAAGGGGGGAGGGCAGCACTGTGGCTCAATGGGTTAAAGCCCTAGCCTGAAGCGCCGGCATCCCATATGGGTACGGGTTCTAATCCCAGCTGCTCCTCTTCCGATCCAGCTCTCTGCTTTGGCCTGGGAAAGCAGTAGAATGGGCCCCTGCACCTGCGTGGGAGACCTGGAGGAATCTCCTGGCTCCTGCCTTCGGGTTGGCACAGCTCCGGCTGTTGCGGCCATCTGGGGAGTGAACCAGAGGATGGAAGACCTCTCTCTCTGTCTGTACCTCTCTCTGTAACTCTGTCTTTCAAATAAATAAAATAAATCTTTTAAAAAATTAGATCATCTAGTTCAATCTTTGCTCAGATTACAAGGTTAAAGTAGAAATTTGGTTAGAATTAGTGAGAACCAGGTCTGCAAGGCAGGACTCTGCAACCTGATCTAGCACTCTTATCTCCTTACATACAGCCTATCTCTGTCCCTTGTTCCTTCTGTTTGTATTTAGAGGATTCCTATCTAAGAGTCCTAAACTTCCAGGTTATGGGCAGTAACCCAATGCACAAGGCTCATATACTAGGGGTTGCCTTCACAGCTCTGATAGAAGAGGAGGAGGCAGGGTAAGGAGCTGAGTTTAGATATATATAAGGATTTATATTGTATAAACTGAGTTTTTAAAAGACCTTCAACATGATGAGCCTTAGGTTGCTTTACAAGTTAAAAAACAAAAAGCAGAATAAATGAAAAAGTTGAAAGTTCCCAGTTAACTTTTAGCAGAGGATTTTTTAATGGGTGGTTCATAGATATTAGGCATCGGGGTTACAAAAGGTAGGAACAGTATACATGCTTAGAATAACAAACTGAACTTCAAAGTTTGTAAGTAAAAGGAAAAGAATGAAGGTGATGGAAAGAAACCAGAGAATCAAAGAGAAAAGCATAGATTTGAAACCAAGAAATGGGAGACTGGGAATATATCAGGAGAGGTCAATGGATAAGCTTTGCTTATCAAACTGGTGACATCAATTGAGAGATTTTCATTTTAAGTCAAAATATTAAATCCCAGTGGTTACAAAGCACATTTGCATTTCTTACGTGATTCAAATTATGATTATAGAGGACTGTAGGTTAGAAAGTAAGGACAATTAAGAAAGGTAAAATCTTCCTTCTAAGCTTTTTTTTTTTTTTTTTTTTTTGACAGGCAAGAGTGGACAGTGAGAGCGAGAGAGACAGAGAGAAAGGTCTTCCTTTGCTGTTGGTTCACCCTCCAATGGCCGCTGCGGCCAGCGTGCTACGGCCAGCGCACCGCACTGATCCGATGGCAGGAGCCAGGTGCTTCTCCTGGTCTCCCATGGGGTGCAGGGCCCAAGTACCTGGGCCATCCTCCACTGCACTTCCTGGCCACAGCAGAGAGCTGGCCTGGAAGAGGGGCAACCGGGACAGAATCTGGCGCCCCGACCGGGACTAGAACCCGTTGTGCCGGCGCCACAAGGCAGAGGATTAGCCTAGTGAGCCATGGCGCCGGCCCCTTCTAAGCTTTTTTAAAGGTGATTTTCAGATTGTAAATATTTTCCTTCACACTTTGTTCCCTTGAAAACATTTTAAAATATATGTAAGAACCCAGCTCTTTTAAGTTCAATTTTTCCTCAGACTTCAGTAAAGACCTCATTATATATGACACCTGAAAGTTAAAAAGAGCCCCAGGGCTGGGGGAAAAATAACTGAAGTATCAAGAGTGGAAGATTTTTGGCCAGTTACAAATAAGCACTTGAGTCTCATTTTTTTTTACTGTTTTCTGAGAACACTGCACTCACTCCATGAACTCTGCTTTTTTTGGCTGCAGACACTGTTCTGTGCCCCACAAAATATTTGTCCAGAGTTCAAATAAGTGATTAAATAAGTCCAAATATTTGCATTGCTTTATTCTATGATCCTTTACTGAAGCCTCTGAAAGGTGTCTTCAAAGAGGCAGCAACAGCCCAACCCTAAGTATGAATACACTCTGCAGACAAAGAAACAATGCTGGCCCTAATGCTACTGCTGAACTAGCCCTGTGACAGTGGGTCCCTGGAATCACCTCTTAGAGCTCCTGTTCATGAACAATGCCAGACAGCACAACTACACAACCTTGAAAACCCTTCCAAATCTAAGATTCAATGAAAAGGGAAACCGTTCTTTCTAGTAACAGTACACACGGTGTACACTGGCAGACAAAAGGGTTCTGATGTGGTCGCGCTGTTCTTCATAATTAAGATACGAGTGCCCAGACTAGCCCTGAATTAGTAACTCAGAATCATGCATGTGATAATTTAAGCAGAGAAACAGACACTTGGCAGAAACAAGGAGTACAATTAATGAAAAATAATAGTCTATTATTTTGTATCAAGAAACTATAGGAGATCGTAGAAATTAAATGGTAAAAATTAAATGGGCAAATGCTTCCTGTAAATGGCTTCGTTGTAAATATTTTAGGCTTTGCAGACCATTTGCTCTCGGTTTCAATCATACCACTCTGGCCTTGTTACATGAAAGGAGCCCTATAAATACATTCAAGGGCCAGAGGGAAATGTTGAGACCAGGTGCCAGCATCCGTATCTTTGCATTACAGGACCACTGAGATTTCTGACTTTAATCCCTCTGAGCAGAAAAGCAAAAGATTTGTCACTTTTCACCTCTCTTTAGAAATAACAACAATAGCTACTATATACAAAGTGCTAAAATGTGCTGGGCAGAGATTTAAGGACATTACCTATATCAATTTATTTGATCTTCAGAAGCTGCTACCACCACCACCACCATCATCATCAACATCACGACGACCACCACCACCAACATGTTACACATTAAGATGCTGAGGCAAGAGAGTGTAAGTAATTCACAAACCTAAAAAAGCACATAGCAGAATTGGGGCTGGACCCCAAGCAGTACAGCAAGGTCTGAGTCCCCCATGACATGATACAAGAAGCATTTAAAAAGTTCACGGGAAATGAAAAAAACTCATGATTTCAATTTTTTCACCAAAATAAACATCTTTAAATTCTATTTTTCCAGACTTTTGAAGAACCCTCATATTGCTCCTAGTAGATATGAACCTACCTCCACCCAACAGGACTACCCTACTGCAGAAATAATTCAGTTTATGCTCTAGACTGGGTGGATTTCCTCATAGAGCCATTTAAGATTCATTATTCTCATTATTCACTCACAGTTAAAGTTTTCAGAACTAAATGAAATCTAATAGTGAATATTCCAAATGTGCTCCTCTCCATATAATTAAATGTTCAATCAAGGATGTCATTCTGTTATTAAGATATTATCTAAAACCCTATCAAATTCTGACAAATATGTATGAGAATTGTTCCTGTGTTGACATAACTTACCTAATTTTTTTTTACTTTAGCTTTCTTTTTACAAAGTATTCAGTAAATCTCTTCCTTTCTTTCTCCTTCACTGACATAAATATCAACTGCTTCTACCGTAACATTTCTTAAAAGACTGATCCTCTGTGCAGTCTATTGTCCATTTGCTTTCCAGTTAATGTAGTTTCTGAATATAAAATTCTTAAGCTGCCAGGCTGATGAACTCAAACATGAAATCTCGCAGGTGTCATTAAACATGCACAAATGAACCATTCAAAAACTACTGACCAGAGTGTTTTCAAGATGGCAGAATAAGGAGGAAGCTCACTGCTCTAGTCTAGGGAAAAAAGTTTCAAAAAAAAAAAAAAGAAGTGAAAAGAGTGCAATCTCAGGGAAGAGTTAAAGAGAAAACTGTGACTGTGAGTGGCTCCACATGCTCAGGGCTCCAGATACCCTGGTGAGGGTCATTGCTACAGGATCTGTGTTCACACCAAGGACTGCACAGATCCTTCATGTGGTTCTTAGAGCAGTGCACATAAAAACTGTACTCAATGGGTACAGTGCCCAGGCATTGGTCTCCTTGTAGGAGAGGAGGTAAGAATGAGAATATGCCAACAGAGCAGAACACATGCCCCCTCTGATCTTAAAAAAAAAAAAAAAAAAACAAAAAAAAAAAACAGAGATTTGCCACGTCCAACTTGGGTGTCACCTTGGACACTCTCCTCACACTGGAAACTAAACAGAGCTCCCTGACCACACCCAACACATGCCTCTGGGTATTCACAAAGAGTGGGGACTCCACTAAGCCACAGATGCATAGTTCAAAGATAAAAGCCATCACGGGGGGGGGGGGGGACTAATAAGTATCACCACAAATGCCTAATAATAAATGCAGCAATTCAAGAAACAAGAATAAGGAACATAACATGACACCCCCAAAAGAACACAACATTTCAATACTAGGAGGTGAGGATGATGAGGCTGATGAAATTCCAAAAAGGAAATCAAAAAATTGATCACAGGATTATTTAGAAGTAATCAGAAGCAAATTCATGAACTAAAGAAATCTGAAAATGACAAGAAGGAAAACTTCTCCCATGAAATTGAAATTGTAAGGAGAAAACAAAATGAAATATTAGAAATGAAGATTTAATAGAGCAAATAAAAAATTAGTTATAAGGCCATAACAACAGGCTACATGAGGCAGAAGAAAGAATATCTGAAAATTTTACAATCAGACCAAAAAGTAAAAAGAAATTAGAAAACAAAAAACAGTGTCATGGATTTATGGGTTACTTTCAAACAGTCCAACATATGGGACATAGAAATTCCTGAAGGTGTGGAAAGAGAGAATGGATTAGAAGGACTTTTGAGTGAAATAATTACAGAAAACTATTCAAATTTGGAGAAAGAAAGGGACATCCAAGTATGAGAAGCACATAGAAATGCTAATAGACATGACCAGAAAAGATCTTCACCATGACACATTGTAGTCAAACTCTCCACAGTAAAACATAAAGACTCTAAAATGTGCATGATAGAAATGTCAGGTTACTTTCAGAGGATCTTCAATCAGCCTCACAACTGACTTTTCATCAGAAATGCTATAGGCTAGGAGAGAAGAGCAAGATATATTCAAATTCTTAAGAGGAAAAAAAAAACTGCCAATCCAGAATTCTATAGGCTGTAAAGCTCTCATTTATGAAAAAAAGTGAAATAAAGACTTTCCATAACAAACAGAAATTGAAATCCAGCCTTGCAAAAGATGCTTAAGGATGTGCTACACAGGGAAACACAGAAACATAGTCATCACTATGAAAGAAGGTAAAGGAAGAAAATCTCCCAGTAGAAGTACAAAGGAAATCCAAAGTAAACAACAGGAATATTTACAGGAAATGGCAAGGCCAAGTCGTTACTTATCAATAGTTACCTTGAATGTAAATGGCCTCAACTCTCCAGTTAAAAGATAAAGAATGCTTGAATGGAATAAAAAACAAAACCCATCTATTTGCTCCCTACAAGAAACACATCTCACCAACAAATATAAACACAGACTGAAAGTGAAAAGATGGAAAAAGATATTCCATGATAGCAAAAACCAAAAAAGAGCTGGGGTAGCCATCCTAGTATCAGAGAAAATAGACTTAAAACAAAAACTGTTAAAAGAGACAAAAAGAGCATTATATAATAATTAAGGGATCAACTTAACAGGAAGATGTCACTATTTTAAACGTATATACACCTAATTACAGGCTATTTAAAAGAAACATTAATGGATCTGAAGGGAGACATAGACTAAAATACAACAGTAATCAGAGGCTGGCGCCATGGCTCACTAAGCTAATCCTTTGCCTGCGGTGCTGGTACCCTGGGTTCTAGTCCCGGTAAGGGTGCCGGATTCTGTCCCGGTTGCTCCTCTTCCAGTCCAGCTCTCTGCTGTGGCCCAGAAAGGCAGTGGAAGATGGCCCAAGTGCTTGGCCCTGTACCCACATGGAAGACCAGGAGGAAGCATGTGGCTCCTGGCTTTGGATCGGCGCTGTGCGCTGGCTGCAGCAGCCACTTGGGGGGGTGAACCAACAGAAGGAAGACCTTTCTCTCTCTCTCTCTAACTCTGCCTGTCCAAAAAAAAAAAAAGAACAGTAATAGGACACTTCAATACTCCACTTTCAGCAATGGACAAATTAACCAGACAGAAAATCAGCAAGGAAACAACAGAGCTAATTGACACTGTAGAACAAATGGATCTAACAGATATATATATAGAACCTTACATCCTACAGATGCAGAATACACATTCTTCTCACCAATGTGTGGAACTTTCTCAAGGGAAGACTACATGCTAGGCCATAAAGCAAGTCTAAGCAAATTCAAAAAAATCGAAATCATACCATGCATCTTCTCAGACCACAATGGAATGAAGCTGAAAATCACAATTCAAGAATATTTAGAATATATATAAACACATGGAGACTGACAACATGCTCCAGAATGAACAGTGGGTCATTGAAAACAATCAAAAGAGAACTCAAAAATTATCTGGAAATGAATGAAGACAAATATGCAACATATCAAAACTTAGGAGAAAAAGCAGTGTTAAAAGGAAAGTTTATAGCAAGTTGTGCCTACATAAAGAAATTAGAAAGGCACCAATTACATGCGGATCCAGCTGAAATGCCCATGAGAGTATTTCAGGCATGGAAAGCCAAGACACTCTGGGGGAAAAAAAAACCTAAATGAAAGATCTCCACGAGTGAGATCCAGTGGAAAGAATGGGTCATCAAAGAAGGAGGTACCTTTCTCTGAAGAGAGGAGAGAACTTCCACTTTGACCATGGCCTTGTCTAAATATGATCAGAGTCAGTGAACTCAGGGGGCTTCCATAGCCTTGGCAGCTCATGACAAGAGCCTAGGGTGATTACTGAGGCCATAAACAAGAGTGTCAATTTGTTAAGTCAACAACAGGAATCACTGTGCACTTACTCCTCATGTAGGATCTTTGTCCTTAGTGTGCTGTACATTGAGATTTAATGCTACAACTAGTACTCAAACAGTATTTTTCACTTTATGTTTCTGTGTGTGAGGGAGCAAACTGTTGAAATCTTTACTTAATGTATGCTAAACTGATCTTCTGTATATAAAGAGAATCGAAAATGAATCATGATGTGAATGGAAGGGGAGAGGGAGTGGGAAAGGGGAGGGTTGCGGGTGGGAGGGACGTTATGGGGGGAAGCCATTGTAATCCATAAGCTGTACTTTGGAAATTTATATTCATTAAATAAAAGTTAAAAAAAAAAAAGAAAGGCACCAATTAAATGAGTTACCAATGTATCTTAAGGACCTAGAACAAAAACCTTATGATTATCTCAATAGATGCAGAAAAAGCATTTGACAAAATACAACAAACTTTCATGATGAAAACTTTAAGCAAATTGGGTATAGAAGGAACATTCCTCAACACAATCAAAGCATTTATGAGAAACCCACAGCCAGCATTCTAGTGAATGGAGGAAAAGTTAGACACATTCCTACTGCAATCTGGAACCAGATAAGGATGTCCCACTCTCACCATTGCTATTCTATAGAACTCTGGAAGTTTTAGTTAGAGGCATTAGGCAAGAAAAAGATATTTAAGGGTTACAAATTGGAAAAGAGGAAGTCAAACTATCCTTGTTTGCTGATGACATGATTCTATATGGAGAGGATACAAAAGACTCCACTAAGAGATGATTGGAACTCATAGAAGAGTTTGGTAAAGTGGCAGGATGTAAAATCAACACACAAAAATCAATAGCCTTTGTATGCACAGACAATTCTGAGAAAGAACTTCTAAGATCAATCTCATTTACAGTAGCTACAAAAAAATCACATTTGTAGGAATAAATTTCATGAAGAATGTCAAAGATTTCTACAATAAGAACTACAAAACATTAAAGAAAGAAACAGAAGAAGATGCAAAAAATGGAAAAATTTTCCATGTTCATGGATTGGAAGAATCAGTATCATCAAAATATCATACTACTGAAAGCAATTTATAGATTCAATGCAATACCAATCAAAATACCAAAGACATTCTTGTCAGATATAGAAAAAAAATATGCTGAAATTCATATGGAAACATAGGAGACCCTTAACATGTAAAACAATCTTATACAACAAAAACAAAGCTGGAGACATCACAATACCAAGTTTCAAGACATAGAAAAGGGTAGTTATAATCAAAACAGCCTGGTACTGGTACAAAAACAGATGGATAGACCAATGGAATAGAATAAAAATTCCAGAAATCAACCCACACATCTACAACAAATTTATCTTTGCAAAGGAACTAAAATCAGTCTCTGGAGCAAAGATAGTCTCTTCAACAAATGGTGCTGGGAAAACTGGATCTCCACATGCAGAAGTATGTAGCAAGACCCCTACCTTACACCTTACACAAAAGTCTACTCAAAATGGATGAAAGATCTAAATCTATGAAAATCTAAATCTTAAAAAAACCTGTGATAACAAAATTTTCTCTCTCTGGGTAGGACTGTTTGGAGCTGCTGCCTGCTGCTGCTGTAGCTCTCCCTGACAAAGGCAGCCAGCTGCAGGACAGTCCCAACAGGCTGGGGACTGCACTGAGCTGCTCAGTTAACTGCATCTGAACTGCCCCATCTCAGATGTCAATCATGAGAACATATTCTCTGTCACTTAAGACATGGTATCTGCTGCTTGCCCCAAAAAGCGTTCTTACCAACCAGTGGTTTTTCTCTTTTTTTGTCACATGATAAAAAGTTAAGAACTACATATCTTAGATTGCAACAGGTGATGGCTCAAGTAGTTGGGTCTCTGCTAGCCATATGAGAATCCTGGAGTGAGTTCCTGGCTCTAGGCTTCGGCCTGGCCCAGCCCCAACTATTGCAGGCACTTGGAAAGAGAGCTAGCAGATTGGAAATATATCTGTATGTCTGTTTGTTTCTTTGTCCTCTCTCTCTCTCTCTCTCTCTCTCTCTCACTCTGCATTTCAAATAAGTGATTTTTTGAAGAATAAAACTAACCAAATAAAGCACAAAAGTTTGTTTCTATGTGTGTGCTTTGTTTATTTATGAATCCCAGTTGCATTTATCTGCATGCTGAGATTATTGATGAAAACATCATGGCTCATCAACTCTGATTTTCACACTGTTAAAATCCTTTCATGGACTGAATAGATCCATTGTGCTCCAACAGTATCCTGACTGTAGGATTATAGCTAGAACAGTACAAATTTCTTACCACCTGTGATATAATAATATATGCTTTAGTTTTTTTCACATTTTTGTCTCAAAACTGCCTCACCAAGGTAGGCCATTCAAACACAAGAAAGTGAGTCAGTCATAAAGCCCTGCTCCTTCCAAAGGGGCTCAATACCACAACTGCAAGCAAAGAATGATGAAGAATCTGAATAGACAGGCCTTGTTGGGTATCCCTACATGGTCTACTAGTAATCGTTATCACCTATCATGTAATCCAATCTCTAGAAAAATCCAAAAGGACAGGGCTCAGAGAGCTTCCAAACAGAGGTTCCTAGAGGGTGGTGTACCCATAGAGGGCAAGGAGCTCTGTGCTCATTCTGCCATACCTTATCCTATGCATCTCTTCATCTGTTCCTTGCAGTATCCTTTGTATAAACCACAAAACATATGTGCTGCTCTGAGTTACATGAACTGCTTGAGCAAATTCATCAAATCCAAGGAGTGGGTGTGCAAATCCTGATGTACAGCCAGTCACTGAGAAGCACAGGTCAAGCTACCTGGGATGCGATTGGCATGGGGCAGAGCAGTGCTGGGGACCAAAAGCTCAATGTGAGACCTGATAGTGTGTCCAGGTAGACAATGTCAGAACTGAATTGGATTAGAGAGCACTCAGCAGGCATTCCCTGCTAAAGTGATTGCTTGCTTGCTGGTGGAGAGAAACCCCCACACATCTGGGACTGCAGAAGTCTCCTGCAATGATTGTGCTGTGAAAGAAGGAAAATAGCTGGCTTTTCCAACAAACCAATCCTGGAAAAACATTACGGTACACATTCCAACAACACAAAGAAAGTTAGACAAGGGCTTGCTTAGACAAGGGCCCATGTATTTTAAGGTCATTCAAAACATGAAGAGGGGAACCAACGAGGTCAACTAACCCAAGACCCTCATTTTACAGAAATGGGAATGGAGGCCAGAGAGCCATGCCACATGCCCAGCTCAAGCCAGTGGGAAAGGCGCCTTCAGATTGAACACATTAATCATAAACCTGTCAGTGCTGAAGATCAACCAGTATTGGTTTAATCAAGGTTTGTTACTTAGATTCTAGTTTCTCAAGTTCTTTAGAGGGGTCAAATATTATTAAGTAAAAAATAATTTCCCCTTGAGTATCAATCACTGCAATTTCTACAATGTAAGTCAAAAACAGAGAGAAATACCAGGAGCTTGGTGCCTGGTACATAACTGGAATTCACAAAGCACATGTTGAACTAAACTGGTTTCATAAAAGAGTAAGATTTTCTCTAACCCACACCAATACTTCCTGCTTACAGCTGATCAGTATCCACACAATTAAAAAAAAGACAATAATATTTAATGTGCACCTCTCACTCTTAGGACACTTTATCTTTGGATATCTCTCAGAACCAAATGAGGTCTCTTAAGAAGAATCCTGGTCCTAAGCTCACACAAGCTTATGGTTCCATGTATTTTGGGTAATTGGTAACTTAGAGTGAGAGTGAGGAGGGTGAGAAGGATGCTAGGGATAAAGACACAGAAAGAAAAGTGGTTTTCAGCCTCACAGTTATGGGAATCAGCAAAGCACAGCCTCCTGCTCACTTCACATTCACACAGCTCGAAAACAGATATCTAGGGAGGATATTGGTCATGAGTCCTCTGCCTCTTGGCCAGGGAATCTTCGTCACTGATGCCGGCCATCAGGTACTTCAGGCCGGTGATCCAGGTGCGGGCCTCCTCAGGGTTGGAGGTGATGAGGTCCAGGGACTCCATGTGGTTGCCATGGTAGATGGTGAAGCAGCAGCTGGGGTCAAAGTTCCCCTCCGCCTGTCTGTGGAATATCTCAGACTGCCGGCCCTCGGTGACTTTGTAAATGGAGTCGATAAGAACTGCGAGGGAAATCAGATACACAGCTATACGGCTGACAAACATATTCTTTTATACAGATTAAAAACAAAAAAATTATGTTAAACATAAAAAGTAACTATAAAAATTTCATTGTTAGCAAGTTGTAGTTTTAAAGCAAGAGATGAAACATGGGTCCTACTCTTTTTGCTGAAAACCAGCTCCACCTAAGACTTAACCTTCCTGAACAGTCTTGATGATGTCTTCCTGAAGCAATGAGTCAGGATGAGTGGAGATTTTAGTAAAATGATAGGGGTGCCCATCAGGGCAAGAAAACTGGTAGGAAAGGCAGGCTAATGAATATATCAAATTGATAATTTACATATTTATGGAGGGAGGCCATTAAAAACTTAAAATAGAATTTGATGCTCTGCAATATGCATGGGAAGATAGAGGCAAAAAAATTACCAGCAATTGAATAGCACAGCTGAATATACCAGTGGTCATGGAGAACGCTATGGGGGTGGAAGAAAAACAGGGCTGGGAGAACATCTGGGAGCAGACCAAGGAATCTGAAACACTGCATATCACGCCCTTGATGCTATGTTGCCATGACTTTACCCTCAACAAAAGGCTCAAGCTGTCCAATAGCTGCTAGATACTTGTGGTTATCCTTACCCTATCAAATTGCATTCCAGATTTTGAAAATGTTGTATATAAAAACAATTTAAAACATATCAATAAGTTTTCTGTTGCTTATATTTTAAAATAGCATCTCTATACATATAAGATTAAAAATATAGATCCTTAAAAAAAAAAAAAAATGGCTGGGAGAAGTGGGCAGGCACAAGGTGGCATCCCAAACAAAGAGGTAAGTAGACATAGGCTTGTGAGGCCTGCTCCAGGGATGTTGAACAGGCCATGTATACTGGAGTAGGAAGTTCAAGAGTTTAAGCAGTGGGAGATAAAGCTGGAAACACAAAGGCCAGGATATGAGAGGATGGAGTAACAGGCAGAGATTAGTAATACTTAGATAGAAGGGCAACATTGGAGGTTTGTATCTCCTCCTTTGGTAAGAACTTCAGACTTAAATTCTTTTGTCTGTTTACAGGTTTATTTTGAAGCAGGAAGCTGAACTGTCTCTGGCCTATTGATTGCCCACTTTTACCTTAATGGCAGGGTCCTGATAGTCTTCTGGTATTAACTTATTCCCCAGATGACTACGAGAAAAGGAGCCTATGCTCAACTCTGGGGCAAGTTCTAGGGGCCTCAAGTCATTAGGGTGGCTAACTAGAGTTCTTATGGCTAATTTAGATGTGGGGAAGCCACCTAGCTCCAATAAAGCAAATATGGACAGTCTGCTCTGGGGGAAGAGTCTGGAAAGGAATTCTGGGTTCCTAAAAAAGAAGCACCAGAAGAAGGTCTCTTGCTGCCTCTTTCCTATTCTATCAGAATAATTGAGGCCATGTTGCTACTGCCTTGATTAAAATGTGCACACAGGAGACAGAGCCAAGAGCACTGTAGAAAGAGAACAAGAGATGTGTCTGGGCCATGTCAGTCTCTGAGTATTTGTTTTTCATGTATGTCTTATTTAATTGAGGTCTCCTGTTACCAATAAAGACAATAAGCTAGCAAAATGGATATTGGTCAAGCGACTTCACAATGGGCCACCAGAAGAGTGAAGAGACTCTGGACCAAGGAAGAAAACAGGACTGAGGGAGCAGGTGAGAGAGATGTTGCAGGGAACTCAACAAGGACTTGATGCTAAGTGTGGAAGGGGTGTATGAGAGTTCATTTCAGGTGGCCGCTTGATTGGATTACAAGATACCAGATAGCTGGTAAAGCATTATTTCTGGCCCTGTCTGTGACTGGCTCCTTATGAAACTGATCCTTGAGTGGGTACACTGAAGTTCTGCCCTCACCCAAGCTGAGTGGGCACCATCCAGTCAGCTGAGGGCCCAGACAGAAGAAAAGGGCAGAGGAAAGGTGAATTTGCTTCAGACTGCAGGAATTGGATCAGTGACCCCTCTCAGGCCTTCGCACTCGGACTGAGCTCTGCCACAGGCTCCTTCATTCTTCCCACAGAGGGCCTATTGTGGGACTTCTCAGCCTCCGTAATCCCATTAGCCAATTTCTCTAATAAGTGCCCTCTCATGAACCTATCTATCAATCAACTGGCCAATCAATAGAGAACAGGACCAATAACAGATAGGCAGACAGACAGACAGTCTATTGGTTCTGTTTGTCTGAGTAACCCAGACTAATGCAGTGTGGAGAGGCTTTACCTAGAAGTCAGACAAAAACTATCTCACTTATTATCATTAAAACAGTGCTATGAATTCATCAGCCAGTTAACTGTGCTCATAATATGGTAATACATTTTAAAGCCTATTGAACTTATGATGTCCCTCAAACTTCATAGGAAAATAAAAGTTCTCAGCCTGTGAGGCTTCATATCCCAACTTTAGAAAAGTGCATCACCAGCCAGCGCCACAGCTCAATAGGCTAATCCTCTGCCTGCGACGCTGGCACCCTGGGTTCCAGTCCCGGTCGGTCGCTCCTCTTCCTGCCCAGCTCTCTGTTGTAGCCCGGGAGTGTAGTGGAAGATGGCCCAAGTCCTTGGGCCCTGCACCTGCATGGGAGACCAGGAGAAGCACCTGGCTCCTGGCTTCGGATCAGTGGGGTGTGCCGGCCGCAGCGGCCGTTGGGGGGGGTGAACCAACGGAAAAAGGAAGACCTTTCTCTCTGTCTCTCTCTCTCTCACTGTCCACTCTGCCTGTCAAAACAAACAAACAAAAAGTGTATCTCCAATACAGAAGAAATATTAGCATTTCCAGTATTCGTGGATAAGAAAACTTTTATGGATTTAAACTCCCCAAAGATGGTCACCACTTATTCTGTCTCACAATATCCATAACCAACTGACTCCCAGACTTGTAAAAATATGAAAGTTCCACTGATATAAAGCTTCCACAGAGCCTACCCAGTATAACCATGTGTTACTACATCAAGTGAAGCAAAGAATTTAAAGATGGTTTTTACTTTTTGCCTTCTCACTCTTCCTGGAGGGCCGCCATCGGAGGCGGGTCCGGTGCTCATCCAGGTAAAACAGCCGTACGAGTCCTTTGGTTCCACGCTTCAGTTTGATCATCTGTGTGCCAGACTGCATTACACTCATGCATCTTTCAACTGCAAAAGAAGTCAAGGCACAGCACCGTCAGTCTTCACACAATGTGCATGCATATTAGTGTTCAGACCTACCTAAAAGCTCAAAGATTAGTAGACAAATTTGGAAGAGGTAACCTGAAAAAAAAAAACATTAAGAAATTGTTTCAACATGCTTAAACAAAAAAGAAAAAAAAAACTAACTGATAAAAGTAAAATTCTACTTCCAGGTAAATAATGCATTAATGCTACACATTTTGTTCAGTTTTTCTGGCACAAGATTAATGACCATTTAATATGTTCTTAAACCAAATCCTCAGATGTGTTAAATCTTGTGAATTTTTATATAGCCAGTTATAAAAATCTTATAAATAAGGCTTTAGAATGCAATCAACAGAAGAAAATTGGCAAGATGCAGACAATTGCTGAGGTTGGATGATGGTTGCAGTGGATTTAAGTTATTATATGGCTGCATAATTTTGAAAGTAAACATTGCTTACAACATGATTAGAAAACATCAAGTTTTCATAATGAACATAAAATATCTGTTAATGTATTAATCTGCTAGTATTGTTCATATAGAGAAGTAACTTTTAACTGAATTCAGGTAACAGCCAAATCACTCATTTTCCAAGTTAAAATTGTCATCTAAATCCACCTGGTTTGGGGTTGAACCTTGTCAGTAGTAAGCATCTCTTGGTTTTGCCTGTGTCCCCATATTTAATAAGACAGCACCACTTTCTCTTTGGAAATGCTCCTTCTCCCATTCCATGTGCCTTAGGTGGGCTCCTTCACCCCCACCAAGGAATGAATTTCTGACTTAAGGTTAGAGCAAACCTGACTCCCTCCCAAGAAACACGAATTCCAAGCACGTCACTGAATGAACACAACTGAGTCATTTCAGCAACCAAAACTTGAGAGATGCTCCTGGATGGCCACCCCAAGACGGCACAGTTGACAGAGCTCTCATTCTTCCTGGCAGTGACAAGTGATTCCACTGTCTGCCTCATCCTGCAAGCTATGCAATACTCTTCCAGTCTTTTGTCATTCTATCAGCCAGAAATAGCTATTGGTTCACAAATACACACAGGCACATGTATAACCATTTGAGTATTCAAAACATCTAACTCTAAGTAATCACACCTTAACAAATGGTATGCTGCTAGGAAAAACAGATAAAAGAAACAGTACACAAACTTCAACAACTTTAGACATCAGCTTTGTTTTTTTGCTAAGCACTTTGTCTTTACTAGAAAATATAAACTGATCCAACAGTTTAATACTGTGTGCACAGTGCCTAGGAAAGATAACTTAAGCATAACCAGCCTCACTATTTATTCCAACAGCCTTGTCTTCCCCCTAAACAGATCAAGGAAGAACTGCATAAATTAAATATAACTCCAGAATTTGATACTACAAGAAAAGTGACGTAGAAGTTACCTTTCCTCATTTTACCTGATATATCAAACACACATGTAATAAAAACATTGCTTAAGAAAACAAACACACAAAGCTTAAAATGCCTACTTTCAGGCACAGAACAAAATTTGACTTGGTTTCACAGAAGTTGGTAAATCTACTCCCCACTGAACATCATTTGTTTCGGTAATAAAATCTCTGGGTTTAGATTCCTGATGGCCATGTGGACCATCTCACATCAGTAACTGAGGGGGAACAGAAGACAAAGCGCTGATGTACTCTTTTTGACAAAACTGGCCAGCAAAACTGAAAAGTCCCCAAAACCTGTTAGAACTTCACTAATCATTGATGAAGGGCAAATCAGCAAGCAAACAGAAGTGTATAGGGCAATTCCTTGTACCTGGCCCAGGGCTACATCATGAGGTGGAGCCTAGAACAAAGGGACCTTGGTTTTGAACTTAGAGTTTAAATTTTAAGGGAATGAAACATCTAAAACTGTATTTTTTTAATGGAATTTCACAGTTGTGGTTGAAAACACAGTCTGTATTCAGCCTGGGGTAGAATTTCAGCTCTGCTACTGGTATCATGGCTTCAGAAAGTTATTAAATCTGTTGGTGCCTCCATGTACTTATCTATAAAATGGGGATGATAAGATTTATCTCTTCAACTGTGGTAAGCACTGAATGAGTTAATTCATAAAAAGTGCCGAAAACACTGCCTAGCATATCCTAAACCTGTAAGTGGCAACTATTTCTTACAGACTGAATGTTGATTGCTCCAAAATTCATTGTTGAAGTGAATTGTCAAAATTCATGCCTCAAAGTGATCGCTGTTAAATATAAGAGTGGGAATAAGAGAGGGAAGAGATGTGCAATTCGGGACATACTCAAGCTGACTTACCTCAAACGGTAGAGTTAGAAACATACCAGGGGATTCCAATTCAATCCCATCAAGGTGGCATGTAACAATACCATCTCACTAGTCCCAGTGATCAATTTCTGTTCACAACTGATCATAATGATAGGACTAAGAACCAAAGGGATCACATAAACAAGAATAGTGTCTGCAAATACTATCTGATAGAAAAAAAAAAAAAGGGAGAGAATGATCCATCATGGGAAGCGGGATACACAGCAGACTTATAGAATGGCAGATGTCCTAAACAGCACTTTGGCCTCAGAATCAGCCCTTAAGACATTCGGATCCGGATGAAAAGCCCATGAGAGTATTTCAGCCATGGGAAGCCAAGACACTCTGGAGGGGGAAAAAAAAAAAACTAAATGAAAGATCTCTGCGAGTGAGATCCCAGTGGAAAGAACGGGTCTTCAAAGAAGGAGGTACCTTTCTCTGAAGGGAGGAGAGAACTTCCACTTTGACCATGACCTTGTCTAAATATGATCAGAGTCGGTGAACTCAAAAGGCTTCCATAGCCTTGGAAACTCATGACTGGAGCATGGGGAGATTACTGAGGCCATAAACAAGAGTGTCAATTTGTAAAGTCAACAACAGGAGTCACTGTGCACTTACTCCTCATGTAGGATCTCTGTCCTTAGTGTGCTGTACATTGAGATTTAATGCTACAACGAGTACTCAAACAGTATTTTTCACTTTATGTTTCTGTGTGGGAGCAAACTGTTGAAATCTTTACTTAATGTATGCTAAACTGATCTTCTGTATATAAAGAGAATCGAAAATGAATCTTGATGTGAATGGAAGGGGAGAGGGAGTGGGAAAGGGGAGGGTTGCGGGTGGGAGGGACGTTATGGTGGGGGAAGCCATTGTAATCCATAAGCTGTAGTTTGGAAATTTATATTCATTAAATAAGTTAAAAAAATTCATGCCTCAAAGTGGTGGCATTTGAAGGTGGAGCCTTTGGGAAGTAATTCAATTTAGTATGCTGGGATTCACTTCCTTATTAGAAAAGTGCTTGCATCGCTTCTTGGCCTTTGGGCTAAGATCAAGTGTAGAAAAGTGCTTGCATATTCATATTCCTTCCCTCCCTCTCTCTTTTTTTTTTTTCTTGCCCTGTCTTACAGGAGAAGGTAAGAGAAAATGGAAAAGACTGTCCCCACCTTAGGAACAGTGACTAATAAAGGAATTCATGGTGTATATGGGTCTGCGGGTCAGGTAGGAGAAGGCTGTAGGGTTGGTGATGATGGGGTAATAAGATTTTCATCCACTGGCAATAAGAGATTTGTGGAGTAAAAGTCTGGCTGGGTAAGAGACATAATTGCAGGGCCTGGTATTGTGTTGTAGCAGGTGAAGCCTCTGTTTGAAATACTGGCATCCCACTTTGGAATACTGGTTCAAGTCCAGGCTACTCTCCTTCTGATCTAGCTCCCTGCTAACCCACCTGAGAAAACAGCAGAAGATGGCCCAAGTGCTTGGGACCCGCATACCCACATAAGAGATCTGTACAGATACCTGGATCCTGGCTTTGGTCTGGTCCAGCCCCAGCCATTGTGGCTATTTAGGGAGTAAACCAGCAGATGGAATGTTTTCTGTCTTTCCCTCTACCAATCTGCCTTTCAAATAAATAAATAAATCTTTTTTAAAAAAATATGTAATTCAGGAGGATGTACCTTTGAGTAGAGAAAATAAAACAAACTGTCTAAGTGGAAAACTGAATTAATTCTACCTTCAGAGATCTAATGGCCAGGACTGCCTAAGCATCTCTCACAGCGTCCTCCTCTTTGCCCATTGTTCCTTATTTCCCTCGCCCAGTCCCTTTACCTTTCCCTGGAAGGGAACTGATTTCATATCACATCACATCACTACATTTTAGCAGGAAAGACACAGTGATATGAAAAGCAAAACCACTGGGGCCGGTGCTGTGGTGTCGCGGTAAAGCCACTGCCTGTGATGCCTACACTCCATATGGGCACCAGTTTGTATCCTGGCTGCTCCACTTGCAATCCACTCCCTGCTAATGGCCTGAGCAAAGCAGCAGAAGATAGCCCAAGTGCTTGAGCCCCTGTTACCCACATGGGGCTCCTGGATCCTGGCTTTGGTCTGGCCCAGCACTAGCTGTTACAGTCATCTGCGGAGTGAACCAGTGGATGGAAGACGTCTCTCTGTTACCTCCTTTCTCTCTGTAACTCTGACTTTCAAAATAAATCAACAAATCTTTTTTTAAAAAATAAATTGAATCACTTACTTGAATAATAAATACTTCCTACTACTTACCAAGCATCATCCAGAAAAATCCAAACATTTAGACAGTGGAATCTAATAGCTGGAGTGTATTTATAGAATACATGAAATGGTCAATACTTTTACATATTCTGCACTGTTTCAGGAAAACTTAGTATAGAATAATAAGCCACCAAAGGTGGAAGGCACAGGGAGACATAAGAAAGAGGCAGACAAATTGAAGACTACAAAATGTAACTTATTGGGGAGGCAGAAAAGCGTGGTCTCCACAGTTACAAGACACAGGTTTTTCCGTGCTTCACCTCATAGTGAGGAGTTCACATACTAAGCCAGACACAGGTGGTCCACTGCTAACTTCAGTGCACCTGTATGTCCTCAAGTCATATTAGTATTCCAGGCATCAGATAAGGGACATGCCAGAGTCTGGACCTGCAAGACAGGCCCAGCAGGTTATCTTAATAGGTGTGCTTATCCCCTAAGGTTTGGAATGACCTTCAGGGTTACCTAAAGGACAAGATAGCCATTACAACCAAAAAGTGTGTAGTTGTGTCAACCTGAATCTCTACACTAGATACCAGCAGCATCTGTTGCAATGGATAAATATGCATGACTACTGGATCCTTGGCAGAGTCCGGCTTTGAAACAACATGCTACCTAAATTGTTTATGTGGCTACCTCACGCTTTCTCCCTGGTTGCTTTCTGTCACGTAGAAAAGTCATTCCATCACACTCAGATTGCAAAACCAAGTGCAATGAAGTCTTCAGAGTCATCTTGCTCACTTTTCCTTTCCTCAAACCAGAGAGTAGTTACAAAGTTACCAGAGAAAGGAGCACCCTCGATTACTCTTTGTAATGCAGTAGGTAAAAATCACCAATGAGGGAGACAAAATATTCTGGTCTCATCCAAATCACTTATATCTCAGCATAAGCCAATTTTTTCATGTTCTATCTCCAGTAGAGATGGATAATAGCAGTTACAATCCTCTACAAAATTCATTCTCCACCTATGGTAGATTGGTAGATTATATAAAAGAGGATAAAAACGGCTTTACTGAAGGCAAACAAGGGGAGAGTCTCAGCGGCTTTAGTTGGTACAACCTCACCACCCACACTCCCAGCACTGGGGCTCTCCAGCAAAGGCTGCGAAGTCAGGTTACCAATTCAGGCAGCTGCCCAGATGTGTACAGTCCCTTGGATGCCACATTTTCCTTTATGGTCGGTTTAGTATTTTTAGAAAACAAGTTTATTTGCATGGAGTGCAGCAACACCCAAGAATATTAAGACACACCGACCTATCCATCACATACCACACACATTGTGTTTGGTTTTGTCTATTATGAATCAGATCCCCAAACGTACACAAATGTGTTGCACTAGTGTTAAAAGCACAGTATTTAAGTCATTTGGCACTCTGCTTTTTTCATTTGCATTATAAACAGCTTTCCATGTTTCCTCACAGTCTTAATAATTATCATTTTAGTGACTGCCTAGTAGAGTAGCATAAATATTTAAGGAGCAGAACAGATGAGCTGCAGACTATATTCCTAACTTCATTATATAATTAGAGCTTTAAGACTCTTAACAGAGTCTCATCTGTAAAATGAAAGGCATAACAGCATGGTCTACAAGGTCCTTTAGAATTCAACTGTTTAAAAGGATTAAATCAATCCTTTCTGATTCAATCAGTTTAAAAATAAGTAAATTTCCTTAGGGGTTATCAGTTCACTAAGTCCTTCAAGCAGAAAATGCTATTAAAAAATACACTTCTGATTTGAAGTCACATAATGGAATGTTTGTATCACCTGGGGGGAGAGTCACAAGAATTCCCTAAGTACACAGGACATGGAAGAGGTCTAATTCTTGCAGTCAGTAATAACCACATTGGGTTAGGAATATTACACATGTCACCTAATGCTGACTTTTTTTAAACAACTTTATTGAGGTGCAATTTATATGTACTAAAATTCATCATTTTAAATGTAAAACAATATATTTACAGAGTTGTGTGGCAATCTAGTTTTTGGAACATACCCAGAGCCCCTAAAAGAAACCTCAGGCTCATTTGCAAGCACTCCCCCCCATTTCACCAGAGTGCTGGACAAACACTAACGCGCACTCGTCTCCGCAGGTGGGGTCAGTCTGGGATAGCTCATAGGAATGAAATCACATAGTAAGTGGTCTTTTCTGCCTGGCTTCTTTCACTTAGCATCCTCCTTTTGAGGTTCCCTTGGTGATTAGGTAGCTTCTTACCTCTTTTTCTTCCTTCACCTCGCATAAATCACATTAAATCTTTCCACTGGCACTTAGAGAAAAAATGATCCTAATAATTCAGGAGATTGGTTGAAGAAAATGATACATATGTATGTGTGTGTTCAGTACATACAATGGAGTAGTGTGTGTGCATAAAAGATAATGAGGAAGATCTCCATGAACTGATACAGGGTAATTTCTAGGAGATATTAGTGTGACCAAGTATAAACAATAATGCTTAGAGTATGTTGCCATTTGTGTGATTTAAAAAAAATAGGAAATTTTTAAAAACATAGAAATATGCGATTATCATTACAAAAAAAATTATAAACCAGAAGACATGCAGCTTTTACCTATATGAGTGGCAGAGAACAAATTAGAAAGGACAATGAAGGAGTCATAATTCTCTTACTACCCCACATATTTAAAATTCAAATTAAATCTGTAAGAATGGCTAGGGGAACAAAAAGAAAGCAATACATGAGGAGTCTTCTGAGAAATGCATGCTGTGAAAAATATTATACATGGATTTCAAAATATTTTTGCACCAAAATAAATGTATCTTTTAGGCCCATTTTTCTTGAATTTTTTAAAAGTATTCTCATATATATCCATACAGAAAATAATCGACACATGCATATCCACATTCGTGATGTGTTTCCTAGCTCTGCCCTTTAAAAGGGCCAAAAAGCAAACTCACTTCCGCTGCCAATGTCACCTTGAGACAGATTTTCACACAGAAGGTCATACCCTTGCCCAGGTTAAGGTCAGACAAGAATGTCACTTGCATTCCTTATGAACACATCTATTCCACGACACTCATCACCAAATTCTGCAATAGCAGGAGAAAAAAAAATTCAGGTTCTTTATAGGAAAGGCTTGTCAGCAAAGAGATACACAAAAAATGCAAATAGATTTCTTGCTAGCTTCCACCGATTAGAGTAAATCTGAGTGACTAAAAGGGATTAGCTTCTGAAAACAATTTCATTTCTACATGGATAAAGCACCAAATAATGCAGGTAATGTTTCTCAAAAAGGAAACTTTTCTAAAATCATCAGAGCAGAAGTAAAGGGTATGCTTGTTTAATTCTCAGCTCAAAGCAAACTGTTGAAATCTTTACTTAATGTATACTAAGCTGATCTTCTGTATATTAAGATAATCGAAAATGAATCTTGATGTGAATGGAAGGGGAGAGGGAGTGGGAAAGGGGAGGGTTGTGGGTGGGAGGGACGGTATGGGGGGGAAGCCATTGTAATCCATAAATCGTACTTTGGAAATTTATATTCATTAAATAAAAGTTAAAAAAAAAAAAAGACAAAAAAAAAAAAAAGAAAAACCTAAATGAAAGATCTCTGTGAGTGAGATCCCAGTGGAAAGAACAGGTCTTCAAAGAAGGAAGTACCTTTCTCTGAAGGGAGGAGAGAACTTCCACTTTGACTATGACCTTGTCTAAATAATATAAGAGTCGGTGAACTCAAAAGGCTTCCATAGCCTTGGAAACTCATGACTGGAGCATAGGGAGATTAATGATGCCATAAACAGGAGTGTCAATTTGTAAAGTCAACAACAGGAGTCACTGTGCACTTACTCCTCATGTAGGATCTCTGTCCTTAATGTGCTGTACATTGAGATTTAATGCTATAACTAGTACTCAAACAGTATTTTTCACTTTGTGTTTCTATGTGGGTTCAAACTGTTGAAATCTTTACTTAATGTATACTAAACTGATCTGTATATATAGAAAATTGAAAATGAATCTTGATATGAATGGAAGGGGAGAGAGGCGGGAAAGGGGAGGGTTGCAGGTGGGAGGGAAGTCATGGGAGGGGGGAAGCCAATGTAGTCCATAAGCTGTACTTTGGAAATCTATATTCATTAAATAAAAGTTTAAAAAAAAAGAAAAAAAAATTCTCAGCTCAAGCCAGAAACCTGTTTGGGGGCTTGGTACATTGTAGGTGCTGAGAGATCTAGTTTATAGGCATTGCAGCTGGGTGACAATGTCTGTCTCCAGTTTGGGAGGCAAAGCAGGAGAGCAAAATAAGTTCTGGACCAGGTTCTATCACTAACTGGCTGTGTGAACCTCAGAAGGTCTCCTCAATCTAAAAAAAAATTTTCCAGGATGTCCAGTATCACAGTGCATATGCGCTACTATCCAGCTTCCTGCCAATGCAGACCCTAGGAGGAAGCCCTGACGGCTAAAGTGAGTCTCTCTCTGCCAACCACATGAGAGACCTGGATGGAGCTCCAGGCTCCCCAAAGCCCAGTCCCAACAATTACAGGCATTTGAGAAGTGAACTAGCTGAAGTGAGGTCTTTCTCTTTCTCTTGCTCTTTCTCTTTCTCTTGCTCTCTGCACCTTACAAATAAATAAATAAAACTTCAAAATCCTTTTTCTTCTAAATTCTGTGACTTTATAAAACAGCTAACATATGTTTCATAAATGTTATTTATCTTTCAATAAGACAAAACTCAAGTTCTATAAATCTTTTAGAATCATATTTAAAAAAAAAAAAAAACTAACATCAGGATGCCTTACTATAGATGCGTCTTTAAAATGATCTTTATAGAAAATATAACAGCTCTTCACAATGGCTTCACTTGAAAAGCCATTCCTTGCCAGTAGTATGGCCTTCAAGTCAAACAATACCAGATTATGAAAAAATGTGCTCACAAACAACCATGGGGAGCTCTACTTTTATTAAGTCAAGATTCTTTTTCAGAGAAGAGCAAATATTGTGGAGTTCATTGATTTCTTTTTTCCTCACTTTAATCACTCCTGTGGAGAAGATAAGATTATTTGAAAGGCATTTAAAAACTAATTGGTTGGCAGTAACATTTTGGAATTTGTTTGCAAGCCTAATATGTACATGGTCATAGAAAGGGTGAAAGGAATTAATCAGTAATTTGTTAAATGTCAGTATCTGTTTTCTGTTTTATTAATGCCTTCTACATAACATATTCTGTTTTCATGAGATCTATTTTACAATTGTTTCTAGTCCATTATTATTAGCCTGGGGAAATAAATGTAATACCAATAAGAATTCACATATATTTACAGAGTTTTATTTAATATATATGTTTACAATATTTATTTAATGCATATTTATATTTAATGTAGAATGTATACATTCACATACAGTTTTATTTAATGTTATCTATCTCTCAGGGAGGAGGGATATAAATTAATTAAAAATTCTAAATTTAGATCCATGTAGTATGTGAAGAGTTTTCTACTTTGATACAAGATCAGAAATGGTAGCACCACCACCATCCCACAATATCATTTGTAATAAGCAATAGCAAAGACAACGCCGACAGAGCCTGATCCATTATTGATTCAGCATCATGACATTGTCTTGGACTTTTGGGGGTCAGAATTCTCAAGCCACACTAAATACTAGTCTTTAGTTATAGAAGGCATTGTCATCTAAGAAGGCTTCTCCACCTCAGCTGAGCATGAAAATCAGTTGGAGACCTTAAACTTGGTGATCACAAAGGCCAGTACACAACAACTAAAGAATCTCTGGGGTGGGTTGAGAATCTGTGCTTATTTACTTTTTTTATATTTCCCAAGTATTCTATTCTACGTCCAGAGTTAAGATAATTGACTCGGGGCCGGCACTGTAGCATAGTGGGCTAAGGTTCTGCCTGCAGCATCCCACATGGTCGCCCGTTCATGTGCCAGCTGCTCCTCTTCAGACCACCTCTCTGCTTATAGGCTGGGAAAGCAGTAGAAGATGGCCCAAATATTTGGGCCCCTGCACCCACGCGGGAGACCCAGAAGAAGCTCCTAGCTCCTGCCTTTGGATCAGCGCAGCTCCGGCTGTTGCAGCCATCTGGGAAGTGAACCAGCAGATAGAAGATCTCTCTCTCTCTCTCTCTCTCTCTCTCTCTCTCCCCCTCCCCCTCTCTTTTTATAACTCTACCTCTCAAATAAATAAAATCTTAAAGACAGTTGGCTCACACCATCTCACTTATTCCTCATAACAGCTTGGTGAAGTAAGCAGAAATCATTAATTTCCCTTCCTTGCAGAATGGATGAAACCAAATCAGAGATGTGAAGCTGGGCAATGGCAAGGCCAGGGCTTAACACCAGGTCCCTCAGTCCATTGCAGCCTCCTTTTCCTACAGGTCCTGTCTAGGCTACTAACTGGCTGAACACTGGCGAATCTTTTCAGCGGTCTTGACTCCCATCTTCCGATCTATAAAAATTAGAAATCAGGCTTACTGGCTCTGAAGACCCTTTCCACCAACTATGCAGAGTCACAACTCACCACGTCTAGCTTTTAGAGACGTTTTGGATTACAGCACTACTACTTCATAGGAATGACAAGACGGATAAGGAGTATGTAAAAATTAACGATAAAATACGAGGCAGGATGCAAGAAAAATAACAGCAATAAGGACAGGGTGGGGCGTGGAGAGGAGATGAAAGTGGACTCCAGAGAACACAAATTTGGCCTTTGAGATTCATCATGGGAATACTTGGAGCATTTTTTATTGTCCTTGTTCTATGTGTCTGCACATGTTTTTTTCTCTCCCCACTTAGAATGTGTGATAGCTGTGATTACTTTAAATGAATTATAAAAACTTTCTTTACCACTTTAAAAAAAATTAGAGCCCAGTACTTTTTCTAAGTAACTGGGAGGCCAGTTTCACTTTTTGCTCACTCCCCAATTTCCTGGCTATTTCTCAGTGAGCCAGGGGCATTTTATTCAGCAGTATCAACAATTAAAGTCAGGAACAATATTTTCTCCTGGTTCTACAAGAATTGCTGTGCCAAGGCATACCAGTGTTTCTACTGGGCATGTTTTAAATACTAACAAGTTCACCAAATTCCCCATTAATTTCAAAATGTGAGCTTACTGTCTAATGACTGGGTCAAAATGAATTGCTATTAAATAAAATGTGCACGGCTGTTAAGAGACCGACTTAAATGAGTTTCTTGGACAAATCCAACTTCTCCTAATGCAGCAGTTGGTTCCCTGGCTTTCTTCAAAATACAGACTTCTAGACCACGTCTCCAGAAATCCCTTGACCTGATAATCTGCATTTTTAAAATTCTCCCAGGAAATTTAAGCCCAGCTCTAAGCACCATTGCCACTCACTTTACCTGATTAGCAGATGATCAGAAGGAATCATTCACAGTTTCCCAGGCACCGCATGGGGCTTGATTTGGAGGCACTTAAATGAAAGAAGTGAAGACCTTCTGCTCAGTGGCATATTTGAACATTAGCAAAAAAGTCTCCCCTCCACTGATAAAGTATGAAATATCCCAGTTATAGCAAAGTTGAAAGATACTAAACACTGATGCATAAATAATCAGTACCGACTGCTTTTCTGTAAGCTCTTGTCTCCTTGGAGGCTGCTCTGCACCTCATAATGCATGAGCTGTCCTAATTTATACACCGTTGCTTAGTAGAACAAAGATGTTTTCTTAGTTTTGAGCCCTAAAGACCAATCATTATTTTATCTGACCTTATCACATTCTACCCAGAGTCATACCTTTGAAAAGAAACCACTATAGGAAGCAGACATTTGGCAGAGTGGTTAAAATGCCTTTTGGGACGCCATATCCTCTATCAGAGTGCCTGGGTGTGAGTCCTGGCTCTGCTTCTGAGTCCATCTCCCTGCTAATGCATACCCTGCAAGGCAGTACTTGGGCCTCTGCCACTCACATGGGAGATGCGGAGTGAGTTCCTAGCTCCCAGCTTTGACCTGACCCAGCCCTGGCTGTTGAACCAACAAATGCCTCTCAAATAAACAAACTAAAAATTTTAAAAAAGAAAAGATAGCATAATAAGATACTTATGCATGGCACTATGTATACCAAGTGAGGAATAACTATTCATTAAGGTTGAATAACATTTCTTTTTTTTTTTTAAGATTTATTTATTTACTTTGAAAGTAAGAGTTACAGAGTGAAATGGAGAGGGAGGGAGAGAGAGGAAAAGAGAGAGAGAGAGAATGCTAAAGGAAAAAAGAGATCTTCTATCTGCTGGTTCACTCCCTACATGGTCACAGCAGCCAGTGCTGTACCGGGCCAAAGCCAGGAGCCAGGAGCTTCATCCAGGTCTCCCACAGTGGGTGACAGGGCCCAAGCACTTGGGCCATATCATCTTCCACTGCTTTTCCCAGGCCATTAGCAGGAAGCTGGATCAGAAGTAGAGCAGTTGGACATGAACTGGCATTCCAATGGGAAGCCGGCACTGCAGGCAGCAGCTTTACCCAATGTGCCACAAGGTCGTCCCCATCCAAGTTATTTCTTAAAGTCACTGTACTTTGTTTCCATTTACCTCCTACATTTATTTTTAAAAGGGAGTATCTATTCTGCACTCCAACAAGTTCATACACTCCACTAGTTACCAATTCTTATATGTGAGCCCCTACTTATTTCACTTACTGTTGAGTTATGGTGCTGGTCCTTTTTGTCAAAAAGAGCAACAAAAAATTTTCAAAACCAAGCTTAACTGACTCCATGCAATCTGTGGTAACTTTGCTCACTGAGCTCCCAATCCCTGTGTGCTGTTAAGGCTCTTCATGCAAGAGTCAAATAACAGAGAAGGAGTTCAAAGACCGTTCATCCTCTTCCAAACCATAGCACTAATATAAGCTTCCCTAAAAGGGGATCACATTCTCCCCAGAAAACAAAGCACACTCCTCCCCCAAACCCTGAATTGTGCTCAGAACAATGGTCTCCCAGGGACTGAAGGCTCCAAGACCACCTGCTATGCCGAAGCAGCCTGACACCTCCAGCCACAGCCAGTTAGGAATCAAGTTGTGTGGCATTTAAAGCAAGCACCACATTTCTGAAGCAGGTGTTTTTGTTTAAAGAAAAAAAAAAACAAACCTCAAAAAGAAAAATCATAAAAATAGATCTCCGTGTGGCGAGGGATATGCCTGGAAGAATTCCCTCAGGTTTACTTTTCAAAGATCCTTTGTTCTCCTCCAAACCTTTGTCCTAGTATCTGAAGCTTCCTTAAAAAAGAAACTAAATACCACAGAAAACATCACTGAGAAACTGTGCATTCATCACAGCCTATTTTGATTGGAGTTGTTATCCCAAATCAGTGTACTACAGATCGTCAAACCATTTCAAAAACATTGGAGAAAAATCTAAAAATGGGAGAAAAGACAAAAAACATAAAACTTCTTAGGAGCAAAGGGTGCATATATAATCAGAGCAGATGTGCTGTCTAGTTTTCCAAATAGTCAATCCTGGGGAAGGGGGGAGACCAGCATGAAAACCATAACTCCCTGGTTGTAAGACTTCATGAGTATCTGAATTCAGAAATATTCAACACACTCTCACACTTTCTGAGCAGTGGGAGGCTGCTCACTGAGCAGGTGTAAACAACACAGAGAAGAATCTAAGGTTACTCTTTGATTCGTGAGGTATTTCAAGTAAAGCATAGGAAACAGAGAAGTGACAAGGGACAGGAAAAAGCGTCACGGAAGACAGGACGAGTGTTAGGTACAGATCAAGAGAGAGTAGGACAATATTTAAATACAGGTAGGGGCATGAATGTTCACCTGGAAGCAAGACTGGTGATGGTGAAGAAAAGAGCCAGCAAGAAAGAACACAAAAAGAATGGGCTGCCTCCCAGGGGAAAACAGGGAGACATGTTGGAAAAATTGCCTGGGGATCAGTTCAACAGCACTGGGAGCATCTGTCTTATGTGACATTGGTAGTCAATGGGATACAGGACATATAATTCAGCCACTATAGTCCATTCAACTTTAAACATAAGTAATGCCATATAACAAAGTCTGTCCTCTTATAATCTATTCCAGGTTACAATGCCACATGAAATGGGCAAAGAACAGAAGCCTTAAGGGAAAATAAGTTTCACAGTATACAAAAATATCTAGAAACACACGTATAAACCACAAACAAAATGCAAAGCAACCAACAGGCTGGGAAAAAAATGCTTGCCAACATACATAAAAGAAAGAATGACTATCCATGATAAAAAAAAAAAGGCTCCCACAAGCCTGTAAAAAGAAGAAAACAAACCATCTGACTCAAAATAATTAAAAGGATGTAAAATAACAATTCACAGAAGTGAACAATAAAAAACAAAGATGAAAATGCTTAATCTTATTCATGGTTAACAACTTAAAGTCAGAGGCAGGCATCTGGCACAGTGTAAAGGTCCAGGATGCCCACATTCCACAGCCCAGTAACCAAGGTTCATTCAAGTCCTGATTCCAGCTTCCTGCTGATGCACACCCTGTGCAGCAGCTGATGATGGCTCAGGTACTTTGGTCCCTGCCACTCATGTGGGAGACCTGGACTGAACTCCTGGCTCCTGGTTTTGGCCTGGCCCATGCGCATTTAAGGAGTGACATTTAAGGGGTGAATCTATGGATGGGAGGGAGCTCATTCTTTCCCTGTCAACCTTTCAAATAAAAAAAAAATTAAAGACATAGTAAATATTTCACATGACATGAAAAATTGTTATAAAATAAACCATTGTGAGATAAACCCATTGAAGGACTGATAATACTATCATTATTAATTAGAAAGTATTATTTGAGCCAATTTGGCAATATCGAAATTTAAAATAAATATATATTTTGAGCTTGCAATACCAGAGGTTTATCCTGAAGACATACTGACATAATTAAGCAAAAATGTACAGATAAACATAGATATACATTTATAACTATCACTGCCACATTGTTTGCAACTGTCTAGAAACAAACTAGAGGGGCCCAGGCATTTGGTGTAGCAGTTAAGATTCTGGGTCGGATGCCTGCATCTCGTATCAGAGCGGATGGCTCCTTGGATGTGCATTAGCAGGAGGCTGGAATCAGCAGCAGATCTGGGACTCAAACCCAGGCACTCTGATATGGGATGCAAGTAGCTTAACCACTAGGCCAAGGGCCCCCATTCTCCACTCTGGTATTTGCCAAAAGTCAGGTAGGCCTTTAACATGGCCCAGGAGTCTCCTGCTGCAAGTTATTACTCCAGCTCCTCACAGGAGTCAGCAGGATCCATCGCAGCTGCGCCTGCTCCTCCTTCCACCCCCACCCCCCCACCCCGAGCTCCCCACAGTCTGTGCTATCTTGTGCTCTCCCTGGAGTGCTTTCTCCTCAGGCATTTGCTTGGTAAACTCAGGTCTTCAATTAAGTAACTTCTACCCATTCTAAACTGGCCTCCTAGTTCCCTGTCTTCTATCATTGCTCACTATTGCAGAAGCTCCTTGAGGACAGAATGTTTTGGTCTCCTGTGACTACCTAAGTGCATGGCACACAGCAGTGACTCCATTCATTTTTTTGTCCATTCTTTTAATGAGCACGTGGTTTCCAATGAAGAAATCTAAAGGAGATCCACAACTCCTGCCAGTTACCCAGGAAAAATATTTAAAATGTAAAGAGTATTTTATGAATAAAAACTGAGGATTGATTTGTGGTTATCTCAGGAAGAGTAATTTTTAGAATTTACATCTAGGAGTTGATGAATCAACACAAATGATGAAAAATAGAACAATTAGCTGAAACTCTACTCAGTGTGCTATTACTTCTGCCAATAATGAGGAACTTGATTTGAAAGTGTTTTATGAGATCAGAGAATAGTTAAGTCGCAAGCTCGTTAGAGAACTTATGCAGGGGGCCAGCACAGTGCTGTAATGGTAAAACATCCCATATGGGCACCGGGTCGAGTCCTAGCTGTTCTACTTGTGATCCAGCTCTCTGCTTTGGCCTGGAAAAGCAGCAGAAGATGGCTCAAGTTCTTGGGCCCCTGCACCTGCGTGGGAGACCTGGCATAAGCTTCTGGCTCCTGGCTTCAGATAAGCCCAGCTCCAGCCATTGCAGCTATTTGGGGAGTGAACCAGTGGGTGGTAGACTTCCTCTCTCTGTCTCTCCCTCTGTTTCTGTAACTCTGCCTTTCAAATAAATAAAATAACTCTTAAAAAGTATTCAGTCAAAATATCCTCCAGAACTCCAAATTTCAATATTGGTAAAGTCCAGAGCACAGGTCTTTGGGCTTCCCATGGGATCTGATCGTAGTACAGATGAGGCAGCATTATTGTTACAGGCCCTTCCAGCTTCCTGGTGATTCAGCCTCTTTTGACATCCACCCCCTACATTTTCTTTTTTCTGACTCCTGCACTGTAGAGAACCACACAGAGGTAAGGCTTTAACATTATAGCTGTGTATCTCTGTATATCATGATAAAAGGAGAAAAGACCTGAAGGCTTTATACCAAAATGCCAACTAAGAAGTTGCTAGATTACAGGGTCACAGATGAGTCACATTTTCTCCTGTTTTCCTTTTTTCTTCAATAAATTAGTAATATTTTTAAAATAAACTTTCTTACTTTCTAAGCTATCTAATATGCTATTTGCCCATACAAAACAAAAATGGGGAAAAAAAGAGACGCTGGGAAATTAAAAGGAGGTAGGTGTTGTGGCACAGCAGGTTAAAATGTCCCTTAGGACACCCAGTCCCACACTGGGGTGCCTGGTCTGAGTCCCAGCTGCTCCATGCTTCTTTTTTTTTTTTTTTTTTTAAGATTTATTTATTTGGGCCAGCGCCATGGCTCAATAGGCTAATCCTCCACCTGCGGCGCCAGCACCCCAGGTTCTAGTCCCGGTCGGGGTGCCGGATTCTGTCCCGGTTGCCCCTCTTCCAGTCCAGCTCTCTGCTGTGGCCCGGGAGTGCAGTGGAGGATGGCCCAAGTGCTTGGGCCCTGCACCCACATGGGAGACCAGGAGGAAGCACCTGGCTCCTGGCTTCGGATCAGCGAGGTGCATCGGCTGCAGTGCGCCAGCTGCAGAGGCCATTGGAGGGTGAACCAACGGCAAAGGAAGACCTTTCTCTCTCTCTCTCTCTCTCACTGTCCACTCTGTCAAAAATAAAAATAAATAAATAAATAAAAGTTTTATTTATTTGAAAGTCAGAGTTATACAGAGAGAGAGAAGGAGAGGCAGAGAGAGAGAGAGGTCTTCCATCTGCTGGTTCACTCCCCAGTTGGCTGCGATGGCCAGAGCTGGTCTGATCCAAAGCCAGGAGCTTCCTCCAGGTCTCCCATGTGGGAGCTGGGGCCCAAGGACTTGGGCCATCTTCTACTGTTTTCCTAGGCCACAGCAGAAAGCTGGATCAGAAGTGGAGCAGCCAGGACTTGAACCGGTGCCCATATGGGATGTCAACACTGCAGGCAGTGCTTTACCCACTACGCCACAGCACCAGCTCCTGCTCCATGCTTTTGATCAAGCTTCCTGTGACTACTCTAGAGGCAGCAGATGATTGTTCAAGCATTTTGGTTCCCACCCCCGACATGGGAGAACCAAGGAAAGTTCATGGCTCCTGGATTTAGCCTGGCCCAGCCCTGACTATTGCAGACATCTGGGAAGTGAACTAGCATATGGAAGATCTCTGCCTTTCCCTGTCATTTTGCCTTTCAAATAAGTATTTTTTTAAAAAAGAAAAATATTAAAATGATTTAATATTATGTACAAAAATTTTAGAATTTTAAAATATTTTTATCACTTGCCACAAAAACTACTTAATTTTTAAGAGCAAATTCTTATTCTTGGTAATTATTTATCTAAACTCTAAATTTCTGATCCAACTGCATTATTAAACTGGTCCACATGTAATTCACCTTTGCTGACTCAGAGCTGCAACAAGATATAATATAGAAAATAATTCTGTGAATTCTGGTAGATTCTCAAGAGCCCAGAGAAGGTATTCAACAAACAATAAATCAAAAGCCCAAAAACTGGCCTGATGCTCTTGCACAGTGACTGCAACAACCCCCATATACACTCTAGGATCACTGCCAAGTCCAAGATAGGCTATGCTTAAACATGAGGTATGCACTTGAAGCAGGAGAACTTCAGTTCAATAAAAAGTGTTGAGGCAGGAGACGTCCAGGCTTTGCCTGAACCCCTGCTCTTGCTGCAGAGATAGCCACAGCATTCAGTACAGGAGTGAACAGCATATAGAAACATCATCCCACACGGCTGCTTCTCTCAAGGTCTATTCACAGGACAATTATATCCCAGACTGAGTGCTATTTTGAAATTTTGCAACTGATTCAGTCCTCAAATTGCTGATAAATACTGTAATCAGAAATCCTTTTCCTCCAGAAGAACAGGGCAATTCAGACATCGGAGTTTATCCCACAACCCAGATCCGAAAGTTAAAAAAGCACCAAGTAGCCCTATATATTCTTTTTTTTTTTTAAGATTTATTTATTAACTTGAAAGTCAGTTACAGCGAGAGAGGGAGAGACAGAGAGAGAGGACAGAGATCTTGCATCTACTGGTTCATTCCCCAAATGGCTGCAACGACCAGCGCTGGGCCAGGCTGAAGCCAGGAGCCAGAAGCTTTTGCCAGGTCTCCCATATGGGTATAAGAGCCCAAGGACTTGGGCCATCTTTCACTGCTTGCCCAGGCAGATTAGCAGGGAGCTGGATCTGAAGTAGAACAGCAGGGACTTGAACTGGCATCCATATGGGATGCTGGTGCTGCAGGCGGTGGCTTTTACTCATTATGCCCAAACACCAGCCCTCACCCCCCACATCTTTAAATCTCAAAAACATTTGCTCCTTGCAAGGCAGCTTTATTCCAATGATGATATAAACTTGATAAATGGGGCAGAAGTACCTGTGGCCATTAGAAAACAATTACTACTACTGGCTATATATACCAGTCTATTGCTTGGGAGCAATTGACCAGAGGACTTTTTCTAAAGTACTCAGTTAAGAAAACAGAAATAATCAACAATGTTGGTTTAGCTGAAGTCATATTTTCAACCAGGGTACCCTTCTTTCTTTCTCGAAATGTGGGTGTCTAAGGCCGTACACTTAAGACAGTCTGGATGGCTTATCTCACCCATTGCTTCTTTGCAGTCTTTTCAAAGTGGTCATTCCTCAGTCAGATGCCAGATGTGGTTTGATGGGCCCCTGTCAGCAAATGATAATTCCTATATATGAAAAGAGCTGTTCCCATTGAGTGAAATGTCCCAGCTATCAAAAATCTGCAAGTGGAAACCCAAAAAAAAGCAGCAGATTTGTATTGCAATGTACCCACTTCCAACCCACTTTAGCAACACCGATCCCTATATCCTAATCTCCACAAAAAAAGACACATCTGTCTTTATCATTAGCATTCTTTACCCCAGAATTTGGAATTATACACAGCAAACTAAATCAAGTAGCTATTTACCTTCTAGAACTCACCGTATCCAGAATCAAATCACCTGTCAGGCAGTTTGTCTTTGGGGAGTAAATATCTCCCAGCCCAAAACACAGCTTTTAAAGAACAATTTTCTGCCTTACATTCTGTATTCTGAGATGACTGAGCCTGAACTGTGTCCCTACAAAGTTATGCCCATGTGAGCATTTTAAAATGATTGATCACAAAGATATTTAACAGTATATAATAGACTTTTAAAGAAACAAGGAATATCTTGTAAAAGAAAAAAAATCCTGAGGTAGTTTGTGTGTTGATAGGGAGTGAGTAGGGGGAAGTTTATTTAAAGATACATCCTGATTTAAGGAAATCTTTTATTAGCAAACTAAAGGGGTCAGTCTGCATGCACTCTGTGATTTTAACATTACAGATGCTTGGCCGGCGCCGCGGCTCACTAGGCTAATCCTCCGCCTAGCGGCGCCAGCACACCGGGTTCTAGTCCCGGTCGGGGCGCCGGATTCTGTCCCGGTTGCCCCCTTCCAGGCCAGCTCTCTGCTGTGGCCAGGGAGTGCAGTGGAGGATGGCCCAGGTGCTTGGGCCCTGCACCCCATGGGAGACCAGGAAAAGCACCTGGCTCCTGTCTCCTGCCATCGGATCAGCGCGGTGCGCCGGCCGCAGCGCGCCGGCTGCGGCGGCCATTGGAGGGTGAACCAACGGCAAAGGAAGACCTTCCTCTCTTTCTCTCTCTCTCACTGTCCACTCTGCCTGTCAAAAAAAAAAAAAAAAAACACATTACAGATGCTCAAGGCAGTCATAGTAGGGAAGTAATTCCCTTTAGAATTCTTCACATTAATAACAAACTCATTTCCAACTTGCCAGATTCCCAGGCTGACCTGCGTGCCCCATCCTGCTTGGACACACACATCAAGAACAGCAAGACTGCCTATGCTTCTGTGGCTCACATTGCCAGTGAGGGCAGGGGTCCATCACCCTGCTCCAGGACCTGCATTTTCCCTTCCCTGAGTGTGAAGAACGCTAGGTTGGTCTCTTTTGCACTACAGTCAGTAGTGCAAGGGACAAGGGAGGAAACATAGAACAAGGACAGGGTCACTTCGGAGGGGAGAAAGCTGGCTACAGCTCCTGTAGCTGAAGGGACCAAGAGTTACTTTCTGTGCAGACAACCCTTCCTTCTCTCTCTCTCTCTCTCTCTCTCTCTCCATAGCCCCCCCCACTATTAATATGTTCCTTGAAAAAAATTATCCTTTCCCATTTCCTTTAAACTATTTTATCTTTTTATCAGCATTTATTATATAACATTTATGCATATAATATCTGTGTATACATATTTATTTTATTATCAGTGTAAATTTACTGGTTTTATTATCTGTCTCACTAGGATGTAAATACCATGAGGGTAAAAATTTTTACCTTTTTATTAGAGCAATACTCCCCATACCTAACAATGTCTGACAAGAGATTAAATATTCAATAAATAGTAGATGAATAAATCAAAGGCTAAATTATAGTAGAAAATCATGGGGAAGCATGACGGACTCCATCATGTTTTTACTCAAGGTAAAGAGGTTATGGGCTGCAATCAATGTCTTCTCCAAACAACTCTGTGTAGTTCTGATTTCATTAGCCACGCCCAAGGCAAATGCCCCATGGCTTACCACACTTTAAAAAAAAAAAAAAAGAAAGAAAGAAAGAAAAAGATTGGCCAGCGCCACAGCTCATTAGGCTAATCCTCCACCTGCGGCGCCAGCACCCTGGGTTCTAGTTCCGGTTGGGGCGCCAATTTCTGTCCCGGTTGCCCCTCTTCCAGTCCAGCTCTCTTCTGTGGCCTGGGAAGGCAGTGGAGGATGGCCCAAGTGCTTGGGCCCTGAACCCACATGGGGGACCAGGAGGAAGCACCTGGCTCCTGGCTTTGGATCAGCGCAGCATGCAGGCCATGGTGGCCATTTGAGGGGTGAACCAATGGAAGGAAGACCTTTCTCTCTTTCTCTCTCACTGTCTATGACTCTACCCATCAAATAAAAAAAAAAAAAAGAAGTGGAACAGCTGGGACTTGAACCAGTGTCCCTATAGGATGCTGGCACTGCAGGCAGTGGCTCTACCTACTGTGCCATGGCAGCAGCAGTATCAATCTAATTTAAACATTATAATAATTTCATGTATTCTTCCTCTAAAAATTCATCAACATGAGTTCTTGTAATCAAAACAACTCAGAGAAAACAGGATGCTTGATGACTCATGGAGCGCTGTGTTGTAAATCAAGGAGCCTGGCTGTAGTCTCTACTAATAGGAAAGAGTACAAGGAGCGGATGATGCTCAACTGCACCACCGCTGAATACCATCCAATAAGGAATGAGCACTGTCCAGGGTGGCACCGATGAGCTGCTTTTCCCCAGATCACAAGGGGATTTGGTCACCCTTCCCGCATGCCCACAGAGCTCACACTGGTGAGAGGGGCTGAAAGCATGGGACTGCAGGTCCCAGGGAACAACAACGGGTAACAGGACTGGTTGTTGAGTACCTGCCAGGAAACGAGGATCAAATTAGGGCTGAAAGGATCCACTCCAAGTAGGAGACAAGTTGTAGGTTAACTGTCTAGGATGCACACTTGATGTGTGATCCTGGCCTCCAGAAGGGAAGCTGAAGAAAACTGCCTCTCTTAGATCCACTACTTAAGTAAGGGTCTGGAAGGCGTGAGAAAACAGACTGAACCCCTCTAACCAAAACCAAACCCCATATCAGCAAGAAAGATTCCAAAAAGAGAGGACTGGAAGCAAGGAGAGGGACGCACACACCACCCATGCCTGGAATGTTGCACTTCTTTAAATGTCAGAGTGGAGCACTGGACCCTGGAGGACTCTGATACTATTCTTGTACTTGTCTATACAGCTGAAATATTCCCTACAGTAAGAGTGGTTCAATGGGAAGAGAATGGACTACAGAGGCTGTGGACCTTGGGCAAGTTACTTAACATCCCTGGACTCACTTCTTTCATGGAAATGTTATCTTTTTCATGGGCTAGGCTGAGAATTAAATGAATATGAAAAAAGTGCTTAGGGCGATACCCAACACATAGGAATAGCAGGCTCTTAAAGTGCCATTTATTACATAATTCTAAGCATTAAAATCTCCCAGATGCATGCGCATATGGCCTCATTTAGCCCCCATCTGTTGTTTCCTTCCCATCCACTTCTCACACACTCCAGTCCCCCAAACGCCTGGGATTAGTTCTTCTTATACCACAAGGTCCTGTACTTTGCAAGTCCTGCAGCTTCCCTCTCCCTTCCTCTGGGCATTTCAGTAAACTTTAAAGGCTAGGAACAGAGTGCCCAGGAGGGGAACAGAATGAGCAATCCTCAGTCCCGGCTTCCTGTGGTTATTGATAATCCAAATCCTACAGCCTTTTTCGAGAGGATTTTGTACTTTGGGCTCTTTCCTTCAGCATTTGAAACAAAAGATTCCAACTAGATTTAACCTACCCCACTCCAAAGGTTAGAAATGGCCTGTATTTCAAAACAAAGCAGTCTTCTCCAGCTGCAGTCCACCTTGCTTTTGTGACATGTGCTATTTCTTAAACATCTCGTTTGCCCAGCAAATCCTACAGAGATCAGTTTATTCCTCGCAGGCTTCTTGCCTGTGAGTCAAATTGCTGCCACCAGATGAAAAGGTGTGCCCCAGGGTAGTGCACTACATGGGAAATTGATTGTTAACACTTCAACCAGTTACTGATCTTCCTTACAAACTGAACTCATTCAAATATCATATACACTGGACTAATTGCAAATTAAGGTTTAGAAGCTTTTGGTAGCAACTAAGAGAAAGATCAACTACAAATTGCTTACACAATAAAGAATTTTCTATCCCTTATAATAAAAATGTTGAAAGGAGTAAAAATGTTAGCTTATTTGGCAGCTCAAGGATTCATTGAAAATCCGAGTTTCTTCCATCTTTCAACTCCAGTCATCCTGAACAGATAGGTTGCCAGATGGCTGTGGCAGCTCCAGGCGTCATGTCCTCAAATCATTTCATTGTAGCTTTTTTAAGAGGAAAGAAAACCTTTTTTAGAAGTGCCCCAACTTCCCTCCCATCTTATTGGTCAGAACTGTGTCATCTGCATCAGACATTCAGCAGGACACTAGAATTGTCCACCTGACAAAGACTCACCAGCACTGGGCAGATAACCCAGTCTCCTGAGTAAGGTTAACCTGTTGAGGCTGTATTTAAAAAAAAAATAGGAAGATATGTTGAATATTTTGTTGTTATTGATGATGATGATGATAGGAAAAATATTAATATAACAAATTTAAATCAGCATACAACTTGGGGAGATTCCTTTTTTTTTTTTTTTAAGATTTATTTTATTTGAAAGGCAGAGTTTGAGAGAGAGAGAAAGAAATATCTTCCAGCCACTGGTTCACTCCCCAAATGGCCACAACATCTAGGGTGGGCCAGGCCAAAGCTGGGAACTTCCTCTGGGTCTCCCACATAGATGCAGGGGCCCAAGCACTGGGGCCATCTTCCACTGCTTTTCCCAGGCACATCAGCAGTAAGCTGCTAATAAGTGAAGCAGCCAGGACTCAAGCTGGCGCTGCAGACAGCAGTTTAACTCACTGCGCCACAGCACTGGCCCCTTAGTAAAATTTCTTAGAAGTGAACTTCAAGGTGTGACTGAACTTCTTAAACTTCAATTAAATAGTGAGATTTGGTCTCTCACAGTGTAATTCCAGGACCCATGCCATCTACAAACCTGTTGCAATGGGTCCAAAGTTAGATAATTTTAGAAATGGAAGGAATTCAGATATTTCAATAACAATTTGACAATTTCATATCTGTTAAATCTACTAAAAATTAGAGCTTGCAGTTTTGTGTCTTTTTATTTTTAGTAATTAACTTTTGTTGCATTCAACAAAACTATCCATCGCTGATGGATTGCAAATTGAAAGCAAACAAAAATAAAACAGTCATTCTCCAGACAGTTTGTCTCATGCAATTTGTCTTTCTCTATATGACACACATAGAATGGTTTATATTTGATCTTTAACTATCTTAACAAATCTCAGCTGCTTTCCAAAACACCTGCCCCCACCCTCATTAAGGTCTAAACTTTTCAAAGTAAATGTGTAGTCTCAATCTTGTAAAGTATGCCTGAATGCAAAACATAATTTTAAAAAATAAAATCAACCAGCACTAATAAATGAGGCACATCCCCTGTGGGTTAATCAGTTCCAGAAAAGGCCAGCCCTCAAACACAGCAAAAAGGAAGTAGAGGGGCTGGAATTGTGGTGCAGCAGATTAAGCAGCCACTTGCAACCCAGGCATCCATATCAGAATGCTGGTTGGAGTCCCCACTACTCCGCCTCTGATCCAGCTCCCTGCTTGTGTGCCTGGAAAGCATCCAACGATGGTTCAAATGCCTGGGCCTGATCACACACATGGGAGACCTAGCCGCAGTTCCAGGCTCCTAGCTTCAGCCTGGCCCAACCCTGGCAGTTGCAGTCTTTTGGGGGAATGAACCAGTGGATGGAAGGTCTTTCTCTACCTGTCTCTCTGCCTTTCAAGTGAATAAATAAATAAAGCTTAACATTCTACACCACAGAGCCAGCCCTGAATAAATAATCTTTTTAAAAAAATTTACAGGATATAGAAGAAATCTTTGTATGAATTAAGTCAGGCCAGCACCACTGGAAAAGTTTGTTAGGTCTTGACCTCACAGGAGATGAGAAAAATCCTTAAGATGATCAAAATGCCACTGTTGACAAGGAGTAGATTCAAAATGCATATTATTTTTCCCTTCAAAATAGGAAAATATTACATTCAATTAGCACTTACACTCTTTTACTACAGAAAATATATTGTGTATGAAGTCCCACATCTTATTTTTATTTTCTCAGACATCAAATCATATTCTGGCATCATTCTTACAAAGGATAGGACAGACCTATAGTTAATATTGAAGTTTAGGACATCACTTTTGCCACAAATCTTCAGAATCTTCAGAATTCAGGAGCACATTCTCTTCATTAAAGAACCTCTCACTCCAGAGTTTATTCAATGGACTTAAAGTAATCTTACAAATAATAAACATCAGAAACAACAATCATCTCAAGATTTATTCAAGTTGGGAGCTGGTGTTGTGGTGTCAAAGGTTAAGCTGTGGTGTCTAAGGTTAAGCTTCTGCCTGCAATGTCAACATCCCATTTGGGTGCCGGTTCAAGTCCTGGCTGCTCTACTCCCTGTCCAGCTCCCTGCTAATGTGCCTGGGAAAGCAATGGAAGACGGCCCAAGTACCTGGGCTGCTGCACCCATGGGGGAGATCTGGAAGAAGCTTTTGGCTCCTGGCTTTGGTCTGGCCCAGCTCTGGCCATTGCCAGCCATTTGGGGAGTGAACCAGTGGATGGAAGATTCCCTCTCTCTTTCTAACTTTTTCAAGTAAATAAATAAATCTTTAAAAAATTAATTCAAATTGGGTTCTTCAATGAGCTTTTATGCAACTTACACACCACTTTCTTGTAAACGGGTCCCCTGACATCCCTGAGCGAACTAGCCAAGGCACAAGGAGAAAGGCTCAACAGCTGAGAATTCTAAACTGATTCCCTAATTAGAACTTGATATTAAAGGTAACTCTGTATGTTAATGCATTACCTGATGGTATTTTTTGGTGGCTGACACTCTCTTCTTATGTATTTGACATTAGTAATATCAAGACAAGCTCTGCAATTGACTCTTTTTAAGTATTCCATTTTGGGGACAAAAATCCTAATATGCTCTCTTCTAGCTACAACAGAATGTGCTTTCAAATATTCAGCCATTTAGTTTACCTAAGGGTCTCTTTGTAAGAGGTCACCTGCTTTCACATACTATCACCCCAAGAAATATTTTAATGATACAACATCCTCAACAATTCCCATCGTTGAACTTTAAATATATGATGCTATAGACCATCAACCATGCACATATCCCCACCAGTAAATTTCCATTCCCACAAAGAGCTAAAGTTAAACCTGGCAGAAGAGAGGGATAAGACCCATTTCTTTAAGATTCTGCTACATATACTTTGGACAAGCTGAATAACTGACTTTGCCAGCAAAGCTCATCCTTCTTCTTCCTGAAGTAGCCAGCTGTGAATTCATTTTGGATTTAGGCTATGATTTTTCAGATGTTCCTCTGCATGAGAGTGTTTATTTGTGAAGTCTTGAACTTTGAGCCACCTCCAACTCTAAAAATGATTTGAGCAAGCTGCCATGTTCATAATGTTAAAGCTGCCAGCTTCCCAGATTACACAAAACAATCTCTTGTTATTCAATTATTGTCCAGCTCATAATGTCATGCAACATTGCTTAAGGAAGATTCCTATTTTTCCATGTCTATTCTCCTAGTTACTTCTAACTAGAATGAGTAAAATCCAATGAATAAATCAGAGGTAATTCTATAGGCAAATTATTAAAAGACTTGACTGCCTGCCATAATATTGGAACAGGATCAGGGAGACCATATTAATGAATAAAGGATCATAATCCTAAATAAGTAAAAGCAGTTTACATATGCAATATTAATTTCCCAGAAAAGTAAACTAGACTTTACAATTGCATTCCATGCATCTGTATATTAAAACACCTCAAATAATCTAGATAATTGATAAACATTTGTTAAATGAATGAATTAAAGATGCACAAGATAAACAATCTGGTAGCTCTTGCCTGCATTAGTGTCCCATAAATAAAACACGTAAATGGCAATCATAATCCTTGGTACCAAGACAAAAAAGCCCCAGTCTATTTGAAGACATCCTAGATTATAGTAATTGGCCACAGCATGGGAGAAGTCTCAGGAGGATCCATCAAAGCCTGAATATCTGAAAGAGCTACTTGAGTTTTCATCCAGGAGCACTTTGAACAGTGTCCTCTGCAAATGGCAGCCTGCTTTCACAGCCAGTGTTACCCAAGTGGCCATGTCTTGGGCTCAGAGAAACATCCAAGAACCGATCTTCATCTTGCCCACCAGATTTACTTTCCCAAGAACTTGCTGGAGACCCACAAACTAATCTGTATTATATGATGATTACATACAGGGAAGACATCTAAACCAGGAGCAGTGGATGACTATGTTCAAGTGTGCCAGAGAATACAAAGGGCAGCCTGCTGAGAAACAGAATGAGGCACGTGGCAGGATGAGCAGGGAGATCACAGTGGAGCAGCAAGGATGACCTTTGTGCCTGCGTCAATCTCTTGTGAGACTTGGCCATCCTTGAACCTCTTGAGATGGCTCAATATCCAACGTGTCTGGGTAATAAGATGGCAGGGTGCAATAAAAATTAAATGGGAGTGAGAAAATGTAATGACTTCCTTTTGGGGGCTCTGTGAACACTGAAGGGTATTATACAGAATGACCTAAGATGAAATAATCATCCTTACAAACAGCACCCTCGCTGAGGATAGAGAATGGATAGGATGGCACAAGACTGAAATTAAGAAGCTTCTGTGCTAATTCAACAGCCTATAGTCCCAGAGTAGTGTCGGCTGCTTGTGTGTAACACTGCCTTACTGAAATAACAAACAGGCTATTTCTCCTCCAAAGGGCTTATTGCATGTGAATATCTCTAAACTTTACATGAAAACTCATTCTTCGTCACTTCAACATCAATGAATTATTCTATTGTTAAGCTTAAATCTCTGTAATTATGCAATTAAATCATTAGGACTAAAGATTAGATCTGCAGGGATTATTTAACAGTGCGATATTTCACAATTGCCTAGGAAAAAAGTCACTCTACTTCCATTTTCTTGGTATATTCTCCAGCGCGGCTTCCCAAACTGTAGGTGCTTTCCTAAGCTTCTAAAAATAAATTCCAACAAATGAATTCATAAGGCAATCCTTGGTAGAAGACATTTTACTAATTTCACAAAATCTTTCTAAATCCTTTAAGATTTAGGAGTTGCCACACATCTGATTAGAACTGAATATTGAACTAGCTCAAGTGAAATGGAGCAAATGGAGAAATGTCAAGGCTCAGCAGTAAGAAACTTTAGCTCCCTACAACTACTGGAGCCCTACAGGTGATGTATCTCATGGAACACATGGTTGTGCTGGTGTGCTTGTGTGTGTGTGTGTGTGTGTATACATGTGCTTTTTTTGAAAGATTTATTTTATTTTATTTTATTTTATTTTATTTTATTTTATTTGGAAGGCAGAGTAACAGAGCCAGAGGGAGAGACAGAGAGAGATCTGCTGATTCACTCACCAAATGATTGCAATGGCCAAGGCTGTGCCAGGCTGAAGTGCAGGAGACTGAAACTCCATCCGGGTCTCCCCGGATGGCAGGGGCTCAAGCACTTGCGCCATCTTCCATTGCTTTTCCCAGGTGCTTTAGCAGGGAGCTGGATTGGAATGGGAGTAATGAGGACTCAAACCTGTGATATGACAATTGTCGCAGGCAGCAGCTAAGCCTGTTCTTTGTGCCATAATGCTTCTCGGTAGAATACATTGCCCCTCTTCCAGTCCAGCTATCTGCTGTGGCCCGGGAGGGCAGTGGAGGATGGCTCAAGTGCTTGGGCCCTGCACCCGCATGGGAGACCAGGAGAAATACCTGGCTCCTGGCTTCGGATCAGCATGGTGCGCCGGACGCAGTGCACAGGCCCCAGCGGCCATTGAGGGGTAAACCAATGGAAATGGAAGACCTTTCTCTCTCTCTCTCTCTCTCTCTGTCACACTGTCTACTCTGCCTGTCAAAAAAAAAAAAAAAAAAAACTAAAAAATAAACCATAGAAATAAACAACTTTTTAATTAAAATATTGAGAATTCAAGTATTTCCTATAACCTGTCTTTATAGATTCTTTTCTTTTTTTTATTTAGTAAATAAAAATTTCCAAAGTACAGTTTATGGATTACAATGGCTTCCCCCCCCCCCATAATTTCCCTCCCACTTGCACCCCTCCGATCTCCTGCTCCCTCTCCCATTCCATTCACATCGATTCAATTTCAATTATCTTTATATACAGAAGATCAACTTAGCATATATTAAGTAAAGATTTCATCAGTTTGCACCCACACAGAAACACAAAGTATAAAATACTGTTTGAGTACTAGTTATAGCATTACTTCACATTAGACAACACATTAAGGACAGATCCCACATGAGAAGTAAGTACACAGTGACTCCTGTTGTTGACTTAACAATTTGACACTCTTGTTTATGGCGTCAGTAATCTCCCTAGGCTCTAGTCATGAGTTGCCAAGGCTATGGAAGCCTTTTGAGTTTGCTGACTTCAAGGTCATAGTCAAAGTGGAAGTTCTCTCCTCCCTTCAGAGAAAGGTACCTCCTTCTTTGATGGCCCCATTCTTTCCACTGGGATCTCACTTGCAAAGATCTTTCATTTAGGTCTTCTTTTTTTTTTTCCAGAGTGTCTTGGCTTTCCATGCCTAAAGTACTCTCATGGGTTCTTCAGCCATACATTGTCTCATATCACTCACTGTATAGTAAACTCAAATATTCCTTAACTATGCTTATTCTACTTTGTGGCCAAAATGTGGGGTAGGGCAGAAATCCTCATCAAAACTCAATTCTAGAACACCTGGATTCTGCTCATTAAAATTCATGCTGAACCCTCAAGGAAACCTAACTGCCCTTCTGGCAGAGAAGTTATTAAACAGTAAGCCAGAAATTAATCCCATTTAATCAGCCAAAAATCTAAATAAAACCACTAATTCAGACTCACCAGCTGCTGAAGTTTGACTTGCTGAATATGAGCCTAGAGTAATTTTCCCAGTTGTAAGAATAGTGAAGGTGGGGTCAGGGCTGTGGCGTGGCAGGTTAAACTGGCACCTGCAGTGCCGGCATCCCATACAGACACCAGTTCAAGTCCCAGCTGCTTCACTTCCAATCCAGCTCCCTGCTAATGTGTCTGGGAATGCAGAGGAGGATGGCCCAAGTTGTTGGGCCCCTGCACCCACATGGGAGACCCAGGTAAATCTCTTCACTTTGGTCGGGCCCAGCCCTGGCTCTTGAGGCCATTTGAGGAATGAAGCAGTGTATGGAAGACTTCTCTCCCTCTGCCTCTCCTCTAACTCCACTTTACAAATAAATAAATACATTAAAAAAATAATGAGAGTATTAACATGATAATAAAAAAAGAATAGCCACATTTATTTAGCATTTAAAATGTACCCAACAATGCATGATACATTGTGGTTGGCACATTTAAAGTTGTCAAATCATCAAAGGAACATTATGAAGAATTTATTAATATTTATTATTACCCCTTGTCACAGCAGAAGAGACCAAAACATAAATAAGCAAAATAATTTCCCCAAGGTCACACAGCTAAAAAGGGTGGAGTAGGATCCCAGCATGAACACTCTGAACTACTTCCCAAGGCCCAGATATCACTTTAGTATAAAAACATACACATACACACACAACATTTCTCAGTAAAATAAAAGCAAACAACAACAATAAAAATCAGGGTAAACTGTGGACTCTTGCATGCTGCTCCACAGTCACATTTATTAAAAGAAGTCCAAGGGGCTCCGCTTGTGATGATTCAGTTTGGATGTCCACTCGGCTGGATCACAAGAGGCTCAGATAACTGGTCAGATATTTTTGTAGGTCTGTTTCTGAAGGTGTTTCTTGAAGGGAGCAGCATTTGAATTAGTGGACTGAATAAAGCACATGGCCCTCCCAATGTGCATGGGCCTCATCCAGTGTACTGAGGGCCTGAATAGAATGAAAGGAAAAGGTTTCATTGGCTCTCTCTGCCTGACTACTTAAGCCGATGAGACATTGCTCTTCTACCCTTGAACTGGGACTTACGTCATTAATGCTCCTAGATTTTAGGCCTTCGGGCTTGGGTTAGAATTTGTAACATGGACTTTCCAGGTCTCCAGCTTATGGACAATAGATTATTGGAATTTCCAGTGTCGAAAATCCTGTGAGCCAACTCTTTATAGTAAATCTCTTTAATGTATTTTTATCTCATATATTTAAAGAACTGGCTATACATCTCCTATGATCTCTGTGTCTCTTGAGAACCCTAAGTAATATATCATTCCTGTACTACTTTCTAAATTCCCTATAGAGGACCAGTTTTTAAAAAGACAAATAGGAGAGGGAATTAGTAGATAAGACACCAATAAAGATGCCCATATCTTACATCAGAAAGTCTGGGTTCAAATACTTGACTCCAGCACCTGGCTCTAGCTTCCTGCTAATTCACACTCGGGAAGACAATAGCAATGGTTCAAGCAATTGGGTTCCTGCCCCTCTAAACACATCCCAGTTGAATTCCTTCCCATCCCCAGTGGTGACAGGTCTTTAGGGAATGAACCAAGAGATGGGCACACTCTCTCTCCCTTCCTCCATGTCTGACTCTCAAGTAAAAAAATAAATGTAAAATAAAATTTGCTTTTAAAATGTACGATTAAATGGTAGCCTTAAGTAACCTGACATCAAAGACATTCAACAGAACAGTTTTTTTTTTAACTTTTATTTAATGAATATAAATTTCCAAAGTACAGAATATGGATTACAATGGCTTCCCCCCCATAACGTCCCTCTAACCCGCAACCCTCCCCTTATCCACTCCCTCTCCCCTTCCATTCACATCAAGATTCACAGAGTTGAAATAGATTTCCACCAATTGAGTGTCACAGGAACCCACCCAAAACCAGGATGACCTACCAAGGCCTTAGAAGGCAGAGAAACAACATATCAAAGCATTCTTTCTGAGAAACAACCCAGGCCCTTCAAGAAACATACATATACATAACACCATCATACACCCTGATGACAGTTACATAGTAGACAACTGGCCAAAACATCAACAAAGCAAACAAGTACCATCAGTTATTTGGGATTTCCATATTAATATTGTTGGTGTCCTCTGTTAACTGGACTCAAGTGTAAGTGATATCAGACACATAAAAAAATGCATGAGAATATATATCCACTCATGTCAAATTTGCTCAGTTTGTATAATGGGAGTTGAAGGAAACTCTATTAACCAAAGTTTAACTAATTTACCTTAGTTTAGTTCACCAAATTTCATTTCACAGGAATATGGCTTAAGAATTACTATCTAAATTCCTTATCTCTGTGACAAATCTGTTACTCTAAACAATCATCTTCCATGTTAACTAACCTTCCAAGCGAACAGTGGAGGATTTTGTTTTTTTTCTTCATCTCTCCTAGACATTAAATTTTGTTTGGGTCTTTAATGAGGTAAGAAATTAGAACTAAAAGTAGAAGACAGACCAATGATTCCTACTGTCCTGTTCAAGGAGATAATGCTTTGTGGATACAAGTAAAAACAACTATAATATTCAGTCCAGTTAAAAAATAAAAAGCAGAGCAATACTTAGAATATGGCAGAATAGAGAGGGAACTTACTGCTCTAGTCTGGAAGACAGCTTTAAAAAAGTAGAGAAGTGCAGTCTCAGGGAAGAGTTAAGGAAAATATGGCAGAGGAAACTTCACACAAATTAGAGGGACACTATGGACCTACACGGAAGGTGTGGACATGCACAACTCAGGACCACAGCAGCAAACTGGTCTCAGCTCACTCCAGTGCTGGTGCTGAGGTTCTCGGCTGCTGTGCTCCCTATAGGCTAGAAGACAATGATGAGATATATTCCAAGTCTTAAGAGAAAAAAACTGGCAACCCAGAATTCTGTACTCTGCAAAGCTCTCATTTATGAATAAAGGTGAAATAAAGACCTTACATAGCAAACAGCAATTGAAAGAATTAGTCACTATCTACCCAGCCTTACAACAGATGATAAAGGATGTGCTACACACAGAAACACAGAAACATGGTCATCATACAAAGGTGAAGTAATAAAATCTCACAGAAAAAGCACAAAGGAAATCCAAAGTAAATGATAGGAATATTTATGAAAAAATGGCAGGGCCAACTTGTTATTCAAGTCACCTTGAATGTAAATTGCAATCACCAGTTAAACACAAAGACTGGCTCAATGGATTAAAAAAAAAAAAAAACATTGATTTGCTGCCTACAAGAAACACATCTCAACAACAAAGATGCATGCAGGCTGAAAGTGAAAGGATGGAAAAACATTCCATGATAACAGAAAGCAAAAAAAGAGCTGGGGTAGCCATCCTAATATCAGACAAAATAGACTTTAACACAAATACTGTTAGAAGAGACAAAGAAGGACATTATGTAATGATTAATGTATCAACTCAACGGGAAGATGTGATTATTACAAACATATATACACCTAATGACAGGGCACCTGGCTATTTAAAAGAAATGTCACTGGATCTAAAGGGAGACACAGACTCAAATACAATAGTAAGGGGGACTTCAATACCCCACTTTCAGCAATAGACAGATCAACCAAGCAGAAAATCAGCAAGGAAAAAAGAGTTAATCAACATTGTAGACCGAATGAACCTAACAGATATCTATAGACTATCCCATCTTACAGCTGCAGAATACACATTCTTCCCACCAGTGCATGGACCTTTCTCTAGGATTGACCAATGCTAGGATATAAAGCAAGTATCAGCAAATTTAAAAAAATTGAATTAATACCATGCATCTTCCCTGAACACAATGGAATGAAGTTGGAAATCAACAACTCAGGAATCTCTGGAACATATGCAAATACAGAGAGACTGAACAACATGCTCCTGAAAGAACAGTGGGTCACTGAAGAAATCAAAAGGGAAATTGAAAAATTTCTGGAAACAAATGAAGATGACAACATATAAAAACTTAGAGTATACAGTAAAAGCAGGGTTAAGAGGAAAGTGTGGGGAGCAATCCGGACTAGACTAAGTTACTCGAATTAAGACTTATTCTATGCATCTGCTCTCCCACAATATGGCGCTGGGAGAGAAGTAAACAGCTTCCGCACAGCTGCCTCCAGTTCAACCAATTAACTGTAGGACTTGCTCCTGATTGGAGAGCAGCGTACTCGGCGTGTGGGCAGCCGAGTTGGGATTGGCGGAGGAGGACTATAAAGGAGGAGAGAGACGGCATGCACCAGGAACATCTATGGGGAACATCTAAGGGAACCCGTGCAGCCCCCGAGAAAGCCGGCCGGCGGTGTGCCGCTCCCCTGCGGAAGTGGGGAATGCGGCCAGGGGGAACTGCCCTTCCACGGAGGTGGAAGGGATAGTAGCCAACCCGGGAAGAACCAGCAGCAAACCCGGGGAGGGCCGAGCAGACGAAAGAACAGCGCAGGGTCCTGTGTCGTTCCTCCACGAAGACGGGGAGCAACATAATGGTGCCGTGACTCGGATATGAAGCCTAGGCAGGGTCTTGTGTCGTTCCTCCACGAAGAGGGGGAGCGACATAATGGTGCCGTGACTCGGATAGGAAACCTAGGACGGATAGGAAACTTAGGAGGGAAGAAACGGGAAGAACTGGGAAAATACCGGAGAGAGAGACTAGCAAACAGCCTAGGGAAAAGCCGGACGAAAAGGGTGCCGGAAGAAGCTATTGAAAGCCTAGGCATAGATTCGGATACGGACTACGGGGGGAAGCTGGGAGAAATCTCTAAGGTCGAAAGTGAAAGTGAACGCTAGAACAAACAGACTCGGACGCGGACTGTGGGGAGAGGCCAGGAGAAATGAGGGAGGAGTATTGTTGGAGGAAAGCTTGGGGAAACATACCGGGTAGAGAAAAATGTTAGGGAAATTGAAGCCGCGGGGGGCAGGCCGAGGCGGATACGAAAGCCACTTTGGGATTCTCAAGTTAGCCCGGGAATAGGGGGCGAAAAGTTGAAACTAGAAGCTGAAACGTGAGCCTGGTTGGGATCCGTCTGATTAGCCCGGGGAGCAAAGGACGGGAAGCCAAACCGTGGGGCGGAGACGTACGCTGGGTTGAATTCGCCAGGCTAGCCCGGGGAACTTAGATTGAATGCTAGTGGCGGACACGTAAGCTACGCTGTGTTACTCGCGGAAGCCGCCGCGTGCAGAGAGCACGGGGCGTGAATAGATAGGGAACGGGGCTGGCGCGAGGCTGTGGTTCAGACGCGAAAGGGTTAAGCGTGGAGACCACGGAGCGCGCGAAGCCGAGCCGCGCAAAGCCGGGAAGCTGCGCAGATGAGAGAGGCGCGCGGGCTGAAGCGGCGCAGAGCCGGGAACCCGCCGGCGGGGCGAGGTGCCGGAAAGCCGCAGGGATAAGAGAAACAAGAGTTTAGAAGTAAAGTGAGAGAAATGGGAATGTTGGCAGACAGAAGTAAAATGGGAGAAATAGGAATGCCCGGAGATAGAGAAATAGAGAAATAAAAGGCCTCCCTACAATACTGCAATTAGAAGGCTTGGATTCGGTCTGCCCGATTAGTGAGGCGATGAGCACCTGGGCGGCTAGCAGCTTATGCGCCGCAGGTCACCGAAGACAGGCACGAATTAACATCAGTAAGGCTTCCCCACAATACAATTAGGAGGCTTGGATTCGGTCTGCCTAATTAAGGCGGTAAGCGCCAGCAAGCAGCTCGACCAGAGTATGAGCTGCAGGTCACCGAAGATAGGCACAAACCAACACTAATAAGTCTCCCCCACAATACGGCAATGAGAAGGCTTGGATTCGGTTTGCCTGATAGGTTTTGTAAACACCTGCAGGCAGTTCTAGCAGAGCAGAGCATGCGCTGCAGGGCACTGAACACAGGCACGCATCAGCGCCTAAAAACCTCCTCACAACATGGCGAAGAGAGGACCCGGATTCGGTTTTCCTGATTGATAGGACTTGTAAGAGCCTGTGGCAACTCTAGCAAGTAGAGCAGAGTGTGTGCCGCGGGACACCGAAGACAGGCGCGTATCAACGCCAAAAATAAAAAGAAAGGGGGATCTGTGGGGAGCAATCCGGACTAGACTAAGTTACTCGAATTAAGACTTATTCTATGCATCTGCTCTCCCACAATATGGCGCTGGGAGAGAAGTAAACAGCTTCCGCACAGCTGCCTCCAGTTCAACCAATTAACTGTAGGACTTGCTCCTGATTGGAGAGCAGCGTACTCGGCGTGTGGGCAGCCGAGTTGGGATTGGCGGAGGAGGACTATAAAGGAGGAGAGAGACGGCATGCACCAGGAACATCTATGGGGAACATCTAAGGGAACCCGTGCAGCCCCCGAGAAAGCCGGCCGGCGGTGTGCCGCTCCCCTGCGGAAGTGGGGAATGCGGCCAGGGGGAACTGCCCTTCCACGGAGGTGGAAGGGATAGTAGCCAACCCGGGAAGAACCAGCAGCAAACCCGGGGAGGGCCGAGCAGACGAAAGAACAGCGCAGGGTCCTGTGTCGTTCCTCCACGAAGACGGGGAGCAACAGGAAAGTTTATAGCAATTGGTGCCTACCTCAATAAATTGGAAAGAAACCAAGTAAATGAGCTATAAATGCATCTCAAGGACCTTTAAAAAAACCAGCAAACTAAACCCAAAACGAGTAGGAGAAAAGGAAATAATTAAAATTAGAGAAGAAAGTAAAAAATCAAAACCAAAAAAAGAAAATGCAAAAGATCAGCAAAATGAAGAGCTGGTTTTTTGAAAAATCAACAAAATTGACACACCGTTGGCCCACCTAACCAAAAAAGAAAAGGAAGGAGAAGACCAAATAATAAAATTAGAGATGAAAAAGGAAATGTTACAACAGACACCACAGAAATAAGAATCATCAGATATTACTACAAAGAGCTATATGCCAACAAATTGGGAAACCTAAAAGAAATGGAGAGATTCCTGGTCACATACAACCTACCTAAATTGAGCTATGAAGACAAACACTATCTGCAAATACTATCTGATAGAATAAAAAAGGGAGAGAACTATCCAATATGGGAAACGGGATACACAGCAGACTTATAGAATGGCAGATGTCCTAAACAGCACTCTGGCCTCAGAATCAGCCCTTAAGGCATGAAGATCTGGCTGAAAAGCCCATGAGAGTATTTCAGGCATGGAAAGCCAAGACACTCTGGCAAAAAAAAAATGACCTAAATGAAAGATCTCCGCGAGTGAGATCCCAGTGAAAAGAACAGGTCATCAAAGAAGGAGGTACCTTTCTCTGAAGGGAGGAGAGAACTTCCACTTTGACCATGACCTTGTCTAAATATGATCAGAGTCAGTGAACTCAAAAGACCTCCATAGCCTTGGCAACTCATGACAAGAGCCTAGGGTGATTACTGACGCCATAAACAAGAGTGTCAATTTGTTAAGTCAACAACAGGAGTCACTGTGCACTTACTCCTCATGTAGGATCTCTGTCCTAAATGTGTTGTACATTGTGATTTAATGCTATAACTAGTACTCAAACAGTATTTTACACTTAGTGTTTCTGTGTGGGTGCAAACTGTTGAAAGCTTTACTTAATATATGCTAAGTTGATCTTCTGTATATAAAGATAATTGAAAATGAATCTTGATGTGACTGGAAGGGGAGAAGAAGCAGGAGAGGGGAGGGTTGCGGGTACAATCCATGTTTATGGATTGGAAGAATCAATATCATCAAAATGTCCACACCACCAAAAGAAATTCACAGATTCAATGTGATACCAATCAAAATACCAAGGATATTCTTCTCATATATAGAAAAAATGATTCTGAAATTCATATGGAAACACAGGAAGCCCCAAATAGGTAAAGCTATCTTATACAACAACAAAAAAAAAAGCTGGAGGCATCAAAATGCTAGATTTCAAGACAAACTACAGGGTAGTTATAGTCAAAACACCCTGGTACTGGTACAAAAACAGATGGATAAATCAATAGAACAAAATATAATTGCCAGAAATCAAGCCAAGCATCTAAAACCAACTTATCTTTGACAGAGGAGCTAAAATTAATTCCTGGAGCAAGGACAGTCTCTTCAGCAAAGGGTATTGGGAAAACTGGATCTTCACATACAGAAGTATGAAGCAAGACCCTTACCTTACACCTTACACTAAAATCAATTCAAAATGGATTAAAAACCTAAATCTATGACTTGATACCATCAAAGTATTAGAGAACCTTAGGGAAACCCTGCAGGATACTGGCATAGGCAAACAATTCTTATTTATTTATTTTTTTTGACAGGCAGAGTGGACAGTGAGAGAGAGAGAAAGAAAGATCTTCCTTTTGCCGTTGGTTCACCTTCCAATAGCCGCTGCGGCCGGCACGCTGCTGCTGGTGCACCGCACTGATCCGATGGCAGGATCCAGGTATTTATCCTGGTCTCCCATGGGGTGCAGGGCCCAAGTACTTGGGCCATTCTCCTCTGCACTCCCTGGCCACAGCAGAGAGCTGGATAGGCAAACAATTCTTAGAAAAGACCCCAGAAGCACAGGCAATGAAAGCCAAAATTGACAAATGGGATTACATCAAATTGAGATGCTTCTGCACTGCTAAAGAAACACTTAGCAAAGTTAAGAAGTAACTGAAAGATTGAAATTGTTCGTGAACTATATAATTGATAAAGGATTAATAACTGAAATATATAAAGAAATTAAGATACTCCACAAGAACAAAACAACCCAGTTAAGAAATAGGCAAAGGACTTAAACAGGCATTTTTGTTTTTTTAATATCTTTATTTTATTTATTTGAAAGACAGAGTTACAGAGTGAGGTAGAGACAGAGAGAGAGAGAGGTCTTCCATCCACTGGTTCACTCCCCAGATGGCCACAACATGGTCAACAGACACATGAAAAAATGCTCAGAATCACTAGCTGTCAGGATAATGCAAGTCAAAACGACAATGAGGCTTCACCTCACCCCAGTTAAAATGGCTTTCATACAGAAATCAACAAACAACAAATGATGGCGAGGATGTGAGGGAAAATTCTACTGTTTGTGGGAATGTAAACAGGTAAAGCCATTATGGAAGACAGTATGGAGATACCTCAGAAATCTGAATATAGACCTAGCATAGGACACAGCCATCTGACTCCTGGGAATTTAGCCATGGGAAATGAAATCAGCTACAAAAGAATTATCAGTACCTCCATGTTTATTGCAGCGCAATTCACAATAGCTAAGACATTGAATCAATCCAAATGCCCAAAAGCTGGAAAATAGATTAAAAAATTATGGAACATGTATACTATGGAATACTACAGAAGAGTTCAAAAAAAATGAAAAATGGTCATTTGCAACAAAATGGATGAAACTGGAAAACATCATACTTACTTAGTGAAATAAGCCAATCCCAACGGGACAAATATCATATGTTCTCCCTGATCTGTGAGAAATAATAGAGCATCTAAAAGGCAATCTGTAGAAGTGAAATTAACACTTTGAGAAGTAATGACTTTGAGCAGCAGCCCTCATCTTGACTGTTGAGGACCAGTTTTTTTTTTTTTTTTTCCTCATAGTATTTGTTGAAATCCTTACTTAACATAGAGTTAATCTTATGTGTATAAAGTTAATTGAAAATAGATCTTCGTAAAAAAAAAAAAGACTGGGAATAAGAGAGGAAGGAGAAAGGGGGAGGGTGTGAATATGAGTGGGAGGGCAGGCACAGTGGGAAGAATCACCATGCTTCTAAAGCTGTAATAATGAAATATATGAAGTTTGTTACAACAAAGTTGTATAGCTTGCATACATTCCTACAGACTTACTTCTAGGAGTACAGTTTAAAAACTTGCCTTGGGACCCCAAGTCCCCTTAAGCTTGTGATTAAAATAGCACTTTAATTGTTAAAGTGGTTATATGGATGTGATTAAGTGTTAAAGTGATCATATAGATAAATTAACTGGTAATAATAGGTAGAATTAAGAAAGAGTGAATGCTCCAACATGGGAAGCAGCCATACAGCAGATTCATTGAATGACAATTGCTTTAAGTAGCACTCTGACCTCAAAATCAGCCCTTAATTCATTCTGGTCTGGCTGAAAACCCATAAAAGAATTTCAGACATGGAAAGCCAAGACACCGTGGCAAAAAGTGTCCTACATGAAGGATCTCTGTGGGTGAGACCCTAGTCGAATGAAGTGGTCATCAAAGAAAGATGTGCTTTTCTTTGAAAGGAGGAGAGAACTTCCACTTTGCTTATGGTCTTGTCTAAATACTGAAGGACTTTGTGAATTCAAAAAGCTTCCATAACCTAGGCAGCTCATGTCAAAGGCCCGGGTGATCACCAACATCATATATAAGAGTATTAATTGTTCAAATGACAAAAGGAGATACTGTGCACAACTCCTCATGCAGGACCTCTGTCCTCAAAGAGTTGTATTATGAGAGTTAATAATAAAAGGCAAAAGATTTATACAATCTGAACAGAAATAGTAAAACATAATCTCAAAGATATACTTCACTGTGGTGTATTAAGTAGAGGACATTCTTATGTCACATAATTTACAGTTATGTCTAAGTGCTTGCAAAAGGTATATCACTCTTGGTTCTTCTTAAAGTTAATTAAGGGGGTTGGCGTTGAGGTGTAGTGGGTAAAGCTGCCACCTGTGGTGCCGACATCCTAAATGGGTGCCAGTTCACATCCCAGCTGCTCCACTTCTGATCCAGCTCTCTGCTATGGCCTGGGAAAGCAGTTGAAGAAGGCACAAGTCCTGGGGCCCCTGGATTTGGATTGGCACATCTCCAGGCATTGCAACCAGTTGGGGAGTGAACCAGCAGATGAAAGACCTCTTTCTCTCTCTCTGCCTCTTCTTCTCTTTCTGTGTAACTCTTTCAGTCATCACCTGCTGCCTCCTAGGGTACACCTTAACAGGAGTCAGGAGCCAGAGCCTGGACTTGAACCCATGAATTCTGATAGGATACATGGGCATCTCAAACAGTATCTCAACCATTTAGCCAAAAACTCACCCAAAACAATTATTTGAGAAAAAAGTAAGAATTTCTTAGGAAATTCAACTCCTGGTTTTATGCCAAGTCATGCTTAGTATTTTATACTATAAATCACCAGAACAAAAGAAAAATATTCTCTTCCTAAGATTTCCCTCTTCTGTTGATACAAGCAGGCTCCATTTTTTAAAATAAAATCTAAGCTATTATGGTGGCAGGGACATTCAGCCAGTGGAATTCCTATAAATATTTCTGTCTGAATAGCAATTGGCAAAAAGGCATAGTAAAGTTTCTTTCTCACTTATTCTTAATGAGGTATACCTACTGACTACAACAGTACATAGCCTCAGACTCTAAGCAAAACAATGAAATAGGAATTATTTCCATTTATATAGCACTTCATAATTTTGAAAATCCCTGCTCATACACAATCTCAACTGTTTCCCACACAACCTATGAGACAGAATGGTGAAAAAATAAGAGGGTGTTTCAAAACATTTGTAGAAAAATGTAATTAAAAGATAAGTTTTTGGTACAAAAAAATCCATGCATGTGTTTTTATAATATACATTACCATGATCTTTTTGAAGACCCAGCATATCTTCTTGCAGATATCCCAGTATCACAGATACTTAAAACTCAATAGTTTATAACCCAACTCTCCATCAGCACCACTTTTTGAAATACCTAGGGTCTGTTTTAATCAGCTATGGTAAGACAAACACAGAAATGACTATCATAAAGGAAGCTTTTTTTAGTGTTGTATTTACATAAAGGGAACAAATTTCACATATTTCATGTATAGAGTTTTTTTTTGTTTTTGTTTTTTTTGTTTTTTTGTGTTTTTTTGGACAGGCAGAGTTAGACAGTGAGAGAGAGAAAGGTCTTCCTTTACCATTGGTTCACCCTCCAATGGCTGCTGCAGCCGGCGCGCTGCAGCCCACGCACCATGCTGATCTGAAGCCAGGAGCCAGGTGCTTCTCCTGGTCTCCCATGCAGGTGCAGGGCCCAAGGACTTGGGCCATCCTCCACTGCACTCCCGGGCCACAGCAGAGAGCTGGACTGGAAGAGGGGCAACCGGGACAGAATCTGGCGCCCCGACCAGGACTAGAACCCAGTGTGCCAGCGCCGCAGGCAGAGGATTAGCCTAATGAGCCACAGCGCTGGCCTCATGTATAGAGTTTTAACACCATAACAATACTTTTCATCTTTCTTTCCCCCCTCCCCAGCTGCCATCCTCACTCCTCCTTCCTTTCTTATTTTTCTTTTAATTCTTACAATGACATACTTTCAATTTACTTTATAATTACAAGCTTAACACTCCATTGAATAAGGAAGTCAACAAGTAGCAAGTAGAAAAAACACTGTTCCTCAAGAGTTTAGACAAGGTCTGTAAACAATAATCAAATCTCAAAAATGCCAGTTTCACTCATATACATTACAATTTTTGTACTGTGTATATTGGTTACCACAAAACAGAGAAAACGTATGATATTTGTCTTTTGGGGACTGGCCTATTTCACTAAACATAATGGTCTCTGATTTCATCCATTTTGTTGTGAAAGATAGGATTTAATTCTTTTTATGGCTGAGTAGTATTCCATTGTATGTGTGTGTGTGCATGTGTACGTATAGCACAATTTCTTTATCCAGTATCAGTTGATGGACATCTGCATTGATTCCATACCTTAGCTATTGTTAATTCAGCTGCAATAAACACAGGGCTACAGATAACTCTTTGATATGCTGATCTCATTTCCTTTGAATAAATTCCCAGGAGTGGAATGGCTGCATCATAAGGTAGATCTATTTTTCAGATTTCTAAGGAATCTCCATACTCTCTTCTATAATAGCTATACTAGTTCACATTCCCACCAACAGTGTATTAGTATATTTTTCCCCACATCCTCACCAGCATTTATTGTTTTTTTTTTTATTATTTTTGGATGTATCCATTCTAACTGGGAAAAGGTAAGACCTCATTGTGGTTTTTATTATCATTTCCCTGATGGACAATGATCCTGAGCATCTTTTCATGTGTCTACTGGCCATTTGTATTTCAACCTTTGAAAAATGCCTATTTAAGTCCTTTGCCATTTCTTAACTGAATTTTTTGTTTTGTCATTGTTGAGTTTCTTCAGCTCCTTTATATCCTGGATATTACTCCAGATGTATAGTTTATAAATACTTTCTCCCATTCTGTCAGTTGTTGAGTGTTTTCTTTGCTCTGCAGAAGGTTCTCAGCCTAGAAGTTTCTTAAATTTCTTACTTTCTTCTTTTTTTTTTTTTCTGCCTGTGCTTCTGGGTTTTTAATGCCAATATCTTAGTGTTTCCCTATGTTTTACTTTAGCAATTTGATGGTCTTAGGTCATAGATTTATATCCTTGAGCCATTTTGAGTTGATTTTTGTATAAGGCATAAGGTATTGGTCTTGTTTCTTACTTTTGCATGAAGAGATCCAATTTCCCCAATACCATTTGTTGAAGAGACTGTCTTTTCTTCAGGAAATGATTTTAGCTTGTTTGAAAGAATAGTTGGTTGTAGATGCATAGATTTTTTTTTTTTTGAAGATTTATTTATTTATTTGAAAGTCAGAGTTACACAGAGAGAGGAGAGGAAAAAGAGAAAGAGAGAAAGAGAGAAAGAGAGAAAGAGAGAAAGAGAGAAAGAGAGAGAGAGAGAGAGAGAGAGAGAGAGAGAGAGAAAGAGGTCTTCCATCTGAAGGTTCACTCCCCAGTTGGCCACAATGGCCGGAGCTGTACCGATCCGAAGCCAGGAGCCAGGAACTTCTTCCAAGTCTCCCACACGAGTGCAGGGGCCCAAGGATTTGGGCCATCTTCTACTGCTTTCCCAGGCCATAGCAGAGAGCTGGATCAGAAGTGGAGCAGCCAGGACCAGAACTGGTGCCCATATGGGATGTCAGCACTTCAGGCCAGGGTATTAACCCACTGTGCCACAGCATCAGCCCCAGATGCATGGATTAATTTCTTGGATCTCTAATCTGTTCCATTGGTCCATATGTCTATTGTGCCAGTACCAAGCTATTTTGATTATAACTGCCCTGTAAGATGTTTTGAAATCTGGTACTGTGATGCCTCCAGGTTTATTTTTATTGTTTAAATTTTCTCTAGCTATCTGGGATCTCCTGTGATTTCAAATGAACTTTAGGGTCATTTTTTTCATATCTGAGAACATCTTTGGTATTTTGATTAGCATTGCATTGAATCTAAGTTGTTTGGATAGTATGGACATTTTGATGATATTCATTCTTCCAATCCATGAATATGGAAGGTTTTTCCATTTTTTGTGTCTTTTATTTCTTTCCTTAATGATTTTGAATTGTAGAGATCTTTCACATCCTTGGTTAAATTTATCCCAAGGTACTTAAATTTTTTGCAGCTATTGTAAATAAGACTGATCTTACAAGTTCTTTCTCATCCACATCATTGTTTACATATACAAACACTATTGATTTTTGTGTTACTTTAGATCCTGCAACTTTGCCAAACTCTCTTATGAGTTCCAAAAATTTCTAATGGAGTGCTTTGGTTCCCCTACATATAGAATCATATAATCTGCAAACAGGAATAATTTGACTTCCTGCTTTATCATTTTTATCTCTTTTATTTTTCTTGTCTAAAAGCTTTTTCTAAAACTTCCAAAACTATATTGAATAGTAATGGTGAAAGTAGGAATCCTTGTTTGGTTGCGAATCTTAGTGGAAATGCTTCCAGGTCTTCCCTATTCAATAAGATGCTGGCTGTGGGTTTGTCATATATTGCATTGACTGTATTGATGAATGTTCCTTCTATACCCAATTTGCTTACTGGTTTTTATCATCTAAGGATGTTGTATTTCATCAAATACTTTCCCTGCATCTATTGAGATTATCGTATTTTTTATTCTTCAATGTGTTAATGTGATATATCACATTTATTGATTTCTTTGTGTTGAAATATACCTGCACACCAGGGATAAATACCAATTGGTCTGGATGAATGATCTTTTTGATGTGTTGTTAGATTCAATTAACTAGAATTTTGCTGAGGATTTTTGCATCTATGTTCAGCAGGGAAATTTATCTATAGTACTTCTGTCTTTTTCTGATTTGGGAATTAAGATGATACTGGCCTCATTGAAGGAGTTTGGGAAAATGCTCTCCCTTTCAAGGAAGTTTTTTAAACTTACAGTTCCCTGGAAATAAGAAGCAGTGCCAGGCAACATGTGGTGGGTGGAGAGGCACACGATGAAGCACCAGGGCTACTCAGTAGACAAAAGGAACTGGGTGGGGTCAAATGCAGACAAGAGCCTTTACTGTGGTTTCCAAAAGAAGGAAGGTTGAGACATGGTAAGTATAATTGGGCTACTTTTAATAATTTTAGCATACTCTGAATACAGGTACTGTCTCAGTTATCTAGTACCTCACTCTGGGGTTATCATGCAGGTAGATCGTGGCCCTTGTTCAAAAAGTTGATAAAGGTGCTGGTTGAGCCTAGAGATCCTGAATTGGTTGGTTTGTATAGTATATGTAAGGTTTACTCACAGGCATGTTGTTTCTGTATCTAGGAATTAGCTAACCCCAGGAAGGGCAGTCCCTCCAAAGTCAGTAATGCCCCAAATGTGAAAGCATGAAAACACCGAAAAAATAGTAGTTAATATGCCCACCTATACATTGCTACCCCTTATGGGTTTTTTTTTTAACTTTTGTTTAATGAACATAAATTTCCAAAGTACAGCTTATGGATTACAATGGCTTCCCACCCCCATAACTTCCCTCCCACCCGTGACCCTCCCCTCTCCCACTCTCCCTCTCCCCTTCCATTCACATCAAGATTCATTTTGAATTATATTTACATACAGGAGATCAATTTAGCATATATTAAGTAAAGATTTCAACAGTTTGCACCCACACAGAAACACTAAGTGTAAAATACTGTTTGAGTACTAGTTATAGCATTAAATCACAATGTACAACACATTTAGGACAGAGATCCTACATGAGGAGTAAGTGCACAGTGACTCCTGTTGTTGACTTAACAAATTGACATTCTTGTTTATGGTGTCAGTAATCACCCTAGGTTCTTGTCATGAGTTGCCTTTTGAGTTCGCCGACTTCCATCTTATTTAGACAAGGTCATAGTCAAAGTGGAAGTTCTCTCCTCCCTTCAGAGAAAGGTACCTCCTTCTTTGGTGACCCGTTCTTTCCACTGGGATCTCACTCACAGAGATCTTTCATATAGCTGTTGTTGCTGTTCTTTTTTGCAAGAGTGTCTTAGCTTTCCATGCCTATAATACTCTCATGGGCTCTTCAGCCAGATCCGAATGCCTTAAGTGCTGAGTCTGAGGCCAGAGTGCTGTTTAGGACATCTGCCATTCTATGGGTCTGCTGTGTATCCCGCTTCCCATGTTGGATCGTTCTCCCCCTTTTTCATTCTATCAGCTAGTATTTGCAGACACTAGTCTTGTTTAAGTGATCCCTTTGACTCTTAGTCCTATCATTATGATCAGTTGTGAACATAAATTGATTGCTTGGACTGGTGAGATGGCATTGGTACATGCACCTTGATGGGATTGAATTGGAATCCCCTGGTATGTTTCTAACTCTACCATTTGGGGCAAGTCCAATTGAGCATGTCCCAAATTGTACATTTCTTCCCTCTCTTATTCCCACTCTTGTATTTAACAGGGATCACTTTTCAGTTAAATTTCAACACTTAAGAATAATTGCGTATTAATTATAGAGTTCAACCAATAGTATTAAGTATAACAAAAAAAATACTAAAAGGGATAAAGTATTAAGTTGCTCATCAACAGTCAGGGCAAGGGCTGATCAAGTCACTGTTTCTCATAGTGTCCATTTCACTTCAACAGGTTTCCTTTTTGGTGCTTGGTTAGTTGTCATCGATCAGGGAAAACATGATATTTGTCCCTTTGGGACTGGCTTATTTCACTCAGCATGATGTGTTCTAGATTCCTACATTTTGTTGCAAAATTGGATTTCCACGTGCAGAATCATGAAGCAAGACCCCTTACACCTTACACAAAAATCCACTCAACATGGATTAAAGACTTAAATCTATGACCCGACACCATCAAATTATTAGAGAAAATTGGAGAAACTCTGCAAGATATTGCCACCAGCAAAGACTTCTTGGAAAAGACCCCAGAGGCACAAGCAGTCAAAGCCAAAATTAACTACTGGGATTGCATCAAATTGAGAAGTTTCTGTACTACAAAGGAAACAGTCAGGAAAGTGAAGAGGCAACCGACAGAATGGGAAAAAATATTTGCAAACTATGCAACAGATAAAGGGTTGATAACCAGAATCTACAAAGAGATCAAGAAACTCCACAACATCAAAACAAACAACCCACTTAAGAGATGGGCCAAAGACCTCATTAGACATTTTTCAAAAGAGGAAATCCAAATGGCCAACAGACACATGACAAAATGTTCAGGATCACTAGCAATCAGGGAAATGCAAATCAAAACCACAATGAGGTTTCACCTCACCCTGGTTAAAATGGCTCACATTCAGAAATATACCAACAACAGATACTGGCGAGGATGTGGGGAAAAAGGGACACTAACCCACTGTTGGTGGGAATGCAAACTGGTAAAGCCACTATGGAAGTCAGTCTGGAGATTCCTCAGAAACCTGAATATAACCCTACCATACAACCCAGCCATCCCACTCCTTGGAATTTACCCAAAGGAAATTAAATTGGCTACCCCTTATGGTTTTAGTCTCATGCCTTGATATCACCACCCACCAATGGCCCAAGCCACAGACCTAATAGTCTCTGACCATACATAGCCTCGTTTCTCCCGCTTGAATATCTCCCCTCTCTATACTAGCAGAGATTCAGTGAATCTCTCATCCCAGCTATCACTATCTCTAGTGACATCCTGTACACTAGCTTGTGTCAAGGTCCTACCTTACCCTCTACCCTTCTTAGCAGCAATAATGATCTTTCCAATGCACAAGTGTAACCTCCAAATTCCCATGCTAAAATCTTTCAAGGTCATGTTATTGTTTAAAAGTATGTGAAGTTGCACCATCAACTCCAAATAACAGTCCCTAAAAATCCTTGAGTAAAGAACTGACCTAGATATAGCATCTCCCACCACCACCTTTTTATCTTGACACTCCTTCAAATGACCTAGAAGACACTACAATTTGGAAAACACAGCCTAATTAGAGAACCTGAACTCTTTAACATGGTCGAAAAAACCGTTCCTAGCACAACCCTTCCTTAATAGCCACCTTCGTTTTCCAAATAACGTGTCTCTGCCCCAAACTCACACCCATTGCATTCCAGTAATTCTGAATATGTAAATTCATAAATACATCATGCCCTTGGCACTCTTTGACTCTTATTTTGCTGTGCTGGCTTTTGATATTATGGCTCCAAGAAGCAATGAAACACAGAGAAAATTTCCTTTCACTGTAGCTTTAAAATATATCCACAAGTTCTTTGACACTCCTTTCACTGAGAGAAAAAGCCCAGTTCCCCACCCTTCAGATATCACCTAGCCTGAGTGACTCAAAACTAACAAATAGAATGCATCACCAGAACAAATACTGACACAGAGCCAAGACGTGTGGCAGCTGTGGAGAATTAATCACTACCTTCATTCTTGATTCCTAACTCTTCCCGGACAGCAAAACTATTTTGTATAAATGCTGTATCATGCAGGGCCAACCCATTTGTTTATCCTGTTCGGCAAGCTGCAGATATAAAAGCTTAGCTAATAAAAAATGCATGTGTTCTTAACCTGAGAGTCTATAAGGAAAATGAATGAGCTCTTCTACCATAAGAACAAGTGTTTTGCTCTGCACAATTTAAGGAAGTCCCTACATACACTTTAGGGGTCCCAGGATAGAAAATGCTTGACTGCTTCACTCAATAGTACTTTAATAAGAATGTTCCTGGGAACAGCACTATCAAGCCAAGACACATTTCCTAAATCTCTTTCTCCCAAACTTGTAGAATCTTTTAGATAAATCAAAAGACATAATTAACAGGAAATTGCATTTTCTTGGCAGATCAACAAAATAGCCAATATGAGAGACTAGAGAGAAGAAAAACATGTGTACATTAAGAATTTTTGGAAAAAATAAGAGTCCAAGAGCCCCTGGTAAAGCAATGCCCACATGTTCTTCGACAAAGAAAGGGTTGTTTTTTGTTTTTTTTTTTTTTTAAGATTTATTTATTTGAGAGGCAGAGTTACAGAGAGGGAGAGATAGATTTTCCATCCACTGGTTCAGTGCCCAAATGGCCACAACTGCTGGAACTGGGTCAATCCAGAGCCAGGAGCTTCTTCCAGATCCCTGACATAAGTGCAGAAGCCCATACACTTAGGCCATCTTCTACTGCTTTCCCAGGCCATAAGCAGAGGTCTGAATTGAAAGAGGAGCAGCTGGGCCATGAACCAGTACCCAGATGGGATGCCAGCATCGCAGGTGGAGGCTTAGCCTACCAGGCCAGAGCAATGGCCCCAGATAAGGTTGTAACTGGTTACTGCAGGCATTTAATCCTATCCACAATGCTCACTCCAAAACTTAAACACTCAAAAGTCTTCTAAAAAATAAATTTTTAAAATCTTTTAGAAAGCATAAATTTTAAAGCCTCTGGGATAATACAAAAAGAAATGACTAAAGACAGAGTAAGCATTAAATTATTTTATGCAACTCAAATCACAGCTTCAAGCATCAATAGAATATCTAATCCAATACTGTCTAAGAGTTTCTGAGCCTATTAACAGATTCTTAAACCCTGGGCACTTTACCCATACTCTTCTCTTTTCCTAGTACTTTCTGCCCCCATTGTATATAAGAGAGGGACTTGGGCAGGCTTCTGGGAAAGAGCAATTTTTATCATCCAATTCCCCAGCTTTACCTGAAGGCAATGAAAGGGGTCATTTGTACATGTTTTCCAATTAAAAGCTTAGGGGAATTTAAAATTTGACTCAGATCAAATGGAAGGAAATTACGGTTTGTTCAGTGAAATAGTCATCTTCAAATCCCTTAATCTTAGGAGTAAGGAGACTGTATCCATAGGGTCAGCATTCAAGAATTAAATTCTTCCCAATCTCAGGGAATAAAATCAGTAGTATTGGAAATGCCATCATGTCTAACTCCAATCTTCCTACATTCACCAAGTTAGGTTAAAGACAAAGAAACAAACCAGAAGAGAGAGAAAAATCATCAGCACAAGTGTGGGTGACCTTGAAAATAAAAAGAAGGCATAAAAGCATGCCTTTGGGAGCGGGGAATGAGTTACGACCCCAGTATATTTCTGGCTCTGGTCTTGGTGTCCCTCCCACCAAAAGAGTTCTCCTCTCATGCGAAAGCCCAGCTCCCCTGGTGAGTGGCCAGCTTCCAGCAGAGCAAAAGGCTGATCACATTTAAATTTCCTAGTTGTCAACAATTATTCATGTAGGCATCCATTCTGTCTTTCAGCAAGTAAAGCGTCTGTCATGTGCAAGACATATTCTTAAGTGCTAAGAACATAATAGTGAACATGACAGAGAGAAAGCAATTTACATGAAAGAAATTAGACAACAAAATATTTCATAATATTTGTCATTAAGTGCCACAAAGAGGTACAGCGGGATATTAGGAGAAAGCAAGTGACAGAGGACGGTTGCAAGCCTCAGCTGTGGGGAGGACCTCTCCCTGGAGGTGGCTTTTCCCCTGAGCGCTGAGGCTGAGCAGCACCATCAGAGGAGAAGCCAGAATGGAGCACCCCAGAAGGAAGGCTGGGTACTGTAAGAGTGCTGCACCACCACCTGTACGGGGCCTCACGCACCGGAGTAAGGAACTTGGTTCCCATCCCAAGAGTAACAAAAATCCACTGAAGTCTTTCAAGCAAGGAGATGTCTGCTGAGGTTGGCTTTTTCCAAAGATGAGCCTGGCTGCCTGGGAGGAAAGTCTGAAAGGTCTAGAGGGGGGCTGAGAACAACTGGAAAAAACCCATGTACACAAAGGGTGACTTAAAACCTGGGAAGAACTGAGACATGTTGGCTCATGATTTGGGACTTTGTTCAATGAGCAACTGTAAAGTATTTGCTCAACATGACATAGCTGGAGCTGCCCAAGGAAAGTAAGGCAAGGATGCCCTGGGTAGCAGTTCTTGGCTTTCCTCCACTGTCCTATGTAATTCAGATTTGGCCCCCAAATAATACCCTGATTTTCAAAAATGAGTTGTGCAACTCAGCACTTCTTTCCCTCTTCTTGGTAAGGCCTGGGAACAATCTAATAGACATGTGTCCTCCAGGCAGGGCCACTACATGTTGTGTGCAATTGTGCATACCCCCAGTAGCATAGTGCACAACCTTACATCACATTGCAGAGTAGCCCTGCCAGTGGAGGGGAGGGGTCTCACTTCCCCAGTCCCTATTGACTTCAATAAGTTTTCTCCTTTTCTCATTTCAAGTCATTTTAGCCTCATCTCATGGGGTAGGCAGCTGACCCATCTTTAACCTGACTCTGATTTGGACTGAGATGGTGGTAATAGGAATGGAAGGAAACAAAGCAACTTCAAAGTCTATTAAGCAGAATTAACAAGACTGGAAAGTGAATGACACAGGAGGCACGGTGGAGAGGGGTCAGACTTTTGCAACTTCCTATGATCTTCTTCAAACAGCCCCCTACTAGCCATGCCATCCATTCATAAAAGTACGTATGGAGCTACTCCCAGTTTATAGCATTGTACTTCCATTATATCGTGTGACTTTTGCAGCAGTCCTGTGAGATATGGCAGGTGTAGGCCTTGTTACAGAAGTGAAGCTTTCCAACATCACCATTAGCATATAGAAGGAAAAATGCAGAACAAGCACTTCTGAGTGCTAATCCATGTTCTTACTACTAAAACACATGGCCTGCCCATTTACAACTATCTAATGGTACAAAAAGCAAACACAAGCATTCAAACTGCCAGATAGTGGTCCAGACTTGCTATGGCCAGGTGGTTGCAGTCCTCTCAAAGAAAATGTCACCTGGGAGTCAAGAAATACCTTTAAGTCATCTTTAAACTACAGAGAAAATGAGAGAGCCTGCCATGAACAAAGTCAGAAATCAAAGTGGATGAACATAGTTACAACCTATGTGAGACATTACATTTACCTCATATTCAGTGAGCTCTGACAAGTCGGTAAGAAAAAGATCATTTCAAAAATCATTACAGGATACAAACAATATACTAAAGGAAATCGCTAACAAACATAGGATGCACAACATTACCAATGCTTAAAGAAATGCAGATTTAAACAGTGAGATTCTATTGATGGCTGGGTTTCAAAGGCTGACATCATCCAGTTTTGACTAGAGCATAGGTAAACAGGCAACCTCCTAGACCTGGGGGAAAACTTAGCAACATCTATCAAATATGCAGATGTTTCAGAGGTAAGCCTTGTGGTGTGACAGGTTAAGCCATTGCTTGGGATGCTGGCATCCCATATTGGAGTACTTGACTCAAGGCCAATGCAGCTTCCCGCTAATATGCCAGGGAATGCAACAGATGATATTTCAAGTCTTTTGAGTCCCTGCCACCCATGTGAGAGACCTGGGTGGAGTTCCGGACTCCTGACTTTGACCTGGCCCAGCCCCAGTTGTTGCAGGCATTTGCGGAGTGAACCACTGAACAGAAGGTCACTGAGTCTCCCCCTTCCTCCCTCCTCCCTTCCCTCTCCCTCTTTCCCTACTCCTCAGTTACTCTGCCTTTCAAATTAATTAATTAATTAATGTTTTAAAATGCTTTAAATGTTTGTATTCCACAAATCTGGAATTTTAGTTCTTTGAGTAACATACAGCACAAAGATTCAAAGACGTGAATTAATGAATGAATGTTACGGCATTATTTACAGAGCAGAAAATTTAACCATCTTTCAATTGAGAACTAGCTTCTTCAATTACAATGCATCTGTTATTTTATATTAGAAACAATGCAGTTTTAAAGAGGCATAGATAGGCACAAGATGGTATGAAAATATCTTCATATTCATGATATTTATACTCATATACATATCTTAATAAGAAAAAACACCTGCGTATGTGTGTATACATACACACACACACACAAAATAAAGGGGAAAAACAAAATCAATTAGCCAAACAGAACGTATAAGATACATCTTCATTTTTAAGTTAAAGTATGCTTGCAACCAGCTAGGAAATATATGTACCAAACTGTCATACAGAGGGGAACAGTGAGCAGGCGTGTGGAGAATCATGACACAAAAGAGGAATTTTACATTTTATTCTACATATTTCTACACATTAAATTTTCCAATGATAATAATAAATAGAACTTTTAAAACCAGTAAGAATATACTAATATTTTTAAAACTTTGACCATGTTTATTATAGCACTATTTACAATAGCCAAGACATGGAATCACCCTTAGTGTCCATCAATGTATAAATGGATAAACACACACACACACACACATATGTATATACTGTGGAATAATATTCATCCATGAAAAAATGTTATTCTGTCATTTATGACAACACAGATGGACCTGGAGATGACAATACTAAATGAAATAAGCCAGGCAAATACCACGTGGTCTCCCTTATTGGTGGGATCTAAAAAAGCTGAGCTCATGGAAGTAGAAAGTAGAACAGTAGTTGCCAGAGGTTGATGGCAAGGGTGGAGAGGGAGACAGATTAGTTACCAGTGCAAAGTCATAACCAGATGGGAGGAACACGTTTTGGTGCTCTGTTATACAGAAGGGTGACTACAGTCAATGGTATTGTGTCTCATAACTAAAACCACCTAGAAGAAAGCATTTTCAGTGTTCTCATCAAACAAAATGAATAAATAATGCTTTAGATGGATGACACAACTATCCTGAGTTGGCCAGTACACAATGTACACCTGTACTGAAATGTCACACTATACCCCATAAATACTACACATGTGCTTGCTTCAGGAGCAATATACTAAAACTGTAATGATTAGAGGTTGATTAAAACATAAATTTTTCAAAAAGAGAAAAAAGAACTTCACGAGTTTAATGTCCCCCAACAAATAAACTTACTCACTACTCAGCTCCTCCATCAGTATTTACTTTGTTCCTGGATCATTTTCTGTTTCCATATGAAGTTACCACCTGCTAATACACAGGATATCCCCCGCCTTCCAGTTTCATTGACAGTCTAAATAGTGAAAATGCTATTTCTAAATCAATCCCTAGAAATGACAAATTCTTATCTAAGCAAAACTAAAAGGAAACCTGGGTCTCTATTGGCTTCCATTTTTCAAGCCCAAACTTCCCAGGCTTTCCTCCCTCCAGGAATCTCCAAAAACATGTAAGTTACGCCTCAGAGCCTTTGGGCCTGTACAGTTAACCATGCCAAGCAAGCTTATTAATTTGACTTTCTTGGCAAACCTAATGATGAAATCATCCTAAAGGTGCAAGAGGACAGAGCAAAGTCCAAGTTAGATTTTAGCACTTGTTTGACTTTACATATAACCCTACCTCTCATTTTACCAAGCATTCCGAAAGACTTCTGGCAGTGGAAAGCCAGTCCTCTAATCATTCATGCCTATAGAGCCCCAAGCAGCTATAACATTTACACTAAAAGATACTGCACTGAACTTCCCAGATTGGATCATGTCATAGCTTGCTGTAATCAACATTTTACCGCCTCATTTATCTAACACACACAAAGAAGCTAGTATCACATAGCTGGCTAGACTAAGATTATTATCCACCAGCATGCTCTACAGTGAGCTGAAACAATTACATAGTCAGTTAGAGCAGGCCAGCTTTCCCCTGCACCTTAGCAAAGGAAGGGCTTTGTTTTCTTTTTTTATTTGGAACCCATTGACATCTTATGGGTCTGTTTTGAGCATAGCACTGCATTTTCTTTCTTTTTTTTTTTTTTTAGCTTTTTTTATTTACTTATTTGACAGCTAGAGTTACGGACAGTGAGAGAGAGAGACAGAGCGAAAGGTCTTCCTTCCGTTGGTTCACTCTCCAAATGGCCACAACGGCCAGAGCTGTGCCGATCCGAAGCCAGGAGCCAGGAGTTTCCTCCTGGTCTTCCACACGGGTGCAGGGCCCAAGCACTCTGGGCCATCCTCCACTGCACTCCCTGGCCACAGCAGAGAGCTGGACTGGAAGAGGGGCAACTGGAACTAGAACTGGTGCCCATATGGGATGCCGGCACCGCAGGCGGAGGATTAACCTAGTGTGCCACGGCACCGGCCACGGCACTGTATTTTCAAGACCACTTAATCAGCAAACGGCTAGTGCTACATATCATCTACCATTTATAGAATGCTATTATATGCAGGATGAACTTTAGAAGCTTCCTCTCACTCATCTTCCTCACCATTGCTTTCAGACCACTGTTCCCTGTCACATCTGAAAACAAAGCACTCACCCTCCACTACAACACCTGCTACCTTTCTTCTTCGTTACCCAGCTGCAGGTATAAATCACCTCTCAGGCACACTCTCTCAGGCACTGACAATTTGTACACAGAGCCCCACTTCTACCCCTGCCATTGTTTGTGTTGACACTGATTTAAAATTGGATGCTACACCATACTCCAGTGATTCTGCTCTTGGACCCCTTCACTTACAATTCTCTGGTCCTTCACCCACCTCAGCCTCTCACTTCAGTGGTCCCATCCTGGACTTTTAGTTATGATGTTACCATTAATTATATAATTCCCCAAAGCTTCACCCTATGATTTCCACTAGACTACTACCACCTCAGTTTTGTTTTGTTTTGTTTTGTTTTGTTTTCTCTCCTTTCCTCTGGTATCCTATTTGACTCCACTGGAAGCTTCAAATGACTGGCTTGTTTTAACTGGATTTATGCCTTTTTGTGGCTCTCTTTACCCAAAGTTGTATCCATGGTCTTGCATGTTCACATCACTCCTTCACCCCACTCTCCCTCAACCAGAGTAGTTCCTATTCTCTACACCCTTTGTGCCTACTCAAAACACAGGAATAGGACTCATTTTAAATTCATGTCCTGACTTCTCCAATGAGTCTTATGTCCCTCGTCAGTTCATTCCACCATATCCAAAATAACCTCTACACAGATTTTCTCTTCAAATTTCTAAAACCTTTCTTATTCTCAGTTAATAATTTTACTTTAAATATCAACAACAGGACATATAGGTAGAGAAATTCCTCGTCCCACCTACCATCTTTATCTATGCCCTTATACAAGGCACTTTAAAAAGTCACGGAAAAATGTTAGTTACGGATAAGTTCGGGGAGCAGGCATTTAGTTTAGTGCTTAAGATGCCTACATCCCACATGGGAGTATCTGAGTTCAGTTCCCAGTTATGACTCTTTTTTGAAAAAAGATTTCATTTATTTCAAAGTTACATAAAAGGATAGAGCCAGAGAGTCTTCCATCTGTTGGTTCATTCCCCAAATGACCACAACAGCCAGAACTGAACCAATCAGAAGCCAGGAGCTTCTTTAGGGTCTCCCTGTGGGTACAGGGGCCCAAGGACTTGGGCCATCCTCCACTGCTTTCCCAGGCACATTAACAGGGAGCTGGATTGGAAGTGTAGCAGCCAGGACTCAAACCAGCGCTCTTATAGGGTGCCTGCACTGCAGGCCCAGGCTTTAACCCACTGTACCACAGCGCTACTCCCCTCCCCTGCTCCATTCTGACTCTTAACTCTAGTTTCCCACAGATGTAAGCGTTCTGACTCTTAACTGGAGCTTCCCTCAGATGTAACCCTAAGAGGCAGCAGTGATGACTCAAGTAATTGGAGATCTTTGAATTCCTGCCCAGATCTGCCTAGCCATTGCAGCCATTTAGGGAGTGAACTGAGAATAGGAGTACTTGCTCTACACATCAAAGAAGAAAAGAATAGGAGGAGGGGGAGAAGAATAAGAATAAGGAGAAAAAGAAGAGAAGGGGAAAGAAGCATAATAGAAATAGTAGTTGTTTTTATTTTGGTGAAAAAAGTTTTGGAATCCATGCACAGCTTTTTCATAATATACCTTTCTAAAGATCCCTTCTATGCACAGGTTACAATGGAGGGGAAGGGGCATGAGGTGGGGCAGAAACTAAATTTTGTTTTTAATTCCATTTTCCACAAACTTTTTTAAAGTTCCCTGTTATTCTGCTTCCTGTCTCTTCTATATCCTCAATTTGGTTTTCCTAACAGTCTTCAAATATGCTATAAAAAATCCCTTTAGGGCCAGCACTGTGGTGCAGTAAGTCAAGCCAACATGTACAATGCCAGCCGCCCATATGGGAATGCCAGTTCAAGTCCCGAATGCTCTGCTTACTATCCAGCTTCTTGCTGATGCACCAGGGAAGGCAGCAAAAGATACCTCAAGGGCTGGGGGGCCTGCTACTCATGTGGGAGACACAGATAAAGTTCCAGGCTCCCAGCAATGGCCTAGCCCAACCCTGACTGTTGTAGCTGTTCGGAGAGTAAACCAGTAAATGAGATAGGTCTTGGGGCCAGCGCTGTGGCGCAGTGGGTTAACGCCTGGTCTGAAGCTGCAGCATCCCATATGGCCACTGGTTCAAGACCTGACTCCTCCACTTCCTGTCCAGCTCTCTGCTGTGGCCTGGGAAAGCAGTAGAAGATGGCTCAAGTCCTTGGGTCCCTGCACCTGAGTGGGAGACCTGGAGAAAGCTCCTGGCTCCTGGCTTCGGATCAGCGCAGCTCTGGCCATTGTGGCCAATTGGGGAGTGAACCATCAGATGAAAGACCTCTCTCTCTCTCTCTCTCTCTATCTCTCTCTCTCTCTCTCTGCCTCTCCTCTCTCTGTGTAACTCTTTCAAGTAAAATAAATAAATCTTTAAAAAAATATATATCTCACCCCCTCTGCCTCTCTGTCATTGTAGCTTTCAAATAAATAAATATTTTTTAATTCCTCTAAAATTTCCACACCTTCACAGCACACCCCTCTCAACTATCCACTCCATGTATCTACAGGTTTTTAAAGAAAAAAAAAAAAACAGTCATCTCTATCCACTCCCCCACGTTAATCAATTCCACCCAGTTTTTTTCTCCACCCCTCCACTGAATCATGCAGCTCATGCATGCCCATGGCCTCCATGTTGCCAAATCCAAGGTCATTTCTTAGTCTTCATTGTACTCAACCCTGCAGAGGCATTTGGCCCAAATGATTGCACTCTGCAAAACGCTGTCCTCCCTGGCTCCTGCGATGTCATATCAGCCTGGTGTTTCTTACGTCACATTAGGCAGTCCTCCATGGCTTACTCTGTTTGATGACTCTCCTGTCCCTGGACTCTGTATCTGGACAATCCCAACAGTCAGCCTATGATCTTCTTCTCTTACTCATTCTACAGTGATCCAAAATGTTTATCTATAAAGCCATAACCTCTCTCCTGCAGTTGATAGTGAAATAGTGAAACCTCTATCAAATCCAACAGACATTTCAGTGTTTACATGCCTGAGAAGAATCTATATCCCTTCACATCTCTCTGCAACACACATACACACTCACACACACACACACACTCACTCACTCACTCACACACACGCAAACCATTTGGCTCCTCTCTCAGGCGTCATCATCTCCCAATTTATCCTGGATGGCTCTTTCACACTCCACACCCAACCAATCAGGAAGTCATATCAAGTCAACCCTCAAAATGTCTTCTAAGCATGACTTCCCCTCATAACCTTCCCAACTGCCACTCCAATCCAGACCACACTCATTTCAGGCAATAACATTACAACTACTCTCCTTGTCTTCTCTCAATTCATAAGTTCATTCTCCATGGGGTAGTCTAATAGATCTCTCTAAAGAGGACCCTGTCACTGCCCCGCTTAAAACTCCACAGTTAACCTTTGTTGGGAGAGGGGGAAGTAAGTTTGATCTCTGACTAGTTCTCTGACTAAATTTTGTACCTTTCTATTCTTCCTATAACTGACTTTGTTTCTGCTGCCTTGGCCTCCTTGCTATTTGTGAAACACATCATCTCTGACCCTGCCACGGGGCCTTTGCACTTGCTGTTTCCTCTTCCTGGAAGACCCTCCTTTAGCTGTCGCAGGGCTCACTCCCTTACCTTATTAAGGCTTCTGTACCAAAGTCAGCTCCTTGGATTCCTCTATCTAAAATATTCCTCTTTCGTCACTATTGCTCTGTTCAACTTCCTTATTTAATTGGTTCAATCCACATTTTCAGAATCCTCAGAAATAATAGCAGCTGCCTAAATTTGAATCTCTATACAATCTACCAAGGAAGACCAAATAGACCATTCATACCCCACACCCAGAACATGCCAGCAGTCAAAGAACACTACAAATTTCAACTTACATGTAAGTAATAAACTAGGCAGCATAATACAAAGCAGTCAACCACAGCATCAAATACCAACTGCATAGAAAAGAGAAGGATGTAGTGGGAACCTAGGGGTGGTAGAAAACAGACCACACTCTCTCCTGGGGTGGGCACCTGATTCAGCAGTTAAAGTCACTACTTGGGATGCCCATGTCCAACATAAAGCTCCAGCTATTCCACTTCCAACCCAATTTCCTGCTAATGCACATCCTGAGAGGCAGCAGGAGACGGCTCAAGTGCTTGGGTCCCTGCAACCAGAGTGACTTCCAGGCTCTTAGCTTCAGCCTGACCCAGTCCTGGCTGTTGTGAGCACTTGAGGATTGAACAAGCAAATGGAAGGTGTATGTGTGTGTGTGTGTGTATCTCTATTTTCAGATAAAATGAAAATAATTTTTTAAAATTACATACCAAAAGAAAATCTTTAATCAACTCAACCAAATAATTCTGAAAATCTAGATAATATATTTTCTCTAAAAATATTTTCCTTAAAAAACAGATTTCTCCAATATGATCTTAATATTGACAGTAAACTTAAACAAATCAATTTCCACAGAACAAGTAGAAAAAATTATTCCTGCAAGTAAAAACTAACCCTACAAAGAAACACTATACCCTGCAACATTAGGGGAAATTCTACAAAACCTTCAAAATTTAGATCACCTTACATTAATTACTCGGGGGCGTTTCAAAAAGTTCAGGGAAAAGGCATATTATAAAAAGACTATGCATAAATTTGACCTTTTTGCATCAAAATAGTTATCTTTTAGCCCTATTTTCCACTAATGTTTTAAAGTCCCCTCAACCTATTCTGTAGCAGAGAAAATGAAACATAAGCTGCATATATTTTGTGAAGCAGATAAAACACTGATGCATAAGCTCTATTTCATAAAAGACAGCATGGAAAATAGCCACATGCTATGTGTGAGAGAGAGAGATGGGCATACACAAATAACACATAAAATAATGCTACATTAACAAGTTTTTCCAGGAGTGTAAGCATGTTACAATCCATTAATGTAATTCACCATTTTAACTGATACAAGGAAAAAAGTCCTATGGTTATCTCCCAGGTGACTAAAAGGGTTTTTAGCCCCTTCCACAGAATTCAACACCATTAATGATTTCAAAAAACAAAAAATAGTAGGTATTTCTATAGGGGTGTGTACATGTGTGTATCTACCCCTCTGGAAAAGTTAGCATCTGACTTAATGGAAAAACACTAGAGACATTCAACTAAGGTCAGGAATGATGCAAGGATGCTCACGACTGTCTATCTATCAATGTTGTGTATTACAAAAAACATTAGCCAATGTAATCAGATAAGAAAAAAAAAAGGCATGCAGCCTGGAAGTAAATATAATTATTATATCCATTTGTAGATAATGAAACAGTATACCTGTAAAATCCAAGATAATCAAAGATAAAAATCAAAATTAAAGTTAAGACAGTGGGTAGGGTTGGTGTTGTCAAGCTGTTGCTTGGTATACCTCATATCAGATTGTCTGGATTTGAGTCCTGGCTGTGATCCCAATTCCAAATGTTTGCAAATGAGTATTCTGGGAGGCAGAAGAGATGGCTCAAGTAGTTGGGTCCCTGCCATCCACATGGGAGAACTGAATTGAGTTCTCAGGCCTCAGCTTCAGCTCTAGTCCCAGGCCATTGTGGGCAGTTGTAGGGTGAATCAGAGAATGGGATTACTCTATCTCTCTCTGCCTCTCAAATAATGCAAAGTTTTAAAAATTAATAAGGAAGAATTATTAAATGTTAGCAAAAATAGGCCTCATATAATCATATAGTGAAAGGCTGAAAGATATAATGGGAGAGAAAACTTTTCTATCTAAAACAATATAAAAATATTTCTGTAGCTAAACAAATTGATTATTAAGTACACAGAAAAATAAACATGCAAGAATAGTTCAGAAGAAACTTCCAATTACGATGGAGTAACCCACCCTGAAGCACAAGAAAGGCAAGGAAAGGGGAGGGGAGGGCAGGGGAAGGGAGGGAAGGGGAGGGAAGGAAGAAAAACTGGAACAAGACTGACTATTGGACAATGAAAAACAGTGATCCCGAACAGATGAGAAATCAAGTAACCCGCTGATTGCCCCCACTTACTGCCTGGAGAGGTTTTTTTCCCCTTGTAGGGCAGAGAGGGAAAACCCAGGATAAACCCAGTCATATGGATTCTGAGTTGAGAAGACAAAGCTGGGAGACCAGGGAGGCCAAGACCACTGTACTTCACTGGACAAGTTCCTAGAGAGGTGAGAGCTGCCTAGAAGAGACCTCTACAGACAAGGTGCTGAGTTCTGTGTATAATTAGCACATGGATGTGAGAAACCACCAAGGCCAGAAAGGAACCACCCTAAAGGATTAGAGGAAACAAAGTACAAACTCATAGTTTTGCATAATAATAATAATAATAATAATAATAATAATGTGTTATTTTGTCAAATCTGAAGCTATACTTATTGAGAAAGAGCTAAGATATTCCCAATCACTCCCTGCTAATTTTGTCCTTAAGTTCTAACAATAAAAGATATTTCATGGGGCTAGCTTTGTGGCACAGCAGATTAAACCGCCACCTGTGATGCCAGCATCCCATATCTGGTCCCAGCTGCTCTGTTTCCAAACTAGCCCCCTCTAATGCACCTGGGAAAGCAACAGACTCTGAGAGACTGGATGGAGTAACAAGCTTCTGGTGTTAGCCTGACTTAGCCCCAGCCATTACAGCCATTTGGGGAATGAAACGGCATATGGAAGATCCCCCTTCTCTCTTGCTCCCTCGTTCTGCCTTTCAAATAAGTAAATTTTTTTAAATAAATCATTTAAACAGTAAAGAATATTCTGGGTCAGAGTTAAGTCACCAATTAAGACACCTGTGTCCCATATCAGTCAGTGGCTGGTTTCAATGCCCAGCTCTGGCTATGGTCCTGACTTCAGCTTCCTGCTAATGGAACTCTGGGAGATGGTGGTGATAGCCCAAAGCCCATGGATTCCTGCCACTCACATGGGAGGCCTGGATTGAGTTCTCAACTCCCAGCTGCAGCCTAATACAGGCCCAGCCATTGCAGACATTTGGAGAGTGGCCCAGTAGATGGGAGTCTCTCTCCAACCATCTCTTTCTTCATTCCCCTCTCTTGCTCTGTCTCTCAGCTTCTTGAATAAAAAAGAGAAGTTTCTGGGGCCGGTGTTTTAGTATAGTGGGTTAAGCCGTACCTACAGTGCCAGCATCCTATATGGGTGATAGTGTTTGTCCTGGATGCTCCACTTCCGATCCAGCTCCCTGCTAATGTGCCTGGGAAAGCAACAGAAGAGGGCCCAAGTGCTTGGGCCCCTGCTCCCACATGGAAAACCTAGAAAAAACTCCTGGACCAGCCCCAGCCATTGTGGCCATCTGAGACGTGAACTAGCAGATGGACGATCTCTGTCTCTCTCTCTAACTCTCCCCTTCAAATAAATAAAATAAATCTTTGGGGAGGAAAAAAAGAAAAGTTTCTTTCTATAATCAATCTCTATTCATCTTTAATATAACTACTCTTTTTTATGTTAATTTCAATAGCAAAGAGACAGAGACCCCCCACTTGTTGGTTCATTCCACAAATGCCCACCATAGCCGGGGCTAAAATCAGCAGCTGGGTCTCCCATGTGGGCATTAGAGACCCAACCATTTGAGCTTTCACCTGCTGGCTCCCTGGATATGCATTAACAGGAAGCTGGAACCAGAAGCAGAGTCAGGACTCAAACCCAGGCACTCTGATATGGGATGCTGGTGATCCAAGGGGCACCTTAACAACTGTACCAAATGCCTGTCCCTGATGTAACTACTTTTGTCTGTCTTGACCCAACGGTCAAATAATCCTACCCAAAAGTACACTCTTCATACTTAGAAAGAAGTAGTCAAACATTTAATTGCATTCTTTCTCTCTGGCTATCAGCCAAAGACAATCACAGTTCATTATTATAGCTTCTCCCTCATTAGTAATTTAGAAGTTAATCTTACTTAGAAAACATAATTACCCAGCAGACCATAAAACCAACTTAACTACTTAACATGAGAGAAAGCTCAAAGATGGAAAAGCAGTACCACATACAAAGACAAAGCCAAGACCCCCTCCTGAGCTGTCACACCACCACCATTTGGAGACATGTGGCACTGTAACAACACATCAGTCGCTGGGAACCCAGACTTCCAGGCTGACAGACACTGGGTAGCTAAGTCCCAAGCTCACTACAGTAAAGTATGCAGTGTCTAGACACAAGCAGCCTTTGCAAACTCAAACTTCAGACTAGTTCTTCACTACTCCTGATCGCACGCCAGGGGGTAGGTGTCTGTTCACTCCTAATCAGCCCATCTTGAGAGTGCAGGAACTTCTGCTTTATTTCACTCTGTCAGTGCCCTCAAGGTTATTTCTCTTACTTAACTTGGAGAGCATGTCTATCTTCAGATTCATCACTTAAACTCACAAATGGGAAACTCAGATGTCTTCTAGAACGAAGGCACCTTAGGGGCTGGCACTGTGGTGCAACAGGTTAAAGCCCCGAACTGCAGCGCTGGCATCCTTATATGGGTGCTGGTTTGAGCCCTGACTGCCTCACTTCCAATTCAGGTCCCTGCTAATATGACTGGAAAAGCAGTGGAAGATGGCCCAAGTACCTAGGCCCCTGCACCCATGTGGGAGACCTGAAAAAAGCTCCTGGCTTTGGCCTGGCTCAGCCCTGGCCATTGCAGCCATTTGGGGAGTGAACCAGTAGATGGAATCTCAATATCTTGCTCTCTCCCTCCTTCTCTCTCTCTGTAATTCTACCTTTCAAATAAATAAATGAAGCTTAAAAAAAAAAAAAAAGGAATGAAGGCCTTTGGACAAAGCCTTCATACATAGATTTTAAAGGAGGCTGTCTACTCTCTGTGGCAGTCCCCAAAGCTGAACACAGGCTTCTGCTAGTACAACAAACCCATGGACACTTGGATGCTGCGTCTTTAGGGGAACTGACTTCTTTTCAGAAGTCAACAGCCTCTTTCCTAACCTGTTCTCTCTGCAAACTGGCTCTCAAGAGAATATTCTGAAATCCTTAAAAATACCACCGAAGCTGAAGGCATTTGAAACTGGGATGGCAGTGCAGCCCAACTCCCAGGCTGTTTTCAGTCAGCTGTAGTAGGTCCTTTGCAATAAAGACATTTCAGTAGCTCATAGCCCTTGGAAACCCACTGTGTACACAGTGCTAGACTAAAGGAAGGCGGCACTATTTCTAGCCCTAGCCGTGAGAATCGCAGCACAGGAGTACTCCTAACTTCCTAATATGAAAGCAATGTAACCACAGCTACACCTGAATTTTACCTAAATTAGATGGGGGAGGAGGGGAGTACCACAATTCTTCTATTCATTTACCCATATCAGTCTCTTGAGTTTTGCCTCATCTTTTGTGCATTTGGATTTTACATTACCAAAAGAAAATCAAATATGTCCCTTTTTCAAAAAAAAAATTTAAAAAAATCCTTATTGGAAAAGAAAAATTGTCATTTTTCTTTTCCTCTGTACCTTAGGATCAGTGACTCCCCTGGAGTGACTTCAGAGGTAATTGAATTTCATATGAAATTTACCAAATAACAAAGGTCTGATGTGCTCTGCAGAACAGTCCATGGAGCCCACGTCCCTCCCCGCCTGCCTGGAGCTTATGAACATAAAGCCCCATGGAGAGCAGGCTTGCTGAAGAGCAGGAAATACGGTCGTCTGCCATGCTTGACAGGAGGCAGACAGTGAAACTCTCAAACAACCTGTACACCTCTTCGATTTATGGCTAAGGAAATGAAGACCCTCAAGCTCAATAAATGAAGATGCTCAAGCTGAGGAGAGACAGAGAGAGACAGAGAGAGATGGAGGGGTGGCAGGCTGAACAGAGCCATAAGCACATAATTAGATAATCCAAAAATACATCTAATTATGAGAAAGACAAAATAAAACAAATGCTAGGGAGGATGTGGAGAAAAGGGAGCCCTGAGGCACTGTTTGTGGGCATGAAAATTAGTACAGCTACAGAGAGAACAGTATGGAGTTTCCTCAAAAAATTAAAAATAGATCTATCATTGGATTCGGTTACCTACCCAGACATCTTGGGTATAAATATCTGAAGGAAATAAAATGAGCATAACAAAGGGATATTTCCATGCTCACTGCAGCACTAGTCACAAGATGGAATCAACTCAGGTGACCATCTGTGGCTGAACGGATAAAGAAAATGTGGTATCTACACACAACAGAATATTATTCAGCCATGTAAAAGAATGAAATCCTGACATTCACAGCAAAATAGGTGCAACAGGAGGGCATTATATTAAGTGAAATGCCAGATACAGAAAGGAAATGCCACATGATCTCCCCCATGTAAGGAAGGTTTTAAGTCTATCTATTCTTCGAATAGTGAGTGTTAGGGATTGGGAAGAGTCAGGGGACGGGCTGGAGGGAGGTTGGCTAGCAAGCACCCAAACATTTAGATAGAAGCAACAGGTTCCAGAGTTCCACAGCGCAGCAGGAATAGGTCACAATAATGTATTGCATTCTGTATAAAGAACTAGAAGAGAGGAGCTGGGAGAGTCCAAACATAAAGAAAAGATAGGGAAATGGAAATGCTTAGTTGTCTGATTTCATCAGTTTATGCTGTATATGCATGTTGAAATATTACACTGTATCCCAAAAGCTTTACAAGTATTACATTAATAAAACTGTTTTATTTATTTATTTTTTTTTTTTGACAGGCAGAGTGGACAGTGAGAGAGAGAGACAGAGAGAGAAAGGTCTTCCTTTGCCGTTGGGTCACCCTCCAATGGCCGCCACTGCAGCCGGCGCACCACGCTGATCCGATGGCAGGAGCCAGGATCCAGGTGCTTTTCCTGGTCTCCCATGGGGTGCAGGGCCCAAGCACCTGGGCCATCCTCCACTGCACTCCCTGGCCATAGCAGAGAGCTGGCCTGGAAGAGGGGCAACCGGGACAGAATCCGGTGCCCCAACCGGGACTAGAACCCGGTGTGCCGGCGCCGCAAGGTGGAGGATTAGCCTATTGAGCCACGGCGCCGGCTAAAACTGTTTTATTTTAAAAATAAAAATAAACTAGAGCTATATGTATTCCATATATGAGAGATCTTCAAAACAATCATCATGAAAAAACCTATGTTTGGTTTCAATTTTTTTCACCAAAATGTCATTTTCCATGAACTTTGAATTCCCTGTTGGTCAGAGAGGGAGTAGTAAACTTAAGCCTGAGACTAAAACAAGAGGGCAAAGGTAATGAAGATACCTTGCAACCATATATCCCTGGTCCCAGTGAGAACTCTGAATTGTCCATTGATCTTTGTCTTCCATGTTCATGTACTTCATCCTTTTATTCTATTTTTTGCAATAACTTAAAGAGGTATTAATCTTTACTTTCAATTGCAAAATCCCCATTGTTTTGTTAATAAACAACCACTGAGCACCAACTCCAAGTAGAACATGATGGAGAGTTTAAGGATGCCAAATAGAATGAGACAGTATCCCTGTTTTGCAAATTTCTTAAGAGCAAAACACATTGGCATTTTCAATGGCTAAATTCTACAAATACTTTCTGACTACATACCTGTATAAACATCGTGTATTTTCTGCATCCTTTTAAAATCTAATTGTTCAAAACAAAAATACAAAAAAGAAAGCTACAAAAATCTATTCTCTAAACACAGGCGCAAAAGCATCTCTTTGGTAACCTGTGATTTAATCAATTTAGACAAATGCCTTTGGTTAGATTTGGGTAACTTAGAATATGCATGGAGAAGTAAATCCTGACCCAATTCTATCATTAACTAGACACTGAAACCTTTTGCTTTCCTTTTCTCCTGCCTCCTCTTCTGCTCCTTTCACTTACTTTCAATAAGCTAGCCAGACTACTCAATGTCCAGATGATTCCCATTGAAGAGATTGCTGTTCCAGATACCGATGTTGATAAAAATATTATCTTTCAGCATAATTTTCCCTATCTTTCAGGTTTAGAGGAATTTGTCCTTTTATATCTTCTCTGAGTTGTGTGCAACTCAAGCAGGAACTATAACTTATTTATTCTTATTTCTTAAGATTTATTTATTTGAAAGGTAGAGTTACAGAGACAGTGAAGGAACAGAGGGTGGGGGTGGAGAGAGAGAGAGAGAAAAAGAGAGAGTGAGGGAGATGTCATCTGCTGGCTCATTCCCCAAATGGTCACAACAGCCAGAGCCAGGCCAGGCCAAAGCCAGGAGCCAGAATCTTCATCTAGGTCTCCCAAATGGGTGGGAGGAGCCCAAGAACTTGGGCCATCTTCCACTGCTTTTCCCAGGCCATTAGCTGGGAGCTGGATTGGAAGTGGAACAGCTGGGAATCAAACAGGAGTCCATATGGGATGCTGGCATCTCAGGTGGGCAGCTTAACCCATTACGTCACAATGCCAGACCACTGAGTTATTTATTCTACTCTCCCTCACACCAATGCAGTGCATGATGCTATTAATAAATATTACCTCCATTAACTTCCTCTCTGTTATCTAAGTTAATAATTCCTCATGCTAAACACTGGTTTTGTACTGATTGGTTGATATAAACTCTTGATTTGCCAATCACTAGAGGAAAAGAGTTACTATAAAGTTTGCTCCACTATTGCTCAGGCTGTTCTGCCTTCAAACCAGGAAAATTCAGGCTACGTAACAAGCAGAAGCAAACATGAATGAGATAGTGCACTTGTAACACCAAAGCATTCCTCAGCCAACTGTCTTTTACTCTTGCTTTTTACTCCCTGCAATAATCAATCACTTAATACTTGGCAATCATAATGAGTTGGATGGTAATAACAGTCTGATGAGTTTACAAATTATAGTGGTAAGAAGTGGCACATGTTTATGACTTGAAAAGAACTTGGCCAAGGCAGCATAGTAGAGGTGAATTCAAGGCACCTGAATATCTTGGTTATTTGGCTGCTCCAAGAGTGCAAAGGAACCTATGGCACTCATCTATCCTACAGGAAAAGCACCTTTCAGCTGCAATTACCTTCTAGCTGCACAATTTCTAAGCTACAGAGCTCTACAAAGATATTTCAGCCCTTCAACACAGAATCTCTGAGTGGGGCCAGTGCTGTGATGTAATGGGTAAAGTCGCCACCTACAGTGCTGACTTCCCATATGGGCACCATTTCAGTCCAAGCTGCTCCACTTCTGATCCAGCTCTCTGCTATGGCTTAGGAAAGCAGGAGAAGATGGCCCAAGTCCTTGGACCCCTGCACCCACTTGGGAGACCCAGAAGAAGCTTCTGGCTCCTGGCTCAGGATCAGCCTAGCCCTCTCCATTTCAGCCATTTGGGGAGTGAACCAGCAAATGGAAGGCCTCTGCCTGCCTCTCTCTCTCTCTCTCTCTCTCTCTCTCTCTGATTATGCCTCTCTATAACTCTTCCTTTCAAATAAATAAATAAATCTTTAAAAAAAAAAAAGAATCCCTGAGCACCTGCTATGTTTCATACATTGTGCTAAATATCAAATGACTAAGACCTCAGACAGTGTGGTCCAAAGGTCAGCAAACTGTTGCTATGCAGAGTCAGACAGTAAACCAGCCTAGAAAATACATGAACTAGAGAAAATGGCTGTGATCTAATAAAGCTTTATTTGTAAAACCACTCAGGTGGACTGAGTCCATGAGATGTAGTTTGCAGATGTCTGGCCTAGCTCGTGAGGCAGGTATGATTTCAAAAATATGTAAAGCATGGAGTAGGCATTTAGTCTGGCAGTTAAGATATTCAAGTCCCAGGGCCGGCACGGTGGTGCAGCGAGTTAAAGCCTTGGCCTACAGTGCCAGCATCCCATATGGGCTCCAGTTCAAGTCCTGGCTGCTCCACTTCCAATCCAGCTCGCTGCTAATGTATCTGGGAAAGCAGCAGAGAATGGTCCAAGTCCTTGGGCCCCTGAACTCATGGGGGAGACCTAGAAGAAGCTCCAGGGTTCTGGCTTTGGATTGCCTCAGCTCCAGACATTGTGGCCATTTGGGGAGTGAATCAGAGGATGGAAGACCTCTCTTTCCCCCACCCCCCGTAACTCTGTTTTTCAAAATATACAATAAATCTTTAAGAAAAAGAGACATTCAAGTCCCACATCAGAGTGCCCTGCCTCAATACCTGGCTCTGACTTCTAACCCCAACTTTCTACTAATGCAGATCCTGGAAGGCAGGGGTGATGGCTCAAGAAATTGCTGGGCCAGCATTGTGGTACGGTGGGTTAAACCACCACCTACAATGCCTGCATCCCACATGAACACCAGTTCAAATCTTGGCTGCTCCATTTCAATCCAGTTCCCTGCTAATGTGCCTAGGAAAGCAGCAGAAAATGGCCCAAGTGCTTGAGCCCCTGCACTTACCCCTGAAACCTGGATGAAAAGTTCCTGACTTCAGCCTGGCTCAGCCCTGGTCATTGTGGCCATCTGGGGAGTGAATCAGCAGATGGAGGATCTCTCTGTTTCTCCCTCTCTCTCTGTAATTCTACCTTCAAATAAATAAACAAATCTGAAGGAAGGAAGGAACAAAGAAATGAAGGAAAGATGGATGGATTTGGGTACCTGTCACCCATTTGGAGATATTGATTGAATTTCAGGCTCCCAACTTTAGCCACCCAGCCCCAGGCATCGTATCCATTTGGAGGGTGAAAAAGATGGGAGTTCTGTCTTTGTCTCTGTCTCTCAAGTAAGTAAATTTTTTAAAATTACAAACCAGTTTCATGTTTGTTGAACATTCCTTTTTTATGAAGCTATTTTATGTACATTGATTCAAAATTTGATCTTCATAACGACTCTTTGAAGCTGGTAGTTCTTTTCCTCATTTTATAAAACAGAAAACTGAGGCTCAAATACATTACTTTTAATAAGTCATCATCCAGCAAGGGGTGGAGCTAGGAGGTGAGGTTCTGCCTAATGGGTAGAGATTACTCTATGTTCATCCAAATGCACATCCTCTTCCTCCAGGGCACACAGCCAGACTACATTCCCCAAGCTCCTTTGCAGCTAGGCAAGCAATGCAATCAGGGTGCCTGTGAAATGTGGGCTTTCCTCATGATGACCTCCTACACATGATTCCCTGCTTTCTTTTCCCCTTCCAGCTGGCTGCAAGGAGACCCTCCTAGGGTAACCTTGTCAGTCACATGTTGACAACAGCAAAGCCACAGGATAGAAAAAGCCTAATCCCCAAATCACCACTTGGAAGAGAGCCACCCAACCACAACACCTGTTACACAACTGTGAAAACAGCAAGAAACTTGAATTAAGCCAATGAGCTGGGCCTTTATCTGTTATGCAGCTAGCATTGCCTTAACAAGTATAGCCCATGTCCAGGTCCAATGTCTGCATTCAACTGTTAGCAAATACGCAAAGGATGATGAGGCAGGAACAGGCTGATGAGGCAGGAAGATTATATTTCAGACAGAGGATACATCAGGCAAAGCAAAAAAGAAATTATTCTAAAGGGTTGGCAGGCAAACCAGCAAGGCTGTGGAAGGAGAGGCAGCAAAGATCAGCCTGGGGAAGGACTGGTGCATAGTGCTGCAGAAAAAGGATTGGGAGAGAGCAAGAGACAGCAATCGGATTTGCCACTGGCACACCCAACCTGAAAAGGAGGTTGGGGGCAAGGCAACCACCTCCAGGGTCTCAGGGCAGCAATGGCCTAATCAGAGTAGAACTGTGAGACACCAAGATTGCTCTTTATATACCCCAATTTTTAAGAGATTTGATTTTTTTCTGATTATAAATGTAATTTATGCTAATTACAAACATAAAAGAGTATGAAGAGAAAACTAAATCATGTTAATCCCATAGTCAATGATAACCAGTGCTAAAATTTCAAGGCATAAACTTCTAAGCTTATTTAATCTTCTTCTTTAGGACTAAGGAAAATGACAATAAAAATATTTTCTATTGAAAATAACTGCCAGTATGTTCTCATGTCAGTCAACATAAACCTTCACATCACTGTTAATCACTACACTGTCCCATGGTATAGATTTGCTACCAATTTTTAAAAGCCAGTTGTCTGCGGGAGGGAGTTGTGGTGCAGTGGGTTGGGCCATCGCTTGGAGGCCCAAATCCCATATCAGTGTCTGGTTCTAGGGCTTGCTACTCTTTTGTGTTTCCAATCCAACTTCTTGTTAGTGCCTCTGAGAGACAGCAGCTGACAACCCAAGTTGGTTTCCTGCCACCCACATGGGAAACCTGGATGAAATTCCTGGCTCCTGGCTTTGGCCTAGGCTGTTGAGAACATCTGGGGAGTGAACCAGCAGATGGAAGATACTTCTCTCTTAGCCTTCCTTCTTTTTTGTCACTCTGCCTTACAAGTAAATAAATAAATCTTTAAAAAAATAAAATAAAATCAGTTGTCTACCATACATTTGGTTTGCTCACTTTTTCTTGCTATTACAAAGAATACTTGCAACAAACTTTCTTGTACATGTATCTTTATGCAAATGTGAAAGTTCTTTTATAGGATTTCTGGAAGCCAAACTGCTGAGCCAAAGTGTTTGTCTAACTGTCAAACTGCCCCCAAAAGATGATACTACTTGGGACCCCCACCAGCAGTATATGAAAGGGTCCTTTCTCCCAATTTTCACTGACACTGTCATCATTTTGTTTTTGATTTTCTCTTAGGGTCCTCTGCCTATATAGTAAGGCAAAAAGAAACTAATCTTTTAATTTTTGAAAACACAGTTAAGCAATTTTTAAAAAAGATATTATTTTATTTATTTGAAAGAGTTACAGAGAGAAGTAGAAACAGAGAGGTCTTCCATCCTCTGGTTCACTCCCTAGATGGCTGCAATGGCCGGAGCTGCACCAATCCAAAGCCAGGAGCCAGGAGCTTCTTCTGGGTCTCCTACATGGGTGCAGGGGCCCAAGGGCTTGGGCCATCTTCTCCTGCTTTCCCAGATCCAGAGAGCTGGATCGGAAGAACGGCAGCCGGGACTAGAACCAGCGCCCATATGGGATGCCAGCGCTCAGACCAGGGCTTTAACCCACTGCGCCACAGCACTGGCCCCAGTTAAGCAATTTTTTATCCCTCTTCCTCAAGTTTTTTTAAAAACATCCTCTCTATTTGGTCTACGGAGGATCCTAAGCATGTAATATTTAATATCTTTAGCCAGGTTACAATGTGGTTAATTTATACAATTGGACTAAGTGACTAGAAGCAAAGTGACTTATGGATTTGAAAGACACAGCATGAAAGAAGTCAACATAAATGACCAGATATTAATTCTCCTTGAGGAGTAGTATTAAGTACTGCGGGTCAACTGGGGTGACCAGAATTGAGTGGGTAAGGTCTTTGCATTTTTCCCCTAAATAATGAACTGTGCACTGATTAAACATCCAGCAAGGATGTTCCCCACACCTTAGCCATATGCTTGGCTTATTTTTGTTGGTGGTTATATAATAGCCAGGTAAAAGGGTAAACATACAAGGAGGCTTGGAGGAAAAACACAAGCAGAAAACTGAAGTAGGTGTCAAACCTCAGAGGATAGGACAGGAAGGCTGAGCCCAAGACGAGGTCTGTGTGTGGAAGACAGGCCCAGAAAAGGGAAGAACAAGGGCATAACAACCACTGGTCAAGACTTGTGAACCTCATCATCTCATTTTATCCTCTCTTCTCTTCAGAATGCAAAGAATCTTTATGTTTTGAGTGAGGAACATTCACACCAGAGAAACTGCCCAAAAGATTAGCTGAAAGCTAAGCCACTACTAGAATTTTGTCTTTTGCTGTTATTTTACTCCAAATCCCATGGTTTCCCTCACAGTACCGAAGCACTGGGGAAAGTTCTGATTTAGAACTTCCGCTGCTCTCCCTGTCTCAATGTGTCTCTTCTCTCATCTGGGGTCACAAAGGAATGACATAATGAAAGAGAACTGTGAATGGGAGAAGGTCCCAGCAACATGAATAAAGAAACAAGAAAATAAATTATCTATTAAGTAGGTGAGAAATTGAAGAAGGGAGTGTAATTTAAAACAGTGTGAGAAAAGTTAATAGTAGATAAAAACATGATAAAGAAGTAGCATAATAAAACAATGGCATGAAGAGCCTGCATTACAGGGCAGGGGTTAAGTCACTGTGACAACACTGGCATCTCATTTCAAAGTGCCGGTTCAAATTCTGGCTACTCCACTTCCAATCCAGCTCTCTGCTATGGCCTGGGAAAGCAGTAGAAGATGGCTCAAGTGCTTGGGCCCCTACACCCACGTGGGAAACCCAGGGGAAGCTCCTGGCTCCTGGCTTCGGATCGATGCAGCTCTGGCCATTATGGTCATTTGGGGAATGAACCAGTGGATGGAAGACATCTATCTCTCTTTCTCTGCCTGTCCTCTCTCAGTATAACTCTGACTTTCAAATAAATAAATAAATCTTTTTAAAAAAGAAGGAAAATAACTAAAAACCGGATTAAAATTAGGTGACTCAACTTAGAAATACATTCAGTCACTTAATCCTGGCTTGTTCCTAAAGGGACTGATTTTCCATTCTATTGATATTCTTTATCATATGCCAATTTCCCCATCACTCTTTTTAAATACAGTGAACAAAACAGAATTCAACTTTAAGTAAGAGTGAATTCCAAAAGAGTGTCAGTGTAGACCTGTTAACACTATTTTCAGGAACATTACCAATTTTAGAACTTTCATCAGTCTGGTCCTCTCCATGAACCTCAGGACTTCTGCCAGACCAGCCAATATTTGCTTTGCCTTGTTTTTTTCTCAATGACACTTTTCTGAGCTTAAAACAGAAAAGTCACTGAAAGCACCTTAGAAACATCCCATAAAGCATAGAGGACTGGTTCCAAGGCCCCGTGGCTAATTCAGGCTAAATGCAGAGTGGTATCAACTACTGATGCTTATATGAATGGACTTGCATGTGGTTTTATAAACCAAACACATTTTACATTTTGTTTCTATGAAAACACAAGTTGAATTGAGAAAACAAGGAAAAGAAGTCTAAGGGGGGGTGGGGAGGAAGACTTTGTGACAGGAAAATTACAACAAACAAATGCGTGTGAGTGCCACAGTGGGAAACACAAAGCAGCACAAAGAAAAGGGTGGACCACTCCCTTCTGTGTTTAGTTGATTCCTCCTCTGTCCCCTTGTGCACACCTTGCTTTCATCCACCTCTTCTTCAGAAGAAAAAGGCATAAATTTGAGATGGAAGACAGAAAGTGAGAGAATATGAAATAAGTTGGCAATGACTATACACCATGATCAAATAAAAGACTAGCCAAGCATACAGTCAAAATAAGAAAAATAAAATAAATAAGTAAAAACTTGAGAGATGATCCCTCTCCCTTGCCAAAACTTGTAGATTCCTGTTTATTAAGCTCTCCACGCCTTCCTTTTCTCTTTTTCCTACTTGGTTTTCGGGGCTTTTCATTGTTCAAACAATCAAGGAGAACCTGAGAAAAGAAATGAGTAATCCTCCGCCTTGCGGCGCCGGCACACCGGGTTCTAGTCCCAGTCGGGGCGCCGGATTCTGTCTCGGTTGCTCCTCTTCCAGCCCAGCTCTCTGCTGTGGCCCCGGAAGGCAGTGGAGGATGCCCAAGTTGGGCCCTGCACCCGCATGGGAGACCAGGAGGAAGCACCTGGCTCCTGGCTTCGGATCGAAGCAGCACACCGCCATAGCAGCCATTTTGGGGGTGAACCAACAGAAAAAGGAAGACCTTTCTCTCTGTCTCTCTCTCTCTCTCAGTGTCTAACTCTGCCTGTCAAAAATAAAAATAAAAAAAATAAAATAAACTAGAATAAAATGAAATAAAAAGAACACCAAAGTAAGAAGATAAGTAAGGTAGGAAATAATTGAAATTAATCTTAAGACCTTAAAATCAGGAGATGAGGGAGCAGTGCTATGTCCTAGGGGCCCAAGCCTCCACATGCAGTACCGGAATCCCATACGGGCGCCAGTTCAAGCCCTGGGCTCTTCCTATCCAGCTCTCTGCTATGGCCTAGGAAAGCAGCTAAAGATGACCCAAGTGCTTGGGCTCCTTGCACCTGCGTGAAAGAACTGGAAGAAGGTCCTGGCTCCTGGCTTCGGATCAGCTCAGTTCCAGCCATTGCGCCAACTAGGGAGTGAACCAGTGCATGGAAGACTGTTCTCTCTCTCTCTCCCTCCCTTTCTCTGTAACTCTACCTCTCAAGTAAATAAATAAAATCTTTAAAAATAAATACTTTTTTTTTTTAAATCAGGAGACTATTCCCTATATGAAAGGTATTTAGCTACAAAGTATAGATGATTAAATTTTTTTCATTCTTCTTTATTGGCCACATAAAAATTATTAGACCTGTATTATTGACATGATTAGTTTCTGTTATATGTGTATGCACACATATATACAAGCACATACATTCAACCCTGGAAGGATGCAGCTCCACATGTCAAAGTATCAACCATGGATATCTGAAGAGTGACAAAGGCAAAGAGAAATTTCACTTAATACTTCATATAAGTCAATACTGCTTTGATTTTTTTTAAATAGACATTGATTATAACTGTGAATATTCAAAATAAAACAAAGAATTAAAGAAAGGGGCAGGACAGGACTGGCATTGTGGCATAACGGGGTAAGCCACCACCTGCAACACTGGCATCCCATATGGGCACCAGTCCAAGTCCCAGCTGCTCTATTTCTGATACAGCTCACTGCTAATGCACCTGGGAAAGTAGAGGAAGATGGCCCAAGTGTTTGGGCCCCTGAACCCACATGTGAGACCTGAAAGAAGCTCCTGGCCCATGGCTTCTGGCCCAGTTGTGGCCATTTGGAGAATGAACCAGCAGATAGAAGATCTCTCTCTCTCTCTCTCTCTCTGCCTTTCAAATAAATAAGATAAATATTTTTTAAAAAAAGGAGGAGGGCAAATGATAAGTGAACATAGAAATTGAGAAAATGTGCAAAGAAATTATTTTAAGGGTATGAATCCTCCTGCAGTACCAGCATTCCAAATGGGCACCAGTTTGAGTCCCGGCTGTTCCACTTCCAATCCAGCTCTTTACTAATGGCTGGGAAAGCAGCAGAGGACAGCCCAAGTGCTTGGGCCCCTGCACCCTCGAGGGAGACCCAGAAGAAGGTCCTGGCTCCTGCTCCTGGCTTACGACCCGCCCAGCTCTGGCCATTGCAGATATTCAGAGAGTAAAACATCAGATAGAAGATCTCTCTCTCTCTCTCTCTCTCTCTCTCTCTCCCCAACTCTGCCTCTCAAATAAATAAACCAAAAAAAAAAAAAACTTAAATAAACATAATAATAAGGATTTTTTAAAAAGAGTATGAAAACTGTCCTTTCAAACTTTTTTTATTTCATCCCTTCTTCTTTTCTTCTTTTTTTAAGTCCACCTTTTGTAGGGATTCGGGGGGATGTTTCAGAGCCCAGATGAATTTCCATCTTTGAACAGCCTCCCAAAAAAACCAGACAATACTCATGCAGATTTTCAAGAACAAGCAAAAGCAATGGGTCCCCGGATTAGACAAAAGCCTTCCGTTACACATATTTACAACCATGACGCAGTCTTTAAACAGATCAGTAGACATAATAACTTATTCTTCTTCAAAGAGACAGCTGAAGTAACTCTAGCTCGCTCATGGTAGCTCCTGTTCTGTTGACAGGTAATCAGAGACAGTAATGGATCATTTGTCAAAACCCCAATGACTCAGGTTCATGGCCTTGATATGCCTGAACCAATTTATCAAGTAGACTGCAGGAGCCTTTGCCTTTGTTGAATCCATTCTTCTCAGCACTTACTAGACTCTTTCCCAAAATACCACTTTTAGATCATCCATCTACTCCAAAGTTTACCATCTTCTCCCCTTATCCCTCAGACCCCACTGAAATTCCCTACATGATCTGGCCCCACCCCAACCATTCTTGCCGCTGCTTCCCTATACCAAACCCTGTTTAATTTACCACACCATTCTCCTTTCTGTCTCCCGCTCAGGACGATTCAATAGCAGACCCATTTATACAAAGGACTGTCAGCGCTCAGCTATCAAAAACCCCTCTGATGGGGAAAAACACATGCAGCTTTAAAGAAGTTAAATTGAGATGTCTTTATAGAGAAGAATCTTTTACAAGAAGTATACTGGATCAATGTGGTGTAGTGAGTTAACCTGCTGCTTGCCATATCTGCATCCCATAATGGAGTGTACGTTCGAATCCCAGCAGCTCAGTTTCCAATCCAGCTTCCTGAGGAGCGGCAAGTGACGACTACAGTACTTGGGTCCCTGCCACCCAGTGAGAGACCTGGATGGAGTTCCAAGCTCCTGGGTTTAGCCTGTCCCAGCCCTGGTTTTGGGGGGTAATTTGGGGAGTAAACCAGTATATAGAACATTCCCTCTCTCTCTCTCTCTCACTCACTCTCTGCCTTTAAGTAGATGAAACTAAATATTAAAAAAAGAAAGAAAACCAATCCCTTCCTGCCTATATATCTTACTACCTCCAACAAGTTGCAATATAACCAAAATTAAACACACACACACACACACACACATGACTTCAAGTCCAGGCTCCAAAGTCAGCAAACAGGATTCAAATGTCAGCCCAACTAATTACAGTTTGACCTAGGTTAGGATCTTTTCTCTCTCAGGCTCCTGTCTCTAAAAATGAGACAACAACCATACCCAGGCCACAGGGTTATGATGGAGATAACTAGTTGTTAAAATTAATATTAAGTATTCAATTTTTTCTAATAAATATAATCACGTAATTTGCTATAGAAATGTCCAGAATCTATCCTCTTCCTCAGATGTCATTTTCTAAAGTAGTATCCATAATTAAAATAACTTTGGTGGTTGCTTTGCTCTGATGAATATATATACTGTCACAGTAGTATAAATTTTGTATATTAATATTGAACTTTTAAAATCAACCCATGATGAAAACATAGGAGGAAGAAATACAACTATGGAAAAAGAATAGAAAAATTGTTGCACTGAAAGAGGTTACGAGAGGGGTTGGCACTGTGGCATAGCAGGTTAAACTGCCACCTGCAGTGCCGGCATCCCATGTGGGTGCCAGTTCAAGTACCGGCTGCTCCACTTCTGAGCCAGCTCCCTGCTAATGTGCCTGGGAAAGCGGTGGAAAATGGTCCAAGTCTTTGGGCCCCTAAACCCACCTGGGAGACCTGAAAGAAGCTTGTTATTCCTGGCTCCAGACTGGCCCAGCTCCAGCAGTTGCAGCCATTTGTGGTCTCTCCCTCCCTCCCTCCCTCTCTCTCTCTCTCTCTCTCTCTCTCTATATATATATATATATATATATATACACACACACACACATATATATTCATATATTTATAAATATCTGCCTCTTAAATAAAAAATAAATAAATCTAATAAAAAAAGAAAGAGAGGTTAGGAGAGACAGAAGAGAAGGAATTGGTAAAGGGAATACCTTAGTAGCTAGGGTATTTCTAGTTGGCAGAGCAGGAAACAAAAGTATAAGATAATTGTTAAAGTTATAAAACTAACCAACAGAATAACTGAAGGGGACATGAGGACAGTATGAAGGGTCTTCAAAAAGTTCATGAAAATTTTGCTTTTTTAATTCCATTTCTCCAAGAACCTTTTGAACTGCACACATATAACTGAGCTAACTCCTCATCTACCATGTAAGAAAACTCAATAGCACAGATGATATAAAAAACTGAGAAGTAAGTAAGTGGAATTTTAAGTCTACGACCTAGAGAGGAGAAAGTAACATCAAAACTCTATAAAAAGGAGAGTGGTGGAGTTAAAAGTAACTTATTTGGGGAAAAGGAACCACATATTTTGTTACTAGTTCATTTGTACTACCGTGTTTAATTTTCAACTGCTAATTTTTAATTAAGAAAATATCACAGAAATCACTACAGAAGGAATAAAAACAAACCTGGACAGAAAAGGAAAAATCTGTGTAGAGAAAATTCCAGATCTTTACTGACACACGAGAAGGACGTGAGAGAAGACCTAAGCCAAGATGGCCCTACTAAAATTCCTAAGAGACTACTCAATGTCTTTAAGTTGACAGTTCGCTTCAGTGAATTGCAAAGGCAATGCTTTCTGACCAAAAATCCCAACTGGGTTATTTAAAAACCAGACAGGAAGTTCTACAATTCATCTGAAATAGAAAATACATGAAAAGAGTAAAAATCTTTGATCAAGAACAATAAGGAGGAACTTGCACTCACTGATGGCTCAAAGACAGACTGATAGATCTGGGGAACAAGGTAAAGTACACAGCATAGCGGGCATCATCTTCCTCATTAAACAGAGGAATAGCTACATCCACGAAAGCTTAACACCAATAAATGGCCATTGAACTTCCTATTCTACTGTTATATTTGGACTGATGATGCAAGTAACATGACAACATCCAAACCAACATCCTGCAACCTAAAGAGGACTGAGGCTGGTTTCTCTGAGCTTCATGAGGACATCATTCTTTGTTGCAGTAGAGAAACAGAGATACTCCTAATGAGGAACAATTCTGTCTAGTGGACAAGAGGTCACAATCTTATTAAGAGCGGCAATGTTAAATTCCTATCAGGCAATTACTTTCTTGCAGCTAATTTATCCCAAATACAAGGCTGGATAACAAATGTACACAGAGGAAGATGCGGGGAGAATCTTAGGGTGGCTTTGGTCAGGGACAAAAGAGACGAATGTGGACTTCAAAGCCTAGTGCTCAAGACAGATCATCCTAGCTAAGAAATACAAGTTAAGGCCCATGTTTCCTCAGCTATTGACTGCAACAGCCTGCCAGTCCCCCTTGCTCCAGCCATCAGTTCCCACCCTGTTGTCAGCTCTTTCTTAAGCTCAAATCCGATTCATCTCTCCCTAGCTTAAAACCTTCTGTTGCCCTTTTCTAAAAAATAATGTCCAAATTCCTTAACCTGGATTACTGGGGCTTTCTTATAACACCTGGCCCTTGCCTACTTCTTAACGCCAATCTTTACTTATCCACTTGATATACACCCTGCTATCCTTCAAGGCTTAGTTCAAATGTCACATCCAGAAATCCTTTGCTGACTTCTTCACACTCAAGATACCACTGGATTGCTCCTCTATTGTAGTATCTCTGTAATCACAGTAATATAAGCACGCTTGTGCACTCGACCAAGAATTACCAGAAAAGAGGTAAACACCTTTATTCATTTTCATATCCCCAAAAAATACCTGTGGATAAAGCACTCTAGACAGATACCTCTATTGACTGTACCCGTAAGTTATGAGCAGCTGAGAACTCCACAAGCAGCTCTTCATTTTCTCCTCCCTAGAAAACAGCCTTGTACGAAGAATTCATGACAGAAAATGAGCAAAATCACAAGTATTGAAATGTTTATCATCTCCGAAAAGCAAAAATCTGTTGGACTGAAAAGAGCTGGTCCAGTCATCCTGATCAGAGAATGGGAAGGCTGGACCCCAGCCAGCCACAGATCTGCTCCACGTCTGTGAGAAAACTGTGCAGCCTCTCCATCCCTATTGTTCTCCTTATAAAAACAAAACAAAACAAAACAAAACAAACCTGAGATTGCTTTGGTTTGTTCCTGCTCTAGAAATGTAGGACTCACTCCTGCATTGCCCTTCCATAAGGTTTTCATACACAGCACGCACACTGCTGGCACGTAGGCTATACTAAGCCACGGGGAAAATTGGTAGCAGATGGTACCAAAGTTCTAGGTCAAAATGCTTCTTAATGGCACCCCAGAGCAAATATAATCTCTTTTCAATTAAAGTAGGTGAAACATGTAACAACCTCATTTCTGTGACTAGACCATCTTACATTTCTGTGATCTTTCTCCATCTTACAAATGCTTTCAGAGAACTTACACCAGTAACTTACAACAGCCTTGCTACCTAAGCAAGGAAGTAACATTGCCTCTTGTTACTAAAAAGGAAAGTTGAGGTTCAGAGATAAAAAGAGGTTATAACAACTTGCCTTACATGTCTCAAGCTTGCTCTGACTTCTGATTTTATGTTGCAATTCCAATCCCTACATTCTCTCACTCAGTGATTTAAGAATTAAGAATCACTGAGACAACTCTCTGATTCTTGGCAGAATGTTTAGTCTGTATAGTAAATTCTAAGGCTAATAATTTCCTTAGTATATACCTAAGTACAAAATGTAGGAGCAAACATGAATTTTACACTTACTATGCCAACGTGAGACTCACACTGAATATACAATTTTAAGACTAAGCATATGCCACCAAAACTCAAGTTTCTTCTCTTTGGCCTTCCTGTCCCCATGTACACATTTCTCAACTTCGTATTCCAGTCAATTGAAGCCATGTCCATTTATATCACTGTTTTAAAAGTAAACTCAGTATTCAGTAGACTTCAGAACTTATTAATTTTATACACTCATAGTTTGTATAATTTAAGATGTTCCTCTTAAAATTAATCTAGAGTTCAGAAAAAGATTTGAAGAATAGTCTTGCTGGTGACTAAGATAATTTTAATATCAAAAAAATCAGTAAAGGAAATTTCTCACTCTATAAATCATTAAATAGAAAATCTATTTCTATGAAGACAAAATATGAAATATGTGATATTAATATTTCTTTGTAAGCTCTGAAATAAATATTCAATTAATAAACTCTAGTAAAACCATTTGTGAGTGAAAACATCTACTATAAAAATAATACACCTTATACTTATCAGCTTTAAAAGCTTATGTGACTAAATAATTCATTCAAGTTACCATAATGTTTCAGATATAGCTTTACTTTAACTTTAATTTTATCTTAAAGACCACATTATGAAGTGAAAGTTAGAGAAGTCACTTTCATCATTACTCCCATGATACGTAATACCAGACAATCCTGACAGTACACTATGTAATTACATTTACTTTTACATTCTGCATACAAAACAGTTTATAAATACATTAAAGGACAAAACTCTAAATGCAGATCCTTCTGACAAACTACATCTCAAGTAAACCAAATCCTATCCTATTTCTGTATAAAAGCTTCTTCCCAGGCTTATAAAATTCATGTATACTTGGGATATCTCAACCATGGTACAACTGGCATTTTGAATAAAAAGCAAGCATCAATGCTGATGCCATGACCATGGCACACTGGAGTTGATAGCATAAACTAACAACAATCTCCAGACAGGCCCTCAGATCAAGCACTGAGGTGCTAAAGTTATATTTGAGTAGATGCACATGAATAATCCGAAATGACAGACAAAATTCAGTCTGAAGATAAGTTTAGAAGGCATTTCTTGACATTTATTCTGTCTGACCAGGCAGGAACACTTCTCGGAATTCAAGAACAATCTCCATGTATTTTAAATTCCTGATCTAACTCATACCTTGAAATATTTCTCCCATGCTACTGGAGATGAATGTCTCTAAGGACATGACACATGGATTCTGCCTCCATTTTATCTGTGCTGAATACTTCTGCCATTCATTTTATAAAGCCAATTATTTGTACTACCTATGACTGTCTTTAATTGGTATAAATTGGGAATCATTCTCTCCAGATTACCATAGAAAGTTAAAATACAGCTGTATTCATCGTTACTCAAACTTGACAGTGTTTACATTAAAATCCACTGTTTACAAGTGGCAGACAAATGAAATTTCTAGGCATGTCTGCAACCTTGACTTACAACCTAACACAAATGATTTCCTCACTGACCACTTTATTATAATGATGTACTTTCAATTTGTCAGCATGCAAATTCTAGCACTATAAAAGTACACAGACAAGAAAAAAACACTTTTGCCTAATCAAAAGTCTTTACCTTTCATGTTAAATAGAATATGCCAAATACATTGTCAAGAATTCAAACAAGTCTTCCACTTAACTAAACAGGAAATAAAATAAGAGATGCTTACCATCTTTTACTAGGACTAACACACTTACCTTAAAATTGGTAGTATGAATCTTACCTTTTTCTGGACTTAAGTTTTTATATACTTCAAGGTCTGCCATTAAATTTAATATTGTTACACATTATTGGCAAGAGCAGGAAAATTTCTCTCTAAAGGCAGAGCCTTTTTCTGATACACATCTCCAGAAAGAGGGGGAAAGGCAAAAATGAAATCCTTAGCAGCCCCAAAAACTGGGCTCATGCTGCCCTTTATGGCATGATGAGATCGTCACAATTCAGGCTTGACAGTGTGGAGAAAAATCAATCCATGAGATATGACTGTAGAACTTTGTCCCAAAGTGAAAAGCACAGCCAGATAAGCACTCTGGCAGCATCTGCTCAGGGCTGCCGCTATTGTGGGAATGCAGGCGCTGTGGCTACTCTGGGTATGAGACATGCATGCTTAGTGCAGCGCTGAAAGCCCTCCAGGCATCATGCACATTTAATGTCTCGGAAGTTTAGGTCTTTAACCATCAAAGAAATCCTCCTCACCTACGGAAGTCATTGAGAAACACTGATAACTGTGGCGTGACGCAAGCTGGATGCAGAAACGAACAGGCACGCACAGAGAGACACACAGATGCGCACACACAGACACACACATGCTCTCAGAAGCTAACGTCCCTGCGTTAACAAGCTGCACACTGTCTTCTGCACTACAGGCTACTTCTGTAGCTGTCAGGGGCCACGTATATTTACTCTCTCGGGAAGCCTTTCCTTGTTTTTGTTGGTTTGTTTTGTTTTGGTTTTTATCCATATTCCTCACACAAACAGCAACGAACACAGAAAAGACTGGAAGGTTTCCAACTTAGAAGCAATGAGGTTACAATCTTAAAACATTTGATGCAGCGAAGGCTATTTCTCAGATTTAAAAAAAAAAACTTCCCCGTGGGCAAGGTAAATAGCATGAATGAGTCTTAAAAATGTGAAAGATTTAGTGAATGAAGCAGCACATGACTATAGTACAATTTTCCTACAGTATATCTAAACGTTATTGAGAGTTTCATCCGCTTCATTGAAAAAATAGGTATATAGACACACAGATAATTCATGGGCAATTTACCATGGTCCTGCTTAATTAGTCTTGCATTTAAGTGTTGTAACTAGGTCTCTCCACCTGAGCAGTAACTCCCAGAAAATTCTCTTCCGAATTATTGACCCTTATTGCCATGTCCTGCTCCCTGGCTTCTTGCTGACCACCCACCCATGGTCCCTGGAACTCCCCCAACATTTCCCACTCTGTAGTCACCAGTGTCAGTGTCTTTCCTCCATTCCTATCAGAGCTGCCCAGCCTGGACTGCTAACCCACCCCTCTACTCTACCCCATTCCCGTGCTTTCCAATTTGCATATCCCTTCCCCTAAGTTGTAAATCTCAGTATTTCCTCTTAACTACTTCCATGAAATTTTCTATTTCCAGTTCAAAGGTGTAGGGGGGTGGTCTATATAATTAGAATATCTTTCTGGCCACATTGAATCTGACATATACACACATACAACTAAACCACAGCAATGAAGAGTTTAGGAGTCTATCTGCCTGGGGTTCACACCCTGACTCTGCCTCCAACTAGCTATGACATCTTCAGCAAGTTACTTAAACTCTCTGCTCTTCAGTTTTGTTATCTGTATAATGGCCATAACAACAGTCTTACTTCAAAATATTATTCCATGTCCCCCGAAGCCAAGGCCGTGTAACAGGAAGCGTTCGCAAACACGACCCCATCACCACTCTGCTCACTCGGTTCTGCCCTCCCTGGCTGGCAGCTGGTTTTTTTTTTTTTAATTTTTTTAAATTTTTTTATTTTTGACAGGCAGAGTGGACAGTGAGAGGGAGAGAGACAGGGAGAAAGGTCTTCCTTTTCCGTTGGTTTACCCTCCAATGGCTGCTGCGGCTGGTGCATCGCGCTGATCCGAAGGCAGGAGCCAGGTGCTTCTCCTGGTCTCCCATGGGGTGCAGGGCCCAAGCACTTGGGCCATCCTCCACTGCCTTCCCGGGCCACAGCAGAGAGCTGGACAGGAAGAGGAGGAACCGGGACAGAATCTGGCACCCTAACCGGGACTAGAACCTGGTGTGCCGGCGCCGCAGGTGGAAGATTAGCCTAGTGAGCCGCGGCGCCGGCCCTGGCAGCTGTTTTAATTGCTTTTTTTTTTTCCTGCTGCTTGGGTTTCCCGGCAGATACAACAAGCACACGTCTGTATGTTAACCCAAATCTCCAACATGGGTGACAATGACCCAACTACTTGAGCAATCACCTGCCACCTCTCAGGATCCCTATTCACAGGAAGCTGAACTGCAAATTGAGTCAGGACTCAAACCCAGGCACTCCAACTTGGTACCTGGTTGTCTTAATATCTACACCAAATGCCCACTCTTATGAAGTATTTTCTATGTTGCAGACACTACTTCTAATATTGAAGATGTCTATTTAAAGCTTACAATGCCCCATGAGTAAATGAGATAAGATTTTTCTCTAGTTTCAGACACAGAAACTGAGGCAGAGGGAGGTTAAGCAACTTCCCTGTTATGGCACTGTGAGTAAGTTATAAACTGGAAGTGAATCCCCACAGTCAGGTCCTACAGTCAATGACTTTCACCAGATAATGTACTATGAGACAATGAGCATTGTCATTCAAATATTTAATCCCCTTTTTTCCATCATAAAGCCTCATAATTCCTGCACTCAAGCACACAAGAAATTCAAAATCTTCAGTGTCCCTCATGAAACAAAATTGCACAAACATATGAAACCTCAATAAGAATCCTCCAAAATATGTACAAACCCAAAGAGCTTCCAAGTGGGTGCTCCAGGGAAATGTTCTCAGGATGAGCAAATACATTTCCTTTCCTAAAACAGAAGGTGCCTACCATGAAGCACTGTCTTGTCTGAGCCCCTGAAATAGCTCCAAGCTGTTCCAGATCATTCTGGAGACACTGGGCACCAATCCTTTATCAAAATCCCTGGCTATGCTGACAATATCTGGCTCTGAGGCAGTGGGCAGCATCATCTCATTTCTTGACTTTTGCAAATCAGAGGGATAAAAAAGGAGCTAACTGAAGGGATAGATTCTTTAGCCTCTGCATGTCTACCCAGTAATCCATGCGATGGACTGGAAATCTGCTCTCAGTTTCTATTTACAATGGATGGACTCCACTTACTAAATTAAAGCGGCAGTCATTGCAAATTTTAACTTTAATGGATGAAAGGGACTACGGATCATATATCATCAATTCAAACAAAACCAGCAGAGTTTATGCTTGTGGCTTATTCACCACTAATGCATTTAAGGAAATTCTAATTACATGATGCTCAGAAACCTATCAGGACTGACCCAAAAAATTGTTGGAACGTTTGCTGTGCCTGAAGGAACTAACAGAATGCTATTTTGAGTTCATCTTCAAAGGAAAAATTAGGAGACTCCATACAGTACACCTAAATGCTCAGGAGCAGTAAGAATTAGCATCTCATCACTCTTGTGCAATGTAACTTTATAAATATTAACAAATACCTTTATGAATATTGTACTCTTACAAAGTCTTGCCAGAACAGATACCTCAAACGAACATTACAACAACTATATGCAGGCAGTGAGGCACCATGTTCATCCCACTTCCACAGATGGGGAATCTTAGGCTCAGAAACTCTCCATGACTTAGCCAAGATCAGAAAACCAGGAAGCAGGGAGGGGTGGAGAACCCCCTGAAACTGAGCTTTCTAATCCAAACACAGGGCTCTTTCCTCAAGTCATGCAAACATGCTAAACATATTATTGCCAGCAAGAATTAATTGATAGAGAACAGGACAACAGTACAAAAAACACTTTAATTGCAAACCCAGTGTACTACAAAAATTTGTGCCAAGAACAGATGAAGACCTGTAGGGGTGCAGGTTTCCATCCAGTGCCTGCTAAGCAAATGCTGAGGATGGCTAAAATGAGAGTTTTATTCAGATGGCAGACTTACCATGGCTGTTTATTCATCACTGGTGAGTTGTAACTATAATGATACAGAACATGTCTTACAGATCATACATACTTGTCAAATAAACCAATTTGGACTTCCTCTACATTAAAAACCTGCCATGCATCAGTGGAGAGTAATTGCCACACACTTTTAAGCATTGAGTCCCAAAATAAGCTGTGTAATACTCACATTTAATTTTGTTATGTTCCATGGGACAGAGATGAGCCACACTTTAGCTCAACTGCCTCTCTGAAATATTTCACTGATGATTTGTTGATCTCCCTTTCAAGACTCAATATCTTTTTCTGAAAGACTTGACTGTTTACTGGTCATGTCACTTTAAATTGTAAAGGTTGGCATAAAAATTTACAGGCACATCACTGTCAGTTTGATGAAGATGTCAATATAATTCAAAATAAAATCCTTGGTCCACTCAGAGCACGGCTTCAGCCTGAGCAAACCATGAAAACAACTGAGACCTCATGGAAACAACTGAGACTTTTATCCACAGGTTCCTTAGGAAACCTAGGCGCTTGCAGCCAGTGAACACATAAAGCACTTTACCTGCCTTTGGCAGAGACTCAGGAAATGTGGCAATTCAACTGACATTTGAGGTTCATGAACTTATATCCATATACTTAAAAAGAAAAAAAAGCATCAACTGCTTGGATATCTACCATCAGTTGTGATCAGTGTTAATTAGAACATTGATAGAGAGGAATTAGCCAGATATGGGTAGGTACATGAGAATCTCTAATGATTGTTGACAGTGACATGTATTAAAACAAATATCCACCCCGAAGGCTAAAGCTTTAATTAAATTCTCAAAACTTAAGTAGTCCCATAATCAGACTCCCCCACAGCACTCATGATATACTTTTCTCCTGAAAGAAGCCCTTTAACCCCCTCCCTTGGGAGGAGGAGCCGGGTAACTGAAATGGAAGAGACTAGAATAAACCCTAAGTGTTTGCAGTCTCCAGCATTCTAGCTAAGGGAAGACTGTTTGCTTCCATAATAATCATGCTTGCTTATATTTGATATCTTAATGTGGGACATTTTACCATGCCTTAATCTGACATCTCTGAGTTTAATAAGAGGTAAATGATATTATCTGCCCACGCATGGCTTGGTTTACAACCAGTCAAATGGGAATTACATTATGTGCACTCAAATAGGAGGCACAAGTGTAGTCTTAATGCAAACTCCTAACCTGGTTATACTGAATTCTGAGACACCATGTATGGTACCAGGAGAAATGCAACCATAAAGAGGGACATAGGAAGAAAAGAGGATTCTAGATTATGAAATAACTTCCCGCTACCCCCGGTCCCCTTAAAAAACCTTTTCTGAGTATAAAGGGAGTTGAGAACGACTCAGATCCCCTGAATACAAAGTCAATACCCTTGAAAGTGAGGCCAAAGAGAGAGCAGCCATGTGTCTGAAAAATCTCTTCAGACCACCACCACAGCCACAGTATGTCACAGCTCACAGCACTACCACAATAGTCTACCTAAATTATCCTACAGAAATGAAAAATTAACTCACTTTTTTTTCCTTTGAAGATTTATTTACTCATTTGAAAGTCAGTGTTACAGAGAAAGAAGAATAAACAGAGAGAAATCTTCCATCTGGTTCATTTCCCAAATGGCTGCAACAACTGGGGCTGGACCAGGTCGAAGCCGGGAGCTTCTTCCGGGTCTCCCACATGGGGATGGGGTGCAGGAACTTGGGCCATCACCCACTGCTTTCTCAGGCCATAGCAGGGAGCTGGATCAGAAGTGGAGCATCTGGGACTCCAACTGGTGCCCATATGGGATGCAGGTGGCTTAACCAGCTGGACTACAATGCGGCCCCTTCTTTGTTTCTTTCTTGATGAAACAGAAGGGAGCTGCTCTCCACAGCCTCAGTAGTGCATTGTTTTACATATTAATATTTCTGGCAGCATCTCTTCTCTAAGCCAAGCTCAGTTCCTCTTTTTTTAAAAGATTTATTTATTATTTGAAAGGCAGAGTGACAGAGAGGGAGAGGCAGAGACAGAGGTCTTCTATCCGTTGGTTCACTCCCTGAAATGGTCGCAATGACCAGAGCTGGACCAATCCAAAACCAGGAGCAAGGAGCTTCTTCTGGGTCTCCCACAGGAGTATAGGGGACCAAGGACTTGGGCCATCCTTTACTGCTTTCCCAGGCCACAGCAGAGAGCTGGATCAGAAGGGGAGAAGCAGGGACTTGAACCAGCACCTACATGGGATGCCACAGTGCCAGCCCCCAACCCCAGTTCTAATATTGTTTCTCCCCCAGCAGTCCTGAGAGATTATTTCTGTTCTTCCTACAAGACATCCTGACACACCATGAGGAGGGACACAATGGAAGCTCCCTGAGGGCAGACACAGGGAATGTCATATTCACCGATGTAGCACCAGGGTCCAGAACAGAGCACTAGGAAGCTCTGAGATCAGGAAGACCCAGCCAAACACAGAAACTCAGGTTCCAGTGAGTTCTCTAGCTCCCAAGCAGACACTGAGCAGAAAGTAGGGCCCAGATCTGAGAACTGCAAAGGAGCACCAGAAGCTGGGAGCATGCACAAAACCAGCTGCTGGAATTGCGATAAAGGTAAGAGTAATTGAGGGAAAGATCACAGTGAGCCTGTTTGCTGTAAATCACGGAGAAGATTAAGTTGGAAGCAACTCATGGATGATTCCCTTGAGATGTAAATTATCACTTACTACAGTTTTCCAAAGAGTGAGCCTGTGGTACCAAGGGAAACTATAGTTTCTTAGGAAAAAAAAAGAGAAAGGACAAGTCAATTAAAATCCAGAAATAGGTAAACACAGTGAGGGAAATAACTTGGCAGCATTTACGAAGCTTTAACATTTCCTTCATATGGTTACTTCCTTTCCTTAGAGAGGCCAACCGAAAAACAAAATCTTTCAAAAACAGAGGATTGGGACCTGTGCTGTGGCATAGGTTAAGCCTCTGCCTGCAGTGCCAGCATCCCATATGGGCACCAGTTCAAGTCACAGCTGCTCCACTTCCGATCCAGCTCCTTGATAAGCACCTGGGAAAGCAGTGGAAGAAAGTCCAAGTCCTTGGGCCCTGCACCCACGTGGAACACCCAGAAGAAGCTCCTGGCTCCTGGCTCCAGATTGGCACAGCTCTGGCCATTGCAGCCAATTGGGGAGTGGACTAGCCAGTTTCTCAACTCTCTCTGCCTCTCCTTCTCTCTCTATGTAACTTTAACTTTCAAATAAATAAATAAATAAATAGGAAGGAAGGAAGGAAGGAAGGAAGCCAGCACATGATGTGAAAGCAGATGGGTGAGTGTTAGCAGAACATAAAGGTCCCGTGAGCATGGGCGGGAGAAGAGGGAAGTTAGGGAGTAGCAGCAAGGAGAGGCCAGGTTGTAAGCTCTGCATCCATAGGGGCGGCTCTAGCTTGTTAACTGGTAAACTACCAGTACAGAACCTAAGTTGGTAACTGCTCAAAGCGTAAGGGAGAAGAGTAAGCTACATCCCTGTTCAAACTCGGGGAATGAGCCACCGTGGCAAGGACTAATGACCGACAATCACAGCAGCACCAGGGAATCAGCAAACCTTTCTGTTCAGAAAGACCATGGAGCCACATGACGTCCTGAACACAGGCATGTGGTGTGGTGTGGCCTGGCAGGGACTGCCTCCCGCACCCCCAGTGTCCAGGGGTTCAGTTCTCACAACTCAATGTTGTAGCTGAGTCCTGCCTTAGGTCCACTGCTTAACTTCTCAGGCCTTGGAGTCCTCCCTGATCAAAAGTGGGTGGCTACTAATTCATTCACCGAATATTTCCTGGGCATCTCCCATAGGCCAGGTGCTAAGCCATGTTCCCTGTTCTCTAAAGTAATCACTCCAGATGGAAGTTGAGAAACTGGTTGCATTGAATATTTTCTTCAGCTCCTTGAGGTCTCAAAAATCCTTTACAAAAACTCGGGCTTTTTATTAGAAAACTAACTATGACTATTATAATAAAACCAACTCTCTAATATACTCACAGCAAACACATTTTCCCCTAGAGGTGAAAGCATAATCTAGATGCTCTTTTTTTTTTTTTAACTTTTAAAAACCAGCTGTACACATAGGGAAGTGAAACGCTTGACAGCACATATAATAAACCTTCTGTCAATAACCAAATTGATTTTAGCTGCCAAACTTCTTGCTCCTTGATGTTATCAAAATTGTAAGAATTTCAAAAATCTAAAAAAGCTCTGCAGCTAGAAAAGACATTGTGGGGAGCAATCCGGACTGGACTAAGTTACTGGAATTAAGACTTATTCTATGCATCTGCTCTCCCACAATATGGCGCTGGGAGAGAAGTAAACAGCTTCCGCACAGCTGCCTCCAGTTCAGCCAATTAACTGTAGGACTTGCTCCTGATTGGAGAGCAGCGTACTCGGCATGTGGGCAGCCGAGTTAGGATTGGCGGAGCAGGACTATAAAGGAGGAGAGAGACGGCATGCACCAGGAACATCTATGGGGAACATCTAAGGGAACCCGTGCAGCCCCCGAGAGAACCGGCCGGCGGTGTGCCGCTCCCCTGCGGAAGTGGGGAATGCGGCCAGGGGGAACTGCCCTTCCACGGAGGTGGAAGGGATAGTAGCCAACCCGGGAAGAACCACCAGCAAACCCGGGGAGGGCCGAGCAGACGAAAGAACAGCGCAGGGTCCTGTGTTGCTCCTCCACGAAGAGGGGGAGCGACATAATGGTGCCGTGACTCGGATATGAAGCCTAGGCAGGGCTTAGTGTCGTTCCTCCACGAAGAGGGGGAGCGACATAATGGTGCCGTGACTCGGATAGGAAACCTAGGAGGGAAGAAATGACTCGGATAGGAAACCTAGGAGGGAAGAAATGACTCGGATAGGAAACCTAGGACGGATATGAAACTTAGGAGGGAAGAAACGGGAAGAAGTGGAAATTACCGGAGAGAGAGACTAGCAAACAGCCTAGGGAAAAGCCGGACGAAAAAGGAGCCGGAAGAAGCTATTGAAAGCCTAGGCATAGACTCGGATACGGACTACGGGGGGAAGCTGGGAGAAATCTCTAAGGTCGAAGGCGAAAGTGAAAGCTAGAACAAACAGACTCGGATGCGGACTGTGGGGAGAGGCCAGAAGAAATGAGGGAGGAGTATTGTTGGAGGAAAGTTTGGGGAAACATACCGGGTAGAGAAAAATGTTAGGGAAATTGAAGCCGCGGGGGGCAGGCCAAGGCGGAAACGGAAGCCACTTTGGGGTTCTCAAGTTAGCCCGGGAATGGGGGGCGAAAAGTTGAAACCAGAAGCTGAAACGTAAGCCAGGTTGGGATCCGTCTGATTAGCCCGGGGAGCAAAGGACGGGAAGCCAAACCGTGGGGCGGAGACGTACGCTGGGTTGAATTCGCCAGGCTAGCCCGGGGAACTTAGATTGAATGCTAGTGGCGGACACGTAAGCTACGCTGTGTTACTCGCGGAAGCCGCCGCGTGCAGAGAGAGCACGGGGCGTGAATAGATAGGGAACGGGGCTGGCGTAGGCCGTGGTGCAGACGCGAAGGGCGTGGAGACCGCGGAGCGCGCGAAGCCAAGCCGCGCAAAGCCGGGAAGCTGCGCAGATGAGAGAGGCGCGGGCTGAAGCGGCTCAGCCGGAAAGCTGCCGAGAAGCAGCCTCGGGGCGGGCGCAGCCGGGAAGCCGCGGGGATAAGAATGAGAGCGGGAAGCCGCAGGGATAAGAGAAACAGAAGTTTTAGAAGTAAAGTGAGAGAAATAGGAATGCTGGAAGATAGAAGTGGAATGGGAGAAATAGGAATGCCCGGAGATAGAGAAATAGAGAAATAGAAAGGCCTCCCCTCAACATGGCAATAAGAAAGCTTGGATTCGGTCTGCCTGATTAAGTGAGGCGATGAGCACCTGGGCGGCTAGCAGCTTATGCGCCGCAGGTCACCGAAGACAGGCACGAATTAACATCAGTAAGGCTTCCCCCACAATACAATTAGGAGGCTTGGATTCGGTCTGCCTAATTAAGGCGGTAAGCGCCAGCAGGCGGCTCGACCAGAGTGTGAGCCGCAGGTCACCGAACACAGGCACGCATCAGCGCCTAAAAACCTCCTCACAACATGGCGAAGAGAGGACCCGGATTCGGTTTGCCTGATTGATAGGACTTGTAAGAGCCTGTGGCAACTCTAGCAAGTAGAGCAGAGTGTGTGCCGCGGGACACCGAAGACAGGCGCGTATCAACGCCAAAAAATAAAAAGAAAGGGGGATCTGTGGGGAGCAATCCGGACTGGACTAAGTTACTGGAATTAAGACTTATTCTATGCATCTGCTCTCCCACAATATGGCGCTGGGAGAGAAGTAAACAGCTTCCGCACAGCTGCCTCCAGTTCAGCCAATTAACTGTAGGACTTGCTCCTGATTGGAGAGCAGCGTACTCGGCATGTGGGCAGCCGAGTTAGGATTGGCGGAGCAGGACTATAAAGGAGGAGAGAGACGGCATGCACCAGGAACATCTATGGGGAACATCTAAGGGAACCCGTGCAGCCCCCGAGAGAACCGGCCGGCGGTGTGCCGCTCCCCTGCGGAAGTGGGGAATGCGGCCAGGGGGAACTGCCCTTCCACGGAGGTGGAAGGGATAGTAGCCAACCCGGGAAGAACCACCAGCAAACCCGGGGAGGGCCGAGCAGACGAAAGAACAGCGCAGGGTCCTGTGTTGCTCCTCCACGAAGAGGGGGAGCGACATAATGGTGCCGTGACTCGGATATGAAGCCTAGGCAGGACTTAGTGTCGTTCCTCCACGAAGAGGGGGAGCGACAGACATTATATATCAATGAAATAACTTTGAAGTATAGATTAATGATTAGCATTAAAATATCAAAAGTATTTTAATTTTTATTTTCTGCTTCATTAATCCTCCTCACTCATAGACAAGTAGCACAAAAATGGTTACAAAGGCTAATTTTGTTATAGACCTTGGAGAAAAGGGGAAAGAATTGTGCTCATGAATACTAAAGATGATAAAATGGAAAAGCAATAACATTTTATCACTTTATATAACTTAATCTAATTTAGAAATAATTTAGTATTATGATTTATGCAGAACTTGTTCTCTGGCCAAGAGAAAATTTTACATCACTAATATCAGAAACATGGTACCTACAGTTGCCAGATATTAAATGTCTGCACTGATTTATATAATTCAGCAGAAATGTTAAGGGATCAAAAAATATAATTAGAGATCAGAGTAAGTGGCATATGAGAATATTTATGAAATGAGTTCTTAGGGGCCCAAGCAAGAACATGCACATAAGGAAAGATGGTCAATAACACTGTCTGCTAGTTGAGATATTGAAGCCAAGTTGTCCTTTAAAAGCAGCCATCATCCTGCCACTGACTGATACTAATCACAGGACCTGGACACCTGCTTTTTGAGTATATACACACAGAGGGACAGCTATTGAGAGTAATCTCCAGGTGAAACTGCCACTTGCAATGCCCACAGCCCATATCAAACCCTGGCTCCTCTGCTTACAATCCAGCTTTCCTACTAGTGCACCTTGGGAGGTAGCAGATGACTGCCTGAGTCTCTGCCACCCACGAGGAAGACTAGGATGGAATTCCTGGCTTCAGGCTTCCACCTGACTCAGCCCCAGCTGTTGTAGGCATTTAGGGAATGAGCCAGTGGATGGAATCATTATCTCTCTCTCCCTCTCCCTCTCTCTCTCCCTCTCCCTCTCCCTCTCCCTCTCTCCCCCTCCCTCCCTCTCTCTCCCTCCCTCCCCCTCCCTCCCTCCCTCTCTCTCCCTCCCTCCCTGCCTTTCAAGTTGAAACTGAATTAAACATTCAAAAATAAAAAGTTAACTTTCACAACTAAAGACCATATTCATTCGTGGGTTCACTAGTCGGCAACTTTAAAACTTTTAACCAAAAAATAAACAATAATCTAAATGTCCTTTGGATTCAAGGAACTAACTCTTTACTAGATTTAAATTACCAGATGGTGAAATCATCACTGGAAATAAATCCTACAAGGATTATGGTACTCTTTCTGTAAAGGTCAGCACCTGGCTCCCCACAGAGAACTAACAATCACCTATTAGCTATGTAGACACAAAAAGCAGTTGGATGTCACAGGTGGGGAGAGCTCTGTCTCACAGATAATCAGAAAATGCAGAGATTTGTGAGATTTATCCCACAGAAAATTCACTTAGCATTTCATAGTACTTAGTTTAGATCATCAGGCCAGTTGAGTTGGAATAGCAGAATGTTGGTTTTTCAATTTACCCTTGCCACTAGCTGATTGGTAGGAATACGCACCAGTCACTCACTGTCTCATCTAATAAAAAGGGGAGTAACTTTAGTCAAGGGCAAGGAATAAAACTGTTTGAAATGTTACACAAGCTGAGGATTTTGCTCATAGAAGGAGGACACACAAATGTGTATGACCAATACATAGAGTACCCAGCATATTTTCAGAGATTTCACAAAAGCCTTCCCAACCAAATAATGACTGCTCAGAATCCTTCTTCAGATGGCTTCCTAAGTCCTTGCTAGCTCTGATGCGCCATGAAGACCAGGGTATTGCTCATATCCTTAATCATAACTTCTTATGTTTTAAAACAGGTTCAGGTTTTTTGTTTTGTTTTTTAAAGATTTCATTTTATTTGAAAGAGAAAAAGAGAGAAAAAGAGAGAGATTCCATCCACTGGTTCACTCCACAGATGGTCACAATAGCCAGGGCTGGGCCAGGCTGAAGCCAGAAGCTTCATCCAGCTCTCCCATGTGGGTAGCAGGAGCTCAAGTACTTAGGCCATCTTCCATTGCTTTCCTAGGCCATTGCAGAGAGCTGGATTAGAAAGAGGAGCAGCCTGGACTAGAACTGGCACCCATATGGGATGCCGGCAGCACAGGCAGAGGATTATCCTACTGCACCACAACGCCGGCCCAAACTTAGCTATCTTAATACCAACCCAGAATTCCTCTTTGTGTTCCTCCATAAGATCCTATCTGCAAAATGAAAGTGGCCTGAGAAGACAGGATTGCTCCTTCATAACTTGTGCATCTTCAAGAAATAGCTCAGTGACCTAAACATCAGTTTTCTCACAAGCTGCATAAGAGAGGTAGACCAGATGTCTACAAGGGCAAAGTAGACATATAAATAATTCTAATATTATTCAAGGTTACAATTGGCATAGTCCCAATAATCACACTGTTATCTCAATTCCAGCATTCCATATTTATTTAATGATTCTTTAAATTATCCTACTGTGAACTATGTAGTCCTTATCACAGGTTAATCAAAACAAAATACTATTAAATATGCTTTGCTGTCTTGTCAAGAACCTTCCCAAAGTGTTACTGTTTGGTATCAGGAGACCATGGATGACAATTTGAAGTCATTTAATGCTCAAAAGAATAACTTTGTATCATGTAACAAATATATTAACTGTAAAGTTAAGATAAATTATTTTAAAAGGTTATTTATTTGAAAGGCAGAGTTACAGGAAGAGCAAGCAAGTGAGCACGGGAGCAAGTGAGCAAGCGAGAGAGAGAAATCTTCCATCCACTGGTCCACTCACCAAATGGCCACAATGGCCAGAGCCGGGCCAATCTGAAGCCAGAAGCCAGAAGCTTCTCCATGTCTCATATGGATACATGTATCTGAATACTTGGGCCATCTGCCTCTGCTTTCCCAGGCGCACTAGCAGGGAGCAGGATTGGAAGTGAAGCAGCTGGGCCTTGAACCAGCACCCACGCACACAGTGGCTTTACCCACTACACCACAGCACTGGCCCCAATATATTATGTTTCAAGGGCATTAAACCAGAATGACATTAAGAGGAATGTGGAAAAAAAATGGACTATTTAAAGGTGAGCATGGGGTCAGTGCTATGGCACAACGGCTTAAGCCACTGCTTGTGATGCCTGCATCCCATATCAGTGTCGCTCCCCCTCTTCGTGGAGGAACGACACAGAACCCTGCGCTGTTCTTTCGTCTGCTCGGCCCTCCCCGGGTTTGCTGCTGGTTCTTCCCGGGTTGGCTACTATCCCTTCCACCTCCGTGGAAGGGCAGTTCCCCCTGGCCACATTCCCCACTTCCGCAGGGGAGCGGCACACCGCCGGCCGGCTCTCTGGGGGCTGCACAGGTGTTCCTTCAGCTAGATGTTCCCCTTAGATGTTCCTGGTGCATGCCGTCTCTCTCCTCCTTTATAGTCCTCCTCCGCCAATCCTAACTCGGCTGCCCACACGCCGAGTACGCTGCTCTCCTCCAATCAGTAGCAAGTCCTACAGTTTATTGGTTGAACTGGAGGCAGCTGTGCGGAAGCTGTTTACTTCTCTCCCAGCGCCATATTGTGGGAGAGCAGATGCATAGAATAAGTCTTAATTCCAGTAACTCAGTCTAGTCCGGATTGCTCCCCACATATCAGAGTGCCAGTTTAAGTCTCAGCTGCTCCACTTCAGATCCAGCTTCCTGCTAGTGAATCTGGGAAAGCAATGGATAATGGCTCAAGTACTTGGGCCCCAGCCATCCTCATGGGAGACTTAGATGGAGTTCCTAGCTCCTAGCTTCAACCTGGCCCACCCCTGGCCATTGCAGTCATTTGAGGAGTGAACAAGTGATTGAAGAACTCTCTCTGCCACTATGCCTTTCAAATACATACATACATACACACATACATAAATCTTTTTTAAAAAAAAGTGAGTATAACTTGCCCTACCCTCACCCCTCTGCAAATAGTCTTTAAAAACTCTTTTCTTTCAAAAAAAAAAATGAAGAGGGGTCGGTGCCATGGCTCACTTGGTTAATCCTCCGCCTGAGGCACCAGCATCCTATATGGGTGCTGGGTTCTAGTCCCAGCTGCCGTTCTTCCAGTCCAGCTCTCTGCTGTGGCCCAGGAGGGCACAAGGATGGCCCAAATCCTTGGGCCCCTGCACCCGTATGGGAGACCAGGAAAAAGCACCTGGCTTCTGGCTTCAGATCAGTGCAGTGCCGGCTGTAGCAGCCATTTGGAGAGTGAACCAATGGAAGGAAGACCTTTCTCTCTCTCTCTCTCTCTCTCTCTCACTGTCTATAACCCTACCTGTCAAATAAAAAAAAAAAGAAGAAGAAGAAGAGGACACTTCCAACCCATTCTCTGAAATCATAACAAACCTGGTATGAAAACTAAATAAGGACCCCAAAAAAGGAAAACTACACACTAATACCCCTGATGAACATAGATGTAAAAGTTCTCAACAAAATAGAAGCAAACCAGGATGGGCACTGTGGCATAGTAGGCTAAGCTGCCACTTGGGAAACCTATATCCCATACTGGAATGCTACTTCCAGTCTAGCATCCCTGGTAATGTCTCTTGGGAGGCAGCAGACAACTTCAGTAGCTAGATTCCTGCCACCCATATGAGAGATCCAAATGGAGTTCTAGGCAGCTGACTTCCAGGTGGCCTAGCCTGACTGTTACAGGCACTTGGGAAGTAAACCAGTCGATGGAAGATATCTCTCTCTGTCTCTCTCTCTCCCTCTCTCTCTCTCTCTCACTCATTCTCACTCTCTCCTTCCCTTCTTCCCTCCTTCTCTTCCCCTTCCACATTGCTCTACCTTTCAAGTAGATAAAAAATTAAAATTTTTAAAACCCCCTTTAGATAAATACATGCAGATAAAATGAAGACATCTGGCTCCTACACCCTAGAGATAACATAACTGAGCTTGGGTCATGTCTCACCATTAGTATTTGCCTGTCTTATCTATACGCATTCTGTGTATATCCACATGCTTAATTGATTGCTCCTGCCCATATTTTTCAAGTCAGTATAACATAGGCTATTATCACAGAAAAAACTCACTATTAAACTCATGAATTTGATAGTTATGTTGAGAGAATTTATACTGGTCACCTTAGGACTGGAGTTTTCAACCCACCAGAGTCTAATTAGCTGCTCAAAGTAATTATCTGAGTTCCAAAAATGTCCCTGTGCTCTGGCCACACACCAGACCAATAAAATCAGAACTTCAAGGCTACAACCCAGGCAACATCTTGTTTTAATATCCTCAGGTGATTCCAATGTGCAGCCCAGGCGGGGATTCATTGGCTTGAAGCATTAATTAATTACAAATCTCCACATCTGGAGATAAGAGTCTGCTGCACTTAAAAACAAAATATCATGAAAGTCTGACATTGCACAATTTCAAATGATGGTCATTTGTGGATTTGCACCGAGTAAATTAGCAAGGAGTAAAAGGAGGACCCTAAATAATAACTGTGTCCACTGTTCTTATTTATTTATTTGAGAGGTAGTTATAGACAGAGAAGAGGGAGAGATAGATAGAAAGGTCTTCCACCTGCTGGTTTACTCCCCAAATGTCCATAATGGCCAGAGCAAGGCCAATCTGAAGCCAGAACCCAGGAGCTTCTTCAAGGTCTCCCACAAGGGTGCAGGGGCCAAGCAATTAGGCCATCCTCTACTGCTTTTCCCAAGCTGTAACAGAGAGCTGGATCATAAGAGAAACAGCCGAGACACAAACCAGCACCCACATGGGGTGCCAGAGCCGCAGGCAGAGGTTTACCTACTATACCACTGTTCCCCTTTTTAACTGGGCATAAACCATCTTCTACTCAAAAGAGAGAGATTCTGAGAACACATATCAATCACATACCAAGAGACATGTATAGACAGAACAAAACTAGACAGCTGAGTTTTCCCAGATCCCACATTTATTCTGTAATTGATGTTTACTGCTCAGAGAAATTTTGCTACCTTTAAAAGAGGAATATATTCTCATATTGCCTGAGATTCTTAGGTTAAAGGCCTGGTTGCTATTTTTTTAATTTGTGAAACTTAAATACAAGTGCATCTTAACTTTTAAAGAAGCCCTGCACTGATTATTCTCCTCATGTACCCTCGGGCCTTCTGCCTCTTCTCTTGCTGAGAAAACATGCTTTGGTGTTAGCAAAGGTCCGTTTCTTGCTGAGAAAACGTGTTTTGGTGTTAGCATAGGTCCATTTCACACTCTCTGCACTAAGAATAACCCCAACATTTCTACCACTGGAGATTTTCAAATGCAGGCAACCTGCATTTAATTTTAATGCAATTACTGCCAATTAAGCAGTCTTCACTAATAGCACTATTTTATGAGATACTCTTGCAAATTCAGAGCTGAAAAAATACACACATACACAAGGATACTTCACAGGGTTCGTGAGAGTTGGCCATTGAGGTTCAGCAAATGAACCCTCTGCTTGCAACACCCACATCCCATGTTGGAGTGCCAGCCGAGTCCTAGCTACTCCCTTTCTGATTAAACTTCCTGCTAATGCATCCTGAGAGACAGCAGATGATGGCTCATGTGCTTCAGCCCTCCATCCACATGGAGACCTGCATGGAGTTCCAGGCTCTTGGCTTCAGCCTGACCAACATGTGGTGGGTATTTGGGAAGTGAACCAGCAGACAAAAGATATGTCTCTCTCTCTCTGTTGCTCTGCCTTTCAAGTAGTTGAAAATAAATACTTTAAAAATGAGTCATATTTGTTAAATGTTCATTTAAAAATGAATTCAAAGTTGTTTACTTTGGTGCCAAAAAACTTTTTGAAACACATGCACAGTATTTTCTTAATTCACTGTTTCCCACAAACTTTTGAAATACCCTGTAGAACCAACATAGAAAGTATTACTAAATGAATTCAAAATGCCTAAGAAATTCTGGTAAATAAAATGGGCTTGTACTTATGCATTGTGAGGCCTTACATGGTTATATTAATCTTTTCCAAGGCACACTTGAATTCTCAGCAGAAGAGCCCTCTTACCCTTCTCAGTCTCAGGAAGGAATAGTGTCACAGTGTCAGTTCTTTGATGGGTTCTCCATGGCAAAGGCCATGGAAGGAGGAAGTCTGTGGCCAGAGAACTGAAGCACTCCACAGCAAAGATTAAAAACCAAACTCAACAGAGTGCCGAAGTAATGAAACATCAGTGACTTTTATCTCCCCTGTCAATAAACCACTTCATTTAGCATTATTTTGTTGAGCACCTGATATGTGGATGCACTATACTATGTGCTGGAGATAGAAATCACAACAGTCTCTGTCCTCCTACAACTTAGGGTGAAGGGATGGAAATTAAGCTTGTTTTTACAATAAACTGTTTTGTGACAACAGTTTTGATGTGCAATGGGGCAGCAACACAAAGTGATGAGAAAGCATAAGGCAGAGCTGATCTCATCCGGGAAATCAGAAAAGGCTTCTTTGCAAAAGGGGCCTTTGCTCTGGGATCAGAGGGATGCATTGAAAGTTAGCTAAGTGAAGAAAGAATGAAGGTCAGAGCAGCTGGGGTGCACAGAGAGGAAGGGAGGGAGGTGAAGCTAGTCGGGTAGATGGTTAGCAGGGGAGGAGGGAGCTGTGCTCCAGATATGTTGAGTCTGGGGCTCAGGCCATCAGTGGGACATCAGGTAGGCAGATGAACATGTGGGTATACAATACTGAGGGAAAGTCTAAGTCAAGAACGCAGGATTGGAGTCAGCAGCACATTCTTATAAACTGGAGTTGAAGCTGTGTACACAGATGAAACCATGTCACACTAGGCTGTGGGCTTGAAATGAAAAATCTGAATATTCCTTTGAAACCAACAATTTGCATTTTTAATAACACCAAACATATATGCTAAAAGGAAGGAGCCCTAAGAAAATACAAAATATGTCACAGATCTATTGGGATGGCTTTTTATTCACATGGTATAAAGCAACAAACTGCAGTTTTTCACATTTGTTTTGACAGATGAGAGATAGGATGTTGTGATTACAAATGCAATCACTAATAATAATTACTGTGGTCCAAGAAAAGACTCTGGATCTTTTGTATAGCTAAATTAAATAAGTATATTGCCCTGGAAGAACTCTGAATCTACTGGTAGGAAGACATTTTCATCCTCGTATCAATCTCAGTGCATATATTAGGCAAGGAGTGGGAAAGACAATTGGGGAAATGAGACAGCAGATGAAAATTAATTATAATTATGGAAATGTAGCTTAAAGAACAAAGGCTTAAATTTGTAACACAGGTCCAGGGGGAAATAATTCTCATTAAGTAACCACTTAAAACGTGAGAAGTCTGCAGATCTAAAGAAGTTGACTGTTTATCAGACACATTATTTCTTCTTTCAAATTGAGTAATTAGAAAATTGGTATTCCCAAGAACAAAGGAATAATACAATCAAGCGCCTTTCTGTTTGGCATGTCTCCCACTGGCCACTGCTTTACGAAAAAGAATTTGAGAGTCTAGTGGAAAAGGCCAGCTAAGGATCTTACTTCATGGTAGGTAACAGGTGTGTTTCCGACGATTAACGTGCAAGCTTCGAAAAATGAGCATTGCTCTTTCTCACCCACCTGGGCTTCCCACACATGCAGACCCTTAATTTGCCATTCTGCAAGGCACTCTACAGTACCTTTCAGCCCTCCACCATGACAGATCGTAAATGACTGGAACAAGGAAAGCATGACAAACATCACAGGAGTCCTTCTGAATTAGATTCCTAATAAGGAAGAGGTTGAAATATTTCAACATGAATTTTAAAAAATCCAGATGGTTGCTTGGTTCTGACCAATTCAGCTATACAACCTTGCAAGAAGTCAGCATGCCTTAAAAACAAAAACAAAACAACAAAAAAAAACCAGTACCTTTAGACAGATCAGTATTAACAGTTAATTAAGCCACTGCTTGGGACAAGCGCATCCCATATCCGAGTGCCTTGCTTGGATCCCAGCTACTGCACTCTTCCAATGCAGCTTCCTGGTCGTGTGTTGTGAGGCAGCAGGTGGTGGCTCAGGTGCTTGGTTTCCTGCCATCCACATGGGGGATGCAGACAGAGTTTTGGGCTCCTGGCTGCAACCTGGCCCAGTCCTAATAGTTATGAGTATTTGGGAAATGAGCCAGCAAATGTAGGAACCTTCTGTCTCTCCATCTCTCTGGAGACATTGAGTCACCCCAATCTAAAACGGTAGTGGGCAGGGAACTGCCTGCAGGGGCTCTAGAGGAGTCTAAGGGGAATTGTCAGGTGTCAGGGGGATGGGATTCCATCCACTGAAGATCACATTCCCAGGGTGGGCATAGTGGCAGAGGTTTAAACCACTGCTTGGGATGTCTGCATCCCATATCAAGGCCCAGCTACTCCATATTTCTGATCCAGCTTCCTGTTAATGCTTCTGGGAGGCAGCAGATGATGGCTGAAGTGCTTGAGTCCCTGCTACCCACAAGGGAGACCTGGATGGAGTTCCTTTCTTCTATTTTTAGCCTGGCCCAGCCCTGGTTGTTGCAGGGATTTAGAGAGTGAACTAGCAGGTAGAATATTTCACTCAATTTCTGCCTTTCAAATAAATAAATAAATAATTTTAATCACATGCCCTGAGCCCCTGCTTTGGTGCATATTACAACCCAGGTGCCCAAGGTGACAGAGATGGCATTCTGACAACCAAATAACACCCTTCACCCTCAGAGAGAAGGGGAGAAAGAGCTACAGAATGGCTACATTTCTTAAAGCAGAAGCTTAAGGAGGCCACCACCACCTGACAGCATGAGGAGACATTGCAGTCAGTCCGGGAAGGGGCTACTTCATACCCTGTGCCTTCTTCCACAGCCCTCGGCAGTCTGCAGAGCTGCTGGTGAAGAGACACAGAGATATGGGAAACAGTAGTCATGCCCTAGCCAGAGGGAACTGGGATAAAGAAGAGGTGAGGCTGGAGGGAGACAATGGGTCCTCTCTCAAAAATCCTTGGTAACGCAGCGGCCAGGGTGAAATGAAACATCCAGATGGGACCAGAGAGTCCTCAGCACCTCAGCACCACGGGTAGGCAAAGAAGTACCCAGTGTGGCTGGACAATGTTCACTCCCCATCCCTCTTCCTCATACCAAAATCTGAGGAGCGGGGCCATGAATTCCTCTTCAAGGGAAAGAAGCATAGCAGATAAACCCCTTCTCTCAGCCCCAACCAGCTGCACTAGGTTCATTCTCGGGGTGAGGGAGGACATGGAACTTAGAAGTTTGAGATTAATGATAGGAAATGGATTAGACTCTCATAAAGCAATAGAGTCTACTCAAGTTGCTCCAACAGGACACAGTACTTCTAAAAGCATTCATTGGAGAAAAACAAAATTTTGCACATAAGCTACACTCAATTGAGAATGCTCCATTGAGCATTGTTGCATATATGCAAAAGTGTGTGTGTGTGTGTGTGTGTGTGTGTGTGTGTATTTAGAGATGGTTTGGGGTTCCTCCTGACCTTGGAGAGACCAACAGCTAGGAAGCTTTCAGAACAAGTGTGATTATATTCAGAAGAGTGGAAAAGTCTGCCTCCATTGATATTCCATGCTCACCAATAGAGAGAAGGGTGCATCTTCAAATTTCACTCCTTGCAGTGCCATGTCTGCCACCCTGGGCACTTGGATTATCATACACACAATAGGGGCTCAGGGAATATGATTTTTAAATGTTTATTTGGCCATTTACAAGTAGAATGTCATCACCCTGGAGAAATAAAAATAGGAAAGCACTTTCATTTTAAATTACAGTTAGCATTCCACTGAGGATTTCATCAGGAATTTTCTTTATCACCAAGAAATCAAGGAATAGTCTGCATTCCCAAAAGGTTACAGAACAAGTTACGTCTCACTCTAACACACATTCAAGGTTATTGCCTTGTGTTCTGAACTACATATAAATAATGACTTTGGTAAAGCCAGAGTTGATGACTATGATTTGCCTCAGGGGAAGAAAAGGGTATAAATCGATTTGGTCTGTTAATTCACAGCCAATTTTCCTATTAGCTTTTGTTAAAAAGTAGGGCACATTGGAAAAGTAGGGGAACTGGCAATTCATGAATATTAGCATTAGAAAAGAGTTTGGATGTCATCTGCCCTCAATGTCAGCACTTTGCTGCTATGAAAAACTTAGTCTCATATGAAACCAATCACCCACCAGCAGGTGGAGGGCAGCCCCTATAAAATGGCATACATGGGTGAGGCCAGGCCTCCCTTTGCCTAAACCTTCATTGCCTGCCTCTTTAAGCTTTGCAAGATGCACTTGAACACCATAGACCTAAAAGGACACCTGACTTCGATGCTTTCTGCCTAAATGGCCATCATTGAGGGATGGAGAGACTTGAGAGTAGGATTAAAAAAGAAATCTCCTGGGTACTGCTGCTTTCAGAGTTCATTCTATTACAACTTATAAAATTGAAATGAATCAAGTACATTTTCTCCCTTAAGTTCAAACTTTGTCCTTTTTTTTTTAAGTCCTCTCAACCTATCATTGACATCTTTCCCTGCAGTATTTCCCTCCCAGAATCTAAAGATAATCTTTCTGATCTCAATGATGCTCACAAAACCCTATCACTGTGTTAATAGTAATCCCATGTGTACTGGAATTTTCTGGACCTAGAAGAGGGTTGTTTATAAAGTGACCGGCTGGAAAAGCTAGGCTTGGACTCAGCAAAGAAATGAAACTTGGGGCCAGAGTTGGGACATAGCAGGTAAAGCCGCTGCCTGTGGCACTGCCATCCCATATAGGGACTAGTACTTGTCCCGGCAGCTACAATTCTTATTCAGCTCCTTCCTAAAAGCCCAGGAAAAGCAGCAGAAGTCAGGCCCTATTACCACTGTGGGAGACCCAGATGAACCTCCTGGCTTCAGCCTGGTTATGGCAGCCATCTGGAGAGTGAATAAGCAGATTCACCCTTCTTTGTAACTTCAACTTTCAATAAGATAAATCTTAAAAAACAAAAAACGAATGCCACAGCACCCTATTACTATGTCCTGCATTGGAAAGCAGTGGTGATAGCTCCAGCAACTGGACCCCTGCTACCCATGCAGAAGACCTGGACTGAGTTCCAAGCTCTGGCTAGTGTGGATATTTAGGGAATAAACCATCAGATAGAAGCTCTCTTCCTCTGCTTATAATATAATAATTATAATATATTATTATATATTATATAACAGTATAATATGTATTATATTATGTTATATATGTTATATATAATATAATACATATTATACATATTATAATATATACATATTATATTGTATTGTAACAATATGTATTATATTATATATAATATAATATTGTATTATATATAATACATATATATTGTTATATAATATATAATTATATAATAAATTTTTTTGATCTTAAAAAAATCCACTCTAACATAAAAAGCTAATGCTGTCCCCCGAATCTCTAACACAGACAGGATGCCTAAGTTCTAACTTACTAAGAATCTGACCTAAACTAATTGGGACCCTAATTCACTTCTTCATAATTCCCATCTCCTTTCATATTTATCAGTCAGGACCAGGCATTCTTCTCTTCCAGCGAGGATGCAACACCAATGACGGAGAAATTCTGCACTCCCCTGTTCTGAACAAAACCACACTTGTGCTGAGTATGACACTTGTCCTGTGTGTCAGTCTCTCCTGGATCAGCAGGAACCCAGAAAACATACACACACACAAACACGCACATGCACTCCTTTCTCCCCAGAGAGAAATGGAGCTATTTTGCCAGTGCAGTGTAATACTAAAGCAATCATACCCCCGTTCCTCACTGCTATCTTGCCAGCCTTCCATTCCCATATTCCTGGCCTCTAGGACACTTACATATCCCACATGACCATCTCAGCATTTGACCACACAGAGACCTCAAACACTGCCACTAGCAGGGAACTTTGCAATCTGGTGCAATCCTCTTTTTTTATAATTTCATTGCTATAAATGAAAGAAACATTTTCTAAAAGGTATATTTATTTATTTGAAAGACAGAGAGAAAGAGAGAGAGAGAACTTCTATCTGCTGGTTCACTCCCCAAACAGCCGCAATTGCCGGAGCTGGGACAGGCCTAAACCAGGATCCAGGAGCTTCTTCCAGGTCTCCCACGTGGGTGCAGGGGAACAAGTACCCGGGCCATCTTCAGTTGTTTTGCCAGGCCATTAACAAGGAACTAGATTGGAAGTAAAGCAGCCAGGACTTGAACCGGTGCCCATATGGGATACCGGCACAGCAGGCAGAGGCTTAACCTTCTACACCACAGTGCCAGCCCCCAACAATCCTCATTTTAAAGGCAGAGAATTGAGGACCCCAAGAGTGACATGAAGCTGGAGAACTCAGTAGTAAATCTGGGATTTGAATTAGTCTCCAGGTTTTCATTCCAGTCTACTTTCCATTAAGAATTAGTAGTCAAATTTCTACCCTCATATCTCCAACTAGGCCCCTGGCCAGCAAGGGAAGATTGAATAAAACATAAATCACTTTTCATTAATTCACTACATCAATTTGTTTCATTAAAAGGTAGTTAAAGCCAATGCAAAAGAGCATACAAGGGGCCAGCGCTGTGGTATAGCAGATAAAGCCATAGCCTTCAGTGTGGGCATCCCATATGGGCTCCACTTGCGATTCAGCTCCCTGTTAATGCACCTGGGAAAGCAGTGGAAGATGGCCCAGTGTTTGGGCATCTGCACCCATGTGGGAGATCCGGAAGAAGCTCCAGCCTCGTGGCTTCAGATCAGCACAGCTCCAGCCACTTCAGCCATTTAGGGAGTGAACCAGCAGATGGTAGACCTCTCCCCCTCTCTCCTCCTCTCTCCGTCTCTACCTCTGCCTTTCTGTAACTCTGCCTTTCAAATAAATAAATCTTTAAAAAATATATTTTAAAAAAGTGCATATAAGGGAAGGTTTTTGAAAAGACATACTACACAGAAGCAGGCATTTGGCTGCTTGAGTTCCTGGCTCTTAACTTTGGCTTTGGCCCCTGGCAATTGCAGCCACCTGGGGAGTGAACTAGCAGATGGAAGATCTCTGCCTCTTGTTCTCTTTAACTCTTTCAAACAAATCAATAAATCTTTTTAAAAAAAAACTTTAAAAGAAAAAAATAAGAACTTGGGATGATAACTAAAACTAACAGCATGAAAACAACCATTAAGTGATCTCCAAGTATGTTCTATGAAGGAGACAAAATATTAGGAAAAGCTCATAAGCAATTATACATATTAACTGTAAATACACTGATTATTGGCTTACGAATCAAGACTACCTCCCAGATCAGGGAAAAATACTGTAATACACTACAACCAAGAGAACCAACTCAGGATATACAGGAAATTTTCAAATCAGAATAATTCTTGAAAGTCCAAGCCATTAAAGCAAGCTTCATATTATACAAAACAGTCCTTTCCCAAGGTTTTTCTCTATTACAAATTAATCAGAAGGATAAAAGCCAATCGATGATAATCCCAGCAATTAGAATTCTGTAATCGGTACAAATCCCTTTGGATTCAGTAAGTTCCCCCAAAAATCTGAATGACAGTTAAGTAGGAAATGCAAAAATTAATAATTTCTAGAGTCGCCCTCATCGCCAGAGAACTAAGTAAATTCAGCCAGGTGTTGGCCAGCAGGCATCATCTCCCAGTGTTCCAGGCATTCCATTCCTGCCTCTGAAGTGCTATGCAGATGAAGTAGCAGTTAAAGGGCTGGACAGAAGCAGAATAAGAACAGTGAGTTTAACAGCAACTTTCTCTTTTGTTTGCAGAACTGTGCTGCAGAATTTAGGAACTATTCTAAATTGTTTCCAATGAGAATAGACTGCCTCTAGCAGCAGAAAGGAGGCTCTGAACTGTGAGACAGTGCATACAAATGCTTCATGTTTTACTTTTACTTCTATTGAACATTTTAGCTGAAAGAGTCCTTATTTGAATGCACCTCAATTCCCCTGGGAAGACAGCATAAATCTGCACATGCAAAGAGTCTGGCTCACACAATTTGCACTGCATATTCCCAAAGCCTATCTTCATGCAGGTGACATGGTTCTTTTCTGTTTATAATGAAATAGTTTTGTTTCTCTTGGTTTAGGTTGAGCTGGTTATGTAAGGAGAGTGATCAACATAAACAAGACAAGGCCACACACTAGAAGACCTCTCAAAAGAAACCTAACATTTCTGAATTGAGGCATGTGTCACTTCTGGTCTCTTGGAAATGTTCAAGGAGCAGACATTGTGATACAGTGGTTCAGCTGCTTCTTGCAATGACTGAAACCTGTATCCGAGTGGCTGGGATCAACTCCCACCTCTGCTTCCTTTCCAGCTTCCTGTTAAGGCACCTGGGAGGCAGCAGGTAACAGCTCAAGCACTTGGGTCCTGCCACACACCTGGGAAACCCAAATGGAGTTGCTGGCTCCAGGCTTTAGCTTGGCCCAGACATTTGGGGAATGAATCAGCAGGTGAAAGTTATTTCTCTCTCTCGCTCTCTCGCACTCTCTCTCACTCTTTCTCTCCTCTTTCTCTATTTGTGTGTTTCTGACTCTTTCTCTGCCTGTCAGATAAATTTTTAAATTAATAAACTTACTTCTTTGTAATGTTCTGAAATCCTCAATAAATTGCTATGGCTCTCCTGACCTAATATATATCAAGACGTATCCCAACTCTCCCTTAAGTTAAAGGGGTTCCTATCTTCACAAACATGAATTTTCTGAAGATGCAGAGGAAGAGCAGAGAACATGATTCTTTCCTGAACTACAAACCATCCTCAGACACAGAAACCAAAAACTACATATTACACTATCAGAAATACTTAACTCTGTCACAACAGAATCATAATTCGAGTTGGCTTCAATCTTTTCAATATTGGGAGGATTTAAACACCTCTAAATCTTTTCAAAAGTTATAGAATGAAAAAAAAACCAATTCACATTTTAAGTATTATACTGCCCCCTGGTGTATCTTGTGTTTAATGAAAAAGAAGCACACAAAAATAACAATTGTATTTCTCAGAAATACTTGAATGGGACCTCAGAAGTCAGAATTAGAAAGAACCTCAAAAATCTTCAATGGCAGCATAGTCATTTCACCAAGGAGAGAACCATGTTACTAAAGATTATGCAACTTGTTCCAGATCATACACTGCTAATTACTCACAGAGCAACTACTGTGGAATAGAACTTAACCTCTCAGAGTGTGTATTTCTGTTAAAATGCAAATGGCAGCCTGGAAGAAAAGCAACGTTGGGGTGTTGGAGCTATGCAGATCAGGATTTGAATTTCAGATTTCTTCTTCAACATCATCATTAGCCTCAGTCTCCCATCCATGAAATGAGATGAATGATGACAATTGCAAAGGTATAGAAGTTTCATATGACAGCGTTCATTCACCAAGCCCTTACTTAGGATTCTGTAATACAGTAGTACTCACAAACTAGTTGGTAGTAACAACTTTAAAAATACATAAAATACTTTTTACGTTACCATAGCCTTTGAAATCTCTGGCTAACATTCTAAAATAATAAAATCAATACAATGAAATATGAACTATTTTCAAAATTGGCATAAAATGAAGCTCAGAAAAATAAACCTGGATCATCTGACTCCTATATTCCTTCAATTATCATGTTTATTATTTTTTCACAGTTGTAACAGAAAATATCACATAGCAAACTGTGTAAAAGAGCAAAGATTTGAACAGGACCCCTGGTGGTGCTGAGAAAGCTGAGTAGAATCTTGGTGCATAGTGCTAAGTTGGTACCTGCATCACCACCACAACTCAAGAAAGCCAACCTGGAAAGGTGAAGATGTGAATTTTCATTTTGACCTTGCTAATAATTAGCTATGGGGATGGGCATTTGACACAGTGGTTAAGAGGCCAGCTGGGGCACTCACATCGTATACCAAAGGGCCTGGTTCCAGTCTTGACTGAGCTTTCAATTCTAACCTCCTGCCAGTGTAGACCCTGGGATGGAGTTGTGAAGAACCATGTAGTTGGGTCCCTGTCACCCACGTGGGAGATCCAGATGGAATTCCTGGCTTGTAACTTCAGCCTGACCCAGCCCCTGCTGTTGCAGGCCTTTAGGGAATAAGCCAGCAATGGCAGGTCTTTCTCTGTCTCTGTCTCTCACTCTCTCTGTCTTTCAAATAAAATGAAAATAAATATGGCCGGCGCCGCGGCTCACTAGGCTAATCCTCCACCTAGCGGCGCCGGCACACCGGGTTCTAGTCCCGGTCGGGGCACCGGATTCTGTCCCGGTTGCCCCTCTTCCAGGCCAGCCCTCTGCTGTGGCCAGGGAGTGCAGTGGAGGATGGCCCAGGTGCTTGGGCCCTGCACCCCATGGGAGACCAGGAAAAGCACCTGGCTCCTGGCTCCTGCCATCGGATCAGCGCGGTGCGCCGGCCGCAGCGCACCGGCCGCAGTGGCCACTGGAGGGTGAACCAACGGCAAAGGAAGACCTTTCTCTCTGTCTCTCTCTCTCACTGTCCACTCTGCCTGTCAAAAAAAAAAAAAAAAGAAAGAAAGAAAATAAATAAAAATTTTAAAAATAGTAACAATTAGTTCTGTGAATATGGGTACTCATTCCATCTCTACTTCCCATTTCTTTACCTATAAAATGAACTCACCCTCTACCTGGTAAGGCCCTATAGCAAGGTGGTGTAATGAATGGTGAAACAAGACTGTAAACTCTAAAGTGCTTAATACAGTGAATAAGGTTCAGCTTGTTATCATAAACTCAGATTAAAACAATAATACTTATTAAGTCTGTGACCAAATTGGGAAAGAAAAAAAAGATGTTAGAAAATTGACAGCTGCTTAGATTATAGGATTCTGTTAAACTACACTCTGCTCCTCCACGAAGTCTCTCTTCCCTCTACAATTCTACAAGCTTCTGATAGAGATTACTCCAAAACGTCTGATGCCACATAAATCTTTGACTCTTAAATAAATTCAACTCCACAGTACCCTGACAGGACTGACGGAGCTTATCCCTGTCTGTATACTACAAAACAAACAGATGTCAGCAGGGGAAAGGCAATTCCTCTTAGTTTGCCAGGGAGGTGACTAATATTGATTACTCTGTGATTCACAGCTTCAGTAATCCATCCTGATAGCGACGGGTAAGTGCTGTAGACGACTCCGCTCTGTTTTTATATGTGGGCTGACACACAGATAGGCCTTAAGGCACCCGAGGACAGCAATAAGAAGGACCGGACACTTTTCAGGAAGTGTCTACACAGGTGACAGAAGTCTCCTTTCATATCTGAGTTTGGAAGATGCACATCAGACTGACGGTAAGCATGGAGTAGCAACCCACAAATACAAGGCGTCTTCAGAAACTTTGTGGAACATGTGTTTGATAAAACACTATGCCTAGATTTCCATTTTCTGCAGCAAAATAAAGCCATCTTTTAATGCCAAGTTTTCACGAACATTTTTTCAGTACCCTCTGATTAACTGAACTCTTACCATGAGCCTAGCCCAAAATGATGGCAAACTTCTGGAAGGAATATTACTGGAGTGTATCAGATAGTAGAAGTGGGGAGGCACCGGTGAATAAGCCATCGTAAGAAGGTAGCACGTGGCTCACAAGGCTCTGTAATGAGTACTAGGGACTTCTTGAGTAATTAACTAGAAACAAGATAACTCAAGCTCTTGGTTCAATCCAACAATTATACTACATTTGCATCCAGAATTCTGGGATAAAAGTACTGTCAGAAACAAAATAAAAGCTCCAATGACTTAAATACAATAGAGAGCTCACCATGAAACACACTGTTATCTACCAGAAAATGCCTGCGGTACTGCACACAGTTCCTTTTCTCCAAGTTCCAGTAACTCATTGTCGGACGGTTTCTGGCACAGCATCAACACCAAATTGCCCTGTCAAGAGAAACAGAATGAGACAAAATGAAGGAACGGCAGCCACACGCTCTCCCAGGGAGCACAATGCCACTGGCTGTCCAGCAGTATGGGGCAACACACACGGCACACAGCTTCCCCACACCCCCACACCCGGGAGCTACACTCCCCCAGGCACTCAGAAGTTTCCCACAAGTCTTCCCAGGGGGTAGAGTGTCATTTAGCATGCCAAACAGCAATATTTCAAACACCACCTCTCAGGGCTCAAAGTTACTGCTGTCTCAAGTGAAAATACAAGAGTACCTCCTCAAAGAATTCGCGGAAAATGGGATTAAAACATCACTGTATTTTGGTGCAAGAAACATTTTTCCAAATACAGTCTTTGTAAATTTTTTTGTTTACTTATTTACTTAAAGGGTGGAAAGAAAGGGAGAGATAGAAGGAAATCTCCTATTGGTGCATTCCCCAAATGCCCATAATAGCTGGGGTTGGACTAGGCCAAAACCAGGAACCCAGAACTCAACCCAGGACCTCCATACGAGTGGCAGGGACCCAATTACTTTAGCTATCACCTGCTACTTCCCAGGAAGCAGGAAGATGTAATCAGGAGTGCAGCCAGGACTAGTCTAGTATCCAGGCATTCTGATATGCACACATCCTAAGCAGTATCTTAATCACTACACAAAACACCTGCTCAAGTGCTTAAAAACAAATCAATGCCGGCACCTCGGCTCTCTAGGCTAATCCTCCGCCTTGCGGCGCCAGCACACCGGGTTCTAGTCCCAGTCAGGGCGCCGGATTCTGTCCCAGTTGCCCTTCTTCCAGGCCAGCTCTCTGCTGTGGCCAGGGAGTGCAGTGGAAGATGGCCCAAGTGCTTGGGTCCTGCACCCCATGGGAGACCAGGAGAAGTACCTGGCTCCTGGCTTCAGATCAGCGTGGTGCGCCGGACGCAGCGCACGGGCCGCGGCGGCCATTGGAGGGTGAACCAACGGCAAAGGAAGACCTTTCTCTCTGTCTCTCTCTCTCACTGTCCACTCTGCCTGTCAAAAAAATAAAAATAAAAAAATAAAATCTTTAAAAAAAATAAAAAATCAAAAAATCAAAAACTCTGCATATAAAGGGTCTTCATGAAACTGTGTATCATGAAAAAACTATGGATTTCAAAAGTTTTTGCACCAAACTAAACTTACCTTTTAATTCCATTCTTCCATATATTTTTGACATACCCTTGTCAACCTACTAACAGACAGCAAGTTTCATAACTGATTTAGCTGTCACAGCCTCATCCCTATCCAACCTGGACCCAAATCAGTCAATGCCACTAACTTTTTCAGAAAATTTCAGTTGCACAAGGGAGGTGATTAATGCAAGGGACACTCTTATTCCTAATACCTGAATTCTGTGTTGGTACCACACTGGTGCACTGAGAGATCAACACATATAAACATTAGATTAGAAACACAACAGCATCCATATGGTCCCAGATCAGCCAAACACAGCTGATTATGGGTATCACCTGAGGGTCACTAGTAACTGAAACTACTTAGGCTGACCTTATTGGTCTAACTGGAGCTGGGCACAGGCCTCAAGTGAGTGAACTGGAGTGAATAGGCAGAGCTGCTCCTAGGTAGGACTCTCCCAGACACTGAGAAACAGTGCTAACTACAGCAAGAACCTGAAAAGCAGAGACTGCAGCCGACAAATTCAACCCCTTCAAAGGCTGATGTGCATTGCCCTGAACAAGGCCCCCTTTGTTCACAGGATTTGGCCAAAGCAACTTTTCAGAATTCCAAGCTCCTTTCTGTTCACAAAACAAAGCCTGGAAAAACCAAGCAGGGCTGGTATGAAGTGAAACCCACAGGTGGGAAATAATTTGTCATCTGTCCCATGAAAGCAGTCTAGAGTCTTGTGGAAGTATCCCAGGATGAATTCAGTCACTAAATGGAAAAATATGATCAGAGTGGTGACCCTAAGGCTCCTAAACCTTCCATCAGAGCTTGTTTTGCACCCAACCAGACTCACCCATAGCCTTCCCCAGTAGGGGTCTTACCTAACCCCACTCTCCTTTCTTTGGCTCCAAGCTTAGGCTCCCCTCATCCCCTCCAGCCAAGTCTGGCTGCTTATCCCACTCCCTAAGGCCTATGAAGTCTCACCACTGCATGGAACTGACTATAAAATATGACCAAAAAAAAAAAAAACCAGATAAAAAGGCTGATTAGGAAAACAATCCCTCAGACTCTCACCCAGACAACAGAACACACACAAAGATCTCTTTAAAAAGGGGGGGGGGGGGAGCATTATAGCACAATGAGTTAAGCTGCCACTTGAGACACCAGCTTCCCTGACCATAGTATCTGGTTTGAATCCTGGCTACTGCACTTCAGATGCAGCTTCCTGCTAATCCACCCGGGAGGCAGCAAATGATTATGGCCCAAGTATCTGGGTTCCTACCACTCACATGAGAGACCTGGATGGAGTTCCTAACTCCTGGGCTAGTCCTGGCTGTTGTGAGCACTTGGGGAGTATATCAACAGACAAAGATAACTCTCTCTCCCCTCTCAATCTGTCAGTCTGTCTTTCAAGTAAATAAAATGAGATTTTAAAAAAAAAAAAAGATTTATTTATTTGTTTGAAAGGCAGAGTTACCAAGAGAGAGAGGGAGAGACAGAGAAAGATCTTCCATCCACTTCCAAATGGCTACGATGACCAAGGCTGAGCCAGGCCAATGTCAGAAGCCAAGAGCTTCCTCCAGGTCTCTCTTGGGTGCTGGGGTCCAAACACTTGGGCCATCCTCCACTGCTTTCCCAGGCACATTAGTAAGGAGCTGGTTCAGAAGTGGAGCAGCCAAGACTCGAACTGGCACCCATATGCAGCTGGTGCTGCAGGCCATGGCCTAACCTGCTGCTCCAAAGTGCCAGCCCCAATAAAATATTTTTAAAGTATTTTTTTTATTTGACAGGTAGAGTTATAGACAGTGAGAGAGAGAGACAGAGAGAAGGGTCTTCATTCCGTTGGTTCACTCCCTAAATGGCCACTACGGCCAGAGCTGTGCTGATCCGAAACCAGGAGCCAGATGCTTCTTCCTGGTCTCCCATGCGGGTGCAGAGGCCAAAAACTTGGGCCATCCTCCACTGCCCTCCTGGCCCACGGCAGAGAGCTGGACTGGAAGAGGAGCAACTGGGACTAGAACCCGATGCCCATATGGGATGCCGGAGCCGCAGGCAGAGGATTAACCAAGTGAGCCACGGCGCCAGCCCCATAAAGTATTTTTAGTTATACAAATAATGTAGTTAGATATGTTCATTAATTTTTTTAAGATTTATTTATTTGTTTGAGTCACATAGAGAGGGAGATATCTTCCATCTGCTGGTTTACTCCTTAGATGAGCACAAAGGTCCGGGTTGGGCAAGACAGAAAAGCCAGGAGCCACGAGCTTCATCCAGGTCTCCCACATCAGTGCAAGGGTACAAGGACTTAGTCCATTCTCTGCTGCTTTTCCCAGGCCATTAGCAGGGAGCTGGATAAGAAGTAGAGCAGCCAGAACACGAACCAGCTCCCACCCTTATCGGATACCAGTGGCACAGGTGGCAGCTATACCACAATGCCAGCCCTGTCACTAGTTTTTTTAAACTCAAACATTGAAATTCAGCACATATTTTTAAAAACAGAAGTCCCTTCTTCCCTCATTTCAAGTCCTTCTCCAGGAATGACCACTTTTGTTGGGTGTGTATCACTGTAATTCTTTCTCTTATATATTATATACACAAAAATAGAAGTGACTTTGAAGACTTCTATAGTGTTAAAAAAACTTTTCTAAGGATTAGACATAATTTTTTGTAATAACCATCTCCTATAAAAACGTATATTTATTGTTATATTGGAAACATTTTAAATTACATGGAATTAAAGAGAACCCTCTCTGGTTTCATGCTCATCCTTCCTGCCTAATGTGATCTTGTGGTTTCAGCTGTCACTCTATTATGCTCATTCCCAATCCAAGGAAGGTGATAGTGGAATCAGAAGATGATGTAGGGCCCTCTCTCTTTCTCTGTAGCTCTGCCTTACAAATAAAAATAAATAAATTTTTTGAAAAAAAAAGGTGATATAATTTCATCTGTTCATAGTTAATAAAGACATGCACTTACATGATGCTCATTTTGCCCATTATCTTCATTAATCTCCTGAGACAGGCATTATTAAGGTGTTACAGAGATTAAGTGATTAACCTGTGCTGCTAGGAAGTTAGAAATGGGACTTGAAATCTTAATTTCAGATTCCAAGCCCAAGGTTCCAGCCATGACAGGCCAGAAGGACCAACAAGCCTATTATATAATGCAGCAGTTTTAAAAAACATCCAGCAGGCTGGTGCTGCGGCTCACTAGGCTAATCCTCCGCCTGTGGCGCCGGTACTCTGGATTCTAGTCCCGGTTGGGGCACCGGATTCCGTCCCGGTTGCTCCTCTTCCAGTCCAGCTCTCTGCTGTGGCCTGGGAAGACAGTGGAGGATGGCCCAAGTGCTTGGGCCCCTGCTCCCATGTGGGAGACCAGGAGAAGCACCTGGCTCCTGGCTTTGGATCGGCACAGCGCTGCGGCCATAGCGGCCATTTTGAGGGGGTGAACCAACGGAAGGAAGACATTTCTCTCTGTCTCTCTCTCTAACTCTGCCTGTGGAAAAAAAAAAAAAAGCCAGCAAATTCTTATACATTCTGCCCTTCAAAAAGTGGAATCTAGATTCACCTTCCCCTGAAAGTGGACTGGAGACAGGGACTGATTTCTAACAATGAAATTGTTGAGCTGGAGTTGATGCTATAAGTCTCCCTTGACAAAGATCATAAAAATGGCTATAGCTTCTCCCTCAGGATACTTGTCCTGGGAATCCAGCCACCACGCAGCAAGTAAGCCCAGGTATAAGCATTCCTGCTTAGGACCTCAGTCAACATCAAACACAGACATGTGCTGTGGTGTGAAAGTTTGTGTCTGCCTAAAATTCTTACATAGAATGCGAACGTCCTATGTGAAGGTAGCAGGAGGTGGCGTGTTTGGGATCTGTCATGATGATTGACAATAGTGGACTTATAGAAGAAGCCCCAGGGAGCTCGCTCATTCTGTCCACCATGTGAGGACAGCAAGACACTGGCAGCCAGGTGTAACGCAGAAGAGGCTCTCACCAAGTCTGCCTTGATCTTGGACTTCCCAGGCTCCAGAACTGTGAGAAATAAATTTGTGTCATTTGTAAGCCAAACCAGTCAAGGGTTATTTAGTTAGAGCAGCCCAAATGCATTAAGACAGCATGAGAATGAATGGACATATGGCTGATGCTAACCCCACGTCTCCATGCAAAGACTCAGCTACTCTTTCTGATGGCAGAACCAAGCCTTGCCTTTCATGTGCTGTCTGTATTTCTGACCAGAGACAAAGTGAAAATAGTAAATAATTAGTGTTGAAGAGACTAAGATTTGGGGTAATGTGTTACACAGCAATAGATCATGAATATGGGTAATACCCTTGCTATATGCAATCAGGGTCAGAACCTTCCACCCTTTAATAAAGGACAAAAACACAAATGTGCAGAGATGTTTGTAATACTGAGATACTTGAGTACTGGTTCACATCAGTGGCCCGGACTTTCCAGTTGTTCGATCATTTTGTTCACTGTGTCCCCTTTTCTTTAAAGAAGGGGTGAAATGCCATTGCCTTCATGAAATGTCCCAAGTTACCAAATTTATTTCATTCACTGCATGCCCACATCCCTGGCTCCTAATTAGCGAGTACCTGCTCTGTACCATGTACCGCGATGAGGCCTTCCATCAGTAAGTCTCAACCTTGATGACAATCCCAAACCACACTCAGGTCAATCACACCAGAATCTCTGGGTTTGGGACTGGGGCATTAGTGGGTTTTAAAGCTCTACAGGTGATCAAAAGTGCAGCCAAACAAAACAACTCCTATATGAACTGTTGCTGTACTCCTATATGAACTGTTGCTATACTCCTATATGAACTGTTGCTGTACTCCTTGAAGAAACTCTGGCAGATGGATGTTGCTGGGGAAAGAGGGCTTAGAGAGCTTCAGTGGCTGAGCTGGAGCACAGAGATATGCATAATTGAAACCCGCTGGCCTCTATGTGCCACCTTAGCTTGGTTGTTTGGATATCTTGCCTCCCCTTCAATATTTGTTGCTGAAGGATAGGAAGAGGCTTTACACTGCCTGAGTGCCAGACCCAGGCCTCTGCACATACTGCAGGCCCTCAGGTTTTAACCTGCAGGTTAAAACATCAGATGCTGTGTTTTCTGGATTCCTGCCAATCAGAGACTGATAGAAAGACACACTTACTCTGGCCTCCAGAACCCAAGCAAATGGTTTCAAAACTTAGAGATTACAGATAACAGAACAGGAGATTATGAAAGGAATAGTGGGGCAGGGCAGAGGACAGGGGAAGAATTATGCACAAACCTCATTTTAGCTTCAGGCAAATTTAGATGAGTCATAGCCTAGAGCTCACTGCTTAAAAGGGAACTTAGACATCAGCTAAGCCAAACCTCTCCTAGTGTGGCCAGCTTAAACTGAGGCCAGAGGACTCATTCCTGGTGTGGCCAAAAGAACAGAGTTCTTTTCAAAGTTTCATGGCCCCAACTGTGTGAACTTTCATTGATTATTTTTTTATTAGAGATATACTTCTGTTGTACCCAATCTGAAGCTGTTTGGTTAATATTCAGGAAAAGAAATGATGTTTGGTTTTTGTAACATTCTTTAGGGGATTACAAAATGCTTACTCTATCTCCCTAGAGGTAGAAATAACACATGCATGTTACATTTAAAACTCTACAGCCAATTATGTGTTAGAACATGTAGAGGTATGTTCCTTGTAGAAAATACAGATAGCTAATACTTAAAATGACTTAACAAAGTAATAACTTACAGTAACTAAAAAAAAAAACACAAAGGGAACCAATTAATTATTTTTTAAAGATTTATTTGTTAGTTTATTTTTAAGATTTATTTATTCATTTGAAAGTCAGAGTTACACAGAAAGAAGGAGAGGCAGAGAGAGAGAGAGAGAGAAATCTTCCATCTTCTGGTTCACTCTCCAATTGGCCACAACAGCCAGACCTGTGCTGATCCGAAGCCAGGATCCAGGAGCTTCTTCTGGGTCTCCTACATGGGTGCAGGGGCCCAAGGACTTGGACAATCTTCTACTGCTTTCCCAGGCCACAGCAGAGAGCTGGATTGGAAATGGAACAGCCAGGACTGGGATTGGCGCCCCTTATGGGATGCCAGCACTGCAGGCAGCAGCTTTACCTGCTATGTCACAGGGCTGGCCCTGGAACCAATTAATTATTAAAATCAGCTTTAAAATCTACCTCCAGAACAAGGTTAATATGGATTCCATTCTTCCTTCCATCCATGGATGGTAAAATTACAAGTGAGGCTATATATATGTGTGTTTTATTTATCCTTCACAATTTTATTTAGAAGCTTGACATACACAACAAAGCTTTAAAAACTTTCATCATTATAGCATTTCTCAGAGTACCTAACATGGACATTGGGTCTGTCAATTTAACACAAACTAGATCCTTCTATTTTGTAGTCTACTTTTTTCACCCAATAACTTACCAATATATTGTGACACTCAAGTCATATCAGTAAAATATTTTATAGAGTATAAATATGGTTTAGAAAAGAAATTATAATCAACTGTACTCAAAGATACTAAACTTCAAAGATTATAGTGCAACAATAACTAAAAAAAGTTATATAAAGCATGAATAGTCAGCTAGTGCTGTGGCTCAATAGGTTAAAGCTGTGAACTGCAACACCAGCATCCCACATGGGCTCTGGTTCAAATCCTGGCTGCTCCACTTCTGATCCATTTCCCTGCTCATGTGCCTGGGAAGAGAGTGGAAGATGACCCAAGGGGTTGGGCCATGTGTGAGATACAGAAGAAGCTCCTGATTCCTGGCTGTAGCCTGGCCCAGTCCTGGCTATTGTGGAGTGAACCAGCAGATGAAAGATCTCTCGATCTCTCTCTCTCTGTCTCTCCTTCTTTCTCTATAACGCTACCTTTCAAATGAATGAGTAAATCTTTTTTAAAAAAACATATCTAAAAAGTGTAAATGCTCCTCTGCTTATTTTATAGGTAGTTAGCAACTTTCATAATCATTCTACATTTTCTGCCATTTTTATTTGTAGTTTCATGACCAAAATTGACAATGTCAAACTACAAGACAGGAAAGTGTGACAGGAGGACACCACTAACAAAGAACTGTTAAAAATTCAACGGTATCACATCACTTTTAACTAAGAAAAACAGGAAATACATTTTGAGGAATAATTATTTGCCAATATTTTAAAACTTGACAAACAACAAAATCCTTCCAGGGCCTGCATTGCGGAGAAGTGGGTTAAACTGCCACCTGCCATGCTAGCATCACTTACGAGAGTCCCAGCTATACCACTTCTCATGCAGCTCCCTGCTAATGCACCTGGGAAAGCCCTGGAAGATGGCCCAAGTGCTTGGGTGCCTGTGACCCATATGGGAGACCCGGATGGAGTTCCAGGCAACTGGCCCAGCCCCAGCCTCTGCGGTCATTTGGAGCAAACCAGCAGATATAAGATCTCTCTCTCTCTCTCTTTCTCTCTCTCTCTCCCCCTCTCTCTCTTTCTCTCTCTGGGATTGTGCCTTTCAAATAAATTAATTAATTAAAAAAAAAAAAAACTTCTCACCTACAGCTACTTAAATAAAACTTCCTCAGTAGCAAACAACTGCTGATTTCCCCTTTTCCTTCTAGGAAATTCAACCCACTTTCTGTTCAGGAGATTTTGGTGCTATCAGCCCCATCACCTGTTTCAAGTGGGCAAGTGGCCTAGTCTGGCAAATCAGAGAATTGCATTCTCAATACCATATTGCAACAGGTGCATATGGCCCACTTCAGATTACTACCACATCAGGCACAATTTTGTTTCTTTTTAATATGTTGCTTAAATTTTTATTTATTGGGGCCAGCACTGTGTCATAGCAGGTTAAAACAGCTGACTGTGACACTGGCATCCCATATGGGTGCCAGTTCTGATCCAGCTCTCTGCTAATGCACCTGGGAAAGTGAAGGAAGATGGCTCAAGTGCTTAGGCCCCTGCACCCATGTGGGAGAATTAGAAGAAGCTCCTGGCTCCTGGCTTTGGACCAGCCCAGCTCCAGCCATTGTGGCCATCTGGGGAGTGAACCAGCGAATGGAAGATCTCTCAATCTCTCTCTCTCTCTCTCTTTTTCTCTCTCTATAAGCTCTTTCAATTAAATAACTCTATAAAATTTTTTTTTCATTTGAAAGACACACACAAAGAGAGAAACAGAAAGATCTTCCATCTTCTGGTTCACTCTCCAAATGCCTGTAACAGGCCAAGGCCAGGAGCCCAGATTCAATCCAAGTCTCCCACATGAGTTACAGACATCATCTGCTGCCTCTCAGCATGTGCATTAGCAGGAAGCTGTACTGGAAGCAGAGGAGCAGGGTTTTGAACCAGGCATTCCAATGTGGGACACAGGGGTTCCAAGTGGCCACCTACCTACTACACCAACACCAGGTCCCCCAGGCACAAATGTCTGTTTGAACCATTGGAAAAGAAATTCCCTCTTCTGTTGGACTTGAAATCTGAAGATACAAGCCTCAAAGCTCTTGGCTTCAATCTTGTCTATACAAGGCAAAAATCTGTCAAAGATTGATTCTAACCCAGAAAAATAAAGAGAAACCAAGTCCTTCTAGTGTGACCCTAAAACTAGATCTATCCCTGCAACTTGTAGTTGAGTGAGCCAGTATATTCCTTTTTTTTTTTTTTAGCCATATTGAATTGAGGGTTCTGTCACTTGCAACCAAAGTGACTGATAAAATATCTCAGCCTAGCAACACATAGTCACGAGTTCTCTGTTCTGGTTTCAACAAGTTACTCATGGCAGGGGGCGGGGAGACCTTGGACACGTTCTTAACTGACCCTAAGATCAAAAACATGACTGTATTTACTTGGCTTTCCCTAGGGATATGCAGCCTTCAAGCCCTTTGTTCTGGTTAAAAGGATTCCTCCACACCATTTGAAGATCTACTTAAGAAGAGCAAAATCCAAAACCTTATTTTCATCATTAGCATTTCTTCAGCTGTTTTGAATGCAAGGCAAGTATATACTACCGCTTAAACATGAGTTTTATGAAGCACTGTAGATCTGTACAAGACACTTGAATAAATGCCTTAAATGGCACAATATTCCAGTTTAAACATGGAAATCACAGTTATGATACTGTGCTAAAGCAAAAAAAAAGAAATAGGAAAATCTTTAAAGACAACTGTACGTAGTAGGAGGGAGTTAAGTAAAGAGATGTCTCTACCACATCTTACTAACTGTAACTAAGCAGTTAAAGTTTAGGTGAGCTGGAACTCTTGTACCCATCCAACTTAACTCTATCTCTCTTTTTTAAAAGATCTACTTATTTATTTGAAAGGCAGAATTAGAGAGAGCGAAAGAGAGATCTTCCATCTGCTAGTTCACTCCCCTAAATGGCTGCAATGGCCAGAGTTGGACAAATTTTGAAGCCAGGAGCTTCTTCCAGGTCTCCCACAAGGGTGCAGGGGCCCAAGGACTTGAGCCATCTTCCATTGCTCTCCCAGGCCATTAGCACTCTCAGACAGACCTCTCCCACTCTTGCTTAGAGGTTTTCTTTTTTTTCTCCTTTATCTCCTTTATGGGCAACACTTTGGCCCACTTATAATGGATATTTCTGTGTGGGGTGGCCCATACTTGTGTGTAAATGTATGTCTAGTCTCTCATTGTTAAATAAATTCTGTTCCTAGTTGCATATGATGCTAGTCTCTGCTTAGTGTTTCTACTTCTGTGGGAGACAAGAACCTAGAGTAGCAGGGCCTGTATCATAACACAGCAGGTTAAAGCTACTGCCTACAATGCTAGCATCCCATATGAGCACAGGTTCTAGTCCCATTTGCTCCACTTCCAATCCATCTCCCAGCTAATATGCCTGGGCAAACAGCAGCAGTGGAAGAAGGCCTAAGTACTTGGGTCTTGTCACCTATGTGGGAGACCCAGATGGAGTTCTAGGTTCCTGGCTTTGGCCTGGCCCAGTCCTGGCCATTGAAGCCATTTGAGGAATGATCCAACAGAGGGACGATGTCTGTCTGTCTGTCTGTCTCTCCCCCTCTCTCTAACACCTTTCAAATAAATAATTTTTAAAAAAGAACCTGTATTGGAAATTAATATTCCCATTGCTCACATCACTGACTACCATCTCTTCCTCCTTTCCTGCACTGTGACTATTATCACCACAGCCCATTCTCTTCTGACACCCCTCTTCTGTAACAACCAACATTCCCACTCCCATTCATTTCAACTTTCTAAATAATATATTATTTGTAAATCACCTTATGGTTTACACAGTATTTCCATTTTTGACCTTGTGGAAATGATCCTTAGAATAATCCTGTGAATCACACACTGTTAAGTTTAACAGAGTAACAGGAAACATGGCCGGCGCCGCGGCTCACTAGGCTAATCCTCCACCTTGTGGCACCAGCACACCGGGTTCTAGTCCCGGTTGGGGCGCCGGATTCTGCCCCGGTTGCCCCTCTTCCAGGCCAGCTCTCTGCTGTGGCCAGGGAGTGCAGTGCAGGATGGCCCAAGTACTTGGGCCCTGCACCCAGGATAAGTATCTGGCTCCTGCCATCGGATCAGCGCGGTGCGCCGGCCGCAGTGCGCCGGCCGCGGCAGCCATTGGAGGGTGAACCAACGGCAAAGGAAGACCTCTCTCTCTCTCACTGTCCACTCTGCCTGTCAAAAAAAAAAACAGGAAACAGCAAACCCACATCTCTGCCTCCAAATCCAGGGCTGCACTCCCTGTCCTGTGCTGTTTCCTTCCCGTCTTCTGCCACTCTGTGGAAAGCGCCTAGAGTTGGATTATTCATGATAGTTAAGACTCTAATTCTTTCCACTTCTACCATTCAACCCAACTCCACCACAGACCAAAGAGAAGAGACAGATGGAAAAGATAAATATTACTGATTTTTACGTTATTGATTTAAAATTACCTTGCCCCTCTAGCCAAGAACCTTTGAGAGTGTATGGATTGAAGTTGATCAGAGTAGAGTATCAGCCCTTTGGGTACCAAATGGTGAGAGGCTGCTTTGAACTGAAATTTGAGTGAGCTACTTGGACCAAGTTCAAAAATACCAAAGCCAAGTTTTCTAGCCAGACATCATTGTAAAAACTGTCTGAAGGTCTCATGTGTTCTCCAGATTGCTAACAGGGAAGAAGATATAGTCAGAAATTAAAACCTAATGCATAAACTCACTTTGCTATTGGAAAAAGAATCACTAGTTCGTGCAACATGGTTGCATGATATCAAGGGGCAATGGGAAAACTAGAAGTCAAAAAAGGCCAGATTTGTAGCCAGTCCTACCTCTAATGTTGCATCTCTGATAAATCTCCACAACTCTTTTAGTTGCTTCAAAAAAGAGGGCTGGTAGTGAATGAAAACACTCTTTCAGAACCTGTCCAACTTTAATATTCAGCATTCTATTGATAAGAATTATAGGCAACTCCTCCCTAATATTAGGATCCATTCATCTTTAACTATAAATTGAAATAACCCTAAGGAATCCCCAAATGAACTCTCAGACATCATGTATATAGCATTTAATTTATATAGAGAAGTAATACTTTCCATTACTTTAAGCCTTGCTGAGAGATAAAAGGCAAAAGTAATAGACTCTGACAGTAATATTTAAAAATTGGGGCTGGCACTGTGATGTAGCAGGTAAAGCCACCACCGCCTACAGTGCCGGCATCCCATATGGGTGCTGGTTTGAGTCTCAGTTGCTCCACTTCTGATCCAGCTCTCTGCTATGGCCTGGGAAAGCAGCAGAAGATAGTCCAAGTCCTTGGGCCCCTGCACCCATGTGGGAGACCCAGAAGAAGCTCCTGGCTCCTGGCTTTGGATCAGCGCAGCTCCAGCCGTTGAGGCCAACTGGGGAGTGAACCAGCGGATGGAAGAACGACCTCCCTCCCTCCCCTTCCTCTCTCTCTCTCTGTCTCTGTCTCAGCCCCTCCTCTCTCTCAGTAACTCTGACTTTCAAATAAGTAAATAAATCTTTAAAATAAATAAATAAGCAATAAAAACTGATAAGCAATTAGAAAAAGGAGGGCTGAAGGAAAACTCTCTTAACACAATACATTGGGGTGGTAGCCAAAGTCGTGGCATGGCAAATTAAGCTGCCACCTGCAATGCCAGGATGCTGGTTACTGTCCCAGCTGCTCCACTTCTATCCAGGTCCCTGCTAATGTGCTTGGGAAAGCAATAGAAGATGACCCAAGTGCTTGGGCTCTGCCATCCACATGGGAGACCTGGACAAAGCTCCTGATTTCATTCTGGCCCAGCCCCGGCTATTTCAGCCATTTAGAGAATGAACCAACAGATGGAAGACCTCTGTTTCTCCCTCTCTAACTCTGCCTTCCAAATAAATAAATAATCTTTAAACATACACAAGACTCTGTACATCACAGCCTCTAGCATATAACACAGCACATTTGGAAATGCTGTACCCAACAGTCCCTAAGCGCAGAGAATTCAAATTAAATCCAGTTTAAAGCTAAAATTTTAAAGAAATTTGCTCCTCCCTCATTTCTTCATTAATTTTATGAAAAGTACACACAGAGTAGAGGGTGAGGTGGAAGGGGCCTGGGTTCCTTTCCCTCTGGCCCAAGCTGACAGCTTCTAAAGCAGTTCTGAATGCTGAGTCCCGGCCAGAGCTGCCACATGCCACCAGGCTGATGGGTTCCCCCAACAAGGCCTCCTCCCCCACTCTCCACAGGTCTCCAAGCAGCATCAAACTGGTTGTTAACAGGCTCTGCAAACAGGCTAATTCCACAGCCTAGCCCCCTCCCAACTATGTACACAAAGGGAAAGAAATAAAAGGGTACTTTGTTCAATTTTTAAGGCTCACAGGAGACACCGCTAAACCCCAAGTTGCTGGTGTGTTTTCTTTTCTTTAAAGCAATCAAAGGCTGAAAATGCCCTGCAGTAGAGATGAGATTGAATCGACCTTCCAAAGACATGTGCATGCTGTCTAAAATACTACATGAGGCTATTTCAACAAGTGCATGGAAAGTGGTAGAAGATTAAAAAGGGTAATAAAAGATTTTGGTGCAATTTTTTGAAATCCATGCATGAAAGAGGTCTTCCAAAAGCTCGTGCAAAATGCATTTTATGAAAAGATCATGCATGGATTTCAAAAATGTTTTGCAGCAAAATAAACTTTCTTAGATATTATTTTCCATGAACTTTTTGAGGAACCATCATATGTATACAGAGCATTACAATATCCATTCCTAGCCGGCGCCGTGGCTCAATAGGCTAATCCTCCACCTTGCGGCGCCGGCACACCGGGTTCTAGTCCCGGTTGGGGCGCCGGATTCTGTCCCGGTTGCCCCTCTTCCAGGCCAGCTCTCTGCTATGGCCAGGGAGTGCAGTGGAGGATGGCCCAGGTGCTTGGGCCCTGCACCCCATGGGAGACCAGGAAAAAGCACCTGGCTCCTGGCTCCTGCCAGGATCAGCGCGGTGCGCCGGCTGCAGCGGCGGCCATTGGAGGGTGAACCAACGGCAAAGGAAGACCTTTCTCTCTCTGTCTCTCTCTCTCACTGTCCACTCTGCCTGTCAAAAAAAAAAAAAAAAAAAAAAAAAAAAATCCATTCCTTTTGGTCCAATAACTTATCTGCTGGAGATAAATTCAGAAGAAATAAAGACACAGACCAAATGAATACAACAAGATATTTTTATGACTCAGAAAAAAATAGAAAACTAAATATCCAACTATTGTGGCCGCACTGATTGTTGTGTAAATATTGACAACTGTATATAAAGAATTTATAGGTGACATGGGAAAATATTCATTATATAATGCCATGTGGAAAAAGTAGGATATAGCGTGACACCAACCTGTGAAAAACAATATTACACAGAACAATGGTCTTGATCTTAACAAGAATACTTTTAATGTTTTACTATTGAGTGTATTGTCTGTTGAAAGTTATTTGGAAATATCCTTTATCATATTAACAAAGCTCCCTTCGGGGCTCAGCATTGTGGCACAGTGGGTTCAACAAACCCCCTGATATGCAAGCATCCCATATGAACTCCCCTTCAAGTCCCAGTTGCTCCACTTCCAATCCAGCTCCTGCTAATGTACCTAGGAAGGCAGCAGAGGATGACCAGTGCTTGGGTCCCCCTCATGGGGGACCCAGATGGAGTTCTGGGTTCCTGACATTGGTTGAGACCATTCCCAACTGTCGTAGCCATTTTGAGGGGGTGAACCAGTGGATGGAAAATTTCATTCTCTCTCTCTTTTCCTCCCTTTATCTAACTCTGCCTTTCAAATAAATAAGTCTTTTTAAAAAAAAAAGCTCTTCTGTTCTAATTTTGTGAATGTTTTTGCATAATTCAATATTAGACATTATAAGGCATTTTTTCCTGCATCTACTGATATGACCATAAGATATTTCTCCATTAGTCTGTTGATGTAAATTTTCTAATGTTCAATCAATTCCAAGATAAATCTATTTTGATCATAATATTACCATTTTTATCCATTAACTAGATTTGGGTTGCTTATTTTTTATTTATGAAGTTTACATTTATGTTTCTAATTAAGGTTGGACTATAAAGTCTATCATATTTCTTTTGACAGGTTTTTTAAGTTTTATGTATCTATTTATTTGAAAGGCAGAGCGACAGAGAAGGAGGGAGAGATAGGGATAGATAAAGAGGTCTTCTTTCTTTTGGCCCACTCTCCAAAGTCTTCAATAGCCAGAGTTGGGCCAGGCTGAATCTAGGGGCCAGGTACACCATCCAGGCCTCCCACATGGATGGCAGGTACTTAAGTACTTTGCCCATTATCTGCTGCCTCCCAAGCACATTAGCAGGAAGTTGGATCAGAACCAGAGGTGGAACTCAATCCCAGGTACATCCCAAATGAGACACGGACATCCCAAGCAGTGACTTAAACACAGAGCCACAACACCTGTTCCTCTTAACAGAGTTTTATGGCAAGGCTATCATAGCTACATAGAATGAGTTTCTATTCCAAGAATTTATGCAAGTTTAAAATAATATTTTCCTTGAATATTTCATAAAATTACTTATAAGCCCATTGAACTTGGATTTTCTTTCATGGAGAAATTTTTGAACTACTTATTTATTTTATTTAAAAGGCCGGTGCCGCGGCTCACTAGGCTAATCCTCCACCTAGCAGCGCCAGCACACCAGGTTCTAGTCCCGGTCGGGGCGCCAGATTCTGTCCCGGTTGCTCCTCTTCCAGGCCAGCTCTCTGCTATGGCCCAGGAGTGCAGTGGAGGATGGCCCAAGTGCTTGGGCCCTGCACCCCATGGGAGACCAGGAGAAGCACCTGGCTCCTGCCTTTGGATCGGCGCGGTACGCCAGCCGCAGCGCGCCGGCCACGGCGGCCATTGGAGGGTGAACCAACAGCAAAAGGAAGACCTTTCTCTCTCTCTCTCTCACTGTCCACTCTGTCTGTAAAAAAAAAAAAAAAAAGTATTTTAAGTTTTTTAACTTTCTGGTAACTTGAGCCTTTTTAACCAATGTGACTTTCTTCACCTCTAAAAATGCTGCATCATTTAAAGTCTATGCTGTGTAATGTCAGTACTATGCTGTCAACTTTCCTTTGGCTTCTGATCATTCACTTATCTTTTTACTTTTAACCTACCTACATTCTTAATTCTTAAAATGTCTCATAAATAGTGTGTGGCTGAATGTTTCAACTACATTCCTCTAGATTATAATTACTGATACAGCAGGATTTATTTCTACATCTTAGACTGTGCTTGTTGTTTATCCTGCCTATTCTCTACCTTCCCTCACTTTTCTTGAGTTTTATTATTTTTCTCACTTTATCTTTCCCAAGAAAGCTATCCATATTTTTTTTACCAATTTTCAGTAGTTACCTTAGAAATTTTAACATGCATTTTTTTTAAGATTTAATTATTTGAAATGTAGCATGCCAAGAGCCAGCTGTTGAAATCTGGGGGATGAACCAGTGCATAGCAGATCTCTGTGTCTCAATCTCTGTCACTCTGCCTTTCAAAGAAACAAATAATCTTATTGTAAAAATGCAGGAAGAGGGGAAGGGAGACCTTTCTGCTGCTTTATTCCTCAAATGCCCACAACATGTAGGACTGTGCCAGGCCAAAACCAGGAACTTGGAACTTAACTGGGGTCTCCCTTGTGGGTGGCAGGGACCAAAATACTTAAGCACGCCAGCACCTGCTGTCACCTAATGTACTCACCAGCAGAAAGCTAGAATCAGAAGTGGAGCCAACAACTATTGAGGAGCAGGTTTTTTTTTTTATTTGTTTGTTTGTGTGGTTTTTTTTAATACTATTTGTTGAACTCTTTACTTAGTATAGGGTTAATATACTTGTATAAAGTTAATTGAAAATAGATCTCAGTAAAAAAAATAATGGGAATAAGAGAGGGAGGAGAAAGGGGGGTGGGACTGTGGGTGGGAGGGCAGATACACTGGGAAGAATCACTATGTTCCTGAAGTTGCATTTATGAACTCCATGAAGTTTGTATTCTTGAAATAAAAGGTTTCTGGGGGAAAAAAAAAAGGAAGTGGAGCCAGGACTCAAACCCAGCCATTCTATTATGGAATGCAAACTTCCTAAGATGCATCTTAACCTCTGTGCCCAATGCCCACCCTGATCTTATTTTTAAAAATAATTTTAATGGAAATACAATCCTAAACTGACCTTGAATTTCTCTCAATCTACAAAACATAATTCTCTACTGTCTTCTACCTTCTGTGGTTACATTGTCAAGATAATCTGTTCCATCCTTGAAGATGGCATGGTCACAGAGTAAGAGGCAGCTTAAGAGCCTCTCTTTCAGGTCCTATAATTCTATTACATGTTGTTTATGTGTAGATTTCTTTTTACTTAGGTGTTAATGCATATGCCTTCATGAATATTATTACTCAGCCATTATCTTTTCAAGTAGCCTCTTTTCCATTTCTCTCTTCTTGTTCTCAAGCTATAATTAAAATTTTCTTTACTTTTAGTTGATTCCCTATTTGTCTTGATTTAACTTCTATTTAATCTATTGAGTTATTTTCAATTATTATTTTTTCAAAATCTGTTTGGTTCTTTCTCAAATTATCTTGTTACTCATTGACTTATGTATTTATGTGTGCATGTATTCATTTGTTTGAGAGTGAGAGAAAGGGACACCAGACAGAGCTCCTATCCCATTTCACTTCCCAAATATCTACAACAGCTGGGACTGGGCCAGGCCAAAATTGAGAGCCAAGAAGAACGCAATCTAGGTCTCCCACATAGTGGCAAGAACCCAGTCACTTGAGCCATCGTCTGCTGCATCTCAGGGTCTGCATTAGCAGGAATGTTGGAATCAGGAGCAGCAGCCAGGAATTGAACCCAGGCACTCCAGCATGGCACACAGGCATCTTAACTAGCTTAATAACCACAAAGCCAAACACCCACCCTTGGTTAACCTTTATGTTTTCTAGTCCACAGCTCATATCTCGTGTTTTGAGAGTATTTTGGTGTTTTTTTTTTCCGGTTATTTTGTTCTGTTTATTTTTCACTTTGAGATATTCATTTGTCTTCTAATTTCAAATGTGGGGAATCTGTAGCCAGAGATAAAAAACAAGTTTCTCTAAACAGGGAAAAAAATTGGCTTCTGCTCAGTATCAGGAACATTTCAAATTTGAGGAAACCTATAACCCAAAATTTCTGCTTGGGGTTTTACTATGTAGCTATACTGGATTCCAGATGCATATCTGAACTGAATCTGGTTTTGTGATCACAAATTCTCCAGACCAAACAATCAGGCATTCATTAAGCACCAATGTTTTAATTTACTTTAACATTTATTTGCTTCTTTGACAGAGTTAGAGAGAGAAAGAGACAAAGAGAGATTTTGCATTCACTGGTTCACTCCTCAAATGACCACAACAGTCAAGGCTGAGTCAGGCCAAAGTCAGGACACTAGAACTCCATTCAGGTCTTCCACATGGGCAGCAGGGGCACAAATACTCAGGCCACCTTCCACAACTTTCCCCGGTTTATTAGCAGGGAGCCGGATCAGAAGTGGAGCAGCCTGGACTTAACCAGCACTCATACGGTATGTTGGCATTGCAGGTAGCAGCTTACCCCACTATGCCAGAATGCAGGCCCCAATTTCCAAAGCTTTTAAATATCAGAAATGGACTTCAGAATAGCTCTGTCTCTAATTCATTCATATATAAGGATTCCCAAAATTCAGTCTCAGAAAAGGCATCCCAGTTTCCCCAGTTCACCTGACCCTCTCTTCTGTCCTCTTCCCCACTCCCCAGTGAATGAAGGGAGCTCCTCACGGGGAAAGTGTTGGATTCTCACCTTCAGCTGCTGTCCCTACCCTCCACGCAGCTATCAGGAGACTGGGCAACTGAACAGAGTTATAAACATCATCTGTCCTCCTCTCACTTTCAAAGAAGGCTAAGTGCAGAAACACTTCCCCCTTTTGCTAATCAGAGCACATGAGGTGCAAAAGACCGTAATTGTTCCCAATCAACTTATGAATGAAATAACCTATATGCAGGCTCTGGGCCATGCTCCCACAGAGAGGAGGAAGGATGCCTAAACTCAGTCCCAGTCTTGAAGAAGTTCAGGATCCAAATGGGAGAACTGGGTACAGAAACAAAAAGACTTATGTCCAACTGGCACAGCAAAGGGCAAAGCAGATGACAGACAGGCAGTGAAGCATATATCATAGGAGTTTAATTAAAGTAAACCAAGGCAATCAGAAAAGGGTTCCTGGAGGGTGGGAGATCAGAGCTAGGTATCAAAGGACCAGGAAAGAGGAAAATGGAACATTTTAGTAGACAAGAACTATGGATACTCAAAAACTGTTTTTCAGTCACCAAAGAAAAAGTTACCGTGATAATACTAAGATGCTGTTTAAATACAATGTGATGTAATAAAAAATGTGTGCTTAAACATGTTATCCAGAATATAAATCCTGGGATAGGCACTTTATGATAAGAGCGATAATAAAAACAATAATTTTGTAAAGATTTTAGACTAAAATAAAGCTTGCAAAGTTTAAAGTTTAGTTCTAGTCAAAATGGCAAGCAGTACCAGGTCAGTGACTAGATGGTATTCAGAAATGGCATTGGGGGCCAGCATTGTGTCATAGCAAGTAAAGCCGCCACCTATGACACTGGCATCCCATGCAGGCACTGTGGTTCATGTCCTGGCTGATCCACTTCTGATCCAGCATTCTACTAATGACCTAGGAAAAGCAGTGGAAGATGGCCCAAGTACCTGGGCCCCTGACACCCATGTGAGAGACCTGGATGAGCTCCTGGCTTCAGCCTGGCCTAGTGCTGGTCATTGCTGCCATCTGGGGAGTAAACCAGCAGATAGATGGTCTCTCTCTCTTCCCTCTCCCTCTCTCTCTGCCTTTCAAATAAATAAATCGAAGGAAAGAAGGAAAGAAGGAAAGAAGGAAAGAAGGAAAGAAGGAAAGAAGGAAGGAAGGAAGGAAGGAAGGAAGGAAGGAAGGAAGGAAGGAAGGGAAAGAGGGAGGGAGAGAGGGAGGGAGAGAGGGAGGGAAGAAAGCATCATTACAAAGCTGCTGGATTTGATAAACCAGGAATTAGTGCAGGACAATATAATACAAGAACACAGAAATAGAAAAGAAGCTGTAAGAGGGCTTTCTGAGAACTGCTTTGGCAGGATGTGTCACCTTAAGAGAGTAACGGACATGACCAGGAGGCATCAGATCTTGCTCCAAGAGCAGTAGACAAAATGTGAAGGGAGATAAATCCTACCTTGAGCCCCATCTGAAAGAGTCTATTTAGAAAAGAAAAAAGAAGAATGGGTAAAGAAGTAATCACTTGGTCGAAATCTAGGAATGACACTGTCCTCAAAGTATTTTTAAACCTGAAACACAGCAGAAGGGGTTCCAAGATGGCAGAATAGCAGCACGGGGGTCTGCTCTAGGCTAGGCGAAATTAGTAAGAAAAAAGCGGAGAAAGTACACTCTCAGGGGAAAGTTGCAGGGAAAACTGCATGGGGGTCCTGCTAAAGCACTGGAAATGGTCTGAGCCTGGGTGGAAGGTGCAGACACAGCAAAGATCACGGGCACAACAAATGCCCCAGCAGACCGGGTTCAGAGAAAGTGCCCATTCTGGCGAGCAAAGAGAGGTCAGACTACACGGGTCCCTGCCACTGCTGATACAACTAGAGGGAGAACCTAGTGGACTGTCTGAGTCTGTCCCAGAACCCTCAGAGGAGCGGGGTGACTGCTAACTCAGAGGGAAAAAAAGAAACAGCGATGTATCTCTCTCCCCCTCTCCCCCCATCAATATCAGCACCCTGCAGCCAGCTGTGGGAGGGCTAGCACCATTTTGGGGCACAAGCAGGTAACAGTTCCTCTAGCTCTTGTATGTGAACCAGGCAATTAGTAGGGACACTCTCCATCCTGTTGGTATGGGCAACATGGCAGCTTGAGTGCAAACACTGTGAAAACACTGTGACTGTGTCAGAGGGTGCAGAGTATAGCTGGGTTTCCGGGCAATCACTGGATGTAGCTCCGCAGGCGCCGAGCCCCTTGGTTGCCTGAGGCAGGCACTCCAGCAGGAACTGTGCTCACAGTAAGAACTGTGCACATCATATGTGCTGTTCATATGGCACTGTGGAGGAGTACTGAACACACTGGGGGCTACCACCCAGGCACTGATCAGCTTGGAGGAGAGGAGTTAAGGGGATGATCACACCCACAGAGGTGACAATTCCCCCACTTCTATTAACAAGAGATCTACCACTCTCAACTTGGGTGTTACCCTGGATACTCACCCCACCCTGGAGCACTGACCAAAGCTCCCTGGACATACCCACCACACACCTCTTGGTATTCACTGAAAGTGCAGATATTCCACTAAGCCACAAAGTCATAGTTCAAAGATAAAAGCCATGAGAGGAAGGGCCAGCACTGTGGTGCAGCGGGTTAAAACCCTGGCCTGCAATGCTGGCATCCCATATGGGTGCCGGTTCTAGTCCCGGTTGCTCCTCTTCTGATCCAGCTCTCTGCTATGGTCTGGGAAAGCCATAGAGAATGGCCTAAGCGCTTGGGCTTGTGCACCCACATGGGAGACCCATAAGAAGCTCCTGGATCCTGGCTTCAGATAAGCTCAGCTCTGGCCATTGTGACCATTTTGGGGAGACCTCTCTCTTTGATTCTCTCTCTCTCTCTCTGTAACTCTGTCTTTCAAATAAATAAAATAAATCTTTTTAAAAAAAAGCAACGAGAGGAAAAAAATAACAATAAACTCCACAATTGCGTAAAAATAAAAGCAGAAACTCAAGAAACAAGAATAAGGAAGACAAAATGATGCCCTCAAAGGAACACAACACTTTAATATTAGAACATGAAAATAAATAGATTGATGACATGATGGAAATGGAATTCAAAAATTAATCACAGGATTACTTAAAAACAATCAGAAGCAAATCCACAAATTAAAGAAAACCATACATGACTTGAATAAAATTTTTTCTTATGAAATTGAGATTTTAAAGAGAAATCAAAGCAAAATATTAGAAATTAAGAATTCAATAGATCAAATAAAAAATGCAGTGGAAAGCCTTAACAGTAAATTTGGTAAGGCAGAAGAAAAAACATCCATGCTAGAGGACAAATCTTTGAAATTTTTCAGTCAGACCCCCAAAAAAAAAGGAAAAAAGAAAGAAAGAAAAGAAAAAGAAGAAGAAATTAAAAAACTTAAAAACAGTGTTGGAGATCTATGGGTTACTATCAAATGGCCCAACATATGGGTCTTAGGAATTCCTGAAGGCCTGGAAAGAGAGAATGGACTACAAGGCCTTTTTAGTGAAATAATTACAGAAGACTTCCCCAATTTGGAGAAAGAAAGGGACATCTAAGTACAGGAAGCACATAGAATTCCTAATAGACGTGACCAGAAAAGATCTTCACCAAACACATTGTAGTCAAATTTTCCATAGTAAAACATAAAGAAAATATTCTAAAATGTACACAAGAGAAACACCAGATTACTTTCAGAGGATCCCCAATTAGACTCATAGCTGATTTAATATTAGAAAGCCTAAGGGCTATAAGAGAGTGGCAAGATATAGTCCAACTCTTAAGAGAAAAAAACAAACTGTCAACCCATAAAACTGTACCCTGTAAAGCTCCCATTTATAAATTAAAGTTAAAAACTTTCCATAATAAACAGAAATTGAAAGAATTTGTTACCATCCATTTAGTCTTACAAAAGATCCTTAAGGATGTGCTACACACAGAAACACAGAAACATGGTCAGCACTATGAAAAACAGTGAAGGCAGAAAATCTCACAGTAAAAGGACAAAGGAAAACTAAAATAAACAACATGAATATGTATGGAAAAATGTCAGGGCCAAGTTGTTACCTATCAATAGTCATCTTGAATGTAAATGACCTCAAGTCTCCAGCTAAAAGATACAGACTGGCAGAATGGATTAAAAAACAAGAACCATCTATTTGTTGTCTACAAGAAACACATCTCACCAACAAAGATACTCATGGACTAAAACTGAAAGGATGGAAAAAGATATTCCATGCTAACAGAAACCAAAAAAGGGCTGGTGTGGCCATCCTAATATCATACAAAACAGACTTTAACACAAAAACTATTAAAAGAGACAAAGAAAGACACAAAGTAATGATTAAGGGAGCAATTCAATAGGAAGATACGGCCATTATAAATACATATGCACCTAATTACAAGGTACCTGGCTATTTAAAAGAAATGTGTTTTTTAAAAGATTTATTTATTTGAAAGACAGAGTTACAGAGAGAGGTAGAGACAGAGAGAGAGGTCTTCTATCCGCTGGTTCACTCCCCAGATGGCCGCAACAGCTGGAGCTGTGCCAATCTGAAGCTAGGAGACAGGAGCCTCTTCCAGGTCTCCCACATGGGTGCAGGGGCCCAAGGACTTGGGCCATCCTCTACTGCTTTCCCAGACCATAGCAGAGAGCTGGATCAGAAGAGGAGCAGCCAGGACTAGAACCAGCACCCATATGGGGTGCCAGTGCTTCAGGCCAGGGCTTTAACCCGTTGTGCCACAGTGACAGCCCCTAAAAAAATGTTAATGGACCTAAAGAGAGACAGAGACTCCAATACAATAGTAATGGGGGACTTCAAAACCCCACTTTCAACCATACAGAAAATCAGCAAGGAAACAACAGGGTTAATTAACACTACAGACAAAAGAAACCTAACAGAAATCTAAAAAATTTTCCATCCTACAGCTGCAGAATACACATTCTTCTTACCAGTGCATGGAACTTTCTCTAGGATTGACCACACGTTAGGCCATAAAACAAGTCTCAACAAATACAAAAAATTTGAAATCATATCATGTATCTTCTCTGATGACAATGAAGCTGGAATTCAACAACTCAAGAATATTTAGATCATATGCAAACACATGGAGACTGAACAACAGGTTCCTGAATGAATAATGGATCATTGAGAAATCAAAAGAAATAAAAAAATTCCTGGAAACAAATAAAGATAATACGTCAGAACAAAACTTATGGGACACAGCAAAAGCAGTTTTAAAAGGAAAGTTTATACCAATTGGTGCCTACATCAATAAATTGGAAAGCACCAATTAAATGACCTATCAATGCATCTCAAGGACCTAGAAAAACAACAGCAAACCAAACCCAAAACTATTAGAAGAAAAGAAATAATCAAAATTAGAGAAGAAATAAACAAAATTGAAACAAAATACAAAAGATCAGTGAAATGAAGAACTGTTTCTTTAAAAAATGAACAAAATTGATACTCTATTGCCCAACTAACGAAAAATAAATAAATAAATAAGAGGGAAAAGACCCAAATAAATAAAATTAGAGATAAAAAGGAAATACAGCAACAGATACCACAGAAATAAAAAAGAATCATCAGGAATTACTACAAAGAGCTATATGCCAAGAAATCAGGAAACCTAGAAGAAATGGACAGATTTTTGGACACATACCACCTACCTCAACTGAGCTATGACAACACAGAAAACCTAAACAGATGGAACCAAGATGGAAACTGAATCAATAATAAGGACCATTCCAGCAAAGAAAAGCCCAGGGCCAGACATTTAAAGAACTAACTCCATTTCTTTTCAAGGTATTCAAAATAATTGAAAGGAAGGGAACCCTCCCAAACTCCTTCTAAGAAGCCAACATCATCTTAATTCCTAAACCTGAAAAACATACAACAGAGAAAGGCAACTACAGACCAATTTCTCTGATGAACATAGATGCAAAAATTTTCAACAAAATACTAGCCAGTCAAATCCAACCACACATCAGAAAGATCATTCACCTGGACCAAGTAGGATTTATCCCTGGTATGCAGAGATGGTTCAACATCTTCAAATCAATAAATGTGATACATCATATTAACAAACTGAAGAACAATAAAAATAAATGAAATAAAACATCCTTTCATGATGAAAACCTTAAGCAAATTGGGTATAGAAGGAACAATTCTTGGCACAATCAAAGCAATTTATGACAAACCCACAGCCAGCATCCTATTCAATGGGGAAAAGCTGGAAGCATTCCCCCTAAGATCCAGAACCAGAGAAAAATATCCACTCTCACCATTGCTATCCAATACAGTCCTGGAAGTTTTAGACCCATTCGGCAATAAAAAGAAAACAAAGGGATACACATTGGGAAGGAGGAAGTCAAACTATCCCTAGTTGCAGAAGACATGATTCTATATAGAGAGGATTCAAAAGACTCCACTAAGAGGCTATTAGAACTCATAAAAGAGTTTGGTAAGGGTGCCGGGTTCTAGTCCCTGCTGCTCCATTTCTGATTCAGCTCCCTGCCATGGCCTTGGAAAGCAGTAGAAGACAGCCCAAATCCTTGGGCCCCTGCACCAGCATGGGAGTCCATGAAGAAACACCTGGCTCCTAGCTTCAGATCAGTGCAGTGCCAGCTGTAGTGGCTATTTGGGGAGTGAACCAACGGAAGGAAGACATTTCTCTCTGTCTCTCTCTCACACTGTCTATAACTCTACCTGTCAAATAAATTAAAAAAAAAAAAGAGTTTGGTAAAGTGGCAGGATATAAAATCAACACACAAAAATCAACAGCCTTTGTTTATACAGACAATACCACAGCTGAGAAACAACTTTTAAGATCAATCCCATTCACAATAGCTATAAAAAAATCAAATACCTTGGAATAAATTTTACCAAAGATATCAAAGATCTCTATAATGAGAATTACAAAACATGAAACAAAAAATAGAAGATACAAAAAAATGGAAAAAGATCTTCCATATTCATAGATTGGAAGAATCAATATCATCAAAATGTCCATACTTCTGAAAGCAATTTACAGATTCAATGTCATACCAATCAAAATACCAAAGACATTTTTTTCAGATGTAGAAAAAAATGATGCTGAAATTCACATGGAAAGACAAGAGACCCCAAATAACTGAAGCAATCTTATACAACAAAAACAAAGTGGAGGCAGTGTGGTGGAATGAGAAGGCCATGCAAAGATGGCCGCTGGCAAGCGAGCATCAGTTACTCAGGAATGGCTTTGAAATCCACCTGGCAACAGAGCCTGCCTGACAACAGGCTGTGATTGGATGGCTTTGGAAACCACATGGCAAACGGAGCCTGCCTGGCAACAGGCTGTGATTGGATGGCTTTGGATTCTGCCTGGCAACAGGCTGTGATTGGTTAAGGCATAGACCACCCCTTGACTGGATCAGCTGCCTTGGCTATATAAGCAGCTGTAGCAGCTGAAATAAGTAAGTCTGCGGGCTGCTCGCCTCAGGCCCACTTTCACCCGACTCCCAGGGTCTGTATGGTGACTCCTCGCCTCTTGCCCCCACCATGCTCCTCCTCTCAGAACAAATCCTCTCAGAAGAAATCAACTGCAACAAGGCAGCACAATGCCAGATTTTAAGACATACTACAGGGCAGTTATAATCAAAACAGCACAAAAACAGATATGTAGACCAATGGAACAGAATAGAAATTCCAGAGATCAATCCATGCATCTACAATCAACTTATCTTTGACAAAAGAGCTAAAATCAATCCCTGGAGCAAAGACAGACTCTTCACAAATGGTGCTGGGAAAACTGGATCTCCACAAGCAGAAGTATGAAACAAGACCCTACCTTATACCTTACATAAAAATCCATTCAAAGTGGATCAAAGACCTAAATCTATGATTTGATATTGTCAAATTACTAGAGAACACTGGGGAAACTCTACATGATAGTGGCATAGGCAAAGAGTTCTTGGAAAAGATACCAGAGGCACAGCCAATCAAAGCCAAAATTGACAAATGGGATAAAATCAAATTGAGAAGTTTCTGCAATGCAAATGAAGCACAGCAAAGTGAAGAGGCAACCAACAGAATGGGAGAAAATATTTGCAAACTATGCAACTGATAAAGGATTAAGATCTAGAATACATAAAGAACTCAAGAAACTCAACAACAACAAAACAAAACAACCAAGTTAACAAATGGACAAAGGACTTGAATAGGCACTTTTCAAAAGAGGAAATTCAGATGGCCAACAGACACATTAAAAAATGCTAAGGTCACTAGCCATTAGGGAAATGCAAACCAAGACCTCAATGAGGTTTCACCTCACCCCCATAGGAATGGCTTTCATACAGAAATCAACAAACAACAAATGCTGGTGAGGATGTGGGGAAAAAGGTACCCTAATCCATTGTTGGTGGGAATGTAAACTGGTACAGCCATTGTGGAGAACAATTTGGAGATACCTCATAAATCTGAATATAGACCTACCATATGACCCAGCCACCCCACTCCTGTGAATTTACCCAAGAGAATGAAATCAGCATATGAAAGAGTTATCTATACCTCCGTGTTCACTGCAGCTCAATTCACAATAGCTAAGATACAGAATCAACCAAGATGTCTATCAACTGAAGACTGAATAAAAAAATTATGGGATATATACATCATGGAATACTACACAACAGTAAAAAAAAATGAAATCCTGTCATTTACAACAAAATGGATGCCACTGTAAACCATTATTCTTAGTGAAATAAGACAATCCCAAAAAGACAAATACCATATGTTCTCCCTGATCTGTGGTAACTTACAGAATACGCTGAAGGTAATCTATAGAAGTGAAATTCACGTTTTGAATTGTAATGACATTGAACAGTACTTGTCTCAACTGTTGAGGAACAAGGATTTTTTTTAAATATTTATTTTATTTATTTGAAAGAGTTACAGAGAAGGGTAGAAAGAGAGAAAAAGGTCTTCCATTCATTGGTTCACTCCCCAAATGGTCACAAGAGCTAGAGCTGAGCCGATATGAAGGCAGGAGCCAGGAGCTCCTTCCATTTCTCCTACATGGAAGCAGGGGCCCAAGAACTTGGGCCATCCTCTGCTGCTTTCCCTGGAGCATTAGCAGGGAGCTGGATCAGAAGTGGAGCAGCTAGGAATTGAACCAGTACCCATATGGGCCAGGGCTTTTACCTGCTGCACCACAGCAATAGCCCAGAACAGTTTTTGTGGTTTTTTTTTTTTTTAATACTATTTGTTGAACTCTTTACTTTGTATAGGGTTAATCTTTTATGTATAAAGTTAATTAAAAATGGATCTTAGTAAAAAAGAAGAATGGAATAGGAGAGGAAGGAGGAAGATGGGTGAGAGCACAGGTGGGAGGGAGGATAGGGTGGGGAGAATCACTATGTTCCTAAATTTGTATTTATGAAATGCATGAAGTTTGCATATCTTTTGTAAAAGGTTTCTGGGAAAAATAATTGGACCAATAATTGTACCAATTCTACCAGATGGTATTCAAAAACTGCTATCCCACTTCTTCAAAGTTGATCTTTTAGTCTATAGTAGAAAGAATGAAGTGACATCTTCTATTCTGAGGCTCCACTCAAAACTGAAATTTATAAAGTACCCCATAGTTAATGAGATAAAAGCACATTTCATCTATACCAAAATGCTGATTTTTATCTATCAATTAAGCAAAAGTCTAAAAGTTTGATGATACACTGTAGCGTGTGGGGAAATTATCACTCTGATACAATTCTCATAGAAGTAAAAATTGTAAAAACTCTATTGGGCCAATTTGATAATACTTACCAAAACTACAAACATATTATAGTTGACTCTGAAATCCCACTTCCAAAAATATATTCCATAGCTGTACTTGGACATGTGAAAAATGGTATATATGAGGTTATTCACTACATTATGGGGTGTGCAAAAGATTAAAAGCAACCTACTTGATTGATATGATTAAATTACAGTACATCCATAAAATGGAAAATATGCAGCCCAAAGATAAAGTAATAGCATGAGGGCAATACAGAACTTTTCAGTGTTCATCCTTCTGTAAATAAATCAACCTGGGAGCTGGTGTTTTGCCATAGTGAAGTAAGCCATATCTTGCAATGTCAGCATCCCATATAAGAATACCGGTTCAAGTCCTTGCTACTTTGCTTCCAATCCACTTTCCTGCTAATGTACCTGAAAAGGGAGGAAAATATGGCCCAGGTACTTGGATCTCTACCAACTGTGTGGGAAACCAGGATGAAGATCCTGGCTCCTGACTTCAGCCTGGTCTAGACCTGTCAATTGTGGCCATTTGGGAAGTGAACCAGTGGACAACCTGTCTTACCCTGTCTCTCTGCCTTTCAAATAAATAATCTTTAAAAGCAAATCAATTTGGCCGGCGCCGTGGCTCACTAGGCTAATCCTCCGCCTTGCGGCTCCAGCACACCGGGTTCTAGTCCCGGTTGGGGCGCCGGATTCTGTCCCGGTTGCCCCTCTTCCAGGCCAGCTCTCTGCTGTGGCCAGGGAGTGCAGTGGAGGATGGCCCAGGTGCTTGGGCCCTGCACCCCATGGGAGACCAGGATAAGTACCTGGCTCCTGGCTCCTGCCATCGGATCAGCGCGGTGCGCCGGCCACAGCGCGCCGGCCGCGGCGGCCATTGGAGGGTGAACCAACGGCAAAGGAAGACCTTTCTCTCTGTCTCTCTCTCTCTCACTGTCCACTCTGCCTGTTAAAAAAATTAAATAAATAAATAAAAAGCAAATCAATTTGAGGGCCGGCGCCGCGGCTCACTAGGCTAATCCTCTGCCTGTGGCACTGGCACCCTGGGTTCTAGTCCCGGTCGGGGCACTGGATTCTGTCCCGGTTGCCCCTCTTCCAGGCCAGCTCTCTGCTGTGGCCAGGGAGTGCAGTGGAGGATGGCCCAAGTCCTTGGGCCCTGCACCCGCATGGAAGACCAGGAGAAGCACCTGGCTCCTGGCTTCAGATCAGCGCAGTGTGCCGGCCGCGGCGGCCATTGGAGGGTGAACCAATGGCAAAAGGAAGACCTTTCTCTCTGTCTCTCTCTCTCTCACTGTCCACTCTGCCTGTCAAAAAAAAAAAAAAAAAAAGGCAAATGAATTTGAACTATTCATACATAGAATTACCTACATGACAGCTAAGGGAGCCAAGTCAGAAACAAAGCCCCTTTGTGTAGCCCAGAAAAAAAAAAATTAAGACACACTGAAAAGGGTAGGAAGAATAGTTTCACTTTATCCACCATCACACCTCCCACAATCCCAGGCAGCATGGCATAAAGGAAGATATCCTCAACCTCGGGTAAGGAGAGGGAAGTAAGCCTCAGACTCCAACTATAGAAAAATATAGAAAAATTCCACTATAGAAATATTCAGAAGTGACAGCACTCACAGTGCCAAATTCCAGGCCATTATCCCAGCTAAGCCTCAGACCTGCCCTGTCACTGGGTTAGATTCCACAGTGCTAGATTCCAGACAGCTCTGTTAGACTCAGCTTCTAGGCAGGCTTGAAGCCTGGAGCCCACCAGGCTGACCCAAGCATCCCCAGGCTGTGGACTGGCCCAAGCAGCACAAGGATTTAGGGCTGCCCCAATGCCAGGCCAGTTCACACAGGGTCAGTCTTCAGGGCAGCCTCAGGACCAGTCGACCCCCATGGACTCAGGCACCAGAGCAGTTCCAATGCTGGGCCAAGTCCACAGATTCAGGTTCAAGGCCCATTCTACATAGATCCCTATATACCAGGATTCAGGGCAGCCCCTGTGGATACCTGTCCCAGGCTCCCTCTGGTAGATCTATGTTCTAGGTCCATACCCACAATATAATCAACAGGCCTACCACTCCAATAGATCCAGGATCCTTACCCAGTCCCAAAGACCTAGATGCCAGGCTCACCCACCTACTGACCCAGGTACCAGGTCAGCCTGCACAAGGACTCTAGTAGCAAGTCTACTAACAAATCACACCAGACTAGCTGTTATAAATTTTTAAAAAAATTAAAAATTAGTGGGGGCTGGCACTGTGGGGTAGCAGGTAAAGCCGCTGCCTGCAGTGCCAGTATATCATATGGGTGCCAGTTCAAGTCCCAGCTGCTCCCCTTCCCATCCAGCTCTCTGCTATGTACTGGGAAAGCAGTAGAGGATAGCCCAAGTCCCTGGGCCCCTGCACCTGCATGGGAGACCAGGAAGATGCTCCAGGCTTCCAGCTTTGTATTGGCTCAGCTCTGGCCATTGAGGCCATTTGGAGAGTGAACCAGCCGATGGAAAACCTCTCTTTCTCTCTCTCTCTCTCTTTCTCTCTCTCTCTCTCTCTGCCTCTGTAACTCTGAAATATAAATAAATCTTTTTTAAAAATTAAAAATTATCAAAAATGAAGAGGTCAAAGGAGTACTTAGCCTAGTGGTTAGGACCAGTTTAAACACACACATCCCACCCCAGAGTGCCTGGGAACAAGTCCCAGCTCCAGCTACTGATCCCAGCTTCCAGTTAATGCAGACCCTGAGAGGCAGCATGACTCAAGTCGCTGGGTTCCTGACAACCAGGTGGGAGACCTGGATTGAGTTCCAGCTCATTGCTTTAGCCCTGATCCGGCACAGGCCATTTCAGGCATTTGATAACAGAACTAGCATCTGGCACCATCTTTTTCTTCTTCTACCTCACCTCAAATGAATAAATAAATAAAAGAAAGAGATTTAAAATAAGCAACCTAATGCTATACCTCAATAATAAGTATGTGGTACAGCAGGTAAGGTCACTGCCTGCAGTGCCGGCATCCTCTACAAGTGCCAGTTTGAGACCTGGCAGCTCCACTTCCAATCCAGCTCTCTGCTGTGGCCTGGGAAAGCAGTAGAAGATGGCCCAACTCCTTGGGCCCCTGCACCCATGTGGGAGACCCAGAAAAACCTAATGGCTCTTGGCTTCCGATCAGCCCAGCTCCAGCTGTTGTGGCCATTTGGGGAGTGAACCCGTGAATGGAAGATCTCTTTCTTTCTCTCTCTGCCCCTGCCTCTCTAACTCTTTCTAAATGAATAAATAAATCTTTAAAATAATAATAATAATAAGCATTGAGGTGATGTATAGGTGACACATATTCTAATTACCTCAGTTTAATCACTTCAAATGTATATATATTTCAAAACATGCTTTAAACAATAAACACAATTTTTATTTGCCAATTTGAAAGATACATTTTAAAAATAAATAAGCAGGCTCTTTACACTGATATGGAATGATACACAAAATATACTGTTACCAAAAATTGCAAAATGTCAAATCATGTGGCTAGTGTACTATTATTTGATTTTTTTTAATTTTTAAAATTGATTTATTTTTATTTATTTGAAAGTCCTGGTCCACTCCCCAAATGCCTATAATGTCTGAGGCCATGCCAGCCCAAAAACAAAAGCTCCGAACTCAATCCAGGGTTGGCTGGGACTCAAGCTCTTGAGCCATCACCTGCTGCCTTCAAGGTTACACATTACCAAGAAGCTGGGAATAAGAGCAGAGCTAGAACTTGAACCCAAACATACTGAGATAGGAAGCAGGTGTTGTAAGTGGCAGCTTAACTGTTGCACCACTGACCCCTACTATTTGAGTTCTTAAAAGATTAAAAAAAAAAAGACATATCTGCACATACACATATATAAAAATATACACAAGAAATTAATAACACCATTGGTCTTTGAAAGAAAGAATTGAAAGGCTGAGGAAGAGAGATATGGCAGAGAATTTTCATTAAATGCTCTTTTTTAAGTTTTTAAAATTTGTATCCAGGTATATGTCTGATCTATTCGGTTATTCTTTCCCAAAGAATAAAAATTAACATTGCCATAAGAATTTCATGAGAAAACATACTTTCCATTTGTTTTGCCAAGTTCGAGATGAGAAATCTTCTACCATGTGCTGAGAACTGGTCTGGATTTGAGCTTTTGCTTTTGACTGAAACTTGGACACCAGATAATAGATTTCACATTTCTCTCTTTTTACAAATGAAACAGAAGTTGGTACACAGTTTCTGTTCACCCTCTTCCAAGACTATTTTAATGACTTACCCAGTAAACAGAAAAATACTTACAATTCACAATCTATTTAAAACAACAAAAGCTGTGGCCCAGCATAAAGCAGGCATAGACAAGGTTTTATTTCTTTTCCCACTTGGAAGAAAAAGACTCCTGTGACATCACATTCAGACACTGTTCAGGAAAATAGGAGTGATCCCACGACAATGATTTCTATGTGGGCAGAAAAACCAGAAAGGAAAAACAGGAAGAAACTTCCCAGCCTTCACTCCACAAACACACTGCCAGGGAGAGACAAGGTTAGTTGCTCCTGAGTCAAACGGGTCTGCTTCCCATTGGCCCACTAGATCTGGCAGCAGCCAATAGCCAGGCTTCATGAGAGGCAAGAAAAATATGAAAGCTTGAAAAAACCTCCCAGCCCTGTTATGAAAACCCAGAAGACTGTAAAGAGCACTCGTTTATAAAATTGCTGAGCGTGAACTGTGGTGAGACTCACAAAGAGTAAGAGAATTGCTTTTCTTTTCTTTAAAATTGCCTCCCAGTCTCTTACTTCTATCACTTAAGAGCCAGGAGACATTTATTTATTTCTTATCACTGAAACCCAAGTGTTCTTCACTTCTTCCTTTAATTTCATTAACTTGAAAGTTTCAAAATTCTAAAGGCACAAAAGCATATACAGTGAATGGCTTACCTCTGGCTCCCATCCCCAGGCAGCCAATATTATTTTCTTGCACAGCCTTCCAAAGGGGCTCTATATGCAGACAAGAATAGACTTTCCCGCTCAAGACCTCCTCCTTTTTGCACAAATGATTATATGGAACCAAAACTCTTTATATTGAAATAAAAAAATGAAAGAACCTTTGCATAATCCTAACTCCATATGAACACATAATCCTTTTCTACAAAGAAATCTCTTTTTAAAATAAATTTTCTTTTCAATATCTCCCTCTCACTCACAATTAAGAGAGAGCTGTTTAATACAAAGAAATAGAATGTCTAGAGAACTAAATTGCATACAACTGCATCACCAATCAACTCACTTAACTCTGGTCCAGGATTGTGGCCCCTCACAAACCTCTATTGCTCTTCCAAGATCTCACGACCGGTAATTGTGCAGAGGTTTTATTAACACTCCATGGAGAGCTGTCCTGAGGTCCACAGGTGCCTTCAACTAAATGAAGAGGGAGGGAAGCGGGAAGCTGAATTCAAATCTTTGGTTCCTGTGGACTAGTAACAAGGAAGTGAAGAAAGATGAAAGGGAAGCCTCCAGTGCTTTCAATCAGTTAATAAGTAACTCGCATACTGCAGCGCTAAACTAGATCCTTGTGCCTTCCGGGGCAATTAAACAGGGAAAGCATGGGCATCTGAACGACTGGACAAATTTGTTAAGAGCCTCAAAAAATTCAGAAGAACCAGCTACAGAGAAAAGAGAGCTCTTCATAGGACAAACCACTGAAAACCCAAGCAGAGCCCAAACCAGAGAGTTATACAGGATTTGTACAGAGTGAGGAATGGAGGCTGAATTCAAGTTTGAAGTCCAGCATCCAGTTATGTCAAACCCTCTGCTTTTACTTTTATTCTGGAGTCAGAGACGTGAAGAGGAAAGAGGTGCGCTTTTAGGTGTAGTATGCTACTAAGAGCACCAGACCAGGTATCTGCTGACATGGGTTCAAGTCCCAGTGTGGCCACCAATTGGCTGTGCGAGCATGGACATTCCCGAGCCTTAGCTTCTCAGTGGGTAAACGAACTCAAAAACACTGCAAATCTGAAACCAGCTAAGTACAATCCAATCACAATTTCCCAGAACCACCAAAGAGCAGTATAAAGAGTGCCAAAATTCCACCTTTGGGCACAACTGCATACATTTCCAGCAGCTGTCAAAGATGGTTCTGAGCCCCAACTGCGTTACCAGAATACCAGAAGGCACCGTGTGGTTCATCCCAGCAGTAAATCTGTTTAAGACTATTTCAAGGGGGCCGGCACTGTGGCATAGTGGGTAAAGCCACCACCTGCAGTGCTGGAATCCCAAAAGCCACCGGTTCGAGTCCTGGCTGCTCCACTTTCGATCCAGCTTTCTGCTGTGGCCCAGGAAAGCAGTGGAAGATGGCCCAAGTCCTTAGGCCCCTGCACCCACATGGGAGATCTGGGATCTGGAAGAAGCTCCTGGCTCCTAGCTTGTGCAGCTCTGGCCATTACAGCCAACTGGGGCGTGAACCAGCGGATAGAAGACCTCTCTCTCTCTGCCTCTCCTTCTCTCTCTAATTCTGACTTTCAAATAAATAAATAAATCTTAAAAAAAGAGAGAGAGAGATTATTTCAAGAAAAATAGGTGGGCAAAGTTTATACAAGGTATAAAAAGTCTTGAGATACCAGAAAACACACATTAAAATCTTGAGAGGTCCTCTTAGACCCCCTGCGAGTTACAATCAAGAAGTGATAAGTGGACCACTTTGATGTGGAGCAAACCTCTGCAGAACAGAATCTAAACACAACTCACTTCTAAACAAATAGCCCAACAAAGTTTATAAACAAAGTCATGAATGTTTTCTGGAACCAGGCCTCAATTTATAACCTTCTAAACTCCATCTACAGGTTACAGCTTCCCCACCCACCAGAAGCTCATCAGAAACACTTCTGTCTGTACTTTGCAGGAAATGAGGAATTTGAAAAGCAACTCAGAAATTTAAGACTAAATTTATGAAAAATACTAAATGACAACATAATGTAATAGACCTCGGAGGCAGAGAGACCTTGGCTCAGATTCAAATCTGTTCTGTACTCACTTAGATCCTAAGCGAGAAATTAACTTCTCCGAGCCCTGTCAATAATGTTGGATAATAATTCTGACCTCCCTTGATTACTGTGAGTGGTAGAGAATCATAGCAAATGCCTAGTCACATTAGGAACATGGCAGCGTTCACTTCCTCCAGAAATCTTTAAGATACTTACTGGTTTAAGATACTTACTGTATTAAATCCTGATCATAGCAAAATTCCTCAGGCAAAATAGCTACTAACTGAAAAAGAACTCTTGCATTTATATACATGCACCATATGTGTTCTCATGATATACACTTGCTTGCAACCAAATATATCATCAGAAGGCATCCACTGTCAATTTCACTCAGGTTAAATCATATGAAATTGCTCACTTATGACCACTTCATTCCTACAACTATAGAAATTGCAGATAGTTGCAAATAGCAAGTCTACAGCAAGGACTTGATATCTGCCTGTCCTGCCTAGATTTTCTGAAACTAGCAAAATCATTAGAAATCAGGAAATACATTTTCATCCCAGTTCTGCCATTTCTGTGTGACTTAAAAAAAAATCACTTAGCAACCTTGAGGCCCAGTTTCCTCATTATATAATAAATATGGTTGATTCATCTTTTTCTGTTCTGTAACTTAATGAGTATTAAGTTAATGACTAAAGCAGAGGGATTTAGTTTAATGAATCCAAATCACGGAGTTTGTAAGGACGTTTTTAACTTGGCTATAAAAGTTCTCTAGGTTGTTCCTTTCACGTCTATCCTGTCTTCTTCTTTGAAGCACAGAAGAGAGAGACCTTGATGATAATAACACAAAGCTGTGTAAACTTCTTTGCAGGCTTCTTAAAACACTTCTAATTTGGCATACTCTACCATAGCAATACTGGATTTCTCCTTAAACAAAAATGGTCATGGGTGTCAAAGAGATGTGAGTGAGTGTCCACTGAACTGTGTCTAAATGATTTTCCTTGTGACCAAAGCCAGCCTGGAATAAGCCTCTGCTAGTGAGAAGACAGAACAAGCTTCCCAGGCAGAGGAGGCATTGTTCAAAGTAATGAGTTCTGCACCACTTGGTCCACAATTCACAGCTGAGTCTGATTTTCCTAGACAAAGAGCAATAACCAAACGGGGAATGCTCTTCAGCAAGCTTCTCCGAGCTTCTAACTGTCATCAGACTTCAGAGATGGTGAAGACAAGATGTGCAGAATCTCCCTACACTCCAGCGTCCTAGGAATGATGAGAGGAAATGTTCGTCAACCCTGGTCAATGTTATGCCAAGGTGTGTCAAGACTGCAGTGGGTTTAAGTAGAATTTGAACTCAATAAAAAATGCCTAGGAGTTATTCCAGCTCAAAAGTTAAACTGCTTAAATGCTCGATTGTTATTTCTTTTATCCTTCTATCATAATTTAATACCCCTTCTTTTTTTCCTTCAGAGAAATAATAGTCATGATCCCCCAAGCATGCCGATCACAGCATTCTTAGAAGGGAGCTGCAGGAGGTTTATTATGTCATGAAACATGGAGCCAGAACAAAGGACCACTGAATCACTCACCTTATCTTCATCTCAGAAACCCGAGAATAACAGGGGTTCTATTTTTTCTCCCAAACTCAGCACTGCACTTGCCAAGGCCACAAGCTTTAGGTCTGAGTCTGAACTACAAAAGGTGAGTAGATGGATGAGTTCAATGCTTCCTATCCTATAAATTAACGTTTGTCTAAATTGCTCAAAAACTGCGTTGTTTTAAACCAAAGTTTGAGCATTTGTTTCTGAATCCGAAATTCTGGTTGATCAGCCCTGACTTAGTTGTTCTCTTAAGAGTATCTTAGATAAGTATCTTTACCCTGAAGACCTGAAATAGCATTAGAATTGTCATGAGAACTCAGGACTCTTAGTTCATCAGTTTATTCACCATGCCAAATATACAAGTTCCCAGTAAACACTTCGATGCCTGAATGAATAAGTAAATTAGAGAGAAAACATTTAAGAATTTCCACAGTATTTTCAATTAGGGAAACCTAACATGAAGCACCTTTATTATATTCTATTTCTATAATATATCCCAATAATTATTTAGGAGACAAATTCTTAATTTAAGCTATGACATGGGAAAATGTATCAAACTGAAACAGTCACTGTAACAGGTTTTCTTTAAATCTGGTGCAACTATAAATCCTGGCTCTGCCCACCAACCTCCCCTCCCTTTGTCTCATTCCCACTGCCCTCCCCACTCCACCCCCAGGCTTCCCCCAAGCATTCCCAATCTCATTATCCAGTGATCTGCTAAAACTGCAGTTTATCTCCTTGAACCAGCAGAAACACATGTCAATGAGAATTAGGGAATTGGAGCCAGTTACAAGCTACCAAATAGGGTCACAAAGTATCTGAACCTGAAGATTTAAAAGTCTATTTTTTAAGTAAAGAGGGGGGAAACAATTAAATTTTTTAAAATATTTAAACTAGATGGATTGCACAACATCTAGGCAAATGGGATGGGAGAAAGGACTTTAACAGCACTTTATCTGCTGGTTATTTGGAAAGTAATATGCTGATTTCATTTGCATATGGAGGAAGGATATTAGCTTAAAACTTCCATTATGAATGAACACTTGCTATTCTCTAAAGAAAATCGTTTTAAAGTTGGATACAGCAAAACAAGACCCCCATGTTACATCAACCAAGGTACTTTAGCCACACGTTCCCAGGTAGCTCCATTTTAAACTTTTATTAGAGATTACCTTAGTTCTGACCAATGTTTATTTAATACGCTGTCAAATATTGTTGCAGTCTACGAAAAATAAGCAACAAGAAGCCACAGCTCCTTTTATGGACATACCCCCTAGGTTGTGTACTCTTGCCAAACACCAGCCTGTGGGTCAACAAATGGGATTTAGAAGACGGAATGGGGCTGTCAAGACACAATTTTCAGAAAAGAAAATGACCCTCAACAAAAGGCTTGAGAGAACTAATTTGTATTCAGGCTCCTGGAAAGATTCTCTGCAGAAGATCTTAGCCCCAGAAGGCATCAAAACATAGGGGAAACCGGAAAAACAGCGGGCTCTACTGGGAAAGCCTTTGTTTCTCTTCACTGGCATTTTACCACGGTCCGTTAAGGAGCGCATCTCATTATTGTCGGCGTGCCCTTAAGGGGACACAGGTGCTGCCGGGTAGCACACACCCCGCTCTCCACGTGGGGAGAGGAGGCACAGATCTGTCCTCAACGCTCAGGCGCAATCACCTGACTGAATTTTTAAAAACTCACCAGGAAGTGAACGTTTTATTCGTCTCCATTTCTACGAAAGGGGAGGGTGGTAGTAACTACTGCCCCACTAAACAATTTCTCACCGCGTACTTGCGCCTATAATAAAAATAGTCACAGCAGAGAAAGATTCTGCTGTTTCGATGTAGGCGACTTTTTAATGCTGACTTCCTAATATGCAAATGAGATCAAAAATTAATTTCTAGTTACAAACAAGAAGAAAGGTCCCAGGGAGGAAGAAAAGAGAGCGCCATAGACCCTCAACCCGGGACCCGGCATTGGGGCGCGCGGGGTGGCGTCTCCACCCGCGACGCTGTCGCCATGGGAACCTCCGCGCAAGCGCAGAGCGCGTCGCCGCGGCTCGCCTCGGTTGCCCGGCGCTGCTCGGGTGCCCCTGGTCTATCCCGAGAGAGCGCAATGGAGTAAATCCTCTTCGCGCGGCGCGCACCGAGGCTTCCCCGTGGGGACTGTGAGCGGGGTCACCGGGCGCACGAGGAGCCCTGAGACGCCTGAAGCGTAACGGATACCGCACTCCCCTGGCGGGGAAACGCAGACCTGCGCTCTCAGCGGCGTCTGTGAAGTGGACAGAGCGGGGTCCGGGAACTCCGCGAGGGGGCGAAGCATCCTGCAGCGATGCTGGACCCTCCACTGAGGAAAAAGCCCTCACCACCGCGGACCCCGTTAAATTCCTGTCCCCGTGGTTCTGAGCTGTGGGACCCCACGAGCAGCCGCGGTGCAGTTCCCCGCGCGGGGCATCGAGCGATGCCCACGCACAGCGCTCGCGGTTCCTCAGAGCGTGTCCCAGCCGCCAGCTCACTGGGCCGGCCAAACTGCCCTCTTCCCCCTGCCCACCCCGATCTCCGTACCCTCTCCCCCCACCCCCCAAAAAAAAACACTGACCTCTCAGGTTTGGGGGGTTCGGCAGCTGAAGGAGTCCTCGGCACAGGCGCAATCTCCCAAGTACAGCGGTTATGAGTTTCGGGCCCCTGGGCCGCCCAACTCCAAACCCGTGCCAAGGGCCGGTAAAGCCCCGCGACGGGCACTTCTCGCCAGCAGCCTGCAGAAACCCAGAGACGCGCCGGGCGGTGCAGGGCGCCGCCGCCACAACCTGCTTTCTCATTCAAATCCTCACGCTCGCCTCGGAGCCCCCCTCCCTCCCCGCCCGCAGCTCCCGAGGAAATCAGGAACTGGAGCGAGGGAGCGTGGACTGGAGCGTCCGTCGCCTCCGCCGGCCCCGGGCCGGGGGCTGGGCGGGCCCTGCGGCCAGCAGCCTCCCGCGGGGCTCCCAGGCAGGCGGGAGCGGGACGAGCACAGAATGAAGTCCTTTTTTTTTTTTTTTTTCTTTTTGCACCCCCGCCTCGTTGCAACTCCCCGCAAGTTTCAGAGGTTCCCAAATGCAGGGTCAACCCCTGCACCCTCTGCTCGGGAAGGAGGGCCCTGGGTGGAGGTGGTTAAAGGAATCGGGGAAACAAAGTTGGAGGTGAAGCGTGCAGCTTACGCCAAAGTGAAACCTGTTGGAAAAGCCCCGAACCACCCATTTTGGTGTTCCTTCGGGTTTGCTGACTCTGCGAGAAAAATGGCATCTTTCAGGGGGTGTGAAATCAAGGAGATTTGCTGTGGGTAGCGTGCCTCTGAAATCAAAGAGGGAGCGCAGCGGATAACACCTGGCCTCTACCGTCAGCCTCTTGGTCCAAATGCTACTGCTGGGGTTAACCCGCGAATACTCAACCACAAGGAGTGAGCGGCCCCCAGAGCCCCGCCCGGGCGGGCGCCGCGGCGCTGGAGATGCGGTGGCATCTCCTGCGCGCCCCGGTGAGCGGCAACCGGCTTGGGACAGGATTTGCAGCGCCGGCCGCCGGCGGCCTCCGCAGCCGCCCTGTGATCCGACTTGGGGATTCCGGGATTTGCATTTATCAGCCTTCATTCAACCTGCCCTATTGTTAGTTCAAAGCCTGGCTGGGAGGGACCGAGGACGCTGCTCCTCACTCACCTTTCAGTTTTAAAATTCTCCTCCAATGAGAAGGTCTTAGAAAAGCTGGCAGCATGGGGTTGGCAGGGATTTTCTGGGCTTAGTGACAACATAAACCAAAGTCATTTTCTTTTCTCATGCGTGAATTTGCTCGGGAAGTTACAAATGAGTGCCTGGAATTGGAGAGCGGGAGCCCGGCTGCCCGTCCACTTTGACGGACAGTTAGTGGAGGGGGTGGCAGCACCGTGACCTCTCAGCGCCAAGATCTAGGGTTTCACCTTTTCATCCCACTTAGCTGATACCATAGAAACAACCCATTTGTATTATTTCAATTCAACAGAGGCAATTACAATGTCACAGCAAAGCACCATGGGCAAGAAGAAACTTTATCCCGCAAAAGCAACCCTGGACTCTCAGAAAAAAGAGAATGTCACAGAACAGGCACTTGAATTTCCTCCAGCCAGAGTACCAGGAAGGAATCAATTTAGGAAAAAAGATATAAGGTCTTTACACTCCATAGAGATCAGTGTGTGTCGCTCTCTTACACACACACACACACACACACACACACTCCACACAGACACCCCCCCAATTCGAAATTAAGTAGATAATCTATGCCTTCAAACTGCTTTTTGTTTTGTAGACAGGGCTTATTTTACAGGTTTGTTTTGCTGGTAATCTCCATGGTGAATAGGAAAGCGAAAAAACAAAAAAACGAAAACAACCGAGATAACCCCTCAGCAATCCCCTTCACCACCCCCAACCTCCTGTGTTTGTTTTTCTGGAATCTGAAAAACCACAGATGCACCAAGTGAAATAAACTCACATGCACAGTTCATAACAACAACACTTCTTTGCTATGCATTCTTTATTTTAATCTATTTCAATAATTTTCCAGCCTTCTAAATTTTACAATTTCACAGTCTTTCAAACCCACCAGAAACAGAACAGATACTATTATGATACTCCTGTCCCGACCCTTCTTTTTTAAATCTTTACAGATAGGTCTTGTGGCTCTCCCCATTCCCACCTCTTCCCAAAGGTAACAATTCTGACATTTTTGCGAATCATAATTGCAAACGTTCCTCAATGTTTAAGACACATGTGTATAAGAATACTTCAAAAGGTTCATGAAAAAAATGGAAGTGATAAGCTTATTTTTGGTGCAATAAATTTTAAAATCCATTCATAGTCTTTTCATAATATAAATTTTCCATGAACTTTTTGAAGATTCCTCATATGCTCAAATTTCAAATAGTTTCTCCACAACAAATTTATTAATTCTATTTCTCATGAGCTTTTTAAAGTATTCTTATTATATCTACAGTCGTTTAATACAGCTTCTCCCTCCAAGTCTTATTTTTAAAAACCATCATTAATCAGAGAAAAAGCACTGACTGAAAACAAGAAAATATTGTTGTCACATTGCTAAATTTTTGGAAACAGAGCAGACCTGTTTGTCCCTGCTTGAGAGAATCAGAGGGAACAACAACAAAGAATTAGAGGGTAGTAAACAGCCTCTCTAGGTTACACAGACCCTTCCATGGTTACCGACCAGTCAATAGGAAAACAAAACAAATCATACCCCCTTCTTCCACTGGTGAAAGGGAAACTGCAGAAAACGAGACCACATTAAAACTTCTCTGGGCAGGTGCTACAAACCATATAGTAAAGTGCTTGTCTGCACAGTCTCTTGGTCATGCAAGCAACAATCTTTTAAAGAGGACTTCAGGGTTTTCCAAGTATAAGGGACCCATGTTGGTAGCTCAAACCCCACTGAAAAGTCTAAGGCTGATTCTTTCTCTGCTTCCTACAGCTCAGGGACCTCCGTCTGTACAGTAAAGAAAACCCTCTACGGCCGTCCTTGTACAACTCCTTCCAGCAGTAAAAGGGCTAAGAGAGCACCGATTTTTCTTAAATGCCATGGACTGCTGAAAGACATCCTTCCCCACCCCCACCCTCACTTCCTGAGCGATGACTCTCATTAATTATACTGGCACATCACTGCCTGGCCTCCCTTCTAAATAGCTGCCAGATTTCTATGTATCACCTCTGCCTTGATACAGAATGCGCTCTGACATCAGGATCACAGAAAATCCTGTAAGGAGTGCCTGTTAGGCGGTAAGATGATTGATGTGCCTGGTGAGCCCGCTGTGCTGCATATCTTTAGGGGTTAGAAAACTACACTAGGAATCTGTTGGAGATGTGTCTAGCTGTGCAGAAATGGTGCTTTCTGTTGCAAAAACCATCTTTTTTTTAAGATTTATTTATTTATTTGAAAGAGTTACACAGAAAGAGGAGAGGCAGAGAGAAAGATCTTCCATCCACTAGATCACTCCCCAAATGGCTGCAATGGCCAGAGCTGCACTGATCTGAAGCCAGGAGCCAGGAGCTTCTTATGGCTCTCCCACGTGGGTGCAGGGGCTCAAGGACTTGGGCCTTCTTCTACTGCTTTCCCAGGCCATAGCAGAAGAGAGCTGGATCAGAAATGGAACAGCCGGGACTTGAACCGGTACCCATATGGAATGCCAGCTTGGCAGGCAGTGGCTTTACCAGATACGCCACAGCGCTGGCCCCAAAAATCATCATATTTAAGATACTCAAATTAAGCAGCAAAAAATCACAAGCAAGAGTGTGAAGAAGATGGTATTATCTCTGCTTTAATCAAAGTATCGGTAATTCTGGTAAACCATGATCAAAGAGCATTTCAAGGAGGAGTCACTCCTCTTTCCTGGGTGTTGCCATATCCCCAACACTGCTCTAGGCAGCAAGTCCTGGCTGCAACATAGATTGCATTCCTGAAGTAAGTTAGTGAGGACATTAGTACATGTCCTTAAGGTCCTAATGTCTGCATCAGTTAAGATTTTTAGTACAAATAACAAAACCCCAAATCAAACCAGCTTGAGAAGAAAAGCCAATGCACTGATTTCCCCACTTTAAGGTAGAACAAAGACAAGGGCTTCAGAAATGACTGAGTCCAGCAATACAGAATTACCATTTCTCTCTTGTTAAAGAAACATTCAATGAAACTTGTTATTATTAAAGGAACATTTTATCCAGGACCATCTCAGTAGGTACAGGTACCAATGCTATTAGGTCTTGCAGTGGGGGACACAGGGTGGGCTCAACTCCAAAGAAAGCACTGGCAAGTGGGAATTTATAACCAAGAAGTAGTGTGGGGGTCAGCAGATGGAAAATTACTAAGGGTAAGCATGGCTGTGGCTAAACTCACCTAACAGGATTCCTGCTGAAGACAGGCCAGGGTCATCAGACATCACCCGGGGCGTGGAGGGTGGAGGACGAGGGACCCAATCAGATTTCTAGTGTGATCAGATAGCCAAGGTTCCGGATTCTTGATCAACTGACTTAGCAGAGCTCTTTGTTTTATAAGAAAATATATACATGGACCTAGAAGAGGGTTCTGAAACCTGACTCAGGTTTGGCCATGCAGACTTTGTCCCTCTCACTTTCGCTTCTTCTCTTGCCCTCTCCACTTTTCTGGGTGTTTTAACCCTGTTACATGAGAGCATCTCCTATAGGCTGGCAGGAATAAGGGGAGCACACCAGGGACTGCTCCAGGCTTCAATCATCTCTGTGAGTGATCCCAGGAGAAAAAGCTGGCTTTTCTCATCTATAAACGAGATTGTTAGAAAGACTAATTGAACGGACTCTGGTCAAGTGTCCCTCTGTCCTCAGGTCAATTATTATGGTCAGCAATACGTAGAATGTCTGTATGGCCAGACCCTGGTAATATGCCCCAGTCTTATAGTCAGAGAGCTGGATACTGAGAGTGGCAGCCCCATCAAAACTAGTTGGAATCAGGGAGGATGTGTCCCCCAGAGGAAGGGGGCTGCTCTTACCATACGAACATAGAAAAAGATTCTGGCAGATAAAAAGGGAAAGTATCCCCTTTAGTACCCTTCCCAAGGCAGCCACCAAAGGACACAAACACCTTTGTACAGATTCAAATGTATATGGCAGAGATAAAAACTGAGGTCAGCAGATAAATCTCCTGAGTCCATCAGGAAGAACTGGGCACGGGAGCAGCCAAGGGTAAGTGCCAACTGTCTCCCCTCCCCAGCTGGAAAGGCCTGTGTGCCCCAGTGGTCATGCTAAGCTGGAGAGAGGGAGAAAAGGACCATAAAAGAGAGCTGTCACTGGAAGGAGTTGCGTTTTGTGTTTTCCAATATCATGAGAGTTTTCATACACACAAAGAAAGTCAGAGTATGAGACCTTATGTATTAGTCATCCAGCTTTAACAATTTTTCATATCATGGCAATTTTATCCAGGAACGTGGGAAATTCATTGAAATATTCATACTTATATTAATAAGTTAACACATTTGGAAGTACTATAACTTGGCTGCTGAAATAAATCATGCCCCCAAAGTAACTAAATTAAACAAGACAAATGCATGGGAAGCCCTTAGCAGAATGTAACAAAAATGAGGTCTGAGAAATGTCATTTATTTTTACTGTGCTTATTGGCAACCAACTTAAAGCTTTTAAATACTAATGAACAAATATTGAAATGTATTCATACAGAGGAAAATAATTTAAGATGAAACTCTAACTCTTCATTCCTTAACATTTTTAAAAGATGTATTTTAAGTGAGTTATTTGTATTTTTATTATAACAAGGCTATATGATTGTTTTCCCTTTTATACGGAAATGTTACAAATAACCTTGGCAGAACACGTCACTCCAAGAATGGACAAAGGTAAAATAATCAGCTGTGACTAAAGTAAGTTCATCAATTCAGCTAAGATTTTCTTTACCCCAGGTCTACTTCTCAGGAGCTTTTAGTTCCCAGTACAGAATGAATACTGTTTTAAAGGCAGAAAGTATGCTAATTAAAGTGAACCTTCCCCATTTTCTGCTTTTCTCCAACGTGTTTCTTTGTGCCTTCTGCACTGGGGAGAATGAAGTATTTCAGAGGCAACAATAGTGTCAGTGGAGGACAGAGCCCTTTTTCCTTCCTCCTAAGAGCTTCACAACTCAGCTTTGCATGTTTTGTTTCCAGAAAGACCTCCCACAGAGCCAGTATCTGCAGCTAACAAGATAGTCTGCCCTGAGACCCATAGCTGAGGTGCTTTATTCAGCCTAGGAGGTCATATCTCAATGTTGAGGCTCCGCATTCCGGTCTTGGCATATACTGGGATCCCACTCTAATACCACCATTAAACATTTTGCCAAATCCAATAATATAATTAAAAGAAAAGTGTATCTTCATAATCTATCCAACTGTGGACCAGTCATTTAATAAAACAACCACTTTTATATACATTGAAAAGTTTATGAAGACAAGAAACTTCTCTTGTAGAAAAAAAAATGTGGAAAGAAGCTGGTGAAACAGTGAAAATGCAAATGTTAAAGCTTTGAACAGTAAAAATGCAATTTACACCAAAGAGAAAACTCTTCTATGTCTCTGCTATTTGGAATGCTAATGGGTTGTCCATTCTCCATTACTGACATGTTTCTAACCAGAAACCAAATGGTCAAGTTTTCTCACACAAACATAGTAAAGTGTTTCATTTATTTGTATATTAAAACTAAAAATGTATGTAGAGAACTTGATTTGTCCAAAATAAGTGCTATTTTTATTATTTTTTTTAAGATTTTGTTTATTTGGCCAGTGCTGCGGCTCACTAGGCTAATCCTCCACCTAGCGGCGCCAGCACACCGGGTTCTAGTCCCAGTCGGGGCGCTGGATTCTGTCCCGGTTGCCCCTCTTCCAGGCCAGCTCTCCGCTGTGGCCAGGGAGTGCAGTGGAGGATGGCCCGAGTACTTGGGCCCTGCACCCCATGGGAGACCAGGATAAGTACCTGGCTCCTGCCATCGGATCAGCGCGGTGCGCCGGCCGCAGCACGCTGGCCGCAGCGGCCATTGGAGGGTGAACCAACGGCAAAGGAAGACCTTTCTCTCTGTCTCTCTCTCTCACTGTCCACTCTTGCCTGTCAAAAAAAAAAATTTAAAAAAAAAAGAGATTTTGTTTTTTTGAAAGGCAGAGTGTCAGAGAGAGGGAGAGACTAAGAGAGAGAACAAAAGATCTTCCAACTGCTGGTTCATTCTCTAAATGGCTTCAACAGTGGGGTCTGGGCCAGGCCAAAGCCAGGAACTCCATCCCGGTCTCAGGCTCTTGGGCCATCTTCTGCTGCTTTTCCAGGCCAGTTAGGAGGAAACTAGATGGGAAGCAGCCTGCCCTCCACTATGGGATGCTAATGTCAGAAGTAGTGGTTTAACTCCCTTGTAAGACAATGCCAGCCCAATAAATGTTACTTTTAAACTTAAAAGGCATTGAAAATGTATTTCCAGATCATTTAAGGAAAAATTATTCTTCATTGGGTAGCATCATGGGATGTATGGGGGAAATTAGACTGGAGAAATAGTTCTGGTCAATATGAGGAGGCAAAACTGTGATGGTCTACCTCATTCTTTCTTCCACTGATTTATTTAACAAATATTTACAGGGTTCCCAGTATGAACAACAAACTAGGCTAAATGCAGTAGAGAAGAAATTATCCAAAATACAATAATTATGGTTTCAATTACTGGACTCACTCCACCTTGGAAGAGGAGAGAGAGAAATAATTACAGTATGACAAGTGCTGAAATAAGTGTACATTTGTGGAGGAACAGAAGAGGGCGCTAACTACTAATTTCCTTTGCTAGTCTCACAGAATTTAAGTATTCACACACTGTTCAGCAGAAAATACAATGATCCGAATACCTCAATTTTTTTAAAACCTCATTTCTGTCTGGATTGCTTGTCATCCTCTAGTTACAGAAACTATTCGTCAGGCTCCTTTCGAAGAGTGTGCTGGACAATGAGCCTTCCATGGTCACCTTCAATAACCCCTGAGCCTGCGGCACAGTCTGTTGCCAGGGTGGAAGTGTCAGGTTTGGGCACGCCAGGCCCAAATGCTGGAAATCCAGCTCCTCCAGCCATCACCTGCTACCCTGCAGGGAACTCATTTGCAAGAGGCTGGATGGGAAGCAGAGCCAGGACTCAAATCCAGGCACTGTAAAATGAGATGAGGGCATTACAAGCAGCACCTTAACCCATCAGCCAATCACACACACACACACACACACACACACGAACAAAAAAGACTTATCTTGGCCATGTGCAAGTCACTGTGATGTGTTTTACTCTATTCTATTCCTTGGTCTTTTTCTTTCTTAGTTACTGGTCACAACCCATTCACATCTTTACATCTCACTTGCAGTTGAGAAGCAATGCTCTGGGGGCTGGCGGTGTGGCTTAGAGGGTTAAGCCGCCTCAACAGATGGGAAGAGGTTTGAATCCAGGCTGCTCAACCTCCGATACAGCCCCCTGCTAATGCACCTGGGAAAGCAGCAGCTGATGGCCTAAATCCACGGGCCCCTGCACCCATGTGGGAGACCTGAAAGAAGATCTTTGCTCCTTGCGTTGGATCAGCCCAACTCTGACCATTGTGGCCATTTGAGGAGAGAACCAGCAGATGGAAGGCCTCTCTCTCTCTCTGATTGTCTGTAACTCTGCTCTTCAAAAAATCAGTAAATCTTTTTTATTATTATTATTTTTTCTGACAGGCAGAGTGGACAGTGAGAGAGAGAAACAGAGAGAAAGGTCTTCCTTTGCCGTTGGTTCACCCTCCAATGGCCACCGCGGCCGGCGCACTGTGGCTGGCGCACCGCGCTGATCCGAAGGCAGGAGCCAGGTGCTTATCCTGGTCTCCCATGGGGTGCAGGGCCCAAGCACTTGGGCCATCCTCCACTGCACTCCCTGGCCACAGCAGAGGGCTGGCCTGGAAGAGGGGCAACCGGGACAGAATGTGGCGCCCTGACTGGGACTAGAACCCGGTGTGCTGGCGCTGCTAGGTGGAGGATTAGCCTAGTGAGCCGTGGCACCGGCCTAGTAAATCTTTTTTTAAAAATGAAAAAGGAAGGGCTGGTGTTTAAGATGCTCACATCCCATTTCAGCCTTCAGCCAATGCAGATCCTAGGAGGCAACAGTGAAAGCTCAAGTAATTGGGTTCTTGCCCCCCACACAGGAGATCTGAATTGAGTTCCCGCTTCCTCGCTTTAATTCAGCTGAGTAGTGGGGAGGAAGGGGGTAAAATGGCAAGTGAGAGTTCTCAAGTTGTCTCTCTGTCTCTCCATCTCTAAACTAAAATCAAAAAATTAATGAAAAAGAAGTAAGCAGTAGCACTTACAACATAATCAAGGTCAGTGAGTCCCCATTAAACAGGTAGATGTCAAAGTCTTTTCAAATCTCTGAAAAAATAAAGGTCTTTGCTCAAAACTATGACCATCTCCAGGTTTCCCAAATAACATTAACAAAAAGTGGGCTTCCACAGTTGTCTAGCACTCAAAGGGTGGATCTGCTCCAATGCCCATTTTCCAAGAGGTTATGCAAGACAAGGACAATCTCCAGAGCAAGTACTGGGGAATTAGTACTGACCAAGACTGACGAACAAACACTGCCAGGACCAGGAGTTCTTGTTATTCCTGACCAACAAGATAAGATGTGCTATGAACTACTGACGTCCTAGTTTCCCTCCACGATGCACATCAGATGCACTGACGTTCAACCTTAGCCTTCCAGGTCATGACAAACCACCTCTGGACCTAACCAAAAGGGATGGACTCATATCACTTAGAGATTCCCAACAAGGGGATGGACCTTTTGGAACTTTATTGGGAATCCATCCCTTTACTTCCTAGACAAAGTTCACCTTCTTTCCTGAAAAAGAATTCTGAGCTCTAAGTCATCAGTATCTCAATCCAATTCCTCTTCATCACAATTTACAAAACTTTAAAATATTTATCTAATCAATGGCACTTTTCTTTGTTTTCTACCATTGATATAATTTTTTCAATTTTAATGTTTATTTGGTGTTTCAATGTAATTTAAGTGCTGGAATGGAAGTTAAATGAATGAGTTCAAACTGCCATCTTTTTTTATTTAAAGATTTATTTATTTATTTGGAAGGCAGAGTTAGAGAGAGAGAGGAGAGAGGAGAGAGGGGAGAGGAGAGAGGAGAGGAGAGAGAGAGAGAGAGAGAGAGAGCGAGCGAGCTTCCATCTGCAGGTTCACTTCCCAAATGGCTGCAATGGCCAAGGCTGGGCCAGGCTAAAGTCAGGAGCCTGGAACTCTGTATGGGTCTCCCATGTGGGTATCAGGGGCCCAAGTACTTGTGCCATCTTCCACTGCTTTCCCAGATGCATCAGCAGGGAGCTGGATAAGAAGTTGAGTACCAGGACTCAAATTTGCACTCACATGGGCTGTTGGGTGTTACAGGTAGAAGCTGACCCCTGTGACACAATGCTGGCTCCCAAACTGCCTTTTTGAAATAGAAGTACACTTGTATGAGGCAAATGTTTGGCAGAGCAGCTAAGACATGTTGGGATGCCCACATCTCATATCAGAGTGACTGGGTTTGAGTTCTGGCTCCACTCCCAATTCCAACTTCCTAATGTGCACCCTGGGAGTTAGCAGGTAGTTGAATCTCTGCTACCCAAATGAGAAACCTAGATTGAGTCCCAGCTCTTAGCTTCCACCCAGCCTAGCCATGGCTGTTCCAGAATTTGGAGAGTGAATCAGGAGAAGTAAAATATCTGTCTCTCCCTTAAATTTAAAAGAGGAGGAGGGGTGAAGGAGGAGAAGGAGGGGAAGAGGGTAGGGGAGAGGGAGAGACCATTCATCCTTCATTGTACATGAAAGATTTATTTGCAGTCCCTCTCAAAGACAACAAAGTCTGCAGATGCTCAGGTCCCTTATCTACAATGGTGTAGTATTCACATATAATCTATACACACACTCCTTCATATACTTAAAATGTCTCTTCATTACTTATCATACCATATACAATGTAAATGCTATGTAAATAGTTGCTCCACTGTATTGTTTAGTGTATAAATGACAAGAAGAAAAGCCTGTACATGTTCAGTACAGTTGCAAGTTTTTTTTAAAGATTTATTTATTTATTTGAAAGGTAGAGTTACAAAGAGGCAGAGGCAGAGAGAGAAAGACCCTCCATCCACTGATTCACTCTCCAAATGACTGCAATAGCTGGAGCTGAGCCAATCCAAAGCTAGGAGCCAGGAGCTTCTTCTAGGTCTCCCACAGGGGTGGCAGGGGTCCAAGCACTTGGGCCATCTTCTACTGCTTTCCCAGGCCATAGCAGAGAGTAGGATCAGAAGTGGAATAGCCAAGTCTCGAACAGGCGGTGGCTTTACCTACTACGCCACAGTGCCAGCCCCAGTTGCAATTTTTTAAAAATATTTTCAGTCTGGTTTTTGTTGTATCCACAGATGCAGAACTTAGGGATACAGGTGCTGACACTATCCTTGGTTCATTTTTAAGCTTTCTTACTATTTTACTTTCAAAGTTCTGTTCTTAATCATTTTAATATTTAATCTTGAGGAGCTTTTTGTCATTTCATAAGTTTGCATTACTTCTTACTGTGCTTTACCTTCACTGAAATATCTTCCTTGGTCGTGGGATTAGAGAAGCACCATCCACAGAGAAGAGCTGGGAACCCACTTCCTCTCCAGCTATCCCAGCAGCAGAAGCTGCTCCCTTAACCACATCTGCCATCTCTTTTAAAGATAGATTTATTTATTTATTTATTTATTTATTTATTTGAAAGGCACAGTGATACAGAGAGGAGAGACAGACGGAGAGGGGGAGAGAATGAGAGAGAGAGGGAAACACACCTGCTGTTTCACTCCCCACATAGGCCCAATGACCAGGTTTGGGCCAGGCTGAAACCAGGGGCCAGGAACTCCATTTGGGTCTCCCACGTGGGTGTCAGGGGCCCAAGTACTTGGGCAATCTTCTGCTGTTTTCCCAGGCACATTGGCAGAACTCAAACCAGCACTTGAATATGAGATGCCAGCAATGCAAGTGGCCGTTTAACCCACTGAGCCACAATGCCAGCCATACCAAGGCTTCCAGTGGCAGCTAAGAAATGATGATTCAGTCGGTGCCTGAGACTTCTGAAATGCTGCTCTTAGCTTCTTGAATCCCGTAATTTCTTTACAGAAAGCTCCTGTCAACGGTATCTAACATTTACAACTAGTGGACTGGGGACAAACTGTCAACCAAATGCCCCTTGACAGTGCATGGAGCTAGCTGACCCAAGGGAAGGACTCATATCTCAAACATGCAGTCTGCATTTTGTTGAGGGACTAGATCATGTTGGAGAGATTCAGAAAAGAATAAAACTCTTGCACATCATTATCCGCCTGCCTCAGATGCTGCAATTCTCCTTGCAAGTGAGCCAGGATGGTGTGTGGTACTGATTGGGACCTTAATTAGACTCAGGGAGTTATCAGATAGAACAGGAGTAACAGACAGCAGCACTGTTGGGGTCTGTGGCCATCACTTTCCCTGGAGCTAAGTTTTAAGAAGACAGCATTTCAGAAACGAAACTGCCAGGCTTTCCTAGGGGTGGGGAAAGTCCAGCTAAGCCAGGTTTCATGAGCTTCAGCTGTAAGAGGTCTGGGAGCAAGAAGTAGAGAGACAGTTAAGAGTTTGTGGAGGCCGGCGCCGCGGCTCAATAGGCTAATCCTCCACCTTGCGGTGCCGGCACACCGGGTTCTTGCCCCTCTTCCAGGCCAGCTCTCTGCTGTGGCCCGGGAGTACAGTGGAGGTTGGCCCAATGCTTGGGCCCTGCACCCCATGGGAGACCAGGAGAAGCACCTGGCTCCTGCCTTCGGATCAGCACGGTGTGCCAGCCGTGGCGGCCATTGGAGGGTGAACCAACAGCAAAGGAAGACCTTTCTCTCTGTCTCTCACTGTCCACTCTGCCTGTCCAAAAAAAAAAAAAAAAAAAAAATCTTCCATGTCCTTGTTTGTGCAGTAAACTCAAAAGCCTAGAGCTACAGATTCAGTTTTTCTTGTGGGCATGGCTCTCCTACACAGAAAAACAAGTTTTGTTTTTATTTGAGATATGGAGCAAGGACAGATATGTGTTCCTCCAGGTCCCTAGCCAGTTCTTCAGAGAATGGACACCCTACCTAGTCACACAATGACTCTTGGATGAATGCTACCTCTGTTCTGAACAATTTTTAAGGGGCCTTGGGAGGAAAAGCCTTGAGAGGATGCTTTGACCTCGTGATGGGGACCCTGAAAAAGCTGTTCCAGGAATCCCCAGCCCTTAGACTTCAGGTATTGATGTCTTTCAATGAGTGATGTTTTATTCTTTTTTTTTTTTTAAGATTTTTTTTATTATTATTGAAAGGCAGAGTTAGAGAGAGAGGTATCTTCCATCCACTCATTCACTCCTCAAACAACTACAACAGCCAGGGATGAGCTAGTCCAAAGCTGGGAGCCAGGAGCTTCATCTGGGTCTCCCACAGGGGTACAGGAGCCCAAGGACCTGGGCTATCTTTCTCTGCTTTCATAGGCACATTAGCAGGGAGCAGGATCAGAAGTGGAGTAGCTGGGACATGAACCAGCACCCATATGGGATTCTGGCACTACAGGTGGCAGCTAAACCAGCTAGGCCACAACACTGGCTCTGATGTTCTATTCTTAACTATTTCTGATTACTGATTATTCTACCTCTGCTTTGTTGCACACAGATTCAGCCCTGCTAAATTTTGCGGCCATACCTTAAGGTAGCCTTTTAATGCTACACTATCAATCTCTGCCATTCTAACTTTCAAATAAATATTTTAAAGAGAAAACAAGTTTAAAAGAAAGTCAAGGAGAAAAGAGTTGGCCATAGACCTTGCTGTTTGAAAGACAAGAAACTGTAAGGGAGAAAAAGTAGTATCCCTTGGGCAAGGTCTATGGCTGACACACCCACCAAAGCATAACTATTTTTTTTTTTTCACAGAGTTAAGACAGTGAGAGAGAGAGAGAGAGAGAGAGAGAGAGAGAGAGAGAGAGAGAAAGGTCTTCCTTCCATTGGTTCACCCCCCAAATGGCTGCTACGGCCAGATGGCTGCACCGATCCGAAGCCAGGAGCCAGGTGCTTCCTCCTGGTCTCCCATGCAGGTGCAGGGCCCAAGCACTTGGGCCATCCTCCACTGCACTCCCGGGCCACAGCAGAGAGCTGGACTGGAAGAGGAGCAACGGGTACAGAATCCGGCGCCCCGACCAGGACTAGAATCCGGGGTGCCGGCACCACAGGTGGAGGATTAGCCTAGTGAGCCACAGCGCCAGCCATCATGACTATTTTTTACATGGCATGGAGGCTTTAGAAATGAAAACCCAAAGACCCAGGGAAAGCTGTATTTTTATGGACAGTTGTGCAGAAGAAGTATGACTGGAGGACAAAAGGTCTAAATGCAATAAACTGGGAGGAGATTAGCGAGGCCTCTTTGTTCCTCTCTGTGGCCTCTGGGTATAGGGCAGGATCCCCCTGGAATGAGTGAATTCTTTCATGGTCCATTTCAGGGGAGAGAGTGGCCTTCCTTCTTCTGATGTTATCTCAATTTCCTTTAGCTTAAAATACTCAGTATGCCACAGGGCCGTATTTTGTTGGGCTGTGTTCTGAGCCGATACAAGCAAGCAGTAAATCCTCTGAGAAATGAGAACCTGCACTTTGCTCAGAAATTGACTAAAGGGGACTTCCTCACTTGGCCCTATTAACCATCTCCAGCGACAAAGACTGAGATTTTGTGCAATTATCCAGTTCACCTTGTCCCTGGACCTTCAATCAAATGGATCTAGAATACAGACCGGGGGCTGGTGTCGTGGGGCATCAGGTTAAGCTGCCGCCTGTGAAGCTAGCATCCCATATGAGCGCTGGTTCAAGTCCTGACTGTTCCACTTTAGATCCAGTTCCCTCTAATACACCTAGGAAAGCAGCAGCACATGGCCCAAGTACTTGGATGGGAAAACTAGATGGAGTTCCAGGGTTCTGGCTTTGACCTGCTCCAGCCCCAGACAATTGTGGCCATCTGGGAAGTAAACCGGCTGATGTAAGATCTCTCTTTCTCTGTCTCTCACCCTCTCGCTCTCTGAAACTCTGCCTTTCAAATAAATTAAATATATCTCAAAAAACATACACAGACCAGCAGGGCCAGAATTGTGGCATAGCAGATAAAGCAGCTGCCTGCAATGCCAGCATCCCATGTGGGAGCTGATTTTTGTCCTGCCATTCCATATGAGAGCTGGTTCTTGTCCTGGCTGCTCCATTTCCATTCCAGCTCCCTGCTAAAGGCCTAGGAAAGCAGTGGAAGATGGCCCAACTACCTGGGCCCCTGTACCCACATGAGAGAGCCTGAAGAAGCTCCTGGCTCCTGGCTTCAGCCCGGTCCAGCGCTGGCCATTGTAGCCATCTGGGAGGTGAACTAGCAGAGGTAAGATTCTCTCAATCTATCTCTCTCTCTCTCTCTCTCTCTCTGTAACCCTTTTCAAATAAACCTTTTAAAAATATGTGTGTATATATATAATCAGACCAGAAACAACACCAACAAAGCTGATGTTGGTCCAAAAGAGAGCTGCTGCCCAATGGGTTTTCTTCAGAGACCACGTGACCTTCAACTAGGTATTAATACTGCCACTATGTAAACAGAGAATAAGAACAGCCAGCAAGTAGTAATTGCTTGGCAGGAGTCTCCTCGATTTATATTTCTTCTTGCTCACCTTGTCCATGAAGGCAGGGTTCCCTAGTACAGCATGGAGAAGGTTACAGGGGGTCACAGCAAGACCTGTATCAGCCCCACTCTCGTGTGGCTTCAACACAAAGACAGCCGTGCCCTGGCTGAGCTACTAGAGGCCAAGAGAACTAAGGAAGAGATCTGACGTCTCTGGGAAGCAAGGAACTGGGTCCAAATTCTGTGGTTCACAAGGCCAAACTGGAAAAGAACAAAAAGCTCAAGAGTTTGCCACAAGACTAGCTTAAATGTACCTTGTTAACTTCTCTGCAAATCAAAATAAAACATCCCCTTAAAATGAAACAAAAAGCTGTGAGGTATCAAAATGAGGACATAAAAGCTAGGATGTAACTTCCTATCCTACCCACAAAGAAAAACAATGAAATAAAATCTCATTCACACAGAAAACCTGTGGACTATCTGAGCCCTGATGGAGAATAATTGATTTCTAAAGACTGTAGAATCCATTTTTTTTTTTTTTTTTTGACAGGCAGAGTTAGACAGTGAGAGAGAGAGACAGAGAGAAAGGTCTTCCTTCCATTGGTTCACCCCCCAAATGGCACGCTGCGCCTATCCGAAGCCAGGAGCCAGGTGCTTCCTCCTGGTCTCCCATGCGGGGGCAGGGCCTAAGCACTTGGGCCATCCTCCAGTGCCTTCCCGGGCCACAGCAGAGAGCTGGACTGGAAGAGGAGCAACGGGTACAGAATCTGGCGCCCCAACCTGGAGTAGAACCTGGGGTATTGGCACCGCAGGCGGAGGATTAGCCTAGTGAGCAGCGGTGCTGGTCAGAATCCATTTTCTTATGTTTCAACAAGGGGTCTGAAGCAACAATAAACTTCTCACTCTGTACTGTTGATTTTTTAAAAAAGATTTATTTATTTATTTGAAAGACAGAGTTACAGAGAGAGGTAGAGATAGAGAGAAAGGTCTTCCATCCGCTGGTTCACTCCCCAGATGGCTGCAATGGCTGGAGCTGCGCTGACCTGAAGCCAGGAGCCAGGAGCTTCCTCTGGGTCCCCCACATGGGTGCAGGGGCCCAAGGACTTGGGCCATCTTCTACTGCTTTCCCAGGCTATAGCAGAGAGCTGGATCAGAAGAGGAGCAGCCGGGACTAGAACCAATGCCCATATGGGATGCTGGTGCCTCAGGCCAGGGCTTTAACCCACTGTGCCACGGCACCAGTCCCTGTACTGTTGATTTTTACTCCTGTAAAAACTACCTGAACCAGATGACAGGTCTGACTTTTCTTAGAATTGGGGGGGGGGGGGGGAAGGCTGCTGACATTGTGGAACAGTGGGTTAAGTCACTGCATGCAACGCTGGTAACCCATTTGAATGCTAGTTCTAGTCTCAGCTGTTCCACTTCTGATCTAGCTCCCTGCTAATGCACCTGGGAAGGCAGCAGATGATGGCCCAAGTACTTGGGCCCCTAGCACCCACATGGGAGAACTGGATGGAGTTCCAGGATCCTGGTTTCAACCTGGCCCAGGTAGGCTGAGGCCATTTGGAGAGTAAACCAGTGGATGGAAGCACTCTGTCTCTTCCTCTCTCTGTGTAACTGTCTTTCAAATAAATAAATAAAAAATTCTGCAAACTTTGTGGATGTTAGAGGATCACTGCTGACCTTATGAACGGTTATTACCATCTGGATGATTTCAGAAGCAACTTTGTGTGTATGTTAGATCCTTTAATGAACTCAAATTGCCTTTAAAAATTATAAAACTTTTGGTCAGAGCTAGCGCTGTGGCACAGCAAGTTAGCTGCTGCCTGTAGTGCTGGCATCCCATATGGGTACCAGTTTGATCCCAGCTGCTCCATTGCTAATCCAGCTCCATGATAATGTGCCTGGGTAAGCAGCAGAAGATAGCCCAAATCCTTAGGCCCCTGCATCCACACAGGAGACCCAGTTGAAGCTCCCCACTCCTGGCTTCAGCCTGGCCCAGCCCTGGCCATTGCAGCCACTTGGGGAGTGAACCAGCAGATGAAAGACATCTCTCTCTGGCCCTGTCTCTCCCTCTCTGTAAACTCTGTCAAATAAATAAATCTTTTTTTAAAAATTCACAGTCTCACATAGCAATTAACTGGGAAGCAGGGCAGTTCAATACTGGCTATTTCAGATCTCAACAATGACCTAAGACAACCCCATTCTTTCTATTCTCCCTGCTGCCATCCTCAGCAAGTTGTTTCTGGTCCCTAGGGTTCTGCCCCCAGCTAGCAACAGGTAAGTTAGTCATTCTTTATGGCCAGGAATGGTCTCTGTGACGTTCACTTGTAGCCATGCTCCAAATTCACACGCAGTTAGGAAGCACTGGGAGACAAAGAGTAGCCTCAGTCATCAAGTATTAGGTATTCCTTTATTATGAATAATGAAAGCTGGTAAGACAGAAAAAAATAAATAAATATTCTCCTTACACAAAAATTAAATACAGCTGTCACAAATAACTCAAACAACAAAACGGCCAACAGTTAAACCTTATTTCCAAATATTGGCACCACAGTATTTGCATCCTTTACCCCAGTGACTTTGTATATTCCTAAAAGTATATTACATGAATCATAATTTCTTGAAATTAATTCTATATAACATTTATCATAATTATCTTTTAAATATGTAAATACCATTAGACTACAGCTTCATCATTTTGGAAAATTTTCATTTCAAGGCAATGAAGAATGTACATATATTTACAGAGTTTATTCTTCTGCTCAGGTCACCTGTAAACCTCTTGGATATTTCATCCTTTTCTACGGAAGTGTAAACGACTCATAAGTTCTCTGAACTTCAGTATTAAGGAATAGTTATTAATGTTCTCTTTCCATATTTCATAAGTCATTCTAAATTTTTCATAATAACTTTCTTTTTTCCATATTTCTCTCCATGAGTCTTTAAATTTTTCCAAATAACTTTGTTTTTCAGATTCTTCCTTCCATATTCCTTCTCCTTTTTTTAGCGCTGTTAATTCAGCTTTAAGTAACCTCCTGTGAATTCTCCAATAGAGTTTAGAATTATAATTTAACCCTTTAACAAGAACAGTTTTGCCAAGGCCTCTTCTCAAAATTTCCTCATTTAGATTCACCGTAAAATATCTACCCTAGAATTAAAAAAAATTATTTAAGAAAATTCTTATACCCATAGCATCTAAATTACTTTAAAAGCATCATTTGTAATTCTAGTGCTCCAAAAAAAAGCCAAAAATTTAAAACAAAGGGGACTTCAACAGCTTAAAATTGCTATTGCTAAATCCAAGATTTTTGCTCAAAGTCAACTGACTCTTATTTTTATTTTTATTTTTTATTATTTTTTGACAGGCAGAGTGGACAGTGAGAGAGAGAGACAGAGAGAAAGGTCTTCCTTTGCCGTTGGTTCACCCTCCAATGGCCGCCGAGGCCGGCGCGCTGCGGCCGGCACACTGCGCTGATCCGATGGCAGGAGCCAGGAGCCAGGTGCTTCTCCTGGTCTCCCATGGGGTGCAGGGCCCAAGCACTTGGGCCATCCTCCACTGCACTCCCTGGCCACAGCAGAGAGCTGGCCTGGAAGAGGGGCAACAGGGACAGAATCCGGCGCCCCGACCGGGACTAGAACCCGGTGTGCCGGCGCCGCTAGGCGGAAGATTAGCCTAGTGAGCCGCAGCGCCGGCTTAACTGACTCTTTTATAACAAAATTCTCCAGACTCATCAATCTCTAAAGCCAAGAGGTTTAAAATCAATAAAATATAGGGAGTGTTTTCTTGGTGCATGGAACTGTGATGCAGTGAGTTAACCAGTGGCGTGGTACCCTGGCATCCCATATCTCAGTGCCTGGTTTCAGTCCCAGTTACTCCACTTCCAATTCAGTTCCCTGATAATGCTCCTGAGAGACAGTAGACATCGGTCCAAGTAGTTAGGTTCCTGTCACCCACATGGGAGATCAAGCTGGAATTTCTGGGTGCTGTCTTTGGCCTGGCTCACCACTGACTCTTCTGAGTATTTGAGGGGTGAACCAGAGGATGGAAGATTTCTCTCTCTGCCTTTCAAATTATACAGTTTTTTAAAATAAAATTTTTTATAAATATTTAACAATAAATATCCAATGCTCATTTTTACATCCTTCCTTACTGAATGAAGGCAAAGTTTGCTTGGATCTACCTAAAGGATTGATGTCTCAGCTTTTATTTCAGTGGTAGGCATCTATCATGGTCTGGTCAATAAAATGTAGCTGAACACATGGTATGGGGCTTCCAGGAAAGAAGATAAGATAGAGTTAATGACAACTGTAAAGGTTTTACCATATTTTTCTCATCTTCTAAATTTTATTATCTCAATCCCTTGAGTCAAAGTCAGATTAATTAAAATTCAACCTCACACATTTAGTAAAATTGAAACAGGAGAAATAAATTATCACAATAAGCATATGCCATAGTTTTGTCACCTGGGAAGCAACAAAACGTAAAGATATATAAAGTGTGGGCCCAGGAATCAGGACAAGTTGGTTGGAACACATCTTCCCTAAGAATCCCAACTATCAGTGGGAATGACAACACTAACTTTCTAGGTGATCTTGTGGAAAAGTGACACAATATAAGCATAGCACTTAGCTCAGGGTCTGGCACATGGAAAACACTCAAAATATGTTATCTTCATCATCAACATAATCATCTTCACTTGCGGTAATTATACTCCTCAACTTACAAGAGAAGATTTTATATTTATAAGGCTTTTGGTATGTTTTATCTAATTTTGTATTATTAATTTACTTTAAAATGTAAGATGTTTTAAACAGTTTGCTTTAGATCACTTTTATTTTGAAAGAACTGAATATGTTCTGGACATATTTAAAGTTTTAAAACTAATAGATTTCGTTCGGCTTTCTATTAATACTTCAAAAGGCTTTTGAGAATTAGAAAATTCATATATATATATAGAAATGCACACACACACATTTTTTAATTTAACAGAGGACAGAGAGAGAACGAAAACTCTATCCACTGGTTTATTCCCCAGATGCCCACAACATCTGGGGCTGGGCCAGGGCCAAGGCCAGGGCTGGAGCCAAGAGCCTGGAACTCAGTCTAGGTCTTCCATGTCGGTGACAAGAAACCAAGTACTTGAGCTATCACTGCTGTCTCCCAGGGTCTGCATTAGCAGAAAGCTGGAATCGGAAGCTGGAAATAGGTATCAAACCCAGGTACTCCAATATGAGACACAGGCAGTCTTAATCACTAAGCCAAATGCCTGCCCCCTAAAGGTTTGTATTTTTTTAAAGATGTATTTGTTGATTGATTGATTGATAAGGCAGAGTTACAGAACGGAGAGACAGAGAAGGATTTTTCATCTGCAGGTTCACTCTACAAATGGCCACAACAGCTGGGGCTTGGCCAGGACAAAGCCAGGATCCTGGCACTCCATCCAGGTCTCCCACATGGGTTGCAGTAGCCCAAGTACCTGGGCCATCCTCTGCTGCTTTCCCATGTGCACTAGCAGGGAACTGGATCAGAAGTGGAAGAGCCAGAACTCAAATCGGTGCTCCTCTGAGACACAGGCATCACAGGGGGCACTTAACCTAGTACACCAAAACACTGGCCCTGCCCTGATTGTTTTAATATAAGGTTTTTTCCTTAAAGTGAGTCTTTTGTGTTGTGTAATAAGAACTTTTTTTTTAAAGATTTATTTTATTTATCGGAAAGACAAAGTTACAGAAAGAGGTAGAGACAGAGACAGAAGTCTTCCATCTGCTGGTTCACTCCCCAAACGGGGCTGCAATGGCCAGAGCTGGACCTGTCTGAAGCTAGGAGCTTCTTCTAGGTCTCCCACATGGGTGCAGGGGCCCAAGGACCTGGGCCATCTTTTTTTTTTTTTTTCTTAAAGATTTATTTCTTTGAAAGTCAGAGTTACACACAGGGAGAAGGAGAGGTAGAGAGAGAGAGGTGAGAGAGGTCTTCCATCTGCTGGTTCACTCCCCAACTGGCTGAAACAGCCAGAGCTGTGCCAATCCAAAGCCAGGAGCCAGGAGCTTCTTCCAGGTCTCTAATGTGAGTGCAGGGGCCCAAGGACTTGGGACATCTTCTACTGCTTTCCCAGGCCACAGCAGGGAGCTGGATTGAAAGTGGAGCAGCCAGGACTCAAACCAGCACCCATATGGGATGCCAGCACTGCAGGAAGTGGCTTTACCCACTATGCCATAGTGCCGGCCCCTGGGCCATCTTCTACTGCTTTCCTAGGCACATCAGCAGGAAGTTGGATCGGAAGTGAAGCAGCCAGAACTCGAACTGGCACCAAATATGGAATGCTTGCACTGCAGGTCTGGGCTTTAACCCATTGCACCAGAATGCCAGCGATTATAATAAGGACTTTAAAAATAAAAAACTGTTCATAATCCTGTCACAACATTTAATCCTTTTATTTTTCTACATTCCTTATCAGTAGCCACCCATAAACATAAATTAGAAATCAATCCAGGCCGGCGCCGCGGCTCACTAGGCTAATCCTCCGCCTGCGGCGCCGGCACACCGGGTTCTAGTCCCGGTCGGGGCGCTGGATTCTGTCCCGGTTGCCCCTCTTCCAGGCCAGCTCTCTGCTGTGGCCAGAGAGTGCAGTGGAGGATGGCCCAGGTGCTTGGGCCCTGCACCCCATGGGAGACCAGGAGGAGCACCTGGCTCCTGCCTTCGGATCAGCATGGTGTGCCGGCCGCAGTGCGCCGGCCTCGGCGGCCATTGGAGGGTGACCCAACGGCAAAGGAAGACCTTTCTCTCTCTCTCTCTCTCACTGTCCACTCTGCCTGTCAAAAAATTGTCACAAATTTTTTCCATGTTGTCGAAATCTTGATAGCTATAACAGTAACAGCTACATATACTTGAAATGAAGTAAGCCTATCTTGCAGCCATGGAAAGAAAGATGAAAAAAGGTGCATCTAAGCATTCAGGACAGTGAATCAGCAAACTGTCACTCCTTGTTCTACAGATGCTATGGCCAAGCATAAAGGTAAGAACACTCAGAGGCAACGCCTTCAGACGGCTGACCGCACACTGATCATAAATAGGACTGGAAAAGGCTCAATTTAGAGTTAAAAACGTACACACTATGACATACCTATTAACAAAGCACCTGGCAAGACTGGGCAATATTTACCTTCTAAAAACACCCTTGCTCTCTGAAGTTCCCAGCTGAAAGCTTCACTCAACAAGCTGTTTCCAATAACAAGTATGTTATAATATACCTATATATAAACACATGTATAAAATATTTCTTAAGTAGCAATGCCAGTCATTAATAATTTGAAAGCTTTTTTCTTTTTCCAAATTTTAAAAAATTTATTTGAAAGGCAAAGTTACAGAGAGGTAGAGGCAGAGAAAGAGAAAAAGAGAGAGAGAGAGAGAGAGAGATCGGTCCTCCATCTACTGGTTCATTCCCCCAAATGGCTGCAACGGCTAGAGCTGAGCTGATCTGAAACCAGGAGCCAGGAGCTTCTTCCAGGTCTCCCATGTGGGCCATCATCTACTGCTTTCCCAGGCCATAGCAGAGAGCTAGATTGGAAGCAAAGCAGCAAGGACTTGAACTGGTGCCCATATGAGATGCAGACAGCAGCTTTACCTGCTGTGCCACAGTGCCAGCCCCACATTTTTATTTTTATAAAATAATTTTTATTTATTTATGTCCATATTTATTTGAAAGGCAGAGACACAGAGACAGAGATCTTCTATCCACTGGTTCACTCCCCACCACCCAAAACAGCAGAGGCTAGGCCAGGGCAAAGCCAGGAGGCTGAAACTCAATGTGGATTACCCATGTGGGTGGGTGTCAGGAACCCTAGGACTTGAGCCCTCATTCGCTGCCTTGGAAAGAAGCTGAAGGGGCCCCTGCTCCACTTTGATCCAGCTCTCTGCTATGGCCTGGGAAAGCAGCATAGGGATGGCCCAAGTCCTTAGGCCCCTGCACTGTGGGGAGCAACTCGGACTAGAAGACTAAGTTACTGGAATTAAGACTTATTCTATGCATCTGCTCTCCCACAATATGGCGCTGGGAGAGAAGAAAACAGCTTCTACACAGCTGCCTCCAGTTCAGCCAATAAACTGTAGGACTTGCTCCTGATTGGAGGAGAGCAGCGTGCTCGGCGTGTGGGCAGCCGAGTTAGGATTGGCAGAGGAGGACTATAAAGGAGGAGAGAGACGGCATGCACCAGGAACATCTAAGGGGAACACCTAAGGGAACACCTAAGGGGAACACCTGTGCAGCCCCCGAGAGAGCCGGCCGGCGGTGTGCCGCTCCCCTGCGGAAGTGGGGAAAGTGGCCAGGGGGAACCGCCCTTCCACGGAGGTGGAAGGGACAGTAGCCAACCCGGGAAGAACCAGCAGCAAACCCAGGGAGGGCCGAGCAGACAAAAGAACAGCGCAGGGTCTTGTGTCGTTCCTCCACGAAGAGGGGGAGTGACATAATGGTGCCGTGACTCGGATATGAAGCCTAGGCAGGGCTTAGTGTCGTTCCTCCACGAAGAGGGGGAGCGACATAATGGTGCCGTGACTCGGATGGGAAACCTAGGACGGATATGAAACTTAGGAGGGAAGAAACGGGAAGAAATGGGAAAATATTGGAGAGAGAGACTAGCAAACAGCCTAGGGAAAAGCCGGACGAAAAAGGTGCCGGAAGAAGCTATTGAAAGCCTAGGCATAGACTCAGATACGGACTACGGGGGGAAGCTGGGAGAAATCTCTAAGGTCGAAAGCGAAAGTGAAAGCTAGAACAAACAGACTCGGATACGGACTGTGGGGAGAAGCCAGGAGAAATGAGGGAGGAATATTGTTGGAAGAAAACTTAGGGAAACATACCGGGTAGAGAAAAATGTTAGGGAAATTGAAGCCACGGGGGGCAGGCCGAGGCGGAGACGAAAGCCACTTTGGGATTCTCAAGTTAGCCCGGGAATAAGGGGCGAAAAGTTAAAACCAGAAGCGGAAACGTAAGCCAGGTTGGGATCCGTCTGATTAGCCCGGGGAGCAAAGGACGGGAAGCCAAATCGTGGGGCGGAAACGTGAGCTGGGTTGAATTCGCCAGGTTAGCCCGGGGAACTTAGATTGAATGCTAGTGGCGGAGACGTAAGCTACGCTGTGTGACTCGCGGAGGCTGCCGCGCGCAGAGAGAGCGTGCGGGGCACAAGTAGATAGGGAACGCTGGGCTGGTGCGAGGCCGTGGTGCAGGCACGAAGCCGGGAAGCCGCGCAGATGAGAGAGGCGCAGGCTGAAGCGGCTCAGAGCCGGGAAGCCGCCGAGAAGCAGCCTCGGGGCGGGCGCCAGGAAGCCGCAGGGATAGGAGAAACAGAAGTTTTAGAAGTAAAATGAGAGAAATAGGAATGCTGGTAGATAGAAGTAAAATAGGAGAGATAGGAATGCCCGGAGATAGAGAAATAGAGAAGTAAGGCCTCCCCACAGCATGGCAATGAGAGGCTTGGATTCGGTCTGCCTGATTAGTGAGGCGATGAGCACCTGCGGGCGGCTAGCAGCTTATGCGCCGCAGGTCACCGAAGACAGGCACGTTATTAACATCAATAGTCTCCCCACAATACCGCAATGAGAAGGCTTGGATTCGGTCTGCCTGATTAGTGAGGCGATGAGCACCTGCGGGCGGCTAGCAGCTTATGCACCGCAGGTCACCGAAGACGGGCACGTTATTAACATCAATAGTCTCCCCACAATACCGCAATGAGAAGGCTTGGATTCGGTCTGCCTGATTAGTAAGGTGGTAAGCACCAGCAGGCGGCTCGACCAGAGTATGAGCCGCAGGTCACCGAAGATAGGCACGAATCAACACCAATAGGCCTCCCCACAATATGGCAATGAGAAGGCTTGGATTCGGTCTGCCTGATTAGTAAGGCGGTAAGCACCAGCAGGCAGCTCGACCAGAGTATGAGCTGCAGGTCACCGAAGATAGGCACGAATCAACACCAATAGGCCTCCCCACAATATGGCAATGAGAAGGCTTGAGTTCGGTTTGCCTGATAGGGCTTGTAAGCACCTGCAGGCAGAGCAGAGCATGCGCTGCAGGGCACCGAACACAGGCACGCATCAGCGCCTAAAAACCTCCTCACAACATGGCGAAGAGAGGACCCGGATTCGGTTTGCCTGATTGATAGGACTTGTAAGAACCTGTGGCAACTCTAGCAAGCAGAGCAGAGTGTGTGCCACGGGGCACCGAAGACAGGCGCGTATCAACGCCAAAAATAAAAAGAAAGGGGGATCTGTGGGGAGCAACTCGGACTAGACTAAGTTACTGGAATTAAGACTTATTCTATGCATCTGCTCTCCCACAATATGGCGCTGGGAGAGAAGAAAACAGCTTCTACACAGCTGCCTCCAGTTCAGCCAATAAACTGTAGGACTTGCTCCTGATTGGAGGAGAGCAGCGTGCTCGGCGTGTGGGCAGCCGAGTTAGGATTGGCAGAGGAGGACTATAAAGGAGGAGAGAGACGGCATGCACCAGGAACATCTAAGGGGAACACCTAAGGGGAACACCTGTGCAGCCCCCGAGAGAGCCGGCCGGCGGTGTGCCGCTCCCCTGCGGAAGTGGGGAAAGTGGCCAGGGGGAACCGCCCTTCCACGGAGGTGGAAGGGACAGTAGCCAACCCGGGAAGAACCAGCAGCAAACCCGGGGAGGGCCGAGCAGACAAAAGAACAGCGCAGGGTCTTGTGTCGTTCCTCCACGAAGAGGGGGAGCGACATAATGGTGCCGTGACTCGGATATGAAGCCTAGGCAGGGCTTAGTGTCGTTCCTCCACGAAGAGGGGGAGCGACACTGCACCTGTGTGGGAGACCCGGAAGGGGCTCCTGGCTTCCAGCTTCGGATCGGCGCAGCTCCAGCTGTTGCAGCCAATTGGGGAGTGAACCAGCAGATGGAGGACCTCTCTCTCTGCCTCTCCTTCTCTCTCTGTGTAACTCTGGCTTTCAAATAAATAAGTAAATCTTTAAAAAAAAAAAAAAAAAAGGAAGCTGAAATCAAAAGCAGAGCCCGGACTCAAAATCCAGGCATTCCAATATGGTATGTGGGAGTCTTCACTGCTGGGCCAAAAGCCTGCTTCTGAAGTTTTATCCTGTCAATTTCTATTTTTTTCTACAATAAATATATACTACATATGTAACTAAAATTTCATAACAAGGTTTATATAATAAAAACATGATTCTTGATATATAATCACTATTAGTAGCAGTTTTAAATATTTTAAAAATTCAGAGCCCATTATAAATATATGGCATTATGATTTAATGTGCTTACATATAAATAATGAAATATCACTCGTTTTACACTACTTACTCTATTCACTAACAGGTAGCAGAAGAGTGCCGAATTCTCCTTTCCAAGAAGTTGGAACCACAGCAACTGGGAAGGCTTTAGCTCCTTTTGTAACCATATCTTCCCAGATTCAGCGAGTTCTACCCCAGCCAACTTAACCAGCAAAGCACCACATGGCTCCTCTAAAAATAGTAGAAAAGAATTTAGCTTTAACAGCACGTTGCAAAAGCAAATTCCAAAGCCATTTAGAAAACACCCGAATATACTGTGCTCATTTATAAATACCCAGACTCTCTAAATTTTGGTTCATTTGTTTCTATATTCAAGTTATAAAACAATAAAAGTATGTAACAAATGGAATAATTTCAAACAACAATTTCAGTAAAGTTCCAAGAACAAGAAGACTTAACCAACTGTCAAGATTTACTTCTATACATATATATATAAAACTACAGACATGTCTTTTAACAACATCAGCTGTTACTACCAATAAAATTGTAAAAACTGTATTTTAATTTAATAACAGTACTATCTTCCAATTTTAACAAATATAGTTCTATACCATGATTTTTTAAATTTTTAAATTTTTTTTAAATTTTTTGTTTTAGAAAGGCAGATTTCATATGTATAATCTCTATAGAAAATATCACTAAAGAGCCGGCGCCGTGGCTCAATAGGCTAATCCTCCACCTTGCGGCGCCGGCACACCGGGTTCTAGTCCCGGTTGGGGCGCCGGATTCTGTCCCGGTTGCCCCTCTTCCAGGCCAGCTCTCTGCTATGGCCAGGGAGTGCAGTGGAGGATGGCCCAGGTGCTTGGGCCCTGCACCCCATGGGAGACCAGGAAAAGCACCTGGCTCCTGGCTCCTGCCAGGATCAGCGCGGTGCGCCGGCTGCAGCGGCGGCCATTGGAGGGTGAACCAACGGCAAAGGAAGACCTTTCTCTCTCTGTCTCTCTCTCACTGTCCACTCTGCCTGTCAAAAAAAAAAAAAAAAAAAAAAAAAAGAAAATATCACTAAAATAAGTGAGATGGAAAAGAAAGGTGAGGGGCCCACCAGAAGAATCTCCTGGCTCTTGGCTTTGGATTGGCGCAGCTCTGGCCATTGCGACCAATTGAGGAGTGAACCAGCGGATAGAAGACCTCTCTCAACCTCTCTCTCTCTCTCTCTCTCCCTTTCTCTTTCTCTGGCTCTCCTCTCTTTGTGTAACTCTTGCAAATTATTGAATAAATTTAAAAAAAAAAGAAAAGAAAGGTGGGGATCAAGGCTTTCTGAGGTTTCCTTCAGCTCTGAAATTTTGATTCTATGCACCATGACATATAAATATATTATATGATGTGAAACTCATTAATAGCAATAAGCATATATAGCAATTTTAGTGCTGTGGCATGGCTCAGTATCAGAGTCAGATTTCTACTGAATCCTGCCCATGGAATTGTGCAGTACACAGACTGGACAACCACAGGGGGCAACCTTACTGCCTGAGCTCTAAAGAGTCATTACTGTAGGGCCAGCACTGTGGCGTGGTGGGTAAAGCCACCATCTGCAGTGCGGGCATCGCATATGGGCACCAGTTCAAGTCCCAGCTGCTCCACTTTCAATTCAGCTCTCTGCTATGGCCTGGGAAAGCAGTAGAAGATGGCCCAAGCACTTGGGCCCCTGCACCCATGTGGGAGACCCAGAAGAAGCTCCTGGCTCTTGGCTTTAGATAAGTCCAGCTCCAGCTGTTGTGGCCATTTGGGGAGTGAACCAGCGTATGGAAGATTCTCTCTCTGCCTCTCTGTAAGTCCACCTTTTGAATAAATAAATAAGTCTTTTTTTTTTTTTTAAGGTCATTACTGTTTCAGAGAGAGGATATTTAAATTATCACAACTGGGAAGCTAAAGGACTTCAGAAGTATAAATTCTCTCCTTAGGTAAAGTAGCCAAGAAAAAAAAAAAAAAACAGACATCCTAGGTAATCTCTCTTTAGGGAACAATACTCATTCAAATTGTATAAGTTCACTTTGGTTTGCTAAAAAAATCAATCCTGGGGCCAGCATGGTGGCACAGAGGGTTAAGCTGCTGCTATCCAGCTCCCTGCTGATGCGGCTGGGAAAGCAGCGGAAGATGGCCTAAGTGCTTGGGACCTTAGACCCATATGGGAGATCCTGAAGGAGTTCCAGGCTCCTGGCTTCAGTCTGGCCCAGCTCCAAATGCTGTGGCCATTTGGGGAGTGAATCTCTTTCTCTCCCCTCTGTAACTCTTTCAAATAAATAAATTTTTAAAAATAAACAAAACAATAACAAAAACAAATTAATCATGCCAGATATGTTTAGAGGAAAAATTCAATTTTTTCCCTTTTCAGTTAAATCTCATTGAACAGAGTAATATTCATTCATCTAGGCATTTTAAAAAAAATCCAAGGACTCCTTTCTTCATAAAATTTAGAAGATATTAAATAGAATAAATTAATTCACTTGACAAATTTAACCAAATGTCTTTGCTAATATTTTTCTAGGGACTGAGAATATCAAGATAAATAGTAAAAAATCTTTGCCACCAGATGCTCATAGTTTTGAGATATAAACCTAAATACATAATCATCATAGGAAATGTAAGTGATTATGCAGTGTGCATGAATTGCTGGGGTGTGGGGTAGGATGGCACTGTGGCATAGCCAATAAAGCTGCCTTCTGCAGTGGGGCACTGATTCAAGTCCCAGCTGCTCCACTTCCAATCCAGCTCTCTGCTACGGCCTGGGCAAGCAGTGGAAGATGGCCCAAGTCCTTGGGCCCCTGCACCTGCGTGTGAGACCTGGAAGAAGTTCCTGGTTCCTGGCTTCAGATCAGCCTAGCTCCAGCTGTTGCAAACATTTGAGGAGTATACCAGTGGATAGAAGACTTCTCTCTTTCTGCCTCTGCTTCTCTGTCACCCTGCCTTTCAAATAAACAAATAAATCTTTTAAAAAAAAAAAGTATATTGCTGTGGGACTTAGTTAAGAAAAGGACTAATTCTGTTTGAGAGTGAAATAAGCTTCACAAAAGAGCTGACAGTTGAGTTGGATCTTAAAGAATCAATTGGAGTTTAAAAGCCATGAGCCATGCACAGGGCCATGAGAATGCACATAAAGGTGTGTGGCGTGGGGCCTTCGATGTGAAGCAGGGAGAAATGGGAATTGCAGATCTGGCTCTTGCTCCCTTTCTGATCTCCCTGGGCCTCGGCTGCAGAGTCTCACGTGCATTATCAGAGTCAAGTTCAGTCCTGCTTGTGCTTCTCCTGGTTGGCCCCTCTTAATTCTGTGAGGCCTTCTCTGTTTTCTCTCCAAGTACAGATTCCTCTACCTCTCTTGTAACCACCCAATAATTCTCTATCCTAGCACTCCACTCCTTTTCTTTTCTTCCCCCCTCCTTTTTTTTTTTTTTTTTTTTTTTTTTTTTGACAGGCATAGTTAGTGAGAGAGAGAGAGACAGAGAGAAAGGTCTTCGTTCCATTGGTTCACCCCCCAAAATGGCCACCACACGCCTGTGCTGCGCCGATCCGAGGCCAGGAGCCAGGCACTTCCTCCTGGTCTCCCGTGCAGGTGCAAGGCCCAAGCACTTGAGCCGTCCTCCACTGCTTTCCCGGGCCACAGCAGAGAGCTGACAGCTGGACTGGAAGAGGAGCAACTGGGAAAGAATCTGGCGCCCCAACCGAGACTAGAACCCAGGGTGCTGGCACTGCAGGCAGAGGATTAGCCAAGTGAGCCTCGGTGTGGGCTCTTTTCTTCTTTTTTTTTTTCCACTCCTTTTCTTCATAGCTCTTAGGACAATTTTTCATTTGTTCATTCTCTACCTTCCATCAAGACCCTAAGCTCCAAGCTTTAGAGGAATCTTGTTTATTTCATCCAGCCTTGACCATAGTAGGTGGCAACATTTATGAAATGAAAAGTGAATACTTGAATGACTAAGATGGAATAACTGAATAAAAGCTAAAAAGAGAGCAGGGAGAAAGGGAAACCTAGGGTCAAATTAAAACATTTCCTGGTATATAAGGCCAAGAGTTCAGACTCGCTCCCAGGCAGTAGAGGGTTATTATGAATTAAAATGACATCTTTTGCTGGTTTTTTTTTTTTTTTTTTTTTTTTTTGACAGGCAGAGTGGACAGTGAGAGACAGAGAGAAAGGTCTTCCTTTGCCGTTGGGTCACGCTCCAATGGCCGCAGCGGCCGGTGCGCTGCAGCCAGCGCACCACGCTGATCCGATGGCAGGAGCCAGGAGCCAGGTGCTTTTCCTGGTCTCCCATGGGGTGCAGGGCCCAAGCACCTGGGCCATCCTCCACTGCACTCCCTGGCCACAGCAGAGAGCTGGCCTGGAAGAGGGGCAACAGGGACAGAATCCGGCGCCCCAACCGGGACTAGAACCCAGTGTGCCGGCGCCGCTAGGCGGAGGATTAGCCTAGTGAGCCGCGGCGCCAGCCTCTTTTGCTGTTTTATAAATAATGTCAAATAAAAGGACACTACAGGGGCCAGTGCTGTGGTACAACGGGTAAAGCCACTGCCTGCAATGCAGGCATCCCACCGGTTCAAGACCTGGCTGCTCCACTTCCCATCCAGCTCTCTGCTATTGCCTGGGAAAGCAGAAGATGGCCCAAGTCCTTGGGCCCCTACACCCATGTGGGAGACCCGGAAGAAGCTCCTGGCCCCTGGCTTCAGATCAGCACAGCTCCAGCCATTGCGGCCATCTCGGGAGTGAACCAGTGGATGGAAGACACCTCTCACTTGCTCTCTCTCTCTCTCTGTCTTTCTCTCTCTCTCTCTTTCTGCCTCTCTGTAACTCTACCTTTCAAATAAAATAAATAAATCTTTTTTTTTAAAAAAAGAATGCTACAATAGTTATTTAGTTTTATTATTCTTGTATCTTACTTACTCCTCCAGGATGGTATTATAGGTAAAGTAATAGGAATATGTTCAATTTCTAAACCATTCTCAGTTATTCGGCGTAATCGTCCACGTAGCTTAACGTTCTTCCTTATAAATTCTACTGGAATATCTGAAGAGCTTGTAAATTTTGATGTCTGTAGATTTACAAGGAGAAAAATAATTATAATTATTTTTTCATTTAAAATTTAAAATGTCAAAATGTTATGTAAACATTCAACAAGAAGACATATCTATCAAAAATGTTTTTCTTATTACTAATATTTTAATATGATTTAATCAAAACCATTTATAGAAACCTTATTTAGAACTCGTTATTCACCACTGTTCACTCTTTTTCTATGTCAAGTGATTGCATGGAGGATGTTAAACAAATTCCTACCCTCTAAAAGCTTGCAATATCAAAATATGACACCATCTGTTAAAAGGCAGTGAGTGGCACCACACAAATCTGCTTAAACAGTCTTTATTTCCCATTCCACATATGTAAAATCCTATTCTTTATATGGATATATTCTATTTTATATATGTACAATCTATTTATGCATATACTGCTGAAAAAATTTAAAGCTGAGTCAAATTAAATTATAATTTTTAATTGACAATATTTTCTTCTTTTTTTCTCTTATAGAAGATAATATTTAGGCCGGCGCCACGGCTCACTAGGCTAATTCTCCGCCTGCGGCGCCGGCACACCAGGTTCTAGTCCTGGTCGGGGCGCCAGATTCTGTCCCAGTTGCCCCTCTTCCAGATCAGCTCTCTGCTGTGGCCCGGGAAGGCAGTGGAGGATGGCCCAAGTGCTTGGGCCCTGCACCCCATGGGAGACCAGGAGAAAGCACCTGGCTCCTGCCTTCGGATCAGCGCAGTACACTGGCTGCAGTGCACTGGCCGCGGCGGCCATTGGAGAGTGAACCAACGACAAAAGGAAGACCTTTCTCTCTGTTTCTCTCACTGTCCACTCTGCCTGTCAAAAAAAAAAAAAAAAAAAAAAAAAGGAAGAAGATAATATTTTTTGTTCAGAAAGGAAAGAAGAAGTCAACAGTTAGAATTTGCTTCAATCTCTATATCCCAGATGAGGTCCTAAGGTTAGGCAACATTTTATAGTTGTATCTTCCACAACAACAACACTACAACCTCCATCAATAATCACGGCTAATGAAAAACCTCACATAAGAGAAGGATAAATTAGTACCCGACTTACTAAGACAGTAGAACTCAGTTGAACTTTTTGTTTTAAAGATATTTATTCATTTGAAAGTCAGAGTTGTGGCCCGTGCTGTGGCATAGCAGGTAAAGCTGCCGCCTGCAGTGCTGGCATCCCATATGGGCGCCGGTTTGAGACCCGGCTGCTCCACTTCCGATCCAGCTCTCTGCTATGGCCTGGGAGAGCAGAAGAACATGGCCCAAGTCCCTTGGCCCCTGCACCCACAAGGGAGAGCCAGAAGAAGCACAGCTCCGGCTGTTGCAGCCAACTGGAGAGTGAACCAGTGGATGGAAGACCTCTCTCTCTCTCTCTCTCTCTGCCTCTCTTTCTCTCCGTGTGTAATTCTGACTTTCAAATTAATAAATAAATCTTTAAAAAAAAAAAGTCAGAGTTAACAGTGAGGGAGGAAGAGACAGAGAGAGAGGAGGGACCTTCCATCCACTGGGCCATTCTCCAAATGGCCGCAACAAGCAGGGTTGGACCAGGTCAAAGCCAGGAGCCAGGAGCTTCATAGGGATCTCCCACATGGATGCAGGGCCCCAAGCAGGGGCTATCCTCTGCTGCGTTCCCAGGCACATTAGCAGGGAGCTGGATCAGAAGTCAAGTGGTAGGGCCGGCGCTATGGTGCAGTGGGTTAATGCCCTGGTCTGAAGTGCTGGCATCGCATATGGGCACTGGTTCGAGTCCCAGCTGCTCCAATTCCAATCCAGCTCTCTGCTGTGGCCTGGGAAAGCAGTAGAAGATGGCCCAAGTCCTTGGATCCCTGCACCCGTGTGGGAGACCTGGAAGAAGCTCCTGGCTCCTGGTTTTGGATCAGCGCAGTTCTAGCCGTAGCCAATTGGGGAGTAAGCCATCAGATGGAAGACCTCTCTCTCTTTCTGACTCTCCTCTCTTTGTGTAACTCTGACTGTCAAATAAATAAATAAATCTTTAAAAAAAAAAAAAAGAAATCAAGTGGCTGGGACATGAACCAGCACCCATATGGGATGCCAGTGCTGCAGACAGCAGCTTAACCTTCTGAGCCACAGCACTGCCCCTGAACTGCATATTTTCATAAACGACAGCAATGTAGCAGAGCAATCCAGAATGTGGAATGTCTTATGGGCTAAATGACTTGGTTTCTCTAAGTCAATGTCTTGGGGCTAAAGGGGCTGAGACAAAAAGTTTAAGGACTCAGGTTATTTCTTAAAATCTTTGGTAGAATTCACCAGTGAAGCCACCAGGTGCACACTCTTGCTCTGCCTGGGGACTTTTGATTATTGATTTAACCTCCTCCCTAGTTATAGGTCCATTTGGATTTTTATATTTTTTCATGATTCAGTCTTGAAAGGTTTTGGGTTTCTAGAAATTTATCCATTTCATCTGTTATCCAGTTTGTTGATATACAATGGGTTCATAGTACTCTCTTACAGTTTTTACTTTTATTTCTATAGAATTGGTAATAATGGCCTAACTCTGATCTTTGACTTTAATAATTTCAGTCTTTTCTCTTTTTCCTTAATCTACCCATATGCAAAAATTAATTCAAAATGGATCAAAGACCTAAACATAAGAGCTAAAACTAGAAAGAAAACATGGAGCAAAAGCTTCACAACATTTAATGTGGCAATGATTTCTTCAACGTTATCCCAAAGGCATAGGTAAAAAAAGCAAAAAGGCAAACTGGACTTAATGAAAATTAAAAACATGTGCATCAATGGACACTATCAACAGAAAAGGCAGCCTACAGAATGGGAAAAAATATTTGCAAACCAAGTATCTAATGAGGTGGCGGGAGTGAAGTGGAATGGCAGGTACTTGGCCTAGAGGTTAAGAGGCTAGTTCAGATACCTACATTCCATGTCCCAGTGCGTGGGTTCAACACCTGGTTCTGGCTTCTAACTGAAGCTTCCCACTAATGAAGCCTCAAATAGTTGGGTTCCTGACACCCAACCCTCCCTGTCCTTCTCCCTCTGTTTCTCTCAAATAAGTAATTAAATAAATAATTTTAAAATATCTGATAAGGGATTCATATCGAAAATACAGAAAGAACTCCTAAAACTCAATAACCAAAAAGCAGATCTGATTCAAAAATGAGCCAAAGACTTTTTTCTTTTCTAAAGAAGAGGAACAGAAGGTCAATAAATATGTAAAAAGATGCTCAGCATCACTAATCATGAAAGAAATATAAATTAAAACCACAATGAAATATCATCTTACCCTCATTAGGATGGCTATCAAAAAGTGACTATCCAAAACACAGCAAATAACAGTGTTAGGGTTAGTGCTGTTGCATAGCAGGCTAAGCCCCTGCCTGCAGCGCTGGCATCCCATATGGGCGCCGGTTCGTGTCCCGACTGCTCCTCTTCTGATCCAGCTCTTTGTTTATGGCCTGGGAAAGCAGTGAAGATGGCCCAAGTCCTTGGGCCCCTGAACCCACGTGGGAGACTCGGAAGAAGGTCCTGGCTCCTGGCTTCGAATCAGTTCAGCTCTGGCTGTTGCAGCCATTTGGAGAGTGGATAGAAGACCTTTCTTTCTGTCTCTCCCTCTCTCTGTCTGTGACTCTACCTCTCAGATAAATAAATAAATCTTTAAAAAAAAAAAAACAACCAGCATTAGTATTATAATTCTACAGTATTATGTGAAGAAACTGGAACCATGGCACCCCATTGGTAGGAATGAAAAATGGTACAGCCACCACAGAAAACAATGACCCAGAAATTCCACTTCTGGGTATACACTCAAAAAAGCGGAAAGCAGAATCTCAGAGAAATATTTGTACATCCATGTTCACAGCAGCATTATTCATAGTAACAAAAATGTGGAAGCAGCCAGCACCATGGCTCACTAGGCTAATCCTCCGCCTGTGGCACCAGCACCCCGGGTTCTAGTCCCAGTTGGGGCGCTGGATTCTGTCCCAGTTGCTCCTCTTCCAGTGCAGCTCTCTGCTGTGGCCTGGGAATGCAGTGGAGGATGGCCCAAATGCTTGGGCCCTGCACCGCATGGGAGACCAGGAGAAAGCACCTGGCTCCTGGCTTCAGATCGGTGTAGCGCCGGCCTTAGAGGCCATTTTGGGGGGTGGACCAACGGAAGGAAGACCTTTCTCTCTGCCTTTCTCTCTAACTCTGCCTGTCAAAAAAAAAAAAAAAAATGTGGAAGCAACCCAGATGTCCATCAAAAAATAAAATGTGGGCTACACATACAATGGAATACTATAAGCATTCAAAAGGACTGAAATCCCAATATATTCAATAATGTGGGTAAACCTTGAGAATACCCTTCTACATGAAATAAATCAGTCACAAAATGACAAATGTGGTAGGATTCCACTCATATCAGGTACGGGGCCAAAATTAAAGGGACAGAAAGTGGAATAATGGTGGTCGGGGCTGTGGGGGCAGGGAAGGGAGTTACCTTGGTGGGTATATTAGTTCTGCAAGATGAAGAGTTCTGGAGACAGACAGTGGTATTTGTTGAACAACAACATGAATGTGCTGAATATCACAGAACCACATATAGAATTAAAAGTTGTTATGTGATAAATTTTGTTATGTGCATTTTACCAAAATTTAAAAAGTGAAAAATACATTTTTAAATTTTGAATTATCAAATGCATCCCTACTATATCTATCAAGAACATTGAAAGGGGCCCCCAAAAAGCATAAATTACTCAGTGTTAAGGGAGTAATTCAACTGTGAGCCAGATCTAAATGCACCTCAGAAAATAATCTTAGATATTCCACAGCGTCTGAAATGCGAGTGTAGTGACTATAACATTCTAAGAAACTAAAACTTCTTCAGATTCCTCTCTAAGCATGAAAAAAGTAATTTTGGAAATACAATTACTTTCTTTAATATCTTACGGATGTGTTACTTTTAAATCAGGATTTTATACTATGCTCATTGTTCTAAAATATTATTCAAAGGCTTCTCATATGAATAACAAAATTATATAGTTCTTGAGATAAAAATTCTCTTTAGAAGTGGGAATAAATTAACTGTCTATTGTTTATTATAATGCATTTTTCATTTGTCAACTTACCAGTCGAACACTCCTTAGAAGTAACATTAGCCCAGCCACGGCCATTATAGTGCTGATGTTCTATGGAAAGAAATTTAACGATTAATCCTCATTAATTATCATTCACAACAGTGAAAGCACTAATTAGAAGGACTAGAAAATAATACTGTCCTCCCTATATCTATTTAAACAATTCATTCTTCAAATAAAGGCCCACGGCTTTCAAAAAGTGTCCACCAACTCACTAATTTTACCTTCCTTCAATTTCTTTAAAAAGATTTATTCATTTATTTGAAAGGCAGAGTTACAAAGAGGGAGAGGCAGAGGCAGATAGTCTTCCATTCCCTGGTTCACTCCCCAAGTGTCCCCAACAGTCAGGGCTGAGCCAGGCTGACACCAGGAACTAGGGGCTTCATCCAGGTCTCCCATGTGGGTGCAAGGGCCCTAGTACTTGGGCCATTCTCCATTGCTTTCCCAAGTGCAGGGAGCTGCATTGGAGTGGAGCAGCCGGGCCAACAGCTTAACCTGCTATGCCACAACACTGGCCCCCTCAGATGTATTAAAATGTTTTATTTAAACGGAGTAGACTCAAAGGAGTTTAATTAAAAATTAAAGATTCATGAAATTCCCTCTAAAAAGAGTAATAGTCTAACCTACTTTACTTCAATAAACACAACTAGGTATTTAAGAAATGAGTTTGGGCCGGCACTGTGGTTCACTTGGCTAATCCTCCACCTGCGGTGCTGCCACCCTGGGTTCTAGTCCCAGTTGAGGCACCAGATTCTGTCCTGGTTGCTCCTCTTCCAGTCCAGCTCTCTGCTGTGGCCCAGGTGCTTGGGCCCTGCCCCCACATGGGAGACCAGGAGGAAGCACCTGGCTCCTGGCTTTGGATCGGCACAGCGTGCCATTTGGGGGGTGAACCAATGGAAGGAAGACCTTTCTCCCTGTCTCTCTCTCTCACTAACTCTGCCTGTCAAAAAAGAGTTTGAAAGTAGACACAAGGGGACATTCTTTGGGTGGGTTCTGTGATTGAGTTATTTGGAATAATATGTTCACGTGCTGTCTTAGACACCGCTTCCTCTCACAATTCTTATGAGGTCAGTTTTCAAAATGCTTATTTATTTTTGTCCATCTACTTGAAAGGCAGGGAGTGGGAGAGGCAGAGGGAGAGAGAGTGAGCCATCCTCTGGTTCACCCCTCAAATGCCTACAACAGATAGGGCTAGGCCAGGCCAAAACCAGGAGCTGGGAACTCAACCTGGGTCTCCCACATGTGTGGCAGGGACCCAAGTATTGAAGCCGTGGCCTGCTGCTTCCCAGGAATCCCATTTGCAGAAGCGCCGTCTAAAAGCGCAGGAGCCAGGGATCTGGCTGCGCCAATGCCGGCCCCATTCAGCAGAATATTTAAGTTATCCAGTCCTGAAAACGTCCTCTTCGCTTGGTTTCCAGGACACCTGGCTTTCTTGATTGTTCTTCTTCCCTTGTTAGTCTTCCGTGTCCTCCTCCCTTTCACTCTCCAAATCCTAAAAGCATCCCCCAGGTCTCGGGCCCAGGGTGTCTTCAGCAGCTTTTCTCACCTGCTCCAAGATGCCGTTCAAGCCCACGGCTTTCAAATCCTACTCAAGGTTCCTGCAGCTCAGCACCAAAGTGGTGCACCGAGTTCTGATCGCCCTTTAACGCGACTCCATCGCTTTTGTCTCCAACAGCAACCACAACTCCGCTTCCAAGTCTAACCAACATCTTCACATTCGTGCGCCCCCGTGGTACACCTGAGCGAAAAGTTCCCTAGACTTTTCCCCCAACAAGCCATCTACTCCAACGCCTTCTCCACAGGGACATCTTTTTTCGCCACCGGGGGCTGAGCCACACTCCTCTCGCGAGGCCCGCGCTTAGCTTAAAGCAAAACGCGAGTCCCCAAGTCCGCCTCCAGGAGCGCTCAGGACGGGCCCGCCGGCGCCCCCGGGCTGGGCGGCGTCTCGTTCGTCCTCTGCTGTGTCCCGGCCCCGGCGGCCCTGAGGCCGAATCGCCCCCCGGCCCGCACACGGACCCTGCCGTGTCGCCATCCCGGGCCCACACCCCCGCGGCCCTGCTGCCCTCCCCGGCCGGGACGAGACCGCCGGGGCTCGGAATTTGCAGGCTCGCGCCGCGCCGCCCGCTCACCCGGACGAGGCGCAGGTGGTCGTCCGCCCACTGAGAGATCCCAGCCACCACGTTGGGCGCCGTTTTCTCCCTGTCTGGCGATGGCGAAACAGGCTCCACGGGCCGGCCACGTCCCGCCATGTTCCCGGCTTCGACAGCGCGCGCGGCGCGTTCCTCAGGCGGTCGCCAGGGGGCGCCCATTCCCTGTGGCCCGGCGGTGACCCCGCGGCCTCCCTTGACCCGTGGGCTGCCCTCCGTGTCCCAGGTGTCAGACAGCTTAACGGTGGACTCTCCGCGTTTATGCAGGGCTTTGCACGGCGGAGGAGATGGCTGTGCGGCAGCGAAATGCCGGCCCTGCAGGTGGGGTGATTATAAGTCGATGAAGAGAAGGTGCATTCCTTCCAGCTGCTCCCAACCGTAATCCTATGCATACTGCTGGTGTATAAATTGTGCTTTAAAGCTTTCAGAGCTGCTCTGGAAGACTAGCTCAGATGCTCTACGTTTTTGAACAGTTAATTAACTATAAGGGGATCTTCAAAAAGTCGTGGGAAATCTGTTCTGAAGAAACTATATGTGTATTTTTTAAAATGTCCTTTTTTGCTCCGAAATAAATATCTGGGGCAGGTGTTGTGCCGTGTGGGTCACCGCTACATCCACATTGCGTTATCAGGGTGCCTGTTTGAGTCCTGGCCCCTACGGCTCCTTCTCTTCCGATACAGCTACCCACTAGTGCACCTGGAAGGCAGCAGATGATAGCGGAAATACCTGGGTCCCTGTCACCCACAATGGGAGACCTGGAAGCAGTTCCTGGCCTCTGGCTTTGGCCTGGCCCAGCATGTTTGTGCGGGTCTGAACCACGAAGGACAGTAGAAGAAACCTCTAACAGTGATTGTCCCAGAGAGAGCGATTTGCATGGGAAAGGGCAGGAGGCCCGGCTCTCTGCTAGCTCCTATCAGAACACTTCGCAGTGATAGAGTGATCTGTATCTGCACTGTCCAGTTCAGTAGCCAGTAGCCCACTATGTCCATTGCCTGCTTGAAATGTGGTTGTGCAACTGAGGAGCTGGATTTTCTTTAAAAATTTACTTATTTTTATTTATTTGAAAGAGTGACAGAGGGAAAGATATTCCACCTGCTGGTTCACTTCCTAAATGTCTGCAACAGCTGGGGCAGTGTCAGGCCAAAGCCAGGAGTCAAAAAACTCAATTTGCATCTCCCATGTGGGTGGCAGGTACCCAAGAACACCTGCTGCTTCCCAGAATGCGTTAGTAGGAAGCTGGATAGGAAAGAAAGCAAGGAGTCAAACCAGGTACCTGATATGTGATTCAAATATCTCAAGAAGCATTTATTTTTAAGATTCATTTATTTATTTGAAAGAGTTACAGAGAGAGAAGAGGAGACAGAGGAGAGAGAAATCTTCCATCCACTGATTCACTCCCCAAATGACTGCAACAGCCAGTAGGCTGGGCCAGCCCAAAGCCAGGAGCCTGGAACTTCTTTGGGATCTCCCATGTGGATGGCAAGGGTCCAAGTACTGGGCCATTTTCTCTTGATTTCCCAGGTGAAGTATCAGAGAGCTGGGTAGACAGTGGACCAGCCAGGACTGGAGCCCCCATATGGGATGCAGCTGTGGCAGGCAGCAGCTTAATCTGCACCACAGTGCCAGTCCCCCCAGGCAGCATCTTAAAGATTCTATCAAATGCCTGACTCAGGAACTGAATTTTTAACTTCATCAGTCTTAATTTAAATAATCACCTATGGGTGGTGGCTACTATATTGGACAGCATAGATATACTGATGAAATCTGCCGGTGCCGCGGCTCACTAGGCTAATCCTCCGCCTTGCGGCGCCGGCACGCCGGGTTCTAGTCCCGGTCGGGGCGCCGGATTCTGTCCCGGTTGCCCCTCTTCCAGGCCAGCTCTCTGCTGTGGCCAGGGAGTGCAGTGGAGGATGGCCCAAGTACTTGGGCCCTGCACCCCATGGGAGACCAGGAGAAGCACCTGGCTCCTGCCATCGGATCAGCGCGGTGCGCTGGCTGCGGCGGCCATTGGAGGGTGAACCAACAGCAAAGGAAGACCTTTCTCTCTCTCTCACTGTCCACTCTGTCAAAAAAAAAAAAAAAATAAAAAAAAAAGATATACTGATGAAATCTTATTTTATGCAAATGATATCTTTAAAAAGTCAAAGTAGAACATGCTGTGTTCCTAATAACACGTTATAAGTGGTGTCTCCCAGGAGCATATTGTCTCAGAACAGCCAATAAAAAGTAAGCATAACCAGCTAATTCTTGGGTCCTACTTACTATGTGCCAGGCATTGTTCTAAGTGCTTTTCATATGTTAACTCCCTTGATCCTCACAACAACCTTATGAGGTAGGCACTATTATTAACCACAGTTTTGCAGAACTATGCACAGAATGATAAGCAAGAGCCAAGGTTGCTTAGCCAAGAAGTGGTAAACTGGGTGTTGTACCAGGATTCAACTTAGCCAGTTGACTCAGTCTCAGCACTTAACACGGCCTCCCTTTAGACAAAGAGCCACATCAGAAAAATTATTATATAATTTTCCACTGAGGGTAAGAACCCAACTTATATTGGAGAAAATTGAAATACAAAGACATGCCATAACCAAAATCCTAAATCACTATTTCAAATACAAATAAAAAAATCTGCACATTAATATATTTTGAAACCTTTAATTAGTAAATAGGAAAAATATGAATTTCTTAATGGGAAATTATTTTCCTAATAATGCTCCATTTACTTTTCCAGTGTCCTTTATCTGTTACCTCCTTTCTGCCATCGGTCTCCCTGTCCAATCTGAAGACATGCTAGATCATTCTCCCTACTTTTCCATTACAAAATCTTTTAAAATTTTTTAATTTTGTATTTATTTGAAAGGCAAAAAGACGAAGAGTGAAAGAGACAGGGACAGAGATCTTCCACCCACTGGTTCACTGCCCGCCACAGCCAGGACTGAGCCTTGCTGAAGCAGCGGAGCCTTGATCTCTGGCTGGGGTGCATGCCACGCTCCAGGCTGCATGCCTTCTTCACCGAGGGGTGTGCCCACCATAAAGGACAAACCGTTCTTACTGCTTGGTCCTCCATTTATAACACAATGCAGAACAGCATTCTTGTATTTAAATGAAAAAACAAAACAAAAAAAATGATATGGGTGTGTGGGTGTCAGTTATTCTAAAGGAGGGAAACGTCCTGGTCAAGGGAGCCAAATTGGAGGTGAACAATCTGCTGTAAAACTGAGCAAGTTTCCTTCTGAGTGGGGATGGAGGGGGCAGTGGGTGAAAAGTTGGTGACTCGGGCCTCTGGTCCCTCATTGCTGCTGTAGGCTTACCCTGTCCTGCCCCTCCTGGAGGAGGTAGACACTGGTCACTTAGCAGGGGGATGCACATTAATAGCAGTCAAGTGTGCCATGGCTTTGAAAGGCACGCACAGTTGACCATGCAAGATTAGAAGAGTTGCTAGTCAAGTTGAGCATGTTACTGATAGGGCACTCAGGTTACTTTTTAGCCTGTCACTAAAGCAGGCCTTCTGATATGTTGAATTTTTTTAAGAGCAAAACAAGTTTAGGTTTTAATCAAATTTGTAAATTTCTTTTTGTAAGGACTTACTTATCTTTTTAAAGGCAGAGTTACGGGGTGGGGGTGGGGGTGTCCATCCACTGGTTCACTCCCCAGAATAGCTGAACCGGTCAGGAGCCTGGAACTCCATCTGATCCTCTACATGGGTGGCATGGATCCAAGTACTTGGGCCATCTTCAGCTGCTTTCTCAGGTGCATAAGCAAGGAGCTGGATCAGAAGTGGAGCAGCCGGGACTCGAAAAATGATATGGGATGCCATCGTTGCAGGCTGTGCCACAACCCAGGCCCCAGATTTGCCAAGATTTCTAAGTTTAGTTTTACAGAATTGCTTGTTCACTTCACCTGTCTTCTTCCATTCTGCCCATGAAGGAGATAGGGAAAGGGGTGGAGTCAGAATACCGAGGCTGTATTCAGGTGTCTTCTGTCGCTCCCCGTCTTCGTGGAGGAACGACACAGGACCCTGCGCTGTTCTTTCGTCTGCTCGGCCCTCCCCGGGTTTGCTGCTGGTTCTTCCCGGGTTGGCTACCGACCCTTCCACCTCCGTGGAAGGGCGGTTCCCCCTGCCACATTCCCCACTTCCGCGGGGGAGCGGCACACCGCCGGCCGGCTCTCTCGGGGGCTGCACAGGTGTTCCTCTTAGATGTTCCTGGTGCATGTTGTCTCTCTCCTCCTTTATAGTCCTCTTCCACCAATCCCAACTCTGCTACCCACACGCCGAGTACGCTGCTCTCCTCCAATCAGGAGCAAGTCCTGCTGTTTATTGGTTGAACTGGAGGCAGCTGTGTAGAAGCTGTTTCTCCCTTCTCAGCGCCATGTTGTGGGAGAGCAGATGCATAGAATAAGTCTTAATTCCAGTAACTTAGTCTAGTCCGAGTTGCTCCCCACAGTCTTCTCCCTGCCCTCAGTTAGGATTCCTAAGGAGTTATTTTGTCTTGTGTAACGAAAAGCAAGCCCCTCTTTCATCCCTATGCCCCTCTCCAGTTGTGGTTGTATTGTCCTGAGGACTCCTGATGGCCATGCACAGCATGTTCAGCCTTGGAAACCAACTGCCCAGGGCAGTGCTGACAAATCAACCCAACATTTATAAGAAAAAAAATTGACTGGGTATGAATGTGGCCACTCCCAGAATCCATAGAAAAAGAAGAAAAGTTGAGTATTTGGGAGCAGGCATTCAGACTAGCAGTGCCGCACGTGGTGTGCCTGGGTTTGATTCCCAGTTCTGGCTCCTGATTCCAGCTTGCCAACCAATGTAGACCCAGGGGGCAGCAATGAAAGCTCAAGGAATTGGGTTCCTGCCTCCCATATGAGAAACATGGATTGAGTTCCTGGCTCTTGATTCTGATGTTGGCCCTGGCCTGGTCTTAGCTGTTGTGGGCATTTGGGCAAATGCTCTCTCTCACTTTACCTCTCAAGCAAACAAACACAACCCACTTTCTAGCCCTCGTTCCTAGTTTCAAAGTCAGTCCTTCTGTTTTTCTTAGCCACATACCTCAGAATCAAGAGATAGGGTCATAACTTCCTTAAAACTCAAATCATTGTCTTCATCTTCTCTTTGGGACTGCCAGGAGTGATCAGAGCTATAATCTTGTGATCTTCTAGTTCCTGCCTCTTAGTCACTGAAAATCTTACATCTGATTTAAAGATTTTCTTTTCATCTCAAGTCTTGTCACTCAAGATCAACTCTCATGCCACACTTCAGCCATCCACTACCATGGCCACACCCTGGGGCTTGTCTTCACCAGGAATCACCACTTCCACAATTGTAGCTCCAACATCCCATTCTCCTACCTCCAGCCCTCCTTTCTTGTGAAAATAATTCTTTGAGCCCATTCAGATGGGAGTCCACTTAATCACCATGATCATCAACCCCCTTTAGACTTGAGCCTCTCTCTTATACAGCTTACTCAATGGTTTATCATTATAATCCTTACCGTCAATGTATACTTAATTCCCACCCACCCCCGCCTCCTTTGCACTTGCCTGAAAATTGCCAACATTGAATTTTACTCAAGAGTTGGAATATGATATGCTGAAATCTTAAACATCCTTTCAAAGTTTTATTTATTTATTTATTTGAAAGGCAGAGTGGTATAGAGAGGTGGAGATAGAAAGCAAGAGACACACCAGAAGAGAGAGAGAGAAACCTAAGTATTTGGGCCATCACCTGATGCCTCCCAGGGAACACATGAGCAGGAGGCTGGATTGGAAGCAGAAGTAGGACTCAAACCAGGCACTTCAGAATGGGACGTGGGCGTTCCAAGCACTGATTTAAACTGCTGTGCCACAATGCCTGTCCCAGATTTTCTTTTTTATTCCCTTCCTCCCTCACTAATGTGTCAGGTGGGGAATGCATCACATTAGTATGTCTCTGAATCTATGACTGAATAGCCAATTCTCAGCATAGTTCCTCAGCATAGTAAACAGGAGACTCTTGGTAATATTAGATAAATGCAAAAGATACTCCTTAATGCTCCACACTGCAAATTTCTCCCTACCCTCCCTTCTCTTACAAGGTAAGTCCATTTTTGTTCTTGTTCTCTTCTCTTCCACTCTTTGCAGAGTGATTCAGTCCTACAGCCATTAGGGAGGGCAGAACTAATAATCTGAATCCATATGAAGAATTAAAGATACCAGCAAAGGTAACTAAATAGATAAATATAAAATACAATAAATGTACTTTTGTTTATAACTTTCCTCCTATATGACCTAAAATATAGTTGGATAGGAGCTAGCATTGTGCCCCAGCAGGTTAAGCCACCACTTGTGATACCAGCATCTCACATTGGAATGCCAGTTCAAGTCCTGGCTGCTTCACTTTCTATCCAGCTTCCTGCTAATGCCTTTGGGAAAACAGCAAATAATGGCCCAAGGACTTGGTTGTCTGCCACTCACATGGGAGAACCAAATGGAATTCCTAGCTCCTGGCTTCAGCCTGGGCCAGCGCTGGCTGTTGTGGTCTGTTGTGAAGTAACAAATGGAAGATCTCCTGCTCTGTCTCTTCCTCTCTTTCTCTGTCACTTGGCCTTTCTAATAAATAAATATTTAAAAAAAGGTAACTAGATAATAATAGTGGTCATATAACTGGCTTATAATATGTAAAGATATAATTTATCTGAGGCCAGCACTGTGGCTCAGCAGGGTTAAGTTGCTGCCTGTGATGCTGGCATCCCAGATAGACACTAGTTCAAGTACTGGATGTTCTACTTTTTTTTTTTTCTTTAAAATTTAAAGGCAGAGATACAGAGACAGAAGAGAGAGAAGGAGAGAGGGAGAGAAAAGAGAAATCTTCCATCTGCTGGTTCACTCCCCAGATGGCTGCAATGGAAGGGGCTGGGCCAGGCCAAAGGCAGAAGCCAAGAGCTTCTTCTGTGCCTCCCATGTGGGTGCAGGGGCCCAAGTGCTTGGTCCAACTTTCAGTGCTTTCCCAGGTACATTACCAGGGAGCCGTATTGGAAATGGAGCAGCTGGGATGCAAACCAGTGCCATTATGGGATGCTGGTACTCTCTCTGTTTTATCTGTTTCAGGTTTAGAAATGAAGATGATGCTGGCTTCACAGAAGGAGTTTGGGAGGATTCCCTCCCTTTCAATTGTTTTGAATAGCTTGAGAAGAATTGGAGTTAGCTCTTCTTTAAATGTCTGGTAGAATTCAGCACTGAAGCCAATTGGTCCTGGGCTTTTCTTTGCTGGGAGGGTCCTTATAACTGATTCAATTTTTGTCTTGGTTCCATATGTTTAGATTTTCTATGTCTTCATGGCTCAATTTAGGTAATTTGTGTGTGTCCAGGAATCTGTCCACTTCTTCTAGGTTTCCCAGTTTGTTGGCATACAGCTCTTTGTAGTAATTTCTGATGATTCTTTTCATTTCTGTGGTTTCTATTGTTACATTTCCTTTTTCATCTCTGCTTTTATTGATTTGGGTCTTTTTTTTTTTTTTTTGACTAGTTTGGCCAATGGTGTGTCTATTTTGTTTATTTTTTCAAAAAAGCCAGGTCTTCATTTCTTTGATCTTTTGTATTTTTTAAATTTTGTTTATTTCTTCCTTAATTTTAATTATTTCTTTCATCTTACTAATTTAGGGTTTGGTTTGTTGTTGTTTTTCTGGATCACTGAGATACACTGATAGCTCATTTATTTGGTGACTTTCCAGTTTCTTGATATAGGCACTAATTGCTATAAACTTCAGTGAATACCAAGAGTGTATGGTGGGTATGACCACCAAGCTCTGTTCCATGCTCCAGGATGGGGTGAGTATCCAGGGTAATACCCAAGTTAACCTGGTAACTCTCCTCTGGTTAACTGGATGGAGAGGAATGGTCACCTCCAATGGTGTAACTGCCCCTTTTCTTCCAAGCTGAGGAGTGACCAGGTGTTAGTCTGCAGTGTTCAACACTCATCCAGACCATCATATGAACAGCACATATGATCTGCAGAGTCCTTCCTGTGAGCATGGTTCCCTCTGCTACAAGCTGCTCTAGGCAACCAAGGAGCTCTGAGAGTGCAGAAGCACTCTGTGATTGTCAGAACCCAGCTACACCCTGCCTCCTCTCATGCAGTCATGTTTTCCTAGTCTCAACTCCCAGGGCTCTCAGGGTCAAGAATTGCCAATGGGGCCATTCCGCCCCACTAGCCCATCCTGTTTGCAAGAAACTAAGGTATTCCCAGAGCTGCTGTCCATGTGTGTTCCAGCCCGCTAAATCGAGTCCAGTCCTCCCAACTGAACTCGATGTCAGTGGGGAACACAGGTTTTTCTCTGGTAAGATCTGTGGTTCACAGGTGTGCAAGATACATGCCAGCCGCAGCCCCACTTGCTTCACAATTGTGCTGGCAGCATAGGGGAGTCCTGTAGGCAGCACTTCCCTTCTGTAGGTATGGGGCTCCCTCTCCCCTCCAATTCTGGGGGGGGGGGTGCAGCTGGCGTGGTGGAGAGCATCTCCCTCGGTTGCTCCTGAACTACTGGGTGGAGGGTGACCCCAATAATTGCTGGGTGCATGCACACGAGGTGGGGTGGCTGTTATCTACTCATGTCCAAAAATGGAGCCAGCACTTCCACCCCCGGCTGCAGGTCTCTGTTGTAGCAAGGGAGACAAGCCACTCCCCCCCATCCCCTTCCCGCCTCTGGGTGAGCAGTCACTCCACTGTGCTGCAGGATCCTGGTCAGACTCAAAAAGGTATAGCCACTAAGCTCTCCCTCCCACTGTATCAATGGCGGTGTGGGCCCATAGAGTCCAAGTCTCACCTCGTTTGGCAGGGCAGGCGCCTTCCTCCCTGGATCCAAGCTGCTGGGTCTTTTGCTGCGTGTCTACTCTTCTGCACAGGTCCGGGCCGTTTCTACTGCTTTCACAGATCTCCCACCGCAGTTCCCCTGCAGCTTTATCCTGAGAGTGTACTGTCTCCACTTTTTAAATATTAGTTTTGGCCAGCCTAAATCATACCATTGTCTCTATTCTACCATTTTGGAACCCCCAATACAGCTGATATTTTAACATGTTTGGGTCAATTTTTTTAGAGAGTAAATGTCATAATTAATCAAATAATTTTCATTCTGCTACATAAACTATGTTCTCCTACAAAATGTCCACTTCTCTCCTTCACAATAAAACAAACTTCGTTAAAAGCAATCTTTATAATCCAATAGTGAAATGGGACAGGGCATGAATCCTCTACAATAGTCTGCCCTGATATAGGGCCTGCATCCACCAAAACAGAATTCCAGAAAGCTAAATGCTCTCCATGCCCACTCTCCCCTGCCAACACATTACAGGAGTAAAATGAAGACTCGCATAGCAATTTTGATCAGCTCTGTCTCAAATCAAATAGTCACATTAAATATACCATGGTCAAATCACCCATTTATAAGCTCAAGTAGAAAGAATATGATCTATAAAGTATCTTAAGTCTTCTAGAGAAAATCAAGTTAATTACAGTTAGGCTTGCTATGTACCAAACATATTGGTTATAAAGTTTCAGCAGTTACAACGTAAAATAATAGCACCTTCCCTTCTGTAACTAAAATGGTTCTCATTAAATATATTAATCTTAGCTGTTATTGTTTTGAAAGTTTTTCTTTCTCTAAAACTCAGGTAAAATTCATTTTGAGAAAATGCAGGGAATGGTTTCAATAAGCCATTTCTTCTTTTAACATTAAAAAGGCAAAGAGATAGGGAGAGACACAGAGAGAGAAATATATTCTATCCATTGGTTTTCTTCTCAAATGGCCACAAAAGTCAGATCTGGGCCAGGTAGATGCCAGGAGCTAGGGATTCCGTCCTGGTCTCCCACATGGGTGGGTGGCAGGGGCCCAAGTACCTGTGTCATTGTCCACTGCTTTCCTAGGCACATTAAGGAAGCTGGATCAAAAGCAGGGTAGCTGGGACTTGAACCCATACTCCAATACATGATGCCTGCATAGCAAGCTACAACTTAGCCTGCTGTGCCACAATGCTGGACCCTGTTTCTCCACTTTTAGTAATGTCTGTATCATATAGCTTTACTTATTCAACTGCTAAAAAAAAAATGATCCTCCAAAATACAAAACAAATGTGGTCATCTGTTAAATTAAGTAGTGATGGACCACTTAATGTAAAGTGAAACAAACTTATTTTTCTGGGTTTCTGTTAACAAGGCAAAAAAAAAGTGTTTAATGACTAAGATTTGTCTTCTGTGGAATATAATTTATCCTAAGTCTCTGTTACCAGTAATGTCTTATGTACGCTAATTTCTTCACTGTCAATACTACAAATACAGCAATTTTCCAGTTTTCATCATAGATTTCTCTTTTAGTAGTTTTCAGGATACTTCAAGTAATTTTAAACTCTTATTTCAGATTTATGATGCAATTCACAGTGCAACTTATATTCAATGCCGCAGTTTTTATGTTTCTTTGGATTATAGCCATTCAAGGTTTGCAAACAATTCAGAGGTCTTAGGGCTGCAATGACATCTGTTTAGGATAAACCCTTTGCAATAAAGTTTAATATAAAAGAACTCTGGAAAAATCTATTGAAGGTGTCAAACTTTATGACTCATCAGGCAAAACTAAAATATTTACATCAGAGGGAGTTTTAGAAGATTTATTTATTTATTTGAAAGTCAGAGTTACATAGAGAGAAAGAAGAGGCAGAGAGAGAGAGAGAGAGAGGTCTTCCATCACTGGTTCACTCACCAATTGGCCAGAATGGCCAGAGCTGAGTTGATCCGAAGCCAGGAGCTAGGAGCTTCTTCTGGGTCTCCCACACAGGTGCAGGGGCCCAAGGACTTGGGCCATCTTCCACTGCTTTCCCAGGCCATAGCAGAGAGCTGGATTGGAAGTGGAGCAGCTGGGACTTGAACCAGGCCCATATAGGATACCCGCACTGCAGGCAGCAGCTTTACCAACCATGCTACAGTGCTGGCCGGCCCCAGAGGGAGTTTTTGAATTGAGACTTAGCTAATCTAGTGAGAACTTTTCAAACTCATACATATACATGTTGTAACCAATGTGCACATGGAGATACTGACATAAATATATATATATACACATATATATATGTTCAGTCTAATATTAGCCAGTAAATATACAATGCGTTTACTGAAGGAATTAATGTCCATATTTGAAGGTAGAGTTTATTAGGATTAATCAATCAAGAAGAACAAACAGGGTACTACTGATTTCCAAGGAAATCACTTTTAAATGTCATTGGTGATCAATGTGTGCAACACAGCTACTGAGTTTTTGTTTTTGTTTTTTTTTTTTTTTTTTGACAGGCAGAGTGGACAGTGAGAGAGAGACAGAGAGAAAGGTCTTCCTTTTGCCATTGGTTCACCCTCCAATGGCCGCTGCGGCCGGCGCATCGCGCTGATCTGAAGGCAGGAGCCAGGTGCTTCTCCTGGTCTCCCATGGGGTGCAGGGCCCAAGCACTTGGGCCATCCTCCACTGCACTCCCGGGCCACAGCAGAGAGCTGGCCTGGAAGAGGGGCAACCGGGACAGAATCCAGCACCCCGACCGGGACTAGAACCCAGTGTGCTGGCGCTGCAAGGCGGAGGATTAGCCTATTGAGCCATGGTGCCGGCCACTAAGTCTTTTTTAACATGCACTACAAACATGGCCTCAAATTACCAATGACTTCAATTAAAAATATTTTTTGCTAATTTCTACAGAAAATAGAATCAATGGCTTTCATGTTATAGGTAAAGGTTTAAAATCATTAAAGGGCCTGTGTTTTGGTATAGTGGGTAAAGCCACCACCAGTGATGCCACCACCACATGGGCAATGCTTCGAGTCCCAGCTAATCCAATTCTGATCCAACTCCCTGCTAATGGCCTGGGAAAAGCAGCAGAAAGATGGTCCAAGTACTTCAGTCCCTTCACCCACATGGGAGAAGTGATGAAGCTCCTCCTGGCTTCTGTGACCATCTGGGGAGTGAACCATTGAATGGAAGGTCTTTCTCTCTCTTTCTCTCTCTCACTCGCTCTCTGTCATTCTTTCAAATAAATAAACCTTTTTTTAAAAGAAAAAATTCATGCCATTAAAGATATATAGGCTTAAAGCTATTTGAAAGTATGTTTAATTTGTGAAAAGATTAAATTAAAGAAATAAAAGATAACAATCTGAGCTTCCTAATTGAAAAATTAAAAAGCAAAGTTCATTTTACAAATGAGTGTTTAGTGGGTTTTTCTTTATTCAAGTAAACATTTTGATTATAATACATGATAATGGAAAACCATGTAACAAAGTACTGTAGTCTCTGGTTTGTTTGCTGTGGTTTCCTTGTCTCTAGGATGAGTGTTACTCCAGGTGATTCTTCAGGATCTGATATCGGTGCCCAATACAGGTTTTCCAATGGCAGTGCATGACTTCTAGAGGCCATAGCCCCTATCTTTCTTCAGATGCTGTGCGCCATTTTCTCCCACCCATTTTATCCTTCATTACTTATAAAAACCCCACTCTAAAATCCAACCTATGTTATAAAATTAACAAAATCAGGAATTAGTATGTATTTTCCCACAAAGACAAAATTATTAAGATTTATAACAGTCTTTTCTCTAACTTCTGGTGGATTTATGTAATCTCTAAATAGTTAGAGTAATGAATAATGCAAAATATGCAAAAAAACCTTATCACTGGTATATATACTATGCTGAAAATTGCTGAAGTACTCAAAAGTTTAATTTTCCTGGGATAGCAATTTTTCCTGGAAACTATAGTTTACAACCAAAAGGCTATGTTTTAATAAATGGAAATACAGTACCTGATGTGGCATGGCGCAAACATGAGATCTTTTTCACTTAGTAAAGTGCTTAATTAATAAACATCCTTCCATTATATGATTTGTCAAAGGCACAAAATGTCTTTGTTTCTCTCTTTAAAATATTCATTTTTAAAATTATGGTATTATTAATTTAAATTTAATCAGAAAGCTTTATTTTTTCCTACAGAAATTAAAAAAAAAAACTACTTGCAGAATAACCTTAATTTTTATTTCCAAAACTTTGCCATGAACATACATAAAACACTAAATTTGATCCCCGTTTTAGCTGTCTGTGTGCCATGAAGCACTGTTATGACAAAAAAACACATGTAAGCTGTAGGGTAAAAGCTAACAAGAAATCATAATATCTTCCAAAAAAGAGTGTTGAGGAGGGGAATCAATAAATTAGAAATCATAACTTTCATTTTATAAAAAATAGTTTGAATAATCTTCTTATAAATCTTCAATGCTTACAAAAGCAGGAAATACATTTAAAATAGTTTTTGTTTTTTTAACACAAATGCATTTGTACACTGTGGCTATGGTCAGAAAAATAACTAAAATGATGTTTCATTAGTTTACATTGCTCAGCAAATTCCACATAAAATTTAACCAATTTACAATTCAAAATAAAATTTTAACTGTCAGTAAGGTCAGACTAGTTGTAGTTAGCACTGAATATCAAACTCTCTTCCATTTAATATATAGTACCAAAGCTAGAAATACAACTCAATGACAGGAACTGATACCAATACTTGACTGCATGGTTACCAACCATGGCTACTGTATTACAGCTTAAAACGTGCTTTGGTCAGTAAATTTAAAAAGTATAAATCAAATAACAAGGCCAGAAAAGTTGCTTTAGAACCAATTTCCAGACCTTAAGTAAACTTTAAATACATCGACAAGGCAAGGAAAAAATGTGATCAGATATACAGAGAGGTCTCTATTTTTCAAACATTTGGCATTTTATATTAATAAATTCCTTGTTTAAAATAATATTTTATACTCCTGTGCACTGATTATCAGAGCTCTCTGAATTAAATCTACAGTTACCTTTCTAGAATGTCCAGTAGTTCATGCATTAATTGCTCCTTTTGCACTTCCATGAAGATGGTCCCTCATCCTGTAACTTTTTAAATTTTGGACCAAGAAAGAACCACCATCCAAATCCAATAAAAACACAAATAATCGATTCCACATAATAACCATCCAGTGCTGTAACACATGAGCCACCAAGTTTTTTGCAAAGCTGTGAAAATGAAATTATAACTGTTTCACAATTTCAAAATGAAAGAATTTAGCAATTAACACATTTCTACTTTGCAATTTAAAGGATTAATGCTTTGCTAAAGATTTTTTTTCTTTCTTTCTTTTTTTTTTTTTTTTTGACAGGCAGAGTGGACAGTGAGAGAGACAGAGAGAAAGGTCTTCCTTTTTGCCGTTGGTTCACCCTCCAATGGCCGCCGCGGCCAGCGCGCTGCGGCCGGCGCACCGCGCTGATCCGATGGCAGGAGCCAGGTACTTCTCCTGGTCTCCCATGGGGTGCAGGGCCCAAGCACTTGGGCCATCCTCCACTGCACTCCCTGGCCACAGCAGAGAGCTGGCCTGGAAGAGGGGCAACTGGGACAAAATCCGGCGCCCCGACCAGGACTAGAACCGGGTGTGCCGGCGCTGCTAGGCGGAGGATTAGCCTAGTGAGCCGCTGCGCTGGCTGCTTTGCTAAAGTTTTAAAACATTTCTTTTAGTATTTCACTCACTTCTAGGGGCAAATTATGTTAATATATTTTAATCTCTCTATTGCTACCAAAAGGATTAAAAATAATTTCCAATTCTTGTTGTAAACAATACTCATTTTTAAGATGCAATCTTCCACATTGGGAAATGTAAAGTAATTTCCAATGGACCTTAGAACCAACTCTAGAAGTAGACTAATATTACTTTAAATAATTTGTCAATAAAGCACTCATCATTCAGTTTTTTTTTTTTTTTTTTTTTATTTCACAGATAGAGTTAGACAATGAGAGAGAGAGAGAGACAGAGAGAAAGGTCTTCCTTCCGTTGGTTCACCCCACAAATGGCCGCTCCGGCCGGCACTGCACTGATCTGAAGCCAGGAGCCAGGTGCCTCCTCCTGGTCTCCCATGCAGGTGCAGGGCCCAAGCACTTGGGCCATCCTCCACTGCCCCCCCGGGCCACAGCAGAGAGCTGGACTGGAAGAGGAGCAACTGGGACAGGCTACGGCGCCCCAACCGGGACTAGAACCCAGGGTACTGGCGCCGCAAGGCGGAGGATTATCCTAGTGAGCCGCAGCGCCAGCCCATCATTCAGTTTTATCTACAATTGTTATATAAATAACCAATGGAATTTTTCATTTATGCATTTATTGAGTGCCTACCATGTGAGACAGTGGTCCTCAAAGCAGGGGAGAGAGAGATTGCCTTTCCTTTATTTATAAGCATCTTTAAGTGAGCTAGTCTTGTTGACATGAATGCATTATAAGCCTTAGTGATGATGAAAAGAAAAAAATTATGTAATTTGTACACTAGAAACTTTGAGCAGATATGACTTGTTTAAGATATAATACTTCAAAAGGCAAAATAAAATTAGCATCTTAACATTAGCTTTATGATATTTAAAATGACAACATACTTACCTCGACAGCATCCGGTGTTCGACAATTCTGATTTGATGCTCCTACACACTCTTTTACTGTGAGAGGATCCACCAGCCAAAGGGCTACTGTAGAAGGCCAGTTTCCTCCCAGATTGGACACAGTATTTAAAAGAGTCATGTATGTTCCTCCAATAAGTGGATCACTAACCTTTGCATTGAAAGCCATTATAGAAACATACATGCTGTACAATGTAACCTGTAGGGAGAATGCAAAACATCTTTAGCATGATTAGACTTATAAAGCTATAGTCTAAATGAAGAATACTATAAATTAACATAAAGATTAATTTTTATGATCTTCACTGAACCCAATTCAACAGACCTTTATTGATCACCTACAAGCCAGGATTCAAGATCATAGCAAAGGTGAATAAGATACAGTCCCTCTGTACTAATGAAGAATTTTTTCTAGGCTGGGAAAGCAAAGAATAAATGATGATGATTAAATGCAATAATTTTTATAAATAAAAGTACACATATTGTATCACTGGGGCATAAATAAATGAGAGATTAAATCTACCATGAGTAGTCAAGGGAGGCTTGAATAACTAGCATCAGAACAAAAACTTCATTCTGCAAAAGCAGCTTAGGTAAGGATGCAGCAAAGTAGGGATTACTTCTTTCAAGTATTATAAGCATATTTAAGAATGAAAAGCAGCTTAACACACAGCTCCCAGAATCAAAGAGTAAGTCAGAACTTTCAACACAGGATCTAAGCCAGAAGCATAGGACATCTAATCCAGTAGCCATCATTACATCTCAATATTTTCAGAAAGAAAAGACATTAGAAATTATAGAATGGAAGAACCCAAACTTGGGAAAGACTGAGGGATACTTAGCAACAATAGAGTTAGTTAACTTTCCAATCAATTTTGAACTGTAACAAATTCTTATTAAATAAATTTAAAAGTTTTTTAAAAATGAACAAGAAGCTCTCTTTTCATTAACAGAACTGATTAAGTCAAAAGCCACCAGGTTTAAAGTTCACCCACAAATAATTTCCTTTGTGTGATTTCCTTTCCTTAAGCCAGAGTAAGCTTACCTGATGTAAAGCATAACTCAGCAGCACTGCAACATAGTAATATATGGGGAATCCCCCTTGATGCTCCACTTTAGGAGTCCACCAAACCAGCAGTGCATATTCTAATCCAAGCAACAGCCTACAGAAAGAGAAAGGAACATTGAGTTGACTCCCATTTTAGTTAAATAACAAAACTAGAAATCTGTGTGCCTACCATACAAAAGAACCCCATACCTAAAACTAGTTAGTAGGCTTAAAAAGTATATATAGGGGCCGGTGCTTTGGCATAGTGGGTAAAGCCACCACCTGTAGTGCCAGCATCCCATATGGGCATCGGTTCAAGTCCTGGATGCACCACTTAGATCCAGCTCTCTGCTATAGCCTGGGAAAGCAGTGGAAAATGGCCCAAGTGCTTGGGCCCCTTGAGAACTGGAAGAAGCTCCAGGCTCTTGACTTCTGATTAGCCTAGCTCCTGCCGTTGCAGCCATTTGGGGAGTGAACAAGCAGATGGAAGACTTCTCTTTCTCTCTCTCTGCCTTTAAAATAATAAATAAATTTTTTTTTTTTTTAAAAAGTATACATGGGGGTGGAACTTTGGTGTAGCAGGTGAAGCTGCAGCCTGCAGTGCCAACCTCCCATCTGGGCACTGGTTCGAGACCCAGCTGTTCCACTTCTGACCCAGCTCTCTGCTGTGGCCTGGGAAAGCAGTAGAAGATGGCCTAACTCCTTGGGTCCCTTTGGGAGACCCGGAAGAAGCTCCTGGCTCCTTGCTTCAGATTGGTGCAGCTCCAGCTATTGCAGCCAATTAGGGAGTGAACCAGCACATGGGAGACCTCTCTCTCTCTCTCTCTGCCTCTCCTTCTCTCTCTGTGTAACTCTTTCAAATAAATACACCTTTAAAATTTTTTAAAAAAGTATATATAAATGAATTGAAATTAAAGTTACTTCTCAAATCTTTGTCCATCTAACACTCTAGTGATCCTGATGAATGGTTCCCATTTTAACTTTTCTTGTTTATTAAGGTTTTATTTCATCTTTACCTGTAGGGCATGGCTTTGTAAAATATGTTTAGTGGTTGGGGACCTGCAGTGTATTTGCTGATAATCAGAGGCAATATTATCTGCAAAGGAACCATTGGAACTGCCAATAAGGCTAAATGTTCTTTGGGTACTCCCTCTTCCACCAATTTTAGTCCTGTTACTGCGTCTGCTGCTGAGAAACCAATCTGCAATATAAAAATTAAAGAGAATTTTAACTTGTGACTTATGAAATACATTTCTCTAGACATATATAAGTTCTTCAAGAACTTCAATTTCATTATTGCCTCATTACAGATACAAGTATCATATTATTATATCCGATACAACAATCAAGCTACCCAAGGCACATTTTGTTTTATGGCTTATTAAGAATTTTCAGTAAAAAATGTAAGACAAAAAGATTTACTATACATGGAAACTGCTGATGGTTCAATTACATCTAAATTTCCACTTCAGGAGCCAATGTTTGGTGCAGCTGTTAAGTCACTGCTTGGGATGCCTGCATCCCATATTGGAGTGCCTGCCTAGTACAAGGTTCAGCTACTTCACTTTCAATCCTGCTTCCTTGCCAATGGATACTCTGGGAGGCAGAAGATGATGGCTTAAGTACTTGCGTCCCTGCCACCCACAAAGGAAACCTGGATTAAGTTCTGGGATCCTGGCTTTAGCCTGATCCAGCTCTGGTTATTCTAGGCATTAGGAAAGTGAATCAGCAGTCTCACTGTATCTTAACAAATTTCTACTTCAAAAAAGTCAAACCTGTTAGTACAATAAACATTGGCAAACATCCACATTTATCAATTTGTATTAAGTTTAAAACAAAGCCTTCAGTTGACTTCAACTAAATCTGGCTAAAATGAAGCATCACTGACACACAGACACATTTTTGATGGTTCTGCACAGATCATAATAAAATTTCCTAAGGCCATCTAAAGCTTCACAAGTAATTCTGGGAGTGGGCATTTAGCCTAGTGGTTAAGACATAAGGTAAGATGCTCACATCCCATATCAGAGTACTGGGCTAGATACCTGGCTCTGACAACTGACTTCAGCTTCCTGCTAATGCAGACTCTGGGAGACAGTGGTGATGGCTCAAGTGATTGGTTTCCTACCACTCATGTAGGACTCTTTCCTGACTCCTGGTTTTAGCTTGGCCCAGCTCTAGCTATTGCAAACATTTTAGGAGTAAACTAGTAGATGGGAGCTCTTTCTCTGCCTCTGAAATTAATACGCTTTTTAAAAAAAGCCACTATTAGGGGCAGGCACTGTGGTACAAAGGGTTAAGCAGTCACTTGGGATGACACCTGCATCCCATACTGGAGTGCCTGGGATTGAGTCCTGCCTCTGCTACCAATCCATCTTCCTGCTAATGCATCCTGGGAGACAGCAGATGATGACCCAAGTACTTAGGTTCCTTTCAACCACATGGGAGACACAAATGGAGCTCCTGGCTTCAGTCTGGCTGTTGTGAGCATTTGAGGAATGAACTATCAGGCGAAAGATCTTTCTGCCTTATAAGTAGATAAATTGTCTTTTTAAAAAGCCACTATTACCTAGCAAATGGTAGCATAATCATTTAAAAAAAAAGTAATTCTGGGAAAACACTGTATCTTCAGGGTGAGTAAAATGAGTCTGAAAAAAGGGATAGTTAGATTTTCATTTTAAATTTGAAAGTCAGTTACAGATGGGGGGATGGAGGGGAGGTGGGAGAGGGAGGGGGAGAAAGAAAGGGAGAGAGAGGGAGAGACAGAGGGAAAAAGAGAGAGGGAGAGAGAGGGAGAGAGAGAGAGGGAGAGAGAGAGGGAGAAAGGGGGAGAGAGAGAAGGAGAGAGAGAGGGAGAAAGAGGGGGAAGAGAGGGAGAGAGAGAGGGATAGAGGAAGAGAGGGAAAGAGAGGGAGAGAGGGGGAGAGAGAGGGAAAGAGAGAGAGGGAGAGAGAGAGGAAGAGAGAGAGAGGGATAGAGGAAGAGAGGGAAAGAGAGAGGGGGGAGGGAGAGGGAGAGGGAGAGAGGGAGAGAGAGAGAAAGAGGGAGGGAGGGAGGGAGGGAGAGAGAGAAAGAATCTTCCACCCGCTGGTTTACTCCCCAAGTAGGCACAACAGCAGGGACTAGGCAGGGAGGAAGCCAAGAGCCTGAAACTCCATCAGGGTCTCCCATGTGGTTGGCAGGAGTCCCAAACACTTGGGACATCTGCTGCTGCTTTCCCAGTCACATAAGTGAGGAGCTGGATTGGGAGCAGAGCAGCAGGTACTCCAACCAGTGCTCATATGGGATGCCAGCTTTACAGGTGGCAGTTTACAACACTGCGCCACAATGGGCACCCCTAGATGAACTTAAAATCAAAACAATATAAGGATACTAAAAGTAGTAGATAAAAGTTTGAAGCAAAATAAGATATTCAAAGTAACTCCTGAAAAATTAATTTTTAATTACAAAAGCAAAAATGGTAGCTTTAAAACGGATTAACAAAGTCAAGTTAAAAACAACAGACAAAGGGACATGATATGACTTCTGACATAATTCACTATAGATATTAAAATATTACTTCTATAGTATTCCTGCTTTATATGCATGATTTGAACCAAAACATGAACTGAAAGACATTCTATAGAATAATTGGTCTGTATTCTTCAAAAAATGTCAAGGTTATGAAAGAAAAAGACTCTTAACAAATGCAATGGTGTGATCTTGGATTGGTTCCCAAAGCAGGAAAAAGTTATAAAGGCTGTTGTGGGAAAATTGGTTAAATTTGGTTGAACTGTGATTAGATAATAACATCGCATCGATTTAAAATTTCTAGATTACTTATTATATATATTTTAAAGATATATGTACTTGAAAGGCAGAGCAACAGGGACAGGAGAGACAGATACCAAGAGATCTTCCACCTGCCGGTTCACTCCTTAAATACCCACAACAGACAGGGTTGGGCCAGGCTGAAGCCACAAACTCCACCCTGATCTCCCACAGGATGGCAGAGGCCCAGGAACTTTGGACATTTTCCACTGCCTTCCCAGGTGCATCAGCACAAAGCTGGATCAGAAGCAAAGTAGTCAGGATGCCAGTTGGAATTCTGATATGGGATATGCTGGTGTGGCAAACTGTGTCTTAACCTGCTATGCCACAACCTGGCCTCAGATTTTTAAAACTCAATTGTTTATAAAAGGAAGTCTTTTTCTTAGGGTATACATATTTAAAATATTTATGGATAAAAATACACACGTACAAATTATTCTGACAGATTTAATCAGAAATATGTAATACATACAGACAGAACAACTTGACAGAAAGTGGAGCTGTTAAAAATTAGAGAATCTGGGTAAAGGATATATGAGAGTTCTGATAGTACATCACATAAATATGTATTTAAAAAATCAGAAATACTATATGATTTCCTTCCTTAGAATGGAATCAAGGAGCAAATTTTACCATTAAAATTTTTCAGAAATCATCTACTTCACTTGAATCCAAAAAATAATTTCACTTATATTTTATTTACTGTCTTTGTAAAACTGAGACATACAAATTGACTTCAAAATTTACTGTCTTAAAAGTTGTGTAGTAAGAGATATTTTAATATACATATCTAACAAAACATACATATTATAAATTTAAAGAAAAAGGCAACTCTGGCTATTCGACTAATAATCATATAAAAAGATGCTCATCAGGGCCAGTGCTGTAGCATAGCAGGTAAAGTTACCACCTACAGTGCTAAGCTTCCCATATGGGTGCCGGTTCAAGTCTTAACTGTTCCACTTCCAATCCAGCTCTCTGCTATGACCTAGGAGGGCAGTAGAGAATGGCCTAGGTCCTTGAACACCTGCACCTGCCTGGGAGACCTGGAAGAAGCTCCTGGCTCCAGATCAGCTGAGCTCCAGCCATTGTGGCCATTTGGGGAGTGAACCAGCAGATGGAAGACCTCTTTCTCTCTGCTTCTGCCCCTGTAACTCTGCTTTTCCAATAAATAAACAAATCTTAAAAAAATAAAAAAAGATGCTCATGTATTTCAGTCATCAGGGAAGTACAGTTTATAACCTAACAAGATGCCAAAACACACCCACCAGGAAAGCTAAAATAATACATGTGTTTTCAAGGATGTGAAGCAATTAGAACTCTCTTGCACTGCTTGTGGTAGGAAAAATTGGAACAATCACTTTGGAAAGCTGTTTGCCAGCATATACTATGTATTTCCTATGATCCAATAATTCAAAGTATACTTTCAAATAATATTTAAAGATATAGGAATATGTTTGGAATAAAAAATTATATACAGCATTATCTACTTAATGTGCATCTATTTAAATACATATGCATCTGTGTAAATGCATATTAAGCACATAAGGAAAAAAGGACATAAAGGAAATATACCGAAAGTATTAATGATGTTTATTTCTAAATGATGCAATTAGATATTATCTTCCTTGAGTCTTTCAGCATTTTTCTGAACTTTCTCTCCTTATCATTCAGAAAAGGAAAAGCTCAGTTTAAAATGAAAACAATGATACTATGTTCCCTTCAGAGCTGTTAAACAAAAGCATGAAGTATTTAAATATATAAGATATCCTATAAGACTTTAGATTTTTGGAATATTGTAACATTAACATGCAGTTCATTGTACCAAAATATACTTACCTTCATTCTAGTATAAAATCTTAAAAATATTTTAGAACTATAAAATTGGGATATATTAACATGAAATAAAAGTAAACAGTAACCCTCATTTATTTTATGGTATATTTCCTTTTAGCATTTTAAAAAATCATTTTTAAAGAAACTTCTAATACACTTCCATATTCTTGTAAGCGCAACATTCTGAGATAATAATTTTACTACCCAACACTAAATGTATATTTACTGTATATTTACTATAACAGTAGAAAGCTACTATTTTTTAGTCATTAATTAAAATTATACATTTAAACTGATATAATCTTTTCAAGATTTCAAGACATTCAACTTAGAAATTATATTTGATATATTACACCTTTCAAAATACTTTTAATAAGCAGAAAATAATGTTTTTCACTGTTAAATTCTAACAATAGTGGAAAGGAACTTAAATGAAAAGGCATAAAAGGGTTCTATATGGTAATAGTAACAATGGTAAATTTGCTTTATGAATCTCTCTTACCTTTGCAGTAAGAATCAGAAGGCAAAATGTCAGAACTGCTGGCATTTTTATAATTGAAAAAAGCAGCTTGTAAGTATCTGTGATCCCTTGTGTTTCTTCTTTTACAACTGATACTTCTTTGTTTTCTTTTTTCAGAAGGGCAACTAATGTTGTTGTTATTAAAAATACAGTTCCCCAGAAAAAAAGAAAATCTGAAATTAAGAATGTTTTAAATCTATAATTAACTTCTGAAATGACATAACTCCAATGATACTAAACAATTCTATTTAAAACTTCTCAACTAAAAGAAAAGAAAAATCTACATTTAAGTGTATATCTGTTTTATTCAAAGTGCCATATATGTACATATCTGTTTTATTCCAAACACCATACTAGGGACAGAAGACGAACAATTGCTGGTAGCAAGATAAGTCATTCTGGTAAACAGTTAGACAGTTCCATTAAATACTAAAAGTCAGCTTACCATACAGCTGAGCATTTGTACTCTTGGGCATTAATGCCAAAAAAATGAAAACTTATTTTCACATAGTAGTAAGCTTTAAAAACTGAAAGCCATACAGATCTCCCTCAGTAGAAGTCTGGTTAAATAAACTATGGTATATCTAACAAATGTAAAAATCTTAGCAAGTAAAAAGGAACAAACCATTCATACATGCAACAACTTGGATGAACCTCAAAGAAATTAGGCTGAATGAAAAGAGCCAATTTCCAAAGGATATACTGCATAATTTCATTTATGTAATATTTCTGAAATGGGATAATTATAAAGACAAAACACAGACTTGTGTCAGCCAGGGTTCAGGGATGGGGATAAGGAGATAGGTATAATTATAGATGCCAATGCAAAGCGATCTGAAGGTGCTTGAACAGTTGGATAGCCCCGACTGTGGTGTTGGTTATGCAAGGCTACATTGGTGATGAAATTGCACAGAACTACAAACACACATGCGCACAAATGAGTATATATTTAACTAGCAAAATGTAAAAATCTCTATGGATTGTTCCCACATTAGTTTCTCAGTTTTGATATCATACTAGATGTGTATAATATGTTGACAAAAGGAGGCTGATAGCATGGTACACAAGACTTCCCCGAACATTTCTTTGCAATCTCCTGTGAGTCTATAATCATGTTAAAATAATTTTTTAAAATTAATGAGAAATTTTAAAATCAGCTCTAAGATTGTGTTAGGAAAAAGAAATGTGTCTCCGGTGAACATGTTGTGGCAGTGGGTTAAGCTACTGCTTGGGATGCCTACCTTATCCCCCACGCTCCCTACCAGTCAATAGCAACTACAGTTTTATCTTTTTGAAGATGTCAGGTAATGTTTTAAAGTCTAAATATGGATGCTAAAGAATATATTATAGGGGCTGGCACTGTGGCACAATAGGTTAATCTTCTGCCTGCGGCACCAGCATCCCATATGAGCACCAGCTCTAGTCCCAGCTGCTCCTCTTTAGGTCCAGCTCTCTGCTATGGCCTGGGAAAGCAGTGGAAGATGGCCCAAGCGCTTGGACCCCTGCACCCATGTGGGAGATCCAGAAAAAGCTCCTGGCTCCTGGCTTCATATAGGCTCAGCTTTAGCTGTTGCAGACATCTGGAGAGTAAACGAGCAGATAGAAGACCTCTCTCTCTCTCTCTGTCTCTCCCTCTCACTGTCTGTAACTCTACCTCTCAAATAAATAAATAAAATCTTTTAAAAAAAAAAAATACATTACAGCCTGTATAATTGGTCTGTCAAGAAATGGGTCAAATAGTCCTGCCCAAATTCCAAAAAGTGTTTCTAGTCACATAATTAAGGAGTACTGCTTCTGAAAGCAAGGCAAAGACATGTGGAATGATGTTGTTATCTAGTAGGTTAAGCCTCTGCTTTTGACGCTGGCATCCCATATGGGTGACAATTCAAGAATCGGCTGCTCTACTTCCAATCCAGTGTGCTGCTAATGAGCCTGGGAAGACGACAGAGGATGGCCCAAGTCCTTGGGCCTCTGCACCCTTATGGGAGATCCGGAAGAAGTTCCGGGCTCCTGGCTTTGGACTGGTCCAGTCCCGGCTGTTGCAGCCATTTGGAGAATGAACTAGAGGATGGAAGATCTCCATCTCCATCTCCATCTCCATCTCCATCTCCATCTTGATCTCTCTCTCCCCCTGTAACTGTGCCTTTCAAAAAAAAATCAATAGTCCTACTCTCTTCCTAGTTAAAGGCATTAATGTTTTAGAAATAGTACTGTTTTTCACATTTTTTCCTAACAACTAATTAACTTGTTTGAAAGAGTTAGAGAAAGAGATCTTCCATCCACTTGTGCACTCCCCAGATAGCTGCTAAGGCCCAGATGGGCCAGGATGAACCCAGGAGCTTCTTCCAGGTTTTCCACATGCGTATAGGGGCCCAGGCACTTGGGCCATCTTCTGCGGCTTTTCTCAGGCCAGCAGCTGGAACATGAAACGATGCCAGCTTTACCTGCTACAGCACAATACAACAGCAGCCCCTGTTTTCACTGTCATCACAAATTTGATAAAACTGATACTGAAAGCATCAATTTTTTCAAAGGAACATACCCTCTTTTTCTCTGATGAACTCATCTATGTGCATGCCTATTTATCAACAACTGATTTATAAGTACTAATATTTTTAGCTCTCTTCTCTGAAGAGGCTATCCTGCCCCTCATCCCAATTGCTTCTAATGGTTGTTACTACCGCTTCTAAAGTGAGGGTCTCAAATACCAGGTCACAGGCTGCTTGTATTCTAAATATATGTACCTAATGAATGCTTATTTTTATTTATTTAAGATATGTTGTATTTATTTGAAAGGCAGAGAGAGAAAGAGAGAGGGCAAGAGAGGGAGCCAGGGAGAGACGGAGAGTGGAAGGGAGGGAGAGAGGGAGACAAGGAGAGAGAGAGCATCTTCTATCCACTGGTTCATTCCTCAAATGGCTATAATGGCTAGGGCTGGGCCAGGCAGAAGCCAGGAGCCTGGAACTCCAACCAGATCTCCTACAACGCCAGCCAGGGCCCAAGTACTTGAGCCATCCTTTGCTGCTTTCCTGGATACATTACAAAAAAAAAAAAAAAAAAAAAAAAAAAAAAAAAAAAAAAAAACACACACACAAACAAACAAAAAAACTGAACCTAAAGCAGAGCAGCTGAGACTCAGCAGGCTCTCTGATATGGAATGCCGGCATTGCAGGCAGCAGTTTAACCCTCTGTGCCAGTTTATTTTTAAAATACTGTTTCTTTTTAAAAACAGGGAAATAAGTAAGGAATTTCTAGCTTCTGTTCAATACTGAAAAGATCTAGTTGAAGTTTTCGCCTTGGAGCACAGGTTTCCCAGGTCATCACTGGGAAACCTCCTCCAATCCCTTCAGTTGAGCACCAACTCAACTGACTCATTTACATTATCCATTTACCCACTTGGTCATTTTGCTTTGCAAATACCTGTTAGAGGCAATTAAGCTCTTTGAGAGTAGAGAATTCCCTTAAATTTTTACAGCTATCACAAGACTAGCACCAAATAGGCATTCACAGCTGAGAATGAATGACACAGGTCATTTGCAAAACTGAAATAGAGAGGTATGTTTGGCCCAGCAGTTAGGATGTTCACATTCCACATCAGAGTGCCTGGATTTGACTTCTGGCTCTAGCTCTTGATTCTTTTTTTTTTTTTCCCCTAGCTCTTAAGAGAGATCCTAGGAAGCAGTGGTAATGACTCAAGTGTCTGAGTTCCTGCCACCCATGTTGGGGGCCCTGTACTGAGTTTCCAGCTTCTGGCTTCAGCCCCAGGCCCAGACTCAGCTATCTGGGGAATGAGCCCGAGGATGAGAGAGCGCTCTCTCTCTGTGTGTGTGTGTGTGTGTGTGCGCCTCAAAAAAATAATAAAAATATTTAATGTGTCACTTCTAAGAATCAGGCATTCAGGAGTGAGCTGATGCTTTTTAAGATGTCAGCAGTCACAGTACTACTTTTTTTAGGCAGAAAACCCTATCAAACATATTATAATTAGATCTCAAGGCTTTTCTGGTTTCCTAAAAGCCACAGGAAAATTATGACATAAGGAGTCAGGAAACCTAAGCTGTAGAAATATATCTACCTAAACTAGTCACTTGACCTCATTCACCTCATCTATAACAATGAATAAAAAAAATACAATCTTTTTTAAAAAATATATAATCCTTTAAAGTAATAAAATTGTTTTAATCTCTATATTCTTCTAGGTTACTTTAATCATTTCTTGCATCTTAAAAGGTCTCTCTCTGCTATCAGACATCCTTGAAACAAAGGCTCTGAGAACAGAAAAGGCTTACTTCTGAGTTCAGGACTGCCTGAAAATATGAAAAATCCAATCTAAGCACAATCAAATTTTTGTTTCTAAGGGATTCTACTCATCCTACTCCTCCTGTTCATTTTAAATTTACTATTTACAGTACTGATTTCTCAATGTCAAAAACTGTTCTTCCTCAATATTTTTTATCTCTAACACTCAAAACAAAGTAATCACAGAACACACATGAGAATTTTTAAAAATTATGTCTTAACATTCTGATTTTCTAAACATTGCATCAGCAATTAGTCGTCTTTAATTACCCAATTTTATTTCCTGCATATGTTACTCACTCAAAAATCACTGTTTTTTCTTAATTTTACTAAGTTCCAGAAAGCACAAGGCTATATCTGTGGTATGTGCAGTAAGAAAAAGAACAAGGGGCTGGTGTTGTGGTGTAATGGATTAAGCTGCCACTTGTGATTCTGGCATTCCATATTGGAGGGCTGGTTCCCATCCAGGCTACTCTACTGCCAGTCCAGCTTCCTGCTCCTGGGAAGGCAGCACAAGATGACCCAAATGCTTGGTCCCCTGCCACCCAGGTGGGAGACTCTGTGGAGTTCCTGGCCCCTGGTTCAGACATGGCCATTACAATCATCTGGGGAGTGAACCACCAGCAGATGGAAGATATCTGTGTGTGTGTGTGTGTATCTCCCTCTTTCATCACTCTTTCAAATAAATCAGAAAAAATATTTTTAAAAAATGAAGACACAAAAATTCTTTAATTCTTAACTACAATGTTTGAATGAAAACCAGAATTCATTATAGATACAAAAAGTCATATTAAAAAGTAAGCTAATTTTAGAATCTCCTGGAAAACAAAGCTCAAATTCCACAAGTATTTTCACAGCTATGCAAAATAACAAGTCAATCTAAATAAAAATCCAATGGCATAATTTTGATCCACTGGGGAATAGTTGTGGCTAGAGGAGTAAAGATATAACAGCTCATGAGCTCATCATGGAATTCTCAGGAATTTTTTTTTTTTTTTTTTTTTTGACAGGCAGAGTGGACAGTGAGAGAGAGAGACAGAGAGAAAGGTCTTCCTTTGCCGTTGGTTCACCCTCCAATGGCCGCCGCGGCCGGCGCACTGCGGCCGGCACACCGCGCTGATCCGATGGCAGGAGCCAGGAGCCAGGTGCTTTTCCTGGTCTCCCATGGGGTGCAGGGCCCAAGCACCTGGGCCATCCTCCACTGCACTCCCTGGCCACAGCAGAGGGCTGGCCTGGAAGAGGGGCAACCGGGACAGAATCCGGCGCCCCGACCGGGACTAGAACCCGGTGTGCCGGCGCCGCTAGGCGGAGGATTAGCCTAGTGAGCCGCGGCGCCGGCCATCTCAGGAATGTTTTAGCAATCACTCTTACATAATTGTTAAGATAAAATTCTAACTTCCAATTAGCAAGTTATTACCATGGCCTCTTCAATCTTGATTTCTTTGAGAGTTTCATATCTTAAGTAACGCAACATCTCATTAATCATCCTTGGTGATAGGAACAGCAGTCCCAGGATAAAATGAAAATCAGACATAAAACGGCAACAAAGGACCCACAGTATGCAGTCACACAGTATTTCTAGGCAGAGAATTATCCAGAAAGCAGGAGTGCAACACCAGAATACTCAAAAACAAATCTGTCTAGGTGCAAAGCAGTTCTCTCTCATTCCCCTGACACACAAATTGAAGAAGCATAACCATTATTTCATCAGTAATAATAAGTAGCAATTTGAGGAAGTAGACAGGGATTAGGTGTGTGTGAGGATGTATAAGATTCCAGGAGGTGTGTAGTATATTCGTGATATGCTCCTCCCAGCCCACTCCCATATAATTTATCCCACCAATACCAATGTCTTGCTAACAGTTACCCTGTTAGCAATCTGCAGATAGGTAGGAAAAGTGAGAGTAAGTTTAATTACTTAAATTTCCAAACAAAATCACCTACATTCATTATTACTAATAGAATTAAGAACTCTACTATATCCTGATATTGTTATTCTTGATATTGGTCATTTTATTTCTGTTTCTAGTTAGGAAAGTGACACACATGCACACAAAAGCCCCCAGAAATAATTACAGGTATTTTTTTACTCATGCAAAAAAAAAGAAGAAATTTTGCAGAAATTACACCCAACTTCTTACAGGATAAACTTTAAATTCCAGTTAAAGAAACATCTTACTAATTTGACCACAACCTTCTTTCTTTAAGCATCATTTGCCAAACTCAGTTCCACAATTATTGCTTCAGGCACTCTGAACATTGTAGATAAAGTCCTGTACCTGTTTGTACTTTTCCCTAGTGCATTCTCAAATGGTGAAAATGAGCCAGAAAATGCCACATCTCAGCCTCATGGAATCTATCACTCAAGAACATTGCTACCTGCAACGTGGAGCCTGGCTCCCACAGGCAGTTAAGGCTGGGCACTGTGGACTCAGCGTTCGGCTCCTCCTACTTTGTGGGTGGAGCCCGTATTCATAGAAGGCCCTTAGACTCCTGTCACTTAGCCAACTCAATTATCCTTGAATGAATAAGCCCTGTTCCACTCACTACAGGGCTAGCTGAGGACTCTTGCCCATAAGAGCAGTAGAAATGGATCAGAAACTATAAAGTTAGAAATCTCAATTCAATGAAACAGGAAAGGGAAAATGGGAACCAAATGAACCGCTTAAAAAAAAAAAATGCATCTATGCTTTAAGCCAATACCCCTGGATTCCTAGACTCAGAATTTCCTTATCTGATGGGCTGTCCCTGCTGTTCTCTGCAGAGTATCAAATATAACCGCCCCCATATAGTCATTTTGGCTTTAACAACAAGGGAAAGCCACCCCAGGCACCTCGCATAACAGGATCTCCTGTGAGGATTAAGTAATGAACTTCCCTCCAATATCACATGCTTTCAAAAGGATTCATACATGTAAAAAAGCGTCAGAATAATTCAAATACACTACCTGAAAGGGTAACGATCCCCCTGGGTTGAGGCTGAAATCGCAAATATTTGTTACAAAAGTCGGCAGATTCAAGGGCCAAAAACAAAACATTGCCCAAAAAGTAGCCCGCTGTCTGGCCCACTGAATTGCATGTAGAAGCATAACCCACGTTTTCCCGGGATAACATAGTTAACGCCCAACCATCCACAGCGATGTCCTGAGTGGCGGCCAGGAACTCAAACAAAAAGAACGTCACAGTGAGAGCGACCACATCGGGTGTTCTGCCATCGGTGTTCCCGAGCATCCGGTCCACCTGAGTGGATAGATAAATCATGAAGAATCCTAGTATGTACTGCGTAGGGACGAGCCAGGACTTGCGACGACCGAAGTTCTTAAAGTAGACCGCGTCGACCATCGGGGCCCAGAGCAGTTTGAGACTGAAGGGCCAGAAGACAAAACTGAAGAAAGCTTGGTCTGTATAGCTGACATTTTTGCTCTGCAAAATGAGTGGGATGCTTCCCGCGAGACCCAAGGGAATACCCTGGAGCACGTAAAGAAAGAGCAGTAGCAAAATGCTGCTTAGCTCGGCCCGGCAGCTCCGCGGGGCTTTTGAGAAGTCCCCAACGCCACTTTCACTCAGAAGAGCTTCTCGATCCCCTTCCCCGCCCACCGAGTCCAGATGGCTGTCATCCCAGCCGCCCGGCGGCAGAGGACCGCTCTTCATATCCAGAGAGTGGTTGAAAGTGCCCGGCCGCCGTTGCCGGCTGCTGTCCTTGTGGGAGACGGTGGGTGACATATCAGAGACGATGCAGAGCCCCGTCTGCGGGGGGCCGGGGCCGAGCGTTTTGGATCCGTCTAGTCCCAGGTCCAAGGCAGTCGCTCTGGACCAGGGTCTCGGTGGCTTAAAGAAGGAAGGCAATGCGCGGGACAACAAGGGCACGTCTTACTGTGGCCCAGGGTGCTGAAACCGGCTGCCAGTCCCCTAGCTGGTGGCCCAGGCGATGCCTGGGTAGCCGCCCCCTGCGGCGGCGTCAAGGAGCCGGAAGGAGCCCCCCGGGCAGCCGCGCCGGGCTCGGTGCTGGAGAAGGGGGCCGTGGTGCTGCGTTGGAAAACGGCTCCTAACTCCAGCGGGACCGAGCGGCCAGTCTCCCAACCCACCTCCCGCCACCAATGCGGCAGGGAGCCTTTCTCCCTCCACAGGGCTCCAGAGATACCAGATAACTTCCTGCCTCGCGCTTCAGGAAGTGGTCCCGGTCTCAAATAGGTCCCTTCCCCACCTCCAGAGCAAGCCAATCAGGACACGCTCCCGTGGTCGAGTTCGGAAACAACGCTTTGTGGGAACCCGCAATCCCGGTGGCCGAGATCTCCGGGGAGGGTTAACGCCGGCGCACTGTGAGGCCGGGGGCGGGGCGCCGCGCGCGCTCCAGCACTGTGAGCGCATGCGGCCGTCTGGAGAGCGTGGGCCTCGGTCATTGGGTCTGCGCTGTCACGTGACCTTGCTTAACGCCAAGCTGGCTTGGCGGCCTGAGGATTTTACCGTTTGCCTTATGAAACCGGAAGAGTGCCGACAGGAGAGTCGGTGATTATGCTGCGAGAGACAGTGCCCAGTACTGCAAGCTGGGAATTATGTGATGTTGCTGCTTTCGTGGGCCAAGCAGAAACGGAGAGGAGAATGAAATTTACGAAGTTTCCATATCAGGAGGCAAGGTCATTTTGTATCCCCGAAAGAATAGAAAAAGGCCTGGCTATGCGGAGAAGTTGCACGCATTCCGTCCCCCCACGAACTCGTATTGAGGGGATGAATGAAACGGTTAAGAGGTGCTAGGTTTCCCTGCGGTCCGTTTTTCCGGTGGGGTGTGAGAAGCCTTGGTATCCAATTAGTTGGGCTGTTAGGATGAATTCTGAGACTCATTATGTCCCTCTGTTTTTGTGTTGCTTGAAACGTCTTGTAAACCACCACTCTGATGGTATCATTTATTCATTTTAAGTGATTCCTTTTTTAGGAATCTTTGCAAATTGTTGCAAGCCCTTGGAACTGCAAACCCTGAGCAATGAGATTTAGTATTTAAATGATGCGGGACCGGTGCTGTGGTGTAGCCGGTAAAGCCACCGCCTGCTGTGCCGGCATCCCATGTGGCCGCCGGTTCGAGTCCGGCTGCTCAACTTCCGAGCCAGCTTTCTTCTATGACCTGAGAAAGCAGTGCAAGATGGCCTAAGTCCTTGGGCCCCTGCATCCACGTGGGAGACCCGGAGGAAGCAGGTGGCTGCTGGCTTCGGATCGGCCCAGCTCTGGCTGTTGCAGCCTTTTGGGGAGTAAACCGGTGAATGGAAGACCTCTCTTTCTGTTTCTCTCTTTCTCTTTGCTTCTGCCTTTCTAATAAAAAAATAAATAAAAACTCTTTAAAAAAAATTCCAATGGTGCCCAAGAGACAGGGTTTCCAAGAACTTTATTGATCCTCAGATTACGGAAATAGTTATCAGACATCACTACTAACAATATTTTTCCTCCACCTTAAAATTTGCATTTATGATTGTTATTCTGTGCATAGGCTGACCTTACATTTATATTTCCTTGTGCAGCCGGTTCCTCCAAGTACTTACCTGTTTTTCTGGACAGACATTTGAAAGTCTTTTTGTTTGTTTTAAAGATTACTTATTTGAGAGGCAGACTTAAGGACAGGGAGAAGGGGGGGAGAGAGAGGTCTTCCATCCAGGCCAAAACTGGGCTGATCAGGAGCCAGGAACGTCTTCCAGGTCTCCTATGTGAGTGCAGGGGCCCAAGTACTTGGGCCATCTTCCACTGCTTTCCCGGGCACATTATCAGGGAGCTGGATCAGAAATGGAGCCTCCGAGACTAGAAGTGGCACCTCAATGGGATGCTGGCACCACAGCTTGCTTAACCTACGCCATAGCACCAGCCTCTGTTTTTTGTTAAAAGGTTTTTTTTTTTTTAAAGCAAAGAAAGTGGGTGGCTCTGTGGTTTTTTCGCTGAAGCCCCTCCTGCAGTGCGGGCATCCCATATGGGCTGCTGTTGAAGTCCCAGCTGCTCCATTTCGCATCCAACTCTCTGCTATGGCCTGGGAAAACAGTAGAAGATGGCCCAAGTCGTTGGGCCCCTGTACCCACATGGGAGACCTGGAAGTTTTTGGCTCCTGGTTTTGGATCAGCCCAGCTGTGGTCATTGTGCCCATTTGGGGAATGAACCAGCAGATGGAAGACTTTTTCTCTCTCTCTCTCTCTCTGTCTCTCCTTCTGCCTCACTGTAACTCCACCTTTCAAATAAATAAATAAGCCTGTAAAAAAAAAGAGAGAGAGAGAGAGAGAAAATGACAAATGTAAAGTCCCCTAATGTTTGTTAAAGAGAAATATATATAGGAAAGAACAGCGACATCAGGATTCATTCAGAATACCATGAGTGGGATTTAGATTGTTCTGGATTCAACCTGTGGTTCTAACTGTGTACCTTGGACAAATTACTTAACATGAGCCTCAATTTTGGCAAATATAAAGATAGAATTCAAAACATCTTTTTTTTTTTTTAAGTGATTTAGTTATCTAATTGCTAAGATCAAATGTAAAGATGTATTTATCTGAAAAAGAAAGTGATGGGCTGAGAAGATTTTTCCATCTGCTGGTTCACTCCACAGGGAGCCACAACGGGGGCGGGGGGGGGGGGGGACAGGACTGGAACCAGTCCTCTGGTATGGGATGTGGGCATCCCAAGAGGGTCTTACACAAGACTTGTCTCTGTAACATCTATTTCTGAGAGTTGTGAGAGTTAAAAGAGGGACCCTGTGTAACCATGCACAGTCATCAGTAGGTTTTTTTTCCCCCAAAAAAGGAAGTATTCAATGAGTTTGTATTTTCTATGTTTGTTTTTTTCTTGAAGACTTTGTTTTGACATAATTATACATTCATTGAAATCGCAGATGTAGCAGTCCTGTGTACCCTTCACCCTGACTCCTCCAATGCTAACATCTTAAATAACTGTAGTACAATATCAAAACCAGGAAATTGGCATCTGTAAAATATTACTCGCTAGAGTACAGAGCTTCCTCAGATTTCACCAGTCTCTTTATGCACTAGTATCTGTTTGTGTCCTTTGTGCCATCCTTTTATTATACTAGCCCTCTATAGTACCTTACATTTACAGTTGGGCCAGTCCGCCTTCTTCCTCTTCTTTCTGGCAATCACCAATCTGTTCTGTGTCTATACTTAAATCACTTAAAGAGTGTTACAGAAATGGAATCATAGACTTATGTAACTTTTGGGATCAGCTTTTTTCACCTAGCTTAAAGTTCTTTAGATCCATCTAAGGTGTTAGTATATCAATATCAACAGATGTCACTTCTTCCTTTTTATTATGGATTAGTATTGCATGATGTGAATGTCACATCACTGTTTTAAATAGAGAATCTCTTCTCCCAAATACTAATATCTCCTGTGTGTAAGAATGATTACCCTTTAGTGATTAAATTGTTTTCCTAATAAATGTTAAATCTCTGGACCCATATTTGTCTGGATCCAAAATTTACAAAGAACAGGAAAAGTTACCAGACCCAAATATTGGTAAAAAATTATCACATTAACTCAATTCAATGTCTGTGCATTACTGAGCTGATAAGGGAGAAAATAACCTTAGGGAACAGATACTATTACTTGTAATGCATAAAAATGCATTAACTACAGGACCATAGAGCTATTGGCTGAGAACTTGTGCTGCTCTTCAAGACCAGGAAAGAATAACCCTGAACTCAATTCAGAGATCATGAGACTTCCTCCTTAGTTTCCAAAGGGGGTCCTGTTGCCTTGTTTAACAGGCCAGAAGACATCACCCAGAGCCTTTGAAGCAGGACTACCTGGCACAGCCCTGAGGGCAAGAGCTCTTCTGAGGACAAGTTCAGGGCAGCACCTCCACCCCTGGGGGTCCGGAAGGCTGGACATTTGACCCAGCAGCTTAGAAGACAGCACATGAGAGTCTGGCACTGTTTGGAGTCCTGGCTGCTCAACTTCCCATTCAGCTCTCTGCTATGGCCTGGGAAGGACGCTGAGGATGGCCCAAGCCCTTGGGTCCCTGCACCCACGTGGGAGACCTGGAAGAAGCTGCTAGCTCCTGGCATTGGATCAGCCCAACTCTGGCTCTTGCGCCCATTTGGGGAGTGAACCACTGGATGGAAGACCTCTCTCTCTCACACACACACGCACACACACTCTCACTCTCACTCTGCCCTTCCCTCTGTCTTTCTATAACTCTGCCTTTCAAATAAATAAATAATCTTTAAAAAGAAAAAAGCAGACAGCACGTGAAACCAAAGAGGATTATTCTCCAACCTTACAATTTCCTGTAGTTCGCCATATATTTTGGACTTATCTGGGACCTGTCTCCCCTTTCTTTCCTGTTTCTTCATATTGAATGGGAATGTCTCTTACACCTGACTCACAATTCTTTTTGGAAGCATGTATTTGGTTTTACGGTTCATAACTGGAGAGGAATTTATGTCAGGATGAATCACACCTTGAGTCTTACCCATACCTGATTTAGATGAAGTTTAGATGAGACTTTAAATCTGTTTAAAGTTGATGCTGGAACAAACTCTTTCAGGCCGCTTGGGTGGAATGAATGTATTTTCCATGTGAGAAGGACATGATTTGGCTGAGGTGGGAGGGAGGGTGGAGGAGGATACAATATACTGAATGTTTGTATTCCTCAAAATTTTGCTGAAACCTTTGACAGTGTTGGAGGTGAGGCCTCTTGGGAAGTGATTAGTTCATGAGGTGAAGTCCTCATTGAAGGATTAGCATTCTTTTAAAATTTTTGTTTATTTGAAAGAGTTACACAGAGAGAAAAGGAGAGGCAGAGAGAGAGAGACAATCTTCCCTCTGCTGGTTCAGGGAAGTCTTCCATCTGCTGGTTCACTCCCCAAGTGGCTGCAATAACTGGAGCTGTGCCGATCCGAAGCCAGGAGCTTCTTCCAGGTCTCCCATGCAGGTGCAGGGGCCCAAGGACGTGGGCGATCTGCTGCTGCTTTCCCAGGCCATAGCAGGGAACTGAATCAGAAGTGGAGCAGCTGGGACTCTAACCGGTGCCCATATGGGATGCCAGCACTGCAGGCGGAGCCCTGGATTATCATTCTTATAAGTGAGACTGGAGAGCTCATTTGCCCCTTCTATCATGTGAAGACATTGAAGGTATCATCTATGAATTACTCAACAAGCCCTCATTAAATACCAAATCTGCCAGTACTTTGATCTTAGACTTCCTAGCCTCTAGAAGCATAAGAAATACGTACCTGTTGTTGGTAAGCCATTAGATCTATGGTATTTTTGTTAGAACAGCCTGAACAGACTAAGATACTACCAATAGCATGTTTTATATTTTAAATGGTATAAGGTTTGGTACATTTACTTTAAAAAAATTATTTTTTTTGAAAGGTAGAGAGACAGAGGGAGAGAGAGAGCAATATCTTCTGCTGGTTCACTCTCTAAATGGCCACAGTGGTCAGGGCCGGAGCTGGGGTTTCCCACATGAGTGGCAGGGGCCCAAGTACTTGGGCCATCTGCTGCTGCCTTCCCAGATGTGCTAGCATCTAAAGCTGGATGCTAGAGGATCCAATTCCAAGATAACTCCCCTGGTTGTTGAGAGGCTTCAGTTCTTTGCCTTGTGAATCTCTCTCTCAAACCACTTAGGTGTTTTTCGGATATGTAATCTGGTCTACCCTGCAGTGAGTGTTCCAAAAAAAAGAGAAAGAAGAAAGTTACAATGCTTTTATAACACAGACTCAAAAATGACACACCGTCACTTCCACCATATTCTTTTTATCAGAAGCGAGTCCAGCCTTCACTCAAGGGGAGATAATTAAATTCCAACTCAAATTTTTTAAATTCATTGATTTGAGAGGCAGAAACAGAGCATGCAAGCAAGTGAGCCGCCATCTGCTGCTTTACTCCTTAAATGCCTGCAGTGATAGGGGCTGGAAGCTGGGAGCTCAATCCAGGTCTCTCATGTGGGTGCCGGGGAATGAACTACTTGAGCTGTCATCTGCTGTGTCCCGGGTCTGCATTAGGAGTACACTAGAATTGGTAGCAGAGGTAGGACATAAATCCAGGCACTTTAGTATGGGACACACATATATTAACTAGCATCTTAACTGCTACACCAGAGTTCTGCTCCTAAGTTCTACATCATGAGGAGAGGAATATCAAAGCACTTATAGATATTTTAGAGTTTAAAAAATTATTTATTTTCATTATATTAGAAAAGCAGAGAGACATACTGAGCTCTTCCTTCCACTGGTTCACTTCCCAAGTGGCTGCAACAGCCAGGGCTGAGTCAGGCCAAAGCCAGTAACTCAAAATGCAGTTTGAGTTTCTCATGTGGGTGGGAGGTGGGAGGGACCCATGTACTTGAATAATCACTGACTGCCTTTCAGGGTGTGCATTAACAGGAAGCTGGACTGGAAACAAAGTAGCCAGGACTTGAACAAGGAATTCTGACTTAGAATGCAGGCATTCCAAGAAGTGACTTAACTGCTTAAGTTAAGATGCCGTATGCCTGCTCTTACAGTTTGTTTTTTTAAGATTTCATTTATTTGAGAGGGAGAGAGAGATCTTCCATCCACTATCACTCCCAAAATGACCACAATGGCCAGAAGTGGGCCAGGCCTAAGCTAGAAGTCAAACACTCCATCTGGGTCTCCCACATGGGTGGCAGAGGCCCAAATACCTGGGCCGTCTTCTACTGCCTTCCTATGCTCATTAGCAGGAAGCTGGGTTAGATATGGAGCAGCTGGGAGTTGAACTGGTGTTCATGTGGGATACTGGCATCTCAGATGGTGGTTTAACTCTCTGAGCCACACTGCAGGTCCCTCTTAAGCGTTTTTAATTGAGAACTTTTCATGGAGGAAATGGTACAATTCTGGCTTGACTCAAGTGGAGCTACCAATGAAAGGCTCTTGCCCCACTATAACATTTTTTTTTTTTGACAGGCAGAGTGGACAGTGAGAGAGAGACAGAGAGAAAGGTCTTCCTTTTGCCGTTGGTTCACCCTCCAATGGCTGCCGCAGCCGGCGCACCCTGCTGATCCGATGGCAGGAGCCAGGTACTTCTCGTCTCCCATGGGGTGCAGGGCCCAAGCACTTGGGCCATCCTCCACTGCACTCCCTGGCCACAGCAGAGAGCTGGCCTGGAAGAGGGGCAACCAGGACAGAATCTGGCACCCCGACCGGGACTAGAACCCAGTGTGCCGGCGCTGCAAGGCGGAGGATTAGCCTAGTGAGCTGTGGTGCCGGCCCCCACTAAAACTTTTGAATTAACAAATCTATTTTTGTTACCAAGTCCCTAAACCATATGTTATAGTTAATTTTAACTATGGTTAAATTATGTATATTATATAATTACATACCACTTATAACTCTAGTATATTATTATAATATAATTAATTGTGATACATGTTATGGCTATACATCTACTCAGTGCACCTACTCTGTGTATCTTTGGACTCTGACAATAGCTAGCTACTTTTACTGGTATTGCTTAGAACTTCAAAAAAATTCTAGGGACATCAATGATGAGAAGGAACATAGACTTATTCAAATAAGCTATAATCCAATTATCTTCTTGTAAAGATATATAGAAGCTACAACAAAGTTTATTTACGTCTACCTAGACCAACTAAGCTCACACAGTAATTGGTACTTATGGATTAGCATAAACCAGAAGCCTGTGTCTCTTCAGCATGATCCCTAAGACTATTGTTATATATCCTGATGGCCTTCATGCCTGTATTACGTGAGCCATGACCTGTGCTTTGGACATGTCATATTGTTTTTTCAGTATGCAGAACAAACCTTTCAGTAACTCATTATTGTTAAAAGTCTAGTGAACTTACCAGGAGGAGTCCAGAGTACAGGATTCTGCTGTGGCTAGAAGTTTCTAAACTAAAACATGTGATCAAACTATGACACAAATAAAAAGTAAGAGATCTCACGACTAATATAAATGTGTTCCCTGAAATGATGTAAAACCATATAATTATGTTTGACTATGTACAGGACAATCAAGAGTGTATATAATAGATGAAATATTTGGTGAATGTTCTTGGAAAAGGCCACTTGGTTAATTAGCGGGACTAAACTGATCCTTGAAATTTATTTTTCTAGTGAGGCCTAGCCTGACTAAAAATGAAATTCACAACAGTTTCCATGTGTCTCCTGTAGAATTTAAGATTGTTTGCATTCTTTATGCCTTTCTCACCGCATAGTCGTCCAGAGCTGACATTCAACTAATACTGCATCCAAATCCATCTTGATCAGGTCATCTCCAAAACGAGCTAAATTTTTACCAAAAGCAGGTTGGGGGTGAAGGACAGGTCATGTAATTCTGATGTGGATTATGGAACAATATTGCAGTAATATTGGCTTAAGATGTAAATGACAATGTGTCATAGTGCCAGATATTACACAGAGTAAACCAGCCAGTCACACATGTATATTCTACATATGAACTCTCAAAGCTTTGTAGAGAATCCATAAATAACTGAAAAATTTCCCCTGAACCTGGTGAGGCAGTTTTAAAATGTGGCCTCCAAGTTCTTCATCATGGCTTCCTTTGAGCAGTAGAGTCCTTGTCCCTTCTTTTGAATCTAAAGCTTTGTGGCTTAGAATACAGCTAAGGCAGGCCGGCGCCGTGGCTCAATAGGCTAATCCTCCACCTAGCGGCGCCGGCACACCGGGTTCTAGTCCCGGTTAGGGCACCGGATTCTGTCCCGGTTGCCCCTCTTCCAGGCCAGCTCTCTGCTATGGCCAGGGAGTGCAGTGGAGGATGGCCCAGATGCTTGGGCCCTGCACCCCATGGGAGACCAGGAAAAGCACCTGGATCCTGGCTCCTGCCATCGGATCAGCGAGGTGCGCCGGCTGCAGCGGCAGCCATTGGAGGGTGAACCAACGGCAAAGGAAGACCTTTCTCTCTCTGTCTCTCTCTCTCACTGTCCACTCTGCCTGTCAAAAAAAAAAAAAAAAAAAAAAAAAGAATACAGCTAAGGCAATGGTGAGTTAATTAGCATATCCAGCTCTTAAGAACCTGGAAGTTTCTACTCCCTGTTTCTTGAGAACTCACTCTTGGAACTGAGTGTCATGCACTAAGGGAAGGACTGTCCAGAGAGGAACTAAGGCCTGCAGCTCTCACCACTCACTGAGCTCCCAGTCAACAGCAACAAACTGCCAGCCATGTGTGTGAACTGTCTTGGAAGTGAATCTTCCAGCCCTGAGTTGAACCACCCCTGTCAATGCCATGGGATGAGTCCAGATGTCTCTGCTGGTGAAACAGAGACAAGTCTTCATCACTAAGCCATGCCCAAATTGCTGTTGACTTGTCAGAAGACCTTATGGTAGTCCTCTGATTATTAACTAAAAGGCCTGAGACAAGCTTCTTGGGAAGGAAAAGGCTTATTTTGGCTCACAGTTTGGAGGTTCACATTCAGGATCAGTTAGCTCCTTTAGTCTGGCATCTGGTGGAGGCTGGCTATAACAGAGTGGGTGTGGAGGAACCATCGTAGGATCAGCCAGAAGCAAATAGGAAGCCCACCTATATTTATTATATAATAAGTATGTATGTATATTATACATATATATAATCAATACTTTTGTTATACATATATATATATATAAAATCAATACTTTTGTGAAAACTACCTTCTAAGGGTGTGTCCTCAATGACTTAAAACCTCTCACCAGGCCCACCTCACAAATCTCCACCCTTAATCTGATAACCATTAACATAAAACTTTGGGGTTTAAAGGTTTGCATGAGTTTGGGGAACTAAGTCTTATTCAATCCATGACAGAGCCCATCTCCAACAGGTACTTAGAAAATGTGACACAACTGTTACTATCACTTAGGAAAAAAAGACTGGTACCATAGATTGATATTGTCATGCATAGCTGCTCTTTTTGCACACCTAGTGCCCCTTACTAACTTCTCCTTTTTTCCCCCAAAGATTTATTTATTTATTTATTTGAAAGGTAGAGTTACACAGAGGGAGACAGAGACAGAGATCTTCTGTCTGCAGCTTTACTTCCCAAATGGACACAATGGCCAGGAGTGGGCCAGGCTGAAGCCAGGAGCTAATAACTTCATCCTGGTTTCCCACATGGGTGGCAGGGGCTCAAACTTTTTGTTCCTTTCTCAGGCACATTAACAGAGGGATGGATTGGAAGCAGAGTAGCTGGGACTCCAACCAGTGCTCATATGGAATGCTGGTGTCACAGACTTAACCCACTGCACCACAGTATTGGCCCTACGAACTTGTGTTTTTTTTGGTTTTTGTTTTTGTTTTTTGTTTTTTTTTTTTTTTGTAAAGATTTATTTTTATTTATTTATTTATTTATTTTTATTTTTTTTTTTTTGACAGGCAGAGTGGACAGTGAGAGAGAGAGACAGAGAGAAAGGTCTTCCTTTTGCCGTTGGTTCACCCTCCAATGGCCGCCGCTGCAGCCGGCGCACCGCGCTGATCCTGGCAGGAGCCAGGAGCCAGGTGCTTTTCCTGGTCTCCCATGGGGTGCAGGGCCCAAGCACCTGGGCCATCCTCCACTGCACTCCCTGGCCATAGCAGAGAGCTGGCCTGGAAGAGGGGCAACCGGGACAGAATCCGGCGCCCCAACCGGGACTAGAACCCGGTGTGCCGGCGCCGCAAGGTGGAGGATTAGCCTATTGAGCCACGGCGCCGGCTTATTTTTATTTATTTTAAAAAGTTTCAGAGAGAGGTAGAGACAGAGAGAGAGAGATCCTCCATCCACTGGTTCACTCCCCAGGTGGCCGCAATGGCTGAAGCTGGCCTGAAGCCAGGAGCCAGGAGCTTCTTCCATATCTCCCACATTGCTGCAGGGACCCAGGGACTTGAGCCATCTTCCACTGCTTTTCCAGGCACAGCAGCAGGGAGCTGGATTGGAAGTGGAGCAGCTGGGACTCTAAAAGCACCCTTATGAGATGCTGACGCTGCAGGTCGGGGCTTTAACCCACCGCACCACAGTGCCAGCCCCCAAGCTAACATCTATTAATAACATTCTCCCTTTTCTTTGGGAAAGTGATCTTTCCTGATGGGTGTTGTCTTAGTCCATTTGTACTGCTGTAACAAAATACCACAGATTGAGTAATTTATAGAGAAAAAAATGATTTCTCGCAGTTCTGGAGGTCAAAACACAGTTCTGGAGTTTAAGATTAAGGCATGAACAAGGGCCTGGTTTTAGCTTCCAAGGTGGAGCCCTCATAACAAACACCTCCAGTTAGGCCCTGTCTCCCAACACTGTTGCATTGAGTTTTGGAGGTGACAAAAGAGTCAAACCTTAGCAGGTGTGCTCTGGTGAAGCTAGTGAAACTGCCAAACAAAAACACTCTCCTGCCGGTAGCCAGTGACACCTTGTTGCCTTCAGTCCTATACTGGGGACCGCTAAAGTTCTTTTAGTTTGATGATTGGTTTGTTTTGTCAGTACCAAATGAATATACACACACATACTTGAAAAATTTGTGGAAAAAATTCATTGAAAAGATGTTTATTTGGTTGTAGAAAACTTTTGAAATCCATGCGTAGTTTTTTTCATTATATATATTTTTCATGAACTTTTTGAAGATCTCAAGAAAATTTCAAAAGAAATATTCAAATGCTTATTTTTAAATTCTATTTTGCATAAACTTTTTGAAGTACCCATGTATTTTTTTAAAGCTTTTATTTAATGAGTGCACTTTTTATAGGTACAATTTTAGGAATATAGTGGTTCTTTTCCCCATATGCACCCTCCCACCCCATCTCCTGTCTTACATCCTACTCTCTCCCATCTCATTCTTCATTATGGTTCATTTTTAGTTTAACTTTACATACAGAGGACCGACTCTGTGCTAAGTAAAGATTTCAACAGTTTGCACCCACACACACACAACATAAAGTACAGTTTGAGAACAAATTCTGCAGTTAATTCTCATAGGACAGCTAATTAAGGACAGGGGTCCTACATGGGGGAGAAAGTGCACAGTGACTTCTGTTGTTCATTTAACAATTAGCACTCTTATTTATGACGTCAGTGACCACCCAAGGCTCTTGCCATGAGCTGCCAAGGCTATGGAAGCCTTTTGTGACCATCAGTATTTGGACATGGCCGTAAGCATGGACGGGACCATAAGCAAAGTGGAAGTTCTCCCTTCAGAGAAAAGCACATCCTTCTTTGATGGCGTTCTTTCCACTGGGGTCTCCCAGAGATCCTTAGTCTAGGATATCCTTGTATATTTTAATAGATATTTTCATGTTACAAGACTATAGTTATGAAAAATAGGATATACATAAAAATAATTTTAACATTATAATATGGTTACTTAGTATCAATTTGACTTTCATTCTTTTTTAGGCATCCTTTTTTTCCTTCCATTTTTAAGCTTGTCAAATTTTGCTTTATTCTTGGAGTTCAGAATTTTCACCAGGATGTATGATATATGATATTATGTACATGTATGTTTTTCTATTAATTTTTATGTAATACATATTGGGCATTTTTGAACAAAGTTCCAAGTCTTTCTTGAACTTTGAGAAATTTTCTTATAATTTCTTTGATTTTTCCTTTGTTTTCTGTTCATTAACTAATCCTGGAAATCCTAGTAAACTTACATTGTGTGTACTGGAGAATTTCAGTAAAGGATATTAGTGTCCTAAGTCAGCCCAAGGCCAGGATACCTGCCTTAGCAAAAACCCAGAAACCAACGTGGCTAAAGGCTAGACAGCAGAAGATGGGGCAATGTAGCAATGTACATGCAGGAAATTTGCCAAAAAATAACTCCACTGCTAGGTTTATGATCTCTCAGCTTCAAGTTTTTCCTGGGCTCTATTATAAAAATCAATACCACCATCTAGTGGCTCCTTCCTTTATTTATATCTGGTTGTAGGTTTCATCACTAGTTTTCCAGGAAGTTCACTATCTTCTGAATGTTTTTATCTATATATTTCTAAGAACTTAAAAATTGTTTTTGCTGGGATATGATTAGATTTATTGAAGTAAAATTTAAAATTCAATAAATGTATCCTTTTTGGTGTACAGATCTATGAGTTTTTAACAGTTGCAGAGGTGTCTAGCCACCACCACAGTCAAGAAACTGAGCAGTTCTGTGACTCTAAAAACTTCTCTTGAGCCCATTTGAAGTCAGTCTTTCCACCCATCCCCAAGCTCACTGATGTGCTTTCTCTCCCTGTAGCTTTATGTTTTTCAGGATATCAGAAACAGTAGTCTCAGTAGTCTCCCCTTATCTGTAGGGACTGTGTTCCAAGACCCTTAGTAGATGCCTGAAACTGTGAATAGTATCAAATCCTATATATCCGACATTTCTCCTAAATATAAAAACCTATGATAAGTTTTTTTCAAGATTTATTTTATTTTTGAAAGACAGAGTTACAGAGAGGCAGAGACAGAGAGAGGTCTTCCATATGTGAGTTCTCTCCCCAAATGGTTGCAACAGCTTGAGCTGAGGCAGTTCAAAGCCAGGAGACCAGAGCTTCTTCTGGGTCTTCCAGGTGGGTACAGGGACCCAAGGACTTGGGCCATCCTCCACTGCTCTCCCAGGCACATTAGCAGGGAGCTGGATCAGCAGTGGAGCAGCCATGACTCAAACCGGCACTCAAACAGGATGCCAGCGCTGCAGGCTGGGACTTTTTTTTTTTTAATTTTTTGACAGGCAGAGTGGACAGTGAGAGAGAGAGAGACAGAGAGAAAGGTCTTCCTTTGCCGTTGGTTCACCCTCCAATGGCCGCCGCGGCTGGCGTGTTGCAGCCGGCGCATCGCGCTGATCCGATGGCAGGAGCCAGGAGCCAGGTGCTTTTCCTGGTCTCCCATGGGGTGCAGGGCCCAAGCACCTGGGCCATCCTCCACTGTACTCCCTGGCCACAGCAGAGAGCTGACCTGGAAGAGGGGCAACCGGGACAGAATCCGGCGCCCCAACCGGGACTAGAACCCGGTGTGCCGGCGCCGCTAGGCGGAGGATTAGCCTAGTGAGCCGCGGCGCCGGCCTGCAGGCTGGGACTTTAACCTGCTGTGCTACAGCGCTGGCCCCCTATAATAAAATTTTATTTGTAAGTTAGGCACAGTAAGAAATTAACAAAAGGGGCCAGTATTATAGAACAATAGGTTAAGCTACTGCTTGCAACACCAGCATGCTATATTGGAGTGACAGTTTAAATATTGACTGTTCCACTTCTGATCCATCTTCCTGTTAATGCATAGTTTTAGAAATAAGAGTGCATAGTACTTTACCAAATAATTTTACAACCATATATTGGATACTCTTAATGTGCTAGGTAATAGATCATATTCAGAAAATTACTAATACTTTATAAAGCACTTTACAATTTACAAAGTGTGTCCATATTTTTTTTTAGTGTAAGTAAAGCACATACAGTCACAACCCAAATCTTTTGATATATATGTTGTAAATAGTTAAAGGGCAGAGAGAGATAGCAGAATGGCAATGGACAGATGAAAGAAGGTGTGTCGTGTCCAGTTGGCTAAGTAGTGGAGAAAGTTGAAGAAAGGATAATAAATGTGTGAGTGGAAGACTGGAGAGTGTAAAAGGAAGAGCATTCAATGTCAGTGAACTTGTTTGTCCCACCCTGAACTTCTCTTTGCATGTCTTCACAATATACTTTCATATGTTTTTTTGTTAATTTTTTTAAAGATTTATTATTTGAAAGGCAGAGAAAGAGAGACATATCATAAGAGAGAGTTCTTCCAATCCTCTGGTTCACTCCCCAAATGCCTGTAACCATTAGGGCAACAGGGGTGGGCCAGGCTAAAGCCAGGAACCTGGAACTCAATCCAAATCTCCCACATGAGTAACAGGGACCCAGTACTTGAGCCATCAACTGCTGCCTCCCAGGATGCACATTAGCAGGAAGCTGAAGTGGAAGTGGAGCTGGGACTCTGTCCTAGGCACTCTGATATGGGATGACAGCATCCCAAGTGGTGGCCTAACCTGCTGCACCTCAGTGCCTGCCGCTATATTTTTAATTTTTAGCAAACAATGAAAGACCAGAGCCACTCAACCTGGTTTGAATCTCAGTGCTGTGGTTTTTTGCTGTTATGACGTTTGGCTAGTTAATTTCTCTCTCTCTCTCTCTCTCTTCTCAAAGAATGACAAGGAGACAATAAGAGTACCTATCTCGCAGGACTATTGTGAGAATTAAATGCCTTAACATATGTAAAGCATTTATAGTAGTGCCTTGACACATAAAGGGCTAAATAAGGCTTACAGCTACTATTGAAGAATTTATGCATCACCAAGTTTGGAAACTTTTCAAAGGCAACATACCAAAATGTGTATTATTCTTTTACCTAGAAATAGAGAAGGGACTGGATTTGGCTGAGTCATTGCTCATCCAAAGGATGTCAGTTTTACTCTAAGAGCTGGAGACTTAATTTGAGAACATAATTTAGATAATCAATGAAATATAGCAATAATAATGATGTTCAATGACATTATGCTTTAATAAAATGTGATACTAAAATATGGATATATCATATATGGGACCTTATTATACAACATCAGTTGCTTCCTGAAAGGCTTAAGCATATGATTTTTTTAAAAAAGACTTTTATGATTTAATTTTTAAATTTTGAAATGATCCCAAACTTATAGCAAAGTTAAAGAACGCCATTGGGGCCGGCACCATGGCTCACTTGGTTAATCCTCCGCCTGCGGTGCCAGCATCCCATATGGGCACTGGGTTCTAATCCCAGTTGCTCATCTTTCAGTCCAGCTCTCTGCTGTGGCCGGGGAGGGCAGTGGAGGATGGCCCAAGTGTTTGGGCCCTGCACCTGCATGGGAGACCAGGAAGAAGCACCTGGCTCCTGGCTTCGGATCGGCACAGTGCCGGCCGTGGTGGCCATTTGGGGGTGAACCAACGGAATGAAGACCCTTCTCTCTGTCTCTCTCACTGTCTGTAACTCTACCTGTCAAATAAATAAATAAATAAATCTTTAAAAAAAAAGAACGCCATTGTAGTTCTGCAGTTGTCCCAATAATATCCTTTAAATAAAAAGGATAAAGTCTAGGATTATGTATTTTACCCAGCTTGCTGTCTCCTTGGATCTGGAATCATTCCCCCCATCCTCCATGACCTAACATTTTTAAAGTTTACTGTGACTAATTGTATTTTCCAAGCATCGCATCATATTTCAAGTTCCCTATATTCTTCCAGAACCATTTTCTGGCATCTGGACTATCTTGTGATTCATACAATGAGTATAATGCAGGGAAGCAAACCTGTGTAACTTGTAAGGCAAGGTTAGAAAAGGCCATGTAGCTTCTACCTGGTGTCCACTGCCCACCCCATCTTTTTTTTTTTTTTTTAAGATTTTATTTTTTTACTTGGAAGAGTTACAGTGAGAGGGAGAGACAGAGAGAAAGGTCTTCCATCCTCTGGTTCACTCCCCACGTGGCCACAACAGCCAGAGCTAAGCCGATCTGAAGCCAGGAGCTTCCTCTGGGTCTCCCATGCGGGTGCAGGGGCCCAAGGACTTGGGCCATCTTCCACTGCTTTCCCAGGCCACAGCAGAGAACTGGATCAGAAGAGCAGCCGGGACTAGGACCAGCACCCATATCGGATACTGGCGCCCGCAGGTGGAAGATTAACCTACTGCACCACAGAGCTGCCCCCGTCCCCCATCTTGAGCTGAGATACAGGGAATCCAGTTGCCCTGAAGCAGCTGTGGTACACCACATTGAGTGTAAATGACCAAAGGCTGATCCCATCTGTTTTAGTTTCCTGATCCAGGTATCATATAGAGTGAGGAAACCTTTGGGTGATTCCAGCTCCCAGCCTTTGAGTCTAACTGAGGCTTAATGGAGTTGGGCTTTGGGCTGTGTCAGCTGACACAATAGGGCAGAAAAAAGCTGTTCCTGCTAAACCCTGCCCAAATTACAGCTAAATAAATAGCATCATTGTTTTTAAGTCACTAGGCTTGGGAGTATTTGTTACATAGCAGTACATAACTGGGACAATTACACACCGATCATTCTGTGGAATGTGCTTCTGTTTGGGTTTATCTGATGTTTGTTTACTCATGATTGGACTCAGGTAGTGCATTTTAGGCAGAATACCATTGAAGTTACACAGTGCTCATCTAACTACATCTATCAGGTGACACATGATGTCCATTTATTACATTGCTGGTTATTTTAACCTTGTTCGCTTGAGTAAGGAGGTATCTTCAGGTGTCTCTACTATACTTTTTTCTCGCTTAATTAATAATTATTTTGTAGAAAGATACTTTGAGATAATGTTCGTCACCCAACTTTGATCCACAAATTTTATACCACCCATTGATGTGTCTTTTTTTTTTTTAACTTTTATTTAATGAATATAAATTTCCAAAGTACGGCTTATGGATTACAATGATGTGTCTTGATTGACTTTATTTTTGTGGTGGCTACAAAATGATCATTCTCTAATTCAATTATTCCTTCTACGTTTATTAGTTAACATTCCATTAAAGGAGTAGCTTTTTTATCTCTCCTTTCATCATTTACTTATATCAGCATAGACTAGTGGGTCCTAATTTATTCATGATTATAATGTGTACTATCATTTAAAAAAAACTTATTTATTTGTTTGAAAGAGTTACAGAGACAGAGGAAGAGGCAGAGAACTTCCATCCACTGGTTCACTCCCCAGATGCTACAATGGCCAGGGCTAAGCCAGTCCAAACCAGGAATCAGGATCTTCATCCTGGTCTCCCACGTGGACAGCAGAGACCCAACAAGCACTTGGGCCATCTTCCATTGCTTTTCCCAGGTGATTAAGCAAGGAGCTGGTTTGAAAGTGGAGCAGCTGGGACATGAACTGGTGCCCATATGGCATGCTGGCATTGTAGGCAGTGGCTTTACTCCTATGCCACAAAACCAGCCCCACTATTGCTGTTTTAATATATTGTCCCAGATTTGGCCAGCAAAAACTCTTTTTCCCCCCTTTTTAAAGATCTATTTATTTATTTGAAAAGTAGCATCACAGACAGAGAGAGGGAGAGACAAAGAGAAAGGTCTTCTGTCCACTGGTTCACTCCCCAAGTGGCCACAAAGGCTGGAGATGAGTCAATCTGAAGACAGGAACCATGAGCTTCTTCTGGGTTTCCCATGCCAGTGCAGGAGCCCAAGCACTTGGGCCACCTTCCATTGCTTTCCCAAGCCATAGCAGAGAGCTGGATAGGAAGTGGAGCAGCTGAGACTTTAGAACCGGTGCCCTTTTGGGATGACAGAACTGCAGGCAGGGCTTAGCCCACTACACGACAGCTCCAGCCCCAGCAAAAGCTCTTTCAAGCTGACTTCCATGTTTTGACATTGTCCCATAATGTTTTGAACATTATACTTTTTTATGTTTTTTCAAAGCATAATGTTTTGAACATTTCTGCTTCATGGCATAAAAGATGTTCCTAGTCGTTTTGCTCTGCTGTCAGTCCTGAAATCTATTTCTCCAAGAAGGCCTGGTTTCTCTTACTAGAGAATGGCATTTAGAAATCAGTATCTGCCTGCTGGGTTTGCTCATTGCTACTGGGTGATACACGCCCCTCAGTGGACAGAGACAAGTGAACACAAAAATACAACAGAGGGTGGTGAGTACTCACAAAAGGGAAAAGGATTACAGGACCACTGACGAGGAGTGACATCCAGCCCAAGACTTCAGAGTTGGAGGTTGGGGATAGAAATATTTGAACAGGAGTCCATATTTGCCATAGCAGTTAAGATGCCTGCTTAGGAACCCCACATACCTTATGGAAATACTTGGATTTGAGTCCTGGCTCTGATCTCAGTCTGTTTCCTATTCACGTATGCCGTGGGAAACAAGAGGTGATGACTCAAGTACTTTGATCCCTGCTGCTCATGAGGGATTCCCAGATTAGGCTCCTGGCTCCTGGCTCCTGCCTGGCGCAGCTCCAGCTGTTGTGGGCATTATGGGGAGTGAACCAGTGGAGGAAAGATCTATTTCTCTATCTTTCCCCTTGTCTCTTTGCCTCTCAAATTAAGTAATTAAAATGTTATGATTTTTTTTTAAAAAGCATTCCAGACAGAAAATATTTGTGTGCAAAAGATCTGAATCAAGTGAGAACATGTTATGTTTAAGGGACTAAATTAGTTTAATGTGGCTGGAGAGTAGAGTGAGGGGAGCAGTGGTAAGAAACTAGGCTGAAAGGTAAACAAGGGCTACCAAATCTCCAAGTACCCCATAGCAGTTTGAAGTTTAGAGATTTTCCTGAGATCACTGGAGACCCATTAAAAAGATTCTGGGGTGGGCCACTTAGGATACCTGAATCCCATATCAAAGTGCCTGGGTTTGTGTGCTGCCTCTGCTTTTGGTCCAGCTTCCTGCTAACGTGTACCCTGGGGGACAGAATATGATGGCTCCAGTGCTTGGGCTCCTGCACCCATGTGGGAGACCTGGAAGAAGCTCCTGGCTCCTGGCTTCAACCTGGCCCAGCCCTGACTGTTGCAGCTATTCGGGGAGTGAACCAGCAGATGGAATCTCTCTCTCCTCTCTCCTCTCTCCCCTCTGCCTCTCCTTTCACTGAAAACTTAGCTTTCAAATAAATAAGTTAATCTTTTATTAAAAGATTTTTTTATTTATTTGAAAGTCAGAATTACACACACACAGAGGAGAGGCAGAGAGAGAGGTCTTCCATCTGATGGTTCACTCCCCAATTGGCCACAACAGCTGGAGCTGCACCAATCCAAAGCCAGGAGCCAGGAGCTTCCTCCGGGTCTCCCATGTGGGTGCAGGGGTCTAAGGACTTGGGCCATCTTCTGCTTTCCCAGGCCATAGCAGAGAGCTGGATCAGAAGAGGAGCAGCCGGGACTAGAAGCAGTGCCCATATGGGATGCCAGTGCTTCAGGCCAGGGCGTTAACCTGCTGGGCTGCAGCGCTGGCCCCTAGATAAGTAAATCTTAAAAAAAAAATTGTAGGTTGGCGCCGCGGTTACTTGGCTAATCCTCTGCCTGCAGCGCCAACACCCTGGGTTCTAGTCCCGGTTGCTCCTCTTCCAGTCCAGCTCTCTGCTGTGGCCCAGGAAGGCAGTGGAGGATGGCCCAAGTGCTTGGGCTCTGCAACCGCACGGGAGGAAGCACCTGGCTCCTGGCTTCGGATTGGCACAGCGCTGGCCGTGGTGGCCATTTGGGGGGTGAACCAATGGAAAAGGAAGACCTTTCTCTCTGTCTCTCTCACTAACTCTGCCTGTCAAAATAATAATAATAATAATAACCAAAAGAGGAGAGCCCATCCATGGCTTCAGCTGACTGTCTTGAGAGAGGCTCTAGATTATACCTGTAAACTGCTGTGATTTGTGTGTGTCCCCCAAGGGCTGCTGTGTTGAAATTTACCCCACTGTGAGGTATTAAGAGAGTAGAAATACTAATCCAGCAGTGGTGGTCAGTGGTCATTAGAGGGGGGTCTTTTGGGAAGTGAGTATAATTAGATGTCATCAGGGCCGTCGCTTTGGCACAGTAGGTTAATCATCCGCCTGTGGCACCAGAATCCCACATGGGTGCCAGTTCTAGTCCCGGCTGCTGCTCTTCCAATACAGCTCTCTGCTGTGGCCTAGGAAGGCAGTGGAGGATGGCCCAAGTCCTTGGTCCTCTGCACGCGTGTGGGAGACGCAGTGGAAGCTCCTGGCTCCAGATCGGCGCAGCTCAGGCTGTTGCGGCCATTTGGGGAGTGAACCAATGGAAGGGAGACCTTTCTCTCTGTCTCTCCTCACTGTGTGTAACTCTAACTTTCAAATAAATAAATAAAATCTTAAAAAAAAAAAAAAGAATTAGATGTCATCAAAGTAAGCCTCCATGGCTGAATACTGGTGGCTTTATAAGAAGAGGGAGAGAGGCCAGAAGAGACACACAGGAGCATGCCCTGTCTTTTGCCCTGTGCTGCCCTGTGCTACCCTGGGACTCTGCCAGCAAGAAGCCTTTCACCAGATGCAGACCCTTGAACATTGGGAACTGTGAGCTAAATAAACATCTTTTTCATATAAAATTACCCAGCCTAATACATCCATAGTCACTTTAAACAGTCTAAACACTCCAATTAAAAGAAATTGACATACTTGACAAAAGAGAGCAATATCCAACTATATACTACTCCCCACAAGAACAGTTTAAACAAAGTTTCTGGGGCCTGTGCTATGGCACAGAGGGTTAAGCTGCTGCATGCAGCGCCACCATCCAACTTCCCATTCAGCACCCTGCTAATGGCCTGGGAAAACAGGAGAAGATGGCTGTCCCTGGGCCCCTGCCACCCACATGAGAGACCCGGAAGGGGTTCCTGGCTCCTGGCTTTGGCCTGGCACAGCCCTGGTTATTGCGGCCATTTGAGGAGTGAGCCAGAGGATGGAAAATCTTTTTCTCTATCTCTTCTAACTCTTTCAAATGAATAAATAAATCTTAAACAACAACAACATAAAGACACTAACAGGCCAAAAGGATGCAAAAGATTCATCATGTCTATACTAGTCAAAAAATCTGGCATGGCTGTTTATTTTAATCTTGAACAGATTACATACCAGAGGGAATAATTTTACCAGAGAGAAAGAATACCTCATGAAGTGATCAATTAATCAATTCCATGTTTATATCATTTCATGATAAAGTGATCAATAACAGTTCTAAACACTTGTATTTTTTCTTTATTAAAATGTTTTTTCAACATTTTAAAATTTGAAAATGGAAAATAATTGTACATATTTAATTTTATTTTGTTTATCTGAAAGGCAGCGTTACATAGAGAGAGAGAGATTCAGAGAGACCTTCCATCCACTGCTTCATTAACCAAATGACTGCAATAGCCGGAGCTGGGCCAGTCCAAAGCCAGGATCCAGGAGCTTCTTATGGGTCTCCCATGTGGGTACAGGGGCCCAAGCACTTGGGCCATCTTCTACTTTTTTCCCAGGTACATTAGTAGGAAGCTGGACCAGAAGTGTAACAGCCAGGACACAAACTGGCACCCATATAGGATGCCAGCATTGCAGGCAGCAGCTTATTCTGCTGCATTATAGTACATGCTCCTGGTATTTTCAGTATATGTGTACAATGTGTAATGATCTTATCAGGCTAATTGATATATCTACCATCTCAGACACTTACTTCTTGTGTTGACAGTTGTAAACATTTTTGACCCTTTATTAACAAACCTTCAATACATGAAGAAAAAACTGATAGAATTATAAGGAGACAAATAACAATTATAGTTGGAGATTTTAATGCCTTCTCTTTTGATAACTGGTGGGAAAAGGGAACAGAAAATCAGCAAGAATGTATTAGTCTTGAGCAACACAACTTGACCTATTTCCCATGTAAAGAGCATTCCACACAATAGAATAAACATTCTTTTCAAGTGTACTCAGAACATTCACCAAGATAGACTATATTCTGAGCCATAAAATAAGTTTTAATAAACTTAAAAGGCTTTAAGTCATATGAAACATACTCTGACCACAGCAGAATTAAATTAATAACACATATTTCTGGAAAATCCTCAAATATTTGGAAAGTAACATGCTTCTACATAACCCATGGATCAAAGAAGAAATCAATGGGGAAACCAGATATGATTTCAAACTGAATGGAAATGAAAAGGCAATAAGTCAGAATTTGTAGATGTTGATAAAGTAGTACTTAGAGGGAAATTTGTAGGGGTAAATACCTATATTAGAAGAAAGATCTCAAATCAATGATCTCCAATTCCAACTTACGAATCTACAATAGAGACCAATGTCCTGGCATGCAGCTTAAGCTGCCACCTGCAAGGCCAGCACTCCATATCAGAGAGCTGGAGTCCTGGTTGCTCCACTTCCAATCCAGCTCCCTGCTAATGTGCCTGGGAAGGCTGCGGAGGGTGACCCAAGTACTTGGGCCCCTGACATTCACATGTGAGACCTGAATGAAGTTCCTGGGTCCTGGCTTTGACCTGTTCCAGAATTGGCTGTTGCAGCCATTAGGGGAGTGAACTATCAGATGATGATCTCTGTCCTGTCTCTCCCTCTCTCTGTCTGTATTCTGTCTTTCAAATTAAATATTTAAAAAAAAACTATAATAAGAAGAGCTAATTAAAGAAGAACTAATAAAGGTCAATGTGAAAATTAATAAGAAAGCAAATAGAAAATAAGTGAAACCAAGAGCTAGTTCTTTGAGAATGTCAATAAAATTGGTAAACCTCTAGCCAGACTGATAAAGAAGCACAGGGAGAAAACAGAAATAACTCATATCAGGAATGAGAAAGTTTATATCACTACAAGTTCTAGAAATTAAAAAGAATGAGGGAGACTGTTAACAACCTCAGTGTATATCAGTTTGGGAACTTAGGTGAAAAGAGCACTTTTTTTTTTTTTTTTTTTAAGATTTTTTATTTACTTGAAAGGCAGGGTTACAGACCAAGAGAGGGAGAGACAGAGAAAGGTCTTCCATCTACTGGTTCATTCCCCAAATGACTGCAATGGCCAGAGCTGGGCTGGTCCAAATCCAGGAGCCAGGAGCTTCTTCCAGGTCTCCCACATGGGTGCAGGGGCCCACACATTTGGGCCATCTTCTGCTGCTTTCCCAGGCCATAGCAGAGAGCCAGATCAGAAGTAGAGCAACTGGGTCTCAAAACCAGCACCCATGTGGGATGCACTACAGACGGAGGCTTGACCTGTTGCGGTATAGCGCCGGCCTCAGGACAAATTTCTTAAAAAAACAAATTGCCAAAGCTCATGCAAGAAAAAAGATAACCTGAGTAGCCCTGTGTCTATTTTTTAAAGTGAAATTTTCAATTAGATATTTTACTGGAAAGAAAATTCCGGATCCAGAGTTTTATTGGTGAATTCTACCAAACAGTGAAGGAAGAAATAAAAACAATTCTATTTCAATTCTTCCAGAAATAATTTCATACAAACTCTGTATTTGTTCTTTGACAACAGCATTACCCTGATACTAAAAACCAGTCAAAGACATTGTAAGAGAGGCTGGTGTTGTGGCACAGTGGCGCAGCAAGTAAAGCCACTGCCTGTGACACCAGCAGCCCATATGGGTGTCAGTTCAAGTCCTGGCTGCTCCACTTCTGATCCAGCTCCCTACCAATGGCCTGAGAAAAGCAGTGGAAAATGGTCCCAAGGTCTGGGGTCCTTACTATCCACGTGGGAAACCCAGAAGAAACTCCTAGCTCCTAGCTTCTGGCTTCAGCCTGGCCCAGCCCTGGCTATTGCAGCCATCTGGGGAGTAAATCAGTGGGTAGAAGATCTTTCTTCATCTCTCCTCTCTCTGTAACCCTTTCAAATAAGTAAATAAATCTTAAAGACATAAGAAAGCTATAAATCAATATTCTTCATGAACATAGTGTAAAAATTCAAAACCAGCATTTTAGGAAATTGCATCATGATCTCTTAAGGTTGATCCCAACCTTAATATTAATAAAATTAATAAAAACTCAATGTAGTTCACTACATTGACAGCTTAAACTCTAAAATGAAAAACTCTGTAATCATTTCATTAGCTACAGAGGGAGCATTTGATTTAGTAGAAAGAAACTCCCTCTGCTTGATAGAATGCTTATGAGAAACCTACAGCGTATTGGTTAAAAACGGAATGTCCCTCCCCCTGCCCAGTATGGTGCCAGTGTGACTGGGCACAGAAGTTTGTGAGAGAGAGTTTTGTTTGCACTTGTTGAGTTTAGGGCCCAACAAGACCTTAGTCATCTAATTGCAGATACAGACATATGAATCTGAAGCTCAGAAGAGTACTGTTTGAACACAGAGCCAATTCAGGGTATTTTTGTTTATTTTTAAAAAGATTTAATGGGGCTGGCACCGTGGCTCACTTGGCTAATCCTCTGCCTGCAGCGCCAGCATCCCATATGGGTGCCAGGTTCTAGTCCTGGTTGCCCCTCTTTCAGTCCAGCTCTCTGCTGTGGCCTGGGAAAGCAGTGGAGGATGGCCCAAGTGCTTGGGCCCTGCACCTGCATGGGAGACCAGGAAGAAGAATGTGGCTCCTGGCTTCGGATCGGCGCAGTACCAGCCAGAGCGGCCAATTGGGGAGTGAATCAATGGAAGGAAGACCTTTCTCTCTCTCTCTCTCACTGTCTATAACTCTATCTGTCAATTAAAAAAAAAGATTAATTTGAAAGGCAGAGAGAGAGAGAGAAATCTTCCATCTGCTGGTCCCTAAATGCCTGTTGTTGCTAAGGCTGGGCAGGGCTGAAGCTGGAAGCCAGGAACTCAATCCAGGTTTCCAATCTAGGTGGCAGGGATCCAACTTCTTGTGCTGTCACTGCTGCCTCCCATAGTGAACGGGTGCTCAAAGCCAAGCACAGGCCAAATGCCCACTTCTGCATACTGAAATCTTAGCCATAATTGCAAGTGGCTACCAGAATATATTTAAACTAGGCATTATCTTATGTAAATGAGATTTAGCCAATCTTTAATGCCAGTATATTACATCACATTCCATTCCATTTAGAGTGTTTATGCAAGTTGAGGTTCTTCAATTGGTTACTGTACTGTTCTCTGGATAGCTCACACAGACCTACCAAAGAGAATCCAGTATCCATAGCTTTGCAAAGTGCAAGCATTCATTTTTTTCAGTTCAGAGAAAAGTAAGTGAAATACTCTGAGGCCTACTGGGGTTGTGGGCCTTTTATTCCTGTAAATAGCTTACTAATAATGTCCATCCTTTCCTGGACTGGGTACCCCGTGTCATCAGCAACACTAAGAGGTACACTTCCTTGAGCCTTAGTTTCCTCAATTGTAAACGGGATAAGAACATCAATCCAACATCACTACTTTCATGAGACTGGTTATAATAAGGTAAGCTTTTGGAGGTCAGGTTGTCTCAGTCCAGTTCCTTAATACCTGAACTAGAGCCTGATCTATGGTATAAGCCCAGCAAACATTGGCTGCATTATAACAACCGAATATTTGTTAAACACCTTTGCTACGTGGCAGTCATTCCAAGTGTTATTTATTCCATAATCCTGACTTAGGCCCCCAGGTGACCAAATTTAATGTATTATTTCTCTGGATAAGTGCTAAAGGGAACCTGGAGTGACTACAGTCCCTTCTCCACAGACAATTACAAACAAACACACAAAACAATGTTTGCCTTGCAAATAGAGCTCACAACCAGTCTCCTAGCCCATTTGTGCACCAGATTGCTGCTCTCAAATTCCCTTTCTGGAAAAAGCACCCTCTGCCGAACTTCTGCAGGAGCTGTGGAAGTGTGGAGGGACCTAACTGATCCAAATCCACACACTGACGGCCCTTGAGACAGGAACAGGAAACTTTTGAAAGCAGCCTGGCAGGCATACGCCTGGCAACTTGAGATAAGGCTGCAACTGCAGCTAAAAGGGTCCCCTCCCCAGGGCCTCATCCATGCCGCGGTCAAAAGAAGCCGGCAGCCTCTTCACCGGGAGCCGGCTAGGGCTTCTATTTGTGTCCCGGTGGACTTGAGTGGTGGGAGTGGGGCCAGGAGCCCGGGTCCCTCCTTCCAGGGAGCTCTGTGGTGCTGGGGGCAGGAGTGGCGTAGCCCAGGTGGGTGCCTCGGGCCCTTACTCAGCACAGCCGGCCAGAGGCAGGCGCACAGCTGAAACGTTTCTTCTCCCGAGCGCAGGTCTTGGTGACCGGGGCGGGGCCTCGCGCCACTAGCTCCTCCTCTCGAGGGAGGGCTCCTCCCCGTGGGGGGCGGGCCCTGGGGGCGGAGCCAGGCCAGCGGCCCCCGCCTCTCGCCGGCTGGTGGGTTTGGATGCGGCGCGGGGGTTGTATGCGGCTCTGGCTCCTCCCAGTGGCTGGCCGGGGCGGAAGCAGGAGGCGGGGGCAGCGTGCGCACTGCTGGTCTCTTCTCCCGCGGCGTTGGGGCCCGCGCTCCGTGACTGCTCGCTGGATTCGGCGCTCAGCCCGTGGCGGGCTCCTCTGAGCGCCCGGCTCCTTCTTGAGCAGGCCTCCCTCTCAGCCTCGGCTCGCGGCGCCGACCCTTCGGGCAGCCTCCCGCCCCGTCTCGGACTCTCGCCGCCACCGCCGCCGCCGAGGCCCTAGCCCCGATGGCTCTCTGCAACGGAGACTCCAAGGTCAGTCTCCGGTGTGAGGGTCCCTGCCGCACCGGCTTCCGGAGGCGGCGAGGCTCCATGGCCAGGGAGCCACCGCGCGGGGCCCGCCCCCGTCCCCAGTCGCCCCTGCGCAGCCCCGCGGCCCGGGCAGCGGTGCGTCGGAGAGTCTCCGGTCGGGGCCTGTGGCGTGTCTTCTGCTCCGGAGCGGCGGGGCTTTGTTGATTTTTGTCTGCGCGTCGAGGTCCGCGCGTCGGGGAGGGCGTCAGCTCCCCGCGGCCGCACCGCCGGCCCCCGCCTCCCCCGCGCCGCTCCGGGGCGCCGAGCGAGTGAGCGCGGCCGCGGGTGGGGGTAGGGAGGCGAGCCGCGTGCGTGCGAGGGGGGCTTTCGCGGCCCCTTCCCTGCCCTTCGGGAGGCGGGGGCCTGTCCTGGGGGACCCTGGGGCCCGCCGAAAGCAGAGCAGAGTAGGGGCTTCGCGTGAGGCGTCCCAGCGGGGCCGGCCCCTCGTCTTCCCGCCACCCGGTTTCCCGCCTGCCCTCGATGAGGCCCGTTTGGTTCTCCCACGCCTGCCTGGGGGTCCGCGGCGGCAAGGCTGCCTTCGGCGAGACCCGCGTGGCTGCATCCCTCTCACCGCGGGTCACCCTCGGGTCGGGTCTGTCGCCTCGTTCCCCTTCCCCCTCCCCCGCCGGGGAAAGGCCGTGTGTCCAGGTCCCGCCCGCATCCAGCTTTCTCCTGCTTCGCTGGAGGACCCGTCGGGATCCCTCCCCGGGCTGCGAGCGGCAGCCTGCCGGCCCGAGGGTCTGGGGTCGGGAGTCCGGCGTGCCGGAAAAGTTGCCGGCTTCGAGTGCTTGAGCGGGGCGAGCTCGCTGGTCCGCCGCCGCGCTTCTCCTCGCCTCCAACTCACTTTTTCCTTTAGACCCTGCCGCCCCTTCGATCCCGGTTCTGAGTTGGGCACCCACGCTTTCGCTTCCATATGAAGTTTCATTTTGTGTGGAGTTCTTTCCGACCGTCGCGAAGTCAGTTTTGTCCGCTGGAAACTTCAGTTTTCTGTTGTCATTTACTTGAGCAGTATGTATTTCTTGTACACTGCTTATGGCCTACCTTTACGAAAATAATTTTCATTCTGGTGTGTGGAATTCCAGATTTGGGGTGGAAATTGATGTTCCACGGCGATTAATAACTGTTAATAGCGCATTCAGGCAGAATTTTAATAGTCTCTTGCAAGAAGGATGCAAAAAAGTGGGTCCTCCATGTGAACGGTTGCTTAGTACCTGGTAATCGTTCCAAAAGCGTTTAACGAGCCAAGGTGGTGAAGAAGCCGATACACAGTCAAACCGAGGCACCTGTGAGGCTCAGAGCAGCAGCGCATCTTCGTTATAAAGCTGAATGAAGACACTCAAACTTTGAATTTCTGACCTCAGAAGCTAATGTAAGCCTCAGTGTTTGCTCTATATTGGTTGAATTGCTGGTGATTTTTCTTCCATCATTAGCTTTCAGCCTTGCATCTTACTGGAAAGACTTCATCTTTACGTTGTGGATGAACAACTGGTATTAGATGGACTCAGGCGTAATTGACAGGCTGTGAAAAATACATTGCACTTGAGAAGAGTATTTTCACAAAATCAAGTGATAGCACAAAATTTGAGATTCAGTATCCAAATTATTTTATCTGTCTCAGGAGTATGTAAGATAGATTTTTTTCCCCCTGGCTAATATCTTTGTTTTTCTTCACTTGGAATTTTATTATTTTTCTAAAATTTTATATAAATGGCAGGGAGTGAGAGAAGCAGCCAGAGATCTCTCATCCTCTGGTTCACTCCCCAAATGCCAGCCTCAGCTGGACTTGGGCTGGGCCAGGCTGAATGAAGCCAGGGGCGGGGAGCTCAGTAGCAGGTGCCCAACTACCTTGACACATTAAGAAACTGAATAGGAAGTTAATCTGGGCAGGCACTCTGATTTGGTATGTGGGCATCCCAAGTGGCATTTAAACCAGTGTGCCAAATGCCTGCCCTTGACTTGGAATTTTAAAGAGGATCTTAATTAGTATGTATATACTTTTAATTTTTTTTAAAGATCTGTGTATTTTGAAAGCCAGAGTTACAAAAAAGAGAAATCTTCTATCATCTGATTCACTCTCCATATGGCTGCAACTGCCAGCACTGGGCCAAAGCTGAAGCCAAGAGCTTCATTTGGATCTCCCATATGGGTGGCAGGGGCCCAAACACTTGGGTCATTTGCTACTGCTTTTCCCAGGCCATTAGAAGGGAGCTGGCTTGGAAGTGGAGCAGCCAGGACAAAGACTAGCACCCATGTAGGATGGTGACATTGCAGGTAGCGCCTTTATCTGCTAGGCCACAATGCTGACTTGTGTTTTTTTTTTTTTTTTTTTTTTTTTAATAATTAATTTATTTGAAAGGCAGAGTTAGAGCAAGAGATCTTTGATCTGCTGGTTCACTCCCCAAATGGCTGCAACAACCAGGGCTGGGCCAGGCCAAAGCCAGGAGCTCCATTAGGGTCTCCCACATCAGTGGCAGGGACTTATTCCAGTCCTGGCTGTTCTACTTCCTGTCTGGTTTCCTGCTGATGTGCCTGGGAAGGCAATAGAAGATGACCCAGGTACTTGGATCCCTGCTTTCCATGTGGGAGACCAGGAGAAAGTACCTGAGTCTCTGTAACTGCCTTTCAAATGAATTTTTTTTTTTTTAAAGATGCCTCATCTAAGTGTCAAACTTTGGATTGGAGTAGAGGTGATAATTTGTCTCATCACCTTTGCTGGCATGTGAGGACTGCTTAGATTAAAGGTGTTTCATAAATATTCACATATTGATCTCAAATGATATAAAATCTTCAGTGGTACCTAATGTTAGTTACATTTGTAGTTTTGAAATTTTTTAAATTTTGAATTGAGAGGTAGAATGGTGGAGGGAGGGAGAGAGCGAGCGAGCGAGCAAGCAAGCATGTGTGCCCCCAGTCTCTGGTTTTCCTTCTTCAAATTGCCTGCATTGGCCAGGGCTGGAGCCAGTAACTGGCAGCTCAACCTGAGTCTCCCTTGCGGGTGGCAGGAACCCGGTCACTTGAGCCATGACTGTGTCTGCATTGGCAGGCAGCTAGAGTCAGGAGCTACAGCCAAGAATTGAACCCAGGCAGCACAGTGTGGGACACAGGTATCTTAACTGGCCATTCCTCAAATGTTAATTTCAAATTTGGGATTTATAAATTTTAAATTTTGAGATGAATGGAAATATAACTTGGGCTTTTTATCAAAGATACATTGAGAATTAAACACTTATCTGTATCACTATGTATGATGGCTTAGTAAATTTCTTTCAGAAATCAAAAGTATTTTTTTCCATTGAGAATGGAAGGGGTGCTACAGGAAAAGCAAATGGTTTTTATTGTGTGTTCCTAGACTAGAAATATTTTTGAAGTTTTGGGGACCTCAGATGATACTGGCTTAAGGAAAATGTCTTAACTTTTAAAAATATACAGACTTGCAGTTGTTCAAATGTTTTTGATACCTTTTTTTGAGCACCAACAGCACACGTTATTCAGTTGGCAACGAATAGAGAAATGGGAACTTAGCTCACAAATTGACATTTTGGTCAATTTTTTTTTTTTTAAAGGTTCATGGACTTATTTGAAAGGCAGAGTTAAGAGAGACAGAGTCGATTTTCCTTCTCCTGATTCACTCCCCAAATGGCCACAATGGCCAAGGCTGGGCCCAGGCAGAAGCTAGGAGCCTCATCCTGGTCTCCCACATGGGTACAGGACACCAAGTCCTTGGAAGAGCTTCTGCTGCACATTAGCAGGGAGTGGATCAGAAGTAGAGCAGCCGGGACTCATACTGATGCCCATATAGAATGGTGTCTCAGGTGTCTCAACTCTACCACAGTACCAACCCCTTACCTTTTTTTATAAAAAAGTAAATTATATTCCAAAGGATGCTGCTTGAAATAATAATTCTTTGCTATCTAGAAAGATAAAATTTTTACCTGTTGTGGTGCTTAAACTTTGTTTTCATGTTAGACACTTAAAATGAATGAAGGCTTTGGGGTTAATACATTTTTTAAAGATTAATTTATTTGAAAGGCAAAGTGATGGAGGGAGGGAAGAGGAGAGGAGGAGGAGAGAGAGAGAGGGAGGGAAAGAGAGAGAGAGAGATTGGATTGCATCTACTGGTTTTCTCCCCAAATGGCCTCAATATTGGGTTGAGTTGGGTCAGGCCAAGGCCAGGAGCCAGGAACTCCATCTAGGTCTCCCACATGGGTGGGATAATGCAGAATAGAGCACATACATAATTGCGAAGTGTTCCTTCTGCGCTTATTGGGAATAGAGATGCTTCTGTGTTTACTCCAGAATCATAGTGGTAAAACAAAACAAAACACAGCTTTACTATAGTAGTAGCATGACAGTTAATCCTGGTCATAGCTTCAGGTTCATGGTTTTGAGGCCTTAAATACTTTATGTAGTTAAATCCGTTCCCTCCTTAAGATTGTCCATTATAATAGAATTGGGAGTGAAGTGTTTGATATAATAAGTGACCATATACTCTTATCTAAATTATAGGACTTTAGCATAAAAGCAATTATGAAAAACAATTTATAGTAATTGCTATAAAACAGATAGTTAGCAAACTAAATAATTATGGATTTATGTAATTTAGGAAATAAATAAAAGGCAGTACTCCTGAAGGAAGAGTGTTCTGATTGTTCTCTTCTGTACATCATGCACAGAAACTCATAGCATCTTTTTTCCTACACGTATTTCACAAATATCTTTTGTTTGCCAATGAACTAGCTTATAATGGCCTGGCACATCCAACTGTGACTATGGCACTACTGGCAGGTATAACAGATGGCTGGCAGGAGCAGCAGTTTGAGACATTTCTCCCATCATCACCCAGTGCTGGGTAGAGATAGCTACCCCTGGTTGCCAGTGTTGAAGTGTATTTCATTATGTCAAGAAAGATTTTTTTAAGTGCTTAGCTTTCTGGCTCTTCTAAAATTTAAAGTGAAAACTTCACTGTACCTGCAACCCACATAGCACTATTCAAAGCCATGGCAGAAGATAGAAATCTAAAAAGAAAGTCGAACACACCATTCCTTCTTACTTTAATGTGATTATTCATAATAATGTTTAGAAAATGAAAAATCTGAGACAAGTATTGGGCCAGGTAGGCTACAAGAACAACAGATGTAAATCAGGAAACAGGGCCATATGGTCACTCCAGTTAGCATTCATTCTGAATTTGGACCTGATTTCTCCAGTGACATGTATCTAAAATTGATGCCTAATTTGCATACATCAAAATTATTTTTCTGAGGTAATAACTATGCTAATAAGAGTTATTCTAAAATTGTTCAATTGAATGTCGCCAAGTTACCTTTTTTCTTTTTTGAAGTCAAACTAACAGTGTTGAAACAGACCAAAAGGTAAAACACTCTGCCCTAATTTCCTGTAACATTTGCAAAGGATGTTTCCCAAATGTTTAGAGCCTCCTTGTCACAGTATTCTCTGATACTTAACTGCTGTTTGTCACCGAGAAAACAGACGCCTTTTTCAAATCTCAGAGATCTGTGTAAATGTAAATCACTTCCACTTCTGTAATTTTGGGAAATTGTCAGTAATTCCTCTGGGTCACATTAAATGTAAATTTAGTAGTCCTGCTTCCTAAGATACTTTCTGATCAAGCTTTAAATGAACAACCCCTAATTTGGGAAATTTTAGGTGAACAAAAATACTTCATAGATAGGTTGTTCTGATGTTATTGATAATGATTTTTTTATGCTGTGTTCGGGAGTGGTAGTAAGAAAGTTAAAAGAAATTATTCAATACTGTCTAGTACCTGTCTTCTTTTTTTTTTTTTTTTGACAGGCAGAGTGGACAGTGAGAGAGAGAGACAGAGAGAAAGGTCTTCCTTTGCCGTTGGTTCACCCTCCAATGGCCGCCGCGGCCGGCGCGCTGCGGCCTGCGCACCGCGCTGATCCGATGGCAGGAGCCAGGAGCCAGGTGCTTTTCCTGGTCTCCCATGGGGTGCAGGGCCCAAGCACCTGGGCCATCCTCCACTGCACTCCCTGGCCACAGCAGAGGGCTGGCCTGGAAGAGGGGCAACCGGGACAGAATCCGGCGCCCCAACCGGGACTAGAACCCGGTGTGCCGGCGCCGTTAGGCGGAGGATTAGCCTAGTGAGCCGCGGCGCCGGCCCTAGTACCTGTCTTCTAACATTCATTTTTCTTAAATATTTATTTTATAGCAGCCAATTTAAAGTATGCAATTCAGTGGTTCTTAATATATTCATAGATTTGTGTAGCTATTACCAAGAAGCCCTGTATCTTAGTATTCATTCCTCAGTTTTCCTCCAGACATCTCTGTCTGAATGTTGGCAGTGTGTGCAATGCCCCCTGTTCCCCTACCACCCCCCAAAAAAACTGTGAAGGAATCCTGAGATCAAAAAACGAAGAAGGAGCCTTCACAGAAGAATAGAGTATGTTAGCTCTCTTACATATAGGATTCCAGATCAGGGTGGACAGGCGATCCGGACAAAGCTGCAGCAAGGTGTTGTTTTCCTACACAGGGCAACAGAAGGGGCAAGATGTTATGCACCTACAGATCAGTAGGGAGCCAGGGTAGTAGCTTGTGGTACAGTACTCCTGTCAGGCATCCTGCAGGTCTTTCTGACTCAATCAGCAAGGCCTGTGGTAACGCTTAAACCTTATGACTGGAGAGTGGTACCAGTCCTCAAAATGGAGGAGCGAGATTCAAGATTGAGTAGGGTTTGCTGTCACGCAGACTCTCCCTTTTACTCTAGGCAACCACAAGTCAGTTTTCCATCTTACAAATCTGCCTGTTGTTTTAATCTGTTGGGGATGCTATAATCCCTCAGCTAAGGAGGCTTATAAACAACAAATTTATTTGTCAAAATTTTGGAAATGGGAAAATCCAAGGTCAAGTTGCTAGCAACTTCAGTGTCTGGTTAGGGTTCACTTACTGTGTCCTCACCTTGGCAGAAGCAGCAAAGCAGCTCTTTGGTGCTGCAGTTTTTCTTTTTCTTTTTCTTTTTTTCTTTTTCTTCTTCCCCTTCCCCTTCCCCTTCCCCTTCCCCTGAGAGGCTTTAATTTTTATTTACTCATTTGAGAGGGAGAGAAAGCTCCAGTTTATAGGTTCACCCTCAAACACCCTTACTGGCTAGGGCTGGGCTATTTTTGGGCACTCAGTCAAGGTCTTCCAAATGGGTAGCAGGGCCCCAACTACTGGATGTGCATCCAGCAGGAACCTGGAATTGGGACTTGAACCCAAGTACTCTGATAATGGAATGTGGACTTCTTAACTATGCCAGATACCCCTGGAGCTTTTCTTTCTTTCTTCCTCCTTCTCTCCCTTCCTCCTTCCCTCCCTCCCTTCCTTTTTTCTTTTTCTTTTTCTTTTTCCTTTTTTTCTTCTGTTCTTCTTTCTTGGCAGATTTACAGAGAGAGAGGTCTTCCATCCACTGGCTCACTTCCCAAATGGGTGCAATGGCCAGAGCTGTGTGATTGAAGCCAGGAGTCAGGAGCTTCTTCCAGTATCCCACACCGGTGCAGGGACCCAAGGACTTGGGCCATTTCCTACTACTTTCCCAGGCCATAGCAGAGAGTTGGATTGGAAATGGAGCAGCCAAGACTCGAACCAGCGCCCATATTGTATGTCAGCACTGCAGGCAGCGGACCCTGGAGCTGCCTTTTAAGTGCATGAATCCCATCATGTGGGCATCACCCTCAAGATGTTATCTCTCAAAAGCCTTGCCTTGCCTTCTAATATCACATTGGTGATTATGTTTCAATGTGTGAATTTTGGGGGCATTTCATGGCTAGAATCTTAAAATACGTACTTTTGTTAATAGCCTGTGTAAATAGTTTATTCCCTTTTATTACCAAATAATAGTCCATTGCATGATAAACACTTTTTGTTTTTCTGCTCATCAGTTAATAGACATTGGTTTGTTTCTGCTCTTTGGGTATTATGAATAATGCTGCTAATGAACATTTCTGTATAAACTTTTGTCTAGATATAAATTTTAATTTCTATTGGGTAAACATGTAGGAGTGGAATTGCTCAGTCATATTGTAACTCTTAAACTATGGTGAGTTGTCATACTGTTTATATTAAGTGTATTAGGGTTCTCCAGAGGAAACAAAACAAATAGGATTATAGATAAATATAATTATAGACAATGGATGAAGAGTCTTCAGTAAATTCATAGAAAATATGCTATAAGGAAGCTGTGCTTGGATTTCTTTTTTTTGCATCAAAATAAACTCATACTAGTTAACATGTCTGGATAGTATCTAATTTGAAGCATTCAGAAATTAAGACGGGATGGTGTGTGTAGCGGATTAAGCCGCCATCAGCACTGCCAACCGGCATCCATATTAGGCACTGTTTTGAGTCCCAAGTGCAGCAGTTCCGATCCAGCTCCCTGCTAATGCTCCCGGGAAAACAGCAGAAGATGGCCCAAGTCCTTGGGTTCCTGTACCCATGTTAGAGACCTAGAAGAATCTCCTGGCTTCACCTTGGCCCAATCCTGGCTGTGCTGCCATTTGGGGAGTAAACCAGCAGATGGAAGAGCTCTCTGTCACTCCCTTTCTCTTGACTCTCTCTAACTCCGACTTTAAAATAAATTATTCTTGGCCGGCGCTGCAGCTCACTAGGCTAATCCTCTGCCTGTGGCACCGGCACTTGGGTTCTAGTCCCGGTTGGGGCACCGGTTCTGTCCTGGTTGCTCCTCTTGCAGTCCAGCTTTCTGCTGTGGCCTGGGAGTGCAGTGGAGGATGGCCCAAGTGCTTGGACCCTGTACCCGCATGGGAGATCAGGAGGAAGCACCTGGCTCCTGGCTTCCAGTTGGTTCAGCGTGCTGGCTGTAGCGGCCATTTGAGGAGTGAACCAACTGAAGGACCTTTCTCTCTGTCTCTGTCTCTCTAACTCTGCCTGTCAAAAAAAAAAAAAAAATTATTCTTTAAAAAATTTTCTTTTTCTCTCTTAAAAAGAAGAATAATTAAGACATCAGTTTGGAAACAGTCCCTGTCAGAATAACATGAAAACAGCCTGCTCTATGGAAAGTTTATAGGGACAATACTTCAAAGAAATCTGGAGTTTACAAATGGATAAATAACCCATTTTCAGAGGGGATACAGTTATGTTGAAGACAAAACCCAGAAGCTGACCATCCATGTAAATTTTGAAGGAAAAGGTTAACCTTGCTTGTGCCCTAATTGAAGATGACTGACAACTAACAGTGGGAATGATAGACAACGCTATAGTCATCTTAACTGGATCAGCTTACACAATGGCGAAAAATTAAAGTTGAGCAACCTGTGTGCTCTAATATGTACCAGAACTTGCATCTACGTCAACTACAGTCAAGAGTAGAGCTTTCAGTGGAAAATTTCAACAAGTGGGTCAAGGTCCTGAAGTATTTCCTGGAACAATTACAACAGGAGGTGGAAGGTGACTTTACCAACCTAATCTTGGAGACAAAGCACAATCAAAGCAGTGACTACCAAGGAGGTAGAAATGGTCCAGTTAAAGCAAAAACAGACCAGAGCCAGTTTTGAGGAATGCTTAAAGCATTTTGCTTATTGACTTTCTGGAGGGCCAAAGAATGCTATCATCTTTGTATTAGCAGAGTGTTTTGATAAAGGTGGCCAAAGCTTTGGCAGAAAAATGCCTGGGGGAAGGAGATACCAAACAGTCCTTTACTAGGGCAATGTTCCTGCTCATTCCTCAGGGACAATTTTATGAAAATTTTAATGGAAAATCATTAAGTGTCCACATCATAGTCCTGAGTTGGCTCCTTTTGACTTCATTTGGTTTCCTAATCTTAAAACTTTAAGGGTGCTCGTTTTTCTTCAGTGATTAAAGTAACAACTGTATTGACATGGTGAAATTTCCAAGATTCTCAGTTCAGGGACTTAAGGACTGGTAACAGTTGATGGAATTTGTGTTGAGAAATAAAATTATATATTTTTGTTTTTCTTTTATCCACAGGACTTTCAAAGACCCACTGTATACTTAGATATATTCAGTCACTCACACACTAGAGGATTTATTAGGGGAATTAACTCTTTTTTTTTTTTTTTTTTAAAGATTTATTTATTTTTATTTGAAAGAGTTACACAGAGAGGTCTTCCATCTATTGGTTCACTCCCCAGATGGCCGCAATGGCTGGAGTTGCGCCAATCAGGAGCCAGGAGTGTCTTCTGGGTCTCCCAAGTGGGTGCAGGGGCCCAAAGACTTCCATCTACTGTTTTCCTAGCCCATAGCAGAGAGCTGGATCGGAAGTGGAGCAGCCAGGTCTCAAACCTGCGCCCTGGTGGGATGCTGGTGCCTCAGGCCATGGCGTTAACCCACTGTGCCACAGCACCAGCCCCAAACCCTGTGTTTTTATAAAGCTAGCTCTCTGAGGTATTTCATTACAGTGATTTTAAAAAAAAAAAACTGATTAATACACTATCCCAGCTAATACTTCTAGAATAATTTTGAGTAGAAGTATCTGCAAGCAGTAGTCCTTATTCTTCCTCTCAGGGGAAGCAGCATTAAGTATGATATTAGCTGGGTTTTTTTATGATACCCTTTGTTGAATTGAGGAAGTTCCTTTCTATTCCTAGTTAATTGGATGTTTCTATTATGAAAGAGGTTGAATCGTCAGGTGCTTTTTCTGCATTTATTCAGATAATCATGTGGTTTTTGTACTTTATTCTATTGATAAATGGTATATTAATTGATTTTTGAGTGTGAAACAACCTTGCATTTCCTGAAATAAATCTCAGTTGGGCATCGTGTGTAATAGTGTTTTTATGCTGCTTGATTTGATTTGTAGCAGTTTTGTTAAGGAGTTTTACATTTGTGTTTGTAAGTTACTCACTTGTAGTTTTCTTCTGATCTTTGATATTAGGACAGTGGTGGCCTAATAAGAGTGAGTTATGATTTCATTTTTCCTGTATTTGCTTTAGGTAATCAGTTTGTGATGTGACTTTGTTCATATTGCTGCTTTATTATAATGAACTGTGAATTGTGTTTTATGCTCTGACGTCTGAATGGGTGAAATAGGTTATATGACAGGGCAGTAGGCTGAGAAGTTAAAGGTAATTGGAATACTTCGAGTGTCTGTAGCTTGACTTACATTGAAAATTATTAAAGATAAAGTATAAGGGTTTAATAGACGATTAATTTTTCAGTTAAAAGTGAGTATAACCTGATAATGATTAATTTTTTCAGTTAAAAGTGAGTGTAACCTGATAGAGAAGGGGTTTTATAACTGACTCTTAGATTTGTGTTGGCCTTGTTATTGACACCATGGCAGAGGTTGACCATTTAACCGTCCAGTGCTTCTGAAGGCTGAAGGTAGTAGAAGCTCATTGTGGCAGTATCTTTTGGTTTGTGGAGATACGTTTTTTTTTTGTTTTTTTTTTTTTTTTTTTTTTTTAAGATTATTTGAGAGACAGAATTACAGAGGGCCAGAGAGTCTTCCATCCGCTCATCACTCCCCAAATGGCCTCAATGGCCGGAGCTGGGCTGACCCAAACCTAAGAGACAGGAGCTTCTTCCAGGTCTCCCACATGGTTGCAGGGGCACAAGACTTGGGCCATCCTCCACTGTTTTCCAGGCTGTAGTAGAGAGCTGGATCAGAAGTGGAGCAGCTGGGACTTGAACCAGCACCCATATGCGATGGGGCACTATAGGCTTTACCTGCACTTTACAGTGGCTTTACCTGCTACGCCACAGGTGATATTTTGAGGAAGCTTACGGGTAGGTGTTGTGTTTTGTCTTTTTTGTTTTCAAGATTTATTTATTTGAAAGAGTTACACAGAGAGAAGGAGGGACAGAGAGGTCTTCCAACTGCTGGTCTACTCCCCAAATGGCCTCAACAGCCAGAGCTGGGCTGATCCGAAGCCAGGAGCCAGGAGCTTCTTCTGGGTCTCCTATGCGGGTGCAGGGACCCAGGGACTTGGACCATTTTCTACTGCTATCCCAGGCCATAGCAGAGAGCTGGATTGGAAGTGGAGCAGCCGGGACTTGAACCAGCACCCATATAGGATGCTGGCACTGCAGGGTGGTGGTCCCTTGTCTGTTTTTATTGAGATGAAGTTTTCAGAAGTGAAGTACACAGATTTTTTTTTTTTTAATTTATTTATTTGAAAGCCAGAGTTACAAAGAGGCAGAGACACAGGGCAGGGTGGGAAGTGGGGGTCTTCCATCCTCTGGTTGACTCCGTAGAATGGCTGCAAGGGCGAGTTTGCGCTGATTTGGAGCCAGGAGCTTCTTCCAGGTCTCCCATGCAGGTGCAGGATCCCAAGGACTTGGGCCATCTTCCACTGCTTTCCTGGGCCATAGCCGAAAGCTAGATCGGAGTGGAGCAGCCAGTGCCCATATGGTTTGCCCACTGCTCCACAGCCCCAGCCCGAGAAAGAGAAGTCTTCCATCTGCTGGTTCGCTTCCCAAATAGCCTCAATGGCCAGAGCTGAACCAGGAGCCAGGAGCTTTCTCCTGGTCTTCCCACAAGGTACAGGGGCCCAAAGACTTGGGTCATCTTCCACTGTTTTCCCAGGGTGTAGCAGGGAGCTGGATCAGAAGAGAAACAGCCGGGACAGGAACCAGCATCCATGTGGGATGCCGGTGATACAGGCAGAGGTTTAGCCTACTGTGTCACGGTGCCGGCTCCAGCACACAGATCTTTTAAGTTTACAGTTTGAATTTTGACAAAAATACCTGACCACCCCAATCAAGATAAGGAACTCCATCATTCTTGAAATTCCCTATGACCCTTGGCATTCAATACTTTAGCAGCAATAGCTATTCTGATTTCAGTAATCATGGATTAGATTTGCATGGTTTTGAACGTTGTGTAAGTGGAATCATTCAGTGATTTTGGCATCTTTGGCTTAGCATAGACATTTTGGTTTATCCATGTTGTGCATATCAGTAGTTCTCTTTTATTGAGTGGTACTTCAGTGTATTTGTATGCCAGAATTTGCTTATCCATTCACGTATTGATGGCCATTTGGATTGTTTCCATTTCTTGTGGGCATAGATTTTTCATTTCTCTTCAATAGATACCTGGAATTGAATTGGTTCAGAGGATAAGCCCCTAATAGATTTTGCTAGTTTACAGTTTCCAGTATTTAGGTGATAATAATAAATTATCTAATGCCTAGAAGAGATAAACCTTGGTGTAGTAAAATAAATTTTATTTTTTAAAGATTTATTTATTTAAAAGGCAGAGTTACAGAGAGGCAGAAGCAGAGAGAGAAAGAGGTTTTCCATGTGCTAATTCACTCCCTACATGGCCTCAACGACTGCAGCTGCGCCATTCCGAAGCCAGGAGCTTCTTCCAGGTCTCCCATGTGGGTGCAGGGGCCCACGGACTTGGGCCATCTTCTACTGCTATCCCAGGCCATAGCAGAGAGCTGGATCAGAAGGAGCAGCCGGGACTTGAACCAGCGCTTATATGGGATGGGGGCACTGCAGGTGGCAGCTTTACCCGCTACACCAGAGCACTGGCCCCATAAAGGTCTCCCATTTGGGTGTGAGGGGCCCAAGCATCTTCCAGTGCTTTTCCCAGGTTATTAGCAGGGAGCTTGATGGAAGACTTCTCTTTCTCGGGCTGGGGCTGTGTAGTAGTGGGCAAACCATATGGGCACTGGCTGCTCCACTCCAATCTAGCTTTCGGCTATGGCCCAGGAAAGCAGTGGAAGATGGCCCAAGTCCTTGGGATCCTGCACCTGCATGGGAGACCTGGAAGAAGCTCCTGGCTCCAAATCAGCGCAAACTCGCCCTTGCAGCCATTCTACGGAGTCAACCAGAGGATGGAAGACCCCCACTTCCCACCCTGCCCTGTGTCTCTGCCTCTTTGTAACTCTGGCTTTCATCTTTAGAACATTGACAGTATGGTAACAAATGAGAGAGAAAGTGAATACTGAATTTTTCTGCTTCTTTGCAAGGAAACTTTGGTCCTTGTTCATGCGAACAGGCTGTATACATGTGTGCAAAAACAGTTATCAGTCACAGTAGCAGTGCAGAATCAGGACAGCTGAGGTTACTATAAGAAAAAAACCTGAGGAATTTAACCGAGCAAAAGTTATCAGACTGAACTTTCCCTCCTGATAATTTATAGTATGACAGCAGTTGTTACTGAATGTTTAGCCTTTTTTGTTTGTGTGTGTGTGTGTTTACAACTTCTAGAAATCAGCAGATTGACAGTGGTTATAATTTACCCAGTCGTAACCTTGTTCCTTAGTTGCCTAGTGCTGCTTATTATTAAATAGAAAAGTTAGCTGTGGTAAAGCTTTTAGGAATGTAGCAATCATGAGACAAAGTACAGTGTACTTCAGTTTTAACCAGCAGTGCAAAATTTTTAGTTATTTAATTTATGATTGGTTACATATGTTTATTTTGTCAACAAAATAGTGTTGCCTTCACTTTCTGGAAACACATGTTTTGGGATAATTGATATTCGGGGGAAAACCAGTTGTTGATTTCTAAATATTTAAAAATTGGATTTGAAACTGGCCCTAGACAAACTTTATTTCTTCTCAAGTTAGCCATTTTTGAGTTGTCATTTTATTTTATTTATTTTTGACAGGCAGATTAGACAGTGAAAGAGAGACAGAAAGGTCTTCCTTCTGTTGGTTCACCCCCCCAAATGGCCACTACGGCTGGTGTGCTGCGCCAATCCGAAGCCAGGAGCCAGGTGCTTCCTCCTGGTCTCCCATGCAGGTGCAGGGCCCAAGCACTTGGGCCATCCTCTATTGCACTCCTGGGTTACAGCAGAGAGCTGGACTAGAAGAGGAGCAACCGGGACTAGAACCCAGTGTGCTGGCGCCACAGGTGGAGGATTAGCCTAGTGAGCCATGGCGCCGGCCTTGTCATTTTATTTTCTTACACAGTGTTAATGTATAGATTTACATCTGTTACAACTATATTTGGTTTACCTGAGAAGATAGAAAATTTCTCAGCCAATTCCATGGTTAGGGTGTGTATGTAGGCAGATCGGGCTTTCTTCAAATGGTGCTAGCAGTAGTATCTGAGTCAAAGCCAAACTGCTTTTGTTTTCATGTACTTAAAAAGTGGAGAGAGAGAGAATCTCCTACCTGCCATTTTACTCCCCAAATGGCCACAACAGGCAGGGCTGGGCCTGCTGAAGCCAGGAGCCGAAAGCTCCATCCAGGTCTCCCTTTTGGGTGTCAGGGGCCTAAGTACTAGAGCCATCATTCTGCCACTTCCCAGGATGCCTCAGCAGGCAGCTGGATCAGAAGTAGAGTAGCTGGAATTTAACTGGCATTCCACATAGGATGTGGGTGTCCCAAGCTGCTGCTTAACCTGCTGTGCTACAGCTGCTTTTTAATTAATTGATAGTAATTCAGACTGTGTTATTCTCAGGAATGGAGCCCACATGAATTTGAAAAGAGCTTTTGGCACCTTACAGATAAGATGGAAAAGAGTTTGGATGACCTTGAGAAACTAAGACACATGATTGATTACTTAAAAGATGAAACTCTCATTAAATGTACATTTTGGTTAAGGAGGAGAAATAATTGGAAATAATATGGAGCTTGATGGTGGGTTTGTCTCTTAAAATGTAGAACTAAATAGGAATATTTAATTAGTACCTTTGAGCTTGAAATCTCATTATGGAAAAGTTTTCTCAGTGTATGACCTTACCCACCAAGAACAGTGAAAGGCTAATACAAAACTGTAATTCACTGGAGACTTATATTTCCCAAATGTGTTGAACAGTGAAAACTTAAAAACAGTATTTTGTTGAAGGAATTCCCCCTAGAAGCCATGTGCTGCATAGGGAGATTAAAGGAGTTAGAAAAAAATGAAATCAGAGGCCGGCGCTGTGGCTCAATAGGCTAATCCTCCGCCTTGCGGCGCTGGCATACCGGGTTCTAGTCCTGGTCGGGGCATCGGATTCTGTCCCAGTTGCCCCTCTTCCAGGCCAGCTCTCTGCTGTGGCCAGGGAGTGCAGTGGAGGATGGCTCAAGTGCTTGGGCCCTGGACCCGCATGGGAGACCAGGAGAAGCACCTGACTCCTGGCTTCGGATCAGCGCGGTGCGCCGGCCGCAGCGCGCCGGCCATGGTGGCCATTGGAGGCTGAACCAATGGCAAAAGGAAGACCTTTCTCTCTGTCTCTCTCTCTCACTGTCCACTCTGCCTGTCCAAAAAAAAAAAAGACTAAGTGATCAAAATTTTTGTTTAAAATACTTGATATTTACAAACAGGTAAAATTTTAAGACTGAGAGGATGAAAGTAGTCATAATTTAGGCAGCATCAAACAGTTGATGATTGGTTAGCATTGCTTAGATGACCAAATGTAGATCTGGTATATTATTGTGTTAGAGGTGTCTCATGATTCTAGATTTTTCTCAGGTATAAACATCTCCTAAAGGCATTTTATACATCTGTTACTTAAGTGAACAATGGTATAAATGTTTTCTATACTTGGAATTTTATATATATAATACATACTTATAGATGAAAATAGATTTATATGTATTTAAGCATTATTAAGAGTTGTACCACGTATGTAAATTTTTTAATAGTATTCAATTTTTTAAAAAAGATTATTTGAAAGGCAGAGTTAGAGAGATGAGAGACACACACAGAGAAAGAGAGAGAGAGAGAGAGAGAGAGAGATCTTCCGTCTGCTGGTTTACTCCCCAAGTGGCCACAACAGCCAGGACTGCACTGGGCTGAAGTCAGGATCCCGGGACTTCTTCCAAGTCTCCCACATGGGTGCAGGGGCCAAACACTTGGGCCATTTTTTATTGCTTTCCCAGGCATTATTAGCAGGGAGTTGGATCAGAAGTGGAGCAGCCATGACTTGAACAGGCACCCATAGAGGAGGCTGGTGCTGCAGTCTACAGCTTTAATCTGAGCCACATTGCTGGTCCTACATATATATAAATTTTAAAAAGTAAAATAAATTAGTTTTGGTATTTCTAAACCTTCTTACTGTTTAGTATCACTCTTCTGAATAATTTTTTGACTTCAGTTGAACTGTCCCTGTTTGCTCATCTTCTATGCCATTAAGAATTTTGATGGGGGTAGACATTTGATGTAACTGTTGAGATAATGTTTGGGACACTCATGTCTCATATCAAAGTGTCTGGGTTCAAGTCCCAGCTCAGTTTCCAATTCCAGCTTCTGTTGATGTGCGTCCGAGGGGGCAGCAGGTGGTGACTTAAGTACTTGAGTCCTTGCTGCCCATGTAGGAGACCCATACTGAGTTCCTGGCTCCTAAGTTCCTGGCTTTGGTCTTGGCCCAGCTTTGGCCTTTGTAGACATTAGAGGAGTGAGCTGACAAAAGGAGGATCTCTCTTTACCTTTCAGAGGAATAACAACTCATAAGAAGTTTAAGAATAGAGGAATTCCAGTGTTTCTTAGAGTGTTCAGTTATTTCTGGGTTTTCCCCTAGGCTACTGACAAGTCATTTTGCAAGTTTGACGCCAGCACTGCCTTCATCTTACCAGACCATGTCAACGGAAGTTTTTCAGATAATAACCAGGATTCATTTGTCCTTCTAATGTGTTTCTAAGTGTCTTGCTGATTCAATGTTAAGGGATTAAAATTGTCCATTCATAACAGTAGGAATAATAAGCCATTGTACTTTCCTGGGTAATGTTATTCAACTGTTCATAGACTGCATAGGGAAATGACATACTCGGTGAATCATTTGAAACTGGAGTGTCTGTTCCAGATGACTTAGCTAAGCTTGCCTGTATTTCTTTCCCTGAAGCCTTAGCACATCTTTCTGCTTTAAGAGAAATTCTCCAGGGTAGGCACTGTGGCTCAGTGGGTTAAGCTGCAGATTGTAATACTAGCATCCCATATGAGTTTTGGTTCGAGTCTAGGCTGTTCTACTCTGGATGCAGCTCCCTGCTAATAAGCCTGAGAAAGCAGCAAAAGATGGCTTAAGTGCTCGGGCCCCTACCACCCATATGGGCGACCCATATGGAGCTTCTGGCTTTGACCTGGCCCATCCCTGGCTACTGCAGCCATTTGGGGAGTAAATCAGCAGATGAAAAATGGGTTTTTCTGTCTATTCCTGTGTGTGTGTGTGTGTGTGTGTGTATGTGTAACTTTAAAATACATAAGTAAGCCTTGACAAAAAAAAAAAAAAAAAAAAAAAAAAAAAGAGAGAGAGAGAGAGGGAAATAGATTGATTCCCCAAACACCCTGGGAAACTCTCTTCCTTGAGGAAGTGTTTTTCTCAAGCTGTTAGTAATTCAGTATAGTTGACTATGACCATGGCAGTGCTAGCTGAGTTATTGGGCTAGCCGAGATTTTAAGACATACTGTGATTTCAAAGATTTTTTTTTTCCTCCCACTTTTTGGGATATTTCAGTCAGAGGACAGCATATCACTGTAGAGCCATGGAGAATTTTTTTTTTTTAAAGATTTAATTATTTATTTGAAAGGCAGAGTTACAGAGGGGCAGAGGCAGAGAGAAAGAGATCTTCCATCCTCTGGTTGGTTCACTTCCCAAATGGCCACAATGGCCGGAGCTGGAACGATTCGAAGCCAGGAGCTTTTTCTGGGTCTCCCACGTGGGTGCAGGGGCCCAAGGACCTGGGACGTCTTCCACTGCTTTCCTAGGCCAGAGAAAAGATTACCTGGGTGCTTTGTCTCACATGGAAGAAGAATTCCAAGTAGACAAAGTAAAGAGAAAAACAAAATCTATTTAAAAGCAATGTTTATTTAACTCAGAGACCTCTTGCTAGAGTGGCCAGGAGGGGGGCTCCGTCAGAGGCAAAACCCTAAGGTGTTTATGGTACTGGGACTTTGAAGCACAATTTTGGGGAAGAAAAAAACTTGAAAGACAACATTCACTTACCCGGCAAGGACAAAACTCATCAAAAGACCTGATCTGTAGTCATATTTGCCGAGGGGTAAAGATAACTTTTAGGGGAAAAAGCATTTTGCATCCTAAATTTCCACTGGGACCAACCTGACTGCCTATTAACCTGTCTGATTCCTCTCACAGGCACTGCAGGCTGTGGCTTTTGCCACAGCACCGGCCCCGAACCATAGAGAATTAAAAAAAAAAAAGTTTAGACTAAAGACTAGGCCCTGGGCTACATGGATCTTAGAAATTACTTCTGGACTTAACTGTATTCCAAGGTGAAGTCATTGTAGGGTTTTAGGCAGAGGAAAGATTTGAGTTAGACTTTTTCCTTTAAGCACACTGGCTTGATATCCAAGGGATCAAACTCAGTATCATCAATAATGGAATAAAGGGACATTGTGCCCTTGCCATTGTACCACAGCAGAAAGGCATAGTAACTTCACCAAGGTAGAATTGTAAGGTACTTTATCTAGAGTCTGATGACACAGCCAAGAGGTCCTTGCTATGGGGCATTCTACAAAAAGCTGGTATGAACTTTTAAAATTGTCAGTGTCATAAAAAGTCAAAAAGCTAAATAAGGAGGTGAGCAGTTTAGACTAAAGGAGACAGTGACATGGCAGCATGTATGCAGTATGATGGCTAGGGTTATGGAGTTTTTTTAGTAAACCAAAATACTGTTTTTACAGCAACTAGGGAAATTTGTGTATAGATAACTATGAGTGTGATAGTGGTATTGTAGTTATGTCGGAGAATGTCCCTGTTTGCAGAAGATGCACGGTAAAAAGTTTTTGGGGTGGGGGAACGTAATGTATACAATTTACTTTCCAGTAGTTAAGGCAAAAAAGTATATTAAATGGAAATAGAGCAGATATGGCAATGTTACTGATAGTTGAATTTAGATGAAAAGTGACATTCATTATACCATACTTCCATTTTTTTTTTTTTTTTAAAGATTTATTTATTTGAAAGGCAGAGTTACAGAGAGGCAGAGGCAGAGAGAGGTCTTCCATCCTCTGGTTCACTTCCAAGAGGCCACAATGGCCAGAGCTGTGCTGATCCAAAGCCAGGAGCTTCTTCCAGGTCTCCCATATGTGTTCAGGGGCCCAAGGATTTGGGCCATCTTCCACTGCTTTCCCAGGCCATAGCAGAGAGCTGGATCAGAAGTGGAGCAGCTGGGACTTGAACTGGCTCCTGTGTGGGATGCCGTGAATGCAGGTGACAGCTTTACCAGCTGTGCCACAATGCTGGCCTCCAACTTTTTTTTTATGTTAAGAAATTTTAAGGGGCAAGTAGAAGAACAGGATAACAGAGAATTTGGGTTACAATGGTAAAACTTCAGTATTGTAAAACTTAAAACTTAGTAGTATTGAATTAAATTTTTTTTTTGTTAAAAATTATTTCTGAGCAGTGTTTTCCTTCACTTTTTTCTGTTAGTCACTTCCATTACTTCATACTTTTAACTTCATGAAATATCATCAAGAATTTCTTTAATGAGAATTATTTTCCTTTATTTACATCCTTTATTATGGCCTCATTCTTTTCATCACAACCACTTGCTGATGTTAAATTTCTCTGTTTGCATATCTAGAGGCTCTCAAATCCCATCAGTGTCTATATACATTGCTAGTCTTCCATTCCTTCTATTTGCGTAGGACTTGAATTTCACTTCCAGCCTGATCATTTTTCATTTCCCTGCTGTATTTTCATCTTTGTTGGCCCGTCTCCTCATGAGATGATCGATATTTGTGAAATGTCCTCTAGGTTTTTATTTTTTTATTTTTTGACAGGCACAGTGGACAGTGAGAGAGACAGAAAGGTCTTCCTTTGCCGTTGGTTCACCGCGCTGATCCGATGGCAGGAGCCAGGTGCTTCTCCTGGTCTCCCATGGGGTACAGGGCCCAAGGACTTGGGCCATCCTCCACTGCACTCCCTGGCCACAGCAGAGAGCTGGCCTGGAAGAGGGGCAACCGGGACAGAATCCGGCGCCCCGACCGGGACTAGAACCCGGTGTGCCGGCACTGCAAGGCGGGGGATTAGCCTAGTGAGCCGCGGCGCCGGCTATCCTCTAGGTTTGCAAAGCTACCACAACTGTGTTCGTGGCTATTTGTAGTATAGTGACCAGTCACCAGCAGACTCTGAAGTAAGGAACTGTATTGGTCCCTGATCATGGTGTTAATCTGTTACCTAAGTGATGGTTTGTGGACTGCAGAACTGGCTCACATTCGGGTCTGAATGTGTATTACCTGTTTAAATAAATCCTGCTCTCATTCTTGTACCTTATTTATGTCTGCTTTGAATTAGTCTCTTAAGTATAGACAAAAACTTGGAATAAATCCAACTGGGAAGGATGTTTCCCAAAACAGTATATTTTTAAAAGATATTTAATGGTTTGTTTGTGAAGTTTGTGAAAAAGACATCATCCATTTGGTGAAGTTTGTTCTTTATGCAGTTATTCATAATTAATACATAGCTCAAATTTGAACTATGACCTTAGGGAATCGGTGTTAACTAAACCTTGGTGTAAACTCTGATACTTGAAATTTATGCATATCATAGCTATGAGAAACAAGAACACTGCCTGTGATGTTAAAAAAAAAGAAAAGTGAGGGGCAGGTGTTTGGCACAGCAGTTAAGACCTTGTTGTGGGGCCAGTGTGGTACAGCAGGTTAAATAAGCTGCTGCCTGCAACAACATGGGCATCCCATTGGAGCACAGGTTTGAGTCCTGGTTTCTCTGCTTCTGATCCAGCTCCCTACTAATCTGGGAAGGCACTGGAAGATGGCCCAAATACTTGGACTCCTGTCACCCATGTAGGAGATGCAGATGGAGTTCTAAGCTCCTGGCTTTGGCCTGGCCCAACCCCAAGTGTTGCAGCCATGTGGGGAGTGAACTACCAAATGGATGATGTCTCTCTGTCTCTCCCTCTTTATCTTTAAAAAAAGATACTGTTGTGGGAAACATCCTCCCCAGTTGGATTTATACCAAGTTTTTGTCTCTACATAAGAGACTAATTCAAAGCAGAGACATAAATAAGGTACAAGAATGAGAACATGGCCGGTGCAGCAGCTCAATAGGCTAATCCTCCGCCTGCGGTGCTGGCACCCTGGGTTCTAGTCCCGGTTGGGGCACCGGATTCTGTCCTGGTTGCTCCTCTTCTAGTCCAGCTCTCTGCTGTGGCCCGGGAGGGCAGTGGAGGATGGCCCAAGTGCTTGGGCCCTGCACCCGCATGGGAGACCAGGAGAAGCACCTGGCTCCTGGCTTCAGATCGGCGCAGCGAACACATGGAAAAAGGAAGACCTTTCTCTCTGTCTCTCTCTCTCACTGTCCACTCTGCCTGTAAAAAAAAAAAAAAAAAAAAAAAAAAATTGAAAACAGGATTTATTTAAACGGGTAATACACATTCAGACCTGAATTTGGGCAAACTCTTTTCCATGATGAAAGAGTGGCAGCTGCTGCTGCTGAGCCCTTCTAAGTTCAGGTTGCCCCTTTCTTGGCCAGGGTGTGTTGCCCTAATTAAATGTACAAATAGTGTGGAGTTTGGATGGGGCTTCAGTGTAGGTGGTGACCATAACTTCTCCACAGGGAGCTCAGCACATGTTGTCATAGAAAACCGTGCATTATGAGGAAGTGAGGCTCAGGTGCCTCATGGGATGCACATGTGGCAAGCCTGTAGCCATGTTGGATCAGCATGAAAGAGGAGTGGAGTTTTAGCAGTCCTGGCTCCTACAAGGAGATTGCTGACATTTCTTTCAGTTTTTCTCCCCTCACTAGCTTCTTGCCTCGCTTATATTAACCCACTTGGCGATGCCTGTATCAACATGTCAAAGTGCTGGGTTCAAGTCCTTCCTCTGCTCCTAATTCCAGCTTTGTGCTAATGTGTGCCCTGGAATGCAGCAGGTGATGACTCAAGTAGCAGAGACCCAAACACCAATTTGGATTGAGTTATTGGCCACTGACTTGCATCTGGCTGCCGTAGGCATTTGGGGAAGCAAACCAGCAGATGGAAGATCTCTTTCTGTCCGCCTTTCAAAAATAAAAGGAAAATGTAAATAAATGAACTAGATAGATTTGGTTAAAAAAAATCGTGTTGATGGTAAAGGAACTGCTGAGTTTGAGAACTTTACACAGTAATATAGTTGTCTTTCAAACACACTTTATAATAGATCAGGGGCATGTGTGTTTATACACTAGGGGTAAAGGTCTAAAAGGATAAAGCTTGTCTCTGATGGTTCTACATTGTTGAATATTGACATGACTAAAATCTTCCATTTTTGTGAACCTGAGCAATTCTTTCTGGTTTATTAGATCCTCACATAAATATCTTCTGTAGGTGATTGTGACTTACAAAGGAGATAGTGGTGTGGTAGGGGAGAGAAGGGAAGAGGAGTGGAAATGGTTACACAAGTGGCTAAAAGACTTACTTAAGCTTCTTTTTATGTACAAATTTTACAGCTGAAGGGGGAAAACCTCCCAAAAATGTTTGTTGTAAACATTTAGAAGATACTAAAGAGCATAAAGAAGGAAAAATTTTAAGATTTCTTTGATGGGCAGAGTTTGGGAGGGATGTTGAGTGTTTTTTTTTTTTTTTAAGATTTATTTATTTATTTGAAAGAGTTACAGAGAGGTAGAGACACAGAGAGATATCTTCCATCTGCTGATTCACTCTGCAGATTGCCACAATGGCCAGGCCAGGCTCCAGGAGCTTCTTCTAGGTCTCCCATGTGGGGAGCAAGGGCCCAAACACTAGGACCATCTTCTGCTTTCCCAGACCATTAGCAGGGAGCTAGATCAGAAGTGGAGCAGCCAGGATACAAATGAATGCCCATATGGGATGCTGGTGAGTATCACAGGCAGTGGCTTTACCTGCTATGCCACAAAGCCTGCCCCAGGAAGAAAAAAATTTTAAAATTACCTCTGGTTCCATCATTCACATACAACCTATGTAATATTTTGGTGTATATCATCCCATATTTTTTTTTGCATACATACATGTACACAGTTACAGTTTTACTCAAAATAAAGTGGGATCATGTTATGTATGTTTCCACTAAGTGGATTTTTAGGGTGCATACCTGTTTTAAGGCATTTTGGAGTGTGGGCATTAGGTACACTGGTTAAGATGTGACTTGGGACACCGACATCCCATATCGTAGTTCCTGCGTTTGATACCCTGCTCCACTCCCTAATGTGAACCGTGGGAGGCAGCAGAGATGGCTAAAGTAGTTGGATTCATTCCACCCACCCACATGTGAGATCTGGATTGCATTCCTGGTTTCTGGCTTTTGGTCTTGGCCCTGCCTGCCCCAGCTGTTGTGAGCATTTGGAGAATGAACAAGCAGACAGGATCTCAGTCTGTCTGTCATCTCAATTAAGTTTTTTTTTTTTTTTTAAGATTTCTTTATTTATATGAAAGGCAGATTTTTTTTATTTATTTGAAAGATCTTCCATCTGCTGGTTCACTCTCCAAATGGCTGCAACGGCTGGAACTGGGCCAATCTGAAGCCAAGAGCAAGGAGCTTCTTCTGGGTCTCCCATGTAGGTGCAGGGACCCAAGGACTTGGGCCATTTTGTACTACTTTCCCAGGCCATAGCAGAGAGCTGGAATAGCTGGGACTCGAACCTGTGCCCATATGGGATGGCAGTACTTCAGGCAGTGCTTTGCCATAGCGCTGGCCCCTCAATTAAGTTCTTTACAAAAAAAAAAAAAAAAAACTTATGTAAAATTTAAAACACACACACACACACAAACACACGCACACACAAACCATCCCTCCACCTCCACTCCATCCCACCCGCCTGCCAAAATAGAGACTAGACCTTTAACCTTCTGGTCCCCCAATTTCAGGGGTTTTAGTACATGGATAATCTTATTCATATCCACCTACTTTTGCATTTTTAAAAAAATTTTTAAAATTTATTTGAAAAACAGTAAGGGAGGAGGGCGGGGCGGGGTGGGAGGAGATCTTCATTTGCTGATTAGGTCCCTAACTGGCCATTACGGCCAGGGCTGGGCCAAACCAAAGCCTGGAGCTCTATCCAGGTCTCCCACATGGGTGGAAGGGGCCTAAGAACTTGGACCATCTTCTGCAGCTTTCCCAGGTGTATTAGTAGAGATCTGGGACTCAAACTGGTATTCTGCATTTTTTGAAGTCAGTTGCAGATAAATATTTAAGCATATGTATTAGAATTTTACATTTTGCTAAGTTACTTTATGTAAAAATGTTGTCAGTGTATACTTGACAGAGATAAAATTTAAAAAACCTAAAAACCTTTTGAGAATCCTGATGTTATGAATTAGATGCATGTGTATAATTTTCCTCAGGTTCAGGTGGAGTATCAAAAATACAAAATGCTTCTAAATCTGAAACTTCTTAAGTTCATGTTGGCTATAGTAAAGTCTGTGCAAGTACTGCAAAACCCATAAAAATGTGAAATCATAAATACTTGTGGTCTCAAGCATTTCACATCAGGGATATTCAAACTATAATACAGAAAAAAACAAGTCAAGTGAATCTGGCTGTGCTTATAGAGCCTAGCAGAAAACTTTTTAGTTTCTTCCTCCTAAGTACATCCCTCATGGAAATGCTGTGACGGTTAGATAGAGTGACCATCTAACTTATTATCCAAACTGGGACACTTTGAGATTAAAAGGAGGTTCTGTAAAAATAGTGTCAGGTATAAAGCAGGATGTTATCTTTTTTTTTTTTTAATTTTTTTTTATTTGACAGAGTTAGAGACAGAAAAATCTTCCTTCCGTTGGTTCACCCCCCAAATGGCAGCCATGGCTGGTGCTGTGCCGATCCGAAGCCAGGAGCCACAAGCTTCCTCCTGGTCTCTCACACGGGTGCAGGCTCCCAAGCACTTGGGCCATCTTCCACTGCCTTCCCGTGCCACAGCAGAGAGCTGGACTGGAAGAGGAGCAGCCGGGACTAGAACCTGGCCACCCATATGGGATGCCAACACTGCAGGCGGAGATTAGCCAAGTGAGCCATGGCGCCAGCCCCAGGACAGTATCTTGGCATAGCTGGATTGTATATTCATTGTAGTACTAGATAATACATGTAGGGGCTGGCATTGTGGCAGGTTAAGCCACTCCTGTATGAGAGCACTGGTTCTCATCCTGGCTGTTGGGCTTCGATCCATTTCCCTGCCTGGGAAAGCAGTGAAAGATGGCCAAAGTTTGGGCCTTTGCCGCCCATGTGGGAGACCACATGGAGTTCAAGGCTCCTGGCTTTGGTGTGGCCCAGCCCAGCCCAGCCTAGCTATTGCAGCCATTTGAGAGTCAACCCAAAGGATGGAAGATAACTGCCATTCCCCCCTCATCCTGACTCCCCCATGATCTTTCAAATAAATAAGTCTTTTTTTAAACAAAGATAATGCATATAAGGTATTTCTACATCTAGTTGATTATATCGCATAGTCTATAAGTGGTAGTTTTATTGAATTTAAAAGTTTATATGTACCCATGTATGGATATGTATTAAAGTCTTCCCTTTAAAAGAAATGCTTTGGAGCCAGTGTTGTGGTATAGCTGGTAAAATTTCCGCCTGTGACACCAGCATCCCACATGGATACTGGTTCAAGTCTCGGCTACTGTGCTTCCAATCCAGCTCCTTGCTAATGGCCTGATAACACAGCAGAAGATGGCCCAAATCATTGGGCCCCTGTACCCATGTGGCAGACCTGCCAGAGGCTCCTGGCTCCTGGCTTTGACCTGGCCCAGTCCTGGCCATTGCAGCCATTTGGGGGAGTGAACCAGGGGTTGGAAGATTTCTATCCCTCTGTCTCTTCCTCTCTCCTCTGTAACTCTGCTGTTCTTTGAATAAAGAAATAAATGTTTTGAATTGATAACTCAGAACATCATAAGTTTTCATTAGTGTGCCTTTTTGGAGCTGGCAGCAGTTCACCATTTTTTAAAAATAGACCTAATCTTCTTTTGTATTAATATTTGCAGGCGGAGAATGCTGGAGGAGACCTTAAGGATGGCTGCCACCACCATGAAGGAGCTGTTGTCATTTTGGATGCTGGTGCTCAGTATGGGAAAGTCATAGACCGAAGAGTGAGGGAACTATTTGTGCAGTCTGAAATCTTCCCCTTGGAAACACCAGCGTTTGCTATAAAAGAACAAGGATTCCGGTAGACTTTTCATTATCGTTTTTATGAAGAGATTGAGCTTGGGTCATGGGATATTTTATTATTGATTTGCTTGAACACTGCATATTCCTATGGAAATAAGATAGAGAATGGTTTTGAGAAGTTTCCCATGGTTCCCATTTGAAAGAGAGGGGTGGAAAGGAGGGATTAAGCTTTCAGTTAAGAAGATCACCAGGGCCAGTGCTGTAGCGCAACAGGTTAAAGGTCAGCCTACAGCACTGCCATCCCATATGGGCTCCGGTTTGAGTCCCGGCTGCTCCGCTTCTGAACCAGCTCTCTACTATGGCCTGGGAAAGTGGCAGAAGATTTGGGCCCCTGCACCCGCATAGGAGACCCAGAAGAAGCTCTTGACTCCTGGCTTCCGATAAGCTCAGCTCTGGCCATTGTGGTCATCTGGGGAGTGAACCAGCGGAATGGAAGACCTCTCTCTCTGGCTCCACTTCTCTCTGTAACTCTGTCTTTCAAATAAATAAAATAATTCTTTCAAAAAAATTACCTTAATTTTAACTTTACAGTTAGAAGAACCTATATGAATATTTGATGTTGATAAGATTTGTTGGTCAGAGTTGTATGCAGGTGTTAAGGTTGTTTATTCATCCTAAAAGTGCTTAATCCAAAGAAATTACATAAAATTAGGTAGAATACCCAAAAGAGAAGAAATCTGTTTACAACAAATCTGTTTTGCTTTCTGTTCCAAGAGGCTAGGTTCTAAAGTATAAAAAATATTTCCTAAGTCTTAATATAAGGACTAACTCCAATAGCTTATACCCTTAGAACTGGTCAGAAAAACAGCCAACATCTGTACAATGTCTTTTTAAAAAGATTTTCTTATTTATTTAAAGTTTATTCATTTGAAAGGCAGAAAGAGAGACATCTTCCATCTGCTGGCTGCCTTCCCACAATTCTGTAACGTCTGGAGCTGGGGCTAGGCCAGGCTGAAGCCAGGAGCCTAGAACTCAGTCTGGGTCTCCCATGTGGGTAGTAGGAACCCAAGTACTTGATCCATTATCTGCTACCTCATAGGGTATGCATTATCAGGAAGCTGGACCTGGAAGCAGAGCCAGGACTCAAAAAACCCAGAACTCCTATATGGGATGTGGACATCCTAAGCAGCCAGCTTAACCACTGTGCCAAAAACCTTAACAACTATTTCTGGTTAATGCTGTCCTTCCTCCCCTCCCCTCGCCCTCCCTCCCTCCCTTCCTTCATGATTTATATATTTATTTTAAAATCAGTGTTAGAAGCAAAGAGAGAGAGAGATTTTCCATTCTCTGGTTCACTCTCCAGACGGCTTCAACAGCCAGGACTGGGCCAAGCCGAAGCCAGGAGCTTCTTCCAGGTCTCCCATGTGGGCACAGGGCCCAAGCCCTTGGGCAGTCTTCCACTTCTTTTCCAGGCACATCATCAGGGAGCTGGATAGGAAGTGGAGCAGCCAGGATTCAAACCGATGTCTCTATGGGGTCCAGGTAGCACAGGTGGTGACTTAACCTGCTATGCCATGGTGCCAGCCCCTGCTGTACCTTTTTCACATAGAATTATTCTTCTTTATTAGAGTGTTTTTTTTCTAGAAGCAAACAATTGCAGTTTGTCCTTATTTGGCACAGGAACACCCCTCTACCACCAAATTTTTTTTTTTTTTTTTTGAGATTTTCTTTCAAAGGTGGGGTATGGTGCGAGAGGAAGATAGAAAATCCATCTACTAGTTTACTTCCTAAATGACTGCAATAGCCAGGTCTGTTCTACGCTTAGGCCAGGATCCAGAAACTCCATTCTAGTTTCTCACATGAGTGGCAGGGGCCCCAATTCTTTCACTAACATCCCAGGCACATTAGCTGGGGTCTGGGTCAGAAGCAGAGTATCCAGGTTTCCAATCCGCACTCTGATATAGGATGCCTGCTTTGGAAGTGGTAGTTTAACACAGTGCACCACAGTGCTGGCCCTGGCACATAAATATAATAGACATGCCATGCATCTCCAAAACATATTTTACCTTTCTTTGAAACAATTGTTTTGCAAATGAGAAAATGGTTAAAAGAACTTGTAAAAACTTAATAGACATGTGCAGTGCATATTGTTCTGTGTATTTATTTGGAAGGCAGAGTTACAGAGAAGCAGAGGCAAAGGCAGAGAGAAGTCTTTCATCCACTGGTTCACACCCGAAATGGTTGCAATGGCTGGAGCTGGGCCGATCCAAAGCCAGGAGCTTCTTCTGGGTCTCTGATGTGGGTGCAGGGGCCCAAAGACTTAGGCCATCTTCCGTTGCTTTCTCAGGCACATTAGCAGGGAGCTGGATTGGAAGTGGAACAGCTGGGACTCAAATTGGTGCCCATATGGGTTGCCAGCACTGCAGGTAGCAGCTTTACCCACTACGCCACAGGGCCGGCCCCTCTGTGATTTTTTCATTCTAAAGTAGAGTAGTGAAAATCAGAAAAGGCAGGTTTACATTTTTTTTTCTTTTAAGATTTATTTGAGAGGCAGTGTTACAGACAGAAGTCTTCCATCTGTTGATTCACTCCCCCAGTGGCCACAATAACTGGAGCTGGACAGTTCTGAAGCCAGAAGCTTCTTCCAGGTCTCCCATATAGGTGCAGGGGCCCAAGCACTTGGGCCATCCTCCAGTGCCTTGCTAGGCATTTTAGCAGGGAGCTGGATCAGAAGTGGAACAGCTGGGACTTGAACTTTTGCCCATATGGGATGTAGGCGCCACAGGCAGCAGTTTACTATGCCACAGCACAGGCCCCAGATAGATTTAAATTGATCTCTATTCCAGTTTTAGGATACAGATTAAAAGCCACACTCCTTTAAATGGTGGAATTTTAAAGATGTGCTCCTTGAGTTTATCTAATTCAGCTGTGTTGATGTACTAGCAAGAATTAGTTTCATAGACTGAGAAATCTGAATGGCTGTGTGTCAGACCTAAGCCCTGCCATTTTCCCCCTCCTAAAACAAAATATCCTTTGTAAACAATACTTTAGATTAGGGTGACCACATACTTGGCAATAGAAATCTGTGTTTCCTGTCAGTTGATCATGAACAGTTCCTAGGTCCAATTTCTTTAGAAGTTTTTTCTTTTCTGTAGTATGGAGAAGATTAGGAACTGTATAGCACTGTGGCTTTTTGAACCATAATTCTTTGCCTGAAGTACCTGTTTGACCACCTTTCTTCTAGAATAAATGTTAGCTTTGTAACATCAGAGACATCTTAATCCACCGATTTTAGAACTTTGATCTGCCTGATACATAAAATTGATATTTGGGATAACTTAAGGTTTGTTGGGCCTTCTAATAACACTTGTAACAGCACACATTAGTTTCAAAATAGCACTATGAGAAACAGACTTCAGTGATTAGCTCTTCTCAAGATTTATGGAGATAAGAATTTTCATAATTGGTTTAAGTACTGCTTGACTTTTATCCTTGACTAAGTCCATCACATTTTAAAAATAGAACTAAGAATCTTAGAGCCTTGAGTTGTTTAGCAGATTAATGAAGAATGCTGGGCCATCCTATGTTATCCTTTATAAAGCTAAATATACTGAGATTCTGGAAATCTTTATCAGTATGTTTTATAGAATTTTATTTTATTTAATATATTTTCATTTTTAGGTAGGGTGACAGAGAAAAACGCTTCCATCTGGTGATTCACTTCCCGAATGCCCTCAGCAACCAGGGCTGTGCCAGGCCAAAAGCAGGGGCCTAGAACTCCATCTGGGTCTCCTATGTGGGTGATAGGGGCCCAAACATTGAGCCGTCTTCTGCTTTCCCAGGCACAATTAGCAGGGAGCTAGACTGGAAGCAGAGCAGCCAGGACTCAGCCAGCACTCTGATTTAGGTTTGCAAGTGGTGGCTTAGGCTGCTTCACCACAACACTGGCTTCCTGATGATTTTAATAGTAAACTTAAGGAACAATGCAGAAGACAGATGATATTAAAAACATGTACTTGCATGTAAGACAACTCAGAAAAGTTTAGTAAATGAATGGAATCTACTGTATGATTAAGACGTACACAAATACCATTTAATTGCCATCAATAAGAAATGTGCTTGCTTTAAAGAAATTAAATAATTGGCATTATTCAGAAAAATTAAACAGGTTTATTTGTATTTGTTACATGGTTGAACTTCTAAAGCTTTTTCTTTTTTTATTTTATTTTTATTTATTTATTTATTTTTGACAGGCAGAGTGGACAATGAGAGAGAGACAGAGAGAAAGGTCTTCCTTTTGCCGTTGGTTCACCCTCCAATGGCTGCCGCGGCCAGTGCACCACGCTGATCCGAAGGCAGGAGCCAGGTGCTTATCTTGGTCTCCCATAGGGTGCAGGGCCCAAGCACTTGGGCCATCCTCCACTGCACTCCCTGGCCACAGCAGAGAGCTGGCCTGGAAGAGGGGCAACCGGGACAGAATCCGGTGCCTCAACCGGGACTAGAACCTGGTGTGCCAGCGCTGCAAGGCAGAGGATTAGCCTATTGAGCCGAGGCGCCAGCCCTTCTAAAGCTTTTTCACTGACACATTTTGACCGTTTAATGATTTAAGTCCCTGCATTTATATTAAAAGTCCACACACAAATGAAAATGAAAAAACTGCCAATACCTGATTTCTGTCCTCCATTTTTCACTCACAGTTATACACTTGGGTACCTTTTGATGCCGTGGGGAAAAAAAACTTAACTTTGGAAATACTAATAAGAAAAAAATTTTTTTGAGGATAAAATAAAATATTTCCCATCACAGTAGATTCTTAAGCACATTGTCCATGTGTGCTGCCAGCTAGCTGGATGTCTTTTGGCATGATTTTTACACGTGTGGCACAGATGGTGCCCAGGTTGATATCTTCAGAAAGGCCAACAGAGAGGCTCACTTGCCTCCTGCAAGGTACCAGTCATTGTGCTCTGGAAATACAGATCTGTTTTGAGGTTCTGAGCGATTTCCCGTGCCAGATGCCAGGTGGAGAGTTTGCTGCCTGATGTCACTAAATGTCACAGTACCAGGCCTATAATGATGAGTTTCTTCACCTCACCAGTAGAGGGTGTGCTCTGGTAAGCAGCTTTTGTAGTCAGTTGTTTCTTGCATGCTTTACCAGCAGTTTGTGGGCAGTCTGCTGTGAAAGAGCCGTAGTATAGGGACCTCCTTACTTACCTGTTCTCCTTCAGCTGGAGCTGGGTCAGATGGAGACAGCAAAGTGGCAGCTGCTGGAACACAGTTGAAAGGTGGCATTCTTTGTGTGTGTGTGTGTGTGTGTGTGTGTTGATTTATTATTTTTAAAGATTTATTTATGTACTTGAAAATCAGTTACACAGAGAAGGAGAGGCAGACGGGGTGGGGGAAGGGAAGGAGGGTTCCATCCGCTGGTTCACTCCTCAGAGGCCACAGTGGCCGGAGCTGTGTTGATCCGAAGCTAGGAGCTGCTTCCAGGTCTCCCACACGTGTGCAGGGGCTCAAGGACTTGGGCCGTCTTATGCTTTTCCAGGCCATAGAAGAGAGCTGGATTGGAAGTAGAGCAGCCAGGACTTGAACTGGCATCTATATGGGATGCTGGCACTGCAGGCTGTGGCTTTACCCGCTACGCCACATCGCCGGCCCGTATTTATCTTTTTTTTTTAAAGATTTATTTATTCATTTAAAAGTCAAAGTTAACACAGAGGGAGGAGAGGCAAAGAGAGAGGTCTTACATCCACTGGTTCACTCCCCAACTTGCCGCAATGGCTGGAGCTGTGCTGATCTGGAGCCAGGAGCTTCCTCCGGGTCTTCCCACGTGAGTACAGGGGCCCAAGGATTTGGGCCATCTTCTGCTTTCCCAGTCGATAGCAGAGAGCTGGATCAGAAGTGGAGCAGCTGGGATTCAAACCGGTGCCCATATGGGATGACGGCATTGCAGACGGTGGCTTTACCCGCTACGCCACAGTGCAAGCCCCATAGATTTAGTTTTTATTTATTTGAAAGGCAGAGTTAGAGAGGAAAGAAAGATCTTCCATGTGCTGGTTCAATCCCCAGATGACTGCAATGGCTAGGAGTGACCAGGCTGAAGCCAGGTGTCCGGAGTTTTCTTCCAGGTCTCCCATGTGGGTGAAGGAGCCTAAGGACTTGGACCATCCGGCATTGTTTTCCTAGGCTCATTAGCAGGGAGCTGGATTAGAAGTAGAGCAGGCAGGTCTCAAACCAGCACCCATATGGGATGCCCTCTTTATAGGTGGAAGCTTAACCTGCTATGACACAACACTGGCCCCCATTCTTTGTGTTTTGTTCTGAACTATCCAGGGTATTCCTAATGCCTTTAGTTGTTCTGTGACTGATCTTGTCCTCAAAGGGGACCTGTGGTTTTTACATTTCCTTTCAGAATTTTTCTTTACTTCATTGAAGAAGAAATAATCATAACAAATTCATGCTTTCACAGATAGTATCATTGTTTTTCTTTTTTTTAATATATTTGGAAGTTTTATGTTTACTAACAGTTGAATGCTGAGTTGATGGACATTGCAGTACAATACAGTGAAAACAATTAAGCTCTGTAGGATATTAACTGGCTATGATAAAAATCTAGATCTGTTGCAGTATACTGAAGATAAAACAAAATCTTTGAATCTGTGTTGTTTCCTTCAGAGTATCAGAGAGAGAACATAGACTTTGTGAAAACATGAGCAGTTAGAGGTGGCTCAGTAACTGTCTTCTTTAAATCCACAGTGCTATTATAATCTCCGGAGGACCCAATTCTGTGTATGCAGAGGATGCTCCCTGGTTTGATCCAGCGATATTCACTATTGGCAAGCCTGTTCTTGGAATTTGCTATGGCATGCAGGTATATCTTGAAAAGTTGCTTTAAGAGTTTACTTATATTTTATTGTTTGTGACTCATACTTCTTTAGTATTTTCTCTCTTTAGGATATTTACTTGGCTGAGATAGTTTGTATGTACTGCAGCTATGTATGAATTGTACACTAATGTGGCCAAATTGACCCGATAGTGAATCTGCCATCAGAAAAGTAAACTTCTTAACAAAACATTGTCCATTAAAAAAAAGCCAAAACTTGTACATACAAATCTATAGAAAAGTTGCAGAAATACAGATTGAATATCCCTTATCTGAAAACCAAAATGCTCTGAAATCTGAGATGGTAGGTTGTTACTGTCTCATCCACAAATTCCATTTAGCATTGACATTATGCTGAAGAGTTTTGGAGTTTGAATATTCAGGTTTTTGAATGTTTGGATAGGAGTGTTCAACTGGTAAAGTATGCGCATATCCCCACCAAAAAACTCCAGAATCTAAAACACTTTGGTCCCACGCATTTGGGGATACTTAGCCTATGGTACACAGAGCTTCTGTATGCCTTTGCCCAGTTTTCTAATTGACATTTTTGAACCATTTGAGGAAGTTTGATGTGATGTCCTGTTACTTTTATTTTTTAAGTCCTTGGATGCTCTTCTACAGAATCATTATACAGCTATTAAAATTAGGACATTCATGCTGGTACGTTGTTACCATCTCATCCACAGATTCCATTCTTTTTGTCTCTTTGATGTCCCTTCTAGGGCATGGTTCCAGTCCAGGACCATGTGTAATATTTGTCATTTCTCTTTAGACTCCTTTAGTCTGAAGCAAAAGAGTTCCTTGGTTGTTATTTTCTTCTCTTTTATGATCTTGATCTTGACAGTATCTTTTAAAAGCACATACCAGTTCCTTTGTACACTATCTCTCGATTTTGGTTTGTGTAATCCTTCATCATTTCTAGTTTTGGATTACACATTTTTGGCAAGAGTATCATGGGAGTGATGCTATGCTTCTGTTCAGTGTGTCTTTCCAAGAAGCACACAGTGTTGATTTATAACATGACAACTGATCTTAATTTTGATCATTTGGTTAAGATGATGTCTGTTGTGTTTCTCCACTGTAACATTAATAAATATATTTACCTGGGTGTTGTCTCAAAATGAATAATAGATGAGTATTGTAAATCAAGACCTCAAAGTTCCTATTTAGGGGCAGGTGTTTGGCATAGAGGTGAAGATGCTGCTTGGGCTGCCCACATCCAGTGTTAGAATGCCTGATTTAAGTCTTGGTTCTTCTGATCCAGCTTCCTGCTAGTGTATACCCTTCGAGACAGCAAATAGTGGCTCGAGTACTTGGGTCCCTGTCACCCATGTGGCAGACCTAGATTTGTGTTCCAGGCCCTTGGCTTTGTCCTGGTCCACCCCTGACTATTTCTGACTTTTAGGGAGTAAACCAGTTGGTGGAAGCACTATCTCATCTCGCTCTTGCTTTTGCTTTCGCTCTTCACTCTTCTACCCTCTCTTTCTCTGTTTCAAATAAAATGAAAATATTAGTTTCATTATAATATATAGTATTTCATTATATATATCAATATAAAATGTTTTTAAGGTTTGTATTGTTTCCTGTGAGTAAATTTTTTTAAAAATATTTTTCTTTCAAATTACCTTTTTTTTTTTTTTTTAAAGATTTATTTATTTATTTGAAAGTCAGAGTTACACAGAGAAGGAGAGGCAGAGAGAGGTTTTCCATCCTCTGGTTCACTCCCCAAATGACTGCCACAGCCAGAGCTGAGCTGATCTGAAGCCAGGAGCTTCTTCTGGGTCTCCCATGCAGGTGCAGGGGCCCCAGGACTTGCCAGAGTTAATGTTTTGGAATCTGTTTTGAATGCTTTGTTACCATTTTGCTTACTTTTCCTTTTTTTTTTTTTTAAGGTTTTTTTGGGGGGGGCAGTTTTAGTTTCACAACAGAATTGAGAAGAAAGTGTAGAGCAGTTTCCCCATATTCCCCCATCCTCACACATGCATAGCTTCTGCAATTATCAACATCCCATGCTGGAGTAGCACATTTGTTAGGATTGGTGAATGTATGACAACTCATCATTACTACCTAAAGTGCATAATTTATGTTAAGGTTCTCACTTGGTGTTGTACAGTCTGTGAGTTTGCACAGCTGTATAATGACATGCATTTTGTGTTATATTATCATACATAGAATTTTTACTGTCCAACAGATCCATTGTGCTCTTCATATCCATCTCTTCCCCCCAAACGTCTGGCAATCACTGATCTTAATTTGAAGTCATGTAGTATGTAGCCTTTTCAGGGTGGCTTCTTTTGCTTAGTAATCTGCATTTAAGAATTCTCTGTCTTCTCATGGCTTGATGGTACATTTCTTTTTATCACTGAATAGTCCTTTGTATGGATATACCACTGTTTATTCATTCACCTACTAAAGGGCATCTTGGTTGTTTTCAAGTTTTGCCGTTTATATGATAAAGGTGTATAATCTTGCAGGTGTTTGGGGCAAATTTAAGTTTTCAACTTCTAGAGTAAATTCTAAGAGGAGCAATTAGTGTATCCTGTGATAAGAGTATGTTTAATTTTGTAAGAAGCTGCCGAACTGTCTTCCAAAGTAGCTGTACCATTTTGCATTCTCACCAGCAAATGAGAGATCCTGTTCTATATGCTTGTCTGTATTTGATGTTGTGACATTCTGGAATTTGGTCTAGTTTACTTTAAGTAGTGTAGATTTATTAGACAAGTAGAATTTTTTTTTAAAAGATTGTTTATTTGAGAGGTAGAATCACTGACAGAGGGAGAAATAGAGAGAAAGGTCTTCCATTTGCTGGTTCACTCCGCAAATGGTGGCAGTGGCTGGAGCTCCAAAGCCAGGAGCCAGGAGCTTCTTCTGGGTCTCCCATGCAGGTGCAGGGGCCCAAGCACTTGGGCCATCTTCCACTGCCTTCCCAGCTATATGCAGCTGGATCGGAAGAGGAACATCTGGGACATAATGTGGCACCCAGATGAGATGCCAGCACTGCAGGTGGAGAAGCCCACTATGCCATAGCACCAGCCCCAGAATGTTGTTATTAAACTATAGAAATACTGAGAGGTGAATATTGTGGCATAGCAGGTAAGCTGTCACCTGTGACACCAGCATCCCATATGGCCATTGGTTCATTTTGCAGCTGCTCTACTTCTTCTTTTTTTTTTTTTTTTTTTTTATTTGACAGGCAGAGTTAGACCGTGAGAGAGAGACAGAGAGAAAGGTCGTTTTCTTTAAAGCAAGCACATTCCTTATTGATGGCAATTAAATGGTATTTGTGTACGTCTTAATCATACAGTAGATTCCATTCATTTACTAAACTTTTCTGAGTTGTCTTACATGCAAGTACATGTTTTTAATATCATCTGTCTTCTGCATTGTTCCTTAAGTTTACTATTAAAATCATCAGGAAGCCAGTGTTGTGGTGAAGCAGCCTAAGCCACCACTTGCAAACCTAAATCAGAGTGCTGGCTGAGTCCTGGCTGCTCTGCTTCCAGTCTAGCTCCCTGCTAATTGTGCCTGGGAAAGCAGAAGATGGCTCAATGTTTGGGCCCCTGTCACCCACAAAGGAGACCCAGATGGAGTTCTAGGCCCCTGCTGGGCCACAGCAGAGAGCTAGACTGGAAGAGGAGCAACCGGAACTAGATCTCGGCACCCATATGGGATGCTGGCGCTGCAGGCGGAGGATTAACCAAGTGAGCCATGGTGCCAGGCCCCCAGCTGCTCTACTTCTAATCCAGCTCCCTGCTTATGGCCTAGGAAAAGCAGCAGCAGATGATCCAAGTGCTTTGGCTGCTGCCACCCATATGGGAGACTAGGAAGAGGCTCTTAGCTTTGGCCTGGCCCATCCCTAGTTGTTGGGGCTGTCTTGGGAGTGAACCACCAGATGGAAGAGTTCTGTTTCTCCCCCTCTCTCTAATTGTGCCTTTCAAATAAATAAGTCAATCTTGAAAAGAAAAAAGTAAATTCTTAGGGGTGGGCATCTGGCCTACTCATTAAGACACCTACAATCCCACACTGGAGTGTTTGGGTTTGATTCCTGGCTGTGGCTCTTTATGTAGACCCTGGAAGCAGTGGTTGTGACGTAAGTAATCGGATTCCTACCACCCATGTGGGTGACCTGGATTGAGTTGCATCTCCTAGCTTTGGCCCTGCTGCAGCCTCTGCCATTGCAGGCAGTTGGAAAGTGAATTGGTAGATTCACTGAGCCAGTAACATGCTAAATTCTCACTTATAAAAATGTTTTAATTGGGTAAGATTAATTACTAACAAGATAGGAATAGAAACATTTAAAGAGCGTTATCACTGATGGTGGTTAGCAAAATGGTTATCTGGTGAAGAGAATTTTTAACAATGTGTCTTATTTAACTAGGTCTTCTGAGTTAGTTTAGGAAACTGTTCTTGAATAATAGATTATTAGTTGATGTTACGGTCTTTTGTCTTTTCCAATGTTGAAAGTAGGGTTCTGTTTTAATCTCAGGTTTCTTTGCTAAGAACAGCCAAATAAACATAAATGACTTTGAATTAATTTATTTAGATTGTGAATTATCTTAACCTCTTTTGCCTTTTGGCTTTTGCATCTACTAATGTGGAAGGGATCACAGGGTTAAGATAGAAATGGAGTTAATCTAATTGTGAGAACCTAATTAACCAAAATGGAGTTGGTGTTAATTAAAATAATCATACTTAATTTCCTCATGATATTCTGATCCTCATTGATTATTGGGAAATAGGGTAATTTTCACTTTCTTGCATATAAGTCTCAATAATAAAAATATTCATTTCTCCCAGTGATTCAGTTAATTCCTTAATTCCTTAGATTGAAGATAATTTTGCAATTTTAATAAGTGGACAAAACGGCACTTTTCCAGTCTTTTTGAAAGTGTTTTGCTTGGATATGAATATTGCACAAAGGGAAGCTATTTAAAGTAGAAAGTGAACAGATCAATTTGTTTTCTCTAGCTTTGGAGCTTTCAGTAAAGGTTAAGTGTTTGCTTAAGAATGTTTAACGTTTTTATTTTTATTCTTGAGACAAATAGCAGAATATTAGAAGGAAGATGATCAGCAGCTATACCAGATTCAGTTTTCTTTTAATAACTTGCTATGGTTTTGATTAGACGAAATACTTGTCATTAAAAATGTGTCAAGTACAAAAGCTTCAACTGTGAATATTTTCTTGGTAGTAAGCACTTTATAGTAAAAGGCTCCCCTCCCCCCTTATTCTCTGAAAAGCTTTAACTGGTAATTATGAATTTGACTTGGAAAAAAATGATTATTCTCCCTACCAACCGTAGAAGTGCCTGCATCCTGATTGAGTTGAATATTGGAAATTGACTGGCTTTTTTAAATATACTTTTATCCTAGGATTAAGTATATTCACGTAACATATTGGTTTTCTTTGCCAGAGTAGTTAATCATGTAGTGCTACTTACACTAACAACCATTTGATTTAATTATACTGAGAGTCATTATAAGTCTTAAGGAAGAGTCTCAGGGTTGTTTTTTTTACACCCACTTACAATAAAATGCATCTGGAAAATGCTCTTAATTTGAGAGAGTGGCTTAGAATTTCCTTTTTAGACATTCCCTATGTAATTATAAGGCCAGAGTTTTATGTCATTAACTGGGGTATTTTATGACAACCAAAGCCATAGCTGCTCATGTTAAATTCATTAAAAATTTGCCTTTATTGTCATCTAAACCTTCATAGCAGAAAATGAAATAGTCCTTTGACCAAAGATTGTTCTTCCATAAAATAGTATTGATGAGTCCAAAAGACTACCATTGATTAGTGAATGATAATTTTAGCACCAAAAGGTTGGGTATTTACTCCCCCAAAGTGTCTGAAATTTCAGTAATTTAGTGGTCTTAGATACTAAATAATAAGTCGTTTTCTCATTAATTGGCCTCTCCCGTGTGTCTTTCTGATTGCTTCCTGGTAATTCTAGTTACATCAGAAGAAAGGTCTATTCTGCTCATTGCTCCCCTTATTACTGATTGACCCCTACTCAGCATAAGAAATGGAATGTAGGTAGAACTTTTGAAACCCGCTTTATACCTTTCTTCTCACAGTCCTCTCTTCCTGTCAAAGGTCACAACTTTTTCAGAATTTTGTTACTGATTCTATTTTTTGGCTTTATATAAATGGAATCAAACTGCCTGAATTATTTTTACCTTTAGGTTTGAGTTTCATTCACGTGAATACATTTAAACATGTTGTTCATTTCTGCTCTTGGTCATTTGAATATAGCACAAATTATTTTTACAATCCCAAGTTTGTGTAGGTTTTTTTTTTGTGTGTGTGTGTGATTACAGACAGTACTGCCATCAGTGTTTTTGTACTTTTGGTGTTGTATATACTGTAGGTTAGTTGGGAGTAGAAATGCTGAGTTGCTCATTATGTTCATTTACAGCCTCACTGGGTAATGATATTTTTTTCCTTTTAATTTATTAAAGTTTTATATGTAAATACCTTCTGTTCTCGATTCCTGCCAACCCTGACAAAGTCATATTTTATTTTTATATTTGCATACCTGGGTAGATATTCAGTGGGATCACATTGTAGATTAAAAATTTTTTTTAAAAACTTGTATTTATTATTTTGCTTGAAAGAGTTACACAGAGAGAGAGAGAGGTCTTCCATCTGATAGTTCACACCCAATTGGCTGCAACAGCCGGAGCTGCGCCAATCTGAAGCCAGGAGCCTCCTCCTGGTCTCCCACGCGGGTGCAGGGGCCCAAGGACTTGGGCCATCTTCTACTGCTTTCCCAGGCCATAGCAGAGAGATGGATCGGAAGTGGAGCAGCCAGGTTTCGAACCAGTGCCCATATGGGATACTGGTGCTTCAAGCCACGGTGTTAACCCGCTGCGCCACAGTGCCGGCCCTAAAAAATTTTTAAAGGCTTATTTATTTTGAAAGTGTTACAGAGCAGAGTGTGTTTGTGGTGGGGGGGGTTCTTTGATCCACTGATGTACTCCCCAGGTTTCCACAAGGGCCAGGGTAGGGCGAGGCTGAAGTCAGGAGCTTCTTCTGGGTCTCCCATGTAGGTAACAGGGCCCCATACACTTGGACCATCTTCCGCTGCTTTTTCTAGGCCATTAGCAAGGAGCTGATAAGTGGAGCACTCGGGACTCAAAACTGGTGCCCATATGGGGTGCTGGCGCTGCAGACAGCAGTTCAGCTTACTGAGCCACAGCACTGGCCCCTTAGTGAAATTTCCTAAAAGGAAGCTTCTAAGTGTGACTGAGTGAAACCAGAATTTGAACCTAGGCACTTTGATGTGTGCATCCCAAGCAGCATCTGTGCCAGATATCCTCCTCTAAATTTGTATTAAGAATCTAAGGCCTGTATTTTTAATAGGTGAATTAGAATAGATTGAATGGAAAATATGTAGTGTTTACAATAAAATAACCTTAGGTTAAAAAATACTTTTTTAAAGGTTCTCTTGTGCTCTTTTCTTTTTTTAAGATGATTTATTTATATAAATAAAGGCAGAAGGACAGAGGGCCAGAGATCTCCCATCAGCTGGGCCACTCCCCAAATGGCTGCAACAGCTGGAACTGGGTTAGGCCAAAGCTGAGCGCCAAGAATTCCATCTGGGTCTCCCATGTGGGTAGCAGGGAACCAAGCACTTGAAACATCCTTCCCAGGCACATTAGCTACTGTCCAGCAACCAGGACTTGAACCAGCACTCCCATGTGAGATACTGGAGCCATAAATAGCTGTTTAACACAGTGCACCACAGTATAGGCCCTTGGGTTTAAATTTCTAATCCAGTTTTGTTTTATAATCATACCTCTTGGGGCTGGTGCCATGGCGCAGTGGGTTAATTCTCCACCTGCGGTGCCAGCATCCCATGTGGGCACCGGTTCTAGTCCTGGATGCTCCTCTTCTGATCCACCTCTCTGCTATGGCCTGGGAAAGCAGTGGAGATGGCTCAAGTGCTTGGGCCTGTGCACCCGCGTGGAATACCCAGAAGAAGCTCCTGGCTTCGGATTGGCTCAGCTCCTGCCATTGCAGCCATTTGGGGAGTGAAACAGCAGATTGGAGACCTTTGTCTCTCCCTTTCACTGTCTATAACTGCCTCTCAAATAAATAAATAAAGTCTTTTAAAAAATCATACCTCTTAATAGTTGCATAATTGTACATAATGCCAAGTTAACTACATTTGTCAAACTCCCCTTAATTTTTGGGTGCAAATCTAATAGTATTTTGAAAACAGAAATATAAACTATTAAATCAGCATAACAAAAAAGACTTTTTCTTCTGATTTATATTAACATCAGTTCATTTTCTTTTTGAACAGATGATGAATAAGGTATTTGGAGGTACTGTGCACAAAAAAAGTGTTAGAGAAGATGGAGTCTTCAACATTAGTGTGGATAATACATGCTCATTATTCAGGTATTTTTTTTTTAGGTTAATAAAGAGGTTAACGTTGGTACTGTTATGCATCAAAACTGGAGATATCTATAATTCATAAACTAAATTAGGTTCATAGTATTGGCCAGAGGTATAGTTGTCAGATTTGCCTTCCATTTAAATGTCGAGACAGTAGAGAATGGTGGTGATGCTCCTTAAGAATAAGGATGGTACTCACATAGTAACCTAAAAGCACAACATCTGTGCATTGGTGGGAATGTTTGGAATTGCTCGTTCTCATGCCAGCATTTATTGTTTCCCTTCTCACTGTTTGGAGTGTAATTTTTAAACATTGGTGTGCTAGATGTGACAAATGGTTAATGTTTCAAACTGTCCTTTGAGTATAATATTCATGGATAAATATGTTTGCCTACTAACTTCTTCCTGGATATTTGTAACCTATCCCTTTGCTGTAATCAGTACTAAATGAGTGTATTATTCCCTTCTTTCTCACTTTTTCTACATTGAGGTATAATTGTATCTTGGTGTACAGTCTTTTTAATATAATGAAAGCATTTTTATTGCTGGTGGTAAAAGATTCTGTAGCTCAAATCTGTTTAAAAATTGATGCATAAACTGTTAGCTTCTTGGAAGCATTGATCTTTTGCTTTGTTGAGAAAAAACTAAAATGTCCTAAAGTTTGTATTATTATTTTCTTTAAGATATATTTATTTTATATGAAAGGTAGAGTTATAGGCAGAGGCAGAGGGAGAGGGGGAGGGGTCTTCCATCCACTGATTCACTCCCCCAGATGGCTACAACAGCTGGAGCTGCACTGATTTGAAGCCAAGAGCTTCTTCTGGGTCTCCCAAGCGGGTGCAGGGGCCCAAGGACTTGGGCCATCTTCCACTGCTTTCCCAGGCCATAGCAGAGAGCTGGATCAGAACTGGAGTGGCCGAGACTCGAAATGGTGTCCATATAAGATGCTGGCACTGCAGGCAGCAGCTTTACCTGCTATGCCACAGTGCTGGCCTCTGTTTTATGTTTTTTAGTCACTTAATTTGTTTGGTTTTTTTTTTGAGGATTTTCTTTGCTTTATGTAAAGTCCACTTGATGGTAGAGTTTTTAACCTAAATTTCATTTTAAAACCACTTTTTCTCCTAACTGTATTATGCCTATAAAAATATGGGTTGATACGAATTAGTACATGAAGTTACTTTTTCTTTTAAGATTTATTTATTTATTTGAAAAGTAGAAAGAGGGAGAGACAGATCCTCCATCCACAGGTTCTCTCCCAAAATGGCTGTAGTGATTGGGGCTGGACCAAGAGGAAGCCAGGAACCTGGAATTCCATCCGAGTCTTTCACAGAGGTATCAGGAGCCCCAATTACTTGGGCTATCTTCCAGGGTCTGGATTTGCAGAAAGCTGGCATTAGGAGTTGGGAATTGAACCCAGACACTTGAGAGTGAGACGTTAAGGGTAGTAAATACAAGGCTAACCACCTACTCCCCTATAACATAACAGCTCCATTGATTAGTATCTAAATTAATTTTTAATGGTTTATTCCAAAATGGATAGATCAGAAATTTCAAGATGCAACCCATGAACTTATTTTTGTCTAAAATGCAGAGTCAAAGGGTCTTCAGCATGTTCACGAGGGTCTGGCATTATGGTATAGTAGGTAAAGCCACCACCTGTGACACCAGCATCCCATATGGGTGCCAGTTCCAGTCACGGCTGCTCTACTCCAGTCCAGCTCCCTACTGATGTCCTGGGAGAAACAGCAGAAGATGGCCCAGTGATTGGGCCCCTGCACGCACATGGGAGACTTGGATAAAACTTTTGGCTTCGGCCTGGCCCAGCCCTGGCTATTGGGGCCATTTGGGTAATGAACCAGAGGATAAGAGATCTCTCTGTCTCTCTCCCCTTCTCACTTTGTAACTCTGACTTTCAGATAAATAAGCAAATCTTTAAAAAATTTATGGAAAATTTGTCTTATGAAAGCAAACATGGGCTTAAAATACTTTGCATCAAATAAACTTATTTCCATGAACTTTTGAAGTATCTTTGTATAATTTTTTTTTTAACACAAAACTGGCTGTGACTGGTTCTTACTGTCGATGAAGGGCCAAAATAAGTAGTTGATCTTTTTTTAAAAAATTCTTTTTTTTTAAAGGAAGACTAATAAAAATATAAGCCAAAATTGTTCAAAATATTTTTAAAAACTGAAGTCACTCATTGCTAAAGTTCATTACAAGTCCAGTGTTTATTTCACTCCATCATGGAGAAGAGATGTTGATGCTTATATTCACTTTTCTTCAAGTGACTTTGAGAATTGCTTCAGGAATCTTATGTGATCTAGTTAAAATTTTTTTTCTTTGTCTTTCTAGTTTTAAAATTCTAGGATTCCTTCACAACCTACATTATTCTTAACAATAATAACAATAGCAAAACACCAGAATATCTTTTTGGCATTAATGTACCTTCTGGCTTTCTTTTCTTTTTAAAGTTTATCTTATTTGAAAGGCAGAGAGAAAGGGAGCACAAAGTTCACTCCCTTAATGCCTGCAACCACTAGAGCTGGGCTGGGCCAAAGCCAGGAGCCAGGAATTGAATCTGTATTCGAATATCTCAAATGAGTGGCAGGAACTCAACTACTTGAACCTGCTGCCTCCCAGGGTGCATCAGCAGGAAGCTGGAATCAGGAGTGGAACTGGGACATCTTAGGTGGTATCCTAACCTCCAAACCAAACATTCATCCATCCTTTATTTTTAATGTATGTTTTTGAACTTTAGAGTTATTTAATGTCAAGTTCTCATTATGTAAAATAATCTTTTTATGGTTGAATTGTTCATATCAGCATGTAGAGAAAGTCCACATATTACATTTGAATTAATGCTAAGTCTCTCAATCTGTAAATGCTCCCCTTCCTCATTTCTTAATTAAATGTTATTAATTTGTTCAACACTAGAGGTCCACATCGCTACTGGGTTGTCACTGTTTTTAGGACTTTTCAGTGAACAGAGTTGGCAGTGGCTGTTTGTGAAATAGAATACCTATTATTGAAAGAGAAAACAGTCATTATGTATACAATTAAAGTAAAAAATTAGAGTTTTTACTTCTTTGATATCCTGTCTCCTTACATTTAAACTAAAAAAGTTGTAATTACTAATTACATTGTTTTAACCTAAAGTATGACTATATCTGTAGTACATTGATGCAGAGTTGCAATATACAGTTCAGTATTATGCTGGCATAAAGTTACAGGTGTAATACTGGTAATTGAAGTGTTAAGGTCTTTAAAATGCAAGATTCTTAAATCACAATAGAGATACAGTGTTGACATTATTTTGTGATTTCTTGAAGTTATTCTTTCTGTGTATAATTTTACTACCAGCTTAATATATTTATTGTTATTTAATTTTTTATGGATTATGTTTCTGAGATTTAATATTCTTTTATTGACTTTATTTATAAGAAAATAAATTTAAATTCTAATAATATTATACTGTTCCATACTTTTTTCTATTTTGTAATTTATTTGTAAGGCAAATTTGTATTCCTAAAGGAAAAAAACCCATCAATCACGTTTTTAATTAGGAAATTTGTGGTTTTTTTTTTTTTTTTATGTCTTAGGGGTCTTCAGAAGGAAGAAATTGTTTTGCTTACGCATGGAGACAGTGTAGACAAAGTAGCTGATGGATTCAAGGTTGTGGCACGTTCTGGGAACATTGTAGCAGGTGAAAACTAAAATCTTTGCAAAGTTCACTAAAATATATATGAAGATTAAACGTGTTTAAATGTGGTATTTTGATTTTTCATATTTTTGAAAGATACTGTTAATGTGTTAGGGTCATCTGTTAAGGGAACTTAATTTTAGAAGGATTATCTAGAGGTCTCTTGTTTTGAAATACTTTTTAAAATGTTCATCCTAATATAAGCTCTGAAAAATAAAATACTGCTTTTACAACTCAGGAAAAATTTGAGAACTGCCCATCTTCCTACTATGGTATTTATTTATTTCTTTATTTATTTATTTGAAAGTCAGAGTTAGAGAAGGAGAGGCAGAGAGAGAGAGAGAGGGAGAGGTCTTCCATCTGCTGGTTCACTTCCCAGTTGGCCACAACGGCTGGAACTGTGCTGATCTGGAACCAGGAGCCAGAAGCTTCCTCCGGGTCTTCCACGTGGGTGCAGGGGCTCAAGCACTTGGGTCGTCTTCTGCTGCTTTCCCAGGCCATAGCAGAGAGCTGGATCAGAAGTGGAGCAGCCAGAACTGGAACTGGCTCCCATATGGGATGCTGGCACTGCAGGTGGCAGCTTTACCTGCTACACTACAGTGCTGGCCCCAGTATTTATTTTTAATTGTCTATTGTTATGCTTTTCTTAGGTACACATAGGCATGTCTGTTGGACATATGCCTGACCACTGAAGACATTTTTCTCACCCAGGGTTGGCAAACTGACCTGTGGGTCAAATTATCCTGTGGTATGTTTTTTATGTCCAGAGCTAAGGATGGTTCTTGTGTTATTTAAAGTTTATGATAAAACACAGAGACTGTATGTATCCCATAAAGCCTAAAATATTTACTCTCTATACTTGGCAGAAAGTTTGCTGATCCATCCTCTAAATAATTTTTGTTCTCTACTTTTTGGAGAAATGATAGGGTTTTGATTTGTTTACTGAATTAATATAATTACTGAATTACTGATTAATATAATAATATAAATAAATATTAGTCCTAGAAATCAGTTAAAGAAAAAGATAAGATTATCAGTGTAGCTGTTTTTGAGATGCCATACCTAATAATAAGTTGGAAAAAAATTATGGATAAACTAAATTGAGTAATCTACTTGCAGTTACTTAACAGGCTAATGTGTTAGCTCTTGTAATAGGAATTATCAAAAATGGATTTTACACCAAAAGGGTTTTATTTTGTATAAAAGATAAATAGTGTAGATGGACTTACGCATTTTTATTTATTCAGCATATATTTTTGTACCTACTTTGTGTCAGACAGAATTCTAGGTATCAAGGATACAGTAATAAAACAAAATCCCCATTTTAATATTGGAAGCAGAGAAGGCAGAGAATACACAAACATAGGGTATGTCATATGTCAGTGTTTATATTGAAAAGAAAAAGTTAGGCAGGTGTTTGATTAGAATTGCTACTATGCTTAATTAGAGTTGTTACTATTTTATATGGGATAGTCTGGAGATGTATTATAAGATGGCACTGGACCTAAAGAAAGCACTGAACTGTATCTGTGTGCTTGGGAGAAGAGGAAATAAGCCATGAGGCCATATTAGAGGAACAGCAAGGAAATGTCATGATTGGAGCAGTGTAAGCCTGGGAGAGTATAGAAGATAAAGTATTTCAAAAAGTTTGTGGAAAATGGAATAAAAACATGTTTATTTTGGTGTAGACATTTTTGAAATCCATAAAAATCTTTTTTTTAATTATATGCAATTTTCCATGAACTTCTGAAAGACCCTGTATACTGGAGACCAGAGCACAGGAACATTGAGCCATTGTAAACTTCAGACAAAAGAGAGGTGTGATCCAGTGAAGAGAAAAGAAACAAGACCAAAGATTGAAGCAGGAAGAAGAGCTAGTAATGTATTTTAGTAATCAGTAGAGAGACAGTGTTGTCTGGACCAGGGTGGTAGAAGTGGTAATAATAAGGAATGATTGGATTCTGATACCTTTTGAAGGGAGAGACAGAATACTCTTGGATAGAATGCAAGTGGGAAGACAAAGTAAAATCAAGTTTTAACTCCCATGTTTTCTGGTCTGAACAGTTGGAAAGACAAAGTTTCTGTTCACCTGATGGGACAGACTAGGACTGTGTGTTGCATACTGAATTTAAAATGGTTTATGAAACATCAACATGAAGGTGGCTATGTGTATGTCTGCATTTTATCTAAAGGGGAAAACGGGGCTGGAGGAAGAGGATTGCCCAGCATTTGAGATCAGGAGAGTTTCAGATCATTTGGAATGTGTAGAGAATTGATTTAAAGGCTAAGTGCTGACTGAATTCCATATGTAGAGCTGGGCAAGATGAGGAAGAATCAGAAGGACCAGATAGTAAAATAAGAACGGAATCAATCAAGAGAATGGAATTCTGGAAGCCAAATAAAGAAATGTGAGATACCCTGATAGTGTACAATGACTGTGAATTTGGGTGCCTGCCAGGCCTGATTCTTTATACTTTGTCTTTGTATCTCAGAGCCATAAAATAGGGAAAATATTTTTATGTGCACATGTAAAACATCTAACAACTGCTGCTTAATAATTGTCAGAAACACATTAGTCAAACAGATGATGTTATGCAAAAAATATATTATCCAAGAAGGAAAACAGTTTGGTATATAAATTCATTTCATGTAGGAAATTGGTTGCTGCACATTGCATGTGAAATCCTTATGGGCCAGCGCCGCAGCTCAACAGGCTAATCCTCCGCAGGGCGCCGGATTCTGTCCCGGTTGCCCCCCTTCCATGCCAGCTCTCTGCTGTGGCCAGGGAGTGCAGTGGAGGATGGCCCAAGTGCTTGGGCCCTGCACCCCATGGGAGACCAGGAGAAGCACCTGGCTCCTGCCTTTGGATCGGCGCAGCGCGCCGGCCGCAGTGGCCATTGGAGGGTGAACCAACGGCAAAGGAAAACCTTTCTCTCTCTCTCTCTCTCTCTCTCTCTCTCTCACTCTCTCACTGTCCACTCTGCCTGTCAAAAAAAAAAAAAAAAAAAAAAAAAAACACCAAAAAAAAAGAAATCCTTATGGGACTGAGAACGAAAATGAGAGTGAAATCTCTGTGTAGGACTTAACTGCACCATTCTGTAGCTCATTACTTATTATATTAAGAGATCTTTGAAAAAATCGATTATGGCAGTGGAGCTTTTATTTGTATTATATATTCTTCCATTGTAGCTAAAACCAACTGCTTGTAGCAGTTTCAACAGTTACAGAGGAAGAAATTGTGAGATATTGTGTGTATTGGTTGAGTCTTTTTCAGCATGAAAAAATTTTAATTTGTGATTGTTTTCTTTGTAAAGGTATTGCAAATGAATCTAAAAAGTTATATGGAGCACAGTTCCACCCTGAAGTTGGCCTTACAGAAAATGGGAAAGTAATACTGAAGAATTTCCTTTATGATATAGCTGGATGCAGCGGGACCTTCACTGTGCAAAACAGAGAACTTGAGTGCATTCGAGAGATCAAAGAGAGAGTAGGCATGTCAAAAGTTTTGGTAAGCAGTTTATCATCTGGAAGTCTACAAAATTGTGTCAATAATGTTGGGACCCAGAACTGGATTCCTCAGTGTAACCCATAAATATTGACTGGGTAAACATACACTTTGTTTATTGCACTGTTATATAGTGGTTTTTCGGATATGCTACATACCTTTGACATAAATAATGCCTTATGGTAATGAGTTAAGCTGCCAGTTTTATATTTTTTAGCTTTTCTACTCAGTTTTTTTTTTCCCATTTCATTTTACCCTGTAGGTTTTACTCAGTGGTGGAGTAGACTCAACAGTTTGTACAGCTTTGCTAAATCGTGCTTTGAACCAAGATCAAGTCATTGCTGTTCACATTGACAATGGCTTTATGAGAAAACGAGAAAGCCAGAGTGTTGAGGAAGCCCTCAAAAAGCTTGGAATTCAGGTCAAAGGTATTGGTGAACCCTAGAAAAGTTAATTTATTAATCAGCAGTTGTTCGGTCAGATCTAACAGTTAACCCCATAAGCTCGTGGTTGGAAATTTATTTTTATTTTTACATCACAGTTGCTTCTAGTTCAAGAAGGGTCTCAGTATAGCTTTTCAAATTGCTGATTACTAATAATGTTATACTTAGATTGATGTTATTTTCAGTTATTATTATATTCTGTTCTCTGGTGATAAGGCAGTCTTTTCCTACCCCATTTCATGTTATCTATGGGTGACAATACCCAAGACTTCTACAGTGGATATGGATATATAGATTATCTTGCAGACAGAAAAGCTTGTGTAGAGAAGGGGGAGTGAGGAGTCTGTAGTCACATTTTTTTTAAGGCCAGTAAACTGTTTTTCTTCTTTTTTAAAAGATTTACATATTTGCAAAGCAGAGTTTCAAAGAGAGAGACAGAGAAGCAGGGGAGAGAGGGAGTGAATCAAAATTGATCTATATTCTGTTTGTTGGTTCATTCACCAAATGGCCACAACAGCCAGATGAGGCTAGGCTGAAGCCAGGAACTCCATCCAGGTCTCACATATGGGTGGCTGGGACTCAAGCAGTTGAGGTGTCTTCTGCTGCTTCCCCCGCATGTTAGCAAGGAGCTGGATCAAAAGGGGAGCAGCCTGCACTCAAACCCATACTGTGATATGGAATGTAGGCATTCCAATTCGCAGTTTAACTCAAAACTTCTCCACAACACCCGTCTCACTAGTAAACTTCTTAGTCCATTTGTATCTATTTTTGTTTTGTTTTAAGATGTATTATTTGAAGGAGTTACAGAGAGAGAGAGAGAGAACTTTCGTACACTGCTTGACTCCACAGATTCCACATATGGCCACAATGGCCAGGCCAAAGCCAGGAGCCAGGAGCTCCTTCCAAGTCTCCCATGTTATTGGTAGGGGCCCAAACACTTGGGCCATTTTCCACTGCTTTTCCCAAGCCATTAGAAAGGTGGATCAGAGGTGGAGCAGCTGGGATATGAGCTGGTGCCCATATGGGATGCCAGCGTTGGAGGCGGCAGTTTATCCACCGTGCCACAGTGCCAGCCATTTGTAACTGTCTTTTATACTTTCTAAAAATAGTGTGATTAATAATTACATTGAAATCAGGTAATTTAATGATATAAATTGTACATATTTTTAATGAGAATTGATGCCAAAGGAAGATGTAAGATGAAGACTTGTGAGTAAACATGAAGTGAACATGAGTCTGTTGCTCCCTGGGAAACTTCGCTAAAATAACAGTAGAGGCACAGATCAAGTGTAATGCTACAAGGATAAGGAATAGAGGAGGTGATAGCAGACAGATGATTTCAACAAAATGTTAAAAGGTGGAAACAGATGGATAAGGTGGATTTTCTCTGGATTGCTCATGAAATTGAAGGTTCAGAGTCTATCATTAGCCAGGTCTCTTCAGATATCCAAGGAAGGAACTTAGAAGTATCTTCACATGGCCGAATGGTTTTATGATATTTGCAAGTAAGATATTTATAGTTTGTCTTTCCACTGCAGCTTGCTCTTTGTCAGGTCCTGTTGGAGACTGACTGTTGGCTTTTTAGGATCAGAAATAAAAAGTTGAATCATGGAATATATTTAGTTTGTATGTAATGGTATATATTTGAAATCATTAAAAGTCTGTGGTTAAGTTATTGTTAGCTATCCCAGTATAACTTAATATTTTTAAAATATATTTGTTACTGTGTTTTTTTTACCCATGTTTGTACCTTCCAACATTTTGCTGGAGTGTTCATGTTGTAAAAGTTTCAACCCCACATAAACCTTGTTAACTGGCATAGTAGAGTGGAGGAATTCAAAACCTTGGGCTGGGAATGGGAAGGAAGCCAACAAAAATTAAGTTAATCTATGCTTTAGACTTCTGGGGAAAATTAGGAATTGGAAGCATTGGGTTCCTTTTATAGCTCCTAGGGTGAGCCTAAAACAGATTGAAAATCTGAGATTACCACCACCACCACCCTCCTTTTAAGATTTATTTATTTATCTGTTTGAAAGACAAAGTTACATAGAGGCAGAGGCAGAGAGATGGAAAGGTCTTCCATTCACTTGTTCACTCCCCAGATGGCTGCAATGGCCAGAGCTGTGCCAAGCTGAAGCCAGGAGCCAGGAGCTTCTTCCCTGTCTCCCCTGTGGGTGCAGGGGCCCAAGTCTTGGACCATTTTCTACTGCTTTCCCAGTCCATAGCAGAGAGCTAGATTGGAAGTAGAGCAGCCAGGATTCGAACCAGCGCCCATATAGGATGCCAGCACTGCAGGTGATGGCTTTACCCGCTAAGCCACAGTGCTTTTTTAAACACAAGAACAAACTGCTCTTCCTCCTCATCATAAGACTGTGGGGTTTATTCTCTAGAGGGGTTAAACCAGAAAGGTTCTGAACTTGGACCTAGCAATATTGACACAGTTGGAGGGTAGAGGTAAGATTGTACATTAAGAACAGAATTAAGTAAAAATCTCTGTACTGAATGGTGAGTTCTCTGCACCACTTCCTCTGTTCATCTATGAGAAAGCTGATTGGCAGGAAACTGGAGGTGTCTTCTTTGGTGTAATTGACCAGCTTAAGGGAAACACTTACAAATTCACTAATGGTTCCCCAGTGAAACACCCAGATAGATGCCTTACCATCTAACAGTAAAATCTAGTAGTAGTTGAGCCTTACTACTAAGTAGAGATCTTGGTTTTTACTTCTTCATCCTTAAATACAAAAGGACAACAATGTATCACTAAACCTATGTCCATACAGGATCAGTTTTTCAAGAGACTGATTAGTGTGCAGTTCAGAGGACTTAGATTTTGTACAGGTGAACCACTGCTTTAGACTGCCTTGGGACTGCTTCTTGCTCTAGCTTTTGTGTTCTGGTGGAGCACTGAACAGAGCATGGTTCTTGATATTCTGGCCCTAGGTTATTAAATGCCTTGGGAACCTCAGAAGAACAAAATTCCATGAATATATGTACTTGAACTCTGTTACTCATGCTTTATTGATAGTTCTGGAATATGTAGGCACATTTACATGGATCAAAGAATCCATTAGGTTTTTTCTCTGTAGGTTCAGTTCTTGTTTGGTTTTTTTCTTAAATCTTCTATTAATTTAATATATTTCTCCTTTTCCCTAGTAATAAATGCTGCTCATTCTTTCTACAATGGAACAACTACTCTACCGATATCAGATGAAGACAGGACCCCTCGAAAAAGAATTAGCAAAACATTGAATATGACTACAAGTCCCGAGGAGAAAAGAAAAATCATTGGAGATACTTTTGTTAAGGTACCTTTCTTTTTAATTATTTGACAGGTGCAGGTTCTGGGGGAGGGGTTGGACAGAATGAGAAGAGAGGGAGAGCTCTGCCTTCTGATGTTCCAGTCTTCAAATCCAGGGCCGAGATAATGGCTGGACTGAAGCCAGGAGCCTGGAAACTCAGTCTAGGTCTCCCACATGGGTGGCAGAGACCCAAGGACTTGAGCCATCACTGCTGCCTTCCCAGAATCTGAATTAGCAGGAAGCTGGAACCTCGGTTGTTGAACCCAGGTGCTCTGACATGGGACAGTAATCTTAACACACTTAATTGTTAGACCAAACACCTGCTCTGATACCTTAGTTTTTATTTTTATTTTTAAATATTTATTTATTTATTTGAAAGGCAGAGTTACCGAGAGGCAGAGATGGAGAGAGGGAGAGAGAGATGTCTTCCTTCCGCTGGTTCACGTCCCAAATTGCTTGAACAGCCGGAGCTGGGCCGATCTGAAGCTAGGAATTTCTCCCAGGTCTCCGCGTGGGTGCAGGGGCCCAAGGACTTGGGCCATCCTCTCTACTGCTTTCCCAGGCCATAGCGGAGAGCTGGATCAGAAGTGGAGCAGGTGGGATTCGAACCAATGCCCACATGGGATACCGGCACTGCAGGCTGAGGCTGTACACACTACACCACAGCGCTGGCCCCACTGTTTTTGTCTTTAATATCCTCACTGTGTACTACAAGGGGTCTGCAAAATGTTTACCAAAAGAATGCATGTATGAAAAAATTATGTGTGAATTTAAAATATGTTTGCACCAAAATAGATTTGCCCTTTAATTACATTTCTACAAACCGTTTGTGAATCTTATTTTTTTTTTACCATTATATCAAATAACTAAATGTTCTAATTTTGATTTCTTAACTTGCAGCTGAAAATGCTACTGTGTATTGTTTACTAATTTGTAGAAACTTTTATTTTTAAAAACGTGTATTTGTTGCTAGGTTTTTTTTTTTTTTCTGTCTTCGGTTGGTACTAGACTTTAATTCACTTAGTGCTGGCGCCGCGGCTCACTAGGCTAATCCTCCGCCTAACGGCGCCGGCACACCGGGTTCTAGTCCCGGTCGGGGCGCCGGATTCTGTCCCGGTTGCCCCTCTTCCAGGCCAGCTCTCTGCTGTGGCCAGGGAGTGCAGTGGAGGATGGCCCAGGTGCTTGGGCCCTGCACCCCATGGGAGACCAGGAAAAGCACCTGGCTCCTGGCTCCTGCCATCCGATCAGCGTGGTGCGCCGGCTGCAGCGCGCCGGCCGCGGCGGCCATTGGAGGGTGAACCAACGGCAAAGGAAGACCTTTCTCTCTGTCTCTCTCTCTCACTGTCCATTCTGCCTGTCAAAAAAAAAAAAAAAAAAATTCACTTAGCATCTCGGTGACTACATTTCAAGTTCTTTTTTTTTTATTTATTTATTTGAGAGGTAGAGTTACAGACAGAAAGGTTTTCCATCCGCTGGTTTACTCCCCAATTGGCCGCAACAGCCGGAGCTCTGCTGATCTGAAGCCAGGAGCCTGGATGTTCCTCTGGGTCTCCCACACAATGCAGGGGCCCAAGGACTTGGGCCACCAGGCTATAGCAGAGAGCTGGATCAGAAGTGGAGCAGCCAGGACTCGAACCAGAGCCAATGTGGGAATGCTGGCGCCACAGGCAGAGGATTATCTTACTGCGCCACAGCTCCAGCCTCTCAAATTCTTAAAAAGAGTGGTCACCATACTTTTTTTTTTTTTTAAAGATTTATTCTATTTTTTTGAAAGAGTTAGAGAGAGAGGTAGAGCTATAGAGAGAGAGAGAGGTCTTCCATCTGCTGGTTCACTCCCCAAATGTCTGCAATTGCCAGAGCTGAGCTGATCCAAAGCCAGGAGGCAGGAGTTTCTTCTGTGTCTCCCATGTGGGTGCAGGAGCCCAAGGACTCGGTCCATCTTCCACTGCCCTCCCAGACCATAGCAGAGAGCTTGATTGGAAGTGGAACAGCCAGGACTCGAAGAGGTGCCCATGTGGGATGTCGGTGCTGCACACCAGTGCTTTAACCTCCTGTGCCACAGTGCCAGCCCCTTACTATAGCTTTTTGAATGATGTTAAAGCATTTTTTAAAAAACATATTTATCCATTTATTTGAAAGGCAAAGTTACAGAGAGAGAGGAAGAGACAGATTTTCCATCTGCTGATTCAGTCCCCAAAATGGCCACAACAGCCAGGGCTAGGCCAGTCTAAAATCAGGAGGCACGAGCCTCTTGCCAGTCTCCCATGTGGGTGCAGGGGCCCAAGCACTTGGGCCAAGTTCCGCTGCCCTCCCAGTTGCATTGTCAGGGGGCTGGATCGGAAGTGGAGCAGCCAGGACTTGAACACGTGTGAACACGTGCCCACATGGGTGTCAGAATTATAGGCGGTGGCTTTATCCTCTATGCCGCAGCGTGACCCTAGCATGCGTTCTTAAAATTTTTATTTTGGGGTTGGTGGATTTCATGTCCTGGTCAGTGTTGGCAGAAGGACTCAGAAATTTGAGTGAAAGTGTAAAATTTTGCTTTTTAAAAAGATTTATCTCTTAGAAGGCTGTTTTACTCCTCTTGGTTACAGATTGCCAATGAAGTGATTGGAGAAATGAACCTGAAACCAGAGGAGGTTTTCCTTGCTCAAGGTACTTTACGGCCTGATCTCATTGAAAGTGCATCACTCATTGCAAGTGGCAAAGCTGAATTGATCAAAACCCATCACAATGACACAGAACTTATCAGAAAGCTGAGAGAAGAGGTAAAAGCTGATGAGAACTTTTCCATAAAGCAGATTCACAGAGAACCTTCTTCCCTGTCTTTTCCTTCTTCCCTCCACTGTTCACAGGGTTGTGCAGCTGTTTTCATTACATGAGTAGGGAACCTCACACCTTCCTCCCAGCCCTGCCCAACCAGCAACCACTAATTTATCTTTTGTCTATATTACCCATTCTGGACTTTTTTCTATAGAACAGAATCATAATGTACAAATTTTAGAAAGTGATTGGCTTCTCTTAACCGTAATTTTTCTAGGTTCACCCATGTTGTAGCACTTATTTATTTATTCCTTTTGACTGCCAAACAATATTTCATTATATGGATATTCCACTTCTATCTATCAATTGATAGACCTCCCACCTGCAGGTTGCTTCCAGTTCTTGGCTGTTATAAGTAATGTTGCTATGAGTCCTGGTTAAAAGTTTTGTGGAAGTGTGTTTTCATTTTGTTGCTGTATACCTTAGGAGTAGCACTGCTAGGTCTTATGGGAACTCTGTTTTTCATTTTGAACTATCAGACTGTAGGCAAAGTAACCCCACCATATTAAATTCTCATCAGCAGTGTGTAAGGATTCCAATTTTCACCATTCTTTTTTTTGGGGGGGAGGTGGTAGGGAGCTAAAAAACAACATAAAATTTACCATCTTAACCATTTTTTTAAGATTTATTTTTATTTATTTGAAAGGCAGTTACAGAGAGAGAGGTCTTCCATCTGCTGGTTCACTCCCCAGATGGCCACAACGGCCCGAGCGGAGCCAGTCTGAAGCCAGGACCTTCTTCCAGGTCTACCACATGGGTGCAGGAGCCCAGGTATTTGAGCTGTCTTCACTGCTTTGCCAGGCCATAAGCAGAGAGCTGGATCAGAAATAGAGCAACCAGGGCCCACTTGGAGCAACGCCCATATGGGATGCTGGCACTACATGCCACAATGCCAGCCCCCGTTGTAACCATTTTTACATGTATATAGTTCATCTTGCAAAACTGAACCTCTGCTTATTAATAGCAATTTCTGGCAACCACCATTCTATTTTTTGTTTCTATATATGTGACTGTTTTAAATTCCCCATATAAGTGGAATAATACAGTATTACCATTTTGCAACTGATTGATTTTACTTAACAGTGTTTCCAGGGTTCATCCTTGTAGTGTGTGTGACAGAATTTCCTTTCTTTTTATGACTGAATCATAGACTCTTGAATGTATATATCATATTTTATTTATTCATTTACTTACTGATGGACATTTGGGTTGCTTCCACCTTTTGGCTATTGTGAATGATGCTGCTGTGTGCTAGTGTAATGCAAACAGCTATTCAAGGTACTGCTTTCAGTTCTTTTGCATATTTACTCAGAAGAGGATTGCTAGACCATAATGCAGGTCTGTTCTTACGTTTTTGTGAAGAGCCTCCGTGGGGTTTTCTTTAGAAGTTGCTTCATTTTCTAGTTCAACCACCAGAACACAAGTGTTCTAATTTCTGTATTTCCTTAACCACAATTTGTTATTTTCTTTTTCTGTCTTTTTTTTTTTTTTTAATAGCAGCTGCTCTGATGGATCTGAATTATAGGGTGTTGTGTATGAATTATCTTTATTTTAGTTCTGTATGTGAAGATATTTCTGGTTTTTATGATGTATTTCCTTAATAGCTGATGCGTTTGAGCATCTTTTCATGTGCTTATTGGCCATTTGTTTATCTTGGAGAAATTCTGTTCATTTCCTTTGTTCATTATTAAAATTGGCTTATTTATCTTACTGAGTTGTAAGTGCTCTTGATAAACATTCTGTTTATAAGTCTTTCCCTAACTGCGTGATTTGTAAATATTTATTTTTTGATTAATGTATTATGCTTTTCTATTTTTCTGGGGTGTTGTGTGCTACGTTAACACATGTATATGGCATAAACTGATCAAACAGTATTTGTTCCTCCCTATTTTTCTTTATATTTGGAGCCTACCAGCTCCTTTCCTTCAGTTATTCATAAGATGGCACTTGCCCTGTATGCTGTTGAGAACTAGATCATTGATAGTGCATTAGTTTACCCTGACTTACTCAGATTTAAAGGGTTTCTGTTTAAAATATTTCAGAGAATATCACTAAAATATTAATCCAACTCCTTGCAAGCACATAAGAATAACACTTTAAAAGTTGCATTTTTAAAAACAAATTTATAGGCTGGCGCCACGGCTCACTAGGCTAATCCTCCACCTGCAGCGCCGGCATACCGGGTTCTAGTCCTGGTCGGGGCGCCGGATTCTGTCCTGGTTGCCCCTCTTCCAGGCCAGCTCTATGCTGTGGAGGATGGCCCAAGTGCTTGGGCCCTGCACCCCATGGGAGACCAGGATAAGCACCTGGCTCCTGCCTTGGCCATTGAAGGGTGAACCAACGGCAAAGGAAGACCTTTCTCTCTGTCTCTCTCTCTCACTGTCCACTCTGCCTGTCAAAAAAAAAAAAAAAATTATAATTCAAGGAAAACATCAGGAAATGCCAATCATTTATTACCCTTTGTTTTCCAAGTTGTTTTTGTTACTAATTCGTATTCATTGTTTTTTTCCCTTCCCTCCCTATAGGGAAAAGTAATAGAACCTTTGAAAGATTTTCATAAAGATGAAGTGAGAATTTTAGGCAGAGAACTTGGACTTCCAGAAGAGTTAGTTTCAAGGCATCCATTTCCAGGTAAACAATAGAATTGAATGTTGTTTTGATAAGTTTTTAGTCCTTTATGTTTAAGAGAAATCATTTTAAACAATTCTGAAATAACTTGCCAGCTCAGAATATGTCAAGTTAAAAGAATGCATGGTTAAGAAGCAAACGTACTATTTGGAATATCTAATGTATTTCATTTTATTAAATGTTTATTTCCTATTGCATTGGTATTTAAGTGGGAGTCTGGCATATATTGTTACCACCAGATGATAAAACCAAGGCATAGAAGTACTTTAATAACACTGCCCACAATTTTTGGTGGTAAAGCTGGGATTTGTCTGATCGATGTTAATGTACTATGATGAGAGAAGTAAGGATTAAAATTTGGTTATCTAAAATCCTTATGCAATGTCTGATTTATCTGAATGAGTGAACCACTTTATTCTTATTAAGATTTTTTAAAAATTTTATTTGAAAGGCAGGGATAGAGAAAGAGGAAGAGACACAAAGAGATTTTCTAGTTGCTCGTTCACTCTTCAGATGGCCACAGCCGCCAGAGTGGGGCCATGCCAAAGCCAAGCTTCATCCCTCTCTCTCATGTTTGTAGCAGAGGCTCCTGCTCTTGGGCTGTCCTCTGCTGCTTTTCCAGGTGTATTAACAGGGAACTGGATCTGCAGTGGAGCAGCCAGGACCAGGTGGCACTCATATGGGATGCCAGTGTCTCAGGTGGAAGCCTTGCCTGTTGCACCACAGTGCTGGCTCCAGGACTAAGAGACTTAACCTGTTTTTGTCACTGATTCTTGAACTTGGGCAAGTCTTTTGCCTTAGTTTCTAGCTGTCTCTAATAGTGATTGGTTGATGATTTGGGAGAACATTCTAATCAAAAACCAAAATAATGACATTTCTTGAGTATTTGTCATGTACTAGGTTTTTTTCTGAATACTTCAAACATTGTCTTATTTGATTCTCACTTTACAAACCAGTATTACACTCTTGGCAGACGAGGAAACTAAGGGACATTAGCTAGTTTGCCAAAGTTACGCAGGCTAGAAGGTGTAGAGCCAGGATTATATCTCTCTGCCTCAACGTTTATACTCTTAACCATCATACTATACTAACTATGCTAACATTATAAACAGTGTTACAAATATGTATACATATACATATATATATATTTACACTCACACACACATAACTGATGTGGTGATTAGTGTGTGTTATCAAACCTAGTATTTAAATCTGGTATTTTAAATCTTTAGTCCCTACCCTGTATGCTGGCAAAGGGTGGAATATAATGTACAAGAGGAGTACTTTACAGGAAGGAGGCCAACTGGTCCTGTGTCCATGGTCATCACTTTGGCTAGATTCATTTGAATTTTTAGTTTGCTTTGTATGTTGGGTTTTCCATCATTTAAGATTTCTGGGAAAAAAGGATTTTGCTGCTTTAAAAGCTACTGATTTAAATAAGCTGTTTATTCTAAAGTTTAGTAATTAATGGACATGGATAAGATTTGCTTATAACCAGGCATTTCAAGTGGTTTAGTAAAACAACAGAATCTGGTGGCTTTTAGAACCATGTGTATTTTGTGTTTTTATCAACTTTTAAAGTATTTGATGAGATGGATGTACCAGTGCACATCTTTTAGAACATTAATTTTTTTTAAAAATTTTTTTAGCAGTGTACTAATTTTCCTAAAATTAGCTTCATAGTTGAGGCTGGACAATGAATAAATTGTGGTTTGTTATATTTTCTCTTTAGCTTTGTGATGTTGGAAAACTCCCTTAATACAAACTTTAAAATTAATTGGCATGTTTGTTGTGAATTAAAAAATACATTTTGGAGAATTTTGTGATACTTAATACATGAACTATAAAGATAGGAGATAATATTCATTTGGAGAGAATTGAAGCATTCCAGAAATGAGTTGGATGAGAAACATAGCTACATTTGTTCATTTTTGGAAGAACTTTATATTTTGGAAATAGTGACTTTTTTAAAATTAAGGTTTTTTTCTGTAAAATATAAAATATAAAATATACTGTTGTTCCTCTTCTCTTTAGGTCCTGGCCTGGCAATCAGAGTAATATGTGCTGAAGAGCCTTACATTTGTAAGGACTTTCCTGAAACCAACAATATTTTGAAAATAGTAGCTGATTTTTCTGCTAGTGTTAAAAAGGTAATAATTTGACGTAGCTAATCAGTACAGGGACTCAAATAGATTCTTAATGAGTTTTTTAGGGTTTCATTATTTGAAAATTCAGAGTAGTATGACTCTTGAATTGACTACTTAAAAGTATTCTACAGATACTTTTAAGGTACAGACTTTCCCTTTTAGCCAAATAAGTGTGGATATTCTAAATCCCTAAAAACACTAAAGAAAGTATTATAATATACTAAGTAAAATAGTTTCAAAATAAAATGATTTATTTAGTATTTTAAAATACTCTTTCATATATATTATGAGGAAGTAAAAGGAATTCTTTGAGTCAAGAATGAATTGAAAGCAGCAGTTCAAAAAGCTACAGCTATCTACTACTATTGAGGGCAGCTACTAATCCCATGTGGTCTAGGGCTCAAACAATTCCATTCATGCATAGATGTCTGAATATGAGGCCTTGGGTCCATGAAGGGCTAGAAATTGGATTAGAGGTGTGCACACTGAGCAATACTTTAGCTCCAAATTCAGGATGAATGAAAAGGTCTTAAATCAATCTGAAAACAGAATTTTTTTAAAAAATAGATCTGTATTGGTAGTGCTTCTAGGAGTCAGGAAAGAAGCGAGGTAAATTCTCTCAGAAATCTTCATTAGGCCCCAAAGAATTCCTGTTGATTAAATTCTAACAAATAAGAACTGATAGATATGTTCTGTAATTTTTGTGTGTGTGGCACCATAAATGAAAGTAGAAATAACGAGCAAAATAAGACCCTCAGAGGCATCAGATACTGTAAAACCAATTTATAAAGTAAATGGAAAGAAAAGAGAGCTATTAATAGTAAGGTACAAGGAACTACTAAAACTGGGTATTTTGAAAAATTTAAGTTTTAGAAATAACTGAAGTTAAAATTAGCCGAAAAGACAATAAATGGGTGTTTAGAAATTGTCCAGGAGTGGGCTTTTGGCCTACTGGATAAGGCACCTGTGTCCCAAATCACAGTGCCTGGGTTTGAAACCCCACTCTGCTGACTCCAGCTTCTTGCTAGTTCAGACTCTGGGAGACAGTGGTAATGACTCAAGTGATTGAGTTCCTGCCACCCATGAGGGAGACCTGATTGAGATCCAGCTTTGACTAGCCTGGAGCTTTTCTGGGTATTTGGAGATTTAATCAGCATATAGGAGTTCTCTGTCTCTGTGCTTTTCAAGTAAAATAAAAAGTCAAAGGTACCAAATATGATCTGCTATAAATAACTAAGTGTACATACCTAAGATAGTAGTAGCTGGCTGGCGCCGTGGCTCATTAGGCTAATCCTCCGCCTGGGGCGCCAGATTCTGTCCTGGTTGCCCCTCTTCCAGGCCAGCTCTCTGCTGTGGCCCGGGAGTGCAGTGGAGGATGACCCAGGTCCTTGGGCCCTGCACCTGCATGGGAGACCAGGAGGAAGCACTTGGCTCCTGGCTTCACTGGCACAGCGCGCCGGCTGCAGCGCACTGGCCGTGGCGGCCATTTGTGGGGTGAACCAACAGAAAAGAAAGACCTTTCTCTCTGTCTCTCTCTCTCTAACTCTGCCTGTCAAAAAAGAAAAAAAATATAGTAGTAGGCAGGGCTGGGCCATTTGGAAACCAGGACCTGGGAACTCAGCCTGAGCCTGCTTTATGAGTGGCAGGAACACATCCACTTCAGCTATTATCTGCTGCCTCCCAGCGTGCCCATTAGCTGGAATCAAAAGTGGAACTGGGACTTGAACCCAGGTGCTTTGATAGGGGCATGGGATCCCAAGTGATGTCTTAACTGCTATGCCAGACACCACCCCAGAGAACTATTTTAAAGATCTGACTTTGGAAGAAGCAAAAGAATCCCAGAAGAAATATCTGAGATACAAATAGGAATGGGAAGCAAAGAAGATGGTAAATGCATTGTATAAAATAATAAAAATAGCCTCAACTTTTTAATGTTTATTTTAAAAATGTAGCACTATTTAGCTTTAAAAGCATTCAAAGATACTTCTGTTTGCCAGAAGGACAGAGCTTGATTTTATTTTGTTAAGCATTCATATTAATCCTTAAGAACTACTAAAAGAATAGAAAAGGGGGTGGGGAGGGTTAACTCAAAACCAGTAAAGGGGAAATAAATGAGCTGGCAGAAATGATTAATTCAAAAGATGGCAAGAAAGGAGAAAGAAACATAAAAGGTAGGACAAATAGAAATGATAGAATAAAATATTAGAATAAAATTCAGCCATATTATTAAAATAATTAACATTTCTAATAGATTGCCAGACTAGTTAGAAAACTGGAATCTGTTTTGTACAGAGCAGTAAATCTGAAAAATGTAATCTTTTCATAAGTATAATCTTTCACAAGAAGGAATGGAAATAAAAGTTGGAAAAAAAAAGTAAGTGAAGCTATATTAATTCCAGACAAAACTGATTTTATGGCCGAAAGTATTCGACAGAGGTAAAGTTGTTACTTGCTGGTGACAGGGTAAACTCTTGATGTATGTAAATCTAATCTGTATTTCTTATCCTGAGATTTAGCTTCCTTGTAGTCCTCTTCCTGGGAATAAATTTCTGGAATAGTATATAGTACACACAAGTTACAGAGGTACCAGTGTGACCCAGCTGTCATATTGTACATATATAAAATTATAGTAGATGCCAAGAGAATGGAACCTGAAAAAAATGTCTTTGGTTTTTTTAGCCTCATACATTATTACAAAGAGTCAAAGCCTGCACGACAGAAGAGGATCAGGAGAAACTGATGCAAATTACAAGTCTGCATTCGCTGAATGCCTTCTTGCTGCCAATTAAAACCGTGGGTGTACAGGTGAGATGTGAATCTGTTGACCTGTGACATAGTTTCTGCAGTTTTCTCTTTGTACTAATACTGAAATAGTAATTATTTAGGAAAGTGAAATACAAGAATATGTACAGCATGTTTTGAAAAGCAAAAAGGCAATAATACTTCATAGAATGTTCTTTAAGCCTATGATTATAAAGTAAATCAAAATTATATTGCAAAAATTAAAGGAAAAATGAAGGAGGGGGAATTGTAGGAGGGAGAGAAGTATGATTATCTTAGAAACGTTTCTATAAAATATATGAAATCTGTTCTCTTTTTATTAAAATTAATGGAATATTCAGGCTTAGACTTTATAGTTTTGGAGTACCTGTGAATTCTAATCAAAAGTAAAAATTTAAAAAATCATTTGCTGTGGAGTTGGCTTGAAGTGCAGGTACAAGTACTCATGTCCTCATTTAACACTTCAAAGTGTGAAATATAATGTGATTTTAGCATTTTTTAAATATAAGAAACCCCCTAGATGAATGTATCACACCATTTAGATCATGTATTCCCTATAACAGTGTTTAGTCTCTTCAAAATGCCCTATCTCCCTTAGTCATGAAGAAGTACAACTAATATTTCATATTTATCATTCTGCCTTTCTGATTCATATAAAAGCATGTGAGAATGATACGGTTGTGTTTTAAGTGCTGCTCATATAGTGATCACATTAAATTCTCTCTTATATGATCTGCAGATGAGTTTCTCAGGGGGAAAAAGTTGGGCAGGTAGGGGACAGGAAAAGTTCTTGTTTGTTTTTACAATTCATGGGTAAACAGAAGCTAGAAAAAGTGTCAATAATTCCAACTCAAAATAGTAACTGGCATGAGTGCCAGTTACTAGTTTAATGCCCTGTGTAGAATTATTTGTGGAAGAAATTAACTTTACTGTTTTAGAGATTATTCATCTAAAACTTAAAAAGCGTGTTCTTTTTTCTAGATGTATCAGTCTGTCAGTTTAAATTCCTCCTTTATCTGAGCCCATGTAATTCTGTGGTAAATTCTACTTTTAAACTAAGCCCAAAATATTTAAGTTCCTGGAAATTATCGAGCCAGCTATTTTGGTTACAGAACTCTTGCTTCAGCTTTCTTCCTCTTTAAAGATTTATTTACTTATTTATTTGAAAGGCAAAGCAACAGATCATTCCTTCCATTGGTTCACTTTTCAAATGGCCACACAGCTAGGGCTGGACCAGGCTGAAGCCAGGAGCCAGGAACTTCCAGGTCTCCCATATGGGTGGGAGGGGCCCTAGTATTCCCATCTCCTGCTGGCTTCCCAGGTGCATTACCAGGGAGCTGGATCAGAAGCCAAGTAGCTAGGCCTTGAACCTGAATTCCAACAAGGGATACAATCATTGCAAACGTTGCTTAACCTATGTTGGGCCACACTGGCCCCTCTTTTCTTTTTATTGGCTGCATATATAAACTGCTTGTATTATTTTTAAATCACTGTAGAAATTTTCCTTATTGGAATTGTAGAACTAATTTTTCAGAGGTTTGTGGGTTATTTATCAAAGAGATTCATTTTTGGATTTTTTATGATATTATTTATTTACAGGCAGATATTACCCTACTATTAAAAAAAAAAAAAAAAAGAAGTGTAGACAGGTCAATTAATTCTTTAAAGTTTCCCTATCTTAAGTAGATCTGTTACAGAGAACTTCCACCTCTATGTGGGATCTCCTGCTGGACAGAGTATTAAGTTGAAATAGTTTCTCACTCTCCTTTTAAAAGAAGTATTACAGATAATAGTTAACCAAAAAATAGTTGTTAAGAGTAATATAATTTTCTAATAAGTGATTTCTTCTTGAAAATGAAACTTACTCAGGCTCTACTAGTCTTCCCAATAATATAGTTAAAGTTTTCTTTTGTCATTAGAAAACTATCTTTAGGGGCTGGCGCTGTGGCGCAGTATGTTAATCCTCTGCCTGAGGTGCCAACATCCCATGTGGATGTCGGTTCTAGTCCCAGCTGCTCCACTTCCAGTCCAGCTCTCTGCTGTGGACTAGGAAAGCAGGCTCAAGTCCTTCAGCCCACACCCACATGGGAGACCAGGAAGAAGCGCCTGGCTTCAGATTGGCGCAGCTCCGGCCATTGCAACCATTTGGGGAATGAACCAACGGAAGGAAGACCTTTCTCTCTGTCTCTCCCTCTCACTGTCTGTAACTCTACTTCTCAAATAAAATAAATAAAAATCTTTAAAAAACAATTTAGTCTCTTCGGCCTTTGAAGCTAATACTTTTGCAAGTCCAGATAAAAGTTGTAATTCATAGTTAGTATAGCAATGAAATTTGTTTACAAAATTAAGCCATATTTATAAAATGTCAAAAGACATTAAATTTTCCTAATTCCTACTATCTGGTTAAGTTTTATATGTCTTCCCAGAAACATTAGTTTTAAAAAGAAAAGGAGAGGGAATTACAGATACACATTACTCATCAACTGTTTTCTTTTAACTGAACACTGTGAACTTCATATCATTTTTATGCTCTACAAGTAGTAGATGTTTCTTAAATGTGGCAGAAGAACTGAGAGAGATGGAGAGGATGAGTGTGCTCTCATCTGCCAGTGAACTCCTGGAATGCCCATGTGGCCAGAACTGGGCTGGGCTGAAGCTCGGTGCCAGAAACTCAAACTAGGACTCTGACATGATGGCAGGGGTCCCTGCCACCCAGACAGAGTACACATTAGCAGGAAGCTGGAATTGGGAGCTAATTAGTAGCTGATTCTTTTTTCTTTCTTTCTTTCTTTTTTTTTTTTAAGATTTACTTTATTTATTTGAAAGATTTACACAGAGAGTGGAGAGGAAGAGAGAGAGAGAGGTCCTCCAGATCCGCTGGTTCACTCCCCAGATGGCTGCAGTGGCTGGAACTGGGCTGATCTGAAGCCAGGAGCCAGGAGCTTCTTCCGGGTCTCCCACATGGGTGCAGGGGCCCAAGCACTTGGGCCATCTTCTACTGGTTTCCCAGGCCATAGCAGAGAGCTGGATCGGAAGAGGAGCAGCCAAGACTAGAACCAGTGCCTATATGTGATGCCAGTGCTTTAGGCCAGGGCTTTAACCTGCTTTGCCACAGTGCCGGCCCCAGTAGCTGATTCTTAACTGTTGTTTCATATTCTCATATTTCACATACACCATAACTTATTTAATTATTCTTGTACTAATGGGCACTGCAGTAGTTTTTAGCTTTTCGTTATTGTAGGCATTTCTGCACTTGTGTTTCTGTGGGGTCATTTCCTATATTAAAAAACATATTTAAAATTTTTATAGATGCTATGAAATTAATATTCAAATACTTTAATTCTCTGTTCTCATATCTGACATAGACTTCAGATAGTTATCTAATGCATCACTCAATTTTAAATTAAGTTTTTTAACTCATATATAAATAAACTTAAAAGTAAATGTTTATTTTTGTCTCCCACTTAAGGATTTTTTTTTGTCAACTCAATACGTTTGGGCAGATCTTTTCTGCCAAAATAAGTGCTAAATCATTCTAGCTGTCCACTGTTGGACAGGTAGTTGGAATGCAATCTCAGTGGACCTATGACATATGTTGAATACTTGAAATTTCTAAGACACTTTCATGATGTCTGAACTGAATTAGATTTGAGATTTGTTTATATCATTGAAAAAAGCATCTAGTATGTACTTCTATTTGAACTTTATATTCTTGTTTAAAAATGGTTATTAATAGTGTTACTATGGATAAAATCTTTTCAGTCTATCTTTGGACTACTGTAAAACTTAAAATTGATTATATTTCTGTTTTCAGGGTGACTGTCGTTCCTACAGTTATGTGTGTGGAATCTCCAGTAAAGATGAGCCTGACTGGGAATCTCTTATTTTCTTGGCGAGGCTTATACCTCGCATGTGTCACAATATTAACAGGTGTGTCTGTAGGAAATGGGAGGTGTATGAGTGTAATGGAAGGAATTTTCATTTTTAAGATTTATTTATTTGAAAGAGTTAGAAGGAGGGACATAGAGATCTGTAATCTGCTGGTTGACTACCCAGATGGTCATAATGGCCAATGATGGGCCAGGCCAGAGCCAAGAACCAGGAGCTTCATCTGGGTCTTCCATGTGGATAGCCAGGACCTAAGCACTTGGGCCATCTTCTGCTACTTTCCTTATGCCTTTAGCAGGGAGCTGGATTAGAAGTGGGGTAGCTGAGACATGAACTGGTGCCCATATGTGATGCCGGCATCACAGTTGTTTTTATTCACTACACCATAACGCCAGCCCCAAGGATTTGTTTTCTTATTTATTTGAAAGACAGTTACAGAGAGAGGTAGAGCCAGAGAAAAGGAGAGAGGTCTCCATTCTGCTGGTACACTCGACAAATGACTGCAGCGGCCAGAACTGAGCTGATCCAAACCCAGGAGCGAGGAGCTGCTTCTGGATTTTCCACGTGGGTGCAGGGGCCCAAGGACTTGGGCCATCTTTTACTGCTTTCCCTAGGCCATAGCAGAGAGCTAGATTGGAAGAGGAGCAGCTGGGACTTGAACTGGCACCCATATAAGATGCTGGCACTGCAGGCTGGGGCTTTAACCCGTTATTCCACAGCGCAGGCCCCAAGGATTTGATTTTTTAAGTTCTTCCGTTAATGAGAGACCCAGAGGCTTAAGTGTAGATATAATTAGATGATATTTTATAAGAGTGAATCACTCCATTTACAGTTCAGATACGCACTTTGAACATAGTTAATCAGATATTTAATATCATTTTGTATTTGATCTTTCATCACAATCTGTTTTTTAAAAATTGGTTATTTTCCTTGAAAGGCAGAGTTAGAGAGAGGGAAAGATCTTGTTCACTACTCAAATGGACACAACAGCTGGGGCTGGGGCTGGGCCAGGTTGAAGCCAGGAGCCTGGATCTACCCAGGTGTGTGATGTCGGTGGCAGTGGGCCAAGCACTTGGGGCATCTTCTGCTGCTTTCCCAGGTGCATTAGCTATGAGCTGGATCAGAAGTGGAGCAGCTGGGACTTGATCTGATACTCATGTGGGATGCTAGCATCACAGACGTTAGCTTAGCCCACTGGGCCATAATGCTGGCCCTGGTATAAAAATATTAAAGACAGCTTTGAAATATGTATTTTAAATAAGTGACTTATGTTAGCTAATAGTTTTATAATAAGTTTTATGCCTGAGGATTGACAGAAATTTATACAGATCATAGAATTCAAAATAGAGATAAATTTAAATAGTATTCCCAGAGAAAGTCAAAGAAATAAGTAGATGCCAGATAGTATTGAAGTACCTGTGTTTACAGGTTACTTACACAGTTTCAAATCCAATTTAACTTGTTCATTAATTGCTTATGTTGGGTATAACAGCTGGTTCATAATCTTTTCCTGATACTTCATTCTATTGGCCCATATACAGTTAAAAAATCTTTCTTGTTTAGTACCAGATTGCAAATTATTCTTTTTTCACAGTTGCTTACCCTCTTCAGTTTTTAATAGTTGTTAAGTAGTTAAAAAGCCAAAAAGAATTACTTAAGATCTCATTTTACCTTGCGGCGCCGGCACACCGGGTTCTAGTCCCGGTTGGGGCGCTGGATTCTGTCCCGGTTGCCCCTCTTCCAGGCCAGCTCTCTGCTATGGCCAGGGAGTGCAGTGGAGGATGGCCCAGGTGCTTGGGCCCTGCATCCCATGGGAGACCAGGAAAAGCACCTGGATCCTGGCTCCTGCCATCGGATCAGCACGGTGCGCCGGCTGCAGCGGCGGCCATTGGAGGGTGAACCAACGGCAAAGGAAGACCTTTCTCTCTCTGTCTCTCTCTCTCACTGTCCACTCTGCCTGTCAAAAAAATAAAAAAAATAAAAAAAAAAATAAAAAAAAAAAAAGATCTCATTTTATTCACATATGCTGCAGAAATTAGAAACCTATCTGTTATTATTAACCTAGTAGAGTCTGTGTAGTTAGAGAAAAGGAGACACAGGGAAACCAAGTTTTTACTGATGAGAACATGCCTATTAAAAGACTTAGTGGATCTAATGCAGAAGCATGTTTCATGTACTGAAAAAAAATATATTGTACAAAATGGTCAATTTGTAATTGCCCATTTTTGATGGAAATAATTGTCTTTGTTAAAAAAGTGATTCTTGATTCATCTTCTGAAGAATGTTAATTTTACTGTATAAACTTTGCATGTCATACAGAAAGTTTCCTTCCCTAAGTTTAACTAAATTTTAATTATATGATAGCATGATTTTCATTTTACATTCTTACAGTTTTATTTCTTTTAGTTTAGCCAAAAGGTACTTCCTTTGTTCAGATTTTTATTTCTGATCTTTTATATGATTATTTGCCTCTTTTTTGCCTTCCATTTTCATTCCCCCATCCCATACTCCCTCCTCAAAAAAGAAAACAAAGCCTAATAACCAGCAAAAAAGGATGGATTTAAAAATATGAACCTAGCAATCTCTTCAAAAATCTTAGTGGAAAGGTTGTAGATTTGTTTTTGCCCAGAATCTTTTGGAAGTTAGAACTTTTCCCATTTTCCCTCTTAATAGAGTTGAGAGAATCTTTGTACAGAGAGGGACTCTTCCAGTTAAATGTCCTTTTCAATGTGCATGACTATTTGTTCCCTAGTGATCATTCTTGTTTTAAAGGCAAAAAGAGCAGATGCATGGCATTCTCTTGAAGTAATCATTATCTAATCTCGTGAAGGATCATTTATGAGCTGTAGGAACTGCATGTGTCTTTAGAAGAAGCATGCCTGAATTTCCATGCCTGGGATAGGAACCTTCCTCTGTTACAGTATGTTTGGAAGGAGGCAATCAAGTAATTGGTGATAGTGCTGGTGTTGAGCTAATGCTGTTTTATTTTGTATATATTTCATTCCAAGTACTTAGTAAGAAAGAAAAAAAACATTAAACTTTACCATGGTAGTTACTAGGAAAGACTTATTTGCCCTTCTAATAATAGGGTTAAGGAAAAGGGACAGTTGTCTACTGGCTGGAGGTAAGAATAGAGAAAGCTAGGTAGCACTCCTAAATCTCCCCTGGCTCCCTCTTATTATTGGGGTGAAGATTGTGAAACAGATCTCTCCAATCAGGGACAAAATTCATCTCAAGTTTGAATTTTCTTAATTGATCTTCATGTCCTCAAGTTATATTCCAAACCCTACTTTTAGTAGTATTTGCAGTGCATCTTCATATCTTACAGATAAATGTTTGCTTAAAAGCAGTAGTGAGTCATTCCATGGGAGAGAGGTGGAAGGATACTAAGTCGTATTTCAGTGGCATTTTTAATAAAGTAGAAGTGAGATTTCCTCTCTTCTAGGGTCATTGTTTCTCAAAGTGGCCAAAGGATACTAAGTTTGGGAAATTTATTGTAGTCTCGGAGATTTCAGTGCATGTTAGGATGATTATAGTTTCGGAAGTCTTGTCATAAATAAACCTATTTATTTAACTATCTATTACTTTCCTAGGGTTACCTGTTACAAATTACCAAAAATGGGGAGCCTTAGAACAACTGAAATTTATTTCCCACAGTTCTTGATGTCTGAAATCAAAATGTTATTAGCAGGGCCATACTCTCTGAGGGCCCTTGGAGAGGATCTCTCCTTGCCTCTTTATCGCGTCTGTAGATGGTTGGCAATCAGTGTAACTCTTGTCTGACTTCATTTTAACCTGTGCTTCTTTCCTCTGTTTTTCCAAATTTCTCTCTTGTTGGGAAGATACACCAGTCACTGGATTAGAGTCCTCAAATCCAGTATGACTGTATCTTATCTTGATTATATCTGCAAAGGCCTTGTTTCCACTCACAGATTCTAGGTGGATGTGCATTTTGGGGTACACTCTGCAACACAGTATGTTATGTGAAAGGAAGGTTGTACTAGCCACTTCAGTTTTGTACATTGTGAGATACTGCTCTTTCAGAGAACACACTGTGAGGACTGTACACAGAAAATAGAGCCTGCTGTAATCTTACATTTTGTCCTTCCCATTGGGAGAGTTAAGTGAATAGGAGAGAGGCCTAAAAAATAAATGAAAAGAATGTTACCATACTGTGTGCCTTTCTTATACTAAAGTATCATTTCTGTATAACTTTTACCTCTTTCCTTCTAGAGTTGTCTATATATTTGGTCCACCAGTTAAAGAACCTCCTACAGATGTTACTCCCACCTTTTTGACAACAGGGGTGCTCAGTACTTTACGCCAGGCTGATTTTGAGGCCCATAACATTCTCAGGGAGTCTGGTAAGTTGCTTGTTGGCTTTATCTCTGCATGTTATAACTAGTTTCTGGAGGATTGGCATTAAGATTCCTAGCAGATGAATATAGCTTTTGATTTTCAAATATTTTTGTTTTTATTTAATTCAGTGAATACTTCCTTTATGCTGCCTTCCAAATAAAATATGTTCAGCTTTGTGGCCATTTGTCAGCATGTGCAGAGCAGCAGAAGTTTTCAGTTGTCTGCTCACAGAGCAGCTGAAGTGTCCAGCAAGATGATGATTGGACTTCTTTCAACTCTCATTCTATAAACAAGGATCCTTTTTGTGGTCTAGTTGGTGTCATATTTTTTGCATTTTCATACTTTTCCCTGATGACTTTGCCATGTTAAATGGCCTCAGGCATAGCACTGAAATGTGCTGTCTGAATTCCCAAGTGCAAGAAGGCTGTGATGTACTTTATGGAGAAAATCTGTGGGTTCAATAAGCTTCATTCATACATGAGTTATAGTGCTGTTGGTTCTGAACTTAGTGTTAATGAATTGACAAAATTTCAATAAGGTGTCTTTAAACAGAAACACATACAAAAGGAGGTTATATATTGATCAGTTGATGAAAATGTTGTGACCACTGCCTTCCTAATCCTGTTTTTCCCCTAGGAGAAGTGGGTATTTGCTGATTCAGTATTTGTAGTATAGAACATAACTATTGTGAATAATGAGTATCAACTCTTCCTGTATATATCATGTCACTGCATTATTCAGAATCTTGTTAGTGATTGAGTCCGCTTGGAATGCTGTGATAGTAGCTAAAATCAGTGCATGTGATGTATATTTGTATGTGATCTGAGATATTTAATTTAATATTAATTTAATAGCACCAGGTTAGAGTGCTTTTCCATGGTGTGGTGATTGGTTCTGCATCTTCCTCCTCTAGGATATGCTGGGAAAATTAGCCAGATGCCAGTGATTTTGACACCACTGCATTTTGATCGGGACCCACTTCAGAAGCAGCCTTCGTGCCAGAGATCTGTGGTTATTCGAACCTTTATTACTAGTGACTTTATGACAGGTGTCCCTGCAACACCTGGCAATGAAATCCCTGTGGAGGTAGTTTTTCAATTTTTTTCTCATATACATTTTTCACTACTTCATAAATTTTATAACACAATGAATGGAATGAGCTATGACAATATTGATATTTCTGGAGTTGGCTCTTTGTTCATAAGATTACCTTTTGTGGTTTTTTTTTGGTTTTTTTTGGCAACTACATAATTAACCATTTAATACAGTGCATGAGGAAAGGGCCTTAAATTTAATATACTCTCCAGATTTCTGATTACTATGTAGAAAGTAACCACTGTAGTCTGCAATTTTATCTAAACTTGCCAACTTCTAATTTATAAAGTTTTCCCCAATAAAGAAGACCTTAGGAGTAAAGAAGAGTTTGTTAGAAATAAGTACGCATGAATTGCCTAATGTTCTGTCTACACTACTAAACCTGATTCCATTTTTTATCACTTTTTCCTCATCATTTTATCCATCTGTCAGAGTGTTCCATAGAAGCTGTCTACATAAGTAGCAAATGATAATCTGATACTTTTATCAGTTGGGCCACTACTCCAATATGAAGCTATGATTGTATATGCCTAGATAGCTATATTGGGCTATGTGGCTTAGAGTCTACTTTCCCTTAGGCTCCAATTTGCTTAATAGCTGGCCAGTCATGGCCATCCTCTCCTGTATGTTTGACAATGGTTGTTATTGTGCTGTGCACCACTTTAGTGGCCCAGTGTTCAAGCCACAATAATTTGTAAAGCATTGGCTTGAACACACAAAGAATCATGCTTGGATGCCACAGCAATGCTAAATTGCTGTGTTATTCAGCGCTTTTTGTGGACCAACAAAAAGCATGACTTGGAAAATAGTACCTGTTTGTGGACCATACTTTTAGTAGTACTGAGGTTGTCACTGATATCTATTATAAATAGGTTCACTATATAAGATTAACCATCCATATACATGGAGGACAATAGTGAAAAAAGTCCTTATCTTAATTTTTTAGATCACATATGTAAACCTGTTGGACATGCGGTGTATCCTGGTTCTTCTATTTATAATCTCTGTTTTTATAACAGGTGGTGTTAAAGATGGTCACTGAGATTAAGAAGATTCCTGGTATTTCTCGAATTATGTATGACTTAACATCAAAGCCCCCGGGAACTACTGAGTGGGAGTAATAAACTTGTTCTGTTAAAGTACCGTGTGCAGTATAAATCGATTAGACACCATTCTTATTACTGACATGCAGTACTGTGAAAACAGTTCATGGAGCAGCTGTGTCACATCTGAGTTATCTACAGAAAACATCTAAAGCTTAAGAGCTGAGTTGGGGATAACTTAAGGGACTGAAGAGATTGTACGGGTAAATAATCAAGCACCATTGCCTACATTCAGACAGATTGATACTGCTTTTGCCTTTGCCTGCCTGTTTTTAATATAAACTCATCACTGCTATGGCTGTCTCTGTGAAGATGGGGAAGGTGGCAAATGATGAATGGGGAATAGTGGACTTTTTTGTGCTTGCCAGTTTCTCTGAGGTGTTAGACACACCCATTCTTTACCAGAGTGACTATATTTTTTTGGAGAATCTGAGTTTTTGAATAAGTAACCTGATTTCTGCAGTGGGTAAGAAAGAGATGAACATAGCAGATAATGGTATAGGTGGGCTGTTCCAGCCAGTTTTGAGGATGCAGGAACAATAAAATGTAAGCTACTTAAGATAGCAACACACCAGGAATTTGTTAATGTACGTTAGAGTTTTATGAAATCACAGCCATGAGGAAGAAGGTGTGAACGGTCTCAAGTATCTATGAATGGTCTTAAAGTGTTTCAAACCGTGTCCCCTGTAGATGCCACGTTACTTGTTGTCATCTTACCCATTAGTTGGGTGCTATATCCTCCCAGCCTTGTATAACCAACTTCTACAGTCATGCATAGAAAGCTCTCTCCTCAGAAGAGACTTTCATTGATGTCTTGGTGTGGTGCAGCTGGATCTTGAGAGGAGAGTTTTAATCTCTAGTTTGGTCAGAAGAGCAGCTCTGAGACCACAAAAGCCATGATAAATGCCCACAGTTTACAAAGTAGAAAAGTGCTCGTGTCATCTACTAAAGAGTCATAAAATGAACCCTTTAATCTCATCTGTAGACAGATTGAAGTCTGACTGCTCTTCATGCATGCATAACATTTGATGAACCAGATGTTTGAGGACTTGCTGCCGTTGCCCCCTGTTTATAACTGTTGCCACTTCTTACTTTAAAAGGTCTTTTCTGTTAATCAGATACAGATTTTTGTCTGAGATTCAATGTTGAACAACAAAATGATGCTCGGCAGAAGTCTTCATTCTGACTGGTCCAGAGAACAAAAAACTGCTGCTGGACCAGCACGGGGCAGAGTTTCTGTCTGTTGTGACAGACGTCTGTACCCAAGACAAAGGAGTGTCTCACTTCTTCAAAACTTGAAGTTGGGCTCATTGTCTGTCCTGATGAGGAGGTACTTGCCATTGACTTCTGGAAAGAGGATGTGCTAGTGACCTGGCTTAGAGCCATGTTATTTTAGGGCTAGAATAGGCAACCTATAAAATGCTTACAAACCTGTGTCAGTACATGTTTATGTGAAAAATTCTAGCAGAAGTGTCTTCTGATTCTACATCAAGCAAACAGTAGGAGTCCAGGAACAATGAATAGGGATCTCTTTTCCTTGAAGTATGTCCTATGGAACACCCCTCCACTGAGATGGTCCACGTTGTAAAAAAAAAAAAAAAGGCTTAGATAGTTATACATTAATTTGATGTGTGCTACTCACTTGTCTTGGAGATTCATGGTGTACTGTATGTTCAAAGCTCAGAAATTGTGAAGTGAAAAACAGTTGTTAAACGTTGCTTATTAACTGAGTGTTTTCCTGATATGTGCCTGTTAAATACCTTTTTATGTAATTGTGATAACTGAACAAATTATTTCTGTAAAACATCCCTTCACATACAATTTTAAAAGAATCTAAATTTTCTGAAATTCAGAAATTTACTAATATTTAGTACTGTTTTTCTTTGCACAACACTTTTTGCTTTGCACCATATAGTGTTACTGTATACTTCTGCAGCATTTCATCTGAGCCACTGAGAAAAATTAAGGTTGAACTTGTATTGTACAGTTACAGGAACAAGCTCAGCTTACCTGTTACCTAAGCAATTTCAGAATTAAATGTCAGATTTCCTTAGTCCCAATTGTCTTTTTCATTAAGTGTATTCTACTGCCTCAAATTACATTTATGGGATAGTTATTTTTTAGGTTTATTTATTTGAAAGGCAGATGATGAGGAATGGGAGAGGTGGGGGAAGATATTTTTCATTGCTAGTTTACTCCCCAAAAGCCTGCAACAGCCAGGACTGGACCAAGCCAAAGCCCAGAAACCTGGAACTCCATCCATGAATCCACCCTGGCGGTGGCAGGGACCCCAGGTACTTGGGCCATTGCCTGCTGCCTCCCAGGGCGGGAAGCTGTACCAGAAGTGGAGGCAGAACTCTAACCCAGGTACTTGTAGGATTCCCAAAGAGTGGCTTAGCTGCCACACCACAGCACACGCCTCTGCGGTGATTACTTTTGGCCAATACTAGAAAGTTGGCTGCCTAGCTAATCATTACTGGTTATCCAGAGTAGATCATGACCTTTCATTCTCACCTCTATCTAAATAGGTTGTGTTTCATTGTAGCTATTAGATAGGAGGAAAGCAGATGAGTGAAAACTTAAGAATGTCAGACAAAAGAATTTTCAAGAACTGGATACCCAGTCCTTCCTGAATAGCCCCATCTGTGATGATCAGGTCTGTTAGAAATAACAGCCTGGCATAATTTCCGGGGACAAGCCTAGATACATACAAGAGATGGGGTTACACCATTTTCTGATCTTTTTCTCCCACTTTCCCCACCCTAGTCTTGAGATAACTCCACACATGTGGTCAAAGAAGCATTATAAATCCTCCCTGTGTTTGGGCTTTTCTACTGAAAGCCTGTTTTGATGAATAACTTGACTCTTAGTTGTAGAGAATGAAAACGTTCCAATTAGGTAGATATGGGTGTCCATCAGTATATTTACCATAAGAGTAAGTAGTTGTGTGAACTTGATAAAATCATTTGTTCTTTAGAAGCTGATGGAACTGAATTAAATTTTGAACGTTAGGTCAGTCCAAAATTTTTAATAAGAACAAGAAAGCATAGCAGATGGGGTCAGCGCTGTGGCACAGCAGGTTAACACCCTGGCCTGAATTGCTGTCATCCCATGTGGGCACCAGTTTGAGTCCTGGCTGCTCCACTTCCAACCCAGCTCTCTGCTATGGCCTGAGAAAGCAGTGGAAGATGGCCCAAGTCCTTGGGCCCCTGTACCCGCACGGGAGAACCAGAAGAAGCTCCCGGCTCCTGGCTCCTGGCTTTCTATCGGTGCAGCTCCGGCCATTGCGGCCAATTAGGGAGTGAACCAGCAGATGGAAGACCTCTTTCTCTTCCTCTCCTCTCTGTAACTCTTTCAAATAAATAATTTTTTTTTTTTTGACAGGCAGAGTTAGGACAGTGAGAAAGAGAGACAAAGGTCTTCTTTTTTTCTGTTTTTTCATCCCCCAAGTGGCCACTACGGCTGGTGCATTGTGGCCAGCGCGCTGCGCTGATCAGGAGCCAGGAGCTTCCTCCTGGTCTCCCATGCAGGTGCAGGGCCCAAGGACCTGGGCCATCCTCCACTGCACTCCGGGGCCACAGCAGAGAGCTGGACTGGAAGAGGAGCAACCGAGACAGAATCCGGTGCCCCAACCAGGACTAGAACCCAGGGTGCCGGTGCCGCAGGCGGAAGGTTAGCCTATTGAGCCGTGGTGCCGGCCAATAAATAGATCTTAAAAAAAACAGCAGGAGGCAGAGTGGAGAAATAAGGTTTTTTTCCCCAAGATCTTAAAAATATTACCCATCAAGGGTATATTAAAATGCATTGTAAAATCAAATGTTAATTGTTTCTCTGAAGCGATGGTTTGGATCAGTGTGATTTGACCACATGAGAGTGTTCTGTAGTCAGAAGACACTTGGAAAAATACCCATCAGAGTGTCTGGTGGCAGTCTCTTTAAAGCTTTGGAAACGTGACAGAGAAGATGCTTTGGCTATAACACTAATGAAAAGCCATCGTTAGTTATGGAGAGCTAACTGCAGGCAGAGCTGGAGCCAGAACCCAGGCTTTCTGCTTCTCTACATTGAAGAGAATGCTCTAAGGCCTTTCAAGTTAATGCTTAAAAAGAAAAGTTTTTTGTGTAAATGACCATGACATTCTCTTGGTTAATGTTAGAAATCTTCCTCCCACCTTCCCACTCTACTATCCATATTCTTCCTCACTCATCAGAATTCCCATTAGAATTTCTAAATGGATGTTCCTGTTCCTGCCCAAGTCCAGAATGTAATCAGGGACTGATTTTTGTTGGAAAATAGCCCTTTTGTCCTCACTGAGGTAGTTAACCACACGAGGTGATAGAGGGAACCAGGCTACTCTTCACCATCGGACTTTGACAGCAGTAATGGTGATGATGTTGCCTCTTACATTCCTGAACACTCCACTTAGTGACAACCGAAGAGATCTAGAATACCCAAGAGTCAAGATGCCTACTCCCAACCCTAGTGTTATCTGAAGAGGCCCAGGCCTTCTACTAAACTGATCTTTTTTGTCAGTGTTTCTCAACCTGGATACCTATTATTACTATCTGAGGACTTAAAAAACTATAGTTCTCATACCATGGCCAATTAAGTAAAATTAGAAATTGGAGGTAGAATCCAAACATTTATAATTTCATATCCCTCAGCTTGACTAAACTCATGGAGGGATGTATCGGGCCTATCTAGTTAGGGCTTAAAATCTTAATCCTGTAGATGAAAAATGCAGGCTGTAGAGAGTGACCTGCTGAAGGTCTCGTAGCTAAGTGAATTTGGATTCCGGTACCAGATTCTGGATCTGATTGCACCTCCACCATGTTGTTTGTACTATTTGTACTGTTTAGGACGGTGGATAGTAGTTACTGCACATGCTGATATCTGTGCAAGTACTGCCCAGGTATGTCTCCGCTCTTCCCTCAGAGAACTCTACCCCTGTGCTGTAGTCATCTCCCAATTCTGATTTCTAGCCAGATAATGAAATTGAACTATAATGATGCCAACCTGAGTCATATCATCTGATTTTTAAAAAAATATTTATTTATTTGAAAGGCAGAGAGATCTTCTGTCTGCTGGTTCACTCCCCAATGGCTACAACAGCTGGAGCTGGGCCAATCCTGAAGCCAGGAGCCAGGAGCTGCTTCTGGGTCTCCCATTTGAATACAGGGGCCCAAGGGCCATCTTACACTGTTTTCCCAGGCCATAGCAGATAGCTGTATTGGAAGTGGTGCAACGGAAACTTGAGCTGGCGCCTTTATGGGATGCCAGCACTGCGGACTGCAGGTTTACTTGATATGCCTATCCCATCACTTCATTTTTTTTTTTAAAATAACTAGAGATCACCTGTGTGCAGCCTGATTTCTTGAATTAAAATCACTTGAGCAGCACCATCTTGATTTATTCACTAGGATCTTTATCTATTGGTTATCCCTGTGGTATTTTTTGACCTTATTAAAGGCTCTTGGTTAGAAAATAATGAGACTTTTAATAGTTTGGCTCTTGGGTATATTAATGTCAATATCTCCACTGTCCTCTAAGTTTTCAAGTAAGCCTAAACTTTGAGTAATAGCAAGTGGAGTGTATGCTTTTGGAAAACAAGATATTTAAAATTTTTTTGTCTTGAATATATTATTACCATTATTACAATCTTGACATTAAATAAAGTGACTATAAAGCTTATGAATATATTTTTATCAAGAAAAGTCTTGTTAATTGGAATAGTGTGAAATTGCATAATTGATGAATTATTGCAGTGTCCAGTTTATGTCATAATGTTGGTATAAAATGGCTTCACTAAATATGAAATGATTGACTTATCTTTTTTTTTTAAAGAACTTTTTTATTTATTTTATTTATTTTTTATTTTTGACAGGCAGAGTGGACAGTGAGAGAGAGAGACAGAGAGAAAGGTCTTCCTTTTTGCCGTTGGTTCACCCTCCAATGGCCGCCGCGGCCGGCGCGCTGCGGCCGGTGCACCGCGCTGATCCGATGGCAGGAGCCAGGAGCCAGGTGCTTTTCCTGGTCTCCCATGGGGTGCAGGGCCCAAGCACCTGGGCCATCCTCCACTGCACTCCCTGGCCACAGCAGAGGGCTGGCCTGGAAGAGGGGCAACCGGGACAGAATCCGGCGCCCCGACCGGGACTAGAACCCGGTGTGCCGGCGCCGCTAGGCGGAGGATTAGCCTAGTGAGCCATGGTGCTGGCCTAATGATTGACTTATCTTGATCTTGTCCTTAGTATATTACAGAAAGGAAGACGTGAGGACTTTCATAATATTTAATAATTTTAGATTTATTTATCTGGAAGGCAGTTACATAAAGAGGGAAAGAAGATCTTCCATTCACTGGTTCCCTTCCCAAATGGCCACAACAGCCAGGGTGGAGTCAGGGTCTCCATCCAAGTCTCCCACATGGGTGCAGTGGCCCAAATACCTGGACCATCCTCTGCTGCCTTCTCAGGCACATTAGCAATGAGCTGGGTCAGAAGTGAAGCAGCCAGGACTCAAACTGGTGCCCATTTGGGATGCTGGTACGGCAGGCAGCAGCCTTACCTGCTATGCCACAGCACTGGCCCCAACTTTCATAATTTGTCACTGAGCCTGTTTATTAGAAGTCAGAGAAGCATGTACAAAGACGAAGGATGATAATCATTTTTCCTTACCTTCATTGGAGGGTGTCAGCATTTTGCTCAGAGTGTTAGGTAAGTGTGTGTGGATGGGTGTGCAGATGCACTTCCACAATTAGCCTTGTGTGTATAGACACATACAAACTTAGGATTTCTAGCATATTCATTTATCAAATCCTCAGTTTCTCAAAACATAAATTTCTTTGGTTAATTTGACATGTAAGTTGGGTCCTTTAATTGTTTAGAACTATCAGAGTTGATCAAACCCAGTGAAGTAAATGTGTTAGTGAGTCACCAGATATAGAGAGTGGAAATAAACATGTTCAGAAACGAAACTCAGTCATAACAGGCAGCCAGATCGCTCTAGTTTTTCAGATCAGCGATCTGGTTTTGTCTCCTATTATCTGAGAAAACTATATAATTGATTCAATAATATTGGAAAGTTTTCACTGTTTTAACAGGTCAAAAGAACAGTACTGCTGAGATTTTTATCTTGAACTACAAATTCATTTTACTTTTTAAAAACTTATCAAAAGGGGCCAGCACTGCAGTGCCAGCATCCCATATGGGCGCCTGTTCAAGTGCTTGCTGGAATGGAAGACCTGTTTGCCTCTCTTTCAAACAAATAAATAAGTGTTTTAAAAAAATATATCAAAAGCTATATATGTCACAAGTAAATTGTATTTTCACAGATTACTAGTGAGTTAATGAGTTTAATGAGATAATTTTAATGATTTTCAGGAAATACTAAGAAATACAGGTAGGAATCCCACTGAACCTCACCGTCATCAAATGGTGTATCAACTTCTAATCAGTAAATGCTTGTTTTCCCTATTAGAAGGCTATATGCATATATGAGTATACTTCAAAAACCTCATGGAAAAATGGAATTTTGAAATCTACCTTAAATATTTTCCATGAGCTTTCTGTTTAAAAAAGTATTAGATGAAGAGAACAAATGCCTCCAATGGCCATGGCTAGACCAGAATGCAATTGAGATCCTACAACTCAATGCAGGTCTCCAGGGTCAATGGCAGGGAGCATCTACCTTCTGCCTCACAGGGTAAGTATTAGCAGGAAGCTGAAGTCTGAAACAGATCTGGGACTCCAGCCCATGCATTCAAGCAGCCTGAGAGGCATCTTAACCATTGTGGCAAACACTCATATCTCAGTGAACTTTTTTTTCAAGTATTTATCTGAAAGGCAAATGAGATCTTCCATCTGCTGGTTGACTCCCCAAATACCTGCAGCAGCCCGTGCTGGGCCAGGAGGAAGTTGGGAAACCAGAACTCAATCTCAGTCTCCCACATGGCAGGGATCAAGTTCTTGGGCCATCATCTGCTGCCTTCCAGGGTGTGCATTAGCAGGAAGCTGAATTGGAAGGAAGGACTTGGTCCCAGAGACTTGTTTGGGATGTGGGTGTCTGAAGACCCTCACCCCTCCATGAGGTTATTAAGTACCCTTGTATTGCAGTTTTTCTAGATAATATGCAACCTTCCAAAATTTTTTCAACTAACAAAATTTTTACTTAGGGGTAGGTAGGCATTATGGTGCAGCAGGGTAAGCAGCTGCTTGGGATGACTGCACTTGTTTTTTTGAGAGGCAGAGTTAGAGAGAGAGAGGCAGAGAGTAAGGCCTTCCTTTTTCAGTTGGTCCACCCCCCAAATGGCCACCACGGCCGGCGCTCTGCATTGATCCAAAGCCAGGAGCCAGGTGCTTCCTCCTGGTCTCCCATGCAGGTGCAGGGCCCAAGCACTTGGGCCATCCTCCACTGCCTTCCCGGGCCACAGCAGAGGGCTGGACTGAAAGAGGAGCAACCGAGACAGAATCTGGCGCCCCAACCGAGACTAGAACTTGGGGTGCCGGCGCTGCAAGCAGAGGATTAGCCAAGTGAGCTGCGGCGCCAACCGGGATGACTGCACTTCTGATCCAGCTTCCTGTTGGTGAACCTGGGAAGCCGCAGGTGATGGCTCAGAAAGTGCCTAAATCCCACCCACATGGGAAACCTGAATGGAATTCATTGCTACTGACGTCAGCCTGGACATTTGGGGATTGAACCAAGAGCTCTATCTATCTCTGTCTCCTCTCTGTCACTCTGCCTTTCAAATCTTAAATTTTTTCACTTAGTTTGACTTCATAAAATGGTGGAGAACCTGAGAGCCTTTTGTCAGTATGCCTTTGTCTAATTACATTAGGATGACTGATATTAAAATGAGAAAAATGGTTATGGATTACTTGGATGTATAGAGAATTCCATCTTTTGGAAAGCAACTTTTTTTGTGGTGAGTATGTAGTGAATGAAATTATAATAGAGTTTATTTTGGGAGAAGTACAAAGAATTAACATGCATCCTTATCATGTGTTAACAGTCTTAACGGAATTTTCCAAACACAAAAGTAGGATATTGCAGTTAGCACTATTCTGCCTTCCTATTTTACTCAGATTCAGGAATTAGAACAGTACTTTTCATTACTGACTGTTAACATTGTTGAGATTTTCCAAAGTTCATAACAAGTACCCAGACATTCTAAATGAGAAACGATAAGATGGAGGGTGTTTTTATTTTCCTGTAATTCGAGGATTATGCCGATCCTCTAGTTTATTTTCTATCAGATTTTGTCTAAAAAGAGAAACTTAAGAACTCAGTATTGAATGGGAAACATTTTGAGTGATGTGTTTTTTATGCTTTTCATCCCTTCTGGCCAGCTTCTTCACCTGTGGCTTGGCCTAGCAGTGGCTGTAGCAGCCATCTGGGAAGTGAGCCAGTGGATGGAAGATCTCTCTCTCTGCCTGTCTTTCTGCAACTCTGGCTTTCAAAATAAATAATTGAATTTTTAAAAAGTTATCTACCGTGATATCTTTATTAGTGTATAGTGACACAGGGTAGGGTTGTTAGTTGTTAGGGCTAATTTTGGAAACCTTTGTAATGTTTTCTACTTCTGTGGAGAACATTGGTCTGCTACCCAAAAAACCTGGCTTATTTCTGACTGACTCCATGGAGCTGTGTGAACTTGGGCAAGGCCCCAATCTCCTGATTACACTAGCTTGCATAAAATGTAGGAATGATGATAGTGAGAGACTATGAGAAATTGCTTTTCATGAACATTATGAAGAAAGCTGTACATGAGAATATGCTTTATATGAGGGATGCTAGCGTAAGGATGATCTGTTATTTAAAACAGATTGACACTACATTTGAAATGGGTGATATGGGATGAATAACCTCATTGTGTTTGGAACAAGTCATACATTTTTCCTCTGCCAGATTTCAAGATTTTGACAGTGGGGTGGGGTAACTTTCTTTGAACTTTTTGGATATTATGCATGCATCCTTTTTTAAATTTTATTTATTTGAAAGGCAGAGTGAGAGAAGACAGAGAGAGGACTTCATCTACTGATTCATTCCTCCTATATGGCTGCAACAGCTGAGACTGGGTCATGCTGAAGCCAGGAGTTCCATCTGGGTCTCCCATACGGGGCCCAAGCACTAGGACCATCTTCAGCTGCCTTCCAGGTGCATTAGCAGGGAGCTGGATCGGAAGCAGAGCAGACAAGACTCAAACTGGTGGTTTGACTCAACCAAGGGTTCGAGTTGTGGCCAGTTGGAGGTATGACATGGGTGTGCAAGAAGAGCCAGGGAAGCTCCGCCCTATGTCAGCACAGCCACTCTACGAAAGAATCACCAACCCTCTTCTCTGGCTGTAGATAAGATCTGTTATAAACTACAGTGAGTCCAGTCAATTGCATTAAACTTTTTGCATTCCTATTATGTGGAGATTAGTTAAAATGAAAATGTGTTTCAGAAGGAGTCTTTATATGGTGTTGAAGATCCTCCAAAGACTAGTTTTGCCCCGAAACCTAACCTTGCCCCTCTAAGTCTACATTAATCTACTCATGGGCCCTTCATGCCCCTTGATCTTTCATGTCTTGCTCTCGCCTCCACTGCTCCCCATGGAATATCAGCACCAGGACCCTCTCCTATCCCTCTTCATGGACATCAAGTCAGATTTAAGGAGGGAAGCATCATGCCATCCCCATGCCTGTCAGCTGAACTAAACCTTTCCAAGTTCCCATGACCTGTTGAGTTGAGTGACAGTTCTTTTTCAGTCAGCTCAGTTGTCCTCATGCCTGTCAAATGGACTAAACCTTTGCAAGCTCCCATGACCTGTTGAATGACAGCTCTTTTTTATATTTTATTTCCTACAACCAGCTGAACTTTTTGAAGACAGTATTTACACTTCTTTGTGAACATAGCCTAGTTCACAAAAATGTGAAAACTGAATGGATGAATGAGCTTGTTTACAGTGAGGCATGAGTGATCAAGGTCATTATCTATTAAAAGGAGTTCCTACTTTTTTTTTTTTTTTAGAGATTTATTTACTTACTTGAAAGAGTTACAGAGAGAGAAGGAGAGACAGAGATATCTTCCATCCACTGGTTCACTCCACAGACAGCCGTAGCAGCTAATGCTGGGGCCAGGCCGAAGCTTCCTCCAGGTCTCCCATGTGGGTGCAGGGACGCAAGCACTTGGGCCATCCTCCGCTGGTTTTCCCAGGCCACTAACAGAGAGCTGGATTGAAAGTGGAGCAGCTGGTACTTCTGCCACCTTCCTTAGGCACATCGGCAGAGAGCTGGATTAGAAATGCAGCAGCTGGGACATATGGGATGCTGGCGTGGCAGATGGTGGCTTTACCCATTGCATCACAGTGCCAGCCCCGTCTTCTCTCTTCATGAGACTGGGTGACTCTGGGCCTCCCAGCTTGGGATGCAGAGTACCTCACGACTTGAGAGGAGCAGGTGGTCCCGATTTCAGGTGTCCTGAACAGTTTCCTTGGTGATTACGTTTAAACTGGTCAAGCGGCAGTTCAGGTTTCATTTAAAAATTCATGTTAATTCTTTCAGAATCTTATAAATAGGACTCTGCCACAAAGGCAGTTTTAGAAAAGGTTATGCAATGACAACTTGGTATTTTCCTTTTAAATTTTTTTTTAGCATTGGTTGCAGCAGGGGAATTTAGTTCATTACTCATAAAGATTAATGGTGTTTTTGAGGTTTATTTTGAGTCCTGGTATGCTGTCGACTGGCCTGTTTAATGTGAGACAGTCACAGGCTGTATTAATTTTATGTTTTAGTGGTAGAAGAGCAAGAGAGATTTACAGTAAATAATATTTAAACATTCTGCATTTATGTTATTCAATAAGGGGGGTATCTAACTTAACTTATATTATCCCATCTACCATGAAGTCATTCGTGGCAGTAACCATTGGTGGAACTGTTTTTCTTTGCCAGCCCTGAGCTGGATTCCAGAGAAACAGACTTGCAGCCTGGACGGGAGGGCATATATCTGGTTACTCTGGCTCTCTCACCATCTCCAGCATACATCTCCCTCCCACGCATGTGTCCAGTTTGGTTTTGGTTTTGTTTGTTTTTTAAAAAATTGGATATTAGTTATTTATTCGCAAGGAAAAGACATCTTCCATCTGCTGGTTCACTCTCCAGATGCTTGCAATAGCTGTGGCCAGGCCACAGTCAGGAGCCTGGAACTCTATCCAGGTCTCCCACGTGGGTGTCAGGAACCTGATTATTAAGCCATCACCACTGCTGTCCAAGGTTTGCATTAGCTGGAAGCTGTAGTCAGGAGTGCAGCTAAGTGTGGCTCTCAGGCACTCTGATAGGGGACGCAGGCATCTTAGTGGCTGTGGCGAACACTCACTGCAGTTTGTTCACAAATAGCTGTTCCTTCCAAGATGTATGTGGTCTGCTCCTTTCCAAACCCTGCTTCCACCACTTCCACCAGGCCCTCGGTGTGTCTTTTCTGACTGTAATAGCAGCCGGGGGTTTTCTCTTCCCCTGCTTCCTTCCCTCACAGATCACACACTCACAGAAACTGCTGTTTTCCTCATTCGTCTGCTCAAAACTCATTAATAGCATTTATTGTCCATGGAGTGATGACCAGACTGCTTTACTTGTGATGTTACTGTTTATTTTTTAAGTTCTGTCTTCTAACCAGGCAGTGAATCCCTCAAACTTCAGGCCTCCTTCTGGAGCCACGTGTGGAGGTGCCCAGAGTGTGTGCTCCATCAAGGCTGTTGTGACCCTACCCACCCCCCATATTCTACCAGAAATGACAGGAAGTCAGCTGTTAGTTTAAAATCCAGCTCTGACATCACCTTTCCTGCAAGCCTGTGTCAGTTGCTGTAAGTCACAGCACTCGGGCTTTTCCTTTCTTTCCTGTAGAAGACATAATTTGCCTTAAGGTATTCATTGCGCTCTGCCTTTCTTTGCAGATGTTTGTATGATGTCATACTCAGTTGCAAACTTGGTTGTGTTCCATCAACACCTGTTACAGTGCCTGGCCTATCACTGATACTCAACAAATAACGAATCCTGGGTTCTGTGCTTTATATGTGTTTTTAATTGCTGGCCTTTGGGTCAGCAAACTCAGCTTTCTCCAGATATCAGTGCTTAAAAGGGAAACTGGACTGTGTCATCCAGCCTTCCTGGGGATGGATTAAGGAAGGCCAGAGGCAGTTTGTGCAGGGAAAGCAGGTCAGGAAGTAACATGAGATACCAGGCCGCACGTTCTGTGGGGTAGTTGGTCCAGCTTCTCTGGTTATGAGCTATGTAATCTTTCTGAACCTTTCTCCCTTGCTTGTAATGTGATGAAAATAGTACCTACTTCTTAGGGTTGTTGTGAGGACTACAGTAATGTTTCCCTTTAGGTGTAGCATGTGATACAATGCTGGCACATAACAGTGATCTGGTAAGTAGCAGGCGTATGTACACATTGCCCCCTCGGCTACAACCTCTCCTGTGTCTATGGACTCCCTTTGTTTCCTGCGACCCTGCACACACTGAGCTGCAGTGCTGGTCCTGTACAAGGCAATGTTGCAAGTAAGCAGGGCAAGGTGGTCAAGGGAGAGCAGAAGAGATGCCCAGAGAGGAGCAGGGGAGCTGAGGAAGCAGACTGGGTTAGAACACGAGGGAGAAGTCTAATGCCACCAAAAAAACAGGCAGCATGTGGTTTGTAGGAGCTTTTATTTTTTTTTTAAGATTTTATTTATTTATTTAAGAGGCAGAGTTACAGACAGTGAGAGGGAGAGACAGAACTTCCATCCTCTGGTTCACTCCCCAAATGGCCTCAATGGCCGCAGCTGAACATCTGCATCTGAAGCCAGGAGCCAGGAGCTTCTTCCGAGCCTCCTACATGGGTGCAGGCGCCCAAGCACTTGGGCCATCTTCTACTGCTTTTCCAGGCCATAGCAGAGAGCTGGATCAGAAGCGGAGCAGCCAGGACTGAGAACCGGCACCCATGTGGATGCTGGCACTGCAGGCGAAGATTAACCTACTGTACCACAGCCCCAGCTGGGAGCTTTGTAGCTCCCTTCCTTTCCTCTTGCTGGGACTGACAGTCCAGCTAGTCAGACTGGCTCAGAGTGTGGAGTTGTTTTCTGGTGTGCTACTGCAGAAGGAATTATGCAGGCATTACCTGCAGTGTGGTCATCAGGTATACGTGCTCCCAGGATTCTGGGTCTTTTCAGGAGTGGTGAGTGATATCTGTTCTCCTTAGGAGGTTCCAAAGAGGTCACTTGGCACCAGGGTACAGGATGCTGAACTGGTGGATCTCAGTCACGACTCCTATGATGGATAGATAAGAGCTTGGCATTAGTCCTCAAAAGAACTTGGCCAGAGGACAGAGATCCACAGATAATGTAGCTGGACAAAACAAGGCTGCAATTGTTAAAACCTGAATCACAGAAGGAAAAAAAAATCCTAGTTCAGTTTTTAGTTTCAAGAATGAAACTGGGCTTATAAAATCCATCATACTGACCTGGTAGTTCAGAAATAGTGTTAAGTCTTGCCTGAGAGTCCTCTGCACAATAAGGGTGACATTTCCTGAATCTCTTGTCCTGCTGCCCCTCCCCAGGGAGCATAAAACTTCTTGTCCTAGAAAGGAGCTCCTGTTTTAATTGGTTCCTTTTCTTTCTTTAGTTCCAAAGGTCAGCCTGCTTCAATCTGAAATACATTTGCAGCCTGACAGTTGAGAAAAACCCATGAAGTCAGTTTTTCTTTGTATGAATCAGTTATTTGTCAGTCTTCTGAGGCCATGTGGCTTCCTAGAAAAAAGGAAGATTGAGTGTAAAACTGGTGGGTGCAGTCTGTTGACACTCACTTAGTATAGAAATTTGGTAACAATCTAAGTTTAAAATGCTTTTGATCTCTGTCCCTTAGCTATGCAGGTCTAATAATCACTTATCCCACTGCCCCAGTCTCTTTACCACCTGACTTTAGCTATTGAACCTCTCTGTCTTTGTCACTGGGTGGGAAAGGCTTGGAAACAAAACCAGTTAATTTTTTTTAAAGATTTATTTGCTTAGTTCTATGAAAGGTAAAGCAACAAGAGAGGGAAGACACTGAGAGAGATCTTCCAATCCCATGGTTCACTCCCCCCAAAACCACAACAACTGGGCCTGAGGCAGGCTGATGGCAGGAGCCAGAAACTCCATCTACATCCTCCACATGATAAGCAGGGGACCTAGCACTTGGGCTGTCACCTGCTCTCCTAAGTGCATCAGCAGGGAGCTGGATCAGAAGCGGAGCAGCTGAGACTCAAACTGGTGCTTTGGTTTGGATGCTGGTGCTGCAAGCAGTAACTTAACCTGCTGTAATACAAGTCATTAGTTCTTAATAACTTAATAACTGACCTGTATTGGAGTAGGAAATGCTACTGGACACAGGATTATTTGAGGCTTATCATTAGTTTATTCAAATTCATAGACGAAGAGATTTGGTAAGGATCTGGGAAAAGAGTTTTCATTAGTTTTATCCCATAGGGCAAGTGGGAAGGTTGTACAACTGATTAAAGCTGTAATTACATGGAGAACTCCCATCTTGGGACTGACCTGGGAGCATTTTCCACTACATCAGATTTACCTGTCTGCCCTGGCGATCCTAATATTAAGACTTAAACATACACCTCCTACCCCCAGTCCCCATTCACTTCCTGCCCTACACGGGAGCACACACCTCTTGTCATCCATCAGTCTGATCTACGTCTCAGGTCACTGCAGAGTCATTTGTGTGCCCTTGTACTTCATGAAGCTTAGATTGAAAATAAGCTCATCAACACGTCCTTGAAAGCAAGACCAGAGCCGCTTTAGCAGAGAGAGAACAAGCACCTATAAGAACTTTTCTTCTTTCTTAAAACTATATCAGATCACAGGGAATGATTTTTTTGGCTTAGAGATCTTTTTGGAAAACAGGAGTTTAACTTTTTCAAATGTTTGAAAAGACAAATTTCATGCCTTCAAAAGCTGATTTATTAACTTATTCAACCTACATTTGAATGCCTCGTCCATGCCTCAGTCATCTCATGATGCTTAAAATCAACATGGTTCATAGAGACTTTGATTCTGCTTCATTTTTTAAAAAAGATTTTATTTATTTGTTTGAGAGATAGGGTTCTAGAGAGAAGGAGAGACAAAGGTCTTCCATCTGCTAGCTCACTCCCCAAAAGGCAGAAATGGCCAGAGTTGAGCCAATCCAAAACCAGGAGCCAGGAGCTTCTTCTGGGTCTCCCACATGGGTGCAGGGCCCAAACACTTGGGCCGTCTTCTACTTCTTTCCCAGGCCAGACGCAGAGAGCCGGATTGCAAGAGAAGCAGGCAGGACTCGAACCAGTGTCCATATGGGATGCCGGTGCTGCTGGCAGAGGCTTAGCCCACCACACCACAGCACTGGCCCCTCTGCTTCATATTTTGGTCAATCTCTAAAAGCAATGAAGGAAGTAGTGTTTCTTTTTGTAAGGAATGCATATTTTTTAATGAGGCTTCCTGGGATCTCAGGAATCTTAATAGATTCTTTTAAGGTTTTGTTTCCACCTGAAGAACTGCAAGATTACAGGGAATAAACAAGTTCAATACATCAAATAAACCACTTGACTAGAAACTGTTTTATATCAGCAGTTGTCAAGCATTTTTAGTCTCAGAACCAATTTACACTTAAAAATTATTGCGGGCTCCAAAGAGATGTTATTTATGTGGGTTATATCTAGCAATATTTATTAGAAATTGAAATTAAGAGTTATAAAAACATGTAGCTATTCACTTAAAAATAATAAACCCATTAAATGTTAACATAAGCAAATCTTTTATTAAAAGTGTTTTCCAAAACAGAAAGAAATTTAACAAGAATGGTATTGCTTTACAAAGCTGTTTGGTTTCTAGAGTAATAGAACACAGATTCTCATTTTGTCCACATTCAGTTTATTGTGATGTTTTGTTGATTCATATAAAGAAAAATCATCCTAAGAAATGTAGAAATGAGGGGCCTATGCTATGGCGTAACATGTAAAGCTGCCGCCTGCAGTGTTGGCATCCTATATAGGCTAGAGTCCCAGCTGTTCCACTTCTGATCCAGCTCTCTGCTGTGGCCAGGGAAAGCAGTAGAAGACGGCCCAAATCCTTAGGCCCCTGCATCCCTGTGGGAGACCCAAATGAAGCTCTAGGCTCCTGGCTTTGGACCGGCTTAGTTCTGACTGTTGCGGCCATTTAAGGAGTGAATTAGCAGACTTCTCTCTCTCTCTCTGCCTCTGCCTCTCTGTAACTCTGCCTTTCAAATAAATAAATCTTTAAAAAAATAAAGATATGGAGAAAAGATTATCTCTATAGTCTTTGTATATAGTTATGGATTATACCACATCAACCTTGGAATGGTAGTTTCTTAAAGTTGGTTGCAATGTAGTGTCTAAAACCATATCAGTGACCTTTTTCTTCTGTTACTTTAAAATTCATTGGTCTATTTTGCAATTTGAATTGACCTTTTGCCCATGCATGGTTTTGCCACATCATGAATTAGTTATTTGGAAAATGTTGGCCTGCCAAATATGGCATATTTTATTTTACAATATAAAAAAATTGCTCTTGTTAATATCCCCACCATTCTCATCAGAAGAGGCTTTGGGTATTGGAAAACTGTCAAGTTCATGGTGGTGGTTACAAGTTTTCAAAAATTCTAATTTCAGCTTCAAAGGTTGACTTTTATTATTAGCAACAAACACTGTCAGTTGTTTCTCTTGAAGTGATAAGTTCACTTTGTTCATTTTTGATGAAATGTCTACTAAATACCCAATTCTGAATAACTTAGTTTCTCTGTCAGTCATTCTTTCCAGTAAAAATTGTTGGGCATCATGAGAAAAGCAGTTCAGCCTGCAAGTCAGTTGCATGAATGCTTTTCCTCAGGACAACGAGGAACTTGGCTGTGCAGAGAACGGCTCTACGTGTAGTTCCCATTTCATCCCATAGGGCGTTAAAGAGACCTGTATGCAAGGGAGGAGATACAATCAGATGTCATCATTTTTATTACTTCATCAAGGGCATTCACAAATGAAACTCATTCCTATGTTCCTCTCCCCCTGTGCACACACACGCACATGATAGAGCATAGTGGTGAAGAAAGCAATGGCTGCCAGCGAAGCTGGCCACTATCCTGACTTGTGCCAAGGCACCAGCAGTTTTACTACTATTGCTTTTGCACCATCAGTACAATGTCAGCTCAGTGAAAATGCCCATGTTTTGGTGTTATTTTGTAAATAGTTTTGGCCTTAGGAAATTCTTAAAAGGATCTCAAGACTTCCCAGTGGCCTGAAAAATCACATTTTTAAGAACTACTCATGCAGTAGAGAAAGCAAAAAGCAGAGTGAACCATTAATCAAATAACATGTCCTGATACTAGTAACACACATGTGTTGTACATACATGCTTACATGCTTACCTGTGCAAGATGCTGTCATATGTGATGGGCTGCAGTAGTTTACAAGTATAAGGTAGATAAGCTAAAATCCTCTCAGCACAGAAAATAGTCACCCAGTATCCACGCAAAATATGACCATTTAGAGAAGAATTTTCAAGCAAAATCAGAACTTCCTACCTTATAAGTAGATCTTCATATCCTCAGCAATCAAAATTCAGGTTACAGTTAACACCCAACGTGTTTTAAGAGTCATATGATGTGCCGCGGCTCACTTGGCTAATCCTCTGCCTGCAGCACTGGCACCCCGGGTTCTAGTCCCAGTTGGGGCACCGGATTCTGTCCCACTTGCTCCTTTTCCAGTCCAGCTCTCTTCTGTGGCCTGGGAGTGCAGTGGAGGATGGCCCAGGTCCTTGGGCCCTGCACCTGCATGGGAGACCAGGAGGAAGCACCTGGCTCCTGGCTTTGGATTGGTGCAGCACTGGCCGTAGAGGCCATTTGGGGAGTGAACCAACGGAAAGAAGACCTTTCTCTCTGTCTCTCTCTCTCACTGTCTAACTCTGCCTGTCAAAAAAAAAAAAAAATGATGCTTGGTTTTTGTACACAATATACATATTTTGCACAAAAATATACCACATGTAGGATACATGGCATGATAAACCCTGATGAATCCCCAGCTCACTATAGTAGCTAGAAATTTGCCAGTGTCTCTTAACCCAACTGTGTCCTCTCCAGTTCTGTATCTCTGCCTTTCCCACCAAAAGTAGACATTATCTTAAATTTTGGATCTATTATTCTCTTCCTTCTTTTTTTTTCTTTGAAAGACAGAGAGACAGACAGTTACACACACATACACAGAGATTTCTCATCTGCTGACTCATTTCCCAAATGCCCACTATAGCCAGGGCTGGGCCAGGCTGAAGCCGGGAGCTAGGAACTCAATCCCAGTCTTCTAGTGGGTGGGAAGGGCCTAACTATTTGAGCCAGGGTACACACTTTCAGGGAGCTGGAATTAGGAGTAGATCAGGGAATAAAATCTAGGTATTCTGATAAGGGTTGTGGGCATCCTAAGCAGTGTTCAAAGCCCTCTCCTTACCTTACTTACCCTTTTAAGAAATAGTTTTATCACATATATGTATATCATTAAATAACATTCTTTTTACTTTGTGCCATACAAAGTAGTTTTTGTACTGTATATAGTCATGTAAAATGTAGTTTTTACAGCCAACTTTATTTTCCTATTATTTATTCATGTGGCATGCATCTGTGATCCATTTTCAATGCTGTGCAGTGTTACATTACATGAATAAACCACAATTATACATTTTTCTTGTAATTGGTCCTCTGGCTGGTCTCTAGTCTTTGCTGTCATGTACGAAGCCCATGTAAAGATAATTGTGCATGTCTCCTGGTATACATGTGTAGGAGTTTCTCTTGGGTGTTCACCAAGGGGTGAAATCGACATGCAAGATAATGTCAAATCATCTTCTATCTTCTGTACTAATTTACAGTTCCATAGAAGTGTATAGGAGCATAGGGATTTCCATCCATCTATTTCCTTTCCAACACTTGCTTCTGTCAATCTAGTGTGTGTAACAGGTATCTTTTTTTTTTTAAGATTTATTTTATTTTTACTTGAGAGGCAGAGTTACAGATAGAGGGAAAGACAAAAAGAGATGTCTTCCATCTGCTGGTTGACTCCCCAAATGGCTGCAATGGCCGGAGCTGGGCCAATCTGGAGCCAGGAGCTTCTTCCAGGTCTCCGCTATGGGTGCAGGGGCCCAAGCACTTGGGCCATCTTCTACTGCTTTCCCAGGCCATTAGCAGACAGCTGGATCAGAAGAGGAGCAGCTGGGACACGAATTTGCACCCATATTGGATATTGGCACTGGAGGTGGAGGCTTAACCTATACCACAGCGCCAGCCTTTTAGGAAGGTGTCTTCCTATCATTTTAGTTTTTATTCCCTTGAGAAGACTGAATATCTTTCCAAGACTATATTTCCCATTCTTGCTTCCTTTTCCTTGATTTGAGCATATCTTTTGCACATTTTTCTTTTGAATCTTACTAATTTGTAGGAATTTTCTGTGCATTCTTTTTTTTTTAAAAGATTTATTTACTTATTTGAAAGTCAGAGTTACAGAGAGAGAAGAAGCAGAAAGAGAAGTCTTCCAACCAATGGTTCACTCCCCAGTTGGCTGCAACTGCCAGAGCTGGCTGATCAGGAGCCAGGAGCTTCTTTCATGTCTCTCACACAGGTGCAGGGGCTCAAGGACATGGGCCATCTTCCACTGCTTTCCCAGGCCAGAGCAGAAAGCTGGATTGGAAGTGGAGCATCCAGGTCTTGAACTGGTGCCCTTATGAGATGCCGGCACTGCAGGCGAAGGCTTAACCCACTGTGCCACAGCACCGGTTCCTTCTATACATTCTTGGTATTGCTTCTTTGTCATGCATATGTGTTGCTGAGACTGTCTTTCACTTTCAAAGTGATCAGTATTGGTTTTATGGATAGCACTTTTCTGGTATGATTACACCCTTATCAAGGAGGTCGTAAAGTGTTCTCTCGTTAATCTATCTGGCTGAGACCTCCAGCACTGAGTGGAATCCCAGCCGTGGTTGAGGGTGTATTAGTCTGTTTGTGACACCAAAACAACACTCAACAGACAGACTAGGTGGCTTAAATAACAGAGATTTATTCTTTCACAGTTCGAGAGATCAGAAGTCTCTGATCAAGGTGCCAGCAAATTCAGTTTCTGAGAAGGCCTCTCCTCCTGGCTTGCAGATGGCTGACCTCTTCTGTGAGCAAGGAGGGAGAGCTCTAATGTCTCTTCCTCTGTCTTCAGTTTTATTCGATTAGGTCTTCACCCTTATGACCTCACTTCACGTTTATTACCTCTTTATAGGCCCTTTCTTCAAATGCTATCACACTGGGGCTTAGGGCTTCAATATATGAATTTGGTGGGGGTAGGGGGTACAGTTCATCCATAACAGATTGTCTTTATCTTGTTCTTGGCTTTAAAGGGAGTATTTAGGATTGCATTTGGTCTTTAGTATCACATCAAGGTAAATAAATTATCTTTTATTCCTAGTTGAGTAAGAATTTTTTTTTGGCAAATCGTTATTGAATATACAATCTTGCTAAATACTTTTTCTGCATCTATTAAAAATCATATTTGTAGATTTTCCCTTTAATCTGTTAAGATGATGATAAAGAATTTTTCACCAAAATAAACTTATCTTTTTAAAATATTTATTTGTTTGAGAGACAGAGAGACACAGAGACAGAGGGGGACAGCTCCCATTCACTGTTTTACTTTCCAGATGCCTATCATGACCAGGACTAGGTGGGAACTCAGTCCAGGTTTCCCATGTGGGTAACAGGAGCCCGATTACCTAGGCCATCTCCTGCTGTCTCCTGTGGTCTGCATGAGCAGGAGGCTGGAGTCAGGAGCTAGAGATGGTCCTCTAATACAGGCACGTTGATACATAACGGAAGCATCTTTACTGGCATCTTAATCACTAGGCTAAATGCCTACCCCACGTATTTTGTATTACATTTTATTTATTTATTTTTAAAAGGTTTTATTTACTTATTCAAAAGTAAGAGTTACAGAGAGAGAGAGAGAGAGGCAGAAAGAGAGAGAGAGAGAGAGAGAGAGAGGTCTTCCATCCGATGGTTCACTCCCCAATTGGCTGCGACAGCTGGAGCTGCGCCGATCCAAAGCCAGGAGCCAGGAGCTTCTCCCGGGTCTCCCATGTGGGTGCAGGGGCCCAAGGACTAGGACTTGGACCATTTTCTACTGCTTTCCCAGGCCATAGCAGAGAGCTGGATTGGAAGTGGAGCAACCGGGTCTCAAACTGGTACCCATATGGGATGCCAGCGCTTCAGGCCAGTGTGTTAACCTACTGCACCACAGCATCGGCCCCTACATTTTATTTTGAAGGACCCTCATTTATTTATAGATTTCTTAGAGTAAAACCACCATTTCATTTCTGGTATAAAACCAACTTGGTCAAAATGTATCATCATTTTTATGCTCTATTGGATTTGTTGTGTTAACATTTTAAGTTTTTTTTTTTTTCCCCATTTGTTCATGAGTGAGATTGACTTATAGTATTTCTCAGATTGAATGTGACTTAAGATATTGAGTTCATGTTCATCTTATAAAGTGGATTAGAAAAGTGAAACCTTGGGGCTGGTGCCGTGGCACAGTAGGTTAACTCTCTGCCTGTGGCGCTGGCATCCCATATGGGTACTGGTTCTAGTCCTGGCTGCCCCTCTTCCAGTCCAGCTCTCTGCTATGGCCTGGGAAGGCAGTAGAGGATGGCCCAAGTCCTTGGGCCCCTACACCCATGTGGGAGACCAGGAAGAAGCTCCTGGCTCCTGGCTTCGGATTGGCGCAGCTCTGGCTGTTGTGGCCATTTGGGGAGTGAACCAATGGAAGGAAGACCTTTCTCTCTGTCTCTCCCTTTCACTGTCTGTAACTCTAGCTCTCAAATAAATAAATAAAATCTTTTAATAAAAAGAGAAAGAAGTGAACCTTCTTTTTTTTTTTTTCTGGAAGAGGCACTGTAGTATTGTAATAAAAAGCATACTTGCTGCAATAATTGATGCCCACAAGTTACTCCCTCTCCCCAGGAAGCCACATGAGAGATAAAAGAGAATTTTCAGAGATGCAAATTAAATGGAAAAACATGTAGATACTTACTTCCATTGTATGTGATGTCCCTTGTGGATGCCCTGTTTTTTTCTAGCTAGTAGAAGCCAATCTATTTGATGACAATATTGTCCACAGACCTTCCACACTAAATAGATGTTGGCGGGGGGTAGAATTGAGAGATACCTCACTAGTGTTTAAATGTCTCACTTTTTAAAAAAGTTTATTTGGTTTTACTTATTTGAAAGGCAGAGCAACAGAAAGAGTGAGTGAGTTGGAGTCGGGGTTGGGGGAGAGAGAGCTTTCATCTGCTGGTTCACTCTCCAAATGCTGGCAATAGCTGGGGTTGGACCAGGCTGAAACCAGGAGCCTGAAACTCCATCCAGGTCTCTATCATGAGTGGCGGGGACTCAAGTACTTGAATCATCATCTGCTGCCTCCCAGGGTGCGCATTTACAGGAAGCTGGATCAAAGCAAATGTGGGACTCAATCCTATGCACTCCCATATAGGACGCAAGCATCCGAGAGGTGGCTTAGTCCTCTGTACCACAATGTCTGCCCCTGGGTGCTTAACTTTCACTATGTCTCTTGCTCCACTGTAGAGGGTGGTAAATGCAGCAACAGGGGGAAACCTCAAGTCTCTGTTGTCAGGAACAGATATTGAATTATTCAGAACTGTAAATGGCTATGGCTTTTATTTTCAGATTGATTCTAATAATTTTGATGTTCAAAAGGAAGTTGCCCTAGAAAGTCAAAACTTTGAAACTCAGAGACTCCAAATGAAGATATTTCTATTCTATATATTTATGTTCTTATATTTGAAAGCCCCAAGTGATAGAATTCTTGTCAGATCCTAAGCTCAGAAGGTCTTTCCTCAGCTGGGTCCAGTCCACTGATGAGCTCATCAAAGGCATTGTTTATTTCTGTTACAGTGTTTTTACTCTCTAGCCTTTCTAAAATTCTTTCTTAGAGTTTCCATCTCTGTGTTCTTCACACACCTATTGTCCCATGTTGCCCACTTTTGCACTAGAGCTCTCAGCATATTAATCACAGGTATTTTGATTTCACAGTCTGAGAATTGCAATATATCCGCCGTGTCTGAGTCTGGTTCTGATGTTTGCTCTATCCTTTTAATCTGTGTTTTTGTAGTTGTTGTTCTTTGGTCTTTTGGAATGCCTTGGAATTTTTTATTGAAAACCAAAGAATTATAGGAACTCTGGTCAATAGATATTTAGGGGCTGGTGCTGTGGTATAGTGGATAAAGCTGCTGCCTGCAGCACTGGCATCCCATATGAGTGCCGGTTCAAGTCCTGGCTGCTCCTCTTTGATCCAGCTCTCTGCTATGGCCTGGGAAAGCAATAGAAGATGATGATCCAAGTGCTTGGGTCCCTGCACCCATGTGGGAGACCCAGAAGAAGCTCCTGGCTCCTGGTGTTGGATCAGCCCAGCTCCAGCTGTTGCAGTCCTTTAGGGAGGAGTGAACCAGTGGATGGAAGACCTCTCTCTCTCTTTCTCTCTGTAACTATACTTTTCAAATAAATAAATAAGAATCTTAAAAAGGTCTTTAGTGATTTGGTGGTAAGGTGTGTGGGGGAAAGGAAAGGGATCTTTTCTGTAGTTCTATGATTGGGTCTCAAGCTTTCAGGGAGCTTTTTCTCCCCTCTGGTCTGTGGACTTCCAGTGCTTCTCCATGGCCCCTCCCCATCTGAGGTCAGCCAGGATTGCTTCAGGGAGCTGGGGTTATGACTTCTCTTTCACCAGCACCCAGGTCACTAAGGCTCTGGTGAAAGTTTCTCCCAAGGGCATTTCTTGCTAAGAACAGAATGCTCTGGCGTATTTCAACGTGGTTACTTTTGGGTCCAGCGTTGTGGTGCCACGGGTGAAGTCGCCCCAGTAAAGATGCTGTCTGTGACACAAGCATCCCATATAGGCGCTGGTTCAAGTCCCAGCTGCTTCACTTCCAATCCAGTTTGCTGTTTAATGGCCTGCAAAAGAAAGGGACAAAGGCCCAAGTCATTGGGCCCCCGCACCCATGTAGGAGACCCAGAAGAAGCTGCTAGCTCCTGGCTTTGGCCCAGCCCCGGCAGTTGTGGCCATTTGGGGGAGTGAATCAGAGGATGGAAAACCTCTCTCTCTGTCTCTTCCTCTCTCGCTCCCTAATTCTGCCTTTCAAATAAAATAAATATATTTTTTAAAAAAAGATGTTTTTTTTTTTTTTTCCTTTCCTCTGCCCAATGCATTAGGGAATCTTTCTTTACTATTTACTGTGAGAACTTGGAAATGCTCTAGGAGCTAAAACTCACAAAAGCATGAGGCTTTCCTAGAGTTTTTAACCTCTAACTTGTCTACACTGAGCCTTCAGCAATTCATCAGTTAAATTTCAGTTCTGTTTTCCCTACTTTAGTGCTGGTTCCTATGGCGCTTTCTGCTCTGGTAGGTAAATTGTGATTCTGTCTCTTCACTGATCTCTCCTGTTTTTGAGGCACTGGTTTGCTACTGGCAAATTTTCTTCTCTGATGGATCTCAGAAGAGTTGTAGATTTTTTTTCATTTGTTCTGCTTTTTACTTGTTAGGATGTAGTGATGACTTCCAAGCTCCTTGTAGGCCTGACCAGAAGCCAAAAGTTGGCACTTCACAAAACTCTTTTAAAATTTTTATGTTAACTCACCCCTAAGTTATTATAGCACTTTATAGAGATGTAAAGTAGTGTGAATAGTATCTGGTACAAAGAGGACCTGATATTAGGAGACAGAGGCAACATACTGTTCATGGTATTTATTAAAAGAGATAATGTCAAAGTGGAAGTTCTCTCCTCCCTTCAGAGAAAGGTACCTCCTTCTTTGATGACCCGTTCTTTCCACTGGGATCTCACCTGTGGAGATCTTTCATTTAAGTTTTTTTTTTTTTTTTCCCCCAGAGTGTCTTGGCTTTCCATGCCTGAAATACTCTCATGAGCATTTCAGCTGGATCTGCATGCCTTAAGGGCTGATTATGAGGCCAGAGTGCTGTTAGGACATCTGCCATTCTATGGGTCTGCTGTGTATCTCACTTCCCATGTTGGACCATTCTCTCCCTTTTTGATTCTATCAGCTAGTATTTGCAGACACTTTGACCATGGCCTTGTCTAAATATGATCAGAGTCAGTGAACTCAGGGGGCTTCCATAGCCTTGGCAGCTCATGACAAGAGCCTAGGGTGATTACTGAGGCCATAAACAAGAGTGTCAATTTGTTAAGTCAACAACAGGAGTCACTGTGCACTTACTCCTCATGTAGGATCTTTGTCCTTAGTGTGCTGTACATTGAGATTTAATGCTATCACTAGTACTCAAACAGTATTTTTCACTTTATGTTTCTGTGTGGGAGCAAACTGTTGAAATCTTTACTTAATGTATGCTAAACTGATCTTATGTATATAAAGAGAATAGAAAATAAATCTTGATGTGAATGGAAGGGGAGAGGGAGTGGGAGAGGGGAGGGTAGCTGGTGGGAGGGACGTTATGGGGGGAAGCCATTGTAATCCATATTCTGTACTTTGGAAATTTATATTCATTAAATAAAAGTTAAAAAATAAATAAATAAATTAATTAATTAAAAAAAAGAGATAATGTCCAAACTAAACCATTGACTGCTTTGAAGACAATTAGCCAGTCAGCATAAAGCACTATGAATATTATAGTTTAGAAGAAAACTAAGTGCATCCAAATAGCAAAGCATCATGAATCTCATGTAGTAAATTTTACCTGTCAGTGTAACTTAAGTTTTGCTATGGTTAACAAGCAGTCCCAAGATCTCACTTGTTAATGACCACAAAGGTGTATTTTTCACATCAGCAGATCCGGCACCGTGCTCTATGTCATCTTTATTCAGCATCTCAGATTGAAGGAATGGGCTCCTGGGACATGCCAGTCAAAGAAAAAGAGAAGCTTTTGTTCTGATGAGACACACAGCACCTCTGCTCATGTTTCTTGAGCCTAAACAAGGCATCCAGCATTGCATAGATAGAATGGGATCAATGTGGCACAGGAGAGATTAGTACAAGTCCCATGCCAAGCATGATAGCAGCAAAGGGGGAGGTATAACCTTCTTACAGAAAGGGGCATCAGCAGCTCTCTGCTGTGGCCAGGGAGTGCAGTGGAGGATGGCCCAGGTGCTTGGGCCCTGCACCCCATGGGAGACCAGGAAAAGCACCTGGCTCCTGGCTCCTGCCATCGGATCAGCGCGGTGCGCCGGCCGCAGCGCGCTGGCCGCGGCAGCCATTGGAGGGTGAACCAACGGCAAAGGAAGACCTTTATCTCTGTCTCTCTCTCTCACTGTCCACTCTGCCTGTCAAAAAAAAAAAAAAAAAAAAAAAAAAAAAAAAAAAAACAAAAACAAAAAAAAAAACAAAACAGAAAGGGGCATCAGGTATTTTGAATATTAATATAATTTCCACAGAAATTCTACCAAGTTCATCCCTAGTTTATTATGAATTGGCTATTTAGAATTCTCATATCCAAGACTTGCCAGCATTGGGATTCATACTGTGCAAAGTTTTTATTGGCCACCTCTGCACCTGCTTTGAAGTTGAGCTGCTTTACATTCACTGGCTTGAGGATTAGAGGACAAAGGAATTCCTCAGATAATTATTATAGCCAGGAGCTCTTGTACATTCAGTGAGACTGGAGATGGAAGGATTGCTCTCAAGCTATAGACAGCCTCATTTTCCAAACAATGCCTCCCCAGGAAGTCTCTAGTGAAAGCTTATATTCCTGGAATCTGCACTGTGTGGCATATGGCAGAAAAATATGTCTATCCTTGAGGCCATGGGGTAGCATTTGTGTAAAGAGAAGGCAACATGCTGGGGGAATGATGGTCAGTTATGTCATCTGTATAGAGACGGGGCTAAAACAGCCAAGTGGGCAGGATTAGGAACAAGGTAAATTGGAAAGCTGTGTTAAATTAGTGAGTAGAGAAAAAGCAAAACATTGGAAGCAAAACTTGCTTGTTCAAGCAATAACTGGAGTACAAAGCTTGAAAGTCAGGTCAAAATGTTGGACAGAAATCCTGCCACTCACAGCTCACAAGCGGGCAGCTCACAGGAGGAGTCTTGGCCTTCTCTATGTTGTATTTGGGCAACACCAGGTTTTAAATATCATGAGATATTGTATAGAAAAGAGTGCAGATTTCTATCTTTGCTTGAAAAAATGGGAAGATTTGTTAATTCTCACCTATATTCCTGAATAGCAAAGTTGACTGGAACTAAATTACTCTTGTCCCCTTAGGAGATAGCATAAATCTCCAGTTCTCCACATGGAACCTAGGTGGATTAAAAACCTTAATATGGAAAATAAAACTTCAAAGTTTATAAAAGAAAGTACAGAAAAAATGCGTTTGGGATGCTGTTTAAGGACAGACTTCTTTAAAAAGACTCCAAATCATAGATACCATATTCATACATTACCATTTTATTTTAATCAAAGTTAAGGGCTGTTATTTAACGAATGTTATCATAGACAAAAAATACATAGAAACAGATTGGAACAGCTATTTTTAATAGATAGTGGAAATATGAACAGCCATTCCAATGAGCTATCTGGGCATTGCACAGTGAAATCAAGCAATGTGACTATGAGCACTGTGCCTCAAGGTCTCCATGCCTGGCGAAATTTCAACATCTGGAGAACCACTTGGACAGGGTTTTCAAATAGATGTCCTCAAAAAGACGTTGAGAATATTCATGGCAGTGTTACTTGTACCAAGAGCAAAAGTCACAAATAATCTCTAGGGGAGTAGACAAGTAAAATGTAGTATATATATTTAATGGAATATTATGCAGCATGTAGAAACTCGATATAAACAAGATCTGTATATCATAACATAGATGTGCATACATCTAAACAAATTCACATTAAAGATGAGTTGAAGATCCAGGTTTAAATATACTTGAATAGGGTCTGTATCTGGGAAGAGATTAGGATTGGTAATGAGGAATAGAGAGAGCAAAAATAAAACAATCAAAATAGAATACAACAGCTTTGCAGGAGCCACCGATCCCAGAGCATACTGTGAACTGAGGACTATGATCCATTCAGTTCTGTTAGTCTAAAGTTATCAAGGACTTCAATTAAAAAATTGCTATTCCTTCATATTTTGGCCTCAGATAACTCTTCTAATGCTTTTTTGTAAAACGAATTAGTGAAGATGGAATATATTCCATGGTTCTTAAGCAATTCCACTGCTAAACACTGGGCTAGCTGCTGGAGTTTCCTGTTACCCAGGGCAGCTTGTGTGTTCTTCCCATCTTGCTGTTTTCAGTGTATTCATTTATCTCCATGCAGTAAAGTCCTCTGCTCGTAGCAGCATGATGACCCACACCCCTTTCCTGAACAGTGCCTTTCTCGCAAGCCAGAGGGGAATTCCTGTAAATGAAAGTGTTCTGGTGCTGCTGGATTTGAAGGGGTGGATGGTAGCTGGATTGTACAAGACCCTTTTGCTCTGTTCCTTCGTTTTGTGCCTGTTTCTACACTGATCTGCTGTGTGCTGATCAGGCTAAGTGTGTGAGATACCCTCCAAGGAACTGCATTCATGATCAATTGAAATCTGGGCCGTGAAGGAGTCATACTGTCTTCATTTGCCGAGTCTGGGAGGCTCCTTCTGGCCTTCACCATATTAGAGTTTTACAGCAACTGTGATATTTAGAGAAAACACACACACAGGAGGGGATGGAAGCCTTGCCAGCCGTCTCAGCAGAGGGCCTCCCAGCAGGCTGGATTTATTGGACTTTTCCTTTTCCTTCACCACTTGGATTTCCAAACACTTCTTACTAGTTCAGTCTTGAAAGCAGAAAAATCCAGCCAAATTATAACAAAACACTGCAGCCTCAGTCCCTCAAGCCAAGAACAACTGGGGAACTCTTCCAACTTGGCCCAAAGCAACATCTGTGCTCACCTCCCCAGCCAGAGCCATCACCCTTCAGTGCTGGGATTGTGGGGGAAAAACATGGAAATGATGTTATTTCTCATTTCTCTCTCTCTCTCTCTCTCTCTCTCTCTCTCTCTCTCTCTCGTTTTTCCATCTCTTTTGCTCTCATGTTATTGTTTCTAATTTAGAAGTAGCTGAAGAGATTTCACAATGTTTGCAGAACAGTTTTTGTTTCTTGGTTCTGGCCCTTTCATTCATTCAGGTATTTGCTGAACACAGTATGATACATGTCTCTAACTCCCACCAGCTAATTGTTAGGTTGGCCTCTGCTTTTTGTTGTGAGATCCTGTATTTGTGGGGTTTTTTTTTGGGGGGGGGGAGTGCACAGATCATTTTTTAAAAAGAATTATTTTATTTATTTGAAAGACAGAGTTACAGAGAGAGGTAGAGCCAGAGAGAGAGAGATGCCACTGGTTCACTTCCCAAATAACCGCAATGGCCAGAGCTGAGCTGATCCGAAGCCAGGAGCCAGGAGCTTCATCCAGGTCTCCCATACAGGTGCATGCAGGGGCCCAAGGACTTGGGCCATCTTCTACTGCTTTCCCAGGCCACAGCAGAGAGCTGGATCAGAAGAGGAGCAGCTGAGACTCGAACCAGCGCCCATGTGGGATGCCAGTGCTGCAGGCTGGGGCTTTAACCCACTGCGCCACAGCACCAGCCCCCAGATCATTGTTGTATGAGATGAATAAATGCTAGAAATTATGTTGTTAGTCTCTCAGCAATTTGTTACATGGCTGTATTTCCCATAGTGAGTTTAGGTTCTTGGAAACAGGAAAAAGTATGTGCCTTATCACTATTAATTTTCACTTGAGAGGAAGAGAAACTGTTAGGTGGTTAGTACACACCATGCTGGGGTAAGGTGTGGGACAGTGGAGTGGATATTGTACAGTGTTGTGGGTGAACTTCAGAGTCTCATAAAATGCATCACTTTGCATTTTCTAGGCTGGTGATCTTGGCTAAATGTGAAACTGCTGTGCCTCAGTTTACTTAAAGTTTACTCAGCTTTTGATCCAGCTTCCTGCTAATGTGTCTGGGAAAGCAGAAGATGGCCCAAGTGCTTGGAGCCCTGCCACACACTGAGACACCAGGGAGAAGTTCCATGCTTCTGGGTTTGGCCTAGCTGTTGTGACCATTTGGGGAGTGAATCAGCAGCTGAAAGATCTCTCAATCACTCTGCCTTTTTAACAAACAAACAAACAAACAAATAAGCAAACAAACCTTTAAAAATATATTTAGACTTGACGCCAGGAGGTTTTCTATATAAACCAATAACTCTCCCTTTGGGAAAGTGAATACTTGAGTTTTGAATTAGGCTAAAAGGGACCAGCACTGTGGTGTAGAGGGTAAGGTTGCCGCCTGCAGTGCTGGCATTCCATGTGGGCGCCTGTTCAAGTCCCGGCTGCTCTACTTCTGATCCAGTTTCCTGCTAATGGCCTGGGAAAGCAGTAGAAGATGGCCCAAGTCCTTGGGCCCCTGCACCCATGTGGGAAACCCAGAGGAAGCTCCTGGCTCCTGGCTTCGGATTGGCTCAGTTCTGGCTGTTGTGGCCATTTGGGGAGTGATCCAGTGGAAAGAAGACCTCTCTCTCTCTCTCTCTCTCTCTCTCTGCCTTTGCCCATCTGTAACTCTGCCTTTCAAATAAAATAAATAAATCTTAAAAAAATTAGGCTGAAATACACACACATCCACACAAATATTACAGTGACTTTAGGGTTCCATTATGATGTTCATTTGAAATTTGTGCAAATGTTTGATCCATCTGGTGACAGCTCATAGAACATGTTGTTTCCAGTGTTTGCAAATAACAATCTAAATAGAAATCTGCTGGAAGCAATTCTGTTGTGTGTGTATGTGCTGGAAAAAAAAAGCAATTTCCTTGCCATATTGTATATTTAAAAAGTTGAAAATATTCCTTATTCACAATTGTATAAATGTCTTTATGTGGTTTGAGGCACGAACCATGGCAGGAGAGGCTGAATGTATCATCGGATGGTGCTTGGTCAAGGCAGGCTTGATCTTTAGCACGGGCCTCTTTTGGAAGCACTTTCTTTTAAATCCTCATTGGTCTCAGGACAGCTGACTCAGTGGAAAAAGTCAGGACTTAACCCGTATCTCCTGGGATGTGGGGATGGTGGTGGTCACATCCGCAGAGGGACATAGAACCTTCCGGGGTCAAGGGTTGAGACCTTTCCCTTCTCCTGTTAGCTGTACTGAAACACCTGTGGTGACTGAACTCATCCCAGAATGGAGAGCAGCCTAAGCAAAGCGCCTGGGACTTCTCCCAGTGCTAGTGCCTCAGTTATTGTGGGGGAAGTGCTTCTGGAAACAACTTCTGAAGCTGGAATCTCAGGGCCTAGTCTTTGAGCAACGATTTGGAGGGAGTTCTTTTTTTTTTAATCTTTATTTGAAAGGCAAAGAGAGATAAAGAGAGTGCATGGGCGAACGAGAGTTCTTCTATCCTCTGGTTCACTCCCTTGCAGCAGTCAGGGCTGGGCCAAGCCAGAGCCGGGGGCCTGGAACCTAACATGGGTCTCCCATGTGGGTGTCAGGTGCCCAGGTCCTTGCTGCCTCCCAGGTACCAGGTGCTTATTACCTGCTGCTTCCCAGGATGCACATTAACAGGAGACTGACTTTGGAAGCAGAGCTGGGACTCAAACCCAGGCACTCTGATGTGGGATGTGGGCACCCCAGGGGTCAACCGCCAGGCCAATGCCCACCTCGGAGGAAGTCTTTTTTTTCTTTTTAAAGATTTATCTTATTATTTAAATGAAAGAGTTACACACAGAGAGAAGGAGAGGCAGAGAGGGAGAGAGGGAGAGAGGGAGAGAGAGAGAGAGAAAGAGAGAGAGAGAGAGTCTTCCATCCACTGGTTCACTCCCCAATTGGCCGCAATGGCCGGAGCTTTGCCAATCCGAAGCCAGGAGCTTCTTCCGGGTCTCCCATGTGGGTGCAGGGGCCCAAGGACTTGGGCCATCTTCTACTGTTTCCCATGCCATAGCAGAGAGCTAGATTGGAAGTGGAGCAGCCAGGACTCAAACCGGCGCCCAAATGGGATGCCAGCACTGTAGGCAGTGGCTTTACCTGCTACACCACAGTGCCAGCCCCAGGAAGTCTTAGTTAAAGCTGAGTTGTCTGCTGATTTTATATCTCTCAAAGTTTCTGGTCTCATACACAAGACCAGTATGTAGCTGCAGGCTCTTAATCAGCTTCTATTGTGTGCTATTCTGAAGCCTCTAGGTGGCACTTGTGAGCTTCAAGCCCATTAATGATGGGGAAGAAGGTGTAAAAGAGGGAAGGTGGAGGGTTGGAAATAAGAAAAATCCACATGTGATGCCAGCCAGAGCAGGGGACTCATGGAACATTTAAAGGAGTCGGGGGTTGGGACCTATAATCACCCTTCCCTTTGGAGAAGTAATGAACAAATTAATCAACAGCAGAGTTGGGACTTGAATGCTGGTCTTGTTCTGCAGTCTCCAGTCAGATCTTGAGATGATGTGTCAATGAACTCCAATGGCCACAATGGTCAGGGCTGGGCAAGGCCAAACCCAGGAGTCAAGAACTTCTTCCTGATCTCCCACGTGGGTGCAGGGGCCCAGGTACTTGGGCCATCTTCTGCTGCTTATCCAGGAGCATTAGCAGGGAGCTGGATCGGATGTGGAACAGCCGGGATTTGAACTGACACCATATGGGATGCCAGCACTACTGGCCACAGCTTAACCCACTGCACCACAGTGCTGGCCCTCATTCTTTGCTTTTTACATTTGCATGTTACACAAATTTTATAGACTATTTTAAATTAAATTAATATTTTCAAATGGAAAGGGTATAAGAAATGGTGGAAGTGGTGAATCATGTGATTTGCTGGTGATGCTGTCTAAATGATGATTTTATAATTAATATTTCCTTTTTTAAAAGAAAATAAAAAATTCTTTCTCTGGTGCAGGCACTTCAGTCTCTAAAATAGCTTTGATAAAAAGCCAAAATCATTAATCTTATGCAAGCATAAAATGAAAAATATTAATGATTTGATTCATTAAATAAGGGGAACCAGTAAGATGTACAATCAGTTCAAGAGAATTGAGATACAGGCAATAATGAATAAATTTGCTTAAAACACGCAAAACTGGTGTCTTAGAGAGGGATCAATTTGCACTTCCACCTAAAAAAAAAAAAAACACACTCATTTGATGTCTATGGACAAGCATTTGCGTTGCTTTCAGTGACCTGTATTTACAGAGCTGTAAAATAGCTCAAAGATAATGACCCAACGGCAGACATAACCCAGAAGACACACTGGACAGGACAACCAGTAATCCCATTTAAGCCTCTAATAGAGTTTTTCATATTTTTTCCCAGCCAGCTCAGAGTAACACTTGTTCAAATTCAGATGTTTCTGCCTGAAGCCTATAATTATGGTTCTGTGTGTTAAAAGAAAAATGGGAGGAAAAAAAGAAAATAATAAACTGGTTAGTTATTTGCCATAGTGTTATATTAATGTTTGTGTCCTGGGTGATAAATGACCAGCCTAAAAAGATTACATAAAAATTCAGAGTATAAAAATATATTAATTACTTAATTATCAGTGAGTACTTTCAAGTTTGCTTTTATTTTCAATTTTAACATTTGGAATGGGGCAGAGAATAAAGTGTCTATTATGATAAACAGGATAACAATATTTAAAAAACTCCAACTTCTTTTTTTTTTGAAGATTTATTTATTTTATTTGAGAGTCAGAGTTACACAGAGAAGGAGAGGTAGAGAGAGAGAGAGAGAGAGAGGTCTTCCATCCGCTGGTTCACTTCCCAATTGGCCGCAATGGCCGGAGCTGTGCCGATCTGAAGCCAGGAGCCAGGAGCTTCTTCCAAGTCTCCCAAGTGGGTGCAGGGGCCCAAGGACTTGGACCATCTTCTACTGCTTTCCCAGGCCATAGCAGGGAGCTGGATTGGAAGTGGAGCAGCCGGGACATGAACTGGCATCCATGTGGGATGCCAGCAATGCAGGCGGTGGCTTTACCCACTTACGTCCCAGCGCCAGCCCCTCCAACTTCTTTTTAGTGATTATTTCTTCCTTTCATGCACTGGGCATGTCTTTCAGAGCAAAGTTGATGTACTACCCACTAAAGACAAATGAACTTTCCTGTCTTACCCAATCCACTGAGCAAGAAGAATTTCATTTATTCTTTAGATATGAAAACGTTTGCTTGGGTTTGTACAATTTTTTATTTTAATTTTATTTGAAAGGCATAGAGACAGACACACAGAGGGAGGAATCTTGTATTCACTGGTTCACTTCTCAAATGCCTGCAACAGCCAGTAGCTGGGAACTCAATCTAGGTCTCCCACATTGGTAGCAGGCACCCAAATATCTGAGACATCATCTGCTGCCTACCAGGTGTGTATTACCAGGAAGCTGGATAGAAACTGAAGTAGCTGGGGCTTGAACTGGGCATTCCAATATAGGATACAAGCATCCCAAGTATTGACTTAACCTGTACCCCAAACACTCACCCCTACTTGGGTGTTTAAAGTCAATGCATGCACACAGAAGCATGTACATGCATAAACACGTCATTCCCCTAACGGAAGAAAGCTTCAAAATTGTGATGTAACAGCAAGCAGAAGGGGTCAGGTATGAGATGGGAAGCAGGACTGTTAAGAAGAGGTGAGCAGAAAGGGAATCAATGCTTACACTAACTGATCACAGAAAAAGATCGAAGCATCTGATTTTTTCCACCTGCTTTTCCTGTTCCTTCCTTGTCATTTCTTTACCATTGTTCAAGTCACTACAAGGAATGCATATTGAGTGCTATAATGTTTGCATCTGTAATAAAAATTAATAGAGATTTATTTGGAAAAGGAAAATTAAAAATTTGGGTAAAGGGGGCCGGCATTGTGGTGCAGCTAAAGCTGCCGCCTCCAACACTGGCATCCCATATGGGCACCAGTTCATGTCCGGGCTGCTCTGCTTCCAATCTGACTTCCTGCTATGGCCTGGGAAAAGCAGCGCAGAATGGCCCAAGTGCCTGGACCCCTGCTACGCACATGGGAGACCTGGAAGAAACTCCTGGCTTCTGGCTTCCGCCTGGGCCCAACCCTGGCTTTTGGACCAACCTGGGGAGCAAACCAGCAGATGAAAGATCTCTCTGTAACTCTGACTTTCAAAAAAAAATATAAATCTTTCAAAAAAATTTGGGGAAAGTGATGAGGAAGGGAAGAAAGGTAGAAAGGAGATCTCACGTTGTTTAGAGAGGGGCATTGCTCATTCTTTCCTCTCCAGAGCAAACCAAAGGAATGTGTCACCAAAACACAACTGGAGAAAGGAGGCTCAGCATTCCTGCTGATTATGAAAATGAAATGCAAATTGAAAGTAAATAAGGGGCTGGTGCTGTGGGTAGCGGGTAAAGCCGCCGCCTGCGGTGCCAGCATCCTATGTGGGCGCTGGTTGGAGTTTTGGCTGCTCCACTTCTGATACAGCTCCCTGCTAATGTGCCTAGGAAATCAGAGGAAGATAGCCCAAGTCCTTGGGCCCCTGCACCTATGTGAGAGACCCAGAAGAAGCTCCGGGCTCCTGGTTTCCGCCTGGTGCACCCTGGCCATTGCAACCATTTGGGGAGCGAATGAACAGATGGAAGATTTCTCTCTCTGTCTCTCCTCTCTCTCTAACTCTACCTTTCAAGTAAATTTTTAAAAGTTACCCCCAATATTTCAGAAAATTTCTGTTTTTAAATAGGATCTTGTTCACACTCCTAAAAATATAGACCTTGCAAAACCATAGAAATAGGCAGTGTTAATTCTGAAGCCTGACAGCTCTGCTTCTGATTCTAAATACTATGAACTCTCATTAATTTGAATCCCACACATTCTTAATTCCATAGACACAAGTCTGAAATTTGCTTTACAAACTCTTTTATTCATAGACAGTGAAAATTAATGCAATAAACAAGACTCTGCAAATGTCTGATGGAGAATTATATTCATAAAAGTGGCTGTATGGCACTCACTTTAGAAATATCATTTAGACATTTAGTTAAATAAAACATGTTTATTACTTAGACTGCCAAGTTCTGGGAAAATGAAGGAAAAACTCAGCATTCTGGTGTGAGTCATTAGAGTTGCAAATCTAGCTCATTTGAAGATCTTTGTCAACTACTGTTTGAATGAACCAATGAGCAAATTGAATATTGTAGCACAGTTTTAATTACTGTATGTATCTCAGTAAATTAAATAAAACTTGTCTTATTCTCCAGATATCTCTATAATGATGGTTTCTAAAAGTTTGCATTTGGCTCAGTGTAATTGTATGATAGTTTTCGATTATTCTACAAACTTTTATTCAGAGAGACTATGAGGCATGCAAATTTACTTACTTGTTTCACTGAATTGTGTTTGAACAACCAGATAAATTACTGTAGCCAGGATTCAAAGTTCAGTACCCTTTCTTTAGTGGAATAAAGTATTTCTCCCAACATCATTTCAACTCTATCTGACTACCATTAACAGAACTAGAGACAGAGCATATTGGAAAAGATGAGAATAGTTGTAGAAAATACAGTTGCAGGATCAGCGCTGTGGTGTAGCAGGTAAAGCTGCTGTCTGCAGCACCGGCATCCCATATGGGTGCCGGTTCGAGTCTGGGCTTCTTCTCTTCAAATTCAGCTCCCTGCTAATGCACCTGGGAAAGCAGCAGAAGTCCCTGGGCCACTGCCACCCATATGGGAGATCCAGAGGAAGCTCCAGGCTCCTCCTGGCTTCAGCCTTGGCCATTTAGGGAGTGAAACTGCAAATAGATCTCTTTCTTTCTCCTCTCTCTCTCTCTCTCTATCTCTCTCTCTATATATATATATACACATACATATAATTCTTTCAAATACATAAATAAGTAAAAATATTTTTTAAAAAAAGTTTTATTTGGCTGGTGCCGCGGCTCACTAGGCTAATCTTCTGCCTGCGGCGCCGGCACCCCAGGTTCTAGTCCCGGTTGGGGTGCCGGATTCTGTCCCGGTTGCCCCTCTTCCAGTCCAGCTGTCTGCTGTGGCCCGGGAGTGCAGTGGAGGATGGCCCAAGTGCATGGGCCCTGCACCCGCATGGGAGACCAGGAGAAGCACCTGGCTCCTGGCTTCAGATTGGCACAGTGTGCCGGGCTGTAGCGGCCACTTAGGGGGTGAACCAACAGAAAAAGGAAGACCTTTTTCTCTGTCTCTCTCTCTCACTGTATAACTGCCTATAAAAAAAACAAGTTGTATTTAGTGCACATTGAAATCATTATAAATTCCGATTCTGCTGTAACATATTGATCAATGAGACAGTATTGGAAGTTCCTTCTACCAAGTGAAGCAGTGATCTATTTCTGCTTAAAAGCAAATTGACCCATCTCAGGACACCGTGTTTAAATTTTATTTAAAATTTTAAAAAAGAAAGACAAAACAAAACAGAAAAACAGCTGACCAGTAGAATACCCTGAGCTCCAGAAATTCCTTTGAGCTTTAAGCTGGTATCAGTCAGCCATCTGGGGTCATAGATTTTTTTTTTTTACTGGAAATCCCAATGGACTTGGAGATGCCACCTAGCTTTTGTTCGTAAAGACAGATGGGCAGCTGGGAATTTGTATGTCCCAGGGGCAGGTCAGAAAATAGAAGGTCCTCCAGGCCATTGAGGTGACCTTGAGAACATCACTTTTCAGAGTTCTAGGTTCTTCATGCAAATAATGTAAATAAAAGTAAAGTAACATTACTGTGAATAATAATTGTAAGTGTTTGCAAATAATGAGATTTATGGAATACAGGACACTTTAATTTTATAGTTCATATATTTATTGCTTATATTACTATGAATTGCTTTATTTTATTTTATTTTATTTTATTAGTGCACTTTGAATGCTTAGCTGGGGACCCTGGTATGGATAAATAATGTGAGTATAGCAAAGCTATGTGTATAGTTTTATGAACCACCAAGTATCACTCTCTTAAAATCCAAGCATATAACTCAACATTTTATTGTGTATTGCCTCATTTTTAAAATTATTTTATTTAGTTTTGTTGATTGTCACCATCTAAATGATTATTTCCAATCAAGAACTGTGTCTTATGACACATAAACATCCATTCTTGCAGTAGAGGTTCTAATACAACAGATATAATATATACAAAAGCTATAAAAAATGTGAACTAGAGATCACAAATACTCATTCTCATCCAATTTACAAAATGGAAAAATTCTTAAAAACGATTCTGAACTAATAGCACAGGAAAAGCTGGATGCATATAAATTAGGAATTAAGAATTCAAACAGTCCACTTAAGCTCTTAAAAATTCCAAATCCTTTCCTTGCATTTTCTTGTTGTTTCTTTCACAGTTTAAATTTCCTTTATTGCCTTGTCTCCCTTATTATTACAAAAATAATTCAGCCTGAGGCTCCTGCCAGATATGAAAATCAAAACAAATAAAAAGAATAGACTAAGGACTACCCATTATCCTATCCACTTTAATAACTTAGTAGATGGCCTTCTTGGCCATTTTAATATGCATTAGAAATGATCAAAGTGTGCCTATTCCTTTGAAACTTATCAGAAGCTTTGTAACCAATTCCATCCTGTGGGCTAGGTTGCTTCCAAGTAGCCTCTGTTTTTGCATATCCAGGTGCCTTCCAGTTAGCCCTTTTTGTTGGATTATTATTGTCAGCATTATTAGATTATTTTGACCTCGTTAATATTGTTTTGCCTTTGCTGCTATGACAGATTACTACATATTTAGTGCCCTAAAGTCACACAGCTTTATTCTCTTACAGTTCTGGAGGTCAGAAGTCCGAAACCAGTCTCACTGGGCTCATGTCAAGCTGTCAGCAGGGTTGGTTCCTTTCGGAGGCTCTGACCTCCCCAGCCCACAGAGGCCGCCAGATCTGCAGTGCTAACTCCCTGTTTCTGTCCTACAAGGACACGTGTGATCATGCCATTGGACCCACCTGGATAGCCCAGCATACTCTGATAAGATCCTCAACTCACTCACACCTGCCAAGTAGCTTTGTTATATAATGTCATACATGTCCAAGTACTGGAGATTAAGACAGGGAAGACTTGAGAAATCACTGTACAGGTTTTTTTTTTTTTTTTACATTTTAAGCTTTTATTTAGTGTAAAAGATGCATAGGAGAGTGAGAGCTTTATGTAAGAGAGACAGAGGGGGTAAATCTGGGTTCATACAGAGCACCAGGTACCAGCCATGTGGAGGAGCATCTAGGCCAGGAAGCCTAGGGCAGGTGGCCCGAAGGCCACGCGCCCTGGAGGCACAGGGCTACAGCAAGGCCCTCCTGGCAAGAGGCCAGGGAAGAAGAGAAGGGCTACAATAATCTTTATAAACAGCATGAGCAGGTACAAAAGTTTAGGAAAATTACTTGGAAAACAAGAAGGAAAATATGCTCTCCAAATTCTGAAAATTTTGTAAAGAATGATACAAATTTTTAGATATACAAACAGCTGTAAAACTGCCCAAGTATATATTTTTAAAAAGATTTATTTATTTAGAAAGCCAAAGTTAGAGAGAGAGAGAGACAAAGAGAGAGAGAGAGAGATCTTCCACCTGCTGCTTCATTCCCCAGGTGGCCACAATGGTCAATTCTGGGTCAGGCCGAAGCCAGGAGCCAGGAGTGTTTTCCACGCAGCGGCTTAACCAGCTATGCCACAATGCAAGGCACCAAACTTTCATTTTTTTTTAGATTTATTTTATTTATTTGAAAGACAGAGTTACAGAAAGAGATAGAGACAGAGAGAGAGGTCTTCCATCTGCTGGTTCACTCCCCAGATGGTCACAATGGCCGGAGCTGCACCAATCCAAAGTCAGGAGGCAGGAGCTTCCTCTAGGTCTCCTGTGTGGGTGCAGGGATCCCAAGGACTTGGGCCAACTTCTACTGCTATCCCAGGCCATAGCAAAGAGCTGGATCAGAAGAAGAGCAGCGGGGACTGGAACCGGCGCCCATATGGGATGCGGGCGCTTCAGGCCTGGGTTTTAACCCGCTGCGCCGGAGCGCTGGTCCCTGGGCCCCAACATTTCTACCACTGCCCAAAACAAAACCAGTGGTCCCCATTTCAACCAAGACATTTCAATTGATTTGAAGTCCTGATCAACTCTCTCCCTTCAAATTATCTAAAGTCTTTTGGAAGCACAGAGAAGCAAGTAAGGCAGACTGGGTAGGGGTGTGTGTATTACACAATGAGAGTTCTTGGGAAGTGAATTGTAGGCTGAGGGCTGAGGAAGAAAAGTGAAGGGGGGAGGGGTTGCATAGGGAGACTGAATGTGGTGAAGGCGCCAGTGAGAAACGTCCTGCAGGTAAGAGTATGGTGTGTTTAGGGAACTAAAGGCAGGTTGGCTGGCTTGTGGTGGATTTTGAAGTAGTAACAGGAGGAGGGTACTACCAAAGAAGAAACAGGTTACCTGACAAGGGGCTGGATCAAGAAGGACTTTGTAAGACCTACTGTGGATGGATTTGTTGTTAGGCAGACACAGAGTCTTGAAAACAACCTGGATTTTCTAATTCATGAACTCCTGGATGTTAAGATTCCAACACTCCTTGAATTGGCCTGCAGATTCAACACAATCCCTATCAAAATCTCATGTGCTTTCCTTTTTTTTTTTTAATTTAAGATTTATCTATTTATTTGAAAGTCAGAGTTACACAAAGAGAGGAGGCAGAGAGAGAGAGAGAGAGAGAGGTCTTCCATCCGATGGTTCACTCCCCAATTGGCCACAACAGCCGGAGCTATGCCAATCTGAAGCCAGGAGCCAGGAGCTTCTTCCAAGTCTCCCAAGTGGGTGTAGGGTCCCAAGGACTTGGGCCATCTTCCACTGCTTTCCCAGGCCATAGCAGAGAGCTGGATAGGAAGTGGAGTAGCCAGGTCTTGAACCGGTGCCCATATGGGATGCCTGCGCTTCAGGCCAGGGCGTTAACCCACTGCACCATAGGGCCAGCCCCTCGCGTGGCTTTCTTTCCCAGACATTGACAAACTGCTCCTAAAATTCACATGAAAATAGAAAGGCCACAAAATCATTGAAACAATTGGACAGGTGAACGTTTGGCCTAGTGGTTGAGATCCCCACGTCCTGTGTCGGAGTGCTTGGATTTGAGTGTTGGCTCTGCTCCTGATTCCTACTTTCTGCTAACATGCACCCTGCAAGGCAGCAAGTGATGTTTCAAGTCGTTGAGTTCCTGCTACCCACATGAAAAACCTGGATTGATTTCTGGCTCCCAACTTTGGACCTAGTTCTAACCACTGTGAGCATTCAGGGAGTGAACCAGCAGGTAAAAAGTTTGTCTATCTCTCTCTTTCTCATTCTTGCACATAATTAGTAAATACATTTTTAAAAAATTTGGAGAAGGGGCTGGCATCATGACAGAGTAGGTAAAGCTTCCACTTGTGATGCCGGCATCCCATATTGGCTCCGGTTCGACTCCCGGATGCTCTACTTCTGATCCAGCTCCCTGCTAATGGCCTGGGAAAGCAGTGCAAGTGCTCAGGGCCCTGCCTCCAACATAGGAGACCCAGAAGAAGCTTTTGGCTTCTAGCTTTGGCCTGGCCCATCACTGGCCTTTGGGGGCCATCTGGGGAACAAACCAGTGGATGGGAGATCTTTCTTTCTTTGTCTCTCTCTCTCTCTGTCACTATAACTCTGACTTTATAAATAATCTTTTCTAAAAAATAAATTTGGATAGTTTTATAGTGGTTTGTATATCTATACATTTGTATCATTCTGTACAAATTTTTCAGATTTTGGAGAGCATATTTTCCTTTGCTGCCTTTCAAATAAATAAATAAATCTTTAAAAATAATTTGGAAAAGAAGAACAAAATTGGAGGACTTACATTTCCTGATTTAAACTTACTACAAAACTACAGTAATGAAGGCAGTACAACACTGACATAAGAACAGATGTTTAGATCAGTGGAATAGAATGAAGGTGATGGATCCTTACATCTATGGCCCATTGATGTTTGTCAGGGGTGCCATAGTAATTCAATGGAGAGAGAATAGTCTTTCTGACAGATGGTGCTGGAGTAGCAAGTGGTGAATTATAGCAATAAGTGCTTATCCATTTATTTACTTTTTTTCTTAAATATTTATTTATTTGAAAGTCAGAGGTACACAAAGAGAGGAGAGGCAGAGAGAGAGAGAAGGAGAGGCGGAAAGAAAGTGAGGTCTTCCATCTGCTGGTTCACTCTCCAATTGGCTGCAACAGCCGGAGCTGCGCCGATTCGAAGCCAGGATCCCAGAGCTTCTTCCACATCTCCCATGTGGGTGCAGGGGCCCAAGGACCTGGGCCATCTTCTACTGCTTTCCCGGGCCATAGCAGAGAGCTAGATCGGAAGTGGAGTAGCCGGGTCTTGAACCGGTGCCTATGTGGGATGCCGGAGCTTCAGGCCAGGGTGTTAACCCACTGCGCTACAGCGCCGGCCCCAATAAGTGGTTATCTATAACTGAAATAAAAAAATCAAAAGAAATGTAGATCTTACTTATGTCATATACAAAAATCAACTCAAATATGAAAGAAATACATGCACTCACATGTTCATTGAAGCACTATTCACAATAGCTAAGATATGGAATCAACCTTGGTATTTGTTGATGGAAGAATGAATAAATAAAATGTGGAACTATTACTGAGCTGTGAACAAGAATGAAATCCTGACATTTGCAGAAAAATAAGTGGAACTGGAGATCATCATGTTAAGTAAGTCAGACTCAGAAGTACAAATACCAGATGTTCTCTCTCACACATGGAAGTAAAACATATATGCAGTTGATCTGAAATGAAGATAGAGATTACTAGAGGCTGGGAAGAGTGGGGAAATGTGTGTGTGTGTGTGTGTGTGTGTGTGTGTGTTGGGGGAAGATTGGATAAAGGCCACTGAAATGCATTTGGGTGAGGCTGATGGGTTCTGGTGTCCTATGGAACAGTCTGGTGACTGTAGTTAACTCTAAAGTATTTCACACTATATAAAGGGTGAGAAGAGAGAAGCTGGTAGACTCCAAACACAACAAAAAGATGAAATAATGGACAGGCTACTGGCCTGGTATGATTGGCTTATGCAGTGTACGTGTGTTGAAATATTATACTGTACCTCATAAAAAGGTAAAAGTATTACATTCATTTAAAATTAATTAAAGCTATCAACTCAGAATAGATCATAAACCTACATGTAAGAGTTAAAAATGGAAACATCTACAAGAAAACATATAGCTTTCTTGGAGTTACTTCATTTAGTCATTAGGGAAAAGCAAATCAAAGCACAATGAGGTATTACTTTATAGAATGGCTAAAAACAGGTAATAACTAGAGGTAACAAGGATGTCGGGGAATTTGAACTCTCATTACATTGCCAGAAGGAATGTAAAATGGTGCAGCCACTTCAGAAAACACTTTGGTAGTTTTCCAAAATATTAAACATAGAGTTACCATATGACTCAACAATTATACCCTTGGGTATCTATTCAAGAGAATTCAAAGCAAATGTCCACACAAAGGCTTGTACAGGAACGTATAGTAGCTAAATAATCAACTGCTATTTATATAAATAAAATATGACATATCCATGCAATGAAATATTGTTTGGCAATAAAAAGGAATGAATGAAAAGGAAGAAGAAAGTACCAACATGGATAAACTTTAAAAATATTATGCCAAATGAGAGAAATCAGTCCCGAGGACCACATATTTTATGATCCCATATATATAAGTGTCTAGAACAGGGAAATCTTTAGTGACATAAAAATAAAAATGGTTACCTGAGGCGAGGGGTGAAGGCAGATGCAGAATGGGGAATGATTGCTAATGAGTGTGGCTTTTTGGAGTGATGAAACATTCTAATTTGTGGTGATGGTTGTGACTCCGTAAGTATACTAAAAACCCATTATATTGTACATTTTTATGGGCAAATTTTATGGAATATAAATTATATCTTAACAAAGATATTTTTAAAGTGAAGCACTAAAGTTAGGATCCTTTTAACAAAGTTTTTTCATTTTAATTTTTAATTAGTTTTTGACAGATTCAATGTGATTTGTAGATACAATTTTAAGAATGTAATGATATTCTCTTCCTCCCTCCCCCTCTCTCCTTCCCACCCTTCTTGCTTCTCCCTTTCTTTCTGTAAATTTTTTTTTAGTTTTTGAGATAACATATTTTAAATTTACATTACAGTGAAAAGGCTTGCTACTTCACTGAATAAGAAGGTTAACAACAAAAAGCAAAAGGCCCTAGTTTAGTGGGAATATAGACAACAGCTATGAACAACAATTGAATGAAAAAATGACCATTTCACCCATATACAGTCAATTTTAAATTAATAACAAATCATTTAAACTATAGTAGTATAACGTTCTTAACCACTGGCTTCACAAAGGTATAAAACAAAATTTTACAAAACTGTATTTGCAGCAATACTGATTCACAGAGACATTTCTTTCTTTTTTGTTTATTTTTTAAAATTTAGCCTCCCATAAAAGGGAGAACATGCAGTATTTGTCTTTCCGGGTCCAGCATATTTCACTCAACATGATGTCCTATGGGTGTGTCCATTTTGCTGCAAATGGTAGAATTTCTTTTGTTTTTATAGTTGAATAACATTATATATTTTGTTTATCCATCATCTGACAAAGGACACCTCGGTTGAGTCTGAATTTTGGCTATTGTGAGCTCTGCTTCTATTAAACACGACGTGTTCAAACCAAAGTTTATTCTCTACAGAGCTGTGATTGCAATGATTTCCCAGCTTTGGTCACTTGCTTACCGTCTTCTCAGTTTTTGTTGCAGCCACAGCTGTAGCGTGTGTATATGATACTTCCAAGGAGGAAGAGGGTGCTGTAGGTTCTGTGTGGGAAGAGCTTGCTGCTTGTTGAGTCTGCTGATTTGGAGGCAGGAAATTAGTCAGCCTGTCACACTGTTTCCCTGAAAATCCATGAGACAGGAGTAATCACCTGGGCTTTCCGAATTCTGCAAGGCAGCTGTTTGAAAACATTTTTATGCCTGCAACATCTGAGTGTTCTTCTCCTTGGCTGTTATTGAGAGCTTTCCCCACTTAGACATACAGGCGGCTCTTTTGTAACAAGTGGTTAGCACTGATGTGTTCAAGAATGTAAAAGCTTACTGCACGTGCATCTCAAGGCCTCTTAATGACTTGAATCGCATAATAATGATATGCTTGTGATAAGTGATTTATTTTTGGTTTTCCTTTCTTCTTATGGTAAAAATACAGGCAAATCAGTTATTGATAACATCACAAAATTCCAATTATAGGCAGACATTTTTAAAAATACTGGAGACATACATCAAGGAAAACTAGTACATGTTTCTTTAAGTGAAAACAGCAATGCAAACACATGTGTAGGTGTTGTGCTCATTTCTCAACTGTTTGGAAGGACAGCTCCAGGTAGGAATTCAAAAATAAAGTAGATTAGCATATCCATTTGTCTGCTGGTATAGCACAAGCATTACCTGGGATTGCAAATGGTATACAGCCGAGAGAAAGATATAAAAGCCAAGCAGCGTTTGCCAAGCGGTGCCTGACACAATGCCCGTAATCCACCTGTATGGCTCTGGCTCAGAACCCTCCGCAGTGGATTTGGAGTTTGAGTTTCTCCTGGAGACCTTAAAGCAGCCTGAGGATGCACCAAGTCGTTGTTAATAAGCTGATTCTGAGAACCTTTAGGGCCTCAGGTGTTTTCTTTTGCTGGAAGGCACGGGCAAGTCTGGACAGAGTGTGCTGCTGTTCCTGGAAGGGAGCCTGAGCTGCGCCAGCGCCCTCGCGAACTGCAAGGGGGAGACATGAAGGGGAGCGCGGGGGGAGCAGGCACTTCGCAGCCTCAGGTCGTGCAGTCTGAGTGGGGCTACATAGGATTAAATACCCAAGACTGTTGGCACCAACATTTGTCTGGTGTCTTTTGCCTTGTTGAGGTTTTTTGAAGTCAGAGTCCTGTGGAAATGTTGAGTAATAAGTATTACTGAAGGGGCCAGTGTTGTGGCATGGCAAGTTAAGCTGCTTCCTGCAGCGCTGGCATCCCAATGGGCACCAGTTCGAGTCCCAGCTGCTCCACTTCCCATCCAACTCCCTGCTAGTGCTTCTGGGAAAGCTTCAGAAGATGGCGTAAGTGCTTGGGCCCCTGCAACCACGTGGGAGACCCAATGAACCTCTGGGCTCCTGCCTTCGGCCTGGCCTAGCCGCGGTCCTTGTGGCCACCTGAGGAGTGAACCAGTGGATGCAGGATCTCTCTCTCTCTCTTCTCTCTCTGTAACTCTGCCTTTCAAATAAATAAATAAATAAATCTCAGAAAAAATAAAAGAGCACAGATGTTGTTATCCTTCATCTTTGATGAATTCTACTACATTTGGAGGATATAATCCCTGTGGCCCTGGCAAAATATACTATTATCCTGGGAATCGCAAAAGCACTGGATACAAGATGTAGCTGCAGAAATCTTAAGTTTGATCAGGTGAATCTAGTTCCTGACCTAGAGGAAGAACAGAGTAGGTCAAAAGTTTGTAAAAAGCTGTAAACACTGTAGGTTTTGTTATTACTAATGAAACTGAAAATAACCTATGTTAATGACGTGTTTTATGCCCTTAGCACAGCTGTTTCCTCTGAGGACCAAGGGAGCAGCCATGATAATCTCCATATCTTCCAGCAAGGGCAGCCTAGCAACAAGAGGGGTCGGGCTCAGAAAGAGCCGCCTTCTGGCAAGACAGCGAGATCAGTATGGAGCGCGGAGTAGTTCCGGATGGTTCTGAGACAGGACATGGCCTACGCCTGACAGCTGAAAACAGGGGTCCTCGGGCTGTTGGTGAGGAGCCATCCCTCAGGGCACCCTGTGTTCAGATAAGCCCGGACTCTGAAACCAAGCTGGCCAGAGATTCCCTGGGGAATCGCTCTTTAATCTTGTCGGTATAATTTTGAAGACACGAGGGGAAAAGTCTGTTTACGCTCCGCACTTGAGCCTGTGAAGACCTTGGAGACAGTGGACAGCCTGGGGGTCAGAATGTCCGGGGCAGTGATTGGTCCCCGGCGGGCTTCTGAGGAGGCGCTGTCCGCGGTGGGAAGACTGAGCACGGTTTGCCCTGTTCCCTGTCAAGTGGGAGTAGGAGACTCTTTGTTGGGTTTCTTCAGGATCAAGTGGAGATTACGCTTAGAACAGGAAGAAATCTTTCTGTGGGAACAAGGTGAAGGAAACGACCTTGGTGGGGAAAGGGAGGTGGCGCCCGTGTGACTGGTAATGCAGTAGCATCATGATCTGACTGAGTTGTCAAAGCAGTGAGAAAGGGGATTTTTCCCCCTTTCTTTCAACTTCAGGTCTGCAGTGGTCTCTTTTAGTTCTTTCCATGGACATGTACAGGTGAAAGAGTACTGCTGACTATTAGTAAAATTTAGAAGCTTAGAGGCAACTTTATACACTGCTTTCTCTGCTCTCTTCACTGACACATCTTGTGAGCTTTCACTTGTATTGAACTAAAACATGACTCAGCGGTTCCTTTGTACTCTGCCATGTGAACAGACCATACTTGATGAAGCAGGTCCCTACTGTGTGCATTTACTTTGTTTCATTTTTACTAGGATGAACAAACACTGCACTGAATATCCTTATACATCAGTTTGTGTGGGTCTTCTTTTGCTTCCATCAGATAAATAATTTGAAGTAAAACCACATGATCAAAGGGTACGCACATTTTTCATGGTTCTGATATGTACAACATACTTCAATAAATTCACAGGAAACAGTATTATAAAATTGTAGATTGTGAGGACACTATGAATAGATTGCAAATTTAATACACACCAAAATAAACTCTTTAATTCCAGTTTTCCACAGACTTTTTGAAATACGCTTGCTTTCCTGGGTTGTGCTCTTACAACTTCAAATTTACACTCCAGGAGGAGATTTTGAGAAGGTCCAAAGGGGAAGGCAGGGAGACAGGGACTCAGGATGAGCTGACCTGAATTGAGAGATTGAAAGGGATCAGGTAAGAAAGGACGGGGGAGGGAGCCTCAGGGAAGACTCGGGATGTGAGCCTGGACTGGGGATAAAGGCGTGAGACTGAGCTGAGGACAGTGTGTCACCTCGAGGTGCAGCTTCGAGAAAATGATGCATGTGGGGCTGGCGCTGTGGCACAGCAATTTAACACCCTGGCCAGAAGCCCCTGCAACCCATATGGGTGCCGGGTTGAGACCCAGCTGCTCCACTTCCGATCCAGCTCTCTGCTATAGCTTGAGAAAGCAGTAGATTTAGGCCCAAGTCCTTGGGCCCCAGAAACCCATGTGAGAGACCAGAAGAAGCTCCTGGCTCTTGGCTCCTGGCTAAGGATCGCCTCAGCTTCAGCCATGTGGCCAATTGGAGAGTGAATCATTGGATGGAAGACCTCTCTGCCTCTCCTCTCTCTGTGTAACTCTGGCTTTAAAATAAATGAATAAATATTTTAAAAAAAGAAAATGATGCACATGAAAAATGTTTCTCAAACCTTACAGGCTTTGCAAAAAATTTTTCTAAGGTAGCCTTTTATAGCATCTCCCATCACCGATAAAGACACTGAGACACAGAAATTAAGTGACTTTCTTACAACCACAGTAAAATAGTTGCAGAACACAGTGCAAAGTGATGTCTCTAGTTCAGATCTCTTGATTTTCCGCTCAGCTTTTTTTATAGCCCTAAGGAAAGAGCTTGGCCTGGTGTAAGCTTTTCTATACTTAGAGGTGAAATAGGATACCCTTTCTCACTTTGATGTGAGAGACACGCCTGCAAGTGGGGTTGATGGGAGAATGGATGGGGCTGACCTTCGATAACCAAGACAGCGACAGTTTAGCTGACATGAAGACTCTTCTAAACCCCAAACCCACGATGATGTCACACGTTGTTGCCAAGTGTACCAGAGATTTTTATGAGGCTCTCTTCACAAGGGCTCTCAGTTCCTAGTCCAGATCCATAAATTGCACATGAGCAGGAGGCTCGCTGACTGAGAGATGACAATTAAGTAGCAAGTAGTGGCAAGCTGAGTCCACTGGGATGAGGCTCACAAGCCCTCGGGTGCCACTCTATCACGGTGCCTCATCACAACTTGTATCATTTCAACACTGGCCATTTCCCCAGCACTCAGCTTGTTAGAATGGCCAGCAGAAAGAAATGCTTGGTCCTAGGATTTCTTGCATTTTTGTAGGCTGAATGGGGCACTGAAGGCCAAGAAGAGGAGGAACAGACCTGCAGGTTGCTGGGCAAGTTTGACTTGAATGGGTATGTAGACGCCCAAAACCACTCAGTGATCATTGGAGGCCTGTTTCCTATTCACTCCAGGACCATCCCAGCAAACGAGTCTATTTTGGAGCCAGTATCAGCAAAGTGTGAAGGGTAAGCCTCTCGCAGTCTTCTCTCTATAGCAATAGCAGGGGCGGGGCGCAGCAGAGGGTGTGATGGACAGTGTCTGCTCCAGGATCCCTGACTATCTGTTTGACTCTGGATAGACAGTTCTTGTTTCTGGGCCTCAGTTTCTGCAAGGTGAACATTCTAGGATTGCTTACAAATTGGAACAGGTTACTCTCCAGTGGGTGTTTGCCCACTTAGGCATCTCAGACAAAAAGGAGCACATTTTGTATAATACGAACATTGCTCCTCTGAGAGGGTTCAACATCTCCTGAGAGCCTGCTAGAATGTGGAATCCTGGGCTGCCTCCCGATCTGCTGTGTCAGAATCTGCGTTTTGACAGCCTGCCTGGTGATTCAGGCACGCAGTGAGGGCTGAGAAACACTGAAGCAGAATTGCTGTTGGTCAGCGCCGTGGCTCACTAGGCTAATCCTCCGCCTGCGGCACCAGCACACTGGGTTCTAGTCCCGGTTGGGGTGCCGGATTCTGTCCCGGTTGCTCCTCTTCCATTCCAGCTGTCTGCTGTGGCCCGGGAGTGCAGTGGAGGATGGCCCTGCACCCGCATGGGAGACCAGGAGAAGCACCTGGCTCCTGGCTTCAGATTGGCAAAGTGTGCTGGGCTGTAGCGGCCATTTGCATTTGAATCAACAGAAAGGAAGACCTTTCTCTCTCTCTCTCTCTCTCTCACTAACTCTGGCTATCAAAAAAAAAAATGAGAAAGCACTGTTATAGTTTTAATGTTGGTTGTTATAAACTAAGCTCACCTCAAGTGAGAATACAGCATGTGGGAATGATGATTGATTTCTGAACTAAAATTAATGGCAAGGTTCCTTCAGTTGCTGAAGGCTTCCTCCCCGAATCCTCTCACCTCCAAGCTACCAGGTCAGGAAATGAGCCCAGGCTGGATCATCTGGTTTGCTAGATTTGCAGTGCAAAGACAGGCAAATGTGGGATAGATTTCTGGACTTCCCCACAAACACACACACATGCACCCAAACACACACACACAAAGACACACTTGCACGCTGGCACACACATACACACACAGACCCCACACTTGAGAATGACAGACTTAAAAGAAAAAGAAACCATTATCTAGGATTCTACTTCCATGACAAAGTAGCTCTGTTTATTTTCCCATATTCTTTCTCAGCCCTTTAGTTGCACGAATCCATGTTGTTTATGTCGATTTGGCCATATCACATTCACAGCTTCATATCAGGCATTGGTGTTGTATGGTAAGGATTTCCATGATGCTGTTTGCTATTTATACCCTTAATTGTAACTGTATGCTGTAGATATTCTAGCACCTTCTTATATCATTAAATTTTACTCATCACAGCTCCAATCTTTTGAACCTATTTCATGCTTCATGTTTGAGATACCGTTAGAGAGATGGATAGACTGTAATGTTGGCAAAAAGATTTCAATCACTCCTTATTTAACTTTGGCATCTTCTTTTTTTTTGTTTTAAATATTTATTCAGTTAAAAGAGTTACACACAGAGAAGAGGAGCCAGAGAGAGAGAGAGAGAGAGAGAGAGGTCTTCCATCTGTTGTTTCACTCCCTAATTGGCTGCAATGGCTGGAATTGCGCCGATCTGAAGCTAGGACCCAGGAACTTCTTCCAGGTCTTCTTACGTGCTGCAGGGACCCAAGGTCTTGGGCTATCTGCTACTGCTTTCCCAGGCCATAGCAGAGCTGGATCAGAAGTGGAGCAGCTGGGACACGAAGCGCTTCCCATATGGAATTGCCGGTACTGCAGGCGGCAGCTTTTACTCTCTATGCCACAGAGCCGGCCCCATCTCTGGCATCTTCTAACTGGTTTTCATGATTGCAGTGTAGCAAAAGGAAGAGGGAAGAGAAGCACTTTTGCTTACAACTAAATATTTGTAAATCAGCTCATAATTTATTACAGACATTTTCAATCCTTAATAATATAAAATGGAAGTTTAGGGTTTTTCATAATATAGAACACTAATGTTTCATAAACTGAATGCTTAATTTGCTCTCCACTCTTCACTGGAATTTCTGAAGGTTATTTGCCTCTAAGAGGAAATTATATATGTATAAATTTTCATGTAAATCCATGCTTCAATAAGAATAACTAGCCATAGTCACTGAAAGCAGTGGTGAGCAGTAACCACGTCCTATCTGAAACATCCTCCACTTACCAGAGATGCAGAGAGGATTTGCGTGCACTTGCTTGGCTTTCCATTACGCATTGGCATTTATGTGCATCTAATAAAGGACTGTGTGGTTTTAAAAAAAATGGTGAAGCGGTACCGAGCAGACTTAAGCAATATTCACATGTAAGACACACAGTGGTTCCCAGGGTGGGGAGCAGCCGAGTCACCCTCTTTCTTAGCTGTGTCTGCTCAGGTTCTCTCAGAAGGGAGAGGAGGGCAAGAGAAAGGTGAGCAGGGAGTTCAGTTCCATGGCTCACTTGCAAGTGCAGGGGTGGGGTGGCTACCAGTCATTCACACCAAAGTAGGACTGATCTCTCACTCGGGCCTACTCGCTATGAGGGAACAGCAATGTTTGGAAGGTGGACAATGGAAGGAGAGGGAATTCTGGAGAGAACTGAGGGCGTGCAGCTGGGAGTGAAGCACAGGAGTGGAAGGTGAGGAGCAATGGAAGCCGGTGTGAGGCACCAGGCATGCGGCATGACAGACGGGCTGGTGCGTGCTAAGACTGGCGAAGAGAAAGATAAGCATTGGATGGGAACATTGACAAGATTTATCATCTTCTTCAGAAGGTAAGTGTGAAACAGCAGAGAGAAGGTTTCCCTTTAAAACTGTGGTGTGGCGCAGCTGGTTAAACTGAAAGACTGGCATCCCACATGAGCGCTGTTGAAGTCCTGGCTGCTCCACTTGGGTCCGGCTGCCTGCTCATGTGCCTGGAAGAAACAGAAGATGGCGGAAGTGCTGTGGTCTCTGAACTCACGGGAGAGACCCGGCTGGAGTTGCAGCCCCCTGGCTTCAGCCTGGCTCAGTCCTGTGGGTGAGACTACTTGGGGAGTGAACCAGCAGATGGAAAGTACCTCTCTCTGTCTCTCACGTGCGCTTGTGCTCACTCTCTCTCTCTCTCTCTCTCTCTCTCTCGCTTCTCCGGTAACTCTTCCTTTCAAATAAACATCCGCTGGCCCCTGCGATACCAGGGGCCTGAGCTCCAGGGCTTGCCTCACACAGGAGCCAATTATCTGATTTCAGCATCTTCATACATATGTGTGAAAGTAAGCAACGACATTTATTTCCTGCATTTGTTTATCTTTTATACCGGGGCTTAAGCATGCAGATCTGGTAATTAAGAAAAACAAAACTTTAAAAATTCTCAAAATTTGGATCTGGCCTTTGTTTCTCTTGGGAAGAGAATTAATCTCTCTTCAGTGCTACCTAGATCTTAGGGACTGAAAATATCTCATTTAATCCTGAGAAGAGTTGGTTGAAGATGCAAAGTCCTCCTGTCAGAGGAGGAATCCACAGCTCTGAGGGGTTGGATGTCTGGTATAAGGTCATGTGGAAAGTATCAGGCACAGGTGGGGTGTCAGTGCAGGCCCTCCTAATCGGACAGGTGCCTTTTTTCTGATTTTTTTTCCATTAAAGAAATATTGTGCAAACTGACAGTATTCCTTAAAGAAGGATTCTGGGGTGAATGACTTCAATATTAACATTCAAATCATGTCAGAAAGATGTTATTTGAGTTAGTATATATGAATTTTGTGTATTGCTACCATAGGTATCTTCGTGTGTTTTAAAGTAATAGTTAATGTACAGAAGAAAATAAGAGAAGAGAAATGAGACTCATATGGCCCCTGGGACTTACAATAGATGGGGAAAATAAGTCAGGGGTTATTGGGTGCTTGGTTTGGAAGAGAGAATTAGGAATGTAGGAATATTTTTGTGAAAGGAGATAATCAGCAGTTTGAAATGCTCACAGTAAATGAAATATACAGAGGGCAAGAAGACTTCCAAAAAGCTTCTTCCCATCCCAAATCAGTCAACAATGAAGATCATGTACGCTTTAGTCTTTAAACTTCTAAGGTTATTAGGAAAAATTAATGATCTCAGACAAGGGAGGTGCCCTCTGATGTTTGGGGAAAAGCCACTCTTACCAATCCCAACAAAGAGCTGCTTTTCCTCCCAAAGACCTGCCGCATGCTCATGCCTGACAAAAGCTATTTCTTTTCAGGTTTAACTTCCGCGGATTCCGCTGGATGAAAACCATGATACACACAATCAAAGAGATTAATAAAAGAAAGGACATTTTGCCCAATTCTACTCTGGGTTATCAGATCTTTGACACCTGTTTCAGCATCTCCAAAGCAACGGAATCGGCATTGGTACTACTCACAGGGCAGGAAGAAAACAGGCCCAATTTTCTAAACAGTACTGGGGCGTACTTGGCAGGAATTGTTGGATCAGGTGGATCGTCCTTATCAGTTGCTGTTTCAAGAATTCTGGGGTTGTATTACTTACCTCAGGTATGGTGGAGTATTGTGTTGGGTGCTAACTTAAGAAGAAACACACACTTGGTCTGTGTTAAGTTGCAGCAAATAGCAAGATGCCAGGTGAGGCTGCATTAAGTTGCAGGGAGAAATGATGCTGCTGTCTCTAATTATGTAGCATCAGGCAAGTGTATATTGAAGCCTGCTGAGAGGTGACTTGAGACTCTTCCATATCCGCTGGGATCCTGGTTTAATTTTTGGCTTGAGGTTGTGACCCAGTGATTTGTATGTTTCCATCTCACTGTGCACAGTTCTCTGTAGCACAGTGGCTGATTGATGGATGGTATTGGGAAATAAATTTGTTGTCTATGTAAACACTTAGTATTCAAGACCGTTATTCTTCATGCACTGATTTGTGGAATGGGTCTCGGACTTTCACAGGATGGCTAGAATCTAGAGATGCTAACTTTTCCAGTTATTTAAACTGGGAGACAATAACACATTGAAACACAAGAAAAGATGATATTAAGAAGAACAGGTTATTAAGAAAATGTAAATAGAGCTCTGTAAGCATTCCTAAGGATGGGCCCTTGAAGGATTCATAGTGAGGACTTATTAAAGTGAAGGATGATTAAGCTTATTGAAGTTACTGAAGGCATGGGAGAATTTGAAATACTTGTAAAATATAGTGTTAAATAATATTCCTTATAATGCTCCAAATGCAAATTAGGAGAAACAGAAGTGAGAGGAGGGGTTGGGAGATATGGCTTCCAGCTTCGGTGTGGGCGTCCTGCAACTCAGACAGCTGCTGCTGCTGTGAGCCGTGAGCTCTGTCTCCCACCAAATACTCACTGTGGTCCAGGCATAATCTAGAAACCTCTAGATCAATCTTCTTGTTCAAGTCCTTGCAATGCATCTGAGAAAAAGGTAAAAGACATGTATACGAGAGATGATTTCATGTTGATTATCTCATCGACTAAATGAGCAGCCTAAAAATGTGTGTCTATCATTACCCTGATTTCCCTCACAGAGAAAGGGAGGTTCAGGGGAGGTAAGTGGTTTGCCTGAGATCTCCCACTGATCGGTTACGTAGCTGTGAGTAGAAACCAGGATCTCTGCTTCTGAAACCAGATTCTTTCCTAAGATGTTGCTTCTTGCATGATTCCACAGGAGAATGTAGACTTGGTCAATGGAGTAAAAATAGGACAAGCGGTAAAGGAAACAGAGGATAGTAATATTCTGGCTCATTCCTGAGGGAGTTGCCAGTCACAGAGAAGTGGAATCAGAACACAGAAGGTTTTCCAGGAGATGAGAATGGGATGTGATAAGTAAGAGAGTGACGTGTGTTTTCACTGTAGCGTCAGTTAGATTGAGAGAAAGATAGATACAACGTAGGTAAGATAGCTAGAAATTCCTAGTCACCCGAGACATTCTTAAGTTCTCACAGAAGGAAAGTACATACAAGAATCATTAAGCAAAAAAGAAAAAAATTTGTGTTTATCTACAGAGTGTCAATAAAATGAAAGCTTCTGGCAATTTCGTTGGAGATCACGATTTGAACTTGAGATTGAAGTGGTGTTCTTTATCACCTTTTTCAAGCTCAGTCTTAGGGTCTGCAAAACAGAAATCCTGGCAGAGTGATATAAGGAAAGAGAAGAAGAGAGTAAGACAAAATGGTGGTGATGGAAAAAAGGGAGTGGAACAGAACAAGAAAAAGAAGAGGGAGAGGAAGAAAAGAAGGAAGACAAAGAGGAGGTGTAGGAGAAAGAACATCAAGAGGAGGGGGGCTTGAGAGAGAAAGACACAACACACACGTGTGCACAGACACCCACCCACCCACAAGCACACAATACACACATGCACAAAGAGAGAGAGGAGACACTGGGCTTGCCAAATGGCCTGTGAGTCCATTCACTTTGCCATCTCTATGATAAGATGTTGGATCTGAGGAAGACCTTAGATGTCTTGACTTACTCACTCTGACTCGGATGAGCACAGAGGAATGGGGAGGAGACTGTGCTAGGATCCCTTCTGTGGAAAGTAGTACATTGAATGTTACATCTTAATAATTGGCTTTTCTCTTGGGATAGGGTGGGAAAAGGATGGCTGGAAAGGTGCGGAGTGTTCTCTCCAACAGTCCTTACTTGGGAGAAGGAAGAGGAATCTTAGGCTTTTCATCTATGCATAGATACATGAGTTCCTTTCTTCTCCAATCAGTATATTCTGAAATTGTATAATTTAAGATTTGCTATTGCTCTCTAATAATTACATGATTATTTTCAATTGTAGGTGGGCTATGCCTCTACCTGCACAGTTCTTAGTGACAAACACCAGTTTCCATCTTACATTCGCACCATAGCCAGTGATAAGTTCCAGTCTGAGGCCATGGTAAAACTTATCCAGCACTTTGGCTGGGTCTGGATAGGCACTATAGCAGCTGATGATGATTATGGAAAATATGGAGTGAAGATTTTTAAGGAGAAATTGGAGAGTGTCAACCTCTGCATTGCATTCTCCGAGATCCTGCCCAAAGTCTATTCCAAGGAGAAAATGCACAAAGTTGTTGACGCTGTAAGGACCTCCACTGCGAAAGTCATTGTGCTTTATACATCTGACATTGACCTCAGTCCTTTTGTGCTGGAAATGGTTTACCATAACATAACTGACAGGACATGGATAGCAAGTGAAGCGTGGATTACCTCAGCCTCCATTGCAAAACCCGAATATTTCCCATATTTTGGTGGGAGTATTGGGTTTGCAGTACCAAGAAGTGATATACCAGGATTAAAGGAATTTCTTTACAACATACATCCCAGTAGGGATCCGAATGACGTCCTGACCATTGAATTCTGGCAAACAGCTGTTAACTGCACCTGGCCCAATAGCAGTGTCCCGTACAATACTGACCACAGGGTGAACATGACCGGTAAGGAAGACCAATTACATGCCATGTCTGATAGATTCTGTACCGGAGAGGAGAAGTTGGAGGATCTTAAAAATACCTATCTGGATGTGTCTCAGCTCCGAATTACAAACAGTGTCAGACAAGCTGTGTACGCGATGGCTATGCCCTGGATCATATGAATAGATGTAAAGCGGGACAGGGTCCATTCTTTCCAGGACTGGTGTGTGCAAATATAGCTAACTTTGAGCCTTGGCAGGTAAGTAGTTGGTTTTACCCCATGGTAATGATCAGAATTCTCGCTCTTAAAACTATTAATTTGCTTTTGTACTTAATAGACACAATAGGATTACCCTATTTTGCGACGCCGGCCAACATATGATATTAATTTTAACAATTTATTTAACCTAGTATATGCAAGGCAATATTTTAACATATAATCATAATGGTGATAATATAAATTGTGAGCTTATTAATAAGATAATTTGCATTTTTGAACTATGCTTTCATAATGTAGTGTATATTTATGCTTACAGTATTTTTTCATTTGGCTAATCACCTTTCTAGTTTTAGTTGCCACAAGGTAGAGGTTGTTGTACCAGATATCAAAGGTATACAGCAAGTGAAGAAAAAACATCACATCTCCTGAATTAGATAATTTTCTTTCTAAGATTCTATTTTCTATAGAATTGCATTTTTACAAATTGTTTTTTTTCTCCCACCCCCTTGCTTTCTAGCTCATGTTCTATATACAGAGAGTTAAGTTTACAACCCACGATGGACGGAAAATTCATGTTGATAGAAATGGAGACGTGACTGGATACTATGATCTTCTAAATTGGCAATTAGATGATAATGGAGATATTGCCTTCGTGAAGGTTGGAGAATACATATTCACACAGTCTAAGTTTGAATTCATGATCAGAAAGAATTCAACAATATTTTGGAATACCGAATCCTCAAAGGTTAGTCACCCTGGTGTCTTATTTTGTTTATATGTAGAGAGAATTGCATTTCTATATTGTTTTAGGACTTGTGGAATCTAAACACCTAAAATGTGCCATTCCAAGCCAATTCTCCTAAGAATGCAGGTACTTCAAAAAAATTCTGGAAAGATGGAACCAAAGTAAAGTTTATTTTGATGCTAAATATTTTGAAGTCCATTCATAATTTTTCATAATGTGCATTTCCACACTTTTTTGAAGACCTCTTATATGGTACATACCTTTTCTATACATAGTTTCAGAGCTCTTATTTTTAGAGTCTTTTTTTTTGGTTATAACTTTAAACATTAATTTCTTTTTTTAACTTTTATTTAATAAATATTAATTTCCAAAGTGCAGCTTATGGATTACAATGGATTTTCCCCCCATAACTTCCCTCCCACGCGCAACCCTCCCATCTCCTGCTCCCTCTCCCATTCCATTCCATCAAGATTATTTACATACCAGGGGATTCCAATTTAATCCCATCAAGGTGGCATGTACCAATGCCATCTCACTAGTCCAAGTGATCAATTTCAGTTCACAATTGATCATAATGAAAGGACTAAGAGTCAAAGGGAGCACATAAACAAGTCTAGTACCTGCTAATACCAACCGATAGAATAAATAAAGGGGAGAGTGATCCAACATGGGAAGCGAGATACTCAGCAGACTCATAGAATGGCGGATGTCCTAAACAGCACTCTGGCCTCAGAATCAGCCCTAAAGGCATTCCGATCTGGCTGAAAAGCCCATGAGAGTATTTCAGGCATGGAAAGCCAAGACACTCTGGCAAAAAAAAAAAAAAAAAAAAAAAAAAAACCAAACAAAAAACAAACAAACAAACAAAAAACAAACAAACAAACAAAAAAACCAACCAAAACCAAAGCCTAAATGAAAGATCTCTGTGAGTGAGATCCCAGTGGAAAGAACAGGTCTTCAAAGAAGGAGGTACCTTTCTCTGAAGGGAAGAGAGAACCTCCACTTTGACTATGACCTTGTCTAAACAAGGTAAGAGTCGGAGAACTCAAGGGGCTTCCATAGCCTTGGAAACTCATGACTGGAGCATAGGGAGATTACTGATGCCATAGACAGGAGTGTCAATTTGTAAAGTCAACAACAGGAGTCACTGTGCACTTACTCCTCATGTAGGATCTCTGTCCTTAATGTGCTGTACATTGAGGCTTAATGCTATAACGAGTACTCAAACAGTATATTTCACTTTGTGTTTCTATGGGGGTGCAAACGGTTGAAATCTTTACTTAATGTATACTAAACTGATCTTCTGTTAAAAAAAAAAAAGAAGAAATTAGCAATTCCCAACTTGACTCTCGCTGGGATTAAACATGACAATAGGTCTGATCTGATTTCATCATCATTTAAAAAAAATCATCTATTATTTTACACTTTATGTTTCTGTGTGGTAGCAAACTGTTGAAATCTTTACTTAATGTATGCTAAACTGATCTTCTGTATATAAAGAGAATTGAAAATGAATCCTCATGTGAATGGAAGGGGAGAGGGAATGGGAAAGGGGAGGGTTGCAGGTGGGAGGGACGTTATGGGGGGGAAGCCATTGTAATCCATAAGCTGTACTTTGGAAATTTATATTCATTAAATAAAAGTTAAAAAAAATAAACAAAAAAAGATTATTTTCAATTATCTTTATATACAAAAGATCTATTTAGTATATATTAAGTAAAGATTTCACCAGTTTGCACCCACACAGAAACATAAAGTTTGAGTCCTAGTTATAGCATTGATTCACATTGGAGTAAGTGCATAGTGACTCCTGTTGTTGACTTAACAAATTGACACTCTTGTTTATGGTGTCAGTAATCTCCCTAGGCTCTTGTCATGAGTTGCCAAGGCAATGGAAGCCTTCTGAGTTTGCCAACTTCCATCTTATTTAGACAAGGTCATAGTCAAAGTGGAAGTTCTCTCCCTTCAGAGAAAGGTACCTCCTTCCCTCCTTCTTTGATGGCCCTTTCTTTCCACTGGGATCTCACTTGTAGAGATCTTTCATTTAGTTTTTTTTTTTTTCCAGAGTGTCTTGGCTTTCCATGCCTAAAATACTCTCATGGGTTCTTCAGCCAGATCCAAATGCCTTAAGGGCTGATTCTGAGGCCAGAGTGCTATTTAGGACATCTGCCATTCTATGAATCTGCTGTGTATCCTGCTTCACATGTTGGATCGTTCTCTCCCTTTCTAATTCTGTCAGTTACTATTAGCAGACACTAGTCTTTTTTTTTTTTTTGGACAGGCAGAGTGGACAGTGAGAGAGAGAGACAGAGAGAAAGGTCTTCCTTTGCCATTGGTTCACCCTCCAATGGCTGCCACGGCCAGCGCACCGCGCTGGTCTGATGGCAGGAGCCAGGTACTTATCCTGGTCTCTCATGCAGGTGCAGGGCCCAAGTACTAGGTCCATCCTCCACTGCACTCCCAGGCCATAGCAGAGAGGTGGCCTGGAAGAGGGGCAACCAGGACAGAATCCGGTGCCTCGACCTGGTGTGCCAGCGCCGCAAGGTGGAGGATTAGCCTATTGAGCCGCGGCACCGGCCCCAGACACTAGTCTTTAAACATTAATTTCATTATTTTGTTTTTCTTTTTCAAGTACTCCAGTCGCATTGATTTGATCTACTTTGTATGTCTTCCATGTCATATAAATTCCATTTCTACCTTTTTCTTGATCTCATTCTTATTTTCTTGGTTGTTTTCCTGCTTTCTTTAAGTGACCATTACTAAATTCTCAAATATATTGTTTTTTCCAAAATAGTTATGTTTATTTATTTTTTTACCCAGAAACCTTTTGTTTAGTTTTTTTTTTTTTTTTTGACAGGCAGAGTGGACAGTGAGAGAGAGACAGAGAGAAAGGTCTTCCTTTGCTGTTGGTTCACCCTCCAATGGCCGCTGCGGCCCGCACGCTGTGGCCAGCACACCGTGCTGATCTGATGGCAGGAGCAGGTGCTTCTCCTGGTCTCCCATGGAGTGCAAGGCCCAAGCACTTGGGCCATCCTCCACTGCACTCCCTGGCCACAGAAGAGAGCTGGCCTGGAAGAGGGGCAACCGGGACAGAATCTGGCGCCCCGACCTGGACTAGAACCCGTTGTGCCTGAGGCGCAAGGCGGAGGATTAGCCTAGTGAGCCGCGGCACCCGCTTGTTTAGGTTTCATTCAAACTTCATGCATTTCATAAATACAACATTGGGAACACAGTGATTCTTTGTACACCCTTTATCTTCCTCCCTCTGCTATTTCCATTCTTATTGTTTACTAAGATCTATTTTCAATTAACTTTATACACATAAGACTAACTCTATACTAAACAAAGAGTTCAACAAATAATATGAAAAAAAGGACTGTTTTTCAACAGTTGAGACAAGGGCTGTTCAATGTCATTACATCTTAAAGTGTCAATTTCAGTTCTATAGATTACGTTTTTTTATTTTATTTTTTTTCTTTTCAACTTTTATTTAATAAATATAAATTTCCAAAGTACAACTTTTGAATTATAGGGGTTTCTCCCCCCAATGCCTCCCTCCCACCCACAACCATCCCATTTCCCACTCCCTCTCCCATCCCATTCTTCATCATGATTCATTTTCAATTATCTTCATATACAGAAGATCAAGTTGGTATATACTAAGTAAAGATTTCAATAGTTTGCACCCACAAAGATACACAAATTATAGAGTACTATTTGAGTAGTAGGTTTACCATTAATTCTCATAGTACAATACATTAAGGGCAGAGGTCCTACATGGGGAGCAAGTGCACAGTTACTCCCATTGTTGATTTAACAATTGACACTCTTTTTTATGATGTCAGTAATCACCCAAAGCCTTTGTCATGAGCTGCTAAGGCTATGGAAGCTTCTTGAGTTCGCCAACTCTGATTTTATTTAGAGAAGACCATATTCAAAGTGGAAGTTCTCTCCTCCCTTCAGAGAAAGGTACTGCCTTCTTTGATGGCCTGTTCTTTCCGCTGGGAACTCACTCACAGAGATCTTTCATTTAGGTAATTTTTTTTTTGCCAGAGTGTCTTGGCTTTCCGTGCCTGCAAAACTCTAGTTAATGGGCATTTTACCCAGATTCAAATACGTTATGGGCTTATTATGAGGCCAGAGTGCTGTTTAGGGCTTTTGACATTCTATGAGTCTGCTGTGTAGCATGCTTCCCATGTAGGATCATTCTCTTCTTTTTAATTCTATAAATTATTTGCAGTCGCTGGTCTTATTTATGTAATCCCTTTGACACTTAATCCTATCTTTTTGATCAATTATGAACTTAAACTGATCACTTTAACAAGTAAGATGGCATTGGTACATGCCCCTCGATGGGACTGAATTGGAATCCCCTGGCACGTTTCTAGCTTTATCGTTAGGGGTAAGTTTGACTGAGCATGTCCCAAATTGTACATCTCCTCCCTCTCTTATTCCCACTCCTATGTTTAACAGAGATCACTTTTCTGTTAATTTTAAATGCCTAAGAATAATTGTGTGTTATATAAAGAGTTTAACTAAGATATTAAGTAGAACAAAAAAAGAAAAAAATACTAATAGGAATAAAATAATAAGTTGTTCCTTGACAGTCAGGACAAGGGCTGATCAAGTAATTGTTTCTCATAGTGTCCATTTCAGTTCAACAGGTTTCCTTTTAGGTGCTCAGTTAGTTGTCACCAATCAGAGAGCATATGATATTTGTCCCTTTGGGTCTGGCTTATTTCACTCAGCATGATGTTTTCAAGATTCCTCCATTTTGTTGCAAATGACCGGATTTCATTGTTTTTTACTGCTGTATTCTATAGAGTACATATCCCATAATTTCTTTATCCAGTCTTCTGTTGATGGGCATTTTGGATGATTCCATGTGTTAGCTATTGTGAATTGAGCTGCAATAAACATTGAGGTGCAGACATCTCTTTTATTTGCCAATTTAATTTCCTTTGGGTAAATTCCAAGGAGTGGGAAGGCTGGGTTGTATGGTAGGGCTATATTCAGGTTTCTAAGGAATCTCCAAACTGACTTCCATAGTGGCTTTGCCAGTTTGCATTCCCACCAACATTGGGTTAGTGTCCCTTTTTCCCCACATCCTCACCAGCATCTGTTGGTAGTTGATTTCTGTATGTGAGCCATTGTAACCAGGGTGAGGTGAAACCTCATTGAGGTTTTGATTTGCATTTCCCTGATTGCTAGTGATCCTGAACATTTTTTCATGTGTCTGTTGGCCATTTGGATTTCCTCTTTTGAAAAATGTCTATTGAGGTCCTTGGCCCATCTCTTAAGTGGGTTGTTTGTTTTGATGTTGTGGAGTTTCTTGATCTCTTAGTAGATTCTGGTTATTAACCCTTTATTGGTTGCATAATTTGTAAATATTTTTCCCATTCTGTATGTTGCCTCTTCACTTTCCTGACTGTTTCTTTTGCAGTACAGAAACTTCTCAATTCGATGCAATCCCAATAGTTGATTCTGGCTTTGACTGCCTGTGCCTCTGGGGTCTTTTCTAAGAAGTTTTTGCCTGTACCTATATCTAGCAGGGTTTCTCTGATGTTCTCTAATAATTTGATGGTGTTGGGTCATAGATTTAGATCTTTAATCCATGTTGAGTGGATTTTTGTGTAAGGTGTAAGGTAGGGGTCTTGCTTCATGGTTCTGCATGTGGAGATCCAGTTTCCCCAGCGCCATTTGTTGAATAGACTGTACTTGGTCCAGGAATTTGTTTTAGATCCTTGATCAAATATAAGTTGGCTGTAGATGTTTGGATTGATTTCTGGTGTTTCTATTCTGTTCCATTTGTCTATGCATCTGTTTCTGTACCAGTAGCATGCTGTTTTGTTTATAACTGCCCTGTAGTATGTCCTGAAATCTGGTATTGTGATGCCTCCGGCTTTGTTTTTGTTATACAAGATTTCTTTAGCTATTGCAGGCCTCCTGTACCTCCATATGAATTTCAGCATCATCTTTTCCAGATCTGTGAAGAATATCTTTGGTATTTTGATTGGTATCTCATTGAATGTATAAATTGCTTTTGGGAGAATGGACATTTTGATGATATTGATTCTTCCAATCCATGAGCATGGAAGATTTTTCGATTTTTTGGTATCCTCTTTTATTTCTTTCTTTAAGATTTTGTAATTCTTATTGTAGAGATCTTTGATGTCCTTGGTTAAGTTTATTCCAAGGTATTTGATTGTTTTTGTAGCTATTGTGAATGGGATTGATTTTAGCATTTTTTTTTTCTCAGCCATGGCATTGCCTGTGTATACAAAGGCTGTTGATTTTTGTGCCTTGAGTTTAAATCCTGCTAATTAGCCAAACTCTTCTGAGTTCCAATAGTCTCTTAGAGTTTTTTGGATCCCCTAAGTAAAGAATCATATCATCTGCAAAGAGGGATAGTTTGACTTCTTCTATGACCCAGGAGCATGTTTTTTAGTCTTCATGTGTTTGCATATGCTCTTGGATTCCTGAGTTGCTAATTTCCAGCTTCATTCCACTGTGGTCTGAGAAGATGCATGGATGGATGATTTCGATTCTTTTGAATTTGCTAAGACTTGCTTTATGGCCTAGTATGTGGTCAATCCTAGAGAAAGTTCCATGCACTGCTGAGAAGAATGTGTATTCTTTACGTGTAGGATAAAAAATTCTGTAGATAAGGTGCCTTTCTCTGAAGGGAGGAGAGAACCTCCACTTTGACTATGACCATGTCTAAACAAGATAAGAGTCGGAGAACTCAAGGGGCTTCCATAGCCTTGGAAACTCATGACTGGTGCATAGGGAGATTACTGATGCCATAAACAGGAGTGTCAATTTGTAAAGTCAACAACAGGAGTCACTGTGCACTTACTCCTCATGTAGGATCTTTGTCCTTAACGTGCTGTACACTGAGGCTTAATGCTATAACGAGTACTCAAACAGTATATTTCACTTTGTGTTTCTATGGGGGTGCAAACGATTGAAATCTTTACTTAATGTACACTAAACTGATCTTCTGTAAAAAAAAAAAAAAAAAAGAAAGAAATTATCAATTCCCAACTTGACTCTCACTGGGATTAAACATGACAATAGGTCTGATCTGATTTCATCATCATTTAAAAAAAATCATCTATTATTTTTCACTTTATGTTTCTGTGTGGGAGCAAACTGTTGAAATCCTTACTTAAGGTATACTAAGCTGATCTTCTGTATATTAAGATAATCGAAAATGAATCTTGATGTGAATGGAAGGGGAGAGGGAGTGGGAAAGGGGAGGGTTGTGGGTGGGAGGGACGGTATGGGGGGGGAAGCCGTTGTAACATATGAGTCGTACTTTGGAAATTTATATTCATTAAATAAAAGATAAAAAAAAATTCTGTAGATATCTGTTAGATCCATTTGGTCTATAGTGTTGATTAAATCTGCTGTTTCCATGTTGATTTTCTGTCTGTTTGATCTGTCCATTGCTGAAAGTGGAGTATTGAAGTTCCCTAATACTATTGTATTGAAGTCTAAGTTTCCCTTTAAGTCCCTTAACATATCTTTTAAATAACCTGGTGCCCTGTAATTAGGTGCATATACGTTTATAATAGTTATATCTTCCTGTTGAATTAATCCCTTAATCATCATATAGTGTCCCTCTTTTTTTTTTTTTTTTGACAGGCAGAGTGGGCAGTGAGAGAGAGAGACAGAGAGAAAGGTCTTCCCTTGCTGTTGGTTCACCCTCCAATGGCTGCTGCAGCCAGCGCACCGCGCTGATCTGAAGGCAGGAGCTAGGTACTTCTCCTGGTCTCCCATGCCGGTGCAGGGCCCAAGCACTTGGGCCATCCTCCACTGCACTCCCTGGCCACAGCAGAGAGCTGGCCTGGAAGAGGGGCAACCGGGACAGAATCCGGTGCCCTGACCGGGACTAGAACCTGGTGTGCTGGTGCCGCAAGGCGGAGGATTAGCCTAGTGAGCCATGGCGCTGGCCCCTCTTTGTCTCTTTTAACAGCTTTTCTGTTAAAGTCTATTTTGTCCTATATTAAGTTGACCATGCCAGTTCTTTTTCAGTTTCTGTTGGAATGGACTATCTTTTCCCAATTTCTTTTCTTTTTTTCTTTCCTTTTTTTTTTTAAGATTTATATAGTTTTGAAATTCAGAGTTGCACAGACAGAGGAGAGGTAGAGAGAGGCGAGGTAGAGAGAGAGAGACATAGAAGGGGAGAGAGAGAGAGAGAGAGAGAGAGAGAGAGAGAGAAATGGAGAGAGAGGTCTTCCATCCACTGGTTCACTCCCCAATTGGCCGCAATGGCTGAAGCTTTTCTTATCCGAAGCCAGGAACTTCTTCTGGTCTCCCACATGTACGCAGGTGCCCAAGGATTTGGGCCATCCTCTACTGCTTTCCTAGGCCATAGCAAAGAGCTGGATCGGAAGTGGAGCAGCTGGGTCTTGAACTGGCTCCCATATGGGATGCTGGCGCTTCATGACAGGGCTCCATATGGCGTTATCCCACTGTGCCACAGCGCCGGTGCCTTTCCAACCTTTCACTTTCAGTCTGCATGCACCTTTGTTGGAAAGATGTGTTTCTTGTAAGCAGCAAAGAGATGGGTTTTCTTTTTTAATCCATTCAGCCAGTCTGTGTTATTTATGTATTTATTTTTGACAGGCAGAGTGGATAGTGAGAGAGAGAGACAGAGAAAGGTCTTCCTTTGCTGTTGGTTCACCCTCCAATGGCCGCCGTGGCCGGTGCACCATGCTGATCCGAAGGCAGGAGCCAGGTGCTTATCCTGGTCTCCCATGGGGTGCAGGGCCCAAGCACTTGGGCCATCCTCTACTGCACTCCCTGGCCACAGCAGAGAGCTGGCCTGGAAGAGGGGCAACCGGGACAGAATCCGGCGCCCTGACTGGGACTAGAACCCGTTGTGCCAGTGCCGCAAGGCAGAGGATTAGCCTAGTGAGCCATGGCGCTGGCCCAGTCTGTGTTATTTAACTGGAGAATTGAGGCCATTTACATTTAATGTGACTACTGATAAGTAATGATTTTACCCTGCCTTTTTTCCAAAAATATTTCTAATATATACTTTGAACTTCCTGTGATCTTTTACTGAGACATTTTCTTCCTTTACCTTCTTTAGCACTGATGGCCGTGTTTTTGTGTGTAACACATCTTTAAGCGTCTTTGGCAGGGCTGGACTAGTGGTGACAAATTCTTTCAATTTCTGTTTGCTATGAAAGGTCTTTATTTCACCTTCATTCACAAATGAGAGCCTTGCATGATAAAATATTCTGGGATGGCAGTTTTTTTCACTTAGTACAATGTGTTGTGGCGAGGATCTTTTCTGGTCCTGTTTATTGGGAGTTCTGTGTACATCCTGTACTTGGATGTCTCTTTCTTTCTCCAAACCCCCAGAGTTTTCTGCTAGTATCTCACTAAAATGTCTTTCTAATCCTTTCTCTCTCTCCATGCCTTCAGGAACTTCTAGAACCCTAATGTTGGTTTTTGTAATAGTATCCTGTGGATTCCCAACAGTATTATTTAGATTTCTAATTTCCTCTTCTTGTCTTTGGATTGTCTGTATACTTTCCTGTGCTCTGTCTTCTAAGTCCAATATTCTCTCTTCTGCCTAACTGATTCTTTTTCAAGGCTCTCAACTGTGCTTTTTGTTTGTTCTATTGAATTCTTCATTTCATTTTCATTTCTCTTCAATATTTCAATATCATGTTCTATTGAATCTTTCATTTCATTTTGATTCCTCCTTAAGATTTCATTTTCAAGAGAGAGATTTTCTTTCATGTCCTGCATGGATTTCAGTAGTTCATGCATTTGTTTTTGATTACTTTTAAGTATTCTTTTTTTTTTATTTGGCAGGCAGAATTAGACAGTGAGAGAGAGAGAGACAGAGAAAAAGGTCTTCCTTCCGTTGGTCACCCCCCAAATTTCTGCTACGGCTGGTGTGCTGCGCCGATCTGAAGCCAGGAGCCAGGTGCCTCCTCCTGGTCTCCCATATGGGTGCAGGGCCCAAGCACCTGTGTCATCCTCCACTGCCCTCCCGGGCCACAGCAGAGAGCTGGACTGGAAGAGGAGCAACTGAGACCGGAATCTGGCTCCCATATGGGATGCCGATGCCTCAGGCAGAGGAGTAACCAAGTGAGCCACGGTGCCAGCCCCCTACTTTTAAGTATTTTTAAAATCAATTTTTTGAGTTCCATCTCTTGCATTTCTTCTATCTCATCATCTTCATAATCTTGTATTCGAGTGTTATGTTCTTTTGGGAGTGTCATGATGCCTTCCTTATTCTTCCCAGGTGTGTTATCAGGAAGCTGGATTGAAAGTGGAGTAGTTGGGATTAAAACCAAGACTGATAATGGGCTGCAAGGTGGCCTTAACCTCCTGTGTAACAACATAGGCTCCCTTATGAAATCTTTTTATCTGTCAGACTCTTGCTCTCTACTTTCCGTGGGTAGCAGTAGACATATATAGATGTACACACACTCACAAAAGCATTTACACATGCACACTTACACCCTAGTCTGTCACTTTCTGGCCCATCTTTAAGTAACACTTGGATGCCTTATAGCTAGATGTAAAAATAGCAGCCTACCACTGATAGGGTATTTTATTTCTTTGACTTAGAACTACTCTGTCCAATCCAATAGTGCCTAGCCACAGATAACTTTAAAAATGTAAATTAATGAAAATTCAATAAGATATACAATTCAGTTCTTAAGCTATATTTCAAGTGTTCAAAGGGCACATGTAACTAAGGGTTACCATGCTGACAGCACACATATATAACACTTCTAGCATTGCACGAAGGGTTGAGCTGCCCTGAGCTTAAAGTATAAACCATCTCCAGTGGCCCAGTCCTCTAACCTGGATGAAAAGTTATTAAATAATTTGGCCTTGAGATTTGTGCCATGTAGGAGTTCTTAATATACCATTTTACATGAAAAACATAACATTTTAAATGAAAAAAGGAAAAATATTATTGTTTGCATATATGAGACTCATAGAATATTTGCTCTACTAAAAATTGATAGAAAATAGTAAAAAGTGGAGTAATAGTTTTATATTTTAATAATATCTCTTTATAGTAAGTTGAAGAAAAATTTTGTAGTTGAAAAAAATCTTCAAAAGTTTACTTATGCCAGGATTTTGTGTCAGGTGTAAGAGAGAACATGATCAACTAAAGAGAAATGAAATATTCATGGTGATGGCTCTCCTTCATTTTATAAATAACCCATATGTGCTCTGGTGTCCTACAGTGGTCTGATTTTCATTATTTCTGTTTCATATCTCTATAAGAAACTTTTGATATAAGAAGAATACAAAATAAATAATAATATTTGTAGTGTATTTCTAACTGTTCCCACAAAGCTCTAAAACTAAAATACTCGGTAAGTCCAAATTTTAAAAAATTACTGCATTACACCTGAAAATAAATTACACTGTGACAGTTTATTGTTCTGAAAAGTAAAAATAACAGGTAAAATAACATGTAGCAACCTTCTATGTTGATTCTTACAGGTACATGGAACTTAATCAGTAATTAGGGCTTGTTCAAAGAAAACCCCCAGAAGGGTTGTAACCATGCTCATATAGTTCTGCACATAGCCTTCTAACTACACTCCTTACATTCAGGTTAATCCTGGTCCAGGCCTTGGCTTAGCTCTTCTACTGTGAAATTGACACCTCCAGGTATTATTGCACAGTTCAAGATAGGTGTTGTTGGGCCCAGCACCATGGCGCAGTAAGTTAATCCTTTGCCTGTGGTGCTGGCATCATATATGGGTGACGGTTCAAGTCTCGGCAGCTCCTCTTCCAACCCAGCTCTCTGCTGTGGCCTGGGTTGGAAGAAGGCCCAAGTTCTTAGTCCCCTGTACTCACATGGGAGTCTGGAAAGAAGCACCTATCTCCTGGCTTCAGATAGGTGCACCTCTTGCTGTTGCAGCCATTTGGGGAGTGAGCCAATGGACAGAAGACCTTTCTCTCTATCTCTCCACCTTTCACTGTCTGTAACTCTACCTCTCAAATAAATATATATATATTTTAAAAAAGTATCAAAATAATAAATAAAATCTTTAAAAAAGTATAAAAATAATATGCAATAGATATATGTGATTCTTTACAAGAAAAAAGTCAATAAACTGTCCAAATATAAAATCTGATTTTAAGAAAGTATGATAGAAAGTCTTACTGTAATTGTTTGATCTAAAGACCAGACTAGTGAAGATTTCCTAGATGTGGAAAACTCAGGGACAAATACAGGAAGAGATGATTTTTTTAGGAGTATTTCATATGTCTACATGGTAGATATAAAACATTTGACAAATTATTTATTTACTTTTATTTTATTTGAAAGCAAAGGGAAGAAGAGACAGAGTGAAATTCCATTTGCTGTCTCATTCTCCAAATGCCCACAACAGCTGGACTGTACCAGGCCAACGCCAGGACTTGGAACCCAATCTGGATCTCTCATGTGAGTGGCAGGGACTGGAGTAATGGAGCCATCAATTGCCACCTACCAGGGTGTGCATTAGCAAGCTGGATCTGAAGTGGCAAGTACTCAAACCAAGCAATGACGTAACTGTTGTAGCAAACACCCACACATTAGAAATTTATTTTTCTTATCTCTGTATTAAAATTGCAGCTATATTTATATCACAAATTTGCTTCACATGTGATTCCATACAAATTTATTTAGCATCTATTATGAATCCAACTCTGGGTTAAGCACTGCCAAAATACAGCTGCCCTCAAAGTGCTTACAATTCGATTACTTAATTACAGCGTAAATATGTATTGAGCACAACATCATATATGCATGGGAACTGGGGATATACATCAGTGTACAAACAGGGCAAATTCCTGTCTAACAGAGCTAACATTTCAGAGGGAGGTATAGGGAACAAATGAGAAAAATTCATAAATTACACAGTATCCCAAAAGCTGATCTAGTGTTAGGGAGAAAGAACAGTGGGCACTGAGATAGGGAGTTCTTGGGGGCAGTGTAGTAGTCTATTTCACACAGTGTGGTCAGGGAAGGCCTCACTGAGGTGGCTTTTGAACGAATACTCAAAAGAAAGCCGACACAAGCATAATCTAGGAGAAGAACATTCTAGGCAGAGGGAACAGCAGCTTCTACACTCTGGGACACAGGCATGCTTGGCATTTTTGGGGAAAAGTAAAGAGATCAATCAATGTCACTGGAGAAAGAGCAAGAGGGAGAGTATGCAAGCAGATGAGAGACTGAAATTGGCTAGCTTTGTTAAAAATTTTACTGTTACTGCTGAGGGTCTTTGCTGTCTATTCAGAGTAGAATTTGGAATATCAGCTCAAATAAAACAGGTGACATGGTAAGGCTTTTAGCATTTATACAGTGAGAGAAATACACAGGAAAGTGAGGACTTTCTTTGAGTTTAAATATTCATTCTGTGCCATGTTGCAAATAGACCAAGTCTGTGGGGGCAGAGGTCCAGAGTAGAATCAGAGCAACTTTTACAATACTAAAAGATTATTCAAAAATGATAATGGTAGCTGGGATAAGATAGATAAGAGGAAGTTGGTGAGAAGCATTTTGACTGTAGATAACTTAGAGCTAGATACAATGGATTTGCTGCCACATTGTCTGGATGCATCCTGCATCACTTAGAGGACAGTATAGCAGTGAATTAAGTCATGAGTCTGGTGGTTGGTGAGAAGATGGGCCTGAGTGATGGAGAGAATACCTACAGGCAGGTTACAGAATATAAGACTGGAGATGAGAACAGTAGTGTTGATAACTGAAATGGGGGACTTGGAAGGGGGAGCAGTGCTCAGGGAGTGGTTTCAGACATGTTGAATTTGAAATGTTGGCAGAATCTCAAAGTAGGGACTGTTGGAAGTTTAGAATATGGACTTTGATACAGGTCAAGTAGAAAAGGCTGGTGTTAGAGATCAAGAGATTTGGGAATTATTTTTCAGAGATGCAGGTTGAAGATGAGAGAATGAATAACCTGTCTTTACCTCAAGAGATAATAGCAGAGGATTGAGGCAAAAGCCCAGGAAGATGCCTACAATAATGAGGAAGGTAAAAGAAATAGAACTAATGGAAAAGGAGCCAGTGGAGGCCAAGGAAGCTTACATTTCAGATTTATATATTTACTTTTTTTTTTTTTAGATTTAAAATCAAGACTTACTAGAGTCAGAGACCTCCAGCCAGAGTGGCATAGAGGAGGGCTCCTGAGAGAGGAAAAACCAGAAGGGGCCTGATGTACTGGGGTTTTTAAGCACAATTTTGAAAACAACAACAACAACAACAACAATAACTTGACAATCAGATTAACATTCAGTTACATGTCAGGGACAAATTCCATCAAAAGACATGATTTGCAACACTTTATCCTGATGGATTGCTCCTGGGTAAACAAAAGAGCCATCACAAGAGTGGGATACCTAATTTGTTTTACAGTAAATCGGGAGCTCAGAGGGTGGAGTCACCACTCCCTTGAATTCTCATGATAAGATTGGAAGCTCCCAAGGAGTGGGCAGGCAGGCACTACTGATCTTGCTAAGGAAAAGTTTTGATGGAACATCTTCTATCCTCAATTTCCAGACTGTCTATTAACCATTTGACTCCTCACATTGCCCCCCTCCAGAAGAATGGTCCCTAACTTCTGTTAGGGGGATTGGGTGATGATCGCCTGGCTGCTTCATGCTGAAAAGGAGCATTGTTGGGAATGGGAGTCAGGACAGGGTTCCAGCAGGAGGTGTCTTCTCAGGAGGAGCTGGCTTATCCAGAGTGATGGCAGGGCTAGCTTGCAGAAAGTGTTTCCATCTGAGTTTTCAGGTGCAGGGCTATCTAGAATTTCACTGTTTCAAGTGTTGGGGAAACAAATCTAAAAAGCAGCTTAAACTCCCAGGGTCTAAAGCAAAGGACAGAGTCATTATTAGAGGATCTAAGAAAGGTGCTGTCTAAACCACCAGCAAGTTTTCCCATTGAGAGTCAAGTGGAAACTGACAGAAATGGCTTTCTAATAATCAGGTTGGCTTTAAGGCCTTGCCAGTTATGAGGCTCAGACACATGTATCTCTTCACATGGGGTACCTTATAATGGAAGAGTGAATGAACCTCCTTAGGCAATGTACTGTGTTGACTTCCATTACCTTGCTTGCCTGGGAGGAGAGCTGGCTGGAAGAAAAGGTAGGTAGCATATCCAAAAGGAAAATGGTTTTAGTTAATTTTCAGTTCTCCCTGCAATGTTGCTGACTCTTCTTGGCCATGCCCTCAACAGCAGTGGTTGCATCAGAAGTTGGGCTGAAAGAAGGGCTTTTGAACTTAGAGTCAACAAGGTCTGTGGCTCTAACCTGGGAGTGCTTCAACTCCTGGGCAGTTCTGTTTCCAATGACTCAACTCTTGGCTGGCATAACTGCTAGGTCTCTTCCTAAGCTGACTTCTGCTGAAGCCCTGGCTTTCCACATCGAAAACCAATGCAAGGTCTGGCGCTGTGACATAATGCTTAGAGCCACTGCCCTCAGTTGCTCCACTTCTGACCAGTTTTCTGCTATGGTCTGGGAAAGCAGTAGAGATGGCCAAAGTTCTTGTGCCCCTGCACCTGCATGGGAGACCTGGAAGATGATCTTGGCTGCTGGCTTTGGATTGGCACAACTCCAGCTGTGGCAGCCAACTGGGGAGTGAATCAGCAGATAGGAGGCTGTCTCTCCTTCTCTCTCTCTCTCTCTGCCTCTCCTTCCCTCTCTGTGTAACTCTGACTTTCAAGTTAATAAATCAACCTCAAAAAAAAAAAAAAAAAGAAAGAAAGCTAATGCAGTGGACTGTTATGTCTCCTTGATGGCAGATCACTGTATAGAGCAGCCACTATTTGGCCTGGTAGCTTCTGCTGCCTAGCTTCCTCTTCCTCCTGTTTTTTTTTTTTTTTTTCCAAGCAGACCAGAGGAAACCTCTAAGAGGATGCAAGCAAATGGATTCTCAAGTCCTATTTCTAAACTTTGGTGGCTTAAAGTAGAAGTCTATAGTCACAGGCATGTTCTGATAGTGGTTTTTCTGTGAGATAGGGTAGACAAAGCTCATGAGGAAAGTTATGTTCTCACTTTAACATTAAACATGATGACCATTTTAAATATAAAATTTGAAGTCATTCATAAAACTTTCTCTCCCTTCCTTTGGTCTGAAAGGGAGGTTTTGCCTGTTACTGTGCCCATGGCAAAGTAAATCTAGCTGTGAAATAATAATTTAAGCTCTCATTTGGGCTATGCTACTATTACAGAAAAATGTTAGGCATCCCTTTTAAAAGGTCTAAAGATCCAACTGTACATCCTGGAGAGTCTTTCAGAATAGAAATAATTTCCCATCTTGAAGAGAAAAGAGAAATGAGGGAATACTTCAGTCTTCCCCAAATTGCTTATTGAGAATAACAATATCAAATGAAAACTTAACAAAGAATTTTAACTGTTCACTGACAACGTTGAAAGACATTTACCAAAATGTCCAATGCCTTCTATAAATTTCAAGGGTACATGTATTTGGAAACATCACTTAAATATGTAATGCAAGTGTAACTTGTTTGAATAGCAAACCCAAGTACAAACACGTCAACAAATTTAAAACACCTGGTGGGACCAGTGCTGTGGTGCAGCACGTTAAAGCCCTGGCCTGAAGCACTGGCATCCCACATGGGAGCTGGTTCAGGTCCTGGCTGCTCCTCTTCCAATCCAGCTCTCTGCTATGGCCTGGGAAAGCAGAGGAAGATGGCCCAAGTCCTTGGTCCCCTGTGCCCACGTGGGAGAACCAGACGAAGCTCCTGTCTGTTGGCTAAGGATCAGCTCAGTTCCGACTGTTCCTGCTATCTGGGGAGTGAACCCGCAGATGGAAGGCCTCTTTCTCTCTCTCTCTCTCTCTCTCTCTCTAACTCTGCCTTTCAAATAAATAAATATTTTTAAAAATAAAATATTTGGCAAAGAAATTTAGGTCCCAAAAACCAAAAAAGTTGTATTTGATTAACTAAGCAATTTTAATTTATTAGGAATATTTTATCTATAAACCAATTAAAGCAGAGCTATTAATAAATTTTCCCATATTTACATACAATATGTACTCACATATAATATAACCTATAAGATAGAACTATAGAACTTTCAGTAGTAGTTTTTTAAAATCTTTTTTTTTAAATTACCATCAGTTGATTAGAATTTCTGCTCTTAGTAATCTGAATTAATCTTACTTTTTCTAGGTTGGAACCTGTAGTACATTATTGCCTTTATCTTCTTACAGAACTGTCCCAAAATATTGAATACATAAAATCAGGGGAAAAAGAAGTCCTTTTGAACCTAAATGGGAACATTTTACCACAGAACCACAATGTTTTAACTTCATGAGCAGTACATCTGATTTTTAATTGTTGAAGAACACAACATTGTGGGTAACAAAAGACTCTAAATATCCAAGTTTAAAGTTATAAACTCATTAACAAATAAGAATAGGCACTTGTTTACTGCACATATTTTTGAAATCACCTCTATGATTTTTTTTAAACTTTTATTTAATGAATATAAATTTCCAAAGTACAGCTTATGGATTACAATGGCTTCCCCCCCATAACGTCCCTCCCACCCGCAACCCTCCCCTTTCCCACTCCCTCTCCCCTTCCATTCACATCAAGATTCATTTTCGATTCTCTTTATATACAGAAGATCAGTTTAGCATACATTAAGTAAAGATTTCAACAGTTTGCTCCCACACAGAAACACAAAGTGAAAAATACGGTTTGAGTACTAGTGATAGCATTAAATCTCAATGTACAGCACACTAAGGACAAAGATCCTACATGAGGAGTAAGTGCACAGTGACTCCTGTTGTTGACTTAACAAATTGACACTCTTGTTTATGGCCTCAGTAATCACCCTAGGCTCTTGTCATGAGCTGCCAAGGCTATGGAAGCCCCCTGAGTTCACCGACTCTGATCATATTTAGACAAGGCCATGGTCAAAGTGGAAGTTCTCTCCTCCCTTCAGAGAAAGGTACCTCCTTCTTTGATGATCCGTTCTTTCCACTGGGATCTCACTCACGGAGATCTTTCATTTAGGTTTTTTTTTTTTTTCCCCCCCAGAGTGTCTTGGCTTTCCATGCCTGAAATACTCTCATGGGCATTTCAGCTGGATCTGCATGCCTTAAGGGCTGATTCTGAGGCCAGAGTGCTGTTTAGGACATCTGCCATTCTATGGGTCTGCTGTGTATCTCACTTCCCATGTTGGATCATTCTCTCCCTTTTTTATTCTATCAGTTAGTATTAGCAGACACTAGTCTTGTTTATGTGCTCCCTTTGGTTCTTAGTCCTATCATTAGGATCAGTTGTGAATAGAAATTGATCACTGGGACTAGTGAGATGGCATTGATACATGCCACCTTGATGGGATTGAATTGGAATCCCCTGGTATATTTCTAATTCTACCGTTTGAGGTAAGTCAGCTTGAGCATGTCCCTAATTGCACATCTCTTCCCTCTCTTATTCTCATGCTTATATTTAACAGCAATCACTTTTCAGTTAAGTTTCAGCACTTAAGAAGAATTGTGTATTGATTACATTATTCAACCAAAAGTATTAAGTAGAACAAACAAAAAAATACTAAGAGGGATAACATATTAAGTTGCTCATCAACAGTCAGGGTGAGGGCTGATCAAGTCACCGTTTCTCATAGTGTTCATTTCACTTTAACAGGTTTCCTTTTTGGTGCTCAGTTAGTTGTCTCCTATCAAGGAGAACAAGTGGTATTTGTCCCTTTGGGATTGGCTTATTTCACTCAGCATAATGTTTTCCAAATTCCTGACAGGGATCACTTTTCAGTTAAAATTTAAACACCTAAGAATAATTGTGTGTTAATTACAGAGTTCAACCTATGGTACTAGAACAACAACAACAAAAAATACTAAAATGGATAAAGTATTAGATTGTACATCCCTTTAGGCCTCTGCACCATTCTCATTAAGATAACCATCATGTTTGATATTAGCTGATCTCTACAAGATGAGAGACCTATCCTTTTATATTTCCTGGGGCCTAACTGGAAATATCAAAGTCCAAAGAATTTGAAGTTCGATTTTTTGAATGCCTCTCACAAATGCTAAGAAGGCTTAAAATACCTGGTAGAAACAGGATCCGTTAACATTATGACATAATGTAGATAATACAAAGATTTTTTTAAAATCTTTTATTTATTTTAATTTTAATTTTTTATTTTTTTGACAGGCAGAGTGGACAGTGAGAGAGAGAGAGAGAGAGAAAGGTCTTCCTTTCCCATTGGTTCACCCTCCAATGGCCGCCGCGGTCGGCGTCTGTGGCTGGCACACCATGCTGATCTGATGGCAGGAGCCAGGTGCTTATCCTGGTCTCCCATGGGGTACAGGGCCCAAGCACTTGGGCCATCCTCCACTGCACTCCCTGGCCACAGCAGAGAGCTGGCCTGGAAGAGGGGTAACCTGGACAGAATCCAGTGCCCCGACCGGGACTAGAACCCAGTGTGCCAGCACCACACGGTGGAGGATTAGCTTAGTGAGCTGCAGCGCCGACCTGATAATATAAAGATTTGATCATTGTAACAAAGTGATTACTCATATGCTTTAGAATAAATATATATTCAAACAAACCATAATTCTTAATAAAAAAAAACCCTCAGCTGTTTTGAAACAATTAGAACCTAACAGAGACATTAAGAGAACACAATAGATTACGTCAATAAACAAAAAATCTGTGTCTCCTCAGTCACCCCAAAAATTGTAAATAAAATCTTAAATATAAGAATCAGCACATGGAAGCATCCCATAACTTGGAACAATTTTAACAGAGTCAGAACTAGGGAAGAGAAATAGATTCCTGCAGTGGATTAGAAAACTGACAGAGTTACCGATTAAACAAAAGCTATTAAAATGCGACACTGCAATTTTTAAACAGATTTTTAAGACTATTTAAAAAATATTTACTAACATATGTACCTCATTGCTTTAACAGATATCGGATTCTAATTTTATGTAAAAATTTCTAAAGGCAACATTTTCTATATAAGATATTTCATCAATTTCAATGTTAGTTAATTTCAAGTGATGTTGAACTATTTTCATATGAACAATTTATGAAAACACGTTAGGAAACCCAAATAGGTTTTCCATAGACTATAAGGTGTTAAGAGTACCAAAGTTTACATGTAGATACATTTATCTCATTTGCTTTACCCAATTTGTACTTAGCAGTTATACCTAGATGACTGAAAATGGTGATATTATATTGTATCTCTATGTGAACTAAGGTCAAAGTTAAATTATGTGGAATTCTCCTTTTTATAAAACTCTAGCTATAAATTAATGATATTAAACCAGAGATTGCAAAATCCACCTTAGGGGGGCTATAAAAAGCACTGATCACCCATGGCTATTTAGAAACCTGTTAAATGAAGTTTCAAAACAAATTTGGCAAGTTACAAAGCAATCCTTTTTTTTTTTTTTTTTTTTTTTGACAGGCAGAGTGGACAGTGAGAGAGAGAGACAGAGAGAAAGGTCTTCCTTTGCCGTTGGTTCACCCTCCAATGGCCGCCGCGGCCGGCGCGCTGCGGCCGGCGATGGCAGGAGCCAGGAGCCAGGTGCTTTTCCTGGTCTCCCATGGGGTGCAGGGCCCAAGCACTTGGGCCATCCTCCACTGCACTCCCTGGCCACAGCAGAGGGCTGGCCTGGAAGAGGGGCAACCGGGACAGAATCCGGCGCCCCGACCGGGACTAGAACCCGGTGTGCCGGCGCCGCAAGGCGGAGGATTAGCCTAGTGAGCCGCGGCGCCGGCCTCAAAGCAATCCTTTTTTGAAGGCAGTGATCTTCCTAGATTCAAGAGAGAGAAATTTCTTTAATCCCAATGTTCAGTTACAGTTGAACCACGTTCTCATGCAAGAGATTGTTATTTACAAAGGCATCTTTTTAGTTTCTGATTGAATCTGAGTCTAGTTTTCCACTGGAGATTGTTCACCATTATGTCAGGTTTAATGGGAGAGGGCATCCATCAGAGCAGATGCACACCCATCCAGAGGATCTGATAGGTGATAGAATAAAGGGCAATGACCTATAAGGAAGCTCTCGTAAGAGCCCACGAAGGGGCAAGCTGGAAGGGAAAAAACTGAGGGCCAACACAGAGACCATAATCTTGCACCTCAAACCAAAAGCCAACACTGGAAGTGTCTAATCATTGGGCTGTCAGTCAAACCAGCCTCATGCATGAGGAATCAGGTTGGGAGATGTCTCAAGTCCAAGACTTCATCATCTGGATAAACCATATATATTCAATAGCATCTGAAGTTGTTGGGCCTAGATTCATGCCTAGAAACCCCCAGGCAAAATTAAAACAATGGGTGCAATGGTCATCTGATAAAATTTCTCCCCCATCGGGATTAAGGCCTCAATAAGATTCAAATGCTATGAGAGCGGTGCCCTGGTGGCTCACTAAGTAGACCCAAGAACCCTGTAACACTCTGGAAAAGAAGTCATTGCCTACTGGAGCACATGCAGGGAAATAGAGGCAAGAGGCCAGTTAGGAGACAAGGTTCTGAGAGGGGAGTCAGAGTTAGAGGGCTGGCAGAGGCAGAGAGAGAGAGGGAGAGGTAAGAGAGAGAGAGAGAAAGAGACAGCGAGAGGAAGATCGTCCATTTGCTGGTTCACTCCCAGAGTTAGGCTAATCCGAAGCATGGAGCCAGGAGTTTCTTCCGGGTCTCCCATGTGGGTGCAGGAGCCCAAGGACTCGGACCATCTTCTGTTGTTTTCCCAGGCCATAAGCAGAGAGCTGGATCACAAGTGGAGCAGCCAGGACTTGAACCAGCACCATATGGGATGCCGGCACTACAGGCAGCGACTTTATCTTTTATACCACAGCACCAGCCCCAAAGCTTACATTTCAGCGAGGCATTGATCAAGGGCACCAGATACTGAAGTGAGATGAAGGAGGATGGAGCTAGACAAAATGCCGTTAGATAGGGCAAGAAGAGTCTTAGGTGGTGGGTCAGAAGCTAGAGCAGAGAGGTTGAAAAGCACAGGGATACTGAGAAATGAAACAGAAAGGCATCAGCCCATTGTTCACAGTGATTTTGAGAGAAAAGTATATGGAGAACTCCTTCCAGAAGACTGGGTGGAGAGAGGACATTTGATTCATTCTGTGGTGATGATATCATTACCTTTCAGAATGTGAGAACAGTTGACTGTCACCTCTTCCTGTAATAGCTATTCCTCAAAATGTATTTAAAATATGTTTTTATAACCATATATAAAATGTCTCAGGCCTAACCATATGTATACATACTTCTGAAATGCTATATATGTAACCTAGCTCAGAGATTGCTAATATTATGTATACTATTTAATTTAGATTTACCCTTTAAACTCGACCTGAAAATGCTCATTTTCAAAAATCAATATAAATATGAATATTCCCTTCCCCTTGGAGTTTTTATTACTGGAAATACACTTTATCTCCCCTTTAAGTGCGGAACTTTTCCAGTAGATTAAGATGTAAACAGATTCACAAAGCAGACATTTAATCTGGGTTGAAGGTGCACATTCACTTAGACTATAAGGGAAGGCAGTTCTGTGTTTGCTGCTGAGGTAGTGCTACAGAGAGAAAGGGAGAGATGCACACAGAGAGAGGTCGTCCATCTGCTGGTTCATTCCCCAAATGGCTGCAACAGTCAGGGCTGGGCATATCGAAATTCAGGAGACTAGAAGTTCACCTGGGTCTGCCATGTGGGTGCAAGGGACCAAGTACTTGGGCCATCTTCCGCTGCTTTTCCAGGTACATTAAGAGGGAGCTGGATTAGAAGTGGAGCAGCTGGGACTCGAACTAACACCCACTGGGGATGCCGATGCTGCAGCAGTGGTTTAACCTAGGTTACAGGTTCCCCAGAAGCAGGAACAGACTTGTCAAATCGTCCCAGCTGCAGAGTCCCACAGGCACATAGCCTGGTTTGGATCTGCAAGGTTTGAAAGAGGTAGTTTTGGGGCTTGTGTTGTGCTGAAGCAGGTTAAGCCGCTGGCTGCAACAGAAGCATATGGAATTGCTTGTTGAAGCCCTGGCTGCTCGGCTTCTGATCCAGCTCCCTGCTAATTCGCCTGGGAAGGCAGCAGAAGATGGCACAAGTATCTGGGTCCCTGCCACCCATGTGGAAGGCCTGGATTGCTTTTCGGTTCCTGGTTTCAGCTTGGTGCAGCCATGGTCATTGCAAGCCTTGGGGTCAGTGAACCAGTAAATAGAAGAGTGTTTCTTTCTCTCTGTAACTGCATTGCAAATAAATACACAAATTTTTAAAAAGAGAAAGAGCTGGTTTTACATTTCTAGAATCAACCACAAGATGGTCCTTTAGAAAAATTCCTCTCTAGACTGTATATTCTCTTTGTCTCTTGTTTTACCCAGATGTCCTGTGCCTCTCAGATATGCACCAAGTTTCCATGGAGATCTGAAGGGGAACTTTCTCAGCCTTGGGAGTGGCAGACACGTAGTGCTTGCTTACATTTGTTGAATTTGTCTTTGCTAGATTCCCCATTCAGTGTGTACTGATCTATGTCCTCCTGGGACCCGGAAGGAGATTCGTCACGGGGAACCGACTTGCTGCTTTGAGTGCATTCCATGTGCTGATGGACATGTGTCACGGACGGCAGGTAGAGATGGTTGATCTTTTCTCCTACATGAGGAGTAAGTGCACAGTGACTCCTGTTGTTGACTTTACCAATTGACACTCCTGTCTATGGCATCAGTAATCTCCCTATGCTCCAGTCATGAGTTTCCAAGGCTATGGAAGCCCTCTGAGTTCTCCGACTCTTATCTTGTTTAGACAAGGTCATAGTCAAAGTGGAAGTTCTCTCCTCCCTTCAGAGAAAGGTTCCTCCTTCTTTGATGGCCCTGTTCTTTCCATTGGGATCTCACTCGCAGACATCTTTCATTTAGTTTTTTTTTTTTTTGCCTTTTTTGATTCTATCAGTTAGTATTAGCAGACACTAGTCTTGTTTGTGTGATCCCTTTGACTCTTTGACCTATCAGTGTGATCAATTGTGAACTGTATTTGATCACTTGTTCTAGTGAGATGGCATTGGTACATGCCACCTTGATGGGATTGTATTGGAATCCACTGGCATGTTTCTAACTCCACCATTTGGGGCAAGTCAGCTTGAGCATGTCCCAAATTGTACATCTCCTCCCTCTCGTATTCCCACTCTTATATTTAACAGGGATCACTTTTCAGTTAAAATTTAAACACCTAAGAATAATTGTGTGTTAATTACAGAGTTCAACCAATAGTACTAGAACCAAAAAAAATAATAAAATGGATAAAGTATTACAATGTACATCAAAGACAGAACAACCTTTGTCTTTCACAGAACATTAAAGGAACCCTATCCTAATGTCCCAAGAGCAGCCCTTAGATGACTTGTTTTTCTATACCAGTGTTCTGCCTTGGAGCCCCTGCAGAACAGCTAACTGCCTCAAACCTCTGCTGGTCCCTGGAGACGTGCTGGCTGCTTTTGTTTTCCTTCTGATCCTCGGTCCTTCTCTGCCTGTCCCTCACATCTGCGTCAGAGGGTGAGGAGCAGAGACACTGGGAAGGTTAAGCCAGAATGCTTTTCCATGGGGCTGAGCCTGTAAGCAAGGCTGAAAACACAGGTGTTTGAATCAGCCTCATCCGGGTCAGAACCCTCTTGATTGTTTCACACCAGTAGCTCTAATTGCCTTGTGTTTTCCCCCTCTGTCATGGATTGCTTTGGGTTTATGCAGGTACACACTTTCCTTTTCAAGTACATAGTTGGACTAAAAGATGCAAGTTCCTTGAAAAGGCTGCTGCAAGAAACAATGAAACTGACAATAAAGACTGAATTTCTGAACTTGAAAACAATTCTCCACGTGTGACATTACCTGCACTCTCTAAGTCCTTTTTATCACTCTCTCTTTAGAGACCTGATATATCCTCTGTAGGAATATGAGTCCTTGCTCTCTAGGCCCCTGAGTGCTCTGGGCTATTTGCAGCTGAAGGGAACAATTGATGTACTCACAGTGAGTTCTCTGTTCTCTGTTTAACAGGCCAAAGGGAATGTGAACAGTGTGGTGAAGACTACTGGTCCAATGCAGAGAAGAGTGAGTGTGTGCTCAAAGAGGTGGAATTCCTTGCTTATGATGAGGCCCTGGGCTTCACGCTGGTCATTCTGTCCATCTTTGGGGCCCTTGTAGTCCTGGCCGTCACGGTTGTATATGTGATCTACAGACATACTCCCCTGGTGAATGCCAATGGCCGCGAGCTGAGCTTTCTTATTCAGGTTTCTCTGACCATCACAGTGCTGTCATCCCTGCTTTTTATTGGCAAGCCATACAACTGGTCCTGCATGGCCTGTCAGGTCACTCTGGCACTGGGCTTTTCTCTTTGCCTAGCCTGTATTCTCGGGAAGACCATTTCACTATTTTTAGCCTACAAAATTTCCAAGTCCAAAACCCGACTTATATCCATACGTCCCCTTTATCGGAAAATCATCATACTAATCTCTGTTCTAGTTGAGGTTGGCATATGCACTGCTTACTTGGTGCTGGAACCCCCAAGGGTATACAAGAACATGGAATCTCAAAATATAAAGATCATATTTGAATGCAATGAGGGCTCTGTAGAATTCTTGTGCTCAATGTTTGGGGTTGATGTCTTCCTGGCCTTGCTCTGCTTCCTTACGACCTTTGTGGCTCGCCAGTTGCCAGATAATTACTATGAAGGAAAATGCATCACCTTTGGGATGCTTGTGTTTTTCATTGTCTGGATCTCTTTTGTCCCTGCTTACTTGAGCACCAAAGGAAGTTCAAAGTGGCTGTGGAAATATTTGCGATCTTGGCATCCAGCTACGGCTTGTTGGGCTGTCTATTTGCTCCCAAGTGCTTCATTATTTTGCTGAGGCCAAAGAGAAACACTGATGAAATTGTTGGTGGAAGGGTCCCCGCCATAGATAAGAGTATACAACTGACTTCAGCTTCTGTGAGCAGTGAGCTTAACAACACCACGGTGTCCGCTGTCGTGGCTGATTAAAGTTGAAGGGCATATGGCCTTCAAGGCTGCAATGGTGACATGTCCAACATACCCTTTCAAATTGTCCCTGTAGCAGTTGCCTGATACTCTGGGGTCGTGTTGACGATTGTGCTCTGGTGGTTTAGTCTTAGCATGGTGTTTGAATACTCATGTTGTATGATACACTTTGGTATGAATTACAATATTGCTTACTATTGAAGGATAAGCTATTTAATCCAAACATTTCAAAGTACTTTGGAAACAGAGGATGTGATAGGCACAAGTTCGAAAACTATAGCCACAAGTTAGAGAAAAACTTTGACTCGAGTAGGTTTTTGTGCTTATGAGTATCTGTTCTAGAAGTTTATACTCAAGTCACATAGTGGGGACCGAAAGAGATATTATGTCATCCATCTGATAGATCAGAAGTGCATTAGTATATATTTTTTTAATTTTTATTTGACAGGTAGAGTTATAGACAGTGAGAAAGAGATAGAGATAAAGGTCTTCTTTTTTCTGTTGGTTCACTCCCCTAATGACCGCTACGGCTGGCGCTGCACCAATCCGAAGCCAGGAACTGGGTGCTTCCTCTCGGTCTCCCATGCGGGTGCAGGGACCCATGCACTTGGGCCATCCTCCACTGCCTTCCCCGGGCCACAGCAGAGAGCTGGACTGGAAGAGGGGCAACTGGGACTAGTACTCGGCACCCCAACTGGGACTAGAACCCGGGGTGCCTGCACCGCAGGGGAGGATTAGCCAAGTGAGCCACGGCGCTGGCTGCATTAATATATTTGAGTGTAGAAATCTGAAAGGAGGAGAAAGAGTTCACCCTTCAAGAAAATCTAGAAATTTTATGAACCTCAATTACTCAAAACAGGCAAAGATTCTTGCAGGCTTGAGGAAACAGAAACTGTGATGACTGACTCAGGAGGACAAGCCTGTTAGGCACTTTTTTTGTCAACTTTTAAGGAATGATTATTCCAGGCCCGGCAAAGTGAATCGGTTTTCTGTTATTGAAACGGGAGGTTAGCATCAAGGTTCTGCAAAGCTCGAATGGATTATGTTGTCTGGAGGGTCATTGGTATTCGAGGACTTTCAGGGCAGGCATCTATCACCCTTCAGTCTTCCCACACTTCCCCAGAGCCTGCCCCACAGCCTTTAGAATCGGTAGAGGAGTGCCTGAATCACAGTACAAAGAGGAGGAGAACTGCTATCCTGGTCCTTCATTCAACCCCAGGATTGGGGTACTTTGGAAAGGAGAGGACGGCTTGTTGAAGTCTAGAGTAACAGGAAAACGACAATCAACTTCTAACTTGTTATACACACATCATCGTGACTGTTCTCAATGAGTCACCTTGTGATCTAAAACAATGAGCTGAATTGTGGCTCTTGTCTAGTAATTTGCTTTACTTTGAACTTAAATATTACAATTTAATGTAATTCAATTCTCTTCTGAGGTGTTGATTATTGAACCTATGGTGTCTAAAAAGTTCTGGAATTTCATCAGGACACTGTATAAGACCCTGTTTATTATCTCCTTTCATATCACATGACTCAGCAATGCATTCTCATCAGACTTGTGCTTTTTGCAGTTATTTTTTTCTGATTGGCAATAGATTTGAGAAATTAGAGGAAGTAAATATTATAAATAATATATCAATTGAACTTATATGTTTAATATTAATGTTTACTATGTAGTATTGTACTTTTAATTAGCTTTTATCTAAAATACTTTGAAGTAGTCTCTTGTTGATTTGATATTCTTGCACTGTTATAGAAGATGACTTAGTTATGAAGCTGAAATGAATAATACCTGATTGTCTAAGAATAATGGGTTAATTTGCAATATGGTTGTTTTTATGTAATTATTTATTTATCAAGTATTACAATATTCTCGTAACCTTCAGAGATATTTTCTCTTTGAATGAATGTGTCAACTAAAAATGAATTCTAGTAAAATACATAATGAAATCTCTGCCAGTACATGCTGCTGTGTGAAAGGATCTCTGTGCAAGTCGCTTGTGACACTCCCTGCTGACAATGAGCACTTGTTGGCAACTACACGCTGGGCCCTGGGGAGAAGCTCAGAATTAATTTCGGGGCGTTGGAAAAAAATTGTGTTTCTGCTGGCATGGGGAGTAACAAAGACTAATTGCTTAAAATAAAAAATATGCAGAACAAGACTATACTCAGGGTTGATCTTCACACATGCAGGATTGAAATCTTGTGGTAAATGGAATGTGTATCACAACTGCTCAAACCCACACTGTGTTTCCTTGCATTAAGGCAAATAAAATTCCTGATGTAAAGTGAATATATTTTCAAAAATGTAATTTGGTCCTTCTTTCAGGTGAATATATATATATATATATTTTATTATTTGAAAAGCAGAACTATGGACAGAGAAGGAGAAACAGAAAGAGAGAGATTTTCCATCAGCTCATTGCAGCCCCAAATGGCTACAATTGCTGGGACTTGGCCAGGCCAAAACCAGGCTCCTGGAATTCCATTTGGATCTCCCATGAGGTGGCAGGAGACAAAGTACTGCTACCATCCTCTGCTGCCTTCCTAGGCACATTATAGTAGGGAGCTGGATCAGTAGTGGAGTAGCAAGAACTTGAACCAGTGGTTCCATGGAATGTTAGCATCTCTGATTGTGGCTTAAGCCACTGTAACATAACACTATACCCACTAGATTAATCTTAAAACACAGCTGTAATTTCATCTCTTCCCAGCTTATCAACTCCCAGTGGCTCTCCAGTCTACATAGCATGGGTCTATCTGCCTTAATTTGGCATTCAAATCCTTCCACATTTTTTTACCTTCCCTTTCAACATTTGTCACCTGCCATCTTCTTGTCCACATTCTTTTAATGCAACCAACTGAATTTCTACAACCTTTGGATCCTACCTCCTATGTTCTTGATTCCATGTTGGCCACACTGTTCTGTTTTACATCCAATGTTCTAACAGCATTCCATCCACCTGTCCATCCATCCATCCATCTTTGTATGCATCAGATTCTGAGTTAGGTAAAGAAGATATACAAAGACAAGGCATTATCCTGATCTCCAGGCCCCTGTCATCTTTAGGGGTGACAGATAATAAATCAACAATTACCCTGTGATGCAATAAAGCTGTGATTGTGGTAGCATATAGAGGGACAGAGTATGTTGGAGTTAAGGAAATTTTACCTATTGAGGTGACACTTGAACAGATTTCTGAACAAAAAGAAGGAATTAGCCACATGAAAGAAGGGTGAACACGTGTATCGTACCTAGCCTAGTGCTTTGAGCATGGTAAATAGCAAGTTCCTTCCATTTTGTAAAAAATAGTATATATTTTAGAGCCCTTTCAATGAAACTGGCCATTTTCTGTTTTATTCTGCTTTCATATCCTGTCTCTATCACTATAATTTATTTTTAAGGTATCTATATCATCATCATCATCATCGTCATCATCATCATTTATCAAATGTCAGTCTAATCTCTATCTTTGTAGTCTTTTTAAAATTTTTTTATTTTTTATTTTTTTAACTTTTATTTAATGAATATAAATTTCCAAAGTATGGCTTATGGATTACAATGGCTTCCCCCCCATAACGTCCCTCCCACCCGCAACCCTCCCCTTTCCCACTCCCTCTCCCCTTCCATTCACATGAGGATTCATTTTCAATTCTCTTTATATACAGAAGATCAGTTTAGCATACATTAAGTAAAGATTTCAACAGTTTGCTACCACACAGAAACATAAGGTGTAAAATAATAGATGATTTTTTTTAAATGATGATGAAATCAGATCAGACCTATTGTCATGTTTAATCCCAGAGAGAGTCAAGTTGGGAATTGCTAATTTCTTCTTTTTTTTTTTTAACAGAAGATCAGTTTAGTAAACATTAAGTAAATATTTCAACAGTTTGCACCCCCATAGAAACACAAAGTGAAATATACTGTTTGAGTACTCGTTATAGCATTAAGCCTCAATGTACAGCACATTAAGGACAGAGATCCTACATGAGGAGTAAGTGCACAGTGACTCCTGTTGTTGACTTTACAAATTGACACTCCTGTTTATGGCATCAGTAATCTCCCTATGCACCAGTCATGAGTTTCCAAGGCTATGGAAGCCCCTTGAGTTCTCCGACTCTTATCTTGTTTAGACAAGGTCATAGTCAAAGTGGAAGTTCTCTCCTCCCTTCAGAGAAAGGTACCTCCTTCTTTGAAGACCTGTTCTTTCCACTGGGATCTCACTCACAGAGATCTTTCATTTAGTTTTTTTTTTGCCAGAGTGTCTTGGCTTTCCATGCCTGAAATACTCTCATGGGCTTTTCAGCCAGATCGGAATGCCTTTAGGGCTGATTCTGAGGCCAGAGTGGTGTTTAGGACATCTGCCATTCTATGAGTCTGCTGAGTATCTCGCTTCCCATGTTGGATCACTCTCCCCTTTATTTATTCTATCGGTTGGTATTAGCAGGTACTAGACTTGTTTATGTGCTCCCTTTGACTCTTAGTCCTTTCATTATGATCAATTGTGAACTGAAATTGATCACTTGGACTAGTGAGATGGCATTGGTACATGCCACCTTGATGGGATTAAATTGGAGTCCCCTGGTATGTTTCTAACTCTACCATTTGGGGAAAGTCAGCTTGAGCATGTCCCAAATTGTACATCTCTTCCCTCTCTTATCCCCACTCTTATGTTTAACAGGGATCACATTTCAGTTAAATTTCAACACTTAAGAATAACTGTGTATAAATTACAGAATTAAACCAGTCATATTAAGTAGAACAGACAAAAAAAAAAAAACTACTAAGAGGGATAATGTATTAAGTTGTTCATTAACAGTCAGGGCTATGCTGATCAAGTCACCATTTCTCATAGTGTCGATTTCACTTCAACAGGTTTCCTTTTTGGTGTTCAGTCAGTTGTCACCAATCAGGGCGAACATATGGTATTTGTCCCTTTGGGACTGGCTTTTTTCACTCAGCATGGTGTGTTCCAGATTCCTCCATTTTGTTGTAAATGACTGGATTTCGTTGTTTCTTACTGCGGTATAGTATTTTAAAGTGTACATATCCCATAATTTCTTCCAGTCTACCATTGATGGGAATTTAGGTTGGTTCCAGTTCTTGGCTATTGTGAATTGTGCTGCGATAAACATTAGGGTGCAGACAGCTTTTTTGTTTGCCAATTTAAACTCCTTTGGGTAAATTCCAAGGAGTGGGATGGCTGGGTCGAATGGTAGGGTTATCTTCAGGTTTCTGAGGAATCTCCAGACTGACTTCCATAGTGGCTTGACCAGTTTGCATTCCCACCAACAGTGGGTTAGTGTCCCTTTTTCCCCACATCCTCGCCAGCATCTGTTGTTGGTAGATTTCTGCACGTGAGCCATTCTAACCGGGATGAAGTGAAACCTCATTGTGGTTTTGATTTGCATTTCCCTGATTGCTAGTGACCTTGAACATTTTTTCATGTGCTTGTTGGTCATTTGGATGTCCTCTTTTGAAAAATGTCTATTGAAGTCCTTGGCCCATCTCTTAAGTGGGTTGTTTGTTTTGTTTTTGTGGAGTTTCTTGATCTCTTTGTAGATTCTGGTTATTAACCCTTTATCTGTTGCATAGTTTGCAAATATTTTTTCCCATTCTGTCGGTTGTCTCTTCACTCTCCTGACTGTTTCTTTTGCAGTACAGAAACTTCTCAATTTGAGGCAATCCCCATAGTTGATTTTGGCTTTGACTGCCTGTGCCTCCTGGGTCTTTCCAGAAATTCTTTGCCTGTGCCAATATCTTGAAGGGTTTCTCCAATGTTCTCTAATAACTGGATGGTGTCAGGTCGTAGATTTAGGTCTTTAATCCACGTTGAGTGGATTTTTGTGTAAGGTGTAAGGTAGGGGTCTTGCTTCATGCTTCTGCACGTGGAAATCCAGTTTTCCCAGTACCATTTATTGAATAGACTGTCTTTGCTCCAGGGATTGGTTTTAGATCCTTGATCAAATATAAGTTGGCTGTAGATGTTTGGGTTGATTTCTGGTGTTTCAATTCTGTTCCATTGGTCTATCCATCTGTTTCTGTACCAGTACCATGCTGTTTTGATTACAACTGCCCTGTAGTATGTCCTGAAATCTGGTATTGTGATGCCTCCGGCTTTGTTTTTGTTGTACAAGATTGCTTTAGCTATTCGAGGTCTCTTGTGCCTCCATATGAATTTCAGCACCATTTTTTCTAGATCTGAGAAGAAGGTCTTCGGTATCTTGATTGGTATTGCATTGAATCTATAAATTGCTTTTGGGAGAATGGATATTTTGATGATATTGATTCTTCCAATCCATGAGCATGGAAGATTTTTCCATTTCTTGGTATCCTCTTCTAGTTCTTTCTTTAAGGTTTTGTAATTTTCATCGTAGAGATCTTTAACATCCTTGGTTAAGTTTATTCCAAGGTATTTGATTGTTTTTGTAGCTATTGTGAATGGGATTGATCTTAGAAGTTCTTCCTCAGACATGGCATTGTCTGTGTATACAAAGGCTGTTGATTTTTGTGCATTGATTTTATACCCTGCTACTTTGCCAAAATCTTCTATGAGTTCCAATAGTCTCTTAGTAGAGTTCTTTGGGTCCCCTAAATAAAGAATCATATCATCTGCAAAGAGGGATAGTTTGAGTTCTTCCTTCCCAATTTGTATCCCTTTAATTACTTTTTCTTGCCTAATAGCTCTGGCTAGAACTTCCAGAACTATATTGAATAGCAGTGGTGAGAGTGGGCATCCCTGTCTGGTACCAGATCTCAGTGGAAATGCTTCCAAATTTTCCCCATTCAATAGGATGTTGGCCGTGGGTTTTTCATAGATTGCTTTGATTGTGTTGAGGAATGTTCCTTCCAAACCCAGTTTGCTTAGAGTTTTCATCATGAACGGGTGTTGTATTTTATCAAATGCTTTCTCGGCATCTATTGAGATAATCATATGGTTTTTCTTTTGCAGTCTGTTAATGTGGTGTATCATATTGATTGTTTTGCAAACATTGAACCATCCAGCATACCAGGGATAAATCCCACTTGGTCTGGGTGGATGATCTTTCTGAAGTGTTATTTCATTCTATTGGCCAGAATTTTATTGAGGATTTTTGCATCTATGTTCATCAGGGATATTGGTCTGTAATTCTCTTTCAATGCTGCATCTTTTTCTGGCTTAGGGATTAAGGTGATGCTGGCTTCATAGAAAGAATTTTGGAGGACTCCCTCTTTTTCGATTGTTGTGAATAGTTTGAGAAGAATTGGAGTCAGTTCTTCTTTAAATGTCTGGTAGAATTCAGCAGTGAATCCATCGGGTCCTGGGCTTTTCTTTATTGGTAGGGCCTTTATTACTGTTTCAATTTCTGTCTCAGTTATGGGTCTGTTTAGGTTTTCGATGTCTTCCTGGTTCAATTTAGGTAGGCTGCATGTGTCCAGGAATCTATCCATTTCTGATAGGTTTCCCTGTTTGCTGGCATACAAGTCCTTGTAGTAATTTCTGATGATTCTTTTTATTTCTGTGGTGTCTGTTGTTACGTTTCCTTTTTCATCTCTGATTTTATTGATTTGGGTCTTTTCTCTTCTTTTTTTAGTTAGTTGGGCCAATGGGGTGTCAATTTTGTTTATTTTTTCAAAAAACCAGCTCCTTGTTTGGCTGATTTTTTGTAATTTTTTTTGGATTCAATCCTGTTAATTTCTTCTCTGGTTTTAATTATTTCTCTTCTCCTACTAGATTTGGGTCTGGTTTGCTGTAGGTTTTCTAGATCCTTGAGGTGAATTGAAAGCTTATCTATTTGGTGCCTTTCCAATTTCTTGATGTAGGCACCTATTGATATAAACATTCCTCTTAACACTGCTTTTGCTGTGTCCCATAAGTTTTGGTATGTTGTGCTGTTATCCTCATTTACTTCCAGAAAATTTTTGATTTCTCTTTTAATTTCTTCTATGACCCATTGTTCATTCAGGAGCATGTTGTTCAATCTCCATGTGTTTGTGTATGCTCTAGGGATTCCTGAATTGCTAATTTCCAACTTCATTCCTTTATGGTCTGAGAAGCTCCATGGTATGATTCTAATTCTTTTGAATTTGCTGAGACTTGCTTTATAGCCTAGTATGTGGTCAATCCTAGAGAAGGTTCCATGTACTGCTGAGAAGAATGTAAAATCTTTAGCTGTAGGATTGAAAGTTCTGTATATATCTGTTAGATCCATTTGGGCTATAGTGTCGTTTAAATCTACTGTCTCCTTGTTGATCTTCTGTCCTGTTGATCTGTCTATTTCTGAGAGTGGAGTATTGAAGTCCCCCAGTACTATTGTATTGGGATCTAAGTTTACCTTTAAGTCTGTTAACAAATCTTTTAGATAAACCGGTGCCCTGTAGTTAGGTGCATATACATTGATAATTGTTATATCTTCTTGTTGTATTGATCCCTTAATCATTATATAGTGTCCCTCTTTGTCACTCTTAACAGTTTTTGTGGTAAAGTTTATGTTGTCCGATATTAAGATGGCTACGCCCGCTCTTTTCTCATTTCTGTTGGCATGGTATATCTTTTTCCAGCCTTTCACTTTCAGTCTGTATGGATCTTTGTTGGAAAGATGCGTTTCTCGTAAGCAGCAAATAGATGGGTTTTGTTCCTTAACCCAATTAGCCTATTGGTGTCTTTTAACTGGACAGTTCAGGCAATTAACATTCAGTGTGACTAATGATAAGTAGTAACTTTGCCCTGCCATTTGCCAAAGATATTTTCTAATATATGCTTTGAATTCCCTGTGATCTTTTGCTGTGAGGTTTCCTTGCTTTACCTTCTTTCATATTGATGACCGTGTATCTGTGTTTCTGTGTGTAACACATCTTTAAGCATCTTTTGCAGGGCTGGACGAGTGGCAACAAATTCTTTCAATTTCTGTTTGCTATGAAAAGTCTTTATTTCACCTTCATTCACAAATGATAGCTTTGCAGGATATAATATTCTGGGCTGGCTGTTGTTCTCTCTTAGTACCTGGGCTATATCTCGCCATTCCCTCCTAGCTTGTAGGGTTTCTGATGAGAACTCAGCTGTGAGTCTGATTGGAGATCCTCTGAGAGTAATCTGACGTTTCTCTCTTGCACATTTTAGGATCTTTTCTTTCTGTTTCACTGTGGTGAGTTTAATTACAACGTGTCGTGGTGAGGATCTCTTTTGGTCGTGTTTATTAGGGGTTCTGTGAGCTTCCTGTACTAGGATTTCTCCGTCCTTCTCCAAACCTGGGAAATTTTCTGCTAATATCTCACTAAAAAGGCCTTCTAATCCTTTCTCCCTCTCCATGCCTTCAGGAACTCCTAGAACCCGAATGTTGGGTTTTTTAATAGTATCCTGAAGATTCCTGACAATATGTTTTAGATTTCTAATTTCCTCTTCTTTTCTTTGGTCTGACTGTATCCTTTCCTGTTCTCTGTCTTCTAAGTCCGATATTCTCTCTTCTGCTTCACCCATTCTGTTTGTGAATTTGTGAATTTCTGTTTGTGTTTTTCATTTGATCTATTGAATTCTTCACTTCATTATGATTTCTCATCACTATCACAGTTTCCTGTTTTACTAGTTGTTTTGTTTCATTTTGATTCCTCCTTAATATTTCATTTTCGCAAGAAAGATTTTCTACCTTGTCCATTAAGGATTTCTGTAGTTCAAGAATTTGTTTTTGAGAACTTCTTAATGTTCTTATCAATTTTTTGAGATCCGCTTCTTGCATTTCTTCTATCTCATCATCTTCATAATCTTGAATTGGGGTGTCTTTTTCATTTGGGGGCGTCATGGTGACTTCCTTGTTTCTATTATCTCAGTTTTTGCATTTGTTATTTGGCATATTGGAGATATTTGGTTTCTTCACTGTGGTGCTTTTTCTTGTTATACTATGACTCTAGATTAAGTGGACTGTCTGTTTTTGATGGAGCCTTAGAGGCTTGAGATGGGTGTGGCCTGAGAGCTCTGTTTGGTGTGCCAAAGGTGACACTCCCAGGTTAGGCGTGATAGATCTCTCTCTCTCTCTCTTTCTTTCTTTTTTTGATTCAAAAGGGAAGTAATTCCGCACAGCTGAACGAAGTTGGAGGTAGTTAGCAGGCAAATGATATACCCGCAGGAGCCAGAGATCGGAAGCTCTTTCCCAAGGACCACACAGGGAATCTCTTCTGCCCTCAGAGCGGGCTCAAAGTCTCCTTCAGTCTCCCACTGGGTTGCCAAAGTTACGGAATTGTAGCGTCTCTGGAGAGTACTTACACGTGAATTCTGTGAGTTCTCTCCCCCACCGTCTCTTTTTTCACAGTCTCAGTTCAGTAGCACCACAAATTTACTAGGTCCTAATCTCCTGTTAATTCGCCCCGCCCAGAGTCAGGTTTTTCTGCTAGGCTCAGGGCCGGTGCAGACCTGAGGTCGCTCTGCTTATGACGTATGTCCAAGATGGCGCCTGCTCTTTGTCTTGCTTGCCCTTGGGAGGTGAGCGGAGAGAGAGAAACCCGTGTCCATAAGAGTCACCTTTTTTTTTTCTCTCTTTCTCTTTTCCAGTTAGCCTGGTGAACTCGCCCCCCCGGGGGTCGTTCCCTCTAGTCTCCTCTCTCCGCTTGTCTGCTGGTGTCTCGGGCTATTGAGGTTCGGCTCACCTCGCGTTCCAGTGCTGGTGTGTTGAGTCTGCCGCTGGTTTCCCGAACTGTGGGCTCCCACGCTCTCCACGCAGGTCCACTGTGAATCACGTGTTCTGGAAGAGTTTCTTCTGCTGTTTCCTTCCCTACTCTTCCTTGAACCTGCAGTATCTCCACTGTTATTAAACTGTCTCTCCCCGGACTATCAATGTGCTCCCTTCCTATTCTGCCATCTTGCTTATTCTTCCTATCTTTGTAGTCTTATCACCTGAAATACACCTTGCACAAAACTTATACTATCTTTTTAAATGGATGGCTGAATAAAATTTTCAAAATAGCTAACCTCTCACCTAGTAAGGCCCAGGGTCAGTGTTTCAATGGAAGATAAGGAGAAAAGTCTTGAGAACTGGAGCAAAGCAGGGGTTGGCGAGAGCGGGAGAGTCTTTTGGTGTCTCCAGGAGAGAGGGGCCAGCTAGAGCCACAGGTACTTCAGCTGGGACAGGGGGCAGACAGTGGAACTGAAAAGAAAGAAATGAGTTGAAATGGCAATAGAACTCTTGAGAAGACTATTTCCATAGTATTCATTTGGCTATTTTCTCATAGTCCTTTCTCCCACATATATAAAGATTAAAAATATTTTTTTTTCGTTTGAGAGGCAGAGAGACAGTCACAGAGAAAGAACTTCGTTTACTGGATCACTAAAACCATCAACTACTAAACGTCAGTGGCTCAACAGATCAACAGTAAGAGCACACTTGCTGGCCTCCTCCAGGCAGGGTCTCAGGAATGCTGCTGGATATTCTCTACTTGCCTGTTTTCTGCTTTCCCCACTCCATGACATGACATCTATGGACTGCATCCCATGGACTCTCTTGTCTGTGGCTTCTAGTGGATTTTGCCGATGGGAGAAACCCATGGGAGACTGGAAGTATGAGGAGAAGACAGAGTCTTTGTTGTTGCAGCCATGGCTCATTCCTCCATCCATGGCCTCTCTCCCATGGCAACAGCTCTTCCTGGGGGACACATATGCTGAACTGGCCCCTTCTAGTTTTATACCTGGTTGTGATATCAACTTTGCCCTCTTCCTAGCCACCATTTTCCATCACCCTTTGTTAGATGCCCTAACATTGCCTGTTCATGTCAGTAGTCCCTTCTTTGCCTTGCCTCTCCTTTGCATATGCCAGCTGTTTCCTGCTGGCCCCTGACTCATCCAGGGATCCATGTTCCTTTCATTTTATGACGCTTCTGCCTTCAATTCAAGCCTCACAAGATTGCTGCCAAAATGGAAGTTGGCCTGTGAGGTCAAGCACTCACACTCAGTCACTAAGACCCATAATAAGACAGCTATTTTTACTCACATTTTTCTGGTTGGAAGTTGTCCCCATCTAAAGGCAAGAGAGGTGGGAAGCTGTCTTTGTCAACCAGATCTATGTTATAGGAAGGGAACATGACTTTTTAGTGAGCAGTCCGCCATTTGAACACACCAGAGATTAAATCAAATGCTCTGATATAGACAGAGGTATCCATAGAATGCTTCAAATAATGTCCGTAGAAAATTGAGCACATAAGATTTCTAGAGGATTTTGAAAATGTTGCAGAAGTTGCATAGTTTTTGAATTTATCAGACCACTTTTCCCCCCATAAAGTGACCAAATTGATTACACCAAAACCCTAGGCAAGATAACTTCAACATAATGCAATATGGAATTCCTGTGTGTGACAAAGCACTGCCAGTTAAGAGTTACAAGATCCTTGTGAGGTCAGAAATGATGTGGGAAGAAGATAGAGGTGATGGTGCTGGGAGCTGGTACATCCCAAGCTGCCATTAGACAGTGACAGAGAGCTAAGTTCCATTCTCTGCACAGCAGCAGAAGTTAAGAGATCTTTGTGGAGGTCCAACCCCTAGAAGAATGTAATTCAAATACGTGAAGGTCTTATAGCAGCTGCCTGGGTCTGGGCCCTAGGAGCTCTTGAAACTATTGAATGAAAGTGTTTCTCAAAGATCAGTCCTCCACAGAGAAGCAAATGCTGGGAGTACGATCCAAGCTGGCTAGAAAAAGGAAAGTGTTTACTCTTCACATCAAGAAATCATTTGATTTTTTCCAGAGGATTCTGCTTTCTTCATTGTGAATGGCATCTTGGAAGGTCCTTTTGGAGACTTATCCTACTAGGTGACCGATCTTAGGTTTCCCATTTATTTTTCCATGAATTATTTCTAAAAGGAGGTACTAGAATATAATTTGAGGGATGCATCAGAAAGTTCTTAATGGAGTCAATCAATTACTGAGAAAGAATGGCTGCACCGTAAGTTCTGTGAAATCTCTTGTCTCTCAATTCAGCACTTGGGCAGCCTTGATACTCAGGATTTAGGGATCTCTGAAGCCTGGGACAGTTGCACAGGTCATAAAGAATCTACCTTTCCTCTTTCAAGGGTTCCACCACTCCCTTCCATCTTTTAGGGAGACAGTGGGAGAGAAAAGAGTAGAATTTCCATAGAAAGGACCTTGGCCTGGGCCTTAGCTGTCCTGAGTGCTAGTTCTACTTTGCCAGCTATTCATTGTTATTTCGGGTAAGTGAGCAACTTCCTTGTGAGAGGAAGATGGGAGTCAACTGTTCTTTTTTTTTTTTTTTAAAGATTTATTTATTTTACTTGAGAGTCAGAATTATACACAGAGAGATGGAGAGGCAGAGAGATAGAGAGGTTTTCCATCTGCTGGTTCCCTCCACAATTGGCCGCAATGTCTAGAACCACGCTGATCTTAAGCCAGGGGCCAGAAGCTTCTTCTTGGTCTCCCAATTGGCTGCAGGGTCCCAAGGACTTGGGCCAACTTCCAATGCCTTCCCAGGCCACAGCGGAGAGCTAGATCAGATTGGTTCAGCTCTGGCCATTGTGGCCAGTTGGGGAGTGAACCAGTGGATGGAAGACCTCTCTCTCTCTCTGCCTCTCCTCTCTCTGTGTAAATCTGACCTTCAAATAAATAAATAAGTCTTTAAAAAATGAAAAAAGAAAGTAAGGATAGGGTTTAAATCTGATGCAGGCAGTGTTGCTAATTGGCTTTGTAGCGTTTGTCCAGGGAATGGCAGAACAAGAGGCACTTCTCCCAGGAGGAGAGGTACTGTTTGTTCGGGTAGTTATATTTCATAATGCAGGATCTCCTGGGGCAGAGACTGACACTAATGTTATTTATTCTCCCTTCACAATCCAAAGTGTCCCATTCTTCTAGGCCAAAGCTATGTTTTTCTTTTCCACCTGATTTTAATACAGATAATATCTATTTTAGTAGCCTCCAGGAATCTTGCCTATTAAGGAGAAAGAGAGAGAAAGGAGGGCTACACTCAAAACTCGTAGGGTTACATATTTTCAAGCTACATTTGTATGGAGTCATGGATGCAGTAAAACTAAGGTCTAGATCACAGTCCCATTCGTGGGGGGCCTGCAATTCATCTGTGATAGTGTAGTTATTCCTGTTGAAGACTCCTAGGCCAAGGGGGCCCTTCAGGGACTGTCCCATCCCTGGTGCTCTCTGAAAACAAGAGTCCGGATTTGTAGCATCTGCTGATTCCTGTGGTGTAAACAGTCTTCCCATGGCTAATTTGAAGGTGTCAACTCGCAGCCCTGAATGTGGAATTGGGAGGTGTACAGAGAGGGCTCTGGGTTTCAGCAAGCGCTGATGAGCTGCACCGCAACCTTTCGGAGGTCCTAGAGACCAGCTGCTGAGGAACGCAGAGATGCTGTGCCCTTATTCGTGACGATACTTAAAGGAGTGAAAGAAGAGGGGCACCTCCAGGGAGGATACTTCAGGGGAACACGGGATCTGAATACAAAGGGCAAGGCCCAGCCAATGTGGACATGAAAGCATCTTAGGCCATGGGTGACTGGAAACCAGCTGTCTAGAAGCGATGTCTGTCTCCATCGTCCATGTGAACGTATCTGACATATGATGAAGGTGGTGTCCCCGTCTGTGGGAAGGGAGGTGTACATATACATATGAACACATACTGTGTCCATTTATACTATGTTACTTTTATTTATCAGCATATATTTTATAAAGAATTATGCATGGGCCAGCATGGTGGGATAGCAAGTCACGCTGCCGCCTGAAATGCTGGCATCCCTTATGGGCACCGGTTTGATTCCTGGCTGCTCCACTTCTGATCAGCTCTCTGCTGTGGCCTTGGAAAGCAGTATAGGATGGCCCACGTGTTTGGACTCCTGCACCCACGTGGGAGACCTGAAAGAAGCTCCTGGCTCCTGGTTTCGGATTGGCACAACTGCAGCTGTTGCAGCCAACTGGGGAGTGAACCAGCGGATGGAAGACCTCTCTCTCTCTCTCTCTCTCTCTCTCTCCGTATGCTTCTCCTTCTCTCTTTGTGTAATTCTGATTTCAAGAAAATTAATAAATAAATCTTTAAAAAATTATTCAGTATAAATTATTATATATGGCTCACAGTCTCTGTTTTCTCCAGCATTTGAAAACTTAATCTGATTAATATTGAGTAACTCATATCACTCTTGGGTTTTACTTTTGCACCCTTTTTCTCCACGTGGGGCCATCTACTTCCTCTGAAGACATGGTCATGGCCATAGCCTAAGACTGGGTCTCAGACCAGAGCTCAGCCTCTGTCCTATCTTCACTAATGTGAATCTTATACGGCTGAGCCTGGTGTTGGCTGCTCTGCCTACAGCCTCTACCCACGATGTTCCTGGCTGAGAGAACTGCTCTGTGCACTCTGCCTCAGGGACTCCACGATGGTTGGAGCATGCACTCTCTCTTGACTTGAGTCAGCTTCCTTGCAGTTGGCACCTGGTGTGGGCTGTTGATCCTTGGCCTCTGCTAAGGACACCCTTGACCCCAGCCATGGTGAGCCTTTGGCAGCCCTGTTTGATGGTCAGTGACTTTACACACGTCTCCCAAAGGCTGACGGAAAGAGTCCAGCTCTCTTTCTTCACTCCATCAGGAACCACTCTTAAGCTCAATACTGTCCTTTGTTCTCTCTGGTGGCTGTCCCAAGTGTCCCCAGTTACCACATGCACGAATCCTTGGGCAGTTTGCCCTTCACAGACTTCTGTGAGCCTTTACAGGCCACAGATGGAAGATTTTCAATTCCAGCCTCCTGTGGTCTCACCTGGGCTGCTCGGATCTCTTGACTGGGGCTTGAAATCCAGTTCTCCCAGCTTGATCATTAGAAGTCAAAGTGCATAACTCTTGAAATGTGCAGCAGTTAAAATATCCAAAGGACTTGGATGTTAGATGAAAAAAAAATCATTTTGCTTATTTGTCTGTTTTGGGATCTTCCTTTTCGTGATGCATTAAGCCAATGTGAACTTTAGATGTTTACTTCAAAAAAGTGAAGCTTAGGAATCACATAGTGGGTACCACTGTGGCATAGTAGGTGAAGCATCCGCCTGTAGTGCCGGCATCCCATATGGGCACCAGTTTGCGTCCTGGCTGCTCCACTTCCCATCCAGCCATCTGCTATGGCCTGAGAAAGCAGTAGAAGATGGCCCAGGCACTTGGGCCCCTGCACCCATGTGGGAGACCTGGAAGATGCTTGTGTCTCCTGGCTCTGGATTGGCCCAGTGTTAGTCATTGTGGCCATCTGGGGAGTGAACCAGCAGATGGCAGACCTCTCTGTCTCTGTTTCTTCGTCTCTCTGACTCTCTCTCTCTCTCCCTCTCTCTGCCTCTGCGTCTCTGCAACTCTTTCAAATAAAAAAGAAGCCCTCTGTGAGCAATGTGCCCACAGTAGCTCAGACAATTGGGATGGAGTGAGCAGTGGAGGACACGCCCCTTTCCGTCTCTGCAGTGGTCAGTGGGGATCTTAAGATGGCCTGGAGTTCCCATAAGTGGGTTTCAGATTGGGTAGGGAGAAAGGAAGAGCAGCAATAAAAAATAATAGGCATTTCAAGGGAGCCACGAATAAACCGAGGGCAGATCACACTCCTGGAGTGCAGTCCTGGGCAGAGCAGCAGCTGGGTAGGAAGTTGAAGGGCGTGGGCTGGAGACAGTTCAGCCTTTACTCACTCTGCTGGGTTCACCATTATCCTCCATGCAGGGAGGCACTGAAGGATGTTGAGCAGAGGAGAGACATAATTAGAGCAGGTTTCCCTGGCTTCATTAAATTTTAAAGGGAAATTTATCTCTCGATATTTAGATGGATGCTGCGCCGATCCGAATCCAGGAGCCAGGTGCTTCTTCCTGATCTCCCACGTGGGTGCAGGGGCCCGAGCACTTGGGCCATCCTCCACTGCCTTCCTGGGCCACAGCAGAGAGCTGGACTGGAAGGGGAGCAACCGGGCCTGGACCCGGTGCACATATGGGATGCCGGCACCAGACGTAGGATTAACCAAGTAACGGAACAGGCCCCCAGATAAGGATTTTAAGTCAGCTATGATAACTGTGCTTGGTGAGGTAAAGGGAAATTCTTGCAGTGCATGAAGTATGAGAGCCGTGGGTTAAGCTGCCTCCTGAGACACCCACATTGCACATTGGAGTGCTGGTGTTAGTCCTGAGTGTTCTATTCTTCTGATCTAGCTTCCTACAACAATGTGGGAGACCCAGACAAACCTCTGGGCCCATGCTTTTGGCCTGGCCTAGCCACGATTGTTGTGGCCATTTGAGTAGTGAACCAGTGGCTGGAGGATCTCCGTCTCTCCCTCTCCCTCCCTCCCTCCCTCCCTATTCTCTCTGTAACCCTGCCTTTCAAAAAAAAACAATAGATCTTAAAAAAATAAATAAAAGAGCTCAGATGTTGTTTTCCCTCATCTTTGACGAATTCTGCTACATTTGGAGGATATAATCCCTGTGGCCCTGGCAAACTATACTATTATCCTGGGAGTGGCAGCAGCACTGGGTACAAGATGTAGCTGCAGAAATCTGAGGGGCTGCCTTCTGGTAAGACCGCGAGAATAGCATGGAGCGCGGAGTAGTCCCGGATGGTTCTGAGACAGGCCATGCCCTATCCCTGACAGCTCAAAGCTGAGAATAGGAGACTCTTTGTTGGGTTTCTTCGGGGTCAAGTGGAGATTACACTTAGAACAGGAAGAAATCTTTCTGTGGGAACGAGGTGAAGGAAACGACCTTGGTGGGGAAAGGGAGGTGGCGCCCGTGTGACTGGTAATGCAGTAGTATCATGATCTGACTGAGTTGTCAAAGCAGTGAGAAAGGGGATTTTCCCCCTTTCTTTCAACTTCAGGTCTGCAGTGGTCTCTTTTAGTTCTTTCCATGGACATGTACAGGTGAAAGAGTACTGCTGACTATTAGTAAAATTTAGAAGCTTAGAGGCAACTTTATACACTGCTTTCTCTGCTCTCTTCACTGACACATCTTGTGAGCTTTCACTTGTATTGAACTAAAACATGACTCAGCGGTTCCTTTGTACTCTGCCATGTGAACAGACCATACTTGATGAAGCAGGTCCCTACTGTGTGCATTTACTTTGTTTCATTTTTACTAGGATGAACAAACACTGCACTGAATATCCTTATACATCAGGTTTGTGTGGGTCTTCTTTTGCTTCCATCAGATAAATAATTTGAAGTAAAACCACATGATCAAAGGGTACGCACATTTTTCATGGTTCTGATATGTACAACATACTTCAATAAATTCACAGGAAACTGTATTATAAATTTGTAGATTGTGAGGACACTATGAATATATTGCATATGTAATACACAACAAAATAAACTCTTTAATTCTGGTTTTCCACAGATTTTTGAAATACGTTTGCTTTCCTGGGATGTGTTCTTACTACTTCAAATTTACACTCCAGCAGGAGATTTTGAGAGGGTCCAAAGGGGAAGACAGGGAGACAGGGATCCAGGATGAGCTGACCTGAATTGAGAGATTGAAAGGGATCAGGTAAGAAAGAACAGGGGATGGAGCCTCAGGGAAGAATCGGGATGTGAGCCTGGACTGGGGATAAAGGCGTGAGACTGAGCAGAGGACAGTGCGTCATCTCGAGGCGCAGCTTTGAGAAAATGATGCACATGAAAAATGTTCGTCCAACCATACAGGCTTTGCAAAATTTTTCTAAAGTAGCTTTTTGTATCATCTCCCATCACTGATGAAGACACTGAGGCACAGAAATTAAGTGACTTTCTTACAACCACACTAAAATAGTGGCAGAACACAGTGCAAAGTGATGTCTCTAGTTCAGATCTCTTGATTTTCCGCTCAGCTTTTTTATAGCCCTAAGGAAAGAGCTTGGCCTGGTGTAAGCTTTTATACACTCTGAGTTGAAATAGGATGCCCTTTCTCACTTTGATGTGAGGGACACGCCTGCAAGTGGGGTTGATGGGAGAATGGTTGGGGCTGACCTTCGACAACCAAGACAGGGACAGTTTAGCTGACATGAAGACTCTTCTAAACCCCAAACCCACGATGATGTCACACGTTGTTGCCAAGTGTACCAGAGATTATTATGAGGCTCTCTTCACAAGGGCTCTCAGTTCCTAGTCCAGATCCATAAATTGCACATGAGCAGGAGGCTCGCTGATTGAGAGATGACAATTAAGTAGCAAGTAGTGGCAAGCTGAGTCCACTGGGATGAGGCTCACAAGCCCTCGGGTGCCACTCTATCACGGTGCCTCATCACAACTTGTATCATTTCAACACTGGCCATTTCCCCAGCACTCAGCTTGTTAGAATGGCCAGCAGAAAGAAATGCTTGGTCCTAGGATTTCTTGCATTTTTGTGGGCTGAATGGGGCACTGAAGGCCAAGAAGAGGAGGAACAGACCTGCAGGTTGCTGGGCAAGTTTGACTTGAATGGGTATGTAGACGCCCAAAACCACTCAGTGATCATTGGAGGCCTGTTTCCAATTCACTCCAGGACCATCCCAGCAAACGAGTCTATTTTGGAGCCAGTATCAGCGAAGTGTGAAGGGTAAGCCTCTCGCAGTCTTCTCTCTATAGCAAAAGCAGGGGCGGGGCGCAGCAGTGGGTGTGATGGACAGTGTCTGCTCCAGGATCCCTGACTATCTGTTTGACTCAGGATAGACAGTTCTTGTTTCTGGGCCTCAGTTTCTGCAAGGTGAACATTCTAGGATTGCTTACAAATTGGAACAGGTTACTCTCCAGTGGGTGTTTGCCCACTTAGGCATCTCAGACAAAAAGGAGCACGTTTTGTATAATACGGAACATTGCTCCTCTGAGAGGGGTCAACATCTCCTGAGAGCCTGCTAGAATGTGGAATCCTGGGCTGCCTCTAGACCTGCTGTGTCAGAATCTGCGTTTTGACAGCCTGCCTGGTGATTCAGGCATGCAGTGAGGGCTGAGAAGCACTGAAGCAGAATTAGGAAAGCACTGTTATAGTTTTATTGCTGGTTGTTATAAACTAAGCTCACCTCAAGTGAGAATGCAGCATGTGGGAACAATGATTGACTTCTGACCTAAAATTAATGGCAAGGTTCCTTCAGTTGCTGAAGGCTTCCTCCCCGCATCCTCTCACCTCCAAGCTACCAGTCCTTAAGGTCCAAATAGTCTCTAAAGAAGGATTCTGGGGTGAATGTCTTCAATATTAACAATCAAATTATGGCAGAAAGATGTTATTTGAGTTAGTATATATGAATTTTTTGTACTGCTACCCTAAGTATCTTCGTGTGTTTTAAAGTTATAATTAATGTACAGAAGAAAATAAGAGAAGAGAAAGGAGACTCATATGGCCCCTGGGATTGCAATAGAAGGGAAAATACGTAGGGGTTATTGGGTGTCTTGTTTGGATAGAAAATTAGGAATATAAGAAAGTTTTTAAGGAATTATGTCATTTATTTGAAAGAGTTACAGAGAGAAGTAGAGACAGAGAGAAGTCTTCCATCCACTGGTTCACTTCCCAATTGTCCGCAATGGCCAGAGCTACGCCGATACGAAGCCAGGAGCTAGGAGTTCTTCCAGGGCTCCCACACGGGTGCAGGGACCCAAGGACTTGGCCCATCTTCTACTGCTTTCCCAGGTTATAGCAGAGAGATGGATCAGAAGAGGAGTGGCCGGGACTAGAGCCGGAGCCCACTTGGGATCCCGGCACATCAGGCCAGGGCGTTAACCCGATGTGCCACAGCAACAACCCGGATGAATATAAGAATGTTTTTGTGAAAGGAGATAATCAGCAGTTTGAAATGCTCACAGTAAATGAAATATACAGAGGGCAAGAAGACTTCCCAAAAAGCTTCTTCCCATCCCAAATCAGTCAACAATGAAGATCATTCACTGTTGAGTCTTAAACTTGGATAGTTTTAGGAAAAATTAATGATCTCAGACAAGGGAGGTGCCCTCTGATGTTTGGGAAAAAGCCAGTCTTACCAACCCCAACAAAGAGCTGCTTTTCCTCCCAAAGACCTGCCGCATGCTCATGCCTGACAAAAGCTATTTCTTTTCAGGTTTAACTTCCGGGGATTCCGCTGGATGAAAACCATGATACACACAATCAAAGAGATTAATGAAAGAAAGGACATTTTGCCCAATTCTACTCTGGGTTATCAGATCTTTGACACCTGTTTCAGCATCTCCAAAGCAACGGAATCGGCATTGGTACTACTCACAGGGCAGGAAGAAAACAGGCCCAATTTTCTAAACAGTACTGGGGCATACTTGGCAGGAATTGTTGGATCAGGTGGATCGTCCCTATCAGTTGCTGTTTCAAGAATTCTGGGGTTGTATTATTTATCTCAGGTATGGTGGAGTATTGTGTTTGGGGCTAACTTAAGAAGAAACACACACTTGGTCTGTGTTAAGTTGCAGCAAATAGCAAGATGCCAGGTGAGGCTGCATTAAGTTGCAGGGAGGAATGATGCTGCTGTCTCTAATTATGTAGCATCAGGCAAGTGTATATTGAAGCCTGCTGAGAGGTGACTTGAGACTCTTCCATATCCGCTGGGATCCAGGTTTAATTTTTGGCTTGAGGTTGTGACCCAGTGATTTGTATGTTTCCATCTCACTGTGCACAGTTCTCTGTAGCACAGTGGCTGATTGATGGATGGTATTGGGAACTCATTTTGATTGTTGTCTATGTTAGCACTTATTATTCAGACCCTTTTTGTTCATGCACTGACATGTACAGTGGGTCTCGGACTTTCACAGGATGGCTAGAGTCTAGAGATGCTAACTTTTCCAGTTACTTAAATTTGGAGACAATAACACATTGAAACACAAGAAAAGATGATATTAAGAAGAACAGGTTATTAAGAAAAGGTAAACAGAGCTCTGTAAGCATTTCTAAGGATGGGCCCTTGAAGGATTCATAGTGAGGACTTATTCATGTGAAGGATGATTAAGCTTACTGAAGTTACTGAAGGCATGGGAGAATTTGAAATACTTGTAAAATATAGTGTTAAATAATATTCTTTGTAATGCTGCAAATACAAATTAGGAGCAACAGAAGGAGGAGTAGGGATGGGAGACACCGCTTCCAGCTTTGGTGTGGGCATCCTGCAGCTCAGACAGCTGCTGCTGCTGTGAGCCGTGAGCTCTGTCTCCCACCAAATACCCACTGTGGTCCAGGCATAATCTAGAAAGCTCTAGATCAATCTTCTTGTTCAAGTCCTTGCAATGCATCTGAGAAAAAGGTAAAAGACATGTATACGAGAGACGCTTTCATGTTGATTATCTCATCGACTAAATGAGCAGCCTAAAAATGTGTGTCTATCATTACCCTGATTTCCCTCACAGAGAAAGGGAGGTTCAGGGGAGCTAAGTGGTTTGCCTGAGATCTCCCACTGATCGGTTACGTAGCTGTGAGTAGAAACCAGGATCTCTGCTTCTGAAACCAGATTCTTTCCTAAGATGTTGCTTCTTGCATGATTCCACAGGAGAATGTAGACTTGGTCAATGGAGTAAAAATAGGACAAGCAGTAAAGGAAACAGAGGATAGTAATATTCTGGCTCATTCCTGAGGGAGTTGCCAGTCACAGAGAAGTGGAATCAGAACACAGAAGGTTTTCCAGGAGATGAGAATGGGATGTGATAAGTAAGAGTGTGACGTGTGTTTTCACTGTAGCGTCAGTTAGATTGAGAGGAAGATAGATACAACGTAGGTAAGATAGCTAGAAATTCCCAGTCACACAAGACATTCTTAAGTTCTCACAGAAGGAAAGTACATACAAGAATTATTAAGCAATTTAAGAAAAAATTTATTCTATATTTATCTACAGAATATCAATAAAATGAGGGCTTGTGAGAAATTTGTTGGAGATCATGACTTGTTGGAGGAGGATTAGCCTATTGAGCCACGGCGCTGGCCCTAAGTGTTGCTTTTTATCACCTTTTTCAAGCTCAGTCTAAGGATCTGCAAACCAGAAATCCTGGCAGAGAGATATAAAGAAAGAGAAGAGGAGAGGAAGACAGAAAGTGGTGGAGATTGAAAAAGGGCGAGGAATAGAAGAGAAAGAAGAGGGAGAGGAAGAAAAGAAGAAAGACAAAGAGGAGTTGGAGGATAAAGAAGATAGAGGAGGAGGACGAGAGAGAGAGAAAGAGAAAGACACACACATGTGCACAGACACCCACTCCCCCCACACACATACACACATGCATGGAGAAAAAGAGAGATGAGACACTAGGCTTGCCAAATGGCCTGTGAGTCCATTCACTTTGCCATCTCTATGATAAGATGTTGGATCTGAGGAAGACCTTAGATGTCTTGACTTACTCACTCTGACTCGGATGAGCACAGAGGAATGGGGAGGAGACTGTGCTAGGATCCCTTCTGTGGAAAGTAGTACATTGAATGTTACATCTTAATAATTGGCTTTTCTCTTGGGATAGGGTGGGAAAAGGATGGCTGGAAAGGTGCAGAGTGTTCTCTCCAACAGTCCTTACTTGGGAGAAGGGAGAGGAATCTTAGGCTTTTCATCTATGCATAGATACATGAGTTCCTTCCTTCTCCAATCAGTATATTCTGAAATTGTATAATTTAAGATTTGCTATTGCTCTCTAATAATTACATGATTATTTTCAATTGTAGGTGGGCTATGCCTCTACCTGCACAGTTCTTAGTGACAAACGCCAGTTTCCATCTTACATTCGCACCATAGCCAGTGATAAGTTCCAGTCTGAGGCCATGGTAAAACTTATCCAGCACTTTGGCTGGGTCTGGATAGGCACTATAGCAGCTGATGATGATTATGGAAAATATGGAGTGAAGATTTTTAAGGAGAAATTGGAGAGTGTCAACCTCTGCATTGCATTCTCCGAGATCCTGCCCAAAGTCTATTCCAAGGAGAAAATGCAAAAAGTTGTTGACGCTGTAAGGACCTCCACTGCGAAAGTCATTGTGCTTTATACATCCGACATTGACCTCAGTCCTTTTGTGCTGGAAATGGTTTACCATAACATAACTGACAGGACATGGATAGCAAGTGAAGCGTGGATTACCTCAGCCTCCATTGCAAAACCCGAATATTTCCCATATTTTGGTGGGAGTATTGGGTTTGCAGTACCAAGAAGTGATATACCAGGATTAAAGGAATTTCTTTACGACATACATCCCAGTAGGGATCCGAATGATGTCCTGACCATTGAATTCTGGCAAACAGCTTTTAACTGCACCTGGCCCAATAGCAGTGTCCCGTACAATACTGACCACAGGGTGAACATGACCGGTAAGGAAGACCGATTACATGCCATGTCTGATAGATTCTGTACCGGAGAGGAGAAGTTGGAGGATCTTAAAAATACCTACCTGGATGTGTCTCAGCTCCGAATTACAAACAATGTCAGACAAGCTGTGTACGCGATGGCCTATGCCCTGGATCGTCTGAGCAGATGTGAAGAGAAAGGGTGGCCATTCTTTGGAAAATACAAGTGTTCAAATTTACCTAACTTTGAGCCTTGGCAGGTAAGTAGTTGGTTTTACCCCATGGAAATGATCAGAATTCTCACTCTTAAAAATATTAATTTGCTTTTGTACTTAATAGACACAATTTCATCATGCACTGACCAATAATTAGGCCTTGCATGTGAGTCCTAAATGGGTATTTTAAATTTTCTTTTGTTAACAGAGTTGTTATTAGGTTTGTTGTTAAGGATAGGAATCCCCCTCCTGCCCCCCATGCCAAAACCAAACCAAAACAAAACAAACACAAAAAGCAGTGCTTTTAAAATTAGCGGTTTTTCCTTTTGTGTAGATTAAATTTCAAGAAAAGCATTCTAGGACTGAGAGGGTGACTTAGGGACCCAGGTTTCTTCTGTCTTGTCATTTTCCTACTCATAGTATTGGGGCTTCACCTTTAGTCATCATGTCCACATTCTAACCGGCGGGAAGGGCAAGGGGCAAAGTGGCCATGTTGCCTGCCGTGGGAGGATCATCTGGGAAATTACAGACAACTCTTCTCCTAGCTGTCAGCCGGGGTTACTCATGTGGTCCTATCTGACCTCAAGGGAAACTGGAAGGCGCAGTCTATGCGCAGCGTGGGCGTGGACACCAGGAGCTGAAGACTGTGGGCACCTCTCTTGGAGCTTGGCTCCACATCTTCTGTCTCAGTGTGGTGCCCCAGCATCTTGTGTAGGGACAAGGGAGCCAGAGTGCTCTCGCTGAGATACAGACTAACCAGATGCTCCTCTGGGGCTATCCTTCTGTGCCTTCCCTCTTAGGTCTAAAGGAGAAAGCATGCCCACCATGGTCTGCACGGTCGGCTCTCCATGACACAGGCCCTGTCCATCTCTCTGAGTTCATCTCTTTTTTCATAACCCTTTCTCTCCATCATTTCTTGTAATATTATATAGGTTATCATGGCCCACATGATAACTTATATAGTTTCATGGTGTTTGGAGCCATTGATTGCACACTGGGGCCGTTGCTGTGTTGTAGCAGAAAAAAACCACTGCCCACAGTGCCAGCATCCCATATGGGCGCTGGTTCGAGTCCTGGTGTTTCCATTTCTGGTCTTTCCCAAACTCCCTACTAATGTGCTTGAAAAAGCAGTGGAAGGTGGCCCAAGTGCTTGGACCTCTGCACCCTTGTGGGAGACCCAGAAGAAGCCTTAGCTCCTGGCTTCTGATCATCTCAGCTCTGGCCATTGTGGCCATTTGGGGAGTGAACCAGCAGACGGAAGACCTCTCTCTCTCTCTCTCTCTCTCTCTCTCTCTGCCTTTGTAACTCTGTCTTTCCAATAAATAAATACACCTTTAAAGAAATTGATTGCACATTGAGTTAAATTTTGTGTCTCCTTAGTCTCCAATCTGTAATAGTTTTCCTTTTCTTTCCTTGTTTTTCATGACCTTGATGTTTTTGATAAGACTAGTCAGCTATTTTTAGAATGTCTTTGGAACTTGTCTCATGATTAGGTTGAGGTTATGTATTTCTGGCCAGAATGTCAAAGAAGCTACATTGTGTCTCTTTCTACGCCTCTTATCAGGAAGTATGTGATATGATTATCTCATTGTAGCTGATTTTGTCTTTGGTCAGTTAAAGTGGTGTTTCTATGTGTTTCTTCTGTGAAGTTACTGTATTATCTTCAGAGTTAATAATTTATTTATGAGACAGTATTTTCCATTCTGAAAGTGTTCTGTTTCTCATCATTCACCAACACATTTTAGCATCTATTATTGATGCTCTTGCCTGAAACAACTACTACTGTATGGAAAAAAAGATTTTTTTTATTTCTCTCATTATTTCTACATTATTGGGTGAAATTCTCCTCCTCCACTGATTTATTTATATCGATATGGACTCATGGGTATTTATTTCTAGTCTGAGTAATAATCCATAACTTTTGGTATTTAGTTTGCTGCTCACAATTGTCCAGATTTGACCATTAGGAGCCATTTGAGTTGGCTTCTCTTTCCTTCTGGCCAGTCCTTACCCTTCCTGAGAGCTTCCTGACTTTCTGGCTCATCTTGTGTTTGTCTGCCCCAGATCTGGAGTCAGCTGTTTATTATAAGGGTCCCTTTTCCATTTTCTCAAGGATAGAATTTAGAAACCAAAATTTGAGTGGTATGTATATCCATTGGTACTAAGGAAATTGTGTTAAAAGGGACTGAGAAATTAAGTTGCTTTTTAAATACCCTAGGGGAGATCCTTCATTTTAAAATCATCTGAATAATTTTTTTTGTTAAAAATCAATACCCTTTTGTATGTGAAATTGCCACCTGCCAATTTATTATTTGAATATTGCAGTTTTATATATTAAATTTTCTCAGTGCGCTACAATTATGTGTCAGGATTGCAGGGAGAAAGGTCTTTGGGGAGAGTCAATAGACCGCATAGTATCAAGGTGAATGTGGATTAGTCACTAATGGAGGTCATTCTCTTTGATATACTCCTCACTTATCAGAAAATCAAAACTGAAAAGCAAAACTTCATAATAGAGAGGGTTAGCATGGTCAGTTAAGAAAGCACCTTAAATGTATAAAAATAAATTTTTAGTTTTATTTAAAACCAAAATTATAATCAAGTTTTTACTCATTCTTCCTAGATAATGTCAGTAGTAGATTTAAGTCAGAACACAAACACACATATACATACATATACATTTAATATACATTTATATACATTAAATCTATTCAGTAGTTTACTGGACATTTATAAATTATGTTGCCATATCTAGGTGGAAGGGAATTGTGTCCTACCATCCAGTGATTACATACTGATGGAAGTATGGGCAAGTTGTTCTAGGGAATGACAGGGAGTGGAAGCCTTTGGACATTTCCTTACTTGACTTTTCTGAGGATGAGAAAAGAAAACACGAGTTCCTCTCATTGGAGTTGGCAATGAAAGTGATGCTTGTGAGCTCTGATGCCTGTTTCTTTGGATTGAAAAGCGCAGATAATAAGAGGAAGAGGGAGAGATGAAAGGGCAGGGACGCAGATCGATCCTAGCGGGGAAAGGTAGTTGTAATAATTCTGACCTCGGCGTGCTCACTTGTTAAGGCTTTCAGGTCTACTGCCTTCATCCCTTTGAGAGAGGCAGAGCAGACGTGATTGTTCCCTTTCTCCAGACCAGGAGTTAATGCTCACTTGGTGTATACTTTTCTCAAGGTCATGACATTTGAGAGAATCAAAGATATGATTCCAGGTTATCACACACCTTAATTCAGGCTCTGTTCACTAAATTGTGTGCCTTTCTGGTTTGTGCAGGGTTAGGGAGTGGATGAGGCCCGCTGGTTGGGAAACGGAAGCCCAGAGTGGGTGGGACTGACTGAGATCAGGAATATATCCCTGTGCAAATTGTTTTGTTTGATTTGAAACACAGCACTATCTTAGCACAGCTAAGATTGAGGCAAGATTAAACAGGTATTATTTTATCAAAGCATCCAGGTTGTTGTCATTTCCATCCATTGTTGATACCCTTGGCCATGGCTTTTTCTGTCCTCATCCTTGTCCTTGAAGCATGAATGGAACTTCAGGATGCAGAGCAGTGAATTCCTTGGCACGTGTTAATCCCTTGGTTTAGAATCTCCTTGCCCCAAGTATTTGTCAGGCCAATATTCCTGCTAAGCTCCTGAAATCAGCTCATTTGGTCACTTCCTGTGGGGATTGTTTCCAGTTTTCCTAAAGTTATTAGTTAGCCTCTCCATCACTCATACACTTTCAACATTCTTCCCATAATAGCAACATAGAAGACATTGAGGTTTCCAGTTGGTACCTGTTTATCTAGACTATCCATTGGTCTCTTGTCAGGGCACGGGATGGCCCTATTGATCTTCCTGTCTCAGGCACCTTATCACAGGGAAGGGAGAAATGGTGGTGAAGGGTGTGCTGGTGTCTGTCAATGAAGAAATCTAGGAAGGGAGTCAGTCTGCGTCCTGGTGCAGCAGGTAAAGCTCCTGCCTGTGAAGCCAGCATCCCACATGGGCACCAGTTCATTTTTGTTGGTCTGGGCTGCTCTACTTCCAGTCCAGCTCCCTGCTAATGGCCTCTAAAAGCAGCGGAAGACAGCCCAGGTATTTGGGCGCCTGCTACCCTTGTGGGTACCTGGAAGAAGCTCCTGGCTCCTGGCTCCTGGCTTTGGCCTGGCCCAGCACTGGCTGCTTGACCAGCAGGGATGGAACCTGAGAATGGCAGTTCTCTCTCTCTCTCTTTCCCCCTCCCTTTCTCCCTCCCTCTCTGCCTTTCGAATTAATAATCTTAAAAAAAGGAAAAAGAAATCCAGGATAAAAGTAAAAATATTCTCTCTTCCCCTGACATAGAAATATTGGGAACTATTTGGCATCACTATGCTTTGTGTAAACCAGTACTATCCAGTAGAAATCCAGAAGCCTCATGGATAAATAGAAATTTTCTTGTAGTCATATTAAAAAACCAAGGTCACCATATGATATTAATTTTAACAATTTATCCCAGTGTATGTAAGGTAATATTTTAACATGTAATCATAATTGTGATAATATAAAATGTGAAATTATTAATAAGATAGTTTGCATTTTTTGAATTATGCTTTCCTAATCTAGTGTGTACTTTATACTTAGAGTGTATTTCAACTTGGTTGATCACCTTGCAGGTTCTAGTTGCCACAAGGTAGAGGTTGTTGTACCAGATATCAAAGGTATACAGGAAGAGAAGAAAAAAATCCCATTTCCTGAATTAGATAATTTTGAAATTATTTTCTTTCTAAGATTCTATTTTCTAAACAATTACATTTTTACAAATTGCTTTTTTCTGCCACCCCCTTGCTTTCTAGCTCATGTTCTTTATACAGAGAGTTAAGTTTACAACCCACGATGGAAGGAAAATTCATGTTGATAGAAATGGAGACGTGACTGGATACTATGATCTTCTAAATTGGCAATTAGATGATAATGGAGATATTGCCTTCGTGAAGGTTGGAGAATACATATTCACACAGTCTAAGTTTGAATTCATGATCAGAAAGAATTCAACAATATTTTGGAATACCGAATCCTCAAAGGTTAGTCACCCTGGTATCTTATTTTGTTTATATGTAGAGAGAATTGCATTTCTATATTGTTTTAGGACTTGTGGAATCTAAACATCTAAAATTTGCCATTCCAAGCCAATTCTCCTAAGAATGCAGGTACTTCAAAAAAAAAATCCTGGAAAAATGGAACCAAAGTAATGTTCATTTTGGAGCTAATTATTTTGAAGTCTATGCATAGTTTTTTTCAGAATGTGCATTTTCCACACTTTTTTGAAGACCTCTTATATGGTACATACCTTTTCTATACATAGTTTCAGAGCTCTTATTTTTAGAGTCTTTTTTTGGTTATTACTTTAAACATTAATTTCATTATTTTGTTTTTCTTTTTCATGTACTCCATTTGCACTTATGTTTGATATCATTTACCCATCTTCCATGTCATCCATGTTCTAGTTCTACCCTTTTCTTGATCTCATTCTTATTTTCTTGGTTGTTTTCTTGCTTTCATTCAGTGACCATTACTAAATTCTCACTCAAATATATTGACTTTCAAATTAGCTATATTTACTTATTTTTTGCTCAGAAGCCGTTTGTTTAAGGTATTCAGACTTCATGCATTTCATAAATACAACTTCGGAAACACAGTGATATTTTCCACACTTACCTAACTTTCTACCCACACTCCCACCCTTTGTCTTCCTCCTTCTGCTATTTCCATTCTTATATTTTACTAAGATCTATTTTCAATTAACTTTATACACATAATATTCACTTTATGCTAAATAAAGAGTCAAGAAATAATATGAAAAAAAGAACTGTTCTTCAACAGTTGAGACAAGGGCTGTTCAAAGTCATTACATCTCAAAGTATGAATTTCACTTCTATAAATTACCTTTTGGTGCTTTGTTAGTTACCACAGATCAGGGAGAACATATAGTATTTGTTCTTTTGGGAGTGGCTTATTTCACTAAGTATGATGTTATCCAGTTTTATCCACTTTGTTTCAACTGATAGGATTCATTTTTTTTTACCTCTGTGTAGTATTCCATGGTGTACATGTTCCATAATTTCTTTATTCAGTCTTCAGTTGACAAAGATTTGTGTTGATTCTTTATCTTAGCTATTGAGAATTGAGCTGCAATAAACATGGGGGTACAGATAACTCTTTCAAATGCTGATTTCATTTCTTTTGGTAAATCCAAGGAGTGGAATGGCTGGGTCATATTGTAGGTCTCTATTCAGATTTCAGAGATATTTCCATACTGTCTTCCACAGTGGCTGTACCAAGTTTACATTCCCACAAACAGTGGCTGTACCAGTTTACATCCAACCAACAGTGGATTGGGGTACCTTTTTCCCCACATCCTTGCCAGCATTTTTTGTTTGTTGATTTCTTTTGAAAGCCATTCTAACTGGCGTGAGGTGAAACTCATTGTGGTTTGGATTTGCATTATTTTCACAGCTGGTGATCCTGAGAATTTTTTCATGTGTCTGTTGGCCATTTGGATTTCCTCTTTGGAAAAATGCCTATTTAAGTCCTTTGTCATTACTTCACTGGGTTGTTTGTTTCCTCGATGTTGAATTTCTCGAGCTCTTAGTATATTATGGATATTAGTCCTTTATCAGTTGCATAGTTTGCAAATAATTTCTCCAATTTTGTCAGTTGCCCTTGACTTTGCTGAGTGTTTCTTTTGCAATGCAGAAGCTTCTCAATTTGATGTGATCCCATTTGTCAATTTTGGCTTTGATTGCCTATGCCTCTGGGGTCTTTTACAAGAACTCTTTGCCTATGCCATGTCTTGCAGGGTTTCTGCAAAGTTTTCTAATTATGTGATGGTTTCAGGTTGGAGATTTTCCCTTTTGATCCATTTTGAGTAAATTTTTGTGTTAGGTGCAAGGTAAGGTCTTGTTTCATACAATGCATGCAGAGATCCAGTTTTGCAAGCAGCATTTGTTGCAGTGACTGCCTTGCTCCAGGGATTGATTTTAGCTCCTTTGTCAAGATATGTTGGTTGAAGATGTGTGGGTTGATTTCTCAAATTTCTATTTTGTTCCATTGGGCTATCCATCTGTTTTTGTGTCAGTCCCAGGCTGTTTTTATTATAATTTCCCTGTAGTACATCTTGAAATCTGGTATTGTGATGCTTCTGGCTCTGTTTTTATTGTATAAGATTGCTTTAGCTATTTGGGGTCTGCTGTGTTTCCTTATGAATTTCAGCATAGGTTGTTCTGTATCTGAGAAGAATGTCCTTGGTATTTTGATTGGTATCACATTAAATCTGTAAATTGCTTTTGGTGGTGGGGATATATTGATGATATTGATCCTTCCAATCCACTAACATGAACATTTTTCTATTTCTTAGTGTCATCTTCTATTTATTTCTTTAATGTTGTGTAATTCTCTTTGTAGAGATCTTTGACATCTTTGGTAAATTTTTTTACCAATGTATTTGAATTTTTTGTAGCTATTGTGAATGGGATTGATCTAGAAATTCTTTCTTATCTGTGGCATTGTCTGCATATACAAAGGCTATTGATTTTTATGTGTTGATTTTATATCCTGCCACTTTTCCAAACTCTTTTATGAGTTCTAATAGCCTCTTAGAGGTGTCTTTTGGATCACCTACATGCAGAATCATATCATCTGCAAAGAAGGGTAGTTTGGCTTCCTCTTTCCCAATCTGTATCCCTGTGATTTCTGTTTCTTGCCTAATGGGTCTGATTAAAACCACCAAGGCTATAAGGGATAGCAATGATGAAAGTGGGTATTGTTCTCTGGCTCCAGATCCTAGGGGAAATACTGCAAGCTTTTCCCCATTAAATAAGATACTGGCTTTGGGTTTGTCATAAATTGCCTTGATTGTGTTGAGGAATGTTCCTTCTATACACACTTTGCTTAAGGTTTTCATCATGAAAGAATGTTTTATTTTATCAAATGCTTTCTCTGCATCTATTGAGAAAGTCACACAGCTTTTGTTTTTAAGTTTGTTAATGTGATGTGTCATATTGATTGATTTGCAAATGTTGAACCATCCCCTCATATCAGAGATGAATTCTACTTGTCTGGGTAAATGCTCTTTCTGATGTTTTTTGGGTTCAATTGGCTAGTATTTTGTTGAGAATTGTTGTGTCTATGTTCATCAGGGAAACTGGTCTTGTAGTTCTCTTTCTCTGTTGTATCTATTTCCTGTTTAGGAATTAAGGTGATGCTGGCTTCAAAGAAGGAGTTTGAAATGATTCCCTCCTTTTTCAATTGTTTTGAATGGCTTAAGAAGAATTGGAGTTAGTTCTTCTTTATTTTATTATTTTTTTTGACAGGCAGAGTTAGACAGTGTGAGAGAGAGACAGAGAGAAAGGTCTTCCTTTTTCTGTGGGTTCACCCCCCAAGTGGCCACTACAGTCGGCACGTTGCGGCTTCGGCTGAACTGAAGCCTGGAGCCAGGTGCTTCCTCCTAGTCTCCCATGTGGGTGCAGGGCCCAAGGACCTCTGGCGCCCCAACCAGAACTAGAACCCTGGGTGCTGGCGCTGCAAGTGGAGGATTAGCCTAATGAGCCACGGCACCGGCCTAGTTCCTCTTCAATTGTGTGGTAGAATTCTGCTGTGAAGCCATGCAGTCTTGGGCTTTTCTTTGTTGAGAGAGTCTTTATTATTGATTCAGTTTCCATCTTGGTTATTGGAATTTTTAGGTTTTCCACGTCTTCATGGCCCAGTTTTGGTAAGTTGCTTTGTCCAGGAATGCATTTCTTCTAGGTTTTCTGATTTGTTGACAAACAGCTCTTTGTAGCAGTTCCTGATGATTCATTTTATTTCTGTGGTATCTGTTGTTATAGTTCCTTTCTCATCTCTAATTTTATTGATTTGTGTCTTCTCCCTCTTTTCTTTCTTTGTTTCTTTCTTTGTTTCTTTCTTTTTTTTTTCTGGTTAGTTTGGCTGATGGTGTGTCACTTGTTTATTTTTTTCAAAAAAAAGGCTCTTCCTTTTGCTGATCTTTTATATGCTTTTTTTTGTTTCAATTTAGTTCATTTCTTATCTAATTTTAATTATTTCTTTTCTCCTACTAGTTTAGGTTTTAGTTTCCAGTTGTTTTTCTAGGTCTTGAGATGCATTGAAGATGTACTTGGTGCCTTTCCATTTTCTTGAGGTAGGCACCAATTGCTATAAACTTTCCTTTTAACACTGCTTTTGCTGTATCCCTTTAGGTTTGATATGTTGTATTGTTGTTTTCATTCATTTCAGGAAAATTTTTTTATTTCTCTTTTGATTTCTTTTATGACCCACTGTTCGTTCTGGAGCATATTGTTCAGTCTCCATGTGTTTGCATATGTTGTAGAGATTCTTCAGCTTTTGTTTTCCAGATTCATTCCATTGTGGTCAGAGAAGATGCATGATTTCAATTGTTTTGAATTTGCTGATACTTGCTTTATGGCCTTGCATATGGTCTATCCTAGAGAAACTTCCATGTACTGGTGAGAAGAATATGTAATCTGCAACTGTGGGATGAAATGTTCTGTAGAAATCTGTAAGGTCCATTTGGTTTACAGTGTCAGTTAAATTTGTTGTTTCCTTGCTGATTTTCATTCTGGTTGATCTGTCCATTGCTGAAAGTGAGGTATTTGGAGGCGGTGGCAAGATGGTGGAATAGGAAGGGAGCACACTGATAGTCCGGGGAGAGACAGCTTAATAAAAGTGGCGATACTGCAGGTTCAAGGAAAAGCAGGGGAAGAAACAGCAGAGGAAACTCTTCCGGCACTAGTGATTCACAGTGGACCTGCGTGGAGAGCATGGGAGCCCACAGTTGGGGACACCAGTGGCAGACTCAACACACCAGTGCTAGAACGAGAGGTGAGCCGAACCTCAGTAGCCTGAGACACTGGCAGGCAAGTGGAAAGTGGAGATTAAAGGGATCGACCCTGTGGCGAAAAGTTCACCAGGCTAACTAGAAGAGAGAGAGAGAGAAAAAAAAAGTGACCGATACAACAGACACGAGTTTCTCTCTCTCCGCTCACCTCTCAAAGTTGAGCAAGACAAAGAGCAGGCGCCATCTTGGACATACGTCAGAAGCAGGGCAACCTCAGGTCTGCACTGGCCCTGAGCCTAGCAGAAAAACCTGACTCTGGGGGGGTAGTGGTGGTGAATTAACAGGAGATTAGAACTTAGTGAATGTGTGGTGCTACTGATCTGAGACTATGAAAAAAGAGACGGTGCGGGAGAGAACTCACAGAATTCACGTGAGTACTCTCCAGAGACGCTACAATTCGGTAACCTTGGCAACCCAGTGGGAGATTACAGGAGAATTTCAGCCCACACTGAGGACAGGACAGATTCCCTGTGTGGTCCTTGGGAAAGAGCTTCCTGTCTCTGGCTCCTGTGGGTATATCATTCGCCTGCTAACTACCTCCAATTCTGTGCAACTGTGCGGAATACTTCCCTTTTGAGTCAAAAAAGAAAGAAAGAAAGAGAGATTAACCATGCCTAACCTGGGAGTGTCACCTTTGGCACACCTTTAACCCTAAGGAACCAAACAGTGCTCTCAGGCCACACCCATCTCAAGCCTTTAAGGCTCCATCAAAAGCAGACAGTCCACTTAATCTAGAGTCATAGTATAACAAGAAAAAGCACCACAGTGAAGAAACAAAAGAATATCTCTAATATGCCTAAGAACAAATGCAAAAACCGAGGTAATAAGAACAAGGAAGACACTATGACGCCCCCAAATGAAAAAGACACCCCAATTCAAGATTATGAAGATGATGAGATAGAAGATATGCAAGAAGCGGATCTCAAAAAATTGATAAGAACATTAAGAAGTTCTCAAAAACAAATTCTTGAACTACAGAAATCCTTAATGGACAAGATAGAAAATCTTTCTTGCGAAAATGAAATATTAAGGAGGAATCAAAATGAAATGAAACAACTAGTAGAACATGAAACTGTGATAGTGACGAGAAATCATACTGAAATGAAGAATTCAATAGATCAAATGACAAACACATTAGGGAGCCTTAAAAACATAATGGGTGAAGCAGAAGAGATAATATCGGACTTAGAAGACAGAACAGGAAAGGATACAGTCAAACCAAAGAAAAGAAGAGGAAATTAGAAATTTAAAAAATATTGTTGGGAATCTACAGGCTACTATTAGAAAACCCAACATTCGGGTTCTAGGAGTTCCTGAAAGGCATGGAGAGGTAGAAAGGATTAGAAGGCCTTTTTAGTGAGATATTAGCAGAAAATTTCCCAGGTTTGGCGAAGGACAGAGACATCCTAGTACAGGAAGCTCATAGAACCCCTAATAAACACGACCAAAAGAGATCCTCACCACGACACGTTGTAATTAAACTCTCCACAGTGAAACATAAAGAAAAGATCCTAAAATGTGCAAGAGAGAAACGTCAGATTACTCTCAGAGGATCTCCAATCAGACTCACAGCAGATTTCTCATCAGAAACCCTACAAGCTAGAAGGGAATGGCGAGACATAACCCAGGTACTAAGAGAAAAACCGCCAGCCCAGAATATTATATCCTGCAAAGCTCTCATTTATGAATGAAGGTGAAATAAAGACCTTTCATAGCAAACAGAAATTGAAAAAATTTGTCGCCACTTTTCCAGCCCTGCAAAACATGCTTAAAGATGTGTTAACACACAGAAACACAGATACACGGTCATCAATATGAAAGAAGGTAAAGCAAGGAAACCTCACAGCAAAAGATCACAGGGAATTCAAAGCATATATTAGAAAATATCTTTGGCAAATGGCAGGGCAAACTTACCACTTATCAATAGTCACATTGAACGTTAATTGCCTGAACTGTCCAGTTAAAAGACACCGATAGGCTAATTGGGTTAAGGAACAAAACCCATCTATTTGCTGCTTACAAGAAACACATCTTTTCAACAAAGATGCATACAGACTGAAAGTGAAAGGCTGGAAAAAGACATACCACGCCAACAGAAATGAGAAAAGAGCGGGCGTAGCCATCTTAATATCGGACAACATAAACTTTAACACAAAAACTGTTAAGAGAGACAAAGAGGGACACTATATAATGATTAAGGGATCAATTCAACAGGAAGATATAACAATTATCAATGTATATGCACCTAATTACAGGGCACCGGTTTATTTAAAAGATTTGTTAAGAGACTTAAAGGGAGACTTAGACCCCAATACAATAGTACTGGGGGACTTCAATACTCCACTCTCAGAAATAGACAGATCAACAGGACAGAAGATCAACAAGGAGACAGTAGATTTAAATGACACTATAGCCCAAATGGATCTAACAGATATATACAGAACTTTCAATCCTACAGCTAAAGATTTTACATTCTTCTCAGCAGTACATGGAACCTTCTCTAGGATTGACCACATACTAGGCCATAAAGCAAGTCTCACCAAATTCAAAAGAATTAGAATCATGCCATGCAGCTTCTCAGACCATAAAGGAATGAAGTTGGAAATTAGCAACTCAGGAGTCCCTAGAGCATACGCAAACACATGGAGATTGAACAACATGCTCCTGAATGAACACTGGGTCATTCAAGAAATCAAAAGAGAAATCAAAAATTTTCTGGAAGTAAATGAGGATAACAGCACAACATACCAAAACTTATGGGACGCAGCAAAAGCAGTGTTAAGAGGGAAGTTGATATCAATAGGTGCCTACATCAAGAAATTGGAAAGGCACCAAATAGATGAGCTTTCAGTTCTTCTCAGGGATCTAGAAAAACTGCAGCAAACCAGACCCAAATCTAGTAGGAGAAGAGAAATAATTAAAATCAGAGAAGAAATCAACAGGATTGAATCCAAAAAAATTACAAAAAATCAGCCAAATGAGGAGCTGGTTTTTTGAAAAAATAAACAAAATTGACACTCCATTGGCCCAACTAACTAAAAAAAGAAAAGACCCAAATCAATAAAATCAGAGATGAAAAAGGAAACGTAACAACAGACACCACAGAAATAAAAAAGAATCATCAGAAATTACTACAAGGACTTGTATGCCAGCAAACAGGGAAACCTATCAGAAATGGATAGATTCCTGGACACATTCATCCTTCCTAAATTGAACCAGGAAGACATAGAAAACCTAAAGAGACCCATAACTGAGACAGAAATTGAAACAGTAATAAAGGCCCTCCCAACAAAGAAAAGCCCAGGACCAGATGGATTCACTGCTGAATTCTACCAGACATTTAAAGAAGAACTAACTCCAATTCTCCTCAAACTCTTAAGAATCATCGAAAAAGACAGAATCCTCCCAAATTCTTTCTATGAAGCCAGCATCACCTTAATCCCTAAGCCAGAGAAAGATGCAGCATTGAAAGAGAATTACAGACTAATATCCATAATGAAAATAGATGCAAAAATCCTCAATAAAATTCTGGCCAATAGAATGCAACAACACATCAGAAAAATCATCCACCCAGACCAAGTGGGATTTATCCCTGGTATGCAGGGATGGTTCAATGTGTGCAAAACAATCAGCGTGATACACCACATTAACAGACTGCAGAAGAAAAACCCTATGATTATCTCAATAGACGTCGAGAAAGCATTTGATAAAATTCAACACCCTTTCATGATGAAAACTCTCAGCAAATTGGGTATGGAAGGAGCATTCCTCAATACAATCAAAGCAATTTATGAAAAACCCACGGCCAGCATCCTATTGAAGGGAAAAGCTGGAAGCATTTCCACTGAGATCTAGTACCAGACAGGGATGCCCACTCTCACCACTGCTATTCAATATAGTTCTGGAAGTTCGAGCCATAGCTTTAGGGAAGAAAAAGAAATTAAAGGGATACGAATTGGGAAAGAAGAAGTCAAACTATACCTCTTTGTAGATGATATGATTCTTTATTTAGGGGATCCAAAGAACTCTACTAGGAGACTATTGGAACTCATAGAAGAGTTTGGCAAAGTAACAGGATATAGAATCAATGCACAAAAATCAACAGCCTTTGTATACACAGGCAATGCCACGGCTGAGGAAGAACTAAGATCAATCCCATTCACAATAGCTTCAAAAACAATCAAATACCTTGGAATAAACTTAACCAAGGAAGTTAAAAATCTCTACGATGAAAATTACAAAACCTTAAAGAAAGAAATGGAAGAGGATACCAAGAAATGGAAAAATCTTCCATGCTCATGGATTGGAAGAATCAACATCATCAAAATGTCCATTCTCCCAAAAGCAATTTATAGATTCAATGCAATACCAATCAAGATACCGAAGACATTCTTCGCAGATCCGGAAAAAATGATCCTGAAATTCATATGGAGAAACAGGAGACCTTGAATAGCTAAAGCAATCTTGTACAACACAAACAAAGCCAGAGGCATCACAATACCAGATTTCAGGACATACTACAGGGCAGTTGTTATCAAAGCAGCATGGTACTGGTACAAAAACAGATGGATAGACCAATGGAACAGAATTGAAACACCAAAAATCAATCCAAACATCTACAGCCAACTTATATTTGACCAAGGATCTAAAACCAATTCCTGGAGCAAGGACAGTCTATTCAATAAATGGTGCTGGGAAAATTGGATTTCCATGTGCAGAAGAATGCAGCAAGACCCCTACCTTACACCTTACACAAAAATCCACTCAACATGGATTAAAGACTTAAATCTATGAGTCGACACCATCAAATTATTAGAGAGCATTGGAGAAACTCTGCAAGATATAGATACTGGCAAAGACTTCTTGGAAAATACCCCGGAAGCACAGGCAGTCAAAGCCAATATTAACATTTGGGATTGCATCAAATTGAGAATTTTCTGTACTTCAAAAGAAACAGTCAGTAGAGTGAAGAGGCAACCGACAGAATGGGAAAAAATATTCGCAAACTATGCAACAGATAAAGGGTTGATAATCAGAATCTACAAAGAAATCAAGAAACTCCACAACATCAAAACAAACAACCCACTTAAGAGATGGGCCAAGGACCTCAATAGACATTTTTCAAAAGAGGAAATCCAAATAGCCAACAGACACATGAAAAAATGTTCAAGGTCGCTAGCAATCAGGGAAATGCAAATCAAAAGCACAATGAGGTTTCACCTCACCCCGGTTAGAATGGCTCACATACAGAAATGTACCAACAATAGATGCTGGCGAGGATGCGGGAAAAAGGGACACTAACCCACTGTTGGTGGGAATGCAAATTGGTTAAGCCACTATGGAAGGCAGTCTGGAGACTCCTCAGAAACCTGAATATAAACCTACTGTTCAACCCAGCCATCCCACTCCTTGGAATTTACCCAAAGGAAATTAAATTGGAAAACAAACAATTTGTCTGCACATTAATGTTTATCGCAGCTCAATTCACAATAGCTAAGACCTGGAACCAACCCAAATGCCCATCAACAGTAGACTGGATAAAGAAATTATGGGACATGTACTCTATAGAACACTATACAGCAGTCAAAAACAACGTAATCCAGTCTTTTGCAACAAGATGGAGGAATCTGGAAAACATTATGCTTAGTGAATTAAGCCAGTCCAAAAGGGACAAATATCATATGTTCTCCCTGATTGGCGACAACTAACTGAGCACCAAAGGGGAAACTTGTTGAAGTGAAATTGACACCATGAGAAACAGTGACTTGATCAGCTCTTGTCCTCACTGTTGATGTACAATGTAATACTTTATCCATTTTAGTATTTTTTTTGGATTGTTCTAGTACTATTGGTTGAACTCTGTAATTATCACACAGTTATTCTTAAGTGTTGAAAATTAACTGAAATGTGATCCCTGTTAAACATAAGAGTGGGAATAAGAGAGGGAAGAGAGGTATAATTTGGGACATGCTCAATCAGACTTGTCCCAAAAGGTGGAGTTAGAATCATGCCAGGGGATCCCAATACAATCCCATTAAGGTGGCATTTACCAATGCCATCTCACTAGTCCAAGTGATCAAATTCAGTTCACAATTGATCACACTGATAGGTCTAAGAGTCAAAGGGATCACACAAACAAGACTAGTGTCTGCTAATACTAACTGAGAGAATCAAAAAGGGAGAGAACGATCCATCACGGGAAGCGGGATACACAGCAGACTCATAGAATGACAGATGTCCTAAATAGCACTCTGGCCTCAGAATCAGCCCTTAAGGCATTCGGATCTGGCTGAAGAGCCCATGAGAGTATTTTAGGCATGGAAAGCCAAGACACCTCGAAAAAAAAAAAAAAAAGAAGACCTAAATGAAAGATCTCTGTGAGTGAGATCCCAGTGGAAAGAATGGGGCCATCAAAGAAGGAGGTACCTTTCTCTGAAGGGAGGAGAGAACTTCCACTTTGACAATGACCCTGTCGGAATAAGATCGAAGTCGGTGAACTCAAAAGGCTTCCATAGCCTTGGCAACTCATGACTAGAGCCTAGGGAGATTACTGACACCATAAACAAGAGTGTCAATTTGTAAAGTCAACAACAGGAGTCACTGTGTACTTACTTCTCATGTGGGATCTGTTCTTAATGTGTTGTCCAATGTGAAGTAATGCTATAACTAGTACTGAAACAGTATTTTACACTTTGTGTTCTGTGTGGGTGCAAACTGATGAAATCTTCACTTAATATATACTAAATCAATCTTCTGTATATAAAGATAATTGAAAATGAATCTTGAAGTGAATGGAACGGGAGAGGGAGCGGGGGATGGGAGGGGTGTGAGTGGGAGGGAAATTATGGGGGGGAAGCCATTGTAATCCATAAACTGTACTTTGGAAATTTATATTTACTAAATAAAAAATAAATTAAAAAAAAAGAAAGTGAGATATTTAATTCCCCCATTACTATTGTATTGGAGTCTATGTCTCCATTTAGTTTTTTTAAACTTTTATTTAATAAATATAAATTTCCAAAGTACAGTTTATGGATTACAATGGCTTTTTCTCCCCATAACTTCCCTCCCACCCACATTCCATTTAAATTTATTACCATTTCTTTTCAAAAGCCAAGTGACTTGTAATTGAGTGCATATATATATTTATTATAGTTACATTTTCCTGTTGAATTGATCACTTACTCATTATATAGCTCCATTCTTTGTCTTTTTTTAAAGAAATATTTATTTATTTATTTGAAAGTCAGAATTACACAGAGAGAGGAGAGGCAGAGAGAGAGAGAGGTCTTCATCTGATGTTTCACTCCCCAATTGGCTGCAAATGGCCGGAACTGTGCTGGTCCGAGGTCAGGAGCCAGGAGCTTCTTTCGGGTCTCCCAAATGGGTGCAAGGGCCCAAGGACTTGGGCCATCTTCTACTGTTTTCCCAGGCAATAGCAGAGAGCTGGATTGGAAAAGGAGCAGCTGAGACTAGAACCGGTGCCATATGGGATGCTGGCACTTCAGGCCAGGGCGTTAACCTGCTAAGCCACAGCACTGGCCACTGTCATTTTTTTAAAACAGTTTTTATGTTAAAGTCCATTTCGTCTGTTATTAGGATGGCTACATAAACTCTTTTTTGGTTTTCTGTTAGCATGGAATTTCTTTGTAAATCTTTCACTTTCTGTCTTCATGTATCTTTGTTGGTGAAATGTGGTTCTGTAGATAGATAATTGATGGGTCTTGGCTTTTTTTTTTTTTAAAGATTTATTTGTTTTATTTGAGAGGCAGAGTAACAGAGAGGAAAGAGAGAGAGAGAGAGAGAGAGGTCTTCCGTATGCTATTTCACTCCCTAAATGGCTGCAATGGCCAGAGCTGTGCTGATCTGAAGCCAGGAGCTTGGAGCTTTCTCCGGGTCTCCCACGAGGGTGCAGGAGCCCAAGCACTTGGGCTATCCTCCATTGCTTTCCAGGCCATAGCAGAAAGCTTATTCAGAAGTGGAGCTGCCAGTCAGGAACCGGTGCCCATACAGGATTCCAGCACTGCAGGCAGCTGCTTTACTCGCCATGCCACAGTGCTGGCTCTGGTCATGTTTTTTAATCCATTCAGCCAGTCTGTATCTTTTCACTGGAGAGTTGAGGCCATTTACATTCAAGGTGACTATTGTTAAGTAAAGACTTGGCCCTGACATTTTCACATAAATACTCCTTTTTTTTTTTTTTTACTTTGGATTTCCTTTGTGCTTTTGCTGGGAGATTTTCTGTCTTCACCTTCTTTTCTAGTGATGACCATTTTGTGTGTTTCTGTGTGTAGCGCATCCTTAAACATCTTTTGTAAGGCTGGATGAGTGGATGAGTGAAATTCTTTCAATTTCATTGTTATGAAAAGTATTTATTTCACCTTCATTCACAAATGAGACCTTGCGGAGTGCAGTATTCTGGGTTGACAGTTTTCTTTTCTCTTAACACTTGGAATATATCTCCCCATTCCACTCTCTCTTAGCCTGTAGTATTTCTGATGAAAAGTCAGCTGTGAGTCTAATTGGAGATACTCTGAATGTAATCTAGCATTTCTCTTGTGCAAATTTTAGAATATTTTCTTTATGTTTCACTGTGGAGAGTTTGACAACAATGTGTCGTGGTGAGGATCTTTTCTGGTCATGTCTACTAGGAGTTATATGTGTTCCTGTACTTGGATGTCCCTTTCTTTCTCCAAATTAGAGATGTTTTGTTATTATTTCATGGAAAAAAGGCCTTCTAATTCATTCTCTCTTTTTACACCTTCAGGAACTCCTATGACCCATGACCCAACTTCTATGACAAATGACCCAACTTCTTTGTTGGGTCGTTTGACAGTATCTCATAAATCTCCAGCACTGCTTTGTAGTTTTCTAGGTGTTTTTTTGTTTGTTTGTGTTTTTTTTTTTTTTTTGGTCTCACTGTAAGATTTAAGGTTTCCTGAGATTTGTCTTCAAACTCAGATATTCTTTCTTTTTTTTTTTATCTTTTATTTAATGAATATAAATTTCCAAAGTACGACTCATGGGTTACAATGGCTTTCCCCCCCATACCGTCCCTCCCACCCACAACCCTCCCCTTTCCCACTCCCTCTCCCCTTCCATTCACATCAAGATTCATTTTCGATTATCTTAATATACAGAAGATCAGCTTAGTATACCTTAAGTAAGGATTTCAACAGTTTGTTCCCACACAGAACCATAAAGTGAAAAATAATAGATGATTTTTTTTTAAATGATGATGAAATCAGATCAGACCTATTGTCATGTTTAATCCCAGTGAGAGTCAAGTTGGGCATTGATAATTTTTTTTTTTACAGAAGATCAGTTTAGTGTACATTAAGTAAAGATTTCAATGGTTTGCACCCCCATAGAAACACAAAGTGAAATATACTGTTTGAGTACTCGTTATAGCATTAAGCCTCAGTGTACAGCACATTAAGGACAGAGATCCTACATGAGGAGTAAGTGCACAGTGACTCCTGTTGTTGACTTTACCAATTGACACTCCTGTTTATGGCATCAGTAATCTCCCTATGCACCAGTCATGAGTTTCCAAGGCTATGGAAGCCCCTTGAGTTCTCTGACTCTTATCTTGTTTAGACAAGGTCATAGTCAAAGTGGAGGTTCTCTCCTCCCTTCAGAGAAAGGCACCTCCCTCTTTGAAGACCTGTTCTTTCCACTGGGATCTCACTCACAGAGATCTTTTTGCCAGAGTGTCTTGGCTTTCCATGCCTGAAATACTCTCATGGGCTTTTCAGCCAGATCCGAGTGCCTTTAGGGCTGATTCTGAGGCCAGAGTGCTATTTAGGACATCCGCCATTCTATGAGTCTGCTGAGTATCTCACTTCCCATGTTGGATCACTCTCCCCTTTATTTATTCTATCGGTTAGTGTTAGCAGATACTAGACTTGTTTATGTGCTCCCTTTGACTCTTAGTCCTTTCATTATGATCAATTGTGAACTGAAATTGATCACTTGGAATAGTGAGATGGCATTGGCACATGCCACCTTGATGGGATTTAATTGGAATCCCCTGGTATATTTCCAACTCTACCAATTGGGGCAAGTCAGCCCGAGCATGCCCCAAATTATACATCTCTTCCCTCTCTTATTCCCACTTTTATGTTTAACAGGGATCACCTTTCAGTTAATTTTCAACACTTAAGAATAACTGTGTGATAATTACAGAATTAAACCAGTCATATTAAGTAGAACAGACAAAAAAAAAATACTATGAGGGATAATGTATTAAGTTGTCCATTAGCAGTCAGGGCTATGCTGATCAAGTCACCATTTCTCATAGTGTCCATTTCACTTCAGGAGGTTTCCTTTTTGGTGTTCAGTCAGTTGTCACCGATCAGGGCGAACATATGGTATTTGTCCCTTTGGGACTGGCTTACTTCACTCAGCATGATGTGTTCCAGATTCCTCCATTTTGTTGCAAATGACTGGATTTCGTTGTTTCTTACTGCGGTATAGTATTCTAAAGAATACATATCCCATAATTTCTTTATCCAGTCTACCATTGATGGGAATTTAGGTTGGTTCCAGGTCTTGGCTATTGTGAATTGTGCTGCAATAAACATTAGGGTGCAGACCGCTTTTTTCTTTATCAATTTAAACTCCTTTGGGTAAATTCCAAGGAGTGGGATGGCTGGGTCGAACGGCAGGGTTATATTCAGGTTTCTGAGGAATCTCCAGACTGATTTCCATAGTGGCTTGACCAGTTTGCATTCCCACCAACAGTGGGTTAGTGTCCCTTTTTCCCCACATCCTTGCCAGCATCTGTTGTTGGTAGATTTCTGTATGTGAGCCATTCTAACCGGGGTGAGGTGAAACCTCATTGTGCTTTTGATTTGCATTTCCCTGATTGCTAGCGACCTTGAACATTTTTTTATGTGCCTGTTGGCCATTTGGATTTCCTCTTTTGAAAAATGTCTATTGAAGTCCTTGGCCCATCTCTTAAGTGGGTTGTTTGTTTTGTTTTTGTGGAGTTTTTTGATCTCTTTGTAGATTCTGGTTATTAACCCTTTATCTGTTGCATAGTTTGCAAATATTTTTTCCCATTCTGTCGGTTGTCTCTTCACTCTCCTGACTGTTTCTTTTGCAGTACAGAAACTTCTCAATTTGATGCAATCCCAATAGTTGATTTTTGCTTTGACTGTCTGTGCCTCCCGGGTCTTTTCCAGAAATTCTTTGCCTGTGCCAATATCTTGAAGGGTTTCTCCAATGTTCTCTAATAACTTAATGGTGTCAGGACGTAGATTTAGGTCTTTAATCCACGTTGAGTGGATTTTTGTGTAAGGTGTAAGGTAGGGGTCTTGCTTCATGCTTCTGCACGTGGAAATCCAGTTTTCCCAGCACCATTTATTGAATAGACTGTCCTTGCTCCAGGAATTAGTTTTAGATCCTTGGTCAAATATAAGTTGGCTGTAGATGTTTGGATTGATTTTTGGTGTTTCAATTCTGTTCCATTGGTCTATCCATCTGTTTCTGTACCAGTACCATGCTGTTTTGATTACAACTGCCCTGTAGTATGTCCTGAAGTCTGGTATTGTGATGCCTCCGGCTTTGTTTTTGTTGTACAAGATTGCTTTAGCTATTCGAGGTCTCTTGTGCCTCCATATGAATTTCAGCATCATTTTTTCTAGATCTGAGAAGAATGTCTTTGGTATCTTGATTGGGATTGCATTGAATCTATAAATTGCTTTTGGGAGAATGGACATTTTGATGATGTTGATTCTTCCAATCCATGAGCATGGAAGATTTTTCCATTTTTTGGTATCCTCTTCTATTTCTTTCTTTAAGGTTTTGTAATTTTCATCGTAGAGATTTTTAACTTCCTTGGTTAAGTTTATTCCAAGGTATTTGATTGTTTTTGTAGCTATTGTGAATGGGATTGATCTTAGCAGTTCTTTCTCAGTCATGGCATTACTTGTGTATACAAAGGCTGTTGATTTTTGTGCATTGATTTTATATCCTGCCACTTTGCCAAACTCCTCTATGAGTTCCAATAGTCTCTTAGTAGAGTTCTTTGGATCCTCTAAGTACAGAATCATATCGTCTGCAAAGAGGGATAGTTTGACTTCTTCCTTCTTGATTTGTATTCCTTTGATTTCTTTTTCTTGTCTGATAGCTCTGGCTAAAACTTCCAGAAGTATGTTAAATAGCAGTGGTGAGAGTGGGCATCCCTGCCTGGTGCCAGATTTCAGTGGAAATGCTTTCAACTTTTCCCCATTCAATAGGATGCTGGCTGTGGGTTTTTTATAAATTGCTTTGATTATATTGAGGAATGTTCCTTCTATACCCAATTTGCTTAGAGTTTTCATCATGAAAGGGTGTTGAATTTTATCAAATGCTTTCTCTGCATCAATTGAGATAACCATATGGTTTTTCTTCTGCAGTCTGTTAATGTGGTGAATCACATTGATTGATTTGCGAATGTTGAAGCATCCCTGCATACCAGGGATGAATCCCACTTGGTCTGGGTGGATGATTTTCCTGATGTGTTGTTGTATTCTATTGGCCAGAATTTTATTGAGGATTTTTGCGTCTATGTTCATCAGGGATATTGGTCTGTAATTTTCTTTCAGTGCTGCATCTTTCTCTGGCTTAGGGATTAAGGTGATGCTGGCTTCATAGAAAGAATTTGGGAGGATTCCCTCTTCTTCGATTGTTCTGAATAGTTTGAGAAGAAATGGGATTAGTTCTTCTTTAAATGTCTGGTAGAATTCAGCAGTGAATCCATCTGGTCCTGGGCTTTTCTTTGTTGGGAGGGCCTTTATTACTGTTTCAATTTCTGTTTCAGTTATGGGTCTATTTAGGTTTTCGATGTCTTCATGGTTCAATTTTGGTAGATTGCATGTGTCCAGGAATCTATCCATTTCTGATAGGTTTTCCTGTTTGCTGGCATACAGGTCCTTGTAGTAATTTCTGATGATTCTTTTTATTTCTGTGGTGTCTGTTGTTACGTTTCCTTTTTCATCTCTGATTTTATTGATTTGGGTCTTTTCTCTTCTTTTTTTAGTTAGTTGGGCCAATGGAGTGTCAATTTTGTTTATTTTTTCAAAAAACCAGCTTCTCGCTTGGCTGATTTTTTGTAATGTTTTTTTGGATTCAATCCTGTTAATTTCTTCTCTGATTTTAATTATTTCTCTTCTCCTACTAGATTTGGGTTTGGTTTGCTGCAGTTTTTCTAGGTCCTTGAGATGTGCTGAAAGCTCATTTATTTGGTACCTTTCCAATTTCTTGATATAGGCACCTATTGCTATAAATTTGCCTCTCAATACTGCTTTTGCTGTATCCCATAAGTTTTGATATGTTGTGTTGTTGTCTTCATTTACTTCCAAAAAGTTTTTGATTTCTCTTTTGATTTCTTGAATGACCCAGTGTTCATTCAGGAGCATGTTGTTCAGTCTCCATGTGTTTGCATACTTTCTGGGGTTTCCTGAGTTGCTAATTTCCAGCTTCATCCCGCTGTGGTCTGAGAAGCTGCATGGTATGATTCTAATTCTTTTAAATTTGGTGAGACTTGCTTTATGGCCTAGTATGTGATCAATCCTAGAGAAGGTTCCATGCGCTGCTGAGAAGAATGTGAAGTCTGTAGATGTAGGGTTGAAAGTTCTGTAGCTATCTGTTAGATCCATTTGGGCAATAGTGTCAATTAAATCTGCTGTTTCCTTGTTGATCTTCTGTCCGGATGATCTGTCTATTTCTGAGAGTGGAGTATTGAAGTCCCCCAGTACTATTGTATTGGAATCTAAATCTTCCTTTAAGTCCCTTAACATATCTTTTAAATAGACCGGTGCCCTGTAATTAGGTGCATATACATTTATAATAGTTACATCTTCCTGTTGAATTGAACCCTTAATCATTATATAGTGTCCCTCTTTGTCTCTCTTAACAGTTTTTGTCTTAAAGTTTATTTTGTCTGATATTAATATGGCTACACCTGCTTTTTTTTGGTTTCTGTTGGCATGGAATATCTTTTTCCAACCTTTCACTTTCAGTCTGCATGCCTCTTTGTTAGAGAGATGTGTTTCTTGTAGGCAACAAATAGTTGGGTTGTGTTCTGTGAGCCAGTCAGCCAAACGGTGTCTTTTAACTGAAGAATTCAGACCATTAATGTTCAATGTGACAATTGATACGTAGTGACTTTGCCCTGCCATTTTCCCGGAAATATTTTCTAGTATATGCTTTGAGCTTCCCATGCTCTTTTACTGGTAGGTGTTCTTCCTTTCCCTTCTTTCATATTGATGGCCGTGTTTCTGTGTTTCTGAGTGTAGCACATCTTTAAGTATCTTTTGCAGGGCCGGACGAGTGGCCACAAAGTCTTTCAATTTCTGTTTGCTATGAAAGGTCTTTATTTCACCTTAATTCACAAATGAGAGCTTGGCAGGATATAATATTCTGGGCTGGCAATTTTTCTCTCTTAGCACCTGTGCTATGTCTCGCCATTCCCTCCTAGCTTCTGATGAGAAGTCAGCTGTGAGTCTGATTGGAGATCCTCTGAGAGTAATCTGACGTTTCTCTCTTGCACATTTTAGGATCTTTTCTTTATGTTTCACTGTGGTAAGTTTAATTACCACGTGTCGTGGTGAGGATCTCTTTTGGTCATGTTTATTGGAGGTTCTATGAGCTTCCTGTACTAGGATATCTCTGTCCTTCTCCAAACCTGGAAAGTTCTCTGCTAGTATCTCACTAAAAAGGCCTCCCAATCCTTTCTCTCTCTCCATGCCTTCAGGAACTCCTAGAACTCGAATGTTGGTTTTTTTAATAGTATCCTGTAGATTCCCAACAATATTTTTTAGGTTTCTAATTTCCTCTTCTTTTCTTTGGTTTGACTGTATGTTTTCCTGTGCTCTATCTTCTAAGTCCGATATTCTCTCTTCTGCTTCACCCATTCTGTTTTTAAGGCTTTCTAATGTGTTTGTCATTTGATCTATTGAGCTCTTCATTTCATTTTGATTTCTCTTGACTATTACACTTTCCTGTTCTACTAGTTTCTGAGTTTCATTTTGAGTCTTCCTTAAAATTTCATTTTCACGAGAGAGATTTTCTATCTTGTCCATTAAGGATTTCTGTAGTTCAAGGATTTGCTTTTGAAAACTTCTAAATGTTCTTATCATAAATTTTTTGAAATCCGTATCTTGCATTTCTTTTATCTCATCATCTTCATACTCTTGGCTTGGGGTGTTTTGCTTATTTGGAGGCATCATAGTGTCATCATTGATCTTGCTCCCTCTATTTCTGTGTTTGTTACTCGGCATAGTTAATTCTTCTTGCGTCACTGTGCGTTTTTTTTTTCTTTTTTTTTTTTTTTAATACTGTGTCCGTGTTAAGTGGACTGCCTGCTGTTGGAGGAGCCTTGGAGGCTTGAGATGGGTGCGGCCTGAGAGCTCTGCCTGGTTCTTCCTGGTTAAGGGTGTGCAAAGGTGACACCCTCAGGTTATGCTTGGTAAATCTCTCTCTTTTTATTTATTTATTTATTTTATTTATTCAGGGGGTAAGTAACACCGCAGGGCAGGGCTGTGCAGAATTGATGGTATTTAGCTTCCAGTCTTTGGCTCCTCTGGACTCCCACTGGGTTGCCTAGGCTACTGAATTGTAGTGACTCAGTTCCTTAACTCTCCCCCATTGATATGTAAATCCAAAGAGGAGGCCTGCTCTTTGTCTCTTGGGAATTCTTCAAGCCTTGCAGCCTTGTAACCTTTGCAAGGTTAGGGGGAAGAGAAACCCCGAAGCTTTTTTTTTTCCTTCTTTCAGGTAGTGAGTTTGCTGCACTTTCCGGCCCCCCTCTAGATTCTGACCCCCGTTTCCCCACCAATGTCTCGGGTTATTGAGCTCACCTCCCCTTCCAGCGCCGATGTGTGGACTCAGAGCCCTGAGCGTCCCAAGTCTCCCCGCTGTTGTCTGTGTGGCATGCACTCCCCTTGGAGCACTGTCGCACAGACCCTGGGGCTTCTGCGGCTGGGTCCCGCGACTTGGCTTCCGCACGGTGGGCGACCTTGTTCTCCCAGTAGGTCCTCAGATTCACGCCTGCTCCATCCAGAAGGGTTTCCCCTGCAATTTTTTTTTGGTTCTATTTTTGCGGCTACCGTAACTCCCCTTTTATTAAACTAAATTTTCCCGGACTATCGGTGCGCGCCCTCACTATTCCGCCATCTTGGCTCCGCCAGATATTCTTTCTTTTGGCTCACCAAGTTTGTTGTTAAGGCTTTCTGCTACTTTTTTAAAAATTTAATCTAATGAATTCTTTTTTAATAATAATAATTTGATATTTATTTTGAGTATGAGAATGTAAATTTATTTGGTTTCAGTAGTTGAATATTGCTTTTTCTCAACTTTTATTTAATACATATAAATTTCCAAAGCACAACTTTTGAATTATAGCAGTTTTTCCCCCCATAACCTCCCTCCCACCTGCAACCATCCCATCTCCCACTTCCTCTCCCATCCCATTCTTCATCATGATTCATTTCAATTATCTTCATATACAGAAGATCAAGTTAGTATATACTAAGTAAAGATTTCAACAGTTTGCACCCACAGACACACAAAGTATAGAGTATTGTTTTAGTAGTAGATTTACCATTAATTCACATAGTACAACACATAAGGGACAGAGATCCTACAAGGGGAGTAAGTGCACAGTGACTCCTGTTGTTGATTTAACAATTGACACTCTTATGTATGATGTCAGTAATCACCCAAGGCTCTTGTCGTGAGATGCCAAGGCTATGGAAGCCTCTTGAGTTCACCAACTCTGATCTTATATAGTCAAAGTGCAAGTTCTTTCCTCCCTTCAGAGGAAGGTACCACTTTGTTTGATGGCCCGTTCTTTCACTGGGATCTCACTCACAGAGATCTTTCATTTAGGTCATTTTTTTTTTTTTTTTTGCCATAGTGTCTTGCTTTCCATGCCTGAAATACTCTCATGGGCTTTTTAGCCAGATTGGAATGCCTTAAGTGCTGATTCTGAGGTCAGAGTGTTGTTTAGGACACCTGCCAGTCTATGAGACTGTTGTGTATCCTGCTTCCCATATTGGATCATTCTCTCCTTTTAATTCTCTCAGTTAGTATTAGCAGACACTAGTCTTGTTTGTGTGATCCTTTTGACTCTTAATCCTATCATTATGATCAATTATGAACTGAAAGTGATCACTTTGACTAGTGAGATGACATTGGTACATGCCACCTTGATGGCATTGAATTGGAATCCCCTGGCCCGTTTCTAGCTCTACCATTAGGGGTAAGTTCGAGTGAGCATGTCCCAAACTGTACATCTCCTCCCTCTCTTATTCCCACTCTTATATTTAACAGGGATCACTTTTCAGTTAACTTTAAATGACTAAGAATAATTGTGTGTTCATTAAGTGTTCAACCAATGGTATTATGTAGAAGAAAAAGTACTAAAAGGAATAAAATAGTAAGTTGTTCCTCAACAGTCGGACAAGAGCTGATCAAGTCATTGTTTCTCATAGTGTCCATTTCACTTCTATAGGTTTCCTTTTAAGTGCTCAGTTAGTTGTCACCGATCAGGGAGAACATCTGATATTTGTCTCTTTGGGACTGGCTTATTTCACTCAGCATGATGTTTTCCAGATTCCTCCATTTTGTTGCAAATGACCGGATTTCATTGTTTTTTACTGCTGTATAGTATTGTATAGAGTACATATCCCATAATTTCTTAATCCAGTCTTCTGTTAATGGGCATTTTGGTTGATTCCATGTGTTAGCTATTGTGAATTGAGCTGCAATAAACATTGAGGTGCAGACATCTCTTTTATTTGCCAATTTAATTTCCTTTGGGTAAATTCCAAGGAGTGGGATGGCTGGCTATATTCAGGTTTCTAAGGAATCTCCAAACTGTCTACCACAGTGGCTTTACCAGTTTGCATTCCCACCAACAGTGGATTTGTGTGCCTTTTTCAGCACATCCTCAGAGGCATCTGTTGTTAGTTGATTTCTCTATGTATGCATTTCTGTATGTATACATTTCCCTGATGAATAGTGATCCTGAACATTTTTTCATGTGTTTGCTGTCTGTTTGGATTTCCTCTTTGAAAAATGTCCTTTTCGGTCCTTGGCCCATCTCTTAAGTGTGCTGTTTGTGGTGGAGTTTCTTGATCTCTTTGTAGATTCTGGCTATTAATCCTTTATTGGTTGCATAATTTGCAAATATTTTTTCCCATTCTGTCGGTTGCCTCTTCCGTTTCCTGACAATTTTTTTTGCAGTACAGAAACTTCTCAATTTGATGTAATCCCAATTGTTAATTTTGGCGTTGACTGCCTGTGTCTCTGGGGTCTTTTCTAAGAAGTTTTTGCCTATACCTATATCTTGCAGGGTTTCTCTGATGTTCTCTAATAATTTGATGGTGTTGGGTCATAGATTTAGATCTTTAATCCATGTTGAGTGGATTTTGGTTAAGGTGTAAGGTAAGGGCCTTGCTTCATGCTTCTGCATGTGGAGATCCAGTTTTCCCAGCACCATTTATTCAATAGACTGTCCTTGCTCCAGGAATTTGTTTTAGATCCTTGATCAAATATAAGTTGGCTGTAGATGTTTGGATTGATTTGTGGTGTTTCTATTCTGTTCCCTGATATCCATTTGTTTCTGTACCAGTACCATGCTTTTTATTTTTAACTTTTATTTAATAAATATAAATTTCCAAAGTACATCTTATGGATTACAATTGCTCCCCCCCCATAACTTCCTTCCCACCCGCAACCCTCCCATCAATGCTGTTTTGATTATAACTGCCCTGTAGTATGTCCTGAAATCTGGTATTGTGATGCCTTCTGCTTTGTTTTTGTTATGCAAGATTGCTTTAGCTATTCAAGGTCCCCTGTGCCTCCATATGAATTTCAGCATCCTTGTTTCCAGATCTGAGAAGAATGTCTTTGGTATTTTGATTGGTATTGCATTGAATTTATAAATTGTTTTGGGAGAATGGACATTTTGCTGATATTGATTCTTCCAATCCATGAGCATGGAAGATTTTTCCATTTGTTGGTATTCTCTTCTATTTCTTTCTTTAAGATTTTGTAATTCCCATTGTAGAGATCTTTGATGTCCTTGGTTAAGTGTGTTCCCAGGTATTTGATTGTTTTTGAAGCTATTGTGAATGGGATTGAGTTAAGTGTGTTCCAAGGTATTTGATTGTTTTTGAAGCTATTGTGAATGGGATCGATCTTAGCATTTCTTTCTCAGCCGTGGCATTACCTGTGTATACAAATGCTGTTGATTTTTGTGCCTTCAGTTTATATCCTGCTATTTGCCTCCTTAAGATTTCATTTTCACAAGAGAGATTTTCTGTCCTGTCCTGTATGGATTTCTGTAGTTCATGCATTTGTTTTGGATTACTTCTAAATGTTCTTATCATAAATTTTTTTTGTTATATAGTTATTTTTTTTTACAGAGTTCAACCAATAGTTTCAAATAGAGCATAAAAGATACTAAAAGGGTAAAGTATTAAGTTTTTTTTTTGTTATATAGTTTTTTTATTTAATAAATGTGAATTTACAAAGTGCAACTTTTGTATTGTTGTGGCTTCCCTCCCCCTCAACCTCCCACCCTCCCGTGGCCCTCCCCTCTCCCACTCCCTCTCCCATCCTGCCCATCGAGTTTTATTTTCAAATACCTTCATATACTGAAGATCAACTTAGCATATACTAAGCAAGGATTTCAACTCACATCTCATCCTCACTGTGTGTTCTCCCACACACCCTCAGTTTTTTTTTTTTTTTTCATTGTCCCGGTTCAGAAGCTCCGCACATTCACGAAGTCTTAGTCTCTTGTAATTACTCCCAACCAGAGTCAGGTTTCCACTTGGCTGAGGACGGGTGCAGCTGTGAGATGGTACAGCTGTTAGGTATGTCCAAAATGGCTCCTGCTCTATTGTCTTGCACACAGGCATCCCAAGCAATGGCATAACTCTTGTACCAAACACCCACACATTAGAAATTTATTTTTCTTATCTTCTGTATTAAAATTGGACCTATATTTACATAAAAATTTGCTTCACATGTGGTTCCATACAAATTTATTTAGCATCTATTATGAGTCCAACTCTGGGTTAAGGAGTGCCAAAATACAGCTGCCCTCAAAGTGCTTACAATTTGATTACTTAATTACAGCGTAAATATGTATTGAGCACAACATCATATATGCATGGGAACTGGGGATATACATCATGTACAAACAGGGCAAATTCCTGTCTAACAGAGCTAACATTTCAGAGGGAGTTAGGCTAATCTGAAGCATGGAGCCAGGAGTTTCTTCCGGGTCTCCCATGTGGGTGTAGGAGCCCAAGGACTCGGACCATCTTCTGTTGCTTTCCCAGGCCATAAGCAGAGAGCTGGATCACAAGTGGAGCAGCCAGGACTTGATCCAGCACCATATAGGATGCCGGCACCACAGGCAGCGACTTTATCTTTTATACCACAGCACCAGCCCCAAAGCTTACATTTCAGCGAGGCATTGATCAAGGGCACCAGATACTGAAGTGAGATGAAGGAGGATGGAGCTAGACAAAAGGCCGTTAGATAGGGCAAGAAGAGTCTTAGGTGGTGGGTCAGAAGCTAGAGCAGAGAGGTTGAAAAGCACAGGGATACTGAGAAATGAAACAGAAAGGCATCAGCCCATTGTTCATGTTGAATTTGAGAGAAAAGTATATGGAGAACTCCTTCCAGAAGACTGGGTGGAGAGAGGACATTTGATTCATTCTGTGGTGATGATATCATTACCTTTCAGAATGTGAGAACAGTTGACTGTCACCTCTTCCTGTAATAGCTATTCCTCAAAATGTATTTAAAATATGTTTTTATAACCATATATAAAATGTCTCAGGCCTAACCATATGTATACATACTTCTGAAATGCTATATATGTAACCTAGCTCAGAGATTGCTAATATTATGTATACTATTTAATTTAGATTTACCCTTTAAACTCGACCTGAAAATGCTCATTTTCAAAAATCAATATAAATATGAATATTCCCTTCCCCTTGGAGTTTTTATTACTGGAAATACACTTTATCTCCCTTTTAAGTACAGAACTTTTCCAGTAGATTAAGATGTAAACAGATTCACAAAGCAGACATTTAATCTGGGTTGAAGGTGCACATTCACTTAGACTATAAGGGAAGGCAGTTCTGTGTTTGCTGCTGAGGTAGTGCTACAGAGAGAAAGGGAGAGATGCACACAGAGAGAGGTCGTCCATCTGCTGGTTCATTCCCCAAATGGCTGCAACAGTCAGGGCTGGACATATCGAAATTCAGGAGACTAGAACTTCATCTGGGTCTGCCATGTGGGTACAAGGGACTAAGTACTTGGGCCATCTTCCGCTGCTTTTCCAGGTACATTAAGAGGGAGCTGGATTAGAAGTGGAGCAGCTGGGACTCGAACTAACACCCACTGGGGATGCCGATGCTGCAGCAATGGTTTAACCTGCTACACCACAGTGCTGGCCCTTCAAGATGCTTCTTGAGGTCACAGGTTCCCCAGAAGCAGGAACAGACTTGTCAAATCGTCCCAGCTGCAGAGTCCCACAGGCACATAGCCTGGTTTGGATCTGCAAGGTTTGAAAGAGGTAGTTTTGGGGCTTGTGTTGTGCTGAAGCAGGTTAAGCCGCTGGCTGCAACAGAAGCATATGGAATTGCTTGTTGAAGCCCTGGCTGCTCGGCTTCTGATCCAGCTCCCTGCTAATTCGCCTGGGAAGGCAGCAGAAGATGGCACAAGTATCTGGGTCCCTCCAGCCATGTGGAAGGCCTGGATTGCATTTCTGGTTCCTGGTTTCAGCTTGGTGCAGCCATGGTCATTGCAAGCCTTGGGGTCAGTGAACCAGTAAATAGAAGAGTCTTTCTTTCTCACTGTAACTGCATTGCAAATAAATACACAAATCTTTAAAAAGAGAAAGAGCTGGTTTTACATTTCTAGAATCAACCACAAGATGGTCCTTTAAAAAAATTCCTCTCTAGACTGTATATTGTTCTCTTTGTCTCTTGTTTTACCCAGATGTCCTGTGCCTCTCAGATATGCACCAAGTTTCCATGGAGATCTGAAGGGGAACTTTCTCAACCTTGGGAGTGGCAGACACGTAGTGCTTGCTTACATTTGTTGAATTTGTCTTTGCTAGATTCCCCATTCAGTGTGTACCGATCTATGTCCTCCTGGGACCCGGAAGGGGATTCGTCACGGGGAACCAACTTGCTGCTTTGAGTGCATTCCATGTGCTGATGGACATGTGTCACGGAGAGCAGGTGAGATGGCTGATCTTTCATTGATGAAAAATTCAATTTGATTAAGCACGTATTGGCAAAGAGAGCCTTGAAAGCCTGCTTTACAAATGGATGTCAATAATCTTTTACCAAATGGCCTTCAATAGCAATTTAACAACAGAAGTTTTAAAGTGTGATTTGTTTTTTTAAATGGGAAATACACAATGAGTCATCTGAACAACTCTCTGGGCTTCGAGTGGCTCAGTTTTTATGTAGAATTGCATTCAAGTTCAGCTCAGGAGTAGTGAGCAGTGATTAAAAGGAAGTTGCAGTCTTTACATTTGTCTTTCTTTTTTTTTAACTATTATTTAGTGAATATAAATTTCCTAAGTACAGCTTATGGATTACAATGGCTTTCCCTCCCTAATTTCCCTCCCACTCACACCCTCCCATCTCCCGCTCCCTCTCCCATTCCATTCACTTCAAGATTCATTTTTAATTATCTTTATATACAGAAGATCAATTTAGTATATATTAAGTGAAGATTTCATCAGTTTGCACCCACACAGAACACAAAGTGTAAAATACTGTTTCAGTACTAGTTATAGCATTACTTCACATTGGACAACACATTAAGAACAGATCCCACATGAGAAGTAAGTACACAGTGACTCCTGTTGTTGACTTTACAAATTGACACTCTTGTTTATGGTGTCAGTAATCTCCCTAGGCTCTAGTCATGAGTTGCCAAGGCTATAGAAGCCTTTTGAGTTCGCCGATTTTCATCTTATTCCGACAGGGTCATAGTCAAAGTGGAAGTTCTCTCCTCCCTTCAGAGAAAGGTACCTCCTTCTTTGATGGCCCCATTCTTTCCACTGGGATCTCACTCACAGAGATCTTTCATTTAGGTCTTCTTTTTTTTTTTTTTTTTCGAGGTGTCTTGGCTTTCCAAGCCTAAAATACTCTCATGGGCTCTTCAGCCAGATCCGAATGCCTTAAGGGCTGATTCTGAGGCCAGAGTGCTATTTAGGACATCTGCCATTCAGAGTCTGCTGTGTATCCTGATCCCGCTTACCATGATGGATCATTCTCTCCCTTTTTGATTCTCTCAGTTAGTATTAGCAGACACTAGTCTTGTTTGTGTGATCCCATTGACTCTTTGACCTATCAGTGTGATCAATTGTGAAGAGAATTTGATCACTTGGACTAGTGAGATGGCATTGGTACATGCCACCTTAATGGGATTGTATTGGAATCCCCTGGCATGTTTCTAACTCCACCATTTGGGGCAAGTCCGATTGAGCATGTCCCAAATTGTACATCTCCTCCCTCTCGTATTCCCACTCTTATATTTAATAGGGATCACTTTTCAGTTAAAATTTAAACACCTAAGAATAATTGTGTGTTAATTACAGAGTTCAATCAATAGTTCTAGAACCAAAAAAAAATACTAAAAGGGATAAAGTATTACATTGTACATCAAAGACAGAACAACCTTTTTCTTTCACAGAACATTAAAGGAACCCTATCCTAAAGTCCCAAAAGCAGCCCTTGGATGACTTGTTTTTCTATACCAGTGTTCTGCCTTGGAGCCCCTGCAGCACAGCTAACTGCCTCAAACCTCTGCTGGTCCCTGGAGATGTGCTGGCTGCTTTTGTTTTCCTTCTGATCCTCGGTCCTTCTCTGCCTGTCCCTCACATCTGCGTCAGAGGGTGAGGAGCAGAGACACTGGGAAGGTTAAGCCAGAATGCTCTTCCATGGGGCTGAGCCTGTAAGCAAGGCTGAAAACACAGGTGTTTGAATCAGCCTCATCCGGGTCAGAACCCTCTTGATTGTTTCACACCAGTAGCTCTAATTGCCTTGTGTTTTCCCCCTCTGTCATGGATTGCTTTGGGTTTATGCAGGTACACACTTTCCTTTTCAAGTACATAGTTGTACTGAAAGATGCAAGTTCCTTGAAAAGGATGCTGCAAGAAACAATGAAACTGACAAGAAAGACTGAATTTCTGAACTTGAAAACAATTCTCCACGTGTGACATTACCTACACTCTCTAAGTCCTTTTTATCACTCTCTCTTTAGAGACCTGATATATCCTCTGTAGGAATATGAGTCCTTGCTCTCTAGGCCCCTGACTGCTCTGGGCTATTTGCAGCTGAAGGGAACAATTGATGTACTCACAGTGAGTTCTCTGTTCTCTGTTTAACAGGCCAAAGGGAATGTGAACAGTGTGGTGAAGACTACTGGTCCAATGCAGAGAAGAGTGAGTGTGTGCTCAAAGAGGTGGAATTCCTTGCTTATGATGAGGCCCTGGGCTTCACGCTGGTCATTCTGTCCATCTTTGGGGCCCTTGTAGTCCTGGCCGTCACGATTGTGTATGTGATCTACAGACACACTCCCCTGGTGAATGCCAATGGCCGCGAGCTGAGCTTTCTTATTCAGGTTTCTCTGACCATCACAGTGCTGTCATCCCTGCTTTTTATTGGCAAGCCATACAACTGGTCCTGCATGGCCCGTCAGGTCACTCTGGCACTGGGCTTTTCTCTTTGCCTAGCCTGTATTCTCGGGAAGACCATTTCACTATTTTTAGCCTACAGAATTTCCAAGTCCAAAACCCGACTTATATCCATACGTCCCCTTTATCGGAAAATCATCATACTAATCTCTGTTCTAGTTGAGGTTGGCATATGCACTGCTTACTTGGTGCTGGAACCCCCCAGGGTATACAAGAACATGGAATCTCAAAATATAAAGATCATATTTGAATGCAATGAGGGCTCTGTAGAATTCTTGTGCTCAATGTTTGGGGTTGATGTCTTCCTGGCCTTGCTCTGCTTCCTTACGACCTTTGTGGCTCGCCAGTTGCCAGATAATTACTATGAAGGAAAATGCATCACCTTTGGGATGCTTGTGTTTTTCATTGTCTGGATCTCTTTTGTCCCTGCTTACTTGAGCACCAAAGGGAAGTTCAAAGTGGCTGTGGAAATATTTGCGATCTTGGCATCCAGCTACGGCTTGTTGGGCTGTCTATTTGCTCCCAAGTGCTTCATTATTTTGCTGAGGCCAAAGAGAAACACTGATGAAATTGTTGGTGGAAGGGTCCCCGCCATAGATAAGAGTGTACAACTGACTTCAGCTTCTGTGAGCAGTGAGCTTAACACCACGGTGTCCGCTGTCGTGGGTGATTAAAGTTGAAGGGCATATGGCCTTCAAGGCTGCAATGGTGACATGTCCAACATACCCTTTCAAATTGTCCCTGTAGCAGTTGCTTGATACTCTGGGGTCGTGTTGACGATTGTGCTCTGGTGGTTTAGTCTTAGCATGGTGTTTGAACATTCATGTTGTATGATACACTTTGGTATGAATTACAATATTGCTTACTATTGAAGGATAAGCTATTTAATCCAAACATTTCAAAGTACTTTGGAAACAGAGGATGTGATAGGCACAAGTTCGAAAACTATAGCCACAAGTTAGAGAAAAGCTTTGACTCGAGTAGGTTTTTGTGCTTATGAGTATCTGTTCTAGAAGTTTATACTCAAGTCACATAGTGGGGAACCAAAGAGATATTATGTCATCCATCCTGTTAACTCTCTCTAAATAGCTGTTCTCAGATTGAGGTAAGAATTACAGCTTCTAGACTTTCCTTTGGAGTAGGGAATTTGGAAGAGAATGTGTTTCAGAGAACTGTGGGCACGTAGAGAATATTGAAGGAGTTGGTATACCTGCTCTGGATTTTCCTGCAAGAGAGTAAATGGTAAAGTATCTGAATCTGCAAACATTCCTCTGACTGAAAGATAAAAACAAAGATAATTTAGATGTCACCAAGGCAGTTATTAAGTGGACTATATGGTGAAGACATGGGTGGCAAAAAGATAAGTGTTTACCTAGAGCAGAAATTAGAGTACAAATGTTTTTGAGATTAATTGAATATAGATATTTGCCTTCTGATTAGCAGAGTTAGTTGGAAATTTATTTCCAGCTGGATACGTTACAATTTTTTCAATCTTTTTCTAGAATGATTCTTGAAAATGAGCTATATACATTTATGTGTATAATTCATATGTATGTGTGGAAGAACCATTTGTAGAGATACTGATAGATCAGAAGTGCATTAGTATATATTTTTTAAATTTTTATTTGACAGGTAGAGTTATAGACAGTGAGAAAGAGATAGAGATAAAGGTCTTCCTTTTTCTGTTGGTTCACTCCCCTGATGACCGCCACGGCTGGCGCTGCACCAATCTGAAGCCAGGAGCTGGGTGCTTCCTCTCTGTCTCCCATGCGGGTGCAGGGACCCATGCACTTGGGCCATCCTCCACTGCCTTCCCCGGGCCACAGCAGAGAGCTGGACTGGAAGAGGGGCAACCGGGACTAGTACTAGGCACCCCAACTGGGACTAAAACCCGGGGTGCCTGCACCGCAGGGGGAGGATTAGCCAAGTGAGCCACGGCGCTGGCTGCATTAATATATTTGAGTGTAGAAATCTGAAAGGAGGAGAAAGAGTTCACCCTTCAAGAAAATCTAGAAATTTTATGAACCTCAATTACTCAAAACAGGCAAAGATTCTTTCAGGCTTGAGGAAACAGAAACTGTGATGACTGACTCAGGAGGACAAGCCTGTTAGGCACTTTTTTGTCAACTTTTAAGGAATGATTATCCAGGCCCGGCAAAGTGAATCGGTTTTCTGTTATTGAAACAGGAGGTTGGCATCAAGGTTCTGCAAAGCTCGAATGGATTATATTGTCTGGAGGGTCATTGGTATTCGAGGACTTTCAGGGCAGGCATCTGTCACCCTTCAGTCTTCCCACACTTCCCCAGAGCTTGCCCCACAGCCTTTAGAATCGGTAGAGGAGTGCCTGAATCACAGTACAAAGAGGAGGAGAACTGCTATCCTGGTCCTTCATTCAACCCCAGGATTGGGGTACTTTGGAAAGGAGAGGACGGCTTGTTGAAGTCTAGAGTAACAGGAAAACGACAATCAACTTCTAACTTGTTATACACACATCATCGTGACTGTTCTCAATGAGTCACCTTATGATCTAAAACAATGCACTGAAATGTGGCTCTTGTCTAGTAATTTGCTTTACTTTGAACTTAAATATTACAATTTAATGTAATTCAATTCTCTTCTGAGATGTTGATTATTGAACATATGGTGTCTATAAAGTTCTGGAATTTCATCAGGACACTGTACAAGACCCTGTTTTTTATCTCCTTTCATATCACATGACTCAGCAATGCATTCTCATCAGACTTGTGCTTTTTGCAGTTATTTTTTTCTGATTGGCAATAGATTTGAGAAATTAGAGAAAGTAAATATTATAAATAATATATCAATTGAACTTCTATGTTTAATATTAATGTTTACTATGTAGTATTGCACTTTTAATTAGCTTTTATCTAAAATACTTTGAAGTAGTCTCTTGTCGATTTGGTACACATGCACTGTTATAGAAGATGACTTAGTTATGAAGCTGAAATGAATAATACCTGATCGTCTAAGAATAATGGGTTAATTTGCAATATGGTTGTTTTTATGTAATTATTTATCAAGTATTACAATATTCTCGTAAACTTCAGAGATATTTTCTCTTTGAATGAATGTGTCAACTAAAAATGAATTCTAGTAAAATACATAATGAAATCTCTGCCAGTACATGCTGCTGTGTAAAAGGATCTCTGTGCAGGTCGCTTGTGACAATCCCTGCTGACAGTGAGCACTTGTTGGCAACTACACGCTGGGCCCTGGGGAGAAGCTCAGAATTAATTTCAGGGTGTTGGAAAAAAATTGTGCTTCTGCTGGCATGGGGAGTAACAAAGACTAATTGCTTAAAATAAAAAATATGCAGAACAAGACTATACTCATGGTTGATCTTCACACATGCAGGATTGAAATCTTGTGGTAAATGGAATGTGTATCACAACTGCTCAAACCCACACTGTGTTTCCTTGCATTAAGGCAAATAAAATTCCTGATGTAAAGTGAATATATTTTCACAAAATGTAATCTGGTCCTTCTTTAAGGTGAATATATTATATATATATTATTATTATTTGAAAAGCAGAACTATGGACATAGAAGGAAAAACAGAAAGAGAGAGATTTTCCATCAGCTGGTTCACTCCCCAAATGGCTGCAATTGCTGGGACTTGGCCAGGCCAAAACCAGGAGCCTGGAATTCCATTTGGATCTCCCATGAGGTGGCAGGAGACAAAGTACTGCTACCATCCTCTGCTGCCTTCCTAGGCTCGTTATAGTAGGGAGCTGGATCAGAAGTGGAGTAGCAAGAACTTGAACCAGTGATTCCATGGAATGTCAGCATCTCTGATTGTGGCTTAAGCCACTGTAACATAACACTATACCCACTAGATTAATCTTAAAACACAGCTGTAATTTCATCTCTTCCCAACTTATCAACTCCCAGTGGCTCTCCAGTCTACATAGCATGGGTCTATCTGCCTTAATTTGACCCTCAAATCCTTCCACATTGTTGTACCTTTCCTTTTCAACAGTTGTCACCTGCCATCTTCTTGTCCACATTCTTTTAATGCAACCAACTGAATTTCTACAACCTTTGGATCCTACCTCCTATGTTCTTGATTCCATGTTGGCCACACTGTTCTGTTTTACATCCAATGTTCTAACAGCATTCCATCCACCTGTCCATCCATCCATGCATCTTTGTATGCATCAGATTCTGAGTTAGGTAAAGAAGATATACAAAGACAAGGCATGATCCTGATCTCCAGGCCCCTGTCATCTTCAGGGGTGACAGATAATAAATCAACAATTACCCTGTGATGCAATAAAGCTGTGATTGTGGTAGCATATAGAGGGACAGAGTATGTTGGAGTTAAGGAAATTTTACCTATTGAGGTGACACTTGAACAGATTTCTGAACAAAAAGAAGGAATTAGCCACATGAAAGAAGGGTGAACTAATGCATGTATCATACCTAGCCTAGTGCTTTGAGCATGGTAAATTTCAACCTTCCTTCCATTTTGTAAAAAATAGTATATATTTTAGAGCCCTTTCAATGAGACCGGCCATTTTCTGTTTTATTCTGCTTTCATATCCTGTCTCTATCACTATAATTTATTTTTAAGGTATCTATATCATCATCATCATCGTCATCATCATCATTTATCAAATGTCAGTCTAATCTCTATCTTTGTAGTTTTATCTTCTGAAATACACCTTGCACAAAACTGATACTATCTTTTTAAATGGATGGCTGAATAAAGTTTTCAAAATAGCTAACCTCTCACCTAGTAAGGGCCAGGGTCAGTGTTTCAATGGAAGATAAGGAGAAAAGTCTTGAGAACTGGAGCATAGCAAGGGTTTGGGAGAGTGGGAGAGTCTTTTGGTGTCTCCAGGAGAGAGGGGCCAGCTAGAGCCACAGGCACAATAGCTGGGGAGGGGGCATTCAGTGGAAATGAAAAGAAAGAAATGAGTTGAAATGGCAATAGAACTCTTGAGAAGACTATTTCCATAGTATTCATTTGGCTATTTTCACATAGTGCTTTCTCCCACATATATAAAGATTAAAAATATTTTTTTTGTTTGAGAGGCAGAGAGACAGTCACAGAGAAAGAACTTAGTTTACTGGATCACTCCAAAATGCCTACAACAACCGTTCCTGACAGGGCTGGGCCAGCTCAAGCCAGGAGCCGTGAACTGCCTCTTAGGCCGTGTTTTAGGAGGAAAGTGCAATCAGCAGCAGAGCTGGAACTTGAGCCCAGATACTCACATATGGGATATAGGCATCCCAAGCTCTATCTAAACCAGCAGGTCAAATGCCCACCCTCAGATTTGAATTTTTGAGGAAGAAAGAATAAATATTTTTTGGACCCTTCCCTTAGCCACAAGTTCATCCCACTTGATTGGAACATCAAAAGACAGAGATATTATTTATTATCTTAATGTAGAATTATTAACACATTATGTAAAAATTTATGTAAAAGATCTTTGGGAATTCACTTATTTGCATATTTGGAAGATGGATATTTATTGCCTCTGATATTTTTGGAAAATCAGCTTGGACATGAGAGGTGCAATGTGAAAATCTGAGGAGACTAGCTATATCAGGGTAGGTTAACTGTTTGAACCATCCACTACTAAACGTCAGTGGCTCAACAGATGAAAAGTAAGAGCACACTTGCTGGCCTCCTCCAGGCAGGGTCTCAGGAATGCCGCTGGATATTCTCTACTTGCCCGTTTTCTGCTTTCCCCACTCCATGCCATGACTTCTATGGACTGCATCCCATGGACTCCCTTGTCTGTGGCTTCTAGTGGATTTTGCCAATGGGAGAAACTCATGGGAGACTGCAAGTATGAGGAGAAGACACAGTCTTTGTTGTTGCAGCCATGGCTCATTCCTCCATCCATGGGCTCTCTCCCATGGCAACAGCTCTTCCTGGGGGACACGTATGCTGATCTGGCCCCTTCTAGTTTTATACCTGGTTGTGATATCAACTTTGCCCTCTTCCTAGCCACCATTTTCCATCACCCTTTGTTAGATGCCCTAACATTGCCTGTTCATGTCAGTAGTCCCTTCTTTGCCTTGCCTCTCCTTTGCATATGCCAGCTGTTTCCTGCTGGCCCCTGACTCATCCAGGGATCCATGTTTCTTTCATTTTATGACGCTTCTGCCTTCAATTCAAGCCTCACAAGATTGCTGCCAAAATGGAAGTTGGCCTGTGAGGTCAAGCACTCACACTCAGTCACTAAGACCCATAATAAGACAGCTATTTTTACTCACATTTTTCTGGTTGGAAGTTGTCCCCATCTAAAGGCAAGAGAGGTGGGAAGCTGTCTTTGTCAACCAGATCTATGTTATAGGAAGGGAACATGACTTTTTAGTGAGCAGTCCGCCGTTTTAACACACCAGAGACTAAATCAAATGCTCTGATATAGACAGAGGTATCCATAGAATGCTTCAAATAATGTCCGTAGAAAATTGACCACATAAGATTTCTAGAGGATTTTGAAAATGTTGCAGAAGTTGCATAGTTTTTGAATTTATCAGACCACTTTTCCCCCCATAAAGTGACCAAATTGATTACACCAAAACCCTAGGCAAGATAACTTCAACATAATGCAATATGGAATTCCTGTGTGTGACAAAGCACTGCCAGTTAAGAGTTACAAGATCCTTGTGAGGTCAGAAATGATGTGGGAAGAAGATAGAGGTGATGGTGCTGGGAGCTGGTACATCCCAAGCTGCCATTAGACAGTGACAGAGAGCTAAGTTCCATTCTCTGCACAGCAGCAGAAGTTAAGAGATCTTTGTGGAGGTCCAACCCCTAGAAGAATGTAATTCAAATACGTGAAGGTCTTATAGCAGCTGCCTGGGTCTGGGCCCTAGGAGCTCTTGAAACTATTGAATGAAAGTGTTTCTCAAAGATCAGTCCTCCACAGAGAAGCAAATGCTGGGAGTATGATCCAAGCTGGCTAGAAAAAGGAAAGTGTTTACTCTTCACATCAAGAAATCATTTGATTTTTTCCAGAGGATTCTGCTTTCTTCATTGTGACTGGCATCTTGGAAGGTCCTTTTGGAGACTTATCCTACTAGGTGACCGATCTTAGGTTTCCCATTTATTTGTCCATGAATTATTTCTAAAAGAAGGTACTAGAATATAATTTGAGGGATGCATCAGAAAGTTCTTAATGGAGTCAGTCAATTACTGAGAAAGAATGGCTGCACCACAAGTTCTGTGAAATCTCTTGTCTCTCAATTCAGCACTTGGGCAGCCTTGATACTCAGGATTTAGGGATCTCTGAAGCCTGGGACAGTTGCACAGGTCATAAAGAATCTACCTTTCCTCTTCCAAGGGTTCCACCTCTCCCTTCCATCTTTAAGGGAGACAGTGGGAGAGAAAAGAGTAGAATTTCCATAGAAAGGACCTTGGCCTGGGCCTTAGCTGTCCTGAGTGCTAGTTCTACCTTTGCCAGCTATTCGTTGTTATTTCGGGTAAGTGAGCAACTTTCCTTGTAAGAGGAAGATAGGAGTCAAATTTTTTTTTTTAAAGATTTATTTATTTTATTTATTTTACTTGAAAGTCAGAATTACACGCAGAGAGATGGAGAGGCAGAGGCAGAGAGAGAGAGAGAGAGGTCTTCCATCTGCTGGTTCCCTCCACAATTGGCCGCAATGTCTAGAACCACACTGATCTTAAGCCAGGGGCCAGAAGCTTCTTCTGGATCTCCCAATTGGCTGCAGGGTCCCAAGGACTTGGGCCAACTTCCAATGCCTTCCCAGGCCACAGCGGAGAGCTAGATCAGATTGGTTCAGCTCTGGCCATTGTGGCCAGTTGGGGAGTGAACCAGTGGATGGAAGACCTCTCTCTCTCTCTGCCTCTCCTCTCTCTGTGTAAATCTGACCTTCAAATAAATAAATAAGTCTTTAAAAAATGAAAAAAGAAAGTAAGGATAGGGTTTAAATCTGATGCAGGCAGTGTTGCTAATTGGCTTTGTAGCGTTTGTCCAGGGAATGGCAGAACAAGAGGCACTTCTCCCAGGAGGAGAGGTACTGTTTGTTCGGGTAGTTATATTTCTTTTTTTTTATATTTTATTTTATTTAGTGAACATAAATTTCTAAAGTACAGCTTATGGATTACAATAGCTTCCCCCCATAACTTCCCTCCCACCCACAACACTCCCCTCTCCCACTCCCTCTCCCCTTGCATTCACATCAAGATTAATTTTCAATTATCTTTATATACAGAAGATCAATTTAGCATATATTAAGTAAAGATTTCAACAGTTTGCACCCACACAGAAACACAAAGTGTAAAATACTACTTGAGTACGAGTTATAGAATTAATTAAACACCTAAGAGTAATTGTGTATTAATTACAGAGTTCAACCAATAGTTTTAAGTAGAACATAAAAAATACTAAAAGGGTAAAGTATTAAGTTCTTTTTTTGTTTGTTACATAGTTTTTTTTATTTAATAAATGTGAATTTACAAAGTGCAACTTTTTTGTATTGTGGCTCCCCCCTCCAACCTCCCTCCCTCCCGTGGTCCTCCCCTCTCCCACTCCCTCTCCCATCCCGCCATTCATCGAGTTTCATTTTCAGTTACCTTCATATACTGAAGATCAACTTAGTATATAGTAAGCAAGGATTTCAACAGGCTGCACTCACACAACCACACAAGGTATAGGGTATTGTTCGACTAGTAGTGTTGATTTTAAGTTTCATAGTAGAACACATTAAGGACAGAGATCCTACATGAGGAACATGTACCCATGACTCCCGTTGTTGATTAACAATTGGCACTCTTATTTATGACGTAAGCAATCATAGGGTAGTTATATTTCATAACGCAGGATCTCCTGGGGCAGAGACTGACACTAATGTTATTTATTCTCCCTTCACAATCCAAAGTGTCCCATTCTTCTAGGCCAAAGCTATGTTTTTCTTTTCCACCTGATTTTAATACAGATAATATCTATTTTAGTAGCCTCCAGGAATCTTACCTATTAAGGAGAAAGAGAGAGAAAGGAGGGCTACACTCAGAACTCCTAGGGTTACATATTTTCAAGCTACATTTGTATGGAGTCATGGATGCAGTAAAACTAAGGTCTAGATCACAGTCCCATTCGTGGGGGGCCTGCAATCCATCTGTGATAGTGTAGTTATTCCTGTTGAAGACTCCTAGGCCTAGGGGGCCCTTCAGGGACTGTCCCATCCCTGGTGCTCTCTGAAAACAAGAGTCCGGATTTGTAGCATCTGCTGATTCCTGTGGTGTAAACAGTCTTCCCATGGCTAATTTGAAGGTGTCAACTCGCAGCCCTGAATGTGGAATTGGGAGGTGTACAGAGAGGGCTCTGGGTTTCAGCAAGCGCTGATGAGCTGCACCGCAACCTTTCGGAGGTCCTAGAGACCAGCTGCTGAGGAACGCAGAGATGCTGTGCCCTTATTCGTGACGATACTTAAAGGAGTGAAAGAAGAGGGGCACCTCCAGGGAGGATACTTCAGGGGAACACTGGATCTGAATGCAAAGCGCAAGGCCCAGCCAATGTGGACATGAAAGCATCTTAGGCCATGGGTGACTGGAAACCAGCTGTCTAGAAGCGATGTCTGTCTCCATCGTCCATGTGAACGTATCTGACCTATGATGAAGGTGGTGTCCCCGTCTGTGGGAAGGGAGGTGTACATATACATACGAACACATACTGTGTCCATTTATACTGTGTTACTTTTATTTATCAGCATATATTTTATAAAGAATTATGCATGGGCCAGCATGGTGGCATAGCAAGTCAAGCCACCGCCTGAAATGCCAGCATCCCTTATGGGCACCGGTTTGATTCCTGGCTGCTCCACTTCTGATCAGCTCTCTGCTGTGGCCTTGGAAAGCAGTATAGGATGGCCCAAGTGTTTGGGCTCCTTCACGCACATGGGAGACCTGAAAGAAGCTCCTGGCTCCTGGTTTCGGATTGGCACAATTGCAGCTGTTGCGGCCAACTGGGGAGTGAACCAGCGGATGGAACACCTCTCTCTCTCTCTCTCTCTTTCTCTCTATCTCTCTGTCTGCTTCTCCTTCTCTCTTTGTGTAATTCTGACTTTCAAGTAAATAAATTAATAAATCTATAAAAAATTATGCAGTATAAATTATAATATATGGCTCACAAGTCTGTGTTTTCTCCAGCATTGGAAAACTTAATCTGACTAATGCTGAGTAACTCATATCAAATCTTTGGTTTTATTTTGCCTCCTTTTTCTCCATGTGGGGCCATCTAGTTCCTCTGAAGACTCGGCCATGGCCATATCCTAAGGACTGGGTCTCAGACCAGAGCTCAGCCTCTGTCCTATCTTCACTAATGTGAAGCTTGTATGGCTGAGCCTGGCGTTGGCTGCTCTGCCTACAGCCTCTACCCACGATGTTCCTGGCTGAGAGAACTGCTCTGTGCACTCTGCCTCAGGGACTCCACCATGGTTGGAGCATGCACTCTCTCTTGACTTGAGTCAGCTTCCTTGCAGTTGGCACCTGGTGTGGGCTGTCGATCCTTGGCCTCTGCTAAGGCCACCCTTGATCCCAGCCATGGTGAGCCTTTGGCAGCCCTGTTTGATGGTCAGTGACTTTACACACGTCTCCCAAAGGCTGACGGAAAGAGTCCAGCTCTCTTTCTTCACTCCATCAGGAACCACTCTTAAGCTCAATACTGTCCTTTGTTCTCTCTGGTGGCTGTCCCAAGTGTCCCCAGGTACCGCATGCACGAATCCTTGGGCAGTTTGCCCTTCACAGACTTCTGAGAGCTTTTACAGGCCACAAATGGCAGATTTTTAATTCCAGCCTCCTGTGGTCTCACCTGGGCTGCTCGGATCTCTTGACTGGGGCTTGAAATCCAGTTCTCCCAGCTTGATCATTAGAAGCCAAAGTGCATAACTCTTGAAATGTGCAGCAGTTAAAATATCCAAAGGACTTTGTGGTCAGGATGGTTGATTCTGGCCAGAACTTGGATGTTAGATGAAAAAAAAAATCATTTTGCTTATTTGTCTGTTTTGGGATCTTCCTTTTCGTGATGCATTAAGCCAATGTGAACTTTAGATGTTTACTTCAAAAAAGTGAAGCTTAGGAATCACATAGTGGTACCACTGTGGCATAGTAGGTGAAGCATCCGCCTGTAGTGCCGGCATCCCATATGGGCATCAGTTTGCGTGTTGGCTGCTCCACTTCCCATCCAGCCATCTGCTCTGGCCTGAGAAAGCAGTAGAAGATGGCCCAGGCACTTGAGGGCCTTTCACCCTTGTGGGAGACTTGGAAGACGCTTGTGTCTCCTGGTTTTGGATTGGCCCAGCGCCAGTCATTGTGGCCATCTGGGGAGTGAACTAGCAGATGGAAGACCTCTCTGTCTCTGTTTCTTCGTCTCTCTGACTCTCTCTCTCTCTCCCTCTCTCTGCCTCTGCGTCTCTGCAACTCTTTCAAATAAAAAAGAAGCCCTCTGTGAGCAATGTGCCCACAGTAGCTCAGACAATTGGGATGGAGTGAGCAGTGGAGGACACGCCCCTTTCCGTCTCTGCAGTGGTCAGTGGGGATCTTATGATGGCCTGGAGTTCCCGTAGGGGGGTTTCAGATTGGGTAGGTAGGAAGCAAGGGAGATTGGGTAGGGAGAAAGGAACAGCAGCAATAAAAATAATAGGCATTTTAAGGGAGCCACGAGCAAACCGAGGGCAGCCCACACTCCTGGAGCGCAGTCCTGAGCAGAGCAGCAGCTGGGTAGGAAGTTGAAGGCCATGGGCTGGAGACAGTTTAGCCTTTACTCACTCTGCTGGGTTCACCATTATCCTCCATGCAGGGAGGCACTGAAGGATGTTGAGCAGAGGAGAGACATAATTAGAGCAGGTTTCCCTGGCTTCACTAATTCTTAAAGGGAAATTATCTCTCAATATTTAGATGGAATAAAACACAGGACTGACTACAGCAAGAAAGAGCAGATAAGGGTTTTTTTATATAATTTATTTGACAGAGTTAAAGACAGTGAGAGAGAGAGAGACAGAGAGAAAGGTCTCCCTTCCGTTGCTTCACTCCCCAAATGGCTGCTATGGCTGGCGCTGCGCCGATCCAAAGCCAGGAGCCAGGTGCTTCTTCCTGATCTCCCACGTGGGTGCAGGGGCCCGAGCACTTGGGCTATCCTCCACTGCCTTCCTGGGCCACAGCAGAGAGCTGGACTGGAAGGGGAGCAACCCGGACTGGACCCGGTGCATATATGTGATGCCGGCACTACAGATGTAGGATTAACCAAGTAACGGAACAGGCCCCCAGATAAGGATTTTAAGTCAGCTATGATAACTGTGCCTGGTGAGGTAAAGGGAAATTCTTGCAGTGCACGAAATATAAGAGCCGTGGGTTAAGCTGCCTCCTGAGACACCCACATTGCACATTGGAGTGCTGGTGTTAGTCCTGAATGTTCTAATCTTCTAATCTGGCTTCCTACAACAATGTGGGAGACCCAGACAAACCTCTGGGCCCATGCTTTTGGCCTGGCCTAGCCACGATTGTTGTGGCCATTTGAGTAGTGAACCAGTGGCTGGAGGATCTCCGTCTCTCCCTCTCCCTCCCTCCCTCCCTCCCTCCCTCCCTATTCTCTCTGTAACCCTGCCTTTCAAAAAAAAAAAAACAATAGATCTTAAAAAAATAAATAAAAGAGCTCAGATGTTGTTTTCCCTCATCTTTGACGAATTCTGCTACATTTGGAGGATATAATCCCTGTGGCCCTGGCAAACTATACTATTATCCTGGGAGTGGCAGCAGCACTGGGTACAAGATGTAGCTGCAGAAATCTGAGGGGCTGCCTTCTGGTAAGACCGCGAGATCAGTATGGAGCGCGGAGTAGTCCCGGATGGTTCTGAGACAGGCCATGCCCTATCCCTGACAGCTCAAAGCTGAGAATAGGAGACTCTTTGTTGGGTTTCTTCGGGGTCAAGTGGAGATTACACTTAGAACAGGAAGAAATCTTTCTGTGGGAACGAGGTGAAGGAAACGACCTTGGTGGGGAAAGGGAGGTGGCGCCCGTGTGACTGGTAATGCAGTAGTATCATGATCTGACTGAGTTGTCAAAGCAGCGAGAAAGGGGATTTTTCCCCCTTTCTTTCAACTTCAGGTCTGCAGTGGTCTCTTTTAGTTCTTTCCATGGACATGTACAGGTGAAAGAGTACTGCTGACTATTAGTAAAATTTAGAAGCTTAGAGGCAACTTTATACACTGCTTTCTCTGCTCTCTTCACTGACACATCTTGTGAGCTTTCACTTGTATTGAACTAAAACATGACTCAGCGGTTCCTTTGTACTCTGCCATGTGAACAGACCATACTTGATGAAGCAGGTCCCTACCGTGTGCATTTACTTTGTTTCATTTTTACTAGGATGAACAAACACTGCACTGAATATCCTTATACATCAGGTTTGTGTGGGTCTTCTTTTGCTTCCATCAGATAAATAATTTGAAGTAAAACCACATGATCAAAGGGTACGCACATTTTTCATGGTTCTGATATGTACAACATACTTCAATAAATTCACAGGAAACAGTATTATAAATTTGTAGATTGTGAGGACACTATGAATAGATTGCAAAATTAATGCACACCAAAATAAACTCTTTAATTCTGGTTTTCCACGGACTTTTTGTAATACCCTTGCTTTCCTGGGTTGTGCTCTTACAACTTCAAATTTGCACTCCAGCAGGAGATTTTGAGAGGGTCCAAAGGGGAAGACAGGGAGACAGGGATCCAGGATGAGCTGACCTGAATTGAGAGATTGAAAGGGATCAGGTAAGAAAGGACGGGGGAGGGAGCCTCAGGGAAGACTCGGGATGTGAGCCTGGACTGGGGATAAAGGCGTGAGACTGAGCTGAGGACAGTGTGTCACCTCGAGGTGCAGCTTCGAGAAAATGATGCACGTGAAAAATTGTTCGTCCAACCATACAGGCTTTGCAAAATTTTTCTAAAGTAGCTTTTTGTATCATCTTCCATCACTGATGAAGACACTGAGGCACAGAAATTAAGTGACTTTCTTACAACCACACTAAAATAGTGGCAGAACACAGTGCAAAGTGATGTCTCTAATTCAGATCTCCTGATTTTCCGCTCAGCTTTTTTATAGCCCTAAGGAAAGAGCTTGGCCTGGTGTAAGCTTTTATACACTCTGAGTTGAAATAGGATACCCTTTCTCACTTTGATGTGAGAGACACGCCTGCAAGTGGGGTTGATGGGAGAATGGATGGGGCTGACCTTCGATAACCAAGACAGCGACAGTTTAGCTGACATGAAGACTCTTCTAAACCCCAAACCCACGATGATGTCACACTTTGTTGCCAAGTGTACCAGAGATTTTTATGAGGCTCTCTTCACAAGGGCTCTCAGTTCCTAGTCCAGATCCATAAATTGCACATGAGCAGGAGGCTCGCTGACTGAGAGATGACAATTAAGTAGCAAGTAGTGGCAAGCTGAGTCCACTGGGATGAGGCTCACAAGCCCTCGGGTGCCACTCTATCACGGTGCCTCATCACAACTTGTATCATTTCAACACTGGCCATTTCCCCAGCACTCAGCTTGTTAGAATGGCCAGCAGAAAGAAATGCTTGGTCCTAGGATTTCTTGCATTTTTGTGGGCTGAATGGGGCACTGAAGGCCAAGAAGAGGAGGAACAGACCTGCAGGTTGCTGGGCAAGTTTGACTTGAATGGGTATGTAGACGCCCAAAACCACTCAGTGATCATTGGAGGCCTGTTTCCTATTCACTCCAGGACCATCCCAGCAAACGAGTCTATTTTGGAGCCAGTATCAGCGAAGTGTGAAGGGTAAGCCTCTCGCAGTCTTCCCTCTATAGCAATAGCAGGGGCGGAGCGCAGCAGAGGGTGTGATGGACAGTGTCTGCTCCAGGATCCCTGACTATCTGTTTGACTCAGGATAGACAGTTCTTGTTTCTGGGCCTCAGTTTCTCCAAGGTGAACATTCTAGGATTGCCTACAAATTGGAACAGGTTACTCTCCAGTGGGTGTTTGCCCACTTAGGCATCTCAGACAAAAAGGAGCACATTTTGTATAATACGAACATTGCTCCTCTGAGAGGGGTCAACATCTCCTGAGAGCCTGCTAGAATGTGGAATCCTGGGCTGCCTCTGGACCTGCTGAGTCAGAATCTGCGTTTTGACAGCCTGCCTGGTGATTCAGGCATGCAGTGAGGGCTGAGAAGCACTGAAGCAGAATTAGGAAAGCACTGTTATAGTTTTATTGCTGGTTGTTATAAACTAAGCTCACCTCAAGTGAGAATGCAGCATGTTGGAACAATGATTGACTTCTGACCTAAAATTAATGGCAAGGTTCCTTCAGTTGCTGAAGGCTTCCTCCCCGCATTCTCTCACCTCCAAGCTACCAGTCCTTAAAGTCCAAATAGTCCTTAAAGAAGGATTCTGGGGTTAATGTCTTCAATATTAACAATCAAATTATGGCAGAAAGATGTTATTTGAATTGGTGTATATGAATTTTTTGTATTGCTAACCTTCGTATCTTTGTGTGTTTTAAAGTTATAATTAATGTACTGAAGAAAATAAGAGAAGAGAAAGGAGACTCATATGGCCCCTGGGACTGCAACAGAAGGGAAAATATGACAGGGGTTATTGGGTGTCTTGTTTGGATAGAAAATTAGGAATATAAGTGTGTTTTTAAGGAATTATGTCATTTATTTGAAAGAGTTACAGAGAGAAATAGAGAGAGAGAGAAGTCTTCCATCCACTGGTTCACTTCCCAATTGGCCGCAATGGCCAGAGCTACGCCGATATGAAGCCAGGAGCTAGGAGTTCTTCCGGGGCTCACACACAGGTGCAGGGGCCCAAGGATTTGGCCCATCTTCTACTGCTTTCCCAGGTTATAGCAGAGAGATGGATCAGAAGAGGAGTGGCCGGGACTAGAACCGGTGCACACTTGGGATCCCGGCTCTTCAGGCCAGGGCGTTAACCCAATGTGCCACAGCAACAGCCTGGATGAATATAAGAATGTTTTTGTGAAAGGAGATAATCAGCAGTTTGAAATGATCACAGTAAATGAAATATACAGAGGGCAAGAAGACTTCCCAAAAATTTCTTCCCATCCCAAATCAGTCAACAATGAAGATCATTCACTGTTGAGTTTTAAACTTGGATAGTTTTAGGAAAAATTAATGATCTCAGACAAGGGAGGTGCCCTCTGATGTTTGGGGAAAAGCCAGTCTTACCAACCCCAACAAAGAGCTGCTTTTCCTCCCAAAGACCTGCCGCATGCTCGTGCCTGACAAAAACTATTTCTTTTCAGGTTTAACTTCCGGGGATTCCGCTGGATGAAAACCATGATACACACAATCAAAGAGATTAATAAAAGAAAGGACATTTTGCCTAAGACTACTCTGGGTTATCAGATCTTTGACACCTGTTTCAGCATCTCCAAAGCAACGGAATCGGCATTGGTACTACTCACAGGGCAGGAAGAAAACAGGCCCAATTTTCTAAACAGTACTGGGGCATACTTGGCAGGAATCGTTGGGTCAGGTGGATCGTCCCTATCAGTTGCTGTTTCAAGAATTCTGGGGTTGTATTTTTTACCTCAGGTATGGTGGAGTATTGTGTTGGGGGCTAACTTAAGAAGAAACACACACTTGGTCTGTGTTAAGTTGCAGCAAATAGCAAGATGCCAGGTGAGGCTGCATTAAGTTGCAGGGAGGAATGATGCTGCTGTCTCTAATTATGTAGCATCAGGCAAGTGTATATTGAAGCCTGCTGAGAGGTGACTTGAGACTCTTCCATATCCGCTGGGATCCAGGTTTAATTTTTGGCTTGAGGTTGTGACCCAGCGATTTGTATGTTTCCATCTCCCTGTGCACAGTTCTCTGCAGCACAGTGGCCGATTGATGGATGGTATTGGGAACTCATTTTGATTGCTGTCTATGTTAGCACTTATTATTCAGACCCTTTTTGTTCATGCACTGACATGTACAGTGGGTCTCGGACTTTCACAGGATGGCTAGAGTCTAGAGATGCTAACTTTTCCAGTTACTTAAATTTGGAGACAATAACACATTGAAACACAAGAAAAGATGATATTAAGAAGAACAGGTTATTAAGAAAAGGTAAACAGAGCTCTGTAAGCATTCCTAAGGATGGGCCCTTGAAGGATTCATAGTGAGGACTTATTCATGTGAAGGATGATTAAGCTTACTGAAGTTACTGAAGGCATGGGAGAATTTGAAATACTTGTAAAATATAGTGTTAAATAATATTCCTTGTAATGCTGCAAATACAAATTAGGAGCAACAGAAGGAAGAGTAGGGATGGGAGACACCGCTTCCAGCTTTGGTGTGGGCATCCTGCAGCTCAGACAGCTGCTGCTGCTGTGAGCCGTGAGCTCTGTCTCCCACCAAATACCCACTGTGGTCCAGGCATAATCTAGAAAGCTCTAGATCAATCTTCTTGTTCAAGTCCTTGCAATGCATCTGAGAAAAAGGTAAAAGACATGTATACGAGAGACGCTTTCATGTTGATTATCTCATCGACTAAATGAGCAGCCTAAAAATGTGTGTCTATCATTACCCTGATTTCCCTCACAGAGAAAGGGAGGTTCAGGGGAGCTAAGTGGTTTGCCTGAGATCTCCCACTGATCGGTTACGTAGCTGTGAGTAGAAACCAGGATCTCTGCTTCTGAAACCAGATTCTTTCCTAAGATGTTGCTTCTTGCATGATTCCACAGGAGAATGTAGACTTGGTCAATGGAGTAAAAATAGGACAAGCGGTAAAGGAAACAGAGGATAGTAATATTCTGGCTCATTCCTGAGGGAGTTGCCAGTCACAGAGAAGTGGAATCAGAACACAGAAGGTTTGCCAGGAGATGAGAATGGGATGTGATTAGTAAGAGTGTGACGTGTGTTTTCACTGTAGCGTCAGTTAGATTGAGAGGAAGATAGATACAATGCAGGTAAGATAGTTAGAAATTCCTAGTCACCCGAGACATTCTTAAGTTCTCACAGATGAAAAATACATACAAGAATTGTTAAGAAAGTTAAGAAAAAAATGTATTTTATATTTTTCTGCAGAGTGTCAATAAAATGAGGACTTGTGAGAAATTTGTTGGAGATCATGACTTGTTGGAGATTGAAGTGGGGCTTTTTTAAAATTTATTTGATATGTAGAGTTATAGACAGTGAGAGAGAGACAGAGAGAAAGTACTTCCTTCCGTGGGTTCACTCCCCAAGTGGCTGCTACGGCTGGTGCTGCTCTGATCTGAAGCCAGGAGCCAGGTCTCCCAAGTTGGGGCAGGGCACAAGCACCTGAGTCATCCTCCACTGCCCTCCCTGGGCCATAGCCGAGAGCTGGAAAGAAAGAGGAGCAACCAGGACCAGAACCTGGCACCTATATGGGATGCTGGCACCACAAGCAGAGGATTAACCAAGTGAGCCATAGCGCCGGCCCCATAAGTGATACTTTTTTTTTTTAAATTTTTTGACAGGCAGAGTTGATAGAGAGAGAGAGAGAGAGAGAGAGAGAGAGAGAGAAAGGTCTTCCTTTTTTGCTGTTGGTTCACCCTCCAATGGCTGCCAAGGCCAGCGCGCTGCAGCCGGCACATTGCGCTGATCTGAAGCCAGGAGCCAGGTGCTTCTCCTGGTCTCCCATGCGGGTGCAGGGCCCAAGCATTTGGGCCATCCTCCACTGCACTCCCTGGCCACAGCAGAGAGCTGGCCTGGAAGAGTGGCAACCGGGACAAAATACGGCGCCCCGACCGGGACTAGAACCTGGTGTGCCGGCACCTCAGGCGGAGGATTAGCCTATTGAGCCACGGCGCTGGCCCTAAGTGTTGCTTTTTATCACCTTTTTCAAGCTCAGTCTAAGGATCTGCAAACCAGAAATCCTGGCAGAGAGATATAAAGAAAGAGAAGAGGAGAGGAAGACAGAAAGTGGTGGAGATTGAAAAAGGGCGAGGAATAGAAGAGAAAGAAGAGGGAGAGGAAGAAAAGAAGAAAGACAAAGAGGAGTTGGAGGATAAAGAAGATAGAGGAGGAGGACGAGAGAGAGAGAAAGAGAAAGACACACACATGTGCACAGACACCCACTCCCCCCACACACATACACACATGCATGGAGAAAAAGAGAGATGAGACACTAGGCTTGCCAAATGGCCTGTGAGTCCATTCACTTTGCCATCTCTATGATAAGATGTTGGATCTGAGGAAGACCTTAGATGTCTTGACTTACTCACTCTGACTCGGATGAGCACAGAGGAATGGGGAGGAGACTGTGCTAGGATCCCTTCTGTGGAAAGTAGTACATTGAATGTTACATCTTAATAATTGGCTTTTCTCTTGGGATAGGGTGGGAAAAGGATGGCTGGAAAGGTGCAGAGTGTTCTCTCCAACAGTCCTTACTTGGGAGAAGGGAGAGGAATCTTAGGCTTTTCATCTATGCATAGATACATGAGTTCCTTCCTTCTCCAATCAGTATATTCTGAAATTGTATAATTTAAGATTTGCTATTGCTCTCTAATAATTACATGATTATTTTCAATTGTAGGTGGGCTATGCCTCTACCTGCACAGTTCTTAGTGACAAACGCCAGTTTCCATCTTACATTCGCACCATAGCCAGTGATAAGTTCCAGTCTGAGGCCATGGTAAAACTTATCCAGCACTTTGGCTGGGTCTGGATAGGCACTATAGCAGCTGATGATGATTATGGAAAATATGGAGTGAAGATTTTTAAGGAGAAATTGGAGAGTGTCAACCTCTGCATCGCATTCTCCGAGATCCTGCCCAAAGTCTATTCCAAGGAGAAAATGCAAAAAGTTGTTGACGCTGTAAGGACCTCCACTGCGAAAGTCATTGTGCTTTATACATCCGACATTGACCTCAGTCCTTTTGTGCTGGAAATGGTTTACCATAACATAACTGACAGGACATGGATAGCAAGTGAAGCGTGGATTACCTCAGCCTCCATTGCAAAACCCGAATATTTCCCATATTTTGGTGGGAGTATTGGGTTTGCAGTACCAAGAAGTGATATACCAGGATTAAAGGAATTTCTTTACGACATACATCCCAGTAGGGATCCGAATGACGTCCTGACCATTGAATTCTGGCAAACAGCTTTTAACTGCACCTGGCCCAATAGCAGTGTCCCGTACAATACTGACCACAGGGTGAACATGACCGGTAAGGAAGACCGATTACATGCCATGTCTGATAGATTCTGTACCGGAGAGGAGAAGTTGGAGGATCTTAAAAATACCTACCTGGATGTGTCTCAGCTCCGAATTACAAACAATGTCAGACAAGCTGTGTACGCGATGGCCTATGCCATGGATCGTCTGAGCAGATGTGAAGAGAAAGGGTGGCCATTCTTTGGAAAATACAAGTGTTCAAATTTACCTAACTTTGAGCCTTGGCAGGTAAGTAGTTGGTTTTACCCCATGGAAATGATCAGAATTCTCACTCTTAAAAATATTAATTTGCTTTTGTACTTAATAGACACAATTTCATCATGCACTGACCAATAATTAGGCCTTGCATGTGAGTCCTAAATGGGTATTTTAAATTTTCTTTTGTTAACAGAGTTGTTATTAGGTTTGTTGTTAAGGATAGGAATCCCCCTCCTGCCCCCCATGCCAAAACCAAACCAAAACAAAACAAACACAAAAAGCAGTGCTTTTAAAATTAGCGGTTTTTCCTTTTGTGTAGATTAAATTTCAAGAAAAGCATTCTAGGACTGAGAGGGTGACTTAGGGACCCAGGTTTCTTCTGTCTTGTCATTTTCCTACTCATAGTATTGGGGCTTCACCTTTAGTCATCATGTCCACATTCTAACCGGCGGGAAGGGCAAGGGGCAAAGTGGCCATGTTGCCTGCCGTGGGAGGATCATCTGGGAAATTACAGACAACTCTTCTCCTAGCCGTCAGCCGGGGTTACTCATGTGGTCCTATCTGACCTCAAGGGAAACTGGAAGGCGCAGTCTATGCGCAGCGTGGGCGTGGACACCAGGAGCTGAAGACTGTGGGCACCTCTCTTGGAGCTTGGCTCCACATCTTCTGTCTCAGTGTGGTGCCCCAGCATCTTGTGTAGGGACAAGGGAGCCAGAGTGCTCTCGCTGAGATACAGACTAACCAGATGCTCCTCTGGGGCTATCCTTCTGTGCCTTCCCTCTTAGGTCTAAAGGAGAAAGCATGCCCACCATGGTCTGCACGGTCGGCTCTCCATGACACAGGCCCTGTCCATCTCTCTGAGTTCATCTCTTTTTTCATAACCCTTTCTCTCCATCATTTCTTGTAATATTATATAGGTTATCATGGCCCACATGATAACTTATATAGTTTCATGGTGTTTGGAGCCATTGATTGCACACTGGGGCCGTTGCTGTGCTGTAGCAGAAAAAAACCACTGCCCACAGTGCCAGCATCCCATATGGGCGCTGGTTCGAGTCCTGGTGTTTCCATTTCTGGTCTTTCCCAAACTCCCTACTAATGTGCTTGAAAAAGCAGTGGAAGGTGGCCCAAGTGCTTGGACCTCTGCACCCTTGTGGGAGACCCAGAAGAAGCCTTAGCTCCTGGCTTCTGATCATCTCAGCTCTGGCCATTGTGGCCATTTGGGGAGTGAACCAGCAGACGGAAGACCTCTCTCTCTCTCTCTCTCTCTCTCTCTCTGCCTTTGTAACTCTGTCTTTCCAATAAATAAATACACCTTTAAAGAAATTGATTGCACATTGTGTTAAATTTTGTGTCTCCTTAGTCTCCAATCTGTAATAGTTTTTCCTTTTCTTTCCTTGTTTTTCATGACCTTGATGTTTTTGATAAGACTAGTCAGCTATTTTTAGAATGTCTTTGGAACTTGTCTCATGATTAGGTTGAGGTTATGTATTTCTGGCCAGAATGTCAAAGAAGCTACATTGTGTCTCTTTCTACGCCTCTTATCAGGAAGTATGTGATATGGTTATCTCATTGTAGCTGATTTTGTCTTTGGTCAGTTAAAGTGGTGTTTCTATGTGTTTCTTCTGTGAAGTTACTGTATTATCTTCAGAGTTAATAATTTATTTATGAGACAGTATTTTCCATTCTGAAAGTGTTCTGTTTCTCATCATTCACCAACACATTTTAGCATCTATTATTGATGCTCTTGCCTGAAACAACTACTACTGTATGGAAAAAAAGATTTTTTTTTATTTCTCCCATTATTTCTACATTATTGGGTGAAATTCTCCTCCTCCACTGATTTATTTATATCGATATGGACTCATGGGTATTTATTTCTAGTCTGAGTAATAATCCATAACTTTTGGTATTTAGTTTGCTGCTCACAATTGTCCAGATTTGACCATTAGGAGCCATTTGAGTTGGCTTCTCTTTCCTTCTGGCCAGTCCTTACCCTTCCTGAGAGCTTCCTGACTTTCTGGCTCATCTTGTGTTTGTCTGCCCCAGATCTGGAGTCAGCTGTTTATTATAAGGGTCCCTTTTCCATTTTCTCAAGGATAGAATTTAGAAACCAAAATTTGAGTGGTATGTATATCTATTGGTACAAAGGAAATTGTGGTAAATGAGAACTGAGAAATTAAGTTGCTTTTTAAATACCCTAGGGGAGACCCTTCATTTTAAAATCATCTGAATAATTTTTTTTTGTTAAAAATCAATACCCTTTTGTTGTGGCCAGGGAGTGCAGTGGAGGATGGCCCAAGTGCTTGGGCCCTGCACCCCATGGGAGACCAGGAAATGCACCTGGCTCCAGGCTCCTGCCACCGGATCAGCGCGGTGCGCCGGCAGCAGCGCGCCTCCGTGGCGGCCATTGGAGGGTGAACCAACGGCAAAGGAAGACCTTTCTCTCTGTCTCTCTCTCTCACTGTCCACTCTGCCTGTAAAAAAAAAAAATCAATACCCTTTTGTATGTGAAATTGCCACGTGCTAATTTATTATTTGAATATTGCAGTTTTATATATTAAATTTTCTCAGTGCGCTACAATTATGTGTCAGGATTGCAGGGAGAAAGGTCTTTGGGGAGAGTCAATAGACCACATAGTATCAAGGTGAATGTGGATTAGTCACTAATGGAGGTCATTCTCTTTGATATACTCCTCACTTATCAGAAAATCAAAACTGAAAAGCAAAACTTCACAGTAGAGAGGGTTAGCATGGTCAGTTAAGAAAGCACCTTAAATGTATAAAAATAAATTTTTAGTTTTATTTAAAACCAAAATTATAATCAAGTTTTTACTCATTCTTCCTAGATAATGTCAGTAGTAGATTTAAGTCAGAACACAAACACACATATACATACATATACATTTAATATACATTTATATATATTAAATCTATTCAGTAGTTTACTGGACATTTATAAATTATGTTGCCATATCTAGGTGGAAGGGAATTGTGTCCTACCATCCAGTGATTACATACTGATGGAAGTATGGGCAAGTTGTTCTAGGGAATGACAGGGAGTGGAAGCCTTTGGACATTTCCTTACTTGACTTTTCTGAGGATGAGAAAAGAAAACACGAGTTCCTCTCATTGGAGTTGGCAATGAAAGTGATGCTTGTGAGCTCTGATGCCTGTTTCTTTGGATTGAAAAGCGCAGATAATAAGAGGAAGAGGGAGAGATGAAAGGGCAGGGACGCAGATCGATCCTAGCGGGGAAAGGTAGTTGTAATAATTCTGACCTCGGCGTGCTCACTTGTTAAGGCTTTCAGGTCTACTGCCTTCATCCCTTTGAGAGAGGCAGAGCAGACGTGATTGTTCCCTTTCTCCAGACCAGGAGTTAATGCTCACTTGGTGTATACTTTTCTCAAGGTCATGACATTTGAGAGAATCAAAGATATGATTCCAGGTTATCACACACCTTAATTCAGGCTCTGTTCACTAAATTGTGTGCCTTTCTGGTTTGTGCAGGGTTAGGGAGTGGATGAGGCCCGCTGGTTGGGAAACGGAAGCCCAGAGTGGGTGGGACTGACTGAGATCAGGAATATATCCCTGTGCAAATTGTTTTGTTTGATTTGAAACACAGCACTATCTTAGCACAGCTAAGATTGAGGCAAGATTAAACAGGTATTATTTTATCAAAGCATCCAGGTTGTTGTCATTTCCATCCATTGTTGATACCCTTGGCCATGGCTTTTTCTGTCCTCATCCTTGTCCTTGAAGCATGAATGGAACTTCAGGATGCAGAGCAGTGAATTCCTTGGCACGTGTTAATCCCTTGGTTTAGAATCTCCTTGCCCCAAGTATTTGTCAGGCCAATATTCCTGCTAAGCTCCTGAAATCAGCTCATTTGGTCACTTCCTGTGGGGATTGTTTCCAGTTTTCCTAAAGTTATTAGTTAGCCTCTCCATCACTCATACACTTTCAACATTCTTCCCATAATAGCAACATAGAAGACATTGAGGTTTCCAGTTGGTACCTGTTTATCTAGACTATCCATTGGTCTCTTGTCAGGGCACGGGATGGCCCTATTGATCTTCCTGTCTCAGGCACCTTATCACAGGGAAGGGAGAAATGGTGGTGAAGGGTGTGCTGGTGTCTGTCAATGAAGAAATCTAGGAAGGGAGTCAGTCTGCGTCCTGGTGCAGCAGGTAAAGCTCCTGCCTGTGAAGCCAGCATCCCACATGGGCACCAGTTCATTTTTGTTGGTCTGGGCTGCTCTACTTCCAGTCCAGCTCCCTGCTAATGGCCTCTAAAAGCAGCGGAAGACAGCCCAGGTATTTGGGCGCCTGCTACCCTTGTGGGTACCTGGAAGAAGCTCCTGGCTCCTGGCTCCTGGCTTTGGCCAGGCCCAGCACTGGCTGCTTGACCAGCAGGGATGGAACCTGAGAATGGCAGTTCTCTCTCTCTCTCTTTCCCCCTCCCTTTCTCCCTCCCTCTCTGCCTTTCAAATTAATAATCTTAAAAAAAGGAAAAAGAAATCCAGGATAAAAGTAAAAATATTCTCTCTTCCCCTGACATAGAAATATTGGGAACTATTTGGCATCACTATGCTTTGTGTAAACCAGTACTATCCAGTAGAAATCCAGAAGCCTCATGGATAAATAGAAATTTTCTTGTAGTCATATTAAAAAACCAAGGTCACCATATGATATTAATTTTAACAATTTATCCCAGTGTATGTAAGGTAATATTTTAACATATAATCATAATTGTGATAATATAAAATGTGAAATTATTAATAAGATAGTTTGCATTTTTTGAATTATGCTTTCCTAATCTAGTGTGTACTTTATACTTAGAGTGTATTTCAACTTGGTGGATCACCTTGCAGGTTCTAGTTGCCACAAGGTAGAGGTTGTTGTACCAGATATCAAAGGTATACAGGAAGAGAAGAAAAAAATCCCATTTCCTGAATTAGATAATTTTGAAATTATTTTCTTTCTAAGATTCTATTTTCTAAACAATTACATTTTTACAAATTGCTTTTTTCTGCCACCCCCTTGCTTTCTAGCTCATGTTCTTTATACAGAGAGTTAAGTTTACAACCCACGATGGACGGAAAATTCATGTTGATAGAAATGGAGACGTGACTGGATACTATGATCTTCTAAATTGGCAATTAGATGATAATGGAGATATTGCCTTCGTGAAGGTTGGAGAATACATATTCACACAGTCTAAGTTTGAATTCATGATCAGAAAGAATTCAACAATATTTTGGAATACCGAATCCTCAAAGGTTAGTCACCCTGGTATCTTATTTTGTTTATATGTAGAGAGAATTGCATTTCTATATTGTTTTAGGACTTGTGGAATCTAAACACCTAAAATTTACTTGCCCCAAATGGTAGAGTTAGAAACATACCAGGGGACTCCAATTTAATCCCATCAAGGTGGCATGTACCAATGCCATCTCACTAGTCCAAGTGATCAATTTCAGTTCACAATTGATCATAATGAAAGGACTAAGAGTCAAAGGGAGCACATAAGCAAGTCTAGTACCTGCTAACACTAACCGATAGAATAAATAAAGGGGAGAGTGATCCAACATGGGAAGTGAGATACTCAGCAGACTCATAGAATGGCAGATGTCCTAAATAGCACTCTGGCCTCAGAATCAGCCCTAAAGGCATTCGGATCTGGCTGAAAAGCCCATGAGAGTATTTCAGGCATGGAAAGCCAAGACACTCTGGCAAAAGATCTCTGTGAGTGAGATCCCAGTGGAAAGAACAGGTCTTCAAAGAAGGAGGTACCTTTCTCTGAAGGGAGGAGAGAACCTCCACTTTGACTATGACCTTGTCTAAACAAGATACGAGTCGGAGAACTCAAGGGGCTTCCATAGCCTTGGAAACTCATGACTGGTGCATAGGGAGATTATTGATGCCATAAACAGGAGTGTCAATTTGTAAAGTCAACAACAGGAGTCACTGTGCACTTACTCCTCATGTAGGATCTCTGTCCTTAATGTGCTGTGCATCGAGATTTAATGCTATAACGAGTACTCAAACAATATATTTCACTTTGTGTTTCTATGGGGGTGCAAACTGTTGAAATCTTTACTTAATGCATACTAAACTGATCTTCTGAAAAAAAAAAAAGGAATTATCAACTCCCAACTTGACTCTCACTGGGATTAAACATGACAATAGGTCTGATCTGATTTCATCATCATTTTAAAAAAAATCATCTATTATTTTACACTTTATGTTTCTGTGTGGTAGCAAACTGTTGAAATCCTTACTTAATGTATACTAAGCTGATCTTCTGTATATTAAGATAATCGAAAATGAATCTTGATGTGAATGGAAGGGGAGAGGGAGTGGGAAAGGGGAGGGTTGTGGGTGGGAGGGACGGTATCGGGGGGAAGACATTGTAATCCATAAATCGTACTTTGGAAATTTATATTCATTAAATAAAAGTTAAAAAAAATTTGCCATTCCAAGCCAATTCTCCTAAGAATGCAGGTACTTCAAAAAAAAAATCCTGGAAAAATGGAACCAAAGTAATGTTCATTTTGGAGCTAATTATTTTGAAGTCCATGCATAGTTTTTTTCAGAATGTGCATTTTCCACACTTTTTTGAAGACCTCTTATATGATACATATACATAGTTTCAGAGCTCTTATTTTTAGAGTCTTTTTTTGGTTATTACTTTAAACATTAATTTCATTATTTTGTTTTACTTTTTCATGTACTCCATTTGCACTTATGTTTGATATCATTTGCCCATCTTCCATGTCATCCATGTTTTAGTTCTACCCTTTTCTTGATCTCATTCTTATTTTCTTGGTTGTTTTCTTGCTTTCATTCAGTGACCATTACTAATTTCTCACTCAAATATATTGTCTTTCAAAATAGCTATATTTATTTATTTATTGCTCAGAAGCCTTTTGTTTAAGGTATTCAAACTTCATGCATTTCATAAATACAACTTCAGGAACACAGTGATACTTTCCACACTTACCTACCTTACTACCCACACTCCCACCCTTTGTCTTCCTCCCTCTGCTATTTCCATTCTTATATTTTACTAAGATCTATTTTCAATTAACTTTATACACATAATATTAACTCTATGCTAAATAAAGAGTCAAGAAATAATATAAAAAAAAAAGAACTGTTCTTCAACAGTGGAGACAAGGGCTGTTCAAAGTCATTACATCTCAAAGTATGAATTTCACTTCTATAAATTACCTTTTGGTGCTTTGTTAGTTACCACAGATCAGGGAGAACATATAGTATTTGTTCTTTTGGGAGTGGCTTATTTCACTAAGTATGATGTTATCCAGTTTTATCCACTTTGTTTCAACTGATAGGATTCATTTTTTTTACCTCTGTGTAGTATTCCATGGTGTACATGTTCCATAATTTCTTTATTCAGTCTTCAGTTGACAAAGATTTGTGTTGATTCTTTATCTTAGCTATTGAGAATTGAGCTGCAATAAACATGGGGGTACAGATAACTCTTTCAAATGCTGATTTCATTTCTTTTGGTAAATCCAAGGAGTGGAATGGCTGGGTCATATTGTAGGTCTCTATTCAGATTTCAGAGATATTTCCATACTGTCTTCCACAGTGGCTGTACCAAGTTTACATTCCCACAAACAGTGGCTGTACCAGTTTACATCCAACCAACAGTGGATTGGGGTACCTTTTTCCCCACATCCTTGCCAGCATTTTTTGTTTGTTGATTTCTTTTGAAAGCCATTCTAACTGGCGTGAGGTGAAACTCATTGTGGTTTGGATTTGCATTATTTTCACAGCTGGTGATCCTGAGAATTTTTTCATGTGTCTGTTGGCCATTTGGATTTCCTCTTTGGAAAAATGCCTATTTAAGTCCTTTGTCATTACTTCACTGGGTTGTTTGTTTCCTCGATGTTGAATTTCTCGAGCTCTTAGTATATTATGGATATTAGTCCTTTATCAGTTGCATAGTTTGCAAATAATTTCTCCAATTTTGTCAGATGCCCCTTGACTTTGCTGAGTGTTTCTTTTGCAATGCAGAAGCTTCTCAATTTGATGTGATCCCATTTGTCAATTTTGGCTTTGATTGCCTATGCCTCTGGGGTCTTTTACAAGAACTCTTTGCCTATGCCATGTCTTGCAGGGTTTCTGCAAAGTTTTCTAATTAGGTGATGGTTTCAGGTTGGAGATTTTCCCTTTTGATCCATTTTGAGTAAATTTTTGTGTTAGGTGCAAGGTAAGGTCTTGTTTCATACAATGCATGCAGAGATCCAGTTTTGCAAGCAGCATTTATTGCAGTGACTGCCTTGCTCCAGGGATTGATTTTAGCTCCTTTGTCAAGATATGTTGGTTGAAGATGTGTGGGTTGATTTCTCAAATTTCTATTTTGTTCCATTGGGCTATCCATCTGTTTTTGTGTCAGTCCCAGGCTGTTTTTATTATAATTTCCCTGTAGTATATCTTGAAATCTGGTATTGTGATGCTTCTGGCTCTGTTTTTATTGTATAAGATTGCTTTAGCTATTTGGGGTCTGCTGTGTTTCCTTATGAATTTCAGCATAGGTTGTTCTGTATCTGAGAAGAATGTCCTTGGTATTTTGATTGGTATCACATTAAATCTGTAAATTGCTTTTGGTGGTGGGGATATATTGATGATATTGATCCTTCCAATCCACTAACATGAACATTTTTCTATTTCTTAGTGTCATCTTCTGTTTATTTCTTTAATGTTGTGTAATTCTCTTTGTAGAGATCTTTGACATCTTTGGTAAAATTTTTACCAATGTATTTGAATTTTTTGTAGCTATTGTGAATGGGATTGATCTAGAAATTCTTTCTTATCTGTGGCATTGTCTGCATATACAAAGGCTATTGATTTTTATATGTTGATTTTATATCCTGCCACTTTTCCAAACTCTTTTATGAGTTCTAATAGCCTCTTAGAGGTGTCTTTTGGATCACCTACATGCAGAATCATATCATCTGCAAAGAAGGGTAGTTTGGCTTCCTCTTTCCCAATCTGTATCCCTGTGATTTCTGTTTCTTGCCTAATGGGTCTGATTAAAACCACCAAGGCTATAAGGGATAGCAATGATGAAAGTGGGTATTGTTCTCTGGCTCCAGATCCTAGGGGAAATACTGCAAGCTTTTCCCCATTAAATAAGATACTGGCTTTGGGTTTGTCATAAATTGCCTTGATTGTGTTGAGGAATGTTCCTTCTATACACACTTTGCTTAAGGTTTTCATCATGAAAGAATGTTTTATTTTATCAAATGCTTTCTCTGCATCTATTGAGAAAGTCACACAGCTTTTGTGTTTAAGTTTGTTAATGTGATGTATCATATTGATAGATTTGCAAATGTTGAACCATCCCTTCATATCAGAGATGAATTCTACTTGTCTGGGTAAATGCTCTTTCTGATGTTTTTTGGGTTCAATTGGCTAGTATTTTGTTGAGAATTGTTGCGTCTATGTTCATCAGGGAAACTGGTCTTGTAGTTCTCTTTCTGTGTTGTATCTATTTCCAGTTTAGGAATTAAGGTGATGCTGGCTTCAAAGAAGGAGTTTGAAATGATTCCCTCCTTTTCAATTGTTTTGAATGGCTTAAGAAGAATTGGAGTTAGTTCTTTATTTTATTTTTTTTGACAGGCAGAGTTAGACAGTGTGAGAGAAAGACAGAGAGAAAGGTCTTCCTTTTTCTGTGGGTTCACCCCCCAAGTGGCCACTACAGTCGGCACGTTGCAGCCGGTGCAATGTGCTACACCGAAGCCTGGAGCCAGGTGCTTCCTCCTAGTCTCCCATGTGGGTGCAGGGCCCAAGGACCTCTGGCGCCCCAACCAGGACTAGAACCCTGGGTGCTGGCGCTGCAAGTGGAGGATTAGCCTAATGAGCCGCGGCACCAGCCTAGTTCCTCTTCAAGTGTGTGGTAGAATTCTGCTGTGAAGCCATGCAGTCTTGGGCTTTTCTTTGTTGGGAGAGTCTTTATTATTGATTCAATTTCCATCTTGGTTATTGGAATGTTTAGGTTTTCTACGTCTTCATGGCCCAGTTTTGGTAAGTTGCCTTTGTCCAGGAATGCATTGCTTCTAGGTTTTCTGATTTGTTGACAAACAGCTCTTTGTAGCAGTTCCTGATGATTCATTTTATTTCTGTGGTATCTGTTGTTATAGTTCCTTTTTCATCTCTAATTTTATTGATTTGTGTCTTCTCCCTCTTTTCTTTCTTTGTTTCTTTCTTTTTTTTTTCTGGTTAGTTTGGCTGATGGTGTGTCACTTGTTTATTTTTTTCAAAAAAAAAAAAAAAAACCGCTCTTCATTTTGCTCATGTTTTGTATTCTTTTTTTTGGTTTCAATTTTGTTCATTTCTTCTCTACTTTTAATTATTTCTTTTCTCCTACTAGTTTTGGTTTTAGTTTCCAGTTGTTTTTCTAGGTCTTGAGATGCATTGATGATGTACTTGGTGCCTTTCCATTTTCTTGAGGTAGGCACCAATTGCTATAAACTCTCCTTTTAACACTGCTTTTGCTGTATCCCTTTAGGTTTGATATGTTGTATTGTTGTTTTCATTCATTTCAGGAAAATTTTTTTATTTCTCTTTTGATTTCTTTTATGACCCACTGTTCGTTCTGGAACATATTGTTCAGTCTCCATGTGTTTGCATATGTTGTAGAGATTCTTCAGCTTTTGTTTTCCAGATTCATTCCATTGTGGTCAGAGAAGATGCATGATTTCAATTGTTTTGAATTTGCTGATACTTGCTTTATGGCCTTGCATATGGTCTATCCTAGAGAAACTTCCATGTACTGGTGAGAAGAATATGTAATCTGCAACTGTGGGATGAAATGTTCTGTAGAAATCTGTAAGGTCCATTTGGTTTACAGTGTCAGTTAAATTTGTTGTTTCCTTGCTGATTTTCCTTCTGGTTGATCTGTCCATTGAAGAAAGTGAGGTATTTAATTCCCCCATTACTATTGTATTGGAGTCTATGTCTCCATTTAGTTTTTTTAAACTTTTATTTAATAAATATAAATTTCCAAAGTACAGTTTATGCATGACAATGGCTTTTTCTCCCCATAGCTTCCCTCCCACCCACATTCCATTTAAATTTATTACCATTTCTTTTTAAAAGCCAGGTGCCTTGTAATTGACTGCGCATATACATTTATTATAGTCACATCTTCCTGCTGAATTGATAACTTAATCATTATATAGCTCCATTCTTTGTCTTTTTTTTTTTTTAAAAGTATTTATTTATTTATGTGAAAGAGTTACACAGAGAGAGGAGAGGCAGAGAGAGAGAGGTCTTCCATCTGATGTTTTTTCCCCAGTTGGTTGCAAATGGCCGGAGCTGTGTTGATCTGAGGCCAGGAGCCAGGAGCTTCTTCCAGGTCTTCCACATGGGTGCAAGGGCCCAAGGACTTGGGCCATCTTCTACTGTTTTCCCAGGCCATAGCTGAGAGCTGGATTGGAAGAGGATCAGCTGAGACTAGAACCGGTGCCATATGGGATGCTGGTGCTTCAGGCCAGAGCGTTAACCTGTTAAGGCACAGCACTGGCCCCTGTCATTTTTTTTCAAACAGTTTTTGTGTTAAAGTACATTTTGTGTGTCATTAGGATGACTACATAAACTCTTTTTTGGTTTTCTGTTAGTGTGGCATTTCTTTGTATATCTTTGACTTTCTGTCTTCATGTATCTTTGTTGGTGAAATGTGGTTCTGTAGATAGATAATTGATGGGTCTTGGCTTTTTTTTTTTTAAGATTTATTTGTTTTATTTGAGAGGCAGAGTTACAGAGAGGCAGAGAGAGAGAGAGAGAGAGAGAGAGGTCTTCCGTATGCCTAAATGACTGCAATGGCCAGAGCTGTACTGATCTGAAGCTAAGAGGTTGGAGCTTCCTCTGGGTCTCCCACGATGGTGCAGGAGCCCAAGCACTTGGGCTATCCTCCATTGCTTTCCAGGCCCTAGCAGAAAGCTTATTCAGAAGTGGACCTGCCAGTCAGGAACCGATGCCCATACAGGATTCCAGCACTGCAGGAAGCCGCTTTACTCGCCATGCCACAGCAATGGCTCTAGTCTTGTTTTTTAATTCATTCAGCCAGTCTGTATCTTTTCACTGGAGAGTTGAGGCCATTTACATTCAAGGTGACTATTGTTAAGTAAAGACTTGGCCCTGACATTTTCACATAAATACTCCTTTTTTTTTTTTTTTTTTTTTTTTTTTTTACTTTGGATTTCCTTTGTGCTTTTGCTGGGAGATTTTCTGTCTTCACCTTCTTTTCTAGTGATGACCATTTTGTGTGTTTCTGTGTGTAGCGCATCCTTAAACATCTTTTGTAAGGCTGGATGAGTGTATGAGTGAAATTCTTTCAATTTCTTTGTTATGAAAAGTATTTATTTCACCTTCATTCACAAATGAGACCTTGCGGAGTGCAGTATTCTGGGTTGACAGTTTTCTTTTCTCTTAACACTTGGAATATATCTCCCCATTCCACTCTCTCTTAGCCTGTAGTATTTCTGATGAAAAGTCAGCTGTGAGTCTAATTGGAGATACTCTGAATGTAATCTAGCATTTCTCTTGTGCAAATTTTAGAATATTTTCTTTATGTTTCACTGTGGAGAGTTTGACAACAATGTGTCGTGGTGAGGATCTTTTCTGGTCATGTCTACTAGGAGTTATATGTGTTCCTGTACTTGGATGTCCCTTTCTTTCTCCAAATTAGAGATGTTTTGTTATTATTTCATGAAAAAAGGCCTTCTAATTCATTCTCTCTTTTTACACCTTCAGGAACTCCTATGACCCATGACCCAACTTCTATGACAAATGACCCAACTTCTTTGTTGGGTCGTTTGACAGTATCTCATAAATCTCCAGCACTGCTTTGTAGTTTTCTAGGTGTTTTTTTTTTGTTTCACTGTAAGATTTAAGGTTTCCTGAGATTTGTCTTCAAACTCAGATATTCTTTCTTTTGGCTCACCAAGTTTGTTGTTAAGGCTTTCCGCTACTTTTTTAAAAATTTAATCTAATGAATTATTTTTTAATAATAATAATTTGATATTTATTTTGAGTATGAGAATGTAAATTTATTTGGTTTCAGTAGTTGAATATTGCTTTTTCTCAACTTTTATTTAATACATATAAATTTCCAAAGCACAACTTTTGAATTATAGCAGTTTTTCCCCCCATAACCTCCCTCCCACCTGCAACCATCCCATCTCCCACTTCCTCTCCCATCCCATTCTTCATCATGATTCATTTCAATTATCTTCATATACAGAAGATCAAGTTAGTATATACTAAGTAAAGATTTCAACAGTTTGCACCCACAGACACACAAAGTATAGAGTATTGTTTTAGTAGTAGATTTACCATTAATTCACATAGTACAACACATAAGGGACAGAGATCCTACAAGGGGAGTAAGTGCACAGTGACTCCTGTTGTTGATTTAACAATTGACACTCTTATGTATGATGTCAGTAATCACCCAAGGCTCTTGTCGTGAGATGCCAAGGCTATGGAAGCCTCTTGAGTTCACCAACTCTGATCTTATATAGTCAAAGTGCAAGTTCTTTCCTCCCTTCAGAGGAAGGTACCACTTTGTTTGATGGCCCGTTCTTTCACTGGGATCTCACTCACAGAGATCTTTCATTTAGGTCATTTTTTTTTTGCCATAGTGTCTTGCTTTCCATGCCTGAAATACTCTCATGGGCTTTTTAGCCAGATTGGAATGCCTTAAGTGCTGATTCTGAGGTCAGAGTGTTGTTTAGGACACCTGCCAGTCTATGAGACTGTTGTGTATCCTGCTTCCCATATTGGATCATTCTCTCCTTTTAATTCTATCAGTTAGTATTAGCAGACACTAGTCTTGTTTGTGTGATCCTTTTGACTCTTAATCCTATCATTATGATCAATTATGAACTGAAAGTGATCACTTTGACTAGTGAGATGACATTGGTACATGCCACCTTGATGGCATTGAATTGGAATCCCCTGGCCCGTTTCTAGCTCTACCATTAGGGGTAAGTTCAAGTGAGCATGTGCCAAACTGCACATCTCCTCCCTCTCTTATTCCCACTCTTATATTTAACAGGGATCACTTTTCAGTTAACTTTAAATGACTAAGAATAATTGTGTGTTCATTAAGTGTTCAACCAATGGTATTATGTAGAAGAAAAAGTACTAAAAGGAATAAAATAGTAAGTTGTTCCTCAACAGTCGGACAAGAGCTGATCAAGTCATTGTTTCTCATAGTGTCCATTTCACTTCTATAGGTTTCCTTTTAAGTGCTCAGTTAGTTGTCACCGATCAGGGAGAACATCTGATATTTGTCTCTTTGGGACTGGCTTATTTCACTCAGCATGATGTTTTCCAGATTCCTCCATTTTGTTGCAAATGACCGGATTTCATTGTTTTTTACTGCTGTATAGTATTGTATAGAGTACATATCCCATAATTTCTTTATCCAGTCTTCTGTTGATGGGCATTTTGGTTGATTCCATGTGTTAGCTATTGTGAATTGAGCTGCAATAAACATTGAGGTGCAGACATCTCTTTATTTGCCAATTTAATTTCCTCTGGGTAAATTCCAAGGAGTGGGATGGCTGGCTATATTCAGGTTTCTGTCTTCCACGGTGGCTTTACCAGTTCTCATTCCCACCAACAGTGGATTTGTGCGCCCTTTTCAGCACATCCTCAGAGGCATCTGTTGTTAGTTGATTTCTCTATGTATGCATTTCTGTATGTATGCATTTCCCTGATGAATAGTGATCCTGAACATTTTTTCATATGTTTGCTGTCTGTTTGGATTTCCTCTTTTGAAAAATGTCCTTTTCGGTCCTTGGCCCATCTCTTAAGTGTGCTGTTTGTGGTGGAGTTTCTTGATCTCTTTGTAGATTCTGGCTATTAATCCTTTATTGGTTGCATAATTTGCAAATATTTTTTCCCATTCTGTCGGTTGCCTCTTCCCTTTCCTGACTATTTCTTTTGCAGTACAGAAACTTCTCAATTTGATGTAATCCCAATTGTTAATTTTGGCGTTGACTGCCTGTGTCTCTGGGGTCTTTTCTAAGAAGTTTTTGCCTGTACCTATATCTTGCAGGGTTTCTCTGATGTTCTCTAATAATTTGATGGTGTTGGGTCATAGATTTAGATCTTTAATCCATGTTGAGTGGATTTTGGTTAAGGTGTAAGGTAAGGGTCTTGCTTCATGCTTCTGCATGTGGAGATCCAGTTTTCCCAGCACCATTTGTTCAATAGACTGTCCTTACTCCAGGAATTTGTTTTAGATCCTTGATCAAATATAAGTTGGCTGTAGATGTTTGGATTGATTTGTGGTGTTTCTATTCTGTTCCCTGATATCCATCTATTTCTGTACCAGTACCATGCTGTTTATTTTTAACTTTTATTTAATAAATATAAACTTCCAAAGTACATCTTATGGATTACAATTGCTCCCCCCCCATAACTTCCTTCCCACCCGCAACCCTCCCATCAATGCTGTTTTGATTATAACTGCCCTGTAGTATGTCCTGAAATCTGGTATTGTGATGCCTTCTGCTTTGTTTTTGTTATGCAAGATTGCTTTAGCTATTCAAGGTCCCCTGTGCCTCCATATGAATTTCAGCATCCTTGTTTCCAGATCTGAGAAGAATGTCTTTGGTATTTTGATTGGTATCTCACTGAATGTATAAATTGCTTTTGGGAGAATGGACATTTTGTTGATATTGATTCTTCCAATCCATGAGCATGGAAGATTTTTCCATTTTTTGGTATCCTCTTCTATTTCTTTCTTTAAGATTTTGTAATTCCCATTGTAGAGATCTTTGATGTCCTTGGTTAAGTGTGTTCCAAGGTATTTGATTGTTTTTGAAGCTATTGTGAATGGGATCGATCTTAGCATTTCTTTCTCAGCCGTGGCATTACCTGTGTATACAAATGCTGTTGATTTTTGTGCCTTCAGTTTATATCCTGCTATTTGCCTCCTTAAGATTTCATTTTCACATGAGAGATTTTCTGTCCTGTCCTGTATGGATTTCTGTAGTTCATGCATTTGTTTTGGATTACTTCTAAATATTCTTATCATAAATTTTTTTTGTTATATAGTTTTTTTTTTTTACAGAGTTCAACCAATAGTATTAGTAGAGCTCAAAAGATACTAAAAGGGTAAAGTATTAAGTTCTTTTTTTTCTTTTTCTTTTTTTGTTTGTTATATAGTTTTGTTTTTTTATTTAATAAATGTGAATTTACAAAGTGCAACTTTTGTATTGTTGTGGCTTCCCCCTCCTCAACCTCCCTCCCTCCCGTAGCCCTCCCCTCTCCCACTCCCTCTCCCATCCTGCCCATTGAGTTTCATTTTCAAATACCTTCATATACTGAAGATCAACTTAGTATATACTAAGCAAGGATTTCAACTCACATCTCATCCTCACTGTGTGTTCTCCCACACACCCTCAGTTTTTTTTTTTTTTTTCATTGTCCCGGTTCAGAAGCTCCGCACATTCACAAAGTCTTAGTCTCTTGTTATTACTCCCAACCAGAGTCAGGTTTCCACTTGGCTGAGGACGGGCACAGCTGTGAGATGGTACAGCTGTTAGGTATGTCCAAAATGGCTCCTGCTCTATTGTCTTGCACACAGGCATCCAAAGCAATGACATAACCGTTGTACCAAACACCCACACATTAGAAATTTGTTTTTCTTATCTCTGTATTAAAATTGGACCTATATTTACATAAAAAGTTGCTTCACATGTGGTTCCATACAAATTTATTTAGCATCTATTATGAGTCCAACTCTGGGTTAAGCACTGTCAAAATACAGTTGCCCTCAAAGTGCTTACAATTTGATTACTTAATTACAGCGTAAATATGTAGTAAGCACAACATCATATATGCATGGGGACTGGGGATATACATCAGTGTACAAACAGGACAAATTCCTGTCTAACAGAGCTAACATTTCAGAGGGAGGTATAGGGAACAAATGAGAAAAATTCATAAATTACACAGTATCCCAAAAGCTGATCTAGTGTTAGGGAGAAAGAACAGTAGGCACTGAGATAGGGAGTTCTTGGGGGCAGTGTAGTAGTCTATTTCACACAGTGTGGTCAGGGAAGGCCTCACTGAGGTGGCTTTTGAACGAATACTCAAAAGAAAGCCGACACAAGCATAATCTAAGAGAAGAACATTCTAGGCAGAGGGAACAGCAGCTTCTACACTCTGGGACACAGGCATGCTTGGCATTTTTGGGGAAAAGTAAAGAGATCAATCAATGTCACTGGAGAAAGAGCAAGAGGGAGAGTATGCAAGCAGATGAGAGACTGAAATTGGCTAGCTTTGTTAAAAATTTTACTGTTACTGCTGAGGGTCTTTGCTGTCTATTCAGAGTAGAATTTGGAATATCAGCTCAAATAAAACAGGTGACATGGTAGGGCTTTTAGCATTTATACAGTGAGAGAAATACACAGGAAAGTGAGGACTTTCTTTGGGTTTAAATATTCATTCTGTGCCATGTTGCAAATAGACCAAGTCTGTGGGGGCAGAGGTCCAGAGTAGAATCAGAGCAACTTTTACAATACTAAAAGATTATTCAAAAATGATAATGGTAGCTGGGATAAGATAGATAAGAGGAAGTTGGTGAGAAGCATTTTGACTGTAGATAACTTAGAGCTAGATACAATGGATTTGCTGCCACATTGTCTGGATGCATCCTGCATCACTTAGAGGACAGTATAGCAGTGAATTAAGTCATGAGTCTGGTGGTTGGTGAGAAGATGGGCCTGGGTGATGGAGAGAATACCTACAGGCAGGTTACAGAATATAAGACTGGAGATGAGAACAGTAGTGTTGATAATAGAAATGGGGGACTTGGAAGGGGGAGCAGTGCTCAGGGAGTGGTTTCAGACATGTTGAATTTGAAATGTTGGCAGAATCTCAAAGTAGGGACTGTTGGAAGTTTAGAATATGGACTTTGATACAGGTCAAGTAGAAAAGGCTGGTGTTAGAGATCAAGAGATTTGGGAATTATTTTTCAGAGATGCAGGTTGAAGATGAGAGAATGAATAACCTGTCTTTACCTCAAGAGATAATAGCAGAGGATTGAGGCAAAAGCCCAGGAAGATGCCTACAATAATGAGGAAGGTAAAAGAAATAGAACTAATGGAAAAGGAGCCAGTGGAGGCCAAGGAAGCTTACATTTCAGATTTATATATTTACTTTTTTTTTTTTTTTTTTTTTTTTTTTAGATTTAAAATCAAGACTTACTAGAGTCAGAGACCTCCAGCCAGAGTGGCATGGAGGAGGGCTCCTGAGAGAGGAAAAACCAGAAGGGGCCTGATGTACTGGGGTTTTTAAGCACAATTTTGAAAACAACAACAACAACAACAACAATAACTTGACAATCAGATTAACATTCAGTTACATGTCAGGGACAAATTCCGTCAAAAGACATGATTTGCAACACTTTATCCTGATGGATTGCTCCTGGGTAAACAAAAGAGCCATCACAAGAGTGGGATACCTAATTTGTTTTACAGTAAATCGGGAGCTCAGAGGGTGGAGTCACCACTCCCTTGAATTCTCATGATAAGATTGGAAGCTCCCAAGGAGTGGGCAGGCAGGCACTACTGATCTTGCTAAGGAAAAGTTTTGATGGAACATCTTCTATCCTCAATTTCCAGACTGTCTATTAACCATTTGACTCCTCACATTGCCCCCCTCCAGAAGAATGGTCCCTAACTTCTGTTAGGGGGATTGGGTGATGATCGCCTGGCTGCTTCATGCTGAAAAGGAGCATTGTTGGGAATGGGAGTCAGGACAGGGTTCCAGCAGGAGGTGTCTTCTCAGGAGGAGCTGGCTTATCCAGAGTGACGGCAGGGCTAGCTTGCAGAAAGTGTTTCCATCTGAGTTTTCAGGTGCAGGGCTATCTAGAATTTCACTGTTTCAAGTTTTGGGGAAACAAATCTAAAAAGCAGCTTAAACTCCCAGGGTCTAAAGCAAAGGACAGAGTCATTATTAGAGGATCTAAGAAAGGTGCTGTCTAAACCACCAGCAAGTTTTCCCATTGAGAGTCAAGTGGAAACTGACAGAAATGGCTTTCTAATAATCAGGTTGGCTTTAAGGCCTTGTCAGTTATGAGGCTCAGACACATGTATCTTTTCACATGGGGTACATCATAATGGAAGAGTGAGTGAACCTCCTTAGGCAAGGTACTGTGTTGACTTCCATTACCTTGCTTGCCTGGGAGGAGAGCTGGCTGGAAGAAAAGGTAGGTAGCATCTCCAAAAGGAAAATGGTTTTAGTTAATTTTCAGTTCTCCCTGCAATGTTACTGACTCTTCTTGGCCATGCCCTCAACAACAGTGGTTGCTTCAGAAGCTGAGCTGAAGTAAGGGCTTTTGAGCTTAGAGCCAACAAAGTCTGTGGTTCTAACCTGGAGTCCTTCAACTCCTGGGCAGTTCAGTTTCCAATGACCCAACTCTTGGCTGGCTTAACTGCCAAATCTCTTCCTAAGCTGACTTCTCCTGAAGCCCTGGATTTCCACATTGAAAACCAATGCAGGTTTTGGCACTGTGGCATAGTGGTTAATGCCATACCTTCAGTGCCAGCATCTTATATGGGCACTGGTTCGAGTCTTGGCTGCTCTACTTCTGACCAGCTCTCTGCTGTGGCCTGGGAAATTAGTAGAGATGGCACAAGTTCTTGAGCACCTGCACCCATATGGGAGACCTGGAAGAAGCTCCTGACTCCTGGGTTCAGATTGGCACAACTTCAACTGTTATAGCCAATTGGGGATTGAACCAGGGGATTGGAGGCCCTCTCTTTCTCTCACTCTGTCTCTACCTCTCCTCTCTCTCTGTAACTTTGACTTTCAAGATAATAAATAATCCTTTAAAAAAAAGAAAGCTAATGTACTGGACTGACCTGTTAGGTCTCCTTGATGGCAGATCACTGTATAGAGCAGCCATTAATTGGCCTGCCAGCTGTCTTTACATTGTTTCTGCTGCCTAGCTTCCTCTTCCTCCTGGTTTTTGTCCAAGCAGACCAGAGGAAACTTCAAAGAGAATGCAAGCAAAAGGGTGTTCAAGTCCTATTTCTAAACTTTGGTGGCTTAAAGTAGAAGTCTATAGTCACAGGCATGTTCTGATAGTGGTTTTTCTGTGAGATAGGGTAGACAATGCTCATGAGGAAAGTTATGTTCTCACTTTAACATTAAACATGATGACCATCTTATATATAAAATTTGAAGTCATTCATAAAACTTTCTCTCCCTTCCTTTGGTCTGAAAGGGAGGTTTTGCCTGTGACTGTGCCCATGGCAAAGTAAATCTAGCTGTGAAATAATAAGTTAAGCTCTCATTTGGGCTAGCTACTATTACAGAAAAATGTTAGGCATCCCTTTTAAAAGGTCTAAAGATCCAACTGTACATCCTGGAGAGTCTTTCAGAATAGAAATAATTTCCCATCTTGAAGAGAAAAGAGAAATGAGGGAATAATTCAGTCTTCTCCAAATTGCTTACTGAGAATAACAATATCAAATGAAAACTTAGCAAAGAATTTTAACTGTTCACTGACAACGTTGAAAGACATTTACCAAAATGTCCAATGCCTTCTATAAATTTCAAGGGTACATGTATTTGGAAACATCACTTAAATATGTAATGCAAGTGTAACTTGTTTGAACAGCAAACCCAAGTACAAGCATGTCAACAAATTTAAAACATCTTGTGTGGTCAGAGCTGTGGCACAACCTGTTAAAGCCCTGGCCTGAAGCGTCGGCATCCCACATGGGTGCTGGTTCAAGTCCTGGCTGCTCCTCTTCCAATCAAGCTCTCTGCTATGGCCTGGGAAAGCAATGGAAGATTGCCCAAATCTCTGGCCCCTGTGTCCACATGGGAGTCCCTAAAGAAGCTCCCGGCTCCTGATAAGGAATGGCTCAGCTCCGGCTGTTGCTGCCATCTGGGGAGTGAACAAGTGGATGGAAAACCTCTCTCTCTGTCTCTATCTCTCTTTGTAACTCCTTCTTTCAAATAAATAAAATAAATGTTTAAAAAAATCAAAACATCTGATAGATATTTAGGTCCTATGAACCAAAAAATGATACCTTTGATTAACTAAGCAATTTAAATCCACGAGCAATATCTTTCTATAAACCCATTAAAACAGAGCTATTAATAAATTTTCCCATATTGACATACAATATGTACACACATATAACATAGCATACATGATAGAGCAGTAAAGGACTTTCAGTAGTAGCTTCTTAAAATCTGATTTTTTTTAAATTACCATCAGTCGATTACAATTTCTGCTCTTAGTAATCTGAATTAATCCTACCTTTTCTAGGTTGGAACCTGTAGTGCATTATTGGCTTTATCTTCTTACAGAACTGTCCCAAAGTATTGAATACATAGAGATCAGGGAGAAAAGAAATCCTTTTGAACCTAAGGGCACACTTTACAACAGAACCACAAATGTTTTAACTTCATGAGTGGTACATCTGATTTTTAATTGTTGAAGAACACAAAACTGTGGATAACAAAAGACTCTAAATATCCAAGTTTAACGTTATAAACTCACTAAAAAATAAGAGTAGGCACTTGTTTACTCCACACATTTTTGAAATCACCTCTAAAATTTTATAAGACATTTATCCCAGGCCAGCGCTGTGGCTCAATAGGCTAATCCTCTGCATTGCGGCGCCGGCACACCGGATTCTAGTCCCGGTCGGGGCACCGAATTCTGTCCCGGTTGCTCCTCTTCCAGGCTAGCCTTGTGCTATGGCCCGGGAAGGCAGTGGAGGATGGCCCAAGTGCTTGGGCCCTGCACCCGCATGGGAGACCGGGAGAAGCACCTGGCTCTAGGCTTCGGATCAGCGAGGTACACCGGCTGCAGCGTGCCAGCCGCAGTGGCCATTGGAGGGTGAACCAACAGTAAAGGAAGACCTTTCTCTCTGTCTCTCTCTCTCTCACTGTCCACTCTGCCTGTCAGAAAAAAAAAAAAAAAAAAAGACATTTATCCCTTTAGGTCTCTGCACCATTCTCATTAAGATAACCATCATGTTTGATGACAAGAGCATTAGACTTTAACTTTTGGACATTTGTATCAGTGGCATTTTACATTATCATAACTGAAAATTTAACACCACTTCACATCTTAACAGTACCTTTAATATAATCCAAATATCTTTATTAGCTGATATCTCTACAAGATGAGAGACCTATCCTTTGATATTTCCTGGAGCCCAACTGGAAATATCAAAGTCCAAAGAATTTGAACTTTGATTTTTTGAATGCCTGTCACAAATGCTAAGGAGGCTTAAAAAACTTTGTAGAAACAGGATCCCTTAACATTATGACATAATGTAGATAATATAAAGATTTGGTCATTGTTACAAAGTGATTACTCAAATGCTTTAGAATGAGTATATATATTCAGGCCGGTGCCATGGCTCACTAGGCTAATCCTCCGCCTTGCAGCGCCGGCACACCAGGTTCTAGTCCCGGTCGGGGCGCCGGATTCTGTTCCAGTTGCCCCTCTTCTCTGCCAGCCCTCTGCTATGGCCTGGGAAGGCAGTGGAGGATGGCCCAAGTGCTTGGGCCCTGCACCCGCATGGGAGACCGGGAGAAGCACCTGGCTCCTGGCTTTGGATTAGTGCGATGTGCCGGCCACAGCGTGCCGGCCGCAGCGGCCATTGGAGGGTCAACCAACGGCAAAAAAAGGAAGACCTTTCTCTCTGTCTCTCTCTCTCACTGTCCACTCAGCCTGTCAAAAATAAATTAAAAAAAAAGAGTATATATTCAAACAAACCATAATTCTCAATAACAAAACAGTCAGCTGTTTTTAAACAATTAGAACCTTACAGAGACATTAAGAGAACACGATAGATTACTTCAATAGAATAAAAAATATGTGTCTCCCCATTCACCCCAAAAATTGGAAATCAAACCTTAAATTTAAGAGTGAGTACATGGAATCATCCTATAATTTGGGAAATTTTATCAGAGTCGAACTAGGGAAGAGAAATTAGCTTACTGGAGCTGGTTAGAAAACTGGCAGAGAGTCACCAATTAAACAAAAACTATTAAAATGAGACACTGCAGTTTTTAAACAAATTTTTCAGACTATTTCAAAATATTTATTAACATATAGATATCATTACTTTAACAGAGTATCAGATTCTAATTTTATGTAAAAATTTCTAAAGACAACATTTTCTATATAGATAATATAAGATAGTATCTTTTTTTTTTTTTTTTTGACAGGCAGAGTGGACAGTGAGAGAGAGAGAGAGAGAGAGAGAAAGGTCTTCCTTTGCCGTTGGTTCACCCTCCAATGGCCGCCACGGCCAGCGCGCCGCGGCCGGCGCACCACGCTGATCCGATGGCAGGAGCCAGGTACTTCTCCTGGTCTCCCATGCGGGTGCAGGGCCAAAGCACTTGGGCCATCCTCCACTGCACTCCCTGGCCACAGCAGAGAGCTGGCCTGGAAGAGGGGCAACCGGGACAGAATCCAGCGCCCTGACCAGGACTAGAACCCGGTGTGCCGGCGCCGCTAGGCGGAGGATTAGCCTAGTGAGCCGCGGCGCCGGCCAAGATAGTATCTTATGTTAGTTACTTTCAAGTGGTGTTGAACTATTTTTTCATATGAACAATTATAAAAACACGTTGGGAAACCCAAATAGGTTTGCCATAGAATATAAGGTGCTAAGACTACCAAAGTTTATATGTAGATACATTTATCTCATTTGCTTTACCCAATTTATACTTAGCAATTATACCTAGATGACTGAAGATGGTGATATTATATTGTATCTTTATGTGAACAAAGATCAAAGTTAAATTATGTGGAATTCTCCTTTTTATGAAACTCTAGCTATAAATTGATGATATTAAACCAGAGATTGCAAAATCCACCTTAGGGGGGCTATAAAAAGCACTGATTACCCATGGCTATTTCAGAAACCTGTTAAATGAAGTTTCAAAACAAATTTGGCAAGTTACAAAGCAATCCTTTTTGAAGGCAGTGATCTTCCTAGATTCAAGAGAGAGAAATTTCTTTAATCCCAATGTCCAGTTACAGTTGAACCAAATTCTCATGCAAGAGATTGTTATTTACCAAAGGCATCTTTTTAATTTCTGATTGAATCTGAGTCTAGTTTTCCACTGGAGATTGTTCACCATTATGTCAGGTTTAATGGGAGAGGGCATCCATCAGAGCAGATGGGCACTCCTCCAGAGATTCCTAAGGAGAATCTGATAGGTGATAGAATAAAGGGCAATGACCTATAAGGAAGCTCCCGTAAAAGCCCACAAAGGAGCAAGCTGGAGGGAAAAAAAACTGAAGTTGTTGGGCCTAGATTCATGCCTAGAAACCCCCAGGCAAAATTAAAACAATGGGTGCAATGGTCACCTGATAAAATATCTCCCCCATCGGGATTAAAGGCCTCAATAAGAGTCAAATGCTATGAGAGCGGAGCCCTGGTGACTCACTAAGTAGACCCAAGGACCCTGTAACACTCTGGAAAAGAAGTCAATGCCTACTGGAGCACATGCAGGGAAATAGAGGCAAGAGGCCAGTTAGGAGACAAGGTTCTGAGAGGGGAGTCAGAGTTAGAGGGCTGGCAGAGGCAGAGAGAGAGAGGGAGAGGTAAGAGAGAGACAGAGAGAGAGACAGCTAGAGGGAGATCGTCCATCTGCTGGTCCACTCCCAGAGTCAGGCTAATCCGAAGCATGGAGCCAGGAGTTTCTTCCGGTTCTCCCATGTGGGTGCAGGAGCCCAAGGACTCGGACCATCTTCTGTTGTTTTCCCAGGCCATAAGCAGAGAGCTGGATCACAAGTGGAGCAGCCAGGACTTGAACCAGCACCATATGGGATGCCGGCACTACAGGCAGCGACTTTATCTTTTATACCACAGCACCAGCCCCAAAGCTTACATTTCAGCGAGGCATTGATCAAGGGCACCAGATACTGAAGTGAGATGAAGGAGGATGGAGCTATACAAAAGGCCGTTAGATAGGGCAAGAAGAGTCTTAGGTGGTGGGTCGGAAGCTAGAGCAGAGAGGTTGAAAAGCACAGGGATACTGAGAAATGAAACAGAAAGGCATCAGCCCATTGTTCATGTTGAATTTGAGAGAAAAGTATATGGAGAACTCCTTCCAGAAGACTGGGTGGAGAGAGGACATTTGATTCATTCTGTGGTGATGATATCATTACCTTTCAGAATGTGAGAACAGTTGACTGTCACCTCTTCCTGTAATTGCTATTCCTCAAAATGTATTTAAAATATGTTTTATATCCATATATAAAATGATCACAGGCCTAACCATATGTATACATACTTCTGAAATGCTATATATGTAACCTAGCTCAGAGATTGCTAATACTATGTATGCTACTTAATTTAGATTTACTCTTTAAACTCGACCTGAAAATAAATATAAATATGAATAAATATGAATACTCACTTCCACAAATAAATTTTTTTTTGACAACCAGAGTGAACAGTGAGAGAGAGAGAGACAGAGAGAATGGTCTTCCTTTTCTGTTGGTTCACCCCTCCCCAATGGCCGCTGCGGCCGGCACGCTGACCTGAAGCCAGGAGCCAGGTGCTTCTCCCAGTTTCCCATGCGGGTGCAGGGCCCAAGGACCTGGGCTATCCTCCACTGCACTGCTGGGCCACAGCAGAGAGCTGGACTGGAAGAGGAGCAACTGGGACAGAATCTGGCGCCCCAACTGGGACTAGAGTCTGGTGTGCCGGCGCCGCAGGCAGAGGATTAGCCTAGTGAGCCGTGGCGCTGCCCCCCAAGTGAATTTTTTATTACCTGAAATTACATTTTATCTCCCCTTTAAATGCGGAACTTTTCCAGTAGATTAAGATGTAAACAGATTCAGAAAGCAGACATTTAATCTGGGTTGAAGGTGCACATTCACTTAGAATATAAGGGAAGGTAGTTCTGTGTTTGCTGCTGAGATTTCTAAACTCATGGAAGAATGAAAATCCCAACACTGTGCCCTGTCTGCTCTTCCTATTCCTCTCCCAGTTTTTCCAGGGGAACAGATCTTTGTCTTTTCTTTCCTACTGAACATTCCTGACATGTCTTTCACTTTGTCTCTTGGGATGACCTTGCTTGGAGGAAACATTGAAGGCTCTCAAAGATGATTCTTATTTTTAAAAGATTTATTTTATTTATTGGAAAGGTAGAGTCACAGAGAGAAAGGGAGAGACGTCTTCCATCTGCTGGTTCAATCCCCAAATGGCTGCAACAGTGGGGGCTGGACATATCGAAATTCAGGAGACTAGAACTTCATCTGGGTCTGCCATGTGGGTACAAGGGACTAAGTACTTGGGCCATCTTCCGCTGCTTCTCCAGGTACATTAAGAGGGAGCTGGATTAGAAGTGGAGCAGCTGGGACTCGAACTAACACCCACTGGGGATGCCGATGCTGCAGCAATGGTTTAACCTGCTACACCACAGTGCTGGCCCTTCAAGATGCTTCTTGAGGTCACAGGTTCCCCAGAAGCAGGAACAGACTTGTCAAATCGTCCCAGCTGCAGAGTCCCACAGGCACATAGCCTGGTTTGGATCTGCAAGGTTTGAAAGAGGTAGTTTTGGGGCTTGTGTTGTGCTGAAGCAGGTTAAGCCGCTGGCTGCAACAGAAGCATATGGAATTGCTTGTTGAAGCCCTGGCTGCTCGGCTTCTGATCCAGCTCCCTGCTAATTCGCCTGGGAAGGCAGCAGAAGATGGCACAAGTATCTGGGTCCCTCCAGCCATGTGGAAGGCCTGGATTGCATTTCTGGTTCCTGGTTTCAGCTTGGTGCAGCCATGGTCATTGCAAGCCTTGGGGTCAGTGAACCAGTAAATAGAAGAGTCTGTCTTTCTCTCTGTAACTGCATTGCAAATAAATACACAAATTTTTAAAAAGAGAAAGAGCTGGTTTTACATTTCTAGAATCAACCACAAGATGGTCCTTTAGAAAAATTCCTCTCTAGACTGTATATTGTTATCTTTGTCTCTTGTTTTACCCAGATGTCCTGTGCCTCTCAGATATACATCAAGTTTCCATGGAGATCTGAAGGGGAACTTTCTCAGCCTTGGGAGTGGCAGACACGTAGTGCTTGCTTACATTTGTTGAATTTGTCTTTGCTAGATTCCCCATTCAGTGTGTACTGATCTATGTCCTCCTGGGACCCGGAAGGGGATTCGTCACGGGGAACCGACTTGCTGCTTTGAGTGCATTACATGTGCTGATGGACATGTGTCACGGATGGCAGGTAGAGATGGTTGATCTTTCATTGATATAAAAATTCAATTTGATTAAGCATGTGTTGACAAAGAGAGCCTTGGGAGCCTTCTTTATCAATGGATGTCAATAATTTATAATGAAAAATCTCTGTAATCCATCAAACCATCACATGTTGTGGTGAATATGAATCAATGTAACATTGAATTTCAATTCTAAAGCTACTATAATTTGGAAGAGACCTACAACCATGAACTTGATAGAGGAAAATCCAAAACAAGATATTGGAGTAGCAAACTACAAATTAGTGGATTAATAAATAGTAAAATTATTTCATTTTCTGAATTAGATTAAACATGAATTATGTTCCTAACTGGGAGAAAGGTGACTTAAAGTTTTATGTTTTCTTGAATTAATTATAAATTATGAGATCTATTATTTCATCGCTAGGTAATTGTCTTAACCCATTTGCCAGGTTTCAATCTGTGAGGATTTTAACAGCATAATATTCATTTAAAATTACTATAAGTGATATATTCATTCTTCAATTTAAGTCTTTATTATTTTCCTATATGTGTTGGTGTTGGGACAGGATGGGTTAAGCTTATATACTCAGTTTCTAGGACAGATGAATTCTGTAACCACTGTGCTATGGAATCCCCATGACTGCTGCTGAAGTGTGCTCTATATGGCTAGAATTTCAGCTGGGCTTCGTGTGCCAAGTTTTGTGAAGTGTTGTGAAGAATGTTTTTTTTAATCTCTACTTTCTATAAAAGATTACAAAAATTGTACTGACTGATCTTTTACCCAATGGCCTTCAATAGCAATTTTACAACAGAATATTTAAAGTGTAATTTTTTTCCATATGGGAAAGACATACAGTATCATGTGAACAATTCCCTGGGATTTGAGTGGCTCAGTCTCTATGTAGAGTTGCATTCAAGTCCAGCTCAGGAGTACTGAGAAGTGATTAAAAGGAAGTTGCAGTCTTTCCCACATCTTTCAAAGAACATTAAAGAGAAACCTTGCCCAATCTCTCAAAATTGGCAGCCCTTGGATGACTTGTTTTTCTATACCAGTGTTCTGCCCCTGCAGAACAGCTAACTGCCTCAAACCTCTGCTGGACCCTGGAGACGTGCTGGCTGCTTTTGTTTTCTTTCTGATCCTCGGTCCTTCTCTGCCTGTCCCTCACATCTGCGTCAGAGGGTGAGGAGCAGAGACACTGGGAAGGTTAAGCCAGAATGCTCTTCCATGGGGCTGAGCCTGTAAGCAAGGCTGAAAACACAGGTGTTTGAATCAGCCTCATCCGGGTCAGAACCCTCTTGATTGTTTCACACCAGTAGCTCTAATTGCCTTGTGTTTTCCCCCTCTGTCATGGATTGCTTTGGGTTTATGCAGGTACACACTTTCCTTTTCAAGTACATAGTTGGACTAAAAGATGCAAGTTCCTTGAAAAGGCCGCTGCAAGAAACAATGAAACTGACAAGAAAGACTGAATTTCCGAACTTGAAAACAATTCTCCATGTGTGACATTACCTGCACTCTCTAAGTCCTTTTTATCACTCTCTCTTTTGAGACCTGGCACATCTTCTGTAGGAATATGAGTCCTTGCTCTCTAGGCCCCTGAGTGCTCTGGGCTATTTGCAGCTGAAGGGAACAATTGATGTACTCACAGTGAGTTCTCTGTTCTCTGTTTAACAGGCCAAAGGGAATGTGAACAGTGTGGTGAAGACTACTGGTCCAATGCAGAGAAGAGTGAGTGTGTGCTCAAAGAGGTGGAATTCCTTGCTTATGATGAGGCCCTGGGCTTCACGCTGGTCATTCTGTCCATCTTTGGGGCCCTTGTAGTCCTGGCCGTCACGGTTGTGTATGTGATCTACAGACACACTCCCCTGGTGAATGCCAATGGCCGCGAGCTGAGCTTTCTTATTCAGGTTTCTCTGACCATCACAGTGCTGTCATCCCTGCTTTTTATTGGCAAGCCATACAACTGGTCCTGCATGGCCCGTCAGGTCACTCTAGCACTGGGCTTTTCTCTTTGCCTAGCCTGTATTCTCGGGAAGACCATTTCACTATTTTTAGCCTACAGAATTTCCAAGTCCAAAACCCGACTTATATCCATACGTCCCCTTTATCGGAAAATCATCATACTAATCTCTGTTCTAGTTGAGGTTGGCATATGCACTGCTTACTTGGTGCTGGAACCCCCCAGGGTATACAAGAACATGGAATCTCAAAATATAAAGATCATATTTGAATGCAATGAGGGCTCTGTAGAATTCTTGTGCTCAATGTTTGGGGTTGATGTCTTCCTGGCCTTGCTCTGCTTCCTTACGACCTTTGTGGCTCGCCAGTTGCCAGATAATTACTATGAAGGAAAATGCATCACCTTTGGGATGCTTGTGTTTTTCATTGTCTGGATCTCTTTTGTCCCTGCTTACTTGAGCACCAAAGGGAAGTTCAAAGTGGCTGTGGAAATATTTGCAATCTTGGCATCCAGCTACGGCTTGTTGGGTTGTCTATTTGCTCCCAAGTGCTTCATTATTTTGCTGAGGCCAAAGAGAAACACTGATGAAATTGTTGGTGGAAGGGTCCCCGCCATAAATAAGAGTATACAACTGACTTCAGCATCTGTGAGCAGTGAGCTTAACAACACCACGGTGTCCGCTGTCGTGGGTGATTAAAGTTGAAGGGCATATGGCCTTCAAGGCTGCAATGGTGACATGTCCAACATACCCTTTCAAATTGTCCCTGTAGCAGTTGCTTGATACTCTGGGGTCGTGTGGACGATTGTGCTCTGGTGGTTTAGTCTTAGCATGGTCTTTGAACACTCATGTTGTATGATACACTTTGGTATGAATTACAATATTGCTTACTATTGAAGGATAAACTATCTAATCCAAACATTTCAAAGTACTTTGGAAACAGAGGATGTGATAGGCACAAGTTCGAAAACTATAGCCACAAGTTAGAGAAAAACTTTGACTCGAGTAGGTTTTTGTGCTTATGAGTATCTGTTCTAGAAGTTTATACTCAAGTCACATAGTGGGGACCAAAAGAGATATTATGTCATCCATCCTGTTAATGCTTCCCTAAAATAGCTTTTCTCAGATTGAGGTAAGAATTAAGCTTCTAGACTTCCCTTTGGAGCAGGGAATTTGGAAGAGAATGTGTTTCAGAGAACTGCGGGCACGTAGAGAATATTGAAGGAGTTGGTATACCTGCTCTGGATTTTCCTGCAAGAGAGTAAATGGTAAAGTATCTGAATCTGCAAACATTCCTGTGACTGAAAGATAAAAATAAAGGGAATTTAGATGTCACCAAGGCAGTTATTAAATGGACTATACCGTAAAGACATGGGTGGCAAGAAGATGAGTGTTAACCTAGGCAGAAATTAGAGTACAAAAGTTTTTAGGATTAATTGAATGGTAGATATTTGCCTTCTCATTATGCAGAATTAATTGTAATTTAATTCGCAGCTGGAAAGGTTACAATTTTTTCATTCTTTTCCTAGAATGATACTTGAAAATGAGCTATATGCATTTATGTGTATAATTTATATGTATCTGTGGAAGAACATTTGTAGAAATATTGATAGACTAAATGTGCATTAGTATATTTGAGTCTAGACATGCATAAAGAGGAGAAATATCTCACTCTTCAAGCACATCTACTAATGTTTATGAACCTCAGTTACTCAAAACAGGCAAAAATTCTTGCAGGCTTGAGGGAACAGAAACTGTGATGACTGACTCAGGAGGACAAGTCTGTTAGACACTTATTATCGACTTTTGATAAATGATTATTCCAGGCCTGAAAAGGGAATGAGGTTTTTTTTTATTAAAATAGGAGGTTAGCATCAGGTTCTGCAAAGCTCGAAGGGATTTTATTGTCTGGAGGGTCATTGGTATTCGAAGACTTTCAGGGCAGGCATCTATCCCCTTCAGTCTTCCCACACTTCCCCAGAGCTTGCCCCATAGCCTTTAGAATCGGTAGAGGAGTGCCTGAATCACAGCACAAAGAGGAGGAGAACTGCTATCCTGGTCCTTCATTCAACCCCAGGCTTGGGGTACTTTGGAAAGGAGAGGACAGCTTGTTGAAGTCTAGAATAATAGGAAAATGATAATCAACTTCTAACTTAGTTATACACACATCATCATGAGTGTTCTCAACGATCACCTTGTGATCTAATACAATGTGCTGAAACATGGCTCTTATCTAGTGATTTGCTTTACTTTGAACTTAAATATTACAATTTAATGTAATTCAATTCTCTTCTGAGATGTTGATTACTGAACATATGGTGTCTAAAAGTTTTGTAACTTCATCAGGACACTGTACAAAATCCTGTTTATTATCTCCTTTCATACGACATGACTCAGCGACACTGTCTCATCAGCCTTGTGTTTTTTGCAATTATATTTTCTGATTGGCAATTGATTTGGGAAATTAGAGAAAGTAAATATTAAAAACAATGGAACTTGTTGTTCAATGTTAGTGTTTTGTAGCATTGCACTTTTAAGTTATAGCTTTTATCTAAAGTACTTTGAGGTAGTCTCTTGTTGATTTGGTACACATGCACTGTTATAGAAGATGGCTTAGAAATGAAGTTGAAATGAATAATACCTGATTGTCCAAGAATAATGGGTTAATTTGTAATATGGTTGTATTTTTTGTAATTATTTATTTATCAAGTATTAAAATATTCTCATAACCTTCAGAGATATTTTCTCTTTGAATGAATGTGTCAACTAAAAATGAATTCTAGTAAAATAAATAATGAAATCTCTGCCAGTACATGCTGCTGTGTGAAAGGATGTCATGTGCAGGTCGCTTGTTACACTCCCTGCTGACGGTGAGCACTTGTTGGCAACTACATGCTGGGCCCTGGGGAGAAGCTCAGAATTAATTTCAGAGCGTTGCATCAACATTGTGTGGTTGCTGGCATGGAGAGGAGCATAAAGAATAATTGCTTGAAATAAAAAAATTACAGAATAAGACTATACTCAGGGTTGATCTTCACACATGCAGGATTGAAATCTTGTGGTAAATGGAATGTGTATCACAACTGCTCAAACCCACACTGTATTTCGTTGCATTAAGGCAAATAAAATTCCTGTGTAAAGTGAATATATTTTCAAAAAAGCTAATCTGGTCCAACTTCCAGATGAATATATATATATATATATGTATATATGTATGTATTTATTATTTGAAAAGCAGAGCTATGGACATAGAAGGAGAAACAGAAAGAGAGAGATTTTCCATCAACTGGTTCACTCCCCAAATGGCTGGAATAGCTGGTACTGGGCCAGGCCAAAACCAGGCTCCTGGAATTCCATTTGGATCTCCCATGTAGGTGGCAGGGGACAAAGTAATGCTACCTTTCTCTGCTGCCTTCATAGGCACATTATAGTAGGGAGCTGGATCAGAAGTGGAGCAGCAAGAACTTAAACCAGTGCTTACATGGAATGTCAGCATCTCTGATTGTGGCTTAAGCCACTGTAACACAACACTATACCCACTAGATTAATCTTAAAATGCAGCTCTGATTTCATCTCTTCCCAGCTTATCAACTCCTAGTGGCTCTCCAGTCTACATAGCATGGGTCTAACTGCCTTAATTTGACCCTCAAATCCTTCCACATTGTTGTACCTTTCCTTTTCAACAGTTGTCACCTGCCATCTTCTTGTCCACATTCTTTTAATGCAACCAACTGAATTTCTACAACCTTTGGATCCTACCTTCTATGTTCTTGATTCCATGTTGCCCTCACTGTTCTGTTTTGCATCCAATATTCTAATAAAATTCCACCCAACAGTCCATCCATTCATTATGCATCCATCCATCCATCTTTGTATGCATTAGATTCTGAGATAGGTAAAGAAGATGTACAAAGAGAAGGCATTATTCACCATCTCCAAGCCCTTGTCATCTTTATGGGTGACAGATAATAAATCAACAATTACCCTGTGATGCAATAAAGCTGTGATTGTGGTAGCATATAGAGGGACAGAGTATGTTGGGGTTACGGAAATTTTACCTAGTGAAGTGACACTTGAACAGATTTCTGAACAAAAAGAAGGAATTAGCCGCATGAAAGAAGGATGAACTAATGCATGTATCATACCTAGCCCAGTGCTTCCAGCATGGTAAATAGCAACTTCCTACCATTTTGTAAAAAATAATATATTTTAGAACCCCTCTGTGACACTGGCCATTTTCTGCTTCATTCTGCTTTCACATCCTGTCTCTATCACTATAATTTATTTTTAAGGTATCTGTCTATCTATCTATCTACCACCATCATCATCATCATCATTTATCATCTGTCAGTCTCTTTGTAACCTTATCACCTGAAATACACCTTGCACAAAACTGATGCTATCTTTTTAAATGGATGGCTGAATAAAGTTATTAAAATAGCTAACCTCTCACCTAAGAAGGTCCAGGGGAAATGTTTCAATGGAAGATAAGGAGAGAAGTCTTGAGAACTGGAGCACAGCACGGGTTGGGGACAGTAGGAGAGTCTTTTGGTGTCTTCAGGAGAGAGGGGCCAGCTAGAGCCACAGGCACAACAGCTGGGGAGGGGGCAGCTGGGGAGGGGAACTCTTGAGAAGACTATTTCCATAGTATTCATTTGGCTATTTTCTCATAGTGCTTTCTCCCACATATATAAAGATTAAAATATTTTTTTTAATTTGAGAGGCAGAGAGACAGAGATAGAGAAAGAACTTGCACCTACTGGTTCACTCCAAAGTGCCTACAACAACCATTCCTCGACAGGGCTGGACCAGCCCTAGCCAGGAGCTATGACTGGCCTCTTCAGGCATGTTTTAGGAAGAAAGTGCAATCAGAAGCAGAGCTGGAAGTTGAGCCCAGACACTTGCATGTGGGATATAGGCATGCTAAGCTGTATTTAAACCAGCAGGTCAAGTGCCCACCCTCAGATCTGCATTTTTGAGGAAGAAAGAATAAATATTTTCTCGACCCTCCCCTTACCCACAAATCCTTCCCACTTTCTTGGAATACCTAAAGACAGAGAAAGTATTTATTATCTTAACATAGAATTATTAACAATTTATGTAAAAATTTATGTAGATGATCTTTGGGAATTCACCTATTTGCATATTTGGTAGATGGATATTTATCTCCCCTGATATTTTTGGAAAATCAGTTTGGACATGAGAGGTGCAATGTGAAAATCTGAGGAGACTAGCTATATTAGGGTAGGTTAACTGTTTGAACCATCAACTCCTAAGTGTCAGTGGTTCAACAGATCAACAGTAAGAGCACACTTGCTGGCCTCCTCCAGGCAGGGTCTCAGGAATGCCACTGGATATTCTCTACTTGCCCGTTTTCTGCTTTCCCCACTCCATGCCATGACTTCTATGGACTGCATCCCATGGACTCCCTTGTCTGTGGCTTCTAGTGGATTTTGCCAATGGGAGAAACCCATGGGAGACTGGAAGCATGAGGAGAAGACACAGTCTTTGTTGTTGCAGCCATGGCTCATTCCTCCATCCATGGCCTCTCTCCCATGGCAACAGCTCTTCCTGGGGGACACGTATGCTGATCTGGCCCCTTCTAGTTTTATACCTGGTTGTGATATCAACTTTGCCCTCTTCCTAGCCACCATTTTCCATCACCCTTTGTTAGATGCCCTAACATTGACTGTTCATGTCAGTAGTCCCTTCTTTGCCTTGCCTCTCCTTTGCATACGCCAGCTGTTTCCTGCTGGCCTCCTGACTCATCCAGGGATCCATGTTCCTTTCATTTTATGATGCTTCCATCTTCAATTCAAGCCTCATATGGTTCCTGCTAACAGGGAAGTTGGCCTGTGAGGTCAGGCACTCGCACTCAGTCACTAAGACCCATAATAAGACACAGCTATTTTTACTCACATTTTTCTGGTTGGAAGTTGCTCCACAACCCCATCTAAAGGGAAGAGAGGTGGGAAGCTGTCTTTGTCAACCAGATCTATGTTATAGGAAGGGAACATGACTCTTTAGTGAGGAATCCACCATTTTACCAAACCAGATATTAAATCAAATGCCCTAATATAGACAGAGGTATCCATAGAATGCTTCAAATAATGTCCATAGAAAATTGAGCACATAAGGAGATTTATAGAGGATTTTGGAAATGTGGCAGCAGTTGTGTAGTTTTCAATTTATCTGACCACCCCCCCATCAGTAAAGTAACCAGATTGATAAGTCCACAACTCTTGGGAAGATATCTACAATATAATGCAGTGTGTCATTCCTTTGTGTTCCAAAGCACTGCCAGTTAGGAGCTCACATCCATGTGGGGTCAGAAATGATGTGGGAAGATGTGGAAAGAAGATAGAGGTGATGGTGGTGGGAGCTGGAACATCCCAAGCTGCCATTAGATGGTGAAAGAGAGCTAAGTTCCGTTTTTTGCACAGCAGCATATTAGGAGAGCTTTGTGAAGGCTCCTACCCCTGGAAGAATGTAATTCAAATACGTGAAGGTCTTACAGCAGCTGCATGGGGCTGGGCCCTAGGAGCTCTTGAAACTATTGAATGAAAGTGTTTGTCAAATATCAAACCTCCACAGAGAAGCAAATGCTGGGAGTATGATCCAAGCTGGCTAGAAAAAGGAAAGTGTTTACTCTTCACATCAAGAAATCATTTGATTTTTTCCAGAGGATTCTGCTTTCTTCATTGTGACTGGCATCTTGGAAGGTCCTTTTGGAGACTTCCTACTAGGTGACCGATCTTAGGTTTCCCATTTATTTGTCCATGAATTATTTCTAAAAGGAGGTACTAGAATATAATTTGAGGGATGCATCAGAAAGTTCTTAATGGAGTCAATCAATTACTGAGAAAGAATGGCTGTACCACAAGTTCTGTGAAATCCCTGTCTCTCAATTCAGCACTTGGAGCAGCCTTGATACTCAGGATTTAGGGATCTCTGGAGTCTGGGACAGTTGCACAGGTCATAAAGAATCTACCTTTCCTCTTCCAAGGGTTCCACCTCTCCCTTCCATCTTTAAGGGAGACAGTGGGAGAGAAAAGAGTAGAATTTCCATAGAAAGGACCTTGACCTGGGCCTTAGCTGTCCTGAGTGCTAGTTCTACCTTTGCCAGCTATTCGTTGTTATTTCGAGTAAGTGAGCAACTTTCCTTGTGAGAGGAAGATGGAAGTCAACTATTGTTGACATGCTTTCTGTGTCTACTGGCCTAAGACCTAGAGATAGATTCTGGGGACGTGCGTAGTCTTGAGGAGGCTGGAAAAGGGGAGCAGGGCTGTTTGAAGGAGTTGTCTCAAAGACAGCTGTTACCAGTGAGGAACCCTTGAAATAGCAAAGACCCAGAGACCACAGTAGCAGAATCCTCCACATGGCCGTGCTTAGAATGCCACCTGGGGACAGGCCTGTGGTGGAGGCTGTCTTTGGTGGCTTTGTGTTCTAGAAAGTAAGTCTCTGGCCAGTGCTGTATGTAGTGGGTAAAGCTGCCACCTGAAGTGTTGGCATCCCATATGGGCTCTGGTTTGAGGCCCAGCTGCTCCACTTCAGATCCAGCCCTCCACATGTCCTGGTACAGTCATAGAAGTTGGCCAAAGTCCTTGGGCCCCTAACCCACTTGGGAGGCTCAGAAGAAGCTCCTGGCTCCTGGCTTCAGATTGGCTCAGCTCTGGCTGTTGCAGCCATTTGGGGGAGTGAAACACTGGATGGAAGACCTCTCTCTCCTCTCTCTTTCCTCTCTCTGTATAACTGTGACCTTCAAATAAATAAAAAAGTCTTAAAAAATAGAAAAAAGAAAGTAAGTCTCTCTGGGTGAATTTGAGGCCTAGCTAGGCTTTTCAGGAGGAAGAAGTAGGGTTTAAATCTGATGCAGGCAGTGTTGCTAATTGGCTTTGTAGCGTTTGTCCAGGGAATGGCAGAACAAGAGGCACTTCTCCCAGGAGGAGAGGTACTGATTGTTCGGGAGGTTATATTTCATAACGCAGGATCTCCTGGGGCAGAGACTGACACTAATGTTATTTATTCTCCCTTCACAATCCAAAGTGTCCCATTCTTCTAGGCCAAAGCTATGTTTTTCTTTTCCACCTGATTTTAATACAGATAATATCTATTTTAGTAGCCTCCAGGAATCTTACCTATTAAGGAGAAAAAGAAAGAAAGGAGGGCTATACTCAGAACTCCTAAGGTTACATATTTTCAAACTACATTAGTATGGAGTCATGGATGCAGTAAAACTAAGGTCTAGATCACAGTCCCATTCGTGGGGGGCCTGCAATCCATCTGTGATAGTGTAGTTATTCCTGTTGAAGACTCCTAGGCCAAAGGGGCCCTTCAGGGACTGTCCCATCCCTGGTGCTCTCTGAAAACAAGAGTCCGGATTTGTAGCATCTGCTGATTCCTGTGGTGTAAACAGTCTTCCCATGGCTAATTTGAAGGTGTCAACTCGCAGCCCTGATTGTGGAATTGGGAGGTGTACAGAGAGGGCTCTGGGTTTCAGCAAGCACTGATGAGCTGCACCGCAACCTTTCGGAGGTCCTAGAGACCAGCTGCTGAGGAACGCAGAGATGCTGTGCCCTTATTCATGACGATACTTAAAGGAGTGAAAGAAGAGGGGCACCTCCAGGGAGGATACTTCAGGGGAACACGGGATCTGAATACAAAGCACAAGGCCCAGCCAATGCGGACATGAAAGCATCTTAGGCCATGGGTGACTGGAAACCAGCTGTCTAGAAGCGATGTCTGTCTCCATCGTCCATGTGAACGTATCTGACCTATGATGAAAGTAGTGTCCCCGTCTGTGGGAAGGGAGGTATACATATACATACGAACACATACTGTGTCCATTTATACTGTGTTACGCTTATTTATCAGCATATATTTTATAAAGAATTATGCATGGGCCAGCACGGTGGCATAGCAAGTCAAGCCACCGCCTGAAATGCCAGCATCCCTTACGGGCACCGGTTCGATTCCTGGCTGCTCCACTTCTGATCAGCTCTCTGCTGTGGCCTTGGAAAGCAGTGCAGGATGGCCCAAGTCCTTGGGCCCCTGCACCTGTGTGTGAGACCTGGAAGATGCTCCTGTCTCCTGTCTTTGGACTGGCACAACTGCAGCTGTTGCGACCAACTGGGGAGTGAACCAGCGGATGTGAGACCTCTGTCTCTCTCTCTTCTCTTTCTGTATAGCTCTGACTTTCAAGTGAATAAATAAATAAATCTTTAAAAAAAGAATTATGCAATATCAATTATAATATGTGGCTTACGAGTCACTGTTTTTTTCTGGATTGGAAAACTTAATCTGACTAATGTTGAGTAACTCATATGAACTCTTGGGTTTTACTTTTGTCTCCTTTTTCTCCATGTGAGGCCCATCTAGTTCCTCTGAAGACTCGGCCATGGCCATATCCTAAGGACTGGGTCTCAGACCAGAGCTCACCCTCTGTCCTATCTTCACTAATGTGTAGCTTGTATGGCTGAGCTTGGCATTGGCTGCTCTGCCTACAGCCTCTACCCATGATGTTCCTGGCTGAGAGAACTGCTCTGTGCACTCTGCCTCAGGGACTCCACTATGGTTGGAGCATGCACTCTCTCTTGACTTGAGTCAGCTTCCTTGCAGTTGGCACCTGGTGTGGGCTGTCGATTCTTGGCCTCTGCTAAGGCCACCCTTGATCCCAGCCATGGTGAGCCTTTGGCAGCCCTGTTTGATGGTCAGTGACTTTCGACATGTCTCCCAAAGGCCGACGGAAAGAGTCCAGCTCTCTTTCTTCACTTCATCAGGAACCACTCTTAAGGTCAATACTGTCCTTTGTTCTCTCTGGTGGCTGTGCCAAGTGTCCCCAGGCACCGCACGCATAAATCCTTGGGCACAGACTTCCGTGAGCTTTTACAGCTCCTATGGTCTCACCTGTGCTGCTCAGATCTCTTAACTGGGGCTTGAAATCCAGTTGTCCTAGCTTGCTCTTTAGAACTCAAAGAGTACATCTCTCTTTCTTTTTAACTTTCATTTAATAAATATAAATTTCCAAAGTGCAGCTTTTGGATTACAGTGGATTTTCCGCCCCCCATAACTTCCCTCTCATTCGCACTCCTCCCATCTCCCGCTCCCTCTCCTATTCCATGCACATCAAGATTCATTTTCACTTATTTTTACAGTTTATAACTCTTGAAATGTGTAGCAGTTAAAATATCCAAAGGACTTTGTGGTCAGGATGGTTGATTCTGGCCAGAACTCGGATGTTAGATGAAAAAAAATCATTTTGCTTATTTGTCTGTTTTGGGATCTTCCTTTTCATGATGCATTAAGCCAATGTGAACTTTAGATGTTTACTTTAAAAAAGTGAAGCTTAGGAATCACATAGGTCAGGGCCTCGCTGGGGCATAGTAGGTGAAGCATCCACCTGCAGTGCCGGCATCCCATTTGGGCACCAGTTTGCGTCCTGGCTGCTCCACTTCCCATCCAGCTCTCTACTCTGGCCTGAGAAAGCAGTAGAAGATGGCCTAGGCACTTGGGCTCCTTGACCTGCATGGGAGACCCGGAAGACGCTCGTGTCTACTGGCTTTGGATCAGCCCAGCTCCAGTCATTGTGACCAACTGGGGAGTGAACCAGTGCATGGAAGACCTCTCTGTCTCTGTTTCTTCGTCTCTCTGACTCTCTCTCTCCCTTGCCTCTCTGCAAATCTTTAAAATAAATATTTTTTTTCATTTAGTAAAAAAGAAGCCCTCTGTGAGCAATGTGCCCACAGTAGTTCAGACAATCGGGATCGAGTGAGCAGTGGAGGACACGCCCCTTTCCATCTCTGCAGCGGTCAGTGGGGATCTTAAGATGGCCTGGAGTTCCCGTAAGTGGGTTTCAGATTGGGTAGGTAGGAAGCAAGGGAGATTGGGTAGGGAGAAAGGAACAGCAGCAATAAAAAATAATAGGCATTTCAAGGGAGCAGTGAGGGGCCGGCGCCATGGCTCACATGGCTAATCCTCTGCTGCGCCAGCATCCCATATGGGTGCCAGTTTTAGTCCCTGTTACTCCTCTTCCAGTCCAGCTTTTTGCTGTGGCCCAGAAAGGCAGTGGAGGATGGCCCAGGTCCTTGGGCCCAGCACCAGCATGGGAGACCAAGAAAAGCACCTGGCTCCTGGCTTCAGATTGGCACAGCGAAGGCTGCAGCAGCCATTTGTGGGGTGAACCAATGGAAGGAAGACCTTTCTCTCTGTCTCTCTCTCTCACTGTCTATAATTCTACCTGTCAAATAAATTAAAAAAAAAAAAAAAAAGGAGCCATGAGCAAACCGAGTATAAACCAAACTCCTGGAGCACAGTCCTGGGCAGAGCAGCAGCTGGGTAGGAAGATGAAAGGGCATGGGCTGGAGACAGTTTAGCCTTTACTCACTCTGCTGGGTTCACCATTATCCTCCGTGCAGGGAGGCACTGAAGGATGGTGAGCAGAGGAGAGACATAATTAGAGCAGGTTTCACTGGCTTCACTAATTCTTAAAGGGAAATTTCTCTCTCAATATTTAGATGGAATAAAACACAGGACTGACTAGAGAGAAAGAGCAGGTAGGGATTTTAAGTCAGCTATGATAACTGAGCTCAGTGAGGTAAAGGGACATACTTGCAGTGCACGAAGTATAAGAGCCGTGGGTTAAGCTGCCTCCTGAGACACCCACATTGCACATTGGAGTGCTGGTGTTAGTCCTGAATGTTCTATTCTTTTGATCTGGCTTCCTAGAACAATGTGGGAGACCCAGACAAACCTCTGGGCTCCTGCCTTCAGCCTGGCCTAGCCATGATTGTTGTGGCCATTTGAGTAGTGAACCAGTGTATGGAGGATCTCTGTCTCTCTGCCTCCCTCTCTCTCTCTCCCTCTTCTCTCTGTAACTCTGCCTTTCAAAAAAAAAATCTTAAAAAAATAAATAAAGGAGCTCAGATGTTGTTTTCCCTCATCTTTGATGAATTCTGCTACATTTGGAGGATATAATCCCTGTGGCCCTGGCAAACTATACTATTATCCTGGGAGTGGCAGCAGCACTGGGTACAAGATGTAGCTGCAGAAATCTGAGGAGCTGCCTTCTGGCAAGACAGCGAGATCAGTATGGAGCGCGGAGTAGTTCCGGATGGTTCTGAGACAGGACATGGCCTACGCCTGACAGCTGAAAACAGGGGTCCTCGGGCTGTTGGTGAGGAGCCGTCCCTCAGAGCACCCTGTGTTCAGATAAGCCCGGACTCTGAAACCAAGCTGGCCAGAGATTCCCTGGGGAATCGCTCTTTAATCTTGTCGGTATAATTTTGAAGGCACGAGGGGAAAAGTCTGTTTACGCTCCGCACTTGGGCCTGTGAAGACCTTGGAGACAGTGGACAGCCTGGGGGTCAGAATGTCCGGGGCAGTAGTTGGTCCCCTGCGGGCTTCTGAGGAGGCGCTGTCCACGGAGGGAAGACTGAGCACGGTTTGCCCTGTTCCCTGTCAAGTGGGAGTAGGAGACTCTTTGCTGGGTTTCTTCGGGGTCAAGTGGAGATTACGCTTAGAACAGGAAGAAATCTTTCTGTGGGAACGAGGTGAAGGAAACGACCTTGGTGGGGAAGGGAGGTGGCGCCCGTGTGACTGGTAATGCAGTAGCATCATGATCTGACTGAGTTGTCAAAGCAGCGAGAAAGGGGATTTTTCCCCCTTTCTTTCAACTTCAGGTCTGCAGTGGTCTCTTTTAGTTCTTTCCATGGACATGTACAGGTGAAAGAGTACTGCTGACTATTAGTAAAATTTAGAAGCTTAGAGGCAACTTTATACACTGCTTTCTCTGCTCTCTTCACTGACACATCTTGTGAGCTTTCACTTGTATTGAACTAAAACATGACTCAGCGGTTCCTTTGTACTCTGCCATGTGAACAGACCATACTTGATGAAGCAGGTCCCTACTGTGTGCATTTACTTTGTTTCATTTTTACTAGGATGAACAAACACTGCACTGAATATCCTTATACATCAGGTTTGTGTGGGTCTTCTTTTGCTTCCATCAGATAAATAATTTGAAGTAAAACCACATGATCAAAGGGTACGCACATTTTTCATGGTTCTGATATGTACAACATACTTCAATAAATTCACAGGAAACAGTATTATAAAAATATATATTGTGAGAATGCTATGAATAGATTGCAAAATTAATGCACACCAAAATAAACTCTTTAATTCCAGTTTTCAACAGAGTTTTTGAAATACACTTGCTTTCCTGGGATGTCTTTCTTTCTTTTTTTTTTTTTGACAGGCAGAGTGGACAGTGAGAGAGAGAGACAGAGAGAAAGGTCTTCCTTTTGGCATTGTTCCCCCCCAATGGCCACCATGGCTGGCGCGCTGCACCGCACTGATCCAAAGGCAGGAGCCAGGTACTTATCCTGGTCTCCCATGCGGGTGCAGGGCCCAAGCACTTGGGCCATCCTCCACTGCACTCCCGGGCCACAGCAGAGAGCTGGCCTGGAAGAGGGGCAACCAGGGCTGGATTCGGCGCCCCTCCCGGGACTAGAACCCAGTGTGTCGGCACCGCAAGGCGGAGATTAGCCTGTTGAGCCACGGCGATGGTTGGGGATGTGTTCTTACAACTTCAAATTTGCACTCCAGCAGGAGATTTTGAGAGGTTCCAAAGGGGAAGACAGGGAGACAGGGATCCAGGATGAGCTGACCTGTATTGAAAGATTGAAAGGGATCAGGTAAGAAAGGACGGGGGAGGGAGCCTCAGGGAAGACTCGGGATGTGAGCCTGGACTGGGGATAAAGGCATGAGACTGAGCTGAGGACAGTGTGTCACCTCGAGGTGCAGCTTCGAGAAAATGATGCACATGAAAATTGTTCGTCCAACCATACAGGCTTTGCAAAATTTTTCTAAAGTAGCTTTTTGTATCATCTTCCATCACTGATGAAGACATTGAGGCACAGAAATTAAGTGACTTTCTTACAACCACACTAAAATAGTGGCAGAACACAGTGCAAACTGATGTCTCTAGTTCAGATCTCTTGATTTTCCGCTCAGCTTTTTTATAGCCCTAAGGAAAGAGGTTGGCCTGGTGTAAGTTTTCTATACTTAGAGGTGAAATAGGATACCCTTTCTCACTTTTGATGTGAGGAACCTACCTACAAGTGGGGTTGATGGGAGAATGGTTGGGGCTGACCTTTGATAACCAAGACAGGGACAGTTTAGCTGACGTGAAGACTCTTCTAACCCCAAACCCACGATGATGTCACACTTTGTTGCCAAGTATACCAGAGATTTTTATGAGGCTCTCTTCACAAGGGCTCTCAGTTCCTAGTCCAGATCCATAAATTGCACATGAGCAGGAGGCTCGCTGATTGAGAGATGACAATTAAGTAGCAAGTAGTGGCAAGCTGAGTCCACTGGGATGAGGCTCACAAGCCCTCGGGTGCCACTCTATCACGGTGCCTCATCACAACTTGTATCATTTCAACACTGGCCATTTCCCCAGCACTCAGCTTGTTAGAATGGCCAGCAGAAAGAAATGCTTGGTTCTAGGATTTCTTGCATTTTTGTGGGCTGAATGGGGCACTGAAGGCCAAGAAGAGGAGGAACAGACCTGCAGGTTGCTGGGCAAGTTTGACCTGAATGGGTATGTAGACGCCCAAAACCACTCAGTGATCATTGGAGGCCTGTTTCCTATTCACTCCAGGACCATCCCAGCAAACGAGTCTATTTTGGAGCCAGTATCAGCAAAGTGTGAAGGGTAAGCCTCTCGCAGTCTTCTCTCTATAGCAATAGCAGGGGCGGGGCGCAGCAGTGGGTGTGATGGACAGTGTCTGCTCCAGGATCCCTGACTATTTGTTTGACTCTGGATAGACAGTTCTTGTTTCTGGGCCTCAGTTTCTCCAAGGTGAACATTCTAGGATTGCTTACAAATTGGAACAGGTTACTCTCCAGTGGGTGTTTGCCCACTTAGGCATCTCAGACAAAAAGGAGCACATTTTGTATAATACGGAACATTGCTCCTCTGAGAGGGGTCAACATCTCCTGAGAGCCTGCTAGAATGTGGAATCCTGGGCTCAGACCTGCTGAGTCAGAATCTGCGTTTTTGACAGCCTGCCTGGTGATTCAGGCACGCAGTGAGGGCTGAGAAGCACTGAAGCAGAATTAGGAAAGCACTGTTATAGTTTTATTGCTGGTTGTTATAAACTAATTCACCTCAAGTGAGAATGCAGCATGTGGGAACAATGATTGACTTCTGACCTAAAATTAATGGCAAGGTTCCTTCAGTTGCTGAAGGCTTCCTCCCCGCATCCTCTCACCTCCAAGCTACCAGGTCAGGAAATTAGCCCAAGCTGGATCATCTGGTTTGCTAGATTTTCAGTGCAAAGAAAGGCAAGCGACCATACACACACGCACACACACACATATACAAACACACGCACATGCACACACAGACACACAGACCCCACATTTGAGTGACATACTTAAAAGAAAAAGAAGCTAGTTCCTTGACAAAGTAGTTCTTTTTGTTGTCCCATATTCTTTCTCAGCCCTTTATTTGCACGAATCCATGTTGTTTATGTAGTTTTGGCCATAGAACATTTACAACTCCTGTCAGGTGTTGGCGTTCTATGGTAAGGATTTCCATGATGCCACATGGTATTTACACACTTAATTGTAAGTGTATGTTGTAGATATTGTAGTAACTTCTAACATCATTAAATTTTACTGGTCACAACTTCTTTCCTTTGATCCTATATCATGCTTCATATTTGAGATATCATTAGAGAAATGCATCACCTGTAATGTTGGCAAAAAGATTTCAATTACTCCTTATTTATCTCTGGCATCTCCTTTTCTAAAAAGATTTATTTATTTAAAAGAGTTACACAGAGTGAAGGAAAGGCAAATAGAGAGAGAGAGAGAGAGAGAGAGAGGTCTTCCATCTGTTAGTTCACTCCCTAATTGGCCGCAACAGTCAGAGCTGTGCCCATCCTATGCCAGGACTCAGGAACTTTTTCTAGGTCTTCTCGTGTTTGTGCAGGCTCCTAAACGCTTGGGCCATCTTTTAGTGCTTTGCCAGTCCATAGCCGAGAGCTGGATCTGAAGTGGAGTAGCCTGGTCTTAAACCAGCGCCCAAAAGGATACTGGCACTGCAGGCGGCAGCTTTACTTGCTATGCCACAGTGCCGACACCATCTTGGCATCCTCTTTTTTTTAAAAAATTTTATTTAATAAATATACATTTCTAAAGTACACGTTTTGGATTATAGCAGCTTTTCCACCCATAACCTCCCTCCCACTGAGAACCATCCCATCTCCCACTCTCTTTCCCATTCTATTCTTCATCAAGATTCATTTTCAATTTTCTTTTTATACAGACGATCAACTTGGTATATACTAAGTAAAGATTTCAACAGTTTACACCCACACAGATACACAAAGTGTAAAGTACTGTTTGACTAGTAGTTTTACTGTTAATTCACATAGTACAACACATTAGGGACAGAGATCTTACAAGGGGAGTAAGTGCACAGTGACTCCCATTGTTGATTTAAGAATTGAAACTCTTATTTATGAGGTCAGTAATCAACCGAGGCTCTTGTCATGAGCTGCCAAGGCTATGGAAGACTCTTGAGTTCACAAACTCCAACCTTATTTAAACAAGGCCATAGTCAAAGTGGAAGTTCTCTCCTCCCTTCAGAGAAATGTACCTCCTTCTTTGATGGCCCATTCTTTCACTGGGATCTCACTCACAGAGATCTTTCATTTAGGTCATTTTTTTTCCCACAGTCTCTAGGCTTTCCATGCCTGAGAAACTGATGGGGTTTTTAGCCAGATCCAAATGCCTTAAGGGCTGATTATGAGGCCAGAGTGCTGTTTAGGACATCTGCCATTCTATGAGTTTGCTGTGTATCCCGCTTTCCATGTTGGATCGTTCTCTCCTTTTTAATTCTATCAGTTATTATTAGCAGACACTAGTCTTGTTTATGGGCTTCCTTTGACACTTAATCCTATCATTATGATCAATTATGAACTGAAACTGATTACTGTGACTAGTGAGATGGCATTGGTACATGCCGCCTTGATGGGATTGATTTGGAGTCCCCTGGTACATTTCTACCTCTATCTGGCATCTTCTAACTGGTTTTCATAATTACAGTGAAGAAAAAGAAAGAGGGAAGAGAAGCACTTTTGCTTACAACTAAATTATTATAAGTCAGCTCATAATTTATTACAGACATTTTCAATCCTTAATAACATAAAATGGAAATTTAGAGTTTTTCATAATATAGAACACTAATGTTTTATAAACTGAATGCTTAATTTGCTCTCCACTCTTCACTGGAATTTCTGAAGGTTATTTGCCTCTAAGAGGAAATTATATATGTATAAATTTTCATAAAATCCATGCTTCAATAAGAATAACTAGCCATAGTCACTGAAAGCAGTGGTGAGCAGTAACCACGTCCTATCTGAAACATCCTCCACTTACCAGAGATGCAGAGAGGATTTGCGTGCACTTGCTTGGCTTTCCATTATGCATTGGCATTTATGTGCATCTAATAAAACTGTGTGTTTTCTTTTTAACTTTTATTTAGTAAAGGTAATTTCCAAAGTACAGCTTATGGATTACAATGGCTCCCCTCCCATAACTTCCCTCCCACCCACACCCTTCCCATCTCCCGCTCCCTCTCCCATCCCATTCACCTCGATTCATTTTTCAATTATCTTTATATACAGAAGATCTATTTAGTATATATTAAGTAAAGATTTCATCAGTTTGCACCCACACAGAACACAAAGTGTAAAATACTGTTTCAGTACTAGTTATAGCATTAATTCACATTGAACAACACATTAGGGACAGAGATCCCACATGAGGAGTAAGTACACAGTGACTCCTGTTGTTGACTTAACAATTTGACACTCTTGTTTATGGCGTTAGTAAACTTCCTAGGCTCTTGTCATGAGTTGCCAAGGCTATGGAAGGCTTTTGAGTTCTTCGACATCAATCTTATTGACAAGGTTATAGTCAAAGTAGAAGTTCTGTCCTCCCTTCAGAGAAAGGTACCTCCTTCTTTGATGGCCCATTCTTTCTACTGGGATCTCACTTGCAGGGAGCTTTCATTTAGTTTTTTTTTTCCAGAGTGTCTTGGCTTTCCATGCCTAAAATACTCTCATGGGTTCTTCAGCCAGATCCAAATGCCTTAAGGGCTGATTTTGAGGCCAGAGTCCTGTTTAGGACATCTGCCATTCTTTAAGTCTGCTGTGTATCCCACTTCCCATTTTGGATTGTTCTCTGCCTTTTTATTCTATCAGACACTAGTCTTGTTTGTGTGATCCCTTTGACTCTTAGACCTATCAGTGTGATTAATTGTGAACTGAAATTGATCACTTGGACTAGAGAGATGGTATTGGCACAAGCAACCTTGATGGGATTGTGTTGGAATCCGCTGGTACATTTCTAACTCCAGCATTTGGGGCAAGTCCAATTGAGCATGTCCCAAATTGTATATCTCTTCCCTCTCTTATTCCCACTCTTATATTTAATGGGGATCACTTTTCAGTTAAATTTAAACACCTAAGAATAATTGTGTGTTAATTACAGAGTTCAACCAATAGTATTAACTAGAACAAAAAATACTAAAAGGGATAAAGTATTAAATTTTACATCAATACTCAGGATAAGGGCTGATCAAGTCACTGTTTCTCATAGTGTCCCTTTCACTTCAACAGGTTTCCTTTTTGGTGCTCGGTAAGTTGTCACCAATCAGGGAGAACATATGATATTTGTCCCTTTGGGTCTGGCTTATTTCACTCAGCATGATGTTTTCCAGATTCCTCCATTTTGTTGCAAATGACCAGTTTTCATTGTTTTTGACTGCTGTATAGTATTCTATAGAGTACATGTCCCATAATTTCTTTATCCAGTTTACTGTTGATGGGCAATTGGGTTGATTCCAGGTCTTAGCTATTGTGAATTAAGCTGCAATAAACATTAAGGTGCAGACAGCTTTTGTGTTTGCCAATTTAAACTCCTTTGGGTAAATTCCAAGGAGTGGGCTGGCTGGGTCGAACATTTGTCTGTGTCTCCATTTGAATTTCAGCATCATTTTTTCCGGATCTGAGAAGAATTTCTTTGGCATTTTGATTGGTATCGCTTTGAATCTTTAAATTGCTTTTGTGCGAATGGACATTTTGATGATGTTGATTCTTCCAATCCATGAGCATGGAAGATTTTTCCATTTTTTGGTATCCTCTTCTATTTCTTTCTTTAAGATTTTGTAATTCTCATCGTAGAGATCTTTAACGTCCTTGGTTAAGTTTATTCCAAGGTATTTGATTGTTTTTGTAGCTATTGTGAATGGGATTTATCTTAGCAGTACTTCTCAGCCATATACCTGTGTATACAAAGGCTGTTGATTTTTGTGCATTGATTTTATATCTTGCTACTTTGCCAAACTCTTCTATGAGTTCCATTATTCTCTTAGTAGAGTTCTTTGGATCCTCTAAGTAAAGAATCATATCATCTGCAAAGAGGGATAGTTTGAGTTCTTCCTTCCCAATTTGTATCCCTTTAATTTCTTTTTCTTGCCTGGCTAAGACTTCCAGAACTATATTGAATAGCCGTGGTGAGAGTGGGCATCCCTGCCTGGTACCAGATCTCAGTGGAAATGCTTCCAGCTTTTCCCCATTCAATAGGATGCTGGCCGTGGGTTTTTCATAAATTGCTTTGATTGTATTGAGGAATGTTCCTTCCATACCCAGTTTGCTTAGAGTTTTCATCATGAAAGGGTGTTGTATTTTATCAAATGCTTTCTCTGCATCTATTGAGATAATGGTAAGGTTTTTCTTCTGCAGTCTGTTAATGTGGTGTATCACATTGATTGTTTGGCAAACATTGAACCATCCCTGCATTCCAGTGGTAAATCCCACTTGGTCTGGGTGGATGATCTTTCTGAAGTGTTGTTGCATTCTATTGGCCAGAATTTTATTGAGAATTTTTGCATCTATGTTCATCAGGGATATTGGTCTGTAATTCTCTTTCAATGCTTCATCTTCTTCCAGTTTAGGAATTAAGGTGATGCTGGCTTCATAAAAAGAATTTGGGAGGATTCCATCTTTTTCAATTGTTGTGAATAGTTTGAGAAGAATTGGAGTTAGTTCTTCTTTAAATGTCTGGTAGAATTCAGCAGTGAATCCATCTGGCCCTGGGCTTTTCTTTGTTGGGAGGGCCTTTATTACTGTTTCAATTTCTGTCTCAGTTATGGGTCTCTTTAGGTTTTCTATGTCTTCCGGTTCAATTTAGGTAGGTTTCATGTGTCTAGGAATCTATCCATTTCTGATAGATTTTTCTGTTTTCTGGCATACAAGTCCTTGTAGTAATTTCTGATGATTCTTTTTTATTTCTGTGGTGTCTGTTGTTACGTTTCCTTTTGTCTCTGATTTTATTGATTTGGGTCTTTTCTTTTTTAAGTTAGTTGGGCCAAACAGGCACATGAAAAAATGTTCAAGGTCACTAGCAATCAGGGAAATGCAAATCAAAAGCACAATGAGGTTTCACCTCACCCCGGTTAGAATGGCTCACATACAGAAATCTACCAACAACAGATGCTGGCGAGGATGTGGGGAAAAAGGGACACTAACCCACTGTTGGTGGGAATGCAAACTGGTCAAGCCACTATGGAAATCAGTCTGGAGATTCCTCAGAAACCTGAATATAACCCTACCGTTCGACCCAGCCATCCCACTCCTTGGAATTTACCCAAAGGAGTTTAAATTGATAAACAAAAAAGCGGTCTGCACCCTAATGTTTATTGCAGCACAATTCACAATAGCCAAGACCTGGAACCAACCTAAATGCCCATCAATGGTAGACTGGATAAAGAAATTATGGGATATGTATTCTTTAGAATACTATACCGCAGTAAGAAACAACGAAATCCAGTCATTTGCAACAAAATGGAGGAATCTGGAACACATCATGCTGAGTGAAGTAAGCCAGTCCCAAAGGGACAAATACCATATGTTCTCCCTGATCGGTGACAACTGACTGAACACCAAAAAGGAAACCTCCTGAAGTGAAATGGATACTATGAGAAATGGTGACTTGATCAGCATAGCCCTGACTGCTAATGGACAACTTAATACATTATCCCTCATAGTATTTTTTTTTTGTCTGTTCTACTTAATATGACTGGTTTAATTCTGTAATTATCACACAGTTATTCTTAAGTGTTGAAAATTAACTGAAATGTGATCCCTGTTAAATATAAGAGTGGGAATAAGAGAGGGAAGAGATGTATAATTTGGGGCATGCTCGGGCTGACTTGCCCCAATTGGTAGAGTTGGAAACATACCAGGGGATTCCAATTCAATCCCATCAAGGTGGCATGTGCCAATGCCATCTCACTACTCCAAGTGATCAATTTCAGTTCACAATTGATCATAATGAAAGGACTAAGAGTCAAAGGGAGCACATAAACAAGTCTAGTATCTGCTAACACTAACCGATAGAATAAATAAAGGGGAGAGTGATCCAACATGGGAAGTGAGATACTCAGCAGACTCATAGAATGGCGGATGTCCTAAATAGCACTCTGGCCTCAGAATCAGCCCTAAAGGCACTCAGATCTGGCTGAAAAGCCCATGAGAGTATTTCAGGCATGGAAAGCCAAGACACTCTGGCAAAAGATCTCTGTGAGTGAGATCCCAGTGGAAAGAACAGGTCTTCAACGAGGGAGGTGCCTTTCTCTGAAGGGAGGAGAGAACCTCCACTTTGACTATGACCGTGTCTAAACAAGATAAGAGTCGGAGAACTCAGAGGGCTTCCATAGCCTTGGAAACTCATGACTGGTGCATAGGGAGATTACTGATGCCATAAACAGGAGTGTCAATTTGTAAAGTCAACAACAGGAGTCACTGTGCACTTACTCCTCATGTAGGATCTCTGTCCTTAATGTGCTGTACACTGAGGCTTAATGCTATAACGAGTACTCAAACAGTATATTTCACTTTGTGTTTCTATGGGGGTGCAAACGATTGAAATCTTTACTTAATGTACACTAAACTGATCTTCTGTAAAAAAAAAAAAAAGAAATTATCAATTCCCAACTTGACTCTCACTGGGATTAAACATGACAATAGGCCTGATCTGATTTCATCATCATTTAAAAAAAATCATCTATTATTTTTCACTTTATGTTTCTGTGTGGGAGCAAACTGTTGAAATCCTTACTTAAGGTATACTAAGCTGATCTTCTGTATATTAAGATAATCGAAAATGAATCTTGATGTGAATGGAAGGGGAGAGGGAGTGGGAAAGGGGAGGGTTGTGGGTGGGAGGGACGGTATGGGGGGGGAAGCCATTGTAACCCATGAGTCGTACTTTGGAAATTTATATTCATTAAATAAAAGATAAAAAAAAGTAGCCCACCCAAAAAAAAATAGATAATTGTTAAAGGAATTTTTTGAAAGCTTTTATTTAATAAATATAAATTTCATAGGTAAAAAAAAAAAAGTTAGTTGGGCCAATGGGGTGTCAATTTTGTTGTTTTTTCAAAAAACCAGCTCTTCACTTGGCTGATTTTTTGTAATTTTTTTTGATTCAATCCTGTTGATTTCTTCTCTGATTTTAGTTATTTCTCTTCTCCTACTAGATTTGGGTCTGGTTTGCTGCAGTTTTTCTAGATCCCTGAGAAGAATTGAAAGCTCATTCATTTGGTGCCATTCCAATTTCTTGTTGTAGGCACCTATTGATATAAACTTTCCTCTTAACACTGCTTTTGCTGTATCCCATAAGTTTTGGTATGTTGTGTTGTTATCCTCATTTGCTTCCAGAAAGTTTTTGATTTCTCTTTTAATTTCTTCTATGACCCATTGTTCATTGAGGAGCATGTTGTTCAATCTCCATGTGTTTGCATATGCTCTAGGGACTCCTGAGTTGCTAATTTCCACCTTCATTCCTTTATGGTCTGAGAAGCTGCATGGCATGATTCTAATTCTTTTGAATTTGCTGAGACTTGCTTTATGGCCTTGTATGTGGTCAATCCTAGAGAAGGTTCCATGTACTGCTGAGAAGAATGTAAATTCTTTATGTGTAGGATGAAAAGTTCTTTAAGGCCGGCGCCGCAGCTCACTAGGCTAATCCTCTGCCTTGCGGTGCCGGCACACCAGGTTCTAGTCCCGGTCAGGGTGCCGGATTCTGTCCCGGTTGCCCCTCTTCCAGACCAGGTCTCTGCTGTGGCCCGGGAGTGCAGTGGAGGATGGCCCAAGTGCTTGGGCCCTGCACCCCATGGGAGACCAGGAGAGGCACCTGGCTCCTGGCTTCGGATCAGCACGGTTAGAGGGTGAACCAATGGACGGCAAAGGAAGACCTTTTTCTCTGTGTCTCTCTCTCACTGTCCACTCCTCCTGTCAAAAAAAAAAAAACCAGAAAAGTTCTGTAGATATCTGTTAGATCCATTTTGGGCTATAGTGTCATTTAAATCTACTGTCTCCTTGTTGATCTTCTGTCCTGTTGATCTGTCTATTTCTGAGAGTGGAGTATTGAAGCCCCCAGTACTATTGTATTGGGGTCTAAGTCTCCCTTTAAGTCTCTTAACAAATCTTTTAAATAAACCAGTGCCCTGTAATTAGGTGCATATACATTGATAATCATTATATCTTCCTTCCTAAGGGATCTTGAATTTATCCCTTAATCATTATATAGTACCCCTCTTTGTCTCTCTTAACAGTTTTTGTGGTAAAGTTTATTTTGTCTGTTATTAAGATGGCTATGCCCACTCTTTTCTCATTTCTGTTGGCATGGTATATCTTTTTCCAGCCTTTTACTTTCAGCCTGTATGCTTCTTTATTGGAAAGATGTGTTTCTTGTAAGCAGCAAATAGATGAGTTTTGTTCTTAAGCAAATCAGCCAATCAGTGTCTTTTAACTGGACAGTTCAGGCCATTAACGTTCAGTGTGACTATTGATAAGTAGTAACTTTGCCCTGCCATTTGCCAAAGATATTTTCTAATATATAGTTTGAACTTCCTGTGATCTTTTGCTGTGAGGTTTTCTTCCTTTACCTTCTTTCATATTGATGACCGTGTTTCTGTGTTTCTTTGTGTAACACATCCTTAAGCATCTTTTGCAGGGCTGGACAAGTGGCGACAAATTCTTTCAATTTCTGTTTGCTATGAAAAGTCTTTATTTCACCTTCATTCACAAATGAGAGCTTTGCAGGATATAATATTCTGGGCTGGCAGTTTTTCTCTTAGTACCTGGGCTATGTCTTACCATTACCTTCTAGCCTGTAGGGTTTCTGATGAGAAGTCTGCTGTGAGTCTAATTGGAGATCCTCTGAGAGTAATTTGACGTTTCTCTCTTGCACATTTTAGGATCTTTTCTCTATGTTTCACTGTGGTGAGTTTAATTACAACGTGTCGTGGTGAGGATCTCTTTTGGTCAGGTTTATTAGGGGTTCTATGAGCTTCCTGTACTAGGATGTCTCTGTCCTTCTCCAAACCGGGAGTTCTCTGCTAGTATCTCACTAAAAAGGCCTTCTAATCCTTTCTCTCTCTCCAAGCCTTCAGGAACTCCTAAAACCCCAATGCTGGGGTTTTTAATAGTATCCTGTAGATTCCCAACAATATTTTTTTAAATTTCTAATTTCCTCTTCTTTTCTTTGGTTTGACTGTATCCTTTCCTGTGCTCTGTCTTCTAAGTCTGATATTCTCTCTTCTGCTTCACTGACTCTGTTTTTAAGGCTTTTTAATGTGTTTGTCATTTGATCTATTGAATTCTTCATTTCATTTTGATTTCACTGTCACACTTCCTGTTCTACTAGTTTCTGTGTTTCATTTTGATTCCTCCTTAAGATTTCATTTTCACGAGAGAGATTTTCTATCCTGTCTAGTAAGGATTTATACAGCTCAAGCATTTGTGTTTCAAAACTTCTAAATGTTCTTATCATAAATTTTTCTGACATCCGTACATTGCATTTCTTCCATCGTATCATCTTCATAATCTTGGCTTGGGGTGTCTTGTTCATTTGGGGTTGTCATAATGTCTTCCTTGTTCTTGTTTCCTCAGTTTCTGCATTTGTTGCTTGGCATTGTAGGGATATTCTTTGGATTCTTCTTCCCTTGCTGTGGTGTTATTTTCTTGTTATACTATGATTGTATTAAGTGGACTTTCTGCTTTTTGGAGCATTAGAGGCTTGAGATGGGTGTGGCCTGAGAGCTCTGTTCAGTTCCTCAGTGTTAAGGGTGTTCCAAAGGTGATACTCTCAGGTTAGGCATGGTAAATCTCTCTCTCTTTTTTGATTCAGAAGGGAAGTAATTCCACACAGCTGAGTGGAATTGAAGATAGTCAGCTTCCAGTCTCTGGCTCCTGTGGGTATAACATTCACCTGCTCTTTCCCAGGGACCACACAGGGAATCTGTTCTGCCTTCAGTGTGGGCTCAAATTCTCCTGCAGTCTTCTATTGGGTTGCCAATGTTACCAAATTGTAGCGTCTCTGGAGAGTACTCACATGAACAACGTGAGTTCTCTCACCCACTGTGTCTTTTTTTCACAGTCTCAGTTCATTAGCACCATACACTCACTAGGTCCTAATCTCCTGTTATTTCACCCCCCTCCCCCGAGTCAGGTTTTTCTGCTTGGCTGAGGGTGGACACAGACCTGAGGTCATGCCGCCTTTACGTATCTCCAAAATAGCGCCTGCTCTTTGTCTTGCTCGCCTTTGAGAGGTGAGCAGAGAGAGAGAAACTTGTGTCCGTACTGGTCTCTCTCTTTTTTTTCCTCTCTCTTCTAGTTAGCTTGCTGAACTTTCCCCCACGGGGCTTCAAGCTTCATTCCCTCTAGGCTTCTCCTTCCACTTTCCCCCCCGGTATCTTGGGCTATTGAGGTTTGGCTCCCCTTGCATTCCAGCGCTGGTGTGTTGATTCCACTGCTGGTGTCCCGAATCGTGGGCTCCCACGTTCTCCATGCAGGTCCACTGTGAATCACTAGTTCCGGAAGAGTTTCCTCTGCTGTTTCTTCCTCAACTCTTCCTTGAACCTGCAGTATCTCCACTTTTATTAAACTGTCTCTTCCCGGACTATCAGTGTGCTCCCTTCCTTTTCCGCCATCTTGCCGATTCCGGACTGTGTGGTTTTAAAAAAAAAGTTGATGAAGCAGTACCGGGCAGACTTAAGCAATATTCACATGTAAGACACACAGTGGTTCCCAGGGTGGGGAGCAGCCGAGCCACCCTCTTTCTTAGCTGTGTCTGCTCAGGTTCTCTCAGAAGGGAGAGGAGGGCAAGAGAAAGGTGAGCAGGGAGTTCAGTTCCATGGCTCATTTGCAAGTGCAGGGGTGGGGTGGCTACCAGTCATTCACACCAAAGTAGGACTGATCTCTCACTCGGGCCTACTCGCTACGAGGGAACAGCAATGCCTGGAAGGTGGACAATGGAAGGAGAGGGAATTCTGGAGAGAACTGAGGGCGTGCAGCTGGGAATGAAGCACAGGAGTGGAAGGCGAGGGACAATGGAAACCGGTGTGAGGCACCAGGCATGCGGCATGACAGACGGGCTGGTGTGTGCTAAGACTGGCTAAGAGAAAGATAAGCATTGAATGGGAACATTGACAAGATTTATCATCTTCAGAAGGTAAGTGTGAAACAGCATAGAGAAGGTTTCCCTTTAAAACTGTGGTGTGGCGCAGCTGGTTAAACTGAAAGACTGGCATCCCACATGAGCGCTGTTGAAGTCCTGGCTGCTCCACTTGGGTCCAGCTGCCTGCTCATGTGCCTGGAAGAGACAGAAGATGGCGTAAGTGCTGTGGTCTCTGAACTCATGGGAGAGACCCGGCTGGAGTTCCAACCCCCCTTGGCTTCAGCCTGGCTCAGTCCTGTGGGTGAGACTACTTGGGGAGTGAACCAGCAGATGGAAAATACTTTGGCTGGTACCGCAGGTCAATAGGCTAATCTTCCACCTGCAGTGCCAGCACACTGGTTTCTAGTCCCGGTTGGGGCACCAGATTCTGTCCCGGTTGCCCCTCTTCCAGGCCAGCTCTCTTCTGTGGCCTGGGAGTGCAGTGGAGGATGGCTCAAGTCGTTGGGCCCTGCACCCACATGGGAGACCAGGAGAAGCACCTGGCTCCTGGCTTCGGATCAGCATGGTGAACCGGCCGCAACGCACTGGCTGCAGTGGCCATTGGAGGGTGAACCAACGGTAAAGGAAGATCTTTCTCCTTGTCTCTCTCACTGTCCACTCCTCCTGTCAAAAAAAAAAAAAAAAAAAAGAAAAAGAAAAAGAAAAAGAAAAAAAAAGAAAGAAAGAAAATACTTCCCTCCTTCCCTTCATCTCTCTCTCTCTCTCTCGCTCTCTCTTTCCTTTCTCGGTAACTCTTCCTTTCTTTCAAATAAACAACTAAATCTTTTAACAAATGTAAGAAGAAAAGAAATGAAAGAGGAGCAGGGTGTTCACGGGTTAGGGTGGGGAGGAATGTGCAGTCCTCGGCCAGCAGAGGCCGTTGTGGGCATATTTAGGAACAGAGACGAGGTTGGCGGTGAGGCCAGAGTGTCCGCTGTCCCCTGCGATACCAGGGGCCTGAGCTCTAGGGCTTGCCTCACACAGGAGCCAATTAGCTGATTTCAGCATCTTCGTACATTTGTGTGAAAGTAAGCAATGACATTTATTTATTTCCTGTATTTGTTAATTTGGGGGGCGGGTTGGGTGCAGATCTGATAATTAAGTAAAACAAAATTTAAAAACTCTCAAAATTTGGATCTGGCCCTGTTTTTCTAGGGTGAAGCTTTTGGGAAGAGAATTAATCTCTCTTCAGTGCTAACTAGATCTTAGGGACAGAAAATATCTCATTTAATCTTGTTTTAAAAAACTTTTATTTAATAAATATAAATTTTGTCGGTTAGTGTTAGCAGGTACTAGACTTGTTTATGTGCTCCCTTTGACTCTTAGTCCTTTCATTATGATCAATTGTGAACTGAAATTGATCACTTGGAATAGTGAGATGGCATTGGTACATGCCACCAAAGGGGAGAGTGATCCAACATGGGAAGTGAGATACTCAGCAAACTCATAGAATGGCAGATGTCCTAAATAGCACTCTGGCCTCAGAATCAGCCCTAAAGGCATTCGGATCTGGCTGAAAAGCCCATGAGAGTATTTCAGGCATGGAAAGCCAAGACACTCTGGCAAAAGATCTCTGTGAGTGAGATCCCAGTGGAAAGAACAGGTCTTCAAAGAAGGAGGTACCTTTCTCTGAAGGGAGGAGAGAACCTCCACTTTGACTATGACCTTGTCTAAACAAGATAAGAGTCGGAGAACTCAGAGGGCTTCCATAGCCTTGGAAACTCATGACTGGAGCATAGGGAGATTACTGATGCCATAGACAGGAGTGTCAATTGGTAAAGTCAACAACAGGAGTCACTGTGCACTTACTCCTCATGTAGGATCTCTGTCCTTAATGTGCTGTGCATCGAGATTTAATGCTATAACGAGTACTCAAACAATATATTTCACTTTGTGTTTCTATGGGGGTGCAAACTGTTGAAATCTTTACTTAATGTACACTAAACTGATCTTCTGTAAAAAAAAAAAAAAAAGAAATTATCAATTCCCAACTTGACTCTCACTGGGATTAAACATGACAATAGTTCTGATCTGATTTCATCATCATTTAAAAAAAATCATCTATTATTTTCCACTTTATGTTTCTGTGTGGGAGCAAACTGTTGAAATCCTTACTTAATGTATACTAAGCTGATCTTCTGTATATTAAGATAATCGAAAATGAATCTTGATGTGAATGGAAGGGGAGAGGGAGTGGGAAAGGGGAGGGTTGTGGGTGGGAGGGACAGTATGGGGGGGAAGCCATTGTAATCCATAAGTCGTACTTTGGAAATTTATATTCATTAAATAAAAGTTAAAAAAAATACAAAAAAAATATAAATTTTGAAAGTACAATTTTTTGATTATTGCAGTTCCCTCCTCCTTAACCGCCCTCCCATTGGAAACAATCCCATCTCCTACTCCCGCTCCCATCTCATTGTACATTAAGATTCATTTTTAATTATCTTTGTATACAGAATCTACTTAGTATATACTAAAGGTTTCAACAGATTGTGCACACACAGACACACAAATATAAAGTACTGTTTGAAGACTATTTTTACCATTAATTCTTATATTACAACACATTAAGGACAGAGATCCTACATGGGGAGTAAGTGCACAGTGACTCCCGTTGTTGATTTAACAATTGACACTCTTATTTATGATGTCAGTAATCACCCGAGGCTCTTGTCATGAGCTGCCAAGGCTATGGAAGACTCTTGAGTTCACCAGCTCTGACCTTATTTAGACAAGGCCATAGAGTTGGTTGAAGATGGGAAGTCCTCCTTTCAGAGGAGGAAACCACTGTTTTGAGGGGCTAGATGGCTGTTACAGCATTTTGTGGAAAGTATCAGGCAGAGGTGGGGTGTCAGTGCAGGCCCTCCTAATCAGACAGGTGCTTTATTTCTGATTTTTATTTCCATTTAAAAAAATTTGTGCAAACTGACAATACTCCTTAGAAAAAGGTTTCTGGAATGAATGTCTTCAACATTAACAATCAAATCATGGCAGAAAGGTATGGGATTTGAGTTAGTATATATGAATTTTGTGTATTGCTACCATAGGTATCTTCGTGTGTTTTAAAGTAATAGTTAATGTACAGAAGAAAATAAGAGAAGAGAAATGAGACTCATATGGCCCCTGGGACTTACAATAGATGGGGAAAATAAGTCAGGGGTTATTGGGTGCTTGGTTTAGAAGAGAGAATTAGGAATATAGGAATATTTTTGTGAAAGGAGATAATCAGCAGTTTGAAATGCTCACAGTAAATGAAATATACAGAGGGCAAGAAGACTTCCAAAAAGCTTCTTCCCATCCCAAATCAGTCAACAATGAAGATCATGTACGCTTTAGCCTTTAAACTTCTAAGGCTATTAGGAAAAATTAATTACCTCAGACAAGGGAGGTGCCTGCTGAAGTTTGGGGGAATAGCCACTCTTACCAACCCCAACAAAAAGTTTCCTTTCCTCTCAAAGACATGCTGCATGGATAATGCCTGACAAAAGCTATTTCTTTTTAGGTTTAACTTCCGCGGATTCCGCTGGATGAAAACCATGATACATACAATCAAAGAGATTAATGAAAGGAAAGACATTTTGCCCAATACTACTCTGGGTTATCAGATCTTTGACACCTGTTTCACCATCTCCAAAGCAATGGAATCGGCATTGGTACTACTCACAGGGCAGGAAGAAAACAGGCCCAATTATCGAAACAGTACTGGGGCATACTTGGCAGGAATTGTTGGGTCAGGGGGATCATCCTTATCAATTGCTGCTTCAAGAATTCTGGGGTTGTTTTATTTACCTCAGGTATGGTGGAGTATTGTGTTGGGTGCTAACTTCAAAAAAAAAAAAAAAAACGCATACTTGGTCTGTGTTAAGTTGCAGCAAATAGCAAGGTGCCCATGTGAGGCTGCGTTAAGTTGCAGGGAGGAATGATGCTGCTGTCTCTAATTATGTAGCATCAGGCAAGTGTATATCGAAGCCTGCTGAGAGGTGACTTGAGACTCTTCCATATCCGCTGGGATCCTGGTTTAATTTTTGGCTTGAGGTTGTGACCCAGTGATTTGTATGTTTCCATCTCACTGTGCACAGTTCTCTGTAGCACAGTGGCCGATTGATGGATGGTATTGGGAAATAATTTTGATTGTTTCCTATGTAAACACTTATTATTCAAGACCTTTTTTTGTTCAAGCACTGAACACGTGGAATGGGTCTTGGAATTTCACAGGATGGCTAGAATTTGGAGATGGCTAAAATCCCTAGTCATCTGAGACATTGTTAAGTTCTCACAGATGGGAAGTACATACAAGAATCGTTAAGCAAGTAAAAAAATTATTTTTATACTTATCTTCAGAGTGTCAATAAAATGAGGGCTTCTGGCAAATCTGTTGGAGATCATGACTTGAGATTGAAGTGCTGCTTTTTATCACCTTTTTCAAGCTCGGTGTTAGGATCTGCTTATACAGAAGCACTAGCAGAGAGAAATAAGGAAAGAAAAGAGGAAAGAAAGACAGAAAGTGGTAGAGATCAAAAAAAGGGAGAGGAACAGAAGAAGAGAAAAAAGAGGAAGAGGAAGAAAAGAAGGAAGACAAAGAGGAGGTGGAGGAGAAAGAAGATAAAGAGGAGGAGGGCGAAGGAGAGAGGACGACACAACACACACGTGTGCACAGACCAACACCCACCCACACCCCCCCCACATACACATACACACAGAGAGAAGGAGAGGGGAGACACTCTGCTTGCCAAATGGACTGTGAGTCCATTCTCTTTCCCATCTGTATGGATAAGATCTTAGCTGTGAGGAAGACCATAGATGTCTTACTCACCTTGTCTCAGATGAGCATAGAGGAATGGGGGGGGGGGTGACCGTGCTAGGATCCCTTCTGTGAAAAGTAGTACATTGAATGTTACATCTTAATAATTGGCTTTTCTCTTGGGGTAGGGTGGGAAAAGGATGGCTGGAAAGGTGCAGAGTGTTCTCTCCTTACTTGTGAGAAGGAAGAGGAATCTTAGTCTTTTCACCTATGCTTAGATACATGAGTTCCCTCCTTCTCCAATCAGTATGTTCTGAAATTGTATAATTTAATATTTGCTATTGTTCTCTAATAATTACATGATTATTTTCAATTGTAGGTGGGCTATGCCTCTACCTGCACAGTTCTTAGTGACAAATACCAATTTCCATCTTATATTCGCACCATAGCCAGTGATAAGTTCCAGTCTGAGGCCATGGTAAAACTTATCCAGCACTTTGGCTGGGTCTGGATAGGCACTATAGCAGCTGATGATGATTATGGAAAATATGGAGTGAAGGTTTTTAAGGAGAAATTGGAGAGTGTCAACCTCTGCATCGCATTCTCTGAGATCCTGCCCAAAGTCTATTCCAAGGAGAAAATGCACAAAGTTGTTGATGCTGTAAGGACCTCCACTGCGAAAGTCATTGTGCTTTATACATCTGACATTGACCTCAGTCCTTTTGTGCTGGAAATGGTTTACCATAACATAACTGACAGGACATGGATAGCAAGTGAAGCGTGGATTACCTCAGCCTCCATTGCAAAACCCGAATATTTCCCATATTTTGGTGGGAGTATTGGGTTTGCAGTACCAAGAAGTGATATACCAGGATTAAAGGAATTTCTTTACGACATACATCCCAGTAGGGATCCGAATGATGTCCTGACCATTGAATTCTGGCAAACAGCTTTTAACTGCACCTGGCCCAATAGCAGTGTCCCGTACAATACTGACCACAGGGTGAACATGACCGGTAAGGAAGACCGATTACATGCCATGTCTGATAGATTCTGTACCGGAGAGGAGAAGTTGGAGGATCTTAAAAATACCTACCTGGATGTGTCTCAGCTCCGAATTACAAACAATGTCAGACAAGCTGTGTACGCGATGGCCTATGCCCTGGATCGTCTGAGCAGATGTGAGGAGGGACGGGGGCCATTCATTCCAGGACATGGCTGTGCATATATACCTGACTTTGAGCCTTGGCAGGTAAGTAGCTGGTTTTACCCCATGACAATGATCAGAATTCTCGCTCTTAAAACTATTAATTAGCCTTTGTACTTAATAGACACAATTTCATCATGTACTGACCAATAATTAGGCCTTGCATGTGGGTCCTAAATGGGTATTTTAAATTTTCTTTTGTTAACAGAGTTGTTATTAGGTTTGTTGTTAAGGATAGGAATTCCCCACCTGCCCCCCCCCCCCCCACCAAAAACAAAACAAAACAAAACACAAAAAGCAGTGCCTTTAAAATCAGCGGTTTTTCCCTTTGGTGTAGATTAAGTTTCAAGAAAAGCATTCTAGGACTGAGAGGGTGACTTAGGGAGCCAGGTTTCTTCTGTCTTGTCATTTTCCTACTCATAGTATTGGGGCTTCACCTTCAGTCATCATGTCCACATTCTAACCGGTGGGAAGGGCAAGGGGCAAAGTGGCCATGTTGCCTGCCGTGGGAGGATCATCTGGGAAATTACAGACAACTCTTCTCCTAGCCGTCAGCCGGGATTACTCATGTGGTCCTATCTGACCTCAAGGGAAACTGGAAGGCGCAGTCTATGCGCAGCGTGGGCGTGGACACCAGGAGCTGAAGACTGTGGGGGCCTCTCTTGGAGCTTGGCTCCACATCTTCTGTCTCAGTGTGGTGCCCCAGCATCTTGTGTAGGGACATGGGAGCCAGAGTGCTCTCGCTGAGATACAGACTAACCAGATGCTCCTCTGGGGCTATCCTTCTGTGCCTTCCCTCTTAGGTCTAAAGGAGAAAGCATGCCCACCATGGTCTGCATGGTCGGATCTCCATGACACAGGCCCTGTCCATCTCTCTGAGTTCATCTCTTTTTTCATAACCCTTTCTCTCCATCATTTCTTGTAATATTATATAGGTTACCATGGCCCACATGATAACTTATATAGTTTCATGGTGTTTGGAGCCATTGATTGCACACTGGGGCCGTTGCTGTGCCGTAGCAGAAAAAAACCACTACCCGCAGTGCCAGCATCCCATATGCGCGCTGGTTCGAGTCCTGGTGTTTCCATTTCTGGTCTTTCCCAAACTTCCTACTAATGTGCTTGAAAAAGCAGTGGAAGGTGGCCCAAGTGCTTGGACCTCTGCACCCTTGTGGGAGACCCAGAAGAAGCCTTAGCTCCTGGCTTCTGATCATCTCAGCTCTGGCCATTGTGGCCATTTGGGGAGTGAACCAGTAGATGGAAGACCTCTCTCTCTCTCTCTCTCTCTTTTTCTCTGACTCTGTAAAGATAGAGGATGTAGCAGACATCAAAGTATACAGGAATAGATTAAGAAACATCACATTTCCTGAATTAGATATTTTTAAAGGAATTTTCTTTCTAAAATTCTATTTTCTAAACAATTGCATTTTTACAATTGTTTTTTTCCCCCAACCCTTTGCTTTCTAGCTCATGTTCTATATGAAAACACTTAAGTTTACAACCCATGATGGAAGGAAAATACAAATTGATATAGCTGGAGACGTGACTGGATACTATGATCTTCTAAATTGGCAATTAGATGATAATGGAGATATTGCCTTCGTGAAGGTTGGAGAATATATATTCACACAGTCTAAGTTTGAATTCATGATCAGAAAGAATTCAACAATATTTTGGAATACCGAATCCTCAAAGGTTAGTCACCCTGGTGTCTTATTTTGTTTATATGTAGAGAGAATTGCATTTCTATATTGTTTTAGGACTTGTGGAATCTAAACACCTAAAATTTGCCATTCCAAGCCAATTCTCTAAGAATACAGGTACTTCAAAAAAAATCCTGGAAATGGAACCAAAGTAAAGTTTGTCATCATGCTCATATCGTTCTGCACATAGCCTTCTAACTGTACTGCTTACATTCAGGTTCATCCTGGTCCAGGCATTGGCTTCTACTGTGAAATAGACACCTCCAGGAAATATTGCATGGTTCAAGACGAGGTGTTGTTTAGTACCATACACTGAAAATGCCTCAATATAAGTTAATTTAGAAATTTTAGTATATTAAGCTTTGTCACCAGTAATAATATTTTTTTTTAATTTCATGTAGTTATTCTTTGTTTTAATTCAAAATCTTGTGCCTCTTAAAAGAAAATGTATCAAAATAATTCACAAGAGATATGTGTGTTTCTTAATAAGAAAAAAGTCAGTAAACTGTTCCAAATACAAAATCTGATTTTAAGAAAGTATGATAGAAAGTCTTAATGTAATTGTTTGATCTAAAGACTAGACTAATAAAGACTTCCTAGGTGTGGAACACTCAGGGAGAAATCCAGGAAGAGATGCTGTTCTTAGGAGTATTTCATATGTCTACATGGTAGAAATAAAGTTTCTGACAAAATTATTTATTTACTTTTACTTTATTTGAAAGGCAGAGAGAGAAAGAGACGGGGGCGGGGGGAGATCTTTCATTTGCTGGCTCATTCCCCAAATGCCCACAACAGCTGGGGCTGTATCAGGCCAAAGCCAGAAGCTTGGAATCCAATCTGGATCTCTCATGTGAGTGGCAGGGACTGGAGTAATGGAGCCATCAACTGCCAAATACCAGGGTGTGCATTAGCAAGCTGGATCTGAAGTGGAGTGGCAAGTACTCAAACCAAACACTCCAAGATGGGACACAGGCATCCCAAGCAATGACGTAACTGTTGTAGCAAACACCCACACCTTAGAAATTATCCATATGAAAATAGTAACTAAGGTTGAAATTCAATGTGTTATCTTATATAGAAAATCTTGTCTTTATTTGGAGATTTTTACATAAAATTAGAATCTGATACTTTATTAAAGCAATGTGGTAGATATGTTAGTAAATATTTTGAAATAGTCTTAAAAATCTGTTTAAAAACTGCAGCATCTCCATTTAATAGTTTTTGTTTAATTGGTGACTTTCTGTCAGTTTTCTAACCCACTCCTGCAATCTATTTTCTTTTCCCTAGTTCTGACTCTGTTAAAATTGTCCCAAGTTATGGGATGATTCCATGTGCTGACTCTTATGTTTAATATTTTATTACCAATTTTTGGGGTGACTGAGAAGACACAGATTTTGTGTACTGTTAAAGTAATCTATCATGTTCTCTTAATGTCTCTGTTAAGTTTATTTACTGTTTTAAAGAGTTATTTATTTATCTGAAAGTCAGAGTTACACAGAGAAGGAAAGGCAGAGAGAGAGAGAGAGAGAGAGCCATCTTCCATCCGCTGGTTCACTCCCCAGTTGGTTGCAATGTATGGAGCTGAGCTGATCAGAAGCCAGGAGCTCCTTCCAAGTCTCCCAGGCAGTTTATCTTGTTATCAGACATGATGGTTATCTTAATGAGAAAGGCCCAGAGGCCTAAAAGGGATAAATGTCTTACAAAATTGTGCAGGTGCTTTCAAAACTGTGTGGAATAAGCAAGTGCCTCTTCTTGTTTGATAATGAGTTTATAACATTAAACTTGGATATTTAAAGTCTTTTCTAATCCACAGTTTTGTGTTCTTCAAACGTGCTAGAGTGGCATGATGGGGGGCTTCCAAGAGAGGGAAAAAAAAAACTTATATATTTAACTTGAAAGGCAGAGTTACAGAGAGGCAGAGAGAGGCAGAGAGAGAGAGAGAGAGAGAGAGAGATCTTCCATCCTCTGGTTGACTTCCCAGAGTTAGGCCAGTTCGAAACCAGGAGCCAGGAGCTTCTTCCAAGTCTTTCATGTGGGTGTAGGGGCCCAAGGACTTGGACCATCTTCCGTTGCTTTCCCAGGCCATAAGCAGGGAGCTGGATCAGAGTGGAGCAGTCAGGACTTGAACCAGCACCATATGGGATGCCGGCACCACAGGCAGCGACTTTATCTTTTATACCACAGCACCAGCCCCAAAGCTTACATTTCAGCGAGGTATTGATCAAGGGCACCAGATACTGAAGTGAGATGAAGGAGGATGGAGCTAGACAAAAAGCCATTAGATAGGGCAAGAAGAGTCTTAGGTGGTGGGTCAGAAGCTAGAGCAGAGAGGTTGAAAAGCACAGGGATACTGAGAAATGAAACAGAAAGGCATCAGCCCATTGTTCACAGTGATTTTGAGAGAAAAGTATATGGAGAACTCCTTCCAGAAGACTGGGTGGAGAGAGGACATTTGATTCATTCTGTGGTGATGATATCATTACCTTTCAGAATGTGAGAACAGTTGACTGTCACCTCTTCCTGTAATAGCTATTCCTCAAAATGTATTTAAAATATGTTTTATATCCATATATAAAATGATCTCAGGGCCGGCACTGTGGTGTGGTGGGTAAAGCTGCCACCTGTTGTGCTGTCATCCCATATGAGCGCCTGTTCGAGTCCCAGCTGCTCCACTTCTGATCCAGCTCTCTGCTATGGCCTGGGATAGCAGTACAATATGGTCTACGTGTTTGGGCCCCTGCCACCCCTGTGGGAGACCGGGAAGAGGCTCCTGGCTCCTCACTACAGATCGGCTCAACTCCAGCTGTTGTGGCCAACTGGGGAGTGAACCAGTGGATGGAAGACCCCTCTCTCTTTCTCTCTCTCTCTCTCTCTGCCTCTCCTTCTCTCTGGTAACTTGTTCAAATAAATAAATCTTTTTAAAAAATGATCACAAGCCTAACCATATGTATACATACTTCTGAAATCTTATATATGTAACCTAGCTCAGAGATTGCTAATACTTTATATGTTACCTAATTTAAATTTACCCTGAAAACTCAATCTGAAAATTCTGATTTCCAAAAATAAATATAAATGCAAATACTCACTTCCCCAAGTCAATTTTTTATACCGGAAAATACATTTTATCTCCCCTTTAAATGCGGAACTTTTCCAGTAGATTAAGATGTAAACAGATTCACAAAGCAGACATTTAATCTGGGTTGAAGGTGCACATTCACTTAGAATATAAGGGAAGGCAGTTCTGTGTTTGCTACTGAGATTTCTAAACTCATGGAAGAATGAAAATCCCAACACTGTGCCCTGTCTGCTCTTCCTATTCCTCTCCCAGTTTTTCCAGGGGAACAGATCTTTGTCTTTTCTTTCCTACTGAACATTCATGACACGTCTTTCACTTTGTCTCTTGGGATGACCTTGCTTGGAAGAAACATTGAAGGCTCTCAAGATGATTCTTATTTTTAAAAGATTTATTTTATTTATTTGAGGGCAGAGTTACAGAGAGAAAGGGAGAGGTACTCACACAGAGGTCTTCCATCTGCTGGTTCATTCCCCAAATGGCTGCAACAGTGGGGGCTGTGCCTATCCAAAGTGAGGAGCCTGGACTTCATCTGAGTCTCCATGTGGGGTTGGTATTGTGGTGCAGCAGGTTAAGGCTCCACCTGCAACATCAGAATCCCATATCTGAATTGCTTGTTGAAGCCCTGTCTGCTCTGCTTCTGATCCAGCTCCCTGCCAATTTGCCTGGGAAGGCAGCAGAAGATGGCACAAGTATCTGGGTCCCTGCCACCTATGAGAAGGCCTGGATTGCATTTCTGGTTCCTGGTTTCAGCTTGGTGCAGCCACGGTCATTGCAAGCCTTAGGGTCAGTGAGCCAGTAAATAGAAGAGTCTTTCTTTCTCTCTGTAACTGCATTGCAAATAAATACATAAATCTTTAAAAAGAGAAAGAGCTGGTTTTTCATTTCTAGAGTCAACCACAAGATGGTCCTTTCGAAAAATTCCTCTCTAGACTGTATATTGTTCTCTTTGTCTCTTGTTTTACCCAGATGTCCTGTGCCTCTCAGATATGCACCAAGTTTCCATGGAGATCTGAAGGGACACTTTCTCAGCCTTGGGAGTGGCAGACACGTAGTGCTTGCTTACATTTGTTGAATTTGTCTTTGCTAGATTCCCCATTCAGTGTGTACCGATCTATGTCCTCCTGGGACCCGGAAGGGGATTCGTCAGGGGGAACCGATTTGTTGCTTTGACTGCATTCCATGTGCTGATGGACATGTGTCACGGACGGCAGGTAGAGATGGTTGATCTTTCATTGATATAAAAATTCAATTTGATTAAGCATGTGTTGGCAAAGAGAGCCTTGGGAGCCTTCTTTATAAATGGATGTCAATAATTTATAGTGAAAATCTCTATAATCCATCAAACTATTGCATGTTGTGGTGAATATGAATCAATGTAACATTGAATTTCAATTCTAAAGCTGCTATAATTTGGAAGAGATCTACAACCATGAAGTTGATAGAGGAAAATCCAAAACAAGATATAAGAGTAGCAGATTCATAAAAAGTAAAATTACTTCATTTTTTGAATAGATTAAACATTAATTATGTTCCTAACTGGGAAAAAGGTGACTTAAATTTTATGTTTTCCTGAATTATCTCTAATTATAGATTACAAGATCTAGAATTTCATCCCTAGGACAATTATCTTAACCCAGCAAGTGCCAGGTTTTCAATTCTGTGAGGATTGCGACAAAATAATATTTATTTCAAAGTTGCCATAAGTGTCCTATATATATTGCATGGCGGGGAAGGACGGGTTAAGCTGACATACTCAGTTTCTAGGACAGATGAATTCTGTAACCACTGTGCTCTGGATTCCCCATGGCTGCTGCTGAAATGCTGCTTTCATGGCCGGAATTTCAGCTGAGCTTGGTGTGCTAAGTTTTGTGAAGCTTAGCGAAGCAGTTTTTTTTTTAAATCTCTATTTTCTGTCAAACATAACAAAAATTGTACTGATCTTTTCCAAATGGCCTTTGATAGCAATTTTAAGATAATTTTAAAAAAGATTTTATTTATTTATTTTTTTGAAAGTCAGAGTTGCCCACAGAGAGAAGAGAGAGAGAGATCTTCCATCTGCTCGTTCATTCCCCAGTTGGCCACAATGGCTGCAGCTGTGCTGATCCACAGCCAGGAGCTTCTTCCAGGTCTCCCATGTGGGTACAGGGGCCCAAGGACGTGGGCCACCTTTACTGCTTTCTAAGACCATAGCAGGGAGCTGGACTGGAAATGGAGCATCCGGGTCTCGAACTGGCACCCATATAAGATGCCGGCACTTCAGGCCAGGGCATTAACCCACTGTGCCACAGCGTCAGCCCCAAAAATTGTTAATTGTTTTTTTCTAAATAGGAAAGATACAAAGTATCATGTGCACAACTCCCTGGGCCTCAGGTGACTCAGTCTCTATGTAGAGTTGCATTCAAGTCCAGCTCAGGAGTACTGAAAAGTGATTAAAAGGAAGTTGCAATCTTTCCCACATCTTTCAAAGAACATTAAAGAGAAACCTTGCCCAATCTCTCAAAATTGGCAGCCCTTGGATGACTTGTTTTTCTATACCAGCGTTCTGCCTTGGAGCCCCTGCAGAACAGCTAACTGCCTCAAACCTCTGCTGGACCCTGGAGACGTGCTGGCTGTTTTTGTTTTCCTTCTGATCCTCGGTCCTTCTCTGCCTGTCCCTCAGTGATCTGCATCAGAGGGAGAGGAGCAGAGACACTGGGAAGGTTAAGCCAGAATGCTCTTCCATGGGGCTGAGCCTGAAGGCAAGGCTGAAAACACAGGTGTTTGAATCAGCCTCATCCGGGTCAGAACCCTCTTGATTGTTTCACACCAGTAGCTCTAATTGCCTTGTGTTTTCCCCCTCTGTCATGGATTGCTTTGGGTTTATGCAGGTACACACTTTCCTTTTCAAGTACATAGTTGTACTGAAAGATGCAAGTTCCTTGAAAAGGCTGCTGCAAGAAACAATGAAACTGACAAGAAAGACTGAATTTCTGAACTTGAAAACAATTCTCCATGTGTGACATTACCTGCACTCTCTAAGTCCTTTTTATCACTCTCTCTTTTGAGACCTGGCACATCTTCTGTAGGAATATGAGTCCTTGCTCTCTAGGCCCCTGAGTGCTCTGGGCTATTTGCAGCTGAAGTGAACAATTGATGTACTCACAGTGAGTTCTCTGTTCTCTGTTTAACAGGCCAAAGGGAATGTGAACAGTGTGGTGAAGACTACTGGTCCAATGCAGAGAAGAGTGAGTGTGTGCTCAAAGAGGTGGAATTCCTTGCTTATGAAGAGGCCCTGGGCTTCACGCTGGTCATTCTGTCCATCTTTGGGGCCCTTGTAGTCCTGGCCGTCACGGTTGTATATGTGATCTACAGACACACTCCCCTGGTGAATGCCAATGGCCGCGAGCTGAGCTTTCTTATTCAGGTTTCTCTGACCATCACAGTGCTGTCATCCCTGCTTTTTATTGGCAAGCCATACAACTGGTCCTGCATGGCCCGTCAGGTCACTCTAGCACTGGGCTTTTCTCTTTGCCTAGCCTGTATTCTCGGGAAGACCATTTCACTATTTTTAGCCTACAGAATTTCCAAGTCCAAAACCCGACTTATATCCATACGTCCCCTTTATCGGAAAATCATCATACTAATCTCTGTTCTAGTTGAGGTTGGCATATGCACTGCTTACTTGGTGCTGGAACCCCCCAGGGTATACAAGAACATGGAATCTCAAAATATAAAGATCATATTTGAATGCAATGAGGGCTCTGTAGAATTCTTGTGCTCAATGTTTGGGGTTGATGTCTTCCTGGCCTTGCTCTGCTTCCTTACGACCTTCGTGGCTCGCCAGTTGCCAGATAATTACTATGAAGGAAAATGCATCACCTTTGGGATGCTTGTGTTTTTCATTGTCTGGATCTCTTTTGTCCCTGCTTACTTGAGCACCAAAGGGAAGTTCAAAGTGGCTGTGGAAATATTTGCAATCTTGGCATCCAGCTACGGCTTGTTGGGCTGTCTATTTGCTCCCAAGTGCTTCATTATTTTGCTGAGGCCAAAGAGAAACACTGATGAAATTGTTGGTGGAAGGGTCCCCGCCATAGATAAGAGTATACAACTGACTTCAGCTTCTTTGAGCAGTGAGCTTAACAACACCACGGTGTCCACTGTCGTGGGTGATTAAAGTTGAAGGGCATATGGCCTTCAAGGCTGCAATGGTGACATGTCCAACATACCCTTTCAAATTGTCCCTGTAGCAGTTGCCTGAAACTCTGGGGTCGTGTTGATGATTGTGCTCTGGTGGTTTAGTCTTAGCATGGTGTTTGAACACTCATGTTGTATGATACACTTTGGTATGTTACAATATTGCTTACTATTGAAGGATAAGCTATTTAATCCAAACATTTCAAAGTACTTTGGAAATAGAGGATGTGATAGGCAGAAGTTCGAAAACTATAGCCACAAGTTAGAGAAAAACTTCGACTCGAGTAGGTTTTTGTGCTTTTTTTTTTTTTTTGACAGGCAGAGTGGACAGTGAGAGAGAGAGACAGAGAGAAAGGTCTTCCTTTGCCGTTGGTTCACCCTTCAATGGCCGCCGCGGCCAGCGCGCTGCGGCCGGCGCACCACGCTGATCCGATGGCAGGAGCCAGGAGCCAGGTGCTTTTCCTGGTCTCCCATGGGGTGCAGGGCCCAAGCACCTGGGCCATCCTCCACTGCACTCCCTGGCCACAGCAGAGGGCTGGCCTGGAAGAGGGGCAACCGGGACAGAATCCGGCGCCCCGACCGGGACTAGAACCCGGTGTGCCGGCGCCGCTAGGCGGAGGATTAGCCTAGTGAGCCGCGGCGCCGGCTGGTTTTTGTGCTTTTGAGAATTTATTCAAGTCACATAGTGGGGACCAAAAGAGATATTTTGTCATCCATCCTGTTAATGCTTCTCTAAAATAGCTTTTCTCAGATTGAGGTAAGAATTACAGCTTCTAGACTTTCCTTTGGAGTAGGGAATTTGGAAGAGAATGCATGTTTCAGAGAACTGTGGGCACGTAGAGAATATTGAAGGAGTTGGTATACCTGCTCTGGATTTTCCTGCAAGTGAGTAAATGGCAAAGTATTTGTATCTCAAAATATTCCTCTGCCTGAAAGACAAAAACAAAGAGAATTTACATGTCACCAAGGCAGTTATTAAGTGGATTATATGGTGAAGTCATGGGTGGCAAAAAGATAAGCATCTATTCAGCCTTCAATCTTCCATGCTTCCAGAGCTTTCCCCACAGCCTTTACAATCGGTAGAGGAGAACCTGAATCACAGCACAAAGAGGAGGAGAACTGCTATCCTGGTCCTTCATTCAACCCCAGGCTTAGGGTACTTTGGAAAGGAGAGGACGGCTTGTTGAAGTCTAGAGTAACAGGAAAATGACAATCAACTTCTAACTTAGTTATACACACATCATCGTGAGTGTTCTCAATGAGTCACCTTGGGATCTAAAAAAGTAGGCTGAAACATGGCTCTTATCTAGTGATTTGCTTTACTTTGAACTTAAAATATCACAATTTAATGTAATTCATTTCTCTTCTGAGATTTGATTATTGAACATATGGTTTCTATAAAGTTCTGTAACTTCATCTGGGCACTATACAAGATCCTGTTTATTATCTCCTTTCATACGACATGACTCAGCAATACTGTCTCATCAGGCTTGTGTTTTTTGCAATTATATTTTCTGATTGGCAATTGATTTGGGAAATTAGAGAAAGTAAATATTAAAAATAAGATATCAACAGAACTTGTATATTCAATATTAATGTTTACTATGTAGCTTTGTACTTATAAGTTATAGCTTTTATCTAAAGTACTTTGAGGTAGTCTCTTGTTGATTTGGTACACATGCACTATTACAGAAGGTGGCTTAGAAATGAAGTTGAAATGAATAATACCCGACTGTCCAGAAATGGTTGTTTAATTTGTAGTATGGTTGTATTTCTTGTAATTAATTATTTATCAAGTATTAAAATATTCTTGTAACCTTCAGAGATATTTTCTCTTTGAATGAATGTGTCAACTAAAAATGAATTCTAGTAAAATAAATAATGAAATCTCTGCCAGTACCTGCTGCTGTGTAAAAGGATCTCTGTGCAGGTCGCTTGTGACATTCCCTGCTGACGGTGAGCACTTGTTGGCAACTACATGCTGGGCCCTGGGGAGAAGCTCAGAATTAATTTCAGAGCGTTGCATCAACATTGTGTGGTTGCTGGCATGGAGAGGAGCATAACGAATAATTGCTTGAAACAAAAAAAAATTTGCAGAACAAAACTATACATAAGGCTAATCTTCACACATGCAGGATTGAAATCTTGTGGTAAATGGAATGTGTATCACAACTGCTCAAACCCACACTGTGTTTCCTTGCATTAACACAAATAAATTTCCTGATGTAAAGTGAATATATTATCAAAAATGTAATCTGGTCCTTCTTTCAGGTGAATATATATATTTTTTATTATTTGAAAAGCAGAACTAAGGACAGAGAGGGAAAAACAGAAAGAGAGAGATTTTCCATCAGCTGGTTCACTCCCCAAATGGCTGCAGTAGCTGGAACTGAGCCAGGCCAAAACCAGGAGCGTGGAATTCCATTTGGATCTCCCATGTAGGTGGCAGGGGGCAAAGTACTGCTACCATCCTCTGCTGCCTTACTAGGCACATTATAGTAGGGAGCTGGATCAGAAGTGGAGCAACAAGAACTTGAACCAATGCTTCCATGGAATGTCAGCATCTCTGATTGTGGCTTAAGCCACTGTAACACAACTCTATACCCACTAGATTAATCTCAAAACACAGCTCTGATTTCATCTCTTCCCAACTTATCAACTCCCAGTGGCTCTCCACTTTACGTAGCATGGGTCTACCTGCCTTAATTTGACATTCAAATCCTTGCACATTGTTCTACCTTCTATTTTCAACAGTTGTCTTGCCATCTTCTTGTCCACATTTTTAATGCAACCAACTGAATATTTACAACTCTTTGGCTCCTACCTCATATGTTCTTGATTCCATGTTGCCCACACTGTTCTGTTTTACATTCAATGTTGTTTTGTTTGTTTGTTTGTTTTTGTTTGTTTGTTTGTTTGTTTGTTTTTTGACAGGCAGAGTGGACAGAAAGAGAGACAGAGAGAAAGGTCTTCCTTTGCTGGTGGTTCACACTCCAATGGCTGCCACGGCCGGCGCACTGTGGCAAGTGCACCGAGCTGATCCAAAGGCAGGAGCCAGGTGCTTCTTCTGATCTCCCATGGGGTGCAGGGCCCAGGTACTTTGGCCATCCTCCACTGCACTCCCGGGCCATAGCAGAGAGCTGGCCTGGAACAGGGGCAACCGGGACAGAATCTGGCGCCCCAACAGGGACTAGAACCTGGTGTGCCGGCGCCACTAGGTGGAGGATTAGCCTGTTGAGCTGCGGCGCCGGCCACATCCAATGTTCTAATAGCATTCTATCCACCTGTCCATCCATTCATCTATCCATCCATCCATCCATCCATCATCCATCTATCCATCCATCCATCTTTGTATGCATCAGATTCTGAGTTAGGTAAAGAAGATATACAAAGATAACGCATTATCCACCATCTCCAGGACCTTGTGAACTTTAGGGGTGACAGATAATAAATCAACAATTACCCTGTGATGCAATAAAACTGTGATTGTGGTAGCATATAGAGGGACAGAGTATGTTGGACATAAGGAAATTTTACCTAGTGAAGTGACACTTGAACAGATTTCTGAACAAAAAGAAGGAATTAGCCACATGAAAGAAGGGTGAACTAATGCATGTATCATACCTAGCCTAGTGCTTCCAGCATGGTAAATATCAACTACCTTCCTTTTGTAAAAAAATAAACTCTTGTAGAGCCCTTTCTATGACACTGGCCATTTTCTGCTTCATTCTGCTTTCACATCCTGTCTCTATCACTATAATGTATTTTTAAGATATCTATCTATCTATCTACCATCATCATCATCATCATCATCATCATCATCATCATTTATCATCTGTCAGTTTAATCTCTATCTCTGTAACCTTATCACCTGAAATACACCTTGCACAAAACTGATGCTATCTTTTTAAATGGATGGCTGAATAAAGTTATTAAAATAGCTAACCTCTCACCTAAGAAGGTCCAGGGGAAATGTTTCAATGGAAGATAAGGAGAAAAGTCTTGAGAACTGGAGCACAGTAGGGGTTGGGGAGAGTGGGAGAATCTTTTGGTGTCTCCAGGAGAGAGGGGCCAGCTAGAGCCACAAGCACATCAGCTGGGGAGGGGGAAGTCAGTGGAACTGAAAAGAAATAGATGAGCTGAAATGGGAATGAGAACTCTTGAGAAGACTATTTCCATAGTATTCATTTGGCTATTTTCTCATAGTGCTTCCTCCCACATAAATAAAGATTCAAATATACTTTTTTTTGATTTGAGAGGCAGAGAGAAAGTGACAGAAAAGAACTTGAATTTACTGGTTCACTGCAAAATGCCTACAACAACCATTCCTCGACAGGGCTGGACCAGCCCTAGCCAGGAGCTATGAATGGCCTCTTGGTGCATGTTTTATGAAGAAAGTGCAATCAGAAGCAGAGCTGGAAGTTGAGCCCAGACACTTGCATGTGGGATATAGGCATCCTAAGCTGTATTTAAACCAGCAGGTCAAGTGCCCACCCTCAGATCTGCATTTTTGAGGAAGAAAGAATAAATATTTTCTTGACCCTCCCCTTACCCACAAATCCTTCCCACTTTCTTGGAACACCTAAAGACAGAGAAAGTATTTATTATCTTAACATAGAATTATTAACAATTTATGTAAAAATTTATGTAGATGATCTTTGGGAATTCACCTATTTGCATATTTGGAAGATGGATATTTATCTCCCCTGATATTTTTGGAAAATCAGTTTGGACATGAGAGGTGCAATGTGAAAATCTGAGGAGACTAGCTATATTAGGGTAGGTTAACTGTTTGAACCATCAACTCCTAAGTGTCAGTGGTTCAACAGATCAACAGTAAGAACACACTTGCTGGCCTCCTCCAGGCAGGATCTCAGGAATGCTGCTGGATATTCTCTACTTGCCCGTTTTCTGCTTTCCCCACTCCATTCCATGACTTCTATGGACTGTATCCCATGGACTCCCTTGTCTGTGGCTTCTAGTGGATTTTGCCAATGGGAGAAACCCATGGGAGACTGGAAGCATGAGGAGAAGACACAGTCTTTGTTGTTGCAGCCATGGCTCATTCCTCCATCCATGGCCTCTCTCCCATGGCAACAGCTCTTCCTGGGGGACACGTATGCTGATCTGGCCCCTTCTATTTTTATACCTGGTTGTGATATCAACTTTGCCCTCTTCCTAGCCACCATTTTCCATCACCCTTTGTTAGATGCCCTAACATTGCCTGTTCATGTCAGTAGTCCCTTCTTTGCCTTCCCTCTCCTTTGCATATGCCAGCTATTTCCTGCTGGCCTCCTGACTCATCCAGGGATCCATGTTCCTTTCATTTTATGATGCTTCTGCCTTCAATTCAAGCCTCACAAGGTTCCTGTCAAAAGGCAAGAGGCCTGTAAGGTCAGGCACTCACACTCAGTCACTAAGACCCATAATAAGACACAGATATTTTTACTCACATTTTGCTGGTTCGAAGTTGTTCCACAACCCCATCTAAAGGCAAGAGAGGTGGGAAGCTATATTTGTCAACAGATCTATGTTATAGGATGGGAACATGAATCTTTAGTGAGGAATCCATCATTTTACCACACCAGATATGAAATCAAATGCCATAGAATGCTTCAAATAATGTCCATAGAAAATTGAGCACATAAGGAGATTTCTAGAGGATTTTGAAAATGTTGCAGAAGTTGCATAGTTTTTGAATTTATCTGACCACTTCCCCCCCGCCCAGTAAAGTAACCAAATTGATTAGACCAAAACCCTAGTGAAGATTACTTCAACATAATGCAATATGTCATTCCTTTGTGTTCTAAAGCACTGCCAGTTAGGAGCTACAAGATCCATGTGGGTTCAGAAATGTTGTGGGAAGATGTGGAAAGAAGATATAGGTGATGGTGGTGGGAGCTGGAACATCCCAAGCTGCCATTAGACGGTGACAGAGAGCTCATGTTCCATTCTGTGCACAGCAGCAGAAATTAAGAGAGCTTTGTGGAGGCTCCAACCCCTGGAAGAATGTAATTAGATTATGTGAAGGTCTTATAGCAGCTTCCTGGTGTCTGGGCCCTAGGAACTCTTGAAACTAAATGAAAGTCTTCCTCAAAGATCAAGCCTCCACGGAGAAGCAAATGCTGGGAATATGATCTAAGCTGGCTAGAAAAAGGACAACAAAGGCCAAAGAAAGAAAGAATTTACGTCCAACGGATCAAAATAAACCTTACAGACTTGAACCTCTGTCACCTTGAAACAAGATAGAGCTGGACATAAACATAATCCAAGGTTGTTGATGCTTTAAGATAGTATCTTATTAATTATCATGATCACACTCAGTTATTTTTCTAGTTATTTTGCAGCCAAGATCATTTCAAATTACACATAAGTTATTTCTGGCACATGACAAGTTTTATCAGTACACATTCCAGTTCTATTAGTGTGTTGGCTGTAAGATGGTGCTGCCCAAGGCTGTCAGTTCCCCATCAATGCCCCCTTACTCAGAACATTCCAGTTGCCTCATGGAAATGCCTTTGGTGTTTGGAATATCCTCAGCTGTGAAATCCTTAACATTTTCAGAATGACTGGAATAGCCTTTTTATGTTTTAATTTATTGATGAACGTTGAAAGAAAAAATGTTAAGTGAAAAAGCCAGAAGAGATATAAAAGGATAGAAAATGGGACAAAGCAAAAAGGACATGCAAGGTCAACATCACTTTGGAAAATTATTTGTGATATCCCCTAAAGCTGTACATGTATGAGGGCACTTCAGTAAGTTCATGGAAAAGTGAAATTAAAAAAAAAAACTAATCTAGGGGTTGGTGTTGTGGTACAGTGGGTTGAGCCGCTACTCTTGACACCAGCATCCCATAATAGAGTGCCAGTTTGAGTCCTGCTTACTCTGCTTCCAATCCAGCTCCCTGCTAATGTGCCTAGGAAGGCAGCTTGATGGCCTAAGTGCTTGGGTGCTTGCCACCCATGTGGGAGACCCAGATGGCGATCCTGGCTCCTGGCTTTGGCTTGGCTCAAACAGGACTGTCACAGGGTTTTTTGTTTTTTTGTTTGTTTGTTTGTTTTGTTTTTTGTTGTTGTAGTTTTTTTCCAGAACACACATTTTCCATGAAAACCCCTGCATACATATCCTATGTCTCAGCAAATTCACTCCCAGAAATATTCCTAACTAAACTATGTCTGTATGCTTACTAAGAAGATGAATATCAGATTTGTAGCAGCATTAATTATATTTATCCAAACAAGAGGGTACTCAATATCCATCAATAGTAGAAAGGATAAGTAAAGTGCACTGCATTCACTGGATGGAGTACTGCACAGCATGGTGAATGCTATGTGGATAAAGGATTGTAGACAAGACTGAAAAGCTAGGAGATCACTTGGAATCGGAAGTTTTTACAGCAATCTAGGCAAAAGCTCATGGCGGCTTGGACCAGGAACAGAGCTCACAATTTGGGCCAGCTTGAACACTATTCTGTCAGATTTGCTGTTGTGCTTCAGACATTTGACAGCTGTTTATTTGAGGCTCATGTTCAAAAGAAACAGAGACACTTTAGAAAGCTACAATTTAAGCTTTTTTAATGTCAACTTCCAAAAGTAATTCTATCATACTATAAGAGCTTTTACTGTCAGTCGAAATTCTGATTAATAAGGGAATCAATTCACCTGATAAATTCACCTGTGTAGAAAACTATTTTCTCTGAATGACTGTCAGAGCTCACGGGGAGTTGGAAAATGGTCTGAAAAATATTTGCTATTTCCTCTTTCCCACGTAAGCATGTAGATGTCTGTGAGTAAACAAAGACCTTTTCTCCTTTCTATCTTTATTCGGAAGCACTGTTTAGCAAGTGCTGCTGGAGAAGACAGCTTGCTCTGTGTCAGGAGAATGAAAACGGACGTGGGGTGAATGCAGGTGCTGCTCCTGCTCTCCTGCTCTCTAAAAAGTGACTCACATGGAAACCGCTGCTTGGTCCTCATGTGTGCAAAGCAGAAAGACACACCCTCTCGGAGGCCCGCACAGACATGGGGAGGTGCGAAGAAGTCGGCATTACAGTGCAGCCAGCTCATGTCTTTTTTCCCTCCTCCCAAAGAAAGTAAGGTCGATTTCTCTTTCCCTTTGAAGCGTCTCTGCATGGTGCCTCACTTTTATGCTGGAGTCTATTGATTGATAGGCCCAGCACAAGGGTTGCTTAAGGCACTGCATAAATGCCTTACTTACTTGTTTGTATTTGCTTGTACGTTTTTGTCTTACCAGCTCTGGTTTAAATCTTGCTTCAGTGTGAACTAGAGTGACAGATTCACTGGCATCCTCAGAGAAGGTCTTGATTGAAGAAGACACCACAGTTTACTCTACTGGCTTTGTCTTAGGACCCGTTGCAAACAGCAAAGCAAATGACTAAAAGCAAAGGGTTTTAAAAACAAGGTACGTCTTTAGTTCTCTGAGCACCAAACCCAGCATATTGTTCAGTAACTGTCAGCTAATCACACTGGCTGTTGTCCCAGAGAGAATTAAGTTGCCAGCTGTGAATGGCATTATTGGCTGACTGCCTCCTGTGTCTGTTGCTGACACTTTGAAATGCCATGGAGGCAGGGAGTCCCTCTCAATTTCTTCTGGTTGTTAGTGGCACTTCTGGGCCACACAGTTCCTGAAACCAGAAACCTGGGAGCATCGTCAGCATTTCCTCTTCCTTCCGCTGTCACTGCCGTCCCCCTCGCAGCCCTCACCCAGGAGACGCACACACTACAGCTGGCCAGTTATCCCCTAAGCCCCATCAGTGCCAACGTTCATACTGCTTCCCATCAGTCCTTTCCCCTTTCCTCGCCCAGCCCACCAGCAGTCCTGGGTTCCAGCGCTTGGGGGCCCTCTTACCCTGGTTTTCTTGATGATACTTGGCTATCAGATACACATGTTGCCTTCAAAAATTCACGGAACACATGTGTTATGCATGGATTTCAACATTTTTGTACCACATTAAACTTAGATTTTAATTCTACTTTTCCATGGACATTTTGAAGTATCCTTGTGTGACATGACTCATGTTTTCTCTCTCCCAGCTGCTTACTCTTCTATTACCACCGCCTCATCAATATTGTGAACACTGGAATTATAGATGTTGAGTGAATGAAGGGTACAGAGTGATTAAAATAATGATAGAATAAATTCCCAGGCTGCTAGGCCAGCGTCACACATGCTTGGATTGCATAGCTTCTCCTGAGTGCCCACCTGTTGCAAGTTTGCTTTTTTTTTTTTTTTTTAACATTTATTTATCTATTTGAAAGTCAGAGCTTCAGAGAGAGAGAGAAAGGTCTTCCATCTGCTGGTTCACCCCCCCAATTTGCCACAATGGTCAGAGCTGAGCAGATCCGAAGCCAGGAGCCAGGAACTTCTTGCAGGTCTCCCACGTGGGTGCAGGGGCCCAAGGACTTGGGCCATCTTCTACTGCTTTCCCAGTCCATAGCAGAGAGCTGGATCAGAATCGGAGCAGCTGGGACATGAACCGGCGCCCATACAGGATGCAGGCACTGCAGGTGGTGGCTTTACCCGCTACGCCACAGTGCTGGCCTGGCTTTTTACCTTTCATTCTTGCACCGCAGCAAGTGTTGTCTTTCTAAGATGTGTATGAGGATACTTCAAGAGCTCATGAAAAAGTGGGAGGAAAAGAAGCTTATTTTGATGCAAAAAATGTTTAAAACCCAAGCATAATTTTCCCATAATACACATTTCCACGAACTTTTTGAAGACATCTTCTATTGAACTTTCCTACTTCCTTGCTAAATTCTGGGGCTAAAGGACCCTTGAGCACTCTGTCCTGGTTGCCCAGCTATCTTTATTTCCTGACACTCTTCTCTGACCCTCTTTGACTTCTTGTTTCTCCAGCTAGATTACAGCTCCCTGAATTCATCTCCCCTGGGAAAAGGCGGGTTTCCCCCTCCTGCTGCAAGTCCTCCTTCCTGCTCTGTCCTCGGTTTGTCAGCTGTCTTCCTCCAACCCTTGAAAACCCAGGCAATGGATGACTGCTTCTCCATGCAAGTTTTCTGATCAGCTGCTCTGCTGACAACATTCACCATCCTGAATTCTCATGGCCTTTGGAAGGAAGCATCTTGCATTGGGGATGCTCCGTGTTATTCGTCCCTGTGTTTCTAATTCCTTGGAGAGGGCCTGATGCATCATAGGTGCCCAGTAAATGCTCCCTGAATATCACTACACAGGATTAAGTGGTTACTGAAGTGGGAGACTGGTGTACGGGTCAGTGCAACTAAGAAGCAGAGGAAATTGCACATCATTAGTTTTGGTTCATTTTAAAAGAGTCTGAGCAGTTACTGGTATCAGGTTGTATTTTAGTCCTTGGCTGAGGCTATATGTGATGGCCCCCAAACATGGCCCTACTTGCTAATAAATGCCCTACTAAAGGATATTTTAAATTCCATTATGGAATCTGAGATGACTTATCTCTAAAGGAGCAATACCTTAGAGCTGCCACCTGCAGTGTTGGCATCCCATATGAAGGATGCTTTGAGCCCCAACTGCTCCATTTGTGATCCAGCTCCCTGCTAATGTGCCTGGGAAAGCACAGGAAGATGGCCCAAGTGCTTGGACCCCTGCATCCACACAGGAGACCTGGCACCTGCATGGGAGACTGGGATGAAGTTCCTGGCTCCTTGCTTCAGTACGGCCAAGTGCTGGCTGTTGCAACCATTTGTGGAGTAAAGCAGTGGATGGAAGATCTCTCTCTTGGTCTCTCCCTTTCTCTCTGTAACTGCCTTTCAAATAGATAAATAAATCTTAAAAAAGGGTGGGGAATATCTAATCAATGGCAAAGCCAACATAAATCACAGTTACCTATCAAGATTAACTAACAGCATGCTGTCAGCCAGATAAACCTGGCCTAATAATATCTCTACAAATCATCAACATAAAAACACCTCGCCTGATCACCACTGTTCAAGGCTCACAACTACGTTTCCTGGCCCCAGTAAGTACTTCTTTGCATGACTATTTTGGCTTCTCTAAGATCCATATCTCTGCTTAGTTTTTTGGGTCGAAATGTTCAATTCTCAGTCCACAGAATGTTGCAGTCATTGAGAAGGCAGCAAACCAATTCTACCACTTTTCATTCTGGATGTGAAATAAAACAGGGTAGAAATCAGAGTAGTAACAACCCTGAGTTGGGGCTGTGACTTACTGTGAGAGTCAGTGGAATTCTGAAATCTGATGCAAAGAACTAAGACTTATCTGTGCTGTCTCAGGCAACGTGGGACCAAGGCAGGCCTCCTCGTAATGAGGAACTGCCCAGGTAAGACTTGCATCCTGGGAGAGCAAGAAAACATTCCTGTACACTGTAGATAGCGCACTCCCATGGAAAATGTGGATTAGCTGTCTACACTCAGCTGTGTCACTCCATTTCCCCTCCAGAGCCACTGAAGCAGTGGAAAAACCAAGGGTGTTATGCTGATTGAGTGTCCTCTGTCTAGAAATGGTCAGGAACAGGGGAGAAAGCTTCCCACCCAGCCCTAAGTACACAGTAGGGCATCACATAACTTTTGTGGCTTCATTGATAAAATACATACTTACATATATGGAGGTGCCACTGTTCCACATCAGTGTTTTGATCCACCTGAGTTTCTGTATAGTCTTGGGAATATACATGGGTAAACATGTGGTCATTTTGTTGGACCAAAGAGGAGACTGGATGAATCATTAATGGTTGACTGCTGATGAACTCTACCAATAGCAGCATAAAATGTCTGCTGAGTCTCGCTGCCTGTGTAGTAATACTACCCACTATAACACAATCTGAAAACATTTCGAACCCTCAGAGCGTGCATAAAAAAAGAAAAACACTGATCTTTTTTCATGATTTTTTTCCTTTGAATCCTTTATTTTCTACTTCAAAGGAAATGAAATAGCCTTAAAAACAAGTTGACTTCAATTTACTTTCAAACTGTAACTTCCTCTCGGGCTTAAAGACTAGTAATGGATACGGAGCTTTGACCTTAACACATTAATGTTGCATTTTAAAAGTAGGATAAAGTGGGCCCATGTGATGTCAGGTTCAGAGCCTTGATCAGTTAATAATGTCATGGAACCTATCACTAGACAGTATCGAGTGGCCTGCTGAACCCCTGTCTGGGGTCAGGGTAACCAAGACACAGAGGGAACTAGTGAGGCCGGCTGACCTTCCAGAAAGGCTTAGGATCCATGATGGAGCAATGTGCCAGCTGACAGGTTTACCGACCCTAAGGCAGGGGCAGTAAAAAGAAGGGAAGACTGTGTTTCTCTCTTTGCCTGTTTATGGTAAGTGGCCCTCTCTCTAGAAGAGTGGGATACAAATCTGGAGGCAGACCTGGTGACTCAAAGGTCCTTTGTGGCTGATAATGTCAAGAATTAGAATTCTACTGATTGGTTTGAAAAATCACTGAGCACTTGCTGATTTCTTTTTTTGCTTTTAAAGAATTATTTTATTTTAGTTGAAAGTCAGAATTACACACAGAGAAAAGGAGAGGCAGAGAGAGAGAGGGAGAGAGAGAGAGAGGTCTTTCATCTGCTGGTTCACTCCCCATTTGGTTGCAATGGCCAGAGCTGTGCTGATCCAAAACCAGGAGCCAAGAGCTTCCTCCAGGTCTCCCACATGGGTGCAGGGGACAAGGACTTGGGCCATCTTCTATTGCTTTCCCAGGCCATAGTAGAGAGCTGGATCGGAAGAGGAGCAGCTGGGACTCAAACTGACAGGCATATGGGATGCCAGCACTGCAGGCTAGGGCATTAACTCACTGTGCCACAGTGCCAGCCCCAGGCACTTGCTGATTTCTTACTGTGACCCAGCAGTAAAGTCTATTGCCAGTGAAGGAAAACAATGGAGAGATGAGGGAAGCCCTGGTCTCGAGGAGCCCACACTGCAGCTAGGGAAGGAGAGGCATGCAGTCATTAGAAGCTTGGTCATTAAAAGAGAGACTCTAAGGCTGTGTAAACTACCTCCTGAAAGGACTCCACAAAACACACCAAACACCGGAGTACAAGGAAAGGTTTGCTGTCGGCCGACAAGGCTGCCTCTCTGTGCATAAGAGAACAGTAGCCAGCGGCCGGTGCTGTGGCGTAGCGGGTAAAGCCGCTGCCTGCAGTGCCGGCATCCCTTGTGGGTGCTGGTTCGAGTCCCGACTGCTCCACTTCCCATCCAGCTCTCTGCTATGGCCTGGGAAAGCAGTGGAAGATGGCCCAAGCATTTGGCTCCTGCACCCGCGTGAGAGACCCAGAAGAAGATCCTGGCTCCTGGCTTTGGATCGGTGCAGCTCCGGCCATTGTGGCCAATTGGGGAGTGGATCAGCAGATGGAAGACCTCTCTCTCTCTCTCTCTCTCTCTCTCCCTCTCGTTCTCTCTCTGTGTAACTCTTTCAAGTAAAATAAACAAATCTTTAAGAAAAAAAGAGAGAGAGAGAACAGCAGCCTGTATTAGGAGAACAAGTCTTATATAGCTTTGTAGACATAAGGAAGCGAGAGCAGTGAATCCCGAATCCCGTTAGGGTGGGGGTGGAGCTAATGCTTGTGATTGGGCCATTTGGTCACCTGGTTTCTAGTAAGCCAGGCTAGGCTTAGATTGAAGCTTATTGTACAAAATGGCGGTGGCCAGAGCCCAAGATGGCACCTGGGGCTTAAGATGGTGCCTCAGATAAGAAGACGTCACCCATTTTACTAAGACCTCCAACACATCATTTATCATCTCTGAGACTCTATCCTTTTTGTGGCCCATTTTCCGCATGTGTTGTAAGTGTCTGTCTCCTAGAGTTGAGAAAGGGGTATATGAGTAGTGAGTGTAAGGTGTTTAGCACAGTGCCTAGCTCATAGTACTACCTCAGTGGATATTGGCTTAAAAATACTCCTGCTAGGGATGGGTGCTCAGTGCAGTCGAGCTGCTGCCTGGTATGCCTGCGTCCCAAGTCTCAGGACCTGGTTAGAGTCTCTGCTACTCTGCTTCCGATCCAGCTTCCTGCTCCTGAGCACCCTGGGAGGCCACAGGTGATGACTCAAGGATTTGGGTCCCTGTCACCCCACTGGGAGATCTGGAATGAGTTTTAGGCTCCTGGCTTCGGCCTGGCCCAGCCCTGGCTGTGGCTGGCATTTGGAGAATGAACCAGTGGATGAAAGATCTCTGTTTCTCTGTCTCTCTACCTGTCAAATAAAATAAAAATAAAAAAATAAAAATAAAAATACTACTACTAAATGATTTGTGCCATGAAATCACTGTAAAGCAATGTACCTGAATCATGTTTTCTCTGGCTCCTGCAGAAAAGGTCTTATTAACATTTAATATCATGCTGATGTTTTTCAAGGCTGACATAAGAAATGTGAACTTTCCCTGAAACCAGAATTTCGCATTATCCATTATGTGACTCTTTTGTAACCGGGTGAGTTATAAATCCTTACAACTCCAAATGTGAAATGAGAAAGTGATATGAAAAATAAATTCACCAAAGAAATACAACATCTAGAGAATATAAGGAAACATAAATATGCTTAGTGTTATTTACAAAAAACATTAAAGCTAGAATATCAGTGAGGCCACTACACATTTTCACAGATGTCATTGTATAGATTAAAATAGTAACTGTCAGGATAAAAATGGGCTTTCTCAGACTGCTGTAGGTGAAAATTGATTCAAATTATCTGGAAAGACACTTGCTGGTATGTGTCAAATAGTCTTAGATTTTTCCACTTGTGGAAACTTATGGTTAGGAAAGCGTTATAGGTGTGGGAAAAGACATCCTCAGTATTGCTTCTATTGGCTGTTTCCTCCTCCACCCAAACACCTTTAAACTATAGTAATAAGAAGCTGGTTAAATAAATTACGGCATAGAAATATAGTGACATGATATACAAATATTTGAAGAGTTATTCCATGGGAAAAATGCCTTCTTTGCGTACCATCGCATGAAAAGTGTACAGAGATTGAGATTTTTATTAAAAGTTTGTACTGAAGGGCTGGCACTGTGGCTTAGCAGATACACCACTGCCTGCAGTGCTGGCATCCCATATGGGTGCCAGTTCTAGTCCTAGCTGTTCCACTTCTGATCTAACTCCCTGCTCTGGCCTGGGAAAGCAGAAGAAGATGGCCCAAATCTATGGGCCCCTGCACCCCTGTAGGAGACCCGGAAGAATTTCCTGGCTCCTGGCTTTGGATCTGCCCAACTCTGGCCATTGCAGCCAGTTGGGGAGTGAACCAGCAGATGGAAGACCTCTCTCTCTCTCCCTGCCTCTGCCTCTCTGTAACTCTGCCTTTCAAATAAATAAATCTTAAAAAAAAATTCAGACAAATTAACAAAAAAACACAAAGGCCCTATAAAGATAAATGAGGAGCATGTGAAGGTAAGAAGAGGTACTCTGAGTAATAAAATAGAAAACCAAATACGTACAGATTAAATATGTTAAAACAGACTATTCAATGCTGACTAGGTGTACTGTCATACCACAAAAAGAGTGTGAATTGATATAATCCTTCATGGAAAGAAAAGTGAAACCTTTGAAAAATTCTAAAATTCTATTACTTAATACTATTTCCAAGAATTTGGAAGTTAAAAAAAAGAATGGATGGCTGGCGCCACGGCTCACTAGGCTAATCCTCCGCCTTGCGGCGCCGGCACACTGGGTTCTAGTCCCGGTCGGGGCACCGGATTCTGTCCTGGTTGCCCCTCTTCCAGGCCAGCTCTCTGCTGTGGCCCGGGAGTGCAGTGGAGGATGGCCCAAGTGCTTGGGCCCTGCACCCCATGGGAGATCAGGAAAAGCACCTGGCTCCAGGCTTCGGATCAGCACGGTGCGCTGGCTGCAGCGCGCCAGCCGTGGCAGCCATTGGAGGGTGAACCAATGGCAAAAGGAAGAGCTTTCTCTCTGTCTCTCTCTTCACTATCCACTCTGTCTGTCCAAAAAAAAAAAAAAAAAAAAAAAAGAATGGATGGATGGATACAAAGGAAAAGTCAAAATTGTTGGTGAGACAAAAATAGTCCATAAAACATTTAGGGGAGTGAAACATCAGATGGAAGACCTCTCTCTCTCTCTCTCTCCCCTTCTCTCTCTGTGTAACTCTATCTTTAAAATAAATAAATAAATAAATAAATCTTTTAAAAATAAATAAAATAAAATAACAAGTTGCCCAGCCAAATAACTGCTCTTACTGATTAAAAAAAGAAAAGTTTTCTGAATGATCACACATTGCTTTTATAATTAGGTAAAAAACACTTGTTAGGCTAATGGCAGACAATGGTACCTTCTTTTTCCAAGTTTTATGTAAACTCTGTCCAGTTCCCTTTCAATAAGGATACTTTTTGACCAATAAGCATAAAATAATGTAAAATTATATTGCTGAAAGGATTTCTAAAAATGTTAAAAATGAATATCTTTTAGAAGATTGATGTCCTCCCTTGCCACCTCAAAAAAACAGTCTCAAATCTTTTTTCAAGATTAATTAATTCATTTTTAAATATTTTATTTATTTATTAGAGAGGTAGAGTTACAGATAATGAGAGGGAGAAACAGAGAGAGAGATCTTCCATCCACTGGTTCACTCCATAAATGACCGCAACAGCTGGAGCTGGGCCTATCTGAAGCCAGGAGCCAGGAGCTGCTTCTGGGTCTCTCATGTGGATACAGGAGCCCAAGCGCTTGGGCCGTCTTCTGTTGCTTGCTTTCCCAGGCCATAACAGAGAGCTGGATTGGAAGAGAAGCAGCTGGGACTAGGACCAGTGCCCATATGGGATGCCAGTGCTGCAGGCGGAGGATTAACTTACTGTGCCACAGCACAGGGCCCTAATTAAAGACATCCATCTTCCGTCCTCTGGTTTACTTCCATCTTCCATCATCTGGTTCACTCTCCAAATGTCTATAACAGCCAGGTATGGGCCAGGCCAAAACCAGGACAAGGATCTCCACCCTGGAGTCCTGTGTGGGTAACAGGGGCCCAAGGACTTGGGCCATCTTCCACTGCTTTCCCAGACCATAGCAGAGAGCTGGATTGGAAGCAGAGTAGCCAGGGTTTGGACTGCGGATCTGATTTTGGATGCTGGTGTGGTGTTTTAACCAGCTGTGCCACAATGCTTGCTTGACAGCCTCAAATCTTTACCAAGCTGCCAAGTGACGTCAGATATTGGTGAAATTTCAGCATTAGCATTGTGGTTTATTCTTGAAAATGCGTGTGTGCACTCAGGGTCTTATTTATTTATTAGTCTTCACCAGACTCTGTAGCAGGATAATTATGGTCATCATCAGCTTCACAGGAGAAAGCCTGCTTGCAGTTAAGTAACTCGTTAAGTGCCAGACATCCCTGTCAGGTGTTAGAAATGGGATTCAAATCTAGCTCTTGTAGGAAGTCCCAAACTCCCCCCACTGCAGCACCAACTGTCAAGTAACCCAGGAGAGTCCTCACAATGAAACAGAGATGGCAAAAATGAGTTTTGCTTTTTTTCGTGCAACTTGTCAGATTTGAAGCTCTGTTTTAATATTTGAAGACGTGATGCCATCTGGATGTGGTATCCCATTTTAAAGCTGAGACAGTGAGGCATGATTTCCAATCCCAAACATATTGTTTACTAGTTTTATTCTTCCTTCTTCCCAAGTTTCGCTTTCTACCACTCAGGAGACAGACGGCTGAAACACTGCGACATTCAGGGCTGCTTCACCGCACAACTCCGGGATCTCCATTCACACCACAGTCTGTGTGAATAACATCTTCTAGGATTGTGCAGTACCCAGCCTGTGCAGCTGTATGTGGCTCTCGTGACACTGGGATGAATTCTGCCTCTCACATTGGTACTCAGTTCTAGTAATGCTAGTTCTGAGGCTGGTGGACAACAAAGGTGTGTGAATCTTTGTATCCTGCATTTTGCTCCATCTACCATGGCCACAGATGTCTGTGAGTCCCAGCAGATATACGTAGCACAGAGGACACATAGAGGGAACCAGTATTTGGTTATTAAACTCCAGCTCCCATCCTCTAGTTCTGTGGTTCTCAACCCTGGGCACCCCGGCCTCATCTAGAGACATTGTGAGTTGGCACAATGGAGTATCCAGTGCTACTGGTATAGAGATGCTGCTAAATATTCCCAAAGGCCTAGGGCAGCCCCTTCCCCACAAAGAATAACTGACTCCAACTAGCACTAGTGCTGAGCTCTTCCTAGAGCAGACGAGATTGGGCGCATTCAGGGTGGTATGGCCACAGACAGCGCTGAGCTCTAAATGGACTCTCTCTGATGGCTGTGCCCATTTTTGAGCCTGAGAATTTCCTCAGCTCTTTTGGTCAGCCTTAAGTAACTACAGCTTAGGAGGCTCCTTCCTCCCACATCCACACCCTGTAGTGAGAAGAAGAAGCCAAAGTCTTTCCTGTAGGGAACTTTCCCAAGCCACTCACCCAGTGCCCCGTTGTCCTGCGATTTTGGTGCAGCACATGGTGTGGAGCATTTCATAGGGTGGGAAGAGGGACATAGCTGGAATCCTCCCAATAACTAGGAGTAGAAGGCAAGGACCTTGGCATCCCCTGAGCGTTCTTCTCACTGCTGTTGTCCTTGCTGGTGGAGAAGAAAGACTGAGGAAGTCAGATGGAAAAGAAAGAGCACATTCGTGTGAAGGGGTGGGGAGTCTAACCCAAGGTGGGCCACCGATGTATTTGTTGATTCTTTCACTTATCTTGGAAGTCATGTGAAAGTATTAATGTAGTCTGTAATATATTCCGGGTGATTTTTATAAAGTTATTTTGAATGATTAGAAATTTTCCTCCACTGTTTTTTCTCTGAGTCTTTGCATGAAATTAAAACTCCGTGAGCACGCATGTGTTTATCCTGTTGCTTTGCTTGTGTGGGAAGACAGAGGTTTTCTTCATTGCCCTTCTTCTGGGGACTTGGCAGATACCACTCCCCTTCTAGCATTGAGGAGAAAATTGCTGGCTACTCTTGGTCACACTGATGTTAGGAATGTTGAAGTGTGCTGCGGTGTCCAGCTGCATCCCAGTCAAAAGGCATGGCCCCCTGGGGCATCCAAACTGGACTGTGGGTGCACCTGTGGACACATCACACATGACAGAGGGATTCTGAATACCTTTTGAAAGGACAGGGATAAAAGCAGGCAGCTCTAGTTTTGTTATGTTGAGAGTATAAAGGCCAGGACTATCCTCACTGAGTTACCAGAGTGCTTTCTGCAGAGAATTCCTTTAGGAGATGTTAGGAGGGAGAGAGGTGGGTGTCTCTGAATCATCTTTCAGCCCCCAGAGGAATATGGTTGAGTTGGTCAAATGGCTCAAGTAGCATTGGATCTGGTGGACGCTACTGGGACTCTGGCCAGATGGTCTTGAACTGACTGAGAGTAGGACAAGCATTGAGGCCTGTGCTGAATGTAATTAGATAATAAAAACCAAAGATTTTTATGGAGATGGGGCTCCGGGGAGGTGCCTATGAAGAATAGAGTACGGTGAGAAGATGTTACAAGGCAGAATATCTCTGACTCACAGAGAACAAGTGGATTGTGGTTTCTGGAGAACTTTCAATACTCTACCTACGGGAGATATGCATGTTTAAGGCCCAAATCCATTGGCCTCAATGCTTTCCCTCATGATTTGAAGCAAATCATTGGGACAGTGGATACTAGAACGATGTTTCTTATCACTTAGAAGAGATAGGCGCAAAATTCTCTGATTATTAATGAGATTAGGGATTATTTGTTAGGCAGTGGAGAAGGATCTGTAGGTCATTCAAGGAACTGGACACAGGTCAACCACCACTGTTAGTGACAGCTACTTGTGGCCAGATTCTCTTAATTGCCTTCCAGCTATAGAACTGGCCCAAGGGTCCCAACAGGTCTCCCTGTTGTCACAAATAATAATGGGGGATGGGAGAGTAGGGAGAAAGCTGAGGAATATTGTGGTGAAGATGACAAAAATATGCCACTTTGGCATAGGGTTATTTTGAGCTGAAGACAATTAAGAGTCAACAGATGCCAAAAATTTCTCTCTGCTTTATTATCATTACCTCCGCCCTGCAACACCTTCTATTTACCTGAAAGCTGAGTCTGGCTCAGTGACTGAAGAGCAAACAGAGTACATTAAAAGCAGCACACACATATGCAGATGCAGCTCAATATTTACAACATTCTTGGAAGAACAGGAGAAGAGTGAGGCAGCCCAGAGATGAACAATATTAGGAAGCCACCGCTCTTTTCTCTCTCTCTTTTTTAAAGATTTATTTATTTATTTGAAAGAGTTACACAGAAAGAGAAGAAGAGACAGAGAGAGAGAGAGAGAGAGAGAGAGGTCTTCCATCCACTGGTTCACTCCCCAGTTGGCTGCAATGGCTGGAGTTGCGCCTATCCAAAGCCAGAAGCCAGGAGCTTCTTGCGGGTCTCCTAAGTGGGTGCAGGGGCCCAAGGACTTGGGCCATCTTCTACTGCTTTCCTAGGCCATAGCAGAGAGCTGGATTGGAAGTGGAGGAGCCGGTCTCGAACCGGTATCCATATGGGATGCCGGCGCTGCAGGCCAGGGCGTTAACCCACTCCGCCACAGAGTCAGCCCCATGGAAGCCAACGCTCTTAAGGCTGAAGTGACGAATGAACAAAGTCCTAGATGTCAGGAGCAGGACCATCTGGTGGAAGCTGGATCCAAGGTGGGATCTGATGGGCTGTGCGTGGGAAGCTGGAATGTTGGAGATGAAGCAATTGCTGTTGGAGACATTGCCCAAAGCAGAGAGAGTCGGAGGAGTATTCTGATTTCTCTCATCCTCCTGTTCCAACATCTTCCTTCCACCTCACTGCAGCCCCAGGCTCTCATTGCAAGGGAAACTGAGAATTGTAGCCTGTAGGCAGTCTCTCACAACATGGAGCAGAGCAGGGGAAGAGTGGGTAAATGGACTTGAAGGCAGAGAGTAAACTGATCAGCATACAGATGTGGTCAATATCCCAAGACCCTCTCACTTTTTCAGTTGGCTTAGGCATGGATCTTCCAATACCCTCTCAGTTTCTTTAGTCTACACACAGACCCTCACAAGCCCTTATAGGATGGGCCTTCCCCATGTTGTGTGTGCATGGACACTGATCTCTAAGGAAGTTGTGGGAATCAGAGGCATCAGAGTCACTGAGGCATGGGCACATGGGCGGGTGTTCAGGCCGGAGGCTCTGCCTTCAGCAGGACCAGTCTCAGCATCTGCACTCTGCACACAGGGGCCCTGAGCCACAGGTGCAGTACTTGGAAGCCGGGAGGCTCCGAGCCACCCTTCTAACAAGTCTGGCCAAGAGACTCTCAGAACAACGGGCCTGAGAAATGAATTGACTTCAGTGACTTTCCCCGGCTTGAGGAATGGGAAACAAACTAAAGCAGAGGCTACCAGGCAGGAGTGGGGCTTGCAGTGCCAGGGAAAGAGACATGGTCTGTGGCGAGCAGAGCAGTGCTGGGTAGAGTTACAGGACCCTGATCTTTTAGGTGTTTTGAAAAGCGAACTGGTCCACTGGAAATCAGTGATTCAGGGAGAATATTACAGACCTCTAATGGTATTCCAGGGTCTGGAGCAATACTGATGTGGGTTTGGATTTTACTGGCTCTGTGACATCAAGGATGTTAATTAGTTTCCCTGCAGACTCAGTCTCTCATCTCTAAAATGGGGACAATGGTAATATCTTTTAAGGCTGCTGTGAGGCAAAATCAAATGATGCATGTGAAATGCTGTCTCTGCACCTGGTACAGAGTAAGCCTGTAATCAGCACGGGTGGGCTGAGTGCTTATGAAAGGCTAAGTGTTCAGCAATGATTGTTTTTATGTTTACACGTGATGTTTAGAACGCTGATTATTACTGTGTCTGTATTAGCCCGTGGCTGGAGCAGGACTCCTGGAACGCAGGCACTCTAATCGTCTGTCTTATGAGATTGCTGACTCCTTAGGAGATACACATGGAGGCCACACTCTCCCTAATGTTCAGAGCACGTGTAGCTGTGAGTGCCAGCCTATGGGTGAGCTGCAAACTGCAAGTTGTGAACAGTACCCCACAGCAGCAGTGTCTAGGAGAGATGTCTCAAACCCGTTTCCCCAGGAGCCACGAAAGCACTCTAAGCCCCTCGCTGCCCTTGCTTCTGCTGTGTGCCTTCATTTGCAGGCTGATGTTGGACACAGCTGGGAGGCTGGATGCCATGCTAGGATCCCACCCAGCCAGGTAAGCAGTGTGGTATTCACAAGGCTTGGGATCAGAGGTGTTTTGGACTTTGAGTTTTGGAATATTCCCATTACATAATGAGGTATCTTGGGAATGGGAAATTCATATGCACCTTATACGCATAGCCTGAAGGCGATTTTACAAAATGTTTTTAGTGAACCTGCACTTTTTTATCCTTGACCCATCACATGAAGTCAGTTGGGGAATTTTCTACTCATGTTGACACGTAGCTGCTCAACAACTTTCAGATTTTGGAACATTTTGGATTTTGGATTTTGGCTGCTCAACCTGCATATTGCAAAGAGCTGGGACTTTGAGATCAATCCCGGCTGAATAGGGTTTCAGGCTGAACGGTTTTCTCATTTATAGTGATGTTATAATCACCCTATTTAGTCAAAGAGGTTTTTTTTTTTAAGATTTATTTATCTATTTGAGAGGCAGAGTTATATATATATACATATATATATATAATACACACACACACATACACATACACATATACACACATACACACAGAAAGAGACAGAGAAAGAGAGAATCTTCTATTCACTGGTTCATTCTCCAGATGGCCACAATGGCTGGGCCAGGCCAAATCCAGGATCCAGGAGCTTCATCTGGGTTTCCTATGTGGGTGCAGGGGTCCAAGTACTTGGGCATCCTCTGCTATTTTCCTAGATGCGTTAGCAGGGAGTTGGATTAGAAACAGAGAGCAGCTGGGACTCAAACCAGTGCTCACATGGGATGCCAGTGTTGCAAGCAGCAGCTTACCCCACTGCACGAAAACACTGACCCTCAACCCACAGAGTTTTTGTGAAAATATTGTGTAAATGATAAGTGATGACATGTGTTATGTTATCATTTGGTAGCATTACTGCCCAGAAGCACCATAGAAAGGCTTCTTTGTTACAAAAATGTATCAAAATAATAAAGATATGGGAGAGGATGTTAAGTTCAGAAACTCAGAGCAAATCTGATTCTGTTACTTTTGCGCAGATAATAACAGGCCTTCCTGGTACATGGGATGTATGCTAATGGCGCCCCTCACCCCACAAGACTCCGCCCCACTGCTCTTCTCACTGGGGTTCTGTCAGTTAAGAAGTAGCTTAAAAAAGGGTCGTGTCTGAATCAGAGGAACCACAAGCTCTGCCTCCCCCTCCGCATGGCATGCTTCCTGGCATGCGTTTCACAGCGAGTCCCGAGACAGTGCAAGGCTTCCAGGATCGCTTCTCAGATCTCCAGACGTCTCAGTCGGAGCCCAAGATTTTGATGGAGTGTGTTGGGCAGGCGCACTTCTGTCCTCTAAGACAATGCCCCTGTTTGAGTCCTGATGGTGATTCCTCTTTCCAAAAACATCTGCTTGGCTTGAGCCAAGGGGCCTGGGCCATATTCATAATAAAGCTGGAAAATCTCAGGGGGGCTGAAGCCTTCGCTCTGCCCAGAGAAGTTAAAGAGGAAATGAATTCAGAGTTCTGTGAAATCTTAAAGCCCTCTGTCCTCACTGCAGTATTGAGTGGTGAGCCAGACATTTGTTCACAGGGCTATCAGTGTAAAATGGCTTTGTGACAATATCAAGGGATTGCTTAATGGTCTTGCAAATGGACAGATAACACTGAATACCTGGCTTCCTTTTAAATATGCAGGACACAGGCTGGTCTTACAGTCTTTAATCAATGCATGCCCTTTGGGATTAGTGGTTAGACAGAGTGAAGTTTCACTGTAGGCACATTTCCAGTCTGGAAGGGAGATCATAAAGTCAATCAGATGATACATCAGGAGTGGTTGTTTGGCCTTGTGGTTAAGATGCCAGTTAGAACACCCATGTGCCATATCAGAGGGCCAAGGGTTCAATGCCTGCTTCAGGATCCAGACTCCAGCTTCCTGTTAATGCAGAACCTGGGAGTCTATGGCGATGGCTCAAGTAATTGGGTTCCTTCCACGGTGAAAGATCAGGATTGAGTTCCAGGCTGCTGGCTTCAGCCCTGATCCAGCCTTGGTCTTGTGAATAAATTGGGGGAGTAAAACAGCTTTCAGGATCGATCTCTCTCTCTCTCTCTCTCTCTCTCTCTCTCTCCCTCTTTGTCTGTCTCTCAAATACGTAACTACAAAGATAAGAAGAAGACAAAAAAATTAAGAAGAAGACACATCAGCATTAAATTCAGCTCTTTCTCCCTGGAGTCCGGATTGGGATGAACCAATAGAGTTTATCTGAAACTATAAATGACTATGAATACATTAGGGAGATAAAACAAGCTAGCTCTTAGGAAAAGAGCAGAGAATAAATTAGTAAGGAATCACATTAAAATATCAATAAAGAGATTAAAAAATTACTATGCCTCTCATTTTCTTCTGCTCTTTGTTAGGGTTTGATGATCCTCTATGCCTTTTCAGCTTGAGATGTTCAGGATTAAAGGGATTACTTCCCACATAACTCCTTGTGATTCTTTCCCAGATATTTCTGTGGGTCTCACTTCAGCAATTCTTCATTGTCAAAAGGAAGATTTTACATTATCAGAAAGAACAACAAAAACAACAACCACAGTTCTATTTATTCGTTTCTAATCCTTCAAAAGTCATGTGGATTCAGAACTGCTATGTCAAATTTGACCTCCGCAAACTAATTAGGGTACAGGAAGTCTAAAGCTTATGAGAACTATGAAAACTTCCCATGTACAAACACTCTTTCTGTCTTTCCTTTTCTAAAAATTTGTCCTTTGAAAAAGACCCGCATCGGGTTTCCAAGAGCAGACAGTAGCTGCTGCCCGAGTCCAGCTTACTCATTGCTTATATTCTGCATTTCCAAATTCTTCCTTCCCCTCTGTCTCTAGACCTGGCCAAGTCATCCCCATCTGCCTCACATCTCAGGCTTCTAATTACAGTTCGCAGATTAGTTTCTGCTTTCCCCTCTTTCTAACCCAACCAACTAGTCACCAACCCCCATTCTACCGCTGAAATATCTGTATAATAAATAATTGTGTTCAAGTCACTCATGTTACCAAAACAGTTTCCACATGCCATATTACTCATGGAACAAAGATGCGCCCCCTTCCCTGGCATTAGAGAACTTCCATATCTTCACCCCAGTGAAGGTCAAATTCATCCATATCTTTACCACTGGTCTTACATCTGACTTGTCCATATATTTATTTTATGCTTCCCAGAAACCAAGTTTGTAGAATTATTCTGGTTAAATCAGTACTAATGTCAATTTGTATCATTATTTTACTTTAATTAAAGCAATTACATAGAACATATAGTGTTTTAGAAAATATAAAAAGTATGGATGAAGGGCCAGTGCTGTGGCTCAGTGGGTTAAAGCCCCAACCTGCAGCGACGGCATTCCATGTGAGTGCTGGTTTGAGTCCCAGCTGTTCCACTTCCGATCCAGTTCTCTGCTATGGCCTGGGAAAGCAGTAGAAGATGGCCCAAGTCCTTGTCCCCTGCACCCATGTGGGAGACCTGGAGGAAGCTCTTGGCTCCTGGTTTTGGATCAGCACAGCTCTGGCCATTGCAACCAAATGGGGAGTGAACCAGCAGATGAAAGACCTCTCCCTCTATCTCTGGCTCTACCTCTCTCTTCTCTCTGTACCTCTGTCTTTCAAATAAATAAAATAAATATTTAAAAAAAAATATAGATAAGCAAAGTGAAAAATCTGTATCAAACTTTCAAAGATCATAACTGCCAATATTTTGTCACATTTCTTTCAGGCTTTTCACTATGCATATTTATACATATGTAACTAGATAAGAATTGGTATTATATACACAACAATATAATCATTTCAATAATGATATCATGGGACAAAAGTTCATGTTTTTGCTTACATATCTACCAAATATGTTTAATGATCTGATCTCCTATTTTGATGTCTTACATTGTTTTTATTTTTTTTTACAATTATAAACAATTTCTTACCAACTTTCTCAAAGCCAGTGTTGTGCCTGAATTTAAAACTTTTACTAAATTGTACAAGTTAAGTTTTTTCTGTTACATATTTAATGCTTTTTAATCACTTTTCAAATTTTAGTAATTTTCTTCTTTAGACCTAAGCTTCTTTCCATTTTTATTAAAGTTTGAGATTAAGCTCAGACCTAATAACCCAAGGAGATTTTGATCAGAGTTAAGGAGAAGACAGAAATGACTTCTTGGCTCTTAAAGTTCATAATTTTGGTAACTTCAACCAGAGTTGTATGAACTAACATAACTTGATATTTAACTGGCTATGCTCAGTTGGCTCTCTATCCTCTCATCTCTTTTGACTAAATCAGCTCAATTACTTCCCATAGAACTGTTGTTGCACAGGTTGGAGTGTTGTTATTGTAATAGGAGACTTTATCAATTAAATTTGCCTGTTAGTTTCCAGAGGCTGTATTTTCAAGGACACATGGTTTATCATTCAGGTAATCCACCTCTGAAGGATTATTTTATTCTTTTCTATTTAACTGGAAAAGGTATCTACTGACTGCCCTTGGTGCACATGGCTCTGTGCTAGGTGGGGAGTAGGACAGTTTCTCCTGAGGAGCCCCCAGTTCAGCCAGCAAGGCAGACTTACAAATACTCAGATTCCCTCACGGTGACATGTGAGCAGTGGGAGCATGTGCAAGGCAGAGGCACTGATAAATCTTTTGGGAGGGCTGCCTTGATAAGATTGGTGTTTTAGAAAGACATATTAGCTAGCAACATGGAGCAAGGGTTTCAGGTGGGAGATATTGGAAATATGGAGACCACTTATCAGAGCATGGTAACTACACATGGAAGAAATGAAGGGAGTTTGGGACAGGAGAGTGATGATGGCAGAAAAGAACATATTCTCCGGGTACCAGATCAGCGAAGGGGTCTTGGGGGCTGGAATGGCACAAGACTGAGACAGGACCTAGCAAAATCTGACAGAACGGTTGAATGATACAAGAGAGCTGTTTCAAAAACCAAAACTGAGGTTCGGATATTCCAAAAGAGTATCAGGACAAGGTTGAATAGCGAGCAGCAGAAGCCTCATGTGATACAACAGGCTGGGTTCTGGGAGCATCAAAGAATATCCTACAACTATGAAAAACAAATGGTCTTTCTAAGTAGAATAAGCAAATAAAATCAACAGGAATGTCTGTAAGCAGGCCATGAAATTAAATTTTCTTCCAACACAAACATCTGGTAAAATATCAACAAAAGGGAAATCATTGAAGGAATACATTTTGACCTAGATGTGAAATTCCATTTAGAACAAAATACATTTCATGGGCAATGCCAGTGGGCTCTTAAAAGTCTTCCTATTTTCTTAGTCTCTTTATATTCATGTCAGGAAAGAATTTATATGCTTGTGTCTATCCTTTGCTGGAGTGAAGAGTACACAGGTAGAATTTATAGGTGGTGAAAACGCCCTTTCTGAATGCTAACATTTACCAATTGCCCTCTACTTTTCCATGGGTCTATTTCAGCCTCTTTGTTTGGACTGTGGACTAGTTAAATGCTAAGTAACACAACACAACTTAGTTTCCTAAAACAACATCAATGGTTTTCTTAGAAATCTGAGCTAGGCCTTGGCTGGGGCGGCTTGTCTCAGATCCACTTGCTGTCACCTTTGATGAGTGAAGGTGGACATGTGGAATTATCTGCAAGCTCTCTGATCATCTCTCTATTTCTGTGTGATCTCCCTGGTAGGACAGTGTCAGGGCAGCCAGAATTCTTTCATGTGCTAAAGGAAGACTCCCAGGATGTGTCTTTTAAGAGAGAGTGCCAGGAGAAGGGTGCATTGCCTTTTCTAACCCATCTCAGAAGACAGCAGTCATCTCTTTCTTCACATTCAAATGATCGGAAATGAGTCACTAAAGTCACTTCATATTAAGGGAGGGGTTTGGATCCCAGCTTCGGTGGAAAATGTAGCAACTTATTTGTAAACCACAGCCGCTGGGATGAGGGCCAGTTTGCAGGTGGGGAGAGAAGGCCTTCTGTAGCCATAGTTGGTGGTAGGCCCTTTATTTCCAGAATTCCTACTGGAGCCACATTTTGACTTCTTCCCATACTCTATGTATGTTCCACCTACTCCAACCTTCCTAAATTCAGGTCTCCATAATTTCTTCATAACTTCTCCATAACTTCTGACAGTCCCAGAACAACATGGCAGAAAGAGCATCTGTTCAGACTCAGAAAGACCTGATTAGAAATCTCCTGAGCTCTGCTGTGCTACTCATCTGCTGTGATTGTCTGGTTGACTCCAACCACAGTGGGTGCGGGTGCTTAGTACAGAACACAAATAGCAAATTGTTCCCTTTAATTAAAAAAATTAGCATAAAATTCCTGTGTGGTCCAACTAGCAAACTTTTGTGAGCTCTTCTTATATGCAAAATGCTATGCTGGGATCCGTGGAAGATACAACGACTGGCGCAGGAGCAGTGGAGGCTGATTCTAGTCAGTAAGTGGAGACAGTTTGCAGATGGGAGCTCTTAGTGCTGGACAAGCAGGGCTCTTGTGCTAACGTCTCCCCCTACATCCTTCTCTGCAACCTGCAATGAGACCAAGCTGGCTCTGCCATTAAACTGTGCCAGAAAGTTGCTGAAAGCCTGCCATCCTCAGTGTCTTCATTTGGAAAATGGTGGCAATAAACCTGCTCTACTGGTGGGTGTGTACAGAGCACATGGAACAAGGTACACCATCATCACCTAACATATTGCAATACATATTTGGTTGCTTCCATTACCTCCTCCAGTGCTTTATATTTGGGTTCCCACATGCAAGTCTCTTAACCTTCCTGGCCTCACTGTCCCCATCTGTAAAACTAGTGGGCTTGGCCAACTCTTCACAAACTCTAGTGTGGCATCCATCCCTAAAGCCTATGGGTCCATGGATCTTCACATTGGCATCACTTAGCTACACTGGGCTAGATTGGCTCCAAGGTGCAAAGTGCCAAGACCACAGGGGGCCATGAGGCCTGGGGGGCCCTCCATGGCATAACATCCCTTGCCTTGGTCTGAGGAGGGTAGAAGAGCTGAGGCTAAGTGGACCCCTTAACTGAGGGGATCTCAGTGTGAGTAACAGCTTGAGCCCTTCTGGGTGCCAGCCCGGTGTAAGGAGGTTCAACCTGGAGCTCTGAATCATCAGGCTCTGAATCCCAGGACCAAGTAGGACATGTGTGACAATCCAGACCATTGCATTAACCAGCATCTCTTTGGTGAGAAGCAGAGGAATCCCAGTAAAACTAGCTGAAACCCAGTTACAAAAATCAGCTGAACACAAAATGGATTCTCATTGTCTCCTGAAACCAGGAACTCCCAGAATTAGGACCACGCACTGTGGGATGGAGAGAATTATGCTGTTAGGGCTTGCTGTCTCCAAGTCTTTCTGCTCTTCTTATCTATCTTTTTGGAAGTTGGTCTTTCCTTGTTTTTTCCTGTTTCTCATAAGCTTTCTTTGCCTGAGAGCCAAGCTGGACTCTGGCAGAGAGCTAGGATTACAGCCTTTGGCTTCTAATGCAATGGGAATAGAGATCCTTGTGTCCACACATCAGATCTGCAGAAGGACTTAGATTGGATTTTATGAGACTATCTGCCAGTTCATTGGGTGAGCACATGGTAGCACATAAATTGTGCATGGCAATACTTGAAATACAAAGTCCGCCCTGAGTGATGCGTCCACCAAAGTGGTCAGAGGCCAGGTAGGCATAATGCTTTATAGTCTGATGATATCTGGGTGTTCATCCACACAAAAAGATGCACTGGACGAAAACAAATCAATGTGACCTAAAGAGATAGCCGTGACTGGAGGCTCAGTGAACAGAACACAACCCTTGTTGGCCTTGGCCTCTTGTCCCTCTGGAAATTTGTTGACCCTTCAGAGCCCACTTAGAAGCCCAACAGTGTACACACCTGGGGTTGAACTCCAGGGATTTGGCCTTCCTTTTTTTCTATCATCAGCTTCCTCTTTCAACTTCTTGTTCACAAACCTGACATAACATTGTTCATCACTGATCTTTCTCCAGTGTCAATGTCCTCATTCTCTTTGTGCTCCCACCCCTCCTGCCTGCACAACTCCAACATTGGCTCAACCTAACCATCCTGTTTCTTCATGTTTCCAGCTGCCCCGCTGGGCACAGCAGGAGGTACTCACAGGTCTGCACTGCCAGGTGTCGCTCAGATTCACGGCTTCCGGCTGGCCCTTTCTCTAGGAAGCTCTTTCACCCATCTTTTATCCACTGTGGAGATGCTGGCCATTTCCCCAACCTTCTCCACTTCCTGGTTCCTCTGGTTTCCCTGCAGGTCGCTTCTCCATCTGCATCTTTTCTGTGGTCTGATTGCCTGAACTCTACAGCCAGCAGCTGGCTGCCTTGCCATCTGGCTTCCTGTTGGGTTTGGTCCATGGAGGTACCAGTAGAACCTCAGAGGACAAGAGGAAAGGGAAGTTGGATTCTTTATTTTCCTGCACCCTCCCTGCCTCACCATGGGCTTGGCAATGACTGAGACCCTCTGACTAAAGTCCTTATTGAGCAATTCCCCGTGTGGGTCCAGCACTCACTAGCCTTCTGCCCTCTGGCCCAGTGTTGCTAGTTCCTGTGTGCCTCACCCTCCTGTGTTTGTTCCCTTATCCCAGTCCACATCCACTTGACTCACTCCTTAGTTCTCTTCTGAGTGCGCCATCGGCTTCCTGCTGGAACCTGACTGGGCATCTCCACCTGACCCCTTCACTCCTATTGCATGGAAAGAACACAGGCCACAAGAAGGAAACCTCATCAGCTTCCTTCCCTGAGCCTGATACCTCTTACCTCTGCTCCCATTCTCTCTCCCCCTCACTCCTCCAGTCCTGCTATACTAGAAGCTGTGTCCAGGCCCTGCTTGATACTAATTCATCCACTTGTGCCTCTGGCCTCCTCTAGCTGGAGACTTTGCTCTATCTGCTGTCTTCCCTCTCCAGAATTTCCAGCCCATCTCCCACACAGGCTTTTCCCTTCCAATAGTCAAAATTGCTCAAGGTTTCCCATATTTAAAATGCTCTCTCAGGGTGGGCATTTGATGCTGCTTGGTATACACACAATCTCCTAGTATGTGCAGAATATTGTTTTTCAAAATTCATATGAATCATATGATAAGGGATAAGGGAACAAACACGGGAGGGTGAGGCACACAGGAACTACCATATGATTCATAGGAATCATCAGGGGTCTTACTAAAATCAAGAGACTGATTCAACAAGTCTGGGGTGAGTCTGCTGGCCCTAGGACCACACTTTGATAAGTAAATAGCCCTCCTCTGCTCATTGATAATTGATTACAAAAAAGGAAAATGAGCCATTATTTCTTACGTAACTGCAAGTCCCATGGGCGCCCTAGCTATTTCGAGGACTCCCTACAGGATCCCATACAGGATCCCTTACCCCTTGCAGGGGTGTCAGAAGCACTGTGAGCAGCTCAGGGACCTCTGTACCTCTGCACTGGGTGGGTTCCTCCAGCCCCCTCAGCACGAGAGTGGTCAGTTCTGCTGCCCTTAGTGGTCCTGCCTCCCATATCCTCCTGACTTGGTCCTAACCAGCCACAGCACATCAGGCGCTTCAAATATTTATAGGGGAATCTCTGGGTTTCCAGTCTCTCCAGCATTAACTGGTCAATGCAGAGTGTGTCTCAAACTAGGTCACAGACACAGTAGAACAGAGCTCCCTGCTGACAAGGTCTGAATTTCATGACTACTGGGCAATGACAGTATAAATAAGCTTTCAGATTCTGAAAGAAAATTGGGCCAAATGCTTCAGTGTGCATGTGTAACACTTAAGTCATAAAGAACCGAAGTGTGGATGTGTTGACACATTTAAAAACCACTCTAGATGTTAAAATGGAAATAATACAGCAATAAATGACAAGAGGTTTTATTGATCACTTGCTAAATCCCAGGTGGTTTACATTCAGTATCTGTAATCCTTACTGAAGCATCACAATCCATATTTTCTTTCTGTACCAGTGAGAACAGATTCAGGAAGATAAATAACTCGCTCATCTCACATAGCTGACTTGCGCAGAGCTCAGATGCACCCACGTCTGTCTGATGCCTGTTAGACCCCTCTGCCTTTCAGAGTTGATTAATCTTTAAAGTGCTCTTTTCTTCAGACAGCCCCTTTCTTAATTAAGCACACACATTATTTTATTTATTTTTTATTTATTTGACAGGCAGAGTTAGACAGTGAGAGAGAGAGACAGAGAGAAAGGTCTTCTTTCTGTTGGTTCATTCCCCAAATGGCCACTACGGCCAGAAGGAGCTATGCCGATCCGAAGCCAGGAGCCAGGTGCTTCTCCCGGTCTCCCATGCGGGTGCAGGGGCCCAAGCACTTGGGCCATCCTAAGTTTTTATTCCTAAGGCTTCCCTTGAGGCAACGTGATCCCTGTACTAGAAAATATCTATGAAAACCTTCTTCAAAACATTTCAGTTGAGCTTAAATGCAACACAGAATGGTGTTCCTCTATGCCTGGAAAGGCGGAGAAACAGTCGTTCTTCCTTTAGCAAGTGGCAGGGCAGGGTCAGTGCAGACAGGGTGACAGTGATGTCTCAGAAGTGCGGACCATTCTTTTTTTTAATCTTCAACATAGAGCCAAAGAAATCGTTGAGTTCTCACCGAACCACTCACAACCTCAGTGCAGCATTTTTGCTGTGAGTGACTGAATTGGATCAGCCCCTAGGACTGGAACCAAGGCAACAGGACATAAACAGAAAGTAGATCAAAGACAGTTCTGGCCTCCCATTGTGCTCACTCTCTACTTTTCCGTGGGCTCGTGCTTACTCCTTTTCTCTTTCAAAGGCGAGAAGGTGGAGAAGAAGCAGATGATTTCTACATCTCTAGATTTCTGTAGGAGTCTTTTAGGGGTGCACGCTGGATTCTGTTTTTTTCTTGATACTTCCTTAAAGCAGGGATGGATGGTGCCTTCAGCACCCATTTCGCCTGATGGCTTCAATGCACTTTTGTCCCAAACATTTAAATATTTTTAAAGAGGGATGCTCTGTGCCTCAAAAATAGCACTGTTCTAATTCTCCTGAGAGGAGCTGCATTTTCTTTCAGATGATGCTCTAAAGGAAACGTGTAGCATATTAATGCAGTGGAAATGCTGTGGCCATACACAGTGACTCCCTACACGGGGACAGGTATTTAAAAGGAGACAACCAACAGTAATTCATGGTTAGCAAATTAACAAGAAAGAAGAAAGCAGACTTGCACCAGGCAGGTACAGAAAAGAAATCCAAATCATTAGTGGAGCAAATGGCCAGGTGCCATTAATTAATACAGTGGCGTCCCTTGATCCTCAGGGGATGGGGTCCAATTTCCCTCATAGTTGCTGGAAATCACAGACGGTATAGAACACTTATGTACTGCTTTTTCATGTACATATATTCCCACAATAAAGCTTATTTATAAGTTAGGTACAGTAAGAGATTAACAACAAAAACTAATACTAAAATTGAACAACAGAAGTCATGGGAATGTTGTTTCTCCTAAGTGTCTTGTTCTGTGCTCACCCTTCTCATGATGATGTGGAGCCTAAGTGATGAGATGAAGTGAGTGCATGCTATAGGCATTGGGACACAACACTAAGCTTTTGTCTATTTTCTGGTGACTTGTCAGCAGGAGCCTGGAGCCAGGGCAATGCTGGGCGACTGTCGGTGGCACCACAGAAAGGGGGCATCACAGCACCATGAAGTGAGAGTGAAAGGAACGGGCCTCTTCAGTCATGACCAGTTCCTGAGCGTGCAGTCCTGCCTAACTGCCATGCAAACTCTCCGTGGGCGAAGATCCTCCTGCAAGCCCCTGTGCGCTGAGCCTGGAATTGGCAGCGGGGCTTCTGGGAATGCGTACAGAACCAGAAACACAGCATCTGGGTTTGAGTTCCTCAGAGCTGCTTAAAGTAGAGCACATCTCACAGTATCTATGGACTTTCATTTCCTTTTCTAAAAATGGAGAATGGAATTAGAAGGCACGGGAGAATGAGTCAGATCTGAAACTGTGAGTTTTTGTCATTGTGACCATTACTGTTGTTATTCCACTTCGAAGCAGCAGCCCTCACGCAAAAGGCTCTGCTGGGGCTTTTTCTATGCTGAGGCCAGGGGGCCAGTGTCCTAGTGCACTTGCCTCCAGCTCCTGCCAATCACAGTCTCTGTGTCTACTCATGCTGTTGACAGACATGCGCATTTCACTTAACTGGGAACTCAATTCCAGATGAGCCCCAAGTTCTCTCAAGTTCAGAGGATGGTGGGGGGCCATTACATGAGTAACAGTGTGAGTAATCTTCAAATGATGGTTGAGATCATTTTAAACTTCACATAGCTGCAGCCATCTGCAATAATACAAATATCACTCAGTCCCGGACACCCAGCTCACAGAACCTTCATTTCATTGATAGAAGAGGAAAAATGTTCAAGTGAAGAAAAACAGTTACATCTGGATGCAAAGTCAGTTCCCTTCAGATTGTGTCCTCACCTCCTGTTTACATGGGGTGATTACAGTTTCTAGATGTCTTTTTTTAAATATTCATTTATTTTACTTGGAAGGCAGAGTTACAGAAATGAGGGAGAGGGGAGACACACACACACACACACACACACATAATCTTCCATCGGCTGGTTCACTCCCCAAATGGCCATAATAGTTGGTGGGCCAGACTGTAGCCAGGAGCTAAGAGTGTCCTCCAAGGCCATCAATAGGGAGCTGGATTGTGAGTGGGGCAGCCAGGAATTGAACCAGGGCCCACACGGGATGCCAGTGCTGCAGGCTGCAGCTTTACCTGCTACACCACAGCCCTGGCTCCTCCACAGGTCTCACACATGATCTTGACCATGGGAGGGATGTCTGATAGCCGTGACAGTCTTGGGCCTCATGAGTCCACGTGTCAGGGCTGCTCGTCCATCCTCCTAAGAGGAGGCTGCCTCCTCGCGGCAGTGCGCTGCGCCTCTCCTCTGTTCCCAGCACAGCTTTCGTGCCGGCCGGCTTCCTGAGTCATTGCTACTTGACTTCTGACGGCAGGGCCTCTGCTTCAGAAACCTGTCGGATGCCGCCCCATGTTGGGCTGGGGGTATGTGTAGGGCTGTTAGACCTCCTGAGCCACAGGAGACACCAGTAGCCCCGCCTCTTGTCCCTACGTAAGTAGCGACAAAACAGCACTTTCTTCCTTCTCAGAAGTGCCCCAGTCTCACGGTACATTCCACTGTCATCAGCAAGCAGGACTCAGGGAGGCCTCCCCCAGGTCCTATGGTTCACCATCCATTGCCTCCCTCCCGCTCAGATGCCCCCTGGGACATAGGTAGGATCCCCTAGCATCTGAAGCCAAACTGAGACCACGCCCATCCTCTTGTCCTCAAATTTTCCTCTTTCTGAAGGAAGAGAGAGAGGAAAGTTACACTTTTTTTTTTTTTTTTGACAGGCAGAGTGGACAGTGAGAGAGAGACAGACAGAGAGAAAGGTCTTCCTTTGCCGTTGGTTCACCCTCCAATGGCCGCCGCAGCCAGCGCGCTGCGGCCGGTGCACCGCGTTGATCCGAAGGCGGGAGCCAGGTGCTTCTCCTGGTCTCCCATGGGATGCAGGGCCCAAGCACTTGGGCCATGCTCCACTGCACTCCCTGGCCACAGCAGAGAGCTGGCCTGGAAGAGGGGCAACCAGGACAGAATCCGGCGCCCCGACCAGGACTAGAACCCGGTGTGCTGGCACCACAAGGCGGAGGATTAGCCTATTGAGCCAGGCGGTGGCCAAGGAAAGTTATACTTCTGTAATCGAATATTGTTCCCCACTCCATGCCTTCCTGCTCTAAACTTTCTCACTGGCTGTTTACATCAAAGTTTCTAAAAATCAAACAGAACAAATCCTTTTTTTCTCAGGTTACTGGCTCTGCTACTCTCCCTTCAGAAATCTTGTTGGTGTTGAGCGAGAAAGGCCCAACTAGTAGAATGCGGAAGGTGTGTGTGAGAGGGAAGTAATACCTCTGAAGGGTAGCGGTGGAGACAGACATGGGCAGGTGAGAGGAGGTGGGATACTGAAATGTCCAAGACAGCAGGAAAGCTGTCACAAAGCCCTTTGTTTTGGGGCCAGTGCTGTGGCATAGTGGGTAAAGCCACTGCCTGCAGTGCCGGCATCCTATATGGGTGCCGGTTCAAGATCCGGCTACTCCACTTCCAATCCAGCTCTCTGCTATGGCCTGGGAAAGCAGTAGAAGATGGCCCAAGTCCTTGGGCTCCTGCAGCTACATGGGGGCCCCGGAAGAAGCTCCTGGCTCCTGGCTTCAGATCTGTGCAGCTCCGGCTGTTACAGGCATCTGGGGAGTGAACCAACAGATGGAAGATATTTCTCTCTCTCTCTCTCTCTCATTCTGCCTCTACCTCTACGTAACTCTTTCAAATAAATCTTAAAAAAAAAAAAAAAAGATTAGTTCAGACAATCGGGATGGAGTGAGCAGTGGAGGACACGCCCCTTTCCGTCTCTGCAGTGGTCAGTGGGGATCTTATGATGGCCTGGAGTTCCCGTAAGTGGGTTTCAGATTGGGTAGGTAGGAAGCAAGGGAGATTGGGTAGGGAGAAAGGGACAGCAGCAATAAAAAATAACAGGCATTTCGAGGGAGCCACGAGCAAACCGAGGGCAGACCACACTCCTGGAGCGCAGTCCTGGGCAGAGCAGCAGCTGGGTAGGAAGATGAAAGGGCATGGGCTGGAGACAGTTTAGCCTTTACTCACTCTGCTGGGTTCACCATTATCCTCCGTGCAGGGAGGCACTGAAGGATGTTGAGCAGAGGAGAGACATAATTAGAGCAGGTTTCCCTGGCTTCACTAAATTTTAAAGGGAAATTTATCTCTCAATATTTAGATGGAATAAAACACAGGACTGACTAGAGAGAAAGAGCAGGTAGGGATTTTAAGTCAGCTATGATAACTGAGCTCAGTGAGGTAAAGGGACATACTTGCAGTGCACGAAGTATAAGAGCCGTGGGTTAAGCTGCCTCCTGAGACACCCACATTGCACACTGCAGGGCTGGTGTTAGTCCTGAATGCTCTATGCTTCTGATCTGGCTTCCTGCTATTGCACCTGGGAGGCAGTGGATGATATGGCCTAAGTATTGGTGTGCCTAATGCCCCTGGGGAGGACCTGGACAGTTTCTGGCTCCTAGCTTTGGCCCAACCTCACTTGGCTGTTGTGGGCATTTGGGAAGTGAACCAGCCCATGGAAGGTCTCTCTATCTCTATCTCTCCCACTCTCCTTGTCATTTTGCTCTTCAAATAAAATAAATACAACTTTTAAAGAAAGCTTCTTTTTTTAAGGAAAAAAATTTATAGAATAATAGGAGCTATAGAAAATAACAAAATGACAATTCTAGAACTGGTAAATAAACCATCTTTTAAAGGCTACTCAAAATACTTAGCAGAATGGAGTTAGCAGGGTGAGCTTGAAGATAGATGCTTAAAATTATCCAAATTGAAGAAGAGAAACAAGAATGAAAAAAATGAACAGTTTCAATAAAGAACAATATCAAAAGATATCAAGTAAGTATAATTGGAGAGGAGAGATTATGTAAAAATATTGGCCAAGAATTTCCCAAATTTAGTAAGTTAAAGAATCATAGAGGGCCAGCACTGTGGCATAGCGGGTTAAAGCCCTGACCTGCAGTGCCAGGATCCTATATGGGCACTTGTTCGAGTCCCAGCTGCTCCACTTCTGATCCAGCTTTCTGCTAATGTGCGTGGGAAAGCAGTGGAAGATGGCCCAAGTCCTTGGGCCCCTGCACCCACGTGGGAGACCCTGAAGAAGCTCCTGGCTCCTGGTTTTGAATTGGCTCAGCTCTGGTCATTGCAGTTATTTGGGGAGGAAACCAGCACATGGAAAACCTCTCTCTCTCTCTCTCTCTCTACTTCTCTGTAACTCTGTCTTCCAAATAAATAAAATAATTTCAACAAATCCATGCTCTATAAATACAAAGACTTAAGTACATCATTTTCAAAATAATCAGAATCAAAGAGAGAAAGTGAAAATATTAAAATCAGCCCTCAAAACCCAACACATTGCACACAAAGGTAAAATAATCTAACAGATCATTGACTTCTCATCAGAATACATAGAAGCCAGAAGAGGATGAAAAACATCTGTAAAGTACTGAAAAGAAACAAATGCCCAGAGAAAATATCCTTTAGAAATAAAAGCGAAAAACATGTATTTTCAGATAAAGAATTTGTTGCTGGTGGATACCCTAATGCTAAGGAAAGTTCTCCTGAGTGTAGGAAGTGATAAAAGATGGATGCTTGGATCCCCAGTGAGAAACAGAGGTGTGAAAAATGGTTAATCTGGGTTGGATGTTAGGTGTAGTGGGCAAGACACCAGTTGGGACACCCACAGCCACAGTGGATGTCTGGGTTCATGTCATAGCTCTGTTTCCAATTCCAGCTTCCTGTTCACATACACCCTGGGAAGCAGCTGGTGATGGATCAAGTAGCTGGGTCCCTGTGAGCCCTGGATCTGGTTCCTAGCTCCCAACCAGAATGGAGCTTCTGTCTGTCTGTCTCTCTACTTTCAAATAAAAATAAATAGATGGCAACTTTTTAGAAATGGCAAATCTGTTGGTGCATACAAATGCACCCCTTTGAGGACACTCTCAATCACCCAGCAAACTCTGTCTCTCTCTCTCCAGTATAGGGAAGTGGCCCAGGACACAATCCTTTGTTCAGTTGCTCTCAACTCTTGCTCTCAACTCTTATTCCTTGATACTTCTATCCTGTACTAACCCATGAAGGAAATCTATCCTTTTTACCTGCAAAACATATACAGAATCTCTTTTATTACCCCTGCCTTTTATTATCCTTATCTAAGTCACCATGATCTCTTATCTAGATCATTGCAGAGGCCTCCAAATTACCCTCCTTCCTCTTCCCCCATCTCCTACGTCTGTTCTCAGAGCAGGAGCCACAGCCGTCCTTCTCATGCATAGATTTGATCATCTCACTCCTCTTCTCAGCCTTCTAAAAGCACCCCCTTCTCATCATCAATACACCACTTCAAATATACATTGCCATGATATTTTATATAATATATTTATATATAAACATTATATATTGTATTTATGTGTAAAAATATATATATAAATTTGAGAAGACATTTAAAAAATAAAGGGGCTGTTGTGGTAGGGTAGTGGGTAAAGCTACCGCCTGCAACACTGGCATCCCATATGGGCATTAGTTCATGTATTGGCTGCTCTACTTCCAATCCAGCTCCCTGCGGAAATGACCTGGGAAAACAGTGGAAGATGGCCCAAGTACTTGGGCCCCTGCTACCCACGTGGGAGCACCATGGTTCCTATATTCCACTTGACTCAGCCCTGGGCATTGCGATCATTTGGGAAGTGAACCAGAGGATGGAAGATTTCTCTCTCTCCCTATCTCTCTCTCCTTTCTTTGTGTAACTCTTTCAAATAAATAAGTAAATCTTTAAAAAAAAAAAGAATGGAATGATTTTACTATAGTAAAAAAATCTTACATTTCCATTAACTTATTTATGTAAATTAGATTTCTCAGAATGTGTATCTTTAAAAATGAAAAAATATGGGAATAACATTGATGCTAAATCCTATCTCATCCTACCCTTAACTAATATTTCTGTCTGAGCACATGACCTAATTTAGGAAAACTCCAGTCCCTCCATGTCTTTAAAAGATTCATTTCTAATGAAATTTCCATTTTTATGTTAATAAAAATTTATAAAACCTAGTTTTTATCAACTATGTATAGTAATAATTGTCCTAATAACACAATGACATTATAGAACACTTAGTCTTGTGGACATAGACTATGAAAAATTTGTCTATATTCATATTTTGCTGCAGAGAATTATTTTAAAGGATCACCTATAACATGTTTTAAGTGTACAAATACATATCAGTATAAAATTCTGGATCAGGAGTAGACTGGAAAAACTAGCTCATGGAAAAAAAGGAGCAATGCAAAATTTCCAACTGCCAAAGAAGAGCTTGCTCATGAATTTTTAAAATGATGATAGATATCAAGTAGCTAAGGGATTTAAATTCCATCAAATACATTTAGATAGTGATGTAACAATTTTACTTAGAAATAACAATACTTAACATTATACCAGACATCATATCCTTTGTAGCAACTCAGGTTTTTGATGAAAAATGTTGCATACCTAAACATGTTTAAGTCGAAACCCAGCCTTTCAAATTGAAAAGGGAAGCGTAAGCAGAAACTTTGAGTTCTCATGTTGCCATGGTATCTGATGTGGAGGATAAATAGTAATACTTATTGAATGTTAATATCTGCTAGACATTGTTCTAAGTATGTCACACACACTCTGATAAATGTTTATAATAAGGGTACAAATACTGTTCTGGTACTACTACTCCACAATAAATCATCCCCAAACTTAATGATGGTAATAAAGCAAACGTTTTATTGAGCTCACAATTGTGCAGGTTAGGAACCTGGGTAGAGTATGGGTGGGCTGTTTTCACTTGGGGTGTCTCCTGCAGTTGCAGTCAGATGTCAGCTGGGACTGATGGATTGACTGTGCCGCGTGCCAGGTGGGCTGGCTCAGAGCTGGCAGGTGCTGCAGGCTGTGGTCCAGAACCCAGCTGGGGCTACTGATGCGAGCACCTGCGTGGCACTCTCCAGGATGGCGGTGTTGATAGCCAGCTTCCTTACATGACAGCTGGCTTTCTCCAGGGCGCACATCCCAAGAATGGCAGAGAAAAGCCAGGTACCCTTTCTGACTTCTTATCAATGTCACATAGTGTCACTTTGTTCAGTTGCTCTACATTTTACTGGTCAGAAGGCCACCCAGACTCCAGGGGAAAGGAGACAGCTTCCATCTCTCCATAAAAGGAATGCCAAAGAATTTGAGGGCCCTGTTTTAAAGCTGCCACATGTGGAGCATTGCCTTTATTTGTATAGATTAAGAAACCATATTATGGAAGGGCCAAGCAATTCGTCAAAGATCACAGAGCAGTTCAGGGATGGAGTCAGGATTCAAACCCAGGCAGGCTACACTCCAGAGCAGAGCTCTGAACAACATCACCTCCTGGCACAGGTGAGCCAAAGGAACCGTGAAGCCTTCTGCTTCCCCAGCTGAAGAGGTCCCTACTGACTCGTTTCTAAGGATATCACACTGGGAGGTTATCCGCAGAGTCTACACTTTGGGGAGCCTGACTGTATGGGTACCGTGTTGCTGGGATTCCTCAATGACTCAAGGGATGGGGCAGAGGAGCTGGGAAGGTGGGGACTGCAGCCTGAAGGCGCAGTGAGTTCCTAAGACCCCACAGCATCAGGTAGGACCAGCCCCCATAGTTGGTGTGAGCTGATCTGTGCCCTTGGAGCCCCGTTTCACGCTGCACATTGCTAGTGGCCACAGTGCTAACCTTAGACTACCATGAATACTTATATGGGAAATTCCACTTGGTGTGTTTTGCTGTCACCTAAGGCTTGGCTTTGATTAGTTAACAGCCAAAGGCATGCTAAAAACCAATGGTGTTGTTTTCCAGAAAAGCTAACTGCACCTTCCAATCTCTAAGAACCACTTATTTCTTCCTCCTTCTCCTGCCCATCTATGACTTCTTTCAGTCTTATCATGAACAGAAAAATTCACACGTCTTCCTGCTACATCCCTTACATTTTGCAGACACTGGGACAGAAGATATAGGGTGGATGTAGGTTGTTTCAGGGGTGCCCAGGGCTTAGTAGGTCACCAAATAAGTGTTTGTGGTCAACACTTCGGGGGAGCACTGGCCCCTTTATCCTCTGAGCTAGAACAGAAGGCAGATGCATGAGTGGGAGTGGGCCAGCCCAATGTGCCTTAACCACAAGGGTCATTAACAGAAGTTTCTTCTGCATGTCAGAGTTGGTTTCCATTGTGCTCTAGATGTGTACACTCGTGCACGCATCTACAGGATCCCATCACTCCCTCCAACTCTTCTATATTTTCACTTCTAGTTTAGCCTCAGTCTCCCCAGTTACAAGATGGTCCTCATGCCTTCCACCCAATAGGCTTGTTGGGAGGGCTAATCACTCAATCAGTTATGGTGGGTTCACCACGTCCACATTAGGAACAAAAGAGGCAGCTCACTGACATTCAAAAACCCTTCCTCTCCCAAAGGAACATAAATAAATGTAAAGTTTTATTTTAAGCCTTTTACAGAAGGAATAACTCTCCCCTTGCCTTGATATTGTGAAACTTATTGAGGACATTCATATTAAAAGACTTAAAACTCCAAAGGGATTCTAATTAAGAGTGGCTGATGAGTCTCCAGGTAATCATTTTTTTCTCCTATTCTAACATCCTGATCAAGTATAATTTACCAAGCCCTAGTGATCTAAGGTTCAGAACTGGCGTTGTTAAGTGGAGCAGAAGCCTTAACTGCTGAAGAAACAGCTCTGCAAAAGTTCAGTGTTACGAAGTTGCCAGGAGTCATTTTTAAAATTTCCACGCTCTTGGATATCCTGGGTAGTGGCTGTCTTACCTCTTCCTTCGGAAAGGTTAGAGATATCCTTTCGTGGGAGCCTCAGCCTGGCTCAGTTACAGCTCTGTGGCAGGGTAAGGTTAGAGGGAGGGAGGACAGGAATGAGGAAGGAGGCCGAAGCAGAAAACCCGATTCAAATTAGTTTAATGACAGTGACTTAGTCTTGCTTGGCAGACAGGCACAAACCTCCACTATGCTGGCAGCCCGGACAGGGGCAGCGGGCAGCCAGATAGCCGAGGAGAGCAGCAAGCTCAGGAAGCAGGCTGCGTTTTCCGGAGGGAGTAAGGACAGATCTCCCAAGAAAGCCTCAGAAAATGTCAAAGACAGCAGCCTCAGCCCCTCAGGGCAGAGCCAGGTCAGGGCGAGACAACTGGCTCTGCTGCGTGAAGTGGAGATGAACTGGTACCTGAAACTCTGTGAGCTGTCGAGCGAGCACACCACCGCCTACACCACCGGCATGCCGCACAGGTAAAGGGTCGTGATCCGCGCCCTCGGGCGATGCTGTTTGCAGGTGATCTGGAGTGCATGCGTTGATTGCTTTCCCAAGCCGCTGAGAGCTGAGAATCTTATGGGCTCTGATTGCCTTATGGATGATTGACACGTTAGAAAGTGTGACTACAAAGATCCGGAACTAGTTGTAAAAGGCAAACAATGCTCCCTGAACCGCTATTCAGAAAACATCCCTGCGAGCAAGCAACAGTAAGAGCCAACAGGGGCAAAGGGTAACAGTTTTTTCAAGTTAAAATCAGAGGAGTTCAGAGATTGTAGACAAACTCTCCCTTCCAAAACAACAAACCCGACTTCACAATCTTTCTGCATTTCTTTCACCTTGAGAACTCAAGAAGTTGGTTTTGCCTGTTTGCAAAGTGTGAACTTGTTGAATGAGGGTTCAGGCTGCTGAAGGGGGTGCAGAGAACACACTGACCATAGCCCTAGGGCTCTGAGCCGAGATGCATGACTGAAATAGCAGAAGGAGAAAAGGGCAGTTTTTAAAAAAAAAAACAGGTAAGGGAAAGGCAAATCCCCATCCTGTTTTCTGTTCTTTTCTGAGCCTTGGCTTCAAGCCATGCAGAGGAAGAATAATGTTACCAATCCCAGTGGAGTAAGGCAGGGTGTACTGAGTGAGTAAAAGGGTCTGCAGTCCCGAAACTGAACGGTGTTTTTTTTTCTTGTTGCTTGTACAAAACAAGTGACTGGGGGATTGAAGATAATTTTTTAAGGAAAACTGTGGTGCAAATAAAGCCCAAGATAACCATTTTTACTAAATGACAACAGAAATTTCTTTGTAGCGACTGTGGGGTCACTACACAGAAATTCTGGAATGTAGAATCTGTTGAGCAAAGCATCGCGTGTGCTCTGAGCTGTCCCCCTTTTTGTATTTCTAATCCTAAAAAGTCACCACAGGAAAACTTATATCGCAATTGACTTAAAGTGCATATAAACGAAAGCCTTATTGGATGATGCTCTTCAAATGGCTTCAGCTTCCATTTTTCCCCTTCCCAAGGCAGTAATGAAATGGTATTTCCAGAGCTAAGCCACGACTCAGAAATCAACATCTGAAAAGTAGAACAAAATAAAGCTTCTATAAATGTTCTGTAGAAATATTTAGTATTCCTGGCCAGAGTGATTTGTCTGAAGCCCTTGTGAGGATGTTACACCCCGCCCGATGGGATCTGAGGGGGATGTTCTCATCCAAGGAAAGCATAAATGAACTTGTCAGTGTTGGAAATGTATTTCGTTCACATCTTACATTGCAAAACAACACTAGCTATTATTAAAGAGCCTCTGGAAGAAAAGGGGTTAATAGCAAAGCCAAGCTTTAATAATGGTTTCCTTCCATAACATATTCCTTGACTTACTACAGACCAGTTTCCATGAAGAATTCTAACATAGGAGTACAAAATTCCTGCTGTATGATCTGATAATGGGACAACATTTATCAAGTCAGAATGGAATATTAATTAAGGTAATAGTACCATGATAAACTTTTGGGGGAAAAACAAATCACTCTTTTTCTGCTTTAAGATGAACAATTTCTGCTGCAATGAGAAAAGACTGGATTAGATATGATCCAGACTCACATCTTCCATGATGATCTGCTGGGCAATGTTATTAGTCATTGATTGATCGTAGCCTTGTGTGTCCTTTGTTTAGTAAGTGTGCTGAAAAAGAGTGAAGATCATTTCTAACTTATATCATCAAAAACTTTAAATGTCCCATTGTTTCTTATTTTTGCAAGATGGCTCTTTCCAGGAGGAAGCTAGAATGTGTTAGGCTTTAGGATTTTATGGTTTGAAGAGGCACAGAGATGATGGATTAAAGCAGAAAAGACTATTACTGTAAAAAGGGCACATAGAGGGGGTTTGGGGTAGGACTCTAGGCCTCCCAGAGAGCCATTCGGGAGGGTGAGAGTGAGTGTTCAGTCCCATTGGGCAAGACCACAGCCCATTTATGTTGGTGTTTGGAGGGGTGCTGTTGCAGAAGAGCTGGTTGTTAAAGTCCCAGTGTTGCTAAAGTTGTATTTATGAAATGCATGAAGTTCATATACTTTAAATAAAAGTTTTCTGGGGAAAAAAATAAAGTTCCTGTTTTACAATGTCTTATCTCAACAGTTTGGAATGTCCAGGTGAGAGGCTCTCCCAAGCAGTAGACATTCCACTAACCTTTAGATTTGATTGGGTTTGAGGTTTTAGGCCCCAGTGACCTAATGGAGTCTATCAGGCCTCAGTTGTCTAATAGGTTCTCACAGCACACATAATGGAAACAAAGCTCATTCATGAGTTACATAAACCTGTTATAGAGTGCTATGTCTGCATAACTTGGAAAACTAAGGCAACTTTTCTCATCACCAGCTCCTTTCCTTTACATATATCACTGTTGGAACCTCTTTCCTTGGCTGAGTCCCTGAGATAGATTACCGGACAATGAAAATGATAGATGGTGCAAGCCCTTTAAATTTTAATGTAAAAAGTAAAATGTGTGATTCCCCAAGCCAGCCACATTTTGTCTTTCATTTGTATATGGTGGCTGTCAAGAAGTTAGAGAACATTTTTCTGGACTTCCAATTGTCTATTCCTCCAACAGTATGGCCCAAGGGTAATATTTCCATTTGAGACCTGTATAAAGAAGACAACTATGGTAAACTTGTAAAATATTTACAAATTCATACATCTGTGAAACATGACTTATAGGAATCCTTAAAGTTGTTACATATTTGCCATTGGCAAAAATTCTGTGCATCTTCAGTTAAATCATCAATAAGGAATTGCTAGAGGACTCATTCTCTAATTTCCTTTCTGGGAAGACAGAATTAAGATATTTACAGTATGTTAATTCAAGTTCATGAGCAATTTGAGTACTGCTTTATGCCCAAATTCGATGGTGACCTATATTTTAAATAAAGGGTATTATTTAATGATTGAAGAAAGCATTTGGCATGGAAAGAGCATTCAGAAGTCCCAGTATATTCAAGAAATAAGATTCCAGGAATGAGGGTGAAAAAAGCACATTAGTCTGTGGCAAGTAGTTCTCATCCTCTACTGGGCCACGTCTACATAGGACTATCCAAACAAACAGTCTAGTACAGTTTTCTTCACACTTCTGTCCATTTCTGGGTTGTCTGATGACTCTACAATGCTGATGTATTTCATGAGAGCTCATTTCCCTCTATATCAAAGAGTTCTGGAGTTGGAGGCAAAAGATTGGCTCTTCCTCTCCATTCCTGCATCATTGTGGACATGATTTTTTAAAAATTATCTGTTGGTTTAAGTTCATAATTGATCATAAAGATAGGATTAAGTGTCAAAGGGACTCAATAAGACCAGTGTCTTCTAACAATAATTGATAGAATTAAAAAGGAGAGAATGATCCAACATGGGAAGCAGGACACACAGCAGACTCATAGAATGACAAATGCCCTAAACAGCACTCTGGCCTCAGAATCAGCCCTTAAGGCATTCAGATCTGGCTAAAAAGCCCATGAGAGCATTTCAGGCATGGGAAGCCAAGACACCGTGGCAAAAAATTATCTATATGAAAGATCTCTGTGAGAGAGATCCCAGTGGAAAGAAGGGGCCATCAAAGAAGGAGGTAACTTTCTCTGAAGGGAGCAGATAACTTCCACTTTGATTATGGCCTTGTCTAAATAATGTCAGAGTTTGTGAACTCAAGAGGCTTCCATAGCCTTGGCAGCTCATGGCAAGAGCCTCAGGTGATCACTGACATCATAAATAAGAGTGTCAATTGTTAAATCAACAGCAGGAGTCACTGTGCACTTGCTCCCCATGTAGGACCTCTGTCCTTAATGTGTTGTGCTATGTGAATTAATGGCAAAACTAGTATTCAAACAGTACTTTATACTTTGTGTGTCTGTGTGGGTGCAAACTGTTGAAATCTTTAGTTAGTATAGAGTTGATCTTTTGCATATAAAGATAATTAAAAATTAATCTTAATGAAGAATGGGATGGGAGAGGGAGTAGGATATTTGATGGTTTGGGGGTGGGAGAGTGGATATGGGGGGAAAAACGCTATAATCCAAAAGTTGTACTTATGAAATTTATATTTATTAAATAAAAGCTTTCTATAAAAATAAAAAAGTTATCAGTTGTTTTTGAATTTTTTTGTTCATTTATAAAACTGGCATTTGAACATTATATAAAATTTTGAATACAAAAAATACAAAGAAGAAAAAACATCCATGTTTATAGTATTATAGTGGGCTTGCCTTAATCTTTTGAATAGGAATCATACTATATAATCTACTATCTACCATTTTTCACTTAAAATTATAATAGTTTATTTTACTATCTTTAAGAACCACTTAAATTTTATTCCAAAGGAATATATCTTTATGACTATATCATTACTTAGTCATTCTTCTTTTGTTTATTATTTATCATTATTATTAATAATATTGTAATGAACATATTATATATTGTAATGAACATATCCCTGGTTTTTTTCCTAGGCTTTGATTCCAGAAGTAGAATAATTGGATGAATTATTATATATTATATATTATTATATATGTATACACATGTACATGTAATACATATATATTTGTATATATACATATTTATTTGTTCTTAATGCATATTATTCAATTGCTTTCTGGAAAATTCTTCTCAATATACATACCCACAGTGCCTATCTCATTGCTTTCTCTGTACTACTAGTGATTATCTGAAATTTTGGGGATTGACTTTTATAGTTGTAGAAGTTTCTTTTCAGTTACCATAACAAAATAGTTGAAGCTGGGAACATATAAAGAAAATTTATCTAATTCACAGTTTTAGAGACTGAAAATCAAAGATCAGGCAATGCTGTGAGGACCTTGGGTCAGATTGTCACAATGGTGTGAATAAGTGTGGAAGACATCACAGGATGAGACAGGAAGCCAGGGAGACTAGGAACTGAGTTGACTTTCTTGTTGTTATAACAACTTAAATTTTTAATTATTTATTTGAAAGGCACAGAAAGAGAGAGAGAGAGAAAGCATGTATGAGAGAGATATTTTCCATTCCTCAGTACTCACAACAGCTAGGGCTGGGACAGGCCAAAGCCAGAAGCCAGGAAATCTATGGTGGTCTCCCATACAAGTAACAGGGGTCCAGGTACTTGGACATCATCTGGTGCCTCTCAGATGAATTAGCAGAATGTTGGAGCAGAAGCAGAGGTACGTTTTGATCCCAGGCATTCTGATATGGGATATTGATGTCCCAAGTGATGGCTTAATTTGCTGTGCCACCAGGCCTTCCCCTAAGAACTTACTTTTGAGGGAACTAAGCAACTAGGTTCCCAAGAATGCTACATTAAGTCCATTCAAGGGCAGTACCCCACCCTCTTCTGGGTCCCATCTCTTAGACATCCCATCACTTCCCAACACACCACAATGGGAACCAAGCTTCCAGCATATGAACTTTTTGGAGAACACTCCCAAACTATATCCACATCATAACAATAGCTAAACAAATTGTTGGGTAAGATAATTATCTTTTCAGAGTATCACTTCCTTTGACTGCAAAGGGAATAATACCACTGTAGAGGACTGTTGTAAAAAAAAAAATGAGATAACAACCTACAAGTGATTTGAAAGAATAATGTGATTTGTTTTCATGTTCTCTAGACTAAGGATTGAAATATAACACATAATGTACATGATGTATTTAAGACTTATGAAGGTAATTCAAGATGGATGACTCCAAATACATGTGGCAAAAATGTGTGCTTCATTTCTAACCTGAGAGCCTAGTATCTTGTTGTGCTCAACTAGGTTTAAGAGGGTGCATCATGATTCCTACTGAAGACTTTTCAAGGATTTCTTTGATCAATATCCTTCTGTGGGAAAGTGACTTGGGAGTAATGTACAGAGTTTTTAGATACATTCTAAATCATGGCCAATTGAATCTATTAAATTAAAATCATGGAGCACATTTAATTGGACAAATGAACATGTGAATAAAAATTTAGGTATAGCATTCTGATAGTGATTTATGCCACCACAGCTATGTTCCTTATTATCCAGGACAGTAGTCATATTCAGCCACATTTCTAATATTTCATTTCTCTTATCAAGACTGCTTGACTTTCTACAAACAATTCACTTTTGCCTACTTCCAGAAGGCCAGGTGTGGTTCTATGTGAAGACAGGCAATTCTCCAAGATGAGTTTTAATAGACTCAGCTCCTGCCAATAGGGTAACCCAGGATCCAAGAACTTAGAAGATGCTGGCTGTCTTTATGTAAGAGAATCTGAGTTTATGCAAGAAAATACATTTGTGGAGAATCAAATTTGAGATAAGAGAATGAACATTCAACAGTCATTGACTGAGCATCTTGTTGTGCATGGCCCTGCATGTGACACAAAGACGAATTAGAAAAAGCATCTAGTTGCACACATAGCCTAGAGAAGAAAAGTAAGACACGTACTTAGTGAACAGTGGTATAGAAAACAGGCTCATAAAATTCAGAGGTGGGAGTGAGTGCCTTTGGCTGCAGTGGGTGGATACGGACTTGGAAGATGTGCAGGACTAGAGCAGGTGGAGATGCGGGAGTGGGGAAGGCAGTCTGTATGGAGGGAAGAAGGTGCAAAGGCACAGATGTGTGGACATATAGGATGGAGGCAGAGAGCGGCGTCTGTTCCTGAGGCTCCTGCAGGCATCCTGGAAAGGTTCTTGTGCACTGGAGCTGGGGGTGCGTGTAAGCACACTCAAAATAAAGCAGTGAAAGGGAGGACAGAGAGCCTGAAGCAGGTTCCAACAGCTTTAGGTAGAAAGAAGGAGTCCAGAGGAAATAATTAAGCAAATAACTATTCTCAACATGTCATCAGAAGAGAGGGAGGCCCAAGGGCCTTAAATGCAGGAGTCAGCTTTGGCAAAGCAAAGTGTCGCTGGAGCCTGGGCTCAAAGAGCAACCCTCTGGAGGTCTGTGGTCTGCAGGCTGCATCCCAGCAGCTCACCTACCAGCTGGTGCCTTTGGGCAAGCCCTCTGCATGGGAGAAAGAGCTGGCTTGGGAGTTAAAGCCATAGACCCTGCAGTCAGGCTGCTGGGTTTAAGCCCTGACTCTGCCCCCACCAACTGTGTGACTTAAGCTTCTTCAACAGGTAAGGATAGCACTGATATTGTAAGGCGATGGGGATCAAGTGACTTAAGTAAGTGAAGCCCACAGACCAGGGCTTGGCACATAGTTCATGTGTTCTTATAAAAGACCTTTAGGATAGTCCACACTCTTATTGTTAATGAGAGATTATTATTGAATCCGCAAAAATCAGGGATACCTCCCTTTCCTGGAGTGCATTCAGTCTGCTTCTGTAAATGGGCAAAAGAGCACCTAGTTTTTAAGTCCCTTGTGAGGACTCTACGAAGTGATGTAAAACACCTGGTGGAAATCAGACACTTGATCAATTTCCTACCAACCTAGAGCATCAGGAAAAAGTGGAGCCAGCGCTTCAGGCTAGGGCTTTAACCCACTGCACCACAGCGCTGGCCCCACCAGTATTTTTTTCTTAGTAAAGAAGATGGATTATTTTCTTGTTAAAGAGAGAGCTCTTCGGGGCTGGCGCCACGGCTCATTAGGTTAATCCTCCGCCTGCGGTGCCGGCATCCCAGATGGGGTTCTGTCCCAGTTGCTCTTCTTCCAGTCCAGCTCCCTGCTGTGGCCCAGGAGGGCAGTGGAGGATGGCCCAAGTGCTTGTGCCCTGCACCTGCATGGAAGACTAGGAAGAAGCACCTGGCTCCTGGCTTCAGATTGGCGCAGCGCCGGCCGTAACTGCCATTTGGGGGGTGATCCAACAGAAGGAAGACCTTTCTCTCTCTCTCTCTGTCTATAACTCTACCTGTCAAATAAAAAATATTTATAAAAAAAGAGAGAGCTCTTCCTTTTCTAAAAGATGATACATATTTCATTTTCCTTGCAGCTGTAATTCTCACGTAGGGTTAAATACCAGAAAGATGGCTTCCCAGCTCATTGTTTTTTTGTTTTGTATGATACAGCAAATCTTAAACCATTGATTGGCAAGCAATGACAAGGAGAACCTCAAAAGGACAGGAGTTAGGTATCCATAGAAAGTCCCAACATCCTAGTAGCAGCCTCTGGGGAGGAGTGGAGTTGTAGTGGTACCTAAAGGTGTTGATAGTGATGAAGTCCTTTGGCTTAGGAACACAAGGCTGTCATTGTACTGGGTGGCTGTACTTCCAGGAGGAGCGGTATGAAGTGGGTACCCCAGATACACATCCCATCTCCACAGTACTAGCCAAATGCAGCACCAGTGTTGTGATGCAGCGGGTTAAGCTACTGCTTGCAAAACTAGCATCCCACATCAGAGCACTGGTTCCAGTGGCTACTCCTCTTCTGATCTAGCTCCCTGCTAATGTGCCTGGGGAAGCACCAGAAGAAGACCTAGTACATGGGCCCCTGCCACCCATGTGGGAAGTTCCTGGCTCCTGGCTTTGCCCTGGCCCAGACCTAGCTCTGGCTGTTATGGGTATTTGGGGAGTGAACCAGTGGATAGAAGAACTACCCTCCTGCTCTCTCCCTCCCTCTCTCTCTCTCTGGCTTTTTAATAAACAAATAATTCTTTTTTAAAAAAGTAGTAGCTAAATACAGAGAGGCTTGCTTCAGTCTGCCATATTCCTGTGACTGCTGTTTTTTATTATCTTGGGAAAACTGAGGCAATATCTCGGGTTTATATACCTTTTCATAGGAGGGGTGTGTGTATGGTTTCTTCTGAAGGACTCTGGAAACCTTGAAGGCAAGTCTGTCTTGGCCATCTGACTTGTTCTTTCCTAACTCGATGTTGAAGGATGATTCAAGAGTACTTCAAAAAGTTTGCAGGAAATGGAATTAAAAGATGAATTTGGGGTGAGGAATAGCCAACTGCCTGGGTTTAAGTTCCAACTCTGTTCCCAATTCCAGTTTCCTGCTAATGCACACCCTAGGATGTAGCAGGTGACCATTCAAGTACTTGGGTCCCTGGAGCCCATGTGGGAGACCTGGACGGGTTCCAGCTCCTAGTTTCAACATGGCCTAGGGCTGGCTCTTGCAGACTTTTGAGGAGTGAGCCATGGATGAAATCTCTCCCCCCACCCTCTCTGGCTTCCAAATACATACAATTTTTTAAAAGTTGAGTTTATTTTGGTGAAAACTTTCTGAAATCCATGCATAGGTGTTTTTTTTTTTTTTTTTTTTTTTTTGACAGGCAGAGTGGACAGTGAGAGAGAGAGACAGAGAGAAAGGTCTTCCTTTGCCGTTGGTTCACCCTCCAATGGCCGCCACGGCTGGCGCGCTGTGGTCGGCGCACCGCGCTGATCCGATGGCAGGAGCCAGGTACTTCTCCTGGTCTCCCATGGGGTGCAGGGCCCAAGCACTTGGGCCATCCTCCACTGCACTCCCGGGCCACAGCAGAGAGCTGGCCTGGAAGAGGGGCAACCGGGACAGAATCCGGCGCCCTGACTGGGACTAGAACCCGGTGTGCCGGCACCGCAAGGCGGAGGATTAGCCTAGTGAGCCGTGGCACCGGCTCATAGTTTTTTCATATGACACATTTCCCATGTATTTTCTGATCATATTTTCCCATGAACTTTTTGGAGACCCCTTGTATAAAACAGAACAGCCTTGATAGCTCGTACAGTGTGGTTTCTTTGCCTTTTCAGGGACAGGCTCGTGGAGCTGTAGAAGCACTGGCTGAGGTGCCTGCGCTGTGATTTGAAGCTCATTTAGCTGTGTGACTGTAAGTGAGATTTTTCAAGTTCTGCAGAACTCGGTGGCTTCTCATAACATGGAGAGACTAGACAAGCTGACCAGCGGGTGCTGTGCAGCTCTGAGCCTGTGAGGCGTAATGCCACCCTGAGCAGGGCAGGAGGCGGAGTTTGAGCGGCTGCTCGCTGACCTTTACAGAGATGGCCCAATTGTGTTACCTCTGCCAGACCCAGCAGATGCATTGGTGCTTTGTTTTGAAGTTGCAGGAGCAGTAGAAAACTTCTCATTGATTTTTTAAAGTGTGTTATGTTAGTGACTGGTTGAGTGCTATCATATATGTTTGATTTTTTTAAAAAAGTTTCTTTGATAGCAGGAGACAGTCACGCAGACATCTACAACTTGAAATATTACTATTTATGAAATATTTTCACGTCTACTGTCTCAATTGCTTCCCGACAACATATGGCACCTTTTCCTAGTTCCCACTTTGCTATGGGTGAACCGAGTTCATGACTCCAACCTGCCTGACCAGATCGACGTTAGCCGCTTAGAGATTATGAACATCATCTTCTCCACCTTCTCTGGGGCTGTACAAACTTAGAACAGCTCAGGGTAAGCACTGATGTCAGGCTGACCTAGGTGTGGATCGTGGTTCAACTGGACATTTTCTGCGTGACCTGGGGCCTCAGTCTTCTGCAAGATAGGAGTAAGCATGTCACAGCTTCATCTAGTTGGGAGGGTTCAATGAGATGTCTATGCAAGTTTTAGCTTAGATGTGCTGAGTGCATGGGAAGCGCCTTTCCCGAGCGCGGTTGTTACCGTTCCGAGAAGCGCCATCATCCCTTCTGTGATTCTGCCTCTGCACTTTGTTTTGTTGGATTCCTCCCAAGAGCTCGCCAGGACTGGGGAAACTCCAATCCTCTTGACTTCCTACTTTTCTCTTTGCTTCACGTTACTTGAAAGTTTTCACTTAGACCGCCGTTTAGAATCCTTTCTGATGAACACAGATCAAATCCACGTGTGCCGTCCTTTTCTGCTGGTAGGTGATCGGTTCCCTCTCTCCGGGATGGAAAGGCCTAGGTTCCGTCCCAGCTGCGTGTCTGGCTGAGTGTGCGGATTTCAGCAGCTCCATTCCAAACTCTGATGCCCAATTTCATCACTGGTATGATGGAAACAAAAACACCTGTGCTGTTGCTTTTCCCAGATGTTAAAGACTGGAGCCAAAGTGTATGTTCAAATAATCTGCTTTAAACCAGGACGTGCTTGCTATCTGCCCTGGGACGTAGGATATTTTTTAAGATTTACTTGTTTGAAAGGCAGAGGAAGAGAGAGAGAGAGGTCTTCCATTCGCTAGTTCACTCCCCAAATGACCGCAATGGCCAGAGCTGAGCTGATCCGAAGCCAGGAGCCAGGAGCTTCCTCCAGGTCTCCCACACAGGTGCAGGGGCCCAAGGATTTGGGTCATCTTCCACTGCTTTCCAAGGCCATAGCAGAGAGCTGGATAGGAAGTGGAGCAGCCAGGATCCAAACCGGTGCTTATATAGGGTGCTGGCATCGTAGGCAGCAGCTTCACCCCATATGCCATAGCGCTGGTTGCAGGCACATAGGTTTAATTCAGCCTAGAGCATGACTTAAGAGCCTGGTTACCCCAGTCTGCTTTCCTGGTAAACACAGGGGTGGATCCACGTGCGTCATTCCCAGAACCTGGACAAGGTTTCTTGTGCAATTGTGGCATCTGTCTTCTTTCCCCAGTATCAGCTAATGTTTACTGACATTCGGCACTTCCCTTAGATCACTCAGTGTGATCCTTCTCGGTGATCCATGCACATGAGGAATCTATTTCTATGATCCACACTTTACAGGAGGAAACCAAGCCTCAACAAGATCCCGTCCAAGATGGCCAGCTGCACGTGAGATGGCCAGTCCTTGCACCTGGAGAGTGAGGCCAGGGTGCCGCCGAGGAACCCCACAGGATGCTGCCTCCCTTTGGGTTGACCGTGGGTCACTCCCAAAGCATCACTTCGGTCATTTCACTTTCATTTCCCACCAAACTGTAGGGCTCCTAATGCTGGGTGTGGGAGTCCCACCACCTCCTTCCTGTTTGAGGTCCTTGCTTCTTGCCCTGCATGTCTAGCAAAGGGGGGGCCGTGAAGCAGCTCAGCAAAGGGCTGTGCCCTCGAGTGGACAGTGAGCCCTAATGCCTCTTCAGGCTTCTCTTCTACAGAAGTCACTTCCATCAAAAGAGCTGTGAAGTGCAAAGGCCTGGGAAGGACCCGAGTGCCATCCTCTATTCGAGGAATTCAAGTCAATTTCAGAACTCAGGTTTGAGCCAGAGTCATTGGCCCTCTCCCGCTCGCGCTAGCACCAAGAGGGCAGCGTTCCAGAGCCACAGCTGTCCTGGCGTCTCCAGGCTGAGCCTGTGGCTGTCACTACGTGGCAGGAGCTAATGCCCTGCTGGAGATGTTGACTGTTCCTGCGTGGGAGAAGGAAACAGCATGGTTTCTAGGAGCGCTTGCTGGTGTTTCTCTGGAAATGACAGTGAGAGCATGATTTTTTTCTTTTTTCTAAAAAGCCTCCTTTGCTACATGAAACGTCCTCAAGCACCAGTCTCAAAGCTTTAGAGAAAACTCTCCAGGCCAAGGCAAGAGAAATTGGGAGTTTTGTGTGCCTTTGTATACACATAATAGCCTAAGTTCAAAGAATCACTTGCCAAATACCTCATTAGTCACGAGGAATTTAAACTGGGCTCCCAGCCAGATACCTGTTCCTGGTTCCCAGTCCAAGAAGGGCTCCTGAATGCTGATTATTGTTACATTGTAGATAAGCACCCTTTATGAAATGAAGCCTATTGATCTGTAAAGATGACCTTGACTGCTACACCCTGCTGCCTCTGATTTGCCATGAAAAATGTATTTGTTGTGCATGTAAGTCCAGCCCGGTGGGACCTGGGCTGCTCAGAGTTTTGTCATCTTCCTCTCCTGTTTTCTAAGCTGGCCTGTGGCTGAGCCCTGACAACCATTCAGCAGACAGAAGAGAGCAGGGGGGATCATGTGGAGCAGGCCGGAAGGTGACCTAAGGAGCGGAAATACCACTGGCTGCTGTTGAGTCACTTGACCACGTGCAACTGCAAGGCGGGCGGGCCGGGGGTTGTAGTCCACATATGAGCCTAGGAAGGGAGAGAAACGGGCCGGGTGAGCAGGTGGGCAGTCTCTGTCACAGAGCAGTGGTCGGAGCGGAGCGAGGGAGATGCTGAGGAAGACATCAGTATTCCTCCCCACAGGCGGAGCCTGACCCAGTGCCCGGCCGTTCCTTAGACACGTGGCGGGCCCATCTCTTGGCTTCCTGGCTAGCGTCTCAGCTTTCCTGTTTCAGCGAGAAGGCTGACGACACTTCAGAACCCTGAGGCTGGTGATCTGATCTGAGGCTGGCGGGGGTATGGAGCGCCAGTGAGGGAAACGGCCTTCTCCGTGTCGTTCCGCGAGCACTCCGACCTCTTGGAGCTGCTTTTTGCTGCTGTAAGAATCGCTCTGGCAGGATGAGGCTCCCCGCAGTGCATGCATTATTCCTCCTCCACGTGGTGGGGAGATGGCGCTGCTGCCTTGCAGGTTGCTCCTTTCCATGGCAACAGCCTGGTTCCAGCGCCACAGGCACGGCAGCTGTCTCACGAGGCGGGATCAGGTGCATGGGAACACAGACCTGCGAGCCAGCAGAGCCCACTGACTCAGTGTCTCATTTCAGAACTGATGAGGTGTGCTTTTTTATTTAAAAGATTTATTTTGTTTATTTGAGGGACAGTGTTACAGACCGAGAGAGGGAGAGAGACAGAGAGAGGTCTTCCATCTGCTGGTTCACGCCCCAGATGGCCACAACGGCTGGAGCTGCACTGACCCAAAGCCAGGAGCCAGGAGCTTCTTTCAGGTCCCCCATGCAAGTGCAGGGGCTCAACCATTTGGGCCATCTTCCACTGCTCTCCCAGGTTGTAGCAGAGAGCTGTATCGGAAGTGGAGCAGCTGGGACTCAAACCAGTGCCCATATGGGATGCAAGCAACTGCAGGCGTCGCTTTACCCTCTACGCCACAGTGCCTGCTCCAGGTGTTTTTTTTTTAACTTTTATTTAATGAATATAAATTTCCAAAGTACGACTCATGGATTACAATGGCTTCCCCCCCCAATACCGTCCCTCCCACCCACAACCCTCCCCTTTCCCACTCCCTCTCCCCTTCCATTCACATCAAGATTCATTTTCGATTATCTTAATATACAGAAGATCAGCTTAGTATACATTAAGTAAGGATTTCAACAGTTTGCTCCCACACAGAAACATAAAGTGAAAAATAATAGATGATTTTTTAAATGATGATGAAATCAGATCAGACCTATTGTCATGTTTAATCCCAGTGAGAGTCAAGTTGGGAGTTGATAATTTCTTTTCTTTCTTTCTTTTTTTTTTTTTTTTTTTTTTTTTTTTTTTTTTTTTTTTTTTACAGAGGATCAGTTTAGTATGCATTAAGTAAAGATTTCAATAGTTTGCACCCCCATAGAAACACAAAGTGAAATATATTGTTTGAGTACTCGTTATAGCATTAAATCTCAATGCACAGCACATTAAGGACAGAGATCCTACATGAGGAGTAAGTGCACAGTGACTCCTGTTGTTGACTTTACCAATTGACACTCCTGTCTATGGCATCAGTAATCTCCCCATGCTCCAGTCATGAGTTTCCAAGGCTATGGAAGCCCTCTGAGTTCTCCGATTCTTATCTTGTTTAGACAAGTAAGGGACAAATACCATATGTTCTCCCTGATCGGTGACAACTGACTGAACACCAAAAAGGAAACCTGTTGAAGTGGAATGGACACTATGGGAAACGGTGACTTGATCAGCATAGCCCTGACTGTTAATGGACAACTTAATACATTATCCCTCTTAGTAGTTTTTTTGTCTGTTCTACTTAATATGACTGGTTTAATTCTGTAATTAATACACAGTTATTCTTAAGTGTTGAAATTTAACTGAAATGTGATCCCTGTTAAACATAAGAGTAGGAATAAGAGAGGGAAGAGATATATAATTTGGGACATGCTCAAGCTGACTTGCCCCAAATGGTAGAGTTAGAAACATACCAGGGGACTCCAATTTAATCCCATCAAGGTGGCATGTACCAATGCCATCTCACTATTCCAAGTGATCAATTTCAGTTCACAATTGATCATAATGAAAGGACTAAGAGTCAAAGGGAGCACATAAACAAGTCTAGTACCTGCTAACACTAACCGATAGAATAAATAAAGGGGAGAGTGATCCAACATGGGAAGTGAGATACTCAGCAGACTCATAGAATGGCAGATGTCCTAAATAGCACTCTGGCCTCAGAATCAGCCCTAAAGGCATTCCGATCTGGCTGAAAAGCCCATGAGAGTATTTCAGGCATGGAAAGCCAAGACACTCTGGCAAAAAATCTCTGTGAGTGAGATCCCAGTGGAAAGAACAGGTGTTCAAAGAAGGAGGTACCTTTCTCTGAAGGGAGGAGAGAACCTCCAGGTGTGTTTTTAAGAGGATTTTCTATGACATTATGTTCATTGAATGATGTAATCTTTACACATGACTCCCTTTAATGCACCCACACAATTCTTGAAGGCAGACAAGGCCAGTCACTCTGTTCCCAGATAATAGGATACAGTGTGATTTTGAAGGTAATATTAAGTTAATCCATATACCCTTAACGATGTTCTAGCAAGCCATCTTTGAATCATTATCTTTAATCAAGGGAGGTGCACATTTTTCTGTGAAATGGCATGCAATTTGAGGACTTATTAGTTAAGAAAATTGTGTTTGTATTCAGTATTTTTTTAAAAATTACAAACATCTCCAATTTGAAATATTTCACTTAAAGAATCAAAGCTAAAAGTATATTTTGCAGTTTACTCTTCATATTTAATTTGATCACAGCAATGAACATTAAGTATCAAACAAGATATCCAAAAGGGCTGCTGAATTATTTAATTGCCTCTGGGATTAAGGAGGTAAAAATCAGCATAAACAATTTCACAAGCAGAATGCACTAGGCACATCATCTCTTTCTGTCTCCAAGGTTGATAATTTGAATGATGTGACTATCACAAGCTTGTTGAGTGAAGTAGTAAATGCTTACATCTGTTTATAATATTTTAAGTTTCAGATGGTCATTTATCCAGGAGAAATGGCAAAGCATTACATTTAAATGTGTTTTTATTGTATTTTCAGATAAATAACTTTCCAATGAAGTCCACATTCAGAATTAGTTAAGGAAAAAAAGTACTTACATGTAAGGACACCCTTTAATTGCCATATATGAGAGGATAGCAAATAGTTCTTGGAAAAGGGGAATTAAAAGATAAATTAATTTTGATGCAGAAATGTGAAATCTATACATAATTTTTTCACAATATGCATGTTCATGCATGCATGGTTTTAAAATTTTCTTTTTAAAAAAGATTTTATTTATTTACTGAGAGCTGGAGTTACAGACAGAGAGAGGTAGAGACAGAGGCAGAGGTCTTCCATCCACTGGTTCACTCCTCAAATGGCCGCAATGGCTGGAGCTGGGATGATCTAAAGCCCAGGGCCAGGAGCTTCTTCCAGGTCTCCCATGTGAGTGCAGGGGCCCAAGCACTTGGGACATCTTCCACTGCTTTTCCTGGCCATTAGCAGGGAGCTGGATTGTAAGTGAGCAGCTGGGACTTGAACCAGCACCCATATGGGATGCTGCACTGCAGGTAGATGCTTAACCTACTATGCCACAGCGCCGGCCCCCAAAATTTTCTTATATTCCACTTTTGTCTGACAGAGATACACACACAGAAACAGAGACAGAGGTCTTCCATCTACTGGTTCACTTTCCAATTGCCCACAACAGCCAGGGCCAAGCCAGGCTGAATCCAGCAACCTAGAACTCAATCCAGGTCTCTTGCATGGTTAGTAAGGACCCAGGTACTTGTGTCATCACCAGCTCCCTCCCATGGTGTACCGAGCTGGACCAAAAGCATACGTATAACTTGAACCTAGGTAGGCCAACATGGGATATGGACATCCTAAGTGACATAATCAAAGTGCCAAACCTCCACCTCTCAAAAATTTTTTGTACCAAAATAAATTTATTTTAATAATATTTATTTTATATTTTAATATTTATTTATTTTATAATAAATATAAAATATTGATTATTTTAATAATATTTTTAATCCTACCTTTCATAAACTTTTTTTTTAACTTTTATTTAATGAATATAAATTTCCAAAGTACAGCTTATGGATTACAATGGCTTCCCCCCCATAACGTCCCTCCCACCCGCAACCCTCCCCTCTCCCACTCCCTCTCCCATTCCATTCACATCAAGATTCATTTTCGATTCTCTTTATCTACAGAAGATCAGTTTAGCATACATTAAGTAAAGATTTCAACAGTTTGCTCCCACACAGAAACATAAAGTGAAAAATAATAGATGATTTTTTAAATGATAATGAAATCAGATCAGACCTATTGTCATGTTTAATCCCAGTGAGAGTCAAGTTGGGAATTGCTAATTTCTTCTCCTTTTTTTTTTTTTTTTTACAGAGGATCAGTTTAGTATACATTAAGTAAAGATTTCAACAGTTTGCACCCCCATAGAAACACAAAGTGAAATATACTGTTTGAGTACTCGTTATAGCATTAAGTCTCAATGTACAGCACATTAAGGACAGAGATCCTACATGAGGAGTAAGTGCACAGTGACTCCTGTTGTTGACTTTACAAATTGACACTCTTGTTTATGGCCTCAGTAATCTACCCTTGCTCCAGTCATGAGTTTCCAAGGCTATGGAAGCCCCTTGAGTTCTCCGACTCTTATCTTGTTTAGACAAGGTCATAGTCAAAGTGGAGGTTCTCTCCTCCCTTCAGAGAAAGGTACCTCCTTCTTTGAAGACCTGTTCTTTCCACTGGGATCTCACTCACAGAGATCTTTTGCCAGAGTGTCTTGGCTTTCCATGCCTGAAATACTCTCATGGGCTTTTCAGCCAGATCGGAATGCCTTTAGGGCAGATTCTGAGGCCAGAGTGCTGTTTAGGACATCCGCCATTCTATGAGTCTGCTGAGTATCTCGCTTCCCATGTTGGATCACTCTCCCCTTTATTTATTCTATCGGTTAGTATTAGCAGGTACTAGACTTAAAAATAGCCTCATATGTTTATACTGAAATAATTTCTACCACTCAAACTAAACAGCGTTCATTAGAGAGGTTTGAATACCTCTCATGCTCCATATCTGGGATGAGCATGCACATTCTTTTTTTTTTAACTTTTATTTAATGAATATAAATTTCCAAAGTATAGCTTATGGATTAAAATGGCTTTCCCCCCCATAACTTCCCTCCCACCCCCTCTCTCTCTACCCTTCCATTCACATCAAGATTCATTTTCAATTCCCTTTATATACAGAAGATCAGTTTAGTATATATTAAGTAAAGATATCAACAGTTTGCACCACACAGAAACAAAAAGCGAAAAATACTGTTTGAGTACTAGTTATAGCATTAAATCACAATGTACAGCACACTAAAGACAGAGATCCTACATGAGGAGTAAGTGCACAGTGACTCCTGTTGTTGATTTAACAATTTGACACTCTTGTTTATGGCATCAGTAATCACCCTAGGCTCTTGTCATGAGTTGCCAAAGCTACGGAAGACTTTTGAGTTCGCTGACTCTGATCATATTTGGACAAGGTCATAGTCAAAGTGGAAGTTCTCTCCTCCCTTCAGAGAAAGGGACCTCCTGCTTTGATGACCTGTTCTTTCCACTGGGATCTCACTTGCAGAGATCTTACATTTACGTCATTTTTTTTTTGCCAGAGTGTCTTGGCTTTCCATGCCTAAATACTCTCATGGGCTCTTCAGCCAGATCCAAATGCCTTAAGGCTGATTCTGAGGCCAGAGTGCTGTTTAAGACATCTGCTATTCTATGAGTCTGCTGTGTATCCCACTTCCCATGTTGGATCATTCTCTCCCTTTTTTATTCTATCAGTTAGTATTTGAGACACTAGTCTTGTTTATGTGATCCCTTTGACTCTTAGTCCTTTCATTATGATCAATTGTGAACTGAAATTGATCACTTGGACTAGTGAGATGGCATTGGTACATGCCACCTTGATGGGATTGAATTGGAATCCCCTGGTATGTTTCTAACTCTACCATTTGGGGCAAGTCCAATTGAGCATGTCCCAAATTGTACATCTATTCTCTCTCTTATTCCCACTCTTATATTTAACAGGGATCACTTTTCAGTTTCAACACTTAAGAATAATTGTGTATTAATTACAGACTTCAACCCATAGCATTAAGTAGAACAAACAGAAAAAAAATACTAAAAGGGATAAAGTATTAAGTTGTTCATCAACAGGGCAAGGGCTAATCAAGTCACTGTTTCTCATAGTGTCCATTTCACTTCAACATGTTTTCTTTTTGGTGCTCAGTTAGTTGTCACCGATCATGGAGAACATATGATATTTGTCTCTTTGGGTCTGGCTTATTTCACTCAGCATGATGTTTTCTGGATTCCTCCATTTTGTTGCAAATGACCGGATTTCATTGTTTTTGACTGCTGTATAGTATTCTATAGAGTACATATCCCATAATTTCTTTAACCAGTCTACTGTTGATGGGCATTTGGGTTGGTTCCAGGTCTTAGCTATTGTGAATTGAGCTGCAATAAACATTAAGGTGCAGACAGCTTTTTTGTTTGCCAATTTCATTTCCTTTGGGTAAATTCCAAAGAGTGGGATGGCTGGGTTGTATGGTAGGGTTATATTCAGGTTTCTGAGGAATCTCCAGACTGACTTCCATAGTGGCTTTACCAGTTTGCATTCCCACCAGCAGTGGGTTAGTGTCCCTTTTTTCCCACATCCTCACCAGCATCTATTGTTGGTAGATTTCTGTATGTGAGCCATTCTAACTGGGGTGAGGTGAAACCTCATTGTGGTTTTGATTTGCATTTCCCTGATTGCTAGTGATCTTGAACATTTTTTCATGTGCCTGTTGGCCATTTGGATTTCCTCTTTTGAAACATGTCTATTGAGGTCCTTGACCCATCTCTCAAGTGGATTGTTTGTTTTGTTGTTGTGGAGTTTCTTGATCTCATTGTAGATTCTGGTTATTAATCCTTTATCTGTAGCATAGTTTGCAAATATTTTTTCCCATTCTGTTGGTTGCCTTTTCACTTTCCTGACTGTTCCTTTGGCAGTGCAGAAACTTCTCAATTTGATGGAATCCCAATAGTTAATTTTCGCTTTGACTGCCTGTGCCTCTGGGGACTTTTCCAAGAAGTCTTTGCCTGTGCCAATATCTTGAAGGGTTTCTCCAATGTTCTCTAATAATTTGATGGTGTTGGGTCATAGATCTAGGTCTTTAATCCACGTTGAGTGGATTTTTGTGTAAGGTGTAAGGTAGGGGTCTTGTTTCATGCTTATGCAGGTGGAAATCCAGTTTTCCCAGCACCATTTATTGAATAGACTGTCCTTACTCCAGGGATTGCTTTTAGATCCTTGATCAAATATGAGTTGGCTGTAGATGTTTGGATTGATTTCTGATGTTTCTAATCTATTCCATTGGTCTATCCATCTGTTTCTGTACCAGTACCATGCTGTTTTGATTACAACTGCCCTGTAGTATGTCCTGAAATCTGGTATTGTGATGCCTCCGGCTTTGTTGTTGTTGTACAAGATTGCTTTAGCTATTCGAGGTCTCTTGTGCCTCCATATGAATTTCAGCATCATTTTTTCTAGATCTGAGAAGAATGTCTTTGGTATCTTGATTGGGATTGCATTGAATCTATAAATTGCTTTTGGGAGAATTAATATTTTGATGATGTTGATTCTTCCAATCCATAAGCATAGAAGATTTTTCCATTTTTTGGTGTACTATTTCTTTCTTTAAGATTTTGTAATTATCATCATAGATATCTTTAACATCCTTGGTTAAGTTTATTCCAAGGTATTTGATTGTTTTTGTAGCTATTGTGAATGGGATTGATCTTAGCAGTTCTTCTCAGCCATGTGCCTGTGTATACAAAGTCTGTTGATTTTTGTGCATTGTTTTAAATCCTGCTACTTTGCCAAACTCTTCTATGAGTTCCAATAGTCTCTTAGTAGAGTTCTTTGGATCCTCTAAATAAAGAATCATATCACCTGCAAAGAGGGATAGTTTGACTTCTTCCTTCCCAATTTGTATCCCTTTAATTTCTTTTTCTTGCCTGATGGCTCTGGCTAACACTTCCAGAACTATGTTGAATAGCAGTGGTGAGAGTGGGCATCCCTGTCTGGTACCAGATCTCAGTGGAAATGCTTTCAACTTTTCCCCATTCAATAGGATGCTGGCCATGGGTTTTTCATAGATTGCTTTGATTGTATTAATGATTGTTGCTTCCATACCCAGTTTGTTTAGAGTTTTCATATGAAAGGGTGTTGAATTTTATCAAATGCTTTCTCGGCGTCTGTTGAGATAATCATATGGTTTTTCTTCTGCAGGTTGTTAATGTGGTGTATCACATTGATCGTTTTGCAAACATTGAACCATCCCTGCATTCCAGCGGTAAATCCCACTTGGTCTGGATGGATGATCTTTCTGAAGTGTTATTACATTCTATTGGCCAAAATTTTATTGAGAATTTTTGCATCTATGTTCATCAGGGATATTGGTCTGTAATTCTCTTTCAATGCTGCATCTTTCTCTGGCTTAGGGATTAAGGTGATGCTGGCTTCACAGAAAGAATTTGGGAGGATTCTGTCTTTTTCGATGGTTCTTAAGAGTTTGAGGAGAATTGGAGTTAGTTCTTCTTTAAATGTCTGGTAGAATTCAGCAGTGAATTATCTGGCCCTGGGCTTTTCTTTGTTGGGAGGGCCTTTATTACTGTTTCAATTTCTGTCTCAGTTATGGGTCTGTTTAGGTTTTCTATGTCTTCCTGGTTAAATTTTGCTAGATTGCATGTGTCCAGGAATCTATCTTTTTCTGATAGATTTCCCTGTTTGCTAGCATACAACTCTTTGTAGCAATTTCTGATGATTCTTTTTATTTCTGTGGTGTCTGCTGTTACTTTTCCTTTTTCATCTCTGATTTTATTGATTTGGGTCTTTTCTTTTTTAGTTAGTTGAGCCAATGGTGTGTCAATTTTATTCATTTTTTCAAAAAACCAGCTCTTTGCTTGGCTGATTTTTTGTAATTTTTTTTTGATTCAATCCTGTTGATTTCTTCTCTAATTTTAATTATTTCTCTTCTCCTACTATTTTTGGCGCTGGTTTGCTGCAGTTTTTCTAGATCCTTGAGATGCATTGAAAGCTCATTCCTTTGGTGCCATTCCAATTTCTTGATGTAGGCACTTATTGCTGTAAACTTTCCTCTCAACACTGCTTTTGCCGTATCCCATAAGTTTTGATATGTTGTTGTGTTATCCTCATTTACTTCCAGAAAGTTTTTGATTTCTCTTTTGATTTCTTGAATGACCCAATGTTCATTCAGGAGCATGTTGTTCAATCTCCATGTGTTTGCGTATGCTCTAGGGATTCCCGAGTTGTTAATTTCCACCTTCATTCCTCTATGATCTGAGAAGCTGCATGGTATGATTCTAATTCTTTTGAATTTGCTGAGACTTGCTTTGTGGCCTAGTATGTGGTCAATCCTAGAGAAGGTTCCATGCACTGCTGAGAAGAATGTAAAATCTTTAGATGTAGGATTGAAAGTTCTGTAGATATCTGTTAGATCCATTTGAGCAATAGTGTCGATTAAATCTGCTGTTTCCTTGTTGAGCTTCTGTCCAGTTGATCTGTCTATATCTGAGAGTGGAATATTGAAGTCCCCCAGTACTATTTTGTGGAATATAAGTCTCCCTTTACATCCCTTAATATATCTTTTCAATAAACTGGTGCCCTGTAATTAGGTGCATACACATTTATAATAGTTACATCTTCCTGTTGAATTGATCTCTTAATCATTATATAGTGCCCCTCTTTGTCTCTCTTAACAGTTTTTGTGTTAAAGTTTATTTTGTCTGATATTAATATGGCCACACCTGCAATTTTTTTTTGTTTGTTTCCGTTGGCATGGGATATCTTTTTCCAACCTTTCACTTCTTTCAGTCTGCATGCATCTTTGTTGGAAAGATGTGTTTCTTATAGGCAGCAAATAGCTGGGTTTTGTTCTTTAACCCATTAAGCCAGTCTGTGCCTTTTAACTAGAGAGTTGAGTCCATTAACATTCAATGTGACTATTGATAAGTAGTAACTTTGCCCTGCCGTTTTTCTCAAAGATATTTTCTAGTATATGATTTGAGCTTCCTATGATCTTTTGCTGGTAGGTTTTCTTCCTTTACCTTCTTTCATATTGATGGCCGTGTTTCTGTGTTTCTGTGTGTAACACATCTTTAAGCATTTTTTGTAGGGCTGGATGAGTGGCAACAAATTCTTTCAATTTCTGTTAGCTATGAAAGGTCTTTATTTCACCTTCATTCACAAATGAGAGCTTTGCAGGATATAATATTCTGGGCTGGCAGTTTTTCTCTCTTAGTATCTGGGCTATAGCTCGCCATTCCCTCCTAGCCTGTAGTGTTTCTGATGAGAAGTCAGCTGTCAGTCTAATTGGAGATCCTCTGAGAGTAATCTGACGTTTCTCTCTTGCACATTTTAGAATCTTTTCTTTATGTTTCACTGTGGTGAATTTGATTACAACGTGTCGTGGTGAGGATCTCTTTTGGTCAGGTTTACTAGGGGTTCTATGAGCTTCCTGTACTAGATGTCTCTGTCCTTCTCCATACCCGGAAAGTTCTCTGCTAGTATCTCACTAAAAAGGCCTTCTAATCCTTTCTCCCTCTGCATGTCTTCAGGAACTCCTAGAACCCGAATGTTGGGTTCTTTAATAGTATCCTGTAGATTCCCGACAATATTTTTTAGATTTCTAATTTCCTCTTCTTTTCTTTGGTTTGACTGTATACTTTCCTGTTCTTTGTCTTCTAAGTCTGATATTCTCTCTTCTGCATCACTCATTCTGTTTTTAAAGCTCTACAATGTGTTGGTCATTTGATCTATTGAATTCTTCATTTCTTATGATTTCTCTTCACTATCACAGTTTCATGTTCTACTAGTTGCTTCATTTCATTTTGATTCCTCCTTAAGATTTCATTTTCATGAGAGAGGTTTTCTATCCTGTCCAGTTAGGATTTCTGTAGTTCAAGAATTTGTTTTTGAGAACTTCTTAATATTCTTATCAATGTTTTGAGATCCGTTTCTTGCATTTCTTCTATCTCATCATCATAATCTTGAATTGGGGTGTCTTGTTCATTTGGGGGTGTTATAACGTCTTCCTTGTTCTTGTTACCTCAGTTTCTGCGTTTGTTGCTTGGCATTGTGGCATTATTCTTTGGTTTCTTCGCTGTGGTGGTTTTTCTCATTATACTATGACTCTAGATTAAGTGGACTGTCTGCTTTTGATGGATTCTTAGAGACTGTGATAGGTGTTGCCAGAGAGCTCTGTTTGGTTCTTCAGGGTTAAGGGTGTGCCAAAGGTGACTCACCCAGGTTATTCTCTCTCCTTCTCTCTCTCTCTCTCTCTTTCTCTCTCTCTTTGACTCAGAAGGGAAGTAATTCTGCACAGCTGAGTGGAATTGAGGGTAGTTGTTGATGTATGAAATCTGGCCCCTGTGGGTATTCATCTGCTCTACCCCAAGGACCACACAAAGGGTCTATGCAGCCCTCTGTGTGGTCTCAAATTTCTCTGCAGGCTCCCACTGGGTTGCCAAGGTTACTGAATTTGTGTACTCTGTGAGTTCTCTCGCCCACCCTCAGATTTTCACAGTCTCAGTTCATTAGCTCCACACCTTCACTAGGTCCTAACCTCCTGTTATTTCTCCCCACCAGAGTCAGGTTTTTCTGCTTGGCTTATGGCAGGCGCTGCTTTAGGTAAGTCCAAAATGGCACCTGCTCTTTGTCTTGCTCAGCTTTGTAAGGTGAGTGGAGAGAGAGGCTCGTGTCTGTGCAGGTTCCCCTTATTTATTCATATTTTTCTCTCCTCCAGTCAGCCTGGTGAACTTTCCCCAGCAGGGCTTCAAGCCTCGTTCCCTCTAGGCTCTTTCTGCCGTTTCCCCGCCAATGTCTCGGGCTACCGAGGTTTTTGTCTCACCACCCCTTCCAGCGCTGGTGCGCAGACTCCGCCTGGGCTTCCGAGCCGTGGGTGTCCTTGCTCTCCCTTTAGGTCCTCTGTGTCACATACACTAGATCCGGAAGAGTTTTCTCTGCAATTTTTTTCTCTAGCCTTTCCCTGAGACTACAGTAACTCCACTTTTATTAAACTATCTTTTCCCGGACTATCAGTGTGTGACCTCACTATTCTGCCATCCTGGCTCCACCCCCGAGCATGCATATTCAGTTTTCCCCAAATAATCTTACAGTCTTTGCAGGGAAAACAAGGCTGTGATATAATATTACTAGTGTGCTAGTAGAAGTATGAATCAAGTGCTATGGAAATATAGAGCAATTATTCCTGGCAGGAAGCAGAGAAGGAAGAGAAACGTCAGAAAAAAAATACATCCAAGCAACAGCATTTCAGCTTGACTTTGTTTTTTCCCCTAATATGGTCATTTTTATTCTTCCATATAAAGCCCACTTATCAAGATCATAACATGGCTAGGATATTTTACTAAGTGGATTTGTCCACTCCACTAAAAAATGCACATGGATAATTAAGTTGACAGAAATGGAATCTAAAGAAATACAGCACTAGCAAAACTGAAATAATGATAATCTTAGTGCTTTTACTACTCTCCCTACATTAACAACTTGAATGAAAAATTGTGAGTAAATTTCTAAGTTTATGTGCTGAGCTCTTCTTCCCTCTTAGTGGCTTATGTTGATTCTGAAGTCCCAAGCTGACTTGCTCACCTGTCTGCAAACACTCCCTCATCTAACTCTAACTCGTCTAAGTGCACATGAGGGACATCTGTTCCCAGCTTCCCTCTAGGCTTAACCCATCTTTACAATGGTCTGAATGTCACAGTTCTTTCATTAAACATCATTTCCAACTATAGGAGCACACCAAGTTCTAGACTTTTCTTCTATCATCTTCCCAGTACACTTTCCAGGAATGATCTAAAAAATATAGTGAAGACTGGCCCACGTCTGCACCCTGTCATCACGAACCAGATCCACAATTGAAGCATGCCACGCCCTGCCCTGGTGCCCACATCTATCACAAGCCTTATCTTTCTCTATTGGGCCAGAAGGCTCTTAACACCAATGGCCATGTTATTACCCGAGTAATTGTTTCCTCAAGAGAGGCTTAGTAAATGCTGAGTTAGGTATTGATTGACAAAGTAGGCTAAGAAATCAAGGTGTGGCAGCAAACCACAGTACAGCCAAGCTGCGTCTCCCCTGCCATCACTATGCATCCTCTCACAGGATGGCTAACAGATGCCTTTCTCCAGGTGTGGAGTTTAAGTGCTATCACAAACCTTTCTGAACGGGGCCATCAAAGAAGGAGGTACCTTTCTCTGAAGGGAGGAGAGAACTTCCACTTTGACTATGACCCTGTCGGATTAAGATTGAAGTCGGCAAACTCAAAAGGCTTCCATAGCCTTGGCAACTCATGACTAGAGCCTAGGGAGATTACTGGCGCCATAAACAAGAGTGTCAAATTGTTAAGTCAACAACAGGAGTCACTATGTACTTACTTCTCATGTGGGATCTGTCCTTAGTGTGTTGTCCAATGTGAAGTAATGCTATAACTAGTACTGAAACCGTATTTTACACTTTGTGTTTCTGTGTGGGTGCAAACTGATGAAATCTTTACTTAATATATACTAAATTGATCTTCTGTATATAAAGAGAATTGAAAATGAATCTTGATGTGAATGGAATGGGAGAGGGAGCATGAGATGGGAGGGGTGCGGGTGGGAGGGAAATTACGGGGGGGGGGGAGCCATTGTAATCCATAAACTGTACTTTGGAAATTTATATTTACTAAATAAAAGTTAAAAAAAAAACCTTTCTGAAAAGGCAGACAACTAAAAGGCTATACCTACACAATAACAAAGGAATGTTAAAATACAAAGCTCCAAGGTGCCAGCGCTGTGGTGGAGCGGATAAAGCCCATATGGGTGCTAGTTCAAGTCCCCACTGCTCCACTTTCAATCCATCTCTCTGCTATGGCCTGGGGAAGCAGTAGAGGATGGCCCAAGTGCTTGGGCCTGTGCATCCACATGAAAGACCCAGTAGAAGCACCTGGCTCCTGTCTTCGGATTGGAGCAGCTCTGGCCATTGCAGCCATTTGGGGAGTGAACCAGCAGATGGAAGACCCCTCTCTCTCTCTGCCTCTTGCTCTCTGTAACTCTGCCTTTAGAATAAATAAATAAATCTTTAAAAAAAAAAAGCTCCTACCCCAGCTTTCCATTACCTTGTAAATGTATAAATCCTTGCTTTTCATGTTCTTTTTCTAAGACTTATTAATTTATATTAAAAGGCTAAGTGACAGAGAGAGGGAAGGAGGGATAGGTGAGTGGGGGTGGAGAGACGGACAGACACTGGTTCACTCCCCCAAATGACCGCAATAGTCAAGGGTGGGCTAGGCCAAAGACAGGAACTCCACTGGGTCTCCCATGTGGTGGGCAGGGACCTAAGTGCTTGGGCCATCTTCTGTTGCCTTTGCAGATGCAAGAACAGGGAGCTGTATCAGAAGTGAAGCAGCTGGGAACCAAACTGGCACTCTGATATGGGATGCTGGTGTTAGAAAAGGCAGCTTAACCCGCTGGACCACAATAGCACCCCAAACCTTTCCATTTCAAGTTCTTGCTGCAGCTGTGACCAGACCACCTGCCACATGGGTCTGGAGCCTCAAATAGGTTTTTGCAAGGAAGCAAGTGAACAAATGAAGAGGCAGACGGGAAAGGGGAAAGGGAATCTGACAACAGTCTGTAGCCAGAAAACAAACTTAGCCTTTTCTTAGGCTAAGACTTGGCTAAACAACCAAGTCAATATTAATGGGGGAAAAGCTCAACAGCATGGGTGTGATAATATTTCTTTTTGCAGGGGCCGGCGCTGTGGCGCAGTGGGTTAAAGCTGTGGCTTGCAGCGCCAGCATCCCATATGGGTACCGGTTTGAGTCCCGGCTGCTCCACTTCTGATCCAGCTCTCTGCTGTGGCCTGGGAAAGCAGTGGAATATGTCCCAACTACCTGGGTCCCTGCACCCATGTGGAAGACCCAGAAGAAGCTCCTGGATCCTGGCTTCAGGTCAGTTCAGCTCTGGCAGTTGCGGTCATTTGGGGAGTGAACCAGTGGATGGAAGACCTCTCTCTCTCTCTCTCTCTCTCTCTCTCTCTCTCCACCTCTCGTTATCTCTCTGTGTAACTCTGACTTTCAAATAAATAAAATAAATCTTTGAAAAACATTTTTTAAAAAAGATTTTATTGATTTATTTGAGAGGCAGAGTTACAGAGAGGCAGAAGCAGAGAAAGAGAGATTGTCCATCTGCTGGTTCACTTCCCAAATGGCTGCAATAGCTGCAGTTGGGCCAATAAAAAGCCAGGAGCCAGGAGCTTCCTCCAGATCTCCCATGCAGGTGCAGAGGCCCAAACACCTGGGCCATCTTCTACTGTTTTCCCAGGCCATAAAAGAGAGCTGGATGGGAAGTGGAGTACCTGGGACTCGAACCGGTACCCATTTGGGATACTGGTGCTACAGGCAGCGGATTTACCGACTACGCCACAACACCTGTCCCAAGATAATATCTCTTTTTTTTCCTTTTTTTTATTTGATAGGCAGAGTTAGACACTGAGAGAGAGAGGCAGAGAGAAAGGTCTTCCTTCCATTGTTTCACCCCCCCAAATGGCCGCTACGGCCAGTGCACTGCACCAATCCAAAGCCAGGAACCAGGTGCTTCCTCCTGGTCTCCCATGCGGGTGCATGGGCCAAGCACTTGGGCCATCCTCCACTGCCTTCCCAGGCCACAGCAGAGAGCTGGTCTGGAAGAAGAGCAACCGGGACTAGAACCCAGTGCCCATATGGGATGCCGGTGCCGCAGGTGGAAGATTAACCATGTGAGCCACTGCACCGGCCCCTCAAGATAATATTTCTAAACACAGAAAATAGTCACTCTTAGTCTTCATTCATCTGACAATTGTCAGAGAATCAACATTTTCACCCATGTGATTTTTTTTCCCAATGGAAACTGAAACTTTTAAAATTTAAGGGTCAGGCTGTGTTTTAATTTTTAACCCAAAAGAAACAACTTGACAACTCTAGTTCATTCTAATAAATGTCAACCAAGATGCTCTGCTAACATGTCTGAGGTGTCGCCTACCTTATAAACCAGAGGTTCCCTTTTGCTGTCTTTAAGTTTTGGCTTCTGGATTCCAGGACTTTCATCCCTACGATTTATTCTGCAACCCCCACTTTCAGTAAACTTTTCCTGCTGCTGTCAGTGTGCCTGCCTCTAACAGCTCTTTCTATCTGATTTGCTACCTTTACGCTGGTGGGGAATGGGAAATAAGAAAGCCAGTCTTGCTTGAATTATGACCAAGAGAGTGAATTGTTTATGAATGGAGGCACTCTCCCAGGAGGTTTGAAACATGAGCTTTGTGCTAGTTTATTTGCGTATTTGTTGATTCTTGGTTATTGTCTATCTTGCAAGGTTGTCAAAAAGGTGAAATCTAAAAAATTCAGTTGTTACTTTTGTTGAACTAGCATTTGAATCTGATGGGAAAATGCCAAATACTGAAATTGCTTCAAGTTAATGTTTATCTTAGGCTAATCCTAAGAGATTTTAGAAAAGCAAACCATGTAGAACACAATTTTTCAAAATGTTGATGGGATATGGGCATTCCAGATTCTATAAATCTTCCAGCCAGAGAGAACATTCTATTACAAATAGAGTTAACAAAGTGAGCTATCCATTTGTCTTCCATAGCAGAAATACGCTGAGGGCTTCTCAGTGGATAACATTTTCAACAGCATTACCATACAACTTTGGTTAATGATGAAATATTTATGATTATTACACAGTGAAATGACATTTCAAGAGGCAGCATGATATTTTAAGGATTTAAAATACGTGAACTGGGGCAGGCGTTGTAGTGCGGTAGGGTAAGCCATCACTTGGGACACCCATATCCTATTCTGGAGTGCTGATCTGAGTCCTGGCTGCTCTGCTTCTGACCCAGCTTCCCGCTGATGCATCCTGGGAGGCAGTGGCTGAGGGTGCAGTAATTGGGTCCTTGCCAGGCACACGGAGACCTCAGTGAAGCTGCAGGCTCCTGGCTCTGGCCGGGTGCAGCCCTGGCTGTTGCTGGTGTTTCGGGAGTGAACCAGTGGCCGGAACATCTCTTCTCTCCCTCTCGATTTCTCTCTTTCTGTTGCTCTGCCCTTCAGGTAAGTGAGAACAAATAAATATACATTAAAAAGAGAAGTAAAACACATGAACTGACGTAGCATATTCGACTCTATGCTTTCCTCTTTGTTGTCAGAGGAAGAAACAAAATGTTCAAGACATTCCAGGAGTGCACAGTTGGGCAAGGATTTAATCTCCTACCCACCTGACCTCCAAGCCTGTCCTCTTGCAAACTTGAATTGTATTCTGTTCCTCACAACACCTGACTGCTTAATATCAACAATTCACATGAATGTTTCCTTATCTATAAAACAAGAGGATTCGATCAGCTGACCTCTCAGATTTCTTCCAGCTCCAGTTAGACGGCTAGAGTTCCCAGGTTCATCTTAGATGATGAGAAGATGAGGGAGAGGCAGGTTGGCTCGAATGGAAGGACCCAGTGAGCACTCTCAGCAGTGCAGTGCATCACAGAACTGGTGTCAATTGTCAGACCTCACTTTTGTGGTTGAGAGTTGCTTTTCATGGTACCTCTCTGCATCTGAGCCTCCCAGCCTTGTCTCTGACAAGTTCTAGACTCCATAAGAATAAGATGTGAAAGAAGACAGATGGGCCCCAGGGCAGAGCATGCGAGCTGGTGGCCGTGGCAATGTGGAGTTCTTTACAGCTTGCAGGTCTGCAGTGGAAATGGGGGCTTCGGAACAGTGCAGGCCTTTATTGCAGATGAAGAACAAATTGACCTTATTTAGATCATCCCTCTTGTTTTCTCAAAAGAGAAAGTCATCCAGTTTTATGGTCATGGCGGCGTCTGCAGCATTTCAATTTTCTGAAAATCGGTGCTTGCTTTGTCGAAGCTGTTCAGGGCTGCCCCTGGAGCAGTGCGTGCTGCACGAGGGCCGAGCCACATGGACGAAAACTCGGACTCTGACGCCACCGCAGGTCTTATTTCCTGAGCTATTCGTTCTGCATCAGCCACAGCAAATACAGGATTTCCCTTAATCTTCACGACACTGAGGAATAGGCTGGGATTCAGAAAGTGCCCATAGTCATTCTACTAGTGTGCGGTAGGGCAGAACTGCACCCAAGTCATCCTGACCTCTTAGTCCACGCTCTTCCTATCACATTCCACTCCCTCTCCCTGGCAGTGCTAAGCTGAGCCAATGCTGACTGGGACAGAATGGGAATGAGTTCTTGGCATCCTGGAAGCATTACTTCAGTGTTGACTCAACAGTGTGTGAGCACAGCACTATCTGATCCCAAACCTTCTACCACTCAGCCTTGCCTGACAGAGCCCAGAGCCCACACAATGGGGTCAAGGTCCTGTCTCCTCCCTCTCCATCCTTCCCATCTGTCACTTCTCCAGGGCACTTCACTCCAGCAGCCACATTTTGTGATCTCTTTCTCCATGTGGTACACTACTGCAGATCAGGATCCCATTGGTCATTTCTCTGGCATTAGCTTTAGACTAAAGGTTATATATTTGGCCATCTTTTGGGAGCTTTCACCAAATGACCAAGAAGGTCATGCTGAAAGTAACAAAGAGAATTTTACTTTACATGCCAGGGCTCTGTTCAAAGATATTTTCTGGTTGAGGATATAAGTTACTATGGGAGAAAGGCAGAATGGCAGTTAAATCCCAGCCTCCCAGCTTTGTCTCTGACAAGTTCCAGACTCCATAAGAATAAGGTGTGGAAGTTGCTTCCATCATAGCTCACAAGGCACTGCTTTGTAATCCTTACTGGTCTTTCTCTTCCCCTCTACTGAGAGCTGCTCAAGGTCAAAGTGATACTTTATCTGTTGTTCATTGTTGACACAACACTCATATATTTAGCTGTGGTCTCACATACAGCTAGACCCCAAGGTAGCTCTGGCAAAGGTGAAGACTAGATGGCAGTGAGAAGTCCTGCCTTTGGATGGCTCCCCAGAGGGTGGAGGCAGATGTCTCACAGCCTCACTGCAGAGCACGAGAGGGCAGGCATGGGAGCAAGAGCAAGAAGATGAAGTTTACATAAGCAATCACAATAAGGAAAGATGGTCTGAACTGTGTAGTCCCTTCTCCAGTTCTACAGGCAGGTCCAGTACTGTTCCACTCTAGCCATGGGAACATAGGCCCATCCTCCTAGTCCTGCCAACTCCTGCTTTAGCTTTCTATTCAAAGCCAAGACCATTTTGAGATGACTGTGAAATATTCATAAACCCAGGATACAATGTTCAACAGGCCACACCTTTATCCAAGAAACATTAAAATCCAGGCTAAGTGACTGTTAATGAACAACTTAATACATTATCCCTCTTAGTAGTTTTTTTGTCTGTTCTACTTAATATGACTGGTTTAATTCTGTAATTTATACACAGTTATTCTTAAGTGTGAAATTTAACTGAAATGTGATCCCTGTTAAACATAAGAGTAGGAATAAGACAGGGAAGAGATGTACAATTCGGAACATGCTCAAGCTGACTTGCCCCAAACGGTAGAGTTAGAAACATACCAGGAGACTCCAATTTAATCCCATCAAGGTGGCATGTACCAATGCCATCTCACCAGTCCAAGTGATCAATTTCAGTTCACAATTGGTCATAATGAAAGGACTAAGAGTCAAAGGAAGCACATAAACAAGTCTAGTACCTGCTAATACTAACTGATAGAATAAATAAAGGGGAGAGTGATCCAACATGGGAAGCGAGACACTCAGCAGACTCATAGAATGGTGGATGTCCTAAACAGCACTCTGGCCTCAGAATCAGCCCTAAAGGCATTCCGATCTGGCTGAAAAGCCCATGAGAGTATTTCAGGCATGGAAAGCCAAGACACGCTGGGAAAAAAAAAAAAAAAAAAAAAAAAAACCCTAAATGAAAGATCTCTGTGAGTGAGATCCCAGTGGAAAGAACAGGTCTTCAAAGAAGGAGGTACCTTTCTCTGAAGGGAGGAGAGAACTTCCACTTTGAATATGACCTTGTCTAAACAAGATAAGAGTCGGTGAACTCAAAAGGCTTCCATAGCCTTGGAAACTCATGACTGGTGCATAGGGAGATTACTGATGCCATAAACAGGAGTGTCAATTTGTAAAGTCAACAACAGGAGTCACTGTGCACTTACTCCTCATGTAGGATCTCTGTCCTTAATGTGCTGTACATTGAGACTTAATGCTATAATGAGTACTCAAACAGTATATTTCGCTTTTGTTTCTAGGGGGTGCAAACTGTTGAAATCTTTACTTAACGTATAGTAAACCGATCTTCTGTAAAAAAAAAAAAAAAAAAAAAAGAAGAAGAAGAAGAAATTATCAATTCCCAACTTGACTCTCGCTGGGATTAAACATGACAATAGGTCTGATCTGATTTCATCATCATTTAAAAAATCATCTATTATTTTTCACTTTATGTTTGTGTGGGAGCAAACTGTTGAAATCTTTACTTAATGTATGCTAAACTGATCTTATGTATATAAAGAGAATCGAAAATGAATCCTCATGTGAATGGAAGGGGAGAGGGAGTGGGAAAGGGGAGGGATGCGAGTGGGAGAGACGATATGGGGGAGAAGCCATTGTAATCCATAAGCCGTACTTTGGAAATTTATATTCATTAAATAAAAGTTAAAAAAAAAATCCAAGCTAGGGGCCTGTGCTGTGGCATAGCACATTAAACCGCTACCTGCCGTGCTGGCATCTCATATGGGTGCTGTTTCATGGCCCAGCTGCTCCGCTTCTGATCCTGCTCCCTGCTTATATGCCTGGGAAGCAGAGGAAGATAGCCCAAGTGCTTGAGCCCCTGCAACCACATGAGAGACCCAGATGGAGCTCCTGGCTCTTGGCTTCCGTCTGGCCCAGCTCCAGCCATTGCAGCCATCTGGGGAGTGAACCTGTGGAGAAGATCTCTCCCTCTCTCTTTAACACTGCCTTTCAAACAAACAAACAAACAAACAAAATAAATGAATCTTTAAAAAAAAATAAATTAGGCTAAAATGTGTGTAGCATATTCCAGAAATAATAGCAATCTCAATGGCCTAGTATCTTAGAGAGCTGGCTGATAATTCACAGAATCCGAGTCTCACCAGTTAACATATGAAGGGCCCTTACTTCTATAGAAGGTCTAGCCCAAGTAGTTTACAAGACTCATAGAACAGCAGAGTTACAGGAGTCTTAGACATTACTGAAATCTAAGCCACTAGAGAAACTAAGGAGACAGGGAGGTCAGGACCTACGCCAGGTCACACAGACACTTATGAATGCTGGGCAGGTGGCTGTGAGAGCTTCTACTTGTGACTTCTCAATCCTAGGGCCTCTTACGTCTCATCAGTAGAGCATGGCCCTGAGTATCTCTCTCATCACTGTTGCCGATACTCTGCTGACCCTGTACAGCTAATTCTCCAAGATTCTGAAAAGACTATGGTAATTATCATTCCTGAGACAAAGAAAGGCAGCAAGACCTCTTAACAGTCTTAACACACACAGTTTAAAACTGATTTTAATCGGTATTGATAATCAAAGTGACCAACAGTTCCCTTACCAAATGTAATTCCTACTCCCCACCTTCCAACTAGGACCTTTTATGACATTGACCAGCTTTTAGAGCTTGATGGAAAAGAAACTTCATTTTCAGGCCAATGTTGGCTTTCTCCTACTCTCCGCTCTCCTGGACCTGGTTCCATAAGCAGGGGGCAGAGGAAGAGAGGGGCGCCTGGGGGGGGGGGGAGCTCACGTCTCAGTTTCATGGTCTGCTTTCTCAGGGCACCTCTGCTTCTTCCCACTGGCTCAACCTCCAGATGCTCTGAGCCCGAGGAATCACTCTCCGGTGCTCACAGGGATTGAACTAGCAGCCCTCTTGAGAGATGGACTCCTGGGTACTTCCTTCAGGGATCAGAGTTCCTCCTTAACTTCACCCTACTCATGCTTCCTTTTCTAGACTTTCTGGTCTTTTCTTTCTTTCTTTTTTAAAAAAAATTTTAAGAGATTTTATTTATTTATTTGAGAGGTAGAGTTATAGACACTGAGAGGGAGAGTCAGAGAGAGAGGTCTTCCATCCGCTGGTTCACTCCCCAAATGGCCACAACAGCCGGAGCTGCGCCGATCTGAAGCCAGGAGCCAGGAGCTTCTTCCAGGTCTCCCACATGGGTTCAGGGGCCTGAGCACTTGGGCCATCCTCCACTGCATTCCCAGGCCGCAGCAGAGAGCTGGATCAGAAGAGGAACAGCCGGGAATTGAACCGGTGCCCATATGGGATGCCAGCACTGCAGGTGGAGGATTAACCTACTGTGCCACAGTGCCAGCCCCAAGATTTTCTTTTAAAAAAGATTTATTTATCTATTTGGAAGGCAGAGTTACAGAGTGGCCTTTTCTTTACAAGTTCTTATTTCTTCCTTGAGGCTCAAGGTTTTGGCTGCTGGAGCAAGAATGGAAACAGATGTGGGGAAAAACCTTGGGAGTTTAAAATGAAAACAAGCACAGACATGCATTGGTCTAGGGAGTAAGACTTCACGTCCCACATCAGCGTGTCCAGCTTCATACCTGGCTCCTGCTTCTGGCTCCAACTTCCTGCTAATGCAGAAGACCCAGGGAAGCAATGGTGATGACTCAAGTGATTGGGTTCCTGCCATCCATACGGGAGCTCTGGATTAAGGAAGAACTCCTATCTGCTGGCTCTCTCCCCAAATGCCTGCCATGCCTGGGACTGGGCCAGATCAAAGCCAGGAGCCCAGAGCTCCATCTCAGTCTCCAACAGAGATGGCAGGGAGCCATCATCTACTGCCTCCCAGCGTGCATATTAGTGGGAGCTAGATCTGAAGGGGCATAGTCAGAACTCGAACCAGGCACCCTGATAGGGAATGTGGGCATTCCAAGTAGCAACTTATCCACCCCAGGCTCATTTTTGTTTTGAGGCCAGCATCCCATACGGAAGCTGCTTGGAGTCCTGGCTGCTCTACTTACTATCCAGCTCCCTGCTACTGACCTGGTAATGGCAGCAAAAGATGATCCCAGACCTTGGGCCCCTGCAGGCATGTGGGAGAGCCAGATGAATCTCCTGGCTTCAGCCTGGCCCAGCCCTGGCCATGGCAGCCATTTGAGGAGTGAACCAGCGAATGGAAGATCTCTCTCTGTCTCTCCTCTCTCTCTGAACTCGTCATTTCAAATAAAATTAATAGCCTGGTGCCGCGGCTCAATAGGCTAATCCTCCGCCTGCGGCGCCAGCACACCAGGTTCTAGTCCCGGTCGGGGCACTGGATTCTGTCCCGGTCGCTCCTCTTTCTGTCCAGCTCTCTGCTGTGGCCAGGGAGTGCAGTGGAGGATGGCCCAAGTCCTTGGGCCCTGCACCCCATGGGAGACCAGGAGAAGCACGTGGCTCCTGCCTTTGGATCAGCGTGGTGCGCTGGCTGCAGTGCCCCAGCCGAAGCAGCCATTGTGGGGTGAACCAACGGAAAAAAGAAGACCTTTCTCTCTGTCTCTCTCTCTCTCTCTCACTGTCTACTCTGCCTGTCAAAAATAAATAAATAAATAAATAAATAAAATTAATAAATAGACTATGCTTCTCCATGGACTCTCCTTGTACTTTCAAAAACAGCTGGCTGTATTTGTGTGGTCCCTTTGCTGTTTGTTTACAATAACTTCCTTATTGATAATTTTTTTTTCATTTGACAGCAACATCTGAAGAACAAAAAGGTTGATGGTCCTTTCACCCTAGAGAATCATCCCACTAGTATAACGATCGTTTGGTTGTGAAGTACTTGATAACTGAGAGAAGTCTCATCACACACTCAGGAATCATTCCCGAGGCATTACAGTCCTTAGGGAAACAGAAGATTTGGCCCATATCCTACCAAAATATTTCCTTTTAGCTAAATAGAAAGACATGGGAAAGAGTGCCCACATTTTTTCCCCAGGGCCAATACGTGGTTTCTTACTTATGACTTTGAGAACTTTCAAAAAAGGGATGAGAAAAGTGATTGGCCGCCTTTGGGCTGCTTTTTGCCCAGGCACGGGCAGATCCACATCACTGGCAGCTCTGCAAGGGACTTCTATGCCTCTTCATGCACAAAAGAAAACCATGGGAGAGAGCTAAAGAAACCAAACTGATCCCTTTTAGGGCCACGGCAAAGCCTGATAACCCAAGTCAATCACAGCCAGTCTTAAAGCTAAGTGCCGTGAAGCTTCCTTGGGTGGCGAAACATGCATCTGTATAAACCTGCCTGTGCAGACATCCCTAGCCCCAAGCTGGGTCTGCCGAAGTCCAGTGAATCAGCTCTGAAATGCAGACGGCATCTAATGGTCACCAAGACTCAGCCCCAGGCAGCCTGCTGGCCCGTGAGGCCCAGCGGACCCACAGAGCGGAAACACCTGGAGAGGTTTTTGTGTGTTCACGGAGTTTCCCTGCAGGAAACCACCAAGGCCGAGACCGGCATGGCATACAGGTACTGTTGGCTGCAATGCTAACCTAGCAGGGCTCTACACTGAAGTCATAGGCGCTTGTTTGTTTTTGTTTTTGTTTTTTGCTTAAAGAGATATGGATTGAACGAGCAAAATAAAAGGCAGTCAGGCAAAGAAAAGTCAATGAGTTGAGCCCTTTTCTTGCGTTGCCGTGTCATTCTGAGCTTTCCATTCTCTTCCTCTCTGCTCAGAGGTGGTTGTGCCCACCCGGGGAGGGTCCTAACCAAATTCTGCCTGTAGAAATGTCATTGGCTCTGGTTAGGTAAGTGGCTCAGCAGGTGCAAGTGAAGAATTGCTGAGTTCAGATCAGATTTTTTTTTTTTAAGTTGTGAGTGCTTCCAGAGTGTTCTTTTCCTCTAAGCCTGAATCATGTGCTAGTGGCTAATGAAGTAGATCAAGTTCTTCTTGAAATGACAGCACTTTTTATCAGTGTCTCCCAGAATAAATGACTGCTGAGCACTAACCTTCCGATATGGTTATTTATTTTGTGAAAGACTAACGAAAGGGAGAACTTTTTTTCCCGGTATAGGGTTGTGTATGTGAGCTTTGTAAGTTGCTCTGAGATGGAAAGTATCAGTCTTTCGCAGAGCAATTAGTGTTCCAGAATTCTCTAGGATGTGCCTGTGCTTAGCTAAATCCCCCAGCAGCCTCTACACAAAGGATTTCTTGACCAGTGTCTGGAGTTTGAAGCTTCTTGGAGGCTGAATAAACAGCTGCTCAGAAAGACAAGGGTACTGAAAACCAGGAGAACAACAGAGCGCTTGTGAAGAGTAGCTGTCCTAGCTCCAGTCCAGACTTCCACGTGGTAGACAAGCAATCCCCAGTGGTTTCGCTTTTCCATAATCTAAAGGTCTATTTCAGGGTAGTAGCTACTGCTCTAATTTATCAGCTATTTTTGTTAATTTACAATGCCATGGTACCTCCCTGGAGAGCCAAGTATTCTTCACAGGCTCCCTATGTCATGAAAGGCTTGCATAGAAGACGGATGGAGTCCTCTAGACTTAGAGGGAACATGGGGCAGGCTCGCCCATCACGCATCGGAAGTGGAGCCCAAGAAGGTCTCACCCATGGCTTCACTCAGTGGCTGGAGGAGGAGCTGCCGGCTCTCACCCACCTTCTTTGCTGATCCGTCCCCACTCTTTTGGCCTCTGCACTCTCCTCACTTCCCTCTCTCTCCTCTCTGCTTTCCTTGGCCCTCAGGGGTGGGAGTGATGGTGTCCTGTGAATATAGGTCAGGTGAAGGGGAAGATGGACTGCTCATTTGTGAAAAGATAATATTTTTTATTTTTATTTATTTATTTGACAGAGTTAGACAGTGAGAGAGAGACAGAGAGAAAGGTCTTCCTTCCATTGGTTCACTCCCCAAATGGCCGCTAAGGCCGGCGTGCTGTGCCAATCCGAAGCCAGGAGCCAGGTGGTTCCTCCTGGTCTCCCATGCGGGTGCAGGGCCCAAGCACTTGGGCCATCCTCCACTGCCTTCCCGGGCCACAGCAGAGAGCTGGACTGGAAGAAGAGCAATCGGGACAGAATCCGGCGCCCATATGGGATGCCGATGCCACAATCGGAGGATTAACCAAGTAAGCCACGCCGCCAGCCCCAAAAAGATAATATTTCTAAAAATTAATTTATTTTTAAGTTACTGAGAGTCATAGAAAGAGACTGAGAGAGACAGAGAGAGACCCATTGCTGGCTCACTCCCCGAATGCCTGCCATGGACAGGCCAAAGCCAGGACCTGCAAACTCAAGGCAGTTCTTGCACACTGGTGGCAAGAACTCAACAACTTGGGCCACCACTGCTGCCCCCAACCCCCGGGGCACGCATTAGCAGGAAGTTGGAGTCTGTCTCCCTGTGCTTGTCCCAGGGTGGACACGTCACCATGAACTTGCACAGACCTTCAGATGGCATCCCTCTCTCCCTCAGGAGTCCTAGTTCAAATATCACCTCCACTCTTAGGCTGTGTGCAACGTTCAGCTCAAGATACGGGCTAGCACGGGGCTTCTCAACAGATGAGGAAGTGGAGGAACATTTTCTTCAAACACAGGGAAGCAACTGCAGGTGGCGGCCTGGAGCCCACATGCTGGAGGGGAGCAGTCATCCCCGCAGTTTAATACTATAGATCTGGTGCTGCTTTTCACAGTGCCCTGGGGAGCAAGGCTCTGCCTCTTTGGGGATGCTGGCTTCTGCTCAGTGAGGTGTGTGTGCTGGTGGATCCCACGCGAGGAAGAAATGGACTCTGGAGAATTTTCAAAATCAGGCTTTGAGGAGAGGACAGTGCAGTGACCGCTGGCTTCTAGAAACAGCTGAGGCTTTGAATTATATTGAATTCACTGTGCTCTGACACAGCTTCCTGGTGTTCCTCCATTACCCCCTCCCCAAATTTGTATCGTATTTTGCTCATTATTTCCTCCAGACACTTTTTCATTACCCTTATTGGAAACATTGTCCTTTAAGCATTTGAGAAGGGTTTTTAGGGACAAACTAGGGTTCTCCTGGGTTTCTCCCCAGCTTAGTTTTTGACCTTGGTTGTGTCTAAACTTGGAGGGACCAGGAGAGAAGGTAACTTTCTCTCTTTTCTTCTCCATCGTCTTTCTGATTTTTCCTTCCTAGGAAGAAGGGGGTGGAATGGGAGCCGTGCCTGTATTAAAAGCCCTCTGCTCAGTCTTGCCTCTTCCATTTTCTTTATTTTTGAAAGGGGTTATTTTGTGTGTAGTGGAAAGGGACGGGGCAGGCCAGGGTTCAAATCTCAGCTCTGTGGCTTTTGGAGCTGTGTGACACTGGGGCAGCGGTGACAAATAAGTGTTGAACGCAGAGAAACGCTGGCTGAATGCAGGCTCTCTTTCCACTTACGGGGTAGCATCTGTTGATCAGGCTAAGGAGAGGATGAGGGCCCCTTAGCTAAACATACATATGGCAAGGGGATATTCTCAGAAGCAAAGGAAGAATAAAACAATTCCCTGTAACTAACAGCCAGTGTAGGGTTCTACGCTGAGCTTCAGAATTCTGAGAGGTCTGGAGGAGCCAGGGAAGCGTTTTCTCTTCCTAATTTGGTCAAATGCCATTGCAGCCTTCAGCCCAACACCAGCTGCCTGGGTCCCTTGATCATCTGTGAGGCAGCATTATGTTGTGTTTCCATGGAGACTCAGTTTTATTTCTAACTGAGATTGACCAGGAAAGGAAAGAACTCAGGAAATATATGAACACGTATATCAGTTGACGCTGGAAGAAATTGCTCAAATGTGGTGTAAAAGGTGCCAAGTTGCTGTGTAGATCTTTCTGTTGGCTTAGAATTTGCAGCAAAAATAGGATCTTCTAAATTCATTTGATTAGTGACACCCTCTTGGGTGTCTCAGTCATTTCTAAGAGGCTGGAAGTCAATTGTCTCTATTACACAGCACTGAATTCTAGGCCAGACGGTACCACCGGCCCGAGTCCTGGGTAGAATACACTGAAAGGTAGTTCTATGGACAAAGTGAGAAACATTTCTAAACTGAGTTGCGATGCAGCGAACACTTTACAATGCTGGCATTGGCAGGGGAACTCAACAGTCGTGAGAAGGGTGTTCTCATCCAGAGGCCAGCAAACCTTGCCTGTGAAAGGCCGGCTGGTACATAGTTTAGGCCCACATTCACCTGTGTCACGGCTACAGACGTCGCCTTTGCAGGGTGCAGTTAGACATTGGTGAGACGCAAGCCAGTGAATGGATAAAACATTATGGACCCTGAAGTTTGCGTTTCACATAATTTTACTGTATCATAAATCTTCCTTTTTTCTTCTCCCAAACTGACCGAAAAAAAACACCCCTGGCTCGTGGGCCATACCCAGAGTTTCCAGTCTGGATTTGGCTGACTCCCCCTGATCCAGAAAACAAAGCTTTCAATGGCTCAGTTACTTGTTTCTGTTTATGTATCTTTACCGCTTATTACCCGCTGTGGTTAAGGAGCCCCAATGATTGTCATTCTGAAAAATAAACTAAAAGATGAAGAAAAAATGAGGCCGAGGCAGACAGAGAGAACAGGAAGGAAAGACAGAGCACACCACGGGCGGGCAGAGGGGCTGCCCGGGTGGATTGCTCTCGGCTCTGTGTTCTGCAGCAGCAGCAGACTCAGAAGAGGAAGCAGAGCCCTTGCAGCATCACAGGTCCTGCGGGCAAACATGGGCGCAGTTGCTAAGGAAGGGCAACATCTTCCCAACACGCAGGCCAGAGAGAAGTTTCCTTGGGCTCATTCTCAGCAACATCCTTCTAGCAAGCACAGCAGTGAGGCTCCTGGGGCCCTTTCCTGCAGAGCCCCTAACGCTACTAGGGGGCATCACTCACCTGACAGCACCACTAATCATTGTGAAGTCAGCAAAGGCAAAGTGGCTGGGCAGGAGAAGAAATGACCTTGGTTACAGAAATGACATCTGTCCACTGGGATTATTTAGGTTTCAAAAATTTCCCAATAATGACTTATTCATTCTTTCCCTCGTACCTCTGTCTCTCCCATTTCTCTCTCTCTCTCTCTCTCTCTCTCTCTCTCTCTCTCTCTCTCTCTCCTCCAATGATAGAATTTGTCCAGGTTCATGGAATTAAATAATTGTTGCTTTTTTTTTAAAGTGCATGATTTGCCCAGCAAAGCTAAAATCTTCTATACCCTTGCTGAGCCTCAGCTCCTCTTCTGTAAAATAGGCCCAATTCACCCGACATTACAGCAGAATTGTGAGAATTACATAAGGCTGTGTATGTGAATGTGTATGCAGCTCACTGCCTGCCCAAGTGGGAGTCCAAGAGTTCCCTTGCTCCAACCCCCTTTGCAACCAATCCTAGGACTCTAGCACCTAGTCATCTTTAGAGTTAGAAAGAAAACGTGTGTGATCTACCTTAAGAAATAAGAGGAAGGGGAGCTGGCGTTATGGCTTAGTGAGTAAAGCTGCCACCTACAGTGGCACTGGTGTCTTATACAGGCACCTGTTCAAGTCTTGGCTGCTCCTCTTCCGATGCAGCTCTCTGCTATGGCCTGGGAAAGCAGCTGAGGATGACCTAAATGCTTGGGCCCCTGCACCTGCGTGGGAGACCTGGAAGAAGCTCCTGGCTCCTGGCTTCAGATCAGCGCAGCTCCAGCCATTATGGCCATCTGGGGAGTGAACCAGCAGATGGAAGATCTTTCTCTCTGTCTCTCCTTCTCCCTGTCTGCAGCTCTATCTTAGAATGGGGGTGGGCAATGAACATCTACAAATTGAATCCTGAACAGAACCCTCCTTTTCTGCTTGCATTTACCAAGTCTTTGTTTCTATCGGGATAGAGCTTTAGCATCTACTGAGAATGTGGGTTTTTATTTCGCATGTGGGCTGGCTTCCTGTTTCATCCAAATGGCAGCATTGGAATGAGCTGCTCTCCAAATGGTGCAATAGGAAAATATCTCTTACGAACCTCTCTATTTCCAGTGTCTAGTTTTGTGTTTAGAACAAAGACATTTGAGATAGAACGAAATTCAAATGGTTAAAACTCCCACCCAGCACTTGCGGTACCTCTCCTATCAGCTTGTCCCAGTGGCTGAGAATTTCCCTAGGCTGGAGACACTGATCCTCAGAGGCTTCTGTTAGAATGGAAGTGGGAGGATGCTTGCCAAGGGGCTGCCAAGCTGACCCAAGCTAGCCGACAGCTGACCTAGAAGGAAACAGGCCATGGGGCGGGCATTTGGCACGGGGGGAAGGTGCCACTTGGGACAGCTGTGTCCCATATCAGGGTGCCTGAGTTCAAGTCCTGGCCCCACTGCCTGATTTTAGCTTCTTGCTAATGCTCACCGTGGGAGGCAGCTCACACCGTTGGGTCCCTACCACCCACATGGGAGATCCAGATTGAGTTCTGCGCTCTTGACTTCGGTCTGAGCCAGCTCTGGTTGCTGTGGGCATTTGGGGAGCAAATAGCAGATGGGAGCTTTCTGTCTGTCTGTCTTTCTCACGGACCTAAGCCAAGAGATGGGGAGGACCCTGGGTGTCTGGGCACAGCCTAGTGCTACACATTGACTGTGCCCAGGGAGCGGAAGGAAGGCGCTAGAGGGGAGGGAGGGCTAGACAGACACCTCACTCACCTAGAAGGTTGCCTAACAGTTTCTCTCAAGATGTCCAGGCAAGGGATTGAAAGGCATCAGTAAACTGAGAGAGAGTTTTCAATGATCTTTACTTAAACAAAGATTCAAAAGAGAACACCTTTCACCGGTTCCATCATGGTGAGAATATGATGTTGCAGCACGACTTCCCTTCTCCCGAGTCCAGTCCTTGCTTCCCTGTCCATGGAAGGAGACACCAGCCTTTCCTGCCACGAGGCATCTGCTGGACACCCCGGAGACAGAGTTTCTCTTGCCCTTCCTGCTTTCATGGTTTACAGGGTTAACACAGCATGGACGCTGAACACGATAATTGCTCCCAAATTGAACTCACGATCCTCTTCCCAGCCTCCCTCTCCCCCACAAAACATCCTTGCCCCCACACATTCCTACGGCCCGTTCTTTTTAGGCAGTGCATGGTGCACTCAGAGCCGCTTGCAAACTAGCTATGACCATGACTGTGAAAATCAATAGCCTAGAAAAAAAAATGCTACCCATGCAGGGGGTTGCATTTAAGAAATGCCTACATGATTTATTTCAGACTGGCCTAATTTGGGTCAGTCACAGGGCCTGTGCTAATTTGCTCAAAGGCCTCTGGCTGTGTTTCTCCTTGCAGGAACACTTTTGGAGGTGCAGAACCTATGTGATTACTTGAAACCTGAGCTGGCTGCCGTGAGGGGCCTACAAGGCACAGGGAAAAGGGGCCTCTTGAGAATTTGCAGAATATGCTTGTTTCCCATGGAGTGGGGCAGAAATTCTAAATAAGTACATTCCAAAAGTGTCGGTTTAGATAGAACAGACTTCGGAATTTAAGCAGGAGTGAGTGGTGGCGCTGCTTGGACTTGAAATCACATTGGGGAGATAGAAATTCGATCTGTTTTGAAATCTCCGCTTGTGGTTTTCCAGGGTGGAAGTTGTATTGTTGTAGTGTAACAAAAACATTGGAAATTCAGGGCTTGAGGACAACACTACGTGACGCAAACCCATTTCCTCCTATAAAAGTTGTGGTCATAAGTTACATCTGAAAAAAAAAAAAAAAAAAGAAGAAGAAGCATTTTGAAAGCTGATTTTCCTGACCAAAGGGCAGCCATGGGCTAAATGAGGTTTCGCCAAAGAGCTTTCTGAATTCACCTGCAGTTCCCAAGAATGCCACTAGGATGCACTATTCCATAAAGAAAAGAAACTCTTGCCTTGAAGGGCAGCTAGCAGATCAGCACAAACGTAGATCAGAACTTAACTTTGAATCTGTGTATTTTCCTTCACTGGGACAATGAGAAATTTCCTATAGTCAGAAAAAGAAAAAACATTATGCCTGGGGTTCTGAGAAGTCCTGATCCTGTATCAGCCTTACGGTATTATAACCTAACCCAGGTAGATAGAGTTTTTTAAAGATTTACCTGTTTTTTTTTTTTGGAAAGGCAAAGTGATATAGACAAAGGGGGAGACTGAGACTTTTCCATCCACTGGTTCATTCCCCAAATGGCTACAACCACCAAGGTTGGACCAGGCTGAGGCTAGGAGCCAGGAACTCCATCTGAATCTCCCACATTGGTGGCAAAGACCCAAGTACTGGGGTCATCATCTGCTGCCTTCCCAGGATGCCAATCCATACAGGTAGATATTTTGTAGATTACATTAGCTATGTCCAAGAGTTCCCTAGCACAGAGGATTCTAAGCCATAGTACACACGTCTGAGCATGACTGGTGGAGAAAGGATAGGTAGGTTTCTCACCCTCACCCTTCCTTCAGAGAATGTTCTGGAATGTGTGAAAAGGTTAGCTCACAGACCACCAATGTTCTCAAAACCAGGACCCTGCTGTCTGGCTCATGACCAGATTGGGAGGGGTCCTTCCTCCTTTCTACCCACTGTTCATTTTCTGTTATCATGGGCTACCTCTCCAAGATGAATGCCTTTGCCTCCCCAACAAGTGATTCCCCTGCCTGCCCTTAGCTAGGTATCAACTGAGTCTCCCTAATATTTCACTGTGTCTGAAGAATACACATATCCACAGAAGTGAATCTCGAATGGTGGGAGTCCAGGAGTAGAGGAGCTATTTTCAGAATTGCTATCTAGTTGTTAAGTCCAGCTCTTTTAAAACACTTTTTATTTAAAAAGTAATTTCAGACTTACAAGGTTCCAAGTATAATGTATATAAAGAACGTCTGTATGCTCTTTATCCTTTAACATATTGTGAACATTTTGCCCATTTATTTTAACCTTTGCTCATGCTCTCACATGCTGGGTTCCTACAGCTTCCCGTCCCCATTTGTTTTCCCAAGGCTTTTGAGAGTCATTTGCAAACCTCCCAAGCACAAGGATAGTCTCTCACATATCCTCTGTAAATTATCAAAATTTACATTAACTGGATACTTTAACTTACCATCCACATTCCTGTCAACCAACACAGTAATTCATGGCTTTTGTCGTATTTTTTCAAAGCCCAGGATCCAGAATTGAATCACATATTGAATTTTGTTGTCATTTCTTTTAGGTCTTGTTCAATCTGGATCAGTTCAGGCAGGACTAATTTTAGTACACAGAGGGCGAGCGAGGGTGGCTGGGGAGAGCTGTGACTAGCTGCACGTCCGCCTCTGGTTGGGAGGTGGCGCTGTGGGCTGTGCAATCACTGGGTGTATTCCAGAATCTCCTGGTCCAAGCTCCAGCTCCTGGGTTAAAGACTGTGTTCCAGGGTTACCCAACAAGGTCTACACATGTTTTTATCTGGAATGTTAGGTCCCAAGCTGAGGAGGCTCTCAAGGGTATGCCGCCCTTGTTGAGCCACGTAAACTCTGTCATCAGCGTTCGTCTGCTCAGCATGTCCACTAGGGTGTGGGTGTTGGTGGTGGCTGTGTCAAAAGTCTCCAGGAATGCACGGGGTAGTAGAATAAGGGTCTCTGAGTACTGGGAGGGGTGGCAGGGTGGGGGCAGGGAGCACAGAAGCAGTTAACACAGGACTGTCCCACCCCTAAGTCAGGTTACCATGAAAGAGCTGGGCAGGAAACCACTCCAAGAGGCTGGAGCTGCCAGCTTATTCCAGGCTGGTCTTTGGACAGATGAGAGTATGCGTTCTGGCCATGGTCCTGGTGAGCCCACTGTGGGAGGGGTTGAAACCACCAGGGAGATGCTCAGTGGGTTGTCTGTAGTCATTTTTCCCTACATGATATTCCTCCTAATTTGTTAAGGCAGAATGAGACAGAGGCTTTGTAGCCTTGGGTGTAGAATGTGCCGCTCATTAGGCATGGAGGCGCTTGCTTTAGCATTTGAAGGGTGTGTAAGTAAGGGGTCAGTGATTCAGCCTGCTTGTGGAATTTCACAGCTCTTGGCATGCAGTGACAACACCTGCAGGCTGAGGCCTCTTGTTTCCTGAACCAACCACTGGCTAAGACTAGCACCTCTCTCTGCAATTTCCCAAAAGGTTCCCATTGTAACTTCTTTGTGAGATTGTTCAATTAGCTCCTCCTTCCACTCTTCCTTGTTTATTTCGATGTTATCTGTCTTTCCTGCTGGAGTATGAATTTCAGAAGAGCAGGAATTTTATGTGCATGGTTAATTGTTGCATTCCTGCAATCTGACATCTAGTGTAGAACTTAGTAAATATTTACTGAATCAATGAATTATTAAGCAGGAGTATAACAAAGAAGCCTTCATTGTTTGCTGGAAGACAATCTGCTGGATGATCAGACACAGAGAATTGCTCCACCAGCCCGTAGTCTCCCTGCCTCTTACTTCCTGATTTTCTCTCTACCAAAAACAGACCGGTACTTGATGGCATTATTGTTATAGGACATCAGTCCTTAAATCTTGGAATTCAAGAAACTTTGATGATGCTATATTCTACTTATAGGAATGTCATAGCCCACTTTATTTCTGTTTCTTCTTAGATATCCAGCTTGTTTCACTCTTTAGTCACTCAGCTGCTAAGTGTATGATATGTTATTTCATGTATCAACTTGCCTGAGCCACGGGCTGCCTAGACATTTGGTCAAAACATTATTCTGGGTATGTCTGCCAGGGTGTTTGGGGTAATAGTAACATTTCAATCAATGGAGTGAGTCAAGTGGATTACCGTCCCCAGGGTAAGCCTGCATCATTCAGTCATGCATCCAAGGCCAGAATAGAAAAAAAAAAAGGCTGACTAGACCATGACTAGAAGGGAACTCCTCCTACCTAACTGAGCTGGGATATCCTTTTTTTCCTGATTGCAGACTTGAACTTGACACTGCCAGCCTTGCCAATTCTCAGGTCTTTAGATTTGTACTGAAACAGACCATCCACTCTTCCCGGCCTCCCACTCACCAACCGCACCTCTTAGGTCTTCTTAGCCTCTAAAGTCATTAGCCAATTCCTCTTTTTTTTAAGATTTATTTTATTTATTTGAAATACAGAGTTACAGAGAGAGGCAGAGATAGAGAGGTCTTCCATCTGCTGGTTCACTCCCCAGATGGCTGCAACGGCTGGAGCTGTGCTGATCCAAAGCCAGGAGCCAGGAGCTTCTTCTGGGTCTCCCACGTGGGTGCAGGGGCCAAAGAACTTGGGCCATCTTCTACTGCTTTCCCAGGCCATAGCAAAGAGCTGGATCAGAAGAGGAGCAGCCGCGACTCGAACCAGCACCCATATGGGATGCCAGCACTTCAGGTCAGAGCTTTAACCTACTGCACCGCAGCGCCAGCCCCATGAGCCAATTCCTTGTAATAATTCCCTCTCCCACTCTCCATTCCCCCCTCTTCCTCTCTGTGGTGCTGTTTCTCTGGAGAATGCTAATACAGATTTCTCACTACACTTTCCTCCAGAAAGTTCCCTGTGGTACCACTGTCCAGCCCCAGCCTTATTGGGTTCTTGAGTTACTTTGACGAGAAGAGGATACTCATGGGTTTCCCTCAGGCTGCGTTCCTTATTTCTGCTCAGTGTGGTGTTTCCCGAAGGATATTCTAGAAGGTGGCAGATTAGTGTCTAATATGCTCAAGTCACAGAGCTGTGGACTTATCCTTTTTCAACATTCTCATCACCAGCTCTTCATCCCCTTCCTACTGTTTGTCCATCAATCCTTTTGACTCACCATCCTTAAGTTCACTCTGCTTATAATTCTCTACTTCCATATCACTACAAGAGGGGTCATCATCTGATTGTGACAACCAGGTATCATGTCCCAAAAGGTGGAGGAGAAGTCCGGAGGGTCAGCTCTTCTGTTAGGATTTCAGGTTGACCTGTCTCCTAGACAAACACATTAGAGGGTATTTTCCCTATTCAGCGGTTATGGATGACTGTTAATTCTTTATTATTATTTTTTTGACAGGCAGAGTTAGACAGCGAGAGACAGAGAGAAAGGTCTTCCTTCCATTGTTTCACCCCCCCAAATAGCCGCTACAGTCGGTGTGCTGCACCGATCCGAAGCCAGGAGCCAGGTGCTTCTTCCTGGTCTCCCATGCAGGTGCAGGGCCCAAACACTTGGGCCATCCTCCACTGCCTTCCTGGGCCATAGCAGAGAGCTGGACTGGAAGAGGAGCAACCGGGACAGAATCCGGTGCCCCAACCGGGACTAGAACCCAGGGTGCTGGTGCCGCAGGCGGAGGATTAGCCTAGTGAGCCATGGCACCAGCCTGTTCATTCTTTAAAAAAAAAAAAAAAGATTAATTTATTTGAAAGACAGAGTTACAGAGAGAGGTAGAGACAGACAGAGAGGTCTTCCATCCGCTGGTTCACTCCCCAAATGGCTGCAATGGCCGGAGCTGCACTGATCTGAAGCCAGGAGCCAGGAGCTTCTTCCAGGTCTCCCACATAGGTGCAGGGACCCAAAGACCTGGGCCATCCTCCACTGCTTTCCCAGGCCACAGTAGAGAGATGGATCAGAAGAGGAGCAGCCGGGACTAGAACAGGCACCCTTGTGGGATGCCAGCACTTCAGGCCAGGGCTTTAACTCACTGCACCACAGTGCTGGCTCGGATGATTGTGCATTCTAAGGATACTATCTTGTTTTTGGTACAGATCAGATTTTTCCATCAACTATCTGGCCTACAATGAAGGAACTTCTAGCTGGTGATCAGCAGTTACAGATGGACCTTGGAGCTATAATCAAGTGTATGGGTTTTCCCAAAGAACAGCCCCACTCTCCCACCTGTAAAGACTCTGACCCATTCAACTCAATAGAAGTCAGCGTTGCTCCTGAGATTGGGCAATGGTAATAGAAGAATCGGATCTTTCCACTTTAGTTGCCAGCGGGAACCTGAGTGAGACTCAGTCATGTGGACAGAGTCCATCTATTTTCTTTCTGCACCTCCCTCACCAGCAGTTTCTCTCCAAGGGGCTTCCATTTCTGACCTCGTGTTCACTATGTCTTGGTTTCTAGATTATAGTACGTGTTTTATAATATGCCTACTATGTATGTCTCATGACTATTCCAATCAAATTGTGTAGTGATCCGAAACACATTCTCCTAGGAGATGTCAGATTCACATAGCCAAATCGACTAATGCATATTTTATAAAACATTGGTAACACTGGGAAGTTATCTTGTGCAACCACTAATCCTCTTTGCTGTTTTGTGTACAGAATCTCCTTTTATTGAACAATCGATTTCCTTCTTTACAAGTATAGATTCATCCTTCCATTCAGCAGCTGCTAACCAAGTGCTCACTTTGCATCCTGCACAATTCCAGACACTGGGGAAACAGCAGTGAAGACACAGACTAAGTTTTAAGTTTTCTTGAGAATTTCATTCTAGTTGGTGTAGGCAGATAATAAGCAAAAAAGATAGCACTTGAGAAAGGATAAGTCCTCTGTAAAAGCACAAAGCACAGATGGAGGATGAGTGTGTGTGTCAGGGAAAAGCCAATTTTAAATATTGTGGCCACCGGAGGCCTTGATGAGAAGACAGCCGTGGAATGACAACCTGAAAGAAGTGAACAAGACAATTGCACACGTTTCTGGAGGAGGGTGGCAGAGGGAAAAGCATATGCAAAGGCTTAGAGCTAAATTCTGTAAGAAGAAACTATCGAGTAACCAATGTGGTAAGAGAAGAGTGAACAAATGGTAGACTAGCAAGAACTGGCCATATGGGCACAGGTGACTGCTTTCATGTCTCATCCCCACAGAGGTCATGTTGATGCCATGTGGCTCAAGGCCCCCACCATAAACTGAACATTCAACATGACCTAAAGCTCAAAGTATAGAAAGGCATTGTTGGGGGCAGGCGCTGTGGCATAGTGGGTTAATCCTCCGCCTGCAGTGCTGGCATCCCATATGGGTGCCGGTTTGAGTCCTGCTGCTCCACTTCTGATCCAGCTCTCTGCTATGGCCTGGGAAAGCTGTGGAAGATGGCCTAACTCTTTGGGCCCCTGCACCCTTGTGGGAGACCTGGAGGGAGCTCCTGGCTCCTGGCTTCAGATCGGCGCAGCTCCGGCCATTGCAGCCATCTGGGGAGTGAACCAGCGGATGGAAGACCTCTCTGTCTGTCTCTACCTCTCTCTGTAACTCTGTCTTTCAAATAAATAAAATAAATCTTAAAAAAAGAAAGAAAGACATTGTCACTGGGTAATGCAGCCCAGAGATGGGGTCAGTTGCTAGATATTTCCTTTGAACAAGGTTAATCCTTTATAGCATAAGAGGCAAACAGTGCAGGGCTTTGTGTGCCAGTGGAAAGATAATGGCTTCTAGCCAGAGTTAGATGGGAGCCTTTGTGAGTATTGATCAGGGAAGTGACAGGATTTGAATGATTTTTTGAACAGCATCATCTGGATGATGGAAATTGGAAAATAGGCATGGTCTCCCTATTAGGAAGATGCTCTCATGCAGGCGTGGGGTAGCAACAGTTTGAACTGTGTGGCGATGATGAGAAATAGTTGGATCCTGTATCCTTTAAGAGTAGAATCAAGAGGATTTGCAGATAAACTGGATGTGGTATGTGAGAAAGAGAATAACCAAAAATAACTCCTAGCTGCTTGGCCTGGGAGATTGGGACAGTCAAGTTGCCCTCAGATGAGATGAGCAAGGCTACAGGAGAGAAGATCCAATGAGAGGAAAAACAGGAGCTCACTCTGAGACGTGCTTTTTGCCTCTTAGACAACAACAACAAACACATGTCACGTAGCAAGAGTCTGGAACTCATGGAAGAGTTTTGGGCTGGAGATTTACATCCAAGGTATAGAGATAAAGTCTTGGCATCATCAGTCTCTCATGAGAGTACGAAGTAACGAGCTAAGCAGGCAACTGTCCAGAGAAACGGGGAAGAGCCCCCAGGACTGCACTGCAGAGCCTCCGGTGTTAGGAGATGAAGGAGATGAGGAGGGTCCAGCCGAGGAGACTGTGAGTGAGTGTGTAGAACAGTAAGAGTGTGGCATTAGGACCCAGCCAGAGGAGGGAGATCCTAATACATTCAACATCACTGATAGGTCAAGAAAGACGAGGACTGAGAGAGACTGCTGGGATGAGCACATGGAGGTCACCATTAACAAGGGCAGAGAGAAAATGGCATCTTATTTCTTACACAGTTATACTTGAGAGAAGAAATCAAAGGCCACGTATCAATGCAGGAATGTGTTCAGTGTCAGCTCTAAATTCCCATTCGCAGAACCCTGACTACTACCCAGCGAGCAGCATCTCTGAATTTCCTCCTAGACAGGAAATCATAGCTTAAAACCTGTAACAAGAATACGGATGAAGTTTGTGAACCTGGGTTATTAAGAATAATACTCGCAAGTTTTCTATTTTTGCCTCAAGAAATGCCTATTCTCTGCCTCCTGATGGAGGGTGCATGTTTTTCTAACGATAGTGCTCCCTTTGTTTTGGAATCTGAAAATTTGTTTTTCTGGGTTTCAAACTCAGATTGAAATATATTTGATATATTTTATTCAGCAATTCTATTTTTATAGAAAGCTTTTATTTAATAAATGTAAATTTCATATCATGGGTTATAGCAGTTCTTCTCCCCATACCTGCCCTCCCACCCCCAAACCATCAAATATCCTACTCCCTCTCCCATCCCATTCTTTATTAAGATTCATTTTTAATTATCTTTATATACAGAAGATCAACTCTGTACTAAGTAAAGATTTCAACAGTTTACACACACAAAGACACACAAAGTATAAGGTACTGTTTGAGTATTAGTTATGCTGTTAATTCACATAGTACAACACATTAAGGACAGAGGTCCTACATGGGGAGCAGGTGCACAGTGACTCTTGTTGATTTAACAATTGGCACTCTCATTTATAATGTCAGTGATCACCTGAGGCTCTTGTCATGAGCTGCTAAGGCTATAGAAGCCTCTCGAGTCCATGAACTCCGACATTATGTAGACAAGATCATAATCAAAGTGGAAGTTCTCTGCTCCCTTCAGAGAAAGTTACCTCCTTCTTTGATGGCCCCTTTGTTCCACTGGGATCTCCCTCACAGAGATCTTTCATGTAGGTCATTTTTTGCCACAGTGTCTTGGCTTCCCATGCCTGAAATGCTCTCATGGGCTTTTTAGCCAGATCCGAATGCCTTAGAGACTGATTCTAAGGCCAGAGTTCAGCGATTCTGTTTGCTTGTAGCATGATTGTATATATATGCATGGACTGTTCTACATCAGTTAAGTTTTTGTATTGACCCCAAATTCACATCTAAAATAAAACCTATAGATATTATGCTTAGCAATCAAAATGGATCCAATTGAGTTTTTAAAATCAAAGCAAAAAGAGTGGAATGAAAAACAACCAAATGTTAGCCACTTTTTTTAGTTGGTAGAAAGGTGGATGATTTATTATCCTTTTCTTATTTTATTTTATTTTATTTTTTTTTGACAGGCAGGAGTGGACAGTGAGAGAGAGAGACAGAGAGAAAGGTCTTCCTTTTGCCATTGGTTCACCCTCCAATGGCCGCCGCGGCCGGCGCGCTGCGGCCGGCGCACCGCGCTGATCTGATGGCAGGAGCCAGGAGCCAGGTGCTTTTCCTGGTCTCCCATGGGGTGCAGGGCCCAAGCACCTGGGCCATCCTCCACTGCACTTCTTGGCCACAGCAGAGAGCTTGCCTGGAAGAGGGGCAACCGGGACAGAATCCGGCGCCCCAACCGGGACTAGAACCCGGTGTGCCGGCGCCGCTAGGCGGAGGATTAGCCTAGTGAGCCGCGGCGCTGGCCGTTCTTATTTTTTTTAAAAATTGTGTTAATTTATTTTTCATTTTTATTTGAAAGACAGACAGACAGACAGAGATCTTCCACCTGCTGTTTCATTCCCCCAAAGGCCCACAACAGCTGGGGCTGAACCAGGCTGAAGCCGAGAGTCCAGAACTCCATTGAGGTCTCCCATGTTGGGTGGCAGGGAGCCAATTACGGTAACTATCACCTGCTGCCTCCAAGGATGCGCATTAACAGGAAGATGGAGCAGGAGTGTAGCCAGGACTCAAACACTCTAATATGGGATGCAGGTGTCTCAAATCATATCTTAAATACTGCGCCAAGCACCCACCCTCATTCTCCATTTTTTCCTAGTCTTAATTTCCAAATGAATGTGCATTACTATAATAAAAGAGAAAAAAACTGTAATTAAAATAAATAACATTTAACATTAACTCTATTGGGTTTTAAGAACTTAAGACATGAGTTGAAGCTTTTTTTTTTGAGATAACTTGATATACTTCAGATCTAAAACAAAAACAGTGATTCATTCATCTGATCTGTAGTGAGGTTTAGAGGTAACGATTCACTCTGAATTTAACATGAAAAAAATTGGGGCTGTCATGTAAATAAGACCCTGAAATGTATTCTATCAAAGTGCTTCTATTTTACAGATAACTGACTAGCATAGAACATTTCCAACATCTCTGTAACAGAGACACTAACTCCATCTGGTATGTGTGATAAAGGATGCTTACTGGCTCACCTAAGTGAAAGGGACAGAGGCAAGGGAAGCTTTGGTTTTAAGATACAAACCATGAGACAGGACCTGGTTTCTTTCTTTCTCTGTTTTTCTGGACTTTCTTGGTGGTGGCTCCACTCGCAGCCCCGTAGCAGGGGCCCACGGGAGCTTCAAGCTTTCCTCTCAGCTGCAAGATGGCTGACAAAAGCTCTCAGGGCTACACCTGCCTCATTTTTTCTAGAAGGAGAAAAGTAAAGGAGCTTTCTTTCCCCAGCTCCTTCTGAGTTATTTCCTGGTTTCGACTGGGCTCCTTGTTCCCCCTCTGAACTGTTGACCTTGTCCAGGAAATGAGAGAAGCTGAGTGGCTTGTGCAGATTCTGTCTCAGCCCCTCCCACACTGCCTGCCGGAGAGCACAAAGACAGAATACCCTAGAACGTGGCGAGGTGACCTACACTTGTAGACTGCACTGTCTAGTGACGGAATCTGAAGGGGACAGATGTGTAACGAGCTAGTGTCTCCATGAACTCATGGCTGATCCTGTGGAAATTAACTCTACCATTAACTAGCTCTGCGATTTCATTCCTTGAGCTTTGGATTTGGTTGTTTTTATGTGTAGGGGGACATTTTCCTCTATTAGTAGACATCCTAAGGGGCTTAATGACTAAAATGAGCAGAAATCTTATCTCCTTCAACTACAGGTAAGAAGGGAAGTGCTGGCTTTAAAAGGTTTAATTTAGCATGGAAGATAATGCATTTTTAATAAGGAACACATTAAAAACTCATAAAGTGGTTGATTTATAAGGTGGTTAGTGGCCCCCTCCCCCATTGCACCAATAAATACAGTCTCGTTCTGTCAACCCCTCAATAAGTACAATTACTCAAATGTCATGTTTTGTTTTGCATCTTGTTATTGTAGTGCTGCCTCCGCATCCATTCTTTACTTGCAAAGAGCAAGTGCACTGACTTAGAATCCAAGGAGATATTAGGGATAACTTAGCGTGCCCTCGCCCACACACGCTCTTGACAAATTAGTTTTCTGGGGCGTGAAGAACCTGCGAACAGTCACATAGATAGTTTGCTAACTTCTAGAAAAGCATTTAACCGAAGGCTTTTGACCCCAGAGTTCACTCTTTGCACAATAGAATTGTTCAAATTATCGAAGATCCACTGAGCAGCAGCTGTGCCCTGGGTTGGTATCCCTGAGTGCACAGCAATGAAAGATAGGTTTCCTTTCCCCAAGAAATTCCAAGAGCAGCCCAGCCGTTGGCGGGGCAGGGGGCAGGGGGCAGGGGGATGGGTGGGAGAGTGGGGCTGGGGCTGGGGCTGGGGCTGGGAGGGCATGGGGGAGCGGAGCATGATAACCAGATAATCAGAGCTTGGATGATCCTTATAATAGCGCTGTTTAAAATGCTGTTGTGAAGTAGTGGATCAGGCGATGAATGCTCTCTTGAGAGTCAAGGATGACTTTGTAGAGGTGGCCACTCATGAACAGGGTTTTAAAGGGTGAATAAGAATTCAAGAAGTCGCCCAGGACTGGGAGATCATTTGACGTAGCAGGATCAACATGTTTGAGGGTCTAGAGGGAGGAATCATGGTGATGGATGTAAGCACATGCTTGGGAGACAGCATGGCTTGAACGTGGACTCCAAGGCTTACTGGGCAAGGCACCCATAATTTATCCCTTCTGAGCTTTTGCTTTTTTGCATCAGTAAGATAGAAATAACACTATTCATAGAGTGGGGAGAAGACTAAGTAATGTGACAACTGTCAAGCATATAACTCAGAAGCAGCAACTGTTCTTCATCTTGGCCTCCTGCTCCTCCTCCTCCTCCTTCCCACTCTTACTACACCCCAGTCAAACCCTCACGTGGAGGAGAATGTTGGAGGGTAAGGTGAAGTGGAAGGAAAACAAGCGATCATTGGAGGTCTCAGGAGCTGGCCAGGACACACTGTTGAAAGACTCTTAGGCAAGAAGTGGCAAGATTAGACCGACGTCCCGAAAAGCCTTTCCTGGAGAAGAGGAGGAGACGGGTAGACAGCCATTGATTCCATGCAGGAGCGAGGGCTTGAAGACGTGGTCGCACCAGTTGAAGGGAGAGGAAAGAATGGAACAGCTGTGTCCACTGCCCTCTAGTTCTCACTCGCATGCACACGTGAGGAGCTGCCCAGAAGGAAAAAGCTGGATCTAATTGGGCCCTGAACTCTGTCTCTGGGCGCCCCGGGAGGGAGGCGAGAGGGCAGAGCCGGCAGCAGCTGCAGTCTCTCCCTCCTGCATCTCTAAAGTGGTTCCCAGAATCATTTAAATCATCCCCATTCTCATTCGCATGAAAGGAAGTCTCTGCAAGAGCCCTTGAACTATCAAATCGTTTCTCCCTTTTCTGACTTTAAAGCAGCTCCTTAAACGGCTATATTCCCCGGGCAATTATCTCTTCAGCACAATTTATTAACTCAGAGCGACCTCAAATACATTACTTTTCAGCAGCTGCAGACTTGCCGCTAAGGCTGACCTGTGGCTGCTCTTTAGCAGGTATTCAAGGGCCCCGTGGGTGCAGGCCGGCTCCTGGGGGTGCTCACCAAGCCCCCGGATCCACCGCGATGTCCATCACGTTGACCCCTTGTCATCTTTAAGCCCTGTGGCCTGTCTGCATTTCTGGTTTCACAGTGGTGTCAGTGGCCCTTTTATTTATGACAGAACTGGAAGATGGAATAATTTGTTCAAACAAGTGCCAACCCTATCCTCTCCCAGGGGGATGGATGTCAAGAAAAAGAATGCTGTTATCTGACTTCCTACCTCCTAACACATTTCTGATAGGCTGGGTCACAGGGAGTTCTTCCCTCCCTCCTATGTCTCCATTTCATGTGGAGTTTAGATCCAACTAGTGTTTCAGGGTGTTTTTTTTTTTCTTTGTATTTTTTTTTTAAATAGAAATGGCCATCTATACATTTAGGAAATATGTTAGTGCTACCCCGTGCGTGGGTTTCTGTCTAACCTCTGAGAGCTGGAGCCACGTAAGCAAAGTATTGTGTCCCCACATTTTACGTGGAATGACTGGCCGATGGCTGTCCACACGATATCTATGTGAGCTCAGATGAAGACGAGTGAAGAATTAGTGGCAAGGGATTTTGACTATGTGCTTTCACTGCCTCTATTAAAAACAAACACAAGCCCTGCTCACATAACTCTCCGAAATATAACAAGGTTTTGAAGCGTTTTGGTTTAGATATTGCAGGCATTCTAAGAATGCACAAGGCCGCTGAACAAACATCCTGAGAAGTGTGTGGGGATGTCTGATCTGTGAGTGCTGGGCGCATCACAGCCTTTGAGAAGCCGACATCTCAAGTGCTTTTATCACAAGAGTGGCTTTCCAAACATTGCCTCAGGCCAAGCCGAGTAGGAAGCCTATTTAGAATACATTTATATTGCCTTTTTTTATATAGTAAGGAAGATAGAGGACATAGCAATAGAGATATATTTGTTTTTGTGCACTATGTGAATCTGATGTTTCTTCCAATTTTAAGTCAGTTTTACAACCAATAAACTAATAATTTTGCTCACCTGCTACGTGCAGGCTATTATGTTAGACAGGAAGGCCACCCAGCAGAACCTTTCATTAGCTGCCTTCAATCTTCTCTCTTCCGACAGTCTTTCTCTCTTTCTCTCTCTCTCTTTTTATTTGTTAAATATATATTTGTTTATTTGAAAGGCAGAGTGATGAAGAGAAGGAGAGAGAGGAAAACGGGGGTGGGGAGTGGGGGGTGCGAATAGTAGGAGAGAAAGAGGGAGAGAGATCTTCCATTTGTCCCAAATGGGGCTGGGCCAGGCTGAAGTCAGGAGCCAGGGATCTCACCTGGGTCTCCACAGCAGTGGCAGAGACTGGAGTACTTGAGCCATCATCTGCTGACTCCCAGAGCGCTCTGATGCGGGATGCCAGCATTCCAAGTGCGGATTAACCGGCTCCACAGGCGGAGTCTGCCCACTCTGCTGGCTGCAAGTGTGTGAAAACAACTCTTCATCTCCTTCATTGGATTAGCTGCTTCAAATCTGAGTCAAAGGAAGTAAAAATCCCTGTGGACACTTGTTTAAGACAGAAATAAGATCAGAAAAACAAGGAAGACCTTCCTGCAAAGTCAATTATGGAATTCACAAAACTCAGGCACTCTGAAGTCTGTGACTAATTGCAGGAGAATTATGATTAGGTAGTTTAGAAAATTGCTTTTAATATGAAAGCTGAAGTGTTTATTCCGCAGTATTTGAAAATAGGATTCGTGCTGTGCCATCCGATATGGTCGCAGCAAGCTACATGGGTTCGTTAAATGAAAATTAACATCAAATTAAAATTTAGTTCCTCAGGATGGCCATGTATAAAGTGCTTGTTGTCTGTGGGAGGCCAGTGGCCACTGTTGGGCCAGCGCAGATGGAGGACTGCTCCATCCACCAATGGAACAGCCCTGGGTTACAATTTCTAGCTCAAAGCGAGAATCCCATACTCAAATCATTAAGGTTTTACTTGTTCTTATGGCTTTTTTTTTTTTTCAGATTTCCAAATGAACTATGGCACTTTTCTTTCTTTTTAATTCCACATAGTCCCCTTATCTGGAGTCAAGACAGCTAACAGGGGCTCTGACTGTCACCCAATGCCCACCTCAAAGGAATTATGATCAATAAGCATCATATTACTTCCTGGTAGTTGGATTGATTTAGTAATTTGTAAATAAAACCCTCTTATGGAAAAGATATCAGGATGTAGCACCAAAACGTTTGATGTATGCTCTTCTGCCCATCTGGCTATTTTTCAAGTCATTGAGAAGCATCATTCAGTCTTGGTGATTAATGCCTGCAATGAGCATATTCTTGGCACCAGCCGAATCCTCTGACTGGGCCAAGAGATATAATGAGATTTGTCTTTATTTGTGTCAGTTCATTTCCAGCCATGACTTCTTTTTTTCTGGGTGTAGACATTTAGATGAAAAAGTGCTTTTAATTCAATGTTCAGCTTATTAATTCATTACCCTTTGCAGCAGTGGCAAATTCCGTGCAGAATTATAAATCAAGGCCAAGCGTTGTGTGGATGCCATGGCATGAAGATTCATCTAGTGTGCACACAACCCCGATGCTCTACAAGGTGATTCATCGCTTGTTAGCCTGTCTTCCCACTGAGGGGCTGGACGCGGTTGCATACTGGTGTCCAAAAGTCGATGCTGGGCATCCGGCCTGCACGGGCTTGCACATTACCCTTCTCAGCTCTGAGTCTCAGCCCACCGGCTGCAGAAGGCACTGCCTTTCAGAATCAGTTACCTAAGTACAGTGAATTAATCTGGGGAATAAGAAGAGCGGCTTGCCCTACCTCCCCTCAGCCCGTTGACTGATGGCCCAACTTTACAGTTTAGAAGTGACAGGATAAGAGAGGCAGGGTAAGAAAGATGGGTGTCTGAGAAGAGAAGAGAGTGTTATACTTTCTAAAATGCTTTCCCACATGGCACCCTGTTCAGTCATCGCATCACTGTGTGTATAAGCTGAGAAGGGTTGGATGCTACCAATGAGGTGGCTCTGTCCAGAAGAAGTGATCATTTTCCCACCAGTTTCTCATTTGGCTCTGTCTGTTCCTCTCTGTGTGGTTCTGTTTTAAATCATTTGTGTACGTGGCCATCTCCTTCACTAGAATTGAAAATGCCCAAAGGGAGAGACCAGGTTCTTACTCATTTTGTTTTCCAGGCAAATAGCATGGTACCTGGTGTATGTGTTACTTATTTACCCAGAAGAAAGGCAAATGTAATGCAAATGTCCGTAAAGGAGTTAGGGAGTTTGTTCACGGAGAAAAACGTTATGCTGGGCCTTTTGGTTTGTGTGTCTGCTCTGCCCAAATTGAGAGAGATAGTTAGCACGGTCTGGGTGACCCAGTACTGAGTGATAGAGTTAGGTCCAGGACTCTGGCCTCCTTTTACAGGCTGCTTCCTGCTAAAACTGTCTATTCTTCTTAGATCAGTGAATCTTTATTTTAACGCATTCCATGCTCCTGGTCGCTAGCCTGGCAAAAGGGAGAATGAATTTTACCTGCACTCTGAATAGAAATAGATTACAAGTGCGTCAACAAGGAGATTTGGAAAGCTGCACTGCCGTTTACGTCTTTGTTCCCGGGATGATGTCTAGGGCACCTCCTCTTGATGTGAAAGGAGAGGAAATGTGTGACGGCTGCATCCCATTGCAACGGCAGACTGCGCGCAGAGACTGAGGGATCTGCCCTTGCCACACGCGCTCACCGCTCGCAGACAGACCCAGCCCTGAAATACTGCGTGTGGGCAGGGGCTTGTGCAGGTCACAGGCAGCCCTGAAGGTTTTGCTCAGCGCTCAGCCGGGAGCTTCAAGAGAAGTGGGAGACAGTTAGATGAGCAAAACAGAGGAGACTGAAGAAGGGAGCGGTCTCCACCATCAGCCCAACGCTGTGCCATGTACAGGTTCATAGCCTTGACTCACAACATGCAGCAGGCAGTTTTACTCTATGATTGATATCATGATTCCTCATAGACCACTGATGTTGTATTCACCTTTCCTCTTGTAAGCACACGATGTGGTGTTATGTTCAATGTTTGCCGGTGTATTTATTTTTTATCTATTTATTTTATTTAAAGATTTATTTATTTATTTGAAAGGCAGAGTTACACACAGAAAGAAGAGAGGCAGAGAGAGAGAGAGGTCTTCCATCTGCTGTTTCACTCCCAAGTTGGCTGCAATGGCCAGAGCTGTGTTGATCCAAAGCCAGGAGCCAGGAGCTTCTTCCAGGTCTTCCCACGTGGGTGCAGAATCTGAAGGACTTGGGCCATCTTCTACTGCTTTCCCAGCCCATAGCAGAGAGCTGGACCAGAAGTGGAGCAGCCGGGTCTCTAACCAGTGCCCATATGGGATGCCGGCACTACAGGATAACCCCCTCAGTTGTCAGTTGTGCCACAAATTTGGGTTCTGTTAAGAAAAGTGACATGCTGCCCACCATAATTTGAAAAGATAATAGCAAGATGACTGTTTTAAAATTCAGAATTTTAAAATTCAGTTTTTCATTACTACAGTGAAATTCCTTGGGGAAGCCATTTATGAAGGCAGGAGGTTTATATAAAATCATAGTTTAGAGTATTTATGAAGGCAGGAGGTTTATATAAAATCATAGTTTCAGAGTATTCTGTGAAACACCCTTATACTGGATCATATGAAATAAATTGCATGATCTCTCATTGTGCTACACTGGTAACTTGATTTATATACACTTAAGAAAAGCTTTATACCATCTATTTGTCTCTGATAGTGCCTCAAGACATAAATAAGCTCTTAAAAGCAACATTTCATAGTGGCTGATATTTCCCTGGTAAGCTCTCCCTCAGGGCCAGAATCTTGAGTGCAACAGACAAGCGACAAATAAGGCTTGTTCAACCCCAGTATCTTTATCTGCAGCCATTATTATGCTGCAGATATATTATATATTAGACAGATGGCAACATAATTCGTTGCAGTGTTGGAACTCACCAGTATGATGGAAACCGTAGGCACTGTTACGTAGCAACTTTAACCCTAATCACATATGGCAAAAAGTGATGTTCTGTCCCTCTTCTTACAGAACTGGCATAACTCTCAGGCAAGCATGACCAAGAGAACAGTTTCTGTTCTTTCCTGTTTAGATTGGCTTTCTTGAGCAGTTCTTGCCTAATGGGATAACTGTGTATTTCTAATTGGTCTTTTCTTCCCGGTTCTGTTCGAAGTTCATTTGAGTGCAGTATCCCGATCAGTTACATGTCCAAAGAAGCCTCTCTTCCCTCATCTGCAAAAGGCTGCTCATCCTGACAGTCCCCTGTCTCTGTTGGGTGCAAGCACATTGTGTTTTCTTACCAGCTGAATCTCTTCCCCAAACTGAGGTGAAGAGAAGAATTACACATGTTGCCCTCTGCTTGTAAGCCAGGCAAAAATATGGCTGCCAGGACACTTCCTGAGTCAGAGTTCAAAGGTTACTCCAGGCTCTCTCCTCAGGGCTTTTGTGCTTACCCAATCGCATTGTGTGAGCTACGCTGGGTGGAAATGCAGAGTTGATTAGATTTGTTACCTAAGGCCATTTCTATTTGTTATTTCTTTGTGTTTCTCTTTTTAAAAATTGTTTTATTTATTTTACTGTTTAAATTGATGCACACAATTGCATGTATTCGTGGAGTGCAGTGTGGCATCTTAATACAAATATTCGATGTGTGAATATCAGAAAAAGGTAATTGGCAACTGGCATCCGTAAAATGAATGAAGTGAAATGAAATACATAATTTCTTTGTGTTGGGAACAATCAAAATCCTTTCTATAGGTTGTTTTAATTGTTGTGAACAGTTGTTATCCTTTGTGCTATAAAATGTTAGAGTGTGTTACTCTATCCCTTCCCACACCTTTCGCATGTTCTGGCAACCCCTATTCTGGTCTCTGCTTCTTAGAGACCGCCTTTTTAGTCTCTGCGTGGATGGAAGGACATGCAGTATTTGTCCTTTTGTGCCCGACTTATTTCACTTAACATAATGTCTTCCAGGCTCATCCATGTTGCTGCAAACGACAGGATTTCATTCTTTTTTATGACCGAATAATACTGTACTCTGTATATGGCAGATTGTCTTAATCCAGTCACCTGCCAATGGACACATAAATTGATTCCATATCTTGGTTGTTGTGGAAGTGCTATAATAAACATATGAGTGTAGATATCTCTTCAACAAATGAATTTCAGTTCTTTTGTTTACATACTCAGAAGTTAGATGGCTAGGTAATTTGGTAGATCTATTTTTAGTTTATTGAGGAATTTCTATACTGTTTTCCATAATGGCTGTACTAATTTACATTCCCACCAACAGTGCATGAGAGTTCTCAATTCTCCATATCTTTGCCAACATCTATTACTTTTCATTTTTGATAATAGCCATTCTAACCAGGGTGAATGACATCTGTTAGTGGTTATGCTTTACAGTTCTCTACTGATTGGTAATATTGAACATTTGTTGCATGTGCTTGTTGGCCTTTTGTATATCCACTTTTGAGAAATGTCTATCTAGATCATTAGCAAATTTTTAAAATTTGATTGTAATTATTTGCTATTGAATAATTTGAGTTACTTAGATACTCTGGAAATTAATGCATTGTTGGATGAATACTTTACAAATATTTTATCTAATTCTATAGGTTGTCTCTTCACTTTGTCAATTGTTTTATTGCTATGCAGAAGCTTTTTAGTTTGATGTAATCCCATTTGCAAATTTTTACTTTTGTGGCCTGTGCTTTTGGGGTCATATTCAAAGAATGTTTGCCCAAACCAATGTCCTGAGGCATTTACCCTATATTTTATTTCTTAATTTTTTCAATATATAAACATAAGTCTTTCCACTTGTGTGTGTGCATGTACTCTTCCTTTCATCAATGTTTTATTATTATAAATAATATTATTATAAATTATTATATATAATATTATATCACAATCACATATAAATATATCATAAATAATATAAATATTATATATTTATATTATATTGTATTATAAATATAATTGTATTATAATTATGTATAATTATTATTTTATATATAATATATTATATTAGATATATTATATAATATTATTATAAATATTATTATTATTTTCATTGTAGCTCTTGTGTCTTCTATGGTTAAATTTATTCTGAAGTATTTTATGTTATTTTTAGTCATTGTGAATGGAATTACTTCCTTGATCTCTTTCTCAGCAATTTCAACATTGATGTACTAAAAAAAAAAGACACTTATGGGGCAAGAGTTGTGGTACAGCAATGCTGGCATCCCATATGAGCTCTGGTTACAGTCCTGGTTGTTCTACTCTGATCCAGCTCCTTGCTAATACTCCTGGGAAGGCAGTGAAGCATGATCCAAGTCCCTGGGCCCCAACTCCCACATGGGAGACCTGGATGGAGTTTCAGGCTCCTAGCTCTGGCCTGGCCCAGCCCTGGCCTTTGTGGCCATTTGAGAAGTGAACCAGTGATAAGGATCTCTATTTCTCTGTCTCTACCTTTCTGTGTGTCATTCTGCCTTTAAAATAAAAATAATTTTTATGTATGTATTTTATTTTTGCTCTAATCTTTATTATTTCTTTCCTTTTACTAATTTTATATTTGTTTTGTTCTTTCTTTTCTATTTCCTTGAGCTGCTTTATTAGACTGATTATTCGAAATAGTTATTTTTTTATTTGTTTGCTTTATGTAATTGGGTGCTCCAGCATTGGGTACATGTGTATTTACAATTATTTACTCTTGTTAAATTTATTGCTTTATTATTGAAAAGTGAACATCTTTTTCTCTCTTTTAATATTTTTAATTAAAGCCTATTTTTCCTTTTTTTAAAAGATTTTATTTATTTATTTGACAGGTAGAGTTACAGACAGTGAGAGAGACAGACAGAGAGAAAGGTCTTCCTTCTGTTGGTTCACTCCCCAAATGGCCACAAAGGCTGGAGTTGCGCCAATCTAAGCCAGAAGCCAGGTGCTTCTTCCTGGTCTCCCACGTGGGTGCAGGGGCCCAAGCACTTGGGCCATCCTCCACTGCCCTCCTGGGCCACAGCAGAGAGCTGGACTGGAAGAGAAGCAACCAGGACTAGAACCAGCACCCATACAGGATGCTGGTGCCACAGGTGGAGAATTAACCCATTGCGCCTCGGCGCTGGCCCCAAGCCTATTTTTTCAACTTTAATTTCCATTTGTGTGGAATATTATTTTCTAACCTTCACTTTTAATCCATGTGAATCTTTACCAGTAAACTGAGTTTCTCGTTGGCAACAAATCATTGGGTATTGTTTTAATTTTTATTCACTCAGCCATTCTATATCCTTTAATTAGGAGATTTATTCCATGTACATTTAGCTTATTATTGATAGGTGAAGACATACTCCCGTCATTTGGTTCACTTCTTCAGTTGCTTTGTATGTCTTTTGTTCCTTTCTTCTCTTGTGTTTACGTTTGTGGTTTGGTCGTCTTCTGTGTTGGAAGATTTTGATTTGCTTCTCTTTCTCTTTTGTATATCTTCTCTGCTATTCAGTTTTGTACTTTTGTTGGTTTCATCCTTTTGTTTCTAGTGTAGGACTCTCTTAAGCATTTCTTTTAAAATATTTATTAATTTTATTTATTTGAAAGGCAGAGAGACAGAGACTCTCACTCCTCAAATGTCCACAACATTCAAGGCTGGGCTCGGCTGAAGCCAGGAGCCAGGAACCCAGTCCAGATCTACCATATGGGTAACCCAGACCCAACGACTTGAGCTATCACCTGCTGCTTCCCAGGGTGCACATTAGCAAGAAGCTGGAATCAGGACTAGAGCTGGAACTTGAGTCCAGACGCTTTGATATTGACGCCGGACCCTGCGCTGATCTTTTATCTGCTCAGCTCTTCCCGGGTTAGCTGCCGTTCCCTCACTCGCAGAGGAACGACGCCATCCCGGGTTAGCTGCCAGCCCCTCCACCTCCGTGGAGGGGCGGCACCCCCCGCCGCTTTCCCCGCTTCCGCGGAGGAGCGGCACACCACCGGCCGGCTCTCTCGGGGGCTGCTCAGATATTCCTCAGGTGTTCTTTCAGACGTTCCTGGTGCATGTTGTCTCTCTCTTCCTTTATAGTCCTCTTCCACCAATCCCAACTCTGCTGCCCACACGCCGAGCACGCTGCTCTCCTCCAATCAGGAGCAGGATCAGCTCCTGCAGCTTATCAGTCAAATTGGTGAGAGGCAGCTGCGTAGAAGTTTACTCCTCCCCAGCACCATATTGTGGGAGAGCAGATGCATAGAATAAGTCTTAATTCCAGTAACTTAGTCTAGTCTCAGTTGCTCCCCACAGATATGAATGTGGGCATCCCAAGTGGCCTGCCCCATTCTTTAAGTACGTCTTGTAGACATGGTCTGGTGGTGATGCACGCACTCATTTTTTTTTTTTTTTTTTTTGACAGGCAGAGTGGGCAGTGAGAGAGAGAGACAGAGAGAAAAGTCTTCCTTTGCCGTTGGTTCACCCTCCAATGGCCGCCGTGGCCGGCGCGCTGCGGCCGGCACACCGCGCTGATCCGATAGCAGGAGCCAGGAGCCAGGTGCTTTTCCTGGTCTCCCATGCGGGTGCAGGGCCCAAGCACCTGGGCCATCCTCCACTGCACTCCCTGGCCACAGCAGAGGGCTGGCCTGGAAGAGGGGCAACCGGGACAGAATCTGGCGCCCCGACCGGGACTAGAACCCGGTGTGCTGGCGCCGCTAGGCGGAGGATTAGCCTAGTGAGCCGCGGCGCCAGCCACGCACTCATATTTTTCTTATCATGGGACATCTTGATTTCTCTTTTATTTCTGAAGGACAGTTTTGCTAAGTATAATATTCCTGGCTATCAATTCTTCTCTTTCAGACTTTGAATTTACCGTCCCACTATCTTTCTGCCAAGAAGTTGCCATTAGACTAATGAACAATCATCCCCTTCTAAATAGCTTGTCACTTTTCTTCTTGCTGTTTTCAGAATGCTCCCTTTTATACTATGACAATTTGCCTATAGTATGCCACAGCGAGGATATTTATTGGTGGAATCTATTAGGGATACTTAGAATTTCCTGGACGTGTAAGTTCTTATAATTTGAAGTTTTCAACAGTTAAATCATCGCATAGATTCTCTATACAGTTTCCCTACTTTTTTTCCTTTTGGAACACCCCTAATATGAATATTTGCTCACTTCATGGTGTCCCATAAATCTTGAAGACTTTCTCCATTCTTTAAATTTTTTTTTCACTTTCTTTCTTGTCCCTATCTTGAGGTTCAGAAATTCTTTTTTTCTGCCTGGATCTTTTTTTTATGATCATTGTCTCTGTTGACCTTTTCATCCATTTTCACTTCTAATTTTATTGACTTCCCTGTATTCTCATGTTTCTCACTATGTTTCCTTAAAATCATTATTTTGAATTCTCATCATGCAATTCATTGATTTTTTCTTCTTTGGGGAGTTGCTAGAAAGTTTTTGTGTTCTTTTGGGGGTGTCGTATTACCTTGTTTCTTCATGTGCTTTGTTTACCTGTGTTGATGTATATGTGGTATATGGTAGATCAGTTGACTTCTCCAATATTTAGGGTGGCTTTCATAGTAAAAGACTTTCTGTTGATGATTTGTCCTAGGGTGTTGGTTGGATGTACTTTGGAGGCTTTGGTCACAGGTAAGGACTTTTGTGTAGTGACCTTATAGTTTTTGCAGCTGTAATCACCGGAGGTGATACCTGTGGGGATCTACGTGATCTAGGCTTCAGAGGTTGTATGAGGATACTCTCAACTGGGATGCAGCTCTCAAAGGTGGGGTAGGTTCACTAGCAGCCCTGGATTGCTGTGGGCATGGGATGTCTGTTAGAATTTGGGAGTTGTGTGAGGATGGAGCCACCCTGCGGGCCTAGTTGAGTATGGGACAGTGTGCCTGTCAGTGTCTGAAGGCCACATAGGGACTGGTATGCATCAGTGAGCTCAGACAGGACACCTATGAGAGTTCAGAGACTGAGCAGTTGATTTTGTGGAGACTCCTGGGACCAGCCTGCTCAGGGAGATCTTTCCAGTTGCTTTCTTAGACTGAAAGTAGATGTATATGGCTGAACATCTGCTTCTCAGGACATCAGTGGGCTGAGCTTCTGCGAACAGGATGTCCAACTGCTTCTTGGACAACAGCTGGGTGGGCATGGATGCCTGCTTTCTTCCAAGGGGATTTACCAGGCCAAGTCACTCAGTAAATACTGCCTGGATGCTTCCTGGGGTTGTGGATGGGTGAATAGGACTGCTTGTCAGCTTTTTTTGGGGCTTTTGTGGGCTGAGCCACTAAGGGCAGCAGCTCATGTTCTGGGGGCCAAGGGTGAGTGGAGAAGACAACCTGGTTCCTTCCTGGGGAAGTGGGAGTGTGTGCAAGGATACCTGTCTGCTTTCCTTGAACCTCAGCAAACTGAGCTCCTCAGAGTGGGTTACCTAGTAGCTTCTTGTGGCTGAGTGTGAGTAGGGCCACTTGCTCTTTCTGAAGCAGCAGGAGGGTATGTCTGCCTGACTATTTTCTGGAGGGTCCCTGGAGATCATGCTGCTCAGAGCGGGCTGTTCAGGTGTTTCTTGGTGCTAGGAGAGGGTGGACGGGCCTTTCTGGGTGGTTCACGGTACTGGGTCAGTAGAGTTGCTAGCAGCAGCAGCCCAAGCCGGCAGGGAGTCAGGATGTCTGTGTGCTGCACCAGCACACTTTCTCTGGGGCAATGCAGTGCTGGCGTAACCTGGCAGCTCCCTAAACGGGGTTCAGAGCTTGCAAGGGCTTCTGCCTTCTCTAGTGGTAAATGCCTCTGATGTCTGTGAGGTGAGTACGGACTGCCATGGGCCTCCTGCCTCACAGGACAAAGTCCCCTTGGTTCAGGGTCGATCCTGAGAGAAAGGACAGTAGACACTGTGTTCTTATATCACTTTTTAATGAAGTCATTGAGTATCCCCGTGCTCTGCATCTGCCTTATCTGCACTGCACTCTGATGCTTTGCCTCAAATACTCCAGTGAAATAGCTCTTGTTTTTCTCTTATTTGGCCCTTTGTTGTTTAGGGAAGTGCTATTTTGGTGATGTCCGCCATCTTGATGATGTCCCTCTCACACCTAGGACCATTAGATAATAGTAGGAAACTCTCTCTCTCTCTCTCTCTCTCACACACACACACACACATACACACACACACACACTTAAATCAATTTCTGGGGCTGGCGCTGTGGCTTAGCAGCTAAGGCTGCCACCTCCGGTGCTGGCATCCCATATGGACTCCAGTTTGAGTTCCGGGTGCTCCACTTTTGATCCAGCTCTCTGCTATGGCCTGGGAGAGCAGTGGAAGATGGCCCAAGTCCTTGGGCCCCTACATCCATGTTTGATACCCAGAGGAGGCTCCTGGCTCCTGGCTTTGGATCGGCACAGCTCTAACTGTTGTGGCCAACTGGGGAGTGAACCATCAGATGGAAGACCTCTCTCTCTCTCTGCCTCTCATTCTCTCTCTGTGTAACTCTGACTTTCAAATAAATAAATAAATAAATAAATCTTTTTAAAAAATCAATTTCCAATTTTATCATTTTGATTTATGATACCCTTTCCAATAACATCCACTATAAGAGAAAGAATGATCTATATTAGTTTCACTCTCTTATAAATGTCGTTGAATAATCATTTTTTAAAGAATGCTAATCCATAAGGCTACATTTTAAATATAAATGTCTCCCAAGTGGCATTTTGTCCATCGAGAAATTAGCACTGACTATAAAACAGAGTGCTTGAAAGAATTTCCTTGAGGGAAATTGGGATAGCAAGAGGGAAAGAGATTTATAGGTTTCATTAAGTAGCGAAGCTTACTTTGTGCAATTTTACATCATTAGGACACTAAAGGGCAGGGATATGAAATACGTCTTCCCTGTGAACAGCTCTCTATGTTTGTAGAGCATTTTCTGCTTTACCAAAGGAGTCACAAGGAAGAGTTCCAGTGTTCATTTTGGGATTCTTCATTTGCCTACATCCTCCAGCGAGCTGAGGCACTGCAGATCCGAAACCTTCCAGGATTTAACCAACTGACTACTTTGGACCATCAGTTTTCCAAAATTCTTTTTGAAATCAGTGACCAAATTGCCCAGCCTACTGGTAAACTCCATTCTGTAAGTTCTCGTTACTACGATCCTTCTAGAAGTTTTGCATTTATTCAATACATCCAAGAGATTCCTGGGAATATAATGTATCTGAGAATGTAAGTGTGTATCAGGCAAGAAGTTTCTTTAATAAGGAATCTTATCACAAATGATTTCCATATGCATTTCAATGTAGACAAAGTAGATTGGGTTTTGTATTTCTTGGCAATATGCCCAGTACATATCATTTCCAAAAAAACCCCTACAGGATTCAAATAAAATTTGAAAAAGATCCCTGAACTAGAAACAAGATGAGCATTTGATACCCAGTGGATTCACACCTAAACCTGGCTATTTTCTTGGTATCTGCATTCATCAAAAGCTGTTATTTAACCAAATACTCTAAGCAAGCACTGTAATTCCCTCTGGTGGGATTAAGTGGCAGAGGGAGAATGGAGTTTCACAACACAGTTTTTAAGCATTACCCTGCTAACGAATCCAAACGGCATTTTAAAAATAGATTTGAAGGTAGTGACATGTTTAGTCACTGATATCTAGGCCAGTGATCAGTGGTGAGTGGTCACTAAGATAAGACAGAGATCTTTCTAGGTAATCTGAAACAATCATCATGAAGTCTTACAGGAGACAAGATGAGATAAGCCAGAGGACTGACACAGGAGCTGGAAAGTCCTCAGGGCAACAATGGAAGCTTGGAAGACTGTCCGAGCGTGGGTTTTACCAGCCATGGAAGGAGCTTAGAGGGTCTGAGGCCGTTTAAGGATCAGTGGTTCTAGCCTGTCCACATATCCCACATGACTTTAGCTACACTTCTGATGGAAAGGTCCTTGCTGTCATTGATTCTGTCAGAAACTAGTCTATTTCATTCATCGGTGGGCCTTGAGCATTTGTTTCCAGGGAAAAACATGTTGGACTTAATGGAAGCACCTGATAGTATCTAACAAAAACTTCTTGTATGGGGGAAAGAAGAGCCTAGAAGAAGATCTGAATGTTGACTGCCTCAACCCACCGATGTCTGTTTCTCAGAGGGAAAAGCAGCCTGGTCAACAGATCCTGTCACAGAAATCTACCTTTCATTACAAAGAGACTCAGCACTTTTCTTATAGCACATACCCCATGTCTTATAACACATACACATGTCACCAGCTCTGCCCTGACTTCTCTGGGGATGACGGGAGGAGGACAGTAGTACTGTTTTCAAGATCACTGATAAGTTAGCCAAGTGCGAGATGAGAGAGTGATAGGGGCATAGTACAGCAAATGGGAGAAGAGAACTGAAATAGGAGGAGACAGTGGTAGAGGAAAAGAAAAAAAAAAAGGGAGGGAGGAGGAGGAAAAATAAGAAAAATTCATTTTCTAGAAATGGAACTTCCCTACTTTTAATCAATTAATTAGAATGCTGAACACAGGCTGGCATCTTAGTGTAGCAGGTAAATCTACCACTGTGACTCCAGCATCCCAAATGGGCGGCAGTTTGTGTCCTGGCTGTTCCACTTCTGATCCAGCTCTCTGCTAATGGCCTAGGAAAAGCAGCAGAATATGGCTCAGGTGTTTTGGGCCCCTGCCACTCAAGTGGGAGACTGGATGAAGCTCTTGGCTCCTGGCTTCGACCTGGCTCATCCCTGGCTCTTGTGCCATCTGGAGAATGAATCAGCAAATAGATCTCCCTTTCTCTCTCTCTTCCCTGACCCCATCCTATAAATCAGACTTTAGAAATAAATACATAAATCTTTAAAAAACACACACACACACAAAAAGAAGTGGATCATGAAGTATGGGAGAACAATCATCATCCAATGCTCACTAGGCATAGTCCATTCAGATTTTACTTCCAGTGCTATTGTTAGTAATCTGTGAGACTGCGAATCAAGTGTATTTCTCTATCTTTAAATGAGAGCATTAATTACAAACTCCCAGCCAGCATCAACACTATGCAACCAAAAAAAGAAACACAACAAATTGTATATGAAAGTAATTTTGTCAACTTGACAGGGCACAGAAGGTCCAGATCTTCACTTGTGAGGGTCTTTCCCATGAGATTAACATTTGAATCAGTAAACTGAGTAAAGCAGATTTCCTTTCTTAAAGTGGGTGACCCTCATCCAATTAAAGGCCTAGAATAGAATGAAAGGATGAAGAAAGGGAGAATTCACTCTCTCTTGCCTGCCTGATTGATTCGGGACATCAGTCTTCTGCTCTGTGGATTCGTTCTGAGAGGAGAAGCGTGGTGGGGGCAAGAGGCACAGAGTCACAACACAGACACTGGGAGTCCGGTGAAAGTGGGCTGGAGGCGAGCAGCTCGCAGACTTGTTTATTTCAGTTGGTGCAGCAGCTTATATAGCTGAGGCAGCCAATCCAGTCAAGGGGAGGTTTATGCCATAACCAATCACTGCCTGTTGCTAGGGAAGCTCCTTTGCCAGGTGGGTTCTGCCACCATTTCCTGAGTAACTGAATGCATGTCTCACTTGCTCACCAGCGCCATCTTGGCATGGCCTTCTCATTCCACCACACTGGGACTTCCACCATTCGCTCTCCTGGTCCTCAGGGCTTTGGAATCCAACAGAAACTACACCATCAGCTCTGCTGTTTCTGCAGTTTGCAGACCACAGATTATGGGACTTCAGCCTCTGTAACTTCATGAACCATTCCTAATAGCCTCTTTATCGCCTACTCTTTTTGTTTCTGTGGACATCTCTAATACATTATACATTTGGGAGAAAAGATATTGCTCAAGTCTAGCCTTCTTGTCTCCAATTTTATTGAACATAATTTTGGGAACTGAATACTCAGTATTTTCTCCCTTTGTTCATTTCAAGTAATAATTGGCTTTTAGTGGCTTGTTCCTGGATAGGAATTAGAAACATGGAGCTGGCAGTGGACTGCATGCAGGGTTTGAAAGCAGGAGTTGCTTTTTGCAGCCAGTTTCTTGATGAGCATTCAACAGGAGGAGCTCTTTAGCTGTGTGAGCAGCCATCAGAAGATAACTAGTTAGCAGGATCTATGGTACTCAACTAGATAAAATTCTCCTAGCCAAAAAAAAAAAAAAAAAAAAAGCCATTTTCTTTGACTCATTAAGGAATGGAATGGGCCCTTCCCTGGCTCTAGGCTGCTTCAGCATGTAGCCAAAACAGCAACAGAAAACTAAGAACCCATATAGCAGTCAAGTCTTCTTTAGGTCTGTTTCTTTCGTCACTAGAAGTCCAATGCGCTATCCATTGCGCCACAGAGCCACCTTTAGGTCTGTTTCTTACAGTTGCTTGGCTGTGCCTGATGTCGGGTTGTCAGGTGTGGCTGATACTTAGCAAATGCAGTTGCCTTCACTGACACTTTTGGTCTCACAGCGGCCCAGTGAGAGTAGAAGGCATGGAGCCACCTGTGCAGGGATGGGAAGTGGCAATAACTTGGGCTGCCAATGAGGGAACATCTGTCACGTCAGTGAGTTCTCGTTTCTAGAAGCCATAACAGCTTCTAGCTAACTTGGCAAGGTGATAGTTGTTCCACTCCTCAAATCTGCAAGCCAAATGCTTCAGGGCAGCATGCTGCCTTTTTGGCTCTTATCAGACTGATTGGCTGTATTACCTATTTATTGTTTGACGTAGGAATCCAGAGTACTTAGAGTGGTCTCAGCCCAAAGACAGCTCGTGAGGCTTCGGATGGGGCACAGTTGCTTTTCATTTTCAGCCTTCAGGTCTTCTCTTAAAGAAAACAGAGATGTGTGGGGATTTTTGAGGCCCCCTCGCCCCCTTTCTTCATGGAGTGGTCCTCACTCCTTGGTGCATAGCGTTCCTGTCATTCCTCTGTGTCTTCCCAGCCTTTAGATGGGTTCGCAGACTCTCCCACAGTACCTTGGAAGCAAAGTGATGACTTCATCATCGTTGTGTGCTACAAAGGCATCTGTATTTGAATAAGACAAAATCCATTGCCACACAGGGAGATTTCAGGCAAAGGTTTAGGATTAGATTGGGGAGTTCTTGTGAAGTAGGTCTTATACTGCATGCTTGAAATTACACTATGTGTGGTTTCTAACCCCCAGTCACCCATGGTCAGTCCTTCACTGTGTACTCAGGTATTTCATGGAATTTCCTGAGAAACAGTCAATGCAAACTTGAATTTATGGCTTTACATTTTTTGTGGGGGTTTGTTAAAAAATACAGATCCTCTTCTCAATCCAATGTATATATACATACATACCTAAATTCTGCATAAATGTCAAGAGGGGTCACCAAACTCCCCAGAACCCATCTCGGGATTCTAGGATTAGAGAAAGCTCCATTTTTGAAGTAAGGAGACCTGAATTTGAGGTTCTACTGTGATCGTAGGCACATTTCCTCTATTGCTGTGGACTGGTTTCTTGCCTGTAAAAGAAAGCTAATCAAAGAGGGATAGAACTGCAGGAATGCTGGTGTATGGATCCTCACACCATCTAAAACATATCCCACCAGGCTGACAGGAGAAAGCATGGAATAATCTGGAATAATCTCCCCCAGCAAGCTTAGGCTGCCCCAATTGAGAACCAGGGGCAAGGAGACCCCAAACAGGTCCCCTGGCTCCAGCGCTCTATGACTCTGAGATTTTACTCCAGAAATTCTACCCTACAGAGTAGTAGAGAGGATATTCTTCTAAGGACAAGTGAGGAGAAGAGGAGGTTAGTGTTATATATTAATGTTAGCTGTCGCAAAACACACGGGACACCAGAGTAAGGGAAAGGGTTTATTGGGGAACACCCAACAGACAGGAGTGAAGGGGCAGCGAAGGAAAAAGAGAGAGAAAGTATAAGAGAGAGAAAGAGAGAGGAGAGGAGCTAGCAAGGAGTGAAGAGAGATGAGAGGAGCCGAGAGAGAGAGCCAAGAGACCAGAGGAGGAGGCTAGAGAGAGGAACCGAGAGAGCGCAGGAGAGAAGGGCCAAGGAGAGCAGGGAGCAGAGCCAAGAGAGCACGTGTTCAGAAACAGGCCCTTTTAAAACTTTGCCTGAGGGCGGGCAGGGAAGCAGGAGCAGCGAATCCCATTAGGATGGGGGTGGAGCCTGGCTCAGGTAGCTGGGCCATGCCGCCACCTGGCTAAAACTGTGCCAGTTTCCTAACAGCATGACAGAAAAGGCCAGAAGTCTGGATTTACCCTTCTTGCCAGACTGTCCCATTGTTTAATTAAAGGAGAAAGTAGTAGGATGGGAGTAGAATCCTAGATTTATTTCCTCCTTGAGAGCCCATTGCACTGAGAGAGAATTTTCAACTTTAAGAACACAGAGATACCGCGGCTCACTTGGCTAATCCTCCGCCTGTGGCGCTGGCACCCCGGGTTCTAGTCCCGGTTGGGGCGCCGGATTCTGTCCCAGTTGCCCCTCTTCCAGGCCAGCTCTCTGCTGTGGCCCGGGAGTGTAGTGGAGGATGGCCCAAGTGCTTGGGCCCTGTACCCCATGGGAGACCAGGAGAAGCACCTGGCTCCTGGCTTCGGATCAGCGCAGCGTGCCGGCCATAGCGGCCATTTGGGGGGGGTGAACCAACGGAAAAAGGAAGACCTTTCTGTCTCTGTCTCTGTCTCTCTCTCACTGTCTAACTCTGCTTGTGAAAAAAAAAAAGAACACAGGGAATCTAACTTTTCTTGATTTTTAAGCCCTGTGTACTTCACACATAGCAGATACAGAAGAAATATTTTTCGACTAAATGCATTTATTTCTCATGAGGTTATTTCCTTCTTTTTAGAAGATATATTGTATTTGTTTGAAAATCAGAGTTACAGAGAGAGAGAGAGAGAGAGAAAGGTCTTCCATCCTCTGGTTCATTCCACAAATGGCCACAATGGCTGGAACTGAGCCAATTCAAAACCAGGAGCCAGGAGTTTCTTCCAGGTCTCCCACGTGGGTGCAGAGGCCCAAGGACTTCGGCCATCTTCCACTGATTTCCCAGGCACATTATCAGGGAGCTGGGTTGAAAGTGGAGAATTTGGGACTTGTACTGGCACCCATATGGGGTCCGTATGGGATCTATATGGCACTGCAGGCCAGGGCTCTAACCAGCTGTGCCAAAGTGCCAGCCTCTCATGAAGTTATTTTCTAACCAAAATTGTGAGAAATTCTGCTTCCCCACTCTGGTTGAGAACCACTGAGAGTGTCTAAGATCTTATTTTGTTGAACCCATTGACATAGATATTAATTTATTGACAAACTGACATACAGGAAGTATTTATGAAGGTTTTATTATGTACTTGACACAGTACAGTTTTCAAGATTGTGGAGATGTAAAGATAGTTCACAGGCTGTGCTAATGTCAAAAGTACATGTAAATACTGCTACTGAAGAAAACCTGAGTTCTGCTTAGGCTTTGCTGCCCTATTCCACAAGAGGGAATCCAAACTTTATAAAATAAAATCCATGTTTCTTTTTTTTTTTTTAGATTTATTTATTTTTATTTGAAAGGCAAAGTTACAGAGAGAGAGAGATGAGAGAAAGGTCTTCCATCTCCTGGTTCACTCCTCAAATGGCTGCAACAGCTGGAGCTGAGCCAATTCAAAACCAGGAGCCAGGAGCTTCTTCTGGGTCTCCCACATGAGTGCAGGGGCCCAGGGACTTGGGCCATCTTCTACTGCATTCTCAGGCCATCAGTGAGGAGCTGGATTGGAAGTGGAGCAGCTACGACTCGAACCAGTGACCACATGGGATGCTAGTGCCGAAGTGCTGGTTCCAAATCCATATTTCTTTCAAGAAATTTTTTTTTAGTGTTCCCTGGTTTGGATCCTCCTCCCCACCTCTACTGGCATTTTTTGGCTGACTGCTCTTGTAGTTTCATGTAGAAGTGTCCTGTGGCACATAAAGGCTTTGTTCAGGGCTGCCTCAGAAGGTACATGTCACATGGCTGAGCTGGTCACACCTACAGCTTTATCTCCCTGTCCACAATCGCATGAAATGTCTCTATCAGCAGAGTCCCAGCTGCTTGTCTGGGGGAGTAACTCTAGACATCAAAGGCGTCAGTAGAATAGATGGAAAGTGATGAGACTGCATATTGCTCTGTCAATGCTCTAGCTCAGAACTATTGTCATTCGGGAGAAGATTAAATTGCTTCAAATACTGGAATCTTCTCTCTGAAACTTTATAATTGAGTGCAATGAAAGACTACTTTTCACTCATTATATTCATGGTGGTAATTGTGTTTTGATGTACTTCCTGGCACAAGTAATAACCGTAAGTACTACGTATTGGATATGCTCTATTTGGGAGGCTCTCTATTAGGCACACTAATGCTGTCTTGTTCTATTACTTGACATATATTGAACATGTACTATTTCAGAAACCCGAATAATCCTCACAACAGCCTTATTAGCTTGGCACTATTATTTTCTTCATCATTCCTTTACAGTTGAGAAAACTGAGGCTTAGAGGGATTAAGGAACCTGTCATAGGTCACTCAGCTGGTAAATAGCAGAAGGCTGGAGCTTCCGCCCAGGCTCTCTAATCTTGTTTCTACTTCAGTCCTCATACCAATCCTATAAAGCGGTCATGGACACTTCCATTTTACACTGAAGGAAATGGACTTGGAGAGATGCAACAATCTGCCAATGATCATTCAGCTAACAAAAGGCAGAGCAAGCAAGGTACCAGATTAGTTTGGCTCATAAATACTTGTCTCAGACTGGCTGGCCATGGACTTAACACTTGTTGCAGTGTGAAAAGGGAGGCATTTACCTATCTCAACTTTCCAAAGAACAGACATTCATTTTGGTTTGCCTAACAAATTTCTTTCATTGTATATTCAATATCAGAGGAAAAAGCTTGGTACCAAGAGAGTTTGTATAATAATTACAACAATTTCATTATTGTTTATGATGTTATTTTCTTATTTAAAAAATTGTTGCTACAAATTTTGTTTGTTTTTTATTTGAAAGGGGGAGGGAGAGAGAGAGAGAATCTCCAATCCTCTGATTCATTCTCTAAATGCCTGTGATAGCCAAGACTGGGCCAGGCTGGATCCAGGAGCTGGGCGCTCAATCCAGGTCTCCCACTTGGGTTGCAGGGACCCAGATACTTGAACTGTTTTCTGCTGACTCCTAGGGTGTGCAGGAAGCTGGAATTTGAAGCAGAGCTGAGACTCAAATCCAAGCAGTCCATTAGGGCATATGGGCATATGGGCGTTGGCCCCTTCTCAGATTTTTAAGAAGGAAGGTTTGGCCAGCGCCGCGGCTCACTAGGCTAATCCTTTGCCTTGCGGGGCAGGCACACTGGGTTCTAGTCCCAGTCGGGGCGCCGGATTCTGTCCCGGTTGCCCCTCTTCCAGGCCAGCTCTCTGCTGTGGCCAGGGAGTGCAGTGGAGGATGCCCAGGTCCTTGGGCCCTGCACCCCATGGGAGACCAGGAGAAGCACCTGGCTCCTGCCATCGGATCAGCACGGTGTGCCGGCCGCAGTGCGCCGGCAGCGGCGGCCATTGGAGGGTGAACCAATGGCAAAGGAAGACCTTTCTCTTGTCTCTCTCTCTCACTGCCCACTCTGCCTATCAAAAAAAAAAAAAAATTAAAAAAAAAAAAAGAAGGAAGGTCGGAGTGATTTTGAACTTGCTGTCTTTCTAATGCCTTTAACTCAAAATAGTGCATCTGCTAGAGAGGCGTGCTATGAGCTCCTTCACAGCCAGGCCATCCCTGCAACCTCTCAACTGGTCCCTTTTGTGTTTCCTCACCCACAGCTCTGGCCTTGCACATCTCAACCTCTACATTCCCACCCTTGAAAATTTCCAAATAGCCTCTTCCCTGCACCTGCCGTGGGCAGCTGCTGAACATGGCAGAGAAGATCTTATTGTTTTGTCAGTCATGGGCCTCAAGTTTCCAATAATCAGCCTCAGTGGGGCACTCGCTCCTAACTCACTGTCCTTCCCCGTGGCCCATGTGTTCTGTTTCAGGCGCCACTTCTGTGTCTCATCTCCCTGCTCAATCAAGCTCCCTTCTTTAGTGCAACTCTCTGCATCCATCTGATGAACTTGCCTTTTTTTTTCTATGAAATAATTAGCAACCATCTCTCAGTATCACCTTTAAAATTGTTTTGTTCAACACATCTTTTTAATTCAATTTTTCCATGAACTTTAAAAATTTTTATTTAATTGATGGGTAGGGAAACAGTGATAGAGAGAAAGGAAATATGATAACTGGAGAGAAAGAGAGAAAGCGAAAGCGAAAGCGAAAGAGAGCGAGCAAGCGCTCCCGTCGGCTGATTGACTCCCCAGATGCCTGTGCATGGCTAAGGGCCGGTGCCAAAGCCGGAAGCTGAGGAAGGCAGTCCCGGTCTCCCACTTGGCTGGCGGGAGCCACCGCTGCTGCACTAGGAAGCTGGCATCAGAAGGCAGACGCAGGTCCCCTCTTTCTCCTTTCTCTCCCTCACATCAGCATCAGCAGTCCCCTTCCTGTTCAAAGCCCACATCTGTCTCCCAGTCCACTCTGTGAACCACAGCCTGCCCGAGCCTGGCACCTTCTACTGTCTTTTTTCTTTCACATTCCTGTCCTCTGGCTCCGTCCCCTCAACATACGATCTTGTTCAGGTGCCCGTGTCTCATAAATCAAACGCTGTTGCCTCCCTGCTCCACCATGGCTGTTGCCCTGTCTTGTTCCTTTCTCTTCTGTCTACTTTCACCTTTTCATTTCTATTCAGTCTCTCACATCCTTGCGCCCTCGTTGCCAAACTCCATCCTTTCAGACACACTGCCCTGGGAAAAGGGATGTGTGCTTTTTCTAGTAGACAAAGGAGGAGTTCCAGAACAATTGTGCTTGGTCATTGAAACTTCGCTCCCTCTCGTGCTCTTCTCTTGACTTCTAGGAAACAACATCCCTGACTTGGTACCTTTGTCTCTGGCGTTGGGTTCTGTATGAAGGGATTCACTCTCATCTCTGACCTTCCAGCATCGGTACCTTGAGAGCTCCTGCTAGGCTGGCTGCCATTTTTTTTTTTTTAAAAGATTTATTTATTTGAAAGGCAGAGTCACAGAGAGGCAGAGGCAGAGAGAGAGAGAGAGAGAGAGAGGGAGGGAGAGAAAGTCTTCCATCTGCTGGTTCACTCCCCCAATGGCTACAACAGCCAGAGCTGGTTGATCCAAAGCTGGGAGCCCACATGGGTGCAGGGGCCCAAGGACTTGGGTCATCTTCTACTGCTTTCCCAGGCCATAGCAGAGAGCTGGATCAGAAGTGGAGCAGCCGAGACTCGAACCGGCACCCATATGGGATACCGGCACTGCAGGCAGCAGCTTTACCCACTATGCCACAGCACCAGCCGCAGCTGGCTGCCTTTCCCTTTGCACTTCCCTCATGAATGGTCTCATCCATTCCCTGGTCTGTGACCGACCACCTGTAACTTCTAGCTCTGAGATCTTTGTTCCCTGTCCCGTTGTCTCTTCTAACTGCTAAATTCGTATTGCTATTGGATGGTTCTGGTTATACTGCAGAGTGTTGACTGGGTGACCCAACTTCACTTCAACTCAGCTGGTCTAAAATGACAGCAGCATCCATTTATCTCCCCTCCCCTAGTCCACATGCTAATTTTCCCATCCCTCTCTCCTGGAAAAGAACAACAGGAGGCACATAGTTGTTCAGATCAGAAACCCGAGCCTTCTGCTGGACTGAGCCCTCCCCATGTACCTCTACCTGTTCAACTTCCTGATGATCTCGTAAATCTGGCTCCATTTTCATTACTTTTTTTTTAAACCTTAACCATCGCAAAGCCTGATCCCTCTAACTTTAAGCTCTCCTCCTTTTATTCCATGTTCCACAGTGAAGTCAAAGATTTCAAATGCCGGTCAAATCGTCTCACTCCCCTACTTAAAATCCATCAGTGGCCTCCTTGGCTTGCAGATGCAAGTCCAATTCTTTAGCACAGTGTACTTTCCCCTTCACTGGGACTCCACATGGAGCTCAATTCCTGTTCAGTTTCACTGGCTTGTACCTCACAAGCTCATGTTCCATGTCCTTTCTTTCTTTTCTTTTTTAAAAAATATTTATTTATGTATTTGAAAGGCAGAGTTACAGAGAGGCATAGGCAAAGAGAGAGAGAGAGAGAGATCTTCCATCTGTTGGTTTACTCCCCAGATGGCTGCAGTGGCTGGAGCTATGCTGATCTGAAGCCAGAAGCTGGGTCTCCCATGTGGGTGCAGGGGCCCCAAGTTGGACCATCTTCTACTGCTTTCCCAGGCCATAGCAGAGAGCTGGATTGGAAGTGGAGCAGCTGGGACTCGAACCAGTGCCCATATGGGATGCTGGCTCTGCAGGTGGTGGCTTTACCTGCTATACCACAGTGCCGGCCTATGTTCCATGTCCTTTCTTTCTTTCTTTCTTTCTTTCTTTCTTTCTTTCTTTCTTTCTTTCTTTTTTCTGATAGGCAGAGTGGACAGTGAGAGAGACAGAGAGAAAGGTCTTTCTTTGCCATTGGTTCACCCTCCAATGGCCACTGAGGCCAGCGCACTGCAGCCGGTGCACTGTGTAGATCCAAAGCCAGGAGCCAGGTGCTTCCTCCTGGTCTCCCATGCGGGTGCAGGGCCCAAGGACTTGGGCCATCCTCACTGCACTCCCGGGCCATAGCAGAGGGCTGGCCTGGAAGAGGGGCAACCGCGACAGAATCCGGTACCCCGACCGGAACCAGAACTCCGTGTGCTGGCGCCACAGGCGGAGGATTAGCCTATTGAGCCCTGCGCCGGGCCCACGTCCTTTCACACACTGTTTCCTTGGAGAGAAAACCGCTCCCCTTCCCTTGGGGTATTTCCATTGATAACTTCAGGCATAGCAAAGGGATTACCAACTTGATAAGTCTTTCCCTGATTTGTTTTGCTAGGTTAAGGCATAATTTAGTCCAGTTTTTATGACTCATCTTTTTCCCCAAATTATAAATGTCCTCATTCTGGAAAATCTTACTTACTCTTAGAACTGCAGAAGATTTCCTTTTGGTGTTTTTTACTATAAATATTCGTAAATGTTAAGAAATCAGTAACATTCTATTTTATTTATTTATTTTATACTTGATTCAAGACAAACTTTCATGTTATTAAATATTGCTCTAAAATTTTATTTTTTATTTAAAACATTTATTGTTACCTTCTGATTTGAAAATAAATACAAGGTCATTAATATTTAGAAAAAGAAAGTCCATCATTTTATCATAATTTTTAAACAGTTTGTGGTATATGCTTTCAGACTTTTTCCTATTCTACTAATTTAAATATTTATTTTAAAAATTTACACTCTTGGGCTAATGCTTCACAGTATTCTGAAACTTTTGAAAAATATCTACCAATACTCAGGTACCAAAATACAGTATGATAGGGGGAACAAGTTCTAGGCTTCTACACCATAGGAAGGCGACTGTAGTTTATAACAGTTTATTATGTATTTTATGCATTTATTTATTTTTTAAAGATTTATTTTTTCATTATAAAGTTGGAGAGAGAGAGAATATCTTCCATTTGCTGTTTCACTCGCCAGATGGCCACAATGGCCAGGACTGAGCCAGACTAAAGCCAGGAGCTTCACCCAAGTCTCCCACACGGGTGGCAGGGGCCCAGGTACTTGAGCCATCCTTCACTGCTTTTCCCAGGCATTAGCAGGGAGAGGACTGGGACTGGAGCAGCTTGGACTTGAGCTGGTGCCCATGTAGAATGCTGACATCGCAGGTGGCAGCTTTACCTGCCACACAAATATACCAGCCATGTATTATAGATTTTATAAAGATCTAGGAGGAGCTTGAAGCTTCCCAACACAAAGAAATGATAAACTTTTAAAGGACTGAATATACTAATTACTGTGATCTGATCATTACACATGGTATACATATATTGAATTATCATACTTTACCCCGTATATGTGTGCAATTATTATGTGTTGATTTAAAAAAAAAAAAAACAGCAGATGGCCAGTGAGTTCTCTGACTTTTTAGGTGCTCAAGGCAATGAAGTAAAAATAAATATCTCTGTAAATTTATGTGTATATATGTACATATATACAGTCATGTATATTTAACAATATATGAAAATGCTGAACTGAAGGAAACTTTTTGTCAGATGTAGCAATTGACCAAATATTAAGGCAAAAGCAATGAATGAAACAATAATCTTAAAGCTTTCTTTTTAGGAAAATATGTACAATTCCACTTAAGAAGTTCAACCACAATTTGTATCTGAGCTGTGCTGATCCTTAACCAAAAGCTTCCATCCTGGGGAGTTCCATGAGGTTCACGGCTTCCTTCTCCCAGCATCCCTCTTACTCGTTTTCAGGCAACTTTCTGGAGTGTGGGGATGGACCACATACTGGTGTTCTGTCAGTTACCAGCTGCAGAAACCTTACTGGCCCATAGGATTCTGTGGCTCAGAGATGATGTAGCTGTCTTACTCTGTGTACATACAGCCTGTGATGTTTTCACGTTGATGAAATCCCCCCTCTGATGTATCTCTCAGACCCTGCCTCTCTGCCACGCAGTGTGTGGCTGCATTTCATAGTCCCTTCCCTTCCACCTCCTGCCCTAGGGCCCAGGCTCCCTCCATGTGTAGAGCTGCGAACACTTGCAGTGGCCACCCCCTCCTTCCCTTAGCACTCAGACCGCAAGATCTGTGTTTAAAAAAAGAAGAAAAGCCTCAGTTCTAAATATAATTGTATCTTTCCTTTATAAAGTTAACCTGTTCCTTATGGCAGTTCAAACCTGTACGGAGCTTCAAAAACAAAAACAAAAACATGTCAACTTAGGCCATTTCCAAATACAGTCGGTCGCTTAGAAAGTGCCTTCCTGGATCCGTGTGATTGCTCTCGGCGTGAACAAAGAGAGCAAAGGTGCAATCCCAGGTGCTGGCTGAGGCAAACTTCACAAACGAGGAATTGAATTTGATGGCAAGGAAAGAAAGCAGATTCCAAATGTCTTCCTCTCCAGCAGGCTTCAGCACAAAGTTTTCTTGTTAGAGCTTCCTCCCTTTCTGTTCCCCTTCTCCATCCCCAGGAAACCTCGGATCTGCTGTCTTTCACTGTAGATTGGTTTGAATTTTCTAAAACTTTGTATAAATGGAATAATGCAATTCATGTTTACTCTCCTTTTGGTCTGGCTTCTCTGACTCAGTTTAGTAATTTGAGACTCATGCACATAGCACGTCATGAGTTGATTCTTTTTATTGTGGAGCAGTACTCCACTGGATGGATCTATTGTGATTTGTTGATGTATTCATCTTTGATGGGTGTTGAGAATTTTCAAGTTGCCATTAACATTCTTGTACATGTCTTTGAGGATTTGTTGGTTTCTAATTTCAATGGAACCAGGGAACATATTTAATATGGTTTGAATTTTTAAGTTTATTGAGACTTTATAGTCTGGAAGATGATCTATCTTGTTAAATGTTCTTTGAGTACTTGAAAAGAACATGTGTTTTACTGTCATTATGTAGAGCTTTCTATGGGTGTCAGTTATGACAAGTTGATTGAAAATGATGTTCAACTCTTCTATGTCGTTACTGATCTTAAGCTTCTTGTTTTCATCATTTAGAAAAGAGGGATGTTGGAGTCTCCAAATGTGATTGTGGATTTGTCTATTTTTCCCAAAAATTTTATCAGCTTTTGCTTTATGCTTTTTGAAGCTGTCTTAAGAAGTACATAAATATTTATTTAAGTTTGTTATGTCTCATTATAAATTGACCCTTTTATGAGTGCAAAATGCGGATTTAAACTCAGATCATATTCTCTGCTTTGAAGCTGACTTTATCAAGTATTAATATAGTCATTCTAGCTGTCTTCAGATTAGTGTGACAATAACATATCTTTTTCAGTTCTTTAGCTTTGATCTATTTGTGTCTTTATATTCAAAGTAGGTCTCTTATAGGCAGAATATAATTGGATCTTTTTAAAAAATTTTATTTTTATCTATTTGAAAGGCACAGTTACAGAGTTATGGAGGCGGGGAAGAGAGAGAGAGAGGTGGAACTTGATCCTAGGTACTCCAATATGGGTTGTGGGTGTCCCAGTGACACCTTAATTAGCTATGACACAATGCCTCCATTGTATTATTTTATGTGATTCTGTTTTTTTCCTCCTTTTTGGAGTTACTAGCTACAACAAGTTATTTGTAGCATATTTGTAGTTATTTGTAGTAATAGTATAGTCAAATTTCACTGCACTCAAAATTCAAGTAATATTACATTTCACATATAGCATAAGAACTTTAAAATATACTCCTGTTTCTCATTTCCTAGCTTTTTTTTTACAATTGTCATACATTTTCTCTGCTTCCTATGTATACATTTGTATATATAATTTTTAATTTAGTCTTTTCTTTTCTACTCCTAGTCAGTTCTTTGATGGTATTGTTGCAGTGAAGATATATAGATGTTTGCATATAATCTTTTAAAAAGTATTTATTAATTTATTTGAGAAGCAGAGTTACAGACAAAGAAAGGGAGAGATAGAGAGATCTTCCATCTGCTGGAATGTATCTCCTGTAATACATTGTAATTGCTTTTGTTTTAGCTAGTCAATTATCTTTTAAAGATATTTAAATACAAAGAAAAATTATTTCACTAGCTATACAATACCTATGCAGTTACTATTTCTGATGTTTGTCATTGTTTTCTGTAGTACCAGGTTTGCATTTGTTGTTTTATTCTGTTAAGACTTTCCTTAACATTTTGGTGGTATAGGCGTCATGATTATGAACTCCTTCAGCTTCTTTATATCTGAAAAAGTTTTTCTTGCCACTTTAAAAAACTGATTTGCACTTCATGTAGAATTATAGACTGAAAACTTTTTTCTTCCAGTATTTCATTGTGTTCTGGTTTGCATTGTTTCCTGTAAGAAGTCAACTGTCATTCTTAAGCTTCTTCCTTTGAATATTATGTGGTATTTCCCCCTCTGGCTGTTTTTCAAACAGTTCCTCTTTTCAATTTATTTTAAACAATTTGATTATGGTGTGCCTTAGCATATAGGTTTCTCATGTTTGGATTTCATTGACTTTGGATCTGTAGATTTATAATTTTCAGCAAATTGTAAAATTTTCAGCCATACCAGTATTTCTCCAAAAGTTTTCTTCCTTATCACCCCCGTTTTTCAGAGATTTTAATTACACTTATAGTAGGCTCTATGAATTTTTCCAACAGGTCACTTATTCTCTGGTCACTGATTTTTTGTAAATAAACTTTATTTTTAAAGCAATTTTAGATTTATTGCAAAATTAAGCAGAAAGCATAAAATGTTCCTATGTGTACTAGTCCCCACAGTGTGGTAAATTCATTACAATCAATCAGCATACATTGGTACATCATTATCACCCAATGTCCGCAGGTTACATCAGGCTTTTTTCTTGATATTGGATATTCTGTGGGTCTTGCAAAAACATATAATGGCACGCATTCACCATAATTTGAATGTGATACGTGAATTTTTTTTATTTTATTTTATTTTTTTTTTTGGCATTTATCTCTGTAGCTGTACTCTGAGCTTCCTGGCATTCTCATGGTTTGGTGTCCAGTGTTAACTGGAGGGAAGACTCTCGATCATTATTCCTTCAAGTATTTCTCCTTTCCCTTTCCCTCTTTCTTTTCCTTCTTGTTTTCTCATTACATGTGTGTTAACACTTTTTCTAGTTGCCTCACAGTTCTTGAATATTTTATTCTATTTCCTTTTTCCAGTCATTTCTTTCTCTGTTTTTATGATTTGGAAAGACTCACACTTAGAGTCTTTTCTCAGCCATGTCCAGTTCACTAACGAGCCCATCAAAAGCATTCATTATTCATTTCCGTTATAGCGTTTTTGATCCCTGGAATATCCTTTTGGTTCTTTCTTAGAATTTCTGTCCTTTCATATTGTCTACTTTGTCAATTAGTGCTCTTAGCACACTAATCATAATTATTAAAATTCTCTGCCTGATGATTTCAACACTTCTGCCATATCTGACTCTGAGTCTCATGCTGTTTCTATCACTTTTTTTATTACTTCCTTGTATGCCTTATAATTTGTTGTTGGTAGATGGATATGATGTACTGAACAATAGAAACTGCTATAAGTAGATATTTAATGATGTCTTATGAATAGGCCTCTTATTAGTAGTCTTTTGATGAATTTGTGCCACTAAGCTGTGAACTTCTAGGTTCTGCCCATTATATTGGACAGGTTGATTAGAAGGAGCTGAAGTTGAGTTTTTCTTCTTTTTTTTTTTTTATTTATTTATTTATTTTTTTTTAACTTTTATTTAATGAATATACGTTTCCAAAGTACGAATAATGGATTACTATGGCTTCCCCCCCATACCGTCCCTCCCACCCACAACCCTCCCCTTTCCCACTCCCTCTCCCCTTCCATTCACATCAAGATTCATTTTCGATTATCTTAATATACAGAAGATCAGCTTAGTATACATTAAGTAAGGATTTCAACAGTTTGCTCCCACACAGAAACATAAAGTGAAAAATAATAGATGATTTTTTTTAAATGATGATGAAATCAGATCAGACCTATTGTCATGTTTAATACCAGTGAGAGTCAAGTTGGGAGTTGATAGTTTCTATTCTTTTCTTTTTCTTTTTTTTTTTTTTTTTACAGAGGATCAGTTTAGTATGCATTAAGTAAAGATTTCAACAGTTTGCACCCCCATAGAAACACAAAGTGAAATATATTATTTGAGTACTCGTTATAGCATTAAATCTCAATGCACAGCACATTAAGGACAGAGATCCTACATGAGGAGTAAGTGCACAGTGACTCCTGTTGTTGACTTTACCAATTGACACTCCTGTCTATGGCATCAGTAATCTCCCTATGCTCCAGTCATGAGTTTCCAAGGCTATGGAAGCCCCTTGAGTTCTCCGACTCTTATCTTGTTTAGACAAGGTCATAGTCAAAGTGGAGGTTCTCTCCTCCCTTCAGAGAAAGGTACCTCCTTCTTTGAAGACCTGTTCTTTTCACTGAGATCTCACTCACAGAGATCTTTTGCCAGAGTGTCTTGGCTTTCCATGCCTGAAATACTCTCATGGGCTTTTCAGCCAGATCCGAATGCCTTTAGGGCTGATTCTGAGGCCAGAGTGCTATTTAGGGCATCTGCCATTCTATGAGTCTGCTGAGTATCTCACTTCCCATGTTGGATCACTCTCCCCTTTATTTATTCTATCGGTTAGTGTTAGCAGGTACTAGACTTGCTTATGTGCTCCCTTTGACTCTTAGTCCTTTCATTATGATCAATTGCGAACTGAAATTGATCACTTGGACTAGTGAGATGGCATTGGTACATGCCACCTTGATGGGATTAAATTGGAGTCCCCTGGTATGTTTCTTACTCTACCATTTGGGGCAAGTCAGCTTGAGCATGTCCCAAATTATATATCTCTTCCCTCTCTTATTCCTACTCTTATGTTTAACAGGGATCACATTTCAGTTAAATTTCAACACTTAAGAATAACTGTGTATTAATTACAGAATTAAATCAGTCATATTAAGTAGAATAGACAAAAAAACTACTAAGAGGGATAATGTATTAAGTTGTTCATTAACAGTCAGGGCTATGCTGATCAAGTCACCGTTTCCCATAGTGTCCCTTTCACTTCAACAAGTTTCCTTTTTGGTGTTCAGTCAGTTGTCACCGATCAGGGAGAACATATGGTATTTGTCCCTTTGGGACTGGCTTATTTCACTCAGCATGATGTGTTCCAGATTCCTCCATTTTGTTGCAAATGACTGGATTTCGTTGTTTGTTACTGCAGTATAGTATTCTAAAGAGTACATATCCCATAATTTCTTTATCCAGTCTACCGTTGATGGGCATTTAGGTTGGTTCCAGGTCTTAGCTATTGTGAATTGAGCTGCAATAAACATTAGGCTGCAGACCGCTTTTTTGTTTGCCAATTTAAATTCCTTTGGGTAAATTCCAAGGAGTGGGATGGCTGGGTCGAACGGTAGGGTTATCTTCAGGTTTCTGAGGAATCTCCCTGCTCCCCTTCCCACAGTTTTCTGCTCTGGGTTCATGCTCTAGTAAATTGTGATGCTCTGTACCTACATACTTATCTCTCTAATTTTGAGTGAGACAAATTCCCATGACCTCAGTTCTCTGATGGATTTAAAGAGTTGCTGATTTTCAGTTTGATGAGTGTTTTACTTTTTCTTGAGATAGAATGATTTCTAAGCTTTCTCTATGCAGGATCAGAAACCAGAATTCCTAACTTTCTTTTTGCCTTCATATTTATTAGTTCACATAGTAGTTATATTATCTTCCAGTTTTATAATTTAGTCTCTTATTTTCTAATGTTTTTCCTGATCATATTACCTTACCTATAACTTTCAGAACAATATTAGGCACCAGTTTTAGCAAAGGCTGTCCTTATTTTTTTTATTATTTTAATGAAGATGTGTTTGCATTTGTTTCTTTACAATGTTAACAATTTTTCCAAATATATTTTTCATCAGATTAATATAACACCATTTATTCCTACTGTACCAAGGTTTTTAAAATTTAATTAGTAATGGATGTTGAGTTCTGAAAAACCTTCTACATAACTAATAATATATTTCACTTATTTAACTTATAATAACAGATTTTTAAAAGTTGGACCTCCTTAAATTACTGGATTAAATTCTACTTGGTCACTATGTAATGGTCTTTTACTTGCATGAGTTTCAATGTGCAAAAAAATTTTATTTATAGTTTTTCCTTGATGTCCATAAATGAGATCATTAAATTTTTTAGATTACCTTTGACAAATTTTGGTATTAGTACTGTGATAGGTTCACACACCAAAATGGTAATTATCTTTTATATGCCCTAGAATAGGGGTTGACAAATCTTGACTGTCTTTTGCTTTTGTAAATATTGTTTTACTGGGAGATATTTGTGATTACCTATTATTGTTCTTGGTGGCCACCTTCCCACTACAATGGCAGAGCTGCATGGTTGTAATAGAGACTGTATGGCATGTAAGCCTGAAAATATTTGCTCTTGGTCCTTTATAGAAAAAGTTTTCTGGCTCTTGGTCTAGAATCATTTAGACAGCCTAGAAATACCATCCTCTAGAGTAAAATAACATTGATTTATTATTTTAAATTTTTTATTTAATTATTTTTTTTGACAGGCAGAGAGATAAAGACAGAAATAGAGAACTCTTCCCTCCACTGGTTTCCTCCCCAAATGTCAGCAATAGTCAGGGCTGAATCAGGCTGACACCAGGAGCCCAGAACGCAGCCGAGGGTCTCCCACACGGCTGGCAGGAATCTGAGTACTTGAGCCATCACCTGCTGTCCACACTACAAGGAAGCTGAATCAAAGGCAGAGGGCAGGCCTTAAGCAGGTGCTCTGATGTAGGAGGCGGGCTCCCTAAGTGGCTTCTTAAGTGCTGTGTCAGGCCTCTGCCCACTCTGAATTTAAAACTCAGTTCCAGCCCACACTAAAAATCATGTGCCGCTAGGCAATTTACTTAATTATCCTATAGACCGTTTCCCTCAACTATAAAATGTACATAATACTTGTTTAAAATAATACTATAAGGGCAGAGTGCATTAATTCTCAAAGTATTAGAACTCATATATTTTTAACAAATGTAAGTTATTATTATTTTGTTCTTAGGAGAGTTTCTTGACACTGCCTTCAAATCATGAATTATTTTTTACATTTCTCAAAAGCTATTTGATGCCCATGATATAGTCTTTTTTCTTTCTTTATTTTAAGATTTCTTTTAATGGGGCCTGTGCTGTGGCATAGGGAGTAAGGCCACTGCTTGCGGCCATTGCGGCCAACTGCTTGCGGTGCTGGCATCCCCTATGGGTGCTGGTTTGAGTCCCGGCTGCTCCACTTCCGATCCAGCTCTCTGCTATGGCCTGGGAAATCAGTAGAGGATGGCCCAAGTCCTTGGGCTCCTGCACCCACATGGGAAACAGAAAAACTTCCAGGCCTCTGGCTCCGGATCAGTGCGAGCTCTGGCGGTTGAGGGCATTTGGGGAGTGAACGAGCAGATGGAAGACCTCTCTCTCTCTCTCTCTGCCTCTGCCTCTCTGTAACTCTGCTTTTCAAATAAACACATAAATATTAAGAGAGAGAGAGAGAGAGAGAGAGAGAGAGAGGTCTTCCATCTGCTGGTTCACTCCCCAAATGGCTGCAACAGCCAGGACTGAAACAGGCCAAAGCCGGGTGCCAAGAACTTTATCCAAGTCTCCCTTGTGGGTGCAGGGGCCTAAGCATTTGAACCATTCTCTGCTGCTTTCCCAGGCCATTAACAGGGACCTGAATCAGAAGTGGAGCAGCTAGGACTCAAACCAGAGCCTATATGGGATGCCTGCTAGCATGCTGTGGCTTTACCTGCTGTGCCACAATGCCAGCTCCCCAGTAATGTTTTTTTTTTTTTTTTAAGATCGATTTATTTATTTGAGAGGCAGAGCTACAGAGAGGCAGAAGTACACACACAAACAAACACACACACACACACACACAGAGAGAGAGAGAGAGAGAGAGAGAGGGAGGGAGGGAGGGAGAGAGGTCTTTCATCCCCTGGTTCACTCTGCAATCGGCTGCAATGGCCAGAGCTGGGCTGGTCTGAAGCTAGGAGCTTCTTCCAGGACTCCCATGTGGGTGTAGGGACTCAAGGACTTGGGCCATCTTCTACTGCTTTCCCAAGCCACAGCAGAGAGCTGGATAAGAAATAGAGCAGCCGGGATTTGAACCGGCACCCATATGGGTTGCCAGCACTGCCTGTTTAACCCACTATGTCACAGCACCCGCCCCAAGTAATGTATTCTTAAATTCAGTCATTTTAGTTTTTATCTGAAAGTATTGTTTTCAATCCAGATTCTTTCTTCTTATTAAATACAATCTTTCCCGAATCTTACTGAATTGTAAGTTAAAAATTTTCTAAAAGTTGGTATATGTTTCCATCAACTTTTTTTTTTTTAAGGAAAACATTTGCTTTGATTCTTCCAGTTCTCTTCTCAACATCAGCAATTGTTTCCATGCTTTCAGGGAGACCTCTTCTCACGGGAATGGTAGGGAGGGCTAGGCTATATTTATTTGGGTCTTTCTCCAGTATTTCAGATCTGGGCAAAGGGTGAGAGGAGAAGATCAGAGTAGAAACAAGACGTGCATGGGCGTAGGAAGAGGACTGTGGTGTAGTGAAGCCTTGAAAGCTTTACTGTCCCAACAGGGCTATTTTCTGTGATTGCTGCTGCATTCATGAGCGCTGTCCTTTTTCCCAGCATCATATGCACTGTATTATCAGCAGCCACCAGTCCTAGGTGCTGTAGGACTGTCCCTTTATCTCTAGCTCTGGCCACGTGTGGAAGTGTGGCTCAGGTTCCCATGCGTTTATTTCCCAGTGGAGAATTCCTTCATGGCTCAGGATTCAGTAGGCTTCTTTTAGATTCTAGTCTTGCATACATTATATCTTACAGATACGTTATGACATACAGAAGACATATTTCCTTAAGTCTAAAATGGACATAAATTCTACATTCCCATGCGTGTGAGTAGAAATAAGGGAGAACTCTAAGTTGCACATCTAGCTTGATTGTACTAAACACATATAAATCAATTTTCTTAGGCTTTTAAATTTTGGTATTAGATAACAGAAAACATTTCAATGAAATAGTTAATATGTCCAGCATCAAGATGATGAAACTCTTAATTGCCTAGACAATTTACAGTTATATGTTCAAGTGATTTTTGTAAATTGTCTGAAAAGACGATCATAAAAATGACTTCTTACTCTCTTCTTTGCAAGCTCTGTGATAGACAAGGGACTCTTAGAAAGAATATTTTCAAAAAGAAGGCAAAATTCCAAGGCTCATTTACTGAACATAATTTTTGTAGACTGAGCAATTATTGGTTTTGTGTCTGTGTTTATCACTCAGTTGCTTAGATAAAAGTGCTGAAAAATCCCCCTTGATGTGGATTTTTTGGTTATTTTAATTTATGTCAAAATATTTCATTCATCGAATTTCCCCTGTACTTATTCCACTACTCCACATTGCTTCATGTGTGGTAAATTAAGCCAGTGGAAGTATCAAATGTAATAGAGTTTGATGTTAATAACCATAAACATGAATTTGCCTAAAAATATAAGGGTTAATAATAGGAATACCTTTGATGGGATAGGACATCCTTGTTAGTGCCCAGGTAGTCTTAGACTTTCTCCTCTGTTTTCTTTTCCCTTGTTATGCGTAGGTTGCCAAGCCCAGCTGATTATCAACTCCACCTAACTTTCTCCCCAAATTACCTTCCTCTCCACTTAGATAACCATCTCCTGCCTCTGAAAGGGTCCATCAGTTCTTAGACTATTCTCTCCCTAAGCTCCTGCCATGGTTTGACTAGTAGTTTAGGTATTTCCCACAGGCTTATGTGTTAAAGGCTTGGGCCCTAAGGTGGTGCTATTGGAATAAAATGGAAACTTAATTCGGTTATGGAGTTTAGTAAGACATTGAGGACTTGCTCTCAGAAGGCAATTCTTGGGAGATGTCTGGTTATAAAAGCCTGAGCCGCGGCCAGTTGCGCTGTGAGTTTCTGGGATCACCACATGATCATTCCTCTGAATATGCCTCACCATTGCCCTCCTCTGGCCTCCTCTGAGCCAGTGGGGCCTGCCTGATCTTAGGCTATTAATCTCCAAAACTGTGAACTAAATAAACTCCATTTTTCATAACTAGCTTGTCTTAGGTACTTTATTATAGTGACAAAAATCTGGCTAACACATAAAATTGGTACCAGAAGTGTGATCATTACTATTAACTATATTAACTTTCCCATGATGTGGAGCAGACTGGAATTGACTTACCAGAAAATGTAAGGGAAAAAGACCCTGACGGCATTTCTGCAGCACTTGGGAGTGGCAACCATGATTCAGGCAGGCGCGGGGGCAGCTCATGCCAGTAGCAGACAATGGCAATATCCTCAAGATGCCCATCTTGTCCATGTGCAGAATACAAGAGTGATGGGGTCATGATGGCTGTGGGATCGGAGCCCTCGCATGGAGTCTCTGTGAGGCAACACCTAGCGAAGCTCCGAGAGTGAAGCCGCAGAGGAGACTCCAGAAATACTGAGACACCAGCAATGTGAAATACTCACTGGGGGAGAGCTGCAAGCAGTGTTCCACGCAAGCCTTGGAAAGCTGCAGACAGCATGCAGGCTCAAAGAGCAGTCACATGGGTAGAGATTGAGAGCCACGGAAGCATGCAGGCGTCCATGTGTATTTCACAGGATACTTTGAGCAGCCTGGGGGCACAGGTAGACATGTTCATGGGCAGAGTGACTACAGGGCACAGGGCAATAGCAAGCAAAAACGTGGAGTTGGAGCTGCTGCACAGTCTCCACCAAACACTGAGATCCCAACCTGGGAGAAAAATGTCTCAGTAAAAGCCAAGGACTTACACAGGGAAAAAAAAAAAAAAAAAGCCCAGGGATTTGTATTTCTCATTGTTTAACAAGGATCACAGGATTTGCAATACCTGACACTGCTCCTGGATGGCACTAGAAATTAAGGAATTCAAACCGTGAATTGGCAACTGTGTTAGATGAAATAAAGTATTTCATTTAAAATGAAATTTCCATTTTATAGCATTTCCCTCCTGTCTGTTTCTTTAGATTCTCTCTCTCTCCTCTCCTCTCTGCTCTGGCCCCAGGAGGAGGACCTGCGTGATCTACATCTGTGGAAGAACTTGTTATTTGTCTTGGCCAATGGGAAGCCCCAGAAAGTGAAGGGTGGGGGGGAGCCCAGGGATGAAGGGCTAGTGTCTCCCTGTAGGGGATCATCTGTGTCCCCAGCTAGTGTCTCCAGCTCTGGACCAAGAGAGGCTGTTGGTCCTTGACTCATGATAGCCTTCTCTACATGGCCCTCTCTACCTTTTCTGACAACCACTCCCTCTTCTTTGTTGCTACTGCTCCTGGCTCACTGCAGTGTCCCTTATGATCGTTCTATGTCCCTGCAAGTGCACCTGTTTGAATTGCCTAATCTGAGTGTGCCATCTGTTTTCTGCTGGGAGCCCAAGAATACATATATGTTTCACAAACAAACACACAAAAAACCCAGGACCAACAGAAACCTCATGCCGTTTTGTGGTGCTACATGAAATACTATCTTTTAAGACTGAAAGGAGAATGGAAGCCATGTTCACTGCGCCCATGGGAAAATGAGTAGAAAGACAAACTTGGGGAGGGAAACGCTTCAAGAACCTCCTTGCTGTTATTCGAGCAGGTCTTCCCGCTGCACAAGCCCATGGGTGCCATTCACAGGCGAATTCAGGCTACCTTGAGGAAAGCCTGAGATGCAAAACCGTTTCTGCCTCCTGAGAGGAGGAGAAAACCGGGCGCTTTTATTTGAATGAAATTGGATTTAAACTGATACTAAGAAGAGTCACTGGGAGAAAAAGAAATCCCCAAGCAGCTTCCTGCGGCCCCAGAATTTTCTCCTTAGCGTAACAATTCTAACAGGAAACAGACCAAGGGCTGTGTATCCAAGGAAGGAGGGATTGTTGGCTGTTTGTGGAGGTGCTTTTGTCACAACATATAGTGGCCTCTAAGACTTTTTCTAGTGCCACTTGGCAAAACTCCTAGTCTCCTTAGACTTGCTGAATCCTTGTCTGGTTCTTTGGTCAGGGCTGGGAGTGTCTCCCCCACCACCACAGACCACGTCTAGGCAATGGGTGGCTCATGGTGCTTTTATGTTCACGTGGGTTGCCTCTGGTCCTCCCTCCGGGAGCTCCCTGTCTAATGCCTCTGCCGACATCTGCCGCTCCTCCTAAGGGCCTTCCTTTTCCACCAGCATGCTTCCCACAACGTGAACAGGGCGGAGCCCCTGTCTCAGCCTTGGCTTGCTCTAAGTACAGCTGTATCTGCGAGAAAGTTAAAAATATCAGTGCCTTATGAGACTAGGAAGAGGGGTAGAAAGCAAGCTCATTAGGAGCTTTTAGATTCCCAGATGCCCCTCGGCATTCCCGATGGCCAAGAACGTCCCTGACAACTCGGAGGTGGAGGGAGGTGCTCCTGTGCTGTATCCCGAGTGAGTTAGGAAGGTTTCTGTTAATAAGGAGAGGGAACTACTTGCCCATGCTGACACCGAACTGAATTGCACGCTGTGAGCAACCGCAGCGAACGGTAAATTCTGGAGCAAGTCAGCTGTTGGAGAAGCCTGCGTCCTGCCCGCCTGCCCGGCTGCACAATGGTCACTAATGAGCCAGCACTTTCACAGTGGAAGGACAGGCTGTACGCACCCGGCACGCCAAAGGTGCTAAATGAAACCTCATTTGTACCAATTGGAAGCGACAATCAGACTTAATGAGAAATCCCAGTGATAGGAGATTTATTCCAGTTGTATAGGTTTCAAGAATATGTAGTAATAGGAATGCCAGTTATTTGTCTAGCCCTGCCTCACTGGGTAATAATCCACCGTGAGTCATGTGTTCAGTGCTCAAAGGGGAATGCCATTCTATATTTTAAGGGAATTTTTTAAAGAAGCCATTAAGTGAGAAAGTAAATTTGCATACAGTTAAATCAGTGGTGCAAAGAGAAGACACAATCTGGCTTTGTGGGCAGAGGGACAAGAGCTGGGAGGGAGCTGGGAAGTGGAACTGGTGTTGGATTTGGATGAGTATTCTAGGCAGAAAAAATAGCACATGCAAAAGTCCTGGGACAGGGAAATAAGCTGTATGTCTGTTAATGGGCATCTCATTTGGTATTTATTTAAAATGGCAGAGAATGTCCTCTTTTAGGGGAGGAATCCTGAAAAGGTTCCTGCCTATGGAAAATGCTTACACTAATGAACAAGACAACACTTCTGTAAAGGAACTGAATGGTAGAATTATTTGAAGACAAAAAAGATTGTCCAAATATTTCCTGAACATAAATGACAGCTACTATGACTTTGATCTTTTTAAAGATTACTTATTTATTTCAGAGCCAGAGTTACAGAAAGAGAGAGAGAGAGAGAGGGCTCTTCCATTTGCTGGTTTACTCCCTAGATGGCTGCAATGACCAGAGCTGAGCCAGGTCAAAGCTAGGATCCAGGAGCTTCATCCAGGTCTTCCACATGGGTGGCAGGGACTCAAGCACTTGGACCATCTTCTGCTTTCCCTAGGCCATTGGCAGGGAGCTGGATGTAAATGGAGCAGCTGGGATAGGAGCCAGTGCCCATATGGAGTGCCAGCACTGCAGGCAGCAGCTTTACCTGGTATGCCACAACGCTGGCCCCGGCTTTGATCTTTTAGCAAAATATTCTTATAGACTGCATGCATTTCAGTTCATGCTGACACAGACACTTTCTGGGTATATGCACATTCCCTACCAGGTCATATTTGTGAACATAACACGAAATTTCTGAAAAATTCCACCATAACCCAGAGGCATAGGGAAGCACGGTGTGTGGAGGCCAGCAGGCAGATTCATTACTGGTGTGTTGCAAGCCTGCTAACTTCATCTCAAAGAGTTTATTCTCTTATCAAGGTCAAATGCCTTCAGCATCTTGCTCGTGCTGTTTACTGTGTAGTAAACCTAATTCAGGAAGAGTAGAAAGGAAGGTGAGTGCTTAGAGCAGGTGATGGAATTTGAAACAAGCTAATTTCACACTGGTGGACTCCGTATTCCGCGTTTGAGAAAATATCTTGAAAACAGCTCTTAGAAGTGTTACGGTTTTGATATTTCTTTGAAACCACTAACTCATCAGTAGATTGTGCTGATTTCTTCTTTCCCCCAAGGACATCTTTGACAGTCTGCAAGGGTGCCCGCTGAGCATTGATTGTCAGATTGCATTGAGTTGAACTGGAGTGAGTGGTGTAAAGCACAAACTGAGTCCCTGTTGGTGCACTGACAGCTACTGCTGGGGGGAGTGGGCTGGGCACTCGCTGGCCAGAAGAGCTTCTGCTTTTCCTTGCTTTGTTTTGGAATTCTGTCTTTAAGGTGACCCAGTGGTGTCACCTTTAAGAATTTAACCTAAATACAGCTATGATGCTAGCATCTGGTACCCAGCTGCAAGTGGACTAAGTGCAAAAAACCCAAAGTAGTCAACTGATGAGCTCACTTAGCAGAGATGAGTGGGGATGCATAGAATAGATTCTTGTCTTCATATAATAAAGAATTGAGAGGAGTGGTAAGCAAGGTAGCAGGGTTTAATGATGTAGGGCAGCCATTAGAATGGATAGGCACCTCTCCAGACAATCAGAGAGAGAGAGAGAGAGCCCAGTTTACATCCAGGTAGGGGTTTCTAAGGGATTGGGGTTCCGTTCTTCCCCCCTCCCTCTTCTCCTGGGCAAAGGATTTGCTGAGTGTGGATTAGATAAAATTCCTCCAGGGGTTTTACTACCCAGTGTTATCAGGCTGAGTAGCCCACCTAGCTGGGCAAAACTGGCTCCCCTGGAGGGTGGAGGGTGGGTGCTTTCCTTGGGGGAAGTCTGGGACCACCTGCAGAGCTATTGTGGTGTGCACAGGACTGTGTAGTGTTATATACTGGACTGTTTGTGAGGTGTTAGAATGCTTTTGAAGAAACTTTTGTTTTCCTCGGGCCCTCACTCACACACAGGCTGATTTCTAACTTCCTAACAGTTTCAACTATGTAACCACACCATGCCCCTTATGTGTTATCTCACGTGTCGGTTCTTCGAGCTGCTCAAAACAAATGGATTTTGTGTGTAACCTCCCCCTCAACCTGCCCAGCAACACACAGCTCCTATGGCCCCCTTCCTGCATTGTCATGTTGTGTCTAGATTGCACCTCCGGAGGTGCTCACCCAGTGAGGAACTGAGGACAGGCATCCTATGTGATAGAGATAAAAGGAGCTGAATTTCTGAGGGCGGTGCCCAGGGCCTGCTTCCCCTGGCCAGGTATCTATCAATGCTTCACTTTCTGCTTCCTTCTTGTTTTTGGGTCCACCCTTTGGTGGGTGGATGGTCTCAGTGAGCTTATTTCCCACAGTGGCTATTTTGCTTTCTATGGAATGTTCGGTCAAGAAAAGAATTTGATCTGGAGGTACACAGATTTTCACCTTAGTTTTCTTTTTTTTTTAAGATTTATTTATTTATTTGAAAGTCAGAATTACACAGAGACAGGAGAGGCAGAGAGAGAGAGAGAGAGAGAGAGGTCTTCCATCCGCTGGTTCACTCCCCAATTGTCGACAACGGCCAGAGCTGCACTGTATCCGAAGCCAGGAGCCAAGAGCTTCCTCCGGTCTCACACTCAAGTGCAGGGGTCCAAGGACCTGGGTCATCTTCTACTGCTTTCCCAGGCCATAGCAGAAAGCTGGATGGGAAGAGGAGAAGCCAGGACTAGAACCAGCACCCATATGGGATGCCAGTGCTTCAGGCCAGGGCATTAACCTGCTACGCCACAGCACCGGCCCCCCACCTTAGTTTTCATACTGTTAGGGATTATAATCCTGACCTGGATCTGTGTGCAGAAAATTTGGGTGATCATCCCCAGGTTCTGTTTGTGCTTTCTGGAGGTCAGAGGGCTTGAGAAGATGGAGTTGTTTTTCCAGCCTGCTTGAGAGAAAAAGGCTGCCACAATGCTCAGTATTTACAAAACACTCTAAGGATGAATGAGTCATCAATTCACCCACTTCTACATGAAACAGTGGTTGATCGCGGTGATGTGCCAGCATCGCGTTGAGCACAACTATGCCGACTAAGATGTCACCCCCTCCCCCATCATCAGACCAAGTCCAGACACTGCCCTAAAATCGCAGGAGTAAGTGACAGCACTGAGACTGGAAGCCGCCTCTTCCGATCTCAGATCCTGAGCTTTTTCTGCTCCCCACAGGGCCCCCTGTGAGTCTCTGTGGACTGGTCCCAGGCAGGTGCCTGCCTGCTGCCCTTCTGGAAACTTCTCTTCCCTTTTCAAATTCTCTTTATTCTTTGCCTGCTCAAAGAGGACATGAGGTAGGAAAACAAGTGGGTGGATGCCTCAAAGATGATATTCCACAGAGTTTGTTCCAGGAAGCAGGATTGAACAAATGCAAAGTAGAGATTTCAAAGATTTTAAAAAGAGAGAGAAAAATCACTTTACAAATGATCATGAAATCTGAGCTGCCAGGCTGTTTTTGATGTCAAACAAAGGGAGGTCTGAGCTGGTTGTCAGTGCGAGTGTGGGCAGCGGGAAAATAAAGTGGAGTGGAGTGTACCTTTCACCGCTACTGAAAGGATATCGCAGAATGGTTGGAATAAGGATCAAATCATGGTAACCAAAATTGCGCTTATTTATTTATTTGAAAGGAAGAGTGACAGAGAGGGAGAGGGAGAAGAAGAGGGAGAGGGAGGGAGGAAGGGAGGGAGGGAGGGAGGGAGAGAGAATGCGTGCGAGAGCTCTTCCATGCACTGGTTCACTTCCCAAAATGGCTCCAAAAGCCATGTCTTGGCTATGCTGAAGTCAGGAGCCAGGATCTGCATCTGGGTGTCTCACATGGGTGGCACTGCCTTCCTAGATTCATCAGTAGCAACCTGGATTGGAAGTAGAGCAGCTGGAGTCTGATATTGGAGACAAGCTTTGGCTTAACCCATTGCACCCTAATGCCAGCCCCATTAATTACATTTTAACACCCTATTCTGAAGATTACAGATCAAAAGGGGAGAACAGAGAAGAGTCACAAAATGAATTACCAATTAGGGATTGTCTTCAAGGCTTGCTTACTGCCAAATTCCATAAAATTATTACGTCCTGATTTGTTAAACAGTTATCTGCAGTGACTGGGATGTGTAGTGTGTATATGCAAACATGCATGATGTTTAGACATGTAGTCAGTGCAATGGGTTGGATTTCTGGGTAATCAGCTGTTGCTTCTTAGAGATATTGTGAGAAGGTGCAGATGTCTTTCAGTCCTTGTCTAATGGATTCCATTCTGAACTCACTCCCTGAGCTTAGCAAACCCAGGTGCTGTGCCAGTGCTCACACACAGCACCATATGGGGAGAGCAGTCCAAGGGCAGTTTGCTCCTCGTTGTCATATTATGCCCATGAAGTTCAAAACAGACAATGAAGTCAGGGAAAACTCCAGGGGCTGCTTACTCGTCCACGGCCAAGACACGGAGTCACCTCGGCGCATCTCACAATTCTGTGATGCCTACTCAGAGGAACTGAAGGACTCAGGAAACTCAGGGCTACGCTGTGTCTGTGTGCCAGCCCTAGGCTGCAGCCGGAGTGCTTCGCACTGAAATGTAGCAGGCCCTGCAGGAGGTATTCACCGGAAGTGCTCCCTCTGAGGAGGAACCGGGCCGGAATGGAAGGAAGTGGTTGCTTCTCAGATCAACATGTGGAGGGAAGTTGGACCAGAGACCGTGTTGCTCATTACTATGGCTGCACAGAGAACTTCCTGGCCAGATTTCAAGTCGCCTGCCGTGGGATGGGGGAGCGTCTTGACTTCCAGCCATCTTAGCTCAGAGAATCAGTTATCTTGCCTGTTCCAAAGGTGTGGATCTGGGAGATGGAGCGAGAGAAAGAAAGCACAGCCCAGGAGGCTGGGGGTGGGACATTCTTCCCCTGGACGCTCAGGTGTGAGTGGACAAAAGCAGCCTCAGCTTTCCCAGGACACTCCCAGCTTATTGACCTCTAGAAGACTTGAAAAATCTTTCATGGATAAGAGGACAAGGTTTTTGTGATGATTTGATGAGCTCTATAAAAATGGCAAGATAGATTTTTTATGGATAAATAAAATGCTGTTTCTCCTTCAGTCATTAAACTATAAACAGCAACTTATGAAGCCCTTAGTAAGTGCAGGCATGAGGCCAGCCTTTGGAGATCCCTGCAGTGGTTGATGGGGTGTGCTCATGGGGCTTCCCGCCTGTCTTTGGGGATGTGGGCAGAGGCAGTCAGGCAAATGAATAAATTTGCAGCCGTCACTGGGTGGCGAAGGATGACACTTGTGACTTAGAGACTTTGCTGTTGAGGTTTCATGCAGCAGGGAGGAAGTGCCTAGGAAGGGGTGCCAGGGCTGAGGTCTGAAGGGCAGGCAGAGAGGAGGTCAGCAGAAGGACCTGGGGACTGCGGGAGGGCGAGGCTCTGTAAGCGGTGTGACATGGACAGGGTGAGGGGCAGGTGATGAGAGGTGCTGCTGCGGAGATGGACACCAGCTGGGACCGAGTGCCCTGGAGGAGCTGTGACTGTGCTAGCAGAGCAGGGAGAAAACTCTGGAAGGCTTTTAAGACACCGAAAGTGATGTTTTTCTGACCTTTAAGAGCTATTATAGCAAATTGCCATATCCTGGAGGCGTGTGAAACAGAAGATGGACAGAAGTGTGGACACCCTGGGAACCGCTACTTGTGCTTAGCATCTGAAACTGGGGGACTGAGCCCTTCACCTGCAGGGTCTGTGCTAACTCCAGGCAGTTAGTGTCCAGGTGGTACCTGCAGAGAATTGAAGCATTGCTTGGGAAACACGTGCATTTGTTATTAGAAGTATTGTGTGAACAGAGAGAACTGAATTTTGTCAGCCAAAACAAGAAAACCCAGAAATCCCATTAAAAATCAGGGTGTCCAAATTTCTTGTCATTGCTCCATTTTTGGAAGATGGAGAGATTTTGTCCTAACAGAGCAGTGGTTCCCCGCCTGTTGTGACTTCAGAACTTAAGGTGTCCCCTTAAATGACTTCAAGTCTAACCACAGGCTGGGTAGTCTTGGGAACTGCCCTCCTCCATTCTAGAGCAGTGTCAGAATGAAAGGATTTAACAAGCCCTCACAGCTCACTCAAAACCAAAATTCTAATTCTCAAATGTTCAGGTCCAGTCTTATCTTCCTAGTGCATGTAAAAAACAAAGGTTGAGAAATTCATTACTGTCACTTGGGGATAGTGGGATTGATGTGTTTGCACTAAATCATCAGGCTGCTGCCCGCTGTAAACAGAATCTAAAATCCCAGCCTTTCAGAGTGTACAGGCTTCTGTGGAAATATCTGTTTCTCTGTCTGCCTCTGGCATTACTCTTTCTTAAATCCAATATCATCAGTTAATTGTTTAATAGATAATCACAATTACAGGAATAGTAAAACCATAATTATTCTCATTTCTGAGTGCTTACTGTATGGCAAGCACAGTGCTAAGCATGTTTTACATATTATCTAACTTAATCTGTGAAATGATTCCAAGAAGTAGAGCCTATTAGCCTATTTTTGAGATGAGAAGGTGGCCAGAAAAGTTAGGAAACTAGCAGAACGTATCTCAGTTGTAAATGGCAGAGGAGAAGATCAGCAAAATCCATGCCCTGAACCTTTATACTGAGCAAGATGAGAGCTGGTCTGTGACTCATAAATCATGACTCAATTCAATTAATATTTAATAATGCTATAATGTGCTCAGTGTATAAGGGACACGAGATGGACAAATTTAGTTTTGTTTTTGGTAGGACTTCCCCACTGGGGAGTTAAACATACATGTCCATTTAATATAACCAGACACGTTCCAATAAGGGATAAAGTGGAAGTCAGCAGAGGTGACGAGAGCACTGCCATAGCAGAGGTGAACTCTGGTGTGGGGGTTGGCAGGAAGAAAGTAGAGAGAAAATTCAGGAAAGATGACATATTTTCAGTTTCATCTTGAAAAAACTAGCAACACTAGACAGGCAGTGGAGACAGAAAGAACATTGTGTACAGATGCAACAATTTGATCACATGCTCCATGGTGAGAAAACATACAGTGTGCTCGGGGAAGAGCCAGCCGCTCCTGGAGCAGCACAGGCCCCTGGGAAGGGGGGCAGAGAGGAATGCAGCGAGGGGCCGTGCTGGGGTGGGAACGGCCCGCAGTGCTGGCCACCAGGTTTATCCAGAATGAGCAGCCAGGAAAGGTTTTTCAAAGAGAGATGACATGATCTCATTGCTTCCAAGGGAGAGCAGAGCACCCAGGGTTTGTTAGCTGGTACACAGTGAGACATTAGCTTGAACGCTATACAACTGTGAGCAAATGGCCACTTATGACCTAGAAAAGTGGCCATTTCCTATGGTTTAGTTTAATCCATCTGGGATTTTGCTTCTGGCTCTAGAAAAGCCTTTGCATGTATTGTGTAGGTATAAATTCAGGCTCTCCTGGACCTTGGAGGTTCTCAGAAGTACGATTTGGGTCTCCTGACTATTTTGGATATTTTAATTCAGCCAAGTCAGTGAGGTAAACTTTTGTTTATTTTAGACTGGAACTTGATTAGCCCAGGATGATAATTTTAGTGACTTATTGGTGATCTGATGTTTTGATGGGTTGCTGATGAAATCATAGAAATGTCTTGTATCTGTAGGGAGGAGAGTGGATGGGAAAAGATTAAAGAAGGTCCTTGGTGGTAAGAACCACTGGTTGCTGCCATGAACACAGACAGGCCATGTTTCTGAACAACCTTGGGTGTCCTGGGGTGGTGCTTACATTTCTTTATTCATCCAATTTTTCTGAGTGTCTAAATATTTCATGAGCAGTTCCAGCACTAGAAAGATGGTTGGAAAAAAGCCAGATATAGTTGTGTATCTGGTTCTTGGGGTTTGGGCCAAAACTAGAATGAATAATAGATGATAAAATTGTTGTGCAGGAAGATTATCCAGTGTTAGCCTCAAGCAGAACCAGCACAGGGTATCTCCCTCAGGAGATGGGTGGGTTGGGGACAAGAGCAAGGTAGTAGGGCCTACCTCATGCTAGACATGAGATTTCAGTTCCTTATCTCCTTTTAATATTTCTCATCTCTGGGCAAATAAGGTGGTATTATACCTGTTTCACAGATGAGGAAATTTACTGTAAGAGAAATTGAGGAAACTGCTGCTGGCCTCCTGTTAGCAGGTGGTGGAGCAAGGGTTTAAGCCCAGATCTCTTTGGTGAGAGCCTGTGCTCTTCCCATCAGCATCTGCAGCATGGAGGATTTTAGGTTTTGCATGATGAGCCTGGAGGATGAAACTCTTATTTGTTCAGGGATTTATTTTCTTTTCAAGCAGAGTGGAACCAGAATGGTATGATCATGACCATTTGTTGACAAAGGCAACACAAGCTGTAAAGATAGAATTGCAAGGTCAAGGCCAGGTGATTGTCATTTGCGGAAGGCGTGAAAGCAGCATTTCAAACCCAAGGTAATGATGCCACAGTGTTCCTGCAAGTCAAACAGACTCTCCAGGATTGCTGTGTCACAAGGAGAAGGCAGAATGATTTTGTTCGGAGTCAGCAAAGACAATGCCCGTCTGGGGCCAGTTCTGATGAATCTGTAGAAGTTGCAACACAGATGTTGTGCTATTAATTTGAGTGACATGATTATCCTAACTGTGGCTTCTTTATCCAAAATATGCTAACAACAGCAACAACAACAAAAAGGCTCATACATTTTAAAGCTTCATGTCACACTATATTTTGAGTATACAGTCAGGAAACTGGAGTAAAATATGCAAAAAATTCATTTTCTCAGGTTGAAACATGACTTTCAACAGATCTGAGTAAAAAGAACCCATCCTGAGGCGTCCATCTGTCCTGAAAAGGTTTTCGCTTTTTCTAAAGTCAGTGAATTCCCATGGTACTTTGGTAGGGACAAAGAAAACCAGCGACCCTTTCCTTACTTTGGTGCCAGGAATGTAGAGGCAATAGAACTGATTTTCTTATCATTTTAGGTGCGCAAGTGCTGGGGTTGCTTTGGTGCTTATTACTGATATAAAAAGGCAGCTCATCATTTAATGGGCCCGCTCTCCTGTCCAGGGGGTGGCGTGTGCTTGTTGTGGTGCTGGTCATAGTATTTCAGCAGATATGCATTGGATGGAGAGTTGTGTGCCAGGAACAGGGACCCCAGGGCCAGGTGATCCTATCAACCCAGATTCAGAAAACATCGAGCAGCCACCCCCTGACTGCCCCTAGCACTTGTCCTATCTCTTGTGTAAGCAGTAGGCACCATTAATAGTCCTGTCAGTCTTGATTAGCTCTGTGCACCATGATCAAGAGAGTACCTTGACTTTGGGGCAAATCAAACCATGGTGGACTATGTGACACAGACTTAAGGGATAAACATTGTTTGAAAGTGGAAAATGCAGAGCCTGGAGCTTACAAGGACTGCATAGAAATGAAAGCATAATAAACAAAGAGTGCATTCCAACTATAGGTTAGAAATATTCTATTCTATAATGTTTAATGGTTTGTAACCTCTGAGTACTATCTTGGTAGCAATGTTGTTCAAAAAATATATTTACTCAGTCTTTGTGTGAACAAGTGTAGGCCATTACTCCATGGATCAGTAACTAATGCAAGAGAGAAGTTCTCTTTTATACCTTTTATAGGATGAACAGTTTTGATTTAATGCTGGTGCTATTAGCCAGCCATTTGCAAGAAGACAACTAATTTCAAAAAAATGACAACAAATATTGTCCTCAAAGGTATTCTTTTAAGTTCTAAAAGCTTGACTTGCAAGATAAAAAGGTTTTTGGAATACATTGCATACCAAGGATCCGGTAAAGAATGACAGTTCTGAGAGGCTGGGAGAGACACCTCGTCTGATTTCAGTGAGCATTGTCTTTTCCCGTGACACACACTTTTGGCATAGCATGAGAATGAATATGTATGTAATTCAAAAAGTTACTGGAAAATGCACATTAACTTTTTTTAAAAGATTTTATTTATTTATTTGAGAGGTAGAGTTACAGACAGTGAGAGAGAGATAGAGAGAGAAAGGTCTTCCTTCCACTGGTTCATTTCCTAAATGGCATAAACAGTTGGAGCTGCGCTGATCCGAAGCGAGGAGCCAAGAGCTTCTTCTGGGTCTCCCACGTGGGTACAGGGGCCCAAGGACTTGGGCCATCTTCCACTCTGCTTTCTCAGGCCATAGCAGAGGGCTATGGGAGCAGCCGGGACTAGAACCGGCACCCGTATGGGATGCCAGCGCTTCAGGCCAGGGCTTTAACCCACGCGCCACAGCGCTGGCCCTGCACATTAACTTTTAATTCCATCTCCCATGCATATTTTGAAGGCCCCTTGTGTGTGTATACAAAGTTACTCATTTTTATGTACAACTTTAGTGTATCACTCTCATTTGAATGGTACAGGTACAAAGTGCATTTTATCCAGTCATAGAAAAGGAGGGAAACAAGACCCAGAGGAGCTAGGAGAGGTGCTCCCGACCTTGCAGTTATCAATTAGGAATGTCTGACTGTGAATCCAGGTCTCTGACATCACGTGGTTCTTTCCATGGCACAGGAACAGGTACAGTGGGCAGTTTTCACACCATACCCCAGCGACACCCTTGCAGGATGCCATGCCATTCTGTTCAGAGCATCCTTGGTAAGCTGTGCCGAAGGAGCGACGTCCCTGGAGAGTTTTTCTGCCCATACATGGCTTTTTTCATTCAGCAACTTCTGTCAACTGTACAAGGTTGGAAAGAGACTCCAAGTCAGCAACTGACCTGGGAATTGTCTGTACATTTAGTGGTGGGAGCCTAGAGGCGTGGGGATGGAAGGAAACTGGTGGTGACAGTTTTATTTATTTATCTGAAAGATTGATTTGTTTATTTGAAAGTCAGAGCTACAGAGAGAATGGGAGGGAAGATGGAGAGGGGGTTGAGAGAGAATCCTCCATCCACTTATTCACTATCCAAATGGCCGCAACAGCCAGGGGCTGGACCAAGCTGAAGCTGGGAGCCAGGAGCTTCTTCTGGGTCTCCCATTTAGGCACAGGGGCCCAAGCCCTTGGGCCATCTTCTACTGCTTTCCCAGCCATAGCAAGGAGCTGGATTGGAAGTGGAGCAGCTGGGACATGAACCAGCACCCATATGGCATGCTGGTGTTGCAGGCAGTGGCTTCACCAACCACACCACAATGCTGGCCCCTGTGGACCCAGTTTTAAACATGCCTTCTTGTTGCATAAATTGAAATTAAACATCAATCATCTCTCTTAAGAGTTTATATAACAACTTCTTGTGCCAAAGTGGTTGCATGCCATGTCTCTGTGCATTCATTTAATCATTCCACACTTCTTTTTTGAGCATGTGCACCTTGACAATAACCATGCTGGTGTGAAGGTAGACCCTAGCCTGCATTGGGTACTGCACAGTCCTCAGGCAAAAGGGGTAGGTTAAAAGAGGAAAGTACTGGGTGGGAAGAGGGAAGTGTTTAGAATCTTGGCTGTCGTATTGCATCTACGTCTCTTGTCCTCACCCCATCCTATGTTTTAAACATGACAGCAGCATGTGATGTTTTATGTCCACCTGACTATTGATGGGGTGCCAGCCTCTGTGATGTCCCCACAAGCATTTCTAGGAGTCCTTGACTGTGTCTCATGTGTGTTCATAAATAAGCCTGGTTAGCTTTCACTTCACACAGCATCAATTGTTTCTTCCTTCCTCTCTCCAGCCTGCCTCTTCTGGGTCCTGTCCTGCCCCTCCAGAATCCTGTGCTGACAGGCTGGAGCCTAGAGCAGAAAGGGCATCTCTCGCCTCTCCGTGGTGCCCTCTGCTGGTGGGGCTCCAAAGGCTTAGAGTCTTTAGTGAAAGGGCTTGTTCAAGCTGGGTTCCAGCCTGTCTTCCCCTTGACCTAGGCTGTTGTCAGCAGGGGCTGGATCAGAGAAAGGACTAGGGTCTACACACAGAGAGAGCACCCTGCTAGCAGAGTTGAAGGAGATGGCACTAGACACACTCCATGCGCATTGTTTCTCTTTTCTGGGGAGTGATGAAGGCTCTTAGGGCCTCAGCCCTGGATACAGTCTCACTGCAACTCTGTTTAACAAAGAACAGGACAATTTTTCTCTGTATGATTAAGAGATAAAAGGAAGGGCATACTTATACTGCAGACATTAGTGGAAAGGACAGCACTTACTCATCCTGAGGCTAGCTGTGGAGGAGTAAACTGATGGACGACCTCTCCTTAATCAGATAGGAAGATGTGCTTGGGAGAGCAGAAAGGTACTGGAGGCCTAAAATAAGGAAGTGTAGAGAGAGGTACAGAAAGGAGGGAAATAGATGAGAACTGAAATATATCAAAGACCCTCTGGTTTTGACTGGTCATTCCTTGCTCCCTCCTTGTTTGGGTACTCATAAATTCCAGTTATGCCCAGGAGTCTTTGAGGGACAGGATATTATCAACCCTACAATTTATAATTTAAAATTAAACACAGACCACCTTCTTACACAGGAAGAGTCTTATACTATGAAAGCTGGTATAATCTGGAGAATTATTTTATTCCACACTTAACAATTATTTATTAATGGCTTAATTATATTTCAGGAACTGTGTTAATTATTGAACATGTAGAGATAAGATAACAGGTCTGTTACTTTCTCTTTTAAAAATAAATTTGAAAGGGAGAGAGAGAGAACGTGCACCCGCGAAAGCAAGTGTTCTTCCATCTGCTGTTTCATTCCCCAAATGACTTCAGACGCCCAGGCTGGGCCAAGCTGAAGTCAGGAGCCCAGAACTTGACCCAGATCTCCTATGTGGGTGGCAAAGACGAAACTACTTGAACCATCACTGCTATCTCCCAAGGGGTACGTTTGTAGGAAGCTGGAATTGGAAGCAGAGTTGGCACTTGAGCCCATGTACTCCAACATGTGATGTGTATGTCCTAAATGGTGACTTAACCACTGTGTCAAATAATCTGTTTCTCTTTTCCCCCCAAAGAAACCTTCTGTTTAAGGAATACAAATTCATGCATTTCATAAGTACAACTTTAGGAATATAGTGATTCTTCCCACTATACCCGCCCTCCCACCTACTCTCTCACCTCTCCTCCTCCCTCTCCCATTCCCAGGCCCATTCCCTGCTAAGATCCATTTTCTTTTTCATGTCTAATGGCTCTGGCTAAAACTTCCAGGGCTATATTGAATAGCAATGGTGAGAGTGGGCATCCCTGTCTGGTACTGGATTTCAGTAGTAATGCTTCCAACTTTTCCTCATTCAATATGAGGTCATGGGTTTGTCATAGATTGCCTTGATTGTGTTGAGAAATGTTCCTTCTATACCTAATTTGCTTAGAGTTTTCATTATGAAAAGGTGTTGTATTTTATTAAATGCTTCTCTGCATCTATCAAGATAATCATATGGTTTTTGTTCTTCTGTTTGTTAATGTGATGTATCACATTGATTGATATGTGAATGTTGAGCCATCCCTGCATTCCAAGGATAAATCCTACTTGGTCTGGGTGATGTGCTGTAAGATTCAATTGGCTAGCATTTTGTTGAGGATTTTTGAGTCTGTGTTCATCAGGGAAATTGGTCTGTAGTTCTCTTTATCTGTTGCATCTTTTTGACATTCAGGAATTAAGGTGATGCTGGATTCATAGAAAGAATTTGGGAGGATTTCCTCCCTTTCAATTGTTTCGAATAGGTTGAGAAGGATTGGAGTTAGTTCTTTAAATGTCTGGTAGAATTCAGCAGTGAAGTCCTCTGGTCCTGGGATTTTCCTTGTTGGGAAGGCCTTTATTACTAATTCAACTTCATGTCTTGGTTATGGGGTATGTTTTTTAGGTAGGTTGTATGTGTCCAGAAATCGTTTGCTGGGGTCCTGAGTTGTACTTGTCCACACCTTCCAGATAGGTCTGCTGTGTCCCTCTAATTTGTGTGGAGTTCCCTCTGCCATTTTCTCCCTAACTCTTCCCTGAGACTGCACTCCCTCCACTTATTAGAAACTCTCTTCTCCTAGACTAGAGCAGTAAGCATCTTCCCTACTCCACCATCTTAATACTTGGCAGCTCATGACAAGAGCCGAGGGTGATTACTGATGCCATAAACAAGAGTGTCAATTTGTTAAGTCAACAACAGGAGTCACTGTGTACTTACTCCTCATGTAGGATCTTTGTCCTTAGTGTGCTGTACATTGAGATTTAATGCTATAACTACTACTCAAACAGTATTTTTCACTTTATGTTTCTGTGTGGGAGCAAACTGTTGAAATCTTTACTTAATGTATGCTAAACTGATCTTCTGTCTATAAAGAGAAATGAAAATGAATCTTGATGTGAATGGAAGGGGAGAGGGAGTGGGAAAGGGGAGGGCTGCGGGTGGGAGGGACGTTATGGGGGGGAAGCCATTGTAATCCATAAGCTGTACTTTGGAAATTTATATTCATTAAATAAAAGTTTTTTAAAAAAGAAACATTTAATCTAGGCTTATTTCTTGTGATGTAAGCCTGGCATTGAAAGAGTGAAAGACAAAACATTTCTTAGAAAGAACTAGCATGCTTTGCATTCTGTCAGAGGATTCATAAGAAATCTGTTGGGGCCGGCGCTGTGGCGCAATGGGTTAACACCCTGGCCTGAAGCACCAGCATCCCATATGGGCACCGGTTCTAGTCCCAGCTGCTCCATTTTCAATTCAGCTCTCTGCTATGGCCTGGTAAAGCAGTGGAAGATGGCCCAAGTCCTTGGGCCCCTGCACCTGCGTGGAAGATCTGGAAGAAGTTCCTGGCTCCTGGCTTCAGGTTGGCTCAGCTCTGGATGTTGCGGCCATTTCGGGAGTGAACCAGCGGATGGAAGACATCTCTCTCTCTCTGCCTCTCTCTGTGTAACTCTGACTTTCGAATAAATAAATAAATCTTAAAAAAAGGAAATCTTCTGTTAATGCTTATAGACACAGATATAGAACATAGCATGTGAAGAAGGGAAAGATATGTTTTTGACACTTTGAAAAATTTGATTGTGGCTTCTTTATTTTTATGTCATGTCTTATGGAATATTATAATAATTATCTTAAGAAGACACCTTGAGGCAAGCTTTTATCCTGGAAAAAGTACTGGCCTGGTTGTGAGACAGCCTGAGCCTGACTTGTCACTTAACTGCTCCCTAGGTATGTTTCCCTGGGCTAACTATAGGCGGTATTCATTCTTCTAATGTCTGTTTCCTTCAATTACAAGATCTGAAGGTAGGCACAAACTACATGAGGTCCCTTCCCATTTTAATGGCACTGCATTTTACAACATTTGGGCCTTATGTTCACTTATCTCTTCATTTAATAATATTTATTGGGGTGGGTGTTTGGCTCTGCAGTTGAGACATGGCTTGGGGCGTCTGCATCCCATATGGGTATGTTTGGTTCAAGTCCCAGCTTCTCTGCTTCTCATACAGCTTCCTTCTGATGCACTCTGGGAAGGCAACAGATGATGACTCAAGTATCTGGTTACTGCCATTTGTATGGGAGACCTGGATTGAGTCCCAGGTTCTTGGATTTGGCCTGACTGTTGTGAGCATTTAGGGAATGAACCAGCAGATGGACAATCTCTCTGTTTTTCAAATAAAACAAAATAAATAAATGATTCCTTAATTATCTTTACATTTAAGAATATTTATTGAAAGATCATTGTGTGAATCATACAATAGCATCACATATACAAGTGTACTTCAACAGTTCATGGAAAATGGAATTAATGGATAACTATTTTGGTGCAATTTTGAAATTCATATGTAGTTTTTTCATAATAATACTCATTTTCCATGAAATTTTTGAAAACTCCTCGTATAGCAAATAATAAAGACAATATTTTAGAGCTGTGGAATCTATATATGAGAGACGGACAATATACAAGTCAATATCCAAATAAATATCTAAGTACAACTAGTATCAGGCAGCCAACAGTGGAGATAATGAGATAAAGAATAAGATTGTGGGGATTAGTCCTCTCTTGATCTCAGTTACAGATGCAGGGTTTGTTATGAGAGTTACATATGGTTACGCATTGTCTATGTGCATACAATCTATAAGCGAAGATGTACTTACTTTAACCCATTATGCCCAACTGTCCTAAATGTAGGACATGTATAGAAACATAAATTGAGCAATAAATACATCACTTCACTAACTTCAAAATAAATATTATGTTTTCAAAGTTCTCTTCATTTGAGAATAGTAACAGGTGAATGGTTACAGCATTTGAAATTCATTGCAAAAATGGCATAAATTTTATTGCAAATTACACTTAGTAAACGTTTAGGTTAAAGAAAGATTATATGCATAACTGACATGTAATATATGATTCCTGAGAGTATTTTTGAGAACTAGGTTGTTTTCAAGGAATACAGTATATTTCAAATTATCAATGTTTGAAAATAGGGGTCTTATAAATATGACACTGGGACAATATATATTGCATAGTAAAGTGTAGTAATGTATTTCACTGCTGCCTGACAAACTCTAACATGTTGCTACTTGTGGTTCTTGGGTGATGAGTAGTGACCTGTATGCTTGGGAGTATGATCATGCTACAAGTGCTTGAAGTGGTAGAGAATCCACAGTCAAACTTTGTTTTTCTTCAACAATCTACCTGCTGATTATGACTTGTTGGTACACTTGCAATATATTGAATTCTATGCTGTAGACACCATGAAACCAAGAACATGAATGAAAAAGTAAGCAAGAGGTTCATTTAATTACAGATTTAATATAAATAATGAAGTTCTCATTGTGAAATGGTTAGATAATAAATGTGTCATTGTTGGAATGAACTACAACATAGTGGGATGACTTGGTAAAGACCAAGGTTGGAAAAAAGAAATGATGAGTAGAGTCAGTATGCCTCAACCAAAGGCCTTGGGGATCTGCACAATTTCAGTGGTGGGGTGAACAAACATGATTGGCTGGCTTCCAAATACTCCACTTTTATTAAAGGTAAAAAAAATATACTTTATTCAATCAAGCAAGTTATATGTGTATTGAGAGTGGACAGATTATTCAAATAACAAATAAAAGAGAAAGATCTCATCATTTGTTGGATTTTGAAAGAGACATGGTTAGCATACCTGAAATGATACAATTAGAAATCATGAAGAAGAATATGTGTAATACTCCCAGATCTACTACTGTCTAAAACATATTAGATTTTATGCAAGAAGCCATATGATTCTCAAATGGTAAGAAAAATAATGATGTCAAAACAAGGCATGCCATATAAAACCAACAGCATATTATCATAAATAAAGCCCTTTATTTGAATTGTTTTGCTTTTTTCCATCAGAAACAATTGACAGGTCATGAAAGTCACTTCTTTGAAAACTGTGTAATGTATGAAAGAATATATTTGTCCAATGTCCTATTTATATGATGGCTTACATATATGTCTTTTTAGTATATTTAGTCTTAATGACATTAAAGGATATACAAGCTATGGATTATTCGGTGTCAATTTTCTTGAAATATTCACAGAATTGAAATCTTGGAGGACTTAATGGGTTTTAAAAAGTGTTGAGTTACAGTTGTGTGCATGTACTTGAGTGATTCAACAAATCCCTAGGGTCTACTAGGAGGAAGTTTCCAAGCTCCCTGTCTCTGGAGAAGACTGCTACCTAGTTTTACATGATCTGTTGGCATCTCCTTGTGCTTATGGGTTGGAGTATTATAGCCATCTGTCTTCCTCCTTTCCTGGTGCACAAGTGTACCTTTCTTTTTTTGTTATGCTTTAAGATTTCACTTATTTATTCAAAAGTCAGTGTTACAGAGATAGGAAGAGAGAAAGAAAGAGAGACAGACAGACAGACAGACTCTTCCATCTGCTGGTTCACTTGCCAAACGGCTGCAATGGCCAGGCATGGGCCAGGCCAAAACCAAGACCCAGGAGTCTCTTCTGGGTGGCAGGGGCCCAGGTACTTGCACCATCTTTTGCAGCTTTCTCAAGCCATTAACAGAGAGCTGGATCAGAAGTGGAGCAGGAGAAACATGAACTAGCACCACAACACTGGCCCTGAGGTATGCCTTTCTTATCCTCCTGCTACAGACTTATCTTCTTAGACCAAGAGCTATATTTACTAGCCTTATTAAGGACATAGCTGAGCTGAAATTACTTAGAATCTCATTTGATTACTTTCTTACACAATCTTTAACTTTTCCTGAAATTAATAAAAATCTTATTATTGAATTAAGTGTACTTTCCCACGTGCAAATCTCTTCCTAACCTCAAACAGTACTCCAGTTGTCTAAATATCCCCTCAAAATATCCATTCATATCAGCCATGCAATCAATTCCACATTCTTGTAGAAAGGTCTCCTGAATTCTTACTGCTTGTTTGTGGGTGTGTTGGTCCCTGTGGCTGCCGGGTGTCCCTCATCTTACTCCTTGGTGGCACTGGTTTCCTCCATTGCATGTCTCTCCCTTTGTGGTTTAATTCTTCCTTACAACAGAGCATTTCTTCCAGTAATTTCCTGAAAAAAAGGATTCATGGGAAGTCAAGCCTTTGAACTTGTCTTCATATCTTCCCACTTGAATGATAGATTGGCCATATGGATTTCTAGGCTGGAAACCATTTCCCTTCAGCATTTTACCTTGGTCCATTGTTCCTAATCTTCCATTGTTGCTGTTGATCTGACCACAACTATTGTCTTTCTTTATTCTTTGTATATAACTTGATTTTTATTTTCTCTCTGGAATCTTTGAAGATTACTCCTTGGTCCTAATGAACTGTAATTTCATGTTGAATGTGCTGTGGCATAAATCTATTTTTGCCCATTGTGCTAGGTGCTCTGTGGGTCTTTTTATTCTAGGAACTCACATCCTATTTTCCTGAAAGTTTATGTAAACGATTTCATTGTTGATTTCCTCCTTTCAATGTTTTGCTCTCTATTCTGTCTTCTTAGGAGTCCTATAATTGAAATGTGCAGCCTCCTGAAATCCTTGTCTAAGATTCTCATCTCTTGTTTAGCATCTCCTGGTTTATTTAATTTTTCTGGGAGATACTTTCAATTTCATCTTCAAAAATTCTAATGAATTTTTCATTGAATTTTTCATTTCTCTTGCTTTTAACTTTCAGACCCACTCTTTTTGTTGTTGTTCTCTAAGTATTCTTTTTTTCTATTGTTTTATTTTATTTGAAAGGCAGGTTTACAGAGAGAGAGAGAGAGAGAGAGAGAGAGACAGAGAAAGAAATCTTCCATTTGCTGGTTCACTCCCCAAATGACCACAATGGCAAGGGCTGGGCCAGACCAAAGCCAGGAGCCAGGAGCTTCTTCCAGGTCTCCCACATCGGTGCAGGGGGTGTAAGCACTTGAGTCAATCTCTGCTGCTTTTCTAGGCTCATTAGCAGGGAGCTGGATTGGAAGTTGGAGCAGCCGGGTCTCAAACCAGTGGCCATATGGGATGCCGGCAATGCGGACAGTTGCCTTACCTGCTACACCACAGCGTTGGCCCCTCCTTTTTAAAAATGCCATCCTATTATTCTTTCTCTTCATTTTCTTTATAATTCTGTTGCTATCAATGAGCTTTTTCTCTTTATATGGTTCTATGTTTCTTCCAAATAATTTCCCTCTTCCTTTATTTGTCCCTTTCTTATCAGATTCTTTCCTTAAGTAGCTAGTAATCTTTTGTTGCCTCCTCATACTTGAGGGTGAATGACCAAAAATTGAGCATGTTGGTGGTGTTGTCAAATCTAAGCTTACTGTTCGGTGATCTAGATGTACTTTTTGTGGGAGGGTCCCGGATGTTAGCAACTTTAGGACTTTCCTCTTGACTGGTCATGTTCTGCAATAAGCGATTCCAGTCTTTGTGAGGGTAATAGTCTAGGAAGAAACACAAGACTGAGGCCATGTTTTCCTCTTTACTTGCTGGGTAGTAACTTTGGCCTCAGCTGTGTATGGTATTCTGGGTCCATGGGCCTCTTACATTATCCTTTGTAAAGAACAGATCTCTGAGCTCTCGTTGGGATTTGGGGATGGGGGAGAGGTCTTTGGGGACAGACAGCAGTTCCCCAGCTGCAGGGAATAGGGAGGTACCTCTTAAACAGTTTAGATTAGGTTGTTTACTTGCTACCCTGGTTCATACCATTCCTTAGAATCTAGAAGCAGGGCTAGCACTGTGGCGTAGTGGGTGAAGCCACCACCTTCAGTGCTGGCATCCTATATGTATGCCAGTTCAAGTCCCAGCTGCTCCACTTCCTATCCAGCTCTCTGCTATGGCCTGGGAAAGCAGTAGAAGACGGCCCAAGTCCTTGGGCCATGTACCTGCATGAGAAAGCCGGTAGAAGTTCCTGGCTCCTGGCTTCGGATTGACCCAGCTCCAGCCATTGCAGCCACTTGGGGAGTGAACCAGTGGATGGAAGACCTCTCTCTCTGCCTTTCCTTCTCTCTCTGTGTAACTCTGACTTTCAAAAATAACAAATAAATCTTTAAAAAATAAGACTCTAGAACCACCATTTTATAAACTTTTTAGGAACTACACATAAATCAGGTTGTTTCTTGGGTTTCCCACAGTTTAGGATTTATCTTTCTCAGAACTTCTGTCAATTTTCTCACTTTTCATTTCCTCTGAGCCTCCAAAATTGTATTATTATAGTCTCCTTTTATCTTTCCCTTGTTCTTGTGGTTTATGCCTTTTTGAAAAACCTCTTTACTGTACACTTAGTGAGACTTCAGAGGGAAATAAAATTCAATATGCATGTTTAATCTGTCATCTTTACTTTACATCTTTACTACTATGTGAATGTTTCAATACATGGATGTGACATGAACGGATTTATGTCTTAAAATGACCATTGTTCTGCTGCTGTGTGAACAATGGGTTGGACAAGAGCAGGAATGGAGGTGGGACCAATTGCTGTGGTCTGTGCTAGACAGGACAGAGTTGGCCTGGGAGGAACAGGAGAGGGAGAGAGAAATGTTTGGCTCCAAGGCCAAGGATGGAATGGATGTGAAGAGTGAAGGAGAGGGCAAAACAAGGGTGAGGGCTACAGTTTTTGTTGAATCGCCTGAATGCATGCTGGTGCTGTTAACCAAGATGGAGAAGCTTAGCAGAAAAAATATTTCATAGTAGAGACAAATATTCAACCATCTCATGGCTTATCATGGACCTCTGTAGGCCTGGCTCCAAAGACCATTGTATAATCAAAAACAGTTTTTAATGGTCTTATTTTCCAACTCTCAGTTTTCATGATGGCTTGCAGATGCTTAAGCGGCAGAAGAATAAAAGATTGAGTAAAACATTGGCACATTGCCAAATGCTATTTTAGTAAATATTCCTCCACTTACTATTTCCCCACAGGTAATGTAGCACTTTTAATGAAGAGAGTTTTAATGTAAGAGCTAATCCAAGAAGCCACAGAATCTAGAGGCACTCTGACTTTAGGAAACACCCTTGTGAATCTTCAAATTCCTAACTATGATTTTCTTATTCTTATAGTAGTTTTTTTTTTAAATATTTATTTATTTATTTAAAAGACAGAATTACATAGAGGTAGAGACAGAGACAGAGACAGAGAGAAAGAGGTCCACCATTCACTGGTTCACTCCCCAAATGGCCGCAACAGCTGGAGGTGAGTCCATCCGAATCCTTGAGCCAGGAGATTCTTCCGGGTCTCCCACATGGATGCAGGGGCCCAAGGACTTGGGCCATCTTCCACGCTTTCCCAGATCACAGCAGAGAGCTGGATCAGAAGTGGAGCAGCTGGGACTCAAACTGGAGCCCATATGGGATGCCAACACTGCAAGTGGCGGCCTCACCCACTATGCCACAATGCCGGCCCCTATGGTAGTTTTTAATATCAGTTTATTTTACTTTTTTTTTTTTACTCTAGTTCTTTTATTTACTTAACAGCAAAAGAACCCGGTGACTTAATCCAACAAATTGCCAATTTTTTCAGTAAAACTAATTAAAATTGCCTTATTTACTTAATATTCAAAGCATATAACTTGGTAATAAGTCTTTAATCTATGAACTGAGTTATTTTATGGCTCTAGATTGTGATATAGAAACAGTTATGCAACAAATATATTGAGAACAGCAATAGCAACACTTAATCACACAAATTTGTTTTCCTCCTTGTTTGATTTTTTTATGTTGACAATCCTAGTGAACTGTTTAAAGTTCAGGTCAGCAAATCACTTAAAGAACTGTTCAAACTTTATCAGGTCTTCATTAACTACTTTTTTATAATTTTAAGATCCATATAAACAACAAATTTCACGTATTCCATACTTACAGATTTAGGAGCATAGTGATACTTCCCACCCTTCCTTCCTCCCATGCTCCCACCCTCCCTTCTCCTTCCTTTCTTATTCTTTTTTTAAATTTTTACAATGACATATTTTCAGTTTATAATCATAAGCCTAACTCTCCACTAAGTGAAGAACTCAACAAATAGTAAGAAAAAAAAAAAAACAGTTCCTCAGCAACAGAGACAAGGGCTGTAAACAATAATCAAATCTCAAAAGGTCAATTTTGCTAATATACATTACATTTACCGAAATGAAATGAAATCAGCATATGAAAGAGTTATCTGTACCTCCATGTTTATTGCAGCTCAATTCACAATAGTTAAGGAATCAACCCAGATGTCCATCAATAGATGATTGGATAAAGAAAATGTGGTGTATATATACACTGTGGAATATTACTCAGCTGTAAAAAAGAATGAAATCCTGTCTTTTGCAACAAAATGAATGCAATTGGAAACCATTTTACTTAGTGAAATAGGTCAGTCCAAATAAGATGATATCATGTTTTCCCTAATCATTGACTGATTTATAGACTTATACATTTACAGAGAAATTAGCTATCAAAAACTATTCTGAAGACTTCAGCAGCAAATCTCCTGCCCAAATCTTGGAAGCTTATGACCACCATACACCTTTTTAGGTTATTTCATAGATGGATTCTTTACCAAGACAAAGACTTATTTCTTACAATGACTTCTTAAACAAGAACTTGTTCCTAGGATGGAACATAAGACATGAATAAAAAGCAATTTACAGGAAAGAGAGAAGGGAAAGGAGGGAAATGTCACATATCCAAATATTAGATCATAGCTATTTACTTACAATGCCACAGAAAAAATAAAGAAAAAAGGAGGGGAGAAAATGACTTTTAACTAAAAGCCTAGTAATAAGCTGTAGGTTACAGCATGTAGAACCCTGTCACTAATATCCCTTAGAAGTTAATAGTAAACAGTAGTTACTTACAATGGAGTTAGTTTACTTCCTAATCCTTTCCCTCATCCAAATACACACCTCCACTGGTTAAATGCAAAGGTAAATTTGCTTTATCTCGATGGCAAAAATATGCAAGTGAAGTTACACAGGAAGATAAAGTTATTCTGATTTGTGATAAATATTAATTTGCCTCTCAACAGGGAAATATTAAGTTGTAATTTTTGGATTTCAAAGTCCAGGAGGGCTAAACCTTTAGATCAGCTGTCTTGCCGCTGGCCAGATGCTTTTGTGCAAGGAAGCCAATGCCTTTCTTGTTGGAAAAATAAACAGCTTCCCAGCAGTGCTTCTGGAGCATAGGCTTGACTAAGAGGGCAGGAGCATGGCCATGGACTTCTGCAACTGATTCACACATAGAAGTCCATGTTGGGTGAAGGCATCAAATTATTTTCCCTCTTTTGTGAATTGCCCAGGAAGTAGAAATGCAAGGCCGATTTTTCCATTTCAAAGTGAGACCAGTGTTTTCCCTAAGTGTACAAAAATTTCACCTGGAAATGTGAATGTAAAAAAGAAAATCTATTGGCTCAATAGGCTAATCCTCCGCCTTGCGGCGCCGGCACACCGGCGGGGCACCGGATTCTGTCCCGGTTGCCCCTCTTCCAGGCCAGCTCTTTGCTATGGCCCAGGAGTGCAGTGGAGGATGGCCCAAGTGCTTGGGCCCTGCACCCCATGGGAGACCAGGAGAAGTACCTGGCTCCTGCCATCAGATCAGCGCAGTGCGCCGGCCGCAGCGCACCAGCCGCGGCGGCCATTGGAGGGTGAACCAACGGCAAAGGAAGACCTTTCTCTCTGTCTCTCTCTCTCACTGTCCACTCTGCCTGTCAAAAAAAAAAAAAAAAAAAAGTTGATGGAAACATATACCAACTTTTAGAAAATTTTTAACTTACAATTCAGTAAGATTTGGGAAAGATTGTATTTAATAAGAAGAAAAAATCTGGATTGAAAACAATACTTTCAGATAAAAACTAAAATGACTGACCTCAGAATCAGCCCTTAAGGCATGCAGATCCAGCTGAAAAGTCCATGAGAGTATTTCAGGCATGGAAAGCCAAGATACTCTGGGGGAAAAAAAAAAAAGTGAATGAAAGATCTCCGCGAATGAGATCCCAGTGGAAAGAACAGGTCATCAAAGAAGGAAGTACCTTTCTCCGAAGGGAGGAGAGAACTTCCACTTTGACTATGACCTTGTCTAAATATGATCAGAGTCGGTGAACTCAAAAGGCTTCCATAGCCTTGGCAGCTCATGACAAGAGCCTAGGGTGATTACTGATGCCATAAACAAGAGTGTCAAATTGTTAAGTCAACAACAGGAGTCACTGTGCACTTACTCCTCATGTAGGATCTTTGTCCTTAATGTGCTGTACATTGAGATTTAATGCTATAACTAGTACTCAAACAGTATTTTTCACTTTATGTTTCTGTGTGGGAGCAAACTGTTGAAATCTTTACTTAATATATGCTAAACTGATCTTCTGTATATAAAGAGAATTGAAAATGAATCTTGATGTGAATGGAAGGGGAGAGGGAGTGGGAAAGGGGAGGGTTGCGGGTAGGAGGGAAGTTATGGGGGGGTGGGAAGCCATTGCACTCCATAAGCTGTACTTTGGAAACATATATTCATTAAATAAAAGTTAAAAAAAGAAAATCTATTGTTAAGGTTTTTTTTTTTTTTTTTTTGACAGGCAGAGTGGACAGTGAGAGAGAGAGACAGAGAGAAAGGTCTTCCTTTTGCCGTTGCTTCACCCTCCAATGGCCGCCGCGGCCGGCGCGCTGCAGCCGGTGCACCGCGCTGATCCGATGGCAGGAGCCAGGTACTTCTCCTGGTCTCCCATGGGGTGCAGGGCCCAAGTACTTGGGCCATCCTCCACTGCACTCCCTGGCCACAGCAGAGAGCTGGCCTGGAAGAGGGGCAACCGGGACAGAATCCGGCGCCCTGACCGGGACTAGAACCCGGTGTGCCGGCGCCGCAAGGTGGAGTATTAGCCTAGTGAGCCGGGGCGCCGGCCTATTGTTAAGGTTTTATAAACTATTTGGGAAGAATAAAGGTCGTACACTTATCAATAAATACTGAAATGCTTTAGTCACCATCATGAAATAAAGGTATTAAATTTTCAGAGAAACAGAAACTAGGGAAAAAGCTTTCTTTCCTTTTCTCCTTCCTTCCCTTCATGAATTTCCTTCCTTTAGCTAAAAGGCCTTGTGGGTTATTACACCTTGGAGAGTCATCTCTTCGAAAGGCTACCCCATACTTTGCACAAGTATGGCATCTCAAGGTTCAACTCTTTCATCCATTCAAAAAATAATAACTCTGCCCTAAAATCTGCCAGGCATTGTCTTAGGGGGAATTTTGGGCATAGACAGGAATGAACAAAGGAGCTTATGTGGGTGACAAAGAGTGAAAAAAAATCACCATATTCAAGATCACAATAGTCATAAAACAAGCCTCCAAAACTGAGAGCATGAAACTTTTCTTTATGCAGTATTCAGCCTCAGATATTTTCTGATTATAACACAAAGAAGGAAGGGAACAAGCCATGCAGAGATTGGGGCAGGGGAGGAGGGACAGGACAGAGCCTAGGACAGGAGTGTGCCTGACAAATTGAAGAACCAGAAAGGAGGCAGGTGAGGTTGGAGGGAGAGGGTAGGTAGAAAGAAACTGTTGCGGGGAGGACGAATTGTGTAGGGCCTTGAGGGCCGGTCTGAAGATTCTTGCTTCTTTTATAGTCAGGTGGGAAGGTATGAGTTGAGAATGCTTTTTTTATGTTGAGCTAAGAATCAGACAAGGACTGGACTGGCAAGGGCAAAAGCAAAGAGAGATCCTGCTGCAATCTAGGTGAAGGCACAGTGCGCAGGAGGAGTGTCAGACTCCGGATCTCTCTTGAAGAAAGAGCTGGGAGGACTTGTTGACAGATGGGATATGAAGCACGAGCGAGAGAGGGGTGTCACAGATGACTGCAGGACTTGCAGCTGAGATGGTGGGAGAGCAGCATTGCTTTTTCCTGAGAAAGGAAGACTGGGCAGGGGCTGGGGGTGGGAGTAGAGTTGGGAGGAAGAGCACATCTGTTTGGAATTATGAAACTGGGAATGACCATTAGACTTCCAAGCACGTATGTCAAGCATGTGCTTCTGAAGTTTAGGGGAGAGACTGGAAACTAGGGAAGTGTCAGCTCATAGATAATATCACCTCAATGGATGATATCCATCCATAGAGGAAGGATAGAAAACTGAGAATGAGTGGGGACAAAGAGAAGAGCCCCAAGGTCACAGCCAGGGATTGTAGAGAGTAGAAACCAGTAAAGGAAAATGAGGCAGAATGGCCAGTGAGATAGGAATCAAACAAGGGCAGGGAGAGATGGACCAGAAGGCAGACGCGGAACACACTTGAAGGAGGATAGTTGTAGGGAGCAGCTCGGACTAGACTAAGTTACTGGAATTAAGACTTATTCTATGCATCTGCTCTCCTCTGTGGGGAGCAGCTCGGACTAGACTAAGTTACTGGAATTAAGACTTATTCTATGCATCTGCTCTCCCACAATATGGCGCTGGGAGAGAAGTAAACAGCTTCCGCACAGCTGCCTCCAGTTCAACCAATAAACTGTAGGACCTGCTCCTGATTGGAGAGCAGCGTACTCGGCGTGTGGGCAGCCGAGTTGGGATTGGCGGAGGAGGACTATAAAGGAGGAGAGAGACGGCATGCACCGGGAACATCTATGGGGAACATCTAAGGGAACCCGTGCAGCCCCCGAGAGAATCGGCCGGCGGTGTGCCGCTCCCCTGCGGAAGTGGGGAATGTGGCCAGGGGGAACCGCCCTTCCACGGAGGTGGAAGGGATAGTAGCCAACCCGGGAAAAACCAGCAGCAAACCCGGGGAGGGCCGAGCAGACGAAAGAACAGCGCAGGGTCCTGTGTCGTTCCCCCATGAAGACGGAGAGCGACAGATAGTGTATCAACTCTGGCTAATGTGTATGTGTGCCTACCTGTGCTGATGGGGCAGATCCTGTAGAGAAGGGGGAATTGACAGCATAGGGAGGAAAACGAAGAACTTCAAGAGAAATTTCCGTAAATATCCAAGAGATCCAGAATGTAAGTGGAGGGGTCAACCCTAACTAGGAGCAGAGCAGTTCATGGATAGTAGGGGATAGGGAGGGGAAAGGGGAACCTGTTTCCAAGCAGGATGAGAAGGAGCTCCCATGCCTTCCATTTCTCAGAGAAATAGGAAGCAAGGTCTATGCCAAGAGGGGGGATGGGCTGGGTTCTGAAGGTCTGAAGAGAGTAGACAAGGTGTAAAGAGTGGGAGAATGAAAGGCTAGGGCAACAGAGTAGGACTTCTGGGCACTGCTAAGCACCCATGAGATCCATGTCATGAATTCAAAGTGAGAAGGATCAGTATGGTCGTGTGATCTGCTGCTGTTGCATTTAGCTACATGGATCCAAGTACAGAGAAGATTGAGCAACATTAAATAGACTTATTACTTCTCTCATAAAGCAATATCATGAAATCCACACTTGCATGAGAAGTCAAATATACTAGAGTTTCCTAACATCCATGGAGAAATGTAAACTTTACTATCTTTGACCTTGTCTCTTTCTTTTTATGTATGTCAGCACCACTAAATATTGATTTTCTAGTTTTTTATTTCCTCTCGTGAATATTTACCATAAAAGCAGTGAGCAGGAACCTCACGCTTACATTGTCACGTGTCTGCCTGCTGGAAACCAGGCTTACTCAGCAGCAAAGTGATCCACCTGCCTTGAGTTAAAGATCCAGTCATGTCTCACAAAATCCCATTAACTGGTGGAAAGTTCAACTGCTAAATTCACAAACGCCAACAGTCTCTCTACCCTAGTTTACTCGTCATTCACCTTTTTTTAATCAACCTCTCCACTTGTTTGCCACTTGGCACACACATAGACTGAATACACAGTAGTTTTGCTCTTTTCACATCCAGTATCCACACTCATATTTTGTGTTCTACTTCTGCTGTTCTCTGCAAATCTTGCTCTTAATCTTCTGCCTATAGTCTTCTGTTGTCCTCCTAAGCAGTGCCTGAAAAGGTGCCCTAAACTTGGCCTCCTTTTTCAGCTATATTCTTTCCCTTCCAACTCAATCCACATTCATCTTCCTAGAGTGACAGTGCAATCCTGGAGGTCAGTGGCCCACAGAACAGGCCCCATGTGTTTGGCCTTTTGACAGGCCCTTCTGGAGCCCATGAAAAAGAATCATCAAGGTAGATATCTACCATGGTATACATTAGACAAATGTTAATGTTAAATCTTTTACTTCTCTACTTTTGAATAAAAGGTTCCCATGCAGTGCAGTTTGTCATTAGCTTGTTGTCACAGGGCAAAGAAGATGGTGAAGGGGGTGTTGTGCATCAGTGTTTTGAGGGCAGCCCTTGGATTCTCAGTGAGATGATTGCATGGGTTGCTTGTTGAAAATAGAAATTCCTGGGTACATAGCAAGACTCAGAATCAGAATATCTTGGGATGCATCCAGAATGTTGCTTATTTAATTAGTGACCAAGAGGTTCATATGCATGTACTCTGAAGTTTTAGAACTACTGGTCTAGAGCAGTGGCTCTCAAATGCGGTAGTTCCTAAAGCACTTGCTAGGGTTTAAATGAAGATTCTAGGGCTTATTTTGTGGTGCAATGGGTTAAGCTGCTGGTTGTGACACCAGCATCCATTGGTGTCTTCAATATGCCAGTTCAATTCCTGTCTGCTGCTTCTGATCCAGCTTCCTGATGGTACAGCTGTGAAAGCAGCAAAAGATAGCCCAAATGCTTGGATTCCTGCAACCCATGTAGGAAACAGGAGACAAGTATGGAGTTCCTGGCTTCTGGTTTTGGGGAGTGAACAGCCCTAGCTTCCTTGATCATTTTTGGAGTGGACAAGTGGATGAAAGCATCTCTCTCTCTCTCGCTCTGTAAATTAATAAATAAATATTTTTAAAGAAATACAGGTTCTATGAACTCAGCCCAGACATACTGAATCATACTCTGAGGTGGGGCCTGAGATGCTATATCAAAAGAATATAATGGGCTCTTTCCCGTCTTGCAAGATGGCGGGTGAAAAAGCTCCCGCTGCAAAGCCGGATGCTACCAAGAAATCTCCAGCCAAGAAAGCCGATCATGCCCGCGGCAAGGCGAAGAAGAAGACCCTCACAGAGAAGAAGCCCAAGAAAGGGAAGCCCCACTGCAGCCGAAACCCCGTCCTGGTGAGAGGGATTGGCAGATACTCCTGCTCCGCCATGTACTCCAGGAAGGCCCTATACAAGAGAAAGTACGCGGCTCCCAAGTCCAGGATTGAAAGGAAGAAGAAGAGGAAGAAGGTGCTGGCTACCGTCACGAAACCAGTTGGTGGCGACAAGAATGGTGGCACCAGGGTGGTCAAGCTTCGCAAAATGCCGCGGTACTATCCCACCGAAGATGTCCCTCGGAAGCTGTTGAGCCACGGCAAAAAGCCCTTCAGTCAGCACGTGAGGAAGCTGCGGGCCAGCATCACCCCTGGGACCATCCTCATCATCCTCACGGGGCACCACAGGGGCAAGAGGGTAGTTTTCCTGAAGCAGATGAGCAGTGGTTTGCTGCTTGTGACTGGGCCTCTTTCCCTGAATCGGGTTCCCCTGCGTAGAACACATCAGAAATTTGTCATCGCCACCTCCACAAAAATTGACATCAGCGGTGTGAAAATCCCGAAGCATCTCACCGATGCTTATTTCAAGAAGAAGAAGCTGCAGAAGCCCAGACACCAGGAAGGCGAGATCTTCGACACCGAGAAGGAGAAATACGAGATAACAGAGCAGCGCAAGGTTGATCAGAAAGCTGTGGATTCGCAAATACTGCCGAAGATCAAGGCTGTGCCGCAGCTCCAGGGATACCTGCGGTCTGTCTTTGCTCTAACGAATGGAGTTTACCCTCACAAACTGGTGTTCTGATTTCGGAGGGGAAGCTCATTAAATAACGAACAACAACAACAACAAAGAATATAATGGGACTTCAAAAGGTTCATGGAAAATGGAATTAAATGATAAAAATAAGAAAATATAGACTTTATTTCTCAACATGAGCTCTATAAAGTGTTGAACACTTTTGTAAGTGATGATACCTGCTGTTGAGTACCTGCTGTTGAGTCTTCAGGGTGCTGGGAATTTAACCATGTCATTGTGGTCTTCTCTGCAGTATATACTGAAGAAAAATATGTACCATTCTTAGAGAAATTTTAAGACTAAGAATCACAAAAAAGTCAGAAGGAGTCACATCAGGACTGTAAGGTAGATGCCTAATGATTTCCCATTGAAATTCTTGCAAAAATGTCCTTGGTTGATAAGAGCAGTGAGTAGAACATCCTTGTGATGCAGGAGACTCTTGGGTGAAGCTTTCCTGGTCATTTTTCTGCCAACACTTTGGCTAAATTTCTCAATATGCCCTTATAATAAGCACGTGTTATTGTTCTTTAGACACCCAGAAAGTTAACAAGCAAAATTCCTTGAGCATTCCCAAAAGCTTATGCTTTCAATCAGTCAGCTTTTGCTTTCACTGGATCACTTCCACCTCTTAGTAGCCATTACTTTGATTGTACTTTGTCTTCAGGATCATACTGATATAGCCACATTTTGTTTCCTGTTTAATCCTTGGGAGAAATGTTTCAGAATTTTAATCTCACTTGTTTAAGTTTTCCACTTGAAAGCTCTGCTGCTGTCTGTGGCTGATCTGGACACAACAGTTTTGGCAGCAATGGAACAGAGTTTGCTCTACTTTAATTTTTCAGTCACGTTTGTGCAAGCTGAGCTAATTGAGATGACTAGGATGTTGACTGTTGTTCCTGTTCAATTAATGTACAAATAAGATTATTTTTTTCTTGCAAATCGATGTGGATGGTCTGCCACTGTGGGCTTAATCTTCAGCATCATTTTGTTCCTTCTTAAAACAAGTTATCCAGTTGTAAACTGGTGATTTCTTTGCTTTTAAAACATATTTATTTTATTTATTTGAAAGAATTACAGAAGGAGGTAGAGACACACAGAGAGAGAACTTCCATCAACTGGTTCACTCCCCAAATGGCAGAAATGACTGGAGCTGAACCGATCTGAAGCCAGGAGCTTCTTCTGGGTCTCCCATGTGGGTGCAGGACTTAGGCCACCCTTCACTGCTTTCCCAGGAGCATCAGTAGGGAGCTGGATTGGAAGTGGAGCAGCCAAGACTTGAACTGGTGCCCAAATGGGATGCCTGTGCTGCAGGTTGGGTTTTAACTCACTGTGCCACAGTGCTGGCCCTGATTTCTTTCTGTTTAAAATTTTATTTATTTGAAAGAAAGACTGTGAGATAGAGTGGTATCTTCTGGCTTACTCCTCAAATGGCTTCCATGAGTGGAGCTGGGCCAGCCTGAAGCCATGTGCCCAGAACTCCATCTGTGTCTCCCAAATGGGTAGCAGGGACCAGAATAATTTGGCCATCAGCTGCTGCTTTTCAAAGTGCTGAATCAGAAGCAGAGTAACTGAGACTAAAACCAGGCCTCTGAATTGGGGTGCTGGCATCAGAAGCAGTGGCTTATCCCACTGTACTACAATGTCAACCCCTAAACTGTTCATTTCTTTGGGGCACTGTTCCCATAAACTTTTCATAAAGCATTAGTGGTTTCAAGAAGGCATCGGAGTCTCCAGCTCTGGAGCGGTCACTCCAGCGCTGAGCGGCGCCCGCGAGGGCCTGTGAGGCCCTCGAAGTCGCTCCTCTGGTGTGGCCATGGCCGCCAGCCTATGGATGGGAGACCTGGAGCCCTACATGGATGAGAACTTCATCTCCAGAGCCTTCGCCACCATGGGGGAGACCGTGATGAGCGTCAAAATTATCCGCAACCGCCTCACTGGGATTCCAGCGGGCTACTGCTTTGTAGAGTTCGCAGATTTGGCTACAGCAGAGAAGTGTTTGCATAAAATTAATGGAAAACCCCTTCCAGGAGCCACGCCTTCACTTAGCTTACAGCTGTACCAGCTGGCACACCTGAGCTCATAGAACCATGGAGCTGGCAGTGCCCTTAGCGGTCATCCGTGCAACCCCTTCATTTTATACAGGAGAAAAAGCTGAGGCTTAGAAAGGGGGAGATGTTTTGGCCAAGGCAAAACGTTTGAAATTGAACTATGCCACTTATGGGAAACAACCAGATAACAGTCCTGAATACTCCCTTTTCGTGGGGGACTTGACTGCAGACGTGGATGAGGGCATGCTGTACGAATTCTTCGTCAAAGTCTACCCCTCTTGTCGAGGAGGCAAGGTGGTTTTAGACCAGACGGGCGTGTCTAAGGGTTACGGATTTGTGAAATTCACAGATGAACTTGAACAGAAGCGAGCCCTGACAGAGTGCCAGGGAGCAGTAGGACTGGGGTCTAAACCTATGCGGCTGAGCGTGGCCATCCCCAAAGCGAGCCGTGTAAAACCAGTGGAATATAGCCAGATGTACAGTTACAGCTACAACCAGTATTATCAGCAGTACCAGAACTACTATGCCCAGTGGGACTATGACCAGAACACGGGCAGCTACAGCTACAGTTACCCCCAGTATGGCTACACCCAGAGCACCATGCAGACATATGAAGAAGTCGGAGATGATGCACTGGAAGACCCCATGCCACAGCTGGATGTGACAGAGGCCAACAAGGAGTTCATGGAGCAGAGTGAGGAACTGTATGACGCACTAATGGACTGTCACTGGCAGCCTCTGGACACGGTGTCTTCAGAGATCCCCGCCATGATGTAGTCAGGACAAGGGATAAACCTGAATGGACTATGTTCTTTTTTAAAATATTGTGAACATTTTTTATCTTTTTGGAAATACGATTTCTAAGATTTTAACTACTTTCTTGAGAAAAAAAAAAGCATTAGTGGTTTCACCTTTCTTCCACCTAAACTTCACCGTCAATCTGACATTTGTTCTTGTTTCAATTTCAGCAGAGTTCATGTTGCTCTGATAGGGGCCAGTTTCAAGCTGCTGTCCTGGACTTGGTAGTGCCTCGGACTAGATCCTGCTCTGATTTATTGCAGCGAGTTAGGATGAGTGTATTTCTGTGCAAAACAATTTTGAGATCCATGTATAGATTTTTCAAAATATGCATTTTCCATAAGCTTTTTGAAGAATTTCAGTATAATAGCCATAACAATTCTAATGGAAATTCATCTCCTTTGAAAATGATTCCTTGCGCTGGAAAACTTTATCACTTAGTAAAAAAAAAAAAAAAAAAAAAAGCAGCAGCCTTGAGTCCTAGCTGCCATTCAGCTCCTGCAAAGTTGGATCATTGAGATGTTTCACTACACCAAGGGCCTGCCAACTTTTCTCAAAAGCTCAACTTTCCAAACCTGATTATGTCACCTGGGGAGATTTGCAGGGATGCAGATTTGGAATCTCCCCATGCGAACCACTGAATCGTGGTCTCTGGGAGCAGAGTCTAGGAATCCTTATGTTCAGAAGCATCTCACATGGCCAGGAGGATGAAGCAAGTTTGGGAGCTGCACGTCTCTGACCACGGGGAGATCACTCAGTATGCAGGAGCCATCATAGTTTTGACAGATGCTGCAGTAACTGCAATGTTGATGAAAGCTGTGGGTGACACCAGGCCTGATGCTTTGCATTGCCTCTAAGCTAAAAACTTCTGTGAGCCTTCAACCTTCCTCCTTGCTTACTCACCTCCCAGGCCCTTTCTGTTGGTCACGGTTGCTGCCACTGCCTGCCCACTGCTGTGACCGCTTCACCAGGGCTCTGTCATTATGGTGTCTGGTTACTAGCACGGACCTGCCTGAGACTGGAGTTGTTTATTTTCTTTTTTCTTTCTTTTTTTTTTTTTTTTTTTTGACAGGCAAAGTGGACAGTGAGAGAGAGCGAGACAGAGAGAAAGGTCTTCCTTTTCCATTGGTTCACCATCCAATGGGCCGCTGTGGCTGGCGCTGCACCAATCCAAAGCCAGGAGCCAGGTACTTCTCCTGGTCTCCCATGGGGTGCAGGGCCCAAGCACTTGGGCCATCCTCCACTGCACTCCCGGGCCACAGCAGAGAGCTGGCCTGGAAGAGGGGCAACCGGGACAGAATCCGGCGCCCCGACCGAGACTAGAACCCGGTGTGCCAGCACCGCAGGCGGAGGATTAGCCTATTGAGCTGTGGCGCTGGCCTGGAATTGTTTATTTTCCAGAATTATATTCTTGCTCTAAGATTGAAGGAACAAGCTATGTATGGCTTCTTAGCTGTTTTCAACGTATTAATAAATGCAGCAAAATCACTTGACCATTCCCTGATTGGAGCGAAGACTGAAGTAGGATCCAGAAAGAGGCTTAAAAGAACATTTAAAAGTTATTTATTGCAGAGAGAGACAGAGACAGAGAGGGAGAGAGAGAGAGAGAGAGAGAGATCCCCCATTGCTAGTTTATTCCCCTAATGCTTACAACAGCTGGGACTGGGCCAGGCTGACATTAGAGTCCGGAACTCAGTCCAGGTCTCCAACATGGGTGGCAGAGACCTGACCACCTGAGCCATCACCTGCTGCCTCCCTAGATGCACAGTAGCGGAAAGGTAGAGTCAGGAGCTACGGTGGGACTCAAACCCAGGCACTCTGATCTTGGGTGTCCCAACCGGTGTCTTAACCTCTAGGCCAAATGATCACACCTGAAAGAACATTTTTATGGCCTTTGCAGTGGTCTTGCTCTTGAGCAGAGATGATGACCTCAGGGCAGAAACTGGGCCTGGTGATTTGTAAGGACCATATGCAGATGACCATTTGTCCTCTCAGCATGTGGTGTGTGAACAGGAAGGCTAGAAGAGAGTACAAGGAGCCAGCGCTGTGTCGTAGCTGATAAAGCCACCGTCTCCAATGCCAGCATCCCATATGGGCGCCAGTTCTAGTCCCAGCTGCTCCTCTTCTGATCCAGCTCTCTGCTGTGGCCTGGGAAAGCAGTAGAAGATGGCCCAAGTCCTTGGGCCCCTGCACCCATGTAGAAGACCTGGAAGAAGCTCCTGGCTCCTGGCTGACTGTTGCAGCCAGTTGGGGAGTGAAACAGCAGATAGAAGACCTCTCTCTCTCTGCTTCTCTTCTCTCTCTGTGTAACTCTGACTTTAAAATAAATAAATAAATCTTTAAAAAGAGTACAAGTAGCTAGGAAACTATTGTCTTTACTCCTTCATTGGATTCATCACTTTCTTTGAAATACTTACACATAATTTATTTTCATAGATGATAGCTAGGCAAACTTCAGCCCATAGTGTCTAGAATTATAGCCAATTTGAATTTAAAATTTTTAAGTGAGTAAGGTTTACTCAATGGATTAAATTATTATTTTCCTTGAATTTATGTTTTACTGTTTTTATAAAAAATGCAGTATAAGCACTGTAGTATTATATAAAAATTCTTATGTAAGAACTATTAGAATTTAATAAAGTTATTGTAAGAAAATAAATGGAACTTTTCAGAGTGGTTGGTTTATTATTATGTAATTAATTAATGTTAATATGTAATAATTAGAAATTAGAAGACATGTAAAGGAAGAATAAAAGTTGCTCAGAAAATGACAATTGACATTTTGGGGAATAGTCTTCCAGACCCTTAATACACATACATACACATACACACACACGCACACGCATAGACACACACACGTGCACACACACAGACATACACACAATACATAATGCTTTGCAGCCTGTGAAAACAACGCTTGGGGGCTCAGGAAGTTTTTGTATCTTACTCTACTGCTTTTCTTTTCTTTTCCACCTCAGGGCCTTTGCACATGTGCTCTCTGCCTGGAATGCTTCACCTCCCCTTTCCCAGTGCTTATTTGCTTCTCATCAGCCCATGAGCCTAAGATTCAATGCCACATCCTCAGGGAGGCTTTTCCTGAGCACTCAGCCAAAGACTTCACACCACTCTCCAGCCAGGTCCCAGCCCGTTACCTTCTGAACCACCTTTTCATTTGCTGCCTGTCTGTCTTCCCCCTCCAGGCAGCACATCAGGGCCAGAGCTCTTCCATACTATTCCACAGTGGTCTCAGTTCCCAGAACAGCTGGAGCCAGGGGTAGAGCTGTGCTAGATATTTGTAGAACAAACAAGGAAGGAACTGACAGACTGACTGCTGAATGGAGGGGTGAGACATAGACTGCGGAGGTGGAACCCGAGGCATAGCCGAGTAGGTAGCTGAGGATCCGTGGTTGGGCAAACAGGCCAAAACAGAGCATTTGTTCAAAGTGGGATGTGAAAGCCACAGCCCAGCCGCTGGCTAAAAGCAAAGAGCAAACACTGAAAAAAAATGCCCTTAGTCTCCACCTGATGAGAGTTGGTAGAAGTTAGGTGATTCTGTTCATACCTTGGAGATTCTTAGGCTCAGAACATCTTCGCTTCTGTTCCAGCTTTGACTCTTCCATATCGTTGAGACTGAAAATGTGTAGCTACTCACCAGCTTCCAGGAGCTGACTCCAGAAAGACATGGGCCGTTTCTTAAATGGCATTGTTTGCTGTGCCACTGATGCAGCACACTGGAACATCTTTGTCTCTGATCTAAAGTTGTGCAAGATGAGCCATATGGTGAGATATGAAGTTGTGCAGGAATACTCAAGCTGTAGGCCAGCCAGCTGACAACAAGGTTATTACCGTGAAAATGTCTTCAGTATTACTGCGCGTTCATGTTGCATAAGTCCTAGACTTGAGGCAGGTGAGAATAATTGAAGGAACCCAAGGTCCCTTAAGTTTCATCGCATTTGGTAAAAACGAGCAGATCATTTTCCCTATTTTAGAGATAAGATTCTGAGATAGTGGTATTTTAATCAGAAATGTTGTTTGTGGAAACTGTAATAAACTTGGAGGATTTTTATCTTACATTCACATCTCTTTCTTGGTGGAAGGCACACACTCCACTGGATGTAGAATACACAAATGGATTTATATACAAATGCAGAGAGTCTTCAGAATACTCCTGGAAATGAGTACCATGAGAACATTATGTGTAAATTTTTGAATCAAAATGATCTTTTAATTCCATTTCCCATGAACATTTTTGCAGTGTACTATAAAACAAGTTTGGCTTGCTTATGTCCTGGTCATCAGTGGCTCCTTGGCAAACAGCTGGTAGAGCCAGTCCTTGGTGAAGCTGCGTAGTAGGCCAACCTAGTCCCATTTATGTTCCTTCTAAAGCTGCTTCCCTCTTGCCCTCCACCTGGGTGTTCTTCCCAACCTCTGACCCTCTGTGGTGGTGGCAATGCAACGCCCACGTGAGCCCTCCTCCCCATGCTGGGCCCCCAGCAGTGTCCTTCCAGGGCTGTTTGCACTCCTCGGAGGCCGCCCTCCCCAGGGCCTTCTGCACTTGCTCTCTGGTCACATCTCACTATGTATTTCTTCACAGGATGTATCCTAATTGTATTTTAAATTTTTGTTCATTTATCTTCAGTCCCCACCACAGGATGTAGGCTTCATAAAAATAAACTCTGTCTTGTTCAGCTTTTGGATCCTCTGTACCCAAAACCAGTGAGGACTTGAATCTCCTCTCCTGGAAGATGTTTGCTTAGAACGGGGATAAAAATGCCTTTGAAAGGATGAGGGTGAAGCAAATCTTCATGAGCCAAAGGCATTACCTGGTAACCTCAGGGAGAAAAGGGGCGAGAGAATGGGAGACACACATGCGCCAATGAGGTCATTTACAACCTAAGGGAGTAATAGCAGATGTATTTCATTGTCTAAAAATATTTCCTGCAACAGACGTGCTTTATGGCTCCATGGCTCTCCAAAGCATATTTTCCTTGCTTCGGATTTAACACAAGCAAGTGGGATTAAGGAGTTACAGTCCCACTGAGGAAAGGGAGTTTCGATCGTAAAACATTCTGACTTTTCTAGACAGTTCTGGCGTCCTAGGTCTTTCTCCTTTGTAACTCCCTCTCCTCCTCCCCCACTTTTTTCTTCCTTCATTGCTTTCTTCCTTCTTTTGCTTTTCTTTTTCTCATTGATTAAATTATTTTAAGGTCGTACACACTACTAGTAATGCTAGTAAGAATAACAGTATAATGAAATTTACAATATAAATTTACAGTATAAGTAACAGTATAAATGAGATTTAAAGGTTTCTGTATGAGAACACATAATTCCCTGTCCCAACTTCTCCCTCATTCCAACTCCCTCTTCTCAGAGACAACCGCTTTTGACTCTTTAAGATGTTCCTTCTGAGACACTCTTCTCCGAAGGGAGAGAACATCCTCTTTGCTTATGGCCGTGTCCAAATAATGATGAAGTCTATGGTCACAAAAGGCCTCCATAGCCCTGGCAGCTCACGACAAGAACCTCAGATGATCACTGACGTCATAAAAAAAGAGTGTCAATTGTTAAAGGAACAACAATATTCTCTGTGTACTTGCTCCCCAGGTAGGACCTCTGTCTCTATCGAATTGTAATATGCGAATCGACTGCAAATTCTCTCCCCAAACTGTACTCTATATGTTGTGTGTGAGCGTGGGGGCAAATTGTTGAACTCTATGATTAGCATAGAGTTGGTCGTCTATATATAAAGTCATACTAAAAATGATCCATAATGAAGAAAGAGATGGGAGAGAGAATGGGAGGTGGGAAGGGAGCAGGGTGGGGGGCGTGAGGGAAAGAACCACTGTGTTCCTAAAGTTGTATCTGTGTAAAAATGCATTCATCAAATAAATAAATAAATGTCCTCTGGCAGTTTTAGATCTCTGTGCTTTCAAATAATAGAGGAATACTGTTCTCTTCTGATTTATCAGTGTGAGCACAATCTATTGAGTGTCTAATATGATAGACGGGGATTTAACTCTCTTGTATCACCACCCTTGTATCACCACCATCTCCTCTCCTATTTTCCTGATTTAATTGTACTCCAAATTTTGGTTGAATCTCTATGTAGTGTTCATGTTATTATGCCCGTGCGACTTTCATGCACAGCTGAAATCCATAATATCTGAGTTCTGCAGAGTCAGACCTCGTGACAATACTTCCGATGCCAGTAATTTGTTTGAGAGGCACACAAGACACCAGCAGGGGAATAAGGGAGTGATAAAGGGAATGGAAGTTAACAAATGGTGCACAGTGTCAGCGATGAACAGTATGTGGGTAACTGGCTTGATCCGATGAGGAAAAGTGTGGGAAATGGTGTGGAACAAGCCACTCAGTGTCAGCCCACTTGAAGGGTGAGGGAGCTGGGGTATTTATATACCAGTCCCTATCAGTCATTCCTGAAGGCTGCTCCCAGGGGTTGCTAATTCCCAGCACTTGCAGCCTGCTCTGTGCAGACAGCACGACCTTCTGAGACTTCCACAGAAGACCTCGGTAGAGACCTGCAAATGCTGACAGCTGGAAGACAGCAAGGAACACCAGCTCTAGAGTGTGTTATGATTATGTTTTAACTCCTTTTTCCCTGAAATTGCCTTTTAAAATTTACTTAGTGTTCTTGATACTGACAGCAGATTCTTCCCATACTTTCCAATAATTACTCAATACAGTATCTTACAGAATTAGTTACAACAATGCCATTTCTTTTTCTTGGAGACTCCTGAAGGCCTCTGTTATCCCCCAGGGTCTGGCTGCTCTGAAAGTCATCTACCCAGATGGCGTCCTGGGAATGCCGGACTGTCATCCCATTCCAACACTCTTTGCCTCCTAAATTGGATTCCCTTGTTTCTGGGCCCACGTGTATTTGTTTCTCATTCTTGGTTTACTTTGTAGGGGAGCACATTATTCAGTCAGGCTAGAGCTATATAGTAAATATATCATAATATGTAGTTGGCTAGACATCAGTTCAATGGGAGAGGCTCTGTCTCTTGGGCTTGCTGCTCCTATTTGACGCTGGCTGCCCTACAGGTCCCTGCATGGTTGCTACCTAGTATTTCCCTTCCCTGTTGCCCTCTGCCATTCCCTTGGGTTAGAGCACCTCTATTCTTTGTATTTCTTGTATATTTTCCTTTGTCTTGGCTCATTCCCTCATTGTCATGGGATAAACCACCCAATGTCTTAGCAAAGTTTCCTGGAAAATAAACAGTTCAGACCCCAATTACCTAAAAATATCATTGTTTCCCCCTTGATGGATTGGCTGGGTAGAATTAAGTGCTGGAGGTGATTATCTTCAGAATTTTGTAAACATATCTCTAGTCTTCTGTCTTCTGAGATTGCCATTAAAAGTATGAGGCAATTCTGATGTATAAACTCTTTATTGTTGAGACTGCTTTGAAATCTTGGGAAACTTAGAGAATCTCTTCTTTGGCTCCACTATTCTGAAACTTGACCATGGAGTCAGTTGGTGCGGGCATATTTTTATCTACTGAGCTGTATGCTTCGTGGGCTGGGCCCTTTCAGTCTGGAAACTCACATCCTCAGTTCTGGGAAATGTTCTGAATGCTTTTGCTGACTTTTCCCATGCCCCTGGCATCTGTAATGGACTTTCTGCTGTAATTCTCTAACCATCATGGATTTTCTCTCTCACTTTCTGTTTCTTTGTTTTTTGAAATTCTTCTTTCTCAAGAATTTCCTTGACTTTACTCTTTCATTTTTCCAGTGGATTTTTCACTTCAGTTAGCATGTTCAAATTTTTAAGAGTTCCCCTGGGTTCTTCTGAATGTTCATTTTTCTAAAGCATTCTAACAATGATATTTCATGACTGTAATCTTTTCCTCTTAAACCTCTAACTAAACTGATGATTTCAGTTGTTATTGTAGTGTTATATATTTCTCTTCTGGGTACAGCTTTTTTTTTTATTAAAAAATGATAATTTATTTGAACAACAGAGAGACAGAACGACCAACAGAGACAGAGATGTCCCATCTGCTCGTTCACTCCCCCAAAAGCTTGCAAAAGCTGGGGCATGGCCAGGCTGAAGCCAGGAGCCTAGAACTCAATCTGGTCTTAGACCAGGGTGCAGAGACCCTTGAGCCATCGCCTGCTGCCTCCAAGGGTGTACATTAGCAGGAGGGTAGAATCTAAAGCAAAGCCAGGACTTGAACTTAGGCCTTCTGCTATGGAATATGGGCATCCCAAGCTATGCCTACCTGCTGCACCAAATGCCAGCCCCTGTGCACAGTTTTCATTTCCTTCCCCTTTCTCCTTTATGTTTTGATATGTATTTCTCATGTTGACAGCCCTCTCCCACCATGAGATGGTGGATAATCCTTGAACTTCTGCTTATTTTTAAGAGTAAGAACAAACACCTTGATGGGAAGTTCTAAGCACATGTGTGAGACTTGCTTATTCTCAGTTTTGTTGAAGGGGGTTCTATCTGGAGTGTTTGTAAGGGACTTCCTAGAGCATGGTGTGTTTTGTCACCTTGGACTTACCACCGCTATGTCAGGCCAGGAGTTAGGCTCCCACAACCCCCTTTTCTGTGTGATTAGCTTTGGCAAAGAGAGAAACTTGCCTAGGATTTGGAAGGCAGGAGGTCGCAGCAATCAGAGACAGGGACCTATAGCTGGAAAGGTTCCCTAGGGCTCTAACCATTCATCCTCACTACTGACTGCACTAACCAAGAGCGGCCCCAAGCCACCAAGTGCTTGACCACAGCTTGTACAGAGGATGCAGTTTCCATGGCTTGGCCACAGCTCCCCTTCACCCACCCAGTTAAACAGTCAAAAATGACCTCGCTCTGAAGATTTCCCATGGGCTCGGTTACACCCGAGCTTTAAGATTCTGTGTTTTCGTTTCCTATGACTGATGTAATAAATTATGACAAACTCTGTGTAACAGATTTATTCTCTTTTACTTTTGGAAGTTAGGTGTCTAAAATCAAGTCGACTTCTTCTGGAGCCTTCAGGAGAGAAACCCACGCGCTTGTTCTCTGCAGCTTCTGAATACTACGTCCATTGGTTCCAGGCTCCTTCTTTTTCAAGACGCATCACTGCATTTTCCAATTCTGTCTCCATTTTTTTTTTTTTTTTGTCCTCCCGCTTCCTTCTTTCAACAACTGCTATGATAACTTTGCGCCCACCTAGAAAATCTAGGTAATCTCCCCATCTCAAGAATCCTAAAATATTCACACCTACAAAGTCCCTTTTGCCGGGTAAGACAACGCGTTCACGTTTCACGGGAATAGGACGTGGACACCTTTGGATGCGCCTATTTTGTCAGAAAGGAAAAGGAAATCCCATCTCCTCCTTCTGACTTCCACTCTCCCTGCTCCTCCCATGTTTGTGCAAGCTTCGGTTCCTGGAGTAACCTCCTTGATTTCCTACTACTCTTAGTGGCTCCGACTTCCTTACTGAACCCTGATAGTTACATTCCCTCCCCCGCCCAACCAAGCCATGTTATTATCTTTGATTTTCCTCTTGGACTAGTCAGATTTCCCGTAAATTATTATTCTAACCCCAGGCCTGTAGGCTGAGACTTGTCTGTCTAGGGTCTGGAAGCCAAGTAGGTAAAAATAGAAGGGGATTCTTCCTTGGTTTCATCAGGTCATCTGCTATTTCAATTGGTCTCCTTCACTTGACTCCAGGAGGAGTCCCCCATAGAGAATTCTCCTTTGCCCTACCACCTTCAGAGAACAGGGCTCAGTCCAGCAGTGTGTAGGAGGAGGGGTGGAGGCTCAAGGTCACGGACGGGGGAGAGGCTATAGAGCCATGATCAGATCCTGCTTCCCTTAGCCTTCACCCACTCTTCAGACCATTTCCAAGGGAGTATGTGTTGGGGCGTGGGAGATGTGCTCCCAGTTCCCAAACTTTTGGAGATGCTGTGACTGAATAAGATTATTTCTCAGCTTTCCTTCCTGGTGTCTTAGAATTTGGCTTCTGCAATCATCTAAGACAATTATTGTATAACCATGTGGAGGCTTAACTACTTTCAAAGCTTTATGATGTTAGCCATTGTTTTTCTTCTCATTTTTGTGAATTTATTTTTTAAATTAAATCTGTTTTTGAGATAATTCTAGATTCATTTCCAATTAAAAAATAACTCAGAGAAATTGCACATATTATTTTTCCAATTTCTCACAATGGTCATATCCTGTATAACTGCAGTACGATACCAGAACCAGAAAACTGACTCTGATGCAATCTGCTACTCCTATTACGTTTCATTAGTTTTATGTGCACTCATTTGTGTATGAGTATTGTGCATGCACACTTAGCTCTATGTGACTTTGTAAAATGTGTTTTATATTTTGTTTAAGGAGAAACATCCTTTTACTGTAGTACTTAGCAGGAGCACAATTAGATGCTATGGCCCTTGTGCTATAATTTGAATGACAAGAAATACAACAGAGTATCTTGAACTTGAGAACAGGAGCTAACAAGGCTCTTCATTTAGTTCATTGGGGTGTGAACATTCAATGCACTTCCTTTTTTAAGTTATCAGCCTAGAGAAAGGATTTTGCACCACAAAACAGAACAAATAGGCTTTTTAGGATCATGATATTGTATTTTCTCTGTGCCAGGCTCCCTGTCCATACCAAATTGTAACAGAGGGATTGTTTTAATCAAGATTAGACAAAACCAATGCATGGCATTTTAAAAATGTTTTACATTTTCTTCATGCAAAGAAAAAATAGAATTTTCTGATTTCTGCAGGATAAAGGATTAGCAAGCCAGAGGGAGACATAAATAGAGACCATAGGGAGCTTTCTTTGGCTATGTAGCTGTCCTGAACCCCCCAAATCACATCCAGTAGTGGATACACAGGTGATTAAAGTGGTTCAGGGCTACTTGTGCTCAATTTAACGCAGTCATGGAAAATTTTCACTGTATATTTGCGCTTAGATTGAAGAGGAAGGAGCAGAGATTGTGTGAGACAATCAAAACCAAACAACATCTGAGCTAAAAGTCAACATAAGCAGCAAAAGCAACCAGGCAGTTTATGTTTAGTGATTTGTGTATTCTGCACCTTTATTACAGAGTGCATTTAGGTGAGAGAAAGGAATTCTATTTATTTTTTCTATTCTCTTCATGGTGGGCTCTTCTGAAAGGTTGTATTTGTGAAATAATTCTGTTTGATTTGATGTATTTGATCAGGAATACAGGGGAGGTGGTGAAAGTGGGGGACATTTATAAATATGCAGTCACAAGAAAGTTTTGTTTTTCCTCTGCAGCCTTTTGTTTCAGCTTCTCTGTGATGCTAATTTTTTTTTTTTTTTTTTGACAGGCAGAGTGGACAGTGAGAGAGAGAGACAGAGAGAAAGGTCTTCCTTTGCCGTTGCTTCACCCTCCAATGGCCGCCACGGCCAGCGCGCTGCGGCCGGCGCACCGCACTGATCCGAAGGCAGGAGCCAGGTACTTATCCTGGTCTCCCATGGGGTGCAGGGCCCAAGTACTTGGGCCATCCTCCACTGCACTCCCTGGCCACAGCAGAGAGCTGGCCTGGAAGAGGGGCAACCGGGACAGAATCCGGCGCCCCAACCGGGACTAGAACCCGGTCTGCTGGCGCTGCAAGGTGGAGGATTAGCCTAGTGAGCCATGGCGCCGGCGTGATGCTGATTTAAGGCATGGAATAACATTACTCTAAATTCACATTAGAAGGTTCTTCCAGTTATCTGCTAATGCATAAGGAACAATTCCAAAATGCAGTGGCTGAAAACAGCAACCATTTACTATTGCTCGTGGGAAAAACTAGTGGTCTGGGTCAGGTCAGGCTGATCTTGGCTACACGTACCCATGCACCTCTGGTCAGCTGTTGGCTTGCCTGGGGGCTGGCTGACTTAGGGTGGCTTTCTTCCCTGCAGTTGCTCTTCTTCCAGAAAGCTAGCCTGGGCTTGCTGGCTCGGTGCTTGCAGAGATCTGCAGAGAATGGATGTGTGCAGAGGTTCTAGGACCTGGTGTGTCATCCCTTGTGTGCCATCCCATGGGCCAAAGCAAGTCACAAAGCCAATCCATATTCAAGGCTGCTCTTGATAGCAACAGGAAAAATTCTGACAAAATAATACCACCAATATTTTCAGTTCCCTATAGGTACTTTTTTGCTTACATTCCTGGTGAACTTTCACTGCCTTTCAAGTCAAAGTTCAACCACCTCCTCTGAGAAGCTGTCCTGGCCTTTCCCCCAGCGACTGAACCCCAATCTCCTTTGCTTCATCACTGACTACATTGCTATTGTCTGCTCATCACTCTTAATTCTCTGAGGACAGATACTATTCTCTAACCATCTTGATATCTCCAGCTGCTAGCACAACACTTGGGTCAACAAATATTTTGTGAATAAATGAGGGGACAGACATTTCTCCAATTCTTTTATCTGTCCCCTCCACATGGTCTCAGTGCTGTCATGAAAGAAGACTCTCTTTTATTCCATTAAATTTTCTTCTTTGAAAGCCTGAACAAAATTGCACTATTTGACAAGCTGTAATCAGTGGGACAATGATAACGCTATTCCTCTGTGCTGTGTTGTTTACTGATTTCCATGCAGCATTTCTGATTTCACTGCTCTGTTTGCTTACTTTCCTTCTACAGCCTTTTCATGGTGCAGTTGTTCTAAGTACCCAGGTTCTTAGCACTTGACAGCAAAGAAATGTTTATGGGCAAAAGTGCAGAACTCCCTGGCAATTCTGCAGGACTCAGCTTTTGAAAGTATTTTTCTTTAACTGGGAATTTGGTGCCATGGGAAGTTTTTACAAAGTTCTGAGGCCTAAAGTAACATTCCCCTTCTGTGACAAACACCTCTGTATCTCAGCCTTTGCCCCTATTCCTGTTACTGATTGAGGGTATAAGTGCTGTGAAATGAGTGCCTATAGATAAGACTCCCTGGGACTGAGAGAGACCTGAGGTAATACCTAATTTATTTTTTAAAAGCTTTTATTTATTTATTTGAGAGGTTAGAGTTATAGACAATGAGAGAGAGTGGAGACAGAGAGAGAGGTCTTCCATCCACTGGTTCACTTCTCAAGTGGCCTCAAAGGCCAGAGCTGCACCCATCTGAATCCAGGAGCCAGGAGCTTCTTCCTGGTCTCCCACATGGGTGCAGGGGCCCAAGCACTTGGGCCATCTTCTACTGCTTTCCCAGGCCACAGCAGAGACCTGGATTAGAAGAGCAGCAGCCGGAACTAGAATCAGCACCCATATGGGATGCCAGTGCTGCTGCAGGTGGAGGATTAACCTACTGAGCCACAGCACTGGCCCTCCTCATTTAATATAATCTTATTTTATAGAAGTGACAATGAAGGCGCATAGAGATAAAGCTACAAAGTCAAAGTCACACAATGACTTCAAAGACTTACAAATAGGATTTGTGTGAAACAATGGTTTTTAAAATGTTCCAGAGATTCTGGCGCTGTGGTGTCGTGGGTAAAGTCGCCACTTGCAGTGCCGGCATCCCATATGGGCGCCAATTCGAGTCCCAGCTGCTCCACTTCCCTTCACCTGGAAGAAGCTCCTGGCTCCTGGCTTCGGATCGGCGCAGCTTCGGCCGTTGCGGCCATCCGGGGGGTGAATGGAAGCAGATGGAAGACCTCTTTCTCTCTCTCTACCTCTGTGTCTCTGTCACTCTACCTTTCAAATAAATAAATCTTAAAAAAAAAAAGTTCTCAAGAGCCAAGCTGCCTAGCCAAATGGCTCTTTTCCTCCAGCTAAGCCAGGTGAAGTCCCACAGAACCCTCTCTTGAAAGAAACTCTTTCTCTTTGAAAAGGGATCTTTTACCTCCCTGATGACCAGGCAGCACCTGCACGTGGCCATCTGTGATGCAGTTGGGTCAGAAATATCCAGTTAGATGCAGATTACTAAGCTCTATCCCAAACCTCTTGAATTCTGGGATTTGGGAGAGAACTTTGTTTTTCTTGCATGTGTCCAGGTGATTCTGCTACACTTTGAAGTCTGAGAGTAAGGCAACATCATGCAATGTTAGGCACCAGTAAGTGCTATGGGGAAAACTAACGTGAGGGATTATTGGAGGGAAGATATTTGGATGGATTAGTTGGTGGAGACATTTTTAACTGAGGCGTGGAAAGAAGTAGCTGGCCACGCAAAGACATGGGGTAGTGGAGAATGAGAGCAAGTGCAGGAGGCAACCAGGAATAAACATTTCAGTTTCAAGGAGAAAGATCTTGCTATAAACAATCTAATTTTCTATCAATCTTGGAATAAAATTCAAACTCCTTACCATACTCTCGGAGTCCGTATGTGATCTGATCCCTGCCTCTTGGTAAGAATCAGCCATGTGGCTCCCTGTGGTTGCGTGGCTGGTTGGCGAAACTGGAAGATGCAATCGATAGCTCAGCAGTCATCTCTCAGCACAGACTCCAAGCTGGAAATTGGGACCCCAAATCTTTGGGGAGTCTGCTTTGGTAAAATCTCAGTACCATGAGCTGGAAAGTCACCCCTGGATTTGGCAAGATGTAGAGGGTTGATGACTGACAAAAACTGAGTGGAGTCAGAGGCAGTTTTGATGACAGTGATGGGCACCTGCTAGCAGGCTGCTATCCAGTGTGAGTGACTAGCACGTTGGTTGAGGTATGGGCGATCTGGGAGATCGCTTATCAGATTGGGTGTTTTTTAGCACCTTTGAATGCTGTTAGTGTTGATCGCCTTTGGAACTGACAATGTAGGAGAGAGGTGAGAACGAAACTTTGAGAAGAGTGAAAAGAATCCAGCGCACCAGTGGCTGGCTCTAGAATGCAGCAGGGTCAGGTTGTCCTGTTCAAGACAGGTGAAGGCGGCCAGCGCCGCGGCTCACTAGGCTGATCCTCTGTCTGCAGCTGTGGCACTCCGGGTTCTAGTCCAGTTGGGGCACCGGATTTTGTTCCGGTTGCTCCTCTTCCAGTCCAGCTCTCTGCTGAGGCCCGGGAAGGCAGTGGAGGATGGCCCAAGTTCTTGGGCCCTGCACCCACATGGGAGACCAGAAGGAAGCACCTGGCTCCTGGCTTTGGATTGGCGCAGCGCGCAGGCCATAGCAGCCATTTGGAGGGTGAACCAATGGAAGGAAAACCTTTCTCTCTGTCTCTCTATCTCACTGTCTAACTCTGCCTGTCCAGAAAAAAACAAACAAACAAACAAACAAACAAACAACAGGTGAAAGCAAGTTGAGAGCGTTTGGGGAAGGGGATCAAGATCCAAATCAAATCTCTCTAAAGCCCACGTTATAGGAATTTTCCCAAGGCCAGCTTGTGAGCAGGAAAAATGGATTTCATTGTTTTTCCTCCTCCCCGTCTTCCTCCTCCTATTCCTCCCTCTCCTATTGTGTGCCATATGGGCCATTGATCTTAGAACCCACTGTTCCCGCTAGCACCATTTATTCGTTCAGCAGGCTTTGTGTGCACCCACTCTACAAACTGTGGTGTCCTCAAGTGTGTGGTGTAGCATCTGACTGAGGGGTTCTTCCCACCATCGAGAAGTTGTCCTGACGGTCACCCCTGCACGAGTAGCTAACAGGGATCCCAGCTGAAGCCCTGGCCACCTGGACACACCCACCGGTCTGGGCTGGGGAGGGGGTTCCTCTTCATGTCTGGGAGGCTTTCGGAGCTGATGTAGGACGATGTCTCTCTCCACATCTAGGTGACCCATAGCTCCCTGGAGAAGAATTGGTGGCAAATGTCACAGTCGGATCTTCTGCAACACTGAATTCATCATCTGTTTAGTACTTTCATGTAATTTAACTACAGTGTTTTTTTTTTTTCAAGGTCTAGTTATCTTGCTAGAAGTGACAAGTGACTTTATAGGTGTGTGTGGGAGCTGTTTAATTTTTAATACTCCTTTTATCTGCACAGATTTTTCTTCTTTCTTTTTGATTAACATGCAATAAGTGTACATATTTACAGGGTACAGTGTGGCATTTCAGCACATGCATGCAATGTGTACCCTGTGTACAGATCCACCCAGGGTAATGAACCTTATCATTTCCTTATCATTTATGATTGGAATCGTTGAGTCCCTCTGCTCTAGTTCTTCCTAAAAATACATAATGTGTTATTGTCACCCCCCACTGTGCCCTGGAACACTAGAACTTATTCCTTCTCTCTGAGTTTTGATACTCATTACCAAATGTCCCCTTAAACAGGGACCCCCTCACTCTTCCCAACATCAGGTAATCTCTATTCTACATTCAGGTAAAATAGTTTTAGCTTCCACATATAAGAGAGAACATGTGGTATTTTTCCTTCCATATCTGACTTATTTCACTTAACATGATGTTTTCCAATTCTATCCATTTTGCCTGAAATGATAGAATTTCATTTTTTGTGAATGAATAATAATTCATTGTGTAATGAGATGTATTCAAAAACTTCATGAAAAGTGTGTATTAAAAATAAAACTATGCAGCCAGCGCCACGGCTCACTAGGCTAATCCTCCGCCTTGTGGCGCCGGCACACCGGGTTCTAGTTCCGGTCGGGGCGCCGGATTCTGTCCCGGTTGCCCCTCTTCCAGGCCAGCTCTCTGCTGTGGCCAGGGAGTGCAGTGGAGGATGGCCCAAGTGCTTGGGCCCTGCACCCCATGGGAGACCAGGATAAGTACCTGGCTCCTGCCATCGGATCAGCGCAGTGCACCGGCCGCAGCGTGCCAGCCGTGGCGGCCATTGGAGGGTGAAGCAACGGCAAAGGAAGACCTTTCTCTCTGTCTCTCTCTCTCACTGTCCACTCTGCCTGTCAAAAAAAATTTTTTAAAAATAAATAAATAAAGCTTTGCATAGATATAAAGTTTTTGCTCCTAAATAAACTTATCTTTTAATTAACAACGTTAATCCGTCCAAACCATGAACATGCATTATCTTTCCACTTTCTGTGTCCTTTCTTTTATCGGTGTTTTGTATTTTTTATTGTGGTACTCTTTCACTTTCTTGGTTAAATTTATTTCTAAATATTTTATTTTTTTGTTGTTATTGTCTATAGGATTGGTTTTTCCTTCAGAAAGTTTGTTATTAATGGGTAAAAGTGTTACTATTCTTTGCATTTTTTTTGTACCCTGTAACTTTTCTAAATTTGTTTACCAGCTCCAATAACTTGTGATGAGGTATTTAGGTATAAAATCTTGTCACCTGCAAACATGGATAATTTGTCTTCTCGTTACCAATATTGATGCCCTTAGTATTTTTTCTCCTATCTAGTTGCACTTGCTAAGACTTCCAATACCATATTGAGTGTGGACATCCTTGTCTTACTCCAGATCCTGGAAGAAATACTTTCAGCTTTTCCCTGTCTGGTACGCTATTGGCTGTGAGTTTGTCACATGTGTAGTCTTTACTATTTTGAGGTATAGTTTTTCTGTATCTAATTGGTCCAGAGTCATTATCATGAAGTTTACTTCTTCCAATGCTTTCCCTGAGTTTGCTGAGATAATAATATTGTTTTTGTTCTTCATTCTGCTGATGTGGTGTATTAAATTTATTGAACTGTGAATTTTGATAACCCTGTATCCCTGGGGTAAAACTCACCTAATCATGGTCTATGATCTTTTTGATGTGCTGCTGAATTTCATTGCTATATTGTGCTGCGAAATTCTGCACCTTTGGCCGGCACCGTGGCTCAATAGGCTAATCCTCTGCCTGCGGCACCAGCACACCGGGTTCTAGTTCCGGTCGGGGCACCGGATTCTGTCCCAGTTGCCCCTCTTCCAGGCCAGCTCTCTGCTATGGCCCGGGAGTGCAGTGGAGGATGGCCCAAGTGCTTGGGCCCTGCACCCCATGGGAGACCAGGAGAAGCACCTGGCTCCTGCCTTCGGATTGGTGTGGTGTACCGGCCGCAGCGTGCCGGCCGTGGCGGCCATTGGAGGGTGAAGCAACGGCAAAGGAAGACCTTTCTCTCTGTCTCTCTCTCTCACTGTCCACTCTGCCTGTCAAAAAAAAAAAAAAAAGAAAAAAAAAAAAGAAATTCTGCACCTATGTTCTGCATCAAAGATATTAGTGTGTGATTTTCTTTTTTTGTAGCATCTGATTTTGGTATTGAGATAATGCCAGCCTTGCAAAATAAATTTGAGAGAATTCCTTCATTTTCAATTTTTTAGAATAGTTTGAAAAGAATTGGAGTTAGTTCTTTAAATGTGTAGAATTCCCAGAGATGGTGTTGTGGCACAGTGGGTTAAGCATTCCATCTCTCTCTTTCTCTCTCTCTCTGTGTATGTAACTCTGCCTTTCAAATAAATCTCAAAAAGTGTTTAAATGTGTAAAATTCAGTTGTAAAATCATCACTTCTTGGATCTGTTTTTCATTATTGGCCTGTTTGATTTTCTTTTTCTTCTTGATTAAATTGTGATAGACTGTACATGTCCAGGAATTTATCCCTTTCAGTTAGGGTTTTCCAATTTGTTAGTATATAATTGTTTGTGGTAGTTTCTAATGATCCTTTGTATTTCTGTGGTTAAATAGTTGCTGTACTACCTTTTTCCTCTTTAATTGTGTTTATTTGGATTTTCTCTGTTAGTCTAGCTGAAGACTTGTGTTCTTTGTTTATCTTTTAAAAACAAAATTTTCATTTCATTGATTTTTTTTAGTTTTTATTTCATTTACTTCTTGTCTGCTATTTTTTTCTTTCATTCTACTAATTTTGTACTTGATTTGTTCTTTTCTAAATTCTTGAAATGTGTAATTAGATTGTATATTGACACAATTTGGTGCTGGATGCATATATATTTATAATTTCTTTTAAGATATCTTTACATCTACTCCTGCCTTCTTTTGGATCCCGTTTGTGAGGGATATCTTTCTTTCTTTCTTCACTTTCAGTCTGTGTGTATGTTTAGCAGTAAAGTGAGTTCCCTTTAAGCAGCAGGTAGTTGGATTTTTTTTAATCCACTTATCCAGTGAATGTCTTTAGATAATTTAATCCATTTACAGTTGAGGTTATCATTGATAAATAAGAATTTACTCCTGTTATTTTTTAAATGGCTTTCTGATTGTTTTGTGTATGCTTTGGTTTTTCCCACCTCTTATCATTTATCTTTGTGATTTGGTAGCTTTCTTTTAAAAGAAATGTATTAGTAATATTTAGTTGGAATTCAGAGAGAAGTAGTAGTATTGTTCATATGCTGACTTACTCCCGAAGTGCCTGCGACATCAAGGACTAGGCCAGTGAAAGCCGGGAGTGGGGAACTCGATCCAGATCTTCCAGGTGAGTGGCAAGGACCCACGTGCTTGAGCAATCACCCACTGCCTCCCAGAGTGCACATAAGCAGGAAGCTGGAATTAGGAGCGGAGCCAGGACTTGAATTTGATAAGGGATGCAATGTCCCAAGCACTGTCTTCACTGCTGTGCTGAATGTCTGCCGGTTTGGTAGTTTTCTGCCACAAGATTTAATTTTCTTTCTCTTTCTTATGTGAGTTCCACTAGTGAGTTCTGTACTTTTGTGCGTTTTCATAATGGTAGTTGTCCTTTTACATCTAATGTAGGACTCCATTAAGCATTTCTTGCAGTGTTAGTGTAACGAATTCCCTCCATTTTGGCTTATCTGGGAGAGACTTTGTATGGTGTTCATTTCTGAAGGATGGCTTTGCAGTGTATTCTGTCCTTGGTGGGAAGTTAATTTCTTTCTGGGCATTGACTACATCAGGCCATTCCCTCCTGGCCTGTGAACCTTCTGCTGACAACTCTGCTGTCAGTCCAGTGAAGATTCTATTGTATGTGACATGCAGCTTTTCTCTCACCATTTTTAGAATCCTCTCTTTGTCTTTGACTTTTGTCACTTTGACTATAGTATGCCTTGGAGAAGCTCCTTCTAGATTGAGTCTAATTGGGATCTTTTAAGTTTCCTGCATCTGGGAGTCCATAGCTCTTTCAAGAGTTAGAATGTTTTTAGCTTTTATTTCACTAAATATATTTCCAATGACTTTTCCCTTCCTCAGGTATTCCAAAGTTGTTAATATTTGCTCAATGAATGGTGTTCCATGTGTTTCATAGGCCTTCTTCAGGCTCTTTTTTTAATTCTATTTATTTCTTTTTTATTTGGTATATTCTGTTGTTGAAGCTCTGGATTGTACTTTTTTATTGATTGGAGTTGTTTTTTAAAGATTTATTTATTTATTTGAAAGCCAGACAGAGATGGGGTTGGGGGTGGGGTTGGGGGAGATGTCTTCCATCTGCTAGTTTACTCCTTAAATGGCTGTAATAGCCAGAGCTGAGCCAATCTGAAGCCAGGAGCTAAGAGCTTCTTCTTTCAGGTCCCCCATATGGGTAGCTGGGGTCCAAGCACTTGGGCCATCTTCTGCTACTTCCCCAGGCACAGTATCAAGGATCTGGGTCAGAAGCAGAGGAGCAGAACTCAAACTGGTGCCTGTATGGAATGCTGGCATCTCCGCTCATGGCTTAACTTGCTGCGCCACAATGGCAACCCCTTGATTGTTTTGAAGCTCCAAGATTTCTGGTTGATTCTCTTTTATGATTCCTATCTCTTGGTTGAATTTCTCATTCTCATTTCCATTTTGTTGAATTCCTTCTCTCTATTTTCTTGCATCTCATGAGTTTTCTTGGGACTGGTATTTTGTTATTTTTTTTAGGCATTTCTCTTATTTCCTTTAAATTTGATTTTATTTCTGGAGTTATCAGTTTCCATTTGAGCTGCCATTTTCCCTTGAATTTTTATTTCTTGCTTCCCTCAGTTGATGACTGCATATCTGGTCTAAGTTGCTTCTTTCAATCTAATGGAGTAGCTGTTGTTGGACAAAACCGCCCATTTAGATGGGATGTAGAGTGCTGCTTTAGTAGGTACGTGGCCTTTGGTTCTAGACGAGCTCAGAATTGTAGCCCCTGTGGACTTTCTTCACTATAATCAGTCAGTAGTGTCTGTGAGTGCCCCAATTTTCTACTCTGAAGGTTTGTGGAGGTCGTAGTGTAACTTTGCAGTGGAAGTGGGCCTCTAAAAGTGCATATACTCAGGCCCCACAGAGTTAAGTTCCAGTGGCACTGGGGTTTGTGGCGGCAGTAGCCGTGGCTCTGATGCTGTGGGATGCAGAGGGAAGTGTTCTCAGGTCCTACCAAATAAGTGCAGGGGTTGTGATGCCAGAAACCAAGGTCTCAGGGCCACAAGACATCAAGGAGGACTTTCCTTGAGATGCGTGGGAGCAGCATAGGAAAAGCCAAGGTGTGCAGCACCGAAAGCTGTAATCCTGGTGTTGTGGGATGTAGAAGGGACTGTCCACAGGTCACACAAGGTGAACACAGCTGACGTCAGGGCTTATAGCACTGACAACCAGTTACTGCAAGACTTGGAGGGAACCGTATTCAGATCGCATGGAGTGAAGGTGGGTGACTCGGAGGCTTGTGAGACCAAAAGCCACAGTCTTCCATCTGCAGGAAATAGTTAGGCCCATACCCCAGTGTCTGCAGGGTGTGTGTGAGTGGTGCTGGGGCTTTGCACAGGATTTTCTTGAGTCAATTTTATTTCACATCATTCTTTGAAGCATAACTAAGAAGCTGGAAGATACCCAGAGGGGGATCTTTATGAAAAATAGAAACTCAAATTAGATATCCAGCTCCTTGAAGAGCTTAGATTAATGATTAATAACTTACTATATAGCAGGTAAAACCTGATGCTACCGATATTGCTGAATGGAAAATGTGACTATGCTTACATACATAAACTCAAATAGGCTTGTGTAGTACAAGGGCTTCAAGCAATATCTGAGTTTCAAACAAAAGACCTAAGCCAAGGTTGTGGCATATAAATCACTTGCAAATATGTATGTTTTTCTCTAAAAGATTTATTTTATTTATTTGAAAAGCAGGCAGTGTTACAGAGAGAGATGGAGAGAGAGAGAGAAAGAGAGAGAGAGAGAGATTTTCAATCTTCTGGGTCACTCCCCAAACGGCCACAACAGCCAGGACTGGGCCAGCCCAAAGTCAGGGACCTGGAATCCCATCCAGGTCTCCTAGTGGATGGCAGGGGCCCAGGTACTTGGACCATCTTCTGCTGATGTCCCAGTCACATTAACAGGGAGAAGGGTAGAAAGCAGAGCAGCTGGGACAAGAATCAGTGTTTACATGGGATGCCAATGTCACAGGTGGTAGATTAAACTGCTGTGCCACAATGCCAACCCAAAACTAAGTATGCTTAACTACCTAACTTGCCTTCTTACTAGTATATAAGATTACTAGCAGAAATCTATCAAGGGTTCTGGGATGGGGTGAACATATATCAGCTTAGGACAGATTCACAGATTCATACCAGGGCTAGGGTTAGTCTAGAGAAATGGATGCCAAAAGGTTCTAGGAGATCAGAAATTACCTGGCCTACTTGGGTACATTAGAATACCAGCAGAAACTTGGAAATACATGAGTCTGGTTAGAGTAGCTGGCAGTGTTCCCAGGATAGCTGGTGGCTTTTGTTTTTCTGGCCACATTCCTGGGTCTGGGCTAGGGAAGGGTGTCCTCTCTCCTGAGTGAGCAGCCTCAGACATAATATCAGAATGGAGCTCCCACTCACTCAGCACGGGTGGGTTTATACTGAGTGAAAAACCTATTCATGTATTCTAAAATAGAATGTGAAGCCAAATAGCAAAAGGCATCCCCAGATTTCCATAGCAGGGCTCCTTAAGGTTAGATGCTCTGTGAAATTGAAATGTAGCCACATTTAAAATTGTAAGACTTATAAAGCTTGCTTGACCCAATTACATTTTAGGTGAAAGCCTGTTGCATGCCAACATTTCTGTTAGCCAAAGCTGGGTGAGAGGCTGAACACTTGTATTTTTCACTGCCTAAGGAGGAAGCCATGACTTCTAGTCTGAAGCCCTCATGTACCTCTATCCTGGCCCAGTCTGGTGATTCTTTCAATTTCCTCATTGCTGGTGAGTTGGGTCTTTTACTTGGGCTGTAATGACCTCAAAGAAGAGGAAATGTCTTAAGGAGTGGGTAAGGCAGCAGCTTCTAGATGGGAAACTCATGGCCAAGTATGGAACAATACACACATGGAGCTGTTCCCTGATACATGGCTTAGTGCCATTCATGCAAGAACTAAATCACTCAATTAAAAGTAGTGTATTGTCTTTATTTCTTGTCATGGTGGTTTGTCTACTGTTTGCCTGCTGGGTAGAAAGAGGAGCAATACTCTGTACAAGTGATAAACCAACACTTTCATTCCTTTGTTGTTTATTCTTTTGGTGTCTCAAATGCTGCCCAGTTCTACAGGCAAAAGGCTCAGCTAATGGGGTTGACAGCACAGTATGTAAGCAGCTGCTCTCCTTTGGTTGAAAGACAGTATTCAGGAGCTGGTACTATGGCATAATGGGTTAAGCTGCCACCTGCAACACTGGAATCCCATATGGGCACTGGTTCAAGACTCAGATGCTCCACTTCCAATCCAGCTGCCTGCTAATCTGCCTGGGAAGGCAGCAGAAGATGGCCAAGAGCTTGGGCCTCTGAATCCATATGGGAGGCCCAAGGAAGCTCCAGGCTCATGGCTTCGACCTGGTATAGCCCCAGCTGTTGAGGCCATTTGAGGAGTGAACTAGCAAATGGAAGATCTCTCTCTCTCTCTCCCTCTCTCTCTCTCTCTCTCCTCCCTCCCTCTATACCTCCCTTTCTCCCTTCTTCTCTGTAATTCTGCCTTTCAAATACTAAAGAAAAGAAAAGGCAGTATCCATATGCTATGCAATACATCTTCTCTTCCTTCAGTATCTGGAGTTACTGGGGCTATCTTCAGAGTCACTGTTGCCAGCATTGGCACATAGATTGTAAATGTCTTGGCTTACTTCAAATCTGTGAGAAAACCCCCAAGGGCTGTGTCAATAAGGTGACTGTGATATGCTAAGTGCCCAAGATGCATTACTTGTCATACTCCCATCCTAATTCCCAAACTGCTCAGGGTAGGCTTCCACTTTTATGCAGGAGCTTAGTTGAGGACTTGTGATAAAAGGGAATCAACAGCTTTCCAATGCATAGCATTTTGTAAACTTTCATGTCAAGCCTAGGTGTTCAAATAAACAAAAAAACTCCTGCATCAGAGACTTCACCTCTGTATTCTGCTGGATGACCTTAGGCATTCCTTCCTAACACAGGCTGTAATTAAATCCTCAACTAATACCAACCAAAACTGTGCCAGGAGCAAAGCTGATTTTGTGAGAAACAGCCAAGAATAGGCCACATTACAGATTATGGAGTGGTTCAGTGTTCTCATGGAGCCCTGGTGGAGCAGCAGCATTTGGTTCAGCTCATAGCATCATTTTAGTTAACTACTTGGGTGTTCCTGCACAAACACAGAAGACAGATAAAAGGCAGGTTGCTGTGCCAGCAAATTCAGCCTTATTTCAATTTAACTGAGCAGTTCAAGATCAGTAGCTCATTCCTTTGTTTTTTAACCAGGCTACCTCAGAAAAATAGAGGTCCTTTCCCCAAAGCACTGAACTGGAATGAGATGCATGGTTGACAGCAAGGGGTTTACTTGGTGGTGGGTCCTTGACCACTATCCCCTCCTCACAGCATCTTTTGGGCTCCAAGGCTGATGAGCCATTGGCCATCTCCAGCATCAGTTCTGCCCTAGGTCTAGGCCTGGGCCTGTTAGGAGCAGCAGAACTGAGAGCTACTCATCACGTATGCAAGAATCCAGAATTGACACAAATTATAAACACATTACCTGTTTTTCAGGGCTTCCAACCCAGAAGACTGAAGGCTGGCATTCATCTGCTACACGCCCATCCCTTGCCTCACCAGCAAAACCCTGGTTTCATTCCCTTTCTTGCAAGCAGTCTTGTGTTTAAGGGGAGACTCAGCTTCTCACCTGTACCTAAAGGTGAACCTTGACTTGTTTAAGCCATATAGTGATGTGAACCAGCAGTATGTACATCAACCTGACTAGATATGCATGTTTTTAATGCCCCAACCCAGAGCTACTGAATCAACAATTTTGCATGAGGAGACCAGTAATTCTTTAAATACAGATTTCTAAGTGATTCTGGCACCTGGTCAAATTTGAGAACCATTGATCAGATATGGAGGTTCGTGCCTTCAGTCATGTGAATGGTTTAGGTGTGTGCAAGTGATATTTCTGATCAGTGAGATGTGAGGGGAAAAGAGACAAAAGACAGATGTGTTCCCTGTTTCTCTGCCTCTGAGGGTTAATGTGTCAGGATACAAATCTCTCTGCAGCAAGAGAACTTTGGATTTTCATGAAACAAGAGGTGTTTATGAAGAAGTTTGAACAGTAGTTGTCATTACATCTTTGAAAAGCAAAATAATGTTAAAAATAAAAGCAAGGAACAGATAAATATAAAATGTTTGTGCAAAAAAAAATTATTTGGCATATCCTGACTGTGTGAGATCTTGTTCTGCTTCCCACATGTAGCAGGACCACACCACAATCAACCAAGCACACAGGGATGCCCCCTCAAAGTCAGGCCCTGGCGACAAGCATGGGGCCAGCCACTGCGTGCAGATCCCTTGCCAAAAGCTGCCTCCTATGGGGAGCATTTTCCCAGGGTAGTGGGGAGTGGCTGTGTTTGGATGTCGCCGGGTTCGCCCACCCTGAGGCAGAGGGTCCCCCGAGCTCCGTTAGCAGCCGCTCAGTGGCCGCTGCTCAGGCTGAGAGCAGAGTTTGTGAGCGCAGCTGCATCTCCTCCAGGGTTATTTGCAGCTCTTCCCAGGCTTACGCGGAGTCTCGGGGTGGACTCTGCAGAAGGCTGTCCCAACATCTGATATTTAGTTACAAAGGCTCACTGTCCAGAATGTGACCTTTCACTGGGTTCCGGTTCCTTAGCTGAGCCCCAGAGCAGATGAAGTGTTAGCTGCCAAGAGCTGAGCTGAGGATTTTCGCTTCCTTTCCGTCTGAGTTAGTGTTAACTTTGTAATGGTGGATCCGATTTCACACAGCCTGCTCTCCATCCCCCAGTCTTCTGTAACAGCAAAATCCAGAAGCATTTTCTGATTCGTCCTTCGGGGTTAGGTGATAGAGCTTACAAAGCGAGCAGACTGATTTTTTTTCTTTTCGATTTTCTTACCAATTGACCGGAAAAAAAGCAAGCTGCAGTGAGCTTTGTTACAATAGTGGCACCTGGAGACTAATTAGCAGGCACTCCCCCCCCCCCCCGCCCCGCCCCCGCAGTGCTGATGGTACGGGGGCCACGTGGGTCCCTCTCACTTCTCCCGCTGATTCATGAAGCAAAAGCCCATTAGTTGTAGGGCCTTTTAGCAACGCGGCCTTTCTGTCCCAGGATGACTATTTATAGGCTACTTTGTTCCAACAAACCACTTTCATTCTGGCTCCTTGGTCTGAAATTGTTGGTATTGAACTATTTCCATTATCTGTGGCGGTGCCATGAGCCAGATCTTATCTACAGTTTGAGACCATTAATATTATTGGGTTGAAGTGATTTCAGTGTGACACATTAGCGATGAATACACTACAGATTCAGATGTTACTGTTATGGAAACAAATTGGGCACAGATATGAGGCATGGGATAGAATTTCTGTAGAATTCTATAGAAATTTCTAAAGAATTCTACAGAGATTTTTTTTCTTTTTTTTAATTTAGTAAATATAAATTTCCAAAGTACAGTTTATGGATTACAATGGCTTCCCCCCCCCATAATTTCCCTCCCACTGCATCCCTCACATCTCCCGCTCCCTCTCCCATTCCATTCACATCAAGATTCATTTTCAATTCTCTTTATATACTGAAGATCGATTGAGTATATATTAAGTAAAGATTTCATCAGTTTGCACCCACACAGAAACACAAAGTGTAAAATACTGTTTCAGTACTAGTTATAGCATTACTTCACATTGGACAACACATTAAGTACAGATCCCACATGAGAAGTAAGTACACAGTGACTCCTATTGTTGACTGAACAATTTGACACTCTTGTTTATGGTGTCAGTAATCTCCTTAGGCTCTAGTCATGAGTTGCCAAGGCTATGGAAGCCTTTTGAGTTCACCAACTTCGATCTTATTCCGACAGGGTCATAGTCAAAGTGGAAGTCCTCTCCTCCCTTCAGAGAAAGGTACCTCCTTTCTACAGAGATTCTATACATAAAACTATAAAAATATATAACATTCATCTTAACAAAACATGGCACTAGCGTAGTCCCTTCTGCCTCCTGATTTCAGTAATCTGATGCTTAAGCTTCTCCACGATGTGGTCCAAAGCTTCTCTCTTGCTCCATCTCCCCATGACACTCTTTCACCTCCCATCCACTGTCCCACGCTGGCTGCGGTGGTCTGCATTTGCCCACCACTTGCTGTGTTGTCACATCAGTTCATTCTCTACTTTGACTTGAAGTGTCCTTGTCCTACCTGTCTAACCACACCTAGCAATACCCTGCTCATTTTCCAAGGTCCAGGGTAGATAGTATTTCCTCCATGCAGCCTTCTCTGATTTGCTCTCAGAAAGAATCTCTCTTTGGTCCTCTCCTGTCAGATTGCCTGAAATTCTTTTGGCATGTGTTTAATTCTGCCTCGTATTGTGGGTAACTGCTTTCTTTTTAATGATTTGTTTATTTATTTTACTTGAGAGACAGAGAAGCACAGGGAGACAGAGACAGTGAAAGATCTCTCATCTGCTATTCCATTCTCCACATGCCCAGGAGCCAGGAACTCAGTCTGGATCTCCCATGTGGGTAGCAGGGACCCAAGCACATGTGGCTGCACCTGCAGCCTCCCAGGGTGAACATTAGCAGGAAGCTGGAATCAGGAGGGAAGTCAGAACTCAAACCCAGGCACTCTGATACAGGGTGTGGGTGACCTGAGTAGCATCCATATCAGTCAGCCGCAACACTAATACAAACCCAAGCCAAGCAACTGAAAGAGCATTATAAAATGAAAAGGAATTTTTTAAAAACTGAATTTGGAAAGGACCTGGAAATTTGTCTAGGGAGGAATCTGGAATGTTTTTCCTGTTCCATGTGTAGAGCCCATTGTAAAGATGAGGACAACATCCACATCTCCAACATCCAGATATAAAAACTAAAAAAAGAAGTCAGGGAGCTGTCATTGTGGCACAAAGGATAAGCTGCTGCCCGTGATGCTGGCATCTCATATCCAAGTACAGCTTCAAATCCCAGCTGATCCCCTTCTGAGGCAGCTCCCTGCTAATGCACCTGAGAAAGAAGTAGAAGATGGCCCAATTGCTTGGGTCCCTGCCACCCATGTGGGAGACATGGATGGAATCCCTGGCTTTTGGCTTTGGCCTGGCCCAGCCCTGGGCATTGCAGCCATTTGGAGAGTGAACCAGCAGATGGAAGATCTCCCTTTCTGTCACTCTGCCTTTCAAATCAATGAATGAATGAATAAATAAACAAATCTTGAAAAGAAAAAAGAAGTTTGGAGCGCACCCCTTCTGTGGGTCTGCAATTTCCACTAGTCATAGTAGAGCACTCTTAGTAAAGCGAGCATGACAGTTCTTTATATTTCCATGATCATAGGAATTATATCTGGGATGGTGCCTTCCGCAAAGACTGCCTTCTGTATTGGCTAAGTGTGGGAACCCTAGTTTACTGAGGTGTATCACATGAATGGTGAGGGCTGATACACTCAAGATTTTTCTCTTGGGGAACAGGAGGTATACAGTTAGCCAGTCAGCAGCCTCAAAAGCAGTGGAATTCAAGATCAAGTAGCTAAGTCAGTGTAACATCAGAACAGGGATTCATGTACACCGCCTACTGAGGGAGGCCACCAGAAGACTGCACACTACAGCATGTATGGTCACCTTTCACTCAAGCAAGTCCTTTCCTTACAACAACCCTGCACAGTTTTAGACTTAACTAAGTTCAAGTTCAGAAGAATGAAAGTCCCTCTTTCCCAATAAAAGTTCCAGAATTGGGTATTATTGGATGGTTGGGTCACATGCCAACTCCCGAGACAATCCCTGTGCCCTGGGAAATAGGCCACTCTCACTGACTGCAGTGGGGCGTATACACATACCAGGAACTTGAGAGTGGGATCTTTCCCATTTCAACCATGGATGTTGGTGTTCAAAGAAGGGAGAAGACTGAACAGGCCCACAGAACAGATTCATGGCATCTTAGTAAATTTCATGTTCTTGCTTCCCAAAAGAGCCAAGCTAATTCTACTACCATTCAGTGAAGCACATTCTTGTCCTCTGTTATGGACTGACATCTAGTCCTATGGTCACAGTTTGAATACCTTCAGTGACAGGAAGCTCATCAAATCTCCAGGTGGACAGCCTGGTGTGTCAGTGAACAGCCCACATAGTCAGCAAGCACTTCCTGTCGATGCGCCCAACCTGCCCACAGCCAGTTCTCCTCAGTCCTGCTTCCGTCCTAGGCAGTAACATTCCCAAATGCCCTCCCTCCTCCACATGACAGTCTTTTGAGTTTCAGAAGACAGTTAACAATTAAGAATGATTACAGGGAAATCAAAATCAGTCAATCATTTGCTGTAAGGAGCTTATTTTCTCACTTACCTACACGTAGCATTAAATGATTGACTCCCACTCAATTAAAAGAAAAAACCCCAAGCCAAAAACATTAGGAATCCAAGTACTTTCTCTGCAGCCCCCACAAAGACTTTTTTTGTAACAAACAACTATATTGCTTTAAATAATGTGCCATGCTATTCAGTGAGTGAGCCCTGGACCTAAAAAATGACGTTAGCTGAGAAAGAGCAAATACCCGCCTCCCTGACGTGTGTGGAACATAGCAATCTGATCTGGCTAGCAAGAAGACACAGTGACTCTGCTTCCCATTGGTTTTTGTTTAATGATATCTCATTTTATTTTATTTATTTATTTATTTATTTATTTTGACAGGCAAAGTGGACAGTGAGAGAGAGAGAGAGAGAAAGGTCTTCCTTTTGCCATTGGTTCACCCTCCAATGGCCGCTGTGGCTGGCACGCTGCGGCCGGCGCACCACGCTGATCTGAAGGCAGGAGCCAGGTACTTCTCCTGGTCTCCCATGGGGTGCAGGGCCAAAGCACTTGGGCCATCCTCCACTGCACTCCCTGGCTACAGCGGAGAGCTGGCCTGGAAGAGGGTCAACCGGGACAGAATCCAGCTCCCTATCAGGACTAGAACCCGGTTTGCAGGTGCCATAGGCGGAGGATTAGCCTATTGAGCCGTGGCGCCAGCCATGATATCTCATTTTAAAATGTCTTACAACTAGGCTAAGTGATCTGTAAAGGAACTTAGAAATACCTGGGGTTTAAACCTCTCAGCACCCTTGGCTGACATGGACTGTTCTGGTCTGACTCAACGTGCCACAGAAGCATGCCATTCAACCATTAGGCAGTAGGGGTTTTGCCTAGACTCAAACTGAGCAGATTCCATTGAGAAGAAGACAATGCCCCAGCTGTTGTCTCTTGGCACCCAGTCCATGAAGGAGAATTCCTGACCTCATAGAATAAGACCACTATAAACTGAAGAGTTGACTATTGCAGAACATGGAATTACCTTCTTGGCAGGTCACCTGGGAGGCCTGAGGTCAAAGGTAACATCTTCTGATCCTCAAACTTACTTGGAGGTTTCCACATCCTGTAAACATCCTGTAAAATAGACAGCAAAATGAAGGGATCTGGGGGGTGATGCTTTACTTTGTCCAAAAGACCTTGTTCTGCTAAGGGCAGAGAGGAGAAGATACCCTTGAACTTGCTATTTAAAGGTAACTGCATCATCAAAGCAGATGCTCTGGGTAAATATTTAGGTAATGCAACGTTTTAAATCCTATCGGAGCCGATCCTCATGCTATCTCCCATGTTCTCGTTGCACACCTCTGAGTTCTCTCTTGCCTGCCTGATGCTTATGTGTTCCGAAGGTGACCTGCCTGACCACTGAGGGCCTTCTGCTGTATCCAGTATCCTCAGCTACAAGCCTTGCATGGCCTCATATCCCTCTCTGTGCTCTGTGACTTCTGTGATAACCTTGGGGGCCTTGTTGATCCTCTGCTGCTTCAACTCCCCTTTCACAGTGTGGGCAACTGTGAGACTGCCTTGCCTCTGGAGTCATCCCCAGCCATTGCCGTGGTGCCATCACTGGATACCATCTTGGACCCAGCATCATGCCCCATGAGGAACGTCTCTGGACACCCTCAGACTCTCCCTCAGCCTAGGAATGAATTCTGGTGTCTCAGCTTCGTGATGCAGAAGATAGAGACCCTCTGGAGAAGCCCATAGCACAGCAGTTAGATTCACTGTTCCTTCCTTTTCTAAAATTTATATTTATTTGAAAGGGAGAGAGACAGAGAAAGAGACTTACAGTGATTTTCCATCATCTGGTTCACTCTGCAAATGGCTCCAACCATGAGGGCTGGGGCATGCTGAAGGCAGGAGCTTGGAACTCAATCTGAGTTCCTCCAGTGGGTGGCAGGGACCTAAGTACGTGGGCCATCACCTACTGCCTGCCAGGGTGCACATTATCAGGCACTGGAAGCAGAGACAGCAATGAAACCCAGCGTCTCTGATGAAAGTGTAGGCGTCCCCGGCAGCAACTGCCCACCCCGGCGCTTTTTCCTGGTCTGTCCTTGGAAATGCCCTTGGAGACTTCCCAGATCTCTGACCTCCCTCTGCCATGGATTGCAGTAAATTCTGCGTTCAGACCAAGCAAGTGGGGGCTCAGAAAACTACACCCCAAAGCCTGGAGCTTTGACACGCTGAGGCCTTTGAAGCTGCTTTAGAACAGGCCCTTCTGACCTGGGCTTTTTTCTCCACCCTGAAGGCTGAGGAGGGACCCCGGAATGCCTTTGTTTTCCCTAAGGGGGACCGGCCTTTGAGAACACTATTGCCTTGTACTCCCTCCCAGAAATCTCATTCATCAAGGATGCTGGATGGACTTTGTCACAGGTAGTGCCTGTCTCTTCGGTTCATTCGCAATCCAAAGAGAATCCTTCTAAGATTGCTTAAAGAGACCCTCCAATTTTCTCCTCCCGTAAGATGAGTGTGGCTAAGCTTCAGTCGTCTGTCCCTTCATGTGTGACTCCCATGTTCATGCGTGTTAACGAAGTTGTTGTGGCTTTTTCTCCTATTAATCTGTCTCTCGTCAGTTCATTTCAGCAAACCTCCATAGGGTGAAGGGAAGGCTCTTCCTTTGCCCCTATGCCTTCAACCTTTCGTTCTGCAATGCAAAGTAAGTGCAGGGGCTTAAAGGAAGGAACCCCACTCAGCAATCTCATGTTTTGTTGTGTTGTGTTTTTTACCATTTTAATGAGGTATAATTTATTTATCATAAATATCATCCAAAATGAAAATATATTTCAATGATTTTAGAAAATGTATAATATTACACAATCATTATCAAAATCCAGGTTTATAAATTCCCGCAACCTCACAGAAATCCCTCCATGCCTGTTTACTGTTAATCCCTCTTTCCCACCCCAGCCCCTAGCAATCACCAGGTTGTTTTCTGATTCTATAAATGTGCCTTTTTTGAAATGTTATAAAAATAGTATTATATACTATAGGTCTTGTCTAGCTACTTTAATTTGGCATAATGGTTTTTTTAAAGATTGATTTATTTATTTGAAAGGCAGAGTTATAGAGAAGCTGAGGTAGAGAGAAAGAGATCTTCCATCCACTGGTTCAATCCCCACAAAATGGCCACAATGGCCAGAACTGGGCCTATCCAAAGTCGGGAACCTGAAGCTTCTTCTGGGTCTCCCACATGGGTGCAGGGGCCCAAGCACTTGGACCATCTTCCACTGCTTTCCCAGGCACATTAGCAGGGATCTGGATCAGAAATGGAGCAGCTGAGACTTGAACCGGTGCCCAAATGGGATGCTAGCACTGCAGGCCACGGCTTTACTCGCTATGCCACAGTGGCAGCTGCTAGCATAATGTTTTAGAAGATGATTTATATTTTTACATGTATCAGCAGGTGATTCCTTTTCATTGTTGAATATAATTCCATAAATATAATACAGTTGGTTTATCCATTTGCCATTTGATGAACTCTTTCATAATAGCTAGATTTTGGTTGTTATAAATAATGCTGCTATAAACATTCATATATATGTCTTTATGTGGATATTTATTTACTTTATAATTTTTTTCAAATTTTATTTTATTTGAAAGAGAGATAAAGAAAGAGGGAGACAGAGACAGAGACAGAGAGAGAGAGAGAGAGAGAGAGAGATTTCATGTCCTGGTTCATTCCCCAAATGCCAATAACAGCTGGGGCTGGGCCAGACCAAAGCCAAGAGTCCTGTATACAACTTAAGTCTCCCACATGGGTGGCAGGATCCCAAGTTCTTGAGCCGTTCTCTGCTGCCTCCCTGGGTGTGCATTAGCAGGAAGGTGGGCCAGAAGCAGAGCCAGAATGTGAACCCAGATGCTTGGAGAGGTTACACGGCATCCCAAACAGCATTTTAACCTGCTGTGTCAAAGACCCACCCTTAGAAGTATGGCTTCATACCTAGACGTAAAATCCCCTTGTTTGTATGATAAATTTTGTTACACTTTTTAAAAGATTACTAAACTATTTTCCATAGTAGCTGTGACATTTTGCATTCTTACTAGTGGGCATGAGAGTTCTAGTTCCTCCATATTCTCACCAACTCTTGATATTTTATTTTTGTTATATTCTAGTGAGTATGCAAGGGTGTCTCATTGTGGTTTTAATTTGGAATTTCCTAGTAACTATTGAAAGTGATCTTTTCATATACTTATTAGCCATTCATCTAATCTTCTTTGATAAAATGTTTATGAAAATCTTTCACCAGTTTTTTTTTTTTTCCAGTTGGATTTTTTTTTGAGTTATCTATGTTCTTCACTTTTTAGATACAGGTCCTTTATCACATATATGATTTGAAGCATTTTCATTTTTTAAAAAATAGAGTATGGCATATTTTTGCATTCACTTAATTATATCATTTGAAGTAAAACAGTTTTTATTTTTCAGAAACCTGATTTATCATTTTGCTTTTAATAATTTGGTGTCATTTGTATGCCAAACAAAACTCAAAAATATTTTTCTTCCAGATATTTTAGAATTTCATCTCTAAAATGTAAGTCTGTGACCCATCGGCTGTTTACTTTTGGATAGAGTATGAGGAAAAGGCCTAAGTTTTTATTTTGTTTCTAATATGTGTCTATCCAAGTATATCAGCACAATTTAAAAAAAAAACTGTCCTTTTTCAATTGAATTGTCTTGGCATCACTGTCAAAAACAATTTATAATCCATAAGTGAAAGGACTTATTTCTGAATTCTCTGTTCTTTCTTAATAACTATAAGCCTATCCTTTGCCAAACTAAAATCTGATGATTTTTATAGCTTGTAGTAAGCTTTGAAATTGAGTAGTATAAGTTCTTTAACCTTGTCCTTTTTCAAAATTGTTTTGATTCTTTGCATTTGCTTATAAATTTTAGATTTAGCTTGTCAATTCTTTTTTTTTAAGATTTATTTTATTTGAAAGGCAGAGTTACAGAGAGAGGGAGAGATAGAGAGAGATCTTCCATCTGCCGGTTCATGCCTCAAAAGGGCTGGGCTGGGCTGGACCGAAGCCAGTAGCCAGGAGCTTCATCTGAGTCTCCCACATGGGTGCAGGGGCCCAGGCAGTTGGGTCATCTTCTGTCACTTTCCCAGGCACAGGAGCAGGGAGCCAGATTGCAAGTGAAGCAGCAGGGACTCGAATTAGCTCCTACATGTGGTTGCTTAACCTGCTGTGCCACAACACCAGCCCAGCTTCTCAATTCTTACCATAAATTTTTACAAGAGGGATTTTGATAGGGATTACTCTCAACTTCTAGATCATTTGAGGGGAACTGGCATCTTGATAATATTGATTAATCCAATTCAGGAGCATGAATGTTATTTACATCTTTATCACATTTTATAGTATTCATTATAGGAAACTTGCACTTTTGTTAAATTTATTTCTAAATATCTTATTCTTTTTTATGTTATTGTGAATGAAATTGTTTACTTAATTTCATTTCTGCATTGTTTATTCCTATTATTTAGAAATACAGTGGATTTTTGTGTATTGATTTCATAGTCTGTGACCTTGCTAAATATATTTATTAGTTCTAGTAGTTTTGATGAATATTTTGGGATTTTCTGCATTATGTCATTTATGAATAAAGTTCATTTTACTTCTTCCTTTCTGAGTCTCTTTAATTGCCTTTTATTTTTCTTATTGTACTAGCTAGAATTTCTACAATGTTGAATAGAAGTGGAAACACGGCCTTATTCCCCAGGGTAGGAGAAAAGCGTCCTTTTGTTTTCATAATGCATATGATGTGAAATAGGGAGTTTTAAAAATATGCATTCACCTTTGAAGGTTATGGAAGTTCTCTTCAGTTCCTTGTTTGGGAAAGTTTGTATTGTGAATCAAAGTTGGATTTTGTCAAATGCTTTTTTCTGTATCTGTTGACATGATCATCTTTTCCTTCATTATGTTACCGTGTTATCTTACATAAACTGTATGTTAGTTGTGAAATCAATCAATGAACTACTTGGTTATGGCTGATAATTCTTCTCAAATGTGGTTTGTAATTGTTTCTCAGCAGTTAAGGATTTTTTATAATTATGTTCCTGAGTGATGATTGATCTGTGTCACTTTGCTGCTTTCCTTTTCCATCCAGTCTGACCATCTTTGCTTTTGCATTTAGACCAGTCACAATTAAAGTATTTAGTGATATGGTTTGATTTACATTTACCATGTCATGATTTGTTTTCTAAATGTCTTCTTTCCTTTTCCTTAATTGGTTTCTCTCTTTCTCTTTTCTAAAGATTTATTTATTTATTTGAAAGTGAGGGTTATGGAGAGGGAGAGCGAGAGAGAGAGATCCTCCATCCACTATTTCACTCCCCAGATACCACAATGGCCAAGGCTGGGCCAGGCTAGAGCCAGAAGCCAGGAGCTTCATTTGGGTCTCCCATGTGGATGCAAGGAAGCAAACACTTGGACCATCCTCTGCTGTTTTCTGAGGCCATTAGCAGGGAGCTGAATCGGAAGTGGAGCAGCCAGGACACAAACTGGTGCCCACATGGGATGCCGGTGTCCATTTCAGTGGCTTTACCACTATGTCACAACATCAGCCCCCTTTTTTTGTTTCTCTTTGATTGCCTTATTTGTGTTAAACATTTTAATTTCTTTGTTGATTTTTAAACCATTTCTGTGAGTAATTTTCTTAGTGAGTTCTCTAGTGATTGTAGTATGCACACTAATTTAGCACAATCTACCTCAATTTAAAAATAAGTTAATTCAAGTAAACGTAGAAACTTTGATCCAGTGTACTTCCATTCACTCCTTATTCTTTGTACATACACACACACACATATCCAATAGCATAGTGCCAAAATCATTATTGATTTATATCTTTTAATATTAATATAAAATACTTTTCATTTCTTGTAAATCTTGTTTTTTACAAAATGGCTGGTCTTCTTGAACCTCAGTGCTCACTATGCTGAGTTGTTACTCTGGTTACTATCTCAAAATGTCTAGATTTTGTTTCCCTTTTTATTTTTTAAAATATTTATTTATTTATTTATTTCAAAGGCAGAGTTACAAAGAGAGAGGAGAGGCAGAGAGAGAGAGAGAGAGAGCTTCCATCTGCTGGTTCACTCTCCAATTGGCAGCAATGGCAGGAGCTGTGCTGATCTGAAACCAGGAGCCAGGAGCTTCTTCCGGGTCTCCCACATGGGTGCAGGGGCCCAAGGACTTGGGCCATCTTCTACTGCTTTCCCAGGCCATAGTAGAGAGCTGGATGGGAAGTAGAGCAGCTGGGAGTCTAACCAGAGCCCATATGGGATGCCGGCACTGCAGGCAGTGGCTTTACCTGCTATGCCACAGCACTGGCCTCCCTTTTTATTTTTTAATGATGCATTGTTTGTTTGCTTATTTATTTATTTAACCAGTGGATGGAAGACCTCTCTGTGTCTCTCCCTTTCTCTTTCTCTGTAACTCTGCCTTTCAAATAAATAAATCTTTAAGAAAAAAATAGTAAAAGTGTCTTTGCAGATATAGTTAGGAATCTGGAGCTAAGATTACCCAGACGATCCCTAAATCTGATGCCAGGTGTCCTTAGAAGAGACAGAAGAGAAAGAAGACACAAGCCGCGTGGCAAGGAGGCCGTGTGAAGCAGCAGCAGAAACTGCAGTGATGCCATTCCAAGAAATGCTGATGCCACCAGAAGCTGGAAGAGGTGTGGAATGAATTGTCCCCAAGAGCCTTCGCAGGGAGTGCAGCCTTGCTGACTTCTGGCCTTTAGAACTAGGAGAGAGCAAAACTCTGCTGTTGTAAACTGCACACTTGTTTAAAACACCAAGTTCACAGGGAGTTATTATGACAACCACAGGAACCAACTCCCTCCCTGGAGAGTTCAGTCAGTGGATTAAGCTTCAGCTTTATGTGTCTCTTCAAATCTTCTACATTTGATTTTAGCTGGACTTCTGCTTCCCCAGCCCCTTCCTCATTCCTACTCCTTTGCTAGTATTATTTTTATTATTATTATTTGAAGGACAGAGTTACAGAGAGAGGCAGAGACAGAGAGAGAGGTCTTCCATCTGCTGGTTCATTCCCCAGATGGCCGCAAAGGCCAGAGCTGCGCCGATCCGAAGCCAGGAGCCAGGAGCCAGGAGCCAGGAGCTTCTTCCAGGTCTCCCATGCAGATGCAGGGGCCCAAGCACTTGGACCATCCTCCACTGCTATCCCAGGCCATAGCAGAGAGCTGGATTGGAAGTGGAGCAGCCAGGACTAGAACCGGCGCCCATATGGGATGCCGGCACTTCAGGGCAGGGCTTTAACCCACTGCACCACAGTGCTGGCCCCCACTAGTATTCTTAACATGGATACAGAAATACGACAGTGCATTGTTCTCATCTTCTCTTACTTCATCACTATGCAGCCATGCAAGCTCAAGAAGGAAAGGCAAAGGATGAAGCAGAATACTGGAGACAAGGCATAACTGTTAAAGAGGGCCTGGAAGTTCTTTTTTTTTTTTTTCCAAAGATTTATTTCTTTATTTGAAAGCCAAGGTTACGGTGTATGTGTTCACTCCCCTAATGGCCACAACAGCCAGAACCAGGCCCATCTGAGGCCAGGAGCTTCTTCCAGGTCTCCCATGAGGGGGCAGGGGCCCAAGGACTTAAGCTATCTTCTACTGCATTCCCAGGCCATAGCAGAGAGCTGGATTGGAAGTGGAGCAGCCAGGTCTTCCATATGGGAAGCCAACACTGCAGGTGGTGGTTTTACCCACTACGCCACAGCACTGGCCCCTGAAAGTTCTAATATTGTGACTCTATGTCTTTCTATTTTTTTTTAATTTATTTATTTGAAAGGTAGAGTTACAGATAGAGGAGAGACGAGAGATCTTCTATCTTCTATCTGCTGGTTCACTCCCCAAATGGATGCAATGACTGGGGCTAGGCCAGGCCAAAGTCAGTAGCCAGGAGCTTCTTCAGGTTTTTCATGTGGGTGCAGGGGCCCAAGCATGTGGGCCATCTTCCATTGCTTCCCCAGGCACATTAGCAGGGAGCTGGACTGGAAGTAGCACAGCTGGGACTCAAACCAGAGCCCATGAAGGATGCCAGCATTGCAGGCTGCAGTTCAGCCTGCTGTGCCACAGTGCCAGCCCTGTGACTCCATTTCTATAATCTCACAGCAGTTCTGACAGTGTCCCAGAGGTTGGTTTACAACTATTTATTCAGTTGATGGGAAGAAATAAAGTACCTCTCTATGTTGCCTTGTGATAAATTGAGACGTATCCTTTTCTCCTAAGGAGCTCAGCTCACATTAATTTGATGAACTATGGGATTATAGAGGTTCTCTTCCGTTTAGTAGAGGTCAGTTGCAGAGAGAGTCAACCAGGCTTAGCTGCTGGAATTCATAGAGTCACTTTAATATTGCTTGTTTAATCATCACTTGTCCTAGTATCTCACACCCCTCCTGGCTTGACTCCCTAGCAGGAATCCTTATCAGATCCATAGAGCATCAAATCAACAGTGGTTTGTTTTTCTAAATTCTTGTCCATGCCAGTCAGCAAAGCTCCAAAGTCATATTGTGAACATTCTGCCCCTAGATGCTTGCTGTTAAAGTAAACTAAGTGCACTAGTGAAATGTATCCCACTCTGTTGGATACTGAGAACCAAACAGAAAAAGCGAGTTGTCTTCCCTCCAGGATAGGTACACCTTTTGTCTCTCTATTATTTCTGGCATCCTTTGTTTTTCTAGGTATCCCTTCTTTTGTTGTTTTATAATATAAAAGTAATATTCATTGACAATGAGAAATCATATTTTAGCAATATTTAAAGATAAGAATGATCTATGATTCCACCAGCCACAAGGAACTACTGAGAATATTTGGATGTACAGTATATCCCTTCTTTCTCTGTAGAGACAGATTATTTTTGCTTCTTCAAAATAGACTCACTGTACATAGGAGTTTGTGAACTGCTCTTTTGGATCACAGTGAATAATAGACATTTTCCCATCACCTTTCTATTACAACAGGCCATAGAAACAGTCTTCCCTAGCAGGTTTCACCATATCACTGGCTGACTCTAGCAGTCTACTACTGGTCTACCTGCCCTGAGTATCTCATGCCTCCAGGCTACCCTACACCTGGCTTCCAGGTTGATCTTCCTAAACCATTGTTCACACTGCTCAGCCCAACCAGGGTCTTTGATGAGCCCTCCTCCTTTACCCTCTTCACCTGATTGCCCATGAGGGAGGAGTCCTCATCCAGCCCTTTATACCTTTTCCCAAAGGCGATTCCATCCATAGAGGTTTGCTCATTATTCCCCAACAGACCCCTTGATTTCTACATAAAAGCGGGTTCCTCTGCTAAAGAAGCCTACTATGGTACGCTGTCACCTTGCCTAGGTTCTTTTCTGCCCTTGCTGCCTAGATCTTTTTGGACACACCATACTTTCTCAAATTACCCCAACCCTCTCCCTCTTAAGTGTGTATCAGCTGCAGCAATTGTTCGGACATAGGCTGGCAGCCAGTCACCTGGGAATTTCCAGTTAGGAAGTGGGCCCCATGAAGAGGAACTGAGTCCTCCACCTCTTAGCCTCCTGTGGTATAGATCTTGTCCCCTAAGGAATGAAAAATGTATATACATTATGAGAATGACAGTAGACTTAAAGATAGATAATTCAGTCACACCTTTTATTCCTGTGATATTAGTTCCAAGACCACAGTGGATGCCAATATCCATGGATGCTCAAACCCCTTTTACAAATGGTGTAGTGTTTTCATAGCACCTAAGCACCTTCTCTCATAGATTTAAATCATCTCTAGATTACTTATAATTGCTAATACAATGTAAGTGCTACAGAAATCATTGTTATAATGTATTGCTTAGGGAATAATAACAAGAAAAACATCAGCATGTTCTTATAGAATCAATTTTTTGTTCCAAATATTTTCCATCTGCAGTTGGAATTCATCAATGCAGATCCTCCTGATACAGAAGGCCAATATAACTGTATCAAAATAAAAAAAAATGCAAACTGAAAAACAGCTCAACTATATAAAACAGCAACAGCAGCAACAACAATACTAACCACAATATTATACATGGAAAGTAAAAGAACATTTAACCATAAAATGTTTATCAAAATGCTAACGATGATGACAATGGAAGTTTGGATTAATGAATGACATGTTTTCCTTCTCTTTCATTTATCCCCTTTTTCTCCTAGTTCTGTGTCCAGGCTTGAAATGCGCTTCAGAGAAATTGCCCATCTTTCTAAATTATATCTGTTATGCATGTGTGCTAATTTTATAATACAAAAATAACTGTACATTTTTATTTGATTTGATTTGATTTATAGAAGTCACACATGTGTGTTATAAAAACTTCAGACAATATAGTACTCGATGACTTTATGGATCCAAAGGTGACAGAGTTGAGCTTTTTAAAAATATTGAACTGTTTGATGGAGTGGAGAGTATCTTTGAATACAAGTCAGTATATCTGGATATCAGTTTAGACGAGTTGACTAGTTCTATGGTATTGGGCAAGTTATGAAACATTTCCCATCTCTTCCCCCCCCAGCTTTACTGAAGCATAATTTTTTTTTACTGAAGCATAATTAAGATATAAAATTGCACATATATAAGGTGTACAGCTTGGTGATCTGATATATATAGATAGATAGATAGATAGATACACACTGTGGCTAATCAAAGTCAAGCTAATATATCCATGACACACAGTTACCATTTTCTTTTTCCTTTTTTTGTAGCAAGAATACTTAAGCTTGCTGTCAGCAAATTTCAAGTGTGCAATACAGTGTTGTTAACTGTAGTCATAGTGTTGTACATTAGATCTTCAGAGCTTACTCATCTTGCATAACTGAAACTGGAACCTTCCATCAGCATCTCCACATTTCACCCTGTGCCCAGTTTCTGGCAAATATCATTCTAGTCTTTGTTTCTGTGAATTTGGTTTTTCATAGATGTTGGGTAAAAGTGAGATCATAAAGCACAAGTATTTGTCTTTCTGTGTCTGGCTTATTTCATTGAGTATAATGACCTCCATGTAACTGCAGATGACAGAATTTTCTTGGTTTTAGCCTAACTAATATTTCATTGTATATCTGGCTCATTTCTTTATCCATTCATCTGTTGATGGATACTTGGGTTGTTTCTGTATCTTGGTTATTATGTATAATGCTACAGTGAACATGAGAGTGCATATATCTCTTTAAGACACTGAATTCATTTTCTTCGGATATGTATTTCCAGTGATGGGATTGCTGAATCGTATGGTAGTTCTATTTTTAATTTATTGAGGAACCTTCCTATCATTTCCCATAATGGTTATACCAACTCACATTCACAGCAGCATGCAAGGGTTCCCACATCCTCACCGATACTCATTATCTCTTGTCTTTTCGATGACAGCCATTCTATAACAGATGTGAGGTGGCAGAGAGCTTGCTACTTACGTCCCCTAGATGGCTTTCATTCTAAATAGTAGTGAAAGGCTGAGATGGTCTCTTAGAGTAACTTCCTGTGATCTGCCTAAGGGAAGGGCATGAATGAGAAAGAACCTCATTGGATTTTGGATCTGCATCTTTAACAATACCCTGCTATCCAAAATGAGTGGAATGAAGAAAAGAAAGAAAGTCTGCTTTTTGTTACTTTACCTAAAACATCCGAGATGAGCTACTTTGCAAAAGAAAGGCTGTATCAGTTAAAGTGGGGTTACAGGATTGGGCAATGCCAAAGTCCAGTGTCAGGTATGACCTAGTTATGGTGGGTGTAGTGACAGTGATCATGTGGTAGGCAAGGAAGGGGAAAGAGAGAGACCCTAGACTGAACCTGAACTCAAAAAAATTTCTTGAACCTCCCTCTGAGGCCATAATCAGATCAAATCTCAACCCTTAATCACTCAATCATTAACATTAAAACATCAGAGTTTAAACAATTTCTTGAGTTTTGAGGTGACAAGTCCGCTGTACCCATGGCATACACCTTTTCATAAAATATATTGAATGAAATAAGGATATGTACTATAATGACTTTTCTTCTTCTAAGAAGACGGATACATTTAAACTTGGTGGATCTTGACCCATGAAGTTGTTTTTTGAAAAGCCTGCTGACTGATTAGCTTTTTCAGTCCCACTGTGCAAGCTTGGCTTTATGTAGGAAGCCCTTCCAGAGTATGATTCAGTTCATTTTTACAAGGGTTGAATTTGAATGCTTATGTCACTCCACCTGTGGAATACTTAATTTTGAGTCCAATCAATTTAGATGCTTAGCACAAGCAGAACCCTCCCCTCCACCCCTATCTCTCTTTCCTCTGGAATGAGAGAATGGATGTGGAAGCTTTCAACACAGTGCCCGGAATAGAACACAGGCTAAAAACTCCCTTCTGCTTTCCTCCCCTCCTTCATCCTGGTTACCACATTTGAGATGCAAACTGCCACAAAATGGTAGTTTATTAGACACTAAAAATCATCATAGTTCATCAAGTTTTCAAAGCACTTTTTTTTTTTTTGCTGAAATTGTGAAAGGATTTCTAATTGCTGCTGGCCAGGATGTGTTCGTGATACGCTTGTCAATACTTGTAAATGTGCATCAGAACTTCCAGAGTAGACAGCAGCAGCTTGGAAAAAACTCCTGAGACAAGAGTTGACCATGATTTACCGAAAATTCTGCATCATCAGCAAGAAGCGTGACTGCATGGAATGGTGTGGGGTGAAAATTGACAGCGCTAAGCAAAACATCCTGAAGCTTCAAACTCTGAATGTGAACACATTTTGGAAACACACCAGTTTATTCTCTTCATCTTTTCTCTTCATGTGCATACAAGAGTGAAGTTTGGGAGATGGGGAACCTAAGTCTAAAAAGTTTTAGTTCGTTGAAAATAAAGAGTTTAAGTGATAGGAAAGCATTGTGTCATAATTAATTGGTCACATTGTATATGTTAGTGGTACATGAAATATTGGTATGTCTTCTGGTGATGGTATCTCACTCAGATTGGAAGAAATATAGCAATTCCATCTATCTTTGAAAACAAAGGCTTTGTGAATTAAGCATTTTAGGAAAATCTTTAACCCAAAATCATGGGAAATATTTCTGACCATCTTTTTCAAACATATGGCAATGGCAAAAATGGTATCAATGGCTAATAATTCAGGAAGAGCAGAGATACTTGTAAAGAGACCATGTGTCCCTATTTTCTCAGCTCTGCGTCCAGGTTTCAGATAAGCTTATGGGAAATTATCTACTGTGAAGAGCTCTGAACAAAATCATTTGAATTGTGAATTTCCTATTTTTGCACATCTGCTTCCTATAAAACTATGGCACCTTGCCTTGAACATACAAAATGATAGCTAAATATTAGAGGTCTGGTGATGCATTTGATATATCAGAATTTTCAAATTCATGAAATAATTATCAATGACTGTGGATAGCTTAAATGTTACTGAAATGCTTATCTATCCTTTGACCAGCTACTTTCTGATTCTGGACAAGTAGCTGGTAGTGTGATCAAGTCTGAGCCCAGCGTTTCCTGGAGGGCTTGCACTGCTCTTTCAGAGAGGCAGGCGGGCAGACATCTGGAAGTTTCTTCTGTTCAGTGCAGCCTTGAGTATTTCCAATTTGGCCTCTCAGTTTTCTTTGTTGTTCCAAAAGCTGTGCCCATGTAATTGGGGGCTTATGCTAATTTTCATGGCTGGTTCAATTTGTCAGAATATAATAAATTGCTCTAAACCCAGGTTTTAAGAATTCCAGATAAATAGCAAATTCTCCCTCTAAAAATTTCTCTTTTAATCACAAATGATAGGCCCAGGAAAAGGCTTGCCATCTGCACTCTTGCATGTTGAAAATTCTTCCAATGTTAGGAAATTCTTTTCTGTTTTGGACAAATCTGGTTTTGCCTGTCTGCATAATTGAATGTTTCCTGGCCCCTGCTGGCTATGGTTTCCTATGGAATATAGACTATAAATTCTAAGTGGACTCAGTAAAAACCATTTGGACCTGACTTCACTGGAAAGAAACTGAATCAATCAGAAATTTGGCAGATAATTCAGAAAAAAATTTTTTGAGCAATAGGAATAAAGTATCATGATGTTTTTGAAAAGGTTCATGAAAGACATACTTTAAAGCTGATGACTTAATTGTCCTGAAAATAAAATTGAATTGTATTCACCATAGGAATAGGCTCTTTTTTTAAAGTTATATTCATAAAATAGTTTTTGCAGTGAGGAGTAAAGAACCAAGTGCCTGGAGGCAGGCTGATTGATCTCAGTCTTAGCTCTGCCTTTATTTATGTCTGCTCTCAGACCTCTCGGGCAAGTTCTTTAACTTTGCAACTCGTATTTCCTCACCTGTAGAATGGAGTCCGTGAGGGCAGCGCCGCCCCTGGAGAGCCACGCTCTTGCCGTAGCTCTGTGAGGATGCCGAGGTGCAGGGAGGTCATGCATCCTGCTCAATGCCCAGGGAGGAAAGGGGCAGAGTGGAGCTGGGAGTCACAACCAGCTCTAATGGACTCGAGTAATCATGAGGACCCTAAGAGAGGCATGGGTAGGAGAAAAAACTGGGGCGGGAGTTACGTCACCTATGACCTGCCCCTAGCCTGCCCTGTCACTGCCACCCAGTGTGACTACACTAATGACAGCAAATGACAATGAATGGGGACCAGCTGAGACCCAGGCAACCTCCGCAGCTCTCTAAGAAGCACACCTCCTGCCATCTACAGAGCAGCAGAGGATCTTAGAGACGAATACGTATCCTCCTCACATTTCGGCCAAGAGAGAAAAGGCAGGAAGAGCGTAGAGATGGCCCTGAGGTCACCTGAGAAGTGACAGTGCCGAGTGGGCATGCAGGCTCTGGTCATGGCCCCATGACACCCTGAGGATGCGGACTCCTGGTTTCCCAGCGTGAGGCAAGGCTGCCACACGGGCAAACTGGCAGGATAAGGAGGTCATGGGAAACGAGGGGAGGGACTAAAAAGGTTTGAAAAGCACTACTTCTTGCTATCAAGGGTCATGGATAGAAGCTTTTTGACTTTGTGGAAAGGAATACGTGAGTTGTGTGGGAACATGTGTGATATTGGCTTTGGATGTACACAGCATGATCATAATACCTTTATGGTCTAATAATGACCTTCAGAAGCAGCCTCTGTAGTGAACTCCAATAGTTTCTTATGGCCAATAGCATAAAAATTAAAATGAAAACAAACCATACCTGCATTTGTTTTAGTTTGCTAGGGCAGACTGCCAGAACAAAGCGCCTCCAACCCTGAGGCTTAAACCACAGACAGTTCCTTTCTCCCAGTTCCGGAGCTGAAGTCCAAGACCAAGGTGTTGGCCGAGTTGGTTCCCTCTGAGGCCTCTCTCCTGGGAGTATTGCTGACCATCTGCTTGCTGTGTCTTCACATGGTTGTGTCCTAATCTCTTCTTTTTAAAATTTTACTTTTAAGTTAATTTAATTTATTTGATAGGCAGAGTTACAGAGAAAAGGAGAGACAGAGGGAAAAAAAAAAAAAAAGATCATCCATCCTCTGGTTCAATCACCAAAAAGCCACAACAGCCAGGCTGGGCCAAGTGGAAGCTGGGAGCCTGGGACTCCATCTGGATCTCCCATGTGGGTGGTGAGGGCCCAAGCACTTGGGCCATCTTCTGCTGCTTTCCCAGGGAAGCAGAGCAGTCAGGGCTCCAGCTGGCGGTCTGATATGGGATGCCTGTATTGTAAGCAGCAACTTAACCCTCTGTTACAATGCCAGACCCTTAAACTCTTCTTAAAAGGACACAAACCGGCTGGCACTGCGACTCACTAGGCTAATCCTCCACCTGTGGCGCCAGCACACCGGGTTTTAGTCCCGGTCAGGGCACTGGATTCTGTCCCGGTTGCCCCTTTTCCAGGCCAGCTCTCTGCTGTGGCCGGGGAGTGCAATGGAGGATGGCCCAAGTCCTTGGGCCCTGCACCTGTGTGGGAGACCAGGATAAGCGTCTGGCTCCTGGCTTCGGATCAGCATGATGCACCAGCCGCAGCGGCCATTGGGGAGTGAATCAACGGACAAAGAAGACCTTTCTCTCTAACTGACCACCACTCTGCCTGTCAAAAAAAAAGGACACAAACTATGTTGAATGAGGCCTCATTTTATCTCAGCTATCTTTTTTTTTTAAGATTTATTTATTTATTTATTTGAAAGGCAGCCGGCGCCGCAGCTCACTAGGCTAATCCTCCACCTTGTGGCGCCAGCACACCGGGTTCTAGTCCCGGTCGGGGTGCCGGATTCTGTCTCGGTTACCCCTCTTCCAGGCCGGCTCTCTGCTGTGGCCAAGGAGTGCAGTGGAGGATGGCCCAAGTGCTTGGGCCCTGCACCCGCATGGGAGACCAGGATAAGCACCTGGCTCCTGCCTTCGGATCAGCGCGGTGCGCCAGCCGCAGTGCGCCAACCGCAGCGCGCCGGCCGCGGCGGCCATTGGAGGGTGAACCAACGGCAAAAAGGAAGACCTTTCTCTCTGTTTCTCTCTCTCACTATCCCTCTGCCTGTCAAAAAAAAAAAAAAAAAAAAAAAGAAAGAAAGAAAGAAAAGAATAGAAAAGAAAAAGAAAAAGGCAAGCTATGGTGTATGTGGGGGTTGGGGGCAGGTCTTCCATCCTCTGGTTCACTCCCCAAATGGCCACAACAGACAGAGCCGGGCTGATCCGAAGCCAGGAGCTTGTTCTGAGTCTCCCACATGGGTGCAGGGGCCCAAGCACTTGGGCCATCTTCTACTGCTTTCCCAGGCCACAGCAGAGAGCTGGAACACGAGTTAAGCAGCCAGGATTTGAACTGACACCCATATGGGACCCTGACACGGCAGGTGGCAGCTTTACCCACTATGTCAGCGCTGACCCCAGCTCAGTTACGTCTTTAATGACCTTATCTCCAAATACAGTAGCATTTTGAAATACCAGGGTGGGGGTAGGGCATCAAAACATGAAATTTTGGGGAACACAGTTCCCACCCATTGGTATCTGTATTGATAGTGATACTAATATACATATATTTATGTGGGTCTTATTTAAACCTGAAATTATGGCAATGAGAACTCTTCCAAATCCTATTGTGACAATTAAAGGATGCATATTCCAACTCTAATTTCTCCAGCTTAATTAGCATGTGGCCTGTTTGCACAAACTTATTAGGAATGAGCATTCTCTCTGCCAACTGTTATCTAATTTCCGGGCTCCTGAGGCCGACTGCTCCATTACTGCTGGGCAGGGTGAAGACGGTTGGGGGAAGCCACCAAGCTGCTGGCCGCCTGTCAGAGTGCCCGCGTGGCATCAGATCTGAAAAGGCACACCGTGGGCAGCAAGAAAGAGGCTTGCGCCGTGAGCGTCCTCTGGCCTCAGTTCTTTGATTCTCTTTGAGGCATGGACTAAAGGCTGGGACACGCATCCATACACAAGAGGCACAGACATGAATGTGGGACAATTATTCCCTCCTTTGAAGTGAGAGGCTGTGCTTAAACCAGAATGCACAGGATTTTCTATCTTGCTTTTTTAAGGGAATTAAGTTTACCCAAGAATATGGCAACTTCCCATCCACCTCCCGGGCTCCCTCCTTCCCTCTTCCGTTCCTTTGTTTCCTTATCTCCCTCTCTCAGAATTACTTAGAAGGCAAGGGTTTGCCCTGCACAGGTCCTCTGCGTGGTCCTGGAGGGGAGAAAGAGGTGACTCAGAAGGGCTGTGCCTGGCGGGCTTTCTGCTGACAGCGCATTCCCTGCTCTGGTTTTGGTTTTGCTCTCAGGCATTGCTCGGCTGGTTCTTGGCGAAGCTGCAAGCCCCTTTGGCTAACTGCATGCAGAGCTCCCTTTCCTTCAAAGCTCTCCATCCTCCTTGTAGGATTGGTCCTGCTGCCGCCACAGCCCCTAGCGCCCCCTCATCGCCTCCCTCTGAGCCGGTGCCTAGGCTGAAGGCACCAGGCTGCTGACCCCTCTTGCACTGTCTCGTCCCCTAGACTGCTTTATGTGAGCTGTGCCTTCTCATTCCTCCCACTTCTTCCTCTTCTCATTTGACTCCTTTGCCGATTCACATTGATCATCTCTGATGAGCTGGCTTAGTGTGAAAAAACCAGGGTTCCAGCGATCTGCTTCCTTTCTGCCCACTGCTGTCTATTCCAGGCAATCAACAGGGGCCTCAGGTCCTCGTTCATGAGCTGTGGGCACAAAGCAGGAGTTCTTGGTCTGTTTGCCCTCACTCCCTTTGAAGCTACTTCAGAATCAATGAACATTAGCCACTGTGTTTATTTTTTTAAAATAAAGAATGGGAAGGGTGTGGAGGGTGATGGAGACGAGTCCATAATGTGATTTCCATCTTACCTGCTGGTAAGATTCATGCCTGGAATGGAATTCAATTTGTAGGAATTGCAAACGTCATCCCTACATCCTCAGTCCGCTGGGAAGAAGTGGTGAGACCGACTTTTTTCCTCTTGTAGTCACATGGAGCCAGCCAAAGCCTGTGATGTCCCCTAAGATGCCCAAGCCCTGGGCTGGCAGCCTCCCTCCTCTTCTGCTAATCAAATGCTGTTCCCTCTACAGGGGCTGCCTGAGCCACCTTTGTTCCAGGGACTCAGCAGAAGTGTGGGGAAGGAATCAAAATGTGGAACTTCTCCAGGCTCCGCAGTCCCTCCCTGCGTCCCTCCAGTGAACTTGCTGTCTGTACCACTCACAAGGGGCCCTCCAATGCTGGTCATTAGTCCCTTGAGGACCGCGCACTCTGCTCCTCCCAGCCAGGTCACCTGTTACCTGTGGAGGGGACAGTACTTCGCTCCCCCTCCAGACCCAGCGCTGCCGCGTGGTACAGAGATAGTGTGCAGCGATATTGCGGATTGAAAGGCTGTTTCCTTTTGCTTCCCAGCAGAGTCTGTTGGGAGGCACATTTAGGAAGTCGATTTCCCAGAAGTCCTGTTTTTAGTGTCACTAAATCTACCAGAGCGCTTTAGCGTCCATGCATTTCACAGCGGCAGGTAAATTAGCAGCTTGATTCAACCACATCTATTGAGCAGTCGCTCTGCACCTGTTATTGAGCCAGATGGGGTTCCTGCCTCCTGTGGGTTCAGAATCCACAGGGCCCCCTTGTGGCCCACCCCTGACCCCTGGAACAGTGCTTGTCCCAAGCGGCTGGTCGCAGATGTCCAGCTGGGGAGGTGTGCAAGTTCCCTTGCGTGGTGATGGGGACCTGTCATTCACCTCCTGGGTGGTGCTGAATTGCTACCGCCACCCTCATCCCAGCCCATCCTTGACAGCCCAGGATTTTGCAGGAAGTTAGCAGACTTGGCTCCAGAAAGTCTGCACTGTGGCTTTTCAGGAAACTTCAAACTTAGGTGCCGAAGAACTGACGTGCAGAGGGCAAAGGGAGCCTGGAGGGCTCGTGGCAAGGCTTGCAAGCTGCGTGTCTCAGCGAGCCAGTCCCAGCGGATTCACGTGTTAATTCACTGGCGTGTTGCGCGGCAGAAGCACCCCCCACTCTGCCTTCCCCCACTTCCAACTGTTGTGCTGCGGCAGGGCTCGGGGTGAGTGTCAGCTGAGCCCTTCTTTCTGGGGCAGCCCTCCTGATTCCGTGACAGCCCAGTCTGATGGACTTGGTCTTTGCTTCCCCGTAGCACACAGAGCAACGCGCTCCTTAAAGGGACCTCGTGCTTGTCGGCGCGACTGAGGGCTGGGCGAGGCGGGCTTCCGCCCAAGAATGAGTGGGGAGGGGTCCTGAGGAACCTCCACGTCCTCCCGGCGCGGGGGAGGGAAGGAGCCTGCAGACCGAGGGGACCAGAGCGCCGGTAGCCGGGGCCCGGCTGGCAGTTAGCGGCTGCTAGGGGCGCTGCCTGCGGTGCAGAGGGTGCGGGCGGCGCGCCTTGCGGTTGCCTGCGCTGCCGCGAGCCGGCGCCCAGCGGCGCGCCCGCAGTCAGGCCCCGCGGACTGCTCCGGGCAGGGCCGCGTGCGCTCACCATGAAGGCTCAGCGCTAGGCTTCTGCAGCAGCCTCCGACCGCTCGGATTCGGCGGTGCACTTGGCAGAGGCTCCTGCCCGGCGAGAGCTCGCAGCCAGATCCGCGCTCCAGCTGCCGGGACAACTTCGCCGTCGCCTGTTTACTTCTCCGGGAGCCAGGGACTCTGTCCTGCACCGCAGCCACCCCTGCCCCTCGGCCGCCTCTTAAGTCAGCCTCCCGGGCTCGTCCGACGGCAACCCCGGGGAAGCGCTAGCGAGGAGGGGCTGCGAGCCGAGCAGAAGCCCCCCGACTGCTCAAGCTCTCGTGACCGCCTCTGTTCTGGGGTTCCGAGAGGGCCCGTGCGCTGCCCGGGGAAGCAATGCAAGTCTCCATAGCCTGCACAGAGCACAATTTGAAGAGTCGGAATGGTGAGGACCGACTTCTGAGCAAGCAGAGCTCCAACGCCCCCAATGTGGTGAACGCAGCGCGGGCCAAATTCCGCACGGTCGCTATCATCGCGCGCAGCCTGGGGACGTTCACCCCTCAGCATCACATTTCTCTCAAAGAGTCCACCGCCAAGCAGACTGGCATGAAATATAGGTATGCATGTACGATTCCCTCCGCCCGGGTGTCCGTGTCTGTACAGGTGCGGTGCAGACAGGCCATTGCTTTTGAAAAGTGACTTGCTGCTCCGTGGGTTGCTCTATTTAGAATACTCATGTGTTTCTAAGATAGTTCTTTAGGAGGTCAGAAAAGCCGTGAGTACGTGCGTATGATTTATATATATGGTCCATTTTGTGTATTCTAAGGTGTTATGAACACCTTAGGATCTGTATAGATTTCAGGCTCCCGGGAAATGAAAAAGAAAAAAAAAAGAAAACCCACACAATGGCTAGAAACTGATATTTAGACCAGGGTAGTTTTTCAATAGCAAATGTGTCCTATTTTATGGCAGCCTGTAGTTCCTGTGAGTCTGCCATCAAAAATAGTTTCCCAGCTAGTCCTGCACTCTTATCTTTTGAAAGACCAAGATAGCAAATGCTATGCACAGCTTTTAAGGAAGTTTTGTTCAAGGAAGAAACGCCTATAATGGCAAATTACATCAAGCACTACCGTATTTAAACCTACATCTCTGCTTGAAATACAACGTAGATCTTGGGAAATAAGGAGAAAGGGCCAATTGTTGCAGTCCTGGTTTCACCATACATCTCTAAGCTCCCTCTTTCCCTGCATTGGTTTGCATAGTTAGACATCTTCCTGGGAATAGCGGATGATCTCTTTAACAGGGAATGACTTAAATTTGATAAGTAGAAAATTTCATTGTCCTGTTATGCGACTCCTGCAGCCTCATTGCATCTGCTCTGTACCTAGCCGTCCTGGCTTCCTTTCCTGAAAACTGCTGCTTCTAGGTTCTGGAAACGATTGTGAATGTGGAGGAGAGGTGCTTCTGACGTGTCTTCTAAGGGCTTTGGTTATCCAGTTTGGAGATGTGAGTTTGGTAATTATTTGCATTTAACTATCTCACGTCTTTGTTAGCAACTGCGTCCTAGGATAGGATGAACTCAATCTATTCAAAATAAGGTACACCGCGAAGACCATGCTTCCCAAGTACGGTTGTGAAATAAGCATTTAAACTTATTTCTACAAAAGTTGCCCTTGGGAAAAGTTTCTTGGTAGAGTTCCAGGGAAGGTTCTCATTGTAGATACAAAAAGCACTGTGGTCCTGATATATTTTTTTGAGCCATGAAGCAAAAAACCCTTGGGTGGGAAAAAGCAAAATAAACCGCAGCTAAAGCTGTTTGTCCCAACTGTAGTACCAATATGAGTGACTCTGACTGACTCATTGAAGTGTCTCCTCTGCTTTTCCTGATATCCCAGTGATGGCTAGGGAGGCCCCACAATGGCAGTCCTCTCAATGAGACTGCAGTGTCAAGTTCATTGGCCTTCCCTACCGCTGCTGCTGTGGCACACACCCAGCCCTGCCTGGTGGACACCACGCAGCTCTGCGCTCAGTTCAGCTGCTGAGAGCTCGCTGCGGCCTCCCTGGGCAGGGCCCCAGGATCAGGACACTGCAGAGCGAAGGCAGATCACAGGCCAGTGCACTTGTGGCCTCCAGCAGTTTTGCAGCATTGTGAACTTTCTTTTGGTAAAGCAGAAGAATTAAAAAGTAACACAGCTCATTTCTTGTGGCAAGGTTTCATGGTTGCTTATGGATGACTGTATTGGAAGAATTTCGGTCTTGGGAGGATGTTCAGGAGCCAGATGCTTGCCTTTAAGGTTTTTCCCAGAACACAGCTCAACTCAATCTCCCAAAAGCTCAGAGTATAAGCAAAGTTCACCCAGATGCATGTCATTACTGGTGCCTAAGGACAGCTCTTCTCTGCCAAAAAGTTAGCCAGCTGGGGGCTCTAAGTTATTCATTGTTTAAGGCAACTAAACATGATGCCTCATGTCCACCCCCTCTGTTTTTCTGAATGGCTTAATCTATGACAGTCAGGTGGTCTGCGTGTGTGTGTGTGTGTGTGTGTGTGACTGTGTCCTAACCCTTGCTTTCAAATTCTACTCAGAGCGACCTTCATGAAAGAGATTATGTTATTAGGTCAAATGTAAGTCTAGGAAACTAGACTTACATTGGGAGAGGGGAGGCAGACTATATACTTTTTGATATACTATATAAAAATGATAGAAATCTTTTATTGGCTGAACTATTTATATTTTTGCATTGTTGTCACTAAAGCATTGTGGGCATATATGGACTATTTGTTAACAATAGCAAGCACCAAGAAATAGAAGATAATGCCACAGAATGGGAGAGGTGATTGGCCCAGGAAAGGAATCTGGAAAATGTCTTCCGAGGGAGCTAGAGTGGAAGGTTACTGCCTCCTCCTTGGGGTCACAGTAATATTCTCATTCCAGACAATGAGTTCCATCAGCAGAGCTTCCAGGGGGAAATCCCTGAACCCTGTAGAGGGTTAAAATATTGTCTTTTTGTGCATTTCCTTTCATCGGAATTTGAAATTCAGAAACTGTCAAGCAGTGGTCTTGCAAAGTGAAGAGACAATCATTAGCTATACCAGGAAGCCAACTTTAGCTGGGTAAGCCAAGGTGTATAAGCCAAAGGTTGGCGCTTACATTCAGGTTGGGAAGTAAACCATAAATAAGCAAATCAACAAGCATATAATAAAATCCTCTATTGTGGGGGCGTTCTTTTTGAAGGCTATGTTTGGGGTAGAGATAGTCATACCTGGGTCAACTTAGCATAACCATTTTGAGGTTAACAACTGTTTCAGCTCCAGGATTAATAATTGCGTCTTGGGCACACGTAACTATATCCATGTCTGCCACGCACTTTGCTATCCTGGGCACTTCTCCAGGTCCATCCCTGCTGTGAGGTGCTACCTGGCAGCTGAGGACATACTTATAACTCTGATAAGTAAGCTGACTGTGTTCTTGTTCAATGCCTTACGGTGCTTAAAGCCCAACTTTTTCCTTAGCCCCTGATTACCATCTACTAATAAAGAACTCATGAAACTTTTATAAAGAATTAATATATTCTCATAAAAAGCATCTGAATTTTGCAGAATAAAATGCTCAAAGCCACTGTTACATTTAGATCATCATTCTGCAAGAACCTTGTGTAAAATTGGTTATCATTTCAAGGCTGAAGATCAAAAAATCAACCAGAATATTCTACCACTCAAATCCCACTCTCAACCCAACAGAAGAAGACCCTACCTAATATTTATCCTGAGAGCTATCCTGTATGCAAATTAGAGAACTGTGCTGATTCCTCATGTTCTTTTGGATGTGCTTTATTAGTGTATGAGAGTTCCTGTGTTGTAGTGCTACATGTATTTTAATCCCTGAGTTCATCACACTGTGTTCATTTGATGTTTACCTCTGCATCCATGTATAACAGATTGGCACCTGACTGATCTTGGTACAGAGGCAAACCTGCCATCCTAAGATCAACAAATTACTCAGAACACCTGGTAAACTAGGTTTGTGTGCTTGTTTGTGCTTGCTTGGTTGGTTGGTTTTGTTCCATTTTAGAACAACTATTTTATTTTTAATATCTATACATTTTAAAATTTTTATTTTACTATATTTACTTATTTGAAAGGCAGAGAGACAGAGACAGAGATCTTTAATTTGCTAGTTTATGCCTCAAATACCAGTAACAGCCCAGGGTGGGCAAGGCTGAAGCCAAGAATTTGGAACTCAGTCTAGGTTTCCCATGCGTGTGGCTTGGACCCAAGTTTTTGAACCCTTGCCTGCTGCCTCCCAGGGTGCTCATTATCAGGAACTGGAATTGGAGGTGGTGGAGCTGGGACTCGAACCCTGGCAGTCTAGTATGGAGTGTGGACATCCCAAGCAGCATCTTCGCTGCTGTGTCAAATGCTCACCCAGAGATAACTTTTTAGAATGATCCAGGTGCTGGTGTTTGGCCTGGCCTCAGTGTGTCACTCAGAATTTGTGAGTTAGCCGTTTTAATTTGTAAATTATCTTCCTTCATTCTGAAATTGACAGTTTAGTTCCAGATCTATTTGAAAATTGATGGACCTAATTTCATTGGGAAAGATTTTATTTTAACATACATCCATGTCAATATCACCTTGTGCTATATATTGCAAAAGACATACTTTGAAAATTTTAAGAGAATTATTTACAAAAATAAATATTGTATGAGCAATAACCTTTAAATATCACTAAAAGTCACTTTTTCCCCAAGTTTTAACATTAATCACATTTTGCTATTATAGTTTTTTAAATATTATATATTCACAAGAATTTGTTTTAAAAAATGTATAGAAAAAGTCGATGTACCCTTAAATTTCATGTTTCTCAGTGGTAACAATTTGCATAGCTATAGCATGATATCAAAAGTAGGAAGTTGGCATTGGGACAATCTACAGAGTTTAGATTTCACCATTAGTACATGCATTTACTTTGTGTGTGTGTATGTGTGTGTGTTTAATTTTTTATATATTTGTTGGAGAAGCATGAAGACCAGAGAGAGAAAAATCGTGTCTACTGGTTAACTTCCCCAGTGCTTGCTGTGGGTGGAATCCAGTAGCCTGAAACTCTATCAAGGTCTTCCATGTGAGTGGCAGGAAGCAAATTACTTGAGCCACTGTTTCCCAGGGTCTGCATTAGCAGGAAACTGGAGTCAGGAGACAGAGCTGGTATCAAACTCAGACACTCCTATGGGGCATATAGGAATTTTTTTAAAAAGATTTATTTATTTACTTGAAAATCACAGTTGCAGAGAGGCAGAGAAAGAGAGAGAGAGAGAGAGAGAGAGAGAGAGGTGTTCATTCTGCTGGTTCACTCCCAAAATGGCTGCACTGGTCCGAGATGAGCCAATCTGAAGCCAGGAGCAAGGAGATTCTTCCAGGTCTCCCACATGGGTGCAGGTTCCCAAGGACTTGGGCCATCTTCTACTGCTTTCCCAGGGCATAGCAGAGAGCTGGATCGGAAGTGGAGCAGGTAGGACTCAAACCAGTGCCCATATGAGGTGTGGGCATTGTAGGCAGTGGCTTTACCAGATGTGCCGCAGCGCTGGCCCGGATACAGGAATTTTAACTGACATCTTAACCACCGGGCCAAGTGCCTGCTGCCCCATGTGTTTTTATGTATATTCAATTTTATCCCATGTGTAGATTTGCATAACCACTGCAAATGAGGACTCTGAATTGCCCATCATCACATGACTCCTTCCTGCTATCCCTCTAGAGCCACGTTTATTGCCTCTCCTCCAATTCCTGATCCTGGTCACCACCACTCATCACCAGTCTTTAAGCCATGTCATTCATTTTATTCTTTCAAGGATATTATCTAAATGGAATCACAATGTGTGCAACCTTTTGAGATTGGCCCTTTTCTCCCCACTCAGAGTTGTCCAGGGAAGTGGTGAGAGAGAATCTTGTAACCATAAAAGGGATGGATCCGCACTGTGGAAGTTCCTGGAAGCTATTTGGACTTAAGGTCAATATGATCAATATGTCTGCTCACAAAGTTGTGTTCGGAAAGGATTAATCTGGGAAATGTTCCACCCAAGAATCTTATCATTGTAAGTTTGAGATCAGATCATTTTTGTTGAATTCTATAGCATTCTCTGTTCTCTTCTAGAAAAGACTCGGACCAGATACCAGATGCTTTGCCCATGCCATTCCTTTCCCAGTCTCTTTATTAGAGCACACATCACATGCACCACTCTTTACCTCCCACGAATGGTGGGCAGATTTTGAATCAAAGCAATTCAAGCGAAAGATCAATCTTGTCGCTGCTTACGTAAAAGGCACTGAGTGTGCGTGTGTGTGTGTGCGTGTGTATGTGTGTGCATGCATGCGAGTCTCCGTATGGGGAAACGTGGGAGGAAATAGGTGGGCTGAAGAGGAGGAAGAGGAGAAGAGCCAGCTCTGTGGCTGGGTTCCAGATAGAAACATTTGATTTTAGTCCAGGGAAGAGAGCAGTTCGGTTATTTAAAATGCCAGGATTTGGAGGGTGGAGTGGGTAAGGAATACCGTTGTCATTTCCACTGACACCCATGGGTGTGGGTTTTTCTCTCTGCCTCGGAGCAAAATGGTGAGAACAGGGAGGTGGAGAAGCCTTCCTAAAAATTAGTTGCTGATTCAACCCCATAGAGTTTATTCCACCTCTGCAAGGCAGCAGTCAGAAGTCTGGCATCCACGGGATGGTGAGAAAAGGGTAGGAGGGGAGGGAGCCTCCTGGAAGTTGTTAGGCAAATGTTGTTCCAGCTCCATGGTTCCAGTTCTGGGAGCGTGGAGGGGGTGGGGAGCTTCGGGTCCGTGTGTTTGTGTGTTTGTGTGCACGCACATGTATGTGCACACGAGGATGTGAAGGAATCAATCCAGAGTTTCCTGAAGTAGTTTGTTTTCTGGCTGTAATCTTCGGTTTGGTTGTCACACACAGAGTGCTTGATCACTAACTCACTCATTGACCCTCCCTAGAAGTGCATTCAGTTTAGAGAAATCCTTTTTCGGAAAAAAAAAAAATTCTGGAAACATTTCAGTCTACGGTCACGAGAAACATTCTGAGAGGAGAAAATACTGCAATGCCTCCTAAAGGAAGACCAGATTCCTAAATTGTACTTGGATTTCTCAAGTTCGATGCATCAAATTCCTAGTCTTGTCCTCAGTTCCTAAACAGTATGAGATTTGAGTCTAGTTGAATCTGACCAAAATATAAGACTTTTTCTTTGAGTAGTCTTCAGATCCCTCTTTCAGAGAGAACCATGCCTTGTGAGAAGAATGGAATTCACATTGATTCATACTTACCCTTTAAGAATGTCAAAGCTCATATATAGAGGCATTAGAATAGCAACGGATTCAAGGCTGCAAGTTAATCATGCTGTATGTGGAACAAATGCTTTCATCACCAGTTTTCCAGTCTTTTCAGAATCAGGAAATAGAGTGATTGAGGCTAAATGTCTCTTAAATGTCCTTTTCAATACTGAACATTGTTAACACTATGTGACCACTAGAAAAGATGGAGAATGGCCAGTTCCTTGATCAGAGTTACCCAGGAAGCTGAAGGCAGGGTCAAGGGCAAGCCCATGTCTCAGGACTCCAAGGGCACGGTTCCTTATGTTCCTTCAGTTCCTACATTGCAGCTTCTCTGTTATGCCCCATTTTTCAACACAGGAAGAAAGCACAGTGCATGAAACGCTTTTAGAAAGGGCAGGTCCCTTCTCCACATATGCACAGTTTGCAGCTCAAGATTTTATCTCGAGAAGAAGCAAAGCCCTGCTGTGTGCTGAGAGTGCCAGCCCAGCTTTCTCTGACTCCTGCAGGGCCATAAGGACCCCAAAGTGCTCCCATGGCAGCTCTCTGCTGGTACATGTTCTCAGTCTAGACATAAATTAAGTTCCAGATGATACTGTGCTTAATGTCACAGTATCTGAAAGCACTAGTGTCTCCGAAAGGCATCTACAAAGCCATGGGCACAGATGATCGGACGGTGCTACATGTCAACACCTAGAAAATGCTAGAAAATGCTCATTTGGGCATCTCAAGTTGCATATGCTTCACCCTCTTCCATGCCTTTAGAGATTACTTTGAAAGCTTGCTCCTAAAGTCAGAATTGAAATGCATTTAAAAACCCTTATCGCAGGTTGATTTTCAGTTACCCAGATAGGAAACCAAAACAGAAACCCAGCAGTGATTTTTCCCTCCCTTGGAATCGACAGCTAGAGAGGGCTCTGAGAGCACTAGCACAGGCCATCTGGTCCAGCCCTCATGAGAAATCTGCCCTGCTTTTCCAGTTTGCACCATGCAGCAATTACTGGTACAGGCCTCGGAAGAAACACTGTAATCTCCTTTCAGTCATGACAAACCTTGGCTCTTCCTTCTAAGAATCAGAATCATTCATTAGGCTCTGAGGTCCTCAGAGGCAACAACAGAGTGAGAATTTTTAGAATTCTTGTCTGGAGCCTAACAGTCAAGTCAGACAGGAAGCAATAAACCATTGAGGCGGAGGGAGGCACAGGATGGCTTGCTGGGGATTTCAACCTCACTGTCACCTGAGGTAGGGAATTCCTTCCTATTCTGGTCCTAGCACCTGCTCAGCGGGCCTGATGGTTCTGCTGAAGCATTCAAGAGTCAAAAAAAAATCTCAGCATTACAAAATTCCTTCTTGCAACCCACTCAGCTTCTGTAGAGCTGGAAGCTTCTTGCCTGCCCTCCATTGAGCTGAAAAGGAGCTAGCTGTATTTCCTGCTTCATACGGCTTGACAGCCATTACCAAGACTCAGCCTCCTAATTTCCAGAATGGTCCCAGCTCTGTCCCCCTAGATTTCATTTTGATTCCCAACTGCGATTATGGCTCTCATTTAAGCTTTCCTTACTTCTTATCTTCTTTAAGTTAGCCAGTGCTGGATATAATTTAAAGTAAAAGTCTAGACTTTTCAGTACAGCATGGCAACACTGGTAAGAGAAACATTCTCTAAACTTTTTTTTTTTAAGCTTTGATTTATTATTCACTCTCATTACATTTGAAAGACACAGACAGATAGAAAGGAGGATAGAGAGTTATCTTCCATGGTTCACTCCCCAAATGCCTACAACAGAGAAGGCTGGGCCAAACAGAAACCAGGAGCCTGAAATCAATCTGGGTCTCCTACATGCGTGGCAGGGACCCGAGTACTTGAGTCATCACCTGCTGCTTCCCAGGGTGCACATAAGCAGGAAGCTGGAGGAGAAGTGAAGAAACCGGAACTCAAACCAGGCACTTCGCTTTGGGATATGCTCTGTTCTAAGTGGTGATTTTACCTGCTGCATTACAAAGCCTGCCCTTATATCTTTGTTTGCATTCCTTGGTTATGCTTAATATTTTTGCTGTAAAACATTTTTAAAAATATTCTAACCTTTTTATTAGGAATAATGGGGGCTGTCTGAGTTGACACAAAGCAGCTCTCATGCGATCATCATCTGTAAAAGGCTAAAATGGTAACAGTTGAGTTCTCCTGGTTAAGGAAATATGAAAAGATCAAATCTGATATACGGGCTTCAGAGGTGTTTGAGTAACCAGGAAGGAAAACTAACATTTGTATTATGGCTAATTTGCTTTTTGGTGTGTTACTTTTTTAAAGATTTATTTTATTTATTTGAAAGGTGGAGTTACAGAGAAAGAAGAAAAAGAGAGAGAGAGAGAGAGAGAATCTTCCATCTACTGATTCACTCCCCAAAATGGCCTCAAGGGTCAGGGCTGGGCCAACCTGAAACCAGGAGCCTGGAGCCTCATCTGGGTCTCCCACTTGGGTGCAGCAGCAGGACTTGTGCTGTCTTCCACTGCTTTCCCAGGCACACTAGCAGGGAGCTGGTCAGAAGTAAAGCAGCTGGGTCTCGAATTGGCACCCATGTGGGCTGCCAGCATCATAGGTGGAAATCTAACCTGCTACTCCGTAATGCTGGCCCCTTTTAGTATATTCTTACAGAGAAGTGGGCAGGTTTAAATGTAAAGGCAACCGTATGTGGCCAGTTTCATTAACAAAGTGACATGGGGGCTGTGTTCTTCCAAGGCTCAGGGAGAAATCCATCTGCTTGCCTTCTCCTGCTTCTCTGAGTCACTGTACCCCTTGGTTCTTGGTTCCTCCCTCCACCTGTAAAGCCCACCACTCCATCTGCTGGGTCTGTCTTCACAGCTCTTCTTTTCTCACTTTGATTCTCCTGCTTGTCTCTTATAAAAATTGCCTGGAGGGCCTGCCTGCATTGTGGCGTAGTAGGCTAAGCCTTCACTTGCAGCACCAGCATCCCTTGTGGGTGCTAGTTCATGTCCTGGCTGCTCCTCTTCCGATCCAGCTCTCTGCTATGGCCTGGGAAAGCAGTGGAAGATGACTCAAGTGCTTGGGCCCCTGCACTCATGTGGGAGACCCAGAAGAAGCTCCTGGCTCCTGGATCGGTCTAGCTCCCGTTATTGCAGCCACTTGGGGAGTGAATCAGCAAATGGAAGACCTTTCTCTCTGTCTCTTCCTCTCTCTCTCTCTCTCTCTGTAACTCTACCTCTCAATTAAATAAATAAGATAAGATCTTTAAAAAAAAATTGTTGTGATAACATTGGGTCCAACTGGTTAATTCAGGATAATCTCCTCATCTCAAAATCTTTAACTCAATTATATCCACAAAATCCCTTTGACCCTAGAGGTTAATACATTCCCAGTTTGTAAGGATTATGACCTGCCACACATATGCAAATAGGTTATGCAAGAAAGGAGATAGTTGAAAGCACCGAAAGTATAATGCATTGTATCCCTATTCCTTTCTCTAGAATCTTGTTAGGTGATGCAAAAGAGCAAAAGAAACAATGGGAACATGGAGAGGGCAGAGTGCTGGGAGCTTCTTCTGTGTAAGGCTACAGCTTAGGTTTCGAGTCAGAAATAAACACTCACTTACCAAGCACAGTTCCAGTGTGATAAAAGGATTTTTAAAAAAGGTTTATTCATTTATTTTTTGAAAGACAGAGCAATAGAGAAGGAGAGAGAGGGAGAGAAAGAAAGAGAGAGATCTCCCATCCGCTGGTTTATTCCCCAAATACCCACAACAGCCAGGAATGGGCCAGGCTGAAACCAAGAACCAGGAACTTCATCTGAGTTTCCCACTTGACTGGCAGGGGTCCCAAGTACTTTGGCCATCACCTGCTGCCTCCCAGGGTGTGCATGAGCAGGAAGCTGAGGCAGGACTCCATCTTTGTTATCCTCTATGGGATGCAGGCAACCCAAACAGCCACTTAACCTACTGCACTTCAATGCCCGCCCCTGTGATAATGTTTTAATGGTTTTTTCTTGGCCTGGCAATTATTGCAACAGCAGCTGCTACCCAGGCCTGCTCAGCTTCCTTCAAGCTCCCACTAGCACCTTGCTAGGGTCTCTTTCCCTCTCTCCCTCTCCCCCTTCCTTCCAAAACCTGAGTACAAATTAGATTTCTTGTGGACAAAAATCAATGTATAACCATAAAGATCAAGCTGTAATTAAAATGCCTATGGCTCAAGAAATATATCTGCCTCCAGATCTCTTGACTGTAAGCAGTATAATACGGGTTTCCAACTCCTTCCTGGCCTTGGGGTCCTGGGAGCCCAGTGGTGCATCTTTCATCCTGATGGGTGGCATCTGGGAGGCTCTGGGCATGCCATTTACCAGAGTTTCACCCTTCCGTAACACTCGCACTGTCCCTGCGTCATGAACGTTGTCATAGCAGTGTTGTGGAGGAGGAGAGAAGGTGTTCCTTGCAGGATGTGAAGTGCTTTTTCTGAAGCTTTCTATTAACAATTATTCACTTGAAGCCATTAGGTTGGCCAGCTCCTTTATTTTAATCATGAGGCAGCTTTTATTCTTGTTAATACAATCTCTGCATATTCTGAAACACATTTTCAGATGTTTTAAATCTGATGCAGTGTCCTTCTGTGAAGTTCTGCCTCCTGGACCATGGACCGATAGAGGCAGCTGGTGTTCCTCAGGTCTTTCCATCCCTTCAGCCACTGCCTACAATACTGGGCTTTGACGACTGGACTCTTGATCCCAAGTCGTTCAAATCTATATACCCCATCTTGGCTTGTAAGCAAAAAGTACCAGATTGCATCCTATTTGGGGAGAAATGTTAGAGGTTATGAATCTAAATTATTTAAATGAAAAATTCACTGAGAACCCAAAAATCAGGAAAGTCAACCTTGAGAGTGGGGGATGAGGTATGGTACTCTAAGCTGCCATTTAGGACACCCACATTCTACATCGGAGTGTCTGGGTTCAAGTTCCACCTCTGCTTCTGATCCACCTTCCTGCGAATGCACATCCTGGGAAGCAGCAAATGATGGTTAAAATACTTGGCTCCCTGCCATCCACGTGGGCGACCTGGATGGAGTTCCTGGCTACTGGCTTTCTTTTGCAGTCTCAACAGTTGCAGGCATTTGGGGAGTGAACCAGCAGATGGAAGACCTCTCTCTCTCTCCCTCTCCCCCTCTCTCTCCCTCTCTCTCTCTCTCATTCTGTCTTTCAAATAGAAATAAATAACCCAGTGTCTCCTGGCCAGATGCTGTTTCCTGGAGGTCAGAAGAGACAAGGCCTGAGTAGGAGGGAAAGGAGGACATGAGCCCTTTGGGGCTTTGCTGACTGTGAACTGTGTTGCTGCATTGCACTGCAGAGCTAGGAGGCAAAGTGTGTGCTAGAATGCAGCAGTGGAGGAAGCAATCCCAAAATGGGGAAGAGCAGGTATTGCTATAGAATCCCTCATAGGGCTAGATAGCTCCAAGTGTACTTGCAACATGGTTACTGTTCTTGACAGAGACAGAACCACACTTTTAGAGTTAACAGTGTACACCAAGCCCCTCTAGTAGTTCACTGAGACGGGAAGGGGAAGATCCTAACTTATCCTCGCCTTCCCCAGCTGCCAGCATGGTTTGTATAATAACTCAGAAAAGACGTTTTCTTTGGGCCTGATGCAGGCACAACAATGACAACACTGGGTAGTGCTGACAGCACAAAAAAAAAATCAAGCCTTTATGTTTATTTTGCAAATGGATTCTGCCTGATTATAGATCATTGATTCATTGATGACCATTAATGAAGCAAATGTGATGAGCTTGATATGTGACCTTCAACCTCACTTCTTATCAGGAAGGCAGTGCTGTCATGTGGCAATACCACTGATCAAAGTGCTCATCCTTACTTTAACTATGCTTATTTTTAGAAATAGAAACATGCATAAAGCGTTAGATTGTGATTATGCATGTTATGTTATTCTTGCTGAGGGTTTTAGCCTAGTCTGTCCCTATCTTTAGATGCAAATACCTTGGAAATAGGGTTTGACAAAAGGCAAATGGCAATTATCAGAACGTCCTAATAATAGTATTTTCCAGGAAAATCTTACTTTATATTGATTGCCTCATATAAACACTTAAACTGAGGGATTAAAAGAGCTTAATTCCTATTATTTCAAATCTTTAGAAAAGCTCTCATGAGTGAAAGGGCATAGCAAGTTCTGTTACGCTCATTTTCAGTTACAACAATCAAGGCACAAAAGCAGGACCTAATGACACATTGTGCAGCCTAAAGTTTTGGACTTCCGGGCTTGGGGGACAAGTGTGCATCATGCCTATTTAGCTCATCATTTACTTTGTGTCTGTGTTTGGGGTGCAGGTACATACATAGGAGAGTAGAGATGGAGGACACAGCGAGAGCATGGTGTAGTAGCTAAAGGTCCTTTAGTGTATAGTTACCTAACTGTGTCTTTACAAGCTTGGTGGGCCTTTTCAGGGTTTCAGAGAGCTACCATGCGTTCCTCAGAGATGCATCAACAGAGAAAGGATCTTCAAGTTTGTTTGCACTGGGGCCGGTGTGCTGAGACCACTTGAGGAGATAAATGCGGGGTTTCTCCCTGCAGCTCCCTCCTCACTTTTCAGCTTCAAATAAGTAGCTGGTGCTTCCTTGTTTGCAGAAAGTGGGATTTTTGTTTCCAAATGCCTAAACTCATCTCAGAGTGTGAGGGTTGAGAGAAAAGGCATTCACAGATGAAGCTGAGATCCTGCTGCTCAGGAGTCTTGTGAGAAATCTATGGGTTCATGAACCTTGCTCGCCACAGCACCCAAGGATACTACATGTTGTGGCATCTCTGGAACAGCCCTGTGATAGTGGAGAGACTGGATCCTGAGCCAGGAGTCCCAACCTTTCCTAGGATTTGTGAAGCCCTGGTGTGGCTTGAAAGCAGCAGAGTTGAAGACCATGTCACCTGTGACCAGGGCTGTCTCTGCTAACTGTGGGCAGAATTCTCTAGTGCTTGAGTTTGTAAGACTCTGGGCCTTGGCACAATCTTAGCAAGCATCGGCCTAGAGGGGACAGCAAGGGAACCAGTATTGTCTGAAAATTACGTTTCCTGTCAGCTGGGCAAGAAGCTTCTGAGATGAAATTAATTCACTGAAAAAATGTTAGTGTGATCTATTTCTTGCATACCTGAATTGCAGGCCTCAGAGTCTTACTTTCTGTGCATTTTTTTTTTTTTTTTTGGAAGATGGAGAAGGAGAGTGGGAGCCACAATCCAGGCATCAAGTCAAGTCGGGAAACCAGTCAACCAAAATATGGGGACAGAGATGAGGACACATGCTTTGTACAGCAAAGGGATACCAGTCTCCAAACTCAGCCGTGCAGAGACTGTACTGATTTTGTTATTTGAAAATTTTTCATCATTTTGTTGTTACTGTTGTTCTACCTCCAGAAGAATACAAGTTATTTATTTGGTTAAAAAATTCTTAGCTAGTGGACAGTGCCACGGCTCACTAGGCTAATCCTCCACCTGCGGCACCGGCACTCCGGGTTCTAGTCCCAGCTGGGGCACCGGTCCTGCCCTGGTTGCTCCTCTTCCAGTCCAGCTCTCTGCTGTGGCCCATGTGCTTGGGCCCTGCACCCGCATGGGAGACCAGGAGGAAGCACCTGGCTCCTGGCTTCGGGTCCGCACAGCGCGCAGGCCATAGCAACCATTTGCGGGGTGAACCAACGGAAGGAAGACCTTTCTCTCTGTCTCTCTCTCTCACTGTCTAACTCTGCCTGTCAAAAAAAAAAAAATTCTTAGCTAGTACACCTATTTTTCAAAAGAATAATGAACTAATGTCTCCACTTAGGGTTAGAACAAGGGAGAATTTTACTGGATTTGAAGTTGACTTTGGTAGCACAGAGCTGAACATAAAAGGAAAATTCAGGACTCCTGACATTTTCCTGGTGCTGTTATCTCCCCTGTGACGGAAGAGGGCCCAAGGTGCCCAGTTCATCTCTGGAGCCAGGAGGATGCAGATGTCTAAATGGGAGGCCACTGACTGAGCAAATTACCACTATGATTATCATTGATAACATTACTGTGTTAAGGTTACTACATCATTACCATATTATTATTATTAATGCATGAAATGTTACACATTAATCTAACCAACATGTAGCAGTAGTTAGAGGACAGATTTGTCTCATTATAAAACTACTGTCATGAAAGCTTTTTTTCACATTTAATTGTGATGATTCATAATGGAGTAGGAATTGTCTAGAATAAACAGTCTCAGGGTCAGTGTCGTAGCTCGGTGGTTCAACCACTTGCAGTGCCAACATCCCATAGCAGAGTGCCTGTTGGAGTCCCCACTGCTCTGCTTCTGATTCAGCTTCCTGCTAATGCTCCTGGGAAGGCAGCAGATAATGGACCAAGCACTTAGGTCCCTGTCATCCATGTGCAATGGGATGGGATTCCTGGTTCCTGGCTTCAGTGTGGCCCAACCCTGATGGCAGCCATCTGGGAAGTGAACTAGTGAATGGAAGAGCTCTGTGTGTGTGTGTGTGTGTGTGTGTGTGTGTGTCTGCCTTTTGAATAAATAAAACTTAAAAACAAACAGTCCCAGAGTGTCCTTGTCACAGGACATGGATTCTTAAGACTGATATGGCTTTTGAATGTACTGATTCATTCAGCAAAAACCCCCTGAACACCTACTCTGTGCCAGTCAGTGCTCTGGGTATTAAGGATAAAGGATGGAACAAAATAGTCTTTGCTTTTGAAAAGCTTATAGTTTAGAACAGGGAGAAAGAGAAACAACTAAGTATTTCTCAGCAGGTGATACTGTGAAGGGTGGAGAATCGGGGGGAAGATGTTATTTAAGGAGGGTAGACAGGGATTTTGGGGGATAACTTTTGAACATAAACTGGAAGAGAGTGAGAGGTGAGCCTTTGAGAATCGAGGGTGTGATCCATCTGGGCAGAGGAGGCAGCAGGTGCGATGGTCCTAAGTGTGCTTGCTGCATCTCAGGAGGAGTCTGGAGCACTTGAGGTTAGAATGGGCCAGGAGGAGGAGGGGGAGCCAAGAGCCAGGAGGGATTTGGGATTTTATTCTGGATGAGGTGGAACAGGTGTAGGATTTGGAATCTGGGAATGACATGGGCTGACTAGGTTTATAAGGACTGCTCAGGTTTCTGGGTAGAGAATAGACTATAAGGATGTGAATGAAATCAAGAGGCTAATTAAGAAGATACTGCAGTCATGTTCATGGAGATGATGGTGGTTTGGGGGGGGGAGGTAGGAAGGGAAGTGGTGAGAAGAGGCAGATAAACCCATGATGATAATGCAGTTCTCCTACGCAAAGAGTTTTCAGTCTGGAGCTGTATCGAAAGTGGTCACCTTTGAGTCTGAATCCAGTGTTGCCATTTATACTTGCTTTGATGCTGGGCCAACTTTTCTTGAGTAAAATGTAGACAATAATGGGATCTATGTTACAGGTTGTGAAGAGGACTGAATAAAGGCCTTGGCACAATACTAACTTTGACAGTTTAATATTATCATGTTCATATTAGAATGTATCTTATGGTCAACATCCAGGATTTTTCTGGTCATGTCTCTGTGGAACAACTATTATTAAGTGGATGGTATGCATTTCAATTGATGGAGTGTTAAAAGATTGGCACAGGCTCATATATTAGCATTAGTTTTCAAATTTTCACAGAAAGTTATTTTTTCTCGTTGGTTAGAGGTTCATTACTGATTTTTCACTTCTAAAGGGAAAACCTACTTCCCCTCAGCAATTTAAGAAACTAGAAATCAAACATTTCCTCAAGGAATTTATTAGAAAGTTACTTTTTCCTTATCAGATTCTGTCTCTATACTCTTGTAAAGAATAAACCAATTCTTTAAAAAGCAAGTATTCAATCACACAGATGTTTTGTTTCTTCACACGATGAATCTAAGCTTTAAATATGAATTGTTTGTGTTTTGGATGAACGGAATTATTACTGAGTTTTGTGCAGGCACAGCTCCGTTACCAGATGGGGCTGCAATTCTTGTCACTGCAGAGGTCTCTGTCCTCCAGCCTTTAGTGGCAGCAGGCTGCCATCCCAGAACGTCACAGCACAAACTCCCAGGGCCACAAGTCTATGTTGTTACTCGTATTCCACTCAAGTCAGCAAATCTGGTTCTTCTCTGTTGTGTGCATGGCACCACAGTGGGGTCTAAGCTTAAATGGAAATATTGCATACTTCTTTCAGCTTTTATCCTAACTGGGGAGAGAAGATCATCTGTTTAAATGAGTGAGAATACATCAAACGGAGTGCCTTAAACCGTAGATCTCAACCTATCCAATAAATGGTCAGCATCAAAAGAGAGGAGACAGCCGACCTATGCTTATAAAAGGAAGAAGCTAGGAGAGGGCTGCCAGTCCCTAATCCTGCTGCTGACTTTGTGACCAACACGCCTATCAAGTCTTGCAAGCCAGAGAATACAAGGGCAGAAGACCAGAGCGTCACAGTTTTAGAAAACAGATAGAAGTTAGGTACTTAGGGCAATATTTCCTATATTTCAGGGAAGGAGATTAGTTCTGTACATTCTATAATCTGACAGTTGCCAAGTATAGAGGCCAAACACTTCCCATAGGGATTGTTGAGAGACAGGATTTATTTTTTGAAGATTTTAAAATTTATTTATTTGCGAGGCAGAGTTACAGAGAGAGGGAGAGACAGAGAGAAAGCTCTTTACTCCCCAAATGGCTACAATCCAAAGCCGGAAGCCAAAGGCCAGGAGCTTCTTCTGAGTCCCTCGTGTGGATGCAGGGACCCAAGCACTTGGGTCATCTTCCACTGCTTTCCCAGGTTGTTAGCAGGGAGCTGATCTGAAGAGGAGCAGCTGGTACAGGAACTGGTGCCCATATGGGATGCCAGTGCCACAGGTGTAGGCTTAGCCTGCTACGCCACAGCACTGGCCCTGAGAAATAGCAGTTAGCAGATTGAGGCTTGGCACCATCTTTGCCCAAGTCAGTATGGAGAGGCCAATGAAGAGAAATGAGAGGTTTCCTTGTGGAGTAGTACAGCGGTCTTCCTTCCCTTATAAACCCCTTGCAAGGGAATGGAGTATTTTTCTCCCCAATCCCAACAACAGCCAGTGGGGAGACTCAAAGAAAATCAGTTGGAAACTTGCCCATAACTATGCACCATCTCAAAATTAAAGATGATGGTGGAAGGCCACCTTGACAGTGTTCAAGCCGCCAGCAGCTTCCAGGGGTGGAGGAAGGGACAAAGGCAGGAAGTAGGTAGAGATGGGAGGGCAGGATCCCAGCTGGATCTGCAGGCTCTGAACACTGAACTCAACTGGTGAGATTGCAGGTTGCAGACTGCCGGGTGCTACGGGGACCTCACATCTGAGGATCTGGTGAGAAGCTGTCTCCTGAGGGTTATTTCACAATGGACCCTGCCTTCTAACAACTGTCCACCAATGTTCACCTGCTGTGTTCCATGCAAATGAGCCACAGCAGCTGTGAAGACCAAGACACGGAGAGGACTAGAACTCTCTACCAGCAGAGTAGAAAGGAGACTTCTCTCTGTTTCTCTCATTCTCATGGACTGACACCAGGGGAGAGGTACAAGGAAGAGAGCAGTTAGTGTTTGAGGAGTCGAAGACCCACTTCTTCTCCTCTTATGAGCCAGTAGAGTCTGGACTAAGCTAGACAAGAGAAGAGATACGTGAATTAAATATGGGATTGACATTTTTAAATATCATTTATTTTTATTGTTTATTTGAAATACAGAAAGGGGTTCCCTGTCTGCTGGTTCACTTCCCAAATGCCTGCAACAGCCAGAGGCTGGGCCAGTTCAAAACCAGGGGTCTAGAACTCAGTCCAGGTCTCCTGCATGGATAGCAGGAACCCAAGTACTTAGGGTGTGCATTAGCAGGAACCTGGGACTGCAAATGGATCCAGGACTCAAACGTAGGCACCCTGATCAGAGATGCAGGCATTCCAAGTGGAGACGTAATCCACCAGCCCCTTTAATAAAATTTTTAAAATTTCTTTCGTCCTTCCTTCCTTCCTTCCTTCCTTCCTTCCTTCCTTCCTTCCTTCCTTCCTTCCTTTCTTTCTATTTAAAAGCAGATAGACAGAGAGAGACACACAGCTCTTCCATTCTGATTCACTCTGCAACAGCTGAGGCTGACCAGGACAAAGCCAAGAACCAGGTGTCCCAAGTGGGCGGTAAGGACTCAACTACTTGAGCTGTCACCTGCTACCTACCAGGGTGCACGTTAGCAGGAAGCTGAAATCAGGAGTGAAACTAAGACTCAAACCCAGCACTTCAGTATGGGGTGTGGGCATACCAAGTGGTATCTTAACTGCTATGTCAAATGCCTGCCTGAAGGCAGAGCCGAACCTCAGAAAGTATTTTAAGAAGTGATTGAAAACTTAGAGAGTTGAGCCAACATAGACTAATGGAAAAGGGGGTGGGGCAGTGGTTCAAAGGACAGGAGTTAAAGCAGTTATGGGAAAAATAGAACTAATTAATATTTATGCTCTAATGAATTAGGTAGGAACACATACAGTAGGAAAGAAGAAAGGGAAAGTCCAGTCTTTCATTTTTAAGATTTATTTATTTATTTGAAAGGCAGCATTATAGAGAAGCAGAAGGAGAGAGAGAGGTCTTCCATCTGCTGGTTCACTTTTCAAATGGCTGCAACAGCCGGAGCTGCACCTATCTGAAGCCAGGAGCCAGGAGCTTCTTCCTGGTCTCCCATGTGGGTGCAGGGGTCCAGGGACTTGGACCATCTTCTACTGCTTTCCCAGGCCATAGCAGAGAGCTGGATCAGAAGTGGAGCAGCCATATGGGATGCCAGCACTGCAGGCAGCGGCTTTACCCGCTTCACTACAGCGCCAGCCCCGGAAAGGCCAGTCTTGATCCAAGTTTCAAGAAGGCTCCTTGCAGATGGTGGCTTTAGTCCTACTGTGGAAGGACAGGCAGTTGATGAGTGGAGTGAGAAGGGCGGATGAGCCACACAGGCAGGGACGGGAGCCTCCTGGAGGTTCAGGTGACACGCCCCACACAGGCAGCTGGCCTGCATCCGAGGTGCCCGGAATCCCAGAGGAGGAATTTGGCTCAACCAGAGAGAGGACGGAACCACTACATATCCTTGAACCCTGAGTGACACGATAGAAAGGGCAGTTAGGAACTCGGCCAGCACAAAGTGAGCAGAGGCAAAGGTGCCCCTTGGGAAATGCTTCCAGCCCCCCCAAGTGTCGGCCACGCGGCATACCTGTGACTTGTTACTCCCGCATCTTTCCTAATTGTTGGCCATAAATCATGCAGTCATGCCCCTGAGTCCCTTCCTTCTTAAATGCTTCCCTGTAAAGGGCTGTCCGGGTAGAGAGGGGACTCTCAAGGCTCTGCAGCCTGATGACAGGGCCAAGGCTCCATGTCCCCACACGGGCGGCGAGCATCTCACTTGTCACGCCTTTTATTTATGCTACTTATTTTTCTCCTGCTACGTATCATTTTAAATGGCTCCACGCTTGCCCTTCCCCCTGAAATGCATTAGTAACTATGGGAACACAGTGCTGCCGGGAGGAGCCGAGCTCAGCGACACCCACAATTGCACTGTTCCATGGGCTTCATGAGACGGCTGGCAGGGTGCATGCCATGGCTAAGTACGGTGAGTGACAGGGACTGCGACCACAGTTATGGAGAACAGCACTTCTGCTGGGAGATATGGGTGCTGAATGGAAAATGGAAAATAAGGCTATAGCTTGGCTTGGGAGAAAACAAGCTCCCAGAGGTTTTAAAGAGCACAGAAAGTGAACAATTGAGAGTACCAGAAAGAAGGAGATGTTTAATATGCAAAACCCAATAAAATGTCCCTAAAGTATGTGTGTACAAAAGCCAATTGTGAAAATGTCAAATATCTCATAATAATGAGATTCGTCTGTGTGCGTTTGAATGGGCACGCTGTACTGTAGAGAAACTGGTTGTTGCCTGGAGGGTGCAGGTGCACTGCTCATTTAGCCCGTGTCTCCAAACATCGTGGGAATTTCTCTCTAGGAGGGGAGGCTGCCTCGGCTGCCCTTTCTGACAGAAATGACCAAGAGCCTGGATTCAGCCAGGGCCGGCCCTGAGCCTTGGCTCACGTTGTGGGCATTCCTTCTCTCCTCACCCCTCCCAGTAGCTCAGACTCGCTCTTCTGTGTTCCACATTTCTGTTTCTTAGGAAATAGTGACCATCTTGCACTTCCACAGCCTTAGTAGGAAACAAACATTTCAATGAAATCCTGTGGGCAGATTGAAGCACATTCTGATTAACAGCAGATCTACATGCAAAGGGTATGTATCCTGTTAATTCACATTTGCTGGATTCAGTATTAAGATAGGCTGGGGAAAAAAATCCAAGTGTTTGGAAGGTACTTCCTCCCTTCCCCATGTTATTGGCTGCTGCTGTGGGCTGAATTGTGGCCTCCAAAGATACCCAGATGCCAATCCCTGGAATTTTTGAATGTTTATGGCCAAGAGAACTTTGCAGATGTGATTGAGTTAAAGAGCCGGAGGTGGAGAGATTAGCCTCGGTTACCTGGGTGGGTCTTCAGTGTAGCCGTAAGGATCATTATAGGAATGAAACAGAAGGTTTGACTATGGAAGAGTCAGACAGGGGGTGATGAGATGACGGAGCAGCGAGAGACCTGAAATATTACACTGCTGGCACGGAGGATGGAGGGATGGGCTGACAGCCAAAGGATGCACTACAACCGCTGAAAAGGGCAAGGACATCAGTTCTCTGGGAATCGATTCTGCGGAAGCCTTGAGGAGGAACCAGCTTTGCCTGCATCTTGACTTCAGCCCAGTGAAACTGATGTCGGGATTCTGGCCTCCCGAACTGTAAGAAAGTCAGTTTGTGTTGTTGTGAGCCACACAATGTGTGCTAATTTGTTACAGCAGCAATAGGAAGCAAATATAGCTATCTGTCATGATGATAGCACCAAATATACCCCAGAAAATGGAGGGGGGCTATTTCGTCAGTGTTTGGGTGACCCCAGTATAGAGCAATTTCTCTTTTGAGTGCTGCTGCATTTGCGGAGTGATGATAGAAGCGCAAAGCCACCTTCTGCTTGTAGCCCTCTTCCCATCTGGTCAGAAGTACGCCCTCTCTCAGCTCTGGGGATAACACCCATAGGTCACTTATTCTCTGTCATGCATAATGACTGGTTGTTTGCAAGACCAGTAGTCTTATCTACCAAACCAACAGCAAATGCCTGGGGCCAGCATTGTGGTACAGCAGGTTAATCCATGGCCTATGGTACCAGCATCCCATAGGGGTCCCAGTTTGAGTTCCTGCTGCTCCACTTCCAATTTAGCTCCCTGCTAATGTGGCTGAGAAAGCAGCAGGAGGATGGCCCAACTCCCTAGGCCCCTGCACCCGCATGGGAAACCCAAAAGAAGCTTCTGGCTCCTGGCTTTGGCATGGCACAGCCATGGCAGTTGAAGGAAGATTCTCTCTCTCTCTCTCTCTCTCTCTCTCTCTCTCTCTCCTTCTTTCTCTCTATAACTCTACTTTTCAAATAAATAAATCTCTTTAAAAAAAAAAAGAAGTTCCTGGAGGGCAGAGATATCATCTTAGACTTTTCCTTGACTCACTGACTCTATATTTATTGGCCACTCCTGTGTCCTGGGCATGATTTATAGCACTTGAAGGGCAGGATTGGAAATGAGAGTGAAAAGGCAAAAATGGAAGTACATTTACACAATATATTAAGTGCTAAGCCAAAGGTGTGTGTGTGTGGAGGGGGAGTTAGTATGCACTGGATTCTTACTGTGTATCAGGCTCATTTCTAAGTGCACATAGTTATTCTCATTTATTCACATATTCTCATGCCTAATGTCCCTATGAGGTTGGTACTGTTCATTCATGTTCTTCATCCTATTGGTGAGTAAGCTGAAGTGCAGAAAGGAAATTTGTCCAAAGTCACCTCAGCTGCTTGATTCCAGGGGCCACCCTCTTAACTGTTTTTCTGTGCTGCCTTGCTAGGCCTTCCCAGCTTGGTAGTATGGGCAGGGTAGCCACCATGAGTCGCCCCTCCAAGTCTCTAAGGCAGAATCTCTACAACAAAGATACTGAATGCCCAGTGCCTATTGTCTGATTAAAAGCTGGCCACAGAATAAGGACATGGGACAAGTACATAGATGACACAAAGAATTCATTCCCCTGCATCATGCTGTGACAGTATTTTCTTGGGTCTTTCAAAAATCTTTGGGAATCTTGTGAGCAAGAGGCAGGAAGCTGGTAGGTACCTTTCCAGTAGAAAAAAACTGAGTCATCGAACAACTTAATGATGTTTCCAGCATCAGAGTGAGTCAGAACGGTGGCCAGAGGAAGGCGAGGCTTATCTTAGTGGTGTTTTGTGAGTGCTTGCTTTTCCGCCATGAAGCCGTGGCCCCCGGCCTCGTCAGTGAGGGAGGAGGTCACCATCAGCAGGTCAGTAAGCAAGTGAGCTGGCCAGCAGGGCCTGCTCTGACAGCCTGGCTTCTCCTCTGCCTGAGACTTTGTGGCATCAGCCAATTCCTGAAGCTCTCTGGGAGTCCAGCTGCCACCACTTCCATGACAAAGGAGCACCTTGTTCATTGAGGGTCCTGGAATTCCTCATCACCTGAGAGTTTATAGATGCAAGCACTGGTTCTCATTCCAGGAGCCTGTGTCCCAGGGTATTATCAAATACCTGCTTATCTCGCCATTGACAGAATCCACATTCTCACCACCCCTTGTAGGGGTTTTATTGTCTCCACCTTGATTCTTATGTGTTTGTATTTCAACTATAGAATAAATTGACTCTTTTTTTTTAATAAAAGTTCCTCTTTCCTATTCATGTAAGATAACACCATTTTATAAAATATATCTTCATATCTAAAGTTATAGATATGTCTTGTTACAAAGAAAGCTGATGACAATGAATGAAATGTTCTTATTTTTTAAAATGATTGAATATGAATGCAGGGTCCTAATACTTAAAATGTATACAAATTTGAACTGTGGACAAATAAGAATAGCTACCATGACAAATCTTTGTACCATGGTGGAATGATGGTGCTTTAACCTACAGAATGAATAAAACATGCATTCCTCATGTGTGCACATACTGATATACATAAATATATATACAGAGATCTATATCTGAATATTGTTACAAAGCGTAGCACTCACATCCTTTAACATTTTTTATCTCATTCTTATTCTTATAAGATTCCTGAGTAGTAAATGGAGCAAATCACTTTTCCCTCATTTTAAGATGATGAAATTGAGGCCTAGAGAAGCCAAGTGGCTTCAGAAAACCAACATCATCCAACTAAGTGATGGTAAAGTAAATCCAGACCTGTTCCTGGGCTGGGAGCCCAGATCCTTTTCTTGATATCTCTGCAGAAAACCAACACAATGGAGATTCTGTTACAGACCCTGTACCATATTGATTAAGAGCCAAGGCTGTAGTCAAATCTCAATTCACATCTGACTCTAGTATGCACTAGCTGTGAAATTTTGGACTAGAACCATCAAACCCCAAAGCATCAATATTTTTCAATCCATGACATAGGACAGTGACTATTCTGTATTATTCAGATTCCAGAAAATATATGGCACACTCAGAGTAACTGAAAGGGTTTAACAAGGCACCAATGACAAGAGAGCAGGCACTTCACAAAAGAAGTTCAACACCCATAGAACAGCAAGACAGCTTCAGATCTGAAGGTGGGAGGAGAGGGAGCAATTTCTGGGAGGTGAAAAGAGGGTGGGGTTGTTGGAGAGGGTCCCTGCTGGCGGACATGGCCCGAAAGACACAGAGCCAGCAGTGTAAATGCTCAGACCTCACGCTCTACTAACTCTGGGCACCTGACAGAAACCAGAAGGCGTGGAAATGCCAAAGACGAAGCTCAGAAAGGCCCAGGGCACAGAGCGGGCCAAGGGAGGTAGAGTGAGTCCGTGAGAGTAGGTGGAGAGCAACCTGGTCAAAGACTGCACCCTTGGGTAGTGCCTTGATGATCACCTGAGATCAGGCAGGTGGGATGATATGAGCATATGCAGTTCTCAATGTATGCTTAGATGTTGAGGTTATTTGTATTGTTATTCCCATTAAGAAAAGGGTACTACAAAAAGTTCATGGAAAATGGAATTAAAATATGAGTTTGTTTGGGTGCAAAAATTTTTTTGAAATCAATGCATAGGAGATATCTTCAAAAAGTTCAGAAAAATGTGTGTGATGAAAAACGTCTGCACAGATTTCAATTTTTTGCATCAAAACGAACACATCCTTTCATTTTTCACTTTCCTTTGAACATTTTGACATACTCTTGTATTTGGTGTTATTTTTCAGTTTCAGGGAGATATTTCTAGAATCTTGACTGGGAAAAAACGCTCTGATCTGGAACCTAGGGTGATTATTCTGCTCAGAAGTAGAATAGGCATGTCAACATTAGAAATACATTTATAGGACTAAGTCATAGAACTAAAAAATAACATTTAAATGAATATTTTAGCATTGTGTCTGGTGGCAGTGTAATTAAGCTTGTGTCAGGGTTTCCATTGTGTCATGCTATTGTCAAGCATTTATAACTTAGTTAAAATTTTGTTGTGGTGGGAACTTGGCTTACTATGTCTCAGGTTTTAGATGAAAAATTTTTACAGAGAAAAACAATATTTCCATTGTCTTTCACTTGAGTAATGGGACTTATGAGTGTGCACCATGGGTGTATGTGTGTGTATCTATCCATTAGTATGTGTAGTAATGGCTTTGAGATTCTTTCTTCTTCCCTATATTGATGCCGTTAACCCTGATACTTGGTAAGAAAATGACTCAAAAGATGACTCACCTAGAATCCCACCTAAGAAAGAACAAAGGAGCAGAAAAGAAAAAAAGTGCAAAGCATGCTGATAAGACAAATGCCTAACAAGCACCTTGCAAATAATTTCTTAGTATCTACCAGTTCGCATATTTTTTTTACAAAACTAACTCTCATTAGAGCTGAAACACATCACCGCGACCCCACGCCCACATGCCTTCTTGGATTCACTGGAAAAGACAGCTCCGATGAAGTTAGCAGAGCAAAAGAGAACACTTCAGGATCTTGTTTAATTGATTTGATAATATCCATCCATCTGCTGCAGCACGATTATATAGGTAGTTATATATTTCAGATACTGGGGCTGACATTGTGGCGCAACAGGTTAAGCTGCTGCTTGCAACACTAGCTTCCCATATCAGAGTGATGGTTCTAGTTGTGGCTGCTCCACTTCTGATGCAGCTACATATTCAGGTGCCTGGGAAGGCATTGGAAGATGGCCCAAGTATTTGGGCCCATGCCATCCATGAGAGAGTCCCAGATGAAGTTCCAGACTCCTGGCTTCAGCCTGGCCCAGCCCTAGCTGCTAAAGCCATTTGCGGGGCAAGGGAAACCGAAAGATGAAAAATCTCATTCTGTCTGGCTCTTCCTGACTGTCTCTGTCACCTTGACCTTCAAATAAGTAAAATTCATCTCTAAAATAAAAAATGAATAAATCAGATATCTAGAGTATAGGTATCCTCAGTTATTTACAAAGTTACTCTGAATGTGATGCCCAGTGGCTGAGCAGTGACAGAGGAAAGGAACAGGAAGATGGAGACAAGGGGTGTACTGAGTGTATTTCTGAAAGAGTTCAGACAAGTCAGACAGTGAGGCTGAAAGGAGAGAAAGCAGAAGCTACTTATATACATCCATAGTGAACGATTTTCTGTAACACACATGAAAATACTGATTTCATTTTATGTTGCATATCCATGTGGAATCATGGCTCTCAGAAGTCAAGGCCTGGGAACTCATCTTGTCCAAATGTTACAAACTCAGATGCCCACAGGGGGTCTAGTGTCCACCTCCCTGAGCCTGGAGAAACAGAGACTTCATACCCAGGCTCAAGGGAGCAGCTGTGTGTGGAAATATGGACTCCATGTTCCCCAAGTTCCCAAATTTTGGAGAGAAACTGGGAATCCCCTGAACTCTCAACTCCACATGGGCTTAGATTTTCATCTGACTTTTTAAGTGTGATCCCAGAGTCTAGAAGAGCATAGCATATAGTAAGTGCTGAAAAAACCATTTGTTGAGTGAATGCATGAACAGACAAGCAAGCTGGGATTTCATATGCATCCTCTTCAATCTTAATGTTGACAAACTGAGTTTTGCTTTGTTGTGGTTTAATTAAATGGTGGGAGAGGGGACCCATCTCTGTATGGACCAAGAAGACCTGTCTCGGGGCTAGGTCCTCTTCATCATGGGATGCTACTTCACCACTATGGGTCTAATCTAAGTTTGCTGTGCTACAGCAAAGAAACTAAGGCCCCAAGACATTAACTGGCTTGTTCAAGGATCACACAGATGGTTGACAGCGGAGCCAGTAAAGCATTTATATAAGCTCCATCTTCGGATTCCCCATATATAGCTCTTACCTTCACATCTCACTGGTGTTCAAAATAAATATGAAAGCAACAAGATCAATACACAAAGCTATGTTCCTTTATAAGAAGTGAAAGAATAGCCAAAACCTTTGAAATTAAAAGATATTGGAACAATGCCTTCTCCCGATGCCCCAGTGATCTGTTTTAATTGTACATATTTGTGGGGTACAGTATGATAACTCAATCATGTATTCAGTGTGATGATCAAATCAGATTAATTAGCATGCATGTCTCCTTAAACATTGAAAGAGTTTTTGATTCACACTTTATAATTGTGCCTCATTATAGGGTACAATGTGGTATTTCAACACATATAAGCAGTGTGTATTCAGGGTGATTTTCCATGTCCACATCACTACTTTATGTGTGGAGTCTTTGAGCTCCTTTCTTCTATTCTGTTCATAAAATATATAACAGATTATTGTAAACTATAGTCATCTCACTGTGCTAGAGAATGCTCCAACTTATTCTTTCTGCCTATGTTTTGGTAACCATTATACTGCCTTCCTCCATCCTCCATCTCCCAACTCTCCCTAGCCTCTAGCAAGTACTATTCTATTGTCTTAGTTTTCACATGTGTGAGAAAACGTGGTATTTGTCTTTCTGTTTCTGGTTTATTGCATTTAACATGATGTTTTCCAGTTCCATCCACTTTGTGTCAATGACAAGAACTCATTTTTTATGGCAGAATAATATTCCATTGCATATATACACTACAACTCCTTTATCCATTCATCTGTTGATGGACACCTTGGTTGATTCCTTATTTTTGCTATTGTGAATAGTACTGCAATAAACATGGGAGTGCAGGTATTTCCTTCATATAATGACTTTGTTTCTTTTTTATATAGATCCAGAAGTGGGATTGCAGGATCATATGGTAGATCTATATTTAGTTTTTAAAGAAATTTCCATATTGTTTTCCATAGTGGCTATATTAATTTACATTCCCACCAACAATGTATAAGAGTTTCCCTTTCTTCACGTCCTTGCTAGCATTTGTTATTTTTTTGTCTTTTCTATGAAAGCCATTCTAACTGGGGTGAGGTGATATCTCATTGTGGTTTTGATTTGCATTTCTGTGGTGACTAGTGATATTGAACATGTATTCTTTTTTTTTTTTAGCCATTTGAATGTATTCTTTTGAGAAATATCTGTTCAGGTCATTCCCCCATTTTAAAATAGGATTACCTGTTTTTTGTTGTATGTCCTTATATATGATGGATATTCCTTCTCATATGAACAGGGTGTGAACATTTACTTGTTGTCTTTTTACTCTGTTGATTGTTTTCTTCGCTGTGCAGAAACTTTTTAGTTTGCTATAATCCCATTTGTCTACTTTCACTTTTGTTGCCTGTGCTTTTGGAGTCTCAGCCAAAAGTCGTTGCCTACACCATCATCTTGAAATTTTTCCTTATGTTTTCTTCTGGCAATTTCTTCTGGTCTTATATTTAGGTCTTTGATCCATTTTACTTTAATTTTGTATAGGGTGAGAGGCGGGAACCTAATTTCATTCCTTTTTATATGCCAGCACCATTTATTGATTGAAAGTCATAGCAACAGCAATTAGACAAGGGAAAGAAACGAAGAGCATCCAGACCAGAAAAGAGGAAGTCAAAATGTCTATATTTGTGGATGATGTAATTTTATACATATAAATACCCAAGTACTCCACCAAAAAGCTGTTAGTACTGATAAATGAATTCAGTAAGGCTGTAGAACCCAAAATCAACATACAAAAAAGCAGTAGCATTCTTATACCCCAATACCAAACTTCTTGAAAGAGAAATTAAGAAAGCAATATCATTCACAATAACTGATAAAAAAGTAAAGCTTTTAGGAATAAATTTAACCAAGGAAATGAAAAATATCTATAAAAAATTACAAAAAAATGATGAGGGGCAGATGCGTGGCCTAGCAGTAGAGATGCCCACAGTTCATATCAAAGTTCCTGGATTCAGTTCCTGGCTCCACTGATGATTCCAGTTTTCTACTAACACTCACTCTGGGAGGCAGCAGGTGATGGCTCAAATATTTGGGTCCCTGCCTCCCACATGGGAGACCTGGATTGAGTTCCTGACTCCCAGCTCAGTTCAACCCAATTCAGACCATTGAGGCATTTGGGAAGTAAACCAGCAGATGTGAGCTCTCCTTCTCTTGCAAATAAACAATTAAATTTTAAAAATAACTGATGAAAGAAATTATACAACACACAAAACACAGAAAGATATTTCATGTTCTTGGACTGAAAGAATTAATATTGTTTAAGTGACTTTACTAAGTGTTCTACAGATTCAATGTAATTCCCATCAAAATATCAATGATATTCTTTACAGAAATGCACACACAAAAAATCATATGGAACCACAAAAGACCAAGAGTAGCCAAGCAATCCTGAGAGCAGATGATAATAATAAATAAAGCTGTAGGCATCATAATACCTTACTTCGAAGCATTCTACAAAGCTATAGTAGTTAAAACAGCACTGTACTGGCATAAGAGCTGACACATAGACCAATGGAATAGAATAAATTATCCAGAAATTACTCCACATGCATGCAGCCAACTGATTTTTGACAAAGTTGCCAAGACCGTTACATACCCTGGGGAAAGGACAGTCCCTCCGGAAACTTCCAAACAGCCAGCTCAACAGTGACATGAACCATACTCTCCCACATTTTGCCAGTCAGAATTGTCCCAGTTAGACTGTAGAACCAACAGCTCCTAAATCTAGGTGTTTCAAGCACATGGGTTATTTCTGGCTGGTGTGACATTTCCTTCCTGGGTCAGCAGAGGGTTCACTCAGCATTGCCCTAACCCAGAGACCCAAGGTGACAAAGGGGCCACCTCTAAGGACATGGCCCATCATGGTGGCAGCCCAATAAACGGAGTGTGGCAACTGCCTCACTGGCTCTTTGAGCGTCTACTCAGAAACGATGTCTGTCACCTGGGCTCACGTGCCATTGCACCTTGTAAGTCACACGGCCACAGCTAACTTGGAAAGGCAAGTCCCGTCTTACCACACTCTTGGACCCCATGTGGCCACATGTTGACTGCCACTGTGCACAGCCTCCCTGAGCCCAGCTTGAGCGCCCTGAGAAAACCCATCTTCCCTCAGTGTGCTGGTGATTCTGGATGGATGTCAGGAAAAGCATTGACTCGTGTCTACCTGTTTTTCTAGTAAGAAGGAAACAAAGTGTTCTACTTGTCAACATCTCTAATATTCCCTTTCATGTTTGCTCCTTATTCAAATTGTTTAAATAATCAAGTGCTGAACCAAATGGGAAGGAATGAGAAACCTAGAAACGTGACGTGTTCGTAGCGTGTTACTATCCTGCATTGCCACATGAGTAAGCGTGCCTTCTGCTCTGATGAAGCCCCGCGTGATGCGGGTCACAGACAGCCTTCCGGGTTCCATGAGCGTCCCTGCACACGTGGCTATGGTCACCCGTAGAGAATGAGAAGTATTGTCAGACACCTGTTTCCTTTCTCTGCCAGGAGTCTCTGGGCCATCATATATGCTGTGCACAGAGAGAATCAGGGAGCCAGGCTTTGAAATCTGCAGGCCTGGCTATTGGGTCCCAATCACACTGAGAAGCAAAGCTTCGTTTCATGGAAAACGGAAGGGAAAAAAGCCTGGCCTTTATCGCAGCTGCCCGTGGACCGTCCCTGATCCAAACTGTAAGCTTCTTGAGGGCAGATAATTTTCCTGCAAGACAAAAACAAGCAAAAGGCTTGCTTGTTTCTGTACTCCTGGGATGTAATAGAGCCCTAAACACAAATGATTATTGAGTAAATGAATGAGCAAGTGAATGAAGGGAGCAATTGATATGTGCTTAGAAAGGTGCAAAAGTTGGCCAGCACGCCACGACTCACTAGGCTAATCCTCCGCCTGCAGCGCCGGTACCCTGGGTTCTAGTCCTGGTTGGGGTGCCGGGTTCTGTCCCGGTTGCTCCTCTTCCAGACCAGCTCTCTGCTGTGGCCCGGGAGTGCAGTGGAGGATGGCCCAAGTGCTCGGGCCCTGCACCCGCATGGGAGTCCAGGAGAAGCACCTGGCTCCTGGCTTCGGATCGGCGCAGCGTGCCAGCCGTGGCGGCCATTTGTGGGGTGAACCAATGGAAGGAAGACCTTTCTCTCTGTCTCTCTCTCTATCTCTCACTGTCTAACTCTGTCTGTCAAAAAAAAAAAAAAAAAAAAAAAAAAAAAGGTGCCAAAAGAGCTTAGAAGTGTTAGAAGTGTGATGTTCTTTCCCAGGTATGCTTATGTGAGGATTCTTTCCTTGGAACAGAGAAAGCGGTAAGGGTCCACAAAGGGTTCTTGCAATTCTCTTGTTCTTTGCTCTTTTGATGAACACATAATTATACATACACATTTATAGGGTAGACTGTGATGCTTTGACACATGCATACGTCTGCAATGATCAGATTAGAGTAATTAGCAAATCCACCGCTTCAAACACCGATCATTTCTGTAAGGACATTAAAAAAAAGTCCTCTCTAGCTATTCTGAAATAAAGAACACATTCTTGGTATTGTTGCTTGTGTGCAAGCCACTCTCTTCGGCTGCTTTCCCATGGAGATCGTTGAGGAGATCCGGAAGAAAATGTACAAAGTGAAAGGCTGCCTGGGGAGAGCTGTGTCCTGTGAGAAGCCAGCCAGAGGGCAGGGCCCCAGGAATCAAGCTGAAAGAACTCCCACTCAGCCCTTCTGTCCGTCCCGCTCTGGCCGCTCTCTAAAGATGTCTCATGAGGTCTGTCCAGTGGGCTGGGGAAGCTTGGAGGAAGTCCTCCTCCCTCTCCCCACCTCATGTCCAGGCCCGTCTCGGGCTACAGGAGCCTCCAGATTGGGGAGGCAGAAGAGCAGAATAGACCAGCACAGGCGCCTGGCCCTGGAAAGTGGGGTGCAGAAGTCCCACACTTGTCCTGACTTCCTCCCTTCAGCGCACGCCTCCTGTTCCTTGCTTTCAACTCAGATCAAATATTCCGTGGAGCAAATGTTTCCGACTGGGCGAGATTTGGTTAAGATGAATTCCAAACTCAAGACTGGCTGGTGCTTGGTGGAAGGCAGGCAGTTCACACCCAGAGGAACAAGTGCCAGAGAAAACACAGACAGCCCTTGCTGCGAACGACCTGGTAACACAGGCCGATCGTGGTGTCACGCACACCTCTCAGGGAAGGTGTTGCAGTGCAGTGGGTGAAGCCAGTGCTTGGGACATCCACACTCTGTATTGGCGCGCCAGTTCCAATGCCTGCTGCCCTTACTTCCGGTCCAGCTCCCTGCTAATGTACCTGGTAGAACAGATGATGGCTCAAGTATGTGGGCCCCTGCCACCCACATGGGAGACCCAGATAAAGTTCCTGGGTCCTGGTTTCAGCCTCATCCAGCCCCAGCCATTGCAGACATTCACTGTAGTGAACCAGTGGATGAAAGATCCTCCTCCAACCCCGTGCTTTCACATAAATACATTTTTCATTTTTAAAAAAGAAAATGCATTATTATCACATTTTGCAGATGAGCAAACCCAGAGATTAATCTGTCAGGACCAAAAGCTGTGGTGACTTGTGCTCAGGCAGTCTGGCTCTGGTATTCTCAGGGGCCATGCTAAGCTTCCTGGTCTGTAGGCTTCCATCTCAGTGCGCCACCCCTCTCCACCCCCCCCCCCAAGCTTTTCCTTTACAAAAGCCCACTTTTTGGAACAGCCATTCATATGGGCCATTCTCATTCTGGAAACCCACATACCATTTGCACCATTTATCCTTTGTCCTATCAAAGTGCATCCTGAGCTCCAAAGAGCCAGCCTACAGATAGTTTTAGTTCTCACTCTATGTATAAACTAGATTTTTTTTCTTCCTTGAATTTCATCTCAAATTTCAGGTAAAGTGGAATTTTAAAGAAACAGGAGGTCTGATTCCAGAAAGTCACGATCTTCTAACATGGCCCAGAACTTAAACAGTGGAGATGCATCTTACATGTTGGTTGTGTTTCAAGTCACTGCATAAAGAGAAAACCATGTATAATATTAATTACCTGGGCACGTCCTTTTGGAAGGTTCCGTGTTGGAGGTCAACTTACCACTTTCCTGTGGGTGCAGGCTGGTTTCTTCTGCTGAATAGCAAGAGAGGTGGTCAGCTCGAGCTTGGGGACATCAGCGGCTCTGTAACTTCAGGACCCGTAAGCCCAGGGACTCGCTGTCGTGGGGACAACCGCAAGGCACGTGCCTACTGAGGAAGGAGCAGACCCTCCCAGCTCACGCTCACTGCCCCACAGTCAGATGGAGGAGGAAGCTCCTTCCTTCTCATGGTTTTAGTTTTTCTCCACCATTCACTTTTCTAACTCAGCGCGATTTGTTGGAGGTGAGTGTGTTAAATGAACGTTTGCTGAGACTGAACTCGGCATGTGTGTGCAGCGAGGTGGACGGGGAAGACCTTGGGGTACACAGTGGATGTAGAAGCTCCCCAGAAGCATTCTCGATCCTGTGTCTTCACAGGCCTCTGCAGGGCACTTCAGTATTCAACAGACCCACCGGTCTCTGCGAGGATTCCCCCTGGGAGGAAGCTGCTAAGGGGCAGAAGCGGCTGCCCTCAGTGCCTCCGAGGGCCTGGTGTCTCTCACTTATCAGCCTGCCTTCTAGAGCCCACGTCAGGCCTCCCACGGCTTTTTGGATTGATGTACCCGAGAAGGCTACACTGCGGAGGAAGCTGCTTGGATCCTGAGATAATCAGCTCTTTTATTACAGAAGGACGCTGCTGACGTGCCAGAGGAAGCCTGCATTTTGATTATTTTGACAGGAGGACGAATCTACACCGGTCGGTGGTGTCTTCCCACCATCTCTGCTTGTGCCCTAATCAGCAGGTTACGTGACTTCATTGCAGACTTACCTGCCCTTCACAATTTGACTTCAAAATCCTTTATTATTATTATTATTACTATTATTATTACTATCATCATATTGGGCTCGCTTCTGTTGGAAGTGGTGCTTTTTTCTGTCACATTGGCGTATGTATATTTGAGGAGTCTTCACAAAATTCATGGCTAGTGCAGACTGTGACCAAACTATGCATGCGTTCCAAAACATTTTGCACCAAAAGAAACTTGTCTTTTGATTCCATTTTCCCATGACCTTTAAAAAGCACCCTCTTAAATAACTGGTGACCAGGCAGATTCCTTACATAAAATAGTGAGTATCAAGGGCCAGTGGCTGCAAGTGTCCTTGGCGGCAGCATCTCGCTGAAATACTCACCCTGTTTCCTTGGCATTCAGGGAGGTAATGACACCTGCATTCACCAAACACCTCCTCTAACAATGTGCGCTGATTTGTATTTATTCACATCATCACAGTGGACCTCCAGGCCACCTAACGCTGTGAGAATGTGTAACAATTACTCATGCACCAGGCTCCTCTTCATCCTGTCTGAACCTTCATCTCCATTTCCTGTCTATCTTTCAGCCATTAAAAATAGCATTGCAGAAATATTTTTTAAACAAATCCCTTGATTCTGCATGAGCTCTGTGTCATTCTGAGGAAAGAAGTTGAGGTGTTTCTTTTGTGTTGTGGAAGGCCACGTTGCCATGGTAATGGCTTATTATGTAATATTGGGAAAAGTGCTGTAGGGACACTGCACGTGGCACTCCACAGTGGGTTCCTGTTATAGGAGCCTGGGCAAAACTTGACTTTTCTTGGTACCAGACAATCTTTCCATACTTTTACAATAGCAGGAATGTACATTTCTAGCCAGAGGCTGCCTTTTTCCTACCTCGTGCTACTTTTAGAACAACCAAAAAGAGAATCATCATGGAAATGGCTTTTTTTTTTAATCAGGTATTATGGAGGAACAAAGTTCTCGTGATTTTTACAGTGTTTCAAGCATGCAGAGTACTCTGTTTAATTCTTTCACTTCTGTGCTGTTACTACTTCTTAAAGCCAAGGAATATCATGTAGAATTGTCAAGACCTGGAACAACAAATTTTGCATTTTTTATGCATTTGTTCTCATATCTCATAGGGTAACATGCATGTTTTATGAAAAAGTGGGTGCCCTTTCAGGGTCTGATCAAAATACGAGTCAGAATTAATAGAAAATGTGAAACCATTGTCTAGAGGCACTCGTGCCAGCATCTGTTTGAGCTGAATGGATAGACATGTGTTTTCATTTAAACACTCAAGTTCATACTGTCCTTGGCAACAGTTTGGCTCTCTCAAGCTTTTGGTAGGCCAAGTTGTATTTTCTAAATCGGTCTATATTCCTCTGCACTTTAATTAGGAAGCATAATAGATAGGTACAAAGTGGTCTCATTGAGACCTTGCTCTATATCTCCCATCCATCTCCAGGAAATGGTGCCAATGTATGCTTCCCATGAATCAGTGACGTTTTAGTGATTATGGCGAACAGGTTTTCCGAGGCTGTTTCATTTATTCAAGCAGTGATTCATTTAGTAGATGCAATTGAGCACCTACTTTGTGTTGAGGGTGCTAACTTGTGTCTATTCTTACCTGGCTGATGGAGCATGTGGGAGCCATTTCCCAGGGTGCTGTTGGTGTTGAGATTTCCCCCTAAACTCCCACAGTCATGTCCAGCTTGCAATGGCTCTTTAACACAATGTCATTCATTCATTCCACTGGCACTGGGCCAGGCTCTACCTACCCAACAGATAAAACGATGAGAGAAGCCTTGCCCAGAGAAGTTTAGTCTAGACTCTTCGGGAATCTTGTCTTTGACAGCATGAACCCAAAGTGGCTCATTTTCTGATTGAGTCAACCACAATCATGCTTACATTTTTTAGAAATTATTCTGCCTTTTTAATTCTCCCCTCCCTTTTATCCTCCAAGCAAGGGGTTATGTGAATGCAGTTCCTAAGATTATGGCACTGAGCTTCAATTGCCTGAGTGTGCCGGGTATACAAGAGGTGCAATTTTTCTTTATCACAGATTTATTGTGTGACAAATACTGTGTGAAGCCAACATGTATTGTCTCTTTTTTTTTTCTCTCAAAACCAGTAGCAAGTGGATAGTACTATCATTCCCATTTTACAGATAAGGAAATCAAAGTTCGGAGTAGCCATTCTGAGATCTCTTAGGTAGGTAAATGTAGAAACTGAGATCTAAACACAATTTTGTTTGGATCTGGTGCTCAGGCTCTCAAACCGCATTACAGGCGTAATCTCTTTAGAGCAAATTCAGCTGGAGTGTCCACTCTCATTTATGAGCTGTTATATTCACGCCACTACTTTCATTATTGTACCTTTTTTTTTAAATTTATTTGACAGGTAGAGTTATAGACAGTGAGAGAGAGAGACAGAGAGAAAGGTCTTCCTTCCGTTGGTTCACCCCCTAAATGGCCGCTACGGCTGGCACTGCGCCGATCTGAAGCCAGGAGCCAGGTGCCTCCTCCTGCTCTCCCATGGGGTGCAGGGCCCAAGCACTTGGGCCATCCTCCACTGCCCTCCCAGGCCACAGCAGAGAGCTGGACTGGAAGAGGAGCAACTGAGACTAGAACCGGCGCCTGTATGAGATGCTGGCACCGCAGGCGGATGATTAACCAAGTGAGCCATGGCACCAGCTCCCGTTGTTGTAACTTTTTAAGAAACGTATGTCTCAGGGACAACACTGTGGTGTAGAGGGTTAAGCCTCTGCCTGCAGTGTTGCCCCTGCACCCATGTGGGAGACCCAGGAGAAGCTCCTGGCTCCTGGTTTCAGATCGGCCCAGCTTCTGCCATTGAAGACATTTGGGGAGTGTCCAGGTCTCCCATGTGGGTGCAGGGACCCAAGGACTTGGGCCATCTTTTGCTGTTTTCCCAGGCCATAGCAGAGAGCTGGATCAGAAGAGGAGCAGCCAGGACTTGAACTGGCACCCATTTAGGATACTGGCGCTGCAGGCAGTGGCCCCACCCGCTACACCACAGCACCGGCCCCGCTTACTTCCTTTTTTAAAAAAGGAAATTGTATATATTTCCAAATATATACCTTATCTTTTTAATAGCAACATTTCTTTATTAAAGAATCTAAGGTTTCAACATAACACCAAAGCCTGAGAGAGGCATTGCCAAATTTAGATTATGGCAGTTCACAAAGATGTGAATACTAACAAGAGCATGAATTTTATTGATAACTTTGGCCTAGTTAAGTTTTTAAATTTCACAAATCAAAGGCCATCACATGGTGGAGTTTACTATAAGGATAACCATAGATAATGAACCCTGAATGACAAGTGTCTCATGGAATTCTGAGAAAATGAACTATGGAAAAGCAATTATCCCCCAGAGTGGAAACCAGGCCCCTTGAGACACCTCAGACACGGGGGTTACTGCACCATCCCTCGGGTGCTTCTCCACCAGTCACCTGCCTGCTCCCTTCGTCTGTACCTTGGACTTGTGTATTCCTTTCTGCTTTCCTGTGTTTCTCCCTATCTCATTGGATCTGTCATGTATAGCTGCTATCTCTCTTGGCCATTCCATCTTCCATGCATCTTTTCAGCTTCAGCTCTACCTATGAGCAACTTTATTTTCTCAGGATATCTCAGCTAAAATTTCTGTGAGACAGCATTAGGAGGCCCAACTTGTAACCATTACCTCTGTTTAAGCAGAATCCTCACTCTGTGCCATAGGACACTGGCAAATACATTGACGTCTCAAACCTGTAGAAAGATGCCCGCTTGCCCTACTGGCTTTCCGTATTCTAGGGTGGTAATGGTGGGGAATGGGATTCTTGTGATGAAAAGTGTGATTTCCTTAGTAGTTCTTCAGCAAGGTCATGAATAGGACATTGTCCATGAGAAGGAGCTAGAGGTATGGTTGGAATTATGATAGACATGTCTGATTTATTCTGATTTATTCTGACTTATTTCCATAAGCAAAATTCTTTTTTTAAATGCTTGTTTAAAAACACCTATTTATGTATTTGAAAGGCAGAGTTACAGAGAGAGTGAGAAAAGGAGAGAGAGAGAGAGAGAGAGAGAGAGAGAGAGAGAGAGAATCTCTGCTGGTTCACTCCCCAAATGGCAGCAATGGCTGGAGCTGGGCTCTTCTGAAGCCAGAGGCCAGGAGCTTCTTCCAGGTCTCCCACCTCAGTGCAGGGGGGCTCAATTCCTTGGACTATCTTCTGCTGCCTCCCCAGAAGTATTAGCAGGGAGCTGGATCAGAACCAAAGCAGCTAAGCTTTGGATGCCAATGCCACAGGCTATGCCACAGCTCAGCCCCATATGCAAAATTTGAAAGATGCCTCAGAACACTGATACAGATAGTTGTGCACTTGGATAATCCAACTGGTGCACTCCAAGGTAGACTATGATATTTTTATTCACTTATTTTTGGCTAGTTCTATCAGTTGTTAAAAGTGGAATTGTCTACTTCTTCCTTTAATTTTTTTCAATTGTATTTTTTTTTTTGGACAGGCAGAGTTAGACAGTGAGAAAGAGAGGCAGAGAGAAAGGTCTTCCTTCCATTGGTTCACTCTCCAAATGGCTGCAATGGCTAGAGCTGCGCCGATCTGAAGCCAGGAGCCAGGTGCTTCTTCCTGGTCTCCCATGTGGGTGCAGGGCCCAAGCACTTGGGCCATCTTCCACTGTTATCCCAGGCCATGGGTGCTAGAACCCGTCACCCATATAGGATGCTGGTGCCACAGGTGGAGGATTAACCCAGTGCACCATGGCGCCAGCCCCATGTGTCACTTTATTTACTGTAAGACTCTTTTCTTCAGTGAGTACTTTAGCTGATATTAAGATAACCAACCTTCTTACTATTGGCATGGAATAGCTTTTTACATCCATTTGCTTTGTCCTATCTTTATGAGTACATCTGGAAGAAAGCATTTTTGGACCTTGCTTTTTCAAACATTCTAACAACTTCTGCCTTTTGATTACAGAGTTTAGTCTGTTAATATTTAATGCAATTGTTGATAATGTTGGATTTATGTTTGGATTATGTTTTCTATTGTCCCTCTCTTAACTATTTTTTGCATTATTTATATATTTTTTTAAATTTCATTTTAGTTTATTGTGTTTTCGTATTTTTAATCATTTATTTATTTGAGAGTGTGGGAGGGATGCAGAGAGAGAGAGAGAGAGAGAGAGAACATAAGCAATGCCTAGGGGCCGAAACTGAAATTAAGAACTCAATCTAGGCCTCCCATCTGTGCGGCAGGACCTAAACCATCAGCACTCAACCCAAACCAATCACTTAACCCACCATACCACTTCCCAGGGTCTGAATTCTCAGGAAGCTGGAATTAGGAGCTGTGAGTGGGTATTGAACCCAGGTATTCTGATATGGGATACAGGCATCTGAACTGACATCTTAATTGCTAGGCTAACTGCCCTCCACTATTATCTTTTTAGCTATACTACTTTGAATCATTTTTTAAGTAGTTGCTTTAAGGAATACAATATACATAGCTTTTTTACAGTCTATTTAGATATTTTAGCACTACTTGTAGAATGTAGATATTTTGCAAATATGTAGGTCCATTTACAGTTACCCTTACCCTTTAGATTACATGTGTCCCTCTAGACAAATTTCATAAGTTCGGCTTTTTAGAGACAAATAGTTGGACAAAATTTAAAGGAAAAAAAATCTTTTATATTTTCCATGTATTTATCATTTTCAAAGTTCTTCATTTCTTTTCTTTCTTTCTTTCTTTTTTTTTTTTTTTTTTTTTGACAGGCAGAGTGGACAGTGAGAGAAAGAGAGAGAGAGAGAGAGAAAGGTCTTCTTTTGCCATTGGTTTACTCTCCGATGGCCGCCGTGGCCGGCGCGCTGCAGCCGGCACACCGCGCTGATCCAAAGCCGGGAGCCAGGTGCTTCCTCCTGGTCTCCCATGGGGTACAGGGCCCAAGCACTTGGGCCATCCTCCACTGCCCTCCCGGGCCATAGCAGAGAGCTGGACTGGAAGAGGAGCAATGGGGACAGAATCTGGTGCCTTAACTGGGACTAGAACCCGGTGTGCTGGCGCCGCAGGTGGAGGATTAGCCTAGTGAGCCACGGCACTGGCCTTCATTTCTTTTTAAAGATTTTACATTATGTGGCCGGCATTGTGGTGTAGAGGGCTTAGCTGTCATCAAGTCCCAGCTGCTCTACTCCTGACCCAGCTCCTTGCTAATGCGTCTGGGAAAGCAGAGGAGGATGAGCAAAGTGCTTGGATCCTGCAGTCGTGTAGGAGACCTGGAGGAAGCTCCTGGCTCCTGGCTTCAGCCTGGCCCAGCCTGGTCCCTGGCAGCCATTTAGGAATGAACCAGCAGATGGAAGATCTCTCTTTCTCTTTTTGTTTCTCCTTTCCTCTCTGCAACTCTGCCTTTCAAATATATAAATAAATATTTTTAAAAACCCGGATTTTAGCTGGCGCCGCAGCTCACTAGGCTAATCTCCACCTTGCGGCGCCGGCACACCGGGTTCTAGTCCCGGTCGGGACGCCGGATTCTGTCCCGGTTGCCCCTCTTCCAGGCCAGCTCTCTGCTGTGGCCAGGGAGTGCAGTGGAGGATGGCCCAAGTGCTTGGGCCCTGCACCCCATGGGAGACCAGGATAAGTACCTGGCTCCTGCCATCGGATCAGCGTGGTGCACCGGCCGCAGCGTGCCAGCTGCGGCGGCCATTGGAGGGTGAACCAATGGCAAAGGAAGACCTTTCTCTCTGTCTCTCTCTCTTACTGTCCACTCTGCCTGTCAAAAACAACAACAACAACAACAACAACAACAACCAGATTTTACTTTAAGTATGTGTGTGTATGTAGGTATGTATGTATTATTTTCTTTCTACCTGAAAAACTGACTTTAGCATTTCTTGCACTGAAAACTACTGATGTTAAATTTTCTAAGTTTTCTTTAGTCTGAAAATGTTTCTATTTCATCTTTACTTTTGAAGGATATGTAGAATTCTGTGTTGAAAATTTATTTTCAGCAATTTGAAGACATTGTTCCAGAGCTCTAGCCTCTATGTTTCTACTGAGAAATCAGTGGTTTTAAATTATTGCTACCTTATCAATAATTTGTTATGTTTCTGTGGCTGTGTTTAAGTTTTTTCCTTTATCTTAAGTTTTCAACAGTTTGACTATTTGTCTAGGAATGATTTGCTTCATATTTATTGTGCTTGAATTTTGCTTAGTTTCTTGTGTATTTAAATTGATGTGCTCACCAAATTTGGGGAATTTAAGTCATTTCTCTTTAAAGTATATATTTCTTGGGGCTGGCGCCATGCCTCACTTGGTTAATCCTCTGTCTGCAGCGCCAGCATCCCATACGGGTGCCAGGTTCTAGTCTCGGTTGTTCCTCTTCCAATCCAGCTCTCTGCTGTGGCCCAGGAGGGCAGTGGAGGATGGCCCAAGTGCTTGGGCCCCTACACCCGTGTGGGAGACCAGGAAGAAGAACCTGGCTCCTGGCTTCGGACCAGCGCAACACCGGCTGTAGCAGCCATTTGGGGAGTGAACCAACAGAAGGAAGACCTTTCTCTCTGTCTCTCTCTCTCTCACTGTATGTAACTCTACCTGTCAAATAAAAAAAAATAAAAAATAAAGTATATATTTCCCTCACAGTCAATCACACTTATTGAGTCTTTAAGATTATTCCCTAAGTCCCTAGGGTCTGATTATTTTTTAAAATATTTTTCTTCTCTTCTGTAAATTATGCAGTTTCTATCCATCTAGATTTAAGTTTACTGATTGTTTTCCTTTATTTCTTTCTCTCTCTTTTTTTTTTTTTTTTTTTTTTGACAGGCAGAGTGGACAGTGAGAGAGACAAAGAGAATGGTCTCCCTTTGCCGTTGGTTCACCCTCCAATGGCCACTGCGGCTGGCGCACCACGCTGATCCAAAGCCAGGAGCCAGGTACTTCTCCTGGTCTCCCATGCGGGTGCAGGGCCCAAGGACTTAGGCCACCTTCCACTGCACTCCCAGGCCACAGCAGAGAGCTAGCCTGGAAGAGGGGCAACCGGGACAGAATCTGGTGCCCCGACTGGGACTAGAACCCAGTATGCCGGTGCCGCTAGGTGGAGGATTAGCCTATTGAGCCACGGCGCTGGCCAGATTGTTTTCCTTTCTGTCATCTCTGTTGTGATGTTAAGCCCATTAAGTAATCGGTTTTTAGAAGACTTATTTATTTGAAAGGCAAAGCAACAGAGAGAAAGGGAGAGAAAGAGTTAGGAAGTGTGTTTGTGTGTGTGTGTGTGTGTGTGTGAGAGAGAGAGAGAGAGAGAGAGAGAGAGAATGTTCCATCTGTGGGCTTACTCCCCAAATAGTCACAACAGCCAGGTCTGATCCAGGCTAAAGCCAGAATTTAGGAATTCCATCCTGGTTTCCCACATAGGGGGAAGGGGCCCAAGTACTTAGGTCATCTTCTGCTACAGTACCAGGCCCATTAGCAGGAAGCCAGATCAGAAGCAGAGCAGTTAAGATATAAACCTGCTCTCAGACACGGGATGCCAGTAAGTGACAGCTTAATCCACAGCACCACCATGCTGGCCCCTACCATCCTGCAATTGTCTACTCATATATTGTATTATTTAGTTAGGGAATTGCTTTATTTCTCCTTGAAAATTCTGACATTTTTATGCATTATGAATTTATTTTCCTTTCCGTTTGTAGATAAATTTTTCATTGCTACTTTAAAAATCTTTGTCTTCTAATTCCAACTCCTAGGTCATCTCATGGTCATTCTTTGTTGATTGTTTTTTATCTTAAGAATGGGTCATATCCTCCCTTTTCTTTGTATGTTGAATTATTTTAGATTAAATTCTGAACATTATGAATATTGTGTGGCAGAGACTCTGAATGCTATTTTATGCCTTCAAAGAGTTTTTGTTACTATTGTTGTAACAGGCAATTATCTTGGTTGAACTTAAAAGTTCAAATTGTCTCTTGGCAGTAGCTAAAATCTTATTTCTGTACTTTCAGTTTTTCCTGGGCTGTTTTTAGTCTGCCTTATAAATACACAAGTCTAGGAGTAGTTGGTGATATGGACAATCTACACATAAAATTCATAGCTGTTCTTCTGGCTCTCATTTCTCTAATTTCCTTCTCACTTTCCAGGGGCTGTGATTGTCCCATACTCTGTTACCAATTCATCAAGCCAGACAGACTACAGATGTTCTATATGAATCTCAGATACTCCACTTGGCGTAGGTGAGACCTGGCATCAGGCCAAAAGTCATGAAAACAGGAAATCCATCCAGTGCCATCTGTTCTTTCAAGTTGTTGACTTCCCCCTGTTGAGAATTGGGACTTCATTTTACCTTACTACAAACCAATAAATTGTCCTGTCATTATTCCATGGGTCAGAAATAAGGAATTTATTACTTATGGCACTGCATGAATGGTATCAATATGTTGAGTTCCCTTACCCCCAATCCCACATGGTTGAGTCCATGGGTCCAGTGGATGGACACTGAAGCTTGCAGAGTCCACACCTTTCACCTTAAGCAATTAACAAGCCTGCTCTTTGTCGTGAGGGAGAGTTTACATAATTTCTCCAGACTGCTTGCTGCAAACTCAACCCTCAGGAATGGCCCTGGTGGAGAGCAGTTAGAGCCTTGCATTCCTGGCACACCCAACAAGAAAACGCAGGGAGACCCAGGGTATAAAGCGATGGTCTCTCCCGACACTTTCCAGAATATGACTGCTGTTGGCTGCTCTTTTGTGTCTTCAGGTGCAACTATTTAATATGTTGCTTAGGGTTGATAGTGGTTGGCATTCTGTTAGGAACTTATTTGGAACTACAGGAAGTGGGACTGGCTACTTCACCACTGGAGAGCACGCTATGAATGGAAATACTGTGAATGGTTTGGGAAAACACCAGCAAACACTGAGTGGCCGAGTGCTGCCTTGGGTGGGGTTGGCCCTCACCTTACTGTTGGTGGATCTCACTCAGATGTCATGAAGCTAGTCATGTGTGAGAGGCCAGGTACAGGGCAGGCACTTGAGGTCCATGGTCACAGCCTTTCTGCCCATCTTCATTCACAAGCAATGAATCAGCAGATCTGACACACTCTTTTCTTGGATTTGGTTTAGTAAACTGAGTTCCTAGGAAGAGACATCTAAGGCAGTGAGGTTCTTATCAACCGTGTTAACAGAAAAGTGCTGGCTCTGAAAAATGGAAAAACGGGACCTTCTGTCAACTCAAGCAAATGCAACCGTAGCGTCAGCGCCTTAAGCAAATCTCAGAGCAGAATTCAAAGGCTGGGAAGACAGATGGATGTGACTTCTTTGCTGACACCAGCAGATGAAGTCTGCGCTCCTCGTGGGGCTGCTCAGAGGCCACAGCCTGCTGAGGACAGAAGCTGGGGCAGGCAGATTTTCTGACCAGGAGGCTCTTTCCACCACAAGCAAAGTAAAGAAGGAAGCTGGTGTCCACTTGATTAATCACTTGTACCGTATTCCTTACCATGTGCAGGTTTCTGGTTTACATTGTTCCCTCTCCCTCAGCAGCTAGAATGACCCTTTCAAAACACAGATCTCCTCAAGCACGCCTGCTCAAACCTCCGTTAACTTCCCATCACAATAAGGAAAAATCCAAAATTCTACTCTGATTCTTCAAGACCTAGCATCTGGCAACGTCTCCAACCCCAGCTGCTTTCCCCTTGACCATGCTGCAGCTGTGATACAACCTCCCCACTGCTCAGATGCCCAAGGCTTAAGGACCTTGAACTTTACATTCTCTCTCCCTGGAATGCTCCTCTCCTAGCACATAACATGGCTTCCTCCCTCACTTGATTTATTTCTCCACCCAGATAGTTTCTCTTTCTTGAAGTCTTGTCCAGACACATGATCTAAAATAGCAATCACTCTTGTTTTCTGTCTGCCTATCCCGTTTATTTCTCTTTATAACATTTGTCACGACTAAGAAAAATATTACATATTTATTGATTTGTTCGTTTTTACGTTTTCCTCCCTAAAACAGAAGGTCCTTGAAGACAAGATGTTGTCAACACTGTTACTTGATATATCCAAGAACTCTGAACAGTGGCTAACACAGAGTGAGCGATCAACAACTTCTTATAGAATAATGACTGAAGTTTATCAGAGTGAAAAACAGAAAACACATTTATCATGTTGTAGTTGACCCCAAGCCATGAAGAATGGATCAAAAGCAATTGACACAAATGTCGGCTCATTAGCATCTCTGTCTTAAGTACAGCTCCTTTTTCAAGGTTTACTCCACTAAATTAAACATATTTTTAAAAAATCTGCCAAAGGAAAATGTGAAAGCAATAATACCATGTTTCTATGGTAGGGGTGCAGCCCACTCACATATTCAAGATTTTTAAAACAATGGTAGGATTTTGTGTTAATACCAGGCACTTTATTTCTTTCTCAATAGGAGACTTAAATTCACCTAAACCTGCTGTAATTAGCCAAAGTGCATATACTGGGGCCACGTCACCTAAACAGCCCGATTTTGCATGTATATGACTTACAGCATAGATTGAAAAGCATTTCCTACTGAATATATTTTCAAAAAATAGACAATTCTCTCACAATAAGGTCAATACATTGTTTTATTGCTAATATTAGCATTATAGTTTCAGAAATACATTTTCAAGCCATATTTAAGAAATTAGGTACACCACTAAGTTGTTAACATCTCTGTGAAGTGTAATATGTGCCAGGTGCTATGTTATTGATACAGATACAGTATAATGGTCTAGGCCCTGGGCTTTCATAGGAGAAGTCATAACTCTATCAGCAAGCAAACATTCAGTCCAGTATGGGAACTGGCAGTGTAATCCTATGACTGAAAATATGTGCTATATGAATACAATAGAGAAGTACTCGGGGTGTAGATTTGACACTGGGGAGAAAGTGGTCACTTCTGGCTTGGAGCCAGGGAAGATGAAGAAAATAAAGATGAAAAGGTTTCAGGACGTGATTACAGATGATGAAGGCAGCAGGCATCCCAAATACATAGCACCTTTCGTTTCTGCTCAGCTCCCTTCCTTAAAATTCTTGATTCTCTGCGGTGGGTTTGCTGTCTCCCTGTGGCATCCACCCGGCATCTGTTTCTCCAGTTCTGCGTAGCTCCTATCTTTGCCCATGACTTCTGTCAGGGCTCTCACATTGTGCGGCTCCTGACTTCATGGCATTGTGCCCCCATACCTATCCACCACCCCAAATTCAAGCCTAACAGCCAATATGCTTTCCCCTCCACACTTCCCCATACCTCATAGCAGGGGTGAAAATTTAGGAAAGGCCAGCGTAAAAAGCATGGCCTGCCGGAGAGTGGCAGGTGGTTTGGGATGGGCTAGCACTTAATAAAGAAGCACTGTGGTAAATAGACTGGATAGTTTAAGTAGATAGTGAAGGGCTTGGTACACCTTCACAAAGGAGCATGGGCTCTGTTTTAGAGGTGGCGAAGAGCTATAGGATGCTTGGGGGGAGGAATTCTTCTAGAAGCTTTGTTGGAGTGAGGGAATATGTAGGACAAACAGCACTGGGATGACTCTCTATGGATACTGATCTTCCATTAACACAGCCCCGAATCTATTAAATTTCCCAACTACTCTGTCTCTTAGCACTATTACTATTCCGGTTGAGTCTTCGAGAATATAAGCTTAATGCTCCTTTATTATTTAGCTGGTTCGCCCTTGTAGCTGTAGTTAGGATATTATTACATTAAATATAGCTAATTGCAAGACATAATTACGATTGAATTGAGCTTAATCAAGTTACTCTTGGACCATTGTTACAGCCAGTCTGTCCTTCCTAGCTGTAGGCCATCTAATCACATCTCCTGTTCTTAGCAAACTCATTAATAGAGTTGTTAAACAGAATGCAGTACAGTACGGAGTTGTGTTGCACAGCAGCATTAAAGATTTCCTTCCAGGGAGAAATTGATCTGCGATTCAATTAGCTTTGAGTAAGTTTCAGTAAGCCACAAAACCACTTCACTCCACAGTCTACTGCCTGAGTCTTTGCACTCTTGGAATAGAAGTGGTTGATATTTATATCATTTTTCTAGTCTACCAGTCTAGTAGCTAGACATCTGGTATCAACAGGGGAAATGAGTCTACCTGTCTGTACTATCCAAATTATCCATAGTGATTTGTTTTTGCAGTGGAGTGCTAGGATGAAAGTTAGACAAACTTTCTTTTATTGACCTTTCTTATATTCAGCCAGTCAAATTGAGATTTTTTTATTTTTTTAATTTTTTTTAAAGATTTATTTTATTTATTTGAAAGACAGAGTTACAGAGAGAGGTAGAGACAAAGAGAAGCCCTCCATCCGCTGGTTCACTCCCCAGATGGCTGCAACAGCCGGTGCTGCGCTGATCTGAAGGCAGGAGCCAGGAGCTTCTGCTGGGTCTCCCACGTTCGTGCAGGGGCCCAAGGACTTGGGCCATCCTCCACCGCCTTCCCAGGCCATAACAGAGAGCTGTACTGGAAGAGGAGCAGCTAGGACTAGAACCGGCGCCCATATGAGATGCTGACACCTCAGACCAGGGCGTTAACCCACTGCGCCACAGCGCTGGCCCCAAATTGAGATCTTTAATATCTCAAAAGGGAAGAGAAGCCAAGAACAAAAGCATGCAATTCTTGACTTAACAGATAAAAAGGTGAGGAGGCGGGACAAAGATCCCAAGTGCCTTGGGATCACACGTAGTCCCATCTTCCCATTCCTTTTCTTCCACTTTCTTGGACACATGACAATGGTGCTGTGAACTGGAAGGGGATGAGAAAGTAGGAAATGAGTGTGAGAACTAGTTGCAAGATACAGGAAGTACGTTCGCTGTCAAAGGAAAGGCTGGGAACAACTGGACTCTCTTTACCTTTAGAGATGCGAGAGCAGAAAGATCTGCTCAGCTGGAACTCTGAGAAGGAGCCTCGCTGCAGAGGGACCTCATGCTCCAGTGGCATGCGGTGGGATAGGGCGGGCAGTAGGCTGGAGATGGCTTCAGGGATTCTGTTAGATCAGTTGTCCTAAGGGGGGACATGTACCTGTCTGTGGCCCCAGAGGAAAGGGGAGGAGAAGTTGAACTCTCCCATTATCCCAAGTCCAGTGGAGAAAGAGCTAAAGAATGGAGTCATTTCAGTGCTGCCAAGAGGGAGCCCTAGAAAAGAGAGCGCCATGGGCTGTCCAGTAGAGGACAGTGGAGGTCATGGCTAGGGCTAGAGATGTGGACACAGATGCAACTCTGCTCTGCTGTCTTCTGTCAGTCCCAGGCCAGGCTAGGTTAAGATGCAGAGGCAAATGCTTTTCCTCATTCAATACGTATTGTTTGCATGAACCAGGGCTTTTAATCAGCTCCAGAAAGGGTGCAATTAGAGAAAGGGATTATGAACGATTTTTATTCTGAATGGTTTTTTTAACTTATATTTGTTGAAAGGCAAAATATCAGAGAGAGAGGCAGACAGAGACAGACAGAAAGAGCAAGAGAGAGGTGATTCTTCCATCCTCCAAATGGCTATAAGAGTCAGGGCTGAACCAGGCCAAAGCTAGGAGCCAGAAACTCCACCAGGGTCTCCCACATGGGTGGCAGAGCCCCAGGTACATGATCTGTTATCTGCTGCTTTCCCAAGTGCATTAGCAGGGAGCTGATTGGAAATGGTGCAGCTGGGGCTGGAATATGAGCTCTGATATGGGATGCCAGTATTGTGAGTGGTGGCTTAATCCATTTTACCACAGTGCAGCCCTGAGATTGAATTTTAATACCAAAATGACTTTGAAATCATGAAATTCCACTGACTTCCCCCACATATAATTAGGTTAAGTTTTATAAAAATGAAGCTGACAGAAAAAATTCAAAACGTGCTTTTTGGAAAACTTAAGTATGTAAAATATACTGTGACACATTCATAATAAAAGGGAGAGAAACAATGAAAAGTGAGAAAGGAGGGCTGGCTTTGTGTGAGTAATTATCCAATCCATAATGGTGGTTAATTATGTTCTCACCTCTTTCTCTGCAAAGTAGATCTGACCGGCCCAGGAACAAGCATAAGCCTTACCAATGTAGTTCCCAGGCCCATTTATTCCTATTAAGAAAAACATCAGGGAAATATTTGCCTGTTTCCACCCTTCAGACCATCTGTTTACCATGACTTCCCACAAGGCCCTCACCCATTCCAGTCTCTGGGTGGTAAGCTCAGGAGATGGCAAAGAAGCCTTTCGAACGGGGCACCTTTCTCAGCCACAGGAGCTGTTTGACTCTGTTGACTCTAAGCTGGATCTCAGTTCTACCCTGAGCCTTTTTTTTTTTAATGTTTGGCCTCGTGGCAATATTCCTCAATGGAGAAAGATGGGCTTGAAAGGACATCTGAGAAATTCTGGTGGTTGTCCCCAGCTGCCGCCTATCACCTATCTCATTTCGTCACTCCCCTAAGACAATGTCTAAACCAGGTAGGGGCGAAGAAATTGTCTGCTGAGTGACTGGTTAGCCCAGTAGGGTTTAGGGGTCCCCACGCCGTTTTTAGTGCTCTTGGTAAACCTCAGCTCGCCTACCTCTGTCTTCCCAGAGTAGACTGCAGGCCTTCTCAAAACCCCCAGGCCTTTCTGGCTTTGTAGGGAAGCCCCTGGCATCCCTGCTACCAGGTGACTGTTTGGATGTTTCACTAGTAGAGTGTGCCCCCGTCTCTCACCAAAAAATGCTTCAAATAGCAACAGCAGTCAAATTGTGTGCAGGGCCAAGATACGGGCCCGCCCTCTCTTTATCCCGAGTGCCGCCATCACATTAACTCAGGAAGGGGATCCTGTGCACAGTGGCTGTGGCTCTGGCCCCAGTGCTCCTGGAGGAGGGCTCCCTGTCTGTGGCCAGTGGGAAGTCTGCACTGGGAGTCTCGAAGAGATTTACTTGGTTCTGCAAATATTTTCTAATCCATTCTTTAAAACTGTCCTACGATTCTGATTGCAAAACAGAACAGTTTATCCTATAGACATCTAATGGTGGGCAGCACAGTTCTGTGTGGGGATAGAATTCCGAGGCAGCTGGAACGGAGTTGAGCCAAGGACAGGAAAGAAAAGGAGGTGATTATTGTGCAGATCAGCAGTACTCAATGGCTGCAAAGAGGTCCATGCTGCTTCAGAAAGAGGATGCTAATAGTATAGGGAAGAGGGGAGAAATGAGAACAAAGGAAAGCAGTCTCTCTCTCTCTCTCTCTCAAAGATGTATTTATTTATGTGAAAGTCAGAGTGACAGAGAGAGAGAGAGGGAGACAGAAACTGAGATCTTCCATCTGCTGGTTCACTTCCCAGATGGCCACAAGAACCAGGGCTGAGCCAGGCCAAAGCCAGGAGCCTGGAACTCCATCTGGGTCTCCCATGTGGATGGAAGGGGCCCAAACACTTGGGCCATTTTCTGTTGCTTTATCCAAGTAATTAGCAAGAAGTAGCCAGGATTACAAGTGGAGCAGCCAGGACATAAACTGGTGCCCATATGGGATGCCAGCATTGCAGGCAGTGTCTTTGCCTGCTACACCGGTCCCTTCTCTTTCCCTTTTTAAAGCTAACCATTCAATGTAAAGGAATACTCTTTTATTCCTTCTAAGACAATTAAAAGCTATTTTTTCATATAAACATATACATGATTTTACATAAATGAAAACATGTATTTTAATTTTAAAGTAAAACATAAAGAGTACTTTCATGTTTTGTGATACTACAAGGTTTGTTTTTCATTTATGAAACCCTGATGATAGAAGATAGTGGTGGACATTCCGTTTGCATGTTTGTCAATGTCCAAGATCGACACAATAAAAATTGTCAGCCTTATGTTTACTCCCAGGATTCTTTCAGAGTGTTTTCTTATCTTGAAATTCAGGCAATCTGCAAATGCCTGGTGTTGATGAATTCTCCATGGACTAAGTTTTGGCATCAGTGGGTCAGTTTCCCCAAAGGGTCTTGTGTCTAAAACTCACTGAGATGAGCCACACAGACATTCAAAGGGAAGGTATATGAGAGTACTTTGAGAAATTCATGGACAATTGAGTTAAAAAATGTTTATCTTGCTGCAAATTTTTTTTGAAATCCATGCATAGTTCTTTCACAATACACATTTCCATGAACAAGTAGATATATCTCCATGGAAGTTAGCAAGGACCAGGGACTTCTCCCTGTTCTTGTTGGAAGGTACCTGAGCTCAGGAAGTCCAACTGCAGCCTTCCCTGAATCCTTGCTCTAACTCATCACATGTAAATAAATATGCACTCTAACATGTATTCTCAATCAGGCATGTCTCCTGATAAATTTTATACAAAAATAAGCCATGAATGGCTTCTGGGTTCTTTAATTAAAAAGAGATGGTTATGAAAAAAGGATACTCATTTCTGGGCTTTATGTACTTGAATCTTTAGAGACTGTGAATTTTCTTTTATTAGAATGGTATGTTTTAAAATATAAAACACTAATGAAGCTTACCATATGAGTTAAAAGGTCAGGCAAAAGTAGTTTGGTGCCAAGTTTCTTTTGCTTTCATGCAAGGATCCCGCCCCTTTACCAAACTGTTTTCTCCACATTGAGTCATCTAATTTCTTTTCATGAAGTAAAGTGCTTTGTGCTGCGGCCTTTTCTCCTTTTCCCCTCTCAGCTGTGCCGTACTTACCCATAAAGTGCACATGGCATTTACCTGGACCTGGTCTACAACAGAAGAGTGTCCCCCTGGCACAGGGCGTATGGGTCCAACCCAACTCACTTTTGGCTTGGGCTTTTTCCTTACAAGCACAGCTGCTGTACAGCTTTTCCACATGGAGTCTTGTGAAGAATATCTCCACCTGCCCAGTAGAGCTGAGGCCTCCATACTCAGTGAATTTCTACTTGTCCTGGAAATGCAATGACTTCCATCTGGTCATCAGACCATGGGTATACCATGGGACCTGATTTTTCTTTTATTCTTTTTAATACTACAGTAGTACATAGTTCCTAACAATTTGTTTGACACATATTTAAAACAATGTTTCAGGGCTGGCACTATGGGATAGCGGGTAAGGCTGCCGCCTGCTCTGCTGGCATCCCATATAGGCACCTAGTTGAGTCCTGGCTGTTCCACTTCCTATCCAGCTCCCTGCTGATGGCCTGGGAAAGCAGTAGAGGATGGCCCAAGTGCTTGGGCCCCTGCACCCGCCTAGGAGACCTGGATGAACCTCCTGGCTCCTGGTTTTGGATATGCATAGCTCTGGCTGTTACGGCCATTTGGGAAGTGAACCACAGATGGAAGACCTCTCTCTCTTTCTGCCTTTCTCTCTCTGTGTAATTCTGACTTTCAAATAAATAAATAAATCTTACAAATAAAATAAATAAATAAATAAAACAGTGATGGCAAAACACTCTGTAGCAAAACTGATACACATGGGAACTCCTTTTTTTTTCTCTTTTTTTAAGTTTTAGCTCCAACATATGAAAGATAACATATGATATTTGTCTCTCTGTGTCTGACTTATTTCACTCAGCATAATGTCATCTAGTTTTATCTATTTATCTGCAAATAGTAGATTTCTTCTTGTTTATAGCTGAATAATAGCCCATTGAAGATATGCAAATACACATGTGTACATGTCACATTTTCCTTGTCCGTGTGTCTGATGTGGGACGCCTTGGCTGACTCCCTCCTTTGGCTGTGGTGGTCAGCGCTGCTACAAACATGCAGTGTAGGTATCTCTTTGAAATCATCAGTTCATGTTTCTTGGATATATACCCCACAGTGGGATTTCTGGATCAATTGGGAAGTCTATTTCTATTTTTGTAAGCAATTTTGCTGGGCTTTCTTTTTAGGAAACATGGTTATTGTGATACAAAGCCACGTGGTAAAACTTAAAAGAATGAAATGTGGTTGATCTTTATGAAAACTGCTTTCTGTCTAGGTTAAGGAAAATGACTGCACAGTACTGCGTGTGATGTGTTTACTTCTTCTGGGGAGACCTCTTAATCTTATGAATAACTGTCAGTTTCTAGTTTGCATAAGCTTACATGTAAAATAGCTCTCAAATTCTTTCTTATCTTTTCCTTGGTGCCTTTAGCAATGATTTGTGGGGTTGGTCTTATCAGGTAGGGCCTCAAGGAGTCATGAAATGGCCTGAGACAAAATGGGAATCAGCTCAAATCTGTCTGGGCCGATTTCCTGCATCCTTGCCCCGCTCTGTTGTGGCAGTTGTTACCCCTCCTCCTGCTTTACCCTTCTCCTCTTGTTTTTGAAGGTGGAATAAACTCATAACAGTTAAAAAATTCCAATAGTAAAAAAGAAACTATAGTGACAGTTAAATGCCTCCCTTTTAGCAGTCTGCCTTAGAATGTAACCAGTTCTCTGTGCATGCTAATAGTTCATGAACATGCAAGAAAACACACACACACAAACACATACAACCACAAGTGCATTTAGGAGGGTACTTCAAAAAGTTTGTGGAAAATAGAATTAAATGATCAGTTTATGTTGGTATAATAAATTTTAAAATTCTAAAATACTTTTTCATAATATGTATTTACCATTTACTTTTTGAAGCCCTCGTATTTTTTTTGTTTTCTCATAAAATGATGATACAATATATACATTGTTCTTCATCATTATTTTTTCCTTTAATCATATCTGGTCATATCAGTGTATATCTGGCTCAAATTTATTTTTGAAGGATATTTTTAGTATATTTTAGTGACGTAGAGGGTCTATATCAAAGAATTTAAATTGTTCCTGCTTCTTTTCTACACACACACACACGTGCACGCGCTGGGTGCTCCCAGCTGGGTGGCTCCCAGCTTCTTGACAAGTGAATGGAGCGGTGATGGAGTGGTGCCGTGGGCTCCTCCACACCCAGGGCTTGTTGGACCAGGGGACCACCTTGCTTCCTCCTTCCCATTTGGTCTCACTTGTAGCCTGGGCTTCCCAGTCTCGCAGACCTCGGGGCGAACCCTGCTTTACCCTTCTGAGTTGTGATGAGTGGTTTGATCTGAACCCCAGTTTCTGCATCTGTGAAAGTAAGGACAGCACTTTCAATACATTGTGATTGTTGGGAGAGTAAAATGAGAAAAGGTGTATGGTGATGCCTGGCGCAGTGCCCAGAATCTAAAAACTGCCCAAAAGGTGGGAGTGTAATCCTTAACTTTCTGTTGTCCCCCGCCCCCGCCCATTTAATTTTGTTCCCATACAAACAGAAACCAGCCCTAGTGGGAAATCATGGTGCCTAGCTTCCCATGAAAGCCTCCCTCACAACTCGGCCCCTTCATCCGCACTTTTCTGCTCCTAGGATCCTGTCCTCTGAACTCACCAGAACTTGCTGCAGAAACAGGTGCACTTGAACATGAACCCCTAAGCCCAACCCTGATTTCCACCTGGATTCCTCCAACTCCTAGGCTTCCTACTTGCAGGACTGTGACCATTGCTCTAGTTCCCTGATCACTTCCTTAACTCCAGCCTTGTCCTCTCCTCCCAAGTCCATGCTAGAGCCTGCTGCTACGTTGGTTTTCCGGAAACAGATCAGACTGCTCCCCCACGTAAAGGATCCTGCTGGTATCGGGTGCCTTCGTTTCCTTGTGGATTTCTTGAACCTCCTGGTTCAAGTGCCTTCACGCTTCTGTGCCTTTTACTCTTACCATTCCTCTGGCCGAGGATGCTCCTTTCCTTATTCTTCTTGAGCCTGGAAAATCTCTCCTGATTCCTGAAAGCGTATCCCAGCGTCCTCCGGGCTGCACAGCTGTGCATTGCTCCCCTTTACCTCCGCTCTACCCAAGCGGAGTGACTTCCTCCTGTGAGTCCCCACTCCATAAGCCCGTGTACCCCGATGTAGCACTTACCTATGACACTTCCATTACCCCCATGTGGTGTTACAAGTTTATGTACATGTCCGATCTTCCGTAGACAGTGAACCCATTGCACTTGAAAGCTGTTGCTCTGTTTACCCCAGCGCATTGCCTCATCTATACTAAAAACTCGAAATGACTTGTTAGAAACAAAATTTGACTCCATCAACAAATACTCAGACCTCTCCTGGGATTCCAGGTAAGGAATAATTGTGTTAGGCTTCCCATAGTTTGGGACGTGTCATTTTCAGCTAACAGTGAGATCCCTCAAGGGAAAGCTTTCGTTTTTCTCTTCATTGTCAGCAGTTCACCTGTTGTCATGTGAGCCGAGTAAGAAACAATAGATATGGAAAAGGAATTGTGCTTAGAAAGCAAACAACACAAAAGCCTTTAAAAAAAAAAACACAGAGGTTTCTGTCAAACGGTTTTGCTTCTTTTCGTGTGTTATGCAGATGTGAAAATGATAGCTTTGGCCAGTCTTGTGCATCTTATATTTCACTGTGAGATGTCACTTTTATGAGATTGATTTCTGGTTACTCCTCTGAGAAGTAAAATATCAGAAACACTGCACCAAGTATTTAGCACAGCAGTTGAGATTCTGCTCTGTTGCCTGCATCCATGTTGGAGTGCCTGACTGAGATCCAGCTCTGCTTTGGATTCCAGCTTCCTCTGATGTGCACCTTGGGAGGCAGCAAATGATGGTTCAAGAAGTTGGGGCTCAGCCACCCATGTGGGAGACCTGGATTGAGTTCCAGGTTCCTGGCTTCAGCCTGGCCCAGACCAGGCTATTGCAAATATTTGGGGATTGAGTCAACTAATCAAAGGTATCTCTCTCTCTTTCTCTCTCTCTCTCTGCCTTTTGAATAAATAAAAATCTATACAATAGCAGAAATTTGGATTACAACTCAGGGAATTATAACTATGTATCTAATTTAATTTTTAAAACCTAGAATGTATTTAAGAGTAACAATACTGCTGATTTGGTGCTAAAATCTTGGCTGCTATTGAATTAGGTTTGTAATCTTTGGGAGCAAAAATCAAAAGTATTTTTTAGGTTTTTTTATTTGAAAGGCTGAATGACAGAGAGATAGGGAGAGACAGAGAAAGCTCTTTCAGCTGCTGGTTCACCCGCCCAAATGGCCACACTGACTGGAGCTGGTTTAGGCCAAAGCCAGGATCCAGGAACTCCATCCTGGTCTCCCACACAGGTAGCGAGAGCCCATTGGGCCATCTTCTGCTTCCACCCCAGGAACATTTGCAGGGAGCTGAATAGGAAGTAGAGCCAGGATTCAAACCGACTGTGATATGGGATGCTGGCGTTGCAAGTAGCAGCTTAATTCTCTGTGCCACAACACCAGCCCCCAAAAGTCTTTTCCGTGAATCAACAGGCTGTAACTCCAGACAACAACTGAAGGGGAATTTGCAGTTTAGTACTGAGGATTCATCAATTTTACATGTTTGGGATGGCTTGGGCTAAGGAATTTGATTGCTAATGTTTATAGGGATGAAGAAATTACACTCACATATTTGTACATAGAGAATTCTGGTAAATTTCCAATGATAAAGTCAGACATGATTTTTACATATTCTAGAAGAGTATAGATCAATCTTCTGCAGAGTGTTCTTTCTTTGGAACAATGCTGTATCTTGAGAAAGTAATATAGGAATGGAAAGGAAGAAAGGAAACCTACATGAGCAGCCCAGTAAATGCAGACTGGAGAATACATTTCCAACCACTTCCAGCACAAGGATCAGACACAGGAGCTAGTGAAAATGCTGCAGCAGGCAGAATTGGCAGACATGTGAAAAGCAGAGTTTTTACATTATTATTATTGTTGTTGTTGTCACCTTATTATTCAAATTTTGTATCTTTACTACCAATCTTGTCAAATTTAACATAATTACATGGCAGGTAGATGCACAGAAATTATTTAAATTGTCTATTTTTACCTTAAGAGACCAATAGCTCCCTCCACTAAAAATCAGATTTTATTATATATGAATGAGATATGCTGGAAATAAATTATCCTCTGGCGACACACAGACATAGGACGTGGGGGGGGGGGTGTCTTTAGGGCCACTTGCTGAGAGACTGGAAGCATTTCTCACAGGAATTAGAGCTGAGTAATAGGAACTGGATTTATTTTTGTTTTCTTTCCCCTTTTCCTCTCTCTCTTTTCTCCCTGTTCCTTTGGGAGCCAGAGCTCACTTTGTCTGGAGGTGTCCCACAGTGAGAGCCCCTGGGGGAGCCTTGGTGCATCCCCTCACAGTGGGGTCCATGGTCTGTTTTGTTCTACTCCGGAAATTTCCAGGAAAGCACAGCAAGTCCCAAGAGCACAGTCTTCGAGTTAGATGCATCCGGGTTCAAACCCTGCCCTCTCCACTTAGTATTTGCCGCTAGTTATCTTAGGTAAGAGACAGCCTCATGTGTGAAAGGGAGACAGCAATGATGACCTTGTGTGACAGTTGTGAGAATTAAGTACAATGATAGATTTGAGCACCCAGCATGGCAACCTAGGATGTTTGATCAATACTAATTGGCTCCCTTTATCCTGGTCCACATTCAAGTATTGCTTATATCTCTGTTCCAAATACTACAGTGTAAACCAACAGCAGATCCTGGTTGGGGAGATGATGCACCCCAGTAACAAAATTGCAAGACACTGGGTGATACTCGCTGCTGGCCTGCAGAGATGAGGGAAGCTCCTCTCTCTCACCCCTCACCATAGTGCCTGCCCCAGGGGACTCACAAATTGATTGGTCAAGTTCCAGAACACACAAATTGTGTTGTGTCTGCCATTGTTCTGTGTGTTCAAAGATTTACATACAGGCAGTGAGCTCTCTATTCCCATTTTCTTAAAAGCTTCAATTATTTATTTTAATCTAATTTGAAAGACAGAGAGCCACAGAGAGAGAGAGAGAGAGAGAGAGAGAGAGAGAGAGAGAGAGAGATGGAAAGACAAGTAGAAAGAGACATCTTCCATCCCCAAATGCCTTCAAAAGCTGAGATGGGGCCAGACCAAAGCCAGGAGCCAATAACTCTATCTGGGTTCCCCACGTGGATGGCAGCGACCCAGGTACTTCACCCATCATCTGCTGACTCCCAGGGTGAGAAGGGAGCTTAATCTGAAGCAGAAGTAGGATTCGATCCTGGGCACTCTGATATGAGAGGCAGGTGTCCCAAGTGGTGGCTTTGCCCAGTGTGCCAGAATGCCTACCCCTGAAGTCTGCTCTTACCAACTTAACCCCACTACCAGTGAGCGTATTACCTCTAATTTGTCCTTCCATCAAGGCCTGGCTCACGCCAATCAGTAGTAATAGTTCACGAGGCCTCCTTTTGCCAAGGTTGTCCTCAGAGCCTGTAGTCTCCGGGCTCTGTCAGGGTGAGATTGTGTCTTCTCTTTCCTGTGATTTGTGTCGTGGGGCTGCAGAGGGCTGCACCTACACATTGTGTCCACTAAAATTTGCTTTTGATCCCGAAACAAAGAGATATAGTCCGATAATTCTCAAATTCTTTGTCCATAACCACAGAAAGAAATAACACTTTGCACCGTGGTCCAGTAGATTCATATATGCACATACACAGTCCCCAATTTAGGAAGGTTGGGCTTAACAATCTTTCATCTTTATGATGGTGCAAAGTGACGTGCATTTGTTTTCAGAACAACCAGAATATGAAAACCAGTTATCAAAGGCAAAAGCTCTGAGTGACCAAAGAGAGAGAACAAATCCAAAATTATATGTTGTATAATTTACTGGGGGGACTTAGGGACAGAATCGTGGTCTCTGTTAGCTGCAAGACAATTAATTTCTGAGACACAAGCCAGGAAATAAAGAGTTTTATAGACAAAAGGAGCTGTGGCTAATTGGAATGTGCCTGGACTTTCTCAAGAAATATTAGCATTCATAAGACACATTCTAGTTGTCAGATAAGAGACACTTGGGCATCTGGTAAAAATGTCAGATAAGGGAGGTGGGTTATTGTAACAACTTTGTTCACCCGGTCACAGGACTTGGGATGACCTTCATGGTTATCTAAAGGGCAAAATGGTGATTATACCCAAAGTGGCCTCGGTCCTATTGAGCTGTGTCCTACAGCCCTCAGTGGACACTCCTCTCCTCTTGGACTGTACAGCTTTCCTAGGCTCATAGGATCCTCTCTTGCGACACTGAGTGATGGCGGGGAACCACAGCTCCCCGTCAGCCACATAATAACAACCGTGAATGGCCTACACTCTGCCATGTGCTGTGTTCTTAAGCTGGGATGTTCTGTAGGGGAGGTATAGTAAATGCACTTGCAACTTACGGATATTTTTAAATTACAATGAGTTTTTCGGGATGTAACCCCATTGTTCGTTAAAGAGTACATGTATACCATAAATCAAATTTGCAGAAGACAATAACTGTCCTTATCTATGAATGGACTCTGAGCTCTGATATCTTATATTCTACTCTACGCCAGTCCAGTTTTATTCTACTTAAAACCCCTGGATGTGTCCTTTAAAACTGATTTAATGACAAACTAATGGGTCACACCTGTCAGTTTAGAAAAGAAGTTCCCTCGTATATACTGATATTCTCTCTACTCCCTCCGTCACCCTCACGCTCCCAGGGGAGCATCCGTGTGGACCCGACTTGCCTGTCCTGGCTGCAGTCCCCTCTGTAATATCCTATTCCTGACACACACACATGAACCACAAAGGAAGTGTGACGCTGGGAGACGCCAAGCTTCCCTTCCTTTCTGCACTGCTTTTTCTTCTCCGCCAGCTCCACCACAGGCAGTGCTCAAGGTGAGCGGTACTTCAGGGTTGGGAGAACCGACAGGAATTGAAATGTTCAGTTCGGACATCTGTCCCGGTAAGCTTCACGCGCCGTACTCTTAATCCAAGAGCCAGCACTAGAGGAAGTAACGCTCTTCACACGGGGTCTGCTTGGGGACAGGCCCCAGCATCGCGCCAAGCTTCCCTTTTTTAAGCCTCCCCTTCTCTGAAGTGTCTTCCACTGCAACTTCCACCCCCGGCGTTGCTCTGAGAGCGGGTCTAAATGTCACCCTACTCTCCTGCGAACGTTCTCTGTGACACACTACTCATTTCCCAATTCTGAGTCACTCCGCCTGTCCTGCAAACCCCAAGAACCCTTTAAAAACAACCATCCCCTGTGGCTCACTAGGCTAATCCTCCGCCTTGTGGCGCCGGCACACTGGGTTCTAGTCCCGGTCAGGGCGCCGGATTCTGTCCCGGTTGCCCCTCTTCCAGGCCAGCTCTCTGCTGTGGCCAGGGAGTGCAGTGGAGGATGGCCCAAGTCCTTGGGCCCTGCACCCCATGGGAGACCAGGAAAAGCACCTGGCTCCTGCCATCGGATCAGCGCGGTGCGCCGGCCGCAGCACGCTGGCCGCGGCGGCCATTGGAGGGTGAACCAACGGCAAAGGAAGACCTTTCTCTCTGTCTCTGTCTCTCACTGTCCACTCTGCCTGTCAAAAAAAAAAAAAAAAAATCCCCTGGAGTGAGCATTTGGCACAGCTGTTCATTTGCTGGTTGGAACAAGTGCTCCAGTACGTGGGCCCCTGCTACCCACATGGGAGATCTGGATGGAGGTCTAGGCTTCTGGTTCTACCTGGCCCAACCCTGGCTATTGCTAGCACTTGCAGAGTGAACCAGTGGATGGAAAATCTCTCTTTGTCTGTATCTCTCTACCTTTCAAATAGAGAAATATTATTTATAAATTAAAGTTTCTCTAAGTAATCCGTTAAACAGAAACAAAGAAAAGAGAAAGAAAGAAGGAGGGAAAAGAAACGAAAGGAAGGAAAGAAATCATAACCAAAGCCTCACACTCAGAAATTCACATTTAGCTGCTTTGAGGTGGGGCCTGGGCACTGGGATCTTTGAGTGCTCCCTGGGGTGTTTCTAATGAACTGGGGGCTGAGGAGTGTGGGATTGATTGACACAATGGGGGCTTTCAGGAGGGAAGTCTAGCGGGGTTTCAACTTATGGATTTAGTTCTCTTCAAGATATTCTCACCACCCTGAGCTACCCAAGGAGAGTTCTTCTCGCTGACGTAGGTGGGAGCTATGGGACCAAGCACACAGATACATCTTCCAAAGTCAAACCAGTGATCATCAAAGTCAGGAGTTTACACAGATGTTAAAAAAGGAAAGTTTTCTTATTTTTTTTTTTAAATTTATTTGACGGGTAGAGTTATAGACAGTGAAACAGGCAGAGAAAAAGGTCTTCCTTCTGTTGGTTCACTCCCCAAATGGCTGCTATGGCCAGCGCTGCGCCGATCCAAAGCCAGGAGCCAGGTGCTTCTTCCTGGTCTCCCATGGGGTGCAGGGCCCAAGCACTTGGGCCATCCTCCACTGCCCTCCCTGGCCACAGCAGAGAGCTGGACTGGAAGAGGAGCAACCGGGACTAGAACCCGGCACCCATATAGGATGCTGGCACCGCAGGCGGAGGATTAACCAAGTGAACCATGGAGCCGGCCCAAGAAGGAAAGGCTTTCATGTCACCTAATCTTCGCAGACTGCTGCCTCCTTATATGGAATTGTGTTGGGCTCCTGACCCTCACCCCCTGTTCAGTGTCTGCCTCTGACTCGGAGCTCAGATCTGCCTGCATAAAATGGGCTTTAACCTTAGGTCTCCAGCTGCTGCTGCTTTGAAGGGTTTTCTTCTCAGGCCAGTCATAGGCACTTGATCTCCCGGGGATTCCTGTTCAAAGGCAGTCTCAGAGTTAGCTAAGTCTGGGAAAGGGTCCACGAAGCTGCATCTCTAAGAAGCTCCCAGCAGTGCTGAAGCGGCTGGCCTGTTCCTTGAGGGTGGCCTTAGAACAGGTGGACTCGGGCCGTCGCCGTGGCTCACTAGGCTAATCCTCCGCCTTGCAGTGCCGGCACACGGGGTTCTAGTCCCGGTCGGGGCGCTGGATTCTGTCCCGGTTGCCCCTCTTCCAGGCCAGCTCTCTGCTGTGGCCAGGGAGTGCAGTGGAGGATGGCCCAAGTGCTTGGGCCCTGTACCCCATGGGAGACCAGGAGAAGCACCTGGCTCCTGCCATTGGATCAGTGCGGTGCGCCGGCTGCAGTGTACCGGCCGCGGCGGCCATTGGAGGGTGAACCAACGGCAAAGGAAGACCTTTCTCTCTGTCTCTCTGTCTCACTGTCCACTCTGCCTGTCAAAAAAAAAAAAAAAAAAAAAAAAACAGGTGGACTCGGGCCGGGGATCACTAAGTCACAGTATATGCAGGTGAGATGCAGGAGTTCACAATGATCCCATGATGCGTACCTGCAGGCTGGTGTGCAGGAGAGGGCGTGCTCCTCTGGCTACAGGCAGCTTTGTTCAGGGACTCTACCTCTCAGTCGGGGCCTCTTCAGCCTCCTCAACCTGTGGGACGGTGGGACCTTGTTGGAAAGGCCATGGTCAGTTCTGACTCTGAGAACCTCCCACTGGCTCCCGTTGGCTGATTGCTTTTGATCGTAGTTCTGGTAACCTCAGAAACCCCATGGTTTAGGCACCAGGATGATAGAGTTTCATAAGCCCAGGGAACAATCACCAGTGACTATCCAGAAAACCTATGTATGGTAACGCTTAACAGCTAATTTATTTACATATATAAATCAAGGAATACCAAGAAGTCAAAGGAAGCAAAGAGCTTTCATGTAGGAAAATGGACAGTGCCTGTCCTTACTGAAATGTGAAGATCCGGTGTGAAACATTCGATTTCTCCCAGGTGTTTTTTTCTTAATAGCTAAGGTCCTGGCTAGTTACTACAGTGTTACTTTCCTATTCAGGACTTGCTAAAGCCTCAGTGTCCCCATCTTCCTTGATACCACCCAGTCCTCTCTCCTCAGAATGGCCTGAAGAATTTTTGGAACATAGCTCCTCCCTTTCTTTCGGTTCTTTTCAGTGGAAGCCATCTTGCCTAGGGAGGTAACCTCCCCACTCCCTGCCCCCCCCAATAGCTTTTCATCAGGGAGCTCTGTATCAACATCAGTTGAGCTCAGCTCTTTCTGGTTAACTTCCTATGGTGTCCATTTATTAAGATGGTGAAAGAAAGGATCTTCCTAAGTAAAACTCAACTTGGCTCTCTAAAATCCTTGGAAAGGGAAGGGTGAGAAATGTGCCTTGTAGCAAAGAACTGCTCAGTGTCTCAGCCTTGACTCTGCTCTGCTCTGTTCTCTCCTCCCCTTCTGGGAGCCATTTTCATCCACTGAAAACTCTTCTGATTGCCCATTCCTCGTCCAGAGGTCTGAGACGCTGAGCGCCTTCCTCCAACATCCTTGCCATGTGCGTAACACCTGCAACCTGGCGGAGCAGCCCAGCAGAGAGAAGATAGGAAAGTCTAAACCTGTTGTTACTAAAGATGCAGACAGAGAATTTCAGTCACAAGCCTAATAAATCATGTGGTATCAGAGTGTAAGGCACAAGCCTGGAACAGGCTGCTTCACTCGGTCTGCGATGATGCTGAGCGACTCTGAGTAGGGTAATCCAGGGAGTATACTTTGAAAAATACTAGCCAAGAAATTTTTAAAAATGAATAAAAGAAAACTAAAGAAAAAAATAAGCAACCAATAAAATAGCGTATAGTTACATAGGAGCATCTCTGAGCCTTGAGAGCCCACCGTATCTTACCTCAAGAAGGTAGAACATCTACCACTTGTGCACCCACCAGCATACACATGTGCCCAGGAAGTGTGCCTCTTCCTCTCAGAGCTCCCATTCTAAACAGGGAGAATAAAACCAAATTGATCGTAGGAATCCTTTCCTATCATAAACAATAAACTGCCTAATTTCTTTTCTGGAACAAGAAGGATCAACAGATAAATAGCCTAATTTGCTTTGTTCATTTGTACTTGGAAGGCGTGCTGTGTTCAGCAGGCAGTCCATCACGTTCAGAAGGCTTTGTAATGCTCTTTTTCCTACTGACAAAAGTGAAAAACTGATCTCTGCAGTAATAACGGTTGAAATGCATTGGTAATTTCAGAGTAAATGAACCAGCTTTAAAGTTACATTTTAATTTAATTATTTGTATTATGGTCCTAGATTCTGTAAGTTTGCATGTAATTGAAAATGAAGAAATATTCTATGTTCCACTGGAGAATCTTGCTTTGTAGGCAAGGAAATGTGAAAAGTTGTTTGTATTACTAACTTCCGTTGGGACAAAATCTATCAGAAGCAGGACTGGTAAATTAGTCCTGGTGCTGGAGTGGTGAGGACAGATAGAAGGATCTGGAAGCAGCTGGGACTTGTGGTTGGGGGAGAATTTGTGGCAAGAACTCTTTACCAACTGATTCGGAAGTACAGAGTTTGAATATTTTCTACTAATCCAGATTTGAGCTAGAGACAGAGAGTAGAATAACCATGGGTTCCAGTCTGCACATGAAAGGATAGAAGGAAGACAGAAAAAGAAAAGCAATTGATGAGGCTGTCCTGCACTGTGCTACTAAGCAGCCTCCCACTATTGCACTGCCTGAATTGAATCAAATCCAATTCTGTTCAGCCCATTTTTGAAGCCAGCACAGTGTTCTGAAGGAATGAATGGGAGGAGTTCAAGTTTAAATCAGATGAGCATGGAACATCTACCTGAAATAACAACAATGTATTCATGTCAGTCAGGCTCTGATAGTTGCTGTCCATGTCCATAATGTTGATTGTTTTGTCTGGAATAGTTACTAACAAAAAAGCTCTTATAGCAGACACCTAAAGGAAAAATAAAGCACATGGATCACAGGTTGAGCTCTACATTTCACTATTTTGTTTTTTGACAGGCAGTGTTAGAGAGTGAGAGAGAGGCAGAGAGAAAGGTCTTCCTTCCGTTGGTCCACCCCCAAAATGACCGCTAAGGCAGGCACACTGCACCGATCCGAAGCCAGGAGCCAGGTGCTTCCTCATGGTCTCCCATGGGGTGCAGGGCCCAAGCACTTGGGCCATCCTCCACTGCCTTCCCGGGCCACAGCAGAGAGCTGGACTGGCAGAGGAGCAACCGGGACAGAATCCGGCGCCCCAACCGGGACTAGAACCAGGGGTGCCAGTGCCTCAGGTGGAGGATTAGCCAAGTGGGCCATGGCACCAGCTACATTTCACTATTTTTGAACTTATAGGAGAAAGGCTCAGAGGAAATAATGCAATTTTTATGTATGAAGTGCTAGCATGTGTGCAGTCCATGACAGGTACACTCTCATGCAGTCCAGGAGGAAGTAAGTTGACAGGAACGTCGCACCTCCAGACCATGGAGACCAGCTGCCTTGCACTGACGAGGGTGGTGCCTGGGAGGAAAGGAGGATCCAGTCTGTAGTCGGCCAGGATTTCATTTCAAGTCACAACATTGCCTAACCCATGTTTCATAATCAGGAAAATCCTTAATGAGCCTGTTTCATTTTTTTTTTTTTTTTGAAAACAAGTAAAATAAGCCTTACGATTGGTGTGAAGGTTAAAAAAAAAAAAAACACCAAATAAATTCACTTATTCTTAGTAAGTGATCAACCAAAGCCAGCTACAACAATCATCACGAATTAAGCAGATGCTTAGCCTAGCAATTAAAATGACAGCTAAGAAGCTCGCATGTCAGGTTGCAGTTCATTCTTGGTTCCAACTTCTAATTCCAGCTTCCTAGTAATGCAGACCATAGATGGCAGTGGTGATGGCTGAAGTAACTGGTCTCTTGATCTCTTGCTGCCCATGGGGGAGACCTGGATTGAGTTCCCAACTTCTGGCTTCAGTCCAGTCCAGTCCTGGACGTTGTAGGCAATTGTGGGGTAAACCAGTACATGGGAACACACTCTCTCTCTCTCTCTCCTTCTGAAATAAATAAATAAAATTATTCTTACATTTGGCAAATATAAAAGAGCTTAAGAAAAATACTGAGATAGACTGATGTTATGAAAACTTTTTTTTGGTTATAGCCTTTACATTAATTTAGCTGATGAATTTTCAGTAGTTGTTTTTTAGACATCTTGCTCATGCTTTTGTGTTCTTGTCAGCATGTGCCTATCTTAAAACTTAAGAGGAGACAGTTGGAGGGACAGAATAATCCCAGCTCTCACTGAGATGTTCAAAGGCAGAGAGAGGGAGAGAGAAGAATCTAAATATTACTTCCTTTTCAGAGAACATTTGCTTATAAGGTGTTCTTAGCCTATGCCACATAAATATATAAAGAAAAAAATCCCTGAAATATAAAGCATATATTAATATTAATTAATATATTAATGTCTTGCCCTTAAAGTTTAAAAGAACTCAATTTTTAGTTTAAAATTCAAAGAAAAATTAAAAGAAGTTTAACCTCAAAGTACTAGGTGAACTGTATGATCCAATGTGGTGTGACAAAGAAAACTTTAGAGACAGGAAAACAGGGCAGCCATCCCAGAAATAATCCCAGGAAGTTAGAGATCATCAGTCTCATGTAACTCGGAGGAAAATGCAGTTTTCAACCCCTGGAGATTAGCTCTGACTGACAGGTGGCTTTGGGGAGCATTGTTGCTTTCATTTGAGGTAAAGGTGAGTTTTCTGGGCTTGAGCCCCCTGCAGACTCCTCCATCTTTCACAGATTCATCATCTAAGAGACCCTGAGTCACGGGGAGGAGCCGGGGAAACAATAGGCTTGGGCTTGCTCAATTTCACATTACAAGAAATTCACCCACCAGTTAGTACACTATGGTACATTGTGAATTTATGTAAAGAAATCTGTCCATCACAGTGTTCTCTGTCCTCTGTCACAAGATAAATCAAAATAGCCCTTAAATATCTGAAAACTCCCAGCCTTCAATTTATTTGATGGACTCACATTGCAACTAATTGGGACAGCTTGTCCATCATTTCTCAGTGGTTTTTTCTTCCAAGCATTATTTTCTAGCTCTTTCCATTTTGTGACCTTTAAATTTTCTTGAAATTCACATATCTTTGTATCCCTTAAACTAATTTGGTGCTTCTGAGATTTCCATGGGAAATTGAATGTGTGAAGTGTGGATTGGCAGGACAGAGTCAATGAAATTAGAAACAGAGGGGTTGGTTTTGTGGATTCCTGTCAATTATTCATTCATATTTTAAATTCAGGAAACTTACATGGACTTTAAAAAAGGGGGCCAGACATTGGGAGACAAGAGAACAGGACACACCGAGCCTCTGTCTTCCAGGTACAAGCAAAGAAAAATAGACACATTGATAAAATAATGTACTTTGTGGTATGAGCTGCAAAGGGGGAAAAAACCATAAATAAAACAGGAGGTTGAGAAAGAAAGGCACAACAAAAAAGCTATTTTAGATAGGACAGTCAATGTGGCCTTTTTGAGGCTATGACATTTAAACCCAGGCCTAAAAAATGAGATAGTCCAGAATGGGTGGAAGAGCATCCAGCCATTGGGAGTGGCATAGGCAAACCCATGACTTGAGAAAGGACTTGGCTTGGGAGAAAGGCTCGGATGCAGGAGAAGGACCCCAGCAGACAAGGGCTATAGCAGCAGGCCAGGGAGAAGATACCTGTCAGATTAGTGATAACAGCAGAACCTCAAGGCGGTGGGCAGTGAGAGATAGAACCGACACTTGACTAGTGAGTTGGGCAGGAGAAACTAAGAAACAGGACTCCTCCCAGGTTTCTGGCTTGAGTGATTATGAAGCTGGTGATTCCATTTACTGAGCAAAAGAATGATTTGGGGGAAAAAGAAATCTAAAGCATTCCATTTTGGACATGTAAGGTCTTAGATGTCTGTGTGGCATTTCAATAGAACTCTAAGGCAGGCAGCTACATCCCTGAAGGTCAGCAGAGTGCTGGCTCTGAAGGAATAACTTGGGGCATCGTCAACATAAATTCGGTGTCGTTGGATCCATAGAAATGCGTGTGATTCCCCAGGAAGCATGCATTTGGAATGGAGCCTCCTTGCGAAGGAGCTTCTTTTCTTGGTACCCATCCTTGATGGATCTCTCCATTTCCACAAAGCTCAGCTTGCAAATTAATATTTGGGAGAGTCCTTCTGCTTCTGTGGACTCTCCAAAACTTTCCTGTGGACCACACCAGCCTCTGACTCTATCACGATGCCCCACCTGAATGCAGAATGACTTTTCCTACACGATGCTATCATCCACTCCTGAAGGCCATATGATAAAGCACACAGGAATGCATCCTGGTGTTTCAGCAGGTAGCCCCACCTCCTGCCACCCCCAGCCCCTTATATAGAGGAAACAAGATGCATGGAAGTAGAGCAACTTGTGTTTATGGGGCTCCTAAACTCTTACATACTTCAGTATCCTACAATTGACAGAAAAGGCAAGCAGTCTAACGGCACGAACTAATTTGTCCTCGCAAATTATTTGAAGACAAGTGGAAGAAAACAAACATGGAACAATCTGGAAGCAGTACATTCGTGTCATGTTCCAGACAGTGGTGGCGCTACAGCGTAAACACCCTTCTTGTGTCTGGCCCAGTACCAAACTGGAAAACCCACCCGTTAGGAGTCCCATTAACATTCCACAGGAGGTCCTAACAAAGTTCCATGTTTAAACACCTGTTTGCTTTTCAAGTACCTCCTAATGAGAAAAATGAAAAATAAAAACAAATAAGGAAACAAGCAAAAACCTGTAGCATTGGGAAGTGACCGATGACCTTCTACCCAACCACTTCTATTTCAGATTCTCCAGCATCTTTGTTTTTCTTCTTTAATTTTCATTTCCTATTAGTTCTTTTCCCCTCTCTGTGGTTTCTCCTTTCCCTGCTATTTCCTTGGTAAGTTTAGCCTTACTGGTGTTGGCTGAAACAATTTCTGAATTGTCTTCTTAGCTTAAGGTGAAGACCATTTTGGATTTGGTCCTTTACTCCAACGATTTTCAAAATGCAAAGCTAACTGCTGTTTTACATATTCCAACATTTGTTTTGCATGTATTGTTATATTTGTCATTGTTACCTGTGTCATCCCTCATTTGATCTGGAAAATTCTTAGTGGACAGTGACCTTGTCAGGGTAGGTTTGGTTCAGGAGTGAGTCCAGGTGGTTTTTAAATGCAAATAAATGAGATTTTTAAAAAGAGAGTTGATCAAATAGATTAGTTAAGGACAAAAGTGATTATTTTCCTCATGGTAAAAATAATTTCCTTCTTCAAAGGACTGCTCTGAATGCTTTAAGTGTTTATTTCCTGCACATTGTACTTGATGGAGAGATTGAGAGGAAAAGTGGGGTTTTGGAATTGCTTCATAGCCTTTGCCTCCTGAAGGGGCAGGAAATAAAAACAAAGGCATTTCAGGAGCTAAAACATATCTGAATGAAAATTCATGTTTTACTCAACAAGATTTCCAGGAAAGTGCTGTCTCTGTAATGCCAAAGACCCCATACCACAAATTCTGGTTAGGCATTGGTAAGATTGGGAGGATTAAAGAATCCCTAGTACCTGCCACATCTCTGGCACCATGCTGGGTGCGCAGGTGTTGGGCACAGCCTCTTCCCCCACCCAGCTGATGAGGGCGTGGGGGGTGGTGAGCAGGACAGCAGGGACTCTGTGGCAGGAACACCGGGTGCTGAAAGTGCTGTAAGAGATATGCACAGGGTGCTATAGGAGGCTCTTGGTGGCTGAATGTGAATTAAACAGATCAAAAGGTAGTCGGGTGAGGGGTGGGCACCTGCTGTACTGTTGAAGATGCCACTTGGGATGCCCGCATCCCATGTTGGGTGCCAGGATTTGAGTTCTTGCTCTGCTTCTTGCTAATGCTGACCTGGGAGGCAGCAGTTGATGACTCAAGTACTGGGATCCCTGCCACCCATATGGGAGACCCAGACTGATTTCTTGGCTCAGGCTTTGGCCTGGCCCTTCTCCACCTCCACCTGTTGTGGGTATTTGGGGAATGAACCAGCAATGGAGTCTCTCTCTCTCTCTCTCTCTCTCTCTCTCTCTAACAAATAAACATAAAACTTAAAATTAAAAAGATAGTAGAGTAGTGGAGCCTGTTTCTGTGATCCTCCAGTATGGAAGGAAATCAAAACCTAAGCTTGCTAGAACCTCTCACAAGGAACACTTCTCAGAGCAGACGCAATCCTGCGTTTGTTATCCTCTTGGTTGCCACATGCAGTGTGTGCTGCTCCCGCTCCGTGGGAAGCTGAGTTACCGTGATTAACAAAGTGAAGCTCTGCAGCATCGGGGAGCACGCAGGCGTCGCAGGAGGAAGGGCAGAGACGTGAGACAGCGTGAACAGAGGCAGGCTCTCCGTCCCGCTGCCAGCCACGCTGGGCTCAACCCACAGGCTTTCAGCGTGCACCTGATGTTAATTAAAGCTCCACTTTATTGCCAATTTAGTACTTACTCTCCTATTGTTCATTGCTCCCAACTTTCTTTTTACTTTTTCATCTTCGTTTAGGGTTTAGGTGTTGGAGCAAATTTGTGGCATCACACAGGGCATTTCTTGCAGCCTGCTTGGAGGTGGCAGGGCTTTGGGTAGTGGGGTAAGGCAGATGCTCCCCTCACTCCATAGGTCCCCTAATTTGCCCTCCTGACAAATGGAAGGCCCCGAGGTGGGGACAAGCCTCCTCCGACAACTGAGCTGTATGAAATCTGTCACCTTCTTTACTTCGCTGTCACTGGGCTGAATTGTATTAGTTTTGTTCCTCACACCTGTGGGTGTGTGAAACTTAATCTTGGGGCTCCCCAGGGTCTGTCCCTGCCCTTGCTTTGGGGTGGTGCCCATGTTCGGGAGACTCACACAGTGCCAATGCGAGCCTGGGCCGGGCTACTCTTGCTCCCATTCAGTCCTCAGTCTCTACCCGTGCGGCTCCCACGACATGTGTTCCACCAGTGGCTGCTCGGCAGGCTGTCTCCTGCCTGGAAGAGCCCAAGGCGTCTCTGCACCACACAAGGACACCGCAGAGCTCCATGAAGCTGGTTCAGGCCAGCCTGCCAGATGTCCTACTGGCCACGAAATAGATGTTCTATTTCGGCTCACGCTCACCGAGAGGCTCAGGGGGTCTGGGGCTGACGTGGGTGGTGGAAGAGGGGACACAGCTCTGCACTTCTACCCTCAGCTCATCTCCCGCCACAGACCTACCCCACGGGCGCCTCTCAGGGCCTGGAGCAATCACAGTCGTCTATTTCTCTCCCTCTCCTTGGCTCGCTCGCTAGACGCTTGTTGTATACAGGCTGAGAGAAGCCTGGCTGTGCCCCAGTGTGGGTTCTTCCAAAGCTGTTATTTACACCCAGGGTTGACTCCCTCCAAGTCTTAAGGCGACCTTCTGCACTGTAACCAGGGAACACCACGCCTCCAGCTTCTTAAATGCGATGCTCATGGCACGAGGTAGGAAGCGTTGGGTTGAGGCAGCCGGAGATAGAAGATAAAGAGCCTCATCTTTTTTTTTTTTTTTTTTTTTTTTTCACAAGCAGAGTTAGAGTGAGAGAGAGACAGAGAGAAAGGTCTTCCTTCTGTTGGTTCACCCCCCAAATGGCCACTATGGCCGGCATGCTGCACTGATCCGAAGCCAGGAGCCAGGTGCTTCCTCCTGGTCTCCCATGCAGGTGCAGGGCCCAAACACTTGGGCCATCCTCCACTGCCCTCCCAGGCCACAGCAGAGAGCTGGACTGGAAGAGGAGCAACCAGGACAGAACTGGTGCCCCAACTGGGACTGGAACCTGGGGTGCCAGCGCCACAGGTGGAGGATTAGCCTAGAGAGCCACGGCGCCGGCCTAAAGAGCCTCATCTTTATCACCACATAAGGTCTGCACAGAGTGCACACCTGTGAAAAGGCCCTCGGAGTCCATCTGCCCTGACCCCTCGCCCTGGGATCCAGCACTTGCATGGCAGGAACCTCACTACGCTGTGTTTCAACGACTTCCATCGCTGCCCCGTCTCCAGGGCTCTCTGCAAGGACCACAGCATGGTCAGTTTTTACCCCCGGGGCCACACTCAACTCAACAAGCTCTCCTCCAAGTTCCCTTCCTGCTCCTCAGAGCCAGGATGAGCCTGAAAAGGAGACAGTCCCCAACCCCAGGAGGAAGGCCTTGGCCGGGGGGTGCCAGAGTGGTCCGAGCAGTCTCAGCAGCCACCCAGTTGACCCATCCTTGATGTGTGCTCCTTGACGGGCTTCTGGCCCAGGGATCCCCACGGCTTATGAAACCCACATGTGGGCTGCCTTTGAACTGAGGGTGGAGCTGGGGCATCTCAGCCAGGAGCCCAGGTAGTAAGGTGGCTAAGATGGCACCAGGCACTCACACGTTCAACAAAAGCGCCTTAGATGGTTCCAGCACATCCCCCAGAGGAGAACTCCACTATGAGCACACCTGCCCTTTGGGTGACTGCCCGTGGCAGCCCAGCCCCCGGCAACCCTCAGGCTTCGGTCAGATCCCACGGTTTTGCTGATGCCCACCTTCTCCATGTTCCCTCCCCCTCCCCCCATCCTTTCTCCCTTCTCTGCCTTCCTCTCTCCATGTGAGCTGTGGTTCTGCAGGTGCGGGCAGCAGTCTGGGGCCAGACAGGAAATGACAAGTCAGATGCAGACCCTGGCCTGAAGGAGCTCAGGGACGTTGGGTACATTCCTACAAGTGTTGGAGGCGGTATTACTTGTCCAGTGCCATGGAGCAATTATACCAAAAATGTAGTGGCTTGAAACCACGTTGACCATCCGTGGTTTCTGGGATCCGGAATCCAGGTGTGGCTCAGCTGGGCCCTCTGGCTCGGGGGGTTGCCACAATGTGACAGGTAAATCCTGGCTGGGGCTGCAGGCAGGACAAGGTTCAGTCAGGGGACGATCCACTCCCAAACCCATTCGTGTACTGTTTCCAGGCCTTCATTCCTCGATGGCTGTTGGCCAGAGGCCTGCCTCAGTTTCCTGCTGTGTGTACTTCTCTGTGGAGCAGCTCACAACCTGAAGGCCGGGCTCCAGCAGAGGGAGCAGGCGAGACAGCAAGGGAGGCTGAGACAGGAAGGGGTGGGTCTGCAACCTGGTCTCAGAAGTGACATCCCATCAGCAATGATGTCGCATACTTTCTCAGAAGCCAGTCACTCCCTGGGTCCCACCTACTCACTGGGAGAGGGTCACACATGGGCGTGATACAAGAAAGTGTGGGTGTCAAGGGCCTGCCAGTGGCTGCCAACTCTGAAAATACTACCATAATATCATCAAAGATATTTAAGCTCCTAGGGCAAGTGCGTGGCTATGGTTAAGATACCAGCTGGGATGCCAACATCTCATATCCAAGTCCTGGCTCCACTCCTGATTCCAGCTTCCTGCTAATGTGCACCTGGAGGCAGCAACTGATAACTCAAGTAGTTGGAGTCCCAGCTACCCACATAGGAGACCCAGGTTAACTTCCTGGCTCCTGGCTTTGTCCTCAGCTAGGGAACACTGCAGGCATTTGGGAAGTGATCCAGAGGATGGGAACTCCTCTGTCAGTCCCTCTTGCTGCCTGTTTCTGTCTCCCAAATTAATAAATATTCTTCAAATAATTGGCTGAAACACTGCAAGTCAAAAACATCAGCTAACCTGCTATTAAGATGCAGTGGGGAAGGTGGGGGAGAAAACTTTAATAGGATTAGAGTGGAATCTTGAACAAGGAATAAAGATGGTTTTTTATTCCCGTTTCCTTGCTTTGCCAAAAGGTACATCTCAGTTTGAGTCTCTAATTGAGTTAATGGCACTGATCCTAATTAATCTAACATATTCTCCCCACTCCAGCCCAAAAAAGATCAGTGCCAGGCCTCAGGCAGGTAGACACTTTTCAACTGCCTCTATTTAATTCCAGAAAAACCAAGTACTACAACCTGCAATGTATTTAGTTTGACTCGATGTATTTTTTATTCCAATTTCCAACTATCAAAATCTGTGATCTTAAGAAGAATATTATTGTGGCTGGCGCTGTGGCATAGCAGGTTAAGCCACAGCTTGCAGTGTCAGCATCCCATAGGGGTGCTGGTTTGAGTCTCGGCTGCTCCACTTCTGATCCAACTCCCTGCTAATGCACCTGGGAAGGTGGTGGAGGATAGCCTAAGTGCTTGGACCCCTGCACCCATGTGGGAGACTTTGAAGAAGCTCCTGGCTCCTGGCTTCAGCCAGGCCCAGCCCAGGCCATTGCAGCCATTTGGAGAGTGAATTAGCAGATAGAAGATCGCTTTCTCTCTCTGTATCTCTGCCTTTCAAATAAATAAATAAATCTTAAAAAAAAAAAAGAAGAAGAATACTATTTCACACACAATGCACAAATGAAAGATTTCCATTCAAGAATCTAGTCTGCTAGCCTTGTTATGATTCATTTATCGTGTCAGACGAGTGAAAGATGGAAGGCATTCCTAATTGGCTACCTTGGGAAAACACATTTGAAATGACATCGATTGATATCTCAGTGTCTAATAGACCTGATTTATAGGAACTCATGTTTCAGTCTAAAAGATTAATAATGTAGTAGAACTGGAGTTTGCCATGCAATTTGTTTAAAATTTCAAGAGTATATCCACACTTGTGCCATCATTTTTAAAGAAACAGATGTAGGTGGGAAAATAGAAATATTTGATAAAGAACATAGGATACATCACCAAAGAATCCACTAGCTTAATTTACACAATTTGCTGATGTTGGAAGGAAGCCCACATCCTGCAACTGTAGCTCAGTCCCCCGGCATTAACACAGTGGCCCTTGTAAGAAAAGACCACAGACTGGGGGACTGGGGTTCGGGAGGCCCCCACATGGCCTCTGCAGCTTCCTCTTTCACACTCAGTGCTCCCTTGCCTTCTTGCTAAACAATGAGCCCTGCTCGCTGGCCTGCCTAGAAAGTCCTTGTCCACGCAAATGCTGCCGCAAATTCTTGGTGCATGGTTATGTCCTTTTTTTCAGTACAAAAATTTTAAAAAGTCAGTCATTTGCTACTCAAAAGCGAGAATTCTGTGCTACTGTTGTTAATGAGCTAATGTGTTTCCTTAATGAAAACTCTATTTGAGAGATTCCATGGAATGCACTTGTTTTCCATTAGTCACCTACAGCCACACTTGAGGGTTGATTTTGAACCCCAGAGTCTCTGAGATTTCTTTGTCCCGGTATCATTACTTTGTTATTCTGAAATGCTTGAATTTCAAACTGTAGAGAATGTGACCCCAAGTTAGAGATCACAGAGAAGAAACACGTGGAACCCTTTAAAAAAAAATAAAAAAGATGTATTTATTTATTTGAAAGGCAGAGTTAGAGAAAGAGAGAGAGAGAGAGATCTTCCATCCGCTGGTTCACTCCCCAGGTGGCCGCAGCAGCGGAAGCTGAGCTGGTCTGAAGCCAGAAGCCAGTTCTCCCACGTGGGTACAGGGGCCCAAGCACTTGCACCATCCTTCACTGCCTTCCCAGGCCATAGCAGAGAGCTGGACCGGAAGTGGAGCAGCCGGGACCGGAACCAATGCCCACATGGGATGCCTGTGTCACAGGCAGCAATTTACCTGCTGGCCCCCGAAACCCTGTCTTAACCCGTTCCTTATCGAGCGGAGAATGTGGATTTGAGAACTCATCACTCTGTAAAGCCGATTTCCAAGAGAAGCCCATCTGTCAAGACTACAGTGGCAACCCCCCAAAAGAACATAAATTCTGTTTTCGTTTTGAAAGTTGAGTTTATAGTCAATATTATTCCTCTGGCCTCAGTAGGGGGCGGGAGCAGCCTCCCAAGTTGCTGCTGGGACAGAAGAGTCGGGCAGAGCTGCTGGGTGAGGTTGGCAGGCAGGCACTAATGCAACACAAGCTTTCTGATTTCACACACGACTTTTTGTAAATCCAGGAGAAATCTCTTTTTTCAAATGTAGAAATTGAGCAGCTTTCAGAACTCCCTTTCTCTGGGCGCTCTGTGCAAATAATCTGACAAAATGCAGCCCAAGCAGAGTCTGCAATTAACTTGGGGCTCTCTCATCTCTGGCTCCACAAAGTGCACTTTAAGCTTCTAAATACATTTCCTTTCCTGGCTGCACTAATTTCTGCAGAAATGTCTTTCCCTAGCTTAAAGCAAGGAGGGCTGGAAGAGCATTATTGTTTGAATTGATTGCAACAGTGTTGAAGGCCTATGGAGACAGGAGCTGGTTATAGGAGAGGAACCGTGGTGTCAGAACGTCCCAAGAGGAATCCCTCTAGCTCGGCAGCTCTGTCTTCCCAAGTGACAGCAATTGGGAGCTCCGTGAACTTCCCCCTCAGTTGGCAACACGCCTTTGGTGTGTTGTGATGCAGTGGGTGTTTTATTTGAGTTGTGAAATGCAAGAAACAAACAAAGTCTCTATTCCCAAAGTCATCATGAAATATGAATGGATGTAGGCTCATGTACCCATATCACACATTCTCTCCCGGTCCCTCACACACACACACACACACACATACACACACACACAGGCTCTGTGGATTCTCTTATGAAGACTGGAGAGACAGATGGTGCTTCTTAATAAAAATGTTGAAAGTTCCCACAGTGAACTCTTTTGCAGGTTGGAGAAGGGGTTCATGATGCAACTGATGAGAACTTTCAGATTGACATGCAGATACTAAAATGAGTCATAATCTTTAAGTTAAAAGTGAACATGAACTATTTCTATGAGACACGTGATGAGGATTCCGTTTCTTGCCTTTTGTATGTCAGTGCAATGTTTTATAACCCTCGTGACTCTGCATCAGTGTAGTACATGATTCTCTCTGTATTCTCGTTATGCAAATTCACCTATTAAAAAACCACTAAGACCTATTTGATGCTTGGGATATTGTTTCAAACTTTTAAGTTAATAAGTTAAAGGGAACATTATCTGATAGAAATATAATGGAGGTACACATGTAACTCAAAAAATGTGCCTCTTATTTTTAAAGTCAGAGAGAGAGAAAGAGAAATACAGAGAGCAAGCTTCCATCCACAAGCCCAAATGTCCAAATTCTACAACAAATGTCTGCATCCAAATGTCTACAACAAAAGCCAGGAGCCAGGATCAATCTGGATCTCCTGTGTGGGTGGTGGGGACCCAAGTGCTTGAACCATGACCTGCTGCTTCCCAGGATGCACGGGAAGCTAGAATCAGAAGTGGAACTGGGACTCAGACTCAGGGACTCCAATACTGGACACTGGCATCCCAAGCAGTGCCGTAACCTCTGCACCAAATGCCTGTCCGACATACATGATCTTGAATTTTCTAGTAATTATAGTTGAAAAAAAGTAACAGGAAAAAATATTGTAGTACATTTGAGTTAAGTGACTATATGTATGATATTTTCATTTTTAAAAGGTATATATCTATTGCTTCATATATCAATATGTGACAAAATTACTGAGATATTTTTCGTTTTGTTTTTCTTACTAAATCTACTAAATCTAGTCGATCTGGTATTTTATACTTGAAGCACATTCAATTCAAATGCTTAAGTTTCATGGGAAATACTTAAGCTATGTTTTGATGGCATAAAATTTACACTTGAAAAAACTATATCTCACTTCCAAGTTGCTTGAGACATACTTACAGTAAGTGAATTAAGCATGGTTTATGATTTAAATTAATCAAATTTAAGTAGCATTCAAAATCCAGTTCCTCGGTTGCTTCTAGCCACATTCCAAGTAAACAACAGCCTCACGGCGCCAGTAGCCACCGGGTTTACACCAAGGGATCCTTTTCAGCACTTGAACCACTAGGGATCTCCTGGGAGCTGGATTTATTCTGAAGAACTTTCGACCCTGAAGGATTTCCGTTCTATTCCACGTCGCTGTTGCCCTTCGACTGCCACTACTAACGACGGCATAGCTAAGGTCATGACATGATTTGAGTTGTTCATCACAACCCCTCCGGGACAGAACAGCTGTCCCTGCGTGAATATAAGCTGCCTTTCTCCTGTGGCGTCTTAGGCAAGGGATGGAAGGAAAGAAGAAGGGCAAGGATGGTGCTGTGCCCCTGCTGTTAAAAGCAAAGCAAAGAAGCCAGAACCAGGAGCCAGAGGAAGCCCAGGTTCAGCTCCTGTGATCTCCACCCAGGCCATGGCCTTCCATGCTTGTTCCTTACCCAGGAACCTCTGTTCCAACCAGAGGTTGCCTTCCAAGTGAGAAAACACTGCATATGCCTGTGAACTTGATTATAAGGGATTATCCTTGGGAGAGTTTTTCCTTTTTATTGGAGGAGAATCTGAGGGGGCTCTGAGACAGACTTTTGCTCCTGAATGGAATGGCTTTTGGTGAGGATTCCATGTGTTGGTATCGAAAGCATCTTGAAGGGGACCTGGAGGATGATGAGCCCTTAGGAAACAGTAGGACTTATTGTTACTGTCTCAGACTATTACCAACAAAGAACTACAGCCCTACTTGTACATAAATTATGAAGATTTAAAGGACAGTGAATCCTGCAGTGCACAAAGGAATTAACGCTTTGTATGTTTTGGGAAAAAAGTATTTATTTTTTTAAAAAAACAAATATTGGGGTTATTTTACATGAGTTCACCTTTCAGTGTATGTAGATATGAGAGATGATAAAGAAAGAGAACCTGCAAAGCAGTTTATACTACCTGAAAATCTCCTTTCAAAATCATAGTGTTTGAGTCATTCTCTCGGTGCTCATCAAAAATAAATGTAGCCCTCTGCATTGCGGAAGAAAATACAGATCTTGCCAGTGGTCACTCATCTACTCACCCTCCTGTAGGAACTCAAGTTTTTTCCTGACCCTTCACCAATTCCTCCTGTTCTCAGCTCCCTCACCATCATCCTATGATATCACGGTGCTCAGTCAGTGGCTCAGAAGGGACATCAGGGCCCAGCTTCCATGTCTTAGAGAATTTACAGCAACCTCGAACTTCTTTCATCCTTTCTATAATCCATTGCCATTTTTTTTTTTTGTAAAAAGAATTTCAAAAGGGAAAACTCTGAGTGAGCAACAGTTTCCTTCCAGTTCATCAGCTCAGACCGTGGACTCTGCTTGCCTCTGAATTAGATCTTTAAACTAAGATTCCAGGTGAGAATAAATGAGCAAGAACACCAGGAGAACAATTAATGGCTTTTTATGCAAAATTGAGGAAGCGATCACTCTGGTGCTGTGCATCTCTACGTGAATTTATGCCACCTGTAAATGATCAGATTAGATAGAATTTGAGACAGCTGTGTTATGCAATATGCACAATGTGTCTTTATAGATTTTATTTTGGGTCAACATCCTGAGGTATTACAATAAACTTTCTATAAATTCTCCATAGCTCCAGAAAAGTAGAAGTTGGAATGTTATCTTAGAGGCAGAGATGGTATGGTAGAAAAAGCAGTAGAAAATGCAAGTTTGTGTCCTATTCTTGAATATGCTGGTAGTGACCTTGAACAAGGCATTTTCCCCACTGAAGCTTCAGTTTCTTTAAATATGAATATCAACATTACCACACCATGGTGTGTGTGTGTGTGATTAGATAACAAGATAATGAATGTGGTTTCTACAGCTCTCCTGAAGTGTTTTATTAATATATAATTTTCAATATATATAATTTTATTTACCCGCATGAGAAAATTTTCATAACAGACTAATGAAAACAGCAAGTTACCATACTATTCATAAAATAATCTAAACTTTCTGATTAAATATTCACATCATTCTGTCTAGCCTGAGCTTCTCTCCAGGCTCTAGATTTGTTCATCCAGCTGCTCTCAGACATTCCACATCCAAATCAAACTCCTGGTCCCCCAGCCCCATTCCAACTCATCTTTCTCCAGACTTACGCATCTCAATTAATGATAATTAATTATCCTGTCCTTTCTGGTGAGAAAGCTAAAAGTTTGGAGTTATTTCTCCTTTTTCAGATATGTATTTTTATTCATTTATTTTTATGTGAAAGCAAGACACACAGAGAGACAGAGAAAGACAGAAATCTTCCATCCACTGGTTCACTCCCTAAATGTCCACAACAGCTGGGGTGGGACCAGGTGAAAGCCGGAGCCAGAAACTCCATCCAGGTCTCCCATGTGGATGACAAGGACCCAAGTACTTGAGCCATCATCACCTGTTGCCTCCCAGAGTGTGCATTAGCAGGAAGCTAGAATTGGAGCAGAGCTGTGACTTAAACCCAGGCACTCTAATAGAAGATGCAGTTCCCAAGAGGTATCATAACTACTGTGCCAAATGTTCACCCCTGGAGTTATTCTTTCTCTTTTAAGTTCTTTTTGAAGATTGATTTATTTGAAAGGCAGGGTAACATAGGGAGTGGGAGAGACACAAAGAGAGAGAGAGAGATCTTCCATCTGCTGGTTCACTCCCCAAGTGGCTTCAACAATCAGGGCTGAGCCAGACTGAAGCCAGGGAGCCAGGAACTGCAACCAGATCTCCCAGGTGGGTGTCAGGGGACCAAGCACTTGAGCCATCATTGGGGACGCATTAGCAGGCAGCTGGATGGGAAGCAGAATAACCAGGGGCTGGGACCCAGACTCCAGGATGGGATGCAGGTGTCCCAAGTGGCACCTTACTCCACACTGGCACCTGCCGGCTTGCCTCTGAAGTCCTTCTCAACACTTCTGTCTCTCTATTGACTTCTGCAGGGACAGAGGAGAAGGCTTCCCTTCCCTCTCCACAGGTTAGCTGGAAGGCACTGACAACAGGTAGGTTAAAGAGGAGAAAAGACACTCAAGCTTGTCATCATACAGAGACAGAAAAATCACAGGCCAGGAGTCATACGGAAAGTACGCGACTCAGAGTGAAGGTCACGTAGCTGAGGCTTAAACATCCCCTGCACAGGGGAGAGGGAAGTGAGAGTGTTGGTGATGATTAGGGGAATAGTAAAGACATTTTAGGGGAACTCGGTGGGCTTAGAGCGCACAGAACGGCCTGGGACTAAGTCTGTTGGTCTCAGAGCTGACAACGGCCTGCAAACCATTTTCTCTGGCATGCTGAATGGGACTGCCTTAGAGGACAGTGTGTTACAGAAACCTGCCCGGGTGTGTGACAGACTTCAGTCCTCCCTGTGGTATGAATTTAGTGTTCTCGGTTCAGAAAGCTCACGAAGAAGATCGCAGATGATTGCAGTCACCTTTTGCTGATCATGTCATGCAGAGAAGGGACTCCCTGCGCTGGGAGGGAGGGGCAGTCAGAGGGACCTTGGTCTGGGGCGGGTTTGAAGGCCTTTCCCAGTGTCACAGTGCCAGGCTGTGGGGTATCAATTTTTGAGTTCAAACACATCCAGTCTATCAACAAATCCAAAATATATCCACATCCCAACTGCGACCATCCAGCCCACACCGCCATGGCTCCCCTGTGTTATTGCCATGGCTTCTAAGTGGTCTCACACCTGCCACACTTACCCCACACCCCCCTGCAACCCAGGATCCAGAAAGATCCTTTAAACACTGAGTCTTTCATATCTCCGCTCTGTGCAAAACCCTCCAATGATTCCCCATGCCCTCAGAGTAAAAGCTAAAGTCCTTACAATGGCTGGCGAGGCCCTGTGTGATCTGATCCCCCAGTCCCCAGCACTCCCTGGCCATGACATTCTTCCCATCTCCGCTCACTGTGCTCCTGCCACACCTATCTCCAGCCTGCTCCTCAGACAGACCATTGACTATTGCCCCAGTGCCTTTGCACCTGCATCTCCCTACTGAGTCTTCCCCGCCATCCACATGGCTCCAATGTTGGGTTCATCTCAAATAGCGCTTTGTCAGTGACACCACCAGCATGGCTCCCTACTGCACATTGGTAATAATAATAGTATTAATATTAATAAAAATAGCACTTAATGAGTTAGTACATGAAAATGTTTATGTGCAGGACACATAGCTGAAGGCTACTGACAAGAACTCTTGTTTTCCTTGATATTATAGTTATCATTATTATTCAGAGAAAGAGGGAAATATTTGTTGTTCCATTACTTATTACATCTAATTGTGCATCTATCTAATGGCTCCAAGAAAAAGTACAATTTAGAATTTCATTCTCATACACAGTTTTTAATAATCTATGTACACATGTTGAGTATACTTAATCTAGAAATCTGAAGTGCTCCAAAGTCTGAAACTTTCTGATAGCACAGGTGGAAAATTCCATACCTGACCCCACACACAAAATTGGTAAAAGTATATAAAACTACCTTCAGGCTATAGTTTAAGGCGTATATGAAAAGTAAATGAATTTTGGGTTTAGACTTGAGTCCTTCCCCCCAAAATGTATCATTATTTATATGAAGTAATCCAAAATCTGAAATCCAAAACACTTCTGGTCCCAGTCATTACAGATACTGAGCCTCGAAGCACGGCGTTCCATTGGTCAGTTCAACAGGAGCTAAGCAACAATGCTGAAACTAGGAGCAGTGGAACCAGAGAGGCCCAGCTCAGTTCTCAGAGCTTTCCCAGATGCTGACCGAGGAAGCACATTTCCTGGCCATGTGAGACGGGAATCAGGATTCTGCTTCCTGAGCTGCTGCAGAAAAAGCAGTGAAATTGAATTTGTGTAATTGGCACTCCAATTTGAATGTCTGGGCACCTGATGTGAAGTTAATTATATTAAAGTGAGAGAAACCATTACATTGTCTCAGAAGAAATAATTAATTTAGTCCCAGATCACATTTAAAATTAATACCACTATTGTGTGTTAGGTGAATACATGTAATTCTTTTAAAAACTTATTCAAATCCATATTTTAACAACAAGTAGTTATGCTTTGTTTATTTTAACCTTAAATGTTTTAATATTTTCATTAATTACTAATTTGTTTATTTGGTTTTTTTCTGCCACTCTGTGTGTCCAGCAAAAACCAATTGTGTTATTAATTGAAGATGCTTTCATCTTACCATATTCATTTACAAATAATCCAATTAAATTTGATCAAGTGTATTGCTTAATGTAGGAATGAATGTCAAGACATCTGGAAATTCTGTACTTCAGCAGACATAATTATTCTAGTTAGGGCTCCTTACATGACAGCTACATAAAATGGTGCAGAATCTCAAACATTGATTCACATTCTCCAAGATGAAAAACCAGGATGGGCCAAGACAAGGCTCCATGGTGTAATTCACACTATTTGCATTTCCTCCACTAAACAGAAGCAACACATTGCTAGGCTAGCACAGTAGTTTAGGTGCACCGTGCTCTATACTTGGTAATTGGACAATCCTTATCTTCTCTCCATTCACACAGTACTTAGCACTATCAAAACCCCCTACTCACTACCTACCCAATTCTTATAATTCCAAGAGAGGCTGCCAGAGTGAATGCCAATGCAGGCACAGAAGGATCAGGCTGAAGGAAGTTCCATTCCTGTTCTGTCCCTCCGGCTTCAGGCTACCTGCCCCATCCTTTAGCCTCTCAAATCAATTGAGTTATACATATGATAAATGAGGTATATTTGAACACTAGGGCAAAGTGCTTAGTTTTAGTTAAAATCACTCCATTTTTCATGTCGGAAATTCTCCCGTCAGACCTCAGCTAAGTTCAAATGATCACCAGCTCATGACAATGCCTGTTAGGAATTAATCCAGAGCAGGGGACTCTCAGCACAGAAACAAGGATGGTTCTGTGAGGTTTAAAGTTGCGACACAAATAAACATAGTGGTCTGAGTGGGAAGTACTAAACCATTCTATCTCGTGAAAGTACCTTTACGCTGACTGTTAGGGAAGGCATGGCCAAGGAGAGGCCAGAGGAAGGCAATGTCCAAGAAAGGGTGGCATCCAAGCTGAATCTCAAGCACCAGCCATGCCTGGTGCACTTGTGGATTGCCTTGCCTGGAAATGGAATAGAACAAATAGCTAAGGAGCTTAGACCTGAGCTAAGAGAAGAAAGAAGACAGGCAAGGTCTTCCCTAAGTGGTTGCTGTCACAGAGACAGAACCCTAGCCCCAAAGCTGTACCACGTGGTAAAGGAGTGGGGAGCAAGGCTTTGGACCAGTGTCGCCAGGGTTAACATCTTGGATGTAAGTCTTACTCATGAGTAACCCCAATCTGCCTCGTCTCCTCTTTCTCTATTTACAACATGGGGAGATAATGGTCATATCAGCACCTTGCTCGTAAGGTGACTGAGGTGTTCAGTGATGGAATATGTCCAAGGTGCCTGAAACCTGGGTGGTGTCAGTGGTGTCAGCTTCTATTCTCTGTATGGAGCGGAGCTGGTGATGATGAGTGCAAGACACTCACCTTCCCGATGACCTAAAAGGAATGTTAAGTGTCAGGCAATTCTCCTTAGCCCCAGAAAGTGTTAACAACATCATTAGGGCATTTGAATTCCCCCAGATTCTCCTCGCTTTACACTCCCTTGCAGTGTTGGCTGGTCTACACCCCTATTTCCCACAGTTGTAATCATAGTGATTGCCTGCTTTTATATTCAAATATTTCCTTCCTTCACCCTTCAGCCTAAGCTCCTGCAGGGCCAGGCCTTGTGGTCTTTTGTCTGCAGTGATTTGGGGAAGGTCTTGAACCAGAACAAATCAGACCCTTTTGTCAGGAAGGGCTTGAGCTTTTTCATCTTCAATTTCCACTCATTATCTTGCAAAGAGCATTTGGCCCTGACTTCAGCCTTTCCAGAATGAATTCAAGTAGACAAGGTTTCAACCTCCAGGACTTTACAACCTCAAACAAGGGGATGCTGACCAGACAATCAAAACAAACAAGTTTTTGCAAACCTGCAAAAATGGAATTGTTTGTGCAGACCACGAAAGTCTAAGGGGGCGAATTTTTGCCCAAAAAGACTGGGACAGAGGGGGATACTAGTTTTTCCTATCCTTCCTCTTTCTTTTTATAGGATATTTTGTTTTTCTGCTCTATGGTTGTCTCTTTGACATGAAAATTAATGAAAGAAAGTCAAAGTTCTTCCCCATATTTGATAAAAACTATTATGACTGATGCACAAATATCACAATATATGGAATATGCATGCAATATGGCAGCTCATGAATAGCAAAGATTGAAATGGCAAACAGATATGGGTTACAGTTTCCCTTTTGAGACTCTATGTTCCTTCTTCTCTCCAGTACTGTTTAAAATAAATGATAGAATTAAGAGAGAGGTGAACTTTAGAGAACTGAGCAGGAAATGAGAGAGTAGAAAAATTGGGCTAGAAAACATAGAAGCATTTACTTATTTGCTGATTTGTTGTTAGAACAATGGGGACTGTTCCATACCAGTGGGAAAATGGGCTGCCAAGAGGAAGGCTGAACCCTAGGGGGCACTCAATAATCATCTCTTTAAGAAAATAAAGAACAGAATTTCTACCGCCCAAGGTTGTAAGACTTGATAAAGCGGGGCTTGGTGGCCCCCACAGGACTGGCAAGCACACCCACAGAGCTCCCAGTCCTACCAGCCACACTATCCCAAAACATAGTTGGAGGGAGAACTCCAAATGAGGAACAGATCTCCCAGCATCCCACTCCTGTAACTGACAAGAGCAACACTCCGGCCTGCAGCAAAGACTGCCGCGTCACCACCAAGCACACGTTCAGAAGCATCATCAGAACCATTACCCGTTAGGAGGGGAATCTGGGATGTCTGCATCTCAATTTTGTTTTAATAACATTCAAACAGGGAAGCCATTTTGCTTGCTGTGAATTCTTATGCAATTTATAGATTGTGTGCCTCTTATCTTAAAGTACTATTGCATTTACATTTACACCATACAGCTCCCAAGAATAGCATGTCGCTACCGAGAATGAGCCACAAGTTGACAGAAAGAAAACACCTGGCCCCTGAAATATTGCAGGAAACCAGCAAGAAAAGCAGGAAGTCATTATTGTGTCAAAGTAGCTTATCCAGTACCTGAGCAGGTTGATTAGATTCTTTTAAATGGAAAATTTTCAGAGATATTTCCAGTTCATTAAAGTCCTTTGCATGAATTAATAGTGCCTTTTAACAGTGTTCTTTGCCTGTAAGTAGCATCTTAGAGTTGTTGGGCTACCTGAACACAAATCCTTTATTTATAGAAGGAGCTGTCTGGAAAATACAAGAAGGCAATCTTCTACCCCTTGCCTGCTTTCCCCAAATCAATAATTCAAAAATTGTAGCTGGTGCTGTTTTAGTAGCTGGCAGTTTCCTTTACAAATTGCCCAATGGAAATGGCTACAGGAGTGATGTTGGGAAGGCGGAAGAGGGACCATGTTTAATCCCTCCTCCTCCCCACCTTGCACACTGCAGACAAATAAGCCATAAAGCAACTCTGCCATAAACCCATTTACAAAACTGAAAGATCTTTTTTTTCTATTCCTGAAATGGAAAGACCTTTGAGTAGAAAAATAAACAAGAAAAAATTTTAGTTGGCAGAATTTTCCTGCAGAGTGCCTTTTCTTACCCCAAACCCCTTCCTTGAGGTTTTACTTGTATAGATGCTTATGGTTGTGCAGCTAAAACTAATTCCTGCCTATGAAACAAAAGGATCTAGAACTTACCGTTATCCCAGAAAAGATGGAATGAAAGTCAACGAGGTTGCCCAATTTAACCAAGGAAAACCCAGAGTTCCTAGTTTAATTTGGATTTCACATGAACAGCAAATCACTTACCTGTATAAGCATCTTCCATGCATTGGTTGCTGATCTGAACTTCAAATTTAACTGGACATCTGTATTTTATCTGACAGACCTGGGAGGGGATGTGCTAGGTGGGGAGCAATCCCATGTCCCTGGAATCTCAGTGAGTGCCTCTGTATGTAAAGCTCACCTAAGATAGCCCTGCGGGGCTTAACATGAACATTTTATCCTTCATTATTTTTGCTTTTCTTTGACCTCATTTTGCAAATAAAGCTTGCCTTGGAATAGCGGCATGGCAAAACACAGGATACTCACCTTGGAGCCAACATGCTTGGGCTGTAACGCCAACGTTGACATGTATCTGTTGTGTGGCTTCAGAATAATGAACCCACAGTTGGACTGAGGGCTTACAAATATCTGTTGTGTACACTTCCCAGGTGGAAGTGGGGATTAAAAGGGAAAATAAAGTTACTGACACAATGCCAAGTGCACAAGACAACTGGCCAGTGTTGTCCCATTTCCTACTACAATTTAACCCTTCATAAAGGAACAGGTATAGGCCAGCGCCGTGGCTCAATAGGCTAATCCTCTGCCAACGGCACTGACACCCCGGGTTCTAGTCCCGGTCAGGGCGCCAGATTCTGTCCCAGTTGCTCCTCTTCCAGGCCAGCTCTCTGCTATGGCCCGGAGGTGTAGTGGAGGATGGCCCTAGTGCTTGGGCCCTGCACCCCATGGGAGACCAGGAGAAACACCTGGCTCCTGGCTTCGGATCAGCGCAGCGCGCTGGCCACAGCACACCAGCCACAGCGGCCATTGAAGGGTGAACCAACGGCAAAGGAAGACCTTTCTCTCTGTCTCTCTCTCTCACTGTCCACTCTGCCTGTCAAAAAAAAAAAAAAAGTAAAAAAGGAACAGGTATAGCCCCAAGGTTCTTGGTAGATTATTGATAGATAGGTTTTGTTACTATAGCTCTCTCTTGTTTCTTTCTCTACTATTTGTATTTAGGTATAATTTTATGTAGTAAAATGCACAAATCTTCACTGTACAAGTTGCTATATTTTTTCAGATGTTTGTGCTCATGTAAACACAGAAAAGTCAGGATCTCGGATACTCCCCTTCCTCCAGAAGGTTTCCTCTTGCCCCTTCCTGGTCAGCTCTGCCTCTCTAAAGGCAGCCAATGATTCTGACTTCTTCGACCTGAAGTGCACAGAAGTAGAGCCCTACAGAGTAGCCCCTTTGGATCTGACTGCTTGGAAATGACATTCTGTGCGATTTATCCATGTGGTCAGGCCCCGCAGTAGCTTGCCCTTTTTCATTCTGCTGTAATAGTCCACCGAATGAATATGCCACAGGTTATTGCCCACTTAGTTGTTGATGGACATCAAAGCCGTTTCCAGTTTGTGGTTATTGTAAGTAAAGCCACTGTGAACATGCTTGTACATCTCATTTTTGAGCATGTGTTCTCATTCTGCGTATTTCTTATTTTTTTAGAAATTATTTGTATTAATTTGAGAGGCATACAGACAGACACAGAGAGACCTCCCATTTGCTGATTCACTCCCTAAATGCTTACAACAGCCAAGGCTGGTCTAAGGCCAGAGTCAGGAGCTGGGATCTCAATCCAAGGCTCTCATGCAGGCAGCAGGGACCCCGTCACCTGAGCCATCACTGCTGCCTCCCAGGGTCTGTGTCAGAAGGGAGCCGGAGTCAGGACTGGAGCTGGGATTGAACGTGGGTGCTCTGAGATGGCACGCAGGTGCCTTGATCCCTGGACTAAGGACTCTCTCCAGATGTGTGTTTCAAACTCACATTTCACTATAGGAGAGGCCCCTGGATTTACAAAAGAGCTTCTTTAACATAGTTCTGTGATCAGACTCCATAGATTTTATACACTTAGGGTTTTATACACTTAGTCATATATGAGTGATACACCCAATGTCATTGGTTGAAACAAATGTCGTTTAACTTAAGAAAAAAGAATGTAGCTCCTTCTCACATAAAACGTATGTTCCAACCTTCACATTCATTTTTCTTACCTCAGTCTTAACAAGGCTTTTGTCGGTTCTCAAATGCTCCAACTGTCACATGGTACCAGATTTCTTCTTAGAAATAAATAAATACCCCCACACACAAATCAGGGTTTTCTTTTTTTAAAAGATTTTATTTATTTATTTGAGAAATGGAGTTACAGACAGAGAGAGGGAAAGAGAGAGAGAGAGAGAGAGAGAGAGAGAGAGAGGTCTTCCATCTGCTGGTTTACTCCCCAAATAGCCACAACAGCCAGAGCTGAGCTGAGCTGAGCTGAGCTGAAGCCAGGAGCCAGGAGCTTCTTTTTGGTCTCCCACACGGATGCAGGGGTCCAAGGACTTGGGTCATCTTCCACTGCTTTCCCAGGCCATAGCAGAGAGCTGGATTGCAAGAAGAGCAGCTGGGACTCAAACTGGCACCCATATGGGATACCAGCACTGCAGGCAGCGGATTAACCTACTGCACCATAGCTCCGGCTCCACAAATCAATTTTTAAAGGTCAGAGATATTCTGAATTTGATTAAAGTTGTTTCCATTTGGGCAAGAAATAAAATATATTGAATTTTACGCAAAATCAACTGTTTATAAATGAGGATAGTGTGATGCTGTCACTCTCCATCCCTGGGGCACTTTTGTGCCTTTTGCTGCCTTTTCCCAGAGTTGGCCTGGAACATTCCCTCTTTGTTACAACTGAGTGTGGCTGCCCCGGCCCTAGGGACACCTCCCATGTCAGTACCAAACCCCAGGGGCTGGTATTCCGTTGTTGAAGCCACTCAGGGCCAAAGTAGGCGAGAAGCAGCAGCGCCCACCAAATCAAGTGTGCTCTCACGTGAAGCTCTAGGCTGTTAGCAATGAGATTGCGAAGCGCGGTCATTGGCAAGTTAGAGATGGTCCCAGGCTTAGGGTGGTTTGGCTCATGATTTTACAGCTTTGCCATGGTGCAAAAGTGATGAGCGTGTACCAGGAGAAACAGCACCTGGGATTTTGAATTTTGATCTTTTCCCAGGTCCTCTTCCATGATGCGGGCAGTGGTGTCGAGTCACGGCTCGCAGTCAGCCCTTCCATCCATCCCAAGATCAACAACCGTCCTCCATGGTGCTGTGCCACCGAGTTATGCTGTTTGATGGCTTAAGTGCACGAACTGTACTCTCAGCTTAGGAGATATTCAAGTTATGGTTGTGATGAGCTCAATAGGACATAACCCCAACTTAAGTCAAGCAGCATCTCCATTGTGAAAAGTATTTTTCTAGCAGAAAAAAAAAATTGGGGAGGCTAGTGCTGTGGCATAGCAGTTAGAGCTGCTGCCTGTGGTGCTGGCATCCAATATGGCTGTCGGTTCAAGTCCCGGCTGCTCCACTTCCCATCCAGCTCTCCGCTATGGCCTGGGAAAGCAGTAGAAGATGGCACAAGTCCTTGGGCCCCTGCACCCACGTGGGAGACCTGGAAGAAGCTCCTGGCTCCTGGCTTCAGATCAGCCCAGCTCTGGCTGTTATAGCCATTTGGGGAGTAAACCAGTGGGTGGAAGATGTCTGTCTGTCTTTCTCTCCCTCTCCCACTCCCTCCCTATCCCTCTACCTCTCCCTCTGATTCTCTGTAACTCTGTCTTTCCAATAAATTAAAAAAAAAACATATTTTTAAACAATGAAATAACAAGTGAAGCCAAAAGCCCAGTTCCAGGATTGTAAGGTCAGGGCCTCAGGCACGATGTTCCAAACACACTGAGCAGAAACTGGTGTGTGTGGCTGAGCCACACAGAAAGGGAGGGAGAAAGGGAGTGAGATGTGACGTGGAAAAAGCCCAGGGCGGGCCCCGATCTCTAGCCTCAAGGACTTAAAACCCCCCCGGAACTGCCATTCTCTTGCCATCGTCCGAAAGCGTGCAGGAAGTGACTTGGAGAACAGTGTGGCCATATGTGTTAGTCTGTTTCCCACTGCTGTAAGGGGCTGAGTAACTGATAAGGAGAATTGACTCACTTTGGCTCATGGTTTTGGTCCACGGTCAAGGGCCTACATCTGGTATGGCCTTCTTGCTGGCAGTCTCAAGGCAGCACATGGCTTCACATGGCAAGAGACAAGGAACACACATGTAGTTGTGTGTGTGTGTGTGTCCCCTCTGGTCTCTCTCTTCTTAAAGCCAACAGTAGCTATCATGTTGACCTCTTGTAAGTGACCTCCCGAAAGTCCCACCTCCGAACCCCAGCCACAGTAGGTTTCCTACCCTTTTATCGGCTCACAATGTGGGCCAGCGCTGTGGCGTGGTGGGTTAAGCCTCTGCCTGTGGTGCCCGCATCCCATATGGGTGCCGATTCATGTCCCGGCTACTCTACTTCCAATCCAGCTCTCTGCTTGTGGCCTGGGAAAGCAGTAGAAGATGGCACAAGTGCTTGGACCCCTATGCCCATGTGGGAGACCCAGAAGCTCCTGGCTCCTGGCTCCTGGCTCCTGGCTTTGAATTGTCCTAGCTTGGGCTGTTGAGGCCATTTGGGCAATGAACCAGCAGATGGAAGACCTCTCTCTCTGTTTCTGCCTCTCTGTCTGTAACTCTGCCTCTCAAATAAACAAATTAAATCTTTAAAAAAAACCAGCTCACAATGGGGCTTAAACTTCAACCCACAGGAAGCCTTAGAGGAGGTGCACGCTGCATCCTAACAAGAGCACCTTGGGGGGCAGCAGGCCGTGGTGCTCCGTGAATACTAACTTCTCGAGCTTTAGTTCTCTTACCAGAAGGTGTAATCAGCCAGGCAGCCAGAGAGAGCCAAGCAAATAGAAGTTTAGAAAGCTGTTGGCTCCTACCCCTTGCAGTCCCTCAGCCCTCCCCCTCCCCACTGTGTCTCTGCTGCTGTACCCTGAGCAGGTCAGCCCAGCATTTCCTGCCCTTGCGATCAGCCTGGCTCGCGTGCTGATACTGGTTTTCGCTTCCTGAGCTATTATTCTGTTTTGAGAAAAATAGAGTAACTCGGAGGAGAGTCCACAACAGGCTTTGAAAAATGACTGAAATACAGTCTGCAAGGAGGGGGCTCAGCGTACATTTTTCACACGTGAACTTGGGCTTGAATGTGCTGCAGTGGTCATCAGTTGTAGTGAAAGCTGATAAAATCTGCCCCTCGGTTTTCACAGTATTTTGCATATAATCGATACTCCATACAGCCAATAGGTGTTGCCATGAATTAACAATGGTCCCTGTAACTCTGCAGGTCGCATACGCAGCGCCCAAGCCACACAACTGCCTTCATGACCACAAAGTGATGGAATGACGATGGTCTATCCATAAATCCTTGCTCCTTGGGGAACACTGAAAATGATTGCAAACCCACTCTGCTGCAGCACCGTGTAAATAAAACCTTGTGATTGTTTCCCTTCTTCATTCGTATAAGCATTCATAGAAGCAAATATTCATCGGCATCTACCCCAGGCCTGGTGTGGGACTAGAAATGAATTACCTGCAGCATCTCTAGCCTAGAGGACATCACTGCTCTCAGACAGACCTGAGGGGCACATGTGTCACATAATACAATACCGAAAGGGGAGATTGGATACAGCGTCTGGCAAACACAGGACAGAGAACAATTTAGGGGACACAGGAATTTCTTCATGAAGAAAATAAAATTCTTGGGGCCAGTGCCGTGGCTTACTTGGTTAGTCTTCTGCCTGTGGTGCTGGCATCCCATATGGGCACCAGGTTCTATCCCGGTTGCTCCTCTTCCAGTCCAGCTCTCTGCTGTGGCCCGGGAGGGCAGTGGAGGATGGCCCAAGTGCTTGGGCCCCTGCACCCACATGGGAGACCAGGAGGAAGCACCTGGCTCCTGGCTTCGGATCGGCACAGCGCCAGCCGTGGCGGCCATTTGTGGGGTGAGCCAGCAGAGGGAAGACCTTTCTCTCTGTCTCTTTCTTTCTCACTGCCTAACGTTAGTAGTGTGTGAGGCTTTAAGTAAGTTATTTAACCTGTCTGTCTCTCAGTGAGCTCAATAATGAAATGAACATAATATTATCTGCCTCATCAGGCTGTTTCAAAATTAAATTCAAAGCATGGTTCTCAAATTTGAACATGCATCAGAATCAGCTGTAGGGCTTGTTAAGACACAGATCGCTTGGCCCTACCCCGAGACTCGGGCCGGTAGGTCTCAGGTAGGCCCCTAGCGTGTACCTGTCTTACAGGCACTCAGAGAATGCTGAAACTGGCAGAAAGCATGCTGCACCCTTAGGACCACTGAGTAACACAGTGAGGGACTTAGGACAACTTCTGGCACCTGGCCAACACTCACTGAGTGTGAGCTATTACTTAGGAGCATTTTGGTTGAGCTTCAAGGGGTGAGTAGGAGTTTACTGGGTGGAAGAAGACATCCAAAAAGAGGACACTCTAGGTAAAAGAAACAGCACAGCATTTCGGGAGTAAATTAGAGAGGCGATGCAGTGGGAATGTAAGATTCCTGGGGGCTAAGCAATGCCAAGATGAGACAAAACATTAGAGGATAGGAGCTGTCATTGTGGTGCAGTGGGTTAAACCTCCACTTCCAATGCCAGTGTCCCATTTCAGAGTGCCGGGTTTGAGTTCCAGCTACTCCACTTCTGATCCAGTTTCCTGCTAATGAGCCCTGGGAAAGCAACAGAAGATGGTTCACACACTTGGGACTCCACCACCTATGTGGGAGACCAGGATGGAGTTCTGGTTGGCTTCAGCCTGGCCGAAACCTGGCTGTTGTGGCCAGCGAATGGATGATCAATCTCTGTCTTGATGTCTGCCTCGCCCTCTCTGTTGCTCTGCCTTTCAAATAAAGAAACCTTTAGACTCTAGGAGGATGCTATGTGAATGCCTGGGAGGGCCCCACAGACTTCACATGATTGATGAGCCCTGAGTATCACAACTGTCTCTCTGCTTTCATCTCTCTTAGGAGACAAGAGACGCGCAGGTTACTGGAGGGCGCACAGAGATGTCAGCACATGTCAGGCACACTGGGAGCCTTGAGGAAAGGGGTGAGTGCGCAGAGCAGAAAAAGCACAATTTGTATGGCTCACCAAGGGCAGCAGCTGGCCAGCCAGCAGTTTCTTAATTTGGAAAATACAAGCAGCCCTGAGCTTCTTAGGCCAAACACAAGATTTCAAGGCAGCTGAGCAGCTAAAACTGTCTCCTTTGGTTATTTCATCCCAACAGAACAGGGCAAATCCACAAAGCAATTTTATCTACAGAAAAACAATTACAGCCAGGAGGGGGAAGAACATCACAAAAGCCTTGGAAATATCCTGGGAGCCAAGGTAGAAGAAATCTGGACAGATTTAATCACCCTCCCTGCAGCTGACCCATAAATGGGGAGCTTAATCTCATTTTTATTTTCTGTAAAGTATAATTTGGACAGGTTTCAGGGAAGTCAGACTTTGGGCCTCCTGGAGTTCAGGAGAGACCTCACCATTTAAAGAAAAATGCAAAGTGAAGTTACAAAAGCTGAACGGCCTTTCAAATGTTTATAAACCCATTTCTTCTTAAGAAAAGATTCATCTGTTTATTTAAAAAGCAGAGTAATAGAGAAGTAGAGACAGACAGGAGATCTTCCATATCCTGCTTCACTCCCCAAATGCCCACAACAGTCAGGGGTTGGATCAGCCTGAAGCCAGGAACCAGGAACTCTGTCAGGGTCTTGCACATGGGTGGCAGGAACTTGGGAGAACTCGGGCCATCTTCCGCTGCATTCCCAGGTGCATTAGCAGGAAGCTGGAACTGGAGAGGAGCCGGGTCTTGTACTCTGACTATCTGATATGGGATGTGGGCATCTCAAATGTAGCTAACCCCACCACGCCACATGTCTGCTTCTGAATTCACTGTTTTCACGGAAAACATAAAGTGCAGGATACTTATGGCAGTCACAGGAGAGCAAAACGTTTTCCTAAACCCAATAATTTCTTAAGATAAGCTGTGTCGTGAGGCTGTGTGACGAAATGTATTTCCAACTTTTCCATGTCTCTCTGCAACTGTGCATGGCCCTCAGGAAGAAAAATGTCAGGATCTTCTTCCTCAATCAGCCCACCCTGGCAAGCCTCAGCAAGAAAAAGCAAGCATCATTTAGCTTTGCTCAGGTAGTGGGCGGGAGGAGGCTCTGTAAGGTTCAGATGCACATGGGACAGGCAAGGCAGCTGCTCCCTGAGTGTGTGTGTGGAGGTGCGGGAGCTCAGGGGTGTGCCTGAAGAAGGAAGCAGGAAAGGGGAGTCAAGTGCCGGGGTTCCACTCTGGGCTCTGCTTCACTGGGAGTTGAGTCACTAATCAGTCTAAACCGCAGTTTCTTCATCTGTAAAATGGGGGTGTAGTAGTATCTACTTTGTAGAGTTGTTGTGAACTCCGAATGGATTAGATCTTAAATGTCACCCATCAAAAAGGCGGTGACCACATGCCTGCTAGCTGGGTGGCCTCAGGAAGCTCTCTTAATCTCTGTGGATCTCTCTTAGGGTGAGTTTACCTCTGAGAACCTTCCTATTCTTATACTCTCAGATTCTGTGACTCTACTGTGAGTGCTGTGTTGTGAGAACTAAGAGGCAGAGGGGAACAAAAGACTAACTTTGTCTTCTTGTCTCACTGATATTGGCCATAAACTCCAAGTTTCTTTAGAGTTTGAACCGTAGCCTGAAAACATGCTGTTTGCGTGGGGAGCTTGACTTGTTCCTGACAATTTGCAGATAGCAAGTGTTTATTTGTCAAACATAATTTTTTAGAAGGCACACCAAATTGAGGCTTAATTCCTAGTACTACATAGTTCCAGCTCAAAGCCTGCTGGAAATTGCAACAGAAGTGTCAGGTTTTGTGGTCGTACTGCTAGACACTCCAGCTGCCTCTGCACAGGTGAGTGGGGCAGACTTCCGTCTCGAGAAGACGGCAGCAGCTCTGCTGCGCCTGTTTGCTTGGCTGCGCTTACTCAATGTCCCTAAGCCACCCTGTCCTTATGTATAAACCAGGGAGAGCACAATACCTACCCCAGTACGTTGTTGTAAGAATTAGACTTTAAAAAACAGTTTTATTTATTTATTTGAAAGGCAGAGTTATGGAGAGAGAGAAAGAGAGAGAAAGAGAATCTTCCATCGGCTGGTTCACTCTTCAGATGTCTCTAATGGCCAAGGCTGGGCCAGGCTGAAGCTGGGAGCCAGGAGCTTCTCCCAGCTCTCCAAGATAAGTGGCAGAGGCTCAAGCCTTAGGACCATATCCTGCCTCTTTTCCCAGGCTGTTAGCAGGGAACTGGAAAGGAAGAGGAGCAGCCGGGACTCAAACTGGTGCCCGTATGGGCTGCTGAAGTTGTAGGCAGGGCTTTACCTGCTATGCACTGGCTTCAAAGTTAGATTTAAAAAAAAATACAGATTGGGTGTTTAGCTTGATGTTCTGAATAAGCCCTCATAAAAGAGATTTCTCATTATAGGAAACGTAAGAAATTTAAAATACTAAACCAATATCATTTTTGTGACATAAATATGAGGGGACCTCAAAAAGGTCATGGAAAAGTAGAATTAAAAGAAATGTAGTTGTGTTACTGGTGAATGGCAGGGTTCTTGTCTTCGTGCAAAAAAGAATTTAGGCGTGAGACAGAGAGTAGTAGAAAGTAAAATAGCAAGGTTTATTAGGGTAGGGACATCCGTAAGAACGGATGGGCACCTTTCCAGACAGAACCTGAGAGAGAGTGCCCAGTCACTCAGACTGGGGGAGAGCGGGGTTACATGGTTAAGTGGAGAGAATACACCTGGCCAGGCCAGGCGGGCAGCTCAGCAGAGAGGCAGAGGGCTGAGCACACAGTCTGGTTGAGGCTGGGGGTTTTTAAGGGGATGGGTCTTTGTCTTCTCACATTTCCTCCTGAAACAAAAGACTTTATGGAAGTAATACTAAAAACTCCTTTCTGAGTTTTCCCCCTGAAGTTATCAGACAGGGGGAAGCCTGGCTGGCATTGCCCCGGTTAGAGGAAGGATGGGCAGGACCCCTTGGAGGATCAGGATGGAAGCAGAATATATGAAATGCAGATATGTTGAAATGCAGATACTGGGCTGCACCTGGAAGATTATCAGGCAGAAGGGGCAGGGACCCCCACCTGGCAGGTTATCAGGTAAGAGGGGCAGGGCAGGATTAGATAAGGTTATTGGGATGACTTTGAGATGCAGATGCTGGACATAGACGTCTTCTTAGACCTTTGTCACACACACATAAGCTCATATCTGACTTCCTACCTAACAGTTGGGTGCAAAATATTTTGAAATTCATGCATAAGTGTTTTCATAAGTAAGTTTTTGAAGACTCCTTGTAGAGAAGAACTGTACTGAATATGTGAATCTCCTTCACTTCTCCCTTTATTGGCCATTGCATGCACGTAGTTTAATTTGGTTTTGTGTTCGGAGTCAGTTAGTCAAAGCAAACAATGATGAAATAACAATGCTTCTCACTAGACCCTCACGCTTATAGAGTGACTGCACGTGCATTGTCTGCGTGGTCAGCCACTAGAGTTTCTGCAGACAAGAAAACCGACTCAGTTCTTGGGGCTGCGTGTGCAGAGCAGGGGTAGAATGCAAATTCCTGCTTTACAGAGCTCTTCCTTAGGTGCTGCTTCATCCCCAACCACTCTTGTGATGGAAGCTGGGCTCGTGTTACCATCGTGGTTCTATTGCAGGGAAACTGATGCTCTGAGAAGTTAAATGACTTTCCCAGTGTCACGTGGCTGGAGAGAGGCAGAGATGAGACCAGAACCTGTCTAGTGACACACATAGAAATATAACTAAGTAAATAAAATTACTATTATTATTGTGTGCTATAAGAGTTTCAAAATGAATTATAACACATTGTGATATCCCAGAGGCAAAAAAAAAAAAAAAAGAAAACAAATAACGAAAAGCTGTGTCTGTGTGGAGGTACATATACATGTATATGTGGTCCAGGGATAGTTTCCCAGAGAAAGAAAAACTTGAGTTGATATTGGAAGAGAAAGTAGCCAGCAAAATAAGCACTTGAAAGAAAATTAGACAGTGCAGAAGCCGTGTGCAAAAGATCAGAGTCTCAAAATAATTTTGCCAGTATGGTGAGAAGTTCTATGTGCCTTGAGTTCAGAGTCTTAGCTTCTAGAGATTGTTTGAGTTATTCTTTTTTTTTTTAACTTTTATTTAATGAATATAGATTTCCAAAGTACAGCTTATGGACTACATTGGCTTCCCCCCCCCACCATGACTTCCCTCCCACCTGCAACCCTCCCCTTTCCCGCTCTCTCTCCCCTTCAATTCATATCAAGATTCATTTTCAATTTTCTATATATACAGAAGATCAGTTTAGTATACATTAAGTAAAGATTTCAACAGTTTGCACCCACATAGAAACACAAAGTGAAAAATACCGTTTGAGTACTCGTTATAGCATTAAATCTCAATGTACAGCACATTAAGGACAGAGATCCTACATGAGGAGTAAGTGCACAGTGACTCCTGTTGTTGACTTTACAAATTGACACTCCTGTTTATGGCATCAGTAATCTCCTTATGCTCCAGTCATGAGTTTCCAAGGCTATGGAAGCCTTTTGAGTTCTCCGACTCTTATCTTATTTAGACAAGGTCATAGTCAAAGTGGAAGTTCTCTCCTCCCTTCAGAGAAAGGTACCTCCTTCTTTGAAGACCTGTTCTTTCCACTGGGATCTCACTCGTGGAGATCTTTCATTTAGGTTTTTTTGTTTTGTTTTTTTTTTTTTTTTTTTTTTTTTTTTTTGCCAGAGTGTCTTGGCTTTCCATGCCTGAAATCATTTGAGTTATTCTGTTAACAGTTCTTTGTGGAAGACCTATGGTGTGTGGCGTTCTGTGCTAGCTTGGCTCACAGGGTCTCCCCAGGCAGTCGGAAATGGCCAACTGGAACTCAGGAGCAAGCTTGTGTGAAGCAATAGTGGAAGGCACTGGAGCCGAGAGAGTCAGGCCCAGGGGGACGGCTGAAGACAAGGCCTCGAGTCCAGCATCTAAGAGAGGTGCAGAAGACACAAGGTCAGCAGACACGAGAATGCAGATGTCAAAGACAGCAGAGGTCAATCAGGAAGGCGAGAGAAAGAAAGTTGAGGGGGAGACCTGCACTGTGACATGTCCTGGGCCGGGGTCGGGGGCGGGGGGTGGTTGGAGAAGACAAGGACTAGAAGTCAACAGAGGCAAGGGCTGCTGGAGGCCCTCGGGGTTCTGCTGGTTTTACCGAGCATGGCTGTAATGGCATGGCAGGGAAGGAGGCTCCACAGCTGTTGGTAGAGGAGGGACGAGAAGGAAAGGAGGGGCACCCCTGGGACAGCGTGACGGCCAACCAGCTTGGCTGGAAGAAAAGGGGAAATCTGCAGGTAGCCAAGGACTTATGGGAGGACTGACGGTGCAACCCAGGGAGGGTGTTTTCTTTTGTTTTGTTTTTAAGCATGTGAGAAACTGGACTTGTCTTGAACTTGGAGGAAGGAGCCAATGAAGAGGAACACACAGGCACCAAAGATGAGTGAGGGGCCAAACAACAGACAAAAACGCCAGGAAGCATGGTCAAGGGCACTGGTGGGCGGAATGAGGGACACTATTTTCCCAGAGAGGAGTAGCGCTCTTGTTTTGTTACAGAGAGCAACACAACAACAAAAATTAACCATTAATTTGCGAAATGAAGCAACCTTCTTAAGAAAAATAGGGAAATCAAGGTGGCTCGTTAATGAGAATTCCAAGGCTGTCTCCGGTGTTAAGGACAGCTGTGTCACAGCTTTAGGACCTGATCTTTATTTCTCAGAGCTGCGTTTCTGCTGGCTTCACGCACAGGCGTGGGGCCTCCCAGGAGGTGTTCACTTCCTGTTTGAATAAAGGTCCCAGAACCAACTTGTATTGGTCACATTGAGTCATGTGACCACGCCTGGCCAACGATTCCAGCCTGAGGGGTAGGAGAGCTGGTTGACTTCAGCTGGGCCACAGTTTCTTCCTCTGAGTCAGAGGTGGGAAGAGGCCTCCTCAGCCATCTGAATTGAGAGCAAGGGAGCCCCCCAGGAAAACCAGGGTGCTGTCGGGAGAAACGTGGGGGACACTGCTGGGACCAGAGAAAAATACACAAATGGAGGCTCGTCCCTCCCACTGTGACAGTGTGAGAATACTTCAGAGAAGGGGACACAGAGGAAATCCCAGCTGGTGGCTCTGTCTGCCATAGGTCAGGGGCCCTGACGCGGCCACGCTGAGCAAGCTTTGCAGTGGGCGCCAGGGCACCCATGCTTGCACTCACCCCCACACCCCTTATTAAACCCCTCTCAGAAGTGAGGAGGAAGGAAAGTTGATGAGTGGCACCAAAGGCAAGGCATGCCTTTCGTGAGAGAGACAGAAGCCCCGTGCAGGGGAGAGAAGCCTGCAGGTGTCATAGAGAAAGAGTAGCAAAGAAAACTGAAGGCATGCCAGTCTGGAAACACAGCTTTTCAAGTTCATTGCTTCCCAAAATAAGGCACAGTGAAGATTCCAGAACAAGCTGAGCGCATGGAAAGTGCTGAGGAAAGCCGGGTTATTCTGGGCGCGCCTCCCTATTTCTGTAATTCCCTCAACTCTTCTTCAGACAGGAAGGCTGCAGCCCGTAGAGCGAGTCCTGTCATGTCAGCCTTCGTGGGAAAGGCCCGGGGCGTGCTCCAGAGGGTGGCGGGGAGCGAGGGGCGCAGCCGGCCTGGCTTTCTGAACAAGCATGATTAATGTGCGTGTGGCTGGGCAGAGCGGCTTGATCTTCAGAACGCATTTCAGAAATAAAATAGCGCACAGAGCTGGTTATAAGGAAAATGGATTTGCTGTAACCAAGTTGTGGGAACGGACCCAGTTGGGGTTAAGGGGGAGCCAATGCTACAAACTCAGTTCTTCAGAAGTGATGATGGCTGATGAAAAGGCCCTGAACCAGGGCACTCCCATGAGCCCAGCACAGGTGGGGAAAGCGCCAGTGGCAACCACTTCTTCAGTGGCTGCTCCAACCCTTAGAGTTCACCGGGAAAAGACTCCTTGACCTCACTCATCCCCAGAGTTCTCCCCTTGAGTGCTTGCATGGTTTGGATGTTTCTAGAAAGTCTGCTTCCCATTAGCCTGTCTGCTCTCAGCCCTGCTGGGCATCCACGTGCAAGGATTCCCTCACCCCTTCCTGCACTCCAGTGCTGCACCATTCATTCAACACTCCCTCAGGCTTCACCGTTTTCCTCTGTGTGTGCAAGCACTTCATCTCCCTGGCAGACCATAGAACCCTGGATGCAAGCGTCTTTGATTGATCACTTTATGGTCCTTAGACTCAGCACAGTACCTGGCAGGTAGTTGAAGCTCCCGTGTTTATTGGTTGAATTTTCTCTTGCCTTAAGGTGGCTCCAAGTTCAGGAACCAAGAAGGGCAAGAACCAAGCTGGCCTCAACAGAAGCCAGGAGAGAGGCCCACGGAGGAGGGATGGGAGTATAGGAGAGCAGAGAGACACCCGCTGTGGCTGGGAGCCAAAGGCTGAAAACCCCCACAACTACAGAAGCTGCTGTGTTCTGAGTAGAGCAGTGGCTGGGTCTGACTTTGTTGTTGTTGCTGTTGTTTAAGATTTATTTATTTATTTGAAGATGGAGTTACAGAGAGGCAGGGAGAAAGAAAGACAGAGGTCTTTCATCTGCTGGTTCACTCCCTAGATGGCCACAATGGCTGGAGCTGTACCAATCCGAAGCCAGGAGCCAGGAGCTTCTTCCGTGTCTCCCTTGTGGGTGCAGGTGCCCGAGGACTTGGGCCATCCTCCACTGCTTTCTCAGGTCATAGCAGAGAGCTGGATTGGAAGAGGTGCAGGCAGGACTTGAACCGGCGCCCATATGGGGTGCCAGCACTGCAGGCGGCTGCTTTACCCAATATGCCATAGCACCAGCCCCTCTGACTTTGCTTTAACAAAAGATCTTGGTTCTTGTAGTATGTCGAGCCAATTAGTCCCTGGGAAGCCTCTGAGGGGGACTTCTGATTCATCTGTTTTAGCTCCTCCGGGGTGGGGGTTCCACATGAGTGTTCATGGCAGTGCTAGGAAATCAGGTGGCAGTCTTGCTGGAAGAGCTGAGCTCACTTCCGAGCCTTGTCCATCCAACAAAATGTACCTATTGCATCTATAAACTCTGCTCCAGGCCCTGGACACATAGCAGTACACAAGCCCAACAAAAATCCTAGCCCTTCTGGGGCTTTCATTTTCACTGGGGGAGAACAGGTGATAAATGCACTATGTTGGGTGGAAAGTGTTACACATAAAAATGAAGGAAGGAGGAGGAAGGGATGGGTTTGGGGGTGGAAAGTGTATTTGTTAATCAGATGGCTGGGAGGCATTCCTGGGAAGGAGACTCATGAGCTGGAAGAAGCAAAGGAGTGAGCCATGTGATAATCTGGGGAGCAGCTCCAGGGAGAAGCGACCCGTGCAGGTGCCAGGAGCAAGACTGGGCCCAGCACGCTCGGGAGAAGCTGGGGAGTTCCTGGGGAACCAGAGTAACAGAGGCAGGAGGCCTATGCATGGAGGGAGGTTCTGATCAGAGCAGTGAGGGGGCCTGGGTGTGTTTTTAACAAGATCACTCTGGCCGCTACAGAGGCGACAAGGCTGGAGGCAAGGACACCCTTACAAGGCTATAGTGCTGCTATGTGGCGAGGTGGCGACAGAGGAGGTGGTGAGAAATGAATCCATTCCATATATATTCTAAGGGGGAGCAGATGGAGGCCCTTGTGATGGGTTGAACGTGGGTTGTGAGATGCAGAAGAGTCTTACAGATGCCAGGGTCTCAGCTTGAGTGACTGGGAGGATAGGGTTGCTCTAAGTCATCTTTCTAGCAGGTTCCCCTTCCTACCTCATGATTCTAGAGACCAGGGGTTGCTACCAGAGGAGCACGGAGGCCACTGGACTGTCACCTGCAGCAGGGAGAGTCCTGCTCCCTGACACCGTCCCGTTAGCTGAGGTCTCTAAGCACATCTGGGTCTTCTCCAGCTCCATCCCTTTCATCCGCAATACGGGAAAGGAATGGAAAATCAAGGTGACTCATGTGCGTGGGCTTCGGTTTCTCAGCCGGTTTGATTCCAGAGAAACATTCACTAGTGTTCTGCTCCAGAGAGCCTTGATTCGGTTTGTGAGTTTTGTATTCTATACAATGGCCAATACTCACTTTGGAAAGTGATGTGTGTTCCTTCAGGCACTGAGCATTCATTTAGAAAGTCCTCAGTGATATTTGAAATTCTTTTGATTTCAATTTAAGACCACTTAAAACCTAAGCTCTCCAAAATAGCATAACTGTCTCACAGAAAACCAGGGTTAGATTTCAGTCTCCAGATCAAACAAAATCTCAGAGCACTTAGCCATGAAATCACTAGACTGGGTGAGGGTGCTAAGGAGGTCTAAGCCCAATGGATAAGATACAGCCTTAGGGAACTTGGAATTTAGGGATAAAAGTAAAATAACCTCCTTTACTTCCCTCCCTCCCTACTCCTTCTGTCTTTCCCAACTTCCTTCCTTCCTTCCTTCCTTCCTTCCTTCCTTCCTTCCTTCCTTCCTTCCTTCCTAAAACATGTATTCAATACCAAACAGGCTCAGGAATTATGTAAGATGCTAAGGATACAAATGCAAAAAAGAGACGTGGTCCCTGCTCTTGAGGGGAGTAATCTTCTGACAGAAACGCCAGCCTCCCAGTCAGCTTACTACACCAAGAGGAAGAAAGAGAGCCATAATGAAAAATCCATTATAATAAAGAATTGCTCATTTCAAAATTAGCAAAAGAGTAGATTTTAGATGTTTACATGACAAGAAAATGCTAAGTAAATGAAGTAATGGATTTGTTAATTAGCTTGATTTAATCATTCACTACTGAAAGCATATATTGAAGCATCACGCTGTACCTATACACATGTACAGCTATTATTTGTCAATTAAAAATGAAATTCAGGGGTAGTTGTTTGGCCTAGAGGTTAAAATGTCCACACCCTGTAATACAATACTGGGGTGCAATACCTCACTGCAGCTTCTGGCTCCAACTTCCTGTTAATGAAGACTCTGGGAGGCAGTAGAGGATGGCTCAAGTGTTTGAGTTCCGACCACCCAAGTGAGACACCTGGATTGAGTTCCTAGCTCCCATCTTTTGGTCCTGACTTTTGTTGAATCTGGGAAGTGAATCAGTGGATAGGAGCTCGCTCTCTCTCTCTCTGCCTCTCAAATGAAATAAATAAAAATCATGAATAAATAAATACATACATAAATAAACAAAAATTTTTTTGACAGGCAGAGTGGACAGTGAGAGAGAGAGACAGAGAGAAAGGTCTTCCTTTGCTGTTGGTTCACCCTCCAACGGCTGCAGTGGCCGGCGCACCGCGCTGATCCGCAGCCAGGAGCCAGGTGCCTCTCCTGGTCTCCCATGCAGGTGCAAGGCCCAAGGACTTGGGCCATCCTCCACTGCACTCCTGGGCCACAGCAGAGAGCTGGACTGGAAGAGGAACAACCGGGACAGAATCCAGTGCCCTTACCAGGACTAGAACCCGGTGTGCTGGTGCCACAGGCGGAGGATTAGCCTATTGAGCTGTAGCGCTGGCAGACAAAATTTTTAAATTACAACAATAAACCCAACAGTCACTGGGCCACTGGAGGGGTATTTAATGTTGAGTCTTAAGACTGGGAAGTGGGCCGGCGCTGTGGCTCACTAGGCTAATCCTCCGCCTTGCAGCGCTGGCACACCTGGTTCTAGTCCTGGTCGGGGGGCCAGATTCTGTCCCGGTTGCCCCTCTTCCAGGCCAGCTCTCTGTTGTGGTCCGGGAAGCCAGTGGAGGATGGCCCAAGTGCTTGGGCCCTGCACCCCATGGGAGACCAGGAGAAGCACCTGGCTCCTGCCATTGGATCAGTGCGGTGCGCCGGCCTCAGTGCGCCAGCCGTGGCGGCCATTGGAGGGTGAACCAATGACAAAAGGAAGACCTTTCTCTCTGTCTCTCTCTCTCTCACTGTCACTCTGCCTGTCAAAAGAAAAAAAAAAAAAAAAGACTGTGGAGTTTTGCAGCTGGGTAATGATGCCTGAGCTGCTTGATTCAAGCATAGAGGTTTCAGTAAAGCGGGAAGAGCACCAAAGTGCGTGCAGCTTTACAGAGCAGCCCGGTGGCTGGCAGTGAGGGGGTGGGCAGTGCTGAGGACATTAGGAGGAGAGCCGGGGCGTGTGGTGAGGGGGTGAAGTCACCAGTGCAGAGAGAACAGAAAGTTCACTCTGTCAGGCAAGCTGGGCTCGGCTTCTTCCGTGCAGGTGTTGACATGAGTGTTTTCGCAGGGGACACAGGCAGTGAGCGCTTTACCACAGATTTCCCGTACAGACTGCAGGGGAGTTTGCAGAAATTCTCACCCAGCTAAATCAGTCCACACTTTGAGAGACAGAAGGCAGTCACGGCAGCTCCTCCTTGATCACAGGTTCTCTCTCTGTAGTGTCAGTTACCACAGTCAGCCAGGGTCCTAAAATATTAAATGTTTTAAAATTGCATGCATAACCAATTTCTGAGTTTTCAATCAGGCGCCGTTCTGAAGAGTGTGACAGAAACTTGCACTATCCTAGTCCCTCCCACCCAGGACGTGGATCATCCATGTCCCATGTTTCCACACTGCACATGCTACCTACTCAGGTCTCACTCAGTGGGGGGCTGGGTTATCAGAGCAAACTAATAGTATCACAATGCCTGTGTTCAAATATCCTTCTTTTACTTAATAATGACCCCAAAGTGAGAAATTTTATTACAATATGTTGTTATAATTTTTCTAGTTTATTATTAAAATAGAATAACATATATTTTAAAGTTGTCATTTATTATTATTTTGAAGACAGAGCGAGAGAGAGAGAGAGGTTGTCCATCTACCAGTTCACTCCCCAAATACCCCCAATATCTAGGCTATCCCATGCTGAAGCCAGGGGCCTGGGCTTACACTGGGTTCTCCCATGAAGGTGGCAGAGACCCAAGTACTTGAGCCACCATCTGCTGCCCCCCAAGGTGTGCTTTGGGAGGAAGCTGGAATTGGAAGTGGAGTGGGGATTCCCACCCCAGGCAGTCCAGTGTGAGATGCAGACATTTTAATAGCTAAGCCAAACACCTGCCCCTATTTCTTATCAAAATAGAATAGCTAAACTCTTACAGTGCCTAATTTATAAATTAAACCTTATCCCATGCATGTATGTATAGGAAAAAGCATAGTATGTGTGTGGTTCAGTATTACCCGTGGTTTCAGCTCTCCTGGGTGTCTTGCAACATACAGGGATAAGGGGGAAGCCCTGCACAGGAACGGGAACAGAGGAAGGGGTGCAGTCGAGGAAAACGGAGCAGTTTCAGGTAGGGAGCAAACACAGAGGAGTCCCTCTAACCTGCCGCTGCTGCCTACTTCCTACCCGGCTTACCCATACCTTCTCGGGAAAAACGGGGCCCAGGAAGCCCATCCATTCATTTGACATGCGATGAGGTCCCTAAGACCCAAAGACTTGCCCCATCAGCCTCACATAGATGCTTAATATTTCATTCTTCAAGTTAAAAAAAAGAGATAGAAAATGCAAGCTCTTTGGAGGAAGCAGTGAGCCCGGCTGAACAGAGCGCTGGATCGACAGTCAAGAGCACTAAGTGTCTGTGCAACAGCTCAGCTCGTCCGTGAAGTTTCCCAACGCACTTTCCAGTCCAAAATCCTGGAGCGGTTTAACATCTCTGCTGCCTCCCAGGACCCACCTAGATCATGGAACCAGAACCTGCAGAAGCAGGATGGAGAACTCGCTCATGCCATTCACCTAATATTTCCTGTCTTCTAAGAAACCTAGCAGTGCTGCATGTGTGACCCCTTTGCAATGGGTCAGGGCCACGTGAACTGCTCTGGCCACTGAGTTGGGAGAAGAAGGGACCAGAATCTCTTGCTGACTGGAGCACCGAATTGCCAGAGTGGGGCTGTCCTGAGCTGTCGCTTTCCCACTGTGATCAATCACTTGGGCATCCCTAAGTGGCTGCAATGAGCAGAACTTGCCTGGTTGTTGCAATGGACTGAGTAGAAAATGACCTTTGCTGGTAGAAGCCACTGCAGTGTGGAGCTTGCTTGCTCGCACAGCCTAGCTGAGCTCAGACCACTGCTAAGCAGCCTGCGGTGTAGCGTGCACAGCCAAGCTGACATCATGCAGCCTTTGAGAACCCCCAGTGATCTTTTAGATGTCTTCTACATCAAACCCTTTTGGGTTCTGCAAGTGAGTTAGTAGCTACAAGCCTCTGATACAATGCCAACAGCTCATCAGATGGGAAAGGCCCTTCTTGGGCCCTTCTGAGTGCTGCTCCCAAAGAATGGGAAGTGAGAAGGGGTTAGACTGGCGAGGGGTGTGTATCCGGATTCGGGGTGCAGCAGAGCTCTCAGGGAGCAGCTGTGGGTGGAGCAAGGAGTGGGCACATTCCCAAGGCTTATGAGGATCAAGGGCTGCTGGTATTTCTACTTAATATTTCAACATTGCCTGCCGCTATAATTTTTACATAAAAAACAGGTAGATACTGGTTTGGGGGGCTTTTCTCATGGTAGACGATGGCCCCTTAAAATCCTGCTGCCTGGAAGCTCTATTGTGCCTGTGAGGCCTTGCCATTGCCATCCAAGTGCCTTCAATTCACTTTTAGGGTGAAGACCCACACTGGTGTACCCAGAATTACTCCAGTTCTGCCCTAACAGTGCCATGTTCCAGGCAAATCCTCAGTCCTGGAAACACTGGGACAGTTGGTCACGCTCTAGGCCACTTTGTTTCTTTCCAATTACATCACTGTGAAGATAAACTCCCGCCACCCCACTCTGATGGTTGGCAGAGTTAGGTTGCCAGCTCTTTCCAAGTGCTCTGGCTCAAGGCAGGAAGAAAATAAACCCTCAACAGCTTCGGTTCTACAGAAAGACGTTTGCAGATTGCAGTATGCTAGCCAAAAAAAAAAAAAAAAAAGAATCATCCCCAGCCTGATTCTTCTGCCAACTTGATAGGCAACGGCAGAGATGGGTGAATTCCAACAGCGTTTTTCGCCCCTGAGCCGGTTTTGAACCTCGCAGCTCTGCCACTTGGCGGCACCCAGCTTTCCAGACACTGGCAGGGACGCCGCCGTCTGTCACCCTCAGGGCCGCTTTCCGTTCTCCTGTTCTGACAACTTGATGAGATGTCTTTTGAAGGGTGTTTAGTGCTTGGGTGGTTTGTTTTCAGGACTGATGAGCCCGAGTAGATTTGCTTCAGGACATAGTTAAGTGTTGGAGATGAGTCTGTATCCTATTTGAAGAGTCTGCTTAAAGGGCTAGAAATGTGAACAGTGTGTGTCCTGCAATTCAATCAATGCACTGACCTTTTGCTGCAAATGGATGATGAGGAGCTGGATGGGAGTTTGGGAGAACGGCGGGAACCCTGAGCGGTTCAGGCCGATATGGCGTTTGCCTTACTTCGGGCTGACACAAGGTATTATGAAGCCACTAAGAAGATTATTTTTAGCTTTAAGAAAATACATCTGTAGCAGACTATTTGCTTGGATGTCCTTCCACTCTGCAGCCTGGTGGAAAAAGGGAAGAATTTGAGAAAAGAACTGAGTCCACCAGCATTAGTAGCCACTCCCTCCCTCGGGTCTCAAAAGTTCTGGATCTCAGACCCAAGGCTGCTCTCTATAAACAATTTGCTATTGGAGAATGTGCAAAAGGACAATAGAGTACAAAAGGGAGACAGAGTTAAGAAGAAATGAGAAAAGGAAGTCAAAAGAACTGAGCCGAGAGGCAGGAAGGGACACGTGAGGGCGTTTCCAGAGGCGGATGGGCAGGTGGCATGCAGGCGTTCGGTGCCAGGAAAATGGTTCAGGCAATGGTAGGCAAGCTTCCTGTTTCATATACCTGCTCTGGCACAGAAGGAGCCACGACGTTAGCAATTGTACTATTTCTTTGTTTAGATTAAATTTGGTCCTCAGAAAACTTCCATTATAGGAACTGCCTGGGACTGGAAAAATGCATGAGTCCGGGGAGGGTGCTGTGGCGCAGTGGGTTTAAAGCCTTGGCCTGAAGCGTCGGCGTCCCATTTGGGCACCGCTTCTAGTCCCGGCTGCTCCTCTTCCGATCCAGCTCTCTGCTACGGCCTGAGAAAGCAGAGAAGATGATCCAAGTCCCTGGGCCCCTGCCCCCACATGGGAGACGCGGAAGAAGCTCCTGGCTCCTGGTTTCAGATCAGCACAGCTCTGACTGTTGCAGCTATTTGGGGAGTGAACCAGCAGATGGAAGACCTCTCTCTCTGTCTCTACCTCTCTCTGTAACTCTGTCTTTCAAATAAATAAAATAAATCTTTTTTAAAAAATGCACGAGTGCATGCATTTACCAAGTAGATCTTCTCCTGCTAGTGGTGTAGAGTGGGCATGGGAAGGGGTAGGGGCATCAAGAAGGCTAAACGCAAGGGATGTGCAGGGCAACGAACATGGTCTGACTTCCACAGGGTCCCGCAGCCGACCCTGTGGAAAGAAAGGAAACAAGGAAACCTGAAGCTGTTTGCATTGCACCTCTCTCCTAACCGGCCCCCAAGAGTTTCATCTCAGGAAGTTTTGTGCAAGGAGACCTCGCCTGGATGACTTGGGGTCTTATAGAACTCTGGCTTTTGCTGCCAAGGCCGGGGCAGCAGGCAGCCTGACTTCTAAGTCCGGGCTTAGAGGCAGGAGGCCCAGTGTTGGAGGCGCATAGACCCCCAGAAAGCGCAAGGATGGGAGTGGTGAGGAAGATACCCGACTTGGGGCTAGGAGTCCAGTAGGCCACAGCGCTCACTGTCTGCACAGCCCCCTCTCCTCGTCTCTAAAATGCCTGCTTGGTTCCTTCTAGATCTGTATGTCTATCAGCCTAGATAGGAGGCTATCAGAGAAGGAAACAATTTTGTCTCCCTCTAGACAAAGGAGGATCTGGCTGGATGAAGACAAAAGGAAAACATCTAAACTAAAAATATAGATATTTCCTAAAATAAAAATTAATTATTTTATTGGTTTTTTTCAAAAAAGAATATTTAAAAAATGGATTCAGAATTTGACAAAATGGCATTTATGACACAGCTATCTAACATGGGGGATATGAAAGCAAAATAAATTATAGCAAAGGAAAATTTTACAGATTATTTTATTTTTAAAATATGTGTGTGTATGTATATAGGTATGTATTTATTTGAAAAGCAGAGTAGGAGCCAGTGCTGTGGCGTAGTGGGTAATGCCACTGCCAGCAACCTCAGCATCCCATATGGGCACCGGTTCAAGTCCCAGTGGCTCCACTTCCAATCCAGCTCCCTGCTAATGGCCTGGGAAACAGCAGAAGGTGGCTCAAGTGCTGGGGCCCCTGCACCCATGTGGGAGATCTGGAAGTAGCTTCTGGCTGCTGGCATCAAATCAACCCAGCTCTGGCCATTGAAGCCATTTGGTGAGTGAACCAGCAGATGGAAGATTTCTCTGTCTCTCTCTGTCTCTCCCTCTCTCTGTCTCTCTCTCTCTCCAGAACTCTGATTTTCAAATAAATAAATAAATCTTAAAAAGGAAGAAGAAGAGGAGGAGGAGGAGGAGGAGGAGGAGGAGGATGGGGATGGGGTGATGATGAGGAGGAGGAAGTGGAGGAGGGGGAGGCAGAAAGGCAGAGTAGCCGAGACAGAGATAGAGATTCCATCGCTGGTTCACTCCCCAGATGACCGCAATAGCCAGGTCTAGCTGGCAGGAGCTCAAACATTTGGGGCATCTTCTGCAGGCCGCTTGATTGACAGCAGAGTGGCTGGCACTCAGACTGGCCCTCTGCTACAGGATGCAGGCATCATAGGCTGCTGCCTACCCCAGTGTGCCACATCATCAGCTTCCAGAACATTAGTTTAGATAGGAACAGAAAATAAAGTTTAATGTATGTATAATTTTTAAACTCTAATATTTTTAGTGAATTTAATTTTTGAAAATTTTCCGAGTGCTAGATTCTTTCAGAAGTTTATTCATTCTCATAAGCTATGGTTTTTCTTTTTTTCTTTCTTTTTCTTTTCTTTTTTTTTTTTTTTTTTTTTTTTTTTGGACAGGCAGAGTGGACAGTGAGAGAGAGAGAAACAGAGAGAAAGGTCTTCCTTTTCTGTTGGTTCACCCCCCAAATGGTCACTACGGCTGGCGCGCTGTGCCGATCCAAAGCCAGGAGCCAGGTGCTTCCTCCTGGTCTCCCATGTGGGTGCAGGGCCCAAACACTTGGGCCATCCTCCACTGCCTTCCCAGGCCACAGCAGAGAGCTGGCCTGGAAGAGGAGCAACCGGGACAGAATCCGGCGCCCCAGCTGGGACTAGAACCCGGGGTGCCAGCGCTGCAAGCGGAGGATTAGCCTAGTGAGCCGCAGCACCGGCCTAGCTATGGTTTTTCTATAGTAACTTAGTGAAGTTCTAAAGACTGGATTTCAGTATTTAAAATTTTAGTTTTTCTGGTTATAAAATCACTGCAGATGTTATCACTTTTTTAGGTCCCTAACACGATCAGACAGCCTTCAATTGCTGGGTAGTTTAAATGATTCAATCATCATTGTCAGTATCAATATCAAATTAGATCTGATTTGCTCATTAGACACAGGGCATCAATCAATGCCACCTCACCTCTAAAGAAATCTACCAATGCCTTCACCAGAGTTAGTCCAGGTCCTCTAAGACTCCCCTACCCAGTAACGGCAGCCACTGCTAGTTCAAGAACAGATGAGAGAGACACCAAAGGAAAGATGGATCCATGAGTCTGGGAGCCAGCGAGGTCAGGGCTCCAAGGCTGTGGGAGTCAGCTTTTCATTACTCTCACTGAAAGACCTGAGAGGAGCGACGTAGGAGGGAGGAGGTTTATTTTGGTTTACAGCTTGGAGGTTTACAGCCTGAGAGCAAATGACCCCATTGGTTTAGGCATCTGGTGAAGGTGGCAGAGGGACAATCGTATGTGAGGAAGGATGTGGAAACAGAAAACACACTCTGCTTGTATAACCGGCCCTCTTGTGAGAACCACCGTCTAAGGGCACATCTCCAGTGATCTGAAGACCTTTCTCTAGGTCCACCTATCAGACATCATAATCAGATCAAGTCTCCACCCTTACTCCATCAGTCCATTAACCATTAGCTTAAGGTTTTGGATTTAAACATCTACATGAATTTGGGGAGCCAGGTCCTTTTCCAACCATAGCAAAGGCCCAGCTGTCTTTCCATATCAGGTCTCCGTCTTTTACAAAACTTGCAGAATCTGAGCTTCATTTGATTTTTTTTAAAAGAGAGACAGCATGCTACTCCATAAGCTCCATGAAACTACAGATTCTTTTTTTTTTTTTAAAAAAAGATTTATTTACTTACTTGAAAGTCAGAGTTATAAAGAGACATAGGCACAGGCAGCGAGAGAGAGAGAGAGAGAAAGAGAAAGAGAGAGAGAGAGTCTTACATCCACTGGGTCACTCCCCAAATGCCTGCAATGACTAAAGCTGAGCTGATCCGAAGCCAGGAGCCAGGAGCTTCTTCTGGGTCTCCCATGTGGGTGTAGGGGCCAAAGGACTTGGACCATCTTCTACTGCTTTCCCAGGTCATAGCAGAGAGCTGGATCAAAAGTGGAGCAGCAGGACTCAAACTGGCGCCCATTTGGTATTCCAGCAGTGCAGGTGGTGACTACCAGCTAAGCCACAGTGCTGGCCCAAAACTTCAGGTTCTTAAAAGTAAAAGGTTCTTGGGGCCGGCACTGTGGCTCAGTGGGTTAACACCCTGGCCTGAAGCGCCGGGATCCCATATGGCACCGGTTCTAGTCCCAGCTGCTCCTCTTATGATCCAGCTCTCTGCTATGGCCTGGGATAGCAGTAGAAGATGGCCCAGGTCCTTGGGCCCCTGCACCCATGTGGGAGACATGGAAGAAGCTCCTGGCTCCTGGCTTTGGATCAGCAGAGCTCCAGCTGTTGCAGCCATCTGGGGAGTGAACCAGCGGATGGAAGACCTTTTTCTCTGTCTCTACCTCTCTCTGTAACTCTGCCTGTCAAATAAATAAAATAAATCTTAAAAAAAAATGAAAGGTTCTGTGTGTTCCAGAAGGTTGGCTGAGGCAGAAAATACATAACAAATAGTGACTGACACATACTGAAGTCTCATGGCTGGGTTATAGAGACTGATTTTTAAGATGGATTCTCATTTTTAATATATTCTAAAATTAGAATGGAAAGAAAAATTACTAGACATTTCTGTATCTACTAATTTAGGAAGGAAAATATAAATTTTTACTGTTAACAACGTAGACAATGTTTAAGAAGTAGGGGGCATCTTGAGGCCCTTGGGGAGAATCAGTGTCTTACATCAAACAACTCTGAATCCTTTTTCTTTTTTTTTAAGATTTGTTTATTTATTTGAAAGTCAGAATTACACAGAGAGAGAAAGTGAAGTCTTCCATCCGATGGTTCACTGCCCAATTGGCCTCAATGGCTGGACCTGCACTGATCTGAAGCCAGTAGACAGGAGCTTCTTCTGGGTCTCCCACGTAGGTGCAGGGGCCCAAGGACTTGAGTCATTTTCCACTGTATTCCCAGGCCATAGCAGAGAGCTGGATCTGAAGAGGAGCAGCTGGGTCTCAAACCGGCACTCATATGGGATGCCGGCGCTTCAGGCCAGGGTGTCAACCTGCTTTGCCACAGTGCTGGCCCCAACTCTGAGTCCTTAAAAAGATATGAAGGAACCGTCAAGATTTGTGCAGGAGATGGATCTATTTTTTAATCTTAAGTATTGTAAATGAAAAAGTTTAGAATTTTTTTTAGCAAAGAAAAAAGTATAGACTAAATTAAATGGCAAGGAAAACGCACTTCATATCTATTATTGTACTTTTAAAAATCTTGCACTCATTTCAGCTCCCTTTAGCTAATTTTAAAACATGTGACTGCTCCTTATATAGTTTTTCATTGTTGTAGAAAAGACATAGATGACTGTGGTCAAGGTGGGACTCTGTTATCTATGCCTGGTAAAATTCTAGTCGATTTCTTGGCGAAGCTAGAGGGAGGCATCACACATCACTGTCAAGCATTCATGGAAATACAGATGTGATAAGCAATGCAGGAACTCCGAAACCCAGCAACAAGCACAGGACGTAGAACCCGGCATCTGGAGTTAACCATATCTTATTTTTAAAGATGCTTCTGAAAAAAAGACTGGAGAAAGAGCTTTAGCAGGAACAGGGAGAGGAATTGGAATCAGAGTTCCTGGAAGGTGAAGGAGAGCTCAGAGCCGGGACTGTGAGAATCTTTCTTTTCAAAGGGCAAGAGCTCTGATTGTCAGGTGCAGAGCACTATGCCCATGATGGTCCTGCATCTCCCAGTCTGGTCCTTCGATAGTCTAATACTATTGCAACCCCACGTGTCCCAGCACTCTGAGCTCGGGCTGATTCTCTTAGGAAGTCCTAGTGCAGCCTCAACCAAGACTGCTTCTCTGGGATGCAACTGTAAGTTGTACAAAAAGCGTTCCCTAAGGCCAAAGTAGTGGAAGTCAAGATAAAGCTTCTAGTGCTATTTGAGCGAGTGGCCAAAGAAATAATCTGCTCATTCATTTTCTCTCAAACAGAAACCCCACGTGCATTCTCTGCTTGGTTCACTTCCTGTGGCCACCTCTCCTCCCAGTCCAAATGATCCCCAGTACCTGCTCACCTGCTGGCTTGCAAATCCCTTGACAAGCCTGCAAGAGTCAAGGGCTTAGTATCTGAGCTCCTTGCACGCCAGCCGCTGGCTTGAACAAATCAGGGACACTTAATGATTAAAGAATCTCAAGTCTTCTAACCTTGGATGTTGGAAATATTGGCAAGTGGGAGAGACAAAGCTGGTCTAGTGGAGGTGTCCTGGTAGGTTTCCTTCCATTGCCCCTCCGTGTTTCACAGAAAGCGTCACTTCCACAACGACAGGTCTAAAGTGCATCGTCTGACACCACAGCCAAGTACCGGAGTGCGGGCACGCTGCAGCCTCTCATGCTGAGCCAGGGCTTGTAAATTCTCTGTGCCCTTCTCAGTTGGCTCGGAGAGCTCCCCTGCTCTCCCCTACACATGGACACAAGCCAGTGTGGTTGGCTGGGCCAGCTGCAGCTTCAGGAAAAGGGAACAGTCCAACCCTCTGGGAGCTTTTCTCTTTTCTCTCTGCCAGCATCCTGACAACACCAGCTCCTGAAGCTCCTCACCTTGCCCATGACCTTGGCTCTCTTACTTCCTTGGCTGAACTACCCTCCCCCTCCCCCTGAGTAAGAGGTCAATTAGAGGAACAAGTGCATCTGAATCTCCCAACCATTCCTGCAACCTGGTGACCACATGCCCACCCTCCCCGGTTCCCCTATGCAAGAAGAGATCTATTTTTGGCAATGGTTCTCCAAGTGTGGTCCTGGATTGGCGGCACGGCATTCGTGCCATCTGGGAACCTGTGAGGAAGTCAGATTCTCAGACCCCAGCCCAGAGCTACCGAATCAGAAATGTTGGGATTGTGGCGCAGGGTTCTGTGTCTACCAGATCTGCCAGGTGATTTTGATACATGCCAAGGTTTGATTATTTGCATTTCTAAAAGTTTCCCAGGCAATGCTGATGTGTGGATCTGAGTACCACATGTTGAGAATCACTAATTTATGCACTTGGGGAATGATTATTCTCCAGCAGTTCTATCGCCAGTGGTCCCAGTGTTTCTGTAAATAAAGTGTTGAAACATGGTCATACACATTAATCTACATATCATCTATGGCTGCTTTCTTGTTACAAGGGCAGAGTTGCAACAGAGATCCTGTGTCCTCTAAAGCTGAAAATATTTACAGAAAAGGTTATTGATCCCTGTTCCACATGGACACATTCTCTTTGCGACAAACTACAAAGCACCTGGTCAAGTGGAGCTTAAAAAAAGACAACAGTAATGACACAGTGGGGAACTGGACACTTGCACATTTTTTTCTGTCTAGAAATGAAGGGACTTTGTGAAAATCTGTCAGAGGAGCTGTAGTTGAGATCAGAAGTCTCTGGTGCAGGCTGTTGACAGCAGCGTGCCCTCGTCCACCTCAGGTCCAAGACTTAGAACAGGTACACAGGAATGGAGAGGCAGGAATGCTGGGCTGTCAGTTGTGTGTGGAAGAGAAACATTTTAGTAGCTTCAGCATTCCTTGACTTTCAAAACAAACTATAAATTTTTCAAAGCAACAGGCTCATGATTCTTTCAGATACACACATCCACAAAATGGAAGGTTTTATATCAAGGGTGTGAGCAAAGCTATCAATGGTTCATTTTCAAAGTTGGAAAGGTTACCAGATGTTAGTCCTGCAAGCGCCAATGTGCATGTTCAAGTATCCTCGGAGTTTGCAGGCTGCAAGATTTCTATTCCCAGGATGGTCATAAACAAGCAACTATAGAACGCTTTCCTACATCTTCCCTCGCACCCCTTTCCCTAATACTCATTTTTCTGCTCAAGCTAATATAACAGTGACTCTGAGCAAACAAAAGAGGGAAGAAGGCGGGTGGCAGCCGGGCGGCCGGACAAAGCCACTACTTCCTGCATGAAAGGGAAAGGCTGGGACAGTCTGAGCTCAACCAATTCCTGTCCCTCCCTATTCTGTCCAGTAGCATCCAATCACCCTTGATGACCCAACCAGTGGCGAAGAGGGGGTGCACCTGCATTCTAAGAAATAGAAGCTTTGTTCTCACTACTTGGCCTGTGGTTGCCACTCACCACTGGCCAGATGCCCTGTAAGGTTGTTGCTAAAGCCTCGCTCTTCACTGACTTCCCTCAGAGTCCGTCCTTTGGTGGCTACGTGGTCTCTGGTGGACTTATTTCAATCCTGACCCTCCACTTAACCCGTGTCCTCATTTACAAAATGAGGGTCACCGCATCTGGATCAGAGGGTCACCAAAACCTGATGATTCCTGACATGGCACAGGGCTTCTCAGTCCTCGTAAGCTTCATTGGTTCCCCAAACCTATTGGTAGAGCGTTTCCTTTCATGTTTTAGGATTCTTTTGTTTTGTAAGTTTGGAAAGCTCAGCAGAATGCAGAAGAGAAGCTCTTTGGAAACAAATGGCATTGCTTGAAGGGAGCTGAAAGAACTTCCCAGTTCAATCAAGGTGCTTCATTTATCACCTCAGCTGGGGATCTGTCCTTGACGTTGCTTCCTCCTGGGTTTAATGTCTACAGGAATGGCAGGAAGTGCTGGCCAGAGGACAAGGATTCCAGGCTTAGCATTTCACTTAAGGACCAGAGAGGGGACGTGAAGGGTTAGGATGACTCTAACTAAACAAGGTTCCCAACCTGCATCAGGCCAGTCATTCTTGCTCCAGAGCTCCTGAGACTGAAGTGGCCGGGCCACATTTACCTTTCTCAAACAGTCATGAGACTTGGATGGAACAAGGGAGGGGCATGGAGCACCAGGGAGAAGAGAAAGAGCTCCACAAAGAAACCAGATGCTAACATCTCAGCCTTGTAGGTGCACAGATGCCCAATAATGTGGATCATTAAAAAGGGAAGCTTTGTGATCTCCAGAAATAAAAGTGCCTTCTTGGCAGGCATTGTGTTGTGGACAGATGGACCCACTGCTGCCGTCATAAGAAGCAGATCAGTTAGTTTAGAGGAAAGAACCCAAGTGCTCTTGGGGTGCAGTTGAATTCTCATGGCAGTCACCACTCACATACATTCATCCCCTTGGGGAAGACTTCCCAGCCACTGTCTACAGAGGCGTTGCTCTCCAGCCACCCTCCTACTTTACCCCGCTTTCCATGTCATTGGCATCATCTTCAGGGCCAGAATTGATCTACACCCCCTTTATTCAAATCAATTCAAAAAAGAATTCTTGAATATTCATGAAGCTCCTGGCATGAGAGACACCCCATACAAGATACTAAGAAAACAGAGCTAGTAACAGGGGGGTTCACAAGCTACTGTAGAGATAGACTTCGAAACAGAAAAATCCCAGCCTAAGTAGGTACCATCATGGAGAGAGGAGTCAAGGTTATGTACACAGATAGCACAACTGGTTCCTAGAGGAGATGGTTAATAGGTCCTGTTTTAGTTTGGGGTCTAAAGAAGCAGAAGACGTTTAGCAATAAAAAGCATTCCAGGGAGAAGAAGAGCCAGGCCCAGGAGGAAAGAGGGACAAGGCGCAGGCCACATGGCACACCGGTGAAGAGGACGATGTGCCTGGGGGAAATATCGGCTCCACTGGCTGCCAGCTGCTCAAGCTACTTAACCTTCTAAATTTCAGTTGCCTCTTCTGAAAAGGAAAATAATAATATGTTTTTCTCCGTTAGTCAATTAAATGAGATGTTATCTATAAAATACATGAACAATATTTAATATACAACAAGCACTCAGTAAATACTTGTGTTCATTATTGATATGGAAAAGGGGACAGGAAGGGTCAGGAAACCCAGGCTTTGGTCTCAATTATTCTAGCTGGCTGTTAAAAAAGAGACAAAGCACCTTTGGGACTATCCAGAGGGTTATGTCAGAGGACATGGAAAGGAGCTGGAGGACCTCCCCAGAGAGGGGCCCCCAAGCAGGCTCCCACAGGCAGGAGTGTGGGGATTTGAGAGTGGACTCCCCAGGAGACTGCAGGCAGGCGGCAGCACCGGTCTGGTGGCCGAGGCTGAGCCTGTCTGGAAGAAGATGCTGCTCTACGTCTCTCTTGAACGTTTACCCCTTAGGCACATCCCATTCCTCTGAGCAACTGCCACACACCAGCTCATCTCTACTTCCGCACCTTCGCTGGCCTTACCCTTGCTGGGGCTACGCTCCTGCCCCATGGCTGCCCAGAGCTGACCTGGCTGCCAGCACCCACTCCTTCTCTGGACCCTCCTCTTGCTCAGCTCACCGTCCTCGTCAGCATCCTAGTCCCGCCTGCCCTGCTTGTCGTCATGACTATTTCAAGTCACCGTTCCTGTCTGTCAAACTTTTGGGTGACCTTTGAGCCTTTTTCAAGGTGAAGGTCATGCTTTCTCTCCTTGCAGGCCATGGCAGTGGACACCCAGTGTGTTCCTGATAAAAGCATCTGAATTAAGAAGTAACAGGTAGTGTGTGACAGAATACGTGATGAAGTCTGTTCTCTTCCTCCGTTCCCTCTTTCTAGGGAGGGTTGAAGACAGGACATTCAAAATAAAACAGCTAGATCTAGGTAAGGAGTTCGTGATTCATCTCCTCTGCACAAATTGGAACCTGTCTTGCACTGCCAAGCTGAAAATGGTTACCACAGCAGCATCAGGAAGAAGATACTAAAGATAAAAGGCCCTTTTTTATTTTTAATACTTTTCTTTGCCAGCTGAGCAAGGTCTTGCGGCTTAGGAAGAGAGCACACACTTGGGAATTGGATGACCCAGGTTTGAAGCCTGACTCCATTCTCCATTTCTTCTCTACAAAGTCAGTTAACCCCTGGAGGGTTAATTAGATACCCAGGAAACAGGAACAATACTTATCCTGCCCACTTTAAATGAGAATAATAAGTATGGTGGGTTCAGTGCTCAACAAAAGCATGTTATTTTACAAAGACAGGATTTGGCTTTTGCTGGGGGAGGAAAATCTGGAAAAACACAGTCTATTTTTATTAGCTTCACCATCTCTCCTAGAATCTTCTAGAATGGAGTTCAGCAGTCTCCGGGAGCTGGAATAAGACAAATGTTGATTCTGCCATGTTCTAAAAATGGGCCCACAGGAGTGAAGTCTATTTTCAAAGGTGGGGACCAGAAGTGGCGGGGGCGGTTGGGTTAAGATAGCAACAGAAAACCCAGGAGGTGTTTCAGCTTGGAGTTACCAGGCAAGGTTGATTCGGGCAGAGGGGAGGTGAAGAAAGACTTCTTCCCCAGCTGTCTTGCGCGAGGAGACAGCTGCCTCCACCACCATTTGTCAACTTACCACCTTAGCTGAACATGGTGAAGACAAGCCCTGTGGGGCTGAAGGAAACAACAACAAAATGTATTTGAGGCCCAGTCACGTAAAGAGCTCCACATGACTGCCTCACGTAGATGGGGTTAAGCTATTCAGCCTCCATAGCACCGGCGCTGCACTAATCCTTGTAACCAGCAATTCATTTCCAGGCTTTGCATATTTTTTGTTTACCAGCTTTATTTTGTTCAAGTCCAAGAAATAATGCAGTAGGAGTTCCTGCTTCAGTGTTCGATGAAACTTAGAAATGGCCGGGGATAGAAATGAATATAATAATTACATGTCAATCATCTAGTGTGACTGAAAGCAGCTCGCTGCAAAAATGGAAATATTCTTAAATAACCAAAAGCAGTGATTTGTGAGCTGTTCTACATGCAAGTTCTCATTAGTATTGTGACATTCTATTCCGCAAAACATTCAGCTATGGAGAAGAACTTCCCTAAATTAGTTTTCTTAAGCCTCTTTGTTCAAAATGTTGAACAAATGGACTTGAACTCTTTAATCTCAAGACTGCTGTGATCTTTTTTCCCAGCTACAAACGCTTGTCATACATGGTGCAATTTTCATTTATCAAGATAAATGCCCTGTTCTTCTCTTTGTGTCTTTAATCAATAAATTTCCAGCCACATTGTAACTTGCAGTCACTAAGGCCATTAGTTCCAATGTACTGTTTTCAAAAGGAAACTGGGGTGATAATTTTTGTTGGTTGCTTTCCTCCTAAGCTAACAATGGATTCTGGATTTACAGGAAACATTCTCAAAGCAAAGTGTTTCATGTTAGGAAGCATGCTCTCTTCCCCTTTAAAGGTGTATTTTTTTTTTTTTTTTTGACAGGCAGAGTTAGACAGTGAGAGAGAGAGAGACAGAGAGAAAGATCTTCCTTCTGTTGGTTCACCCCCCAAATGGCTGCTGTGGCCAGTGCGCTGCGCCGATCCAACCCAACCCAGGAGCCAGGTGCTTCCTCCTGGTCTCCCGTGTGGGTGCAGGGCCCAAGCACTTGGGCCATCTTCCACTGTCCTCCCAGGCCACAGCAGAGAGCTGGACTGGAAGAGGAGCAACCGGGACTAGAACCCAGAGTACCGGCACCGCAGGCAGAGGATTAGCCAAGTGAGCCGGATTCTGAAAATGCTGTATAGCACATCTAAGTGGCCAGGTGTGAAGGGGGGTGGTATTCCAAGTGGGCAGGTACTCAGAGCTCAGTCCGCAGTCCTCAAATCCACAGGTACAGTGCCTCCCTCCTTCATGCCTCATGCCTGGTTACCATGTGTAGAGGATACCCACTCAGTCCTACCCACACATGGTCCTTCTAAAGACAGTCAGATCAAATAGAATCATCACTACCTCAGCCAAGGCCAGCAACACATTATGGGAGGCTAAACAACTCCTGTAAGATCATCTGGCCAGAGGCTCCTGTGAGATCACCTGGCTGTGGGAACCTTGGTTTAGACTTTGAACAGTTGGAGGACACTGCCATTTCAGACAAGGCTGGTTTGCTTTTCTTCTCTGAAGTTGCCTGTCATCAATCCTAATGGGTTGATGGTTTTTCACGCCTAGCTACCACTGATCTTGCCCTTTGCAGACAGGTGGAGCTAACTCATATAAACCTCTTGCAACAAATAGACCATGCAAATTTTACAAAGAGAAACTAGATTTTTGCTTAAATTTTTAATTAAAAAAGACTTTCACTTTTATCCCCCATTCTATTAGGATGAGGCAAATATTTCTCACCAAGATGTGGCCCATTTACCAGTCATAACACATCATTGCCAATCAACCAGGTATGTTGTTCAACATTGAACTTATTCTTCTCTGCCTCCCATGGCTCCATGGTCTCCCACCAATTACAGGACCAAAAGTAGATTGTAGAGGGCTCTAAATCTTTCTGGCAAATATGCAATTTAATAAAGCATGTTTCTACTACCTCAGGTTTTCCAGATTAGACTTAGCTGCCTGTGTGTATCTTTGACAGATATATGCATTTTTCAGTATTTCCAGGGACAATTATTTGTTCTAAAAGTGGGGGTGGACAGCAGACATGTAATCACTCAGAGCTTTATACAAGCAACATTGGGGCTGGGAAGCCTGAATTTCATGGGTATTCTATTTTAGGGGCTTTGGCATTCACAGAATCAGTTACTTCAATTCAGATTCATTTCATCTTAATTAGGACAGGCGACGTAATGACACAATCAACACATATGGTAGGAATTATAAAACATTTGGGATGGCTTAGCTGCTGGCTGCTGATCTGGTGGTATTTACTAGAATGTATTGATGTGTACATGGGGAGTAGTAATTGCCTGTGTGCCTTGAGGAAAGGAAAGTAATAGACTCCAGGAACCAGAAGCAACATGGGGTAATCAGAAATAAAGTGTGGCCCCCTCTTTGTGTTTTGAAAAGCAGACAGAGCTGGTTCACTCCCCAAATGCCCACAGTGGTGCCTGGGTGGGGCTAAAGCTAGGAGCCTGGGATACAATCCAGGTTTCCCAAATGGGTGGCAGAAACTCAACCACTTGGCCTTCACCACTGCCTCCCAGGGTCTGCATTGGCAGGAAGCTGGAGTTAGGAGCTGGAGCCAGGAATCAAACCCAGGTGCTCTGACGTGGAATGTATCTTTTTTTTTTTTTATCTTTTATTTAATGAATATAAATTTCCAAAGTACGACTCATGGGTTACAATGGCTTCCCCCCCCATACCGTCCCTCCCACCCACAACCCTCCTCTTTCCCACTCCCTCTCCCCTTCCATTCACATCAAGATTCATTTTTGATTATCTTAATATACAGAAGATCAGCTTAGTATACCTTAAGTAAGTATTTCAACAGTTTGCTCCCACACAGAAACATAAAGTGAAAAATAATAGATGATTTTTTTTAAATGATGATGAAATCAGATCAGACCTATTGTCATGTTTAATCCCAGTGAGAGTCAAGTTGGGAATTGATAATTTCTTTTTTTTTTTTTAACAGAAGATCAGTTTAGTGTACATTAAGTAAAGATTTCAATCGTTTGCACCCCCATAGAAACACAAAGTGAAATATACTGTTTGAGTACTCGTTATAGCTTTAAGCCTCAGTGTACAGCACGTTAAGGACAGAGATCCTACATGAGGAGTAAGTGCACAGTGACTCCTGTTGTTGACTTTACAAATTGACACTCCTGTTTATGGCATCAGTAATCTCCCTATGCACCAGTTATGAGTTTCCAAGGCTATGGAAGCCCCTTGAGTTCTCCGACTCTTATCTTGTTTAGACACGGTCATAGTCAAAGTGGAGGTTCTCTCCTCCCTTCAGAGAAAGGCACCTCCCTCTTTGAAGACCTGTTCTTTCCACTGGGATCTCACTCACAGAGATCTTTTTGCCAGAGTGTCTTGGCTTTCCATGCCTGAAATACTCTCATGGGCTTTTCAGCCAGATCCGAGTGCCTTTAGGGCTGATTCTGAGGCCAGAGTGCTATTTAGGACATCCGCCATTCTATGAGTCTGCTGAGTATCTCACTTCCCATGTTGGATCACTCTCCCCTTTATTTATTCTATCGGTTGGTGTTAGCAGATACTAGACTTGTTTATGTGCTCCCTTTGACTCTTAGTCCTTTCATTATGATCAATTGTGAACTGAAATTGATCACTTGGACTAGTGAGATGGCATTGGCACATGCCACCTTGATGGGATTGAATTGGAATCCCCTGGTATGTTTCCAACTCTACCAATTGGGGCAAGTCAGCCCGAGCATGCCCCAAATTATACATCTCTTCCCTCTCTTATTCCCACTCTTATGTTTAACAGGGATCACATTTCAGTTAATTTTCAACACTTAAGAATAACTGTGTGATAATTACAGAATTAAACCAGTCATATTAAGTAGAACAGACAAAAAAAAAATACTATGAGGGATAATGTATTAAGTTGTCCATTAGCAGTCAGGGCTATGCTGATCAAGTCACCATTTCTCATAGTGTCCATTTCACTTCAGGAGGTTTCCTTTTTGGTGTTCAGTCAGTTGTCACCGATCAGGGAGAACATATGATATTTGTCCCTTTGGGACTGGCTTACTTCACTCAGCATGATGTGTTCCAGATGTGGAACGTATCTTAACTGACGTTTCAACTGCTAGGCTGAATGCCCTCCCAGGGGCGTCCTTTTATGAGGCATTTGAGAGCTGCATGACATCACAGAATCAGGCAGAGTTGGGTAGAATCATCACATTCACACTCAGTAGGTGGGAAACCATGAGTTAGTCCCCGAAACTCTTTGTGGCTCAGTGTTCACCCTTAAAAAATAGAGGAGCTACCAACTCATAGTTGCCCTTTATCAGGAATAAATGAGATAACGACTGGTATGTAAAGAACTTGACCCAAATCCTCAGTAAAGAGAACACTATTGTAAGTACCCAGCTGCCTACCATGCAGATATCAATCTCTTTCCTCTGCTGATGTCTGAACTGTCCATACATTTAGTTTGCAGTAACCGGAAGACAGATCTCAGGCATGACTTGTGTAGGACATTCGACTGCCTTTCTGAGGAAGCGTAACAATGCTGCCTGCCTCCTGCAGAACTTAGCCCTGGCACTTGACAGCCCATTAGAGATACCTGTTTCCTTCCCACTGCCTTTCCTAGAGACAGTACAGGCTCCTGTGCCTGGGGTATGAAGAATCCCACCCACACTTGGAGAGCCACCTCCACGGCCCAGGGACCCAGCCCTTTACAGGGTGAGAATGTTTTCTTTGTTCTCCGTCCTACTCTTTTTCCTACCTCTCTCTTCTGATCTCCGAGCACCATACACTCGGGTGTGTGTGTGTGTGTGTGTGTGTGTACCTGGGGAAATAAACAACAAATGAATGTTTGTTTATGTAAATACTGCATTTAATTTCAGCTTCCTAATTAGAACATAAGCTCTTTGTGTGTGCTACAGTAGATATTTCCAAACTGCCTTTATTATTATGGGACTTCATCAGGAAAAGCAGGCACTTCTGATAGAACAAATATTCATTTTAAAAAGATATGCATGTACTACTGTGCTCATACTATGGTGATTATAAAATCTACAAAGAGGTAGACATGTCTAATAAGATTTAAAAAATGCAAATAATGAGTATTTAAAATACTGTCTTCTCATGACACTGGGCTGCCTCGTGGGGCACGGGCATCCCATTTCAGGCCAGCTGCCCCCTGACACTGAGCAGCAGCCCACGGTTTCAGGGATGAGCAGTCACACCAGTCACCCAGAACCCGGGCAGCTCTTCATCTTTGCTCTTCCCTTCCTGCCAGTCCTGCTCCCCAGCTCTCCTTCTTTAACGTCCCCCTCTCCCATTCACATCAACCCCACAGGTATCTGGGGGAACATTCGGGTGGCTAGTTTCTTACTTAGTGAGCGCTCATGCTGGATGTAAAAAAGCACACCAGCCCCTTGCATTTTTCTCTCTTCCTAACAAATATAAGCAGTCTCTAGAGACTGCACATTCCCAACAAGCCCGCAGTCTGCCTGGAGCTTGGGTCGTGTTAGGTGTGCTGGATGGAAAGCCTGCTCATGAACATCAGGGCAATGTCTTGCAGAAACAACCCAGCTTTTCCTTGCAGGCTGCAGGAGTGCTGTGGACAGGTGCAGGGCATAGGCTTAGGGATGTGACGATAGAGCTTGGCTCATCTTGTGGGTTTCCAGGGAGCCCACACCAGAGCTCTCTCACCAAATGGGAGCTGAGACATCCTAAGATATGGTGTTCTCTCTCCAGAGTTCTCAGACCTTCTGCAAAGATCAAACATGGACTAGACAGACTCAACCACAATGCAGCAGCTGGTCTGGACAGGTCAGGACAACGTCATCCAGAGGAAGGTCCCTGGGGCCTAGGTTCTGACAACACAGCCCGTGAAAGCAGAACTATATCAAAGAGATGCCCTGTTGCTTGGAGATGGAAACTCATACAGCAGGGTAGCGAACACACCCTTCCAGAGTCGACCGAAGCCATACTGGATCAGTCCCATCTCCCAAAATTACCAAGTGAACAAGTCTTATCACTAGGAGAATTCACCATCACTAAATGCATTAAAAACAATCATTCAGTTGTGGGGCCAGCTCTGTGGTGCAGCAGGTTAAAGCCCTGGCCTGCAGTGCCGGCATCCCATGTGGGTGCTGGTTCTGGTCCCGGCTGCTCCATTTCTGATCCAGCTCTCTGCTGTGGCCTGAGAAAGCAGTGGAAGATGGCCCAAGTGCTTGGGCCCCTGCACCTGTGTGGGAGACCCAGAGGAGGCTCCTGGTTCTTGGCTTCGGATCAGCGCAGCTCCAGCCATTGCAGCCATCTGGAAGACCTCTCTCTCTCTGTCTCTACCCCTCTCTGTAACTCTGCCTTTCAAATAAATAAATCTTAAAAAAAATCATTCAGTTATAGAAACAGTCTCCAATCCTTCTCTTCCGAAGCAACATCAAATACCACACCCTCTGCTCAACCACAGCTCTTCTTCAGGCTTTTGCCCTCCATCATGCATGAGGCTTCCAGCCTCGTCTGTCACTCTGGGTGCTCACAGAAGCAGCAGGATGCTTTGTGAGCCCTGTCATCCTAAGGGTGTCTTCTCTGCGGTGGCCACAGTTCCGAACACCCAAGAATCAAGACGACGCTGCAATTCATTCTTCGTGTGATTCCCAAATGTCAGCTTTCCATTTGCTTCAACGCCTCCTAGGGAGGAAAGGAAGTTGTCTGTCAGTGATGCAGAAGGGAGGAGGTCAGATTGATGTTAGCACTAAAAAAAAAGTCTAAATTTCCTGAGGACGTTTCCTGGGTTGGTCTCCCTTCATTTGCCGAGCACATGGCAATGTTTTCAGAGCTTATGAAACCGTGCCAGCTGCAATGACAATAGCCACAGTGCCCCCAGGTCCCTCAGAGACCCCTTGTCAATCGAAGGCAGCTGCTCTAGTTCAGACACTGCTACTTTTTTCTTCAGATGACTGAAATTGCCTCCCAGTTGATCTCCCTCCCTCCAATCGCAGCCTCCTCCAATCCGTCCTCCACACAGCTGTCAGTATCTTTCAGAAATGCAAACTGGAAGACATTTTATCCTTGATTAAATATTCTGATAGCTCTACCTCACCTACAGGTTACATTTCAAATTAAACATCACAGTCAAGCCCTGCTCACCCTCGTCCCGGTAGATCTTTCTTGCTCTATTTCAAGATTAGCCCCAGTCTGACCCCCCTTCCATCTGTCAACCATACAGTGTACCTTCTTGTTTAGATGTGGCTGTTTCCTCAAACAGGTTTCTCTGCTGGGCCACTGTCCCACTGGGCCACTGTCCCCCACTTCTTCACCTTGGAACACCTTCTCTCTCCTCAAATCTTGGCTCAAATCTTTCTTTTCAGAAAAGCCTCTCTTGAATACTACCAAGATGAGTTTCTCTACCTCTCTACTCCCATCCAACTTCCTGCTTAGCTCTGTTACATCCTCACCACGACTTAGAATGTTCTACTTATCCTCCTTCCCTCCATACTCCCAGAACCTGACAGTGATCCCTAAGGGCTGCTCGATGAATCCCCTATGACTGACTGCATCAAGGTTCACTTACTTATGGTTTCCCGATAAAAATATCTCCTTCTTTGGGGATGTATAGAATTCTTGCTAACAGGTAGCCCAGTAATCAGGTCTGGACCACTTCTCTGTAAACAATTTTTTAAAGATTTATTTAGCTAAGGCCGGCGCCATGGCTCACTAGGCTAATCTTCCACCTGCAGCGCCAGCACCCCAGGTTCTAGTCCCGGTCAGGGCACCAGTTCTGTCCTGGTTGTTCCTCTTCCAGCCCAGCTCTCTGCTGTGGCCTGGGAGGGCAGTGGAGGATGGCCCAGGTCCTTGGGCCCTGCACCCACATGGGAGACCAGGAGGAAGCACCTGGCTCCTGGCTTCGGATTGGCGCAGCGCACTGGCTGCAACACGCCGGCCGTAGCAGCCACTTGGGGGGTGAACCAATAGAAAAAAGAAGACCTTTCTCTCTGTCTTTCTCTCTCTCACTGTCTAACTCTGCCTGTCAAAAAAAAATTGACTTATTTATCTATTTGAGAGGCAAAGTTACAGACAGAGAGAGGGAGAGACAGAGAAAGAGGGCTTCCATCAGGTGGTTCACTTCCTAAATGGCTGCAACAGCCAGAGCTGGGCCAATCTGAAACCATGCACCAGGAGTTTCTTTTGGATCTTCACATGGATACAGGGCCCAAGCACTTGGCCAGTTTCCACTGCTTTCCCAGGCCATCAATAAGGAACTGGAACACAAACTGGCACCATATGGAATGCTGATGCTGCAGGTGGAGGCCTAACCTACTACATCACAGCGCCAGCCCTTCTGTAAACAATTTTAATTGAATTGCAGGGACTTTGTGTTTAAAAAGAAGAAAAATTCAGTCAGAAATAGAATATAAGCAGAAACATGATTCATAAACTGCCTTTCAGTGTTAACTCTTCTTCTTTGCTGTACATATATTGATCAATTTGGAGATTATTGGTTTTTATAAATTCTTTTTTTGTTGTTGTTTCCTTTTTTTTTTAATTTAAAAGGCAGACTGACAAAGAGGAAGAAACACAGAGAAAGACAGAATTTTTAGCCACTGATTCACTCTCCAAATGCCTTCAAGAGTCAGGGCTGGACCAGGCAAAAATCAGGAGTTCAAAACTCAATCTGGGTCTCCCACATGGGTGGCAGGGATCCAAGTATTTGAGCAATCAGCTGTTGTCTTCCAGAGTGTGCAATAGCAGGAAGCCGGAATCAGAAGTAGAGCCAAGACTTGAACCCGGGTACTCCAATATGGGATGTGGGCATCCCAAGCAGCATCTTACCCACTGCACCAAATGTCTGTCCCTAGATATAAGCTCTGCTTTGTGCACATAAATATATGCAAACCACACAAGTCTTGGGTACACAAGCTGGATTTCACCAGTAGCTCTGCATCCAGTGTTCTGTGATTGGACCAGCCCTTGACACTGACAGTGTACTTAACAAATCACTGAATTTCTTTCAGTTTTTAATAGAGAGGCAGTGAAATCCAAGTTAAGGGACCTTCAGTTGGTGGATGCATCTTGGTGTTGAAACAGGGCTGCTTTGACTCCGAGTTAGTTCATTGAATCCATGGAAAAGCCACCACAAGGGTGTGAGTCCAGTCCCTTTGCCTAACGGAACGCACTTTCCCTTCAGCTAACGGTTCAGCACACCAAGACTCTGCCACCCAACAGAATCTCAGTTTTTGCGGAACAGCAACGAAAGCATCCAGCCAGCTTTCCAAAGTACTTCATACAAAAGTAGCCAAGTTAAGTTTAAAGATCATTCTAGAACATGTTCCTCTCTGCACTTGTAAAGGAACGGCTGCTGGGCAAGCCACTATTAAAAGAGCAAAGTCTCCCCAAAGGTTTTCAACTCTATTTTTTTTCAGTAGTTAGAAAAATGTCGGAAAAAGTAAATTGTGTCTTGACTTAAGAAAAGGAAAAAGAAAAAAAGAGTGCTGTGAGTGGCAATAAGAAATGCAATAAACGTGGTGCTTCATAATCCTTGAGAACAGAATTAAGTACCACTAGACTATCTCTAAATATAGAAGTGGTGTATTTACAAGTTAGTCTAAGGCATTGTATTTTTTCTGTTCACTGAGAGAGAAGAAATAGATCTATTCCCAAACTTCACACAGGCTCTCTTCATAAACACATACTTTTGGCAAATCAGTATTTTCATTGTGACTGTTTTAGAGATTTTTAATGTAATTAGCATCACACTGTCCAGAGTTAAATACACAGGTTCTAAATAATTGAATCTACATTCCTCTAACATTTGTTATTTTAATGATAGATCTAGAGTATATTTCTTTCTCTTTTTGCAGATCAGATGAGGCAATTATCTGTAATTATTCTAAGGTGTTTTTGCAGGACTGGTGAAGATTGGGACATGGGGATTGCTCTAACTGAGCAAGATCAATAGAAACTCTAATCTATTAGCTTGCCTCTGGCAGTACCCTATGTAAAGTGCCATAAAGGAAGGCTACATCCTTGTAATATTTGAGAGCAGCTTGTAATGTTAGACTTCAGGGAAATGAATCACTATTTGAAACTCAGCAGTGAAAAGATGGTTCTCAAAATTGCTTTGTTAGATTTTTTTTTCTCTGCCTATTATAGTCAATATAAATGAACATTATTTCAGAAAGTGTTTTAATATTTCTTTAGGATTATATTACAATGGTCCAGGGATTTATTGTGTGAATTTTATGATTTGAAGTGAAAAATCTACCTTCAACAAACATTTGTGGAGGATTTACCCTGCTGCTGGCACTGTACTGAGCTCTGAGGATGTAAAGCATAAAAAGAATCATATTTACACATAATACTTGGGTGTGGGGAAAAAACATGTCTTTGTTTCCTAAAACTGATGTAGTTTTTCTCAGAAGTCTCCATTCTTGCTGAGGGCAGGTGAAGGAGCATTGGAAATATCCCACTCAAAGATAATTCTGTCCATTCTGACTTAAAGGGTCAAATTCCCCTCCAGAGATCTCTCGTCTCTCCTCTTTTCTTCTTCCCAAAATGGTGTCAGGGAGTGGGGAAACGTGTAGGGAATTTCCAGACTATGGGAGAGAGGCCTGGTTGCCATGCTGTGCTTTGCTGGCCAAGTCCTAGTGTGAGCCTTCCATCCTGTGCCTGCAATTCTCCAGGCATCTTAGAACCCAAGAGCAAATGCACAGTCTAAGCTTCCTCACAAACCTCTCTGATAATTGCCATGCTCTGAAGAGTATTTTTCTAAAAAAAGATGTATTTATTTGAGAAGCAGAGTTACAGACAATGAGCAGAGAGCTGAATGGGAAGAGGAGGAGCTGGGGCAGGGGCTGGTTCCCATATGGGATGCTGGTGCCACAGGCAGAGGCTTAACTTACTACACCACTGTGGAGGCACCCAGCTTGGAGAGTTTTAGCCATAGTGCTGGGCAGGTGAGGAGAAACTGGAAAGGAGTGAATGCATATACTTACTTCTAACTTCTTCTTTCATCCTCTCCATGCAGAAGGAGATTGGGTTGGGTGCTTAGGGGCTTCTTGTAGTTATGGTTTTTGTTTTCTCATCATTTAGACCCATTAAATGTTAACTCAAGGATTCAATATATCCACTCGTGTCTGAACATACACATAGAAGTCAAGGATGAGTTAGTGTGAATCAGAAATCTCTTCTGTGAAATCATGGGGAAAATGCTTAACCCAGAGCACTATTTGTCTAGTTGAAAGAGCTATTTCTTGACTTAATTGAGACAGATTTCATTCACTTATCCTTTGATCTCTCCATCCATCCCTTCATGTGTACCACACATTATTCTAGGGAAGAAAAGGTGGTGGCCAAAAATGGAGCCAAGAATGAGGCTAAATATGCAACCCATTATCACAAACAATTGGATGCTCTCATGGCCACAAGCTGACGCTAGGATTTCTAGAAACCAACCAGCTGAAGCTCTTGCAATTTACGCAAGTTAGCGTCCTTCAGACAGTAGCAAAAGAGCATCAGTAAGTGTAAGGTTATTTATTTGGTACTGTATTTGGGCAGTAAGCTAGACTTTCTGCAGAAGCAACCTTCTTATGTTTCTCAACAGTTTCATACTACTCAAAACATGTTGTAACAAACTAAGAGCCATTTCACAGAAGTGGAAGCTGAGGTTAAAGAGAATAGTTAACATCGCCATAATCAGGTGGCCAGAGGACTGCCTTGAGAGTCCTTTCTGTGTGCCACTGTGTTCACATTGCTTTGAATGCTGGGAACAGGCATTCCTTCACGGTACTAAGATCTCACAGTAACTTCATCATGAAGGTTCCTCAGTGAGGATTCTTTGGACTCTCATGGACAACAGAGCCTGTATCTTGACAATATAGGCCATGTGTTCACTGTGCCTGGTGCTTCTCCTTCACAACACTGTGATAGCATAACTATTTGTTGTTCCCCTGATGAGACATTAAGGACTATGAGGGCAATGGTATTGTCTGTCTTTTCTATTGCCTTGTCAATCCAGGTAGATGTTTGACAGATATATTTTATTTTTTATTTATTTTTGAAAGGATTTATTTATTTATTTATTTGAAAGGCAGAGTTACAGAGAGGCAGAGGTGGGGTGGGAGGGAGGTCTTCCATCTGCTGGTTCACTTCCCAATTGGCCGCAATGGCCGGAGCTGCACCAATCCGAAGCCAGAAGCTTCCTCTGGGTCTTCCATGCAGGTGCCGGGGCCCAAGGACTTAAGCCATCTTCCACTGCTTTCCCAGGCCATAGCAGAGAGCTGGATCAGAAAAGGAGCAGCTGAAACTAGAACCGGCGCCCATATGGGATGCCAGCGCTGCAGGCAGAGACTTTACCCGCTATGCCACAGCACCAGCCCCCAACAGATATGTTTTAAATAAGTAAATAGAATAACAAACCTCATGGAACTACTTATAAGGCCATCTGCCATTACTGAAAGAGCTTTAGTTCCATCTGAACATTATATTTTATTTCTCCTTTCCAACTTTCCCCCTCGATACTACTCTCCTGTTCTCCCCCAACACTATTTATCACCTTAATAATTTAAATAGAATTGCTTCCAATTCCAATTGTTTTCTTGACTTAAACTTGAGCGGGGGTCCCAAAGGACAAAGACTAGATAAGAATATTTGTCTCCACTTCTATTCATAATTATTTCTTGTTTTTGTTTAAGCTTTGTGTTGTTTTCCTGTGTGATCAGACATTTCATCAGAGCTCTTAACAGAGTGAATGATCTGATTTTGCTACAAAGTCTGTCCATTAATCCATAGGACTGAAGGCAGTTGTTCCCCTTGGGAGCACACCAATGATGGATTGTGTGTTCCACACTTGTTTTAGTTTATGTATGAGCTTCTGAAGCTATTAATCTTAGTAGTTACTATCAAAGTACTAACCGACTATTATAAAGAGCAGTGAAGTTGGGCAAGCCCATTCCCACAGTGTTTCCTTTCACTGGCCCTGCTGGCCTTCACAGCTACCCATAGGCAAGGTAAGGCCAGCCTTGCACTTATGCACATTCTACAGATGGAGACACTGAGGTTTAGGAAAGTTAAGTGACACCAGAGTCCAAGTGCATCCTAGTAGATCCTGAAGCTAGACACAGGTGGAGGCCAGCTTTACAACCAAGAGGTCTGGGGCAAGCATTTGGCCTAGTGGTTAAGACACTGATGGAACTGCTCATGTCCCATATTGGAGCATGTGGGCTGGGGTCTCAGCTCTGCCTCTGATTCCAATTTCTTGATGACACAGATCCCAGGAGGCAGCAATAATGGCTCAAGTAGGTGGGTTCCTGCCACCCACGTGTAAGACCAGGATTGAGTTCCTTGCTCTAGGTTTCAGCTCCCTGCCAGGCCTTGGGATGATTGCAGGCATTTGGGGGAGTGAATCAGTGGATAGGGGCTCTCTCTCTCTCTAATTAATTAATTAATTTAAAAAAAAAACAGAGGTCCTTGATACTTATTCCAGCCCATCATCATTACACTGCCCTGCCTCCAGTTACACTTAAAATCTCTTTTTCCCTTGGTGATGTGGGCAGAGGAAGAGTAGTCAGACATCACTTCCTGCAAAATAATTTGCTGGCTTTGATGCCAAGTGTCTTTCTGGGAAATAAGAAAAGAAGCTAGCTATCAGCCATAGAAGAGATGAACTTAGTTCAGGAGCAAAACTGAAGAGCCCACTCATGAACTTCAGTTCAGCCTTGACCTTCAACTCCTGGGAATGAATAGTAAGTTTACTTTGCTAGATGGTGATCTACCACTCTAACCACTGAGACGTAAGTTGCAAAGATGGTAAAAACAACATGAATTCTGCTAGATTAGAAGCTACCTGTGGAGAGCAGGCCTATGGGGCAGGAGTGGGGGCAGGGAGTTGCACGTATGAGCCGTGTAGCTAGTCTGGGACCAGTGCCTTTGTTCATTTGTCGAAACCCAGAGAAGAGAAGTCAGTATCCCATCCTGGGCTTGGCCTAGGCAAGATGAGACCTCTCCAAAACGTGCTTCTCTGCTCTCCCGTCTCCAGGTATCCACTCCTCCTGCTCTCTGCCTGCAGGGACACTGCTCCCAGCCAGCCACGCCTCTGTGTGTTTCCTCACAAGGACTAAGCTGGTCCATAAAGTTGTCCTTGACCCCCTCTCAACCCATTCCCTTTATGTGAGGGACCTTAGTTACTAGGGTGAGTTGGGTCTGGTTTTTATAGTGCAGTAACTTTCTTTTTCTTACCATAAAAGCAATGCATGCTCAGAACAAAAAGGTTAGGTAATATAAATATACAGAAACTAAAAACCAGCCATTATCTTACCACTTAGAAGGGCTATCGCTATTTATGTTTTTAGTGAATTTCTTTCTAGGCTTTTTCTATGCATTTTTAAAACTCATACTGTGACAAATTTTATATCTTGTATTTTTCACATAGCATGGTATTGCAAGCATTTTCTTGTGCTAATAAAATATTCTTCATTAATTTTGAATAGTCACAAAATGTGAGCCTCCTGTTATTGGATAGTTTTCTTCCTTATACCATTGTAAATAATCACTAAAAGCCATACTTTTGTGGGTGAATCTAACTGCAGGCTCGAATTTTTCTTTAAGATAGATATGTCAGGTCTTCGTTTGGAGCTCATGATTCAATATATGGAAAAACAGAATGGTTCTTTGTAAACTCCTTAGTATCTTGGTGTCTGTGGTGGGGCAGTGTGTGGCAGAGTGTTTAGCATAAATGAACGGGCTTATTCCTATTAGGAGTATTTGCATGTTAAAAGAGGAAACCTATCAATAAATGCATCTTAAATTGATGGACATTTAGACAGCAACATTTATAAAAGGAAAGAAAGAAAATGGTAGTGAATACAGGATTGTGGAGGAAAACAAAGGGCTTCAAACAAGCATTAATTCATTCAGCACTCTGAAGACCACAGCCTACCATGGTTAAGGTCAATGCAGTCCTTGGTCAGTGGTCAACATGAACCTGGCGTTATGCTAGGCCGGAAGAACAGAGGAATGAGACATGGAGTCTACGCTCAACAAGGCACTAGCTTGCAAGAGAGACGGATAAACCAGCAGTGCACAAAGTAGTATGAGGAGGGCCCATGTGGGAGGCTTAAATCACCAGCTTGTCCTGGAAGGACTCCCTGGGAAAAGGAACTTTGAATGAGAGTATTTGGGGAAAGCATTTCATGCAGATGCAAATGCAAGGAGAAATTCTCGCTAACCCCAGAGATTTGTAGTGATAGAATGCTAACCGCTGCTTCCCTCCCTCATCTCAGTAAGCCTCAGTAAGTCATGTTGGTCACTTACACCTGAGTGAGAATGAGTTGCTTGAACTCTCCTCAGAACAGATGTGCATCCAGAGTTGTTCAATAATCAGCTGTATGTATCAATCACCAAAAAAAAAAAAAAAAAGAGTGCAGTAAAGTGTGGTCCTGCCCCAAATGAAGGTCACTTGCCCAAACCATAGTCTCATGCCTCTTCTGAAAGTCTTCCAGTGAAAGTTAGCCCCCTCTCCCTTTGGAGGCTCTATTTTATTTACTCTTAGGATAGTCTACAGCCAGTTCTGGACCACTTAGAGAAGAATGAAGCTGGTTCCAGCAGCTTGTCAAGTCCTGAATTCACTGGTCCTGCTCTCCCCTCGCACACTGAGCTCCACCAGAGTCCCCTCCAGTGACTCAAGCTTGTCTCTGACTCAGCACCTTGTTCTCCCCCTGCACAGAACTCTCTTCTCCAGGACCTTTGCAAGGCTAGTTCTTTCCCACCCCCTGGGTCCCTGCTCAAATGTCATCTCCTCTGAGGGGCTGTCCCTGACCCCCTGACCTTTGCCATTATCCTGCTTTTAGGTTTTCACACCACCTGTCATTCACAAAATGACTTTGGTTTGCTTATTTACTGTGGTTCTTCCCCACTAGGACACGAGTCCCATTCAGCCAATAACTTGGTCTGTTTGCTTCACTGCTATAGTCCTAGCACCTAGAACCAACTCTGCCTCGGTCGCACACAATATATGGAATTGTATGAATGAGATATGACTGAGTCAAGTTTATGTTTTGAGCTCCTGACCCACAGCTGCTCCAAAGTGTTCACTGAATTGAATGGCACTGAGAATCACTGTTGATGTAGACTTCATTTTCAGGCAAAGCTACTTCACTGCTTTTGGGCTTTCCTGTCCTTTTCCCTCCAGCAGCCACGAACCCCACACACCACAATCTATGAACGTGATCTCTTCCGGCCACGTGATCCATTCCATCTCCAATCAGCAAAGCACACAAAGGACTTCACTTTTTTTTCGCTTTTGAAGAGAAAAACCAGGGTGAAATTTCCCATATTCAAGTTGCATGTTTCCCTCAGCCATGCTTTCTCATCCCGTTGTTTCTGGCCAAGGGAGATGGGCAGAGGAGCAAGATGAGTGGCAGTTCACCAACGACCCACTGTGGTGACATCATTAATACAGACTATGGAAAGCTATGGGGTAGAGAGGTTGTGGAGTGGACAGAACCAAAGGGGAGACACTGCAAGGTGGTGTGGGAAACCAACTAGAGCTGCAAAGACTTTTATGAAACTCCCTTCTCTGGGCCTCTGAAATGGCCAGCCCCAGACAGGGACCCTATTCCAGGTCTCAGGGCCCCTGTGAGCCTACCTGTGTCCCTAGGGAATAGTTAACATTGGGTGGTTTCAGGTGGGCAGCCAATACAAAGGCAGCACAGAAGATTGGAAAAAAAAAACATATATTCACTCCATGCCAGCCTCTGCACTTGTTGGATGTATGAGAGCAGGACAATTACTTAACCTCTGTCAGTGTCCATCCCCTCATGGGTAAATGGGCATAAGAGCGCCTCCTTAAAAAAACTACATGTCTATGTGTGAGTGAATTAGGTGTAAGAGCACCTAGAGTGAAGCTGCACAGGTGGGCGCTCTGTGCATTCCTGTTAGTATTAGGAAGCCTAGCTCAGGCACAGGGCAAAATAACAGTACGTTTAGGGTCCATTAAATGAAACAGAAACAAAAATTTTATTATGATTGGATATACTTTTCCATTTTAAAGTCGAACTATGTGCTTACAAATGCTACACATCCTAGTAGATTCGAAGTAGATTCAAAGTTTTACTTAATTGTCCAGTGTGGCAGCACACTGTCTAAATATTGCATGTTACTGAAACTTTCACTGACATAGCCAGATACTTAACTGCCACAGTGTATACATCACCTACTTTCCAAAATGATTTTCCATCTAAGCACACAATGATACAACAATGGGATATTGACTTCTTTAGGGGCATCTCAAAGTATTCTTAGAACCCCAGCTACTCTGCCATTGATACTGGGCTCTATCCTATGAAATTCTGTCACCTAAATCTTAGAACTGTTAAGTCATTTGACTTAAAGTACCAGTAGTGATTTAACCAACTGCAAGTAATTGCTTTAATTTCCTGGCATGAATTAATTCACAAATTCATGAAGCAAGGTTATTCCACAGGATTCTGTAGTTGCCAAGTGGTGATTAATTTTAAAATGCCTGAAGTCAATTTTTAAAACTTATTTGCATTTATAGAAATTTACCCTGGCCCAAGGATAAGTAGCTTTGATTCCATTTTCAAGAAACTTTCAGTAAGACTTTGTCTTAAGTCTTGAATATATCCTTATAATACCTTTCTGTTTAACAAGTGAGTGATCTTCTCTTTCATATCCTTGTTAGACAGAGCTTCTCTTTGTATGAATTGGCACGAGACCCCTGAATCTAGAAGAGCCAGATCACTGCCGATGGTGGGAATTCTACTGGTCACCACAAGAAGTCAGTTCCCTGCCCTCCAGTCAGACACAACTACACTGATGGTCACCACAGAGTGACCTGTACTTGACCTACTTTGGGGACATAAACTAAGATATCAAGAAGAATAAAAAGTCCAAAGTAGGATGAAAAGTAAAGGAAAATGGACACAAGAATTCCAGCCTGACCAATCATTAGTCATTTACAAAAAGCTCAGAGTACTGCTATGGGCCACCAGCATTTAATTTCCATTAGCCAGCAGGTCAGATTTTTGTAATATTTCTAGAGAGAAGGAGCATCATTAGGCTTAAAATCAGTTAGTAGCTCTTGCTATGTCTAGATCTGCAAGCTTATCTTGTTTTTCAAATTGTTTTTGATACTCCTTTTCCCTCATCTTGCCATATATATTCTAAAATTACCTTGTTAATACATACAAAACATTTTGCTGGAACTTTACTTGGGATTATATTTAACCCATAAATCAAATTGAGGGAATTGACATTGTAACAATATTTTGCAATCCATGAACATGGTATGTTTCCTTATTTACTCAAGTCCTTTTTCATTTCTTTCTTCAACATTTAGTTGTTTTCTAGAGACAGACTCTATCCACATTTTGACATATCTATAATATATTTCCTTTTTTGGTTGCTGTTTTACATAGTATTCTTTTAAATTTCAAATTTCAGTTATTCATTCATTGTTAGAAATGCAATTGACTTTTGGCCGGCGCCGCGGCTCAATAGTCTAATCCTCCTCCTAGTGGCGCCAGCACACTGGGTTCTAGCCCTGGTCAGGGCGCCGGATTCTGTCCCGGTTGCCCCTCTTCCAGGCCAGCTCTCTGCTGTGGCCCAGGAAGGCAGTGGAGGATGGCCCAAGTGCTTGGGCCCTGTACCCGCATAGGAGACCAGGAGAAGCACCTGGCTCCTGGCTTCGGATCAGCGCGGTGCACCAGCAGCAGCACGCCAGCCATGGCGGCCATTGGAAGGTGAACCAATGGTAAAAAAGGAAGACCTTTCTCTCTGTCTCTCTCACTATCCACTCTGCCTGGAAAAAAAAAAAAAAAAATATATATATATATATATGCAATTGACTTTTATACTGACTTTTTATCCTGTAGCTTTCCTAAATTCACTCATTAGTTCTGGGAGACTTCTGGTAAACTTTCTGGAATTAAAATTTATTTTGAGGCCAGTGTTGTGAACATGGTGAGTTAAGCCACCATCCTCCTGGGTGCTGGTTTGAGTCCCAGCTGCTCCACTTCTGATCCAGCTCCCTGCTAATTTGTCTGAGAAAGCAGCAAGGATAGTCCAAGTGCTTGAGCCCCTTTACCCACGTGGGAGAACAGAGAGAAGTTCCTGGCTCCTGGCTTTGGCCTGGCTGAGCCCCAGCCATTGTGGCCATTTGGGGAGTGAATCATTGGATAAAAGATCTCTCTATCTCTCCCTCTCTTTCTCTAACTCTGATTTTCAAATAAAAATTATTATTTTCAATTTTAAAAAATGGTTAAAATAAATATTTTGTTTATTTGAAAGACTGGCAGAGAGAGGCAGAGAAAGAAAGAGATCTTCCACCCACTGATTCACTTACAAGGTCAGGAGCCAGGAACTCCATCTTGATTTCCCATTGAGTGGCAGGAGCCCAAGTACTTCAGTCACCTTCAGATGCTCTCCCAGTGAATTAGCAGGAAGCTGGATTGGAAGTACGACAGCTGGGACTTGAATTCTGATATAGGATGACAGCATTGCATCAGCAGCTTCACCCACTACATCACAAACCCAACCTTAATTTTGTTGAATATTTCTTCCATAGACAAGTTTTTTAGAATTATTTATTTATTTGAAAGGCAGATTTACAGAGAGAAAAGGAGAGACACAGAGAGAGAGAGACCTTCTATCCACTGGTTTACTTCCCAAATGGCCACAACAGCTGGGGCTGGGCCAAGCCAAAGCTAGGAGCCAAGAACTCCTTCCTGGTCACCCACATGGGTGGCATGTGCCCAAGCACTTGAACCATCTTCTGCTGCCTTCCCAGGTACATCAGCAGGAAGCTGGATCAGAAGTAGAGTAGCTGGGACTTGAGCCAGAGCTCCAATATGGGATGCCGGCCTTGCAAATAGCAGCCTAGCTCACTGTGCGTTAACACTGGCCCCCTACATAGGCAATGACATTAACTGCAATAAGAGACAGTTTTGTTTATTTCTTTAAAATATAAATACCTTTAATTTCTTTTTATTGTCTTTTGGCACTATAATGTTGAATGGAACAGCTGAATTTTAGCAATCTAAACACAAAACATTAATACTACAATAATGTCTATTTGAACGTTCACATCAGAGAAGAAAAGGGTCTTAGACTTTGTCATTTGATCATTTAGTCAATGAAATACTTGCACCTCCATGATACAGTTATGAGGAAGTCAAGATAAATAAGGTTTCAATCATCCCAGTAAGTACTTTGCAATTGAGGAAAGGTAATAAGTCATGAAGAATAATTACTCAGAAAAGGAAGGTAATGAGAAGGCTGATCAGAGATAAATAGAGAAGGAATATGAGAGACTCTAGGAGAAGAAGAGTAGATAGAAATCCATCAGTAATAAGGACGTGACCTTAGGGGCTTTGAAGAAATCAGAATGGAGAAGGATGCTACACAAGGATTTGTTTGCCGATCAGTTGTGGAGACTGAAGGAGAAGGAAGAGACCAAGAGATCTTTGGGCTTTGAATGTTTCTGCTTTTGTGTGGGTAGGGAGACACACAGATTAACATTCTGGATTGGGGGTATGCACTGAAGATTCAGATGAGATGACCTAGAGGTGTTTTAAGGGACTGGACAGACTGGAGCTAAAGAGTAAAGTCAGTGCTGAATACAGAAGTGGACTTCCTTGATGATTTCTCCTTTAGTCCCAGTCCCAGACTCTGAGCCTATAAATATTTGAGGAATGGGAGTTGGCCCACCCATTGGAAGAGTGCCCACAGTTAAGGGAAGGGCAGCAAAACCAGATAAAGTGTATGATTGGAGACAGAAGGCGTCCTGCTATGCAGGTTCAAAGTCTTGAAAAACTAGAAGGAATCCTAACACCTATGTGATCGAAACAAGAATGAAAGGCCACCATGTGCACCATGTTCCTCCACTTAAACTTTACAGAGAAGGGAACCTATATGGATAATAAAATGCCCAGAGCTACCAGGAGCAGAGCTGAGCTGCAAACTCATGTCTGCCTAATAGCAGCTTGCACTTGGAGAGCATTTACCATGTGCCAGGCACTCTCTTAAATGCTTCCACCCTCACACTGAATCTCGACAAGAACTCTATGAGGTAGTTTCTATTATTACCCTCGTGGAACAGATGGGGACACAGGAGGTTCCATACATTCCCCACGGTTTCACTGATAGTAAGTGATAGAGGCACTTCTCCACTCCACTGCACTCGACTGCCCACTGCTTTTCAGCAAGGCACAGAGCTTCCCCCGCCAACGAGAGAGGCACTGTGTGCAACAACCCAGTCTTATCCGTAGCAAAGCCACAGCCTCAGAGCACCCACCGTGAGCATCCCTGGACACTCACCATATCCCCAGCACTATGCTGGCTTTCGGGAACATGCAGAGGTGTTGGACACGGACCCTGCCCTCCCGGAGCTCAGTCTGGTGGGAAACAACCTCACACATATAAGCGTAGCGTGTGCTGGGACATATGGCACTCTGGCAGCAGGTGTAAAAGATACGGCACCCAGAGAAAATGGGCAATAATTTCCTGTTCCCCTGTCAAGCTAAGTGAAAGGCAAACTAGTGCACGGTGGCTGAAAGCATTGGCTTTTGATTAAGTGTCTGAACATCGCCCTCCCCATCCGTCAGGCGCCTCCTCAGCCCCCTGCCGTGTTGCTGATGCTGCTTTCTGCAGAAGCAGAGAGAACCGGAGAGGGGCACAGCCTGGGAGTCGCACCCTAGATACTCCTCTGTTTTGTTTCGTGATTGAAGATGGCCTAGCTCATTAGGATGGAAATTAAACACAGCTCACATTACAAGGTGCATGCCAGAGAAGGTGCAGCCTTCGTCATGTGGAATTCCAGGTTTGAGATGAAGAACGCTTGGAAACCCTTAGATGCAGCTTTCGGCAAGGCAGGTGTGCGTGCTGTGTGCTTAGCAAAGTGCAACCTCAGGAAAAACTTGGAAGGGTCCGAAGTGTATTCTCCTCATTTGGGGGCCCTTTCTCCGTCTTCCCACCACTCTGCCTTGCCCCCTATATATGAGGCAGGGGGCGGGAAACTGCTTCCTCCTGCTGAATCCTCCACCTTCATCACAGAGCATGTCAGTGACCAGAATGGAGAAGGATGTGGGGCTTTTCCCCCTGCATTGGCCGGTTCCTGGACCTCTGTCCAGGGAACATGGTACAGATCTCCACAGGTTTCACACTCAGTCCCACAAAACCGCCCTCCTCTCCTAATGCCAAGCACAAGCTGCACGTCTCCAGGTTACCCACAACGTAGTTGTGAAGTGGTTGAATGATTGAACCATGTGGAAATGACTTGTAAAGGAAGTGTGGTGGAAGAGGTGAGGCACTTCTTGCTACGCCATCAGAGCCCCTGGGCTGGCAGATCCGCTCCTCTGCCCTCGCTGGGTAGAGAGAGACACGCCTCCTTCTTCAAGCAGGTAGACAAGGCCCTTGAGGAGCCCTGGATTGGACACCTTGGAGTCAAGATACTTACATCCTAAGAGAGGATAGCAGCAGCAGGCCTGAGTTTGGAAGTAAATCCATTAACTCCCCAAGAAATAGTTTTAATTTACCAAATTAAACACGTAGGAAACTCTAGTCACCAACACTAGCAACTACATCATACACATTTTGAATAGTTACAGCAGGGTGCTGTATATTTCATTTTGCTTTTGGAAACTTTTCAGGATTGTCTTTCCTTTAAGTTTAGAAAAGGTGCTTGCAAACTCATGTTGCTTTGGGGCAGGTGGATGCACCCAATGGCATTTTTAAAGCAACTTCTACCTTTCATCTACATCTGGAGTTTGTAACACAGGAACCCCTATGGCAGCCCTAGTAAAGCCTAGAGATTCTTTTTCAGAAAAAGAGTTTTTAAATACATAACATAAAATACACAGGTTTCTAATTAAATTGAAGTATACTTCAAAGTATTCATACTTCAAAGTGTTTGAAAGCCTAATTTGTGACATACACTTCTTTATTAATGAATTAAGTAACAAGTTATAAGAGTGGGTTAAAAACCCTCATGCCCAAGTGACTGTGAGAGTCAATGGTGAGTGTACATTACTTCTGGAGATCTCTGAAGCAAAAAATAGAAAAATTTTTGTGAGAGGCCACGTTGCATGTAATGTGAACACCTCTGTGGTTTCCCGCCTGTGCTCACCACTGAAGAAGATGCCAATGCAGGAGCAGGTGCATGCTACAGCAGTCAAGATGCTGCCCGGGACACCTGCACTCCTCTGCACACGGAGCGCCTCGCTTCCAGACCCGACCCTGCCCCCCGGGACACCTGCACTCCACTGCACACGGAGCGCCTCGCTTCCAGACCCGACCCTGCCCCCCGGGACACCTGCACTCCACTGCACACGGAGCGCCTCGCTTCCAGACCCGACTCTGCCCCCACATCCAGCTTCCTGCTGGTGGGTGTCCTCGGGGAAAGAGGGTGAAGGCTTAAGTAGTTGGGTCACTGCCACGCCCATGAGAGAGCCGGATGGAACTCCCAGCTCCAAGCTTCAGTCAACCCCGTGAAGCCCACACTGTACACATTTTAGGAGTGAATCAGCTCCCAGTTCCGAATGAAGAAGGGCATCGGCTCATCTCTGCTGAGACTCTCGGGGCAGATGGCATCACAGAGGTGAGAGGGAGACATCGCAAGACTAGACAGGAAATTGTGACAAGACTAGACAGGAAATCACAGCCCTGGGAGGAGCTTATGTCTTCCCACTAGGCCCCACCTCTTAAAGCTCCCTCTCTATCAACCCTGCCACACTGCGGATGAAGCCTCCCATGGAGCCCTGGGAGAACAAACCGCATCCAAACCAAACAAGCAGAAAAAAACAGATTTATTAAACACTGAAATGTGCTAGAATTGGTGCTATATTTATATTCTCATGCTTGATCTCCAAGAAAAAAAGAATGATGGACTGTGTTATTATCTCCATTTCTGAGTGATGAAAGGGTCTCAAGAGATTAAGCAAATGGCCCAAGGTCACACCACTCCTACATCTCCCTCTCCCCTGGCCTGCCTGTCCTGGCTCTGCATCCACAGCATGAGATAGAAATGGCTGCAATCCTGTGTAGCAATTCGTCAGCAGTTCCCATGCAGCTTCACATGAGGGCATCTCCATCCTCCTTGTACTTGATCTCTCAGCGCCCTTCAACACTGCTGCCCTCCTAATCCCTGTGCAAACAGTCTTCACTTTTGGCTTCTAAGTGGACACTGGCCTGGTCTCCTCCTCCATCTTTGCTGCTCCCTCTCAATTTCTGTAGCTGCTGTAGTGTTGCCTCCATTACTCAGAGTGCTGGAGCTCCTCCAGGCCTGTCCTTGGCCCTCTTTTCTAGCTGCACACTGTCTCCCTCGGCAACTGACATAGCCCAGGGTGCCCCCTACCCCCAAATGTAGAGAAACCCTGCTTGTATTCCGAGATGCTGGCTAATATGAGTTCTCATGGGTGTGTCAATCCTATGTGGCCACAGCCGAGTCACAGCCCTTCTATGTCAACAGTAAACCCTACTTCAGTGACAAGCATGCTGCTTCATCTGGTTGCCCAAGTCAGAAGCTTGAGAAAGGTCCATTCCTCCTTCTCATTCACCCTCATCTTCCAACACTAAGTCCCAGAATTTTACCTGCCAAGAATGCCTGGAGTCTTCCCAGTTTCTCTCTATTGCACTAAATCCAATGTCAAGGTGCCATCCTGTCTTATCAGGATTCCTAACTCACCTCCTAGCTCCTCTGCTTGTCTGCTTTAAGCCTGTTTCCCTTGCTTCATTTTTTTGGTTTTCCAGTTCTCCTTCATATTAACACCAAAATCCTCATTGGCTCTGGCTCCAAGAGCCCCTACCAGACACTTCTGGAGTCCTTCTACCCATTGCTCTCTCCTCTTCCACTGCCCTGAAAGTCTTTCTGTTCTCAGTCACCCATGACTCTTGCTGTCTCTGAGCCTTTGCACACACACTGTTCACTCTGCCGGCACTGCTGGTCCCTACTCTCTTCACTAAGTTAATTCCTGCTCCTCTTTTGGATCTCAGTTTCTTTAAATTTATTTAAAAAGCAGAGTTACAAAGAGGAAGAAGAGAGAGAGAGAGAGAGAGCGCGCGCTTCCATCCGCTGATTCATTCTCCACATGGCCACAACAGCAGGGGATAGGCAGGCCAAAGCCAGGATCCAGGAGCTTCATCTGGGTTTTCCACGTGGGTACATGGGCCCAAGCACTTGGGCCATCTTCTGCTGCTTTCTCAGGAACAATAGCAGGGAGTTGGATTGGAAGTAGAGCAACTGGACCTTGAACTGGCACCCATATGGGATGCCAGCATCACAGGTAGAGGCTTCACTTGCAATGCCACAATATGGGTCCCTGAATCTCATTTCAAATGTCACTTCCTGGGGCTGGCACTGTGGTATAGTAGGCAAAGCTGCCGCCTGCAGTGCCAGCATCCTATATGGGCACCAGTTCAAGTCTAAGCTGCTCCAGTTCTGATCCAGCTCTGCTATGGCCTGGGAAAGCAGTGGTGGATGGCCCAAGTGCTTGGGCCCCTGCACCCACATGGGCAACTCAGAAGAAGCTCTAAGCTCCTGGCTTCAGATCGGCCAACTCCATTCCTTGCAGCCATTTGGAGAGTGAACCAGTGGATGGGAGCTCTCTCTCCCTTTCTTTCTGCTTCTGCCTCTGTATAACTCTGCCTTTCAAATAAGTAAATAAATCTTTAAAAATAAAAAAAGATAAGAAGAAAAAGAAGGCCTTAAAAAAAAAGTCACTTCCCTAGACATGCTTTTGCTAATCACCCAGTCTAAGTCAACTTCATCCATGTCCCAATTTTACACTTCGATTATACTCTCCATTTGTTTGGCATTATAATCATTCAAATAAAAATATGAGGCAAATAAAATTTAATGGGGTTTCACTGAGCAAAGGACAGTTTGTGAATCAGGCAGCCCTCAAAACTAGAAGAGGGATCTAGGCGGCTCTATTCCACAACATAGGTAGGTAGTGTTTCTAGATAGAACATAGAAATGAAGACCAGAGACAGCTTGCTCTGTCACAGCTTAGTGTTAGCCTTACCTGAACATGGTCATTGGCTGGCAGCCTGTGATTGACTGATGAAGCTTAGCTGTGGTGGTTGCTACAAAAGTGTGCTCCTAAGTTAGGGTTTATGTAATGTTAGATTGCAATTCATTACATAAGGACTCAAAGTACAGAGGCATCCTCAAGCCAAATTTAGTTTAATTTAGCATAATGAAATAATTCATTATTTACTATCTATCTCCCCTCCTATGACAGAAGATGTATAACAGCAACAGCCATCTGCCGCTTCCATCCTGCATGCCTAGCCCAAGGCTTGGCACATCACTGAAATTTGGTACATTCTTCTTGAATTAAATTAATTATAAGAAAGTCTCTGTTTATCTAGACTTTTCTAGAGTGTACAGGTCAACAGATGATTTTGTAAGTTCAAAGAAAATAAATAAGAACTTAATCTTTTAACTCAAAGAATCTGAAAAGAATCCTATTCTACTTTGTTGCTGCTTGAGTAAAAATAAGAATCAAAGTTTCCTTACGCCATGTGTCAATGTCTGTCATTAAAATACTTGGCTAAATCGTTTATGCACCTGGTGGTTTCCAAATGCGTCATTATACACCCCACAAGGAGGTTAGTGCCCACGCAAGAAAATGTTCTTACCATGTATAGTCATCTTCATGGTTGTCAAAATGGATGTCCTTGTGCAGCCATCCGAACTAGCTGGCTGGGGCTGGCGCTGTGGCACAGCGGGTAACGCCACTGACTGCAGCGCTAACATCCCATAGGAGCACTGGTTCAAGTCCCTGCTGCTCCAATTCTGATCCAGCTCCCTGCTAATGCTCCTGGGAAAGCAGCAAAAGATGGCCCAAGTACTTGGGCCCCTGTACCCAGGTGGGAGACCTGGAAGAAGCCCCTGGCTCCTGGCTTCAGATCGGCCCAGCTCCGGCTATTGTGGTTATTTGAGGAGTAAACCAGCAGATGGAAGACCTCTCTCTCTCTCTCTCTCTCTCTGCCTCTGCTTCTCTGTAACTCTGCCTTTCAAATAAATAAATTTAAAAAAAAAAACCTAGCTTGCTGGCAAATGAATGTTTGATTTGGATTTTTAAAGAAAGGTTAAATGCACTTTTCTCTTTGTAAAAACCATCCTGGACCCCAAGTTTGACAAATAACTTCCTGGGAAGTCATGACATACAGTGTTAGTAGAGTGTGATATAAGGGAACCACAAAAGGGCCCAAGTAGGGTGAGATGGCAAATGATGTCATGATCTGACCACGTGACAACCAGGTCAGACCCACATTGATTCTGTCAGCCTCACCGGGCCACTGGGGTGCCTTAAATATGCATTCAGTCCATCCCTGCTGTGTCAGCCTTTAAATCAGGGATCTCCCCCATCCATGTAATATGCTTTTTTTTTTCTTGGTCAAATGCAAGGTGCATATTTTAGCTAGTTACTCCTCTCTTCCCAGCGTTTCAAGCTGTGAATAATGTCTAAGACACACACACATTCAGAAGCAAGCCATTTAAAACAACACATGTGGGCTGCTAATCACCTGCTTTTTAGCCTCTTTGACTTGTCAAGGAGCTGTGACCATAAGAATGGCACGTGATACTCTGCCCAAGTGACACTTGATTTCAGTTTTCACAACTCCATTATTGCCTTAAGAGCAAAAGGAACCTGTTGGATGCTGCACAAAATGACTAGGAATTACACTGACTGCCTCTGCCTGGAACGAACCATTGCCCTCCAATAAGGTCAGCCATGTGCCCTCAGAGGAAACAGACAGCTGTCAGAAAGGAGAGGCACAACCTTTGAGTTCTCCTGGCAATTCTGTCTTGATGCTTTAAGCATGAGGATTTCCAAAATTTGACTGACAAAACTAAGTGTCCTGTGCCCCCATCCTGATGTCATTCACTTCTAATATTAGCAGCAGAGCAGTTCAGGTTCACCCGAGAAAGAGGAGCTTTTATTTTGAGTGGAACAGGAGCAGATACTAAAAATGAACATGATGAAACTTCTTTCTGGTGCATCTGACACAGATAAAATAGGTGAACCTGTGCAGTGAAACTATTTTGAATCAAATGGAAAAGGAGTTCAATCTATTTGAAAATTTGAGATGCTTACAGAAGTTTTAGGAAGCCTCACTCATGTGAACACTGAGGAATTAAGAAATAAAGTGAAATTATATGAAATTGTTTGGTTGCTCTTTGTAATATAAGATCATGAGGTGTTTGTAAAATTTCCTATGTGTGAGATGAGGGCCCCAAAGTCTTTAATGCCAGGATGATTGGTTAACTTAATCATTATTTAGTGTGATAGTCACACAGACTACTGAATAATGTATTTCAGACTCATTAGATCAAATGTGTCAAGTGCATGGTATCTTCAAAAAGTTCACTAAAAGTGCATGTTAAGAAAAAAATGAATTTCAAAATGTTTTTTCCCAAAGAAACCTTTTATTTGAGGAATATAAATTTCATAAGTACAACTTCAGGAATAATGTGATTCTTCCCACCACACCCACCCTCCCACCACACTCCTACCCCTCCTCCTCCCTCTCTCATCCCAGTCCCATTCTCCATTAAGATTCAATTTCAATTAACTTTGTAGACAGAACACCATCTCTATACTAAGTAAAGATTTCAACAATTTGCACACACAAACACACACACACAAAAAAAAACTTTTACAGTTAACAACTTTTACACTTAACTCACAATACAACTCATTAAGCACAGAGGTCCTACATGGGAAGTTAGTGCACAGTGACTCTTGTTTATTTAACAACACTCTTGGGTATGACATCAGTGACCACCTGAGGCTCTTGACATGAGCTGCCAAGCCTTTTGAATCCACAAACTGTCAGTATTTAGATAAGGCCATAAGCAAAATGAAAGTTCTATCCTCACTTCAGAGAAAAGTGCATCTTTTGATGGCCACTTCTTTCTGCTTGGGTCTCATTCACAGAGATCTTTCATGCAGAACATTTTTTGCCATAGTGTCTTGGATTTCCATGCCCAAAATATTTTTCATGGGCTTTTTAGCCAGACCAGGATGCTTTAAGGGCTGATTCTGAGGTCAGAGTGCTACTTACAGTGATTGTCTATGAATCTGCTCTGTGGACTATTTTCCATATTGAAACATTCTCTTATTTATAATTCTATCTATTATTATCACCAGACACTTGATCTTATGTATATGATCACTTTAACACTTATTCATATCTATGTGTTCACTTTAACACTTAATATGATCACCTTAACACTTAAGATGACATTTTTACTATCCAGCTTAATTGGATTTGTGGTCCCATGGCAAGCTTTTAAACTGTACCCTTAGAAGTAAGTCCGTAGGAATGTATGCAGAACTATACAGCTTTAGAGTTACAAACTTCCTCCTCCTTCTCTTATTCATACTCTTATTTTTTACTGAGATCTGTTTTCAATTGACTTTATACACATATGATTAACACTATGTTAAGTAAAGAGTTCAATAGTATGAAGAAAACAAAACAAAACAAAAAAGAACTGTTCCTCAACAGTCAAGACAAGGACTGTTCAAGTCATTGCTTCTCAAAGTGTCAATTACACTTCTACAAATTTCCTTTTAGGTGTTCTATTAGTCATCACAGATAAGGGAGAACATATGGTATTTGTCCCTTTGGGGCTGGCTTATTTCACTAAGTATAATGTTTTCCAGATTCATCCATTTTGTTGCAAATGACCAGATTTTCCTTTTTATTTTTTTACCTTTGTGTAGTATTTCATAGTGTTCATATCTTATAATTTCTTTAATCAGTCTTTGGTTGATGGGCATTTAGCTTGATTCCATGTCTTAGCTATTGTGAACTGAGCTGCAAAAACATGGTGTGCAGATAACTCTTTTATTTACTGATCTCATTTCCCTCAGTTAAATTCCCAGGAGTGGGATGGCTGGGTCATATGGTAGGTCTTTACTTAGATTTCTGAGGTATCTCCATACCGTCTTTCTGAGGTACCTCCATACTGGCTTTCCCAGTTTACATTCCCACCAACAATGGATTAGGGTACCTTTTTCCCCACATCCTCACCAGCATTTGTAGTTTGTTGATTTCTGTATGAAAGCCATTCTAACTGGGGTGAGGTGAAATATTATTGTGGTTTTGATTTGCATTTCCTTGATGGCTAGTGATCCTGAACAGTTTTTTATGTGTCTGTTGGCCATTTGGATTTCCTCTTTTAAAAAATTCCTGTTTATGGGACCTGGCACTGTGGCTCACTTGTTAATCCTCTGCCTGAGGCATCAGCATCCCATATGGGCACCAGGTTCTAGTCCTGGTTGCTCTTCTTCCAGCCCAGCTCTCTGCTGTGGCCTGGGAAGGCAGTGGAGGATGGCCCAGGTGCTTGGGCCCTGCACCCGCATGGGAGACCCAGAAGAAGCTCTAAGCTCTTGGCTTCAGATCGGCGTAGCTCCGGCTGTAGCGGCCATTTTGGGGGGTGAACCAATGGAAGGAATACCTTTCTCTCTGTCTCTCTGTCTCTCTCTCTCCCTCTCACTGTCTACAACTCTACCTGTCAAATAAAAAAATTTTTAAAAAGAAAAATGCCTATTTAAGTCCTTTGCCCATTTCCTAACAGGGTTGTATGTTTTGTTGTGGAGTTTCTTGATCTCTTTATATATTCTGGTTATTAATTCTTTATCGGATGCATAGTTTGCAAATAATTTCTCCCATTCTGTCAGTTGCCTCTTCACTTTCCTGACTGTTTCTTTTGCATTACAGAAGCTTCTCAATTTGATGTAATCCCATTTGTTAATTTTGGCTTTGATTGCCTGTTCTTTTGGGGTCTTTTCCAAGAACTCTTTTCCTGTGCCAATGTCTTGTAGAGTTTCCCCAATGTTCTCTAATAATTTGATGGTGATGAGTCATAGATTTAGTTCTTCAATCCATTTTGAGTGGGTTTTTGTATAAGGTGTAAGATAGGGATCTTGCTTCATACTTCTGCATGTGAAAATCCAGTTTTCCCAGCACCATTTGCTGAAGAGACTGTCCTTGCTCCAGGGATTGGTTTTAGCTCCTTGGTCAAATATAAGTTGGGTGGAGATGCTTGCATTGATTTTTGGTGTTTCTATTCTATTCCATTGGTCTATCTGTTTTTTACCAGTACCAGGCTATTTTGCATATAACTGCCTTGTTATACCATTTTCCCCAACTCTTCCCTGAGACTGCACTCTCCCTTCAAAATCTTTTTGCACCAAAAGAAACACCACTTAATTCTATTTTTCCACAAAGTGTTGAAGTGCCTGTGTATTTGGGTTGCTATTATTCAAAAGAGGGTACAGGGATCAGAGTAGCTGGACAATTGCCACTTCTGCATTCAGTATTCTGAGGCTAGAGAAGGAGGCAGGAGGAGGCAGATGGCCCATTTGGAATCACAGAAATAGTGTTGACATTCCATGCTTAGGATTGAAGGTAGTTAGTTCCTTCTACCATCTCCATCTGAAAAGTGAGTGGCCCATCATGTGCTGAGAGAGCTCTAAATGGTTCAGGTCTCACAAAGAGACTTACCTGCATGAGGTAAAAGTAGTACACTGATACATCTTTCATGTCAGAAAGGTACATTGCCTAGAAATTGCCACCTGCGGTTGGGTATTTGGCCCAGCAGTTAAGCTGCCAGTTGGGATGCTCGCATTCCAGAACAAAGTGCCCAGGTTCAAATCTCAGCTCCCCTCCCAATTCCAGCTTCTTGCTAATGTGTTTCCTTGGAGGCAGCAGGTGATGCAATGACTGAAGTAGTCGAGTTCCTGCTGTGTGGGAGACCCAGATTGAGTTCCCTGCTGCTGGCTTTGGCCTGACCCAGTCCCAGATGTTGCAGGTGTGGAGAGAATCAGCACATGGGAAGCCTCTCTCTCTCTCTCCCTCTCTCTCTCTCTCCCTCTCTCTCTCTCTTTGTCACTCGGCCTCTCAAATAAAAAGTGATCACCTAAATTTGGTAGCCGTTCCTTCTAGACAAAGAAGATACTTAGAGAAGTCGTTAAAGAAATTGAAGAGTTACTGGAAATAAAGACGCCAAGACTCAAAGTTTGGGACCCATCCCCAATGTATCAAATATTTGTCTGTAGTCAAACTTTTCTTACACTTTAAAGTTTTCTAAGCCTTTTGTTCCAGGATAGCTGCCCTGGGTGCTTAAACAGGAGGGGCAAGAACATGGACTATGTTTAGTACTTGCTACTTTGCAGTTTGTTTTTGCTGACAGTTCCCAAGTTCAGTCTTCCCAACCCATAGCTGAGTGACTGTTATCTTGCTAAGTCAGTGTCATAAGGAAAACAGGGCCCATGTCTCCACTTGGTGCTGAGGTGCTGCTCAGTAAGTGTCCGGTGACATATCCTTGCTGATTTGAGTTTGTTAGAAGACTCTCTGGGCTGCAAAGCCTTCAGTCATGCTCTGCACGGTGTTCTGCACCAAGTCTCCCTCCCTGTGATTCTCAGGATCACTGCAAGAAGTGAAAACTGCACAAAAACCTTCCTCTAGATCCCTTTCTCCATGACACCCATAAAGTTGAGGAAGCCCCTGGCGTGTGCTCCCAGCGATCTGCCTGGTAGTACCCACACTGCTGTTCTATAAGCAAACGTTTGCTTTCCTGGGTTGTTTGTTGCACTCCAGGCTTCTTGAGGGCAGGGAATTGTGCCTTGTTGCTCTCTGTGCCCTCATACATTGTCTAGAACATGGTGACCTCTCATTAAATACTTCCTGATTCATCACTGTTGAATGTGTCCACCTGGAAGACTAAGTTCTTCATGTACAAATGAATATGTGTGTGTGTGTATGTGTGTATAGTTATTATTATCTGCTTTGTTGGTCTGGTTTCACTTTAGTCTTTGTTATTATCCCTAGTCCTGGTTCATTTTCCTTCCATTGCTGTAGCAGAATACCTGAGACTGGGTAATTTATGAAAGAAAAGAGGTTTATTTTGATGATTTATTTATTTATTTATTTTGAAGATTTATTTTATTTATTTCAAAAGTAGAGTTACAGAGAGAGAGAGAGCGAGAGAGAGAACAATAGAGAGAAAACTTCCATTCACTGGTTCACTCCCCAAATGGCCATAATGGCTGGGGCTGGACAAGGCCTAAGCCAGGCACTTTATTCCAGTCTCACACATAGGTAGCAGGGGCCTATGCACTTGGGCCATCCTCTGCTGTTTTTTCAGATTCATTAGTAGGGTGCTGAATTGGAAGTGGAGCAATCAGGACTGGAACCAGCATCAATATGGGTTGCCAGCATCACAGCCTGAGGCTTAACCTGTTACACCACAACACTAGCTCCTATTTATTAATTTTGAAAGTCAGAGTTACAGAGAGGGAGAGAGAGAGAGAGAGAGAGAGAGAGAGAGAGAGATCTTCCATCTGTTGGTTCACTCCCAAAATGGCCACAACAGTCAATGCTGGGCCATGCTGAAGCCAGGAGCTTCATCTGGGTCTCCCACATGGGTATGGGGGCCCAAACACTTGGGCCATCTTCCTCTGCTTTCCCAGATGCATTAGCCGAGAGCTGGATCAGAAGTTGAACAGCCAGTCCACAAACCAGCACCCATATGGGTTGCTGGCCTCTCAGGGCAAGACTCTTACCTGCTACACACAGCACCAGTTACAAAAAGAGGTCTATTTTGACTCATGGTTTTGCAGGCTGGAAAGTGCAAGATAAAGCAGCCATCTGGTGAGGGGCTCATGCTGTGCCATAGCAGGATGGAATCATGTGCTGGAACTATATGTGAGTGCATGAGGGGAGGTCCCAGGCTTGCTGTGTAACAAACCCTCTTGCCAGAACTAATCCAATCTCTCAAGAAAGTTATTAATCCATTCGTGAGGGAGAAGTCCCCATGACCAACTTACCTCACAGCACCTTTACACTGGCAATCAAATGTCAATGTGAGTTTGGGCAGGGACAAAACACATCCTAACTGTAGTATCCCTGGTATACAGCTTTTGCTCTAGATTCCTGTCCTTCAAAATCAGTAGGCTGTTAGACTGCAAAGAAAGGTCTGGTCGCACCTACTAGGACTTTCTCAGACTACTAGAAGAACAATTTCTTATGAATATTATTTTCACGGGAGAGAGCCATCTATTTTTCTTCTATTTAGTAGTTCAAAATATTTCTCACATGCACTTTATGCAATGGTTTTCTTCCAGCTGGACAAATCTAATTCACATGGGAAAATTCAACATACATCTATGAAAGGGTTAGAAGGGTCAAAAAGCACCAGATATCATTACATCTTGCACTCCTGTACTATGCAACACTTTCTACATTTATATATTATTTTTATTTATTTGAAAGGTTTAGAGAGAGACAGAGAGAGCAAGAGATCTGCAGATTCACTCCTCAAACGCCTGCAACAGTCAGGGCTGGGTAACATCAAAACCAGGAGCTGGGAACTCAATTAGGGTTTCCCACATGGGTGAAAGGCAGCCAAGTACTTGTGCCATCACCTGCCACCTCTCGGGATACACATTAGCAGGAAGCTGGAATCAGAAGCAGAGCCAGGGCTCAAATTCAGTCACTCCAATATGGATCCCGACTAGTATCTTACCACTGTATAAAATGTCCATCCTACTGTACAACACTTAACTATGTCTCACTATGTTCTGCCCCCAATAAGTCATTCTAGATGAATGACACAGGCATCAACAGCCCATCTTACTAATGAAGAAATTGAATCCCAGAAAAAAGGAGCAAATTCCCCAGGGTCACCCAGCTAGCTGTAAAAATGGGTCACAACTTCAGTCTTTGAACTTCATGCAAAATGATGCACTTAAATTTTTTTTTCAAATTTATTTATTTTCATTTTATCTGAAAGGCAGAGAGACGGAGAGAAATTTTCCATCTGATGGTTCATTCCCCCAGATGCCTACAATAACCAGGGCTGGACGAGGCCAAAACCGGTCTGATCAGTCTGAGTGCCTAGTGTCAGTGACAGAGGCCCAAGTACTTGAACCATCACCTGCTGCCTCCCAGGATCCCCATCAGCAGGAAGCTGGATGGGAAGTGAAGTAGCTGGGACTCAAATCAGGCACACCGATTTAGGATGCAAGAATCTCAGGAAGCAACTTAGCCCACTCCACATGATGCACTTTTGGCTGCATTGCCAAATTAACTGTGCTGCTTAGATGTAATTTTCTTGACAATAATAATAAACAGAAGAAAGAAATATGTTGCAAAAGTAGGAATACTGATCATTAGCCCTAATGAAGTCCAAACTAATGATGAATCAAGGGAGAAGCTGAAGAAGCAGAGCTGTGGCACTGGTGGAAAATTTTGTTCTTGTTCATTCATTTGGGGTGGAAATAGGAAGGGAAATTGTAAATTGCAACATGTCTGATCAGAGAGTAAGGGTCACCCGTCTCTTTAATGTCACAGTCACTTCAGCTTCCTTTCCTCTCCTTGGACCCCTACACTAATCCTTTCAAGTCTCCTTGCTCTCATTTGGGACTCCCTATACTAATTTGATGAGACCTCATTAGTCTCAGAATTTGGTTTCTCCTCTGACAGCTGTTGGTCAGAAGACAGAAAAGTAGGTTGCGCCTGGATCTCCAAAGAGAAAGATTTATAGGCAAATGAATATGAGAATTCATACTTCCATCTCTATTTAAAAACCAGAATTGTGCTGTTTTTCCTTTGTAAAATTTTGGGGATGAAACAAAGAATTTGAGGGAAGAAAAGAAGACTCAATTTAAAAGGACCTTCCTACAGTAATTTTATATTGCCTTGTATAGAAAAGAATTAGAATATAGTTAAGCTAACCTAAAGGATAGCTCTACTGTATTTATTCTTCTAACAATCCCCATCACTAGGAAAAAAAAAAAAAAAAAGCTCTTTTTTTTAGAAGTGAATAGGTCAGGGGCTGGAGCTGTGGCGAAGTGGGTTAACTCCCTAGCCTGAAGCGCCAGCATCCCATATGGGCTCCGGTTCAAGACCCGGCTGCTCCTCTTCCGATCCAGCTCTCTGCTATGGCCTGGGAAAACAGTAGAAGGTGGCCCAAGTCCTTGGCCCCTGCACCCAAGACGTTTCCCAAGACCAGAAGCCTGTCACAGCAGCTTTGCCTCTGCCACTGCTCTTGTCAAGAATTAAGCCACCGGAAATGAGATACCACAGACATAGTCAGATATGCAGAGTCTCACCAGGAAGCAATAACCATGTGTTGCTTTATTTTTGTTCTAGGAATCTTGGGAAATCAGGACTCAGAGTTTCGTGCTTGGGTCTTGGTAAGTACTTGTGGGGTAACTCATGTGGGGATGGACTGCAACAGAGGGGACTGGGGAGGGGCCAGTGACTGCTTGTGATACAGGTGGGGCTTCCATCCCAGATGAGGAGACTTCCTAGTCAGCCCTGCCCCACTTCTGCTTCTGAGTCTTTTCCACCTGCATGGCTCTCTTCCACTCTAAACCCCAGGAACCATTGTGTTTAGGGTGCTTTATGGGGGCCCTTCATACAGAAAGGAAGTGATTCTAAAAGAACTCAGGTGTCACGCCCACTAAGGAATGGAAAGGACCTCATGGCATGGACTTACATTGCTCATCTCACCCCTCTCTTAAGTCCCCTGAACTTTTAACGGCCTTATTTTACCTTTGCCTAATTTACTCACTTATTTTTCTATACGGTTATGCACTTTACATACTTTTATAACCTGCTTTAAATTCTTGGAGGGCAAAGTGAGATAGGTACACATTAATATACACTAATAAATAAAAATTGTTGTTTTCCCAGAAAATGTGAGTGTTTAAAGAGGAATAAGTAGAGATGGCTGTTCTAACAGCACAAGGATGAATCTGAAATGATGAAACCTGAGTGTCAGACTTGAGGAGGCATGAGGCTTCCATCTCCCAGGTGTGGGAAAAGGCGCTCATCACCATAGACCTCTTCCTGTGACCTAAAGGAATCTTGAGCAGAATGGTGACTGAGGAACTAGTGAGAAGTGGTCAGATTTCAACTTGCTTTGGAGGTAGACAATGAAGACTTTTCTGTTAGATTCTATGTTGGCTTTGAGAGAAAAGAGAAAAATCAAAGCTACATTTTGAGTTTGTTGTCTGACTTCAGAAAGAATGGGCTTGCCAATAAATGAGAGGTGGAAGAATGATGGAAGAAAGTCTTAGGAATGAAGAAGATTAGGAGGTTGATTTTGGACATATAGAGATATCTATTAGACATCCAAAAAGGTTGTCATATGGGCAAGTGGATATACGAACCTAGAGTGTAGAAGAGCAGTCTTGGCTAGATATGTAACTTGTGAACATTCCACATGTAAATGCTGTTTAAGCCACAACAGTGGATGGAACACCAAGAGAATATGTATAGATAGTATAGGAAGCAGAAGCACATGGACTGAGACCCAGGAAATGCAGCATGAAGAAATTAGAGAACTGAGTAAGCAAACAAAACTAAAAATAAGCGGTCACTGTGGTGGAAGAGGAATCAGGAGAGAATGGAGTCCCAGAATCCAAGTGAAGAAAACATTAAGAAGAGAATGGAGTGATGAACCTAGTCCATTACTGCTCAGATCAAGCAAGACAAGGGCCGAGAACTGACTAGGTAGATACATGAAGGTCATTGATGACTTTGAAATGACCCATTTGGTGTAGTGGTAGGACCTAAAGCAATGAGAACAAACTCAAGAGAGAATGGAAGCCGGCGCCACAACTCACTAGGCTAATCCTCCACCTGCGGCACCGGCATACCGAGTTCTAGTCCCGGTCGGGGCGCCGGATTCTGTCCCGGTTGCCCCTCTTCCAGGCCAGCTCTCTGCTGTGGCCAGGGAGTGCAGTGGAGGATGGCCCAAGTGCTTGGGCCCTGCACCCCATGGGAGACCAGGAGCAAGCACCTGGCTCCTGGCTTCAGATGGCTGTAGCAGCCATTTGGGGGGTGAAAAGAAAACAGCTATGGGCCGCTTTTCTGATAACAACTGCTATAAAGAGAAGCAGAGAAATGGAACATAATTGGAAGGGCAAGTGCAGTCAGAAAGGATGCCTTCACACATGGAAGAAATGGTAGCTTGTTTATACGCTAATGGGGAAATCACTGTGAGAACAGAGTTGATGCAGGAGAAGGAAAGAGGAGGACATCTGGAATGATTTCTCAAGATCACAAAATGTTGATATGAAAGAAGGAAGAGTCTGGGTTTTGAGGCTAGTAGGGGATTGATGGGGTGATGATTGGTATTTAAGATATTTTTATTTATTTATTTGAAAGGAAAAGGAAAAGAGAGAGAGAGAGAGGATCTTTATCTACTGGCTCACTCACCAGATGGCAGGGAGCTGAATTGGAAGCAGAGCTCTGATATAGATATGGGATGCCAGCTTAATCCACAGTGCCACAGCACCAGCCCCGATGGGGTGCTTGTGATGTCCATAGCTCATAGAAGCTCTCTTCTACTGCTTCTGTATTCTCAGTGGAAATCAGAAGCTAGGTTGTTGGCTGTGAGTGAAACCGGAGAGAGGCTGTTGAAAGGTTGAGGAGAGAAGACATGTAGAAGAGCAAAAGACTGAATCAACCAGGAATGCACACAGCATTGAGGACCTGCTGGAGATCAGTGCTGGTAAATTTGCGGTGAAACCGCCCCCATGGCTGTGTGTTTTTCCTCCGCAGTGCAGCTGTGCAGGATCAGGTGCAGTTTTCAGAAGATAAGGGGAGGCCAAAAACCTGTGGGTTTATGAAAGGTGGATATTAGAATAGTGGACCTTGGGATTTCACTGATTAGGGAGGAAAATGAGGACTATAGCCTAGGAAATGAACCAGGAGCTAGTATGAGGAACTTGAGGGACAGGGAAAAGCAGGCAGGTTAAGTGAATCGTACAACCCAGGTGAAGCAAAGCAGAGTTGGAGTAAAAGCATTAGAGAAAGTAAGTTGGAAGGGCAAGAAGTGGTGACTGGAAAGAGAAATGTTTAAAAGAGGTTATGCAGGCTAATCCTCCGCCTTGCGGCGCCAGCACACTGGGTTCTAGTCCCGGTCGGGGCTCCGGATTCTGTCCCGGTTGCCCCTCTTCCAGGCCAGCTCTCTGCTGTGGCCAGGGAGTGCAGTGGAGGATGGCCCAAGTCCTTGGGCCCTGCACCCGCATGGGAGACCAGGAGAAGCACCTGGCTCCTGGCTTCGGATAAGCGCGGTGCGCCGGCCGCAGCGCGCCAGCCACGGCAGCCATTGGAGGGTGAACCAACGGCAAAGGAAGACCTTTCTCTCTGTCTCTCTCTCACTGTCCACTCTGCCTGTCAAAAAAAATAAAAATAAAATAAAATAAAAGAGGTTACTGAAGGGCCCAGTCCCGGGCGGTGACAAAGCCTAAGGGATGCCCATTGGGAGAGGGTGGCTGAGGGTGTGTTTTAGACAAGACCAGCAGAGGAGAGTTTGAGCAACTGGAAAATGAAGGTTAGGGAAGGATCATCTTCAAGGTCATTAAAAATATGGCAAAGCTACTATTAGAGAGAGCGACAGTGAGCCAGCGGCTGAGTCTGAAAGAGGAGAGGGAAGGACGAGGGGTGGAAGAGTAACTGTAAGAGGGGGACCTGATGAGGTGAGATTCCAAGCTGCTGTGTGTGAGAGCAGGTACTGCAAAGACGCTGTAGGTTCTGCCTAAAGATCTGACTCGGGAGGTGAAGGTGGATTTTGTTCACCATAAATCCAAAGGAAGTTCCATTTGTTTAATATATGGAAAGACCCTGGAGATTCATGATCAGAGACAGTCTGATCTTAGTTTTTTTGAGAATGGGCTTTATGGAAAATAATTATTTAGTATCCATCATTGAAAAAACCACTTAGAAATATAAATTAAGAAATAAGTGAAAAATCATTGATCAATTATCTCCAAAATGCTATCTATGGTGGGAAATAGTTCATCAGTCAGTACATAGAAAACTCAACCCAAAGTCCTTGACACTGTAGCAATTCAGGTGCCCCTGGAGTACCACTGAGAAATGAGTCTCTAGAGCACAGGCTGCAATTTTTTAAAAAATTAAACATGTGGTGCCGTCACTGTGGCATAGTGGGTAAAGCTGCTGCCTCCAGTGCCGGCATCCCATATGGGCGCTGGTTCGACCCGGCTGCTCCACTTCCAATCCAGCTCTCTGTTATGACCTGGGAAACAGTAGAAGATGGCCCAAGTCCTTGTGCCCCTGCACCCGCGTGGAAGACCCAGGAGAGGCTCCTGGCTCCTGGCTTCAGATCAGTGCAGTTCCAACCATTGCAGCCAACTGGGGAGTGAACCAGCGGATGGAAGACCTCTCTCTGCCTCTGCCTCTGCCTCTGCCTCTCTGTAACTCTGCCTTTCAAATAATAATAAAAAAAAAAAAAACTTTAAAAAAACAACTCAACATGTGTAAGCTGCAGGCATTTTCATAAACTTTGAAACAGGCTTGATTTAGGAGCAAGTTTGAGCTTCAAGCTTTTCTGAGAACCTGAACACTTGTGATAAGACACTGTGGGAAAAATGGGAGGAAACAAGGAGTTCCTGTGGCTGACTGGCTTCATTCAAAACAGGTAACAAAGCCTGACAGCTTGAATAAGCACTCTTGGAGAACTTTGCTGAGCTGCCTCTGTAAGGCAGAGGAGACAAAGATTCACACAATGGAATAATGTACCCGCCTTAGATAATTTGTCAGGCTCCACAGACCCCAGCTGTCAAATCCAGGTGGAGCTGGATTACTGTTGTCGGCTTATGGTGTCAGCTCGGTCATGGCCTCATGTTCAACTGAGGCTTTAGAAAGTCAGTATTAAAACTTCTAAGCAACCAAAAGACCACAGCTGTCTTTTATTGAAGTGCTCGAAAGGTCACAGTTAAAGCTTGCAATCCTGACTTCCCTGCTCTAGCAGAAAAGGAGTGACCGGGAATGTCTTGCCTGGCCAAACTTCCTCTGGATAAATTAAAAGCACGTGTAAACAGGAGAAGACAGGTGAAATAACTCGGAGATGACCTGATGCTACGCCTGCAGGAGCACAGCTCTGCCCAGGAGAGAAATATTAGTGGCCAATCTGACCTTGGCTCGCCCGACCTGAGAATGTACTGCTGTCAAGACCAGAAGCAAACAGACTAGTGAGAAAGGAGTAAGCCCACCACTGGTTTCAGAAATCTATACAGAAGGGTAGGGGGCACTTCAGAAAAGTTCACGGGAAAGAGAATTAAAAGATAAGCTTGGCGGCCGGCGCTGTGGCTCAACAGGCTAATCCTCCGCCTTGCGGCGCCGGCACACCGGGTTCTAGTCCCGGTCGGGGTGCCGGATTCTGTCCCAGTTGCCCCTCTTCCAGGCCAGCTCTCTGCTGTGGCCAGGGAGTGCAGTGGAGGATGGCCCAAGTCCTTGGGCCCTGCACCCCATGGGAGACCAGGAGAAGCACCTGGCTCCTGCCTTCGGATCAGCGCCGTGCGCCAGCTGTGGCGGCCATTGGAGGGTGAACCAACGGCAAAAGGAAGACCTTTCTCTCTGTCTCTCTCTCTCTCACTGTCCACTCTGCCTGTCAAAAAATAAATAAATAAATAAATAAAAGATAAGCTTGGGGCCAGCTCTGTGGCATACTGCAGTGCTAGCCTGCAGTGCTAGCATCCCATATGGGTACCAGTTCGAGTTCTTGCTACTCCACTTTGGATCCAGCTCTCTGCTATGGCCTGGGAAAGCAGTAGAAGACAGCCAAAGTCCTTGGGCCCCTGTGGGAGACCTGGAAGAAGCTCCTGGCTCCTGGCTTTAGATTGGAGCAGCTCCGGCTGTTGAAGCTATTTGGGGAGTAAACCAGCGGATGCAAGACCTTTCTCTCTCTCTCTGGCTCTCCTTCTCTCTCTCTGTAATTTTTTCAAATAAATAAATAAATCTTTTTTAAAGATAATCTTATTTTGGTGCAAAAAAAATTGAAATTCATGCATATTTTGTGATATTCATACTCCATGAACTTTTTGAAGACCCCTGTGTGCATGGACTTAAATTTTTTTGCACCAAAATAAACTTGGCTTTTAATTCCATTTTTCTGGAACTTTTTGTAGTATTGCCAAATCGCCTATTATAGAATCATGCAGGAGAGTTTTTCTGCCCTAAAAATTCCTTTATATATTCATCCATCTCTCCCCCCAGCTTCTTTAAACCATTGATCAGACTGTCTCCATTTGCTTTACCTTTTCTAGAAAGTCATGTAGTTGGACTTCTATTGTATATAGCATTTTCAGATTGGCTGCTTTGGCTTAATGATATGTTTTTAAATTCCCTCTACATCTTTTCATGACTTGATAGCTCATTTCTTTTTAGTGCTTTGTATTACATTTCTTTGCCAAGAAAAAAAATTTTAATCTTGCTTTAACTTGTTAAGAGTCATTGAAAAATGTAGATCAGGGCCGGTGCCGTGGCTCAATAGGCTAACCCTCCGCCTGTGGCGCCAGCACCCCGGGTTCTAGTCCCGGTTGCTCCTCTTCCAGTCCAGCTCTCTGTTGTGGCCCGGAAGTGCAGTGGAGGATGGCCCAAGTCCTTGGGCCCTGCACCTGCATGGGAGACCAGGAGAAGCACCTGGCTCCTGGCTTCAGATCATCGTGGTGCACCAGCTGCAGCACACTGGCTGCAGCGGCCATTAGAGGGTGAACCAACGGAAAAGGAAGACCTTTCTCTGTCTCTCTCTCTCACTGTCCACTCTGCCTATAAAAAAAATGTAGATCAGGAGTAGGATATAATCTAATGTGTTAGAATTATTTCCTGGCAGCAATGTGATGGCTAGATTTGAGAGGACAGGGTTGAGATTGGGAGACAGGAAAATTACGAGTTGATGATGAGACTTAGTATGAAAGATGTGCAGGAAGGAGGTGCTTATTTAGGAAGAAGAATAAACAGGACCAGTGACCTTGGAGTATGGAATGGGAGGTCTTTCTGGATGGAGGAAAGTGCCCACACTCCTAGATTGGGCATGGGGATGGATGGGCTGACATCTCAGGGTTAAGAAACGTAGGATGGAGGATGCAGGAGCATCTTGAGGACTGGTAACCAGAGAGCCATGGCCTTCCGGCTTTAGATGTCTGAGAACAAGGGGAGGGCTAGAGGGAACTCAGGGGTTGGAGAGGCAGAACCAGAGCTTCCAACAATGGTGAGCCCATGGTTGTTGCTGAGGTCTCCAAGAAATACATACACAAGAACTTCCAATCGTGGTGAACCCATGATTGTCACTGAGGTCACCTGGAGATAACAGAGGACTGAGACGCTAGGACAGGTTGAGGACACCCTACTTGCGGAGTCAGCCAGACTATAGGCTCTCTGAGAGCAGGGACTGCCTATTTTGTGTACAGCCCTGTTGTACCCTTAGCAGATCACAGCATATGGCAAGCAGATGGTGCTCCTAAATATTTGTTGAATGGAGGGGGGATAGATGGATCAGTTGCTGAGGAATGACACAAAGCCCACTGGGCAATAGTGAGGATCTAGCTGAAGTCCAGCTGAGGTCCAGCCAGCCCAGTCTTTGGCTTTCCCCAGCAGCATAACGATGAAGAAACACAGATAGAGGTGGAGGTAGAAAGAGGGATCAAGGAGTCTACTCTATACACAGTGACATGGAGTCCGGCTGGGTTGGGGCCCAGGGCTGTTCGGACAGGGCTGTTGTTCCTGCGATTACAAAGGTGCAATGGTGATGATACAGTGGGCAGCTCTCTTATGGGTGCTTAAAAGGTGCTGAGTTTACCTTGCACCATTCATTCTGCAATGGATGTGCTTCTTGGCAGACAGGATGCCTGCAAGCAAAATGGCATGCCATGGGTAGTTCTATGTGTCAACCTGATGGGCCATAGGGTACCTAGACATTTGCTCAAACACATTCTGGGTTTGCATTTCGAGAAGAGATTAATGTGTGAACCTGTAGACTGAACAAAAGCAGGCTGCCCTCCCTAATGTGGGTGGTCCTTGTCCATGCAGTTGAAGGCAGGGGACTCCTCCTGCCTGGATGCTTTAAATTGGGACATTGGTCTTTTCCAGCCTTCAGATGCAAACTGATCCATGAGCTCCTCTTAAGCCTCAAGTCTGCCGGTTTTCAGGCTACAACTGTACCATCAGCTCCCCTCAAGGTCTCTAGCTTGCCAACTGCAGATCTTAAAATTTCTTAGCTTCCCTAACTGTGTGAGCCAATTCCTTATAGTAAATCTCTCTTCCTCTTTCTCTGTCTCTCTGATACACACACACACACACACACACATACACACACACTATTGGTTCTGGCTTTTTTTTTTTTTTTCAGAGAATCCAACTAACCTAGACAAGGAATTTTGCTGATTTTTTTTTCCGCATCACACAAGTGTATATGGCACAGTGAGCAGTCAGGAATGGGTGCAGAATGACCTAAGACATGGGAAGCTATGAAGGCTAGGTGGTCACTTACTCTTTTTCCAGCTGAGCACATATTGAGCCCAGCATACAATACCATCATCCCACATGGAATTCTCCTGGCTGTTCAGGCTCTCGGGGGCATTGTATGCTGCATTCCCAGACACGGTCTGATGTGGATCTAAGCACAAAGTAGAGAAAGAGCAGTCCATGCCTTTGAGATGCCGGTTCACATAAACCTCCAGGCACTGCAAACTGACTCCACCCCCATGTTCTGTGTTCTTTATCCCAGCCCTATCATGCCTCACCCTTGAAGGAATATCATTTGTCTCCCTAGAGAATCTACCCTGGGACTCCCAAAGTGGTTCCCCTCAACTCTGGTTTCCATTGGAATTACCTGTGTGGCTTTGAGAAACACAGACACCTGTCTGCACCCAGACTGCCGAGGGAGGCACCCACACACAACCGTTCTCAGAGGCCACACTCCCTGTTCTGCTGCAGTGTTGAGATTGGAACCCATCATCTGAACCAGAGAGGAGGGAGGTGGCGAAATGCATGGTTCTGGTGTCTGGTGAGCAGGTGCCAGCGGCCACCATTCTTCTCTGCTTGGTGGTTGGTGGTTGCCCCAGGGCAAGCACCTGGAGCTGGCCTGAGGCACTTCTTCCTGATCTGGAGCCTCAAAAAAGGAGACTGCTCAACACAGAGCTTCTCTGGAACCAAAGTCCCGTTGAGTTGTGCTTCCCTGCCATTCAGCCACGGCCATCCGGACCTCGGTCTTGCCTGATGCCTTCCCCAAGTGGGGAGCCCGTTGGAGCAAAAATAGTGAATCTCAAGAATAAACTTTGTGGGCTTCTCTGTGATGCTTTGCATATGTGCAGCATGTACTCCTGGCTCATCTCCCTCTGCCTTAGAGAGGCTCTCACCGCATCTCTCTAAATATTTTGACACTAGGAGAACATGACATTAAATATTTAACGTGGCTGGGACTAGTTTGTATGACACGCTCCGTGATTCCCAGTTTTGCTGCTAAGGCCAGTGTAAACTAGCCACTTCACCTACTATTATATCAACATCACAACAACAGTCGTAAGTATTTATCAAGTGCCTCTGAAACACTGGAGAGATCATTTTAAAAGTACAATTTCTTCCCCGAAAGAGTTCACCAAGTTTTCTGCATGACGCAGAGTGAAGACTAAAATACCCACAGAATGTAAATGGTGCATGAATATTAAACATACAACAGGAGAGTTTTAGGCTTGTCACTCTTCCTGGAGAGTCTATTTTAAATAAATGCCATAATGCATGCACATTAAAAATGAACAGGCATTTGCACTGTTACAAAATCGTTTTAAAATATTTCTGATTTAAATCGGGATTTTATAGGAAGGAATGTTAATGGATAAAATCCTTCTTGAAAATTGCTCATGGGGCAGGCATTTGGCCTAGTAGTTAAGAAACCAGTTAGGGTGTCTGCATCTCACATTGGAGTGCCTGGGTTTGATGCCTGGTTCCGGCTCCTGATTCCAACTTTCTGCTAATGCAGAACCGGGGAGAAGCAGTGATGGTTCAAGTAATTGGGTCCCTGGCACCCACATGGGAAGCTTATATTGAGTTCCTGGTTCCCAGTGTCAACCTGGCCCAGCCCCAGTCAGTGTGGGCATTTGTGGATTGAACCAGCAGCTGATGGGAGTGCTCATTCTCACTCTCCTCGCCCTTTGTGCGTGTGTGTGTGTGTGTGCCTCTCAAATAAAGTTTTTTTGTTTTTAAAATTGCTGACAGCTTGGCTACGCTCTGAATTACCAGAGACTGCTGGAATATGAGTATACCTTTGCCTTTGCTCATAAAAGTCTATTTGGAGTGAAAATACAGCTCAAATGACAGAATGACAGCCTCATGTTCCACACGCTGTCAGAGTTGGGGCTTAGGGGAAAACCTGAGGAGAAAGTGATCCTTCCAGAGGGATTCACTCAACAACACATACGTACATGCTTTGCGCACGTGCACACACGCACCCTCAAACATCTCTCATCTCCCTCAGTATGGTCGCAGAGGGATGAGCAGTCCTCAATTGCTAACCTGTGATTCAAAGATGAAACAAAGGGTTGCAAAGCCATCAGGTAGTGGGAGACAGCAGATCCTCCCAGGCTCCAGTGTGGGCAATGTGTTGTCACTGGTAACAGTTGGTAATCAAGGTCTCAGTAAAGAGCATCATAGTCAAGAGAGGGAGACTTGGTCCTTGCAGCCACCTGCGCTGGGGAAAACAGTCAGGAGAAGGGGATATATCTGTCCAAGGCCAAGTGGTGGACACAAGCAACCCCCCCCGTTTCCTGCCCTCCTCCCCTTCACCAGTGGCCTCATCCACGGTGGCCCCAAGTGCACACTGCCACTGCCACCAACAACGTCTCTTCACGTCCGGGGCTTCAGCTTCCTCCTTTGGAAGAGAATGGCTGCAGCAGATACACAGGACCCCTTCCTGCTCCACCACTCAGTGGCAGAGCAATGGCCAGATTCAGCATGGCTCCAGTTGGTAGCTGGGTGAAAACACCTTTACTCCACACTTGAACTAGAAAATGTTAGAACCTGGATGAGCCCGGTATTGGCTCCAGAGGTAGGGTGGACAGTGACTACCAAAGCTGCACAGACAAAATGCCACTAGAATCCATATCTCAGCCCCCAAAACAAGTGTGCTTTTCCAGGACAGAGTTCAAATTAAGAATGCAAATGAGAATGGACCTTTGTTTTGTTGTGAATGCCTTGGATGAAGCTCCTAACACCCATCTTTCCTGTCTTTGCATGTAGCCCTTAAGATGCCAGGAAGTCCCCATAGCTCCTGCACTTGAAGCAGCTGCCTGCATGTATTGATCACTCCTGCACACTCCACATTAATATAAAGATCATTTCCCTAGACCCTACACTATTTCCTAAACCCAAATAAAATTTCAAAATTTCAATCCATAATGCAATTGGGTTTTTCTCCATCAGGCAGGAAATGAGGGAATCATTCAGAGTACTGTCCTCCTGAACACAGTGCAGGGTAGAAGGCGGCAACAGTGGTGACTGGCTGTGAGTCAGCACACCGAGGGCAGCTGTGACTATTCATACGCATGCCATGAGAGCTCCTGCTATGTAAAGCTAGAAAGGAAGTCCCAGTTGTTTTTAGGTCTATTGAGTATAAATCAAAAACCTTCCAGAGTAAGGAAACAGAAAGCCCAACTCAACACAAAGCAAAGCAAAGACCTCAGCTTAAACACAAACAGAAGTTTCTAGGCTCACTTGGACAGTGGGTCCACAGGGATGGTCCGGGAATCTAAGCTCTGCAAACTTGAGGTTGTTCCATTCTTAGGCTGCATGCAGAATGGCAATATGGATGCAGAAGCTCCAGGCTTCTTATTTCATTACTCTGGTTGGTTTATGTGCCTTTCTCTGAATCAACCAGTGAAGGACTTCAGTCAATCAAGCATACTGCCCCCCCAAAAAGCGGGAGAACAGTTTCAATCCACTCGAATTCCATCCCAAGAGTACGGAAATGGCAGATTGTTAAAAGAAATTTGATGAATCTTTTTTTTTTCCTGAGAGACAGAGACAGAGAGCTCTCATCTGCTGGTTTACTCTCCATTCCCCTTGGGAGCCAGGAATTCAATCCAGGCCTCTCATTTGGGTGACAAGGATACAACTACTTTAACCATCACCTACTGCCTTTTCAAGAAGCTGGAATGGGGAGTAGAGCTGAGACTCAAACCAAGAACTCCAATATTGGGTGTGAGCATCTCAAGCAGTATTGTAACCACTACACCAAATGCCTGCCCTTCAATCTGAAGAACTCTTACCTTGCCTAAAGGGGAGAAGTAGTGGCTGACAAAATAAATAGATGAACACCCTGAAGAGTTAAGAAGAAAATACATTCCTGGGTCCAGGAAACCTATCCTCTGTGTTTTAGCTCCTCTGTGGCTTTTCTATGTCATTGGCAGCCATATTTGAAAACCCAAATTCTCCAGACCTTCTGTCTGGCATGAGGTAGGCTCAGAGTTTAGTGGGTCAACTGATGCCTACCTCTTGCTACCTCAGTTTGCCCAATTGACAAATTTCTCCTTTCCGGGGCCAAAATATAGCTTTGCTTTCCAAATATACTCTCCCCTTTATGTATTTGCAGTCATCTGAAAGGACCAGTGAGACTGGACAATGAACATATGCAAAGGAGGACCTCCATGAGAACCAGCAAAAATACCCTCAGAGTGCTCACGCGACACCTGACAGCTAATTACAGTGAGAGCAGAAAGAGGCGCCCCACGTGCAGCTTTAGGACAAGGCTGATGAAGTAGTGGGCAGTAACTAACTTAGAGCTGAGAGTCGACCCCGGAGATCTCTTTAGCCTGAAAAAGAGGAAACAGGGTGCTGGAAGAGCCTCCGCTGGCTCTGTTGACCGTGACTCACAGGAGCTTTCTGTGGGCTCCGCTTCCTTTTCCTTCTCAGTCTACTTTACCTCCCTCCCGTATCTCTGCCATACGCTCCACAATACCCCTCCCTGGGGCCCTCACTGAGCACACGCAGCAGCCTCGCCAAGCCAAGTTTCTTGGGCAGTGGCATTTGTAGCGATCTTCTGCAGAAGAAAGGAGACTAGGCAGATTCCAACACCCGTGGCTGCAGGTGACCCTCTGTCTGACTCGGGTTCCTGTCCCACCATCTGCAAGGCAAAAAAGAGGAGCTCCGCGGTCCCCCTCCCTTTCAGCTCCTTCCAGGGAGGGCGCTGGTTGGCTCTTCTCACCCTGCTGATGGACTGTCTGCTCCAGGCGCTGCCTCATCTTGTGAGCTTCTGGTGGGCAGGGACTGAGACTGACTCTGTCACCCTGTAGAGCACTGCGCTCCTTCTCTCATCCGTTCCCGTGCCCATGGCTGGCACAAAGGTGCAGCCAGTGCCATGTTGGGGAACGCAGCATGACATGCAGGCAATGTGCAGTCCCCTGGGGTGGAGGGCGTGTGATGCCAGACTCTCAGCTGGATTGGCTCATTGGGCCATATGTCCCCAGAGGACTCCCTGCATTTTCTAATTATGTTTGCTGGCGATAGCATTTTTCATCCAATTTTTTCCTACTGGGTTGTAAGTTCAGAACACTGGCCTAAACCAGAGAAGGTGCTCATTTGGGGAATGATGACCAAATGAATGAATGAATGAATGAATGCAGCAGGTATGATCAGTGCTCCGAGAGAACCCTGAGGACTGCCCAAGTTGGAAGGATGAATTGGAATCTGTCAGCTTGATAAGGAAAGGGAAGCTTGTCCTTGGTTTTTGTTGAATTTCCTGCTCACCCCTCACTTGGATGTGGCTGTGTTGTTGCTTGCTCCTCATCCCATATTCGGTAGGCTCCCCTCTTAGCAGAACTGGCCCTTTGGTCACTGTACTGTTATTATTTGAGCATCTGCTTTTCCCGTTGGTCTGGAGCTCTAGAAATCAGACACCATTATGATCAATCACCATTTTGATCCATCCGCATAGTTAGGGGAAATGAAGGTGACTCCATAAAATATTTTCCAAATGAATTGATAAGTAAACCTCAGGAAGAGGAAAGTCATAGAAACTGAAATTAGCCCGGCCTGGAGAGCAAACCCTGTGGAAGAGAACATGATGAGAGATAACCTCCGGAAGATTACAGAGAGCACTCGGCCAGGTCAGGAAGCTCGGGAGTTACGTTATGTGGTCGGAGTCGCAGACGTATTTAACTCCGTGAGTCACTTAGCCAGATGCGTTTTAGGAAGTTCATTCTGGTCACAGTGATACCGACCCCAGGTTCTTTGGCTCACTTGCAAATAGAAATTGACAACCAGACAACCCTCAACCCAGACAAGGTTTATTAGGGGTTTATCCTCAAACACCAAAGGAGAAAGCCAAGCAGAGAGACTTTCTACCCACTGCCTCCCCAGCAGGCACTGACCAGGGGTTTTATCAGGTTGGGGAGGGGTGGGGGCTCCCTGTCAGCCTCTGGCTCGTAGCCTGTAGCACACAGTTCTTGGGTTTGTGCCTCAGTGTTCTGCGCAGGCGCAGTTGCTGCTTTTTGCGCACAGCGCGCTCTGCTCACTACCCCAGGAGGTGATCCTGCAGTCTTCTGGGAAAGCACTTGGGTTGGGCAATCCCTAATTGGACAGTAAATTGTGCAGAGCTTGACACTCCTTGTTGTTGGTTTGTAGCTCCAGATGGATGTGTGTGGAGTTGGGAGGGGCCTGATTTTGTGAGTCCTGTTTCTAACCTGTCTCAACAGTGCCCACAGTACAGATGGCAAAGTGGAGGGGCTTGGGAGTTGAGATGGGGAACCAGGCACCATGACTCAAATCGTCTCACTTTTACGGAGATTAAATGTAATAAAATGTTAAATGCCCACAACTATTTACATATAAGGACAGCCTCTACAGAGGCTGGGAAGTAAATGAGGTTTGGCTAAATTAGCAAAAGGAGATAAAATGAAATATTTTTAAAGGTACAAAATGGAATACCAGAAAAAAAGAGCTAATGGGGCATCATTATGGTAAGTTACAATGTTTCTTAGTTTGGATGGAAGAAATACTAGTTTCTAGAAATTTCTCTAAGGCAAAACACAAAGATAAATGGAAAATTAAAAAATGGGCAAATAAAATTTAGACAAATATGAACAAAATGCAAGTGGAGTGGGGATGAAATAAAGAAAATAGTATTGAAAGCAAAGACAAGATGCAGTGGTGAGAAGTGGTAATTGATGAAGTGAGGTCCCTAAGAAAAGCAAGGGGCTGGGTTCTGCAGAGGGAGTGGAGAACGGAGCCTGGGACAGAGGCTGGAACCCTCTTCTATGGCAGCAGGAGGATAGGAGGAGGAGATGGTGCCATCTGAGTTTGTGATGTCTTTGAAGCAGATTCTGAGACAAGGCCATAAAGGCCAGTAGTTTATTTAGAGATGATTTTTTAAAATCACGTAAGGATGAGGTTTCACCTCACCCCGGTTCGAATGGCTCACATTCAGAAATCTACCAACAATAGATGCTGGAAAGGATGTGGGGAAAAAGCGACACTAACCCACTGTTGGTGGGAATGCAAACTGGTTAAGCTGCTATGGAAGTCAGTCTGGAGATTCCTCAGAAACCTGAATATAACCCTGCCATACAACCCAGCCATCCCACTCCTTGGAATTTACCCAAAGGAAATGAAATTGGCAAACAAACAAGCTGTCTGCACATTAATGTTTATTGCAGCTCAATTCACAATAGCTAAGACCTGGAACCAACCCAAATGCCCATCAACAGTAGACTGGATAAAGAAATTATGAGACATGTATAGAATACTATACAGCAGTCAAAAACAACAAAATCCGGTCATTTGCAACAAGATGGAGGAATCTGGAAAACATCATGCTGAGTGAATTAAGCCAGTCCCAAAGGGACAAATATCATATGTTCTCCCTGATCGGCGACAACTAACTGAACACCAAAGGGGAAACCTGTTTAAGTGAAATGGACACTATGAGAAACAGTGACTTGATCAGCTCTTGTCCTGACTGTTGATGTACAATGTAATACTTTATCAATTTTAGTATTTTTTCTTTGTTTTGTTCTAGTACTAATGGTTGAACTCTGTAATTAACAAACAATTATTCTTAGGTGTTTAAATTTTAACTGAAAAGTGATCCCTGTTAAATATAAGAGTGGGAATAAGAGAGGGAGGAGATGTACAATTTGAGACATGCTCAATCGGACTTGCCCCAAATGGTGGAGTTAGAATCGTGTCAGGGGATCCCAATACAATCCCATCAAGGTGGCATGTACCAATGCCATCTCACTAGTCCAAGTGATCAATTTCAGTTCACAATTGATCACACTGATAGGTCTAAGAGTCAAAGGGATCTAAGACTAGTGTCTGCTAATACTAACTGATAGAATCAAAAAGGGAGAGAACGATCCATCATGGGAAGCGGGATACACAGCAGACCCATAGAATGGCAGATGTCCTAAATAGCACTCTGGCCTCAGAATCAGCCCTTAAGGCATTCGGATCTGGCTGAAGAGCCCATGAGAGTATTTTAGGCATGGAAAGCCAAGACACTCTGGAAAAAAAAAAAAAAAAACCTAAATGAAAGATCTCTACGAGTGAGATCCCAGTGGAAAGAACGGGGCCATCAAAGAAGGAGGTACCTTTCTCTGAAGGGAGGAGAGAACTTCCACTTTGACTATGACCCTGTTGGAATAAGATCGAAGTCGGCGAACTCAAAAGGCTTCCATAGCCTTGGCAACTCATGACTAGAGCCTAGGAGATTACTGATGCCATAAACAAGAGTGTCAAATTGTTAAGTCAACAACAGGAGTCACTGTGTACTTACTTCTCATGTGGAATCTGTCCTTAGTGTGTTGTCCAATGTGAAGTAATGCTATAACTAGTACTGAAACAGTATTTTACACTTTGTGTTTCTGTGTGGGTGCAAACTGATGAAATCTTTACTTAATATATACTAAATCGATCTTCTGTATATAAAGATAATTGAAAATGAATCTTGCCAACGCCGCGGCTCACTAGGCTAATCCTCCGCCTTGTAGCACCAGCACACCAGGTTCTAGTCCCGGTCGGGGCGCCTGATTCTGTCCCAGTTGCCCCTCTTCCAGGCCAGCTCTCTGCTGTGGCCAGGGAGTGCAGTGGAGGATGGCCCAAGTGCTTGGGCCCTGCACCCCATGGGAGACCAGGAGAAGTACTTGGCTCCTGCCATCGGATCAGCGCGGTGCGCCGGCTGCAGCGCGCCGGCCGCAGCAGCCATTGGAGGGTGAACCAACGGCAAAGGAAGACCTTTCTCTCTGTCTCTCTCACTGTCCACTCTGCCTGTCAAAAAAAAAAATAATAAAAAAAAAAGAAAATGAATCTTGATGTGAATGGAATAGGAGAGGGAGCGGGAGATGGGAGGGATGTGAGTGGGAGGGAAATTATGGGGGGGGGAGCCATTGTAATCCATTAACTGTACTTTGGAAATTTTTATTTACTAAATAAAAAATAAAATAACATAAGGAGTAGAGATGTTGGAAAGCAAGGATAACGAATAATGGGTAAATGGATAAGTAAAGACCCATGTGGGTAGCTGGAGCCAGTGTAGGCTGCACACGCACCGAGGAGGGGTGGGTGGTGCATACCAGTGGAGGTCCTCAGGCAGCCAGAGTCCCAAGGGGAAATGGGCAAGGCACTGACGCTGTCTTCTATGGATAGGTTGGGAGATCCGGTCGCAGAAGTAAAGGTGTTGACAGTCTGTCTGCTCTTGTTTTCTCTGTGAAGCAGGAGGTGCTGTCTGCTAAGGCTGGAGGAAGGAGGTGGGATCTGAGGCTGAGAGAATGAGGCAGGCTGGGACTGCACACAGTGGACTGTGTGCGCTCAGTGACGGATGCAGTTGCCAGGGATGAAGGAGCCTCACTGCATCGGACTCTGCAGTCTGTGATGTTTCTCCAGCAGAGCGTAGCATCCTGACTACGGTGACGAGCAGCGAGACAGGCAGTTGGATTAAACCAGATGTGGGTTTTTGCCGGGCAGGGGCAGTGAAAGGACAGTGAAACAGTGGAGTTGAGAATAAGGAGAGAGAATCTTCGAAATGGTGAAACACATATGATGTTCTAGTAGCCCATCTCCAGCTGGGCTTCAGTTAAGCTTTCAAAGCTCCCAAATGAATTTAATCATTCGACATGGCACCGGTGGGGTAGATTCCACCCTGAGCCCATCAGACTGCTGTGCCTGACTTTACTCTAGCAGAACCGGGGGCCCTGATAAGCCTGTCCCAGAAAACAAGACTGCTGATGCTCTTTTTTATTCCACCCTTTTGTGTTCCCACTAAGCTATTTTTGCTACACTTATTGCCACGGGGATTTTTGCAGAAGGTTAATAGTACTAATAAAATGAAGGGCAAAGCACCAAAGACAGAATCTTGAAGGAATTGTCTGTAATACTTTATTTTGTCAGGGCTAAAGACCCTGGGAAGCATTACAATCTCCAGATGGAGGTCAAGGCCACCTTCAACCTTCTGTGCTGAATTGTTCTTCACCCACTAGGTCCAGTACAGGCTGTGTCTCTTCCTGCTGCTCTGAGGTTTCCTGCTATCCTGGGAGCTCATAGAGGGATTGAGTCCATTCCAACAATGTTCTTACCCACTGTTTAGGCCACTTGTCAACTTTGGTTGCCATCAGTCACATAGGGAGCTTTCAAAAAATACTCATGCTTTGGCCTTTCCTCAGACTAACTAAGCCAGAATCTCTTGAGTTGGGCAGTGCATTGGTTTGCCAGCTGGTCTTCTTAATTGAAACTTAGAGCACCTGAGAGCATTTTGCTTCCCAGGCAGCAGGCAGGAGGCAGAGCCAGAGATAGGGCGGATGCCACTTTTAGTGACCAGTGAAAGAGGAAGTGGCAGGTGCGACATTGACTTTTCATTTAGTTTTGGCAGCTAATTAGAATTCAGAATTTTGAAGCATTTGAAAATGTTTTGGTCTATTCATAACTCTCCATGTGTCACTTCAGAATAATCCATAATAAATAATAAATTTCCCCAGATTTTGTGAAGATGGGGATGCTATTGCAACTGGCACATCCTAATGTTGACTTTGGCTTTCACTGCAGCCTCTGGAACAGTCATGTGTCTTCCGATGGAACGTCTTCAGCTTCAAATACTATCTTTTTGGAGATAAGAGGGGAAGTGAGATTTCGTGAGCACTTGTTGTGTTCTTAGCTCTACACTAGATGCTGACATCGATACTGAAATGACTGAAAGCAAGGGCTGCGGAGTCAGACTGCCCGGACTGACATCCTGGCCCCGCTGCTTTTCCAGCAAATCAGTTCAAACCACAGAAGTGGCTATGAGTTATAAATGAGAGAATGTCTGTAAAACATTTATCACAGTACCTGGCGTGCAGTAAGTTCTCAAGAAAGTGTTAGCTGGCATCATCACTTCATTTGGTTCTCACAATAATACTGTGAGCGTCATTATCCATTCTAGACAGGAGCAAAGACTCAAAGGTGAGCTCATTGTCCCTGAGCATTATTTCAGGAGTATCTTCAAGAAAATGATTAAAAAAAAAACTCACCATTCAGGGTTGTTGGAATATAAAAGAAGCAATTTCAGAACATGTCCCTGGGACAGGGGAGAGGGTTGACCTACAAACTGAAGCCTGTCCTGGTGTTGGAGAGACAGTGATGAGAAAGAGTGCATCTTTGTCCTTGAGGAGGGGCCCTGCGCTCTCCTCTACCCTGCAGGAACCATCATGCAGTGCGCACACCACATCCTTTGAAAGCACATCCCTCACTTGTCTGTACTTTCCTAGTTAATAAATAACTTCCTCTTTGTGAGTGGTCAGTGCGGTTCTTGGCCAATAACAAAATGATCCTAGATGGAGAATAACTAGGGAGGTATCTGTGCTCTGCAGGAGTTCCCTCTGGAAGCGCCTACCTTGTTTCCCACAGCCAAAGACTGGTGCAGGCAGGAGGAGACAGACCCATCGCTGCTTGAAGATGGCAGATGCGAGTGTTACTCTATCATGGTAGCTCTTGGGTCCGTGCCAACCTCCCAGCCAGCCTCCAGGGTGTTCTCCCACTGTGCATTTGGGTGTGGGGCTGATGACTGCCCAGACCACCAACTCCTGGAAGGGATGCAGATGGATACATTCAGATTAGCTTATTTCCAAGCAATGGATAAATTTTAAAAGGGATCAGCAGGCGATAAATGAGTTCATTGAAATTACTTCTCTGCTGAGCACTTCTCTGCTGCTCCTGGATTCATTCATTCATTAAATAAGCTGTAAGCACCTCCTGTATACCAGGTTTTAAACAGTCTCTGGGATACAGTGTTCATCCTGAGATATCTGTAGTTTTGAGAATGGCTCAGCAAGGCCTGCTTTCTGTGTTTGAGAACTAGCCATAATACTATTGAGATAAAAAAAAAAGTATGTTATTTCTATTCTTTGATGCTCCTGGTGACGCAGTAGTCTCTGGATAGCTTCTCACATAATTTATTAAGAAATATCACTCTGTTCCTGTCCAGTGGGGACTATGTGATTATGGTGCCACCATCTCAATGACACAGCCTGGTTGGGAACACATACACTTGTATGCAAAGATGGAGCTCTTCTGGGCTTCTCCTGAACCATAACTAATAACTAATTTGTCAGTGTAGAGTAAGACACCATGTCAAAGAAGAATAGCTCTAAGTAGACTTTGGAATAAATGGAGTCTCCTGAGATTAGAAGATACGTCAACATGGTTTTATAATTTAGGATAGCTCCATTTTCTCCTCTGGCATACCAACTTTCTACAGGTAATTACCGACAGGGGAAGATCTCTGCCCTTAGCTGAAATAGACACAGTGGGACCCAGCACTGTGGCATAGCAGGTTAAACCCCGACCTACAGTGCCAGCATCCCATATGGCCACCAGTTCAGGTCTCAGCTGCTCCAATTCTGATCTGGCTTCCTGCTAATGTGCTTAGGAAAGCAGCAGAAGGTGGTCCAAGTACTTGGGTCCTGTGCCTACATGGGAGACTCAGAAGCAGCTCCTGGCTCCAGTCTTTGGATGGGCCCAGCTCCAGCTGTTGCTGCTATTTGGGGAGTGAACCAGCAGATGGAAGATCTCTCTCTCTGTCTCTCCCTCTCTATCTGTAACTCTGCCTAGATTAATTAACTTTCTTTTTGAAAAGAAAAAGAAAGAAGTAAACACAGTGTCAGAGTATAAAAAAGCTCTATTCATTGTTCTATGGATGATGTAAAAATTCCCTATCTACTTGATACAGCTAAGAACTGTCCATTAGGAAAAGGACATTATACATTGTTTTAAGGGCTTGAATCATTAGCCGTGTGTATGCAACAGGCACAGAAATAAGCTAATTCTTATATGTAAGTCCATAGATCTACTGGGAAATGGGAACTAGGTTAATTTGAGTGTAATACGGTTAGGAACATTTTTTTTTCATCTTCAGTTCTTGCTAAATTATTCCTCATATTATTCCATCACTTTCAGTTTCTCTACATTTAAAATACTTCAGCCAAATTATCTTGAATTTTAATTCCTGATTTTTGATACTCTAACATCATGAAGTTCTTAGCCCATCCAAGAGAGAGAACCTGAAAGGGCTGTTGCAACTTCTTCTTCTTTCTTTTTTTGCAATGCATTATCCTTATCTTATTTTCACTGAGAAACTCTGTGCCTTGTCATGAATTAAAATTTATATCCTAGAAAATCCCAACAGCCCTGTGAGCACACACCAGCTTTTGTGTGCAGATACACCAGTATTATTCAAAATGGTGATTGTTTTGGAGAACAACTCACCAAACCGTCACAAAATAAATAAATAAATAAAAATCCCTGCACAAAGATAGATTTGACATGAACTTCCCAAGACAAAAGGAAGTATAAAGGAGGTCACATTGACTTTCCAGCTTCTTGACAGCGGTGCTATTCCAGAGAGTTCTTAGTCACAGGAACGTACTGTGGAAAAGCAAATGATAAATTCAGAAAGAAATAAAAGTATATGTATATGAGCGCGTATTCTGCTAAGGGTTCACAGAGGGAAAAAAAAATACATCTCATCTTAGAAGAAGGTTTTGAAAATATTCAGATTCGTTTTCAGAACCAGGGACAGGTGTTTGGCTCAGTAGATTAAGATGCAGCCTGGGACTTCAACATCTTATATCAGAGTGCCTGGGTTGAGTCCCAGCTCTTCCACTTCCAATTCAGCTTCCTGCTAAGGCACACCACTGGAAACAACACTACGGCTCAAGTCTCCAACCCACATGGGAGACCCAATTGATCCAGGCTCCTGGCTTCAGCCGGCCTCAATCCCAGCTGTTGCCAGCCTTTGGGGAGTGAACCAGGGCATGGAAGAGCTCTCTCTCTGCTTCTGTGTCTTCTCTGCCTTTCAAACAAAGTGAAAACAAATAAAATGTTTAAAAAAATCAGAAATTGTCATTTAGTCCTAGTGTTCTATAGCAAGGTTCTAATTTAATTCTGACACTGTTATTTCACCTGCGTTCACTGTGCTGTATATTTTTTACAGGAATTCTTCAACGAACAAAGTGAGTTAGACTCACTAATGAGGCATACTGGTTTTAAATGCCTTGGAAACTTCACTGTAGGAAACAATTTTCAGTACGTAAATGTCAGTACAAGAAAGTGTGAGAAATTTTGACTAAAAAACTTCAGACAAAATATTAACAAAACAAAATACTAACAATTCATGTCCAGAAGAAGAGAGAGATGTGATTTGTTGAGGTGCTTCTAATGAATGGGTTTCCCAGCAATAAGGAGTAAAACAAAGAAGAAAAGACAAATCGCAGCTTCTGATAATAAAAGTACTATCTTCATTTCAATAATGTGGGCAATTTAGATAATACGGGCAATAAAATCAAAACATGCAGAGAAGAAAAAAGTTATCAAGGGACTATTTGGCTTTATTTGAAAATCTCCTAACAAGCTCAAAGTGCTAAATTAATCAATTCAGGAGTCAGGAAATTAAGTAGATTAAGCAATGGATTTAAATCACTATGTATCATTAATTCTAAAACCCAGGGTGGAAAGTGGGCCATTGTTTCTGAGGGAAGATTCAGCGTATTGATGGTTCATCCTATCTTAGACTCACACATTCTCTGGAGAAGACTGCCATTCCTGGCAAGCTGCTTTATATCACAAAATTAACTCTTCTAAACTCATCCATGCCCAGTGCCACACCCTTGTCTTTAAACTGTACTCATCAGATTACTGGAGAAATAAACAAAATGCCTGATATACATATTTTCTGTTCTTTTATTTATTTTTTAAGGTTTATTTATTTGAAAGGCAGATTGCAAGGAGAGAGAGGTCTCCCATCCACTGGCTCACTTCCCAGATGGCCACACAGTGGAGCTGGGCTAATCTGAAGCCAGGAGCCAGGAGATTTTTCTAGGTCTCTCACATGGGTGGTAGGGACCCAAACATTTAGCCCCATCTTACACTGTTTTCTCCAGGCCATTAGCATGGAGCTGGCTCAGAAGTGGAGCAGCTGGCCATGCACCAGTGACCATATAGGATGCTAGTCACCGGCATCGCAGGCAGTGGCTTTATTCACTATGCCACAGCGTCGGCCCCAAGAAATACGTCTTAAAACAGAATGCAGGGGCCAGCGCTGTGGTGTAGTAGGCTAAGCCTCTGCCTGTGGCACTGGAGTCCCATGGGCACCCATTCGTGTCTTGGCTGCTCCTCTTCAGATCCAGCTTCCTGCTAATGGACGGGGAAAGCAGAGGAGATGGCCCATGTCCTTGGGCCCCTGCACCCACGTGGGAGACCTGGAAGAAGCTCCTGGCTCCTGGCTTCGGATGGGCCTAGCTCCGGCCACTGTGGCCATTTGGGGAGTGAACCAGCAGATAGATCTCTCTGTCTCCTTCCCTCTGCCTGTAACTCTGCCACTTGAATAAATAAATAAATCTTTTTTTAAAATGCAGCTAGCAGTGTCCCTTTGCACTTCAATAAATCTCTAAGTCTAAAAAAGGAAGAAAATAGCAAATATTTGTACGTTCTCTGTAAAGATCTTGAAGAGCTTTATGTCAGTCCCAGCCACACAACTCTCAAACCTCAGACATAGGCACAAGCAGCAGAAGTTCAAGGTCCTGAATCTATAGGAGTTTCCAGGAGGCCCAGCCCAGCCCAGCCCAGCCCCAGCCGCTTTTCCGTTGCCTTCTCCACTATGGACAACCCGCATCAGGGCTCCTTCCACTTCGGGCACAGCCCATTGCACCCAGCTCTCAGCCCTGGCTCTCAAGTTCTGAAGGATCTGAGAGCTTTGGGTCTCTGATGGCTCTGTGCATGAGGCTGGAGATGTTGATCACACAATGAAGAATTCCTGAGATAAAACCTGAACTGAAAGCCGAGCAAATCTGGGAGCGGGGAAGTGGCCAGGGTGCTGCAGGCAGGGGTGGCTTTCCTTATCCACACACCTGCAGATTAGTGGCAGAGATAAGTGTAAAGCTTATTATCATAGGGAAGAAAGCTGGGGTGAGGGACACATGCCACAGAGGCAAGACCGTGGGCAGTCCATAAAGCAGAATGTTGTGACAAGCACTAATGCCAATAGCCAAGTGCATTTGGTTGGACCAGAGCGCAGGGGAAGGGTGAACACGGCGGGGGGAGGAGGCAGCCTCATCACCAGACACCAGCAGGGTCTGTGGAGAGACCATGGCTTTGGCAAATCCCCCACTGAACAGCTGCAGGAAGTCTCTTCTCTAGCACTTGGCTTCCTCATCTGTGAGATAGGTGGAATCATACAGACCCTGCCGAGCTGCCAGAAGGATTAGAGTCGATGTATATAAAGCTTTTGGCTCTGAAGACTCTAGAAGAATACAATGGGACCATATGGTGGAGACTGAGAATTTCTTTCTCATTTGGCCATAGTTTTCCACTTTACTAAGTACTTATATAGAAACTTTAAGTAGTAAAAAGGGTTTTAAATAATATTTAGGCCTGTGGGGGAAAGAAGGGGGGCATAAGTGTATTCTTTACCTGGAAATGGGGCTGCTTCCTGACTTCACCTACCTGGGAGGCGCCTTTACTGCTTCCTTGCCAAGTGGCACTGCTATTTCAAGCTCCTCTATAAAATGCAGGTGTGAGAGCACCCCACCCCCTGCCCCTGAGAGCCCGGCTGATATTGGTTCTTGCAAGAAAAGATAAAGTAAAAATGAAAAGGCTAAGCTATTATCACATTTGTTAACTCTGGCCAGATGCTCATTAGCAACACGCTAGAAGCCAAAAATGAAAGACCAGCCTGCAGCTTGGATCCAAAAATAAGGGCCAGGCTCTATGGAAAACATGGACAGATGCAAGCCAGAACAAGGAACGCCGCTTCTGTGTCATTTATAGGAGATGGAGCCTCGCGCCGTGCCCCAGGTGCCCAGCACTGCTCTGCATCCAGTTTCTCTGCTGTGGCCACAGCAGCATTGCTCAGAGCCTTGCTTTGCCTCCAGGTCACCTGGGATGCTTGCGTTCTTGGCAGGTGTATAATAAGTTGTTGCAAACCGATATGTAACAAGGCCAGGACTGCACCTCGGCTCTGCATAACAGAATCTGAGAGTGGGGCTCCTCAGAGATTTGGACACACCATGAAGCCTAAGAGCCGCAGAGCTGAGACTGGGAATGAAGGCTCATGCTACAGCAGGGGCTGTTAAACACTTCCCAATTTCACTGAATCCTCCTAAAAATCCTGTAACTAGTTACCGTTACCACCATCGCCCCCCTCTGCTAGTGACTGGTGCAGTCACAACTCCAGCCCGGCCATCTGACTTCTCCTGCCCGCTTAACCCGACGCTCTCCAGCCTCCCCAGCAAGAGGGCGTCCCTCTTCCATGACCTTAGACTGGTAGAGGGAGCCAAGGTCTAGGAGCCCATTCCTCCCCTCTGCATCTATCTAAACATCCTCACCCCAGCATCAGAGACAAGCCCTCGGGCCAGATCCTAGGAATGTGGTTTCTGTTTGTTTTGTTCTGATCCTGCATCACTGTGAAGAAGCATAAGGCAACTGTGCAACTTAGCCTCTTCTGTTGACAGCCCACTGCGCTCTCTATACCTTGTTGTCATCAAGGAGATGTGGCCACATCTGCTGGATTTGGATGTCTGCTTCCACTCTGCCCCATGCTAAGTGTTTGAAATATGCACCAGTCCCTCACTCTTTGGAAAATGGGGATAACAGTAACTGAGTAAAAGAATGAGAAAGGCAAGTCAGGGTGTAAATACAAGGAGGAGATACTGTCAGTGTGAGAACAGCCTAGAACTGTGGTGCTCAGCCCTATCCTTAAAATTGCATAAGGATCTTTCAAAAATATTGATGCCAGGCTTCCGTTCCCAGTGACCCTGATTCAATCGGTCCAGAGAAGTGGAGAAGGCTGCAGGTCAGCAGTACCACTGACAGCTCCCTGACATCTTCACGTGTGCAGCCCCAGGTGGAAACCTCTTGTTCAGGGCAGTGACGGACACCCTGTAGATGTTCAAGGGTTAGAGAGAAAATCTTCCAGCCATTGATTTACTCCCCGTGACCCACAACAGCAGGACTGGGCCAGGCCAAAACCAGAACCCAGGATCTCCATCCAAGCCTCTCACAAAGGTAATGGGAACTCAAGTACTCCAGTCAGTATCTGCTGACTCCTAGGAACCTAGATCCGAAGTCGTGGTGGAACTCCATCCCAGGCACTCAGATACAGGATATGGGAATCCCAAGCACTAAGTTAACTCACTGTGCCGTGACAGTTGCCCTGTCTATGTTTTTTAAATGTTTGAACAAATAATTATTAAGTATCTCCCATGCACTAGGCTTCACTTCAATGGCTAAGACTTAAATTTTAAATTTAACTTGGTCCATGCCCCCAGGACAGGTGCAGTTGGATGGGGAACTCGTAGCAACGTAAAACATGTGGTTACAATACAACATGATCAGCCTGGCAACAGCCGTTTGTTCCTAGTGGTAGGAGAAGAGTGAATGGAATGACTTCTTCTCCCTTCAAAATCCAACGACAAAGTCATGAAATTGTAGACATGAAGGAAGCTTAACATCCCTACCCTTGCGTACAAGGAAACAAGAAATGAAGCAGTTGGTAGCTTCTCAGGGTCACAGAGTCAACAGAAAGACAACTAAAATAGTATAATGATGTGGGAAGGCGTATTTTGACTCACCAGAGAAAGAGCTAAAGAACTTGTGGGCATCGGCGCCTTGGCTCACTAGGCTAATCCTCCGCCTTGCAGCACCAGCACACGGGGTTCTAGTCCCGGTCGGGACACCTGATTCTGTCCCGGTTGCCCCTCTTCCAGGCCAGCTCTCTGCTGTGGCCAGGGAGTGCAGTGGAGGATGGCCCAAGTGCTTGGGCCCTGCATCCCATGGGAGACCAGGATAAGTACCTGGCTCCTGCCATCGGATCAGCGCGGTGCGCCGGCTGAAGCGCGCCGGCTGCAGCAGCCATTGGAGGGTGAACCAACGGCAAAGGAAGACCTTTCTCTCTCTGTCTCTCTCTCTCACTGTCCACTCTGCCTGTCAAAAAAAAAAAAAAAAAAAAAAAAGAACTTGTGGGCTCCAAGGCTGAAGTTCTGGGTCTTAAGAGTCAGTAGGATTTTGGCCACAAGGGTATGGGGATGGATTCCATTCTCAGTGGAAAGGAAAGCCCACAGCTCGGTGGAGGAAATGCTCACTAGTGTAAGATGCTGGCTCCAGGAGCCCCTCGGGGAGCCGCCTACAGCTTAGTGCTGCCTCCACACATCAGCTCTGGTCTGGGTGCCTGCTCCGAACCTTGCTGGACCTGCAGTTTGGGGGATGATCCCACCTCCAGCTCCACCCCTCTCTAGGGTAACTCCATATAAATGATACTTAGCCACATTTTCAATGAGATTTGGGATTTGAATGTTTAATCTTAAATTCTTCAGTGATGTAGAACAAATTGATGCCTCTAAATACCCCTAATTAAATACCTTTCTGTCGTGACCACATTTGGTCAACCTTGGCTCTGTGAACCTTCAGTCAGCATGTGCTCTGCTTACAAGGCGTGAGACAGTTAAATCCATATATTTTTTTTTTTTTTTTTTTTTTTTGGACAGGCAGAGTTAGACAGTGAGAGAGAGAGAGGGAGAGACAGAAAGAAAGGTCTTCCTTCTCCTTTGGTTCACCCCCCAAATGGCTGCTATGGCCAGCGCACTGCGCCAATCCGAAGCCAGGAGCCAGGTGCCTCCTCCTGGTCTCCCATGTGGGTGCAGGGCCCAAGCACTTGGGCCATCCTCCACTGCCTTCCTGGGCCACAGCAGAGAACTGGACTGGAAGGGGAGCAACCGGGACTAGAACCCGGGGTTCTGGTGCCGCAGGTGGAGAATTAGCCAAGTGAGCTGCGGTGCTGGCCAGTTGAATCCATATTGAAGCATGTTAAATTTACTCTTCATTCTCTCCATGCTCTTGACCTTGGTGTCCTTGATATTTCACCTTCTCTCACAGCCTGTATCCTTTTTTAGTCAGCAAATTTTCTTGCCTCTCCTTCAAAATCCCTCCAACATTCTCCCAATTGTCATCCTCACCTTGGACAAACCACTGTCATGTCTCACCTGGATTGTCATAGTACCCCTGCCCCAGTCTTGATATCTTTAGCCTCAGCACTACAGTAGAGAAAAGGTCAAATGTGTACTTCTGTTCAAAGCTCCTCACTGGCCTTTCCAAGGTCCTTCCTATGACTGGTGTGACCCCACGTGATCTCGCTGCCGTGACTCTTTGGCCTTCACCTCTCTTCTCTGACTACATTGACTTCCTTTTGTCCTTGAATGTGTAACACAAGCCCCCGCCTCCCTATTTCCCTCAGCTGGTATGCTTTCCCTCCAGACAAGTGCATGACGAGTCCCTTCACTTTCATTAGGTCTTGCTTTAATCCCCGATTTCCTAACGAAGAGCAGCTGGCCATCCTAGCTATAATTTCCACACCTGGGGCAGGCATTCAGTCTAGCAGTAAGACCCTGGTAGGAACACTTGTGTCACGCATGAAAGTGTCGGGGCTTGAGGCTCAGCTCTGACTCCTAACTCCAGCTTCCTGCTCGTGCAGATCCTGGGACACAGCCGTGCTGGCTCAAGTACTTGAGTTCCTGCCGCTCAGCTGAGAGAGCGGGATTACTTTCCTGGCTCCTGGCTTCAGCCCTGCCCATTCCTGGCCACTGTGGACATTTAGGGAGTGAACCTGCAATGGGAGCACCTGCCTCTCTCTCTCTCTCTCTCTCTCTCTCTCTCTCTCAAATAACTAAATAAATAATACTACAATTTCTACATCTTCCCCTGACATTTCATATACTATATCCATACTTTATAAAAGTGATTCTTATATACTCATTAATTAATACTATGTATTTTATGTTTTATTTCTTTCTGAAATTAACATTTATAAGCATTATAACTTGTTTTTCTTACTGTGTTATCTTTTTAAAAAGATTTATTTTATTTATTTGAAAGACAAAGTTACAGAAAGAGGTAGAGACAGAGAAAGAAGTGTTCCATCTACTCCCCAAATGTCTACAACTGCCAGGAGCTTCCTCCAGGCCTCCCACATGGGTGCAGGGGCCCAAGAACTTGGGCCACCCTCTGCTGCATTCCCAAGCACATCAGCAGGGAGCTGAATCAGAAGAGGAGCAGCTGGGACTCGAACTGGCACCCACATGTGATGCTTGCACTGCAGGCCAGGGCTTGAACCTGCTGTGCCATAGCGCTAGCCCTCCTGTTTTATCTTTCCATATAAATCTGTTCAATGGGGGGAGAAACAACACCAGTTATATTCACTGTTGTATCCTGATAATTTAGTTCAATGCCTGACATGGGATATAGTCAATAAACACTTGTTGAATGAGAGTGAAGGAATGTTAACTGTGGCATAATAAATATTGCATTTGCATTTCTATGTTCCCTTCCTGGAAGTTCTGTGGCCCAAGTTTGAAAACATAAACCAGTCAACCTGAAATGGAGAAAAGGAAGTCACCAAATCTATTGTCTTCAACAATTGCAACCCAGTTTTGGATCAATACTCTTGAAAGCATCAAGATCATGAAAGACAGGGAAAGCTGCGAACTTGTCACAGATTGGAGATTTGAAAGAAATACAACTAAATGCAATATTGGATCTGCGAGAGATCCAGAACAGAAAATAGGACAGTAAAGCTGAAAAGACCCCTGTAATGTCATCGCTAGTGCTATGCCAATGTGGATGTCTAGGTTTTGATAACTGCATTGTGGTGATGGAACATGTTCACACTTTTATGTCTGTCTGAGTAACTCTTCACACTCAAGCAAGGAGGTCATTTAATGACAAGCATGTTTCCTGAATAAGTAAGCAAGAAGCAATTATCCTGTAAACCACCAGAAGGTAACTAACTAACCAAGCTAAAAATGTGTGTGTGTGCACTGTGCGCTTGTGCATGTGTGTGCATGCGTGCACATAGGCCATCTTCTTATTTTTAGGCTTCACCATTTTTTATGCCATGGAAGATATACTTGAAAGACCTAGCAGAGATTTTCAAAGCATCTGTTCCTTGGTGCAGGAAGGGGTTTCATCAGAAAACACAATAACAGCTCGACAATTCTCTTTCTACTCCCTCTACTTAGGAAAGATTAGAAATAACAAGTGTCCATTTAGGAAAATTGTCTTGTAAATGACATCCCACTAATCTGAGATTTCACAGTGAAATAATCATATACCATCCAAGTCCTAGCAAGGCAGAAAATCATTAGAGGCAGAAAATGATAAGGAACATTGTCACGAATGGCTGTAGAGAATCATATTAACTAATAAACCATACTGGCTTTTGTGAAGGGACCGCAGGAGAGAACAGAAAATCACAAAAACAGAGCTCCTTCCATCTGGAAGGAGGCAATGAGTCCTATCTGTCAGTGGTGGCTTCCTCAAGGGTGATGGGTGGACCCTGTGCCGCCTATATCCTTGTCATCAGAGGCCTTGCAGCCGGAAATCACCGTAAATGGCTCTTGGGCGTAGCATGAGCCCCTCCAAGATGTTTGCTCAGTTTTGGCCTTCAACATTGTCCTATTTTAGCCTTCAATACTATTTTGTACTACAGTCTAATAATTTCAAATATAGCCCTTCATTTGTACTAACAGAAATTAGGAAAGGTAAGCTAAATAGTGTTCATTTATTTTCATAAAATTTGAAATCAGAGAAGTTTTCCAAGCTGTCATTTTCATTTCTGGATTGCATGTAGGAAAGTGACATCAACTTTCTCCTTAGCAAATGGGACTGATTTTGTCAGGGCCAATAACAATAAATGAGACATTTGTGAAGATACTTGTGAGTGCACCAGTAGAAAAACATTTGAAGAGTGTAGATGAGTTGTAGCATCAGCAAGAAGCTCCACTTTGCCAAGTGGAGGTAGAACTATTGCCTTTGATGACAGGAGCAGTTATAAAACCACCGTGCAAGTAAGCCAGAAAACTCATTAAGCAAATACTGACTTGATTTTGCTTGAAGACATAAAAAAGTAGCCAATTTGTGGGATTAATTACTGAATCTGTGACTTGTCTCATTTTAGCCCAAAGCAATTCCTGATAAATGAGGAAATCAATGGACTTTAATGTGCTGTCCCTACAAAAGAGCACTAAGTCTGGTGTGCTGCCTACCAGGCCCCACATCAATCCCACATGTCCGGTGTATAGGAACACAGTGTGTTTGACCAGCAGATTCTACTTCCAAATGGCCAGAGACCTTTGTTCATTGCACAAAGTGAGCCACTTCTGGATATTTTGCCTTTCATGGGCTCCTCGTCCAGAAGTTCTTTGGTCCCTTCAAAATTTTCACCACCCCACACATAAAGACAGCTTAACAGTGTGCTATTATTGGTATCTGCGTTCTCATTTGCTGCAGTAGAAAATGCCACCAATAATTGAACTTGTCCTAAAAGTTCCTTAGCCGTATTTTTAGCACGCTGAGCTAGAGTTGCTTGCTTTACTAACATTTGCAAATGCCTGTTTATGCTCTGGACACATAATTTCTGCAGCATTCAAAAGAGACTCTTCTATAAACTTGTTGTCTGTAAAAAGCTTTTGTTGCCCAGGCGATTTTTTCACTTAATAAAGAACTTCATTTCACAGCGGCTCGCTTATTTTATTCTCATTCAAAAGCAAATGCTGCCATTTCTCTGTCCATTAAGCTTCTCAATGCTCATTTTTCCTGTGGACCAGCCATGGCTGGTTCTATTATGTGCCTGAAGATGCAATTTTTCTGTGCAAACATTCTTTGGATATTCCTCCCATGCACTGAAAAGTAGGGACACTCATATTGATTTTCAGAAATATACTCAATTGTGTTTTCTAGATGTCCAAGTTCTTCTTCCTTTTCCTTATTTACAATAAGAAAACTGGTAGTAAGCATGTGGTGTACATAACAACTACTGTTTGATTTCAGCATTGGGGATACACAGCAGGATGGGGGCGGGGCTTTAACTGGGGAGGCCATAGCTCTTCTACAGTAGGGGCTGCCCTTCAGATTTAGGGGACATCAGCCCTCTGTTTCCAAGAGAAGCTGGAAATCAGAAAATTCTGTTTTGTTTTGTTTTGACAGGCAGAGTGGATAGAGAGACAGAGAGAAAGGTCTTCCTTTACCGTTGGTTCACCTTCCAATGGCTGCTGCGGCCAGCGCACCACGTTGATCCGAAGCCAGGATCCAGGTGCTTCTCCTGGTCTCCCATGCGGGTGCAGGGCCCAAGCACTTAGGCCATCCTCCACTGCCTTCCCGGGCCACAGCAGAGAGCTGGGCTGGAAGAGGGGCAACTGGGACAGAATCTGGCGCTCCGACTGGGACTAGAACCCTGTGTGCCAGTGCCGCAGGCAGAGGATTAGCCTAGTGAGCCATGGCACTGGCCTGGAAATCAGAAAATTCTAAGAAAAATCTCCTAATGTTTTGGTAACTTACTCTGTGGCGTAACAGGTAAAGCTGCCGCCTGCGGTGCTGGCATCCCATATGGGCACCAGTTCTAGTCCCAGCTGCTCCACTTCCTATGTAGCTCTCTGCTATGGCCTGGGAAAGCAGTAGAAGATGGCCCAAGTCCTTGGGCCCCTGCACCCGCGTGGGAGACCCAGAAGAGGCTCCTGGCTCCAGGCTTCGGATCGGCACAGCTCCGGCCATTGCAGCCAACTAGGGAGTGAACCAGTGGATGGAAGATCTTTCTCTCTCTGCCTCTCCTTCTCTCTGTGTAACTCTGACTTTCAAATAAATAAATACATCTTCTTTAAAAATTGATTTACTTATATTTGAAAGGCAGAGAGAGAGAGAGAGAGAGCATGGTCCCATCTGTGATCACTCCTCCAGCACCCACCAAGAACTCAATCCAGGTCTCCAAAGTGGGTGACAGGGACCCAAGTATTTAGGCCACCACCTGTTGCCTCCCAGGTGTGCATTAGCAGGAAGCTGGAATCTGGAGTGAAACTGGGACTCAACCACTCCAGTATGGGATGTAGACATCCCAACGAGCCTCTTCACTGCTGTGCCAAATGCCTGGCCCTCAAAAGTTATTAAAATGCCAAATCAATCAACAGTATTGTGGTTAAGCAAATCAAGTCTGCAAGCTCCATGTGGGCGACCTCTGGGGATATAGAGTGTAGCAGTAGAATAATTTATGCCCTACCTTTGTTTTATTTCCTGAGAACCACGAGAAAAGATAATTACAGTAACATAGTTCTATGGAATATGAAATTCAAGTGCCGTAATTAACCTGGAAAGACTCTGGTGAAGCAATGTGACCTGGTAGGAAGGATGCTCTTCTTGGGACCAGGCACATCTGGGGACTTCTGGACATTTCGTGTATTAGCTTGGTTTATGTTAGATTTTTTTTATCTGGAAATGCAGATAATAAAATCGCCTTGTGAGTTTGTCAGAATGAATAGAGATGAAAATTTCTAAGCACACTGTCTGGCATGTGGGAGGAATTCCATAGACGGCCATGACTGTTACTATGAAATGCAAGCTATAAGTTTCCAACAGCATCTCTTTGCACACCCCCACAAATAGCCCCCACAAATTGAGCCCAGGCCCTAGTTGCATTCCCTCCTGCCCACCTCTCGTGGTCTGCACTTTTGTCTCATCCCTGGGTCCAATAGCCCACACACAGCTTATCACATGCCCTAAAGTTTTCTACCTCCTGTCTCGTCCATGCTCTTGCCTCTGCCTTCCCTCTTTGCTTGGCTCTCTCCTGTGAGACTCAGTCAAGGTGTCATTTATCTAAGAAGCCTCTCTGGGGTGCCAGCTCCCCCCAGTCCAGGAAGAACAGCCCCTCCATTACTGCCTTGGGTCAGCCTTGTCGCAGCATTTATCACACCGTATTCATTGTCGACCGTGAGCTCCTGGGAGACAGCAGCCAGCTGTCCCTTCATTATCCCTAGCATGTGGGTGCAATGCCATTACCTGGAATGGAATTATTCACAACTCCAAGTTAGTATCATACATTTGTTATATGAACTTTGCTTTCCTTTGCTCTAAGGCTCAGTTTTTGAAGTAAATGTTTAACAGTAAAACTTTTTAAATGGATAAAGAAGGAAATGAATGAATGAGGTCCCTGGAAACTAGAGCGTTAAGAGCCACTCACTTTCTGCTTCCCTCTTGTTTTCTTTTTTTTTTTAAAAGATTTTATTTATGTATTTGAGAGGTACCATTACAGAGAGGGAAAGACACTCTGTAGAGAAAGGTCTTCCATCAGCTGGTTCACTCCCCAAATGGCCTCAACAGCCGGAACCGATCCAAAGCCAGGAGCCTGGAGCTTCTTCTGGGTCTCCCGGGGTGCAAGGGCCCAAGGACTTGGGCCATCTTCCACTACTTTCCCAGAGCTGGGCCGGAAGTGGAGCAGCCAGGACTCAAACCAGGGCACATATGGAATGCCAGTGCCTATGGGAACCTATTGTGCCACAGCACTGGCCGCTTCCCTCTTGTTTTACAAATGCAAATCCTGGACTGTTGTGGATGCCTGGCTCCCTCTCCCTCCCCTGTCCTTATGCCAGCTGCTGCTCCCTTCTGCACCCCAAACCCAATGGGGAGTCCCATTCTGGAGTAGATAGGCATCACCTCCTGGGTCTTACAAGGGGAGACTATTAGGACTTCTGTGAGAAAGTTCCTTTTGAGAAGTAGCAGAGAATATAAAAATAGAGCCCCTTACTGGAGGCAAAAAGGAACAGGTATGGCCCAGAGTCTTAATTTCACTTTTAAAACAGGTGGCTTCTTACCTAAATGAGAGCAAGAACAGGTGTGCAGCCGAACTGGGCCGAATAGCACCGGCTTCCTGTGTGCCAGCATCCTTGGTCCTATAGCTGAAGAAAAAGCATCTTTTGGGACAAGACTGCCATTAGCAGAGCTGGTAGCTTTGAGTGGAGAAAAGGCTTCCATTCCTCCACAGGGACACAGACCCCTTCGGGAACGTAGTGAGAGGGCAGACTGGACTGCAGCCTCCCTGTGCCCCATCCGGGCACCTTGGTGAACTAACAGAGCCACCTACTCAAGTCCCCCTAAGAGTTTCCTCTTGTTATGCACAGCACAATATTAGAAAACTGATTATGAATAATTTTCAAATATTTATTCTTTTCTAGGAACATGGGTGACATTTGGAGGTCAAATTTCCGATGAGGTAAGTTATCCAGGCTTCCGCCGTGTTGACGAAAGAGAATTCGGAGAAAGCTATGCAGTAGGAGTGTGCTTCTTGGGATGCTAACCTCTTGTAGAGATAATGTTTAGATCACAGGAAATGGTTAACATTGACTCAAAGATTATTCTCCATTTTATCTTGCCTCTTGTATTTTTCACATGTAGTCTATTAATAGCCCTTGAAGCTGTCAATCTCTTATATGTGCAGGTTCAATGTTTACAGAATGCAGCAACTTAGAATTAATATTAGCCATTTTATGAAAAGATTTTATTGCTAAAGTTGCTTATTTATTTATTTATTAGCTGGCCGCAGTTTGCAAACGACCTTCTTGGTTTTAGCACTAGAAGCCCACATTGCGAGAAAAATCTCTCATGCCTGGGCAAACCAGGCAGCTGGTCACCCTGGCTTCCAAGTTAATCTAAACTCTCTGACCCTCAGTTCTTCCTATGTAAAATGGGATGACAATGCTGACCTTGAGGCTCTGTTGCAAGGATTAATATATCACACAGGCCATAGATTCATGTAACTCTCTGACTAGTGGTTACCAGTGGGTAGCGGACACTCAACAAACGGAAGCTACAGTAATTATATCTACCTTTAAATCATTGCTTACACTTTCACAGCAGTGATTTTTAAGGAGTATCTTCATGGCATAAGTGAGCCACAAAGGCATGGAAGGTCAAGAACTCCCTAGAGGGCAAGAGCCTCGAGTCCATCTGACTATTCTTGATCCTGCTAGGCCTTTGAGGAGTCAGAGAGTGTGTCTGAGTGGGTTCATTTGATGGATCCATTTCTGCTACCACCATTGATCAGCCAACTTACTAACATTTCCAGACACCACATCAGTACAATGGAAATACCTTCCACCCAACGGGACCACAATTAAGATTAATGAGATGATGCCTATAAAGTGTTCTGGTGCCTGGCCCAGAACAGATCTCATACAAAGGTAGTTCTTTTAAAAAAAAAAAAAAAGATTTATTTTATCCACCCAAAAGACAGAGTTACAGAGAGAGGTAGAGAGAGAGAGAGAGGTCTTCCATCTGTTGGTTCACTCCCCAAATGGCCTCAATGGCCAGAGCTGGGCCAATCCGGAGCCAGGAGCCAGGAGCTTCTTCCAGGTCTCCCAGGCGGGTGCAGGGGCCCAAGGACTTGGCCATCTTCTGCTGCTTTCCCAGGCCATAGCAGAGGGTTGGATCGGAAGTAGAGCAGCCGGAACTAGAACCGGCGCCCATATGGGATGCAGGCGCCTTAGGCCAGGGCTTCAACTTAAAAGGTAGTTCTTACCTTCATTCCTAAGGACCTGGGGCAGTGGTGGTTTTCCCCACAGCTCCCAATCACCCGTGGCATTGAATAGATCAGGGAGGTAAGGGGTCCTTAACTGTATTCTTCTCTGCCTAAATGCCTTTCTTAGAGTTGGGTAGTGGTCATCCCACAGAGTTGGTCTCATGGGGAGATTCCATGAGAAGTAGACTCTGAATGCAAATTAACATGCACTATAGCTAATTTGGGATCAATGCAGAGCAGGTCAAGATGCAGTCTCAACAATGACCTTGGCTCACCCCATGGGAAGCTCTGATGCTTTAGATGGTCCTGCAGAGTTGTCCCAAGCTGGAACAAGAGGACTGGGCATTTGTAGCTCTGTAGACCAGTCGTTAGATAGAGGCTGACCTGGAAGTGGGCTTGACCTTGGGCTAGATGACTCTAGCAAAATGCAATTTCCAGAGAGCTGAAGGGCATTCAATGGCAGCATTCCCAGCAGCTGGAGGAGTAAGTTCTTTGTTTCTGAAGGAGGAACTGGGTAGCACATCACATAATTCACTATAGGGCTTGCTGATTGGCATCAGGTAGGAGTGTACGGAGGAGGCACGGAGGCAAAACTACAGCTGACACAGCAAAGGCTCCAGGCTTTAAATCAGATACAAAATAAGTGGCAAGGAAGGAGGGAGCTCTAACATTAGCAATCCATTGTCTCCAGCATGTGTATAACCCACTACCGCCTGGTACAGGGCTTGGAGGGAAACAGACAAAAGCATCTTCCCTTTCAGAACAGACAGGCCAACTGTAACTGACCATTCCCCCTTCATGCTGTCTGCTCTCCAGTGCAATGAGCCCAGCTTGCCCAGGTCAGCATGTGCAGGACTGGCCTGAGATGAATCATGTCAGAATTCCAAATCTCAAAACCATACAATGAGGCAGTCATGAGTGGCTGCAGAGGTGCTCCTGTTACATGTAGACCAGACAAATAGGTATTGTCCTTCCAGAAGGCAGTTAGGGCCTTCCTCACATCCCTGCAGAGAGAGGGCTCAAAGGGGAAGAGGGGGAGGCACAGCCAGGCCCAGGCACACCAGAGCTGAATTATTCAAGCCCACCTAGTCCTATGTAGGACAGCTGCAGACCAACAGCAATAAATTGACCTCCCATCATTTTCCCATTTCCTCTCTGGCTTCAGACGAGTGCAACACAAAGCAGGTACAAATATAGGATAACAGGGATGACCACACCATAATGTGCTGAGTGATGCAACTCCCCTTGCTGGCTCAGCAGGAGGTGATGTTTCCATACCTGGCAGAGTCCAACCATATCCTGAATAATTTCTTGGCTGGAACATCATCAAAAGGATTCAAATACCAAATTAAATCACTTGGCAGGGTGTCTCTCAAAAATAATTTGCCATCACCATAAAACTAAGGTAGATGTTCATAAATGAAAAATAATTTTTAAAAAATAATGGAAAGAGTGTATTATCATCTTATAGCACGTAATTTTCAGAGTTGTACTTTATATTTTTTTCATCCGTAAGGTAATTTGGTTGCCTTTAGTTGCAAGCAACAATGAACCCAACTCAAATGGGCTTACCCTATGAGAAAAAAATGATTTTGACTTTGAAACTAGAAGAACAGAAGTACAGCAAACTTCAGGGGATCCCCCAACCCCATTTCCCAGGAGTTCTCTCAGCCCTGTGCTCCTTGGCACATCCACTCTTCCTCGGGTTGTAAGACAACTGCAGGAATCCTGTGCCTCCATTAAAATGGATACTTCAGGAAGAGTGCTGCTTCCAGAAATTCTGAAGGGGAACATGTTCCCCAAAGCCCTCAGCAAACCTCTCCTCACATTTCATTGGCCCGGATGTGTCACATGACTTTTCCTGACCCCTTGCCTCTCAGGCCCTCAGGCCCCCATTGGAGGGAGGTGAAGGGCAGTTTCCTCTGTAGCCTACAAACTCCCTGGGGGACAAGGAGTTCCCTGAACAGATTCCCATTTGAACGATACAGAGAGGTCAAATGATTTGCAAAAGTTTATTTATTTAATAAGTGGGACATTCAGGTTGGAAATCAATCTTCAGACTTAATTCAGTGTTTTTTTTGTTTGTTTGTTTGTTTTTTTCATTCTTCCACATCCGAGTCTTCCAATCTCATGGCTGGAAAACATCTCTGCCATCATTCAGTCCAAGTCTCCATCTAGAATTCTCCATCTTTTCTTAAAATTGCCCTCTAGCTAAGATTTAATTGTGCATACTTCCCGGTGATAATCTGCTAGTATGTCATATAGCATAACATACGCACAATAATTTCTCAAACATAGGACAGTCATGGTGAGAAAAACTAGACTTAGCTTTTAATCTTGAGGTAGGACAAATGTATTCACGGTAGCAAATTAAAGACATTATGCTAACGGGTCTGCATGGACTCCATTTTACTGGCCTAACACATTTTCCAGGTAGGCTAATTTTCAAAACAACATAAAAATATTTTACCTTGGAAATGTCAATGAAGCAACTTCAGCCCACCATCAAAAACCATAAGGGAAAAATCAATTGTAATTACGTGTGCAGTGTGGCATGTTTCAAACTAGTAAGTGAATCAGCAAAATGGAATAGCAGCCGCTCTCCACTGTTGCTTAATGCTATCCCACCAAGCTATCCCTCAAGCTCTTGCTTATAGCTGTCCCTCTAACTCTCTGCCACACTTGCCACTTCTTCTTCAGTAGCACAAGGAGTTCTATTTGCAGCCTGCACGGTGGGGAGCTGGATCCCTGGTGAGTCAGGGCTCTCGCAGGCTCCTTTCTCCCCGTGTTGATTCAGCAGCCACTCCGTGATGATGCTTTGGATTCTGCAAAACTGTGAGTGGCAGGAGTTCTAAACCAGCACGCCTCCGTGTGACTTTTGGCTCATCAGCACCGTCTGTTTGACCTCAAGGAGGAAAAGTCGTAGGCTTTCAGGTCAAGAGTTACCCAGCCACCGGAACCTCTTGGCTTGGATAAAGAAGTGAAGAAAGGGAGTCACCCGTGACACAATTGACCTGTTTATCAGAGAGCTAAAGATGCCACAGAGAATGTTGTAGAACCGAGTCTCCCCCTGCAGAGTGAGAAAGGCAAATCCACCCATCTCACGGGGATCTGAGGGGAGACTCAGTGGCCGGTGCTGAGGGTGATGCTGTGGGGCCCCCTCCGTGTCTGTGAACAGGTTCCTCCTACCCTCTCTCCATGGGCTCAGCCCGCTGCTCTCTCTCTCTTCACTGCAACTGCAAGAAACCAGGAGTGGCTGGGCGGGGTTTCCGGCCTTGGCTTCTCTGACCAGCCTCCTTTCATGTCCCCCGCAGGTTGCTGAACGGTTGATGACCATCGCCTATGAAAGTGGCGTTAATCTCTTTGACACTGCTGAGGTCTATGCCGCTGGAAAGTAAGTCCATAGCTGTTGGTGGCATCTGTGGACATAAGACAGCCTGTCTGTCCAGCCCATTTTGATGTGTTAGTGAGAAGAGGCAGCTGTTCCCCCACACGTCGGGGACCCTGCTCCCTACCAACCTCTAGAACTGGGGACATTGACCATCTCTGGCCCTCTCTGCCCACCCAATCTTTCCCGCCACTGGTCCCTTGTGAAGAATGTATTGGAGGGAGGTAGGATCAAGAAACAATGTCCATGGTCTCCGTGAGGGGCCCAGGCAGCTGGCTCCAGAGTAGTGGTGGTGGAGATGGGTGGTAGCTGAACATACAAGTGAGTAAATGCGTGAGCAGATTCCAAGATGGTTATCCTATATATATATATATATATACATGTACATATATATATATCCAATATGTATATATCCAGCATATCCAATCATAATGCCACTGGGTTGCCCTCCCTGTGGGCAAGCAGGGCCTGCTCTTCCTGTTCGCCAGTGTCTGCCCTGGCATTACAGGCTGCTTAGACATCGAAGGTGGGATCCCCAAAGATGCCCAGAAACCCAGTAGCTCTCCTACAAGGTCATTTCAGAGCCCACTCTGAGCGTGGAGAGCACTGCAGAGAACTGCATTTCTTTTGTAAGAGTCACACCTAGCAGCTTCCTTCCCTTGGAGCCAGGAGCAGGTCAGGGGCCGGAGGACAGGTTCATTAGAACCCAGGGGCAATGTGGCCTGGGGCAAGGACTAGAGGCCCATGCCATCCAGGTCCCAGCATAGTCAGCACATTTCAGAGTAGATCTAGGGACCCCTCGCCTCCTGGAAGGAACACAGATGTCCAGCTCCCGGAACCAAATAAGCTAAATAGCTGCTCCAGCGGCTCTGCAGTTCTCTGAGGAGACTGCGGAGTGTAGTCCCCTGCAGGCCTCATGCGCCTCAATCCAGGTGGTGTGGCCTTGCCAAGTGAGGTCCTGCTTGTATTCGTGCTGTGAATGCTGACCACTTTGATCGTTATTGACTGCTTGTCAGCGAGTGAGTCTTGCACTGGGAAATGCAAGACTGCCAATGGCAACAGTCGAGCAGACAGGTGGAAGCATCCAGTGCCTAACTGTGGGGCACAGCCCACAACTTGCGTCACGATTCATCGCAGGCTGTAGCCCCTAACAAAGGCCAAGCTTTCAAGTCAAGACAAATGAGGATGAGCAGGGTCTCCCATCTGTGACGCCCTAATGGGCAAAGTGCTGACTACCTCTGTTAGTCTCCCACTTGCAAAGCCTCTGAGAGCCCAGAAGCTTCACATAAGGTTGGTGTTAGGCACAGGGAAGAAAGTTTCCTCAATCTTGAGAGCCAGGAGGGTAGGTGGAAGTGGCGACTGGGATGTCTTCAGGGCACCTCGCCACAACCCAGCCTTCAGGACAGAAAGGACACTTCAGTATTTGTCCTTGATCTTATGACAGAGTTTGTCACTGGATCCCAGGACATTCTCCATCTGGGCCACTGCATCCGTAACCCTGGCCTTAGGGATATCTAACCCCACACCCACTTTCTTCATTTATCCTGCAACATCACCTGGGGTCACTAGTTCTGCCTGAACAGCGTGAGGTCTCACTGTCCTCCCCAGTCACAACGGAGCAGTTCCACAGCAATTAGAAGGAAACCTTAACTCCCACCAGACACCAACAAGCGAGACATTTACACACGGGATCAGCGGGTCAAAAACACCAAACTGCCAAATGACTCTGCTGCTTCTCAGTACCAGGACCGCAGGCGGTCTCCTGCCAGCATGGCGGGATTTGGCAGGTGCCTCCGGATTGTTCCCGAGCAGGATTCTGCAGGCAAAGCAGAAACAGTGGAAACTGTGCTACCAGCCGAGAGCGGCTTCTATTTTCAGGATCCGTAGGCACACGAGAGCTCAAACAAGCAGTGGCTCTGGGGTTTTGGACTGACTCTTGCTTTTCTGGGACATGATCCTAAGACGTGATCCGTTTCCCTCTGCAGGGCTGAAGTGATTCTGGGCAGCATCATCAAGAAGAAAGGCTGGAGGTACTGCATTTACCGTAATCCTTTTGTTATTTGTTAAGACTTGCTGCTTTTGCACCAGAGAAGGGAGCTGAAAGCACACGAAACAGGGCCAAAAGGCTGTCAGAAAACATCAAATATTGGTAAAGAAATCACTGATAGTGGTTTGAGGCTAAATGCCAGCGAGTTCATTGCTGGTGCTTTGAAAATTGTTGACTAGTCATTGATGACAATGAATCACCGAGGGGCTGAGCAGAAAAGAAGGTGGGAGTGTTCATGAGACATTGACGCAGAACAGAAAGTGACATTTTCATGGCTTATCACTGCCATTTGTGGTCATTTGAAGAAGGAAGCAAATCGCAGGAAGCTGATTATCTCTACTCGTAATTTATGTTTGCTGCTCATTTTATTAACAACTCTGGGTTCAGAGAAATGATGCACGAAGAAGCCCTGGGGATAAATACCCCAAGGTTTTCTTACCTGAACACAACTAGCCAGCATCTCTCTTAGAAATCCAGTATCTGGGCATTCAGCAATGTGCTTCATCTGTTATTCTTGAGCTGTGTCTCCAAGAAACACTCAGAGATGTGCTTACATTTCCATTCCATCATCTTCTGCAGCTAAAGCCAGGGTAGGGAGGGGATGAAGTTCTATGAGTTTCAGCCACCACAGCTACCGTCCCCCAGCAGGAGTAGAACCCGGCCAAGCCCAGGGTCCTCCTGTGTTCCGGCATAGTATCTGGGATGGCGCTGTCAGAACAGGGCTGATACTAGTGAAGACAGCTGTGTAGGGAGCTTTGTTCTCTGGCGCACACACACCATGCACACTCAGCAGGTATCTTCTACAACTTCACCTAGGAAACAAGGACAGTCCCAAGACAGACTTTGTTCCGCCTTTGCACACGTCATTTCAGCTCCCTCTGGGAGCAAAAATGAGAAAGGTAGAACAGAGCCCCGTGTATTTTGGGGGCTTCTTATTCTTCACTCTGAGATAAACGTTTGCTAGGAACAGAGGGCCTTGTGGAAGTGGAAACCCAAACATTCGTGCGGATGTGAAGAAAGAAAATGTGGTGACCTATCTCCTTTCCTCCTCCTCTACTCCAGGAAACAAGGGGGCTACAAGAAAGCTTAACCTTAAATCTGGAAAGTAATTCACACCTCCATGCAGTCTTCTAGCTTGTCTGGCTTACTTTGGCACCCAGAATGCAAGTCCATCCATCACTGCCCACCTAGGGGCTGGATCGGTTACCCGTGGCTGCTGCAACAAAGCACCACAACCTAGGTGGCTTAAAACAGCAGATGTGTGTTCTGGCAGCCAGAAGTCCAATCAAGGTGTTGACAGGGCCATGCACTCCCTGAAACTCTGGGTAGAAATTCTTCCTTCCTTCTTCCTGGCCTCTGGTGGCTGCCAGCAAGCCTTGGCAAGTCTTGGCCTGCAGCTGCGGCCCGTCAACCTGGCCTCTGTCATCACACAGCCTTCTCACCATATGCGTCTGTGTGGTTCCTTATAAGAATGTCAGTCATACTGAAGTAGGACCCATCTCATCGTAACTAATTACGTCGACAATGACCTTCCTTCCAAATAAGCTCACCGTCTACTGTAGTCAGGGTGAGGATTCTAGCATATCATTTTTGGGACATAATTTAACTTTTATTGTTTGTTTGTTTGTAAAGATTTATTTATTTATTTGAAAGGTGGAGTTACAGAGCAGAGGCAGAGAGAGAGAGAGGGTCTTCCATCCACTGGTTCACTAACCAAATGGCCACACTAGCCGGAGCTGGGCCAATCCGAAGCCAGGAGCCAGGAGCTTCTTCCAGGTCTCCCACGCAGGTGCAGGGGTCCAAGGATTTACACCATCCTCCACTGCTTTCCCAGGCCATAACAGAGAGCTGGATCAGAAGTGGAGCAGCCGTAGGCCGGCGCCGTGGCTCAATAGGCTAATCCTCCACCTTGCGGCGCCAGCACACCGGGTTCTAGTCCCGGTCGGGGCGCCGGATTCTGTCCCGGTTGCCCCTCTTCCAGGCCAGCTCTCTGCTATGGCCAGGGAGTGCAGTGGAGGATGGCCCAGGTGCTTGGGCCCTGCACCCCATGGGAGACCAGGAAAAGCACCTGGATCCTGGCTCCTGCCATCGGATCAGCGCGGTGCGCCGGCTGCAGCGGCGGCCATTGGAGGGTGAACCAACGGCAAAGGAAGACCTTTCTCTCTCTGTCTCTCTCTCTCACTGTCCACTCTGCCTGTCAAAAAAAAAAAGAAGTGGAGCAGCCGGGACTTGAACCAGCGCCCGTATGGGATGCTGACACTACAGGTGGTGGCTTTACCTGCTACACCCAGTGCCAGCCCCCATAATTTAACACAGAAACCTGTGTGCCGAGTCTACCAATAGTATGGTGAGAGGTGCAGCAAAGTGTAGACTGCACAAGCACACCTGAAGAAGCAGGGGAAGCATAGTACCCTAGCTTTTTTCTCTCTCCACACCCAGAGAGCATGTAATCACTCTCCATAGTGGCAGAGCCTTGTAGAAAATAGACTGATGTGTGTATTTCACAAACTGCCTTTCAGTCTGACAAATAAAAACTCTCCCTATCACCTTACAGCAGCCTGCTTATTTCAGTTCCCATTCTCCCGCTAGAGACGAGTGACAAGATCAACAGGATCATTACATAACTGAGCCTGTAAATGCTGTGTCAACCGCACAGCTGCCCTCTGGCCTCGGTGCCTCCACCTGCTAGCTGTGATCCAGGGCAAGCTGCTTTACTTCACCGGTTCTCAGTTTCCCCATCTGTACAATGGATGGCCTAACTGTGCATGAAGTGTCTCACTAACAAGGCTCCTTGGTTTTGGAAGGTTGTGCTGAATCGCTGGAAAATATACTATCATTCCTCAGCCTTGGAGGAGTCCCTGGAAGACCTTGCCTTTGAATCAGCGATTATTTGCCAGGCTGCTGTCTCCTCTTGCCATTTGAACGCAAATGTTAGTGTGCACACCCATAAAGGGCCAACAATTTACAGAAAGCCTGACTTTGGGAAAATAAGCATCTAGTGGTGTTTGGGTAAAATGCGCAGCTCTGGCAAGCCTAACAGCTCCGAATAATCAAAAGGGCTGCGCTCATTTTTCATACCATTCCATCCAGCTTTCGCTGAAGGTTGAAAGTATTTGCTAAAGGAGACCTCACTCCCCTGTGGCAGATTGCTATAATAATAAGTATCGTCAAGTTGATGGATTAACCTGCAAAATACCTCAGCCCATTTGGGATATGTAATCTCCAGATGCATTTATCAGTAGACCTTCCATTACAGGGATTCAAATTACTTTTCAGGGAATTAACTTGTGCAGGATGGGGTTGCCAACATTTTCAACAAATTTTTCGTGTTACAACCAACTTGTCAGAGCTGTCCCTGTCATCCCCAATTGGTTATCAGCAATCACACTAGGCTTTTATACCTGAGAATCCCAAGGTATGGAGTCCAGTGCTGATGGAATTACAAATGCCTTATTTCAAATACTCCCAAAGTTTGGTCTTAACCTCTGAATTGCAAATGATTTTTTTTTCTAGACCAATTCAATTGGGTTCCGTATCTAGAGAAACAAACTTGCTCTGAGATCTGCCTCCCAATTTTAAATTAGATGCCTATATTTCTCAAAACATATTATTTTGTATTCCTTGACCGTGATGCTAAGATTGCATTTTCTGCCCTTGGGTGTAGCTTAGAGAAGGAAATAAGTTTCCTGACAAGATTCCCACATTTCATTCCCTTAGATGTCGGGTGGTAGAGCCTTGAGTTAAAGATTTGAAGACTCTTTTCCTAAAGTGACATGACTGTTTAATAAGGCACTCAAAGAAATTGTTTTCCTCTTTATTCTCAACATTTATTGGCCATTATATTTTACTTTATCATTCGTGTTTCTATGTAGTGAGTTCCTGCCCATGAATGTGATGGTGCAGGATATATTATCTCAGGGCTGTAGGGTCCCTGGTCCTTGGCAGAGACTGGACTTCATCCCAGGGAAAGTACATGGGTAATTGATATTATGGCAAATGGCAAATATGTGTTAACTGGTGGCTGCTAATTTGAGCCACCAAGATAATCAATCCATCCTCTAGGTCCTCTCACTTACATTCCATGTTCAATTTTTATCCCTCCAAGCTGGCCTCCCCCGCCCTCCTCCTCAAGCTCCACCCTCCATCCCCAGCCAAAGGTCACTTCCCATCAACCTCTTCCTCTAAGATCTGGCTTCAAGACCCTGCCCATTGGATCTCCATTGTCCTTACATCTCGATGACATGAATCGACAAGTTTAACTCCTTAGTGATTTTTTTAAATGTGGAGCACAATAGCAACTTGTTTCTGGTGCTATAAAAATAATATGATAGGTCCTACAATCTGCAATTTATTTACTCTTTCTGTTTGTCTGTTTGATACACAGGAGGTCCAGCCTGGTCATAACAACCAAGCTCTACTGGGGTGGAAAGTAAGTTGAACGCTTTTTATCTTCTCTATCAGACAGGAAACAACTAATCATTCATGCTTTTATCCTTGAAGGCAACAACTTTATATCTAATGTAAGAAATTAATTGCCTTGCAGAGAGATTTTTTTCACTCTAAGGAAACAGCAGTTAGCCTATGATTCCATTTTTACAAGATACTCTCAAAGAAACTTATTCCAAAGCATGTGGTCACTTGTTACTAAGTGATTCATTGAGATTTTTCAAATACCAAACTCATATTAGAACCATTTGCAAAAGAGACTTCAAATTCCAGGAAAAGCAAATAAGCACAAGGCATCACAGAAGAAAACCACTCAAATCTGCCAAAACTCAGAGACTTCAACGGAATGCAAAGATAAAAATATCTTGGCTGGCTCCACAAGTAAGCCTCTGATATTTTCTACAGCGGGCTCCAAAAGAGACTACCTCATTGGAGAGTGACAGGAGCTACCTGTGTCACTGGCTGTCAGGAAAAATGAAAAGGAAGTCTTCCCTCTCTTGTGGAGTGGAGAGAGAATTCCACGGGCTGAATGGGCTCCTAAGGGGCCAGCCTGCCAGTATTTGAACTGGTACTTAAATTGATTAGTGGGAATTATATTAAAAAAAAATCAAGCTAATCCATGTACTGGAGCAATTGTTGGCTCTGTGCTTTTTTGAGGAAATTTCAGAGAATGATGGAATCTTAACCAAAAAAAAAGCAAACAAACAAATCTTATTTACTTCCCTATAGATGGTAAGGCAACATTTTTAATCAAAATATATGTGTATGTACACACACACTCGTATTCTGTTGTTTTTCAGCCAGTTGCTAATGCCATGGCGACAGAAAGATGGAATTTAGATTTTCATTGCTGTCACGGTCTGTATAAAAATGAAGCAACAGAGTGCCAGTGAGAAGTGTGGATTTTGTTATCTATGCTTTGATTTGCAGTGTCATTGCTTGATGCTCTGGCAATGATACACAAAACTTGCTTATATGTCTAGAAATAAACATGAAATTGGGCACTCTGCAAGTAGAGTACTATACCAATATTATCTAATATACTTATAAAAGACACAGATAAAGGTACAGTCACAGTGCTACTATTTTACAATGAGGCTATCAAAGATTGATATTGAATAAACACTTCATCAATTCTTTAAAATTCAAGGTTCTTTCTATTAAGACAGAGCTTGAGAATTGCCCAAGAGGCAAAAGCCTTCATCATGAAAGTCTGTCTATTTTCAGGATGTGTTACATTTTAAAGGAATAGTTGTTAAATGTCTTTAAAGGCCAAGACACTTTCAAATTTACTTCCTTTCTCAGAAATGGTAAAGAGATCAATAGCCTGCCAATCTTGTCATTTTTTTTCCTTTTGGCCAGGTTACCAGCAAGGTGAGAAAGTTGAACTGTGCTTCAAATTATATATGGACAAGGTGTGCACGGCTGAGTTGTTATTAACTTGAACCTGGTGCTGAGCGATATTAATGGTGTGGTGACAGTCATGGCTAATTCATCTCCGGGGGTCTCCAAAGAAAAGTGCTCACTCGGTGTTCCCTCTCCTGCCTCCAGAATTCGCTGAGAACAGGGTAGAGAGTAGCAATTCAGCCTAAGTAGGAATGATTTTTTATGCTTTTGAAACAGATTTCACACACACACACACACACACACACACACACACACAGACACACACACACACACCTCTCTACTCAAAGCCATTTACTTCTCTTTCTTGGCAGAGCGGAAACAGAGAGAGGATTGTCAAGAAAGCACATTATTGAAGGTGAGTGCTGCTGCTTCAATTTTACTTCTGTGTGTGGGCTCCTGACTCAAGAAAGGTGTCAACCAAATAGCTGCCAAGCACAATGCAGGAGAGAAAAAGAATCTTATAAGAACAATCAACAAAGTTTCTTCCTGGAGTTCAGTATAGGGCTTGCAGAGACACAGAGGGGAACATGGATACTCAAAAGAAAAAGGTTTGGCCAGCGCCGCCTGCGGTGCCAGCACCCTGGGTGCTAGTCCCGGTTGGGACACCAGATTCTGTCCCGGTTGCTCCTCTTCCAGTCCAGCTCTCTGATGTGGCCCGGGAGGGCAGTGGAGGATGGCCCAAGTCCTTGGGCCCTGCACCCACATGGGAGACCAGGAAGAAGCACCTGGCTCCTGGTTTCGGATCGGCACAGCACGCTGGCCGTAGCGTCCATTTGTGGGGTGAACCAACGGAAAGGAAAACCTTTCTCTCTGTCTCTCTCACTGTCTAACTCTGCCTGTCAAAAAAAAAAAAAAAGAAAAAGAAAAAGAAAAAAGCCAAACATCTAGAATATTTCTCATTTATAACCATGACTAATATTAATAAATCACTCCCATAAGACTATCTGAAGCAGATTTTATTGAGATATAATGTACATGCCTTAAAAGTTAACCAATTTAAATTGTACAGTTGGTTACCTCTGAATGTAATTACAGAATGGAGCAAAAATCACCATCACCAAACGTAAAAACATTTTGTCATCCCTAAGAGAGATTTTGTGCCCAAAGAAGTGACTTCTCCTTCCTTCCTCACTGCCTCTCATGGTCCCAAGCAACTAGGAATCTTTTTTTGTCTAGAAATTTGACAAGTTTGGACATTTCATATAAATGAGATGATACAAAGCATGAACTATTGTGACTGCTTCTTTTACTTACCTACCGTCCATCCATGTAGTAGCGTGTATCAGCACTTCATTCCTCTTATTTTTGCCAAGTAATATTCCCCTGTACGGACATACCACATTTTGTTCACCCAAATATCACCTGATGTACCTTTGGCTTGTTTCTACCTTTGGCTGTTATGAAAAACGCTGCTGTGAATATTTATACACAAGCTTTCATGGAGGCATGTTAAGACCACTACATTTTTTTAAAAAGTATATACATGAGGAAACATTACTACTGGGTATTAACTGAGACTCAGGTGCCATTGCTTTTGCAATGAAACTCAAACTTCGTATAGTTTAGAAATTAACAGGAAATGCATGAAGCAGCCTGTGAGAACTACTATTCTCCTTCAGTGTTTGTTAGAATGGGGAATAATGGGGGCCGGCGCCATGGCTCACTTGGTTAATCCTCCGCCTGCTGCACTGGCATCCCATTTGGGCGCCGGGTTCTAATCCCGGTTGCCCCTCTTCCAGTCCAGCTCTCTGCTGTGGCCCGGGAGGGCAGTGGAGGATGGCCCAAGTGTTTGGGCTCCTGCACCCGCATGGGAGACCAGGAGGAAGCGCCTGGCTCCTGGCTTCAGATCAGCACAGTGCACCGGCCATGGTGGCCATTTAGGGGGTGAACCAACAGAAGGAAGACCTTTCTCTCTGTCTCTCTCTCTCTCACTGTATAACTCTGCCTGTCAAAAAAAAAAAAATGGTTCTAGTATTCAATCATTTTATTTAAAAAGGAGGCTTTTGAAGTCAAAAATCATAAATGGGTACTTACGTTCGTTCATTTGTGTGCATTTTTTTAAAGATTTATTTTATTTATTTGAAAGAGTTACAGAGAGAGGTAGAGACAGAGAGAGGTCTTCAATCTACTGGTTCACTCCCTAGATGGCTGCAACGGCCAGAGCTGTGCCAATCTGAAGCCAGGAGCTTCCTCCTGGTCTCCCATGCAAGTACAGGGGCCCAAGGACTTGGGCTATCTTCTACTGCTATCCCAGGCCATAGCAGAGAGCTGGATCAGAAGAGGAGCAGCCGGGATTAGAACCAGCGCCCATATGGTTGCCAGTGCTTCAGGCCAGGGCGTTAACCCACTGTACTGCAGCGCTAGCCGCATTTGTATGCACTTTTAACAATAATTATATCTTTCCATTGTCTCCAAAGTTTTTTATGAGTTTGATGTTTCTTACTAACTGCTTTTAACATATTTGTAGGCCTATGGGCTTACAAATCAGACATATGTTTGATCATGTTCCAACTCTGTCACTGATGAGTGGAGTGACTTTGTACAAATTACTTAACCCCACTAAGCCTCAGTCTCTGTGACTATAAAACAGACTGTAAATATTCTTACCTCACAGGGTTACTATACGGGGATTGAACTTAGACAAACCACATTGAGCGTCATGTCCATCACATAATAAACTTTTTTGTCATCATTATCACCATCCTCTCCATCCTCACCACCATTATTGGTTTTCTAAGTGCATTCCCCCTCAGTCTGTGTTCTGTGGCTAAGGACACTCTTTGTTAAGAAGGTGACATTTGAGGCTACCACAATGAATGAGGACTTTCTAGTACCAGAGAAAGCTTGCAAATTCCTTGCTCAAACAGAATCCATTCTCAGGCCTTAGTGCCCAATTTTACTTTATTCTACTTGAGAGGCAGGGAGACAGAAACAGCTAGTCAGAGATCCATCTACTGATTCACTCCCCAAATGCCTGCAATAGCCAGGGCTAAACCAGTCTGAAACCAGGAACAAGGAACTGCATCCAGGTTTTCCAAATGGGTGGCAGGGACCCAACTACTTGAGCCATCACAGGCTGCTTCCCAGGGTGTACATTAGTAGGAATCTGGAATGGGGATTGGGGCCAGACTCGAGCCCATGCATTCCAATATGGTGTGTGGACATCCCAAGCAAGGCTCCAACAGCAAGGCCAAACACTCACTCCTTAGTGTCCAATTTGACACTAAAGTCAGACCCAACCTAACTCATGGCTATGTCCTTCCCCCACAGAATTTGTCAACAAGAAGTAACTCAGAGGGCTGCTGGAAAGGTTTTGGGTTTCTTGTTTTGTTTTGCTTTCTTCTCTTTTTTTCTGAACCTTTTTGATTAGAAGAGAGAAATTCAGAAAATGGTTCACACTGGTAATCAACAGATACAAAATCAAAGAGAAAAAGAACGGCAACAGTCTTCCCCAGCTATCTATTGCTTTCACGTCTGCGGATGTGTGTGCAGAATTTTAGAATTCTCTCTCTGTCTCCAATCTATTTTCTCCAGGCTTCATACAACTTAATAGAAATTCCCTCTTAATTTCATCTCCTTTAAATAAGTCAGGAATTCTCTTAGGGACTAATCTCTCATGATGGCTAAACCAGTTCAACTGAAATTCAAACTGACCCAGATTCAAACTTTAACATGAAATTGCAAACTTTTGGGATTGAGGAAGAATTGGTATCATTTACCGCTCTGTAGCTATTGTTGGTGTGATTCTGCAGTTGACGGTTTCAGCCAAAGACGAGGGCTCGTGAGTACAAGAAAGGCAGCTCAAAGGATATTTCTAGGCCAGCTGAAATTAAAGAGTGAATTTTATGGACATGCAGGGACACGAGATTTCTAAAATCAAAATAAAGTCTGAAAGGTTTACAAAACATCATCCTTGGTTTCATTAGTATTTGTTCTTGATGAAGGAGACCTAGTTTAACCACGGAGATTCGTGTACACCTTAAGCTTGAGTAACACCATTAAGAGCCCACATCATGTAGAGTTCAGCCTACCATGTGCTCGCTAACCTTGACCTCCTGAGCTGGTTTTACAGTATGCAAAATGAGTTTTGCTTGTGCAGAGTATACTTTGGGGAAAAAAAAAAAACTGAGATGAAAAGCGTTTTTAATAAGCCCAAAGTCCTTGGCTTACATCCACTTTGGAATATCATCTCTGTAGATTCACAAGGAAGCAGAAGAAATTTCACTAATAGGTTTATTACATCTGCTTAGAATTCCAAGGTCCTTTCAAGGCTCTAAAATTCTACTTATTCATTCAGTCATTTCACAAACAGTCATTAAGCCCCAACTCGTGCCAATGTAAGAATTTAGCAGATCAAATTCCTTTAGTGCCTGACAGAGTAAGAAAATTGTTTGTGGGCTTTCACCGTCAAAAGCTGTGTCCAAGTCTACAATTGCCTATCAGAGAAGCAACAGTTTGGTTGTGTAATTCCAACGACAAACCCACTGTCACGTTGTAGGAATAGGAGAAGGAAGCAACCTGTGAATGCTCCGCTTCAAACACTCAGTGAATAACGGTAAACCCTACCCTCACAAACTTAAAAAAGTTATGATTTTTCTATTAAAAAATAAATTTTTTAAAGAAATGGCAATGAGTGTGGCCTAGCACCTCCTGAATTACTGCGGGTGGTTTTGGTACAGCAGGTAAGATGCTGCTTGGGACACCCACATCCCGTATTGGGGTGCATAGATTCAAGTTCCAGCTCTACTTCTGTTCCAGCTTCCTGCTAAGGCGCATCCTGAGAGGCAGCACGTGATGGCTTGAGTACTTGGATCACATGCAGGAGACGAGATGGAGTTCCTGCCTCCCGGTTTTGTCCTGGCCCAACCCTAGCTGTTGCCAGCATTTAGGAAGTGAACCAGTAGATGAAAGATTTCACTCTCTCTTTCTCTGTCTCTCTGCCTTTCAAATAAGGTGATTTAAAAAATCAAAATAAATGGATTCACTGTAAGATTCCTTTCCAGGGCACCATGTTCATGTAAACTTACATCACCCACCCAAAATAACCATGCTTTATAATGGGAGGCACAGTTCCATATGTGAGTCTAATACAGTGCAACCTTGAGAAAAAGAAGCAGATCTGTCTTGAATTTTCGCTGAGAGATCTGCTGAAAAGAAACTAAAAATTACATAAGAAAAAAAATGTACATTATTTAAGGCGACGTTTTCTTTCAAGCCAGATAGGGGAGTGGGTGTGTGGTAGATGTGGAAGGCCACAACCTAGCCTATTTGAATAGAACCCTTGCAGAGTTGCTTGACGATGGATTTCCTGGTTTCTACACCGTTCAACCTGCCACACTGAACACCAGACCCACCTCTACCCGTGCCAATCTGCTTAGCTTCTGGAATAGGTATATTTCTTTAGAAACTTGTGAAATAGGATAAAGTTGAACTAAGGCTCACTTTCTAAACAATATGGTTCCTGTTCAACTGCAGAACCTAAGGAAAAATGAGCTTAGATTTCTTTTTACTGTCCTCACTTTCTTGAAAGCAATTTTCTTTACATAATTTATTATCCTGTGGGCTTTTGAGAGATGGCCAGTTAACATCTAGTTATCTCCTCATGGGCAGGGAGGTTTCTTCTGCTTCTCTTTGCATTTACCCCCCACCCCAGGCCTTGGGTTGGTGCCCAGGGACTAGCTAACGTCAGAAGTGCCTTCTGCAAGTGCACTCACTGCCCTTGAGCACTTACCTCCTTAGGTTTTGATTACACCCCCACTCCTGTCTGGAGCCAAGGTTAATGCATTTTTGCATGTCTACTTAAACTTAAAACAATGCCTGGCCCCCAGCCAGTGCTCAACAAACACTTGCTAAATGGAGATAGAACATGACTGCTTGTTGGTTGGAGCTATACCCTAAATGGCTCTTAAGGAGACCAATGTTGATCATGTCTTTCTATTCCTATGATGGACCTGTTCCTACAAGATTAATGCACCCAAACAGAAAAGGGCAAGGCTACCTGATTAGATTTTCAGCCACAGGAGAGATCAAAGCAGAAAGACTATCTTGCTCCCTTTTATCTTTGGGTAGATAAGGAACAGGCTGTGAGAGGCTAAGGACATCTGGAGGTCATTCAGGTCCACCCAAATGACTACCCTTGGTCTCAAACCCTGTGCCTCACTCACCTCCCTTGAACGCAAGAGCAGTCCATCCAGCTGCCAAAGCTGCGCGCGGGTGATTGATGTGCCACCTCGACCTAACCCAGCTCCCACCACTCCCTGCAGCCAGCTTTGTCCCTCACTTCCTCATCTTAGGAACAGTCACCTCCCTTGTCAGGTCAAGCACCGAAGAGTCTCCCTTGATGCCTCTCAGCTCTACATCCTGTGTCCAGCACATCCGCTGCTCCTCTTCTTCTGACTTGTGTGCGCTTCAGAGTGGCCGCCCTGGTCTCCATGCTGCTTTGACTCTTCTTCCCCTACAGGCAGAGCCATCAGTTCCAACCAGAAAACTCAGGTTACTGCCTCCCACCTCCCCCTTTAATCCCTCCCCCTTTACTCCCCACCACTCTCTTGCCACTTGCCAATGTTTCTAAACTTCACATAGAAGAAAATCCAAAATCCATGCCCAAACTTTCAGAGTGAGTAGCTAGCCAGTGTGTCTTATGGATACAAAGCTGGCGTAGGGATGACGGCTGACACAGCACACCGTTTCTTATATTCTTACATGAGTACACTAGAGTCTTTGCCCAAAATCAAGACAGAGTATGAGGAATAACCAAATCCAACGAGACTTGCTTTCATATCAAGTCTGTGTCATTACGGGCACACATTATAACTTCGAACAATGAACTTAGGCCAGTATATGCTTTCCATATGCACTCTTGGCTCCTTAGGGAAGACTCTGCACCTGTAAACCCAGAGTCTGGCACAGTGGCATGATCAAATTGGAACCTAATTCATCTTGGTGGCATGGAATAGTCAATTACTCAAGTCATGCCTAGTTCATGAAATACCTGATCATGTAGCCTTACAACTTACAACTGTGCCAAATAAGTCATAGCTTCCTCACCTACTGAACTCTCAGCCCACGTGGAGCTGTTTGGAAGAGGCAGAGTGGAAAGGGGGTCATGATCAGAAGGATGGACATTTGTTTCCAGTGCCAGGCTTGGGCCAGAACTCAGTTAATGCCTCCCTCCCAAACCAGGGGGTCCGGTGAAAATGGGGAGCATTTAGTCTTTGGCTCTCTCCCTCTGAACATTTCCAGATGTGAACACCGTGGTATGATTAACACACTAGATCTCTGTATACCCTTCCACAGCACTCCGGATCAACGATTCTGAAGATCTAAGTACTCTTAGACTGTAGCCCCGCAGCAGGCTAGACAGTAGTCACAGGAAGAAAAGTCAAAGCACCCAAGGGAGAGAGCACGCATGTTAGAGCACACATTTCCAACCTTGCAGACCTTGGGATTCTTGTTTGCTTGCTTGGCTATCCCCTTACCTCCTCCCTACACACGTATCACATGGCTCATATCACAGCCTTTGTTAAGGTAAACTTAATTTCAAGCTGCTTCTTGAGACAGCTGGTGATACCCAGGGCCTGAGACTCTCGACAGTTTTGTAGGAGCAGGCGTTCGACCTCCTGACACGTGGCTGCCCCAATCTCTTCATCAAGGCTTCTAAGAAGCCACCTCCACTTTACAGACAACCCGTTCTCCGTGAACAGCAAATATTTCCGGAACTATATTCAAGCATTCCATTTTCCCGTCAGCAAAGTAACTGTGGCTGGCTGATAAACCAGTTTGAAAAATCAAATTTAAATGAGCCAAATTTAAATTTATAAGAGCCTCATTTAACATGCAATTAATTTTATGCCTGTAATAAAAAGAGAAAAATCTCCGGTCTTCTCAGGGAATTGCAGAGGCTGATAAGGAAATGCGGTGCCTCATGAAAAATGAGATAAAATGACTCCTGAAGACGGCCATCCTTGGTTACATAATATTATATACAATACATTCTATTTCAGGGAAGTATTAATTTTATTGAAATTAATTTTTTCTGAGTCCTCATAGAAATGTGACGAAATGCTTAGAGCTGACAAACAGGCTGTTGGTTCTAGAATTTTTGTGTGTGTGTTCTCACTCTCTCCTTTCTAGTACCTCCTCTTCGTGTTTTTGTTTATTATTGAAGAGGAGGAAATGATAGAAATGATGGGGCACAGCTATATTTCAGATTCTTTAACCTTAGTTCCAATTAATAAAATGTCACATAAACCCTTTGCTTGCTAACCTCTTTCTTTTACTATTAAATCCATGTGTATTTGGATCCGGCTGAGAAGCCCATGAGAGTATTTCAGGCATGGAAAGCCAAGACACTCTGGCAAAAAAAAAAAAAAAAAAAAAAAACTAAATGAAAGATCTCTGTGAGTGAGATCCCAGTGGAAAGAACAGGTCTTCAAAGAAGGAGGTACCTTTCTCTGAAGGGAGGAGAGAACTTCCACTTTGACTATGACCTTGTCTAAATAAGATAAGAGTCAGTGAACTTAAAAGGCTTCCATAGCCTTGGAAACTCATGACTGGAGCATAGGGAGATTACTGATGCCATAAACAAGAGTGTCAATTTGTAAAGTCAACAACAGGAGTCACTGTGCACTTACTCCTCATGTAGGATCTTTGTCCTTAATGTGCTGTACATTGAGATTTAATGCTATAACGAGTACTCAAACAGTATTTTTCACTTTGTGTTTCTATGTGGGTGCAAACTGTTGAAATCTTTACTTAATGTATACTAAACTGATCTTCTGTATATATAGAAAATTGAAAATAAATCTTGATATGAATGGAAGGGGAGAGAGAGCGGGAAAGGGGAGGGTTGCGGGTGGGAGGGAAGTCACTGGGGGGCGGGGGAGCCAATGTAATCCATAAGCTGTACTTTGGAAATCTATATTCATTAAATAAAAGTTAAAAAAAAAAGTGAAACCTGAAAAAAAAAGAAAAAAAATCCATGTGTACACTAAATGTGGTTAAAGCAATCGTTTATTTCTGATTTACGTAAATTTAATGGGTTGATGTGTAATAAAACTAGCTCCATCCCACCATAAGTCCATTAAGTAATTCAAAACATAAATATTAATTTGCTTCTTTCAAGAAGAAAAAGTAAACTCTTAAAAGAGACACTACTTTTTATTCTTTTTATTTATTATTTGAAAGGCAGAGTTAAAGAGATAAACAGAGACAGACAGAGAGAGAGAGAGAGAGAGAGAGATCTTCTATCTGTTGGTTTACTTTCCAAATGGCAGCAACAGCTGGAGCTGGGTTGATCTGAAGCCAGAAGCTTCTTCCAGATCTCCCATGTGGGTGCAGGGGCCCAAACACTTGGGCCATCCTCTGCTGCTTTCCCAGGAGCATTCGCAGGGAGCTTTATCAGAAGTGGAGCAGCCGGGACTTGAACTGGTACCCATAAGGGATGCAGGCACTGCAGGCAGTGGCTTCACTCACTGCGCCAACAGCAGCAGCCCTTGGTGTTTATTCTAAGCCTTGTTTCTGGATGTTGCCACACATGAGTCACGGAAGATCGTTCCAAGGGATGTGTTGTCCAATGGCAATGCCAGTCACTGAAGAAGTTCTAAGACTTCTCTTTGTTGCAGGCAAAGTCAGCTCTGAGATATTTTTAAATGGGTTTGAGGGCCAGTTGACACATCATTGCAGTCAATGTATTTTTGAAACTAATCCAATGCATTTTTTAAAAACAGCTTCATGAAGGAAACCAAACGTCAATACTTTCTAATAGTGCTCATATTTGGATTTTTTTGGGTTTTTCCTGCTTCTGCTCAGGATTGAAGGGCTCCCTCCAGCGGCTGCAACTGGAGTACGTGGATGTGGTCTTCGCCAATCGCCCAGACAGTAACACCCCCATGGAAGGTGAGTGAGGAAACTGGACACGAGGCCCCAGAATTGTTGAGTGTAGCTCGGGGGTTTGCTCACTCGCAGTAGGAGGTGAACTATGTTGAGACTGGGCTGACTGAATAGGGAAAATCAAACCCTGAGAGACACCTTCCAGCCTCAGTGTTCACCCCGCAAGCAGCGCTCTACAGCCAGCAGCTTCAAAGGCGCTGGCGTTGTACCTCCCACATTTCAGGCCTCACTGCTCCCAGAGTCATCTCACTTTTGTGATTTCATCATCTAAAAAATAAATAAATAAAATCTATCAGACAGGGAATTTATAACCCAGCCATCATTAGTCTGGAGTGAGGGTCTTTGCAATGATCGCGACCCTAAGTCTGAGTAGTTTCTGGTCTGCGATGACATGGGCCAAGTGTGGTCACAAAGCAAAGGTTTTACAGGAAGAACGACTTCGAAATAAGATCCCTCCATGGAAAGAGCGATTTCAAGGCGAGCGCCTTTGTTGCAGTGTGGTTGTTTCATTCTTGAGCAACTGCAATAGTTGTCCCCTTCTATTCCTGCTGTTCCAGGCTGCTTTCTGTGGAAACTTGCAGAACCTTCTGGACACCAGGTTTTCTCTAATATACGCTTGTTTACAAAACCTGCCCAGGGTTCTTGAGTAAGAGGGTAGTTTGGAAGGGTGAATTAAAAAGGGTGTTCCAGTCCACCGAGGCTTATAATCATACGGAATATCACCTACGTGTGGTGATGGAGGACGAAACTGTTGGGAGAAAGGAAGAAAAAGGAATGCTTTGGTTACTTGAGTTTTACAATATGATATAGATTCGTATTTTTCAAAGAATTAGAACAGTGTAAAATCCACACAAAACTACCCTGTAAGTAATTTCGTGCTTGATGAGTCACAAGGTAGTTCAAGATCTTGAAATAAATGAGTTTCTGTGAAGATTTCTTCTTGCCGTATGATATAGAATGGTTGCGGAAGTTATGGAAAAGTACAAGTGATTGAAGAAGTGTATGAGTACATATGGATTTTTCTAGGTAGAATTTCTGACCGTAAAAACTGTTGTAGAAGTTATTTTCCTTGCCACTTATATATTTCTTAACTACAGAAGTATGTGAAATATATACATTTTTATAACTAATTCTCTCCTAGAGTTTTCTGCTTTCTTAATTCTGGGTAAATTGGGAATTTACTATAAAGCGTATCCATATTAGAAATTATCAATAGAAATGACATTAAAATGCATATTTTGGTCAAAGAAAAGATTGATGTTTAATAAAGCAAGACATAGACAGTTTATTAGTATAAGAACTATACTGCAAGGAGAATATGATGTCACAAAATAGTTATTGATACATTAAAACAGAAGTGTCAAAAAATGCCATTTAGTGAAACCCGTGGAAGACTGCACTTGCTTCACAATGAAGGTAGCTAGTGACTATTTTCTTCTCTAGGACAGGGTCCTTTGCAACGACAGCATGCATGGAACAACAAGATATCTGGGATTTTTTTTGGTATCCTTTGCCCCCTCCCCGCCTCTGTCCTTTTCTGCCTTTAAATGTAGGTATATATTCTAGGAGTCTCTCAAACAGCAAACACAATTTGCATTTCATCTAGGAAAGAAGGAGGAAATCTTCGATTAGCAGCCAACCCATGTGATACTAACAAGCTAATATTATGACTTGCATAAACACTGAGTAAGTGTTGAAAATTATTAAAAAGGAGTTTCAAAGTTTAAACAATAGATTGCTGTTTGATGAACTTTGTAACTGCAGAATTGTCTAACCTCAGCTAGAATCAGAGAAAATGTGTATTTTCCCAAAGTTTCTTATATAAAATTCAATAAAGCAGAATAGGAAGCCACTTGAACATGAGTCAGGTCCAGGTTCAGAAGCATAATAAAGGGTGGCAAGCAACGGAGATTTGCACCTGCTGATAAGGTCAAGGAACACGATGTTTTGTGGCCCAGCAGCAATCCGCCTGCTTATGGCAGAACCAGGCTGCTCCCCCTCACCCAGCGGGCCCTCCAAGCTGCCAGGTTTTTTCAGAGAAGGACTTCACAGGGAGTTCTGCAGACAGATCTCATGAAGGACTTCCTCTGGACTGAAATAGCTTCTTTGTGTGCTTCTCTGCCTTTCAGAAGTGTATATCCCCAAGCTTGGTTTAGTCATTTGTTCCAAGGTGGGCCCTATTGAAATGCCAGTTTGAGAGTAGTGTCTGAAAATGCGCTCTCTACACAGAAGAAAGTACAGATCTGGGACTAAAGAGTTGAAATAGGAAATAAAGAATCAGGGATTCCCAGGTGGGACTTGGCTGCATTTACTCCTCAACAAAATGCAGAAAATGGTAACTGAGCTGTCTCTGGATGCCATGTTGCTAAGATTTTTTTGCCAACCAAACACGTGTGTGAACTTAAGTTGTTCATAAACAGTAAGCTCTACCTTTTAGTATTTCTAAAAACAATAGTTAAAACAAATATTACCAATAACTGAAATGACTCTTGCAACCTTACAGTAACTTTCATTAGTCAGTGTTACTCTACCGTCTTTAATTGTTCGATTTCTGCCCTAAATATGGTGACAAAGCCGTCATCACACTGCGCTACACCACTGTTCTGGTTTTGTTTTTTGTTTTTTGTTTTTTTTTTTTGTAATGCCAGGAAAATCTTAATCTCATTCATATACTTTTCTTGTTTCAACAACTCACATTGGTTATTTTAGCCTCAGTTGCATCCAATCCTGTCAAATATTCAGTGACACAATGATTGCCAAGCACATATTATTGAATTTTCATGTGAAGTCTACACATGAGTGTACTTCAAAAAAATCCATGGGAAACTATTATGAAAAAACTATGTATGGATTTCAAAATTACTTTGCACCAAAAATAAATGTATATTTTAATTCCAGCTTTCTGTTAATCATTTGAAGTATTCTCATATATTAGACCCTTAGCACTTGCGGATCGTTTTTATTTGTTTAAACAATTCCTTGTCTACTCCAGGAAGCCACAACATATGCAACCTTCCGTTTTGCTCAGACACCTATTTTATTCCCCAGGGGATCAAAAGCACTTTCCAAATGAGGGAGCCCAGCCCAACGGAGCACTAATTCTTCACCACTGATCCCAAGTAGAGTAGAATTCAACAGCTTGGGAACACTGAACAATCCACATGCAAACGTCAAGTGTCATGTGAGCCCACATCGGGTATCTATCTTCAAGACACATTTTAAACCACCTCCATCTAAATGTGATTAAAATGTCATCTCCATTCATGTGATTTGTACCAAGAGCTAATGTTAATTGGGAGCATTTCTAAAATAAACCAAGATGAGTTTCATCCAGTTTCTACATATCAGAAAGCAGCCAACAGAGCCAGGACAAGATGAGCTGCAGCCTCTCGTTCATAATGTATCGGCATTGACTATCCAATTAGTTGTCGCCTTCCCTTCTTCCTTAGAAAATCGATAGATAAAAAGGAAGTTCTCTCAAGAGAATGGCTGTAAATTCCAAATACACAGCAGTAGAGAAAGGAGTGAGACGTTTCCTTTGCAATCCCTAGGGAATACAATTACACATTTTAGGGCTCTGGGAAGATGTTCCCGACAACAGAGGGGCACTTGCATACTTTTTCCTCTGTCCTTCTTGTTTATTTTTCTGGTTCACCTAGTAGTAAGTCATTTTTCTTTCACAGCATCTGCCGTGCCATCTGTCTCTGCTACAATATCTGGCAACGATGGCATGTTTTCCAATCCTGGAAAAAAATCAGCCCCACATCCCATTTCTTCTTTCTCATGACACTGTATCCTTCCCTGCAAAGTCACTAACTTGTGCTCTACGGAACACATATGCCTCATTTTCTCACTCTCGTAGATTCTCAACATGTATTTCAAAACTCTTAAGCTCATCGGACAGAAGAATGTTTAGGGTACCTTGAGTCATGCTGGACATGGATAAACGGAGAGCATTCGTGTCTGAGGGACTGAGTGAGGAGTTTCTGGATTTGGCTTTCTTTCATTCCCAAGGCCCAGGCTAATTTCTCTATCTGTTCTCTTCTTGCTGCTCCAGGGAGGAAATAATTGAGCATGACTGTGGTCACAATAGGAGGCTGAAAACCTTGAACCGCTTGAGAACAATAGCAAAGAGAGGGACCCTTTCTAGTTTATATTGCTTTAAGGGGGGGGGGGACACTAATTTCTGGGTCTGTGAGTATGGTGATTTTAAATTAACTTAAATTTTAATTAGTTTTTAATTTGAAAAATATTTGGAATTGAGATTTCTTACTTTTCATTTATGGCTTCTTGCCTACACAAGTTAATCTCATAGAATTCCTGAGGTAGTAAATATTATTTGCACAGTAATTACAGTTCAAGGTATTTGTTTTTCCTGCTAGCAAGTTAGTAGATGTAAAATAACCCAGATGTCTTAATTTTAAATAAAAAGTGGTAAGAACAAAGTTAGCTTTACCTCATTCCCATATCAGCTTTGTCGAACAACTCATTCCATAAAGATTTCTTTCTCTCTAAACCATCTTTTAAGTGTTGGCGCATGCTAGCGGGAATCTATGAGTATTCCAGAATCTAGGATACCCAACGAACTCAGAAACCAGAAAATATCACAGCATCCAAATTTTCTATATTTTATCAATTCCAGAATACTGAGCTAAGATATTTATCTTCCAAAGTGTTGTTCAATTTCTTTAAAATTCATTCATTTATTTATTTAAAAGAGTGATACAGAGAGAGGGAGAGAGAAAGATCTTCTATCCACTGGTTCATTTCCCAAATGGCTGCAATAGCCAGATCTGGGCCAAGACAAAGCCAGGAGCCAGGAACTCCATCTGGGTCTCCCATGGCAAGGGCCCAAGCTCTTGGGCCACCCTCTGCTGCCTTCCCAGGCACATTAGCAGAAAGCTGGATTGGAAGCAGAGCAGCCAGGTCTCCAAACAGCACTCCGATGTGAGCCAAAGTAGTTTTTAAAACAAAAGTTTAATCAGTAAAAACCTAGAAATATCATTTAACCATGCCAATTTAGTCTTTCTGCCTCTATCTTTTATAATCTTCTCTGAAAGTTACTTTCAACCTTTCCCAGAAAACGTAAGAGCAGAAAGAAAATTTTTGCAAGTAGTATAACATCACTATCCAGTAGAAATGTAATGAAAGTTACATATGTAATTTAATTTTCTATCCCCATTAAAAAAGTAAAGGTAAGATTAATTATAATATTGTGCAATCAGTGTGGAAATTATTAATGAGTTATTTTACTTTTTTCCATACTAAGTCTTTGAAATCTGTTGTGCACACCTTAGCTGGGACCAGCACATTTCAAGTGCTCAGTAACCACATGTGGCTACTGGTTAAAGCTGCAAACCCTGGCTTGGCTCCCTACCAGAGCGTGTGCTTAAGGCAGCGCTCACTCCTCTGAGGCTGTTCCTCGCCCGAAAGTGGAGGTGACACATGAAAGCCATCTGAGTGAATCAGCAGAGTGGGTGCAGCGCCTGCCTCACAGCTGGGCACACACACCTAAGTCCTTTTAACACACATACATCTAAACCTCCCCCTTGTCTGCCTCTCTCCCCGGAGGCAACCAAGGGAGAAGTTCAAGGCCCAGAAGCACAACACGGTGGCCCTCCTGCTGTCCACCAGGAATTAAGCCACAGGTTGGCAATGGACTTTTCTTCTAACTCATTTTTTTCTTTCAGAAATTTGCTCCGAAACTCTTCATGCCCCTTAAATTGATTTAACCATAAAATTTCCGAGGTTAATCTGTTCAGCCTAAAAGGTTACCTTATGCCTGTAACTTTTTTGTCAAAACCTTCTCTAGAAAAAGCTCAGTGATGGAATTAACTCATTCACTGGGTCGCTATTTGCTGAGTACTTACTATGTGCTAAGTACTGTTCTGAGCGTGGGAGAAGCAAAAATCCCGTGCTTGCACAAAATGCATTCTTGGTGGGGACACAGACAGAAGTGTAAAAAAACCGCATTAGATCGTGATAATAGGTGTGGAAGAAAAAAACAAATCCTGGGAGGGGGCAGGAAGTTACGAGGTCTCATTGTGAGATACGGTGACCAAGGAAGGTCTAACTGACAGTGGAGGATGGAAAACAGCATGGCTCCCTGCAAATAGTATGACTGTGGTTTTAGAGCCTCATGAACCCTAATGAAGACCGCCTTTCCATTACTAGTCAACTGATCTGACCTCTCTCCTCCTCGATTTCCCTATCCATAAAATGCAGACAGCAGTATCTACTCACTCGGTAGGGCTGTCGTGGGGATCATTTGAGAGCATGTATATAAAATGCTTACGGTGTTGCCTAGGACGCAGTAACCCCTCAAAGCATGAGGGCTGTCCTTTTTTATTGTTTGCACAGTCCTGCTGTAAGCTTTTCATGTGGGAAATGACCCTGATGCCATGGGAGTCTCCAGGTTATCCTATAGGCTTCAACAAAAGACTCACACAACAAATGAAGATGCCTGAATCACATGGTGTATCAAATCAACTGAAAGGAATCCTGAGAAGAAAGGTGGAAGAGAAAGAGGCAGTTAAAGCAACTAGGATAGAATACAAGGACCCACTGACCTAGATCTTGGGACACACAGGGCTCATGTGACCTGTTCTCCCTGTCTGATGCATTGGCCTTCCCCCATGGTGGTGTCAGATTGAAATTTGAGCAAAGGGACTCAACAGAGAGTACCTGGGTTGGTAGTACACTTGCTGTACCGGACAGACAAGCCCACCTGGCCACCTGATGGCTAATCATTTAGTCTGATGGAAGCTAAGGACTGTGTTTCTTGTGCAAAGGATGTTTGAGGCCAGAATGGTGCTCATCAAATGGTTGTCTGATTGAAGACCTCATTTAAGTCCCCCATGTGTCTCCTGTGTATTTGGTGTTTTTCAAAACTGCAGCTGGATATGCTGTGAATGTCACAAATTTCCATCCCCTCCCTCTCTGTGTTCAGCACACACATCCCTCCTTTGTGGCTACTGTGACCCACGGGTTACTCATCCATTTCGTTTATCAAGCATGCTATGTAAATTCTGCCCATGTCTCACTTGTCGCTTGCTTCTCCTTCAGTTTTCATGTGTCTTTGCTTCTCTTACTTCCTTAAGCAGACTGAATAATCTTGAATACCACCATGAAGACTCATGGCAGAGTTTACCACTCTTAGTTGCTGGCATTCTGCCTCAGGTCTGAAAGAATCTTCTAGGGCATTAGAGAGTAACAGAGGCCCACAAAGCTCCAAATGTGGATCATGCTGACATGCACCTGTCAAGAACAGAGCGCTGGTTACCAGATTATCTTCTTCAACTATGTTCCAGAGTTGAGAGAGATGAGGAGACTTAGAAAAGCTCCCTCTCCTACAGCACGCTGAGAAGTTAAGATTGCCAAGACTGCAGGAAATAGGTGAAAAATTGGCTTTAGAGAGAACGATATTCCAGAAAACTATTTGACATCATCTGGTGCTTTATTTTGTGCCTTCTTTGAAAATCCCAAGTCTCAACCTCATTCCATGAACTGCTCGCAAAAAAGGATCCCAAAAGAATATGCTTATACTCTATGCAGTCTAGCTATTTCCTAGACACACACACACACACACACACACGCACATTTTTTTTTTTCTTTTTCTTTTCCCAGCAGTAAAGGAGGAAGCGATTCAGTCCCTAGCATTGGTGAGACGCAACAGGAGAAAAAGGGTGGGTCCCATGTACTTCTTCACAAATGCATGGACCCCACGTAGTTCAGAAAGAGTTCGGTCCCCCTTTTCCCTTAAGTCGTTTTTAGTTAAGGGAAAAGGAAGAGCAAGAGAGAGAACGCGGACCACTTTGCTCGCCTCAGCTGTCAGGTGAAAACACTGAGCCTCTTAGTAGTCAGGCTGTGGGTTTGTGACTCACATGCACTTCCTGTTTCTGTGTGAGTTGGCTCATCCCTGAAAGATCGCAGGACTTGCGGCAGGGTTGAGCTCCATATTCTGAAGGCATGTCGACTCAGGCTGCCGGGAATCGTGTCTCTATGTGGCTCATTGTGCTGCAGCCGCTGTGCGGTGACACGCAGCCCAGGCTGGGCCAGGTGGGCCGTGCGCCCCCGCAGCCTGTTGGTGCAGTGTGGCACTGGGACAGTTTCTGGACTGCTGATGTAATGGGGTGAGCGGGGTCTAAATGTGTTCAGTCGGTAAGGAGAAGCAAATACTATCAAGTCTGTCGTAATTTCTGAACAAAGTGACGTAATCAGAGAATGGAGTTTTGTGAACCCTCGTGGGTATCCCGTATGTGTAATGAGGAAGCCTGGGCTCTGCAGCCAGAGGCCCAGGCTGCTGCTCTGAGGGGTGTGAGCTGGGCTGTTGTCCCACTTCCCAGGACTCCTCAAGTCTTTGCTTGTAAAGTGGGAAGAACAAGAGGATGACACGTCCTAGCTGTTTTCACCATTGTTGTGAAGATACAATGAGATGATTTACGTGGCAATGTTTTATACATCGCAGTGCCCCCTATAAATATTCTGGGCTTGGAACGGACATCATTCACACTTTTAGGCCTACACAGGCATAATAGGCTAATCCTCCCCCTTGCGGCACCGGCACACCAGGTTCTAGTCCTGGTCGGGGCGCCGGATTCTGTCCCGGTTGCCCCTCTTCCAGGCCAGCTCTCTGCTGTGGCCAGGGAGTGCAGTGGAGGATGGCCCAAGTGCTTGGGCCCTGCACCCGCATGGGAGACCAGGATAAGTACCTGGCTCCTGGATTCGGATCAGCGCGGTGCGCTGGCCGCAGCGTGCTGGCTGCAGCGGCCATTGGAGGGTGAACCAACGGCAAAGGAAGACCTTTCTCTCTGTCTCTCTCTCTCACTGTCCACTCTGCCTGTCAAAAAAAATTAAAAAAAAAAAAAAAGATGTAATAGCTGAAGTTTCAGGCAAACACCAAGGCACAACTGCGATGAAATTTTAGAAAAAGAAGACAACTTCTGTTCATTTACTGCCAAAGGACATGGACAAGAGCTTATTCCAAACTTTTTTCTATTTTTTTTTTTTTTCAGCAGTAAGTGAGGTTGTAATGTTTAGTGAAGAGAATGCGCCTGCCGGGCCAGGCAGGCCTCTCAGCACAGGCTGCCTCCAGACCAGAGCTCTTAGAGCTGTGGGCCCGCTGTTTCTCCTCCCCACCCCCTCTACTGGGGTACGGCTGGGCTGCTGCCAAGCTTTCTGCTTTGAGAAATTAAAAATCTATGGAAGAGTTTAAAGAATAAACGTTCATTACTCTTCACCTACTTTTACCAAATTGTGATGCATTTGCCTTTATTTTGCCCTCTTTTGCTCGCTCGCTCTCTCTCTCGTCACATTAAAACCATAAAACCTTCTCCAGTAACTCCTAAGGACAAGATATTCTCCTATATGAACACAGCCAATCATTTAACTCAAGAAACATAGCATTGACATACTAGTATCTTCTAATATACAAGCCATATTCCAATTTCCTGTATACAGTATCCTTGATTTAATGAAGACTCTCAGATGTCTTAATTATCATGGCTATTTAATCTTTTTTAATCTAAAACAGCTCCTGCACTGTTGTTTTCTCTTTAATGACAGTGAAAATTTTTTTTTTTTTGACAGGCAGAGTGGACAGTGAGAGAGAGAGACAGAGAGAAAGGTCTTCCTTTTGCTGTTGGTTCACCCTCCAATGGCCGCTGCAGCCGGCACGGTGCGGCCAGCGCACGGCGCTGATCCGAAGCCAGGAGCCAGGTGCTTATCCTAGTCTCCCATGGGGTGCAGGGCCCAAGCACCTGGGCCATCCTCCACTGCACTCCCTGGCCACAGCAGAGAGCTGGCCTGGAAGAGGGGCAACCGGGACAGAATCCGGCGCCCCAACCGGGACTAGAACCCGGTGTGCCGGCGCCGCAAGGTGGAGGATTAGCCTATTGAGCCACGGCACCGGCCTAACTTTTTTTTTTTTTTTTTTGAACTCCAGGCTTATTGTTCTGGAGAACGTCTCTCAATGCGGAGTCGTCTGATTGTTTCCTTATGTTTAGATTAAGATGACACATTTTTAATAAGAAGATTACACAAGTGCTGTTGGATGCATCTCAGTGTCTGCCCCCTAGGGCACGGGGTGGGGAGGCTGGCCCCGTGTGCCCCTGTTGGTCATGATAAGGTCGGTTGGATGAGATTCATTGGTTTCTCCACTCTGAAGGTGGGGCATTGGTTGTAATGGATCAGCAGCCTAGGGCATAGTTCCTTGAGACTGTGGGAATGGCCTGGTCCTCCTCAATCTCATTCTAGCCCCCACCCAAGATCCCTGCCTGTGTCCTCTCTTACAGTGGAGGTTGCAAGATGATGATTCTTTAACTCCCTTAGCCCTTCTCTACTAGTCAGTTGGCACAAAGAGGAGCTTGCTCTGCCCTCTCTGGAGCCCCCTCACTGGCTGGAAGACTAGGAGACAGATGTGAGAGGAGAGCAGAGCTAGTGTGCAGGGTGCACGTGAAGAGTGAGCTGTGAGCTCCATGCACCCCTAACGGGGGACACGTCTTCCCCTTCACCAGAGCCCTACTTGGGCTGTGCTGTATTGAGGCCACTTAGATGGTTTAAAACATGGCACCCTTGGCAGAGGAGGGAACTCAGGAGTGGGGAGGTGCTGGGGGAGTGCTGAACTCCTGGGGCTCACAGGGAGGCCACTGCGCGCATTTCCACCATTTTCCAGGGCAGACTGGAGCTAAGAAGGCAGGGGTAGGAAAGGGGAGACAGAAAGTCAAGAAATCGAGAAACTCCCCAAAGCTGAGCCCCTGCCTCCTACTGTAAGCCCCTAGCATAAAGCAGGCCCCACCTTAGGAGAGGGAGAAGAATGTGGGCTTGAAGTGTGGATTGAGATTTGTGGAGGCTGTGTTTCTGACCTAAAATGACCTCTATTAGCCAAGAGTGGGCAGAAAAGCTGTAGGGACATTGATTTCCACTGAATGTAGAGGGCCAACAGGGGGCATAAAAAAAGACAGAGAGAAAGAGAGAGGGAGGGAGGGAGGGAGGAAAGCAGGAAAAAAGGGGAAAATGATAACATTATTATAGCCACATTTGTTCCACCTGTTAGTTGTGTACATTTAAATACCACATTTTAAGTCTATCAAACTTAAACTACATATGCAAAAAAATTAACTCTTCTATTAGTTTCAGAAAACAAATTTATTTGCCAGAAATTTTCATTTAGTCCAGTGTAACTGGAAGTGTAGGAAAATCTTCTGGGCTTAAGATTCAAGTCACATGGCTGGCGCCGCGGCTCACTAGGCTAATCCTCTGCCTGCGGCGCCGGCACACCAGGTTCTAGTCCCGGTCGGGGCGCCGGATTCTGTCCCGGTTGCCCCTCTTCCAGGCCAGCTCTCTGCTGTGGCCAGGGAGTGCAGTGGAGGATGGCCCAAGTGCTTGGGCCCTGCACCCCATGGGAGACCAGGAGAAGCACCTGGCTCCTGGCTTCGGATCAGCGCGGTACACCGGCCGCAGCATGCTGGCCGCAGCGGCCATTGAGGATTGAACCAACGGCAAAGGAAGACCTTTCTGTCTCTCTCTGTCACTGTCCACTCTGCCTGTCAAAAAAAAAAAAAAAAGATTCGAGTCACCACCAATTGCAGAGGAAGGCACCTGGTCGCTGCATAGAATGTGCACGTCATCTGCAGGCAGTGCTGTCACCCACCACTGTCACCCCCACGAGCCCTGCTCATGTGGCACTTCTACTTCCAGGAGTCATTGTCAACGTCCAGTACCAAAAGACAAGGTATATCACAAAGCTTCAACCTCTTTGGTTTGGAATTTAATCATCCTTTCTGAAAGTCTCCCATTTAAGTTTTCTTTCTTTTAAATTCTGCAAAAGGAGCTTGTATTGTGACTAGCTTCGGTGAAGTCAATCACACAAAATCAATGACAATTAAGTAAAACACTTTTAGAATTAACTTTTCAAAATCCAAATACAGCCAGCCCAGAATTTACTTATACAAGAAAAACAGTTTTGTTTTGTTTGCTTTGTTTAGTTTTGTTAATGGCCGGCAATGAAAGGGATGGGTATAGGGAAGCAGTAAGAAGGGAAAAAAAGCTTAGGATTACCAGTATTCTTCTTTATGTGGGCACACAAAAAAAGAGTGTATTGTATCCTTGGCTTTGAAACTGGAAGCGTATTTTATAATAAAACAAACCCAATTGCCACCTAAAGTGAGGATTTTTATCCAATAAGTAGAGAGAAAAGCCCATAATAAATCAGAATTTACCAAAAAAATTAACAGAAAGCAAAAGAAGGTGACATAGAGACCAAAAAGAAAAGAAAATTCAGGGAGGAAAAAAGGATGAAATTTTGTTTCTTCCAGTTATTTCTCCCACTCCTTTCTTGAGCACAGTTCAAATTTGCCAGACTCTTTCTCAAAAATACAACTGAATACATTTTAAATGCCACCATATAGCTCTTGGGAGAGGCCAGAGAAGAACATGGCAGAGCACAAACACTCAGACCCAAAGCCTGGTTCTCTCATTCATTCAGATTCAACTAATGAACACTTATCAAGTACTTACTGACATGTACAAGGGAACAATCAGACAAAGATCCCCACTCTTGGGGCTGGTGCTATGGCATAGCAGGTAAAGCCCCTGGCTGCAGTGCCAACATCCCATATGGGCGCTGGTTCTAGTCCCGGCTGCTCCACTTCCAATCTAGTTCTCTGCTGTGGCCTGGGAAAGCAGTGGAAGATGGCCCAAAGCACCCATATGGGAGACCCAGAAGAGGCTCCTGGCTCCTGGCATTGGATTGGCCCAGCTCCAGCCATTGTGGCCATCTGGGGAGTGAACCAGCAGATGGAAGACCTCTCTCTCTCTCTCTATCTCTCTCTCCCTCTGACAATCTGTAACTCTGCCTTTCAAATAAATGAATAAATCTTAAAAAAAAAAAAAATCCCCGCTCTTGTGAGACACATTTGAACTAGCAGAGGAGATAGGAAACAAACTGTAAGTTAATAAAAATTAAATTATACAGAATGTTAGAAGGTAATAGATGTTATGTAACAAGAACAAAAAAAAACCCACACAAGTAAAGCAGGGTGATAAAGATGTGAATGCCCAGGAAGTCGGGTTGGAAAGGGGCGGTCATTGAGCAAAGACAATCTCCCTGTCCCTATCCCAGTTGTTCAGCTGGCCTGAATGGAGTTCCCAGCTCCTGACTATGGTCCCAGCCCTGTCCCAAAATACCCTGTTCCAGGTATTTTGGTCGTGAACCAGTATATGTGAGATCTCTCTCTCTCAACCACAATGAGGAAATAATGCCATTTTGGCTCCCCTAGCTCCCAAATACAACTTCTCAGAAGTCACTAGAAAATGTGCTTCATCAAAAAGAGAGAACAAAGCCCCAGAGAGGAAGCCAGGGGCTGCACCTCCTGAAAGGGAAGAAGAGAATTTCCCAGATGATGCGATGGGAAGTGCCGGGCCCACAGCTGTGCAGCAGGCAGACAGTAACCAGTGAGGCTGTGGCAGAGGCACAGGGCGTGGAGAGGACACTGCCGGGAAGGCACGCAGGAAGTGAGCAGACTACAAGAGCAAGCAAGCTTGACCACGTGGCAAGCTGTATGGAGAGACGTTTTGCACCCAGTATCAAAGACTGAGCTGCAGCAAATAGAACGAAGTTGACCAAGCAATTGTCAACGAAAGGAAAATGGAAGCTTATGGAAGAGAGGAAACGTAACCTTTGAAATTACTTTGCTCAGCAGTGAGCATCAAGTTCTTAGTTACAAAATGAAAACATGTTGAGTCATGTTTGTCTTCCTAAAATAAACTTCACTCGCGCCTGATGTGTTATTTATTTTTACTATTCTACTGGATCTAGTAAGTTAATATTTAATTTAGGATTTTACACCTACATTCATAAACAGGATGACTCGTAATTTTCTTTTCTCGTACCGCTTTATCTAACTTCGGAGACCTTCTATTTCTTGCTCCTCTTATAAGGCCACACTACTCTATAAATAAGGAATACTTAATACTCACTAGTCGTATAATGTTATCTTTGTTGGAGAAAATTAGAAGGTGATAAAATTAGGAGGTAATAAAAAGGACAGAATCAGAAAGAGAAATCTAAGAGTCTAAGAGAAATCTAACAACACTGTGCAGTATCCAGGAAGCTATTTAACTCTGAAATCTAATATGGCTAAATGTAATTACACCAACTTCCTATGAAGTATCAAGACACAGACACGAGAATGTAAGTCACTTGTTTCAGGTCCTATTGCTTATTGTGGGAGAAACTTGAACTAGAAGCCAAACCACCTGATTCCTAGCCCCAGATTCATACAAAAGAGTGTATCAATAGGTCCCAATATCACTCCTCTAACTAAGATTGTGATAGGTACATTCCATTTCAAGAAATAAGAACAAAAATAAATTGAGTTTGTCTTTTTTTTAAGATTTATTTATTTATCTATCTATTTAATTATTTATTTATTTGAAAGGCAGAGTTACAGAGAGGCAGAGGCGGAGAGATAGAGGTCTATCTATCTACCTATCTATCTATCTATTTATTTGAAAGGCAGTTACAGAGCTGCAGAGGCAGAGAGAGAGAGGTCTTCCATCCACTGGTTCACTCTCCCCGTGACCGCAATGGCCAGAGCTGCGCCGATCTGAAGCTAGGAGCCAGGATCTTCTTCTGGGTCTTCCATGTGGATGCAGAAGCCCAAGTACCTGGGCCATCTTCTACTGCTTTCCTAGGCCATAGCAGAGAGCTGGATCGGAAGTGGGGCTGCCGGAACTTGAACCGGTGCCCATATGGGATGCCGGCACTGCAGGCGGAGGCTTCACCTGCTACTCCACAGTAATGGCCCCAAGTATCTTTTGTTTTTTCACACCTGTAACATGCCCAGGACCATGCTAAGTGCTAGAAAGGAAAAAAATGGAGCAAGGACCATAACAACTTAGTTACTTCTCTTAATCTGCTGCTGTGAAATGCAAGCTCATCTCTTTGGATCCGGTCAAGCTCTGTGACTGCTTTGACCAAAATAATAAGACAGAAGCAATGTTTGGGGACCTAGGCTTAAGAAGCTAGCATTTGCCACTTCCAGGAATTTTTAATGCTCACTTTGAGAGCCCTGAATGCCATCTGGGGACACCATTTAGAGAGAGAAATCCCAGCCAGTCATCAGCTGTGCCAGCCATGGCAGCCCCATCAGTAAGTGGAGACCCTCAGATGTTCTGGCCTCTGCCAGCTCATAGGACTACAGTAATGAGAAGAGCACAAGCAAGGGCCTGGCACTGTGCCCATCAACCCCAAAACTGTGAGCAATCATTGCTCAAGCCACTAAAAAGAAATAAATAAAAATAAAACACAAAACAATCCAAATAATCCAAAGCTAAGCTAAAAGCAGTAAGTCAAAGAGTGTATGATAGGAAGCTAAGATTCTCACCTCCAGGCTCGGTCAATAGATAGGTTCTTGTGAAACTGAACCTCTGCTTAAAGGGGCTACCTCTTGGGTACAGGCAAAGAGATCAAGGGACTGCTGCTCTCTGTGACTCGTCTTTAGCACTGGCTTTTTCTTTCTTTCTTTCTTTTTTTTTTTTTCTTTTTTGACAGGCAGAGTGGACAGTGAGAGAGAGAGAGAGAGAGAGAGAGAAAGGTCTTCCTTTTCCATTGGTTCACCCTCCAATGGCCGCCACAGCCAGCACTGGCTTTTTAAACAATGTGTGTGTCACATTTTGACAAAACTAAAGATCAAAGCAGTAACCATATAAACAAAGTGAAAATGCCAGTGATACTGTGTGGTCAGTGTAAGACATGATCATGACTGCCAAATGTGCACACCCGGCACTTGGAGGTCAGAAATGCACACAAGCAGCACTGGTTTTCCCAGTCAGGTTCTGTGATCAGAGATCAGTCCATCTCTTGGAAGTAGGCCAGCACTGGAACCCCACCTGCCACGTGTGAAACAAGTTGGGTAGAGCCAGACTCCTTCCCTCAGGGCCACCAAAGTGGGCTGTGCAGACAACTTACTGCAGGATGGGAAGAAAACATTACCATTTCTGTTTATCTTACAGTATCCTTTAAAAAAAAAATTATTCATTTATTTGAAAGGCATAGCATTAGAGAGGGGAAGAGGGAGGAAAGGGAGGCGGGGTAGAGGACGAAAGAGACAAATCTTCCATCCACCGATTCACTCCCCAAATGGCCACAACAGCTGGGATTGGGTCAGGCTGAAACCAAAAGCCAGGAACTCTACCCAAGTTGCCCACATAGGAAGCAGGGACCTATGCCACGCTCGGCTGCCTTCCCAGGTGCTTTAGCAGGGAGCTGGATCAGAAGCGGAGCAGCTGGGACTCAAACAGCTCTCCAATATGGAATGCTGGTGTCGCAAGGAGCAGCTTAACCCACCGTGCCACAATGCCAGCCCTTTATACCATCCTTTTTAAAGTACCTGCCTGTTGCTTATATTTTGTTTATATTTAAATTTTCCAATCATATAATTTCAGATCTGAAAAGTAGCAAAAAAGGATAGAAAGAGTCCTCACTGAGATTCCCCCACATGTTAACATTATAACCACTGTGCAAGTTATCAAAATCTAGAAATTAACATTGACACAATAGTACTACCAACCTCTGGGTTTTATTCATGTGTCTCCAGTTGTTGCACTCACATCCTTTTCTGGCCCAGATCGCATGCTGCAGTTGATCACATGTCTTTGGCTTCCTTTAAGCTGGGTAAGTTGCTCAGTCTTTGTCTTTCCTAACACCGACCCCCTCCGGGTGAAGTTGTTCAGGTGTTTCCTGGAGATTCCGTTCACACTTGCATCTTGGCAGGAGGACCGCCCGAATGATGACGTGGTGCGTCAGGCCAGGGCTGCACATCATCCACTGTTCCCATGACTGACGCCCTTCACTTTGACCTCTTGGTTTTAAGGTGATGCCTACCAGGTTTCTCACTGTCAAATTACTGTCTTTCCTTTAGTAACAAGTAAGTGTATTTGAAGGAAATACTTAGAAACTAAGCAAATATCCTGTTTCCTATCACAAGATCTTGCCAGCTTAATTTTAGCATTCATCGTGATTCTGGCCTGAAACAAATACTGTTGATTATCTATTCCCATCACATTTTCTACATTTTTTGGTTTGTGCTCTACCATAAGGAAGCTGTTAACTTGCCCCCACTTATTTATATAGTCTATTATTTATATCAATATGAACCCGTGGATTCTGATTTTATTCTATGGTTTATAACTTATGCAGTCATTATTTTGTTGTTAGAATGATCCCCACTGTGGCCATTTGGAATATCTCTGATGCATCTTCTGTGTCCTTTTGGAAGATCTCCATTTTCTTGTCCTTCCTTCCTTCTTTCCTTCCTTCCTTCCTTCCTTCTTTCCTTCCTTCCTTCCTTCCTTCCTTTTTTCTTTTCTTTTCTTTTCTTTTCTTTTCCTTTTTTTTTTCTTTTCTTTCGACTCGCTGGGGAGTATAATAAAAATTTGGATGAGCACTGCTCTCAATTCTGTCATTTCCTTTGCTTACACTTTTCCCTGGAGGCCATCCTGGTCCCCTTACCTGGCAGTCAGCACCACTCCTTTCTCACCTGCTCAGCACCAGCCTTTTCCTGCCTTGAGTGGCAGGTGGTAGCTCACGGTGAAGGGCTACTCGGAAGCTGATGACCTCTTTCTCCATTCCTCTGTGCCCTCCGTCCTTCCTCTGATGGAAGAAGGTCGTGTGTGAAAGTTGCAAGGCAATGAAGGCCGAATAGGGAAGAGAAACATCTACCCTGCCGTACCACAGTGGGGTGCCTTGTGGTCACACACATACAGGGCGGTGTCTGTTCCAAGTGGGTGATTTCAGGAAACAGACACGGTTCATCTCTGTTTGCAGAGGAGTTGCTGAGTTCGCATTTCGTTCTTGCATCGTAACCTGTTATTCTCTATCAGGGCTTCCCTCTTCACTTTGGTGGTTACATGCAGATCTGCCAATTTCTCACTTGCGGAAGGGTTCTCTGTGGCCAAGAGGGGCCCAGAGCCTAGCTTCCATCCTTCGCATCCCAGCTGCATTACTTCCTAGCTGGGTGTGCAGAACAGGAATACCGATAGTGAACCTGTAAGATTATCGTGATAACATGTGAGTGTTTAGAATATTGCCAGGCACATTCGAGGTGCTGTGTAAGTGTTAAATATTTGGGTTTTCATGCCTCAGAAAACATAAGATCCTTAATGCTAGTGTGAGGAGGCATCACAAAATGTGGCATTGAGATACACAAACGTTCCCAAGGGAAAGGAACCAGCTGAACCTGGGTTCTGTGCCCAATTAGAGGCCAGTGCTCTTTGCTGTTACTGACCCCTTCCTACCACCATTGGCCTCACAGCCAGCTGGGGAGGGCTTTTTTTTTTTTTATAATTTTTTTTTGACAGGCAGAGTGGACAGTTAGAGAGAGACACAGAGAGAAAGGTCTTCCTTTGCCGTTCGTTCACCCTCCAATGGCAGCCGCAGCTGGGGCACTGCGGCCAGCGCACCACGCTGATCCAATGGCAGGAGCCAGGTGCTTATCCTGGTCTCCCATGCGGGTGCAGGGCCCAAGCACTTGGGCCATCCTCCACTGCCTTCCCGGGCCACAGCAGAGAGCTGGCCTGGAAGAGGGGCAACCGGGACAGAACCCGGCGCCCCAACCGGGACTAGAACCCGGTGTGCCGGCGTCGCAAGACGGAAGATTAGCCTATTGAGCCATGGCGCCGGCCGGGAGGACTTTTGTGTGTGGTAAGGTAGTGGTGCGGAGCTAGATCAGCAGACAGCAAACATGAGCCAACCTCGGGCTGAAGTGTCAGTGTTACGCAAAGATCTGTAAAGAAAACCATGATTATTGTCTTAAGGCAAATGTTTTATTGCCGCTGTATAGAACAGGAAGCCTGCATAAGTTTTTATATGGAAACAAAGCTGTGGAGAATCATTTGTTCCGTGGCTCGTGTCACAGAAGCACCGTATTTCCACAGCACAGCATTCTAATGGAGGAAATCAGGGGAAACCGACATCTTTGGGTGAGGCTGAGAGCAGCCTCAGACACGGACAGGAGAGCTCCAATGGAGAATAAAGGCGCCAGGCACCGAGGACCATCTGAGACAGTGAACTTGGCGGAAGGAAAAGAGCTAGGGGCGCCCCAGGGAGACAGGCTGGCTGCCTCTGCAGTGGCTCCTGCAGTGAGAGTGGCTCCATTTTTACAGACAAAGCATGCCAGCAGGGTGAGTGGCTTGTTCACCACCGGAAAGCAGAGAAAATCACTACACTCCATCACGTCAAGTTTAAAAGATGGCTTCGTTTCTAAGATTTATTTATTTATTTGAAAGGCGAGATGACAGAAAGAGAGGGGAGAGAGGGGGAAAGAGAGAGGGAGAAAAAGACAGAGAGAGAGAGAGAAAGAGCGCTCTTCTGTCTGCTGGTTCACTCCCCAAATAGCCAAGCCACAGCCTGCAGCCAGGAACTCCATCTGGATCTCCCAGGTGGGTTGCTGCAGCCAAAATATTTGAGCCATCATCTGCTGCCTCCCAGACACATTAGCAGGGAGCTGGATAGGGAGCAGAGAAGCCAGGACTCGAACCGCCGCTCTCTTATGGACCTGCAGCATCACAGCCTGTGCTGGATTAAGCTGCTGCGCCACAATGCTGGCTCCAAAGATATGCTTTTGGTCAGCAACTATGTGAGCATATAAATCAGCATAGCAGAGCCAGAATGTGTCCAGGGCTGCCAGGCTACTGTATTGGCTGTAAGAGTAGAATCTTTAATATCATTAAGATGAAGACAGCATCTCCTTCCAGACCTCTGTGGCAGAAGCAGGAAGACAGGCCAGTCCTACACGACCGAATGAGCAATAAAGATCTCTTCCTGTTAGAGCACGAAGCTGGACTTGCCAGCTGAAAACCTCATTAGGGCAAATATTTTTTCCTCACTCTTATCTATCCTCTGCCAAGTTGCTTGCTTTATTCTTTCACCCACAAGACAGAATTCCTTTTAGAATAAAGTTAAAAGCCAGTCCTAGGAAGCTCATCCATAGAAAGGTATATAAATATAAAAAGCTTCAGACAAGAAAATAGAGTAAGAAACTATGTGTCAAGATTCCACATCTGTCTCTCTGACCCACGAGAATGGCATTCACACGATTTAAGAGATCAGAAATGTAGACTTGTCAGATATATATAATGCAGTGGCACACCCTCCCAAGCCTAAAACTAACCGTTCACTGATAATGAGCTAGAAATATTAGGTGCCATGTAAGGGTTTAGCCAAGTGTATTTTTTAGTAACTCAAGGAATGTTTGAAAACTATTCGCTAGTGGGTGTTTTATCTAATACATTTCTTTTTGACATGCTCGAAGTCTTATTTCTTCAGTTGATACAGATATTGTTGATCATCTATGTGCTTTAAATAGCATAATCAAAAGAGTAGGCATAAAATACAAATGTAGATGAAGAGAAAGGGAAGAAGATATTTTTGCTTAGTATTTTGTTTAGTATGGTAGTGGGGATTAGAGTTAATTTTAGAGAGAAATTAAAAGTTGGTTTCATTCATTTTCTTATCTTTTGCAGCCTGGATTTATTTAAACATGAAGTGGAATATAATAATACCAGTTCATAGGACTGTGGTAAAACATAAATGCCATAATGCTAGGAAAACTTTCAGCAAAGAGTCCAGCATACAGTAGGTGCTAAATAGAGTTAGTTCTCTCCGTGGCCCTCTATTGCTGTGTGGCCCAAGCACAGTGGAAATGGTTGTCTATCCAGCAACCATCTTGCTTTTTCAAGTACCCAGATTTTCATGTGGTTGATAACCCTTCCCCCAGACAGCCGACTGGTCCAGTGGAAGACTGGCCGCCTTTCTCCTTGTCAGTCTTTCCTTGCTGGTTCCAGGGTAGAATCTGGGTTGTAAGCCAATCAGCCTAATTTTTTTCCTTTGATCAGAGTCATTGGTTCATGCGACTGAAGCAACCCAATCGGAGTGAATCTGGGAGCCTTGTTTGGACTGGTCAGAAGGAGGGTCCTGCTGCATGCAGCCTCAGGTGCCATTGACAGCGACACTACTGCACAAAGGAAGCCAGCCTGGGGATCGCAGAGCAGGGCATCAGGGACAAGCGTGGTCCTCAGTGACATATCAGAACAACCAGGTCTGCAGCACAAGTGACTGGATTCAGTGACAAGAGCTGATAAACCGCTTCTAGAATTTAAGCACTTTTGATTATCAATAACTTACTCCATTCACACACACACACACACACACACACCAAATGATACACCAAGAAATTAGTTTCTCAGAAGAAAAAACTCAATGCTCAAGAGGATGGTAAAATGAAAAGCTAGTAAGTCTTTAAGATACCATCTTTAGACAGTTCTAAATATATAAATGAATTAAATGAGGGCTATGGATAGCTTCCCTCATATCTTTCTGATATGTTGCTGATGAGGTGTTATTGTCTAGACCAGAATGGTATTCTATTATAATTATTTTCAACATATCAGAAGAGTGTCATTTAACTATTCTAAAGTTCAAATAAATTGGCTCTATTAAATGTACACAGTAGTTTAATTTCCTTATTATTTCTGCAGATATTTTGTAGATTATTCATTCTGGTTCACTTATTGGAAAAGATCAGGTTACTTAAAATTAATGCTCATGGAAATATCATCATCTATGGCAGTGGTAAGCAACTGGCAACACCTGCTTTGAGAACTTTTTAAGTCAAAAACACCTTGGCCGTGTTCTATCATAGAATTTGAGGTACCACACACTGGCATGGACCAATGCAGCTGACTGCCCCACAGAGGTACGACGGCCTTCCAACTGGGCAAATGTGGAACAGTGGGCATTTCCACCCCTACTGCAGGCTGTTGACATTATCACCTCCACTTCTGATCTCTAAAGTACATAGAGTGGTTCTCAACACAGAACACCGGTGTGACAGGGGGATATTGTTAATGAATGAATTCCCAGTCAACTCCCACTCTCCTCCCCAGGAAAGTGCATTTATAATATCCTTTTTAAAAACATCACAGAACAGAAATTTTTTAAATATTTTAATGTGCAAAGATTATGTGGAGAAATTTATTAAACTTTCCTGAAGGACATTATATGAGTTGAACAAATGGTCTTTATCCAAAATCCATGGACAGAAACACTCAATCTCTTTAAGCTTCCAATTTTTGCTAAAATCTATTTCAACCAAAATCCATCCCAGTTTCTAAAATAACTTGATAAGCCATTTAGAAAATCACTAAGGAATCGTATAGGATGAAGAAGAACTGAAATGACTCCTGAAAAGACAAAGAAGGAAGCACTTGCCCTATCAGATATCACCAAGAAGCCTCAGAAATTAAGAATTTTACTGACATAGGAGGAACCAGTAGCAAAATATAGTAGAGATTCCAGGACAGAAACCTACATTGATGAAACCTGGACGTAGGACAAAGGGGTCCAGAAGATAAGTGGGAAAACAAAGGACTGTTCAATGAAAGGAACTGGGAAGGATAGTTCCTTCTTTTCCAGGTAACATGGGACTTAAATGAAACCAGATCCCTATCTGATATCACACACACACTAAAAAATAGTCCAAGATGGATCAGAAACTTAAATGACAAGAGCAAAGCTTTAAAAGATTTTAGTAGAAAGAAAGCAAGTACCTTTTCAAAATGTAACATCTTTATCAATCAGGGAAGACCACTGTTCAAACTCTAAAATTCCTTCTTTACAGACTCTGTTCAGTAAAATTGCCAAAGGAAGCCCCAGGACACTAACTTACAGCACAGTTTCCCACAGCCCACTGATGATATAACTATAGATAAGGATATAAGTCAGGTGTTAGGAAAATTGCACAACCCTGGAATTTCAGCTCACATAGGTTTGTTTGTTTAAATTTGTGTATTCTTTACCCTTTCTACAGACAGAACTGAAAGGAATAGATTTACATACCCTCATCTTAGTGTCTTTAGATCCACTGGAAATCATTCTACTATTCACAAATTCTACAGAATTCGACATACGCAATAACAGCATAGAACTCTGTGCTCATCAAATATTTTGCTACCTCACTTTGAGCAGGACACAGATTGTTTAGTTACTAACAGTTAGTATCAAAAAACCACAGGAAGTCCAAATTTTAATATTTTTGAATCACTAAGTTTTAGTAGGAGATGGGGGTGGGGGCACCATATTTAGACTATGTGAAGGCCAAGGTGCAATTTTAGCATGCATATTGTACATAATGACTTCCTGGAGCATGTCTGCAGGCAGTGGTGGGTCTGGTGAGAAGCTGGAAACACGGAGGTGGTGATAAGAGGATTACTGGGAAATGAGGAGAGCGGAAGCCTGGAAGCCCTGCCATGCCTTGGGCAAACCGCTTGACTGCCTTATCTACACACAGGATGAGCAAGTCACTCGCTTGCTAGGACTGAAGCGCGGAGGTCTGGTGGAGGAAGAAATCATATTAGAAGTCCACAGCATCACAGAGCCTCTTTCTGTAGGGAGAGCTGGACAAAGAACAAGCCGAATGCCCAGGACAGCCGGTATCTGTCTGTTCCTGAGAAGTCCCAGCAAGGTCAGGCTCTTGCTTCAGGGAGCTCTTCTTATTTGAAAATGCCACGACTGAAATTTTTAGGTTCTGGACTTTTATTTAGTTTGAAATTAGTGAGATGGCATTGGTACATGCCACCTTGATGGGATTGAATTGGAGTCCCCAGGCACGTATCTAACTCTACCGTTTGGGGCAAGTCCGAGTGAGCATGTGCCAAACTGTACATCTCCTCCCTCTCTTATTCCCACTCTTGTATTTAACAGGGATCACTTTTCAGTTAAATTTAAACACCTAAGAATAATTGTGTGTTAATTACAGAGTTCAACCAATAGTATTAACTAGAACAAAAAAAAATACTAAAAGGAATAAAGTATTAAGTTGTTCCTCGACAGTCAGGACAAGGGCTGATCAAGTCTCTGTTTCTCATAGTGTCCATTTCACTTCAGCAAGTTTCCTTTTTGGTGCTCGGTTAGTTGTCACCGATCAGGGAGAACATCTGATATTTGTCCCTTTGGGACTGGCTTATTTCACTCAGCATGATGTTTTCCAGATTCCTCCATTTTGTTGCAAATGACAGGATTTCATTTTTTTTACTGCTGTATCGTATTCTATAGAGTACATATCCCATATTTTCTTTATCCAGTCTACTGTTGATGAGCATTTTGGTTGATTCCAGGTCTTAGCTATTGTGAATTGAGCTGCAATAAACACTAAGGTGCAGACAGCTCTTTTATTTGCCACTTTAATTTCCTTTGGGTAAATTTCAAGGAGTGGGATGGCTGGGTTGTATGATAGGATTATATTCAGCTTTCTGAGGAATCTCCAAACTGACTTTCATAGTGGCTTTACCAGTTTGCATTCCCACCAACAGTGGGTTAGTGTCCCTTTTTCCCCACATCCTCACCAGCATCTATTGTTGGTAGATTTCTGTATGTGACTCATTCTAACTGGAGTGAGGTGAAACCTCATTGTGGTTTTGATTTGCATTTCCCTGATTGCTACTGATCCTGAACATTTTTTCATGTGTCTGTTGGCCATTTGGATTTCCTCTTTTGAAAAATGTCTATTGAGGTCCTTGGCCCATCTCTTAAGTGGGTTGTTTGTTTTGTTGTGGAGTTTCTTCATCTCTTTGTAGATTCTGGTTATTAATCCTTTATCTGTTGCATAGTTTGCAAATATTTTTTCCCATTCCATTGGTTGCCTCTTCACTTTCCTGACTGTTTCTTTTGAAGTACAGAAACTTCTCAATTTGATTAATCCCAAATGTTAATTTTGGCTTTGACTTCCTGTGCCTCCGGGGTCTTTTCCAAGAAGTCTTTGCCTGTGCCTATATCTTGCAGGGTTTCTCCGATGTTCTCTAATAATTTGATGGTGTCGGGTCATAGATTTAAATCTTTAATCCATGTTGAGTGGATTTTTGTGTAAGGTGTAAGATAGGGGTCTTACTTCATGCTTCTACCATCTCACTAATCAAAGTGATCAGTTTCAGTTCATAATTGATCATAATGATAGGATTAAGAATCAAAGGGATCACATAAACAAGACTAGTATTTGCTAATACTAACTGATAGAATTAAAAAGGAGAGAATGATCCAACATGGGAAGCAGGATATACAGCAGACCCATAGAATGGCAGATGTCCTAAACAGCACTCTGGCCTCAGAATCAGCCCTTAAGGCATTTGGATCCGGCTGAAAAGCCCATGAGAGTATTTCAGGCAGGGAAAGCCAAGACACTGGCAAAAAAAACTAAATGAAATATCTCTGTGAGTGAGATCCCAGCAGAAAGAAAGGGCCATCAAAGAAGGGGGTACGTTTCTCTGAAGGGAGGAGAGAACTTCCACTTTAACTATGACCTTGTCTAAAAAAGATTGGAGTTAGCAAACTCCAAAGGCTTCCATAGTCTTGGCAACTCATGACAAGAGCCTACGGTGATTACTGACGCCATAAACAAGAGTGTCAATTGTTAAATCAACAACAGGAGTCACTGTGCACTTTCTCCCCATGTAGGATCTCTGTCCTTAATGGGTTGTACTATGTGAATCAATGGTATAACTAGTAATCAAACAGTACTTTACACTTTGTGTTTCTATGTGGGTGCAAACTGTTGAAATCTTTACTTAGTATATACTAAGTTGATCTTCTGTATATAAAGATAATTGAAAATGAATCTTGGGCCGGTGCCGCGGCTCACTAGGCTAATCCTCCGCCTTGCGGCGCCGGCACACCGGGTTCTAGTCCCGGTCGGGGCGCCGGATTCTGTCCCAGTTGCCCCTCTTCCAGGCCAGCTCTCTGCTGTGGCAAGGGAGTGCAGTGGAGGATGGCCCAGGTGCTTGGGCCCTGCACCCCATGGGAGACCAGGATAAGTACCTGGCTCCTGCCATCGGATCAGCACGGTGTGCCGGCCACAGTGGCCATTGGAGGGTGAACCAACGGCAAAGGAAGACCTTTCTCTCTGTCTCTCTCTGTCACTGTCCACTCTGCCTGTCAAAAATAAAATAAAATAAAATAAAATGAAAAAAAAAGAAAATGAATCTTGATGTGAATGGGATGGGAGAGGGAGTGGGAGATGGGAGGTTTGCTGGTGGGAGGGAAGTTATGGGAGGGGAAAGCCACTGTAATACAAAAGCTATACTTTGGAAATTTATATTTATTAAATAAATGTTTAAAAAAAAGAAAAAAAAAAGAAATTAGGTGAGGAAGGGCAGGAACCCAGAAGTGGGAGATAAGAATATAGGTTGAAGATCCCTAATCCAAAATTCAAAATCCATTTTCCCCTAAGTTTCTTATATAAATTCCACAAGCAGAAAAAGAAGTTGTTTTAGCACCTTTCGGCATCCAAGTTCAGAAGCATAATAAAGGGTGGCCAGCAATGGAGATTTGCACCTGTTGATAAGGTCAAAGAGCATGGCACCACCTTATGCTGAAATACAGGCTGATCCCCTCTCCCCCCAAGCCCTCCAGGCTCTGAGACTTATTCTTCTGGAGGGCTTCATGGGAGCGCCACAAGCAAATCCCATGGAGGACTTTTCCAGGATTGAAATAGCTTCCATGACTTTCAGAAATGTGCATTCTCAAACTTAGCGCACTCATTTGTTCCAAAGTGAGCCCTACTGACGTGCCAAAGCTTAAGACTCGTCTCTGAAAACACTTGTTCTACACAGAGAAAACTGCTAATCTGGGGAATAAAGAGAAGAAATAGGAAATAAAGAAGCAAGGATCTCCAGGTGGACTTGGGTGCATTTACTCCTCAAAACATGGGAAACAATAATATCTGAGCCATCTCCGGATGCCAAGTTGTTAAGGCTTATTTTTGCAATGATTTTGCAAATCGTATGTGTGTGAATGAAAGTTGCTCATATACAATGAGCTCTAACCTAGGAGGACTATTAGTATTTGCAAAAATAATACACAAGACAAATGTTATGTTATGGTGCTGTTGCTGCTGCCGCCGAAGCTGTACTTTGAGATTGGTGATATGGACAAGTGCAATGGTTCTAAACTTTGGCTGCATGCTAGAACCATCTACAATGAGGTTTTTTGTTTTGTTTTGTTTTGTTTTGACAGGTAGAGTCAGTGAGAGAGAGAATGCAATGAGTTTTTAAAATACTGATGCCAGAGTCTCGCCTCCATAGATTCCAGTATAATAGTAATTCAGTGGAGCTTGAACACTGGGAGTCTGTAAAATCCCACAGGTGTTTGTAGCATGCAGTCAAGGGCTGAGAACCCTGAGGCTGAGCCTTCTGCAAAGGCGGAAGCAGTCTGGGCAGGGGGTCAGGGTCAGCCTGCATTATCAGCTCTCATCACATTCGTCTGTTCCCAGAGCCAGGTGAATGCCATGCACTGGGTGATCTTTCTAACGTCCGCCTCCCCTGCCCACCTGGGAATCAATGCGCTGCCTAGGATGTGATTAAGTTTCCATGACACTGATGTGAAAACAGCAGTAGCCATAGCAGCTAATCTTTTCTTTCTCCTATGCTGCCCTCTAGCGCTGCCCTTCTGTGTCAGAATCATGTGAAAACCCAGCTCATTCATCCATCCCTATGGTTACTTTCTTCTTAGCTGCACAAATTGGGGGAGTTTTCTCTAAGATTAGTGACAAAATGAACTAACTCAGCATACATTACATTCATTCTAATGGCAACCTGAACCACAAACTGTGGCCTCTGTTCTCCCACCATCTCTCCCTGCTTTCTGGGCTGCCGCCCCTTCAAGAACAAGAATCCCTGGAGTCCTTTCCCTGCTCCTCCAAGTCCTGCTCTTCATAGTCAAACAAACAAAGTCAGCGAGAAAGAAATGATCATGATCGGCCATGAAAGGCCCCAGGGTCCTGGCGCGCCTTGTAGAGCTGCCCTCACCTTGTCCTCGCTCCCACACCCAACAGGAGCTCCCATGCCTTCCTATGCTGAGTTGTGCAAGCCTCTCTCCGGGCCCTCATCATGACAGAAGGGTCCTTCCCACCACACCGAGTTTGGCCCCTCCTCCATCTCTCTCGGTCAGTTCTCCCTCCCTTCCTTCTCAACCCTTATTCCACACCACTCTCTTTTTCTAGATCACTCTCAATGGCAGCCAGGCTTACTCTTTTTTTTTTTTTTAAAGTTCTATTTATTTATTTGAATGGCAGCATTTCAGAGAGAGAGAGAGGGAGAGAGAGAGAGAGATCTTCCATCCGCTGGTTCACTCCTCAAATGACCACAACAACTGAAGCTGAGCTGATCCGAAGCCAGGTGCCAGGAGCTTCTTCTGGGTCACCCATGTGGGTACAGGGGCCCAAGCATTTGGGTCATGTTCCACTGCTTTCCCAGGGTATCAGCAGGAAGCAGCTGGGGCTCATATGGGATGCCAGCACCGCAGGTGGCAACCAGCCTCAGGCTTACTTTAAGTGAAACTCTCCTTTGACACAGATACCCTTCAGCATTTCCCTGTTTCTCTTCTTAGTCACTTGCAAACTTGTTGAAATTTGTGTCATGGGGCCAGCGCTGTGGCGTAGTAGGTTACACCTCTGCATGCGGTTCTGGTATCTCTTATGGGCACCGGTTTGTGTCCCAGCTGCTCTTTTTCCGATCCAGGGAAAAGCCTGGGAAAGCAATGAAAGATAGCGAAAGTGCTTGGGTCCCTGCACCCACACGGGCGACCCAGAAGAAGTTCCTGGCTCCTGGCTTCGGACCAGCCCAGCTCCAGGCATTGCAGCCATTTGGGGAATGAACCAGTGAATGAAAGACCTTTCTCTCTGTTTCTCCTCTCTGTCTGTAACTCTGCCTCTCAAATAAATAAATAAATCTTAAAAGAAAGAAGAGAAGAGAAGGGAAGAGAAAGGAAGAGAGAGGAGAAGGGAGGGGAAGGGAGGGGAGGGGAGGGGGGGAGGGAAGGGAAGGAAAACCTCTCTCTCTCTCTCTCTCTCTCTGCCTCTCCTCTCTCTGTGTAACTCTTTCAAATAAATAAATAAATCTTTAAAATAAATAAAGAGTTGTATCCCCAGCTCCCCAGGGTGCCTCTAAATCTCCTGGGGTGGTAGGAGGGACTTTCTTCTGTAGCCCCAGCCTGGCCTTGGTGGCCTCACACCAGACACTGAAACTGCTGGTACAGCCGGCAGCCGTCTGCCTCCTTTGTGCGTGCTTCTGCGTGGAGCGTCGGCTGTGGTGCACAGTGTTCACACAGCTCCCTCCTGGAGCACCTGTTCTTGGTTGGGAAGCGTCCCTCCTCCCACCCTGGCTTCCTCCTTGTACCTCTGCCTGCTGATTACCCAGGGTCACCTTCTCAACCTCTGGGTTGGCAGTTCCAACTTCTCTTAGGTAGACTTTCCTTGGGCAGTTGTAATCCACTTCCATGACTGTCTACACAACCCAGAAGACAGGTTAACTCAAAAATATACCGCCTCCAGCCCGGATGGCTCGGTGTCTCGCCTGCCCAGCTACCTCGACTCAGCATTTTCCCTTTAGTCTCTCACAGGCATCTCCGCTTTGGCCATGCCCAAAGATCCAATCCTGTTCTTCCCTCATCTCTGCACGTGGCCAGGTCGCTGGGTGACAGCCTCTATTTCTCCCTTGCCCTTTCTCACTATGCGTACTCCATCTGAAAGTCCTGTGGGTTCCACCTCCAACTCTATTTTGAATCCATGCATGTCTCTCTATTTTACTACCACCACCCTGTTCCAAGCCATCCCCACCTCTGGCTGGTAAGACTCTCCTAAGGCTCTTGTGTGCCCCACTGTCTCCCTCTACTACCGATCGATCCTCCATTGTACAGTCCAGAGTGTATTTGGCTATGAGGTGCGGTGATATGATGTATCATTCTCCTACTTTAAAAAAAAAAAGATTTATTTTATTTATTTGAAAGACAGAGTTACAGAGAGAGATAGTACTGAGAGAGAGAGAGGTCTTCCATCCACTGGTTCACTCCCCAGATGGCCGCAACAGCTGGAGATGTGCCGATCCAAAGCCAGGAGCCAGGAGCTTCCTCCAGGTCTCTCACATGGGTACAGGGGCCCAAGCGCTTGGGCCACCTTCTACCACTTTCCCAGGCCACAGCAGAGAGCTGGATCGGAAGTGCAGCAGCCAGGACTAGAACCAGTGCCCATAAGGGATCCCAGCGCTTCAGGCCAGGGCTTTAACCTGCTGCACCACAGCGCCAGCCCCTCATTCTCCTACCTTAAAAAATGTGAACAGCCCCCAATAAACTGTGAATCACATACAAGTAACACAGTTTGCCCTCTGCCAAACTCATCTCGTTTCCTGTTGCTCCTGACTGGACCCCTGCCCACGGCTTACTTGCAACCACTGGCACTGGCCGTGTCCTGTCGCCGCCTGAGCAGGTGCTCTTCCGTCTACCTTCAGTGCTGTCCCCCTGGTCTTCGCTTGGCTGGCTCCTTTCCATTTCCTATGCTAACCTCTGCTCCTAGAAGAGGCCTTCCTTGCTCTGACTACATAGATCTCCCCTTTCATTCCCTACCTCAGTCCCCATTTGTTTTCTTTAGAACACTTCACATCTTGTGATTGCTTACTTGTTTACTTCTCCCTCTTTGCCACTCAACTCTAAACACTCTGAGTCCAGGAACTTCGAGTCCGCTTTACTCAGAGATGGGCCCAGCACCTGGCACAGTGCCTGGAAAATATTAGGGCTTTTAATGCGCGTGTGAATAAGTGTGTGAGTGTGCAGGAAGCGTCACAACCAGTCCACGGTGACTGTGCTCGTCCACGTGGCCCAGCCACCTGGGGGCTTCTGAGCTCATCTGATTGGAGTGCAGACAGAGACAGGGAGAGTCAAGCATCAGTCTATTCTCCGTTAACCTCTTCAGTGTTCAACAACACGTTTGGTTGCCCCACTGCATCTCCGGCTTCCACAACAGCACAGCCCTACTAAACGCTGCTGACTGGCTGGGCTCCCCAGGTCTGAATGAGACTGGATAGGAGGGGACGGGTGCTGCTGTGAGGGCAGAGATGTCCCAAGGGAGAATATGCTAGAAGCACAGATTCACATAATGGTTTTTGACTTCCACTCGTCTCCATTTTTGTAATAAAAGAGAAGAAAAAACAGTTTCTTATAATTACTTCATCAGATTTTTTTTTTTTTAAGATTTATTTATTCATTAGAAAGGCAGAGTTACACAGAGAAAGGGAGAGAGAGAGAGATCTTCCAGCTGCTGGTTTACTCCCCAAATGTCTGCAATGACTGGGGCTGGGCCCGACCAAAGCCAGGAGCCATACGGATGGCAGGGGCCCAGGCACATGGGCCATCTTCCACAGCTTTCCCAGGCTCATTAATAGAGCACGGGATCTGAAGTGGAGCAGCTGGGATTCGAACCTGTGCCCTTGTGGGATGCCAGTGTCACAGGCAATGACTTACAATGTGCCATCAGGCAGGCTGCCAGATTTGTTTTATAACAGGAGAATGAATATCATAGTTTTAATTGCTGAGTAATAACGTGATACTTGGGAGTCTTTCTCCAACAAAAATATTTTGCTTATAAACCAAATCCTACCTCTGTTGGACAGGCAGTGTGAATGGAAGCATTCCTGTCATCCAAACAAAGAAACCAAGGGCAATTTAAAATAGCTGATATAAGCCAAACAAGCAAAGGAGCTAAGACACTCCCACCGCCACCTCATTCCAAAGCCTGTTTCCTTTCGACTCAGACAGCGCTTGCTCATGAAAGTGAAAATAAGAACACGTCTACCCCAGATGTACTTTGAGGGCACGGCTATCACACCCTAGAAGGACTGTTAGCCTACTGGGACTACCAAGACAGAAAAGCCAGAGGCCTGGGTCTCCTTGCAAATGTCAAAGCTGGCGTCCTGGGTGTCTGACCGACCTGCTTTGCAGAAGAAACCCAGCCTTGCCTGGGCAGTTTCACTAGCCTGGATGTGAGGTTCTTCATGCTCTGTAGTCATGCTTGCTTCACATGTGGCTCTGCCAAGGGGACTAGCTCGGCTCCACCCTTCTGGGGAAGGGATTTGCTTTCCTGTTTAGGAAATGTGATGTCAAGCTGAAAGAGGCCGATGAGCACACTGGGTGGAACCATCAGCGAGCCCCGGTGAAATCAATTACATGGGTGTCTTAGAACAAAATTGGGTTTCAAGTGGTCAAGGACAGGGTGTGTCACCGTGGGCTGTGAGCCACTGTGGCTTCAGCTGTTTGTTCAGCCTTTAATATGTTTATCTTTGTGCTAAACACATTGTTGTTGAGTCATCACTGTTAGACCGCCACTTGGTGCGAGGCCCAGCTCTGCAAATCCAACGTGCAAAGAAAGACAGGCCTTCAACCCCAGTGACCTTCCACTCTGCCAAGTCAAAACAAATGCTCCTCTGACTTCTCAGTGTTGGGAGCAAGGTCCTCAGGGTCTGGAAAAGGCTAATCATGTATCCTCTGATCAGGCCAGGACCTATCAAGCAACGAAAATTAAGGAAGAACTTTAATAGTCATTGTTTTACATAACACGTAGTATTGTTGCCACAAACCGAAAATGGAATGCCAGTTTACCCAAAATGATTGTGCACCTCAAACCCACAGTATTTCATGGTACATTTTTTATGTTGTCACTCATGTCAAAGAGATTCTATTGATCAGATAATTGCATTAAACATCTAAGCTTTGGGAAGAGGGAAAAAAAACACCTAATTCTGAAAAGTAGAAAAACTCAAGAAATGTTATCTGCTTGGCCTTCCATAGAGATTGTTCGAGCCATGACACATGTGATAAACCAAGGCATGGCCATGTATTGGGGCACCTCACGGTGGAGCGCTATGGAGATCATGGTAAGTTACTTTCTACTTTGTTATTTCTATTTATCCACTTTTGCTTCTTCAAAACATCAAGAGACAGAAAAAGAGAGAATGCCACAAAGTTCCTGTCTACTAGTTCACTTCCCACATGCCCACAATGCCCTGGGCTGGGCCAGGCCAAACCAGGAACCAGGAACACCATCTGGGTCTCCCACATGGTGTCAGGGACCCAACCATTTGAAACATCATGGGATGCAATCATCCCAAGTGGTGACTTAACAGTATTAAGAGCTAGGCCAAACACCTGCCCCCAAAATTTCTATTTTTTTAAAGATTTATTTATTTATTTATTTATTTGGAAGTCAGAGCTACAGAGAGAGAGAGAGAAGAAGACACAGAGAGAGAGAGAAAGAGAAAGAGAGAGAGAGAGAGAGAGAGAGAGAGATCTTCCATCCACTTGTTCACTCACCAGATGGCTGCAAGGGCCAGGGCTCGACCAAATAGAATCCAGGAGCTTCTTCTGGGTCTCCCACATGGGTGGCAGTGGTCCAAACACTTAGACCATCTTCTGTTGCTTTTCTCAGGCACATTAGCAGGGAGTTGGATCAGAAATGGAGCAGCAGGGACACGAGCCAGCGTCCATACAGGATGCTGGCATTGCAGGCGGCAGCTTTACCCACTACGCCACAACGCTAGTTCCCTAATTTCTATTTTTAAATAGCAATTGAGTATCTTTTGATTGTTCTCAGATATATGAATAAATAGCAATATATTTTGCAAAGTTGTCCCATAATGACTATGGAACTGGAATTCTGAGGTCAATTCCATCATTTTAGAGATGGACATTGGGACTGGAGCTGATCAGCTCAGAAAACAACAGGGAAGACCTAGGTCTCTAATGGGAATCATGTTTTAGCACATTCTTTGGCAACAAGAGAGCAAAGTGAGTTTTACAGTTAATGAGATACAAGAACAATATTCTAGTCTTCTCATAAAAACTATCATTTCACAATTACACTGTTTATAACATGCTAATTACAGATCACTTTTATATGTGTGTCATAGTTTTATTTCTTTAGGACTCTAAAAATAGTCAAACAACATTTTCTTTATAATCATCTATAATTCACACTTTGACAGATTTGCCCTGGACTTTCTTCAGTACAGAAACCCTCCCAAAGAGTAAGGATTTCCCCTACTAGGCATCGTTTTCAGTGAAACTGATGGCCACAGCTTTGCTTATTATTTGGCATTCTTCATGTTTCTTGGCTTATATTGATTTCACTAAAATGAACATTCCACATGCATACAGATCCCAAGGAAGCCTATTTCACAACATTGTAAATTCAGCTGCAATCTCATTTCTCCCCAGGAAGCCTATTCTGTGGCAAGACAGTTCAATATGATCCCACCAGTCTGCGAACAAGCCGAGTATCACCTTTTCCAGAGAGAGAAGGTGGAGGTCCAGCTGCCGGAGCTCTACCACAAAATAGGTAACTGTCCAAGTCAAATCCTGCGAGCAGCTTCAGCGGGAACCAGCGACTCTGACATTCTCTCCTAAATGGCCCTAATTAACATAGAGATTGTCAGAGCGATGCACTGCAGAAACAATAGCAGAATCAAATGTGCCTGTAGTTAGTCTACAGGATGTCAATGATGAGAGCCAAGTGCGGTTGTCGATCGTGACTGGCATACAAGCTGTACTCAGTGGGTGTGCAGAAGGCGAAGGGAAGAACCAATGAATAATCTCATTTTCCCCCGCCCCAGCACGCATCTTTGAGTAGACAATGGCTGCCTGTCCTAGAACTCACAGCCGCATACGTCTATATGAGTCTCTCCAACTCTGTGCCCGGCACCGAGTTACGTACATACGGGGAGTTCCAGAACCATGAGCAAGGCAGGCGCTCCACATTTGTGTAGGTACAAGTCCTCCTTTCAACAAGAAGGAAAAACGTATGCACAACATATACATAAGAAACGTGACATTAAGAAAACATGAATAAAGAAAGAAGGGGGGGAATAACCAAGAGTAAACCACAAGTTCAAGCTTTTTGATCAGAAACAGTTCGCAGAAATTCCTATCCTCCTAAGAAACAGAGGCTCACAGGAGCAAGATAATGCTGGGTAGGAAACAAAAAGATAAAAATCCAACAGTAGTAATGCTTGTTAGCATTACTATCCCTTATTGAGTGTTTCTTAAAACATGTATTTTATTTATTTTGAAAGGCAGAGTTACAGAGAGAGGGAAAGACAGAGAGAAAGATCTTCCATCCATTGGTTCGCTCCCCAAATGGCCACAATGGCCAGGGCTGGGCCAGGCAGAAGCCAGGAGCCAGGACCTTCTTGTAGGTTTCCCGCATGGATGCAGGGGCCCAAGCACTTGGGCCATCTTCCACTGCTTTCCCAGGCAGAGAGCTGGATTAGAAGTGGAACAGCCGGGATTCGAACCAGTGCCCATATGGGATGTAGGCACCACAGGCTGTGATGGTTTAATCCACTATGCCATAGTGCGAGCCCCACTTATTGAGTGTTGACTATGTACTAGGCCTGGTGCTCCTCCTGCTGTATACTGAACTATGTTAGGCACCGAATGCACAAAGCACTGACTTTTTGTGCAAGTGAAAGTACTTGTCTCACAGCATAAAAGAAATGTGAATTTTGGGCATCCGAATATCATGGTAAGCCACATTTTGAGCATGCTTACATGAGAGAGCTTCAAAAAGTTTGTGGAACCATTAAATTAAAAGACAATGCACATTTTCCATGCACCTTTAGAAGCCCTCTCCTCGTTAAAACCGACAATGTTTGCTTAATTGCCTCATAAAAGACTGAAGTGCAGCGTGTAAGTCCTTACAGTTTTTTAAAAAGATTTATTTATTTGTTTGAAAGTCAGCGTTACTCAGAGAGAAGAAGAGGCAGAGAGAGAGAGGTCTTCCATCTGCTGGTTCACTCCCCAGACGGCCTCAATGGCCAGAGCTGCACTGATCTGAAGCCAGGAGCCAAGAGCTTCTTCTGGGTCTTCCACGTGGGTGTAGGGGCCCAAGGACTTGGGCCATCTTCTACTGCTTTCCCAGGCCATAGCAGAGAGATGGATGGGAAGTGGAGCAGCTGGGACTCGAACAGACGCCCATGTGGGATGCCGACACTGCAGGTGGTGGCTTTACCCGCTACGCCACAGTGGCGGCCCCAGTCCTTACATTTTAAAGCCAAGGTATATACTGGCACTACCTCATCTCTCCGGCCAGCTTGTTCCTAAATCTAACCCAGCTCTGTTTCAACGCTCACGCACTTTTGATGCCAATCTGCACAAGCAACTTGTTTCTTTGTTCTCTAGGGGTTGGTGCGATGACATGGTCTCCACTTGCCTGTGGAATCATCTCAGGAAAATATGGAAACGGGGTTCCTGAAAGTTCCCGGGCCTCACTGAAGGTACGGTCCTGGGCCTCTGGAAGAGTCTGGGAGCGGGGCGGGGGAGGGAGGAAGATTGATGAGAACAGGCCGGCCGCAGCCCGGGGCTTCCCGGCTCAGGCAGGCCGTGGCCTTGGCCTGGCAGTGGCCTCTGGCAGGCTCTCCTGAACCTTCCGGAGCTCTCTGCTCCTGGCCAGACATCAGTCAGTCCTTCATAATCTGCCTGCGCAGAAAATTCTCCTCCTCTGGGAACCGGGGCGAAAGTGCACAATGACCTGCTAGGACTTGCAGGCTCAAGGCCCTCCATGGTTATTTATCCTTAGGGTAAAGCAAGCCTTTCCTTCCTTGTTGGAAGCTGGCAAAACTGAAAATCCCCTTTCTGTGTAAGAGGATCGACTTTTTCCTTTTCTTGACAAAAGAAAATTCAAGCCGCAGAGGCTTAATCCACAGGAGGCAAACGGTGGTAGCTGGGAGTGCGCCCAGGTTGGCTTATTGTGTGTTGGGGGGCAGGGGTGAGAAGGGTGGGCTCAGAAGACACACACAGGCAAAGCCTCTGCCCTGACGTTCTGTGACCCATATTTGTAGAGATCAACTCTGGCTGTTTAGGCTCACAGCTTAAATTCCGCTCTGGAGCGGCAAGATTTTCAAGATCAGAGAAACAAAATGACCTCCGCTCGAAGCATTTTGACGGTTAAATCATCGGAGAGTACTCCAAACCTCTCTCCTTATTAATAACAAATGGCTGTTTTCAAAAACTTCAGAGAAATGTGTAATAACATTAGAATCGCACATTACACTGTAATGACAAGGGAGACAGGAGAGAGGCATTTTAAAAATTCAAACAAGCCACAGTTTTCTTAAGAGCAAGCACATGTCTGACCCAGTCCAAGCCGCCACTGGCACAAAGTTAGCGGGAGATCAGCTCGAGCGAAGCCTGAATGGCCAACCCTTTCATCAGTGTGGCGGCACCCGCCGCGCTTCCCTAATTAGAACCTTCTCAAGGCGCTACGTCTCTCTCTGTCCTTTGTACCTGAAACAGTTGAACTTTCACCCTTCTTGTTCTCTGAAATTATCCAGTGTAAACATCTCCTAGCGCATGTTGACATGATCCTGTTTCTAGTTTTGTATTAGCACAAAAAACAATTATCCCACAATATTAAATAAGGTCCTGGAAGTTGAAGATTGCTCTGGACCAAATCTAAGCAAATCGGCCAAGAAAAACTAAAAGCATCTTAGGGAAGAAGGTATCAAAAAGGAAAGCAAGAAGGTAGTGAAGAAGGAAGGGATGCATTGAGAATTGGGGTTTTATTGAGCACTTACTATGTGCCACACCCCGTGCTGTTTTCATTCATCTCCATTTATCCTCACAAAGAGAAATGCATATAGACGGTTTTCAATTTGTTGTACCAGTTGCTGCTCAGCTTACAAATGGCATTGCACCCTAATAAGCACATGGTAAACTGAAAATATTTTAAGCTGAACATGCATTTAGTATTTTAAAGGTTAGTTTATCTATTTATTTATTTAGTTGAAAGGCAGAGTAACAGAGAGGGAGAAGGGGAGAGACAGAAAGATCTTCCATCTGCTGGTTCACTCCCCAAATAGCTGCAAAAGCTAGGGCTGGACCAGGCCGAAGCCAGGAGCCAGGAACTGCACCTGGTCTCCCCCATGGCTGGAAGGGGCCCAGCGATCCGGGCAGTTCTCTGCTGCTTTACCAAACACATTGGCAGAGTTGGACGGGAAGCAGAGCAACAGCAACTCAAACCAGCACTCCAGTGTGGGATGTCGACGTTGCAAACACCGCCTTAACCCACCGCCTCACAACAGCAGCCCCAGAATATGCAGTTAATACACCTAACTTACTACACATCATAGCTTAGCTGAAATGTTCTCAGAACATTCACATTAGCCTAAAGCTTATTTTATACTAAAGCGTTGACTATCTCACATACTTTATTGAACACCGTCCTGAGGAGGAAAAACTGAAGATTGTATGAGTATGCTTTCACACTGTCATAAAGTTGAAAAATCCCAAGTCAAACCATTGTACAATGGGAACCATCTCTCAGAGGCTTCCTAAAAAAGTCAAAGTACTTCCATATATGCTGGGTGTTTGCTCTCAGACTAACCTTCCGTGAGGGTAGACTTTTCCAGATGCAGCGACTGAAGCATGAAGACACGGACTAACACTCCAAGACCATAAGCTCATAACAGATAAAGTTGGTATTAGAGACCAGGTTTCCTCACTCTAGGTTAATTATCTCCCCCAAAGACATCTTAGTTTCCCTCCAACCCAGGTTTTTATCTTTTTTTCTAAGATTGTATTTATTGATTTGAAAGTTAGAGTTACAGAGAGAGTGAGAGATGGAGAGATAGAGACAGAAATAGAGAGAGGGAGAGGGTGAGAGAGAAAGAGTAAGAGAGAGAGAGAGGGACCCATCAGCTGGTTCACTCCCCAGATAGGCAATATCCAGGTATCAAGGGCTAGGCCAGGTGGAAGCCAGGAGCCAGGAGCTTCATCTTGGTCTCCCATGTATCAAACCCAAAAAGTTTTCACCTTCAGGAACCCACCAGCGAAAGGAGAAAGCAGGGAGTGGGAGAGGGAGATACAACATATTTGATGGAAAAATATTTCTATTGGTGACTTTTATAAAGCCATCATGTATCTCCTGAAACACCCTTGACCATAAACGTTAAGAGCTCTCTCCAGGTGAGAGGCAGCTGGTCACAGACCACGCTTCTTTCAGGCTCGGCACACTCTCCAGGTCTACATTATCAACCTGAGTGTTTTTGGAGATAATATATGTGCCCTTAGAAAAGCCACCTGATTAAATCTACAAAAGCCAAAAAATAAAACATGAAAGAAGTATCATGGGTAGTCTTAAAGTTTAAAAAAAACAAAAGTAAACATAGATAGGTGGGCAAGTAATAAGTCGGTAACTTCCATCTTCCACGGTGTTTCACAGTGTTGTGATACCAGTCAAATTAAGATGCCAATATTTTGTGTCTGTTCTATGTGATGAATAGCAATTGAAGGATCAGTTAACCCAGTATGAAAATTAGCTGCCTAAGGCTCTTTTAAAAAATACTACTATGGGGACCGGTGCTGTGGCATAGCAGCTAAAGCCACCACTTGCAGTGCCGGGATCCCATATGGGCACCGGTTCGAATCCTGGCTTCTCCACTTCCTAGCCAGCTCTCTGCTGTGGCCTGGGAAAGCAGTAGAAGATGGCCTGAGTCCTTGGTCCCCTGCATTGGCATGGGAGATCTGGAAGAAGCTCCTAGCTCCTGGCTTCAGATCGGCACAGCTCTGGCCATTGCAGCCATCTGGGAAGTGAACCAGAGGATGGAAGACCTCTCTCTGCCTCTGTCTCTGCCTCTCTGTAACTCTGCCTCCCAAATAAATTAAAATAAATTTTAAAATCTTAAACAGAAAAAAAAAAAAAGAAAACATTAGGCCCACAGAGAATAAGTCTCAAAAAAAAAAAAAACAAAAAAAAAACTACTACTGCACAGGGGGTTTTCTGGGTGGCCTCATCTTGCCCACACTCTAACAGTGACTTCTAAATCTGTGTCATCGGGGCCTGTGCTGTGGCATAGTGAGTAAAGCCATCACCTGCAACAGTGCCATTCCATATGGGTGCTGGTTTGTGTCCCAGTTGCTCCACTTCCAATCCAGCTTCCTGCTAGTGTGCCTGGGAAAGCTGTAGAAAGATGGCCCAAGTGCTTGTGCCCCGGCACGCACGTGGGAAACCCAGGTGAAGCTCCTGGCTCCTGGCTTTGGCCTGATCCAGCGGTGCCTGTTGTGGCCATCTGGGGAGTAAACTAGCAGATGGAAGACCTCTCTCTTTCTGTATCTCTGTCTCTCCCCCTATCTCCGACTTTCAAATAAATAAATAAAGACAAAGGAAGGGAAGGAGTCCATGTCACGGCTGACTTCACTGCTGAGCTACACGGCAACACTTCCTCCAGTCTTAGAGATGTCCCGGTGGATGTCCCATGAGCATCAATCGTATCTAATGGAATCTGTCCTTAGCCCCAGAGCCTGTCCTTCCTTTTTGGTTAGCAGTCCCTCCTCCCATCTGTGAATTATCCTACCAAAAGATTAATGTGACCATATCATAATTCTGCTTAAAATCCTTTAAAGGCTTCCCGCCCATTGCTTATGGGACAAAGTCCAGTCTCCACAACAAAGCATTCAAGGAAATCCCCTTGGGATCTAAGCTGAGCCTATTCCCTAGCTTGTCTCTCCCCATCTGACTCCATTTTCCACCCAGAAGCATTGCACTCTCCTATACTTCCCAGAAACACCCTTCTTTTCATCCTGATGTGGAACCCCTGCTCAGGCCAAAAGATAAAGCTTGGTTTCTTCACTTCTGTGAAGCCTGTCCAACTCTACAAAACTATCTGCACCATTTTTATTTTCCCATAAATACTTCCTATAGAATGCTTTCATCTTAAGTGATAGAACTCAATTTAAACTATTTTAATTTTTTAAAAGATTTTTCTATTTATTTATTTGAGAGACAGAGTAATAGAGAGAGGGAGAAATAGAAAAGTCTTCCCTCTGCTGGTTCATTCCCCAGATGGCCACAACAGCCAGAGCTGGGCTGATCCGAAGCCAGGAACCAGGAGCGTCTTCCAGGTCTCCCATGAAGGTGCAAAGGCCCAAGCACTTGGGCCATTCTCTACTGCTTTCCTAGGCCACCAACAAAGAGCTGGATCAGAAGAGGAACAGCCAGGACACGATCCAGCACCCTTATGGGATTCCAGCACTTCAGGCAGAGGCTTAGCCTACTACTAGCCACAGCGCCGACCCCTAATTTAAATTAATTTAGAGAAGAGGATCTCTATTAGGTTGCACAGTCTTGGCAAGGATGGAGTGGGGAGCAGGCGACAGTGGTGACACCATCCATGGAGCGGAACATTACTGGGACTCTTCATCTCCTCTACTTAGTTCTCTGCCTGTGGCTATAATTTTCTTTTACTATGAGTGGACCTCCTTGTAGCCAAGAGCTGGAAATCTGGTGGTTGCAGGCTTCCATCCCTTAGAGTATGGAATGGGAGAGAAAAGAGATGCTTTATTTACTAGCTTCAGTCCAGGGAAGACTGGCCAGGGTCAGGTCATGTGCCAAGTGTGATACCAATGACAGTGGGAAAAGTGCAGTACTAGGATCCACTCAGGTCAGTTACCTGGCTGTTGGGGCACTCTCCCCAGGAAGACAGGGCAGGCATGGCTTGAAAGGGAAATACTGCAGAGGGAACACCCTAGCTACCAAACGCTTCTCAAGTTACTACGTAATGACTTGTGGCTATTTCTAGGATGGAAACATCTAACTCATCTCAGAGCCTGGTACATAATAGGTACTCAATAAATATTTGTTGAACAAGTGCAGTGAACCATAATAGAGGTCAATCTGGTCTAAAGGCCAGGTGTGTAGCTTTTAAATAGAAATGAATAACGCTATAAAATTTATTGGAAGTTTTTCCCTGTTGTTAGCAAAATACCTTCTAGAAAAATATATATAAATATGTACCCTTCTGCTAAACAGAAATAAGGAGCCTGGAAGCCTAAGCTGGGAGAGAGGAAGTGGGGATGATCCAAGCTTTGCACGTGAAGAAACTAAGGATCTTGCATTATGGTGTAATTTCAGGAGGAAATTGTTTAACTCCAGCATTTTATCTCGAGATTTCAACTCTGACAGCTGACTTTCTTGTTTTGGATCCATGAGTTTGATATTTAAATAGAGGTCAGCAATGATCATGAATGTTCGATTTTTCTAGATGAGATCTAGACATGAAATGTGACCAGTTCTGTCAATGGTTCTTGTGTTCCCGCCCAAGTCCCAGGCCAGGACTAACTGACAGCCTGCAGGGGCTTTGGGGCAAGTCTCATAGATTGTTCCCAGCCCAGTGTCATTACCTAGGGAGCGATCTTAGTATTGAGAGGGCAAAGACATTGGCTTTAAGGAAACGTCAAGAGTTTTGTGACACATATGAAAGAGCAAGCCCACCAATCCGTGAAGAAAAACTTATACAACTGTTCCTTTGACAAACATTCACTGGGCGTCTTCTCAGCACCGGGCTCTGCTGGGTGCTCAGCATACGGTGATGAATAGGACAGTCTCCACCCGCAAGGAGTAGCTCAGGGACCTCCTGGAGAGGCAGACACATGAAAGGGGTGAGCAATGTGGAACCCACAAGCACTGTGGAGTGCCTCCCATAGGCTTGCCAGCAACGTTGCATGCACTGCGGGGAGACAGAGGCATCCGTGCTCAACCGGAAACTGAAGAGCTCTACTTTAAAAAAAAAAAAAAAAGATTTATTTTACTTGAAAGAGTTACACAGAGAGAGAAGGAGAGGCAGAGAGAGAGAGAGAGAGGTCTTCCATCCATTGGTTCACTCCCCAATTGCCTGCAACGGCCAGAGTTGCGCCAATCTGAAGCCAGGAGCCAGGAGCTTCCTCCGGGTCTCCCACGTGGGTGCTGGGGCCCAAGAACCTGGGCCATCTTCCACTGCTTTCCCAGGCCATAGCAGAGAACTGGATTGGAAATGGGGCAGCCGGGTCTCGAACTGGCGTCCATATGAGATGCCGGCACTTCAGGTGGAGGCTTTACCCGCTCTGCCCCAGAGATCTACTTCTTTAACCCATGGAGCTCTGGTTTCTTGAATGCTCCCTCACTGCCGTACTTGCTTAGCCCCTCATCTGCGGCAGCCACAGGGTCAGGACTGGAGATGCTGACATGAACAAGCAACTGTCCCTGCCTTCTACTTCCTCGGTTTAGAAACAAAGACCAACATCTAATCAGATCAAGCAATGCAGGGGAGTAAGCCATACAATAGGGTGGGAAGAGAATTCATCTTTTGGTTTCTGGATTATTGCCTTGGCTAGCAAGCTGGGTTTATTATTGCACACAATGGCACCCGCCATTAACTCTTACAGAAAACACTGGTTGCCTTCCATAATTAATTAATATCTTAATTGAGCCTCATCTTCACTCCCTATACTACCATTTTCCCATTTATAAAGTAGTTAAAGCTGTTTATTTCCAAAACAATTTGTTGCCTTTTGCTATGATAAAAGCAGTATAAATACCATGTGTCTCCTTTTTAAAAACCCTAACTTTAAATTTTCCACTGATTAAAGCAGCAATGAGATTTGAGAGGAGGGGGAGGAGGTTTCAATAAATGAATTCAAAATATGTTGTGTATTTTTGTCACATAACACACAAAATTTGTAACCCAATCCTAAGGAAAAAATGCATCAGATTTCAAAATGGGAGAGTTCTGTTAGACTGAAAAATTAATTAACATTTTTTGTGTGCGTGATAAATCTTCAAACCTTAGGAGCTCTTAGTTACAGGAAAAAGCAACTGTTCAAAAGCACCTTTTTGTTTGAAGAACATTCATAGATACTGGTCCCCAGAACGATGTTAGGAAAGCGAAGTGAGGACTGGGGATACTTTGCTGATGGAGGACAGCTAGAGTAAGTTCCGGGCTTTCTTACATAGTTAGCACCCCGCCCCCAGAAGGCTGCGTGGGCCCGATCACAGTGTCCATTGTTTGTAGCTGTCCACCCCATCACCACTGGCACCAGCTGTCATCTCTGGAGAGCCGCTCCAGGCTACTCTTCCTCTGGAAAGAGCCGAGGTGTCCCAGAGCTGAGGACCAGAAAGTTCTTGGCCACCTCCCCAAGCAAACTCCCAAGTGAGGAGGCAGACCGTAAGCCTTTGAGACCTAGGAGGCAAACTGAACTGGGGCGGCTTGCCCTTCTCTTTTTAACATCTGCAAAATCATTCCAAAAATCACAGTAAAACACAATGTGGTTACCCTATTCTTTGAAAATAGTGTCTTAGTATGATGAAAAAAAAAAAAAAGCCAGCAGCCTATTGCAGTCATGTGGGTGGAGTGTCTGGCCAACTGCAATTAGAGCTCTCTGCTGCCTTTGGGAAGGGGAAAGACCCATGGAGGCCACTGCATCATAGACACCTGCAATAGAGAACATCCACACTCCTGCATTGTGTCCTGGGGCTTTTGTCATTTTCTCTGTTCCTCTGCACGGCGCTGCTTAGTGTGAGCTTGGTACGGAGAGCCGGGCCTCCTGGAACGTAAGGCGCTAGGAAGTTCTAAGCCGTTTTTCTCTTTATATGTAGGAAATTAGGCTCATTTGGGAATCTACAGATCAGGGCCAGTCTCTTTCATAGCTTTTTTTTTTTTTTTTAAGATTTATTTAATTATTTGAAAGGCAGAGTCTCACACACACACACACACACACACACACAGAGAGAGAGAGAGAGGTACTCCATCCACTGGTTCACTCCCAAGATGGCCATAACCCAAAGGCTGGAGCTGCGCCGATCTGAAGCCAGGAGCTTCTTCCAGGTCTCCCACCAGGGTGCAAGGGTCCAAGGACTTAGTCCATCTTCTACTGCTTTTCCAGGCCATAGCAGAGAGCTGGATTGGAAGTGGAGCTGCTGGAACTCAAACCAGCGCCCATATGAGATGCCGGCACTGCAGATGGTGGCTTTACCCACTACGCCACAGCAGCAGCCCCTCATAGGGTTGTTTTTTGTTTGTTTGGGTTTGTTTTGTTTTGTTTTGTTTTGTTTGACAGGCAGAGTGGACAGTGAGAGAGACAGAGTGAAAGGTCTTCCTTTTGCTGTTGGTTCACCCTCCAATGGCCGCCGCGGCCGGAGCGCTGCACTGATCCGAAGGGAAGAGCCAGGTGCTTCTCCTGGTCTCCCATGCGGGTGCAGGGCCCAAGCACTTGGGCCATCCTCCACTGCACTCCCTGGCCACAGCAGAGAGCTGGCCTGGAAGAGGGGCAACCGGGACAGAATCCGGCGCCCCAACTGGGACTAGAACCCGGTGTGCCGGCGCCACAAGGCGAAGGATTAGCCTAGTGAGACATGGCGCCAGCCCCTCATAGGGTTTTAAAGAACAGTTTCCTGTTTTGAGTTTCCTTAAAGTTTCAAAGGTTCCACAGTAGGCAATACACATTTGGGACAGTCTATCCACTTTAAAATGTTTTAAATGTGCCTGCCTGGTACCTATCAGCTGTACCATGTCTGCTTCTGGGAAGGAGCTGAGGGTGTTAATAGTAAAGCCCCATTATAAAAAGAATGAGAAATTAGGAGTGTATTGACGGCAAGAGAGAGACAGGGAGTTGTGGCAAGCACTTAAGATAAGGGTTTTTCTTTTATCAGAATGCTTGGCACTCAGCTTTCTTAACAAAAAAGGAAACATAACAGAGCTTGGAAAAAGGCACTTTTTTTCTTTGCTACATTCTAAAATCATTTCCTCCACTTGGCTGAGTGGGAAAGAAAGGCTTACATGTCAGGGTTATAACAACTTTGTGTGCATTGATCCATCGGAATAGTGAATATTAGTCCAAATCGATGTTTTGGAAGCAAAACAAACGAGCAGACAGACCATGGGGAGCATTTCTCTGCATGAAGACACGTGCGCTTGGCATTGAGAAATGTAAGGTTCACAGTCAAGATTAGGAATTCACTGTGAGGTGCTTTTATTGAATTAACCATTTGATACCAAACCCCTACCAGCTAGGAACATCCACGTGCTATTGCTATTCTTATCCCCAGTGCTACCAGTGGTTGAAGGAAAGAATTGTGAGTGAAGAAGGCAGAAAACAGCAAAACAAGCTGAAAGACCTGTCCCCGATCGCCGAGCGCCTGGGCTGCACACTACCTCAGCTTGCCGTCGGTAAGCAAAGGACGGAGGGGGAGGGGAAACTCCTGCTGAGGCCACAGAAAATGTGCTTTTCTGTTGTGGATCCACACCGTTCTCATGAAATGTCCACGGGAGGAGAATGAACTCCTGGTAAATACTATGGAACGTGGAATATACGGCCCCGGGAATTTGCTACAAACCGAATCCCTGTTTTCACTGCTTCACCCTTCGAACTGGTAAATGAGAACTTGTCGGTGCAAACATACACGGCCTCCCGAGTGTCCATTTCTATTCTGTTGAGGCTGAGCCAAGGCTGGTGAGAGGCAGCGACAGAGGCCCAAGGCTCCTGCTGTCTCGAATGGCCATCCTTGAGGAGTAGCTTTACCCAGAAATGTCTTGTGGACCATGAAAATTGCTCTTCTAAAGCTGTGGAATTCATAAAAAGGTCATGGTCAGTGGGAACAATTGAAAACCACACACCACCAATGGTCTCATATTTCACTTTAACATTTCTGGCGGCCATTTTTTAAAAAAGTAAAAAGAAAATACGTAAAATTAATTTTAATAATGAATTTTATTTAATCCAATATAGACAAATATTATTATTTCAAAACATAATAAATATAAAAATGTGTTGAAATAGCTTATGCTTTTTTTCCTACTAAGTCGTTGAAATTCAGGATGCATTTTATACCTACAGCATATCTCAGTTCAGGCTAGACACATCTCACGTTCCCAGTGGCTCCACAGTGGACAGAAAAGCATCTAAACTTTGAGTTCCCGTGCTGGGGGCTGTGTGCCAGGATCATGCTCACTGTCTTCGTCTCCTTGATCAGCAGAACAGTCCTATGTGGTGTATACTGTTAGTAGCCCTACTTTACAGATGCTAACGGTGGCTGTGCTATTAGTATCTCCACCTTACAAATGAAGAAACTGAAGATAAAAGAACTGACACACTGTGAGAAAGGAATCAAATGGATGTCCACTCTAAAAAACAAATGGGTTTTATAAGAATTAATAAATTTCAGGAATTGGGACAAGTCAGAGGGCTTCAAAAAAGTTCATGGGAAATGGTATTAAGAGATGAGTTTATTTTGTGCACCACAATTTTGAAATCCATGCATAGTTTTTTTTTCCATGTTATACATTTTCCATGAACTTGGCCAAGACTACTTATACAGTGACCCATGAGATAGAAAGCTCAAGATAAGATCTATACAAACAAAATAATTAAATAAAATCTTTGTTGGTAGCTTGGTATTTCTGAGGTTGAAATCAGGAAAATGTCAGTTGCAGGTGACAGTCATAAAAGATGGAAAAGAGGTGGTTTGAGAGGTGGGAATGCCACGGACCTGCGTAAAAGACTGTTGCTTAAATCCTTTCTTTAAAAATAAAAAGTCAGAGTATAGTTAATGTGATTAGTTGGCATCCTATGACTTTAACAAGGACAGTAAAAACATTAGCTAGTTGACCACCGGTAAGTTACTAGAATCGGTTTTCTTGTATGTGAAGTAGGTATAACACAAACTTGCTGAGTAAAGGGAAATTTGAAAATGTGTAAAGCAAAGAAGAGGTGCTCAGGAAGCGGTCATGTGGGTTATGTTTTTGCAAAGATTAGACACCCCGGAGCTGAAATTCTGTGCACCCTCCCAGGGCATGTAGTCAGAGTAATATGCAGACAGAGCAGCACGTCCTGCACAGCCGTGAACTTCAGGTGGTAATATGACCATAAGTGTACTCAGCCTCCATATCCTGTATTCCACACCCATGGATTCAACCAACCTCGCATCCAAAAAATTGCATCTGTCTGAACGCCATTATTCCCTAAACAGCTCTTTGCATCACACATACGAAGTATAGATCATATACTAAGTAATCTACAGATGATTTAAGGAATAAGGGACGATGTGCATAGGACGTGTGTGTATGCAAACATGATGTCATTTTATAAAAGGGACTTGAGCACCTGAAAGCTTGGTATCCACAGGGGGTCCTGGACAATCTCCCCGGATACCCAAGGACGAGGTATTCACCCAGCTCTGAAGGCGATGGAGGAACAGTGTCCTTCTGCAGGGAAAACTTTACAAATGTAGGCTTTCACTGGATGTTAGATATACACAGAACACCTTCTTTACAGTATCTGAGATTAAATTAAAACGCGTTTTTCCCCCTCCTTTCCCTCCCTCAAACCCCCAGATGTCCTTCCTGTCATTCTTTTTTCTTTCTTTATAAACAAGCAATTTTTTTTCTAACCACAGAACCCTCGGAACCAAAAGGGACATGATTTCTAGTCATCTTACCTCTGATCTGCTCGGAGGGTGTGGAGGAGGGGAGGTCCTGGGGCAGGAAACAACTGCTTGAACCTAACCATGCCGGCTCCCCAAGTCGCACACCTGCAGAAACACAGGCTGCCGGTGTGCTTGCTGGTTAACACTCAGCTGGGCAAGCCGATTATCCAGCGGAGCTGCAGGTGTTAACCGTGCACTTGGCCAGCTCTGCCCAGTGGGTTTTCCTGTGCCAGGCAACAACCTGTCGGGGCAGCCAGTGGCTGCTGACACCATGTAGTTTATGGGCAATGATTTGTTTGCCTTCAGAATTCCACTAGGGCCAAGACAAGCGCTAAGTGTAAAGAGGAACTAGCACAGCCCCACAAAAAGAGGCCTAGATCACTTGGCTTGGAACCTTTACGGAACACTATTTTGCCTACTTGGGAAGAGTCAGTGATTGCCATGAGAGGCCTGGGCTTGGCAACATCGTCAAAGTTGACAGCAGGACCTTAAGCAAACGAGGGCAGGAAGGGTGTTTGGGGACATCCATCAATCAACCATGCCTGGGTGGATTCAACCAACTTGCAATAAATTGCCTACCGTGTGCCAGGCACTGGGCTTATCGCTGAGCATCTAACCAGAGAGACACACCTTGCAGCCTGGTGGGCAAGTCAAGAACACAAACAGATCATTCTAATACAGTGCTGGGGTACAGAGAAGGACGTGGGTGGGGTGGCGTGCGCTAGAGAATTAAGGAGTCTGCGCACCCACGCCAGGTTGGGATTCGGAGTAGGACTTCAGGAGACTGTAATACCCTTGGGGAATCTCAATGAGTAGATATTAGTGGGGCAAAGGGAGAGAGGGGCAAAAGGACTCGAGGCAAAGAGGACAGCTTCAGAGGGAAGCAAGGAGAGGCCAGGGAAGGACAGGAGAAGGAGGGAACCAGCCTGGTGTTTAGGGACAGGGGATTTACAGACAGCTGAGTGCTCCTGAAACACAAAGTTCAGGATAGGGAGACACGAAGCTGGACGGCGGGGCTAGAAAGCAAGGTTTGTCAGGGCGATCCGCGAGTTTCGTCTTCAAAGACAGTGATTCTGTCAAACACACGCTCAAGAAGTCTTAGCCCAGGGAAGTGGCATGGACTATTAGAGAAACTGCCGCTGGATGTAGGAAAGCTGTGAGGAGGGAGGGGAGGGTAATCCCAGCACAAGGCAGGAGCATCGGTCACGCAGGAGAGCTAAGAGGGCCTGAATGCAGCCACTAGCTTCAGGGAGAGAGAGCCAGTTGAACCACAGCACCCTGTGCCCACACAACGCAATACTATCCAGCAACAAGAAATGCTAGACTCACACGTGCTGCATTGTGGAGGAACCTAGACACACACACACGCTGAGTGAACGAAGCCAGCCACCACAGCCCGTGGGCTGCATGACTCCACTTCGATGAAACAACAGACACACCTACAGACCGAGACATAGCTTAGTGCTTGCCTGGGGCTGGAGACAGGACCACGGATAACTGCACAGAGGCACGAGGGGCCTCACTGCGGGGATGGAAATACTCTAATACTGGATGGAACATCATGGAGAGTGCACACTAAAAATGGTAAATTGGCTGAAAATTATTTAAGGTACATTCAAAATGCACACATGTTTGGTGTGTAAACTCCCACTTAATGAGGTGGTTCAAAAAAAAAAAAGGTATGGCTGCCAAATCAGCATCAGGATCACACAGCAGCTTTTTTGGAAAAATACTTAAACACTTATTTGAAAGGCAGAGTTATAGAGAAAGAGAGAGACCCTCCATCCGCTAGTTCACTCCCCAAATGACCACAACTGGGGCTGGGCCAGGCCAAGCCAGGAGCCTCTTCTAGGTCTTTGGGCAGGGGCCCAAAGACATGAGCCACTTTCTGCTACTTTTCCAGGCATATTAGCAGGGAGCTGGTTCTGAAGTGGAGCAGCCAGGATTCGAACCAGCGCCCATATGGGATGGCGGTGCTGTAGGCCACGGCTTAGCCCCCTGAGCCACAATGCCCGCTCCACACTGGAGCTTCTTAGAGATGCACATGGCTGGTCCAGACCTCCTGAATCAGACTCTGGGGACAGGGTGTGACGTCTCATGGGCCCTCTGGAAGACTGAGGCCTATTATGGTTTGAGAAATACTCAGGAACGATTAGCAACTAGATTTACCAATAAAAGGGGAGAGTGGAGTGAGAAAGGGGCAGTGACGCAGGATTACTCCCAGGTTTCCAGATTGGGAGGCCAAGTTGCTGCTGACACCACCCAATGAGGTGCGGAATGCAAGAGGGCCAGGCTTAGCAGCAAGTGACAACAAGTCTGTGGCACCTGTGTGTAACCTAGCAGTGGGGTCAGGCAGACACACATCTCAATCTGTAGCAACATCTAGTTCTGGCAGCTAAGGACTGACACGTCCATTACAGCCACGGAAGCCACAGTGAGGGGACAGGGATGTGAGGGAGAGGAACATAGGAGTCTAAACTGACCTGTTAGAAACTGAAATGGGAAAGGTTGGGGCAGTCTCTAAGCAGGTGTCAAGGGTCAGAGGAATGGGTGAAATTTGAGCCGGTTTTGTTGACAGAGTGGAAGAAGATAGTAAGAAAACAATCCAGGAGTAGGGAGGAGGTTTTGAATGAGTCTGAAAGTAGGCAGAGCCAAGGATAGATTGTCCTTGGACAGGAACAGCACCCAGTCTCCTCTGGACAGGAGGATGCGGATGTGGACACACTGATAGAAGCAGGAAAGTGCGGAATTAAGGAATATCACACCTGATATTAATTCCTAACTTCCTACCTAAGGTAGCGGGGAAAGTCATCCGCAGGGACTGGTGGAGGGTTTAAGGGTAGAGATCGCAGGGTCATTTCAGAAACAGAAAAGGGAGATGCCCAAGGGCAGAAGGGAAGCCTGCACAGTGGCTCAGGCCCAGGAAGCATCAGACCCTGGTTCCATGTGCATCTCTCCCGCACACAGCTGCCCCGAGTAGGGGCAGAAACCAGGCACCGCACTAACGGTGACCTGCTGGAGCAGTAGAGCAAGGAGTGGGGGGTTGAGGGTTGATGAGAGAGTCATTTAGATCATCAACCCTGGAGGCCCAGTGAGAGCTGTCAGGAAGCTGGCCACGATGAACCAGATACCCAGAGACCACGTGAGGAAAATGACCCGTGAAGAAGGTGGAAAGACAGCAGACTGTGGGCCTGGGTGGAAGCCAGAATCCAGGCATCTTGCACGTGAGCAGTGTTTAGTGTTTTGAGGAACAAGAATGCAGCCAGACCGAATGCCCCACGGTTGAGACAAGGTACTGTAGGAAAACAGCCCTGGCCCACCATTCCAATGCAGAGTCTGTCCAACCTTCTATACATCAGGGGCTGCTGCCCAGGCTTTGACTCCTGGAGAGCACTGTGTATCCTCCACCAAAAAAAAAAAAAAAAAAAAAAGCCAAGGATAGGTTTGGGCTGCAGCAAACATAGCCGTAGCTGGTGTTTACAAGTTCATCCACAATCCAAAGTGCGTTGACCCTGACCCAGTGTCCTGTCTTTACAGCCTGGTGCCTGAGAAACGAGGGTGTGAGCTCCGTGCTCCTGGGATCATCCACTCCAGAACAACTCATTGAAAACCTCGGTGCCATTCAGGCAAGTCCAAAAGCCCTTTCCAGCAGACTCCGGGGAACCACACGGGGACGCCCTGTCTCTCCCACCACAGTCCTGCAGGGTTGGAGGCAGAGGGAGCCCAGGCATAAGAAGCAACAGAACAGGCTCACAGGACCCATGCAGGGCTGTGCTCTGCCTAACAGGCAATGTTCCCAAAGCACATTTCCAAGCTCGGTTTGTGTCTGTGGGACAGTGTATTCCGGTAACACACCTGGCACTGACTTCACAGGCCTGACCGCAAAAGCCGGCTTAGTGACCTGCTTGCAATGTCACTGCGGGGGGACAATGTACACATATTGTTCTTCCATGTATTCCTCCCACCAGTATCGACTGCCAACCTCTGTGTGCCAAGTACCTCCTTTCTGCTCTTAAAGCATCCTGTACGAGGGCACCTCGAAAACAGTTCATAGAAAAACTGAAAGACAGGCTTATTCTGGGGTAACAACATTTTAAAGCCATGCATACAAGGAGTCTTTATGGAAAATGTTATGACAAAGAAACTATGCATGGATTTCACTTCTTTTGCATCGAATCAATTTCACTTCTCCACGAAGTTTTTGAAGCACCCTCCTCTTTCCTCTGCCCACTGTACCATGTATGATCACATAGTGTGACTGCCTGACTCCCCCGGGGGATCGTAAGCCCCCTGAGATCAGAGGCCTGCGTCTTTCTTGCCTTTCCACTGGCTTTCTGGTTTGCCCTTAGTTAACACTCAAGAACTGTCTGTTTTGGGAATTCGCCGTGTTTTAAGAGCTATTGGCTCAAAATTCTATTTCAGACATGTAGGCTCACCTCTCCCTAGAAGTCCAGGAGACCTATCCCTCTCCCTCTCGGTGGATGGCTGGGCACTGGAGCCTACAGCAGTACTTGGGGGCACCTGTTAGGGGCAGGAGGATGAGAAAGTGCAAGAAGGGGGGATTCCTGTCTAGGGAGATGGATGAGCGCTGGTGTCTATGATCAACCTCCTATCCCCAAATGCCACATCTCGGTACTGAGCCTGCCCACTCTCAGTCCCGCCAGACGAAGGCCCCGGGAACGAGCCCACCCACTGCTCTTGCCAGGGCGACTACCAGCTCAAACAGGCAAGGGTTTCCATTTCCCTCCTGCTCACCGGGGACCACAACTGTGGCACACCCTCTCCCCGTCCACCTGACCTGGAAATAAGGAAACAGATGAAGGTGGAGACACACTTGATTAAGCTTAGAATGCTCGAAAATCCTTCTTAAAAATAACCCCCCACCACTGTCCGTGGGGAGCAGCAGCGGCATCCCCTCTGCCTCTCTGCTGCCAAGAACCCCGCCCCGCCCCACGGCTCTGCTCAGACCCGAGGCTCCCCTACACTCCCCTGCACGTGCACTGGGAATGCTTCCTTCCTCGTGTGAATGACGCCCCTCCCGTCTATCTTCACTGCAGCTCTGGGAAGACAGGGTTACACAAGCATGGTGAGAGGCTAGGAGCTGGCACAGAAGAACTGCAATTCAATCCATTGGTTTCAATTCCACACACATTTATGGAACACTGATTCTATGCCTGGCCCTGTGCTGGGCACTGGGAGGACCCCGAGGAGTAAGAACCACACCCTGCCTTCCCAGAGCTCATGAGCACTCAGAAAAGAGTGAACTGAGAAATGCTTCCCTTACTTTATTCAGGTCTCTGAGAGCCTACTATGATTCACCAGGCACTGGGGATATCATAGGTCACAGATACTGTCCAACCTTCAAGGGGCTTACATTCCAACAGGAGACATTGATAAAGATAAACCTACAGGGCCAGCGCCATGGCTCACTTGGCTAATCCTCCGCCTGCAGCGCCAGCATCCCAAATGGGCACCGGGTTCTAGTCCGGCTGCTCCTCTTCCAGTCCAGCTCTCTGCTGTGGAAGATAAACCTACGAAAGAATTTTAGATAGTAAAAAGGGCTACTGAGTAAATAAAGGACTGTTTTACAAGAGACTAATTCAGAAATGGGTGGGCCTGCTTTAAACATCATCTTTGCAAAAGGTCCCTCTGGCATCCAGGAGTCTGGGGCAGTGCGTTTTCAACATGCCTTCCCATCTGTTCACATGCCTCCATTCACGCGTGAAGAGCCCCAGCCCAGCCCAGGGGAGAGCATGGCAAAGACCCCAAGATGAGAAGGGCCTTGGCTTTTTCCAGGAAGAGCAACCTCAGGCCAGTGCGACCGACAGGTAGCGGATGCACTGGGGCGCACAGGCAGGCAGCAGCCAGGCACACGGGCTTCCAAGCTTATTCTCCAGCTAACAAACACTCTGGAGGGTTTTCAGAGGAGGGAAATTCTCCTACTACCTGCATTTTAAAGACTGACCTGACTGCTGTGTGGAAAGAACGAAGGTCAAGGGCAGGCATCCAGGTGAGACATGGTGGTGGCCACAGCGGTGGGGAGAATGAGTGGATTTTGCAGGTTTGGGAAAAGGACATCATGGACTGGCAGGAAGAGTGAGGAGTGGGGATTCCCATGGTGTGCACACAGGGTGCTCACTGCCTTCCAGGGAGAGGTCAGACTGCCTGCAGCTGGCAGGAAGCGGTACCTACCAGGCTGAGTTTAAAGGCTCCACATGCACACACCTAGCACCGAAGAGGCTGCATTTGACAAGCTGTGATTGGGCCCCTTCACCTGGGGGACAGGTGCCCAGCAGTGGGGGGATTGGCTGCAGAAGGCTTGGACAGAGTGGAGTGCCAGCAATTGTCAGGAAAGGAAATCTCTAGTAGGCTGGAAGGCAGCTGCTCTAAGGGATGAAATGTGCCCAATGCGTACCAGAGTAGAAGGGAGTGTAAGAGAAGAGAACCCATGGCTGCCTGCAGCCGCCGTCACCTGGACATGTTCCCTTTTCTACTTAGGAGGACACAACTGCCACTCCCTCCACCCGCCTCCTAGCCCTCCCGAGGGTTCTCCATCACCCACTCAAGCAAGGCCAGGTGCCCTAGCTGCCAGGCCCTTCCCATCCAGGCCACACGCTCCCCAGCTCCACCTCCCCAAAACCCAGTCCCCAGCTGCCAGGAACCACTCAGTCCCCCGATGTAGCAACGGTCCTCTGCCTGCACAGGGACCACCACCACAGCCCGGCAAAACCCTACTCCATCCTAAGACCAGGACAAGGACCCAATCCTGGGAGGCCTTCCCTGCTACCCTGGCAGCCCCAGCAGTGCTAGCCAGGCCTCCAGTCCCCACCAGCCATCCCAGCAGTGGAACACCAAGATTGCAAAACTCGTAGCCTGTGGGCTGTTCCTTAAATTTGTAGCTTAAAGTGTTTTAAAATAGCTTCAAACGTGTGTAAAAAGTCTGAGTGACTTCATCCGAAATTTTCAAAGTATGGCTTGCCTTCAAATGTTGGTCTTAAAATATTTCTTTTGCCTGTTTTATTCAAATACTTTTATGGTTGTACTTTTTCTGGTGTTTAAATCTCTTCTGACCTTTTTTTATTTTGATGTAATGAATGAAAAATTTTTCTCCTCACACGGCTAACCCATTGTATTTTAGACACAAAAATTCCAACAGACCCAGTTGCTGGATTTCAATCTCATCGTTAGTCTCACTTGAACCCATCTCCTCTGGGACTCAACGGGAGTGGGAAGTCAAACTGTGCCTTTAGCTTCGGTTAGGAACACGTTACCCAGAACCAAGTTTCCCAGGCCGAGTAGCTCTACTCTTCTGCCAAGCCTCCAGGCTTCTGAGAATAGCACTTGAGTGGAGACAAGGTCACCTTGGCCAACGCGACTGCAGCAAAGCAAGGGGGAGGCTGCCATCTCGGAACTTGTCGTCATAATTGCATTCACCACGCTCTGTGCACGGGGTCAGACCATTCCGGAGAAAGTCTGCCTTTGGCCCCCGTCTTATGGTGTAATGGGTGCCCTTGGCCCACTTCTCACGGCAAATGCTGGTCCTGAATGAGCTCATCTTTTCCGAGGGCTTCAATTAGCAAGTGCTGCACAGGGATCCCAAGTTTCCGGTCCAGTCCTCCTGCAACTGCGAAGCTCTGCAGCCGCCCTTCTGGCTGCCTGCAAGCCCTTTCCACACGGGTAGTCCACGGGCACCTGAAACTCCACACTGTACCTTACTACAAGCCTCCTTCCCCCCAACCACTTCTCCCACACACCAACATCCCGTTAGTCTCCATCTCGACACTACCAGCATCCTCCAAAATGCCCTTCAGCGCCCCTTTTTCTATGCCACCACCACGCCCAATCAAGGCATTACTGGCTCCAGCTCATATTAGATCATTTCTCACATCTGTGTCCCCTTTCCGCCTCTCCCAACTGGTTCTTTAAAGGACTTCCAGGTGTTAGGTCACTCCTAGATCAGAGGTTCCCCACTGTTCTGGGCTTTCCACGCTCTCACCCCATCTTCCCCCTGCCCTGTGCCTCGCATTCCCACACTCCTACCACTCTTTCCCTGCTTATCACTCCATTTCATTCCTTCACGCTATTCCCTTTGCGTGGGATGTCTGCTGAACCCTGGCCATTCTTCACCAAGGGTCTGACTATGCGTGGGAATAAACCGCCTTAGTTTCTAGACTTATGCTGTCTACGACCATAGCTTCTAGCCACAGGTGGCTCTCGAGAGCATGAAAGGAAGCTGGGGCCTGTCCGGATTGATAGGTGTAAAATGGTCATGGAATGTGCAAGACTGAGTTAAAAAAAAAAAAAAAAGTGTCAATTTTCTATACTGATTACATGTTGAAATGGTAAGATTTTGAATAGAATGGAGTAAAAACATGTATTAATTTTTTAAAGGTAAGCGCCAGAAAACTTAAAAATACATGAGTGATGTGACTTTTAAAGGTAGGCACCAGAAAATTTAAAAATACATGAGTGCTATGTGACTTGTATTACATTCCTACTGCACAGAATTGCTCTTTATTTCCATGAACCCTCACTTACTCCTTACACCTTCATTATTCAGTCAACAAATAAGGAGCTGACCTCAAGGAACCTCTGAGTCCTGTGGAGAGTTCATATTCCAGTGGCAGTTTACACTTAGTAATGATCACAGGAAACATGTGACCAACACTCCTAACCAGACCCCTTGTGCTCCTCCTGCTCTTAGGTTCTCCCGAAGATGACATCCCACGTGGTAAATGAGATCGATAACATATTGCGCAACAAGCCCTACAGCAAAAAGGACTATAGATCATAAGGCAATGCATGAGCCTCAGAAGCTGCATGGTTAATTAGTGGCCTGTAGCCAGTACAGAACCGTGTTACTAGCCAGTTTTTCGATCACTTAGCAGCCTACTGCTCAACCTCTAGCGTCCCCGGATTCTCTGAGGTGTCTGCTGTCACTACCACTGTGCACCTGAATTATGAGCACATCTGAAAATCCACAACCAAGAAATGCCATTCTATTTTCTTATCTCGGACTGGAGTCGCCGACCTTGCACCGCTCTGTATACCTGCTGCTTATGCAATGGCGCGAACGGGGAAAAGCTGATTACTTCAGGCGCTTGGTAGTTGAAAGGCGGCTGTACAGATCTATTTTTTCAAAGAACAAAATCCACAGATGCAGTATGAAGTGTGTAAGAAACAGTGGGATATCTTTACTCAGAAACAATTTTACACTTTTCCCATTTGCATTCACATTAGCAGGTTTTGTTTCACTTGTCTTTCAACAAAACCCAAATTTCTAGGTTATCTGCTTTCATTACCTTTGAAATATTTACTGTTGCTTGGTCCTGTACAATTTACCCAGGGTGTCTATTAGGATTCTAATAATGTTATGTCCTCCATTTATGTGTAGAGATGGTAAAAGAATGAATGCCCCTAATTTTAGAAACATTATGGCTAATTTATGAAAGGGAAGGTGTTACACTGCTGTGGAAACTTAGCTTCAAATAAAATGTAATGTATCTGCAATTAAGTGTTCATTTTTTACATTTTATTAAAACCCGCTTTATACTTTCAATTGCTTGTAGGCACAACTTCTGTAAGTTTAAATATTTGAGCTTTAAAAGTAATACACATGCTCAGTTTTGTAGATAAACCTGTAAAATAACCAGAGACAAAATGTTCACTGTTTAACTAGTACTGAGATTTTTCAATGTTTGGTAGTACTGAGAAGTCAGTATCATGGAAGTAAATCTTAGGCTTTTCTCAGAGTATGCTGGGTGAATTACCTTGCCCAGTGAAAAGCAAAATGTTCAAGAACGTCCTAATTCTATAACCACAGTATATGCATTACACCATATGCATGAAAGCTCTCTGCATGGATAAAAAGGGCTTGGCCCGCTGCACTTGGCATCTGAGGTATGTCTAGCCCTGCCACTGCTGGCTACTCTTACATATCCCACTTGAGAAAATACAAGACTATACTGGGGCGGCGGGTTATCTGTGAAAGAGAAAACATGGTTTTCTTTTTCAGGAAGAAGGGAAAGGTAGGAGTGAGGGCAGTTCTTTAATGCTATTTGGACATCTGCCTATGTATGAAATCCTAATTCATCTGGTCAACAGGTTCCCCATACAGAAATCACTTTGAAATTTACAAGAAAAATTATCTTAAAATCCTATTTTCTGTCATCATTTCTAGAGGTGTATTTCATGGTTAAGTTTTAATCCTTAAAATGTTAGCTGGAGTTCTCACCAAACTTTCTTTTTGGTTACTACCATCTGTATGCTATTGGGGAGTTTATGGTTTTGCCTACAGGTAGCAGACTGATGGAAATGGACTTCTTCAGTTGTTCATTGTGTAGTCAACCCAGTGAACCACTCACTGTACATCTAAATGAGCTGAGGAGCTGTCGAATGGGAAATGCAATTTACTTGCTTAGAGTAATAAAAGCATTTTGTGCAATCTCATAATAGCTTTTATCTGATCTTTCATTATAAGGCAGAGATATGTGTTTCTTATATATATTGCATATTTATATATTATATATTTTTTATATTTTGGATAGTCATAAGATGGGTAGTTGTCCTCTAAATAAAATTTTTTTTATTTAGATGCAGGTAGCTAAGCAGCACTGAGTAACAGAAATTCAGGGGTCAAAAGTGCGGGGAGCAACTCGGACTAGACTAAGTTGCTGGAATTGGGACTTGTTCTATGCATCTGCTCTCCCACAATATGGCGCTGGGAGAGGAGGAAGCAGCTTCTACGCAGCTGCCTCTTGCCAACTTGAGTGATGACCTCCAGGAGCTGATCCTGCTCCTGATTGGAGGAGAGCAGCGTACTCGGCGTGTGGGCAGCCGAGTTGGGATTGGCGGAAGAGGACTATAAAGGAGGAGAGAGACAACATGCACGAGGAACATCTAAGAGGAACATCTATCTGAAGGAACACCTGAGCAGCCCCTGAGAGAGCCAGCCAGCGGTGTGCCGCTCCCCCGCGGAAGTGGGGAAAAGTGGCAGGGGGAACCGCCCTTCCACGGAGGTGGAAGGGACAGTAGCCAACCCGGGAAGAACCAGCAGCAAACCCAGGGAGGGCCGAGCAGACAAAAGAACAGCGCAGGGTCCTGTGTCGTTCCTCCACGAAGAGGGGGAGCGACAAAAAGCAAACTGAAGGGGCCAGCATAGTGGCACAGCAGATTAAACCGCTGCCTGCGATACCAGCATCCCATGTGAGCACTGGATCGAATCCTGGCTGCTCCACTTCAGGGGACACAGATGAGTTCCAAACTCCTGGCTTCAGCTTGGCCCAGCCCTGGCCATTGTGGCTACTTAGGGAGTGAACCAGTGGATGAAGATCTGTCTCTCCTTCTATCTCTCTCTGAATTTCAGAGAGTGAGCCAGAGAGAGATCAATTTTCCATCCACTGGTTCACTCCCCAGATGGCCATTAATAGCCAGAGGTAGGCCAAGCCAAAGCCAGGAGCCAGGAACTCCATCCAGGTCTCCTACTGCTGTTTTCCCAGGCCTGGATTGCAAGTGGAGCCACATGGACATGAACTGGCACCTATGTGGGATGCTGGTGTCTCACGCGGCAGTTTTACCTACTATAGAACATCGGCCCCAATTAAGTAAATTCTTAAAAAAAAAATAAAAGACAAATTACAATCTTAACCTTCTTCTCCCTTATTAATGGAGAACAGGAACAGCTATTTTCTCATCGGATTTTGGAACACTGTACACTAAGGTTAAAGCTTCTCAAATCCACTTAGAAGAACTTGCAATTCAAGACCAAATACAAGGATTGTGGGAATAGCCATTTTTTCAATATACAAATCATCTGCCACAGTAAATATACTAGATAACTAGAAATCCTGTGCATGGCTTCCCACTTTAAGAACTGTCACTCCACCACAAACAGAATGCCAAAGGCTATGAGGAAGACGTCAGAGTTTCAAGAAACCCATGTCACCTACAAAGTCACAGCTCTGAGAGCAAGGAGGAAAGTAGGCCTGGACAGATGAAAAGAACTTGCCCAAACTCTCACAGCTAGTTACCATTAGATTTTTTCTTTCTTTCTTGCACTTTAAGTCTCTCTTGACCACTGTTATTTCTGTTTAAAGCTTTGAAATTTTATGTGAAAGTAACTGTCAGAAGTTTAAGAATAGGTGTGGGGCAGGTGTTGTGGTGCAGCAAGTGAAGCTGCCACTTTCTATGGCCACGTCAGAGTTCGAGGTTTGAGTCCTCACACTTCTACTTCCAATCCAGCTTCCTGTCAATGCATCCTGGGAGAAAGTAGATGACGGTTCAATGGTTGGGCCTCTGCCACCATGTGGGAGCCTAGGAGCTGATCCCAGCTGCTGACTTCAGCCTAGCCCAGCCTTACCTGTTGCAGGCATCTGGAGAGTGAACAGAAGATGAAAGCTCTCAGTCTCTCCCTCTGTGTGGCTCTTTCACGTAGATGAAATAAACTTTTATATTTTAATTAAAAGGTATTAAATTTAAGAATCAGAGAAGAGGAAAAAGAGAAGAGATGCAATGAAAATTCACAAGGGCCAATGAGAAGTTAGTCTCTAACCATCTCCCTAAAAATCTAAACCCACCACTAAAAAGATCTTCTCAACCTTAAATCAATTCTCTGCTTGGGAGTCCAAGTAGGGAAGATAACCTCTTACAGACCAGATGTATCTGTCAACAAGTTTTCTCCACCCACACACTTACATGTGTATGTACCCTTCCTTAGCGATCTCCAGAAAACGGCAGGGACTGGCCCACTCCCTGGAAACAAGACAACCAGGGGGCAGGAAGGCACAGTGGCACGAACTGGCAGAGCCTGGACACTTGCTCTTTACTGTACTGCACTGTGTCTGTTATTCTTTGCAAACATCTGATCAACAATCACAAAAGTGGAGGGAAGTACAGTGATGGCCAATATGAAATAATAATAAAGATGTTGTGCTTATCCACAGGGTTCTCTTAAATTCTAGGAGAAATGAACATTTTTAAAAATCACAGTTTAAACAAATATATTAAGACCTTTCACAAGAATTTTGAGAATAAATTCAACCTCCATATTTCAGTTGTCTTCAAACCTTGGTTCAAATTATCCTTTTCAAGGTGCCATATACCAAACAAGACAATCAGTAAATTTCAATCCAAGATTTTTATTAAGTTCTTCATAAATGAGGAAACTAAAAGTAAGGAAATGAAACCTTTCTAGTATTTTAAGCTTCCACCTTGTGAGTTAAAAAATAAAAAAATTCCATCATTTTGAATTCCAATTGCAGCAGACTCTTTTACTTTACTGGTGCTGGGTCTGGAGCCCTTTTAGAGTAATTCTGCAGCACATTTCTATCTAAATCAGATTCTGCACATTACAAACCTGTGCCAGGCAGCTCTTTCAGATGAGGGGAGAGTTCTGGACGAAAGGTTTCTCAATGCCCAAGAGGTAAGTACCGGAGGAATAAATCTTTAACGAAAATCTATATGCTTTGGCACATTTATCTAAAAGTAGAAAGAAAACGCCAGAGAAGAATATCATGGGAAAATTTCAAGACAAAAAAATTTTGCTTCTTCTATTCAGTCACCTATACATTTTCTGAAGAGAAATTCCATTAACATCAGGTTGACACCCCTGTTTCACCACTCTCTCATTTACACTGCATACCAGGAATGGGTTTGTCTCCCTCTATACAGGCACTGCCATCTAGTGGCAAGCATTTCCCAGCAATTAAAACAGGTATCTGGGACCAAGTAGACTGACAAAGCAGCAAATGCATTTGGAACACAAACTCCTGGCCACCAAACTACTGACTGGTTTCTTAATCAACAGTAAAGAAAAGTTAAATCCCTCCAGCTCATCCAATGATGGCACTCAGAAAACAAGAACAGTAAAGAACTGTAGACCTCTAGACACAACGATGAAATATAATCCTCAATTGCAGACGATGACCTGGGTCACTAAGCAAATGTACTCCTGGTCCTGTCCTCCAGGTTCTAGGAAGCAGGCTACCAACATATCCAACAGTGCAAAACAGCGACTGAATTCCTGATGGATACCTTTTTATAAAGTCATAAATGAAACAGCTAATATCATTTATAACATTCATCTTACATCAAGAAGATTAGAAATAGATTTCCTTTGAGATACTGTCTGCAGGAAATTACTAGATACAGTCAAAAGCTAATAGCAATATGAAATCAACATCATAGTATCAAAGAAGAACTTGCCCAACTTTTTAAAGTCTTGAAACACAGAAGAAATAGTTAACATCTGTAAAACAAAAACAAAAACAAAACAGCATGAGACTGCTCTCAGCTGGATCCCAGGGGCTGAGGAGATCATTTATTTCACTCACAATCCAGGGCACCCTGTGCACAGTCAGTGATGAAAGTCCTAATGGAAAAAGCTGACAAGCACTTTAACCACTGCAAATTCCTTGGGGAGTTCATAGAATTCCAGCCCTAAAATTTACTCTGGTCTTTTACATGTCAGTATTCAGCAAAGGAGGTTCTCTCTCAACATTCTTCCAGTGGCATGAGTGCCTGACCAGGGGAAACAATGAGCCCAATGTCTTAACACATCAAACCAACATGGCAGGTCAAACTGACCTCCCTGGCCACCCAGGGCCAAAGCCGTACAGCTGAGCAGTGTGCGCCTGAACCCCACAGGAGGACTCTCATATGCCTCAGCACTATTTTTAGGTTACTACCTTGGCTGCCTTTCTCCTTTAAAAGAAGGGAGGGGGAGGGGGCTTTTCCACAAGTTTTTCTTCCTCAAGTTTAGAAAAACCATGTTTTTAATTTTGAGTTATTTCAATCTGAAATTCAGAGACTTGTAAACACAAAGCTTCTGTTCAATCCCCTGGGAAGAGGATTCATTCTGATATTTATGGTTTTTAAAAAGTTGTAATATTGTGCTTGGAACACAGAGAGCCAGTTATTAACTTCTTGCTACTATTATAAATAATAACAGCCTAGTCCAGGTTACTGTGACCTCTGACAGAACAAGGAAACAAGTTATTTTCCCCTCTTGTGATTATAGCACATTGTGAGACACTTCTTGCCTTTTAATAAAGGTCCTGGTACTCTGAGGATCCCTTTCAATTCATTTAATTTCAACAACTGTCAAAAAGAGCCAATAAACAAATACTGAATTACATTCTGGAGAGTTTTTAAAATAAACCCTCCAACTGCAGACTATGAAAACATCTTGTGTGTCTCCCACCCTGACCACCCTGCTACTTTCCCATATACCACAGGCCACCCATAGATACGAAGCCAGGGGCTAAGCTGACATGGTCTACTTGGAGCCAGTAGACAGGAGGGCGATGAGTCCTGATGAAGCACTTATGGACAAAATGTAGTTCCTGTAAGAATTTCACGTTAAGGCGAAATTAAGAATGCGAGATTAATTTGTCAACAAAATAAAAAGACCATTTCTCGGAACACACAGTTTCCTCCCAACCCTCAGTACAAGCACTGCCATGCAAATCCATTGTCTGCAAACCCAGTTTACAAGACAAGAGACCATAAGGAATGAAAAACATCCACAGGAAATGGGTTCCAATTTTAAAAAGAAAACTCTTAAGACAGAAACCTAGAACACATCTGAATGCCATTTAACCTTTCCAACGAGAGCTGATCAAAGAACATGGAAAAAGAGAGACTTGTTTTCCTTTCCCCCACAACAGCAAAGGAAAAATATGTCTCCCCTGTCAATCAGTGCTTTGCTGCAACCGGCTTGTAAAAGCAAGGAGGTTCTCAAAGTTCACAGCTATTCCCAGCCTAAAAACTGGACCATTTTCAGCAAACTTTTTCAGTGTTCACAGAAGATACAAATTTGGGGTGTCTGATATTTTATTACATCAGAATCTCCAACTGTTACAAGTTTGGCTGCACATTCTGGGTGCATTCCTTTAAGGGTGTTACTTTAATAAGAGACAACTGAGTCTTGCCCAAAAGCTCAATTGAAAAGACACACTGTTAAGTACTATGAATTGTGCCTATTTAACTACACTGGCCACCCACCCAACCCCAAAGTCCAAAAATAACAGCAGGCACACAGCTTATGCCAGCAGTTATCAAAGAAGTCCAGTTTGCTTTAGTTCTTAGAACTTGTTTTCAATAAGCAGGTATACACAATCACGCAGTATAGGATGGTTTTGTAATGTTTGTTAAATATTATAAAGTCATAATCTATGAACTTAAAAGAATTTTAAATCAAACCAAAAGTTCTTTAAAATGCCTAGGAACTTGCCTAAAGTCAGTGCTATTCATTTAACTGACTCCCAGGAGAGCATTTCTTTCCACTAAAAGACCCAGACAAGTAGAAACCACAGGGAACTACTGCTTTCAGACTTCTAAAAACCATGATCAGCTTCATAAAGGATACACTGTGGGGTTGAAGTTCTTCAAAATAAAGAAGGAAGCAACAATGACCAAGACGAGGAATAGAGTGTTATTATAGAAGATGGAAAATGTTGTAGCTTCATAGTCAGCAACTTCATTCTTCTTCCATAAGATTCTGGGGACACAGAAGAAACAAGTTAAACAAGTTTATGATTTAAAACCTTTAAACACCATACAGCTCTAGTTTATCATAACACAAGTTTTCCCTGAAGTGTTCAAGAGGGAGAATGTGTTTTTAATATTAAATTTGGTGAGAATTGTCCCCTTTCTAGCACTGAAAAAGATATTTCTTCCTCTTTATAGGTGCCAAAAAAAAAAAAAAAAAAAAGTACAGTTGCTGGCTATGTCACTATTTTTCCCAGGCTTCCAGGGCTCCAGAGGAAGGGACCGCTTAATTGCAATTGGCATGATTCCATTAGCAGCTAAACCAAGCATCTTTCTTGACGTCCTCACCTAACCGTTTACCCTGATAAATAGCCTAATGGAGCTTTTTGCCTGCATCCTGCTGGTTTGGAGGCTCTCTACAGTCTATGAATTTCAACCCTCAAGTTCACACCTTGAATAGACAATCCCAACATCAAAAACTAGCTGTGGTCTCACAGAAATAGACTATGATTGAGTCATCTTTATTTCATTCAAAGGGTCTGCTGGATCATCAGGAGGAACTTTTTAACTTCTGCAAAACCCTTTTACTTTGTATTGACTCTATTTTCCTTGCTATGATATTTTCTCTCATTAATTCACCAGTATGTCACCAGTCTTTTACCCCTTCACACAGAAAGGAGGAAAGTCCTGGGTGCCTGTGAATAAGGCAGCCTTTATTCCTCTTGGTTAATTAACTCTGTAAAGCACTTTTTAAAAGGGTAGGTTGTAACCCGTTAGTGGGATTTGAAGCCAACTGAATAGATCAAATGCCCAGAGAAATTAACTGAGTGGGTTGAGACTACTGGTCTTTAATTAATTTATTTATTAATTTATTTATTTTTAAGAACAGAAAACCATGGAGTACATCACACACAGTAATTACTGTTTTATGAAATATTTGTGTGTCTTAATCTCCTTTTTCCATGAAACTTTTGAAGCCCCTCATGTTTAGTCAGAAGGTAAAATTTTTTTTTAAAGATTTATTTATTTATTTGAAAGGCAGAGTTACAGAGAAATGAGAAAGGAGAGACAGTGAGAGAGATCTTCCATCTGCCAGTTCACTTCCCAAACAGCCACTACAGCCGGGGCTGGGCCAATTTCAACTTCTTCCAGGTCTCCCATGTGGAATCAGGAGCCCAAGGACTTGGGCCATCTTCTGCTGCTTTTCCCAGGCCATTAGCAGGGAACTGGATCAGAAGTGGAGCAGTCGGGACTCAAACTGGCGCCCATACGGGACGCTGGCACTGCAGGCGACAGCTTAACCCACTGCACCAGCACCACAGCACCAACCCTCTAAAATATGTTTTTACTGTGGGTTACTATCAAGAAATAAATAAAAATTAAAAACCACTGCTGTAGATACTTTGTCCTAAAACTTCTCTGGAGTCAGATATCTTGCCCCCACCATCTTAAGGACAGCCCACAAAGCTTTAAGCCAAAGTCAACTAGCTGGCTGTAAAGAGCTAAATGAAGGTTACTATCACCTTTTCCTCATCATAAGAAATCTATAGTCTCCAACATGAATGCTGTATTTCCTTGATTCAACCGACTTCATTTACATGAACACACCTTCAATGTACTCTAAGTACAGTAGAAGGGAAGCACGCTACATTAAGTGCAGTTATCAAGTATAAAACGTCTTCTAATTTAAAGTCTAAACATGAAATTCTAAATATACATGAGCATTACTGTTCTAACACTGTTAGAATATTCTAACACTGACCAAAGAAAATCAGCCCGGTAAGCCACATAGATCCAACAAAGCTTAGTGCTAGAAAACAGAACTGACTATTTCTGAGACTCTAGTACAGAGGCGGGGAAGCTTTCTTCTACCAAGGCCCATGTGGATATTTATAACATTATTTGTGGGCCATACAAAATTACCAACTTACAAGTTAGCATTTATTGCATATTAGCCTGCAGTTGCCTTGGCAGGACCAGACCAAATTATTTCATGGGTATTATGCAGCCCGCAGGCCAGACATTGCCCACCCTTGCTCTAGCACAAGACCCAAAGAAAACAGGTCCCGCAAGGAGGCTACCAGCATACCTCTACTCCAGATGATTAAATTCCCCTGCATCACAGTGCTTCTCCCTCCCTCTCCTTCTGTCATGCCCCAAATCAGAACCATCTCTTAAGACTTTGATTAAAGAAGTGACCCAGCCCAGTAGGCAATCCTAGTTCCCAAAATGACCACGTGTTGCATCAGTGAACACATGTCAGGACTGTCCAACAGCCTTGAGAAATTTCTTCTAGTCACCCATATTCTGGTTAGTCTGAAAAAAATTAAAACCCCTCAAAACCCTCATTGCCAATGCTTCTGGCAAACCTTCACTGGTAGAAAATCTAGTTTGGACAAGTACTGCCCAAGGAGTCATTTTCCCTACACCAAGAGAAAAGCTGAGACTGAAAGGCAACTGTTACACCCAGATAATGCCAACTGACAGATCAGCAATAAATCAAGAAGAAATAACCCTCACACCCTGGAACAAATGTTAATGAATCTCCGAATCTCCTCTGCTTATTCCCTTTCTAAAGCCCTCTCAAAGGGGCAAGGAGTACCTATTCCAAATGATTGCAGACAGGTCTGAAAGATACACATCTAGGCAAAGACGAGTTGATAAGCCCTCTCTTAGATCAAATCTCTTCAAAGAAATTCATCCTTTAAGAGAGAAACATACTAGATCTTATTGAGTCTCTGTTCCCAGTTACCACAATCAATCATGAACCTAGGTCTGGGTAAAACTGTATCCAGTGTGGCTTCTGTTGCAAAAATACTAACAGTACAGATTCCTACTGATGACAAGAGGAGAAACTGTAGTCTTTGGACACTTAGTACTTTATATATCCACAAAACTAGAACCTTGTCTTACTTTGAAATACCTAATCAGGCAAATGGAAAAGAGATTTCATTTCCAGTTATACTCTATAATCCATTAGTTATGACCACCTCCACATTGGACTGAGAAAGGTTCTGAGATATGTCCCAGCATCAAGAAAAGTGCCAAACCAAATCAGGCAGGTCTGCGGTGGGCAGAAGAGACCCATCTACCATCCCTGATGCAATTAATCACTCAAAATCCCAAAGAGCTGTAACAGGCACTTTGAAATTTGGATAACTGTGAAACACACTTGGCTTAAGAAACTCTGTTCTAATAAATGTATATAAATCAATAAAAAAGTTTTTAAAAAGGTGTTCTAGATCCTCTAGCCTCTATCGCTATACAAAATTTGCCATCACAAGCTGTCCCATTACAAAAATAGGCAGCCACACCTCACCATAACCGCTGCCTGCAAAAAGTCCCTCATTGTCATGATTTTAATATTATGCCTTCAGTTTTATAAAAGATCCACAGGAGAGAATCATGTCAATAATGTTTTGATGCCTTTCCAAAACCACTGTAGAAGAAATTGTTCATTAAGTTACTCAGTGTCCTTTAAATAAGAATTCACTTGATAAAGTCCTTCCAAGATTCGGTGCCAGGAAAGTTTCTTTTCAGAAGGACTTGCACACTGCTTCTCATCAGGCAGTGAAAGCTGTATGACCTCACATGCTTCCCACACACTTGGAGCTCAGGACTAAGTTTAGTGCTCAAATGCTGTGACTCAAAGTCCTTGTTCAAATACTTCTTTTTCCTTTTAAATGGTTTCTGATCTTTCAAAATTGTATTATTTTATTTTATATGCATCTTGATATTCCAAGTGCCCACAGTCTTTCTGGAACAAAGTGTGGTAAAAATTCCGTTCCACAAAGCACCTTGCTGATGCTAAAACTAAAGAAATGAAAACAGACTCATGACTCTCAGATGTTAAGGCTGTTTCATAAGTCTTCTCAGAAACAGCTGGCTTGAAAAACTGGGAGCGGAGGCTAACAAATGTGGCCCAGATCTGAGCAACAGGAGCCAAACCCAGGACTTCTTGTACCCCACCCACTGCACAGAACCAAGTAGTAGACACCCCCAGTAGAGCTCAGGAACAGAAATAACCATTACCTAGACACATGCTAACACACAGCACAGCATAAACCCTTCAAACCCAGAGGGATTAGGTGACATGTTCAAGGTCGCACAGCTATCAACAAGCTGAGCCAGCACTGGACAAAACTCCATAGCCTCCTATCTGTCCTACCTCCACTCTACCAACTGAGCTATCGAAGGCTGCACCATAGCCTCCTAAATTCCAGACCCATGATTATCGGCACAAGCCCACAAGTCAGACTGCCTATGTTCTTACTGTGGATCTACCGTGTACTCATCTACAACTTCGGGCAAATAATCCAAGCTTTCTGTTCCTTAGTGTCCTCAGTGTAATGTAGAGATGTCAACAGCACCAAACTCATAAGAGTCTTTAGAAGAATAAATCAATTGCATGTAGCACAAAGAAAAATATCTGATGGCAATAAAACCTCAAAAAGGCAGCTGTTACTATTCCACTGCCTCTGCTGCTACTGCAATTCCAAAGTCCACATTCTCCAACCAGAAATCATACGCTGGGGCTCCCCAAGTATTCCCCTTTTGATTACCACAGACGCTTTAAGTAAGGGGTCCAACCTTTCATCTTTCTCCTTCCGAGACATCTTTCTGTTGTCAGCTTCAGAAAGTTTTCGAGTCACTTCTTTGGAAACAGCATCCTCCCTCTTCTGTGCTACTCTGAAAAGGAGAAAAGAAAAACGTTTCCACATGCTCCAGGGACAAACAACGCACACTCTCAGAAACACTCTGCACTCACAGCAAGTATTGGCAACTGAATACTTCACGTTTCAAGAAAATAAACTGCACAGGAAGTTCCAAGTTTATTACACTGCACTAGCCAAAAAAGGAGTTGAAGAAACTTCCAAGATGTGCTTTGATTTCTGCTTAAAAGGGAAAATTTTCCTAAGATTAGGTATTTAATATGGATATAAAAGTCAAATTCAGTTACAAATCACTATAACTATTTTCTTTTAACCTATAATTTAACTGTTTAACAAATTTCAGAAGGCATTAGCAAATGATATGATTTCAATTCCAAGTAAATCCTAGGAGAGAAAAAAGGCTTAATAAACAAAGGAAAAGTAACAGCTGTTATCTCTTAAAGTTACACTTTTAACTCCACTCCAAAGGACAATTTCACTAAAAAGAAACAATATGACACAGTCAGACTGACTATATATCCCTTTTAAATTAACCTTTGATTTTTGAGAGTTGTATCAAGTTAACATGGAATCAGCTGGAAAAGGTTAGAAACATTAACAAAAAAAAAAACAAAACACAATCTTCAGTGTTCACTCAGATGAAGGAAATATACTGAATGTATATCCATCAAAAAAAATTCTACAGATAAATGTTATCCGATGGGGCTGCAAGTGAAGGATGGTAAAATTTAAACTACGGTGAAATAACTATGAAAGTCTCCTACAGAGCATGAAATTCAACACATCTTTCATAACCCAACAGCAACTAACCAGTTAGCCATACATATAGAAGAAAAAGTAATTGATCCTAAGCAAAATTTAACAGATTACCTACACAGTTCCACTAGAAAAGCATTCAACACAATCTCTCAACAGGAAACAGAGCAGGCGCACAGAAACGCACTCGCTCTGTGTCCAGTAAGCTCCTCATTACTACACTATGTTCAATTCTAGCGGGTGTACTGAGGAGAGTGTGAGAAATCAGGATGGATTCCAGAAAAGAAATGAAAAGATCATTCAAGACAGTGGTTTCCAATCTTCGTTCAACCACAAGATTTTGAGATATAAGTTAGGTCCAAACTGGGGCCGATTTTACGACGTCTCCGTCTCTCAGGCAAGAATCAAGTTAGAATTGACACTGTTAAAAAGAAAACCTTCAGCTAGCACATATTTCAAGACGTTCTACAAGGTTCTTTCTAACATGGTTACTCCACACAAATTGATAACTGGAGGGAGAAAAACAGACAAAGGAATTAAGTTCTAAAAACGTAAAGAAAAGGAAGCTAACAGTGAGGTTATCATCTTTTAAAAGACAGAGAAAGAACTCTCCCACGGGGGTGGCTGGTGGCAGGGACCCCACTACCTTGAGCCATTAACCTGCTGCCTCCCGCTGAGAGGAGCAGGGAACTGAACTGAGGCACTTCGATATGGTATATGGACATCCCAAGCAACATCTTAACTGCTGCACCAAGTCCTCACTCTCAAGAGTTCTTTTTAAGCAACATTTAAAAGCAAAAAAGAGAATGATCTGTGTGTATGTATGTGTATGACTCTTCTGTAACCCTACCTTTTAAATGAACAAATTTAAAAGAAAAAAAAAATTGGTGCCAGCATTGTGGGACAGCTAATTCAGCCACTGCCTACAATGCTGGCATATCCACTTTTTTTTTTTTTTTTTTTTTTTTTTGACAGGCAAAGTGGACAGTGAGAGAGAGAGACAGAGAGAAAGGTCTTCCTGTGCCTTTGGTTCGCCCTCAAATGGCGGCCATGGCCGGCGCGCTGCGGCCAGCGCACAGCGCTGATCCGAAGCCAGGAGCCAGGTGCTTCTCCTGGTCTCCCATGGGGTGCAGGGCCCAAGCACTTGGGCCATCCTCCAGCAGAGAGCTGGCCTGGAAGAGGGGCAACCGGGACAAAATCCAGTGCCCCAACCGGGACTAGAACCCGGTGTGCCGGCGCCGCAAGGCGGAGGATTAGCCTAGTGAGCCGCGGCGCCAGCCGCATATCCACTTCTAATTCAGCTCCCTGATAATGGCCTGGGAAAGCAACGGAATGTGGCCCAAGTGTTTGGGTCCCTGTCACCCACGTGGGAGACCCTGTCTGGCCCAGCCCTAGCCAGTGCAGGCATTTGGGGAGCGAATCAGCAGATGGAAGATATCTGTCGCTCTCTCTTTAACTTCGCTTTTCAAATAAATAAATCTTTAAAAATAAATAAATAAAGTGTGGGAGCAAACTGTTGAAATCTTTACTTAATGTATGCTAAACTGATCTTCTGTATATAAAGAGAACTGAAAATGAATCCTCATGTGAATGGAAGGGGAGAGGGAATGGGAAAGGGGAGGGTTGCGGGTGGGAGGGACGGTATGGGGGGGAAGCCATTGTAATCCATAAGCCGTACTTTGGAAATTTATATTCATTAAATAAAAGTTAAAAATAAATAAATAAATAAATACATACTTTGGGACCCACAACATACTTTTTACTCCACAGACTCAACTTAACTAGACTAACATTTTATCATGTAAAAATTGTCCAGGCACTTCTTTCATTCCGGAGACACTAGGCCAAGACTCTTCTCTCTGAACCTCTCCAGCAGAGACACTGAATAAGTTTCTGTAACTTAATATCAAACTACTTTTTTCTACAAAACACCCACAAAAAGGAATGTACATGGCTTACAGCAGTAACTTTTCTTAGCTGAATATAAAAAATAAATGCACACCTAAATTGTCAGGGCTCAGGAATAAATTATTTTCAAATGAGTTGGTTATCTCTAAGCATCAGTATGACAATCAAGTATCCTCATGACACACTGTCTTGAAGATACTAAGTAACTTCTCACCTAGGTCTAGATTTGCATTCTCACCTACTAGGGGCACAAACTCTACACTGCAGACTTACCACAGCTGAGGGAGAAGCCCTCACTCTTGCAGTGGGGCCAGCGTTGTGGAATAGCAGGTTAAGCCACTGCCTTCCATGCTAACATCCCATTTGGGTGCCGATTAAGTCCCAGCTGCTCCACTTCCGATCCAGCTCCCTGCTAATGTGCCTGAAAAAGCAGCAGAGGATGGCCCAAGTGCTTGGGTCCCTGCACCTACGTAGGAAACCTGGAAGCTCTGGGCTCCTGGTTTTGGCCTGGCCCAGCCCCAGCCACTGTGATCATCTGGGGAGTGAACCAGCATATAGAAAAACCTCTCTTTCTCTCCTTTTAATTCTGCCTTCCAAATAAATAATTTAAAAAAAAATGCATCTTTGTAAACATTGCTTAAATCATGCCACCTTTAAAAAAAATTCTTACAGGCTTATTTACCTCCAACCTCTGTAAGTCTGCAAATAATTATTTATTACGAGGGGCTGGTTCTGTGGTGTAGCAGGTAAAGCCACCGCCTGCAATACTGGCATCCCATATGGGTGCCACTTCGAGTCCAGGGTGCTCTATTTCCAATCCAGCTCTCTACTATGGCATGGGAACGCAGCAGAAGATGGCTCAGGTGCTTGGGCCCCTACATCAGCGTGGGAGACCTAGAAGAAGCTCCAGGCTCCCGGCTTTGGATCAGTCCAGCTCCAGCTGTTGCTGCCATTTGAGGAGTAAACCAGCGGATAGAAGACACTCTCTGTGTGTGTGTGTGTGCATGCATGTGAGCCTCTATAACCCCACCTTTCAAATAACTCTTTTAAAACACATATGCCTAACGTGTCACACGTGACCATAGTTAATCCTCACCACCTTCTGCAGTATCATGCGATCCCATTTTACAGTTCAGAAATCTGAAGCCTACACAGATAAAATGCATGCTTGAGGCCATACCATTAAGAGCAGCAGAGCTGGGACCAGAGTCCAGACTGCGAGCTCTGAAGTCAGCTTCCCTCAGCTACCCCACCCAGCCGCACTCCACAGCACACTGGGTCCTTAGCCTAAATCATCTTGCAGAGCTGTAGGAGTTGTGAAGTTGTAGTAATATTTTATATTAAGCCAAAACTACGACTAAAAACATTCCAGAGAGTCTATTAAGTCAGTGAGTCATTGAAATCTTACAGAACTAAATGTACCATTAGCTTTATAAAGGATATAAAACAGAAGATGGCAGTTGCTCTCAGGCAGCCACAAGTAGAAATAGAAGGTAAAAAGAACATGGCTTTGATTCCAAAGAAGTAATGAAAAATGATGCATAGAACAAGTTGAAATGCCACGTCTCAAAGGGGCAGAGTTCCAGAGGGATCGTAAAGGGTCCTTCACACCTGAGGGCTTCCCTGTCAAAGGCACCCACGCGCCATGGCAAAGAGAGTCCAGGGACCGTCGCTGTGGCGCAGCAGGTTAACGCCCTGGCCTGAAGTGCCAGCATCCCATATGGGCACCGGTTCTAGTCCCGGCTGCTCCTCTTCCGATCCAGCTCTCTGCTATGGCCTGGGAAAGCAGTGGAAGATGACCCAAGTCCTTGGGCTCCTGCACCTGCATGGGAGACCCAGAAGAAGCTCCTGGCTTCAGATTGGCGCAGCTCCAGCCATTGCAGCCATTTGGGGAGTGAACCATCGGATGGAAGACCTCTCTCTCTCTCTCTCTACCTCTCCTCTTGCTGTATTTCTGACTTTCAAATAAATAAATAAATCTTAATTAATTTTAAAAAGAGAGTCCAGAAGGGCAGAGGCTGGACGGGCTGAACCCTGGAATGGCAGGCAGGAATGGAACAGCTGGCCGAAGGGCTGCCCCACAGAAAGATGACAGAGATGACCTGATGACTCTGCTGGACCATCAGAAAGGCAGCCATGGGACATGAGCTCCTGTGTCCAGAACAACAGAAGGGAAAGCACTAAAGCTACCCGCAGCCACTGAGGCCGAATCCTTGTCAACTGAGATCATCTCAACGTGCTTTGCCCGTCACCCGGAAGAGCCCACCACGGAGATAACAAAGCAAAGCAATGCTCTAAGCCAGGAAGGAGCTCTCTGGCAAAGAATCCCAGACACCGAGGAACTGAAAAGAAGGGGGGGGGGGGGGGGTCGCACCAGAGGATGACACAAAGTGCTAAGGCTAAGGCGTAATCCTCAAAGAGGGGGCTGGAGGACTTGCATTCCAGGGACCTAGAGGGATCTGGTTCCAATACATTAGAAAGGGACACAATAAAAAATGACATCGGATAAGGAGAACGCATACTGTGCATCCCACGAAACAAGGAAAACACCTGTACCTCAAATGAATGAGGATTACAGAGTAGTGTGGTTTATGCAGTGCAAGGCAGGGTGGCCCCCAAACTATCCCACCCGACACGTGATAGGAAGACAAAGCACTCCTCCACTGGTTCACTACCCAAATGCCTGCAAAATGGTAATCCATTACATTTTATATACTTATAAGAAAAACGTAATTAGCACTGAAACTGCAATTAATCAAAAAAAATTTCACTTCCAAAAATAGTAAATGGAGAGTTCGGAACAAGTCTTTCCAGGAAGAATCCATTTGGCTTCGGCAATGTTCATTTACTCCATCAGTGTGTTTTTCTCACGAACCCTATGATGAAAGCTAGTGCTTTAACATTATAATTCTACCTCAATGCCTACACCCATAGCAGCGTCAAGTCTGATCATTATCTCTGCTTCACTTCACTAACTCTTCCTTACAAAACACGCACCTCGGGGTCGGCTCTGTGGCATGGCAGGTAAAGCCACCGCCTGTAGTGCCAGCGTCCCATATGGGTGCCAACTGGAGTCCCAGCTGTTCCACTTCCGATCCAGCTCTCTGCTATGGCCTGGGAAAGCAGTAAAAAAGATGCCCCAAGTCCTTGGACACCTGCACCCATGTAGGAGACCAGAAGAAGCGCCTGGCTCTTGGCTTCCGATTGGCACAGCTCTGGACAGTGCGGCCATCTGAGTGAACCAGTGGATGGAAGACCTCTCTTTCTCTCTCTCTGCCTCTCTGTAATTCTGCCTTTCAAATAAAATAAATAAATCTTGAATTAAAAAAAACATACACCTAAAATGAATACTTACTGAAATCAATGCATACACAAATGATCTGTAAGATATCCTACTACATAAAATGCAGTATGTAATAAATACTGTCCCTGGAAAAAATATACTTACTTGTGCTTGAGAACAAACTTCACATTCTTGTATGCAAAGGCTACCAAATAAGTGCTTATTAGGGTCATCACACTATACAGAACAGCAGACTGAATAAGATCCATATGCCATATTCGCCAATATAACCCTGAATTAAGATAAGAGGGGGGGTAACAAAAAGAAACATTACTCCCATTATGAAAGCCTCCTGAATTACGTTATGCTAAGCCTGGAAAAACGCAGTCAGACTTAGGGAATCCTACAGTATCTGAGGATCTTCAGAAGTGAGACATCCAGCAACAAACTCCAGCTTTCCCAATTCCAATCGCTTGAAAAACATAAACTTCCTATTCCTCGTCCAGATAAAATTTCAGCTTCTTTGAAAATCAGAACAAACTCTGGCTCAACAAAAATCATAAGACCGCCAATTGCATTCGAAGGGGCATTTATTTGTCTAAATTCAGGACATTCCAAAAAGCCACGTGCGGTCTCAAACCATCCATTCACTTGCTGACGTGGCTGTTATCTGAAATCAGGGCAATGCTTGGTTGCGCCAGGAAGCCACGGGGCTCCAGGCTACCTTCATGGCACGCTCAGTTTTAGAAGGCCGAAGAGGAAGATACATTTGCATTCGATTGCCCAAAAACAGGGCACGAGTGCGAGATGGGAAATGGAAACTCGGGAACTCGGAGCTCTAAAAATGACCCAGGCCGAGGCTGCAAACCGCTACTCATCCAAGTGAGAACTCTCTAATTGCTCTCACAGGATGACCAAAAGGTCTGACCAAGGCCAACCTGTCTTATTTTGCGAATCAGGAAAACGATGCTCGGCGGTGTGGAGCGGTGCTCGAAAGGACACACCTCGAAGTGACTTGCCAGGGTTACGCGATGGGTGTCTGGCCCACTTCGTGAGCCTCCCCAAAATAGGCAGCGCCCGCTGTGTGCCAAAGGGCAGCAGGCGATACGCTTGAGTGACAGCACCGTAAACCCCCGGCGGGCGTCTGTTTAAACGCAGACTCGGATCTGCCATCCCGGGACGCGTGAATCACAACCTCCAGGGGTGGGTCCCGCAACGGGCGCGCTTCTCCAAAGCGCCGCGAGCGACTTCCCTGTGTTGCAGCACAACCACAGCCTCTTACGAGAACTCCGAGGCCCAGAGCCGCACGGAGCCAGGAAGAGCTCGGGCCTCACGGGTCCGCCGCGCCCTGCCACGTTCCCGCCCAGCCCGACCCGCCGCGGCCTCCCCGGCCCGCCTCGCTCCAAGCACTCACAGATGGGGATGGCGGACACGATGAACGCGTTCCCGAAGAACAGCGCGGAGGACTTGGCCGACAGGTTGCGGCTGAAATCCTGCAGGAGCAGGTCCTCCTCGGACTGTTGCTTGGAGCCGCCTTTGGGAGCCATGGCGGAGCAGGAGCCGAGACCTGGGAAGGCCGAGCGGGACGGGAAACCGGGCCGAGGCCTCTGGCCCCGCCCCCGCGGCCGCCGTATCCGCTAGCGACCCGTCAGCGCCGCGCGTGGAGGCGGGACCCTGCGCGGCGCGGGGACAGTCTCCCCAGGATTGGTCGGCCTGCTGTCACTCCGTAGGCTTTCCTGCGTGATTGGGCGAGCGGGCCAGACTTCCGTAGGCCTGACCAGCCACGGGACGCGTCTAGCCGAAGAGAAGGAAGGGATTTGTAGTTTAATGTGTGCTTTTTAAAAAATGACAAAACTTTATTGGCATGCCACATCACGGCTATTGACAGACTCACACGATCCGAAGGTTCAGAAATCCCAAATAAAAGCTCTTCTGACCGGGTAGTACTCATTCATTCATTCAGCGTGCATATGTTTAATGTACTCTGTGTGCGCCCAGCACTGGGGGCATTGGAGGAGGAAAAAGGGATAGGTAGCACGTGTAGGATTTCTCCTCCTTTACACCTCCGCTATTGCGTTAACTACCTTCATGAATCTTGGCTGCATATCGTTCACCCCATCGCAGATGGAGAGCTTACGGGTGGGTGACTGGCAGGGCTGGTCTCCGAAGTGTGGCGTTATTTGCATCGAAATAACGGGCTACTTCTGAGGGAAAAAGAAAACAGCCCATTCGAATACACTTACAAATTCCTAGTATTTTATTACTGATTTTTTAAAGATTAATTTATTCATTTGAAAAGTCAAAGCTACACAGAGAGAAAAAGAGAGGCAGAGAGAGGTGTCTTCCATCCGCTGGTTCACTCCCCAGTTGGCCGCAACGTCTAGAGCTGCGCAGATCCGAAGTCAGGAGCCAGAAGCTTCTTCTGGGTGTTCCCACATGGGAACACTTATTATCCAGGCCAGGGAACACTGCTTTCCCAGGCCACAGCAGAGAGCTGGATCAGAGGTGGAGCAGCCAGGACTAAGCCGGCTCCCCTATGGGATGCTGGCAATGCAGGCAGTGGCTTCAACCGCTCTGCCACAGTGTTGGCCCCTGTTACTGACCTTTTAACTAACCCTTTAGGGTTGCCAAGCTAAATAGAAAATAACACTAAGTAAAGACAACGTGGTGGCATGCCTGTTAATACTGCCACTGCCATTTTTAACTCCTCGGATGATCACCTTTTATTCAGAAAAGAATACTCAGCCACATCAATCTCTGCCAATGGTTCTTTGCTTCACTGATAACACCCAAACATCCTGGCAAGTCAGGCAAAACTTGCTCAATCTCCAGCTGCCCCGATCAGCAGGTTTGTAGATAACTTTCTCCTCACCTTTTCCAAATCGTAATCGATCTCCATGGCCTTCCTCCTAATTGAGCTTTCCATCTTCAATCTTTTTCAGCTGATTCTCTGCAAAGTACCAAAGTGAGTTTTCCTGAAGTATAAATCCTTTCCTTATTCTACCACGCTTAGGAAAAGTCTTCAAAAAGTTCACAGAGAGTACACATTATTTTTTAATTCATCTTCCCACGAACTTCTCAAGTAACTTTGTATTCCCAAAGTCCAGAAGTTTTCACCAATGAATGGCAAACGTTAAAAGTAAAAGTAGATCATCTAGTGAATATGTCAGAAAATATATTTATTTTAAGATATCTGGGTTTATGTCTTTTATTTTGTTAAAATGCTATTTTACTACATAATGATAATAGGAAAAAAAACTCTTCTTTCTCTTACAACACACTCCTCTTCCAGGGTTTCCTACCTTAGTAAGTTCCATCCTTTTTTTTTTTTTTTTTCCCATTTGCTGTAGTTCAAAAAGGATAGATTGCAATACCATTTTTTTTTCCCTTCTCCATCTATGACCAACTCATAAATAGAACTTTCTGGATCTGTTTCCTTCTGGCTACTTATGAATCAAGAATATAAAAAGAAGACAAAGGGTAAAAATCAGAAAACTACAAAAAGGGCAAAAATCATCAGTATATTTCAAAGGAAAGGAAGAGAATAAGACATAATAATGATGAGATTAAAAAAATGTGAGAAGAAAATTTCATGGCTACAATAGGAAAGAAGCTTGAAATGTTGAGTAGATAAAAATGTTAAAATTGAAGTGGTCAAAAGAAGCTAGCTGATAAAACTTATACACTTTGGGGGTCGGCACCGTGGCTCACTTGGTTAATCCTCTGCCTGAGGCGCCGGCATCCCATATGGGCGCTGGGTTCTAGTCCCGGTTGCTCCTCTTCCAGTCCAGCTCTCTGCTGTGGCCCGGGAAGGCAGTGGAGGATGGCCCAGCTGCTTGGGCTCCTGCACCCGCATGGGAGACCAGGAGGAAGCACCTGGATCCTGGCTTCAGATCGGCATAGTTCCGGCCATGGTGGTCATTTGGGGGTGAACCAACGGAAGGAAGACCTTTCTCTCTGTCTCTCTCTCTCTCTCACTAACTCTGCCTGTCCAAAAAACAAGTATACACTTTGTAAAACTAAGGATTCTAGGTATAAACAGATTATAGTCTACATTAGAAAGAATTTTAAATCTTTTTCATAAGAGCAAATTAGAGAAATATGTTGGGCAATGATGAATATACTAAACAGTGGAGTAGCATTTTCTTGCACCCAAACTAACTACTTCCTTTTAAAGAGCACCAGGATCTAAGGTTATGGCGTATATAAGTCGAGCCATTACACTGGACAAGCAGGATAAACAACATGCTAAATAAGGAAGGAGAGTTAGGTAATTCTATCTGAGCAAACGGCTCAACTCTATGAAGAAACCAGATGGACTTGATTCTGCAGCAGCCTGATTCTAATTTGTGAATTTCAGTCTTAACATTTCTACTATATCATTTTATACTTATCAGATTAGGGAAAATAATTTTAGCAACAATATTTATTGCTCTCAGGGATATGGACAGCAAATTTTCCTCATCCATGGCTGTTGGCTTTGTGGAAGAAAGCCTGCCAAGGTCACAGTTAGTATACATTTCTGTGGCAGAAGCTGCAAGTTTCCCAGCCAACAAAAAAAGCAACTGCTAGCTTGTCACTGGGACCTTATGAAAAATAACAAATAGATCATCTAGGGAGGAAAAAAAAGAGAGAAGCTCCTTGATTTTAAAGTCCATTTGAAATGCAAATCTCATTATGGAAATTAAAGGAAGAGATAGAACACTTACATTAGTCTCTAGCTATAATGTTTGATGGTACACTTGAGAGATTATTTACTCAAACTACTTATTTCAGGCACTGTGATGAATTCATGCATTCATTTAGCAAATATCTATTGAGAAGCTGCTCTGTGAAAGATACTATGCTAGAGCCTTGGAAGTATTCAAATAATAATCGTGATTATAATAGCCAACATTATTGAGTCTTTGTCATATTTCCGTTCCGAGTAGTGTGACATGACTCTGCAGCTCTGGCCAATTTATCTTTTTTTTTTTTTTTTTTTTTTTTGACAGGCAGAGTGGACAGTGAGAGAGAGAGATAGAGAAAGGTCTTCCTTTGCCATTGGTTCACCCTCCAATGGCCGCCGCGGCTGGTGCGCTGCAGCCTGCGCACCGCGCTGATCCGATGGCAGGAGCCAGGTGCTTCTCCTGGTCTCCCATGGGGTGCAGGGCCCAAGCACTTGGGCCATCCTCCACTGCACTCCCTGGCCACAGCAGAGAGCTGGCCTAGAAGAGGGGCAACCGAGACAGAATCTGGCGCCCTGGGACTAGAACCTGGTGTGCCAGTGCCACAAGGTGGAGGATTAGCCTAGTGAATTATGGCGCCGGCCGGCAAGGCTTGTTTTCATTACAACTTCAATCTTATTTTTTCTGTATTGATGTCTCCTTAAACCTGAGAGTTTGTTTAGGAGATTAAAGCCAACACCTATTGTGTTTGGCCTGCACAATATTTTCTGTTATTCTGCCTATTGAATGCCAGTTTGAATGCCTTTGGAAAGGTGAGCTTTTTGGTTGTATTAACTACACTACTATTTCATGCGCTGTATCTGGCACAGTTCACTCACTGAGGTTGCTTACCTCTTGTTACATGTGTCTTCAGTGTCTGGGGAAGTGGGATACCTAGACGGATAAAGTATGTTGAGCAGTTACTCATCTGCAATGGTGTCCCCCCAAAGTTCACGTACGGGAAAGTTAATCCCCAAATTCATACATTAATGGCGTTTGGAGGCAGATTCTTTGGGTAGTAAATAGGATTAGACAAGGTCATGATGACATTAACAGTCTATGTTATTCAGTTTCCGTAACAGAAAGTGGGCTAAAACATCTCCTATATATTCAATTGTATGTAGAGCCTGTTAGATTATTTATTTAAATATATATATATCAAATTTGTTTTGTTTTCATTGTTGAGATAAACATTTTGCTTTGCTGCAGTTGAGAGAAACAAGAGCATCCTGGGGTCCTTTGGGCATCTCTCTAATTTCCTCTTCCCAATCTCTGCTGCTAGGAGCTATGTTTGAGCTTTGTGGTTCTTCTCAGTTTGCTTCCCTGTTTTTGCACACCTTGGTCAGTGTTCCCTTTTTGGAGTTGTATGTTTAAATTCCCTGCGACAGAGAACCCAGGATGGTGAGCCTATGCCTGCTCACAGAGGTTTCCTATGAATTAGATGCAGGGTTCTATCTGCTGTTTATATATATAATATGTATATTATATATGCACATATGCATACATATACACACATATTTAGAGTGACAGAGGGAAAAGGAGGGGGAGAGAGTGAGGAGAGAGAACTGATCTTCCATCTGCTGATTCATTCTTCAGATGGCTGCAATGGCTGGGACTGGGCCAGCCTGAAGCCAGGCGCCTAGAATTCCATCAATGGTAGAAGCCCACGTATTTGGGACATCTTCATATTTCCAAGGGCGTTAGCAGGGAGCTGGGTTAGAATTGGAGCGGCTGGGACTCCAACAAGTGTTCTGATATGGGATGCTTGCTGGCATCGCAGGCAGTGGCTTACCCCACTGTAGCACAGTGCTGGCCCTGGTTTTATCAGTTTAAGATAAATTGACGGCCAGCGCCGTGGTTCACTAGGCTAATCCTCCACCTTGCAGTGCTGGCACACCGGGTTCTAGTCCTGGTCGGGGCGCCGGATTCTGTCCCGGTTGCCCCTCTTCCAGGCCAGCTCTCTGCTGTGGCCAGGGAGTGCAGTGGAGGATGGTCCAAGTGCTTGGGCCCTGCACCCCATGGGAGACCAGGATAAGCACCTGGCTCCTGCCATCGGATCAGCGCGGTGCCCAGGCCGCAGCGCGCCAGCCGCGGCGGCCATTGGAGGGTGAACCAATGGCAAAGGAAGATCTTTCTCTCTGTCTCTCTCTCTCACTGTCCACTCTGCCTGTCAAAAAAAGAAAAAAGAAAAAGAAAACAAGCCTTGCCGTTTCAGAAAGAAATAGGTCCTTCTGCAGAGAATGCTGGGGAATAGCAGCCCTCACTCTTGGTCAGGATCTTCTCTCTCCCCAAGCCCCCTCGTGCCTACCTCACCACTGACAGCAGATGTTTGCCATCCTGAGTTATTTTTTATAAAGACACAGTCTCGAGAATTCTAAGTGTGCACTTTACTGTGGAATTGATTCTTAAACCAAATGAGGCATTAAAACGTCTGGAAGACAGCATTTGTCTTTGAATGTGAACCTTATGCTTTTCAATAAAAATACTGCTTTTCTTTTCAGGAACCACTGACGTGACACACATGACCTGGGGACTCTCTGAGGCACTCGGAAGAGCCTGTGTGGGCAGGCATTGTGACACAGCGGTTAAGTTGCTGCCTGCCAGGCCTGCATCCCCTATCAGAGTGCCTGCTTCCAGTCCCAGCTACTCTGTGCTTCCCAGCCAGGTTCCTGCTAGAGCACCTGGGAGGCAGCCAGATTAGTTGGGTTCCTGCCACCCAGTGTGACAGAGACAGGGATGGAGTTCCTGACTCTGGTTTCAGCCTGGCCCAGCCTCAGCTAGAGTGGGCATTTGCAAAGCAAACCGGCTGATAGATGATCTCTCTCTCTCTCTCTCTCTCTCTCTCTCTTCCAAATAAATAAACAAATCTTTTTTTAAAAGGCTGTTTCCTTTGTGACTAATGGTATTCAAAAAGTCACTTTCTGCTTTTTAAAAAATATATATTTATTTAATTTATTTGAAAGGCAGAGTAAGAGAAAGGGAAAGACAGAGAAAGAGGTCTTGCATTGGCTGGTTCACTCCCCAAATGTCCGCAATGGCCAACAGTGGGCTGATCCGAAGCAAGGAGCCAGGAGCTTCTTCCAGATCTCCGATGTGGGTGCAGGGGCCCAAATACTTGGGCCATTCTCCGCTGCTTTCCCAGATGCATTAGCAGGGAGCTAGATAGAAGTGGAGCAGCTGGAACTCGAACCAGTGCCCATATGAGATGCCGGCATCACAGGCACCCACTGTGCCACAACGCCAGCCCCCGGTTTCTTCTTTAAGAAATAATACATAGTTGAAGAAAATATATTATCTTAATAACCACAGATAGAGGGCATAATACTTTAACTCTCAAAACTCCCCATGGATTCTTCCAAATGCGAGACTTTTCACACATGTATCATTCATATGGCACCACAGGGCATGATAAAAATTAAGATTTACGCTGGAATTCATTTCTCCTTTGTTATACATTTAACCTAAGCACTGTGGCAACAGAATGTAAGATAAAATAGGTCAATTTGAATGGCTTAGATGATTCAAAAGGCAGCTGTATTGTTGCTCAGCTTTTCGGACCCATTCTTTTACAATCTTTCATTTCGCACACCCCAGGCAATGTTAGCCCATGACATCCCAGTAGATAGAAATCATGAGGCCAGGTTCTTAAGTGAGATACATCCGCTCTGAGTAAACTTCACCTGGCTTAGCAACTAACTAATAGCGTCCACCTCCACGCTCAGAGATGGACGCAAAGGGAATTCCAGGCAGAGGAATAGGGTGTGCAATCTACAGTCATGAAAGGCCACAGCATCTGATGTACAAGTCATTCTGGAAGCACCTGGAGGATGACCAAAACCAAACACAATAAGGGGATAAAGAGGCTGCACTTTTGTTGCTGTAGGCTCAAAAGAATCATCAATTGTTTCCCAGGAAGTAGCTAGGCACCTGTGCCAGCTGCCTATGCTATTTTTATGCAATAAAGAAAACTAAGTTGTAATCCCTTTACCATTAATTTCTGACACATCTTCTTTTGCCTCTGGGCAAGATCTGTCCCTCTGTCTTACGAACCCATATACTGGGGCTGGAGCTGTGGCGTAGCGGGTAAAGCTGCCACTTGCAGCGCCAGCATCCTATGTGAGCGCCAGTTTGAGTCCCGGCTGCTCCATTTCTGATCCAGTTCTCTCCTGTGGCCTGAGAAAGCAGTGGGAGATGGCCCAAGTGCTTGGACCCCTGCACCCGTGTGGGAGACCCAGAAAAAGCTCCTGGCTCCTGGCTTCGGATCAGCCTAGCTCCAGCTATGTGGCCATTTGGGGAGTGAACCAGCAGATGGAAGACTCTCTCTCTCTCTCTCTTTCTCTCTCTGTGTGTGTGTGTGTGTGTGTGTAACTGTCTTTCAAATAAATAAATAAATCTTTTTAAAAAACACATATTTTATTTCAATTCCTGCTACCCACTCCGGTACCCTTTTACAGTAAATATACTTTACCCCTCTCTTCTGTGCACAGAGCTATAGACCTTGAGATAGAAGTATTTCTGTTTGACCTCAATAACAGCTGTGTGATCTTGGGCAAATTGCTTGCCTTCTCTGAGCCTCGTCTTCCTCACAAGTTTTGCTATAAGCATTACACGAAATAATGTGAGACCCTAAGCCTGTGCCTGGTACATAGTAACCCATTGCCTCCTGCTCAGCTTTCAAAGCTACTCCCCAATCTCATTCCGCTCATGCGCACACATGAACAGTTGCACACACACACACACACACACACACACACAAGCAGCCATGCAGACAAGTGCTTACACTCACTTTCCTTCTGCCCTGTTGCCAACGTAACCGTCCTACCCCAGAGGAAGAAGAGAGGGGTGGGACTCACTTCCCACTCTGTCCTTATCTTGCTGCAACCGGACCACTCGTGCCTCTCCCCAGAACCTGCTCCGGAAACAGCCAGGTCGGCCCTTCTTTCCTCCAGGTCTAACCCCTTTGCTCGCCTCCCGCGTTTAGCGCCACTGACCGTCTCACTCACCCCAAAGTCTCTTTTCTCCCAGGAAACTGGAGGAGCAATGCTCCCCTTCTCCTTTTCTGACAGCTCCTTCTCCGGCCCCTGCCCTCTCTCTGCGGCCTTCCTCACTTGCTGGAAGCATTGTGTAGCATTGGGAAATATGTATTTGCTCTTCACCCCCAATTCGGGCATACAACTCCTAAAACCCTTGGGATCTCAGGAATGAGAAGAGGGTATGCTAATGAGATGATGGTGGTGGACACCCCTCCAGAGCTTCAGGATGGAGCTGGCCAATAGGAAGGCCAAGATGTGATTAGCGGGCTGGACTTTTTCAGCTCCACCCCCGCCCTCCCCGCCTCCTCCCACCCCACCCCCCACCCCTACCCCACCCCCGTCTCCAGGAAGAGGAGAGAGGCTGGAGGTAGAGTTAATCACCAATGGCCAATGATTTGATTAACCCTGCACACGTAGTGAAGCTCTCACAAAATTCCCAAAAAGACGGGGCTTGGAGAGCTTCGGGGTAGCTGAACACCTGCAAGTTCCTGGAGCAGAGAGGATGGAAGCTCTGTGTGCTTTACACACCTCACCCCATGAAGCCCTTCTTGTGCATCCTTTGTGATGGCCTCTACAGTGAACCAGTGATGGAAGGCCAGTGTGGCCCCCAGCTTCTCTAGCAGATTAATCAGACCTACGGAGGTGGCTGCTGGAACCCCATTACTAGCCTAGCCGGTCCATTTGAAGCACAGGGTAAATAACCTGGGGCTTGCAGTTTGCCTTAGAAGTGGGGGATGCAGTCTTAGGGACTGCCCCTGACCTGTGGGACACTTCCAGGGAGACAACATCAGGATTGATTTGAATTACACCCCCCAGCTGCTGTCTGATGCATAACTGATTGCTTGCTGATGAGGAGAACACCTGTGTCCATGGACAGTGTGGGAGAAACTGTATCTTTTATCTTTTTTTTTTTCCTGTATCTCAGAGATGGCTTTGCCCACCCATGCAGATATGAAATAATCAGTGGGATAAAACTTGAGTGGCTCCAATCAGAGGCCTGAGAAAGTGGTATCACTCTGGCTGTAAGTATGGCAAAATGGAGATAATTTTTTTCTGTTAAATCTTTTTTTTAAATATTTGTTTGTGGGCCTGATATTGTGACATAGTGACCAAGCTGTTGCCTGCCACACTGGCATCCCATAGGGGCGCTAGTTTGAGTCTTGGGCTGCTCCACTTCTGATCCAGCTCCCTGCTGATGCACCTGGGAAAACAGCAGATGACCCAAGTCCTTGGGCCTCTGCACCCAGTGGGAGACCTGTATGAAGCTCTCAGTTCCCTGCTTTGGCCTGAATCCATCCCTGGCATTGAGGACACTGAGAAGTGAACCAGCAATCTGTTTCTCTGCCTCCTAGATAAATACATAAATAAATAAACTTTAGGAAATAATTACACACTTGTTAATAAAAATATAAAAATTATACATAATCAGATAATGAAGAAAAGGAACTGGAAAAGGCATTAGAATTAATACAAAAATCATGATGTATAATAATACCACCAATATATATTGGTTAATATAATAAGCCCTCGAGTAACATTGCCTTAAATAAAAGCCCACTTACACCATTTACTGGTTATATGAAGTTGGCAATGTGATTTCATTTTTGCAAGACTCTATTTTGCTTCAGGGGAAATAATACTGCCCATTTTATAGGGATTTTTGGAAAGATTAAATGACAAAATATATGTAAAGTACATAGCACAGTGCAGAACACATGGCTTGCATTCAAAATGTTCTATGTAATTTTTCACTTTGCTACATTTCCACATTTAGTTCCACCCCTTCTGAGAACTTCTGCCTTAATTATTTGTAAATTGATGAATGTGTGTGTAAGAGTGTGTGTGTGTGTGTGTTTGTGTGTGTATGTTGGAAAATAAAGCAGGGGAAAGTTAGGTGCAAGGAGACAGAGTCCATGCTGGTATAAATTTAAAAAGCCTCAGTCTCTGACCAGCAAAAAAGATAACCCCCTGTAAGACCTCCTTAGCAAAGACACGGGATTTTAGCTCCTGAACTAGGAGAAGAAAAGATGTCCAACATCACATGCCAACGTTGTAGGAGGGAGAGTCACCTTCCCCAGCCTGTTCCCCACCAGAGAAACATCTGTTTCATTCCTGGGATAGCTGATTGTAGGTGTCCACGTGACCAGATAAAGAGCCGGCTCCCTGGCTGGTAAAACGTTATCTCTGGGGCTCCTGTGAGTGTTTCCGGAAGCACTAGAATCAGCAGACTGCATCCTCTCCAACGTGCGGGAGCATCATCGCTTGTTGAGCAGCTAGATACCACACGAAGGTGGAGTCAGGGTGAAGCTACTGTCTCTCTGCGGGCTGGGTCACTGTTCTCCATGTGCTTCTCGTTCTCGGGCCTTGAACTGGGACTTGCACTGTGGGCTCCACTGGCTCTCAGGTCTTTGGACTTGGACTGGAAGTGCACACCAACGTTCCAGGGCCTCCTATTGGAGCTAGCAGATCTCGGGATTTCTTGGCCTCCGTAATTGCATGAGCCAGTCCCTGTCATTAATATGTGTGCGCGTGTGTGTGCGCAGGGACTTGTGTGCAATCTGTTCTGTTTCTCTGGAGAACCCTGACTAATGCAATTGTAAAAGAATTCTGGAAGTTGGAAACACAAGAGCATATAAAGAAGAAAACAGAAATTAACCATGATCTCACAACAATTTATATTTTGAAACAATTTATATTTAACATACAATTACAATTTATATTTTGAAACAATTCTCTTAGTTATTTTTATACATCTATAATCAGTGCTATATATAATTTTGATTATTTTTTCAATTGTTCTATTGGAAACATATTTCAATGTCACTGAAAATGTCTTTAAAACATCCTAATGACTGCAAAATTGTCTTTTAGATGAATGTATCACAATTTATGTATTTATTTTAATAACTCATTATTTTGTAATCACAAAATAATTATGTCCATTTATAAAATTAGAGACTATACTATATAAATCACCCATAATCTTATCCTTCAGATTTAACCACTGTTAATATTTTGATGTATTTCCTTCTAGTATTTTTCTATAATTAGCTAAAATATACTTAAAATAATTGAAGTCATAAATTACAAATGTTTTCCCATGTCATTCAAAATGCTTTCAAAATATTTTTAGTGTCTGTAAATATTAAATGATGTATGTCTGATCTCGCTCCCTTACTTGCAGGGCGGAACAAAATTTCCAGCCAGTAAGAACAGAAAATGTCCAGATATAGAGGGAAAAGGCCTGCAAACCACAGTTTCCCTGGAATGAGTCCAGACTTGCTTATCACACAAAACCCAAGTGGCTCCTTGCAAAATACAGCTGATTGCCTCCAAGGGGGAGTCATGGGATCAGTACTTCTTCAGTTACAAGTGACAGAACCCCTTCCCAAACAAGTGCAGGGAAAAGAAATCAGCAATGGAAAAAGAAGTTTATTACAGAGATGAGAAGCAAAGAAGAAATGCAGGAAAGGAAGAAATGTATTAGCTGAGATGAATAAAAGCAAGCTCTGTCACTGCTGAATCTGAGGCTCAAACAGTAACGTGGGGACGTCCTTACTCATCATCTCTCATCTCTTCCTCTGCGTCATTCTCTCTCAGCATGGACACTGTGGGTCTTTTCTTGGAAGAAAGCTGGTCTATGACTCTGCAGCTTATTTCATTTTTATAGCTCTGGATGCTAGGGGAGAAGATAACATTCTTCCTGGGAGCTCCTGAAGAACATTAACAGCAAGTGCTCTGGTTGTCTAAGCCGAACCAGGCGCTGTGTCATGGATAGAGCATCTGACTGATAAATCTGCTGTCTGGGGACCACACCCCATGGGGTACTGGAGAATCAACTCCTCTGAACTACACAGCAGGGGGAGTGGGGTTCTCCAGAGAGAGACAGGAATGGCAGCGGAGTCTTACTCAAACAGGTAAGAGGTCATGGTGGTATGTCACCCAGGCGGCAGGCTGGTGGGAGGGGAAAGGTGAGCAGACCGAGGGTGATGGCAGAGCAGGAGTCCCAGGGTGCACTCCTGCAGGAGCCAGGAGCGGGAGCGGGAGGTGTGGCACTCCAGGGGTGTTAAGGTGGAGGCATTCTATGAATAAACCTTAAGTATTTAATCATCCCCTTACTGTTAACCAGTTAGGCGGCTTCCAGCTTCCTTTATCATCAGTTATTCTTGGAAGAATTACTTTCTTTTCCCTTTTACTTTGCAATAATATTGCACTTGATTGAATCACTTGATTTAAAATAAATGTGTTCATGATAAAATGTAGATAAATAAGTAAATAAATACATTTCCACTTCCCAGGGACCACCAAATGTGTGTATATGTACACACACACACACACACACAAAATCTTTTTTTATTTATTTTTATTTATTTATTTTTTTGACAGACAGAGTGGACAGTGAGAGAGAGAGAGACAGAGAGAAAGGTCTTCCTTTTTGCTGTTGGTTCACCCTCCAATGGCCGCCGCAGCCGGCGCGCTGTGGTAGGCGCACCGCGCTGATCCGATGGCAGGAGCCAGGTGCTTCTCCTGGTCTCCCGTGGGGTGCAGGGCCCAAGCACTTGGGCCATCCTCCACTGCACTCCCGGGCCACCGCAGAGAGCTGGCCTGGAAGAGGGGCAACCGGGACAGAATCTGGCGCCCCGACCGGGACTAGAACCCGGTGTGCTGGCGCCGCAAGGCGGAGGATTAGCCTAGTGAGCCGCGGCGCTGGCTACACACACAAAATCTTAAAATTTCTTTTCATTTGTGATTTTATTTAAAATTAAAATAGAAATACTTTAGGTCATTAAAAATTCTTTAATCAGAATTTGAATAGCTATAAAGTATTTCAGCATATAACTTTATTTAAAAGACTTATTTATTTATTTATTTGAAAGGCAGAGTTACAGAGAAGCAGAGGCAGAGTAAGAGAGAATCCTCCATCCACTGGTTCACTCCCCAAATGGCCACAATGGCTGGAGCTGGGCTGATTGGAAGCCAGGACTTTCTTCCAGGTCGGCCAGGTGGGTGCTTGGGTCATCTTCCACTGCTTTCCCAGGCACATTAGCAGGGAGCTGGATCGGAAGTGGAGCAGCAAGAACCTGAACTAGTGCCACACCACAGTGCAGTCCCCTCAACACATAACTTTTATCAAAAAATTGTAACCGGTGTGCATGTTCGTGCAGTAGTAAAAGCCAATGCTTAGAATGTCTGCATCCCATATTAGAGTGCCTAGGTTCAGGTCCTGGCTCTGTTCCCAATTCCACCTTCCTACTAATGCACACCTGGGAGGCAGGAGGCAATGGCTCGAGTATTTGAATCCCTGCCACCCATATGAGAAACATGGACTGAGTTCCAGGCTCCTGCCTCAGCCTCACTCAGCCTTGGCTATTGTGGGCACCTAGGGAATGAGCCAGTAGATGAAAGATCTCTGTCTGTCTGTCTTTGTCTCTCTGTATTTCAAATAAATAAAGGTACTAAATATTTTTTTAAATGTTAACTGTTTCTTGTTTAGGAAACATTTGGACTATGTCTACTTTTTTCACTTTAAGTTTATCCATATTAATATGGATATACGTCTCTAATATGCATCAGATATGTGTACACATCTCTGATTACTGCTTTGGCACCAATTCCTAGGAGCAGAGATATGGGGACACTCCTGTGAGTACAGCCAGATTGTTCTGGGTCAATCATATGAAAGTTTCAGGCAAGGGATGATGATTTCATGTGACAAGGCCTTAGACAATGGGAAGCCAAGATGAACCGACTTGAACATGAAGGCTGTACCACTGGCTCATGGGGCAAAAAACAAGCTATTGAAGTTGCCATTCAAGAAGATCAAATCTTGTTCAACAGGTCAATTTGTGAGTTTCCCATTTCATTTACACAGCTATCCATAGTGGGTTGGCTCATAAGAGAACAAGCCCGCCTTCACCCCTCTCCCTCATTCAGTTGAACCCTGTTGGCCCCTAACTACCCAAGCTGTCCTCAGAGAGAATTGCTCTGTGGGAAGCAAGGGAAACAGGGGGTGTGGCTGAAGAAAGAGTTCTGCAGCCTGCTGGAGCAGATTGGTAGAGCTGGCTTTTAGGAGCAGGAGTCAGCCAACTACATCTGGGCAGTAGCATGGAGGTGAAGGGGAGAGAGGTGGAGAGGCACAACCACATGGACCTGAGGAAGCAGGAGACATATTTAGGGGCTGCCCTGCATGAGTAGCTTTGGGGAAAAGATCCCTGGCCAAGGAGGATTTGGGGGATGCTTTCTGTAAGATTATGGGTCAGGTCTGGCTCTTTAAGAACACTGAAAACAAGGATTTGCATTCATCTTCCAGGTTTCCAGAGACAGATTCATGCTGCTTTTAATGTGACTCTGTACAGAGACTGTTCACATGAAACCTGGAATAAACTGAAATAAAATTTTATTTACTGGGGCCAGTACTGTGATGTAGTGGGTAAAGCCGTCATCCCATGTGGGTACTGGTTCAATTTCCAGCTGCTCCACTTCCAATCCAGCTCCCTGCGAAAGCACCTGGGAAAGCAGTGGAACATGGTCCAAGTCCTTGGGCCCCTGCACCCATATGGGAGACCTGGATGAAGCTCCTGGCTCCTGGCTTCGACCTGGCCTGGCCCAACCCTGGCCATTGCGGCCATTTGGGGGATGAACTAGCAGATGGAAGATCTCTCTCTCTCTCCCTTTCTCTCTCTCTCCTTCTCTCTCTCTCTCTCTCTCTCTCTGCTTCTCTCTCTGTAACTCTGATTTTAAGATAAATACATTTTTAAAATTGTTTTAAGACTTCTTTTCTTTATTAGAGAGGCAGAGAGACAGAAAGAGGACTCTCCAAGCCTCTGGTTTTATTTCATAAACATCTGAAACAGTCAGAGGTGGGCCAGGCTGGGTCCAGACTGAAGCAAGGAGCTGGGAACTTAAGCCATTAACATGTTAAGCCCCCTCACCTTGTCAAAGGACAGAAGAGGGCATGAAGAGTTCTCTACTTCTCCAGAGCGAAGCACCCTTTCTGTACGGAGACGTTTAACTCCCTTAATCCAGAAGTACCTTGGGCTGATGATGATGATGCACTTGACTTAGTGTGTCCTACCTGAGGGGGAAAGGAGAAAAGAAACGCAGAGGACTTCTCAGGCAGGAAGCCTCAAAGAAAAAAAGAAAAAAGGAGGTGTTTCAGAGACAAGAGGTGCCAGAACAGGCTCCTCAAAGGAGCAGTGATGAAGAGAAGCGGGCAGGGATTTTAGCAATGAAATGTGTGTGGGTTCTCCGCCATACGGCAGCTTGGAGCCAGATGGAGTAGAAGAAAAATCACAAAATTCATTTATGCCTAAGGAATTCTTGGTGTCTCCACCATGTCGGCTTCCTGCCATGAACCTAGCATGTAGACCAGACAGATGGCTCCTCCTCCTTCTCTCAGGACTGTGTGAGAGCAAGTATTTTGTCACCAACAAGGATGAGAGGGATTGTTCTGGGCATGACCACCCTTCCTGGGTTGCCTGAGACCCCCTCTCAGTTTTCACACTGTGCCTTCTGAGTCATGGAACCCCTTCAGTTCCTTGCAAAACTGGAAGGTTGGTTACCCTCCCCATAACCTCAAGGGGTCTGATGGGAAATACAAGTTTACACGAATTCACTTAGACTTTTTTCCATGACAGCAAAATATTCAGGTTGCATCAACACAAATACAGCTAGAAAGACAGTGAGTATTGGACAAGACCTCTTGTGAGAAGTGTGGGGAATGAGCCTCCGAATGGATTTGTGAACATCTCAGGACAAACACAGATCCTACAATGTTTATTTATGGCAAATCTGGTAAAATATTGAGCGCTTTCTTTTACCCATTAAAAGTATGTGCATACTGTTGGCATTCCCATTTTGATGGACATCAGCTTTTGTATCAATAAAAGCTTTCGCTTGTTCATTTGTTTTGGGTTCAACAATTTATTTATAAGGGATTTCTTGGTTAATTTGCAACCAGGACCCACCCTCCCAAGCACAGTACATCCCATGGTCTTAACTTTTTCAACTTTGAATTCTCCTAAAAAGTTGACACAAAGACTATAAACCTTGTGCTTAAAGAAGTGCTGTTGTTCCCTAACGTTCTGCTGGGGGTCGTCAGCCTCACAAACAGCTGACCACGCGTGCATCCTCTGCATGTTCTTCTGATCACTATCTCCCTAGCCCCTCCTCTCACCTTTGCTGATTGACGGACAAGGCAGAATGCACTAGAAGATTGTTTCCTGGATGTCCTACAAGCAGAATCTCCATCCTGGATTTACCCACTTCCCCATTTCCACCTCTGGCACGACACAGAAGCACTTCTTATACCTAAGACTCATCCCTACCATCACTGCCCTGTTCCCCGCCCACACCCATGGATTACCATTGCCTCTGCCTCCATTTGTCTTCAGCTGTTCCTCTATGGTTCCATCCATACTCAGCTTTAAAAGAAGTTATTTTTCATTTTTTTGAGGATTTATTTATTTGAAAATCAGAGTTACACAGAGAGAGAAGGAGAGGCAGAGAGAGAGAGAGAGAGAGAGAGAGAGAGAGATCTTCCATCTGCTTGTTCACTCCCCAGTTGGCCAGAATGGCCGGAGCCGCGCCGATCGGAAGCCAGGAGCCAGGAATTTCTTCCAGGTCTCCCACATGGGTGCAGGGGCCCAAGGACTTGGGCCATCTTCTACTGCTTTCCCAGGCCACAGCAGTGAGCTGGATTGGAAGTGGAGCAACCAGGACACGAACTGGCACCCATATGGGATGCAGGCACTACAGAAGGCGGCTTTATCTGCTATGCCACAGTGTAGCAACTCTAACTGCTCATTAGAATCACCCTGGAGTGTTTGGAAATTTTATGGAGCAGGATTAAGAAACCCTGATCCAACCTAACTATACCTCCAGCTATACCTGCCTAATTTCACCCACTGCTGCCTCCTTTTGCTCTTCCTCATGCTTCTACTGGTTCAATCTGGATCCTGGGGCTAACTCCCTCTTTGCAGTCATTGCCCCAACTGACCAGTAGCGTTGAATCTGTGGACCCTTATTGACCTTCCCATCCTTCTTGACACATTCCCCTCCCTTGAATGCCCAGGCTACCCTCTCCAACTTCCTTCTTGTCCCCCTTGCCCTCCTCTCTTCTCCTAACATCACTCTCCTAAGAATCTGTCCTTATTCTTCATTTGAGAAATCTCATCCATTATCTTAGCTTTGACTGCCACCCAAGCGCTAACAACTCCTAGAGGGCCTAGATACCTCTCCCAGCTGCCTCCTGAACCATTCTATTTTTTTTTTTTTTTTTTGATAGGCAGAGTGGACAGTGAGAGAGAGAGACAGGGAGAAAGGTCTTCCTTTACCGTTGGTTCACTGTCCAATGGCTGCTGCAGCCGGCGCGCTGCGGCCAGCGCACCGTGCTGATCCGAAGCCAGGAGCCAGGTGCTTATCCTGGTCTCCCATGGGGTGCAGGGCCCAAGCACTTGGGCCATCCTCCACTGCACTCCCTGGCCACAGCAGAGAGCTGGCCTGGAAGAGGGGCAACCGGGACAGAATCCGATGCCCCGACCGGGACTAGAACCCGGTGTGCCAGCGCCGCAAGGTGGAGGATTAGCCTAGTGAGCCGCGGCGCCGGCACCATTCTATATCAGGGTCTCAGTAGCATCTTCAAATCCAGTGTGGGGCCAGTGCCTGCCGTGGCTCACTAGGTTAATCCTTTGCCTGCAGCGCTGGCATCCCATATGGGCGCTGGGTTCTAGTCCCGGTTGCTTCTCTTCTGCCCGGTTGCTCTCTCTGCTACAGCCTGGGAGGGCAGTGGAGGATAGCCCAACTGCTTGGGCCCCTGCACCTGCATGGGAGACCAGGAAGAAGCACCTGGCTCCTGGCTTCGGATTGGCGTAGCTCTGTCCGTAGTGGCCATTTGGGGGATGAACCAACGGAAGGAAGAACTTTCTGCAAGGTGTCCAACGCTAACAAATCTTCCCAGACAGACAAATCAATTAATTCACAGGCTTTTATTGGGGTTCCACTCCTGGGCAAGGTTCCCAGGTCCCAACAGAGCAACAGAGCAGGGGCCGGGGAAGTCCCGCATCAGAGATTGGGAGGGCTCCTTTTATAGATTCAGGGCATGGGGGTTAAAGGTTGAGGCGGGTCTGATCCTCACTGGTTGACCTTTAGGCACCCGCAGGGACCTTGACCAGGACTTTTCTTCCCCACAAGTACAGATAGGGACTTCTCCATTCCCAGAAGTATAGGCCTTTCCTACATGCGGATCCCAAAGCTACCACTTTCTCTCTGTCTCTGTCTCTCTCACTGTCTAACTCTGCCTGCCAAAAAAAAAAAAAAAAAAAAAAAAAATTCCAGTGCCAAGACTGCAGAATGTTCTTTCTCCATTGTGTCTAATTTCAATTTGTATCTACTTACCCAAGGAATGTGGGCATTACCTTTGACTTATTCTTTCAAGACCCCATCTAGTCAACCATGTATCTCTTTCAGAAATGCCTAAATTTGGATGTCTTTAGGCCTAAAGAAAATTAGTCTGAGACAAGCAATCTTAATAAGAAGACTTGGTATACCTGTTGGAGAACTGTTATGTGCGTAAGGCCACCACAAAACACACCAGACACCGGAGTAAGGGAAAGGGTTTATTGGGGAAAACCCAGCAGACCGGAGGGAAGGGGCGAAGAAGGAGAAAGAGAGAGGAGAATGTAAGGGAGAGAGAGACAGAGAGGAGAGGAGGGAGAGAGCAAGCAGGGGAGAGGAGCGAGCTGAGAGAGAGCAGAGAGACAGCGAGAGCGAGAGGAGATGAAGGAGAGAGAGAGAGAGAGAGAGAGAGAGAAGCCAAAAGGGAGAGAGGAGAGAGGAAAAGACCAGAGCCACGTGCACAGGTCCTTTTAAAACTGTGCCAGAGGGCGGGCAGGGAAGCAGGAGCAGCGAATCCCATTAGGATGGGGGTGGAGCTTGACAACAGTGTTGCGCCATGTGGCCACCTGGCTTCCAGCAATGGCAGCGGGGGTGGGGGGGTGGGGGGGTGCTAGAGCCTAGGATGGTGTCAGGGTGTAGATTGTGCCATAGATAAGACTGCGCCATTTTCCTAACACTGTATTTATTAATTCTGTGGGATATGAAATACTTGAAAATGTACTATAATTTATTGTACAGCATTTATCTCCAAATTCCATTTACTTTCCCTCAAAAAAAAAAAAAAAAAAAGAAAAAGAAAAACCTCTTGCACCTCATAGTTAATTTAAGGAGGCCTGTTCTTTAGTTCTTTCCCGTCATATCAGCTAAGGGTGATGTGGTCCATAGGTAGTGGGAGCCTCAGGAATAAAAATATGGATTTTGGTGATAATACTGCTGCTGGTTGAAATTCTGTGACCTTTCAGATGCTTGTTTCCAAAGGGAACTATGCTGTCCACCCCCACCCCTAAAAAAGGAAAGCTCCAAAACTTTTTTCCCTTACACTGCTACTAAACCACAGTTTCTAAAGGCTAAAATAATTTCCAGTTGCCTGTTCTAAGAGAGGCTGTTTTTTCATAGGTCCCTTATGTGGCTTGGAGGAATTTCCAGGGCTAATATTCTATCTTAGCATCAAACCCCTGGCTTCATTTTCCTTTGCCCATCTGCACATTTTGCATGCGTAAAGGCTACTGGTGTGCATATGTATCCAACTCTTTGCATGTGGAATGAGTATGCTTTCAAAAAGCAGGCCCATAAAGTTCTAGATGGGCGGTGCATTCTTGGAGGGTATCCAGCCTCATGATGCAGATGGCAGTGCTGTGCTGGGGGAGAGTGTGGGGTTCACAGCTCCAGTGCAGTTGGTCGCTGCCTCCTGGGCCCTCCCTGCTCTTGAATGGATGGCAGCAGCTCTGTGCGTGTACTGAGATTACTGAGATATTTTCACATGGTACTAAGTAGTCAATTCACGAAGGGAAACACAAGTCAATTTTTAAAAATGTATTTGACAGCCAGAGAGAGAGAGAGAGAAAGCCCCTATATGTTGGCTCTCTCTCCTCATGCCTGAAGTTTGGAACCAAGAACTCAGTCCAGGTCTCCCCCATGGAGGGCAGGAATCCAATTACTTGATCCATCAGCATTATCTCCCAGGGCCAGAGTCAGGAGTCAGAGCCCATTACCAGACCTAAGCACTCTAATATGGAACGTGAGCATCTTAACCAGCTTCGTAACTGCTAGGCTAAATGCCTACCACACAAGGCCATTTTTCATACAGGCAGAAAAATGTCTCATTCTTTGTTTGCAATTTGAAAAAAATTTATAAAAATAACTCTTAATACTAGATAATAATGAAGAAGAGTGAGCATTAAACCTCCTAACTTGCTGTGAAAGAGGAAAAAACAGTGGGATAGATAGAGTGTTGGGAGTCTTGGGCGTGTGTCCACTTTACTGTTTTCCACTTAGCTCCACGGAAAGCCAATTGTCTACTGAAAGTAGTGGTTAGAGTGAATTTAAGTCATTTTACTACCTGAGGAAAAGGATGAAAGGATGCTGTAACTGAGCAGAGAAAGAAACAATAGGCTGGGGTAGCTTTAGAATATTTAGTATTGAATTCAATACTCCTAAGTTCATACTGATAGGTTAAAATTCCAATAGTGCTTGGGATCAAGAACCAAATAACCAGCAATGACTCCCAATTGGTTTTGACCCTGAACTCTAGCTGCAAAGCAATTGTGGGTATTTGTAGATAGTAGTTGACAGCTCAGGTTAGGCCTGGGAATCAAAGAAAAGGGCTGGAATAACTTTTGGAGTCTCTTGTTCCATTTGTCTTACACACTCCAGGACTCTTTCTACATAGTTGGCACACAAAATCATTTGTTGAGCCGAAATGATTGGCTAGCAACTGGACAGGCACAATAATAGCAGAGGGTGGTGGACTTGCAATGCTTATCAAGCTTGTGATGTTGAGAGAGAATTGCCTAGAAGAGTTGAGTGACCTCAAAGCAGAGCATGTGTTCTGTAACAGGTCTTTTTGACCGGAAGAAAACACAAATGCTGCCTAGATTCTCAAGCAATGCCAAACAATGAGAATCAAATGTGATCTAAACCATTTATAATGAAAGGCAGCGTTTGTTCAGGAAGGACACAGTGGGGTTATCGTATTACCCGTTGATACAAGCATTCATCCCGGGACTAGATACCCTACTCAGTAGAAGTCAGCTCCAGGGGCTCACAGGATACAATGAACTGGGAAGTCACCGAGTAGCTGAAACTCCCAGATGCCTTCTTCAATGTGTGGCATTTTCAATAAACTTTTTGAAGTATCACATTGACCTGAAAATTGTTAAAACCATAGTGAAATGACTTTAAAAGAAGAACATTGAAAATAACAATCAGTCTATGTATCTGAAGTCTGATACCCTCAGTTTGTCAGAGACTTCAAATGGTGGAAAAGGCAATCAGAGGATTATCCATTGTTTAATGGGGCTTTTTCCTTGATAATCAATTCTGAGAGTCATCTGTTATTCAAAAGTGAAGGTTAATGGAAACTGTTATATTGAACCAGTCCCTAAGCCACCAAGTAGCAGCTCTTAGGGGTTGTTGGGGTGTGATTGGAATTCAGAGGGTAGCAGGACCATCCAGAGAAGGCTGTACAGAGAAGAAAAGAGGGCCTGGTATACACTTTGCAGAGGCACAGAGTGAAAAGCCTCAAAGGAGACAGAAAGAATAACCAGAGGTGATCAGAGGAGACCCAGGAGAAGCCATTGGGTTATATGAATTTTGACACCAAGAAAGTTTCTAAAAAGAGGGAAGGATTTTAATAAATTATAGTCATGAATTTTATAGATTTATTCTATTGTAAGATTTTCTTTTGGTATTTAGCTCCTTAGAGCTTTGCAGAGTTCTGTGTCTACCTGGATATGTCCAGGTTTGGTGACCCAGAAATTTATAAAATCTCTCCAAGGCACTTCATGGACATGTAAGTTTTAAATAAGTCTACCATGACCATGCTCCCTGAACCAGGTATTGAACCCCACGAGCTGGCAGTGGGGCAGAATATCCAACCTCAGATGGTGTGGGAAAACCATGAATCAAGACTAGGCAGGGAGATTTTCTCCTAACCTTTGCTTTGAGCACTGAGAAATCAATGGTCACATTCTCATGTGGAATCTTCTCCAACCCGCAGTGATTTCTTACTGTCTAATTAAAGACCTCATCCAACTCATCCAAAGCCTTTATGTTTTGTTTGTTTGTTTTTGTTTTTTAGTAAGGATTTTTAAAGGCAGCATTTGGCATAATGGTTAAGACACTGCTTGAGAGATCTTAATCCCATATCCAGGTACCTTGGTTTAGTCTTAGCTTGGACCTTTATTCCAGCTTCTGTGGATGTACACCCTGGGAAGCAGCTGGTGATGGTCTAAGTGGTTAGATCCTTGCCACCCATGGGGGAAACCTGGATTGAGTTCCAGGCTCCTAGCTTCAGCCTGGCCCAGCCTGACTATTGTGAGCGTTTGGAGAGTGACCCAGCTGATGGAAACTTTCTCTGTCTCTCTCTATCTCCCTAATAAACTAAATGAATGCATAAATAAAATATTCTTAGGATTATTTCTATTCCAAAAGCAGTAATCCTTAGAGAAAATTCTCACTACAAAAAATATATGAAATTGTAGAAAGTTACCCATTATGCCAAGATCCAGTCTCTGTTAACATTATTTCTTTTTCATCATTTTTCTACACACTTAAACTTTTTCTTTGGGGCAGTTCTGACCACGATTTATGAATGTTTTCATAAGTTGATATTTTTCCTTTTGGCATTGCATAATATAATCAGTTTCTCACTTTATTATAAAGTCCTCATAAATACTATTTTTGATGGCTGCATTACACAATTTAATTAACAAGCACTCTGTAAAGAGTTGCAAAAAATTCTGCCTGTAATATGCCTGTTCTTAAAGTTTTTAGAACTTGTCATATTTAACTTAGTAGTTTAAGAAACATGGCAAGTTAAGCCACCACCTGCAACACTGGCATGCCATTTGAGTGTTGGTTCAAGTCCCAGGAGCTTCACTTCTAATCCATCTCCCTGCTAATGCACCTGGAAAAGCATCATGAGATGGCCCAAGTGCTTGGGCCCCTGCCAATCATGTATTAGATAGACCTGGATGGAGTTCCAGGTTCCTGGCTACTGCATGGCCCAGCCCTGGCCATTGCAGTCATTTGGGAGTGAACCACAAGACAGAAGATGTCACTCTGTCTCTCTGTCCCTCTCTCTCTCTGCCTTTCAAATAAATAAAAATAAATCCTAACCAAAAAAGAAAAAAGGAAACATGAGTGAATTTTTCTTTTTTTTTTTTTTTATATCAGACCTCCCTCTTTGTTCTTTTGTTTTAAACATCTATTTTATTTATTATTTGAAAGGCAGAGTTAAAAAGAAAGTGAGTGACAGACAGAGGCAGACTTCTTTTATCCGCTAGTTCACTACTCAAATGGACCTTGGGACATCCTCCATTGCCTTCCCAGGCCATTAGCAGGGAGCTGGATCGGAGAGTTGACCTGGCGCCCATTGGGATACCGGCATTGCACACAGCTGCTTTACCCACTACAACACAATGCCAACCCCTGCTAAATTGCTTTCTAAAGCTGGGTCCTTGTGGTCTTTGTTAAGATCACAGTTTTGAAGTCAGATCAAGTGGAATCCTGGCTCCATGGGTTGGAGTGAGCTCCTTAGAGATCCTTGGGAATGATAAGACTGTGGTACCATTTGCCCTCATATAGATAACTCAGAATTAGCATAGCAAGACCCTCCACGCAGTGGCGTCTGCATCTGCAGATTTAACCAGCAACAGAGCATATATTATATGCTTTAATGCTTTTATTTTTTGAATATCAAATTTTAAATTCTATTATAATTTTTATTCATGGGTGGGGGTGCCCTTGGCACACATCCAGGTCATTGTAGAGTGATAATCCCCAGAGATTCACCCTCAGTACATGTGAGACCTCAACAAGTCTGTGGGCTCTCTAAACCTTATCTATTTATTTTTCTAAAATTTGTACTTATTTTTCTTATCTGAGAGAAGCAGAGAAAGACAGGCAGAGAGAGAGCTCCCTTCTGTTGATTCACCCCCCAAATGCCCATGATGGTGAGGTCTGGGCGAGTCGATTCCGGGAGCTAAGAACAAAACCCATGTCTCCCACATGGGTGACAGGGACCCGAGAACTTGAGACATTACTTGCTGCCTCCCGAAGTGCACATTGGCAGGAAATTGGATTTGGGAACAGAGCTGGGACTCAAAACCCAGGCACCCTGGATACGGGATGCAGGCATCTGTAGCAGCATCTTAACCACCAGGCCAAGTGCCCACCCCTAAATCTTATCTTTAAATTGAAGATGGTCATATCTATTTCAATGGGTTAAAGGTTAAAGCAATTCTCTTGCTTTGCATAGTGTTTGCTCTGTAGTAAAACAAGGAAAAAATAGGACTGCTATTGCTATTTTTAAAAAGTTGTAATAGTTTACATTCTTAAAGGCCAGCAAAGTCTGACAGTGCTTACCATTAAAAAAAAAAAAAGCCTTTTTTCATATATAGTTCAAAAAGAGAGGAGTCTCAATCCTGCTTAATTTAACTTTCTTTGTTTACCATAGGTTGAGTATTCCTACTCTGAAAATCTGAAATTCAAAATGCTCCAAAACCTGTAATGTTTTTAAGTGCTGACATGTCATAAGTAGAAAGTTCCACACCATTAAATTTGATTTCATGCTCAAAGTTATTAAAAATATTGTATAAATTCCCTCCAGCTCATGTGTATAAAATGCACATGAAATATAAATTAATTTCAAGTTTAAATTTGCATCCCATTTCCAAGATATCTCATTATAAATGTGCAAATATTCCAAAATAAAAAGAAATTCCAAAATCCCAAACGCTTCTGGGACCAAGCCTTTAGAATAAGGGATATTCAACCTGTAATGATGCCAAAACTTTCTGTCACGTGGTTATTGATTGTTATATTCATTTTTAGGATTCATTTGTTCTGTAGGGCCTTTCTTTCTTTCTTTCTTTTTTAAGATTTTTTTATTTATTTGAAAGTCAGAGTTACACAGAGAGAAGAGAGGCAGAAAGACAGAGAGGTCTTCCATCTGCTGTTTCACTCCCCAATTGGCCGCAACGGCCAGAGCTGCGCCAACCCGAAGCCAGGAGCCAAGAGCTTCTTCCAGGGCTCCCACATGAGTGCAGAGGTCAAAGGACTTGGACCATCCTCTACTGCTTTCCCAGGCCATAGCAGAGAGCTGGATCAGAAGTGGAGCAGAGAAAGACAGGCAGAGAGAGAGCTTCCTCCGTGTCTCCCACGTGGGTACAGGGGCCCAAGGACTTGGGCCATCTTCTACTGCTCTCCCAGGCCATAGCAGAGAGCTGGATTGGAAGTGGAGTAGCAGGGACTAGAACCAGCACCCATATGGGATGCCAGTGCTTCAGGCCAGGGCGTTAACCCACTCCGCCACAGTGCCGGCCTCCTGTAGGACCTTTCACAGCTAGCAATGGAATACCAGGCTCAACAGGGCTAAATATTGAGGCAATGGACCATCTTCCCTAACAGGAAGCCCCAGACAAGCTGCTCTGGGGGGATGGGGTATGATTAGGGTACAGAGCTTTTTCTCTGACATGATTTGGCTCTGTCCCATCCCACATGGTCACAAAATGGTCATAGCCTTCCAGTCGTTATGTCAACACACAGCAGTGTCTGGAGGTGAGAAAGTCACATTCTGTTTATAAGAACAAGTAAGTATTTTCCAAAAACCCACTAGATGATTTCTCCCTCTCCTTTTAGCCAGAATTTCCCATGTATCTATTCTTAAACCCAGTCACTGCAACCACATCTTGCAATCCAAGCTAAGACCATTTGGGACTCACGTCCGGGCCCAGGAAGGAGTCAGGTCTCTGAACACAGGATGAAAGAGGAAGGAGGAGTGGCTGCCTGAAGGAAATTGGGGTTTGACTATGAGCTAGCTGGCGTGGAGCTGTGAAAGGACGGATGTCTGATAGGCAGAAACAGTCATTGCCCCCGGTGAGTGACTAGACATGTCCACACAGAGCTCTGGCCCTCAGTTTGTACCTAGCCAACTGGCACTCTCCACTTGTAGCATTTTCTTTTCTTTTTTTTTTTTTTAAGATTTATTTATTTATTTTGAAGGGCAGAGAGAGCAGTGGGAGGGGGAGAGGAAAAGAGAGAGAGAGAGACAATTTCCATCCGTTGGTTCACTCCCCACATGGCCGCAACGGCCGGAGCTGGGTCGATCCAAAGCCAGGAGCCAGGAGCTTCTTCTGGGTCTCCCACATGGGTGCAGAGGCCCAAACACTTGGGCCATCTTCCAGTTCTTTCACAGGCCAGAGCAGAGAGCTGGATCAAAATTGGAGCAGCTAGCACTTGAACCAGCACCGGCAATATGGGACCCCATCCATAGGGGACCCCGGCACTGCCGGCAGAGGCTTTACCCACTATACCACAGCACTGGCCCCTGTAGCATTTTATTAACTGAATATTTGCAAAGTGTCCAGTACAGACCTGACCTGGGCTGGTGCTCAAAAATTGTATTTCTGTAAGATGGTGTTGTGGTGCAGTTGGTAAAACTGCCACCCGCTGTGCCAGCAACCTATATGGGCTTTTGTTCAAGTCCCAGCTGCTCCACTTCCAGTCTAGCTCCCTGCTAATGCGCCTAGGAAAACAATGGAAGATGGCCCAAGTCCTTGGGCCCCTGCACCAGCGTGGGTAGACTCAGGAGAAGCTCCTGGTTCCTAGTTTCAGTTTGGCCCAGCTACAGCCGTTGTGGCCATTTGGGTAGTGAACCGCGGATGGAAGACCTCTCTCTCTCGCGCGCGCTCTTTGCCTTTGCCTCTGCCTCTCTATAACTCTGCCTTTCATATAAAAATTAAATCTTTTTAAAAAATTATATTTCTGCAGATTTCAACATATCTACACACCTTTTTATCTAACAAGCTATTATCTTCCATATTGTTGACAAAAATTTTTGACTCCTATAGAAATTTGTGATTTTTCTATGATCGGGTGCACTAATTTTTTTCTTTAATTTTCTTTCAACACTTTTACATTTAGAGATTACTCTCAACCCATTTTTACCCACTCTCACAGATAACTAACACAAAGTCACATTTTCTCTTCTAATCTTTTGTAGTTAATTTGTTACGTTATCTTTCATACCTATAGGAAGACAGTAGGAAGATGAATGACTCTAATTTCTTTTCTAACAGTTGTTTCAACATCACTTAATAAATAATGCTTTACTTCACTGATTGTGTGGCCTTCTTTCTGATAGATTATAAAATATAAAATGTGGGACCAAAAAAAAAAAAAAAACCAGGAAAATCCCTCCTTATGAAAACCAAAACAGTAGGGAATAAATCCCCAAATTCACCCCCCTACACATACCGCGACCCAAACTGATGGATTTAAGAATCGACAGTTGTAAAAGACGCAGCCTTCCCTCCCACCTGGTCAACTACTTGTCATTTTCTCAGCTCTTCCCTTCACGCATTCACTTGATTTTCAGTAGTTTCCTGCTGGTTGAGTCTTCACGGGGTTGATGTCAGTATTGTAACTCTTTCTGACACTTTAAACTCTATGCCTCTCAGGGCCCCGTGCCGGGGTTTCCACATGGCTGCCCTGGGACTCTGTCCATGACAAGTCCCTTATTTTTTAGTAATGAACCTAGCACAAATTTGCACTCCTTTTTTTCCTTTTTCAGCTACCCTATCATTAGTACATTATGAGTTAGTGACTCTATTTTTATAGTTATTTCTGTTCCCACCATTCTACAACTCCAGCCAAACCAGATTATTTGTTAATCCTTAAACATGCTGTGTACTTTCTCGCCTCCATGGCTTTTTTTATACCATTCCCTGCTGTTGGCAAACACTATACCACCACCTCCCTCCTCACTTCCCTCTGTCCAAATCCTAACCAATAATGCTTGCCACATTAGAAACAACCTAATGTTAAATAAATACAGATATTTAATTTTATTGAACTATTATTCAAAATATTCCAAATATCACCAAAATGAGCCAAAAACTGGTGGAGGAAGGGAGATATTTACTAAAATATGTATAAACAAATTGTACAAGCAACTTGGTTGTAAGTAGGTGTATTGGTCAAGCTTTGACCAGCAGGACATAAGGTCTACAAGATGAGGTCTGTCCTACTGAAACAACTCTCTCTGCTTCTTTCTCTCCCAATCTCAGTGTCACTTTGCTTCTTGCCTTAATTCTCTTCCACTACAGACTTCTTCCTTGGAAGTGGCACGGCAGTGAGTAATGAGCATCAGACTCTCTAATTCTCTGAGCCAGTACCAACTTTTTAAAATCCCCAGAAAGGACTAGCAGAGTGCTGGTTTGACTCTCAGTCCCACATGAGGCCAATTTTGCCATGGTTACAAGAATGGCAAACATCAGGGCTGGTGCTGTGGCATAGCGGGTAAAGCTGCTACCTGTAGTGCCAGCATTCCATATGGGTGCCAGTTCAAGTCCTGGTTGCTCCTCTTCCAATTCAGCTCTCTACTATGGCCTGTGAAAGCAGTAGAAGATGGCTCAAGTGCTTGGGCCCCTGCAGCCGCATGGGAGACCCTGAAGAAGATCCTGGCTCCTACCTTCAGATTGGCCCAGCTCTGGCCTTTGCAGCCAATTGGAGAGTGAACCATTGGATGGAAGACCTCTTTCTCTTTCTCTGTCAGTAATTCTACCTTCAAATAAATAAATAAATAAAATCTTTAAAAGAGAAAGAGAGGAAGGAAGGAAGGAAGGAAGGAAGGAAGGAAGGAAGGAAGGAAGGAAAGAAGGAGGGAAGGAACCAGTCTAGGAGTTCTGACTTTTGTTGTTTTTGTTTGTTTGTTTTGACAGGCAGAGTGGATAGTGAGAGAGAGAGAGAGAGAGAGAGGGAGAGAGAAAGGTCTTCCTTTACTGTTGGTTCACCCTCCAATGGCCACTACGGCCAGCGCACTGCGGCTGGCACGCTGCGCTGATCCGAAGCCAGGAGCCAGGTGCTTCTGGTCTCCTATGCGGGTGTAGGGCCCAAGCACTTGGGCCATCCTCCAATGCACTCCTGAGCCACAGCAGAGAGCTGGACAGGAAGAGGGGCAACTGGGACAGAATCCAGCGCCCCGACCGGGACTAGAACCTGGGGTGCCGGCGCCGCTAGGCGGAGGATGAGCCTGTTGAGCCGCAGCGCCGGCCAGAGTTCTGACTTTTAATAGGTAAGTTGAAGCATTTCTATTTCATTGTGGTTAAGAATATAATAATTTCTCTTTTTCACCTCCTTTCTATGCTCTTTGCAGTTGACAAGCTTTCCTAATTCTTCAACAAGTTTGAATAGAATTTACATATTCTATTCCTAATCATCTAGTGGTTTTTATGACTTTAGTTTATATTTTCCTAACAAAGTAAGCATTTAATCTATATCTAGCTTCCTCCTGGACAAGATGTTTAGAACAACATACCTTTCCTTCTGACTTACCACTTTCCCCAAATTTCCAGGCTATTACTGTCAAGATTTTGGATCACAGTATTTTTATCTATTTGGTAAGAAGGATGCGTCTCTGTGCACTCACGCTGCCCTCTTGGTTCTCCAAATTCCTCCTGACTTCACAGCTTTTCACTTCTGTTCTCGACGCCCATTCTGCTTATCATTTCATCCACATCTCACAAAGAGCCCCAGTTCCTTCACTCCATGCCTTGCTACTGTACCCTGTAAGCCTTTGTCTCGGGAGAGGCAAAGCAGGTGTCCAAACACGAAAGGATACGAGCCGTCTTCAAAACGTTCGTAGAAAATGTGTATTATGAGAAGCCTCTATATGCCTTCCAAAACTTTTGAACCAAAATAAGCTTTTCTTTTTTGCATTTCCCATGAAGTTTTTGAAGGGCCCTTGACCCTAAAGAACATGAACACACGGAAGCGTCTTGTGCCTCCTAACCTACTCCCACCCTTCTCCTTTCCAGCACCTGACCCTGCCTCCTTCTTGAGGGGGAAGTAGAAGCCATCACATTAGAACCCTTAAGATGTTGCTGTTTCTCATCAATAAATTTCTATATGCCCCCATCTATATTTCCCGCTCAGCCTCCCATGAAGCAGTGTCCTATCTCTGCCCCTAAGTCAGCTTTAGGCGACAGTCCCTAAGCTACGGCTCCTGTCTCCTGTATTTGTAATTTTCTGTTTTTGTACCTCCAGAAAATACTAGCTGGCTTAATATCTTGCTTATAATGAATATTTAATAAATGTTAAATAAAATACAGGAAGTAAATGAATAAATCCAGCAGGAAGGACATTTACAAAAGGGCCACAGTAGCTGTATTTTCACCTGGAATTGTGTAAAGAAGATCAAGATACTGTAGATTCTCAAAGTCATCACTTTTCACAGAGACCTGACGAGCACCTTAATCCATAGAAGAAATGTCTGAGTCCTACTATGGCTCTTCTCTGGGTGCTGGGGTAGAGTGACCAAAACAGACATGGACGGGGCTGGCGCTGTGGCATGCCGCCTAAAGCGCTGGCATCCCTTATGGGTGCCAGTTTTTGTGGCATGTATGTAGCATGACTTATTTACTGTACTGTGGATAGGCATTTAGGTGGTTGCCAGTGTGCAACCATTACAGAAAAAGCTACAGTGAATTGTCTTTTGGTGGACGTAGACATTCATTTATCCTGGGTATATGAGGGAGCCTCAAAAAGTTCATGGGAATTGGAATTAAAAATTATTGCAGGGGCTGGGGTTTTGTCTAGTGGTTAAGAGGCTGGTTAGGATGACCACATCCCATATTCCAAGTACCTGGTTCACACGCTGGCTCCACTCCCAATTCCAGCCTCCTGATGATGTTTACTGTGAGGCGCAGACGTAACGGCTCAAGTAATCGAGTTCCTGCCACCCATGTGGGAGACATGGATTGAGTTCCTGGCTCTCAGTTTCAGCCTGTTGCCTGGGCCATTATAAGCATCTGGGGAGTGAACAAGCAGATGGGAGTGCTCTCTAGGAGTGGAATTGCTGGGTCATATAGTAAGCATACATTTAGCTTTATTGGATATTCCCAAACTATTTTCTAGACCCATTTTATTTTCTCTTCCGCTAGCTTTGTATGAGAGTTCCATTTCTTCCACAGCCTTAGCAGCATTTGGAATTATGAAGTCTTTAATTTTTAAATTTCTAGTCATTTGGTGGGGGGAGGATTGTAGCATTCTATTGTAGTTTTAATAGTATGTTCCCTGAATATTCATAGTGCTTTACACCATTTTTATACTCTATATATTTGCAGTTCTGACCATTGATCAGTTTTTAGGCAGGAGATTGACCTGGTTCACATTTTTCAGGGTCCCTCTGGATGCTCGGTGAATTTTTGGCTGTAGAGAGCCTGGGGGGAGCAAAGGGAACATTTAGAAAAGACTGTTGCGGTGGTCTAGGCATGAGATGCAGGTAGCTTGGATGAATAATGGCAAAGGAGTAAGAGAGTAGCAAGTCCACATGTGTTTTGGAGGACGACTACTGAACGTACCCATGGACTGGCCTCAGGGGAGAAAGGAGGAAGTAAAGGTGACCTAAGCCATGGAATGAAAGGTGGGACGTTTTCCACAGTGGAAATCTCAGAGCTGGTTCACTGAGCGTTAGGAAGAAAGTAAGAGGAGATGAAAGAGGCTACTGAATCATACCACAGCAGACTGTGCCAGCACCGCCCCCTCCCCAAATTCTGGTCACAAACTGTGCTCAGAGAAACATTCTGGGCATCAGAGAAACGCAGTGGACTTTGACTTGCTTCCTGGCTTGCAAATGAGCTCTGCAGCCCTGTGTCCATGTGTTTCTGCCAGCAAAACCTGCATCACTTCGTTTGTTACTAATGTTGCTGGGATCTTTTTTTTTTTCTCTTCGAAGAATAAACATGTCTGTGCACGATTGAGTAAAAAAAAAAATCCAGAAATTTAAAATTAGATTAGTTTGGAAATTACTGGCATTTTTCTTCTTGTGTAAGGTCACTCTGCCCTTGCTGGCTAGCACTGGGGAAGTGACACATTTCTTTCTCCATCCCACACTTTGCTTATTTTTATGCATTAAAAAGCAAATTCTCAACATTTCAAATGCTAGTGCAACTGGAAAATTATTTTTATCCTCACTTAAAACTTTAATTCTAGATTATGGGATGTACAAGTTTGCATACCAGACTACTAGTTTACTAGGCCATTTCTATGTGCAAAGCAAAAATCCTTGCAGAAATAATCAGCTGACTCTTCGCTGTTGCCACAGTGTTAGACTGCCTGCTGGGGAGTGCTTTTTCAGTTCCAAAACCAGTGACAATAATGCATACAAGAAGGGTCTCATAGTTAATAATGGCTCACCAAAGATAGTTCCTCTGCTGGGGCTGGCGCTGGGGCGCAGTGGGTTAAAGCCCTGGCCTGAAGCACCTTTATCCCATATGGGCACCGGTTCTAGTCTCTGCTGCTTCTCTTCCGATCCAGCTCTCTGCTGTGGCCTGGGAAAGCAGTAGAAGATGGCACAAGTCCTTGGGCCCCTGCACCCACGTGGAAAACCTGGAAGAGGCTCCTGGCTCCTGGCTCCTGGCTCCTGGCTTCAGATCGGTGCAGCTCTGGCCGTTGCGGCCATCTGGGGGGGTGAACCAGCAGATGGAAGACCTCTCTCTCTGTCTCTACCTCTCTCTGTAACTCTGTCTTTCAAATAAATAAAATAAATCTTTTAAAAAAACGATAGTTCCTGTGCTAAACAGCAGTCCTATGACAAATCCAACACTATTATCTCCATTGAACACATGATAAAATTAAATTCAGTAGCTGGCCCAGGATCACTGGATTGGTCAATAGTAGAGACAAAATCAGAACCCAGGTCAATGTGGATCTAAAACTGAAGACTTTACTGCTACCCAGTCCAGGAGATGAGAGTGAAAGGTAAAACCTGTGCATAGCAGAGCCGGACCCCAAGGTTTACTCCCAACTGTACTGCTCATTGGCTCTGTGGCCCTGCATAGTCTCCTCTGGGGACGGCCAGAGTCCATTAGTGTTAGCGAAGGCTTTCCTTCTTGCCATGGATCCTTTTCTCATCGGGTGATATAAGAATTAAGCAGATTAACACATTTACGTGGACAGCACTAAGAAGTGTGCCTAGGTTCTACTTATGAGGGTGTTAGCTCTCATTTTTTTAAAAAAGCAACTATATAGCTTTATCGAGATATAATTCACATAGCATAACATAGAACTCAAACACTTGCTATGTATACAATTCACTGGTTTTTATTATATTCGGGGAGTCATACAATTATAATCGTGATCAATTTGAGAACATTTCATCACTCCAAAAAGAAATTCAATATCCATTAACAACCATTCCATTCCTCAACCCATGTCCCACCTTAGGCAGTCACTAATCTACTCTGTGTCTATATGGATTTATAGATCTATTAAAATCTATAGAATATAGAGTGCCCATTCTGGACATTTCATATCAATGGAATCACGTAAGATGTGACCTTTCATTTCCAGCTTTTTTCACTTAACATAACATCTTAGAGTTCATTCCTATTGTAGCATGCATCAATATTTCATTTCTTTTTATTGCTAAAAAATTGCATTATGTAGATATATCTTATTTGTCCATCAGTTGAGAGATGTTTTATTTCCATTTTTTTGGCTGTTGGGAATAATGATGCTCTGAACACTTTCATGCCAATTTTTTGTGTGGATATATGGGAGGTTTTTTTGTATGCATAACTAGGAGTGAAAGTATAGCTGCTGCTTGGTAGTGCCACTCTGTGTGCCTATGAACATTCAAACACATGATTCTCACACTTATTACAGTGTTTTTGTTCTAAATGATCTAGTGAGGTTAGTGTGCTTCCTGTCTCACATAACAAATGAAGAAACAGAGACTCTGGGAGATTTGCTTTTCTGATTCTCAGTCTGTGGCTTTGCTATCCTTTGGGTTTGGGTTGAAGTTTTATTTCTTGCTGGGAAACCTTAGTTGGATCCCATGCTGAGCCAGATTCCCGGCTCTGTGTTTCCATGATGTCCATCACCCTTGTCACTTTCTACTATGCTTAGCATAGTCAACTGGAATGGAGCTATGTGGGGGCCCCAGGTCACCTTTGAACTTATCCCCTTGTCCCAGGGCACAGGCCTGCTTAAAAAAAATAATAATGTGGTGGAATGAGAAGGCCATTCCAAGATGGCCGCTAGCAACAGAAACTGCCTGGCAACAGGCTGTGATTGGATGGCTTCAGAAACTGCCAGGCAACAGGGTGTGATTGGTTAGGGCATAGACCTCCCCTTGACCGGATTGGCTGCCTTGGCTATATAAGCTGCTGTAGCAACTGAAATAAACGTGTCTGCAGTCTGCTTGCCTCAGGCCTGCTTTCACCGGACTCCCCGGGTCTGTGTGGTAACTCCATGCCTCTTGCCCCCACCACGCTCCTCCTCTCAGAAGAAATCAACCTCAACACATGATGTCCATCACCCTTGTCACATTCTACTACGCTTAGCACAGCCAACTAGAACGGAAGACCCTGGGAAAGAGGCACCGTCTTCCTCAACTCTATCCTCCGTGCTAAGTACTGGCATGTCATTGCTGTTCAATACATGAGGCCAGAAATTAAGAAAGGAAGGGGCTGGCACTGTAGCGTAGCAGGTTAAGCCACAGCCTGCCGTACCAGCATCCCATATGGGTGCCAACTCAAGTCCTGGCTGCTCCGGTTCTGATCCAGCCCCCTGCCAATGTGCCTGAGAAAGCAGTGGAAGACGACCCAAGTGTTTGGACCCCTGCTCCCACATGGGCGACCCAGAAGAAATTCCTGTCTCCTGACTTCGGACAGGCACAGCTCAGGCTGTTGCAGCCATTTGGGGAATGAATCAGAAGATGGAAGATCTCTCTGTGTGTGTCTCTCCCTGTCTCTGCAACTCTGAATTCCAAATCAATAAATACATCTTTTGAAAACAATAAGAAAGGATGAATGAACGAAAGAAAGAAAGAGGAAGGAAGGAGTCTACATGCTAGAAAGTGACGTCTCTGGTCTATCAGACTGGCAAAACCCTCTCTGTCGCATCACATCATACAGCCTCTGTCTGAATTTTCAAAATAACAAAACCCGGGATTTACTATTCATAGAGGAAGAAGAGCTTTGTGGGGCCAGCATTGTGGTGCAAGGAGCTAAGCTGCTGCCTGCAGCGCCGGCACTCCACGTCAGAGCACCCACTTCTGATCCAGCTCCCTGCTAAGGGCCTCAGAAAGCAGCAGAGGATGGCCCAAGTGCTTGGGCCCCTTCACCCGCATGGGAGACCTGGATGAAGCTTCTGGTTCCTGGCTTCAACGCAGCCCAGATTGGCCATTGCACCCATCCAAGGAGTAAACCAGTGGATGGAAGATTTCTCTCTCCCTCTCTCTCTCTCTCTCACTCTGCCTTTCAAATAAATAAGTAAATCTTAAAAAAAAAAATCTTGGCTCTAGTAAATCGTTTAGCATCAACGTCTTATAAGCAGTGAGTGCTCTGGAAGAACGCTGCCTGAAATACAGTGAGCGTGAGTGTGCCACAGCGATGCCCAGGACGTGTTAGTGGCAAAGGATGAGATGAGCATCTTGAATGTAACCATTGTTTGTCATTCATTTCAAAGTATATTAGAAATGAATATAGCTAGGATAAAAAACCTCATGGTATCATTTGTATCAACATTCTAAAGTCTTTTTTTAAAACTAAGATTATTGGGGTAGACATTTGGTACAGCAATTAACACACCACCTGGGACACTTGCACCCCAAACTGGAGTGCCTGAGTTCTAGTCTAGCTTTGCTTCTGAGTTGCTACCAATCCCAGCTTCCTGATAATATATACCCTGGGAGGCAGCAGGAGATGGCGCAAGTCCTTGGGTCCCTGCTACCCACCCATGTGGAAGACTCAGATTGAGTTCTGGGCTCCTGGCTTTGGCTTGGCCCAGAATGTTGCAGACATCTGAGGAGTGAAACGGTGGGTGGGAGATCTCTCTCTCTCTCTCTCTCTCTCAAATAAAAATAATAACTTTTTAAAAATAAAGACTATTCAAAATATGTACTATGTAAATAATGGCCACAGCACCAGCCTCAAGTACATGAAGTTTTAAATACAAAGGACACATTGGGGGAGAGCATTGTGGCATACTGGGTTAGGCTGCCGCCTGCGATGCTGGCATCCCGTATGGGCGCTGGTTCGAGTCCCGGCTACTCCACTTCCAATCCAGCTCCTTGTTAATGTACCTGGAAAAGCAACAGAAGATGGCTTGGGGACCTGCACCTAAGTGGGAGACCCGGGAGAAGCTCCTTGGCCTCGAACCAGCCAGGCTGTAGCCCTTGCTGCCATTTGAGTAGACCAGGAGATGGAAGATCTTTCTTTCTCTGTCTCTCCTTCTCTCTCTCTCTGTTACTCTTCATTTCAAATAAATAAATAATTCGTATTTTTTATAAAAAAAAAAAAGGACACATTAGAAATCTGTGTGCTTCCAGACTAACCAGGTACATGAATCACCAGGGGCTTTGCTACGGTGTAGATTTTCACACTGGAGGTCCGGTGAGGAGTCTGGGATGCTGTGTTTCTCTCTCTCTCTTTTTTTTTTTTTTTTTTTTAAGATTTATTTTTATTTGAAAGGCAGAGCCACAGAGATAAGCACACACATACACACACACACAGAAATATCTTCCATCTGCCGATTCTCTCCAAATGGCTGCAGCAGTGAGCTCTGAGCCAGGCTGAAGCCAGGAGCCTGGAACTCAAACTGGATCTCCCAAGGGGGTGGCAGAGGCCCAAGCACTTGGGTCATCTTTCATTGTTCTCCAAAGTGCCTCATCAGGGAGTTGGACTGAAATCGGAGCAACCAGGACCAGGATCGGACCAGCACTTGGATATGGAATGTTGGCCTAATCCATCATGCCATTATTCTGGTTGGATGCTGTATTTCTAACAAGCCCCCAGGGAACCCTGGTACTGATGACCCTGGACCACACTCAGAATTTTAATATTATAAAGCATAAGTGAAGGTATGAAGTAGCAGTAATACTACTATCTACAGCCTTTTGAATTCTTCTATAAACTGGGTACTTGTTCAGGTGTTTTATCGATGCTCACAGAAATCCTTCCAGTTAATTATTAATATCTGCACTTTACAAATGAAAGTGTAAAAACCAGAACTAGCTAGACTCTTAGTCACATTTTTTCTCCACAAAATAAGGCGTACAAGCAGAATGGAAGTGATAATATCCTTATCCTGATTTCTGTTATTACTATAAAAGAAACCAAGCGGCCGGGGGCTCAACCATGGCCTTGGCTTTGGCCAGTGCAGGTTCTCAGCATTTGTTCCATTCCCATGTCCCGTCTGTGACCTCGCTGTGAGACAGAGAGTAATCTGGTCCAGGGATCAAAGCCTGAAAAGTTTTCTCATTTCCCCCCATTCAAAACAAAACAGCTCTGGGCGAGGGATGCATTTCCACCCCATGGTTGTAATGAAGAAACAAACAGAAAAATACTAAAACCTAACTGGGATTTTGCAAAAAAAAAATGCATTCTTGAAACAAATGCCAATTACCTATGGTCAAAACATAAGGGTACACTTCACAAGTTCACGGTCAGGGGAATTACAAGAGAAGGCACATTTCCAAGGAACTCCTGAAGGCCTTTTGTATCCTGCCTGTGTACACACATCCTCGTGTATTTATGTTAATGCACACAACAGCTTCAGCTGCCTGCAGGGGAGGTAGGTTGTTGCTGTCTCTAGTTAATACTAATTCATTCCCTCATGGGTACTCTGTATATTAAATACATTTGCATGCCTCTGTGTGTGTGTGTGTGTGTGTGTGTGTGTGTAATGATTCCAGTGTGCTTAATTAAGAAAAAAAAAAAACAAGGAAAAAAATTAAACCAAAGTTTCCTTTCACAGGGTTCCAGGGCCCTTTGTGGTGGGTGGGAGTGGGACTGGGGGCGGGGGTCTTATTGCTTGATACCCACCACCAAACCTACACAAAGGAGTATAACCCCCTACCTGCCGCAACCACCGATCTCCAAAGCCCCAGCGCCCTGCCTGGCCTGGTTTGCTTTGTTTTAACTGGGAAATGTCTCTATCAGTCTGTGTATTTAGCTTCTGTTGACAAGTCGCAAGGTCTGGCAACCCCGGTGGCCCAGACACGGGCTTCAGCTGCAGCTCCCCGCCGCGGGGGGGAGTGGGTGGGGGGCTGTCCGGCTCAGTGTTCCCACGGCCTCCACTCCTGTCTGTTACCTGCCTCGCCTGGAGGCTGCTGAACTTGGAACCCCGGGTTTATAAGCAGGGTTAATGAGCAGCCAGCATCTGCTGTCCCCATCACCACGTTGGGGGAGATCTGCCCAAGTAAGTGTGTCGGAACAGCAGAACAACAGAAAGCAGCTCCCTTTGAACAAAGTGAAAGCGGCTGCTCGCTTCACACAAAAATTAGTCATTGAATTGGTAGAACTGGGTATGTCCCAATTTAAACACTTCCTATGGCTCGGATAGGCACGTGGTGCATCTCTCGCATTCCGGCCTGTTAGGAGGCTGGTCCTCAGTTGGTAGACCCTTGCTCATTTCCTGTGAGGCTCATTGGAAGTCCTGGAGGGGAATCAAGGCGGCCTAGTAATTTTCCTGTCCAGTTTGCTGGTGAGTGGGAGACAAATTTCCCCAGAGCCTTTAGGGTCAATACAAAGACTGGAGGTCACTGTGTCTGCTGGGAACAGAAGATAACTGGAGAACCGTGTGACTCTTTTTCAAAAAGCAAATACTGTTTCACACTCTATGTAGAAGTGGAGAACTTTGCGGCCACCTGAACTTTTATCCATTCAATCAAGGTATATGGGGAACCCACTTTGTGCCATTACTCTGTGCTAAACTGAGGACACAGGGGCCCTTGTTGTGGTCCAGGAGGACCCCCTGTGATGCCACCCGTGATGCCGGAACACATATGAGCACCAGTTTGAGCCCCGACTATTCCACTTCTGACCCAGCTCCCTGCTAATGCGCCTGGAAAAGCAGCAGCAGATGGCCCACGTGGGAGACCTGGATGGAGTTTCTGGATCCTGGCTTTGGCTTGGATGAGCCCTGGCCATTTCAGCCATTTGGGGAGTGGACCATCAGATGGAAAATCTCTCTCTCTCTCTCTCTCTCTCTCTCTCTCTCTCTGTAATTCTACCTTTCAAATGAATAAAATAAATCTTTAAAAAAGATTATAAACTGGGGCACAATGATGAATAAGACAGGGTCCCCTGCCCTGAAGAAGTTTGGGCCAGAAATGGTTATCCACGTATGTGTACCCTCATAGCCACGGCAAAGACCTGGCCCGAAGATTTTCTTCAATATTCCCATCTCCTCCCTCCTCTGCCTTTAGATGCAGGTGTATGCTGCCCTGATTGTCCAGAAGTCCTAATGTCCCCACCCCCAAGATACCTCCACTGACATAATCAGTCTTGGCAAGGGCAAAGCCTCAAATCCTACAGGCTTTGCGGCAGCACAGATGTATAAAGCAGACCCAATGGGGGCTGTGCTGACCTGCAGGAGGCCGCCACACGCAGGTGCTGCCAACTCTTTGTAGGCAGGAATGCTGGCCCAGTGTTGCCAGAATGCTGGGCTTGGGCAAAAAGCCAGAAATTGCCCCCCCCCCCATATGACATCTTCTTTTTAGAGTTAGATTTCAAAAACATACTTACATCCAGTATAGCTCATCAAAAACAGCTTTGGAGGAGATCCAGCGCCCATCACCTTAAACTTTACCAAGAACTGGCAGCCTGGGATTCGCCTTTTCCAGGAAATCCCACTTGGCCTCTCATGTCTTTGAAAATCTAACACATTAAAGTATTCAGCCTTCCTGGTTGTTTCTTTTGTCTCTCTCTCCCCTCCCCCTCCCTCCCTCCCTCCACCTCTGCCTCTCTGTTCCTTTTTCTTTATATCTTTCTTGATCTTTTTCTAAAAATATTTTCATTAGAAAAGTGGAACTTAAACACATTCAACCACACAAGAGTTGCCTTCAGGATGACCTTTGAAAAATACAAATGATTAAGACATAATTTGGCTCTTCCGACGCTAATTCTTAACTTTTCATATTCATGTCGCTCTGATTGGAACCAAAATCCTTTCCTGGGCACTTGCCCCTTTTTTCTGGACTGAAATGCTCCTGAGTACTTACCTTCCCGTGCCCAGAAAGACAGCCTCCCTCCTTCCCGGCTGCTCCATTCTGCCCTGCCTCAGTTGTGAGAGTAATGACGTGAAAGGCTGGTTTGGATTTTCTGTCTTCAGGCTCTCAGAGCTGCTCCCTTTCCAGCCAACTGCAGCTGACGAGAAACAGGCTAGAGCTGAAAGTGTTTGTTATTTATTCAGAGACAGTATTTTCATTCTTTGATTGTTTTACTGCAATTTCTCAACTCATTAGGACCTAATTTATGCACAAGAATTAATTTTAATTAGCAGCGCTGGATTTCTAACTTTCCTTAGCAACATCCCAGAAGAGATGTTAGCTTTAGTAACGTCTCACATCTCCTGCATTTCTAGAATGTATTCTTAAAAAAAAAAAAAAAAGATATATTTATTTACTCGAGAGGGAGAGTTACAGAGAGAGGGAGGGACAGAGAGACAGAGAGATCTTCCATCTGCTGATTCACTCCCCAAAGGACCACAACATCCGGAGTTGAGCCAATCCAAAGCCAGGAGCCAGGAGCTTCTTCTGGGTGCAGGGGCCCAAGCACCTGGGCCATCTTCTACTGCTTTTCCAGCCATCAGCTGGGAGCTGGATCAGAAGTGGAGCAGCTGGGACTCCAACCGGCGCCCATATGGGACGCTGGCAACACAGGTGGATGCTTAGCCCACTACACCACAGCGCTGGTCCCTAGAATGTATTCTAAAAGGAGAGGGGGAAGGGCAGGTAAGCAAGCCAGAGTCCTTAACACAATGTGTTTAACACAAAGTAGTGTGTTGGGATGCATTCACTAATATTTGGTCTGATCTCTCTAATCCCCCTGCAGTATCCCAACACCGACTCCAGCAGAAACACCTTGTCCCTCAGGAATCTGAAATGATGGTTTTCCTCGTGACTTCAAGGGGAGGCCTTAAGGGTTCGGAATGAGTAAAGGTGATCTAATTTCCTGAGAATGAGGAAACCTGACAATGCATGGAGCTCAAGACGGCAGGCACTGTTGGGGGTTTGCATTGCCTGCCGCTCGCCCTCGGTCCCTATCAGCACTCTTTACTCTCATTATCATCCCATGCGTGCAGGTGGCACAGCTGAGGCAAGCAGTGGCACTGTAACTTGCCCAAGGTCACGGAGGTGGTGGCGGACCATATTTGACCCAGGCTGGGAAAGCAAAGGAGAAAGATGGGTGAAGCTGACCCTTGTAAGTTCTTGATTTCACCCCAAATTCTTCATGTGTAAATTGCAGCAGTCTGTTTACCAGGATATTACCAGGATTAAGTACTGGCAACCCAGTACTTAAATGTATTCATAGTTCCTTGGAAGAAAGGCTACGTAAATATTCCAGAACCATTTTAAAAATCTAGGAATGTGTTCACCTGAAGAGACAGCGGTGGAATTTCTCACGAAGTGTACATGAATGGATGCTGATTTCCCACAAAGTCCTGAGGACACTGTGGCTCTGCGGAGGCCTTGGGGCAGAAGACCAGGCTCTGCACCTGGTGCGAGTGCCCCCAAGGCCCCAGGAAACTGCCTCGTGGGCAGTGGCCAAACCTTCTTGTGCCTCTTTGCCTGTCCAAACTCTCTTCCATGCTAGGTAGGTGCCATAAAGAAAAGCGGAAGAAGCAACAAGAGAATGGATCCATGGGTGGGGGCTAGTCCCACAGCAGCAAGCTCTTTGGCAAGAAGAGACGGAACTAAACATATGGGCCGCCATCAGCGCTGATGTGGAAAGAAGACGGTTATCAAATCGGAGGGATTGTATCATTCTATTCTTATGAAGGTTAAGAACAGGCATGACCCGAGATGGTGGGTGGTTTACAGGCAGGCCGGGAAGGCACAAAGGAAACCTGTGAGGTAGAGAATATGTCCATGTATTGATCTGGGTGTGGCTACGCCCGGGTATATACAGACATAAGCAACACAAGATTGTATGCTGTAAGTAGTGCACTTCATGTAGACCACTCGTCAATAAAAAATAAAAAGCAAATAGAGAGGTGAGCTTTTGGTGCTGTGGTTAAGAAGCCGCTTGGAACTTCTGCATCCCAACATTGGAGTGCCTGGGATTGAGTCCCAGCTCTGCTTCCGATTCCAGCTTCCTGCTAATGTGCACCCTAGGAGCGGGTTAGGTGAGGGCTCAGGTGGTTGGGTACCTGCACCCACGAGGGAGACCTGGAAGAAACTCCTGGCTCCTGGCTTTGCTCTGGCTCAGCTCCTGCCATTGTGGCCATTTGGGGAGTGAACCAGTGGATGGACAATCTCATTCTCTTTCTGTCTCTCCCTCTCTCTCTGTAACTCTGCCTTTCAAATAAAATAAATAAGTATTAAAAAAAAAAAAAAAAAGGCACCTAGAAGACTGTCAGGCTGGGATATACACAAAGTTCGGTGAGGCCTAGCACTGAAAGCAGATGGGGCTTGTATGCCAAGCTACAAGATTTGGACTTCATTCAGTAACCTAGGGGGCTGGTAGAGAAGTGACGTGGTCAGATCTGAGCGTTGAAATCTCACTCAGCATCATATTCTGCATAGAGGGACCAATGGAGCTGGGATAAGACAGAACGCAGGGAGATGAGATAAACTTAACAATGTCTCGCATGGGGAAAATGTAATTATAGTTCTGCCAGCCTGGTGAGTACATACTTTCTATAAGTACAAAATGTCCACCCGTGAAGTTGAGGGGGGTGGGGGCGGCCACGTGTCCCCACGCTGCAACACTGGGCGTGCTGACAATGTATAAAGGGCTTTTCACCACCATGGGCTCCCCAGGACAGGCCTCCCAGGCTCCTTGCCTGTCTCAGCTTCTTGTACGTCCCCACCCCCGCCGCCTGTCCCTGTCACAGGGCCCTTCCTTTCTTCATAGCCTGTGCATGGAGGAGGGTGCCGTGGTCACTGCTGGCCCCGTGGGCCTAAATATAACGTAGGCAGCACAAAGTCATTTCCATGAGAATGTCTGCATATTTTCACTTAGGAACGCTGCCAAAATCCAAGCCATTTTCTGTATGAAAATTAAATATTGGTGACTTAAAGTTTTTTTTTTTTTTAATGAGCTGACATAGACGATTTTCAATGTATCTGAATCATAGCTGTAGGTCTGTTTTAGATTTTTGTTTGAGGCTGTTGCCATTTATTCAATAAAATGTTTAAAGTATATCTATTTATCCACTTTAAATGCATACACATAGGACACTGCTAATGAGGAAACTGGGCTCTTTTCTGACGTGGGATTCTTAAAGTATGATCCAGTGTTCTTCATCAGACAAACTACGAAAGTAGCCACTTACAGGCCATTAAACAAATTAAGATGTTTAGATTGAAAATGAATGCATCCCAGCAAAGGCAAAATTCAAAATGGACTCCATCAAAGCCAAGGAACTCACACAAAATTACACACTGTTGCCACAGGCCCTTACTATGCTTTATATTTTAAGATTTGGGTTTATTTATTTATTTGAAAGAGTTACAGGGAGAGGTAGAGGCAGAGAGAGGTCCTCCATCCGCAGGTTCACTACCCAAATGGCTGCAATGTCTGGAGCTGAGCTGATCCGAAGCCAGGAGCCAGGAGCTTCCTCCTGGTCTCCCACATGGGTTCAGGGGCCCAAACACTTGAGCCATCTTCCACTGTCTTCCCAGGCACATCAGCAGGGAGCCGGATTAGAAGAGGAGCAGCTGGGACTTGAACCAGAGCCCACATGGGACGCTGGCACCGCAGGCTGTGGCTTTAACCCACTGCACCACAGCACTGGTCCCTACTAGGCTTTCTTTATTTCCAAATGAGGAGTACTTTTTAAAAATATTCTGATAAAAATTCATCCTGATCATTTGAATGGAAGAAGAGAAAACTGAAAAAATAACTAAAGGGCTGGCACTGTGGTGCAGCAGGTTAAACTGTTGACTCCAACCCAGGCATCCCATATCAGAACACAGAGTCCCCACTGCTCTGCTTCAGATCCATTTCCCTGCAGATACTCCTGGGAAAGCAGCAGAGGATGGCCCAAGTATTTGGTTTCCTGCCACCCATGTGGGAGACCCGAATCAAGATCCAGGCCCCTGGCTTCAGCCTGGCCCAGCCCCAGCCATTGCAGTCATTTGGAGAGTGAACCAGCAGATGGAAGATCTCTCTCTCTCTTTTTCTCTCCCCTTCTCTCAGTCACTTTGCCTGCCTGCCTGCCTGCCTTCCTTCCTTCCTCTCTCTCTCTCTCTCTCTCTCTCCCTTTCTTTCTTTCTTGACAGGCAGAGTTAGACAGTGAGAGAGAGAGAGACAGAGAGAAAGGTCTTCTTCCATTGGTTCACTCCCCTAATGGCCGCCATAGACGGCGCTGCGCCAATCGGAAGCCAGGAACCAGGTGTTTCCTCCTGGTCTCCCATGCGGGTGCAGGGCCCAAGCACTTGGGCCATCCTTCACTGCCTTCCTGAGCCACAGCAGAGAGCTGGACTGGAAGAGGAGCAACCAGGACAGAATCTGGTGCCACCACCGGGACTAGAACCCGGGGTGCCGGCACCACAGGTGGAGGATTAGCCAAGTGAGCTGTGGCACAGGCCTCTTTTTTTTTTTTTTTTTTGGACAGAGCTGCGCCGATCCGAAGCCAGAAACCAGGAGTCAGGAGCTTCTTCTGGGTCTCCCACGCAGGTGCTGGGGCCCAAGGACTTGGGCCATCTTCTACTGCTTTCCAAGGCCATAGCAGAGAGCTGGATTGGAAGTGGAGCAGCCAAGACTTAAACCGGCACCCATATGGGATGCCAGCATTGCAGGCAGAGGCTTCACCTGCCACACCACAGTGCGGGCCCCAACTTTGCCTTTCAAATAAATAAATAAATCTTTTCAAAAAATAAAAACAAAATTAATACTCAAAAAATCTATCAAACTATTAAAGTGTAAATAAACAGAGGATCTTTCTTTTTTAAAAAGTTTATTTTATGGGGGCTAACACTGTGGTGTAAAGGGTAAAGCCACCACCTGCAGTGCCAGTATCCGGTATGGGCGCCAGTTCGAGTCCTGGCTGTTCCTATTCAATCTAGCTCTCTGCTATGGCCTGGAAAAGCAGCAGAGGATGGCCCAGTCCTTGCGCCCCTTGCGCGTGGGAGACCCGGGAGAAGCTCCTGGCTCCTGGCTTCAGATTATCCCATCTCCTCCTATTGTGGCCATTTGGGGAGTGAAACAGCAGATGGAAGACTTCTCTTTCTCTCTGCCTCTGCCCCTGCCTCTGCCTCTCTCAAATAAATAAACCTTTTTTTAAAAAAATTATTTTATTTATTTGAGAGGCAGAAACAGAGAAAGAGATCTTCCATCTGCTGGTTCACTCCCCAAATGGTTGCAACGGCCAGGAGCTTTTTTGGGATGTCCCACATGGGTGCAGGGATCCAAGCACTTGGGCCACCCTCCGCTGTTTTCACAGGTACATTAGCAGCGAGCTGGATCAGAAGTAGAGCAGCCAGGATTTGAACCAGCACCCCTAGTGTCACAGGTGGTGGCATTACCCACTACAACAGCCAGTCCCTGAAGACAGTATACAACCCTGCACTTTTGTGACCCAGCATTACTTGCCGCACCCTAATCCTGTCTCTGATTCCAATAAAATTTTATTTACAAAAATATACAACTGGGCTATGAGCCATGGTTTGCCAGCTTGGTTTTTTAAAGCTCTACACTGATCATTACCTGCTTGATTACTGAGTTTTCTGGTATTTGGATTTTATGCTCAACATGGGAGCCTTACTCATCTTTGCCTAGTCTTGGCCCTGAGGTGGACCTGGCAAATCATAGCTTCCTTCCAGGTCAGATGACGAAGAATGCAAAACAAGTAAAGTTGTACAAAGTAAATAATGTAAAACTAAATAAATCTACATATGCATTATGCGTACGTAATTTCTCTTACATGGAGCTGCTTTGCATTACAGATTGTACACTTTTATGAGCAAGAGAGAAGATGGAAACCATGGTGCTTTCCAGGGCTCAGTATAAGAATCTCCCTGATTCAGAAGTTCTCAGTCACTAATAGACCCAGATCCAAAGCTGGGGTTTTAGCAAATCCCACGTTACTTCATTGTCTAGTGTATTCTAATCTCACATTGTTGCTGTGCTGTGTCCAAGATTTGTATTTCCTAAAGCTTCATGTTAGGACTTCTTGGTAGGTTTTAAGCACATGTTATAGCTCAAAAGTAACCCAAGATTCCAAAGAAAACCACAGCCCAAAATGAAGTCAGAATTGCATCAGGCTGTAAGTGGTGATTTGTCTCAGTCTTATGATTCTTAAACACTCATTTCCCAAATAATCTCCAGTCTGAAAGAACACATCTGAAATGTTACACCTCCTGCAAGAGTGTCCAGTACAGTGATTCCCTGTTCCAGGACATTATATGCTTTAGTGAGTCATTAACAGACTTTGGATATTTTGTTTTCCTACTAAGGTGTCAACTGGACTCCTAATCGCTTTTAGGGTCAGCATGGCTTCCTTCTAACTGATCTAGGACATACTTAAGGATTTCCTGATGTCCAGATCTGAGAACATCACCATCACAGGGTCATCAGGAAAGTAGTCACAATTGCCTTTAAAAATCTGCAAACAGTTCTCAGAATGGCTAATGGGATGTTTATGCATGTCCAGCCCCAGAAAACCAGACTATTAATTCTGTTGTGCTGGAACTCTTTGGACTCATCTGTACAGCCATTTATTCTGGGACAAGTTCATTTCTTGCCTTGGGAATTTTAACCATTTTATTTTGTAGTTTTGGACTTAGTTTTTGTCAATTGGGCTAATTGTATTTCTAAAGTTTTTTTCTTCTGTCTCTTTTGAAAGAAATTTTCCTTTGTTATTACTATTGTTGATTCTCGAAGGTACAGTGAGGTTTCAAGTTTACCAACTAAACTATTTGATGCATCACAAATAAATAATACATAGTAATTCACTAAGGAAGAAAAAGTTCCGTCATAATGAATTTCCTGGAGCCAGAGAACACCCTTTATCTTTTCCCTCAGAGGCCATTCGGGATATAAAATTAGAACAAACCTGAGGACATGCTGGCATGCATCTTTGTGCTTTCATTGCCAAGTACAAGAGGTGAAACAAGTCCCGATAAATATCTTCGGGGGTACACACTCGTGCTGGACAACCCGGCAATGACTACTCTGTACTGGAAAGAACACAGCGCTCCCCGCAGTAATTTAGAGGCTGCTTCTCTGTTTGGGGCTGCCTGTACACACTGGGCAGCTCAGTTGGCTGGAGCCTTAAGTGCCAAAGGCTCCAAAGACAGAACTGGCCCCAAGTGCTCCAGGACTGCAGAGATGGGAATGCTGAGCACAGACCTGGGGTGACAGAGTCCAGAGTGGATCCAGCCAGGAGGAGCCCACTGGGGATCAGCATGCTGAGGCCAAGGGAGAAGTCTGCCTAGCTGGACCTCCCGGAAGTTCATGGACACCAGGGCCAAGTCCTTTTTATTTATTTTTTTTTTAAGACTTATGTTTGTGAAAGGCTGAGTAGCAGAGAAAGAGGAGGACGCACAGAGAGGGAAAGAGATCTTCCAACCACCCGTTCACTCTCCAAATGGCCACAACAGTCAGGGCTGGGCCAGGTGAAAGCCAGGAGCCAGGAGCTTCTTCTGGGTCTCTCAGGTGGATGCAGGGCCCCAAGTACTTGAGCCATCTTCCACTGCTTACCCAGGCCATAGCAGGGAGCTGGATTGGAAGTGGAGCGGTCAGGATTGGAACTGGTGCTTATATGGGGATGCTGGTGTCAAAGATAGCATCTTAAACAACTGCCCCACAACATCAGCTCCACCAATTCCATTAAAAAAAAAATCCCTGTATATTAAAAAACAAATGCAGAAAAGGATGTTAAAGTCAGCGTATATTTTAAGAGTTTAAAACAATTTAAATTGAACACATTTTTATCCCATTGGTATATTCCTGGAGTTGTTTCCCCTCATGGGAGATCAACACCGAAGTCTACATCTGCAGCATCAGTGCCTGGGAGCTCTGGACCCAATGCCTTCAGCGCTGACTCGTACCAGACAGTCCAACAGACAGGGCCCATCCTGTCTGCCATGGCTCAGTGCTCAAGATGCCACTTGGGACGCCCAGGTCCCTTACTGGAGTGCCTGGGTCTGAGTCCTTGCTCTTGGTTCCAGCCTCCTGCTAATCTGCAGGGTACCCTGCATTTGGGTCACCGATGTGGGATTCCCAGATTGAATTTCCGGCTCTTGATTTTGACCTGGCCCAGCCAGGCTATTTGAGACCTGAACAAGTGAATGCAAGTTCGTTCTTTCTCACTCTGCCCTCAAAATAAATAACATTTAAAAAAAAAAAAAAAAGAGCTTCTCACCCAATATCCTGGATGACCAATGCCCCATGCAGACCCTTAAGAAGTCTATATTGAGTAAATGAAGTGAACAGTCTTTAAAAATAGGCATGACTTTTCTCACCTCGTTTCCCTCTCGACATGCTGCTCTCTTACCCCCAACTTGGACTTCCCCAGTGTGCGTCCTACCCACCCTGAAGTTCTAGCCAAGCACTGTTTTTTTCTTTTTTCTTTTTTTCTTTTTTCTTTTTTTTTTTTTTTTTTTTTTTGACAGGCAGAGTGGATAGTGAGAGAGAGAGAGAGAGAAACAGAGAGAAAGAGAAAGGTCTTCCTTTTTTCCGTTGGTTCACCCCCCAAGTGGCCGCTGCGGCTGGTGCGTTGCAGCTGGTGCGTTGCGGCTGGTGCACTGCGCCGATCTGAAGCCAAGAGCCAGGTGCTTCTCCTGGTCTCCCATGGGGTGCAGGGCCCAAGCACTTGGGCCATCCTCCACTGCACTCCCGGGCCACAGCAGAGAGCTGGGCTGGAAGAGGGGCAACAGGGACAGAATCTGGTGCTCCCACAGGGACTAGAACCCAGGGTGCCGGTGCCACAGGTGGAGGATTAGCCTCGTGAGCCATGGCGCCGGCCCAGGCACTGTTTTCTATGAAGGCTGTCTGCCTCAATGACTAAGCGCAATGTCCTCTATATACTCACAGTCCTCCTGTGCTTACAAGCAGAACATGTAGAATGGTTGGACAACACTGCACTCACAACCCAACTGCCCCCTCAGCCCAGAGAAGTCACGTTCTTTACAGCTGTGAGCCTTGTCTCAGTCTTCTTTTGTGTCTATAGCGTGAGGCTGCCTTGGAGCACAGGGAGCCCCTAAAACCCTATCTGCAAAGTCCCTTTCTCTTGCCAGATGTGCCTCTCCCTGGTGGCTCTCCTGTTAGCCAAATCAGCTGCACTCTACTTGGTCCTGAGTCGACCAGGTTTGCTTCCTTGCTAGGCTGTGCAATTATTCAAACAAACATCGTGTGTCATCCCATTGGGATGCAGAGGGCACCCCGGTCCCTGGTTCCAACAAAGTCAGCATCCCACAGCCCATGCTTACACAGTACTCCCAAGTGCAACCCTGAGTGACCTGCACAGTGTGCGGTGTCCGCCTCCAGGCTGCACATGACTACTAAACCGCAGTCAAGCTCATCTCTCCAGTGTCAACAGCTGTGTGTGCAGGTGGGCAATGCCCCTCAGTGCGGGGAGGTTTCTCTTTCAACAAGGCGGTGGATAGGAGGCGGTCAGAACAGTATCCCACACAGAGTTATCACTCAAATATGTGTGTCGATTGCATCATCTTTATTCTGTAGAGTTCCTGGCCAGGTAGGAGCCTGAAAATTAAATAAATATTTGATGCAGATGACTATGGATTTATTTTTCCACCAAGAATCCATGTGAGTTACATAGCAACAATCTCCACTTGCATAATTACCTTTCAAGCGATCTTTACTGCTCACCACACTGTTAACCAATAAAAGCAGAATTGCCTTAGGGTGAATCTGTATTTAATTTCTATACTACTGATCTGACATTTACATTGTAATCCCTGGTCACTAATAGAGGTAAATTGTAGCACTGGGTTCAGTCCTGGAAATAAGATTCTAGGCATTGGTCAATATTGGCTAAAAACAACTACAAACCCAGGAGACTTCTGGGCACACGAATTTACTTAATCTGTTTCATTGACTCCATTTATCTCACTTCTTTGTGAGCAAAAATGGCAACATTTGGAAGCACTGAAAAGCAAATAATCCCTTCCAAGAATCTGCAATTAGTATGAAACTTATTAGTGCTTCAGAGAGCGTTTCCTTTGAGTCACTCTGTTATTTTATCGCTTGGTTTCCCAAAGTCCAAAGAGGGGGCAAAGCCACACGATTCTTGCTATCCTAAAGCAGCAAGGGAAAAACGCGTCCCTGCCAGCAGCTCCCTGTCCTGTTTCCAGCTTCCAAGTCACACTCAGCTCTCCCTCTGCCCCGGGACCCTCCGCCTTCCTTTCTGGTGAGCACCGCCACTGTGGAGGGCGAGGGCGGGGACCGGGGCTCCAGGAGGGAAGAGGGGATGGGGCAGCTGATAAAAGCTCAGATCCGGTACGGCTTTTCGACCACAGAGGGAATGTAACCAAGTGCTTTCCAGCCTGGGAGCTGCATGAGAAAAATGACGTGAGACCAAAGTTAGCGGAAAATGATCATTAAGCAATTCCAGCAAGCTTCACACTGTAAGCCAAGTGCAAGGCCCTTCTCAGAACGACTGTCCGGCGCCTGGATTAGACCGCACCCAGCCTCTCTGCTGTTCCTTCTCCCAGAATGGATGGTGTGGGTGAAACACGCGGTACGCTGGGATGAGCTTCTCCTGCCGTAATTACAAGGCTATTCCCAAAGGCCAGGAAGGGTACGTGCTGGGGCGGGGAGCAGACCAGAGAAAGACGTTTCCCAACCACTCAAACGGCCGGCTACTGGGGACAAATCATTTCGCCAGGGATGTGGGGGAGCCAGCAAGGCCTGGCTGCGCACCGAACTGGGCTCTGCCTTCAACACAAGCCGCAGGAGGACGTGTGTAGTTCCCCCGCTACGGCTGGAAAAGTTGAGAGAATGTAAGAAATAAAAGCTCTTTCCCCGCACGGTGCTAAGGGAGAGGGCCGGCCAGGTGCCAACCCCTACGGAGGAGTGGAAGACTTCTTCCTGCAGTGAGAGTGCGGTACTGAAGCGGAGGGGAGCCCAGGGCACCGGCCTCCAGCCAGCTTCAAAAAGTTCATGGCAAGTGCACGTTGTGAAAAAAATCTATGAATCGACTTTGACGATATTTCTGCAGCAGAATAAATTCCAGTTTTTCCATGAACTGTCTGAGCGCCACTATAGGTCCCAGTTATAGTGCCCAGCGTTTACTAATAATTGCTGCTGGCTTTGATGGACCTAAAAAAAATGGTTCCTAATTTAACCCCGAGATATGGAGACTTAGTATTCAATACACAAACTTTCCATTTTTATAGGGTGTGGGACTTCATATTTTCCATTAGCATTTGATAATACTGGACTTCTTCCAGTAATTGCATTTATGCACATATGTTTTAGAACTAGAATAGACCACAGTTGTATGATTTATTTTGTTTCATTTTTATTGAGATAGAAAACACACAACATTAAAGTTACCATCTCAACCACTTGTAAGTGACAGGTCAGTGCTGTCGGTATATTTACATTGTTGTGCAATGGAGCTCCAGGCCTTTTTCACTTTACAAAACCGGAACTCCTTGCTCAGGAAACACTGATTACCCCCTTTCCCTCCCACTCCTTGGCAATCACCTTTCAACTTTCCCTTGCCATGATTTTGACAACTCTAAGTACTTGATAGGATTGGCAGCAATATAGCATTTGTCTTTCCATGATCAGCATACTTTATTTAGCATGAAGTCCTCAATGTTTATCCATTTTGAAGCATGGGACAAGATTTTCTACTTTCCAAGGCACATACCACTTCTTTTTTTTTTTTTTTTTTAATAATCCAGTCATCTGTCAATAAATATTTGGTTTGCTTCCACCGCTGGGCTGCTGTGGAGAATGCTGTAAGAACCATGGATGTACAAAGCTCTCTTCTGAGAGTCCTGTGAATTCTTGTGTATGCATACCCAGAAGTGGGGCTGCTGGGTCATGCGGTAACTCTATTGTTAATTTTTTGAGGAACATCCATACTGTTCTCGGTAATAGCTGCACTCCCACTAGCACAGCACGGGGATTCCAGGTCCTCTGTGTCCTTGCCAGTTCTTGCTATGTTCTCTTCTTTGGATGATGGCCATCCTCATGGGCATGAGGTCATCTCTCTTTGTAGTTTAGATTTGCATTTCTCTTGCGATTAGTGATACTGAGCATCTTTTCTTCGTTTGGTTGCTGGCCACTTGGATATCTTCTTTGTTTAAGAATGGAGTTATGTTGTTATTGTTGTTGAGTCCTTTGTTACGCATTCCAGATGTTAACCCTTTGGCAGATACAGGATTTGAAAATGTTTTCTCCCATTCAGTGGGATGCCTTTTTATTTGTCCATTGTTTCCTTTGACATGCAGATGCTTTGAAGTTTGTTATAGTCTCATTTATCTATTTTTGCTTTCATTGCTTACACTTGTGGTAAATTACGCTTCTGGTTAAATTCATGAAATCAATGACAAATCTAATGGTCTGAAGCTTTTCCCTTATGACTTCTCCTAGGGGTTTTATAGCTTTAGGTCTTATAATTAGGTCTTTAATCCCCTTTGAGTTCACGTTCTTTCTCACATGTGGATATACAGTTTTCCCAGCACCATTTGTTGAAAAAACTGTACTTTCCCCGAGCTTATCATGCTTCTTTTTTTTTTAAGATTTATTTATTTATTTGAAAGTCAAGGCCAGCACCGTGGCTCAATAGGCTAATCCTCCACCTTGCAGCGCCGGCACACTGGGTTCTAGTCCTGGTCGGGGTGCCAGATACTGTCCTGGTTGCCCCTATTCCAGGCCAGCTCTCTGCTGTGGTCAGGGAGTGCAGTGGAGGATGGCCCAAGTGCTTGGGCCCTGCACCCCATGGGAGACCAGGAGAAGCACCTGGCTCCTGGCTTCAGATCAGCACGTTGCGCCGGCCGCAGTGCGCTAGCTGCGGCGGCCATTGGAGGGTGAACCAATGGCAAAAGGAAGACCTTTCTCTCTGTCTCTCTCTTTCTCACTGTCCACTCTGCCTGTCAAAAAAAAAAAAAGTGTTTAAAAAAAAAAGAAGAAAGAAAGAGTTACACAGAGAGAGGAGAGGCAGAGAGAGAGCGCGAGAGAGGTCTTCCATTCTCTGGTTCACTCCCCAAATGGCCGCAATGGCCAGAGCTGCGCCGATCTGAAACCAGGAGCCAGGAGCTTCTTCCGGATCTCCCATGTGGGTGCAGGGGCCTAAGCACTTGGGCCATCCTCCACTGCCTTCCCAGGCCACAGCGTAGAGCTGGATTGTAAGTGGAGCAGCTGGGACTAGAACCAGAGCCCATATGGGATGCCGGCGCTTCAGGCCAGGGCGTTAACCCACCGCGCCACAGCGCCGGCCCCTATCATGCTTCTTTTTTTCACGTTAAGACCTATGTATCTACTCCAGACACTTGTGTACACAGAGGAAAGGACTTGTGAGGACACAGTGAGAAGGTGGCCACTGGCAAGGTGATGGGAGGCCTCAGGAGAAACCAGGCTTGGTTAACACCTTCATCTTGGACTTCCAGCCAGGAGGACTGTGGGAAAATAAATTTCTGCTCTTTATACCATAAAGAACTTTTGCTTTGGCAGCCCTCAAAAATGAATATGGCCATCTTTGAGTAAATTACTCGAATCTGAGGTGCAGTATCCGTCAAATAAACTGGAGGGCAACATTAGGAGGCATGCACAATTCTCTCTCTCTTCTGTCCTAATTTAAGCTGTATTTCTTTGTTTTTTATATTTAATCGGTACAACATGATGCTTTCACAAACATTTATATTGTGTCTACATGATTCTTAAACTTTAAATGTGAGGTTTATTTGCAGGGGTTGCAGTAAAGAAAATGCTAAGCCTCACTAGCACACAGAGGGGGGCAGCCAGAGGAAGGGTAGACATCACACTCCCGGATTCAGCGGACTCCATGTTTCCAAGGGCCCGGACCATTCTGTTGTCTCTTTGCTCTGCACACCACAGTGTGGACTTTGCCTAAGCCCAGATCTCTTTATGGTGGCCAGGAAGACAAAATGCTGCCTTCTTCACATTTCATTGGCCAGAATGGCTCAGACCTGTCGCTTCCCAGCTCATCCATTCTGAATGACAGGTACTGTGAACGACTTGAACCTATAGTGTAGCTGGAAAGAATGTGGGAAGGAGACTGCTGTGCCCATAAAATCTAGGAATACATCGTTTAATTTCTGCTTGGCGAGGCCAGCACTGTGGTGTAATGGGTTAAGCTACTGTGTGCAACACTGACATATCATATGAGCGCTGATTTGAGATCCACCTGCTCAACTTCCAATCCAGCTCCCCGCTAGTGAGTCTGGGTGTAAGGTCGCCACAAAACACACCAAACACCGGAGTAAGGGAAAGAGTTTATTGGGGGAAACCCGACAGACTGGAGGGAAGGGGCAAAGAAGGAAAAGAGGGAGAAGGAGAGCGTAAGAGAGAGATGGAGAGAGACAGAGATCAGGAGAAAGAGAGGAAGAGAGACAGAGACAGAGGTCAGGAGAGGAAGAGGCCAAGAGCTTCAGCCTGGCCCAGCCCAAGAGAGGTCAGAGAGGAAGAGAGAGAGCAAGAGAAAGGAGAGGAGAGAGAGAGAGCCACGTGTTCAGGAACAGGTCCTTTTAAAACTGTGCCGGAGGGCGGGCAGGGAAGCAGGAACAACGAATCCCATTAGGATAGGGGTGGGGCTGACACTGGTGTTTGGGCCATGTGGCCACCTGGCTTCCAGCAATGGTGGCGGGGGCTAGAGCCTAGGATGGTGTCAGGGTGTAGATCGCATCATAGATAAAACTGGGCCATTTTCCTAACACTGGGAAAGCAGCAGAAGATGGCCCAAGTGCTTGGAACCCTGTCACCCACATGGAAGACCCAGAAGGAATTCTAGGCTCCTGGCTTCAGCCTGGCCCAACCCTGGCCATTGCAGCCATTTGGGGAATGAACCAGCGGATGGAAGACCTCTCTCTGTCTCTGTGTAATTCTTTCAAATAAATAAATAAATCTTTTAAAAAAATTCTGCTTTGCTATGATTTCCGTAAAATCATCATTCATACTCCGAAGGTAAGACCATAATCTATAAACACATTTCAAACATTAGAACATTTTTGTGTTAAATTTACTAACTAATGTGTTAAATATAACTGTATGTTTTATAGACGTTGAGCTAAATACTTAATGATTTTTGGTATCACCATTTTCCTTGGTGTTTCAGAGGAACCAATGTTTCTATTTTACAAGTCTGAAATATTCAGCCTGGAAAACTCCGGGACTCAAGGCATTGCACGAAGTGAATGAAAAGACCTCAGAGGCGAGGCTGGGATGTGATAGTAATTAAGAAAATCCGAAAATGCGATAAACTCGTGTGTTTTTTGCCAGAAGAAAAACCCTGTTTATGGGAAAACCCAAGTCCCTGTGGAGGTAGGGAGCGGGGAGCAAAAACAGTAACAATTTTCAGTGTGTATCCAGCACCATCCAGGGAAATAAATTTTGACAAAGGAAATCAAAGAAATTGTGAGCAGGCACCACCAGAAACTCATTCTCCTTACTAATACATCCTGGAAGCTGTTTGTAATAGTAAAAACAGTCTACGCCCATGCCACCCCGAAGGCGCCCAATCTCGTCTGTAATAGTAAAAACAAACAAAACAAAGCAAAACCAACCACAAGGGCAACAAACAGGAGCAAAAACAACTCTATCTCCCTCTCTACCTCTCCTACAAACAGGGTTATGCTTTGACTTGACACCAGCCAATGACGTACAACTGAAAATGGAAGACATCTGGGAAAATTTGTTCTGCTCTTATGAACATCTCTCTTCTTCCTTGTTAATTTTCTTTGTCTTCTCAGTAGCAGGAAGATTTATGGCTGGAAGTGGTGTGGCCATTTTGTGAGTAGCGATGATCATCAATAGAAAAGTCTGGAGGCCCGCACTGTGGCGTAGCGGGTAAAGCCACTGCCTGCAGTGCCGGCATCCCATATAGGCACTGGTTCAATTCCTGACTGCTCCACTTCTGATTCAGCTCTCTGCTATGACCTGGGAAAGCAGTGGAAGATCGCCCTGCACCCACGTGGAAGACCCGGAAGAAGCTCCTGGCTCCTGGCTTCAGATCAGCACAGCTCCAGCTGTTGCAGCCAATTGGGGAGTGAACCAACAAATGGAAGACTTCTCTCTCTCTGCCTCTCCTTCTCTCTGCATAACTCTGACTTCAAATAAATAAATAAATCTTAAAAAAAAAAAAAAAAAAAAAGAAGAAAGGAAGAAAAGTCCCACATCAAAGATGGTGAAATAGAAAGGCAGGAGCCTGGTTGTCAGGGAAACGCACACCGCACCTGAGAGCACCTGGCTCAAATCCCAGTTACTCTGTGCTTCGAATCCCACTTCTTGCTAAGGTACCTGGGATGGGGTAGCGGATGATGGCCCAAGTACTTAGGTTCCTGCCACCCATATGGGAGACCAAGATAGGTCTTGGCTCCTAGCTTCGATTTGGCCTAACAGTCAATATTGTTTATTTACAAGCAACCATGAAATAGTAAATGAGGCACAAAGGCTAGTTTGAGAACAGATTTTTAAAAATTGTATTTATTTGCATTTTGCTTGAAAGGCTGTTGATTTCAGGCTTTTGTTCAACTGTTGATTCACTCCCCAGATCCTAGCAATAGCTGGAGCTGGGCCAGGCCAAAGTCAGAAGCCTGGAACTCAATCCAGGTCTCCCACATGGGTGGCAGGGATACAAATTCTTGAGTCATCATTTGCTGCCTCCCAGGGTGTGCATTAGAAGGAAGCTAGACTGAGGTGGCCCTTGAACTCAGGCCTTCCCATACTTGGGAGGTGGGTGTCCCAAATGGCACCTTAACCACTGGACCAAACATCCAACTCTGAGAACAGATTTTAAAGCATCATTGCCCAATAGAAATATAATATAAGCCACATGTGTAACTTTATATTTTCCAATAACCACACCAGAAAAATGAAAAGAAACAAGTAAAATTAATTTTTAAAGATTTATTTATTTGAAAGAGTTACAGCAAGAGAGAGAGGGACAGAGAGAGAGAGGAGAGAAATCTTCTATCCACTAGTTCACTCCCCAAATGGCCACAACGACCTGGGCTGGGCCAGGCCAAAGCCAAGAGCTTTATCTGTGTCTCCCACATGGGTGCAGGAGCCCAAGAACGTGGGCCATCTTCTGCTGCTTTCCCAGGTGCATTAGCAGGGACTGGATCAGAAGTGGAGCAGCCAGGACTCGAACCAGCACCCATATGTGTGTGATGCTGCAGATGGCGACTTAACATGCTACACCATAGCATTGACCCTCCAAAATTTATTTTAATAACTTATTTAATTTATCTGGGAAATGCAAAAAATTGAATTAAAACATAGATTTAATTTTTAATTGGTTTTAACTTATTTATTTTTAATTTTTTGGTTGAGAGGCAGAGAGAGCTCCCATTCACAGTTCACTACCCAGATGCCTGCAACTGCTGGGGCTGAGGTTGGGCAAGGGTGAAAACCAAGAGTCAGGAATGCAATCCAGATCTCCCACATGGGTGGTGGGAATCTGCTTACTTGAACCACCAGCTGCTGCCTCCCAGGGTCTGTATTAGCAGGAAGCTGGAGTCAAGAGCCAGAGCCAGGCACTGAAACTAACACTCTGATATGAGGCACTGACATCTTAACTAGTAGTTCAAATGCCCAACCCAATAAGTTAATGTTGGTGCGAAAACGATTTGGAATTTGTATCATTTTTCATATGAAAAGGTCCAAGTTTTCTATGTACTATTTGAAGAACTCTCATATATACAACATGCTATTTCTGCATGTAATCAATTATTACAAAGTTATTACTAATATGTTTTACGTTTGTTTTTTTTTTTTTTTAAAGATTTATTTATTTATTTATTTGAAAGGCAGAGTTACGGGGCCGGGGTGGGGGTGGGGGTGTCTTCCATCCACTGGTTCACTCTCCAATTGGCTGCAACGGCCAGAGTTGTACCTATCTGAAGCCAGGAGCCAGGAGCTTCTTCTGGGTCTCCCATGTGGGTGCAGGGGCCCAAGGACTTGGGCCATCTTCCACTGCTTTCCCAGGCCATAGCAGAAAGCTGGCTTGGAAGTGGAGCAGGCAGGAATTGAACCAATGCCCACATGGGATGCCAGTGCCGCAGGTGGAGGCCACAGTGCAGCCTCTACATTAGTTTTTTTTACTCCAAATCTTCATAATTTGAAGTCTATTTGATACGTCCAGGCTCCCTCTGTTAGGAATGCTCAACAGCCAGGTGTGACTGGGGACTTCCATATTGGAAAGTGCAGTTTTAGAGTTTTAAATTCCAAATTCAGAAGTCTTGCGGGTGACAAAGTGTAAATATAACCATAATTTAATCTCCAAAAAGCTCTAGGATATTCCAAGCATTAAGGGTATTGTGTTTTATTTCTGAATTGATTTCTGTGGCTAATGGATTTTAGAGATAGAAAACACAGCGCAGTTGATCTCTTAAGACGGTGTGCTTCTGCGGAACATTAACACCAGTCATCCGGAACCCAAGGTCACTGAGGCCTAATGAGTTCTTGTAACCTTTGGTTGCTTCTTTCACAATAATGTTTTTGTGTGTTTTTAAGAAAAAGGAGAGGGGCTGGTGCTGTGGTGTAGCGGATAAAGCCACCACCTGCAGTGCCGACATCCCATATGGGCGCCGGTTCAAATCCCGACTGCTCCACTTCTGATCCAGCTCAGCTCTCCACTATAGCCTGGGAAAGCAGTGGAAGATGGCACAAATCCTTGGGCCCCTACACCCATGTGGAAGACCTGGAAGAAGCTCCTGGCTCCTGGCTTCGGATTGGCGCAGCTCCAGCCATGGCAGCCATTGCAGCCATTTGGGGAGTGAACAAGCAAATGGAAGATGTCTCTCTCTGTCTCTCTGCCTATGCCTCTCTGTAACTCTACCTTACAAATAAATAAATAAATCTTAAAAACAATGAATTGTCTTCTTGAATTTTTTATGTGCAAATACTTTTTATACTTTTCTTTACTCTTTGTATTATTTCATAAGCATTTTTCTGCTATTAAAAACTCACTGGGGCAGGCATTTGGCTCCGTAGTTAAGATGCCACCTGAGACACACGCATACAAAACGGGGTGCCTGAGTTTGAGTTCCAACTTTGTTCCTGATTCCAGCTTTCTGCTAATGGGCACCAGGCAATTGATAGCTCAAATACTTAGGTCCCTTGCCACTCACATGGGAGACTAATTGAGTTCCTGGCTCCTGACTTTGGCTTGACCCAGCCCTGGCACGCATTTGGAGAGTAAATCATCAGATGAAAGTTATCTCCCTCTCCTTCTCCCACTCCTTCCCCCACCCCGGCCTTCTGAATAAAATACAATTTTTTTAAAAAGGAAGAATTCATATGTGGAGAGATTTATTAAAACATTAACCAAACATCATTCTTTGTGGTAGGCATCTGGTGTAGCAGTTAAGACGGCGCTTGTGTTGTCTGCATCTCATATCGGGGTGCCTGGGTTCGAGTCCTGGCTCCACTTCTAATGCCAGCTTCCTGCTCATGCCCTCGCTGGGAGGCAGCTAGTGATGGCTCAAGTCGTTTGTTCCCTGCCACCCACGTGGGTGACCCAAATTGGGTTGCAGGCCCCTGGCTTCAGCCTAGCCCAACCTTGGCCATTGTCAGAATTTGGGGAGTGGATCAGCAGATGAAAGATCTGTTAGTGTGCGTGTCTGCATGTGTGTGTGTCTTACAAATGAATAAAATTAGAAAATAAAAAAATTTTAAACCATCATTCTCAATGACTACCTTACACTATTACTTCATATGAATAAACCATAATTTTTCTGACCATTATTTTAATATGGACATATAAGTTGTTCTCAACTTTTTAATACTATAAATTGTGCCAACCATCATCATACATGAAAACTATTCTTGTAACACAATTTATTTCCTTAGGACAGATTCTCAGAGGTGAAATTACTGGAACAAAAATCATGAACACTTCTAATCTCTTGATACAGACTTGTCAGACATCTTCCTGGAAAGCTCCAAACCAATTCACACTTTGGTCAAAATTGTGTGAGCATTTATATATCCCAACGCACCATTACCACCCTTCTGTATTACCTATTTTAAAAAAGACATTGTGGGGGGAGGGAAGGTGCTATTTTATGTGGAAAATCTATCTTCATATGCTTTCATTTATTTTCCTCTCTTCCTAGTTAAAATGAATATTATTTTCCTTTCCTTTGTTATTCCACAATCAGTGTTTGTCTCAATCTTTATGTACTGTTAATGTGTTAATGACACCAATCATTTTTCACTTTGTTTTAAACACTTTTCCAGTTTGCTTAGTTATACATTATATTCTTTTTTAAAAAGTCATGTTAAATACAGTAAATGTCATCTTTCTTAGTATGAAGTTTGAATTTTCACAAATGCAAACAGTCCAGGAACCAGCATTGTAATCATGCTATCATCTGTCTTGAACACTTGCAAAAAATTTCTTGATGCCCCTCGTAGTCAGCTCTTCTTCCACATTCAGCCATTGGCAACCATTCATTTGTTTTCTGTCCCTAGAGGTGTACTTTTTCCAGGATGTCATGGAAGTGGCATCACAAAGAACACAGCTTTTAATGTGGCTTCTTTCACTCAGCACAGAACATCTGAGAGTCCTTCATGTTGTTGTGTATTTCAGGCTTTGCTCCTTTTTTATGGCTGAGTAGTACTCCATTGTGTGGAATCCCACATTCTGTTTATCCATACAGCAGCTGAAGGACATTTCGGTTATTTCCAATTTCTATTAATAGTGAATAAAGCCTCCGCAAACACTTGCAAGCAATTGCTTAAAGATACATTTCCATTTCTGTTGGATAATTATCTGGAACTGGGATTGTTGAGTTGTATGATAAGCATGTTTGACTTTATAAGAAACTTCCAACTATTTTTCAAGATGGCTTTTCCATTTGTATTCCCACGAGGTGTAGTCTATAGCCTTGACAGTCATTGGTATTGTTGCTTCTGGTTTGTTTGATTCATTGCTGTTGTGGTGTTTTTTTTGTTTGTTTGTTTTTTGTTTTGTTTTTTTTTTTTTTTTGGTTGAGGGGCAGTGGTTGGATTTTTTAACTATTCTTTGATACATAGTGGTATTTCATTATGATGTTAATTGATATTTTTCCTGAAAATTCAAAAGCATTCAAACGATAGCCAATGAAATAAAGGTCCTAAAAAAATAACAGTGCTTATAAATTCTAATGTACTGGGGCCAGCACTGTGGCATAGCGGTTAAAGCTGCTGCCTGCAGTATTGACATTCCATATGGGTGCCGGTTCATGTCCCAGTTGCTCCACTTCTGATCCAGTTCTCTGCTATGGCCTGGGGAAGCGGTAGAAGATGGCCCAGATCCATGGGCCTCTGCACCTGTGTAGGAGACCAGGAAGAAGCTCCTGGCTCCTGGCTTTGGATCGGCACAGCCCTGGCCATCTGGGGAGTGAACCAGTGGATGGAAGACCTCCCTCTCTCTCTCTGCCTCTGCCACTCTCTAATGCTAACTTTCAAATAAATAGAGAAATCTTTTAAAAAATTCAAATATACTGAACTTTTCCTTTATTTTGTCACTGTATTTAGAACAGAAAGTTCTTTTGCAAAAAGAAATCAGAATAAAATTCAACTAATTTTGGGAATTTTTTAAAGTGACTTTTTCAGGGTGGACGTGTGGCACAGAGAATGATGCTGCCAGTTGGAACACTCACATATCAAGTGCTAGTTCTAGTCTAGGCTACTCTGCTTCTAATCCAGCTTTTTAATAATGCACCTGGGAAGGCAACAGAGGATGGTCCAAATACTTGGTCTCTGCCACTTACATAGGAGATCTGGATGAAGCTCCTGGCTTCAGTCTGCGCAGCCCTGGTTGTTGTGGGGATTTGGAGAGTGAATCAGAGGATGGAAGTATTTCTTTTTCTTCGTCTCTGTCACTCTGCCTTTAAACAAGAAGAAAACAAATACATCTTTTCTTTAAAAAAGTGATTTCCTCTAAATTGTCCACATTTTAATTCATATGGATACATATTAATCTATTTAGTTACTTTCATGATAATGAGTATCTAGATTTTTTCCCAAAAGAAGCCAACCAACTTTTTCCACGTTTTTTTTTTTTTTAACTTTTATTTAATGAATATAAATTTCCAAAGTACAGCTTATGGATTACAATGACTTCCCCCCCATAATGTCCCTCCCACCCGCAACCCTCCCCTTTCCCACTCCCTCCCCCCTTCCATTCACATCAAGATTCATTTTCGATTCTCTTTATATACAGAAGATCAGTTCAGCATACATTAAGTAAAGATTTCAACAGTTTGCTCCCACACAGAAACATAAAGTGAAAAATACTGTTTGAGTACTAGTTATAGCATTAAATCACAATGTACAGCACACTAAAGACAGAGATCCTACATGAGGAGTAAGTGCACAGTGACTCCTGTGTTGACTTTATCAATTGACACTCCTGTCTATGGCATCAGTAAACTCCCTATGCTCCAGTCATGAGTTTCCAAGGCTATGGAAGCCCTCTGAGTTCTCCGACTCTTATCTTGTTTAGACAAGGTCATAGTCAAAGTGGAGGTTCTCTCCTCCCTTCAGAGAAAGGTCCTCCTTCTTTGATGACCCGTTCTTTCCACTGGGATCTCACTCGTGGAGATCTTTCATTTAGGTTTTTTTTTTTTTTTTTTTCCCCAGAGTGTCTTGGCTTTCCATGCCTGAAATACTCTCATGGGCTTTTCAGCCAGATCTGAATGCCTTAAGGGCTGATTCTGAGGCCAGAGTGCTGTTTAGGACATCTGCCATTCTATGGGTCTGCTGTGTATCTCACTTCCCATGTTGGATCGTTCTCTCCCTTTTTTATTCTATCAGCTAGTATTTGCAGACACTATTCTTGTTTATATGATCCCTTTGGTTCTTAGTCCTATCATTATGATCAATTGTGAACAGAAATTGATCACTGGGACTAGTGAGATGGCATTGGTACATGCCACTTTGATGGGATTGAATTGGCATCCCCTGGTATGTTTCTAACTCTACCGTTTGAGGTAAGTCAGCTTGAGCATGTCCCGAATTGCACATCTCTTCCCTCTCTTATTCCCACTCTTATATTTAACAGCAATCACTTTTCAGTTAAGTTTCAGTACTTAAGAATAACTGTGTATTGATCACAGTATTCAACCAAAAGTATTAAGTAGAACAAACAAACAAAAAATACTAAGAGGGATAACATACTAAGTTGCTCATCAACAGTCAGGGTGAGGGCTGATCAAGTCACCATTTCTCATAGTGTTCATTTCACTTTAACAGGTTTCCTTTTTGGTGCTCAGTTAGTTGTCGCCGATCAGGGAGAACATATGATATTTGTCCCTTTGGGACTGGCTTATTTCACTCAGCATAATGTTTACCAAATTCCTAACAGGGATCACTTTTCAGTTAAAATTTAAACACCTAAGAATAATTGTGTGTTAGTTACAGAGTTCAACCAATGGTACTAGAACAAAAAAAATACTAAAATGGATAAAGTATTACATTGTACATCAACCCTCAGGACAAGAGCTGATCAAGTCACTGTTTCTCACAGTGTCCATTTCACTTCAACAAGTTTCCCCTTTGGTGCTCAGTTAGTTGTCGCCATTTAGGGAGAACATATGATATTTGTCCCTTTGGGACTGGCTTAATTCACTCAGCATGATGTTTTCCAAATTCCTCCATCTTGTTGCAAATGACCGGGTTTCATTGTTTTTGACTGCTGTATAGTATTCGATAGAGTACATGTCCCATAATTTCTTTATCCAGTCTACTGTTGATGGGCATTTGGGTTGGTTCCAGGTCTTAGCTATTGTGAATTGAGCTGCAATAAACATTAATGTGCAGACAGCTTGTTTGTTTGCCAATTTCATTTCCTTTGGGTAAATTCCAAGGAGTGGGATGGCTGGGTTGAATGGTAGGGTTATATTCAGGTTTCTGAGGAATCTCCAGACTGACTTCCATAGTGGCTTAACCAATTTACATTCCCACCAACAGTGGGTTAGTGTCCCTTTTTCCCCACATCCTCGCCAGCATCTATTGTTGGTAGATTTCTCAATGTGAGCCATTCTAACTGGGGTGAGGTGAAACCTCATTGTGGTTTTGATTTGCATTTCCCTGATGGCTAGTGATCTTGAACATTTTTTCATGTGTGTGTTGGCCATTTGGATTTCCTCTTTTGAAAAATGTCTATTGAGGTCCTTGGCCCATCTCTTAAGTGGGTTGTTGGTTTTGATGTTGTGGAGTTTCTTGATTTCTTTGTAGATTCTTGTTATCAACCCTTTATCAGTTGCATAGTTTGCAAATATATTTTCCCATTCTATTGGTTGCCTCTTCACTTTCCTGACTGTTTCTTCTGAATTACAGAAACTTCTCAATTTGATGCAATCCCAAATGTTAATTTTGGCTTTGACTGCCTGTGCTTCTGGGGTGTTTTCCAAGAAGTCATTGCCGGTACCTATATCTTGCAGGGTTTTTCCAATGCTCTCTAATAATTTGATGGTGTCAGGTCGTAGATTTAAGTCTTTAATCCATGTTAAGTGAATTTTTGTGTAAGGTGAAAGGTAGGGGTCTTGCTTCATGATTCTGCACGTGGAAATCCAATTTTCCCAGCACCATTTATTTATCTGATGGAGCCTTAGAGGCTTGAGATGGGTGTGGCCTGAGAGCTCTGTTTGGTGTGCCAAAGGTGACACTCCCAGGTTAGGCGTGGTAGATCTCTCTCTCTTTCTTTTTTTAATTCAAAAGGGAAGTAATTCCGCACAGCTGAACGAAGTTGGAGGTAGTTAACAGGCAAATGATATACCCACAGGAGCCAGAGATTGGAAGCTCTTTCCCAAGGACCACACAGGGAATCTGTTCTGCCCTCAGAGTGGGCTCAAATTCTCCTTCAGTCTCCAACTGGGTTGCCAAAGTTACGGAATTGTAGCGTCTCTGGAGAGTGCTCACGTGAATTCCATGAGTTCTCTCCCCCAGGGTCTCTTTTTTTCACAGTCTCAGTTCAGTAGCACCACAAATTCACTAGGTCCTAATCTCCTGTTAATTCACCCCGCCCAGAGTCAGGTTTTTCTGCTAGGCTCAGGGCCAGTGCAGACCTGAGGTCGCCCTGCTTATGACGTATGTCCAAGATGGCACCTGCTCTTTGTCTTGCTTGCCTTTGAGAGGTGAGTGGAGAGAGAGAAACCCGTGTCCATATTGGTCACTTTTTTTTCCTCTCTCTCTCTATCTTCTAGTTAGCCTGGTGAACTTTTCCCCTGGGGTCATTCCCTCTAGTCTCCTCTTTTCGCTTGCCTGCTGCTGTCTCGGGCTATTGCGGTTCGGCTCACCTCGCGTTCCAGCGCTGGTGTGTTGAGTCTGCCGCTGGTGTCCCGAACTGTGGGCTCCCACGCTCTCCACGCAGGTCCACTGTGAATCACTAGTTCCAGAAGAGTTTCTTCTGCTATTTCTTCCCCTACTCTTCCTTGAACCTGCAGTATCTCCACTTTTATTAAACTGTCTCTCCCCGGACTACCAGTGTGCTCCCTTCCTATTCCGCCATCTTGCTCAACTCTCCAACTTTTTCCACGTTTATTAGCTAATATAGGTATTGCATTTATTTGTGAGTACTCCTATATTAAATAACAAAGTCTATTCCTAAGCAACCAAAGCTTATCTGTTCATCCATTCAACAATCACTTATTAGCACTTATGGTGTGCCAGGTCGTATTCTAATTTCTGGGACTATAACAGTGAACTAAAGAAATAGATCTCTAATCTCCTGGGCCTTATATTCAGTTATGGGAGATGATAATACTTAAATAAATCACTGTTTGGATAATGTTCAGTAGTGGTAACTGCTAAGGAGACATGGAAGCAGAGTGAGGGGTATGCAAGGACAAGCGTGTGACATTTGGGGTAGGTTCGTAAGACCAACCCCTTTGAGAAAGAGATCCTGGAATAGCGACCTGCATGTACGAAGGCAGTAAGGCCTGGAGATACCTGGAGGAAGAGAAGCAGCCCAAGGACACAAAGACTTTGTGATTGAAATAAACTTGGCATATGGGCAGCCGGGAAACAGCAAGGGACTCCGTGTGGAAGAACCTCAGCGGTGGAGACCATGAGTGCAGGAGATGAGCTGAGGCAGGCCCCCCAAAGACGTGCATATCAGAGGTCCTTGCACACAAGCTCTTCCTAAGGCACACGAAAGCTGCTGGAGGACTGAGCAGAGGTTGACAGGATCTGACTTAGGTGTTTAAAAGATCACTCTGATCACTGTGCAGGTAGTCATTACACATGTTACAGGCTGAGTTGGGGCCTAAATTAATTTTCCAGGTTCTTGCTTTTTACTTACAGAAGAATTCTAAATACAGGCTCAAACACAGCATGCAGTGTGATAAACTTTATTTATAAAGCGAGAAAGATTCACGGCCCTATTAGGGATTTATGAGGGGAGAGTGGGGCCAAAGAAAGGGAATTATCATACACTGCTCTGCTCATCCATGTGGAGAAGAGAGAGCTTCTGCTCTTCCTAGTTTTTTTTCTGAGCTTAGAAAAACAGAAGTGTTTATGTGGTACCACTCCCACGTCCTGGCTAAGAGGAGGTACTTCCATGGGAGGGGACCCCTGATTGACAGGCAGCTGAACATGGCAACACAGAGTGAAGGAGGTGTGGCTTCCAGCTCATGAACTTAAAATTATCTATCTAAGCTTTCTCACATCAAATATATTCACTTTACTTTAAAAAATATTTATTTATTTACTTGAGAGGCAGAGTTACAGACAGAGAGAGAGACAGGGAGAGAGGTCTTCCATCTGCTGGTTCACTCCCCAAATGGCAACAATGGCTGGAGCTGGGATGATTAGAAGCCAGGAACCTGGAGTTTCTTCTGGGTCTCCCATGTGGGTGCAGGGCCCAAGCACTTGGGCCATCTCCCACTGCTTTCCCAGGCCATAGCAGAGGGCAGGATCTGAAGAGGAGTAGCCAGGGCTCCAACCGCATGTGGAGGCTTAACACATACACCACAGGGCCCATCCCAGTACATTTACTTTCAATAGAACTGAGTCTATTGGGGAACAAAAATCATGTTATTTCTAGAAATGCCTGCAAGATTCTGTGATGACCAGCTTTTTTTTTTTTTTTTTTTTTTTTTTTTTTTTTTTTTTTTTTTTTGGTACTTTCTTAATAATCCCAAGAGTTCCCCCACTGATCTCTAACAGAGATTTCTCTGCTTCCTGGCATCGAAGCCTGGCTTCAGGACTTCACATCTTGGTGTGAAGTGTGCACAAAACAGCCTAGAGGAACTTGTCTCAGAAAGGCCTGAAATCCTGAAGTGGACCAGAGGTGTCGCAGGCTCCATCATGGTCAGACTGGGTGCTCAGAACAGCACCAGAGAGAGAGAGAAAGGAAGAATCACAGTTAAATTATAACTCCAGACCCCACCTCTTCACGTGCAGCACCTGTCATTCTGGGTTGGCATTATCAACAAGCAGTTCAGAGAGCAGTGGTGTGTCCCAGATGTGCTGAGAGAATCAGCTTCATGAACAATTTCTGTCTCGTGATTCGAGGAGTCGTTTGAAAGATGCTTTCTATCTGACTGAATGAACTGAGCAAAAATTATCTGTTTGTCTTTGAAATGGAATACATACTCGTGGTTAAAAAAATATTCAAACGCATGAGAGCACACTTTGGAAAATTTAGAAGAAAGAAGTGCGTGCGCGTGGCTACAAATGTCTTAGCATATGCACGGAATATTTCTGGAAAGATGCCTCTGCAGACAAGTTTGGAGTGGGAGGAAAATTAGAACTCTACTTTTCACAGGCTATTCTGTATTTTCTGAGTTTTTTACTACATTACAGATATAAATATAAAATGCCTCAGTTAGAACAAATGGATTGGAAATGATTCAGATATGTCATTCGTTTCAATCACTCCCACAGTGTGGGGTTTTGAGGCTCTCACAGCAAGGGCATTTAGCCCAGGGTACCTGGCTTCCAGCCTTGGCTTCCTAGCTGCGTGTGGATGGCCTGACAAAGCCTCACCTGAGAAAGAATAGGCGTGTTCAGTTTGAATCCCAGCTGTGCAACTGACTCTTTGCAGAACATGAACAAATGACTTAACCACTCTGGGGCTCAGTTTCACCATTTGCGAATTGAGGGGAGGAATATCTGTTGTTGATGTGGATTTGTCTGTTTATGAGACAGAGAGAGAGAGAGAGAGAGAGAGAGAGAGAGAGAGACAAAGAGCTTCCATAACTAGTTTACTCCCCAAATGCCTGCAGGAGCAGGTGCTGGGCTGAGGCCTACTCCAGGAGCTGGGAACACAGTAAAGATCTCCCAGGAAGAATAGCAGGGACTCAGTTTCTTAAGCTGTCACTGCTGACTCTGGTAGTCTGCATCAGCAGGAAGCTGGAGTCAGGAGCTGGAGCGGGGACTGGAACACAGGTGCTTCAGTGTGTGACACGGTGATTGATCGCTAGGCCAAAAGCCTATTGCTGGGTTCTTACTGATGATGCTTTTTTGTGTACAAAGGAGCTCTCCCAATGATGTGGGTTTTAAATGAGTATGTTAAAAGTTCTCATGTTAAGACCTGGCATTTCTTGAGTCATTAAGTGTAATACACATAGTATTTTTAGCTTGTATGCTTATACTATTATATATTAGATCTTATTTTCTTGAATCAGTATAGCTTTCAGTCATCCTTTAACATTCTTTTTTTTTCTTTTTTTTTTCTTTTTTTTCTTTTTTTTTTGACAGGCAAAGTGGACAGTGAGAGAGAGAGAGAGACAGAGAGAAAGGTCTTCCTTTGCCGTTGGTTCACCCTCCAATGGCCACCACTGCCGGCATGCCGCGGCTGGCGCACCACGCTGATCCGATGGCAGGAGCCAGGTGCTTCTCCTGGTCTCCCATGGGGTGCAGGGCCCAAGCACTTGGGCCATCCTCCACTGCACTCCCTGGCCACAGCAGAGAGCTGGCCTGGAAGAAGGGCAACCGGGACAGAATCCAGCGCCCCGACTGGGACTAGAACCTGGTGTGCCGGCGCCGCAAGGCGGAGGATTAGCCTATTGAGCCGCGGCCGGTCATCCTTTAATATTCTTAACATTCATTGAGTAATATTTATTCATTCAAATTTAATAAGTATCTTAGTTAACATCTTCTAATAATTAGATTCCTTTGGACTTTTCAAGTCGGAATTATGCATTTACTCTGTCTTATTCTATCAAATACCTCAGTCACTTCACAATGCAGACTTACACTTCTCATGAACAAGGGCCTTCTGAGAACTTAAACAATAGATTTTCTTGTAGTCAAACGTTAGAATCTAATCACATTCTTTGAAACATATCTAGTATCTTTTTCAAAATCACATCATAAAAACAGTGATTTTTAGGGGCTGGCGCTGTGGCATAGTGGGTAAAGCCGCCATCTACAGTGCCGGCATCCCATATGGGCACCAGTTCAAGTCCTGGCTGCTCCACTTCCAATCCAGCTCTCTACTATGGTCTGGGAAAGCAGTAAAAGATGGCCCAAGTCCTTGGGCCCCTGCACCCGTGTGGGAGACCTGGAGGAGGCTCCTAGCTCTTGGCTTTGGAATGGCCCAGCTCCTGCCGTTGCAACCAACTGGGGAATGAACCAGTAGATGGAAGACCTCTCTCTCTCTCTCTCTCTCTCTTTCTCTGCCTCTCCTCTCTCTGTATAACTCTGGCTTTCAAATAAAATGAATCAATCTTTAAAAAAAAAAGATTAAATTGTTTATTGAAAGACTATCCCAAATGCCCCTCTGGGTGGCATTAAGAAGAAAATAGAATAACATGGATCAGTACTACCTATGCTATGCCAGGACCTCTGTAAGATGAGAGTGCCTCCTGGGTGCGTGCGGCGAGCCCTGTGCCTGAAACAGGCAGAAGTGGAATCTGGGGAGTAGTATTGCACCTTATTGCACCTGACCTGTGAGCCCTCCTAGTCTTGGGCTCAGCTTCCCCCCACCTAACACCGTCAGTCCTCTTCCTTAATCTATTATTCCCAAAGGAGCTTCTCAGAACTGTAACAAGAAGCTGGAGTTTTCTTTCACACTTAAACTATTTGAAATCAGATGGGATGACTCAATTCCAGGAAACTTCAAGCACCCTGTGACACTTGTTCAGTGAAGTGTTGAAAAAAAAAAAAAAGGGAGCCTACTCCAGGGTTTTACAGAAAAGACGTGAGCAGGCCAACTTGTAGGAGGTGAGAACAAAATGTAACTTCAAAGGAGAATCTCTTTCATTTCCTTGTGGTGTGCAACGCGGGTCCTCGCTGCCCTACTCCTACAGTGTTCTCTTGAGGCAAGCCTTGGTGTTGGTTCCAAAAATGCCACTGGCTTCCTCCATAGCAACTGGCTCAAAGCCTCCTCCGAATTCTATTTAGGAAAGCGTGTGTACATTTTCATTATAAGCTCCTTTGAAGGGAGTATGTATTTGTTTGTGAGATAACATTTTTAATTTGCATTACAGCCAAAGGCTTAATGGCTCTACTAAATAGAGGGTTTAACAAATAAAAAAAGACTATGGTCCAGCGGGAAACTACACAAGGGCCAGGAGCAGTAATTGAATGAGAAGATGTTCGACTTCACTCATGTAAAGTTTTAAAATAGTCACAAAATCATTAGTACTGTAATAGCATACAATTCCTATCAATTTGTTGGACCAGTATTTTAAAAAAAGTTTGACAAAACACTATGTTTGCAACAGAACTGAGAGACATGAGCGTTTAAAAAAATGTTTAGTTTCCATATATCGGGGAGAACATGTGATATTTGTGTTTCTGTATCTGGCTTATTTCATTCAACATGATATCCTCCTGGTCCAACTATTTTGCTGCAAATGATAGTGTTTCATTCTTTTTTACAGCTGAATAATATTCCATTGTATATATACACCACATTTTCTTTATCCATTCATCTGATGATGGACACTTTGGTTGGTTCCACATTCCAGCTATTGTGATCAGTGCTGTTATACACATGGTAGATCAGGTATCTCTTTGAAAAATGACTTCATGTCTTGGTTATATAACCCGTAGTGGGACTGCTACAGCGTATTAGGTCTACTTCTAGTTTTTAACAAAATCCTCATACTGTTTTCCACAGTGGCTGCACTAGTTTACATTCCCACCAACAGCGTGTAAGAGTTCCAAAGGCAGTGCCATATGTAGTGGTACAGTGGGTAAAGCCATCACATGCAATGCTAGCATCACAGATGGTTCAAGTGCCAGCTGCTCCACTTCCAGTGTGGCTCCCTGCTCATGCACCTGGGAAAGCATTGGAAAATAGCCTAGGTCCTTGGGCCCTTGCCACCCACATGGAAGACCCAGAAGAAACTCCTGGTTCCTGTCTTCCGACCAGCCCAGCTCAGCCCATTGTGGCCATTTGGGGAGTGAACCAGTGAATGGAAGCTCTCTCGCTGGCTCCCTCTCCCTCTCCCTCTCCCTCTCCCCCTCCCTCTCCCTCTCCCTCTCTCTCTCCCTTTTCCTCTTCCTCTTCCTCTTCCTCTCCCTGTGTATAACTCTGCCTTTCAAATAAATAAATCTTTTTTTAAAAAAAAGAGTTCTGAAGGGAATATTGAACACTTTTGAAAGCTTTGACATGAACTCTATCTCCTTTCCTTCTCTTATCATCCAAAGGCGGCACTGTGAGGCCCATGTTATAGATGCTGAGACTGGAACCCAGAGGTTAAGAAGCTTGCCCAGGATCCCAGAGCAAGCATATTCCATTAGAGCTGTGAGTTCATCTCAATTTTGTACAATTTTCTCTACTGCTTCCATCAGCTGTTCCTAAAGAAGCTGGAGAGTAAATACTACTTACCACCAGGAAAATGGAAATTCCATAGGCGCTGGAACCAAACATAATTGGGTTTAACGTCATTTGGTTATTTCCAATTTATGTGACCTTAGGCAATAGATTTAAATTGAGCTTTGTCATCTACAAAACAGGAATAATGCTAATGCCCACCTGATGGGCCTCAGAACTACTGCCCCCTACACCTACACTATCTGCTGCTACCCTATATCAGTGGTTGCTCTTTAAAATTAATTTTAATCTTCACAATGATATCTAGATGAGAATCTGCTATATGCCAGACCTAGGAGTTCCTATTACTTTCATTTGTTTTTTGAGAGACAGAGGGCAAGTTCCCATTCTCTGATTTACTGCTGTAATGCCTGGGCCAGGCTAAACCCAGGAGCCAGGAACTAAAACTAAACTCCCAGAGACCCAACTGCCTGAGCATCACTACCATTTCCCACGGTGTGCATTAGCTAGACGCTGGACTCAGGACCAGAGCTGGGGATCAAACCCAGATGCGGGCTTTTTAACTGGACAAATACTCCCCCGGACAAGTACTTTTAAAATCGCATTGAAGGCCGGCGCTGCGGTTCAATAGGCTAATCCTCCACCTGCGGCACCGGCACACCGGGTTCTAGTCCCGGTCAGGGCACCGGATTCTGTCCCGGTTGCCCCTCTTCCAGGCCAGCTCTCTGCTGTGGCCTTGGGAAGGCAGTGGAGGATGGCCCAAGTGCTTGGGCCCTGCACCCTCATGGGAGACCAGGAGAAGTACCTGGCTCCTGGCTTCGGATCAGCATGGTGCGCCGGCCACAGCGCACCAGCCGTGGCGGCCATTGGAGGATGAACCAACGGCAAAAGGAAGACCTTTCTCTCTGTCTCTCTCTCTCTCACTATCCACTCTGCCTGTCCAAAAAAAAAAAAAAAAAAAAAAAATCGCATTGAAGAAGTGCCAGCACTGTTGCAGAGTGGGCTAAGCCTCTGCCTGCAGCACCAGCATCCTATATGGGTGCTGGTTCTAGTCTCAGCTACTCCTCTTCCACCCCAGCTCTGTGCTATGGTCTGGGAAAGCAGTGGAGGATGGCCCAGGTGCTTGAACCCCTGCACCCACGTGGGAGACCCGGAATAAACTCCAGGCTCCTGGCTTTGGATCAGCCCAGCTCTGGCCATTGCAGCCATTTGGGGAGTCAACCAGTGGATTGAAGATTCCCTCTCTCTCTCTCTCTCTCTCTCTCTCTTTCTCTTTGTCTGTAGCTCATCCTCTCTCTGTAACCCTGCCTTTCAAATAAATAAAAATAAATCATATATGTGTGTGTATGTATATATACACATATATAAATTCATGGGATCAACGCTGTGGTACAGCAGCTTAAACTGCTGCCTGCAGTGCCAGCATCTTGTATGGGCTCTGGTTCAAGTTCCAATTCCTCCACTTCCCATCCAGCTCCTTGCTAGTGCACCTGGGAAAGCTGCAGAAGATGACCCATGTGCCTGGGCCCTTACAATTATGTGAGACCCAGATGAAGCTCCCGGCCCAACACTGGCCATTGCAGTCATTTGGAGAGTGGGACCAGTGGATGGAAAATTTCTCTATCTCTGCCTCTCCTCTCTGTAACCCTGACTTTCAAATAAATAAATAAATAAATTATGTGTGTGTGTGTGTGTGTGTGTGTCTGTGTGTCCACTCTTTCTACAAATGTTTATCGAATACCTACTCTGAGTCAGGACTATGCAAGGGAATGGGGATCCTGGAACTTACATTCTAGAAGGTAGTAGAGGGGGAAGCAGTAAAGATAATAAATATATAATTACATGTAAATTTATATCATATGTCAGGAGGTAATATGTGCCATGGAGGAAGAAAAAAGGGGTGAGTGGAGGTACAAGTGGAAGTATTACACAGAGAGGCCATAGCAGCCTCAGAGAAGGTAAGATTAGTACAGAGCTTTGGAGCAGGGAGGAGGTCAGCCAAGCAGAAAGCTGAGAGAAGGTAAGAGGTAGATCTACTACGAAGCTAGTGAAGGATGCCTAACTTGCAGGAATCTGTTCAAGCCTGGCATCTAATTTATATTTGTGACTTCTTAATGAGAATTCACAAAATGGCGTGTTTCAGGATTTAGCACCATGGAGACGTATCATAGGCAGAAGATCCAGTTAGAGCAAAGGCTTGGAGGAAATGCGCTTGACTTACTCAAGGATTAGCTAAGAGACCATCAATATGGGAGTAGAAAGAACAAACAAGAGAAATGAGCCATCCATGAAGGGTCTTGGAGGCCACTGTGGGCTCTGGTTTGCCACAGGGTCTTTAAGGGTTTAAGCAGAACTGGGACATGATCTGACTCACGTTTCAAAGCATTGCTTTGCCTGGTATATTGAGATGAGACTCAAGAGAATAAGAGCAGGGTAAAAAAAATCATTGGAAGGCTTTGGCAAGGATACAGGGGTGAGAGGAGATAGCGACTTGGACTAGTATGGTAGCAGTGATAGGGGTGAGAAGTGCTGAACTCTAGATATCTGTTGAAGGTCAAGTCAACAGAATTTCCTGATGGAGTGCATGTGGGCTGTGAAGAAGGGAGAAGTATTTAAAGTGGTGAGACAGGATGAGAGCCGCAATGACATGGGCCTGGAGAAAGGCAGAGAACCAAGTTCGGAGGCAGGAGACTTGCCAGCTTTTCAACAAGAGTTCAGAAGTGCTAGTCTTATGTGAGATTAGACTAATTCTTTTGGGTAAAGGTATATTGAGACTTAATTCACTCTATATTTACCTGTCATTTAATTGTACAGATGGTTTAATTAAATTAAACTATAATAGAGATGGACATTTAACCCAGCTGTTAAGATACCAATTAAGGGGGCCGGCGCCGCGGCTCACTAGGCTAATCCTCCTCCTGCGGTGCCGGTACCCGGGGTTCTAGTCCCAGCTAGGGCGCCAGGTTCTAGTTCCAGTCAGGGCGCCAGATTCTGTCCCAGTTGCCCCTCTTCCAGTCCAGCTCTCTGCTGTGGCCTTGGGAAGGCAGTGGAGGATGGCCCAAGTACTTGGGCCCTGCACCCACATGGGAGACCAGGAGGAAGCATCTGGCTCCTGGCTTTGGATTGGCACAGCGCGCCAGGCCATAGCGGCCATTTGGGGGGTGAACCAACGGAAGGAAGACCTTACTCTCTCTCTCTCTCTCTCACTGTCTAACTCTGTCAAAAAATATTAAAAAAAAGATAGCAATTAAGGGGCTGGTATTGGGGTGCTAGGGAGTAAGCTGACACCTGCATTGCCAGCATCTCATGTAGGCACCAGTTTGAGTTGAGCCTTGGCTGCTCCACTTCCGATCCAGCTCCCAGTTAATGTGCCCAGGGAAAGCAATAGAAGATGGTTTAATACCTTGGGCCTCTGCACCCATGTGGGAGACTTGGATGGAGTTCCAGGCTCCTGGCTTCAATCTGGCCCAGCCCCAGCTATTGAAACCATTTAGAGAATGAACCAGAGAATGGAAGATCTGTTTCTTTCTCTCTCTGTAACTATGCCTTTCAAATAAATAAATAAACTCTTTAAAAAAAGAAAAACTTAAAAATATATTTTAAGGCCTCCAGTTAAGTCATCTAGGTCCTATATTGAAGTATTTGGGTTCAAGTCTTGGTTCTGGCTCCTAACTCCAGCTCCATGCTAACGCAGATGATTGGAGATAGCAGTGATAACTCAAATAATTGGATTTCTGCTGCTCATGTGGGAGACCTGGATTCAGCCCATTACGGTCCTGGCCATTGCAGCACGAAACAGTGGGAGAAAGATCTCTCTCCCCACTCCCCAAATAAATAAATAATTTTAAAAAGTAAAAACTGTGATTTACAAGAAATGCCCAAATAGACAGATCAATAGTGTCAGAAAGTTGATTAGAGCCAGTGGTAGGAAAAAGGGAATGGCTGCTAGTATGTCTCTGACTCTGTAGATTTGTCTCTTTGGGCATCTCATACAGAGTCATATGATATATGGCCTATTGTGATTGACTTCTTTCACTTAGCATAATGTTTTCCAGGTTCATTCATATGGGAGCATGTACCAACACTTCCTTTTTATTGCCAAGTTAATGTTCCATTGTGTGGAATGTTTTGTTTACCCATTCATCAGTTGATGGACATTTGGGCTTTTTCCACTGCGTGCTATTATGAATAGTGATGCTATGAATACTCATATACAAGTTTTTATTTGAACATGTTTTCATTTCTGTTAGCATATTCCTAGAATTGCTGGATTATGCGATAACTATGTTCAACATTTTGAGGAACTGCCAAACATGATATTGTCGCATCTTTTTAAAATTCCTACAGGTTCTGCTTTCTCCACACCCTTGCCAGCATTTGTTATTGTCTTTTTGTTGTGGTACAGCAGGTTAAACCATGCCTGGGATGTCTGTATCCCATACTGGAATGCTAGTTGGAGTTCTTGCTACTCCACTTCCCATTTTAGTTTCCTTATAAAGCACCCAGAGAGGCAGCAGATAATAGCTCAAACACTTAGACCCAGATGAATTCTGGGCTCCTGGATTTAGCCTGGCCCAGTGCTGGCTGTTGCAGGCATTTGGGGAATGAACCAGTAGATGGAAAACTTTCTCTCTCTCTCCCTTTCGCCTCTCCCTTTCCTGTCACTCTACCTTTCAAATAAGGAAAAATAAACATAAGAAATATAAGCATTATTTTCACAAATAAAATTATTATTATTAGGGTAGAGGGCCTGGGTATGAGTCCCTGCTCTGCTCCTGATTGTAGCTTCCCGCTAATGAGCACCCTGTGATGGTGATGGCTCAAATAATCGGGTCCCTGTCACCCACATGAGACTCCTGGCTTCAGCTTGGCTCAGCCCCAGCTGTCGTGGGCATTTGGGAAGTGAAACAGTGGATGGAAGACATTTCTCTCTCTGTTTCTCTCTCTCTCACATCCTTTTTTTTCTGCCTTTAAAAAGTTTTTTAATAGAATCTAGACATCAAGGTATTTTAAAGTCCCATGTAGAGATCCTGATGTGCAGCAAAGCCTGGTAGCCATTCAATTAAAGGGAGAAAACACTCTTATTCTTCTCCTTAATTCTGTCATGGGCTCTTCAACCTCAAATCTGCTGGATGTAGGTCTGCTCCAATGACGACCTGCTGATTTTTCCTCTGCGACTGAAACTCCAGCAGCCAGACTAATGCATGTTATTGGTAATAAGGTTAGGTATAATCAGGGTAAATCCATTGCCTTGTAAAAGTCAAGAAAGGCAGCTCAGAGGGTATATCCTACTCACAATAGCCAGGGACATTTTCATGTTCAAAATAAAGCACATGGCCAGCGCCGCGGCTCAATAGGCTAATCCTCCTCCTAGCGGCGCCAGCACACCGGGTTCTAGTCCGGGTCGGGGCGCCGGATTCTGTCCCGGTTGCCCCTCTTCCAGGCCAGCTCTCTGCTGTGGCCCGGGAAGGCAGTGGAGGATGGCCCAGGTCCTTGGGCCCTACACCCGCATGGGAGACCAGGAGAAGCACCTAGCTCCTGCCTTCGGATCAGCGCGGTGTGCCGGCCACAGCGCGCCAGCCGCGGCGGCCATTGGAGGGTGAACCAACGGCAAAAGGAAGACCTTTCTCTCTGTCTCTCTCTCTCACTGTCCACTCTGCCTGTCAAAAAAAAAAAAAAAAAAAAAAAGAGCACATTTTAATTGTAGCTGTATTTCAACACATGTTATTGCCATTTGCCATGAAAATAGCTATTCTAGTTGTGTGTGTGTGTGTGTGTGTGTGTGTTTCGCAGGGCTGAAACATGATGGTGAATCATCCTTAGGTACAGCATTTACATTCAAGCACGGAAGCCTATTCAAATGAAATGTGGTTGGCCCTCTACATTTGGTTGTATGGGTGTCATCCAGAAGCTCAAAATAGCTTTTTAGAGATCCAAGCAGTTGGAGCTAGTGGCATCTCAACCTATTACTAGCTGTCAGATATTTTATCCATTCAAGCAGATAGACGAGCAAAGGTTATGTTTTCTTTGAATTGTTAATGCAGAGGTCTGCCTTTAAAGTTCAGATACGAAATGAGGAGAGAGGAGTAAAAGAGGAAATTTTCTAAGAAAGCTAGACAGGTCATTTCATCCAGCTCTTCACGTTCAGAAAGAATGACATTAAAACATTCAAAATAGCTGAGAATCTATACTCTTTTTATAGCTCTTAAATGACAGGATTGCACAACTCTGTTCTTGCCAACATTTCACTGCAATCATTTGCAGCTAGGAAATTTCTCCTCACATCGAACCCAAGGGCTCTGACCAGCTTGATCCCATTTCCTTCTCGCTGCTCTTTGGTTCATAAGGATAGCAACAGTATTTTTTGTGAAATGTTCTCAAATACTTGGGAGCCATAATCAAATAACTCTTCAGGATTCTCTTTTCCAACCTGAATAACGTTCCTTCACACCTTCCTCTTCAATTAATTTTTAAACAAAATCATCTTCACGGTCATTTTCTCTTAACTTAGGGGTTCCCAAACTTCTCTGTATACTGGAATCACCTGGGAAGCTTCCAAACCTACTGTTTGTGTCCTATCCCCCAGAGACGGTGATTTGATAGGTGCTAAATGTTTGAATTTTTGAAAGATTCCCAAGTGAGGGGTCAACGCTGTGGTGTAGTAGGCTAAGCCTCCACCTGTGGCTCCAGCATCCATATGGGCACCAGTTCAAGTTCCAGCTGCTCCATTTCCCTGCTATAGCCCGGGAAAGCCATGGAAGACGGCCCAAGTCCTTGGGCTCCTGCACCCACATGGGAGACCCAGCTCCTGGCTCCTGACTTTGGATTGGCCCAGCCCCGGCTGTTGTGGCCATCTGGGGAGTGAACCAGTGAATGGAAGACCTCTTTCTCCGTCTCTCCCTCTTTCTGTCTGTAACTCTGCTTCTGAAATAAGTAAATAAATCTTTTTGAAAAAATTTTTAAACATTCCCAAGTGATTAAAAATATAAACAGGTTTGGGAACCACTAGCTGATTCTGCTGCAGACTTATTACCCTTCCTACCTCCTTGCTACAGAACCTTGAAAACAGCCCTAGATAAGAGATCATGATTGGCCTAAAACAGAGGTTTCTGTCTCTGACTACCATTAGAATCACCTGAAGAGTTCTGGCAATTAAGAATGCCTGGACCTCATCAACACATTAAATCAGAATATCTGAGGGTGAGACCGAATAAATCTGTACAAAGAAAAAAAAAACTTTATTTGAAAGGCAGAGCAACAGAGAGATAGGAAGATCTTTCATCCTCTATTGCCTTCCCTGGATGGTTGCAATGGCGAGGGGTAGGCAAAGCCAAAGCAAAGCCAAGAGCCCCAGATTCCACTTGGGCCTTCCATATGGGGGGCAGGGGCCCAAGTACATGGGCCATCATCTGCTACCTTCCCAGGTGCGTTTGTAGGGAGATGGATCAGAAATGGAGCAGCCAGGACTCAAGTAAACATTGGATATGGGATGCAGCATCTAAAGCAGCAGCTTAGCAGGCTGATGTCGACACCGGGAATTCAATTTGTATCTTTAAAGATGATCTTCAGGGGCCAGCATTGTGGTATAATGGGTTAAGTCGCCACCTGCAACACCAGCATCTCAAATGGGTGCCAGTTCAAGTCCCGGCTGCTCCACTTCGATCCAGCTCCCTGCTTATGCACCTGGGAAACCAGGGGAAGATGGCCCAAGTCCCTGAGCCCTTGTACCCACATGGGAGAGAAAGCTCCTGGCTTCAGCCTGGCCTAGCCCCAACTGTTGCGGCCATTTGAGGAGTCAACTAGAAGATGGAAGATCTCTCCCTCTCTATCTCTGTAACACTCCCTTTCAAATAATAAATAAAATAAAAAATAAATCTAAAGAAAGGAAAGTGGTCGTCAGCTACATTATTAAAAAATGATGATCCCAGATATTTTTAATTCACCACCAGGGTTGAGAGTCATTAGAAGTCAGTGATTCCCAGTATTTTTCTAAGACCTACAGCGTCACCATCAGCTGGCATCTTTCATATGAATTCTCAGCTCCTAGCCCAGCCCAGTCTGGGAAGGTATGCCAGCAATTTGCATTTCACAAACCCTCCAGGGGATGCCAATACTTGCCACAGTTGGAGAAGCACTAGTCTAAATCGCAGTCTCTGATTTCCCAGCCTCCTTTTCAACAACAGGTGGTCATATGACCCAGTTGTAGCCAGTGAGACCTGGGAGGAGATGGTTTCTGGAAAGGCTTTGACTCCCTTGATAAAAGGAAGGAGATGTTGCTGGCAGTGCACTTCCGCGTCTTCCTGCCTGGCAGCCTTGAAAGCAGAAGGTCTCTGGCACCACGGCTGCCATGTGGGAGCCATGGAGCAAACACAACCAGGGAGAATCCAAGAGAATCACAGAGGTGCTGACCGATACCAGCAGTAATTTACCTCCAGATTCTGGCTGTAAGAAAAGTAATACCCTATTTGTTTAAAGCATTGTGTGTAGGATTTGATGTTGCTTGCCACTGAACACAATCCTGATTCAGATTCAAATCCCCAAATACCTTTCACATGGAGAAAACTCAGAATTGAATCCAGTAGTTTCACTTGGAGCTAATCATGCTAAATCTCAGGGAAGGTTATTTTCTAATCGTGGCATACTAACCCCTACATCCGTGGAACCCAAGCCTGGCTCCAAATCAGGATTACCTGAGGAGACTTACTCAAAATGATTCCTCAGCCGCACTCCAGAGAAACTCATGTAGAATCTCCCAGATGCGGACTAGGAGACTCTGCAACTTAACAGGGTCATGCTTATGCTTTCAGCTGGCCCCAGCCCACACCAGGGTTGAGACTAGATGAGGCAAGTGAAGCTCTGGACACAAAATTTAAGGAGGTATTTCCTCCCAGGGTTGCGCAAAAGTAGGGTTGACCATTGGCATGACCCTAAGAATGAGTTCCTCCTTAAATGTTGTGTTCTAGGCACCTCGTGGACCTCACCCTTGCCTTTACTATGATTCAGATAAGGGAGGTTGAACAGTTGGTGCCTACCATTTGTCATGACATGTAGAAAACCCCAGTCAAGCAATCCTGTACAGAGGAGTCAGCTAATCCCCAGAATTAATTTTTCAGGGGGAGATTCCAACATCAAAAAGCCATAACCTAGACTCTATAAACCATGCTACATGTAGCTTATTTTCAATTTGGAGTATACATCTATAGGTGTCAAATGACATTGCTTTCCCACTGAGTTGAAAAATACAGCACTGATTGTCTCAGGCCTGTTCACCCACATGAAAACAGGAATGTGATCCTGTGAGAGAAGAATTTAATTAGGTGAGTCAAATGGGTGTCAGGTATCAGCAGCGTGTTGGTGGCAGAACCCAGGATTCAAGTCCTCACGTAGACACTAAGTAAAGTATCAGTTACACGAATTAAAAGTGGAAACCAGTCGGTGTTTGTGAAAATATGTGTCGAGCTTGGCTATTCCTATTCCCCCAAAGCATTTTAGGACACATATATGCTGCGGTCTCCCAGAAATAGAAGTGTGGGTAACTTAACCCAAAGTTGTGGTTCCTGTGTCCAGCCTGCTTGGACGCCGTGTCAGCAGAATGAGATCTGTAGAATCTCAGGACTGACATTCAGGAGCTTCCTAAGAACGCTTCGATCCCAGGGTGGGCGAGGAGGAAGGGGTGCGGGCCAGGCAGACTGATGGAGGCACGCACATGGCTTTGATCGAGCCAGTGCCAAAGGCCAGGGCAAAAGTCCTCTGCCGACCCCAGGTTTGGGTTTCACAGATGATGGGAACAGCTGGTGGCAGGTACTGGGAGGACAGCTTTGGTGAAGTGAACTATAAAAGGGCTCTCTCATCACACCCTCCATCTGTCTGGGAGCTGGCTTTGGAGCCCCTCTCATCTCGAGGTGACCGGTGAGCACCCTAAAATCAGGCAAATATTCAACAAGTGCTTGCCAAAACTGACATGGGCACTCTCCTGCTTCAGACTCCACCTGACTCCTCTTCAGTCTGCAAACGTGCCTCAGCCTTACGGCAGCAGGAATGCGTGTCCTGCATCTCATGTGGGGAAAAGGTCGGTGCCCGCCCTCCGTGTGCCCGGGGGAGTTGGGTAACTTGTTTGGAGGCTGCTTCCCTACTTCCTTTTCCGACATTCTTTAAAGCAAGCGAGATGGCACTCAGCAGCAGTGAGCAAACTGAGACAGGATTAAGTCAACACCCAAATGTGTCAGAGGGTTTGGAAGGAGCCCAGGATAGGTTTGCCAGTCAGGAGGATTGAGAACACACACCTGGTGCCAGGGTGCAGCACACAGACATGCCAAGCCCCCAGGCAGGTCGGCTGCGTTCCTTGGACCGAGGAGCCTGAAAAGTCACCCCTCTTTCCCCACCAGTGGCAAGGGTTTTTATGAGACACGTCCTTAAGTATGGAAGGAACAGACTGGCCTTTGTTTTAAAGTCTTCATGTTAATTAATTAATTTATTTAAGATTTGTTTATATATTTGAAAGTCAGAGTTACACATAGAGAGAAGGAGAGGCAGAGGGAGAGAAAGGTCTTCCGTCTGCTGGTTCACTCCCCAAGTGGCTGCAACAGCCAGAGCTGCACCAATCTGAAGCCAGGAGCCAGAAGCTTCTTCCAGGTCTCCCATTGCAGGTACAGGGGCCCAAGGACCTTGGCCATCTTCTACTGCTTTCCCAGGCCATCACAGAGAGCTAGATTGGAAGTGGAGCAGCTGGAATTTGAACTGGCACCCATATGGGATACCAGCACTATAGGCGGCAGCTTTACCCACCACGCCACAGTTTTTCTTTCTTATTTTCAATATTTGAACATTTTCATCAGTAAAAATTTATTGAAAGCCTTAATCAATTATTATAAAGCATGTAAACTTTGCATCCAGCTCATATTGTCATAGGCAATAGCAAGCAAGAGGGAGCTGGAATGATGTGGAATTTGATTTGGAATGTCCTTCCCACTGAAACCCACCCAATACCACCTGCTTGGGTGATGTTATTTATTGATTTCTTAAGAGTTATTTATTTTTTTCAGTGAAAAGATAGCAGAACCGGGACTCAAGCATTGTGGGCACAAGTTCATTAACAGTGAGACTCTAGCCAGGTCACTTGTCTGCTCTGCAGCGTCTTTCTTTATTCTGTAAATTCAGGGTGATCTTTAAATAACACAATTATTAGAAGCCTCATAGTTATTAGAGGATCACCTGAAATCACAAACCCTACAAAATGGTAAACAAGTGTCGGATCTTAACACCAGCAGCGTGACCTTGGGCCATGTAAATAAATCCTCTGGTCCTAGAGTCTTCATCCAAAAGATGAGGACAGAGATTGCAGCAGCCTTTCTAAGGCTGGGTGAGAACCACCCAGGAGGTGTGCTATAATTCAGATTCCGGGCCCTCCCGAGGCCTACTGCCTCAGGATTCCCAGGGGCAAGGCATACGGAAGCTGTGTGTCCCGGAAGCTGTGTGTCCGTCACAGCTCAGTTGCAGGCCTTCTGAATTGCGTAACCACGGAGGTCCTTTCGTGCTCTAACAGCTGAGATGGCTGTCAGGGGATTCAGAGTGTAACACACCAAGTGATTTTGATGATTATACGCAGCTCACAGCTTTGCGGGAATGTCATGGTGATCAGCAGTTAAAGAGAACCAGAATAAACAAAGGGGAGGGAGCCTGGAACGGGCCTGGTTGGTAGATGGAGGCCTTTGCAGCTAGCTGTAGACACACGCATTGAGAGAGTGGAAGGGACCAGCTGTTCTGCTCATGCAGCTGTCATGCAAAAATGAATGGTGAGACGAGCTCCTCAAACTACCCAGAGGAGCCTACAGTGGGAGAGCAGCGCCCATGACTTCCACAGGCTGGTAGACCCTCCAGATAGCACATCCAGGCAGCAGGACTACAGGTGGAAGGGTGACCTTGTGGTCCTGACCCCAGGCCTGCACTGCCTTCATTACCACACCAAATGTGATTGTCTATCCACTACACTCGTGTCCATCTTCTTGGCTGCCCCTCTGTTTAGCCCTGCAGTACATGCCAACCTTTGAATGCTTGCTTACAAATCTCCTTCCTCATTCTGATTTCTTTCAGAATTCTTGTCTGTCTCAGCTGAAAAGCAATCTGATTCAGTATTTGTTGACCGCCTGATACGTGCAAGGGACCTCAGATGATACACACAAGGGAAAAGGGAGCTTTTGCCCTGAATGCACTCATGGGTAATGAGAGAGAATCGGATGAACACATAGATGAACACAAAAGTAGAATTGGAAGGACCACAAGACTAGAGTCAGTCATGAAAGGATTTTAAGGGGTGGGGTGATGGCATTCAAAAGACTTCCTGGAGAGAATGGTCCTAGAGATGGATCTTAAATGACAAGCAGGTTTACTAAAGGGAGGGGAGGGCTGATGGGAAGGTATTTGGTGGAGAGAAGGAGCAAAGACATGGAGGTAGAAAAAAGTGGAAAGAGTTTGGAGGGAAGCAGGCAGTGCCATCTCAGCTGGACCAGGATAACAGGACACAAAGATAAGCCGAGAGCAAACAGAGCAAGCACTTACTTCAACTTAGAAAGCAACAAGAGCCCCTGAAGATTTGGGGACAAGGCCTGACACAACCCAAAGAATGCTTTGAGAATATTAGTGCCAGGGTATAGGCTGGCCAGCCAGGTGGATTAAGCTACCTAGTATGGAGAGGATGAGAAAGAGATGGATCATGGGAGACCACCATTTCTCAGGGTCCAGAGTCCAGGAAAGTGTGGAGTGGGGGTTAAGGAGAATGAGGTTGTAAGCTATCATTCTCAAAACTCTAGTCTCTTTGGGTAAGAAGTTCTCCATTCTAGACCTATACCTGAGATCCAAAGGAGTCAACTCTGGCCTGTCACAAAATGGAGAAAAAAGTGGTTGAAACGGAGGGCCTTCCTTGTATCTTCCAACAGCCCCTGAGTGTAGTTTCATTCTTTTGTGTACCAGTTTCCCTTCTCCATCAACCTCTTCAAAGCATCCGCATTCTCTGACAGCTTCACTCCCTAGCATCATTGTTTCTTCTCCCCACACTCCTGCTGCTCCAATCCACCATCTCTCAGTTCACCTACAGTCAGAACCTCTTCACAGCAACTTGTGCTTCTGTGGCTTCTCTATCCCCACCTCTAAGCCAGTCTGAAACATACACCCAACCAGTGTGCTCCTTTTTATTAGGTTATTTATTTACTCTAAAGATTTATTTGCTTATTTGAAAGGCAGTTATAGAGAGGGAGAAATAGAGAAAGACCTTCCACCTGCTGGATCACTCCCAAAACAGCTGCAACAGCCAGGGCTGGGTCAGGAGCCCAGAACTCCATTCAGGTCTCCCTTGTGGGTAGCAGGGGTCAAAAGTTCTTGGGTCTTGTTCCACTGCTGTCCCAGGAGCATTAGCAGGGAGCTGACGTGCTACAGGTGGTGGCTTAACCAGCTGAACCTCAACCCTGGCCCCAGAGTGCTCCTTTTAAAACATAAATAACACAGTAGCTCTACCTGGTTTCCACCTGTCCATGAGCCCTTCACACTTAGGCTGGCATCCAAAGTGCTTAGCACCGCCCACGTACGTGGTCTTGTGCAATCTAGCTGGGATCTCCACACCCCCACCGCCCCCTTGCCTCCTCGCTCTCTCAGGCTTTCTTGAGATTTTCACACCCACTGAGCATGTACCAGACTTAGTCTGGCCCTTGCTTTCCCTCTGCCTGGAAGATATTTGCATGACGCCAGATATTTGCATGGCCGCCTCCCCCCACTTCCTTTTGAGTTCTTTTTCAATGCCACCTCCTCAGAGAAGCTTTTCTCCACCCATTACCCTGCTCTGTGTCTCTTCATAGCCTGACCTCAATCAACAGTTGTGTCGTGTCTGCGTTCTCCAGCGGAATGTACGCTCCAAGGGGATACGGTCTCCATGTTGAGCACCCCAGCGTGTTCAGGGCCTGGATAAAGGCCAGGTTCTTAGTAAATATTTGTCAGATGAATGGAAACATTTCCCCTGGCCATGTCTCTGTTTTTCAGTTCTCATTCACTTCAGCCTTTGCAGGATTTGTCCTAACCGAACACTATGCCCTGCCCCTTGACCAGAATGAGGCGAAGTATTTCTCTTCCTTCACCCAAAGCACTCCTCTGAAACACTTGTGGACTCCCTAAGTATTAAAGTGTCTGGGGGCTGGCACTGTGGCTTAGCAGGTTAAGCTGCTGCTTGCAATGCCAGCATCCTGTATGGGCGTCAGTTCAAGTCCTGGCTGCTCCATTTCTGATCCAGCTCCCTGCTGGTGAGCCTGAGAAAGCAATGGAGGATGCCCCAAGTACTTGGGCCCCTGCACCCATATGAGAGACGCAGATGGAGTTCCTGGTTCCTGACTTTGGTCTGGCCCACCCCTGATGGTTGCAGTCAGTTGAGGGGCAAACCTGCTGATAAAATATCTCTTTGTGTGTTTCTCCTTCTCTGTCTGTAACTCTGCCTTTCAAATAAATAAATAAATCTTAAAAAAAAAAAAATGTCTTGAGACCAGCATTGTGGTGTAGTGGGTAAAGCCACCGCCTGTGGCACTGGCACTCCATATGGGCACTGGTTCGAGTCCCAGCTGCTCTACTTCTGATCAGCTCCCTGTTAACGGCCTGGGAAAAGCAGCAGCAGATGACCCAAGTATGTGCGCCCCTGCCACCCACATGGGAGATCTGGAAGAAGCTCCCGGCTCCTGGCTTCAGCCTTGCCCACCGCTGGCCATTGTTGCCATATGGGGAGTGAACCACTGGATGGAAGCTTCTCTCTCCATGTCTCTTTCACTCTCTGTGACTCTGACTTTCAAATAAATAAATAAATATTTACCAAAAAAAAAGTATCTGCAGAGTTATTCCTTACTCTTCTCTCGCTCCTCCCTCCGCCCGCCTCTCCTCCACCTAAATCTCCTTCCTCTGTGAGGACAGTCTTATGTTTACGTTAGGGCTAGATTTTTCTCCAAGCTCGCCTTCCCATGCCGCCTGCACATCCTGAGGGCACCTCACATCTCATACGCTTAACAACTCCCCAGTAGGAAGGCTTAGAGTCATTTTTTCATTCCTCCTCCAGACTTCCTTTCCATTAGTCATCAAGTTCCTATTGCAGCTGCCTTCTATTGTTCTTACTTGCCTCCCATTGTTTCTATGCCCACAGCCATGACCTTGGCGCAGCCTTTACCTACCCAGCCAGAACTACCTTACCTCTTAGGTGGTTCCATTCCGACTGGTAGGCCAATCCCTTCTATCTCTCTACTTCAAGGAACCTCTCCAGGCTCTGAGCCAGCTAACCTAACCTGTTGACCCTGCCTGTAGGACAGGCCCAACCATTCTAGAGCCATGGCTCACTCCTACCTCCTTGGTATGCTCAAAGGCCACGGGTCCCATTTCCCTAGGTATTCGAGTTCATTTGTGATGCTATAACAAAATATCTGTGACTAGGTAATATATATAGTACAGTAATTTATTTTGTCACAGTTCTGAAGACAGGGAAATCCAAGACCAAGGCACCAGCAGGCTCAGTGTCTAGTTGAGGGACTGGCCTCTCTGCTTCTGAGCTAGCACCTGGAACTTTGCTTCCTGGAGGACACATGCTGTGTCCTTGCATGGCAGTAGGCAGAAGGGCAAAAGTGCCTAGGGTGCTCCCCTCAACCTCTTTTGTGAAGTTGCTAATCCCATTCATGAGGACTCTGCCCTCATGCCCTAATCATCCCCAAAGGCCTCTTTGTGCCATCATATTGGTAATCGAGTTTCAACATATGAATCCGTGGGGACATATTCACATCATAGCACTGGCCAATGAGATGTGACGTCATCTCTTTAGCAGGCCCCTACTTCTCCTCTCCTCTCCTCATTCCCAACTTCAGATCATTTTTGAAAGAGCTCTTTTTAAGCCTTGATTATCCTACTCAAAAATTATGAATGGCTTTGCTATGGAATGAAGACAGAATTCTCCAGCTTAGAATTCATTTTTTTAAAGATTTATTTATTTATATGAAAGTCAGAGTTACACAGAGAGAGGAGAGGCAGAGAGAGAGAGGTCTTCCATCCTCTGGTTCACTCCCCAATTGACCATAATGGCCGGAGCTGTGCCGATCTGAAGCCAGGAGCCAGGAGCTTCTTCTGGGTCTCCCAAGCGGGTGCAGGGGCACAGGGACTTGGGCCATCTTCCACTGCTTTCCCAGGCCACCGTAGAGAGCTGGATTGGAAATGGAGCAGCCAGGACTCAAACTGGCACCCATATGGAAGCCAGCACTGTAGGCAGCAGATTTACCCACTATGCCACAGCGCCAGTCCCTAGAATTCATGTTTGATTTTGATCTATATTTTCAGTTTAGAAAGTCATGGAAGTGGATAATATGGGACTTACATAAATAACAGTAATGACAGTAGGGACTGTGACAAACTGAAGAGTATATATCCTATTTAAAGGAAAAAGGCACCCATTGCCCTGAAAAAATTTGGGCCCAGGGTTGCCCGGTGTTCTGCTTATTCAACGGATGCTACAAATCTGGGTTTTTTAAGCAAAATTTTATGAACTTTTAAATGTTGGCTCCAAAAAAAAAAAAAAAATCAAGAGGCTGAGTCGAGCCTCAGCGACACCACTTTGGAATTGTGCCTTGCCAAATGGATATATCCCCTGTCCATCAGTCACGCCTTACACTTTTTGTTTTTTTCACGGTTCCTATCCAGCTTGGTTCACCTTCCCTGTTGCTCTTCACCTGAAAATCTGGCTGCTTCTAGTTCCCACCCGTCCATGTAGCTTCTCTGGGCCACTGTGACCTTGAAAACTCTTCCATCTCTGCCCTCACAGCAGCCCCGGCCCTTGGGCAGCACAGAGTGAAATAACCACACCACGTGTCGAGGAACTGGGTCACACTGCTCCTCACTAACTAGTTAGGTGACCTTGGCAAGTCACAGACTCTCTCAGAACAGCAATTTCCTCATCTGGAAGTTGGGGCAATAATCCTCGTCCTGTCTTTCTGGCAGGTAGACCTCAGGATGAGGTAACACGATTTTTAAACTGCAGAACGTTATACAAATTCCTCATCCTAAGTCACCAGGGTTTCCTTAAAAGCCTGTGAAGTGTGCTGCGTTCCCCTGTCCATGTCCACTCTCCCAGACAACTATTTCACACCTTCCCTTCATTCTATGAACCTTCTTCCCCTTGGCTTCCTATTACACCGAGGGCATGGAAACAATTAGAATTTTTCTCCAAGCTTCCACCAGCATATCTCCCACCACCAGCAAAGGCATCCAAACTCTGCCTTCATTTCTGTTCCTGGGCACGAATCTAAGAAGGACCAACCCCGCTGAGTGCGTGGTAGATGCTGCCATTTCTTCCCTGGTCAGGGACATCTCGCCAGGGATTCTCCTCTGTCCTGTGACATGAACCCTTCCTTTCCCACTAGATCTTTTCCACCAGCCCGCATCTCTCATCAGTCTACAGAATGCAGAACAAATAGAATCTGTCTCGATTCTCCTACTCCCTCTGTTTCTCTCCTTCCTTTTATAACAAAACTCCTGGAAAAGAGTTACCTGTAGCTGTCCCCAATTTCTCCCCCCCACCCCCGTGTGGAGCTTACTGTAATTGGGCTTTGGTCCTCAACTCTCCTAGTGCTTTTGTCAAAATCTGCATGAAATGGTTGGATCTTGGTCTTTATCTTATTTGGCCCATGAGCAGCATTGATATTGGCAGATCCTCAGGGTTGATCATTCAGCTTCCAGGATACCAAGCGTGCCTGCTTTGTCTCCTACCTTGCTTCTAATTGCTCTTTTTGTTGTCTTGGTCTTTTCTGGTTTATTCATTCATTCGTTCTTGCTTTCTTTTTAAAAGATTTGTTTATTTGAGAGAAAGAGTTGCAAACAGAGAGAGGGAGAGACAGAGAGAGAGGTCTTCCATCTGCTGGTTCACTCCCCAAGTGGCCACAACGGCTGGAGCTGGGCCAGACCAAAGCCAGGAGCCAGGAGCTTCTTTCAGGTCTCCCAAGTGGGTACAGGGGCCCAAGTACTTAGACCATCTTCCATGGCTTTCCCAGGCCATTAGTTGGAAATTGGATCAGAGGTGGAGCAGCCAGGACTCAAATCGGCACCCATATGGGATGCCGGCACTGCAGGCAGAGGCTCAACTTATTATGTCCCAGTGCCAGCCCCTCTAGTTCTTTCTAACCTCCACATGTAAATGTCAGTGTCATTCTTATGTGCATTAACTCTTTGGTGATCTCATCTCATGCTGTAAATGTCATCTCAACACTGATGATTCCCAGATTTATAAATGTGGTCTAGAATCCTCCACTGAACTCTTGATTTGGAAATCCAGCTGCCTATAATTATTGATGCCAATAATTCCCTTAAATTCAACATTTCCAAAACTTAATTCTCATTCTCACCACACCCCAAATCTATCCTCTCAAAGTTTTTTCTTCTGGTAGAGGAGGCAAAGCCCATTCCTTTATCCATGAACTCGTTATTGAGGGTCCACTACGTGCTAATGCCTGGCAACTGAGGGCCTGGGGGTGGAAAGAGAAGAATCCATGTAGGTTTGGCAACACCATTAATGCTTTATTTGTTTCATGCTCTCAAATTTACCCTGAATCTGGCCACTTCTCAGCACTTCTATTGCTGCCTTTCTGGTCCAAATTGCCATCATCTCTGACTTGCTCATGGCACTGGTCTCCTTGCTTTTATTCTCGTTCCTCTAAGATCCATTGTCAACCCAGCAGTTGGTATGATCCTCTAAAGACTCAGGCAAAACATTGTTATTTCGCTGTTTAAAATTCTCCAGTGGCTACTCACCTTATTCTAAAGAAATCCAAAGTCACTACAGTGACCAAGAAACTCCTTTTCACATCTCCTGACCCCCTGGTTGCCTCTTTGACCTCAATTCGTAAAGCCCTCTCCCTTACCTATTGTGCTTTTCTCACCCTGGCCCATTGTTTGGTCCCTGGAACTCTCTAGGCACGCTCCTGCCTCAGGGCCTTTGCACCTGCTGTTCCCTCTGCCCAGAACACTCTTAGCCCAGATAACACCAATGCTCACTCCTCAACTTTTTCATGCCTTTACTTAATTGGTACCTTCTTAGTCAGGTTTTCCCAGGCTATCCTATGACAAGAGAAATCTCCAGCCACTCCCAATCACTATCCATGAGGCCGGTCCTTTGAAAAGAGAAAGGCTTTATTATTGCTTGTGAGCAAGGAGGCAGGAGACTCTGACTCAAATCTGCCTTTCCAACTAGGGGGCTGGGAAGAGCCTTATGGATTAGGTAGGAGAAAGCTGGTGTGGGGGAATGCTCAGCAAGGCAAGTTTTGATTGGAGAAGTCGGGCTCAGGCCAGCAAGGAAATGTCTAAGGGAACTCTTCCTTCTGCAAGGGCTCTGGTGGTGTGCTCAGGTCTCCTGTTCTGGCTTCTGTGGCTCCTCCACGTGAATCTTCTGCACATGCCTAGGCTGTGTGACATGTAGTGGTCTGCTCTGAGCTCCCTTCACCCAGGCTTGGCCATGTCCTAAAACGCCAGTATTTAAAAAAAAAAAAAATACAATCAGATCTATTGGTCCATAAAATGACTGGGGAAGCATCATGAGGCCTTGGTGTTTGGGACATCAAGGGGGAACCCACGAAAGGGCAGCCTACTGGCACTTCCCCCCCTCGCACACTACCTTACATACTATATCTTCTGTTTTCATGTTTTCATTTTTCTCTGTTGTTATATGATGTCAAATCTAATGGAAGACAAAAAAATCTATTGCAGTCATCAATATTTAATATGCTCTATATTTGATTAACTTGTTTTGTCTATTTTATCCACTGGAACATGAACCCTATGTGAGCAAATTTCTTTTTTTTTTTTTTTTTCTACAAATGTATTCCCCAATTCAATCTGGGCTGCCACAAAGACAGACAGAAAGTGCAAGGATTTTTCTTTGGCATCCTAGTGCAAACCAAAATAACAACAGCAAATTCTCCAAGGTCTATTGTGGATGCATAAACTTCTGTCTTGATTGACCTGTAACAGCACCTAGCATGTGGCAGGCACTCAATAAATACCTTTTGGAATGAATGAGTGAATTTGACAATTGATCTTGTCCTTTCTTTGTAGTTTTTGTTGTATTTCACTCACACTGTATAACCCTTTCATATAAATGTTTTGGTTCCAAAACTACAAAATCCAAATCACAAAATCCTTGCAGGTTAATTTACATATTACCTTCTTTTTGTTTCATAATCCAAACAATACTTGGCTTCACACGTAGAAGATTCCCTTAAGATTGGGAAATTTTTCATAGTTTGTTTCTTCCCCCAGACTCCATCTCATGTACTATCGCAAATGGTTTGTTTTTCTATTTTATACTTGGCCATGGGCAGCCCCAGATCCAGTCCACTCTGGGAAAAGTGATTCTCTGAAGAGTACAAGAGCCAAGGGGATTTTCCACTTGACTGGAACCAGCAGATCTGTTCATCAGATTGTAGTGGCAGTCCAAGATAATCCAAGCAAAGAACTGTCGAAATGCATACTTCTTACTTTGCATTTGTGAATTCTGGTTGACAAATTTTTATACTCCTACTTGTCTTCAGGAAAATCAGAAAACTAATCATTCTTTATTAGATTCACATCAAGATGGGTCCCTCAGGGGGATCCTAGAAACCTTTGCTAATGAACCAGCCTCCGGTTGTTTGATCTGGGGACAGCTATCCCCATCTCCTCTACTTGCCTGAGGGATGGCTCTCCAAAGCATTAGGGAACAAGGAAGTGCACTAGGCTGGGACAAAGCAAGGATCATTTCTAATATGTTCAGAATGTTAACTGTTACTAACAAATGATTGTTTTGTATTATAAGTCCTGACTTTTGAATTGCCTTTTTCCCCCACTTAGGTTCATTAATTCATTTATAGATTTGTTTTTACGCATCTCTTATTATAGTCATTTTTTTTTTTTTTGGATGTATTTGTTTGAGAGGCAGAGTTACAAACAGAGAAGGACAAAGAGAGAAGTCTTCCATTACTGGTTCACTTGCCAGATAGCAGAAACAGCCAGAGCTGGGCTGAGCCAGAGCCAGGAGCCAGGAGCCAGGAGCTTCTTCCAGGTCTCCCATGTGGGTGCAGCACTCCTAAGCACTTGGGCCATCTTCTACTGCTTTCCCAGGCCATAAGCAAGGAGGTGGATAGGAAGTAGAGCAGCCAGGACCCAAACTGGCACCCATATGGGATGCCAGTGCCACAAGAGGAAACTTAACCTGCTATGCCACAGCGCCAGCCTCATCCTTATTTTCAACTTCTCTATGATATGGGAGTGTATATCTTAATTTTTATTCCAGGTTCCTGCCCCCAGAGTGATAAGAATTCAGAGCAGAGGCAAAAGTGATATACAAGTGAGACCAGGATTAGTTTAAAAGCAAGAGAATAAATATACCTTCACGTGTGAGTGTGGGCAACCCCGCATGCAGAGAGACCCGTCATGAGTGGGCCAGGGTGCTGCACGTGAGGAGAGTTCATGCATGGGAGGAGACCAAGAAGGACCAACAAGGTCAGGGAGCCACAGGCAAAAAAGGGCCACCCCACCGTGGGACAGTTCCCCTTATGGGGAGATGATGGTCCCCTCACTGAATGTACAAGTGAGGTGGCACTTGGGTGGGCTTAGCGTGCAGGAGGCTCTCTGGGAGTTTCACTGGAACTCCAGATGGAGTTTAACTCCCATACGGCCATAGTGGTGTCTCTTCCATCTGGTATAGCAAAAGCAGGTGCATCATGGGAAGGTGGGTGCACTGGATTAACAAGTAAGGGGGTGAGGGCTGGCACTGTATCATAGCGGGTGAAGCCACTGCCTGCAGCGCTCACATCCCCTATGGGCACCAGTTGGAGACCCAGCTGCTCCACTTCCGATCCAGGTCCCTGCTGATGCATCTGGGAAAGCAGCAGAAGATGGCCCAAGTGCTTGGGTCCCCCCACTCTCGTGGGAGACCCAGAAGAAGCTCCTGGCTCCTGGCTTCAGTCTGGCCCAGCTGGCCATGTGGCCATTTGGGGAGAGAACCAGCAGAGAAGCAGCAGATGGTCTCTCTCCCTCTCTCTCTCTCTCCACCCCCTAACTCTTTCAGATAAAATAAATGAATCTTTAAAAAAAAAAAAAAAGTAATGGGGTGGAGTTGCAATACTTATCTACACAGAAATTAGGAACAAAATCTTTCAGCTCATCTAATCTTCTGCCTATTTCCCCCGTATCATTCCTATAGCCCCACTTTCATGCAGTATCTCTCATGTAGTAGATATCGTCTGTTGGCTAAATGACAGACGTCTAGATGTCACTTAAAATAAAACCACTTGAGGTTAACGCCCTGGCCTGAAGCGCCAGCATCCCATATGGGCGCTGGTTCAAGACCCAGCTGCTCACTTCTGATCCAGCTCTCTGCTATGGCCTGGGAAAGCAGTAGAGGATGGTCCAAGTCCTTGGGCCTCTGCACCCATGTGGGAGACCCAGAAGAAGCTCCTGGTTCCTGGCTTTGGATCAGTGCAGCTCCAGCTGTTGCGGCCAATTGGGGAATGAACCAACGGATGGAAGACCTCTCTCTCTCTCTTTGCCTCTCCTTCTCTCTCTGTGTAACTCTGACTTTCAAATAAATAAATCTATCTTAAAAAAGAAAAAGAAAGAAAGAAACCACTTAATGGCTTCCTGCTTTTCATTAGGCCACACAGCTTTGATTAGGCCAACATCCCCCTCTGTACTGTCTTCGGAATTAACCTGCTTCACCTGGTTAAGGCAGACTTCACCTTCTCCCGCCTAACACAGAGCTGCTCAGAGCGGGGAGCCAGTCCTGGTCTGTGACGGTGCTGTAAGCAGCGGGCCTGGCTGCACTTACTCCTTTGTGAAAGGAGTCAAGGAGACAAAGGTGTACAGAAAAGCACAGTTTATTTAAAAGTTAGGACACACTCAGACACGAGTACACACACGTCTCTCCTGGAAAAAGAGCGGCATAAAAGTCGAGGTTGTCCCACATAGGGAAAGGGCCAGTGGCCCGAGTGAATATTCAGAGTGAGGTCAGGGTGGGACTTTAGTACTGCCCACCTTCCTGTCCTTTTCTTTGGGAATCCCAGAGGTGTCGCAGCATCTCCACATGAGGCTGCAGCATACCAGTGGTCATTCTGGAATCTTGGCCGTGATGGAGAAGGGGCGTGCTGAGCCTGTAGCCTTGTGGGATCGGCACAGAAGGGGGTGGGGTTTGTGCCTTGTGGGACCACGGCAGTGTGGCTGCTGGCAATTTCTCCACTCCTCTTCGCTCACTAGCTCCCTGCGTGACCACATTAAAGGATTGTTACAGGTGTGTGACAAGTGCAGAAACAGAAAGTCAGCATTGAGAAATCTTTACATCAACTTGTCATAGCCCTTAAAGCCAAAAACATGATAATATTTGTAGGAAAGCACTTTTAAATTATGTGGGGGTGGGCATTGTGGTGTAGAAGGTAAAGCCGCAGCCTGCAGTGTCGGCATCCCATATGGGCGCCAATTTGAGTCCCAGATGCTCTACCTCTGACCCAACTTCCTGCTAATGTGCCTGGGAAAGCAGCAGAGGATGGCTCAAGTCCATCTTTTAAAAAAATTATATGAGGGGTCTTCAAAAAGTTCATGGGAAATGCTCATATCTTTTTTTTTTTTTTTGACAGGCAGAGTAGACAGTGAGAGAGAGAGATGGAGAGAAAGGTCTTCCTTTTTGATGTTGGTTCACCCTCCAATGGCCGCTGTGGCTGGCACGCTGCGGCCGGTGCACCACGCTGATCCAATGGCAGGAGCCAGGTACTTATTCTGGTCTCCCATGGGGTGCATCCACTGCACTCCCTGGCCACAGCAGAGAGCTGGCCTGGAAGAGGGGCAACCGGGACAGAATCCAGCGCCCCGACCGGGATTAGAACCCGGTGTGCCAGCGCTGCAAGGCGGAGGATTAGCCTAGTGAGCCACGGCGCCAGCATATTTTTTTTTTTTTTAGGATTTATTTATTTGAAAGACAGAGTTACAAAGAGAGGGAGAGTCAGAGAGACAGATCTTCCATCTGCTAGCTCACTCCCCAAATGGCCGCAAGGACCTGGGCTGGTTGAGGCCAAAGCCAGGAGCCAGGAGCTTCTTCTGGGTCTCCCATATTGGTGCAGAGGCCCAAGCACTTGGGCCATCTTCTGCTGCTTTCCCAGGCCACAGCAGAGAGCTGGATTGAAAGTGCAGCAGCTGGGACTCGAACTAGCACCCTATGGGATGCAGGCAGCAACCTGTTATGGCGACAATGCTGACCCCGCTCATTATGTAAAACATTTAAAACATTCCATTTACCATGTACTTTTTGAAGTACCTTCATATTCTACAAAAGTGATTGGTCTGTGATAAATGCAAATTATTAAAAGCAAAATCCAAAACAAAAAGCATGAAACAGTGCTTTAACAAGCTTGCTCTGGGGGCTGGTGCTATGGCATGGCGTGTAAAGCCACTGCCTACATTGCCAGCATCCTATATGGGTGCCGGTTCGAGTCCTGGCTACTCCAGTTCCAATCCAACTCTCTGCTAATGTGCCTGGGAAAGCAACAAAAGATAATCCAAGTCATTGGGTCCCTGCACCCAAGTAGGAGACCCAGAAGAAGCTCCAGGTTCCTGGCTTCAGATAGGCCTAGCTCAGGGTCGTTGCAGCCAAATGGTAAGTGAACCCCCTAAATAACCCAAAGGCCACGCTACAGCCAGCCCCCTCCTGGCTAGAGGCCAGGGGAAAGAGAGGGGCCACACCCTGTCCCAGGCTTTTAACCCACTTCCAAAGGGGAGTGGTTAATTAACCTGATTGGCCAGTGGGCACTCAGGTGTGGCCAGGTAGAGTCACACAGGGGCTTGGTGAAGCTCACAAACCTAATCAATTTTAGCCTCATCAATTTTTAACCCACCTACTTCAGATGGAAGATCTCTGTCTCTGCCTCTCTGTAACTCTTTCAAATGAATAAATAAATCTTAAAAAAAAAAAAAAGCTTGCTCTGAGCACTTTTCTTTAGCATGATGTTCGAAGTGTGAGCTGTGCTTCCCACATTTTTGGTTACGCTTTTACCATGTTAGTACAACATTGTCGTTATATCTTTTTTTAAATAGATCTTTTATTTCTGGCTCTAATTTATTTTTAAAATACACAATCACAACATAAGGGAAAAAAATCGGTATCAGTGGCCAAAAACAGAAGTTAAAGATAAAAATAAATGCAATAAAAACAAAGCAAAGGAAATCAGTTCTAGCCGGAAAACTGCCTGAAGCTCTATACTTTTGCCGGTAACGCTAACAATAGTGACAAAGAAGTATTAGAAAGGTGTTAAAGATCTATTAGCTCCCAAGTGAGACCTCCTGTTTGGTTTAAGCAGAAGGAAAGAGAATTAAAGAGGTAATCATATTCTATCTGATGCGATGGCACGCCTGGCCCTGTCGGGGCACATGGAAGAGGCACCCCATAGCACAAACAGCAGTGATGCCGTTTATGAAGGCGCTGCCAGTGTTCCCAAGCCTAGCATGGAATGCACAAGAAATGTTTGTTGTGGTAACTAAGTGGCATTTCCAGAGGCTATACGACAATTTAAAGTGTCTGTGTTCCAAATGTTTGTTTATCAGGGTTTTGCTTTTTTCAACATGGAGCAGACTTTCTCCAGAAGCCACGCTATAAATAGGAGCAGAGAAGCCGGAACGCAGATGGAGTACTTCACATTTGCATTGAAAAAGCCTCGCAAACTAGGCTGTTGCAAATGCAAGTGTGGCATTTCAACCCCACCGGCTGCCTCCTCGCCGGTGGCTCCCGGTCGCAACCCCCTGGCAGGCGGTCCCTGCCGGAGAATGGACCGAAGGATGAGATGAGTTTTTGTCAGCGCATAGGATGTCTGCAGTCCTTCAAAGGCACCGGGGTTTCCCGAGTGGCGTCCCTGAAATGGCCCTTCTTGGAGTCGGGGGTGGGGCGGGGGCTTTGGGGTCTGTCAGAAACAAGGAAGGTGAGAGAGCACAGCTTGAGGCGGCTCGGTCCAGCTGTGCCCTGGAACTGAGGGAAGCACACGACTCTCCAGGCTCGCTTCCGGACACCGGTGCTGGCGCGGCCGCGCGGAGAGTGTGCGGACAGACCCCCATTTGTAAGCTTCAGCCTGCTCCGGCCAAGGGGGTCCCGCTCCCCTCCCCCACTCCTCCCGGGCCCCGCCTCTGGCCCCGGGGAGCTGCCAGGAGGCGTGTGCTTTACCTCGTATTTCACTCTTCCGCAGAAACTCAGCAAGCGGCGCTGACAGCACCCCAGGGGACTCCTAGCACCTCCTCAGTCTCCACGGAGACGCCTCCTGAATGAAAAGATCTAAAAAGGGAAACACACACATCACACACACACACACACCCCTTCCTGTTCTCGCTCCAGCACCAGCCTATTTTGCGCTCCGGGCTCCCACACGCCACAGCCTCATTTTCCTCCCGGAGCTCGTCCCCTCCGTCCTTTCCTCCGCTTCTGCCACCTCCCCCGCCCCACACGCGGACGTGCGCAGTCTCCGCCCGGTTACCCGGGGGCTGGGCGAGCCGCGGAAGGAGGGGAGCGCCCGGCGCGTCATCTGCCTCCAAACTTTGCCTCGCCCTCCGTGTGCAAAAGCCAGGAAAGCATCTCCCGCAAGTACCCGAGGACACTTAATGTTTTCCGGTCCCCCTCGTCACTCCCCCGCCCCCGGCCCTATCCATCCGTGAGCGCATAACTCATTTCAAGGCTGCTATGGCGACCTAACTTTCCTCGGCGCGACAGCCACAAAAGATGATGGCTCCTCGTCGTCCAGCCTTGGGCCACTCCCCCATCCTCCCCACCCACCCACCCACCCACCCAGGCTGGGCGACTGTGTGTGGCTTTTCTATTTTTGCTGTTGGTGAGAGGGGCACACTACTGGGTGCTTAGGAAAGTGAGGATACGTAGGAGAAAATTGTTTAAACCTTGTTTTAGGTACAATGTTAGATAATGGGCTGAGTGTTTTTCTTCAAGCCAAGACCGCTTTTTCAGATAAGGAATTTATGTCCAAGGAATGCAGGGGCTCTAACTGTTCACCTGAAAAAAGTACAATGAAAACACTGCCAAAGTACACAAAAGTCTGCAAGCACAGATCAAATGGTGTGTGTCTTACATATTTTTTTTCCAGATTTGCCAACTAAACTCACTGTTTTAAATGTAAAGATTTCTCACCTGAAATGTTGCAAACAAAAATATACTGAGTGTTTTCCAAAGTGTGAATCCCACGATTTTAAAATGTTGGTTTCTCCTACACTTTCTGACTTTCCACAACCCTGCATAATGTTCATATTTTTATAAACCTAACAAGTGGACACTGTGCTTAGTGTACATTTTCTTCTGCAGCCTTCCAAGTTAATTGGATTACTAGGAGAGCTACTTATTTACATATAACCTCTCCCATAAAGAAGACCTATTTAAATTCAGAGTAAGCATCTCATGATATATTTATCAGAAAATTCCAAACATGAGGATGATGTGGGGTTGTGCATTTTAATGAAACCCTCAAGCCTCAAATGAGAGACAGGATAGAAAAGGGTCACAGTGTCCTATTTCTTCTTTACTCTAAAAATAGAATTATTACATAAATATTCTATCTGTATTACACAATAAATCTAAATAAGTAAGAGAAAAATTCTGCCTACATTCTTGTCACGTCAGCAGATCAGCTTTTTATTTGACTGGTTCCTAGCCATTGTGGATAATTGCAATGAATGCATTCTGCCATTTTCAATTAACACCATCTCAGAAGCATGTTCCATGTCACGGTGTAGTTTATGTAATTTAAAGTTTAGTAACTGCACCATATTTTTAATTCTTTTGTGCAGCATTTGTTTCATAATCTTTTTCCTAATAAATACTGTTGCAATGAATTTTTAATTAGCTTTTACTTTTTTTAAGAAAAAGATTGATTTATTTTTTTGATAAGCAGAGAGATCTTTCATTCACTGTTTCACTTTCCAAATGACTGCAACAATCAGCTCTAGGCCAGGCTGAAACCAGGAAACCATAACTCCATCTAGGTCTCCCACTTGTGTGGCAGGGACACAAGCACTTACGCCATCATCTGCTGCTTTCCCAGGCACATTAGCAGGGTGCTGGATCAGAAGCAGAGGAGCCAGGTCTCAAACCAGCTCCGAGATATGGGATGCTGGCATTGCAAGCACTGCAGTGTAACCCGCCGTACCATAATGCCTACCCCAATTTTTTTCTTTTCTTAGATTTGTTTGTTCAGAAGCCAATCCAAGAGGTAGGATAAAGGTCAAAATGTTTTTATTTCACCTGATAACTGAGGGGCTGGGAGTCCCCTTCCACAATCTCTCACCTTGTCCATCAGAGCTAGACATTTCTCCATCAGAGATTTATCCAATAGTTGCAACTCTGTCACTACTTGATCATGGTTTTGTTTGTTTGTTTTAATTTATTTGTTAATATGAGAGATCTTCCATCTGCTGGTGCACTCCCCAGACACCCGCAACAGCCAGGGCTGGGACAATCCGAAGCCAGGAGCTTCTTCCAGGTCTCCCACATGAGTGCAGGATCCAAGTACTTGGGCCATCCTCCATTGTCTTTCCAGGCACATTAGCAGGGAACTAATCAGAAGCAGAGTAGCCAGGTCTTGAACCAGCGCCCATATGGGAGGCAGCTGCTTTACCCTCTATGCCACAGTTCTGACCCCCTCCTTATTGTTTTAATTTGCTTTTCTTTTACCACTAGTGAGTATATTTTCCATATATTTGCTTACTGGTTATTTCCTCTTGAATGAAGTGTCTATTGCTTTCCCCAGCTCGTTATCATATGTACTAACAATATTTTCCAATTTTTTTTCCTTTTCCCTTTTAATGCAATTCTGAGGCTATGTTAACAAGCCACATGCACCTCCAGTTCTCACAGAATAGCTTCGGAAAGCTGTGTGTATTGATTTTGCTTCAAAGGGCAGATGCAAATCACTAATATACATGTTTCCAGAGACAATAGAAAACAGGCAAATGTTGGGATTTTCATAACACATCAGGCATAAATGATGCAAACATCTTTGTTGATGCTCAATTTCTGTTGTAGCCTTTTTTTTTTTTTTTTTTTTTTGGTTTTTGCACAGTACAAATAGGGCAATCAGTTAAAATAGAATGGGACTTTTGAGGACCTTCAAGTAGGTAACAGGGTTAGGGAATTTGGAATGTAGAGAGGCAGGAGCTGGACTTTCTTGGGGTGGCAAGAGGCCAGAGCTTATGGCACGGGATGGACATGTAAGGGCAGACTGGGAAGAACTAAGGTTAAGAACTTCTGCTGTCTAGGATCTTCCCCGTTCATGTCTCTTTACCATTCACATCTTTCACGTCTTCCTCATTCACATCTCTTTACTCCTTCCTGATCACTGGATCTGATTTCCACAGGAAGTGTTTGCAATTTTTTTTTTTTTTTTTTTTTGACAGGCAGAGTGGACAGCGAGAGAGAGAGACAGAGAGAAAGGTCTTCCTTTTGCCGTTGGTTCACCCTCCAATGGCCGCCGCAGCCAGCGCCCTGCGGCCGGCGCACCGCGCTGATCCGATGGCAGGAGCCAGGTGCTTCTCCTGGTCTCCCATGCGGGTGCAGGGCCCAAGCACTTGGGCCATCCTCCACTGCACTCCCTGGCCACAGCAGAGAGCTGGTCTGGAAGAGGAGCAACCGGGATAGAATCCGGTGCCCCGACCGGGACTAGAACCCGGTGTGCCGGCGCCGCAGGCAGAGGATTAGCCTAGTGAGCCGCGATTGTTTTTAATGTCTCCCTTCCTTTCCTTTCCCTCTGCTGCAATCTTTCCCAAATTCACCTAGTCTTTCCTTTTCTTTTCTGATAGCAGTGTAGCACAATCAACATTGGGTTCAGGCAAGCTGGGTCCAGGCCCTGCATTAGATATTATTTGACTTTGATCGGGTTGCTCTTTGAGCTTTAGCTTATTTGTCTGCAAAATGGAACAATAATAGAAGGCTGATATGATTACAAGAGAAAATGTTTGAATGTGTAGCACAATGTGGTAGACTGTTCTGTTGCTCACACATGTTTGGTGTTCTTTCTTGGGAGAGGATTAGATTTCCCAACCCCACTGATGTCAGCCTAGGCCATCCAGACTGATTTAACCAATGAAATATGAGTGGAGGTGACATATGACACTTTGAGGAAGATTTAAGAGCCAGTACCTTTTGCTGTATTCTTTTTTCCCTCTGGCGTAATGACCAGCAATGTTCCAGATATCAATTGTTCCACCACTCTCAGTTCCAGAGTAAAGAAGATGTAGACTAGGGTCAGAACTAATATGCAAATAGACAAGGAACATGAGTAAGAAAGAACCCTCTGCTGTTATAAGCTATAAGCCATTGAACTTTGGGGATTGCTTGTTATCACTGTAAATCTAGCCCATAGCCGACTGATGCACACAATATATGTTAATTTGTAAGAGCCTAATGTTATATGCCAATATTACTCAAGATCATTCCACTGTCCCCTCTTTATCCTGCTACTCTAAAGCCTAAGAAGTTTCATGAGAAGTGAGAAGTTTCATGAGAAGTAGTTCAGAAGCTGTGAGAAGTTTATTCCAAGGAACAACCATTGGGAAGAAGTTAACTTCAGCAGAAACAGGATAGAAAAATCAGTCCCTGAGGCTGGCATTGTGGTGTAACAAGTGAATCATATTTCCAAGTGCCTGTTCGAGTCCTGGCTGCTCTGCTTTTGATCCAGCTGCCCACTAACGTGCCTGAGAAAGCAGCAGATGACCCAGGCACTTGGGCCTCTGCCACCCAGGTGGGAGACCCAAATGGAATTCCTGGCTCCTGGTTTCTGGCTGGCCCAGCCCCAGCTGTTGCAGTCATTTGGGGAGTGAACTAGAGATGAAAGATCTCTTTCTCTGTCTCTTCCTCTCTGTGACTCTGCCTTTCCAAAATAATAAATAAATAAACAAAAGAAATCTTAACAAAAAAAGAAAAAGAAAAAAAAGATAATTCCTGAAGATTCCATTATTCTTTTTTAAAAAAGACTTATTTTATTTATTTGAAAGACAGAGTTACAGAGAGAGTCTTCCATCTGCTGGTTTACTCCCAAAATGGCCACAAGGGCCAGGGCTGGGCCAGGCTGAAGCCAGGAGCCAGGAGCTTCTTCTGGGTCTCCCACGTGGCTGCAGGGGCCCAAGCAAATGGGCCATCCTCCTCTGCTTTCCCAGGCACATTAGCAGCTAGCAGAATCGGAAGTGGAGCAGCAGGACTCAAACCTGCGCCGGTATGGAATGCTGGCGTCACAGGTGTCTATTTAACCCACTACTCCACAGCGCCAGCTCCAGTTCTATTATTCTTCTGTAACTGATGTATGCATTAGTTTTTCTTTTGCTGAACATTCAAATAATACTAATATATAAGGGTACTTCAAAAAATTTATGGAGGAGCAGGTGTTGAGCCTGTCAGTTAAGGTTCTTGAGTTCCACATCAGGGTGCTTGGGTTAAACTTCCAGTTCTGGCTCTTGATTCCAGCTTCCCCACCCTGGGAGACTGTCATAATGACACAAGTAACTGGTATTCCTTCTACTCATGTGGGACACCTGGGTTATGAGCCTGGATCCTGGTTCTTGCTCCAGGCTAGTACTGACTGGCTGTTGCAGGCATCTGGGGAGTGAACCAGTGGATGGGACTTCTGTCCCTGTCTCCCTCTGTCTCTTTCTCTCTGCCTCTGAAGAAAACAGATAAGTTTACAAGTTCATAGGAAGTGGAATTAAAAGATAAGTTTCTTTTATTACAAAACTGTCTTGAAATCCATGCATAAAATGAGCCTTCAAGTAGTTCATGAAAAATACATGTTATGAAAAAACCCCCTGTTGCCCCTCTTCCAGGCCAGCTCTCTGCTGTGGCCAGGGAGTGCAGTGGAGGATGGCCCAAGTACTTGGGCCCTGCACCCCATGGGAGATCAGGATAAGTACCTGGCTCCTGCCATCGGATCAGCACGGTGCGTCGGCCGCCGCACACTGGCCGCGGCGGCCATTGGAGGGTGAACCAACGGCAAAGGAAGACCTTTCTCTCTGTCTCTCTCTCACTGTCCACTCTGCCTGTCAAAAAAAAAAAAAAAAAAAAAGAAAGAAAGAAAGAAAAAACCTACACATAAAGTTCAAAGTGGTTCTGCACCAAAGTAACTCAACTTTTAATTTTCCACGAACATTTTGAAGCACCCTTGTAGAAAACAAAATGTATTTCTCCTGTACATCTGTTATCCACGGCGAAAGATGAATGAATACACAGTAAGTTATGAAGTGGATCATAATCGAGGCAGAATATATGTAAATGTGTCATTTGTGACACTATGCTGAAGTTCCAAAAGCCTACTGGATTCATTAGAATTGTCAGAAATATTAGCTCTGGCTTAATTCAGACAGAATAATCAATCTCTGATGTCAGGGGTATTGGGTAAACTATTTTTCAGAGTTCCAAAACTCATGAAAATCTAAATTTTTCTAGTATTTTTTAATGGACTTGTTCTTTTTAAAAAATCACATTAGTTTAGGTAAGATAAAATTTGTGAGTATTGCAGGACTTTAGCCTTCTTTCAGAAGTTACTGACTTCTTGGGGAGTGAACCAGCAAATGGAAGATTCTCTCTCTCTCTCCTTCTCTCTGTGTAACTCTGCCAGTCAAATAAATAAATCTTTAAAACAAACAGACAAAAATAAGTTCTTGACTTCTGTTTCTGACCATGATGGAGCAGCTTTGTCTAGACACACCCTCCCATCCTAATGCAAAATGTGTGGATTATTTGCAGTCATTGAACAACAGGCAGTACAGGGTTTTAAGGCCTGAGAGAAGAGAAACAAATGAGATGAGCCCTACAACAGTCCTAGCTTTCTGCCCCCAGCACTTTTCAGATGCTAGTGTGGCACAGTATGACAGTCGTAGTGAGCTGGAGAGACAGAGATTGGAATTTTGGAAGGTGGGGAAGTTGGGCTTGGAAGATCAGAGTTTCAGAAAGGAGGATGCTGTAAAGAAAGAGTTCAGAAAATTGTTGCCCTTGAGACTGCCACTGAATAAACAGGCACAAAGGCACAGGTGGAATCCCAATGGAGCTTCATTATACAGTGACTGGGGAGCTGGAATCCAAACTATTCCCAGCATTACACAGGCCTGGAAGATGTTACTTCTGACCAGCTAGAAAGGAATGTCTTTGATGACACCTAATAACAGAGCTTCAAAACTCTTGAAGTAAAAACCAAGAGAATGCAAAGAAAATAGAGAAATCTACAATACAGTCAGATATTTAAAAATTCTCTCTCAACAGTTTGTAGAACAAGCAGGCAGCAGATCAGTAAGGACATAGAATATTTGAACAACACCATCAACCAACTTGGTCTGATGGACATTAGTAGAGGGCTCTACCTATCAATAGCAGAATACACATTCTTTATAAGTGCACACAGCAGGGCTAGTGCTGTGGCACAGTGGCTTAAAGCCCCAGCCTGCAGCGCCAGCGTCGCACGTGGGCCCTGTCTGGAGTCCCAGCTGCTCTGTTTCCTAGCCAGCTACCTGCTGGTGTGCCTGGGAAAGCAGTGGAGGAGGGCCTGAGTCCTTGGGCCCCAGCATCCACTTGAGAGACCCAGAAGCAGCTCTGGCTCCTGGCTCCTGGCTCCCAGCTTCAGAGCAGCTCAGCTCTCTCTGGCCTTTTCGACCATTTAGGGAGTGAACCAGTGGATGGAAGACCTCTCACTCTCTGTCTCTGCCTCTCTGTAAATCTTTCAAATAAATAAAAATAAAGCTTTAAAAAAATAAGTTCACACTGAACAATTGTCAAGATGACATTCTGGATCTTAAACAATAAATTGAAATCATCCCGAGTTTATTCTCTTACCATAAGAGGCTTTAATTAGAAATCAGTAACAGAATAATATCTGGAAAACCCTTGAATATTTGGAAATTATACCACACAGTTCTAAATTGTGCATCAAAGAAGAAGCACAGAGAAATCAGAAAACATTTTGATGGAAATAAAACTAAATGTACAACATCTCAGAATTAATGGGATGGAGGAAAAGCAGTGATTAGATGTAAATTTTACTTTTAAATGTTGACATTAGAGAAGAAAAAGGGTCCAAGATCAGCAATCAAATTTTTCAAATTGAGAAGCAAAAAAAATTTTGAAAGTGGGGGGGCAAGATTAAATCAAAGTAAGCCAAAGGAAGGAAATAACAAGGATAAGAGCAGACATTGGTAAAATAGAGCACAAACAAAAGAGAAAAATCAATGAAACAAAAAATTGGTTCTTTGAAAATGTCAATAAAATGAGTTAAGTCTCCAGGTAAGCTGATGAAGCAGAAAGAAGACACTAAAGTTAGAAACCAAGATGGGATATTACTAGAGTCTAAGTATTAAAAGTCTAAGAAAGGAATAGCAGCATGTTTTATAATACATCTGATGAATGAAATGAACAAATTGCTTGAAAGATAACCAATCTTGATTCAAAAAGAAATAGAAAACGTTATTAGTCTCATATCTATTAAAAAATTGAATTACTAATATCTATTTTGAAAGTGGAAGTTCTAATCTTGGCTTTCCTCCAGGCCCAGAAAGCTTTAGTGGCTAATGTAATCAGATATTTAAGGAAAAAACAGTATCAATTTTACACAACCCTTCTCAAAATAGAGGGGGCACATTTCCAAACTCAGAACTACTCTGATATCAAAACCTGATAAAGACATTATGAGAAAAGGAAATCAATGACCATTATGCCTTGTAAACATAAGCATGAAAACCCTCAGCAGATACTAGCAAATCATATCCAGCAGTACTTAAAAGGGCAGTGTATCATGATCCAGTGAGGTTTATCTCAGGAAAATAAGGTTGATTTGAAATTCAAAAATTGGATCAGGCCAGCGCTGCGGCTCACTAGGCTAATCCTCCACCTTGCGGCGCCGGCACACTGGGTTCTAGTCCCGGTCGGGGCACCAGATTCTGTCCCAGTTGCCCCTCTTCCAGGCCAGCTCTCTGCTGTGGCCAGGGAGTGCAGTGGAGGATGGCCCAAGTGCTTGGGCCCTGCACCCGCATGGGAGACCAGGAGAAGCACCTGGCTCCTGGCTTCGGATCAGTGCGGTGCACCTGCCGCAGCGCGCCAGCCACAGCGGCCATTGGAGGGTGAACCAATGGCAAAGGAAGACCTTTCTCTCTGTCTCTCTCTCTCTCACTGTCCACTCTGCCTGTCAAAAAAAAAAATGGATCAGTATAATTCACCACATTATCAGAATAGAGGACACTACCATATGATCATATAAGTATGTAAGGAGAAAGCATTTTCTAAGTGTTTTCATTTACCTTAAAATCTTGCAGCAAATCAGGGATAAAAGACAATACCTTCAATCTGATATAGTACACGACAGCTAACATCACACTGCATGGCAATGACTCAGTGAGAAAACACAGGAGAAAATATTTGTGAACTTGGGATAAACAAAGATTTTTCAGAACAAAAATAAGGACAAGTCATCAAAGAATGATAAGTAAGACTTCATCAAAATGAAAAACTTCTGCTCTCAGATAAAATTAAGGAAATAAATAGACAATCCACACTGGGAGAAAATATTTGCTAAATACAGATTTGACAAAAGACTGATATCCAGCATGTATATGTTTTTTAAAGATCTATTTTTATTTATTTGAAAGAGTTACACAGAGAGAGAAGGAGAGGCAGAGAGAGAGAGGTCTTCCATCCGCTGGTTCACTCCCCAGTTGGCCACAATGGCTAGAGCTGTGCCGATCAGGAGCCAGGAGCCAGGAGCTTCCTCCGGGTCTCCCATGTGGGGTCATGGGCCCAAAGACTTGGGCATCTGGGCTTTCCCAGGCCACAGCAGAGAGCTGGATCGGAAGTGGAGCAGCCGGGACTCAAACTGGTGCCCATATGGGATGCCGGCACTGCAGGCGGTGGCTTTACCCGCTAACGACACAGCACCAGCCCCTCAGCAGATATTTTTAAAAAGCAACTACAATATAGAGTGTATAGTCAACTCAATAAGTAGATAAAACAACTCAATAAAAAAGGGACAACTGACTTGAAGAGACATTTTATAAAAGAACATGTGGGGTGCTGGTTCGAGTCCCGGCTGCTCCTCTTCCAATCCAGCTCTCTGCTGTGGCCTGGGAAAGTAGTAGAAGATGGCCCGAGTCCTTGGGCCCCTGCACCCACGCGGGAGACCCAGAGGAAGCTCCTGGCTCCTGGCTTCAGATCCGTGTGGCTCCGGCCGTTGTGGCTATCTGGGGAGTGAACCAGCAGATGGAAGACCACTCTCTCTGTCTCTACCTCTCTCTTTCAAATAAATAACTCCATCTAACTCCATCTTTCAAATAAATAAATCTTTTTAAAAAATAAAAAGAACATGTGTAGGAATGATCAGTAAATCCACGGAAAAGTATTTCATAGCATTAGTCTTTAAGGAAGTACAAGATAATCATGAATCACCACCACCTATCCTTTAGAAAGACTAAATTTTAAAAACCTAGCATGGGGACCAATGCTGTGGCATAGCAGGTAAAGCCGCAGCCTGCAGTGCCTGCAATGCATATGGGCTCTGGTTTGCATCTCAGCTGCTCCGCTTCTGATCCAGCTCACTGCTGGTGCACCTGGGAAAACAGCAGAAGATGGCCTAAATGCTTGAGCCCCTGCATCCATGTAGGAGACCTGGAAGAAGCTCCCAGCTGTTGGCTTTGGATTTGCCAGCTCTGGTCACTGTGGCCAATTGAGGGATGAACCAGGGAATGGAAGATCTCTCTGTCTCTCCACCTCTCTCTCTAACTCTGTCTTTCTAATTAATAAATAGCTCTTAAAAAAAAAAAAAAAGCCTAGCATGCCTGTTGTTGGTGAGGACTCCCAGCAACCAGAGCTCTTGCACATTGATGGTGGGAGTATACAACACTACAGTTGTGTGGGGAGATAATTGATAGTTTCTTAAGAACTTAAACACTATACAATCCATCCTGTTCACAGGTGTTTATTCATAATAAAACATATATATCTGCATATTCTGCACATAAATGCTTACAGCGGTTTTACTCATAGTAGTTAAAGATGCAAACAACTTGAATGTTCATCAATAGATGAATTTGATAAACAAATTGTGATATATACATACAACAGAATATTACTCAGCTATTAAGAAACGAGTAGTACAAACAACAACAGCAGCAATCTCAAAAACAGTGTGCTGAGCAAAAGAAGCTGCATGAAAAAAAGGAAATACTGCATGAGTCTGTTTATGTGGAATTCTAGAAAAGGAAATTTAATATGCAGTTAAGCAGATTAGTGGTTGCCTAAGACTAGGGGTTATGGGACAAAGAGAAGGCCTGTATTAAGGTGCAAGGGAATATTTTCAGGTGATGAAAATGTGCTTTCTTGGGGCTGGTGCTGTGGTGCAGCAGGTTAAAGGCCAGCTTGCAGCTCCGCCATCCCATATGCGAGTTTGAGTACTGGCTGCTCCACTTCCCATCCAGCTCCCTGCCAATGTGCCTGGGAAAGCAGCAGAAGATGGCCCAAGTCTTTGGGCCCCTGCACCCATGTGGGAGACCCAGAAGAATCTCTTGGCTCCTGGCTTCGAGCCGTTGTAGCCATTTGGGGAATGAACCACTGAATGGAAGACCTCTTTGTCTCTCTCTCTCTCTCTCTCTCTCTCTCTCTTTTCTCTGTAACTCTTTGAAATAAATAAAATAAATCTTTAAAAAAAAAAAAGACAGTGTGCTTTCTTGATTGTGTTTGTGTTACAGTTGTAGTCACTTGTTAAATCTCACTGAACCATAAGTTAAATGGAATGCATTTTATTTTACATAAGCTATGCCTCACTAAAATTTAGTTTTTAGTAAAATGTTGCAGACTTGTTAAAGACACATGCTCAGAGATGTCAGCCTGGGGTAGAAACCCAGCTCCAAGTCTCATTAGCTGTGTGATCTGCAGCAAGTTTCTTAGCTGCCCTTTGCCTCAGTTTCATCACTTCTAGCATTAGGATTATAATGTCACCTGTCTCACAGGTTTGATGTAAGGATGAAATGAATCAATATACATAAAGCACTTGGATCAGATAGTAATTATTAATATCATCACTGGTATTTTATTTGGTCACCTGGCCATTTACAGGCACAAAGAATTGAAAACAGGTCACTCCCTCAATTATTCATTCTTGTTCATTTCACATTGTCCATCTTTAGTTGCTGGCACAAGGCTATATGCGTGATAGTTGATAAATATTTGTTTAGAGGGTGGACTCTTTATTTCACGAATACTTATTCAACATGTTGCATAAAAATATGCCTAGTGATAGAAAAGTTTTGGAAATAGATAATTGCACAACATTGTGAATGTTACCAATGCCTCTGAATTGTAGACTTAAAATGGTTTAAATGGGGTAGGCATTTGGCCTAGCAGTAGCCACGTAGAGGTATCCCACATCCAGTACCTGAGTTCAATACCCAAACTCAGATTCCAGCTTCCTGCTCATGTAGACCCTGGGAGGCAGCAGCTATGGCTCAGGCAATTGGGTTCCCTGCCACCCACGTGGAAGACCTGGATTGAGTTCCCAGCTCCTGGCTTCCGCTGGCCTAGTCCCAGCTTTCTGCTTTGAGTGTATTTGGGAACTGAACCAGTTGATGGGGCTCATTTTCTGTCCATCTGTCTTGCTTTATTTGCCTCTCTCTCAAATAAGCAAATAAATATAAAAGGCATATATTTGTCACAATAAAATAAAAAGTTTAAATATGCCTAATTTAGAAAATCCCTACAGCTTCTATAGTCCAGCTTTGCAGAGACTGAATGATCTTAGAAGAATCTGTAAAGTTGTTTCTTCTTCTTTGTAGCTGAATGTGGAGGAAGATAATATTCATTTGCAGAGTCCTTTAAGATCTTAAGATGAGGGCATTTATAAACAGGTTGACAAGGAAAAAAAGTAAAATTTGGATCCATCTTAGAATGCATTAAGTACCAAAAAATTTGATCAAGCATTTGTCTAGTAAGATAAAATTGTCACCAACTCCACTACAGCTTACTTCCCACACAAAAGCTATAAAAATACAGAAGATTCTGCACCTGGTAGCAAAATTATGAATTGAAATATCTTGAGTTCCGGTGTTAAACTGCTCAATGACTATATGATTAACAGTCCTCTTCTTTGGAACTTATATAACATGATTTGCTTGCATATTTTGAATACCTCTACAGAAACACTGATTTTCTTGATAGCGGTCAAATTTTAGGAAATGTTCTTGAACTGACAGCTTGAAAAGTATCATTAGTTTGATTATTTCAGACACTCAAAGCACACGAAGGAGTGTTCATCTTATGTATATAAAATATTTACATATTCCTCCTTCTCTTGATGAAAATTACTTCTTGAGAACTCATCGTGCCTAAAATAATCAAAATTACATAACAAGCACAGAGGAAGAACAGAGAGTTTTAGTGGTAAATTATTTTTGACTAGTATGTGGTGTTACTTCCTATCATAAAGGCAGGATACAAAGATACTAATAGTTCCATTAAAAATGAAAGTGTTATTCATTCTTTCTTCTTCATTTTTCTCTTTACTGCTGCATGGCAACCACTAGTTGAAAAGAGAAGAGGAGGCGTGTTAGATTCCATGGTGGCATCTGCCATGACACAGCAGCGTCTACTATATATTCTGGCTCTGGTAGACTATCAAAACCTCGATTACCATGTTTTTAAAATACTACGATAGAATAGTTTCTCTCTCCCCCAGGGAATCTGATTCATTTACAGCTACTAATCTACAAAGAGCCACAAGGAGATTTTGAAAGAATAAAAAAAAGAAACAAACCATGTATATTGTTTTCTTTCCAAAATAGATAGATAGGCTAAAGCTCTGACTGGAATGTCAGGTGGGAGTTGGCAAGGTATTTTAAGTATCTCAAAAAGCCCAGTGAAAAATTCTATTGATACAAAAACAAAAGCCCCTGGCTCTACTTTTGGCTTGCATTTTTCATAATGTTGATTAAATGCCCCAATTAGAGGTTATGTATGTCTAATTAGGGATTACATATGATTCAAAATAGAAAATAAATTAATTGTCACATGGCAAATGTTGTTTAGTAGACAAGTGTTTTTGAAACTATGAAGTCCTTATGGGAAAAGCATAATGGAACAAATCCTTGGTAATGAAAATGTTGGACCATGAGCCTATACTAATCACTTGGCAATTAATCATCTTCTGTATAGCTGCTGCCACAGTATTTATTATTCATTTGTGATTTATAGCCTACCTTCTGAAAAAACATTTAATTGTTTTGCCCTATCTAAATGCTGAACTTTCAATATTTTGGTTGTTTTTCCTCTGTCGAATGAAACTAGAATCCTTAAGGAAAAGGAGCATCAGTCTTAGATATCCATAGAAAATTCAATCAGGTTTTCTAACAGGCGTAGTGAGTGTTTTTCTCTTTTCCTCCTCATTCACCAATGGATTGTTGGTAGAATTTTCCAGTCAGATCCATTTTTTTTGCACTTACTCAGCAAATGCTCTGAGAGCATTTGTGTCAATCACTATACCAAATATCAAGAGCAACTAGGCAAAGAGAATAGAAAGGGAGTTGGCAGAGTGTGTTCAAAAGGAAAGGGGAACAGTTTATGCAAAGTCCTGAGCCGGGAAGGAACTGGGCTGGCCCCAGGAACTGAAAGGACAATAGGTTTAAGCTCTGTGGGCCAAGAAGAGAACAGAATGAGATGAGCTTGGAGGGACAAACGAAAGCCAAGTCACACATGATCTCATGAGCCTTGCTAAGAAGTTCTGAAACTCTCTGACTCTTGCTAGTAAAGATACTGGAGTAGGGATTAGCATGAAGGTAGCATAAAGTGTATTAGAGAAATTAGATTTGAGGCTGCATAGACCAAAGTGGTAGGAAAGGAATAAAGAGAAATAGAGATTTGAGATATTCTGTGACAGAAACTGTAGGACCTAGAGATGGGAGATGAGGGAAAAGGCTTCTGGTTTGAGGGAACTAGAGTATCACTTACGGATCTGGAAAGACTTGGGAAGGGCAGGTTGGGACTGGGGGACTTGAAAGGAGCCAAGAGTTTTGTGAAGGATATATGATGTGTGAGAAGCCTGAAAGACCTGGAAAGAGATGTCAAGTTACAAATCACACTGAGAAGTTAGGAACCTACTGGAGATACAGGTTTTTAGTAGATATCAATTGTGTTTAATGAAAAGAAGGCACTCCTTATTTTACTTTAAATATTTATTTATTTATTAGAAAGAATTACAGAGAGTGAGGGAGAAACAGAATTGAGAGAGATCATCCATCCTCTGGTTTACTCCACAACAGCCAGGGTTGGGCCAGGTCAAAGCCAGGAGGCTGGAACTCCATCCAGGTCTCCCACGTGGTTTTCAGGGGTCCAAGGACTTGGGCCATCTTCTGCTACTTTCCCAGGTGCATTAGCAGGGAGCTGGATCAGAAGTGGAGCAGCCAGTGGCATCACCACACCCACCCAGAACACCTTATCTTAAAGATCATCTGAAAAGACTGTAAGGAAATAAAGAAGGATCAGCCAAAGGGAAGGAAGGTGTAAAGTCCCAGAGGTGACAAGAGGCTAGTCAGCTGAGAAGCACGCAGCTTGGATGCTGCTAGGAAGTGAGCATGAGCAGCTGCAAAATGACTGTCAGGTTGGACACCACCAGCGGCACAGCAGGCCCTAACCAGCCAGGGTTAGGCATACGAAGGACACTGGAGACAGACCAGAAGGCATAGGAGGTGAGCATTTTGAGAAAAAAAATCAAGCAGAAAACTCTCTTTGGAAGTTTAGGGAAGCAAATATAAAGGAAATTGAAGAGGAGACAGGTTTGGGGGAGGGAGATGGAGCTAAGACAATGAACTCAGTTTTTAGGGCCAGTGTGTTTCAGGTGTCTGCAGAGCATTGGAGTGAAAATATCTTATAGGAGGTTGGATTGTGTCTTGAGAAGCAACTTTGAAACCATGCACATGTAGCCAAAACTGAGACAAGAATCTCCAGCCCAGTTGCCCCTTTAAGATGTTCCTCCTACAGTTATGTTTAAGTTTCTGACATAAAAGAAGTGATTTGGGGCCAGGGCTGTGGCACAGTGGGTTAAAGCCTCAGCCTGCAGCACTGGCATTCCATATAGGTGCCAGTTCAAGTCACAGCTGCTCTATTTCTGATCACAGCTCCCTGCTAATGTACCTGGGAAAGCAGTGGAAGATGGCCCAAGTCCTTGGGACCCTGCGCCCACTTGGGAGACCTGGAAGAAGCTCAGCTCCAGCCATTTGGGGAGTGAACCAGCAGATGGAAGACCTCTCTCTGTATCAATCTCTCTGTAACTCTTTCAAATAAATAAAATAAATCTTTAAAAAAAAATGTGATTTGGCTCAAAAGCCCTGGACTACCAGGGCAGCTAGCAACCATCGACCCTATCCCCTCTCTTGAGTCTACAAATCACTTTAGTTCTTTGCCTGTGCTTTGGTTAGTTTGTTTTTCTTTTCTTCAAGCTAAATTTCTAGAAGCAGAATTTTGGGGCCACAGATATATCTTTTTTTTTTTAAGATTATATATTTGAAAGTCAGAGCTACAAAGAAAGAGAGGCAGAGAGACAGAGAGAGAGAGAAAGAGAGAAGAGAGAACCTTCCATCCACTGGTTCACTCCCCAATGGCCACAACGGCTGAGGCTGGGGCTGGGACTGGAGCTGGGGCTGGGGCTGGGGCTGGGGTTGGGGCTAGGCCAGGAGCTTCATCCACATAGGCCATCTTCTACTGCTTTTACAGGTGCACTAGCAGAGAACTGGATTGGAAGTGGAGCAGCTGAGATTCGAACCGGCATCCATATGGGATGTTGGTACTGCAGAGAGCAGCTTTACCCACTAAGCCACAGCACCAGCCCCCACAAGGTCTATCTTGATCTGGTATTTCAGAGGTGGCTGTGCATCCTCTTAGGGACTACTGGAATTAGGAAAAAGCTGAACTGTGTTGTTTCTTTGTTTCTGCTCTAAGTGGCACATGATTTCAGCTCAGTATCTGTAAGCTTTACTAAATAAATTAGGAACCTAATCTTTCCTTGGGCCAGTGAAAACATTCTCTTGGGCCATTCTGGGGCCTAAGACTTTCCTTCACCATTAGGAGGAAGGAGAAGTTATGAAAGTCAGAGGAGGTAGGAGGACTTTTGGAAGTGGAAGGCTTTGTGTATGACTGCTGAGAATGTCCCTCAATCTTTTCACAGAGACTTCAAAAAAGATTGATTTATTTGAAAGCCAGAATTACAGAGAGAAAGAGAGAGGGAGATTCACTTCCCAAATAACCACAACAGCCCGTTTTGTGTCAGGCCAAAGCCAGGAGTCTAGAACTCCGCCTAGGTCTCCCACGCAGGTGCAGAGGCCTAAGCACTTGGGCTATCTTCTACTGCTCTCCCAGGCCATTAGCAGGAAGCTAGATCAGAAGTGGAGCAGCTAGGATTGAACTGGCTCCCATATGGGATGCAGGCATTGCAGGTGGTGACTTAACCTGCTGTTCCATGATGCCGGCCCACTTTTACAGAGACTTTTAAGATTCCTTACTTGCTTGTAAAAGTAGCACACAGGTCTATTTTACAGTCTTCTTTCAAAATAATTTTATTATTCTTTTAAAATAATTTGAGTAGTTTCCTATTTTTCTATATATCCATTTATTTATTTATATTTGGAAGGCAGAGAGGATGAGAGAGACAGAGATCTTCCATTTGCTGTTTGATCCCCCAAGTGCCTGCAACAGCTGGGGCTGGGCTAGTAGAAGCCAGGAGCCTAGAATTCAATCCAGGCCTCTCATGTAAATAATAGGAATCCCAGTACCTGAGCCATTACGTGCTGCCTGCCACATGTGCATAAGCAGGAAGCTAGAATTGGAAGAGGAGCTGGGACTCAAACCCAGGCACTCCAAGATGCAACATAGGTGTCCAACTGCTGTGCCAAATACCACCCCTCAAAATAACTTTAATGTGTACCGATCTACTCAAATAAGCTACCAGACGCCTATGAACTCACCCATGTGTCAATAATAAGCGCAGACCCCAGTGTGAGTGCTGATTACTCCAGCAGCAGCACAGAAAAAGCGCTGTGTTTTCAGCTGAAACATATCAGGAAGCAACTTCTTCTTGCTCTAATGGTGGCGTTGGCTTACACATGGTTTCTCCATCCTGAGAGGTTGTAAGTGGGCATCAAAGTGGGCAAGGACACGGCACCAGCACAATGTAGGAAAGGCTATTTGTGGAGCACAAGAAAAGGAATAGCTCATTGAATTGGTTTCCTAGGACTGCTGTGTTAAAGCACCACAAACTGGGTGGCTCTAAACAACAGATTTACTGTCTTAGAGTTGTGGAGGCTGGAAGTCCAAAATTACAGTATCAACAGGTCCATCATTTTTCTGAAACCTGTAGGGAAGTCCTTCTTTGCCTCTTTCTAGCCGCTTGTGGTTAGCCAGCAACTTTGGTGTTCTTTATGTCTGCCTAACTTTGATCTCTGCCTATATATCACATGGCATTCTCCCTGTGTTATCTCTCTGCCTGCATGGAGCTCTCTTTTTTTATTTATTTATTTTTTTTAAGAAAGAATGACACAGAGAGACAGAAAGAGAAGGATCTTTTATCTTTTGGTTCACTCCCCAGATGACCACAAGAGTCAGGGCTAGCGCAGGCTGAAGCTGGGAGCCTGGAACCTCATCAAGGTCTCCCACATGGGTGGCAGGGCCCCATGTACTTGAGCCGTTGTTTGCTGCCTTCACCAGCTTGTTAGCGGACTCAAGCCAGCATTCCAGTATGGGAAGTTGACATTGCAAATTGTGGTTTAACCTGTGGTGCTACAATGTTGGCCCTGTGGTTATCTTCCTTTTTTTTTTTTTTTTTTTTTTTTTTTGACTGGCAGAGTGGACAGCGAGAGAGAGAGACAGAGAGAAAGGTCTTCCTTTGCCGTTGGTTCACCCTCCAATGGCCACCGCTGCAGCCGGCACACCGCGCTGATCCGATGGCAGGAGCCAGGTGCTTCCCCTGGTCTCCCGTGGGGTGCAGGGCCCAAGCACTTGGGCCATCCTCCACTGCACTCCCTGGCCACAGCAGAGAGCTGGCCTGGAAGAGGGGCAACCGGGACAGAATCCGGCGCCCCAACTGGGACTAGAACCCGGTGTGCCGGCGCCGCAAGGAGGAGGATTAGCCTATTGAGCCGGTTATCTTCTTATAAGCACACCAATTATTTTGGAATGGGGCCCACCCTACTCCAGAATGCCCTAATCTTAACGCATCACATCTATTTCCAAATTTTTGTGACCATAATTCCAAATAAGATCATACTCTGAGGTACTAGTAGTTAGGACTTCAACATGTCTTTTGGGGAGAAGACATAATTAAATAATGTTCATTTTCACAAAGAAAGGAAAAAGCAATGGTCATGAATAATGGGTTGAGAAGCTAGTTGTCCCCATTAGAGTTCGCAGACCATGACTCTCCTGCCCTTTTAACAACAAAAATCGCTTTCTTGGGGATATTTGCTATTTGGCTAAACTGAGTTTTCTTCCTTTCTCAGGTACGGACCAATTAGTTACTTCTCCCCACTGAGTGTTGAGTAGTGATTCTCAAATTTTGTTGTATATTGCAGACTACCTGGAATTTGGTAAAAATATACTGAAGCCCAGGCCCTACTATACTCCAACAAGCTCAGGCATCCGTATCTTCTGTTGGCTTTCTAGGTGATTCTAATTTACTGTAAGAACTACTGGAGCTGCACATGTGTTTTGCAGTCTCTACTTCAACAATCTTTGCTAGCATCAAGGAAGACTTCATCATCTACAGAGATGTATCAGCCATCTCCAAGGCCTCTTACGTCTTGACCTCTTTGCCCTCAATGACCTTCTAGTCCTTTTCATCAGAGCCAGCCACTCCCACAGCCACACTTTGGACCTTGTCATCATTATGTCACAAATCCAGTGTAACGAGTACTCCAGTGAATGAGCTGCACTCTGTAGGGCAGAATTGTCATGAGTTCTTTTTTTTTTTTTTTCCTCCCAGTTGCCCTTTCCAACCTTTTTTGTAGTCTAATTGTTTTTGTTATTTTTCCCCTTGTCCGGGGGCAGACCACTATCCTTCCCGGCAGATCCTGCTAACTGTCAGTGGAAAGAAGAGTCTCAGTTCAATAATCAAAAATGTTGAATAAAATCTGAGCCTCATTCGCCAGCTAGGTACTGCAGCAGGCTGGAAGGCCTGTGAGCAGAGGGGAACATGGATGGCTGCTCCTCATGCCTCCCCCTGCACTCTGATCCCCTCATCCAACCTCCTGCTCCAATGACCTCTGTGTCGCCCTGGATTGGATCAGGAAGAGGAGAGGCGGTCCGGGTCTCACTTGACTGACACAGACTCAATCCCACAGCAGCCTCTGGTACGGCACGTTTCCTCTACTCCTCCTTCCCTCTGGGTGTTTTTGCAGGTTTGGGGGAGTTACTCTCCTGAGAACACCCAACTATATCCCCATGATGGAGATGATGATATTCCTCTTGCTCTCTTCCTACAATTTCTTCCATGGGCCCTGGCCATCTGGTGGCCACTCCCTCCCCTGTGGTCACATCTTCCCTCCAGCCAGCTTTTGAGTTTTCCAGGCTGTCTGGGCCACAGGCTCACAGCTGGCCCTGTCTTATTGCCGTGGATATAGAGCCTGCTCCCAGTGCGCCCTCACCTCCCACTCTGTGATCTGCTCAGAGCTGCTCTTACCAGTCTTTCACGCTCTTCAAACTCCACAGGCACATTCAAAGCTCCTGGTAGTTTCCATAAAGTATCCCCCTCATTTGACTTGAAGAGAAAGGAGCACCACTTCTTTATCCCAGGAAAGAGGCCAAGAAAAAAAATAAAGACACTCTAACAATTCTCAAATTTTTCAGTTCTATTGCTTGTAGGTACTCTAGGCAGGCAATGGATTAAAGGTTACAAAAATAAGTTTGAACCTTCCTTTGCAAGTCTCGCAAAGGTGGTAGAGCTCCTCACTTTTGTATCAGTTGTTTTTCCTCTCAGACTTTAGGGCCTTAGCCGAAATTAAAACAGAAACAGCCCCCATTGAACATCCTGTTTACATGGCGCAGTGCTCCCTAATTTGGGAAATGGCTAGCTTACTTATTAAACAATTTTCTTTGGGACCATTAAAATGACCTCAAGGGGACCCTTCCCTCAGTCATACTTCCCTTTACTTTCTTTCTCATCACTAGCCTCTCCTGCTTTTAATTTGCTCCTAGGTATATTCTGTGGTCCATACTTTCAGTAATATCTCGGCCAATAAAATCAATTTCCTGGTTTCTTTTCCTCACATCAATCTAGAAAAAACCCTCAATCTTGAATTAACTCAGTGGCCCACATTCCCCATGCCTACACCAAGGTAACTGAGGACTATGAGTAAGAAACACAAAAGAGTAGACTGCTACAGTAATAATTTTAAGGTCACTAACTCTGGACTCAGCAATGCCAGCAATCTTACTATGTTCTTTGGCCAACTGGCTGTCTTGTTTTTCACAAGAACCATTTCAAGTATTCCAGTCTTTTCTTATTCTCTAATCCCCTACTGTGCTGCTCACCCCAGAAAATGTCTTACTTCTTATTTATTAAAAAATGCAGAAATCATTCAATGTAACTCCTTCTTTGAGGCAAATATACCACCCGAGTTACACTAGTTCCCATTCTATTCTTTCTTTCTCTCCTGTTAGAATAGAAATTGCTCCTTCTTTAGTACAATACCAACTTCTCGGGTTCCTATCTCCTTCTACCTCCTTTTTTTATTTTTATTTTTTTAAGATTTATTTATTTATCTGAAAGGCAGAGTAATTGAGAGAAGGAGAGACAGAAAGAGAAAACTTCTATCCTCTGGTTCACTTCCCAAAATGGCCACAACAACTGGGGCTGGGCCTGGCCAAAGCTAGGAGCCAGGAACTCCATCTGGGTCTCCCACATCCTCCCAAGTTCTCAACCACACACCAATAATTATATCTTCTTCTACCTTAAACCTTCTCCTGCTAGATTCTTAAAAAAAAAAAAAAAAAAAAAAAAAAAAAAAACTTCTATATTCTTATCCTTAGTATCCAAAGTCTGTCCTATCTTAATAAACCTGCAACAGCTCACGCTTACAAATTAATACACACCACTACAAGTACTTGATAAGTGCAACTTATTTAAACTTCTATATTACCTTATGAAGTAGATAGCATTCTTTATTTTTAAAGGAGAAACAGATTCAAGGTGGTTACACAATATCTCTGAGATCATGTGGTTGGTGAGTAAAGTGAGATGCAAACCCAGCCACTCTGATTTCACCACATTTTCTTTCTTTTTCTTTTTTTTCAATTTTTTTTACATTTGACAGGTAGAGTTATAGACAGTGAGAGAGAGAGAAAGGTCTTCCTTCTGTTGGTTCACTCCCCAAGTGGCTGCTACGACCTGCTGGTGCTACGCCGATCTGAAGCCAGGAGCCAGGTGCTTCTTCCTGGTCTCCCAAGTGGATGCAGGGGCCCAAGCACTTGGGCTATGCTCCACTGCCCTCTCGGGCCACAGCAAAGAGCTGGACTGGAAGAGGAGCAACCGGAACTAGAACCCAGTGCCCATAAGGGATGCCGGCGCCACAGGCGGAAGATTAACCAAGTGAGCCACAGTGCCGGCCTCCTCTTCCTTCCTTTCCTCCTTCCCTCCCTTCCTTCCTCCTTCCCTGCCTCTTTCCTCCCTCCCTCCCTCCCTCCCTCCCTTCCTTCCTAGATTTACTTATGTATTTGAGAGGGAGAGCTACAGAGAGAGAGAGGTAGAAACAGAGAGATCTTCCATTCACTGGTTCATTCCCCAAAATGGCCACAACAGCTGGAGCTGGGCCCATCCAAAATCAGGAGCCAAAAGCTTCTTCCTGGTCTCCCATGTGGGTGCAGGGGCCCAAGTACTTGGGCCATCCTCCACTGCTTTCCCAGGCCAAATCAGAGAGCTGGATCGGAAGTGGAGCAGCCAGGACCTGAACTGGCAGCCATATGGGATGCTTAACCTACTTCACCATAGCGCCAGGCCCTTTACCTCATTTTTTAATGTCCCTGTTGGTCCCCTATTGGTCTGTTTTTATTGTTTAGTATTTCCCTAGATTTTCTAGTGCAGTTTTGTTTCCTCATGACCTTCCTCCTTCCCAATGCCCACTCCCACCTTTTGTTATGATAAACTGTAAATTTATAGAAAAACTGAATGAGTAATCAAATGGGCATCTGTGTAGCTTTTATCTAGATTCACATACACATCTAAGTACGGGGGTTGTCAATAAGTTCATGGTAAATGCATCTGATGCGAAAACTATGCATGGATTTGAAAATTGTTTTGCACCAAAATAACAAGTTGCTACAACTTGTCTGAGCAGGATCTAGCGTGAGACACTAAGAAGGAAAAGATATCATTTGAAAATAGCCCCCATAACAACAACATGGATTCTGCTAAACTTGAAGCAAGAAAAAAAATGTCAAATTGATGATGAAGCTTGTTTGGAAAATGGTAACAAGATCATTGAGGCTTTGTTTAAAGTTTACGGGAATAATGCCCCCAAAGAAATCAGCAGTTTACAAAGAGGTCTCATTTTAAGATGGTATAAGATAATGTTGAAGTAAAACCCACAGTATCAGGGCTGGTGTTGTGGCACTGTTAACCGCTGCCAAATGGGTGCTGGTTCAAGTCCTGGCTTCCCTGCTTCTCATCCAGCTCTTGCTAAAGCACCTGGGAAAGCAACAAGATGGCCCGAATCTTTGGGCCCCTGCCACCCATGTAAGAGACCCAGACGGAGTTCCAGGTTCCTGGCTTCGGCCTGGCCCATCCCCAGCTGTTGTGGCCATTTGAGGACTGAAGCAGCAGATGGAAGATCTCTTTCTGTCTCTCCTCCTCTCTCTCTCTGTAACTCTGCCTTTCAAATAAATAAATAAATGCTTTTAAAAAAAATACATAGCATCACTATGGCCTGGGAAGGCAGCAGAAGACGGCCCAAGTCCTTGGGGCCCTGCACTGGCATGGGAGACTCGGAGGGAGCTCCTGGCTCCTGGCACATCTCTGGCCATTGAGGCCAAACGGGAGTGAACCAGCAGATGGAAAACCTCTCTCTCTCTCTCTCTCTCTCTCTCTCTGCCTCTCCTTCTCTCTCTGTGTAACTCTTTCAGAAAATAAATAAATAAATCTTATAAAACATACACAGCAGCAGACTATTCACATCAATTCATGAAGAAAATATTAACCTTTTTGTGCCCTGATCGAAGAGAATGGACAATTAACAGCAGAAACAATGGCCATCTCAACTGGGTCAGCTTACACAAATCTGATTGAAAAATTAAAGTGGAGCAAGCTTTCTGCTCAAGGCATGCCAAAACTGAAGGACTCAGATCAGCTGTGGATAAGAGCAAAGTTTTCAATGGGAATTTCAAACCAGTGGGATCAAGATCCTGAAGCAGCTCTTTAAAGAATTATAACAGAAGATGAAACACGGCTCTAACAGTATGATCTAAAGACAAAGCACAATCAATGCAATGGCTACCAAGAAGTGGAAGTAGTACAGTAAAAGCCTAAAGCAGACTGGTCAAGAGAGAAGGGCGTGGTAACCAGCTTTTTGGGATGCTAAAGGCATTTTGCCTGTTGACTTTCTGGATAGCCATAGATCAATAACATCTACTTATTAAGAGAGGGTTTTGACAAGGCTCTAGCAGTAAAGTGCCCAGGAAAGCTTCACAAAAAGTCCTTCTCCACTTTGATAATGCTCTTGTTCATTCCTTTTGTGAAACATAGGCAATTTTGCATGAGTATCAATAGGAAATCATTAGGCAATTATCTTGTCCTGATTTGGTTCCTTCTGACTTCCTGTTTCCTAACCTTCTTTTCTAAAAGATTTATTTACAGAGATAGGGGAAAAGGTAGAGAGAGAGAACTTCAACCTATCGGGTCACCCCCACCCCCCACCCCCACCCCCAGTGGCCACAACAGGTGGGACTGGGCCAAGCCAAGGCCAGGAGCCTGGAACTATGTCTGGGTCTCCCATGTGGAAGCAGGGGCCCAAGCACTCAGGCTAACCTCTGCTGCTTTCCTATACACATAAGCAGGGAGCTGGATCAGAAGCAGAGCAACCAGAACCAGGATACTGACATCATGGGCAACGGCTTTACTGCTATGCCACAACGCTGGCCCCCTTGTTTACTAATCTTTGAAACTATTTAAAGGGCCCCTACTTTCTTCAGATAACAGTATGGTAAAGACTGCATTGACATTGTTAAATTCTCAGGAATTTCGGTTCTTTAGGGATAGTCTAAATGGCTGGTATTATCTTGAACTTTATGAAGTTTATGTTGAAAAATAAAGTTTGTATTTTTTATTTTTATTTTTCAATTCTGTTTTCCACCAACAGTTTCATGCACAAATATGCACTTAACCCAACATGAATCAAATTTCAGTTACCAATTTATATTAACTAATTACATAAAGTACAAACCTCACTACTAGAACAGCAGTTACAAAATCACTACATAATTAACAGATGACCGCATGATCAGTGGCAGTGACCAATCATGGCACTTTTTTCAAAAATCTGTCAGTGATTAGTTGTTGCCTACCTGTTGTTCAGTTCATACATAGACAGCAAATCATGCAATTGTGTTGACTTCTTATCTCCCAGTAATAAACTCATTTGACATATTATAAAAATGGATTTTCCAAAGAGGAATTGGCCAACAAACATCAGAATACAGGAAAGAAATGAAAAATGATAACATCAGAAGTGAAACCCAAATCAAACATTAACAGATCCGTAGAAGAAATAGCTAATCATGGAAATTTTGACACTGTCACCATTAGAAAAATTCTAGATATACAACCAGGACCACTTATTGGAAGTAAATTTAACAACATTGTGAAAAATTAGGATGTAGATGTCCTACAGGAAGCAACATTGATTTTTTTAAAGAGTTCTGCAGAATATCCTATCATTTGCCACATTATTGCCTCATGATTAACTTCAGATTAAATATTTTTGGCAACAAAACTACATAGAGGATGGTCTGTTCTCTGTTCATCAATATTAGAAGGTGCATAATGTCCACTTGTCCTATTGTAGTCATTTTAAGTTGGATCATTTTGCTTTGATGTGGTTATGTGTTAGTTTCCTCTATTATTGGATTATCTCTTTATTTTTGTTAATATTGAATAATGTATAAGGGATACCTTCTAGACTACATGAATATTTTCCAACTTTCACTTATGGGTGTTAGCATCCATTGATGATCCTTTCCTTAACAATTATTTTTAGTATTTTTTATTTATTGGTAAGGCAGAGAGACAGAAACAGTGAGAATTTCTATCCACTGTTTCATTCCCCAAATGGTCATAACAAGGGGTTGAGCCAGGCCCAGAACTCAAACTGGGTCTCCCATGTGGGTGGTGGTGGCTCAAGTACTTGAGTCATAACCTACTGCCTCTCAGGGTACACATCAACAGGAAGCTAGATCGGAACCACAGTCAGGACTCAAACTCAGGCATTCTGATATGGAATGCAGGCATCTTAACTGTGGCATCAAATACCTACCTTTTTTTTTTGTTTGTTTGTATGTTTTAAGATTTATTTATTTATTTGAAAAGGAGAGTTACAGAGAGGCAGAGGCTGAGAGAGAGAGAGAGAGAGAGAGAGATCTTCCATCCGCTGGTTCAACCCCCAAATGGCGGCAACAGCTGGAGTTGCTCTGATCCAAAGCCAGGAGACAGAAGCTTCTTCCAAATCTCCCATGCAGGTGCAGGGGTCCAAGCACCCGGGCCATCTTCTACTGCTTTCCCAGGCCATAGCAGAAAGTTGGGTTGGAAGTAGAGCAGCCGGGACTCAAATTGGTGCCCATATGGATGCGGACACTGCAGGTGGCGGCTTTACCAGCTATGCCACAGCACAGGTCTCTACCCACCCTTCAGTTATTATTTGGATGGTGGTTTTCTAATCCCATCAATGTGTCTACACTTACTAGTTGACATTCTTTTGGTAAAAAGAGCTTTGCCTTCTCTTTTACCAGCTATTTTTATAGTATCATTGCTTTCCCTTTTTATTCAATATTTTATGAATTATGAATATAATGACTTATCCTCATTATTTTTTTATTATTCAAATATTCAAATAGGGGGATCTTCAATTTGGCTTTGATGTCATTGATCTGTGCCATCGGTTTGTGAACCTTTACCTGTTTATTTTCATTGAGTGCCAGATACTGCATTTGGATAATTATAAAAATAGTTTGAGGCCTAGAAGAGTGTTATATTGCAAAGAGTATTTACAATCACTTCTGGCACAAGGTTAAAGCCAATAGCAATTCTGGATCACTTTAATCCAATCTAATTGGAAGACCTGAGAGGATCTGAAGGGGGAAGGCTCAGCCTTCTGGGTGGATTAGTTAATCTGGTGTTTACCTAGGTCCTTTGGGTCCCAACCTAAACCCTGCTGTCACTTCTCTTGACCTTCCTTGCACTTCAGTTTTATACCCTTATTTCTATTAGTCTGTCAAAAATTGTGTTCAGCTTCATAGCCATCTCTTGGGGGAAGAATGACTCTAAATTCTCTCCTAATCTCTCTGAGTTTCCTTCTCTCACACCTTGTTCACTGAATTCTTCATTGTCATGTTAGCTCTGAGTGATATTAAAACTATTTGGTCCAAGTTTTGTGGGTTTTCCTGGTAAGAGTGTTAGCCTGAATTGCCTAATCCCTTATCAGAAGTGAAAGATCTCTTTACTATAGATCAACTTTAAAAAATAAATACATAAGATAGGATCATGTCACTTTCCTAATTGAAACATTCCAATGACTTCCGTTTTTCTTTAGTATCTTTCATTAGGCATGAAGATCTACATTCCCAAATCATCCCCAGCTACTCCCTCTCACTTTCTCTTTCCCAGACACATTAGCTCTCTTTTGCACACTACACCTTCACAATTCTTTTCACTTGCCATCTCTTGACGACTGTTTACTGCTCCCACCCATCTCCTTTCAGTTTAGTTGCTGTTTACCTAATCACCAGAGCTCAGCTAAAGATTTCTTCCCCAAGAAAGCATTCCTGGCTTCCCTACTCTAGGTCAGATCTCAGTCATGGCAACTTGCACTTCTTCACAGCAATCTATGTTGATTTGCGTGATATCTGAGTAATAAGTCTTTTCCCGTGTGCTACACGAAGGCGTAGATGTTCTTTTTTGTTCAGACTTTGCATGCCCAACCACTACCTGCAGCAGGCACCCAATAAAATCAGGCACTCAACAAAATCGAGGAATGAATAAAAATTATGTCAATCAACAAGATTTTTTTTCTGGGTCACTTACCTGTGCAACTAGTACATTTATTTCCACCAGAAAGTCTATACCTAAAGTTCGGTTGATGCCACTAAATTTTATGGCTTTTAACTTTGAGGAATAATAAAAAAACAGTTTCAGTTTCCATTTCTGTTATGATAACATTGATTTCATTTCAGTAGTCATTTTTAACTAAAGAAATATTGTTTTTGGTGGCTTTGCAAAACTTTCAAACCAAGAGATTACCTTAATTTCAACAGAAACACACTGTTGATGGAGAAAAAGCCATTTAGGGCCTTGATTTCTAATTCAGCTAACTCTTCAGAAAGTGAAAATGTAAACCAACGCCTCTCAGGTAGGTGATGAAGTCAAAATAATATACACAGTAAATAGTGTTGCAGATTTTTTTGTGTATATTATAGATTTTTCTGGTATGGTACATTTTCATCTATTTTATATTTGAAAATAAGACAGTTGCTTCTTTAAAGTCCACAGGCAAGAAGCCAATAAAGGATGGAAACTCTAATTGATGCTCTAAGTTTTTGTTTTAAAGCCAGATTTAGCTTACATTACTAAAAACTTGCACAAGGCTGTATCAATTTTTTATGTTCATGTTTTAATATGCTTGACCCAGCTATTTTTCTTTTTTTAGACCTACAGGACATATAAATGTCAACTGTTTCACTTCTTTAGCCTCAAAGTCATTTCTTATTCAGTCAGCTTCCCTGAATGGGGTAGTCAGGTCACAGTTGGGTAATGGGGACTTTAAATTAGCTCATGTTTTTAGGGATTACAATTTGGCTCTGTTGGCAATATGAAAATATGAACTGAGTGGACACACTACTGGGCAATTCCTCACTTCTGAGCTTTGGGAAAGTAAATCTTTCCCCTCTACAAGCACTGAATACTGACCATTATTCTTCTTTTAAAATATACACATTGAAGCCTTGTTAATTAACTTATATGTCACATGGAGGAGCCAATGTAGATTTAGAAATGGGAACATTTGTAGATAACAGTAGCAGCTTTTTTTTTTTTTTTAACATTTATTTTACTTACTTGAAAGGCAAGGTTACATGGCGGTAGAGAGAGAGAAAAAGAAGTCTTCCATCTGCTGATTCACTCCCCAAACAGCCAGAGCTGTGCTGATCCAAAGCCAGGAGCCAGGAGCGTCTTCAGGTCTCCCACACAGGTGTAGGGGCCCAAACACTTGGGCTATTTTCCACTGCTTTCCCAGGCCATACAGAGAGCTGGATTGGAAGTTGAGCAGCCAGGACTCGAACTGGTGCCCATATGGGATGCCAGCGCTGCAGTAGGAGGCTTAGCCCACCATGCCACAGCGGCAGTCCCAGTAGCAGTAGCTATAACATCTCTCCTAAACCCTAGAGCTCATCATCCAATTGCCTATTGACTTCTCCATTTGGATATCTAACGTTACAATTCTAACATACTCAAAACTACACTCTTGCTTCTCCTTTCTCCTGAAAGCTCATCCCTCCCACAATCTTCACTATCCCAAAACAATCTCTCTCTCTCTCTCTCTCTTCTCTTTTTTTTTTTTTAAGATTTATTTATTTATCTGAAAGAGTTACACAGAGAGAGCAGAGGCAGAGTGAAAGAGGTCTTCCATCTGCAGGTCCACTCCCCAATTGGCTGCAACAGCCGGAGCTGTGCCAATTAGAAGCCAGGAGCCAGGAGCCAGGAGCTTCCTCTGGGTCTCCCACGTGGGTGCAGGGGCCCAAGGACCTGGACCATCTTCTAACTGCTTTCCCAGGCCACATCAGAGAGCTAGATGGGAAGTGGAGCAGCTGGGTCTCGAACCGGCGCCCATATGCATGCCGGCACTGCAGGCAGCGACCTAACTCGCTACACCACAGCACCAGCCCCTCAAAACAATCTCACAACCCCATTCTTCTAGTTCCTCAAACTAAAAGCTGAGTCATCACCCCTGGCTCTTCAGTTTAACCTCATACTATTCTATTTAACAACAAATCCTCCCAGCTCTACCTGAGCCGGTGTGCAGAATCTAACCGTCACTCCCCATGGCCCTGCCTGGACGGTTAACTCACCTTCCCGTTTTCACCCTTTCTAACCTACAAGGCCCCTGCCATATAGCCACCAGAGGGATCCTTTTCCAGTGTAAGTTATATGGATTTCTGTCTGAAGTAACATCCAAAGTCCTTATTGTAAGACTAGAAGACCTCCTGAGGGGCCGGCACTGTGGCCTGGGAGGTTAAGCCTCTGCCTGCAGGGGAAGGCATCCCAAGTAGGCACTGGTTTGAGTCCCAGCTGCTCCACTTCTGATCCTCTGGGCAAGCAGTGGAAGATGTCCCAAGCACTCTCTACCCAAATGCCCGATTGTTGCCATTTGGTGAGTGAACCAGCAGATAGAAGGTTCCCTCTCTTCCTCTCTCTCTAGCTCTTGCTTTCATTCTCCCTTACCTCTTTCTCCCTCTGTATCTCTGCCTTTCAAATAAATAAATACATAAATCTAAAAAACAAACAAACAAAAAAAAAACAACCTTACAAGATCTGGTCTCTAACCACCCCATTGACTTCATCAACAGCTCTTATTTGTTCAGTTCCGCTCCAATCAAATCGACTTCCGTGATTTCCCTCTAAGCAAGCTGGTCCCTACCTCGGAGCCTTTACACGTGCTATCCAGGAATGCTCTTCCTTTAATATCTCTGTGGCTTTCTCTTTCATTTTCTGCAAGCTTCTGCTTAAATATTTCCTTTTTAAGGAGGTCTTTCCTGAACAGCACATTTCTTTTTGTTTTTAAAAAATTTAAAAACACCCCATTCTCATTCCCACAGTACTCCCTAACAGATTATATAAAATGACCATATGTATCAGTTTATCCAAGACAGCTCTGGTTTTTATCTGTATTGTACTGACATAATTGTGAATATTATTCACAAAATGATCTTGTTTGATAAAGCATGTGGTTATCCTACCCTTACCATGTTTTATTTTATTTTTATTTTATTTTATTTTATTTTTATAGCTTTCATTGTCATCTGATCTTTCCATTAGAATGTTGATAAGAATTGGCCATTTATTTTATTCTCTATTGTGTTCTTAGTACTTAGAAACTCCCAGAACACAAATGCACAATAAATATGTAGTGAATGAATGAATGGGATCATTAACTATGTGACATACGTCAAATGCTAAACTAGGTGCAAAGGAAAAAGGTAAGACATAATTTGTGTCCAATGTACAGGCTAGACCTGAGAAATTCTGATTAGATTGACCTTCTGTATAGATTGGAAACAGACATATATTTAAAGTGGCTCAAGTAATTCTCGGGGCTGGCACTGTGGCATAGAGGGTAAAGCTATCTCCTACAGTGCCAGCATCCCCTATGGGTGCCAGTTCAAGTCCCAGCGGCTCCACTTCTAATCCAGCTCTCTGCTGTGGCCTGAGAAAGCAGTGGAAGATGGTCCAAGTCTTTGGGCCCTTGCACTCGCATGGGAGACCCGGAAGAAGCTCCTGACTCCTGGCTTTGGATCGGCTTAACTTGGGGATTGAATCAGTGGATGGAAGACTTTCTCTCTGCCTCTGCCTCTCTGTAACTCTGACATTCAAGTAAATAAATAAAATCTTTAAACAAACAAACAAACAAAAAAGTGGCTCAAGTGATTCTCATGTAGAGGCCAGGTTGAAAACCCCTGGTTTAGGAGCTGTTTGCCTGGTGGGTGAGTTAGAGGTGAAAGGCAGGTGGACTTCAGAACAATCTCCTCACTATACTGAGGTTGGACATTAACATGAAAATTTATGCTATGTGTATGAGTCCATGCAGTGCAACTGACCAAGGCTACCAAGGAATTCAATTCCTGCATTCTGTCAAGTATTGGAAAAAGTCTTTACCACAGAGGTGGTTGTTGGCTTTGCAAAGCCAATAGCAAAATAGCAAAAATCAGAACTATTCATGGCCCAGAATGTCTCATGATAATATAAAATTTGAGAAAAAGGAAGGGCATTTATCCTAGCAATTGAGCTGCTGGTTGGGGCACCTGCATCTCATATCTGAGTGCTTGGAATTGAGTCCTGACTCAGTTCCCAATTCCGGCTTCCTGCAATGCACCCTGGGAAGCAGAAAGTGCTGGCTCAAATAGTTTGGTCCCTACCTACACGGGAGACTTAGATTGTGTTTCTGCCTTTCTTCATCAGTCCAGTCAAGCTCTACCTTGTGGGAGTTTAGGGAATGAACCAGAGAATGGGAGTTCTCTGTCTCACTCTTCTATATCTCAAAACAAAACAGAATCTTCTTCTTCTTTTTTTTTTTTTAAAGGGGCAGGGAGAAGATGAAGAATAAGTGGAAGAACAGAAGTTTGTGCCTCAGTGAACTGGGTCTCAGCCTGGGTGAAAATGAGTACTCATGGGGCCAGTGCTGTGGCGTAGCGGGTTAAGCCACCGCCTGCAGTGCTGGCATCCCATATGGGCACCGGTTCGAGACCCGGCTGCTCCACTTCCCATCCAGCTCTCTGCTATGGTCTGGGAAAGCAGTAGAAGATGGCCCAAGGAGTTGGGCCTGCACCCGCGTGGGAGAACCTGAAGAAGCTCCTGGCTCCTGGCTTCGGATCAGCGCCAACTCCGGCCATTGTGGCCAATAGGGGAGTGAACCAGCGGACGGAAGACCTCTCTCTCTCTTTCTGCCTCTCCTTCTGTGTAACTCTTTCAAATAAATAAATAAATCTTTTTTTAAAAAAATACTAAGATGGTGAAAATTTAATCCAATTATGAGTTTTGGAGATGGCCTTTGGAAAATGATTAGATTGGAATGGTTTGGTAATGTGGAGCTCATCACTGAATCCTGACGGCTTTATTTGGAGAGAGACAGACATATACAGAAATATAGTTGCTCCCTGTCTCCTGCCCTGTGATGATCTGTGCTTCCTAGAGACACCATCACCAGGGGCAGAACCAGTGAGGCTGATTCCATCTTGGCCTTGAACATCCAAAACTGTGAGTTAAATTACAGCTTTACTCTTTATAAATTTGTCACAAATAAACCAAAAAGCTGACTAATATATGTTAATCTTCCACCGCCTTTGTAGGCACATTAGCAGGGAGCTGGATCAGAAGTGGAGCAGCCAGGACTCAAACCGGCATCCCTGGGATGCCAGCATGGAAGGCAGAGGTTTTACCCACTAAACCACAGGGCCAGCCCCAGAGTGTAAATTCTCAAAGCAGCAGGAAGCTGGGGAACTTCTTCAAAGGGCAGAATCTGCCTGCTTGTTCTCTGGGATTCTGACTCAAGAGGTCTAGGGTGGGGCTGGGGAATTTGCAATAAGCTTCCACCAGTGATTCTGGATGATCAGTTCATGGAGTTCACTGTAAGAAACAGAAAGTGGAGACTGTCTCAGTCACTAATGCACACCCAATAAATGTGTGTTGAATCAGCTGAATAAACTGTCAGGAAAACATTTGGGGACTTCTCTGAGGGCATAATCTCATAATGACCCCAAACTATTAGATCAGACAGCTCTTTCAGCTTGTGCTGTGAGAGTTATTCAACAGGTTCAAAACTGGAAGGAATTAAAAGAGTACACTTGACTGTCATGGATACTGAGTAAATAACAGTACAGAACATATTTAGGCAATTTATAATGCAAATCTCAGTTTGTGAGCTTGCTTAAGCATTTTAGAGTTCATTCTAGTCATATTTTATCTGTTTCACTTTCCTTTTTTAATTTTTTAAAACAATATACATTATTTGATTAATTTGTCCTGGGGTGTTTCCCTCTTTTTAAAATTGTTTATGTAAACTTTTTTCTTTTTTTTGAATATTTATTTATTTATTTGAGAGGCAGAGTTACAGAGAGGCAGAGGCAGAGAGAAAGAGAGGTCTTTCATCTGCGGTTCACTCCCCAAATGGCCACAACAGCCGCAGCTAGGCTGATCCAAAGCCAGGAGTCATGAACTTTTGGGTCTCCCATGTGGATGCTGGGGCCCAAACACTTGGGCCATCTTCTACTTCTACTGCTTTCCCAGGCCATAGCAAAGAGCTCAATCGGAAGTGGAGCAGCCGGGAATTGAACCGGCACCCATATGGGATGCCAGCACTGCAGGTAGCGGCCTTACCTGCCATGCCACAGCTCCAGCCCCTGCTCTGCTTTCAATTCCCCTTCCTGCATGCAGTGGAAGAGGTCCTAAACTCTTGGGCAGGAGACCAGGATGGAGTTTCTGGATCCTGGCTTCAGCCCGGCCCAGACCAGCTGTTACTGTCACTTGAGGAATGAATCTCTCTCTGCCTTTCAGATAGATAGATAAATAAATAAATCTTTAAAAATGGAAGTCAGTTGCCTAGATAATAACAGTTTGAATTTCCTTTTACTTTGGATCTATTGGATACATGCAAATAGGAAATTCTTTTTAGTTAAATATAGATTGCCTTTATACACAGTTATATTACACATTATAGCTTGGACTGAGCACTCATAGATAAGGACTTGTCAGTTCACCATTTATGCAAATTGGCTGTACTCTCCACTTGATCTCCGTACAGCATTGCTAAAAGACAAAGACTATTTTCAAATCTCAGGTCCTTCATTGAGCTGAGTCATGCCATGTTAGTCAGTTTCCTTCTTGAGGTGGTAACCAGAAATGTTTGAATCTCTACCAGAGGATGTTAGGGAATTAACTCTAACTAATAATTGCAAAAAGCTGAAAGCAACACAATGTTGATATTTACATAAGCATTTACTGTTAATGAAAGTGAAAACTGGAGGCTTTGCATCTCTTGAAATTTCAAGTAAGAAGTCTTAACTTTTATATTAATACATTGTTCAGGGGAAGTACTCTACTGAACTGAATTGTTATAGTAAGGCACATCAGCAGACAGTAATAACAGAAATGAGCAATAAAAGGAAAATTTGGAAATTAAAATATTTCCAGCCTATAAACATATTTAAAAATAATTAAATGGCTTAGGACCTCATATAAAAAGTATACAAATGTATAAGTCATATAGTTGCATATGTAGGTTTCTTTAAAAAAAAGATTTATTTATTTATTTGAAGGGCAGGATTACAGAGAGGCAGAGTGTGAGAGCAAGAGCAAGAGAGGTCTTTCATCCTCTGGTTCACTCTCCAAATGGCCGAAACGGCCAGAGCTGGACCGATCCAAAGCAGGAGCCTGGAGCTTCCTCCAGGTCTCCCACTTGGGTGCAGGGCCCAATGACTTGGGCCATCTTATACTGCCTTCCCAGATCATAACAGAGAGCTGGATCAGAAGTGGAGCAGCAAGGACTGAAACCAGCGTCCATATGAGATGTCGGCATGACAGGCAGGGGCTTTACCTGCTATGCCACAGCACTGGTGCCAATCCAAGAGTGTTGGGTGCAGAATTTGGTGGCATTTTCCCCTTTGAGGAAACTGACATTTCAAAAGCAATAGTAGAGAGATAGCTACAATGCAGGCCTTGTCATGCAATTGGTTAAGCCACCACTTGAATCTGCTGCATCCAATATTTCGAGTGGCTGGGATTGAGTCCTGCTTTGGCCTCCTATCCAATTTAGTTAATGCATATCCCCTGGACAGATAGCAGATGATGGCTGAAGTACTTAACTGGGTCCCTGCCACCCATATGGGAGACCAGGATGGAGTTCTGGCTGCGGGCTTCAGCTTGATCCAGACCTGTCTATTAGGAGCATTCAGGGGAGTGAAGCAGCAGATGGAAGGGGTCTCTTTCTCTGTTTTCTCTGCTTTTCAAATTAAAAAAAAAAATGTTATCAAAACATGATAGAGGGGCCAGGGCTGTGGCACAGTGGGTTAACGCCCTGGCTTGAAGCGCCAGCATCCCATATGGGCGCTGGTTCGAGATCCAGCTGCTCCACTTCCAATCCAGCTCTCTGCTATGGCATGGGAAAGCAGTGAAAGATAGCCCAAGTCCTTAGGCCCCTGCACCCATGTGGGAGACCCGGAAGAAACTCTTGGCTACTGGATTTGGATGGGTGCAGCTCCAGCCATTGAGGCCATTTAGGGAGTGAACCAGTGGATGGAAGACCTCTCTCTCTCTCTCTCTCTCTCTCTGCCTCTCTTCTGTGTAACTCTGACTTTCAAATAAAAAAAAATAAATAAATCTTAATAAAAAAATAACCAAGATAGAAACCAGCTGGCCGGCGCCGTGGCTCAATAGGCTAATCCTCCGCCTTGCGGTGCCAGCACACCGGGTTCTAGTCCCGGTCAGGGCGCCGGATTCTGTCCCAGTTGCCCCTCTTCCAGGCCAGCTCTCTGCTGTGGCCCGGGAGTGCAGTGGAGGATGGCCCAGGTCCTTGGGCCCTGCACCCCATGGGAGACCAGGAAAAGCACCTGGCTCCTGGCTTCGGATTGGTGCGTTGCGCCGGCCGCGGCGCACCAGCCGCGGTGGCCATTGGAGGGTGAACCAACGGCAAAGGGAAGACCTTTCTCTCTGTTTCTCTCTCTCTCACTGTCCACTCTGCCTGTCAAAAATTAAAAAAAAAATAAAATAAAACAGCTAAAGTTTTCAACTGCCTCAAGTAATATTTGAGTTCAGGACCTGAGGAGGAAAGATTTTAAGATGAAACCCTAAAAAGCTACATCTGGAAGTAACTTTTAATTATTAATTCCTGATTGGAGTTCTGGTGATCTGCCTTGAATCTCAGTGGTCCTCATGAGCCATTTTCCCCCAATGTCTACAGTCTTGTGTAAGTTCCATCCCACACTGATGCTGAGCTTGGTCATATGACTTGCTCTGGCCAAGGACACATGAGTAAGACTGATACAAGAAAAGGTTTGCATATTGAGTTTGTCTTATATCCCTTCTTGCAACCTTAGGATTACCATTGTGTGAAGAAATCTTAAATCAGCCACATGGAAAAGCAATGTAGAGAAAAACAAGGAATGAACCCAACAACCTTCCATCTTTGTGCTCCAACATCCTTAGCTTCCATCTTCATATTTTCCACACCACGCTCATCTTCTTCTCTGTTATGAGACTCCATCTCTATCCACATGTCCCAAGACATATGGCCTTGTTGAGCCATCCTAGCCTGGCCATCTGAGACACCCTAATCAACACCCCAGACATGGTGGAGCAGGGATCAACCACTTGTAGTATGCCCTGACTGAATTCCTGAGCCAGACAATTCAGAATCATGAGCAAATATAAGGATTATTGGTTTAAGTTGTTCCGTTTTTGGTTTGGACACAGCAACAAATAACTGAACCACTACCAAAACAATAAAGAACATGTAACAATCTATTTGTTAGAAGAGAATGGAATTAAAAATTCCAAAGGAAGGCAGGAAAGAAAAGTAAAGGAACAAAACAGCGGAGACAAATTGAAAGCAAACAGTAAGATGGTAAACTTAAATATTTGCTTCTAGGGAATTCTATGTATGAGTAGTCACAGATCAAGATCTTTTCTCGATACAGTTTTGAAAGCTAAGGATGCTTGTTTTTTAACCAATCGGCCTCTGAATTCTACCCCATCAACTCCACCTTAGTTTTATCTTGATGGACTTGAAATAAACCTGCTGGGAGGTACCACCCTTTACTCCTCGCTGGTGTTCCTACCTAGGCTGATTTAGAACAGGGTACTAAAGGCTTGGAACCGTGTTCCTATCATCGTTCCCTCTAAAGTCCCGATTTTTCCTATTAATCCCTGTCTGGGATTACCAGGATACCCTGACCCGCGCTCATCCCTCCCCATTTTAAATATATATTTATATATAGGAATTATATTAACTTAATGTAGTGTTTCTTTCCTCACCACCGAAAATGTATACAATACGCGGAGTTACACTTCAAAGAATTTTACAATCCAGAAAAAATGGCTATTTCACACTCGGTGTACAGTTCGGTGACCCCTGGGTGCTCCGCTAGCGCCCTGAGGCCAGGCACGGGGCCCGGGCGCTTCGGGGCCTTGCCCGGCCCGTAACTGGCGCTCTGACGGAACATGTTCGTTAAATGAGTAACTAAGTCCGTATGGTGTGTGTGGGCCTGAAAACACACGTAAACGCGCTTCCACGGTCAAACGCCCTAAGCTATACTGCGCAGCCCGTCCCGCCCAACCGGCGCGGGGCAGGCGACCCCGTCTGGCGGCAGCCGCGGTGGCAGCCGTTTGCCTCCTTTCTGGGTCGGGCGGCGTCCGTGGCTGGGAGCGTCTCGTGTGGAGGCAAATAAACAAAGCCAACCGCACCGAAACGGGTCGTTCCGTTTCACATCCTCCCTCACATCGGGTGCCCAGGTCTACTTGGAACAAAGTGACCCTCCATCTGTCCGCAGGCAGGTGGAGCCCGCCCCACGTAGCGCGCGCCTCCTGCCCTCCCAGCCCGCGCTCCTCGGCGCGCGTAGACGCGGACCCTGCAGGACCCCGCCGGCCCGCGAAGGGACACGCCCCCTCGCGGGAGCACAGGGCCGCAGCACGCACACCCCCGCGCCACCCCGCGAGCGAGCGAGCGAGCGCGCACGCGCGCGCGGGGGGCGGGCCTCCTCTTCCTGGCACCCACTGAGCGCCCGGCCCCCTCACCCCACCCCACCCCCCGCCGCCCAGGCTCCGCCTCCGCGACGGGGCCGCCGGGAGGAGGCGACCGGAAGCCACTTAAAGCAGAGCTCGAGGTGACAGGCGAGCGATCTGGAACGGGAGCGCGGTCCAGCCTTTCTGCGCTCGCGGCGGCGGAATGGCCCGTGCGCGGCTCGCCGCTTCGCCAGCCTGCGACCCCTAGACGCCGGCACCCGTCTCCGTGCCGACCCCTGGCGCGGACGCTGCTCTGGACGTCCGTTTTCTCAGCCTGCCCGTTCAGGTAAGGGGCGCCGGGTGGGCTCTGAGGGGACGAGGGACCCTAGTCGGGATGGCGGGCGCTGGCCTCGCGGCCCCGGTCCCCCGCCGGGAGAGTGCCGGGCTCTGGCAGATCGGGCTAATTGGTTTTTAGACTGTCTTTGTACCGAATTCCCTCGGATCCGATCCCGTCAGTATCAGGGTGGGATTCGTTTACACTTCTAAGTCGTCTTACACACCCAGAGCCTTTGGCAGGTGTACTAATGGGACGCTGGAGATTTTAGACGCTGAAGATTTAGTCGGGGTCGCCAGAGTCTGCCCCTGCCCGTCAGGGCGGGCGGGCGGGCGGGCTGGGGCGCGTCTTTGCGGGCAGACCCTGGCACTCTGAGGCGCGGAGGAACCCTTCGCAGCCCCGGGGGAGGGCGCGGCGGCTGCGGGAGCCTTCCGGGCACCCCGCGCTCCGGGCTGCAGCCCAGAAGTTTGCAGGCGGCTTTCGCGTGAACTTTTTCGGCTTCGCCGCCCGCGAGCCGGCCGCCGCGCTCGCTTGGCCGCTTGGCGGCTGAGTTGGGCGAGCCCCCCGGGAGTCGCAGGACGCTCCTCGGGAGGTGCAGCCGGAATTCAGTGTGGAAGGCGCCGGGAGAGGGGGATGCGGGGACGCCGGGGCTCGAAGTTGGTTGAGGGGTGGGGGGCGCCCGGGCGTCTGTCGGGGCGGGAACGCTCCGCGGGACCCCAGGGATTGCGGGACCCGGCGGCGCCTCTGCACCGTGGCGCGGAGCGGCGGCGCCTCGGGGCCCCGAGCTGCGCCAACCGCCGCGGCCGGCAGGAGGCGTCGCTCGGACCCGAGCTGGCGCCCGGGAGTCGCGCGGCGGCGGGCGGTTTCCATGGAAGGTGTGATGGGCGTCACGAGGTGAGAGGTGGCGCGGTGTGTCGCCTGCAGCGGGGCCCTGGAGGAAGTGCCCTTCCAATCTTTATTTTTCTGTTATGCAAACTAATTGAGGAACTACTCGAGTTCTCTCTTCTTCTCCCCAGTTTTGTTTCCGAGTTTGACAAGGGGCAAGAACAGGAAAAGTTGGTGTGTGTGTGCGGGCGTGTGTGTGTGTGTGTGTGTGTGTGCGCGTGTGCGCGCGCGCGCGTGCACGTCTAAGTAAAATTGCTTTAGTGGCTGCTCTGCCTTGATTGGGTGTGATAGGAGTGGTTTAGTTTGTGGTGTGCGTGGGGGAAGGCACAGGCCGGTTTGGTGTGGTGGAGAGGGAATACCACAATCTGTGCCAATTGTGCCTTGAGGCAAGAGCACCGAATGATGAATAATAACGCCTGGCTTGGCTGCTTTCCAGTTGATTTATGTCTCATGTCAGATCCCTCCTTCGTGAAGCTTTCCCTAATAATGCCAGCTCACACCGCTCTCTCCTATTTCTGCCTTTTCCTTTTGTGCTTACCATGTGTACTGATAGTTTGTTATATACTGTTTTATTTTTCTGAATATTATTACGCTCTTTTTACACATAGCTTTATGAACGTCTCCAGTTAGATCTTTAATGCTCGTTTTCCTGGGGATTTGATTTTATTTTTTGTTAACCCATAAACAGCAAAGAACTAAGCATTTAATGCCTTTTCTTCAGTAAGCCAACAAATTATGGATATTATGGAATACGCAATGTCTGCATTGTGCTGAGCACTGTATCAGGCACCTAGGGTGAATGCTTGATTAAATCATGGGTTCTTGCATCAAATAACTCTTTCACTCTGTTGGACAAAAGAGGATTAATTGCCAGTCACCATCCTTTGTTACTTGGTACAATCTCAGTAAATATTTTCTAATTTTAGGGTTTTTTTCAAGGTTTTTTGATTCTTGGAAGAACTTTTTTAGTATTTGTGTGTATGAGTATCTTATACTTTAGTTTCATTTTTCTAGAATCTACTTTCATGTGCTTTCTTTAAAGCATGTACCTGCATAACTTTTATGAAGACAGAGACTAGGAGGGCCCTTTATTTAGTTGTATTTGCCTTTTGACAGTGTTCAGGTTGTTGCTGATGATAAGAATGATAGTCCTTCAGTAGTGGTAATGTTTTTTGGGGATTGCAGGTGTAGCCCGTAACATTGTTGGAATATACTGGAACTTTCTCAATATAGAAATAATTAACAGACTCCTGGCTTTCTCTCATATAACATTTCAGTTGAGAGCCCCTGTTTCCTATGTATAGCCTCACATCTCAGGTTCACTTACTAATTAACTCTGAAGTTTATCTTTTATTTGGTGGTGAACTTTTTTTCCCCCCACAAAAACTAAGTTTTTGTCAACTCACGAGACAGGTGATAACATAAACAACTGTGCAGAAAACCACAAAGCTGAGTAGAGATGTGGTTTCCCTTCTGTCATCATTTAACAGTTACTTCTACCTCAACATTTCTCACCCCCTACTTCTTTCTAGCCTTATGGTAAAAATCCATACACCAGAGGAATTATAAACTGTTGTACATTAAGTCCACAGTAAATGCCAAAGACTTATTGAAACATACTCATGTGCCTTTACCTGTTGTAAGTTTTTGAATAGTCTGGGCTGCTTTGGAGCCTGGCTTTCTCAAATGGAAATTAAAGCTGACCTGTAAAGACTAAATAGAGAGCAGCAGGAGTGATTTCAAGTACTTAGTCACGGACCAAAACAAAACATTCTAATGAATGAATGGGATTCAGTTGTCAGTTTGTAAATGATCATCTTCCTTCCTTTCCTGGTAGGGTTTTAGACTCTGAGGAGCAATTGGAGCTAATCCACACCATGGAAGTGGAAACCACGGAACCTGAGCCAGACTGTGTAGTGCAGCCTCCTTCTCCTGATGACTTTTCATGCCAGATGAGACTCTCTGAGAAGATCACTCCATTGAAGACTTGTTTTAAGAAAAAGCAGGATCAGAAGAGGCTGGGAACTGGAACCCTGAGGTCTTTGAGGCCAATATTAAACACTTTGCTAGAGTCTGGCTCACTTGATGGAGTTTTTAGGTCTAGAGACCAGAATGCAGATGAGAGCAGCTTACATGAACCTATGGTGAAAAAGCCACTGGAAATCAATCCATCATGCCCACCAACAGAAAACAATATGTCCGTCCTGATTCCTGATGGGACAAATGTCCGGGGCCAAATACCAGATGCCCATCCTTCTGGCCACGCTCCAGAACAAGTGGTTCCAATTCAGGATCACAGCTTTCCCCCAGAAACCATCAGTGGGACAGTGGCAGATGCTACAACAGGGCATTTCCAAACTGACCTTTTGCATTCGGTTTCAAGTGATGTTCCTACTAGTCCTGACTGCATTGACAAAGTCATGGATTATGTTCCAGGGGTTTTCCAAGACAACAGTTTTACAATCCAGTACATATTGGACACCAGTGATAAATTGAGTACTGAGCTCTTCCAAGACAAAAGTGAGGAAGCTTCCCTTGACCTTGTGTTCGAGCTGGTGAATCAGTTACAGTACCATACTCATCAGGAGAATGGAATTGAAATTTGCATGGACTTTCTGCAAGGCACTTGTATTTATGGCAGGGATTGTTTGAAGCATCACACTGTCTTGCCATATCATTGGCAGATCAAGAGGACAACAACTCAAAAGTGGCAGAGTGTATCCAATGATTCTCAGGAGCACTTGGAAAGATTTTACTGTAACCCAGAAAATGACAGAATGAGGATGAAATATGGGTATGTATTTATAACAACTTGGAAAAATGGTGTTAAATGCTTTAGAGAAGGTAGAGACTAAAAGCCTGCTAGGATGGTTTCTTTCAGTAATAACTGTTTTTCCCTCTTTTCCACTGTTATCTTTTGGCTTTATGCTGCCCTAATTTTTCATGGTAGTTGAATGCAGGGTATTTACCTAACCAAACAATTCAAATGTCAGTCTGTTGCATGTGCATGTGAGTGAGAAGTTGTACTTCGTTGTGAGTTCAATACTGTTTTAATCACTTTTGAAAGTAAGTCCATGGTGAATCATACAACTTAAATAACAAATACTAATTTATCTAATTTTAAAGTTCTTAATGTTGAGTAGTTTGGAGTTTTTTTTTTTTTTTTAAGATTTTATTTATTTATTTGAAAGTCAGAGTCAGGGAGAGAGAGAGAGAGAGAGATCCTCCAGCTGCTGGTTCACTGCCCAGATGGCCACAATGGCAAGGGCTGGACCACGGCTGAACTAGCCTGATGGCCAGGCCAGAGCCTGGAGCTTCATCGCGTTCTTTTCCCAGGCTGTTTGCTGCTTTTCCCAGGCCATTGGCAGGAAGCTGTCTCAGAAGTGGAGCAGATGGAACATGAACTGGCACTCCTGGGATGCCATTGTCACAAGATGGCAACTTAACCACTCCGCCACAACTTTGGCCCCAATTTGGAGATTTTTGTGGCTTTCATTTTGAAAGATGTAAACACTTTCTGTGAACGATTCAGAAGTTTCTCCCGTACTTTGTTTTTTCAATGATTTATTTATTTATTTGAGAGGTAGAGTTGTAGATGGAGAGAGAGAGACAGAGACAGGTCTTCCATCTGCTGGTGCACTCCCCAAATGGCTGCTACAGCCAGAGCTGAGCTGATCCAGGAGCTTCTTCCAGGTCTCCCACGCGGGTGCAGGGGCCCAAACACTTGGACCATCTTCCACTGCTTTCCCAGGCCATCAGCAGGGAGTCGGATTGGAAGTGGAGCAGCTGTGACTCAAACTGGCGCCACAGGCAGAGGCTTAGCCTATTACAGCACAGTGCCAGCCCCCTCCCTTACTTCTTAATAATGCCAAAACACCATTACGTCTATTTTAGTTCTTTTTAAACCTTTTTACCATTAAATTTTTTTTTTGGACAGGCAGACTTATAGAGAGAGACACAGAGAGAAAGATCTTCCTTTTCTGTTGGTTCACCCCCCAAATGGCCGCTAAGGCCTGTGCGCTGCGTCGATCTGAAGCCAGGAGCCAGGTGCTTCCTCCTGGTCTCCCATGCGGGTGCAGGGCCCAAGGACTTGGGCCATCCTTCACTGCCTTCCCAGACCAGAGCAGAGAGCTGGACTGGAAGAGGAGCAACTGGGGCAGAATCCGGTGCCTCAACCGGGACTAGAACCCGGGGTACCGGTGCCGCAGATGGAGGATTAGCCAAGTGAGGCACGGTGCCGGTCTTTACCATTAAATTTATCTTACACATAAGTTATCCCATAATTCAGGGGTTATTTTAAACCTGAAAGAGTCTTAGTGAAAGGAGAATGTTGTTGGATAGGTTTATCCCCTATATAAAAAAACTGGAGTTTTTTTATGCAAAATATGTGTGTTCACTTAATGTGAATGCCTGAACAGTATTCACTAGGGAACTGGCATTTCCATATCCAAATTCTTCATTAATTGAACTTTAAAATGAAGAAAATGTGGTTGTAACATAAAGTTGTTGGTGCAAAAATGAATGTATAGTAAATATTAATCTTCGTATTACTAAATTTCTCATGTAAGAATTAAAATGTGTAGTGTGTAGCTGTTTGTGTATGACAGGCTAAGGATTAAAGTTAAATGGGGGAAGAGAGTACTACTGTTCATGCCACCTGAGTTTGGATGCTGTGAAGGCAACTCAAAAAAGTTGAGAAAAATTTCCTTGAGAGTCTCTTTGTTCACAGATTTGTTGGTTTGTACCACTCAGAAGTCTGGAGAGTCAGCAAATAGTGGCAGTAAGGTATTTCCAAGTTGTCTAATTCTGTTAGTTCTAATGCCACCCTTGTGTATTCTGACATGCTGCCAGAGCATTGTTGGATTACAGAAATATGGCCTTTTTTTTTCTATTTTTTTTCCTAATGCTTCCATTTAGTATTGGTTAAATGGTTTTCTTTGAGTGTTTCAGTATTTCATTTACATAGTAAACAGGTCAATTTTTAGCACCTTAATTCACATGAAGCTAGAACTTTACATCTTGTGTTTCAAGAGAGAAGTGTGGAGTAAGATGATGAGCAGTATAAAATCCAAGATCAAAGTTGTTACACAGAAGACCCCTTGATAAAAGTCAGGTCATATCTAGAAAGCTGTTTTCCTGACTAAATGTATTATTATCTTGGTAATATGTGTTCAAGATTACCCCTTGTTTAGGTAGCAAAAATCCAAAAGCCAAGTACTTTCAGCTTTTTTTTTTTAAAGCCAGCATTGGAAAGAGAAAAATATTTCACTTTTTATCTAAAAAAATCTTTCCATGTTGTCCAAAATCTCTGTTGCCCATGAGCTAGCAATTCTAATTGCTATGTCAAGGATAATTAATTTTATATAATCTCAAAGCCACCCTAATCCTTCCATTTCCAGATTGCAAAACTCTGCAGAACAGTGGCCTTCCACTTCACTCTTGAGAAGTGAATTTCCAGTCTGCTGAGTACTTGAGCATCTTGGTACATTAAGTTTCTATTCATTTGCTTTGGTCAGGAAGAAACTAGCAGGATTATTGTTAAACACGTTACATTCTGTTACTATGAGGAGGCAAGGTAGTCATTTTGATCACAGAAAATCCAGGTACTCTTAGGTCAGCAGCATATTGAGTATTTTATTTGGTAAGATTATTTTGGTGAAGAGTAGACATAGATACAGACCCATGAGCATGCATTGTTGAATTAGTTACAAAGCAGTTGCAGTGGGTGCTTGATTTCCAAATCAGTTTTAATGAAGTCAACTGATGTTTATCTGACACTTGGGAGAGGAAGAGCATAAATGAATTATTATTACAACTATTGCTGCTGCTTCATTGTTAGTGATTATCAGTTCTGCTCTAACAAAATAGCAAAAAGCATTAACTGTCAATTACTAGTAAAGTTCTGAGTGGACTACAAGAAGAAATGTAAGATTGTAGATAACTAAGTGTCAAAAATTAGGCTTTTTGATAAGTTGACCTGTGGTCATTGCAACCTGGTTTTCCTTGTATTCCAAAGCGATGTTGTGTTTCCTGGCAACAAGATGCAGATAACGGCATGTTGAGCCTTGCTGAGAGATTCACAAACAAGCTGGAGCAGCCCAGGTTCACATGGTTACCACATTATTTGGCTAAAGCTATTAATCTCTGTGGTCAGGCCTGTAAAGCTGGTCTATCTGTGCAGATTGCACACAACCAGGAAGTATGTGTTCAGCTGTGTATGCATCCAATTTGGACCCAACAGTCTTTGGATTCAAGAATAATGAATGACAGTTCTGTATCTCACTTGTTTTTAATCGTTTGTATGATTGCTTCTCAGCCTTTTGGCTAAGATTAAGTGTAATCGTTTATATAGCTTGGTAAATCATTATTATATACTGTGTCCATAATAACTTCATTGTGTGGAACTGGGGAAAGTTCATAGTTCTTGGACTCTAGCAGACACAAAAGTTCATCGCTTCAAACAATAGTTGAGGTTCTTTATCTTGATCTGCAAAGTTACAGATTCAATATTTAAATTAGGTGTGTAATGTTCATTTTGTTCTCAGAAATGAAATTGGAAAGGAAGGTGAGCTGGGTAAGTTTGCACATCCCTTCCAGCTTTTTAGATAGTCTAATCACTTGTAAAACAGGATTTCTATAATGAATGCTTATTTGGTTCATTGTAATGGAGTTATGATATAGTCCCACTTTATTTTCTCACTCTGCTTCATACAGCTAGAGATACTAATGACCGGTGTCAGCTGGAAACTAGCTGTGTGTATGTACTTCACAAATTTGATGCTGAAGCTTCTTTTGCACATGGGATGAACCTTGAAGAATTTCCAAATTCCAAATGCACTTGAGAAAACAATATTGAATGTTGTGTTTTCGATTAAGAAAACACAGTGTCTAACAGTTTAGGCACTCATTTTTAGTAGAAGATGATATTGGATGACAGAACTAAGCAGTTTAGCAAGAACCTCCCCAACTGTTTGTAATTGATCATTGAAATGATGGAGGTTCTGCAAAAATCTGGCTTACAGAAATCAAGATCAGTTTCACGTTACATTCATTTTTATGTGTGCCAGACTGATCTAATTATTGACCCCCAACAACAAGGAAGGAATATACTTACTTTTTGTTTTGGAGGTTGCCTGTGGTGAAAATATGACTTATTATTTATAATTCTGAATTTATAGAAAGAGGGTAGGGAGGAAGAAAAAGGCTGCAAACTCTGAATCCATGGCTAATTTTTCTCAGATGACAATATTTTTTCTCCTCTTTTGGAATTAATGCTTATTGATAAAGTAGAGTTTTACTTAATGATTTAAGTATAGAGTGTTGTCATAGTCTTAGTTGCAGAGTGGTTTTGGTAGCTAATTGCTTGTATAAGTCTTTTTTTTTTTTTAATCTGCTCAAGAAACAGTACCATTAGATAGCTTCAGTCCCAAAGGGACAAATACCATATGTTCTCCCTGATCTGTGATAACTAATAGAGCACCTAAAAGATAATCTTAATAGAAATGAAATTGACACTTTGAGAAGCAATGACTTTGAACAGCCCTTGTCTCCACTGTTGAGGAATAATTTCTTTTTTCATACTATTTGTTGAACTCTTAACAGAGTTAATCATGTGTATAAAGTAAATTGAAAATAGATCTAGGTAAAAAATAAGAATGGGTATAGAAGGAGGAGGAGGAAGAGGGCAGGTATGGTGGGAAGAATCACTACGTTCCTAAAGTTGTAATTATGAAATGTATGAAGTTTGTATTCCTTAAATAAAAGGTTTCTAGTGGGGGGAAAGATGGCTTCAGAGAAACTCTGTAAGAAGACAAAGAGAAATGCGTATTCATGGTAATAGTGTGTATTCTTGTAGCCTGTATGAGTTGCAGAGTGAATTATTTAAACTAGAGTAAGTTACTAATAACTCAACTAGAATAAAATTAGCCAAGTTAGCTCTGGCCTGCACAGCTGTGATGATGCATGAACTAATTCATTATGTGTTATTGATAACATGGGAGAGAGGAGAACAGCTGAAACTTACTAAGCCTTGTGACTTTTTGGTATTTCTTGAATATACACAGCTGTATGTGTATGAATTTATTTAAAAAATTCCTGCAAAGAGAGAGCTCCATAAGCAAGTACTGTTTAAAGTGACTTTGAAAATGTGTGCCTGTACTTTTTGATAAAGCAATCCAGTGAATTTTTTTGTACCTCTTTATGCTGCTATTTACATATGAAATAAAACTAATTGGCTTCTATCTATACTAATCCAGAGAAGTTACTGGGTATGTGTAGAGCTGTCGTGGGAATCAATAGCAGTCATTCATTCTTTCCATTTTGGTTTTTCTTCAATAAGCAGATTAGATTTTTTGAGGCAGCTGTCACCTGGCATTAGGTTAGGGTCAATTTTTTCTTGATGTATTTATGGTAATGAAAATGAACCTTGCAAAAAGCGAAGATTTATAACTTTCAAGTCAGATATTTGGAAGAAATAACTTATCTGACAATCCCTAAAAGCAGTTTCATGATACATATCTGATTTATTGAGTTGAATCCAAACCCTTTATTATAAATAAGCAAAGGAAGAGTAGTAAGTCCATTCAATATTCAATACTTCATCTGCATATAGTGGACATGCCAAAAATGCTGCTTTTTGGCTGATTACTTTTGCTATGTCCTTGTTAATAAACATTTCTTGTTACACTAGTTTCCAGATTGTAGATTTATATTCTACCATAAAGTATAGGTAAATTGATAAATTCTTCAGTGTGTTTCTGAAGATGGCTGTTGATCCTCACTTTTATTCTGGGTTTAGGGCCTATTTTTAAAAGATGAAGCAGTATGTAGCCTATGTAAACCTTGACTACTCAAGGATTGCTGCTAAAATCCAGTCATTCGAGATTGTGACCATTTTGCCATGGCCTCTTTTATTCCCTGATTTGAGACTTACAGATTCTTCATCCTTTGTGGTGGTAATGGTTCTGGATTGGGTTTAAATTAGAACTGCAGGTCTTCTTAACCTAAGTCAACAACCTATAATAATTACCAGTCTCCTATTTGTGAGTTACAGTTGCCTTTTTGTGGAAGGAAAACTAAGTACATGTGTACATCACTTCTGCATTGGAAAAAATGTATTTTGACTTAAAAATTATTATTCTGGCAGAACTTTCTGTAAATCTGGTTCACATTGGACACTGGTAGGTTTTGAAAGAAACCCACTTTGTAAAGCTAGTAGAGTTTCTCTTTTTTATTAAGCCTTGGGAGTCTTAAGGTACAGTGAGTATGAGTGATTTCATGTCTTTGAAAGGCATCAGAATTCTGAAGATTGAGCCATTTTCTGTTTCATTCTAGGTTTGAAATTGTTAGGTAATAGCCTAAGATCTTGGGTTGATCTGTTCTTTGCAACACCATAAACACAGAGTGCACAAAGGAATAAAATAAAATCTAAAGTTCAGAATTTCTAGGTGCAAACAAGGCACATTTAGACATGAAGAAATGTCTTGAACAAAGCTAAATACTTATTTTTATATTATTGTTAGAGGTGTACTTTTTTATTTAGGTTTATAGCATTGCTTTGTAGGGATCAGGAATTATACTGCAGATAGATACACCACTATTTAAAATTTCTTCTTGTAAATGTTAAGCCTAATCCATCTTGATCCCAGACACATTAACTGAAAGCCTATAGTTTTTAATATAGATAATTTCTTGTTAATGGAGGAATTTGAAATTACAAGTGTTAGGTTCTGAAATACATTTGAAATTTTAGAATTTGATTATATGATTAAACTTCTAATTTTTTTGAAGGTAAATCTTCCAGTTTTCCTTGCTGCCCTTGCCATTTATTTTTGCTAAGACAACCATAGAAGAGAGTTAACAAGCATTCCTGTTTGCCATTTCCACAAAACGTGTCTGTCTTTTCAATATTTCTCTGTTCTGTGCTGTTTACTTACTTGTAACACCCACTTGACCAATAAACAACCTTTGCATGGTCATCACAATGAAAGGATAAGGAAATACGTGTACCACAAAAAGTTGTGTAGGGTGTATATTAGAATCTCCCATGACTAAGTTGTCTGAGAAGAGTTAATTTGTATTCTTTATGCAAATAGATTAAGGAAAGATTTGTGAATAGTCTTATATTAAACAGCACTTATTACTGATTGGAACAATGTTTGGGTTACAGTTAAAGAAATTTCTCTTTATTACATTAGCTCCCCCTCCCCTTTGAATTAAAGGATTCTTAAACTCCCTTCTCAGTTGTCACATACCCATACAGTTCTTTGCTCCAGATTTTTACCAGCATTGAATAGTCAGTGAAGAATGGCAGGGATGGGGCCTTACCGGTGAACTTGGTTTGCAGTAGTGTGTGTGCTTTCAGAATCGAACCTGAACCCTGTGATCTTCACAGCTCTCACAGCTGATCAGGGTAAAGAAAGGGCAAACAGCACAAAATACTCTAAATAATTTCCTGCTGCGGTTGTTCTTTGGTTTCTGTCTGTCACCTGGCTCAGCTCTTTCATTTCCAGGCATTGAGAGAATAAAAATAAGCACAAGAGAAATACTGGGTTTTCCTTCCAGGGTTTAGTCACTCATCCTAATAAAAAAAAGACATCCTTGAATCTAGGTAGTACATAAGAAACAGAAAGAAATTTGCTTGCTTGCTCTCTGAGGTTTGGGTTATTTAAATGGTGCCTGATGTCAGAAACATTGTGCAAAGTGTTCTGCAATTAATTTGTTACTAAAAAATAATTTAGACTATCTTAACTAATTGATAAAATTGAATTTGTCAGAGAAACTTGGCTTTGTACACTTCCTCTCTTTGAGAAAAAGTAACCTAGTTAACGCTGTGTTGAAAGCTTTTGTGATCATAATTTGCAAAACCTAGCCAGCAGAACAATCATTTCTCAATAACTGTAGATTTTTGCCCAGAAATTTGCTTAAAGAATTATCAACTGATCTAATCTGCTAAAGCTGCATACTGTAGGTTCTCAGCACCAAATACATAAGAAGCCATCAGTAACTGTATTTCTCTTTCATTCATCAGTTAATTTATCCGTACTAATTGGAGAAAACTCCAAGGCTAATAAATAAGAGAGAATTGTGGGGGCTGGCGCCATGGCGCACTAGGTTAATCCTCCACCTGCGGCGCTGGCATCCCATGTGGGCGCCGGTTCCGGTCCTGCTTGCTCCTCTTCCAGTCCGGCTCTCTGCTGTGGCCCAGGTGCTTGGGCTCCTGCACCCTCATGGGAGACCAGGAAGAGGCACCTGGCTCCTGGCTTCGGATCAGCGCAGCACCAGCCGTTGCGGCCATTTTGGGGAGTGAACCAGCAGAGGGAGGACCTTTCTCTCTGTCTCTCACTGTGGCTCTACCTGTCAAATAAATAAATAAAATATTAAAAAAAAGAATTGTGAATGAAAATGTTTTTAAAGAGTCATTTGTGATTCAAATATCTAGTTTCATACCTTACTAGAGATTATTATAGGATATATTTTATATAATTTACTAGTATTTCATTTATGTATTCGAGTTCTGAATTGTTTGAAGCTATTTGAAAACTTTTAAAGCATTTTAAATATAAAGCATTTTAAAATATATAGTATTTTATATTTATGCAGAAAATTTTTGTAAACATTTATTCAGCAGTGCTATCAAATTCTATATCCAAACATTGAATTAATCAATATTTGTCTTTAATACATGGTAGATATTTTTTGTTGTCTACTTTGAAAGAATATAGAAACTTTAGTTTTTAAAAGTATTTCACTAATGGGATATTTACTCATCTTCATCAAAATCAGTAACTGCAATAATTTAAAGTAGTATAAGTCAAGATATATCATTTTTAAAAACTAATCTATGCTTTCTGTCAGCAGTTCCCGTAGAAATTAATGTTTCACTTCCTCATCAGGTTGTGGTTGAAAACTATGTCTCACTTATAGTTACTAGTCTCAGGACATGTGACTGAACTTGGATCAAAGTTAAGGCTGTATGACATTTCTGGTATCTTCAGGGTGCAAAATTTAATCCCATGCCTCCGTAAATAGATAGCAGTGAGATCTTTTGCTCTCAAGTATAATTTTTATTTATGCAAGATTTTAGGCTTATCCACATCTTAATAGAAAATTTTTTGGTATTCTTTACTCGATCTGTAGTTTTGTAATAGAAACAAAAAACAAAAAAAAAGGCAGATAACAGTATTTCATTAGGTTCTTTTCTTGAAGTGGATATTGTCATTTGCTTTTAGAGGTTGCCTTGGAGAGGAGAGACTCCAATGTATGATCTTATTTGTTAGTGATTTAGCAAACTTTTAAATGTATTCAAATGGCCATGTCTTAGTATAAAGCTTTTTGAGATTAAGCTTTGTTATATGATATGTTTAGTTCAAGAATATACAATTACAAAAGCTTAAAATCAGAATGTCATTTCATTTAGGAAACTTACTCCCTTTTTGCTCTTATCTCTTATTCTGTCTTTTCTATTCACTGTGTTCACTTCTAGAATGACTCTTAAGACCACAGACCAGATGTCTTTACATTTTGCAAAACAGACATGGTGTTTGGCACACAGATAAGTGTGATTAAAGATACTGTCCCACTCACATTCCCTGTTTCCAAGTTGACCCAAGTGGGGCCAGAGGTTCAGCATACATTGAATTTTGCAGAATGATCACCCTTTAAAAAGTTCATTTCCAAAATGCATTATATTTTAAAGTGGGGGCACTTACCCCAAAATGTTTAGAGGTCTTTCGAACCATTAAATAAATCCATGATCTGACATTTATGTTAAGAGTTTCATTGATTAAAAGCCAGCAGTAATCCTGCCTTTGCTAGGTCAGAGTCTCCTTAGAGGTGGGTACATTTAATTCAGAGTCAACATTTTATTCTTAGTCTGCCCTGTAAGGTCCATACACAAAACAGTGTAAACTCCTAGTTACTTGTAATTCTGTGTTTACAGCTATTTCCAAATAGAGAGGGGAAAGTTCCGTTACTACCCAGACACAGTGTCACAGTGAGGAAATTAGATATAGAATTTTAACCTCTGGTGAATATTTGAAGATACTGCTTTGAATGGAAGCATTTATAGATGAGTTTTATTGCCTCCCCACAACAGCCCTGTGCTATTTATCAGAGGCAGTGTTAGCAAAAATCTCAATTAGTAACAGAATAATTGTCAGTTACTATGCTTCTGAAGTATAAAGATGTGTTCTCCAAAATTCAGTAACTACGCTGCTTTCACAAAACATGTTGGTATTGTGTATGCTATGGCTTTGATTCTCATCACCTTGTAACATATTTGAAGGGATATATAAGCTGCCAGATATTCCAGCATTGCTAAATGAGTTCCTGGAAACATCAAAGCCAGGTATCAAAAGCTAACTATATTTTGTGTGCCTGTGAAATTTTGTTAGCAGCAGCAAACATACCCCATCTGTCATGCCTGTCTCAAGCCAATAGTAGAAGAGCCTTAAATACTCTGAAAACTGCATTTAATCTTTATCTTCTATCATTTTGACCTTCAGTTTGGGGAGACATTTTCATTTTACACCATAGTAATAAAATAAAAGGACCTAGGAATCATGACTGGTTAGTCTAGGTGATTAGGGTGGGTGTTAATAGTTGGAGGTCACAGGTTTTTCCCTGTAGAAACCAGTTAACTCTTAGAGGCAGGAAGCCAAAATTCCAAAGTCTAACTGATCTGGTTAAAACTGTACAGAGTATGGGTTTAGAAAAGTTTATACATACTGAACTTTTGCTGAATTCTGAGTTTTACATTTTATTTACATTAACTCCCCACATAAACATGTTCTGTGTCTTGTAATTCCTGTATTATTTAATATCACCATTGTCCAATCACTCAGATCAGAAGGATGGGATACCCTGCCACATGTAATCATTCTTCCTGCAGTTAGATTCTGACTCATTTCTAGATACTTCTCAAATCATCCCTGCTGTTGTGTTGCCTCCTTAATCCTGTCATCATTTGCCTCACATGCAGTTCTAATGTCTATATATAGCCAAACACAGAATAATAAATATGTTAATGTTTAGCAAATGTTGCTTGTCTGTATACCACTTCACCTTTCCCCATACTCCCTGGCCAAAATTAAATAACAACCCTCTACACCACTACTGTTAAGTGACCTTTATAAAAGGCAAACCTGAACCTTATTGGAAATCCACTAGTGATTCCTCTGCCTGCCCACAGGATCAGATGTTAACCTCTTAACCCAGCATACAAAGCTCTTAATTATCTGGCCCCAGTCAACCTCTCCAGTCCAGTCTTATCTTTTACCATCTCCCTAATACACACATACACCCTGACCTCCCACATGAACTGCTTGTGCTTCTTGCAGGGTCTCCTCATGCCTTGCTTATTGGATTTACATGGCAGTCCCTCTGCCTCTTGTCTGTCTGGTGGCTAAGTGAACTTGGCTCACATTTCAGCCTTACTAGGACACCTCTTGACTATCTTTCCTGACATTTTTCCCTGCAGAGGCAGGCCATCTGCTCCTGAGGTGTTCCCAGACCACCTCTGTGCTACTTTTTACACAGTGCCATAGGATTTGCTCTCCTCCATTAGACTGCAGTTCTGTGGCATTTTGCCTTTTTCATGTCCTTATCCCCAACTTGCAGCCCTGGAACCTAGTCACTGTGTCTATTTAAGATTTCTTTTTGGGGGTGGGCATCGTGGGGTAGTAGGCTAAGCCTCTTCCTGTAGTGCCAGCATCCAGTACGGGCGCTGGTTCTTGTTCTGGCTGCTCTTCCAATCCAGCTCTCTGCTAATGTGCCTGGGAAAGCACTGGAAGATGACCCAAATGCTGGGGCCCTGCAGACACATGGGAGACCCAGAGGTTTCTCCTGGCTCCGGGGTTTGGACTGGCCCAGCTCCGGCCATTGCAGCCATCTAGGGTGTGAACCAGCAGATGAAAGAATTTTCACTTTGTCTTACCCTCTTTCTTTTTCTTTGTTTCTTTATTTTTTCTTTTTGGACAGGCAGAGTTAGAGAGAGACAGAGAATAAGGTCTTCCTTCCGTTGGTTCACCCCCCAAATGGCTGCTATGGCTGGCGCGCTGCGCCAATCCGAAGCCAGGAGCCAGGTGCTTCCTCCTGGTCTCCCATGCAGGTGCAGGGCCCAAGTACTTGGGCCATCCTCCACTGCGCTCCCGGGCCACAGCAGAGAGCTGGACTTGAAGAGGAGGTACTGGCACCGCAGGCGGAGGATTAGCCAAGTGAGCTGCAGCGCTGGCCCTCGCCCGCTTTCTGTCTATAACTCTACCTCTCTAAAAAATAAATAAATTTTTTTTCATTGTCGAGTTTCCTTCTTGGTTTCAAAAACTTTGTAAATAGGAAAATTTCCTGAACTGGTTAGGCTTTTTAAAAAACAAAGAAATGGTTAGGCTCTTTACAAAACAAAAAGATTTATTTATTTATTTATTTATTTATTTGAAAGGAGGAGTTACAGAGGCACAGAGAGAGAGAGAGAGAGCGGTATCTTCCATCCGCTGGTTCACTCCCCAAATAGCCACAGCAGCCAGAGCTGGGCTGATCAGAAGCCAGGAGCCTGGAGCTTCCTCTGAGTCTCCCACGTGGGTGCAGGGGCCCAAGCACTTGGGCCATCTTCTGCTGGATCGGAAGTGGAGCAGCCAGGACTCGAACCACCCATATGGTATGCCAGCACTGCAGGCAGTGGCTTTACACACTGTGCCACAGCACCAGCCTGTGGTTAGGCTTCCGTATGCATAAACTCAAGGGATTGTATAAGCAAGAAATTATATTTTTACTAATTTCTACTTTGTTCACCCTGTGTTTCTAAATTAGTTTTGGTTCTCATTCCAGCTGTTTATCATTCATATCGTGGGACCTTTTTACTTATTTTTAATATTACAAAGAAGAAATGTGGGGCATATTTTATGACTTAGTGTGGGTGTTCCTTGCATTGGTAATGTATGTTGGGAAATGTTGGCTTAAGTGGTATGTGAAGTTACTTGTTAAGAGGAGAACCATTGTTATAAAGCATCTAAATTATGAGCTGGGTGTCCTTTTCAGAATTTTAAATGAATGTTTTATCTGGATTTTATTCTGGTATGTGTAGTGGTATGTTTGTTGGCAAAACATGCAAAAAACTGTTGTTAGTATTTCAGTTGTTCAAATTCATTTTTCCCTTTATAGCAAAAATCAGCAACCTCTTCATAAGAATATTTTTTTCCTGACTTAAGGTTATATCTTCATTAAAACAATACTAATTGGTTTAGCTATGTGAATTTTTTAAAGTATACTGGCAGTTCTCGTTATTTGAGAGACCAAGAAAGAGAGCTCCCTTCTGCTGGTTTACTCCTAAAATGCTTGCAATGGCCAGGGTTGAGCCAGACCTAATCATGGAGGCAGAAACTCCATGCAGGCCTCCCACTTTGGGTCCCAGGCACCCAATCCCCCCCTTTTTTAATATTTTATTTATTTATTTGAAAGACAGAGTTATAGAGAGTCAGCGAGAGAGAGCAAAAAAAAGAGATCTTCCATCTGCTGGTTCACTCCCTAAATGGCCTCAATGGCCGGAGCTGCACCCATCCAAATCCCGTAGCCAAGAGTTTCTTCCAGGTCTCCCACATGGGTGCAGGGGCCCAAGCACTTGGGCCATTTTCCACTGCTTTCCCAGGCTATAGCAGAGAGTTGGATCAGAAGTGGAGCAACTGGGTCTTGAACTGGCACCTATATGGGATGCCAGCACTGCAGGTAGTGGCTTTACCCACTATGCCACAGTATCTGCCCCACCCATCCACTTGAGCCATCACTTGCTGCTTCTCAGGGTGTGCATTAGTTGGAAGTTGGAATCAGTGGCAGAACCAGGACTCGAACCCAGGCACTTTGATATGGGATGTGGACATCTTAACCATTAGGCCAAATGCCTATCCCTAATCACATGATATATTTAGCAAAATGTAAATCATGCTACACAGTGGTGCTCTCTCATACCCCTTTATGGATGCCCTTAAGCCAGATACTGTTTTCATCTACCAGGATTATTGCACTCTGCTTTTACAAAGACTCCCTTCCTCCCCAGTCTCTAACATTGTCTCTCTTGTTCAAAAATTTTATTTTCTATTAGAGAGGAGAGTTCCCTGCCACTGTTTGATTCCCCAGTGCCTACAGTAATTGGAGTAGGCCAGGCTGGGAACTCAGTCTGGGTCTCCCATTAAAGAACCCAATTACTTGAGCCATCATCTGCTGTCTCCCAGGGTCTGCATTAGCAGGAAGCTGGAATCAGAAGTAAAGACAGGACTTGAACCTAGGTATTTTGAATGGAACATGGGTATCTTATCTGCTAGGCCAAATGACCATCCCTTCTGTTCAGTTTTCACATGTCGTGTATTTACTACTTTGACCCTTTGTCCCCATTTGCTCAATACTCTAAATTCCCACCCTTATACCTTCAGGCTCTGAGACTGTACTGACTCCCTCACCTCATGGCCTGATGTGTTTTACATTACCTTGTATACCCTAGTTCATATTTCTTTGTCTCTTATGTCTGAGGGTACTTCAAAGAGTTAATGAAAACATGAAATTAAAAGTGTCAATTTATTTGGATGCAAAAAACTTTTTAATATGAAGAAAATGTGTATTAAGAAAACTTTATCCATGGATTTCAAAATTCTTTGCACCAAAATAAACTTATACTTTTATTTTTCCACAAGCCATTTGAAGTACCATTGTACCCTTTTTTAAAAGGTTCCCTTTTTTGTTTGTTTGTTTGTTTGTTTGACAGGCAGAGTGGACAGTGAGAGAGAGAGACAGAGAGAAAGGTCTTCCTTTTGCCATTGGTTCACCCTCCAATGGCCGCCGTGGCCGGCGCACTGCACTGATCCGATGGCAGGAGCCAGGTACTTATCCTGGTCTCCCATGCGGGTGCAGGGCCCAAGGGGCCATCCTCCACTGCACTCCCGGGCCATAGCAGAGAGCTGGCCTGGAAGAGGAGCAACCGGGACAGAATCCGGTGCCCCGACCGGGACTAGAACCCCGTGTGCTGGCGCCACAAGGCGGAGGATTAGCCTATTGAGCCACGGCACCGGCCAAGGTTCCCTTTTCTAACTTCATGTCCTGCTCTTGTACTTACCCTTCTCCCAAAAAGCAAAATGCTTGAAGTGCTCTTGTTCTCTTACACAACTCTCTATTCACCATTGATATTTCCTAATATTTAAACAGTCTTAAACTTCTTTCTCTTACAGAAAGCTACCTTGGATTGATAAAGCCTCTTATTTTCCTGAACTTTATCCATTCCTGGACACCAATAAGCACTATCACTCCAGTAATGCCACCTGTCTGTTCTTTGTCTTTTCATTATCTGAATGTACTTTCCATTGATAGACATTTACTGCTTGCTTGATTATATGTTTTGTTGTTGTTCTCCTAAGCTCCTAGAAGACAGGGAATCACATCTGTTTAATTCTTTGTGTGTTACCTAATACAGGTCCACTATTACCATTACTGCACATAGATGGCTCATAACTGCTCTCTGATAATAGGAAACCTTGGTTTGATAGAGTGGTGAATGTTGAGCATTTGGCATATGTATTGCACACATTTGTGTGCAGAGCATGAAGGGAAAAACTCTTGGCTTTGGATGTTTAAAGCATTCCCTATTTAAGAGACAGCAGGTGGTAAAATTAATCTTATAAAAAGATAATTTAATGTTTTTCAAATTTGTTATTTTGCTTCTGTCAAGTTTAGAAAAGCATATGGAAATCAAATAAAGCTAAAACATTACTTTGATATATCAATCCAAAGAATAGTTGATTATGGTAAATTAGGATTTGTCATAGAAATTTCATAATGCCCCAAGGACTGAAATGCAGAGAGAATGTAGCAAAAGCTGCAGTTGTAGATGCCTTTCTCATGCAAATCATTATCTATGAGGTCTCAATAACACAGGCTTACAGAGTAATTGCTAGAGTGATGTCCAGAATAAAATCTGATATATAAACAGAAAGAAGCACTGGCTGTTGTATACAGTTAACATAATGACTGTAAGAACTCCTTGAAGGAAATGCTAAGGATTTGTTAACTCATAATTGGGAACAGTTGCTGGGAGATAAGTTTACAAGAGGAAAATATGTTTAGAAACTTGAAATGGTCTTAAGGTTTGTATCCTTCTTCCCAATCATAACATCTTCAAGTTAAATGAAAATGGTTTAAGGCAACTTGATATGAAGTTTAATTTAGCCATGAGAGTTGCAGTTTTTAGGCTTTTTTCTTCTTTCAGGATTTATCAGAAGAATTTTACTTTTGGTTTAAATATTCCTATTTACCACAAGGCCACAACAGCCAGAGCTGAGCCAGGCTGAAGCCAGAAGCCAGGAGTTTCTTCTGGGTTCCGCCTGTTGGTACAGGGACCCAAGCACTTGGGCCATCTTCTGCTGCTTTCCCAGGCATGTTAGCAGGGAGCTGGATAGGAAGTAGAGCAGCTGGGTCTCAAACCAGCATCCATATGTGATGCTGGCACAGCAGGTGGCAGCTTTACCTGCTCTGCCATAACACAGACCCTTGTCAGAGGTGTTTTGAGACGCAATAATTGGTATTCATGGGGGGAAAGGGAGAGAAATGTCTCAGGTTTGGAAGGTAATTTTATAGTCCTCATTGAACTGCTTCAATATCTACCTGAGCATATTAAAAGGACTAAGAACTCTGCAGTAAGTAAATTGTTTATCTGTAACCAAATGTTTTTCAAGCATTTAACTCCAAAGTTCTTTTTGCACAGAAGGAATACCTATTAGCTGTTTTTGAAACAAATTTTCTAAGAGTAGAATTTGGAAAGTGTTTCACTAACCAACAAAACCTATAGGTCAAAATTAATGCCTTTTTCAAAATTCTAATTTACAGCAGGGAAATAATTTAATTTTGGCAAAGTCTGTCCTAACATGGATTTCACATGTACCAGTCATTCTGAATGCCACTGGATCTGAAATATCCCATGTTTTTAGACATCCATTTAGAAATCTGGTATGGAAGAGTGGAAAGTATGGAGGAATATATTCAGGGATTTAGTTAATCTGCTAATATTTATGTTGCTATTTTATATCTAATTTTGTGTATTTTCTTGGGGAACTTTGCACACACACCAGTTGGTTAAGGGATGAAATGTTTCAGAAGCTAGGTGAAGTTCCATTGAAAAGCAGGGACAAATATTTTAATTTGACTGCACTACTCTTTATAAATTAATTTCTGATTCTGATAAATTAATGTTTGATTCATATGGTAGGACTTTTCCCACAAACAAAATGGTGATGTTTGTAGAGTGCTGGTACAGTAGCAGTGTACCAGATAAAATGACAAAAATATTTTCCTATCTAAATCTTTAATAATCTAAGCTATTTTTCTCTTCATGTTTTGCCAACATTTTTCTCCTCACAGGATAAAAGATAATATTGATGTTGGGTAAATGAGCAGTATTGGCTTCATCTGGGCTCATTTTATTTTCCCTTTTCTTTTTGTCTTTCATCAGGCAGTATTGTATAATGGTACTCAAAAAGCTCATGTAAAATAGAATGAAAAGGTAAATTCATTTTAGCACAAAAATTTTTTGAATTTCATGCAGTAGTTTTTTGATAATACACATTTTATGAACTTTTTGAAGACTCCTTGTATGCATGAATTTCAAATTTTCCCACCAAAATAAACTTTGATTTCATTTTCTGCAAATGGTTCACTCCCCCAGATGTCTGCCATGGCTGTGGCTGGCCCAGGGTCAAAGCTGGAAGCCAACAACTCAACCTAGGTATCCTATGTGGGTGGCAGGAACACAGTTACTTGCACTATCATTACTACCTCCCACAGTCTGCATTAGCAGAAATCTGGAGTTCAGTACCAAAGCCAAGTATTGAACAGAGGTATTCCAGTATGGGACACACATATCCATAAGGGACCAAGACATCTTAAATATTAGGCTAAATGCCTACCCCACCACAAACTATTTTTTAAAAAGGTTTTATTGGGGCCGCTACTGTGGCGTAGCAGGTTAAGCTGCTGCCTGCAGTGCCGGCATCCCATATGGGCGCCGGTTCAAGTCTCGGGTGCTCCATTTCCGATCCATCCAATAAACTTTATAAAGTGTACCTGTATATGTTCCTGTGCTTAGGTAAACTGATGCCTCTGAAAAGAGGGCAAGTTTCTAGAGAAATTTCGTTTGTTATTCTCTAAAACATCCTAAAATCGAATCCCTGATATTCTAAGACCAGGGTTGGGCTCATTGCATTTTGGAGGGAAGGGTGGGATTTTGATTTGTGGTAGGGCAATGGTACTGTGGCTTTCACAAATCCTGCAGTCTCCATGGCCTGGAAATTTTAGTCTTACAAAAGGGCACTTAGGGAATGGGTGCTAGAAAAGCAACCAGAAATTTCTTTTTATTCCGAGTAAAGCAAAAATTTGAAATTCAACAGCAGACTACTAGATAACTAGATATTTTTAATCTCCAATGAAAAGTTTAGATATTTTAATTTTGCAAATACATTAACAGTTTCTTTTCTTGGATCTTTTTAGAGGACAAGAATTTTGGGCAGATTTGAATGCCATGAATGTGCATGAAACAACTGAATTTGACCAACTACGAAGGCTGTCTACACCATCCTCTAGCAATGTCAACTCTATTTACCATACAGTCTGGAAATTCTTCTGTAGGGACCACTTTGGTTGGAGAGAATATCCTGAGGTACTTACAAGTTCTTTTTTAAAAGGCAATTTTTTTTTTTCTGTCTGTCCTTCCTGCCTGCCTGCCTAACTGTGACTAGGCAGAAATATAAATTGTAATCAGAGAGTTTATGGATATGAAATGGAGTCTTACTGATAAAAATAAAAATATTTCTCTTCATTTTTCTGAAAATGTGTTTCTTTCCATTAATCAGAAATCCATCCTATAGGATACCCATGTTATCAGTGAAGTACCTAAACCTGGTGCGACTTTTGAAATAATTTTAATGAGATGAAAACTGGTATAGATTTTGGCTATATCTGACTCCTATGGGATCAGAAGCCTAATGGAAGCAGTCAGTCACTCTCAGGTCACTGGAAAAAGTAGTGGAAAATAGTTGAGCTGTGGTCAAGCAAATGAATTTTGTTATATGTACACATGCCATCTATATCCAGAGATTGTGAGAATAGTTCATCATTCACAAAATAAGATTTCAAGATGATTATGATTTATTTTACCTCTGAATGATAATCCTGAGTCAGTTTTAAATTTAAATGCCCTGTAATAGCCTTTAAAGATTAGTTTACCTTCTACAGATCTGATCTTGTTAATTTGGCTAAATTAATTTCTGGCCTTACAATAAGGAAGAATTGACCCTCCCTAGATTTTTTTAAGGCATTAGTAAAAGAAAAAATGACCTAGTTATTATGTTAATTACTGTAAAACACAATATTGACTAAATTTCTGACTCCCTTTTAGGCAATCGCTAGTAAGAAGCTATCTAAAATGTATTATAGGACCAGCATTTTAGAGTAGCAGGTTAAGCTGCCACTTGGGAGGCTGGCATCACAGAGTCCTCATTCAAGTCCCAGCTGCTCTGCTTTGATCCAGTTCCCTGTTAATGCGCCTGATAAGGCAGTTGAAGATGACCAAGTATTTGGGACCCTGCCACCCACGTGGGAGATCTGGATGGAGTTCCTGGCTCTTGACTTCAGCCTGGCCCAGACTGCTGTTATGACCATTTGGGAGAGTGAATCAGCAGGTGGAAAATTCTCTCTCCCTCCCTCTCTCTCACACACAAAAGCCAGTGAATGGAAGATTTCTATCTGTCTCTCCCTTCCAACTCTCCATGTCTTTCTGTCTACCTTTCAAACAAATAAATCTTTAAAAGTAAAATGTTTTCTAGAATATGTGTACTGTCCCTATATTTTTCCATAGAGGTGTTTTGTTTTTTTCTTTCTTTAAACATTACCATCTTTAATTCCTTTTTTGAAAATTATCTTTAAAAATAAAAATAAAATATTGGGGCCAGCATTGTGCCATAGCTGGGATGCCAGCATCTCAATGGAGCCAATTCATGCCCCAGCTGCTCCCGTTCCTTGCTAATGGCCTAGGAAAAGCAGCGGAAGATGGCCCAACTGTTTAGGGCCCTGCCACCTATGTAGGAGACCTGGATGAAGCTCCTGGCTCGCTGGTGGCTATTAGGACCATCTGGGCAGTGAACCAGCAGGTAGAAGTTCTTTCTCTTTCTGTAACTCTGACTTTAAAAATAAATAAAATCTTTAAAACAGAAATCTCTAGGACATTGTCAAGGTTCAAAATAGAATAGTTTCTTGGGTTTCACGTTTCAAAAGATGGTTATCCATGTATGGCTGGAGCTGTGGCATAGTGAGTAAAGTCGCAGCCTGCAATGCCAGCATCCCATATGGGCACCGGTTTGAGACCTAGATTCTGCATTTCTGATCCAGCTCTCTGCTGTGGCCTGGGAAAGCAATAGAACATGGCGCAAGTGCATGAGCCCCTTCACCACATGGGAGACCCGGAAGAAGATTCTGGAACCATTGGATGGAAGCTTACTTGCTCTCTCTGCCTCTGCCTTTCAAATAAATAAATAAGTTTTTTTTTTTTTTAAGGTTATCCGTGCTCTTCTGGACAGGGAACAACTTTCTGCTGTGCATTTCTGAGGCCCTACTTATAAAGAGAATTAATTTGACTCACTGTTCTTTATTGAATTTCTGTGATGTTAACAGTGAGGTTAACTCTTTTTGCCTCTAGTTATGTTTTCATATTTTATAGTGATTATTAATTGACTTGGTTTATTTCTTTACCTTGTTTTCTACTCCATAGTCTGTTATTCGATTGATTGAAGAAGCCAACTCTCGGGGTCTGAAAGAGGTCCGGTTTATGATGTGGAATAACCATTACATCCTCCACAACTCATTCTTTAGAAGAGAAATAAAAAGGAGACCCCTCTTCCGCTCCTGTTTTATACTGCTTCCATATTTACAGTAAGTATCTATTGAAAATTATCATATTTAGACTTATTTTATGTAGATGCACCACTTACTGCCAGAGAGAAGATTTTACATTAAGAGAATTTCTTAGTTAGTACTTAAAGAATGAGAAAATCTGAATTTTTTGGATTTAATCCTTTGATAAATAGCGTTTAGATAAGCTACAATGAACCTGACACTGAAAGAATGAATATCCTGTTGTAGTTTTTGAACTGAAAAGGAGAGTAAACATTTTTTTATAACTAAAAGTAATTATGTTTGAATGAGGCACAGAGCTTGCATTTGCCTTTCATGGAAGATTGAGTTTCCCTTTCATGAAGGACTACTTCCACGATGAGACATTCTGTGTTCCTAGACTGTGCTTTTCATGTTATTTACATTCTCATTTGCTAAGAAAGGCATATTGTCCTATGGTACACAGTAAAACTGTTATACTAAATATAATTTCTTAATAAAAAGGTTAAATTGAATTCACCTTTCTGAACTGTAAGTGATCTCTTCTTCCATTTTCCCAAATGCCTTTTCTTGCTTTCTTCTCCAGATGGCCTACTAACATATCTCCATAGGTACTAAAAGGTAGGGCTCATTACCATTAGCATGGCCATTTTTGAAAGGCAGTGTCTTCAGAGAAATCATTAAATACTTCAGTCAGTCAGATAAATCATCTTTACGGCCTGATTTTGAAAATGATACTAGGTTTACATGATGTTGTGAACTTAGGAAATCTAAAATAGTATTGGTTGGTGTCTTAGCTGTGAAGTGAAGTTGCTGTTTTTATATTCCTACTTTTTAAAATTTCAATTCCAAACTGTTTTCCCCAAGTTGTTATGACAAAATCTTAATGATTCTAATTCTAGTATTGCAGTGGGAACATTAAAGACAAAATGCAAATGAAAATCCCTGAAATGATCAATATCTAAAAGAAATGTGCAATAAGACCAGTTTTAAAAGTATATATTGGCTTGGGTTAAGTGTGTGCTTTCTTTCAAGTCCAAATGTGAATAATCTTACCTTGTAGGGTTTTTTAATTAGAACTAATAAAAATGCCATTTTTGTGATTGGCTAGCACAGCTGGAGATAGTGTCAGTGTCCAGTAGTTAGGAACATATTGTTCTCCTGGTGAGACAGTAGAACTCATTAGTTGAGACCAGCAGTTTGGCATGCTGAGCCAATCAAGCAAGATGTTGCTTCTGTGTGATGGTAAGTGTGCTCATTCTAGTGCTGCACTGTTGGGGAAGTTTTAATAAATGATGAAAATATATTTCAGTCTTAAAGCAAGTAATTATGAAATATCTCTTTTTTAAACTTAGGCTTGTTTTATAGAAGTATGAATTATAAAAATAAAATAAGCAGTAGTAGAATTAATGCCACTCTGTAGCATTACTACATTTATAGTATAGGCTTACAAAAGAAGGTAAATGGTTACTCTTTCCTTTTTCTCTTTAAAGTTTCCATTTTATTCTTCCTCTCTGAAACAGTGATAATAAAGTAAGAAGTCAGCAAATCAAAAACATTGGATGTAGGAACTTAGGATCAGAGAAACATTAAGTTTACCAGGCGGTGTGGATAAATGTAGCCATCCTCTCGGCCCTAGTTGGGGCTGAGGGACACTTGAACTGGCTTGCTAAGAAGAAAAAAATGGGAAATTGGTTCCAAAAAGTGAATTTCAGAAGTAGACTCCAGAGACTATGATGTTAGCTAAGGAGAAAGTTTTATTTTGTGTTTAAGTGTTACTAAATGCAAAGTGTCAAAGAAAAGCAGGTTTTAAAAAAAACTACAGTTGTCAGGAAATCAGATATCCAAGGGATATGGAGAGGGGCTAAAAATAAAGGATTTGTATTATCTGATTTCCTGACATTTCTTCAGAATAATGGTGATTTTTTAAGGAGTTGTAGAACTTTGGGAGTCTGATTAAAGCTATGGGGCCTCTCTTCAGAAAAACATACTGTTGTCCCAGGAAAATGTACCAGTTCCAAGGCTCCAAAGAAATCTCTCAGGGCCCTAAGAAAATGCTGCATTATCATGAGGGTTGAAGGAACCAGTGACACTTTAAATCTGCCCCTGAATTTAAAAAGCCCCAAGGGGATTAAGTAAACCTTACACTGTACACCCAGGACTTTGTTCTTGTCCCTCAAAGGGACTTTGAGACACGTTGAATTGAAGGCACAGCCACTTGAAAGTGGTGTGTGTTAAGGCAGTTGTGCCTCCATAACTTTCAACTGATCCAGCCATCTCTTAACAATAAAAAGACTGTAATATAGTAGAAGTAATCAAAGTCAGGCAAATATAGATTGGAATCTTGGTAGCCCATCTATCACTTTCTAGCCTTTTTAAAAAAAATTGTATTAAATTGTGAATTATGTGGAAATGTAAAGAATATGAATTCAGAAACTTCCTAGATGGGCTTGAATTCAGATCCTGTCTCTGCTCTTTGCTAATATGCTAGGCCAAATTAATTTTTTAATAAAAAAATATTTATTTATTTAAAAGGCAGAGTGACATAGATACGGGAGAGACAGAAAATTTTCTGTTCGTTGGTTTCAGCCCTCAGATGACTGTAATAGCTAGGGCTGGGCCAGCCCCAAGTCTGGAGCCAGACACACCATGTGGGTCTCCAACAGTGTGGCAGGGGCCCAAATATTTGGGCCTTCATCCTCTGCTTTCCCACGCGCATTAGCAGGGAGATGTGAGTGGAGCTGCTGGGACTGGAACTGGCACTCTAATGGGATGCCAGTGTTGCAAGCAGCATCTTAACCCACTGTACTACAGTGCCAGTCCCTGTTTAATCTTTCTGAACATCAGTTTATTTGAAAAGTAGGGATAAGCAGCCTGTATTGCAGGGCTATTGAGATAGTTAATACTACTCTGCGTAAAATGCCTGAGCCATACTATTTGTTTGTCCTAGGTGGCTATGATAATGATGTGGGTTACAGTAAGATCTGCTCTTTGGAGATTAGATGCATGTTCACATACAGTTACAACCTTTGTGTCACAGAGCTCTTGAAGATTTCAGTTTCCTAATCCACTTTGACAGACATGATTGCTTCCACTGTTTACCAATGACTGTTACAGTTCCCTGGCCCTGAAACTGGGTCTCAAGGTCAGGATTTCCTTAACTTTGCTTCCTTTTTTTAAAATTTTTTTCCTGTTTTGAAAACGCCTAAAAAATATAATTTAAATTTATGCATTTATACAAGCAGGAATAAATAATTTACCAAAGTTACTATTTGTCTCTGAATTCATTTTTCACATTAAGAGACCTGAATTTAAAGGTTCACAGATAGATTCCAGTGTCTGGTTTATAGTGATTAGCTCCATCTTAAGCACACCAAAGCTATAAAATTTGAATAGTACTGGTAGTCTTTGAAAATTAAGGAAATGTCAGATATTTATCAGCTTTCAATGCCTGGCCCATGATTTTTATTTTTATACAGAAATTAAAGTAAGCTTTATGTCCTTATATGCTTCCTTCTTGCCACCTACACTTATTTTTCTCCCATCCTATACAACCTTTAGTGATAATGTCTTTTCTGCTTAGTATCAGCAAAGTTTATAGAAAAGCATAAAATTATTGTTGTTGCCTTGAAACAGTGTTTCTTTATAGGCAAAAGAGTAATCTAGGAAGATTTAAAAGTAAATATTTATAAATTGGCTGTTAATTGTTTGCCTTGTATCAATACATTCCAGAATTTCTTTCACAGCGGGGAGACCAGGAAGAAGCTAACAGGTTATCTATGTGCAGGCGGTGCTTCTCTAGAATTTTCTGTTTTGTAAATATACATTTTTATTTTTAATTTTTTAAAATATTTATTTATTTACTTGAGAGACATTTACAGAGAGAAAGAGAGACAGAGAGAGAGGTCTCTATCCACTAGTTCACTCCCCAGATGGCCACAACAGCTGGAGCTGAACCAATCTAAAGCCAGGAGCCAAGAACTTCCTCTGGGTCCCCACATGAGTGGAGGGGCCCAAGGACCCAGCCGTCTTCCACTGTTTTCCCAGACCATCAGCAGGGAGCTGGATCGGAAATGGAGCGGCTAGGACTCGAACCGACTCATGGGATCATGGGATGCCGACTCCACAGGCGGATGCTTAATTAACCAACTATGCGATAGCACTGGCCCCCATTTTTTTAAACAAGCATTTAATCTATTCAAATTGTTATTTTAGGTACTGCTATAGAACACTGTAGTGGGCCGGCACCGTGGCTCACTAGGCTAATCCTCCACCTAGCAGCACTGGCACACTGGGTTCTAGTCCCAGTTGGGGGGCCGGATTCTGTCCCGTTGCCCCCCTTCCAGGCCAGCTCTCTGCTATGGCCCAGGAGTGCAGTGGAGGATGGCCCAAGTGCTTGGGCCCTGTACCCCATGGGAGACCAGGAGAAGCACCTGGCTCCTGCCTTCGGATCAGCGTGGTGCGCCCGCCACAGCGTGCCGGCCGTGGCGGCCATTGGAGGGTGAACCAACGGCAAAAGGAAGACCTTTCTCTCTGTCTCTCTCTCTCACTGTCCACTCTGCCTGTCAAAAAACAAACAAACAAACAAAAAAAAAACCACTGTAGTGGAGGATATACTTATTTCTGAGTGTTTTATGTTGATATTCCTTCCTGTTTGTTTTAGGACACTTGGTGGGGTTCCCACACAGGCTCCTCCGCCTCTAGAATCAACCTCATCTTCACAAATCATCTGTCCTGATGGAGTCACCTCAGCAAACTTTTACCCAGAAACTTGGGTTTATATGCATCCATCTCAGGACTTCATCCAAGTGCCTGTTTCTGCAGAGGACAAGAGTTACCGAATCATTTACAATCTTTTTCATAAGACTGTGCCTGAGTTTAAGTATAGAATTTTGCAAATATTGAGAGTCCAAAACCAGTTTCTTTGGGAGAAATATAAAAGGTGAGTGAGAGTGAAGAAAAGTACAAGAGAGCTTTACTTGTAATGTAGCTAACATCAAAACCAAACATAGTAAACACTTGCCTAGGATTTAATATGTTCATCTTTTTCCATATATATTTACTCATACAATCCTCATGGTAGACCTATAAATAGGCTTATTGTAATTTACATTTTACAGAGAGGAAACTGAGTCACAGAAAAAAATTCAGTAATTTGCCAGAGATCGTGCAGCTAATAAGATACGATGCTGGAATTTTAACCCTAGCAGTCCAGCAAAGAGGCCTTGCTCTTAATCCCTTTACTATGCTGCCTCTCAGGTCAACAGATTAATGTAGTACAGAAGTATTATGTGCAGATTTGAGAAATCTAAGAATTAACAGATGCTCAGATTGGAGGAATTAGACAAAGCATCCCAAGCAAGGTAAGATACGAGAACTAGATTTGGAATGGAAGAGAAAGCAATTCAATGATTGGAAAAGGACTTTTCTGAGATGCAAGATAAAAGTTAAAACTTCCAATATCATCTTTGATGACTCTTTGGTAGCTACTTTAATATTTCTTCCCCCATGATACCCTAAGGAGAAATTTATGATTATGCCATGCCTATTAAATTGATCTGTATTTCCTGTCCACTTTTTGTAATAGGAAAAAGGAATACATGAACAGGAAAATGTTTGGCCGTGACCGAATAATAAATGAAAGACATTTGTTTCATGGAACATCTCAGGATGTGGTTGATGGAATCTGCAAGCACAACTTTGATCCCCGAGTCTGTGGAAAGCATGCTACAATGTTTGGACAAGGCAGTTACTTTGCAAAGAAGGCAAGCTACTCTCATAACTTTTCTAAGAAGTCCTCCAAGGGAATCCATTTCATGTTTTTGGCCAAAGTGCTGACCGGCAGATATACAATGGGCAGTCATGGTATGAGAAGGCCCCCTCCAGTCAATCCTGGCAGTGTCACCAGTGACCTATATGACTCTTGTGTGGATAATTTCTTTGAGCCTCAAATTTTTGTCATTTTTAATGATGACCAGAGTTATCCTTATTTTGTTATCCAATATGAAGAAGTCAGTAACACTGTTTCCATTTGAAAAATCTTGGTACTGCTAAATTATTTGATATGAACTCAATCCAGCATTTGTAGCAGGTTTTGAGTGGGTGGGACTGGGTGGGGAACAGCATTGGACATTAATAGGGCACTTTTCAGACCCAGTTTTTTAAGTGCTAGAAAGTGTAAATTTTTTTTTAAGAAAAACAAGTTTTAAAGTGATCACTTATTCTTTAATTATTTACTAATTGTTAGTGTACTCAGTGTGGAAAAGACTACAAATTACATACTCTTTTCATTCACACTTGTACATAGAGACAGCAATATTATTAGAAGCATTAAAAAAAAAAAAACTGAACAGCCTAACTAATTAAATGTGGCTTGGGTTGGGTAGAAGTTTGGTCAAATGAGATGGAGGCTGTGAACAAAGTGAGGATTCCATTTATTTACATTGATAAAACTGACTGGAAATAATACTACCAGGCTTATTTCCCCTCCAAAGCATCACCGCTTTGGTGTAGTATAAGTTGTTAATTCTGATGGGTGGAAAAAAATTTTTTTGTTTCCATAAGCAGGACTAATATACATCACCCGATCACAGAGAGTGTCAATGACTGACTGTTCTGGCTGGGTTTGCTTGTATTCAGAATTCTGTTTAGAGAACAATTTTAAAAAGAAAATACCATTTGAAGAATTTTTGTCACCAGCAAAATTTTTCTCTAACTAGTTACATGAATTGTGTTGTTAAACTTCAGCCTTGGAAAACTCAGTTTCTTCCATTATCATCCACTTTAGCTTGAAGGAGTTGGGCAGCTAATTTTTTTAAAGCCAGTCTTGAGGATTAGAAAGAACTATTATGCTCTTTTGGGGTTCCGAAAGATTTAGAGAAAGGAAATAACATCTTACAACTAAATTGATACGGTTTATTGCTGTGCTAGCACAAATTAGATTCTCAGAAGTATTTGAGTTGGAATTATTGTTAAAGTTGGTAATCCCATCCCTATGCCTGCTTTGTCAGGTGCAGCTGGGTTCCCTGGCTGACTCTGTATCTTACACTACATAACAGAAACACGGACTTGGGAATTGTGCCACTGGCCCAGGTAGAGCGCTGTTAGGTGAATATGCTGTTGCCTCAGTTTAGAGAGAGAGCAGGTAGGTGTACTTCACCCTTGGCAAAGCAAATAACCTGGATTTACAAAAGTGGAAGTGGTTCACAAAATAATTAACAGAATTATTTCATATACTAAGCTCTCCTAGTATATTGTGGTTATGTCATTTACCCAAAACTTCAGGAACTTCTGTGTTGTTTAAAGCAAGATATATCTATACTGATGTCTCAGTGAATCAGTCTGTTTAAGCACTTGTCAGGGCTTCCACACAGTTATTTATTTTGCCGTAGTTGATCCTGTTGTTTGCTGCCATTGGCATGAAACGGGCAACTGTGGCTGTTACAGTTGTTCTTTCATTCAGTTATAACTTGTAAACCAGTGATTCCCAGTCTTTTTCAAATTAAGACACCTTGCCCATTGCTTATTTGATTTTATGAAACTTGTTCCTTTTTTCTCCCTAAAGAAAATGAAAGCTTTATGACATATTTATTTTTTTAATAAAACTAAGCAAAAATAAAAGTTATGGTAATTCTTTAAAACTTGTGTTGTTGTCTTGTTTCCATTTAAGATACTTGAATTAGACGTGCTGTGTAAATGCTGGCTGGCTGCCTGATTGGTTGCTTGTTGTCTAAACTTCAGTGGTAATGCACAGAAAGTTCTTCAGCTAGCAGTTGAGTGTCAGTCACAAGGGAAGAATGAGTAGTCTACTTTATAGATAAGTATTTGGAGGAAACTGACTACTTTTATGTTAGCAAACGTCTATAGAGAAAACCTTAAGTGGGTTGTCACCTTCAGCATGTGACAGCCTTAAATTTTAGCCAAATGAAAGTCTTATTAACGGTATATGTATATCTTTTGTAATGGTTCTGTGAATTTAAAACATAGTAAATGTCATTTGGTGATTTTCTTCGCAGCAGCTCAACTGTAATTTATAGCCAGAAAGCTGGAATTTAACATGGTTGAGATTCCCTGAGATATTCCGGTGTCATATAATGCTATATAGATGGAGATTTTTGTGTGTGAAGTTTATAAATACTGGATTCCTTAAAATGATTAATGTAAATCCCCAACTCTTATTGTCTTATTGTAAACCTGTTTTTATAAATTATTATTCATTTATAAAAATAATCATTAGGTTCTGAAATTCTAACCTTTAAAGCATTTTTATTGATAATCCATGAAAATGACTAAATGAAAGGGAATATTCAGTTACCAATGCCACATTGCTAGTTTAAAACTGTACTAAATACTGTCGGTTTAAGTCAAAGGGATATTTTTCTTTTATTTAGACTATAAAATATTTGTTTCTCTTTAATTGGAATAAAACAGTTAAATGCATTTTAGAAATTTCTGCATTACAGAATCTTATATCACATAGTTATTGCTATACTATGTGATTAAAAAAAAGTCTTGGACCAATTGCTCTTTAACTTGGTTAGTTTTAGCCTTTGGAAGACTTAAAAAAAGCTAAACATGTTCCAACTTTGCAAAGTTTCTAACTCTACAAAGTGTTTTTGTAAAGTGCTATATAAAAAACTGATACTACTTATTTACAAATTAAAAGGTTAATTTTCTTTAGGAAAGATAATTTTCAAAACCCATGTGATTTATTGATTTAATTACTTTATTACAGGCAAGCTAAAGAAGTGAAACAGCACTTTAGCTTACTAACCTAAGTTACCTGTAGGCTATCATTGTAGGATATGTAGGATATATCATTGTAGGATATATGGGTGCCCTTCGAGTCCCAGCTGCTGCTATTCCCATCTGTCTCCCTGCTAATGTGCCCAGGAAAGCAATGGAAGATGGCTTAAGTGCTTGGGCTTCTACCATCCTTGTGGGAGACACAGATGAAGCTCCTGGATTGGGCATGACCTCGTCCCGGCCATGGGAGTCATTTGGGTAGTGAACCAGGGACGGTAAAAAAGGTAATGTTTTGGCAAATTCTTCAAACTAGAGGAGTGGTACCTAGCCATTTTAAATATGTCAGGATTTCGCAGACCCTTATGATAGTACTTAATTATACTTCAGCAATGATTAATGAAATGCAGAATGACCAAAAGCTACTAACAATTCAGTGATTCTTTTTTTGTAAACAATGACTCTACACAACCACATGTACCTACATTTGATATTTGGAATTTACTTAGTCTATATTTGGTGCTCAGGTAAATTAATGAACTTGTGATCATTTCCATAAGCTGCTGTAATTTGTAATTTACAGACTGGGACAGGTTGGGAAACTCTGGGCTGAATTATTTCTGTATTCAAGTTTAAATAATTGGGGCCAGTGCTGTGGTGTGGAGGGTAAAACTGCTGCCTGCAGTGTCGTCATCCCATTTGGGTGCTGGTTTGAGTCCCAGCTGCTCCACTTTGATCCAGCTCTCTGCTGATGGCCTGGGAAAGCAGTGGAAGATGGTATAAGTCCTTGGGCCCCAGCACCCTGTGGGAGACCTGGAAGAAGCTCCTGGCTCCTGGCTTTGGATCAGCGCAGCTCCAGCTGTTGCGGCCATCTGGGGAGTGAACCAGCAGATGGAAGACCTCTGTCTCTGCCTTTGCCTCTTTGTACCTCTGCCTTTCATGTAATTAATTTAAAAAAAAAGTTTAAATAATTTCCTTTTATACCTAGGTGTATATTCTTAATTGTAGCCAATCTTAAAATAGCCTTAACAGGCTCAACCAGTTTTCAAGAGCCTCTACTGCTAATGCTTAGCATTTGGTGGACCCCGTGTTAGAGACAACAGAGCTGTACTTTGAAGTGTTTCACATGATATTAAGGACTATCTAACAGATTTAGGTGACAAGAGCACACTAACCAGGTGTGCTGCTCAACTGCATGATTATGTGGTATTCATCTTTATTAATAAACTTGTGCAGCCATCAATTTATAATCTGTTTTTTTGAGCAGCAGTGATGAATTGAGTAATAATCCCTTCTGACAAAAGCTGCGCTTTGGAAGATTTTACTGAATAGGACCTTGGTCAAGGATGTGGTTTCTTTTTTTTTTTTTTTTTTTTTTTTTCGACAGGCAAAGTTAGAGAGAAAGGTCTTCCTTCCGTTGGTTCACCCCCCAAATGGCTGCAATGGCCAGCGATGCGCTGATCCAAAGCCAGGAGCCAGGTGCTTCCTCCTGGTGTCCTAGGCGGGTGCAGGGGCCCAAACACCTGGGCCATCCTCCACTGCACTCCTGGGCCACAGCAGAGAGCTGGACTGGAAGAGCAGTAACCTGGACAGAATCCGGTGCCCCAACTGGGACTAGAACCCGGGATGCTGGTGCCACAGGTGGAGGATTAGCCTAGTGAGCCACAGCACTGGCCAAGGATGTGGTTTCTAAACTGGGTACAATAAACTGTCTGATTTAGGGGTAGCATCCATAAATTCTAATTCAGTGTTGTTCTCAGTGATCTAAGCTTTAGTTCTAACCATTTGTAAATGTTGAATTTTTTTTTTTTTAAAGATTGTTTTATTTGGCAGCCGGTGCTGTGGTGCAGTGGGTTAACGCCCTGGCCTGAAGTGCCGGTATCCCATATGGGCACCGGTTCTAGTTCTGGCTGCTCCACTTCCAAATCAGCTCTCTGCTATGGCCTGGCAAAGCAGTAGAAGATGGCTCAAGCCCTTGGGCCCCTGCACCCATGTGGGAGACCTGGAAAAAGCTCCTGGCTTCAGATCAGTGCAGCTCCAGCCGTTGAGACCATCTGGGGATTGAACCATCGGATGGAACACCCCTCTCTCTCTCTACCTCTCCTCTCTCTGTATAACTCTGACTTTCAAATAAATACATAAATCTTTAAAAAAAAAAAAGATTTATTTATTTGAAAGTCAGAGTTACACAGAGAGAGAAGGAGAGGCAGAAAGAGAGAAAGGTCTTCCATCCGCTGGTTCATTCCCCAGTTAGCCACAAAGGCCGGAGCTGCACTGATCCAAAGCCAGGAGCCTCCTCCGGGTCTCCTATGTGGGTGCAGGGCCCAAGGACTTGGGCCATCTTCTACTTCTCCCAGGCCATAGCAGAGAGCTGATTTGGAAGTGGAGAAGCCAGGTCTTGAACTGGTTCTCCTAAGGGATGCCCACACCGCAAGTGGCGCCTCTACCTGCTATGCCACAGTGCCAGCCCCGCTGAATTTCTTCTAAATGCAATCTTTTTTTTTTAAATCTAGAAGTTTTATTCCAGCAATCCACTTTTTAAATATATCCTAAATATATGCAAATTGGAAAGCATATGTATGTCATAACACAAATTTGACCAATTCTTATTTAAATTAACTATGATATATATTTTTAATAGAAAACATTTTTTGGATTATAGCAGTTCTTCCTCGTGATACTTACTTTTCCACCCCCAAACCATCCCATTTCCTACTCCCTCTCCCATCCCATTCTTCATTAAGATTCATTTTTAATTATCTATATACAGAAGATCAACTCTATACTGAGTAAAGATTTCAATGGTTTCCACCCACAGACACAAAATATAAAGTACTATTTTGAAGATTAGTTTTACCATTAATTCTTACAGTACAATACATCAAGGACAGAGGTCCTACATGGGGAGCAAGTGCACAGTGACTCCTGTTGCTTTAACAATTGACACTCTTATTTATGACGTCGGTAATCACCTGAGGCTGTTGTCATGAGCTGCCAAGGCTATGGAAGCCTCTTGAGTTCACCAACTCTGACCTTATTTAGACAAGGCTACATCAAGTGGAAGTTCTTTCCTCCCTTCAGAGGCCCCTTCTTTCCACCGAGATCTCACTCACAGAGATCTTTCATTTACATCATTTTTTTTTTTTTTTTTTTTTTTTTGCCACAGTGTCTTGGCATTTCATGCCTGAGATACTCTCATGGGCTTTTTAACCAAAACTGAATGCTTTAAGGGCTGATACTGAGGCCAGAGTGCTGTTTAGGGCATTTGTCATTCTGAGTCTGCTGTGTATCCCTGTGTGTCACTAGCCATCAGGGAAATGCAAATCAAAACCACAATGAGGTTTCACCTCACCCCAGTTAGAATGGCTCACATGCAGAAATCAACTAACAACAGATGCTGGCGAGGATGTGGGGAAAAAGGGACACTAACCCACTGTTGGTGGGAATGCAAACTGGTAAAGCCACTGTGGAAGACAGTTTGGAGATTCCTTATAAACCTGAATATAGCCCTACCACACGACCCAGCCATCCCACTCCTTGGAATTTACCCAAGGGAAATTAAATTGGCAAATAAAAGAGCTGTCTGCACCTCAATGTTTATTGCAGCTGAATTCACAATAGCTAAAACCTGGAATCAACCTAAATACCCATCAACAGAAGACTGGATAAAGAAATTATGGGATATGTACTCTGTGGAATACTACACAGCAGTAAAAAAAATGAAATCCGGTCATTTGCAACAAAGTGGAGGAATCTGGAAAACATCATGCTGAGTGAAATAAGCCAGTTTCAAAGGGACAGATATCATATTTTCTCCCTGATTGGTGACAACTAACTGAGCAGCTAAAAGGAAACCTGTAGAAGTGAAACACACTATGGGAAGCAATGAATTAATCAGTCCTTGTCCTGTTGAGGAACAGCTTACTCTTTTATTCTTTTTAGTATTTTATTTTTCTACTTAATACCATTGGTTCAACTCTGATTAACAGAGAATTATTCTTAAGTGTTTAAACCCAACTGAAAATTGATCCCTTTTAAAAATAAGAGTGGGCATAAGAGAAGGAGATGTACAGTTTGGCACACTCTCCCTCAGACTTACCCCTAAAGCTAAAAACTTGCCATGGGAATCCAAATTCCATTAAGTTGGCAGGTACCAATGTCACCTTACTAATTAAAGTGGTCAGTTTAAGTTTATAACTGATCATAAAGATAGGATAAAGTGTCAAAGGGATCACATAAATAAGACCAGTGTCTGCTAATAATAATTGATAGGATTAAGAGGGAATGATCCAACATGGGAAGTGGGATTAAGTGCAATCTTTTAGCCATATAACTATATGAAAAGTTTTCTAAAGTTAGAAGTTTGTAGTCTTATGCACAAAGAAGTGCTAGACAGGAGTGGGAATGCAGATTTGGGGAATCATTACTCACTAGATGATAAATTGCTGTCATTTATCAGAAAGCAATGGCTTAGTCATAAGCCTGTCCAAGAAAGTTCCTTACAGAATTTTAATACTTGGCTTGTGGACTAATATTTACAAAGAAAGTAAAGCAGCACTGTATCTGACTTGTGGCACATGTACAGTCAAATTTTAGTCAGATAGCCAATAGTAGTAATGGTCCCAGCAGCAGAGGTAGTGTGGTAGGCTGAATAATGGCCCCCAAAGATGTTCAAATTATTTTTTCTCTCTCTTTTAAAGATTTATTTATTTGAAAGGAAAAGTTACAAAGATAGGGAAAGACAGATGTCTCCCATCCAATGGTTCAAATGGCCACAATGGCTGGAGCTGGGCTAGGCCAAAGCCAGGAGCTTCATCTGGCTCTCCTATGTGGATGCAGGGGCCCAAGCACTTGGGCCATCCTCTGCTGCTTTCCCAGGCACATTAGCAGGGAGCTGGATCAGAAGTAGAGCAGCTGGAACAGAAATGGGTTTCCATATGGGATGGCAGCACTGCAAAACCCACTAAACCACAACACCAGCCCCAGATGCCCAAATTTTAATCCCAAGGACCTATCAGTATGTTACCTTATATGACCAGAAAAACTTTGCATATGGACTTAGGATTCTTGAGATGGGGAAATGTATTAGTTTGGTTCTGTTGTTGTTTGGTTTTTAGTCATTTTTTTGGCTATAAGATAATACCTGAGACTGAGTGATTTAAAAAGAGATTTATGAATATTTAGCTCCCAGTTCTCGTGTCTGGGAAGTTCAAGATCAGACAAGCACATCTGATGACCTCACACTGTACATTAATGACACAGCAGAACAAAGCCAAAGGGCAAGCAGACCTGTGTGGGAAGAAGAGGGGGCTGAACTCCTGAACAGCCTGAGAGAGAACCCATTCCTGTGAGGAAAGCATCAATCCATTCACAAGGACTTTGTCCCATGACCCACACACCTCTACCAGGGCCCACCTCCCAACACTGCCACATTGGTAAGCAAGCCTCTCTCTGTGAGTTTTGGTGGCGATAACCAGGTTCAAATTATAGATGTTTATCCTGGATCATCGTGTTGGACCCAATGTAATCGTAATCACGGGGCCCTTATAAGAGGGAGAGATGAATGGGTCAGGATTAGAAATATTGCTGGCTTCAAAGATGGGGGTGGAGGTCATGAGCTAAGGAATGCAGGCAATCTCCAGAAAGCTGGAGGAAACAGATTCTCTGGAACTTCCAGAAGGAACACAGCCCTGCCTCCAGGAATGTAAATTAAATGTAAATTAATGAATTTGTGCTGCTTTCAGGTACCATGCAACAATTTGTAACAGCAAGAGGGAACCTATAAATTTAATTTACAATAAAGCAAGAGGACAAATTTTTTTAACTTTTAACTTTTTTAGGACATCTGCCATTCTATGAGTCTGCTGTCTATCCCGCTTCCCATGTTGGATCGTTCTCTCCTTTTTAACTCTATCAGTTAGTATTAGCAGACACTAGTCTTGTTTATGTGATCCCTTTGATTCTTAATCCTATCATTATGATCAATTATGAACTGAAACTGATCACTTTGACTAGTGAGATGGCATTGGTACATGCCATCTTGATAGGATTGAATTGGAATCCCCAGGCACATTTCTAACTTATCGTTTGGGGCAACTCCGATTGAGCATGTGCCAAACTGTACATCTCCTCCCTCTCTTATTCCCACTCTTATATTTAACAGGGATCACTTTTCAGTTAAATTTAAACACCTAAGAATAATTGTGTGTTAATTAAAGAGTTCAACCAATAGTATTGAGTAGAACAAAAAAAAAATACTAAAAGGGATAAAGTATTAAGTTGTTCCTCAACAGTCAGGACAAGGGCTAATCAAGTCATTGTTTCTCATAGTGTCCATTTCACTTCAACAGGTTTTGTTTTTGGTGCTTGGTTAGTTGTCACCAATCAGGGGGAACAGATGTCTTAAACAGGACTCTGGCCTCAGAATCAGCCCTTAAGGCATTTGGATCTGGCTAAACAGCCCATGAGAGTATTTCAGGCACGGAAAGCCAAGACACTGTGGCAAAAAACAAACAAACAAAAAAACCAAGCAAACAAAACACAACAACAACAACAAAAAAGCAACTAAATGAAAGATCTCTGCGAGTGAGATCCCAGAGGAAAGTACAGACCATCAAAGAAGGAGGTACCTTTCTCTGAAGGGAGGAGAGAACTTCCACTTTGACTATGACCTTGTCTAAATAAGATCAGAGTTGGCGAACTCAAAAGGCTTCCATAGCCTTGGCAACTCATTACAAGAGCCTAGGGTGATTACTGACATCATAAACAAGAGTGTCAATTGTTAAATCAACAACAAGAGTCACTGTGCACTTACTCCCCATGTAGGATCTCTGTCCTTAATGTGTTGTACTATAAGAATTAATGGTAAAACTAATCTTCAAATACTATGTGAATCAATGGTATAACCAGTAATCAAACAGTACTTTACACTTTGTGTTTCTGTGTGGGTGCAAACTGTTGAAATCTTTACTTAGTATATACTAAATTGATCTTCTGTATATAAAGATAATTGAAAATGAATCTTGATGTGAATGGGATGGGAGAGGGAGCAGGAGATGCGAGGGAAGTTATGGGGGGGGAAAGCCACTGTAATCCAAAAGATGTACTTTGGAAATTTATGTTTATTAAATAAAAATTTAAAAATGTGGAAAATTCCCATGCTTGTTGAAAATTTAAAAGGTTATATAAAATCCCAAAAGAGTTAGACCATTAGTGGCTTACCTAGAGTGTTATAAGTATATGCCAAAGAAAAACCTGCTTGAAATAAGGTTTCTTCAAAGGGGTATTTATATACTGAATAACGGCAAGCATTGTAGAATTAGAAAGCCTGGACCAATAGATTTCTTGTAATTGGGGAAAAGGTAAATTGCTTTAGAAAATTGATTGGTGTAAAAGATGTAGAGATGCAAAATTTTAGCATTAAGTTTGTCTAATAGTAGATTTACTTTGTAAATTCAAAGATTTAGGTTATCTTTTATTCTTACAGAGGAAAGGGTATGAAGCTGTTTGGAAAAGCATTTGTTGGCTTGCTACTAGAACCTTAGGAGTTCCTCCTTGTGCAGCCACGGACCATTGCTGCAGCATAGCAGTTAACCTGCCACCAGCAGTACCTACATCCAATAGGGGCATTTCCAGTTTCCACTTCCAATCCAGCTCCCTGGTAATGCACCTGGGAAAGCAATGGACAATGGTGCAAGTACACCCATGTGGGAGACCTGGCACCTGGCACCTGGCTCCTGGATCCTGGCTCCTGGCTCCATTGTGGCCATTTGGGAAGTAAACCAGCAGATAGAAGATTCTCTCTCTCTTTCTCCCCCCCACCCACTTTTTGTGAAATAAATCTTTTTTTTTTTTTAAAGGGCATTGTGTTCCCAGATATAAGATAGCTTCCTTAAGCTTAGCAGCAATGGAAGGGGACTCTCCTCAAGCCCTGGTAAGTAAAGAATGTTGCTAGGGGCCAGCATTGTGGCATGGCAGGTTAAGCTGCCCACTTGCAACAACAGCATTACCTATCAGAATGACAGTTCCAGTCCCTGCTGCTGTTTCCAATCCTGCTCCCTGCTAATGTGCTCAAGAAAGCAGTGGAAGATGGCCCATGTATTTGGCCTCACCACCCATATGGGAGACCAGCATGGGGTTCCTGGCTCCTGGCTTCAACCTAGCCCAGCCCTAGTTCTTGTGGCCACTTAGGGAATGAACCAACAAATAGAAGATTTCTCCTTCCCTCTCTGTCTCTCCCCATTGCCTCTATTTTCTGCCTTTCAAACAAATAAATAAAAATTTCTGTAGAGAACTTGTTAAGATCTCAAACCTTATTAATTCTAGTCCTAACCAGTTTCTTATTTTTCATAATCAAGAACCTGCTGGAAGACAGCCTTTGGAACTTGGCTTTCAGGGTTTGACTCCCAGTAACTTCATTCTTCTCCATAGCTTCTTCTAAAGAGCCTTCATGAAGGGGGTGAAGAAGTGGTATCCTGTTGTTTTAGAAATAATACCTAAAAATGTCTTAAATCATAATAGAATGAATTCTTTATCTCTCACAACAAAAATTCAGGTGCAGTATTTCCAAGGATTCTCTATGAGTTTCTTGGCTTTTCACATCTCATTTACAACATCAAATGTAGGGAGGCACGACCCTCATCTAGTACTTTCTTTGTTCTTTTAAGAGCTATAAAAACCTTACAACAGCACCTGGAGGGCTTCCATTTATGCCTTATTGTTCTGTATTTCATCACTGACCATGCCTAAACCCATCTTTGGCAAGGGGGACAGAATTATTATGAATGCTTTAGACCAACCAATAACTCCCTAGCATGGGGTGACTCATTAACAAAGTGGTCACCATTCCTGAACAAAACTGGCTTTCTCTTAGCAAGGAAAATGTTACACTAAAGTAAGTGGTGAGAAGAATTTGGCCTATGAGCTCTAGTTTGCCAATTCCTGCTCTAGCATAGCATTTCATAAGTTCTCTGAACCTTCTAATGACTACCTGGGAGTGTGTGAAAAATGCAGATTCTGGGCTCTTAAGCCTCCAAAATTGCTTTTAAAATAAAGACCGATTTATTTATTTGAAAGAGTTACAGAGAGAGAGGGCGGTCTTCCATCTGCTGGTTCACTCCCCAGCCGGTTGTAATGGCCAGCAATGGGTCAGGCCAAATCCAGGAGCCAGGAGGTTCTTCCGGGTCTCCCATATGTGTGACAGGGGCCCAAGCACTTGGGCCAGCTTCTGCTGCTTTCCCAGGCCATTACAGGGTGCTGGATCGGAAGTGGAGTAGCCTGCACACAAACCGGTGCCCGTGTGGGATGCTGGCATTGCACTATCCCACACTAAAGGAGATGTTTGGGTTCTTACCCAGTCATGGGCTCATAAGAACTTTACTGATTGTATCTAAAAAGCCAAGTGACATAAAATGGAAACCATTTTCTGGATGTCAAAATTCTTAGGTGCCAGACACTGTTGTAAGTCTAGTTCCTTAACTATTTCAATCCTTATTTGTGAGTTATGTATTCTTTTTTAAAATTTTCAATTACACAGATTAAGTATAGTTCATAGAGACAATTCTAAGGACATTCCTTTCCTCCCTCCCTCTCCCTCTTTCCTCAGTAAGGTATTCTTATTATCTCCATTTTAATGATGGACAAATCAAGGTTCCAAGAGATTAAGTACTTTAGCCAACATTACACAGTAATTAAATAGAAGAGTCCAGTTCAAACTCTGGGATTTGTATTTAGAATCATGATGGCCCACTCTCACTTATGCTATGCACTACTTTCATTTTATCTAGATAATTGATCCAAGAGTGAGTTCATTTGATTTGTTACTGGAGATGCCCTGGTACTGTTTCCAGTTTTTCGATTAGGTTCTTCGGCAGCAGTGTTTCTAATTACAGGGAAAACATTATTACTTTCTAATATCTGATTTCCCCTTCCCTCTCTGTCATGTACTCGATTAGACCATGTTTAGGTCAATAAAAACGGAAAGCTGTGACTTTGTGGCTGGCAATGTTTGTGAAGGCGTATCCCGGTGCTTGTATTTTCCGCTCGCGGGGCAATGGTGGGTCACAAGGCTATCGCGAGCAGTTTTCTGACACGGCACTGACATCCCCCCCAGCTGAAGAGATCCTGTCCTTGAGATCCTGTCCCCTCTGTTTTGATTTAGCAGAACTTCCCAACAGCAGGCAGAGTACATGAGAAACCTACTGGCTCTCCAAGCGGCAAGATGGTCAAGATCTTCCTACGGTGGAAGGTGCATGAAAAACTTTTCTGACTTTGGAACTGTCGTAGGATACTCCAGGGCCTAAAGGAGTGGCTAAAGGCAGGAGGTGACTTATAATCCCCAGCTCTTTTCTTCAGGGTTAGAGTTGTTGAGATGGTGCTGGTGCTTCCCAGGTTTGGGGAACTGAGCAGGGAATTTTTTCTGGGCACAAAAGGAGGTAACTGCTATTGTGACTTGAAGAGAACTTGGCTCCCCAAACTAATGCAGGTCTTTTTTTTAATATTTATTTATTTGAAAGGCAGAGTTATGGAGGGAGACAAAATCATCAGCTGATTCACTCCCCACATGGCTGAAATAGCCAGGGTTGGGCTAGGCTGAAGCCAGGAGCCAGGAACTCCATCTGGGTCTATGATTGGATGGTAGGGACCCAAGTACTTGGGCCTTCTTCCACTGCTTTCTCAGGTGTACTAACAGGGTCAGAAGTGGAGCAGACAAGACTCCAACTGAGAGTCTCATGGGATGTCAGTTAAAACTCTGAAGTTGTCGTCGTCGTCGTCTTCTTTTTTTTTTTTTTTTTGAAGATTTATCTTATTTATTTGAAAGACAGAGGTAGAGAGAGAGAGAAAGAGGTACAAGGGAGAGAGGTCTTCCGTCATCTGGGTCATTCCCCAAATGGCTCCAACAGCCAGAGCTGAGCTGATCTGAAGCCAGGAGTCAGGAGCTTCTTCCAGGCCTCCCACATGAGTGCAGAGGCCCCAGAACTTGGGCCATCCTCTGCTGCTTTCCCAGGAGCATTAGTAAGGAGCTGGATCAGTAGCGGAACAGGGGCTAGTGCTGTGGCGTAGTGAGTAAAGCCGCTGCCTGAAGTGTCAGCATCCCATATGGGTACCAGTTCGAGTCTTAGCTGCTCAACTTCCAACCTAGCTCTCTGCTGTGGCCTGGGAAAGCAGAAGATGGCCCAAGTCCTTAGACCCCTGTACCCATATGGGAGACCCAGAAGAAGCTCCTAGCTCCTAGCTTGAGATCAGCGCAGCTCTGGCTGTTGCAGTCTGGGGAGTGAACCAACAGATGGAAGACTTCTGGGCATCTCTCTCTCTTGCTCTCTCTCTCTCTCTCTCTGCCTGTTCCTCTCTATAACTGTCTTTCAAACAAATAAAATCTTAAGAAAACAAAAGTGAAAAGAAACTCCAGTGAGGAAGTTAGGATGGCTATGGCGGTAGTGAGGTAGTGATCATGATTACTAGGTTGGTAGTAGTGGCCCTTTATGTTGACAGTGACCATGACATTGACAGTAATGATGGTGCTATGATAGTGTGGAGATGGTGCTGTGGTGATGGGAATGCTTATGGTGGTAGTGGAAATTCGTGGTCAAGGTGGCCATATAGGAAATGATGGTGGTGATGGTGATAAAGTACCACTACTAGTAGTAGTAAGGGCAGCAGAGAGCAGAAGAAACCAACATCCGCAGGACTGATGGAGAAAATGGGCAAATATATGTTTTATTGCTGAGGTCCTACTGAAGAGTCTTGTAAGAGAAGGGTATTAAAAAACTTTGACCTTGAGCCCTGCTGAAAATTCAATCTTATAGCTTTGGAGATAGGACAGAAAAAGAGTAAATCAAAAGCATCTACTGATTGTTTAACAAGAGATAGCAGGGCTGGCAGTGTGGCGCAGTGGATTAACGTCCTGGCCTGAAGTGCCAGCATCCCATATGGGCGCCATTTCTAGTCCTGGCTGCTCCTCTTCTAATCCAGCTCTTTGCTATGGCCTAGGAAAGCAGTAGAAGATGGCCCAAGTCCTTGGGCCCCTGAACCCACATGGGAGACTTGGAAGAAGCTCCTGGCTCCTGGCTTTGGATTGGCGCAGCTCCGGCCATTGCGGCCATCTGGGGAGTTGAACCAGCGGATGGAAGACCTCTCTCTCTCTCTCTCTCTCCCTGCCTCTCCTCTGTGTAACTCTTTCAAATAAATAAATAAATCTTAAAAAAAAAAAAAAACAACAAGAGATAGCATTTTTATGGTGGGTGGCTTTTGTATTTAGGAATATATGTTAATGAGAACCCAATAGTTGATATTGGGATTCCCAGCCTCCAGAACTGTAAGAAATAAATGTCTGTGAGTTGTAAGGCCCCCAGTCTATGCTAATTTGTTACAGAGGCTGAAGAGGCTAAGACAAGTACCTGGTGTAAACCTTCACGGGCATGTACTGGCCCTTTCACAAGTAAGTGCAATGGAGGGGTTATTTCATTGAGGTATCAAACAAAGACGTGACCCTAAGAGGCTGGAGAACTTGCAGATACTTAGGTATAGTAATGTTTTCTGATACTTATTGAACATTTCTTGGTATTAACTAGACATTTACTTATGTGCCTTAACTCAATTGCCTTATCTTAGTTTCTAGTTAAGAAAGTAAGGCATACACTAACTGATTTTAATCTAGAGTATTAGCCACTTACAGCCCTACTGAAGCCTATGTCTGCTAAATTCCAAGTTTACATTCAAAACATCAGTCTATAAAGATTATGATTTTACTTTCCTATCATTAAAAACTTTGGGGGGCCAGCGCCTTGGCTCACTTGGTTAATCCTCCACCTGTGGCACCAGCATCCCATATGGGCACCGGGTTCTAGTCCCGGTTGCTCCTCTTCCAGTCCAGCTCTCTGCTGTGGCCCAGGAGGGCAGTGGAGGATGGCCTAAGTGCTTGGGCCCTGCACCTGCATGGGAGACCAGGAGGAGGCACCTGGCTCCTGACTTTGGGTCAGCACAGCACCGGCTGTAATGGCCATTTGAGGGGTGAACCAACAGAAGGAAGACCTTTCTCTGTGTCTCTCTGTTTATAAAAAAAAAAAAAAAAACCTTTGGGAGCATGTACCTCAGTGTGTGCATATTTATTTATTTATGAAATATAAAATACCTTTTGCACTAGTAAACTACATATATGTCATAAAACAGATACAAAACAAGAAAAAGATGGATCATAACATAAAATAAAAGAGATTTTTAAGAATAAATGTTAAGTTTTCTTTTTAAGATTTAATTTTTTAGGCCAGCGCCGCAGCTCAATAGGCTAATCCTCCACCTGCAGCGCCAACACCCCGGGGTTCTAGTCCCGGTCGGGGTGCCGGATTCTGTCCCGGTTGCTCCTCTTCCAGTCCAGCTCTCTGCTGTGGCCAGGGAGTGCAGTGGAGGATGGCCCAGGTCCTTGGGCCCTGCACCTGCATGGGAGACCAGGAGGAAGCACCTGGCTCCTGGCTTCAGATCAGTGTGTTGCCCCGGCCGCAGCACGCTGGCCACAGCGGCCATTGGGGGGTGAACCAACGGAAAAGGAAGACCTTTCTCTCTGTCTCTCTCTCACTGTCCACTCTGCCTGTCAAAAAAAAAAAAGATTAATTTTTTATTTTATTTAAAAGGCAGAGAGAGAGAGAGAATCTTCCGTCCGCTTGTTCACTCCCCCAGATGGCCACAATAGCCAGGGTTAGGCTGGGTCCCCATGTGGGTGCAGGGCCCCAAGGACTTGAGCCATCTTCTGCTGCTTTCCCAGGAGCGTTAGCAGGGAGTTGGAACAGAAGTGGAGCAGCCAGGTCTTGAATTGGTGCCCCTGTGGGATGCCAGTGTCACAGGCGGAGGCTTAACCTGCTACGCCATGATGCTGGCCCAACATTAGTTTTTTATTCTTGTTAAATGTACACAGTATTTTTTATTCTCACTAAAAAACATTAATAATATTAGCTGGCAAAACTATACCACAAAAATACATCTAAATGGAAGAAGTCCATCACCGGCTAAGCTTACTTAATCAGGATACTCAGTTTTTACTCTTAACCTCCTTTGACAAAGAATTCTATTGAAATTTGGCTACGAAATTATTTGTATTTTTACATGTCAGTCATCTATTCTTGCAAACATCAAAGTGTTGTTTTTTCATATTTTTAAATGTATGACTTCAAATTCCATTGAAGTTCTTCATTTAGGTGGCTTTACATAAAATAGGAAAACTGTTTCCAAGGGTTTCTAAGGATGCAGATGTGAATATTCTTTTTTTTTTAAAGATTTATTTATTTTTAAATATTTATTTAATTATTTGAAAGGCAGAGTTACAGAGAGGCAGAAGCAGAGAGAGAGAGAGTTCTTCCATCTGCTGGTTCACTCCCCAAATGGCCTCAATGGCTGGAGCTGCACTGATCTGAAGCCAGGAGCCAGGAGCTTCTTCCGAGTCTCCCATGTGGGTGCAGGGGCCCAAGGACTTGGGCCATCTTTTACTTCTTTCCCAGGGCATAGCAGAGAACTGGATCGGAAGCGCAGCAGCTGGGTCTCGAACCAGCACCCATGAGAGATACTGGCACTGCAGGCGGTGGCTTTACCCGCTATGCCACAGCATTGGCTCCAAAAGATTTATTTTATTTATTTGAAAAGTAGAGTTAGAGAGAGAGAGAGAGAGAGAGAGAGAAAGAGAGAGAGAGAAGCTTCCATCCACTGATTGACTCCCCAAATGGCAGCAAAGGCTGGGCCGGACAGATTCCAGGAGCCAGGAGCTTCTTCCAGGTCTTGGGACTCGAATGGTGCCTGTATGGGACACAGCATTGCAGGTGATGGCTTTATACTTCATGCACAATGTTGGCCCCAGATGTGAATATTCCTATGTGATAATTATATTTTGTTTTTAGAAATAGAATCATATAACATGGAAATACATGAAAATATTTTTTCTTTTTTAATTAATTAATTAATTAATTTTTTGACAGGCAGAGTTAAACAGTGAGACAGAGAGAAAGGTCTTCCTTTTTCCATTGGTTCACCCCCCAAATGGCTGCCACGGCCGGCAATATGCAGATCCGAAGCCAGGAGCCAGGTGCTTATCCTGGTCTCCCATGCAGGTGCAGGGCCCAAGTACTTGGGCCATCCTCCACTGCACTCCCTGGCCACAGCAAAGAGCCGGCCTGGAAGAGGGGCAACCGGGACAGAATCTGGTGCCCCAACCGGGACTAGAACCCGGGGTGCCAGCACCGCAGGCGGAGGATTAGCCTAGTGAGCCACAGCACCAGCCAAAACATTCTTTTTGCTAAGTACTCCCTCTCTAGTAGGTTTCTCCCGTGTGGGAGACCTGAATGGAGTTCCTAGCTTCTGGTTTCAGCCTGGCCCAGCCCTCACTGTTACAAGCATTCTGGAGTGGACCAGCAGATAGAAGATATTTCTCTAACTCTGCTGTTCAAATAAATGAATAAATAAACTTTTAAAAAATATTAAATTGTGTATGCCCCTCCCCAAAGTCTCTTCCATGTCATTAGAGCTAGTTGCTTATCATCAGAAAAAAAAAATCAGCAACTTTGAGACATGTGTGTTTTCAGAAACTAAAAACGTATCTTTGAATTCCAGCATTCTTGTAAGAACTTTGTTTAATCTACTGGTTAAGAAATTAATCCAGACAGCTGCCTCCCACACTGGAGCCCTAGGATGGGACAGCCAGCTCCTGCTCCTGACTCCAGCTTCCTGCCAGTGAGGGCCTTGAGACACAGCAGTGATGGCTCAGGTGATGGGGCTCCTGCCACCCACACGGGAGACATGATTGAGCTCCCGGCCCTGGCTCTGGCCGTGGCTCAGCCCCGACATCTGCAGGCATTTGAGGTGTGACCAGAAGATGAGAGCACTCTTTCTCTCTCCCTCATAAATACATAATAGATAAATAAATATTTTTTAAACAAAAGAACTTTGTCATGAGATAAACCCATAAACTTAGGTGTGACAGAAAGATTTTCATGGGTGCAATCCTCCTCCCTCTCTTCATCTGATAACATTTTACAAAAATTGAACTATTCTGGGCAGCATTAGCCAATTTTTTTGAAGGTTTGTTTATTTATTTGAAAGATACAGTTACAGATAGAGAGATAGAGAGAGACAGAGAGAAAAGTCTTCCATTCGCTGGTTCACTCCCCAATTGGCCACACCAGCCAGAGCTGGGCCAGTCTGAAGCCAGGAACCAGGAGTTTCTTCCAGGTCTCCCACATGGGTACAGGGGCCCAACCAGTTGTGCCATCTTCCACTGCTTCCCCAGGCCATAGCAGAGAGCTGGATTGGAAGAGGAGCAGCCGGGACACGAACTGGCGCCCATATGGGATGCCAGTGCTGCAGATGGAGGCTTAACCTACTATTCCACAGCGCCGCCCCAGAGAGGGTTCTTATTAAAGAACACACCTGGCCTCTGCCTGGTCTCTCACCCTGCGATCTTTTTCACATGTGCTGCTTGCTACTCTTGCACATCCTCTCTGTATGTGACACCTTAGTCACATTGTGACATAGCTAGAACACGCAGAGGCCAAGCACATAGGGCCACCAGATTGTGGAATTTTAGCCTCCAAAACGATCAACCAAGTAAGTCTTTTTTTTTTCTTTACAAAAATATGCACCCTTGGGGCCAGTGGTTGTGGCACAGTAGGTTAAGGCACCACCTGTGATGCCGGCATCCCACATGGGAACCAGTTTGGGTCCCGGCTGCTCCATTTCTGATCCAGCTCCTTACTAATGCACCTGGGAATGCGACAGAGATGGACCAAGGGCTGGGCCCCTGCCACCCACATGGAAGACCCAGATGGAGCTCCAGGCTCCTGACTTTGGCCTCATCCAGCCCTAACCATTGTAGTCATTTGGGGAGAGAACCAACAGATAGAAGGTATCTCTCCCTCTCTCTCTTTCTCATCCTCAATCTCTCTCTCCCCATCTCTCTGTAACTCTGCCTTTCAGATGAATAAATTATTTAAAACAAAATGTGTCCAGCCTTCAGTGGGCATTGTGATATAGTGGATTAAGTTGTCATTGATGCCTGCATCCCATATCTAAGGCCCAGGATCAAGTCTCATCTCTACTTCCAGTCCAGCTTCCTGCTACTGAGAACCCCGGGAGGCAGCAGATGATGGCCCAAGTCCCTGGGTTCTTGCCATCTACATGGGAGATCTGGATGGAGTTCCTGGCCTGGCCCAGCTCTGGCTATAGCAGGCATTTGGAGAGTGAAACAACAGATAGAAGATCTCTCTCTCTCTCTCTCTCTTGCTCTTTCAAATACAAATAAATAGACTTGTTTGTTTCTTTAAAGCACCCAGCCTAAGATATTTTGTAACAGCAATGCAAAATGGATTCAGACAACTAGTCAACTTTGAGATCTGGGGCACCAGTGTGATGGCTGCCATCAAGGGTGAAGTTCAAAGGGTACAGAAGTAGACTCATAGAAGAAGAAAGAAAACAGAGCTTACAGCTCTTGGACAGATTTCTAATCCCCATCCAAAGTCCATCATGTCCTTACCACACCACGCTGTCATATTATTTAAAGATATGTCTTGGGGCCTGCACTGTGGTGTAGCAGGTAAAGCCACCATCTGCAGTGTCAGCATCCCATATGGGTGCCGATTCGGCTGCTCCACTTCAGATCCAGCTCTCTGCTATGGCCTGGGAAAACAGCAGAAGATGGCCCATGTCCTTTGGCCCCTGTACCTGCAAGGAAGACTCAGAAGAAGCTCCTGGCTCCTGGCTCCAGATCGGTGCAGCTCCAGCCATTGTGACCAACTGGGGAGTGAACCAGCAGATGGAAGATCTCTCCCTCTCTCTCTGCCTCTCCTTCTCTCTCTGTGTAACTCTGACTTTCAAGTAAAATAAATACATCTTTTTTAAAAAATAAAGATATGTCTCTCCAATTCCAGTGGGGGCTCCTTGAGCTTGCATCTTCAGTGTCTTGGAAACTGGGTATCTCAACAACAAATTATGTTTCTGGAAGGAATTCCTGCAGAGGCCACAGCAAGGTGAAGAAGATGGGGGACCCATTCTGAAGGAATGCATTTAAGATGGACTGAGTAGACCCACAGAAACGTAAGGCAGTTTATGTCCCCAGAGTGTCACTGTGCATCCCAGACTGGCCCATGTGAGGGAGGGAGCAAAGCACCCGAGGCAGCAGCAGGGGCTCTCCCAGCATCACCAGGAGACGTGTGAGGCGAGGAGCTGGAAAGGAGGCAGAGACCCAGACGCAACAGTTGAGGTGATTTGATCAAGAGTCACTGCCATGATGGAAAATTCTGGTGAAACACAAGCCACTTGGTGCCGAGTTATGCGGTTTGTTTAAGCTTACTGAACTGGAAAATGCCAAATTCCTTTTCGCTTGGTGCCACAGGAGTTATCACCTGCGGTGATTCAGTGCAGAATCTCAGACCACATCAAGACCTCAGCCAGCCCATGACAGAAAGTCCTGGAGCAGGCATAGCTCTCCCAGAGCCAAAGCTTAGCCCTATCTTCTGTATGCCAATGGTTACAGCTGTCTCAGGTGTTGTTACACCTAGACATTGTCAACAGAGATTCTTTTAATCCCATTAAACTTTTTTTAGACTTATTTTATTTATTGAAAGAGTTACAGAGAGAGAGGGAGGGAGGGAGGGAGGGAGGGAGGGAGGGAGAGAGAAGTCTTCCATCCAATGGTTCACTCCCAGATGGCAGCTAAGGCCAGAGCTGCACTGATCTGAAGCCAGGAGCCAGGAGCTTCTTCCTGGTCTCCCACATGGGTGCAGGGCCCAAGGACTTGGGCCATCTTCTACTGCTTTCCCAGGCCATAGCAGAGAGCTGGATCAGAAGAAGAGCAGCCAGGACTAGAACCGGTGCACATATGGGATGCCGGCGCTTCAGGCCAGGGCTTTAACCCGCTGCACCGCAGCACCCTCCCTAATCCCATTAAGCTTTGTAGGCCCATATGCAAAGGCTTGCCTACATTCCCATTCCTTCTCTCTCCTGTCTGAAAACTTCTGCAGAATCAACATAGCTAGTTCTTTTGGGGACAGAGAAATGAACCATACAGTTTGCAACAGGGTGAACAGAAGTAATGGGAGTAGAGTGTGAGTGTAGGAGATGTCACTGGGCAAATAGCAAAGGATTCTCCCTAAAGAAAGGAAGGTCAAATTCCAGTGCCAACAGAATGTCAGCAGATCACTTAACCTTCCCAGGCCTTAGCCTTCTCACCTGTGAAATAGGTGAGGCGGACCTCTTCCAACTCTAGGATTTGAAGACAAACAGCTTGAAGCGTCAATACTACAGACCTGGGCCTTAGAGACGTAAGGAGCTTCATGAAGAATCATCTCTTGCTATGCCGAGCAACTCCAGAGAGGCGTCTCAAAAGCAGAAGGTGAAAAAAATGAGCTGAAATCCAAGATCATCCAGGCGTGTCACACTGAACACAGGATTCTCAGACAAATCCAGGGCCCATAATGGAGCTGTCCCTTCCTGGGACGGAGCTGCTTTTAGTCTTCCATTCTAGACTTCCCTCAACATTTCTCTCTCTCTCTCTCTCCTTCCCTCCCTCCCTCTCCCCTCTCTCCCCTCTCCCCTCTCCACTCTCCCCTCCCTCTTCCCTCTCTCCCCACCTCCCCCCTCCCCTCTCCCCTCTCCCCTCTCCTTTCCCTACACCTCACCCCAGGACCTTCTTTCCCCATCTTCACTCCCAGGGCCTGCACCACCTCCCTACTCCCCCAGTAATACCAGAGGGTGTGTATTATCAGGGGCCACAAAAGCAAACACCTTCTCAGAGACCCGATCGTGGGGACAAGGGGCCCTGGTCCGAGCTAGTGCAGCACTCCCGGGTGGCCGTCCTCCTGTGGGTGCTGATGAGAGGCCAAGCATTCACGGCTGCTGTCCACACGCCAGTGCTGAGCACCTCCTGCCCTCTCTGCCCCGTGGGGTCAAGTCAGCTTCGCCCTGCAGCTGTTCTTGGTTGTTACCAGGGCTTTTTCTAATGAGCAGTTGTCGCTCCCCCTCTTCATGGAGGAACGACACTAAACCCTGCCTAGGCTTCATATCCGAGTCACGGCACCATTATGTCGCTCCCCCTCTTCGTGGAGGAACGACACAGGACCCTGCACTGTTCTTTTGTCTGCTCGGCCCTCCCTGGGTTTGCTGCTGGTTCTTCCCGGGTTGGCTACTGACCCTTCCACCTCCGTGGAAGGGCGGTTCCCCCTGCCACATTCCCCACTTCCGCGGGGGAGCGGCACACCGCCGGCCGGCTCTCTCGTGGGCTGCACAGGTGTTCCTTCAGATAGATGTTCCCCTTAGATGTTCCTGGTGCATGTTGTCTCTCTCCTCCTTTATAGTCCTTTTCCACCAATCCCAACTCTGCTACCCACACGCCGAGTACGCTGCTCTCCTCCAATCAGGAGCAGGTCCTACAGTTTATTGGTTGAACTGGAGGCAGCTGCGTAGAAGCTGTTTCTCCCTTCTCAGCGCCATATTGTGGGAGAGCAGATGCATAGAATAAGTCTTAATTCCAGTAACTTAGTCTAGTCCGGGTTGCTCCCCACAAGCAGTTCTCCTTCCCGGAGCCCCACGGGGACTCAGACAACTGGCCACTCTGCCGATGTCCCAAGCACTGCTCCTGTGTGAATCCTCACGTCCACCTTGTAACTGATGGAAATTCTGCCCACGAGCAAGTTAACTCCTCCCAGTTCCACTCTACATATTTAATGCATTTTAAAAATAGACACGGAATGTCATTTCCCTGGCTATTTCAGATGATTGATGTGAATTTTCTTTTTTTAAAGTTCATTTGTTATTATTATTTTTTTTTGGTAAGTCAGAGCGAGAGTGAGAGGGCAAGAGAGCGAACGAGTGAGAGAAAGAGAGAGAGAGAGAGAGAGAGAGAGAGAGAGAATGTTCTGTCTACTGATTTACTTCCCAAATACCCATAATAGCTGAGGCTGGGCCATATAGAAACCAAGAACTCCACCCAGGTCTCCCATATGGGTGGCAGGGACCCAAGTGCTTGAGCCATCATCTGCTGCCTCCTGGGGTGAGAGCTAGCAGGAAGCTGGATAGGAAGTGGAGGAGGCCAAGGCTGTAGGCATTATGGTATGGAATGCAGTGTCCCAAGTGGCTGCTGAACACTGTGCCACAATGCCTACCCTGGTTGTTTATAGGTTTCCTCTCTCTTTCTCTCTTTTTTAAAGATTTACTTATTTATTTGAAAGTCAGAGTTACACAGAGAGAGGAGAGACAGAGAGAGAGAGGTCTTCTATCCGATGGTTCACTCTCCAATTGGCTGCAATGGCTGGAGCTGCGCCCATCCAAAGCCAGGAGCCTCTTCCAGGTCTCTCATGTGGGTGCAGGGGCCCAAGGAGTTGGGCCATATTCTACTGCTTTCCCAGGCCATAGCAGAAAGCTAGATCAGAAGTGGAGCAGCTGGGACTAGAACCAGCGCCCATATGGGATGCTGGCACTTCAGGCCAGGGCGTTAACCTACGGCGCCACAGTGCCAGCCCTTAGGTTTTCCTCTTACACAAAGCTTCTATGTGTAGGAATGCCTTACTTAACCTGGGATCAGTGTTATTTCCAGCAGGAGCAGAGACTACACAAGCTACCTGCTCTCCTCTCCCAGCACAGCATTGCAAGGAATCACAGAGACCGTGCTCAGAATACAGAGGTCCGAAAACCACTGGATTTCCATTATATGTCTTACTATTTCACTGGTAGCTGATGGCTCTTATCAGTCCATAAACACAAATGGTCCAGTGCATGATCTGAGAAAAACAGTCCTGCTGGAGCAACTTTATTCTTAGAAAGTCAGGCTTGTTCCAGCTTAGAAGGGGGGAAGGTAAATTACAGTATCATATCATACCTTTAAATTAAAGTAGTTTCAAGAAAAGTCTTATTTTAAAAATCAGTTCTCAGTCTGAGCATCCGTCAGATTAGTTGTTCCTACCTTTGAAACAACTAGGAATTAGCGCACTGGCTTCCGCAGAGGACGTCTGTCCTAGGAGAAAGTGCTGCTCCAGAGGTGTTTCCCGGACTGCATCTTGCAGAAACCACACTCAAGCCCTCGCTGAGAAACACCACATACTGGGCCAGCTGCAACTGTGGCCTATAAATAACTCTGTATGAAAGTTGTATATGTCACTATTTATACCACAGGGCTTTCTTTTTCAAAATATCTGTCCATTTAAATAGCTAATACATGCACAAGTAAAAAATGCAAAAGTTACAAATGAATATATAGAGATTCCCTAATTCTCCCATTATCGCTGCTGAGGCAAAAACTACTATTAGTTTCTTACATATATCCTTCCAAGGATAACGGGTATGTGTACTTGTATAGATTTTTCAATGATCACTCATTAAACACATAGTTCTTGTACCTTGCCTTTTTTTCACTGAATTTTTCTTGGTGCTCAATCTCATTCTTTTTAATGGCTTCAAAGGATTCGGTCCTAAATGCTCCATAATTTCCTTAGCCAGTCCTGTTGATGAACTTTGGGTTGTTCACAGTGTATTGCTACTGCAAGCTAAGCTGCTGTGAGAATCCTTGTACATATATCTTCAGATTCATGTACCCTTAGTTCTACAGAATACATTCCTAGAAGTGCAGTTGTTGGATCAAAGGCTAGTGAATTTTATTTTAGTATGTATTTAATATATTTAAAAGGCAAATAGGGGCCGGCGCTATGGCGCAGTAGGTTAAAGCTCTGGCCTGAAGTGCTGGCATCCCATATGGCGCCGGTTCTAGTCCCGGCCGTTGTGGCCAACTGGGGAGTGAACCAACAGATGGAAGACCTCCCTCTGTCTCTACCTCTCTCTGTAACTCTTTCAAATAAATAAAATCTTTTAAAAAAGGCAGGTAGACAGGCCAGTGTTGTGGCAAATAAGATTAAGCCTCCACTTGCAGTACCAGCACCCCATATGTGCACCAAGTTGAATACTGGCTCTCCACTTCTGATCTACCTCCCTGCTAATGCGCTTGGGAAAGCAGTGGAAGATGATCCAAGTCCTGTGGCCCCTGCACCTACATGGGAGGCCCAGAAGAAGCTGTTGGTTCCTGGCTTTGACCTGGCCCAACTCTAGCCATTGCAGCCATTGGGGGACTGAACCAGCAGGTGGAAGATTGATATCTCTCTCTCTCTTTCTGCTTTTCAAATAAATCTTTTTTTTTTTTTTTTTAAGGCAAATAGATGGAGATCTCTAATCTACTGGGTCACTCCATGAATGCCTGCAACAGCCAGGGCTGGGCCAGGCAAAGCCAGGAGCCTGGACCTTACTCCAGGTCTCCCACTTGGGTGGCAGAGATCCAAGTGCTTCTGCCATCACCTGCTGCCTCCCAGGGTGAAAATCAGGAGGAAGCCGGAATCAAAAATGAAGCTGAGAGTTGAACAGAGCCCAATATGGGATGTGGGCATCCCAAGTAGCATCTTAACTGCTAGGCCTAATACTTGTCCTTTGTACATTTTAACTATGGATAGATATTGTGATGTTGCTTACCCAAGAGACTGAATTGCCGGCATTCCCCATATACCCACTGCCACTAAAGAAAAAGTGCGAGGGGACAACAATCCCTCAGTCTCTTAGCTATCAATGTCTGTGTCTTATTTGAATTTATTCATGGAATAGCTTTAAAAACAGAGGAGTGTGTTGAACAGAATGTGATGCAATTAGCATATTATCATCTTTCAGGTCTCAATTCAAAAGCTATCCCGAAGCAAAATTCATCTGATCACCTACACACACACCCACACACACACATACACCCTCACCCTGTTACTCTCTAGCCCATTCGCCTTAGTATTGTCTTTATTTATTTATTTATTTGAAAGTCAGAGTTATACAGAGGGAAGGAGAGGCAGAGAGAGGTCTTCCACCTGCTGGTTCAGTCCCCAATTAGATACAAGGGCCGGAGCCGTGCCGATCTGAAGCTGGGAGTCAGGAGCTTCTTCTGGGTCTCCCACGTGGGTGCAGGGGCCCAAGGACTTGGGCCATCTTCTACTGCTTTCACAGGCCACAGCAGAGAGCTGGATTAGAAGTGGAGCAGCCAAGTCTCGAACTGGCGCCCATATGGGATGCCAGCACTGCAGGCGGCAACTTTACCTGCTATGCCACAGTGCCAGCCCCCTGTGTTGTTTTAATAGCACTTGTCACTCACTAACACTATTACTTTGCTTCTCAGTGTATTTGTTTATTGCCTCCCCTCACTGCTACCTCTCCCTAGAAAGCAAACCTTGGGAAAGTGGAAGCACAACCATCTACATGGTGCACTGAGCAGGGGCCTTACCAGTACTCACTAAATGTGTGTTGAATGGAATCTGCGTCCAAAGGCACTCTCGGCACCCAAGCATGTGAGTTTGCTCACAGAATGGCCTCGGAGGAGTTTCTGGCACCTTTGGCACTGGTCTACAGGCTTGGAAGAGAAAATGGGGCTCACAACAATTTCACCAGAGCAAATGGGGCCGCCAGAAACCCTCCAGTCCTTTGATTTGGGCCTGTAGATAAATGAACCGCATTATCCTTGCTCCGAACAAACTCTGGATCAGAGTGAAATATAACTTAATACTCGGAAAGTATAACTTAACATTTGGAAAAACTATTTTCTAAGGAGAAACAGGCAGAGGTCTTTGCCTTTTAGTCTGCGAAGCACCGTGTTTTGAAGAAGTTCTTACAGGTGGTATCTACAGCCATGATTCACTGACTGCAGGGAGTAACAAATGAGTGTTTGTGGAAGGGGTGTTGCTAGATCCTCTAAGGGTTATTCGAATTAGTCCCGGGCGTGGCTGGCAAGTTTGGCTAGGCCTAATTACTTGGACTCATCGGTGTGGGAAACTTTAGTAATGCCTGTTGGTATAAACATCTCATGCCACCCCCTGCTGGCGTGGTGCCAGGAAGACATGAACTGCCATTCAAGCTTTCTAGACCTTATATATTCGAAGAGATCTGGGGTTCACCAAGCAAACGTTCCATTGGAAAATGTTTCTCAGTCTTGATGAATTTAATACACAAAACAGGTTCCTGTTAATTGCCAAAGAATTGTGCATGTCAGAGAATTATCATAGAAGTCTGCAGAAATTCCACCAGGCATTGTATCAGTCTCATGCCACGAGGTGGGTTTTGGGACTTTAGGACCCCTCCCCCCCTTTAAATCCCATGAGGGTCATTTTAGCTAATTTTTTAATAGAAAAAGCTAATGTTTTCTCAAGCTTACGTAAAGTGCTATGAAAATGCAGTTTCAGGGGCTTGGTGTTGTGGCACAGCGGGTTAAGCCACAACTCGCAGTGCAGGCATCCCATATCACAGTGCCAGTTCAAGTTCCAGCTGCCATGCTTCCAATCCAGCTCCCTGCTAATGCACCTGGGAAAAGAGCAGAAGATGGCCCAAGTACATGGGCCCCTGCACCCATGTGGCAGACCCAGATGAATTTCTTGGCTCCTGGTTTTGGCCTGACCTAGCCCCAGCTGTTGCAGCCATTTAGGGAGTAAATTAGCAGATGGAACATCTCATTCCCTCTCTCCCTACCCCGTCAGTTTGCATTTCAAATAAATAAGTCTTTTTAAAAAAGAAAATGCAGCTTCAAAGTCTAGCCAGATTCCTCTTCCAGCTAGTTCTGCTCCTAAACACCCGTGTAGAGAAACTGTCCGTCACACCGGGCATGGTCACCCACTATGAAGCAGGAGACAGCAGCCAACGGCTGGCTGCCTGTCTGGAGACAGCCTCACCTCGTCGGCTCTGTGTCCTTCTCCACCTCCAGGGAACTCATTCTTGGTGGCCTTAGTTCCCTGTTCCAATCCCAGTGCCTCAGGGACCTGAGTGAACTTGTGACGCTGTGACTGGGTTGCCCAACGTGGGACATGGCATCAGCCCCCCGCTTCGGGAGAACTTCTCACAATCTGCTTAATAATTCCTTCTTAAGCTCTGGGCTCTCCAGGAAGCAGCTTAAGAATATCAGCTCTTAGTGAAGCAGCCTCAAAGTCAAATAGGATCTTCTCCTCGGAGCTCTATGGGGCTCCAAGCCTTGGCTCCTGGGCAGGTGCCCTCTCCATAGATGGGTAGAAAATGCAACACAAACTTGAAGGAGTTTGGGGGCATCCAGGCTTTGTTTGAACCCCACGGTTTCTAAGAGCCAAGGACCAAACTGGTCTGAAAGATTCCAGCTGCTCCTCCTTTTCCTAGCTGATATTTTCCAGACCTTTAAATACCCCTCAGAGAAAAAGGGACTACCCATTTGTGTTTAAAAATGTACAAGACTTTGAAAAGAGGTAATGAGGTAATGCTAGGGAGCTGACGCTGTGGCGCAGCGGGTTAGGCCACCATCTGTAATGCTGGCATCCCTGATGGGCACTGGTTTGAGTCCCGGCTGCTCCACTTCTTTTTTTTTTTTTTTTTTTTGACAGGCAGAGTGGACAGTGAGAGAGAGAGAGACAGAGAGAAAGGTCTTCCTTTTGCCGTTGGTTCACCCTCCAATGGCCGCTGCGGCCAGCGCACCGTGCTGATCCGATGGCAGGAGCCAGGTGTTTCTCCTGGTCTCCCATGGGGTGCAGGGCCCAAGCACTTGGGCCATCCTCCACTGCACTCCTGGGCCACAGCAGAGAGCTGGCCTGGAAGAGGGGCAACCGGGACAGAATCCGGCGCCCCGACCGGGACTAGAACCCGGTGTGCGGGCGCCACAAGGCAGAGGATTAGCCTAGTGAGCCGCGGCGCCAGCCTGCTCCACTTCTGATCCAGCTCCTTGCCAATGCATCTGGGAAAGCTTGGGCCACTGCACCGACATGAGAGATCTGGAAGAAGCTCCTGGCTTTAGCCTGGCCCAGCCCTGGCCATTGGGGCCATTTGGTGGAAGATTCTCTCTCTCTCAATCCTTCTCTCTCTCTCTCCATAATTCTGCATTTCAAATAAATAAATACATCTTTAAAAAGATGTAACGCTAGAGTTGTGTTCCACGTAAGACTTCTCAACATATTTCCTTATAGACTATAAGCATGTTTATAACATATATGCCTGCCTTAGATTTTTCTGCCTTAAAAATGACAGTTTTCCCACATGTAGCTTGATTTGCTGTGGAAAAGATGGAGAGACACACATGCTGCCCAGCCTGTGGAATGAGGGTGCAGTTATGATTCCCATTCACACGATCCACAGACGTGGTTTCTGAAACAGAATGCACTCTATTTACAAGAATGCCCCTTGGAAAGGCTTTGCCAAGCCCGGCTCAGAGCCTTAACAATGTCTGCCCCTCAAATGAATACCCAACAGGAACCTGTGTATCAGTTCAGTTTCCTAGGGTACGCCAGTAAGGTCATGCTTCCTCTGCAGTCTCTAAGTCCTCTACATCCTGGTTCCACCCAGGACCTGTGGCCAAGGTGGCCAGCTTGTCCGTGGCGATAGCCTAACTCCAAGGCAAAGCTGTATTAGACAAGCCAGGGGCAGGTGTTCAGCCTAGTGGTTAAGAGAGTGCCTGCGTTTGATGCTCGGCTCTGCTCCCGATTCCAGCTTCCTGCTAATGCAAACTCTGGGAGGCAGCAGTGATGGTTCAAGAGATTGGGTCCCTGTCACCCATGAGGGAGACCTAGACTGAGTTTCTGGCCCCCAGGGGTGGCCTAGCCCATCTTGACTATTGCAGCCATTTGCAGAAGTGAACCAGTGGACAGGCTCTCTCTTTCTCTGTGTGTCTCTTCCTTCCCCCTACCCTCCAAAGAGTGTGGGGGGGGGGAGCCATGGTGGGTTATTGAGTCAGGCTGACGTTTTGTCCCAGGTGATTGAGCATGAACAGATCGTCTGACCTCTGTGTTTGCACCTCCCCATCTGTAGTCTGGAGGTCATTCTAGACCTGTGATGTCCTCAGACAGGCTATAATCATGCTCTTCCTCACTGAGGGGGCGGGAGGGGTGCAGGGCTCCCAGGGCACACAGAAGGCCACTGAGACTCTTTTATAGCTCCTGTTCGACCTACTGAGACCCTCCGTGAGCCAGACACAGGTCTAGGCACGAGGGCAGCGTTGCCTGTCCCCAGGAGGCTTCATCTGCACACTGCACAGCAAGGCTGGCCCTCGATCACCTTGACACGGAGCTAGGGCCCTTGGAAAGCTAACGTGCCGGTGCTCAACCAGGGCTGCTGTTTTAACAAGGGCGTTAATGTTTTTTCCTCTCATCTGCCTTGTGAGATACCCGAGAGTACGTGCTGTCCAGAGGAAGCTGTCCAGGGAGCTGAGGAGCCCAAGCCTGACCCCAGAAGCACCGTTTGGGCCTGTGGCTGACACACATACAGGGTGGTCTGAACCGACAGCTCCCACAATGTTCCAGTCTCTTCATTGACAAACGCATGCGTCCGCCCCCTGGGGATGCGTGTGACTCACCCACTCCTCGGTGTTGGGAGAGTCCATCGCAGACCTCAGGGCAAGTTAATGAAATGATCTTTGCAAGCTGCCTCCAAGCGGCTAACTTGCCGCTAGGCCTTCAGCAGACCTGCGTGCAAACACAGGAGCGTGTAATTAACCTGATGTCAATACCAGCTGTACAAAGGCGCTAGGTGGCCCGGGAGCGAGCTAATCAGCAGGCTTTGGAGAGAAGAAGCCCTTTTTTTCCGGCTCCTTATTCAGATCCCTTCAAGGGAGGAATGACCTAGCAAATGGGCGAATAGTTTCTAGGACGGGTGAGTTTTATTCACGTAGAAAGGGATAAAACCTTGGCTTGGGAAGGGGTTTGTTTTCATTGATGCCATGGGCAGCCAGCTCTGGTGAGTTCTGGTCTGGGTGCTTCAGGCGGAAGCCCTAGATACCCCCAGCAAATCGCGTCCTATGCTGCTGTCCCTTTGCCCAGCTGAGCAGGGAGGGTGCTCTCGGTGTGCTCCTAGTGGCTGCAGACAGCATCGAGGGAGAGGTAGAATCTGACAATTAGATTTCTAGCCTCCAGTTTGCTCAATATTTTCTTTCTTTAAAGATTTTTTTAAAAATTATTTTTATTTATTTGAAAGACAGTCACAGAGAGAGGTAGAGACACACAGAGAGAGAGAGAGGTCTTCCATTCTGCTGGTTCTTTCCCCAAATGACCGCAATGGCCAGAGCTGAGCTGATCTGAAGCCAGGAGCCAGGAGCTCCTCCCCTCTCCCCTCCCCCCTTCCCTCTCACCTTCCCTCTCCCATCCCCCTCTTCTCACCCCCTCTCCCCTCCCCTCCTTTTCTCTTTTTCTTTTTCTTTTCTTTTCAAGATTTATTCATTTATTTGAAAGAGTTACACAGAGAGAGAAGGAGAGGCAGAGACAGAGAGAGGTCTTCCATCCACTGGTTCAACTCCCCAGATGGCCGCAACAGCAGGAGCTGCACCGATCCAAAGGCAGGAGCCAGGAGCTTCTTCCAGGTTCCCACGCGGATGCAGGGGCCCAAGGACTTGGGCCATTTTCCAGTGCTTTCCCAGGCCACAGCAGAGAGCTGGATCAGAAGTGGAGCAGCTGGGACTCAAACTGGTGCCCATCTGGGATGCTGGCACTGCAGGTGGCATCCTTACCCACTACGCCACAGCGATGGCCCCAATATTTTCTTCACTTGGAAAAATTCTAGATATTTTGATGAGATGATTTCTAGCAAATGAAGTAACTTTAAAATAGAGAGTATGAGAGAAACCTTGCTGTCATTAGGCTAACACAAAGAGTAAAAGTGAACTCAAAGTAAGGGTACGATGACAGGCCTTTGATTCAGCAGTTACGTTGCTGCTTGGGACGCGTGCTTCCCACATTGGAGGGCCTGGGCTCAACTCCCAGCTCTGCTTCTGATTCCAGCTTCCTGCTCATGTGCACCCTGCAAGGCAATGCTGATGGCTCAAGTACTTGGGTCCCTGCCACCCACATGGGAAACCCAGATGGAGTTCCTAGACCCTGGCTTCAGCCTGGCCCAGCCCCTTCCACTGCAGGCATTTGGGAAGTGAATCAGTGGATGGGAGCATTCTCTCTTAATACAATATGTGCACACACATGCATATCTGCATTTCAGATAAATAAAGGTAGTGCAGGCAAAGAAGTAACAATAAAGACCTAAAATCTTTGAAGACTAGCAGGGCAGCCAAGACATGGCATTGCTAAGGGATTTTTCTCCAAGGCTTTTCCACAATGTATAGGAAATGCTTTTTCACCATATTGTTACCCCTCTTTGCCTCAGAATGAAAAGCTTCTGCTAAGAAACGTAGGAGACCTCAGCACAGGAGGGAGAATTTGTGCAAGGAGCCTTAAGCGAGTGCGAGGAGCCGTGCGTCCTGTGGATCTGTGACCACAGGGCAGTGCCCACCCTTTTAACGCCCCCCCTTGATTCCCTGCCCCCCCCTTCTAATCTACCTGGTTAAGTACCTCCCTGTCCTCTGAGGTGTTACAGGCGGGTCACAGGCCCAGCGTGACTGACAGCGAACAAGCCAGAGCCCAGGTCTCCTTTCTGTCTTGTTTCGGGGATTATCGACACCCAGAGAGGAGCTGGCGGGTGACCAGGTGACCCATGGCGATGTGAGCATGTGGCCCGCAGTGACCTAAGTCAGTCTCACCACCAGCTGCTCTCCTGTACAAATGCCACCCCTTCTAGAAGGCCTGGCAGGCGTGGGCAGGCAGCAATGGGAGCAGGCCCTGGTTTGCTTTCTTGGGACCAGGTATCTGGCTGTGGGTGTGAAACTTCCTCACGGGTTTCCTGTTGGATTCCAGAGGTGAGCAGTCTAAGAACAGAACAACACAACCCAATACTGCTGGAGCTGGTAACTTGAGCCCTGTGCCTTCCTGTCCCTGGTCCCAGCCTTCCCCAAGCCCTCTGAGGCAGCCTAAGGTCTCCCCCACCCGCAACCACCACACACCACTCCCCACTGCACTGCACAAGTGGCCCAGGAGCCGGGCCTCGCTTCGTGTCATGCAGTAAGAACAAGGTGATGACGTATCCTGATCTCTACCCTGAGTGAGCGGCAGGGCTGAATTATGAACTTCACTGGTGCTGCCTTTCTTCTTCCTCTTCTCTGCGTTATCAGCTGATCAGGTTTTTTTGTTGTTCAGTGGTTAGCTTACAAATGCATGAACATCTGGAGGGGCTGGCACTGCGGCACCGTAGGTTAAACTGCAACACCAGCATCCCATATGAGCTCTGGCTCCAGTTCCAGCTGCTCCACTTCTGAACCATCTCCCTGCTAATGCCCCTGGGAAGGCAGCAGATACTGTCCCAAGCATTTGGACCCCGGCCAGCCATATGGAATACTCCAGATGGAATCCTGGGCTAGGAGCTTCATCCTGACCCAGTCCCAGCCTTTGTGGCTATTTGGGGAGTGAACCAGTGGATGGAAGATCGATCTCTCTCTCTCTCCCTCTGTCTCATCCTCTTTCTCCGTAATTCTACCCTTCTGCACATAGTGCACGGTTGCCTGAAGAGATGGACCGGATGTGAACACACACAGTGATTTTCCCTGTTATCACACTGTTCCTGTGTTCAATGGGCTTGTTTGTGGACATACCACACAGATCCAAGGGAATGAGTCGGGAGGAATTTTGTGCAGGCACCCATTGGTGGAGTGCTGATTTACTCTGGGTGTTCCTAGTGTGTTTTTCCCTTCTGCTCAAAAGTAGCATCATTTTAAAAAATGCCAAGCACAGGTTACCATAGGTATCATTACAGCTTTTACCACTCAAAAAAAAAAAAAAAAACCTATAAGAGAGCAAAGCAATACGTGGGTGTCTGTAGAAGCTAGGTAATAGGTGCAATGGAGGCCTATTATGCTATTTTCTATACTTTTATGTATGCTTGAAAACATTTAAATAAAATTTTAAAAAACACTGTGAACACCTATTTGAAATGATATGAAGACAATTTCTTTATTCAGCTTGATTACTATTAAGATTTATCATTAACTGAGTGCTTGGAGATTATTCTATGTGCCAGGACTTTATGTGCATGATTTCTTAAAAAAAAAAAAAAGATTTATTTATTTATTTGAAAGGCAGAGTTACAGAGAGGCAGAGGCAGAGAGGCAGAGAGATTGAGAGAGAAGTCTTCCATCTGCTTGTTCACTCTCCAGTTGGCCACAATGGCTGGGGCTGTGCCCATCCGAAGCCAGGAGCTCCTTCCCGGTCTCCCATGCTGGTGCAGGGGCCAAAGGATTTGTGCCATCTTCTATTGCTATCCCAGGCCATAGCAGAGAGCTGGATCAGAAGTGGAGCAGCCAAGACTCGAATTGGCGCCCATATGGGATACTGGCACTGCAGGGAGCAGCTTTACCCCCATGCCATAGCACTGGGCCCTCTATTTTTTTTTTAACTGATTTATTTAGTAGAAACATAGAATAACAGAAAAAGAGAGAGATATAGTGAGAGATCTTCCATTCACTGGTTGACTACCCAAACAGTTGGAACAGCCAGGCTTGGGCCAGGACAAAATCAGGGACTGCCTGCAATGCTCCCACGTGGGTGCAGGGCCCCAGCACTTGGGCCATCTTCCACTGCCTTCACAGGCAGAGTAGCAGGGAGCTGGATCAGAGATGGAGCAGCAGAAATTCAAATCAGCACTCTGATATGGGATGGCAATGTCACAAGCAGAGGCTTCACTCTCTGTGCCATAATGCCGGCTCCTATTTGCGTGGGTTCTAAGCCTCATGACAGCCCTGCACAAAAAAATGATAATAATCTAATTTACAGGCGAGATTCGTGGATTGTAAATGATTACTTTAAGCCACTTGTCTCGTGAAGGTGTCAAGAGTGGAACTCGGAGCTCTCCTTTCCGAAGAAGCACAACCTTCCACAAGTCACACTACCTTCAGCTTCATGTGGGTACAAAATGGATGATCACGTAGACTGGTGACTCTCAGGCCCAGCCGGTCGCAAGAATGATGTAGAACACAGACTCTGTGGCTCCTTTCCCAGAGGGCAAAGTTAAAGGTAAAGCTGTGGAAGATGGAGTTTTATCAATTTTCATGGGCAGGAAGATTCAAGAAATTTTCCAATGCTCCTTGATTTGCTGGCCCTGGTGTGTCCCTCACTACAAAAGAAACCAAAGTATCCCCCATTTTAGAAGTTATCTTTCAAAAATTCTTGCATCTGGATGGCATAAAACACTACAGCATGAGCCTGTTTCTATCTCTCTGAATTAATTGATTACACAGGTTTGGTTTATTTCCCTGTTGGGAAAGGATGTTCTAAGAACATGGGGACAAAGGTGGGGGCTGCCACTGTGGCATAGCGGGGTAAGGCTGCTGCCTGTGGTGCTGGCATCCCATATGGGCATCGGTTTGTGTCCCAGCTGCTCCACTTCTAACCCAGCTCCTTGCTCATGGCCTGGGAGAAGCAACAGAAGGTGGCCCAAGTGCTTGGGCTCCTGCACCCAAGTGGGAGACCCAGGAGAAGTTCCTGGCTCCTGGTTTTGGCCTGACCCAGCCCCAGCCATTGTGACCATCTGGGGAGTAAACCAGTGGATGGAAGATCTCTCCGTCTCTCCTTCTCTCCTCTCTGTAACTCTGCCTTTCAAATAAATAAATAAATCTTAAAAAAAAAAAAAGGAAGGTGGGGAAATCTCACATCCTGTCTTCATGGTTTCGTCTAGAATCAGCCAGCACCACACCCAGATGTATATTTGCTACTTCTGCAGTGTGTCGTCTGAAGATACATCTCACTGAAAGAGGACTTGGTGCCTTTCCTTCCAGTGGAGGATTTAGATCTAGCAATCGGTTCCATTTTTTAAAGGGCAATTCTGAGGTCTGTTTATCTTCCTCCCAGGCCAGACGCATGGACAGAGACCGAAGTGTTTCACATCGTAGATCTCAGTTCCAAAACACCATGAAGTTTCTCAGCTCTCTGGAGGGCTGGGTCATCTTAGCGTGATTTCGGGCCTCAGGGGACTGCCTTGGGTTGTGAACACCTGCAGGAACAAACCTGCACCACAATTCCACCACCACCCCATACACATGCACACCCCACCTACGAAAGCCACGGCGCCTCAGTGACTGCTGACACGCCCGCTTGCCCTTTGTCCCTACAATGCATATCCACCGCCTGAGAGGGGACCCAGGGGCCTCTTAGTGCACCATGGTGAGATACGAAAGCACACGTGGATTTGTTTCCTGTTTGTTTGGCAAGGCAAAGAAAATATTCAAGGCAATGGCTGCTCCTCTCAATCAGCTGAACCAAGGGCAGAGGGGGGAGGGAATGAGGTCTACGTTGACCTCAAGTTCAGAGATGACGACTTTCGTCAAAAGCAGAGACTGCTTTGAGTGTGTCTGTGCAATCTGGAGACAAGGGAAGAGGGTGGCTGGGGCCTGTGGGCTCCCAGGAGTAGATGATCTCATGTCCTTTCAACCAGGATGCCAGGGTGGCCAGCAAGATGCAGCTGTAGGAAGCATAGTCACCATGGAGGTGCCAGCACCCGCTGTGGGCCACGGCTTGAGAGTGTGAGGTGGACTGCTGTCCCAGACGCCCCTTCCTGGGCTGTTCCCAGAGAGGGGCTCCTCAGAAACACTGATAGTGACACGACCTTAGAGGCCCAGGCCACCCACAGTGGGGAGCCTTAGGCCTAGAAGGCAGCCCAAAGCTACCTTACTGTTGGGCTGGGTCACAGCAGGAGACAAACCTCAGAAGTGAATTTTCCATGTGTTCCTTTCAACTCCGATAAGTCTCTAGTAAACTACTTTTAAGATTTCTTATTTATTTGAAAGGCAGAATGGCAAAAGGGGAGGGAAAGATGGGGAGAGAGAGAAATCTTCCATTTGTTGGTTCACTCCTCGATGGCCACCATGGCTGGAGCCAGGCCAGAACGAAGCCTGGCCATCATCTGCTGGCTTCCCAGGCACATTAGCAGGAAGCTGGACCAGAAGAAGGGCAGTCAGGACTTGAACCAGCACTCTGATAAGAGATGCTGATACCTCAAGTGGCGGCTTAACCCGCTGTGCTACCATGCCAGCCCCTGGTAAGCCACTTTTGAAGAAAGCATCTCTAAACTGTTATACTAATCTGTTTTGTTATATGGGTATGAAAGATAATTCTTTTTTTTAAAGACTTGTTTATTTGTTAGAAAGTCAAAGCTACAGAGAGGAAAAGGCAAAGACAGAAAGTGGGAGGTGTTCCATGTACTGGCTCGCTCTGCATATGGCTATAAGGGTCCCTGCTGGGCCAGGCCAAAGTCAGGAGCCAGGAGCTTCATGAGGGTCTACCACATGGGTGCATGGCCCAAACACTTGGACCATCTTCCACTGCTTTCCCAGGCCATTAGCAGGGAGCTGGATTGGAAGAGGAGCAGCCAGGACTCGAACTGGTGCCCATATGGGATGCTGGCACTGCAGGCAGCAGTTTACTCACTATGCCACACTGTCAGCCCCTGAAAGGAAAAGTAGTAGTCCAGATCTGACAGCACTGACAGGATAGAATGAGATGTGACAGAGGAAGTGTCCAGAACAGTGCTTTCCCGGCCATCAGCGTTAAATCAACAGCAGCGAGAAGCAGAACCCCACTGAAGGCTCAGCACTCAAACCATCTCTGCTGCAACTGTCCCCAACAGCACCTGGTCACGTCTTCCTTCAGATGACTATTTATCTACTGTGCACAGGGGAACCAGAAAAACCAAACTTATCCAGAATACATGTTTAATGCACGATTAGAATCAACAGATGCCCGAGAGAGGGGTTATGGGCACAGCTGTGTGTGTTAGATCTGATCTTTAGAGACGTCCCCCAGCCTAGGAACAGAGTCTGTATTTGCAAGGATTGACTATATCCGAAACCAGCCCTCCCAGGTCTACATGAGTGAGCTGTTACTGCACTCCTCACTCTTGGCACATACAGGATCATATTCTCTTTAACCAAAGAAATTTAATCACAGATCTTGAAGAGCTTGCTGGGATGTTCCTCTTCCCACCCCCTGGCACAGAAACACAGTAGACGACACTGGGAGTGAGGCCATCAACATAAACCAAAGCCACAGCTCCCTGGAGGGCCATCTAGACCTACAGATACCAGATGCGTGACAACCCAGGAGAACTCTCTGGTCTTGGCTATGCAATACAAATCTCACAGATGAATAAGTTTTCCTCTGGCTCTGCAAGCAGACTAATGGAAAGCAATGATGTGTTTCTGGGTTGGAGGTCTGGCACTAGCCATCTTCATCATAAGGGACAAGTGTAACATTATGTTAGTGTCTGTTACGAAACCAGAAAAATGTTTATGCTTTTGTGGTGCGCTGTGGTTGATTTCTGCCAGCTTTTTACACCATTCACCCTTTTCTTTCTAACACCAGTGCAGGGATGGGCATGTGACTTAAGAGATCATGGGGATAGGTTCAGAGATAAATACTCTAGTCAAGAGAAGCCCTACTGGGATGTTTGTTGGCGCTAACAGGCAAGAGACTCCGGTTTTTGTTGTTTTATTTTGTTTGATTTATTTGAAAGGGGGAGTTACAGAGAGAGAGAGAGAGAGATCTTCAATTTCCTGGTTCACTCCCCAAATACCCACAACAACTAGAGCTGGGCCAGGCCAAAGCCAAAAACTAGGAACTGTATCCAGATCTCCCACACGGGAGGCAGGAACCCCAGTACTCGGTCATCAGCTGCTGCCATCCAGCCTCGTTATTAGGAAGCTGAAGGAGAAGAGGGAGTGAGACCTGGCAGAAAGCACTCTTCCACATAGGCGAGAGTCCCAAGCTGCAACTTAACCTGCTCTACCACAGTCACCACCCTGGCGCTTTCTTTTAATTTTTTTCCATATCATTATTTCTTTTTCTGTTTGTTTCTTAAGATTTATTTTTTATTTATTTGAACGGCAGAGTTACAGAGACACACACATCCTCCACCTGCTGCTTCACTCCCCAAATGGCCATAACAGTTGGGGCTGTGCTAGGCCAAAGCCAGGAGCTAGGAACCTCATCCTGGTCTACCACATGGGTGCAGGGACCAAAGCGCTTGGGGCATCTTCTGCTTTTTTCCCAGGCCATTTGCAGGGAGCTGGATGGGAAGTGGAGCAGCTGGCTCTCCAACTGGCGCTGAAATGGGGTGCCAGCATCACAGGCAGCAGCTTAACCCACTATGTCACAGTGCTAGCTCCAGCTCCTTCTTTTCAATGGAGATGCAAAGCTGGCACTTTGGTGACTTCCCACTTAAGCAAAGCTAGCTGAGAATAAGACAGAGCCCTGATGATATCATTTAAGCACATTCATTCAATGATAAAAAGACTTCTCAGTTATTTTTGTTATCTTTTAACTGACTTTTTTCTTGAACAACTTGAATTGCATTTTTGTTACTTGCAACTGATAGATTTCTATTTTTTAAAGATTTATTTATTTATTTATTTATTTATAAGCCAGAATTATAGACAGAGGGAGAGACAGAGAGATCTTCCATCTGCTGGTTCACTCCCCAAATGGCTTCAGTGGCTGGAACTGGGCCAGAATGAAGCCAAGAGGCGGGAGCCTCTTCTGGGTCTCCCACATAGTTGCAGGGGCCCAAACACTTGGGCCATCCCCCGCTGCTTTCCCAGCATTAGCAGGGAACTGGATTGGAAGTGGAGCAGCTGGGACTTGAACTACTGCCCATATGGGATCCGGTCACTGCAGACAGCAGCTTAACCCACTGTGCCACAGCACCGGCCCCTAGACTCCTATTAATACATTCTGATAAGAGACTCCTAGCTCTGAGCCACGTCACGGTATCCAGCTTTCAAGATGGCCCCAATTAAACTTTGCCTACTAGTATTTATATGCCTGAGTAGTCCCCTCTCTTGCTGAATTAGGGCTGGACTATACATCAGAAGTAGAGGTATATGAATTCCAAAGTTAGGTCCAAAAGAATGAATTGCAGGGGCAGGTATTTGGCCTAGTGGGTAAGATGCCTGCATCCACATCAGAGTGTTTGGGTTTCATACTCGGATCTGGCTCCTGATTCCGCCTTCCTACTGATGCAGACATGGGAGGCAGCAGTGGCGGCTGAAACAGCTGGGTCCCTGGCACGCACAGTGGAGACCTGGATTGAGTTCTGGTGTTCTGACTCTGCTCAACCTGTTAAGGGCATCTGGGGAGTGGGCAGTAGATGAGAGTTTCTCTCTCTCTCTCTTCCTCTCAAATAAACAGATAACGTTTAAAAAAAATGCATTACAATTTCCACTTTGGCCACCTGAGCCACACACTCTGGCAGAAGTCAGCCACAGTACTGTGACGCTAACGTGAAGCCCACGTGCAGTCGTCTGCGTGGAGAGAAGTGAGCCTTCCCATCAGCAGCCAATGCCCTGAGCCAGGCACGCGCGGGATCCACCCCGGAGGAGGACCCTGCAGCCCAGTCAGGCTTCGGATGCCTGCAGCCTCGTCTGAGATCCTGTGCCAGAACCACCCCGCCAGTGTGAGCCCAGACTCCTGGCCCACATGAGCGCTAAATCACGGCTACTGTTGTTTAGGAGTAATCCATTGTACAGCTTTAGGTAACTAACGGACTTCTGCTCCTTCCCATCCCCCAATCCCGGGGGAAAAACAGGGCACAGTAAAACATCCTTCCCTGGTTCTCGGCCCTGGGGTTGCCCTCTGTCTGAGAGTTTCCAGGAGGGAGGTGAGTGCCTCAGTGGAATCTTTCCCACACCTCCCCTGAGAGCCAGCATCACCTCTCTAGATAGCACCTTCCCTTCCCCAGAAGGCAATGCTTCCGAGCGGTCGTCTCATCCCAAAGCCTCTACCACAGCAGCCCTCGAGTTCCCAAAACAGAGCTCAGGCCCCAGTAGGCCCCCGAAGGCACGGGGCTGCTCCTCTCTCTCTCTCAGTTCTTGAACTTGAACCTTAGACTTGCCCATGAGGATTTGCAATGTGTAATTTGTGCACATCATGTGTCATCTCAGAAGCCCAGTTTGGCTGTTTTCTGTTCCACCACGCGATCAAATAGCTGCTTCTTTGAAACAGATCTGCCTACTAGGATGTTTTGCAATGATGGAAGTATTCTCTGTTTTCACTGTTCATAGTGTCACCAGCCATGCGCGATTGTGGGGCCCTTGAAATGTGTCTGGGGTGATAAAGAATGATTTGGGAGGTGGGCAGTGTGGTGCAGTGGGAGAAGCCTCTCGCCTGGGACTCCTGCATTCCACATAAAAGTGCTTGGGATTGAGTCTCGTCCCTGCTTCTGATCCAGCTTCCTGCTGGTGTGCATCCTGGGAGACAGCCAGTGATGGCTCAAGTACTTGGGTCCCTGCCACCAACGTGGGAGACCAGGATAAAGTTCCAGGCAACTGGCTTTGGCCTGGTCCAGCCCTCGCTGTTGCCCGCATTTGGTGATAAAAAAATTTTAGAAATCTGCATAAAACAGGAACTACACCCCTTACCCTACATCTTCCTTACACATCCTCCAAAACATCGAGTTCTTTATTACATTAAAATATCCACATGGGACTGGTGCCTTCTGTGGACAGCAGTTTTACAGGCACAGGTTGGCAAGCAGAAAACGTTTTCTCTTGACTGAGAGTCTGCACTAGGACAAATGGGACTTCAATATCTCAGCCGGTTTTACGGAGGTGGCTCTCTCAGTGTTTGCTGTCAGTTCCTCCCCCCTCCCCACCCATCCCCTCCTCTCAGACAAGGGTTTCACTAATCCCTGCACACAAGTGAACCTGAGCACCCCACTCCGGGGGTGGGGGTCCTCCTTCCAGTGGACGGTCGCCTCGGGCATGTCTGGGAGGGAAAGGATCAGTTGCATATCTGGTCCAAACTTGCAGGGGCTGCTCTCTGCCAATGAGTATGGAGTTGTTTACTGAGCAATTCCCACTTGGTGGGGGAGTAAACACAGAATGCCTTCAAGTTTTCCAATCTCCATCTTCCAGCTTGATTCACTCCTAACAAAACAAAACAAGCAAATAAGAAACAGAAAGCTTTCCCCTTAGCACATCTCTCCGTTGACTTACAAGTGCTCCCTGGGGAAGTGTCAGCCTATGTGGCCCCAACCCCTTGCCATCAAAATGCCACTTGCAGGGCCTTGGGTGGCCCGGGGAAAGGGGTGGTTGAGTCTGCCTGGTGAGACAAACCCTGAAGGTGGGTTGTGGGGGGCAGAGCTGGAGACTGGATGCTGTGCTGGGACCACGGCCACAGGGCCAGGCAGAACTGGCAGCCCACAGTGCTTGTCGGGGGCGGATGATTCTCCCGCGTCACCCGCGCTCTCTGGCCACGAGACCAGGCCAAATGCCAAGCTACTGCTGTTCTGAGGGACCTGCACATTTGGTTCGTGTACACGGACACCTGCAGGGCAAGAGGCTGAGAGTGGTGGCTCAGCATGGGGTCCAGCACCTGCCTGCCTGCCCTTGTCCCAAACCACATCTACCGAGGAGGACAGTCCCTGTGCCTCTCTTACCAGGGTTCTCCCTCTCCCCTTGCCCCCCCTCCCCGTTCTTGTTTAAACACAAGGGCGGAGAGACCACTCACTGCACACTTGCCTTTCTCAGGGAAGCCTGCTGCCCTGTTCTGAGACGGTGGAAGTATCCGGCTCTTCTCTCACGGACAGAAAAGAAAAGAATACAGATGAAGTCTCCAAGGCCAGACTGTGGCAGAGCACCTGCTCCCCAGGTACTCTGGAGTAAGAGAAAGGAAAAGCACCATCGCTCTTCCAGCGTTCACCTCAAATCAGCTTTTGGAGCCTTGGCAACCCGAATCTATCCCCGTTCCCCACACCATCTGTTCGCACACACCTGCAACCTTTAAAGAGGCCAAGCGTTCCTACGGCAGGCCAAAGATTTCTAGCGGCAAAAAACCCTTCTAGGAAGCAAGGTTTCCTTAAACTCACCGGATCCTGACACTTACTTATAACCAATGGGGAAGACATCCACGATGAATCCTTAGAAAAATTATAAAACGCGATTGCCTTGTCTCTTTAAGAGAAATACAGAGTGGAAAGCTGTGTCCATCTTTCCCCCTCCTCTCAACTAAATTGCTTTTTCTTTGTGATTTGACTAACTTTAGGAGACATTTCTTCTTTTCTGAAAAAATAGACTATTGGTTCTTTTTTTAAAAAAAGATTGATTTTATTTATTTGAAAGAGTTACAGAGAGAGGTAGAGACAGAGAGAGAGAGAGGTCTTCCATCCGCTGGTTCATTCCCCAGATGGCCACAACAGCTGAAGCTGCACCAATCCAAAGCCAGGAGCCAGGAGCTTCTTCTAGGTCTCCCATGAGCGTGCAGGGGCCCAAGCATGTGGGCCATCTTCTACTGCTTTCCCAGGCCACAGCAGAGAGCTGGATCAGAAGAGGAGCAGCCAGGATTAGAATCAGCGCCCACATGGGATGCTGGTGCTTCAGGCCAGGGCTTTCACCTGCTGCACCTCAGCGCCGGCCCCATCTATTGGTTTTTAAAGATGAGAAGGACTGACTCACTGCTTTCAAGTTGCTCATTTTCATTCTCGTAGCATATTAGAGTGTTCATTTTCTCTCATGAGAAAGTATTGGCCCATTTTGTTTATGAGAACACTGAGGCATAAAAATCTAGGAAACATGTTCTGGAGCTGGAGCTGTGGTGTAGTGAGTAAAGCCACCACCTGCAATGCTGGCATCCCATATGGGCACCAGTTTGAGTACTAGCAGCTCCACTTCCAGCTGCTCCCTGCTAATGTGCCTGGGAAAGCAGTGAAGAAGGCCCAAGTGCTTGGGCTCCTGTACGCAGGTGGGTGACCTGGATGAAGCTCCTAGCTCCTGGCTAACTCCAGCTGTTGTGGCCATTTGGGGAGTGAACCAGAGGATGGAAGACTTCTGTTTGTCTCTCCCTCTCTCTCCTTCTGTGTAATTCTGCCTTTCAAATAAATCTTTAAGAAAAAAACATGGGGGCTGGTGCTGTAGGACAGGGGGAAAAGCCACCGCCTGCAGTGCTGGCCTCCCGTATGTGCTCCAGTTCTAGTCCTGGCTGCTCCAATTCTGATCCAGCTCTCTGCTATGGCCTGGGAAAGCAGTGGAAGATGGCCCAAGTCTTTGAGCCCTGGCACCTACATGGGAGACTTGCAAGAATCTCCTGGCTTCTGGCTTCAGATCAACACAGCTCTAGCTGTTGCGGCCATCTGGGGACCGAACCAGCTGATGGAAGACCTCTCTCTCTCTTCCTCTGCCTCTCTATAACTCTGCCTTTCAAAAAATAAATAAATCTGAAAGAAAAAAAACATGTTCTAAGGTTATATAGCAAATTAACTGACCTAAGATTTTAAGTTATCATGCACTCCTAGGTATTTAAGCAGTTATGCCACTGTTGACCTTCTGATCAGCCAAGATATTTTCTTGTAGTTCTTTTCTTTTTTAAGATTTATTCATTTATTTGAAGGTCAGAATTACAGAAGAGAGCGAGCGGGAGGGAGGGAGAGAGGGAGGGAGGGAAGGAGGGAGGAAGGAAGGGAGGGAGGGGGAGAGAGAAAGAGAGAGAATCTTTCATCCATTGGTTCATTCCCCAGATGGCTGCAATGGTCAGGCCTGGGCCAGGCTAAAGCCAGGAGCCAGGAGCTTTTTCCGAGTCTCCCATATGGGTGGCAGGGGCCCATCTTCTACTGCTTTCCCAGGTGCATTCACAGGGAACTGGATTGGAAGTGGGGCAATCGGGACTAGAACCAGCACCCATATTGGATGCCAGCACTGCAGTCAGTGGCTTAACCCACTGTGCCACAGTGCCATCTTCCTGTAGTTCTTGATGTCAATTCCTTGACCAATGTTAAAAAGTTTTCTCCTGGTAGTTTAGATCGGCAAGCATGTTAACTAGAAGTATCTCCATTTTAAAAAACAATTTATTTATTTATTTATTTGAAGGTCACAGTTACAGAGAGAGTGGAGAGGCAGAGAGAGAGAGAGAGAGAGAGAGAGAGAGAGAGCTGCTGATTCACTCCCCAGATGGCCACAATGGCCAGGGCTACCAGGAGCCAGAAACTTCATTCTGGTCTCCCACATGGGTGCAGGGGTGCAACACTTGGGCCATCTTCTGCTGCTTTCCCTAGGCCATTTTCAAGGAGCTGGATTGGAAGCAGAATAGCTAGGACACCAACCAGCATCCATGCGGGGTGCTGGTGTTGCCGGCAAATGGCTTAACCTGCTACACCACAATGCCAGTCCCTTAATTTTTTTAATAATAGCTTAAGAAAATATACAAAATATAGTCATAATTTTATACCAATGTCTATAGATTGTTTCAATGTTTACCTTCTTGGCACATTGTATTTCTGATGCTTCTGTTTTAAGTAAGGGCCTGTACTAGCCTTCTGGTATAAACACACAAGGAGTAATAACTTTAAGTTACACACTGCATAGAATCCTCTTCTAAGTGTTTACTGCCTACATGAAGGGGTCTTTTATGGTGTGTTTTCATGTATGTTAAACACATGGTTTGTGTGTTTAAACTCCCTTCCTAGTTCATCTTTGTTTCCCCTAAAATCACCCAGACTTACTTTTTTTCACATGCTTAGCCAACTGATCTCTCTCTCTCTTTTTTACTTATTTCCCCCCATTTTTCTTTTCTTTTTTTTTTTTGTTTTTTTTTTTTTTTTTGTCTGTAGCTTGTGCCTCACAGCAGGATCAAAGGATTTCAGAAGCCACCTGTTGGATCTATTGGCCTTTAGTCATGAGCAGCACCAACCCAACGCTTGGGGAGAGCCACTGTTTGCACTCCTGGAGTGTGTGGAGTTCTCCAGCATTCGGGCCAGCAGCGTAGGTGGGGACCTGTCCTTCTTGCTCACAGGGGTAGGTAGGAAGCCAACTCAGTCATCAGTACCTGCGTGGGGGGCGGCCCTGGAAAGCCTGGCCCGGCCCGTGTGCTCCCCTGGAAGCCAGCAGTGGTCCCTTCTTCCCTTTCACCAGAAGGCTTCTGTGTGGGAAAGACAGAGAGTGAGATGAGCACGGGCCGCCTGCGCAGGGCGGGGCTCTGCCTCCCCTGCCTGCTGCCCTTCCACCCAGCCTGCGACTGCCTTTAATCCCCTGACTTCCACGACCCTCCATTTCACTCTACTAAACAAAGAAGGCGCTTTCAAAAATCATCACACTGCCCATCTCTTTCAGGCTGTGGAGGATCCAGACCACAGCGGGAGACACAGGGAGCGGCCCGAAGCCACGGGGACCACCTAGAAGGCACAGAAGCTTTGGCAAGTGAAATGCAAGCTTGTGGGAGTGATGGAGGAGTGGAAAAGCTTGGCATTCAGAGGGAGAGAAAGCAAGTGTTGGGACTGAAAAGGACCTGAACGTCAACGCCAGCATTGCCCCGAAGCCTGTCTCAGTACAGGGGAAATACTGCTGTGCTCCAGCGTCCCGTGGTTGTGGTGGCATGAGATACTCCCTGGGACGCCCCTATCAGAGTGACTGGGCTCAGTCCTGGTTCCACTGCCGAGTCCAGCTTCCTGCTAATGTTCACTGTGAGAGACGATGGTGAGGCTCAAGTACTTGAATTCCTGCTCCCCACGTGAGAGAACTAGACTGAGTTCTCAGGTTACGGCTCCTGGCCTTCAGCCTGGCAGTTGTGGGCAGTGTGGGAGTTAACCAGAGGAACAGCGATCTCGCTCTCTGTCTCTGTCTCTCTGTGTCTCTTTCCCTTTGCCCCTGACTCTTTTTTTTAAAGATTTTATTTTATTTTATTTGAGAGTTATAGACAGTGAGAAGGAGAGACAGAGAGAAAGGTCTTCCTTCTGTTGGTTCACTCCCCAAATGACCGCAATGCCCGGAGCTGCGCTGATCCGAAGCCAGGAGCCAGGTGTTTCCTCCTGGTCTCCCACGCAGGTGTAGGGGCCCAAGGACTTGGGCCATCTTATACTGCTTTCCCAGGCCATAGCAGAGAGCTGGACTGGAGGAGGAGCAGCCAGGACTAGAACCAGTGCCCATATGGGATGCTGGTGCCGCAGGCAGAGGATTAATCTGCGCCAATGCACCGGCCCCGCCCCTGTCTGATTCTTTCAAATAAAATCAATCAACCAATCTTTTAAAGCGCAGGAGAAAGGGGTGGTGGAAAGGAGAGCAGAAATGTATTATTAAATGTTTATGAGCCACTGGGAATTTAGCTCTCTGTCCAAAACCCATTTTATGGATGAAGCCAAGAACAGAGACATGACTTTTCCAGTACCTATGACCACTTAGTGGTAGAACTAAAGCGCAAAATCCCCCAATTTATTGATCATTTCTCCTAATGCAGCACAGACATAATGGACTAAAAACGTTCTTCCTGTGAAGTAATATGAGCTAGAATCTCGACCAAAAGCTCTGTGCCAAAGTGAAAAGGGGCAGTGGAGGGTGAGGATGTGCAAGGCAGACTGCCTGGAATACCATGGAAGTGTTTCCCTGTTTCCCTGTTTCAGTTTATGCACATTCAAAAGCACACAAAGACCAGCCACATCACACAGACAATAATAGTGCAATCCAGGGGCCAGCACTGGTGCAGCAGGGCTGGCCACTCCTGTGACACCAGCATACCATAGCAGAGTGTTCTACTCTGCTTCTGATCCAGCTCCCTGCCAACATGCATGGGAAGGCAGCAGAAAATGGCCCAAGTACTTGGGGCCCTGCCACCCACATGGGAGACCAAGATGGAGTTCTTGACTCCTGGCTTCAGCCTGGCCTAGCTCTGGCTGTTGAGGCCATTGAGGAGTGAACCAGTGGGTGGAAAATCTCTGTGCCTGTCTATCCTTCTCTACCTTTCAAATTGATCAATCAATCATTTTTTTTCTCTTTTTTTTCCTTCCTTTTTCTTTTCTTTTTTCTTTAAAGAACAGCATGATCAGGGCAGGCATTGTGGCATAGCAGGTAAAGCCACAGCCAGCAGCACTGACATCCCATATGGGTGTCAGTTCGAGACCTGGCTGCTCCAGTTCCAATCCAGCTTCCTGCTAATGCACCTGGGAAAGCAGCAGAAGATGGCCCAAGTTCTTGGGTCCCTGTACCCATGTGGGAAACCTAGAAGTAGCTCCGGGCTCCTGACTTCAGCCTGGCCCAGTCCCAGCCAAGTGCCCATTTGGGAAGTGAACCAGCAGATGGAAAATCTCTTTCTCTGTCTCTCCCTCTCTCTCTGTAAGCCTGCATTTCAAATAAATCTTAAAAAAAAAAATAGCACGATCTGGATCTGGTAAATTATTCTCCAAGTATGTCTATGCGCCTGCGTCTTCCTCCCTTGATTCCAAGCCTTGGTCCTGAGGTTAGGGGAATGTTCCTGTGTCCCTGGCACCAGTGTGAGGGGAGCAAGTTATGATGCAGTTGCCTGAGAGACTCTGAAGGAAAGGCTACTTTAGGTCAAGTATTAGGAAAAGCTTTCTAAAACTCAGGGCCACTTTTCTAATGATCAGGAGAGTTTGCTGCCCTGCCACATTTAGAGGCTGATTTTTTTTTTCCTCACAGCACAGGAAGGCAGCAACTACTACCCTGTGGAGCAAGCTCAGGGCGCTCTCTGGAGTTGTCTGCCTTGTTTGCTGCACTTTCAGGAAATACAGCAGGTGAGCAGCAGGACTGGCCTTTGCCCTGGTTTGAGACAGCTCCGAGCCTCGCTGCTAGGAAGAACAGGATCATTTTTAACCCCTCCAGTGGTGCCAGGCAAATTCCACAGCACATCTGTGACTCAAGAGAGAGCCTCTCTGGCTTGTTGAATCTGGCAGGCCAGAATTTCTGGATGGCTGTTCCCATTGTAGCAATTCAAGAGGACCATGGCCGCTCTTCCTTCTCTAGCAAGAGAAAGGAAAATCCCAGCCCTGGGAGCATTTGTTCAGGGTCAACAAATGGGTTTTCTTTCCTGGCCACAGGACTGTCCCCGAGACAACCCAGAGTTGGCGGCTTGGTGTTGCCAAGATACATGCCTCTGACAAGTGGCGGGGAAAGGAGCCTGCTTAGGACACAACACTGTCACTGTTTAATAGCTGCGCGGCAATGAGAGAAATTGTAGCCCAAGAAAAAGGGTGAACTCAGCTTCACTAACAGGAGTATTTTAAGAATTATAAACAGAAATCAGATCACATTAAATAGTGCATTTCTAAGCTGAGTACAAGTTAAATTGCCTAACAAGTTGTGGATTTGTGGTGTTGGGAACTTGTGTGTAACTGGAGCACAGGGACTGGGTAAACCAATTTCCTGGGCCCTCTGGCCAAAGCCTCACAAGCACCTCAGCACTGGGAGACTCGGAGCCTTCTGTTAAGGCCCCACATGCTGGCAACTGCTGGAGCTGCGCTCATCCAAAGCCAGGAGCCAGGAGCTTCTTCCAGGTCTCCTACGTGGGTTCAGGGGCCCAAGGACTTGGGCCATCTTCTACTGCTTTCCCAGGCCACAGCAGAGAGCTGGATCAGAAGTGGAGCAGCTGAGTCTCGAACTAGTGCCCATATGGGATGTGGAAGCTTCAGGCCAGGGTGTTAACCCACTGCACCACAGCGCCGGCCCCATAAATAAATCTTTTTTTAACAAAAGATGTCCTTGATGGGGCTGGTACTATGGCATAGTGGGTAGAGCTACTGTGTGTAGCTCTGGTTCAAATCCCAGCTACTTCACTTCTGACTCAGATCCCCACTAATGCACGTGGAAAAGCAGAGGAGCATGGCCCAGCTTTTTGGGCCTCAGCACCCACATGGGAGACCAGGAAGACGCTCTTGGCTCCTGGCTTTGGCCTGGCCCACTGCTGGCCATTGTGGCCATTTTGAGAGTGAACCACTGGATAGAGGATCTCTGTTTCTCTTTCCCTCTGTCTCTCTCTCTCTCTCACTCTGCCTTTCAAATAAATAAATCTTAAAAAAAAATAATGTCCTTGATGAAGCTGTGTATACAGCTCATTTTATTAAATTTCAACCCTTTAGTTCACTTTTTTTTTTAATATTCTCTGTGCTAAAATGGGCATATGCATAAAGCATGTCTGCTGCACACTGTAGCACTGTGAGACTGAGTTACAAGCTAAACTAGCCGCGCAGTCAGGGGAGGCCACCTCTACTTGAAAGAATAAAGAATGGCTAAGCAACAAGCTGCAGTGATTCAGGTGTGAGTGTCTGGCATACATTTTCTCAAAAATAAACAATCACATCTGTGGGGAGCAACTGAGACTAGACTAAGTTACTGGAATTAAGACTTATTCTATGCATCTGCTCTCCCACAATATGGCGCTGGGGCGGAGCAAACAACTTCTATGCAGCTGCCTCACCAATTTGACTAACAAGTGGCAGGAGCTGATCCTGCTCCTGATTGGAGGAGAGCAGCGTGCTTGGCGTGTGGGCAGCAGAGCATGGATTGGTGGAAGAGGACTATAAAGGAGGAGAGAGACAACATGCACCAGGAACATCTGAGGGAAACATCTGAGGAACATCTGAGCAGCCCCCGAGAGAGCCGGCCGGTGGTGTGCCGCTCCTCCGCGGAAGTGGGGAAAGCGGCGGGGGGTACTGCCCCTCCGCAGAGGTGGGGGGGGGGGCGCCAGCTAACCTGGGACGGTGTCGTTCCTCTGCGAGTGAGGGACTGGCAGCAAACCCGGGAAGGACCGGGCAGAGAGAACAGCGCAGGGTCTAGTGTCGTTCCTCCGCGAATGGGGGAGCGACACACATCTGTCACTTCAAAGGGAATATATGATAGTATTTCTCACCAATGGTAAATCGTTTCAGCAAAAATCCCTATTTTGGAAAACATAGGTCAGTCTCCATGAGCTTCACAGCCTACCAATATTTTAGGACTTTACTGATGAGGTCAATGGTAATATTGAAAAATGCACTTTTTTATATGATATGGTATAATGTGTTGACATTTAGAAGATCCATATAACTCAGTGAAACAAGATTTTTTCCAAATGACAAATGATTGATGTTAAAAAAATTTATGCATGTGTAAACAAGATATACCAACAGGTTTTAGGCAACAGAGATGAAAAACTTATTCATATGGTTTCTGGTTCCACATTGTAGTTACCACTTTTTTTTTTTAAATAAGAAAGCCTTTATTGACATTTTAAACTATACTTTAGTTTTTTTATTATTATTTTAAGATTTATTTTTTTCTTTTTTTTTTTAACTTTTATTTAATGAATATAAATTTCCAAAGTACGATTTATGGATTACAATGGCTTCCCCCCCCATACCGTCCCTCCCACCCACAACCCTCCCCCCTCTCCCCTTCCATTCACATCAAGATTCATTTTCGATTATCTTAATATACAGAAGATCAGCTTAGTATACATTAAGTAAGGATTTCAACAGTTTGCTCCCACACAGAAACATAAAGTGAAAAATAATAGATGATTTTTTTTAAATGATGATGAAATCAGATCAGACCTATTGTCATGTTTAATCCCAGTGAGAGTCAAGTTGGGAGTTGATAATTTCTTTCTTTTTTTTTTTTTTTTTTTTTACAAAGGATCAGTTTAGTATGCATTAAGTAAAGATTTCAACAGTTTGCACCCCCATAGAAACACAAAGTGAAATATATTGTTTGAGTACTCGTTATAGCATTAAATCTCAATGCACAGCACATTAAGGACAGAGATCCTACATGAGGAGTAAGTGCACAGTGACTCCTGTTGTTGACTTTACCAATTGACACTCCTGTCTATGGCATCAGTAATCTCCCTATGCTCCAGTCATGAGTTTCCAAGGCTATGGAAGACCTCTGAGTTCTCCGATTCTTATCTTGTTTAGACAAGGTCATAGTCAAAGTGGAGGTTCTCTCCTCCCTTCAGAGAATTAAGATTTATTTATTTAAAAGTCAGAGTTCAGAGAGAGGGAGAGACAGAGACAAAGACTGAGATTTCCATCCACTGGTTCACTTCCCAAATGGGCACAACAGCCAGGGCTGAGCAGGCTGAAGCCAGGAGCCAGAAGCCAGGAGCCAGGGGCCAGGAGCATCTTCCAGGTCTCCCACATGGGTGTCAGGGGGCCCAAGTATTTAACCATCTTACAATGTTTTCCAAGGTGCATTAGCAGGGAGCTTGATCAGAAATGGAGTGGCCAGGACACCAACTGGCACCCAAGTAGGATGCTGGCACTGCACTATACCACTATACCACAGCACCAACCCCTGCAGCTGTCACTTGTACAAGAAATTACCAGTCATTCACTTTTAGTATAGCATCATAGAACATATATAACTCTCCAAAAAGAGTATAACATACTGCTCCCTTTTCCAATAACATCCCTATGTGAAATCAGATTGTCTTCATATGCATCACCTAGAACAATATATTACAAGAGATTGAATACAGAAGCAGGTAGACTCCAACTGTTTTCTGTTAGGCCCGATCTTAAAAGAGATTTACAAAAATGTAAAGCAATGTCATCCTACTCACTATTGTGTTTTATCATGGAAAATAGTTATTTTTCATAAAAAGATGTTGCTTGTATTAATAGGAAATGGGTTGATTTTTTAAATGAATTAAGAGCCTTAAATTTCTTTTTTTAAATTTTTAATGTGGTAAATAACTATAGGTATAATCCAGATAAATAAAGTCTTTAGGATTTTTTTATTTAATTTATTTATGATCCTAAAAATGTTTAACATTGTAAAGGATCCTGAGTCCAAACATTTGAGAAATGTTGACCTACTAAACTCACATTACAAGCCTGTTCTGCTGGATCACCCCCCAAATGGACACAACAGTCGGGGCTGGGCCAGGCTGAAGCCAGGAACCCAGAGTTCTCTCTGGGTCTCCCACTTTGGGGAAGGGCCCCAAGCACCCAGGCCATCCTCTGGTGCTTTTCCAGCACATCATCAGGGAGCTGGATTGGAAGTGGAGCAGCCGGGACTCAAACCAGCGCCCATATGGGATGCGGGCATTGCAAGCAGCGGCCTTACCGGCTTCACCACAACGCGGGCTCCAACAAGGCTATTCTAGCTGGGAGGCATGGTGGAGTGCAAGGAGCACGGGCAGAACAGTCTGACAGATCTGGATTCAATCTCTGACTTACCACCCACTAGCTCTTTGGCTTAACAAGGCTTCTGTTTCCTCACCTGTAAAATGGGGATAATATTACCCATTTTATAGATTTTTTGAGGATTGGAGATAATGTTTATAATGCATTTAGCATAAGATCTAATGGTAGGTGCTCAGATTTTTATTGACTCAATATTCAGTATATCAATGAATACTTTCGGTTACAAGGAAGAGAAAATAACTTAAACAGTAAGAAAATCACTCTCCATAGCCAGAGACAGAAGAGCTCAGCCACGTTAGAAGAAGCACATCCTTCCCATCCGTCTGCTCTGGGCCCTCCAGGGGGGCTTCCTCCTCTAGGCAGGCAGCAAGATGGCAGCCGCAGTTCCAGAGTAAAGCATTCAGGCAGGAACCTGAGGACAAGAGATTTTTGTGTTGCCTCTGGCTCCCTCTTAGGAAAGAAGAAACTTTTCTAATAGCTCCCTGTAGACTTACTTCCCCATTTCATTGGCCTGAGTTTGGTCACATGCTCATTCCTGAACCTGTCTGCGGCCAGGGGGACGGGATGTACCTTGGACCAATCAGGCCCATTTCTAGGGCTGGAAGTAGTGTCAAACTTCCCTAAGGGAAGGCCTGGTGAGTGGTGTGCTTATACCTGAGTGGAACTGGGGCTCCACGAGGAGGATAACAGAAGGATTCAGTAGGCGATCATGGAGTCCACTACATTCAGTAAATGGAGTTCTGCTGCAATGAGCCCCAAGTGCTGGTCGGCTGATTGGCTATAGAGGAGTCACCTGGGAGCCTGTTAAAAATGTTACTCAAACCATAATTGCCTATAAATTGTCTTGAGATCTTGCTAAAATGCAGACTGGACACTGTTACAGGCTCCCAGATTTTGGAGGTGCTGTTGGTTTCTGGACCATACTAGGAGTAGCAAGCATATAGACTTCCTGCCTCCAAATTACTGGCTCACAGTCTCCCGGGTGAGCCAGTTTGAGAACAGGGTTCCATGTGGTAGGACATCAACAATGTACATTCATTCATTCATTCATTCATTTGTTCAATAAGCACTTATGGAAACTCATAGCTTGCCAAGCTCTGTGCTTTCTGCTGAAACTACAAAGTGTCCACACTCTGTTGAGGAAGGGGAGCAGGCTGACCCACAGGCCGATGTGTTGAGGCCATGTGAGAAGCACTTCAATAGAAATGTGCACAAAGCAATGTATCATTGAAGAACAAGAAGTGACTCCCTGGTGAAGGCGGGGAAGCTTCCACAGAGGAGAGACATTGGAGCTGGGCTTTCCGTGGGTGCCCAGAGTGAGACAATGTGTGTGCACCAAAACATGGAAATATTCATGAGCCAAATATGCTTAGGGCACAGCGAGAATAAAATGTCTCTGTGGTTTACACTCCAGCTGAGATAGGGTGAGAGAAGGAAAGGTCAGAAGTTAGGCTAGGACTTGATTATGAGAGCCCTTGAATACTATATAGTCATGTGACACTCGATGACTGCGATACAGCCTGAGAAATGCAAGTTTACCACTTATGCACACAGCATGGAACCTGCTTACCTAGACCCAGAGGGTACAGTCTGCAACATGCCTAGGAGATATGATATAGTCAATGGCTCCTTGGTTATGAACCTGTTTAGAATGTTACTATACTGAATACAGTAGGAAAGTATAACACAATGATAGATATTTGTGTATCTAAATATGTCTAAGTACAGTTCATTCAACTGACAAGCCATGCGTCTGCCTCTGCAGGATGTTTACAAAACTGGTGGCATTGGGGCCCATCCCATGTTATGGCACAGCAGGGTAAGGTGCCACTTGCAATGCCATATTGGAGTCCCAGTTTGAGTCCTGGCTGCTCTGCCTCCAATCCAGCTTCCTGCTAATGCGCATAGGAAGGCAGTGGAGAACGGCCTAAGTACTTGGGCCCCTGCCAGACAAGTGGGAGATGAGAATGGAGTTCCTGGCTCTGATCTTCAGCCTGGCCCAGACCTGGCTGTTGAGGCCATTTGAGAAGTGAACCAATGGATGGAAGATCTCTTTCTCTCTCTCTTTCTCTTTCTCCCTCTTTCTGTTGTTCTGCATTTCAAATAAATACATCTTTTTAAAAGAAGGTTTAGTAAAAATACTAAGTGATAGGAATTTCAGTTCTATTATTTCTTTTCTTTTATTTATTTATTCATTTATTTATTTTGACAGAGTTAGTGAGAGAGAGACAGAGAGAAAGGTCTTCCTTCCGTTGGTTCACTCCCCAGATGGCCGCTACGGCCGGAGCTACGCCGATCCGAAGCCAGGAACCAGGTACTTCTTCCTGGTTTCCGATGCGGGTGCAGGTGCCCAAGCACTTGGGCCATCCTCCACTGCCTTCCCAGGTCACAGCAGAAAGCTGGACTGGAAGAGGAGCAACCGAGACTAGAACCCGGCACCCATATGGGATGCAGGCACCATAGGCGGAGGATTAACCAAGTGAGCCACGGCACCGGCCCCAAGTTCTATTATTTCTTATGGGACCACCATTTTACACACACACACACACACACACACATATATAGTCTGTCACTGACCAAAATGTTATGTGGCACAGGACTGTATAAGGGGTGGGCTTTTATCGTATCAGTTAAGACACTGCTTGGGATGCCTACATCCCATACAGGAGTACCTGGGTTTAAGGTCTGGTTCTGCTATGGATCCAGCTTCCTGCTAATGCAGAATGGGAGGCAGCTGTGATGGTTCAAATAACTGGGTCCCTGCGACCCATATGGGAAACCTGGATTGAATTCTCGCCTCTCAGCTTTGGCCTGGTCCACTCCCAGCCATTGTAGACATTTGGGGACTGAACCAGTGGATGGATGAGATCTCTTTCTCTCTCAAATAAATAATATGAAAAAATAACAAATGTTTAAAAAGAAATATATACTAACTTGTTTAGAAAATACTTATTTGTTTGAAAGAGTTACAGAGAGAGGCAGAGAGAGAGAGGTCTTCCATCTACTGGTTCACTTTCCCAGTGGCCACAATGGCTGGAGCTGGGTTGATCCAAAGCCAGGAGCCAGGAGCTTCTTCCAGGTTTCCCAGGGGCCCAAGCACCTGGGCCATCTTCTACTGCTTTCCCAGGCCACAGCAGACAGCTAGATCAGAAGTGGAGCAGCTGGGACTTGAACCGGGACACATATGGGATGCTGGCACTGCAGGTGGCAGCTTTACCCACTATGCCACAGCTCTAGTCCCTATATTAACTTTTAAAAAATTAATGAACTCACTATACAGTTGTTCCCAATCTTGAGTGCAGAATAGAATCACTTGGAGGGCTTCTTAAAATCCTGACACCCAGATCACATCTTGGATTAATTAAATTTCTTGGTGGGGGAGAAGGCAGACACCAGTACATTTAGAGAACGAGGCACCGTTAAAGTCAAGAAGCGTGGTTCTCCAAAAGCCAGCACCTGCCCAGCCTGTTTGCATTGAGCATGCTCTTCAATGAGCAGCCTTCCCTAATGCACTTTTCATCTCAATTTGATATTCAAAATATTCAAAAAATTATTAAAGCGCTTTTATGTCCTAGAGACCATGTGGCAGGCATTGGAATGGGGCTCCACCTGCACAGCGGCTTGTGGCGCTCCGGCAGATGAAGCCAGCCCTTTGTTCCCTGGCCTGCCGTGGTGAAAGCCGATCCCTGTGAAGCAGCCGCCATCCGGCAGGGCGCCCCTCTCCACGGGGGTCTTTGGCTGGGTGAGTTGGCAAGTTTCCTCCCTCTGCTCTGTTTTACTAACCAAATACCCATGAGGATTCGGGAATTTAAGCATATTTTTACTTCGTGAGATGAAAAGATGAACTCTTCACAGACAGCCTTTTTGTAGGTGCTTCCCAGTATAAATTCAGAACGCTTGCTCTTGGTTTTGATCTCGGTGCACAGCTGCTGAAATGTTATCAAGAAGAAAAGTTCTGGGGCTGGTGTTGTAGCCCAGTGGTTTCAGCTGCCACCCGAGATGTTGACATCCCATATGAGTGCAGGTTCGAGTCCCAGCTGTTCCACTTCTGATCCAGCTCCCTGCTCATGCACCTGGGAAAGCAGCAGAAGATGGCCCAAACACTTGGGCCCCTGCCACGCACAGGAGAGACCCAGATGGAATTCTGGCTCCTGGCTTCAGCCTGGCCCAGCCTTGGCTGTTGTGGGCATTTGGGTAGGAAACCCGAAGATCTCTATCTGTAACTCTGCCTTTCAAATAAATAAATCTTTGTTTACAAAAAAGTTGTGGGGCAGGTATTGTGGTGTAAAGTGTTCTGAAGCAGCCCCTTGGGATGCCTACATCCTTTACCAGAGCATCAGTTCAAGTCCTGGCTCCTCCATTTCCAATCCAACTTCCTGCTAATAAGTGTGGGAGGCAGTGGATAATTGCCGAACTGCCAGGGTCCCCGCCATCCCTGTGGGAGATTGGCATGGAATTCCTGGCTCCCGGCTTCGACTGCGCTTAGTCCCAGCTGTTGCAGGCATTTGGGGAGTGAATCAGCTGATGGAAGATCTCTGTCTCTGTCACTGTCTGTCTCTGTCAGTCTGCATTTCAATTAAAATAAATAAAACTTGCTTTTTAAAAAGAAAGAAAGAAAGAAAAGCCCTTTCTCTCACATCACTATTAAAATCCCTGAAGTAATCTCTTTTTTTTTTTAAGATTTTATTTATTTGAAAGTCAGAGTTACAGAGAGAAGGAGAGGCAGAGAGAGAGAGAGAGAGGTTTGCCATCCGCTGGTTTACTCCCCAGTTGGCCACAATGGCAGGAGCTGTGTCGATCCGAAATCAGGAGCCAGGAGCTACCTACAGGTCTCCCACATAAGTTCAGGGGCCCAAAGACTTGAGCCATTTTCTACTACTTTCCCAGGCCATAGCAGAGAGCTGGATTAGAAGAGGGGCAGCCAGGACTGGAACCGGTGCCCATAAGGAATGCCGGCATTGCAGGCGGTGGCTTTACCCGCTAATGCCACAGCGCCGGCCTCTTTAATAATCTTTAAAGTGTCTAAAAGTTGCTGTGAAACAAACATTCGTAGTTGTAGTTGTTAAATTTACGGGGGTGTTTTGAAGCATTTTAAAAATTAAAAATGATTCCATGTATTAAACATAAGTAAAAATCCCAAAGCTTACCACCAGGCACAGCCCGCCAGTTTTTAGTCAATAAAATACTCGGCTGTCCTGAACGGAACGGAAGCGTCTCTTCCCGGGGAGACCGCGCAGAACAAGGCTGCTGCGCGCCGCGCGGGGGCCTGGGAGCGCTCCGCTCCAGCAGATCCGAGGACCCTCGTGCGGCCCTAGTGACTGTTTGACTGTGGCGCGTGTGACAATTCCGCACGCAACTCACAGGAGGTGAAGGGCTGCTTTGTTTTCCAAACTCCGCTGTGTCCCCAGACGCCTTCTGGGATCCCCTATGGCTGCTCCTCCGAGAGGCCCCGGGCCGGGCCACGGCGACGCCTGCCTTCCCAGTAATTCACCCAGCCTCTCTCCTCACCGCCCAAGCATGTGTAATCACCTGAAGGAAAACACAAAACAGTTATCTGCAGCTCTGCCTGGAAGAACCGGCTTCGACGGGAATTACAGGCTTTCGTCTGGCCGTGCCAGGCGACGAGGACTCCCCGCCACAGCTGACACGGGGCGCGCGGGCCTGCCAGTGTGTGGGTGGCCGGGCCGGCACGCCTCGCCTCCGTTGCAGTCCCCGAGCTGGAGGCCTGGCTGCTGCCTGACCACTTACAAGGAGAATATGTAATTAGTAAACAAAACCTCCACAGTGCCCCCAGCGAGCCTGCCTTCCCACAGCCCCACAGACGGACGGTGGCCAGCGCCCTGAGCTGTGCAGTGGCCTCCACGCCTGTGGCTGTGGGCTGCTCCCACCACGCTTGGCTCACTCGAGATCCGGCCGGGATACAAACAAGCCGTCTTTGATGGCAGGAAGGAGCGGAGCCTCCCTCAACGTTGGGGTTTTAATTGTGGTTCTGGGGGACCTTACCTCCCTCTCCGTGAATCACTGATTGCTTTCAAAATACCAGCGATCATTACTTTACCTTACAGGGTTATTGTGCACTATGATTCGTTTAGCAAAGGCTCTTAGGAAACTGCAAATGCCGGGGCCTTATCAGTGGCCGTTTTACAAAGTACAGCAGCATCCCCGGGCAGCTGGGCTGATGAGAAGTGCCACTCGCTGTGACCACGCGCACGGGCCCTTCCTTCTCCTTTTCTGGCTCGTGCAGGGCCTTTTACTCCCTCTGGGGAAAGTGCACTGCTTCCAAGTGAATCGAATGGAAAGCAATCAGGGATATGAATTTTACCTTAAAAAGAAAATCCCAGTTTCTAATGAAAGAGAAAGAAGAAATAATTTCCTGCTAACGAGGAAGGAGGTACACGGCACGCGTTTTGGAGATAGATAGGAAGAGCATGTGGGTTTAAAGTTCCACTGGAAAATGTCTGGCTCAAAGGAAAACCCATTTTGAGGAGCTTGCTGGCAGCCTAGGGATCCTCCCCAAGCCATTCTTGCCCCTTCCCCGTGGCTGTCTTTGTCCCTCCCACCGCCTCTTTCAATGCCAGACAGCACAGGCCAAGGAATGAGTCTGTACAAGACGGTTAGTACATCTTGGGTGGTGCAGAAAGGCAGGGATTACAAACAGGCAGGGGACGGTTTGGCAGCGGCTGGGGCCTCACCCCAGTGCTGCGGGTTGCACATTTCTTCCCCTGGAGGCCAGGGACCGCGGGTGCCTGCAGGCACAGAATGCCAGCAGCCAAGGGGTCAGCCAGGGCCCGGGAGCTGCAGCGTTTTCTGGAAACCTTGTCCAATCTCTGCCGCTGTCTCCAGGGGATGCACCAGGATGCGCCAAACTCATCCCGCGTGGCAGTTTAAACATTGCCCTTTACATGTGTTTTTAATTTTTATTTAATAAAGGAACAAATGCTTTATTACTAAAGGCCAGTCGGTGATTAAAATCAGTTTTGATGATGGCTAACAAACACAAGGCAAAGCTGATATAAATCTCTTCGAGAGCTGGGAGGCCCGCAGCTGCGGCAGTTCCCCCTCTTCAACTGTTTTCTCTGAAGCAGCGGCTCGCTCTGCTTCCCCTGCACTGTGCTTTGGCCTAGTGATTCTATCTTGCTTACACAACCCGCTCAGCCTTTATCCTCCTGTTTTTGATTACCAACTGGTGTTTATTTTAAATGTAGTTACTAGCCAATTAAATAGAAATTAACTACATTGAGAGCCCAGGCTCCTGATTACTGCTTCTTCCTTCAGCAAATATCTTCTTTAGGCTATTCTGAGAGCTGAAATCCCAAAGGTCAAGTCCGGCATGGCCATGCCAAGGCCCCTCAGGGCAGCTACCTGTTGCGTACAGAGTCGAAGGAAGTAGCGATGGGATGTACTATTCACTCATTAGAACCTGGAGCAAGCTGGGCTGTAACTGGAGCCATTTCCTGTTGTGATTTGGTTAAACCATTTCTGATTCAAGACAGACTCTCCTACCAGAAGGTCAGGCTTATTCCAGTGGAGAAGGGGGGAAAAAACACAAACCCATCTTCTGTCTTGCTTGTTTTTCAGGCCGGCTGGAATGCATCTTCCTTTTCACCCGAACACTGACTGCTGCTTAGTTGGGAGAAGGAGCAGCTCCATCCCAGGGCTGGACAGAACAAACAGGTTAAAGCTGTCAACTTCAGGCTTCTTATTTTCAAATCAAACCCATTGTGCTAATCGCCTAGATAATCTGATATGGGTTTCATTTATTCTAAAATGAGAACAAGAAACACATCTGTGACAGAATTCATTAGGTCAAGCCTTTCTCAACCCCACATGTGCTTCTGCAGACCGTGGGCAGTGTGTGTAAATTCTCGAGCGTGTGCCAGTTTATAGAGGCTCTTCCGCCCAGAATGTCTTCTCCCCTCTTTGCTTGTCCTGAAGCTCCCCAACTTTCAAGGTTCAGCCGAGGCCCATCGATCCTTTATGAGGCCTTTTCTGTAGACGGTGAGTCCAGCCCTTGCCCACAGCTGCGTGCCTCTCAGTCAGCTCAGTGAGGTTCTGTAGTTCTTTTCCCTAACAGGAAAAGTGGAGAATTTTTTAGAAAAGATTTATTTTTTTATTTGAAAGTCAGAGTTAGAGAGAGAGAGAGAGAGAGAGAGAAATCTCCGTCTTCTGGTTCTCTCCCCAATTGGCTGGGACTGAGCCATGCTGAAGCCAGGAGCCAGGACCTTCGTCCGGGTCTCCCACGTAGGTGGCAGTTGAGCCATTTTCCACTGCTTCCCCAGGTGTATTAGCAGGAACTGGATTGGAAGTGAAGAAGCATCTGGACAAATTAATGCTCATATGTGATGCCGGTGTTGCAGGTGGTGGCTTGACCCACTGAGCCACAATGCCAGCCCTGAAAATGGGAGTTATTAGGAGCAAAAGGTTTAGTAAGTGTGAAGAACACTGTTACTGTACACAGATGTGAGGCACTGTGCTAATTCCGTTGAAACTCCTTGTCATGGTGGCACCCTGCAACGCGACTGTAGGCATTCGGTATGTCCTGCTGTACATCATAACCAGCCCAATCCCGATACGCCTGCCTCTTCTCTCTAATTAGGTTGTAAACTCCTACAGTAAATAATCAAAAATCAAAAAAAGACTTACCTGTGACAGTCATTTTACCTTGTTTATAACAGCAAAAAATAGTTGCCTAAAAGTTCAAATTAGGATTGGTAAATAAAATATACTACACGCCAGGGAATAAAGTTCAGACATTAAAAATGAAAGGGAAGCATTCTAGCCCTGAGACATGGAGAGCTGAAAGGAGCACCACCCTCATACGTATGAAAGTAACGGGGTCAAGTGCAAAGTCACACCTTTTTTTTTTTTTTGAACCAGAGAGCTGAAATTGTAACACAAAATAATAGACCCCAAATCTAAGGAGAGAGGATGTCTGCAGAGTGAGAGCATGCAGACCTGATAAACTCATCATACTGAATGCAGGCTGGTGGGCAGGTGTGCAAGCCCTGGGGGACACAGCATTCGAAGCCCTCTGTGCCTCTTACACTCTGGCACCAAAACCCCAATGGGTGCTTGCAGAAAAGACTGGAGAAATCACTACATTGAGCTCATCGTATTGCTAACAATACTGACAGAATTAAAGCAATCTTGTAGGAGAGGTCATCTATCCTATCTCCAACCTGGAACAAAAGCCTTTGTCTGTGGAGGAAAAGCCCAACCAGCCCAGCTGGGCATTGGTAAAGACTCATTGCAACCGGTGAAGGGAATCAAAAGGAAAAAATCATGGGTGAATCTCACACTGGGCCCACAAATACAGAAGAACCTCAGAAAGTTCATGAATGGGGCCAATATCGTAGTATAGTGGGTTAAGCTGCTGCCTGCAGTGCCGGCATCCAATATGGACACACGTTCGAGTCCCAGCTGCTCCACTTCTGATCCAGGGCCCTACAAGTGGCCTGGGAAAAGCTGCAGAAGATGGTCCAAGTGCATGAGCCCTTGCAACTCATGTAGGAAACCCAGAAGAAGCTCCTGTCTCCTGGCTTCAGCCTGGTCCACCCCCAGCCGTTGCAGAAGTAAACCAGTGGATGGAAGATCTCTCACTCTCTCTCTTTCTCTCTGTTTCTCCCCATCTCTTTCTGTAACTCTGTCTTTCAAATAAATAAATCTTAAAAGTTCATGAAAAAAATGTTGAAAGATGATGCATATTTTCTGTGAACTGATTCAAGACCCCTGTGCAGAGACATGGTACATACCTAAGCTGGAGGCTTTTTCAGGACAGCAAAAAATACTCACATCTCGCTGTCAAGCTAACAAGCATCAACACTGGGGCATTATGTAGAGAGGAAAGGGGGAACAAGAGCAAAGAAAGAGATCTCCTGACGTGTTGTGCAGGGAAGACCTACAGCTTACAAAGAGACAGTGCTCTGGGAAAGCCATCTCCACCTCTACAGATATCTGGAGCCTCTGATACACTAAGGATAAGCACAGCAACACAAACCTGGGTTAATTCAAACCACTGCGTTAAAGGTCTAGCAGAAAGAGACGCCCTGTATCAGGGTTGTAAACTGCTTGACTTGCATCAGTCTCTACTATCCTATTCAAAACAACCAGCTTTCAGAAGAAAATTACAAGGCTTATGAAAGGGTAAGAACAGCATACTGAACGAGACAGGCACTCATCATAAACAGCTCTGATATGATACAGATGTTGGAACTTATGGGGAATTTGATTTCATTGTAATATTTTCCTCCCCTGCTTTATTAAGGTATAATTGACCAAAATTGTGTGTAGTTACAACATGATGTTTTGATACATCTCAAGATGATTAAATCAAACAAATTACACACTCTGCCTCATATACACATCTTCCTTTTGTGTGTGTGGTGAGAACATTTAAGAACTAAAATTTAGCGATTTTCAAGTACGCATTATTTTTTTTGTCATAGATCTCCAGAACTTGTTCATTTTCTGTAACTGAAACTTTGTACCATTTGAGCTTCTTCCTACCAAGCCCTCATAACATTCTACTCTCTGCTCCTATGAATTCAACTTTATAAGATTCTCATACAAGTGAGATCATGCTACATTTGTCTTTCTATACCTAGATTATTTAATTTAGCATAATGCATTCCAGGTTCATTGATGCTGTCACAAATAACAGGAGTTCCTTCTTCTTAAAATTAATTAATTAATTAGAAAGGCAGAGTTACAGAGAGGCAGAGGCAGAGAGAGAGAGAGAGAGAGAGAGAGAGAGAGATAGGTCTTCCATCCGCTGGTTCACTCCCCAAGTGGCCACAATGGACGCTGGAGCTGCCCAATCCGAAGCCAGGAGCCAGGCGCCAAGAGTCTCCCACACAGGTGCGGACCCAAGGACTTGGGCCATCTTCTACTGCTTTCCCAGGCCATAGCAGAGAGCTGGATGGGAAGTGGAGCAGTTGGGACTCAAAACCGGTGCCCACATGGGAGATGCCGGCGTTGCAGGCGGTGGCTTTACTCATTACACCACCACGCCAGCCCCAGGAGTTCCTTCTTTTTAAAGTATCAGTAGTACTCCATTATGTATATATGCCACATTTTCTTTATCCATTAATCTGCGATGTACACATAGATTGATTCCCTATCTTGGCTATTGTGACTGCTGCTGTGATGAATATGAGCATGCCTACGTCTTTTAACGAATTTGTTTCATTTCCTAGGGGTAAATACCCAGTAGTACGATGACTAGATCATGTAGTAATTCCATGTTTACTTTTTGAGGAAACTCTCTATTATTTCCCATAATGGCTATCGTAAATTACATTCCCACCAACAGTGTGCAGGGTTTCCCTTTTCTTCACATTCTCACCAACACTTAGTAAGTTTTGTCTTTTTTTGTAAAAGTCATTCCAACATATGTGAGGTGATATCTCATTGTGGTTTTAATTTGTCTTTTTTTTTTTTTTTTTGACAGGAAGAGTGAACAATGAGAGAGAGAGAGAGAGAGAGAAAGGTCTTCCTTTTCTGTTGGTTCACCCTCCAATGGCCACTGCGGCCAGCGCACTGCGCTGATCCGAACCCAGGAGCCAGGTGCTTCTCCTGGTTTCCCATGTGGGTGCAGGACCCAAGGACCTGAGCCATCCTCCACTGCACTCCCTGGCCACAGCAGAGAGCTGGACTGGAAGAGGGGCAACCGGGACAGAATCTGGAGCCCCGACCGGGACTAGAACCCGGTGTGCCAGTGCCGCAGCTGGAGGATTAACCTATTGAGTTGCGGCGCCGGCCTTAATTTGTCTTTTTTTTTTTTTTTTTGACAGGCAGAGTGGACAGTGAGAGAGAGAGACAGAGAGAAAGGTCTTCCTTTGCCGTTGGTTCACCCTCCAATGGCTGCCGCGGCCGGCGCGCTGCGGCCGGCGCACCGCGCTGATCCGATGGCAGGAGCCAGGCTCCAGGTGCTTTTCCTGGTCTCCCATGGGGTGCAGGGCCCAAGCACCTGGGCCATCCTCCACTGCACTCCCGGGCCACAGCAGAGAGCTGGCCTGGAAGAGGGGCAACCGGGACAGAATCCGGCGCCCCAACCGGGACTAGAACCCGGTGTGCCGGCGCGAGAGGGAAAAGACAGAGAGGTCTTCCATCTGCAGGTACACTCCCCAAATGGCCATAGTAGCTGAAGATGGGCTGATCCAAAGGCAGGAGCCAGGAGCTTCCTCTGGGTCTCCCACAGGGTGCTGGGGCCCAAGGACGTGGGCCATCTTCTACTGCTTTCCTAGGCCATGGCAGGGAGCTGGATCAGAAGAGGAGCAGCTGGGACTTGAACCAGCACCCATATGGGATGTCAGTACTGCAGAAGGTGGCTTTACCCGCTACGCCACAGCAGTGGCCCCCATACCTTCACTTTTAGTCTATGTGTGTCCTTGTAGCTAAAGTCTCTGATAGGCAATATATAGTTGGATCTAACTTTTATATTTTATCCATTCAACCACTCTATGTATTTTTATTGTGGAGTTTAATTTTGTTAATCATTTTCTGTTTTGTAGCTCCTTTGTTCCATTCTACTTCTCTTGCTGTCTTCTCATTATACTTTGATTATTTTGCTTTGTCTTTTGTGATTCTAGATAGGATTTTTCTTTGTAGTTACCAGGAGACTTACATAAAATATAACAGTCTACTTGAAACTGATAACAATTTCAACTGGGGCTGGTGCTGTGGTGTAGCGGGTAAAGCCACCATCTGCAGTGCCGGCATCCCATGTGGGCGCTGGTTCGAGACCTGGCTGCTCCACTTCTGATCCAGCTCTCTGCTATGGCCTGGGAAAGCAATAGAAGATGACTCAAGTCTTTGGGCCTCTGCACCATGTGGGAGACCCAGAAGAAGCTCCTGGCTCTTGGCTTCAGATCGGCATAGCTCCAGCCATTGCAGCCAATTGGGGAGTGAACCAGCAGATGGAAGACCTTTCTCTCTCTCTCTCTGCCTCTCCTCTCTCTGTAACTCTTTCAAATAATTCAATAAATGTTTTTAAAAAATTTCAACTGCATATAAAAATCTTACCCTTTATTTTCTCAACCCCTACAGTTTATGCTATTAATGTCACAGTTCACACCTTTTATATATATTGCGTATCCATTAATAAGTCATTGTAACTATAGATATTTTAATACTTTTGTGCTTTAATATTATACTAGAGTGACTTACGAACCACTATTACCATATTAAGTATTCTCAAATTGACTATAGTATTACCTTTATAATTTTTTAACTTCTATGTGTTTTCATGTTAATTGTTGGTATCCTTTTATTTCAACTTCAAGAGCTCACCTCAGAATTTCTTACAAGGTAGGTCTAATGGTGATGAACTCCCACAGCTTTTGCTTGTCATGGAAGGTCCTTACATCGCCTTCATTTTTTAAGTATACCAGGTATAGAATTCTTGGTTGACAACTTCTTTCTTTTAGCACTTCAAGTATATTATTCCATTCTCCTTCCAGCCTGCAAGATTTCTGCTTAGAAAATTGCTGATAATCGGGGCCAGTGCTGTGGCATAGAAGGCCAAGCTTCCACCTGCAGGGCCAACATCCCTTGTGGATGCCGGTTCGAGTCCCGGCTATTCCACTTCCCATCCAGCTCCCTGCTAATATGCCTGGGAAAGTACTGGAAGGTGGCAAAAGCTCTTGGGCCCCTGCATCAACGTGGAAGACCAGGAAGAAGAAGCTCTTGGCTCCTGGCTTCAGCCTGGCCCAGCTCCAGCCACCTGGGGAGTGAACCAGCGAATGGAAGATTATCTATCTATCTATTTCTGCCTTTCAAATATAAAATAAATAAATCTCTAAAAATAAATAAATAAATAGGGACTGGTGCTGTAGCATAGTGGGTTAAGTGGCTGTCTTTAGCACTGGCATCTTGTGTCTCTCTCTGTCTCTCCCTCTCTGCCTTTCAAATAAATAAATAAATAGATCTTTTAAAAATTAAAAAAAAAATAAAATGACCATGAATGCATTTCAGAAAAAAAATCAAACACCCTTAAAAAAAAAAAGAAGAAAATTGCTGATAGTCATAATGATTCCCTTGTGTCGATTAAATTGCTTCTCCTGCTACTTTCAAAATTCTCTTTGTCTTTTGAAAATTTCATTATAAGTTGTCTCAGGAATATCTCTTCATATTTAATATATTTGGTTGTCTTTATGATACATGAATCTGGAGATTCGTTTACTGCTCCAGATTTTGAAAGTTTTCCGTTTCTATTTTTTTAATTATTTATTTATTTGAAAGGCAGAGTTACAGAGAGAGAGAGAGAGACGGAGAGACAGAGAGAACTTCCATCTGCTGGTTCACTCCCCAAATGGCCACAATGGCTGGGGTTGGGCAGATCCGAAGCCAGGAGCCAGGAGCCAGGAGCCAAGAGCCTCTTCCTGGCTCCCACATGGGTCCAGGGGCCCAAGCACTTGGGCCATCTTCTGCTGCTTTCCTGGTTACATTAGTAGGGAGATTGATTAGAAGCGGAGCAGCCAGGACTTGAACCAGCACTCATATGGGATGCTGGCACCACAGAAATATGTCTTTTAAAAAAAGAAAGAGAAATACAAGTTTTCTAAGAATAACAAACACTGACAAATTCATGACCCACATCTACTCAAGCAGAAAGACTGTATCAGGCTCAACCTGGGATTTACAGAGGAACCAAGACCCTGGAAATGGTCTTGAGTAAATGAAGTTAAAATAAAACTCACTTCTTTTCTTATATTTAATCTTTCTAAAAGACAACTTACTGTTAAAACAATAATAGTGGCAATATATTCTGTGTCTATAGCACATGTGAAAGTGAAAGGAGTGGTAACTATAGTGGAAAGGTAGTGCTTTTGGTTTATTCAGATACATATTCCTATCCCTTCAAATGTGTATGTTGAAACTGAGTCCCCAGTGTGATAGTATTAAGAGGTTAGGCCTTTAGGAGGTGATTAAGTCACATGACAAGCCCTCATAAATAGGATTTTCTTCTTCTCCGCCTCCTCCTCCTCTTCCTCCTTCTCCTTCTTCTCCTTCTTCTTCTTTGACTTATTTATTTACTTCAGAGGCAGAGTTACAGAGAGAGGGAGACACAGAGGTCCTCCATCCACGGGTACACTCCCCAAATGGCCACAACAACTGGAGTTGGGTCAATCCAAAGCCAGGAGTCAGGAGCTTCTTCTGGACCTCCCATGTGGGTGCAGGGGCCCAAGCACTCAGGCCATCTTCTACTGCTATCCCAGGCCATCAACAAGGAACTGGATGGGAAGTAGAGCAGCTGAATTTGAACCATCAGCCGTTTGGGATGCCTGCAACGCAGGTGGATGCTTAACCTTCTACACCCCAGAGCCGGCCCCCAGAAACAACTTCTTAACAGAGGTGCAAGGGAGTAGTCTCCCTCCTTAATGGCCTTTTCTACCTTGTGTTTCTTCCACACTGGGAAAGGAGTATTCAAAGTGTTATCTTGGAATCAGAGACAAGCCCTCAGCAGACATCAAACCTGCTGGTGCCTTGATCTTGAACTTCCCAGCCTTCAGAAACATGAGAAATAAATTTTATTATATGTCAAACCCCCCAGATGGTGGTGTTCTGTTGTGGCAGCACAAAGAGATTGAGGCAGAATTCAAGAGAAGAATTAAGACTTTGCTGCTGCCACACAATATTTGAAAGCAGATCCAGATTAGCTAAAAACATACATTGTAAATCCCTAGAGAAATAATAAAAATATTTAAAAAGAGGAATGAATAATTTTTCAAAATGAGAGATTAAAAAAATCACCAAATACTCAATTAATATAAGAAAAGGCAGAAAAAGAGAAGGAAACATAGGACAGATGGAACAAGTAAACGTACTTCAAATATAAGGACAGATTGGTAAAAGCAAAAGAAGATAGAGGGAAATAGCCATGCAAGCACCAATTCGAAAAAAACTGGAGCAGCTATGTTAATAATAATGTATACTTCAAAACAAGGGATGTTCTCAGGGATAAAAAGGAATAACATTTCTCCAAGACATAAGAAGCCAAATTGTGAACATATCTAACCACAAAGCTTCAACAACCATGGGACAAAAAAATTAGAACTGAAAGGAAAAATGCAAAATTATAATTTGAGTCCTCAGCAAGCCTCTTTCAGAAATGAATGGAAGAAGCAGAAAGATAATGATGTACCTAGGAGAGCTGAACAATAGAAACCTCCTCCCAACAATGGCAGGCCACACTTTTTTTTTCAAATATACATGGGACATTCACTATGATCTATCATATTCTGAACCACAAAACAAACTTCAAGAAAGTTAAAAGAATAAAGCCATACAAATATGTTCTCTAACCACAATGAAATCAAACTAGCAGTCAGTAACAGGAAGATATATGGAAAAATCCTCAAATATTTAGAAATTAACCAAACAACTTCAAATAAGCCGTGGGTCAAATAAAAAGACTCAAGGGAAAGTTTAAAATAATTTTGACTGGAAGGAAATAAAAATACAATATATTTAAACTTCTGCAATGGAACTAAAGTCACACTTAGAAATTTAAGAATTAAATGTTTATGTTAGAAGAAAATAAGTCTCAATGCAATGATTTAACTTTCTACTTTTAGCAATGTATATACAATCTAAAGGAATAAAATAACAAATATTAAAACAAATAAATGAAATTCAAAATAAAATGATAGAAAAAATTAATATATTCAAAAACTGATTCTTCAAGAATATGACAAAGTTGATAAACCTCTAGCCTGACTGGTCAAGAAAGAAAAAGTCAGAAACTAAGAATGTCAAGAACAAAAGTGGATATCATTACAGATCCCACAAACATTAACAAGATAACAAAGGAACAACTCTACGCCCATACATTTGACAACATTTGTGAACTGGACTCAGGAGACCCAAAGTAGTAAAACTCACTCAAAAGCAAACAGGTAGTCTGCAGAGTCCTAACAGATACAGGGCTCAACCTAGTAAGGAAATTTAATTTGTTCTTCATAACATTTCCAAAAGGAACTCACCAGGCCCAGTTGGTTTCACTACTGAATTCTACCAAATATTTAAGAAAGAAATAATCCTATTCAACACATCTTTTCCAGAAACAGAAGAGGAGGAAACACTTCACAATTAATTTGATGAGACCAGTATTACCTCTATGTCAAAGCCAGACAAAAACATCATGAGAGAAAACTACAAGGCAAATCCCTGATGAACATAGATGCAGAAAGTATTAACCAAGAATATTAGCTATTAAATGCGGAATATATAGAAAGGGTAATATACCAAGTGGCGTTTATCTAAGATATGTAAGGTTGATTCAACTTTCAAAATTCAATCACATTACCCATTGTATGTGTATCAGATGCTCAGAGAAATGAGTAAACCTCAAGGATGAGGCTTTGAATTCAGGCTTAACTATAATTGCTGAAACAAACAAGAAGGGGTGTGGGGAAGGCCAATTATAGGGAGATATTCAAGAAAAGCAAAGTAAACAGAGTTTGTTTTGTAGATTTAAGCTAGTGCCTTCTCCAGGGATTTACAGCCATCCTTCTCTTCCTGGTACAAGTAAGGAGACACCCTTTCAAATAGAAATTTCCTCTATAGATGTAAATTTTCCCTACAAAAGGATAACTTCTATTCTGTTTTCAGAGCTTTCTCTTGTGTCTTCAGTGGCTCAAAATAATCCTAATGCCAAAGAGGCATATTTTGAAGTAGTGTATTCTGGTTTCCTACCATGCTAAGAAGACCTATAAGCAACTGTTCATAATGGATTTTAAAATTGGAAAAACTCAGATGTACCACAAACTGTAATGCATTCATATAATGGAATGCCACATAAAATGAAATGAACACTGGATTCCAAAGTAGTGATATTGGATAGGCAGGGAGCTAGCTGGGTCTGTTGAGCTTGAAGTTACAAGCCCCCTGTAATTCTACCCTGCTTGTCAAAATGCTCCTTTTCCCAGGATACGTCTGCTTCGTCCGGGATGCACAGGGGACTCTGAAAGGTCACCACAAAACACCAGACACCGGAGTAAGGGAGAAGATCGGGGAAAACCAGCAGGCTGCCTCCCCATGCACGAGAGAACAGCCTGTACTAGAAGAGCAGGTCTTCTATAGCTCTGCAGAAGTAAGGAAGTGGGAGCAGCGAATCCCGTTAGGGTGGGGGTGGAGCTGACCTTGTGATTGGGCCTTTTGGTCACCTGATTTCTTGTAGGCCAGGCTGGGCTTAGGAAAATGGCACCATTTCACTAACAGATGCCATAGAAATACGGATATTGAGTGCCACGTGGAGCTTGTGAAGATGCCCCATCTAATTCCCAGATTGTCTCATGCCTGGAGGTAGTACCCCAACTTCTTAAAAGAGATCACCACCAATAGGGCTCTCTGCCTCTCTCTCTTTCTCTCCCTCTTCCCCTGCAGACCACAGCTGGAGGGCTGCCGGGTGCTCTCTCTGTCTCCCCTCACTCACCCCTTTTTCTTTTGGGCAAACTTCTGGTCCACACCCACTCATTACAGGTGTTTCTCTGGGTGGGGCAACCCATGCTCACATTTGTGTATGTGTGTTTGCTTTTTCAACTTTTGAATAAATTTGTTATCACTTTGCTTACCTTATATGTGTCAGCACTTAGCATGTTTGTATTTGTGCATGACAAGAACCTGGATTAAAAATATTAATACCCCTTGTCCACATCAATAGAATGGATAAATCTTACCAGCATTTTATTCTGCAAAGTGTAAGAAGCCATTTCCAGAAGTGTCTGATTCTATTCACATTGCTGTGGGATGGGGGCACCCCAGCTGGATTTATTCCAAGTTCTCCTACTGGTGTGAGGGAAGAAGTCAGACATAGATAGAGTGCAAGAATGGAAGCAGGATTTTTTTTTTATTTTTTTTATTTTTTTTTAACTTTTATTTAATGAATATAAATTTCCAAAGTACGATTTATGGATTACAATGGCTTCCCCCACATACCGTCCCTCCCACCCACTACCCTCCCCTTTCCCACTCCCTCTCCCCTTCCATTCACATCAAGATTCATTTTCGATTATCTTAATATACAAAAGATCAGCTTAGTATACATTAAGTAAGGATTTCAACAGTTTGCTGATTTTTTTTTAAATGATGATGAAATCAGATCAGACCTATTGTCATGTTTAATCCCAGTGAGAGTCAAGTTGGGAGTTGATAATTTCTTTCTTTTTCTTTTTTTTTTTTTTTTTACAGAGGATCAGTTTAGTATACATTAAGTAAAGATTTCAACAGTTTGCACCCCCATAGAAACACAAAGTGAAATATATTGTTTGGGTACTCGTTATAACATTAAATCTCAATACACAGCACATTAGGGACAGAGATCCTACATGAGGAGTAAGTGCACAGTGACTCCTGTTGTTGACTTTACCAATTGACACTCCTGTCTATGGCATCAGTAATCTCCCTATGCTCCAGTCATGAGTTTCCAAGGCTATGGAAGCCCTCTGAGTTCTCCGATTCTTATCTTGTTTAGACAAGGTCATATTCAAAGTGGAGGTTCTCTCCTCCCTTCAGAGAAAGGTTACCTCCTTCTTTGAAGACCTGTTCTTTCCACTGGGATCTCACTCACAGAGATCTTTTGCCAGAGTGTCTTGGCTTTCCATGCCTGAAATACTCTCATGGGCTTTTCAGCCAGATCCGAATGCCTTTAGGGCTGATTCTGAGGCCAGAGTGCTATTTAGGACATCTGCCATTCTGTGAGTCTGCTGAGTATCTCACTTCCCATGTTGGATCACTCTCCCCTTTATTTATTCCATCGGTTAGTGTTAGCAGGTACTAGACTTGTTTATGTGCTCTCTTTGACTCTTAGTCCTTTCATTATGATCAATTGTGAACTGAAATTGATCACTTGGAATAGTGAGATGGCATTGGTACATGCCACCTTGATGGGATTGAATTGGAATCCCCTGGTATGTTTTTAACTCTACCATTTGGGGCAAGTCAGCTTGAGCATGTCCCAAATTATACATCTCTTCCCTCTCTTATTCCCACTCTTATGTTTAACAGGGATCACATTTCAGTTAATTTTTAACACTTAAGAATAACTGTGTATTAATTACAGAATTAAACCAGTCATATTAAGTAGAACAGACAAAAAAAAACTACTAAGAGGGATAATGTATTAAGTTGTTCATTAACAGTCAGGGCTATGCTGATCAAGTCACCGTTTCCCATAGTGTCCATTTCACTTCAGAAGGTTTCCTTTTTGGTGTTCAGTCAGTTGTCACCGATCAGGGAGAACATATGGTAATTGTCCCTTTGGGATTGGCTTATTTCACTCAGCATGATGTGTTCCAGATTCCTCCATTTTGTTGCAAATGACTGGATTTCGTTGTTTCTTACTGCAGTATAGTATTCTAAAGAGTACATGTCCCATAATTTCTTTATCCAGTCTACCGTTGATGGGCATTTAGGTTGGTTCCAGGTCTTAGCTATTGTGAATTGAGCTGCAATAAACATTAGGCTGCAGACCGCTTTTTTGTTTGCCAATTTAAATTCCTTTGGGTAAATTCCAAGGAGTGGGATGGCTGGGTCGAACGGTAGGGTTATCTTCAGGTTTCTGAGGAATCTCCAGACTGACTTCCATAGTGGCTTGACCAGTTTGCATTCCCACCAACAGTGGGTTAGTGTCCCTTTTTCCCCACATCCTCGCCAGCATCTGTTGTTGGTAGATTTCTGCATGTGAGCCATTCTAACCGGGGTGAGGTGAAACCTCATAGTGGTTTTGATTTGCATTTCCCTGATTGCTAATGACCTTGAACATTTTTTCATGTGCCTGTTGGCCATTTGGATTTCCTCTTTTGAAAAATGTCTATTGAGGTCCTTGGCCCATCTCTTAATTGGGTTGTTTGTTTTGTTTTTGTGGAGTTTCTTGATCTCTTTGTAGATTCTGGTTATTAACCCTTTATCTGTTGCATAGTTTGCAAATATTTTTTCCCATTCCGTCAGTTGTCTCTTCACTCTCCTGACTGTTTCTTTTGCAGTACAGAAACTTCTCAATTTGATGCAATCCCAATAGTTGATTTTGGCTTTGACTGCCTGTGCCTCCCGGGTCTTTTCCAGAAACTCTTTGCCTGTGCCAATATCTTGAAGGGTTTCTCCAATGTTCTCTAGTAACTTGATGGTGTCAGGTCGTAGATTTAGGTCTTTAATCCATGTTGAGTGGATTTTTGTGTAAGGTGTAAGGTAGGGGTCTTGCTTCATGCTTCTGCACGTGGAAATCCAGTAAGAGACTATTGGAACTCATAGAAGAGTTTGGCAAAGTAGCAGGGTATAAAATCAATGCACAAAAATCAACAGCCTTTGTATACACAGACAATGCCATGGCTGAGGAAGAACTTCTAAGATCAATCCCATTCACAATAGCTACAAAAACAATCAAATACCTTGGAATAAACTTAACCAAGGACGTTAAAGATCTCTACGATGAAAATTACAAAACCTTAAAGAAAGAAATAGAAGAGGATACCAAGAAATGGAAAAATCTTCCATGCTCATGGATTGGAAGAATCAATATCATCAAAATGTCCATTCTCCCAAAAGCAATTTATAAATTCAATGCAATACCAATCAAGATACCGAAGACCTTCTTCTCAGATCTGGAAAAATTGGTGCTGAAATTTATATGGAGGCACAAGAGACCTCGAATAGCTAAAGCAATCTTGTACAACAAAAACAAAGCCGGAGGCATCACAATACCAGATTTCAGGACATACTACAGGGCAGTTGTAATCAAAACAGCATGGTACTGGTACAGAAACAGATGGATAGACCAATGGAACAGAATTGAAACACCAGAAGTCAACCCAAACATCTACAGCCAACTTATATTTGATCAAGGATCTAAAACTAATTCCTGGAGCAAGGACAGTCTATTCAATAAATGGTGCTGGGAAAACTGGAAGCAGGATTTTTTAAAGAGAGTAAAGAAAGTGTACATATGCAGACAGCAGTGTGGGCAACCTCATGAGGGAGAATTTCCCCCTTGACCCTTGTTTGGTTGCCTCCTCTATCAGGAAGAGGGTAGGACCGTAACTGAAGATAAAAATGAGGTGGAATTTGGAGGGGTTCGATGTGCCTAGTGATCGCTGGGAAAGTTTGATAAGGACTGGAGCTAGATGGATTCTAAGTACAGATTCTCAGTAGCAGGCTTAGGAATAAGGGGCCCCAAGGAAGAATAACGCAATCACAGGAATCACTGGACAAGATCACCTTAGACAAAGGCCCCTACCACCTCCAACCTGCTTGAGGACTCTATCAACTTCCCAACACAAAACAAATTACTCCAGCTCTGACCTCTGTGTGGCTCTGACCTCTGAGCAGCTCCAAACAAATGCTTCAGTTTCACCTCATTAACGTATCTATGAAAAAAGGTGATTTTTGGCCAGTGCCTTGGCTCACTAGGCTAATCCTCCACCTGCAGCGCCAGCACTCCGGGTTCTAGTACTGGTTGGGGCGCCAGTTCTGTCCTGGTTGCTCCTCTTCCAGTCCAGCTCTCTGCTGTGGCCTGGGAAGGCAGTGGAGGATGGCCCAAGTGCTTGGGCCCTGCACCTGCATGGGAGACAGGAGAAAGCACCTGGCTTCTGGCTTCGGATCAGCGCGGTGCGCCGGCCGTAGCAGTCATTTGGGGGGTGAAGCAGCGGAAGGAAGACCTTTCTCTCTGTCTCTCTCACTAACTCTGCCTGTGAAAGAAAGAAAGAAAGAAAGAAAGAAAGAAAGAAAGAGAGAGAGAGAGGGAGGGAGGGAGGGAGGGAGGGAGGGAGGGAGGGAGGAAGGAAGGAAGGAAGGAAGGAAGGAAGGAAGGAAGGAAGGAAGGAAGGAAGGAAGGGATTTTTCAGCTTCTCCCTGAGAGGCCCATATCCAGTACTAGAGGTTTACACCTTATTGCCATGGATAGTAACCAATCAGAGAAAGTTTACCATTTAAAAACATATAAAAACCCCTAGACACAACCTCTTCATCAGTAACCCCTTTTTTTATCCCCTCCCAGTGCTGCCAGGAGCTTTCTCTTTCATTTTCTCTTTCCCTTAATAAGCTTTCTTTATATTGCTCACTCTTCATTGTCCATGTGCCTAAATCTTCATGGTTGTGAAACAAAGAAACCAGTGAAGAAAAAGAGCTGTAGGGGCTGGCACTGTGGCATAGCAGGTTAAGCCACAACCTGCAGTGCTGGCATCCCACATGGGCACCAGTTAGAGACCCGGCTGCTCCACTTCCAATCAAGCTCTCTGCTGTGGCCTGGGATAGCAGTGGATGATGGCCCTAGTCCTTGGGCCCCTGCATCCACATGGGAAGACCTGGAGGAAGCTCCTGGCTCCTGGCTTTAGGTCAGCATAGCTCCAGCCATTGTGGCCAATTGGGGAGTGAACCAGCGGGTAGAAGACCTCTCTCTCTCTACCACTCCTCTCTCTCTGTATAACTCTGACTTTCAAATAAATAAATAAATCTTAAAAAAAAAGTAACAAAAATTTGTATTTCTAAAAACTCAGGGGAAAGAAAAATATGCTACAGTTTCATGGCGTCTTCACATGGAGCTCAGCATGCACATGTTCATCATGGTATCTTATGCGTGATGCATCATGGGAAAGTGGGTATGCTGAGTTGGCAGGGAAAGGAGTGGAGTTTTAGCCTTGTGTGGCTAAGGCACAGAGACTATTGGAAGTCTCTCGGCTCTTTTGCTCACTAACTAGCTCTCTATCTAACCTATAGCAACATGGCGCTTTGGATAAGGCAAACCTATGGGAAGGAAGACAGATGAACAATTGACATATTCGGGGAGTAGGGGAATTGCACAGGGAAAACCTGGGGTAATGGGATTGTTGTCCATATAACTATTCTGTGCACCTGCCAATATTGACAGAACTGGGTACCACAAAAAGTGAATTTTACTACATGTAATTTTTAAGACATTTATCAGGATGTGAGAGAAGGAAGAAATACAGCTTATGGCAAATGCTTTATATTACATTACAAATTAATTGCTGAAAGGAATGGGAGAAAAGACACTGACCTAACTTTGGAAAACAATGTGTTGACCTGATGGGAGTTTCAAGCACTGAACACAAACACACTACTTCAGTTGTTTCTCATGGGGGGTTGGGTTAGGAATTCTGACACTATATTTGTATACTTGAATCAAACAAACAACAAAATATATTGTGGATTTTGGGAACCAGGTTTCTCACAGTTCAGGGAGCAAGTTACAAATAATAAGAGAACTAGGAAGGCTAGAATGATTTCTGTGGTGCTCAACGGAAGTCAGAAGGATGAAGATATACTCAAGTTTTCAATGTAAAACATTTAAATTTTAATCGAAAGAAGCTTTAAACATACAGACTGCTGTGGTTTGAATGTGTCCCCCGAAGCTCACATGTTGGAGACTTAATCCCCAAATCAACAGTGGTGAGAGGTGGGACTTTAAGGGGTGATAATATCATGACGGCTCTGTGCTCCTGAATGAATAATTCCTTTATCATGGTGGGGGGTTCATCATCATGGAAGTCGGTTCCTAAGAGTAAGTTTCGTTCTATTCCCTCTTTCTCCCATATGAGGCCTTGTAATGTGCTATGATGCAGCAAGAAAGCTCTCACCATATGTGGCTCCTTGATCTTGAATTTCCCAACATTCAGAACCATGACCTAAATACATTTCAGTTCATTATAAGTCATCCAGTTTGTGGGATTCTGTTATAAAGTGTATCAAGACACTGGGGCTGACTTTGTGGTAGACCAGGTAGAGCTACTACCTGCAGTGCCGGCATCCCATATGGGTACTGGTTCGAGTTCTGGCTGCTGTACTTCTGATCCAGTTCCCTGCTAATGTTACTAGGAAAGCAGCAGTAGATGGCCCAAGTCCTTGGGCCCCTGCACCCATCCACGAGACCCAAAAGAAGCTCTTGGCTCCTGGCTTTGGTCTGGCCCAGCCCCCATTATTGTGACCATTTGGGCGAATGAACCAGTGGATGGAAGATTCTCTCTCTCTCTCTCTCTCTGTAGCCGTACCTTTCAAATAAATAAAATAAATCTTTTTTAAAAATGATTAAGACACATACAAATAGCTACAGAAATATGAATATATGGATATGTAGATATACATGAGTTAATGTGTCTACCTGTGCACGCATGTACACACACACACAAACACACCTCTGTATTATCTATGTTATCTATCTAATTATCTATCTCCTCATTCTGTCCACTGAGAGGGATAAAAACTAGCATCTCAGTAAAATGGAAAACATTTAACTACCAATGATACTGGTTTCTAAATACCATCCTACAATAAAAAAGGAATTGGGAATTCCTGGGGAACTAATTCCAGGATTGGGACAGTAGAAATAAAGATCAGCCTGAGGATTTTGTGGCATTCTAATGTGAGAAAATGCTTTTAAATATATATGTATATACAGTGCATAGAACCAATCTGAAAGAGCTCCCAATATTTAAAGCTGAAAGAATTTGATCAACAAAATTAATGACAAGGGTACACTATGGGAATATAACCAAAAGAATACAGTAAGTACCCATGAGTCCAAAAGTACCTAAATAAGTAAAGGGGAGGGGGCAGAGCAAGGTCAGTTCTTGCTTAAAGAAAAATCCCAGATAATAAGTATAGAAGGCCTGAGGGAAATACAAAAGTACTGTTAAATACCACAGTAATCACTCTAGCAGCAAGATCCAAAGAAAATGCTAACAGTTTTAGGATGGTCAATGTTTAACTATAAACAGGATTTCTGCATGGTTTTCAAATATCTCTGTATTATTACAGCAACTCTTAAGTCCAAAACAACTTCAATATAACAAATAATAAAAGAGAGACTGCTTAGTGACCTGGAAAGAGATTTATGATGTATTAAATTTTAAAAATCAGAAACAATCTGATTTTTGTACACCTATACACACACAACACACAAAACCAATGTGACAAGATAATGTAAGCCAAAATGTAAGACATAGTTATATCCTGTTGGTGGAAATAGTGGTTATTTCAGTTTTTGTATCATAATTATTTCATTGTTATCATCATTAATTATCAGTTTTTTCTAAAATTTTCTTCCTCAGCCATGCATAATTATTAGAATAAAAAAATTTAAAACATTTCTTGAAGGATGTGTTACATGCCTTCTGTGTTCTGCATTATGTTGAAAACAATATAGAGTGTTGTTCAAATAAGTCATTAAATCAATGCACTGCCTTGCTATCTCCTTTTGTGAAATAGATAACAACCCCCCTAGTTTATATCTGTATATTGTGGGGAGCAACCCGGACTGGACTAAGTTACTGGAATTAAGACTTATTCTATGCATCTGCTCTCCCACAATATGGCGCTGGGAGAGGAGAAAACAGCTTCTACGCAGCTGCCTCTTGCCAACTTGAGTGATGACCTCCAGGAGCTGATCCTGCTCCTAATTGGAGGAGAGCAGCGTACTCGGCGTGTGGGCAGCCGAGTTGGGATTGGCGGAAGAGGACTATAAAGGAGGAGCGAGACAACATGCACGAGGAACATCTATCTGAAGGAACACCTGTGCAGCCCCCGAGAGAGCCGGTCGGCGGTGTGCCGCTCCCCCGCAGAAGTGGGGAATGTGGCAGGGGGAACCACCCTTCCATGGAGGTGGAGGAACGGTAGCCAACCCGGGAAGAACCAGCAGCAAACCCGGGGAGGGCCGAGCAGACAAAAGAACAGCGCAGGGTCCTGTGTCGTTCCTCCATGAAGATGGGGAGCGACATAATGGTGCCGTGACTCGGATATGAAGCCTAGGCAGGGTTTAGTGTCGTTCCTCCACGAAGAGGGGGAGCGACAGTATATAGCACCTATCTTAGAGCTTTATGAAAAATACTCAGTGGTAGTTGAAGTAGAAATTTAAGTTCTGTTGTATTTACTTTGGTATAAAGTGAAATACACTTTGGGGCCGACGCTGTGGCGTAGCAGGTAGAGCCTCCGCCTGCCATGCCTTGCCAGCATCCCACATGGGCGCCGGTTCTAGTCCCAGCTGCTCTTCTTCCAGTCCAGCTCTCTGCTATGGCCTGGGAAAGCAGTAGAAGATGGCCCAAGTCCTTGGGCCCCTGCACCTGAGTGGGAGACCCGGAAGAAGCTCCTGGCTCCTGGTTTCAGATCAGCACAGCATTGTGGCTGTATGGGGAGTCTGTGTCTCTCCTTCTCTCTCTGTGTAACTCTGACTTTCAAATAAATAAATCTTTTTTTTTAAATGAAATATACCTGCAGAAACATGATAAATGTATAACATCTGATTGATATAATTATAGAAAATATTAATAGATGAATACTATTGTAAGTACTTTGCTTATATTAGTTCATCCTCACTATAATTCAAAGGGGATAGTACTCCTGTTATCTCTGTTTTACAGATGAGAAGATCAAGGCATAGAGACTGAGGGATTTGTACAGGTCACAAAACTACAGCAAGTAGTAAGCAGTGAAATAAAACACCAATATATATAATTCACTATCATTTAACCTCTCGTGGACAGCTCATTAAGTGTCATTATCCCCGTAGTCAGATGTAGAAACTGAAGTCTAGAGAACTACGTGACTGGCTTGGCTAAAAGGGACAGGGTGGGGACACTTGACCTCAAAACCCATCCTCTTTCAGCTGTAGCATGCTGCCTGATGCATTCACATGAAGTCGGCAAACCAAAACAGGAAATTACCAGAGAGCTGTCAAAACACATCTCCAGTGGCGAACCCACATGTGGATTAGTCCTTTCCCAAGTCTGCTTAAATTTCACACCATCCACCTGCATGCTTTTCCCTTCCCCACCAGCTGAGAATGATGGCGTTTCTTATTCTCCAGTTTAAATTGGAGAAGCTTACAGTACTACGATCACCAAAGAAGCTACAGATAACTTACGGAGATTTTGTTCCTCTCCTTTAAGTTAGAGAGGCCATAAAAAAAAGGTACAATCCTGCTTCTATTCCTAGGGCTGTGAGAAAGTAATTGTGGGCATTCTTTGGCAAAAAAGAAAGAAAGCAACTTCATTTTTGGAAAGCAAATGCCCTGTTGACAAGTTGGCAGGGCTGCCTTGTTTGGAAAAGAATGTGCAGAAAACCCGAAAGATAATTAGTGTGCGGTAACTTAACAGCATGCAGCAGGGCCGTGGCGTGCCTGGCAGAGGCAGATGTGGCCACACAGTTCATTAACGCTGTATAGTTTGTTTAATTCCAGTTGGGGCAATTAGAGAAGGCTCTAGAACCTGCATAGAGCTCCAAAATAGACTCTCTGATCTCAGCAGCAGTGAGGTAAATCTCAGCCACCACCATGGGCCCCAGGAGATTAGAAGACTAGAATTTCTCATCAACCCATTTGCTTTTCTTTTACAATCATTTCTGCGCTGACCATGGCAATGGAAGGGAGCGATAGCATGGACGGGCAAAATAAAAGAGAATTCAAGAACTGGCGTCCGAATGCACTCTACAACATTTTCATGATTAATTATATTTCCTACATTTTCCTTAAGGGTCAACTGAAATCATAGGCATTTTTCTTTTTACTAAAGTGAACAAATTTTGGTAAAACAGCTTATGAATTGATTTTCTATGAATGTAATGTTACTTTTCTAATGATTTCTTTTAAGAAAAGTAAAGCTATATTTCCCTGGAGCAAAGGGAAAAAATGAGGTAACACTGGGTATTTTAAAAAGCTTTATGGTATTTTTGAGAATGTTCCTTAGTCTCCTGATCTGAAATTTCTCCTATTCCTACTTTCGTTTTCCTCCTTGCCCTTCTTACTGCTCCTTTCTCAGACATGGAATCCCACTTGTGCCCAAAGATTCTCTGTCTCTACATTTACAACTCCCGAAATTCAGCTCCGACAGACCTTTTTCTGCCTGTGGGTTGATAGTGTCCAGCAGAGCCAGGATGCACTGGCACATACAGCCAATAGCTGCCACCCTGAAGTCTGAGGTTCTCCAACCTGATATGTCCACCTAATAATTCTCTCATGCAAATGAGTGCTGCTGCATTTAGGAAGGGCCTTGACCTTGAAAAATCTGTCAGATGAATTTGTTTATAGTGCTTCAGTCACAGTGTGTAGTCCCTGATCCTGGCAATTGCTGGTAAGGGAAGCAATTCAGCTATGCTGAGCAAATAAGGAAGCCAACTTTCTGCTAAATATTTTCTAAAAGTCTTCCTCTATGTGGTTAATTAGCCAGTTGATAATCTAGTGGCCTTGAGTCTTTAAAAAATTAAATAAGGAGAAAAATTTTTCTAGGTCATATGGATAGCCTGTCAGAGCAACATAGAACTATATACCAAATGCCTGTAGCCACTGCCTTCCGCAGAAGAAAGAGAACACGTGTGGGTTTTGTTTATGGCTGTAGGTCAGCAAGGAGTGTCACTGATTTGATCCACGCTACCGTGTACCCTGGGCACAACTCCAGCCTCCCAGCAAAGGATTACCGTATCTTGCCAGGATTCTTGTATTGAGACGTTATGTTCTCTTTCTGTTTTTACCTGTTTCTGACTGCATGGAATGAGTAAGCTGGCTTCACCTTCCCATCCAGCCATCTTCCCATCCAGACACTCCCACATCTATTTTTCAGTGGAGTAAGGCAAAAAAAAAAAAATGTGAGATCCCACTCCTCCCTCTTCAGAAGAGTGGGGACCAACATCTTCAATATAAAGCTTATTGCTGGTACCATGCCCAGCCTGGCTTCTTAGCCCAAATGAAACTGAGCAGCTCAGGGAGAATGAGACATTACCCAAGCCAGCTCCATTCAGCAAATGGCGTAGCCTGCCTGGCTTCATTCCCTCAGCTCTGGAGTTCATCACGCCATAAACCACAGGGACTTTGTAGGCATGTTATTGTATTAGCACCATATGGAGAGTACTCATGGAACTCACATGCAGAACGTGTGATGTCAGACCAGTTTACATGAGCCTAAATTTTGTGCAGCTGTTATACTCAGATGCTTTGTTTCATTTTTTATGTCAGCACCATCCCAATAAACCCACTGATCCTGAGATTGAAAAGTAAAGAGAGCTCCATGTGCTCGCTCATGTCTTGGAGCTGGGAAATTCTATATCACTTCTGAGTAGCTCTACACTCATGACCAGGGTCATATCAGAGCCGTGGCTCACAGAACGACAAGCATGGCTGTGGAAATCAATAGAAAAGCAAATGTATAAGGACAGCCGTCTTCACACAAATGAGAAAGCTATTACTTGGAATCAGATGGACTCTTTGAAATAGATTCCTGCAAAGGAAAATTTCAGGATAGACACTGCAATTTCTTTTCAAGGCATTTGATAAAAATCATCCATCAAAACTAATTGGCTTCTGAGAAGCAAGTGTTGACGAACAAGTGTCCCTGACTGTATCTCTCAGAGACTTGGCAAACCTGTCTTGGGTTTGCCTTTGTCAGGGCAAGATGAATCACTTGTCTTTCACCAGTAAAAGAAAACCTTCAAAGGTTGCCACCCAAATAATGCTGATATTCAGAAATAAACAGCTCTCCATATTTCCTTTGAATTTTAACTAGAGGGTTGCACATTTTTTTAAAATGCCTGGATTTTTAGATTTTATATATGTTATAACTCTCCATAATGTGACTAGATGAGTTATTTTAAAATAAATGTGGGAATTGTGCATTTTCTGTGATTCACTTGGGATAGGTTGTAATTCTTCATGGTTTGGTAGAGAAATTGAACTTTGGGGATTTAAGGTGGCAGCAAGGATTGTCTGTTTTTTGGGGTTAATGCAAGCAGTTTCTGGGCCTAAATTAAGACTTGATTTCAGGATCTTTTTTTTTTCCCTCCTCCGCCCCATCATTATCACTCCACTTCAGGGACTTTCATAGAATCAACCTCTTGCCTTGTGACATGGTAAAGCTTTGCAAACAAAAAGCCTGGTCTGAAAGTGACTCAATGCACAAGAAACATTGTGGAATTGTTTGTCTGACTTGTCTCTCCTCTTGTGCTGTATGGGTTTTTGAAAATCAGAGAAAGTAAAACAAAACGACTCCAGCTTATCTTCGGAAGAAGATAGAAAACATTCGGCTACAACATGCTGTGAACATTTTAGGGCCTGCTTCTCATTCCAGATGCATGGCGTGCCTAGCTACTTAAGAGAAAATCCCCCGCAGTGTTCCCCAGGCAGGCACAGGGAGCGGAGTTTTCAGATCCTGGGCTCAGTTTAGACTTGGGCCCTTAATGCTCAGGCTTTAGAACTGCCATGGGAGATGTAACTCTATTGGGCATTTGGGGGGAGGTTCACTCTTGGGGGTCCAATGGTGGAGAGAAGGAATGGATCTCAATTTGACAATCATCAATTTGCTTTGCAAGATCCTTCTCTTGGAAGGGGAACTTCTGCTCTATGGCACCAACAGCTTCAAAGATTCCTGAAATTCTCTGGATCTGGGAAAAGATGCTAACAGGTCCGAGGCCTCTCTCAGTACTCTGCTGGCTGGGGGTTGTAGCGCAGGCCAGGTTAAGTCATGTAGCAGCCAGCATGTGGCTGACAAAAAAGTGCTGGAAATTCCCTTTTAGGAAAATCAAAGATTTGCATGGAGGTCTACTGGTAATCACAGCAATTACACAAGAGCCTCACGTTGTGAAAGTTGAACTTTGTAAAAGGTTTGGCTCTTGGTGAATGAGACCCTTTTGACTGCTTTTTTACTCACTTTTTTCATGATTCATATTACTTAAGTCTAAACTATCATCATTCTACTAACAGTCATATTGTTTTCCCTGTGATAAATATATATCCATTTAATGAGGACATGTAGGAATTCGGAGTGTAAAACAAATCTTGTGGTTAAAAAAAAATCTGTACTATATGCCCAATTTCTGAAGGTGGTTTTATTCTTACATTTTTGCTATTTTCTACATCTCTTACTCTCCAACCCCCTCATGTCCTGAAAAGATTATTCATCTTTGAGTTGAAATAATATGTTAACTCTTTCACTGCAGAAAATCCTCCAAGTTGTTCCTACTAAGAGAATAAGAGGCTTTAATGATTAGATATTCAAGCACACATAGTGAGAATACATAAGATTTATAAATGGACTAATAAACTTCCTTTTTTAAAGCCATCATTGACTTTATACTAAATATGAAGGGCATGTGTGTCTACCAATCTAATTCTCTAGAACTGTATTTATTTCAAATATTTCATTACATTTTTCTGTTCTCTCCTTTTTCTAGCATCCCAATTAGGTATATATTACCATTTGAAAATTCCTCCTTTTGTCCACGTGTAGCTCTTGAATGTTCTGGGTTTTTCAAATTCTTTTCTTTCTGTGTATTTCAATTTAGGATGTTTCTATTGAAACATCTTCAAGTTCATTGATTTCTTTTCTTAGCCATGCACAGTAGATGAGCCCATTGGAGAGATTCTTCTTTCCAGTGAAGTTGTTCATTTCCATTTCCTTTGCATCTTTTTGGTTTCCAACACTTTGCTAACTATACTCATTTGGTGTTGCATGCCATCTGTTTTTCCATTAGAGCCTTTAATATGTTCATCAGTTATTTTAAATTCTTTCAAATACCTTTTCTGATAATTTCAACATCTGTGCCATACCTGAATCTGGTTCTGATGACTCTATTCTCTCTTTTAGTATGCCTTGAAAGTCTCTGTTGAAAGTCAGGTGTGATGTATATACTATACTAAGTACTGAGGTAAATAGGCCTTTGTGTGAGGATTTAAGTTAGGCTTTGTTTAATGTTTGTTGTAGCTATAACTTGCAGAGGCTTCAGATTCCTTTAGTGTCCTGGATTTAGTCTCTTTTGGCTTTGTACTTTGTACTACCACCCAGAGACACAGAGGCAGACTGGTTTTCACTGTTGGTTTGTTAGTATGGTTGTAAAATATGGGAGAGTGGATGTGTCCTGTAACCTCTTACATTTCAGTCTTTTAAAAATTTTTTGAACTTATTTATTTTTACTTTACTTGAAAGGCAGAGAAACAGGGAGAAGAAAGACAGACACACAGAGAGAAAGAGCTTCCATATACTGGTTTACTTCCCAAACGTCCATAACAGCAGCTGCTGGTCCAGGTTGAAACTAGGAGCCCAGAACCCAATCTGCCTCCCAGGATGCACATTAGCAGGGAACTGGATAATAAGTGGAGCCAGTACTGGAATGAGGAACTCCAATATGGGATGCAGGCATCCCAAGTGGTGTCCTAAATACTGAGCCACGCACTTGCACCTGTTTCAGTCTTTTAGTGGACGCACACCTCATTGTTGTGGGCTTCACAAGTGTTTGTCCCTTCTCCCTGAGTATAGAACTCATCAACAAAAACCATACTCCACTCCCAATGCCCTGTTGACTATATCTTTTTTTTTTTTTTTTTTTTTTGGTACAACAGGAAGGCTAGGAATTAGAGTGAGGTAGAAAACCTCTCTTCCATGTGGGATAAAATTTCCACATTGCCCAGGAGTGAAGACTTTACTCTTTAAGAGTAGCAGGTTTTTGATACAGAGAAGAATCTGGGAGGGATTCTACTCTCCCTAGCTCCCTGCCTCGGCCACAAGGGGATTTTTCTCAGATCCTCATCCCAAAAATCTCATTGAGCTCCTGGGGAAAAGACCTCAAAGGAATATGTGTAGAAGAAGGGTCCCCTTACGATGGGAGCTGCAGGTAATCCTCACTGTCACATTACTTCACACTCAGCTTCCAGCAATTCAGGACAGTGACTATGAAGTAAGTGATATTGCTTATAACTCCCGTGACTTCTGCTATGTATCTCCGGATGCACCTATCGCTAGATTTCAGGGTATCCAAGAAAAATCACTGACTTTCAGTTTGTCCAGTTTCTCTAGTTTTAAGAATGGGATTGGTGACTTCTAAATTGTTTTACATGTGCCCAAAGAGAAAATTACAATGAATTTAGTATAGATCTAATTGGAGCAGTCTCCATTTTACAAAATAGAATGACAGTTCCCAGCGGGCAATGGTAGAACAGTGAGTTTTGTAAGGTGTGAATAAGGAAATAGAGCAATAGGAGAGAAGCTGATTGTTTAATGTCAGGTCACCTTAAGTTTTTTTTTTTTTTCCCCTAAGAATTAAAGCAAAAGGAACCTTATTATTAGGTATGCTGACCCAGGTAGACTGGAATCTCCTGTTTTCAGGAAAACTGGTATGTGTGGGAATATGTATGCTTCCTTGAAATTTCTGTTTGACAATGTGGCATTTAGCATGAGTGACTCTATTTTGGTTTGGTCTGGTCTTTTGGAGCCTTTGCAGGAGCTCAGTCCAAAACAATGGTCTCCCACGATTTTGGTTTAATACATTCAGAGTGGACACCAGAAGTCTTCAAACTAAAATGAAATCCTGATTTTTGCCTGTCACTCTGACAAACATCAAGAATGATAATATTCAGTGTTAGAAAGGGAGAAGGAAAATGGGCACTCTCATACTGCACTGATAGAAACCTAATTTAGGTGTCATCTGTCTTGAAGGCTATTTCACACTATCCAAGTTTAAAATATGCACCCATTTGATCTAGAAATTCTACCTCCAGGACTCTATCCTACAGATAAACTCACGCAAATGTGAAAATACATAAATACAGGGGAGTTAACCATATAATTATCTGTAACAGCAGTAAATTCTAATGTCTTATCAGTGGAGAATGGTTTAAAAAAAAACCTATGATTTATTTATTCCATGGCTATTGTGAAGTCTGCTAATCAAGCATATAAGTTAATATACTAAAATGGTAATTTGTCCATAGTATATTGCTATGTGAAAAATCAAGCTACAGAACAGTATGTAAATATAGTATTACTTTTGTAAAAACAAAACAAGCAAACCTCCATGGGCAACAGGGGATGGAGGTGGATTTTCAGAGACATGTATTTGTATCTACTTAGAAAAAAAAGTCTGGAAGTGTACATACCAAATTCTAGGCAGTAATATCTTCTCCTCCAGAAAGAAGAAGCCACCCATTTTAGGGCAAACTGGCACATTTTTTAAGCAAGCATGCATTATTTTTGTGATTAAAAACATACACACACACAAAGGAAGCAGGTCTTATTCCTCAATTAAACAGAAAGCTGTCTGGGAAAAGATGGCAATAACCTTCAGTTCATTTTCCTAAGCAATTCCTGGAATCTTAAACAAGTTGCATTTTTGTCTGAGTAAAAGACCTCTTGGGAATGTAGCATGGAAGGAAAGTCACTTCTCTGGCAGTGGGAGAGATTGGTTAACCATGGCCTCAATAAGAGGGAGGACAGGGGCTGTGTTCATCTGTCATGGTCATTCCGGTGTCTATGCAGTGTCAGGCGCATGACAGGGTCTTATTATACACTGGTTTAATTCATAAACTATATGAAAAAAATGACACTGGCTCTATGCCAAATCACTATGCCGTGTGCAATGGGGAAATCTGGCAAGCAGTCGATAGGAAGTTTCTCTGTCCTTAATGAGCAGTCTAGAATTTAAATACTGAAGTTACTAGCTCCATAGCAATGCTGAGAAAATTAACCAGACTGAGAAAGCTGCTCTAATAATGAAACAGCAGCAGAAATTCTCTGGGCAATTTTCTCTCTGCCAGTTCATTGGAAGTATCAGAGATTTAGAAATGACCTAAAAGTGTCACGTTTTAATTTTTGTATTCAAAAAGCAGTGAAACAAAAAGGAGTAGAATTAGGATGACTTGGAGGTTTTAGTGGCTTAAAATGTATGACCACAGCCGTTGAGATAAAAGCAGAGAGGAGACCAAAATTTATTGAGTGACCTCCTCACTACTCACGGAGGCACCAGCTTAGTCATTCAACTCATGGCACCTCATTAAATCCCACACCAGGTTTATGAAGTGTTGTCATCATTTCACAGATGATGAATCTGGGACTCAGGGAACTTGGATAGCTTGTCTCGGGACACATAGCTGGAAAGTGGTAGAGCTGGGATTTGAACACAGGTAGGCCTGGCTCCAACGCCCATGCTCGCCTCTCAGGCCCCTTGACCCTGGCTTGGCTGGCTTTGGCATGCATCACTTACCATGTTAGCATGAGAGCAGCCCTTGTAGAAGCTCCTAAGTGCTTGGCTGTTGAGAACTGATTGAATTGGACCACCACAGCGATGGAGCTAATCCAGAGATTTTACACCCAGATGTGAGATCCTCACCCCACCTATCACTTCTACAGGCCATGGGGAAATGATCCTTGAAACTGAATAAACACAGGTGTGCTGTACATTCGCCTGAACCTAGGATGCAGACACCCCCATGCTGAGGTAAACCACAGCTCCTGAAGAATTGCTTACAAGGTTATCAGTGATGCAACGATGGTCACTTGTTATAAATACCCTCATGGAATAAATTTCTTGGTTTACTTTTCCATAGCATTTGCTAACTCAGGCAAAATGGTTTGTGCTCTTGTTTTCACTGCAGCAGAGAGTTAACCTACCAGAGAGTGTTGCCACTTCCAGCGTGTTTATGCCCTGTTTGATTCTCTCTCTGATGTGTTCTAGGCCTGGGGTTGGGCCTCTGTGCAGGGGTGGGGAACACTTTTTCTGCCAAGGGCCATTGAATATTTATAACATCATTTGCAGGCCATACAAAGTGATCAATTTAACAATTAGCCTGCTATCAGTTTTAGTGCACCTCAAGTCCCACCTGCAGTTGCCTTGGCAGGGCCAGCCCAAACCATTTCGTGAGCCTTATGCAGCCCCCAGGCTGGACGTGCCCACCTCTGATATGTCAGGTACTAGCCCTTGACATGCTCTGGAGGCTGAATTCTGAAGTGCCTCAGGGCCTGCTTCTGGGCTGCCTACTTTTCTCTCCTCTTAGAGCTTTAGACAAGGGTGGTTCAAAAAGTTTGTGGAAAATGGGATTGAAAGATACACTTATTTTAATTGTAAAAGATTTTTGAAACCCATGCATACAATTGTCCCAAATAAATGTGTCTAATACACAGAAAATGTGTATTATGAAAAAACTATGCATACATTTGAAAATATTTTTGTGCCCAAATCAGCTTATCTTCTGATGCTACTTTTCAAGTATCTTCATGTATCTTTTACACATTAGTCACAACCACTTTATTTCTACAGCTTTCATATTCCCCGTCAGATGTCTAATGTCTTACATGTAACACAGCTGCAAAGAATTCTTGATTCCTTCCTTCGTTTCAAATCTGTTCTACTCTTTCTACCTTGAATTTAGTGTTCCATCTCAGAAAAACAGCACCATCATCCAGTCTGCTGTTCAAACCCATCTTACCTAAGTCTTCAGCAAGTCTTTTTTCTAAGCTCTGCCTCCAAAACATCTCAGTTCCATAGCCCTCCCCTCATCTCACTGCCAACATTAAGACGCCAACCTCTTGCCTCAGCTACTCCAACTGCGACTTCCTGCTTCCCTCTGTGTCCCATACAGCAGCCAGAATGATCAGACTACAAGCACAAGTATCACTGATCTCGTTTGAAATCACTGAATGGCTTCCAGTTGTGTTTCACCACAGTCCAGCCCCTACTGATCTCAGCAACCTCACTCTAGCTTGCAGCCCTGTAGTCCCACTGTCCTTCTTCCTCTTCTATGACACACCAAGCCGATCCCCTTGCTGCTTCCCAGGTTCTGCCTCCAGCATGTCCATGGCTGTGGACTTTCCCCTTAACTTAGTTCTAAGCTTACATGTTACAGTGTTACCTCCCCAGTGATTTCTCCATGACCTCTCCATATCCCTTACATCACCACTCAGACTCCATTACAATATCCTGCATTGTTTTCTTCATAGAACTTACAAGTACCTAAAACCATTTGGGGGCAGATGCTGCGGTGCAGTCTGGGATACCTGTATCCCATATTGGAGGTCCAGTTTGAGTTCCAGCTGCTCAGCTTCCAATCCAGCCTCCTGCTGAAGCATCTGGAAGGACAGAGGATAAGGGACCAAGTTCTTGGGTGCCTGTTACCCATTTGGGAAACCTGGATGGAGTTCTTGGCTCCTGGATTCAGCCTGGGCCAGTCTTGACGGTTACAGGCACTGGGGAGTGAACCAGCAGATGGAAGATTTTCTCTCTCTCTCTCTCTGTTTCTCTCTTTCTTTTTGACATTCTGCCTTCCGTTTAAATAAATCTTCAGAAAAAGTAAAATTATTTTGTTCAATTATTTATTATTTATTAACCAGTTTATTTTCTGTTTCCCCCTGTAGAATGATACCCCTACATGAGCAGGGAGTTTTTCTCTTATTCAGGATGGTGTCTCCAGAGCTAACAGTCTTTCTTTTACTGAAACAGTAGAAGTTACCTGGGCAATTCTCTTCTGCCAGCCCACTTAATAATGATCCTTGATTCAAGAAATGACTTCAAAGTATAAACTTGTTGATTTAAGTTGTACATTTAAAATATAATATAGGCCGGCACCGTGGCTCAATAGGCTAATTCTCCACCTGTGGCGCTGGCACTCCGGATTCTAGTCCCGATCAGGGCGCCGGATTCTGTCCCGGTTGCCCCTTTTCCAGGCCAGCTCTCTCTGTGGCCCAGGAGTGCAGTGGAGGATGGCCCAGGTGCTTGGGCCCTGCACCCGCATGGGAGACCAGGATAAGTACCTGGCTCCTGGCTTCGGATCAGCGTGGTGCGCTGGCCGCAGCGCGCCAGCCGCGGTGGCCATTGGAGGGTGAACCAACAGCAAAAGGAAGATCTTTTTCTCTGTCTCTCTCACTGTCCACTCTGCCTGTCAAAAAAATAAATAAAAAATAAATAAATAAATAAATAAAAACATAATATAAAGACAGGCATTTGGTGCTAAGTTTAAGAATCCTTAGTATGCCCACATACCACACCAGAATGCTTTGGTTTGAGTCTCTGATCCCATTAATTCCAGCTTCCTACGAATGCACACCCTGGGAGGCAGCAGGTAATGACTCAAGTTGTTGGGCCACTGCCATCTACACAGAATTGACTTCTTGGCTCGCTCCTGGCTTTAGCCTGGTGCAGCCCGGCCATTGCAGGCATTTGGGGAGTGAAGTAGAGGTTGGGAGATTTCTCTCTTTCTGCCTTTCAAATGCAAATAAGTAAATAAATAAAATTTGGAAAAATAGAAATAAAAAATAATGTAGTAAGTGGGACCAGAATTAGGGTTCTGAACTAGAAGCAGACTAGCACATAAGGGTTCAATAAAAGTTTGTTGATTATTGAGTACACTGTTGCTTGAGCATGATTACTATAAAGTGAAATGCCACCCTTAACTAACTTGAGGGTACAGTTGTGATAAAAGAACACTGCACTCATTTTAGGGAGCATTTAATTAAGCGACAAACTCCGACTTGTATTGAAAATATAAACTGCATTGTGTCATGGCTTGCTGGATCATTTATCATATCAGTTGGACATTGTGAAACATGCTCCACCTGGATTCATCTAAAGAAAGAATAGCATGGGGGGAAATCAGCTTTCCTAATAGTGACCAGCTGCCCTCACTGAACATTCCTGTTTGATTTTCATCACTTGGATGCCTAACATCACTTCTAAAATGCTGAGATGGCCAAATATGGGCCGCTCTGACGAGTGACCTCCATATCCCCTTCAAAACAAACTCCTCCCAGTTAGTTAATCTGGACCCTGGCGGGCCTGGCTCCCAGCCAACGCGCCCGGCAACAAAAGGGCTAATTGCCTCTGAGCGCCACCTTCTCTCAGCAGAAGTCCGCGAGGAGGACTCGATCCCTCTGGGGAGGGATGGCAGCATCAGGTGCATATCCTCTCTTTCCCCTTTCAGACAGTGATATATTCTTCATTCTCATCACTGCTCACAGAACGTTGTCTGAAAGCAAAGATGCAGAATGCCAAAACACAAGAGAAGCTTGGGGTTTCCTTTTGCCTCCCAAGGAGGACTTCTAAATAGAGGCATTTTATAAACAGCTGCATGTTCTTTCAGAGAGGAAATTGGAGGAAGTGGCTGGCTGAAAGAAAATGAAACATGGAGCTGTATGAATGCCCTTTCTTCTGATAAATTGTGGGTAAACCTAAAGCAGAAGAGACAGTGCTTCTTTTATTATCTGCAAGCTGAGCCCAAGGCATGTGGTATGGCCCAGAGTGACTTCTCCAAACTGAAGTGGATATTCTTTAACTCTAGGTTAAAAACCAACAACAACAAAGTAAAATGTAAAACAGTCTTGCTAAGTTGCAAGGAGGGGTCATTCATTTCATTGGATTTGTCCTGGCTAGGTTCTGTGGATCAGTTAAATCGGGCAAAGTTGTCTTTTGCAGGTTGTAAGAGATTTATTTCAGGAGTCTGTGTCAACAAAGAGTGCAAAGTGAGTTCAAGTCAGATTCCACATAGATTTGGAGGAAGGAGAACACACAAATCATAATGAATGAAGTAGGGAAAGATTTCCTGAGGAGTCACAGCAGTCGAATTCTTTGGGTTATTATTATTATTTTTTTCAATCTGGAAAGGGGAACGCAAGATGACTTACACCTGCAAGGGAGCTGGGCTCCGCTGTTTGTTCTTGAGACTCTGGGAAGCCAAACGCCGAGTGGAATGTATTAGGAGTACAACCTGTGAGATCATGGCTATCCAGAGCAAAGGGGGCTTTGGGGGTCTTCTATGCAATTTATGGACGAGGACACAGGTCCGAAGGTTTCCACCCCATTGCTAAAAGTTATGGCAATTTTAGATTCATACCCTTCTCCCTTATTCTTTTCTGTAACTCTTTTTCTTCTTCAACTTGGAGATTCTAAGCCTATGTAAAACTACAGCAGTCAGAAAATACTTTAGGAAAGGATAATGGCCTGGACCGCTAGTCATAACTGAAAATATATCTCAAATCGCAAGATGAAAACCAATTAGGAAAACGAGATTCAACAGATAGGCTTCTTAGAAAAATTTTCATGAGTGTTTCTGTTACATGCATCAAGGTAGTCCTTTATCTTCCAGAGGTTTCTAAGAGAGTGAGAACATGGATATGGTTCAACAATGGTGGTTTAACTTAATTTTAATTTCTATTTCCACAGAACTTCTATTATTAAGAACAGCTACCCCGACCCCAAGGTCAAATGTCACCTATTTCCATTCTGCTTTTGGGTACTGAAAAAGAAACTGGAGACAATGAAAGTTCAGGCAGGAACAGCAGTTGGATCTAGAATACTTGGACATTGATAATTGGATTTACAAGTCATTATGGAAATATTTCAAATTATTGTGAGCCAAATTATGTCTTGAGCCTTCTAAAAGCTTCATGACCCCAGAAGAGTCCCCTAGGACTTGGGCCTATCTTCACTGACACCAATTGAGAAAAATGGAAATGTCTTTTTTTTTTTTTTTTACAAACTGATACTCTATCTTCCTCTTAAGAAAAAGGAAAGAAAGCAGACTCTTTTTACAAGAAAATAAGCTGTTTATACAAAAAATGCTCTCTTCCATGAATAATAATAGTGAATACTAGAGACTATCTTACTATCTAATAATAAAGTGACTTATTAAATCCTGGCACACAACCTGTTGAGCAAAGATCGAAAGCAGTGGTTAAGGACACTGCAGCACCCGGAAGTGCTTATTTAACAATTATACACTGAGTTCTATTGTATTCTGGGACCCTCTTGGGCAGTGGAAGTAAAGGAGCTTCTCAAACAACTTGCAACACTTCTGGAACAAAGGATGGTGAAAACAAAGCCGAGGGGTGTGTTCTGGAAGCTGGGAGCCTTTGGTGTGACTGGAGTAATCGATGGGGGGGAGATGGAGCTGGAAGAGGCAGGTAAAGACAGATGCAGGTGGCCTTGGGATTTATTCTGTAGATACAGAGGTGCCATTGTCAGTTTTAGCAGGGTAAACTATGTGACTATTATTGTAATAGTAATGTTTTCCTTAATTCATTAAATATATTCATAGTCATGTATTCATTAATTCATTTGTTCATTTACTAATTCAAGAACAACTTAGGTACTTGTGAACCTGGAAGAATAAGACATGCTCTCGCCTCTGAGAGGCTGACAGCCTAGAGCTGGAACATTGTCATCTAAAGCAATAATTAGAGTACACTGTGATAAGTACTTCAAAGGAGCCTTCCACATGGTGCCCTGGAAGCACAAAAACAAATGCTTAGGCAGGGACAGGGTAGACAAAATGGTCTAGATAGTCTTAACAGAGGAGGACTATCAGCCAGGAAAACAAAAACACAGTAAGAATTTCAACAGAGAAATTTTCACAGAGTTTGGGGAACTGATTAGCAGGCCTCGGAGACCTGCAAAAGCACAATGGTAACACAGGTTTCCCTGCAGACAGCAACTTCAGGAAGCAGCTACCACCCCTAGGTCTGTGCCATCCAAGGAAAGGGATTATGAGAAGTTAGAAGCTTAGAGGGCTACTGCATGGAAATGGGGCTCAGACCTCAGAGGTAGGACAGTGGCTGGCTGGTGCTGGATGTACCAGAAGCTGGACCCTCAACACTGCTACTGTCAGGATGAAGGGTCACAATGGAGTGGCATCAACAGGTACAGCAGGTAAACAGGAAGGGACAAGTCCTTTTACCCCTCTTGCCTTCCTGGCTCTCTTCAGTGCCTCCTGCTGATGAAAACCAAAAGGAATCCTGGGTTCTGCCACGGGTGGCAGGGACCCAAGTACTTGAGCCATTGTCAGCAGCATTCCCAGGTGTATTAGCAGGAAGCTGGATTGGAAGCAGAGCACCCGGGACTCTAACAAGCCCTCTGATAGGGGATGCCAGCAATGCCAGCAGCAGCTTAACCTGCTGCCCCACAATGCCAGCCCCAAGCTTAAAAAAAAGTACACTATTATCTATAGTCACCTGCTGTGCAATAGGACACCAGAACTTCTTTCTCCTACCTAACTATAACTTAGTACCTGTTAATCAGCATTTCTTCTCCCATTGTTTTAGGTAAGGAGATAGCAATCAGAGAAACAACCAAAGAAAATATGTCACCACATAGTCCCCAACACTCTCCCCCCACCACACACACCCAAAGCTGCTTCTAAAAACTCCTCCAATGGCCAGCAACCCAAAATAAAAATCAGTGTCAGCAAACCAGCCCCCAGAACTGGTGCCAGATGAAAATATCTGACATGGCTGCCAGCCTTGTCTCTCTTCCATGACCTATAGCCTACTACAATATCATTATAATAAAAGTACCATGGCTGACACTCCTATTCCCATCATGCATCTGACACCATGACACTTCAAAGACTTCCTAAAAAGACCAGAAAATGGGCAGTCACCAAATTCCCGGAAATCGCTGCCCTTTCCTGGAAAACTCCACCCAAATCACTACCCCCAGTGACTATAGATCGCATAAAGATGACATCAAAACCTGTGGGTTGCAGCTTACTCTAGAGCTTACCAGTGTTCCTTCTTTTTAAAATTTTAAAAAGATTTTATTTATTTATTTGAGAGGTAGAGTTACAGACAGTGAGAGGGAAAGAGAGAGAGGTCTTCCATCTGCTGGTTCACTCCCCAAATGGCCGCAATGGCCGGAGCTAGGCCAATCTAAAGCCAGGAACCAGGAGCTTCTTCCAGGCCTCCCATGAGGGTGCAGGGGCCCAAGCATGTGGGCCATTTCCACTGCCTTCCCAGGCACACCAGCAGGAGCAGTGAAGGAAGTAGAGTAGCTGGTACTTGAATCAGTGTCCTTATGGGATGCCCGCGCTGCAGGCAGAGGCGTAGTCTGCTATGCCACAGCACTGGTCCCGCCAGTGTTCCTTCTTGAGTTTGTACTTTTGCTTTGCTAATAAATCTTATTTTTTCTGCTAACCTTTATCTACGTTTCATTCTCAAATTCTTTTGTGCTTTGGAGACAAGAACCTGAACCCATTAGCCTTGCCAATACCAGGCCTGCTACTCTCCCCAGGCCCTGGTAACCACCATTCTACTGTCAACTTCCATTCTGGCTTTTTGAGACATAAAAAGATTGACTCAAAATTCCAAAAGCTTTACAAAGAGCCAAGCATGGAGAAATGGAAACCGTAGTTTATTCTAAGTAGTCATAATGCAGAAATACACAGGAAAGGACGTAGAGCAAATTCCTGCCTAACAGAGCAAAAGAGAAGCCTTTAGGGACAGGCTTTTGTTGCAACACTTAAGACACCTGCACCCCACAGCAGAGTACTTGAGTTCCAATACCAGCTCAGCTCCTGATTTCAGCTTTCTCCTAATGTGTACCCTGGGAGACAGCAAGTGACAGCTCAAGTACTTGGGTCCCTGCCACCCATGTGGGAGACCTGAATTGAATTCTGCGCTCCTGGCTTGGGCCTGGCCTGGGTTTTGTAATCATTTGGTGATATAAAGCAGCAGGTGGGAGATGTTTCTCTTTCTGTCTCTTTGTCTCTGCCTTTCAAATAAAATGAAAAAATTTCTTTCTTTCTTTTTTTTTTTTTAAAGCTTTCAGCAATCAAGAGGAGGAACCACAGAAATTGGTAATTTCCAGTGTTCTCACTGTGTTCGACCCTCTATCCCACCTCTGGGTCAAGCCTGGGCGAGGTTGAGGGGTATGTACTTGGATGTGAGAGCTTCCTGAGACATTCAGCAGGATGGCCCAGAACAAAATACTTATCCTTCAGTTCCCCAGTGACATCCTCTTCAAACTGCCTTCCCCTCAGGGAGGCCCCCCCCCCTTTTTTTTTTTTCTTTTTTCCTAGGCTGTTCCCGAGCTTTCGGCACAGAGTCATCCACGTGGAGAACAACCCTGTTTCCTAAGCCGGGGCTTCCTCTCGGCTCACCACTGGATTGCACCAGCCAACAGCATGGACAGGCGCAGTGGTGGGTGGCTAAGGGAGGCCCTTGTGTAGAGATGGTGCCACAATGGTGCCCTAATATGGGACTGAGAAATGTATCCCCAAACAACATAATGTATAGGATTTTTTTTGAGTTTTACTCTTTCAATTGGATAACCAATTATGCCACTTACTGAATAATCTGCCATGCACTCTGTCCATGTATGTGTCCTACAACTAATGTAGATTTTTAACAACTTTTGATATCTGCTGTGAAAAATCTACAATTGTCCTTTAAGAATAATTTGGCTAGTCTAGGCATTTTACTTTTCCATATGCATTTTAGAATCAGCTTGTCAATTTTAGAGAAATATCTTATTTGGATTTTTACTGGAAATTTAATCGAGTCCATTCAATCTAAACTCACTCCATTCTGGCTTCAGTTGCTAGGATTTTACTGCAATTGATCTTATAAAAATTACCAAATATTTCCACATTACCAAATCCTGAGGGTTTTACTTCACTCTCATCTTATTTGACCTGCTAATAGAAAATGATACAAATGATAACCCTCTCCTCTTTGACCGCTTTATGCTCTGGGCTTTGGAAACATCACACTGTCCTGATTTTCTTCCTAATGCACAAAAGTCTCAGTTTTTGTAGGGGCTCTTTTACCTCTTCCTGGCCCCTGAAAATTGTAATTGGAAAACAGGACCTGGGGTAAGCATTTGGTGCGGCAGTTAAGACATCCGTCGGGATGTCCATTTCCCATATTGTAGTGCTTGAGTTCGAGTCACACTTCTGCTTCCCAGTTCCAACTTCCTGCTAATGCACACCCTGGGAGGCAGAAGGTTAAACTCCAGCAGCTATGTCCCTGCCATCCAATGGGAGATATGTAATGAGTTCCTGCCTCCTGGCTTCAGCCTGGCCCAGCTGTGACTGTTGCAGGCACTTGGGGAGTGAACCCCAAATGCAGATGGAAGGTCTGTCAGTATCTGTCTCTCTGCCTTTCAAGTAAATAAAAATAAATAAAATAAGTAAATAAATAACAGGAGCTAGTTTTCAATTCTCTTCTCTATCTCATACTCTCCCTAGTTGCTCTCTTATAGTCCCACGGCTTTACATGTTTCAATGTGCTTGGAGCAATGTTTGGCACAGTAGTTTAAGATACCTCTTGAGATGCGTGCATGCCATATTAGACTGCACGGATTTGAGTCCTAGCTCCACTCGGGATTCCAGTTTCCTGCTGATGCTCATCTTGGAGGCATCCGGTGATGGCTCAGGTAGTTGGATCTCTGCCACTTACCTGGGAGACTTGGGTAGAATAGAACTCCGGGCTACTGTCTGGCCCAGCCCCAGTTGTAAGCATTTGGGGAGTAAAGTAGTGGATGGAAGATCTGTGTGTGTGTGTGCGTGTGTGTGTGTCTGTCTGTCTGTCTGTATTTGCCTTTCAAATAAATAAATAAATAAATTCTCTCTCTCGTGTGTGTGTGTCTGTCTCTGTCTCTTTTTTAAATAAATAAATTTTCTCTGTGTGTGTGTGTGTGTGTGTGTGAGAAACTGACCTGAGATTCAGATTCATAAATATAAGTAAATATCTAACCCTTCCAGTTAGACTCCAAATAGGCATTGCAAAGTTAATGTACATAAAAAAATAATTCTTTGAATTCTGTCCTAATATTGACCCTCTCCCAGTCTAAGTAAATAAGTCCATCATATATCAAGTTGCTTAACTCAAAAACAAAAACAAAACAAAACAAAAACTAGGATCCAAATCATTCTGGATTATTCCCTTTACATCATCCTCTGCATTTAATCCATCAGCAAATTTTAAGTGGTGCCTCCAAAATATATTTTGAATCTATCTCCTTTGCTTTATCTCCTCTGGCATCCTAGTCTAAACAACAATCTTCTCCTAAAAAAAAAAGAAAAGAAAAAAAAAAGATGTAATCATTTTACTTGAAAGTCACAGATAGAAAGGAGAGGCAGAGAGAGAGAGGGAGAGAGAGAGAGATCTTCCATCCACTGGTTCACTCCCTAGATGGCTGCAACAGCCGGAGCTGCACTGATCCGAAGCCAGGAGACAGGAATCTCCCATGTGGGTGCAGTGGCCCAAGGACTTGGGCCATCTTCCACTGCTTTCCCAAGCCATAGCAGAGAGCTAGATCAGAAGTGGAGCAGCTGGGTCTCAAACTGGCGCCTATATGGGATGCCGGCACTGCAGGCAGTAGCTTTACCTGCTATGCCACAGCGCCGGCCCCATACAACCATCCTCTCTTGCTTTGACCACTGTAGTAGCCTCCTAATTAGTACCCCCTGCATCTGTTCTTGTCTCACCAAGCACTAGGTAACCACAGTAACTGAAGAGGTAGTACTCAACATGTGCTCCTGCTCCTTTATATCTTCCCAAAACTTCTCATTGTATTTAGAACAAAATGCAAACCCCACACAACAAACTACAAGGCCTGACTAAGCTGATCCCCACCTGTCTCCTGGATGCTTGCTCACTAGTTCCATCCACATTGGCCTCCTCCCGATTCTTCAGTTATGCTAAGTTCTTTCCTACTTAGAGCCCTTTGCACGTGCTCTTCCTGCCGCCCTTAGCTCATTGCATGACTTTTGCCTCCTTGTTATTCTATATAAGCTTAAATATCCTCAGAGGGGTGTTTCCTGACCTCCCAATAGTGTCACCTACAAGAAAAAGCTTGCAATTATTCTGTTCCTTTATTGGCTTAAACATTGATTCCTGACAATAATTTAGTTCTTTGAGGGCTGGGATCTTGTCCATCTTGTTTATCATTGTATTCCCAGCACCTGGATCAACGCCTGGCACCTCAGAAGTACTCAATAAATATTTGCAGGCTAGACCAGAGCTCTTCTGGAGGGATGTGTAGTTAGATAAGGAACATGGACAGATGACTGAAACTTACAGAGCATTTTGCTTTAAGAAAAACACACACTATGCAAATGGTCTTGGTATAGAAAGAAGCAAAGAAAAAACGAGAATAACTGATATGTTAGGGTATGAATGTTAATGTTATTTCCTTTCTTGTATTGTTGTTTTATTATTTGTGCACCAAATCAAATTAGTAGAGAAAATTAACTTTGAGTTCATATATTCTCAAAATGAAATGAGCCATAGTCAGTTTATGAAAACAGTTATATTTATGATTTTGAAAGAAGAAATGAAACCTATGAATAAAACCTCATCTGGGTGTTCTTTTTCACCTTGTCTAAAAATTCAATTTGTGGCCAAAATACTGAAGTTGTATATTTGTCTAAAACTTTTAAATAATATTCTACTTCCACTGCCATCAATATGCAGTTCTAAAAACTCATATATTTAATGTTTGACCTATTTTGGAGAATGGGAAATTTAAATAATTATCAATATATAAATATATATATATAATTTTCCATTCAGCCTTAATTGTTGTCTTAGTGATATTTTAGTTGGCTATATAACTAAAAATAGACTATGGTGAAGACAACATTCTGCTTAACAAATAGAATGTAATGGAATAGTCAGTAAATGATAGTAAATGTATGCTTGTACAATGGACTGAATGCTTATGTCCCCCAAACTCGTATATTGAAATCCTTATCCCAGGGTCATGGTATTTGGAGGTGGGGCCATGGGGAGGTAATTAGGTCATGAGTATGGAACCCTCACCGAAGGGATTAATAGTTCTGTAAGAGGCCAGAGAGGTAGCAAACCCTCTTTCCACCAAATGTGGAGATAGTGAGAAGTTGGCAGACCGCAATCCAGAAGAAATCGCTCACCAAACTCAAGCACAACTCAAGTCCTGACCTTGGACCTCCAGCCTCTAGAACTTACGAGAAAGATATTACTGTTGTTTATAAGCCACACAGTCACCCAAACTGACTAAGACAGCCTTACATCCATACGCAGTGCTTACTGTGGACCAGGTACTATTGTAAGTACTTTATAATATGAACTAATTTTATTTAATTCTCATCAAATACTATCAAGTACTATTATTGTCTATTTTACAGATGAAGATACACATAGAGGTTAAGTAGCATCCCCAAAGCTCATACAGCTAGTAGCAGATGCCAAAGCTAGGATTTGAATCCAGGCAGTTCTTGCTACCATTCGCTATAACTGGATGTTACTTGTTTAAGTGATTGAAAGTTGGTAAAACAAAAATATTTTCTGTTTGTCTAACTGAAATAATTTTGTCAGTGCTTGTTATTTGGAATAGCTGCTCATTCTGAAATACCATGAGAAAAGTTAACACCACAGCAGACAGCAGAGGTATCATTTAGCACATGTGGTGTTCTGAATATCATTAATATTTCTGTGGTCATGGCCACTAGGGACTATTTTTCAACTTGTGCAGTGCACAGCTCCAGAAGCCATCACACATATGGACTCAATATGAATAGCACCCCCTAGAGTTGTGTAGGGTCTAATCATCCTCAGTGGCCCTGTCTATGACCTAAAGATATACTGGCTATCTTAGACAATTCCTTCCACCTAGGAAACCCTTCTCTCTGCTTGTTCTTATTTTCAGCCACATATTCATCAAAATGTATTACTAAGAGACTGTATTAAAATGCCATTTTATATTTGATAATTGTTGTGTTGCTTTTCCAGTTTTAGCTCACACAAAAGAAAAAACGCTGATATGTTTGAATGTCTTCATAAATGGTGAACTATAGAGGTTTTTTTTCTATGTGAAATATGCGTTTAAATTCCTTTCTGGGGGCTGGCGCTGTGGCATGGTAAACTGAGCCTCCACCTGTGGCACTGGCATCCTTTGTGGGTACCAATTCATGTCCCCTCTGCTCCTCTTCTGATCCAGCTCTCTGCTATGACCTGGGAAAGTAGTAGAAGATGGCCAAAGTACTTGGGTCCCAGCACCCATATGGGTACTTTTGGTGATGGCAATATATCTAAACCAAGTTTCCATGAAAACCCAAATTTATGCTTTCAGATAGTTTTGAGGAAACTCTATTAAATTGTGAATTTAGTTGACTGGTAATCAGGTGATTGGTATTCTTAGTGCACTGAACTTAATTCCAAAAGTCAGCACTGCCATTTCTAGAAAAGGCAGAGCTAACAGAATTGCAGGTACATGGGATCTGAGTGCCCCTCTGGCTTGATTTTTCTTTGGACAAATCAATGCCCTGAGGTTCAGAGGGTTGATAGGAGAAGCCCAAGCACACACAGATGATTGCATGTAGGAATGAAACTGAATCTAAGATTTCAAACTCTTAATTTTTGCCTTTTTTTTTTTTTGATACACAACACTACACCCTGTACCTCTGTAGAAAACAGACTTTATCTTGTATGAGTATTTTAAAAAGCTTTGTCCCTAGGGTTTTATTTGCCCTTGTCCGTATTCCATTGGGACAATCAAGAGTTCTTGAAGCACTGAATGATGTCTATTCCATCTTTAGGTGGGAAAAGGAAATTAGTAGCTCGGAAATAGACACTGATGGTTTATTGGTTGTCACAAGTCTGGGTTTTATCTCTAATTGTGTGAATTAATTAATTGGTCAATTAACTTCCGTGGGCTTTCTCCAATATGAAATGAGAGGGTTAGACAAGTGCCTACTAAGTACTTCTCAGCTCTTGTATTCCATGTTTCTATGAATTATCACCAAAACTTCCAATCATCTTGTCCTTAAGGTGCATTTTGAACACATAGTTCTCTTTTTAAGTCTGGATTAAATGAGATTATATTTTTTAGATTAATCACTTTTGCTACTTTACTTTTTATGTGTCGCTTTCAGTACCTAGTATCCTAACCCTCTAATGTTCTGTTCTTTGCCTCCAAATTACCCCTAAATACACCATGATCTATTGTTTTGTTCTGGCTGACCCTAGGCTGACTTTTGTTCGGGTTTTTGGTCAGGGAGAGAGATATCACTAAAATGATTAGAGAAGGAACTGTCCCAGGTGTCTCTTCAGAGTCCTGGGGGCTTGTCTAGGGTTATCACATGACCACACGACTCTGATTAAACCAGGGGTTGGGGTCTGGGCCAAAGGTACCAGGATTTCTCATAGAGGGCCTGGTTAAAGAACTTGGTTCAACAGAACCAGGAAGTGACAAACAGAATAACAGATGCCCTCTCTTTGTAGACTTTGGCATCATAAAAAGTAGGTCACAGCACCAGTTCATGTCCTGGCTGCTCCACTTCCTATCCAGCTCCCTGCTAATGGCCTAGGAAAAGCAGCAGAGGATGGCCCACTTGAGTCCCTATCACCCATATGGGACATGCAGATGAACTTCCTGGCTCCTGGTTTTGCCTTTCTCAGCCCTAGCCAGTACGATGGAAGATCAGTCTCTCTCTGTCTCCCCCTTTCTTTCTCTGACTTTCAAATAAAGAAATAAATCTTAAAAAAAAAAAAAAAAAGTAGGCCACAGGCAGACAGGAGCAAGAGAGACCCAGGGGCATGGTATACAAAGGTTCAAAGCAGAAGTCATGAAGTAGAGAAAAGTGAGAAAACCAAAGAAAATAAGAGAAGATAGAGAGCAGCTAAATCAGAAGAATAGTGCACTCACTAGTGGAAAGATCAATAAAGCAAGCAGAGGCAATGAGGTGATGAGCAGAGGAGCAGATGAGCAGAGCCCTTGCATGGCACCAGCTTCAGGAGTGGTAGCTGCACACTGAGCCACATTCTAGTTCTCTGGGAGAGGGGGCCAGCTATGAGCTGCTTGTTGTTCCCTGTCGCTCCCCCACTCGCGGAGGAACGACACCGGACCAGACGCTGTTTTCTTTTCCCCGGTCCTTCCCGGATTTGCTCCCCGCTTTCGCGGAGGACCGGCACCGGTGAGCTCTCCAACCGACCGACTCTCTCAAGGGGGCCGGCCCCGTATGTGGTCTCTCTGCCCCTTTTATAGTCCTCTCCCACCAATCCGTGCTCTGCTGCCCACGTGCTGAATACGCTGCTTTCTTCCAAACAGGGGTTGGGTCAGGAATCAGCTAATTAAGGAAGCAGCTGTGTAAGATTTGTTTACTCTCTCTCAGCGCCATATGGTGGGAGATCAGATGCATAGAGTTAGTTTCAGTCCACAGTCTTGGTACTTATTTGTCTCCCGGGCGCCCCGCCATGTTGCGGGGAGACGGACCCTGCTCCCCACAGTTCCCCAGCTCTCTGCCTAGCCATTTCCATCTCCTGAAGTAACCCAAGTATGCCTCCATATCATGCCAAAGGAAGGAGCCTAGATCACGTGGTGTCCTTGTCAAATCCACAGCCCAAGCTCTCTCAGTAGCTGTGGTAGTAGACACTTCCATAGTAAGCACTCAGTAAAGTTTCCTGATGAATGGGATTACTCTGGGAATGACTGAGTCCATGTTGGCTGGTGAAGGAGTAGTTTCACATATGGATCAAAGTATATCCAAAGTCATCTGAAAACTTGCCAGCCAGCACAGAGCAAGGCCTTGTGAGTAGATGAGGGAAGAAGTGGTTTATGTACCAGGATTACCAGGAAGGATCTTAAGCCCACACACTTTTGCCTCTAACTTGCCATACTGCTTGAAATTTGAACTGGGAGATGAACTTTTTCAATGAAAGGCCATACCTCTACGTGCCCACTTACAAAGTGCTTATGTTCAGAGGCAGGATTGACACCTGAAGCTGATACCGGTATTTCACATCTTAACATGCACATGTGTTCCTTTAGCAAACCCATTCCCAGGCAGCTTCTTTCTCCAGAGACAGAGGAGATGGGAGTTTTGATGTAACAGGGGATAGGAAGGAGATGCGTTTAGAGCATGGAGCCCTGCTGAAGGAATTTGGGTTGAACACACAGAACCACTTAAATCCTAGCTACTCTTGCTGAAGGGAGGAATGAAGAAAATGGTAGGGATGAAGCCAGATGTCAGATTTCTCCAGGCCTCATTTTGGATGACTCCAATTACCAAATACAATACTAAAAGGGCAACATTTAATCTGATATGTGTTTATGACAAAGATTCTAGTCTTTGAAATAAAAAGATCTGAGCCTCATTCTCTATTGTTGTTTATTATTTGTATAACTTGGGGTCTCTGGGCTTGTCTCTCCACCTATAAAATGGGAGATAATACATAATACTATCTTTTCTTTTTTTTTTTTTTTTTTACAGGCAGAGTGGACAGCGAGAGAGAGACAGAGAGAAAGGTCTTCCTTTTGCCATTGGTTTACCCTCCAATGGCCACCGCGGCTGGCACACCGCGCTGATCTGAAGGCAGGAGCCAGGTGCTTATCCTGGTCTCCCATGGGGTGCAGGGCCCAAACACTTGGGCCATCCTCCACTGCACTCCCTGGCCACAGCAGAGAGCTGGCCTGGAAGAGGGGCAACCGGGACAGAATCCGGTGCCCCTACCGGGACTAGAACCTGGTGTGCCGGCGCCGCAAGGCGGAGGATTAGCCTAGTGAGCCGCGGCGCCGGCCGATAATACTATCTTATAATTGTTTGCAGTGAGGCTGCAATTCTTTAGCATGAAAGAATGGATATGAGATTACTTTGATAAGTGCACATTGTTTATGTTGCAGTTTGAGAGCTGAAAATGAAGCAGCTAAGAATAGCCGTGGCTGAGCCTTGCGGCTCCCGCCCCCAGTCTGCCCCAGGCCCAGGGAGAAGCACATGGGTTGACTTCTCTCCCACTTCACACTACTATGGTGGTTATATAAAATTTTGAGATTTTTTTTCCCACTCATTCTTCTCTCAATAGCCATGTTTTAAAACTTCTTATTGGTCTTTTCTTGACCTTCTGTATTTAGTTATGTAATTGACCTTAAAAATCATCTATTAGATGCTTTCTTTGTCCTCTTCCTTTTCTTTCATAAAAATTTTCTAATAGGTATGGCAGTTATGAGGCTTTGATTGCGAATTACAGAAACGTGAATTAAGTTAGTTTAAATAACATTGACGAGTTAATGGTTTAGCTTAGTAAATGGTTCAGAGATAGATCTTCAGGCAAAGCTGGGCCTTGTTTTGTTTTTTGCCCTTAGTTTCTTGACTATGATTTGCTTTATTTTAGGTTGCTGTCCGTCATGACCTTCCCATCATGCTGTCCAGATGACTGCCAAGTGCCTCGGTGGTCTCCTCTATTAGGAAAGAGTGTGCAACTCTTCCCAACAAAAGCCTGCAGATTTGCTTTGATGGGATGAGTTTAGGTTACAGGCCCCCTTTGGACAAGTCTCTGGCATCGGAAAGTTTAATCTAGTTCACACCCTCTTTTCTTGAGGCTGGAGACAGATTCAATTTTTCCACAACCTCATGAATCTCAAAACAGTTTCCAGGAAGATAAGGAAGTGAGTGGTGAGAAATGGCTGCCGTAGAGGCCACTGACCAAAGACCACTATCACAGGATAGAAGAAGGTCCTCTGTACGAGAAAAGCTGCCGTGGCCATGTGCGTAAGGACTTGCCATCTGAAAACCAGGGGCAGCCACAAGCATCTGGCCAAGCAGTCAAGGCACCCACGCCCTTTTGGAGTGCCTACATTCAATACTTCACTCCAGGTCCTGACTCCAGCTTCCTGCTAACACAGATCATGGGAGAGAGCAGTGATGGCTCAAGTAATTTCATTCTTGCCACCCATGTGGGGGTCTGGATTGAGTTCTCAAGTTCCCCCGCTGGTATGCAGAGAGTGAACCATAGCATGGCAGTTCTCCTGCTCTCTTTGTCTCTGTCTCTCTCTCAGCCTCTCAAATAAATAAATAAAAATTTTTTAAAAAAAAGAAAAAATACAGTACATGCTATTTAAATCAAATTTGAAGTGTCTAATGTGGTACAAACTGACTTCCAATAATAGGTATGAAAAACAATCACTACCTTTGAATTTTGTGATTTTTATAATGAATGCATTGAATTCTATACTTCAGTGCTCTCACAAGGGAAGCTCTTCTGTTTATGCATTTTAGCCATTTTCAACATGGTCTAAATTGAAAGAGAATGTATTTTTTTTCCTTCTAGTGTAAAATCGAATAAGCAACAGCACACTGCAGGAAGTCAGTCTAGCCACAGCAAATCTGTACTTGTTTTTGTGAGAGGATGGGAAGAATGAATATTTGCCCCGTGGCATCAATTTCCTGTTTAATGTTCTCCAAGAGGCATTTGGAAAATGCCCAGTAACACAGATGTACGTAAATACCATACATAACTTGTTTTTGTGAGTGGAAAGAGGAGTCTGTGAAATTATGAAAAGGCTCCTTTACCCTCACTCCTGATAGTTGGTGAGTCATCTCACCTTTAATTCAATGATTCGGAGCAGGGATTATTCCCAAGTTTGGCACTCAGAGGACAAACAGTGTAGGAATAGTGTGGCATTTGCCTTCTTAGCCCAATTTCTTATTCATTTAAAGCTACTTTTATCTCAGAGTTTGTGTGTTCCTGCTGGAGCTTGCCTTCAGATTAACTATAAGACATGTGTACAGGGACTGGCATTATGGCACAGCAGGTAAAGCTGCCTCTTGCCACACTGGCATCCCATATCAGAGTGCTGGTTGGCATCTCAGCTACTCTGCTTCCTATCCAGCTTCCTGCTAATGGACCTGGGAAGGCAGACTAAGATGACCCAGCTGCTAGGGTCCTGTCACCTATGTGAGAGACTAGGATAAAGTTCCTGGCTCCTGGCTTCAGCCTGGCCCTGACCTGGCTGTTGTGGCCACTTAGAGAGTGAAGCAGCAGATGCAAGATCTCTCTCAATTTTTCTCTGTGGTTCTTCTTTTCAAATAAGTAAATACATATTTTTTTTTTAAAAAAAGTATACATACCAAGACAGTTTTCTCAAATGAACAAATAATCCTCCCCAAACAGAAACCCACCCATAAGATTTACTGACACCAATTTGCTTTCAAATCACAGAAAACCGCATGCACATAAGACATAGCATATCTTAAGGTGTAGGCAGATGTGTTCTTAGTCCTGTAGAGCCCTATTAGCCCAGAGGATCCACGCATCTGTTTTGAACATCTTATTTAACAGGCGATTTCTTGAAGCAGGAATTTGGCACAGCAGTTCAGATGCCAACAGCTCATATCAGAGTCCCTGTGTTCAAGTTCAGACCTGGAATGAGTTCCAGGCTCGTGGTTTCAACCTGGCCCATCCCTAGGTTTTGTAGGCATCTGGGGAGTGAACCTGCAGATTTTGGAAGGTCTCTTCCCCCAACCGCAAAATAAACAACAACAAAAAATAAAAACTTTAAAAGTTGATGACTTGGTACTGTATTTGTTCCAGCAACTAATCTCTAGGGTTATGATGGAATTTAAGACCTTGAAACACAAAAGAAGACTCAGATATAAGATTCTGTCCTCCATTTTATTCTTTGAACGAATTCTCATATAAGACAACATGAGAAACAGTAGTTAGGAATTACTAGGCAACTACCATGTTCAAGAAAGGGCTTCTGAATCTCTGTGCTAATCCTCAGAACACTCCCACTATTTGAATCATATCCCCTCACCTTACAAATGAGGAAATTGCGATGATAAAAATAGTCCAAGATCACCCCTGTAGCTTAGTTAAGCCAGCTTCAAACCCAGACCAGTCTATGATTCACCGATGAACCGCAGAACATTATCAATTTTTTTTATCAGAATGTTATCAACTTTTATCAGACTTCCCAGCTGTATTTCCAGAGCCTAGCACAGGTGTTTGCTTATCTGTGTCTGCTGCCCCCTACCCCTTGCTGACTACCATTCTTCTCTCTACTTACATGAATTCAACTTTTCCACATATGAGATTATATGACATTTGTCTCAGTTGTCCTCTTGGCTCATCTGTGCTGTCACAAGTGACAGGACTGCCTTCTTTAGAAATATTGAATCATACTCCATTGTGTATATATGAGTATACCACATTCTAAACAATCCATTCATCCACGGATGGACACTCAGGTTGTTTCCATATCCTGACTATTATGAATAATGCTGTCACATACTTGAGAGTAGGCATCCCTGTGAGACATTCATTTTATTTTCTTTGGGTATATGATATGGTAGTTCTATGTGTAGGTTTCTGAGGAGCCTTCACGCTGTTTTCATAGTGGCTATAGTAATTTACAATGCCACTGTCAGTATAAGGATTCCCTTTTTCTCCACATCCTCACCAAGATTCATCTTCAACTTTCATCTTTACGGTAACAGGCATTCTAACAGGAATGAAGTTGTATCATATTGAGGTTTTTCTATTTTAAGATTTGTTTATTTATTTGAAAGTCAGAGTTACACACAAAGAGAAGGAGAGAGACAGAGAGGTCTTCCATCTGCTAGTTCACTCCCCAGTTGGCCACAATGGCCAGAGCTGAGCCAATCTGAAGCAAGGAGCCAGGAGTTTCTTCCAGATCTCCCACACGAATGCAGGAGTCCAAGGACTTAAGCCATCTTCTACTGCTTTCCCAGGTCATAGCAGAGAGCTGGATCAGAAGTGGAGCAGCAGGGACTAGAACTGGCACCCATATGGGATGCCAGCACTGTAGGCAGCGGCTTTACCCGTTACACCACAGTGCCGGCCCCCTTATTGAGGTTTTAATATTCCCTTTTCTGATAATTTGAGATGTTGGACATTTTTTTTCATATATCTTTTGGATATTTGTAAGTCTTCTTCGAGAAAATCTATTCAAATCCTTGGGACCAGTGCTGTGGCGCAGTGGGTTAAAGCCCTGGCCTGAAGCGCCAGCATCCCATTGTGGCCATCTGGGGAGTGAACCAGCGAATGGAAGACCTCTCTCTCTGCCTGTGCCTCTCTCTGTAACTCTTTCAAATAAACAAAATAAATATTTTTAAAAAATCTATTCAATTCTTTTTTCAGTTTTTTCAGTAGAGTCACTTGTTTTCTTACTTGAGTAGTCTTAGTCCCTTTAGTATATATCTCATCAGCTGTGATTTGCAACTGTTTTCGCTCAGTCTGTGGGTTGTCTCCTCACTCTATTAATTGTTTCCTTTGCTGTGCAGAAGCTTTTCAGTTTCATGTAATACCATTTGTGTTTTTGTTTTTGTCATTTGTGCTTTTGAGTTGTATCCAAGAAATTTGTGCTCAGACAAATGTTTTGGAGCTTTCCCCTAGTGTTTTATTCCAGTGGCTTTAATGTTTCAGGTCACTTATCACAGTCTGGAATACAGTAGACACATAATATTTGTTCAATGAACAATATGGGTCCATACCCAAAAAATATGTTAAAAATCCTGCCTTTGCCTTATGTCCCTGTATTGCTGTAGCTTGTCACATAGTCTATGCTGTGATTTAATGGATTTGAATTTTCAGAACAATGGACTTTGTATACATTTATTAATTCATTCTTTTTTAAAAAAAACTACTAAAATACAGAACTAATTGATAAGCTATTTAAAATTATTTAATATTTATATGAACAGATTAAATATTTTTAGATACTATTGCCCATGGATATTTTTTCTTAAGTGAAGCGCACAGATGCAAAGGTTTAGAAACTATTCAGACCAGCACAGAAGAATATAACATAATGGGAGGGGCCGGCCCTGTAGCGCAGTGGGTTAACACCCTGGCCTGAAGCACCGGCATCCCATATGGGCGCCGGTTCAAGACCTGGCTGCTCCACTTCCAATCCAGCTCTCTGCTATGGCCTGAGAAAGCAGTACAAGATGGCCCAAGTCCTTGGACCCCTGCACCCACGTGGGAGACCCAGAGGGAGCTCCTGGCTCCTGGCTTTGGATTGGCACAGCTCTGGCCGTTGCTCTCAATTGGGGAGTGAACCATCAGATGGAAAAACTCCCTCCCTTTCTCTCTGCCTCTCCTCTTTCTGTGTAATTCTGACTTTCAAATAAATAAATCAATCTTTAAAAAAAAAAAAAACATAATGAGAACTACAAATGTAGGCCACATTTACAATTCAAAGCTTGAAAACATAAAATAAACAGGTACAACTTAATTTTAAATTATTATTTTTAATTATTTAAAGGCAGAGGAACAACAGATGGACTGACAGTCAGAGGGCTCCATCTCTAGTTCACTTCTCAAATGCCTGCCCTGCCCAGGCTTGAACGAGGTCTGCAACCAGGAGTCAGGAATGCAATTCAGATCTCCCATGTTAGTGGCAGAACCTAATTACTTGAGTCATCACTGCTGTCTCTCTGGGTCTCCGTTGAAGCTGGAGGTGGGAACCAGAACCAGGAGTCACACCCAGGTATTTCGATGTGGCATGTGAGTGTCTCAACTGCTAGGATAAATGCCTGCTCCAAAACACTGATTTTAATAACACATTTTATTTAGCTGAGTACATCCCAAATATAATCATTTGAATCTTAATAAAATACTAAGAATATTGAGTTATTTTGCATTTCTTTTCATATTAAGTCTTGAAATCCAGTGTGTATTTTATTCTTCATTGAGAGCACTTGGTTAGTGCCATATTGGTTAGTGGGGACCTAGGTGATTGTAGGAGGTGGAAAAGATTGATGAAGCCAGGAGGAAAAAAAGAAGAGAATGCAGCAGGTTTTAGCATGTGGGGAGACACTTCAATGATCCAACACCCAGTGACGTTAGGTGTGGCCACCAGCTCACATTGCCAAAATTGTAGCTTTGTAGGTGATCATTAAGATGGGGTCAAGAAAACAGCTGAACGTTCAGCATTTTGGTAGAAGAGTTTCCAATCCTGTAGTCACCTTCTTTTCTCAGAAACAGATGTGCAGATCCAGGGTACACATGGCGGGGGAAGATGAGACGCAGTGACTACAGTTATGCCCAGTGCACAATAATTTTGTTCCTTCAGCCACACCTAGAACAAAGCACCTACACATTTTATAGTGTGAAACTTTTGAAGTCTCCAGTGCCTTGGGGGAGAAAGGCAGTCAGGCCCAGGGCTGCCTTCCTCCACGTGGTAGATAAAGGAGGCAGAACAGAGCCTGGGGGCTTAGACCAAGAGAACAGCCCTTACCCCCCCCCCCCAAAGAACCCAGGAAATTTTGTCCTGCATCCTCGTCAAGCTTTCGCAGTTTCTTTAAGTGCTTCTGAGGCCTGAGGTGGTAGGAAGGCTTTTCCCCAGGGTGCTGGCCTATCTCTCCTGACAGTTGGCACACTTAAAACATTTTCTGCTACTAGAAAGGGCAGCTTTGGGATCTGGAAACATGTATTTAAAAAAAAAAAAACCCTTATTTATTTATTTGAAAGGCAGAGTTACAGGGAGAGGGAGAGACAGAGACAGAGGTAGATCTTCCCTCCGCTGGTTCACTCTCCAGATTGCAACAGCCTGGGCGGGACCGCTGAAGGCAGGAGCCAGGAGCTTCATCTGGGTCCCCCATGTGGGTGGAAGGGGCCATCTTCTGCTGCTTTCCCAGGCACATTAGCAGGGAGCTGAATCAGAAGTGGTGTAACTGGGATTTGAACCAGTGCCCATGGAGGATGCCAGCATCACAGGTGGCAGCTTAACATGCTGTGCCTCAATGCTGGTTCCTGGAAACATGTAGATGGGAAGTTCCTTTTGGAACTATGTATCTTCTTCTAAATGTTTTTAAGATTTATTTACTCATTTGAAAGGCAGAGTGATGGGGTATGAGGGCAGGGCGAGATAAATATAAAGAGATCTTCCATCTGTCAGTTCAATCTTCAGATATTCGTACCAGTCAGGGTTGGGCCAGGCTAACACCAGGAGTGAGGAACTCTACCCTGATCTCCCACATAGGTGGCAGGAATTCATACACTTTAGCCATCATCTGCTGCCTTCTCAGGCACATTAGCAGGACATTGGATCTGGAGTGGAGCAGCAGGGACTCAAACTGGCACTCCAATATAGGATGTGGGAGTCTTAAGCAGCAGCTTAACCCACTGTACCACAAGGCCTGCCCCTTCTAAATTTTTTAGTTACTCAGGGGCCAGTGCTGTCGCCGCCTGTAGTGCCGGCATCCCATATGGGTTCCAATTCGAGTCCCAGCTGCTCTGCTTCCAATCCAGCTCTCTATTATGGCCTGGGAAGGCAGAAGATGGCCCAAGTCCTTGGGCCCCTGCACCCATATGGGAGACCTGCAAGAAGCTCCTAGCTCCTGGCTTTGGATTGCTGCAGCTCCAGCCGTTGCAGCCAGTTGGGGAGTAAACCAGCAGATGGAAGACCTCTTTCTGCCTCTCCTTCTCTCTGTGTGTTAACTCTGACTTTCAAATAAATAAATGAATCTTTAAAAAAATGAAATTTTTAGTTACCCAACATGTTTTGCATAATATTGTCTTCCTCTATAAGATATTCATAATTCATTTTGAAACTCAGAGTTTTGTTTAGCATGAGTACCACACCTAGAATTCCCCAAAGTTGAGACATTATCTGGATCTATATGACATGGCTTTATTTTATTGCTGGCCTTAAATTAAAAGCATTTCTTTTAGACTGAATGGTAGATGTTTTATACTGCAAAGGAAGAAAGAAAAGCATATATTCACTTGAGGAAAGTAGAGATGTTGTTTATTTGGGAACCCTCTATTTTAGCAGCCTCAGAGGACCCTGATAAATTATGAAGCATTGATAAGGTAAACTCAAGTTGTCAGAGTATAGAATGCAATCCTACTGCTACCGTTGGTGTTGTCATCATGACCAGTAACACCATCACCACCAACACCACGACCAGTATGCCTCTCCTGTTAAACTGCTCCCCAGAGTTGGGTAAATGACAGAAAGAAATGTTTCATGGGAAATTTCTCCTGTGTTTAAGGCCCAATCTCCCCATCAGGAAAGAGCCATGGAGTGGTATGAATTGGAAAGTGCAGGATTTGTAAATCAGTCCACAATCCAGACAAACTCTTGCCCTTTTGCAGTGATCCGAAGTTACTTGCTGAGCTGGACATCAACTATTCAAATACGAAAGTCTAAGAAAGCAACTGACTAGGAGGGCAAAAATACAAGCCAGAGATGATTACAGCTGAAAATTCATGGGGAGTAATGAAATAAGAATCCTAAGGATTTAATTAATAATGGAGAGCATCAGAGTGTGGAGGAGTGGGCGGGTAGGTGATGACTCATGTTCCCTGTGCAGAGAACAACCTCAAAATAAGCTGATCCTACAAGGAAAAAAAAAAAAAAAGGCAAACCAGTCTCAGAACTGCAGCCACTAGTCATGGAGGACCATTTACTCTGTGCGGGTGACTTTCTAAGATTGCTTTGTGGCAGAGTTGTGCCCTGCTCACAGCCAGCTTACAAGCAGAAGCAGCTGAGGAGGGTTCTTCAACACGTACTCTCTGAAGCAATTTTCCAAATTCCCTGAGCCTCAGGGTCCTCTTCTGCAAACTGGGAGTAATGTCATACTTTTTAAATGAAAAAACGCATTATAATCTTCACTATGCATTCAGAATGATGATGAAAATGTGGACCTTGTTTCCCAACAGAATGCTTGCCTTATCTCTGTCAATATCCTTTGTATCCCTAGAAGGTAGGTCTTTTTTTTTTATTTTTTATTTTTTTATTTTTTGACAGGCAGAGTGGACAGTGAGAGAGAGAAACAGAGAAAGGTCTTCCTTTGCCGTTGGTTCACCCTCCAATGGCCGCCACAGCCAGCGCTGCGGCCGTCGCACCACGCTGATCCGAAGGCAGGAGCCAGTTGCTTCTGCTGGTCTCCCATGGGGTGCAGGGCCCAAGGACTTGGGCCATCCTCCACTGCACTTCCCTGGCCACAGCAGAGAGCTGGCCTGGAAGAGGGGCAACCGGGACAGAATCCGGTGCCCCGACCGGGACTAGAACTTGGTGTGCTGGTGCCGCAAGGTGGAGGATTAGCCTAGTGAGCCGCGGCGCCGGCCTAGAAGGTAGGTCTTACCAGTACTATTATCTCTGTTTTACCAATGAGGAAACTGACACTCAGCAAATTTAAGGCTGCAGTTTGCAGAAAGAGCTCTTCTGTACAACGAGGCTTCTTTGACATGTAAACTGTGTACTTTGTAATAGTTTAGGTATCAGTGGAAGATTAAATTATCCGAACCCAAAATATAAATACATATAGAAAAACTCATTAATTTGGACCAACTGGGCCATTTCAAAGAAAATGCAGTTTTATTACTTTTAAGTATATATAGCAACAGAAAAATGACTAACAAATGCTAGCATTTCAGGCCCAGATTTGGTAAATAGATAAAAAGGAATAGCATACCTAAGAAGTTCTGGTCTTACCCACATTTTGAATAGAATGTTTTATAAATAAAAGAAACCTCAAGTGTTGGAAAATGAATTATTTTCTTCAGTGAGCAAATGTTTCCTTTCAAAAACTATTTATACTATTCATTTATTTACTAAGTTTTTCACAGATAGTACATAAGTACAATTCAGCTCAGTCCTTACACAAATGACAAAAGCGAGAGAGATTAAAAATATCTACATCAGGGGCTGGCATTGTGGTGTAGTGGGTTAAAGACGCCACCTACAATGCTGGGATCCCATTTGGGTGTCGATTCCTGTTCCAGCTGCTCCGCTGCCAATCCAGCTCCCAGCCAAATGGCCTGGGAAAAGCAGCAAATGATAGCCAAGTGTTTAGGCCCCTGACACCCATGTGGAAGACCCAGATGAAGCTCCTGGTTCCTGGCTTCGGCCTGACCCAGCCCTGGCCATTGCGGCCATCTGGGGAATGAAACAACAGATGGAAGATCTCTCTCTCTCTCTTTCTCTCTCTCTCTCTCCCTCCCTCTCTCTCTGTAACTCTGACTTTTGAGATAAATAAATAGGGGCTGGCATTGTGGCATAGCAAATAAAGCCACTGCCTGGAACTCTGACATCCCACATGGGCACTGGTTTGAGTCCCGTCTGTTACACTTCCAATTCAGCTCCCTGCTAATGCGTCTGGGAAAACAGTAGAAGATGGCCCAGTTGCTTGGGCCCCTGCAACTGTGGGAGACCCGGAAGAAACTCCTGGCTTCTGGCTTTGGTCTGGCCTAGCTCTGGCCATTACAGTCATTTGGGAAGTGAACCAGTGGTTGGAAGATCTCTGTCTTTCTTTTTCTGTAACTCTGACTTTCATATAAATAAGTAAATTTTTTAAAACAAATAAATCTTTTTTGAAAAATGCCCAAATTAGGGCAGGTATCTGGTGTAGCACATAATATGCTACTTAAGATGCCCATATCCCCTATCAGCATGCCTGGGTTCTAGTTCCAGCTCCACTCCTAGTAACAGCTTCCTGCGAATGAGCACCCGGGAGGCGGACGGTAGTGACTCAAGTACTTAGGTCCCTGACAACCACGCAGGAAACCCAGATTGAATTCCAGGCTCCTGGCTTCAGCCTGGCCCAGCCCTAGTTGTGGGCATTTAGGGAGTGAACTGGTGGATGTGAATCTCTTTGTCTTTCTCTGTTTGCCCCACATGCCTTTCAAATAAGTAAAGCAAACAAAATAATTCTTAAATGTCTGAAGTAAAAAGTTTTTATTCAAATGTTAAAATTTGAGATCATTTTCATTTATTTGTCTTTTGATGCTTTAGAATATAATGTTATGAATAAATGCATATTTCTAAAATGTTTTATAAATCTTATAGTCATATAAACTTCACAAAAAGATCTATTTTGCTATTTCATGTGAACAGAATAGTTATTAGCTATGTCTTCTATATCTGTATAGAGTTTTTAAGAATTGCAACCTTTCTTCAGATGCGATATTTAGATAATCTCTGAGGCTTCCTTTTGATAGAAACTGGAAAGATAGAGAAGACTGTGTTCAAACTGCAGATTTTTGCTAACACTACAAGTAAGCCTGGCCTAGGTCAAGGATCCGTGACTCTCACTAACTTCAGTTTACCAGACATGGCCCATCTTGGGTATGGGATCTTTTAGCTATTGCTGTTTACCCATGGAAAATACTTTAGTGTAATGTGTTCTCCTTAAAACTTAATGAATTATTGCAAAAAAGAATAATGGGATTTCTTAAATATGGTGACCCTGAGCCATGCCAAATATTTTGTGGTTTTGTGGGACTTCAGCAAAGGTAGTTATTGGTATTGTCATAAATGAGGGTCTCAGCATGTCCCAGCTGCTGAACACATGACCATTACTGGGAGGACAAATAGCAATATTTTCCCATTCCTAGAGTACATTCTGCTCTTGATATGCCTGCAAAACTACAATGAACAATTAGTGGGAGTCACACACAGAGAAAGGAGACTAAAGGACTGCATTCCTTTTCTGTTGCATAAATAAGACTTCATTTGGTTGCTATCTGTCCAGAGTTAGGCTTTCCATGACATACAAACACTCTTTTAATATTTTAATTCCATTTTGATAAGAATCTCTCTTTATAAAAGCTAATCGAACATCTGCAATAAATTTTATTAGGTGATATTTGATTTTTACTGCATATTTGTTGATATAACTAAATTTAACATTCAGCAAACAAATTTTAAGTACTCAGTTTATGCCTAGCACCATAACCTACACAAGCAAAAGAAAGGCATCAGGCACTACTGCCCTTAAAAAACTGTATATCTGTGCCCAGGTGTCATGGCACAGCATCCTACACCAGATTTTTGCTTCAACTCCTGGTTACTCAGCTTCCAATCCAGTTCCCTGTTAATACCAGGGAAGCAGCAGATGTTGCCTCAAGTATTTGAGTCTTTGTCACACAAGCAGTAGACTTGGATGGGGTTCCTGGCACTTGGCTTTGGCTTGGCCCAGCCATGGCTGTTGCAACCACAGGGAGGGTGAACCAGCAGATGGAAGATTTCTCCCTCTCTTTGTTACACTGTCTTTCAAATAAAAATAAAAAATTTTTAAAAAGAATTAGAATAGGGAGATAAGGGATCGTGCATATTTATCCATAATCATAGACACGTGCAATTGGAAGGGACTTCACAGATGATCCCATCTTGGGGTGTATATTCAGACTTCCCCAGAGAGTCAACATAGGCAAGTGAAGCACCAGACCATCTGGGTGTTGTTCACACAACCGCCCATACTTACTGTTAAGGGGATGGTTGCTTTCTTTCCTAGTGGATTTCCTTTCGGGCAGAAACAAAGATTTCTTGTTGCTTGATCTGATTATTTTTCAGACTCTAGACTTCCAAACTTTCCCAATTTTAAAACACTGTCAACTAATTTTAGTTTTAGGAAGTCTACGTAAAGCACGTCTGCAAGTCTTATCCAACCTGTGGTCTGCCACTTTACAACCTCTGGCCTAGACTTCCTTCCATTTCACAGATTAGGAAAAGGGTCTTTTCAAAGGGTAGAGCTGCTATCCAGCAGTCCCAGTCCAAAGCTTTTCTCACATAGCTACAGGTTCTCTCCACAAGAAAACAATTAGGTGCCTCAAAAAGGAAAACATTACAGTTAGAAAATAACATCAAAAAAATTTAAAGCACAAGATAACATAGTGAAAACTGTAGGAATAAATTGTATGGGGAAGAAAAGCAGTCAAATGCTCATAGCAGGAGGAATTGGAGAAAGCTTTTACAAGTGGCCTTTGAGTTAGGCTTTCAAGGAAGTGACTGATTCAAATTGACAAAAAAGAACAATAAAGGCAATTTGGTAGATGGGGCATAGGATGAAGAAATCACAACTGAGAATTTATAAATGGATATGCGTGATAGCATCCAGGATGATTTAGCTTAGTCAGAGAATAAAAATCATGTCATCACAACCCATCCAGCAAATATCTCTTGAGTTCTAACTTTTGTCAGACACTGTTCTAGGCCCAAGGAATATAGTACTGGTCAAGACAGCTAAGTTCCAGACTCTTGGGGCTATTTATTCCAATGGCATAACTAAGTGATAAATAATATGAAATACTATGAGTGAAATAAGACTAATAAGTGAGACTTTAGCAGCTGCTAGTGTATAATATGAGACAGCATTTGCATCTAATCCCAAATGATAAAATGCCAGTCATGCAGTGATCTGGACAAAAGCTCCCAAGGCAGAGGCAAGTTAGTGCAAAAGGGCTTCTCTGGGAAAGAACAAAAACACACACGCCTGTAGCAGACTGAACTATAGTGAGGGTGGTGGGAAATAAAGTCAGAAATGCAGGCAGACACTTCCCATGCCTTAGTAAGGACTTTGGAATGACATGATTTTCCCTATGGGGAAGCAGTATAAGCTGATTGTAAGTGGAGAGCTTCCAACAAGGAAGTGACGTCACAGCACAGGAGAAGGAGGTAAGAGGTGATCATGGAGGTTCTGGGATGGAAGTTGATGAAGTACATTCAGCTTCTGGGAGTTGCTGTAAATGCTGTGGGAAGAGCAATGATGAAAGGGGCAGAGAAGAGTTGCTGAGTGCAGAATGGGTTGGGGTCAGGAGCTGTGGAGAGGTTGTTGTGCAAGTCCATGTATAAAGAAACATTAGAATGCAGTCAGGAGTGTTGGCAACGAAGAGGAGAAATATCTGAACACAAAACACTGAACAGTGAGCTGATGCAAGTCATAACAAATGAAAGAGAAAAACTGCTGTGAAGAACTTTCACGGTTCCGAGTTAGGAGGCTAACTGGGAAGGGGCTCCAGTGACTAAGATGAGAGAGACTCCTATCTTCATGTTAACTTTTTAGACATCATGAGACATGTACTATGGGGAAGCAGAAATCCAACACTGTAGAGGCCTTGGGGATTACAGGTGAGGGCAGGAGAGAGGTTAGCGGCTAACTTCTGTATCAGAGGCTAATGACAAGCAGAACTCCCAGAGAGCAAATTGACAAGAGAAATTGTAAGGGAAGAAAAACAAATTAAAAAACTACACCTTAAATCCACTCACAGCAAGGCTGAGAGTATAGTGTAACTAGGTGTTTGGTTCCCAAATTGAGGTGTTCAGTTAAGGAAGAAATACAAATCCCTTTTGTGGACTTGGGCTTAGAAAAACATAGCATGATGGAAGTAAGCAGCTATTTTTATCAATGTAAAAACACTAATGTGTTTTATTGTAAGAAAGTGTTGGCTATGGGTTTGGATGGAGTTTGTCACCCAAAGGTTCCCGTGTTGGAAGCTTAGTGCCACCGTGGTGATGTTCAGAGTTGGTAGGCCCTGTAACAGGTGGGACCTAGTGGAGTCATTAGGTTGTTGGGGGCACTGCCCTCATTCGGGATTATTGTAGTTCTCATGGGACTCTGGGTAGTTCTCAGGAGAGGGTTGTTATAAAAGGGTGAGCCTGAGCCCTGCATCTCTGAGCTTCCTATTATTACACTACACAATCTCTCCTACACACGTGTTTCTACCATTGTGATGCCATGCACTAGAAAGCCCTCACCAGAGCCAAGTCAACTCCAGCTGCATGCCCTTGAAACTCCAGAACTCTGAGTAAAGGTCTTTTCTTTATATGTGACCCAGTCCCGGTGGGTCTTGTTCAAGCAACAGAAAATGAATATGGAATTATGAGACAAAATTTAAAGACTCTTAAAATGTAGACTCAGTTGGATGGCTTCTCTGTAATCTTTACTTGCCCTTGATGATTCCTCAGTGCTTGAATGTATACCCAGGCCTGTTCCTGGAATCTCCGGCCTCCATGGACAGTCTAAGGAGGATGATAGTCCTGAATCTGAAGTCTCTGAATTTACAAACAAAACTTTAAATGGTCTCTTGACTCTAACCATGATAAACTCTTCTATCTTTCAACAACAATAAAATTTGATAAGATCTTCAGCAGCAGAAGAATAACTTTTAGCATAGCAGAGCAGTGGGTAACAGAAAGAACAAGCAGTTTATTTTGTAGGAAGACCTTTGACTTGTCAATTCATCTTCAAAGAGGACTTAGCATCACCGGCCGGCGCCGTGGCCCACTTGGTTAATCCTCCGCCTGCAGCGCAGGCATCCCATATGGGCGCCAGTTCCAGTCCCGGTTGCTCCTCTTCCAGTCCAGCTCTCTGCTGTGGCCAGGGAGTGCAGTGGAGGATGGCCCAAGTGCATGGGAGACCAGGAGGAAGCACCTGGCTCCTGGCTTTGGATCGGTGTAGCTCGGGCCGTGGTCGCCATTTTGGGGGGTGAGCCAATGGAAGGAAGGCCTTTCTTTCTGTCTCTCTCTCACTGTCTTAACTCTGTCAAATAAGTTAAAAAAAAAAAAAAAAAAAAGAGGACTCAGCATCATGAAGTGAGTGTAGAAGAAAGAAGCAAGGAGCGGCTTTGCCATTCAAAAGGCCACGTTGTGTTCTCCAAGAGGAAAGTCTGAAAAAGATTAGGTAATTCAGGAAAACTCAAAGGGAGTTTTTCCCAAATATTTTTAAAATTCTTCAACTATAGAAGAGTTTGGCAAAGTAGCAGGGTATAAAATCAATGCACAAAAATCAACAGCCTTTGTATACACAGACAATGCCATGGCTGAGGAAGAACTTCTAAGATCAATCCCATTCACAATAGCTACAAAAACAATCAAATACCTTGGAATAAACTTAACCAAGGACGTTCAAGATCTCTATGATGAAAATTACAAAACCTTAAAGAAAGAAATAGAAGAGGATACCAAGAAATGGAAAAATCTTCCATGCTCATGGATTGGAAGAATCAATATCATCAAAATGTCCATTCTCCCAAAAGCAATTTATAAATTCAATGCAATACCAATCAAGATACCGAAGACCTTCTTCTCAGATCTGGAAAAATTGGTGCTGAAATTTATATGGAGGCACAAGAGACCTCGAATAGCTAAAGCAATCTTGTACAACAAAAACAAAGCCGGAGGCATCACAATACCAGATTTCAGGACATACTACAGGGCAGTTGTAATCAAAACAGCATGGTACTGGTACAGAAACAGATGGATAGACCAATGGAACAGAATTGAAACACCAGAAGTCAACCCAAACATCTACAGCCAACTTATATTTGATCAAGGATCTAAAACTAATTCCTGGAGCAAGGACAGTCTATTCAATAAATGGTGCTGGGAAAATTGGATTTCCACGTGCAGAATCATGAAGCAAGACCCCTACCTTACACCTTACACAAAAATCCACTCAACATGGATTAAAGACCTAAATCTACGACCTGACACCATCAAGTTACTAGAGAACATTGGAGAAACCCTTCAAGATATTGGCACAGGCAAAGAATTTCTGGAAAAGACCCGGGAGGCACAGGCAGTCAAAGCCAAAATCAACTATTGGGATTGCATCAAATTGAGAAGTTTCTGTACTGCAAAAGAAACAGTCAGGAGAGTGAAGAGACAACCGACAGAATGGGAAAAAATATTTGCAAACTATGCAACAGATAAAGGGTTAATAACCAGAATCTACAAAGAGATCAAGAAACTCCACAAAAACAAAACAAACAACCCAATTAAGAGATGGGCCAAGGACCTCAATAGACATTTTTCAAAAGAGGAAATCCAAATGGCCAACAGGCACATGAAAAAATGTTCAAGGTCATTAGCAATCAGGGAAATGCAAATCAAAACCACTATGAGGTTTCACCTCACCCCGGTTAGAATGGCTCACATGCAGAAATCTACCAACAACAGATGCTGGCGAGGATGTGGGGAAAAAGGGACACTAACCCACTGTTGGTGGGAATGCAAACTGGTAAAGCCACTATGGAAGTCAGTCTGGAGATTCCTCAGAAACCTGAAGATAACCCTAACATTCGACCCAGCCATCCCACTCCTTGGAATTTACCCAAAGGAATTTAAATTGGCAAACAAAAAAGCAGTCTGCAGCCTAATGTTTATTGCAGCTCAATTCACAATAGCTAAGACCTGGAACCAACCCAAATGCCCATCAACAGAAGACTGGATAAAGAAATTATGGGATATGTACTCTTTAGAATACTATACCGCAGTAAGAAACAACGAAATCCAGTCATTTGCAACAAAATGGAGGAATCTGGAACACATCATGCTGAGTGAAATAAGCCAATCCCAAAGGGACAAATACCATATGTTCTCCCTGATCGGTGACAACTGACTGAACACCAAAAAGGAAACCTCCTGAAGTGAAATGGACACTATGGGAAACGGTGACTTGATCAGCATAGCCCTGACTGTTAATGAACAACTTAATACATTATCCCTCTTAGTAGTTTTTTTGTCTGTTCTACTTAATATGACTGGTTTAATTCTGTAATTAATACACAGTTATTCTTAAGTGTTGAAAATTAACTGAAATGTGACCCCTGTTAAACATAAGAGTGGGAATAAGAGAGGGAAGAGATGTATAATTTGGGACATGCTCAAGCTGACTTGCCCCAAATGGTAGAGTTAGAAACATACCAGGGGATTCCAATTTAATCCCATCAAGGTGGCATGTACCAATGCCATCTCACTATTCCAAGTGATCAATTTCAGTTCACAATTGATCATAATGAAAGGACTAAGAGTCAAAGGGAGCACATAAACAAGTGTAGTACCTGCTAACACTAACCGATAGAATAAATAAAGGGGAGAGTGATCCAACATGGGAAGTGAGATACTCAGCAGACTCATAGAATGGCAGATGTCCTAAATAGCACTCTGGCCTCAGAATCAGCCCTAAAGGCATTCGGATCTGGCTGAAAAGCCCATGAGAGTATTTCAGGCATGGAAAGCCAAGACACTCTGGCAAAAGATCTCTGCGAGTGAGATCCCAGTGGAAAGAACAGGTCTTCAAAGAAGGAGGTACCTTTCTCTGAAGGGAGGAGAGAACCTCCACTTTGACTATGACCTTGTCTAAACAAGATAAGAATCGGAGAACTCAGAGGGCTTCCATAGCCTTGGAAACTCATGACTGGAGCATAGGGAGATTACTGATGCCATAGACAGGAGTGTCAATTGGTAAAGTCAACAACAGGAGTCACTGAGCACTTACTCCTCATGTAGGATCTCTGTCCTTAATGTGCTGTGTATTGAGATTTAATGCTATAATGAGTACTCAAACAATATATTTCACTTTGTGTTTCTATGGGGGTGCAAACTGTTGAAATCTTTACTTAATGTATACTAAATTGATCCTCTGTAAAAAAAAAAAAAAAAAAAAAAAGAAAGAAAGAAATTATCAACTCCCAACTTGACTCTCACAGGGATTAAACATGACAATAGGTCTGATCTGATTTCATCATCATTTAAAAAAAATCATCTATTATTTTTCACTTTATGTTTCTGTGTGGGAGCAAACTGTTGAAATCCTTACTCAATGTATACTAAGCTGATCTTCTGTATATTAAGATAATCGAAAATGAATCTTGATGTGAATGGAAGGGGAGAGGGAGTGAGAAAGGGGAGGGTTGTGGGTGGGAGGGACGTTATGGGGGGGAAACCATTGTAATCCATAAGCTGTACTTTGGAAATTTATATTCATTAAATAAAAGTTAAAAAAAAAAACTCACAAAATCATGACTTTAAAAAAAAATTCTTCAACTGTGTGTATGTGTGTGTTTGTTGGGGGGGGAGGTGTTTTAGGAAAAATACTGTTTTTTGTAAACATTAAACATGTTCATCAATGCTTATCATCAGGAATACAAACAATACAAATCTAAATATGGAAAAAAATCCTCTCATTTTATTGTCATTAATAAGTGTAGCAAAAACATATCTAGGTGCTGTCTCTGCATACATATGGATAGGAAGATAGGAAGATGGAAGTGTAAAAAGTAGGCAGGAGATAAAGACTTATGCAACTTAGGGTCTGTGTTGCTATTTTTAATAAAAGGCAGTATATTTAACTTGACTCAAATTTAAATGTAAGGAAAGAAAGAGGCAAAAGGTAGAGGGGAAAAAGATGGAATAAAACACTGGAAAACATGTGAATCCGTTGTATTTTGGCCCCTAGTGGCACGCCACCCTGTACTAGGTGTACTAATCTTTGTGATTTATGAGACGTTTATTAGCCTAGTTGTTACAGTTACATGTTTAACACGTCATTTTGATGAATTACCCTTATTAACCTTTCGTGTTTAATCCAATTCAGTTATAATGTGTATTGGTCTGCTTTTCGTTATTTTAACTAAAATACCCAAGAGGAGCTACTTGGGAAAGAAAAGGTTTACTTCATTGTCCAGCGTGGAGGTCACAGTTCAGGATCTGGCAGCCCCAACAGCCCCAGTGTCTCTGGAGGCTGGGCACGGCCGGTGTGGTGGCGCGATCACATGGTGCCAGGACGAAGAGACAACTAGGCTTAACTTGAACATCGAGACATCAGAGATTAAGATCTGAAAGAGTTTTGGGAGACAAGTCCCTCAATGTATGGGGTAGGTTTCTATTGCAAGAACATATTGTGTTTAGCATTGATATGTGCTCGGAAATAAGAAAGATAATACTCCTGGGTACAGGTAATCCTCTCTCTGCGTGGTTCTGATATGCATGAATGTCAGTTACTACGTTTTAGTTAAATAACACCAGCCCTTCAATAACACAGTTTAGGATTCAGTTTCAATACTATATTAACTGTACAAACTTTGCTGCTAGCTCTTTACTACACAGACAATAGATACCTGTCATAGTCCATGACCAATCAGGTCACATCCCTCAAACACAGTTGGTGATCAGTCGCTGCCTATCTGTTATTCAGTTCACTCTCAGAGGGCAAAGTGCATATAGCTTTGTTGCCTTTTTGTCTCTCAGTGATAAACTCCTGTAACATTTAACAAAAACCGGTAACCAAAAGAATGAATTGAGCAACCAAGCTGAAAGTGCAGCACAGAAAGGAAAACAGAGCATGCTGGAAGTTAAATTCAAATCCAATGCAAAGGGAGTTACAGAAAAAACAAATGACTGTGGCATTGCTGGCACTGCTCAGGCTAGAGAGCCTCTAGATAGGAATCCAGAGGAACTTTTCAGCATCAAGGAGAAAAGTGGGGGTGATGAAACGGATGACAAGGTCGCAAAGGAAGTAACTCCAGGAAACTATTTCACATTAAAGAAACTCTTTGAGATATTTCAGGTCATCAGAAGTGCAAAGGATAAAATGTTGGAAGCCAATCTAAACTTGGAAAGGAATAGGATAATTTGCCAATGCATAGAAACGTGGTGTAGTAAATAATATGATGAGAAGAAGGCAAGGACTGTTGTAACTACTCTTGTTGAGCTTTTTCTGAAGAAGGAAAACACTTCAGTCTTCAACACTGTAAATTACAGTCTGCTAAATAAATGTTAGTTTTGACTACTTTTTCAATTCCCTCTACATTTATAACTGACTGTAAGAGAGTCTTAATCTTTTCACAAAAAATGTTTAAGGCAATGGAATAATCACTTCCCACTGATTATTAACAGTGCTTCCTGTGGCTTCTGCTTATTACAGTCATTTTACGGTCCTGAATTACTGGGCAAAGTCAGGTCTGACTGTACTTCATTATAAGTGAGCATTGGCATTTAAATATATTTTATCCTATTTCTTTTATTTTTTAAAAAAATATTTATTTATTTATTTGAAAGTCAGAGTTACACACAGAAAGGAGAGGCAGAGAGAAAGAGAGAGAGAGAGAGAGAGAGAGAGAGGTCTTCCATCTGCTGGTTCACTCCACAATTGGCTGCAATGGCTGGAACTGCGCCCATCCGAAGCCAGGAGCCAGGAGTTTCTTCCAGGTCTCCCATGTGGGTGCAGGGACCGAAGGACTTGGGCCATCCTCTACTGCCTTTCCAGACCATAGTAGAGAGCTGGATTGGAAGGAGAGCAGCCGGGTCTTGAACTGGCGCACATATGGGATGCCAGCACTTCAGGCCAGGGTGTTAACCCACTGCGCCATGGCACCGGCCCCCATTTCTGTTATCTTGATACCCCAACTGGATCTTAAAGTACTTCATTGCAGAAATAAGGGACCCTGTAACTCCTTCAACATTGCTCACACCCTCAAGCACAATGTTGAATATCTGTTAAGTGTTTAATATTTATTGAATTACTAATTAGTTATTCCTATGCTGAATGATAGAGTATTGATAAAGTATGAAGTCATAATAATAAATATTGTTCCCCTCATTAGCATATAAACTTTACTCATTTTATTGTCCATTGTTAGAGCTATAAAGTGTGGCTCTACAGACTCTGCCCTGTTAGCTCCAGGGTGCACTGTTCCCATGGATGATGATGCAAGCGGTAGCCTAAATATTTACTTTGTGTACAACCTGTACAATCCCACAGGCAGCCCTAATTCCCACCCCTAGCACGTAGAACAACGCCTGCTATGCAAAAGACACATAATAAATATTTATTGAGTGGATTTAACCAATAATAATTACTATGTGCACTGAACATGACTTTGTGCCAGATGTTTTATATACATTATCTCATTTTATCCTTACAAATCCTAAGGCTTTCATATTATAGATGCAAAAAGCTTAGCTCTCCGAGATTAAGTGACTCACTCAGCAAAGGCAGGTTAGAGCTGGAAGTTAAATCCAGAGCTGTCTGATTCTAATGTGCCCCAGCCACTGCACTGATGCTAAACTGACATCAGTGCCATCAAATGATGTGGAAACAGATTATAGGGCAAGATGATGCAATTTAAAAACTCTCTTGAAATTCATTTCATTTTTAATCACAGGCCTATCTTGATGAAGGAGTGCCTCTTGTCAAATTTAGTTTTACATAATTTTTCATCTATAATTTCTCTTATGATTTTCCCTTTTCAAAGAGCTAATTTTTACCAATAATCACAGGGGCCAGCGCTGTGGTGTCGCAGGTAAAGCCACCACCTGCAGTGCTGGTATCCATATGGGCACCAGTTCGAGTCCTGGCTGCTCCACTTCCAATCCAGCTCTCTGCTATGGCCTGAAAAAGCAGTGGAGGATGGCCCAAGTCCTTGGGCCCCTGCACCTGCGTGGGAGACCCAGAGGTACAGGGGCCCAATCACTTGGGCCATCTTCTACTGCTTTCCCAGATGCATTACCAGTGAGCTGGATGGGAACTGGAACAGCCAGGACTCAAACCAGTGTCCACATAGGATGCTGGCGCTGCAGGCTAGGGCTTTAACCTACTGTACCACTGCACCGACCCCTTGTATGTATTTCTTGGTAGTAGGCTAGGAATAGCACTGCAAATTTTTATTCATTTTCATTTTCTACCCTAGTGACAGCACATCAGATCAACTACTGCAGGCCTTTCATGGGAAACACCACAGAGCACATGAAACTTCAAAAGGAAATCAAGGGCCATCAGAAGCTAGGATGACACTGGTCAAACTGTTGTTAAAAATCAGGCTTTTATCAAAGAAGGAGGTACCTTTCTCTGAAGGGAGGAGAGAACTTCCACTTTGACTATGGTCTTGTCTAAATAATGTCAGCATTTTTGAATTCAAGAAGCTTCCATAGCCTTGGCAGCTCATGACAAGAGCCTTGGGTGATCACTGACGTCATAAATAAGAGTCAATTGTTAAATCAACAATAGGAGTCACTGTGCACTTGCTCCCCACGTAGGATCTCTGTCCTTAATGTGCTGTACTATGAGAATTAACGGTAAAACTAGTCTTCAAACAGTACTTTATACTTTGTGTGTCTGTGTGGGTGCAAACTGTTGAAATCTTTACTTAGTACAGAGTTGACCTTCTGTATATAAAGATAATTAAATATGAATCTTAATGAAGAATGGGGTGGGAGAGGGAATAGGAGGTGGGATGGTCTGGGGGTGGGAGGGCAGGTATGGGAGGAAGAACTGCTATAATCCAAAAGTTGTACTTATGAAATTTATATTTATTAAATAAAAGCTTTCTACAAAAATAATAAAAAAATAAAAATCAGACTTTTATTCTTTGGATTGATTATTTTGGTATTAGTTCTGTTTTTAGATTTTTTGCCATGTACCATTCACAGTGCCTTCTTCTGGAATTTCACTTTGCTTTCCTTCAAATCTTCACAGTTGTCTTCCTTTTCTTTAAACTACAATATTAATCACACTTAACATGGTCCCTTAGCCTATGTTTGGAATCTTAAACAATGATTTTACCAACTGTGGTCAGTTAGTGGGACTCTTCTATTGACATTCTCCATCTGATATGTCACTCTTGTTGTTTTTTTTTTAAAAGAAGATTTATTTTATTTTATTTTACTTGAAAGAGTTACACAGAGAGAGAAGGAGAGGCAGAGAGAGAGAGAGGTCTTCCATTCACTGGTTCACTCCCCAAATGGTCACAATGGCTGGAGCTGTGCCAATCCAAAGCCAGGAGCCAGGAGCTTCTTCTGGGTCTCCCACATGGGTGCAGGGGCCCAAGGACTTGGGCCATCCTCCACTGCTTTCCTAGGCCACAGGAGAGAGATGGATTGGAAGTGGAGCAGCCAGGACTCGAACCGGTGCCCATCTGGGATGCCAGCACTGCAGGCCAGGCTTTACCTGCTAAGCCACAGTGCCGGCCCCCTCAATGGGTCTTAAATCGTATTGCCCTTTTATTGAGCACCATCTATGTGCTAGGACTGTGTATATGTAGTGGTGAGCAAGAAGAATCATTCTCTTACCTTCTTTGAGTTTAAATTTTAGTGTGTAGGATATTAAACAAAACATAAATATTATTTACTCATTTATTTAAAAAGCAGAGTGATTACACACACATACACACACACAGATCTTCCACCCACTGGTTCACTTCTCAAATGGCTGAAATGGCCAGCACTAGGTAAGGCTGAAGTCAGGAGCCAGGAACTCAATCTAGGTCTTCCACATGGGTGGCAGGGACCCAAGTACTTGGGCCATAATCTGCTGCCTTCCCAGGTGCATTAGCAGGAAGCCATATTGGAGGCAGAGTTGCTGGGACTCAAACACTCTGATATGGGATACAAACATTGCAAGTGGCAGCTCAGCCTGTTGCACCATAATGCCCATCTGCCCCCCCATGCATATTTTTAAAAGCTCACTCAACATAAGTGAGCTTATATATAAATATATATAAAGGCTCACTCAGCATAAGTATGGAAAATGGACTTTAAGAGGTAGGATGGTAAGTATGGGAAGATTATTTAGGGAGAAAATGGTGGTTTGGGCCATGTGATAGCAGTAGAGATGGGTGGAGAGTGGATATATTTACAATATATTTTGGGGGTAGAACCACCATGACTTGCTGAAGTAGCTATGGAATAAAGGAGAGATGAAGGACTAAAAGAGAACTATTGGGATTTTGGCTTGATTACTGTGGTCTGTTTACTGAGATAGGAAAGACCAGAGGAAGAACAGGTGGGGGTGAGCAATAAGGAGTACATTTGAATTCATTCAGTGTGAGTTGCCTATTAGATAATCCCAAGGAGATGTATAGAGTAGATCCTGGATTTCAGGGAAGGCTGGCATTTCCTCTCCTTAGGTTTGAAGAAAAGTTTAAAGAGAAAATAGTCCAAGAGAAACAAACACACATGTATCTTGAAATTAGAATTTACCTTCATTTATAAATGCGTGGGCCAACTGTCAGCCATTTGGAAAATGAGATGCCAGTAAGTTGGTACGACAGGATACTTTTTTTTTTTTTTTTTTTTTTTTTGACAGATAGAGTTAGACAATGAGAGAGAGATAGAGAGAAAGGTCTTCCCTCCATTGGTTCACCTCCCACATGGCCGCTACGGCCAGAGCTATGCTGATCCGAAGACAGGAGCCAGGTGCTTCCTCCTGGTCTCCCATGCGGGTGCAGGGGCCCAAGCACTTGGACCATCCTCCACTGCCTTCCCGGGCCACAGCAGAGAGCTGGACTGGAAGAGGAGCAACCAAGACTGGAACCTGGCGCCTGTATGGGATGCCGGTGCTGCAGGCAGAGGATTAACCAAGTGAGCCATGGTGCAGGCCCCATGACAGGACACTTTTGACAGTTGCCACCAACTCAATAAAGAAAGTATTTCTCAGAGCAGCATTTTCAAAGGGTGCATCCGGGGAACACGCTAAACAATTTCCAGTGGATTCCGAGGTTAGACTGAGTGGATTTAAGTTTCACATCTATCACTTGCTAACTTTGTGATTGTAGCAGGTTATTTGTCTGCTTCCTTGTGTATAAGATGGCGGTAATATTGACCTTACAAGGTATTTTATTTTATCAGAGTACATTTATGAACTTATATGGAAATTTCGTGGTAGGAGACATGGGTCCAGTGCAGGTTGCATTATCTATGCTTCCCAAAGCTGACCCAGACCTAAGCTTTTCTGGCCCAAGAGGAGCCAGCAAAGGTGCTCAATTCAGCGCTAGAGGAAAAACTGAGTCCCTTTTGTGGCTTTCTCCACTTTGAGACATACTGTGAAGATGGAGACATCAGACTGGTAGCCTGAAGTGGATGATCTTTTAATAGGCTTAGAGGAGAGTTTGGAACTGATCCAAGTCCTCATCTTGGGCTATTAAGACTTGCTGCAAGAAAAAGGTACATGTTTAATTGTTCAGACTGATGTCCCATATGCAGTGGTTTTCGAACCTAAGGGTGCATCACAGTTCCCTGGATGGATTGCTGGGCCCCACTCCCAGAATTTTAAATCCAGTAGGCATTGGGCAAGGCCCAAAGAGTTGTGTTCTAACAAGTGTCCAGGTGATGCTGATGCTTGAAGGACCACACTTACAGATTTGCTACCCTAATGCATCCTGGTGACCTAGGAAATAGATATGACTGACCTCTTAATCTGCACCTATAATAGCCAGGAGTTATCCATGTTGGGAACAGTGATAACAAGGAACACAGGATCTTTAAACTAAACGGAAAATCCAGCTCTAAATGCAAAGTCTTAGCTCCCGAGAGAAAATTAGAATTCTGGCTTTCAACATCAATTGGATTGGGAACATAGTTGGCATTAAGAACGTAAAAAAGTAGGAATCTGCTCTAAAAAGCACCTGTCCCTGCATTGTACACTAATCCAGGGCTCGGAGCCCACAGCTGGGACCCTGCATCCTCCATAGATTGCACCTAACCATAGACATTGGAACAGGCTGAACTTGCATTGCAACAACTCACATGCTGTGGCTGACGTGATCCCCTTCCTCACGGGGATTTGTGTGAGTGTCTTAAGAATTTCTTCTGGGATTTTTAAATAAAGGCAATCAAACTGGCTCAGAGGGGAAAAAAAATCTTGGATTTTTCTAAGTACTAGACCTCAACAGCTGTTTTGTTTCTATTCCACAGACAGCTAAGAATGATGTACTTTTGTTTTTTAAATTATTCTGGTTTTTTTGTTTTGTTTTGTTTTTAAAAAGATTTATTTGTTCATTTGAAAGCCAGAGTTATGGAGGCAGAGAAAGACACAGAGAGGGAGAGAGAGAGAGGTCTTCCATTTGCTGGTTCACTCCCCAGATGGCCACTATGGCTGGAGTTGGACCTATCTGAAGCCAGGAGCCAGGAGCTTCTTCCAGGTCACCCACATGGGTGGCAGGCATCCAAGTACTTGGGCCCTCTTCTGCTGCTTTTTCCAGGCTATGAGCAGAGAACTGGATTGGAAGTGGAGCAGCAGGTACTTGAACCAGTGCCCATATGGGATGCTGGCTTCTCTGGAGGTGCCATTACCAGCTATGTTGTGTGACTGGCCCCTAAATTTGTTCTGAATTGTGTCCTTTTCCTCCCTGTTTTAGTCTGATTGGGCTTCTATTTATAAAAAGGATACCCAAGTTTGGGTTGCATATGAGTCATAGAAACTTACTTCTTTCAATCCTGGAGGCTGCAAGTGCAACAACAGGAAGCCAGCACAGCTGGGTTCTGGTGAGGGGGTTCTTCTGGACTGTAGGCCTCCAACTTCCTGTTCTATCCTCACAAGGCAGAGAGCAGCAAGCGCTCTTAGGACTTCAAAAAGACACTAATCCCCTTCATGAGGACTCTGCCCTGGTTGAATCCTAATCACTTCCCCAAAGCCCTGTATCCTAAAACCATCACATGAAGGGGTAAAGTTTTAACAAATGAATTTTGGGGGTACACATCAAGTCCAAAACTGTGCCCACCTATTTCTGGAAGGAAAGTCATAGTGCAGGTTTGTGCTATTTGGATCCTCTTGTCCTAGATCTTCCCTTCAGAACCTGTCTTGTTCTTGGAGATTTGCTTAAAAAAATCATTTATTTATTTGAGAAGAAGAGAGACAGAGACAGAAACAGAGAGAGAGAGAACTCCTTATCTGCTGATTCACTCCCCAGGTGCCAGCAACAGATGGGAGCTAGGCACTCAATCCAAGTCTCCCACATGGTGGCAGGAACTCAATCACTTGAGTCATCACGACAACCTCCCAGGATTTGTGTTAGCAGGAAACTGGAGTCAGCAGTCAGAATCAGATACTGAACTCAGGTATTTCAACACGGGATCTGAGTGTCTTAACTGGCATCTTACCCACAAAGCTAAGTGCCTACCCCTCCTTGGAGACTTTCTTTTTTTTTTAATTTTATTTTTTATTAATACAAAGAGAACAGATTTAATGTATTTCATATGTATAGTTCTAAGAAGAATACCAGAAGCCGGTGCTGTGGCATAGCAGGTAAAGCCACCACCTGCAGTGCTGGCATCCCATATAGGCAACAGTTCGGGTCCTGGCTGCTCCACTTCTAATCCAGCTCTCTGCTATGGCCTGGGAAAACAGTAGAAGATGGCCTAAGTCCTTGGGCCCCTGCACCTGCATGGGAAGACATGGAGGAAGTTCCTGGCTCCTGGCTTCGGATCGGCGCAGCTCCAGCCATTGTAGCCAATTGGGGAGTGAACCAGCAGATGGAAAACCTTTCTCTCTTTTTGTAACTCTGACTTTCAAATGCATACATAAATCTTTTTTTTTTTTAAACAGGCAGAGTTAGACAGTGAGAGAGAGAGAGAGAGAGAGAGAGAGAAAGGTCTTCCTTTCTGTTGGTTCACCCCTCAAATGGCCGCTACGGCTGGTGCTCTGTGCTGATCCGAAGCCAGGAGCCAGGTGCTTCTCCCAGTCTCCCACGCGGGCGCAGGGCCCAAGCACTTGGGCCATCCTCCACTGCCTTCCCGGGACACAGCAGAGAGCTGGCCTGGAAGAAGAGCAACCGGGACAGAATCTGGCGCCCCAAGCAGGACTAGAACACGGGGTGCTGGCGCCGCAGGTGGAGGATTAGCCTAGTGATCTGCGGCTCTGGCCTGAATAAATAAATCTTAAAAAAGAAGAATAATACCATACTTCCCTCCCTCTCCTTCTCCCAGCCCCCTCTTTCCCTCCATTCTTTACTTTCCATTAATTTTTGCAAAGATAAAGTTTTAACGCACTCTGTAATCACAGGCTTCATTACCACTAACCATATATTTAACAAGTAAAGAAGTAGGAAGGTCACAGAGATTTTCTCGATGTTGATTGGCACCTAAATATTCTGTCTCATACATCACAATCTCCTTGACTAATTTTCTCTCCCCAAGATTCCATGTGTTGCTTTCCCTCTGCTTTCTGTCACTCGGATCAAGCTGAGTTACGCTGCAATAATAAGTGGCCCTGATAATTCAGCGGCTTACAGCAATCATTGCTTTCTTATTTATGTTATAGCAGGCCAGTTTCAGTTCAGTCTCATTTTAACCACATTTCTCCCATCATTCAAATGATCGGTTTCGCTGGATTACAAATGATCTGAAGCTACCTTTGGTTGAAAGATGGAAAAAGGGAATAAAGAAGTAAAACAAGAGAACAAAGAAGCTCCTTTCTTTTTAAGAACCTTAAGCCAATTGTACTTCCAAAGATATCAGTCACTGTGCTTCAGAGGAAAGATCACGTGTCCTGCTGGGTGACGGCAATGACGCTGCCAACTGTTAGTGATCGCTTTAGTCCTTGGCCATGTTTGCTATGACTGTGCATAGAATAGGGTGTACTTTATGAACACGTTTGACTCCTTTGTGTTCGGAAAGTACAAAGGCAGTTGGGAGAGTAAAAGGATGCATATGGTTATGATGGAAATAAAAGTGAAGAGAACAAACATTTTAAATGAAGAGAAAATGAGAGAGTTGCATGTGTGTAAGGGATGAATTGTTTCACAGAAGGAACAGTTGCGAGGGACAAAGAGAATCAGGCAGCAATTGAAGAGCTGGGCTTTTGCAATCAAGAGTAATCAGCAAGAGACGAGGCAAAGTGATTAGCAAAATGGAAAGCCTGGCCCATGGAGTGAGATGATCAGAATCAACACAGATGTCCTTTAGGCCTGGGTTAATTCAGGAGAAGGCCAAGGGTTTGTTTGAGAACTTAAAGGCTAAATATGTTTGTGGTTGACCAAGGCCAGGCCTGCCTTCAAAATAAGTGGAAAACTCCTACACTCTGCTGGCCAGGTGTAGATAAGGAGAGATTGCCCCAAGCTGGGCACAGTGAGCATTTCAAGGTCTGGAATCTGGACATTAGCCTGAATGAAGCAGCTTGCCGAGTAACTCAAGCTTTGCCTTATATGGTAGTATAAGTTGTTTCTGGTTGCTAACGTGGCTGGAGGTACGAAAGCTCCAGAGTCCATACTCTGGGCTCCCCTGACCTCCCGGACATCTCACTTTCTCAGGCTGCCAGGACCACCAGATTTATTGTTATTCTTGGAACACAAAGGAGGCAACAGACAGCTGCATCTGCCTTACCTCATGTCTATCCTGTGCAGTGCTTACACGCAGTGTTGGAAGTAAATCACACTAAAGCATCTTTGAACTGAACTCAAAATGTCATTCTTGCCCATTCTCTCACCTAGACCAGACTCCAAGGTCCCACTGAATGGGGTGAAAGTGCTGCCAGGGAAGCTCTTGTTAAAAGCCAGGAGTGGTCCATTAGTTCAAGGCCTGGCCCATCTAAACTGTCAAATGAGTAGTGAGTGCAGATATTTTATCTGCTGAGGTCAAGGGGTTACTGCCTCAATAGATTTTCAATTATCTATTTTGGTGGAGAAAATGCCCAACAGTGTGTGTGTGTGCATGTGTGTATCAGTAGAGAGGAGACAAGTACATCTGCTTTAAAAGTTGTAAGGACCACTTAATTCCCATTAGGTAAGAATGTGCTTTTAGGATAGTCTTGAACTCCTCTTACTCACATTGGACAGTGGTGTTGGGGCCCACTCCCACATGTTTGATCTCTCCCTTCCCCTTTGAAAGTCTCTGCAAATCTACAGGGCTCAAAGTTACAATACAGTATGAATTGCCTCACCTTATGCAATGTTAGTACATTGCTGTCTAAACTGGGACATCTGAAATTGAAAGGGAGCACTATTAGTAATTATGCTACACACATACCAGGGACTCTCTTGGGAAAGCTGGGATCATAGTTGAACTTATAGATAGTAATCCAAAAATTTGCCCAAGGTTCCTTTCAAAGGAATCCCGTTCCAGAGCCTCTGCTACAGAGGCAGCTCCAGACTCATCATGCTGACTTTGAACCACCACATTGGACTCTAGTTGAGCATGTGACCCATAGCTGGTAATGACCCTGAACTGGAGATTCCAGGAGACACTGAAGAGGCAGGGCTTTGCAAGGCTGGCCAAGCAGATTCTCTCTCTGATGAATCAGAAAGACTGCCCAAAAGAAGCCATGGGGACAGCGATTCTATTTTGTCTGTCTCGACACTGTTCACATGCAGAGCACACATTTCCATTGTCAGTAACATCTGTCATTATTACACTGCCACAATTCACAACTGCTGGAGGGAATGGAGGCAAGTGGTAATATACAAATTTCCAGCAGTGTCTACCAAAACCACAAACAGACACACCCTTGACCAAGTAATTTCAAGTCTAGACCTTTGTGGTATGGATACGCTTATACTCTGGTAAAGATGATGTAGGTGGAGGTTACTCATTGCAATAGTGTTTTATTAACAAAAGAAAGGCCAAAACAACCCCAGGTCCCTAAATGGGGAGCATGTGGACTCGGGTTAGAGGCAGTTTTGAGGTTGGTGTGGTGCTATGATCTGAGTATTCACATCCCCCCACAATCCATATGTCGAACTTCTAAGCCTCCAGGTGATAGGAAGGAGGCAGAGCCTTGGGAGGTGATTACATCAGGAGGGCAGAGGCTTTATCAGTGGGACTAGTGCCCTTCTAAAAGAGGTCCCAGAGAAGTTGCCTTTTCCCTTCTACCTTGTGAGGAAGCAGCAAGAAAGCACCATCTGTGAACCAGGAAGCATGCTCCAGCAGACACCAAATCTTCTGGAATCTGAATTTTTAACTTCCAACCTCCAGAGGTTAAGGAATAAATTTTTATTTTTTTAAGGATTTATTTTATTTATTTGAAAGGCAGAGTTATAGAGAGGGGGGAGGAGATAGAGATCCATCTTCAGTCAGTTGGTTCACTCCCCAGGTGGCTGCAACAGCCAGGGCTGCGCCAGGCTGAAGCTGGTAGGCAGGAGCTTCATCTGGGTCTCCATGTGGGTGCAGGAGCACAAGGACTTGGGCCAATTTCCACTGATTTCCCAGGAGCATTAGCAGGGAGCTGGATCAGAAATGGAACAACGGGGCATAAACTGGTATCCATATTGGATGCTGGTATTGCAGGTGGCGGCTTAACCTGTTATGCCACAATGCAAGCCCCAAGGAATGGATTTTTTTAAAGATTTATTTTCATTTATTTGCAAGGCAAAGTTACAGATAGACAGACCAGAGAGATCTTCCATCCACTGGTTCACTCCCCAAATGGCCACAACAGCTAGGGCTGGGCAAGGCTGAAGCCAGGAGCCTGGAACTCTATTTGGATCTCCCATGTGGTTCTCAGGGAACCAAGCACTTGGTACACCTTCTGCTGCTTTCCTCGGCACATTAGCAGGAAGCTGGCTTAGAAGTGGAGCAGTAGGCCAGCGCTGCGGCTCACTAGGCTAATCCTTGGCCTTGCGGCGCCAGCACACCAGGTTCTAGTCCCGGTCAAGGCGCCGGATTCTGTCCCGGTTGCCCCTCTTCCAGGCCAGCTCTCTGCTGTGGCCCAGGAGTGCAGTGGAGGATGGCCCAAGTACTTGGGCCTTGCACCCCATGGGAGACCAGGAGAAGTACCTGGCTCCTGCCATCAGATCAGCGTGGTGCACCAGCTGCAGCACGCCGGCCGTGGCGGCCTTTGGAGGGTGAACCAATGGCAAAAAGGAAGACCTTTCTTTCTGTCTCTCTCTCTCTCACTGTCCACTCTGCCTGTCAAAAAAAAAAAAAGAAGTGGAGCAGCCAGGACTGGAATAAGCACTCATACGGGATGCAAGCATTGCCAGCAATGGCTTAGCCTATTGCACCACAACACCAATCACAACATGAGGAATAAATTTCTATTGTTTATCAGCCACCCAGTATATTTTGTTAGGACAGCCTGAATGGATTGACAGGTGGTAAAGTCCTGACTGTTCAGCAAGTGTGTGCTGGTCAGTAGAGGAGTCACAGACATCAACAAAATAATTTACAATTGTACAACAATGTAGATACACTAACATTATTTTTTTAAGATTTATTTATTTGAAAGTCAGAGTTACACAGAGAGAGGAGAGGCAGAAAGTGAGAAAGAGGTCTTCTTTCTGATAGTTCATTCCTCAGTTTGGCTGCAACAGCTGGAGCTGTGCTGACCTGAAGCCAGGAGCCAGGAGTCCCTTCTGGATCTCCCACATGGGTGCAGGGGCCTAAAGACTTGGGCCATCTTCCACTGCCTTCCCAGGCCACAGCAGAGAGCTGGATCAGAAGTGGAGCAGGTAGGTCTCGAATCAGAGCCCATATGGGATACAAGCACCTCAGGCCAGAGTGTTAACCTGCTGCGCCACAGCGCCGGCACCCTATTATTAATTGTACAGTTGAAAGTGGTTAAGAAAGAGATGAGTGTTTGCTGCAGTAGTTAAGACAACGCTTGGGAGTGGTGACTTGTGGTGTAGTTGGTAAAGCCGCCTCCTGTGACACCAGCATCCCATATATGCACGGATTTATGTCCTGGCTGCCCCACTTCTGAACTAGCTCCCTGCTAATGGCCTTAGAAAAGCAGCAGAAGGTGGCCAAGTGCTTGGGGCCCTGCCAACCCATGTGGGGAACCCAGATGAAACTCCTGGCTCCTGGCTTTGGTCTGGCCTAGCCCAAGCTATTATGGCAATCTGAGGAGTAAAACAGCAGATGGAAGATCTCTCTGTCCCCCTCTCTCAGTCCACTTAGTGTTTAGACATGATACAATATTTTGTCTATAGAAGATGCTCAACAAATGTTTGATGAACGGGACAGAACCAGCAGAATAGAGTGAAATAATAAAACACAAAAAGGAGTGAAGTAATCGTTATAACAAAAGGATGAGGTAAATTCTAAAAAGAGTGGAGAAAGGGCTGGTTCTGGGGAAGACACACACCGTTACAGGAGGAATAAAATGAAGGCTTTGGGATCCTACAGTCCTGGGATCCATCCTTGGCTTGACTCCTTTTTTCTGGTTAAATGACTTAATTTCTCATTGTCTCATTGCACAAAAGGAATGATAATATCTACCTTTTGGGGCTGCTGTGTACAGTGTAAATGAGGTAACTCAAGGAAAGCAGGATAGCGCTTAGCAAGATGCTAGGCGCATAGAGAACGCTTTGCTTGTGCTGGTCCCCAGTGAGATTTCAGGAGAAACTTGAAGGTGAGTGGAAATTTGATCGTCTTGAAAACAGGTGTTTCAAATCCAAGAATGATTACAATTGGGTGAGTCAAGCAATGGAAGCCTTGGGGTTTACTAGAATTTTTATGAAAACCATTGAGGAGACTTAAGTAACCCTTAAGTGCGACTAAACGACAGAGCCAAGACCTGAGCTCCTCTTTTCTTTTTGCTTCTGTTTCTTTCTTTCATCTGGCTTTTTATAGCTTCTCTAATCCTTCTTTTATCTCTCCCCCCATACTTTTTTTTTTTAACGTCAGAAGATAGATTCTGAAAACCATGATTATTTTCCAAGGTGGTCTTAAGACTGTAAGTACATAAGTTAACAATGTAACTTTTCTGTTTCAGCACTGTTGCATAGGAATTAAGAGCTCGGAGGAACATGATTTCAAATTCAAGACCAGGAGAAGAGCATTATTGGCCTCACACAGACATCACTTACAAAGGAAAATTGATAACACCTACTCTGTACTGATCGCCTATTAGGTACTTCACACCTAGCACTGCGATTTCTCACAACTACCAGGAAGGTACTAACTCCACATTTTTCACTGGTGAAACAAATGGAAACCGGAGAGATGACGCGCCTAGACCTAGCGGAACTAAGATTTGAGCCCAAGTCTGATTTTAAAGACCCAGGACTTACCTTTGTTCAATCCTCCCTCCCAAAGCCCCTTGATTCTCTCTAGTCTCTCATCTCCAGCATGATACTGATACTTGCAGGCTTTTGTTTTGAAAGCAGTAATCATAATTAGTACAAAAAAACTGATAGGGATAGGTCGTCCATATAAACAAGAAAAAATAGTAACAGTAGTACTATTGGTTGTTGGAAGTGGAATTTTAATAAACAAAGCTATGAGATAGTTCATGAAAGACATGAGTATGCCTTAGGTTCCAACAAATTCCCATGATGATTAACACTGAATCAGAGTATCTCCCTCTCCAAAATGTTTTGTTCTTAATGCCCCTGGTCATGTACTTGACCTCTTTCTGTTATTCCTTTTCTTTAAGCCTACTTAAGCTGTGTACAGAATTATCATCAGACACGAAAACATGAACACTTTGTCTTCCACATTCAGGAGAAAAATGTATTGTTTTAAAGACTTAACTATTGCACATATTTTATTCTTTTCTTTCCTTATTGAGTTAAAGTGATTGTCAAGAAGCTTGTATGCATTTAGGCTAGTGGCACACTTTAAATGCTAATATGCATTTTTTAATATCTCAAGTATGATTTGAAGTCTCCAAAGATTTTTAACTTACCTGGAAATATGGAAGAATATAGTTAGAACAAGTTATTGGGAGAGCTTCTGTGCTTACGTGTAGGGTTGGCTCAAATATGACAGTTGTGTAACTCTCTGACTTTTGTGACATGCCTCTTTCTGATCCAAGATGTTCTGCTATAACTTTACCATGGTTGTCTGTCTACATACTAGTACTGTACAGATATTTTTAAGATATGTTTTTTTTTCTCTGAGAGGAGATATGACAAATGTTAAAAGGAAAGGGAAAGATCACAGGATCTTTGTTTATCTTTGTTTAAATTATGCAATATTTGTTGTGGAAATGGCTTTCGAGAACTTTTGTCCTAAGATTTCATTTTATGGAAAGGAAACCGAGACTCAGAGACAAAGTTACATGTTCAGGGTCGCACAGCTGGATGCCATCGAGGAAGGACTGGAATCTATTTCTCTTGACTGTCAGGTTGAGAAATGGTAGATTCATCAGAAGAAGAAAGCTTTAAAACCACTTGTGGAAAAGATGCCACTTTTGAAAAGATGTTCCCTCGCTTTTGGCTACTTTCTGTTCCCCCATCCACTTCTTTGTCAGTATTTTCGGTCGAAACCTATAGCTTGGACTTTTCTGTGCCTTTTACCTGCCTTCAATCTTTTTTTTTTATATTTACCCAAGTCTACTCCAGTTCTTTTTTTTTTTTGACAGGTAGAGTTATAGACAGTGAGAGAGACAGAGAGAAAGGTCTTCCTTCCGTTGGTTCACCCCCAAATGGCCGCTATGGCGGCTGTGACAATCTGAAGGTAGGAGCCAGGTGCTATCTCCTGGTCTCCCATGCAGGTGCAGGGCCCAAGCACTTGGGCCATCCTCCACTGCCTTCCCGGGCCACAGCAGAGAGCTGGACTGGAAGAGGAGCACCTGGGACTAGAACCCAGCGCCCATATGGGATGCCTGCGCCGCAGGCGGAGGATTAACCAAGTGAGCCACGGTGCCAGCCCCTACTCCAGTTCTTAAGTTCTATTCTTGCTTCTTCTGAGTGGGAAAGTAGTTTACAAAACTCTTCAAAATTTAGAGGTCATAAACAGCGGGATTGCTTACTGCAAAAGTCTAATGGTGGAAAAGTTGGAAGACAACAAGGCTTTTTTTCTTTAATTAAATTAAGTAAAGTTGGTGGGGAGAGAGTTAATTGGAAATAATAAACCATAACCACCTAGGCCTCTCACCCACCTAACTCTTCCACCACCTGTGTATAAAGTCAAGCTTGAAATCTATTGTAACGTGAGAACTATTATTACAGGATTACCCTTTAAACCTGTAAAACAACTAACATTTGTATAGTTCTTTACAGTTTACAAAGCACTTGCACATCCGTTATCCTCTTTGGGCCTTGAACAAGCCTGTGAGCTTAGTCAGGCAATCTACATAGTTATTTAGAGGGAAAAACAGAGGTTCAAAATTATAGAGACTTATTCAGAGTAGACTCAAGCATGGATTTTCTAATTCTATAAACCCATGTTCTTTGATTTCCCTACTCTGTCTCCTGAAGAGCTCAACAGCTGAACTTCACAATTTCAGAATTTGTGGAAATTAGATCAAAGCCATTAAGAAAGTTATGTTGGTATTCTTGTAAAACACTATTTCCTGGGTGCTGTGGTAGATCAGAATGGGGGGGCACAAGCATACCTCCTGGTATAACTCAGCTGGCTTCAGATGGTTCAAACACCATAATACACAGTTGCTTATTTTATTTTTATGAAATGTTTCTCCCTAACATGGATACACACAGAGATTTTACTGATGGGAAAACTTGCATCTGTGGGAAAGTGGGTTTCTTAATTTTAAAAACCCCAGTATAAGACTTGTCTACCCTCCATAGGACCTTAAGTGGCCTCCTTCTGGCCCTGTTCTAAACTGAACAAACGGCCCCTTCAGACAGCTCAGAGCCTCTCCCATCTCCCCAGGAAAACAGAAGAGATGGAAAGGGAAGGAGCTGGATTACTCAAGATTTGTTACTCCATTAATCTTTCCAAACTCAGACTAGTTGCTGTCCCCTTGGGCAGAGTGAATGAGACAGCCAGAGAGCAAGGATTATTATGTTAATGGAGATCCCTCCACATGGAAGGAGATTTGGGAGTGGGAAAACATGTTCTACTCCCCTATGGATTAGTGAGATTATATAACTTCATGTAGGTGAAACACTTGGGGTCTGGTATGATGTAAGCACTTGATTTATGAAAGCTTTTTAAATTAGCAGTCTTGCTTCTGGTTCTAGCTCCTCTATTAACTGTGGGATTCAGAGAAGAAATCACATCTGTCTTGTTTTTCATTGCTGAATCCTCAGACCAAGACTGTGTCTTGCATAGTACCTGCAGCAATGACAATAACAGCAATTTTTTCAGTGAATTATGTGTCCTCTCTAAATTTGTTTCCTCATCCATACAAGGAAGAATGTGATCTTTGACATTTAAGTTTTTTCTTTTTTTTTAAGATATTTATTTGAAAAGCAGATTGCAGAGAGAGAGGGAGATAGAGAGAGAGGTCATCCAGGAGCCAAGAGCTTCATCCAGGTCTCTCATGTGGATGGCAGGGTCCCTAGGGTGTGGGCCATCCTCCTCTGCTTTCCCAGGTGCATTAGCAGGGAGCTGGATTGGAAGTGGAGCATCCAGGACTTGAACCAGTGCCCATGTGGGATGCTGGCACTGCAGGTGAAGGCTTAACCTTCTATGGCACAATGCCTGGTCCCAACATTTAAGTTTCTTCCTTGTACTTATGATCTAATTCTATAATGGGCAAACTAAGCAAGTCTGGTACATCTCTGTGGATTTTCTTGTTTTAAAAAATAAAAAAGAATTTGCTGCCAGTATTGGCATTTAGCCTTTGTACATTGAATTTCAATATTCAGAAAGGCAATTTACTGAGAATAGCAATATATGTAAAAATCTCCAATAATATTAGGGTCAATTAATTTATCCACCACTAGTACACTGTCAGTTTTAGTGAAGGTGCTAATATTTTCTTCCACTCCTTATAACTTTTTTTAAAACTCTCATTTATGAGTGACAAAAAGCTTGTCTCTGTAAGTCAAGTGTCCAGAGCTATGGTACTATAATGTCTTTTCACTTTAAAGGTTTAGGATTTTTAGGGAACAAATTCAGTATTGCCAAGCTTCAAATACTTGCTTTAGGAAATAACCTCTCACTCACCCCTGAGCCCAAAGCAAAACCAGTCTCCAAATGTTACCATATCAGAGTGGAGAAAATAGGCTCAGATGGTAGTGAGATCAGAGCACAGAGCTAGTAAATTGCCCTCCTAGCCCTGAGGGCAATAATAAAATAAAGTCCTGACTTTTTAAGGTAACTTTGTGTCTTATATCTTGATAGGCAGTTGGTACCTATAATAATAGGCTCCATCATCTACTACCCAGCTAAGAAGTCAACATGCTGTAGCTGAGAGCGTGCACAAAACATAGAACTTCAAATGCTTTCGTTAGAAAATATAAAATTTTTATTTATATTGAACAATCTGCCAACAAAGGTGAGCATCACAATCAAAAATGAATGGTCTCAGAAGGCACAAAGGAAAACACTGCACTAGGTGAATGAATTCAGAACTCTGAAAACAAAGCTCCCCCAAGACTAGGACATCCTTTATGCCCCGCTGTTTCAGTTTGGAGCCTTAAAGGCCATCTACTTTGTGTCTGACTTATTTTCCTGTCAGACAGGAACTGGAATTTGAACTTTGCTCTCCAAAAGCCAAAGGCCAACTAATTTAAAAGGAGACCTTCAAAATCAATGATGACTTCTTCTAGTTTCATTAGTTCTGTCTGAAGTGATTAAAGGATTTGATTCCCAGATAACCATGATCCTTATTGTGATTTTTTTGAAAATCACATTTATTTCTATACTTAGTTCTGATCACTTGTGGCATTCCTCAGGCAAGTCTGGATTCATGCAGCATTCCAACGCTGAGTGCCTTTTCAAGTCTCCAGCAGAATCCTGGGCTGGTGAGTGATGATACCTTTATTGTAGTAGCCCCAAGGTGTGGAAGTTGTTTCCTGTAGCCCATTCTCAGTTCCACCCCTCCACTTGCTGAAACATCTGCAAATACTTTGTTCATTTCAGACATCTGACCACAGTGAGGCTCCCATCTGGACTGCTTCCTTTTTTCCCTTATTGCTGTAGAAAAGCATTGATAATGGGAAGGCGTTCATCAATGGAGAAACAGGGAAGGCCCAGGAAAGAGAGCAAAGAGGGTGCTGGAAGGTTGGTTCTTCTTGGGGTTTTCTCTTGTAGTCATTCATTGATTCATTGATTCATTGAATCATCATCACTTATTGGGTGGTACTTGGAATGCAAATATCAACAAGCAGCATTTTCTGTTCTCAAACAATGGGCAATTTATTGCATGCCACATTTATTGAGTCAAAGTAGGGAAGTATACTTACCAGTTTATAGTAATACATTTACCAAGTGTCTTCTATGTGTAAAGTTCCACAATTATTCTTTTTTTTGATAGACACAGGATTTATGGAATACTTCATTTAATCTGTTTCCTTACCTTGAAATCACATAAAATAAGAAAAGTCTTTAAAAGTTTTTGTAAACAATCATTAATTTTAAAGTATCATAGGAATCTTGCTAAGAAAATGATCAATTGTGTAGTGCAGAGTAATCAAATTCCTTCATATATTTCATTTGCTTTGTGCAAATATTAAGTTATAAAAACAAACAATAAATTTTTGTAAGAAACTGCATTTTCGGGGCCGGCGCTTTGGCACAGTGGGTTAAAGCCCCAGCCTTCAGGGCCAGCATCGCATATAAGCACTGGTTCGAGTCCCGGCTGCTCCTCTTCTGATCCAGCTCTCTGCTATGGCCTGGGAAAGCAGTAGAAGATGGCCTAACTCCTTGGGCCCCTGTACCCACATGGGAGACTCGGAAGAAGCTCCTGGCTCCTGGTTTCAGATCAGCTCAGCTCTGGCCATTGTGGTCCTTTGGGGAGTGAACCAGCAGAATGAAAGACCTCTCTCTCTGGCTCTACCTCTTTCTGTAACTCTTTCAAATAAATAAAATAATTCTTTAAAAAAACACTATATTTTGATAGATATTATTCCAGTTGGACCATTTTTATGCTCTTATATGACATAAATTCTAAGCTTCTTTTATACATTTACATTATCATACATCTGCTTGACCTCTCATTTTGTGATAATCAAATCAGAAACTGCCACTGTCCCTGACATTGCTGAACAATAATTATAGCTTCAAAGTACCAGATTTAAGGTGTATGCAGGGTGTGGCCCATCCACCCAGGATTTCAAAACCACATGGTTCTTCAGGTCCTGTTGGGGCTCATCTATTTGCCTACCTCCTCTGCAGGAGTGTGGCTTAATCAGGTCACTACATCCTGACACTCATTGTTTGCACCATGATGTAATGTCAACACAGTACAGAGAAGTTAGCAACAGGAAAAGGAAAGTGCTTTAATTCCAAGGTCATCTCCAGGGGTTCAGCAGGACATATCTCCTATATCAAATCATCTGGTCTCAAACCCTAAAAATGAGCCTGGCCAAAAGGTTGAGCCACCCTGTCTACATCATGTTTGCAATTTGCAATGCAAGACTGTGGCAGCCTGTTGTGAGTTGACTGTTCTTCCAGTTTGCTAAAACTGAAAAGGCAGGTCGTTGTTCCATTGCTTTCTTTTTGCTGCAGGGTATTTCACAAGGTGTTACCAAGCTTCTGCAGGTCTTCATTTATGTAGATATTAATTAAACACCTTAGAAGCTGACAGGGATTAGTTCAGGTCTCCTTTAGCTTTGGCTTCCTCCCATCCCCCAGGGCTCTCTGTCTTGCGACTCAAAGCAGAGCAATGCTATTAAACACAGCAGGAAAATGCCTATCAGGGGGCAGATGGAAGCTAATTGCCAAGAACTCTGAAGAACCAAGCTTCTGAGGAGCCATGCTGCCTTTGTTCCAATTAGAAAAAGGACAGCCTACCCTCAGGTGGAAGCAAACCATGTCTTGGTTGGTGACACTGGACCTGGAATTCAATGTCTATGTACCTCCTATACCAGACATCACCACAAAGATAGCAAATTGTACCACTGGACAGGACCATGGCATGAATAACTTTACAGTGATGGTTGCAAGCATTAGGTGAGATGTGGGTAACTTTGATGGGGAGAATGATGGGAAGCAGAGGATAGTGTGCTTCTGTCTTTGAGATTTGCTAAGTGGCAGTGATTGGCTAAGACTGAGATCTGCCTTCTAGCTCTTTAAAATCATTTACCACTGTCATATCTGAACTTCCTTCCCAGAGAGCCCCTCTGCGGTGACTCTTCCTACCCCTCTACCAAAAGCTTCAAACAGGAAAAAAGGGTTCTACATTTCTACAAAGATGTGTGCAATGTATATTTAATGTGAGACATTTAAACATTAATAATCTTTTTTTTTTCTCTTCACTGCTCTGTCCCCAGCACCTAGAAGGCCTGATACATATAGTCTATTGCTACATTGATAGAATAGTCCTCTAGACTTTCAGTCATTCAGCAACAGAAAATTACACCAAGAAGGTCCCTCGCCTTCAAGATGCCTCAAGAGTCATCAAAAATTAGTTCTCGCGGGTGAGCATTTTGCCTTGGGGTTAAGCCATCTGGTTAGGATGCCAATGTGAGCACCTGGTTTTGATTCTTGCTCTGATTCCAGCTTCCTGCTAATATGAACCCTGGGAGGCAGTGGTGATGGTTCAAGTAGCTGGGTTCCTGCCACCCATGTGGGGAAACCTGGATAGAAATCCAAGCTCCCAGCTTTGGCCTGCCCTGGTTCTGGCTGGCCATTGCAGACATTTGGGAGAGAGAACCACGGGATGGACACTCTCTGTCTCTCAAATAAATTCATTTCCTTCTAGGTACTTCATAGGCTAGAAGTCTCAACTCTCTTTACAAAATACCATCACCAAAAATATTATTAGATACTATACTATTATTGTGGTATCATACATTACTAATCATACATATAATTATACTACTACTAAGTATATTAATATAGCAATGATTATTGGAAACTTCCATTGCACATCATGAAATATTTGTCAAATAAAGATGAAGTGTCCCTAAGCCTCCTTCTATTTTAGTATTTGATGGACGATGGACAACAAAATTTGATGGCACCATTGTATTTAAACATTACTTTATACTTTTTAAATTTTATGTATGGGATGTCATAATTGTAGTGAAAAAGTTGAATGGATCATGTTCCTCCAAAGATCTCAAGGCACCTGTGATAAGGGTTAGCACTTCTCACACCTCTGCTGAGGTAGGTATGCTGTAGTGTCAGTTCTACCACCCAAGGATCACATGTGAGTGCCTGGCAAGAGATGCTTTTGTTCACAGCTCTAGTCAGTACAGAGTACTATCTATACATCCATTTACTCACACACTGCTTCAGTCATTTAATTAATTTGATGCAGTTTGCATCAAAATGTGAGGCACTTAGACTCAAGTTCTTACTGAACTTCCATCCCAAATACTACAATCTGTAAAAGAAAAAAAAAAAAAAACTCACAAAAATTAAACATTCAGAGCAGAGTTTTTTCTGCACATGCTGACTAATCTTAATTGTTTCACAGTGACACTTGCCATTGAGTCATCTACAGGGGAATACTAAGGAAATGGCTGAAATAGAAAGATTTCAATGATAAACTGCTTCCAATTCCAGTAATACATGTTATGGATATTATTTAATTGTCTATAACATATTGCTCTTTTCATGTTTGCCTAGCACAGCTAAATACTTGTATTTTCTTTGATTATTAGTTTCCTCCATGTATTATTGAGTTGGTACAAGATGTTCAAGACCGTGAAAAGAAGAATGTAATGGCTTCCTCGTGTCATGGAATGATTTTTTTTTCAGCTCATTAGTCCTTTTAAGTAATCTGACTGTACTCTGACTCTTTCTGAATTCACAATTATTCCTCTTGCTAAAGCATGCTTCCAGAGTTGACTGCATAAATTAAATTTCATGCACGCATATGCAAGTCGTGTGTACTGCCTGTTAAATGAAGCAATACAAATTAAAGGCATATTTTAATGACCTTCAGAGTTCCACGTTACGGTTGCTTTTTCAGTTACCTACAAGCCATTGATTGAAAAACGTGATTTTCAGTGTGGTCTTGAAAGCCGATTTGCTCACAGAATGCAGCCCCCCAGGTTGTGCAAGTCCCCCCCACCCCCAACCTTCTCGTCCAGTTCCTAACCCCTCGGTATGGTTCTGAAGCTCCCACGCCATCGGTTCTGAAGGGACTGCTGCATTCCCCACACCCCTGTGCCGAAGTCGGAGTCGGGGTCAGAGGGGGTCAGCCCAGGCAGCCGCTGCGTGACTGGCTGCCTTCCCCGGCCCCGATGCTGCGGTTGTTCAAATTGAGCTCATTGCCGGGCGTCACGACACGCGCGTCCCCTCGGCGCACTCGGTGTAGCGTGAGGCGCGCCCGAGCCTCCGTGCGGACGCGCCCTGCCAGCTCTTCTGACTTGTCACAATGTCCCCGTTCTCATTATTCCGAAGGCCCGGGGCACCGACAAGTCACGGAAACCTACACAGCGCCGGCCCGCTGAGCGCTCTCTTCAGCTTCAGCGGCCCCGGCACAGCTGCCAGCCCCTCCGAAGTCTGCAGCAGGCTGGGGTCATTCGCCCGGCCACGAAACTGGTCTCCAACGCGGGGGTCCGAGGCTGGCGCCGTCAGCCGCCCGCCAGGGGCCCCTCCCCGGGTCTCCGAGCCCCGGGCGGGCCGCCCCTGCCCTGCCCTGCCCTGCCCCTCCACCGGTCGGCCCGTCCGACGGAGGAAGGTTGCCGAGGCTGCTGAGGCGGAGACGGGTGCAGGGGCGAGGCTGACTCCGCGGCCTCCTCCCCCTTCTCCCTGCTTCCGCAGTCCGAGGTGTTTGCCGCATAACATCGGAAGTGGAAACTTTTAGGCATTAAGACGAGGGCATCACCCGCTCGGGCTAAAGCTGGCGGAGGGCGAGGGGGGCCGGGCGGAATCTGGGATTCCTCGCCGGATTACGCGGCTGAGCTGGCACGCGAGGCAGGCTATGGGCCCACCAGGAAGCCGCGAGTGCACACGCAAGCAGCAAAAGCAGGCGGCGGGGGCGGGGCGGGCTGCCGGCACGCAGGCGGCGGGGCAGCCGAGGGTTGCGTGACCTGCCGGTCCGCGGCCGCACGCACTTCGTGCTCCGAGCAGCCGTCACCCCGCGGGAGGCGCAGGTGCTGGAGGGCGGCGCCTGGCTTCCAGTTTTACAGCCCCGGCGGGGAGGGCAGTCACGCTATGCGCCTATTTCTGGGACAGGGAGTGAGTTCACTGGGGAGGACACGGCGTCCCCTTGTTATCAGAACGTGGGTAACGTTCGGTAATAAAAGCCGCTCAGACAGGATGTATTAAACGAATCAGGAACCAGAGCTGCTCTATCAATCAGCGATCACGCCAGGGCCGCTCTCGCCGGCAAGCTTTGACTTCAGAGGACCGGCGCACAAGGGCAGCTGTGTGACAGGCTCAGAGAATGGAAGCAGAGCCAGGACGGCCGCGCTGGCGCCCGAGTTTTGTCCACTCTGCACAGGGACTAATCAGAGTCCGGATTCTGTGCATGCTGTCATTCTTCCATAGCTCTCCAGCGTTTCATTTTAAAATCAGAGGTGCCTGGTCTCCCTGGCATTTTAACTGGAGAGACTTCTTTACAGGGTGACTCAAAAGCCCCAAGGGCATTAAAAAAAAAGGTGACACGTTATAAGAAACTAAGTTCCTTCTCACGAACATGTGAGCACGAAGTGTTTCTCTGCTCAGAGAGCTATTTACATAGTTCGAATGTTTGTAGGCTTGCGGATAAATCAAGTTTACAAAGCAAAACAAAAATGACACCACTTTTCGCGTCAGTTCAACACACAGAACAACCCCATTCAAGTTAGAGCTCAGAAAATGTCATATTATTTTCTATTAAACTTCGATTTGGTGAATCTGTATTTTCTCAATTCCTCTTATCACCACCTTTAGGCCTATTATTACTCTAGTGAAAGACACATTTGTTTTTGTTGTACAAGTAACAAGTATCATAGGAGGAGGATTTGGCAGGCTTAGTGTATAAACTCCTGGTAAGCTTCTTCAAAACTACAAATTCTCCTCTCACTTTATCACAGCAGGGAAGAGAGGGCAGGAGTCACTTTGGTAAATGTTTTCCCAGCTAACTCTGATTTCCACTTAAGTGTCTGTATTTTTGTCTTCCCAGCACACTTCCTGACTTCTAGGACAGCACTGCCCCTCCGCCCTGGATTCTGCTCTACCTCACCTCTTCTAGGTCTAATTAGAAGTGAGGTGGCATTGCATCTGGCTTGGCCTAGTCCCCATGGTTGGTCAAGAGGCACACACCCAGCTCCAGTTGAACCAGTTACAGTGCTGGCCTGGGTAAAGGATTGGTATGTATGTAGCTCAAGGTACATCAAGGAAGTCATGGCCTGGTATTTCTCTAACCAGAGGTTGGGAACAGAAACCCACCCTCCTCTTCCTGTTGGTGGCAAAATCTGCCTCCAGTGCCCAGGCCCATGCAGAGGCTGCCAGCAGTTGAAGACAGTGGTAGAAGAGAAGGGCTGAGCCCCTGTATCGGCTTTCCAGAAATCCAGAAGCCGTATCTGAGATTCTCAAAACAGCCATTGTTCCTACTTTCTTGAAGTTACATAGGAACTTCTGTTGATTCTCTGAGGTACCCTGGATTTCTAATAAAATATACATTTATAGACATAATAAAATTATATTTAGAACACTATTTATTTTTAGTATTTAAAATGCTATTTTTAGCTTGCTCTTTTCTTTGCATCACCAAAGAACTGAATCATCATTTCTAAACAGCTGCGCAATCTGGTTTGAATAAATCAACTTATCTCACATTTTGGTATTTCTCAGTTTTTAAACACTGAATATGTGTGGTAGTAAGAAATAAATTTCCCATTGCTTCCAGTATCATTCTCTTGGAGTCTCTTTGGTCAGAATTGGGACATAAGCTCCTTTCTAACATTTATTTGAAAAGCAGAGTCTTACACAAACAGGGGAGAGAGAGAGAGAGAGAGAGAGAGAGAGAAACAGAGGGAAAGAGATCTTCTATCTGTGGGCTCACTCCCTAAATGCCTGCAAAAACAGGAGCTGTGCTAGGCCAAAGCAGGAGCCTGGAACTCCATCTGGGTCTCTCATGTAGGTGGCAGGGACCCAAGTACTTGGGGTCATCATCTGTTGCCTTTCCAAGTGTAGTAGCAGGAAACTGGATTGGAAGTAGAGAAGCCAGGACTTGAACTGGCACTCTGCCGTGGGATGTGGGCGTTGTATGCAGCAGGCTAACCCTCTACACCACAACACCTGCCCCATAGACTCATTTCTGATTTAATCACTGCAAAGAGGAAGGAAGTGAAGCAGAATTGACCTTATCTGAACTCCAGGATTTGTGCTGATTCACTTGTGGTTGGGGAATACAGCAGAGGGTAGAGGTGAAGAGGTCTGGATTCCTGAACACAAAGAATAAAGGCAATCAAGTGTCATTACAGTAGTTATGAACATTTTAATAAGTTTAAAACATAATCAATGTATTGTTTTTATCCTAACAGTAATGTTTGAGACTACTATTTGCTCTATACCTTTATGAACAAGCCTACCATAATTTTAATTATTTTAAGCCTATTATTTTAATAATATTTGCATCTGATAATTTGGTATCATTACATCAATATTCTGTAACATACCTTTCTGATGATTTTCAATTCATTATTTAATGGCATTAAAGCTTCCTATTAATAGAAAAACTACTATTCTTTGTTTCTTATAAATCCAGTAACTACCTAAAATTATAGGTACAGAAACATGACTTTTATCTCCACAAATGTAGAATGAAATCAATTCTACCAATCATTTGCCAAAACAAATGTGAGATTCTTAAGATTCCTCATTAGATGACTATGGAACTAAAGAAGCTTGTTTAATCAAACAAGCAAATACTTAATTCTACAAAAATTGTTTTTAATTCTGTTAAGAAAATTATAAATTCTCATCTTTGAATTAATTACTTCCTATAGGCCAGATGCTGAACGTTTAATGAAAGGAATTTGGGTTGTTTATATTACAGATTAATCTCATAAAGAGTTATTAGTGCCATAGTTTTTAATATCAGACTCATTACAAGAGTATTATTAGTGCTATTAGAACTTTAGTCCTTTTGTGTTTTAAATATATATCAGCGTAACACATATTAAACTATACAATTTGGCACACAGTACATTTTTGGATACAGATGTTATCAGTAGCCAAAAGGCCACAAGGAAATATATTTAAAATCTTCAAAGATTTTGCTGTGGTGTGACTTAACATCTGAGAGTACACATTTTTCATTGGAAGTTTTGTTCAATAATCATATGCTCAGGGCTAAAAAGAATAAGGTAACAATTTGTTTCTGCACAGATGTCTAGAGATCTAAACTCCTGGAGAAATATGCTATTGAACCACTGTGACCTTTATTTTATTAGGTTCTGAAGTTTACACTGAACATATGACAGATTAAAAAAGGAACAATGCATAAACCCACAAATAGTATTTTGTGGTCTAAGCCACCTCTAGACCAGAGTTATTTGGGGTTCAAAATATGCAAAGCAGACTTACAAAGCAGTCTATAACTGCAAATGTTGATAACAGTTAAGGAAAAAAAAACTATATGGGGAAAGAAAATCCTCTTGGTGGGAAGAAATGTGTTGACACAAGTGAAAAAAAGCCAAATGGTTCTTAGTAGCTAAACTATTTTCAAAACCAGAAGCTGTATCAGAAAAGGTATGAAGAAAGTAAGTCTAAGAAAAAGTTACATTTATAGAATTAAATACTTTTTGGATATTTCAATGATAGTAATCCACAGTAGGCTGATGCCCTGTGAGTACTGGCTATGTGAGGCCCAGGTGCTCCTGCTTATACTCACATTCAGTCCAAGTACACTTTTGTGCTCTCATGTTGGGCCACGTCCTTGGCTATTTCCACTATTTTGCGTGAAAGTAAACAGTTAGTAGGATCTGACTGAGTTATATTTGGAAGGGTTCTCAATTAAGCAAGACGCTGTGTTTGAAGTACCTGGCAAATAGAAGGAGACCAATAAATGCTGGCTTTTTAAAAAATTCTGCTCTTGCATTGGATGGAACCCAGAAATAGTAGTGAAAGCTGTGGTTGCTCCAGCCTGGGAGGCCTGTTTGCAACCAACTTCTAAAGGGATACAGAGGTAATATATTCTGGTTCACAGGATGGAAATAAAAGTCGGGCTAAGCTCTCCTTTTATAGTTCTAGCTCACTTTAAAATTAGCAATGTTAGGTAGACCTTCTGATAGTTTTACCAGACTTGCAGACAAAATACCTATTCTTTTAACCTGCTTCTTCTTTTTTTTTTTTTTTTGTTAAAGATTTTATTTATTTATTTATTTGAGAGGTAGAGTTACAGATAGCGAGAGAAAGGTCTTCCTTCAGCTGGTTCACTCTCCAAATGGCTGCATTGGTTGGAGCTGTACCAATCTACAGCCAGGAACCAGGAGCTTTTTCTGGGTCTCCCATAAGGGTACAGGGGCCCAAGCATTTGGGCCATCTTCCAGTGCTTTCCCAGGTCACAGCAGAGAGCTGGATTAGAAGAGGAGCAGCCGGGATTAGACCTGGCATCCATATGGGATGCCCACATCACAGGCGGAGGAGTAACCTACTGTGCCACAGCGCTGGCCCCTACCTGCTTTTCTTAAGGGGGTGGGCTAAGAGGAGGGGAGATAGCATAAAGTTATCCACCCAGCTGAAGGGGGATGAATGACAATGGTCTGCTGGATGAATACCTAAGGCAAATTCATAACAGTAACAGAAGCAGACACTCTGTTCTCATAAACCAACACAAATGTCTGAAGATCAAAATAGGAAGCCTTCCTTTAGTCCTTTATAGAGATTCTACTCTATTAAATAGACAGCATTTTTCCTCCAGAGGTCATCGACGCACAGGGGAAAATAATAAAGAGTCACAAAAAAAGTTTTAAAAAATTAACTTGGTTTTTACTGGATTATTAAAAGTTACAACAAATGCAACTTAGATTATTTTAAAATTAACAGGATTATACAAAATTTTATTCAGTGTGCCCAAAGATGGGAATATTTTCATTATACGAGGCCTCAGCGTGGCCACTAATGGGGTGGGGAAAGGGAGAGGGTAGAGGGTGATAGAGCAAGAGGAAAACCTGGAAAGAGATAGAGGAAGATACTAAGACCAATATAGAACCAATATAGACAAGATGCAATGGGAGGGCAGATTTAACCTATTGTGTAACACCCTGTCACATTTCATCTGTGCTGTCTTCTTTAGGAATTAACACTTTTCACTGCAATCCTTTTAAAAAGGCTATTCTTTGCAACTTATCAACTCTCTTTTCCCTTGAAATTCTTAGTGACTCTATTGCTAAGACAACTTTCTACGATGACGAAAATGTTCTGCATCTGTGCCTATACAATAGCCACATGTGACTGCTGAGCACTTGAAATAAGGCAGTGCAATGTAACAATGGAATTTTAAAATGTATTTCACTTTAACTAAATAGTTGTAAATGACTATCTGATCGGACAGTGCTGGTCTAAGAGCCATTTACAGTGGAAATCAAAATGGTCTCAAGGCAAAGTGTCCATGAAAAAACACAGATGAAATTAAACCACAAAGTGAATCACAGCCTTTCAGCTGATATTCCCCCAATTCTAAAAGTGTTGCCTTTCCTTATCATATATACCAGGGGAAGGGAATATATGGCCTGCGGGCTGTATAAGGCCCTCCAAATCATTTGGTCTAGCCCTTGGTGCCAAGGCAACCTTGGGTAGGATTCAAAATTCAATAAATCTATAGCAGGCTAATTTTTAAGCTGATAATTTTTGTATGGCCCACAAATGATATCATAAGTATCCAAATGGTCCTTGGCAGAATAAAGATTTCCCCATGCCTGATCCACACAAAGTACTATTATTGCTAATAATACAGTCGCACATCACATAACAGCATTTCATTGACAGACTGCATAGACAACAGCAGTCCGTGAGATTATAATGGAGTTGAAAAATTCCTGTTGGGGCATGGACCACTCATGTTTGTGGTGATGCTGGTATAAACAGACCTGTGTGGCCAGTCCTGTACTACAGCACGTACAGGTGTGAACAGTACATATGCAGTTACTGATAATGCTGGTAAGCGACTATGTTCCTGTTAATGTAGTTATTATACTCTATCATTATTTTACTGTGTACTCCTTCTACTTACTGCAAAAGCTTCTCGTAAACAGTAGTACGCTGTGTTAATCTGCAGCTGCCTTACACATCTCTTGCTTGCACCACTTTCTCTGGTGCCTGATTTAAACTCATGTTGTTTTGTTCATCACGGCCCTAGGAGCAATAGGCCATACTATATATACACCATATAGCCTATGTGCACAGCAGGCTATGGCGCCGACGTTTGTGTAAGTATACTCTATGATGCTCACACAATGAATTCTCCCCGTTGTTAAGCAATGCCTGACTGTACAAGCAAACTAGCCTCAGAACAGAGTGATCTTGCTTTAGGTGTGCAATTCCCGTTACAGATAAGGCACTCAACATATTTAGATCATCTGTATTTGTCCTGTATCTAAAACCCCCATTGTTACAAAATGAGAACAATCCTGCCTTCACTGACCCTCAAGGAGACAGATGAAGATGAGTAGTTCTGAAAGTTCTCATAAGCATGCTGTACTTGCCCACTGGGTTGACTGTCCTCTGTACTGCTTAGTCATTTGTTCAATCCTTTGAGTACTGCTTCTCTTTCTCAGATGAGGAACCTTCTTTAGAGGCTGGGAACAGAAAATCAACAGTGGGTGGCACAGCAAAAACGTCAGTTTACGTGTACAGGGCACATCTAGCTCCCAGAGTAGTACTGCCCTGAACACAGGCTTTAGGAAATACATCACGTTGTCATATTCATTAACAAACAGCCCTCAGTTGGCAGTTTGAGTATTGTACCAGTACTGCTCTGCATCATTTAATCACGTCTCCACAACGAAGGGTTTCATTAACTGTCTTCATATTCAATCTCATTTTATTCAGTGGTAATGAGTCTTTCCCTGTGAGGGAGCCATGAATGTTTCCTTTGGTTCCCGCATTTTGGACCTTATACAATCCTCACAAGCGAGAGATCTGGATTCGGAATGAGTCACAAGGGCTGTTTCTGTCTGGGTTAGTCACAGATCCTCACCGTATGCTGGTATGCGGTGCTTGTGGCGCAGTACATCATCAGTTAATACTTGTTTTATGAATGAATGAATGAATGAATGAATGAAAGTCAGTTATGTGTAAGTGAACTAAGTACTTCATTTTGATTATTTTTGAAGAAGGATGAAAATCTTACCAAAGCTTTCCAAGTACTTTGTACTTGTTGTAATGAGTGAAACCAGTGCTTCCTTTTACACCCATGACCTCATCTCTGTCACCGCTCAAGATCAGTTACTGCCCACTACTGTGTTGGCAGGGATGGGAGGTAGGACCAGGACTCGGCGCGCGGGGCAGCGCCTCTCTCCAGCGCCCTGCAGGGTTGTGACGTCTCCCTCCACCTCCGCAGCCTTTACCAAGCCTTCTGCCCTCCCCCACCTCGCCGCCCCAGCTCCCCTTCCCTCCCTCTTACGGCACTCAGCGTAAGCAGAGTTCTTTCCTCGGAACCCCGCCACCAAGCTCTCCCACTTCCGCTAGTGCAGTGTAGGGGAGCGCTGTTCCGCGTCGGCGAGAGGCGTGGGCCATGACGTCACCGCGCCCTGACGTCAGGCCGACGTGCAGCGCCGGTCGCCCGGGAGACGGGGAAAGCCGTTTCGCACCCGGCGGAGGCGAGGTCTAGGTGAGAGACAATGGCTTCCCTTTGGCCCTGGATGACCCGGGACTCAGTTCCGGAGCGGAGGCGTCCTCGCACCTGGGGAGAAAAATGAGCCGCGGCGCCGCCTCAGGGCGTGGGGCCTGGCGCCTGCCTCCGCCGCCGCGCTTCTCCGCGGCCCCTGCGGGTCTCCTGGAGCCCGTCGGGCCCAGGCACTGACTGCCTCAGTGAAAGAGCGGTTCTGCCTCCTCGCCCCCGCCCCCCTCTCCTCCTCTCCTCCTCCTCCCCCCCTTCCCTTCCGGCCGAGCCGGTCCCGAGGGAACGGGGTTAGCGCGGGACAGATTTCAAAGCCCTTTCCCGTAGTTTTGTCTGGCCTTACAGTTGGTTTCTATTTGGAAAATCCCGCCGCTTCAGGAAAGTCTTAGGCCGTGCACTCCCGCTTCACCTGCCCTTGACCCGCCCGTTGTGGGTGACTCACTCTGTGGGAATGGTTCAGCCTGAAAGCTGAACGTGAGTTCGTGGCCCAGCGTGACACTGGTGTGCGGAAGTGAGTCGGATATGAGCGAACAAGAACGTTTCTGCATTTTTAAAATATCTTTCTCGTGATCTTGTTAGAGAGCAGGTTCACAAACACCTTCGTAGCTTCGGCCACTTACCTCCGCTCCTCTTGCCAGAGGGCAGGCTACACAAGCGTGGTGTGAAAGTCGTAAAAACACGCAAACTAATGTCAACTTAATGAGAGTATATTTAAAATTACACATTTCCTCCGTTACCAAAGGGGAAAGAGAACCCTTTCTTTCCTTGAGAAACCTAGTATTTTGTGAAAGCTTTCTCTCCTTTCATTTGTAGTGTATCTTTGAAGACCCAGGAATGCATTTCTGGTGGGCCCGGAAGCTATTTCTTTGAAATGTAATCATCAGGAATGATAGTGGCCCTATCTCCCTGTCACCTTGAGAGTTTAGGTGCTTTACTCCCCAGCTGCAACCACCTGATTCCTTAGGATGGAGGCAGTTAGCTAGGACAAAAGGCTACCCCCAACCACCAGGTAAATTTCAGATGGACGCTAAAAGAATGGATAGCAAACTGTGTTGAATTTTCTTCTATGAGGACAAATTACCACTTTTCTTAAGGACCTGTAACTGATACATGTGTTTCCTTACTGTAGAAAAAGAGTGGGTTTTCTTTGGAATCTCAGTAGCAGATAGGCAGTGATGTACGTTCAAGTCTAAAATCTTAAGAATAAATGTGCTTTCCTTCTGCATTGTGGAGAGTTTTCTGGGCTGGCAGGAAATTTTATTTTTGATTTATCCTGAATAATCAGAATGTGCTAATTCCCCCCCTTGGTATAGTAAATGTCGTAAGTTGGTATAGATTCTCTGTAAAGATACTGAATAAAACAGTTCCACTAATACCTTAGTTTATACTATTGCTCGGATTGTGTGTTCTCAAATACTTTTCTAGATGAAACTTTTAAAGGGGGATGTGGAGGATGGTATTAGGCCCAGCAGTTAGGACCACACCTGGGATGTCCACAGTCCATCCTTGAGTGCCTGGGTTTGAGGACTGGTTCCACTCCAAGATTCTAGCTTCCTCTCTCCTGCTAATATAGACCCTACACAGCTGATGAATTAACACAGTTGGGTCCCTGCCACCCAAATGGGACACCTGGATTGAGCACCTAGCTCCTGGCTTTGGCTTGGCCCAGCCTCAGCTGTTGTGGGCATTTGGGGGAGTGAAATCCCAGATAGGAAATCTCTTGTCTTTTAAATAAAAGTAAATAGATGAGCTTTTCGATTTGGTTGGTAATGTTAAGAAAAGAACTCCCAATAGAATTGAAGTTGGTACCATTTTATTTTACTGATGGGAAATCCACCTTAAAATGCCAGAAATGAACCTTCTGAGCTCTTGCCACATGACTGTGACAACCTCCCAAACATCAGATTATGTTCTTGGCTGTCTGGACACGTGTCAGGATGACTACTGAAAACACACACCCCACATTGTGTTATGGGATGAGACAGCCTATTAGTTATTGCAAGGTGTCCGGCGCATAACAAATCTTCCCAGGCAGACGAATCAATTAATTCACAGGCTTTTATTGGGGTTCCGCTCCTGGGCGAGGTTCCCTGGTCCCAACAGAGCAACAGAGCGGGGGCCGGCGAAGTCATGCATCAGAGATTGGGAGAGCTCCTTTTATAGATTCAGGGCATGGGGGTTAAAGGTTGAGGCAGGTCTGATCCTCATTGGTTGACCTTTAGGCACCTGCAGGGACCTTGACCAGGACTTTTCTTCCCCGCAAGTACAGATAGGGACTTCTCAATTCCCAAGCCTTCCTCCTTGCAGATTCCAAAGCTACCAGTTGTGTTGAACAGCACCTCATTGAATGAGGAATCTTTGTACTAACACAGGGAATGAGGCATTCTCCCTTCCTCCAGTGGTTGTGCAATTGCAAAAATAGAGTGCCACTACAGACAGGAATGTTTGTCAACTACAATTTCCCTGTCCCCTTGCTGTGGCTGGAGTTGCTTTCTATGATAGAGTTGTATGCCTCTTTACTCTTCATTTGTCAAAATCTGTCCTGATCAAGCATAGACCAAGAGGCTTTCACTAACTCCCCACCCACATACAAAATAGAAGACATTTTCCTTTTCTGAACTCCTAGATGGTTCTTGCCTACAATAACTCATGGCCCTCAGGCCTTCTTCCTTGCTAAGAAGTTAGGCCTGTGTCATCTGACCCTGCTGCCCCTCCCCTCCCCCAGCTCCTTAGATACACATATTCATGCTGTACTCAGGAAACTGGATTGTCTATTCTTTCTCCATTTTTGGGGAGGGTTAAAACAAACAACTGAAAGTGCTCCCCCATTTTCCATGGTTTTATGAAAACTTACATAATACTAGAGTTTTCTAATTGAGTTGCTTTTACTAAGAAATGAAGATCTATTAGAATACATAAAATTATATAAATGTTCATCTTATATAAACTTGGTCCTTGCCTTCTGATGCATTGATGACTCTCCAATGCCTGCATATCATACTTAATCTGGTAACCCTTCTTATTTCCTGTATATCGTTTAAACAAGCATTCATGCCATAACTGCTTTGCTTATCTGCTGAACTAAAATACTATATTTAGATATTTTTCCTAGTAGCTTTTCAGGAAGAAGTTTTTCTTTTTTTTAAAGGGACTGTAATAGATGAGTCTATTTAAATTTTTACAGTTATTCTGTATATGTAAAACAAATAATTAGTCGCACCAACAATTACTTTTATTCTGTACAATTCTAACAAAAGAGAAAATACCTTATTTAACTCAGCAATCTCTATAACTCTTTCTTGTTCTATTGGCCTAATAACTGAGAAGACCTCTGTTGTACCTTCTAACAGCCAAACATCTGTTGAAACAGTTACACGCATTCATCCCCAAATACTCCTAAGAACTAATAAATGATTTTATTTGAGTTTTCTTCATGGTATCTCATTTCTGATGGCAATCATCAATGTTTTCAGGTTCTTTTGCCTCAGAGCTTCCCCAGAATATTTTTGGAAATTATGGATCGTCATATTCCCTTGCATGCCTTACCTGAAGAAATCCAAAAGGTATGATACTAGATTGTGTTATTATAGCATAACATCAGGAGCATTTCAACAGATAACCCAGACATCCAGAGGAGTGAATTCAGAGCTTTTATACTTATTTTGGTCACAGGATTTGCAATAAATTGGTAGAGTAGGAGGGAGAATAATCACAATGGGCAGACTTACAGAATTCCATTTAGTGCAAGGAGTATTTGTTCCTATGAAACAAGACAGATGGGTCAATTACAGTATAGCATTTGACAAGGTCATTTGGATCCCTACTAAAAGAAAGCTTCAGAAATGTCCATAATATGATGCTAGATTTTTTTAAAGATTTATTTTGTTTATTTTAAGAGTTACAGAGAGAGGTAGATACAGAGAGAGAGGTCTTCCATCCACTGGTTCACTCCCCAGATGGCCGCAATGGCCATAGCTGCACCGATCCAGAGCCAGGAGCTTCTTCCGGGTCTCCAACGTGGGTGCAGGGCCCCAAGGACTTGAGCATCTTCCACTGCTTTCCCAGGCCATAGCAGAGAGCTGGATTGGAAGAGGAGCAGCTGGGACTAGAACCGGTGCTCATATGGGATGCCAGCGTTTTAGGCCAGGGCTTTAACCCACTGCACCACAGTACTGGCCCCTGATGCTAGATTTTTAAGTTTTTCTCTTAACACAGTTTTACCTACATCATTTCTATGCAGTTACTGTATGACAGGCACTACTTTAAGCCCTTTTGTAAGGCTGCCACAAAACACCTTTCAGATATATGTATGGAATTTGTATGTATATGAATTTGTTGAATATTGTTAATAAACAATTTTTCATGGTTTCTATGCTATCGCTTCCCTATTAGTTCATACCTGTCCTCAGACAGATGTGTGCTTAAGAAGTACCCTCTCCCCTGTTTTCTTTCATATTTTTTATTTTTTTAATATCAGATTTATTTGTTTATTTGAAAGGCAGAGTTACAGAGAGAAGGAGAGACACAGAGAGAGTTAGAGCAAGAAGAAAGAGAGAGAAAGCTTCCATCTGCTGATGCACTCCCCAAATGACTGTAACATTTGGGGCTGGGCCAGGCCAAATGCAGGAGCCAGGAGCTTCATCCAGGTCTCCCATGTGGCTGCAAGGGCCCAAGTACTTGGGCCATTTTCTGCTGCTTCCCCAGGTAAATTAGCAGAAAGTTAGAATGGAAGTGGAGCAGCTGGGACTTGAACCGTCGCTCATATGGGATGTTGTTGTGGCAGGCAGCAGCTTAACCCACTATGCCACAACACTGGTGCCTCTCCCTTCTCTTCTGCATCTTGTACACTCCCCTACTTCTTGCTGTAAAAGCCCTAGCAAATTACTTATGGAGGCGGTTCTTTTCAGGAACTGTATCTTTCAACTTCCATTTTCACAAGTAAGTAAAAGCTTACTTATAAGTAACTCATGCTTGAAGTTGACTACTTGGTGTCACCCCTATCAGTGGTGACACACCTATCAGTGACAGTATTTTAAAAATTATACTATTGGGACCAGTGCTGTGGTATAGGGGGCAAAGCTGCCTCCTGAAGTGCCAGCATCCCATATGGGCGCTGGTTCAAGTCCCGGCTGTGCCACTTCTTCTTCTTTTTTTTTTTTAGATTTATTTATTTACTTGAAAATCAGAGTTACACAGAGAGAAAGAGAGGTAGAGAGAGAGAGAGAGATCAGAAATGGAGCAGCCAGGGCTCAAACCGGTGCCCATATGGGATGCTGGCACTGCAGGCGGCAGCTTTACCCGTTAAGCCATAGCGCCAGCTCCTGCTCCACTTCTGATCCAGCTCTCTGCTATGGCCTGGGAAAGCAGTAGAAGATGGCCTAAGTCCTTGGGCCCCTGCACCCACGTGGGAAGACCCAGAGGATGCTCCTGGCTCCTGGCTTTGGATCAGGGCAGCTCTGGCTGTTGTGGTCAATTGGGGAGTGAACCAGTGGATAGAAGATGTCTCTCTCTCTCTCTCTCTGCCTCTCCTTCTCTCTCTGTATAACTCTTGACTTTCAACTAAATAAATAAATATTTTAAAAAATTATAGTAACAAAGCATGGATTGCCAAACTAAATATGGGAGAAATTTTAGCTACACATTTCTTCATCCCTGGGGTTGTCATTACACATTGTCTGTTTGTCGTAATTAGTAGAATCATGGACATACTTAAGAGTGCCAAACCTAGGTCCGGGGGGTATCTACACTTTTCCTCTTTTGTTACCATCCATCCCTCCGAGACGGGAATCCTTTCTTTCAAAGCTTTCTGTGAGTCTGCTGGAGAGTACTTAGGCTGAGGCTTACAATGGGTCGGGGAAGATGTGAGTAGTGATTGGAGAATCTCCTCTGTCAAGGCTGTTCACTTTGCTGCAGCATTGGCTAAGTTGTTCCTTTTATTACTTCAGAATCTCCTGTTTGCTGTCCTCTACAGTGTAAAACAGCTATTTCCTTCTTTTTTAAAAATTATTTATTTGAGAGTAGAGTTGCAGACAGAGAGAGGGAGAGACAGAGAGAAAGGTCTTTCGTCCACTGGTTCACTACCCAGATGGCTGCAATGGCCAGAACTGAGCTGATCCGAAGCCAGGAACCAGCAACCTTTTCTAGTTTCCCACCCTGGAGTGCAGGGGCCCAAGCACCTGGGCTATCCTCTACTATTCTGGCAGCCCATGGCAGAGAGCTGGATCACAAGTGGAGCAGCCGGCACTGCAGGCGGCGGCTTTACCTGCCATGCTAGAGCGCTGGCCCCAACAGCTATTTCTTTAGTGTTTTCTATAGCTGGTAGCAGTCTGAAATTTTCTAAATCATATTTAATTGCTTCGTTGTTAGCATTTAAGAGTCTTTTTTCTTTCCAGATGGTCCCATCAGCGTGGACCACTGAGAAAGCATGCCTGAAGCCAGTGTAAGTTCTAGTGCCCTAGTCAGGGCTATTATCTCTGCCTTTCTGTACAGACATCCCTGGAAGGAAACTCTTAGCTTCAGCAGTTCCATGTAAAGACACAGCTGCATATACTGTACTCCACTGACCACTTACCAGAAAACTGCTGCCATCTATGCATCATGTTTCTCTTGCAATCTGTCCTGCTTGAGTACACTAGGTCTGTCACTTCAGAGCAGTCGTGTGCTAGGGGTCCTGAGACACTGGCGGCAGTGTGGAGGATTCAGAGTCTGATAGGATTTTAGGGTGCTTTGGAGTATCTGCAGCATTCAGCCACCAATCAACTAATGTTGCTCATTTGTTTCTAAAATGTTTGTCACTTGTAGTGGCGTCTAGATAGGGGCAGTCCCCTAGTTAGCTTTTCTGCCTCTCTAATTAGCAAAAAGGTGGCTACAACTGCCCATAGGCAGAGTGGCCATCCTCAGAACACTGTATTTAACGTTTTTGGAAAACAAAATTTACTTGTATTAATGGTCCAACATTTGGGTCATGATCCCCACTTGTTTTGCAGGTATATAGACACACAGGTTGGAGAGCTTTTTTAGTTCAGGCAGTCCCAAAGTGGGTGGGGACTTCTGACAAGAGTTCTTTTAGCTTTATAAAGGCCTGATGGCATTGTTTATCCCACTCACAGAGGTCATTTTTCCTTTCCTTTTAACATAAAGTGGTTTTGCTATTAGACCACAGCTAGATATCCAAATGCAGCAGAAGCTGGCTAGTCTCAGGAGTCCCTGTAATTGTTTTCTGGTCTTGGACTGAGCCAAGTTACAGATTGCCCAATTGCAGCCTTGGGAAGGCTTTGCTGTCCTTTGGATGTTTTAAACCCTAAATACTTTAAAATTTCCTTGAAAATATGTGCTTTTTCTTTCTTAAACATTTTTAAAATCTTTACCAGTTTAGAAAATACTTTTTATTTATTTGACATGCCTAGAGAAACAGAGATAGATCTTCCATTCACTGGTTCTTGGCCCTAAATGCCTGCAACAGCAAGGGTTGGGCCAGGCTGAAAGCCGGGAGTCAGGAACTCAATCCACATCTCCCACACAGGTGACAGGGAACCAAGTACTTGGGCCATTACCTGTTGCCTCCCAGGGTGAGCATTAGCAAGAAGCTGTAATAGCAAACATAATAGCTAGTAATTGAACGAGGCACACAGATATGGGATGCAGGTGTCCCAAGCAGTGTTTTAATCACCATGCCAAATGCATACCCATGTGCTTTTTCATTTGGTATTTTATATCGCTTCTCTGCCAGATAACTCAGGATTTGCATGATGCTTTCAGCAGAAGCAGTTTTGAGGGGCTAGCCATAAGAATGGCATCCTTTCTCCTTTTCTTACTGTATTCCCCTCAGGTCTTTACTCAAAACTTCCTCAAAAAATTGTAGAAGAAATTTTAAACCTGTGGCAGAACAGTGCAACAATATTGCAACTTCTGATGAACTTTTGAGTCTTGATGCTCAAAGACAGATAGCTTTTGAGATTTCAGTTCTAGGAGAATACAAGAGAATACATTTTGTTTTAAAGATTTATTTATTTATTTGAAAGTCAGAGTTACACAGAGAGAGGAGAGGTAGAGAGAGAGAGAGGTCTTCCGTCTGCTGGTTCACTCCCCAGTTGGCTGCAATGGCCAGAGCTGAGCCGATTCTAAGCCAGGAGCCAGGAGCTTCTTCTGGGTCTCCCACATGGTTGAATGGGCATAAGGACTTGGGCCATTTTCTACAGCTTTCCCAGGCCATGGCAGAGAGCGGGATCAGAAGTGGAGCAGCTGGGTCTCAAACCAGTGCCCATATGAGATGCTGGCACTGTAGGTGGTAGCTTTACCCACTGTGCCACAGCACTGGCCCTAAGAATGCATCTTTTAAGTCTAGAACAGTATAATACCTGTTATCCCCTGGCAAATTAGACAAGATATAGGGACTGGGTACTATGGGATGGTTGTTCTGAACTGCTTCATTCATGGTCCTCAAGTCCTGTACGGACACCTATATTTATCAGACCTGGCGTTCATGGCAGGTAGTAGAGGGTGTTAGAAGAGTATCTTTAGGGCCTGATCAGTAGTTGACTGAGGAGTCTGTTTAAGCCTGGTAAAATCCTGGCTATTCCTTTGGGTCTTGAAAGATATTGTTTAACTCTGGGCCAGTGATCAGTCTACCTTAGTATTACCTATATAGGTTGGGCATCATCATACCTGACCCTGAGCCCCTACTTCTGGATGAATTTGAACTAAAAAACTTGAAGAAATAATTTATCATTTCAGCATCTTTAGGTGCTTCATGGAGAATAGCCAAGAATTCTGCCCTTTTGAACTTCTACTTTATTTTTTTAAAGTTAGTTAATTACTTAGAGAGGAGACACACACACACACCACAGAGGGAGTGAGAGAGGGAGTGAGAGGGAATGAATGCTAGTCTCCCATCTGCTGCTTCACTCTCCAAATGCTTGTGGTGGCCCTGTACTAGGAACCGAAGCCAGAGGCCAGATCCCAACCCACATCTCCCATATGGGTACCAGGACTAACCACTTGAACCACCTGCTGCATCCCAGGGTGTGCATCAGCAAGCAGCTGGCATTGGGAGCTGAGCTGGGACTTAAACCCAGACACTCCAGTATGGGATGCAGGCTGCCAAGTGGCAGCTTAACTGTTAGGCCAAATGTCCATGCCTGTATTCAGTTTTGATTAAAATACATGGTAGCACCCAATCTAATTAGCAGACCTCTTCCCAAGGCTGCAATGAGGTGCTCAAGGACATGTAGAAAAGACTGAATCAGAACATTAGAACCTACTTTCCAAGTCAGGCTCAAGCCTCTTATCTCCTTTTGTTGATACTCCTTTAATATTACACACCCTCTTAGAGAACCCTGTGTAGTAGGCAACGCAAGTATGTGGCTCCTTTGTTAAGCAAAAACTGGACTTTCTCCCCTTCTCTATTTAGGGTAACCTGGAGCTTTTCAGGGAGATTCAGGTTTTATCATGAAGAGCCATTCAGGGGGCATCTGACTACCATCAATCTCTCCTATCAAAGGAAGCTGAAGGGAATTAGGTTTGCCTTAAGCTTAAACTGTTCAGAAAATCCCTTTTCCAGCATCATTCCTGCTTGCAGTGTGCACATTGGTTAGGAACTAGCTTAGCTGTGACTCATTGTTGGTCCTTTGTTGGGGGCTAGGGTTACTTACCTGTGGTGGCTTCCCTCATCCTCCTGGGTTACCTGGAGGAGACTGGAGAGCAATGTCCAATTATGTTGCCTGCCTTTTCATCTTTTTGTCATCCTTCTTATCTTCTCACTTGCTGAAAACCTTAAAAGAAATTTTTTCCAGTTGAGAGGGATTGGTTTCAAGACCAATAGCCAATTTTTAAGGCCTTTTCTAGATGTCAAGGACTTTGAAATATAAAGTAGGTGTTTTGTATTACCTGACTTCCCTGGATTTCTATTGGAGGAGTGGGGAAGGGCTGCTTAATTCTGGCATGCCTTTTGGCAACATATTCCTGTACTGCTGCAGTTGCTGTAGATACGCTGGTATATTGGGTGTCCTAACTTGGGACCATCACTGGGCTCCATCCCTTGCTTGGCCACCACATCAAGTGACCAGATTGATCGGCATGCCGCTCATCAGCTTCCTCCCCAGCCTTTGCCTGCACAGCTGCCTTTTCCTTTACTGTCAGAAGGTGGTCATTAAGGTTTGAATATCTGCCAGATGGGATTGCAGATTTTAAAAATGCACTATGTTAGTAGCAGAAATTCCTCAGGATTGGCTTTTAGGCCTTTAACCTTTACCTTCCAGTCATACAGGTCACAAGTGCCACGTGGTACATACACATTTTATTAACTCTCTTTCCTCATCTAGAATCTGGCAGAGGGGGAATAAATGTATCTCCTGAAGGCTTATAGCGAGTTCTGTGCTAGGTAACTTTGGCAGTGCTCCTGGGTAAAGGTGGGTAGATTGGCTTTGTCTCAGATGAGCCTCTTCAGTGGATGGGAGGCTGGCTGTTGAGTCAGGGGAGTTGGGTAGAGGCTTTTGTACATTGTCAGTGCTAGGAGCAGCATGCACGTTGCTCAGGGCTAGTTGCTGGAGATGGCTCAGGGATCAGGGAAGTTGCCAAAAGTGGCCCTTCTTTATTTCTCTTTACCCTTACAGTCTAAAGAGATTCTTTCCCCAGGGAACTCTAGTGTGGGTAGGGATTTCCCTTCAGGTTTAGAATGGGGAGCACTGAGTTTTAATTTACACAGTTTGTACTTTTTCTAAAATCCTTTATTCTGATATAGGGCCATGAAACACTGCACATATGGAATCTCTTCCCATCTTTCTTCCTGTTTACAACTAGAGTCCAGTTGTATGATGGCATTGTAAGAGAGCCACCCAGCCACTTTTCCAGATCTCTCAATGAATATTGTGGCCAGGCTGTGTTACAAAAAGAACATCATCTATTTTGTTGTCATTGGTGCATACCCGAAGAGTTCCCAGTGAAGGGGAATACTCTCCCGAGGGGTTGTCTCCAGATACAGATTGAGTATTACTTATATTCCTTAATAATTACTTCTAACTCCCTAGGGGAGCTTGTGGAAGTGGTTGTGGATGCCACAACCCTGTACTCTCTGGCCCACTGATAGCACCACTCTCTCCCATTGCAGTTCCTACTCCAATAAAGCTAGTCTTGATTGTAAGGTAAAACTCTGATTATGTAAAACATGGAAGTCTCTATATCATTTTCTACCTGTTCTCTGTAGAGATCTCTAAACCTTGGTAAAATGGTACCACACCTGTGAAAAGGGGAAATACGGGGTCTAGTCACCCAGATAAGTCACTCACAGATAAATCCAGCCCAGGGATTTCCTGAGCCATCCTTTTGTTATCCTCAGTCTTCTGGAGCAAAACCTAACATTTGTATTTTGACATTTTATGAAAGGCTGTCCCTCTCTGGTGCTGGATTCTTTTCCTGATAGCATACTTCTGGTATTGGCTTTCATTGTTAGCAATTCTTAGATCCGTATTATAGCAGAAATCTCAGGTTCCTCACTTCTCAGTTCTGCAAGGTGCTGAAGAAAAGGACGAGGTGGGTACTTCACTTTTTGAATCTTCAGGCAAACAACTAGAATTACAAGGTACCAAGTGAAATTTCCCACTCTAACAGGAAGGAGCAAGCATCCCAACAGCAGGCAAACTCTGAATGAGCTTGCCACAGCCAACTGCTTTGCCCTTGGTTTTCAGACACTCCAGTGGCAGGAGAGAGAGGGGGAGAGAGTCCCATCTGGGTCACCAGTTCTGTCAGTTGCGTAAGGGGTTCATTACTTGGGTGTCGCCAAATAATCAGCTTCAAGCAGGAGTTTCTCTGAGAAGAGTTTGTATTTACTTATGACAAGTAAAGGAGGCAGTGGGAAGATACAGTTCCAAAAGGACACTGCCTTCTTGAGAAGCTGTTTGCCCAGGATTCTATAACAAAGATTAGAGGACTGTCCAGGGTGCAGAAAAGAGAGTGCCTCTTGCTCATACAATGTAGGCAGTATACTTCTTCCTGCATTGCATTTTCTTTTCTTTTTATTTATTTTATTTATTTGACAGGTAGAGTTACAGACAATGAGAGAGAGAGAGACAGAGAGACAGAGAGACAGAGAGAAAGGTCTTCCTTCCTTTGGTTCACTCCCTAAATGGCCGCAAAGGCTGGAGGTATGCTGATCTGATGCCAGGAGCCAGGTGCCTTCTCCTGGTCTCCCATGTGGGTGCAGGGGCCCAAGCACTTGGGCCATCCTCCACTGGCTTCCCAGGCCACAGCAGAGAGCTGGACTGGAAGAGGAGCAACCGGGACTAGAACCCAGCGCCCGTATGGGATGTTGGCGCCTCAGGCAGAGGATTAACCTAATGTGCCACAGCCCCTCTTTTCTTTTTAAAAAATGTATTTATTTATTTGAAAGGCAGAGTTACAGATAGGCAGAGGCAGAGAGGGAGAGAGAAAGGTCTTCCATAAGCTGGTTCATTCCCCAAATGGCTGCAATGGCTGGAGCTGGGCCTATCTGAAGCTAGGATCCAGGAGCTTCTTCCTGGTCTTCCATGAGGTTGCAGGGGTCCAAGGACTTGGGCCATCTTCCACTGCTTTTCCAGGCCAGAGTAGAGAGCCGGATCAGAAGTGGAGTAGCTGAGACTTGAACAGGAGCCCATACAGGATGCCTGCACTACAGATGCCAACTTTACCCGCTATGCCACAGTGCTGACCCCTACATTGCATTTTCAAAAAATAGTGGCAGGAGCCGGCACTGTGGCACAGCAGGTTGATGCCCTGGCCTGAAGCACTGGCATTCCATATAGGGGCCAGTTCGAGACCTGGCTGCTCCACTTCCAATCCTGCTCTCTGCTATGGCCTGGGAAAGCAGTAGAGGATTGTCCAAGCCCTTGGGCCCCTGCACCTGCTTGGGAGGCCCAGAAGAAGCTCCTGGCTCCTGGCTTCAGATCAGCATAGCTCCAGCCATTGCGGCCAACTGGGGAGTGAACCAGCAGATGGAAGACATTCTCTCTCTCTCTCTCTCTCTCTGCCTCTCCTCTCTCTGTGTAACTGTAACTTTCAAATAAATAAATAAATCTTAAAAAAAAAATAGTGGCAGTCTTCTCTGCTGGGCAGAGAGTTTAGTATTATAATGAGGAAAGCCAGCTGATGCTCATGTAACCATGAAGATCTGATTCAAACTGGTTTCTTGCAGCTTTAACCTTTGTGGTGGTCAGTCTCCCTCTTAAGTACAATGTTGCAAGATAAATCTTCCTGGAATATTCCCTGGAAAAAGCTAAAGAAAGTATGTACTTAGAAATCATTTCAGATTCTCTTCCCTTTTCCAGTGCCACCTTTTAGCTTAAACCGTACAGTGTTACAAAATCTCTTTTGAAAATGATTGACTTAAATTGTAGTTTTTAGATCTCAAAACTTAGCTAACGTTAATCATTTAGATTTTTCAGTAAAGATACAATAAGCTCTTAATTAACCACCATTCTGTTACATTTTAATTAAAAACTGCATTCAATTCCCAGATATGTCTTTGCCCTTTGTGCATGTTTCTTTGAGCTGCCTGTTAGCATTCATCATGCGATTGATTTAATTTGATGCTTACTATTGCTGCCTTTCCTTTAGATTTATGGAATCTGCAACTTGCAGGAGCAGGAAGGGAAGTCCAGTTACTGGAAAAGACATTTTAAATCATTGCATTTAATTTTTCCACCTTTTATATTAGGCATAATATCCATACAAAGAAAGCTCAGCCATGCTATGCTAACTGGAGTAATGGCACTTATCGTGTGAAGACATGGGATATGCTTTCTCTTTGAATGAACTGAGTTCCTTCCATGTATTGGTCTAAGTGTGGTAGAAATTAAATGAAACGAAGCAAGATGAAAAAAAAAGTCTACCTGCATTTTAGATCCTAATTACCTGAATGGAAGAGGATATGTAGTGATATGGGGGGAAGAGGGGAAAACTCTACAACAAGACAGAGTGATCACATACCATATGGGACAGTATCTGCTGTGAGAGGGAGATGGGGGCTGGTGCCGCGGCTCAATAGGCTAATCCTCCGCCTATGGCGCTGACACACTGGGTTCTAGTCCAGGTTCCAGTTGCTCCTCTTCCAGTCCAGCTCTCTGCTGTGGCCTGGGAGTGCAGTGGAGGATGGCCCAAATCCTTGGGCCCTGCACCTACATGGGAGACCAGGAGAAGCACCTGGCTCCTGGCTTCGGATCAGTGCAGTACGCTGGCCACATCGCACCGGCCGCAGTGGCCATTGGGGGGTGAACCAACGGAAAAGGAAGACCTTTCTCTCTGTCTCTCTCTCTCACTGTCCACTCTGCCTGTCAAAAAAAAAAAAAAAAAGAGAGAGAGAGAGGGAGATGGGGAGTGGAATTCCTGTGTGCTGGAATGGTCAAAGGATGCCCTTCATGCAGGAAGAACTGGTGTTGTCCCTTCAATACTGCATATGTCAATGGACAGGGGATGAAGCATCGCAGGCCAAAGAACAGAAGTTTCCTGCTGAGAAAAAGCTGGCCAAGTTGGAGAATGTTTAACAACTTCAGTGTTTTTTTTTTTTTTTTAAAGATTTATTTATTTATTTGAAAGTCAGAGTTACACAGAGAGAGGAGAGGCAGGGAGAGAGTGGTCTTCCATCCGATGTTTCACTCCCCAGATGGCCACAATGGCTGGAGCTGCGCCATCCAAAACCAAGAGCCAGGAGTTTCTTCCGGGTCTCCCACATGGGTGCAGGGGCCCAAGGACTTGGGCCATCTTCCACTGCTTTCCCAGGCCGTAGCAGAGAGCTGGATCCGAAGAGGAGCAGCCGGGACTAGAACCAGAGCCCATATGTGATGCCGGCATTTCAGGCCAGGGCGTTAACTCCCTGTGCCACAGCGCCAGCCCCTCAGTGCTTTTGAATACATAAAATATGTATTTATTTTTATAAGATTTTTTTGAGAGTGGTAGAGTGTTTTTTCCTTATGTTTGTGGTACTTTATAAGTAAATTGTTTAAAAATGCTAAAACCAAGCATTTCATAAATTCACAGTTTGAGTCTAAAGCAGGAATGGCTGTGCAGAAAAGTGGGGACAGCAAGAGGAGCTCAGCTGTCCAAAGGCCCTGGCCAGTTGTGCTGATTGTCACCCTTTCCTGCCCAATGTTGACTGTAAGATATAGCTTTGTACTTTTTCAGACCTAAGCTATACCACAAATATTTATTATGTCTATTATGTGCTAGACAGTGTTCTGGGTGCTTGATTATAGAGCAAGGAAAAAGCGTATATGCATTCCCAAAGCCTGTAAAAACAGTCTTTGAAAATAAATATTCTTTTCATGCTTTCCTCCTTCCGTTTGCTTTATTTAGGTTGTGTGTAACTTTACTTGTTTAGTTGCCTAGTGATCAGGCAGTGTATTTGTTTAGTCAGCTGTGTACATTGTTCTGTACAGAATCATGATAGAGGTATAGAGAAGTCTTCAAAAAGTTCATGGAAAATGCATATTATCATTAAATTCCATTTTTGCATGAACTATTGGAACTACCTTTGTATAGCTTATAGTGGTAACAGGAATAGTTTAGGTTAAAACCATTTCATTTTTAATGTGAGAAAAACAGAATTTTTTTACACAATGGTTTGGAAATTGTGCTCCATTTCTTTATTGAAGAAAAAAGGATTGAGGTGGGTGGATCAGTGTATAGCCACAGAGAGATCTTTCAAAGGCTTTTTTTCTTTCTTTCTTGTTCTTCTGTTAACTTTTTGTGTTACTTTTTATGCTGGCTCCTCTTTCTAGAGAAGCCCCTGCTGTGTTTTCTTTTTCATTCGGTGTATAGGCAAGGGGGCTTGGTGCAGAAGAGAAGGTGAGAGGAGACTTTCCTTTTTCTTTCTTTCTGCACTTTTACTATGAGCTATGGAAATGGATGGTTGATAAATTACAGTGTGAACAGAACTGCACTACACTCTACCATTAATTCAAAATGAGAGTAGAAAAAGGAGAGCTGCAAGAAAATGTAAGAGCCCTGGGGAGAGGGCCACCAGAGAAAAAGTGTGGGGAACAGAACGGATGGTGAAAACAGGCTGTAGTTAGAGAACCAGGGGCCTGATTAGAAGGCAGATTGTGAAATCACTTTCCCTGGTCTCCTCTCCCCAGGGAATCTTAGAGAAGAAGGAATAAGATAATCTTTGACTCTCACTCTCAGATCTTTTTGCTTTTAACACAATTTCTGACCGAGCTCAGAACAATTTTAGACTTCCATGTCCTTTAGTGGCAGAAGACATGAAAGCGGTCCCTGGGCTGGACAGCAAGACCACACTTGTCCCGTTTGTGTGCTGCTGAACTCTACAGTTTACTTCTATCCGTCCTTACACCGCATCTCTGAATTAGCCTGCTCTCTCTGCAGCCGTGGCTGACTCTTACCTGTCTCTGACCTTAGACAATCCACCTTGTTAGAATTTTCATCATTCTGAATGCAGACTGCGATTGTAATGATAGTACAGTTCTGTGTTTAAGATTTTATTCCCGCATTCAAGACAGCACTTATAGATTGAGTAAAATGATAATTCTATATCTCTTCCACTCGTGAATGTTATTCCATTTCAGAGACATTTGGAGCCTCATTTTTAGGAAAAAGCAGTGAACAATTTTCCTTTTGCTGTTTTTGCTAGGGGGCATATGCAGAAGTCAAAACAACAGAAACAAACCAGTGAAAAAAATTACTTTGCAAAGGCAAAACTGATCTCTTATTTTTTAAAATGTGAGAAAATGAACACTTCTAATAGGATTTTAGCTTTAGGAGATCTTTATTGCCATAGGACACAAAGTAAAATTAAGAGACCAGAGTTGTTTATTTTGCAAGACAGAAGTGGCTATGCAGGGGCTGGAGAGCACACTGTTCTTTCTGGGATAACAATCCCTTTCCCCACAGTAACAGCTCATTTTGTCCTGTTTCAGTAATTTTAGTACTTTGGAACTTTGAAATTTATTCCGAATAACAGTTTTATATTCCCAAGCACAGTTTGTCATTGCCAGAAAAAATAAACTTAATTTTCCAGGTCATTTTGGGCCACTGGGGCTAGGTTCAGATTTTAATGTTGTGTTAAAGTAGAGGAAAAGGAAAAGGAAAATGGGCATAGAAATGTTAGACCCAGCATCCCGGAAGCCAGTGATATGTATATGTGCATGTGTATGTGTGGTGTATTTTTAAGTGATTGCCTTTTTATAGGAAATCCAATTTCTGGAGATACGGTTCACTTAATATTGTATCCCAGGGTAGTTCATTAGAAAAATAGTTTTTTCAAGATATTATTATGAATCTTGAAAAATATGTATTTCTGTTTTTAGGAAAAATTTCTTCTTCTGACTGGCCTTAAAGGTCATGGAATTGACTGAAGGTCATAGAATTTGCTTGGGTGAGATTTCCAAGTGGAAAAGTAGGTACTAGAGGAAATGTACTCTGGAAACATAGTGAGATAGACAAAAGCTTATTATGTTTGCTTTATTTTTTATGAAGCCAGCATTTCTGATTGCTCAAAAATGTCTTTGTGGATTAATCTATGGTATTTTAGGTCCAGATTTTTTATTATCATTTTAATATTGAATTTCTTAATTTAAGATTTATTGTGGATTCACATACAGTTATAAGAAATAATGCTAAGAGATCCCATGTATACTCCAGCTTCCCCTAGTGGTAACACTTGAAGAAACCGAAGAGGGATATCCCAGCCAGGGTATTATTAGTTGATATAGTGGAGATGCAGAACAGTTCATGATGAGGCTTCTGTATGTTGTCCTTTCATAGCCACATTCCCCTTAACATCCCCAATCCTTCTTTCTGCTCAATCCATGACCCCTGGCCACCATTGATCTGGTCTCCAATTTTTTTATTGTCAGTAGTTACTCCTTTTTATTGCTGCGTAGTATTCCATAGTTTGATCTACTAGTTTATTTACCAATTCTCCTATTGAAGGGCATTTAGGGTTTTTCAAGTTTTTGGCTATTCTGTATAAAGCTACTGTAAACATTCTTTTATTTGAACATACGTTTTTATTTTCCTGGGATAAATGCCCAGGAGTTCAGTTGCTAGGTTGTCTGGTATTTCCATGTTTAGTTTTTAAGACATTGCCAAGCTGTTTTTCCAGAATGATTATGACATTTAACATTCTCACCTGCAATATATGAATGATTGAATTTTTCCACCTTTTACCAACATTTGATTTGTCACTGGTGTGTAGTAATATCTCATTGTGGTTTTAATTTACATTTTCCTAATGGCAAATAATGTTGAGTATCTTTTCATGTGCTTATTTGACATCTGTAAATCCTAGAAACATTTCACCTAAAATGTTTTTTTTTTGTCTTTTGCCCAGTTTCTAATTGAATTTTCTTTAACTGTTGAGTTTGAGAATTCCATATATAATTTAGATACTAGTCAGATACATTGTTTGCAAATTTTTTTTGAAGATTTATTTATTGGGGCCGGCGTTGTGGCTCAGTGGGTTAAGACCCCAGCCTGAAGTGCCAGTATCCCACATGGGCACTGATTCTAGTCCTGGTTGCTCCACTTCTGATCCAGCTTTCTGCTATGGCCTGGGAAAGCAGTGGAGGATGGCCTGAGTCCTTGGCCCCTACACCAAATGGGAGGCCCGGAAGAAGCTCCTGGCTCCTGACTTCAGATCGGCTCTGCTCTGTCCATTGCAGCCATTTGAGGGGTGAATCAGTGGATGGAAGACCTCTCTGTCTCTGCCTCTTCCTGTACTCTGTCTTTCAAATAAATAATAATAATAATAAAGATAAAAATGGTTAAAAGAAGAAAACCCTTTTAAAAAAGATTTATTTATTTGAAAGGTAGAGTTACAGAGAGGCAGAGAGAGAGAGAGAGAGAGAGGGAGAGAGAGAGGGAGAGAGAGAGGTCTTCCATCCACTGGCTCATTCCCCAAATGGCCAGAATGGGGCTGATCCAAAGCCTGAGCTTCTTCCAGGTCTTCTACACTGGGGCAGGGCCCAAGGACTTGGACCATCTTGTACTGCTTTCCCAGGCCATCAGAGAGCTGGATTGGAAATGGAACAGCCGGGACTCGAACTGCCACCCATATGGGATGCCAGCACTGCAGGTGGTGGCTTTACCCACTTAGCCACAGCGCCAGCCCCTGCAAATAATTTTCCTATTCTGTAGCTTGTCTTTTCAGGAGGACATGTAACACACACACACACACACACACACATGTATGCATGTAACTACCAGACAACCTAGCAGCTGAACTCCTGGATCTTTGGCAGAGAAAAAGTTCTTAAATTTAATTGAAATCAAGGTTATCAAATTTTCCATTTATAGATCATGCTTTTGGTATCAAGTGTAAGTACTCTTTACCTAGTTTAGATCCCTAGGTTTTCCTTTTTTTCCCCTAAAATCACATTTTATGTTTTATATTTAAATCCATGATTCATTTTCAATATATTTTTATATATAAAAATTAGGCTTAGGTTGAGTTTCTTTCTTCTTTTTTTAATTTGTGGATATTCATTTGTATCAGCACAATTTGTTGGTTGAAAAGGTCGCATTTTCTTCATTGAATTGTTTTGGCACCTTTGCCAAAAATCAATTTGACATATTTATGTAAGTCTGTTTCTGGGTTCTCTGTTGTTGTGTTACATTGGTCTACATTTCTTGATTACTGTCATAATACACTATGTCTTGAAATTATATAGAGTGATTCCTTTCACTTTGTTGTTTTCCATGATTATTTTACTATGAATTCGTTTGGCTTTTCATATAAATTTGAGAATAATCCTGTCTGCAGCTACAAAATATCTTGCTGGAATATTGACAGGAGTAGCATTATCTGTTTTTATCAATTTAGAAAGAAATGATATCATACTATTTTGAGGCCTCTAATTATAAACATAGTATATCTCTCTATTTAGTCATCAGCTTATTTCATCAGCATCTTAGAGTTTTCAGCATGAGTCCTGTAGATATTTAGTTATATCTACACCTAAATATTTAATTTTTTAGCAATTGCAGTTAGTATTCATATTTAATTTCAGTGTCTTTGCACTCAGTGAGAATATATAGAAATATCATTGATTTTTCTAGATGTATCTTGAATCATGCAAGATGTTGAACTTACTAGTTCTAGGAGTTTTATAGTAGATCCCTTGGGGTTTTCTATGTAGACAATTATGGCCAACTCAAAAATAGAGACAGTTTTATTTCTTTTGATACATAGGCTTTTTGTTTCCTCTTCTTACTTTATTGCTTGGCCTAGAACCTTCAGTACCATGTAAATAATTGCAGAAAGAGTAGGCAGTCCTGCCTTTTTCCCAATCTTAGGGAAAAGCACTGAGTTTTAGTATTAAATGTACATGTAGGGGCCGTCACCATGGCTCACTTGGTTATTCCTCCTCCTGTGGCACTGGTATCTCATATGGGCACTGGGTTCTAGTCCCGGTTGCTCCTCTTCCAGTCCAGCTCTGTGCTGTGGCCTGGGAGGGCAGTGGAGGAAGGCCCAGGTGCTTGGGCTCCTGTACCTGCATGGGAGACCAGGAGGAAGCACCTGGCTCCTGGCTTCCGATCAGTGCAGCGCGCTGGCCGTGGTAGCCATTTGGGGGGTGAACTAACAGAAGGAAGACCTTTCTCTCTGTCTCTCTCTCTCACTGTCTAACTCTACCTGTCAAATAAAAAAAATGTACATGTAGTTGTAGGGTTTTCTGTAGAAGTTCTTTACCAAATTGATATTTAAATTGGTAGTGCAGCAAGTTGACTTAATGATGAGGAAAGGTCCCGATGGCCTCATGAACTTGTTAGGTGGTCTGTGCAACTTGATAGCTTGAAGGGTCCACTGTCCTATCCCAGAAATGTTCTCTTGACCTAAATGAAATATCCTTCTTGGACAGTCATTGTTTTGTGTAAAGGCTTCTAGGAAGGGCTAATGTTTTATAGTACTGTCACTCTTACCTCTGTGGAGTACATTAGCTATTCCTTTTCTCCTTATCAAGCACATAAAAAGCATGCGATGGGTGGGAGAGAAAGGAAGCATAAATTTTGTAGCAGAGAATGCCTTAGTTAGGCAGCAGGAGAGTACTGAGTGCCTTTTCTGGTTGAAGTACAGATAGGAGCTCTGAAAAGGCTCTGAAGCCTAATTTAACCTTTAAATTTTTATATCATTTTTAAGTTGAATAACTGTAATTCTGAAAACACAAATACTGCATTTGAGAAGTTTGTTTTGCAATTTATTTTAAAATGGTTCTGCATTTCCTTAATATACTGCATTTGTTAATGCCTCCTCCAAAGTGCATGTTGTAGAAAGCAAAACATCCTGCTAATGATAGCCCTTTTGTCAGGAATGACAGCATGTCATTATTTTACTTTCAAAATGAGGAGATGATCTAACACTAAGTTATAAGAATGAAACACAAATTATAATTCACAAAAAATAGATAACTTTTACTTGCTTCATTTGGAAACATAATTACAGTATTTCATACTTTCTCAAGTTTCACAAAAATGTTCTAAGTAATTAGCCCAAACAGACTCTAAGAATTTGAAAGGGTTATTACATTTTTTTCTGTTGCAGTTTTGCTTACAGAAAATTATTTACAACTTAATAGCATTGAAGAGTTGTATGCAATAAACTTATTTAACATAGGTCACTTAGTGGTTCAGGTTGAAGTCTGGAGACCACTCTTAATAAAGACGTTTTTGTTATCTTTGCTGTTTTTTATTTCTTTATTTGAAAGGAAGAGTTGCAGAGAGGCAGAGACAGAGAGACAGTGAGAGAAAGATCTTGCATCCACTGGTTCACTCCCCAAATGGCTGCAGTGGCTGGAGCTGGGCTGATCCAAAGCCATGAGCTAGGAGCTTCTTCCGGGTCCATGTGGCGGCAAGGACCCAAGGACTTGGGCCATCTTCCATTGCCTTCCCAGGTCATAGCAGAGAGCTGGATCAGAAATGGAGCAGCCATGTCTCAACCGGCATCCATATGGGATGCCAGCACTGCAGGCAGCAGCTTTACCTACACCACAGCGCCGGCACCAGGAGACCACTCTTAATGACATATTATTTTATAATTTTATTGTTTTGTTGCTAGCTCGTGGTGAATATCATGTTTCCCCTTTGCTGAAATTCCAGAAAACCCATCTAATATATATTGTATTACTTGTTTCAGTTTTTGCTTTCCTTGATTACTATGGTGAAGTAGCATTTTAATAGCTTTTACATTGTGAAGCTTACACTATTTTCAGTGTAGCAGGCTGAAAATATACTCCACTCATCAAAGGTTTTGTAGAATAAGGGCAGGGCATTTTGCCAGGAGCAGAGTAAGAAGTATGATTAATAAGGAAAGGTTAAAGATGGAAATGCTTTGGAGTAAGTGATTCAATTGATGAGAAGGAAACAAGAGTCAAGAAGGGCAAAAGATTGTAAGAAAGTATCCATCTGCTGAGAATTAGTTCGGGTCTCTTGACCTGGATAAATTATTTTCTTGGGGCTGATAGTATCTTTGAATGGGACTGCAGAGTTGCTTTTTTTTTTTTAAGATTTTATTTATTTATTTGAGAGGTAGAGTTACTGTCAGTGAGAGCAAGAGATAGAGAGAAAGGTCTTCCATCCACTGGTTCACTCACCAAATGGTCACAGCAGTCAGAGCTGGGCTGATCCAAAGCCAGGAGTCAGGAGCTTCTTCTGGGTTTCCCATGTGGGTGCAGGGGCCATCTTCTACTGCTTTCGAGGCCGTTAGCAGGGAGCTGGATCAGAAGAGGAGCAGGCAGTCCCAAAGGGATGCTGGCACCACAGGCGGAGGCTTAGCCTAATTTGCCACAGTGCCGGCCTCCTCTTGGTTATCTTTGAGGACATGTAGAGAGTAATAGGATAATGCACAAATGCTATTCCATATATAAAATGCCTATAAATTACATTCAGTGGACTTAATTCAATCTCAGACTAGATCATAGAATATATGTGTCAGTAATTGGTGATTTGTGAAGATGTATATATTAGTGAAAACAACAACCTTGTCCCATTGGAGCCAATATGTAAACCAAGCCATTTCATTTATCTAAAGTTATTAGATCCAAAAAGTACAGTAGGAGTAGAATCCTCATATATGGACTTTATATAGGTGTTTGACAAAGTTTGTCATAATATTCCTGAAGACAGTATGAAAAATATATGTATACTCACACATACCCACACGCAGTTGAATAATGATGAAAAGTTATACTTGAAATGTACCAAGTAGTAGGTCAGTATTAACCAAGGTGATATGACATTCTGTGAAATTCTAAAACTTTGTCATATTTAACACTTTTAAAGAATTTTGTCAGGGTTTTTTTTCTAAAAAGATTGTTTTATTTATGTGAAAGACAGAATGACAGAGAGGGAGAGACAGAGAGGTAAAGACCTTCCTTCTGCTGGTTCACTCTTCAAATGGCCACGTGAGGGAGTGGCTTAGAACTCCTGGATCTCACATGTGGGTGGCAGGGGCCCAAGTACTTGGGCCATCTTCTGCTGCTTTCCCATGCACATTAGCAGGGAGCTGGATTTGAAACTGAGCAGCTGGACTCCAGTCGGCCCTCTGAAATGGGATGCCATCATCACAGGCAGCAGCTTCAATTGCATCACAACACCAGCTCCCATGTTTAATATTTTAATATCAGTGAGTCAGATGGATAAAATGATGAATGAGGATCAAATTTGCAAAAGATACAAAGCTTAGAATTTCTTGAATACCCAAGTTAATAGCTAAAGATTGAATCTAAGATATATTTATCTTCATCTATCTGTCTAGGTTGAGTCTAAAACATTTTTATCTTTATCCAGCCATCCATCCATTCATCCACATGTATGAATCTATGTATGTATGCGTACACACATACACTTGAGTCTAATGGAAGATACATATTTACATTTATATTTCTGCACTTGGATCTGAAATGCCAAATGTTCACATAATAGAATGGAAAGTACTGGTTGCAAAAAAATAGGTTGCCCAAGGGGGGAAAGAGAATGGTGGAGGAAGATTGGGTGTGGATCCCAAAGGGCAAGTAGGGCAGCCATATTTCAAGAGGGACCAAGGCAAGGGACTAGAAGGTCATCAGATGTGACAGTATAGGGTACCATTCTTTCCTTTTTCTCTGTGGAACTACAGTGTCTTTATCTTAGCTTCTCTTTGCATGTCTATTGTTTCTTTGTTCTCATCCCAATAATATGGCTTACTCTATCTTGCACATGACCCTTCTTCCTTATGGCTGCTTTAAATGTAATCTAAATGCCTGGATCATCTATACTTACAAGCCTAGTTGGCTCACCCCAGTTTAGGATTTGGCCAGTGTCTTATCACAGCACACCAATTAGCCATAACCAGGGTGTACAGGAAGAAGGAATCTTATAGCTAGGACTGTGGAAAGTGGATTTTCAAAAAGGGGAACATAGAAGGGAATGAAATGGTTGGTGTATTCAGTATAATGTGATGTAGGTTTCCATTGCAGTGTTTTTGTAAGCTGGGCATTTATTTAACATAAAAGTCAGTTACAGTATATAATAGCAAAAATTACAAAAGGCCAATTTAATCTGTTTGCAATAGAAGATATTACTAATGGTAATACTAGTAAGATATTAAAGTAAGAGAAGTTTGAATGCTCTCTTAACTTTTTTAGTGAGACCAATCATACTGAGTTATTCAGTTCTGGGCACTATACTTTGAAATACATTTATAGATCCCTGGAACAAGTTCAGAGAAAATTATGTAGAATAAGGAAGAAATTCAAAACCATGTATGTGGGAAATAGCTGAAGAAATGGAAAGTGTTGACCTGCAGAAGAGATAACATGGTGTGTCCCTGATGGCTGTCTTCAAATATTAGAAAGATCTTTGTATGAATGAAGCCTGGGATTGTTCCAAATGGTGACTCAGATGATTAGGACGAGTAGGTGTTCCAGAGAGGCAGATTTGGGGTGAGTGTGAGAAAGGACTTCATGAGAGATGAAACTGGCAGAAGATGGAATAGGATGCCTTAGAAAGTAGCTTCCCATCATTTGGGATGCTAAAATAGAGGCTGGACAACAATATGTGTTGGTTGGAATAGACTCTGTGAGTCTATCCAGAGCTTGAACCAAGTTATCTTTTTTTATTTCTTTTAAACCTGTAGTTTTACAAATTTATAAATCTGGTATCAGTGGAAATTAAATGACTATTACAATTATATATGTCCCATAGTATTATGGTTTCAACTTTATTTTTTATTATTAAAGTTTAAGTGAGCCAGATTCTACTTCACAAAATTTTGTTATTAGTTTCTTCTAACAAGTTGTGTTTGTATATTAGCATTGATAAACAGATATTGTGGCATAATTCTTAATTACAAGAGCAGTTTCTGTAATCTCAAAGGAGGTTGCATTAAGAGTAACTAGTCTGAATAATCCAAGAGTTGATTTCAAGGTAGTTTTCTAGAGCAAATATTTGTGAAGCTATCTCTTATCCTTTGTGAATAGTAAAGCAAGCAAAGGCTACTTGAGGAATATTTGTACTTCATGGGGAAAAAAGAACCTTTCCCTCCTGACTTTGCTAGAATTCCATTTTTATATTGTTCCTGTGTTGGCCAAAGCCATAGGAATGCTATCTGAATGAAGTTAGAGAGTTTAACTGACATATGCATGGTAGGTGAATATAATACAAATGAGTGAAGGTATAGGTACAAGGTTTTAATCACAGTTTCTCCACACATCAATTAGTTATTGAGCTTTAATAGCCTCAGTTTTTAAATCTGTAAATTGGATATAATCATACCTACTGAGGAGAAAAGAACTGACTGACTTTAGTTAGAAGAGATTGAGTTCAAAGTATTTTTCTTATTTGTAGGTTTATGATAGAATGTTAAATTATGTAAGAATTATAAAATGTTGACACTGAATGGATACTTACTATTTATTTGGGCCAAAGTCATAATTTTACAAATGAGGAAAATAAGATCTGAAAAGGCCAAAAAGCCTCTCCGGGGTCACTGAGCAGTTGCCAGTGAGAGACGCTGATTTCTTCCAACTTTATGGAAAACTCATCTTAAGAAAACAATTGTAGACTTTTTTCTCCATTTTTAGTTTCATTTTATGGAGAATATTTCAAGAATAAATCTACTTTGAAAGACCATTTTCTAATTCTAAGGTTTTGTGTCAGTGTCAGTATGCTAGTTTCTAAAATGGTATCCAGATGTAACCAGGGGCATAGTTACTGTCTTATGGCATAGCACACTGTATATTTATGTCATTTGACCAGCATGGTTGCAATAACATTTTCAGTTGGACACTATTTTTTAGAGTCTAAGAAATATCATTTCAGTAAATGTATGTTCTGTTTCCTAGATGTCGCCAGAAGAAAAAGTTTGTAAGTACTGTGGAGTCAGCTATCTAATCCTTCATGAATTTAAGGCTATGGAAGAAAAAGTGAAAGCAATGGAAAAAGAGTTGAAATTCTATCAAGGAAGTATAGAACGTGAAAAGAGGCTTCAAGAAAAGCTACAGTCTCTTAGCCAAGATTTTGAACAGTACAAAATTGACAATGAATCCAAAATTGAAAGGTTGGAGTATGTTTTTTTCTATCATTTATTAGTTTGAAAGAAAAGTATTGAAAATAAGTATATGTTGAATGTTTTTCTAGAATCTCTATGTCAAATGTAATTTATACTTTAATACATTTTACTTTCTTTATATTAATAATTATTAAATATAGTTATCAATTATAGCTTGAAGCTTCCTCTTGAGGAATATATTCGCTATCAATAATTAGAACCCCGTAAATTCAGTAACTGTAGATCTGGATGAGTCTCTTCTTTGTCCTTAGAAATATATCTTACTTTTTATTAAGATGTATTTACCAAATATATGATGAATTTTGGTAGCTTTTGGAAGTTGACCAGTTGTTTTTAAAAGACTTAAATTTTTATATTTATAGAATAAGATCTTAATGTTTTGAAAAGGATGCTAAAATTAGTTCATAATTATAAATCATTATAATTGGAATAAAAATGGGTTCCTACCACTGTAGAATCTAATCAGCAGTTCGGTCTGCCTAAAGACATTTCAATGAGTTTATACAGACATTTCTACAGAAAGATTTTTTCTGTTTTTTTTTTTCTTTTATCCTATGAATGAAAGTTTCTCAATTTAAAATATTGACAATTGATAAACTTTGAGATAATGAATTTAGTGGCTATCATATTTATGTAAAAGTAGTTATTTTTTAAAAATCTCTGAGAATTAAGTACTTTTACATGGGTACTTTACAAAGCGTGTGGGAAAATAGAATTAAAAGAAATTTATTTTTGTGCAAAAATTTTGAAACCTGTGCATATTAGAGATCTTCAGGAAGTTTATTTAAAAATAAAGCAGATTGTGAAAAAATTATGCCTGAATTTCAAACATTTTTTGCCCTGAAATAAGCTTACACTTATTTTTTTAGAGATAGAGCCACAGTGAGAGTGACAGGTACTGACAGCAAGAGTACCCATAATACCAAATTGTCCTTAGAGAAGATAGCATTAATTTACATTTGGCCAGTAATTTATGAAGGGTCATTTTCCTACATCCTGTTAATATTGATGTCTTGTTTTTTTTTTTTTTCATTCTCTTGAGTAAAAAAAGTTACCTAAGAAGCCTGAACATCTCTCTGTGTTTATTATACATTTATATTTCTTATGCTATTGATTAGCTATATACATACATTGTCTAGTTTTCTATTGGCTTATTTGTTTATTTTTATTTACTTGTAGGTGCTTTTTTAAAGATTTGTTTATTTATTTATAAGACAGGATAGCAGAGAGAGAGGGAGAAAAAAAAAGAATAGAAGGAGGGAGGGAGAGATCGATCTTGGATCTGCTAGTTCACTCCTCAAATGCCTGCAACTGCTGTGTTGGCCCAGGCTGAAGACAGGAGCCAGGAACATCTAGGTCTCCTATGTGGGTGGCAGGGACTTAAATATTTGAGACATCCTCTGCCGCCTCACATGCACATTAGCGGAAAGCTGGGTTAGAAGTGGAGTAGCCAGGACTGGAAACAGGCTATGTGATATGGAGTACAGGTGTCCCAGCTGGCAGCCTACCCTGCTGAGTCACATTGCCTGCCCATATTTGTAGAAGTTTTTAATATAATATTGGCCTTATACTTTATGTATGTTTGGTATTTTTTAATGATTTATTTATTTATTTGAAAGGCAGGGCCGGCACCGAGACTCAATAGGCTAATCCTCCACCTGCGGCGCTGGCACACAGGGTTCTGGTCCCGGTCCCGGTTGCTCCTCTTCCAGTCCAGCTCTCTTCTGTTCCCCGGGAGTGCAGTGCAGGATGGCCCAAGTCCTTGGGCCCTACACCCGCATGGGAGACCAGGAGAAGCACCTGGCTCCTGCCTTCGGATCAGCGTGGTACGCTGGCCGCAGTGTGCCGACCGCAGCGGCCATTGCGGGGTGAACCAACGGAAAAAAGGAAGACCTTTCTCTCTGTCTCTCTCTCACTGTCCACTCTGCCTGTCAAAAAAAAAAAAAAAAAAAAAAAAGCAAGAAAGAAAGAAAGAAAAAGAAAGGCAGAGTTACACAGAGAAAGAAGGAGAGGTAGAGAGAGAGAGAGAGAGAGAGAGAGAGAGAGGTCTTCCAGCTGCTGGTTCACTCCCCAATTGGCCGCAACGGCCGGAGCTGTGCTGATCTGAAGCCAGGAGCCAAGAGCTTCTTCCTGGTCTCCCATGCAGGTGCAGGGGCCACCCAAGGACTTGGCTGTCTTCACTGCTTTTCCCTGCCATAGCAGAGAGCTGGATTGGAAGTAGAGCAGCCAGGACTTGAACTGGTGCCCATGTGGGTGACTAGCACTGCAGGCAGCAGCTTAACCCACTACGCCACAGTGCCAGCTCCAATGTTTAGTATTTTCTCATGATAACTTACCTTTTAATTATGTTTATTATATTTTTTACTGTTGTTTTAAAAATATTTGATGGCAAATTCTGTTTAGATAGCATTCTATGTCAAGTTCTTTCTGTTGCAAATAATGGAAAATTACTCTGACCAACACTAACTTAGACACAAAAAGGAAATTATTAGAAGACCATGAGGTGGTAACTCAATGAAAGAAAGGAAAAAACCTCAAGTTCACTGATTTTAGAAATGGACAGGGGCTGGCGCCACAGCTCAATAGGCTAATCCTCCCCCTAGCGGCGCCGGCACACCGGGTTCTAGTCCGGTTGGGGCACCGGATTCTTTCCCGATTGCCCCTCTTCCAGGCCAGCTCTCTGCTGTGGCCCGGGAGTGCAGTGGAGAATGGCCCAAGTGCTTGGGCCCTGCACCCCATGGGAGACGAGGATAAGCACCTGGCTCCTGCCTTCGGATCAGCGTGGTGTGCTGGCCGCAGCGCGCCAGCCGTAGCGGCCATTGGATGGTGAACCAATTGTAAAAGGAAGACCTTTCTCTCTGTCTCTGTCTCTCTCTCTCTCACTATCCACTCTGCCTGTCAAAAAAAAAAAAAAAAAAAAGAAAAAAAAAAGAAAAGAAAAAAAAAAAAAAGACAGGAAACAGAGCTTGTTCAGGGATCTAGGAAGTCTGTTTGGGGTGAATAAGCTTAAGTTTTTCTTCCTTGCATCTTTACTTTCAAGTATTTTATTAGTTTCATTTGAGTTACATGATCATCCCATACTCCTTCCCCTTCTTGTCTTAATAAATTAATAAATAGAGAGTAGTGTAGAACACATAACTTGTAGGGTGAATCTTTAACATTAATTTAATCTTTAAATTAAAATTTAATCTTTAATTTAATATGAACCCATCTAAATATGTTTCTATGTTAAATAGGATATTTTATAAAGGTTTCTTAAAGATACCTTTTATCAGTTTAAGAAATTGTCCTTTCATTTCTAACTCCTTAACTGACTGAGATATAATTATTGAATTTTAATAAATGTTTTTCCATTTCTATTGAGATGATCATATTTTTTTAAAAAAAGATTTATTTATATATTTATTTGAAAGTCAGAGTTACACAGAGATAGGAGAGGCAGAGAGAGAGAGAGAGAGAGAGAGAGGTCTTCCATCTGCTGGTTCACTCCCCAACTGGCCACAATGGCCCGAGCTGCCCCAATCCAAAGCCAGGAGCCAGGAGTTGGAGCTTCTTCCAGGCCTCCCATGTGGGTGCAGGGGCCCAAGGACTTGGGCCATCTTCCACTGTTTTCCCAGGCCATAGCAGAGAGCTGGATTGGAAGTGGAGCAGCTGGGTCTCAAACCGGCACCCATATGGAATGCAGGCACTGCAGGCCAGGACGTTAACTCGCTGTACCACATCGCTGGCCCTGATCATTTGGTTTTTCTTCTTTAATCTGTTGTAGTAAATAATACCAATACATTTTCTAATGCGAAGATATACTTAAGTTTTGGGTATAAAACCATTTTGATCATGGTATATATTAGGATACTTTTTTAAAAAGTAGAAAAGTGGAATTACAAATTATTTTGATATAAGAAAATTTTGAAATCTATGTGTAGTTTTTTCATAATAGGCATTTCCCATAAACTTTTTGAAGACCACACATATGTGCAGATTTCAAAAATGTTTTGCACCAAAATAAACTTAACTTTTAAAAAAAAAAAAAAAGGTTTATTTATTTATTTGAAAGGTAGAGTTAGAGAGAGAGGGAGAGAGAGCGAGCCAGCGAGCTTCTATCTGCTGCTTCACTCCCCCATTGGCTACAACAGCCCAGGATTTGACCAGACCAAAGCCAGGAGCCTTAAATTCCATCAGGGTCTCCCACAAGGGTGGCAGGGGCCCAAGCACTTGCCATCTTCTATTGCTTTCCCAGGTGCATTAGCAGGGAACTGGGTCAGAAATAGAAGAGCCAGGGCTTGAACTGATGTTCCTCTGGAATGCCAGAATTGCAAGTGGTGGCTCAACCTGCTGTTCCACAATGTTGAATCTTAAATTTTTAATTCCACATTCCATGAACTTTTTGAAGTTCCTTCATATTTCAGGATTCCCTAAATTTTATGTACTTCTTTACCTTTGCGATTTTTGCTGCAACTATAAGTACCTGGTACTGTTTTTCTGCCAACATTCTCTTAAATACATGTAATTCTACGATTATGGAAATTAGAAAAATATTTTGCTTGCCATAAATAGGAGGTTAAAATAAATATTTAATTATTAAAAAGTATTTTTCTCTATACCATTAATACAATTTTCCTTACTATTCATCATGTATAAAACAGCTTATGGAGGGCATTGTTCTTATTGCTAAATTAATTTGAGAATATTTTACATAGGTTTTTGCATCTATATTCATAGGTGACATTAGCTTGTAGTTTTGTTTTTTTGTGGTATAAAGACTGGCATGTACCGTCCCTTTTAGTAAGTTAAGAAGCTCTCTATTTTGTATGCACCAGACATCTGGAGTAATACATGAGTTGTTTGTTCCTTGCAGTTCGGGTAGATCTCCTTCATAAAAAAAAAATCTTGGATCTTTTTTCTGGGCAGTTGAATTTTGATAACCCATTATGTCTCCTCTGTAATTATTGGTTTATTTATGAATTCTTACCTCTTTCTGAGTCAGTTTTAGAAACTGCATTTTTAGACAAGCATATTGCTTGACATTTCAAATTTCTCAGTAGTTAGTAACGAATGGAACTCTTTTATTTAAAACCTGTTTCCTTTGTAATTGTTATGGGCTCCATTCTCTTTTCTTTGGGTTGATTATTTGTGTTTGATTGAAAAGGAGATGAGAGAAGGATAGAGAGGGAAACAGGGAAAGGGCGAGAGAACTTTTTCCCAAGAAAAATAAACATTGTCTATTTTATTGGCTTTTCGAAAGAGCCAGATTTGGTGTAATTTGCTCATTTTGTTTGTTTTCTATTTTATCAATTCAGATTCTTATTTGTATTTACTTATTTCTTTAATTTCTAGTTTCATACTAGTTACTTGAATTTAAGTCTTAATTAGTTTGTTTTGAGTCTCTTTTTCTAATAACTGTTTAAAGCTATCAAGTTTCCCTATTTACTAGCTTTGGCAATGGTTAACTTTTTGATAAATGTATTTCATTTTCATTTATTTCTAAATATGATGAAAATTCAGTTTTTATTTTCTTTTTAATTCAAGAAATACTTACTGGAATGTTTTTTAATTTCTAAGTGAGTAGATTCCTTTTTGACTATTATTTTATTTTGTCTGTCTTTATTCCATTGGATAGAGATTGAACCCTATTTGGGAGAACTTAATAAACAGTAAGCTTTTGGAAATATTCCATAGTTACTTGGAAAAGGTGAATATTCTTAGTCTGAAGGATCTAACTTTTCAATGGGTTCACTAAGTTACATTGGTAATTATGCTATTCAAAGTCTTTGTTTCTTACTTTTGTCTATTTAGTTTGACATGAGTGACATCTCACTATTGTTTGCCTTGCAGTTCCCTACTGACATATGATGTTGAACATCTTTTCATATACTTGCCATCTTTACTAGTATATCATTTTTGATGAGGTGTTTGTCCAGGCTTTTTGCCAGTTTTTCAGTCAGTTATTTATTTTCTAATTTTTGAGTTTTAATAGTTCTTTGTATGTTTTGGATGACAGTCCTTTATCAGATGTGTCTTTTGCAAATATTTTCTCCCAGTTTGTGGGCTTGTTTTATTATTCTTTTGATACTTTCATGTGCAGAGCAGAAGTTTTTAATTTTAATGTTTAGTTTATTGGAGCTATTGTTGTAAATTTACAATACTCATCAGCAGGCCAGAATGACACACTGGTAAATTATATCCTTCACAATTATCATAAACTGGCCCACTGATCATAACTGGTTGTTTATTTCAAAGAACTAAAGAGCCACGATGGCAGGTTATTGATGGGAAATGCTTTTATTTAGGATTTCATTGATTTTTTTAAAATTTAGCACTTAATTTTGAAATAATTTTAACTCCTATGAATCTATGAGAAAGCATAAAGCTCTTGGGTATCCTTTATCTAGTTTCCCCAATGGTAACAATGGGTAAAACTGTAATTTTCCTTTTTGGACTCCAGTCACTCTTTTGTTATTGTCCCACAGTTCCCTGAGGTTCTGTTAACTTGTTTTTCTATGTATTTTCTATTATTCAGATTGGGTAAATTCGGTTGATTTATTTTAAAGCTCACTACTCTATGATTCCAGTCTGCTGTTTTATCTAGTGAGGAGTTTATTTTAGTTATTGTAATCTGTTTGGTAATTTTTGTAACTTGTATTTTTTGGTTGAAATTTGCAATTTTTTTCTTTAATTTCAAGAGAATTTGTCTATGCTTTCTAAAGCATTTTTGAGATGACTGCTTGTCAAATAATTCCAACATGTAATTCATTTCTGTTAGGTGTATTCTTTGCTGATTATATTCTGATTTTCCTGATTCTGGTTTTACAAGTGATTTTGAATTATATTCTGATGACTTTGGAGGTTATACTAAGATATTCTGTATCATATTTAGCCTTTTTTTTTTTTTTTTAAAGTAAGTACTGCCTCCCACTTAGCTGAGGTGTAGCATGAAGGCCAGGTGGATGTGTGTGATAGTTAATTTTATATGTCAACTGACTGGTTTAAAAGACGCCCTGATTGCTGGTCTAGCATTGTTTCTGAGTATGTTTGTGAGGTATTTCTGGAAGATATTGGCATATGAATTGGTAGACTGAGTACAAAGATCATTCTCATCAATGTGAGCTGGCAGCATCCAATTTGTGAGAAAGCCAGAGAAAGGGCAGATTTGCTCTCTGCTTGAGCTGAAACATCCATCTTCTGCCCTTGGGCATCGGTGCTGTCAGTTCTCAGGCATTTGGGTTTGGACTAGAACTACACCATATTGCTAGATGGCATATTGTGGGAATTCTCAGCCTCCATAATCATTAGAGCTAATCTCTCAAAATAAATTGTTTTCTATGTAACTGTATATGTATTCTATTATTTTTTTTCCAGCTTCCTGCTGGGCCCACTGACACTGCAGTGAAGTGGGGCCCTGACTCACAGAGCCTTGTCTCAGACAAGGTAGCATGGAACTTCATCCATGCCCTTGGTCCCACTTTTGCCTTTCTGACAAAAGTAGGTCACCGACTTGCACTGTCTGTGTCTCTGTGTAGGGATGTAAGATGAGCTCCCTGCTGCTGAACTTACTGTCAGCAGGGAGAAAGGAATCAGGTCTGACTTACACTATTTTGTTGCTATGTTTAGGGTTAGAAGCTTGGCTCCCTCTGTACCCTGCTAACTTCAAGGGATGAGAGAGGTAGAAGTCATGTCAACTAACCCTTCCTCAAGCCACTTAATCTTACCTTGTTAGGAGACAGCTGGGAGTGTAGGCTCAGGTCTCACTGATACCATTGGAGGGTGAGGCAGAGTGTTGATAACCCTGTCTCATACCATCTCATTTCATCTCATTCTAAATGAGATTGGAGGCTCCCCACTGAGACGTGACCTAGAGGGTGGGAATGGAGGTGGGAATAGGATGGCCAACTAGTTACATTTCCACTGCAAGTTCTAGGTTTCACTTTCTTATTCAGTCTCTGCTGCCAAGTGGGTATGAAAGTTTAGTTCCTAACTAGGCCTCACTCACCAGAAGTGGAAGGAAAATGGAATGCTTACTTTACCAACTTGCACCATCTTGTTCAGTCTTGTTGCAGGATTGGAGTAGAGGCTCAGCTCTCTACCAGCCCAACCGATTTTCCTCTGATAGAGATATTGGACAGTTGCTTCTGCAAGAAGGGATTGAAGTATCAGCTCTCAGCTCAGCCCCACCAACATTAACACAAGTAGTAGGAATCGGGATTGAATCCTGCTTCTACAGGGCAGAGATGGGTTGGAATGCAAAATCTGCTCCCTAATTCAGCCCCGTTGAAACTGTAGGTTGGGGAGTCACAGGTTTCAGTGCATTTGGCTGCAATAGGGGATGTATTGCCGAGAATGTTATTCAAGTCACTTTTTCTTGTTAAGCTATGTGGATCAGACTTTTCTTGGAGCTTTCCTTTTTTGTCTAGTAGTTCTGGTTAGAAACTTCTACAATGCCTTGTCTGGAATATATAAAGCAATAAGGAAACTCAGGAGCTTCGTTATCTGGTGTTTCTCAAGACCCATAATCCCCTAGGCCATCTACTTTCTTCTTTCCATGTTTCACAATCCTCCTTTGCTTGTTGCTATATTATGTCTGGGGTTTTTCAGATATAAGGGGCAGGATCTGAGAGCAACAGTGTTCCTCTATCTTGGTGAACACCATGTGTTGATGTTTAGTCAAATTAAATATTGCTTTGAGTAACTTACAACATTGTTTTAAAAAAGAAAGTCTCACAAAAATCAATAGCTTACAGAAGTCAGTCATCCCTATATTTATTTATTTGTATCCTCTAAACATTATTTCCTGTTTAATTTCTCTCCTGATCATGCCAATTTGAGTTTGTTATGTGGAGATAAGCCACAGGGCGGTCTATAAGAGATGGGACTTGAGCATTCTGTTGATCATAATCAGCAGTTATCACATGTTGGGTAAGCAAGGTAAGTCTAGAGTAGTCAGACCAAGGAAAAGTAGAAAGTTGGTACCAAAGGTCCAGAAAGCCAGGTTGAGTCCACAGTTGGGACAACATTAATGAAAAGAGTACATCTGAGTTTATTAATGGAGAGAATTGAATAAGTATGCCTTGAGGGAGAAGAGGATGATGAGTCCAACAAGGCAGATTTGCTTAATCATTGTTTTTCCCAGCTAAACCTTCATGCCCAGAATGGTTGTATCAGTTAGAAATTATTCTGTAGCAAGTGGCTTAAATGGACAAGAATTTGTTTCTTGGAGCAAGAAGAAGAGATATAGCCAACTCAGTGATGTTGCCAGGGACCCAATCCGTTTCCATGTCTTACTGTCTTCCTTCAGCCTCATATTGATCTCCTTATAATTTCAAGATGGTTTCTTTTTTTTTTTCAATCCATTTATTTATTTCAAAGGTAGAGTCACAGAGAGGTAGAGGCAGAGGCAGAGGCAGAGAGAGAGAGAGAGATCTTCCATCTGCTGGTTCACTCCCCAGTTGACTGCAAGGGCTAGAGCCAGGAGCTTCCTCTGTGTCTCCCTCATGGGCGCAGGGGCCCAAGTACCTGGGCCATCCTCCACTGTCCTCCCAGGCCACAGCAGAGAGCTGGATCAGAAGCAGAGCAGCCCAGTCTTGAACTGGTGGCCCATATGGGATATTGGCACTGCAGGCTTCAGCTTTACCTGCTACGCCAAAGTACTTGCCCCTCAAGATGGTTTCTATACCAGTAGACATCATGTCTGATTTCTGAGCAGGAATATGAAGAAGGAAGTAGTCACAGGAATGCCTGTATTAGCAGATAACTTTTCCAGAAAGTTTCAGTTTATGTGTCATTGGCCATGACTGTAGGGAAGTCCCAGGCACTGCTACAGGATGTGCCTCATTGTTCCCTGAACAGTATCAGATTCTGTTATAAGGAAGGAAGGGCACAAACACTAACAGAGCTTGCTTTACTGGACCATTACATTGTTTTCCCAGAACATAGTCATACATGTCCATGCTTATTTTAGTTACATGAAAGGAGGAGAAGTAGTATCTCAAGAAAAGAAATACATTTAAGATCTTCATTTTGAATGGTCTGGTCTCCTGGTACATGTGTTATTCAAGCTCTACTTTTTCCTACTTTTGTAGCACTTTTGGTGTTCATGGAAGTATCGTAATCGTGTTAAATAAGTTTGAATAGTCAAGATGGGGCCGGCGCTGTGGCGCAGCGGGTTAAAAGCCCTGGCCTGAAGCGCCAGAATCCTGTATGGGTGCTGGTTCTAGTCCTAGCTGCTCCTCTTTGAATCCAGCTCTCTGCTGTGGCCTGGGAAAGCAAAGGAAGATGGCCCAAGTCTTTGGACCCCAGCACCCATATGGGAGACCCAGAAGAAGCTCCTGGCTTTGGATCAGCACAGCTCCGGCCATTGTGGCCATCTGGGGAGTGAACCAGCGGTTGGAAGACATCTCTGTTTCTACTCTCTCTGTAACTCTTTCAAATAAATAAAAATAAATCTTAAAAAAATAGTCGAGATTTTATAAGATAAAGAACAGATGCAGAATGATTGTTCTCACAGGTTGGAAACTACTTCTTAGGGAACCATGTCAAATCTGGGGCTTTCTCAAACCCTTTATTCTCTTCAAGAGTCTGATTCATCCATTTTGGGGCAAAGTGACAATTCTGACACTAAACTATTATTGATGAAAGTATGGTTGGGCTTACGTATACAGACAAGGCAGAAAAAAAATAGATTGAGTAACATGTGGAAAGCCTTTCTTTTTTGGTGGGGGGGCTTCTGAAAACTGACTTCAATAGACACAGGGCCATTAACAAATAATTTAAATGTGGAAGTTCATGGCACATTTTTATTCTAGATGTATGAATAAGAATTTATTATATTGATTTTTGTACTATGTGTTACTTGAATTTTGAAGAACCTAAATAAATTTTATTCATATCATGTAGCCCTAATGCCAGCTAATCCTTTTATTGTCTTTTCATTTTTCTCCCACACACCAGCCCTAGACTATGCTCCAAAGTCCTTAGGTATGGAGCATACTGTTTCTTTTATTTCTTCTCTCAGTAGACATGTGCAAATAGTAAATAGAGGTTGACAGGTATTTTTATGATTGGTATAAATAATATTTACATGAGTTTCCTTGTTACCAGATCTGGCAAGGTTAGAGAGATTGATATTTATTCAACAATATTGATTGATCTATGCATGTATACCTTTTATTACTAGTATAACTTTGAAAGCCTTTCTGTATGTCAGTAGGATGTTGCTATAGCAACATAGTTACCAAAATAAGATAACAATTTTTTTTCTGCTTTGTCTTTTAAAGGCACTTTTTTTAATCTTTGCTTTTATTTTTAAAATACAAGTTTCAGGCCATCATTTATTATTTTTTCTGTCATCTTTCCACCTTAGATTTCCCTTACATAAAATTAATTACCATTTTACCAAATAAAATATAATTTTATTAGATTAAATCCTGGAGGGAAAACAGTATGGGCTCTACTAGTGCTTAGTCCCATGACTTTGCCTCTTAAACTTTCTGTGCCTTGGTTTCTTCATCTGTAAAAGTAGTCAGACAAAAAGCCACTTCACAGGAATGCTACAGGTTACTCAGTGCCTGGAGGAATTTCCCCTCGTCTGACTTCTGCCCCACCCCACCCCTTTTGGTGTTTGCTAGCTAAGGTTAATAGCATACTGATCCACCCCCCCCACACACACACCCCTGCGCATAGATGCATCACATTCACACCTGCCTCTGATGTCTAAATACTGACTGATACCACAAGACAAGTTCTTGGGTCTATGAAATATGCTGATGACAGCTCAACCACAGCTCTAGATTTATTAGAATTTTATAATTCCTTGTCTAACTTCGCTCAGGTCCACAGCCTGTGTTTTTGCTCAGTGGAATACAGATTTTGTGGAAAGCATAACTTTAATTATTACTTTTATTTATCATATCTTCCTTTCTTTCCAAAAAGGATATGAGGTAGTTTAAAAGGAATAATAACATTTAAAATATAGGCGGAAAAAGGTGTTGGACAAAAACCAAGAACCCGAAAATGTCAGTCTCACAGGCCAACAGTTAAGTTCAGCTTTCCTGTAAATCTTTTTACCTGAGCTGCAGGGTAGCCTTCTTGTAAGAGTAGGCGGGGAGAAGAGTTGCAATTTTTTTGTTTGTTTAAGCAAGGATGACTTAGCACTAGAAGAAATCTGAAAGATTTCTAAGGGAGGTAATTCAGGAAAGCAAGAAGCTCTCACTATTTGTGTATCTCAGCTGGTCTTAGGAGGCAGTAGGTGACTGCCTCTTTTACGCTGGACTCCATGCTCCTGTTCAGTAAGGAGGCAGAAATATTATTCTAAAGAACACAGCCCAGGCTTATCTTACTGTTAGCTTTTCTCTCCATCTTCAGCCTTCCACCCACTCCCATACTGCTTCTCTTACCACCAGGCCTGAACAAACAAGTCACGTCAGGTTATTTTAGTTTAGGAATAGCATGATTTTTATTTGTTGCAGATTTGAATTAATGCATCTCTAAAAAACTGTACAATTTGGTTTTTATCCAGATTTTTGAAATATTAGTAACATATTTCTCCTGGCTGGCATTGTGATATAGCAGGTCAAGCCACTACTACATAAAGCTGCTGCATGTGGTGCTGGCATACTATATGGGTGCTGGTTTGAGTCCTGGCTGCTATACTTCTGATCCAGCTCCCTGCTAATGTACCTGAGAAAGTGGTGAAAGATGGCCCAAGTCCTCAAGCCCCTATACTCACATGGGAGACTCAGAAGAAGCTCCTGGCTCCTGGCTTTGGACTGGCCCAGCTCCAGCTGATAAACCCATTTGGGAAGTGAGCCACCAGATGGAAGATCCCCACCACCCACCCCATAATTTGTGGGCTCATCCTGCGAGGCCCACACTGTTGGAATGGTGGGGCAATGGCATTTTTCAACAAGAAGTGCCGGAGACAAGTTTCAGTGAATGTGTCCATTTATTAACAATCAGGCACACACTTTTAAAGGGCAGGCAAAGAGGAGTGGCTAGTTCAGGGCAACAGTAATTCTATAGGATAAAGCGGATACTGGTGCCTCTACACTTCTGCAATCAGCTTGATCACGTAGCCTACATAGCCTTTCAGGTAGTCCATATGGGTCTGGGCCACACCTAGGAGCTGTCTACCCGGTTGACACGAAGCAGGGGTGAGGGAAATGTGCCTGGGACTCCTGTCACCTGCCAGCAGTCAGGTCATGTGTGGCTCTCAGTGTGCTGAGCCCCGGCCCAGGATCCTTCCTGGCAGGCAGAGTGTGCCATGCCCTCTCAACCTCCTGCATGGGCTAGGCAGGCAGTCTCCCAGCCAGGCACAGGATCACCCACAGTAATTCTGCCTTTCAAATAAATAAGTAAATAAAAATAAATGTTATTAACATGTTTCTAAGTGGAAAGACTTTTCAAAGTGAAAAAAAATTGGTGAAGTCATTGATGGTAATCAGTAACTCACATTATAGATGGCTAAACAAACATAAAGAGATTAAATAATGGTGCTCCCACAGTTTTATCCTTATCTTTCTGGAATAGAACTCTTTCATTCTTTCTCTTTTCTGTAGTATAATTATTTGGATTAGTTGAAGAGACCAAACAAATATGGCTATGACAAACTATTGCAGTGTAAAACTCCTGTCATCGTAGACCTATTCTGAAGGAGCAGAGCTTGCCAGATCTTGAGCCTTGTCTTGTTGGACTGAAGAAATTGATTTATACAAAAAGCTATCCAGTGTTAGCAAGAGAAAGGAGTTGGATGAGTTGGCAAAACTATTAGAGAAGCTGTCCCTCAAACACTGTAAAGAACTCAACGTGAAATCTTCATATTATTTTAAAGTAATTATTTAAAAGTAAAGGGAAGATGTGCTAAGAGTAGAAGTTCTTTTCAGCAAATTGGCATCATAGCTGAAATCACTAATTGAACATCCCCTTAAAAATCTTTTATTCAATTTTCCATAAACTTTTGAAAAAAGATAAGTTATTTTTTACTCAAAAGTCAGAGAGGGGGAGAGAGAGAGAGATCTTCCATCCACTGATTTACTCCAAGTACCTACAATGGCCAAAGCTGGGCCAGGCTGAAACCAGGAGCCAAGGAACTTCATTCAGGTCTACCATGTGGGTGTCAGGAACCCAAACACCTGGGCTGTCATCCACTGCCTTTCCAGGTACATTAACAGGGAGCTGGATTGGAAGCGAAGCAACCCAGAGTTGAACTGGCTCTGTGATACGGCTTAACCTGCTGCACCACAATACCTGCTCCGAAGCACTCTTCTTTTACCTCTGTGATAATTGTTCTGGTTTTTGTGTGGCCTTTCATGATTTTTGTCATTCTTCTTCCATGGCCTCTCTGTTTCTTCCTGTTATGTAAATACTGGAATTTCTCATGGAAATATCCACAACTTTGTTCTATTTTATTCTATATTCTCTCTTCAGTTCCTAGTGGATCTTATCCATCCCCAAGGCTTTAGTTACCCTCTTTGTGATGTAGGCTTCCGAATCTCTACTTTCACCTCTTACTTCTCTTCTGAGCTGATTAATCTCTTCACCTTCCTATTGAACAGCTTCACTTGGCTGCATCCCAGGCTTCAGTATGCCGCAAAGTGAATGATTTATCCCTCATTCACACTTGCTACTTTGCTGTTCGTCACATCGGGAAATGTGAGCCCCATCATCATTAAGCAGCATTAAGGTGGCCAGGAGTTTGGGCTCTACAATCAAACTGCTTGGATTCTTTACAATAATTTTTGTTTGTTTGTTTTTGACAGGCAGAGTGGACAGTGAGAGAGAGAGAGACAGAGAGAAAGGTCTTCCTTTTTGCCATTGGTTCACCCTCCAATGGCTGCCACGGCTGGCGCGCTGCGGCCAGCACACCACGCTGATCCGAAGGCAGGAGCCAGGTGCTTCTCCTGGTCTCCCATGGGGTGCAGGGCCCAAGCACTTGGGCCATCCTCCACTGCCTTCCCGGGCCATAGCAGAGAGCTGGCCTGGAAGAGGGGCAACCGGGACAGAATCTGGCCCCCCGACCGGGACTAGAACCCGGTGTGCCGGCGCCGCAAGGCGGAGGATTAGCTTAGTGAGCTGCAGCGCCGGCCTCTTTGCAATAATTTTTAACTGATGTGTAAATTGTACAGTTTATTTGGTACCGTGTTATATTTCAAGACATGTATACATTGTGTAATGTCCCTATCAGGGTAAATGTTTCTATCTCAAACATTTTAGCATTTACCCATGGTGAAAGTATTCAGTTTTCTCTTCTAGTTTTTTTTTTTTTTTAGAAAAATACACAGAATTTCCTTACCTATGGTCATCTTACTGTACAGTAGAATGCCAGAACTACTTCCTCCTATCTGAACGTGACTTAGTACCTGGTAATCAACCTTTTCCCACTTTCCCCTCCTCCTTACTCTTCCCAGCCTCGGGTAACCACCATTATCCTCTCACCTTATTTGAAATCAACTTTTTTAGATTCCACGTGAGTGAGATCATGGGATATTTATCTTTCTGTGCTTGGCTTATTTCCCTTAACGTAATGACCTCCAGTTCCACCCTTGTTATTGCAGGTGACAAGATTTTATTCTTATTATGGCTTTGTGTACATGGACCACATTTTCTTTATCCATTCATCAGTGGATGGACATGCAGGTTGTTTCCATTTCTTGGATGTTGTGAGTAGTGCTGCAGTCAACACAGGAGTGCAGATGCCCGACAGAGTGAGTTCATTTCCCTTGGATATATACTCAGTAGTGGGATTGCTGGATCATGTGGTGGCTGTAATTTTAGTTTTTTGAGGAACCTGCGTACTGTTCTCCATAATGATTCTTATTTACTCCTGTTCCAACAATCTGTCTCTTGTTATCTTTTGTCTTTTTGATAACAGGAATGAGATGATATCTAACCTAACCTAAAAGGAAGAGATGATATCTCATTGTGGTTTCAATTTACATTTCCCTGACAATTAGTGATGTGGAGCACTTTTTCATGTATTTCTGGGCCAATTGTATGTTTTCCTTTGAGAAGTATTTGTTTGGAATCACACTCCATTTTTACATTAGATTATGTGGGTTTCTTGTTATTGAGTTTTTGAATTCTTATATATTCTGGAAGGTTAGTTTAAAAATGCTTTCTTCCATTCTGTAAGTTGTCTCTGTATTCTTTTTTTTTGGACAGGCAGAGTGGACAGTGAGAGAGAGAGACAGAGAGAAAGGTCTTCCTTTTTCCGTTGGTTCACCCCCCAAGTGGCTGCTATGGCCGGCACGCTGCGCCAATCTGAAGCCAGGAGCCAGGTGCTTCCTCCTGGTCTCCCATGCGGGTGCAGGACCCAAGGACCTGGACCATCCTCCACCCCTTCCCTGGCCACAGCAGAGAGCTGGACTGGAAGAGGAGCATTTTGAACTGATTTTTTTGTATAGGTAAGAGATAGGGTTCTAATCTAATTCTTCTGCATTTTGATATCGAATTTCCTCAGCACCATTTATTGAAGAAAACAGCAATATCCTGTTGTTTTAATTACTATGGCTTTGTAGATTTTAAAGACAGATAGTATAATACTTCTTGCTTTGTTATTTTTACTCAAGATGGCTTTAGTTATTCTAGGTCTTTTGTGTTTCTATATAAATTTTAATAGTGTTTTTTTTTAGTTCCATGAAAAAATGTCATTGGTATTTTGACATATATTAAATCTAATTTATTTGAGTAGTATGAATATTTTTAACAGCATTGATTATCCCAAACCCTTTATATATTCTTCAGACAGAATCAAGGGTATATTTTGGCAAATGTCCTTCTCAGTGGTGTTTAAAACAAAATTACTTTTATTAAATGAAAAGATGTCAAGTACTATAATTCTGCTGAGATAGTTCTTTATAAGTAGGATGACTTTAAAATTGAGAAGTTTCTGAAAGTGAAAAGAGGGTGTTTTCAATAATTATTCTGGAACAGTAGGTTCAAGCTAGAGCTGTCCTAGGACTTAATATTAGTCATAATATTAAGAAAATAATTCATTTCTATGTGTCTAAAAAGTCTAAAATTCTAATATAGATCTGAGTTGTATGAAACTATGTGAGGCCATTCTCATTTCAATTTGCATGGTTTATTTTTCCCTAGTCAAAATTACCAATTTCATTTCATTCTCTGTGGTTAAATTATTTTTATTTTTCAAGATCCCTGTTTTACATGATGTTTCCTCTTGTTACTCCAGCACACAATGATCTCTTTTTTAATTTGTATTATTATTATTACTATTATTTTTATTATTCCTAAATAACTTTATTTATTTATTTTCATTTTATTTGAAAGGTAGTCAGAGACAGAGAGACAGAGTAAGATCTTTCAGGGCTGAGCCAGGCCAAAGCCAGGAGTTCAAAACTCAATCTAGGTCTCCTACAAAGTTGGAATGGACTCGAGTACTTGAGCCATCACCTGCTGCCTCCCAGGATGTGCCTTAGCAGGAAGCTGGATTGGAAGTAGAATACTCAAACTCAAACTAGAAGCTCTGATACAGGATTCACTTGGCCTAGCAGTGACTTAACTGCCCACCCCACATTTCTCAACAGTTTAGCAGCTGAACACATGCTGTTTGTTTTGTCTTGTTGTTGATATTTGGTCTTAAGACTTACCTTTTGCATATGCCTAAATCTTTTTTAAAAATATTTATTTTATTTTATTTGAAAGAGACAGGAGGCAGGGAGGGAAGAAGGGAGAGAAAGAAAGAGAGAGAGAATCGAGATCATCTGTGTGCTGGTTCACTCCCCAAATGGCTGCCACCACCAGGGCTGGGCCAGGCTGAAATCAGGAGCCAGGAGCTTCATCTAGGTTTCCTACATGGCTGTAAGGGCCGAAGGACTTAGATCATGTTCACTGCTTTCCCAGGCACATTAGCAGGGAGCTGAATTGGAAGTGGAGCAGCTGAGACTTGAACTGGCACCCATATGGGATGCCAGCATTGAATGTGGTGGCTTAGCCCATTATGTCACAATGCTAGCCCCAATATATATCTAAATCTTTAAGGATAGAAATTATGTCTTTATTTTTCCTTTTATTAAACATAATACCTGGCATAGTGGTGGACAAATGCTACATGTTTGCCCATTTGCTGAATGATTAAAATGTATGAAATGAATCACGAAGCCAAGATTTTCATATTACATTTCATTTTGATTTTACCACTTCACAGAACATAGGATTGTTTATGTACCTCCTCGAAGGTACTCAAGGTTATGCTTGTTCTGTGTTTTAAATGATTTCCATTTCAAGACAGAAGATGTGGAAACAGTATATCTCTTGCTGCCACCTCTGTTTTCTATTAGCATTAAATGCATATGTGTATGCCTATAGATGGCTCTCTGCCATGAATGGCATCATTTACACTGGCTTTTAATATGCCTTCTGGCATTTCAGTTTCTGTTCTCAGCACGCAACCTCCTTTGTGCTGAATCCTCTAATATTTATACTCAGATAAATGCTTAGCTGTGAATAATATTTGTTATTTTGCTTCTATGTAGTTTCAGATGAATGTCAATGACATTAGAAAACATATCATTCAAATATAATTTCAAATATTAAATCATAACTTCCTAGAATATATTCATTTTTATATTAATGAATATTAGTTTCTATATTGAGTTTTGTCACTTGTATATGATTGCTTTTGGGTTTTGCCATCATGTGTCATTAGAAGAATAGAGATGTATTTTGTATGCCTTCACCCAGCAGCCACCTTGTTGAATACTTGTGCTTGTGCTTGAAAAAGGAATCAAATAAATAGAGGAGAAAAATAGAAAATAATTTAATAACATTTCCCTTGTAAAAATTGAGAATGAGGTGTTATAAGGAGGCAGGGAAGAAGGGAAATGCTTATTTAAATATGAGATTAGCTTTTAGCTAATCAAAGTTCAGAGGAGGGAAAATGGCTTACTTTGTCATAATTGTATTTTTTGTGTGTCTCCATAATTATGCAGATAAGCTTTAAAAATATGTTGAAACATTTTTTTCCTTCTGAGGCCCTTTGTGTCCAAAAGACATGCTGTACATGACATACAGATGAAAAAAAATTATTTTCATACAGAACATGTTCCAGTGGGTAGAAGATCTCTCTCTCTCTCTCTCTCTCCCTCCCTCCCTCCCTCCCTCTCCCTCTCTATGTTTCTCCTTCCCTCACTCTGTAACTCTGCTTTCTTTTTTTCTTTTTAAGATTTATTTATTTTACTTGAAAGAGTTACACAGAGAGAGGAGAGGCAGAGAGAGAGAGAGAGAGAGAGAGAGAGAGAGAGAGGTCTTCCATCTGATGGTTCACTCCCCATTTGGCTGAAATGGCCAGAACTGTGCCAATCCAAAGCCAAGAGCCAGGAGTTTCTTCTGTGTCTCCTGCATGGGTGCAGGGGCCCAAAGATTTGAGCCATCTTCTACTGCTTTCCCAGGCCATAGCAGAGAGCTGGATAGGAAGTGGAACAGCCAGGTCTCGAACCAGTGCCCATATGGGATGCTGGCGCTTCAGGCCAGGGCATTAACCTGCTGTGCCACAGTGCTGGCTCCACTCTGCTTTCTTTTTCAAAGATTTTATTGATTTATTGGAGAGGTAGAGTTACAGACAGTGAGCGGGAAAGATAGAAAGAAAGTCTTCCTTCTGCTGGTTCACTCCCCAGATGGCCGCAATGGCTGGAGCTGTGCCGATTCAAAGCCAGGAGTCAGGAGCTTCTCCCAGGTCTTTCATGTGGTTGCAGGGACCCAAGGACTTGGGCTATGTTCTACTGCTTTCCCAAACCATAGCAGAAAGCTGGATTGGAAGAGGAGCAGCCGGGACTAGAACTGGTACCCATATGGGATGCTGGCATTGACGCAGAGGATTAACTTACTGTGCTGCAGTGCTGGCCCCTCTTTAGTCTTTTCTTAATAACAGTGTCTTTGCAAAACAATGAATTTTATGAAACAAAGTTAATTTCTTTCTTCTTATATTGAGCCAGATTTTGGAGAGATTCATAGAAGAAATAGAAAGGAAAAGATTGAAATTGCTAGTTGGGATTGGCCAGCAGATTTGAGTGGGAAGGCACTAATATGAGGGAGAGATAGCATGTTCTGCTGCTCCTTTTCTTCTCTATACATTTTTTTCTCTTCACATAATCTTTGCTTTTTGGCTTATCTTTATTTTTTAAGTTTTATTTCCTTTTTTTTTTTTTTTTTAACAGGCAGAGTGGACAGTGAGAGACAGAGAGAAAGGTCTTCCTTTGCCGTTTGTTCACCCTCCAGTGGCCGCTGTGGCCGGCGCACCGCGCTGATCCGAAGGCAGGAACCAGGTGCTTCTCCCGGTCTCCCATGGGGTGCAGGGCCCAAGGGCTTGAGCTATTCTCCACTGTACCCCCCGGGCCATAGCAGAAAGCTGGCCTGGAAGAGGGGCAACTGGGACAGAATCCAGTGCCCCGACCGGGACTAGAACCCCATGTGCCGGCTCTGCTAGGTGGAGGATTAGCCTATTGAGCCACGGCGCTGGCCCTATTTTTTAAGTTTTCTATTAAAAGCAGCATTATATTGGAGTATCTGCATCACATTCTTCTGCTTCACACTTTGCTGAGTATTGATATGTCCTTCTCACCAGCATCATGTTCCAAACACAAGTCAATTTTTCTTTTTTTTTAATAATGTAGGAAAAAACAAATTAGAATATGAGCCCAAAACCCCAGAATATATTGTTTTTGCCTTTGAAAATCTTACCATAGCCTGTTTTATGTCTCTTATTTTTTTAAAGTTCATTTTCTTGCAAATGCTAAAACATAGACTTCTTTATTAATAATCTGTTTTGTTTGGATAAATTTTTTGTTCACTGATATTCTTCTATCTAGTAGAATAGGTTTTCATATTCTCCATTTCCTATCCTTTTTTAAAGGAAGAAAAGTTGGCTCCTGAAATAAAACTCAAAATTGTCACTGAGTTAGAAGGCAGTCATTTAGTACTTCATTTAAACTATAATATTGGCCTGGTGCTTTATGCTATTGTGGGAGCAAAGACTGAAACTAGAAAGCTTTCTTAGGACTGATAGCAAGAATTATACTACAATCATACTACAGAAGTTATATTTGACTTAATTATAAACATATTTTGTTGGTTGGTGCAGAAAAAAAAAAGCAACATCCTCCTTTTGCCTCCTTTTTCCTCTAATGCCTTTCTCCCTTTTGCCCAAATTTGAAGTCAGTTTGGAGGCATTTAGAAGGAGATGAAAGTGATTTGTTATGGAAACTAGAATATTAAGTGATCTGGCAAGCATTTGGAGTTCTTTCTCAGGAGGAAACGAGAACCATGCCAAATCCTTACCATGCTGAAAGACAGAGAGGAACTGGGGTTGATTCTGAAAACATTTTATGTCCATGAAAACAAATGGGCATGAGAATTACCACTGAATTTTTTCCCTATGTAGACTCCTGCCTGGGTTTTGCATGAGCAGATTTTCAAAAACATATATTTGAGAACATGTGTAATCTGCTGAAGTCTCTGTTTCATGCCCGCAACATTTGTGGTTTTGTTTGTTTGTTTGTTTGACAGGCAGAGGTAGACAGTGAGAGAGAGAGAGACAGAGAGAAAGGTCTTCCTTTTTCCGTTGGTTTACCCCTCAAGTGGCTGCTACCCCCGTTGTGTTGCGGCCGGCATGCTGCGCTGATCCGAAGCCAGGAGCCAGGTGCCTCCTCCCAGTCTCCTATGCGGGTGCAGGGCCCAAGCACCTGGGCCATCTTCCACTGCCTTCCCAGGCCACAGCAGAGAGCTACACTGGAAGAGGAGCAACCGGGACTAGAACCAGGGGGGCTTGCACCGCAGGTGGAGGGAGGATTAGCCTAATGAACTGCGGCGCTGGCCGTGTGGTTTTTAGCTACAACTCACTTCCTTTTGTTGGCAATGCTGTTCCCCAATCCTCAATTCCTGTCACCCCATATGAAGCATCAGTTTAATGAAGGAAGAACTCAAAATAAAGTTTGCAAATAAAAATTCATCATTTAAAACAATATGCAAAGGGGCTGGTGCTGTGATACAGTGGGTTTAAGCAGCTTCTTGGAATGCTGGCATCCTATATGGAGTGCCAGTTTTGCGTCATGGCTCTTCTGCTTCCAATCCAGCTTTCTGTTAATGTACCTGGGAAGCAGCAGATGATGGGTCAAGTACTTGGGCACCTATCACCCATTTGGGGGACTAGAATGGAGTTTCTGCCTCCTGGCTTTGGTCTGGTCCAGACCTGGCTATTGTGGCCATTTGGTGAGTGAGCTAGTGGATGAAAGATCTCTCTATCTCTCTCTTTGTTGCTCTGTGTTTCAAAAAAAAAAAAAAAAAAAAAAAAGAAAGAAAGAAAGAAAGAAAGAAAGAAAAAAACCAATCCATCAATCTTTAAAAAATGATATGCAAAGAAATAAAGACAAAAAAGAGTAAAATACAGTCCAATTACACATTAGTAGCAGGTTAAGATAAGAGTAAGGCTCCCTGGATTTAAATCCCAGCTTGGTAACTTGCTGGTTGTGTAGCTTTATTTGTTCTTTCAGGTTACTTACTTATCTCTCTGACTCTGCATTTCCCCCATTTGTCAAATGGGGCTGATAATATATCTACCTAATAGGAATATTGCGATGTTTAAATAAGAAGCTCATGTAAATTATTAAACATAGTGCATAGCACTTGGTAAATGCTTAATAGAGTTTTGTCTTTGTTATTATTGTTATCATTATAAAGGTGTCCTTAACTGTGGGAACATGCAATTTTGAAAAATAAATATTTTAGTATGTCAGCAAATGAAGTAGCTTTCCATACTTAACTCATTTATTTAAATACCAAAATGAAGAGAATGAAATCTGAGAAGTTATAATTGACCCAGTATAAACTATATATTATCACAATTCTGTGTTGTTTGCCAAGAACAATCTTGTAAATCAGTAATAGAATTTTTTATTCATTTAAATACATATAATTTTAAAACCTGGACAGCAAAGCTTCGAGTGATTTGATGTTTCATGGATTTGTTTTAATAAACCTCCAAACCTAATGTTATAATTTTTAATTTTTTATAAATGCAAATATTTCAAATATTTTTCTAAAGTTTATAAACAAGAAATATGTTAATATTTTTATCATAAACAGTGCACACTTCCGCCTTGTTTTTTGTTGCAGCTATCAGAAACTCCCTGTGAATGTATTTGGAATCAATCAGATTATAATAAAGCATTGTATTTACCAGGCAACTCTGAGGCCTGTCTGTATGTTAATTGAGATCCATGTGATCAGCCTACCCCAAAGTAGTGCTTAGCAAGCATTGCTTTGACAAGTTAGATGAGAAAGTAGGCAGCGACTTTGGATATGGGCAGTTATTTTTTATTTTAATATTTTAGAAAACAGACTGGTGTTGGGCTGGGTGGGTAGGGTTGGGGGAGACAGAGAAAGAAACAAGAGAAACAAGCTTAAACATCCACTGGTTCATTCCCCATATGCCTGCAACAGCCAGGTCTGGGCTAGGTTGTAGCCAGGAGCCAAGAACTCCATTCCAGGTCTCCCATGTAGGTGTCAGGGACTGAATTATTAGAGCCATTCTCTGCTACCTCCCTGGATATGCATTAGCAGAAATCTTGATTAGAAGTAGAGATGGGACTCTAGGCCAGGTACTCTGATATGGCGTGCAGACATTTCAAGTGGTAGCTTTATTTGGTGTGCCACCAATGCCCTGGGCAGTTGTTTTCTAAAAGCCATGCTCTTTTTAATAAAGACAACTGAAAGATTTATGATAAACTGGATAAGCATCTTGTGTTTGCTTACATTGTTACATTTCAGGAGAATTTAATTTTGGAAAAGATAATTGAAGATTACTTAAATGTAAGGAAAAAGTATATGCATTTTCCTTTGAGGTGACATGATTGCATACTTAATAAATTATACCTCAAAACAAGCTCAATACTGTCTAGTTTCTAAGAGTGGAAGAATGGAAGGGTTTATTCATCTTTTTAATATCAATAAGAGAAGGAAAGACTGATAGGGTTTGTAAGAGAATTGTAAGGTGGTTGTCATATGGTCCACAGTGTAAGATTAGGCATCAGAGATGATCAATTTGAATGGCCAGGTTATCATCTGAGATATCAGTTAGAATCCATTATATTTGGTACCTCCCAGAACTCAACTGAGCATGGCTCAGTTTTTTTTTTTTTTTTTTTTTTTTTTGACAGGCAGAGTGGACAGTGAGAGAGAGAGAGACAGAGAGAAAGGTCTTCCTTTTGCCGTTGGTTCACCCTCCAATGGCCGCAGCAGCCAGCGCACCGTGTTGATCCGAAGCCAGGAGCCAGGTGCTTCTCCTGGTCTCCCATGAGGGTGCAGGGCCCAAGGACTTGGGCCATCCTCCACTGCACTCCCGGGCCATAACAGAAAGCTGGCCTGGAAGAGGGGCAACCGGGACAGAATCCGGTGCCCCAACCGGGACTAGAACCCGGGGTGCTGGTGCCGCAGGCGGAGAATTAGCCTATTAAGCCGCGGTGCCGGCCAATGGCTCAGTTTCTTATGACAAGCACACGATTTACTTGAAATACACAGCTGATTTTCTTATGACAAGTACACACCCCTTAGACTTGTAGTTATGCTGAAGAAAACAACCTCAGCCTTAAGTACTGTTTAGATACAGTGTTCCTCTGCTGCCAACCCACTTACTTTTCAAATTTTGGAGGAGCTGATATATCTTGATGAGTAGCTAGAAAGAAAAGTTCAAGGCAGAGTACTAGTAAGTTGTCCCAATAGGTGGTCTGGCTCATGCTATGGAATCAAAAGGTGTAATCACCCTTTCAGTGACAGAGAAACTGAATTGCAAAACTGTGTCCTGGACTGAGAAGAAAATATTAGGGATCTGGTCTTTTTGTGTGTGTGTGTGTGTGTGTTTTTAAAGATGTATTTATTTATTTGAAAGGAAGATTTATAGAGGTGGGGGTGGATCTTCCATCCACTGGTTCACTCCCCAGATGGCCACAATAGCCAGGCAGAAGCTAGGAGCCAGGAGTTTTTTCCGGGTCTCCGACATGGGTGCAGGGACCCAAGCTCTTGGGCCATTCTCCGCTGCTTTCCCAAGTGCATTAGCAGGGAGCTGGGTCAGAAGTGGAGCAGCCAGGACTGGAACTAGCACCCATATGGGATGCTGGCATTGCAGGCAGTGGATTAGCCTGCTGCACCACAATGGCAGCTCCAGGTATCTAGTCTTAAGTGAGGTATACAGGAAAACAAGATATAAGCCTACTTGTTAAAAGAGGACTTGAAATCAGAAACAGAAATAAATCAGTGTTAATTGTAGGACAGACAGGCTTTTTGAGCTCAGTCCTGAAGTCAGAATTGGTCTGGGCAAGGGGAAAGGGAAGGGAAGGAAGAAGGCACAAGTGCAGGAAGCCCGGAGGTCTCTCAGTAAGGAAACCTTATGGCCATAGCTGCCAGGATAAGCGCGAATAGTTGATGTTATCAATCATTGAGAGCATCTGTAAGTTATACTTTATATAAGAGATAAGATTCTGAGGGCAAAGACTCATGGGAAACAGGTAGATGAATGTGGGAAGTCTCAAATGGGCCTCAGTCTCAGTGGTGTCTTAAGTAATTTCTGGTAGAAGCTTTTTTCTAAAATGTAAAATTGATTCCTGCCTTAAATCCTTAAGGTCCCATAGCAGTTAGGAAAAGTATAAATTCCATAATATGACCCATATATCTCCAGTTTGCCTTTGATTCTTGTCCCTACATATGAACCACAAAGCAATGAGCAGAATGTGCCATCTTCTCTCAAGCTGTTTTTCCTTTAGTTAATACCCCTCTGGATTTCCTTGCTCATTGTGCCCGCTGCTTCACACCAACCCCAACTCATGCTTTACCATTCAGCTCCTTTAAGTGAGTCCTTGTCTCCACTTGCATAAAATTATTTTTATACCTGCTGTTATAGTACTTAGCGTTTGTGCTATGGTTTCATCTTAGTAGAAGAGAATTATGGCTAAGATTTAGTGCAGTTTGCTGGTCAACTTATTTGAAGTCCCTCGAGTTTACTAATGATAACGTCCCATTAGCAATGAGGAGGTTACCCAAAAGCTTTCGAAAGACCTTCCTTAGCTGACTGCTGTTTCTCAATAGAGCCTTTTGTGGAATGCCGGGGACTTGTCTGTCAGGATATATAGGAGAATCTCTGTTCTTGGGGACTCTGGAGTTCTACTTATGTCCTTGCTGTCACAAGGGAATTTTCAGGTTCTATATTTTGGAGCATGGAAGTGATATTATTTGATAAAATAAATAACGTAGTCACTGTCTTCAGTTCCCTGGTGGAGAAGTAGCACTGGGGGACCTTCCTCTGTGAGGTTTTCATCCATGGCTCTTGAAGTTGACAGTGTGAACTCCCTGGAAGATATCTGAAGATTAAGACAGATTTTGTGAGTTAGAAAGTGTGTTGATTTGTGGGTATGAGAAAACATTGTTCTTAGTTCTTTTGACATATCTTCAGGATTGGCCTTACTGATTTAAGAAAACATTAGCTTTCAACTTCACCACTCTGATACTAGAAGGAATATCATTTTTATGGGACTGTCAGTCTTCTTCTATAGTCTAAAAAATGTCTAGACCCAGCAGAAAATAGGTTTTGGAGTACTACATATACCTAAGCATTCCTTCCAGCTTGGTAACAGGACAGGGCACGTTGGCCTGCCCAAAGAGTCTTCCAAGCCTAGAGCAATGTCCTATGGTGCACTTAGAGGCAGAAATGAAAGGTCAAGAGCCAGGAACCAGTTTGATAAGAAAGTTTATAGGACAGTGCCTGAAACAGCATGTAGGAGAAGAAATTCTTTGATGGGCAGGAGCCGCTTCTAAGGGGGATAGCTCATATGAACGAAAGCCTCTTTCCAGATTGTTAGAAAAATAGTAATCTTTATTCTTTTTAGGAGTATGTTATCCACTAAACCATCCCCCTTCTGCTCACACTTACAGGTACTGTTTGAGGTGAACACCACTTTAGATCACATGAAATGATTACAGAATTAATGCTAATAGAATTGCTCTTCAAAGTGTGTTCCAAGGTCTTCTTAAAATATATAATTAGAAAGGTATTCTATGGTCAAATTTTATATTTGGAAAATACTTTGTCTTCCCTTGGTGACTCATTGTACATTTCACCGTAGTGCTATGGTCTTAATCTTTGTGTTCCTGAAAGTTCATATATTGAACCCTAATCTCCAAAGTGATGCTATTAGGAGGTGGGGCCTTTGGGGGTGTTTAGGTGCTGAGGTCCCTTCCTTCATTAATGAGGTTAGTGTATCAAAGGAAATCCCAGAGGGATCCCTTGCCCCTTCTTCCATGTGAAGTTACATTTATAAGATTTTCATCCATGAACCTGGAAACAGGCCCTCCTCAGATGTTGAGTCTGCTGGCATCTTGATCTTGGGCTTCTCAGCCACTAGAGCTATGAGAAGTAAATTCTTGTTTATAAGCCACCCAGCCTATAGTGTTGGGCTTATAGCAACCCAAGCAGATTAAGGTACATAATAAAAGCTCTGAGAAGTCTTACAGCAAAGAAACTTGTTATTTCCCTTCTTAGTTTACTGTGAAACAATTTTTGTAGGGAGTTTTGTGTTGAACACACTTTCACAACACAAAAGTTAGGCTTAAAAATGTTAATAAAGCATCTGTTATGGCAAGGAAACTATAGAGACAAGGCAAAAATCCATGATTAGAACCAAAAGGAAATTGAGAAATTGTAGCTAGGGTTCCCCAAAAGTTTTCAGTGGAAAAACATCTGTAAAGCACGTTGCATAGGGCCTTTTGCAGAGTTGCTGCTGCTGTGTTGTTTAATGGAGGAAGAAACTAAAAAAGTTTATGTTTGCCAGTTGTGTAAGAGACAAGTTGCTGTCAATGGGCTAGACATCAGCCAATCCCTCAACTAAAGAATTACTTCTGCTTGGAGCGGTAATGGTTTCTCCTTACTATGAAGTTAGAGTATTTTGTAACTGTCAGTATAAGTTCATTTTTTCCTCTGGGTTTTCATCTCTCTGTCTCCTTCCCTCCCTCCCTCCCTCTCCCCCCTCCCCCCTCCCCATGAGTGTGTATATGTGTGTGTTTGTATGTGTATATGTAATTTAATTATGCAAAATGAAAATAAAATTAATGCAGTCTAAACAATTACTTAAGAAAGACAGATAGCTACCTTCTGTAATTTTCAGAGAAAAATATCGGGATAGCCCAAGGCCGATTCAGATGGGATTTTAAATAGATTATAAAAACACGTGGGGCTGATGCTGTGGCACAGTGGGTTGAGCTGCTGTTTGTAACACTGGAATCCCATCTAGGAGTGTCCGTTCAAGTCCCTCTTGCCCTGCCTCTGGTTCAGCTTCTTGTTAATATGCCTAGGAAAGCAGCAGATGATGGCTCATGTGCTTGGTGTCCTGCCATCAGTGTGGGAAACCCAGATGGAATTCTGGGCTCCTGGCTTCTGCCTGGCCCAGACCTGACTGTTGTGGCCATTTGGGGAGTGAAAATGCAATGGAAGATTCTCTCTGTCTGTCTCAGTCTCAGTCTCAGTCTCTGTCTCTCCCTCTCTCTGTGACTTTATCTTTAAATAAATAAATAAATCTTTTTTTAATATCTAAATTCCAGCCAGTAAATTTCAGAATTACATAGGATGGCAAACTCAGTCATCTGTGGGGTATCTAAATAAATTAGAGAAGCAGGCAGGTTGGGAACTGTAGTGAACTGAAAAAATGCATGTTCATCAAAGGAGGCAGATGCTCTAGGAGGTTTTTTTTTTTTAATTGAGTATTTAATTAACATGGTAGTTGTCTCTGACATGTGTACACACACATACATACTCAGAATGATCTGCTTGGGGAAAAAGACTGACTATGCCTAAGAGGGAAATGAGAAATAAAATTCCTGTTGTTTTTCATTATGATAGGCAATTATGTCCACATCACTTACAAAGCCATTGCCAAATTTGTCCAAAGAAGTAGAATTTGAAAGAGAGACTGGGAAACCTTGGGAAAAGTTCAACATTGTCAAAGTAGAGCTCTCTGTTGATATAATGTGGCTGTGAATTTTCTTTTTGTAATATATGGACAGAAAATAAGAGAAGACCATGTGAAACAGACTTTTGCAATCTTTCTCAAACTATTGTACAGGATCCTGAAAAATAAAGCTTAGTTTTTCTATGGAGCCGGTTTCAGAACTTTACCAATTTCAGTGGTCTTAACCTAAATCTCCCAAGAGAAGTCTTCAAAGGTCTCAAGGCACAAGGTTCCTGCTGTCCTTAATGAGCAATGTGTACTTGATCTTGCTTCACAAAACAGGTACAATCTTGCTTTTTTTTTCTCCTGATTTTTGTGTACCAAGCAGATTAAGGCTGTTATTTCAACTTCCTCGATAGAGGTATGAATGTGCAGCACCACCTTGTGCCCTGGGCAGATGATGGATTTGTGCTCTGTAATCACCATTTGGGCATCAAATATACATCCAGCATGACAAAGATTGTTAGGATCACAAAGTACAAATCCTGGAAGACTCTTCTTCAATTCCTTTCAGTCTGATTTTTTGAGGCTTTCACCTGGGACTGCAGAATCGATTACTGCATCATCAGAAACAGCTTTCCCGTTGTGCTTGTTGGCATCATCAGACACTGCTGCTCTTTACAAATAGATCCTGATTCCAGCTTTCCTGGGACCACAGTGCGTGTACTTATCCACAGCTGGCATCCTGATAGGTTCATCAATTGATCTGTCAAAGTTTGGCAAATTGTCCCTATATGAAATAACTGCTAATCCAAGGTACCAAGGATAGAAATATATTTACTCTTTGAGATTTACTTCAGTCAGTCATGAGCAGGGCATAAAGTGAATGTTCTTTGGGGAATCAAAGACCACTTCATTCAAAAATGGCATTTGTGGGGCTGTTACTGTGGTGCAGCAGGTTAATCCATGGTCTGCAGCACCAGCATCCCAGATGGGTACCAATTCGAGTCCCTGCTACTCCACTCCCATTCAGCTCCCTGCTGGTGTGCCTGGGAAAGCAACAGAGAATGGCCTGAGTCCTTGGGCCCCTACACCCACATAGGAGACCTGGAGGAAGCTATGGGCTGCTGACTCTGGCCTGGCCCATCCCTAGTCATTGCGGCCATTTGGGGAGTGAACCAGTGGATGGAAGATCTCTCTCTCTCTCTCTCCCCCTCTCCCTCTCCCTCTGTGTGTGTGTGTGTGTGTGTGTGTGTGTGTGTGTTTCTTCTTCTCTCACTCTGAAACGGCTTTCTTTTTTAAATATTTATTTATTTAAGAGGTAGAGTTGCAGACAGTGAGAGGGAGAGACAGAAAGGTCTTCCATCCTCTGGTTCACTCCCCAGATGGCCACAACGGCCAGAGCTGTGCCAATCCAAAGCCAGTAGCTTCTTCCGGGTCTCCCACATGGGTGCAGGGGCCTAAGGACTTGGGCCATCTTCTACTGCTTTCCCAGGCCCTAGCAGAGAGCTGGATCAGAAGAGGAGCAGCTGGGACTAGAACCGGCGCCCATATGGGATGCCGGCGCCGTAGGCGGAGGATTAACCTATTGTACCACAGCGCCAGCCCTGTAACTGCTTTCAAGTAAGTAATTAAATATATTTTTTTAAATGGCATTTGTTTCTCTTTACATTCTTCCTGTCTCTCATTGCTCAGATTTACTCTTGGATTATCTATCTTGTTAATATGCACAGTTAAGTGTTTTATACCTGCTGTTTTTGCCAGCATTGCTTGTCCACTTGTCTGTCCTCCTTTTCAAATCCACTTTCAAACTCTTTTGCTGGCTGAGATGACCAGGGTAGCCAAATCAGGTTGAAAGGCACCACCAATCACTGGGACAAGACTCTTGTGGCCCAGGCATCTGGAATTGTGAAATGCTTCTATTCAGTTTCTACTATTTTAGTGTTGTCTCATTCTTCCTGATTTGTGTGCGAGCCCCAAGACAAGTACCAAATTTCTCTTTCCTATTTCTTAAGTGTCCTTTTTAGTCAAATACCTTATTTTACTTGACCACATCTCCATGCCCAGTGAACACCACATCCTAGCCGGCCCCATATTTGAGTTGATTTTTGTGAACATTATATGCATCCACTTAAAATTGAGACCACAGGACTATTATTTGATGATCTATAAAAATACATTACAATTCTTCGCCGGCGCTGTAGCTCAATAGGCTAATCCTCCGCCTAGCGGCACCAGCACCCTGGGTTCTAGTCCTGGTCGGGGCGCCGGATTCTGTCCCGGTTGCTTCTCTTCCAGTCCAGCTCTCTGCTGTGGCCTGGGAGGGCAGTGGAGGATGGCCCAAGTCCTTGGGCCCTAAACCCATGTGGGAGACCAGGAGAAGCACCTGGCTCCTGGCTTCGGATCAGCGCGACAGCGCGCTGGCCGCAGTGACCATTGGCGGGTGAATCAACAGCAAAGGAAGACCTTTCTCTCTGTCTCTCTCTCTCACTGTCCACTCTGCCTGTCAAAAAAAAAATACATTACAATTCTTAATGGCAATGCCAATAGGCATGAAACTTTCAGTGTAAAGTTACATACAGACTTTCAAGTTAGAAAATATTTAATAACACACTGATAGCTATCAAATTGGCCAAAAGTAAAATTGATTTCTTAACTGTTTGCAAGAGTATTTTGACTGTTAAATCTTTATGTAACTTAATAATTTGTAGTTGAATATTTTCCTCAGAGTATGACAGGCAATAATTTGAATTCTGAATAAATACTACTACATTTATCTTTCTTATTATTTTTGAATGATGAAAGGAGGAGCGTGTAATGTCTTATTGAGTGATGCTTTGGACATTTTAAAATTATTTTTTATTATTAATATAAAGAGAACAGGTTTAATGTAGTTCATAAATACAATTCTTTTTTTAAAGATTTATATATTTATTTATTTGAAAGACAGAGTTACAGAGAGGCAGAGGCAGAAAGGGTGAGAGAGAGAGATCTTCAATCTACTGGTTCACCCCCCATTTGGCTGCAACGGCTGGAGCTGCACTGAAGCCAGGAGCCAGGAGCAGCTTCCCGGTCTCTCATGCGGGTGCAGGGGCCCAAGGACTTGGGCCATCTTCTACTGCTTTCCAGGCCACAGCAGAGAGCTGGATGGGAAGAGGAGCAGCCAGGACTAGAACCGGCGCCCATATGGGATGCTGACACTGCAGTTGACGGCTTTACCTGCTATGCCACAGCATTGGCCCCCAAGATACACTTCTAAGAATATAATGATACTTCCCTTCCTCCCTCCATCTCTCCCTCACTCATTCTTTCCTTTTAAAAATTTCTTGAGATAACATATTTTTAATTTACATTATAGTCAGATGCTTAATTCTTCCCTAAATAAAGAGTTCAAAAATCCAAAAGTAAAAGCACCATAGTTCAGCAGGAATATAAGCAAGGACTATAAACAATCAAATGATAAGACTTCAATTTCACTCATATACAATAAATTTTAAAAATAATCACAAATCATTAAAACTATAGCATATTATTAGTTTTTAAAAAAGATTTTATTTGTTTATTTGAGAGGCAGAGTTACAGGCAGGAGAGAAAGTGATGGAGAGAGAGGTCTTCTGTCATCTGGTTCACTCCCCAAATGGCCACAATGGCCCAACTGGGGCCTTTCTGAAGCCAGGAGCCAGGAGCATCCAGGTTCCCCACACGAGTGCAGGGGCCCAAGCACTTGGGCCATCCTCTACTGCCTTCCCAGGCCATAGTAGAGAGCTGGATCTGAAGAGGAGCAGCTGGGACACAGACCTGCACCCCATATGGGATGTTGGCACTTCAGGTGGTAGCTTAGCCTACTACACCACAGCATCAGTCCCACATATCATTCATAACTATTTGTTTGACAAAGATATAACACAAAGCTTGACAGAACTGTAATTGTAACAATATTGATACAAATAGGCATTTCAGCTCCCACATAGTAGGGAAAACATGCAGTATTTGTCTTTTTCTTTTTTAAAATTGATTTATTTGAAATGCAGAGTTACGGAGAGAGAGAGGCAGAAGGGAGACAGGGAGGGGGAGAATGAGAGCGAGAGAGATCTCCCATTTGCTGGTTCATTCCCTAAATGGACACAATGGCAAGAGCTAGGTTGGTCTGAAGCCGGGAGCCAGGAGCTTCTTCTGGGTCTCCCATGTGGGTGCAGGGGCCCAAGCCCTCAGGCCATATCTCACTGTTTTTCCAGGCACATCAGCAGGGAGCTGGTTGGGAAGTGGAGCAACCATACTTGAACTGGCGCCCGAATAGGAGGCTGGCGCCGCAGGTGACCTGCTACGCTGAAACACTAGCGCCAGCGTTTGTCTTTCTGTGCCCAGCATATTTCCCTCTATATCATGTCCTACAGTTGCATCCATTTTGATGCAGATGGTAGAATTTTTTTTCTTTTTTGTAACTGAATAATAGTCCATTATATGTATGTGTGGATATGTATATATACTCACCACATTGTCTTTATCCATTCATCTGATGATGGGCATTTTTAAATGCCACTGCAGTATTAATGAAATTTGTTGAATTATCTTTGGTTTGCAAGTAACCATAAGAACACACATTTTTCCTTTATTATTATATATTTTGGAAAAAAAAAACAAGAAAGTTTTTCTAACAAACTTTGTTTTCTTCTCTCCATTACTGCTGAACAACCTCCTTTCTTCACTCCCCTCTCCTAAGCCTTGCCTACTGTCAGCAATGTTTGTGATGTAAGCAGGAACTTCTCTAATCATAAAATTCTTCATACTTTCCAGACTACACAAAGGTTCATTCTTTGCCCTTCTCTGACCCTCTTCTGCCATCTTTATAATGATGTAATGTAACTGTGTTCTTTTTTTACCTTCTCCCACATCTGTCTATGAGCCACTTGAGAACAGGTGCCTTTCCATTGTTCTTGAATTCTTAATTGCCTGGTATGAATCATGTGCAAGTAATACATATTTTTGAGTATATGATTTTTCTTTTTCTTTTTTCTCCCTAGTGTAATTACGGTTTTATGAGAAGGCTAAAAAATGTAACAGGAGCTATTGTGTATTCTCTGTTCCTTTTACTGGATCAATTATTGTTGCTTCAAATCTGAAAATAGAAAGAAAAGGAAATCTCAGATTTTTATGATTCTTTGAACATCTTCACGGTTTTCTCTGTTCTTCCCAAAAGCTTACATTTCACTCTCTTGAATCTTCTCAAAGAAAAGCAGATGTATGGGCCAATATTTAAAATAACAAATGTAATTTATTGCTATTTTGGGGTGTATTAGTAAATAGGCTTTCATATTATTCTTCAAGTGTACTAGTTTTATATAATTTTCAAAATAAACTTATTTGTTATCTATTGGCTATTCTTTAACATATATTAAGTCTCTTTATTTTCACTGTGACCATTATAGAGTATTTGGAAAGTAAGATGTGAAACAGATTGCCCTTAATATCACTTCCTATGATAACTGATGTTAGCTTTTTTGGAGTCAATTTTTTCCTTTAAAATGTGTTCATTATATTGCTTAATGAACCTCAAAAGTTGTATCCTAGGTTACCAACGAAAAAAGGATAAATGAATAAATTAATTATTTTGTTTAAAAAGCAAAATTACAAAGGGGATAGAGAGAAAGAGACACACATAGAGAAATCGATCTTCCATCTGAGGGTTCACTCTCCAGATGGCCTCAATGGCCAGGGCTGGGCCAGCTAAAGCCAGGAACCAAGAGCTTCTTCTGGGTCTCCCACATGAGTACAGGGGCCAAAGTACTTAGGCCATCTTCCACTGCTTTCTCAGGCACATTAGCAGGGAGCTGGATTGGAAGTGGAGCAGTTGGGTCTCAAACCATCACCGATATGTTATGCCATAACACTGGCCCTGAGAAAAAGATGTAGAAGATGAGAATCTTGCAATCACAATGTTATTTTTTTCTATAAAAATTTTATTAAATTTTTATAGTCTTATAAATATTTTATTATTACAGGTTAAAAATAAGCAAGATTTATTTAAGAGACAAATATGTACCTAAATAGCAAAGAGACTGTCCTGAACAGTATATAAGACTATGGAGCAGCCAGGACTCAAACCAGCACCAGCCCATATGGGTTGCTAGCACTGCAGGTGGCAGCTTTACTTGCTACACAACAGCAATAGTCCCTAGAAGCCCAATTTTAATACAATCTTACATGCTCTTCAGGACATTCTCTTTGCTATTTAGGTACGTATTTGTCTCTTAACTAAATCTTGATTATTTTTAACCTGTAATAATAAAATATTTATAAAAGACTAAAATAAATAAATAAACCTTTAAAAAAAATCAGAGCCAAAGCACACAGAAAAGGTTTCTGTATGTAAATCTGTCTCCCTAGAGACCCAGCAATGGAATTCATGGGTCCAAGAATATGAACATTTTGGGGGACAGCATTGTAGCATAGTGGGTAAAGCTGCCGACTGCAATGTCTACATCTCCTGTGGGCGCTAGTTCATGTCTAGGCTGCTCTATTTCTGATCTGGCTCCCTGCTAATGTCCTGGGAAAAGCAGCCTAAGATTGTTCAAGGTGCTTGGAACCCTGAACCCACATGGGAGACCTGGCCATTATGTCCATCTGGAGAGTGAACCTGTAGATGGAAGATCTCGTTCTTTCTCTGTCTTTCCCCCTCTTTCTGTAACTCTTTCAAATAAATAATTAAATCTTTTTTTAAAAAAAGAATATGAACATTTTTGAGCTTCTTGATGTATAGTTTCAAAATGTATAGTTACAAAAACAGACTATAAAAATTTGTGCTGCAACAAATAATATAGAATACTGTTTCCTTGTAAATTGTCAGTATTGGGTATATTTATGTTCTAAAATTCTTTGTTAACTTTTTAGATTAAATATTGTTTTAATATCCATTTATTTGACTTTTAGTAATTATTTTTTGGTCTTTACTCAGAATATTTCTTCTTTCTTATTTGCCTACTTATTGTCATTTTGAATGTACAAATGTGGAATTTGTAGATCTAGAGAGGCTACTGTTTTTCAAAATTATGATAGCACTTAAGACAATGCTCTGTATAAACTATGATTTTATTAAGAACACTTGAAAATGATGGAAATTTTAATTTTTTTCCAAATGGTCTTTCATCCCATTAACTTTAATAAAAATATAGGAAAACATTTTGCCTCCATTTTGTGAAATTATATGTCAGCCCTACAACAGGAAATTATGTGTTTGGTTTTTATTGTCAGGATTTAGATTTTTAGTTTCTATATTAGTAAAGCTTATGAGTATTATAAGTAGTCAAAGAAAGATCTATTGTTTTAATACACTGCCTGCATGTTAAAGAGATCAGAGGAGAATAAGGGTGTATTCAAAAACTGAATACAATTCAAATGATATTAATTAAATTAGGTTAGTTTAAAAAGCAAAATTGATTCACCCCATGCAAAGTATCCTTTTCTTACCATTCTGGGTACTTTATGTACAATGATAATGTACAGAATAATGACAGTCTGATATAAAATTCAAGCTATCTCAACAAAAAGATATTTCAGTGAATAAGTTGGAATTTTGTAAGAAGCTATGAATGGGTATCATATTAGTTTTCTAAATAAAAGCAGTAGAATATCACTCTAGGAAATTAAGAATTTATATAAATAATTTTGTTTTAAATATTACTGCTGTTCTGTATGTTAGTTGCATTTCTGATCCTGTGCTTTCATCTGTTGACATTTTGAAGTTGAATAGCTCCTGATAATAGGTAAAGTGGCTTGGTTTCTGTCTCTGTGGTTTCACAGAGTGCTTATGACTTCTCTTTGAAATAAGAGTTCTTTTTGGTTTTGTTGAATCGTAAGTGATTCATCTATCTATAATACTTAGACTACCCAACCCCCTTAGAAGTATTCCATTCTTTCTTGAAAGGTAATTTAATTTTATGAATGCATTTAGGTAGTGGTTATTTCCAAAGGAGCATTACAGAAACCACTTCTCATAATTGGCAGTTGTATGTCAATTTCTGAAATTCGTTTCCCAGGAACTTCTGAAGTACTGCCTTGTTATGATTGATCTCTTTGTTGAAGTCCTAATTTTCCCCTTGATATTCGGATGCCTTTGTCTGCCAGACCTTGATAGGATGTAATCCTGAAAAATCCCTCCACTTCATTTCTTCAGATCCTGAACTTTCCACCTGTCATCTTTGATTGCTGCAAAATAGTTTGAGAGAAAGAATAAAAATAAATGAGTCTTTAAAACCAAGAGCTTGACAAAAAAAGAGTATAGGTTACAGGTGGTAAAATCTTTAATACTGAGACTGGCTTTCTTGTGTGTTTTCTAAAGTGTTTGATTATGGAGAGGAGGAAAGTTAAAAGGGAGTTTTAAAGTATTTTTGAGACATTTTCTTTATAAATAATATTAATAGATAATCCAGATAAAAATAATTAACAAGGAACTATAATACCTTTCTCTTATTTGTTTTATGTCTCAGTGTTTCTCACATGATCTGTTTTCATCAAATTGACTAAGAAAAACTGGGAAATAGATAAGGGCAATAAATGTGCTTGTTCTCATGGATTTGTTGGCAAGAGAGTTAAATACAAGTCATCTAGCTCTCAGTACAGGACTGTCTCCACTAGAACATGCTGTTAATGCCCACTATTTTCAGGAACACTCTCTGACTAGACAACATCATGTCCTTACATCAACACAGTGTTCAAATTCTGTGCAGAATTATGACTGTTAGAGAAAACTGTGGGCTTGCACAGCACATACTGTATTGTAATATTTTGTGAATTGTTTATTTCATAAAGTTGATATATATATATTTGTGTTTATCTTTATCAGTTTGATTTGAAAGAAGTAGACTTAGCAAAGCCAAAGCAGCGTGAATTAATATGACCAAATTCCTCAGGGACTACAATCAGAGGACTTGAGATACTTTATATTTGCTTGTAAAATTCATTTGGGAAATTTTCTAAAAAACCCAGTGACCTTGAAATGTTTTAATGTGAATGCTTCAAAAAAATTATTAAAAGCAAAATTTGTGTAAAAAAAGAATTATTTTCTGTGGAAATCTTAAGAGTTGGAGTGGACTTTTATTAAGGAATATTTAATAAATATTTTCATTCAGCAACATATTAATCTTATATTCCACTCAGCAATGTAATAAACTTAAATCTTTTTTAATATTTCCAGATTTTTTCTATTTATAAACCTTAGATATATTTAAATACTTATAATGAAAATTGCTCTTTTTTAAAAAAAAATTCTGATTTTAGATTTTCAAGCAACATATAACTATACTTTCAAGCAACATATAACTATACTTTCATTGTAAATAATAATATTGCAGCAAAACTAAAATCTTGTGACCAACCTTCCAAATCCTGGTTCTCTTCCTAAAGTTAACCCTACTGTAATGCTAGTGAAAGGTTACTCTCATTCTTTTTCTGAAGTATGTATGTGTACATATAGAACTATGATAAAAATACTTGGTTTCATGTCATGTTACTCTGTAAGTTCCAGCTTGCATTTTCTTCTTCTTTGATGATACATATTGGCATTTTTTCCTTTCCAGGACATAGAAATCTATTTCAATTCCTTAAGAAATATTTTGCGCAGTATTCTGTATGACCATAGGCAATTTACCTGTTGATATATTAGATTGTATATTGGAGTATATTGACCATGATGGTTGTTTCCTTTATTTTTGCCATTAAGACCATATTATATAAGCTCCAAAATGTAAAAGATGTCTATTCTTTCATACCATAATTTATATTACAGAGACATTTGACATGTACACCTACTCATTGTTTATATACAAGTCATTCTTTTGTGACCTTTTTTTAAAGATTTATTTTATTAATTTGAAAGGCAGAGTTAGACAGAGACAGGGAGAGAGAGAGAGAGAGAGAAAGAGAGATCTTCATTCGCTGATTCATTCCTCAGTGGCTGCAATGGCCGGGTCTGGGCCAGGCCGAAACCAGGAGCTTCTTCCAGGTCTCCCAAGTGGGTGCAGGGGCCCAAGCATTTGGGCCATCCTCCGCTGCTTTCCCAGGTGCATCAGCAGGGAGCTGGATCAGATGTGGAGCAGCCCTGACTCAAACCAGTGCCCATATGAGATGCTAGGATCACAGGCAGCAACAGCTTAACCTGCTACTCCACAGTGCCGGCTCCTGAACTTTTAAAAGATTTATTTATTTATTTATTTATTTGAATGGCAAACTGACAGAGGGAGAGACAGGAAGGGGTGGGGAGGGAGGGAGGGAGGGAGGGAGGGAGGAAGAGAGAGAGAGAGAGACTTCCATCTACTGGTTCACTCCCCAAAAGCCCACAGTGTCTATGGCTGGGCCAGGCCAAAGCCAGGAGCCATGGACTCCATCCAGGTTTCCCATGTGGGTAGCAAGCATCTGAGTACTTGACTCATCATTCATCTCACAAGGCACATTATGAGGAAACTGTATGAGAAGCAGAGGAGCTGGGATTTAAACCAAAAGGCACTCCCATATGGAATGTGGGTACCTCAAGCAGCAGCTTAATTTGATATATCACAATGCTGGCACCTAAACTTTTCATTTTCAAATAATTTTAGGTTTACAGAAAGTTGAAAAAGAGTATAGTTCCCTGATATTCCTCCTGCCCAATGTTAGCACCTTATATATAACTATGCTACAATTATAAAATCTAAGAAAAATGTCATTGTTACAAAAGAGTTAAGTAACCTACAGACTTTGATTATATGATTTTTTTTCTACTGATATCTTTTTCTCTGTTCAAAAATTCAGTCTGGAATCCCACATTGCGTTTAGAGTTCATAGCTTCTTAGTCTGAGATCTGTGATAGTTCCTCAGTCTTTACATGTCTTTCATGACCTTGAGATTTTTTTTTAATTAATTAATTTATTTATTTGAAAGTCAGAGTTACACAGAAAGAGGCGGAGAGAGAGAGAGATGTCTTCCATCCACTGGTTCACTCCCCAATTGGCTGCAATGGCCGGAGCTGCACTGATCCGAAGACAGGAGCCAGGAGCTTCTTCCGGGTCTCCCATGTGGGTGCAGGGGCCCAATGACTTGGGCCATCTTCTACTGCTTTCCCAAGCCATATCAGAGAGCTGGATTGAAAGAGGAGCAGCTGGGTCTCAAACCGGTGCCCATATGGGATCCCAGTGCTTCAGGTCAGGTCATTAACCTGCTGTGCCACAGCGCTGGCCCCAACCTTGAGGCTTTTGAAGATCGTTGGTCAGTTATTTTATAGACCATTCCTAAATTTGAGTTTGTCTGATGTTTACATGTAATTATGTTGACTATTCATTTTTGGCAAAGCTACTATAAAAGTGTTACACCCTTCTCAGTGTATCATATCAGGGTGCATATGACTATGTCAATATGTTTTTTATTGGTGATGTTAACCATCATCATTTGACAAAGTTAGTATTTCCTAGGTTTCTGTACTCTGAAATTATTATTTTTCTCTTTGTAATTAGTAAATGTCTGAGATACTTCAAGTAGATACTTTAGACATGGTTTTTTTTCCTGAAACTTTCACTTGTTTTACAAGCAACTGTCAGTAGAGTTTGTCCACATTAGTTAATACCATGCTTTCTAATGATACTAATTTCTTCATTTCATTCCTTCTACATTTATTTATTAACTGGAATTTATAGATGTCTCTTCTCTCTCGTTTATTTATTCAGTTATTTATATCAAAATCATAAATCAAAAAAATGAAATCATTCATTTTTATTTTGTGGGTTACAATATCCAGTGCTATTTTATAACTACTAGATTGTAAACTAATACTTAACACTTATTTTGTTGTTCAGTTGTTCCAGTTTTGAACATTTAGAAATGCTTCTGGTTCCCAGGTCATATCTGTGCCTTTCCAACGTGCTTCCCTCCTCTGTTGAGCTATTCCTTGCTTTTTGGCACCATGAAATGTCCTCGACTTACCTTGAATTTTCCCTGCCTCAGTCCTGGAACCAACCAGTTAAGATGCTCTGATTTCTTTTATTGGAGGATGGCATTTAGAAACCAAGATCTGGACACTGGGTTTCTTCACTGCTGCTGGGACAACCTTGCTGCTGAGCTTTTGTCTTTTGTACCTCTTTGCCTTAAATATGACATTCAAAGTATTAATTCATTTTTTAAAATATTTATTTGAAAGACAGAGTTACAGAAAGAGGTAGAGACAGAGAGAGAGAGGTCTTCCATCTGCTGGTTCACTCCCCAGATGGCCGCAACAGCCGGAGCTGCGCCTATCTGAAGCCAGGAGCCAGGAGCTTCTTCCAGGTCTCCCACGCAGGTGCAGGGGCCCAAGTGTTTGAGTCATCTTCTACTGCTTTCTCAGGCCATAGCAGAGAGCTGGATGGGAAGAGGAGCAGCCGGGACTAGAACCAACGCCCATGTGGGATGCCAGCGCTTCAGGCCAGGACTTTAACCCGCTGCACCACAGCACTGGCCCCTAATTCACTGTTATTTTAATAAACTCATTTAAAGCTATAATTTTCCTCTGAGTACTTTGATATATAGTGTTTCCATTATTTCTAAATAATTCATAAGTTTCATTTTTTCTCTTTATTCCAGCAATTATTGGATATTTTAAAATTTCCATATATAGATTTTTTACTTCTTTTGTTTTTCACGTCATTGTATTGTTGAAAATAAATGTGTATGAGTAATGTTTTTGTTTTCAATTGTGGGCAGTTACATTGTTTTTTTTTTTTTTTGTGATTATACCATGATTAGTACATTTGTTTCCAATTATGTCAAAATATCAATAACACAATGTTGTCTTATTAAATTCTCAATAGTTTTACCTATTTTGTCATATTTCTGTAACCTTTCAATTTTTGTGTGAAAAGGATGATCATGAACTCTTGCGTACTCATTATGATTATTAATTTATTTTCATTGTAGTTAAAATAATTTTATTTAGGGCTAGACATTTGGCATAGCAATTAAGATGCCACCTGACACTGTGTCCCCTGTCAGCATGCCTAGATTCACATCACAATGCCACTTCCTATCCATCATCCTGCTAATGTGCACCTTGGGAGTCAGCAGGTGATGATTCAAGTAGTTTGGTCCCCACCACCATGTGGGGGATTTGGACTGAGTTTTGGGCTCCCAGCTTTGGCCTGGCCCAGCCCTGTCTATTACAGTCATTTCAAAGTGAACCAACAAATGGAATATCTCAGTCTGTCTTTAGCTCTCAAGTCTGTTTCTGTCTTTCTGCCTTTCATTGTATTTGACAGACACAGAGACAAAAAGGGAGACAGATAGGCAGAGAGAGCTCCCATTCATTCTTTCCTCCCTAAATGCCCACAACAGTCAGGACTGGGCCAGGCTGAAGCCAGGAGTCAGGAATTCAACCTAGTGTTGTATGTGGGTGGCAGAGACCCAACTACTTGAACCATCACCTACTTCCTTTCAGGATTCACATTAGCAGGAAGCTGGGATCTAGTCACCATGATATTGATTATGGGCATCCCAGCTGCTGTCTAAACTGCGAGGCCAACCACTGTCCCCTTCTCATTGGATTTTTGAATAATTTTCTTTATATTTTTGAAGGTATGTTTTTGGGTATGCAAGAGTTCATGATCATCGTTTTTCTGGGTGTCTTGACCTTTTTATCAAAATGGAAAGGTTCTTTGTTCCATTTTGTACTCTTTTGGTGCTGCATCCCAGTGAAAGTAGTGAGAGTGACTGAATCCTAGTGAAAGTAGAACAAAAAGTAATAAGTGGTAAAATGGTAGAAAAAGTGTAAGAAAATTATAATGTCTGTCTGAGAGGTCTTGTATCCAAAATAATAGAAAATTGTTCCCAAAAAGGGGAAAATGGAGAGGAAGAAGTTCAACCTAGTGGAAAATTACTAAAAGTAAAGAACATCAGTCTCTAAAGCTAGTCCTTACCAAGCGCCCAGCACAGAGCACGACAGAGACTAATGTGATGACACAGTGTCATCAAATTTACGAATCCCAAGGAAAAAGAGAAGAAAATTCTTTCAGAAGGATTTCTGAAGTGGGAGGGAGATGGGAGACCTTACCCTTCATCAGCGTCAATGGAAGTTAGGAAACTGTGGAACAGTACCATAATTTTCTGTTAAATTTTTGTTTCATCTATGATTCTCTATCAGTCAAACTGTCCATTATGAGATAGAACAAAGGCATTTTGAATGTCAAATTTCCCTCTCATATACACAAATCTTAAGGGTTTGTTCTACTCAGTAAAGTAAACCAGGAAGGAAGAACCAGGAACTAGGAGAGCTGGCATAAAAGAGATGGGGACAATTCATGAAATGATAGAGAAGCAAAGTCCCAGAATGACAGCTTTAGCCAAATCAAAGCATACTTAGACTAGAGCAAAGGAATGGGCAACTCTTGGAAGGTTACTTCCTGGGAAAGAAATAATATGGAAAGATTATCGGATGTGTCTGAAGGTATTGAGAGGAGAATTTTGCTTCTGTTAAAGTTGAAAGGAGAATCAGTGATAGGTATACAGAAAACCAACAAAAGAGAGTTTTTTATTCTATGGACCATAAAAGTTGTTTCAGAAAATAAAGATAATTATGGCATAACATGTGGTTCACCAGTGAAGAATAATGTAAATACTAAAAGTAGTTTAACAAAAAGTGTTGATTCAACCATATAGGGAAGATAAGAAATAGAAAGTAAAGGTGAGTTTATGTATGTTGGGTAGTATATGTGTAGAAGGGTCAAGTCTTATTGACTGACTACCTCACCATTCATTTCCCCTTCTGTGTTAGTAACAGAACTATGAATTTGTATGGTGTCCACTTTTCCCAATTAAAGGACTACATCTCTCAACATCCCTTGCAGCTAGGTGTAGCCATGTATCTAAAGTCAACAGAACTATTCAGTGGTGTTTCCAGATGATTGACCTTAAAGGATGAGCTATATATGCAACATGAGTGTGTATGTATAAATATATATATATATATATTCTAGATTATATGTATTCTAGATAATATCTATAATGAAATGTTAAGATGTAGCAGGGTAAACTTGTTATTTCCTAATATAAAACTAAATACTAAATGAAACAAGAAAATGTATTTTTCTTTTTAAAAAATATATTTATTATTATTTATTTGAAAGGCAGAGTTACAGAGAGAGGGAGAGACAGATCTTCCATCCACTGGTTCACTCACCAAATGGCCACAATGCCAGAGCTGGTCTAATCTGAAGCCAGGAACCAGGAGCTTCTTGCAGGTCTCCCATGTGGGTGCAGGGTCCCATGAACTTGGGCCATATTCCACTGCTTTCTCAGGTGCATTATCAGGGAGCTGAATCGGAAGTGGAGCAGCCAGGATTCAAACTGGTGCCTATGTGGGATGCCAGTGCTGTAGATGGCAGGCAGTTTAACCCGCCACATCACAGCACCAGCCCCCAAAAATGTATTTTTCTTATTATTTTTTTCTTATAACCCTTTCAGTGATACTTGACATTTTAAACTGTGTCCCTGTCTTTAATGAAAATTAAATTAATATTTGTTTAGTTATATTTTAATTAATTCATTTTTGCATGTTCACTGTAAAAATTTGAACAGTAAAAAAGAATATAAAGTAAACTTTCTGCCTCTCTTCAATATTCATTACCTTTTCCCCTGCCTATAACTTCCGCTCTCATCTCCAGAGATAATGACTCTTCCATGTGTCTTTCCTTCTTTGTTTTATACATTTATATCGCATATATATGTAAAATGCATAGTTTTCTTATTTTTATTAAAATTACTTATTTCTTGTAATTTAAAGCTAATCCTCATGAAGGAAAGATTTAATCTTGTAATGGATACTGTTTCTTTATATCTTTAGAATTCAGGATGCAAGAATGCAGTTAAAAAGTCAACAAAATGAATTCCAGAGAATACAGAAAGAATTGAGTCATATGCAACATGAGTTAAATATTAAACACAGACAATTGCAAGTCTTCAGGTAAGATTATCTTGAAAGAACTGAAATTTATAAAGAATGAAAAGATGCATTCAATTACTGATATTATAATCAAACACTTAGTAATATGATTTCTGTTTAGTGTGATTGAGAAAAATAGAAACAACTTTTCTTTTTTAAAAAAATAATCTCAATTGAGTAGTCTTGCTAATAAAATTTAAATTGGTCAAATACCATGTCCTTTTTCTTAAAAGATTTTATTTATTTATTTGAGAGGTAGAATTATATATAGAGAGAGACAGAGAGAAAGGTCTTCCATCCCATGGTGCACTCCCCAAATGGCCATATGCCAGGAGCTTCTTCCAGGTCTCTCACACAGGAGCAGGAGCCCAAGCACTTGATCTGTCTTCCACTGCTTTCCAGCTGATAGCAGAGCGCTGGATTGGAAAAGGAGCAGATGGGACTCAAACTGGTGCCCATATGGGATGCCAGCACCACAGGTGGATGCTTAGCCCACTATGCTACAGCTGTAGCCCCAATACATGGCCTTTTAACACCTTTTTCTTGTTCTTATTTTGCAGTGACATTTAGAATGAAAGCACATTTTCCTTTTAACCAGTATACTTTTCTATTTGATACCCTAAGTGATAGTCCAGTGACATGAAAAGTAATAGAGGAACTTCTCAAATTGTATTAATATATCCCTTAATTTAGAAATTTCCAACATAAATAATGTTGTCTGCCTTTTTTTGTTTTTCTTTAAATATGTATTTATTTGAAAGACAGAGTTACAGAGAGAGAAGGGGAGAAAGAGAGAGATTTGCCATCTACCTGTTCACTTCCCAAATGACCACAATAGCCAGGGCTGGGCCAGGCTGAAGCCAGGAGCCTGGAACTCCATACAAGTCTCCCATGTGGGTTAGAGGGGCCCAAGTACTTGGACCATGTTCCATGGCCTTCCCAGGTGCATTAGCAGGGAGCTGGATCCAAAGTGGAGCAACTAGGACTCCATCCAGCACTCAAATGGGATACTATCATTACAGGTGGTGGCTTAATTGCTATGCCACAACACGGGCCCTGATAATTCTGCTTTTATAGAATCTTTGGAGGATTTATAATACCTAAAGACAAAATCCAGTGTTGTATAGAAGCTAAGAAATACACTTTTTTTAATGAGAGAGAATATATTGAGAACGTCTATGAGGAAGAATAATTACTTTTTGAACTGAGTAACTTAAGTCTTAGAAAAGGGAAATAAGTTAAATGAACATGCAAATAACATAGGTTCAAGATGACTAAAAATACATGCTGGGTAAGCATCTTGAACATTGCTTTTATTTTTAATCTAATCATTACCAGAAATGTTCTGTTAAGAAATTCTATGACCCAATAATTTTTATGCATTATTGTTTTATGCATTATTGTAATAACCTACTGGGCATCAACCTTTCTTAAATGCCTTATATATAACTGATGCTCAGTGAACAGCTGTTGAATGAATGACATGTACTCACAAAATAGATGACCATTTTTGCCATTAGAAATCCTTTTGGCCTTTTCTTAGAAATCTGATATTAAACCAGAAGGATAAACACCATCCAGGTGGCTCCAACTCCCCTATTTCATTCAGAACCATGAGTATTCAGTCTCGGTTCCTACAGCAGCCTTGGCCAAGTCTTCCAAGGAAGTCATATCTTTCTTATTTGCCAGTGCCACCATGGATGGTAAGATTACTAGATGTTATAGTTAGACTGGGAGTTAGACTGGGAGCAGTAATTACTGCTGCTTCAGATTATTATGGGATTGATATACTTGATCCTCATTCACATTTTTGCATGTCGCTTTCAGTATTTAAAACTTTTAAAGACACTTATATAGATTTAAATGTTATTTTTATTCTGTACCCTAATTATGTTATCATTTTGAATTGTACTCTTTAACCCCTTCTTTTGTTCACATATTTTCAATAGATCTGTGATTTTTGTTCATTTTTAGCTAAAAGGTCAAATATTAGGAGCCTGGAATCAGATCTCTATATATAGAGAGAAATAATTCTTTTTGGGACTGGCTCTGTGGTATAGCAGGTAAAGCTGCCACCTCCAGTGCCAGTATCCCATATGGGCGCCTGTTCGAGTCCCAGCTGCTCCACTTGCAATCCAGCTCTCTGCTATGGCCTGGGAAAGCAGTAGAGGATGGCCCAAGTCCTTGGGCCCCTGCACCCACATGGGAGACCCAGAGGAATCTCCTGGCTCCTGTCTTCGGATTGGCACAGCTCTGGCCATTGCGGTCAATTGGAAAGTGGATCAGCAAATAGAAGACTTCTCTCTCTCTCTGTCTCTCCTTTTCTCTCTGTGTAACTCTGACTTTCAAATAAATATTTAAAAAAATAAAGAAAAATAATACTTTCTAACAATAATTGTGGAAGTAACTATGTATTTAGCACAAGTTAAAGTCTGTGATAGATGAATATAAATAATTACTGGTTTTGTTTATATTCTCACTGGTAAATGCACTCCATAGGAAAAGGCATACTGGTAAAAATCAAAGTAAAGGTTGTAGGGTTCAGTGACTTTTGTTGCATCATTGAAAGCTGATTTTAAACCATCTTATTGATTCATTTAAAAATATCTGTTAAGTGTAAAATTTGTGATTGCTGTGAATAAAGAAAATGAGCTTATAATCTCCCCTGCTAGAAAGGTAAAGAATCATGACTTTTGTTTTTGGATCTCGGAAGGAAGTTTCAACAAATCAATGAACTGTGTTTTGGGGTCACATTGCTCTTTTTAAATTCTCTCTTTTATTTAATGACAGTGGGGTTTAATCACCCAGCCTCCAGCAAAGTATGCTCTTTGTTTTTGCTGGAATTATTTCCAGCCTGTCTTTTGCAAGGGACGGAATGGTGAGGAATAAGCATGTCTCAATTGGTTTAGCATAGTTGCTTTCATAATAAAGTGTCTTTTGAAAATGGAAACTAACTTCGGAAAGTCAGGAAGTCGCTCTAGTATTTGAATTTATATATCTACTTGTAGGTTGTGGAGCAGTCTGTCCTCAGTAAGGAATCCTCAAGTGTTAGGCTTAGACTCCTCTATATTCTTGTCTCTCAGCAGCTGTGTGTCTTATCTTGTTGCTTCTACTTCACAAAAGAAGTTAAGGTCACCAATACAGGCTGTTTCATTGTGAATCACTGTGTTTCAGTCTCTCACTCAAGACTTCCTTCCTCTAAGGTTCTGGGAAGGTTCTGGGTGAAAGTAAGATAGTCTGGCTGGAACTGGTTAAAAGTCATCTTTGCACGCCAATTTCCCCTTATGTCCCACTTCTGATGTTGGGGCACCATTGGGGTAGTTACAGACATTTGAGAAACTTGAGTAAGGGAGCAATGACTTGGGAATACACTATTATAATTGCTATTTGGAAAAAATTTTTTTAAAAGATTTATTTATTTTATATGAAAGGCAGAGTTACAGAGAGAGGCAGAGGCAGAGAGAGAGGTCTTCCATCCACTGGTTCACTCCCCAGATGGTTGCAATGACTGGAGCTGAAGCCAGGAGCCAGGAGCTTGTTCTGGGTTTCCCACATGGGTGCAGGGTCCAAGCACTTGGGCCATCTTTTACTGCCTCCCCAAGTCATAGCAGAGAGCTGGAAGGGAAGTAGAGCAGCCGGGACTTGAACCTGTGTCCATATGAAATGCTGGCACTGCAGGCAGCAGCTTTACCCTCTATGCCATAGTACCAGCCTCTGGAAAAGCTTTAAAATATATTTATTGGAAAGGCAGGGGGACAGAGACAAAGAGAGAGTTCCCATTTGCTGGTTTACTTCCCAACTGCCTGCAGTAGCTGGGCCTAATCTGGGCCAAATTGTTTCAAGTTAATACAACTTAATCCATAAATAGATAAATTTTCAATAATTATTCTTAGATTATTTGATAATCCAGCAAAGAGGAGCTAAATATTCAAATATATTAGAGAAATATTTGTTTCCTGCTAACTTTACAAAAACTGCCACCGTTACCAGAGAAGCAAAGGGTCCTTGTCTTTATGCAAGAAAGAATTCAGGGGTGAGACAGAGAGCAGGGGAAAGCAACATAGCAAGGTTTATTAGGGTAGGGACATCTGTAAGAATGGATGGGCACCTCTCCAGACAAGACCTGAGAGAGAGTGCATAGTGCACATTTAGGCTGGGGTTTTTAAGGGGTGGGTCTTGCTTTCCCTCCCCCTCTCCTTCTTCTCCTCCCGAACAAAAGGATTTGTTGGATGTAAATATGAAAAATTCCTTTCTGAGTTTTCCCCCCAAAGTTATCAGACAGGGGGAGCCTGGCTGGTGTCACCCTGCCTTAGAGGAAGGATGTTTATCAGGCCAGGTAGAAGGGACAGGACCCCCTGGAAGGTCATCAGGATCCAGGCAGGACCTTGAAGTGTAAGATGCTGGGCTTCTGGAGCTTCTGCAGTGGGTGCTGGTCTTCAGGCCTTTCTCATACACACATAGGCTCAATTTCTGACTTACTACCTAACCACACCATCTATGAAACCATGGTATATGGGAAGAATGGTATCAAAAAATTGAAGATTCTCTTATAAAAAACTCTAAATTTTGTTCGCTAGATATTGCTATAAACTCATTAGAAAGCAAGATTACTAGAATAAGTCTATACAAAGATGGTTAGCTAATATTTCTTTGTAGTTAAAGAAATGGCCAAGGGGCCAGTGCCGTGGCACACTAGGTTAATCCTCTGCCTGTGGCACCAGCATCCCATATGTGCGTGGGTTCTAGTCCCAGCTGCTCCTCTTCCGGTCCAGCTCTCTGCTGTAGCCCTGGAAGGCAGTGGAGGATGGCCCAAGTGCTTGGGCCCTGCACCCGCATGGGAGACCAGGAGGAAGCACCTGGCTCCTGGCTTCGGATCGGTGCAGCGCTGGCCATAGCGGCCATTTGGAGAGTGAACCAACGGAAGGAAGACCTTTCTTTCTGTCTCTCTGTCTCTCTCACTGTCTGTAACTCTACCTGTCAAATAAATAAATAAAATCTTTAAAAAAAAAAAAAAAGAAATGGCAAAGTGGAAATGAGCTGGAATGACCATATCCCCGAGTCTACCTGAAATTATTCCTCTTTATGTCTGTTGTTTCAGCAACATTTGAGTAGCACCTCCTTTTACTTTCAGAATTGTCTCTGTTGAGACATTAGACTGTATCATCACTCTAAAACCACTTTTGAAGAAATATTTGTGATTATGTTGACTATTTTTTAAAATTTAATTTTTTATTACCTTACAGTCAGAGATCGCTGGAATACAACTATTTCTGGAATAAAACTCTTTCTTTACTTACCTTTACTAAAAGAGAGCTAACCAGTATTAAAAAGGAAGTATATGACAATTTTCAAAACTGGACTTTGCTGAAAGGAGAAGTTTTTCTACAAATTAAATCTATAAGTGAAACAGCATTGACAGGTTTGTTAATTATATTTAGAACATAATTTTTTTCTGTAAATTATACATCATAAGGAATGAAATACTGATATTTAATTTTATGTGATGTGATGAGAATTCAAGTTGACATTTAAGCCTACTATTGTTTGGTAGATTGCGTGACAATTGAAATCTGTTTTGTCCCTGAAATCCAGTGACTAAAGTTAGAGCAAAGATAAAGCTGTGGTGAATTCATCTTGAGCTATGGACAGAAATCTGATTATTCTTATTAACTATACCAATTTTTATTTTAAAAACTCTTCGTCTCCTAATGGCTGAGTAGTACACACTAAATAGGCCTTTCCACAGATTTCTGAACAAAATTACTACTAAAAATGTTAGGTGTTAACCAAGCATGTAATGAAATAATATCAAAAATTGAAAAAGACAATAAGTGAAAGATGTCAATCTGAAAAGGCTACCCACAGTGCTCTCACAATCATGTGACATTCTGGAAAAGGCAAAACTATGAAACAAATAAAAAGTAGCAGTAGTTCCCAAGAGTTTGGGGCAGGAAAGGATGAATAGGTAGAGTGCAGTGGATTTTTTAAAGTACTAAAACTATTCTTATGATATTATAATGATGAATATGTCATTATATAGTTGCTAAAACTCATAGAATATACAACACCAAGAGTGAACCCTAGTGTTCACCATGAATTTGGGGTGACAATAATGTGCAGTGTTGGCTCATCAGTTGTAACAAAGCAACCACTCTAGTTGTAGAAATACAGAGGGTATGTGAGCATTCTCTGTTCTTTCCAATCAATTTTGCTTTGTATCTAAAACTTAGAAATTAACCTTCTCTCTCCCTCTTTCTCCTTCTCTCTCCTTATATCTGCCTTTCAAATAAATAAATAAATCTTTTAAAAATTAGCCTATTAAAATAAAAAAAAATTGAAAGAAGGGCATGGCCCTAGATGGGTTCCTTTCCTCCCCTCCTCTCACCTCCCCTCCACTTCTCTCCCCTCCCCTCTCCCTCCTCTATTAGAGAAAGGGAAGGGCATGTTTTGTTCCATGTAGGAAAACTGAAAATCTCATAGAAATCTATGTTCTTCATGGCCTAATGCGTGGAGAATACAGATCAACCTCTGAGAAGTCAGGGCATACCCCAGAAAAGAGGCAGCCAGGAGGGAGAACACAACTTTTATATGTAGATACTTTTTCCAAAGCTATGTTATATTCTTGAAATACATCTGCACAGGAAGAATAAGCAGCCCATATAAGACTAACATAATTGATATTTTAGCTGTCACTTACCTCAGTGGAGACCCCAGTTTGAGTTCAACTAAATTATCTACTTGTTAGTACAAAACAATATAAAAAGTACTCTTAGAAGGAACATAACAAAATCCAAAGTATCCATAGCATAACATCTATTGTGTGCAAGATACAATTCAAAATAAATTGACCTTGGAAGAAGCAGGAAAATACTTCCCATACTGAAGAGTAGACAGTCAATAGAGACCAAACCCAAGTTGACCCAAATGATACAATTAGCAGACTAGAATATTAAACCAACTGTTATAACTATGTTCAAGAACATGAAGAAAAATATGCTATTATTGAATAAAAAGAGAAAATCTCAGTGAGAAAATGAAAAATTATTAAATTCAAGAATTGAGGAACACCCATTTTACTTTATAGAATGAAGTATTCAGGCTGGCACTGTGGCATAGTAGATTAAGCTTCTGCCTGTGGCACCAGCGTCCCATATGGACACCGGTTCTAGTCCCGGCTGCTCCTCTTCCAATCCAGCTCTCTGCTATGGCTTGGGAAAGCAATGGAAGATGGCCCAAGTGCTTGGGCTCCTGCACCTACGTGGGAGACCTGGAAGATTCTCCTGGTTCTTGGCTTCAGATAGGCCCAGCCATGGCCATTGGGGAGTGAACCAGTGGATGGAAGACTTTCTCTCTCCTTCTCTCTTTCTGTCTGTCTGTCTGTCTGTCTCTCTCTCTCTTCCTCTGTCTATAACTCTGCCTCTCAAATAAATAAATAAAGTATTGCCTAATTCTAGATTCAAAAATAAAGCCAACTAAGATAATTAAATTTAGAAGAAAAATACAAACTATGAAATAAAAATTCACTGAATAGAATTTTATAACATATCTGTAGAATAAGAGTCAATGAACTTTTAAGATCCATCTATAGAAATTATTCACTTTGGGCCGGCGCTGCGGCTCACTAGGCTAATCCTCCACCTGCGGCGCCGGCACCCTCGTGTTCTAGTCCTGTTTGGGGCACTGGATTCTGTCCTGGTTGCTCCTCTTTCAGTCCAGCTCTTTGCTGTGGCCCAGGAGTGCAGTGGTGGATGGCCCAGGTTCTTGGGCCCTGCACCTGCATGGGAGACCAGGAGGAAGTACCTGGCTCCTGGCTTCAGATCAGTGCAGCATGCTGGCCGTAGTGGCCACTTGGGGGGTGAACCAACGGAAAAGGAAGACCTTTCTCTCTGTCTCTCTCTCTCTCACTAACTCTGCCTGTTTAAAAAAAAAAAAAATTACTCACTTTGAAGAGAGGGGATAAAATACACCTGGGAACAATGAACAGAGTCCAACAGAGTCCTCAGGAAAGAATAAAATGCGATATAAATAATAAATATGGGCCAGCGCCACGGCTCACTAGGCTAATCCCCCGCCTTGCGGCGCCGGCACACCGGGTTCTAGTCCCGGTCGGGGCGCCGGATTCTGTCCCGGTTGCTCCTCTTCCAGGCCAGCCCTCTGCTGTGGCCAGGGAGTGCAGTGGAGGATGGCCCAGGTGCTTGGGCCCTGCACCCCATGGGAGACCAGGAAAAGCACCTGGCTCCTGGCTCCTGCCATCGGATCAGCGCGGTGCGCCGGCCGCAGCGCGCCGGCCGCGGCAGCCATTGGAGGGTGAACCAACGGCAAAGGAAGACCTTTCTCTCTGTCTCTCTCTCTCACTGTCCACTCTGCCTGTCAAAAAAAAAAAAAAAAAAAAAAGAAAAGAAAAACAGAAAAATAATAAATATGACTCCCTTTTTCTTTGAATTTCTCTAAAATTCACATGCTCCTAGAAAGCAAGAAATATAATATAGGGTTTATAAAGTTGTTAAGTGTTACAAATGACAGTGAAAGCAGGAGGATGGAGGGAGGGGTAAATTGTTTTGCTCTTTTTGTATTTAATGTAACCTGGTAGTTTTCATCCTATTTAGACTAAAAGAGGCTATATTTTAATTCCTAGGTTAAACCATTAAAAAATAAGCACAGAGAGATATCACTGAAAGGTTAATATTATAAATTAAAAAGTATCTAATAGTCTAAATCAGTGTAGTGGAGGCATATGGAACAAAATTGCCTGGTGAAATGACCCCTGCTTATGTGATCATTTGACTTTTGACAAGAACATTAAAACAATTCAGTATGAATAAAGAAAGTCTTTCAACAAATTGTGCTGCAACAACTGCATACCCAAATGGACAAACATACCTCAACTTCTATCTCACACCACATATAAAAATTAATTGAAGACAGATCGTAGAGCTTGATATGAAAGATAAAACTATAAAACCAGTAGATGAAAAATAAAATACCTTCATGACATGAAGGTAAAAGAAGGGTTTTGGATACTACATAGAAGTAGGAACTATAAAAGTACAAAAATTGATGAAGTAATCTTCATCAAAATTAAGAACAGCTGCTTATCAAAATATGCATTTAAAAGAATGAATAGTATGATATATAGGCAGAGGGAAACACTCCAGGTTCATGAAGGAGAAACTGGCCAAGGGTCACCCAGAAACTATAAGTGCCTTTTCTTCTAATTTAGGTCTAAGTTCAATATTAGCTCCTCCAAAAGATCTTTGCTGGTCACTCTAAAGTCATCTTCCCTTATAGTTCTTCTAATTTTTTGTTTAATTTGAGTAGTATTTAATTGAGTAGTACCATCAGAAATATTATCTGCTTCCTAACTTGTTGTTTACTGCCTGTTTCCTGGTATTAGGCCCCAAGTTCCTTGAGGACAGAGATTCTGATTGCTTTGCTGAATGCTTTGTTTCCAGTGTTTTGAGAAAGTTGTGCCCGTGACATAGGAGCTGCTCAGTGAACTACGTGCAATTGAAATGAATGTATTCTCAAATTTCGTGATATTATTGATCATTATTATATTTTTTAAACCTCTGAATATTTTCTACAGTTTTTTTGTAATGCTCACATATTACTTCTGTAATATGGAGAGAGAAGAGACTTCATCTATGAGCTACACTTGCCTGAAGGATAAGAACAAAAAATTTTTTGTGGGTTATTATGAGTAGAATAATTCTTATTTGAATCTTTAATACTAGTTTGAAAGTGTTTTATTGACCTTCTAAGGGGGCATATAACAACTTAATTCTCTATTTTTTTCATCAAATTCAAAAGCCTTCAAGCAAAATGTAGAAACTATAGAAAAAAGACTAAAAAAGAAGTTGACATTGTCCGTCATCTTATTACACAGAGATATCCACTGCTAACATTTTGGTATAGAACTTTCTAAGCTTTTTTTTTCTGTGCATAGATATATACATTGAAATATAGTCATGCCAACTAACTCTGTTGACATAGTATTTCATTATACAAATGTATTTTATTTAAGTAGTTGTTTATATTCATAAACATTTAGATTGATCATAGTTTTTTTGCTATTTTAATTAGGGCTTCAGTGAGCATATTTATACATATATTTTTATGATCTTGTCCCATTTTTTTCTTTACATAGTTAAGTCCTAAAAGGAATTCCAGAATGGATATATGCACCCATTTTGCTTTTTATTTGCAGATAATGTTACATTTACATTTTACCTAACATGAGAGAAAAGAATTAGTTTTCAATCCTAGACTTGCACATTTACCATTGGAGTAAATCACTTCTTAAGAAGTTGGAAGCTTTTTTAGAAGTTCCAGGTAGTGATTGCAGTACAGAGGTGGAAATACATACACAGGGACAGGGTATTCAGTTCCCAGGCAAGAACTTAGTAAACACAACAGATGGAGAATATGAAACTGAAGCTTAATTATTATAAGAATCTTTTTTTCCTTACTGAGTGCTATCAGCACAAAATCCTAGGATATGGATGTGTACAAACATAAACAAGTGTGTGCAAAAGCTTGAATGGTACTGACGCTTGTCTTTTTAGTTTCTTTGATCAGTTTGAAAACACTTTAAATTTAGCAACAGCTCTAGTAAATACATATATAAAAGTTCAAAACATGAAATTTTAGGTAAATAAGTTATAGCCTAAATTTAAGTAAAGAGGGGCTGGTGCTGTGGCTCAGTAGGTTAATCCACCTGGGGCGCCGGCATCCCATATGGGCGACTGGTTCGAGTCCTGGTTGCTCCTCTTCCCATCCAGCTCTCTGCTGGGCCTGGGAAAGCAGGAGAAGATGGCCCAAGTGCTTGGGCCCCTACACCCATGTGGGAAACCTGGAAGAAGCTCATGGCTCCTGGCTTTGGATTGTTGCAGCTCTGGCCATAGCTGCCACTTGGAGAGTGAACCAGCAGATGGAAGAAAAGACCCTTTTCTCTGTCTCTCCGTCTCACTGTCTGTAACTCTACTATCAAATAAATAAATAAATAAAATCTTTTAAAAATTTTAAGTACAGAAAGTTTTGAATAGATGTAATATTTTCAAAGTTTGATTATGGTGAAGCTTGAGAAACTACCATACCTACATATGAAAACATAACCCAAAATCTAAGAAGGTTGTAGGTCTACAATGTTCACTATATCTACCAGCTGTACCTGAATAGCACTTGAAATATGGCCTTGTGTTCAACTGAGAACATTTTATGTATGTGGAGTTAAATAAAATATACTATAGAAATGAATTTTACATGTTTCTTTTTATATTTCATAGCATAGCTACTAGAAATTTAAAATTACATACATGGCTTATGTTATACATACTTCTTTTGGATACTGCTAGTACAGGTAAATAGTGAATTGAATTTTTTGAACTTTAAAAATATTAAAATTATAATATATTCAATTTTAAAGAAATGATAAGGACAATGTGATTTATATCTGAAGAATACTTTGCAAAATCATTCTTATTGATGTTTCCTGTTCCTAGTGTGCTATCTTATTTGATTCATCTTTTACTTAGATTTAATAAGCAAAGTATATTCAAAATCATTAGTGTTAGAACTCTAGGTAGAAATTAGGAAGAATGTGCAGGAGGATATGAGCTTCTTGGTAGCTTTGCTTTTTATAAGCCTGCCTACAGACTGGAGAAAGACCATACAAGCCAACATGTCTCTGCCAGTCTGTGTTGGCTTCTGTCTTATGGATTTTAATTATTAATTATTTTTTTAAAGAAATTACTGTCTGATCGCTATGTTTTTAGAACAGATTTATTTATTTGTTTGAAAGGCAGAATGACAGAGAGGAAGAGACAGAGACAGAGACAGAGAGAGATCTTGGTTCACTCCCCAAATGGCCACAACATCTGGATCTGGGCCAGGCTAAAGCCAGGAAACTACATCCTGGTCTCTCACATGGGTTGTAGGAGCTCAAGTACTTGGGCCATCTTCCACTGCCTTCTCAGACACAGTGACAAAATGCTGGGTCAGAAGCAGAACAGCTGGGACTTGAACCAGCACTGATATAGAATGCTGGTGTCACAAGCAATGGCTTTACACAGTGTAACGCAATAATGGCTCCTTCAATTCTTAATTCTTAAAAGATATATAGGTATCCTAAGAGCGGGGCTGTGGAGCCAGAGAGCTGAAGTTCACATCCAAGTTCTGCTACTTATAAATAACTAGATGTCTCAGTGTCTTCATCTGTAAAATGAGAAAATAAACACACACACACACACACACACAATACAATATGCCTAATATAGTAAAGAATCAAGATATCTTAGCTGTTACTATTTTATGCTTTTTTTTTTTTTTTTTTTTAACTTTTATTTAATGAATATACGTTTCCAAAGTACGAATAATGGATTACTATGGCTTCCCCCCCATACCGTCCCTCCCACCCACAACCCTCCCCTTTCCCACTCCCTCTCCCCTTCCATTCACATCAAGATTCATTTTCGATTATCTTAATATACAGAAGATCAGCTTAGTATACATTAAGTAAGGATTTCAACAGTTTGCTCCCACACAGAAACATAAAGTGAAAAATAATAGATGATTTTTTTTAATGATGATGAAATCAGATCAGACCTATTGTCATGTTTAATCCCAGTGAGAGTCAAGTTGGGAGTTGATAGTTTCTTTTTTTTTTTTTTTTTTTTTTTTTTTTTTTTTTTACAGAGGATCAGTTTAGTATGCATTAAGTAAAGATTTCAACAGTTTGCACCCCCATAGAAACACAAAGTGAAATATATTGTTTGAGTACTCGTTATAGCATTAAATCTCAATGCACAGCACATTAAGGACAGAGATCCTACATGAGGAGTAAGTGCACAGTGACTCCTGTTGTTGACTTTACCAATTGACACTCCTGTCTATGGCATCAGTAATCTCCCTATGCTCCAGTCATGAGTTTCCAAGGCTATGGAAGCCCCTTGAGTTCTCCGACTCTTATCTTGTTTAGACAAGGTCATAGTCAAAGTGGAGGTTCTCTCCTCCCTTCAGAGAAAGGTACCTCCTTCTTTGAAGACCTGTTCTTTCCACTGAGATCTCACTCACAGAGATCTTTTGCCAGAGTGTCTTGGCTTTCCATGCCTGAAATACTCTCATGGGCTTTTCAGCCAGATCTGAATGCCTTTAGGGCTGATTCTGAGGCCAGAGTGCTATTTAGGGCATCTGCCATTCTATGAGTCTGCTGAGTATCTCACTTCCCATGTTGGATCACTCTCCCCTTTATTTATTCTATCGGTTAGTGTTAGCATTGGAGAAACCCTTCAAGATATTGGCACAGGCAAAGAGTTTCTGGAAAAGACCCGGGAGGCACAGGCAGTCAAAGCCAAAATTAACTATTGGGATTGCATCAAATTGAGAAGTTTCTGTACTGCAAAAGAAACAGTCAGGAGAGTGAAGAGACAACCGTCAGAATGGGAAAAAATATTTGCAAACTATGCAACAGATAAAGGGTTAATAACCAGAATCTACAAAGAGATCAAGAAACTCCACAAAAACAAAACCAACAACCCAATTAAGAGATGGGCCAAGGACCTCAATAGACATTTTTCAAAAGAGGAAATCCAAATGGCCAACAGGCACATGAAAAAATGTTCAAGGTCATTAGCAATCAGAGAAATGCAAATCAAAACCACAATGAGGTTCCACCTCACCCCGGTTAGAATGGCTCACATTCAGAAATCTACCAACAACAGATGCTGGCGAGGATGTGGGGAAAAAGGGACACTAACCCACTGTTGGTGGGAATGCAAACTGGTCAAGCCACTATGGAAATCAGTCTGGAGATTCCTCAGAAACCTGAAGATAACCCTACCGTTCGACCCAGCCATCCCACTCCTTGGAATTTACCCAAAGGAATTTAAATTGGCAAACAAAAAAGCGGTCTGCAGCCTAATGTTTATTGCAGCACAATTCACAATAGCTAAGACCTGGAACCAACCTAAATGCCCATCAACGGTAGACTGGATAAAGAAATTATGGGATATGTACTCTTTAGAATACTATACTGCAGTAAGAAACAATGAAATCCAGTCATTTGCAACAAAATGGAGGAATCTGGAACACATCATGCTGAGTGAAATAAGCCAGTCCCAAAGGGACAAATACCATATGTTCTCCCTGATCGGTGACAACTGACTGAACACCAAAAAGGAAACTTGTTGAAGTGAAAGGGACACTATGGGAAACGGTGACTTGATCAGCATAGCCCTGACTGTTAATGAACAACTTAATACATTATCCCTCTTAGTAGTTTTTTTGTCTGTTCTACTTAATATGACTGATTTAATTCTGTAATTAATACACAGTTATTCTTAAGTGTTGAAATTTAACTGAAATGTGATCCCTGTTAAACATAAGAGTAGGAATAAGAGAGGGAAGAGATATATAATTTGGGACATGCTCAAGCTGACTTGCCCCAAATGGTAGAGTTAGAAACATACCAGGGGACTCCAATTTAATCCCATCAAGGTGGCATGTACCAATGCCATCTCACTAGTCCAAGTGATCAATTTCAGTTCGCAATTGATCATAATGAAAGGACTAAGAGTCAAAGGGAGCACATAAGCAAGTCTATTTTATGCTTTTTTATTTTAAAGGCCATCTTCCTACTTTTGTGTTAAATTCTCACATATGTTTTCTAAGTATTCATTTGAATGGGCTTATAGATTTTTCCTAAAGGAACAAAATTAATTTTTTTCACCAATGGTTTCTTTCTTTTTTTTTTTTTTTGGACAGGCAGAGTGGACAGTGAGAGAGAGAGACAGAGAGAAAGGTCTTCCTTTGCCGTTGGTTCACCCTCCAATGGCCGCCACGGCCGGCGCGCTGCGGCCGGCGCACCGCGCTGATCCAATGGCAGGAGCCAGGAGCCAGGTGCTTTTCCTGGTCTCCCATGGGGTGCAGGGCCCAAGCACCTGGGCCATCCTCCACTGCACTCCCTGGCCACAGCAGAGGGCTGGCCTGGAAGAGGGGCAACCGGGACAGAATCCAGCGCCCCGACCGGGACTAGAACCCGGCGTGCCGGCGCCGCTAGGCGGAGGATTAGCCTAGTGAGCCGCGGCGCCGGCCCACCAATGGTTTCTTTAAAAATATCTATAATCATACCCACAAAAATATGCTCAACTGATTTTTGAAAAGAGTTCACGAGTGATTCAATGAAGAAAGGATATCATTTCAACAAATGATACTGGAGCAATTGGATATCCTTAGGTAAAAAAGAACCTTAACTTTACACCGTATACAAAAAATAGCTCAAAATAGGCCAGAGATTGCAACTGCTAAGACATATCGTAAGTGTGTTTTTAATTTTAGAGGAATTCATAAAATTATTTTCTGGACTTGATGGGTCTTTTTAAAATTTTTTTAAATTTATTTATAAGCATTGCAAATGGAGAGAGATGGGGGGAGAGAGAGAGAGAGAGAGAGAGTGAGTCTTCCATCCACTGGTTCACTCCCCAACTGGCTGCAACAGCCTGGGCTAGGTCAGGCCAAAGCCAGGAGCAAGGAGCCTCATCTGTTTCCCACATGTGTGCAGGGGCCCAAGCACTTGAGCAATCCTTCACTGCTTTCCCAGGCACATTAGCAGGGAACTGGAATACTCATATGGGATGCTGCCACTGCAGGTGGTGGATTAACCCGCTATGCCACAACATGGGCCGTTTTGTGTTATTTTACATTCCTACCAGCACAATGAGGAGTGATCTAGTTTTTCTAAGCCTTGTCAACACTTGGTGTGGTAAGTGTTTTTTTTTTTTTATTTTAAACATTCAAATAGATGTGTAGAAGTATCTCATTGTGGTTTTATTTCGTATTTCCTTGATAGTTAATGATATTGAATATTTTTTCATGTACTTATTTGCCATCTTTATGCAGGTGATTAAATTAAAATGAGGTCATTAGGATGGGCCTCAATCCAACCTTACTAGTGCATAAGAAGGAAGTTTGTTTTTTTTTTTTTTCAAAAGATTTATTTATTTATTTGAAAGGCAGAGTTACAGAGAGGCAGAGGCAGAGAGGGAGGGAAAGAGGTCTTTCATCCGCTGGTTCACTCCCCAAATTGCTACAGTGACCAGAGCTGAGCCAATGTGAAGTCAGGAGTCAGGAGCTTCTTCCAGATCTTCCATGGGTTCAGGGGCCCAAGAGTTGGGCCTTGTTTCACTGCTTTCCCAGGCCATAGCAGAGAGCTGGATCAGAAGTAGAGCAGCCAGGACTTGAACCAGTGTCCATATGGGATGCCAGCACTGCAGGCGGCAGCTTTACCTGCTGAGCCACAGCGCCAGTCCCAAGAAGGAATTTTTTAAAAGATTATTTATGAGGCTGGCACTGTGGCACAGTCGGTTAAACCCCCAGCCTGAAGTGCCAATATCCCATATGGGTGCCGGTTCTAGTCCCGGCTGCTCCTCCTTGATCCAGCTCTTTGCTATGGCCTGGGAAAGCAGTAGAAGATGGCCCAAGTCCTTGGACCCCTGCACCCCTAGGAGATCCAGAAGAAAAACTCCTGTTTCCCGACTTTTGATCGGCTCAGCTCTGATCATTGTAGCCATTTGGGGAGTGAGCCAGTGGATGGAAGAACTCTCTATCTCTCAGTCTCTACCTCTCTCTGTCACTCTGTCTTTCAAAAAATAAATATAAATCTTTAAAAAATTATTTATTTGAAGGGTAGAATGACAGAGAGAGAGAGAGGGAGAGAGAGAGAGAGAAATGATCCTTCATCCACTAATTCGATCCCCATATGGCCACAACAGCTGGGCTGGTCCGGGCTGAAGCCAGGGTCCTGGAACTCAATCCAGGTCTTCTATGTGGGTGAGAGAGCCCAAGCACTCGAGTCACATTCTGCTGCTTTCCCAGGAGCATTAGCAGGGAGCTGGATCAGAGGTAGAGCACTCGGGACTGAAACCAGTATCCAATATGGAATGCCAGCATCACAAGCAGTGGCTTAATCTATGCCACAGTGCTGACCCATGTCCCAAATTGGAGTGCCTGGATTTGATCCCTGGCTCTGGCTCCTGATTCCAGCTTCCTGCTAATGTGGACCCTAAGAGGCAACAGTGATGGCTCAAGTAATTGGGTTCCTGCCATTTATGTGGGAGAACTGGATTAAGTTCCTGGCTTCCAGCTTCGATTCCCCTGGCCTGTGCAGGCATTTGGATTGTAAACCAACAGATGTGAGCTCTCTGTGTGTATGTCTATCTCTGTCTGCTTCTCCAATTAAAAAACCAAAACAAACAAACAAAAAAAGGCAAGGCAAAAAAAATTTGAAATTTGTGCATAGTTTCTTCATAGTATGCATTCTTCATAAACTTTTTGAAGATCCCTCATATGCATAAATTTCAACATTTTTTGCAGCAAAATTGTTTTAATTCTATTTTCCAAGAATGGTCTGAAGTACCCATATATAAGGACCTCAACAAAGTTAACAACAAAAGACAAATAATCCAGTCTTAAAATGGGTAAATAATCTAAATAGACATTTCTCAAAAGAAGAAATACAAATGAGCAACATAGACATTAAAAATGTTCAGGGAATTTCAAAATGAAACCACAATGAGATATCATCTTACCATAGTTAGAAAGGCTATTATTAAAAAGCAAAAAAATTGCTGGTAAAGATGTGGAAATCGGAAACTCTAATATACTGTTGGAGGGAATGCAAATTAATATAGTCATTATGAAGTTCCTCAAAAATTGAGAATCATGGCTGGCGCCGCGGCTCACTAGGCTAATCCTCCGCCTAGCGGCGCCAGCACACCAGGTTCTAGTCCTGGTCGGGGTGCCGGATTCTGTCCCGGTTGCCCCTCTTTCAGGCCAGCTCTCTGCTGTGGCCAGGGAGTGCAGTGGAGGATGGCCCAGGTGCTTGGGCCCTGCACCCCATGGGAGACCAGGAAAAGCACCTGGAGCCTGGCTCCTGCCATCGGATCAGCGCGGTGCGCCGGCCGCAGTGCGCCGGCCGTGGCAGCCATTGGAGGGTGAACCAACGGCAAAGGAAGACCTTTCTCTCTGTCTCTCTCTCTCACTGTCCACTCCACCTGTCAAAAAAAAAAAAATTGAGAATCATTATTGCACTTTGGTTTGATCAGCAAATCAGAGAGATAATTGCATTCTATGTTTGTAGCAGCACTATCCACAATAGCCAAGATATGGAATAGACTGAGGTGTCTGTTGATGGACGAATGGGTAAAGAAAACACATTGTATATGCCGAATAGGATATTATTCAGCCATAAAGAAGAATGAAATCCTGTCATTTGCAGCAAAATGAATGGAACTAGGGATCATTATGTTAATAAAATAAGCCAAGAACAAGAAAAATGCTTCATGTTGTCACTAATATGTAGATACTTGAAAAAGACCTGAATGTAGTACTGATTTCTAGAGGTTGGGAAGGAAAGAGGAAGGGGAAATAGGGAAGGTTGGATAATGGGTTCCAAAACACAGATAGTAGGGTTATGTTTCACTGTTCCACAGCACACACAGTTGACAGTAGTATACAGTAATGTGGTACATGTTATAAAAAACTAGAAGAGAAGATTTCAAAGACTCCAAACATAAAGAAGTAATAATGAGATGGGAATGCTAACTACTGTGATTTAATCAGTATATGTCATATAAAATGTCTTGAAATATACTGTGCCCCATACATACATGCACTTATTATATGTTAACCAGAAAAATATTGTGGAATGTAAAAAATTAAGATTATATATAAAGAGACTATTTAGAAGCTTTTCTCAGCAATACCTTTACTAATTTAGCTCTAACTATTCACTTTAGTATCTCATAGTAGAAATTTGGGGGTAGATAAAGTGAATAAGAGGGTACAGCGATTTGCATAGTGGTTAAAGCCACTGCCTGCAGTGCCAGCATCCCATATGGGTGCTGGTTTGAGTCCTGGCTGCTCCACTTCCAATCCCGCTCTCTGCTGTAGCCTGGGGAAGCAATGGAAGTCTTTGGGCCCCTGCACCTGCATGGGAGACCCTGAAGAAGCTCCTGGCTCCTGGCTTCAGATTGATGCAGCTCCAGTTGTTGCTGCCATTTGGGGAGTGGACCAGTGGATGGAAGATCTAGCTCTCTGTCTCTGCCTCTGTGTAACTCTGCCTTTCAAATAAATAAGTAAATCTTTAAAATAAAAAATAAAGTGAATAAGATACTATCTATGGCCTAAAATAACTTGCAGTACAATAGCAGGTCACATGGGTGCTTATTTGATCAGTGCAATACAGTGTAAATTGGTTTCCGTTCCAGAAAGATCAAGATCATGATCATGTCCAGATTTCTAGAGTAGCCTTTGAACCATGGTAGGCAAAATGTATGAGGAAAGGAGGACTTTCTTCATGGATGATCCTGAGGCAGAGAAGTGAGTGCAGTGGCCAGTATAGGTCGACATGGTGGGGATCATAATTTCTGAACCCCAAATTGGGACAAATAACAGACAAGTATGAAATTGTATAATACTGAAGGCAACATTGAATCCTTGACACCAGGATTGCTGTAGGTACAGAAGTGTTTAGTCTACCATGGATGAGTTAATTTCCTTCCATTCAGTTTTCTTTCCTAATTTTATGTTAGGAACATTATACCTCCTGTTACTTTTGGAATCTTGCTGTAGTCTTCCATGTGTAAGAATATATTTTACAAATAAACTTGTATCACAGATTCTTGCTCTTATAATGTGAGATATAAAGTCACACTCACATCAGTAGTTATTTTAGAGACTAGTATATGTTGACAGAGGCTGTTAACCTAAGCAGTGTCGTTTTGGCAAATGATAAATTGGTGACAGCATGTGTGTGCTACTCTGTGGTGTCATGCTCATTTAAACAGATAGTGATACTACAGTACCGTTGATTCAGCCACATAAGCTGGCTTTATGGCTACAAAAATACCCAGACTTTTTTGGCATGAAGGAAAACTCTCAGTTTCTTTTTGTCCTTTTAAAAAACTTTACATACTTGTTTTCTCTAACACAAATGGATATATAGTCCTAAGATTTTTAGAATATAGCTATTCTTATGGGGAAAACTTCCCACATAAAGGAATCATTGTATTATAACAGAATCTCATTTATTTGATCCTTGCCAATTTATTTCTCCAGCTGTTCCATTTTGATGTGTAACTAAAAGGTGAAGAAGGTACCCTTGTGCACACACCCCAGGTCTCCAGTAAATGACACTTTCTCCCAGACACACTTTCCGCCCATGTGTACTCATCAGCTTTTGATGATCTTAACTAAAATACCTGGGAGGAGCTTCTTGGGAAAGAAAAGGTTTATGTCAGGCTACAGTTTTGGAGATTCACAGCCCAATATTGAGTTCCATGCTGAACCTATCACACAGCCCAACATGGGCTGACCAAAGAATTAGCCAGATATTCATGTAGATCACATCCTCATCAATTCAATTAAGTGTGGTTGTACAAATTTTGTAGTATTTTATCATTATTATTTGTGTGTGTTCATATGTTTTAACGGTAGTTTATGGCAGCAGTGAAGGGGGAACTTGATACTTATTATTCTTAGGGATAATACTCTCTTCTCATGAAATTATATAAAATTAGCACATTTAAATCCACTTAGAACTGTGAAGACATATTTCTATTAATTTTATTCTAAGTAGATAGAATAAAGACAAATAATTGCAAAGATGAATTCTGGTCTTGTTTTGGGCAGAAGAATATTAGAATTATCAAAATATAATTATTAAATAATACTTTCTGCCCATCAGTTTATTATTTTAAGGGACTACCTCTTTTCAAGTCCTTTATATACCTACTGCCTTTTTTCGTAATTTGTATGGAATGTGTCCTAGTTACTCTCTTAGAAATGCTACCCAGGCAGCTCATGCTAGCACAATTAAATTTTCCTCTTTGAATCTTCTTGCCAGGAAAACACTGTAATTTCACTAAAACCCATAGCATTACATAGATATTATGTTATTCACTTATCTGTGCACTTGTATTTAGAAAGCAGAACATATTATCTTTCCTTTTTTTAAGATTTATTTATTTTATTTGTAAGTCAGAAAATACACAGAGAGAGGAAAGGCAGAGAAGTCTTCCATCTGATGGTTCACTCCCCAGTTGACTGCAACAGCCAGAGCTGTGCCGATCTGAAGCCAGGAGCCAGAAGCTTCTTCTGGGTCTCCCACGTGGGTGCAGGGGCCCAAGGACTTGGGCTATCTTCCACTGTGTTCCAGGCCATAGCAGAGAGCTGGATTGAAAGTGGAGCAGCCGAGACTCGAACCACTGCCCATATGGGATGCCGGCACTTCAGGCCAGGGCGTTAACCTGCTGTGCCACAGCGCCTGCCCCCATATTATCATTCAAATACAAATTACTGGCTAATAAAAAACTAGTGCAAGATTTCATGCATCATTTAGTAATACAACAATTTTTCTTCTTTTTCAGAAGCACTACTGAATTTAAATTTAATCTTTTGGTTTGGTGTCATTATAATCTTAGAAACCTCATCTTGGTTTTCAGTTGTTCTTTTGCTAGAAGAAACTAACCAATTTTTGGTGAAATGTTTTATGATTCAATATTGCCTATTTATAAACTTTGAATTTTCTTTACAGAAATAGACAGATTAAATAAAAGTTTGACAGTGTCCCAGAGAAGTAAGTTATGCCTTGAAGAGGAAATGAAAAATCTGAAATTGTTGTCAGATGCAGCCATATTGAGGTCTCAGCAGATTGAGACATCTAAACAGCAGGAAGTAAGCTTGCAAGCCAGATGCCATGAATTTCAAAAAGAAGTACTAGGTAAAGAGAATTTTTTATTGTTATTAGCAACTAGATACAGTAAGGAAATGCCTGAACTATTTTCTTAGAATCACAACCAAATCTTGTTTTAATTGTTTTGTGTTGCAGATATGCCTAGTCATTAGTAACTGATGATAACTGTGTCTGTGATTAATGTTTGCTGTCAGCCCTTCCGTTTTGCCATTTAAAGTGCTAAGACTTAAGTGGATGTATTAAAGACATTTCAAGTACATAGTAAGATTTCAGAAAAAACAAAGTGGAAGTTACTTGGGTATATCCTTATCCCCAGTGGGTTAATGGTTTAGGGTAGTGAAGGAAGATACAGTGTATATAAGGAATCAAAATTTTTTGTTTTTATTTTAATACTTTCTAAAAGTGTTTTAAAATTATGCAAAATGATAAATTTTAAGAACCTAGTGTTGCCGGCGCCGTGGCTCAATAGGCTAATCCTCCACCTTGCGGCGCCGGCACACCGGGTTCTAGTCCCGGTTGGGGCGCCGGATTCTGTCCCGGTTGCCCCTCTTCCAGGCCAGCTCTCTGCTATGGCCAGGGAGTGCAGTGGAGGATGGCCCAGGTGCTTGGGCCCTGCACCCCATGGGAGACCAGGAAAAGCACCTGGAGCCTGGCTCCTGCCATCGGATCAGCGCGGTGCGCCGGCTGCAGCGGCGGCCATTGGAGGGTGATCCAACGGCAAAGGAAGACCTTTCTCTCTCTGTCTCTCTCTCTCACTGTCCACTCTGCCTGTCAAAAAAAAAAAAAAAAAAAATCTTATAAAAAAAAAAAAAAAAAAAAGAACCTAGTGTTGAACATACAATGATTGATTCTGGTGCTCTCTATACTTCTTTTATTGTCAGAAAACACATGGCATTAAATTTACTATCTCAACCATTGTTTGTTTTCAAGATTTTTTTTTCTTTATTATAAAGGCAGAGTTACAGAGAGAGAGGAAGAGAGAGAGAGAGAGAGAGAGAGAGAGAGAGAGAGATTCCATAAGCTGGTTCACTCCCCACATGGCCGCAATGGCTGGGGCTGAGCCAGTCCAATGCCAGAAGCCAGGAACTTCGTTCAGGTCTCCCAAGTGAGGGCAGGATCCCAAGGACTTGGGCCATCTTCCACTGCTTTCACGGGAGCATTAGCAGCGAGCTGAATTGGAAGTAGAGAAGCGAGGACCCAAAGCAGCAACCACATCGGATGCTGGCATTGTTGTGACTCAACCCTCTGTGGCACAACACCAGCCTCAGTCTCAACTATTTTTAAGTGTACATTTCAATAACGTTACTATATATGCATTTTGTACAACAGATCTCTAGAAATTTTTCATCTTGCAAAACTGATTTCTTTCTACCCTCTCATTCTTGGCAGCTACATTTCTACTTCCTGTTTCTACATGTTTACCTTTTTTTAGATTCCACATATATGAGATCATATAGGATTTGTCTTTCTGTGTCTGAGGTATTTGACATAGCAAATGTCTTCGAGGTTCACCCATGTTATCACAAATAGAATTTCCTTCTTTTCAGTTACTTTCCACTTTCTGCCACTAATTTGTATTATGAATAATACTGTGATGAACAAGGGTATGCAAATACCTCTTGGAGACCCTGTTTTGAATTCTTTATGATATATACCCATAAGTAGGATTGCTGAACCATATGATAGTTCTGCTTTTAATATTGTGAGAAACCTTAGTATTTTCTATAGTGGCAGCACCATTTTATGTTCCCAACAGAAGTGTATAAGAGTTGCAGTTTGTCTAAGTCTTCTCCAACACTTATTAAAATAACTTCCTTTGATAATAGCTATCCTAATGGATATGAAATGATACATCACTATAATTTTTTTTATAATTCTATTTTTCCACAGATTTTCATTTTATCTTTTTTTTTCCAACTTTCATTTAATAAATATAAATTTCCAAAGTACAGCTTTTGGATTATAGCGGCTTTTCCTCCCATAACTTCTCTCCCACCCACAACCATCCCATCTCCCACTCCCTCTCCCATCCATTCTTCATCAAGATTCATTTTCAATTATCTTTATATACAGAAGATCAACTTAGTATATACTAAGTGAAGATTTCAACAGTTTGCACCCACACAGATACAAAAAGTATAAAGTACTATTTGAGTACTCGTTATACCGTTAATTCACGTAGTACAACACATTAAGGACAGAGATCCTACATGAGGAGTAGGTGCACAGTGACTCCCATTGTTGATTTAACAGTTGACACTTTTGTTTATGACGTCAGTAATCACCTGAGGCTCTTTTCATGAGCTGCCAAGGCTATGGAAGCCTCTTGAGTTCACAGACTCCAGTCTTACTTAGACAAAGCCATAGTCAAAGTGGAAGTTCTCTCCTCCCTTCAGAGAAAGGTACCTCTTCTTTGATGGCCCATTCTTTCCACTGGGATCTCACTCACAGAGATCTTTCATTTAGGTCATTTTTTTGGCCATAGTGTCTTGGCTTTCCATGCCTGAGAAACTCTCATGGACTTATAGCCAGATCCAAATGCTTTAAGGGCTGATTCTAAGGCCAGAGTGCTGTTTAGGACATCTGCCATTCCATGTCATTATAATTTTGATTTGTATTTCTCTTATGATTATTGGTGTTGAGCATCTTCTCATTTACTTGTTGGCTATTTATACATCTTCCTTAAAGAATTGTCATTCAAGTTCTTTGCCCATTTTAAAAAATGATAATTTGGGCCCTTTTGTTGTTGAGTTGTAGAAATTCTTCATAAATTCAGGATATTAGCACCATATTAGATATATAATTCTACTCCATAAATTGCTTTCTCACTCTTTTGGCTGTTTACTTAGATGTGTAGAGGTTTTAAGGTGTGTTTCCCATTGAGTGACATGTCTAAGAAACATTGCCAAGTTCAACGTCTTAAAGTTTTTTCCTGAGTCCTTCTAATGGTAAACACATTTTTAGAAAATCCTCCATTTTCCCAAATCAAAATAATAAAATTTGTGGTGGGGGATACCTAGGGCAAGGTTTTTAAATTTCTCAGTACCTCAAAAGGAATGAATGTCTTGCTAAAAAGTCTAGGGAGTTTCATTTTACCTGAAGGCTGTAAGGAATAATTGAAAATTGGTTTTCAGGAGAATAACATAATAAAAGCAGTGTTTTAGAAAAATGAGCTCTTAGCAGTGAATGGAGGAGTTTTGAACATCAAGAGATTGTAGCAAATATCTTTTGCAGTAACCAGTTCCCAAAACTAAACATAATAAACTGAAGTAGGGGAAAAAAGTAACATCTTTCAGGTCCTAAGTGTGCTGATCACCATTTTACCATTTTGTATAAAAAAACCTCTGTCTATTTTCACAATAAAATGCAGATATAACTATTACATCTTGCAGAGGAGAAAAACCAGGGCTCAGAAAGTATCATGGCTGATGCCACATAGCTGGTAAGTGTCAGGGAGTGGAAGAGAAAGCAAACCTAGTTGGGCTTCAAGGCTCATGTTTGTCTCACTGTGTGTACTTAGCCTTCTCCATGGCCACAAACAGAAGGCTAAGATAAAAATAGGTTTGAGAGTACTACTCAAGACCAGGGAAGTGATGAATATCTGAGTAGTCAAAGAAGAGAAGGAAATAGCAGATGGCTCTGACCCACTTGTTCTTGGGAGTCTTCAATGACGGGAGTATACTACAGACTAGGAAAATCTGGAGAGATGCCAATGGTAAGAGAAAATAATGAGTCATCGAATCAATTTGGTAGCAATGTGAAACCAGATAAAACTTTTAAAATCAAATTAAGATGAAATATAATCAGGTATTTTTATTTTCTGTGAATTACCTATTTATAGATTGTTACAGTTTTCTCTTATGTTATTGGAATTTTTGATAACCTAACAGGAATTTGTAGACTTTAATTGTCTTCTGTATAGTTGGAATTAGATTTTATGTTTGTATTTTGGTCACATTCTTTATTTTCCTTCATTTCCTACATTCTTAAATATTCAATTTTTTTCTAATGTCTTAATTTGTCTTTGGACTTTTTTATGTTAAATGTCATTATGTCATAAGTTTTCATTTGGTATGATCAAACGATCTGGTTAGTCTTGGTTACAGTCTCATACTGAAAGTCTCTTTAAGTCATTAGGTCATTTAAGAATTTATTTTTTATATGGTCCAAGATATATTATTATTTTTGAAAATGAATAGTCCATTGTATTATATAGTATGAGAATACTTCAAAAAATTCATGGGTAGATGAAATTAAAAGATACTTATTTTGGTGCAAAAATATTTGAAATCCATGCATAGTTTTTTCATAATACACATTTTCCATGAACTTTAATAAAACTTCTAATATGCATATATGTAACAATATTTTTGCATCAAAATTAACATACCTTTCAATTCCATTTTCCGTGTACAAAACATTTTTAAAAACATGTATACTTTTTTCATGTTACACATTTCTATGAACTTTTTGAATACCTCTCATAAGTAATCCGTCATTTTCCTACTATATAGAATAACCATCTATTAATCCATCTTTTTCTCACTATATAAAACTACCATCTATCAAATGATAAATTTATTCTGGTATCTATCGTTGTGTTCTTTCTTCTACTCTTCTAATCTGTTACATGTTCCTATAGTATATTGCATTGAATGGAGTCACTTAATAGCATGTTCTTACGGGTGCTGTCTTTTCTCTCTCCCCTGCTGTTAATTTTCAAAATACATACTTTCAAGCAGTCATTCTTCTATTTGAACTTTAAGATAATTTTATTATCTCTAACCCAAAGCTGCTGATAGGTTCCTAGTAAAGTTTTTCTCTCCCTAATCTTTAAACTTTCTACTTTTGTTACATACAATTATTCTTCCATATATACGTTGATAATTTTTATTTAATTCTAATGTCATCATGGATTCTTTTTGTTTGTTTGTTTGTTTGTTTGACAGGCAGAGTGGACAGTGAGAGAGAGAGACAGAGAGAAAGGTCTTCCTTTGCCGTTGGTTCACCCTCCAGTGGCCGCCACGGCCGGCGCGCTGCGGCCAGCGCACCACGCTGATCCGATGGCAGGAGCCAGGAGCCAGGTGCTTTTCCTGGTCTCCCATGGGGTGCAGGGCCCAAGGACTTGGGTCATCCTCCACTGCACTCCCTGGCCACAGCAGAGAGCTGGCCTGGAAGAGGGGCAACCAGAACAGAATCCGGCGCCCCAACCGGGACTAGAACCCGGTGTGCCGGCGCCGCAAGGCGGAGGATTAGCCTAGTGAGCCGCGGCGCCGGCCATCATGGATTCTAATTAGAATTGCATTCAATTTATATACTGATTTTCAGAAAATGATAATTTTAGTAATTTTAATTTTTAGTAGCATTAGTAATATTGTCTTTTTAATATTAAAAAAGTCTTCTCATTCAAGAATATGGTATGTGGTCCTATTTCTTTAAATATTGTTTTATGCTCCTTAATTAGATTTTATCATTTTCCTTAAATTTATTTTTTGCCATTCTTGTTAAATTTGTTATATTCTAGTAATTTTTCATTCATGACTCTTAGATTTTTCTATATCTAACTCCCAAAAAGTTCATCTATTCTTTTCCAGTGTTTATATCTGCTACTTTTCTTATCTTTTTATAGATTATTAAATTTATTTTAACCTCTGAGACTGTTTTAAATAATGTGATGGTGATGTTCTTTACTCATACCTAATTCCTGATTTTAATTGAAATTGGTATTTCACCAGTTGGAACTAGATTTATGTTTGTCTTTAGTCACATTATTTTCCTTTAATTCCTGTTTTACTTAGATGTTTTCCTAGAAATGCTTTTAAGTTTTTGTCAAATGCCTTTTCATCATCTACTGATATAACTCCATGTTTTTCTTCTTCAACCAACTTGTTTCCTGTTTTTTTTTTTGTTTTTTTTTTTGTTTTTTTTTTTTTTTTTTGACAGGCAGAGTGGACAGTGAGAGAGAGAGACAGAGAGAAAGGTCTTCCTTTTGCCGTTGGTTCACCCTCCAATGGCCGCCGCGGCTGGCGCGCTGCGGCCGGCGCACCGCGCTGATCCGATGGCAGGAGCCAGGAGCCAGGTGCTTTTCCTGGTCTCCCATGGGGTGCAGGGCCCAAGCACCTGGGCCATCCTCCACTGCACTCCCTGGCCACAGCAGAGGGCTGGCCTGGAAGAGGGGCAACCGGGACAGAATCCGGCGCCCCGACTGGGACTAGAACCCGGTGTGCCGGCGCCGCTAGGCGGAGGATTAGCCTAGTGAGCCGCGGCGCCGGCCTTCTTCAACCAACTTGTAAAATGGATTAATGTTGGTAAATTTCCCAATAATGAAGCACCTTTGCTTATGTGTAATAGACCCTACATTACTTTCCTTTTAATATATTGTTCTCCACAGGGTATATTTTATGTATAAGTTCCATATCGATATTCATAAGTGAAATTGGTCTATCAGATTTTATTTATTGAAGGGGCACTAATTTTACCAGGATTTTATTTTAAAATTAAGTGAATTTTATATAAAAGTAGGCTAAATAACATTGGATTATCTGTTCTTTAAAAGTTAGATAATATTCAGTGTGTTTAGGTAACCCAAAATGTTTAGGTGAAATTCAATTATGAAGTCATGTAATTCACCTTTCTCTCTCTCACTAGCAGTCTCCAAAATTTTCTGTGGTAATTTAACTATTTACTTTTCATGTCTCCTCAAATCAGTTTTAACTGTTTACATCTTGACAGGAATTCATCCTTTTTTTTTTTAATGTTACAATATAAACTTTGTAGCATAAGTAGCCTATAATATTCTTACCTTTAAAATTTGTCTTCTGTCTGTGATTATACCTGATTTCTGATTTTTAATCTTGTCTATTTTGTTTTATCTTTTATTATTGATCAGACTTATAAGGGCTTTATTGTATCTTGGCCTTTTCAGATACTTATTTTTGGTATCTTTAATGTTTTCTACAACTTTTATTTTCTGTATGAATTTGCACTTGTGTATTTATTAAATGCATCTTCTTGGTGTCTTTTTGTTCTTTTTTTAACTTTTTAAGTTTTTGAAGGTGAGTACTTATTTTTTGTATTTATCTCTCTTTTTATTTATTTAAATAATAAGGGCTCTTCAGGGTACAGATTTTCCTGAGTAAAACTTCCTATCTCATAGCTTTTAATATGAATCATTCTCCTTTTCAATATTTGACAAATAATCTATAATGTTTCATTTTTTTATTTGATGGCAGAATTATCTAGGAGTATATTTCTTTATTTCTAACTATTGTTTTGGGAAGATGTTTTTATTTATCTAACTTTAGGGTATTTTGATTAAAGAATGTGATTTATAAGAATTCTTTGAGTCTAAACTTTTCACTATGTTTAGTTACATAACTCTTATAAATATTCCTTCAAAATACAAAATGTACTATAATAATTCCCTACTTGATGGTTGTAACAGTATCTTAGATGTAGGATTCTAGCTTTCTACTCTATAAGTAAAATGTAAATGTCAGTGCCACCACTTCTAGCTTTCAGTGTTGCTTTTAACTTCCAGTCTACTGCAACTCTGGTTCTTTTTCCTTTAGAGTAATTCCTTCGTTTTCCTGGAAGCTTGCCAGGGTTTCTGTTTTCCTTTCCCCCGCCCTTCCTTCCCCTCCCCCTCCCCCTCCCCCTCTCACTCTGTCCCTTTCTGTTTCTCCTTGGGCCTCAGGTGCATGCAGTTGGATCATTCATAACCTTTGGTCTGTGATAGACTTAAGTACTGGCTAAGATTTTATAGACGATATTGAATAGAATGGTGATTGTAGGTATCTTTGTCTCATTTATAGTTACGCAAATATATGCTAAATGACTTTTAATCAGAAATTCTACTGAAGATGTAAAAGTTTCTAGAACTGAAACAATGTGTATCAAAATGTACAGAATATAGCCAAAGTAGTGCTTTTTGAGGAAGACATATAAACTTAAATACATAAAAAGAAAAGATTAAAACCAAAGAACATGGAAGGAAAAAATATAACAAATGCAAGAGCAGCAGTCAGTAAAATAGAAAACAGGGATACAATAAAGAAGATCAACAAAACAAAGCATTACTTTTTAAACCAGCAAATTACACAAGCCCTGGCAAGTTTGGTTATAAGAACATAGAAGGTACAAGTGAATGATATAAGGGAGGCGGTGACTAGCAAGAGTGGGGAAAAAAAAAAAAAAGATGTGCTCAAAAACGTTGTACCAGCCTCTTTTAAGTCTTGAATGAAATGGGCATATGATTAGAAAACATCTTACCAAGACTGACTAAAAAAATTAGAAATTCCTATAACTAGAGAATAAACTGAAACAATATCTTTCCATAAAGAAAAGGCCAAATGGTTTACAAGGAAATATACCAGATTTTCAAGGAAAAGAATCCTAATTAGATTATTTATTTATTTGAAAGTCAGAGTTACACACAGAGAGAAGGGAGGCAGAGAGAGAGAGAGAGAGAGAGAGAGATCTTTCATCCACTGGTTCACTCTCCAATTGGCTGCAACGGCCGGAGTTGTACCTATCTGAAGCCAGGATCCAGGAGCTTCTTCTGGGTCTCCCATGTGGGTGCTGGGGCCCAAGGACTTGGGCCATCTTCCACTGCTTTCCCAGGCCATAGCAGAGAGCTGGATCGGAAGTGGAGCAGCCAGGACTTGAACCGGCACCCATATGGGATGCCACTACTGGAGGCTGTGGCTTTACCCGCTATCCCACAAATTACCCTTAGGTAATTTTTTTTATTAAAGATTTATTTATTTATTTAAAAGTCAGAGTTACACAGATAGGAGAGGAGGGGGTGGGGGGGATCTTCCATCTGCTAGTTCACTCCCCAGTTGGCTGCAATGGCCAGAGCTGCGCTGATCTGAAGCCAGGAGCCAGGAGCTTCCTCCGGTCTCCCATGAGGGTGCAGGGGCCCAAGGACTTGGGCCATCTTCTGCCGCTTTCCCAGGCCATAGCAGGGAGCTGGATGGGAAGTGGATCAGCCAGGACTTGAACTGGCACCCATATGGGATGCCGGCACTTCAGGCCAGGGCGTTAACCCAGTGCGCCACATTACCAGCCCCAGGTAATATTTTTAAAGAACCAAAAAAGTAATCTACTTCTCAATTTATTATATAAGACCAGAGTAACCCTGTTACTAAAACCAAATATCTGAAAATAAAAGAATAAATATGTGTAGTTTTTTAAAAAGATTACTTTTTTTATTGAAAGACTTAGAATGAAAAACAGAGAGAGGAAGACAAACAGAGAGACAGAGAGAGAGAGAGATCTTCCATCTGCTGGTTCACTCTCCAAATGGCCACAATGGCCCGGGGTAGGCCAGGCCAAAGCCGGGAGCCGGGAGCCGGGAGCTGGGAGCTAGGAGCCAGGAGCTAGGAGCTAGGAGCTGCTTCTGGGTCTCCTGTATGGGTTCTGGGGCCATCCTCCACTGCTTTCCAAGGCACATTAACAGGGAGATAGATCAGAAGTATAGCAGCTGGCACTTGAATGGGCACCCATATGGGATGCTGGCACTGCAGATGGTGGCTTAACCCACTACGCCACACTGCTGGCCCCAAATAGGGCCTATTTATATTATGAATATTAATAAAACAAGTTTCAATAAAATGATAAATTGAAACCAGTAGCTTTCTTTATGATTATGTGATCAATTCTTATAAATATTCATCTGAAAATAAGTGTTATTGTCTAGTTGAAAATCCATACCAAAAAATCATTCTATATAAAAAAACTAAGTAAGCCCCAGAGAAGTTACATAACTTCTCCCAGGTAACACAGCTAGCAAATGTTGAAGCCAGGCTTTGAACCATGGTAGTCCAGTTCTGAAGTTCACTCTCTTTCCTACTATACTATAGCATAATAATTGCTTACAATTACTGAGCAGTAGCTACTTGCCAGACGTTGTGTTAAGAACTGACATACATTATCTCATTTAATTAACCAATAACCACAATGAAGTAAACACTGTTATTATTCTCTAACTAGAAGTAATGAAATCCAGCCCTAGTCAAGTTAGGTGACTTACTTTAGGTTATAAAATGTATAATCAACAAAAATAGGATATGTTTTAACCATGAAAAAGCCTAGATTAAAGAAATTAAATGTTTTATTCAGTCTATAACTGAAGCCTTGTGTGCAGTGTTGAAAGCTCTGTCTGATGGAAATCGGTGTCATAGAATCTGGAGATCATTTATTGAGGACTTTTTAGGACCTTGAAGTGTGTGAAGTTTATAAGGTGCCACTGCTTCTTAATGACTGCCATATAGACTAGGCAGAAAATAAGTCTCTTTCCAACCTGCCCAACCAAGACTAGGAGGTTAAAATTTTAGGAAAGCAGATTCTAGAAAATAACTTTGCCTTAATAGAGCTATTTAACAATATATGGCTGCCTTGTAAAGAAATGAGTTGAGTGTAGATGGACATCTTTCAGGTTTATTATAAAAAGATTTCCACATCTGGTGGAAATTCTAACCTTCTAACACTTCAAATACCTTTTTGCTAATAAATGCAATGTGAGGACTGAATAAATATTAAATGGTGAACATACAAAAGTTGTATTCAAATGAATTCTTTATACTTGTGATGTCGAATATGTCAACCTGATATATGGAATTTTGACTATGTAAATGAGAAAAAGCAAATAAGCACTACAAACTCTACGTAGAGACTCACTCTTAGGGCATTTGTCCTGGATGTTGGGATGTCTGCTTCCCGTATTGGAGTGTCTATGTATTACTAGCTTCCTGCTGATTTGCACCATGGGAGGCAGTGGTCATAGCTCAAGAAGTTGGGTCCCTGCCACCTATATAGAGACCTGGAGTTCTCAGCCCCTTGCCTTGGCCTTTGGTGCCCAGCTGTGGCTGCTGTGAGCATTTAGGGAGTGAACCAGCAAATGGGGGAGCTCACCTGCTTGCTTACCCTCTACCTCTCAAATAAATAATTTTACAAAATAGCTCTCCTTTGTGTTCCTTAGGAGGTTAAAATTCTCTCATCCCCTGAACTTTCCTCTAGTCCTGGAATAGCTGCTAGGGGCAAGCCCACAGGGCTGTAGCTTCTTGGAGAGCTTTTGGAACTAGAAGCCATCTCTTGCTAGATGGAAGCACACTGAAGACATGCAAGAGTAGATGGCAGAAAACATAAATCTGTGGAATTTATTACACCAGGAATTGTTGATGGTGAAAATATAAGCAGTTGTGAAATTCTTTAATGAATAAATAGTGGGTCCTTGTCAAAACTAAGTGATGTTTTGAAGTTTAGCCTTGACTTTTCTTCTCTCAAAATAAAACAAAACCAAAACTAAATTCTGCAAATATTTATAAGAGCAATGAAAAATAAAACTACTAAAATATTTTCATGTATTAGATTAACAAAATTCAGAAGTGTGACAGCAAATTGGTTAGGGGAGAGACTCAGATTCCCAGGCGGACTGTAAATTGGTACAGCTTCCACAGAGGGTAATTTGTCTTTAGCTGCCTGAAATACAAATGCACCCTGCAACCACGCAGTGCCCTTTCTAGGTGTACCATCTTATAAGTGGATTAACAAATGTACAAAATTATCCTCTGAAGCACAGCATTACCAAAAGGTTGTAAACAACATCTTCCACTGCTGTCCAGGCCATTAGCAGAGAGCTGGATCAGAAGACAAGCAGCCGGGACATGAACCAGTGCCCATATGGGATAATGGTGCCGCTGGCGGAGGCTTAACCTACTATGCCACAGTGCCAGCCCCCATACGTAAAATTTTAAAACCTTTGGATAGTGTTTATTTACAAGAAATTGCTAACAGTGTTTACCTTTTTGGAGGCAATAAGAATTAGGTAAGTGAGAGATAAATGAGGGGAGTCTTTTTAAAAATAGGCTCTATTTTTATCACTTGTCAGCCTTTTGGCTAGAATCAAGTGTAGTAGCTGTTCTTATCAATTTAAAAATAGGCTCTATTTTTAGAGCAATTTGAGATTTACTGAAAACGTGGAAGATGTAAAGTTATGTGCCACCCCCATCCTGCTTACAAGATTTCCCCTGTTGTTAACATCTTCCATTGCAGAGCACATGTGTTATAAGGGATGAACAGACATTACAAGGAATAAGAAATTGTTTTAACTAAAGTCCTTAGTTTATTCAGACTTCCTTCGTTTTTAATCTCCTTTTTCTCTTCCCAAATCCCATCCAGGATACCACATTACATTTAGTTGTCATGTCTTAGCCTCTTCTTTGACAGTGATGATTTCTCAAACCTTTCTTTGTTTTTAGCATCCTTGACCATCTGAAGGAGTACTCATGAGATACAGGATGCCATCTATTAGATTTGTCTGACAGTCTTGTCATGATCACATTAGAGTTACGATTTGAAAGGAAAAGCACAGGAGCAGAGTGTCATTTTCATCCTATGTTGTCAAATCTGTCCATCTGACTTTTTAAAGAAACATTTTATTATTTTAGAATGAGGGAGGGAGGAGAGAGGCAAGAGGTGGGGGAGAGAGGAAGAGAGGTAAAGGGGTGGGGGAAGAGAGTGAGCAAGCTCCCCCATCTGCTGTTCACTCCTCAAATGCCTGCCATAGCCAGGACTGGGCCAGTCTGAAGCTGGGGCGTAACAATGCAATCCAGGTCTCCCAAGAGAGTGGCAGGAACTCAGCTTCTTGGATCATCACCCCCCCGGGATGCTGGCATTGGAAACAGAATCAGCACTCAAATCCAGGCACTCGGATACCTGGAGTGCAGGTATCCAACCCACAGCTTACTGTTAGGCAAAACATCTGTATTTATCAACGTGATTTATTACTACTGATGTTTTCTTTGATCACCTGGCTGAGGCAGTATTTGGTTTCTCCAGTGTAAAGTTACTCCTTTCCCCTGTCCATGCTGTACTCACTGGAAGGAAGTCTGTGTGCAGACTAGATGTGAGTGGAAAGCTGTGTTCCTTCTCTCTTAGATGGTAGACTCTACATACATTATTTGGACTTCTTCTCCATGAGAAGTTTCTCTCTCCTCCCCATTTATTAATTTGTTATTTATATGAGTGTGACTTACAGGTATTATTTTCCTCTTGGGTTGTAATTCAATACTACAACTTTTTTCTTTTTTGCTTAGATTGTTTAGCATTGGCTCTGGGAAGTTGTTTCCTTTGTCCTTTTGAGATATTTCCAGCATGTAAGATATTATTAACACTTCCTTATTTTCCTGCACTACCAGAAAAGCTCATCTTGATATTTCCTGTCCCGTCCTAGAATGAGCCATTTCTCCAAAGAGGTCTGATTCCTTTCATTGAAAACTGATATTCAGAACCAAGATCTCAGTGTTAGCTGTGTTTATTAATACAATACTGAGGTGTTATTTTTTAGTCACTCTCAAGTGACAGAGCATAGGAATGTCTGTGTATAGTAGCCTATGTATACATATATGTCTACAAATATTTCTATATATAACCATCTGTAACTGCATTAAGATAAACATGAGTTCTTACTGATGTTAGGATTCTAATCTATTATCCTATGAGTCATTCCAGCCTCCTCAAGGGTAGCCTTTTTTTTTTTTTTACTATGTATGCTACATTGTAAAAATGATTTTGAACTACTTTAATGTATTACTCACTAATAAAATTAAATAAATAAATTTATAAATAAAACTCTGAATAAATCATACTCTTAATTTTAGACTTAAGAAAGCAAATTTAGGACAGATTTGCTAAAATACATATTCTACACTTAAAAGCAGTTTTCCAAAAAGGCAATTTGTCCCCCAAATCAAAGTATATTATTCTTTTCTTTTTTTTTCTTTCATCCTTTTAATCTGGCTTATGAGATAAGCAGTTTCTTTGAATATCTTATTTTATTAGAGGAATAATAAAACATCAGAGAATACAATATCATATACTACACAGATGGTTAAGGATTAAATAATAACCTTTTTCATATTTGAAAAATGAAGTGAGAGAATGCATGGGATTTGCGGGAGTAATGAGTAATGACAAGAGAATGAAGGGAAGACGTTTTCACTCCGAGAGACCCTTTCCTCCCTGTGTCAATCACTTGACTAGGACTGACACTGGACTAGTTTCCTCTTATTCCAGCTTCACATTATCCATATGTGGAAGCTTTTAATATCCCTGTCAGACAGAGAAATCCGTGGTCACACAGCTGAGATTCAAACTCAGGTCTTTGTCAGGCCAAAGTCTATGTCGACTCATTAATCATTTCAATGAATTCCATAGAGGCACATGAAAACACTGAATTCCTTTTGCTTAACAACAACAAAAAAGATGTGGGGGCTCCCCCCTTACAAAAATAGACCATTGACCTCGTAAGTTGTCTAAGAATTTAAGCTGGGGAAATGTTTCCCAAAATTACCTGACCACAAGAACATCTGGAGCTATGAGTAAAATTTGTGCGTGGGAGCAGCAGATGGATAAGCAAAGAGACCTATTGAAAATGCACATTCTTTCATGTCTATCCAGACATCCTGATTTAGAATCTCCAAGATTCTAAGACTCACTGTTTATTTTATGAAAGATTAATTTGCCTCAGATCAGGTTTTGAAATAGTAGGTCATTTGTCCACTCATTAGTAAGCAACAGAACCCTGCATTTTGTTTGTTTTAATTTTTGAGAGGCAGAGGGATTGAGAGAACACCTATTTGCTAATTTACTGCCTAAATGTACACAATGGTTGGGGTTGGACCAGGCCAAAACCAGGAGCCAGGAGAATAATCTGGGTCTCCCAAGTGGGTGGCAGAGACCCCAACTTCTTGGAGCATCACTGCTGCTCCCAGGGTCTACATTAGCAGGAAGCTGGTATCAAGATTGGAGCTGGGACTCAAACCCAGGTACTCAGTGAGGGATGTGGGCTTCTGAACTAGTGGCTCAACCACTAGACCAAATGTCCACCAAAACTATAGTTTTAATGAATGCACCAAGTAGTTCTTATGACCAGACAAGTCTGATACTATCTTTAAAAAATGATACAAGAGGGATAAGCATTTAGCACAATGGCTGAAGTTACTCCTTGGGATACCTGCATCCCAAATTGGAGTATACTTAGTTGGAGTCCCAGCTACTCCATTTCTGATCCAGCCTCCTGCTAATGAATATCCCTAGGAGGCAGCAGATGATGCTTCAAATACTTGAGTCCCTGACACCCATGTAGAAGACCTAGGTGGAGTTCCTGGCTCCTGGCTTCAGCCTGGCCTAGCCATGGCTGTTGTGGGCATTTGGGCGAGTGAACCAGCAGATGGATGATCTCTCTCTCTGTGCCTTTCAAATAAAGTAAACATTTTAAAGTTAAACAAATAAGAAATGAGCCTTTTTTGGTTTTTTTTTTTTTCATTTTCGTTTCTCTTTATATACAGAAGATCACTTTAGCATACATTAAGTAAATATTTCAACAGTTTGCTCCCACACAGAAACATAAAGTGAAAAATACTGTTTGAGTACTAGTTATAGCATTAAATCTCAATGTACAGCACACTAAGGACAAAGATCCTACATGAGGAGTAAGTGCACAGTGACTCCTGTTGTTGACTTAACAAATTGACACTCTTGTTTATGGCGTCAGTAATCACCCGAGGCTCTTGTCATGAGCTGCCAAGGCTATGGAAGCCCCCTGAGTTCACTGACTCTGATCATATTTAGACAAGGCCATGGTCAAAGTGGAAGTTCTCTCCTCTCTTCAGAGAAAGGTACCTCCTTCTTTGATGATCCATTCTTTCCACTGGGATCTCACTCGCAGAGATCTTTCATTTAGTTTTTTTTTTTTCCCCAGAGTGTCTTGGCTTTCCATGCCTGAAATACTCTCATGGGCTTTTCAGCCGGATCCAGATGCCTTAAGGGCTGATTCTGAGGTCAGAGTGCTGTTTAGGACATCTGCCATTCTATGGGTCTGCTGTGTATCCCACTTCCCATGTTGGATCATTCTCTCCCTTTTTGATTCTATCAGCTAGTATTTGCAGACACTATTCTTGTTTATGTGATCCCTTTGGTTCTTAGTCCTATCATTATGATCAATTGTGAACAGAAATTGATCACTGGGACTAGTGAGATGGCATTGGTACATGCCACCTTGATGGGATTGAATTGGAATCCCCTGGTATGTTTCTAACTCTACCGTTTGAGGTAAGTCAGCTTGAGCATGTCCCGAATTGCACATCTCTTCCCTCTCTTATTCCCACTCTTACATTTAACAGCTATCACTTTTCAGTTAAGTTTCAGCACTTAAGAAGAATTGTGTATTGATTACAGTATTCAACCAAAAGTATTAAGTAGAACAAACAAAAAAAATACTAAGAGGGATAACATATCAAGTTGCTCATCATCAGCCCTTTTTTGTTTTTTAAATATAGAGAATACCTATACTATTTTTTTAAAAGATTTTATTTATTTATTTGAGAGATAGCATTACAGACAATGAGAGGGAGAGACAGAGAGAAAGGTCTTCCATCCGCTGGTTCACTCCCCAGATGACCACAATGGCTGGAGCTGAGCTGATCCGAAGCCAGGAACCAGGAGCTTCTTCCGGTCTCCCACATGGGTGCAGGGGCCCAAGCACTTGCGCCATTTTCTACTGCTTTCCCAGGCCATAGCAAAGAGCTGGATTGGAAAAGGAGCAGCTGGGACTAGAACTGGCACCCATATGGGATGCCAGCACTGTAGGTGGAGGATTAACCTACTGAATCACAACACTGGCCCCAAACTTTTTTTAAAAAAATGATGAAGAATGTAGGAAAAAGTAAGTAGATCACATTTTTATAAAACACATTTGTAAAGTTTCTTAGTTGCAAATAATGGGAACTGATTCTTAATTTAAACAGCAAAGGAATTTATTGAAAGGATATTATTTAGATATTCAGAATCTTTGAGAAGGTAAAAAAAAAAAAAAAAAAAAAAAAAAAACACCAGGATTAGAAAGTGGTTGGGAACCCTGTGAAGTGAGGCTGCCAGATTCACAGCCACAAACTCTCCCACAAGAACTGCCTGTTAGGCACACGACTTCTGCGTCCCTCAAACATTGGACACCACCTGACCTGCCTATTTGGTCCTGAACACCAGCTGATCCCAGGATGAATTCTCCGCGGCTTCGGCTGCTTGGTGTCAATTGTTCTCAGATAAGATCTTGAGGGAAATATTTTTCAAAATAGTCTGAAATTAAGAACCATGGCTAGTGTAGAAATCTAGCCCTAAAATAGGAGTCTTCAAAAGGTTCAAGGAAAATGCATATGAAAACATTCTGTGTGGTCTTCAAAATTCTTTTGCCCTGACTGGCACCATGGCTCACTAGGCTAATCCTCCACCTGTGGCGCCGGCACCCCAGGTTCTAGTCCCGGTCAGGGCGCCGGATTTTGTCCCAGTTGCCCCTCTTCCAGTCCAGCTCTCTGCTGTGGCCAGGGAGTGCAGTGGAGGATGGCCCAAGTCCTTGGGCTCTGCACCCGCATGGGAGACCAGGAGAAGCACCTGGCTCCTGGCTTCGGAACAGCTTGGTGTGCCAGCTGCAAGGCGCCGGCCGCAGTGCGCTGGCCGCAGTGGCCATTAGAGGGTGAACCAATGGTAAAGGAAGACCTTTCTCTCTGTCTGTCTCTCTCACTGTCCACTCTGCCTGTCAAAAATTAAAAAAAAAATTCTTTTGCCCCAGAACAAACTTATATTGACTTGTTATAATATGTCCAAACAGGATCCGCTTTGACACTAAGAAGGATAAAACATCAGTTTGAAAAGAGCCCCTATCAGAACAACAAATTCTGCTAAAATTGAAGAAAGAACAAACATCAAATTTATGATGAAGTTTGAGTGAAAGCACTGATGCTTTACAAAAAGTTTATGGGGACAATGTCCCAAAGAAATCAGAAGTTTATAACTCATTTTAAGACAGGATGAGCCCCACACTTGCAAAATCAGGGTCCAGTTTATATTGTGTGGAAAACATTTCGTGATTTGTAAGTTCTCTATGAAAAAAAGGAAATCTTAATTTTTCATCTTTTGCATTGTGCTAAAAGTGAAAAGAAAACCTGTCTTATATGCATTTGTGCATAATTTGTAGGTAAAGTAATAAAAGTTACATTTACAAAAAAAAAATAAAGGATGAGACAATGTTGGAGGGACTATTATAGCAAATTACAGCAGAATTTGCAAAACTTTCTGTCGCTCCCCCTCTCGCGGAGGAAAGACACCAGACCCTGCGCTGTTCTCTCTCCCTGGTTCTTCCTGCGGGGGAGCGGCAGCAAACCCGGGAAGGACCGGGGGAAGAGAACGGCGCAGGGTCCGGTGTCGTTCCTCCGCGAGTGGGGGAGCGACAACTTTCACTAAATTTCTCTTGTTTGATGAGAGGAATGAGCATGAGAAGAGTGTCATATGGAAGAGGACTTTCTTGTGAAACTTTCCCAGGCATTTTTTGGCTCAAGCTTTGGCTAACTTGCTTTCTTTCTCCCTCCCTCTCTCCCTCCCTTCCTCCCTCCCTCCCTCCCTCCCTTCCTTCCTTCCTCCCTCCCTCCTTGCTTCCTTCCCTCCCTCCCTCCCTCCCTCCCTTCCTCTCTTCTTCCCTCCCTCTCTCCCTCCCTCCCTCCCTCCCTTCCTTCCTTCTTTCCTCCCTTCCTCCCTCCCTCCCTCCCTCCCTTCCTTCCTTCCTTCCTTCCTGAGGCAAAGTTACAGAGAGGCCTTCCATCTGCTGGTTCACTCCCCAAAGGGCCACACAGCCAGAGCTGAGCCATTCCGGAACCAGGAGCTTCTTCCAGATCTCCCACGTGGGTACAGGGTCCCAAGCACTGGGGTCATCTTCCACTGCTTTCCCAGGCCATAGCAGAGAGCTGGATCAGAAGAGCTGGAACTCAAACCAGCACCCATATGGGATGCTGGCACTGTAGACAAAGGCCTAACCTACTAGGCCGCAGCAATGGCCCCGGCTAAGTTGTCTATGGTATTGGCTGCTGTTTCTGTTGTTAGTTACCAGTCCCCTTTGATCAGGGGAGGCATAAGATCAATTTTTCCTCATAATTGGATGTGGGTGATCTCCTTCCTTTTCTCTCTCTCTCTTTCTCTCCCTTAAAAAAAAAAAAGCTGCATTGACATGATTAAATTTCTAGGACTGTCAGTTCTGTGGGGAGGGACTAAATGGCTGGTATCATGGCCTACAAAAGAGCATTGAACTTGGTGGAGCTTTACGTTAAGAATTAAAGTTTAGATTTTTTTTATTTATCTTTTATATCATATATGTAAGAATAGCTAAAGCAAAAGAATCAAGTACACTAAAGTAAGCCTCAAATTAAGCAAGGAAAAATAAGTAGCAGAAAAACTATCACACAAAAAAATGTAGAACATTTTTTAACATTTATTTATATATTTGAAAGTCAGAATTAGAGAGAGAGGGAAGGAGAGACACAAAGAGAGAACCCTTCCATCCACTGGCTCACTTCCCAAATGGCCACAATAGCTGGAGTCGGGCCACACCAAAGCCAGGAGCCAAGAGCTTTTTCTGGGTCTCCCACGTGGGTGGTAGGGGCCCAGGGACTTGGTCCATCTTCCACTGCTTTCTCAGGCCATAGCAAAGAGCTGGATCAGAAGTGGAACAACTGGGACTTGAACCAGCGCCCATATGGGATATCGGTGCTGCAGGCAGCAGCTTAACTTACTGTGCCACAGCACTGTTCCCTAGAACATATCTTAACTGTGGAGGGATAAAGCAGAACTTTAAAATTTTCAAAGGATAAGATTTTGTCTATTAAAATGTAGGGGTAGATGTTTGATGTAGCAGTTAAAATGCCACATGGGCCACCTGCATCCCAGATCAAAGTATTTGGGTTCAAGTTCCTGTTCTAGCTTCCTGCTAATATACACTCTGAGAGGCAGCAGGCAATGCCCTGGCAGTTGGGTACCTGCCACCCACCAGGGAAAGTTGGCTTGAGTTCTCGGCCCCTAGCAGGTGGGAGATCTCTTTCTCTGCTTTTCAAAAATTAACTAACTAGCTAATTTTAAAAGCAACAAATTAAATAAAAGTAGAATTTCAGAGTTCCACAACTGCAAAAACAACTTAAAGGTAACAGACTGACAAAAAGTATTTGTGTCAATTGGTAAGCAAAGGGTTAAAATCCACATCATATGAAGAAGTTAGTTGACTATTTAAGAAAACTCCAAGACCTTAAGCAATGAAATGTTTGGGAAAAAAAAAAAAGAAATAGATAATTAACAGGGCAATACACATAAGAAACAAACACAAAGCACTTAATTACTAAAAACTACATAAACTCTACCTTTTAAATTAGTATAAATAGGGACCAGTATTGTGGCATAATGGGTAAAGCCACTGCCTGCATCCCATATGGGTGCTGGTTTGAGTCCCGGCTGCTCCAGTTCCAATCCAGCTCTCTGCTCTGACCTGGGAAAGCAGTGAAAGATGGCCCAAGTCCTTGAGCTCCTGTACCCATGTGGGAGACCCAGAAGATGCTCCTGGCTCCTGGCTTTGGGTTGGCACAGCTCTAGCCATTATGGCCATCTGGGGAATGAAACAATGGAGGGAAGACACTCTCTCTTTCTCTCTCTCTCTCTCTCTCTCTCTCTCTCTGCCTCTCTGTAACTCTTCCTTTCAAATAAAATAAAATAAATTTTTTAAAAAATTAGTACAAAGAGTTAGTGGTAAATTGTTCCTTCCTTTGATGCTATAAACTGTCTTTTTTAAAAGAATTATTTATTTATTTGAAAGGCAGAGTTAGACAGATGGAGAGTCTTACATCCGCTGGTTCATTCCCCAGTTGGCTGCAACGGCTGGAGCTTTGCCAATCCGAAGCCAGGAGCCAGGAGCTTCTTCTGGGTCTCCCATGCGGGTGCAGGGTCCCAAGGAGTTGGGCCATCTTCTACTGCTTTCTCAGGCTGTAGGAGAGAGCTGGATCGGGAAGAGGAGCAGCCAAGACTCGTACTGGTGTCTGTATGGGATGTGGCACTGCAGGCGGCAGCTTTACCCACTACAACAAAGCACCGGCCCCATAAATTGTATTTTTGGAACACAGAACTCTTTGATCAAATAATCTTGAGGAGTTCTTCTTAGAAAACAATTCAGAAGAAAAAGTTATTTATGAAAGGGATCAATATTTATAATAGTGACTGATTAGAAATAATTTATGCCCAACACTAATGAAATAGTTAATAAATTATCAGATACCAACATATGAAGTGTTATGTAAACTTTAAAAATGACAGTATGAGCCGGCGCCGCGGCTCACTAGGCTAATCCTCTGCCTTGTGGCACCGGCACACCGGGTTCTAGTCCCGGTTGGGGCGCCGGATTCTGTTCTGGTTGCCCCTCTTTCAGGCCAGCTCTCTGCTGTGGCCAGGAAGTACAGTGGAGGATGGCCCAAGTGCTTGGGCCCTGCACCCCATGGGAGACCAGGATAAGTACCTGGCTCCTGCCATTGGATCAGCATGGTGCGCTGGCCGCGGCGGCCATTGGAGGGTGAACCAACGGCAAAGGAAGACCTTTCTCTCTGTCTCTCTTTCTCACTGTCCACTCTGCCTGTCAAAAAAAAAAAAAAAAAATGACAGTATGAGCATCATCAAATGAAGATTTTGAATATTCATAAATTCATATAGTCAGGTTTTCAGTCCTATCACAAAATATTTAGATAAACTACCTACAAAGGAAGTTTATTTGGCTCATGATTTTAGATGTTTACATGCCAAGATCAGGTGACCTGATTGGCTTGGCACCTTTCGAAGGTGTTCTTGCTTGCAGTCCTGAGGTGGAACAGAGAAGCACACGGCAAGAGGTGGTACAGGTAAGAGGAAGGATCTCATGGCTGGCGAGGAAGCAGAGAGAAACCCACAGGGCCGAGCTCAGGCTTTTGTAGCTAGCCCTCTCCTGAAAACTACATTCTGCAGGCATGCATGCCTCTGGTGATCTAAGGGCCTGCCAGGAGACCCCTCCAAAATCTCATCACTGGATTATGCTTCCGCTCTTAGTACCAGTGCTTATGACTGTGATGTCAACGTCTACATGAGTTCAGGAGCCAAATCCTGTTCAACCATAACAGTATGTACAGTAATGATGATTATGTCAAAATAGGTAAATTGGTGACTATAAACATGAAAGGAACATGGAGATATGAAAATGAATTTTAGCTTAATAGAAATAGTGATTTTTTTCCCGTCTTTTACTTTTCTGATGTCATTTTAACAATAAACTTTATTCACACACAAAAAATCCCCACTCATATTTCAAAATTTAGCCAATATTACACTTCCTTCAGTAAGACAATGTAGTGCTAAATTAGGTGCAGTTTTTATACTTATTAAGGCCTAACCTTCAGTAAGTACACATGGAGACTCTGATCTATTCAGTCTTCGTGTAGAGGTTGTACAGGTATAGAGATAATACAGTCTCTGTTCAAGGGCAGTGTAATTACACAGCAAAAAGCCATATAATTTCAAGACTGAATTAGTGTTTCATTTTTGCTTCTGGTGTTGAATACAGGGCACTGCAAGAAATTATTAGAAAATGGAATTAAAAGGTAAGTTTATTTTGGTGCAAACATTTTGAAATCCATGCATAGTATTTTTCATAATATACAGTGTCCATGAATAGTTTTGGAGACCACTTATATGCATGATTTTCATATTTTTGCACCAAAATAAAATTGCAATTCCATTTTCTGTGAACTTTTTGATGTATTCTCATAGACTCATTCCATAGATAGCAGCCAAATTATGTTAGCAGAAATGCTTTTCCAATAAAATTGATCGAACCAACATATAGTTTTATTCAAATTCATTTTTCAAAAGAGTTTACAGTGGTTTAGCCTGGCTATAGAGCTACGGCTCCAGGAAAAACATTAAAGTTTCCATCTCAGTTCTTGCAGTGTTGTATCTCAAACTAGGGCCACCTTCAGCTGCCCTCAAGGGTTCCTGGGCGGCTTCCCTGGCTATTCCTACCTCTAGCACTCCAAGCCTGCCCTTTTGCTCCTCTCTTCTCCACCACTTACTTTCTTTTTTTTTTTTTTTTTTTTTTTTTTTTTTTTTTTTTTTTTTTTGACAGGCAGAGTGGACAGTGAGAGAGAGAGACAGGTGAGAAAGGTCTTCCTTTGCCGTTGGTTCATCCTCCAATGGCCGCCGCGGCCGGCGCGCTGCGGCCGGCGCACCGCGCTGATCCGATGGCAGGAGCCAGGAGCCAGGTGCTTTTCCTGGTCTCCCATGGGGTGCAGGGCCCAAGCACCTGGGCCATCCTCCACTGCACTCCCTGGCCACAGCAGAGGGCTGGCCTGGAAGAGGGGCAACCGGGACAGAATCCGGCGCCCCGACCGGGACTAGAACCCGGTGTGCCGGCGCCGCTAGGCGGAGGATTAGCCTAGTGAGCCGCGGCGCTGGCCCACCACCACTTACTTTCTACTTGATATAATCTGATTTTGTCTCAACCCACTATCAGTCTATTCATCAGCTTCTTACTATAACTCATCTCATGGGTCAGTCTAACTTTTGACCCTAGACTGACCTGGGACTTACTTCATTTTTCCTGTGAGTATCTGTTGGGCAGCTAATGCATCTCAGCCTGAAGGCCTCCTCTTCACTTTGACTTCTGGCATGCAGGTTCTCTCCTACTCTTCAATAGCACCCTAATTCTTTACGCAAAATCTAATTTTTTTCATAGAAAAGTAAACATATAAAATAAAATTTAGAAGATGATGCTTGGTTTTGTTTTTAAAGATGTATTTACAGAAGTTTTGTGATTTTGTATTTAGCTCATACTAACATCACTTCCAAAATGCACAATTTCTCTCAGTTGATAATGCTTCTCTCAGAGGTCATTGTGACACACAAATCAGTCCACGTAAGTGATTTTCCCTCCACCTGCTGGAATAAAGTGTCCTTCACTTTTTGTCAGCAGTCACAAATACTAGAAGCCAGAGTTCACATAAATAACTTCAGCATTAATATCCTTCCATAAATTTATTTGCCCAACTTTCACATTTATTCCAAGTGAAAAAACTTTTTGTCTTTTTTCTTTCAGCAAGCTGTTTGGTATAATAGGTAATATACAAATATTTGAATGAAATTATTTTTAAGAATCAAAATTTTTAAAACAGCCTTACTAAGCTATAATTTATATATCAAAAAATTCAGCCATTTGAAGTGTACAATTCAGTGGTTTTTAGGATATTTATAAAATTGTGTAACCATCAACATGATGTAATTTTAAAGCATTTCTGTTACCCCAAAAAGAAACATTGTGGCCACTAATAGTTTTTCTCTTCACACTGTTGTCCTTTCCCACCAATCATTAACCTACTTTCTGTCTCTATAGATTTGCCTCTCCTGGTCATTTCACACAAATAGAACCATACAATATGAGGTCTTTGGGGTGTGGCTTTATTTATTTAGTTCAAGGGTGGGGAATGTCTGGCCCAGAGGCCTGTGAAATCATTTGATCTGGCCCTGCCAAGGCAACTGCAAGTGGGAATTGAAATTCAATAAATCTGTATAGCAGGCTACTTTTTAAGTCACTAATGATGTTGTAAATATCAAAATGGCCCTTGGCAGAAAAATGGTTCCCCAAACCTGATTAATGTTCATGAGTTTCATCCTTGTGGTGGTATGTACGATTACTATATTCCTTAATTAGTGGGTTATTTAGGATAATGGAAGAAAAGTTAAAATGAGTAATGTAGTTCAGCGAAAAAAGAAAAAAAAACGATCCAATAGTCGAGAATTCTGCCTTCTACTGTTGTACGTGCCTTGTACAGGCTGTTTGAACAGGTAATCAATGTTGTTGACTCATGCTTCATCTGTAAAATGGGAATGGGGTGGTTTTTATACCTGCCTTGAAGTTGTAGAAGAATAAACAAGATAAAATGTAGTTAATATCTATATAAACCATGTGAGTACAGAATATTAAACTGCATTTTAAAGTGGTTTTCCTGGTATGATGGGAAACTAAATGATTTTATTTAGAATAAAAGTATTAGAATTCCTTTAAATATTACTTTGATCTCAAAAGAAAACTATAAAATTTAATTGCTCTTTGCCCAGAATTCCATTTGCTCCACTAATTTATCTCCTTGTCAGTCTTGGTTAGCTGTAACAGTTGTCTGCCTGCTCTTAGAACAGGTTGCTAAGGAAGGGAGCGGCTGTGGTTAATTCAGGAGTTGTCTAGTGGGCGGCAGGTGAGGGTGTCTATGAGGAGGGTGTGACCTTACCTGCAAGGTGTGATTTTCAGAAGGAGCTTGCTCTGGTGACTTGGTCAACTTTTATGAATCATTTTGAACCCTTGGGCTCCAGTGGGAATAGTGTAACCTTGACTTCCAATAAAAGGGAAAAGGGCTGATTTTACAAGCAGAAAACCAAGGAGGTTTTCAGTGATCTGCACTTTACTGAATCCAATAATCTCTAAAAGAAACCAGCCTAATATTGGAACACTATGGGATCTTTCTATGCCCCAAAGCGGGAGAAAACAAAAACAACCCCCTTTTCCAATGCCTCTAGTCAAGTTGCAAGCCAGATAGTACTAATTAGAACCTGAAAATTCTTTCTTAGGACTAAGTCACTGTTGAAATATTTTGCCTATCATATGATTAACGCTAGGCTTAGTCAGGAACAAATGTGGTAGACGCTGTCTGTTCTCTGTCATATACAGCTTCCGTCCTAGACTTGATACATCCTCATTGCAACTCCAGCTGATCAGTGAGAAGAGAGCAGCTTTAATCCATCCCTGCTCTAATGCCCACATGGACACACTCCTGCCTACACACAGAGACACTGTTCTACGTGGAGATTCACCCAGGCACAGAGCCTCCCTGCTTCTCATAGATATTTACAGATAATCCACATTTATGCGTGAGTAGCATGAGTAGTAGGGACACTGAATGAGAAATAAATGACCCCCCCTCCTTACGCCCCCACTCCCTTGTCTAAAGTCTTAACTTTTGCCAGCATCTCTAGTGTCTCTGTCCCTCTAGCTGACTGCAAATACTATCCTTATACCATTGGAAAAAACAGTCATTCTTATGAGTTGAGATAGATTTCTTAGTTTAGCCTAAGTAGAAGCTAACATTCACAGAGTATTTACCTCATGGGGCCCAGTACAGTCGTAGTATTCCCTCACTAGTATCCTCCTAGGTTAAGCACCTTTATTATCCACAGTTTAAAGTTGAGACTGCTGAGGCCAAGAGGAATTGAGTCATTTGCTCAGGACCACACCATTACTTAATCAGCAGAACTGGAACCTGAGTCCAGAACTATGCTACCAAAACTGGGGCTCTTAATGTCCCATTTCCACTGCCTGTGAGCATCAAAGCATTGAGATTGTTATCCTTAGTTTATACTTGAGAGTGCTCTGTAATACCAGGCCACTCCCAGTGTGGGCTGGGAGTAAACATGTTTCTCTATGGAATAGACAACAGAAGATGTCCAGAGGACAGGAGATATCTGACAATGGTAACAAAACTCATCGATAGGTTAGGAGGTGGCTTATGATTATAGGTGTTGACTACTTTAATATGATTTTTTGTTTCATAATACCAAAAGAAGCCATGTTCGCTGTTGATTAGGAAATTCCAACATCCAGAGAGAATTACATAAACATTTGATGTGAATCCTTCAAGACTTCATCTTTTGAATACATACAAGTATCCATAGATATGTTTTATATGCAAATAAACTCACCTGTTAATTCCATTTTCCATGAGCCTTTTGAAATACTTTCATATTTTAAAAGTAAAGTTAGTAAAATGGACTTTATAACCTCTACCCCTCCAATTTCCATATCAAAACTATTCATTGGGTCCTGCATTGAGGCACAGCAATGCCAACATTCCGTATGAACACTAGTTTGAGTCTTGGTTGCTCTGATTCTGATCAAGCTCCCTACTAACACACTTGAGAAAGCAGCAGATGACCCAAGTACTTGGGCCCCTGCCACCCATGTGGGAGACCCAGATGAATTTCCAGCCTGGTCCAGTTCAGGTGGTTGTGGCCATTTGGGGAAACAATGGATGGAAGATCTCTCTCGCTCTCTCTGTCTCTGTCTCTACTTCTCTCTTTGTTACCCTGCCTTTCAAATAAATATAAATCTTAAAAATAATGTTCATCATATTTTGTTGTTTGGATGAATCATAATTTACTTATTCTTATACAATTGTTTTTACTTTTTTTTCCGTTAAAATGGCAAATGGTAAGCATCCTCATAGCTACATTTTAAATTATGTATTACCTTAGTATATTTCCATTTTAAAATTATAAAAAATGGTTTTGCTTTTTTACTTTTTTTATTAGGTAATTCTGGAGTAGAATTTTTTTAGAACTGCAGTTAGTTCAAAGCAGTTTTGTAGTATGAAAGCACTCTTTTAAAGAACATCTTGTCCTTTTCTTATATTACTGCCATCCCAGCACAGGGAGAAAAGGTGCGGGAAGAAGCCTCAGTACTCAGTGTGGCTGAACACTCACTTTTCCTCATAGTTTGTCATAGAATTAGTTCTGTGTACTAGAGTCTCAGTATTTACTCTGATTGTGACACGGACTGGTTCATTTAATGAAGCTGATGTGGTTATGTGACTCTATTGGATAATGTCTTAAATATTTTAAATCTAAACTCCTCTGTCTTGCATTTATTCATTTGCTTTATTATTAACCCTAAGTCTTTTTCTTTTTATCTCATAAATGTTTTGAGCCATCCCCTCCTCCTTAGTTCATGCTGAACATATCCTTCAACTAGTATTCTTCATTCTTTAAAAATCTCATTAAAATTTACAAATGCATGTGATTATGGGAATTTATGTATTTTTACAGATCCATCAGAAAGCAAAGTGCTGTTCTAAAACATTCAGAAAAGTTTCCAAATTCATCAGGATAGCTCCTAAGAGAAAGAGAAAGTAATGTATTCATTTTGCCAGTTAAAAGAGTGGTTAAATAATTTAATCAGTGCACACAGACAAACATACACACACAACCAGAATTTAAGACTTCCTGTTGTATCCATATACAGTTGTCACATTTTATAAGATCCTATAAATTTTGTTTATCTTCATGTTATATTGGGTTGGTGTAATGTTCAAAATAAAAGATGCAGTAGAAATTTAAAAGCATATTTTGGCATAAACAATTCTGAAGTGAAAGTCTGCATCCTTAATATTAGAATATAATTCACTTGTAAAGTTTGAATATTCTGAGTATCGCCTTAGCTTGATTTAATCCACTCCCCACCATACATACACCCAGATAATTTTCTGGTTTTCATGTAACTGCATCTGTACTGAACTGCAGCTTTCAAGCTGTCTCTTCACACCTGTTCTGGCATCTGATTTATAAAAATCACTGTTATTTCAGTCCCTTCTGGCGTAATGCAGAAAACGCTTCAAGAATACTTGTTTCAAAATAGATGTGAATCAAATCTCTGAAATATAAACTAAAATGAAATAATTTTTTTAAGTGGCTATAATACCATCTGAGCTTTGTAAATGTTTGCCAAAGTCACAATATGTTAATTTGAAATTGACACAGTTGAATACTCATTAAAGAACTTTCTGCTATTATTGATGTATATTTTTACATGTGCAAAAGTTTCTTCTGTGAATACTCATAGAAATGTAAATGAGATATTATTTTTGTAAAGGGCTCATAAACTATCATGCAATAATATATACATGTAAATATATGTAATATAGAAAAGTTATTCATTCAAGTCAGTTACATCTGATCAGAGATTCTAGTTTCAACCACATAATTAACTAATATCTAACTAAGTAAAGTTACTTGAAATGTTGAAAAATAAGACAGACTTTAAAGGAGTTATTAGTTTATTATTTAAAACATTATCATTCATCAAGGCCAATTGAGGTACTTGATTATAATTTAAGGACAAGGAGCTGTCTTATTGATGTTTGTACACTGAATCTAACAAGTATGAAATCTAGCTATAAGTAGAGTAGGTACTCAATAAGTATCTATTGAAATAAAGTAACATATTTATAAGAAAGTTGCATTATAATGCCAAGATACAAGCCAGGTAATATCAATAATAACTGCATAACTATTTCCATTCCATGTCTTTTAATTTTAGGTACTTAATTTTAAACATATTTACTGGCATTCTTATTTATAAAAGCTATAAAATTTTATTCATTCTTTCAATGATTATTTTTTAAGAAGATCCTATGTGGGCCAGCATTGTGGAACAGCATGTTAAGCCGCTGCCTGCTTCAAGTCCCAGATACTCTGCTTCCAATCTAGCTTCTTATTAATGTGTCTGGGAAGCAGGCGAGAATGGCGCAAGTGCTTGGACCCTTGCACTCACATGGGAGACCCAGCTAAACTTCCTGGTACCTGGCTTCAGCCTACCCCAACCATAGCTGCCATCTGGGGAGTGAACCCATGAATGGAAGATCTCTTTCTCTCTGTCTCTGCCTGTCTCTGTCACTCTGCCTTTCAAATAAATAAAATAAACCTTTTTTTAAAAGGAAAGCAGGGGAGGATGGTCCAAGGGGCCCCTGCACCTATGTGGGAGACCCAGAAGAAGCTCCTGGCTTCTGCCCAGCCCAGCCCTGGCTGTTGTGTCCATTTGGGGAGTGAACAGCAGTTGGAAGATCTCTCTCTCTCTCTCTCTCTCTCTCTCTCTGTATGTGGGGGGTGGGGTGGGGTGGAGGGGATGTTTCCCTTTATCTCTGTAAACTACCTTTCAAATAAATAAATAAATCTTTTTTAAAATTTTTTAATTTATTTATTTTTGAAAGGCAGAATCAGACAGAGAGAGAGAGACAGAGAGAAAGGTCCTCCCTTTTTCCGTTGGTTCACCCCCAAGCGGCCACCACGGCTGGCGCGCTGCGGCTGATCCGAAGTCAGGAGCCAGGTGCTTCTTCCTGGTCTCCCATGTGGGTGCAGGGCCCAAGGACCTGGGCCATCCTCCACTGCCTTCCCGGGCCACAGCAGAGAGCTGGCCTGGAAGAGGGGCAACTGGGACAGAATCTGGTGCCCCGACGGGGACTAGAACCCGGGGTGCCCGCGCTGCAGGCGGAGGATTAGCCTAGTGAGCCGTGCTGCCGGCCAATAAATCTTTTTTAAAAAATGGAATTAAAAGGTAAATTTATTTAAAAATAAAAGAAGAAACTCCCACTACTCTTGGATATAACAGGTGAGATTCCTGCTCTCGTGGACCTTACAGTCTGTTAAGTTGTCAGGACTGTCGGGATTCAGCAATATAAAGCACATGGAATATGCTGCCTGGAACATTCATGTTTCTTAGCTGTGATGATGAGGAAGAGGATGGAAGACAATGATAAATGGATGCTCTTCAAAGCATGAAAATAAGCATTAATATTACTTTATTTAGTTAGATGTTCATTAATTACGTAGTTGAAACTAGAATTTCTAATCAGATATAACTGATTCAAATGGATAAAATCACCTTGGGAGATAATGTAAGGAAAGGGCTAAGGACTGACTGATCCCTTGGTGCTTCCCAACATTTAGAGTAAATCTAATAAAGAGAATCATCAACGAAGATGGAGAAGCAATAGGGGTGTTGCCAAGAGGGAGATAACTGCATCAAATGCTGCTTAAAATTTGAATTTGATAACAGGGAAGTAAATTTTGGAATTCCCAAAGTAAAAGATGATCCATGACCTTCAAAAGACTTGTTTATGTATGGGAGAGAAAAAGAGAGTTCTGTTGCAGTGGATAAAAAGAGGATCGAGAAAAGGCAAGTCATAAAAGAGAATCATGAACAGCTAAGTATAAGATGAGATGCTCAGCTCCAACAGTAAGCAGAGAACTACAGATTAAACCAACACTGAGACACTACCCTTTGGATTGGAAACAATTAGAGAAATAGCTGTTTCTATTGAGCATTAGGAAAGCAGGCAACTTCATTCACTGAGCTGGGAGAAAAAGCTAATGCCTCCATTCTGGGAACCATTTGGCAGTATGTGCCTGGGACCTATACCTAATGCTGCTCTGGGGACATGCTGCAGAAAAACTCTCTCATAAGAAAATAAGATTGGTTTAAAAAAAAACTTTTATTGCATGATTATTTTTGACAAAGTTTTAGGTAACCTAAGCTCCATCACTCTAGGACCAGATAAGTAAAACATAGTATGTACGTGTGATGAAATATTATATAGCAGTCAGAAGGAAATGCAGCACATCTGTATATAGCTACATGGACAGATCTCAAAAACATAATGTTGAGTGAAGAACAATTTAGAATGAAATTTTGTTTTTGTTTTGTTTTTTTGACAGGCAGAGTTAGACAGTGAGAGAGAGAGTCAGAGAGAAAGGTCTTCCTTCCGTTGGTTCACCCCCCAAATGGCTGCTTCGGTGCAGCCGGCGTGCTGCACCGATCTGAAACCAGGAGCCAGGTACTTCCTCCTGGTCTCCCATGCAGGTGCAGGGCCCAAGCACTTGGGCCATCCTCTACTGCACTCCCGGGCCACAGCAGAGAGCTGGACTGGAAGAGGAGCAACCGGGACAGAATCCAGTGCCCTAACCGGGACTAGAACCCGGAGTACCAGCGCAGCAGGATTAGCCTAGTGAGCCGTGGCGCTGGCCTGTTAGTTTTTTAAAGACTTATTTTATTTATTTGAAAGAGTTTCAGAGAGAGGTAGAGACAGAGAGAGAAGTCTTCCATCCACTGGTTCACTCCCCAGATGGCCACAACAGCCGGAGCTGTGCCAATGCGAAGCCAGGAGCCAGGAGCTTCTTCCAGGTCTCCCATGTGGGTGCAGGGTCCCAAGGAGTTGGGCCATATTCTACTGCTTTCCCAGGCCATCAGCAGGGAGCTGGATCTGAAGAGGAGCAGCAGGGACTAGAACCAGTGCCCATATGGGATGCCAGTGCTTCAGACCAGGGCTTTAACATACTGCGCCACAGCGCCAGCCCCTAGAATGAGATTTGTAACTTGACGTGTTTGAGTAATTTTTGAAGTACCTGCATACGTAAGATGCAGAGTATAGCACAAATGCGCATTAAATTCATAAGCATGGATGCCCTCCAGAATAGATCATTCCCAAAGGCAAATGAACATGTCTCACTGTTACCCATCTTCAAATCAAAACAGCCTCCTTACTTGCATGGCCCTCTGCAGCCACAGGTGAATTTCTCTGCTCCTTATTCACAGAATCAAATAAATTATCTATAGTTGCTGTTAGAACTTCATCTCCTCCTCTAGCCCCCAACAAATTTTCTTACTCTTTTTGGTTTGATTGTTTTTGTACTTTAAATACACAGAACAGAGTTGATTAGACCCCTTGGCACACAGCATGTTGTCATCCTTGACCTGTGCAAATAAGCCCCTCTCTAAATATAAAATTTTTCATATATAGAAAAATACAGAGAATAACATTTAAAAACTATATGAACCCATAGCCATGTTTAACAAGCTTTAAAATTTTGACATGGTTACTCTATGTTGTTGTTCAAAACAAAAACACAATTAAAACTCCTGTTTTGACTTTTCTGTGTATGCAGATAACCACAGGTAACACCAGGTCCAAGTGTAAGAGCATGGCCATCCAGAATGGAAATGGTGGAGTGACCCTAACACCGCCACCAATGACAATAGCTAGCATTTGCGTAGTGCTCTTGATTTGCCATATAATATTATTTAATTCTCATACCTGTCTTAAATGGCAGTAACTGTTTTACAAATGGAAACTGAAGTGCCTAAAGTCATTACAGCCAGTAGGAAGCAGAGCTAGGTTTGAAGAAAGAAAGTCTGACTTTAGAGGTCATTCATGATACCTCTGTACTATCATTGGAGGTTTTTTTAATGTTTACTTATTTTCATCTGTTTGAAACAGAGAGGTTTTCCATCTTTTGATTCACTCCACAAATGCCTGCAAACAGCCAGGGCTGGGTCAGGCCTAAGCCAGGAGGCCAGACCTCCACGTGGGTAGCAGGAGCGGAAGCACTTGAGCCATTGTCTGCTGCTTTCCAGGATGCATTAGCAGGAAGCTGGATCAGAAGTGCAGCAGCTGGGACTCCAGCCGGAGCTCAGATAAGGGAGGTGGACTTCCCAAGCAATGGCTTAACTTGCTGCACCACCACACCCAACCCTGTCTTTTAGTATTTTATTTTATTTTATTTTATTTTATTTTATTTTATTTTTAAGTGTGTTTATTTGAAAGGCAGAGCATCAGAGAGAAAGACAGAGAAAGAAAGAGAGATCCTCTGTCCACCGATTTACTCCACATATGCCTGCAATAGCTGGTGCTGGGCCAGGCTGAAACCAGGAACCAAGAACTCCATTCAGGTTTCCCATATGGGTAAGCAAGGACTCAAGTACTATGTCATCATCTGCTGCCTTCTTAGGTTCCTGAGCAGGAAGCTGAATTGGAAGCATCCCAATTCTGGGCATCCCAGGCAATGGTTCAACCCACTATGCCATAACACCCACCCCTATTTTAAAAGTGTTGAGCTTTTGTTTTTCCTTGACTTCAATGATCTCTACCTTTTTTTTAAGCCTGTAATTTCTTATTTGATTTTTTTTTTTCTCTTGGATATCTGAGTGCCAGTTCTTCTGCTTGCTTGTTCTTCTAATTCTACTACTTGAGCCCAGAATCATTTTCCTCCATATAGTACTTTGAACCAGATTTTAAATTTTTTGCTGCTCTTTCTGTACAGGAAATTCTAAGCTTGAAATATTTTTCCACAATAAAGGTTTTATTTGTTATTTTCTCAAACATCAACTTAATACACTTCCCAATGACTATAAAGATTTATATCATCATACAAAATAGTTAAATCTGAATACTTCTGTATTTGTTGTTTCTAGAAACCCTTCAGAATAACAGGGTTCTCTTAAATGAGTAATTACCCCAAATCTGATGCCTGTGTAACGCTATCCAGCATGCAGCTGGTTGTGTATGAAGAGAGGCTAAGAGCTCTTTTTTGTCTTGTTCATTTAAAATCATGTGCTGCTTATTTAATATCTGCAAGAACGCAGTCACATCATAGTAGAATATGCTGTTGTAAATTTTGGATTGTTTCCATGGGTTCCGCCTTACATCTGCATGGTGTTTAAAGCCAATGCTTCCTTTCTTTTTGAGCATTCAGGGCCTTTTGCCTCATAATCCAATGTCATGCTGAATGACAGAAAATTGAAGTTGAATTTATTTAACTACAGAGAAGTACTGCACGGAACAATACACTTATTTAAGAACTCCTTGCCTCAGAAACTGAAGGAGCTGTTTTGTGCAGGTGGCTTAATCTCTGCTGCTTATCCTAACTCTGTTCCTTTATTCATTAAGGACAGGAACTGGGCACTCTGCTTCTGAAAACAAAAGGACCCTACTAGTCTACCAGAACCTATAATGAACCAGTAGGATGCTTATGCCTCATTCAGAACAGCAAAGATAAGCCCTCTGATTTTTAAAAATGATTCCCAGCACTTCTAGTTTATAGAAAATATAACCAAAAGTAAAAAACAAAAATAGCCATGAGAATAGATTAATCAATTCCTAATTATACATTGATGGGCTTCTTACATTATCTATTATGCATAGTAAATCTTTTTTTTCTCAATTCTGTATGGTGTCTTCTCTATATAAAATGGTTTCTTTGTTAATATTCCTTGTAATCATTCTGTTTGTTTACTTCCTATAACAGCCTTCAGAGGTTCCTGTCTTTAAAGTACAACATATATTTACTTTCCCAGTTCTTAGTCAGAGTTGCCGGAAAACACACAGGAAATAATCTGGGGTACTAATCACTGGGTACTGGATTTATTTATTATTTTAAATTATCATTGTTTTGAAAGGCAGGGAGACTCAGAGAGGTTTCTCATCTGCTGGTTCCTACCCTTAAATGCCTGCAAAAACTGGGATTGTACCAGGCCGAAGCCAGGAGCCAGGAGCCAGGAGCCAGGGGTCAGGAGCTCCGTCTGCTGCCTCCCAGGGTGCACATTAGCAGAAAGTTGGATCAGAAGCAAAGCCAGGACTTCAACCAGCCACTCTGAAACAGGACCCCAAGCAATGACATCTTAACCACTTAGCCAGCCAGCCACTCTGGGGTACTTGATTTAAAGGCTAAGCTATCTGTATTATGTAAAAAGGGGGGCCGCGGGAAGATTGATGTGGTTTGGTAGAGAGAATAAATCTGAAAAGGGAACAGTTTTGCCTTCCTTCTTGAGTTGGGTCATGATTGCCTAGTTTATTTTGCTTTAAACCTAGTAAGTTCTGTAACTGTCACACACAAGCATAATCAAATGTAAGCCTCGGAATACTTTGCAGTGCTATAAAAACGGGCTTTGAATTGGTGCCAGTGTGCTATTTACTCTTAGACTAATTCTCAGGTAATTGAGAATTTATTGCATGAAATTTATTTATCAAGCACCAATTCTTTGAGGTTTACTTAAGATAATCACTTATTCCTTTTAACTATAGCTGCATATAAAAGTAATAATGTAAAATTTATAACATGGGCTCAGACCTATGCTTCATTTAGTCCACTGTTATATCCTGACAAAGCATCAAGAAACATTTAATGTATTAAAGCATTTAATTGTTCTCTCTAGTGTCAGTCTCATAAAATCAGTCACAATGATCCCGTATTTGTCTTATTATAATATATTCATTTTTAAACTTTCAAAAGTTAAATCTAAACCATTCTTTGGAGTTAGAAATTCTGCCAGTTTACTACAGTACAATATTTCTCATAAAACAATACTTATCTGTTGCCTTAACTATTCTGGGAATACAGTAATAGCCATGCTAACTATAAATTTTATTGTCACATATATCATGTTCCTTTGCAGCTTTTAAATTCCAGGAGTCAGTGTGAAAAGACATAAGAATAGAGGGATCAGGCAGACCTGAGTTTGAATCACAAGGTTATTTCTAGCTGTATGATCTTTGATATGGTAACTAATTGCTCTAATCCTTACTGTGTTCAACAGTAAATGATAGGTTAATTAACTACTCTGATTCGTAGATTCTTCGGCTGTAAAGATGGAGGTGGGGTCAGTGCTGTAACGCAGCAGGTTAAAGCCCTGGTCTGCAGTGCCAGCATCCCATATGGGCGCTGGTTTGAGTTCTGGCTGCTCTACTTCTGATCCAGCTCTCTGCTATGGCCTGGGAAAGCAGTAGAAGATGGTCCAAATCCTTGGGCTGCTGCACCCGCATGGGAGACCCAGAAGAAGCTCCTGGATCCTGGCTTCAGATTGGCTCCGACCGTTGTGGCCAAATGGGCAGTGAACCAGCAGATGGAAGACCTCTCTGTGTAACTCTGACTTTCAAATAAATAAATAAATCTTTTTAAAAAAATAAACTAGAAAAATTATGGAGTATGTGTTAGGAAAATGGCGCAGTTTTATTTATGGCGCGATCTACACCTTGATGTAAATTCTATGCCCTGGCTCCCGCTGCCATTGCTGAAAGCCAGGTGGCCACATGGCCCAACAGCTGTTGTCGAGCTCCACCCCCACCCTAATGGGATTCGCTGCTCCTGCTTCCCTGCCCGCCCTCCGGCACAGTTTTAAAAGGGCCTGCTCCTGAGGCTCTCTGGACTCCTCTCGTCTGCTCTCCTCTCACTTTCTTCTCCGTGCTCTCCTCTCCTCTCCTCTCTCTCTCTCTTACACTCTCCTTCTCTCTCTTTTCCTTCTTCACCCCTTCACTCCAGCCTGCTGGTTTTCCCCAATAAACCCTTTCCCTTACTCCAGTGTTTGGTGTGTTTTGTGACAGCCTACCAGAAATACATAACAGTATCAATGTGTTTTCTTTGGTCCTTGTGAGTAGCAGTGAAAAGATGCAGGAGAAAGCCCCCACACACTGTCGGGACACAGTACACCATCAGTAAACTCTCTTGCCTCCCCTCGTCATCCTTCAGCTCTGAGTGAAACTCTCTTGGCTGTTCCTGTCTGAGTAGAACACCTCTGCAGGCCCTCTTGAGCTTATTTCCAAAGCAACACGTTACAGAACATCTAGGAGTCACTCCTTTCTCAAAAGGTTCAGCTGAGAAGTAAATTTTCCATGTGTACGCAGTTTTCTCTTTTCTCCCACGTGCTGTCACATGATAAATTGAAAGGACATACCTCACAAGTATTATCTGTCAAGTAAGACTACATTCAATCTAGTACCGAGGGGTCAGTCTCCCAGGAAAGTTTAAAAGCACTTTGATTGCTGGCTAATTCATGTACTGATTATAAGACATTGGCCCAGAGAATCAGAGCGGATCCCATTTTTCCCTCATCTGAAAAATGGGGCTATTAACACCTACATGGCAGTGTGAGAGATAAAACAGCATAATGTCATATGAGGAAGTATTGGCCAAAGAATACAAAATTCCAGTTGGATAGGTGAAATCAGTTGATCTACTGTATGTATAAAATGGTGACTATAATTAATGTATTCTTGAAAATATCAGTAAATTTTAAATGTTCTCATTACAAAACAAATATGTGAGATAATGCAGATTTTAATTAGCTCCATTTAGCCATTTCACAATGTATTCATATTTCAAAACATGACAAATATTGTTTTTAACAATTTAATTTTTAAATATATATGAAAGTACTGGATAAACAGATTTATATAAATGTCTCATAAATTCTAATTAAAATATTTGTTTAGAGTGCATGCATTTTCTGATTTAAGAAACTGACTCTTAAGGCAATTTGAAGAGTCTCACAGAAGTTTTATGTAATTGTATGGGTGCATAAAGATTTTAATGCTTAATTTTAAAAATATATTCCTACAACACCTGAGAAGATAGAACACAGATATTTTATAATTCCAATTTTTTGAATTAGTTTTTCTGTAGAAAGCTGTGTAAATGTGTTTTCCATCTTAAGCTGTCCCAAAAAGCGTACCAGCAAGGGCTATCCCTGTGTCTATGGTCACAGTGCTCACCACTGGCTAATAGCAGGGCTTAGATCATTCAGACCAATTGTTCTTCCTGCTTTAGTTTCGGTTCTGCATCCACACACGTGCTGGATATGGCTGCTTGAATAATCTTCCTCAAATATGCTTAAAATCCCCAGTGCAAGACTCTGGGGAGGCCAATTTCTTGCTTGTATTCTCCTACCTTTGAGAGTTACCAAAATGCCTTTTAGATGCTACCCAGAGTTAACACCCTCTTGACCATGTTCCTGGCACATGGTCAGTTCTACGAGGGGGACTTAACAGTGCTTCTGGGTTCCAGACCACAAGGGCAAGGTCAGCCAATCAGGTGTTTTAGAAGTGAGCCATGTAATCAGAAATTTACTTGTGTGTTGGCTACATAAATACCCTTTGAAAAATACGAGTACAATTTAGCTGTTTGAAAATTAGGTAATGGTAGGGGTAATAATAATGGGTAGGGGCCAAAGGAATGTAACAAATGTATCAAAACCTATTGATTCTGCTCAGGGAGACCTGAGCAGTCAATGACAAGTTACACATGATGATGCAGGCAAAGGGGATTCAACAGCTGCATTATTCTTCAGGAACTGAGCAACAGCTTTAAAAATATGTGATTTATTTCATGAAAGTATCCGGGCATTTAAAATGTGCTAATCAGATTAATACATTTTGTCATTTCAGATTTGCAATGTCAAGTAGAGGGGCTTGGCTTAAAGCTTCAGAGGGCAGTGACAGAGCTGGACAACTGTAAAGAACTACTCATGTAAGATGAACATTAAGCTGCTTGTAAGATTACAGTGCCCTGTTGATGTGTCACAAAGATGCAGACCCAGCTGTGTTCTCAGGACTCCTTTAGCAGTGAATCAGTTGTGTGGGAGTAATGCCCTCTGCCACTGCTTCCCTGGGCGATTCTGCTGACCTAGGTTATATATTGAAGGAGCTCTCAATACTTTTAAAAACATTAAGATTTCCTTCCCTCAATAAGAAACACACCAATTGCTTCTCGGCCTTTTGGGTGAGATCAACTATAGAAACTTTCCTATCCACATAGTAAAGGTTTTCCTAGTTGTTCAAATGCAGTAACTTAACGTGAAATGTTCTCTGAACTTTCATCTTTGTCTTTATTTCTGTCCACAATGTTGGTATTTCTTAAAATTATAAATTTTAGGTTTAAAAAGAGAGTTGAGTACCACTTAAGTGATAGCATACTTAGGCTATGTAATGAGAAAGAAAATACTGGGAAACAAATAATAATAAAATGACTGCGTAGAATGTCCAGAACACTATCCTTTTAAATATTAATTTCAATTGAGAAATTTCAAAACTTTCATCACAGTATAAATATAGTACATCTATAATTAACACACTAAAATAGAATTATAATTTGAAAAGTAAGTTCTTTTATTTTCTGGTATATAATCTGGTAGCTGTGGTTTTTAGTTCCTGTATTTTAGAAGGATGATCCTCATAAGAAATGTAAATATTTAGAATGCTAGGAAACCAAATGTTTGTATTGTCTGAGGCTACCCCTAAGAACAATGTGTTTAATAATAAACACTGAACAATAAAAGGAGAGCAAATTCCTTACATGCTCTATCAAATTAATATATACTTGAGTTATTTGTTGCAAAATAGTTTGCTTTTAAAAATAAGGAAAAGCGAATGTTTGTGGTTTGTAACACTGTAGCTAGTAGCACAGTAAGTACAGTAGTGTAGCTGTCTGTTTGATGGCTGGTATGGAGGGTGAGTAAATAGGGGCTCCTTCCTGAGGGTCTCCCTGAAGCTAGGAAGGAGCTTTCTGGGAATGAACATACGAAAAAGAAACAAGATGGTGGTTGGTGGGGCGGGGTGGGGGGTATTGTCACGCCCCTTCCTCTCATAACATCAGAGAGAACTTTGGCAAGTGGCGTCTCATGTGGAGACCCATTTAGTGAGGCCACAGTTACTGTGTGACATCTTCTTGGAGCTCAGGAAGTGTAGACGGCACAGTTCAGAAACAGGGAGGTGGTACCACTACCCTGCTAAGCTAAGAGGAAATTCATGGACATGCCAAGACTCAACACATAGAGTGGAGGCCTAGAGAGAAGCAAAACATAGAAATAAGCATACTGAAGACAGACAATAAAGCTTATTGGTTGTGGCGTGAATTGATTTTTTAAATAGAGTAAGTTTGCCCAGAAGTCTGTATATTCAAGGAGTCTGCCCATTTCATATGAAATGTTCTGTGGTATTTTGTGTTAACTATATTTATATTGTAACTTGTGTTGTGAGTGCTGAGGAAGGTGAGAGTCAGGGTTGGTTGAGGTTAGAGGGAGAGATACCTCACCTCCCTAAAGTCCATCAAACTGTTACCTGTTAGGAAATCACTGTGCAGTTACATGCTGGTGCTCTTGTATCCATTGATAGAACTGGCGCTTCCTGCCCATAGATCTTCTGAAAATTAAAAAATGGACAGAGTATCTGTTTTTAGACAATGTGAACTATAAAAGATACGAGTGGAGCCACTTAAATGGCTCCATGTGTTAGAGACCTTCCTGTATGCCACCCAGATTTCACTCTTCCATCTGCACTCCAGGCACTCTGCTTCCATGCTAGGATTAAGTTGGGGAGGGTGGACGTTTTGGATCAGAGCCTGGGGCTCCTCAAGCTTCAGGGTGCTGAGAAGTCAGGAGGCCCCCAGTAACTTATAAGTACCATTTTATTTATAAGTTAGAGCCAAATTTGTAGCTTGGTCATTTTTCTTTTATTTGACAAGTAGAGAGATAGTGAGAGAGAGAGACAGAGAGAAAGGTCTTCCTTCCGTTGGTTCACCCCCCAAATGGCTGCTACGGCCGGAGTTACGCTGATCCAAAGCCAGGAGCCAGGTGCTTCTCCTGGTCTCCCATGGGGGTGCAGGGCCCAAGCACTTGGGCCATCCTCCACTGCACTCCCGGGCCATAGCACAGAGCTGGACTGGAAGAGGAGCAACCAAGACTGGAACCCGGAGCCCATATGGGATGCTGGTACCACAGGTGGAGGATTAACCAAATGAGCCACAGCGCCAGCCCGCTGTAGCTTGGTCATTTTTTTAAATGATCAATTAAGGTTGAAGTCAAAATAACTCGTTAAAAAAAAAGTGTTAATAAAGTAAAAATTTACTGTGTACTCCTAAACCTCTTTAGACCTCCAGAAATTGGAAGATGCTGTGAATTCAAGTTTCTTTACATTTTTAATCCTCACCTCCTTTGCAGGGCTGGGAATCAGAGTATTTTTCACCTATCCAAATTCATATACTTTTTTGTTTAAAGATTTTTAAATATTTGGTTATCAATTTTATGGATTTGATGTAAAGGGAAGAGGGGCCTGCGCCGCGGCTCAATAAGCTAATCCTCCTCCTGTGGCGCCGGCATACCGGGTTCTAGTCCCGGTCGGGGCGCCGGGTTCTGTTCCGGTTGCCCCTCTTCCAGGCCAGCTCTCTGCTGTGGCCCGGGAAGGCAGTGGAGGATGGCCCAAGTGCTTGGGCCCTGCACCCCCATGGGAGACCAGGAGAAGCACCTGGCTCCTGGCTTTGGATCAGTGCAATACACCGGCCGCAGCACGCTGGCCGCGGCAGCCATTGGAGGGTGAACCAACGGCAAAAGGAAGACCTTTCTATCTCTCTCACTGTCCACTCTGCCTGTCAAAAATTAAAAATATAAATAAAAATTGAAAAAAGGTAAAGGGAAGAGGTAGCTTATAAGTAGATGAAATTGGGGTTCTTTATTCCTAAGTTTTTTTAAAAGATTTATTTATTTATTTGAAAGTCAGAGTTACATAGAGGCAGAAGCACAGGGAGAGGTCTTCTATCCGCTGGTTCACTCCCCACATAGCTACAAGGGCTGGAGCTGGGCCAGTCCAAAGCCAGGAGCCCAGAGCCTCTTCTGGTTCTCTCACATGGGTGCAGGGGCCCAAGGACTTGGACCATCTTCCACTGCTTTCCCAGGCACATTAGCAGGGAGCTGGATTGGAAATGGAGTGGCTGGGACTTAAAATGGGCACCTTTACAGGGTGCCAGCACTGCAGGCAGTGGTTTTACCCACTACACCACAGCTCCAGCCCCCTAAGATTTTTAAGAAAATATTTACCATGGTTCATAAGAGCATTACTATATACTGGAGAATAGAGATTTGATCCCATAGAATACTTTGGGCTACAGGTCACAGAGATAGGGCAGTATCAGGCTAGGTTGATCCAGAGACTCAGCAACATCATTAAGGACCTTGATTTTCTTTCTGTCTGCATCCTGCCACCCTCAGCATTGGCCTCAACCCAAAGCCAGGTTCTGGTGATCGTTTGATGGCTGCAGTTCCAGCTACCATATACAAGTGAGGCCACTGCAAGGTTAAAAGGTCCTGTTTTTCTGGTGTTCTTAGAAGTGAAGGAAAAAAAATTCCCAGAAAGCCACCACCCTGCCTTCTTGGCATGTCTTTGGTTAGAACCCCTTCCATAACCTCTCCTAGGTGAACCCCTGACAGAGGGACCAGACTGCCATAATTAGCTTAGATCAAACAGGATTTATCCCGAGAGCAAATGAAAATCAGGACCCTGTCAACCAGGAAGAAAGCTGGGTGAATGTCCAGAAGGTAACCAGTCGTGTTTGCCAAACAGGCAGAGCATTAGTGAAAAGCTGGTGATGACATTTTCTACAAACTTTATTTTTACATATCAATAATATCTATCTCAATTAAGGAGGGAGGCCTCCCTGAAACAATGAAAACTGTGAAGGCTTTTATAAGCAGTTTTGTTACTTTTAAATGAAGTCTCTCTCTCTCTCTCTCTCTCTCTCTCTCTCTATATATATATATATATATATATATATATAGCTTCCAAATAGATATAACAGGATAAAGATAGTTAAATGAGGCTAATAAGAAAGGCTGGTATAGATGGTAAAAATTTTAGGAGTGCCTGAAAGATAACACATAGAAAGGATAGTAAAAACAGCAGCTCTGTGGAAGACTCAACCAGTGGAAGTGGTGATGGTGGGCATGTGATAGGCAGAGCCTTTTCTCAGATCAATGAGAACAAAGAGAAAGGAGTAGGGCCTGGGAAGAACACTGGTTCTCAAACCCCATTCTGCATGAGAATCTTGGGGAGCTTTTTACAAGTGCTTGTTACAGTGTGACCTCCCCTAGAGACCCAACCCCAGGATCAGATTCCTGGACCCCATTTCCACAGACATTTGGATTTTACATTGAAGGAATGGATGGCTCTAAGCAAACACATTTATAAGGCACTGCCCCCATGTTTGTGACGTGTACCAGCTGGCCCTTCACCAAAGTCCCGCCAATCATCTAGCTCTGTGTGAAGCAGCATCTGCTAAACCAGTGAATGCAGGGAGTAGAGCTGGAGAGTCTGGGGTCCCCACAGCCCTAGGCGAACCTGAGTGCCCCACCAGGTAGCATACCCTGTGTCTAACCACAGCCTCCAAAAACAACCTAGGACAAAAGTAAACAGCAGAGAATCTGCAGGCTGAGGAAGAACATACAACCAAGGATTACCAGGTGTATGAGAGAAATTTTCCTCAAATACCCCCCATAAAAGAGGCTATGAGAGGCTGGCATAGCAGGTTAAGCCAGGACTGTTGTGTACAGGCACTGTATACAGGAGAAACTAGACTGGCAAGCTCCCACAGGGTTACTTAGGTAATTTCAGGTGACGCTAAGTGCTGCAAAAATAGAAAATAGGCATAAAACATGTGAATGGCAGGGAGAGGTGGTATACTTTTGATAGAGTGGTCGGATGGCATCCCTGGCCAGAGCAGATGACCTCTAAGTTAAAATCTAAATAGCAGAAAAGCTCTAACCAGGCTAACGTTTGGGAGCAGTGAGATCAAGGACAAGGCCCTAAATCCTTGGAAATGTGTTTTACAAGTTCAAGAAACATGAAGAGAGTCAGTTGTGGTAAACAGAATAATGACTCCCCAAAGATTTTCATGTCCTAAGCTCGGGAATCTGTAAGTGGATTCCCTTACATGGCAAAAAAGACTTTGCAGATGTGATTAAGTTCAGGATTTTGAGATGGGGAGATTATCCCGGATTACAAGGACAGGCCTAGTGCAATCACAAGGGTCCTTATAAGGGGGAAGCAGAGGGTCAAAGTCACAAAAGTAGATGTAAGGATAGAAGCAGAAATTGTAGTGATGTGATTTCAAAATAGAGAAAAGAACCACAAGCCAGGAAATGCAGGTGGTCTCTGAAAACTAGAAAAGGCAAGGAAATGAATATTCCCCTGGAGCCTCCAGAAGGGGCTCTGTCCTGGGATCGCCTGGATTTTGGTGCTGTTGACCTCCGGGACTGTGAAATAATACGTGTGTGTTGCTTTTAATCACTAAGCTTGTAATTATTTGTTCCAAAAGCAACACGAAATTAATCCATCAGCATATTCAGAAGAGTGTGTATGGGCTGAGATTTATTTGGAGAACAGTGGGAAGTTACGGGAGGACTTTAGACAAGAGAGGGGTCTGATCTATGTTTTAAAAGACCTCTGAGCCTGCTACTTGAAGAATGGGCTGGAGTGGGATTGTAAGAGAGCTTTAGGTAGACCAGTAGGGAGGCTGCATGCTCCCACAGGTGAGAAGTTGACTGGTTTAGCTTAAGGCTGTGTCTTGGAGATGGAGAGATGTATGTGTTGGAGGTGAGTCTGCCAGGGCTTACTAATGGAGTAAATCTGACAGGGAAGAAGGGCAGGAGACTGGGGAGGGAAGAATGAAGGACGGAGTTGGGAGGGGCTTATCACCATTGGGATACTCAGCTGAGAGGTCACAAAGTAAGAACCAAACTGCAAACCCAGAGTACTGGTGTTTGCAACACAGCACTACTACCTAACAGTTATGCTACCTTGGTCAAGTTACCTGTCTCTGGCCACAGTTCTTTATGTTGTAAAATAGGACTAAGAGCTGTTAGGAAAAGAGGTGCAGAACAAAGAGGAGGCAGAATACTAATCTACAACCAGACCAAACAGAGAAAATAAATCCCCAGAGGTGGGTGACCAACTGCTGGCCTGCACAGAACACTTGGCAGGAGGCCCACAGCAGGAGGCCCCGACCCCTGGGGCCAGGCCTTTTTTATGTCTTACAAGGGCTAGGGGTGGGGGTGGGGGTAGGAGGCAACAGGAAGTGAATTTCTATATACTGGTCTTTTCAAGTGGCTGCTGGGCCTCCAAACCTAGGGGTGTAAACACAATAGAGTGTTAGACTGAATTGGGATTCAAGGGCAAGGAATAAATTCCAATATTATCTCTCTTTTGGGTCATGAGTCTTTATTCCATCAACTCTGACTCTGAGTATAGATAAAGAGTCAGGTGCCAATTTCTTTCTGGATACTTCCTGCTGATAGACTTGGGGCAAGAACTTAAGTGAGGATCTATACTCAGAATCAGATTGATTAAAGAACAAGAGCAGTCTTGTGTTGCTGCTGCGAGATGGCTTCAGATATAGCAGTTAATCGTTCCTGCCAGAACCTTTGGAATAGGTTAATTATACATGGCAGAGATAGGGGCACTATGATTATGAGAACAAAAGGAGATACTAGAGAAATTGCCCACAGCGGAAAAGATGGCAAAATGAGGCAAAGGTATCTTGCTAATACACTTCATTAGCATTTCTTTTTATGCATTGGATCTCATCTCTTACCACACCTGATTTATGGTGTAAAAACATTCTTCACCCAAAAGGCAAAGTCCCCCACTCTCTGCTGTGAGGAGACCTACTGCCCAGTGGTTCTGGGGAACTGCTGCCAGTGAATGCACCTGATCCTGGAGGGGAGACAGTTGCTGTGCTAGGTCATTTATGTTTTTGTTGAGACTGAGAGATAATCCTTCAATTCTATTTGCCTTGTGTATCGAAGTGGTTTGTCCAGTCATTCCTGACCCATTAAGGGCTACTTTGTAGAGTGCCTATGATAATATAAGGTGTTACCTTTTAATGTCATGGTGTTGTTTCCATTGGTTGAAGTGAGAAAATCTGTGAAAGAAATAGACAGTGGGGGAGAATCAAAGAACAATGCTTTTGCCATTAGAGTTGAGGTGCCTTTTAGATCACAAAGTGGACATTTCAAGGAGGCACATTAAGAATGGCCATTTCATAGCAAAGAGTGGAATAGTATTGACCATTGCCTTTCAAAGTAGAGAATATCCATTTATTTCATCTTATTCCCTTTGCTTTGATGGGAAGGAGCAGCAAGGCCCTTTGTGAAGGCTTAATCACAGCAGTTGAAGAGAGGATTATCACTCTTTGCTGACAGTAAAAGTAGGAATTCAGTGCTTAAAGAGATGTAGGCATTCTTTCTGTTCCTTCCAGTTTCTCCAATCCTAATGAAGTTAAAGAGAACCATCAGGCACTCAAAGGTAGATCATAGAAAGAGTGGCTTTACTGGCCTCAAAGTATTCTGCTGCACCGGCACCGCGGCTCACTAGGCTAATCCTCCGCCTTGTGGCGCCGACTCACAGGGTTCTAGTCCCGGTCGGGGCGCCGGATTCTGTCCCGGTTGCCCCTCTTGCAGGCCAGCTCTCTGCTGTGGCCAGGGAGTGCAGTGGAGGATGGCCCAAGTCCTTGGACCCTGCACCCCATGGGAGACCAGGATAAGTACCTGGCTCCTGCCATCAGATCAATGCGGTGCGCCGGCCGCAGCGCGCCAGCCGCGGCGGCCATTGGAGGGTGAACCAACGGCAAAGAAGGAAGACCTTTCTCTCTGTCTCTCTCTCTCACTGTCCACTCTGCCTGTCAAAAAATAAAAAAAAATAATAAAAAAAAATTCTGCTGCCAAATTTGATTAGTAACATAGTAAAATAACCATCAAAGGAGTTCTACTGTCCCTGACTCTAGATTTGGAAAAGTATGCTCAAGAGTCTGAACATACGGTGAAAGTTGTGGTGGGGCTCTGAACCTCAGGACTTTTTTTTTTTAAAGGTTTATCTATCTACTTGAAAAGCAGAGTTACAGAGAGCAAAGGAGAGACAGATCTTTCATCTGCTGGTTCACTCCCCAAATGGCTGCAACGGTCAGCACTGAGCAGAAACAGAGAGAGCGGTCTTCCATCCGCTACTTCATTCCCCAAATGACCACAAAGGCCAGAGCTGGGCCAATCCAAAGCCAGGACCCAGAAGCTTCTTCTGGGTCTCCCATGTGGGTGCATGGGCACAGGGACTTGGACCATCCTCCACTGCCTTCCCAGGTGCATTAGCAAGGAGCTGAGTTGGATATGGAGCAGCTGGAACTTGAACTGGCACCCAAATGGGCTGCAGCTTTACCCGCTACACCACAGTGCCGGCCCCTCAGAACTTTTTTTAAAAGTAACATTTCTGTTTGATTTCAAAGCAGATGTATAAATGTTGTAAAATACAGGAATATACAAGAAAATCATAGTTACATTTTGACATATGCTTCAAGTCTATATTTCTAAATGTACATAGCAAGATCATACTTTATGTACTATTTTACACTTTTTTCACTTCATGCTTTATCCTAGATATTTTCTCACATTATTACATGATAAATGTATAAATAATTATTAAGCGACTGCATAGTGTCCCATTCTATGCATCCCTTGTTTTTAGAATGTCACAAGTTTTCACTTTTAGAAGAAAGATACTTTGAAAATTCATAGAGATAAATGTCATACAGTTAATGCTTTGGGATCATGTTTGCTAAGCTTAATTTTTTTTAACATTTACTTATTTATTGAAAGTCAGAGTTACAGAGAGGGAGAGACAGAGAGAGAGAGATTCCATCTACAGGTTCACTCCCCAGATGGTCTCAATGAATCCAGGAGCTTCTTCTAGGTCTCCCATATGAGTGGCAGGTGCCAAACACTTGGGCAATTTCCACTGCTTTCCCAGGCCATTAGCAAGGAGCTGGACTGGGAGTGGGGCAGCTGGAACACACACCATATGGGATGCCAGCATCACAGGTGGCAGCTTAACCCACTGTGCCACAGTGCTGTCCCCCAGACCTAATGTTTTTTTAAGACTTTTAATGCATAATGATTCACTGAACTCCAGTAGGATTATACTGATATATAATCTCAGAAGTATTTGTAAATACCCATTACTCTACTTCTTACCCAAGATTGGGTATTGTAACTTTAAAAATATCAATTTAAGAGGCCGGCGCCTTAGAGTAGCAAGTAAAAGCTGCCACCTGCAGCACCAGAAACCCATATGGGCACCAGTTCGAGTCATGGCTGCTCCACTTATTTCTTTTTAAGATTTATTTTATTTACTTGAAAAACATAGTTACAGAGAGAGAGAGAGAGAGAGAGAGAGAGAGAGAGGTCTTCCATCCACTGGTTCACTCCCAGATGGCCGCAATGGCTGGAGCTGTGCTGATCAGAAGCCAGGAGCCAGGAGCTTCTTTTAGGTCTCCCATGTGGGTGCAGGGGCCCAAGCACTTGGGCCATCTTCCACTGCTATCCCAGGCCATAGCAGAGAGCTGGATGGGAAGAGGAGTAGCCGGGACTAGATTCAGTGCTCATATGGGATGCCGGCGCTTCAAGCCAGGGCTTTAACCCACTGTGCCATGGCACCAGCACCAGCTGCTCCACTTCTTCTTTTTTTAAAAAGTTTTTTTTTTATTTATTTGAAAGACAGAGTTACAGAGAGAGGTAGAGACAGAGAGGGAGGGCTTCCATCCGCTGGTTCACTCCCCAGATGGCTGCAACGGCCGGAGCTGCTGCCAATCCGAAGCCAGGAGCTTCTTCTAGGTCTCCCATGTGGGTGCAGGGGCCCAAGGACTTGGGCCATTTTCTACTGCTTTCCCAGGCCATAGCAGAGAGGTGGATGGGAAGAGGAGCAGCTGGGACTAGAACCGGTGCCCATACAGGATGCCGGTGCCGCAGGCAGAAGGTGAATCTACTGCGCCACTGTACCACAGTACCGGCCCCAGCTGCTCCACTTATAATCCAGCTCTCTGCTATGGCCTGGGAAAGCAATAGAAAGAGGCAGGGGTAGGGGTAGGGGTACAGGTAGACATAGACATAGAGGTAGACATAGGCATAGAAGATGGCTCAAGGGGCTGGTGCTGTGGTATAGCAGGTAAAGCTGCCACCTGCAGTGCCAGCATCCCATATGGGCGCCAGTTTGAGTCCCTGCTGCTCCACTTCCAATCCAGCTCTCTGCCATGACCTGGGAAAGCAGTAGAAGATGGCCCAAGTGCTTGGGCCCCTGCACCCAGAGGAAGTTCCTAGCTCCTGGCTTCGGTTTGGCACAGCTCTGGCCGTTGCGGCCATTGGGGAGTAATCCAGCGATGGAAGACTTCTCTTTCTCTCTCTCTCTCTCTCTCTCTCTCTGCCTCTACCTCTCTATAACTCTTTCAAATAAATGAATTAATTAAAAAAAAGATGGCCCAAGTCCTTGAGCCCCTACACCCACATGGGAGACCTGGAAGAAACTCCTGGCTCCTGGCTTTGGATTGGCCCAGCTCCAGCCATTGTGACCATTTGGGGAGTAAACCAGCAGATGAAAGAACTCTCTCTCTCTTTCTTTGTCTCTGCTTCTTTGTAACTCTGCCTTTCAAATAAGGAAATAAAAAAATCTTCTAAAAAACCAATTTAAAAACTGCACCCCTGGGGCCAGTGCTGTGGAACAGTGGGTTAAACCACCCACTTGTGACACTGGCATTCCCTATTGGAGTGCCAGTTTGATTCTCGGCTACTTTGCTTCCAATCCAACTTCCTGCTATTGTGCATGGGAAGGCAGAGGAAGATGGCCCAAGTACTGAGGCTCCTGCCACCTTTGTGGGAGACCTGGCTACTTCCTGGCTCCTGGCTTCAGCCTAGGCCATCCCAGCCCAACATTGTGGCACAGTGGGTTAAACTGCCACCTGTGATGCTGGCACCCCATATGGTTTGTGTTCCAGCCGCCCCACTCCCAGTCCAGTTCCTTGCTAATGGCCTGGGAAAGCAATGGAAATTTGAAGAGTGAATCAGCAGATGAAAGATGTCTTAATATCTCTCTATCTTCTCTTCCTCTTTCTCTGTAGCTTTGCCTTTTAAATAAATAAATAGTCCTTTCTTTTTTTTTTAAGTGTACCCCTGCATTTATGTCTCCCAGCAGTCTTTCAGTTGTGACTCACCTGAACATATTTAGCCTTTGCTCGCTTTTCTGATGATGTCTTAATTTTCTCTATTCTTTTTTAAGGTTTTATTTGGGAAAAAAAAAAATTCAAACTTTAAAGAAAATTGTCAGAATAGTTCAAAGAGCACCCAAATACAAATAGTCTTCACCTAGCTTCACTATGTTAGTTGTTTTTTTTTTTTTTTTTTTTTTTTTTTTTTTTTTTTGGACAGGCAGAGTGGACAGTGAGAGAGAGAGACAGAGAGAAAGGTCTTCCTTTTCCGTTGGATCACCCCCCCAATGGCCGCCGCGGCCGGTGCGCTGCGGCCGGCGCACCGCGCTGATCCGATGGCAGGAGCCAGGAGCCAGGTGCTTTTCCTGGTCTCCCATGGGGTGCAGGGCCCAAGCACCTGGGCCATCCTCCACTGCACTCCCTGGCCACAGCAGAGGGCTGGCCTGGAAGAGGGGCAACCGGGACAGAATCCAGCACCCCGACCGGGACTAGAACCTGGTGTGCCGGCGCCGCTAGGTGGAGGATTAGCCTAGTGAGCCACGGCGCCGGCCCACTATGTTAGTATTTTAACCCATTTGCTTTCTCTCTCTCATTTTTTTCTGTTTCTTTCCCTCCACACACACATATATAATAAATAAATACTTATGAGGCTACTTCTAAAGTTTGTGGAAAATGGGATTAGAAGATAACTGTATTTTGGTGCAGAAAAAATTTAAAGCCATCAAATTTTTCTGAAATTAATCACTTATTTTATTTTATTTGAAAGGCAGAGACACACAGAAATAGAGACACAAAGAGAGATCTCCTATTGCTGGTTTACTACCCAAATACCTGAAACAGCCAAGGTTGGGCCAGTCCAAAGTCAGGAGCCAGGTACTCAATCCAGAATCCCCTCATGGGTGGCAGGGATTGAACTACTTGGGCCATCATCTGCTGCCTTCCAGGGTGCCCATTAGCAGGAAGTAGAGCAGGACTCGAACCTAAGCACTCTGAGATGGTATAGTAGCATCCCAAGCAATGGCTTAGCAGTTCATGCCAAATGAACACCCACGCATAATTTTTTCATAATACACACTTCTAGGAATTTTCAGAAGACTCTTTGTATATAGAAATACAAATTATGAAAGAATTGTGTTATATTTCAAAACTTTTTAGCACCAAAATGAATTTATCCTTTAATTCCATTTTCCATGAACTTTTTGAAGTATGTGTGTGTATATATGTGTATGTGTTTCTTTGAACCATTTGAAGATATAATAAATTCAGTATGGCCTTTTTCCTCTAGGTATCTCAGCCTGCCTATCCTCAGGGCAGTAATATTTTATATAACCACACTTGGTATCATAAATTTACATGAAATATTTGAATGTACTATCCATATTTCAATTTTGTCAGTTGACCTACAGATCTCCTCTGTAACATTTGCTCTTCCAGCACAGAATCCACTCTCGGATCAGATTCAGTCCCTTTAATCAGAAATTGTTCCACAGCTTGTCTGTGTCTTGTTATGAGTGACATTTCTGAAGAATGTAGAACTCATATAGATTTTTTAAATGAATATTTCCTCATTTTGAGCTGTTCTGATATTTCCTCTTGATTGGCATAAGGCTGTATATTCCCAGTCCAGAAGGCCACAGAGATGGGACGGGAACAAAAGGAAAGCTTCCTGGACCCTCTGAGAACTGACCACAGCCAGATTAATGGGAGAAAAAGGATCGTAGATGTATTAACATTTTGGGGGACAATCAAAGGAGTGTGCTTACCCCGTCGCCTAGAGGTGACCCAGATGCTCTGTGTGCCCTTCTTCCTAGAGGACAGGAGATACTGAATGTTACAGCTGTGTGTTTTTGATGGAGACAAAATACCAGCTTTATCCCTGATGAAGCTATGCTGAAGGAAGTGATGTGATTGTGTGGCCAGGAAGCACTTTTATAAAAACCGTTTTAATTATTTAATAGTCCACAAGGGTTTTACATAATGCAATACTTGCGTGTATGGGATTCAGAGTGATATTTCAAAACACTTGTACATTGTGTACTGATAAAATAATTGTAATTAGCATTTCCGTATTATCATCATTTCATATAATTATTTTATGTTTGGGTTCTTGTCTTCTATTTCTTCTCTCTGCGTTTGGTACCCATTATCCAGACTCCCCATATCCCTGTCCTCATCCTTCCCCAAATTCTAGTAATCACAGGAATGTGGTAATTTTTGAAATTTTAGGTGAATAAATGAGCCCAATATTTAGACAGTAGTTAGTAAATGATTCTCTTTGGGCACTGAATGAGTCTGGGAAGGCAGACAATAGCCTACGAAAAAATTTGTTCAGGTGTGGTTACAATCCTTAATCTTCCTTTCTGCAGATAGGAGTTTACTTAATGAAAACTCAGGGAATGGGCTAAAGGCAATTTCTTCCTTGACAAATGCAGTCTTTAACAGATAAGGAAATATCAGAGTCAAACCTCTTCCAGCATCTGCTGCTCTCCAGGAGTCTTTAATTTACAGTAATCAGCATACCAGCATGCCATATTTTTAGCAAAGTGTTTCCTGAGTCCCAGCAGTGGGGACGTCTTCTGAGGGCATCACATCTGGTGGCCCATGATAACCATCTCCCCCTTCCTAGTGCTGTTCATTTCAACCCGTCAAAGGTGTTGCTCAGTTTTCTGTCATATTGTTCTTTTTCTCTCCCAATTAATAAAAACTTGTAAGAGACACTAAATATATGAGAAATGTGACATATTAGGCTAAGCCTCCGCTTGCGGCACCAGCATCCCATATGGGTGCTGGTTTGTTTCCCAGCTGCTCCTCTTCAGATCCAGCTCTCTGCTGTGGCCTGGGAAAGCAGTAGAAGATGGCCCAAGTGCTTGGGCCCCTGCACCTGCTTGGGAGACCCTGAAGAAGCTCCTGGCTCCTGGCTTCAGGTCAGCCTAGCTCTGGCTGTTGCAGCCATTTGGCAAGTGAACCAACAGATGGAAGACTCTCTCTCTCTCTCTCTCTCTCTCTCTCTCTGCCTCTCTGTAACTCTGCCTTTCAACTAAAAATAAATATTTAAAAAAATAAATACTTGAAACTACCATGATCCTCACTAATTATATGCACATTATGAAAAAACTATGCATAGATTTCAACTATTTTATTGCACCAAAAATTTTTTTAAACTAAATTTTTCCAAGAGCTTTTTAAAAAAAATTTATTTATTCATTTGAAGGGTAGAGTTAGAGAGAGAGAGAGACAGAGACAGAGACAAAGAAAAGTTGTCCATCCACTTGTTCAATTCCTAAATGGCTGCAACAGCTGGAGCTGAGCTGATCTGAGGCCAGGAGCCAGGAGTTTCCTCTGGGTCACCCACATGGGTACAAGGTCCAAGGGCTTGGGCCATCCTCCACTGCTTTCCCAAACGCACTACCTGGGAGCTAGACCGAAAGTGGAGCAGCTGGGACTTGAACCGGCACCACAGGCAGCAGCTTCACCCACTATGCCACAACGCTGGCCCCCAAGAACTTCTGAAGTCCCCTCATATTTGAATATTTGAGACTCCTCTCTGTCTCCTGTTCAGGGTTCCTCTTCACTTTTCAGAAGCTGTAGTTGCCCCTAGTACTCTCCTGTGGATCTTCACATCAGAAAAATTGAAGCTTTTGTTATTTGTGTGTTTGTTTAACCAGAGCTTTAGTTTCTCTGCATGGTGTAGTCTAAATCTGCTCTTAGGCTGAAAATCATTAAGAACAAACAAAAAAGCAAAAAAACCAACCAACCTGCCTCATGCTGTAATGTCGTTCTAGCTGTGAACTTACTGCAGAATATTCCTGCTTTGGTAACATTATAATATCTTCACATAGGTTTCGTTTGTTTTTTAAGGTTGTCCAAGGCTTTTTCTTTTTACATAAATACAGATCAATCTGATAGTTTACTTGACCATTGTAGAAATGGACTGGATATTACTTCTATGAATAAATAATAATATGAAATCATTAAAAGAAATTCATTTTATGGGGCCAGCGTTGCGTGTAAAGCCCATTTGAATCCCAGCTGTTCCACCTCTGATCCAGCTCTTTGCTAATGGCTTTAGAAAAGCAGGGGAAGATGGTCCAAGTGCTTGGGCCCCTGTACCCACGTGGGAGACCCGGAAAAAGCTCCTGGCTCCTGGCTCCTGGCTTCAGCCTGGCCCAGCCCCAGCCATTGTGACCATCTGGGAACTCTTTCAAATTAACAAATAAGTCTTTTAAAGAAAAAGTTCCATTCTACATATTCATAAAATAATGATGTAGAAAAAGAGTATTTTGAAATAACGTATTTGCTTTTCTATCATTTTAGGAATAAATCTAATGAAGCTGATGAGTGTCAAAGAAAACTTAGAAAACTGAAGTTTGAAGCCATTATTTCTGAGTCACGGTACACATTTTAAAATTTAAAATTTTATATTGTTAATTATTGGGGAGTGGATCAGTGGAAGGAAGATCTTGCTCCACCTCTTCTCTCTCTGTAACTCTGCTTTCAAATAAATAAATAAAAATATTTTTAAAAATAAAAATAAAATATATTTCACTTATTATTTTCTTATTTTTTTCCATATACAGTACCTAATTTGGGCTTATGTCTTAACAATTTTCATTGATTTTACCTCTGCCTTGATAGGAATATATTAACATCACAGAACTAACAATTTTAATAACACCTTAAATTTTTAAAGTTATGATTATTGCCTATAATTTTAAAGGAGCATTTCATATTTTTTTTTTTTGACAGGCAGAGTAGACAGTGAGAGAGAGAGAGACAGAGAGAAAGGTCTTCCTTTTCCGTTGGATCACCCCCCCAATGGCCACTACGGCCAGCACACCGTGCTGATCCGAAGCCAGGAGCCGGGTGCTTCTCCTGGTCTCCCATCAGGTGCAGGGCCCAAGGACTTGGGCCATCCTCCACTGCACTCCTGGGCCACAGCAGAGAGCTGGACTGGAAGAGGAGCAACCGGGACAGAATCCAGCGCCCCGACTGGGACTAGAACCCAGGGTGCCGGCGCTGCAGGCAGAGGATGAACCTATTGAGCTGTGGTGCCGGCCATTTCATATATTTTTGATAAATATTTAAATAATATCTAATTCATATTAGGATCTTTTTTTCTGTCCTTTTTTAGGCACACTAGGCTACTTAAAGAAAAAGAAGACTCTCTAATGAATTGTCAACAAATGCATAAAGTTTTGCAGGAACAACTGACTATAAAAGAGAAGCAAGAAGAAGACATAAAAAGAAGAGTCAATCTTGCAGAAAAGGAACTAGAAATAACTAAAAGTATTCTGAATCAGACAAAGGAAGAGGTTGTAACACTGAAAAATGAAAGGTCAGAATCATTTCTCACAAAAATATTTTATGTTCAAGTCAGTATTCCATATATATATATATATTTGAAATATCAATGTTGTACATATTATAATAGCAATGAAATCATAGGATTAAAGATATATTTGGCCTGTAAGGTCATAGCATCCCCCCTACCCGACCTTATTTTATAAACGATGCAGCTAAAACTGAAGTTGATTAAATGACTTGGTGAAAATCTCACAGCTAGTAAAAGTAGAGATGGAAAGCAAGTTGCACTTGGCATCAGATTTTTATTGAAAAAAGTGAGACCACGTGTGATACTTGCACTATTAAATTTAACCTGGTCCAGTAATTGGTGGATTCTACTGTTACCCAATAAGACATCTTTTTTTAATATCACTTTTTTCTTTTATTTGTTCCCACTTTTCTCCTCTCCTCATCAGCTGTTAGCACATCTTATTGAGGGTTTATCACAAGCAAAGATACCTTCTTAGGTGGTATTAAGGATAGTTAGAAGTATTTTGGTCCAGCTTCCCAAAATATTTTTGTTCAATTAATTTGTCTTTATATTAACTTTATCTTCAGTAAATATTTCTTCCTTTTGTTTTCATTTGCTGGTTTGCTTTTGCACATTCTTTCTCATTTTTAAATGTTTATTTATTTTCATGTACTAGAAAGGCAGAGTGACACAGAGAGACAGAGTGTGTGTGTGTTTCCATCCACTGGTTCACTCCCCAAACGCCTACAACAACCAGGAGCCTGAAACTCTATTCACATCTCCCACCTGGGTGGCCGGGTCCCAAGCACTTTATCCTTCTGCCTCCCAGGATACATTAGCAAGAAGCCGGATTGGAAGCTGAGTAGCCAGGACTCAAATGATTATATGGGATGTGGGTGTCCCAAGCACTGGCTTAACCAACTGCACCACAATACCCATCCCAGCTCATTCTTTCTAAATCATTTTGTTTTAAATGCATAATTATATATAACACAAATTTTGTTTTTTGTTTTGTATTTAAAATCTGGGAAGTCTGTATTATAGATTATCCTATTTACATTTAATGATATTATATTTCCAAAGAACATAAGTTCTATAAGGTAGGACTTTTTGTTTTATATTATTCTCTGTGTACAGAAGGCATATGATAGACTGTTTGGTTTTCATTCTTCCTATCATTTTTTTTAAAGATTTACTTTATTTATTTGAAAGAGTTAGAGAGAGAGGTAGAGCCAGAGAGTGAGAGGTCTTCCATCTGCTGGTTCAGGCCCCAAGTGGCCGCAACAGCTAGAGCTGAGCTGATCCGAAGCCAGGAGCCTGGAGCTTCTTCCAGGTCTCCCACTTGGGTGCAAGGGCTCAAAGACTTGGGCCATCTTCTGTTGCTTTCTCAGGCCATAGCAGAGAGCTGGATCAGAAGTGGAGCAGCCAGGACTCAAGCTGGCACCCATATGGGATGCCAGCACTGTAGGCCAGGGCTTTTACCTGCTGCACCACAGTACCAGCCCCTTTTCTATCATTTTTATATTTTATTTTACTCATTTTCTGAGTATAATTTAGGAGATGTATAATCTTTTTTGTTCTTCTTTTAAAAAGGCAACTATTTGCTGAGGAAGACTGTAGAAGTAGGGCCAAGGGAATGAGTGACAGCTTAGAATTGGCTTTGTTGTCATCTCAAAACTCTTCCATACCAACAGTGTGCCCTGGGAGTCATATCTGTTTATATGTTAGGTTACCAAGAGGTCTGTGTAGTTCATAGAGAAACAAGGTTTGACTCTGGTCCTTTCAGGGAAGATTTTACATTTACTTCTCCTTGATTGAATTAGATGAACAACTGCAGAGCTGTTAACTCTTCATCATTTCTTTTTCATTCTGTGACACCAATAACCAACTGTATGCAAAGATGGTGTAACTTATACTTAGGTGACTCCATTTCCCCTCGCCTTATTTGCCTTTTCATGATTATGTAGTTGCTCAGCCCCATAGTACTTCAGAAGCATCAGTGTTTTTTTTTAAAGATTTATTTATTTATTTGAAAGTCAGAGTTACACAGAGAGAGGAGAGGCAGAGAGAGAGAGAAAGAGAGGGGTCTTCCATCCGTTGGTTCACTCCCTAATTGGCCACAACGGCTGGAACTGCGCCGATCCGAAGCCAGGAGCTTCTGCTGTTGCTTTCCCCGGCCATAGCAGAGGGCTGGATTAGAAGTGGAGCAGCCGGGTCTTGAGCCGGCGCCTGTATGGGATGCCAGCACTGAAGGAGGCAGCTTTACCTGCTACACTACGCCACAGCACCGGCCCCACAGAAGCAGCAGTTTTATAACCAGGTAACTTACTATTAAAAACCAGGGTTACTATTAAAAAGAAGGAATAACAACTGAAAGATTGAACATGCATAAGCAGAGAGAAAAAATATGTATGAAAATAAAAATTTGGGGGTTAGTATTTGGCCTAGCAGTTAATATGCCTTTGTCCCACACCGCAGTGCTAGGTAGAGTTCAATGCCCAGCTCCAGCTCCTTACTCCAGCTTCCTGCTAATGCAAACCCTGGGAGGCAGTAGTAATGGCTCAGGTAATTGAGTCCCTACTCTCCAAGTAGGAGGCCTAAATGAGTTCCTGGCTTCAGCTCTGGCCCAGCCCCAGCTGGCCAGTGTGGGCTTTTGGAGACTGAAACTGTAGATGGTGGGGGTTCTCTCTGTTTTTCAAATAAGTACATAATTTACATCAGTAATATTGGAATCTCCCTGCATTTGCAACATGGTTAATAACTTTTGGCCATAATGAGGACCCTGAGTATGAAAGGTTAAAATCAATTATGTATTTAATATAAAAGGCACAGAATAATAGATCTTTGTACAAACACAATGAAATAAGTACAAATTTTATATTTGATTAAAACTTCAGTTACTTGAGCAATCCCTGTATTATGTAGATTACCCTATTTCCAATGATTCCAAGATTAATTAGGCTTAACTATTTACTGAGATGAATATTATCTCCTTCACAGTAGTCATTGAGAAGATCCTATCTTTGTTCAAATATTTCTGGAACACTTCTCTGAGGATTTACTTAAGTATGCATGTTTTAGATAATCATTATGATAATGAATCTTTACATTTTAGGAATAAATTTATTATTTGAAGCCTTCTTACTTAGGTTCAAAGAAAGTAAGTTTGGTGAATATGATGGGAAACTGATCTAGAGAAATACCATTGCTTATTAAAAATAATATAGGGCCGGCACCATGGCTCACTTGGCAAATCCTCCGCCTGTGGAGCCGGCACCCCGAGTTCTTGTCCCAGTTGGGGCGCCGGTTCTGTCCCGGTTCTTCCACTCCAGCTCTCTGCTGTGGCCCAGGAAGGCAGTGGAGGATAGCCCAAGTCCTTGGGCACTGCACCCGCATAGGAGACCAGGAGAAGCACCTGGCTCCTGGCTTCGGATCGGTGCAGCACGCCAGCCCCATTGCGCTGGCCGTGGCGGCCATTTGGGGGGTGAACCAATGGAAAAGGAAGACCTTTCTCTCTGTCTCTCTCTCTCTCTCTCACACTGTCTAACTCTGCCTGTCAAAAAAAAATTTAAAAAATAAAAAAATAGGATATTTTCTTTCCCTCTCTCTTTCTCTCTCTCTCTGCTTAATACTGCTTAATAAATTATCTTAGGCTGTAATATAAAGGGAGTTTATGAATGTTTTGAGGATTAATAACACCAGTAGAATAAATACAGACCATTCCTGGGATTTGTTTTGAAATAGCTCAATCATTTGGAGATATATATGCTTTTGAAAGATTTAGTATTACTATAATCTTACCTTCTGTTATGGGTGTTGAATGAGAAGAGCAGTTACTGTCAACGTTCATAGAATATCAGTACATTGAACTACCTTCTCCTTGTCTTTTCCCTTCTTAATTTTTCTTTTTGCCCTTGTTTCTTCTTTGGCTCCTCTGCTTTATCCAGAAGCAGACATGATATTACTATCATTTGGTGCCATTAAGTTTACTGATATTCACTCTGTCATATAATAAGAACAAAAATGTGTTGTGGGCCAGCAAGTGACCATATAGTTAAAGAATTACTCCTAGATATAAGCATTGCTCATTATTGTTGCTGTTGTTGTTCTGGGCTACTTTCAGATTTTGTCTGCCTTGCCCTCTACTGTACCTCCGGAGCCTGCCACATGCATGCATTCAGTAAATATTTATGGAGTGAATGAATCACTTATTTTTAGTAATTCAGCCTGTCAGTCATTTATTGAGCACTTGTTATATGCCAAGTACTGTGTACCCTGGGGGGTAAAACAGTGATCCTAAAATGTCCCTTTCCTCATGAAACTTAAATTCTAGTTGGGGAGACAAACAGTAAAAAAAAAAAAAAAAAAAAAAAAGCTCACTGAGGCTGGTGTTGTGGCACTGTGGGTTAAGTCACCACCTGTGACGTTGGCACTCTATGTGAGTACAGATTTAAGTCCTAGCCACTCCTCTTCTGATCCAGCTCCCTGCTAACATGCCTAAGAAAGCATCGGAAGATGCCCAAGTGCTTGAGCCCCTGTCACCCAGGTTGCAGACCCAGATGATATCCCTAGCTCCTGGTTTTGCCCGCCCCACTTCTCCCCCTCTTCTCTGTAACTCTATTTTTCAAACAAATAAAGTAAGTCTTTTAAAAAAGAGAAAAATAGTCAACTGAGTTAATTATAGATTATGATAATGGACTTGAAGTAAATAAAGGATGTTTATAGTACAGACTTATAGAAGAAATGCTTGCTTTGGATATGATGGTCATAAAAGTGACTTCTTTTTTTGTTTATTTATATATTTGAAAGGCAGAGTAACAGAGACAGAGAAAGAGATACAGAAGAGAGAGATATCTTCCCTGCATTGTTTTACTCCCAAGTACCTGCAACACCCAGGGTTGGGCCAGGCCAAAGCCAGGAACCTGGAACCCCATCCTGTGCTTCCTCATAGGTAGCAGATAGTCAAGTACTTGGGTCAGTGTCTGCTGACTTCTAGTGCATTAGCAGGAAGCTGGATTGGAAGTGGAGTCAGGATGCAACCCCAGGTGTAACCTGCTGCATCACAATACCCACTCCTAAAAAGTGACTTATAAGATGATACATAAAGGAAGAGAAGTAGAAGTTGCAGGCCAAAAGCAAGGGAAGAACTTCGCCAGTGAAGAACAGCCTGGTGAGTGCTTGAAATTAAGAGGAGGGCAGTGTGACTGGTGGCAAAGCAAGTGTGAGAAAGCCAGACAGGGGCCAAATCAAGCAGGGCCTCACAGGCCTCTGGAAGTTGGGGTAATAATTTCTGTGCAGTGAAAAGAATGGTTGAAGACAGAAGACGTGACACTGTTGAAAGATCATTCTGACTACTGCATGAAGAAGGTGTTGGTACTGGAGGCAAATCAAGACATTTACCATTTTAATAAAGGATTTTTATATATAGTTAAGCCTAAAGAACATGAGAAAAGTGAAAATCTACAGCTGTTACCTCCTGCATAGGTTACTTAAGTGTCTGTATCAAGTAGACAGTAACAAAATACACAGAATTTGCTACTGCACTGTAATCCAGTGGTTAAAAATACATCCTGAAGAACAAAAGTTCTTGGAGGCTTTTGACATTACTATTCAAACCTGCCTTGAACTTTGTTGTCATCTTCGTCGCCATCATTTTCATCATTGTCATCTTCTTATTTCTTTCTTTATTTGAAAGCAGAGTTACAAAGAGTATGGACAAAGAGACAAAGAGATCTTCCATCAGTTGGTTCATTCCCCAAATGGTCACATGGGCAGTGTTGGGCCAGGCTGATGCTAGGAGCCTGGAACTCCATCAGGGTCTCCCATGTGGATGGCAGGGACCTAAGCACTTGGGTCATCTTCCACTTCTTTCCCAGAAGCGTCAGCAGGGAATTGGATTGGGAATGACACAGCCAGCACTCAAACAGGCACTCACATGGGATGCTGACATTGCAGGAAATGCTTAACTTGCTGTGCCACAACACTGGCTGTTTGAGTCTGGGGACAACCTGTCATCCCCTTTCTCTCTCTAGTACTTCTTTCCCCCTTTCTCCTACAATCTAACAGTAGATATCACGTAGGGTTTACGCATGAACTTGACTTTTCTCTCTACTTGCTTTCCTTCAGTAAACTGACTGTGTCTCCCAGCTTTGATCTGTAGCACAGTGGGACCTCTAAATAAAGGCGTTCTGTGCCAACACTGTGGTATAGCTGGTAAAGCTGCCACCTTCAGTGCCAGCATCCCATATGGGCGCCTGTTCAAGTCCCAGCTGCTCCACTTCTGATCAGGCTCCCTGCTAATGCACCTGGGAAAGCAGCAGAGGATGGCCTAAGTACTTGGGCTCCTGCACTCACATGAGAGACCTGGGAGAAGCTCTGGGCTCCTGGCTTTGGATCAGTCCAGCTTCGGCCATGACGGCCATTGGGGAATGATAGAAGACCTCTCTCTTTGTGTCTCTTCCTCCCTCTCTAACTCTGCCTTTCAAATGAATAAATAAATCTTTAAAATAAATAAATAAATGTGTCTTGAAGCAGTTAGGAGGATGAAAGTCCCTTCAGAAGAAGCTGGGTTCAGGAAACACTTGTAATATAGAGATGCTCGATGACACCCAAGGAGATTCCATTTCAGAAGGTCCAAGCGGTGTCTAGAATCTGCTCCTTTGTAGGTCCCAACCACAGCCGTGAAGAGACTGCAGCTAACCAGGTTGCCAGATGTGCTTGTCGAAGGTCCTAGCCCACCCTGTCTAGTGCCTGTGTGCCTTGGTCAATCCAGACAGCCTCACATACCACACCCCACCTCTCTTCTCCCACCCTCCGGACAAGAGACCCTTGCTAAGGTTGCAAAACTGTTCCTCCATTAGTACAAAGTTAATCATGCATTGCTTTATCCCTGGCCTCCAACTGAGGAAGTTCTACAAGGAGAAGAGGTTTCACTGAAAGGAAGAGAAGTAGATCCCTTCAGATCACAGTGTTCTGCTGGCCGAGACAGTCTACCCAGCTTGATCCTATGCACAGCAGGGCTGGTGCGAGGAGTCCTGTTGTGGATGGGGAGGAATGTAGCGTGGCACAGCGATAGTGCCTGTTTCAGGCATATTGCGGGTTAAAATAGCGTCTGTGGGCTGGGCTGGTGACCTAATTTCATTTTTATGGAAAACTATTTCCATGGTAAAAATGTGTTCTAAGTTCCCTATAACAAACTTGAAGATACATTTTATCAGGACATATGTGTTTAAGCTTGAAGACTGCCTACATATAGCACTTAGAGAAATTCACTTATGCACTAGCATGTGGCCTACAGCCATGCAGCCAGAGCCCATGCTGTTTATAACTCATCCCCTTTGCAATCTCAAATGCTCTATTTTCTTGGTAAACTTCAAGGAAAACGTATAGAAAAGTACTCGCTGTCATCTGTTTGCTCATGACATGATGGGAATGCTAAAGAGTGTTGTTAGAGGGTAACTGTAGTTGTAACTAAAATTAGGTGCGAGTGCTTATGTGTAAATTATTCTGTGACATAAATAATATATGCCTACATCTCCTTGTCTGTTCTTCTACATAAGTGATTTATCTAATTGCCCCCTGTCCCCTGCTGAGGCAGACTTTCTAGGCTATAGAGAAGGACTATATCTACTTGCCTCATCCCTTCTGCATTACCTTAACTTCTCTTTTGTCTCTCTCTCTCTCATTTTTTTTTTTTACATGGAAAGCAATAAACCCTCATCCCAGAAAAATGCACAGAAAATCTAGAAAATTATATGAGAAGATTACTGGCATCTCCTGTTTTCCATATGTGGCATGCCCCCATGACCAAACAGACCCGCTTTTTCATTCTCTCTCCCCCAGCCTCTGTCCTGTCCTCTTCTACCATCCTGCTCTTTCCTCTGTGCCTCCTCTCAAGCTCTCTCACCCCAATCCACAGGATCCCCAGTCCTGGGGAGCCTCTCAGTGCTTCTGAGGCTGTTGTTTTATCTTGGCTTTGCATTCCTGGCACACAATGCTATGCAGCCTTGTGTGAAGGGTCTCCTATTCACATACCACAGAGGAAAGGGCTCATCTTCTTAGATCAGTGCAGAGCTCTGCCAAGCCAAGCCCTGAGTCCATAGGTCTGCCGCAGACAGAGGGAGCACTTTTTTCTTTTCTTTTCTTTTCTTTTTTTTCTAGGTACACATGGGTATGTGGATATTTATTTATTTATTTTTAACTTTTATTTAATAAATATAAATTTCCAAAGTACAACTTTTAGATTAGAGCAGCTATTCCCACCATTACCTCCTTCCCACCTGCAACCATCCCATCTCCCGCTCCCTCTCCCATCCCATTTACATTAAGATTCATTTTCAGTTATCTTTATATACAGAAGATCAATTTAGTATATACTGAGTAAAGATTTCAACAGTTTGCATCCACACAGATACACAAAGTGTAAAGTACTGTTTGAGTACTAGTTATACCGTTAATTCACATAGTCCAACACATTAAGGACAGAGATGCTACATAGGGAGTAAGTGCACAGTGACTCCTGTTGTTGATTTAACAATTGACACTCTTGTTTATGGCGTCAGTAATCACCCGAGGGTCTTATCATGAGGTGCCAAGGCTATGGAAGCCTCTTGAGTTCACAGACTGCAATCTTATTTAGACAAAGCCATAGTCAAAGTGGAAGTTCTCTCCTCCCTTCAGAGAAAGGTACCTCTTCTTTGATGGCTTGTTCTTTCCACTGGGATCTCACTCACAGAGATCTTTCATTTAGTTTTTTTTTGTTTTGTTTTGTTTTGTTTTTGCCAGAATGTCTTGGCTTTCCATGCCTAAAATACTCTCATGGGCTTTTTAGCCAGATCCAAATGCCTTAAGGGCTGATTCTGAGGCCAGAGTGCTGTTTAGGACATCTGCCATTCTAGAGTCTGCTGTGTATCCCACTTCCCATGTTGGATCATTCTCTCCTTTTTAATTCTATCAGTATTTGCAGACACTAGTCTTGTTTATGTGATTCCTTTGACTCTTAATCCTATCATTGTGATCAATTGTTAACTGAAATTGATCACTTGGACTAGTGAGATGGCATTGGTACATGCCACCTTGATGGGATTGAATTGGAATCCCCTGGCACGTTTCTAACTACCGTTTGGGGCAAGTCCGATTGAGCAGGTGCCGAACTGTACATCTCTTCCCTCTCTTATTCCCACTCATATTTAACAGGGGTCACTTTTCAGTTAAATTTAAACACCTAAGAATAATTGTGTGTTAATTAAAGAGTTCAACAAATAGTATTAAGTAGAACAAAAAAAAATACTAAAAGGAATAAATTAGTAAGTTGTTTCTCAACAGTCAGGACAAGGGCTGATCAAATCATTGTTTTTCATAGTGTCCATTTCACTTCAACAGGTTTCCTTTTAGGTGCTCAGTTAGTTGTCACCAGTCAGGGAGAACATATGATATTTGTCCCTTTGGGACTTGCTTAATTCACTCAGCATAATGTTTTCCAGATTCCTCCATTTTGTTGCAAATGACTGGATTTCATTGTTTTTGACTGCTGTATGGTATTCTATAGAGTACATGTCCCATAATTTCTTTATCCAGTCTTCTGTTGACGGGCATTTGGGTTGGTTCCAGGTCTTAGCTATTGTGAATTGAGCTGCAATAAACATTAAGGTGCAGACAGCTTTTATTTGCCAATTTAATTTCCTCTGGGTAAATTCCAAGGAGTGGGATGGCTGGGTTGAATGGTAGGGTTATATTCAGGTTTCTGAGGAAACTCCAAACTGACTTCCATAGTGGCTTTACCAGTTTGCATTCCCACCAACAGTGGGTTAGTGTCCTTTTTTCCCCACATCCTCGCCAGCATCTGTTGTTGGTAGATTTCTGTAAGTGAGCCATTCTAACCAGGGTGAGGTGAAACCTCATTGTGGTTTTGATTTGCATTTCCCTGATGGCTAGTGATCCAGAACATTTTTTCATATGTCTGTTGGCCATTTGGATTTTCTTCTTTTGAAAAATGTCAGTTGAGGTCCTTGGCCCATCTCTTAAGTGAGTTGTTTGTTTTGTTGTTTTGGAGTTTCTTGATCTCTTTGTAGATTCTGGTTATTAATCCTTTATCGGTTGTATAGTTTGCAAATATTTTTTCCCATTCTGTCGGTTGCCTGTTCACTTTCCTGAGTGTTTCTTTTGCAGTACAGAAACTTCTCAATTTGATTAATCCCAATTGTTAATTTTGGCTTTGACTGCCTGTGCCCCTGGAGTCTTTTCCAAGAAGTCTTTGCCTGTGCCTATATCATGCAGGGTTTCTCTGATGTTCTCTAATAATTTGATGGTGTCGGGTCATAGATTTAGATCTTTAATCCATGTTGAGTGGATTTTTGTGTAAGATGTAAGGTAGGGGTCTTGCTTCATGCTTCTGCACGTGGAAATCCAGTTTTCCCAACACCATTTGTTGAATAGACTGTCCTTAGAGGGAGCACTTTTTTTCTAATTCACACAGTGGAGAAAGCGTTCTCAAATGTTCACAAAGGCACTGGCATGGTAGAGCTGTGGCCCTCACCTAGAAAACAATTGTCATTTCTCATATTTACATATAAGAACGCCAAGGTTAACCCAGGCCAAATTTCTTACCCAGGGTCACATTGTTGGCAAAGACAGAAATCAAGCTCTGTCATGTCTGGCCTTGTAACTCATATTCCCTTCTCTACAGTTGGCACAATTCCCTCAGGATTTGTGTGCAAGGGCTAAGTTTGGTGAGCTTCACTGAGTGTGATTTCTCTTTCTCAACTGTGTTGTAACACTTCTTCAGGAGACTAACAGCCCTGCAGGAAGCAGAAAAAAACCTGGCCTACCTACTTAGTGTCCTCTCTCCCTCCCTTCCAGTTCCTACCCACCGAGGCCTGCAGGGTTCTTCCATTCACTCAGTCACTGTGAGATGGCATCTTCAGCTCTCCAGGGCTTTGGCAAATCAAAAGTAGAACTGGATCTTTCTATTGAAAACAGAATAAAAACATTTCACAACCGCTTTCTAAAAGAAGAGAAACTCAGTGTTTATTGACTTTAATAAGGCTTTCATAGTTTCATGAAAGCCAGACCCAGTGGCAAGTGATTAGAGGTGTCTAGTATTAGAAACGAGAAAGAATTCAGAAGCAATGTATAGATGCTGTCACCTTGTGATAGTGTGGATTAGTGTAAAAAGACTGGACTTTGGACTGAGGCAAACATCGATTTGAATCTCAGCTTGACCAGTGTCAAGCTTGAGCAACGTAATCTCTTCAAAGCTCCTTTTCCATACCTATAAAATGAGCATATTGACAATAGCTATGTCCTGGTAAATGTTAAGGCATTTGATATTGTACCTAGTAGGCTGCAGTTACTCAGAAAGTAATACTGGTTCCCTTTGTTTTTACCTCTTTAATTTGCTAACCCCTTAAAGCATCATATCCTATTAATTTTTATATCCTACACTGGCCACATAGATATTCAATAAATATCTGTTAGATTCAATATTATCTGCTTTACTCATAAAGTTATAAAGATTCATCCTTGGAATAATTCAACTTGGATGCTACCCTATTGTTTAAAGCATTATGAATTATGAAATGAATGTATTATTCTAAAATAATAACACTTATCAGTCCCCCCCCCCCAAGACTCACCTCTTTCTCTGATTTGCTATCCAACAACAGCTCTTAGAATAAGAGGCTTGCCAAACTTCTTGTGATATCACATACTTACTGCTTTTAATGGAGGGAAGAGTTGTGGTAAATCAAAATTATCTCTTTGATTGACAACGTGAGGACATCTCTAAAAGAACAACTTGCGAAACACGATTTAAAGCTGTTGTTTTGGCATCATGGTTTGACATTTGTTTGCAGCTACATTTTTAAATACAATTAAGAGAATTTAGATCTTTTACATGTAAATAAAAAATTGAGTTCTCATTTCCCTTTAAGTCTTGTTAAAATAAATACTCTTAACTGTGAGTGGAATCCTAATTTGCCTATTGGGCCAGTTCCAAAAATGTTATTTTTTAAAATATCAGTGAAATTTCAGGGTACAATGTCACAGGCAGCCACAACTCCCTCTGAGATATGCAAAGCAAAGGCAGCACGCCATACTACAGAGAGCCCTGCATTGGCATAAGCTTGAGCTGGCTTTCTCCCTTATGAATTATGTCAGCTTAGGTGCTCATCTACCACTCAAGTCTTTATTTCTTCTAAAAACAAAGGAATTATAACAACATATATCTAGAATCAATAAGAAAGAGGGGTGGGCGTTATGGTGCAGTGGGTTAAGCCACTGCTTGTGATGCCTGCATCTTATGGTAGTGTCAATTCAAGTCCTGGCTACTCTGCTTCAATCCAGCTTCCTGCTAATGTGCCTGGGAAGCAGCAGATGATGGCTAAAGTACTTTTGCCCATGCCACCCACGTGGGAGACCTGGATGGAGTTCCAGGCTCCTGGTTTTGGCCTGACCCAATTCTGGCTATTGTGGCCATTGGAGAAGTAAACGAGCAGATGAAAGATATCTCTCTCTGTGGCTCTGTCACTCTATCTTTCAAATAAATAAAAAAAAAAAAAAAGAAAAGAAAAGAAAAAGAAAAAAAAAGACAAGTGGTAAGTACCAGGATTCTAGATCCCTAGAGGGAAAGTTGGTGTTTTAAAAATAAGAAGAAGAAGAAACAACAAGAATCATTGTATCCCAGAGCCTAATATTGTGCCTGACATATAATAGATGCTCAATAAATGGATGGATGGCTAGATGGGAATCAACTGAATTCCAGTCGAACAACTGATTACAGGATTTAAAACTGGGGAGTTAGTTCCTGGTTTTTCTCTCAGGCCCAGAGAGTTTATCACTGACAAAACCAGAGCTGGGAGTAGAATGCAAACTCCCAGATTCTAATAGTGATCTTCTTTGTTAGAGTCTTGGTAAAATTCAAATTTAAGACTTAAATCTGTGTTATTTCCTATAATTCTAAAGCATTGACATCGCTAGAACTGGTTCTGAAGAGGAAGTCAGATGGCTGAACAGCTGCACATTTTCAGCTTTTTATAACAAGAAAAAAATGTGGCCTATGCCTTTACAATTAACGTTTTATTTCTTGTAATTCATCTAGATTTCTGGCAAAGAGTCCTACTAGAGTCCGAGTTGGCCCTTTTAGAGTCTTTCAACACAGGATTGCTCTCTCTTTATCAGCATCTTAAATTGGTTTTGTAATCTTTAACAATGTGTGAGCCTTTCCATGTGTGCGTACTATACAAGTGTGGCTTTTATTTTTGGAATCAGGATTATCTTTTCACACATATAATCGTCTCTGTATACATTACTCACTGCCCATTCCCTTCTAATCAAGAACAGTGAGTATGTATAATGTCACATATAATTATTCTTCCTGCTTTGTCCCATTAAAGAGTTACACTGAAGACTTCTTAGATTCAGAAACTGAGGCTCAGCAGGAAATCAAAGAGATATAAAAGTCCTTCCTAATTTCTGTAACCATGATATCAAGCAAAATTACCATCACAGATGCACAGTCATGTTTTTCTAGCAATTTATACTTTGTGGAAGTACCATATCAAACTTAATAATTCTTTGAAAATTCAGTGAATAATCACTTCCTTCACATTGTTTGAAACCTGGCCTAATATATTTTAGCCATCATAATCTACTACCCTTTTACATTTTGTGTTCTGAAAGGCTACATATAACAGCAGTGATTTGTACTGGGCCCATTAGAGGAATGAATATGGAATAGGTTCTACTTTTCATAGTTTCAACGTTGTAACTATCACCAGGACACTGAAATTCAAGCACCTCAAATATTCAGCATCATCTCCTTTATAGAAAAGGTAACTTCTAATGCATAAACAGGCACCATCTGGAAATGTTCATTGGAATTCTCTATCAGTAAGAACTCTTTTCAAACAGGATCCGGTTTTAAGAAATAGAATGGATCATATTGCCAGGACTCTGCTGTCTGGCCACTCCTAACAAGTGTACGGCCATCCACATCCCTTGTACTACCCTGAAATTTTGAAAACCAGGTAAAGCTCTACTTTATTTCCATTGACTGCTGTTCCCTATCTTGGTCAAGTTTACTATTACAAAATCAAGATTCCAAAAGGGCTGGTTCCCTTCAGAAGCTCAAGAAAAGAACACATTCCTTACCTCTTCCAACATTTACAGGATGTCAGCTTTCATTAGCTCCTAGTCCTTTGAATCCAGCTTTCATTATCATGTCACCTCCCCACACATTAACCCGCTTGCCTCCCTTTTGGTTCCACCCTTGTAATTTCATTTAGAGCCCATCCAGGCAATGCTAAATAATTTGTCCATCTCAAGATCCTTAATTTAATCACATCTACAAAGTCTCTTTTGCCAAAAAAGTTAACATGTTCACAGTTTCTGATGTGAACATCCATGTTGGTAATTATTTAGCAAAACACAACTGTGGTAAGTTAAAGATGTTTACTATCAACCCTATAGCATCTACTATATGAAAACTAAATGGAATTACAGTTATAAACCAACAAAGGAGATAAGATATGTACAAATTCCAAAAGAAGACAGAAAAAGAAAGCAAAGGGAACAAAGAGCAGATGACCCAAATGGAAGAAAAAAAAAAACAGCAAAGTGATAGATTTAAGTCTGACCATATCAATAATTACATTAAATATCAATTATTTAAGTATTAACAGACTAAAGGCAGAGGTTATCAGATTATAAATGAAAAATAAGATCCAGATAGATACATTTTGTCTACAGGAAACTTCTTTAAATATAAAGATACAATAGGTTTAAAGTTAAAAGAAAGGAAAAGTATATATCATGCTGACCCTAATTTAAAAAGAAAAAATTAGATTGGGTCCATTAATATCAGACAAATATTTAAGAACAAAAATATTATCAGAAATAAAGAAGTTCACTTCATTCACCAGGAGAACTTACTACATGTTTATGAATCTGAATGTAGAACTGTAAGAAGTAGACAGATCCTCAATTATTGTTAGAGATTTCAATAATTCTCCCTCAAAAATTGGTAAAAACGAGCAGATGAAAAAATTAGTCAAGTTACAGAAGACTTAAACTTTATAATCAATCAACTTCACTTACTTTAAATTTACACATTTCACTCCCAACAGTACAATACACATTTTCTCTCCAGAGGATATACAGATAATTCACCAAGATAGACCATTTAATTGGGCCATGAAACACAGTCAAACAAATTTCAAGGGATTCAAATCATATGAAGTGTATTCTCTGGTCACAGTGTAATTAAGTTAGAAATTAAATACAGAAAAAGTCTCTGGAAAACTCTCTAAACACTTATCAACTCTTATAATAATTCTAAAGACAGTGGTCAAGTAAACTATCAAAAGAGAAATTAGAAAATATTCTGCACTAAATAAAATGAAAATATTAAGATTTATGGGATGCCATTAATACAAAACTTAGGGGCAAATGTATAGCAGTAAATGTGAAAAAAAAATTCAACTTCTACCTTAATGAAATAGAGAAATAGCAAAATAAAATCTAAAGTAAGCAAGTACGTCAAGAATACCTGAGCACTAATGAATAGAAAACAAAAACAAAGGAGACTGTCAAGGAAGCAGAAGTCTGTTTCTTTGAAGAGATCAGTAAGATTAGTAAGTCTCAAGGTGGACTTATCAGGAAAAAAAAAATTCTAAATTGCTAATATCAGAAACGATAAAGGTGACATTACTGTAGATTCCTGAGATATTAAAATGATAATAAAGGATTATGACAAGCTTACATCATTGAATTTGATAACAACTCTGATGAAGTGAACCTTATTTTTGAAACACAGACTCAAAGCTGATTAAAGAAGAAATAGATATCCTGAATAGCCCTGTGTCTTTCAAAAAAATTGATTTTGTAGTTTTAATATCTTCCTGTAAAGAAAATTTCAAGACTAGATTTCACCAAGCATTTAAGGAAGAAACAATACTAATTATGCTCAAACTCTTCCTGAAAATTGGATAATAAAACATAATGCACAACTTAATTTGTGAAGCCAGCACTACCCTGATACTTAAACATGACAGAGATTACAAGAAAAATAATAGAACAACATCCCTCATGAGCATAGTCACAAAAATTCTAAGTAACTTAGAAAATTGAATCTGATAAAGTATAAAAAGGAAATAAATCATGAATAAAATAAAATTATCACAGGAATATAGGATTGTGTTAACATTAAAATCAATATTAAATATGTTAAACTATAAAAAACTATGTCAATAGAATCAGAAAATTACTTGATAAAAACATCTATTCATAATTTTTTAAAAAATCTTAAGAGAATAGCACTAGAGGGTGACTTCATCAAACTAATACACACATCTTCAAAAACCTATAGATAACATCATGCCCAATATTGAAAAACTACATGCTTTCCTCCTAAGATCAAGACCAGGAAAAGGATATTTACTATCAACACTTGGATTCAACATTATGCAAAGGACCTAGAATATCCAAAATAACATTAAAAAAACTTTTCAATTATCAAAAAATCAAAGTCCCCATCTGATTTCAAGATTAATTGTGCATCTACAAATAATAAAGATGGTGTGCAGGTTCTAGTCCCGGTTGGGGCACCAGATTCTGTCCCGGTTGCCCCTCTTCCAGGCCAGCTCTCTGCTGTGGCCAGGGAGTGCAGTGGAGGATGGCCCAAGTCCTTGGGCCCTGCACCCCATGGGAGACCAGGAGAAGTACCTGGCTCCTGCCATCGGATCAGCGTGATGTGCCAGCCACAGTGCACCGGCCGTTGGAGGGTGAACCAACAGCAAAGGAAGACCTTTCTCTCTGTCTCTCTCTCTCACTGTCCACTCTGCCTGTCAAAAACAAAACAAAACAAACAAACAAACAAAAAAACACCAAAAGGAAATCTTCTGCAGTTCTAACAGTAAGTAAGATTTTCCAGAATGAGGACATTTATAATTTGGGGGAAAAGATACTTGAACAAAATAGAGAACCCAGAAATAAAAACACAGTCAATTCATTCTCTACTTGGGAGCCAAAGCAATTCATTGGCAAAATGACAGTTGTTGTTAACCAATGGCAAAAAATGAACTCTGATTCATGCTTTGAAATATATACCAGATATATGATAGAGCCAAATATTGAACATAAAACCATAAAGCTTCTAGAAGAAAACAGAAGAAAATCTCTGTAACCTTGAGTTAGGCAAAGACTTTTTTTGAGTCAACATCAAAAGCACAATCCATGAAGAAAAAGAACCCTGATAAATCAGACTTGATCAGAATGAAAAAGTTGTTCTTCAAAAGACACTATTAAGAGAATGAAAAGACAAGCTATAATACTTTTTTTAAAAAATATTTCATTTATTTATTTGACAAGTAGAGTTACATACAGTGAGAGGGAGAGACAGTGAGAAAGGTCTTCCATCTACTGGTTCACTCCCCAAATTGCTGCAATAGCTGGAGCTGGGCCAATCTGAAGCCAGGAGCCAGGATCCTCCTCTGGGTCTCCCATGCAGGTGCAGAGGCCCAAGCACTTAGGCCATCTTCTACTGCTTTCCCAGGCCATCAGCAGAGAGCCGGATCTGAAGAGGAACAGCCGGGACTAGAACTGGTGCCCATGTGGGATGCCGGTGCCATAGGCAGAGGATTAACCTACTGTGCCATAGCACTGGTCCCCATAATACATTTTCAAAAATGTGTCTCATAAAGGACTTGCTTTTAGAATATATAAAGAACTTTTGAAAGTCAGTAATATGAAGATAAAGAAGGTAACAACAACAACAACAAAAGCAAAAGACTTGAGCAGATACTTCACCAAAGAAGATATAAGATGGCTAATAAGCACATAAAAGGATGCTCAGTATCACTTGTTGTAAGAGAAAAACAAATTAAATCCATAGTGAGAAGGGGCCCACACTGTGGCACAGCAGGTTAAAGCCCCGGCCTGAAGCACTGCCATCCCATATGGGCACCAGTTCGAGTGGGCACCCGCTACACCACTTCCTATCCAGCTGCCTGCTAACGCACCTGGGGAAACAACACAGGATGGCCCAAGTCCTTGGGCCCCTGCATCCACATGGGAGACCCGGAAGAAGCTCCTGGCTCCTGGCTTCGGAACGGTGCGGCTCTGGGCATTGCAGCCATCTGGGGAGTGAACCAGCGGATGGAAAACCTCTCTCTCTGTCTCTACCTCTCTCTGTAACTCTGTCTTTCAAATAAATAAAAAATAAATCTTTTTTAAAAAAAAGATATAGAGGAACTAGAACTCTCATACCCTGCTGGTGGGAAGGTAAAATGGTCCAACTTCCTTGGAAAGCAATTTAGAAGTTTCTTTAAAAATTAAATATACATGTACTTTGTTACCCAGCCATTTCACTCTTACATATTTATTCAAAGGAAATAAAAGTACATGTCCATACAAAAATTTGTACACAGATTTTTAAAAAAGATTTATTTATATATTTGAAAGAGTTACACAGAGAGAGAAGGAGAGAGAGAGAAAGAAAGAGAGAGATCTTCCATTCGCTGGTTCACTTCCCAATTGGCTGCAACGGCTGGAGCTGGGCTGATCCAAAGCCAGAAGTCAGGAGCTTCTTCCAGGTCTGCCATGCGGGTTCTGGGGCCCAAGCACTTAGGCCATCTTCTACTGCTTTCCCAGGCCATAGCAGAGAGCTGGATCAGAAGTGGAGCAGCTGGAACTTGAACCGGCGCCCATATGGGATGCCGGCACCACAGGTGGTGGCTTTACCCACTAAACCACAGCACTGGCCGCTGTATATAGATATTGATAGCAACTTTATTTGTAATGGTTGAAATGTGTGCAACAACCTAAATGTTCATCAACAGTGAATAACCTATTTATCAACAATGAATAAAAAAAATTGTGGTTTATCTGTACAATGGCATACTACTCAGAAACAAAAATGAAAGAACTATCGCTACAGCATGTATAATAACATGGATGAATCTAACGATAGTTATGCTAAGTAAAAAAAAAAATCTGAGTGATTCATACATGGATAGATGAGCAGATCTGAAAATGCAAACCAGTCCAAAATGACAGAAAGCAAGTCACTGATTACTGATTACCTTGGAGGTGAGGGAGACAAGCGTGAGACAAAGGAGCATCCCCTCCCAACATCATCTTTGGACCAGAAGGAAGTTGAGAACGCTGTGTGTTTCCCAAAAGGGAGCAATCTTCAATGTTCTCTTCTGATGTGGCCAAGCTGGATAATGAAAAAGAAGCATAACTTGCTTGTAAAGGAAAGCCATGAACCATGGTGAAAACTGAACTGGGAAATTAGGGGGAAAAAAATCCATAGTCTAAGCAGGAGTACTCTTCTCTGGGCTAGGCTTCCACAGGGCTGTCAGAGTCAGGGCAGACTCCACTGGTGCCAGGTCACTCGAGTACTGACTTGTTCTTCCAAATGTCAGTGATAGAAGTGGTATACTCCAATTCTAAGCAGAAGTTTTAAGAGATCCCATCTTTTACAATTTTCTTTTTTTGTCTGCCGCAAAAACAGCATTCCCAGGTAAGAATTTGCTCCTTGAGCTGTATCCTGGATAAAAATGTGGAGCAAAGCAGCAGATGACACATCATAATAAAAGGGAAAAAAAAAAAAACAAGCTCTATTATTGAAAGCCACTGAGACAATTTAAGTTTGAGATATTTCTAAAGTAAAGTGGAGCTCTCAGGGTTGGGAATAGGAGACAGGCAGGGAAGTTGGATACATAAGGCAGATGCTAAGGCAATAGATCTGAACTAGAGGTAAAATTTGGGAGTGGTCAGCATCTAGATTGCATTTGAGAAGATGAATCTGCAAAGGAGACAAGAACAGCCAGGACCTTGATGGAAAGCCACAAGTGACTTGAATATGGTCCTACTTATACTCTTCTTTTTCTTGGTTTCTTTTGCTTTGCTTCCTTTTCTTCAGCCTAGAGATTGCTGTGCAAACATCAGAGTCCACTGGTTCTGTCATATACTTGAAAAGATCAATCTTCTTTTTACATTTGTTGGATTCTGTGCTCCATTTGCCCTGTGACCCTGCCTTACTAATTCACCTCTGTATATCCAGAGCTGGATGACACTGCCTTGTCCATAGAGGACTCTCACCCTCACCACTCAGCAAAGAGAACCGCGACTGCCCTGCCCAGTTCTTCATCACCTTCTCTTTCCTGCACGTATCCATTCTGCTCTGTGTTCAGGCTTTGTCAATACTGTTCCAATGTAAATAGCCATAAATATGGATTCATACAAAGTTTATATAGATTTAAAGTGTAAAGAAGTTTAACATAATGAACATATGTATATCAACCACTTGGTTTAGGAAAAAGAACTGTACCATTAGCTTTGAAGTCTCTATCGATTTCTCCCCCAGTGGCATCCAAGTCTGTCCTTCCTCAGAAGTAAAGACCAACCTGCATTTTGTGATTCTCAACAACCTGAAATTAGAAGGGAAACTCCTGCTGGCACCATGGCTCACTAGGCTAATCCTCTGCCTGCAGCGCCGGCACACTGGGTTCTAGTCCCAGTTGGGGCGCTGGATTCTGTCCCAGTTGCTCCTCTTCCAGTCCAGCTCTCTGCTGTGGCCTGGGAGTGCAGTGGAGGATGGCCCAAGTCCTTGGGTCCTGCACCCCATGGGAGACCAGGAGAAGCACCAGGCTCCTGGCTTCGGATCGGCACAGTGTGCCAGCCGTGGCGGCCTTTGGAGGGTGAACCAATGGCAAAAGGAAGACCTTTCTCTCTGTCTCTCTCACTAACTCTGCCTGTCAAAAAAAAAAGGGGGGGGGGAATTCCTGAACCCATCTATTAAACAAAGAGCATCTATAAAATCCTATAGATAACATCCGTTGTGTTGTTGATTTTCTCTATACTTGTATATTTCTATTCCTAAAAAAAAGTTAGATTTGCATACCTTTTATCTTCATAATGACAAAATCATACTTTATATAGTATTCTGTGATTGGTTATTTATGCTCAATATTATATTCCTGTTATTTGTCTGTGATGTTACATGTAGCTGAAAATCATTCATTGATTCTTTCATCTGGACTGTATTCTAGCATGCAGCACAATTTATTTTCTATTTTCTATTTGCTTTAGCTATATTCTGTAGGTTGTGGTATGTAGCAATTTCTTTATTGTTCAATTCTAGGTATATTTAAAAACACTGTATTCTTTTATTTGCCCCATGAGTCATTCAGTTACACATTTAGAAAACTTTTTAAGGACCAGTGTCATGGCATAGTGAGGTAAGCCACTGCCTGCAATGCTGGAACCCTCTGCGGGCACCCATTTGAGTCCCGTTTGCTCTACTTCTGACCCAGCCCCTTGCTAATGCACCTGGGAAGGCAGCGGAAGATGGTCCAACTCCTTGGGCCCCTGCACCCATGTGGGAAACCTGGATGAAGCTCCTGACTCTTGGCTTCGGCCTGGTCCAGCCCCAGCTGTTGTGGTCATTTGGGGAGTGAACCAATAGATGGAAGATCTTTCTCTCTCTCTCTCTCTCTCTCTCTCTCTCTCTCTCTGTAACTCTACCTTTCCAATAAATAAATCTTTAAAAATGTTTTAGAAATACATGAGCATATTTTATTTATCTTTTGTTACTAATATCTTTTTCACAAAATATAAATTATAAGTAGAAACATAATGTAAAGCATGTTTATAATTTTTTATTTTTTAGTTACCACATTAAAAGGGTAAAACTAAGCAGGTAAAATCAATCTTTTTTAAAGATTTATTTATTCATTCATTTATTTGAAAGGCAGAGTTACAGGGAGAGAGAGAGAGAGACAGAGAGAGTGAGAGAGAGACAGATATCTTCCATTTACTGACTCATTCCCCAAATGGCTACAACGGCTGGATCTGAGCTAGGACAAAGCCAAGGGCCTGGAACTCTATCTGGGTTTCCTACATGGGCAGCAGGGGCCCAAGTACTTGGCCCATCTTGCCCTGCTTTTCCAAGAACATTAACAAGGAACTGGATCAGAAGTGAAGCAACCAAGACTCAAACCAGCACTAATATGCAATGCCAGCATTGCAGGTACTGGCTTAACCCGCTGATCCACATCACAAGGTCAGGTAAAATCAATCTTAATCATGTATTTTGTTTAACCCAATACATCCAAAACTTCATTTAAATATGTAATCATTTTTAAAAGTTATCATAGCTATTTTAGATGTTTTGGCTCCTAAAGTTTTAATCTGGTGTTTTATACTGAGGAGCACATCTCTAACTATATGAGGCTAGTGGCTGTCATACTGGATAATGCAGGATTATAGCATAACAATTGTTTGAAACTTGCTGAAATGTACTTTTTGGCATAATATATGGTCAATTCCATATGAGATTGAAAATAATAATTAATTTTTCCACTAGTTGTGCATACGGTTACTATTTTCATTAAATATTCTGCATCTTTAGGGAATTACTTTTCTGCCTGACCCCAGGTTATGATATTACACAGCTACAAAAAGGCCAATCACATGGAGTTGTGTGGTGTGTATTTCCATGGCCATCTGTGGTAGTCCAAAATTGAATTACATATAACAGAGATCTGTGTTAGATTCTACTACTATGATGTTGATAGGACTGTTTCTCCTTATAGTTATATCAAGTTTTACTTTTATCTATTTTGAGACTTTTTTGATAAGAACAAAGTTCATAATATTCATATTAAACTAAATTTATTATTTGCCTCAATGACTTTGGTCTTAAAGTCTACTTTGCCTAATATTAATATAGTTGTTTATTCCCTATTCTTTAATATATGCATATTATATCTTCCCCAAACTTTTCCTTTCAACTTTTCCTCTCACAGCTGCCTCCTGACACACAGCCTACATTTTGTCTGGCATTCTAGTTCTGGTGTTTTGTTAGCTCCACTAATTATGTATGATCAAAATTATTATTTTGTACACATGGTATTTGTTTACATTTACCTACACACAGGCTGACTACGGAATTTCAGAACTCAGTACAAAATGAGAAAGAAGCTTTTTTCCTTTCTTTCAGTCTCAACCTATTGTGGTGGTTTTTGGTTTGTTTTATTTTTAAAGATTTGTTTGTTTGAAAGGCAGAGTTACAGAGAGGCAGAGGCAGAGAGAGAAAGAGAGGTCTTCCATCCACTGGTTCATTCCCCAGATGGCTGCAATGGCCAGAGCTGTATTGATCCAAAGCTAGGAGCCAGGAGCTTCTTCCTGGTCTCCCACATGGGTGCAAGGGGCCATCTTCCACTGCTTTCCCAGGCCATAGCAGAGAGCTGGATTGGAAGTGCAGCAGCCAGGATTCGGCCCACTCACCCATATGGGATGCCGGCACTGCAGACAGCAGCTTTACTCACTGTTCCACAGCACCAGCCCCTTTGGTTTGCTTTTTAATATCTTCTCCCTCAGGCAGAGCAATATCATATCAGAAAGTGAAAGTTGGCTCTCACAGATACTGATCCTTACCCCATGCCTACGCCTAGGCCCAGTTTCCCACCAAAGCGGAGGATGGCAGCAAGTCCCTAGTGGGGCAGGGGAGCAGGAGGCCGAGAACCATCCAGGGGAAGCAGGGAAGTGGCAGGAGGTGAGATTGTGTTGTAGCTGAGGACCCAAGCACCCAAGACATGCTATATTATTACATCGAGTTTCACTTACAAAACACAGATTCAAAAGTAAAATATTAGGATTTGAGGTTGATGGCCACAGAGCATTAAAACAGAAGCGCATGGTTCCTATCGGAGCCAGGGGCCCTGTACTGCCACCCTGATCCAGGCCAGAATTCCCCTCCTGGCCTGTGTTTGCCAGTGTCTGTGTTCTCCGCTTCTCCTGGCATGTCTGACCTTAGTCCTTCCTGCAAAGCATATTCTTTGGAAGCTCCTTAATTAAGGTCCCTGCTGGTGGTAAACTCACAGGTCTTATTTATCTGAGCATGTCTTTATTTCAACTCCATTCTGAAAAATAGTTTTGCAAGGTACTAAATTTTTGGTTGATAATTATTTTGTCACAGGACTTTGAACATGTTTTGCCGTATTTTGTCTGTCTTTGTTTCTGTTGAGAATAGTTTTCATTGTATTTGGGTTCCTTTGAAGATAATCTGCCTTTTCTCTCCAGCTACCTTTTAAATCTTTTTAACTTTGTATTTTTCATTTTCACTATGGGGTGCACAGATGTTAGATTTGTTTTTATGTATCTTCCTTAGGATCCACTGGGGCTTCTTGGATTTGTGGATTTGTGTTTTTCACCAATCTGAACTATTCCCCTCAGATATTTCTTCCTCCCTCTTTTTCTATTCATTACTTATGAAATTTTTTCATTCTGCCCTCCATATCTCATCTTTTATAGTAGCCTTATTGTTTGCTCTCAGTACTGTACTGTGTTTAATTTCTCTGAATTGCCTTTCAGATTTTTGGTTCTCTTTCAGCTAAGATAATCTGCTATAGGATGGATCATCCCCTGAGTTTTAGCTTCATTTGTTGTATTTTCCCATTTCTACAAGTTCAGTCTGGCTTTTTCAAACTTCACTGATCGTTTTAATTAATCTTCTCTTTTTTTCCAATACGTTAAATTAAATACCCTTTTTTCATATTCTGCCTCTGAAATTTTAATATCTTTGGGATTTGAGATCAGTTTTGCTGTCATTTGTATCTGCTCATTTTTCCTTTTACTGACTTTTTGAAAAATGGCTTTGGGAATTTTTTTTCTTATGAACCCATGAGTCTTTTTTTTTTTTAAAAAAAATTATTTATTTGAAAGGCAGAGCTACAGAGAGGCAGAGGCAGAGAAGAGAGAGAAGTCTTCCATCCACTGGTTCACTCCCCAAATGACCTCAATAGCTGGAGCTGTGCTGATCCAAAGTCAGGAGCTAGGAGCTTCTTCTGGGTCTCCCACACGGGTGCAGGGGCCCAAGAACTTGGGCCATATTCTACTGCTTTCCCAGGCCATAGCAGAGGCTGAATCAGAAGTGGAGCAGCCAGGACTTTAACCAGTTGCCCATATGGGATGCCAGCACTACAGGTGGTGACTTTACCCACTATGCCACAGTGCTGGCCCTAAACCCATAAGTCTTAAAACTTTATCTATAGGAAACAAAATATTGGTGTTTTTCCTAGCTATCACCTTGAGGCAAGATGAACCCTACACCATTTTAAATTAAGTTCTCAGCATGAAACTTTTTGGATCACTTAGGTAGTGTGAATTCAGAATGCAAACATGCGTTTGTATTTACAAATTCCATGGGAGATTAGAATTTTCCCCTCTACTTATGCACAAAATTTGAAGCAGGTAATTTCCTTGTTGTCTCCTGAGAGGAGATGTTATTTGTGTTTTATGTAAACGGGCAGTTCGAATTCCACTCATGTACTACCTGTGTGATTCTTTGAGGTCCGGCTCTAAGAGAGTCTTCTCACTTCTGTACCCTTCATGGCTGTGAAATTTGAAGCCAAGTTCATTAGCTTCAGAAAGTATCTTCAAGGCTTCAGTACACAGCTTACTGTCAGGGTTCTTCCTTTCACTTCATTTTTTAAGCTGCAGTTTAGAAGAATTTTAGTCGGGGCGCGAGATTCTGTCCCGGTTGCCCCTCTTCCAGGCCAGCTCTCTGCTGTGGCCTGGGAGTACAGTGGAGGATGGCCCAAGTGCTTGGGTCCTGCACCCCATGGGAGACCAGGAAAAAGCACCTGGCTCTTGCCTTCGGATCAGCGTGGTGCGCCGGCTGCAGCGCGACGGCCGTGGCAGCCATTGGAGGGTGAACCAATGGCAAAGGAAGACCTTTCTCTCTCTCTGTCTCTCTCTCTCACTGTCCACTAAAAAAATATAAAATAAAGAAAGAAAAACAAGAAAAAAAATATAAAAAAGGAAGAATTTTAGATTTACATAAGAATTACAAAGATATTACAGAGTTTCTGTTTCCATTTAACCAACTCTTTATAATTGTGGTATATCTTTCAAAACTAAGAAATTAACATTACTATAACACCATTAACTAATCTACAGATTTCATTAATATTTTACTATTTGCCATTGTTAATCTTTATCTGTTCTTCACTTGAGTTTTGTTCTCCATATATTTCTCAATTTTTATGCAGCACATTGATGAACTTTAAGGTATTTTCTTTGCATCTTAACTAGGATTTTATTTATTTTTCAGTAGGAAAGTTGTTAGAGTACTTAGTCTGACATACTTCTGGAAACAGAAGTTTGAGAGTTTTGTCTTTTTCAATATATTTTCCTCAAATGGTATTAATATCTGGGTTACCTAGTCAAATGTGTGTTCTTGTGTTAATGTCATTAAAACTTTCTGACCTAGAAATGTAGGCAATGTATAATGAAAATGTTTAATAATATTCTGAGTGTGACTAGACTAGAACTCAAAAATTCTGAATATTGTCTATGACAATATATAGTCATAGACAATGTCTACATATCATTGACAATGATAAAGTCAAGAAACTTAGCAAGTCTTTTGGTAGTGGGAAAGGAAAGGAGAAAATAGTTTGAGGAACATGAAGGAAGCAGAATACATGGAGCCTGCTACTGGATGATGCAGGAGAACAGGAGTAGTCAGAGATGACCCAGGATTTCCAGCCAAAGGTTTTCATCATTGCAGATTTTCAGAAATCAGGAGTAAAGGAAAGATTTCAAGACATAATGATGAGTTTGGTTTTTCTTGTCTGGAATCTTTGGTGTTAATGGATCATTAGGGTGCAGATGTCCAACAGATGGTTATTGTTATATATTAATGTTAGCCGTCACAAAGTGCACCGGACACCGGAGTAAGGGAAAGGGTTTATTGGGGAACACCCTACAGACTGGAGTGAAGGGGCGGCGAAGGAAAAAGAGAAGGAGACTGTAAGAGAGAGAGACAGAGGAGAGAGAAGAGAGATGAGAGGAGGAGAGCAGCCAAGAGAGGCCAAGAAAGCGCAGGAGAGAAGGACCGAGAGAGCACGTGTGCAGGAACAGGCCCTTTTAAAACTTTGCCTGAGGGCGAGCAGGGAAGCAGGAGCAGTGAATCCCATTAGGATGGGGGTGGAGCCTGGCTCAGGTAGCTGGGCCATGCAGCCACCTGGCTAAAACTGCACCAGTTTCCTAACAGTTATAAATGAAATAAGAAAAGGGATCAGAGCTAAAAAGAAGAGAATGATGATGGAAAACGAAGGAATCAGAAGAAGGAGTGAGACATAGAAAGGAATCACATACACAGAAAATAGTCATGGTGATTATCAGTGAGCACATTTTGATGACTGTGCCAAGGAGAAGGAAACTTGATCAATAAGCATAGTATTTAAAGTGATAATTTCAGTGCCCCTGTGAAAGTTTCTTATGAATCTCCCATCCTTACTTCCACCCAGAGGATCACAAACAACTAGTTATGTGGATTAAAATGTTAAAGTGTTTTTGTGTCTTCTTTTCTAATTTCTAATATTGTTTGTACTATACCACATCCCTGACATTTACCCTACTTAATTTGGTTTGTTCCTATCTGTGTTTGAGATAAGTAAAAGAAAAGAAAAAGAAATCAACAGGAATTGTTAATAGATATTGATTTTATGGCATATTCCTTTGTATATTCATCTTTTTAAGAAACAATATTATCTGATGTTAGAATTTAGTCATACTTTTTTTGAATCACACAACATTTTTTTATATTTCTGACTCTGCATATGTTGTTGCCATTTCCAAAATAAAAAATAACTGACACTTAGTAAGTAAGCAAAAATTAAGCCTGAAAAAATACTTTGCATGCAATGTTTGAGAATTGCTGTTAATTGTTTTTTTTTTTTCAAAGATTTTATTTATTTATTTTGAGAGGTAGAGTTACAGACAGTGAGAGGGAGAAACAGAGCGAAAGGTCTTCCATCCGTTGGTTCACTCCCCACATGGCCGCAACAGCCAGAGCTTCTTCTGGGTCTCCCATGTGGGTGCAGGGGCCCAACAACTTGAGCCATCTTCTACTGCTTTCCCAGGCCATAGCAGAGAGCTGGATTTGAAGAGGAGCAGCCAGGACTAGAACCGGCACCTATATGGGATGCTGGCACTGCAGGCAGAGGATTAACCCACTGCACCACAGCACCAGCCCCTGTTAATTGTTAAATGGTATATAGTGGCCAGCGCCGCGGCTCAATAGGCTAATCCTCCACCTAGCGGCGCCGGCACACCGGGTTCTAGTCCCGGTCGGGGCGCCAGATTCTGTCCCGGTTGCCCCTCTTCCAGGCCAGCTCTCTACTGTGGCCCGGGAAGGCAGTGGAGGATGGCCCAAGTGCTTGGGCCCTGTACCCCATGGGAGACCAGGAGAAGCTCCTGGCTCCTGCCTTCGGATCAGCGTGGTACACCGGCCGCAGCGTGCCAGCCGTGCGGCCTTTGGAGGGTGAACCAACAGCAAAAAGGAAGACCCTTTCTCTGTCTCTCTCTCTCTCTCACTATCCACTCTGCCTGTCAAAAAAAAAAAAAAAAAAAAAAAAAAAAAGGTATATAGTAGCACACACACATACACACCTATATATATATATATATATATGAGAATAAAAAGACTAAATGAATAAGCAGACTAAGCTGTGAAATAATATTTTCTGAGCCAGGAACTGCAACTTAGGAGGAGGGTTGGGGTGAGTCTTAACTCATTTGTCGGGTTTATGGTTTTCAGGAATTTGATGCTGATTTCACATCAGAAAAACATGGAGCAGCTGCAGGAAACCCTTAGACAGAAGCTGCTGAGTGATGATAACTGGAGGGAGAAGGTAATAGTAGATCGGCTTTTATCAGCATATGTCTTGTTTTTTAAAAATTCTACTTGCCAGACTATTCCAGGTAGATTTTTTGCTTCTATGTATACTTTCAATTCTTTCTGGAATTTCCCAGACCAAATGTGCTTATGATTTGCGTCCTTTCTAAAATATTTACCAATATCATGGGAATTTTTAAAAATAATTTAATCTTATAAAGTTAATATAGCCTTTGTTTCTCATGTATAATGTTTACTCTTTTTTAAAAGATTTATTTACTTATTTAAAAGTCAGAATTACACAGAGAGAGGAAAGGCAGAGAGAGAGAGAGGTTTTCCATCCTATGGTTCACTCCCCAGTTGGCCACAATGGCTGGAGCTGCGCTGATCCAAAGCCAGGAGCCAGGAGCCTCTTCTGGGTCTCCCACATGGTTGCAGGGGCCCAAGGATTTGGACCATCTTCCACTGCTTTCCCAGGCCATAGTAGAGAGCTGGATTGGAAGTGGAGCAGCCGGGTCTTGAACCAGTGCCCATATGGGATGCTGGTGCTTCAGGCCAGGGCGTTAACCCCCTGCGCCACAGCGCTGGCCCTTAATGTTTACTCTTAAATATTAATTTACTCTTAAATGTTTTTTTCCCAACAAGTCTAGAATCTACTTTTGATCTCATTCTTTTAATCTAGAAAATAATTAATTCTTACAACTTCTCTGCCTCTCTTATATTATAGAAAGGTAATAGAATAGAAAATGACTTAAAATTATTCAGTTATGAAGATTTGAAAATGTTTATCCTGGCAAATTAAAATTGAATAAGCATTTAGATTTAGCTTGTTATGATATAAAAAGAAATATTTGTTCTTGGAGAATAAAAAAATTGCATAGATTTTTCAAAGCAATTGAAATACATACAATAAATACATATTCATTCCATAATTTTAAATAATATAAATAGTATTTTATATATTATTTGAGAGGCAGAGAGTAGAGGAACAGAGATAGAGCTCCCATCCACTTATATACTCATCAAATGCCTGCAGCAGCTGGGACTGGCCGAGGTCAAAGCCAGGAGCCAGGAATTCAATCCAGGTCTCCCATGTGGGTAGCAGGAATATAGTCACCTGAGCCATCACTGCTGCCTCCCAAGGTCTGCATTAGCATGAAGCTGGGGTCAGGAACCTGGATATTGAACTCAAGCCAGCACCCTGATGAGACACAGCATCTTTACTGGTATCATAACCATGAGGCCAAACACTTGCCCCCAAGTGATATTTAAAAATTGTTAGTCCCAAGAGTCAAAGGGATCACATAAACAAGACTAGTGTCTGCAAATACTAACTGATAGAATTAAAAAGGTAGAGAACGATCCAACATGGGGAGTGGGATACACAGCAAACTCATAGAATAGCGGATGTCCTAAACAGCACTCTGGCCTCAGAATCAGCCCTTAAGGCATCTGGATCCGGCTGAAAAGCCCATGAGACTATTTCAGGCATGGAAAGCCAAGACACTCTGACAAAAAAAAAAACCCTAAATGAAAGATCTCCGCGAGTGAGATCCCAGTGGAAAGAACAGGTCATCAAAGAAGGAGGTACCTTTCTCTGAAGGGAGGAGAGAACTTCCACTTTGACTATGACCTTGTCCAAATATGATCAGAGTCGGCGAACTCAAAAGGCTTCCATAGCCTTGGCAACTCATGACAAGAGCCTCGGGTGATTACTGACGCCATAAACAAGAGTGTCAATTTGTTAAGTCAACAACAGGAGTCACTGTGCACTTACTCCTCATGTAGGATCTCTGTCCTTAATGTGCTGTACATTGTGATTTAAAGCTATAACTAGTACTCAAACAGTATTTTTTACTTTGTGTTTCTGTGTGGATGCAAATTGTTGAAATCTTAATAAATACTAAACTGATCTTCTGTATATAAAGAGAATTGAAAATGAATCTTGATGTGACTGGAAGGGGAGAGAGAGTGGGGGGTGGGAGGGAAGTTATGGGGGGGAAGCCATTGTAATCCATAAGCTGTACTTTGGAAATTATATTCATTAAATAACAGTTAAAAATTATTAGTCCCTACCTTCTCAAGCATGTACAGTTTTAGTCATTGAGGCAACAGCCATCCTCTCCCTCCCATAAGTTTCCAGTAGTCCTGGATTGACCCCTGGCCCTATTCTGTTTACTGAGCTGAAGCCTGCAGAACTCCTTTCCTTCCCAACTGGTATCAATGCTTAGCACTGGTCTTCTGTCTTGGTTTTCTTACTGTGTCTTATATTTTCCTCTAGAACAGGATCTGGCCAGTTCTAGATTCAGATTGTTTGACTGGAGTCCTGACAATCTTGTTCACTGTCAGACTATTCTCCTTGGACACTGGATCCTATAACTTGTGACCTTGAGTAATAAGCAGTGTCACCTTAAAACTAAAATCTTCCTTAGAAATCCCCCATTTTGCCATCTCACAGATTGAAACCTTTTAAATATTGTTGCTGTCTCAGATCAATTCTAAATTTGTCACTTCCATTTCCAGTCTTCAGAGATACTCAATGAGTACCAGCCTCTATAAATCAATTTTCCTTCCCTTGCCCTTCACGGTGCATGGTCAGGCTATAATAAAAATGAGCACTGTAACAATGGTTCCATCTGCACAAAAATAAAATTTGAGAACATGGCATAAAGTTGCTATAAGTGTCTTCTTCTTCAGCACAGGCTGTTTCCTTCTTCTCTAAGGCCTATGGGGTTTTTTGTTTTTGTTTTTTTTGTTTGTTTGTTTGTTTGTTTGGGTGTGTGTGTGTGTCCACTGAGCTTTTATTTGTATGCACCTGTTACATCCCTAGAAAAAGAATACCAAGATTTTCCCTCCTGCGTGTTTTCGTCTTGCTTCCTCGTGGTCCATGATACCAGCTGAGGTTGTCAGTACAATGAAACCCAACTGGTGGGATGGAAACAGATTATTCTGCCATTTTTTCTAGATCTTTCAGCTGTACATCAAATCTGGGGCTGGCCAATCCACACTTGTTTAACCTACAGGTGAGGTTCTCAACAATTTTCCAGGCTCTGTGGTCAACATTGATTTCAAATTCACCAATGTAACCAGGCTTCATCATCACAGTTAGAAACCTGTCAGTGACTTTGGAGCTTGGCCTAATAAGAACCTGGCACTTGCCTCTTTTTTCGGCATTGTTGATGCTCTTGAGAGCATCGGCCAGAACATTCACGCTCACCACCATTTTGGCCCAGAAAGATGGCAGAAAGAGGAACGGAGGCACAAGAGCATGGAGTTATGGAGGCCTGTGCTCTTTAATTCTTTCTAATTTTTACTAGCCTTGGTGTACTCAGTTGGCTCATCTGCTCTTACCTACTCCTGCTGTTCTTAACAATTCATTTTTAAAATATGAAAAGATGATCAACCCACATAGCAATCCAAAATATACAAATTAAAATAATGAGAGGTTGTTTTTTACCCATCCAATTGGTAGATTGATTTTGGCACTGTGGTAAAGGTCTTTGTGAAGTAATCTCTCACCCTTCTATGGAGCTGGGATTAAAGCAACCATTTGGAGAGAAGTTTCTTGATATAGATCAAGAGGTATTATAAATGTCTCATCTTTGACTCAAACTTCACTGTTGGAAAAAATTGGGGTAGACATCCAGCAATCCTTCCCTCTTCTCAAACTTCTAAGCTCCTTCTCTCAGCCAAATGGAGTGAACTTTCCTCCCTTTGGTGTGTACAAATTCCCCATCTCCATGTGTACACTCCATGGAGGGTCCCAGATGCACTCCCCCGAGGCAGAATCTCTATATGATCTACTCCAGTATTCAAGCTCACTGTACCCTGTTGATGAGGGGGTAACACAAACAGTAGAACAAGTTAGTGTTAGCATCTGACCACATAAAAGCATTTATGTTCTTGCTATATCCTATTAAGTCAATTTGATGGTGAAACTAACCCTATATAAATCCTCTACATCCTTACTAAGACCATGATCTCTTTCTAATATATTTATTATATCAAAAATATATTTTTGGCATATATAATTTTCTATAATATAAATGGCCATTTCACTTTGTTTAGAGCACATGACTTCTTGTTAATAATGTTAAAAATGTTACCCTTTAGCTAGCAGTAAGTCAAAATCCAGTAAAGCCAAAGAATGATTATTAATTCTTGGCTGTGTTCACTGTTGAGACTATGAATAAAAAGTTCTCTAAAAGTCCTCTCATGAGAAAGGAGAATCACTAATGTGACATTGTCATCTGTTTCTTGGGTCACTGTGCCTTTGCGTAGGAATGAAATGTTCCCTTTACAAATATATAATACACATATTAGAATAAACTTCATAAATGCTTTTAGCATTCAAAAAGTAGATAGCAATTTGTGCCTGTGCTTAATTATTGTAAAAAGCCCATAATAAGATCAATAGTTGCTAAGCAACAAGGATGGCACATTTTTAAAAACTACATATTTACTAATTGCCATAGATTTTTGTTTATTTCAAGTATTGCTTTGATGTGAAGAAAGCAAATTAATGTGCATGCTGAATCTTTAAAATTGATTCCAAATGCACAATGTTGTCACTATTCAGTTGGAATTTTGTAATTAAAATATCTCCCATAACCGACTGTTTATGTAATCAACTCATATCACTCATTGACCAGCACTTTTTAGTGCAATGAAAAAATTTTAAATATTTTCTTAGATCATTATCACAATAACATTTTAGAAGTGCAACATTGACCTCATTTTAAATGGTACATAAAACTTTTTAAAAACCAGTAGTTAAAACAGAGAAAACCTTACTTTCTGGCTAAAGCAACTGGATTGCTAGGGAAAATGCAGGGATTACTTCAAAAAGTAGTGAATTCCAGTTTTGAAGGGAAATTAAAAAAAACTCACAATTTTTTCAAAATAGAAGATCCAAATGGCCTAATAATTTCTAATGTGTTTTAATGTACTATTAATAAGGTTAAAAAGAATAATTTATAAAATACAAAATTTATTTATATAATATATATTATTTATTAAAAATAAAAATAAGGCTGGCCGGCGCCGCGGCTCACTAGGCTAATCCTCCGCCTTGCGGCGCCGGCATACCGGGTTCTAGTCCCGGTCGGGGTGCCGGATTCTGTCCCAGTTGCCCCTCTTCCAGGCCAGCTCTCTGCTGTGGCCCGGGAGTGCAGTGGAGGATGGCCCAAGTATTTGGGCCCTGCACCCCATGGGAGACCAGGAGAAGCACCAGGCTCCTGGCTTCGGATCAGCGCGGTGCACCAGCCGCAGCAGCCACTGGGGAGTGAACCAACGGCAAAGGAAGACCTTTCTCTCTGCTTCTCTTTCTCACTGTCCACTCTGCCTGTCAAAAAAAATAAATAAAAATAAAAAATAAAAAATAAGGCTTAAATAATATTGAGGGTTTGAATTTTTTTAAATTTTAAGTTGCCATGCAACTTTTAAAACTGAATTAGTAAATCTTTACTTAATATATGCTAAATTGACCTTCTGTATATAAAGATAATTGAAAATTAATCTTGATGTGAATGGAAGGGGAGAGGGAGTGGGACAGGAGAGTGTTGTGGGTGGGAGGGAAGTTATGGGGGGGGGAAGCTATTGTAATCCATAAGCTGTACTTTGGAAATTTATGTTCATTAAATAAAATAAAATAAAACTGAATTAGTAAAGTCCCCAAAATGTCATCTAGAATCACCTACAAATATCATCTAATATAAGCCATTAATATAGGTACTAAAAATAATCTCCATTGGTAATTTACTATATGCCAACTTTTATGCTGAATGCTTTCCAACAATGTAACTTAACCATCATGACATTATTTCCCCTTTTGCATGTAAATAAGAAAGACTCAGAGAAGTCAGGTAATTTGTCAAGGTTATACATCCAGGAAATGAATTGAGAATTAACTTCATATATTTAAATACAAAGTCCAAAACATCTCCACTGAGCCAAGGAATAATAGGAACCAGATTTACTGTTTTACCTAAAACAAACAAAAGACAGAAGAAAAGATAGAAAACAACAGTTTCAAGATATTGAACATCAGATGACAAAGGATAGTGATTTTTAGCAACGGGAGACAAACATGATTGCGGTATCTTAGTACCTTGAAAGAAATTCCAGGTCATGAAGCCAGGAGAGGGTAACCAGGTTGAGCCTGGCAGATTCTTTGAGTGGAAAAGACCCTGCTGAGAGTTCCAGGAGGTCAAGGTGGCTAGTTACAGGATAGTGTCCATAGAAGAGAGCTGCACTGGGGAAGAATATTGGAGATATACAAAGATTTACTCCCCTTCGAAGATGTATATGATCAGTTCATACATGTGCGAAACTACCCACCACTAGGGAAAGGCCTTATGAAAGGACGAGAAGAATACCGAATACTCACATATGGCCAATGATAATGCCTGTTTGCACCAGCCAGACTGAAAAACTTACAATTCAGGGAACTGGGTGGAGTACTTAGGGAAATGTCTTACATCATTAGTTTGGGATAATTAGCCCTAGATGAAATGCTGATCTGATCCTGCCTAATAGGTTTTGAAAAGAAAACCTAAAATAATCAAGCTAATTCCAAGAAACTTAACTGCCTCCAAGAATAAGAATCAAGAATATTCATGGAATACCAAAATATCCAGCACCTAACAAGGTAAATTTCATGATATCTGGCATTCAAACAAAAATTTCTATGCATGGAAAGAAATAGGAAAGTGGAGCTCATAATGAAAATTTTAAATGAAATCGAAGAAAGAAAATTGGTCCAGAAAGGTATGATGTTAACATTAACAGACAAGGAAATTGAAAGTAGCTATGATGGCTATATTCCAGATGTCCAAAAGCCAAAGGAAAAACTGACCATTTTAGATAGATACATGGAAAATGTAAAGAGGCCTAAACTGAAGTAGAGATGAGAACTACAGTGTCTGAAATGAAAAGTATAGTAGATAAGATTAATGGCAGATTAGGCACTCCAGAAGAAAAGTATAGTGAACTTAAGTAAAAGCAATAAAAAGACTTTTGAAATAAAACAAGATAGAAAAGAGATCCAAAAAATATATATAAATAGATAAAACATTGGTGAGCTATGAGACAAATTCAAATGACCTAATATGTGCATAATGAGAATTCATGAAGGACAGATGAGAAGATGAGACAGGAAAAGTATTTCAAGAAATAATAACTAAAAGTCTTGTAAATTTAATGAAAATATACACCTACATATTTAAGGAGCAAGTGGAAGTAACCAAGCACACCAAGGAACATTATAATACATTACTCAAAAACAATGATAAAAAATAAAAAATTAAACATTCTGGGGTGGCAGGGGGACATATTATATAGAGAGGAACAAAGATAATAATCACAAGAGATTTTTCATCAGAAACAGTGCAAATAAGAAGACAATGGTATTGAAAGTAGCAATACAGGGATGGCACTGCGGCTCACTAGGCTAATCCTCCGCCTGCGGCGCTGGTATCCTGGGTTCTAGTCCCGGTTGGGGCACCAGTTCTGTCCCGGTTGCTCCTCTTCCAGTCCAGCTCTCCGCTGTGGCCCGGGAGTGCAGTGGATGATGCCCCAGGTGCTTGGGCCCTGCACCCACATGGGAGACCAGGAGGAAGCACCTGGCGTCGGCCATAGCGGCCACTTGGGGGGTGAACAAATGGAAAAAGGAAGACCTTTCTCTCTGTCTGTCTCTCTCTCTAACTCTGCCTGTCAAAAAAAAGAAAAAAGAAATTAAAAAATAAAGAAAGAGTGGCCGGCACCGCGGCTCACTAGGCTAATCCTCCGCCTAGCGGCGCCGGCACACCGGGTTCTAGTCCCGGTCGGGGCGCCGGATTCTGTCCCGGTTGCCCTCTTCCAGGCCAGCTCTCTGCTGTGGCCAGGGAGTGCAGTGGAGGATGGCCCAGGTGCTTGGGCCCTGCACCCCATGGGAGACCAGGAAAAGCACCTGGCTCCTGGCTCCTGCCATCGGATCAGCGCGGTGCGCCGGCCGCGGCGGCCATTGGAGGGTGAACCAACGGCAAAGGAAGACCTTTCTCTCTCTCTCTCTCTCTCACTGTCCACTCTGCCTGTCAAAAAAAAAAATAAAAATAAAGAAAGAAAGAAAATTAAAAAGAAAATGTTAAGTCCATTAGCCGGCGCCGTGGCTCAATAGGCTAATCCTCCACCTTGCGGCGCCGGCACACCGGGTTCTAGTCCCGGTCGGGGCGCCGGATTCTGTCCCGGTTGCCCCTCTTCCAGGCCAGCTCTCTGCTATGGCCAGGGAGTGCAGTGGAGGATGGCCCAGGTGCTTGGGCCCTGCACCCCATGGGAGACCAGGAAAAGCACCTGGATCCTGGCTCCTGCCATCGGATCAGCGCGGTGCGCCGGCTGCAGCGGCGGCCATTGGAGGGTGAACCAACGGCAAAGGAAGACCTTTCTCTCTCTCTCTCTCTCACTGTCCACTCTGCCTGTCAAAAAAAAAAAAAAAAAAAATGTTAAGTCCAAAGTGCAGTTAATATACCTAACCTTCCAAACATGACAGTTTAGCCCACCTTAAACATGCTCAGAACACTCATATTAGCCCGGCAGTTGGGCAAGATCATCCAACTCAAAGTCCATCTTACAATAAAGTACCAAACGTCAAATAATTTGTTGACTACCATACTGAAAGACTGAAAGTGAAAAACCCAATAGTTATTCTGCAACACTATCCTGGGAAAAGATCAGCATTCAAAGTATGTTTCCTAGTGAAAGCATGTCATTTTTGCACCACCATAAAGTTGAAAATTTTAAGTTGAACCATGCTAAGTTTTATACTGACTGTGAGATTGCTATATAGGACATTTGGTAACATATTTAGGTTGTATTAAATTAAAGATGCATTCTATAACCCTAAAGTAACCAGAAGAACAGAAAAATGAGAGCCAATAAACCAGTAAATGAGATAAATGCAAAAAGAAGAGATGGGCCAAATAGACAACAAGTTAAAAGACAGCAGATTTAGGGGCTGGCGCTGTTGTACAGTGGGTTAAAGCCCCATTCTGCTCTGGTTCAAGTCCCGGATGCTCCACTTCTAATCCACCTCTCTGCTATGGCCTGTAAAAGCAGTAGAAGATAGCCAAAGTCATTGGACCCTGCACATGCTTGGGAGACCCAGAAGAAGCTCCTGGCTCCTGGCTTTGGATTGGCATACCTCTGGCTGTTGCCGCCATCTGGGGAGTGAACCAGTGGATGGAAGACCTCTCTCTCTCTCTCTGCCTCTGCCTCTCTGTAACTCTGCCTTTCAAATAAATAAATACAACTTTTAAAAAAAAGGATAGCAGATTTAAAGCTTGTTATATCTATAATCACATTACATGTAAATGGTTTAAACCACGGGTCAGCGAACTTCTATAAAATACCTGTCAGTAAATATTTTGGTTTTGTGGGACTCTATCATAGCGTTCAAATCTGCCATTTTAGCAAAACAGCAGGCATAGGTATTGAATAGGCATGGTTGAATATAATCTGTGGGCCATAAGTTGCTGTACTCTGGTCTAAATATCCCCATTCAAAAGGCAGAGATTTTCATGTTGGATAAAAATGCAAGACCCTGCCTATAAAAATATCCTTTAACATAAGGATACAAGTAGATTAAAAGTAAAGGATGAAAAAAGACATAACATGCTAACACAGAGCATAAGAAAGCTGGAGTAGTTATTTTGCATCAGAAAAAGTAGACTTCAGAGCAAATAAATCAGAATGTTGAGAATATTAATGGGGATAAAGAAGGTCATTTCATAAAGACTAAGAGGTCGGTTCACCAGGAGGACATAATAACCCTAAGTGTTCATTCTCCTAGTGACAGCATAGAAACACATGCAGCAAGAGCTGACGCAACTGCAAGAGAAAAAGACAGATCTACCCTTAGAGTCTGACATACCAGTATTCCTCTCACTAACTGACAGAAGACTAGCCTGACATTCAATAGAGCTGTAAACTACAGAAAGTGGTAAATTCATGTCTTTTTAGGAGATATAGTAACAAACACTGGTAACAACCCTGACCTAATTAATATTTATGGAATTCTCCATTTGACAGCAAAATGTACATTCTTTTCATGTGTACATGAAACATTTACCAAAACATATTTTGTGTTATAAGTCCCAATAAATTTAGAAGGATTCTTGTCATAAATAGAATTAAGTTAGGAACCATTAGCCAAAAGTCTCTGGAAAATTACCAGGTACTTTGAGACCAAATAAATACAAGTCCACATGCTTAGCCACTCTGCTGTATAGACATGTGGGGGGACAGGTTACCTGGAAAAACTATACGTGCTGAGCTGTAGAACTCACCAGAAGCTCTGAGTGTGTGCACCCTCTCTACCTGTAGTAGTTCTATCATCCTGTGAAGGTACTTCACCTCACTAGGCCCGTTTCTTAATCTAGACAACGGGAATTACGGTCATATTACCTTATGTTTTTAGAGTTGTAATAATTAAATGAATATGTATATGAAGATTGTTCTGTACCACACCTCCAGAGTTTCTATGCACCCAGTGAACATTCTTCACCTTCTACCGTAACTTCAGACAGTTCTTGGCAGGACGTGACCTACAACCACATATTCCGATCCCTTAGCATTGGATTTTTTTTACTGCAAATTCTATATATTGAATAAACATCTACTTATATGATATGTTTTTTCAGTAGTTAATACAGAAATAAACTAAAGCGTTTGTTTTCAAACAGTAATTTTTTCTAACTTTTGGAAAATAGAATAATTTATTTTTAGGAGAAATATTTTCAAAAATGGCATTGGCAGATCAAATATAAATAAATGATCTGATTCTTTCTTTGGAATCCGAAATTCCCACTGGTTTTGAAGGTATTATGCAATAAGTGATTATGTTATAACATGGTGATAAGCCTCATCAACAGAAGATGGTAATAACAAACTCAAACACAGAGTTCTCACTTGGAAAATAACCAGTGAAGAGACAGCACTTTGTACGTCAGTATTAATTACAGATTTTATAAAATCTAATGATACATTTGAACAACAAAAACAAAAGGAATTAAACAAGGGCAATGTTCAACAAGTTCTAGAGTCATCAGGAAACCTTTACCAAGGAGATGGAATTTGAGCTAGAGGAGACTGTAGATAAATAAAAACCAAAAATAATTAAAACCTGAAAGTGTACACAACTGATTTTACTACTTGCAACTCTTGAACTCATATATTACTTAAACTTTTCTAAGAGGAATTGCCTCATGATTATCAAGATTATTATTTTATAAAGTGATTATGCTTTATATATATATATATACATACACTATCACCAATTCATTTATTTTGTATAAACATAAGTCCTGAAAGCCAACATGTCTTAAACTAACAGCTCCTATCAACATGCAATAGCATTTGGCATAGCAGTTAAGACACTACTTGTTCACCTACATCCCATACAGTAGTCACTGGGTTCCAGTCCTGGCTCTGCTCCTGATTCCAGCTTCCTACTCTGCATCCTGGGAGGCAGTGGGTGATAACTCAAGAAGTTCAGTCCTGGGGCCAATGTTGTGGTGTAGCAGGAGTCCCGGCCGCTCCATTTCTGATCCAGCTCCCCGCTAATAGGAAGGCAGCTGAGGATAGCCCAGATGCCTGAGCCCCTGCACCCATGTGGGAGACCCAGCTCCTGGCTTCAGCCTGGCCCACCCCTGGCCATTGGAGCCATTTAGGGAGTAGACCAGCAGATGGAGGACCTCTCTCTGTGTGTGTCTCTTCCTATCTCTCTGTGTAACTCTGCCTTTCAAATAAATAAAACAAATCTTTAAAAAAAAATTCAGTTCCGGGGGCAGAAGTGGGTCTGGGTTTGCAATGCCTGACCAGAAGGAGAGAAAAAAAAAAAAAAAATTCAGTCCCTACCACCCACATGGGAGATGTAGATTGAGTTCTGGGCTCCAGCTTTGGCCTGGGCTAGACCTGGCTTTTGCAAGCATTTGGGGAGTAACCCAATTTTTGTCTTGATAAAAAATATTCTCTCTCTCTCTCTGCCTGCTTTTCAAGTAAATAAAATAAATATTAAAAATAAGTAACATGGGCCGGCGCCGTGGCTCACTAGGCTAATCCTCCACCTTGCGGCACTGGCACACTGGGTTCTAGTTTCGGTCGGGGCGCCGGATTCTTTCCCGGTTGCCCCTCTTCCAGGCCAGCTCTCTGCTGTGGCCAAGGAGTGCAGTGGAGGATGGCCCACGTGCTTGGTCCCTGCACCCCATGGGAGACCAGAATAAGTACCTGGCTCCGGCGATCGGAGCAGCACGCCGGCCGCGGCGGCCATTGGAGGGTGAACCAACGGCAAAGGAAGACCTTTCTCTCTGTCTTTCTCTCTCGCTGTCCACTCTGCCTGTCAAAAAATAAAAAAATAAAAATAAGTAACATGGACCAATAATTTGGAATGAATTCATCTTCTCAGTGGCAAATAATATACTCCTTAGGCTAATTATTTTGTTTGTGGGCTCATCATTTTATTCAAACCACTCAGATGAAGGAACCAGTAGTCCCAACTCTGGGCACTATAGTGTCAACACATTTAGACGGCTCTTCTTTTCCCATTGCAGCTTCCCTAAAAGTTTGAAAATCCCATATTTTTCCCTGGTGCAAATTAAAAACCAAACCAGGAATAGTCAATCACTTTTCCCCCTCTGCAGCGCTTTTTCCTTCTCACCCTCCATATATTCCTTGCTTTTCCCTCCCTTTCCTTGCAGTAGTGCCAGGAATAATTCAGAGGCAAGACAATCTGCTTGCCTCCTGCAAGAAGAGAACATTGTCCACATGCAGGCTGGGCGCCATTACCCTTCTTCCTTGAATGTTTCCTTTGTTTCATCTACAGCAGGAGATACCACTGATTTCTCAAATGACTTCTCCATAATAAAAAAAAGTTACAATTTGTCCTTCTAACCTAGTTTATATTCATTCTCATTCTTTTAATTTAAGAAATTATATATTTTTGAAAGGTCTATTTGTTTTGAATTAGCTGTTAGACTCTACCAATTAACCACATGAGTTTGTTTTAAACATTTGATAGTTTTGTACCTTATTATACACTTTCCTTGAGTTTCTCCAAAAATCTTAAAGTTGTTTTTTGTTTAAATAGCGTCAGAACATCTTGTGGAGTATTAACCCTTAAGGTTAGACCTTCCAACTTTCCCACATGTTTGGTGTTTGATTCTCTCCTTTCATATGTTCCTGACTTATCACTGACTGAAGCACAGTGATTGCAGGGGAAGTAGTAGATGTCAGGCTAGGGAATGCACGGCTGCCATATCCAGTGTTTGGGTTGCACAAGAGCTGGGTCATAGGAAGAAAGGGAGCTGGAGTCTCACCTGCGCTCTGTTCACCGAGGTCTGCACCTGGCATGAGACCGGTTTCCATCTAAAGAAGGAGTGCTTTGTCAGTTCACACAAGGGCACATCATGTACAGGAGTTTTTATTTTATATGAATGCATTGAGAAACTATTAAGAACAAAATAATCTAGTTATATTGTGTAAAGAATACTGTGCTGTGTATAGCACAGATTGGAGAGAAGCCAGAGTAGCAAAAGGAGGTGGGTCAGGAAGTGACAGTGGCCAGGACTAGGGTTGTGGAAGATATAGACAAATGGATAGAGTCAAGTCATCTTTGGTTGGGTGTGGAGGGTAAGGTGTGACTGATAATGCTTTAGTTACTGACTGAAGTGACTAGATGGATGGTGGTGGTGCTGTATCCTGATATGGGGAGAAGCTTGGAGAAAAATTGGCTTGGGAAGAGGGCATTATATTGAGATTTCTGAACCATACAGGTTATTGGAGACACCTGTGGGTTGTCTAAATGGCTACCAGGAGGCAAGTGGATGTAAGTACCTTATATTCAGAACAGTGTCTATTCTTTTTTATTTGTTTGTTTTTTGTTTAGATTTATTTATTTTCTTGAGAGGCAGAGTTACAGATAGAGAGGTCTTCCATGCTGTGGTTCACTCCCCAAATGGCTGCAGAGGCCAGAGCCGAGCTGATCTGAAGACAGGAGCTAGGAGCTCCTTCTTTGTCTCCCATGCAGGTATAGCAGCTCAAGAACCTGGGCCATCTTCCACTGCTTTCCCAGGCCATCAGCAGGGATGCAGGATCAGAAGTGGAGCAGCCAGGACTCAAACCGCACCCCTATAGGATGCTGGCACCTACAGTGCCACAGAGCTGGCCCCTGTTCTTTTTTCTGACTGCTTCAAATACTCTCTGTGTCTTTAGAGTCTGAGAACAGCTCATCTGAATAATTCTACAATGTTCATAAAAGATCCTTAGTCATCTTTCACCCAAACAATTCAAAAATTTATTTTGAGAGAGCCAGAATAACTTCTTGCATTGAGACTAAACATAATTACTTAGCCTTGGGACAAATGTTCAGTCCTCTCCCAGATGCAAAAAGAATTTAATTGACTCCACACTGGGGCTGATCATCTGTCTGCCTTTTATTTAATTTAAAAGGCTTGGTGCAAACTTTCTTACCAAACGTTCTATGTCCTGATACCCTGGTTTCAGTTTTTCCTTGAGAAACTCAAGTGGCATGGTTCCTTCTTTTAATGACCAGGATCACACATTTGGTCAGTCGGAGAAAGGGGGAGAGATAAATGTCCCAATTTACCTGGCACTTACCCCCACCTTGGGCATAATGCAAACTAGAACCTGCCTATCCCTGGTATCCCTTCTCTTGTCCTAGGAGTGAGTGACGCCAGCACTCATAGTTTTGTTCTCTCTCTTGCTCCTGCAGCAGAGCCAAAATCAATGGGCAAAAACCATATGGAGGGAGATGTTGGCTTAACTGAAGGCAACACTGCCTAAGGCTTAGTGCTGAGAATGGGAGCGCCTGCTGGGGAAGGAGTGAGTTATGGTTTCTGGAGGTGTGAGGCACACCGCAGTCATTTGCTATGGATTCTGTGGGGAACACAGAAGGGCTGGAGCGTGAAAGTAGCCCCCACTGACTGTTGAGTTCCTGCGTGTGCTAGAGCTTTACACAAATGCCCCAGCTCATTTAATCCACATGATGACCCTCAAGGGAACCAGTCATAACCCCACCAGGGGAGGTTACTGCCACAAACTTGAGATCACACAGCTAGCAAGCGACAGGGCCAAAATTTAGAGCCAGGATTTAAACTCAACTCCACCTGAATCCAAAGTCCTTGTTTATTCTTTTCACAGTTCACGGAAGCTTGAAAGACTAAACTAGGAGGTTTCTAAGTTCCCTTCTAGCATTGTGATTCTAAGTCAAAACATGGATACAGGAGACACTATGTTTTCCTTGAGTCATCGTCCCAGCCTCCATCACATTCAAATGATTATCTGTGAATCCAATACATTCTACGACCTCCATCAAGAAACAGTCACTTGAAAAATCATCATTGTATCTTGTAGCCCCTCTGAATTTTCACCTGAACATAATATAAACGCCTCAAGAACTGTAGGATTTTTTTTTCCTTTATAGTCTGCTGGGAAGGACTGAGTTTACAATATAAATGACTAAGCTTTTAGTCATTTAAGTAGAAATGACTACTTTAGTACTTCTGAAAACTGTCACATACATAGAAGGTCTTAGAAAGTCTTGGACTGTTTAGCTCAAGGTTAATTCTAAGTCAGAATTTTTTAATACTAGAATTTTTAAGATAGTTTAATTAAAAATTTAATGTTACAATTATAACACATTAGAGTCTGAAAATAAAATCAATGTACTTATTTTAAGGTAAAATGATTTAATAGTGTGTTAAATACTGTTTTCCAGATTGAAGCTGAACTTGCCAAGGAAAGAGCCCGACATTTAATTGAATTTGAGGAACAAGCTCTTCTCTTTAAGGAAGAAGCGAAACTGGAACTTGATATTGAAAAAGAAAAGCACCAAGAAATAATCCAGAAGTACAAGAAAGAACAAGAAGAACTACAAACGAAGGTCTATAATTATGCTGTTCGTCATCATTTATATATGTTTGAAACTGCAAATACTGGATATTTCCTCCTAAGAACACTACAGTCTTTATAACTTTGGTAGCTTTCTTCGCAGTCACCATGCCTTGATTTTAGCCACACAAGTAAAATGATGTGGCTGGTCTCCAGAGTGGATAACTGAAATAAGTTGTACAAGTGTACAAACCAGATATGAATGGATTTTTTTCTACTAGAATAAACTTATTTTTAAAACAGCGTAAAATCTATGATCAATAATTAGCATGGCTGGATAGTCCAACATTGCAAATATCCAACATCAAGACAGGTATTTTACATAATTAAAAATGTCTCAATAACTAAAACATATCCTTTTTAACTGCAGATATTTTCAGTTCTATACGGCTTTGAAAGAAGAGGGAAATTTTTATTTTTTTTATTTGAAAGACAGATTCCACCCACTAATTCACTACCTAAATGCCCACCATACCCAAGAGCAAACATTCAGTCTCCCAAGTGGGTGGCAGGGACCCAAGTACTTGAGCCATGGTCTTGCTGCTTCCCAGCAGGAAGGTGGCTCAGAAGTGAAGTCTCCAGGACTTGTCCCTGGCACTGGGATGTGAGCGTGTTATGTCACAAGGACCTCCCCTAGGGAAATATTTTTAGGTGTAATCATACCTCCCTAATTTCTTAAATAGAGTTCCTCAAATATAATTTAAGTTTTTCTTAAAGTTCTCCTATTTTTACAGGACTTAAATTGTATGTGTATATATTAATCAACACTCAGTGGAGAAATCATATTTTGAATAAACTTATTAAGAGCCCATGTTAATTAAGCAGCAGATGAGACCTAATAGTCTCTGTATTTGTGTAAAGGAGATATGGCACAATCATTTCAAGAGTTCATTATGAATAGCACACAACCAGCTAGTTGGATGTATGACCATAGCAGGACCATGGGGCCCCACTCTCAAAAAGGCCTTGTGCTTTGTATTTAATGCTCTTCAGATGCTACCTTGAAATTATTAATAGTTTCATCTCTGCATTTGTGTTATGTGAGTTCCTAGCAGGACAATGAAGCATGTGTGGTGAGCTTGGAGCCCCCATTCATCTGAGGTTCTCCCTCCCCTAGACTGGTTCTCACCTCTCACTTCCTGGCCCTTGGCACCCCAGGCTCTGCTGAGTCTCCCTGTGGGGAGCAATCCGGACTAGACTGAGTTACTCGAATTAGGACTTATTCTATGCATCTGCTCTCCCACAATATGGCGCTGGGAGAGAAGTAAACAGCTTTCGCACAGCTGCCTCCAGTTCAACCAATTAACTGTAGGACTTGCTCCTGATTGGAGAAGAGCAGCGTACTCGGCGTGTGGGCAGCCGAGTTGGGATTGGCGGAGGAGGACTATAAAGGAGGAGAGAGACGGCATGCACCAGGAACATCTATGGGGAACATCTAAGGGAACCCGTGCAGCCCCCGAGAGAACCGGCCGGCGGTGTGCCGCTCCCCTGCGGAAGTGGGGAATGTGGCCAGGGGGAACTGCCCTTCCACGGAGGTGGAGGGGATGGTGGCCAGCCCGGGAGGAGCCAGCGGCGGGCCCGGGGAGGGCCGAGCAGACGAGGGAGCAGCGCAGGGTCCTGTGTTGCTCCTCCACGAAGAGGGGGAGCGACATAATGGTGCCGTGACTCGGATAGGAAACCTAGCTTGGATAGGAAACTTAGGACGGATATGAAACTTAGGAGGGAAGAAACGGGAAGAACTGGGAAAATACCGGAGAGAGAGACTAGCAAACAGCCTAGGGAAAAGCCGGACGAAAAAGGAGCCGGAAGAAGCTATTGAAAGCCTAGGCATAGACTCGGATACGGACTACGGGGGGAAGCTGGGAGAAATCTCTAAGGTCGAAAGCGAAAGTGAAAGCTAGAACAAACAGACTCGGATGCAGACTGTGGGGAGAGGCCAGGAGAAATGAGGGAGGAATATCGTTGGAGGAAAGCTTGGGGAAACATACCGGGTAGAGAAAAATGTTAGGGAAATTGAAGCCGCGGGGGGCAGGCCAAGGCGGAAACGAAAGCCACTTTGGGGTTCTCAAGTTAGCCCGGGAATAGGGGGCGAGAAGTTGAAACCAGAAGCTGAGACGCAAGCCAGGTTGGGATCCGTCTGATTAGCCCGGGGAGCAAAGGACGGGAAGCCAAACCGTGGGGCGGAGACGTACGCTGGGTTGAATTCGCCAGGCTAGCCCGGGGAACTTGGATTGAATGCTAGTGGTGGAGACGCAAGCTACGCTGTGTTACTCGCGGAAGCCGCCGCGTGCAGAGAGAGCACGGGGCGTGAATAGATAGGGAACGCTGGCGTAGGCCGTGGTTCAGACGCGAAAGGGTTAAGCGTGGAGACCGCGGAGCGCGCAAAGCCGAGCCGCGCAAAGCCGGGAAGCTGCGCAGATGAGAGAGGCGCGCGGGCTGAAGCGGCGCAGAGCCGGGAACCCGCCGGCGGGGCGAGGTGCCGGGAAGCTGCGGGGATAAGAGAAACAGAAGTTTGGAAGTGAAGTAAAAGAGAAATGGGAATGCTGGAAGATAGAAGTGAAATGGGAGAGGTAGGAATGCCCGGAGATAGAGAAATAGAGAAAAATAAGGCCTCCCCTCAACATGCCAATTAGAAGGCTTGGATTCGGTCTGCCCGATTAGTGAGGCGATGAGTACCTGGGCGGCTAGCCGCAGGTCACCGAAGACAGGCACGAATTAACATCAGTAAAGCTTCCCCACAATGCAACAATTAGAAGGCTTGGATTCGGTCTGCCTGATTTAAGGCGGTAAGCGCCAGCAAAGCTCGACCAGAGTATGAGCTGCAGGTCACCGAGATAGGCACGAACCAACACTAATAAGTCTCCCCCACAATAAGGCAATGAGAAGGCTTGGATTCGGTTTGCCTGATAGGTCTTGTAAGTCCCCTGCAGGCAGAGCAGAGCATGCGCTGCAGGGCACCGAACACAGGCACGCATCAGCGCCTAAAAACCTCCTCACAACATGGCGAAGAGAGGACCCGGATTCGGTTTGCCTGATAGGACTTGTAAGAGCCTGTGGCAACTCTAGCAAGTAGAGCAGAGTGTGTGCCGCGGGACACCGAAGACAGGCGCGTATCAACGCTAAAAAATAAAAAGAAAGGGGGATCTGTGGGGAGCAATCCGGACTAGACTGAGTTACTCGAATTAGGACTTATTCTATGCATCTGCTCTCCCACAATATGGCGCTGGGAGAGAAGTAAACAGCTTTCGCACAGCTGCCTCCAGTTCAACCAATTAACTGTAGGACTTGCTCCTGATTGGAGAAGAGCAGCGTACTCGGCGTGTGGGCAGCCGAGTTGGGATTGGCGGAGGAGGACTATAAAGGAGGAGAGAGACGGCATGCACCAGGAACATCTATGGGGAACATCTAAGGGAACCCGTGCAGCCCCCGAGAGAACCGGCCGGCGGTGTGCCGCTCCCCTGCGGAAGTGGGGAATGTGGCCAGGGGGAACTGCCCTTCCACGGAGGTGGAGGGGATGGTGGCCAGCCCGGGAGGAGCCAGCGGCGGGCCCGGGGAGGGCCGAGCAGACGAGGGAGCAGCGCAGGGTCCTGTGTTGCTCCTCCACGAAGAGGGGGAGCGACACTCCCTTCACCTTTGACTCCTGTTGCAGCCCTGGGTGGCTCAGGAACCCATCAGCAGAGGAATGCAGACAACAAGCTTGAACTTGCCAGATGTTAAGAGTTTCTCAAGAGAAGTCCTTAGTCCTAATTTTGTTAAATGAAATCTCCTGATTTTTAAATGTTGACTCCATTTATTAAAAACAAAACATATGTGTGGCTGTGTGAGCCTTTTCTTCCAAGACTGCCTTGCTCTGTTTGAGTGTCAGCTCTCCTCTGGGTGATGGAAACCACCATTCAGACTTAGCAGTGACCCCCTTCCCTCCTGAACTAATGGAAGGTAGCAGAATGTTAATTCATAAAATTACTATTTGTGGTGAATATATTTATTGCAAAAGCTATTCCATATGTAAATTAACATTTGAAACAAATTTTGGATACACAACCCTTTAAATAATTGTTCACAACATCCTGGGGACTTTGGTCTATGAATGTTTTCCAGATTTTTTTGTGGGTTAGCTTCTTGTTGTGCTAATATTTATAATATGACAATATCAGTAGTGTGAGTAATAAGGATACGTTTCATCAGAAGCAGCTCTGCTCTTCTTTTGTTTTCTGTTGTTTTGTTTAAGAAAAAAAGAAAACAGTCTTTTCCCTTATAAAGACCTCATGTGATGAGGAAGAGCTACTCCAAATTATTTTCTAATTTAATTATATAGAAGGACCACCTTCAGAGGCAGTATATTTTCTAAGTATTCTAGTATTCTCAAGAACTGTATTGTCCATTATGGTAGCCACATGTGACTACTTATATGTCCATTGAGTTTATTAAAATTAAATGAAATTTAAAATTCATTTTTTAACCATACTAGCTATATTTCAAGTAGCCAATACTGGCTTTTGAGAGCTGTTATTTATATCTCTTCCCAACTTACTGATCAGTGAGATCACATTTATACCACAGAAATCAGATACAGACTTGGGATTTTTTTTTTTTTTTTGAGAGTCAGTTGTTAAACATTTGCCAGCATATCACTGTCACTAGCCTCATATTGCTAGTGTCCATCATTACTGAATTGCACAGAATATTTTTATCATCAAAGAAAGTTTCTGTTGGGCACTGCTACTCTAGAATGCACAGTTCCAGTGTATATAAGAAAGAAAAAACAATCTTGTTGAAGGAAAGCATGTTGGTATGGCATAAGTAGAGTATAACTGTGATGTTCTCTCTGCATCTCCAAGCATCAGGTATTTTGAGGTTCCTAAAACTCCCTAGTTAGGCACAGACAGGCCCCTGATTTGCTTGTCAAGACTTGAGATGTCCTTAGTAGCTCACATACAGTCACAGAGATGTATCTATCTTCAAGTGTACCCAAGTGAATAATGTGAGACCTTGTTAGATGGAAAAATAAAAGTTTGTCTTAACTTTCAAAATCTTGAAGGCCCACACATCAGAGGATTTGTTTTCATCTGATTACAGGGTACACTGATTAATTAGAATAAACCTCTTAAAAACCATAGGAACTCTGTGGTTACCTAGAGACTGTTGTCTACAAACTAATGAGAGATTTATCTTACAGATATCTGACTTAATCGCAGGCGCTACAAGGGATCTAAGGCTAGAAGTGACCAATCTTGAAGAAAAACTCCATGAATCCCATATCCGATACGCTACAGAATCTGAATCAAAGGCAAAAGAAATTGAAAACCTTAAAAGTTTGGTTGCAGAATTTGAGTCTCGCTTGAAGAAGGAAGTTGACAGTAATGATTCACTTTCAGAAGACTTACGGAAGGAAATGCAACAGAAGTCAGATGAACTGGAAAAAGTAATGCTGGCACAGACACAACTGATGCAGCAGTTTAACCAGTCCCAGGAAGAGGTAGGGAGCAGATGATGATAGCTTTGCAATTATGGAAAGAGCACATGCTTTCTAAGCAAATAAAAACATGAATAGTAGCTTGATGTCATGGAAGAGTCCTGGACCTGGGACCATATCCTGGCTCTGTCCTTGCCAAGACTCACCTAACCTCTCTGGACATGAGCTGCTTAATGTCTGAAGTGCCCTCAGCTCCCAGTTCTTTTGCAAATGACTACTTATATCCCACAAGACTAGGAATGTTTATTTATTATGTCTCGTTCTATGTCTTTGCCAAAGAAACTTTGAGAACATTTACTGCTTAGGTTTAAAAAAATGTGGACAATGTATTTTAAATAAATTTTACTTTAGGGTTTTACTTTCTGTCAACCTAAACTTACAAGGTGAATGATTATTTCAACAATATTTTTATTTAAACTGGAGTAGGCTTATTTTGACTTGAAAACTGTTTTCTAATGAAACATCATGTCACATTATAATATTTGATCCCATTTATTACAGGATAGCAAATCAAGGCAAATTCTGAATGTTAGGAAGAAATCATATCTTTGTTGGTTTTATTGGCATCTTTTTTAAAAAGATTCATATTATTTATTTGAAAGGCTGAGTTAGAGAGAGGGGGAGAGAGAGAGAGAGAGACGGAAGGGAGGGGGAAAGAGAGAGTGCTTGGGCCCTGCACCTACATGGGAGACCAGGAGGAAGCACCTGGCTCCTGACTTTGGATCAGCGCAGTGCGCCGGCTGCAGCACCGGCTGCAGCGGCCACTGAGGGGTGAACCAATGGAAAAGGAAGACCTTTCTCTTGTTCTCTCTCTCACTGTCCACTCTGCCTGTCAAAAAAAAAAAAGAATATTATATTCTTGCTACATTTAAATTATCATTCAAAATAGAAAGTTTATATAATTATTATAGGTAGGAAGTACACTTACTGCAATGAATTATAAATATAAACTATGGCATGGACAAAATACTGGATCAATAATAGTACTTAAGTGTCCAGTGTTGTGGCACAACAGGTTAAACTGCCACTTGCAATGCCAGAATGCTGACTCCAGTCCTGGCTGTTCTGCTTCTGATCCAGCTCCCTGCTAATGCACCTGGGAAAGTAGCAGAAGATGGCCCAAGAACTTGGGCCTCTGCCACCCATGTGGAAGACCCGTGTGGAATTCCTAGCTCCTGGCTTTAGCCTGGCCCAGCCCTGGCTATTGGAGCCATTTGAGAAGTGAGCCATCAGGTGGAAGACTTTCCCTCCCTCCTGCTCTGCCTTTCTTTATTTGAAAGAGTTACAGAGAGAGAGTTCTTCCATCCACTGGTTCACTCCACAAATGGCAGCAACAACCAGAACTGGGCCAATCTGAATCCAGGAGCCAGGAGCTTTTTCTGGGTCTCCCATGTGGGTGCAGGGGGTGCAAGCACTTGGACCATCTTCTACTGCTTTCCCAGGCCATAACAGAGAGCTGGATAGAAAGTGGAGCAGCCAGGACTCAAAATGGCACCCTGTGGTATACCGGCACTGCCGGGTGGGGGGGCAGCTTTACCCACTATACCACAGCGCCAACCCCCAAATAATAAATAAATTTTTTTAAATAATAATCCCTGGATCTGGGGTTGTGATAGAGCAGGCAAAGCCACACCTGTAACACCAGCTTCCCATAATGGCAAGTTTGTGTCCTAGTTGTTCCACTTCCAATCCAGCTCCCTACTAATGGTCTGAGAAAAGCAGTGAAGGATGGCCCAAGTGCTTGGGCCCCTGCCACCCATGTGAGATACCTATTTGAAACTCTTGGATCCTGGTTTCAGCCTGGCCCAGCCCTAGCCATTGTGGCCATCTTGAGAGTGAATCAGCAGATGGAAGATCTCTTTCTTTCTGACTCTCCCTTTCTCTCTGTAACTCTGACTTTCAAATAAATAAATAAGTCTTTTAAAATAATGGTAATAATACCTAAGACAACCCTTATAAAAAATAAAAAGTATATATGTGTTACAGACAAGGGACTGATTGAAGAAGGTGAAATAATTTCCGTAAGGTCATACAGCTTGGTAGAACCAGGATTCAAATTGAATTTCCAAAAATGAAATATAATGTTTCCTCTTTCAGGAAACCTGAGTTCTAGAGATTTTGCCTTTAAGTTTCAAGATGACCTCATGATTAGCACTCAGCATCTCCAGGCCTCAACAAGAAGCAAGCAAGCAAACAAAAAACAAAACCAAATAAGCACAGTACTTACCCTGCCAGATGGCTAAGGAGTCAAATGATTGAGCGTCTCATGTTGGAGCATAGTGGCACAGGCTCCAACAATAAGGGAGCCACATCAGCAGTCCAGACAAGGGTAGGGTGGAAGAGCACACTGACTCAACTCCACTGGAGAAACCCTGAGGGAGAGAGAGATGAGACAGCAGTGTTGAAGTTCTAAAGGAGGGACAGCAGTTCAAGGAGAGAAAGGTCAAGGCAGCTAGACTCTGGACCAGCTGGTCTAAATGCTGAAATGTAGGTAAAAAAGAAAGTGAGAGATAATTTCATTTTTTAAAGTTTATTTAATTTATTTATTTATTTATTGAAAGGCAGAGTTACAGAGAGAGGGAAAGACACAGAGAGAGGTCTTCCAAATGGCCACAACAGCTGGGACTAGGCCAGGCCAAGTCAGGAGCCAGGAGTTTCTTCCAGGTTTCCCACATGGGTATAAAGGCCCAAGCACCTGGGCCATCCTCTGCTGCTTTCTCAGGCAAACCAGCAGAGAGTTGAATTGGAAGTGGGGAAGCCAGGACCTGAACTGGTACCCAAATGCAACACTGGTGCTGTAGGCCATGGCTTAACCCATTGCACCACAGCATCAGCTCTGAGAGAGAACTTCTAAACTAGGATGAGTAGAAAAAAGAAAAACTGGGTCTGGCACTGTGGTGTAGTGGGTAAAGCCACTAGCCTGCATTGTTGGCATCCCATATGGGCACTGGTTCTAGTCTCGGCTGCTCCACTTCCAATCCAGCTCTCTGCTATGGCCTGGGAAAGCAGTAGAAGATGGCCCAACTCCTTAGGCCCCTGCATCCGTGTGGGAGACCTGGAAGAAGCTCCTGGCTCCTGGCTTTGGATCAGCACAGCTCCGGCCGTTGAGGCCAAATGGAGAGTGAACCAGTAGATGGAGGACCTCTCTCTCTCTTTCTCTGCCTCTCCTCTCTCTCTGTAATTCTGACTTTCAAATAAATAAATAAATCTTTAAGAAAAAATGTTAGCATCTATCTCGGTGCCAGGCACTGTGCTTGGTGTAGGCTCTGGTGGTGTGATTATAAACAGACTGACAACTGCTACTTCTGCTTTCAGAGAAGAATTTATTTTTGAGAAGCAGAGAGAGAAAGAGAGCAAGCTCCCACCTGCTGGTTCTCAAATGCCCTCAACAGCCAAGGTTGGACCAAACTGAGGGAAGCTGGTAGCTGGTGGACTCAACTCTAGTTTCCACGTGGGTGGCAGAGACCCAATTGCTTGAGCCATCATTGCTGCCTCTCAGGGTTTTCATTAGCAGGAAACTCGAGTCAGGAGCCAGAACCAGCTATTGAACCCCGATACTCTGATTTGGCGCATGGGCATCTTAACTGCTAGGCCAGATACCTGCCCCCAAAGAGGATTCTAAATAAACCTTGCACAGGCAATTAAATTAACATCCAGGGGGAAAGAAAGACCTAAACAGAAATGTAATATATAAAAAGCATGAATGAAAAGCTAGGAAATTTGCCTTTAAAGTGCCTATATGAATTATCTATTGCCATGCAACAGTTCACCGCAAATTCAGTGGCTTCAAACAACAAATATTTATTATCTCACAGCTCTTCTGGGTGAGGAATCAGTGTGGCTTAGCTGGTTGCCCCTGGCTCACAATCTCACAAGGTGGGTATCTCATCGTTCACCATGGCTACAGTCTCATCCAGAGGCTCCTCCAGCAGAGGCTGGCTTCCAGGCTCTCTTATGTGGTGCTGAAAGGAATTGTTTCCACAAAGGCTATAGGACTGAGTCTCTGGCTTGGCCAGAGGCCTCCCTCAGTTCCTTGCCACATGGCTCTCTCCACAGAACAGCTCACAGTGTGACCACTGACTCCCGCTGGGGCCAGCAAGGGAGTGAGATTGAAAGAGAGCATGCCGAGACAGAAGCCACACTTTGTAACTTCATCTTAGAAGTAGCCTCTCATTGCCTCTGCTGGCTTCTGCTCATCGCTCAAGGTGAAATGATTGCACAGCGTGTGACTGTCAGAAGGGTGGGGAATCACTGAGGGTCACTTCAAAGGCTCCAGTCACTAGACCTCTGGAGGTGATTTTAGCAAGAGGCACTAGGCCAAAAGTGAAGAGTGGATTTCTTGTTGAGACGAGACATTGTTCACAACAAGAAGTCGTTCACAACTAATGAGCACAAAGCTCCTTCTGCTTGTTAGCTGTAAGAGGAAACTGCTTAGAAGTGAAGTTCTATTTTTTAAATGTGGACTTCTTAAAGATATCAATATCTGGTACCATTTTATTTTACTGATATATAAATAATCATGAATCATTTCTAGAAGGTGAAATGGATCTTCTCAAAAACAAAAACGAAGGATATGTTTTGGGGGGTGATTTCCATTAGTGGGGAGAGAGTAAGCTAGATTTTCCATTAGAAGCTACCAAAGTCTCACTTCTTAGTTACATAATTAGAGCTGAACTGTAAGAGTAAATAATTAAGGCTACTTCGCTGGCTAAGCATGCCAAAGTCCAGAATATGCTTATAAAAATAGGAAATGAGCCAATAAAAGTGATAGGTTTTATGAGCCAGAAAAAATCGAAACTATAATCTGTAAGTAAAAAGCACTAAATTTTTGATCATGCATTCCAGACACTTGAAATTTCTCGAGTTCTGGAGAAGGAAAGCTGCATTTAAGTGGAGAACAAATTCCCAACAGAATAGAGATAAATTAATGGTCTAATAAGGAGGTTAATTAAGGGAAGGAAAGTCCTGTTCCTTTCAAGACGCCAAAAAGTGGGTAGACTTTGTTTTTAATTGTATGAAGAAAGTTCTCAAGGTTAAGAGAAAAGCCAAACAAAGCTTCTTAGGGGCAAAGTGGGCCTTCCTAAGTGGAGCCGGGATTATTGGAGAGAATACACAGAAACAACAAGGGTCACAAGGACAGGCAACAAAAGGCAACAGGTCAATAAGAAGAAAGAAAATGGAAAATAAAACTGCATTGGAATGTAAATGTCAACAAGGAAGCCTCTGAGAATTCTTCTGGGGAAAAGACACATGCATTTAAAAAAAAAAATGGAACAAAAAGAGGGAGAAAGAAGAGAAAGTTAGTATGTAAGAGAAAAGCATATTATCATTAAAACCGAGTAGTTAAAATGAATCAGTGCTTGCTTCCTAATGCCTGTTTTCTGTTCCCCCAGTTCCATGTGAGTTGTGTTAAGATCTTGCAGCTCCACTGTTAGAGGCCTTATGATCCAGAGGAAGAATGGGGTACATTTAAAAAGAGAGAGCGAGAATGAGGAAGGGAGAAAGAGAGAGAGAAGGCAGGAAGGAAGGAAGGGAGGGAAGAAAAGAAAAACAGCTTTCATACAACCACCACAGGAAAACCAGGACAAAAAGTTCGGTATTTTTGTCGTTTTAAGACTATCAGTAAGGAGGAAAGGGACTATAAGGTTTAAATTCCATAGTCCCAATAGCCATGTAATGAAGATAAAAGATACTCAAAAGTAGAAAATAGTGCTCTGGGTTAAACATGGAGAATTGAATACATACATTTCTATCTACTTTATCCCATTACCACAAAAATGGCAATAATCAAGGCTGGCATCCCATTCGAGTGCCAGTTCTGGTCACTACTGCTCCACTTTGGATCCAACTCCCTGCTAATGCACCTGGGAAAACAGCAAAAGATAGCCTGAGTGTTTGGGCCCCTGCCACCCATGTGGGAGACATAGATGGAGTTCCAGGCTCCTGGCTTTGCCTGGCCCAGCCCTGACCATTGCAGCCACTTGGTGAGTCAACCAGTGGATGAAAGATCTCTTTCTCTCTGTCTCTCCCTCTCTTTCAAATAAATAAATCTTCAAGAAAAATTTTAAAAATGAAATGGCAATCATCCATAAGGATCAAGAGAACAAGAATTAACAGTAGATGAAAAATATATCAACAAAGTTTTGGAAAAGTGAAAGCAAGTATCTAGGAGGTAACTGAACTCAGCAGAATATTGAAAATTAATGCCTGCAGGGGTGAGTTTAGGGGGATCCAAAAAGGAGCGAGCCAAACCACGTGAACAGGAGAGACTCAGGAATCAGAGACCTCAAACACTTCTGAAGGAGGGACAGAGAGTGGAGCTGAGGGCAGGACTATTTGAAAGATTGTAACAGGAACAGAGAGAGCCTCAGTGGCTCTCCCCGGTCCCCAGGCAGCCTCTACTTACCATCTTGGCAGGATACCAGAAGTTCATTCACTAGCAAACTGCATGAGAGAGGCACAAAACCTGAGGACACAAGAAAACAGAGTACAGTATGAAGCAAGAACCACAGAGAAAATCTGTGTATTAAGTGGTGAGACCCCCTCCCCCAGTCCCTGTCACACATTTGTGTCCCAGAACACTGGTAGCAGGCTTATATATCAGTAGCCAGGACTGGAAACCCTCCCTGGAGAAATGAACTGCCTTGAAAGATGACGCCTATGGACATTTACAGGGGGGTATCCTAATGAAACGGTTGTATCCATGGCCAAACTGTATATTCAGAAGCATACCAGCCAATAAACCCTATCCAGGAACACAGAGTCTTAACATTCTGGAGACTCATTTTTAAACATGAAGCTTCTGTAGTATGAAGGACTAAAAAACCATAAACCGGTAAAAAAAAAAAAAAAAAAAAAAAAAAAAAAAAAAAAAAAACAGAAAAAAACAAACACGAAACCATTCAGGGAACAGAAGAGAGCTTCTGGAAAAAATAGAGTTAATAATCTGAGATCAAAACAGATGATACTGTGTCCATTAAACATGAGTAGGAGGCTATGAAAGAATAACAAGAATGAATTTTAAAAATGTAAAGGCTGAAATGAAAAAAAAAATGTAGGTTATATGACAAATCTCCCAGAAAGCAGAAGCAAAAAGCAAAGCCATGGAGAGAAGAAATCAGAGGATTGGTGCAGGAAATCTCATACCCCAGTAGTAGGAGTTCCAGAAAGAAACAGAGAGAATGTAGGGGAAGAAACTATCCAGGAACTGATTCAAGGGTATCTCCAAGAACTGAATGGTCCACTGTGTATCCAGCATAAAGGATATGACCACCCATCATGGTGCAAGTGCCCCACCAAGGCACTTTAGAATGAAATGTCAACACCCTAAGAATAAACCAAGGCCGGCGCTGCGGCTCAATAGGCTAATCCTCCACCTAGCGGCGCCGGCACACCAGGTTCTAGTCCTGGTCGGGGCGCCGGATTCTGTCCCGGTTGCCCCTCTTCCAGGCCAGCTCTCTGCTGAGGCCAGGGAGTGCAGTGGAGGATGGCCCAAGTCCTTGGGCCCTGCACCCCATGGGAGACCAGGATAAGTACCTGGCTCCTGCCTTCGGATCAGCGCGGTGCGCCGGCCGCAGTGCGCCGGCGACGGAGGCCATTGGAGGGTGAACCAACGGCAAAGGAAGACCTTTCTCTCTGTCTCTCTCTCTCACTGTCCACTCTGCCTGTCAAAAAAAAAAAAGAATAAACCAAAGTACTTAAAAGCTTGGGTGGGGGAGGGGAAGGAAAGAGGACCAGCCCATAATTAAAGGATCAGGAATCAAAACAGCATGAGAATTCTTAACAGCAACTGTAGAAAATAGAAGACAAATCTGAAAGAAGATTATTTCTAGCCTAGAATTGTGTATCCTACCAAATGATTAAGTTTTCAGTATCAAATTAGGATATTTTTGCAAAAATGATACTTTTCTTGCAGCCCTTCTCAGAAAGCTATTAGAGGCATAAGACACCATAATGAAGGGATAACTAAGAAAGAAGATTCAGGAATCTTGAAATAAGGGTTCCAACACAGGAGAGAAGTGGAAGGACTCCCCAAGATGAGGGTAGGAAGAAGTGCTGGGCCTGCAGCAGTGCAACAGAGAACTGTGCGTGCTGAGCAGGACAGTGTTCTTAGAAATGTGTCTCCAAGGACGAAGTGGAGCAGAATAGACTGCCTGGAGTGCTTGAACCTGTTGATAGGATATTTACACTTCTGTGAGTTTACTGTGAAATCTGTAAACAACTCCTAGAAAACTAAGCAGATAAGTAATGAGGTGATGCCTCTAGATGAAACCTGCTCAAGAAAGGAAACAGAGGGCCAGTGCTGTGGTGTAGTGGGTGAACAGCTGCTGCCTGCGATGCCAGTGTCCCACGTGGCACTGGTTAGCTCCCTGCTAATGATCTGGGAAAAAGCAGTGGACATGACCCAGGTGTTTGGGCCCCTGCCACCCAAGTGGGAGACCCAGATGAAGCTCCTGGCTCCTGCCTTTGGCCTGGTCTGGCACTGGCCATTTCAGCCATCTTGGAGTGAACCACAGGATGGAAGATAACTCTCTCTATAACGTAAACCTTCAAAATAAATTTTTTTTAAAAAAAGTGAAATATAAGTATAGTACTCCATATTGCTCAGGAGTGCATAATATTTATATATTTAATCATAATAATGGATTTGGCTAAAAATTATGATAAAAATATCAATTGCCTATGGGGGTTGGGGAGAAGCATCTGTTGGGATTTGGTATAGGAAACTAAACACTCATCTTCCACTCTGTGAAGTCAATAGGTCATGTTCAAAATTTAAAAAAACAGATAATGTAAATTAGTACAGCCGATGTGGGAAACAGTGTGAAGATTCTTCAAAAAGCTAAAAATACAACTACATATGATCCAGCAATCCTACTAGTGGGTGAAAAATGAAATCATTCTGTCAGAGAGACATCTGCGTTGCCATACTTATTACAGCACTATTCACAATAGCCAAAAAATGGAAACAATCTACATATCCATCAGCTGATAAATAGACAATGAAAATGGGGTATATATCTACAATGGAATATTATTCAGCCACAAAACTGGATGAAATCCTGTCATTTGCAGAAGCACAGGTGGAACCGGAGATCATTATGTTAAGTGACGTAAGCACAGAAACTGAATGATCTCACTCATATGTAGACTCTAAAACAGTTGATCTAATAGATGTTAGGAGTATAATGGTGGTTACCAGAGGCTGGAAAGAGTAGGGGAAGGGAGGGATACAGATATTTCGATTAACAGGTACTAATTTACATTAGATAGGAGTAAGATATTCTGGTGTTCATTGCACAGTAAGGTGATTGACTATAGATAATGTACTGTGTATCAAAAAAAAAAAAACTAGAAGAAAGGATTTTGAATGTTTTCACTGTAAGGAAATATTAAATATTTAAGGAGATGTTTATCCTGCTTGGATGTTATGACATGCATACATATGTAGAAACAACACATGGCACCCATAAATATGTATTAAAAAAGTAGGAGGAGGCATTTGGCACAGCAGTTGAGAGCCTTGCCATAGCCTTGCCATAGCCATAGCCATAGCCTGTACTGGAGTACACAGGTTTGAGCAGTGACTCTTCAACTTATGATCCAGCTTCCTGCTAATGTGCACCTGGAAGGTGTTAGGTGATGACTGAGGTACCGGAGTCCCTGCCACCCACATGGGAAACTCAGATTCAGTTCTGAACCCCTGGCTTCGGCCTGGCCCAGCCCTGACTGTCGCAGGCATTTGAGCAGTGACTCAGCAGATGGAAAATCTCTGTCTTTCATATCTCTTTCTGTCTTTCTCTCTGTCTCTGCTTTTCAAATAAAGTAAAAATAAATGTAAATTTAAAGAATTTTAAATGTATACGTTTTAAAAATTGAAAACATATGAAGTAGTCATATTTTGATGTTATTTAAAAATATGAAGATAAACATCAGAAGTCATTAGCTTAAAGACCTGAACATGGTTGTTCCTGGGAGGCAGGACTTGCAAGTAGGAAGGAATGCTCTTTTTCATTTAAGCTTTATAATATTATTTTAACTGTATTTGACATATTACTTTAACTTTTAAAATTTAAAAATAATGGAGCAGAATACAGTATTAAAGACCCTGCTGTGGAGAAGGTGGCAGAAGGACATAGAGGAAAACCAGGAAAGCTGTCAGTATAGCACAGAAACAACAGAATATGAACCATAATCAGATTTTTTTAATTGTGAGAAATAAAAAAAATTAAGATAAAGAAGATTATAGTAATAGATGCCTAGGACATTTCTATTTATTCCTCAAGTCTAAGAGCAAGGACTACTTACTAAGGTGGGAAATACTAAGATAGGAATGAAATTGAAGAAAAATAGCAAAAATTTGATCTGGGATTTGTTAATATGCTGATTAGCCATAAGTATATTAGACATTCACATCTCGAATAGGCACTGTCCCCACAGGGTAAGCTGGCTGCAGACAGTTCTGGAGACATTCCTGTGCCCTGGGTACTTAAGCCCTGGAACTGAGTGAGATCACATGGGGGTGAGGGTTGAGAACAGGGACTGTGACTTACAGAGACTGAGAAGAGGAGGAGGAAAATCTAGCAAAGGTGACAGAGAAAGAAACTTCTAAGGAGGTAGGAAGAAAACCAGAGGAGAATATTGTCAAGGAGTCTAAGGAAACAAAGTCTTTAGAGAAGGGAGTTTGCAACTTACACAGGTCCATGATCTCTTATCTGAAGACTTTGGGTTTCCATATGTATGGAATTTAAGTTATTTTGAATTTAGTGCATATACCCCCCCCCCCCCCGCCAGACCCAGGGCAGCCCCCTCCCATGCAATGACATTAACATTTCTGCAGTGAAACACCTGAATGTTCACATTGAATGGGATAAAGACTGTAATTAGCTTCCTGTCTGCCCAGACAGATTTTATCACCAAAGTAATGAATTACAAAAATTTTCAAAGCTTTTTAGATGTCAAAGTTATGGCTAAAGGATTGTAGATTCTCTTGTCTTTCATTATAACAGCTGTTTTTATTTTTTATGTTGGTTCATCTGCCTATCTCTTGACATCCTGGACTTATTTTTGTTTAAAAACAAAACAAAACAAAACAAAGTACATGTGTTAACTCTATAGGGTTGCAGATACAGAAACAGGACAAGAAAAAAGTCAAGTAAGAATTTGCCTCCAAGCTACGAACTGTGGTTATCAATAAGGGGTAGGAGATGGGCAGGGGATTATGTTAACTCTAATATTAAATTTTAAGTAGACATAACATTTTCAAACACAACTTATTTGGAGCGATTTTCTTAGATTTAGGGTATGCATGTATTATATTTGTACATTAAATCAATTTAGAGAAAATGGCCCACCTTTCTCTTTCTCCATAAAAATGGAGAAACCAGTGTACCAGTTAGTAAATTACCAAACAAGTGGCTCTCCATTTGGGGACATCCTAAGTAGAATTAGGACATCCATGTCTCTTCCGAAAAGGAAGGGGATAAAGGGAGGTTCTCTAACATCTGGCCCCACCAGAAGAAGGGGGCAGATCAGGAAAGCTTCTAGGGGCCATGAACTACTACCACTACTACTACTACTACTACTACTACTACTACTACTAGGCTTGGCTGTCAGGGAGTAAGGCTGAGAACCTGAGCCTCAGGGCATTGACAGAGAGGGATTTAAACTGGGGGTGGGGAGGGGAGATGCCAGAAAAGTGACAGGATGCGCAGAAATACTGAGAAACTGGTTTTGTTGTGTTTAATTCATATTAATTAAATCTTAAAGTTGCATTGTTGATTAGGAAAAGCAGTCCTGAATACTATGTCTTCGTGGATTCTTCCTCCCCATCCTGCAAATCTACTCTTGAATCACATCAGTTTGGGGGATTATTGCCCCTGACTCTACAACTTGGTTTTGATGTGTCTCCTATCATTGGTTTTGTTATATTTGCAAGCAAGGAAATATACTTCTAAGAGCAACCTGCCTGACATCCATCTTATTGGAAATTTGTTCAGATCCTCATTCCTGCCTTACCGAAAGGCCATTTCCACTGCTTTTCTGCAGTATTTCGGACTGAACAGATGAGCTGAACAGAAGCGTTTGAATGGGAGCTGGGCACATCCTTTGCTAACTCCTACGCTTCTTTCTGGTTTCCACACCTTTTCCATAGAATCTCCTTTCACTTCAGCCCCCTACCCAGCTGGCTGGCCACCCACTTACCCTGGGATTTATCTAGTCAGGGTTGGTGGAAAGCGTAATGCCATCTTTCCATGACTGGTTCAGACCTCACTGGGTGTAGAGCATGAACAAAGTCTTCCATCTGTGCTTATTCTGCACTGAGGACTTGCTGGCATGTTCCTCCCGAATTATGCCGAGTACAGCTGATTCCCATTGTAAATAGATTCTCACCTTCAGAGCCATCTATTCAGCAAGTCTTCTCTTGCTTCTTCCACTGTGTTTGGAATTGAAAGCAACCCAGCTGTCTCTAAGGATGAAAGTCAAAACAAACACAAAAAATAAACCACTCTTACATGTCAGAGTGGAGGAAATAGCCCATTTTTTAATATTAAAAATTTCAAACAGATGGTAAGCTAACTTATATTTTCATTTTGACATTTACCTACTCTGTGGGAGTGCAATTAAGCCATATTTTAAGCCCATTCAAAGTGGCTTTTATCTGAAAATGTTGTAGAGATCTCAATAGGGAGTGCTCACAACCAACTGGAAGAGCCTAAGGATCCAGAAGCACTAGTTCTCCCTCACCTAGATCACCTTAACCAAAAGCCACTTGGAATAGGGGCCCCCACCATGCAACTTTTAGGCTCCTGCCGTCATCTCTGCCTCCCATCTTGCCTCACTCCAGGCCATTTTCCACAGAATCGGCAAAAGGCTCTTCCTTGCTAGTGCCCTGCTGGAAATAAAATTCCCAGTGACTCCAGATGGTTCTCAGAATTATGTCAAAAATCTGGTATTAACGGGTTGCCAAATTCCTTCTTGATCTAATCTGATCACTCCTCCCTTCCTCAGTCCTGGTCTTTCCTCCCCTTGGGCACATGCACCTGAGTCCCCTTTCAACCCCAGGTGTGCCTCTCCCTCTCTCCCCACCAGGCGTCCGCACTCACTGCCCCTTCTTCACCTGGCTCCTGTCTCCCTTTTCGACTTCCAGTTGAGTTGTAATTCAATGATAACTAATTTACCACACTAAAACACAGCCAGAGACAATGCTGTCTAAGACATGTTTGGTGATACAGCTTCCCTGATTATTTTCCTGTTTGCCTACCATTTCCAGTCATTGAATGCATTCCACCTTACACATTTTTCCATGTTGTTCAACAAAAACAGATATAAAAATGCTGCAACAACCCAACTTTCCCCTTGCCTAAATTGCTGAAGACAGTCTAATCACAAGTGGCTGATTCTTTTCAAGTCTGATGGAATTTTTCACTAATGTGTCTACTGACTTTAGCCACATCCACATGTCCTCTTGTCATGCCCTGTCACATTCCACTTCTGAAATAGCAACCCTCAACTTGCATGTGTCTCATTTCCAGTTTTTAACCCTTTGATTGAAAAAAATTACAACATCTGAACTTCCTGCTGAATAGAATTATAATTTCAGTTTTAAACTAGGGAGTACTGGTGGCCAGGATCTGAAGATTAATAAGATTCATCCAAGATTTCATAGCATTTTGGCACAGACAAAAATAGAAGCCCCGACTTGGGATCCTGTTTGTAGTGCAGAGGTCCCCCTGGTTGGGAAATAACAGAAGAAAGATTTTTTTTAATTTTTTATTTGGAAAATATAAATTTTCAAAGTACAGTTAATGGATTACAATGGCTCGCCCCCCCCATAATTTCCCTCCCACTCACACCCCTCCCATCTCCCGCTCCCTCTCCCATTCCATTCACATCAAGATTCATTTTCAATTATCTTTATGCCGGCGCCGCGGCTCAATAGGCTAATCCTCCGCCTGCGGCGCCGGCACACCAGGTTCTAGTCCCTGTCGGGGCGCTGGATTCTGTCCTGGTTGCCCCTTTTCCAGGCCAGCTCTCTGCTATAGCCCGGGAGTGCAGTGGAGGATGGCCCCAAGTCCTTGGGCCCTAAACCCACATGGGAGACCAGGAAAAGCACCTGGCTCCTGGCTTCGGATCAGTGCTGTGCGCCGGCCGCAGCGGCCATTGGAGGGTGAACCAACGGCAAAGAAGAAAGATATTTAGTCCTGTGCCATGAAAGGTAGTAACCTTGAAGAAGAACCAGCCCTAACCAGATATATTCCTGAGCAGTGGGCTGCAGACCGAGACAGTCAGCAGTAGCTGGCCATACACTCACTCTGGAATATATTTAGTTAGGGTTCATGGGAACTGTGCCATGACTGCTTCAGACCTCACTGGATGCAAAACATGGGTACAAAGTTCCACTTGGAGTCTGCTGGCTCTTGGCTCCCAATGCACTTGCTGTGGGGATTTATTGTTCACTCTACCTTTTCATTTTCTCCTTCAGGAAATTGTCACTTGCCAAAAATGACTTTTAAGTGACTTGCTCCATGGATGTTTCTCTAGAGCACTATTCCTTTAAGACTTGAGTTTCATATTTGTGAATTGATTGGGTTTTCTTTTCTTGTAGTGAAAGCTCTGTCGTCTCACCCCTCATCACTTTATCCTTCATATTGCTGCATCTGTTACTCACGTCACCAGTATGCTGACCTCATTATTCTTTCCTATCCCTTTTTTGTTTTAAATATGCAAATAAAATTAACTCTTACTGCTTTTTTTTATCTTTTTTTAAGATGTATTTATTTATTTGGAAGGCAGAGTTACAGAGAGAGAGAGAGAGAGAGAGAGAGCAAGCGAGCAATCTTAGATCTGCTGGTTCACTCCCCAAGTGTCTACAAAATGGCTTATGCTGGGCCGGGCCAAAGCCAGGAGCCTGGAACTCCATCTGGGTCTCTCAAATGGGTGGCAGGGGCCCAAGCACTTGAGCCATCTTCTGCTGCTTTACCAGGTGCATTAGCAGGGAGCTGGATCAGAAATGGATCAGCCAAGCCTAGAACCAGTGCTCACATGCAATACTGGTGTTGCAGCTGGTGGCTTAACCATGCAAGCCCCTCTCATAGCTTTCTTAACCAAGAGTATTTTCATACTAATTTATTGAAATCAGCTTAATCTAATCACATCTACACATTTTCTGCTAGAAAAAAACATATACTTTTTTTCCTTTTAAAGGAAAGTTTATATAATAGAGTTTAGAAAAGTTGGACAAAATCAGATGAAAATGCCCCACTGTTTTTTATTGCTTCATTGTCCAAGGAATAGTATGGTCCCTGCATACCTGGTGTAATGTCTTAGACAACTAATTTTATTTTTTTAACTTTTTTAAAAGATTTTATTTATTTGAGAGGTAGAGTTAACAGTGAGAGGGAGAAACAGAGAGAAAGGTCTTCCTTCCGTTGGTTCACTCCCCAAATGGCCGCAACAGCTGGAGCTGCACCAACCTGAAGCCAGGAGCCAGGTGCTTCTTCCGGGTCTCCCATGTGGGTGCAAGGGCCCCTAAGGACTTGCGCCATCTTCTGCTGCTTGCCCAGGCCACAGCAGAGAGCTGGATTGGAAGAGGAGCAGCTGGGACTAGAACTGGCGCCCGTATGGGATGCTAGCACCACAGGCAGAAGATTAACCTACTGCACTGTGGTGCCGGCCCCCATTTATTTAATTTATTTGAAAGTCAGAGTTACACAGAGAGAGAAGGAGAGGCATAGTGAGAGGTCTTCCATCCGCTGGTTCACTCCCCAATTGGCTGCAACGGTTAAGAGCTGCGCTGATCTGAAGCCAGGAGCTAGGAGCTTCTTCCGGGTCTCCCACATGGGTGCAGGGCCCAAGGACTTGGACCATCCTCTGCTGCCCTCCCAGGTGCATTAGCAAGGAGCTGTATGTCAAGTGGAGCAGCCGAGACTCAAACCGGTGCCCATATGGGATACCGACGCTGCAGGCCAGAGCTTTAACCCACTGCGCCACAGCACACCACCATTTTTAGATTACATTCAGCACTTAAAGAGTCTGAGCTTCAGTACCTTTCTTTGTCAATTTTAATTGTTGGCAACAATTAATTGGGTGAACCCTAACATAGCTCCTTATTAATCTTTCTCTCTGCCCACCTCCCCTGTGTTTCCAACAAGTCCTGATATTTCAAGTAGAGTCGATGTGAACCATGCAATAAAATCACAAATGGCATCTTTGTTCAATTCCTTAAAAAAAAAAAAAGTGGGGCTAGCATTGTGCTGTAGCTGGTAAAGTCACTGCCCGTGACGCCAGCATCCTATATGGGTGCCAGTTTGAGTCCTGGCTGCTCCACCTCTGATCCAACTCCCTGTTGATGTACCTGGGAAGGCAGCAGAGGCTGGCCTAAGTGCTTGGGCCCCTGCACCCACATGGGAGACTCAGAAGAAGCGCCGGGCTCCTGGCTTCAGAATGGCCCAGCCCTGGCCATTGCAACTGTTTGGGGAATGAACCAGCAAATGGAATATCTCTCTCTGTCTCTCCCTCTCTCTCTGTACTTCTCTGCCTTTCAAATAAATAATCTAAAAAAAAAAAAAAGACAAAGATAAATAGAATTATTCCACAATTTAAAAAATATATGATCATCGATGTATATAAATAATTATATAAATGGTGAGACTTTGAGCCATACATGCTGCTTATTTTATAGAAAATTACTCTGCAACTAGTTAATCTGGAATTATTCCATATTCTTTCATTTTGATTTGGAATTGAATTCTGCCCCTAATCAGAAGAAACTCAAATACAGGAAGAAGCTACTGTCCCTGACACTGTGTAATTTAGTTCCACTGACAGCAGATTAGTCAGTAATCCCTTCAGGGGATATTTTCCACCCGAGTCAGGCTTGGGAATGCTCCGGCTCTTCTGACAAACAAGCCAACCTGATGGAAATTCATTTTGCATTGGTGAACCCTACAGCACGATCATTTTAACTGTGTTTCCTAATTAAAATAGCATTCTACTTGGAACTGTTTACTTTTTTACCTCTTTCTCAACATTCTGCAGACATGAATGTCAGGACACTAGGGAGATCCAAGACCTAATTCTTACTGTGAGCCTTGAAGTACTTTTGATGAACTTCGTAGATGAAGGATGGGGAACTCGGCTAGAAATGTAGAATCGCAGAGTTTGCAGGGGCCTTCTGTGCCCTCTGGTCCAGTCCCACGTGGGAAGCTGAAATGTGCTCCAGTACCTCCCTGCCAGGTTGGGATTCAGCACTTGAGCGAGCCCTCCAGACGGCTCTGTTAAAAAGTTCTTCCTTATCTTGAGCCCCCTAGCTTCTGCCTGGGGGTCGGGATTCAGTTAGGGACATACAAAGCAGTTCTGTTGAACTTGGGAGGTGTAGGCTTCTTGTGGGCAGGGATGGTATCCACTGTAGCATCTGGTGAGTCGATGGCCAACTGCTGAATGCAGTTGGAAGCAGGTAGAGTTCTTTATTTGGCTATTGTCTTACAAAATCGCAAATGATCAGTACATTCAAGTTTCATCGAGAAGGGATCATATCAATAACTGATCTTATTGTTTAAATGCTATACAGATACATTGTGTTATTCCTTCCATCTTATAATTCTTACGAATTGTAATGTAACTTCAGTATAAAAATTCTATAAATATCAACCATTAGCTACCACATGTGCAGAACATGCTGAGTCATGAGGCAGAGAAATTGAAACCCTACTGAAGTGGACATTAGAAGTCCTGGGTTCTAATCCCAGCTCCACTACACCCAAGTGAGTGACCTTGGACAGGTCATTCAACCTCTCTGGTCCTTAACTCCTCTGCTGCAAACTGCAGGGGTTGAAGCCAGTGCTCTCTCCAAGCTGTCTCCAGCTTCCCACCCTGCGCTTCGGTCTGTGTGTAGGTTCTCATAGGGACAATCAAGGAGTGCAGCCCTCTGGCTGCCAGTTCAGTTCTCAGTTCCTGTCGCCCTCAGTATCCACTTGCAGACGCTGTTTAAAGCCAGGGATGAGTTTTTCCCTTCTCTCTTTGCAGAACACGCTTCTTCAGGAGACGGTGCGTAGAGAGTGCGAAGAACGCTTTGAACTGACGGAGGCTTTGAGTCAAGCCAGAGAGCAGCTCCTGGAGCTCAGGAAGCTCAGTGGCAGTCTACCTTTGTCGCCCTGTTCGCTCGGCAAGGGCAGTCTAACCTCCTGCGCCGCGACCGTCAGTAACCAGCGCGAGAGAGGCCTTGGGAGACTGAACTCGGAAAAAGGAGCCCGCGTCCCCAGCCTGTATGGAGTGTCCAAACCCACCCCTGCCCCAGCCTCGGAGAAGCCCAAGAGGGCCGGCAGCTCGGGCTTGCCTGTTCTCCCCCAGACACACCCTCCTAGGGGCCAGTCACCTTCAGTGAACGAGACGCGACGGAGGCTGGCGATCATGCTTCGGAGGAGGCTGAGTCAACAGTGACTGATCTGGAGTCAGGAGCGGCCCCGCCCGGAGTGCGCGCTCTCCGGGGGCGCGGAGACTCCCTGTCACTGAGAATGAGTGATCCAGCAGGTTCGCAGATTAGGAATGCATGTCAGCGGATGTACTTAACAAAAGAACGTAAGAAGCCAGGAGACTGTGAAAACACATATCCCAAGAAGCCTCTGAACTTGAAATAGACAATGAAGTTGTTGGTCTTCCAGGAGGTCAATTTCTATATGTATGTAGCATATGTGTCTAGAAGTGTTCTATGAATATGCCCTTTAGAGATCACAGGTAAATTTTTTTACCCATAGCATCTTTTTTTTTCTTCTACACCCCCTTGTTTTTTTCCTCTTGCAGGTATATTTCCACAAAAAATAGATCACATTGGTTCTGTTGGTGTTTTTTTCCCTTTGTTTGTTGAGCTAAATAGGTTAAATAGATGTAGCAAGTGTTCCTAGTAGGGAAAAAAAAAAGTTTTTTAGTCTTTAATTAGATAATTTCCAAAATGCTTAGTTCAGATATTCACAGGAGCTCATTAGCACTGTCAAAGCATTCTTTTCTTAACCCTACAATCCAGTTGGTTCATGTAATTTCTCTTTAGGCTATGTCAGAAGTAAAAATAGATAACTTTCTGGAAGACCATCTTCCCTGAGAAGCTGAGAACCTTCTAGAAAAAGAGATGGTAACTCCAATTCAAGGAAAAGGTGATTTACTTCTTAAATTATCAAAAGTATTTTAGAAACAGCCTGACCATGAAAATATGAGGGGACTTCAGAAAGTTCATGGAAACTCAGTTAAAACAGAAGTTGAGCAGGTGGGCACTGTGGCACAAGGCTGAGCTCCAGCTTAGGACACTGCATCCCAGGTCGGAGTGCCTGGGTCAAGTGCTCTCCGCTCTGCTTCAAACCCAACTTCCTGCAGCGGATGATGGTCCTAGATAGAATTCCTAGCTCCTGGCTTCGGGCTGGCCCAGCCTCAGCTGTTGCCAGCACTGGGGGAGTGAGCCCTCAGATGGAAGATCTCTCTGTGTATCTCTCCATTTCTCTCTCTGCTACTCTTCCCTTCAATTACTACCAGAATGAAAAAAAAAAAAAGATGTTTATTTTGATACAAAAAAATTGAAATCCATGCAGTTTTTTTCCACAATGTATTGTCCATGAACTTTTTGAAGATCCCTCATATTACAGTACATTTTCTACTTTGAGTTTATTTTGATTCTGATTTTAACTTGCATTCTCAAGCCATTGGGAAGAGAACTAATTCAAAGCAGTTTAGAAAAGGCGCATTCAGCTAATTTGGGATTCAGATTTTATTACCCCTGAAAGTGGGTAACTGGTTAACATGTTTCTATTTTCAGAGTGAAAAAAGTAAAACCAGAAACCAGACCAACCAATTTAAGTTTTCTTAAAGATTCAGGCTCCTCCTGTTTCTTATAACACAAGTCTTTGCTTTAGGCTAGAGTTGTCTATTTTTCTCAGCCTAGCATAAGTATGTTTTTCTTCAGAAACTGACTTGGCTTAAATCCTCCAACTGACTGCATGATGGACCTTCAGCCTTTCTACTCCCAAATTTGAAAAATATCACATGAAATACTACCCATAAAGTTTTCTCCAATTTGGCTACCTTATTAATGAATAAATCCAAAGGTACCTGGGACTCTTTCCCATGTGCAAAAAAAAAAAAAAATGAAATTAGCAAAATCCAGTTTATCTCCACCCTTTCAAAGGAATTAGTCTAACCTACCACTACAGTGTTTGAACCTCAAAACACATATGAGGTCCGTTGATTGTACAGACTAGTTTCAGTGAGGCATCTTATGTTACAGACTGGAATGTTTGCTTTTGTTTTTGAAGTTCCTTGTAATGGCATTTGACAAGAGAGTGTGATATAGTAGACCCGATGGCATGTTAGTCAGCTTTTCAGGACTTTAACTAAAATACCTAAGAGGGGCTTCTTGGGAAGGAGGAAGTTTCTTTCAGCTTACAGTTTGCAGGTCACAGTTCAGGCTCTGGTAGCCCCCTGGTCTGCATCTGTTGGAGGCTGGTTTGGCGGAATGGGTGTGCAGGGGGTACAATGACATAGTGAGCCGGGACGCAGGGAGAGAAGCAAGGCAGGAATTGATTTAAAAATAACCAACTCCTTCCAAGACTTGCCTTCTGAGGGTACACCCCAGTGACCTAAAGACCTCGCACACCTCAGAGACTGTGTTTAGATCAAGTCTCCACCCTTAATCTGTGAACCTTTGACGTAAGACTTCAGAGTTTCACATCTGCGTGAATTTTGGAAAATCAAATCCTGCCCAATCCATAACAGGTGGCCCTAGGGTTTGTTCCAGCCATCTCTTTACAGATAAGGTAAAAATAGATGCCCAAAAGATTGACTCCGCTAAGGTGATACAGCTAGTTAGTGAGAGAGCCAGAAGCAGATCCACTGTCACCTGATCCCTTCCTTTCCACCTAACCAGAGCTTTCTAAGCCTCCATCATGGCTTTTGTCACTAGTGCCTATACAGCATTTAATCAACATTATCCTTTAAATGCACTCACATATTAAGCTTCAACGTATGCAAAAAAAAAAAAAAAAAAGTTGGACAAAGAAGAGTAACTACAAAGTAATGAATTTGATTTGCTAGTTACATATTTTTTTAATACACTTCAAAATAAAAAATGTGGAACAGGCATTTAGTCTAGCAGTCAAGATGGCCACATCCCACATCAGAGTGCCTGGGTTCAGTTCTTGGCTCCAGCTCCTGAGTGCTGACCCCTTGTTGATGCAGATCCTGAGAGGCAGCAGTGATGACCCAAATAATTGGGTTCCTACCACTCCCTCAACCTCTGCCTCAGCCCAGTCCCCGCTATTGTGGGCATTTGGGGAATGAACTAGCAGATGGAACCTCCTTCTCTCTGTCTTCCTGACTTTCAAATAAATTTTTAAAAACTTTAAAAATTTTTTAAGATTAGTTGGCGTGCCTCGTTATTTTTGTATAATGCCAGCAAGGCACCCATTAGCCTTCACTGTCTCTGGTCTGTCATTTGCATGCATAAGTTACAAGTATTCATGGTATAAGGTGGATGCAAAAGCTAGTGAAAGCAGGAAAGAATATTTTGGGCAGCAGTGTTTGTGATCAGGCTACACAGGCTTTCCCAGTCTTACACTTTCAGCTCTCCCTTCAGGAACCAGGGATACAATGGGTTCCTTCATTTCTCCTAAATTATGAGCATATTTAGGTTTGTAAAGAAAGTCACAGTTTTCCTAAAATGATGTAAAGATTACCCATGTGAACCCTGGCTTCTCAGTTGTTACACGCTTGCTTTACAGTGAGTAATTCTGTAAACCATCACTCTGAGAATAGAACCATGATCAGCAGTTAAGGTTGTGTCATATACTACGAGTGTGTCAGAAATCACCATGGATAAACAGGAAGGCAATACTTACATTTATTTCAACCTAGTCCATTACAGCGGTGCAGACTAAGCTATATGCTTACGCCTTGTGAAGAAAGGTGTTTTGAAAAACAAAAGTATTAGTGTATATAATCTAGAGATTAAGAACACATTCAACCTTTGCTTGATTTTCTCACTGATGAATGAACTCCTGGCATGAAACAGTATCAAGAATGTTAAGAAAATAGTGAACATTATATGGCAAAACACAGCTCTCAAATGTATATAATAGATATTAAGTCTACTTTTAATTTCTCCATTCACATGTGTTTTCCATGGTTTACTGGTATTAAGAGAAAGAATATCATAGAAAATATTCCTCAGAGAGTAATAGCCTTCATTGTTTTCATTCTTAAACTGGATGGAAAAAGATGAGCAAATTCTCTTATAGTCAATATAGTTTTCTCAAGCAATTTGGAAAAGTCTTACAGAATTAAAATACTGTAATCATAGCTGGTCAGAATGCTTACAAGTTTTATTTCCTGACAATAGAATTGACAATGTCAAAAATTGTTTAGTATCATTTGATGTCCTATTTATCTAAAAAACATGTTTTTAATATTACAGATCAATTATAGATAATTTCTTTGATTGTGGAACAAATTCTGTCAAGATTGATCTTTTAAAAGTCTGTGACTATGGGCCGGCGCCGCAGCTCAATAGGCTAATCCTCCGCCTGCAGCGCCAGCACACCGGGTTCTAGTCCCTGTTGGGGCGCCAGATTCTGTCCTGGTTGCTCCTCTTCCAGGCCAGCTCTCTGCTGTGGCCCGGGAGTGCAGTGGAAGATGGCCCAAGTGCTTGGGCCCTGCACCCCATGGGAGACCAGAAGAAGCTCCTGGCTCCTGGCTTCGGATCAGCGCGGTGCACCGGCCACAGCGGCCACTGGGGAGTGAACCAATGGAAAAGGAAGACCTTTCTCTCTGTCTCTCTCTCTCACTGTCCACTCTGCCTGTCAAAAAAAGAAAAAAAATTCTGTGACTATGACAATATTGTGTCACTCTGGCATTAAGAGAGGTAGCCCACTGCAGCTAAAAGTTCCATCATGCTGAAGCGTATGGAGCACATGAAATCAATTTGGTAGCACCCCAAACTCACAGATCCTGTAATGATTATGGACTATTGGATGTTCTCATTTTTATGTTTTACAAAAAGACTATATGCTGTATTTAACACAAAACATTGTCAATGGTCTCCAAACCATGATAGGCAATATGGTATTATTCCTAAAGTGGTAACTGCAGCATATCAAGGAAAAAAATTTGCCTTTTCTTCTTGGAAATATTAACTCTATGTAGTAGCAAACTGTGAAGCCAATGCTATTGTGTTGTATTTTTAATATTAAATATAAATGATACCATCTTTGTGTAATCTGAATTTTACATATAGAGATTTTTTAATACAGTAGTTGAATAGGAGACATGCTTTCCCTATGACAAACTATATTTACAATGATCTAAAAGTCAAAATACCCCACATCTCCAACATTAATATAACATAGTATTTTATGGCCATTAAGACATCCCTTAATCCCTTCCATAATGTGTAAGAGAATATTGAGTCACAGAGATTAAGTAATTTGTTCAAAATAGATAATAGATAAGACTGATAAATAATTTTAAACTTCTACAGTTTCTGAGCATCTTGATCAACAGATTAATACTAAAACTGTATTATTCATTCACTAATCTACCCAACACATGTGGAGCACTACTACATGTGGAGAATGACAAAGGTAAGACATGCTACAGATTCCCAAGAATTGCATAGGAGGCAGCAAGGGAAAAGCACATGCAGAGATTATAACATAGGGCGGAAGGTGTGGAGAAGAGACGAGAACTGAGAGCAAGTGTGATTTGAGTTCAGCTTCTTGCTGGAAGAATCAGGGAATACTTTGAGAAAGAATTGACACTAAAAATGGAAGAAGGTTTACTGGCTGTAGGAAATGTAAAAACGGAATCACAGATATAGTAAGTCTAGGAAATACTTGTCGAAGAGAAGTAGTGGGAACTGCAAAAAAAAAGATAGGTTGATCCTGTTGTGTGAATAAGGCTACAGTGCAGGCTTTTGCCTGGAAATGGTATGCACTTTGTTAAAATCTGGGCACTGCTCTGGATGGGCTGTACTGGAATAATTATGGAATGGAAAGGCTGGAGATGGAACACCAGTTGGTAGTCCAGGACAGTAGTCCAGACATGACTTAAGTAAGTTCTCAATCAAGTTTTAGTATTGGGAATAAACAGGAGGCCACTGATTGAAATTCTATGCAGAGAGGGAGAGGATTTGTCCTCGGGTATTCGAAACCAGTACCAGCTCTTGCCACTTTAGCAGATGTGCATTTTATGAGATTGGTTCCAATTAATGCAATATCCTCTATTTACAAATACTACAGCTCCTCTGAAAAATTAAATAATAGTAACTACCTTTTCATTTGGACAACAGATAACCCCGCAGATTTAGTATTCATAAGAACTCTCCCAAAAGGAAAATACACATCTGAATAATACTCTAAGAATTATGGAAGAAGAGTGTAAAAATTGACATCAAAAAAGTAACTGTCTTTGGGACTCAAAGAATGCAAAGCACAACCAAATAGGGAGACTTGGGAGTAATAGCACAATAAACATGTTTCTGATTTTTGTTAACCATTTATGAGGGAAAACATAGAAAATAGCAGCTAAAAGGAAAACAAGGGTTATTTTAAAATGTGTACATCTTACAGTTCTGAAGGGACCTGATGCATCATCTGGTCCAGACCTGTAATTTCCCAGGAGGTAACAGTTTCCTTGGAGGCTGAGTAGCTCTCCATTGAGATAGCCGCTCAACAGCAGGCTTGATGCAGGAGCCTGGGCCTCCAGCTCCGCTCTCTCCTCTCCTTTCTAGACAAGGAGAAAAGTGTCAATGCTCTGTCCTTTGCTACTCAAAGAGGTCCAGTGAGTGAATTAAACGAAGTCAATATTCATAAAAATCTTTTTTTTTTTTTTTTTTTTTGACAGGCAGAGTGGACAGTGAGAGAGAGAGAGACAGAGAGAAAGGTCTTCCTTTGCCGTTGGTTCACCCTCCAATGGCCGCCGCGGCCGGCGCACCGCGCTGATCCGATGGCAGGAGCCAGGTGCTTCTCCTGGTCTCCCATGGGGTGCAGGGCCCAAGGACTTGGGCCATCCTCCACTGCCTTCCCGGGCCACAGCAAAGAGCTGGCCTGGAAGAGGGGCAACCGGGACAGAATCTGGCGCCCCGACCAGGACTAGAACCTGGTGTGCCGGCGCCGCAGGCGGAGGATTAGCCTATAGAGTCACGGCGCTGGCTCCATAAAAACCTTAAATGTCTTACATCAATACCTAAGGCTTTGAGCCTGAAAGAACTGGAAGTTTATAACTTTTAATTTTTATTTCCTTTTTCTTTATTTATATGAAAAGCAGAGAGAGCCAGACAGGGAGAGCTCTTCTGTCTACTAATTCATTCCCCACCTGCCCACAACAGCTAGGTTGGGGCTGGGCTAGGCCGAATCCAGGAACCTAGAACTTAATCCAGGTCTCCCTCGTGGGTGGCAGGGACCCAAGAATTTGAGCCACTACTTTTTGCCTCCCAAGGTGTGCATTAGTGGGCAGCTGGGTTGGAAACAGGTGAGTCTCGATCCAGGCACTCACATTATGGGATGCAGGTGTCCCAAACACTGCTGTGACAGCTGCACCAAACACCTGTCCCGATGTTTTTTCACACCAATAGAAACACTTCAGTTTTGATCATTGATAACTCATTAAATAAACTGCAAACCTCATAACAGCATATATTTCAATATCTGATTCCCCAAAGAAAATTTGGTAATGCTGATTGTCCTTTATTTATGTATTTATTAAAAGATTTATTACTTATTTATTTCAAAGGCAGAATTATAGAAGAGAAAGAGAGATCTTTGATCTACTGGTTCACTCCCCCAGAAGCCCTCAATGGCCAGGGCTGGGCCAGGCTGAAGCCAGGAGACTGGAGCTTCTCTGGATCTCCCACGTGAGTGCAGGGGCTTTCCCAGGTGCATTAGTAGGGAGCTGGACTAAAAGTGGAGCAGCTGAGACTTGAACTGGTGCATATATGGGATGGGCTGCCAGCATCACAGGTGGCAGCTTAACCCACTACACCACAACACCCACCCCCAGCTGTCCATTTTGTAAAACACAGTGTTTAAAATGTATTTATTTGAAAGGCAGAGCAACAGAGAGAGAGGGGGAGAGACAAAGAGAGACAAATCTGCTATTCCCTAGTTCATTCCCCAAATGGCCACACCAACCAGGTCTGGATCAGTCTGAAGCCAGGAGCCCAGGAACTCATCCAGGTCTCCCACATGGGTGGCAGGGCCATAATCTGCTGCCTTCCCAGACGCATTAACAGGAAGCTGGACTGGGAGCGGAGCAGCCAGAACTTGAACCCACACCCTGTTACGGGATGCCAGTGTTACAAGTGGCAGCTTAACCCTCTGGCCTTGCTTATTGTCTTTTGAGGTTTGTGAAATATAAAATGCTCAAATGACTTACTTACTAGAATTATAAAAGAAATATTATAGGATCATTACACCTCCCAAAAGTAGTTCTAAATCTCTTTAAATGACATAGTAACTTGCAGTGTTACACTAGGTCAATGTATTCTGAACACAGAACTAACATTGTCTGGGAATTAGATTCAGATTCTCAGCTTCAGAGTGTATATTCAACACGATGAGGCAGCACACTTGCTTGCCTGTGAGAATTAAGTCACTCATCTCGTGATTCCATAGGTTGGCCACTTCCTTTAAATGTTTTGAATTCAGAAAATAATAAAAGGGATTGATTTCATTTGCCAGCCAGAAGGGTTTTTTATTAACATATTATTTCTTATTATAATTAATAATCCTCATAGTTAAATAATTCAAACCCAACAAATTAGGCAGGTATATAATTGAGAACACTGAGGCATTTTTAAATGGAGACTTGCATGAGACATTTGTATGAAAAGACAACACTGGAAATATATTTGCTTGCTGGAGAATCTGAGCATCTGGCTTTGCCTTGTGCACCACTGCCAGATTTATCTACCTTTCTCCCATGTGAACTGCATGGGGTCTAACACATTAATCTAAAGAGATAGCTTCTGTCTTCTTAAAGTGAAGAGTTGTGCAGTGGTAATTTTCTATCCAGAACCTTAAATGTCTAGGGAATTAAGGTTACTGCCAAATTCAAGTGACTACTTCTTTTCTCTGATTTAAAGCAGGATTTCTTAAAAGCCAGAGCAGCCAAGTTTCCATTCACTGTTCCCAGACTTTTAAAATGGTATAGTTAAGGTTTAAGCTAGGAACCTCAGAGGATCTCAAAACTGAAATATTTTTATTTTTCCAAGGATACACAGAACCCAGTATAGAAACGAAGAACTGTGCAACTGCCTTATTTAATAGCAGTGACTGCATAAGGACTCAATCTACATATTCCCTCCAGAATTATTTTTCAATGTTTTTGCTAATGTATCCTGCAAATTTTATTTTAAAACCATATATCTCAGAGCAGGTTGTGGCACGGCAGGCTAAGCTTCCACTTTCAATGTCTGGGCATGTCCGCTTCTGATCCAGCTCCCTGTTAATGCACCTAGGATGGCAGCGGAAAATAACCCAAGTTCCTGGGCACCTGCTACCCATGTGGGAGACCAGACTGGGGTTCCTGGGTCCTGGCTTCAGATTGGCACACATCTGGCTATCGTAGCTATTTGGGGAATGAACCAGGGATAGAAGCTCGCTCGCTCTCTTCTCTCTGTCTCCCTCTCTGTCTATCGCTCTGCCTTTCAAACAAACAAATAAATCTTAAAAACTTGTATACCTCTTGCACACTTTTATATTAGTATCTAAATATTTCATGATACTTTAAATAGCTATGAAGGATATTGTGAAAATAACCAGGGTATTGTGAATATTGGCACTTACAAAATAAAATTGTTACATCAAGATAATTTTTATGATTATAAAACTTTTATTGATAGCCTATCATATTAAGTTACTACGAAAACATGTGGATAACTTTATAAAGCTCTCCTGGGTTGAGTTATTATTAGAACATAAATATGCTTCAAAATTTGATAATCACTGAGAATAAAAATTAAATTTTATTGATGATACATTCCTTTTGCTAAAAATTATTTATTTATTTATTTATTTGAAAGTCAGTGATCTTTCTCATCTACTGGCTTACTCCCCAAATGCCTGAAACAGTGTGGTCTGGAGCCAGGACAAAACCATGAGCCCAGGCTTCAATCCAGCTCCCCCATGTGGGTGACAGGGGCCTAAGTACTTGAGCCATCACCTGCTGCCTCCCAGGGTGCACATTAGTAGGAAGTTGGACTCGGGGGTGGAGCTGGGCCTCAAACTCAGGCACTCTATTAAGGGATACGGGGGTCCCCAGCAATGTCTTAACTGCTGAGCCAAACATCTACCCTACCAACACATTTTAATGAAAAGGAAAGCTAGATGCAGTAAAAAATAATTGGTTTGTACATAGGATCTTATTTACCTTTTACAAGTAGAAGGTAGGAAATATTAAAAATTTTAAGATGAGGAAAAATGGTAAAGTTATTTCAGCTACTTCATGGACTACTAAGCATTAAGCAGAAAGATCTTATAGAACTTTTACCTAGTATATCTTTGACATACTAGGTAAACAAATAAAGATGTATTGGTACAAAACTTTGATGGTTTTTGAAAACATTCTAATTACATTTCAAGGGCTTGATGGTGACAGGAATGCTTTGGCTAGTTAAAGGTTCTTTTCTTTCCAGCTATGATGTGTGCTGGGGATAAACAGCAAGAAGAGCTGAAAAGAGTCTCTTGTATTTAAAGCAAACGCAGAAGGGTACATTCTCAACAGTCACCACTTCTCACTCATGTTCTTCTTGCCTTGCTTTCTTAAGGCTGTCCCTCAAACACGTACTTGGACAAAGCCAGGGCATAGTCACACTTGCAGCTCTATTCTCTAACAGGAATATTTATATATGGGAAATACAGGAAGCCCTCACACTTGGGATCCTCAAGCCCTTCAAGACCCACTAAGGTGCACATACTCAACAGCCACCACCTCTGTTCTTGAGTTATCAACTCAGGTCCACCAGCATCCAGTTTGCACCAAGGCATAAGGGCTTCTGGGCCTCACACAGTAGAGCCTCGGATTCAGGGTTGGGCCCCAGGCCTCAGATCCAGCATGGAGGCTGGGCACCCATCCCTGAGCCTGCCTCCACCAGGAGTTCCAAGTGAGCCACGTCCTGCCTCATCTGGCTTGGAGCCCCAGATCACAGAAGAAAAACTCTGAGTTCAGCCTCGGTGGTGTTCCTGTGGTTTCCTGGGATCACGTCACCATGGAACTTCTTTTAATTCTCTTTAAAAAAATATTTTATTTATCTATTTGAAAGGTAGAGTTACAGACAGTGAAATGGAGAGACTGCAAGAAGGGCCTTCCATCCGCTGGTTCACTCCCCACATGGCCGCAACAGCCAGAGCTGAGCCAATCCAAAGCCAGGAGCCAGGAGCTTCTTCCAGGTCTCCTACACGAATGCAGGGGCCCAAGCACTTGGGCCATCTTCCACTGCTTTCCCAGGCCATAGCAGAGAGCTGGACTGGAAGAGGAGCAGCCAGGACTAGAACCGGTGACCATATGGGATGCCGTGCCACAGATGGAGGATTAACCTACTGCACCACAGTGCCAGCCCCCTTTTTAATGCTGTTAACCAGGGCGACCCCACAACTCACTAAACCCATCCATCCATGGATTCTGATCACCAGGAAGAAACTTCTCCAATTTCCAGTCCCTGGCAGCAACAAGAGAAGTAGTCAAAAAAAAATGAGTTTGGCATCAGGAGGGCTTAAATTCTTTCCATCTAACATGGCTGGAACTCTAGGCAAATAATTAGTATTGTCATCAAAATTCTTAACATCTATACAACTAATTGACTCAAGAAGGCGATTGTTCTTGTTTGTGACGTGCGTGCCATGGACTTGGCACGTTGGTAGGAAAACATGGCCCCTATCTGAAGACAAGAAAATCTTTTTTTTCTTGTTCTGATGTTACTGTGGATGGTTGAGATACAGTCGTGTACCTGTCAGGATTGTTTTGCTTATGCAAGGAAGGCCTTTGAAGATGTTTGTCAAACTCTCTGTGATCTGATGCTCTAAGTTGCTCTGATGCGGACATGTATTAGCAGCACATGTGTCTGCGTGTTGCTGTTCTTAATGTAGTCACCGACAGCCTAAATGCTTCTAACGCCAGCTCACGGGCACACTCTTAATTGGTCACTGTCCTTAAATACCCAGAGTTCCTACAACCACGGCCACACCTCCTGGGAACTAAGAGGGCTGTTGGCAATGCACAGGAAGGAGGTCCAACTGGGGCCGGGGCTCATGTCCCCATCGAAGGAAGGACCCTGACTGCGTTGCAACTGCAAAGCCTTTAAGAACTGTTTCTTTTTATTATTTGTGCCTTTTCTGGCCTCATTAATGAAAGAGCAGCTCAAGATTCAGGGGAGAGAACAGTGTGTTCACACAGGAGTGAAATCCAGCCGTAAAGCTGAATATAAACCTTGTCCCCCAGATTTAATGCTGTGGCTCGCCGCAGGCCAGCCCTCGCATAAAGGCTCTGAGTTTTCCTGGAAACGCGGTGAGCATCTCATCTCGGCCGTTTTCCTCGGCCATTTTTGGATTTAGTCTTAGCACTCCTGAGGGGATAATGTAGCCTAATATCTTCTCACTTATCTAAATGTGGGTTAAAATGGGACTCAAAGTAGGCTCAGGGTGCGCTGCGGGTCACAGAGGGATTGCCCTGCCTTGTCAGAGGCACCAATAAAAAGTCCCAGCTCCTTGTCGCGGGGCCAGGAGCCGTCTTCCCAGGCGTCAGGCCTGATCCCCCACGTTGTGTTTCTGGGATGGAGATTGCCTGTGCAAGACAACATGGCTGCTGGCTAACAGGTCTCAGGGAAGCCTCCTAGGGGCAGGAGTGGTGGCAAAGTGGGTTCAGCTGCTGCCCACCCACCACCCATATCACAGCGTTGGTTTGGGTCCCAGCTCCTCTACCTGCACCCATGTGGGAGACCCAGATGGAGTTCTGGGTTCCTGGGTTCAGCTTGACCCAGACCAACCCTGGCGGTTGATTTGGAGAATGAATCAGGATGGAAGATTGTCTCTGTGTGTCTCTCTCTGCCTTTCAAGTAGATAAAAATAGAAAAAGGTACCCTACAAAAATAAAAAGCCCTGGGAGGAGAAAGAAAAGGGCCAACCCCTCACAGCACAAAGGTCCTGGAGGCACCCACGGCCACTACACGGAGGCCCTTCTAAGGGCTTCAAGGCTGGGGAGGAAACCTGTGCCTGCGGTGCAGGAGGTGGGGCTGCGGGGCGTCTCTCAAGTGCAGGGTGGGCCCAGCACAGGAGCCAGAGCAGCGTGGGGGCAGGCGTGGCGTGCACTAGAGAGCAGGAGCTCCCGTTGCACGCGGCGGCAGCAGGGCAGGCGTGCAGGAAGGCCAGTGACATACGGATGGCTGTGACAGTGGTATTGACCAGCACCGCCCGGAGCGCCCGGCTCTCCCCTAAGCATTTCACTAAGGCCTCCCAAGAATCCTGGAGGTGGCGGTGGTTATTAGCTTCCTTTTATAGCTGAGACGAGGGAAACACAGAAAGGTTAAGCAACTCATGGCAAGTCCCACAGCTAGTGAGTGGCAAAGCCCAGATGAGGCAAACGGCACTGTGAACTGAGGGGGGGACTGGGGTCTGTGCTCAGAGGAGGAATGTGACACCCCACCCACCCTGGCCTGGCTGTTAACTTGAGATCTAGCTGCATTTGAGGATGGTCCTTCAAGAAAGATACAAAGAACGACCAACCAAGGCAGCTTGGAAACCGTGGGAAAGCAGTACAGAACCGCAGAGGAAGAAGTAGGGAAAGCCCACCTCAGGAGGAGCCGGGCAGAAGCCCTGGTGCTTTCCGGCAGACGCCTGTTACAGGGCTGCTACTGCTGTCTAGGCAGAGCCCACTTTCTAGATCAGCTTCAAGTCCTGAACTCGCACATTTCTAGGAAACTGGAGCCTTAAGGGGTGGGGGATGCTCGGAAATATAAAGGAAAAAGAGGATTAACGCAGGTGCAGGGGTTGGCACTGCGATGTAGTGGGTGAAGCTGCTGCCCGTGGCACCAGCATCCTATGTGGGCACTCGTTGGAGTCCCAACTGCTCCTCTTTCGATTCAGCTCCCTGCTAATGGCCTGGGAAAGCAGCTGAAGATGACCCAAGTGCTTGGGCCCCTGCACCCATGTGGGAGACCTGGAGGAAGCTCCTCGTTCTGGATTTGGCCAGTCCCGGATGTTATGGCGATCTGGGGAGTGAACCAGTGGATGGAAGACCTCTGTCTCTCTGTCTACATCTGCCTCTCCGTCTCCATAACTCTGCTTTCAAATAAATAAATAAATCTTAAAAAAAAAATACAGATGCAAAGAAGCAAGAGAATTCACAAACAATATTCTCTCTCCAGATGAAGACAGAGGTCCAAAATTGAAAGAATAGGAGCCCAGTCTAAAATTAGGAACTGTCAGCATGTTCTTGAAAATTGCCGGTCAGTATCCATGTTTGAGTCATCGGTCTTCAAAGGTTTAAAAGCTTCTTTGAGGAATAAGGCCGTTCATTCTCAAAGGTCATCCAGGCTAATTGTTCATTTGCAGCGGCAGGATGAAATTAGCACCTGTGAATTTAGCCTGTGCATACACTTGCGCTGCTTTGTTATGGTGCGGAGGATCTTATACTACCCTGGTTGTTCTTCATTTCATTTATGTCTGCCTTTTCCTTATGTGCTTCCCATTCCCCTAGCTTTTTGTCCCCTCGCCTGCCATCTTCCAAATAAGGTTTTTGTTCTGTTTCCTTCTGTGGCTGAGTCCCCACTCTGCTCCTTTGGTAGCGGTTAACTCCATTCTCAGGAGTGACCCTACACACTGGAACTTATTTCCTTAAAGTTCTTCTCTTGGTGCTCCACAACCATGCAGGACACAGAATACATTACCTGCAATGTTTCACCTTCTTCCTCTTGATGTTTTCACCAGTATTTGAATTCTGTCTTGTTTTCTTAACCTCACAAATTAGACATTTTTATTGTTGTTGTTACCTGGAGCCCATGTTTATTTAGATATACCCAACATATGTATCTCTTTCTTTGCTTCTTGTTTCTTCTTGCATCTGGTCTCATAATCTTTCTGCCTAACACATTTTTCCTTTTAAGAATTTTATTCAATTTTTTTCCAGTCTACTTTGATTAAAAAAAGTGGGGGTGGGCATTAGCAGTTTAGATTCAGTCCCGGCCGGCGCCGCGGCTCACTAGGCTAATCCTCTGCCTTTCGGCGCCTGCACACCGGGTTCTAGTCCCGGTCGGGGCGCCAGATTCTGTCCCGGTTGCCCCTCTTCCAGGCCAGCTCTCTGCTGTGGCCAGGGAGTGCAGTGGAGGATGGCCCAAGTCCTTGGGCCCTGCACCCCATGGGAGACCAGGGGAAGCACCTGGCTCCTGCCATCGGAGCAGCACGGTGCGCCGGTCGCAGCACGCCGTCCGCGGCGGCCATTGGAGGGTGAACCAACGGCAAAGGAAGACTTTTCTCTCTGTCTCTCTCTCACTGTCCATTCTGCCTATCAAAAGATTAAAAAAAAAAAAAAAAATTCAGTCCCAGCTCTGGCTGCTGATTCCAGCTTCCCCCTCATGCAGACCCTGGGAGGCAGAGGGCGTGGCTCAAGTAGTTGGGTCCCTGCCACCCACATTGAAGACCTAGACCGAGTAAGCAGCTCCCAGCTTCAGTCCCCAGGCCTCTGCAGGTACTTGGGGAATGAGCCAATGGCTAACAGTGTCCTCTCTCTCAACCCACTTCAAATAAAATAAATTTTTAAAAAACTATCTCATATTCCTTGCTCTCAAACTTTATTTAGACATATTGAGCTTGCTTATTTTGAATTCTATGTCTGATCCTATTTACAGATCAAATTTGGCTGCCCTTTGTTTCCGCTGGTTCTCACTCAAAGTGCTTTATTTTCGTGTGCCTGTGCGGAAGGGCACGTATGCATATTTGTATCTTTTTTTTTTTTATTTGAAAGCCAGAGTTACACAGAGAGAAGAAAAGAGAGACGGGGAGACAGGAAGGGGGGGAGGCGGAGAGGGCGGAGGGGGGTCTTCCTCTTCCGATGGTTCACTCCCCAATTGGCCGCAACAGCTGGAGCTGCGCCCCTCCGAAGCCAGGAGCTTCTTCCCGGTCTCCCACACGGGTGCAGGGGCCCAAGGACTTGGGCCATCTTCTACTGCTTTCCCAGCCCATAGCAGAGAGCTGGATGGGAAGTGTATCAGTCAGATCTCGAAACGGTGCCCATTTAGGATGCTGGTGCCAGGGCGTTAACCCACTGCGCCACCGCATCGGCCAGCCCTGTATTTGTATCTTAATGTGAGCTTGTGCTCCTGTAGGAATTCTTTGGCACCTCGGTTGAAACTGCATTTTTCCAGATGAGCTTTGCATTTGCCCCTTTCCCAACTGGATACTGTCATTAAAATTCACTTCTTTCGCTTTTCCAGATACTGGTGACATAAGTTCATATGAAAAGCCGGGGGAGGGCCAGGCCCTAGTGGCAGATTCTCAAGTGAGTTTTTCACTGTGAATCTCAAGTGACATTTGATTTACTGCGGCCCTCGGCCAGGGGCTTGCACTGCCTCCTCAGTTGGCGCCTCACCTTGGGTGCACCTGACAGAAACCTGGCCATTGCTGTGAGATGGGGCTGAGTGTGTCAGTGGACCTCTCCCTCTGACCCCTGGCCTGTGACTGCGCTGCATGTATTTCTCATTCAAAGTCAAAGTCTCTGCTACAGAAACCCTTCTGAAGTCACCGCAGAAGTCGGACGGAGTAGCAAGCACCTGGGCTCTAACGCTCCCGTTGCCTAGCACTGGGATCAAACACCACATTTGTCATTTGCAGAACAATAGTATTGTGACCTTTGCCTCCTGATACAGTGGTTAGGCAAGAAATGGACTAGGTGAAGATTTTTTTTCAATCACACCCTGCCCCTTCCCGTGTTGGACAGTTATCATGTCATGACACCGGCTTTACTTACAGTTTTACTTGGAGCTTTCCGTCAACAACACCTTCAAGTGTCTCCCTCCGTGGTTGGCCGTGACAGAATTCCATACACCTGTCCCTGTAAACACCTGGGTACGTTTCAAGAAAACAACTTTTGAACCCTCTGTGTCGCCAAGTCTGGGAGACACGGACTGTCCTTTATTCAGCTGTGAGCCAGTCAGCAAATATGAAAAGCCAAGTTTATCAAGCTCACGTTGCTCTCCTTATGCATGGACATTGGGAAAGTCTCCAGTCGTCATCCTTCGCCACCACTGTGGCTCTTACAGCCGCCGGGGCGCCCGCAGTGGCAGACAAGTGAGCAGCAGCAAGTGCATGAAAGCGTGAGCCTCCCTCGGTGACGTGGCGCGAGGGAAGTATTTGTTCATTTTCTCGCAGGTGCTGGGCCACGGATCTGACTCATGAAGATAGCAATTATACCTCCCCTCAGAAGTGAAGCTGCCGAGAGGGAACACGCCAAAAGTAATGAAGAAAGCCGACTTGCTGTCATTCTCTCTATCTGGAGAATCGGTGAGCCCGAGAGCTTTGATAAAATGAAGGCCTGCTTTGTGAAGGGTCCACAAGGAGCAGGTATTTGTCTTTGTGTCAAAAGCAAGGACCCTTAGCAAATTGAATCTCTTCCTACCTTGAGCCAAAGCCAAGAAAGATAAAAATCTTGAGAGCTTTGCGCTGTTGAGCTCAGGGGAAACCTCCTTCCAGATCAAACTAAACTCTCAGCAGTTTCACCCGGCACAGAAAATGTAGCTCAGCGATGATTCGCACCTAAAAAACTTCTAAAATATTAGAACCCTGCCCAGCGGCAGGGTGGTGATTGTGTAGACGTACGGCAGAGCGTGCATTAGCGATGCCGTGACTCAGGACAAGAAATGCCCTCTCATTCCTTAAGTGGCGAGAGTAAAGGCGGAGGCCTGGGGAGAGGGCTGCCTTGACAGGGAGACAGAGTGACAAAAGCCAGCTGAAAACAAGGGGCGAACATGGCAAGATAGGTGCACCACAGTTTGAATTGCAAAGGGCAAACATGTGACCTTGAGCATTTGCGCCGGGCCTTATTCAGTAACTGTAGCTCACAGACCTGGGCATAAAGCCCTCCCAAACTGGTAGATTATTCTCTCACTTCTTTTCGCTTCCTGTGCTCCCCCTATCCACCAACTCCATTTTTTTTTTCTTTAAGACAATTAAAGCAGGCTGACCAACAGGGAAATTGGTAGAGACTAATTTGAGAAGGAAACTTAAAGAGTATCCGGTTGGCCGCCTGGCTCCTGGCTTTCCTGCCTGTCCTTAAATCATCCTGGGATGACTGTAGCAGCTCCTTTCCCAAGGTGCTCCAGCGATGGCATGTCATCAACCCCGGCACGTGATGGCACGTGACTGAGGGGTGCCCTCTCTCACCCCAGTGATGGGCTGTGCATCTCTGTAATCAGCACTGTTTTCTGGGCTGCCAATAATTTGAGACTTTCTTGTTCTTGTTTTGAAGGATTTATTTATTTATTTGAAAGACAGAGTTATGGGCAGTGTTGGGGTGGAGTGAGGGAGGAGATCTTCCATCTGCTGGTTCACTCCCCAGATGACCTGGGCTATGCCAGGCCAAAGCTAGGAGCTTGGAATCTCCCCGACCTGGGTGTAGGGACCCAAGCACTTGGGCCATCCTCTGCTGCTTCCCTAGGTGCGTTCAGCAGGGAGCTGGATCGGAAGTGGAGCAGCCAGGACTCAAATCGGTGCCTCTGCAATATGCCAGCAGCACCGCAGGCAGCAACCTAACCCACTGCACCACAAAACCGGCCCCAGATTTGAGGTTTTCCAAGGCACCAAACATCACACAAATGAAACCAACACACAATCAGATTTTTGTCGTAGGCTATGGAGAGGGGCACGTTGTCACAAGTTCTGTCTCTTAAGCAGATCATGATTTAAAGGGATATGAATGAGAGCAAGAACAGCAATATTCTGGAACTCATGGCCAGGGCAGTGGTTCTGGATAGAACTGGGATCATTGTGTTCACCATTCCACAAGGAAGACAGGCAGTGAGTGAGGACTCCCTGTGTCCCTGGGTGTTCTGGACTGAATTGTGTCCCCCAAAATGCATGTGGCGAAGCCCTAACCCCCAAGAGTACTGTATTTATTTTTTTAAAAGATTTATTTATTTATTTGAAAGTCAGAGTTACACAGAGGGGGAGGAGAGGCAGAGAGAGAAAAAGAGAGAGACAGAGAGAGGTTTTCCATCTGCTGGTTCACTCCCCAATTGGCCGCAACGATCGGAGCTGTGCTGATCCAAAGCCAGGAGCCAAGAGCTTCTTCCGGGTCTCCCACGCGGGTGCAGGAGCCCAAGGAGTTGGGCCATCTTCCACTGCTTTCCCAGGCCATAGCAGAGAGCTGGATCAGAAGAAGAGCAGCCAGATCTCAAACTGTTGCCATATGGGATGCTGGCGCTTCAGGCCAGGGTGTTAACCTGTTGCGCCACAGCGCCGGCCCCAGGACTGTATTTAAAGATGAGGCCTTGGAAGGGTGAAGTTACATTTGGGTCGTAGGACCCTAATTCAATAGGGCTGGTGTTTTTATAAAAAAAAAAAAAAAAAAAAAAAAAAGCGCCAGACAGGCGCAAGCGCTGAGAAAAAGCCCTACACAGTCTCAGTGAGAAGATGGCCACCTGCAGGCCAAGGAGAGCGGTCTCAGGAGCCTCTCAACCTGCTGACCCAGGACTTCGAGAAAATAAACGTGGGCTGCTGGAGCCTCTCTGGCAACATCTGCTGTTGAAGCCGCTATGGCAGCCCTAGCCAGGGAAGCCTTCACACGGCACAGGGCTACAGCCAGCCCACTGTGGTATCCGGTTGCAGCAGGCATCTCCGCTACAGCCAGGATTCCAGGAGAGCCTGACACAGCCGCACACTGGCCTTGGCGTCTCTGCCGGTTGCCGCCCCTCCTGTGCACCATACAGGAGCCACAGGAGCAAAGTGGATTCGGCATGTTGGAGCCGTGCTAGGTGCTCAGAGAACACAATGACTTCGAGACGCGTGGCATCAAAGACAAGGCGAATCACTGCTCCGATCAAGGTAGAAAGAGGGACTTGGGAGACAAGAATGGCTAACTTGGATACAGGCTTGGGAAGGGCAGAAAATCAGTGAAGGTTTTTGCAAAAGAGAGAGAAGTTTGAGAAGGACTGTGTTGGCATCTACTGCTGCCTAGCAAAGCAGCCCAAACTTAGTGGTGTAAGGCAAGCACCGTTTTATAATGCGGAAGGAGTCTGTGGGCAGGGAATGCAGATGGGGTGCAGGGTGCATAGCTTGTCTCTGCTCCATGCTGTCCAGGACTCCAGCTGGGAGGGTCTCAAACAACAGGGCAGGGGTTGGGGAGAGACAGGAACAGCGGGGGCCAGCATCAGCACTCGGCTGTTTGCTGGGCAGTTAAGCAGCTGCTTGAGACCAGCAGCCCGGATCAGAACATCTAGGTTCAAGTCCGGCTCCACTCCCCAATTCCCGCTTCCTGCTAACGCACGCCCTGCAAGACAACAAATGATAGTTCAAGTAACTGGGTCCCTGCCACCCACATGGGAGAATCAGATGATGGAATTCCTGGCTTCTTGCTTCAGCCTGGCCCAATGCTACCTGAAGCAGGCATTTGGTGAGGAATCCAGATCTCTTTCTCTCTTTCCTCTCTCTCTCTCAAATAAAATGAAATTAAAAAAAAAATTTTTAGGGGCCAGCATTGTGGTACAGCACGTTAAGCTATTACCTGAGATGCCAGCATCCCATATGAGCACCAGTGCAAGTTCCAGCTGCTCTACTCCCGATCCAGCTCACTGCTTATGCACACGGGAAAGCAGCAGGATGGCCTATTTGGACCTCTGCCACCCACATGGGAGACCTAGATGGAGTTCCTGACTTTTGGCTTTGTTGTGGTCCAGCCCAGGCCATTGCAGCTATTTGGGGTATGAACCAACAGATGGGAGATCTCTCTCTCTCTCTCTCTTTCTCTGTCTCTCGGTTTTCAAATAAATAAATCTTTGAAAAATAAAGACAAATAAAAATTTTAAATAAATAAAAGTGCCACAATGATCTTGAAGCATGAATAGCTTTTCAATAAGCATACACTAAAGCTTTATTACCAAAGATAACTTTTTCTTATTCTATATGAGAGTCACATGCATTATTTAAAAGAAAACACAATTTATATTACTGTGGAACAGTGGTCTTTCTGCTTTTTACTTGTGAACACTATATTTAGTGGATTATTATGCCTGTGATTATAAGTTAAACTGAAAGTATGTTATTTGGGCTGGTGCTGTGGCACAGCAGGTTAAATCCCTGTTCGGCAGTGCCGGAATCCCATATGGGTGCTGGTTCCCATCCTGGCTGCTCCTCTTTCGATCCAGCTCTCTGCTATGGCCTGGGAAAGCAGTAGAAGATGGCCCAAGTACTTGGGCCCCTGCACTTCTTCCGGAGACCCTGAAGAAGTTCCTGGCTTCTGGCTTCAGATCGGTACAGCTCTGACCATTGCAGCCATCTGGGGAGTGAACCAGCAAATGGAAGACCTCTCTCTCTCTTTCTCTCTCTGCCTCTATGTGTAACTCTGCCTTTAAAATAAATAAAATAAATCTTAAAAAAAAAAAGAAAATATGCTATTGCAAAAAATTAGAAGAAAAAAAGGACGGAAGGTAGGAAGGCGCAGTAGGGAGGGAGGGACGTATCCTTGAGTTTATAGAATTACATTTCCGAAATACATCAAATCTGTTCGCTTTATATTAATAAAATACTTTTTAAAAAAGAAAACACGGCTTTGGAACAATCTAAAGAAGCTCATTTATTATTTCAGTAGACAAGCTCTGTGCCTGGACAGGAGCTGGCAGGGGAAGTTCCTGCCCTCAGAGTCCACGGGCTGCTACCACCTCCCATGGTCACAGCACGGCAAGTATGTTGGTGCCGCCATTCCCAAGCTGAAAAAAACAAATTGAAGTCCCTCTGCATGTACACTTCTATGTCCTGACTGGTTTGTTTCCACATGTTACAAAACACACTGTGGGAGTTTCCCTCACAGCCTTAAATACTCTATTAAACCATGATTTTGGGGCAGTGCTGCGGCTCACTTGGCTAATCCTCCACCTGCAGCTCCGGCATCCCATATGGGCGCCGGGTTCTGGTCCTGGTTGCTCCTCTTCCAGTCCAGCTCTCTGCTGCGGCCCGGGAAGGCAGTGGAGGATGGCCCAGGTGCATGGGCCCTGCACCCGCATGGGAGACCAGGAGAAGCACCTGGCTCCTGGCTTCAGATCAGCACAGTGCGCCGGCCGTAGTGGCCATTTGGAGGGTGAACCAACAGAAGAAGACCTTTCTATCTGTCTCTCTCTCTCTCTCTCTCTCACTGTCCAAGTAAAAAAAAAAAAAAACAAAACAAAACATGATTTTGAAGGGACGTCTCACGCATCATCACACGTGTGTACCATTATTTATGTAAGGATGTCCCTGCGTTGGAAAATCCTTTTCAGTTTTTGCTGCTACAAAATGAATATACTTAGCACCTTTGTGTTCCTCCAATTGTTTTCTTAGGATAAGCTCCTAAACTAGTTCAAAAATGGAGAACATTCTAGAAGCTCTTGACTGTAGTTTTTCCAACTTGGCCAGCAGAAATCTGTTCTGGTTTGCACGTCCCCAGCATGTGTCCTCTGCCTCTTTGGCCTCAAGTCACAGACCATGAGGGAAGACAGCCAGATCCCAGGCCTGGGGAGGAGAGAGTCAGCCGGGACCTAACGAGCCAGAGAGTGTGGAAGGGACCCAAAAGCCAGGGTGTAAACCACAATAAACTGGCACGGACTTGGCAACGAAAGAAACAGACTCCAGGAAATGATCGCAGCAGGGTTCAGGTAAAAGGAAAGAGTTTGTTTACTTTCAGCGCGACCCTGGGACATGGTTCAGAACCCTAGCTGTGACCCAAGGGACTCAGAAACACCAGTTCAGGGAGGGGCTCAGAGCTCCTCCAGCGGAGAAACTCACCTAGCCTAATCTAAGCCAGCAGGGAATTCACTGGAAAAACAGCCGGCCTTTCAGTGGCTCACTGGAAACCAGGCTCGGTAGCCAGGATAGGGTGCGGCAGCAGCTGGGTGACCTCAGAGCTGGGAAGCAGCACGGAATCAGGGGTCGAAGACAAAGGGCCCCCTGCCCCGTCGCCTGGTTACGCTGCGGTGAAGAGCGAACGAGCTCCAGTCGATTTCCCTCTTTTAACGACTGGATACATTTCCAATCACAGGGAAGGAGAGCCTGGCTGACGGCACGCGGTTCGTCCACGTGGCCTCCCTTTGGCCAGGGAGTGGCACACAGCTTGCCTAGCCGCTTCCACGCGTGGGAGAAGTGGTTCCCAGGGGTAGATGGGGGCACAGCCAACCGAACCCACATGTTTCCCATGCCATGTTCTCTGGCCAGAGCTGACCACGGCTAAGCCCTGGGCCCATGTGGGGATCCTGCCTCCCACCCCACCACGCCCCATTATGCAGAATTCCCTGGAAAATGGGGGACCCAGGCTGCGATGGGGTGTGAATGAGAGATTCTAAATAGAAGCCGGAAGGTGTGCACCACGCCGGAAGCTGGTGTGAGTAGACAATGGAAGGAATCCTGCTGGAGCTGAGTGTCAGCCTCTCTCGCTGCCCCCTTCTTTTTCACCTGGAAAGCTGGGCTCGGCCTGATTAAAAGCAGCCAGGAAGCGACGGGCTGGAAGGAGTCCTGACTGAAATTCAGAGCCAGGGCCCACGTGTTGCCTTCTGCCGGCCTGGAGGCCCCTCCTCCACTCCAGAGCCCAAGGCGGAAGGGAGAAGCCCAAAGCTCCCATGCCCTGGCTTGAAGAAGGGGTCAAGGGTGGATGCACGAATATTCTTTAGATATTACAGATTATTTCCATTCCTTCCTCATCTTCCAGTGCTGTCTCCCAGCCTGTCCCCCGTGCTAGGCACGGCCCCTTCGGGCGTTTGCCGACCACCAAGATGCTGCCTTTGCCCTTCATGGTGCCTGGACACCAAGAGCTGGCTACTGCCTATTGTGGTGGATTTGTTCTGAGAGGAGGAGCGTGGTGGGGGAAAGAGGCGCGGAGTCACCACACAGACCCCGGGAGTCGGGTGAAAGCAGGCTAGATGTGAGCAGCCGGCAGACTCGTTTATTTCAATTGGTGCAGCAGCTGATATAGCCGAGTCAGCCAATCCAGTCAAGGGGCGGTTTATGCCCTAACCAATCACTGCCTGTTGACAGGCAGGATCCCTTGCCCGGTGGGTTCTGAAGCCATTCCTGAGTAACTGACGCTCACTTGCCAGTGGCCATCTTGGCATGGCCTTCTCATTCCACCACAATCACCAACCAGGGACTCACCATGTTCATCCCAAAGAAGACGGAGTCTGGCCGGGCACAGAGCTCCTGTCTGACATCGGAGGCCCACTGGGAAGAGTGGTCACCCCCACAACTGGCTCTCAGGCACAACCTCTGGCTCCACGAGCCCGATTCCCCAGGGAAAGACAGGAGCACCTCCCCCAGTCCTGCAAGCTCTGTGCAACAGGTGCTGCTCTTCAGGGAATGCCCTGCCCCTGCACTGCCTGCCCCCGGCCCGCCCCGGCGCTGAGCCCAGCTCGGGTCCCAGCACAGCCTTCCCGGCTCGGATCTGGCCGGCACACATTGGTCTGACCTTCAGCTGTGTTCTCTGTGTTTACCTGTTCAGCGTCTGATCCGCTTTGGTGTCATGGCCAGAACTGGTCCTCTGCTTCAGGCAGCCATGAGTCGTGTGGTCCTACTTCCCTTTGTGTCTCATGCAGTTCCTGACTCGCAGTCGGTGCTCCACTGATAATAGCTTAATTTGGGGATGCTGACAGGGAAAATCACTTTCCCACATCTATTTATTTGACAGGCAGAGTTACAGGGAGAGGAAGAGAGAGAGAAAGAGCACCCATCTGCTGGCTAGTTCCTCAAATGGCCACAATGGCTGGGGCTGGCCTAGGCTAAAGCCAAGAGCCTGGAGTTTCATCTGGGTCTTCCATGTGGGTGTCGGGGCAAAGTACTTGGGCCATCTTCTGCTTTCCCAGGTGCATTAGCACAGAGCTGGATCATAAATGGAGCAACGAGAATTCAAACTGGGGCTCCTATGGGATGCCAGTGTTGCATGTGGTAGCTTAACCCTCTGCCATGGTGCTGGCCCCAAACCAGTTGTTCTTTCTTTCTATTTTTCTTAAAGATTTTATTTATTTATTTATTTATTAAAAGAGTTACAGAGGTAGAGACAGAGAAAGAAAGAGAAGACTTCCATCAGCTGGTTTACTCCCCAAATGTCTGCAGCAGCTAGAACTGAGCCAATTTGAAGCAGGAGCCAGAAGCTTCTTCCAGGTCTCCCACGTGGGGGCAGGGGCTCAAGGACTTGGATCATCTTCCAAGCAGAGAGCTGGATCGGAAGTGGAGCAGCCTGAACTGAAACCATGCCCATAGCATGCTGGTACTGCAGACCGGGCTTTAACCTGCTGCGCCACAGCGCCAGCCCCAGCCAGTTATTCTTAACATTTCAAGAGTGACTAGATCCTTGTGGAATATAGCAGAAGCCCCTGGAAGATGCATATAACATGTACAGAAAGCAAGCTCCATGCAAGAGCCCCCTGAAACTTGTTCAGCCATTGACTCCAAGCTAAGAACCACTGTTTACACTGGTCTTTCATCCATGCTGTAAGTAAGCTGCCACAGGTGTTGGGACCTATTTTTTTTTTTTAAGATTTATTTTACTTATTTGAAAGACAGTTATAGAGAAAGGTAGAGCCAGAAAGAGAGGTCTTCCATTCCGTTTGTTCACTCCCCAAATGACCACAACACCCAGAGCTCAGCTGATCTAAAGCCAGGAGCTAGGTGCTTCTTCTGAGTCTCCCAGGAACTTGAGCCATCTTCTACTGCTTTCCCAGGCCGTAGCAGAGAGATGGATCAGAATAGGAGCAGCTGGGACTTGAACCAGCACCCATATGGGATACTGGCACTGCAGGCTGGGGCTTTAACCCGCTGTGCCACAGTGCCGGCCCCCAGGACCCAGGTTTTGTATGTGGGGAGTCGAGGACTGATCGGTAGGGGGACCCCTCCAAGCTGCTCGGAGTGGCTCCCTGCCCAGGCTCCTCGTCCGCTTTAACGCCTAGTCTGCAAATGTGCTCAGAGATGTGCAAAGTCAACATAGAGATACTTTTCCCAACAGGACCCGTGCATCAGAGCAGAAGCCATAGCTTTTGTCATCCTTGCCCTTGCTACAATGGTTGGCGCCTGATGCAACCGTGCTCACTTAGTGCAACTGCACCACTTGCCAGGCCTCCAAAGCATTCCTCTCCTGGTGTCAGACCGAAAAGTAGTGACAACAATCTGTGTGCAAATCTTTGATCTTTTTGTCAGGAGCCCCTGCCCCCAGGGCTGCCTCCCCAGATCTGAGAGCAGCCAATGGCGGGTCCAATGTGAGCATGGCCAGGCGGGGCTGCCGCCACTGCAAGGCAGACTGTCTGGGCTCAGCAGCTGTGCCAGACAGCCTGCTACCGCAGGGCTCTGCCAAATCATGGGCCCTTTATTTTGCTTGTCCCCACGACTCTGCAAGCCTGGGCTTCGGGCTGGCAATGCGGTGATGAGGAAGGAGTCCCCGGAGGCACAGAGCCACAGCCTTACAAACAGCTCCAGTTCCCACTGTCAGTGCAGGAGATGTGCAATGCAAAACGCTGTGCAGTATCAATGCATAATGCCTCAGTCGCTGCCTCAGAAATCACTCTTGTACTTCAGTAAGGGGGAGGGGATACCAGACCCACAGGGTCCCCAAGCCCCCCGCTGTGGACCCATCATAGCCACTCGGATATCACCTGAGCTCAGCTTCCCGACATGACAGAGTGCAATGGCACCAGAGAAAAGCAAAGCAGGGGTTGGCAGGCTTTCCAAACACCACTGGTCTTTGACCTAATGCACTTCCTCACAGCTCTGCCTGCCTGTGGGCTGCTCTGTCCTCACACGGGGCCCCAGCCCCCATGATAACCAGCACACCAAAGGTATTCAAACCATCTGTGCCCACGGCTCCAGGCGTGTGCCAAAAGTGGTGTATGCTGGCCGGCGCCGCGGCTCACTAGGCTAATCCTCCGCCTAGCGGCGCCGGCACACCGGGTTCTAGTCCCGGTCGGGGCGCCGGATTCTGTCCCGGTTGCCCCTCTTCCAGGCCAGCCCTCTGCTGTGGCCCTGGAGTGCAGTGGAGGATGGCCCAAGTGCTTGGGCCCTGCACCCCATGGGAGACCAGGAAAAGCACCTGGCTCCTGGCTCCTGCCATCGGATCAGCGCGGTGCGAGGAAGACCTTTCTCTCTGTCTCTCTCTCTCTCACTGTCCACTCTGCCTGTCAAAAAAAAAAAAAAAAAAAAAAAAAAAAAAAAAAGTGGTGTATGCTGTGAGTTTGTATGAGCGACTATTTTAAGTGCTGGTGGTCCTCCCCGCGACCTTCTTCCAGTTGGGCTGTTGTCACCTTTTCCCTGTGTTCCCTGTGTTGTGGCGTGACCCCAGGCACCTGTTCATAGCTGTTGCACTGTCTCCGAGACCACAACCTCCCAAAGACGTCCGTATTTCCATGATGCCTGATCCAGGTGCCTCTTTCCCACCTCCTTTAAGGCAATTCCAATGTTTGACCGGCACGCACTGTGCTAGCCTGATAAGGTGAAATATCTGGCTAGAAGGTTTACTTGGCTGCTTTATGCTGTTGTGGTAAAATAACAGTAATTGCGGGAGTAAGGAGCAGCTCTGGGTAGGAATGCGGCCTGGCCAGCTGTGTGGGGTTTTCCCTCAGCCTCCTCCTAGAATCACCTACACCAGCAGCTCTCAGCAGGGGACAGCTGTGCCTCCAGGGGATGCTGGCAATGTGTCCAGATGTTGCCGATGGCCTGGGTTCTTGTAACTTAGGAGGGGGTGTGATACTAGGGAGAGGCCATGGGTGCTGCAGGTATCCTACACGGCTTAGGGCAGCCTCACACTCAAGAACCATCCAGCACAAATGTGATCAGCTCCAAGGTTAAGAACTACCGACTACATCCATGAAGCCACTCCCACCTTGCCACTCTGTCCCAAGCCATCTGCAGTGTAGACACACATCTGGACTGGGGAGTTGACACCCTTCTTTAAACTTCGTCAAAATCTGTTGACTGTGTGACCTGGAGAGAGGCTCGAGGGGCAGGATGACAGAGACTTGAGTCTTGTGGTGGAGACAGACGAGTGTGTACAAACCACACACTGGAAGGCGAGCCAGCAGTGGCGGGAGCTGTCACTGCACGCAGAGGGCTGGGGACGTGAGAGGGAGGGGTGAACGCCTACTGAGTGGGAGGACAGGCAGGCCGGGTTTGAGGAGTCTTTAGAAAGCAGGAGTGTTCGTGCTGTGAGGACTTTGTGGACGAGGAAACCTCAGGCAGGCAAAGGGGCGGGGAGAGTCCTGAAGACCCCAGGAAGACCTCCAACGCGGGGAGGCAGGAGAGGGACTAAGGGGCTGTCCTCACCGGCTTGCCCCAGAAGTGCCTGGCCAGGCAGATGGAAGGTGAGGCTCCTCTCTCTCTCTCTCTCTCTCTCTCTCTCTCTCTCTCTCTCTCTTTCTCCTTCAGGTGTGGGGAATAACAGCCCACACACTCATGTTTCTGTTTCAACTTCTCATAAGCGCTCCCTTTGTTTGCTATGGGAACATTAACATTCAGTAGCGATTCTTGCCATGTGGATGCAGTATTTAATGGGCAAGGGAGTTTTCACCAAAAAGTAAGTTCTGAAATTCCTCCTGAAGCCAAAACGAAATAAGATCCTCTACTTGGTTCCGTCAGTAGGAATTTTGTGTGAGTGACAAGTTGTTTCAAGGAAAACTCATTATGAGTATGTCTATCTCAGAATCGTAGATTCTGGAGATGCAAGGGACTTCAAGAAATGCTCAGGTTTGGTCTTGTCAGATAACAGCCAGATAAGCTGCTGCGGCTGCCGCGCCACAGAGGAGACAGGTAGGTTTCGGCGCATTTCAGGTAGCGAGCACGCCTACGTTAAAGGATAGGGTTTGTTTGTTTGGTGCAGTTCTTGATGTGGGAGTGGAGAGTGACTGCTGTCCACGTGGTCCTGCCTGGATGTGACTGCCCAGAGATCAAGGGGCTGTGTGGCAGGGAGGGGGTGGAGAACAGACCTGGAGCAATAAGGAAGCATGCAAGCCAGGACTGGGGGTGGGGGTGGAGGTGGGGGGGGCCGAGCCACTGAGTTCTCCTAGGAGCAGATGTGGGGAAGGCTTGAGATGGTTAAAAGTCAGAAGTCAAAGTGCATCCGGAGACTGGAGCCACTTTAAGAAAGACAGGCTTTCAACAGAGCAGACCGCTTCTTTTGAGTCGGAAGAGGGGAGGGGCATCTCTCTGGGGATCCTGTCTGCCAGTGACTACCAAGGAGAGCCCCAGCCCAGACTTCCCCGGATCTGCACAAAATCTCTGCCTCTGTCCCAGTCCCAGCCTGAACCTGTCTGACCTCGTGTTTCCTGTCCAAAACGCTCCCTCTTCAAGTCCTCACCCCAGGGCAGAGCTCCTTGCTGGGTCAGTTGCCCACTTGCAGGCAGAGCCCACCTGGAGGGAGCCCTGGTTCTCTTGCTGGGGGCAATCCTAGTTTGAATGGCAAATGAACAGGCAACATCTCCTCCGTACAGCGCACGCGCTGGCTGTGTGACTCACAGTTGATTCTGTCAAGTCATGAGACGGAGGAGGAAGCCGTGTGGGGAAATCCCGAATCCTCTGCTGCCCCACTTCTTCGCACAAGCCTTACCCCTGGCGTTCTCAAATGGAGTTGGCAGGCTTCTACCTGCAACAAGTGAGCTGCAAAGACAGCAGTGTCAAAAACCAGGTCCTTTCTCGCGGGGCAGCGTACATACTTTAAGAGATCTTTTACAACTGCCAGGAATCATTTGCTCATATTTTGCTCAACCAAGGGATAGTCCCCTGCTGTCCAGAAGAAAGGCAACTTCGTATGCAACAAAAAACTAAAGCAGGCTTGGGTGGAATCCTCGGCGGGGAAGACGGCAGTGAGATCATTCCAGGGCATAGCTTCTAGGGATCGGTGATTCACTTACCAATAACACCGCGCAGGGCCACAGCACTGCCCTGCAGCTGCCTCCCTCCCCTGCAGAGTAGCCTAGGCCGCCTCGAAGGTTCCCAGGCCCCTGGCCATGGGCTCTGTGCAGGAAGCTGGTTGTGCACTTGCACAGGCAGTGAGCGCTTGGCGAAAATGCACCAGGCTATCCCTCATAATGGGCTTCTTTGGAGCTGACGGGAGTGCACATCTATGGGTGGATTCAATAAAATGAAGAGAGTTCTTTGCCCATCACGTCTCCCTGGACTTTGTAACGTTCACGGTGACACAGGAGTGAGTCACCAGAGGCAGAAGTCATCTGTGTTTGTGCTGCAGGGCTGTGTTCTGCTTGGATTTGATTGTGGGGGCCCGTGCCCTTGCTCTCAGAAACTCTGGTCTCAGGGAACAAATGCCTCCGCAGACTGATCCTCCCAGGGGCTGGGCTGGCCAAGGGATGCCACGCCCACCTGGGACACCCCTCCTGGAGTGAGAGAGAGCTTCGGAGTGTTTGTCAGAATCTCAGGGATACCTTGCATGAGGCAGCTCACAGCTATGGTTTCCTGAGTGAGGGGTTTCCTTGTTCACCTCATTTATCCTCACAAGGATCCCGTGTTCATTTTACAAAGAGGAAACTCTCCACCTGGGAGCAGTCGCCGGAGCCAAGTGGACCTAGCTGACGGCAGGACAAAGCGTGGGACAAGAGACCAGACGCCCCAACACTGCCTGCAGCTCTAGACTTCCCCCTGGAAAAGTGCCACCAAGGGGTGGCCTGGCTGTGGCCCACCTGGGGTAGCAAGCAACTCAGCAGTGGGGAACCGTGGGTGGCAGGAAACACAGTGTGCCAGCAGTCCTGCCTGTGTTTCCCCAAGAAAAAGCTGGAAATTTGGGTTTTTCTATGTGGGAAATCTACAGGTGCTTCTCCACTTAAGGTGGAGCTATGTTCCAGTAAACCCATTGTAAGCTGAACATATCGTAAGTAAAAATGCATCTAGCACACCAGACCCACTGAATATGTCAGCCTGCAGCACGGTGCCCCGGAGGACCCCGGCGACTCCCCCTCTCCATCGTGGGGTCACCGCTGTTCAGGGACACTGGGGGAGGCGCCTACAGCATGCTGTAGTCTGGGGAAAGAAGTAATCCAGGAGGGGAAGTGGCATTTTCTACTACATGTGGACAGTTTTTGTACCATTGTGAAATACTGCAGGTCCAACCATGGTAAGCCAGGCCCATCTGTAGTTTTAAATTTTGGCAGTTGGTTTCAAAACAAACAAAACAAAGCTAAATCTTTAACACCCTGCAAGTGAGTTATCACCATTTGTGTGAGCTGACCCACAACTTCTAGGTTAAGCTATGCCTTTAGATAGAAAAAGCCAAAGATGGGAGAGAACATGACTCCGTCTTTTTTTGTTTGGTTTTTTTTTATGAAATATGCTTTTTATTAAAATTAAAATTCTCAAAACTTAGAACAACATTCTAAAAAGTAGGAATGCTCAGGTACTTTTTTGTCACTGGTGATTTTTCATATTAACAATGATTCCTAGGCCTGGGACAATTTAAGTGGTGATCTGGAATCTCGGAGATCATCTCCCTGAGTGTTCGAAAGGTGACTGTGTGGAGGGCAGTGTGACTTCCCTGGGGTTGTACGTGGGGAAACAGACTGACAGCAGCTCAGCGACCGCAAGGCCACCTGGCCCACCATACAGTGCTGGGCTCACAGCCCCGCAGGGGCCAACCGGCTCTGACTGTTCTTTGCTTCAGTAAACCTTGATTTTTGGTTTCCCCCACCAACACTATTACATCAATGCCTGTTCCTCACTCCAGGCCACATCATTTCCTTCTGTACCAGTTCTAGTCATTGGGTAGAAAAGAAATCAAACAGTACTACTTAAACAAGTTCAATGCAAAGAAATGAAAAAAAATTTTTAATACATGTATTCCCTTCCACCACCAAAAAAAACAAACAAACAAACAAGAAAGCAGTCACAAAATGCTCTTTAAGTGGCACTTGTTACTTGCTTGTTTTCTTATTCAGTACAGGAGATGTGGATGGTTCCTAACCTGGGGTTCAGGCACTTAAGAGTGAGCCGAAGTAGGACAATCCTGAATCCCTTGTAATTGTTTGCAACATCATGTGTATGAGGTTTGGAAGAGAACTTCCAAAGTCCATGGAAAGTCCATGGAAAATGGAATTAGAAGAATAACTTCCTGCAGGTGCAAAAAAAGGTATGGAAATCTATGCATAGAGGGTCTTCCAAAAGCTCATAGAAAATGTAGAGTGTGGAAAAATTATGCATGGGTTTCAAGAATTTCCACATCAAAATCAACTTGTCTGTCAATTCCATTTTTCCATGAACTTGGTGAGTTACCCTGGCATTTGGGCATTTTTGTAGCTTTCTCCAGAGGATTCTGGACTTTCTCAGGATAGGCAAGCCCTGTACAGGCTGATACAGTACAGAGACAGAAACACAACTTAGGCTACCTCTCCAGATCTGCAGACCAACCTCTCGCCTGTGGCAACAGTGTTGAAAACATTTATTTGCGAAGCAAAGAGACAGAGAGCTCCCACCCACTGCTTCACTCCCAAATCCTACAATGACCAGGGCTGGGCCAAGGCCAAAGCCAGAAGCCAGAAGCCAGGAGTTGGAGCTCCCACATAGGTGGCGGAAACCCAACTACTTAAGCCATCAGCGCTGCCTCCCAGGGTCTGCATTGTCAGAAAGTGAGAGTCAGGAGCCAGAGTTGGGAATTGAACCCAGGTACCCTGCTGTGGGACCTGTGCATCTTAACCATGAGGCTAAATGCCAATCCCACCTCCCCTCACACCACCACCACCAAGGACTTCATTCTATTAGAAAGACATAATTCAGACTGCTTTAACTGCTAGAATTAGTCACCACCAGTGACTTTCCCCAAGCCCCTTGTTTATCAATGCCTGATAACCAGAGACCCAGGCTGGGCTCCAGCAGGCCAGGCCCTGACGTCTTTACAACCCTCAACAGCCTTGGGGCTCTAATTGGTTCCTTCTGAAAAGACCCAAGCCCTCCTTTCCTGTAAGGCAGATTGCAAAACACATTTGCACAAACTACAACTTTTTATGAGGCAATAATGACCGCGTGCTAACAATTGCATGTGAAGACGGCAGAAACCAGAGGAAAGTCGGGGCCTTTCTTGTCGCTAACCAGACTTGGCGGGGAGCGCAGGGGTCTTCCCACAGCAGATGCTGCTCGCCAGACGGGATCCAGCCGCATCCAGGGCTGCAGGCTTGGCTGCCTCGTCCCCTTCACACTTGTTCGCGGGACACAATGTGTGAGGCCTTTTTAGAATGGGAGCCGGGAGAGCACCAAAGGACAGCAGCAGGCAGGAGTGGGTGGCCCGGATCCGCCATCCGTCCTTGCTCCGGCTCCTGGTGTGACTGCAGACGGGTTATTTGACCTCTCCACGTGCTGAGCTCCTCATCTCTCCCACAAAATGCCCAGAAGGAAAAGGAGAAGTAAGCACAATCCTTGAGGAGCCCCCCGAGTGACAGGGTCCTTCCTTGGGAGACCATGTGCAGCCCCTCGTTTATCCTCATGAAGGGACACTTGGTCATGCCCAGGGGTACGTGATCTTGGGGGGGCATGGCCAGAATCCAAAGCTGAGTCTCTTAGAACTCTGAAAGTCAGCTCTTCCCGGGACATTTGAATGGTTCTCAAATTCTGTCCATGACACAGCCCCAGCAAGAGAAAGAGTGATCGCTTCTCTTAGCTTCCTAGAGCTGCCATAACAGACTCCCACATGCTGGATGTCATAAAAGACAGAAGAAGCTGATTGTCGCCCAGCTCTGGAGGCCAGAAGTTCAGAATCGGTGAGTCAGCCAGGTTGTTCCCTGGGAGGACTGGGAGGGAAGGGGCTGTCTCAGGCCTCTCCCCTAACTTCTCCTTCTCCTCGGTGTGTAGCCCATCACCCCCATCTCTGCCTCTGTCTTCCCCTGGTGGCTTCCTGTGTATATATCTGTGTCCAAATTCTGCTTTCAACAAGGACTCCAGTCATACTGGACTCGGGGCCCGCCCTGCTCCAGGATTACCTAAACTTACCTAATTACATCTGCACTGACCCTATTTCCAAATAAGGTCACATTCCAAAGTACCCTGAGTGTTAAAGGCTTGGTCCCCAGGGCAGTGCTATTGGGAGGTGCGGGAACCTGGTGGGAGGACCCCAGGTCACTGGGGCAGGGTCCTGGAAGGTAGTTCTTGTAAGAGGATTGTTATAAAACCTGACATTGGCTCTTCTTGGTCACCCTCTGCTCCTCGGCTCACTGTGGGTCTTTTCCTCTGCACACGCCCTGCCATCCTCCAGGCACCCGCTCTCCAGAGCCTGTGCGAGCCGCTTAGACTTTGAACCTACAGCACTGTGAGGTAAATAAACTTCTCTTTCCTTCCCCGGTAGCTTGTCGTGGGCATTTCATTGTGGAAGCAAGCAGCTGACTAGCACACTACTTCAACATGTTTGGGGGACACAACTCAACATAGCATCACCTACAGGAGGATTCTGGGGGATGACTTATGGCACCTGCTAAAAGCATGCAATGTTTTTGAAGTGTTATCTTTAAACCTCCTGCAAACTGAACACTCAACTCTATGTTTACTGCCCTATTGATATTAAAACATTTAACAAAAGTTTGAGAGTAAAACTGGGTGATCCAAAAAAAACCGTTCCATGTTGACCCTTGGGGTCCAAGAAGCCCTCACCAAGTCCCAACCCCACTTCTTTTCCTGTCCTAACAGGTGTGAAAGCACGGAGAATTGGAGACCCCTGAGAGACATTTAACTGCGTGTGAAGAATATCAACTGGGAGCTAAACAAAAAGGCATGCAAATTAAATACAAACAGAAATTCTGGAACACACCTGACCAAGCTCAGCAAGGAAACAGCACTTGCAGAGAGCGTGGTAGGAACTGCACGGCTTTTTTTCATTCTCTTCTCTTTTCCTTTTGAAAAGAAATCAGCATCAGACTAGCACAGTTCATCCTGTTTCCCCAACACAATGGCTTTTGAAGAACAGGCTTTTGAAGTGCAGGTACCATGGTGTTTGGGGACAAAGATGATGGTTGTGGTGGTAATAGGCTTCCTAACACAACTGATCAGATTCGTATTTTTCTATTGCAGTAAATGTGCCTTGAGTAATAGAACTTACCAGCAGCACTAACCATGGCCATCCTGTTCTATTATTTCCTAAGAAATAACATTTTCAAAAGTGACAAAGGACTTTGCGACAAAGGCACAGCCACAGGAGTGAGAATGACTCAAGTGGCAAAAAAGAACTCTCTGCGTGGTTAGCTTATTGCCTCACTTGGTTCGTGACACAGAAACAGATCGAGCCATTGCGTTTCCACATCACCAGGATCCGCTGCCGGCTCAGCCAGGATGCACTCACCAACCGCGACCCAGAAGATGGACGGGGCACTAAAGACAGCCCCAGGCATCTTGACTGCGAGGAGGAGAAAAGGCTTTTCCCTTTCATTGGCTGAACACATGGAGACCACTATGTCCCCTCCTTTCCTCTGCCTCTGTTAGAGGAAATGTGAACTTCTGGGGGCCGGCGCTGTGGTGTGGTGGGTAAGGATCCACCGGCAGCACCAGCATCCCATGTTCGAGTCCTGGCTTCTCCTCCTTCGATCCAGTTCCCTTCTGGTGGCCTGGGAAAGCAGCGGAAGATGGCCCAAGTGCTTGGGCCCCTGCACCCATCTGGGTGACCCAGAAGAAGCCTTGGAAACATTGGATCAGCTCAGCTCCAGCCGTTGTGGCCACCTGGGGAGTGAGCCAGCAGATAGGAAACCTCTTTCTGTGTCTCCTCTCTGTGTAACTCTGCCTCTCAAGTAAATAAATAAATCTTTAAAAAAAAAAAAAAGAAATGCAAGCTTTTACAAAGTCATGCCTCATCCACTTAGCAGAAATCTCTCTGTCACCTTGAGCTGCAGCCAAGGAGAGTCTGGACAGGGGCTTCCCCATGGGGCAAATCCAAGTGGCAGACCTGGCGACACCCCCGGCCCAAGGTTGCTGCCCTATTCAGGACAGGGCCTACGGGTCACTTGGTTCCAGAAGCCCTGCTGGGTAAGCCCTGCATACAGGTCACTTGTGCAAATCTCAGTGTCAACCAGCACAGGTGCCCAGACCCTGGGAGAGAGCATGTGGGGGTGGGGCAGAGGCGTCTACAAGGAAAGAGAGCGAAGCGAGGCTTCCTGAAGAACTGGGGCCTGCCTGGGGGTGGGGGGGGGGCTCAGCCCACTTCAGCCAGAGCGTGCCCCCCCTTCCCCCCCCCCCCTCCCCCCGCCAAGCAGGGCAATCTCCTGGCTTTCCCATGGCCTGGATGACCCAGCCCCCTCTGCCACGGCCTTGCCATCCCCAGTCATTCTGATCTCCAAGGGCAATGCCCCGTCAGGACCCACTAGGGAAGGACAGCAGGCGCGTGGCTGCAGGACACCGTCAAGGCACCACAGCAGAAATTGCGAATGACTTCCAAGATCGTTTGAAGATTTAAAGCTTGTGCATATCTTCCTGCTCCCACCCGCCTCTCAGCTCCTAGCCTGCCCCCTTTCCCAGGCGGCGAGGGCCATCCCCCAGGCAGCCGGGGCCTGCGTGCACTCTGGACCACATTGCGTGCTGTTGCCCCACATTCCCGACCCGGGTGAGAGCCCTGGGGGAAAGGCGATGGCGATACTGTAGCCATGTGCTCCTCCGCAGCCCAAGCCTGGCGAGTTCAGTCTGGGTGAGTGCTGGCCCCCAACGGCTTATGCATTCCCAGGGAAGAGGAAAAGAACGGACGGAGTTCCACAAAGTGCAGAAGCCGATCCCCGTGCTCAGGGTCCTCACCTGGAAAGTGCCCGGGCCGTGACGGTTCAGCAGGAGCCCCTTGGAGATTTCAGCGAGCTTGCGGGACCCCTAAACCAGGATGAGAGCAAGCCATGGAAGGCAGGGCTCAGCCTGGGGAAATCTTTAAAAAAAAAAAAAAAAAAAACCTGGCCCTTAAAGCGTTCATAGCAAGATGGGGAAATGCTGTGTAATTTTAATTGGGGAGACTCTCCTTGCCCCCGGTTGGCTAGCACGGAACACCGGGCTGGTTACATTAAAGCGCTAAATCCCAAAACCTCCAGGAGAAGTAACCCCTGGTGATCACGCCTATTTCTTCCGTGGCCACGGCCTCCACCTTTACCCCTTTCCACAGCGGCTCTCACCCAGGGTGCTTGTTGTCCGTCCCTCACCCCCAGGGGCCTCCAGCAATGTCTGCAGATGGTTTCTGTCCCCACAACTGGGGGGAGGAGCCGGCAGGGGGGCCCCCCCGCAGGGGTCAAGGTGCTGAATCCTCTCCTCTCTCACCAGCCCACTGGACACTCAGCAAAACAGAACCTATGCCGGGGGATTCGGGAAGTGGGAGGGGCACCAGTGCCTGAGAACATTGGCAGATCCAGGGCACAAGGGCCAGACAGCAGCCCTGTGGGCGCCAACACCATCTTCTCAAGTCCGTTCAGGATCCCTGTCCGGTGATGGGCCCAGGGAGTCAAATGGAAGGAGCTTCAGTCCCCTAACAGTTTTCCGTCTGAGATGGTAGCAAGCACTAGCCAGAGACATAAAGGTGAGATGGATTGATGAGTAATAACAACAAAGGCCAAGCCAACTGTGCATGCTAGGAGCTGAGTGTGCCGTGAAGGACAGTGAGACGTTAGCACACGTGACTCAGTGGCCCTAAAGGAAGGAAAGAAAAGGACTGGGGAGGCTGTCCACCTGCCCCGCCGTGTAGCCCCCCGACTTTTCCTAAAACGGGTGCTGCAGGCTTGGGGGGGCAGATGCGGAATCGGAGTCACATTCCCTGCACTACAGACCCCGCAGTGAGCCTGGGTCAGCCAGGGTGATAAGATTTGTACACAGAGCAGCTCCAGGGCAGGGTCCCAGTGGCCTGCTGGGTTTGTTTTTCTGCTGAGAGGGCTCTGCCAAGGGGGTCTGGCTGAAGGAATTGGTGCTGGTTTATCTCTGGCTATTCAGCAAAACTTTCTGGGCCTCTTTATCTCTCCCCTTCCCACTTCCAAGCAGTAAAATCCTATCTATCTGCTCTGATTAAGAACACACACTGTGCGGAGCCTTGTGGAGCTCGGTGGCCCCCAGGGACAACCCCAGTGAGGTTATGGGGGATGTGAGAGGTTAGAACTCTTGGGCTAGCTAATGGTTTCCTCAAACAAGTGCCTCTGGCCTCACCCAAGAACAGCAATCCTGGCACCTGCCTGGATGAAAAAGACACATGCTCTGATGACAGCCTGAATATTTTCCAGGAGGAGCCAGAGCTGTGATGTAGCAGGTAAAACTGCCACCTGCAGCACCAGCCTACCTTACGGGAACCAGTTCAAGTCCCAGCTGCTTCACTTCCAACACAGTTCCCTGGGAATGCACCTGGGAAAGCAGCTAAGATGGCCCAAGTCCTTGAGCCCCTGCACCTACGTGGGAGACCGGGAAGAAGTTCCTGGCTCCTGGCTTCAGCCGGCCTCGTGCATGGCTTTTGTAGTCATTTGGGGAGTGAACCAATGGATGGAAGATCTCTCTCTCTCTCTCTCTCCCCCTCCCCCCCCCCCTCTCTCCCCCTCTACTTCTGCTTCTCTGTAACTCTGCCTTTCAAATAAATTAATAAATTGTTAGGAACAAAAATCTTTACAGGAGTTGCTAACAAGCAGTCGAAGCAACTGCCCCTGGGAGCTTTCTCCACTGACAATGAACCAACAGAAAGGTCAGCGGCCGGACACAGAAAGAGGAGAAGGGCCCTGAATAAACACAGACAGTTTAATCAACCATGAAGAAACCCAAGAGCTGACTGAAAGTGCTTTGTCAGGAGCAGGAGCGAGGCCCTGCTCCCAGGGAAGGGCCGGCAGGGCCAGAGGTCGTGTTAGCCGAGCACAGAGGCCACCGCGGCGGGCCCGGTGGGAATGCAGCAGGCAGTCTCCAAGGCAGGGAGGCAGGGAAGGAGAGGGAGAGCTGGCCTTTGGGCATTTTCCAAGGGGCCTGGCAAGCAAGCGTTCCCTCGAAAGAATTCCGCTCAGCAGGCAGCGAAGACACTGTGTTCAGAATTGCCCTGATGACTTCAGAGTGGGTCCCTCCTCCAGGCTCTTGTCCATCAAGTCTGTCGTTTTTTGATTCCAGATTCCTCAGGGTATTTGAAAAATGAGTTTATTTGAACCACAACCACAACCTGCACCTTAAAAATCAAGGTCAAGCTATGTGGATGCCCAAAAGGAAAGTTAGATGAAGAGGGGCTGGCTCCCCAGCCCCGGCCCTGTCATCACTTTCTTTGTAAGGCCCGAATACCCAATCGGATGGCTGCCTTCTCAAAAAAATATGACATTTCGTCATATTTATGTAATACCTTGAAACAGTGGAATCTGGAAACCCTGGCAACATCTGGGTCCAGATATATCTGAGCTTGTTTATGCTTTTAATTGAACATTTAAAAAGTGTAGATGAACTCAGCTATGGTATCACAGAAACGGCATATTTTTAGGTAATTCTTGGAATCATTTTGCAAACCACTAAAGTAACTTCACATTATGCTATATCTTTAAAAGAGAGTTCTCAGCTGTGAATACATTGGAATGACATCAAGGGTAGCATTCAAAAAAGTCTGCAACATGAAGAGGTTTGCTGAAGAATTCTGATTCCACTAGGACACCATCTCTTCTAGGACACTGTTAACCATTCCCTGTCGGCTCATTTGAAGTAGTTGGTTTGTTCTTATCCCATTTGAAGAAGGGATTCACTAAAGAATCTTTAACTTCATTAAGGCAAAGATTTCTACTGTTATCAAACACAGATGGGCTTCTAACCAGACACGCTCAGCAAGCACAGGTAGGACTCTCAGCCCTTCTGATTTTGGGTGAAGCCGCTCTCATCTTTACACAAGGACATCTGTGTCTGTCATCTGGCCTGTTAAATGCTTATTCCCTTGTGCTCAGTCTGGTTGATTTTAAGTCCGGGTCTACAGGCCCAATAATTTGTATAGCACAATTACGCTGTTTTTCTTCAGTCTTAGAGGATCAGGAAAAAGAAGTCAATTAAGGGACCCAACCCTTGGGAATGTCTTGGGAGGAAATGGCTCTCGGGGGTGTGTGGGAATTGTCCCTTTCCCTTGAAATTGGGTTGGTGTACCAGGGGAGCGATGAGCGGGATGTCAGGAACGAGGGGTGATTTAGACATGAGCAAAGGGATGCTATTTTCATGGCTGGACGAAAGGTGCCCTGTGCCTGTTCCCCCAGTTTATCTTTTCATTTTAAAAGTTGCCAACAGCCAGGCAATTGGCACAGCGGTTAAGATGTTGCAGCGTGTCCCATGGCAGAGGGCCTAGGTTCAAGTCCTGGCTGAGTTCCCAGTTCCAGCTTCCTACTAATGCACACCCTGGGAGGCAGCAAGTGATGGCTCAAATGGTTGGGTCTCTGCCACCCACGTGGGAGAGCTGCATTGGGTTTTGAGCTGCAAGCCTTGGTCTGGCCCAGCCCAGGCCCTCGTGGGGGATGTGGAGAGTGAACCAGTGGGTGGAGCTGGCTCTCCCCATTCCCCCTTTCAGTGTGTGTGTCTAAAAAACTTAAAGAGTGACCGCAATTGGGTACATCCTGACTGTTCAGGATGATAAAAAGAACTAAGCATAGACAGCAAAACCACAACTGTGAGCGCAACACCACCGGGAATCGTTTGCATTTTTTCCTGTTTATTAACATTGACGAGGAGTTGTATACTTCGGTTGCCATGGTCGCGTGCTGTCTGATGTCACAAGCCAAACCCTATAAAATCGCCGGGGCCGTGACAGAGAGGAAGAGGCCTGGCCCTGTCCACTGAGTAACAGGAACAGCCCAGGGTGCGGGTGGGAGGATGGATGTACAGGGACCCATTGAGCCTACGGCCCGGGTCTTCTGCTGCCTCTGCCTGCCCCCTAGTGGACACCCTGGGAAACGCATGGGAGTCCGTCGCCTGCTGGGTCTCAGTGGGGGCTGAACTAGGGCTCCCACAGAGCCTGCCCGCCCCAGCCCCTGTTCGCAGGCACGTCTCCTACTCTGGAGAATCAGGACTCTCCTTGGATGTTCTGAAATCTCTTTTAGGAGGAACACTTCCATTTCGGTGTCGTTTCCCCAACATCTTCCGTCTGCCTGTGTCGGTCCTGATCCCCAACTTGCAGGCACCTTCCTTTGTTCAGTGCAAGACATGCCTCCCCCAGGAAGTGTGAACGGTTTTTAATTTGGGTCGCGCAGACCATCGAGAAGCCACAGAACACCGTGCCTTTGAGCATGCAAGCACTACAGAAATTCCCCAGTCTCTCTACATAGCCAAACCTACCAGACGCCCAATACCAGGCCCCGGGGCCCTGAAGACACCAGGAGCCAGGCTCCTGCCTGGGCAAGCTCACAGCCCAGAGAAAGAACCATTCTTCCGCCATTGACGGGCACAGGGCAGCAGTGGTCCGAGCAGCTGAAGAGCCGCCGGCGCTGTGTGCGTGCTGTGGACAGGAAGGCCGTGGGCGAAGAGACACTGCATCTGGCATGGGTTCTTGCACAGTGAGGCAAAGCCAGGAACTGCTTTGTTCCAGTGACTCAGGTAAATACACGAGGCTGGCACAGGCTGTCCTGACACCACGCACCCCCAGAGTGCCCTGGCTGTGCTGGGAGCTGTTGATGTCACTGGGTATTCCCATCCCTGCCCAAGCCACAGCGGTCCGACTGTCGCTGCCAGTATGGATGTTGCTAAGAGGCAGACTGCACGGCAAGCTCCCGCCCATGACGGCAGCGGCGTGGTTTTCCCGCTGTGGCAGACTTGGGTCCTGCCCAGGTTCCGCTGTGCTTTGCTCATTTCAAGCTTCCCCTTCATGCTTTTGAAGCCCCGTTTTCCACGGTGCTGATTCACAGATACGGAAGACCCAGGGGGAAAGGAAGGCGATTATCTCAAATGACTCAGACGCCCTCCTCGCCCAGTCTGTGCAGACTTGCACTTCCAAAGCTGGGAGTAACGACATTGTTGCTTGTGTAGGAAAGGCTGGAAGAAAGACAGACTAAGAGTCTCCTAACTCCTGGCTCCTGGCAAAAATCGGGTGTAGAGAGGATGGATTCTCAGTTCTGGCTGGCAGCTGAAGACCCAACCCAGAGAGAAGGCGCCTGTGCAGAGCCCGGAGGCCGTGAGCTCCCTGGGCTGGAGACGGCTCTCTCATCTCCCCTGGTGCAACAAATACATGTGGCGTGAATGGTTATCACCTCCAGGCCCATCAGGTCCCTGGGAAATGAGACCAGCTGGCAGGCCCTAAACCCCTCGATTAAAGATTTGTCAACAAATAATGGAAAAATGTGTGCCTGCTACAAAATTGTTGAGAGCGATGACAGTCCAGGATGGGTGGGGGTGGGAGGCTTGGCGCAGTGGCTGACTCACCCCTTAAATCCCACCCCACCCCGTGTCTGAGGGCCCGGCTTGAGTCCCGGTTCCTCTGCATCTGATCCAGCTTCCTGCTCACTGGCACCCCAGGAGACAGCAGGTAATAGTTCAATTGGGTCCCGGTCACCTACATGGGAGACCTAGACTGTGTTCCAGAACTGGGCCATCCCTGGCTACTGTGGGCATTTGGGAAGTTAACCAGCCGATGAACAATCTCTGTCTGTCTGTCCTCTGTCTTTCAAATAAAATGGAAGTGTTTTTTTTTTTAAAGATTTATTTTATTTATATGAAAGTCAGAGTTACACAGAGAGAGGAGAAGCAGAGAGAGAGAGAGAAAGAGAGAGAGAGAGAGAGAGGTCTTCAATCCAATGGTTCACTCCCCAGTTGGCCACAATGGCTGGCACTCCGCCAATCCGAAGCCAGAAGTCAGGAGCTTCCTCTGGGTCTCTCTCATGGTTGCAGGGGCCCAAGGATTTGAACCATCTTCCACGGCTTTCCCAGGCCATAGTAGAGAGCTGGATCGGAAGAGGAGCAGCCAGGTCTCGAACTGGCATCCATATGGGATGCCTGCACTTCAGGCCAGGGCGTTAACCCACTGTGCCACAGCGCGGGTCCCTGGAAGTGTTTTAAATATATCTTTTAAATATATATATATATATATCTTTTTTAAAAAGAGTGGGTGGGAATCACCTACAGAGGAAGAGAGGTGACTGATAGTCGCCCCATAAACGCCTTCCGCACCCGGAAGGAAACGAGCCCCTCCATCAGAGGCAGAAGGACAGCAGTGGCGGCTGGCAGGTGCCCTCTGGGGAGAAGCGTGGAGCTGCGGCCAGGGGTGGATGCCGCCCAGGATAAAGGCCGCTGGGGCTGTGCTGGGGGTGACAGCAATGCAAGCAAATGCAGCCCCTGAGAAGAGGGGCCCAAGAGGGAGCTGTGACCATCTCAGCCCCTTCTCCCCAGAGGAGAGTCCCTGAGAAAGTGAGGGTATGGCTGAGGTGGAAAAGGGGGTAGGCAGAACTAAATACTCTGGGAATTGGCCTGAAAACCTGGGTTTTCCCCAAGGTTTTGTAGCCTGGCGAATAGGAGATATAGAAACTATAAATGTTCCCTCTCCAAATATTGTAAATAAACTCCAATGACAATTGCAGAGTGATGAGCTTCCTACATCTCTGCTTGGTTTCCATTAAATTTTTATTCTTCCTGCGTGTCTCAGTTTTCCTCCATGCACCTGTAATAGCACCCATCATTCATTCATTCAGCAAATATTGAGCAAATGCCCACTCTTCCCCAGGTCATATCAGGTGCCCAGGATACAAAGTCAGCAAAGACGTCCCTGCCCCTGGGGAATTTACAAAACAGAGAAGAAGATGACTTTAGTCCAATACCCACACAAATTAACATGGCATTGCAATGTGTGGGGCCCAGAGAATATAATGAAGAGATTTGAGTTAATAAGGGATGTCAGGGAAATCTCCGAGGGAATGATGAGTGGAATGAAATCTGAAGGAACAATAGGATTAACCAGGCCTGGCAGTCCTGTGCATTCCCTGGGTGGGGGATGGCCCATGTGTTCTCAAGACCACGAAAGATGGCCAATGAGACTGCAGCACAGGCAGCAAGGGGCGTGAGACTGTCGGCCAGGCAGGACATGGGGCAGGCCGTGCACAGGGAGCTGCTGAAGGGTGTGAGTGGATGGGCGATGCCATCCAGTGTGCACGGCAGAAAGCCGGCCGTGGCCACTCTCCAAAGAGCAGCTCGGGGAAAGCTACACAGAAAGGTCATTAGCCCGGTTCAGAAGCTGTTTGTTGCAGGAAAACCTGGACGAGGAGAAGAGCAGCGGACAGGGGACGAAGAAAGGTGGGGCCCGCGGTCAGGATCTGGCCATGCACTACATAGGCTTCCAGCATGCTCCATACCTGTGCAGTCTCCCAGAAGCCTCCCCTGCAAGGAGCCCTCTTTCATGGCCAGGGTCCCCATCTACAGCACAGACACAACCCTGCCCTCTTTCACAAGTCCCTCACCATGTTCCTAGGGCATGCCTGCGTGGATTCTTTTCAGCTTCCTCTATAAATGAACGGGAAGAATGTTTGTGATGCCTGGGACAAATCAGCTCCAAGGTCACGGGTTGACACGATAATAACTCAGATTACAGGAACTCCAACTGTCAAGCAAGCTCCCATGACCTTAACCGTTGGCCTGAGGAACTGGGATCAGGTCAAGAGAACTTCCTAGCGCCATGGGCTGTGGGAGCATCTGAGCTGCTGATTGCTCCAAATATATGCGGGACCCATCAAAAGCTTTTAAAGCGGTGCATTACGGGAAAAAAAAAAAAAAACTACATATGCGTTTCAAACTGTTTTCCACTGAAATAAACATTGTTTTATTGCATTTTCCCACAGACTTCTTGAAGTGTCCTTGTATGTATTGTCCAGTTAACCAAAGCGTTCTTCTATCAAATGCTTTGAGAATGCTACAGTAAGATTCCTGCAACAAGTGAGCACGCAGCCAGGTATCAGAAACCCCGCGCTACCTGCGCGCCTTGCTTCTGTGAGATAATCATCGATCATTCCAGGAACAGTGCTTTAGCTAAGCACCAAGGATTGGAAAGAGAAGAAAAGGTTTCTGCCCTCCAGCCCTTCCAGCCTCGCAGGCCTGCAGCCGTGGCTTGGATGTGGTTTGTCCTACAGAGGTTCCTATGCTGAGAGCCTGCGCTGTGGCCATGTTGAGGTAGTGGTACCTTTAAGAGGCGGGGTGATAAGTCATGGGGGCTCCACCCTCATGAATGAATCAGTGGTGTCCTTGGGGAGTGAGTCAGGCCTGATAGGATTGGATTTGTTCCCTGGAGAGTGGGTTCTTACAAAAAGGATAAGCCCACCCCTCCCCGGTCTCTTGCTTCCTGTTCACCAGGTGCTCCTCCCTCTCTGGGGCACAGGCTCTCCCCACTGGGCTGTCATCCTCCATGAGGCCCTCACGTCTGCCGAGCAGATGCCAGCCTTGTGCTCTTGAGCCTCCAGAGCTGTGGGCTGAACAAGTCTGCTTTCTTTATAAAGCCACCCAGCCTCAGGTGCTTTGTTATAGTGACACAGAATAGACTCAGACCCCTGCCGACAGGGATGTTGCGAGGTGATGGACTGTGGCACAGTAAGAGACAGTGCTACTGTGGAGACCCCAAGGTGGGGGACAGGTGCTCTGAGCCAAGTGTTGAGGGCATGCAGGGATTTATTTCGTGGGGAAGAGAAGGCTGGTCATTTCAGTTGCAGGACACAGCTCCTACAAAGACACTTAAGAGTAAACTGTGGCCAAAAGTGGTCCAGGGGTGACGGAGGGGCTGTCGCAAGAGGTGAGACTAGGGGCGGCACTGTGGTTAAGACAGCAAGTTAAGCCTCTGTCTGAAGGGCAGGCATCCCATATGGGTGCTGGTTCAAGTCCCAGCTGCTCCACTTCTGATCCAGCTCTCTGCTATGGCCTGGGAAAGCAGTGGAAGATGGCCCAAATCCTTGGGACCCTGCACCCATGTTGGAAACCTGGAAGAAGCTCCTGGCTCCTGGCTTTGGCCTGGCCCAGCCCCAGCCATTGTAGCCATTTGGGAAGTAAACCAGCAGATGGAAGATATTTCTCTCTCTCTCTCTTATACTCTCTCTCTTTCTCCTTTTCTTTCTGTAACTCTGCTTTTCAAATAAATAAGTAAAATCTAAAAAAAAAAAAGGAAGAAAGAATGAATGAATGAAAAAAATACGGAGTTGAGACTGGAGACAAAGCTCTGGGCGGGGGGTGGGGAGGTAACTGGAGGGTCTCCATTACCTGCTTTGGGGAGAGAACCAGGTTAGGTTCCTACTGCTGTGTAACAAATTCTCCCCACACTGAGGGTCAGGAACCCCATTAGCTCAGTGGGGCTCTGGCTCAGGGTCTCACAAGCTGCAATCATGTCTTAGGCAGTCGATTGGAGGTTCCACCCAGGAAGAATCACCTCCCAGGCTCCAGGTAATCGGGTCTGTTAAATGAAATCAAAATGCCTGGTGGCTGGGGACCTCAGAACCTTGCACGTGGGGCTTCCCCGTGGGAAAGCTCGCCAGGTGGCAGTTGGCAGAGGAGGGTAGACAAAGAGAGCTTTTGCAACCTTATCTTGAGAGTGACTTCTCAACACTTTTGCTGAATTCTATTACTTAAAGGCACGTGCTAAGTGCGTCCGGCCCACACTCAAGGGGAGGTTACACAAGAGTTTTAATATCAGGAAGTGGAGGTTATTGGGGGCCGTTGTACTGGCTGGCGGCCACACACACCAAGAGCTATTTAAGGCCCCATCTCAGCATTATCCCATTTGGCATAAATTATAGAGACAGACATATAATTTCACTGCATATTAGTTTGTTTGTGCTGATGGGTACACTCTGGTGCCTAGGAGCCATGAAGAACAATGTGCTTCATTTCACATCTCCCCCTAAGGATTTTGTACAACCCACTTGGCACTCACTCTGTTATTACGAGATGGATTCAGCCAAACGTTGCATGTGGGGGTGGAGCTAGGTGGGAAGATAGGGCAGCCGAGAAAGCAAGTGAGCCGGACCCCAGATTGTATAAAGAAAAAGGTCACACGCCAACTGCAAATTAGTAATGAATCTGGGTGGAAGGAAGTATCCGGGCTGACAGCTCACACACGATGCCAACTTGCCACAGCTTGGCAGCGTCCTTGGTGTTCCCACATGCAACTGAAAATAGCTAGCATTCGTCCTCAGGGAGTGCTACTAAAATAAGCAACTATTGGGAGCCATAGCGCTGCTCATTCAAGCTGGAAGCAGTCTGCAAGTATTTTGCTGGAATTAGATACAAGTGCCAGAACCCTTTCTTCTGTACTATGTCACCACAGAGAAACCGATTTGTGAACTCTTCCAGTTCAGATCTTGCTTCTTGAAAACAAATGTGATCTTTGACAGAATCTCCACAAAGACAGATGATTGATATTAACCTCTTGTGGGGCCTGATCTCTTCCGGAGCCAGGTTTTCTGATGTTCAGACCTCGGGGGTTGCTATGGATGCAGAATGACAGGCTGGACTGAAGGGAAGTGGGAGGGGGGACTGAGTTGCCCACATATGAGGTATGCTGAGGGGGTGGGGGGAGCAAGCAGGGGCTGGCACCCAGCAGTCACCGGGGATGTATGCGGCTGGCCTTGCTCCCTCTTTTATGGTGATCTGAAAGCTTTCTGAGAGTTTGCATCCACTTAGATATAGACATTTTGACAAAACAAAATGCCCCTGGAAGAGGGGCAACCGGGACAGAATCTGGCGCACTGACCAGGACTAGAATGCAAGGCAGAGGATTAGCCTAGTGAGCCACGGCGCTGGCCAGGAGCTGGATTTCTAAACGCTCAAGCTGCACTGGGCCCTAGCAGGCTGGGGTGGCTCCTGGGTTCGGGATGTTTCTCCATGATTCTGAATGTCAGGTTCCCTTTGCAGAAGGCAAAGATGGCTTTCTTCTTAGTGTTCGAGGCATTCGTCCTGGAGGAGCACGGGCAAAGCTCCCATGCCCTTCTTCTCACCTGCCCCACACATGGCCAGCCCCTATCCTTATTCCAACCTGGCCCGTATTAAAGGGTCACCTTTCCTTCTTGGTGAAGCTGTGAGAATTTTTTTGTTTTGTTTTGTTTAGCTTTTCTGCGTTGTGTCTGAGTGTGTGTCTATCCCCTTAATTCTCAAACCAAAAGTTGCTAAAAGCTCACCAGGCGAATTCTCAAGATGGCAAATCTCTCCTCAATGTTAGGGCTTTATTTCATTTCATGCCTTGTTTAACTTTCTAAATGATTTTCAGTATTTCCACTTCCAGCCTCCTTAGGACTTGATAAGGAAATGAAATGAAGTTAAATGAAATCAAAGTAAATGGATCTGAAATGAAGTGATGCCAGCAAAGATTCCCCCACACCGCCCCAGGGCCAGCCCAGCAGGGCCCCCTTGGGGGAGCCGCGCCCATAGCTCTACGTGCATTTTCACAGAAGAAACACGGGCAGAGCAGGTGAAAGTTCAAAGCAACCATTTTTTCCGTACAATGTACTGCCTTTCCAGCACTTTCCATGGCCTGACAACCCCTATCTGAAGAAGCAGGCCTTAGGCGTCCTAGCAGGACAAAGTCATAGCCCAAACGCCCCGACAGAACCTGCGCCTGCACAGCCGGGAGCGGAGCGTGGGAGCAGGCAGTGTCTTCCTTCCCCGCTCCTCCAGCACACAGCACGCCAGCCTTCAGCCACTGGCAATGGATCCCTGGTGCACAGGGGAAGAAGGATTGGGGTCCCAAGAGCACGAATTCGGAATGCTGGTATCGCCAGTTAGGGACCTTTTTTTTTTTTTTTTTAACAAAAGATTTATTTATTTGAAGATAGTGTTACACAGAGAGGTAGAGACAGAGAGAGGTCTTCCATCCGCTGGTTCACTCCGCAGATGGCTGCAACGGCTGGAGCTGCAATAATCCGAAACCAGGAGTTTCTTCCGGGTCTCCCACGTGGGTGAGGGGCCTGAGGACTTGGGCCATCTTCTACTGCTTTCCCAGGTCATAGCGGAGAGCTGAATGGGAAGAGGAGCAGTGGGGACTAGAACCGGCGCCTATATGGGATGCCGGCGCTTCAGGCCAGGGCGTTAATCCGCTGCGCCACAGCACCCCCAAGGGAACTTTTTGATTAGCATCCTTTATCCTTCTCTGTTTTAAAAATAATGATGATGATGATGATGATGATGGTAATAATAATAGTAAATGCTTTAGTTCTGGGGAGCGACTCTCTTGGTGGGAGCGGAGAGGTGACACAAAATGCCAGCTGCGCGGCCAGAACACCGGATGAGTGGCGGCAAAGCTGACCCTGTCGTCTCCCTGTCTCTCCCACATCCCCCACACTCCCTTTCAACAGGTACAGAAATCTCTGCCCGGGTTTTCTTATTCCCATCAGGGGCAAGGAAGGGGCCGCCTCCCTGCAGGGTGCCCAGCGTGTTAGCAGCTTAGTGCATGGCCCGAAGTCTCTGTAGTCTCCGCCTCTGCCATTCCCTGCCCCCAACCCCAATCAATGCCCTGGGTGCCCTTCAAAGCTTTCTTTGTAATCAGCGGCGTCATTTTGGAGGAAAAGCCTCCTGGCTTGGCTTTCCCAGCGGGCAGGAATCAGAGGCGCTCTGCTCCTTCGGAGCCCGGGCAGCCAAGCTGAGCGCGCATCCTCTGCGAGAAAGAATTGGCCCTGGGCGGACCAGCACATCTCGTGACGCGGCCGCACACGCTCCCCGCACCGGCGCCGCTTTCCCAGGGCCCTGGGGAGCGCTTCGGTCTTTCCTAATAGGGCCCGGCACCCACTCCCCTGGGCCTCCACGGGTTCTCAGCAAGCTGACCCCAACCCTGCCTGGGGCATCGATTCTCCCAGGGTCGGGGGTGGGGGGCGGTAGGCAGTGGCGGAGACCGCGTGAGCGGAGAGGGGCTGCGTGGACTCTCAGACCGCAAGCGTCAGCCGCGCTGCCAGGGGCCGCTCCGAGGGCCGGGCTACCTGGGTCCCCCTGTCCCTCCGGTTTCTTGGCAGCGCGCTGGGGACACTACACCACTGGCAGAGAGCCACAGGTTAAAGGCGTAAGCTCCTTAGGGGGCGTCTGCGTAATGCGTCTTTTTACAGACAGGACGTCGAGACCCAGGGACGCGATGGGAAAGGCACCAAGCTGCAATTTTGTAGAAGCTGGGAGCGGATCCAGCTCCCCTTCAGGAAACGCAGATCAAGGCCGGATCCTGTGTACTGTAGGTGTGGCTTCGACGAATGCATCTGACGCCGGGAAAGCAGGGCCGCCCCAGCCTCGGGCACAGACTCAGATCTGATGACTTGCAGCCCTGCTAGAGGGATGATCTTAGCGAAACACTTAACCCTTCCTCGCGCAAGCCTCCTGGTCTGCAAACTGCTAGAGTCATGGGGCCGACAAACGATAAGGCACGCATTGCTTGCTAGGCAGTGCCTGCACGTGGAAGGCTCTGAAACACTGCTGCAGTATTTTCGAAACGTGGACAGTGCTAGGTGCATGGGCGATCAGGAGATGATCATGCTACTCATTTCAAACAGAAGTCATGCGGAGCTTTCCCGGGGTGGGGGTGGGGGGGACTCACAGGCTGTTCACAGGAGCAGGCACCACATGGAGAGGAGGAAATAGCCTGATTATCTTTCCTCCCCCCCCACCCCACCCCCACCCGTGATTCATGGTGGCTGCGGAGTCATCCATCAGGACGTCTCCTCCCAGGGAACTGTGTTCTGCAAGGTGGTGTAATTTACGTTTGAAGTCCTCCTCTGTCAGAGGGGCCCTCTCCTCCTCTTTTCCTAGGTGGGACAGCCGCAGCAGGGGGCGTGGAGTGAAGTGGAGAAGTTCGTGCAGATAAGCACCTGAACCCTGCCAGACTGGGGTAGTCTCCAATCGTAGATCAGTGGAGTGGCAGGTCAGCCAGGTGGACTTCCTCCTGTTAATGAGGAATTGGTGTTTTGCCACAGTAGGTGGGGAAAAGAGAAGGAGATGGGAATTCTCTGAGGGACTCCCAGGTTCTGCTTTGTGCGGTTTCAAGGCTGGTGCTAGCACCTCCTGTGGCCGTGAGCCCGGGGCACTTTTTCTTAGACCGTGTGAAAGGAAGCAAAGCACTCAGAAAGTTTAGGAATAGACCTGGGCGGCTCTCGAAGACAAGCTTTGTCTATGTCGGGATATAGCTGTGGCGGCAGTCTTACCATCGAATGCACTTGGTCAGCACCATTTGCATATGGAGCTGTGCCCAGTGCATCACAAATGATGTGAAATAGATGCTGTTATTACCACGTCAGTCAGGACTGCTGCTCCCAAGGAACTGAAACCCAATTCAAGCCAGCTAAACCAAAACCAGGACCCATCGGTTTGCTGAACTGAGCAGACTGCCTTTAGGCCTGGTGACACTTCAGGTGCCTACACAGTGCTGTCAGCTACAGTGGGGATAACGCTGTCAAGTGATCAGGGTGCTTTTCCCTTCTGCCCGTCAGAAGTCTTGTCAGGGCATTCTTTCCAGAAGGTATGCAAAAAGGAAGAAATGGTAGCACCTAACTTTTGACACTCAAAATAGAGTCAACAGGCATGTAATTCAAACGCTTACCTTCAGAAAAGAACCTCTAGCCTCCATTACCTTCAGCTTCTGAGTATCAGGGATTGGGTTGGGCAAGCTAAACCATAGGGGTTTGTGTATGGAAGGTTGGACAGGGAGAAAAGGAGGGCGATGGGAGGGCAAAAGCAACAGAGCAAGAGGCCTAGGAGGAGAAGCGGGGTTGGAAACCCAGCAGAGAATGACCTCTAGAATGATGAGAGACCCAGCCTAGTGCTGGCCAGCCAGGGGGAGGCCCTGCTATGGACTCTGCATTGTACACTTGTCTTCCGGGTAACCTGGACTCTACCCAGACATAGGAGCGGGTCTGAGTCCAGGTGAGCACAGGTGATCACTGTAGTGAGGCGACTCAGTAGTGTGAACTAGCAAGTAGACTCCTGGGATGGGACCTGATAGGACGCCATGGCCAGAAGCCAAAGAGTCTAGCAATTGGAAGAGCAGACAAGAGGCTAAGCTAAGCTTTGGCAGCACTACCTCAGACTGAAGGGCCAATCAGGAACACACAGACTTTCCCATCAGAGGCTGGCTGTGCACTTAGGATGTACAAAAAGTGGACATGACCCTGAGATCAGCATATACAAGGTAGCCGTGCTTAAAGACCAGTTACACACTGGGATGGGGCAGTAGACCAAGCCTCTGCCTAGCAATGCCGGCATCCCATATGGGCACCGGTTCTAGTCCCAGCTGCTCCTCTTCAGATCCAGCTCTCTGCTATGGCCTGGGAAAGCAATGGAAGATGGCCCAAGTGCTTGGGCTCCTGCACCTGCATGGGAGACCTGGAAGAACCTCCTGGCTTGGGATCGGCCCAGCTCTGGCCCAGCCTGCAGCCATTTGAGGAGTGAACCAGCGAATGAAAGACCTTTCTCTCTGTGTCTCCCTCTGTCTGTCACTCTACTTTTCAGGTAAATAAATAAAATCTTAAAAAAAAAAAAAAAAAAACAACAACAACAACAACAGTACACGGCCAAGAGTTCCCTTCCTTTCAGCACCATGAGGAAACAGAAACCACACATCATCCACTACCTCCACCCATCTACACCTTACCTATAGGGGTGATGATCAAAGCGTTTCAAAATCCTTACAGACTCAGGCACTAGTGAGTCTGAATGGAGGAACCCTATCGTATCTAGCATTATCCCATTTTCTGGTGGATTGTGGACAGCTTGAGGGAAAGGCCTAGGGAAGAGGCAGTGAGGGGAGCTCTAGGACTCAGGGCAGCTCCTAGTTAGCACTGCACCATTGCAGACCTCAGTATCGTGGCCACCAGGTCAGTCACACTGGCATGTGCCTGTTGAGTGCTGGCCCTGTATGGGGACAGCATCTATGTGGGAGGGGCAAAGGCAGAGGAGGGCCATCTGAGAAAGTGAACATATTCTTGATTAGAATATTGAAATTACTGGACTGAACCAAGACATAACCTTAACTAGTAGACCAGATTGATTACAGACAAGCTAGAAAAATAACATTTCATTAGCCTGTCCAAGTTGCAGTATGAGTTAAATTTGTCATCGGTCTGTCTGTCTTTCTGTATGTTGGCTTCACTGTTAGGCAGCAGCTCTAAGCTTTAGCAGCACCAAACGGCAAAGCCCATAAAATCCCAGGATAGATTCTCATTGGCCCCACTTTAGTCATGTGCCTACCTCTCAACCAATCCCTGATCAGTCAAGCCTAGTCATGTTACTATTCCTAGCCTCACAGTGTGAACATGGAGTAAGGGGTATCTCCCCAAAAGCAAGTGAGAATGCTGTTAGCAAAAAACAGGGTAACTGATGTCAGGCAGGCACAAAAGAAGTACAGTACTGTTTCCTTCTGGGTTTGACTTCCTGAAACTCTGAGGGAGGAGTGGAGTATCTCTATGGCATGAAATGAATGATATCTGAGTACCTATGCATACACTGTGGAAAACTAATTTTGGTGAAAATCAAAATTTGCCCTTCTTAAATTCTTTTGCCATCCTGGTTTAATTAATCGTGGTAGTTTTAGTTGGGGAATATAGTCAACTAAATATCTAGTATGGTTTGTGGTAAGGTACAGTTCATAAATAGCTCCATTTAGGAAATGTTCCACCTCTACCCCAGTTGATATGAAGACAATAATCATCCTATTTTGCTCTGTGTATCATTTCCTCTTTCTACAGACTTGCCCTCTCCTAAATGCTAGAGAAATTGAGTAATTATTTATTGCCTATGGAAAAAGAAAATCTTTTTGCAACAAATGAAAAGTTGATACCTGGGGCAGGCAATGTGGTGCAGTGGGTTAAGCCACCACTTGGGGTACTCACATCCCATATCATATCAAAGTGCTAATTTGAGTCCCAGCGACTCTGCACTTCTGATCCAGCTGCCTGCTAAGGTGCCTGGGAGGCAGCAGGTGATGGGCCAAGTGCTTGGGCTCCTGCTACCCTCTTGGGAGATCTGGATGGAGTTCCTGGTTCCTTGTTTCAGCCTGGCCCAGACCTGGCTGTTGTGGGCATTCAGGGAGTGAGCCAGCAGATGGAAGAGCTCTTTCTCTGTCCCCCTCTCTCTGTCACTGTCTTTCACATAAACAAATAGGTGTTTTTTATTTGTTTCAAAGATTTACTTATTTATTTGAAAGTCAGAGTTACACAGAGAGAGGAGAGGCAGAGAGATAGGTCTTCCATCTGCTGGTTCACTCCCCAATTGGCCACAATGGCAGGAGCTGTGCCTATCCAAAACCAGGAGCCAGGAGCTTCTTCTGGGTCTTCCACATGGATGCAGGGGCCCAAGGACTTGGGGCCATCTTCTACTGCTTTCCCAGGCCATAGCAGAGAGCTGGATCAGAAGTGGAGCAGGCGGGACTTGAACCAACGCACATATGGGATGACGGCACTGCAGGCGGTGGCTTTACCCGCTATGCCACAGCACCAGCCCCCAAATAAGTATTTTTTTAAGTTTATTCTGAACACAAAGAGATAGTAAAGATAGCATCTGTTTCTCTTCATAGACTTTGATTTTCAATCTCATAAAACACTTGTACATAATTTAGAAAAAAAAAAACCTCTAAGTAAAATGACATATTTAAAGTCTAGAGAAAGGAAACATAATCATCAATTTTACCCTAAAATTTGTGCTTGTGTCTTCTTTGGAGAGAGTATTATTACATAAATGATATCTTGAAATTTACAATATATAAAACTTAAAACTGAGAACTGGAAAACTCTTTGGAAAAACAATCATTAATCACAATCAGGGGAAATAAACTCATTCTGCCATGGTGTCTGAGTCACATAATTAATTCAGAAGGGGCTGACTCTGCGTGTGGAATCCCAGGTATTCACTTAGGTATCAAATATGCATCACACCCTTTGTAACTTCTCTGCGCTGCGCTGGGTGCTGCGGAAGTGAAGATGAGTTACGAGAAGCTCATTTCTGGAAGGACACGGAGCTCCACTCCGGGGCTGCGGAGCACACCAAGGACTTGCAGCAGGAACAGTGACTCAGAAGGGCGATGACTCCCAGAGGTAGCCGGAAGAATAAGCTGAGCCGCCTGTAGGCTTTGCGTTTCCCACAGAGCCCCATGCTGTGCTGCAGCTATAAGTCATTGTTGTGGCTAAGGTAGGGGAGGTTTGAAGTCCTCTTTGGCAGTACCAAGGCAGCTGGGCTCTCGGATAGCTGAGAAGCCATCATTCATGGTCTTTCCAACACCTTGGCACCTGGGCGCCGGTGCTGATTGCCAAGGCCATGGGCATTCCAGTTACCCATTCAACACGGGTCTGACACTGCAGGAGCAAAGCAACTAGAACCTTAGGGAGCCAACTTCTAGTGGAGGAGAGAATATATCAGAATGGAAGCAGAGAATGTGGGGTGTGGGGGGGTACGTGATATGATACATGGTCTTGAAGGAGCCTGAAAACTCACCTCCCTCAGCTACCTGAGCACCCAGAAACTATAGCTGGTGATACATTAGGAGTCCTCCAAAGAAAGTGGCAAGCAGTCCCTGGGAAGAGGTCAGCCCAGGCCAAGACAGGCTGCTACGTATCTGCCTATGTCCCCAGAGAATTTTCCCCTGAATAGTGAATAGTGAGTAGAGCTGGTGCACCCAGCGTCTGGGGCAGTCAAGAGTTCATATCCTTGGGGGCTGGCGCTGTGGTGCAGTGGGTTAAAGCCCCAGCCTGCAGTGCTGGCATCCCATATGGGCGCTGGTTTGAGTCCCAGCTGCTCCACTTCTGATCCAGCTCTCTGCTATGGCCTGGGAAAGCAGTGGAGGATGGCCCAAGTCCTTGGGCCCCTGCACCCACAGGGGAGACCCAGAAGAAGCTCCTGGCTCCTGGCTTCGGATCGGCCCAGCTCTGGATGGAGGACCTCCCTCTCCACCCCCCACTCTCGCTCTACCTCTCTCTGTAATTCTCCTTCAAATAAATCTTAAAAAAAAAAAAAAAAAAAAAAAAGGAAGGAAGAAAGAAAGAAAGAAAGAAAAAGATGCTACTTAAGATCCTATATCAGAGAATCTGGGTTTGCACCCCAGTTCTGCTTCTGATTCCAGCTTCCTGCTAATGAGCACCCTGAGAGGTAACAGACAAAAGCTCAAGTACCTGGGTCCCTGCCACCCACATGGGAGACCTGCATTGTGTTCCAGGCTCTTGGCTTCTATCTGGCCCAGCCTTGGCTGTAGTGGGCATTTTGGAAGTGAATCAGTTGATGGACGATCATTCTTCTTTTCAAATAATTAAAAAAAAAAAAAAAAAGAGTTCATGCCTGGGTAGAAAGGTGGGCAGGTGCCAGTCATTGAAATGGGCTGTTAGGAGTAGGCCCGTGGGAGCCCAGGCCCTACCCAGTGGGCACCAGGCTACTCCTTGAGGAGAACACAAGGGCATGGGGCCCTGGAGTAAAGGAATTTGCGTTTTTCTCTGATTGGCCAACACGGGGGGAGGTGAGCACTCGCTGCAGCCCAGACTGCGCTGTTCCGTCATCTGGAGTAAGCACCACAGTTCCTTTAACCATGAACCGGGTAGCAGCGAAATAAATTACAGGTCCATCGGGAGGGCGGCTGGGGACGGGACGGAAGGTGAAATGGCAAGGACTCCCATTTCTCATGCCCCAAGTGCAATGCTCAGTGCAAACCAAGCAGAAAGAGACTAAAACAAACCCCTGGGGAGGAGGAAAGAACATACAGTAAGCAGTGACCGGGTTAGCGCGCCCTCCTGTGTGAACGCCAGGGTCAGAACAGCGTGTCATGTTGGATTAGAAAGAACATGGGATCTGGACTTTGCTCTGGGTTTGGCTCTGGACTTCACCACCTGTGGGCTGCATGACCTTGTGTAAGTGACTTGAACCTTTTGGCCTTTTCCTATTCAACCCTGTGGTGAGATGGTGCAATCCAGAGCCTGTGCCAGCAATCGGTCATGTGCGGTGAGCCAGTGGGGACAGCCCACGAGCGGGAGCTGCAAGGAGTCTAACAGGGTGGGCTCCCCTGTTAGTGGGCAAAATGTTCATGTCAAAGGCAGGAGTCCTTTGGAGTCAGCTGTGGCCGCAGTGGTTGGAATGTGCCACTGCTCTCAACCCCGGCTGTATCCAGAGCGAAAAGGATGCTTTGCTACCACCCCCTAAAACCCTGGGGTCCAGGGCTCCTGAGTATGATGAGAGAGAAAGGCGCATCTCCACTTGACATTGCACAGGGCAGCTTGGCCAGAGGAAGAAGGCAGAGCAGGGAACACGGCAGTGCCTGGCACCTGGGCCTCACCCTGTTGGTGAGTGCACATAGGCCCCCACTTTAAGCACTCCCCAAAAGTACAGGGTGAGAGGCGCTCTGCTGCGAGCTGGGTTCTACGTGGGAAATGGCAGTAGCACGCCAGAATTCGGATTACGAGCCTGGATGTGAACTCATTCGCCCCACACCTGGTGTATGAGGGTTCTCCGGAGAAGCAGGACCAGTAAGAAATCTATTTTGGGATTTAGGATATTTGTTACGGGAATTGGCTCACAAGATGACGGAGTCTGGAGTCCCAGGAAAGCCCAGGGTGTTAGGGGAACTCACGAGGTAACTTGAGATGGGAAGAGGGAGGGTCTGTGCCGGTGTGAGTCCACAGGCCCAGGACCAGCAGCGGTTCTGATGTTGCTGGGTCCGAGGATGGGAGCAGACAGATGGCCCAGCCAGAGAGGAGGCAGCAAATCAGCCCTTCTTCATCTTTCTGCTGGACTGGAGCCCTCAGCAGATGGACTGATGCCCAGCCTGTTGGTAAGGGTGAGTGGGTTTTTCCTACTCAGTGCACTGACTCCAATGCTAACATCTCCCAGAAAGGCCTTCACACAACACACCCAGCAGTGATATTCTGAGCATCCCTTAGCCAGTCAAGGTGACCCAAAAAATCGTTCAGAGCCACCCTGTGGGGATCAAAGGAGATATTTCCAAGCATGAGGCTGGATATGGCAAAAGCACAGTAAGTGTCAGATTCCCCTGGAAACCACCCTAGAGGACTCACTGGACCCTTGGAGAAAGGCCAGGACATTCCCTGCTGTGTCTGGGCATTGACCTGCATGTCCACCCTGACACACATCTTGGAGCACTGACTATCTGCCAGGGGTCAGAGCTTTCCTTCCTCATCACTTTACAGTTTCCAAAACACTTCGGTGTGAATTGTACTCACATTATACAGAGCCCTATGCATGACGAGAAAATGGCATTTCCAGAGGTGTAGCCCTTTGTCCATACCCACCCCGCTAACAAGGGGTGCAGCTGGCCCCACACCTGGGCTCTTCCTAGGAAAGCTTGGTAGCACACTAGGGCAAAGCTACCGCAATGATGAGACAGGAAAACCCGCAAACACGCAACCTGTGGTTCTGACTCGATGTGCAGGCTTCTGTGGCTGGCCAGACAGACAGAAGCAGCCAGCGGGGCCTCGAGCCGGAGCCCACCAGACAGGGTGCTGCTGAGGAGGGCAGGTGGAGGGAGGCAGCTGGGCAGCGGGGGAAGGCAGGCTCCCCCACAGGGCCTTGCCTGGTGCCGGGAGCTAGCACCAACTGCCCACGTTTCACAGAGAATTTCTCTCCAAAGGAAACTGCCCAACTCACACACACACACACGCACACACACACACACACACACACCCTGGCTGTAGAAGTCAAAGCAGCGGCTGGACCACCCATCCACATCACCTCCTGTGACTTCAGCAGCTGCTGTCTCAGGGCTGCGGCCCAGCCATTTCTGCCCCTTCTTGAACAATTCCTTATGACATTCTCAAAGCATACCAAGCAGCTACTGAAAGCTGCCAACACTGGAACACTGGTTAGCCAGAAATGATCCTCATCTCACATTATAGGAAACAGTGCCAAAGGAAGGAAAAGACACGAGCACCCATGGGTCCAACAGTGCCGGCTCCTCTCACACTCGTGGTCTCTTGTTACAGTCACGTGATTCGGGAGATGGTATCATTCCCACTCTGACCATTGAGGGAGCAAATATTCAGAGGCAAAGTCACTTGACTAAGGTCACACAGCTAAGCAGCAGCACAGCTAGGATCTGAATCCAGCAAAGTTTCCAATATACCATAATTTACAGCCTGTGGGATTCAAGTGCAATTAAGAGACAAATAATAGGGGCTGGCCTTGTGGCATAGCAGGTAAACCTCTGCCTGCAACACCAACATCCCATATGGGCGATGGTTCCTGTCCCGGCCACTCCTCCTCCCACCCAGCTCCCTGCCAACGGCCTGGGAAAAGCAGCAGAATATGGTGCAAGTGTTTGAGTTCCTGCCACCCATGTGGGAAACCCGGATGAAGCTCCCAGCTTAGGCCTGGCCCAGCCTTGGCAGCTGCAGCCATCTGGGGAGTGAACCAGCGGACGAAAGATATGTATGTCTCTCCCTCTCTTTCTGTAAACCCTGACTTTCGAATAAAATTCGTTTTTTTTTTTTAAAGAGACAACTAATTCACAGATTTCATTGAGAGTAAAACTCTGGATCCTGCTTTTTTATTAACTCAAGGTAATACAGAAAGCAATTTCCAAATTACCAGCTTCAGGATAATTCTTAAACCTTTAAAGTACTCAGGAGGGACCAGGGTTGTGGCATAGCGGGTAAAGCCACTGCCTGCAGTGCCAGCATCCCATATGAGTGCCAGTTTGAGTCCCGGCTGCTCCACTTCCGATCCAGCTCTCTGCTGTGGCCTGGGAAAGCAGTAGAAGGCCTAAGTCCTTGGGTCCCTAAACTCACATGGGAGACCTGGAAGAAACTCCTGGCTCCTGGCTCCTAGCTTCGGATCAGCACAGCTCCAGCCATTGCGGCCAGTTGGGGAATGAATCAGTGGATGGAAGACTCCCTCTCTCTCTCTCTCTCTCTCTCTCCTCTCTCTCTCTCTCTGTGTAACTCAGACTTTCAAATAAATAAATTGATCTTAAAAAAAGAAAAGCTGACCACAACCGTAGGAGTAAAAAATAAAATAAAATAAAGTACTCAAGAGTCATGGGATCCCCCAAAATTGCAACGTGACACTGAGAGAGACGCCACCCGAGGTTCCACGTGGCGCTGAGGGACTCTGCACGTGAACCTTCGCTGTTGACAATGACCTGTCAGAAACGTGGCTCATCATGCCCTGGATCGAGGCCGCCGAGCAGGTCCCCAGTTGAACCTGCCTGGTTTCCTCAGACCCTGGGTACTGCGAGTGCCCACGTTTGACACAGCCTAAGCGCTTGGCTCCCTTTGGCAAGTGCAACTTTGACAAGAGAGCAAGAACATCTGCCCCTGCCAGGAACAGCGTGAGAGCTGCGAGACTTGAGCTGCTCAGAAGGGAGCCCCGCCTCCCCGCTCCCTGTGCTCCTGCCGCAGGTGAGTCACTGCCGTGCCAGCCGCCAAGTATTTTAAGCTGCAAGAACCCTAAGCCGGAACCAGCGGAGAAAGACGAGGGATGGTTGAAGGCCATTAGCGTGGAGGGTGTCTTGTTGTCATGGTGCTAGGAAAATCACTTCCATTTAGAGGCCCACTCACCAGCTGTTTTGCTGGAGCTTTTGCCACGGAGGCTGCTTGCTGGCCACTTCGACACGGGCGTGGAACACGGGTTGGCACACACACACACCTTTACAGCGGGTGCCTGTCGTACAAGGTTCGCATGGGTTGTCTCAGAGGTGTTTAAACAGCCACTGTGCCCTGTGGGTGACGACCCCGTTCCCCACGGATCAGCTTGCACAGTCAGGCAGTTGCCGGCTCACGGGACATCCCTGTGCATGTTGGAGCATTTCAGCAGCAGCGCGAGCCCACCTCAACCCCTGCTCCCCAGCTCAGGCTCAGCTTCTGGCTCCAGAAGAATCGGCACAGTTGCCTGCCCCTTGACTTTGCTCTCCCGGCTCAGGTCCTACATGCTTTGAGGTCTGCCAGGGGCTGGGGGTAGGGGAGGATGAGGCCCAGGAAATGACTAGAAGCCTGAAGGGTCAGCATTGCTGGGAAGAGGACCTCCCCTGAGGCTGTTGCTGGCTTCGGCACTGCAATGGCCCCTGTGGCGGCCCTGAAGGTGGGGGCGGGGGAGGGTGTTCATCCACTCTGGGAGGTCAGCTTAGGGCAGGAAAGTAGGCCCTGTCATGACCTTTGGCGGTGAACCACACTATAGGAGCCAACGGGACACACTGCTACCCATTCAGACGCCACACGGGGCTGGCTCCCCTCCCTCCTGATTTTCTCCTGGCTGCCCTTAGCCTATGGGGCGCCTGCACTGGTGGTCGGGCTGGAGACTACCTTAATACTTGCCTTGTCCTGAGTTCCCCTGATTAATTAAACTGCATGTGAATGTAGATCACAAGCAAGCTCTCCAGCTGTGCCTTGTGGTGTCCTCCCTCTGACTCCGACTGGGGGGCTTGCAGCAGGCCTATTTTCATTAAGGGCCCATGTGATTCAGTTGCAGCTGGTCCTGGGCCATACTTAGGAGAACTCTGGGGCAGAAACCAGCCTGCAAGCATGCGGGCTGTGTCTACTCTGAGGGATAAGTCACCTGATTTCTAAACTTGGCTTGGGGCTGAATTGTGTCCTCCCTACTAAATGCATATGTTGAAGCCCTGGCTCCCAGAACCTCACAATGTGACTGTATCTGAGGACAGGGCATGGACATGGGGACATTCGGGTGGGTCTCCATCCACATGACTGGTGTCCTTATAACAAGGAGAAATTTGGAGGGAGACACCAACACGCACAGACCTCTCTCTGTCTCTACCTCTCTCTGTAACAATTTCAAATAAACAAAATAAATCTTAAAAAAAAAAAAAAAAAAAAAAACACCAGGGAATGTGCATTTGACCTGCGGTTAAGAAGCCTGCATCCCGCATCAGTGTGGGTTCAAGTGCCAGCTCCAGACCTCGAGAGGCAGCAGTGATGGCTCAGGTAGCTGGGTTCCTGCCACATTCATAGAAGACCTGGATTGTGGGGCCGGTGCTGGGCACAGTGTGTTAAAGCCCCAGCCCTCAGCACCGGCATCCCATATGGGTGCTGCTTCAAGTCCTGGCTGCTCCACTTTCTGTTCAGCTCCCTGCTAACGCACCTGGGAAAGCAGTGGAAGATGGCCCAAGTCCTTGGGCCCCTGCACCCACACGGGAGACACAGAAGAAGCTCTTGGCTCCTGGCTTCAGATCAGCACAGCTCTGGCCATTGCAGCTGTTTGGGGAGTGAACCAGCAGATGGAAGATCTCTCTCTCTCTCTCTCTCTCTCTCTCTCTTTCTCTCCCACTTTCTGTCTGAAGTCTACCTCTCAAATAAATTAAGTAAAATCTTTAAAAATGAAAGAAAATATTTGTTGAATGAATGAATCTAAGCTTTCTTCCCTCTTCAGTGAGGCTACTCTGACATGTTAGGCCCAAGTGCCATGGCCACAAACAAGTTTAAGGATGCTTCCTTTTTGTGATAGCTCTTGTCAGTCACGTCCAACAAAAGGGGCCTAGGGTCATGAGACAGAGGACACAAAGTCAAGGTCTAGCTCAATGATTACCCAAGAGGTCCTAGGTCTTCTTCCTCCCTGGGTCTCAGGTGCCTCTGCTGCTCTGCCTGTGTCATTGGTGGTTACGAGCCCATGACACAAGAACAGGTGTGCAAGTTCTCTGAACCTAATAAGGTCTCATTATCATTACAGATAATTATGGACTGGTCATCACTGGTTTTGAATGCCTCAATATTGTTTCTTTCACCTGAGCCTACAAGGACCAACACTAGGTTTACCTCCCAACCCTGCTGCAGAAATTCCCTTCCTTGCGACTGCCAGGCACTGTCATCTGCTATGCCAGAATTTTCTGTCCCAAGTGGTGAATAACAAGTCACGGGGTGGGCACTTGACCTCAAGGTTAAGCCGCCAGCTAGGAAGCCTATATCCCATATCCAATCACCTGGGTTCCATATTCGGCTATACTCTGATGCCAGCTTCCTGCCAGTGCAGACCCTAGGAGGCAGCAGGTGATGGCTTAAGTTGTTGGGTCCCTGCCTCCTATGATGAAGACCTAGACTGAGTTCCCAGCTCCCAGATTTGGCTTAGCCTAGTCCTGGCCACTGTGGGCATTTGGGGAATGAACCAATGGATGAGCATTTCTCTCTCTCTCTCTCTCTCTCTCTCTCTCTCTCTCCTCCCTCTCCCCCACCTTGCAGTCTCTCAAAGAAATAAGTAAATAAAATTTCAACTCAGCAATTTATTTTATTTTTTTGAAAGTTTTTTTTTATTTGACAGACTTACAGAGAGACATATAGTCTTCCATCCTCTGGTTCACTCCCCAAATAGCAGCAATGGCCAGAACTGAGCCAATCCCAACCCAGGAGCCAAGGGCTTCTCCTGGGTCTCCCATGTGGGTGCAGTGGCCCAAAGACTTAGACCATTTTATGCTGCTTTCCCAGGAGCATTAGCAGGGAGCTGGACTGGAAGTGGAGCAGCCGGACTCAAACTGGCACCCATATGGGATTCTGGCACTGCAGACTGGGGCTTTAACCCACTGTGCCACAGTGCTGGCCCCGCAATTTCTTTTAAATGAAATAAAAATCCATGAAAAACTGGTTAAAATACCCGAGGCACTTGCTACCTGAGGCAGTCCCGTACCGGAAGGCACTGGGAGCAGAAACAGCAGGGTCTTCTCACTCAGAGGACTCTGCTCCTCCACAGCACCCTTGGGCCAGCCTGAGAGCCTTCATTCTGCCCAAAACAGGCCTGGATTGGGGGGGTGGGGTACAACTTGTTGGAGCAGCCATCCACTGGCCGGTAGAGTGCAGGCAGAGCCCCGCCTTGCCTCCAGGCCATTTCTTCCTTCACCATCAAGGCACTGGTCAATGGTGCTTGCTTCCTCTTGTATCCTGGTGCAGATGCTGTTGCTAGGGTAACTGGGTGAACACAAAACAGAAACAGCCCTTGGGGTCCTGCTGCCTCCACCTGTGTGTGCAGATACCTTCCCATCTCCACAGAGTCTGGCTCATAGATCCAGCCTCAGCACGTTCATTGGGCCTGAAGACAAACGCCTAAACTCTTCCTGGGCAGGTTTTAGATGAGATGTTGAAGATGGGGGCAGATGATGAGGGACTGAGCATGCCAGTGGTCAGGGGCTGTCCGAGGCCTGGGTTCTGGCTGCATTTCCTGGGTCCCCTAGGGACATCTGTACAAATAGAGGACTGGGGGCATGGCTTCAGCCCTGAGTTCTGCATCTTCAGATTTCCTGGTGTGCCCGAAGATGGCCCCTCCAAGCTTGCAGACATGAGCCTTTCTTCGGGAGCTAATGTGAGAGCATGTGGCTGCTTTCCTCAGTTCCTGGGATGAGCTGGCGAGTGTGTGCATTATCCCAGGCCTGCCACTCCCTAGCGGACCCTCCAGAGACGGCCCCAGAGAAGAGGGGAGAGGCCACGGCTTCACCAGGCAGATCGGCTGTACTGGCAGCTCAGAGGATGCTCGGGGCATGGAGAGGGCCCCAGTTCAGTCTGAACTGCAGGAAAGGAGGGGACTAGGGGCAGGGTCTGCACTCCCGGCCTCCAGCGGCCCCCAAAGGGAGCAAAGCTTCTTTACCTCTAAGGTTGGACTTCATTCTGGGACTCCCGGGTTTAGGGTCTCACTGCGGCTACATCCCCAATCCATCTGGGGTGTGGATCACAATGGGCAAGTCAGCCCTAGTCACTGGTTAGAGAGCTCTGACCTCCCAGGGTCTGGGAGCAGCCTGTGCCATGGCCAGGGGCTAAAGACTCAGACCCTGCCGCCCCTCTAGCTGACCACGCCCACAGCCACGTGCTGCCAGCTGCTCCCCACACTGGTCCTTGGCTCCTTGGCCTTGGTCCTTGGTCAGCTTTCATCACCCAGCTGCAGCTGCATTCTGGAAGATGCATTGCTTGCAAGTCCAGAACCCAGCTCATAGCGTCTGCGACCACAGAAAACACAGCTGACATCCCGGAAGCACTGGAGCGGGGGGCTCAGCTTCCACCACACCCCGGCCCCCACAGTCTCTACTCGCCCACTTAAGTCTCTCGGGCAGCATGCTGATTACACATGGCAGGAAGCATGGCTGCCGAAATCCCTCCTGCCAGCCCCCTCCACCCAGACTCATGGCTCTTGAATTTCACGTCTGTGGGGCTTCCGCCAATGATCCTGCTGGCTTTCAACCAGAAAATCCCAAGGACAGATTCTGAGTGGTTGGGCTTGGTCAGGTGCCTGCCACTGGACAGTGATGCATGGGATGGTGGGGGCAAGGCCACACTAGGCAGCTTTTGTAAGCCACAGATAGGTCCCAGAGGGCCGGCGGGGAGTGCTGGCCAGACACGCACCAGCTCTCACTGACATTCAAGGCCCAACTCAACAAGACCCTTCTCAAACGTCTTTTCAGCTCTACTCACACTGGAAATAGCACTCTGCTCCTTTCCACTCTCCAAGTTTTTTGTCTTTTTTTCTTTAAAAAAATCGACTTATTTTATTTGAGAGCGTGAGAAAGAGAACTTTTATTCACTGGTTCAGTCCCCAAGTACCCGCAATAGCAAGGGCTGAGCTAGGCTAAAGCCAGGAGCCAGGAATTCAATTCAGGTCTCCCACATGAGTGTCAGGGACCCAACTACTTGAGCCATTACTTGTTACCTCTCGAGGTGTGCAATAGCAGGGAACTGGAAGCGGAAATGAAGCCAGGATTCAAACCCAGGCGCTCTGATGTAGGATGTAGGTGTCCCAAGTGGAGTCTTAACCACTAGGTCAAATCACCACCTCCAGCATTTTCTTTTTTTTTTTTTTTTTATTTTAGATTTATTTTTTTATTTGAAAGTCAGAGTTACACAGAAAGAGCTCTTCCATTCGCTGGTTCACTCCCCAATTGGCCAAAACGGCCGGAACTGCACCCATATGAAGCCAGGAGCCAGGAGCGTCTTCCAGGTCTCCCATGCAGGTGCAGGGGCCCAAGCACTTGGGTCATCTTCTACTGCTCTCCCAGGCCACAGCAGTGAGCTGGATCGGAAGTGGAGCAGCTGGGACTCGAACTGGCGCCCATATGGGATGCCGGCACTGCAGGCAGTGGCTTCACCCATTACACTATGCGCCGGCCCCTCCAGCATTTTCACGTGTACCTTCCGGTGCACTTAACACCTGTTTACCATGCACTCACTTTTGAATAGCTTTTGTTATACACGGCGCTCATATGTGCTCAATGAAGGACACATAAATGAAAAGAAGACAATAAAAACTACCCATAAGGGGCTCTTGGGCCTCTGACACCCACATGAGAGACCAGAATGGAGTTCCTCCTGGCTTCAGTCTGGCCCAGATTTGGCCATGTGGGAAGTGAACTAGAGGATGGAAGATCTCTCTCTCTCTCTCTCTCTCTCTCTCTCTTTCTCTCTCTCTCTCTAATAAATAAATCTATCTTTAAAAAATACAACACTCATAAGGTTGCAACTGGAAGTAGTCACTGTTAGCACTGAGAGTGTTAGCAGTATTTAGATTCTTGTCTTTTTTCTCTGTTTGCATTCAGCTCTTTAAAAGCAAAGACCAAGTCTCATCTTCTCTCCAAGCACCAAGCCAGGGCTTCCCATACAACAGGAATTCCTCCATGCAGTTTAAAGAAGCAGGTGATACAGAAAGGAACAGATGAGCGAATGGGTCAGAGGAGACGTTCTCTCACCTGGAGGTTGTCCCAGAGGAGACGTCGAGTCCTCAGAGGGCACACGCACTCACCCCCTGCCGCCAGCCCTTCTGCAGCCATCGCTGCTCCCACCAGGGCGGTCAGTGCCAGGAAGTGAGCAGAACATAGCAAGCAGACCAGGCCAGACAACGACCATTAGTGGAAATGCAGAGGCCGCCACGCCGTCCCCACTGTGTGACTTGGAACTGTCAGCCGTGGCTTAAGGGAAACGAGGATTCACGGAAAGAGCCGAGTCAAGGTCACCACAGTGTGCAGTATTTTAGGCTCAGCAAGCGATCTGGCAAATCCGAAGTGCTTATGAATGGCTTCCAAGAAATCTGTTAGCAGTGCTGTGGACACGGCGTTCGTCCCCATGACTTGCCCCTCACTGGCTTGAAGATTATCATTGATTTATTCTGGAGCAGAAACAGCAGGATTCCACATCACATCTTGGAAGGCAGCCTGGGCAAAGGCAGAGAATTAACCACTCTTTTTTATTAATTCCAACACCACAACTCCCCATGGACCCATGCTGTAAATCACAGGCTCTCTTAACAGAAGTTTCTCTGTGTTTAACTGGAGCTAATGTGTACGGGGCAGGTCTTCATTCTTCATTATAAAGATAATCTCAAAATCACAAATATACATGAATCACGCACAAGTCTAGAATATGCGAGGTGTGAGAGGAGATGCAAAATAAACAGAACAGTCCATGTAAGTCATCCATGGGCGCATCAGACGTCTATGAGGCCTTCCCAGGGGCCAGCCACCGTGCTAGGCACTGGGTTTCATGGCTCCTTACAGTTTTGATCACTTTAAAAGTGAAAATACGGGGCTCAGGGAAGTTAAACAACTTATCAATTAACCCACAGACACATAGTTTGTAAGAACATTATGGGGGCCAGCACTGTGGTGTAGTGGGTAAAAGCCACTGCCTGTAGTGCCAGCATCCCACGTGGGCGCTGGTTTGAGACCCACCTGCTCCACTTCTGATCCAGTCCTCTGCTATTGCCTGGGAAAGCAGTGGAAGATGGCTCAAGTTCCTGGGCCCCTGCACCCACGTGGGAGATCCAGAGGAAGCTCCTGGCTCCTGGCTTCATATGGGTTCCATTTGTATGGCAGTTCCAGCCCTTGCAGCCAATTGGGAGTGAACCATCGGGTGGAAGACCTCTCTCTGCCTCTCCTTCTCTCTCTGTAACTCTGATTTGAAAAAAAAAAAAAAACCTGGGATTCTAGTAAAGGGAAAGAATCTGACAGCTTATTACTATTTTTATTATCATCATGGTGCCATTCATGCTGCCTTAAAAACACTCAGCCAACCCTTGCATGAGCCTCCATCTCACTAACCCAGAGCAAACCACAGCTCACACCAGAGGACCAGGAGAGGCATGTGTGCCCATTGAGTCTTACAGCAGAGGCAGCTACATGCAAAACACGGTGTCCACCAGCCCCTGCCCTGTACGAATCCACAGTGGTCTGTGGGTGCCTACTTCTACACAGTACCCAGCAAATGCCCATGGCCAACAGAGATGAGCTGGAGGACAGCAGATTTCTGTCCCTGGTCCACGTTTTCTTTCTGACTTCTATGTTTTTCCTTCTCAATCCAGTAGTGGCATTGGGTGACAAGAAGTTTACAGACCAGGGTTCAAATCAGCGCAACCTCTTGGAAGCAGTAGGAGACTGGGCTCCACTCTTAATGTCTCTGAGACTTCAGATTCCCTGACTCTGCAAAGAGCTCCCACTGGAGAGCGCACACGTGACACCACGCACACATAACCGCTCAACCCATAGTACCCCTGGTTATTGTCCAAGCTAAATTTCCCCCAAGAGGTAGAGTTGTGATTTTATAAGCCATGAACTAACAAATATGTCTTAAAGATGTGTTTTTTAGCAGGAAGACTGATAAAGGTGGTGAGAAAAAACTTCGCCCACCCCTTCCAGGAGAGATCTAGACAAGGCAAAGAGGCCCGTGGCAGAGAGCAATTGTCCGCAGCCAACTCAAGCATCTGAGAGATGGGGAGCCAGAGATAAAATTCCCCTGGGTGTCTGTAACCTTGGAGATAAAGGTGGTGAGTGTGGGTGGATGGAACCCCCCAGGAGACCCTGGCCGAGATCCCTGGCTCTGTGTCACAGGCAGCCCCTTTCCCTCCTGGTCTCCGTGCCCTGGCCCTTTCTGCCTCGGCCCCAGGGTTTACTTTGCATGCTCATGCAGGTGTTTTCCTCCCCATGAGCCTCAGAAGGCCCAAAGCATCCCCAGGTTATCTGTCCCTGGGTCCAGCCGGCTCCTCGCTGCAGGGTTCTGACCTCACCTCTGGCGTCAGCCTTATCAGGTGTGGACAGAACCGTCTCCCAGGCTCCAGGAGCTCGAAGCCCCAGATTCTCCCCACACCCAGGCCCCTTCCTCTGCAACGGGATGTGGGCCAGGCACCTCTGGGACCAAACACAGTGGTTACCTGCCAAATGGGGAGCGACCACAGAGGTCTGCAAGCAAAGGCCCGAGTCCCGGAATCAGGGAGGAAGGGTGAGGTTTACGTAAGTGTTGACAAGGAACAGAGCAGCCGCAGAGCTCAGCCAAGCAGCAGAGAGGAGGGAGGACGTGCAGGGGCCGGGGAGAGCCACAGCAACCCTTCCAGCCAGATCCTCACGGGATCACTCTCCGGCTGTGACAGGCACTCAGCCTCCCCTGGGAACTTGTTTTCTGCCAAGGATCATGGCGATCCAGCTGAGCTCAGCTTGTTGAGAAGTGGGTGCTGGAGTGACTGAAACAGGAAGTGAGAGCTCACGGGGAACCAGAGAGACAGGCGTGGACCCTTACTTAGCTCTGGGTGCAAATCTGCCACTCCATGTCTAGTCAAATCCCATAATCTGAAAATTCTCTGGTGTGCACCTCAGCTCTGCTGGTTTAGATTTGTCCATTTAAGTCCTCCTGTGGGCTAATGGCCTTGAGTGGGGTCAGTGTGAGTGGGTATTTAATGAGAATGCATTCTGCAAGGGCCCTTGTCCTGCTGGGGTCAGTTCCAGCCACATATGTGCTTGCCCTGGGACTCTTGCCTCCCCCGGGCTTGTTGGTGTCTGTCAGTAAAAGATAAGCCCTGGGCACTCTCTCTGGAATCACACTTGCGCTCTGCAGTGCTTTCACTTTCTAGGGCTTGGAAGGAAGGTGGGAGGGTAGAGCACCCTTCACTGGGAAGACCACCAACCAGAGCACCAGTGGGCACCGATTGGGCCAAGCCTCGCCCTGGGGAAGCAGAGAGAGCTGGGTGAGCCAGGCACAACCAGGAGGGTGAAGGCCTGGCACTGGCGGCTGTGTGCTTGTCAGGAAGAGAGACAAGGAGGAACACTGCGGCAGAGGCAGCTGGACAGCAGTGGCCCAGAGGAAAGGGGAGCTCGAGGAAGAGAAGGCGTTTCCTGCCCTCCAGGCTACACCCCACGCGCAGCCACACTGTGCCCCTACCTGTGCGCTACAGCCAGGATCTCACCCTTTGCAAATACGCCTGTGCAGAATGGTGGAGTCCAGGCTTGTGCACTGCAGCATTCCTTGCAACAGCAGAAGACTGGGAACAACCTGCACGCACAGCCAGAAAGGAGTGGTTAGATAGTAGATGGTCTGAACAGTGTGTCTTGGTCCATTTACTGATGCTATAACAGAATACCTGAGAGTGAGCTGTTTATAGAGAACAGAGGTTTATTTGGCACATGATTCTGGAGGCTGGCCACGGCTCTGCGCTGGGTGGGGGCCATCCTGCCTGTTCATGACAGACACGGCACGGCAGGAACGAGCAAGCCAGCCAGAGAGAGCTCATTTTAATAACAAAGCCATTCTCTGTAGAATCTACTAATCTGTGAATCTGTGAATGGATTAATCCGCTCATGAGGGCATGACACAACCACCTCCCAAAGATCTCACCGTTCAACTGCCATTAACAGATGACTGCGGATTCCATCTCCAACATATGAAGTTTAGGGGACACATCCTATAAAGGAAGCTCCTCAATCCCTTCTGGGGGTGATCTTCGCATTGCTCTGTCAGATAGATTCCTGTAGGTTCAGACTGTGTATTATTATTTGCTTATAAAAGGGGTGGGGGATGGGAGACCAGGATAAGTACCTGGCTCCTGCCTTCGGATCAGCGCGGTGCGCCGGCCGCAGCGCACCAGCCATGGTGGCCATTGGAGGGTGAACCAACGGCAAAGGAAGACCTTTCTCTCTGTCTCTCTCTCACTGTCCACTCTGCCTGTCAAAAAAAAAAAAAAAGAAAGAAAAGAAAAAAGGGGTGGGGGACACAGGGAGGACAATATACACGTATGTACTTGTTCATGTATACATTATTTGGGGTAGGATTCACACACTGGTGATACTGTAAGATTCTGTTATTCCAGGAAAGAGTGTCCTGGGCTGGTATGGGAGCTGAGGGCATGCTGTGTACCAAGGCAGCCCAAACTCAGCAGCTTCTAATAACCACCATGCGTGCTGCTCACATTTCTGTGGGCTGCTGGAATGGCAGGCCTCCCCACACATGCTCCCTTCTCCAGGAGGTCAGGCCCACCTTCTTGCTTCTAGAACATGGGAGTTCTTGGGAGCAAGAGAGCAAGCCCAGGGGCTGGTACTGTGGTGTATCAGATAAAGCCACTGCCTGCGATGCTGGCATCCTATCTAGGTGCCAGTTCGAGTTTTGCTGTTCCACTTCCAATCCAGCTCCCTGGTAATGCACTTGGAAAGCATCAGAGGATGCTTGGACCCCTGCATCCATGTGGGAGACCTGGAAGAAGCTCCTGGCTCCTGGCTTCAATCTGGCCCAGCCTTGGCCACTGCAGCCATTTGGGGAGTGAACCAGTGGATGGAAGATATCTCTCTCTCTCTGTCTCTCTGCCTGTTTCTCTGTCTCTCTCTCTAACTCTGCCTTTCAAATAAATAACATTTAAAAAGAAGAGAGCAATCCCAGAGCAAGAACACTTCCAAATCACATGACCAAGTCCAAATTCATGGTAGAGAAATTGATTCTGTTTCTGAATGGGAGCAGAACAGAATTGTGGCCATTTGTTTTTATCTACTACATGGTAGGATGGAGGTGTAGAGCAAGGGGTGGCTTTTCTCTTATTGACTTTTGTACCTTTTAAATTTGAGTCGCATCACTATCGCCTATTAGAAAATAGCTACGAATTAAAATAAAGTCTCTGAGATCAGCTTCGAAATAATTCAGTTGTTGAAGGAGATGTGTGGCGGTGACAGAGGCCAGACAAGACGGGAAATGAGGTGGTAACTGCTCAAGCTGGGTGGCAAATGCAGGTGGGCTTGTATCACTCTTCTCTTTTGAGGACGTTCACATTTCCTGCAACAGAATTTTGTTTTCTAAATAAGAAAATAGAAAGTACTAAAGTAAAAGCTCATACTTACCGAAACTTAACTTCGCTGGTAACTGCATCGGCTGCATCGTCTTTGGTCTTGGGAGTGTTTAGGGCTTAACTGCAGCTGTCTTGAGGGCACTGATACCAGAGGGTCACCCATGGGTGAGGCCCCAGGGCAGCCTGACACAGAGATGGGGAACTGTCAGAGAAAAAGGAGCTTTAGGTAGCTGCCTGCACAGTGTGGGCAGGACTAGCAGCTCAAAAATCCAAGGCTTGGCGTGGTGTTGGTGGAGTCAGAGGAGGTGCAAAATACTTGTCTTGGAAACACACACACACAGCCTGTGAGACTGGGGAACAACGGAGCCCTTCCAGAAGACACTTACAGGGCAGACAAGCGCATCTGAAGGCCAACACGCCAGTGTGCCACTTACCCCAAGTTTCTCTTTCCCCACTTTCGCTTACCTGTGGCCAACTGTAGTCTGAAAATACTCACGGAAAATTCCAGAAATAATCCCTAAGGTTTACATTGTCATTATGAGTAGCATGACAAAATCTCACTCTGTCCCACTCTAACCTGCCAACGATGTCAATCATTGCTTTGTCCAGCGGATTCACGCAGTCTAGGCTGTCCACACCCAGGCAGCTTGGAAACAGAAAGATCACATTCACACAACTTGCATTAAAATATAATGATGAAATTATTCTATCTTACTATCAGACACTGTTGCTAATCTATCTCTTCCTGGGCCTAATGTATAAATTATGATTTATTGTAGGTTTGTATAGGAAATACATATATAGGAAAAACTACAGTACTATAGGGTTTGGTCCTTTTCAGAGTTTCAGGCATTCACCGGGGATCTTGGAATGTACCCACCTAGGATAAGGTGGAGACACTTGAACTTGGGGAAGAGAAAAGTACACTTCCTTGCCTCTTCTCTCTTATCACTCAGGATGGCCACATGTGGCCCAGGCCTTAGTTCTAAGGGGGCCAATCTTGGCGTCACTTTGAAAATGCAAAGCACCTTAGGAGGGCCCTGCTGTGGGCCGAGGAGGAAATCCTTCACCATCTCTCCCCCGACACTGAGGTCCCAGCTACTCCGGAGAACTCTATCATTCTGTTCCAAAACATCTAGTAAGCATTTTACTATACCAGGGCCTGCGCTGTGGCACCGTGGGGTAAGCCGCCACATGTGATGCTGGCTTACCATATCAGAACAACAGTTTGAGTCCTGGTTGCTCCACTTTCAATCCAGTTCCTTGCTAATGTGCCTGGGAAAGCAGTGGAAGATGGCTCAAGTACTTGGGTCCTTGCCACCCACATGGAAGACCTGGATGGAGTTCCTGGCTCCTGGTTTTGGCCTGGCCCAGCCCTGACCATAGTGGCCATTTGGGGAGATGGAAGATTGATCTCTCTCTCTCTCTCTCTCTCTCTCTCTCTTTTAAATTAAAAAAAAAAAGTTTTACTAGAGATTGTGTCCTCTAAGCTCATGTTCAGTGCTCTGGAGGGTTCATCTTTGACGTGTGTGCCTGTGAATGCAGGTGTGTGCACCTGCGAATACTCCTGTGATGGCTACAAGGTGAGAGGAGTGATCATGGCACTTTCACAAGGTCCAGCTAAGCCCCCCACCCTCACTCCAGGACAGGCTGGGTGACTCTCCCTTTCTTTATGCCCTATGTCTGCTTCGACTGCCGAATTTTCACATTGTTTAGAACTGTTCAGTCATCACAGACTTAACATTTTAAAATTACTGTTACTTTAAAAAATATTTATTTATTTGAAAGGCAGGGCATCAGAAAGAGAGAGAGGTCTTCCTTCAGCTGATTCATTCCCCAAATGGCTGTCCCACCAGGGTTGGGCCAGCCTTAAGCAAGGAACCAAGAACTCCAGCCAGGTCTCCCACATGGGTAGCAGGGACCCAAGCACCTGGGCCACCTTCTGCTTCCTTCCCAGGCCCTTCAGCAGGGAGCTGGATCAGAAGCAGCACAGCTGGGGTGGAAACCAGCACTGCGATAGGTGATGCCAGTGTTACAGCAAAAGCTTAGCACTAGGCCACACTGCCAGCCCCCCTGTTAAGTTTTAAGTGTGGTAACAGTGGTTATATTTTGTTTCCTCCCTTTATTGAAGTACAATATATATCCTCAAAGGTAAACAAATCAAATGCATAACAACTGAAGAATTTTTTTAAGTTTTATTATTTTTTAAGATTTATTTATTTATTTATTTGAAAAGCAGAGTTTCAGAGAGGCAGAATTTCAGAGAGAGAGAGGTCTTCCATCCACTGGTTCACTCCCCAGATGGCTGCAATGGCCATAGCTGCGCTGATCCAAAGCCAGGAGCCAGGAAATTCTTCCGGGTCTCCCACATGGGTGCAGGGGTCCAAGGACTTGGGCCATCATCTACTGCTTTCCCAGGATATAGCAGAGAGCTGGATCAGAAGTGCAGCAGCCAGGATTCAAACTGGAGCCCATGTGGGTTGCCACTGTCACAGTGCCGACTCCAGTACTTCTGTTTTTTAGTAATCCATTCTAAAATCTGTACAGTTGAAACATTATGTCTTGGGTTTGTTTGCAAATAATCTGGAGTTAGGAGAAGATATCATTTAAACCAAAGTTGTTACAAATTATTGAAGCTGGATGATGCTTGCATAAGGGTTCAATGCATTTTTCTCTAATTTAAAATTTTTGATTAAAATTTTAAAACAATCATTAAGAAGCCCAGGCTTTAACTCACCCCATGACTCTGGGGCTCATGCTAGGAGCTAAAGCTAAGCAGTGGAGTGAAACTCTCTTTCTGGTGTATTACTTGCTAATTAAGAATCTGTGGTCTAATAGATTTAACTTGTAAACAATTTCTCTTTAACGAGTGTTCATGTGCTGTCTCCTCTGTGTCACTGAGAGCGCCCTTCAGTGCTAGGTTGTCCTTACAGCTGTATCTTCCAAGTCTGGGACAGTGCCTGGCACACAGTAGGTCCTCACAACTGTCTGCCAAGCAGACAAATGCTTGAACGTTCTATCTTATCCAATGCAAGAGCAAACACAGCACCAGAGCGGCACAGGCACCCTGCACTGCTCCCCAGCTGAAGTTGAAATCAACACCACCAACTTCTGCTTTGTATTTGCTTCCAGTAAGTTACTAAAATCTTAAACTATCGGGATTGAAAGGGACATAAAGGTTACTTTGCACAACTGCTTGTGTTACAGACGAGGACAACTAAGATCCAGTGAAGAGTGTGACCTCTTCAAGGTTACACAGCGTGCAGGGACACAGCCAAAGCTGGCGCTCGGGTCCTAGAGCCTCGCTGGCCTGTTTGCTATGCCATCCAGCTCTCTGGCTGTTACCCAACACACACCCGCGATCCTGTTCTCACAGGTAGAGAAAGGGAACCTCAAAGAGGTGAATGAATATAGCTTTTCCAAGGTCTTGGATCTTTGTGATACCACAGCTCGCTTGCTCTCTCTCTCTCTCTCTCTCTTTTAAGATTATTTATTTTGAAAGGCAAAGTTACAGAGAGGCAGAGGCAGAGAGAGAGAGAGAGAGAGAGAAGGAGGGGGGTCTTCCATCCACTGGTTTACTCCCCAAATGGCTGCAACAGCCGGAGCTGGGCAGATCCGAAGCCAGGAGCATTACCAACATGGACATTACCAACATGGAAAATACTGTTCTTAAAAGAGCTTTGTAGGGCTGCTGCCTGAAGTGCTGGCATCCCATATGGGCACTAGTTCAAGTCCCAGCTGCTCCACTTCCCATCCAGCTCTCTGCTATGGCCTGGGAAAGCAGTAGATGATTTCCTGAGTCCTTGGACCCCTGTACCCACGTGGGATACCTGGAAGAATTTCCTGGCTCCTGTTCTGATCGGCACAGCTCCAGCCATTGCAGCCATCTAGGGAGTTAACCAGCAGATGGAAGATCTCTCTTTCTCTCTCTCTCTCTCTTGCTGCCTCTGCCTCTGTAACTCTGCCTTCTAAATAAATAAATAAATCTCAAAAAAAGGGGGGGGGGGCTATGGGGAGGGGCACAGTGGTACTGTGGGTTTGGGACATCTGTATCCCATATCTGAGTGCCACTTCCACTACCAGCTTCTCTGTTTCTAATCCATCTTCTTGCTAATGTTCCTGACACCGCAGCAGATGATGGTCCAGGAATTTGGGCTCCTGCCACCCCAGTGGGAGACCCAGATGGAGCTCCCAGCTCCTCTCCTGGATTTGGCCTGGCCCAGCCCTGGCTATTGTGGCCATTTGGGAGTGAATCTATGGATGGAGGATCTGTCTGTCTCTCTTTCTCTTGTTCTTTCAAATAAATAAATTTTAAAAAGGGGCGGTGGGGGGGGGGGGCTTTGGAGGCTAGAGTTGTGGTATAGGGAGTTAAGCTACCACCTGTGATGCCAGCATCCCATTTGTGCGCAGGTTTGAGTCCCAGCTGCTCCACTTCCAATCCAGCTCCTTGCTAACATGCCTGAGAAAGCAGCAGAGGATGGCCAAGGTACTTGGGTCCCTGCATCCATATGGGAGACACAGAAGAAGCTCCTGGTTCCTGGCTTCAGTCTGGCCTGCATCTAGCCATTGTGGCCATTTGGGAAGTGGATCAGTGGATAGAAGGTCTCTCTCTTTCTGTGTCTCCCTCATTCTCTAAACTCTGTCTTTAAGATAAATAAATAAATAAATCTTTTTTAAAAAAGGGGGAGGACTTTGGGGTGCATATTTTTTAGAGGTGAACTCTCTCAAGTGTCTGAAATATGAGTCAGTTTTTAAAACTTCATCTGTATCTAGCTTGTAGAAATAAAGGAACTGTATAAAATCAGGTATAACACAAGCCCGGGTCCCCAGTGCTCTCCGTATATGCCACAAGGTCGTTATCAACACGTTCCAGCCATAGAGCAAATCAAAGACAACACAAGAGTGGAAGTAAATAAATAAAGCATTTTACAACATTCTGTTTAAAAAATTATGCTGGTAAAAAAAGTGTTTTTTTATTTAAAATGAGATGGTAAGTATTCCTTGGCAGTATAAGTACAGTGGCTTTTTGTAGAATTCGTGTTTTGGGCTTTTCCAAGCAAAGGTATTTGCAGCTTTGTCCAGTGCCTCTTTTAAGCATCTTGTGACACTTCCATCCCCCTTCCTAACAGGGTTGCAGGATTTCTTTGCTGGTAAGAGGATTACTTAGACGATGCCCTTTCTAGAACTCAGAAGATTCCGTGAATAGCAGGAAGAGCAAACAAGAGATGTCAAGGAGAGAGGTGACGAGCAAGGGTTGCACTCCAGAGAAGCTCTCTGGGCAAGGACGGGCCCAGAATGTTCTTAGCCGACACTCATATGGCTGGGGCTGGGGAAGCAGGGTCCTGGGCTCCATTTTCACAGGCAGTAGAGGAGTTAGCCTGCAGCCATCCGTCAAGGGTTAAGCTTTTAGCCCGAGAACTCTGGGTGAGTCAGGGCCAGAGACTGGTAGAGAAATGAGACACCTTATCTCTAATCAGCCCTGCCTCAAAATAGCTCTGTCTTCCCTCAGGCGGAGACTCATCAACCCAGCACAGCACAGTGCAGTGCAGTGCATGGGGGTGCCTGGGCTCCACTTAATCAGAAAGTCAATGAGTATACTTTATTCATCTGGCACAAAGTTAGCTCTCCATGGGTGGAGCAATGCATAATTTAGCAACCCTCAAGACAGCTTGCATAGAATCAGGATGTTCTAGCCAGGAAGGACCTTAGCACTTACCTGAACCAACCCTTCACGTTACAGATGGATAAACTGAGACCCCCAGAGACGAATGATTTGCACAACAGCCCAAAGGGAGTCAGTCAGTGGCTACACTGAGGGCTAAAACCCTGGGCTAGGGCAGACATTCTTTCTCGTGGCGGTACTGCTATACTCAACTGGAAAAAAAAATCAATGAAATATCCTGGTCTGTCTTCCTTCTGTTGTTAGGAAAGCGCCAAGAGTTCCCCAGTCAACACCTTCCCGGGCAGCTGTTGTTAAACATTTTCATTGTGAGTCTCTCAAACTGCTGTCTTCACAGTCCAGTTTGACTTTTCAGGTTCGATATACGGGCTACCGCTGTCATTTCTTTTCTTGCTTCTGGAAGAGAATATTAAAAATGGATAATTGAAATACTTGAGAGTTTGCTGTTAAGATGGGGTAAAGAAAATGCCCACCAGTCTCATCAGCTGTGCCCCCTGCCAAGGGCTGTGACTCACAGCTCCGAACTTGCTGCCCCATAGACCATCTGTGAGTGGCACAGCGCACACATTCCTATGGCCAAACTGCCTACACCGCCATTTGCATACTGTGCCTCTTTGTGCGTCCTCCACACAGTGTGGGTTCTGTCCAGGGCTGTCTGAGGCACACAAGGTCTAAAGGGGGGTAGGGAAAAGCCAGGGGCTTGCAAAAGACTGCCAAAAACTGGACAAAGTAATAGGCATTTAGAACACGAACATATACAGGACTGGAATGTGCCGTTAGGAAAGCGCCTAGCTTGAAACACTTGTGTTTCAGTTATTACCATCCAGGATTTTGTGTCAGAGACCGAAGAGAAATAAAATGCTAAGAGACAGGAAATTGAATTTCAACCTTTCATTTCACTGTGATTGTCATCTCTTAAATATCCCCTTTCATTTCATGCATGAGTCACTTGGGTTGGACTTATTACAGCTCTTAGGTGGAAGGAAGGAGATCCCTGGTTGTTCCTCATGTATGGGATCTGTCTCTTCTAGTGAGACTTCAAGCCACTCCTCAACAGGCCCAAGGCTTTACAATTCCCACAACACCTTCCACCTAGGGCTAGATACACAGAAGGTGTTTAATAAATATTTAATAATCATGTTCTTCTGGGTCAACATCACAGTTCTACATTCACTTTGTGCCAAAGTCACATCATATCACATGGGCCCCCACTGTAGATATGAGAAGCCAAAAGGCAAAGAATGGTCATCCAAGGTTCACACTCAATGACTGATGGGGCCAGGCCTCAATCCTAAGTATTCAGAAACTAAATCCAGCCTTCATGACCACTTCTAATAGGACAGAGAGAGTAAATATTATGCTGAATATCTTTAAAGTAGGGGCCGACATTTTGAAATAGCAGGTTAAGCCTCCACCTGTGATGCCAGCATCCCATATGGGCACTGGTTCGTCACCTGGCTGTTCTGTTTCTGATCCAGCTCCCTGCTAATGCACCTGGAAAGAGTAGTGGAAGATGGCTCAAGTGCTTGGGCCCCTGCCACCCATGTCCAGAAGACACTCCTGGCCCAGTCCTGGGCCATTTGGGGAGTGAACAAGTGGATGGAAGATCTTGCTCTTTCTCTCTCTCTCTCCCTCTGCCCTCTGCCTCTGCCTCTCCTTCTCTGTAACTCTTTCAAATAAATCTTTTAAAAAAAAATCTTTAAAATCAGTGAAAAGAGTAGTATTAGCTCATGGTTTGATGAGGTTGGGATGGGTCTTATAATTTTCATGGCAATTTTTTGAACAGGGCAATTTAACTGTCTATCCTTAGCTTATTATACAAGCTACACAAAGATTTTTGTATATTTATGTAATTGTAAAACTGTACCACTTTCTCTAGCAGGAATTCAGTCATAATCAATTGTTTCATCAGAAACAATTTCAGCTGAAGAACTAAAAGCAGGAGGCAAGTCAATGCCCAGTAAATTAGATAAATCTCTATGAGGTAAGGCTTTGTTGTTCTGCCAGGTATCAACTCTACAACGTGGTTTGAACTTTCTCAGTAACGTGAATATTCATGTTCCAAGATTCTGCTACTGAAGAACATCAACTAGCATTCATTGGGCACCTACTGAGAACATAACATGGTTCTGGCCTCAACTAGCTATAGGAGAACCCAGCATTTCTGAATATGAATCACATACCAGAAACTTTAACAGATATTTTACAAGTTATTACATTTAACCCTCATGTCACCCTTATGACTCACAAACACGGACTCTGAGGAGGGGAGAGGTTATTAATTGGCTCAAATTCCCACAGCTACAAAAGGCAAAGCTGGGATTTAAACCACATATTAATGACTCTAACATCCATAGTTTTCCTGCTTTACCAGAGCTTCTCAATTCACTTTAGTATCCCCTAAGGAGCTCTTGTATAATACCAATCCTGGGTCTCATCTTAGACCAGTTGTATGAGAATATCTGAGGATGGAGTCTGGATTTTAAAAATCTCCCTAAGTGGCCAGCGTCGCAGCTCACTAGGCTAATCCTCCGCCTAGCGGCGCAGGCACACCAGGTTCTAGTCCCGGTCGGGGCGCCGGATTCTGTCCCGGTTGCCCCTCTTCCAGGTCAGCTCTCTGCTGTGGCCAGGGAGTGCAGTGGAGGATGGCCCAGGTGCTTGGGCCCTGCACCCCATGGGAGACCAGGAAAAGCACCTGACTCCTGGCTCCTGCCATCGGATCAGCGCGGTGCGCGGGCCGCGGCGGCCATTGGAGGGTGAACCAACAGCAAAGGAAGACCTTTCTCTCTGTCTCTCTCTCTCACTGTCCACTCTGCCTGTCAAAAAAAATAAATAAATAAATTAAATAAATAAAATAAAAAAATAATAAAAAATCTCCCTAAGCAATTATAATAAGCAACTGGGGTTGAGAATCCCCGTGAGAGCCTTGTAGTCTCAGTGTCTTCCACTGTGAACTGAAGGGCTGTGACGGACATCTCCAAGGTTACTGTGATGGCCCCGGGGCGTCATGCCACTTGGGCAGCCCCAGTTTGTCTTTGGTATAAGCCCTCACAACACTGCCAGATACGCTCTCAACTGGAGACAAGACTGTAAAGCACACAAGTATCTCATATATTCATATGTATATATATATTTTTTTAAATCAAAGCAAATTCCTAAAGCTCTAGAAAGACTCCCCTTGTCACAGTGAAATCTCTGATGCCCCAAACTATTCTAGTGCTATTCCTTTGCCACCATCACATCAAAAAAAAACAAAAAACAAAACAAACAAAAAAAAAAACCTTTTTTAAATATTCAGAATCTTTGACCCAGAGTTATTCTTCTAAAAATATATTTTCAGGAGATAAACCAAAAGTTTCGGGTTTCCCAAACCAAAAGTAGAAAAAGCTTTAAGAAAGATGTCTTCTGCAGTGTTATTTATCATAGAAGAAAACTGGAAATAACTCATTTCTAACAGTAGGGAAATGATTTAGTAAAATAAGATGTAGCCTTCTAAATGGAAAAATGGCCATTACAAATTATATCTATGCACAACTTCTAAATATTAATATAAATATCTGCTATAATTTTGAGTGAAAAATATAGCATACAGAATCACAGAGTTGGAGCCAGGATTGTGACAGAGTGGGTTAAGCCACCGCCTGCAACACCAAACACCAGCATCCCATATCAGAGCACTGGTTAGAGTCCCTGCTGATCTGCTTCCAAGACACTTCCTTTTTTTTTTTTTTTTTTTTTTTTTGACAGGCAGAGTGGACAGTGAGAGAAAGAGACAGAGAGGAAGGTCTTCCTTTGCCGTTGGTTCACCCTCCAATGGCCGCCGCGGCCGGCGCACTGCACTGATCCGATGGCAGGAGCCAGGTGCTTCTCCTGGTCTCCCATGGGGTGCAGGGCCCAAGCACTTGGGCCATCCTCCACTGCACTCCCTGGCCACAGCAGAGAGCTGGCCTGGAAGAGGGGCAACCAGGACAGAATCCAGCGCCCCGACTGGGACTAGAACCCGCTGTGCCGGTGCCGCAAGGCGGAGGATTAGCCTATTGAGCCACGGCGCCAGCCCAGACACTTCCCTTCTAATGCACCTGGAAAAGCAGAGGATGATGGCCCAAGAGTTCGGGGCCCTGCCACCCACATGGGAGGCTCAGATGGAGTTCCAGCTTCTGGCTTCATCCTGGCCTAGCCCTGGCTATTGCAGCCATCTGGGAAGTGAACCAGCAAATGAAAGATTTCTCTCCTCTGTGTCTCTCCCTCTCTGTCATTTTGCCTTTAAAATAAATACATGTTGGGGCTTAAGCTGTGGCGTAGCAAGAAAAGCCACTGCCTGCAGTGGCGGCATCCCATACGGGCACCAGTTCGAGTCCCAGCAGCTCCACTTCTGATTCAGCTCTCTGCTATGGCCTGGGAAAGCAGTAGAAGATGGCCCAAGTCTTTGGGCCCCTGCACACGCATGGGAAGACCCGGAGGAAGCTCTGGGCTCCTGGCTTCTAATTGGCAGTTTCCGCTGTTGCGGCCATCTGGGGAATGAAGCAGTGGATGGAAGACCACTCTCTCTCTCTGCCTCTGCGTCTCTGTGACTTTGCCTTTCAAATAAGTAAATAAATCTTTTTTAAAAATGTGTATATGAATGGGCTTGATATAACTAATAATTTAAGGTAGACTATGAACATAGGGATAAGTTAGACTTTGATAGTAATTTATATGGGTCAACTCAAGGTCAGTGACTAGAAGGCTATATTAAAAAATCTAGGGTTGGCGCCGTGGCACAGAAGGTTAAACCCCTGCCTGAGGCATCAGCATCCCATCTGGGCGCCGGTTGAAGTCTCAGATGCTCCGACTCTGATCCAGCTTTCTGCTGTGGCCTGGGAAAGCAGAGAACGATGGCCCAAGTCCTTGGGCCCCTGCACCCACACAGGGGACCCAAAAGAAGCTCCTGGCTCCTGTCTTTGCATCAGCCCAGCTCTGGCCATTGCTGCCATTTGGGGAGTGAACCAGCAGGTAGAAGATCTCTGTCTCTCTCTCTCCTTCTCTCTATCCATTTCAAATAAATAAATAAATACATTTTTAAAAATATAAATGGAAAAAAAATCTAAGGTCAAAAACTAATTAGGTGGCCAGTGCTGTGGCTCACTAGGCTAATCCTCCGCCTGCGGCGCCGGCACACCTGGTTCTAGTCCTGGTTGGGGGGCCGGTTCCGTCCCAGTTGCTCCTCTTCCAGTCCAGCTCTCTGCTGTGGCCCGGGAAGGCAGTGGAGGATGGCCCAAGTGCTTGGGCCCTGCACCCGCATGGGAGACCAGGAGCAAGCACCTGGCTCCTGGCTTTGGATCGGTGCACCACTGGCCACAGTGGCCATTTGGGGGGTGAACTAACAGAAGAAAGACCTTTCTCTCTCTCTCTCTCACTAACTCTGCCTGTCCAAAAAAAAAAAAAAAAAAAAAACTACTTAGGAAGCAACCCAGTACCTATGTAATTTGAAGAACAAGGGCTAACAATCTACTCTCAAAGAAAAAGAACACCATTAAGCAAAGAACATATAACTCCCATCACACATCTGCTTCAAAATAGCATGTATCCCAAATCAGACATTTCTTTACAAGTAAATGCTACAGTGTTAGTAACCATAGAGACACCATCAGGATGAATTCCAAACATGTTGCTAACTTTCATAATGTAACCCCAGCCTTGATGCATCCATTTTAATCTCTGGGCTTTAAGAACATCTACACTTTAATTTTCATCTTCTTCATAATTGGTATGGTCTCTCTTTTGTGGCAAATGTTTATCTGGTCATCCCCATCAAGGTATCACTTGAGAAAGCTCCCATTGACTAGGTCACTCCTCAAGTGCCTGTCACATCCGGGGCAGGGCCAGCCAAAGCCAGGGGCTGGAAACTCCAACCCATCACCTACTACTACCTACCTCCTAGTGTGCACCTCAACAGGAAGCAGAGAGGCCAGCATTGTGGCATAGCGGATAAAATCGCCAACTGCGATTCTGGCATCCCATGTGGGTGCTGGTTCAAGTCCCAGCTGCTCGATTTCTGATCCAGCTCCCTGCCAACGTGCCTGGGAAAAGCAGCGCAAGATGGCCCAAGTACTTTGGCCCCTGCACCTGTGTGGAAGATTGCGGCCATCTGGGGAGTGAACCAGCAGATGGAAGATCTCTCTCTCTCTCTCTCTCTCTCTCTCTGTATGTGTCTTCCTCTCTCTGTGTAACTCTTTCAAATAAATAAATAAATGTGTAATCAATTAAAAAAAAAAAAAAAACAGGAAGCAGAACCAGGACTAGAACCCAGGCACTCTGATATGGGATGTAGGCATCCACAAGCAATATCTTTTTAACTGCTGACCCAATGCTGGGTCCTGCTTGCGTTCAGCATTCATCGGGAGCATTAATTTTTCAATGTAAGTATTAAACCCTCTGAATTGACATTCCTCCACGGAGATCTTCACTTGACAGGAATCTCTGCTCTGCTGTTTGGAAACTTTCTCTTTAAACTGACAAATCCAGATACCCGTGCTCTTCCCTAGTGATTTTCTTTTCTTCTTCCAGCTGTCACTTAGTTTCCCGGTTCAGTCCACTGTACATGAAGTTCAAATGCAGCAGGTTCCAGGATCACAGGATCTTGTGCATGTCCTTACAGCACCAAGTGGCTCCCTGGAGGCCCACGCAGGGCGTTTTGGAGCTGGAGCCCGGGACCCATGTTCAGACCACGCCGCTCTCGTCCAGCCGGGAGGGTTGCCTAAGGCAGGCGGGACGAGTGCTCACGCAGCTGGTTTCGTGGGCGAGGCCTTCCACCAGAACTGTCAGGCCTCCCGTGCCCGCCTCCCCTTGGCCAGCGGCGCTGCCGCCAGGTTCTGTGAATGCACGGGCCTCAAGGACCGGTGTCCCTTGGACAGCTGCTGTTGCAATGAGGAGTTCAGTTTTCAAGATTAGACAGATTAAAGCTTGTACTTCTGCAAAGAACAAGTGGCTGCTCAGCAATCCGGGCACTACTGGGAAGACTTTAGGTGGTAGGCTGCCACCTCTGGTTGCGAGGGGTCGTACTTTGGGGTTGATGCAAGTCAGGAGCCCTGTAACCCCCTCCCGGAACTAAACCCCAGGACCCTGCCCCCCACCCTGTAGAGAACTCGAAGCTTCTTTAGGCCAAGTTTTACAGTGCAGGATGTCCTGGGACACACTTCGTGACTAATTAGTAAATTTTGACCATCTGATAATTCTCTTAAGAAGAACTAATAACATTTAATGTGATGATGATAATAATTAAGGAAGGCTATGGCGAATCTTCTTTTCTTCGGTCTCTAATTTTAAAAAATTCAGAGTAAGTCCCCTTTCTGCTGTTTTTTTTTTTTTTTTTAAGATTTATTTATTTATTTGAAAAGCAGAGTTACAGAGAAGCAGAGGCAGCGAGAGAGGTCTTCTATCCACTGGTTCACTCCCCAGATGGCCACAGAGGCCAGAGCTGCGCTGATCAGAAGCCAGGAGCCAGGAGCTTCTTCCGGGTCTCCCACGTGGATGCAGGGGCACTTGGGCCATCTTCCACTGTTTTCCCAGGCCATAGCAGAGTGCTGGATCAGAAGCGGAATGGCTAGGTCTTGAACAAGTGCCTACATGGGATGCAGGCATTGCAGGATGTGGCTTTACCTGCCACGCCACAGCACTGACACCAGGATATTTTATTTTAAGATTTATTTTATTTTATTTGAAAGACAGAGTTACAGAGAGAGGTAGAAACAGAGAGAGAGGTCTTCCACCTGCTGGTTCACTCCCTAGATGGCTGCAATGGCCAGAGCTGCCCCAATCCAAAGCCAGGAGCCAGGAGCTTCTTCCAGGTCTCCCATGTGGGGGCAGGGGCGCAAGGACTTGGGCCATCTTCCACTGCTTTCCCAGGCTATAACAGAGAGCTGGATCAGAAGTAGAGCAGCTGGGTTTCGAACCGGCGCCCATATGGGATGCTGGCGCTTCAGGCCAGGGCTTTAACCTCCTGCGCCACAGCACCAGCCCCTGGGGATATTTTTTTTTTTTTAAACTTCAGAAAACAAAGCTAACTATTCCAGATTTTTTTTTTCCAAAAATCAATTCAGTCCACAACTGGGGTTTTATTTTTCTAGATTGAATGTCTATTGAAGTTTGCACAAATTCCTTTCAACACAGTATCTTCTATCCAAATAGAAGGACAAACTTGTACTCACATTTTACATATATTGCATACACATCAACTTGTTCATGTCAAACAATCTTATTAGAAAAACTATTAAATGGTGCTGTTAAAGTTTACCTTTATATTTTAAAAGGGGATTAGGTGGGTGATGTCAAAAGAATTAGCAGAGGTAAGATGTAGGGTACAGGGCTTGGCACTTCTGTAAACTTTCCCCACTCTGGAATCGCGGTGGGCTCTTCCTGGACTCAGTCACACTGGTATTCCACAGAGAGACTTCCTGGCATCATGACATGATGCCCTGAGTTTCTAACCAGTGTCATTTTAAAACATGATTCTCCATAAAACTGCCATAAACATTTTACTGCTTAATATTAAAAAAAAAACTAACAAATAATTTCAACTTGGACTTTAGTACAAGAATAAAGTTTGGGGGCCAGGATGGTGTAGAAGGAAAATTTGCCACCTATGATTCCGGTGTCCCATATAGGCACCGGTTCAAGTCCCAGCTGCTCTACTTCCAATTCAGCTCCTAACTAATATGCCTGGGAAGGCAGTAGAAGATGGCACAAGTCCTTGGGCCCCTGCACCCATGTGGGAGACCTGGAAGAAGCTCCTGGCTCCTGGCTTCAGTGTGGTTTAACTTTGGCTGTTGTGGCCATCTGGGGAGTGAACCAGTGCATGGAAGGTCTCTCTCTCTCTCTCTCTCTCTCTCTCTCCCTCTCTCCGTGTGTGTGTGTGTGTGTGTGTGTGTGTGTGTATCTGCCTCTCTCTGTAACTCTTTCAAATAAATAAATGTCTTTAAAAAAGGAATAAAGTTTGACTATACTTTCTTTTATCAGTTAATGACAGCCATTGAGTACATGGGACCATTCTTTTGCCTTCACTGCCAGGAATCTCAGAGCTTAATTTTCTACTCAATTTCAAGAATCCCCTTAGCCTGGGTTTTCTGACATAGTTTCCATTCTATATCATCCTTGTCCCCATCTGCCACCAGATTTTTCTTTCTTGAACTTATTTATCGTTTGTTTAAGGTACTCATACCTTTTTTAAAAAAAATATTTATTTGAAAGGCAGAGTTACAGAGAGAGGGGGAGACAACAAGAGAAGTCTTCCATCCCTAAATTCACTCCCTAAATGGCTGCAATGGTTAGGGCCACCAAATGGCCACAATGACCAGGGCAGGGCCAGGTCAAAGTCAGGAGCCAGGAGCTTCATTTAGGTCTCAAACCTGGATGCAGGGGTCCAATGACTTGGGCCATCTTCGCTCTGCTTTCCCAGGTGCGTTAGCAGGGAGCTGGATTGGAAGTGGAGCAGCCGGGACTCAACCGGCACCCATATGGGATGCTGGCATTACGCAGTGGCTTTACCCCACTATGCTACCAATCCCCCCTCCCCCGTATCTTTTACAACCCCTTCAAAATGTCCTGTAAGTAGGAGGATATAACTATTAATTATTCTGGACAGGCCCCAGATGTTTTTTCACTATGCTTTAAAAGGCATGTGCAGTTCTGTTCTGCACAATTTTGGTGTTTGTCCAGGTGACATTCACCTGCAAGGCATTTTACCAAAGGCCAACCTGCCCCTCTCTCCCCTAAGAAAGCGTGTCTAGTCTAATGAATTAGTCTTTTGAGTGAGTCACTCAGAAGCTTCAGTGCTTTTTAAATCAGTAACAGCTGCCTCGCAGGCAGCACACCTTGCAGCTGTGGGAGCCGCACCCAGCACCCAGACCCTGGGCAACACAGCTGCTCTGGGGTGTGCTGGGCCAATTTATGAATCATTCCTTGTTTTTCCTCAAATAGTAGCACAGGTTTCCTCCCTCTCAAGTGTTAGGAGTTGAACTCACTGTTCAAAGAAGCTTAGTAAGTGTGCTTTCTCCATCATAGAATTTCCCCACTATTAATTTCTTCAAAGTTGCCTGCCAATTGGGAGGAGAACTGTATTTATAACACACTCAAGAAGCAACTAGGAGAAACTCATTCAGGTTCTAGAGAACCTTAGAGGAAAGGCTGGAGGAGATCAGGAAAGGGGTGAGTATGTCTTTTTTTTTTTTTTTTTTTTACTTTAAGATTTATTTATTTATTTGAAAGTCAGAGTTACGAGAGGAGAGGCAGAAAGAGAGAGGGAGAGAGAGAGGTCTTCCATCTGCTGGTTCACTCCCCAGATGCCACAATGGCCAGAGCTGCGCTGATCTGAAGCCAGGAGCCAGGAGCTTCTTCTGGGTCTCCCACATAGGCACAGGGGCCCAAGGACTTGGGCCATCTTTTACTGCTTTCCCAGGCCATAGCAGAGAGCTGGATGGGAAATGGAGCAGCTGGGATGCTAACCAGCACCCATATGGGATGCCGGCACTTCAGGCCAGGGCTTTACCTGCTACGACACAGCGCCAGCCCCTGGATCTGTCTTGAATCTTGGCTCTGTGTGAGGCACTATCCCTGGTGCTTGGCCAATGTCTTCCAGACTTCTCAACTGGTCTCCGAGGCAGGCATATTTATACTCATTTTCCAGATGGGCTAAAGGCCTTGCTAAAGTTCTATCACTATTGTCTAAATCTAGGTTGTGCTCCTGTAAGAGAATAACACAGACAGGATCATTATAAGCAATAGAGATGTATTTCATGTGGTTCTGGAAGCTGGAAAGTCCAAGCGCAAGATGTGGCAGGTTGGGTGTCTGATAAGGACTGGGTCTCTTCCAAGAGGGCACCTCAAAAGCCGCATCCTAGGGCCAGCACTGTGGCGCAGCAGGTAGAGCCGCCTCCTTGGGGGCCGGCGCCGTGGCACAGTAGGTTAATCCTCCATCTGTGGCGCCAGCTTCCCATATGGGTGCCAGTTCTAGTCCCTGCTGCTCCACTTCCAGTCCAGCTCTCTGCTGTGGCCTGGGAAAGCAGTAGAAGATGGCCCAAGTCCTTGGGCCCCTGCACCCATGTGGGAGACCGGGAAGAAACGCCTGGCTCCTGGCTTCGGATCGGCACAGCTCTAGCCGTTGCAGCCATTTGGAGGGTGAACCAACGGAAGAAAGACCTTTCTCTCCTTTTCTCCCTCTCACTGTCTGTAACTCTAAATCTCAAATAAAATAAAAATAAAATCTTAAAAAAAAAAAAAAAGCCGCCTGCAGTGCCGGCATCCCATATGAGCACCAGTTCAAGTCCCAGCTGCTCCTCTTCTGATCCTGCTCTCTGCTATGGCTTGGGAAAGCTGTACAAGATAGCCCAAGTCCTTAGGCCCCCGCACCTGCACAGCAGACCCGGAAGAAGCTCCTGGCTCCTGGCTGCAGATCGGCTCAGCTCTGGCCTTGGCCATTTGGGGAGTTGGGGAGTGAACCAATGATGGAAGACCTCTCTCTCTCTCTCTCTCTCTCTCTCTGCCTCTGCCTCTCTCTAACTCTGTCTTTCAAATAAATTAATTAATTAATCTTAAAAAAAAAAAAAAGCTGTGTCCTCTGGGGCGGCAGAACAATGTTCCTCACCTGGCGAGAGAAGGGGGTTCCACAAATCCCTTTTCCAGTGGCATTACAGCATTGTGAGAACGTAGCCCATGACCTTAAACACCTTCCTTAATTAGGCCACAGATTCCTGCTCTGGGAATTAAATTTCAACATGAGTTTTAGACGAGACAAAAGCTTTCACTCATAGTGACTATTAAGTGGTTAATCCTGGATTCCAGCCCAGGTTGATAATTGAGCATGTCCATTCCACATTCACCATAGAAACTGCCCATAGACAGCAAGGCTGTCACCACGATGCTCCCACAGGCTGGGTGCACAGGGGCCTGTCGTGCCGGCCACAAGCAAGGAGGCCAGAGGGCTGACCTGCAAATTCCAGCCCCGCCCATGGCATGACCTTGGACGGATCGCTTCACGAGGTACCTGTTGTTTCACCACCTGTACAGTGGAGATAGTTGTTTTGAGGAGCAAACTAGTTCATCGTGGCACAGTGTAAGCATTCAACAGGGGTTGGATGCGTTCATGCTGCCATAAAAGCGAGTTGGGGGAGTGGCTTCATCAGATGAATGCTCATGCCGCCTTCTCCCTGATAAAGAGCCTTGTGTTCCCCACTTCCACTCTCCCCCAGCCCCACCCCACCCGTGATCGATAATAAGCTTTCCATCTCAAGATCCTTAACTATAACACACCTGCAAAGTCCCTGTTGCTCAAATGCTCTATTAAGAGGTTTTGGGATTTGGAGAGTGGACATCCTCGGGGGACCATGATTCTCCATAGGCCCAGGTATATGCGCTGGCCCCCAGGTGCACGTCCCAGAGAACACCTTCTCCCTCGCCTCCGGGTCAGCGGGCAGAAGGATGGCCAAGAGGAAGGAGGCTCCATGGAATCCTGGAGGGCAGTACGTGGCCGGTCCACCCTTCAGTTCCTACATCTGTGAGGGTATAGAGTGAGCTGTTCTCTAACACCCCTCCCAGGGCTAAATCCTCTGCTCCTTTGATCTTTTGGAAAAACATTCAAAGCAATCTGGCTGTTGAACTCAAGCAACCAAACTGATTTTTGCTATACCGTGCACTGCCAGACCCCGGGGCTGAGCGGGCTTCTACTGCCCACATTGTAGAAGGCAGGAGAGGGATGAAGAAAGGATGTGGACGCCAGGTGGAGGCCCCAGCTGAGAGGCCTCTTGCAGCCAGGCCAGGCAGAGTCTGTATCGGAGGCCTCGGGCAGTTGTAAGCCAGAGGGCAAAGACAGCTGCTGGCCCAGAGCTGCCAAGGCGGTCCACGGAAGCCCCGGCAGGCAGAACGAGTCATGGCCAGGCTACAGGCCCACTGCCCAGAGCCCCAGAGGCTTAGAGGAGCAGGCTTCAGAGCACTGGGGGCAACAGGAACCCAGACGCCCCCTCTCAGGTGTCCTTCCCACCGACCTTCCCCGTCGCGCGACACCTCTGGCTCGCTGGGTGTTTCTCTGTTTTTCCTGCTGCTCTGACAAATCTCATTGTTTAGGGGACCCAGTTCCATCTCCAGTCTGGTCTTAACGCTAGGATTTAGGGGGCTGGTGCTGTGGCCACAGCCTGCATTACCAGCATCCTGTATGGGTGCCGGTTCAAGTCCCAGCTGGTCCACTTCCGGTCCAGCTCCTTGTTAATGCAGCAGAAGATGGCCCAAGTGTTTGGGCCCCTGCACCCATGTGGGAGACCAGGAAGAAGCTCCTTGCTCCTGGTTTTGGCCTGGCCTGGCCACTGCAGCCATCTGGGGAGTGAACCAGTGGATAGATCTCTCTCTTCCTGTAACTCTGTCTTTCAAATTAAATAAATAAACCTTAAAAATAACAACAACAAAAGAAGTTAAATTTTACTTTGTGCCCTTGACCTGTGGGACTTCCTGAAGACGCCTCTAGCTGCCTTTCCCTCCCCTGTCCCAGGTAGTGTCATCTCCCAGTCAGGGCTTCGGGCCATGAACTGGGGAATCAGGGCTTCCTGCGTTTGTCCTGGGCCAGCTGTGGGGCAGGCGGCAGGTCGCACTGTCTCTTTGGTCTTGTTGGGGTTGGACTGTATTTGCCCCCCAAGTCCTCCCCAGGGCCAGGATGAGGGGCTGCAGCCTCAAACCCTCTTCTGTCCTGGAATCAGCCATCGTGCGGCAGCGCTCAGCTGGGCTCAGCCTGGGAAAAGTCCTGGCTTGACGCCACCCTGTCTGACCTCCCAGGAAGGTGCTGAATCCAAGCCTCAGGAATGCATCCTGCCAAGGGCTCCCTTCCCTTCCTCTTCTAAAAAACGAGTTATTGGAAAGACAGAGATAGAGTGTGCGGGGAGATCTTCATCAGCTGGTTCACTCCCTAGAGGGCACCACAGCCGGGGCAGGGCCAGGCTGAAGCCAAGAGCCCAGGAACGCCACCCAGGTCTCCCACATGGGGGGCAGGGGCCCACGTACTTGGCCCGCCATCCACCCCCGCCCAGGGTACTACGGAGCAGACAGCGCCCAGTATGGGCAATCTGGTTCCAAGCCAGAGCCTCCTCTCTTCTCCATCCGGGTTCTCAGTCTCTCTCCTTGCAGTGTAGACTGGACTACCGCCTCCACTCACCAATCCCGCAGGGCGTCAGGGCTGGGCCGGTGGAGAACAGCAACTGAACTGTGACTCTCATTCCTCAGCCATGTGACAGTCAGGCCGGGCGCCAGAGCAGCGCTGAGGTCAAGCCGTGTGCCAGGGGGCGGGACTGGAGGGCGCTGCTCCGCGGGTGGCCGGCACCCTGGCCCCTGGAGCAGCTGCGTCCCCCACCCCCACCCCCACCCCCGTCCCACCGCCACCTCTCTGCTCTGAGGCCGCTCTGTGAGGCATCTCCCCTGCCTCTGGCCCGCCCTCACCTTGCCAAGGCTGCTTATTCCCACACCTCAGGTCGTCACCTCTTGCCACATCCCCTTCAGCTCCACTTGGAATCGTCCGTTTCCCTAAACATGAGCCCTCATTCTGCAAGGAAATTCTTTTTCTTTTTTTCACGTGTGAGTGTGGGCACCGCCCTCACCTTTGTGGACTGAATACAGGTATCTGTGCTGTAAACACACTTGGCCTTCCGGAGAGGAGACGGGGTGTGTGCTCAGCTGCGGGGGTGAGGGTGGAGAGAGAAAGGCCTGCTGTTCTCCGCTGCCAGGCCCGGCCCGGCCCGAGATCGGATCGGGACCTGCCTGGTGTTTGGTTGGGTTTGCGGCCTCTCTGCCTTGCCACCTTGCTGGGCACTCAGGCGCTCCGTCCGGAGGCACTTTTTCTTGCAATCCTCGTGGCGCGGTGAATAGCCTTTTGTGTGCCTTGGATGTGCCTGTGCAGTGCCCCGGGGAGGGGCCGAGCGTGGCGCCCACCCTCCCATCCACCCGGCTCACGCACGTGGTCCAGGGAGCGCGTGAACAAAGGCATGCTTGGCCCCGAGGGAGGCTGGGGCAGGGGCTGGCGCGGAATGTGCCGGCCCTCCCCGCCGGGCTGCTGAAGGCCGCGCCGCGCCGCAGCGGGGGCTGCAGGGCTGCTGCCCCCCGGCGGTGGTTCCGGAGCCGGCGCGGCGACCTCAGAGCTGACCCCTCGGAGTCGCCACCTGCCTTGGAGGGAGGAGCAGCCGGGGAGAGTCTGACAGCCCGCCTCTGCCGCGGGGAGCCCCTTCCCTGGCCCCTGAGTGGAGCAGTGAGCCCCACCCCATCCGCCGGCTTCCTGGGCCTGATGTTGTGAGAAGCAAACATTACACTCTCCGAGGAGACGCTGGGCGAAGCTGGAGGTGCCGGTTGCACCCCCGACCTCATTTCCCATAAACATTCGTGACCTCGTGCCGCCCCTTAGTGGCCAAACTGCTCCTCACCAGTCATTTCCGTTCAAATCATAAGAAAATTTTAAATAACGAAAGTAATGAATAACAATACATAGTAATGGTCCAGCCCTATTCTTTTCGTTTTTATATTGTAGTGCAACGTATAAATTAACTATATTTTTTTGACCGAGGAAAGGGCCCATGGAGGCAAAAGTGCACGATGCGGACCTTGGAACCAAAGTGGGAGGCCTTGGTGGCCGCCCGGCCGCTGGCGGCTCCTCTGAGCCCTCGGAGCCGCCGCCTGCCCGGGCCTCGCCGAAAGGGCCCAAGCAGGGCCCAGCCGGCACACCGGCCGCTCCTCGGGCCCCTGGCGGCTGCAAGGCGTGTGTTAGAGGCGAGCACTCGGGGACTATGTTCGTGTCTGCCTCGTGTGGCCTCACGGGCTGCTCCCCTCAGCCCTGGGCGGGGGGACTGTCCTTAGTTCCCCATGAGGAACTCGGGGTCCCAGGTCACATGCCGCGAGGAGGGAAGAGCTGGAACCCAGATTCTGACGTCAAACCCCTTAGTTTCTGAGTTCCACACCGGGTGGGCCCCCATCCTGGCGGCGCCAGGAGGAAGTACGCACGGCAGGGAGCAAATGCGGCAGAACCGGACCCAGGGGCCACCATCTGGTCACCATGCACCCGGACCCGCGGAGAGGCCCCGCTCCAGCCCCGGGCAGGTTCTGGGCTGCAGAGCCTTTCCGTCTCTCTCCCCTCAGCAGCAGCGTGGGCGGAGAACGGTGGGACTGAGGAGGGTGCTGTCCACTTGGTGCCACCTCTCCGTCTTGCTTGAGTGAAGCCCGAAGCACGACAATGAACCACACTCAGGTCAGAACACGCTCTTACAAAACGCACTTTTTTTTTTTTTTTTCAAATTTATTTGTTTGATAGAGTTACAGAGATGCAGAATCAGAGAGAGAGACAGAGAGACAGAGTTCTTCCATCTGCTGGTTCACTCCTCAAATGGCCACAACGGCTGGAGTTGGGTAGTTCTGAAGCCAGGACCTGGGCCATCTTCTACTGCTTTCCCAGGCCATAGCAGGGATCTGGATCGAAAGTGGAGCAGCTGGAGCTCGAATCAGCGCCCATATGGGATGCCGGCACTGCAGGTGGTGTCTTTAGCCGCTACCCGCAGTGCTGGCCCCAGAAACTCCCATTTCATAAACATCCCTTGTATCGATCACACACATCATCTCGTTAACCATCGCAAAGACCTCGTGAGCTCAGGATTATTTGCCTTGTTTTACACAAACACATGGAATAAATGAGGTTCAGAGGTTTAAGAGTCTTGCCCAAGATCCCAAAGCTCATTAGCAGAGAACACATTCAGGGCACGCTGAGAGCTCCAGCATATGTTACACCCACGAAACTAGAGCTTGCCTGGCCAGGGACACTTCTGGACGCTTCTCTGCTTTGGGGCGGAAGAAGTCCCCAGCGCCATCTTGGGTGCGTGCCTGTGGTCTTCCATCACCTGAGTGATCCGATCGCTGAGTCACAGAGCTTTGCCTGCGCCCAGAACTGCCCCTTGTGTACCCCGCCCTCCACTGCACACAAAGGCCAAGTCATGACTGCGTCAGTCCCGCTGGCCTCGGGCGGCCGCCACGCACATCTGGGCAGCTGTGCAGAGAAGGGCTTAGAGCCAGGGTGACCTGGGTTTCAATTCCACCTCGGCTACATTTGCACAGAAAACCACCCAGCTTCTAGGATGGTGATGGGGGCGTGGCGAGGTGGAGCAGAGGTTAGAGTCCGGCTCACCTGGTCTTTGCCTGCTAGGGCCGTTGCTGGTACCTGGCAACCCTGAGTCCGGGAGCCCCCACGGGACCCAGGCGCCTCCTCAAATTCCCTCCCACACACAGCTCTGTGACTTCCTGAAGGCTCTGGCCTGCAGCCAGGGAAGCACTGTGAAATCAGAAGAATCCAGTGAGCCTGTGTGGGCACCAGGCTGCTGTTCTCTCCTCTCTGACATATCATTGCTAATAACCTAGCATGTCCTCATATAGTGCTCACAATAGCCCAATTCCCAGTTGGCCCGTGCAGAGGACACATCACGAGTGAGCAGCCAAGTGGACGTGGAAGTCCAGTGGCGGTTCCCAGTGCCCTGCGTCCAACCTCCACACCCTGCTGGTCACTGGACTAATGAGGCGTCCCCCCAGGCATGAGACGGGACGGCACCCCCAAGGCTGCAGCAGAGAGCACGGACTAGGCTCTCGTGCTTGCTTTCCTGGCCTTTTCTGTGAGTGAGGAGACAGGAACAGCCTTCCTCTGTCCGCACAGGAAGTGCTCCGTCAGTATCTGAGGAATCAGCAGCAGGAGGGTAGGTGTGGTGAGCTCAGCAGCAGGAGGTGCAGGGAGTGCTAGACCAGGAAGGGGTGTGCCTAGGAGGCAGACGGTCAGCGCACCAAAGCTGTGGGCAAGTTCTGGTTCTCCCGGGTCCTGTTCTGCATGCTAAGGTGCCGCTCTGCTGCTCGGGAGGCATGAGTCCATATCGAGGCTTTAGCTCCTACGTACCCCTTGCGTCACAATGAAAGGCTAACCCGGGGAAGATGCCCACGGAGCATGTGTCACTAGACAAAGCACAGAGGAGTGGCCAGCACCGGGAAGGAGAGGCGGCACGCCCCTGATGACCCTCCGGCGCTGTGCCTCAGGGGTGTGTGTGTTGTGGTGCCTCAGGGGTGGATGCTGGGGTGGGCAAGAGGTGGTGTTGCTAAGATAGTCCAGGCCCACACCCATGCCCCGTGGCTGCCCCACCCGTGCCCTGGTCTGAGTCAGGCACCAGCAAATGGAAAGCGTTTCTTAGAAGCGGGAGGAGGCCTCCGTAGGGCCAGCCCTAGCACGGGTCTGATGGAAAGCCTCCAAGCCATCCTGGCACAGTTCAGCCACAATGCAGCCTCACCAGCACAGGCTGCAAGGGGAAGGGTTATTGAGGGGCATTCATTTCTATTATCAAGATCGCATGGGCCGAGGCCAGGGGCACCCAGGCCAAAACAAGCAGACCTTGCCCGGGCACCATCCCCAGGCTCTGGTCTCACTGTTCTCTCCCAGTGTGCCCCAGCTCAACTGATGCGCCTTGACTGCGATGGTCAGTGCGACCCAAATAATTACCGCCACACACCCCACTCCCACTTTAACCGGTTCTGTTTATGGCCGTCGCCTTGCTTCCAACGCAGAGTGAAACAGGATGGGTTTTTGTTTTTGTTTTCCTCCCACAGGGTGGAGTCACTGAGTCCCATCTGCTGGGGAGTTGGTTGTTTAAACACCCCGCCCAGTGCTGCAGTTTGCTCTGCTCTTCCTAAGAGCAGTCCCAGTCCAGACTGCAGGCCCTTGTTCGAGTCCACTGTGACCAGCTGAATGGGCCGCAATTTGCAAGAGCTAGTTAAGGTCCTGCTTCCATCACCAGCGTCTCCCACGGCCTCCTGAAATGGCAACACGGTTCTTTGGCCTGTCCACACGTTCATCATCAGTGAATATTTAGGAAGTGCTCCCACCACAGTTGCTTGCCAGTTCTGAAGCCAGATAAGAGATTTTATTTTTTATTCTGTTGCACAGGGGGTTTAGTCAGTAAACTGAGTTTAACTTCTGAAAGCCTTCCTTTTCCTGGAAAAAAAAAAAGTCATTTTGGTTTTCCACATGAAAGAGTAAAGCTTTGGCCAATGCACAGGATTCCTTCAATGATCCTCTTGGTTTCCAGACAGCACTTGTTCTCTGAAACCCCCGAATTACGTTATTTCTTGTGCTAAAAACACTTAAACGTCAGTTGAACACTGGTTGAACTGGTGACTTGTGGCCACTTGTGAATCCAACAGATGGTTTCGTTTTGTCTGGCCCATGCTCTCGCCTTGCATCCACTCCACCCCAAAAGCAAATCATGCAGAGACAGTATTGCTAGAATGACTCACCGAGGGAGTCCGGCCCTCACCAGGGTTCAGCCTCGGTCTCGCACTTACCGCTCATGGTGAAGGGAGCGTGGGGGACAGCCTGCCACCTCCCCAGCTTGCACCCTGATGGGAACAGGAGCTGCTGAGCTCCCGAGTGCGAGTGCGTGGTGGGAACAGCCTGTCAGGTCCTGAATGGCCCCAGGGTTCTTGGGCACTAAACGCCATGTTATGTCCTTTCCAATGTGAAAATGCTCTGGGTTGTGCACTTGGCATTTGATTCTTGGTTGAGACACGGTGAACCCGACTGCCCCAACAAAGTCACTCCCTGGGAGTCAGATGCGAGGAAAAGGACATTAAGCACTTCAGGCCTCTGGGGAAAGTGTTCACATCATCAGGAGCTTCCAGGGGGCTGGCTGGCCTTGATCTCAATGTTCTCAGTGCCTGACACACTGTAAATACCCCATAAATATCTGTGAACCCACTTCAGTTCATCTCGGCCACCAACAGTCATTCACTGCGCATTAACTGTTTTGGCTCCCTGGTAAAGACTCAGGATATAAACAGTTGACAGGGACAGTCTGGGCTCTGGAGTTTAGTTGCAGAAATAGGCCAGGCACAAGACACCACACCGGCCAGCACCCAGAGGTGCTTAATTCCTCAGGGGACAACACAGGCTGCGGGAGGACTCCCTCCACCAAGGTCTTGTTGGGGGTGGGGGGTGTCAGCTTTTCTGATTGCTGGGAATTAGGCTGCACTTTAAGGAAGTGAGAATAACAAATGTATCGAGTACCCCCCCCATTCTGTTCCAGGGTCTCTCTACATATGTTACAGCTTCTCACCACACTGGGGAGGAGCCCAGCCTTCTTCACACACACAGGCAGAGACTGAGCCTCTGAGGAGTTGAGCAGTTCTCAGCGTGGTCAGAGTAGGAGGGCCAGACAGCCTAACTCCAAAACCCACGCCCCGTCCTCCACCGCTCGCTAGGAGCAGCAGTCTCCAACCTGGTCAGGGACCTTGAGACTTAACTGGAAGCAGTCTCCAAAACAATCAGTTCTACTTCCAGGAAGCAAAGGCCAAGCAGGGCAAAGCAGATGCCCTCCGGCTCTCCAAGCACAGCCCTGAATAGGGAGGGGATGGAGCCCCAAGGGTACTGGGATTGATCTCAAGACCTGGCTAGCTTGCAACCACCAAGAGCAGACAAGGCTAAGGCGTGGGTGTCTGCAGGCCAACTAGGCAAGTTCCCAGGAGCCCCCACGTGGAGCTCTGAAAGACCTGATGACTCCCATCCTGTTGTGTGGATACTTTATCACAACCTATTTCTCCCACCACTGGCTTTCGAAAGATGTAAAACGAGTTAGTAATTGTGAAACAGAATGGCATCTGGTGTGTAGTGCTTATACAAATAGGGCTGTTGCTATCTTTATTCTTCTGCCAGCAGAATTTAGCAAAGGCATGCACCTTTAGAGTTCTTATCAAGGGTTCAAGTCTGAGTCAAGGGCCTAAATGAGGCTTAATTGGGCATATATAAAACTGCTGGCATTCCTTTGTAAACACAAGTTCTTATTGTGTTCAGAATAAGGCTTGGGGATCAGCTTTCTGAAAGGAAACTTGGAGAGAGATCACATGTAACCAAACAGTGGCCTCTAGTGGCAGAAGTGCTTATTGCTGGCTTATATTGCAAACTACAGAAAGAGCAGATCGCCAGAGCAGGGAACTGATCTTGCATGGAGATTTGTCGTGGAGGGGAAAAACAGTTGTCTGGAAACTGCAGCCAAGAGAAGCCCTATGCATTGGCAGTGTAGTCACTGAATCTAAAAGTCACTTCATGCTCTCTGAAGCCAGTGCTGATGCTCCCAAAGAGCTGGCTAAACACACCTAGAGGAAGCACAAATGGTGTGAATGTTTTAGAAAGTCACAACAGGGAAAGAAGTCTTTAAAATGTTCATCTTGGGGCCAGCGTTGTGATGCAGCAGGTTAAGCCGCTGCCTGCAATGCAGGAATTCCATATCGGAGCACTGGTTCAAGTCCCTGTTGCTCCGCTTCCAATCCAGCTTCCTGCTAATGCATCTAGAAAGGCAGTGAATGACGGTCCTTTGTGCTTGGGCCCCTGCACCCATGTGGGAGACATGGAAGAAGCTCCTGGCTTCTGGCTTTGGCCTTGGCCAGCCCTGGCCACTGCGGCCACCTGGTGGAGTAAAGCAGTGAATGGAAGATTATCTCTCTCTCTCTGACTCTCCTCCTGTCTCTGTAACTCTTTCAAACAAAAAATAAGTCTTTAAAAAAAGAATTCATCTTTAAGGACACAGGCATTATCTTAAAGGGATTCCCATTGGCCACATCTGGGGCAATTTGAGCACTAAAATAATAATAGTAATGGATTATAACTCAATAGAATGAGTGCAAACTGGTCAACAAATTTTTATTTTATTTTATTTTATTTTTTTGGACAGGCAGAGTGGACAGTGAGAGAGAGAGAGACAGAGAGAAAGGTCTTCCTTTTCCGTTGGTTCATCCTCCAATGGCCGCTGCAGCTGGCGTGTTGTGGTTGGCACACTGCGCTGATCGGAAGGCAGGAGCCAGGTGCTTCCTCCTGGTCTCCCATGGGGTGCAGGGCCCAAGCACTTGGGCCATCCTCCACTGCCTTCCTGGGCCACAGCAGAGAGCTGGCCTGGAAGAGGGGCAACCGGGACAGAATCCGGCGCCCTGACCGGGACTAGAACCCGGTGTGCTGGCACTGCAGGTGGAAGATTAGCCTATAGAGCCACGGCGCCAGCCTTGGTCAACAAATTAATAAATGACAGAGAAGACAAAAAGCTCTTTCTTACGGTGAGATTCCAATGGATACAGGTAGAATAAATACTGAATTTCAAAATAATTCAGGCAAAGACCATCAAAGTATACTAAAATTAGTAGGCAGAAGTAGTATTTTAAAAACATATTTATATGATCTTAAAGTACCTCCCACTTAAGATTCCTGTAATTCACAAAGGGCAAAATCGTAGCATTTTAGTAGAGTGTTCCAGCAGACAGCCCCTTAGGCAGACAGCACCTTTAACCACAGATTAAAAGTTAACACTCAGTAAAGGGAACAAATCGACATCAGGTGCCTCCTAATTTGATGCGCTGAGGACACAACCTCACTTCCTGCAAAAAACACAAAACTGAATCCAATTACAAGAAAATCCTGGATAAACCAAAATTAAGGGACATTCTATAAAACCACTCGTTTACATTCAATGCACACCCTGGGAGGCAACGGTGATGGCTTCAGTAGTTGGGTCTGTGCCAGCCATGTGGGAGACTTGGGTTGAGTTCTTAGCTCCTCGCTTCAGCCTAGCCCAGCCCTGGCCACTGTAGGCATTTGAGGAATAAACCAGCAGATGTGAGCTTTTCTCTTCATCTGCCTCTCAAACACTGCAGTGCAGCAGATTAAGTCATCTTGTACCAAAGTGCCGGCCACTCTGCTTCTGACCCAATTTGCTGTTGTTGTGCCTGGGAAGCCACTGCATGACGGCTCAAGTACTTGGGTCTCTGCCACCACGTGGGATGCCTGGATGGAGTTCCAGGCTCCTGGCTTCAGTCTAGCCCAGCCCTGTCTGTCGTGGGCATTTGGGGAGTGACCCAGTGGATAGGAGATCCATCCCTGTTTCTCCCTCCCTCCATCACGCTACCTTTCAAATAAATAAAAACAAGGGAGGGAGGAAAGAAAGATTATATTATAAAAATGTAGGGTTGGGGCCGGCGCTGTGGTGCAGTAGGTTAATCCTCCGCCTGCAGCGCCAGCATCCCATATGGGTGCCAGTTCTAGTCCCAGCTGCTCTACTTCCAATCCAGCTCTCTGCTGTGGCCTGGGAAAGCAGTAGAAGATGGCCCAAGTCCTTTGGCCCCTGAGCCCATGTGGGAGACCTAGAAGAAGCTCCCAGCTCCTGGCTTCAGATCAGCACAGCTCCGGCCATTGCAGCCATTTGGGGAGTGAACCAGTGGAAGGAGGACCTTTCTGTCTCTCCCTCTCACTGTCTGTAACTCTACCTCTCAAATAAATAAATAAAATCCTTAAAAATAAATAAATAGGGTAATATCCTCGTTTTCAGGGAATAGATACTGAAGCATTCACAGGTATATGGGCATCATGACTGCAACCTACCCTAAAACATCAGGGAAGATATTACACACAGAGTGAGTGACGAACCACATGTGGTAAACCGTTAATATTGGTGAAGGATATACATGAATTCTTTGACAGTTTTTGCAACTTGTTTATAAGTCTTAAATTGTTTCAAAATAAGTTTCTAAAGATGTTTTCCTTGGTTTCTTTGAATATTTCCTTACATCACTACAGTGGGTTGAACAGTATCCCCCCCAAATCCATGTCCTCCTGCAATCTCAGAATGAGACCTTATTTGGAAATTTGGTCTTTGCAGATTTCATTAAGGAGAGAATTAAGGGTAGGCCCTGGTATCATTCTAACAGAAGACATACACAGAGAAATAGGCTGAGTGAAGAAAGGGCAGCTCTACAAGTCAGACCGGAATGCCGGGAACTACCCAGAGCTAGAAAGCAGCAGGAAGGATCTTCCTCCGAGGCTTCAGGCAGCGCATGGCCCTGCTATAAACCACTGAGTGTGTTGCAGTTTGTTGCAGCACCTGGGAAACAACACAGCACACCCCAGCATACAATAATGGCTCTCTGTCCCACAAGACACCCAAGTCTCGCATCCACAAGCATCTGTGGAGGCTAACAATGATAGTCATATTTATTGAACACTGACTACAAGCCTAATGTTAGTTAGCTGCATGAAATGCATTACTTCCACTCTCATTACACCTGAATCCAGTGGGATTTACTACTAACTCTTCACAGATACAAAAATCAAAGCTTAAGTGAGTAAGTCTCACACATAGTCACACAGCAATACGTACAGAAGCTACGCAGTGAACTGAGGAAGTTGGACTCCTACAGTCTACACTGTCTCTGCTTCAGTATTGGTCCTGATGATTCCCCACACAGGCTCCACTGCTCCGAGATGCACAGGCCTAGTGCCTCCCAGAGCATGCTGCAGGCTGCCCTAGACTGACACCAGGGCACTTGGCTTTGTATTACATAGCTTCTTCCTCCTTGTCCTTTTTTTTTTAAAATCCTTTTCATCCTAGCCCAACTCATGTTTCCAGTCTTTTTTTTTTTTTTTTTTTAAGATTTATTTATTTGAAAGGCAGAGTTACAGAGAGGTAGAGACCGGGGAAGGGGTGGGGGGTGCCTTCCATCCGCTGGTTCACTCCCCAGATGGCTGCAACAGCTGGAGCTGCACTGATCCGAAACCAGGAGCCAGGAGCTTCTTCCGGGTCTCCCACACGGGTGCAGGGGCCCAAGGACTTTGGCCATCTTCTACTGCTTTCTCAGGCCATAGCAGAAAGCTGATCAGCAGTGGAGCAACCAGGACTCGAACCGGCCACCCTGACAGGATGTCGGCACTGCAGGCTGGGGTTTTAACCTGCTGCACCACAGCGCCAGCCCCTCCAGTCTTCTAAGAAAACTTTCCAGGGCCCTCCAGGCCACAGGGAGAGACACTCACCAAGGGAGAGATGTTCCATCCTCTTGTGAACCTTAGACTTGTGATGTGCCTTGTGCTCTGGACAAAGATCTCATGTATTATTTGCTCTATGGAAATACAATAAATCAGTTTGTGAAATTTTTCTCTAAGTGCTCCAGCAATGTAAGAGTTGCTCAAGTAAAAAATTCTAGTTTGGGGGCTGGCACTGTGCTGTGGTGGGTAAAGCTGCCTCCTGCAATACTGGCATCCCATATGGGAGCTAGTTTGAGTCCCGGCTGCTCCACTTCCCATCTAGCTCTCTTCTAATGCTTCTGGGAAAGCAGTGGAAGACGGTCCAAGTGCTTGGGCCCCTGTACCCACACGGGATACCCAGTTCTTGGCTTTGGTCTGGCTCAGCCCCGGCCATTGTGGCCATTTGGGGAATGATTCAGCGGATATAATAAGACCTCTCTTTTTTGTCTCTCTCTCCCGGTAACTCTGCATTTCAGATAAGATAAACCTTTTAAAAATTTGGAAAGGTTCAAACACACTGGAGAGGTGCTGGACACAGGAATCGATCTGATTTTCAGTTGACTCAGCAGCCTGTACAGTGACACGGTCACAGGTCTTGAGACTTTTGCCAAGATCAGGAAATGAAAGGAGCAGGATTCCAGGCAGGCTCCACACCAACACCTGGCTGCAGCGACTGCAGGCAGCAGGGTGACCGGTCATCCAGCACAGGGGCACGGACACCTTTCTCAGAGGGTCACCTGGCGCCTGTCCACCACTGCTGCCTTGAGGGACTGTGGGTCTCTGTAAACAGCAGCTTCAAGTCTAGGCTTTTAATGTGACTTTAAAAATGTCAGCTACAGAATGAATTTAAGTTGTATTAAGTTACAAAAAAAAAAAAAAAATTAGCCAGTGAAAAGAAACATGATACATGTAAACCATGCAGAGGCCTGGATTTGACCCAAGGCCCACGGGTCTGCTTCCCTGGGCTCTAGACCATGAGCTCTCGGAACCCATTCTTACTTTTGTAAAATGAATAAATTCATTTATGGAAGGAACACATATCAGATTTTGAAACAGGAAAGCACAAGTAACAGTGATGGCTTAGAAGTATCAGGGCATGGCAGGATATGGCATTCATTCATCCCTCAGGTAGTGTTCAATGCACACTCCAATGTGGGTCTGATACTTCAAGATTAGGTGAGGGGCATACGGTAAGGAGGAAGCCCCATCCCTGCCTCTGTCTTAGTAAAACAGCTTGTTGGTGGGTAAGCCTTAGGAAAAAGCCAGTGTGGGCCGACGGGTGTGACAGGGGAGTCTAGAGGAGCTTATTTTAGACAGGGTGGTGAAAGCCCCCACTGGAGGCAGGACTTCGGAGTGGGGGCCTATTACATGAAACCTGGGAGAAGAGCATTCTAAGCAGGGAGGCCTGCGAGTGCAAAGGCTCAGAGACAAATGTGCATGAGTGAGAAGAGAAAACGTGGAACCGATGGGAGTGACTGAAGTGCTGTGTTTTATGCAAAGTTAAATGGGAAACCATTGGAGGCATTATGTATTATAGCCTTATGTATTATATAGGTGGTGACATTCTAAATAGATCATTTTAGCTACTTTGAAGAACAGATTGTGGCAAAGGAGTCTAGAAAGAAATGCCTGGCCCAGCACTGTGGCGCAGTAGGCTAAGCCTCTGCCTGCAGTGCTGGCATCCCATATGTGCGCCAGTTCATGTCCTGGCTGCTCCTCTTCCCATCCCATCCAGCTCTCTGTTTATGGCCTGGGAAAGCAGTAGAAGATGGCCCAACTGCTTGGGCCCCTGCACCCATGTGGGAGACCCGAAGAAGCTCCTGGCTCCTGGCTTCAGCTCAGCCCAACTATTGTGGCCATTTGGGAGTGAAAGCAGCTGCTGGAAGACCTCTCTCTCTAGTGAATAAATCTTTAAAAGAAGAAAAGAAAGAAAGAAAAAGAAAGGGGGGAGGGGTAGGGAGGAAGAAATGCCACTACCCATACTAGAAAGGTGACAGTGGATCTAAGGGGATTTCAGTAGGTGTACAAGTAGGCAGGGTAGGAATTTCCTGTGTACTTAGCACTGGGTTGGAATTATACTACACATAGGTGAGAAAAGCAGACAGTCCAAAGGGACACTGAGAACCCAAGATCTCAAGCAGTATTTTCATTTTTTAATTGTGAAAGCCTTGTATTGTACAAAATCAGATCTCAATCAACTAGCATCTTGAAACAAATTTTTTCCAAAAAAACAATTATTTTAGAGGCACAGAGATACAAAGTATTCATCTGCCGGTTCCCTCCCCAGATGTCCTCAACAGCTGAAGCTGGGACAAAAGCTGGGAGCTGGGAACACAATCGAGGTCTTCTGAGTCGGTGGCAGGACCCCAATTATTTGAACCATCACTGCTGTGCTGCCTCCCAGGGTCTGAATTAGCAGGAAGCTGGAATCAGCAAGAGCCAAGGTTTGAACCAGGCACTCTGATATGGGGACACAGGGCTACCCAGTTTTTTTTTGTTTTTTTTTGTTTTGTTTTGTTTTTTGACAGGCAGAGTGGAGAGAGAGAGACAGAGAGAAAGGTCTTCTTTTGCCGTTGGTTCACCCTCCAATGGCCGCCGCGGCCAGCGCAGCACAACGCGCTGATCCGATGGCAGGAGCCAGGTACTTATCCTGGTCTCCCATGGGATGCAGGGCCCAAGGACTTGGGCCATCCTCCACTGCACTCCCGGGCCACAGCAGAGAGCTGGCCTGGAAGAGGGGCAACCGGGACAGAATCCAGCACCCCAACCGGGACTAGAACCCCGTGTGCCAGCGCCGCAAGGCAGAGGATTAGCCTAGTGAGCAGCGGCACCGGCGGGGCTACCAAGTCTTAACCACTAGACTATGTAAACACCTGCCCCATGGCATCTCTTGAATTATGTTCCTAAGAAATGGAAAGTTCAAACTTCTCTGAGTAGTTAGGTGCTTCTAATATGAACTCTTTTTGGGTGGCAAACAGTTAAAAATAGAAATCCCTCCCACATGTTCCATACACAACCTACAAAATGCCATTTTAAGGGCCGGTTTGTAGCAAGAGGTTAAATACCTTGCCAAGTCACATAATGATCTGAATGCAGAGCTGACATAGAAGCCCATGTTCTTTCCATTTCCCTGATGGACAAAGTTCAAATGTTTAATGTCAAGATGTGGCTTCCAGATATAAGGGGCTCAATGTGCACACATGAATACTGCTCCCAATTTTCACATGGAGTAGTGGTTTTCCTAATTAAATCCCATGTACATTCTCCATCTCTCCAGCTAAACTAAGCCCCTCACTATTCCTACACTTCAAGTTTCATTTTTTAAAAACTGGCCTTAACAATATCACACGGGGCCAGTGTTTGGCACAGCAGGCATGACGCCCACATCTTGTGGACTGCCTGGGTTCTAGTCCTACCTTCTGTTTCCACTTCCTGCTTCCTGCTATGCACACCTTGGGAAGCAGCAGCTGATAGCTTAAGTACCTGAGTCTCCGCCATCCATGTGGGAAACCAGGACCGAGTTCCAGGTTCCTGGGCTTCACCTGTCAGTTGCAGGCATTTGGGGAGTGAGCCAGCAGATGGAAGATCTCGTCTGCCTTTCAAATGAAATGAAAAAACTTTTTTTCAATTTAAAAATCCTTTATAATTAATCTATTACAACTCATGCTGAGTAAGGATATGGCTCTTAGGACAAATGAATATTGTGAAATTTTCTCATTTTTGCAAACTTTCATGAGAACTAAATTTCTAATAAAGACTTCTGATGCAAACTGTGGTGTTAATAACTGATGGCAATGGTGATAATATTTAAAGCTATTAAAGCACAGCTTAGAACTTATTAGGGACTGGTGTTATGGCATGCAGCTCCGTGCTAGTGCCTGGGAAAGCAGGAGATGGCTCAAGTGCTTGAGGCCCTTGCACCTATGCGGGAGACCCAGAGGGCAGTTCTAAGGCCCCTAGCTTCCACCTGGCCATACCTTGGCCATTGCAGATATCTGGGGAGTGAACCAGCTGATGGAAGATTTGTCTCTAACTTTGTCTTTTAGATAAATTTTTCTAAAAATCATGTTCTGCAACATTAATGGACTTGTATTAAAAATCAGAATTGGGGCAGGTGTTTGGTACAGGGATTAAGTTGCTGCTTGGTATGCCTGCATCCCTTATTAGATTCACTGAGTTGGAGTCACAGCTATGCTTCCAATCCAGCCTCCTGCTACTACTGTGCACCCTGGGAGGCACAATGTGATGTTTTGAGTACTTGAGCCCCTGCTACCCACATAGGAAATGAGACTGAGTTCCAGGCTCCTGGTCTTGGCCTGACCCAGGCCCAGGTGTTGCAGACATTTGGGGAGTAAACAAGCAAATGGGATCTCTTTGCCTTTCAAATTTTTTTTAGATCATTAGAACAACTTATTTGCATTTACAAGATTCATGACAGTAGAGGAAAAAGATGAGACATGGAAAACATAGGAAACAACGCTGCTGAGATACCAGCACCAATAATTCAGAATTGGGAATACTATAAAATACAAGTGAAGACAGCAATCCAGTACCAGTCTAGAATGATACTCAGCTTCAATTTCCAGATTTCTGAATTGCAGACACCACTCTCCTCAAAAAAAAGGCTAAGCCATCAAAGCTGAATCTGATCAAGTCTCAAGACCTACCAACTTACAGGAAATAGAAAATGTCCAGACAGCATAGGGTTACAGTGAACAGACCTAGAATGTGGAAACTCCTTAGGACATGAGCAGTTTCTCCAAATAAATTCCAAGTAAAAAAGATGACATCTGTGGTTAAAGCCAGTGCAATGCATATGCACCTTGTTTGAAGCCAATTGTAAAAATGATCAGAAATAGAAAGGGCAATCTGGATGTTAAGATGGTATTTAATACTTATGAAAGTTTTATATTTTAGACTGAGATAAAGATGAAATGTGTGACTCAATGATGAATTTGTTGGGTATACACAAAGCTCACTGCCCATGGAGCTGAGACAGGTACTCTACTTCCGTGTTTGAAATTTCCTACATTAGCTGAAAACTCATAATATATATATATATATTCAAAATACAATCTCTATTTTATGCTTCTAGAAGTAGAACAGTGTAAGTTTAACCTTAGGCTGCTCTGAAGTTAAAGTCAGGAACACAATGAACAATTAGTAAACACATCCTTATCTCATGTGCAAAGCCCACTTGGAAAAACAATTGCATTCCACATGCAGGTGTACCCTCTGCCAACTCCTCTTCACAATCTTCAATCACAATGCTCCTACTTCCAAGCAAGGATTCTTAATTACCATGGACTTTGCTGACACTTGCCTTCCTTCAGTAAGAGAGAAATGTTTCATATTGAGGCAGCTAAAGTTCTCACAGCTCAGCAACATGAAGTATAGAGCACTCTTAATGAACTGTTCTTTCAAGTTCGCCTGAGTTGCTAACACATGCTACGTCATGTTAGTTTTCATAGAAATATAACTGATTTAAGTAACATACCAGACTTTTACATCCAAATGAATCGTTTGCTTCAGAGTGGTCGCCTTGTGAAGCTATCCTACCAGCACCACTGCCTGCCAGTGAGGAACACATCTGGAAGTCATCTTTGGCATCCTCTTCCGAAGCTGTAACTTTTTTTAAACATCCTTAGTGGCAGTAAACCTCCTTGTGTGTGTGTATTTGAATTTTTTGGAAACAGCAGCAAATCATGTAGAGCCAAGTCTAGTGGACAAGGTAAGTAATGAGAGTGGGTAAAGAAAATTTAATTCTTTTAATTCTAAAAATATTTTTTTTAACTTTGAAGATCTCAACTCACTTCTAATATATTGGGAAAATCCTTTCAATGTAACTTGAAAAATACAATGTAATTCAGACAGTTCAATAAAAAGTAGAATTAAAAGTACTCTGAAATTCATGCATAAGAAATCTTTTAAGAGGTTCATACAAAATGTATATTATGGAGAAAAACTACATAGATTTTGAAACTTCTTGCAACAATCCTTTAATTCTGAAGTACCCTTGTCTTCACTGGATACCAGTTTTTTCATTTCCTTGATACCACTTGGGATAGCCACATCCCATACTGGAGTGCCAGTTCAAGTCCTGGCTACTTCACTTCTGATACAATTCTCTGCTAATGCACCTGGGAAAGCAGTGGATGACAGCCCAAGTACTTGGGAGACGTGGATGTACTTCTAGGCTCCTGGCTTCAGCCTGGCCTAGGGTCATTTTGATAATCTGGGGAGTCAATCAGCAGATGGAAGATCTGTCTCTTCCTGTCACAGTGCATAAATCTGTTCAGGACACTTCCCTTTGGAAACAGTACTTCAGTGTTGTAGCATTTAACATTATATTGCTGGGCCACTGCCATTTGCTTCATCCATAAACACAGTGAAGACTTACAAATAGCTCACAATACAGATAAAAATCACATTTTTAATCATCTCAAACTACATCTAATGGAGTACAGAAAAGTTCATCAGAAAATCAGGACAGCCAATTTTACTATTAAACTTTTGCTTTTTAATAATTTATTTAAATAAGATATTTGAAGCAGTTTAGAAAAACAAGATTTGTATTTTATTTCCTTGTAAAAATCTTTACACATGCAGACAAACCAGTGTTAAGAAAGTATTCACCATCATTTAAACAAATAACCACTTAAATAGAACAGTGTCTGCAATTTTATCTGTATAAAAATAAGATACATTTTTACAGAATTCACGCTCCAGTTCTTGTAGCAATAAACAATACACAACTATAATAAAGTACAATTGAACCTGACCATGGTTTTCAATTTAGATACTGCTAGGGCATTTTAATGTGCAAAAAAATTTAACATAGTTCTTTCCAAAAGAAATGTCCTCAGTGTTTCTAGAGACCTAGAGAGTTTTAAAAAAATCAAATCCTAATTGGTTTGCTTTTAATGATGAGTCCATACATCACGCTGTAGATAGCCAAAGCCAGGAACTGATGCAGGCTCAAAGGAAGCAAAAGTCAACGCCTGTGCCTGCCATGTCCTGAGCGACTGCTACCATGGTGCTTGCCTTTATGAGATCTCTCAAAGGAGCGAGACCTTTCCCGCCTGTCCCTATGATGTCCCCTTTCATGCCTGTGTTTCTTGGCAGCATCTGAGTGATCCCGAGACTTGCTCTGAGATCGAGAACGAGATTTTTTCCTTTTGTGACCATGTCTATTTGAACTTTTTAAATCATCTCTGGTATGCTTGGCCTTAAGGTGAGGAGAACCATGATTATGATGTCTTCGAGGGCTTTCACTGTGACTGCGGGACCTGCTTCTTGATCTCGAGCTGTATGTTCCAGATCGACTCCGCCTATTATTGTAACTTAGATAATAAAAATTGGAGGTTTAGATTCAGTCTCTATGGGCAACATATTATATTGATGGCTGCTTCTAAAAGATTCTAAACAAAACTACCAACTCCATTAGTTACAAGCCAAAATGGTAATTTTTCTAAACCTCCCCACCCCTCACTTCTCCCACCCAAGCCTAAAATAGAGAATCTTAAACAAATGTATCCAATGTCTATATTCCAAGGAGGGAAATAATAATTGCAAAGAACTAGTCTTTTTACTGATTCTCACATGCTCAAAAGAACCCCTGAAGAGGAAGAGCCACAGGACCTAGCGACGTAATTACAAAAGCTAACTACTGATTCTTCAGCTATGGTTAACTTGATTATTGGTTACTTATAAGAAACTTCCTATCTGAAACGGAACAGAAAGGCAATGTTTTTACAATATAAACAAGGTAATTCCATAGCATTTTGTGGGCAGCCCTTATTTCTTCAACAAACATGAGAAATTAAAATGCCATTAAGGTAAAATACCATAAAACAGAAAGTACACATCACCCTACCCCCCTCGGCCTCACAAGATCATTTCAAATCCAATTCTAGACTAAGAGATCGCTGATGCAACCTGCTTTTAAGAACTGCTTTTCCTAAGAAAACATTGACTTACTGTCTTCGTGGAGTGTGCGATCTAGACCGTGATCGTGTTCTTGACCTTGATCGACTTGCACTTCTGCTATTTCTACTTCTTTTGCTGTCTTTTCTTACCCTTCAAAAAAAATAAATAAATATTTCAGTTATATTCTTCAGTGTTACAAAGTATGCACAAGATTCTTCAGGCTAGTTTTCTAATCTACATACACTCACCCATTGTAAGGGCTTTTGGAAGCCTGTTGTCTATCCTCAGGTTCTTTTTTGACTGTCTTCACATTAACAGAAATTGGTGACTTTTCTTCAGCTTTTATTTCTCTTGGGGATGCTTAAAAGACAACGAGAGTGACATGTTTACTTCTATACATAAATGCTAAAACTTTCATTGTCCCCAATTCATTAAGTCCCAATGTATCTTACATGGTTTAGAAGCTGGAGAAAATCCACCAAGGGTTGAAAGGGCTGGAGTTCCATCAGGGTTTAATCCTTTTGCTTTCAGTTTGGCTTCTTGTAAAGCTACTTTTCTTTTTTCAACTTCTTTTTCCAACAATTCATAGTTTGGCTGTTGGAGGACAATGAATTATTATTTCTCCTCTGCAGTAATTTAGATTCTTGGCACCAAGGCTATCAGCACAAACTTGAGCAAACAGAAATTACCTTTTTTCTGGTATAAAGCCGAAGCGTTTCTATGCAAATTTCTTGGATCTCCTCTTCCGTAGTACCAAAAAGAAGAAACCAATGGGGACGAGTTGGCAGTGGAATCTAAACCACAAAAATAGAATGCTTTGAGTTTTCCCTGGTTTTTATTGGAACCACTGATAATACCTGTGATTTGTCCTATAGAACTAAATAGGCTATCTACACTTACCTGAAGTGCTCTAGCTGCAAGGTAGATGCATGCACATGCTATAGTCTCTGGTTGAAATCGAACAAAAACATTGGTTCGAAGACTGTCATTCATATAATTCCTGAAAGATATGTCAACTATAAGCTTTTTATGTAAACAAATACATTCTTCCAAACCTTACATAAAATTGGAGACTCAATCTACTTTATTCTTTTTTCTTCTCTTGTATTCACATCCTCATTCTAGCATAACAATAAACTTTAAAAGAAAAATCAAAATAAGAATTTAACACTAGGATCGTTCAAATTTTCCTAAATATGAGCAAAACTTTCATATAATTCCATATAACTTTCCAAATAGAACTTACCCCTGAAGTTTTTTTTAAAACATGTAATTCTGTAAAAAGCAATGTTCTGAAAGTCAATTCCAACATGACTAGTTTCATAAATGATAAACCACTCCAACAGTTCTTCAAGCCATTAATTAGTGACCATCTCTCCTTTATCCACAATGAAAAGCAGTGTCAATCAAGTTCTTTCAAAAACTCAAAATACTGTGACAGGGGTACAGAGGCATTTTCAATAGTAAGCACCCACCAAATTATATTAAAGAAAACTAAGCTACATAAGAGAATCTAGGTAGGGAAGCGAAGAGCAATATATAATGGCCTTGTTTACAAACCTTATTTGACTAAGTAAAAGCAACAGACTATTTATTAGTGAACCCTCCCCACAATAACCCCAAATTAAAGAAATTTTACAAATCGCTGAAAAGCTTAAACTATAATTAAATGGATTACTTAAAAATCCTTACACCCATAGAAATTGCTAAAATCTGTTTTAGAGAATACATATTGAAAATGTCATGCATTTTATAAAAGCAGTGAAACTTTACTAATATTAACTTAGTCCAAAAGCATGGCTGCCATAAAAAAGGCTATCTTGATGGAAAAATCTAGAACATTGTCCTACACACATCAACAGTTCTATGAAATAGTAGTTGTGGCTAAGCCACAAACTCCTTGTTGGATCTGGAGTTTAAGCAATTCTAAAGTCTATTAAAAATGAAGTACGTTTTAATTCTAATATTATCAGCTATAAATTAACCCAATATAGGAACTGGTGCTCATTCTAAGTTGCAGGTTGTAGCCTCCTTTGGTAGAATTCACACTATACACACTATAAATATAAGTTTAGTCAAACTTCTAATAAAAAAAACCATGTAATTCATAATGGCTGGACAACAAATCTATCAAAAATGAACTACTCATTTTGATAGTTACAGGTATACATTAAATACATAGGCATGTTGAATAGTTACTTCTAGAAGCAAATATACAAATCCTTTTGACACCCCGACAGAACTAGAAGATGCTGCCAGATGGATATGGACCACTTCAGTGAATCTCGGATGAGAGCTTGCACTGGATTGGCTGGAGAGCAGGGCAGCCAATCAGGCCATCCTGAGGTCATGGGCTGAAGTGCAGAGGGCAGAGTTCTATGACTTACCATCATGGACTACCCTTTAATTAAAGAGTAGAAAAAAGAACAAAGTTAAATTGAGTTCTCCATTAAAAATAATTAGTCAAGCCAAGAAAACAGGAAGCAGAAATAAGCATTATTTACCTTTTAGTTAAAAAATAAAAAAACAAAAAGCCCCAAAACAAACTATCTCATTATTTTGGAAAGGGAAAATGAAACTTACTTTATTTCTGCTTCTGTTTTCCTGGCTAGGAAAGAAATGTAAAAAAGCAACTTACCAGGCAGTTTGAACCAGGGTTTGGTTACGTTCACATTCTAAGACTTGTAAATACATAACAATGATCTGAAGAACAAGGGAAAAAAAACTCAATTTAGCATATTAGTTTTTTTTTCCAGAGTACAGAATTCAATCAATAAGTCACAGGAAATGTTAGATTCAAGTTCTGTCTATAAACTGCATTGTTATAAACACAGACTAGCCTAAAGTGTACCTGAGATTAAATATGGGTTAATATACTAGTTACTAGATTTTATAAAAACTATGCTTAGACCTATGTCCCAATTATACTGGGAAAAAAACTGGTTAGTCAACTCAATTAAAAATATTTTATCAAGAGCACCTTACTATATATGATAAGCACTGTGCCCATTACTTCATCTAATTTCCCAAGGTCCACCTTACCATGTTCCAAAACCACGAATTCTGCTTTGGAAAAGTGACACAGTGGCTACGATACTGTGTAATGCTGTTATGAGTATTACACTAATCAAACACCAGTATTCTCCCAGTGAAGCTCAACACAATATGATGAGTAAAAACTACATGTGAAGAGCTTTGCCTCACTTTATATTAGGTGTTTCTATACCTGTATTACCATCATTATTCCCATTTTCATTTAGAAAAACAAAAACTAAGGGACACCTGCTAAGGTTACATAGCTAAAGACAGAGCCAAGCTTCTATGCCGAAGTCCTGACCCCAGCACCCGTTCACAACCACTGTGCAACTACTTTCATAGGTAAGAAAGAGACGCTAAGAAAAAACCTACAAACTTTCAATAATGTTAACAATGAGTAGCCACCAGGCTCCAAACATTTCACTGTGTGACAAGCAGTGTGCTGGGTTCTTCTGTAGCAAGACTTTTTATTCCTCAGGTATTGTACCGTCCATTTTCTAGATGGAAAAACTGAGACTTAACCATAGAAGAAATTATCAGGGCTGGTACTGTGGCTTAGCCGTTAAAGCAGCCACCTGTAGTGCCAACAGTCCATATAGGCACCGGGTTGCGTCCTGGCTGCTCTACTTCCAATACAGCTCTCTGCTCTGGCCTGGGAAAGCAGTAGAAGATGGCCCAAGTGCTTGCGTCCCCCTGTACCCATGTGGGAGACCCAGAAGAAGCTCTTGGCTTCAGTTCGGCCCAGCTCTGACTACTGAGGCTCTCTGTAACTCTGCCTTTCAAATAAATAAAATCCTTAAAAAAAATTATCTATGGTTATATAATTAAAGTGAAGATTTCAACCTGTATCTTTTTTGGCTCCCAGTTTACTGACAAATCTCAATATCCAAAAGAAGGCTTTTTAAAACCAGTAACACTCCGATAAAGACTCGCTTACATTTTTTTTTTTAAAGAAAAGCTAATACTTACGAAATGTAATTTCTGTACTCTACAACTCACCTTATGGGGATGCTTGACATGAACACAAAATCCCAACTCCTTTAGCACCCTCCTCTCTGCCTTGATAACTTGATTTTTGGTGTTAATGTAGTTCTGATCAAGGATCAGGGGGCTTGGAGTCCTATAGTTTGTAAGAAATAAAATCAAAACTGTTTTGCACATCCAAAAAGATTTATTTGTGGCATCTCCATTTTCCCTTCCAACCAACTATTGGCAACAGAAACCAGCTTTTTAAACTCCTGCAAACAAGTTAAAGCATTAATCTTGTGCTGTCCAAGTTATGCTAATCAAATACATACATCTAGGCTACCTCCTCGAAGAAACTAACTCAACTGTCATAAAAAAAGCTCACTCAAATGCTCTTAGGTTTATTAACTTTTTGACTTTAGGAATATATATATTTATCTATTTACTAATAGTAAGATGTACTATTATCACAAACCTCTTAGGTCTCCAGAGACTTTCCACTGACAAAAAGTGCTTCTGACAAGACTTAACACTAGAGAAAGTTCTAAGACTATAATGCACTCGTTCTATAAAATTACCCACTTCATAGCTAACATTAAAATTAAAGAAACTAGTGGGTAGCTAGTTCAGTTTCCCCAAGGGAGAAATCTGTTTAAACAAACTGTTCTAAGAACCTACCACTGTTTCAAGAAAATAAACTGAAAACTATAAGATTCACCTTAATCACCCAAAAATATAAATGTGAAGTCAGATTCAGAACCGGGTGTCACCTATGTGACCCAGGCCTAAGGGTAGTCAGAGCTGCAGACACTAGGCAATGTTTTAGTATGCAATGCAAGAGAAGAGAAGTAGAGGGAACCAGAAGGACACATTCAAGGTCTCCATCAGATGACTGAATTTCATGTTCAGGTTTCTACGATACCTAGGACTGCCTGTATGTGAGGGTTCAATGTTTTGAAAACAGTACTTGGAAATGATGCCAACCTGAAGCGTTTTGTTTTTGATGTCTGGTTGGCGGGACCTACCATACACTCTTAAGTCTTATAATTCAAAGTGGTTTCTTCCTAAGCTTTCAATCAGTCAAGTTTTAAGGAACTGGCCTTTCTCACTTTCTTCAGAAAGAAGTTTATGACATTTACCCATGTCCTCTGATACATTCTTAAAGCCACCCAACAAAAACTTCATTTCTATTACGACACTGATTATATGGCAAGTACATGGGAGAATAAATATTTTGCCCCATACTCAATTCATTCTCAGTCCAAAGCCTTAAGAGTTTTCACTCTGGGTGGAACACACCATCTATTTTAAAGATAGTCATTCTGAAATATTCAATCAAATGTACATGAGCTCCAGAAAAACCACATAAACTCGAAGGTGAGACAATAATCTGAAATGTGCAACAATACCCTTGGGGTAACACAGTATCAGTAAAAAGGGAGCCATCACGTATTTTCCTTGTTTTCTTCCATTTAAAGTCATAATGAAAACTGGAATGCTCACTAAACTAATTCTAATGATTCTGTATGTTTACCAAATTACACCCCCACAGAAGCTAGCTGAGCTGACAAAGCAGCAAAATAGCTATTACTTAAATTAACATGTTGAAAAATTGAGTTTTACTCAGTTCAATCCTGTACAGTTACAAAATGTGTTGAGGCTACAAACTGGGAAAATGGGCTGCCTTTTAGCATTAAAGACAATGAACCCATTTTATCAGCACTGTATGCTACACTTGCTCTTTGGGGAAAAAAAAACTTCAAATTTAACATTTTATACATGCATACGCATATGTGCATATATAAACATATTACAAGGCATCTAAGGTTTATAATTTTTAAGGTTTAACCACTGTCGCAGGATGTTTGGAAAAGTCAAATCCACCTTAGACTCTGATGACAGGTTGGTTGTTTGATGGGTCTCCAACTGGTATTTAGAGATAAAACAGCTCTGGTGTTATAGCTACACCCCACTAAACTCTTAATCCCCTACAATCCAGACAGTAAAATGCACCGTTAAAATCCCTATGAAAATAATTTTATGAAAGTGAAGTTGTCTCATCTTCCACCCCTGATGTTTTTTTCTTACTAAGAAAATCCTTGGCAATAAAATCCACTTGCAATTAATGATCTAATCACTTTAGAATGTTTACATGACTAGGAAAACTATCTGGTCCAAAAGAAACCCTAAACACCAAGTAATTCTAAAATAAATTATTTTGGACCTATTCTGCCATAATCTTTTTTGCATCAAAATAACGATACAAAATCCACACATCCAACTTCTTGCTTAGTCCTGCTATTAATTGCAGTTTTCAAAGTTAACTTTATAGATGCAGAACTTGACACCTCATTTTCTTCAGAATCACTTAACACACAAATCAAGGAACTCTTAAGGAACATGTAACTTACAACTGCCTCTTGGAGATCAGTTATTTTGTATCAGAAGTGGAAAAATGTAGCACAGATCAGTAGGAAGCAAAGGTTCAGAAAAAGAACAAGTGACTTCTTTATATGTACAAAGTATCAATTAGTACTTTCTGTGGCAACACTCAGATCAAACTAAAATAAGCCTTGCAAAATTTAATTTCCTTCACAAACTTCCCTTGCCAATAAAGTTTGTGGACAAAGGTATTCTAAAACCTAAAAAAAAAAAAAAAAAAAAAAAAAAAAAAAAAGCTTCATCTATTCAGAAAAACTGAAAAACCCATTATTGAACTTAAAGACCCTCCCCTCAGTTTCTAATCTAAATTTTCTGATTAATTTTCAAGTTTTATGAGATCTACAGTACCTAGAAAAATTATCACCTGATCTCTTAAGAATAGCTTTTTTTTTCTTTAACATGATTAACTGAAAGACAACTCAACAGAACCATAAGGTTAGGAGGTCCAAACATGGTTAGTCTCATGTAAAGGTAGTTATCAAGACTATACTGAAATGACATGTCTAGTTTAAGGAAGCAAACTGCTACTTCATACATGGAAATTCGTGAAGCCCAGCTACTTCACAGTAGGGACACCCTTTCTTTAGGTATCTAAATAAACAGAAGGCCCTCTAGAGAGTCGCAGACAAAACTGCAGAAGTTCATCGACTAAATGGTATCACTTAAGACTCCTCCAACTTCTACCATTACAGATACAGTGAAAATAGCACAGCACAAATATTCAATGACAGTGATTAAACCAGCCTTTAAAAGCATTAAATTATCTCTTTGAAACTACTGGAAAAACCCTACTAATGAGAAACATGCTACATTATCAAAAGCAAATTATTTTAAAATAGCATCCTTTCCTTTAAATTCAGCCATTAACTCTGAACTTATAATCAAAGCACAAAAAACTGAAAGGGGAGGAGGTTCTTTTTTAAAGCTCCCCTGTGATTCTGTAGCTAGGACTGAAAACCAGTCACCTAAAGGTTACATGAATGACATTTCTTCTGTTATTGTCAAGGTCACAGTATAAAGTTGCACATAAACTAGATTAAATCACAACAAATTGATAGGCTTTACCTCAAGTGTGATAGTGACAGTACTTTCTAATGACATTAATCTGTGCAAAAATTAAAAAAATCACTAAGCTACAGTTCTAATAACTTGGACAGCAAAGACAAAAGCTTATAACAAGAAACAGGAGTTTTTCTAAATGGTTCACCAGTGGCCAACCTGTTAGTCCCCGATTCCAGTGACCTATTCTCAGAGCACTGGCTTCTCCTTGGGGATTTTCGATACTTCACTCACTGTTGCCATGACGACAGCTTCATCTCTATGTACCACTCCACATCACCCAGGCTTTGGTAAATGTAGCTGGTCGCTGTATAGTCGGTTGCAAGGGAAAAAAGAGTTGAAGTTAATAACATATACAAGTTACGTGTCTGAGTAAACTTGTAATATGCATAGAAACACTTTTACATCCTGTTTTTTTTTTTTTAAAAAAGGCTTCCATGCAATTAACTCCTTTAAATTTCATGCTATAATCAGACTTCTAAGATTGAAACAAAATCAATTTCTCAGTAATGACCAAAAAACCCAGTTACATCAGACACAACAGTCAATCAGGTGGGGATTACTTTAATTCCAGGGTTTTTACGGTTAAGAAGATCTACTCTGACATCAAGAAACTCACAAGAAAATTTCTAAGTAGACCATCATATGCGATTGCCTACTAGTTGGCTCAATGGTTCAAAGAATACTACCAGAAAACTATTCCCTTAAGCAAACAACCCTTTGACTAAAGAGGAGGTGTGAATTAGTTTCATTGTTTTTAACACACTAAGGAAATCAGCCAGTATCTAAACACAAATTTAAGCTCAGAATATACTTAACCACAAGTTGAAATCTTCCATTATTTAGGGATTCCTCACCAAGGAACTAAAAACTTATTTCCAGACAGGGTAAATAAGATGGAGGAGAAAAGGAAAGTGTAAAAAAACTAAGTATCTGGACATAAGTGCTTCAGACTTCTTGGCTACACTAAATTTAAAGTTACTTTTGTATTTGCTTGTTGTCTCAACTTTCATTACTGCCTATCAGATTCAGCCAATAAACACTACTTGTACAGGATGCTGATTTGGCACTAACCAACATCCAACTCCCAAAACAACTTACAAGCTCAAACTCAATCCAAGCTTGTCTACCATCACAATTCCTTAAAACGTGAACACAAAACTAACTACACCAAATATACCCTTCTACAGCATAATTTAGAAGTCCTCCATCAATCCAGGAAATTCTGCAACAAAACTCTCTGGGAGCGCTTCACATGAACACGCAGGTTCTCATAAACTTATCACACTGTCACAACACCTAGATACTACTTCAGACTCTAACTTCTTTCAAGAACAAATAAGGCCTTATCTAAATGCAACCCAATCTAAAGCCAATCACTTTTCTAACCCACTCACTGAGACTGTATCTGACCAAAACAAAATACCTGTTTAATCCCTTTGACTTCAAACTTCAAACTTTATCATCCTGCAGTCCTTTCAGATCCGGTATTATGCGATTTATCGTAGTTCAATGTTGAGAAGTACTCTAACAAAAGCCAACCTCAATTGATAAAGAATTAACTGGAACTTCGAGTAGAAAAACAACCTACACAGAACTTTGCCACAGTATTTACTTGAACTACAGGGTTTAAAACTTCCAGCCTTCGGTCTTCCAGAGGTGGTGGTTGGGGGGGGAATAACTTACAGAATACACTCACACTTGAGCCAAACGTATTCCCTTTCTTGTTTAATCTTAAATCACGGGACTGGCTTCACAGCACTGTTAGGATTGTCCACAAATGAATCTGCCTCTACAAACTTTAGATGGCTGGTTAATTGTTTTCCAAATTAAGTATCAGTATTCCTATGTGAACTTTGACACCTAAATTAAAGTCAGTTTTCATTTGTGTCTGTATTGACTTGAGAAAGAAAGGTGTTTTTGACTTGATGATTGGTGCACAGTAAAGCAGTATCAGGAGATACTATGTTCAATAATGCCAATCTTACCTTTTTCCTCTTAACTGCCGTAGATGGTGGAATACATTAATCACATCTCTTATCCGTCTAGGTGCTTCTTCGATTTTGGATGCAAGATTAATACAAGCCATGGCAACAATCTGAAAATAAACCATGCAAGGCCAAAAACAATGGTCAGACTACCCAACTGTTCACCGATGTTAGGTCAAGAGCCCCTCCTCAACATCGAACTTATAAGGAAGCAATCTCAGAACCCAGCCGGGGCCTTTGGCCGCTCGGGATTTACAACTGAAACGCCCAGGCCCCACACATGCTTCCCAGCTACACTAGTAACTACACTCCCTTCACTGCGCCAGTCCTTTCAGTTCTGGATCCAGAAGCTCCGTCCCTGGAGTTTTACATTTGGCTGAAAATCGCAATTTGTGTCGGGAGGACACGTGGGCTCAGGATCCATTTTCTAGTTTCTGAAACACACTGGGCAAGGTTCCCACTTCCCGGAGAGTGCGAACTCGGTACAAAGGCCTCCGCTAACCACTCCCTTTCTGGAAAAGCTGGCTGCCACCGCTAGCCCCCCCCCTCCCCATTTCCGGGTGAAGAAATCCCTCTGTGCCCGCCTCCGAGCTGCTCACCTCGAAACTGTGCTTGACAAAAGACTTGGAGTAGAAAAAACGATGAAACAACACCTGCCCCGTTGCCATCGCCACCTGCAGACGAGAGGAGAGAACGGAAGCGCAGGGGTCAGGCGGGCCCGCACCAGGCGCCGCCGCCATTTTGTGCCGCGCTCGCCTCCCCTCCCCCCCCCCGCCGCCCGGAGCCCGCCGCCCGGTCCTCCCGCCGCCCCCGCGCCCGCCGGGGCCCAGGTCGCAGGGCCCGAGGGAGCCGTCGCCGCCCGGCCGGGGCCCAGCGGCCGTGGCACGCGGTGGGGCGGCGAGACGCGGCCGGCCGGCCCACTGACCTGCGGCAGCCGGAGGAGAATGCCGGCGGCCTGGATGAGCTCGCAGCCCAGGATGCGCAAGTCCGTCTCGCTGGGCAGGTCGAGCCCGTCCTGCATGGACGGGGTGGGAGAAAGCCTCTCCTCCGGAATCAGCGAGTGGTCGATGGTGAGCGAAACTTCCGAGTACAGGCGGTCGCCGATCAGGATCCCTCCCGTGGTGGTCGTCGTCGTGGTCGTCGTCCCGGAGCTGGAGCCGCCCGCGCTCGGGACGGCCGAAGAGGCGGCGGCAGCGGCGGCGGCAGCGGTCGAGGTCGGGTGAGGCCCGGACGCCATAGTCTCAGCGAGCTGCACGCACGCCCAACGCAGCCGGAACCCGAAGCGAGACTAACCAGCGTCCTCGGCGCGACGGATATCCCCGTGACCGCCGGGTCGGGGCCGCTTCGCGCAGCGTGCGCTTCCGCCCTGACGTCACCACGCGCGGCCGGCGCCCGCCAACTAGTCCCTCCAGGCCGCGCCCGCGCCTGCGCCTGCGCCTGCGCCGCGGCGGGCAAGCCCGCGGGGTGGTGCGGGCGGCGTCCCCGGGCTCTGATGTGATGCAGTTAGCCGCGGGAACGCGGAGGCGGGCTCGCGAGATGTCTACCTCCGAGTGGATGGGCAGCGTGGACGGTGGTCCCCGCGCTGCTGGAGCGATGAGCGATGAGTCCGGGACGTGCGAGCCCCGCTCTGTCCTCGCGCTCGTGATCCCTCGCGTAGGCGCGGCGCCGTGGGGCGAGTACAGCGCGGGCGTCGGGCCGAGCGTGGCGGACGCTGGCGGGTGGGGTGTAGGCTGTGGGACGAACTTGTAATTAACAGGGGCTCCCCAGGAGTCCGGAGAGGGCTGCCTTCCCGCACGATAGTTTTCAGGAGACCGGAATGTAAGCCTTATCGGTTCCCAGGGGTGGCGGGAGCAGGGCGAAGACCGGGAGGGCGGCTGCGCTACTCGTTCCCGCCCGGTGACGCCACGGTTCTCAATAATCTGGAAAATCCCTTCTTTCCAAAAATAGTTGTAGGGCGAGCACTTTCCCGGGGTAATCCGATTATCCCCGGGGCGGGGTCAGCGGAGGGCAGGAGCTGTGATGGTTAACCCGCACTTACCAAAGCTGCTTTGAGTTTAAAGTCACAATCATAAAGGAGTACATCTTGGTTTGCTCCAGTCCTCGCTTCATCCCACTGCCAGATGCGAAACTTTATTATCTTTCTGTTAAATACTTTGTTATGTTTTTTAAGGCTTCTTTATTAGAAGTCCGTTGACAGACCCATAGAGTAGTGGGAATTTGGATACATGGTAATTTTAATATTTGTCAATGATGTCACAAAAGCAAAACATAAAGCATCTCATTTTTTTTTTAAAGCATTCTCTCCAGCTTCCATAATAAAGTCTTCATGACATTTCTTCAGGACCCATCTGTGCGTTGGACTTTCCTTAGGAGCTCCTACTACTGTCTGAGCATTGTTGAGCATTTTGAAACTTTGTCTCCTTAGTTCCTATAGGAACTAACTGGTGATATGCCACCATATATGATGATCTATGGTAGTTTAAGATATTAACATTTGGGGAAGCTGGGTGAATGGTACACCAGAACTATTTTTGCAACATCTTGGGTTATTTCAAGATAAAATGTAAAAAGAAACTGATTATATGCTTCATTGAAACATTGGGCTTCAATGAAGTCACAACCTCCGTTTGTAGTGACTTGAGAGTAATATAACCTATTCTGAAGCTTTTTAAAAAAGATTTATTTTTTATTTTTATTTTTATTTGAAAGACAATTAGAGAGGGGACAGCGCTGTGGCCTCGCGGGTAAAGCAGCTGCCTGCAGTGCTGGCATCCCAAATGGGCGTTTTTTCATGTCCCAACTGCTCCACTTCCAATCCAGCTCTCTGCTATGGCCTGGGAAAGCAGTAGAAGATGGCCCACATCCTTTGGGCCCCTGCACCCACGTGGAAGACCCAGAAGCAGCTCCTGGCTTCCAGCTTTGGATCGGCACAGCTCCTGTCGTTGTGGCCATTTTGGAAGTGAACCAGTGGATGGAAGACCTCTCTCTTTCTCTCGCTCTGCCTCTCTTTCTCTGTGTAACTCTGACTTTCAAATAAAATAAAATGAATCTTAAAAAAAAAAAAAAGGCAATTAGAGAAGGAGAGGCGGAGACAGATCTTCCATACTCTGTTTATTCCCCAGATGGTCTTAACTGCTGGGACTGGGCAAGACCGGAACCAGGAGCTTCCTTTCAGTCTCCCACATGAGTGCAGGGGCCCTAGCACTTGGGCCATCTTCCATGACTTTCCCAGGCCATCAGCCGGGAGCTGGATTGGAAGCAGAGCGACTGAGACTCAAATCAGTGTACATATGGGAGGCTGGCATTGCAGGCAGGGGTTTTACCCACTAGAACACGACACCGACCTGAAGACTATTTCTTAATGGAAAATTCTCTCCTTTTTAATGGAATTTTCCACCATGCCTCTCTAATAAGCTGATTTGGTGACCTCTTGAGATACAATAGGGGTTCAGAAAGTTCATGGAAAATCATATCTTGAAAAATTGCATGGTTTCAAAAATGTTTTGCACCAAAATTATCTGTTCCCTTTCTTGTGAGTTTTTTTTTTAACATATTTTTGATGTTTTTATATCTTCTTTACGTGAGAGGCCGAAAGAGGGACAGGCAGAGCCCATTCTCTGGTTTACCCTGCAAATGCCTGAAACAGCCACAGCTAGACCAGGCTGAAACCTGGAGCAGAAAATTCCATCCAGGTCTCTGACATGGACGGCAGGGACCTGACCCACCCGTGTGCGCCATCACCTGCTGCCTCTCAGAGTTTGTCTGCACTGGCCAGAAGCTGGAGTGAATAGCTGGAGCTAGGTATGGAGCCCTAGTACTCCTATCCAGTATTCGGACATCTTAACCACAAGGGCAGACAGCCTCTCCTATAATATGTGTGTACTCTCTACGTACATAATTAATCCAAAAAAGACTCACAGGCATAAGAGGGAGAAGTCCCAGGGATGAGGTTAGTTTCTCTCCAGTAGCCCTGATAGCTTTCCTCAGTGGGCCTCCCTGCTCTCTACCTTCTCTATCTGCCAGTCATTTCCAGAAAAGCAGCATGACCTATAACAACTCTATAGCATTGTGCCCATTTATTTCTCCCTTTGAACTGTACCCCTCATTGTATCTGATAGATATGACTATGAATTTCACAGTTCCTCCCTCTAGCTTTGATAAAGGTGGAAGAGGTGGATCAACATTTTCTACAACTATTTTCTTAGCGTACATACCAGACTGTGGTGTTATTCTTAACTTCATTAAAAAAAATCCATGAATCCATGACTAATCCAGAGGCAGGAGGACAATGGAACTAGTGGCTCTACTCCACAAAGCTGTCTAAGGGTGAGACACCATGAAAATCTAAGCTAAGAGCAAAAGAAAGTCCTTGCCTAGAAGATGCTACATTCTTTTTTTTTTTTTTTTTTTTTTTATTTGAAAGGCAGAATGACCAGAAGAGGCAGAGAGAGCTCTCTTCCCCAGTGGCTACAACAGCTACCTGGATAGGAAGTGGAACAGCCAGCACTCGATCATCCCAAGTCATGTCTTAAATTGCTGTGCCAGAATGCCAGCCCAGTGCTACACTCTAAAGGATCACGGTTGTTGTCCTGGGGGAGCACTTGCACTGATTCATGTAGTTAAATGACCGGTTTTCAGTTAGTCCTGCGGCAGTTATATGACCACACATATTCTGGTCCACTTGCTGTCATCATTGGAAACAATGACTCAGACAATGACGACCTGTAAGGAACAGGCACACAGTAGGTAAATCAAACAGCCCTGGCCGGGGCATTCTGTTGCTGCCAGTGCTGAGAAGTAATCTTGAGTATTTGGGCAGCAGTAGTTTTTTTGTCCTTATGAACTGAGGGAATCTGACAGGGTCCCTTGCAGATCTAAAACTCTTGGACTCATGTCATCCAGCTATCTTCCCAGACAAATCTGTTTCTTCTTTCCTCTGTCTTAGTCACCTATTGGAAATCCTTCAAGGAAGACAGCTGTTCTTGATCTGCTTGTTCTGTCTGATCTGTGACTCACCACATCTGCTGTTACCTTGTGCTTTGACTAGTGCTGTGACTCCCCAAATGTTCTCCTTGCTTCCATTTTCTCCCGTCCGTGGTGCGTTCTGGGAAATCTCTTTTTGAACTCTATTTTCTCTTTTTTAAAGATTAATTTTTTATTTGAAAGAGTGATAGGGAGGCCAGTGCCTCAGCTCAATAGGCTAATCCTCCGCCTGCGGCGCCGGCACCCCGGGTTCTAGTCCCGGTCGGGGCTCTGGATTCTGTCCCGGTTACTCCTCTTCCAGTCCAGCTCTCTGCTGTGGCCCGGGAATGCAGTGGAGGATGGCCCAAGTGCTTGGGCCCTGCACCCTCATGGGAGACCAGGAGAAGCACCTGGCTCCTGGCTTCGGATCAGCGTGGTGCGCTGGCCACAGTGTGCCACCAGAGCGGCCATTGGGGGGTGAACCAACGGAAAAAGGAAAACTTTTCTGTCTGCCTCTCTCTCTCACTGTCCTCTCTGCCTTTCCAAAAAAAAAAAAAAAAAAAAAAAATTATAGGGAGAGACACAGAGAGAGAGATTCTTCAGTCCACTGGTTCGCTTCCTCAAATGATTACAATAGCCAGGGTTGGGGCAAACTGAAGCCAGGAGCCAAAAAATCCAGGTCTCCCACATAAATGGCAGAGGCTCAAGTACTTGGGCCATCTTCTGCTGCTTTCCCAGGTTATTAGCAGTGAGCTGGATTGGAAGTGGAGCAGCCTGGACTTGAATCAGAGCTCTGATACAGACAGCATGCCAGCATTGTAAGTAGGAGGCCAATTTGCTGCACCACAATGCCAGCCCTGAAATGTCAGTTTTCTTACCTCACTTCCTCAAATGAAAATTTTGAGGCTAGGGATCAAAGACGTTTTGGCAATCTAGCTAGCCTTTTTCTTCATGCCTTTGTCAGGTGGACACTTCTCTTTCCTGTGTCCCTACCTGAACCAAGGCCAACTAGACCTGTCTCACTAACAAATATGCAGTTTACTTTCCTGATTTCAGTTTCCCTCGTTCTACTTTTCAAGCCTATAACATTCGTCTCCTGCAGTTTGACACCATGATTCTACTTACCAGGAGCTGTTCCCACCCAATCTAGCTATTCCTAATTTCCCCCCCTTTTTTTTTTTTTTTTTTTTTTTTTGGCAGGCAGAGTGGACAGTGAGAGAGAGACAGAGAGAAAGGTCTTCCTTTTGCCGTTGGTTCACCCTCCAATGGCCGCCGCGGCCGGCGCGCTGCGGCCAGCGCACCACGCTGATCCGATGGCAGGAGCCAGGATCCAGGTGCTTTTCCTGGTCTCCCATGGGGTGCAGGGCCCAAGCACCTGGGCCATCCTCCACTGCACTCCCTGGCCACAGCAGAGGGCTGGCCTGGAAGAGGGGCAACCAGGACAGAATCCGGTGCCCCGACCGGGACTAGAACCCGGTATGCCGGCGCCGCTAGGCGGAGGATTAGCCTAGTGAGCCGCGGCGCCGGCCCAATTTTCCCCCTTTTTGGAACTGTAGGGGAGAAAACACCTTGTGAAGGTTCCATAATAGTCTATGAAGCAAAATAATAGTGTACAGATGATCAGGAAACAGAAAGCAAACTATATTCATGGGTACATGACAATGAATGTCCCAAAACCCAGTGAGATATAGAAGCTTCTTTACCTTCATGGAGGAGTAGGAAGGGGGGGCTTATAGGCAACTTAGAGGAGAGAAGATGATATTTGGGAAAGATGAATAGATCCTCAGAAGGATCAGTGATAGACTGACAATGTCTGTCTCAATAGGGTTTTGATTTTCAGTGACCTTTCTGTGATAGGGGTTTAGTCTTTCCTGGTTGATGAAAGTCCAGGGGAGGGGATTTATAAAATTGTGTTCCTTCTGTCTTTAGTCAAACAAGGGAACTTCAGAAACAGCCCCTCTCTCTGCTTCAGGGGTAGAAAGAGCAGGAGAAAGTCAGAGAGGCCTTGTTCCTGAGGCTGCTTCTGAAACTTATAAGGTACTTATCATGCCAAAGTGCCACCCTTTGGAGTTTTTTTCTGTACTATTTATGAATTTTCCTATATATTTTGACATAGTATGATTCCATACTGTTATGCATTGTCACTTTGTAGGTATCTGTCCTTAAACATAAAACCATTTTTACATTTATTTTACATTCTCTACAGCACTTGGTAGATACTGTGTATACCATAGATGATCAGAATTTGTGGAATGAATTGCATGGTTTTATTCTAGTGCCTTGTATAAGCAGCCCAATCTTGCCTTTTCCTTTCTGCTCAGGAGCTAACCACCCTCAGGTGTCCTTCCTGCCACCTACCACAAGAGCTCGCTTTTCCTAGGAGAGCACTCCAGGACCCCTGTGTATCCTCTTAAGTAGCGAATCAGCCATGTTTCTTTCCGCTTTTGCTCTAGTCTGTGTCCTTCTTAACAGAGGGCTGGTTAAAGAGTCCGCTCTATACAGGTATAGGCTGCCGAACAGGTGGCCCGTTGGAACTGCTGTGACCAGAGAAGGGGTGAGGCAGGGGTGGGAACACACAGAGAGCTGAACAATGAGGTGTTTTTATGTCTAGGTACAGACATAGGTACTGGGGTAGCTTTGGACATGAATTATTGAGAAAAAAGGCCAAGGCCAATTTGATGAACTGAACTAAAGAGCCAACACACTTATGGGTTTGCTTTCACAGCTAGATTAAAGGTAACATCATTATCTAACACCCCTCACCACCACCCCCTAGTACCTAAGAAACGGAGATCCAAAGAGGAGGTTGAAAATAGCAGATAATATTGCCTGGTTACAAATAACCACTCGAGCCAGTTCTTGGATAGAGTCATCCCTTATGGTATTTAATGTCATAAATTGATGACTTTCAGTCAGCAGTTCAAGTGTAAGGTGGCAGCTTGTGAGTATGACCACTAAAGAGATCACATCAAGGGTATTCTGCCCTGCTGAGACCTTAATTTCTGCCCAGTGAAATTGCCTTGGGCCTCTGCCCTCTAGAACTCTAAGAGAATAAACATGTAACAAATTTGTGTAACAAATTTCAGAAATATGTTACATAAGCCTTAGGAAACTTACACTGACTGTGGGGGGGGGTGTTAAGCAGAGAAATTCCAGCATTATCTCTTATTTATTTATTTTTTATTTTATTTAATGAACATAAATTTCCAAAGTACAGCTTATGGATTACAATAGCTTCCCCTCCCATAACTTCCCTCCCACCCACAACACTCCCCTCTCCCACTCCCTCTCCCCTTCCATTCACATCAAGATTAATTTTCAATTATCTTTATATACAGAAGATCAATTTAGCATATATTAAGTAAAGATTTCAACAGTTTGCACCCACACAGAAACACAAAGTGTAAAATACTATTTGAGTACTAGTTATAGCATTAATTAAACACCTACGAGTAATTGTGTATTCATTACAGAGTTCAACCAATAGTTTTAAGTAGAACATAAAAAATACTAAAAGGGTAAAGTATTAAGTTCTTTTTTTGTTGTTATATAGTTTTTTTTTTATTTAATAAATGTGAATTTACAAAGTGCAACTTTTGTATTGTTGTGGCTCCCCCCGCAACCTCCCTCCCTCCCATGGCCCTCCCCTCTCCCACTCCCTCTCCCATCCTGCCCTTCATCGAGTTTCATTTTCAATTACCTTCATATACTGAAGATCAACTTAGTATATACTAAGCAAGGATTTCAACAGGCTGTACTCACACACCGCACAAGGTATAGGGTATTGTTCGACTAGTAGTGTTGTTTTTAAGTTTCATAGTAAAACACATTAAGGACAGAGATTCTACATGGGGAGCATGTACCCAGTGACTCCTGTTGTTGATTTAACAATTGGCACTCTTATTTATGACGTCAGCAATCACCCGAGACTCTTGCTATGAGCTGTCTAGGCTATGGAAGGCCCTTGAGTTCACCGACTCTGAACTTTAGTCAAGGCCGTATCACAGTGGAGGTTCCTTCCTCCCTTCAGAGAAAGGCGCCTCTCTCCTTGATGGCCTGTTCCTTCTGTCCAGCATTATCTTTTATTTCAATAGACTGTAAATCAGTTAAGTCACATTAATCATTTTTTCAATGCCATCATATGTGGGCACCTAGTCTTAAGTCAGGGAAGCCTTGTAAGATGGGATCTGTAAAAGGTAATGGACCAGCTGTTGTGGCACAGCAGGTTAAGCCTCCACTTGCTACAACTGGATCTCAGAATTCCAGTTGCACCACTTGTTCTAGCAGCAGAAGGTGATCCAAATACTTGAGCCCCTGCCACCCATGTGGAAGACCCAGTTGGAGTTCGAGTCTCTGAGTTTTGGCCTGGCCCAGCCTGGCTGTTGTGGCCATTTGGAGAGTGAACTAGCAGATAGAAGATCTTTTTCTCTGTCCCTTCCTCTCTCTCTCACTCTACCTTTCAAATAAATAAATCATTATAAAAAATAAAATGAAAGGTAAAAAGCTTGTTTCTCTTATAGTTGTCTTGACCCTGATTCTGAGTAGGAGAGCCAGGGCAAATCGTACATGGAGAGTAAATTCTGTTTTTTTGACAGGCAGAGTGGACAGTGAGAGAGAGAGACAGAGAGAAAAGTTTTCCTTTGCCGTTGGTTCACCCTCCAATGGCCACCGCGGCCGGCGCGCTGCGGCCGGCGCACTGCGCTGATCTGATGACAGGAGCCAGGAGCCAGGTGCTTTCCCTGGTCTCCCATGGGGTGCAGGGCCCAAGGACTTGGGCCATCCTCCACTGCACTCCCTGGCCACAGCAGAGAGCTGGCCTGGAAGAGGAGCAACCGGGACAGAATCCGGTGCCCCAACCGGGACTAGAACCCTGTGTGCCGGCGCCGCTAGGCAGAGGATTAGCCTAGTGAGTTGCGGCGCCGGCAAGAGTAAATTCTTAGAATCTGACCTCCACAGCATCAAGGCCAGCAGTGGTCCTGGTAATGAGATTGAAAGCCAAATAGGGTCGTTGAGGACCCCTAGCCCAGTGTAAAGCTAGCACTCTTTGTAGGCCACAGACAGAGCTGAAATGCCAGTAGTTCTGAAAGTTCTGCCTGCTCCTCCGTTCTTTTGAGGTCATGGCCTTCCTTGCAGAAAGGTTCCGTCAAATACAAATCACTTTAAAGTGGCTCCTGGCAATCACCTTCTTAAGTCTCTTTTCAGAAATTGAGAAAAGTTAGATTTCATGTAAAAATATATAATCTCTGGTTTTGAAATGTAATTACCCATAAGCATGTTCTATCAGAGATCAAAATGCCCATGCTTCTTAGTTTAAATAAGACTATCAACTAGTATGAAGTACACATGGCACATATTTTTGTGCCTTTAAAAAATCAGTTATGGAATTAGATAGTATCCTGTAGTAAATTGAGTTACCATTTTTTTGAGTTTACTAAGTTTGTGTAAAATGGCAATTGTTTCTTATAACTTTGAAATCATTAAAACTGATGATGTTGATTGCATAGGAAGAAAATTGACCCTGCACATATACGTCCTAATCCTGTTACCTGTAAATATGTTTTGCTTTGCATGGCAAAAAAGATTTTGCAGCTTTGATTCCATTTAAAAGCTAGAGGTGGGGAGATAATTTTTGATTATGCAGAAGGGCTCAGTCACATCATGCAAATCCTTTAAAGCAAGGAACTTAACCAGCTGTGGCCAGAATCAGACCTAACTGTGGAAACAGGGTCTGAGTGATGCTGTGTTGCTAGCTCTACAGCTGGACGAAGGGGACAAGAGAGAAGGAATTCAGGCAGCCTCCAGAGGCAGGCAAAGGCAAGGAAACAATCTTCCCTAGAGCCAGCAGCAGGCAGGGCGCTGATTTGTAGTCCTGTGAAAGCTACTGATTGGTGGTAATTTGTTACAGTAGCTACAGGAAACTTATGAAGTGGGGATTTGCTATATCCTGATAGTCTTTAGGAAACTAATTTGCTCAAATTATATAGGCAATTATTTAAGCTCCATTTTCTCACCAGTATGATGATGATATTAATAATACCTACCACAAGACTTGTCAGGTAAAATGATTTATTTTTCATTCCTCGCAAATGCAAATTTCCCACCTGGTGTTACTGAGTGCTTGATACCTGTTGTCCTGGTCCCAGGGACTGTTGATCTGCCAGTTGTGGACAGTTTGTTTTCACTTACTTGTTCATTGTTAAAACTCTTATTAGTTGACTACCAAGTAGCAGGCTCTATCAGAGATAGAGCAATGAGTAAGACAGACTCTGCCTTCAAGGTTATAGATGAGATGCTTATTTTTAAAAAAAGTGATAATTTTGGCTAATGTTCCATAAAGAAATTTCTGTATTAATTTCACTAAGGACTGCTCACACCTCAGAGTTAGATGCTATCAACGGGTGACAATTTTTTTTTTTAAGATTTATTTAGTTGAAAGGCAGAGTTACACAGAGAGGGAGAGACAGAGAGAAAGCATCTTTCCCTGATTCACTCCCCAGATGGCCTTAATGATTGGGGCTGGGCCAGGCCAAACCAGAAGCCAGGGGCTTCTTGCAAGTCTCCCACATGGGTAGTGGGAGCCTTAGCACTTGGACCATCTTCCACTGCTTTCCCAGGTGTATTGCTAGGGAGCTGGATTGGAAGCAGAGCAGCTGGGATTCAAACCGGAATTCTTATGGGATGTTGGTATCACAGGCAGTGCCTTAATCTACTTTGCTACAATCCTGGCCCCCTGCCCTTGATTTTTAAAAATTTCATAGTGAAAATATATAACTTAAAGGATTGCAATTGTTTTGGAAAAAATTCAATTCAGTGTAATAATAGATAAAAGGAACATAAATATTTTAAAGGGTAGTTGTATGGACAACCAGTGACAAACAGAAGGTCATATATGATGCAGGCTTTAAAGACTACATAAGTAGGCATTTCTCAGAAGGATAAATGTGGAAGAACATTCTAGGCAGAGGGAAACAGGAGCTACTGCAAAGAGGGAGGAGATGGCTGGGTGCATTGGAAAGTACACAGCTGTCTCTCATTTTGGGCTGCCCATGATCTACCATCTCCTCTGGAGTTTTCCCTCTGGGACCCACAACTTCTCCATTCCCAGTGAATGTGGTTTGGCTGGTTCCCAAGTGTGTGGGCCAATCTGAATCTGCCATCTCTGCTTTGTGCCTGGCAGTGTGGTTGTTTCAGGATGTCAGGTCCACGCCTTTTGCTGGAGTCTTGGGAAGGGGAGGGGAGAGAAGTGCTCCTTCCGGTTGCCAACTGCAGACAAGAGACTGTAGCCCCAAGATACTCAGGGAGCGGCCTTCTCCACACACGAAAGAAACAGCTTGGAAGTGGAATCAGCAGAGAGGAGCATAAACTAGAGCTGGACACTGAATCTAGTGGCTTAGTTTATGTCTCTGCGTGTGTTCTACCCCTGAGACTTCCAGCTAGTTAAACAAGCATAAACTTTTTTATTCATTTTTTACCGTAAGCCCATTTTCCTGACACAAGGAATTTTCTAGAATGTAGTGTGTGTGTGTGAACTAGTGTGACAGCAGGAGGGAGCTGGAATCCTGGGAGCACATCATCCAGGGGGAATCCCATGATCCCTGGAGGGTTTAAAGCAGTGAATACCTTGAGAAAATCAAGAGCTATAAAACGAACGCTAAGCATTACTGCATTTAGTTCCTCAAGCTTTTATTAGGTTCATTTTTGTTACTGTTTCCCTCTGTGATTACAAAACTTGAAAACACACAAAAAGCTAGGGAACCAGCTGGGGTTGGAGCAAAGGCTTTGGAGCTTTGAAATGACCCTGAACAATTAAAAATAGAAAGGACTCAGCAAGTCCCTGAAAATGACATTTTAAAAATGATTATTTTTGCAAGGTGTCCAGCGCGTAACAAATCTTCCCAGGCAGACAAATCGATTAATTCACAGGCTTTTATTGGAGTTCCGCTCCGGGTGAGGTTCCCCGGTCCCAAAAGAGTGGGGGCCGGGGAAGTCGCGCGTCAAGAGATTGGGAGGGCTCCTTTAATAGATTCAGGGCATGGGGGTTAAAGGTTGAGGCGGGTCTGATCCTCATTGGTTGACCTTTAGGCACCCGCAGGGACCTTGACAAGGACTTTTCTTCCCCGCAAGTACAGATAGGGACTTCTCCATTCCCAGAAGTATAGGCCTTCCTTCCATGCGGATCCCAAAGCTACCAATTTTCTTTTTAAGGACTGAGGGAATTTTATTTTGAGCAGTAAAGTGGCTGATCCCTTTTAGTAGTGTTTCCTACTTCTAATGAATATTCAATGCAAGTGGATTTTCAATGAAGAAACATTTAGGAATAATAGCTTTTCTGAAGTTTCCTATATATTTTGTTTTCCCAGAGGAAACAAAGTAACTCTAGGAATCTGAGGAATGCATTCATTAGCCATTTTGAACATTTAAAAACAAAAGACCAAAAGAAAAAAAAAATCACCAGTTTGATCTTACTTTGCACCTTGCAACATAGTTTAGTGGGTACCAGTTTGATCTTTGAACATTTAAAAACAAAAGACCAAAAAAAAAAAAAAAGTAAATGAACACATCAAGTTCCCTGCATATAGTTAATATGTCTCTTTAATACACAACTCTCTGGGGCCAGTGCTGTGGCCCAAATGGGTGCTGGTTCGAGACCCAGCTGCTCCACTTCCTGTCCATGTCCAGCTCTCTGCTGTGGCCTGGGAAAGCAGAAGATGGCCCAAGTTTTTGGGCCCCTGCACCCGCGTGGGAGACCCAGAAGCTCCTGGCTCCTGGCTTCGGATTGGTACAGCTCCGGCTGTTGCGGCCAATTGGGGAGTGATCCACAGAATAGAAGACCTACCTCCCTCTCTCTCTCTGTCTCTCCTCTATGTAATTCTTTCAAGTAAAAATAAATAAATCTTTAAAAAAACACACAACTCCCTAACTTTAATTTTTCATATTCCCAAGCCAACTGTTTTTGCTGCATTGCCCTGAATTTGGATTTAGCTGATTGGTGATGAGATTCAGGGTAAACATTTTTCCAGGAATACTCCATGGGCAATGCTGCATCCTTCTCCATATTTCACATTAAGGGTCATACAACACCAAAATATTGGCCAATTATTGGTTACTTTCGATCATGGTTGATATGCTGGTCACACAGCTTTTTTCCTTGTAAAGATAACCTTTACACTTTGCAAATTAAAAGTAATCTGTGGCATGATTTTTTAAAGCCAATATCTTTTCCCCAAAGAAATCTTTTATTTAATGAGTACAAATTTCATAAGTACAATTTTAGGAATATAGTGATTCTTCCTACCATACCCCCTTCCTGCCCACACTCCCACCCAACCTCCCTCTCCCATTCCCAGCCCCATTCTCCATTAAGATTCATTTTCTTTTCTTTTCTTTTTTTTTCTTTCTTTCTTTTTTTTTTTTTTTTTTTTTTTTTTTTTGGACAGGCAGAGTGGACAGTGAGAGGGAGAGGCAGAAAGAAAAGTCTTCCTTCCGTTGGTTTACCCCCCAATGGCTGCTGCGGCCGGCGTGCTGCGCTGATCTGAAGCCAGAACCCAGGTGCTTCTCCTGGTCTCCCATGCGGGTGCAGAGCCCAAGCACTTGGGCCATCCTCCACTGCACTCCAGAGAGCTGGACTGGAAGAGGGGCAACCAGGACAGAATCCGGCACCCCAACCGGGACTAGAACCCAGGGTGCCGGCGCCATAGGTGGAGGATTAGCCTATTGAGCCACGGCGCCGGCCTCAGATTCATTTTCAATTAACTTTGCACACAGAAGACAAACTCTATTAAGATTTTACCAATTTGCGTACACGCAAACACTCACACAAAAAAACCTTTTGAGAACAAGTTTTACAGTTAATTCTCATAGTACAACTCATTGAGGACAGAGGTCATGCATGAGAAGTGCACAGTACTCTTAATTTAAATTAACAATTAACACTCTTATGTATGACGTCAGTGATCACCCGAGGTTCTTGTCATGAGCTGCCAAGGCTATGGAAGCCTTTTGAGTCCACAATCTCTAGCAGTATTTAGACATTTAGACAAGGCCATAAACAAAGTGGAAGTTCTCTCCTCTCCTCCCTTCAGAGAAAAGTACATCCTTATTTGATGGCCCCTTCTTTCCAATGGGGTCTCACAGAGATCCTTCGTGTGGGACTTTTTTTTTTTTTGCCACAGTGTCTTGGCTTTCCATGCCTGAAATGGCATAATTCTTTGACAATAAATAGCCTTAGTAATAGCTACTTCATACAATCTCTCTTAATGGCTCATACTGAAATTTTATAGTTAGATTGCCACAAACTTCTAGGGAATACCCAGTAAACTATGTTGCAAGGTGCAAAGATCAAACTGGTGAAGATTCACTAACAAACTGCACAGAATGTTTAAAGAAGGGGCAAAACACCACAGGCACATATAAAGTGGGATAAAGACCATTAAATATGAAGGAGTGTTAGGTTAGAGATGTAAATGACCAAAATTTTAGGTCTAGTGGCAGAGGAGGCATTAGTAACTTTGTTTTTTCTGTTGCCCAGTCCTGTGTTCTTTCCAGGATACCTTCCAAAGTCTCTGTTGTAACGGTGGTCTACTGCAGGGCAGGTGTCACACTTGCTGCTACATTGAAACAAAGTAGTTATCTATGTACCGTGCAACTAAAACAACACGTTTTCTCCAAACACACCATAGCGAGCTCTACCGGGAATTTTATCTGATTTAAATGATCTACATTGTGACATTAAACTCACTGGAGACGGAGTTTTGCTTCAGAGAAATGTTTCCTTATAGTGCCAGTCTATCCACGTATAACTGGATATTGCTTTTTGGCCTCACAAGATTATTCTTTCCAAACATCAGGAAGCAATTCAGAGGCATCTATATCCTACGCCTTGAGAAAAACCATTTACAGGTGGTACAGAATTGTTTATAGCTTAGAGAGTTTTCATGTACATCACGGGCCCCTCGGTAATGATTGTTACTCCTTAGGGTGGGAAGCAGGGATCAGTATGAGACGCCGGCTGGATTACTAGTTATTTCCCCGAGACATGAGAATAGTGTATTTCCTATTCTGAAAAAATGAAGGGAATAATCAGACTTACAATCCATTCTTTCATTCGTTTATACTCTGCCAAGATCTGTTAATGGACAGGACAATCTCGGCTTCAAACTTACAAGACCATCTGGAGGTCAGCTCTTTCCGAGATGGCTCTGGGGAGTTACGGGACTCAGTATCTCTTGCATTGTCTGGGATCTGTGGCCGTTGACTCGGTGGCCCGGATTCTTGCCTGGGCTGAGGGAGTTCAGGGTTAAACAGCTGCCCTGCAAAAGCCCTTCGTAAACGTGAAAGCCGCGCTACCACTGGATCTCTGCTCTGCCCCTGGCTTTCTCAGCAAGAAGCCTCGTTAACACCGCGCGCTTTGGGCTAAGTCAAACTAAGCACCACCACGCCACTTATTATCGGACTCCGGCGACAGCTCAGTGGCCGCAAGCGCCTAAAAGGCCACCACAGACCGAGAGCAGCGGGGCTTCCCGGAGGGCTTCACCGTGGGGAAAGCGCCTGGACGAGGCCGGCCAGCTGGGGCGTGCTTTCCTTTCTACCAAACTCCAGCGTCGGAAGTGGGCACCTGCGCGTCCCCTCCAACTCCCAGGCCCGGCCGTTCTGCCGGCTTCAGGCGCTCGGGTCGCCACCGAACACACACGGCAGGCCTGGCCGCGGCCTCCTCCAACCGCTCACCGGAACGATTTCAAAACGGTCGAGCGGGAGGAGCGCGCCCACCTCGTCATTTCCAGGAAGCCCCGCCCGGCGCGCGCGCGGCGTGGGGGGGGGGGGGCGGACCGGAAGAGCGCTCACACGCCGGAAAGACTGCCCGGCTAGGCCCGCCCTGTGCTGCGGTCGACGGCTGCCTCCGCCGAGCAACCGCAGCCGGATCTAACTTCGTCCGCCTTCTCTGTCCGCCGCCTTCTGCCCATGCGTAGTCGTGACGCAGCCGCCCCCCCCCCTCCGTGGCCGGTGGCGCCGGCCTCTTGTGACGTAAGTAGCAGAACTGTAGTTAGTGGAGAGCCGTTGCCGGTTGTAGGGCGTGCCGGCTCCTCGCTGGACTGGAGGCCTAGACAAACGCATACGTACTCTCTTTTGTAATTTCCTGAAAGTTCAAATAAACCTTTAAGCTGTGCCTATTTCCTAATAAGGGTGAAAACGCGGGCACCCGTTATTCAAACTCACCACCACCTAAGCTGGGAGTTGTGCTTAAAGGAAACACCTGCACACGGTGTCGTTATTGAAGTTCGTGTCTTTGGAAGTTTTGAGCTGTGTTTTTACGTTCTCTATGTGTAATTGGGAGCAAGTCGGATGACATCCCCCCCCCCCAAATGACGATTTTGTCTATAGAGGCTGGGCTACCCACCAGTTAGCCTGGGATAAGCCACAGCCTGCTTGATGAAATTAATATTGTAATTTAGTTTCATTTCCATTTAGATCATCCAGGAGTGGCATCTTGAAAGGCTGGACACGGCTGGGTGCGTGCATCTGGCAGAGTTTAAGAGGCACTTGGGTTGCCAGCATCCCGTATCAGTGTCTGCTCCCCACCCAGCTCCCTGGTACTGTGCACCCTGTGAGGCCACAGTGATCGCTGAACTACTTGGGTCCCTGCCACCCATGTTGGAGACCTGGATTGGGCTCCTGACTGCAGCCGGACAGGAGGCCTTTGTGGGCTTTTGGGAACTGAATCAGCAGAGGGGAACTCTCTGGTGCTTGCTGCTCTCTCCCTCCCCCCTCTCAAATAAATAATAACCACATTAAATTATATTAAAAAATAAAACAGTTGAAGAGTTCGGAGAAGTGGTTAATTAATTTGTAAACTTAAAAGTCCAAATGAAAACGTGTCTAATAGAGAAAATAGACTTAGAGCATCAAAGGCTTTGACTGCATTTTACAGATGATGAAACAGACCCACGATTCCTGTGCCTTGCCCAAGAAGGGAATTCAGGCCACTGCTTTCACCATGCCAACACTGTCCACTGTGAATAAGGTGATCCTAAGAACCCATTACGCTCGGGCGTCTGTTGTCTCTTCTCTTGCCTTTCTCTCTCACTTGTCCTTTTCTTCCGTGACCTGTTTTTGGTTTCCTTCCTGCATTCCACTCTTGTCTGTCTGCAGCCCTACCCCTCACCTCGATTTGCTTCCTCTGTCTCTTTAATTTTTATTTCCTTGATTGAGCCAGCCTTTCCTTCCTCTCAGATGACCATAAAACAAAATGGAGGAGCCAAAAAAGTTTGTTGGAGTGTCTAAGGTCAAGACTACAGCAATATAAACATTTTTTTTTAATTTAAAAAAAATCTATTTGAAAGGCAGAGTTAGAGAGGAGAGACAGAGAGATCTTCTTTCCACTGGTTCACTCTCCAAATGACCATAATGGCTGTGGCCAGGTTAGGCTGAAGCCAGGAGACCTGAACTGCTTCCAGGTTTCCTAGGTGGGTGCAGGGGCCCAAACACTTGGGCTGTCTTCTGCTGCTTTCCCAGATGGAGTAACAGGGAGCTGCATCGGAAGTGGAGCAGCAAGGTCTCGAACCAGTGTCCATATGGGATGCCAGCATCGCAAGCAGAGGCTTAACCTACTGTGCTACAATGCCGGCCCCAAGATCTTAATTGTTTTTCTGCGTGTGGTTTTAGAATTGGGCAGCACGTAATTCTGTAAAGTACAGTAAGTACCCTCAGGGGCTGAGCAAAGGAGACTGATTTTATAGACAGAAAAGGCTTGAGGAAAAAGCACAAAGAACAGACGCAGATTGGCCATTTCCAAGTTCTTTTCCCTGTAAGGCAGGAACGGGGAGACAGAACATGGCAATGTAACTTTATTAGTGTCACGTCACTTCAGGTTGCTTTTTTGTAAGGATGAAAGCAGAGGGAACTTCACGATCATGCCAATTGCTCCTGGTCCATTTGGGAAATGTGGGTGTCATCTCCTCGCTTCTCTGAAGGTCAGATAGCAGTTTGGTTTTTGCTTTGGTGACATGGAACTTCAGCATGAAGGACTCCATTTTGATTTGTAGTCCAGTATGTTGGGGACTAGTGTGGGAGCCTAGTCCAATACAGTGGTCCTGCAATTTTTACTCAGCAAAGGTGATTTTCTTGTTTTAAGGTTTTCTTTCAGTAGCAGTTCACATGCAGATAGATGTGTATATACAAGATTTCCTCTCCCTTAGGTGTTCAGTGGAAGTAGGAGAGTGTATGAATGGTGAAGAAATGAGAGGAAGAGGCAGAGCAGATAGGAGAGGTAGAAGAAGAGGAGGAGTTGGAGGAGCAGGGTAGCTGATTTTTTTAGATTCAGGAATAGAAACAAATAAACAGAGGTGATTGAAATATTGCAAACTGAATTTTACATAATGTAGCTGTGTGTTTTTTTTTTTTTTTGTAAACACTGATGGTTTCATTTGGCTTTTCTTCATAAGTTCTATAGAATTATACTCATACTTGTATAATCATATAAATGATGTTCATCAAGAACTGAAGGCAAGGGGCCGGCGCCATGGCACACTAGGTTAATCCTCTGCCTGTGGCACCGGCATCCCATATGGGTACTGGTTCTAGTCCTGGCTGCAGCTCTTCAGATCCAGTTCTCTGCTATGGCCTGGGAAAGCAGTAGAAGATGGCCCAAGTCCTTGGGCCCCTGCACCCACATGGGAGACTCGGAGGAAGCTCCTGGCTCCTGGCTTCAGATAGGTGCAGCTCTGGCTGTTGCAGCCATTTTGGGAGTGAACCAGCGAACGGAAGACCTCTCCCTCTGTCTCTCCCTCTCCCTGTCTGTAACTCTACCTCTCAAATAAATAAATAAATAAATAAAATCTTTAAAAAAAAAAAAAAACTGAAGGCAATAACTCAACTGCACGTTTTCCTGAGTCGGGCTCTATGACCCAGCTGTTCAAAGCATGAGTGAATCCAAAGTTCAAAGCAGGACTGGTGCAACAGCGAGGATGCCGAAGTGGACACAGGTGGGGTCTGAGCACAGAGGTCGCTGGCTAGCGACCTCTGATGAAAAACCCATCAAGAACAGGGTGGCTTTACCCCAGGCATAAAGGTAAATACATTGGATTTTTGATTTTTTTATAGAGTTCCTGGGATATTTCTCTTCATACTTTTCAGGACATCCATGTGCGAGCTTTCATTCTTTCTGTCTTTGACAAATATTTATCAACTGATCACAGCAACTGATACAGAGGAACTTCCATCCACCACAGACAAACCACTCCAGTCATTACCCTAGCTCGTGGTAATCGCCTTCATTATTCTCAAAGCCTTCTTCAAGCTTCGTTATTGGCATTTCATCCAAATGGGCAGACTCACCTTCCAGCTGGTACTGGCCACGCAAGTCGGCCCCCTGGGGCCCCTGCCGTGTGGTAGTAGGCCCCATGTTTGTGGTTGGGGCACGCTGCCCCCACGTGTGTTGAACACTGGGTATAGGAGATTCTGGTTGCCATGTTCATCTGCCCCACGCCCTCCTACCCCCGGACTTAGTACACCCATTAACACAGATATTTCAGATATTTGCCCTAATCTGTTTTGGGTATTGTAACAAAATGCCAACAGTTTTCACAAATCTGGATGTCCCAACATTGAAAATTAAGATACCCTGAGATTTGGCGTCTGTTAACGGTCTGCTTCCTCATAGACAGCTGTCTTCTAACACTGATCTCTATGATGCAAAGAGTGAGAAGTCCTCTGTAATGCTCGATTCTAAGAGCACCAGTCTCTTCCATGGGGGCCTCCATCACCATTTCCTAATTACCTCCCAAAGGCCCTACCTCCGCCGCCGGACTTGCCGGTACTCGCCTTGTCCCCCTACCTCTGCTCCCCTCAACTCCAGCTGGGCCAAGGAGACGCCGTGCTCCTTTCAGTAATAAGGTTTCATTAGGGATAGGGCATCTTTCAGAACGGAAAGCACAGATACAGAGTGCCCAGTCACTTAGACAGGAAGAGACCAGGGTTACATGGTTGAGCGGAGAGAATACAACTGGGCAGGCCAGGCGGTCGGCTCTGCAGAGGGCAGAGAGCTGGGCCTAGCTGTGGTTTCTACAAAATGCGAAAAACAAACATTTCCAATCAGTCCCTGCACATACATCTGTGCTGCACTACTCAGATGATTTATGCTTCTTATAGACATAAACCTGTAACTTAAACTGCACCGGAAATAATCATGTTGGTCCACTGTGTATTCAGTAACAAAGTATCATGGACTTCTACTCTGAGAAGTAATAATCTATCAGTGTGTCCAGACTACTCTGCCACCTGTAGGCTCTTAGGTGTGTCAACAGTTGTTCTAGTTCTGCTGTTGAGTGTTGGTTATCCCTACTCTGGGAACCAAAGCACTCAAAGTTACTTGCTTCAGATTACAGGCCTCCAAGAAGGCTGGATTGCTGCTGCTGCTTCCAATTCCCTAGTCTCTGAGTGAACATGTTTAGTAATAAACAACTAGTATCTAACCTAAAATGAATAATAAAACTCACCAAAATATACTAATACAGGTTGCACCTCTCTAAACCAAAAATCCAAAATCTGTCAAAACCTGAAACACTTTGAAGCTGTGTTACTCTGTATCATTCTCTTCAAAAAATTCTACCTTCTGGGAGGGTGATTTTTTTTTAAAGATTTATTTATTTATTTGAAAGAGTTACACAGAGGAGAGACAGAGAAAGAAACAGAGAGAGGTCTTCCATCCGATGATTCACTCCCCAGTTGGCCACAACGGCTGGAGCTGCGCCGATCTGGAGCCAGGAGCTTCTTCCGGGTCTCCCACGTGGGTGCAGGGGCCCAAGGACTTGGTCCATCTTCTACTGCTTTCCCAGGCCATAGCAGAGAGCTGGATTGGAAATGGAGCAGCCGGGTCTCAAACCAGTGCCTATATGGGATGCTGGCACTTCAGGCCGGGGCATTAACCCACTGTGCCACAGTGCTGGTCCTGGGTGATTATTTTATATCTTAGAAGTAAACCATAAGTAGGGAACATGGATCCTATAAAAGTAGAAGCATGAAGCTTGCTTATTCTTAGGAGCATTTCATGTATTTGAAAGATTTTATTATGCTTACAGTATACAATGTTTTAAGAACAAAAAAACCCAATATTATTGAGGTTAATTTAATTTTTCTACTTTTTAAGAAAGATTATTTATTTTGAAAGAGTTACAGTGGGAGAGAGAGAAAGAGAGAGAGATCTTCCATCCATTGTGAAAGATATCTTCCATCTGATTAACTCCCCAACTAACTGCAGTGGCCTGGAGCCTCGAATTCCATCTGGGTCTCCCTTGTGGGTAGCAAAAGTCAAACTATATGGGTCTTCTGCTACCTTCCGAAGCGCATTAACAGGGAGCTGGATGAGAAGTGGAGCAGCTGGGGCTTGAAATGGAGCTCCAGTATGGGGTGCTGTAGGCTGCGGTTTAACCCACTGCATCACAATGCCAGTCCCAATATTAGTCTTTAAAATATCAGCAACAGTGTTAACAATTTTACTGCTATAACTGAAAAACAGACATAAAAGATTGTTCTCACCAGAAAAATACTGATCCAGCTCTATTATTAGGAAACTTGAGAATGTATTTTATTAACATCAGCGTTCTTTGGATAAATTTGAAATGAGAGCAAAGGGCAAGATTTACCAACTTTATTCGTCTTATAACTAAGCTAGATCTTACAATTAACAGTCAGTGAGCAGAAAACATTAGCAAGGACTTAGCCTTTATTTGTTTTATTGCTCTGATGCTGTCATAGAAAAAACAAGTGAAACAATATGGATGTGTAAAGATTATTTCAAATTATTCTGGAAAACTTTTACCTCAAAGTATTGTGAATTTCCATTCTTCAGATGACTGAACTGTTCTTTTTAAAAAAGATTGATTTATTTATTAGAGAGAGAGAATCCTTCATTTGCTAGTTCAATCCCCAGATGACTGCAGTGGCCAGGACTGGGCTAGGCTGAAGCCAGGAGCCAGGAGCCAGGAGCTTCATCTGAGTCTTTCACAAGGGTGGCAGGGGTCCAAGCACTTCGTCCATCTTCCACTGCTTTCCCAAGCCATTAGCAAGGAGCTAGATGAGAAGTGGAGGAGCCAGGACTCAAACTATCACTCATATGAGATGTTGCCATTGCCGATAGTGGCTTTATCTGCTATGCTACAATGCTGGCACTGATTGGACTCTTTTTTGATAATGAAGCTGCTCATTCCTATTGATATAAATGTCTTTGACCTACCATACTCAGTTATTATTTCAGCATAGCAAATTGGCCCAAATTTAGCATCTTTATTTTTTGAAAGTCAGATAGACACAGAGGGGGCTAGCGCTGTAGTATAGTAGATTAAACCTCCATCTGTGGTGTTGACATCCCATATGGGTGCTGGTTCAAGTCCCTGCTGCTCCACTTCTGATCCAGCTCCCTGAAAATGGCCTGGGAAAGCAGTGGAAGATGGCCCAAGTTCTTGGGCCTCTGCACCCACATGGGAGACCTTGAAGAAGCTCTTGGCTCCTGGCTTTGGATCAGCCCAGTTCCAGTCATTGTGGCCAACTGGGGAGTGAACCAGAGGATGGAAAACCTCTCTCTCTGCCTCTCACTCTCTCTGTAACTCTGCATCTTAAATAAAAGTAAATAAAAAAGATAGACACAGAGAGCACTCTCATATACGGGCTCACATTCCCCATATGCCCACAGCCACTGGGGCTGGGCCAAGGCTGAAGCTGAGAGACAGGAATTCAACTCAGGTCTCCCACATAGGTGTCAGGAACACAATTACTTGAGCTATCATCTGCTGCCTCCTAGGGCCAGCACTAGAAGGAAGCTGGAGTAAGGAGCTGGAGTAAGGAATTGATCCCAGGCATGCTGTTATGGGATGTAGGCATCTTAACCAGTGACTTAACTGCATTGCCGATGCCTACTCCCAAATTTAGCATCTTGAAACAACAGTTTTAATATGTTCATGGATTTTGTGGGTGAGGAATTTAGAGCAGACATGGCAGGGATGGTTGATCTCTCGTTGAAGTCTCCAGTCTCATTGCTCTATCCGGGTTGGCTCAAAGACCAGGACAGCTGGCAGGAGCACCTACGCTTGGCTGCGTGTGTGGCTCGAGTTCTTTGTAGCCCAGGCTACTCAGAGTGCTTATGCAGTGGCTCAGGCTTATAGGCGTGTGTGGAACAGGACCAAGGCTCTGTTGCCTTATTGCCCAGCCTCAGTACCAGATCCCCATAACCCTATTGTTGGAAGCAGTCATAAACTTACCCATATGCAGGAGACATGGCCATAGACTTCCTCTGCCTCTTTATGGGAGTAATATCACAAAACTTGCATTCATGATTTATATCTGCCATTTGCTCTATATCCAACCCTCACATATTTGTATTCAACTCAAGAGTGTCCATTAGATATTTCCTCAAAGTGAATATAAGATATTCATAGAATCTCCTACATGAGGTCTGAGGCCAATGAAGGCACCGTGTAATGATTTTTCATTCTCCCAGGAAGCAGATGGAATTAACAGACGGTGGCTGCTGTTTAAAAACAAGGTTTGCCAGTATCTGTGTGCCCCTTCCAAGAGATGGGCTATATTTCTACAGTGAGAGAGAACATGTAATCATTCCCTGGTGAGATCCCTTTTATTTAGAAATCATGTTTGCTTGCTTGCTTTGCTGTTTATTATTTGGATCTGTAAGTGTCTGCAAACAGACTGAAAAGAAGCTTGCTGGTTGATATTTCAAAAAAAGTAGTTAAAACATCCCAACGCTGGAACTAAGGCAAAGTAAGGGAGACACTTGCTTTAGTTGCAAAATGTAATGGGTGAAAGATGGGGAGGTGCCCAAAACTCAGTAATCAAAATAAATGTTTTCATGCAATACTTTAGAAAATCACATTTGATGCCAAGCATCTATAATAAAATATCAAAATTTTACATAAAGATGATATGTTAGTTTCCTAGGGCTGCTGTAAAAAAGTGCCTGGGGTTGGGTGACTTGGACAACAGAAACGATCCTCTGTATCCTCAGTGGTTCTGGAGGTTACAGGTGCTCAGGGAGAAGCCTCAGCCTCTTAGCTTCTGGTGGTTGCCAGCATTCTTGATGTTCCATGACTTGGGGTTGTGATACCAATTTTCTTATTAACATTTCCCATATTAATAAGCCTTGTGGGTTCTTGCCATGTGTTCAGAGAAGAATTCTTAATACTGGCTCAAATAGACCAGGCAGCATGGTAAGTTTTTTTTTTTTTAAGGTTTTTATTCAGTGAGAGAAATGCATCAGAGAGTGAGGGCTCTATCTAAGAGAGAAGGGGATACCTGGATCCATACCGAACCAAGACTAGGCCAAAACCCATGTGCAGCAAGTGTTTGGTTAAGAGCAGTTACAAGAAGCTTATCATTGGCAGCAAAGGGAAGGCAGAGAGCACAGGCGGCCTGAAGGCCCCATGCCCTGAAAATGTGGGGCAACAAAGGTCCGTAATGGCAAAAAAGTTAAAAGAGCATCAAGAAAAAAGGGCCAGACCCACTGTGTTTCAGGCCTTTTATCCACTTCCAGAGGGGAGTGGTTATGTAGTCTGATTGGCAGGTGAGGTCAGGTAGGCAGATGAGATCACACAGGGGCATGGTGAAGGCATGGTCTTCCAGCTCACAAATCTAATCAATTTTATCCTATCTGCCTGTCTACATCAGCTGCAGCAGTCACATCTCTGCCTCCATTGACACAAGGCCTTCTCTATATATCTTTGTCTTCTAATAAGGACACCAGTCATTTGATTTGGGGCCCACTCTAATCCAACATAACCTGCTCTTAATTTAAATAGTGATATCTACCAAACCCTTTTCCTACTAAGGTCACCCTCTGGGGCTCTGAGTAGATGTGAAGTTTACAGAGATGCTGTTCAACACTACAGACAGGATCAGTGTTAACCAATTTTTCCTTTTGCCTTGGGATCCATTGTGGCTTAGCATGGAGTCTTCCTCATTCTACTCTAATCCCCAACAGTTTCCTGTTCATACTTGTGACAGGCAGAGGTAGTAAGCATGTTTTGAGCAAATGGACAATGGATGACAAGATCCTTTTTAAAAAAAAAAAAAAAAAAGATTTATTTGAACGCGTTACAGAGAGGCAGAGTGAGACAGCGAGAGCAAGAGAAAGAGAGAGAGAGAGAGCACTTCCTTCCACTGATTCATTTCCCAAATGGCTGCAATGGCTGGAGCTGGGCTGATTGGAAGCTAGGAGTCAAGAGCTTCTTCAGGGTCTTCCATGTGGGTACAGGGGCCCAAGGTCTTGGGCCATCTGCTGCTGCTTTCCCATGCCATAGCAGAGAGCTGGATTGGAAGTGGAGCAGCCGGGACTCAAACCTGCTGGGAACCATATGGGATGTTGGCTCTGCAGGCAGTGGTTTTACCTGCTGTACCACAGCACCAGCCCCAAGATCATTTCTTAGCAATTGGCATGGGCAGGCCATGGCCTGGTGCACTGCCAGTCTCTCAGCTCTGGGCGTAGGACTGGAAAGGCTGCTCTGTGACTTCTTCCAAAGAAGCTTTGCCCACTCACCTGTTTCAGGCACCACAGGACCATGTAGGGACTTCTACATATTCTTCTGCTCATAGGTATCCCAACTGGCTTGCCTAAATACATTTAAAATGTAACTTGTCTCTTACTGAAGCTTCTGTGTCTTCTGTCTTTTTCACTGGCACACGCATCCACCCTGTCCTCCAAAACAAACTCTTGAGAAGTTGACTCAACTCTGGTTTCTCCCTCTCCCCCAACATGTTGTCTAGTTCCCCCTCAGGGTTAATTCTGGGTCACCATCCTCTGCCATGATCTTCAGGCCTTTGTCAGCGGGTATCAGCTGTGGGTGTTGTGTCTATCAGGATCTCACAGAAAGTAAGATCAACCGTGACGGAGTTGCATGTTTAGATACTAAGTGTATTCTGACTTAGACAGGAGAATGGTCGCAGATAATCTGTAGATGTCAACATGACTCCACATCATGCTTTAGTTTTGCTCAACTTGGTGACCTGAGGCAAATTCCTTCTTATTCTCTCACTGTAAATGCCGCCTTGCCCTTCTGGCTATAACAGAGACCCCTGCTCAACCTGGGAACACCACTCCTCTGCAGCCCTCTCACAGTGCCCTAGAGCAAAGCAGGATGGGAAGCCCTCTTTTCTCTTCCTGGTCACTTCTGGACACCCCCCCCCCCCCCGCCCAGTTCCCATCCATCCAGTTTTCAGTCTCATGTCACATTCTGCTCCTCCGTAATGCAGTTATTTATGAACCTCCTGACTTCTTCCCCTTGAGTTTTTGAAGATTTTTTGTGTCCAGTCTCCACTGCCATTCTCTGAAGCATCTTGATTTCAATCCCCAAACAGATGATCTTCCGGTAGCCAGGCTTCATGGTTCCTTGATGTCCCCTCTGCGGTTGTCATATCCTCTCCCCTGTGACAGCCACTCAGCTCCCATGCACCTGCTGTAAACTTGGTCATACTGAAACCGTTTTGCTTATTAATATTTCCCAAGATTAATAAACTTCATGGTTTCTTGCTACATATTCAGAGAAGAATTCTGAATACTGAGTCAAATAGACCAGGCAGCATAGTAAGGGTTTTTTTTTTTTTTTTTAAGGTATTTATTCAGTGGGAGAAATGCATAGGAGAGTGAGGGCTTTATTTAATAGAGAAAGAAAAGTCCATACCAAGCACAGAGCAGGCCAGGAGCCACATGCAGCAAGTGTTTGGTTTTGAGCAGCCACAAGTGGCCTAACATGAGTAGTGAAGCGAAGGCAGAGAGAGCGATTTTGGGGTGCTTCTTGCCTTTTATATGCTTTCCAAGGGGAAGTGGTTGCACAGTCTAATGGGCAGGTGGGCATTCAGGTGAGATCAGGTAGGGGCATGATATCACATGGGGGCATGTGGAGGGCATAGTCTCCAGCTTACAGACCTAACAAGTTTTATTCTATCTGCCTGCCTATATCAATACCATATCTCAACAGTAAGCTCTATCTCATGCTACCACCTCCAATCTTTACAGCTTACTTTTTCTAGTAGTTCTTTTCCTTCCATGTTGTATTTTCACTATTCTCTCTCTTTTTTTGAAAGGTTTATTTATTTATTTGAAAGTCAGAGTTATACAGAGAGAGGAGAGGCAGAGAGAGAGAGAGAGGTCTTCCATCAGATGGTCCACTCCACAATTGGCTGCAACGGCCGGAGCTGTGCTGACCCAAAGCCAGGAGCCAGGAGCTTCTTCTGGGTCTCTCACATAGGTGCAGGGGCCCAAGGACTTGGTCCATCTTCCACTGCTTTCCCAGGCCATAGCAGAGAGCTGGATCAGTAGTGGAGCAGCTGGGTCTTGAACCAGTGCCCGTATGGGATGCTGGCACTTCAGGCCAGAGTGTTACCCTGCTGCACCACAGCGCCAGCTCCTCACTATTCTCTTTACCTCGTTTGAACTCCATGGTCTGTCCCAACTCTCAGCTCCCATCCTGAACCCACTGCAAGTAGAGTAGCTGCAGAAAAACACACAACCACGACAACTAGGTTCATGCTTGTGACCCCAAATCAGCTGAACCCTTAATTTCCCTGGAACATTCATGCTGTCCTGGACAACCCTTTAGATAACAAACATAGTATCTTGGATAACCAGTTTTAACACCTTCCTTTCTTTCTTCAGACTATTAATACCCTTGCCATCCTAATTCTGTCAGTTTCCTTAAGAAAACGGAAGTGATGCAGATAGAACTTTCGTGACTCCCTCACTCTGTCCTCCACCCTCTGCATCTTGTACCACATATTCTGCCTTCCCCAGTGTTCTGTGGGTGGACTGTCTATACTCTTAGCTAAGGACAGTGCCTTGTTGTGTGCCAGGAACTCTTCGCCTGCATTTACTCAAGGTCGATGAAGCAGCAAGTGTTCCTTCCTCCTGTATGATCAGCTGATATCAGTAGAAATTGATCATATGTCAGTCCATATCATAATTATTAATCAGTAGATTTTTCTCATCAGGACACATTCTCTAGCAATTAAAAAACAAGCCTCTCTTTTGATCTCATAACCCCTCCAACTACTGCTTGATTTGTTTTTCGTTCATTCACAGCAAAACACTTCTCCATCCTCCAATTCCTCTTTCTGTTCTTTCAAACTGAGTTTCACCCTTGCTGTGCCACCACACCTGCTCCTGTCAAGGTCATCGTGACTTCCACGTGACTGCTAGATTCTCAAACTTCACCTTTCCTGACCCATCAGCCCTTGTGACACGGTGGCCTCTTGGTTTTTACCTATGTCGTTCCATAATCTATCCTCAACTGAGAAGCCAAAGTGATCTTTTAACATCTGGATTGGCTTTCTCATTCCTCTGCTAAATAAACTAAGGCTAAAACCTAATATCCTTATCCTGTCCTTAAGGCCTCTTGGCAACTCTGGAAGTTTCTTTCTTTTTTTTTTTTTTTTTTTTTTTTTTTTTTTTTTTTTGATAGGCAGAGTGGACAGTGAGAGAGAGAGACAGAGAGAGAAAGGTCTTCCTTTGCCGTTGGTTCACTCTCCAATGGCCGCCGCTGCAGCCGGCGCACCGCGCTGATCCGATGGCAGGAGCCAGGATCCAGGTGCTTTTCCTGGTCTCCCATGGGGTGCAGGGCCCAAGCACCTGGGCCATCCTCCACTGCACTCCCTGGCCATAGCAGAGAGCTGGCCTGGAAGAGGGGCAACCGGGACAGAATCCGGCGCCCCGACCGGGACTAGAACCCAGTGTGCCGGCGCCGCAAGGTGGAGGATTAGCCTGTTGAGCCATGGCGCCGGCTCTGGAAGTTTCTTTCTTGATATCTGCTAGATCTCTCCCTCCAGACACACTGGCTTCCCAGCTGTTAGTCTAGTGCATCTGCATATTTGGAAGGCTCTGGACTCAATTACTGTCTCCCTCCCCACCTTCTCCCCTTCCACACTCATGACCAGAATGTAGATTGACTCTGGCAAGGAGGTAGCCTCCTTATTACTGAGGGGTGCTAAGAACTGTGTACACAGTAGCCCTCACCCAGTGTTTGTTGAATGACTGGAAGAGTGTCTTGCTCTGCCCTGACAATGTGCCTTCTTGATTGTTGTGCTGCCTGGCCTGGAATGCCCTCCTTCCACCTGCAAAGTATCCATTGCTTCAGTCTTAGGTTTGCTGGCGGCCTAACATGTCTTCCTTCCTTCAGCAATATTCCTCCTGTATCACCCATGCTGGTGAGTTTAAATGTATTTAACTACTATGATGCCTCTGACATCCCTAAGACAATTCATAGTGACACAGTATTTTTATTTTTTAAGATTTATTTTTGGGGCCAGCGCTGTGGCTCAGCGGGTTAATGCCCTGGCCTGAAGTGCCGGCATCCCATATGGGCGCCGGTTCTAGTCCCGGCTGCTCCTCTTCCAATCCAGCTCTCTGCTATGGCCTGGGAAAGCAGTAGAAGATGGACCAAGTCCTTGGGCCCCTGCACCCACGTGGGAGACCCGGAAGAAGCTTCTGGCTCCTGGCTTCGGATCAGCACAGCTCCGGCCATTGCAGCCATCTGGGGAGTGAACCATCAGATGGAAGACCTCTCTTTCTGCCTCTCCTCTCTCTGTGTAACTCTGACTTTAAAATAAGTAAATAAATCTTTTAAAAAAAGATTTATTTGAAGTCAGAGTTACACAGAGAGAGAAGGAGGGAGAGAGAGAAAGAGAAAGAGAGAGAAAGAGAACGGCCGGAGCTGGGCTGATCTGAAGCTAGGAGCCAGGAGCTTTTTCAGGTCTCCCATGTGGGTGCAGGGGCCCAAGGACTTGGGCGATTCTCTACTGCTTTCCCAGGCCATAAGCAGAGAGCAGGATTGGAAATAGAGCAGCCGGGACTTGAACCAGCACCCTTATGGGATGCTGGCACTGCAGATGGTGGCTTTTATGCGCTATGCCACAGCGCCGTCCCCGACACAGTATTTTTAAACATATAATCTTTATTCAAATTTACTCAACTGTTCTGGCAATGCCTTTGCAATCCTTAAGCTATTTAAATCCAATATTTAATCAAGTATCATGCATTATCTTATTTTTAAAATTTGCTAAGTGTTTTATGCATCTAGCACTCATTCATGCCCATAATTTCCAAGCGAAGAGAAAAAAAAATCCCTCTCAGCAATGTCAAAGCAAGGAGAAAACCTGTCATTTCTGTTTTTTTCCCTTGTCAACGCCTCTCCCGGAGTCTCTTCCTGCATATTGACCACTGTGTATTATGGGATGGCGAGCTCTGGGTGTAACCTGATGGCTGCACAGCTCCTTGGCAGTGGGCTTCTCACTCATATCCTTGCTTAGGGCCCACTTGAGTCTTTCTCTGTCTTCATTCATTCCCTTGTTTGGGTGGGAAAAAAATCCTCTTTTAGCTTCTTGGGGAAGGGTGCATTGAAGGTGAAACCTCTATTCTGCCTGCCTGTGCCATAAAGTTGGGTTTGGTATAGAATTCTAGGTGTAAAATAACATATCCTAAAATTTTGAAGGTGTTGTTGTATTGACTTAGTTTCCAGTGTCATTTATTTATTTATTTATTTATTTATTTATTTATTTTTTTTTTTGACAGGCAGAGTGGACAGTGAGAGAGAGAGACAGAGAGAGAAAGGTCTTCCTTTGCCGCTGGTTCACCCTCCAATGGCCGCCGCTGCAGCCGGCGCACCGCGCTGATCCTGGCAGGAGCCAGGAGCCAGGTGCTTTTCCTGGTCTCCCATGGGGTGCAGGGCCCAAGCACCTGGGCCATCCTCCACTGCACTCCCTGGCCATAGCAGAGAGCTGGCCTGGAAGAGGGGCAACCGGGACAGAATCCGGCGCCCCAACCGGGACTAGAACCCGGTTTGCCGGCGCCGCAAGGTGGAGGATTAGCCTATTGAGCCACGGCGCCGGCTTCCAGTGTCATTTAGATGTCTGATATGTTGTTATTACCCATTCTGTGTCTGTAACCTTCTTGCGCCCTCTAGAAGTTTTGGGGATTATTTATGCCTTATGTTCTGAAATTGTACAGGTATGTGCCTTAGGTCTGGCTTTTAAATTTATCAGTGGGTATTAGGTTGATGCATTCAATTTAGAAACATTTCAGTTTGGGGATATGTTCTTTTATTATTTTTTCAATAATTTTCTCCTTTTGATTTATTCTCTTTTCTCTTTCTTAGAACTTCTTTCAGGGCCGGTGCCGCAGCTCAATAGGCTAATCCTCCACCTAGCGGCACCGGCACACCGGGTTCTAGTCCCGGTTGGGGTGCTGGATTCTTTCCTGGTTGCGCCTCTTCCAGGCCAGCTCTCTGCTGTGGCCCGGGAAGGCAGTGGAGGATGGCCCAAGTGCTTGGGCCCTGCACCCCATGGGAGACCAGGAGAAGCACCTGGCTCCTGCCTTCGGATCAGCGCGGTGTGCCAGCCGCAGCGTGCCAGCTGTGGCAGCCATTGGAGGGTGAACGAACGGCAAAGGAAGACCTTTCTCTCTCTCTCTCTCTCTCTCTCTCTCTCTCTCTTGCTCACTATCCACTCTGCCTGTCAAAACAAACAAACAAACAAACAAACAAACAAAACAAAAAAAACCAACTTCTTTCAGGTAACATTAGGGAGCCTGGATTTATCTCCTAATGTGAGAGGTTAGATGGTTAGGAAGATAGGCAGTTAGGTCCCATTGGAATGAGAAAAGGGGAGGAGCTCCTTTAGAGTGGACAAAGTTCTTTCCTCTTCCCAGAGGCTGCCTTTAGCAACACTTAGTTCTATCAGGAGAGTGGCTTAGATAGGATTACTGGCCCCAGCCCTCTGATGGAGTTTTAGTTTTATCATGAGAACAGCATAGACAGGATTACAAATTCCAGCTTCCTGATGATTTTTAGCCAGGCCTCTGATTGATTGCTGTCCTAGAGCTCTGATTGGTTGTTATTCCAATCCCCTGCTTCGTTGTTAACTGTTATTCTGCTCCTCCCAAGATTGGTTAAATCTAGGTAGCCACTTTTTGTGCATAAAAGAGTATCTGTAGGCTTCCTTGGTAACTCCTTGTTAGCCGTCACAAAGCACACCAAACACCGGAGTAAGGGAAAGGGTTTACTGGGGAAAACCCAGCCGACTGGAGGGGAGGGACAAAGGATAAGAGAGAGAAAGAGAGTATAAGAGAGAGACAGAGGAGAGGAGCTAGTGAGGAGAGAAGATAGAGCAGAGAGAAGAAGTTGAGAGGAGGAGAGGAGAGCAGATGAGAGGAGCCAAGAGAGCAGGAGAGAAGAGCCAAGAGAACCAGGTTCAGAACAGGTCCTTTTAAAAACTTTGCCCGAGGGCGGGCAGGGAAGCAGGAGCAATGAATTCCATTAGGGTGGGGGTGGAGCTTGACCCTGGTGGTTGGGCCATGTGGCCACCTGGCTTCCAGCAATGGGGGGGGGGGGGAGCCGGGGCACGGGATGTAAATCAGGGTGTAGATCGCACCATAGATAAAACTGCGCCAGTTTCCTAACACTCCTCCCTTGGAGCTCCCCTACCCTCGGATCCTGACTGCTGCAGCAGGAGGTTTCTCTCTTCAATAAATCTGGCTTTGCTCACTGTCCCTGTCCGCATGGAAATTCTTCTTCATTGTGAGACAAGAACTGAGACTGATTTCATTATCCCATAACACTAATGTTTCTATCATTTTTCTCTAATTTTATTGCTTTTTATTCTATTCTATAGCTTCCTTAAAATTCTCTTCTAAGCTTTCTGTTGAAGTTTTTGTTCTAGTTATTATATTTTTAATTTCCAAGAATCTTTTCTCATTGTCTAATTTTTAAAAAAAATTTTAAATAGTGTATTATTCATAGATAACAGCAGCACTTCTTCTTTTTCAGAGGATATTAATTACAATGTCTTTAAATTTTTCTTCTTTTCTGTGTTATAAAAAAAAAAAAAATGCTGAGATGTCCCAGATTTGTCCCAGACTGGAGAGGGAAGGTGGAAGAGAAGAGGGAAGGTAACCACTTAACAACTAATGGCATAAGCTAACAAAAAACTCTTTAATTTCCTGAATAAATGTTTAATCTTTGACTAGAAACCCTAGTGGCCAGCTCCTAGATGCCACTCTTCCTCCTTATGTGCATAAATTTTCTGAACTTAACAGTGACTAGTCCAGAAACAACAAGCAGTTCTTCTTATGGGCTGTCTGCCTATTCCCAAAATTTCCCTGCTTTGCATTATCCTGCCTATCATTCAAGAGCCAATGCAAGGTCACAGTTCTAAGTTTATGTTTTCCTTCCTCAATTTTTTGTTATGAAAATGCTCCTGGCTCTTAGGTCTTACAAGTCTTTTTCTGACTGTTATTTAACCTTGCTGCTGGTAGTTACAAAAGAGTCTCAGGACCTTATCCTGCCCTCCCTAGCATTTATAGTTGATGTAGGCAAAGGCATATTAATCCAGGCTCTTGTCTTGCATAAAGACAAGCATTCTAAGTACAGACAAGTATAAGGTATACAAAGTGATAACAAAATTTATTTAAAAGACGAGAAAACAAATACACAATGAGCAAGGACTCTCAGAAATTTAAGATGCAATTACCAGAACAACAACTTCAGCAGAAAGCTTACGAGAGAATTTTAAGGAAGCTGTAAAATAGAATTTAGGAATAAAGTTAGAGAAAAGTGATAGGCACACTAGTGTTAGGGGATGATGAAACTGAACCTGCATACGTACGTGAGCAGGGGTTTCCCCACAGGGCAATGCTTGGAGGACATGTGGGGGAGGGGGAGAGGACACCTGTGCAGCACCTCCAGCCTTGGTCTACAGTGGGAGGGAGAGACAGCGAGCCCTCCCCAGGTTGTTGGCAACACACAGTGCCTCTGCAGATGTGGAGCCACTGGGGATTTCACAGCACCTGCACAAGCTCCACGTGGAGCTTAACATCCATGGTGTTCCCCTGAGGTCCCGGATGACACAAGTGCAGCCTGGGAGAGGGGACCTTCTGGTTGATCAGTAGGAGGACTGATTTTATTTACGGGGTTTTTAGAGGCTTCCAGCTCACACAGACCTAAACTAGCTGCTGCCTGTTTGTCCCATATCATGATGACTCAGCAAATCCTTCTATTCAGAGAACCTTTGTCCTCTTTTTTTTTTTTTAATTATTATTATTATTATTATTTTTGACAGGCAGAGTGGACAGTGAGAGAGAGAGAGAGAGAGAGAGAGAGAGAGAAAGGTCTTCCTTTGCCGTTGGTTCACCCTCCAATGGCCGCCGCGGCCGGCGCATTGCGCTGATCCAAAGCCAGGAGCCAGGTGCTTCTCCTGGTCTCCCATGGGGTGCAGGGCCCAAGCACTTGGGCCATCCTTCACTGCACTCCCTGGCCACAGCAGAGAGCTGGCTTGGAAGAGGGGCAACCGGGACAGAATCCGGCGCCTCGACTGGGACTAGAACCCAGTGTGCCAGCGCCGCAAGGCGGAAGATTAGCCTAGTGAGCTGCGGCACCAGCCAAGAACCTTTGTCCTCTAAACACCTCTTTCCTCTAAGTTTCCCATTCCCCTTTTTGCTTTTAGTCTGTGTCTCTTGTGTTGAAATATTTCCTTTTTTTAAAAAAATTTATTTATACATTTGAAAAGCAGATTAACAGAAAGAGGTGGAGAGGTAGAGAGAGAGAGAGGTCTTCTATCCACTGTTTCACTCCCCAAATAGCCACAATGGGCAGGACTGGGCCAGGCAGAAGCCAGGAGCTCGGAGCTTCTTCTGGGTGTCTCATACAGGTGCAGGGGCCCAAGGGTTAGGGCCATCTTTCGCTGCTTTCCCAGGTGCATTATCAGGGAGCTGGACTGGAAGTGGAATAGCTGGGACATGGACCAGCACCCATACTGGGTGCTGGTGCTGCAGGCAGAGGCTTATGTTAGAGACCACCCTAAAATGTCTGGTGGTCTTTAGTTATTTGTTCACATTTAAGAGGGAAGGTGGAAAGCTGATTTTGGAAGGAAGTGGGTAGATTATGGCGCAAGGAGCAAGACAATTTCTGGGGGCTCACCAAATGTTACATCCGAGTAGGACATGTCCATGCCTAGTTTGTAAGGGGACAGATTGGCCTAGTCTGATGGCTTTCCGGGAAGTGCGTGGGAATAGAGGTGGAGAGGACTTGCAGGTCAGTGTGTAAATTCCTCCCATGTTATTCTATTTTCAGTTCACTCTGGCTTTTGTCTTCACAGGCTAGGGGGTGGGAGTGGCCACTTTTCATCTCCAAGCCCACATTTTGGGGTTGATTAGCCTGCTTCTCACGGTTCCCTCTCTGCTGTTTCATTCTTTGCCTAGGTTCATCATTGTCAGCCATTGAGTTACCACTCCCTGAAGAAGTGTTGGGACTGCTAGTTTTTGGGTCTCATTCTTTATTTCCCTATGGTTTTATACTTTTTACTTTCCTTTTTTGTCTTTTGCTGGAGGATTGAAATAGAGATAAAAGTTTATGTTTAATTCTCCACCTTATTAGATTATTAATAACTTGATATTAAGCTTTTTAGATGATCACTGAATGGTTTTTCCCTTGGAAGAGGACTTCTTCAATCTCATACAGAATTAAATATATTTATTTAATCATGAGAATAAGTGTTCACTTGATTAGGGACACTTAGTATGTATTAGGGCCATCTAGTGGACAAGTTGAATTTAGCATTGTGGGCCTGGAATCTGACAAATCTCTGGAAACCTACGAAAAGAGGTTAGAAAGCAGCACTAGCTGTGTCCTCGGTATCTGTCTAAAGTCTTCCCAAAGAGAAGGATATCTCTGTTGTGTGGGAAGCACACAGACATTATCTCATTCTCATGACTCTCTTAAAGTCTTAGTGTTGAAATTTAAGATGTTTACTGCCTTATATCCTTGTGGGAGATGAAAAGAGTAATCTGACTTGTTCTTTCTGTATAACAAGCTTGTTATTCTATGAGGACCAGATTCTTTTGCTTTCTCTTCTGGGATATTTTACTGGTCCACAGCTGGCCTTCCCTAAGAATTAATTGGAAAGAAAATGGCAGATAACATTGAGCTGCTGGACCGGGTAAAAAGGCTGAGGCGCAGAGGTCCCTGTAGCCAGCTGGGACAAACTGCCAGTGAATTATGCTGCTCTGTGGTTATTAAGACTTCATGTTACACTGAACTGAATTGAAAAGACATGAGTTATCCGGTCTCCAATCTTAGCCTCAATAATTTACTTTAAAAAACTGATCTGAAGAAGATTGCAGGCAGAAATTTTAAATTACGTCTCTCCTTTCATAACTCCAAAGGGATTTTATGTCTGAGGCTGTGAACCTGCTGTGGGTATTCCTAAGCCTCAATTCAGCCAGCTCCTGAGAGTTCTGAGTGTCAAAATACTGTATAGTATATGAGAAGCCAGTGTTTGGGCAGAGTATAAACCAATTCAGGTTTTCAATAGATCAAGTGTGAGCTAAAACTTGCTACGTCATTGAAATGCAATATAGTGTCCAAATGTCATTTTTAGTCCTCAATGAAAATGGTTTTTGGAGCCTTCTAGTATTTTTCTTAGGGCAATTTACCAAATGGTTTTGAGTCAGGAATATGCCAGCCCTTCTACTTTTGGAGTAAAATGAATTTGGAATATTTCCTCATCATAAAAACTTTAACAGCTTGAAATGTGCATTTCAAGGACATCTGCTTTTGTGGCTGCAAAATAATTTGTTGATTCATTTGGCTAATAGGCCATCAAATAACACTAGTAGTTCTAATTTATTCCTTTGTAGTTGAAAAATGAAAAGTATAACTGTACAATATATCAGATAAGTAGTATAGGAGCAAAATTCTAAATATTGATGGCCAGAGGATTTAAAGCAGCAAACTTTCATTTCATAAAATTGAAGAACTGTGAGGGAGACTTATCATTTGTCCATAAGTGAACGCTGTGGACAAGCAAATTATCGTGATGATCATAGCGATGGCACCAGAGCAGCACCCAGCATGCATGAGTTGCTCTGCTTTTGTGAACTCATTCTGTCTTCACAACAAATGAAGGAGGTCAGTACTATTATACCCATTTTATACATAAAATTCAGACATAGTAGTTACATTGCATGTCCACTAGAGAGAAGCTGAGCAGGGATTAGAGTGTTTGATATATCCTTTGCTCTCTAAACTGGTTTGGATTTTGGCTGGTCCTCAGAGAATCATGAAAGTCCCTTTAATTCTGATACAACCAGAGCATAATCAACGTTGGTTCACCGTGGGTCAAGGCTCTAAGCAGTCTGGGAATGTTGGATAGCAGGAAGCTGAGCAAACAGGGCTCTCTCTGGGTCTCTGGCTGCATTAGCTTTGGATAGACCCACCTGGTCATCTGTGGGGGCGTGGATTTTACTTTATATACTTGTGGTCTTGTAACCCTCTTCCCCAGTTCTTTACGCCAGATGGTAGAGAGTTGATTGATTTGAGTGTAACCAAATGAGCTTTAGTCATGCAACAAATAGGACCTCATAAGGCATTTTTCTTCTTGTTGGTTGCATGTCTAGCTCTATTCTTTCATTTCAGGCAGGTGACCACTTAAGGTCTTAAAGATAAGAGGTGGGTTTAGCACTTCACAAAGGGTTCTGGAGGTCGAAAGGATGTTTGTTATCCTCAGTTTATAAATAAAGAGATTAAGTGGTTTGTCCAAATTCATAGGACTACTGAATTAAGGACTTAGGTATTTCATTGTGTTTATTTATTTATTTTTCTAAGATTCTTAAAAATTTGTTTGAAAGAGTTGTAGAGAAAAAGGAAACAGAGAGAGAGGGAGGGAGGGAGAGAAGGAGGAGAGTGAGAGATCTTTCATCTGCTGGTTCACTCCCCAAACGGCTGCAATGGCCAGGGCTGTGCCAGGCCAAAGCCATGAGCCAGGAGATTCTTCTGGATCTACCTTGTGGGTGCAGGGGCCCAAGGACTTGGGCTATCTTCCACTGCTTTCCCAGGCACAATAGAAGGGAGCTGGATCAGAAACAGAGCAACCAGGACTGGAACCGGAGCTGATATGAAATGCCAGCATTGCAGGCAGCTTAACCCATTGCACTGCAACTCCAGATTTCCATTGTGTTTATTATTAAAACACATACACAGTGACTCATTTTTCTAGGCATGCAGTATTATTATGTGTGCATTTTTTAAGGATTTATTTTATTTATTCAAAAGACAGAGTTACAGAGAGATGTAGAGACAGAGAGGTCTTCCATCCGCTGGGACATTCCCCAGATGGCTGCAATGGCCGGAGCTGAGCTGATCCGAAGCCAGGAGCCAGGAGCTTCTTCTAGGTCTCCCATGTTGGTGCAGGGGCCCAAGGACTTGGTCCATTTTCTACTGCTTTCCCAGGCCATAGCAGAGAGCTGGATGGGAAGAGGAGCAGCCGAGACTAGAACTGGCACCCATATGGGATGCCAGCGCTTCAGGCCAGGCTTTAACCTGCTGCACCACAGCACCGGCCCCATACGTGTGCATTTTTAAATGCCAATGCCAATTGGATGTTTAAAATTTTTAAGGAGGGTAGCCCAAAGTAAAAATGAAAATTATGCTAATTTCAGTTTTATCATCTGCTTTCTTTCTTTCTTTATTTATTTTTATTTATTTATTTTTGACAGGCAGAGTTAGACAGTGAGAGAGAGAGACAGAGAGAAAGGTCTTCCTTTTGCCGTTGGTTCGCCCTCCAATGGCCGCCACGGCCAGCGCATTGCGCTGATCCAAAGCCAGGAGCCAGGTGCGTCTCCTGGTCTTCCATGTGGGTGCAGGGGCCCAAGTACTTGGGCCATCCTCCACTGCCTTCCTGGGCCATAGCAGAGAGCTGGCCTGGAAGAGGGGCAACTGGGACAGAATCTGGTGCCCCAACCGGGACTAGAACCCGGTGTGGCGGCGCCGCAAGGCGGAGGATTGGTCTATTGAGCCAAGGCGCCAGCCTATCATCTGCTTTCTACTTCCTCTGTTACTATCAAGAGATCTTTCAAAGAATAGATAATCAGATCATATATATAGGATGGGTAGTTTAGGTTTTACCACCTTGAAGACAAAATCTAGATAATCTTTCAAAATTTATCCTAGTTCTTTAATTTTGTTTTCTTTAAATAAAAAACATTCACTAAATTTCATTTTAAAAGTTTTCTGAAAAAAATTTTTTGCCATTAAAACTTATCTCTTGATACATTTATATTTATCATACTAAGTGCAGGCTGTCCAGAAGGAGGCAGCATTTTACTACTAAATGGTGCTCTGCAAAGGTTCTAAGGCTTTTTTTGTTTGTTTTTTAAGATGTAGTTTATCTAAACACTCACATCCAAAAACCTTTCAGGGCAAAGAATCTTGGACATCCCTAGAGCTTTATATATTGAGACAGTTATAAAATCAAAATCCTGCTCAAACGAAATGCATGTAAAATTACTAATAGCATATATGGTAGCTACCTTCATTGGCAGAAGTTGATTTTGCAATAAAGATACCGATCAGAATGAGATAGACTCAAACAGAAGATGGAGTATTATGGAGGGGAAAATTACTGCCAGCTTGTAAAACATAGCATTTAGTTAGTAAGGAATCAACTTTTGGAAGTTAAAAAAAAAAGATTATTTATTTGAAAGTCTGGATGACAGAGAAAGGGGGAGAGAAGAGAGAGAGAGAGAGCTCTTCTATCATTGGTTCATTCCCCAAAATGGCTGCAAACGCAGAGACTGGGCCAGGCTGAAGCCAGGATCCCAGAATTCTGTCTGGGTCTCCCACATAGGTAGCAGCAGCTTAAGCACTTGGGTCATCTTCTGCTGCTTTCCCAGGTGCATTAGCAGGGAGCTGGGTCAGAACTGGAACAGCTAGAACTCAAACTGGTGCTCATATAGAATGCCGGTATCTCAGGCGGCGTCTTAACGCACTGTGCCACAATGCCAGCCCCTGAGAAAATATTTATTTCACTCCAAAATAAGGAATGAGATAGTTGTAACCATCTACCTAGCTTCAAACAGGTAACTTGCTGTTTCTTTTCCTTGTTCTCATGGACTCATAGGCTCTTTAGAAGGGACATTGGAATGTGGTACATTTCAGTGATTGCTGGGCAGAACAGATTTCTTCTGTTGAAGAAAGTGAGAGCCCATCTGCTTCCAAAGCATGAGGATGGAAAGGGATTGCGATATGACAAGGGATATTCAGTTTTAAAAATTCTGGGATAGCAGGGGTCCTGTTCTGTTTTCTTCTATTGGTGACCAGGTCCTAGAACTGAAAATAGTAGTTGGGATCTGACAGCTTTTCCCAAGCGTTTGCTAAGGGGCTAAAACTATCATCAGCCCCTACTATCTCCTCCCCCTTAATACCCTGATCCTGATCCATTGAAGTCTTAGAGAAACGTGGGTGGTGCCATTCCTACTCCCATTACCAGGTGAAGGAAGAGGCGCCCCAGTGATGGATTCTAGGGAAAATCCCTGGTTTGACCTCTGCTTAGCAACAGGCTTGCCTGGCTACCCATTACCCCCAGAGCAGAGAGAAGGCTGGTCAGAGAGAAGAGGCTGCCATGGAGCAGTCAGCTTGCCTGCCCTTCATGCAGCATGGCCAGGGTGCGAGAAACTCCTTAGGACCAGATGCCACAGGAAGGCAGCTGTCTTGGGCCACTCTAGTTTCCCCGGACTGGACACCATGATCTGAGCTGATTTAGGGAATGGATGGGAACTAAATATCCCATATATGGGAACTTTGCAGTGGGGAGACCCCACACCTACCCAAGGGCCCTCTAAATCCGATGTAGGGTGTAGTTGAGGTACCAGCACTCACACTCAGGATTTGCTAGAGAGGCAGAGCGGTTGCCAGGGGGAGGGCCGCAGCTGATCCTGTGGAGTAGTGGGCCTTTGTCCCTTTCCTTGCCTCTTTTCCTGACTTCCGTTCTTGGATGAGCCAGGCTTGGGTGAGGGTATCAGCACTCTCCTACTCCTACCTCATTGCAAATGGCTGGGATCCTTACTCAAGTCTTTTTATAGTGGTGGCATCTGGATGAGATGGAATTTAAATAGAGCTTGAGCTCCAAGCTTCAGACAGTCTATTAATAACCACAAGTGAATATAAAGTGATGCCCTCTGTCCAGGGTATCATAGAGTGATGGGAAAGGGAAATATGGGGTGTGGATGAAGGTAAAGGGCAGAAAAAGTTGATTGAGTTCATATTTGTGCCCTGGTACATAGAGATAAATTGGCTCCATAAGTACATAATGGGAATGCTATTTAAACACTAATATGATGTGAAATTTTTTCCTAATTCTTCTTTCTCTTCTACCCTTCACCATCGAGGCTGTTTCCCAGGAAAGTAAAAGTATCAAAGAAGTTCTGAAGGAAAACAGGACAAGCAGTGTTTCCCACTGAGTGGAAAGAAAAAATAGAAAACACTTTTCATCTCTAGGAGGGTGTGTGGGTAGGAGTTAATGGGAAGGAGAGACAGACTTACACAAGTACACGTGCATGCGCACACATACACACACTCTGTCCAGACAGGGAAAGGGAGGAAAGCCCATTGGGAGGAAGGTAGATAAGGGAGAGGAATGAGGATGAGTCTACACAGGAGAGGATCATATAGTTCTGAGAATCCCTTGGCTTCTGTGATGTGGGAGGATCTAGAAGTCCTTACATGCTTTGGTTCAGGCATTGAAACCAGAGGCCTGCTAGGGCTCAGGTGGCAACAGGTGGGATAATCCCAGTGCAGGCCCATCTGGGGCCGTGGGAAGAGGAGGTGAAGGTAGATGAAGGGTTTTCGGAGTCAACATGGGCTCAGATGGAGCCAGTTTACGGGGCAAAGACTTCTGAGATCCCCAGCTTTGCTGACCACAAATGTCCCCAGCAGGCTGTGAGCAAGTAGTGCAGGGCATATATGTGAGGAGGCCAGCCCTGGGGGCAACTGTCTTTGGCAGCTTCCAGAGATGTGTAATTTCTGCCCTTCCCCAAGTCCTCACAAGAGAGGGGACACAAGCCTTTGAGGAAATTTGAGCTTTGAGCTTGAACTGATTGCCTGTTTATCTGGAAGAGACTGTTTAAACCAAAGTAACTGACTTAAAAAAAAAAAAAGATTTATTTATTTGAAAGTCAGAGTTATAGAGAAGGAGGGAGAGAGGAAGGAAGGGAGAGAGAGGGGGTATCTTCCATTTACTGGTTCACTCCCCAAATGGCTGCAATCATCAAGAGCTGGGTCAAGCTGAAGCCTGAAGCCAGGAGCCAGGAGATTCATCCGGGTTTCCCATGTGGATACAGGGGCGCAAGGACTAGGGCCATCTTCTACTGCTTTTCCAGGTGCATTAGCAGGGAGCTGGATTGGAAACAGAGCAGCCAGAACTCAAACCAGCATGCTTTTGAGATGCTGGCACTGCAGGTGGTGGCTTAACCTGCTGTGCCACAATGCTTATCCCAGTAACTGACCCTTAACTCACAGGTTTGTTCCTTTAGCCCACCCCTTCCCACCATTTCTAAAAGTGGTCTGGGGGCTTGTGCAGAAGTTTACATCATTTTCAGGAGGCATAACCCCGCCATCTTTTTTGTGTGCCTACATCATGTGTCATTAAGCATATGTTACAAGCACCTTCAGTTCTCCTCTTCCACTGTGCCTGTGTGGGTAGAGGAAGAGACTGAGACAGGTTGAGTGATGCCAGGAGGGAGTTTGCAGGAGATGAACGGGGAGAGAGGGTGAGAGGAGGGAGGGAAAAGGGGGAGGGAACTGAGGGGGAGGGACTGGACTTCTGGAAAGAGGGATAGGAGGAGACTCTCAGGAAGACTTGCTCTGTGATGTGTGATGTGGAGCCTCCTGACCTCTAGACACCTTCTGTATGAAATCCGTTCCTGTTCCATTCTTGGGAATCTGCTTTCCTGTCTTCATTCTGATACTCTGGTGTGTTGAGACTGACCTTGGGGTCACACACTTTTCGTACCATGATCACTCAGGCTACAGTCTAATGGATTCTCATTACTATGAAGTCTGTGTGGTGTCTAGGCCCTTATGTTGAAATTCATGCATCCCTTTCCATTGTGTCCCATGGGAGGGCAGTCTGTCCCTGACCTGCTTAATGGCCATTTTATACTGATATTTACCATGATTAAACCAGCTTTCAGGTCTTTCTTTCCAAGGAGGAATAACCAATATCTTTATTATTTTCTTACAGGTTGTTATTTTGTTTACTGGAAAGGCAGAGTGACAGGAGAAAGAGAGAGAGAGAGGGAGAGAGAGAGAGAATCTTCCATTCTTGCTCATTCACTCCCCAAATGCCTGCAACAGCTAAGGCTGGGCCAGGCTGAAGCCAGGAACCAGGAGCTCCATGCAGGCCTCCCACATGTCTGGCAGGGGCCCAAGTACTTGAGCCACCACTGCTGCCTCCCAGGGTGCCCATTATCAGGAAGCTGGATCAGAAGCTGAGGTCGAACTCAATTTCAAGCATTCAAATGTGCGGTACAGATGTCCCAAAGGGCAATTTAACCTGCTGGGCCACAATGCCCACTGCTCCTGAGTCTTTTAATTATCTTTAGCTTTCCTTGGATTTGCCACATATATCCACAGTCTTCAGTCAGTTAGCCTAGAGTAGCAATAGCAAACACCCCAAATAGTGTGTGGCTCATGGATGAAGGGACTTCAAAGAGCCTGTGGAAAAATGGAATTTAAAAATAAGTTTATTTTTATGCAAAGTAGCTTTGAAATCCATGTGTAGTTTTTTCATAATATGTGTTTCATGAACCTTTTGAAATATATTTATGAATCCTGCTCTCTTTTAACTACTTTCCATTTATTTCTTTAGACTGACTTTCATTTCTTTAGACTTTTTTACTTCCTTAAGTAAAAGGTCAGCTTTTAGTTGTAATAGTTCCAACGTGTTCAATGTCTGCTGAGCTATTTGAATTCTTTCAGACTTAGATCTCACTGCCTTTTGCAATAACATAGGCTAGAGGACACTGGCATTATATGAGCTTTTCTGGGCAGTCTATTTGTAATGTAAAACTCTTAGTGAGTATAATTAGACCCTCCATATCTGGTTTCTGCATCTGATCAAATGACCTTGGGTCTTATACTATTGTAGTTAGGCTTACAGTGGTTGTATCTGTACTGAAACTGTGCAGATTTTTTTTCTGACCCTTATTTCCTAAACAATATAGCCTAACAACTGTTGACATGGTGCTTACATTATATTTGATATTATAAGTAATCTAGAGATGATTTACAGCATATAGGAAGATGTACTTAGACTATATGCAAATACTTGTTCTATACCATTTTATATGAAGGATTTGAGCATCCAAGGGTTTTAGTATGAAGTGGTTGTTCTGGAACCAATCCCCTTAGAATACTGCAGGCCCAGTGTATTAGCAATTTGGTTTATTAAAAAAGTTTGGAGTGTGTGTTTACCTAAAATCTAAGTCTAACATAAATGTCTCTTTTGGTTGATTACTTGCCTAATGAGGCACAATACATAAAAACAGTGAACATTCCATTCAGCCATGTGGGACAGACTGGGAGTTGTGAAGGAACGGGTTTCAGCCTATGGCAGTGGGAAAATTCCATACAGTTCAAAGGAGGTGGGAAAGAGGAAATGTTAACTTTGTAATTTCTGGAGAAAAAAATTGCAGAAAGATTTTTTTCTCCTGTGTAGAAAAGTAGGAGAAACTGTTCCAGAGTTTATAAACTATATTGCCTTTATGCCTTGAATTTTATGGCCCACTTTAAGACTTGAAAATAGTGTTTTCAAAAGCTGATTGAATCAGCAATACAGAGGGGATTGTTCATAGTCAAAGTCTACCTGCAGATAAGCCCTGTGGTGTTTGAGGGTCTTATCAAATACTTCAGTATTCAGGATCCCCAGGTACAAAGATGTAGTTTTCTTTTTTAAGTTTCATTTATTTATTTGAAGGAGAGAGAGAGAGAGAGAGTTCTTCTGTCCACTGATGCACTCCCAACATGGTCCCAAAACTGAGGCTGGTCCAGGCAAAAACCAGGAGTCCAGAGCTCCATCTGGGTCCCTCACATGGGTAGCAAGGTCCCAAACAGCTGCTGCATCCTCTGCTGCCTTCTCAAGTGCGTTAGCAGGGAGTGGTATTAGAAACAGAGGAGCTGGGACTCGAACCAGTGCTCTCACATGGAATGCTGGCATTGCAGGTGGCAGTTTAGTTTGCTGTGCCACAACACTGGTACCTTAAATTAAGGCTGTGTTGAAATATTTTCGACATGGTCAAAGGTATTTTTTGACCAAAGGAAAAAACAAAGAAAGAAAGAAAAGTAAAGCTGTGCTTAAGGATATGTTATAGGGGGTAGGTGGTATATGACATAGCAGTGATGATGCTGTTTCGGATGCCAGCGTCTCATTTAAGAGTGCTTGGGTTCAAGTTCCAGCTCTACTTATTCGTGCTTCCTGCTCGTGTGCATCTTGGGAGGCACCAAGTGCTGGCTCAAGGAGCTGGGTGCCTGTCACCCATGTAGGAGATCCATATTGAGTTGTTGGCTCCTGGGCGTTAGCCTGGCCCAGTCCTGGCTGTTGTGGACATCTGGGGAGTGAGCCAGTAAATGGGAGATGTTGTTCTCTCTGCCTTTCAAACAAATAAACTAAAAAAAACCCAAAAAACCAGAATGTGTTACATTTGCAAAGTGAAGTGAAAATCTGAGCAAATTATAGTTATATTGCTTAATGAAGGGGATAAATTCTGAGAAATGCATCATTGGGGAATTTCATCCTTGTATGAACACCATAGAGTGTACTGACACAAGCCTAGAAGGTATAGGCTAATAACTAAACATGGCCTCTTATTGCAACCAAGAAATACAGTACAATGAGATAGATGAGACTGCTGTTGGTATTATGGCATACTGTTTTATAGTAAATGTGTTTTAAGTAGTGTAGTTTCTTTTTTTTAAGATATTTTTATTTATTTTATTTGAGAAAGCAAGAGATGAAGGGAGAGAGAGAAAGAGAGAGAGAGAGAGATCTTCCATCTGCTCATTCACACCTCAAATGGTTGCAATGGCCGGAGCTGGGCTAGACAGAAGCCAGGAGCCAGGGGCTTCTTTCAGGTCACCCATGTGGGTGCAGGGGCCCAAGCAGTTAAGCTATTTTTCACTGTTTTCCCAGATGCTTTTTTTTTTTAATTCTGTATTTTTATTTATTTATTTTATTTTTTGACAGGCAGAGTGGACAGTGAGAGAGACAGAGAGACAGAGAGAAAGGTCTTCCTTTGCCGTTGGTTCACCCTCCAATGGCCGCCGCTGCCTGCGTGCTGCAGCCGGCGCACCGCGCTGATCCGATGATCCCAGATGCTTTTAAAAAGGAGCTGTAGGCCAGCGCCGCGGCTCACTAGGCTAATCCTCCACCTTGTGGCGCTGGCACCCAGGGTTCTAGTCCCGGTTGGGGTGTCGGATTCTGTCCTGGCTGCCCCTCTTCCAGGCCAGCTCTCTGCTGTGGCCAGGGAGTGCAGTGGAGGATGGCCCAAGTGCTTGGGCCCTGAACCCCATGGGAGACCAGGATAATTACCTGGCTCCTGGCTTTGGATTGGTGCAGTGCTGGCCATAGCGCCATTTGGGGGGTGAACCAACGGAAGGAAGACCTTTCTCTCTGTCTCTCTCTCTCACTGTCTAACTCTGCCTGTCAAAATAAATAAATAAATAAAAGGGAGCTGTATTGGAAATGGAGCAGTTGGGAATCGAACCGGCAGCCGGGAATTGAACCGGGTGCTGGTGCTACAGATGAAGCTTTACCCGCTACACCACAGTGGCGGCCCCAATAGTGTAGTTTATTATCATTATCAAGTATTACGTATGGCACACAATTGTATGTGCTGTATTTTTGTGACTGGCAGCTCAGTTAGTTTATTTAAGCAGTATCTCCACAAAGAAGGGAGTAATTCATTGCGCTAGGATGTGTAAAGGCTACAATGTCACTAGGTGACAGTTTTTCAGCTCCAGTACAGTGTTATGGGTCTACCATCCAGTGCATGTTCAAATGTCAATCAAAATGTTGTATGTGACAAATGACTGTAAATAGGTAATTTAATATAAATGTATGAGGAAACTTCAAAAAGTTGGGGGAGGGGCAGACTTTGGCGTAGCAGTTACGCCACCACTTGGGACGCCTGCATCCTGTGTGTGAGTGAGTGCCTTGTATGTTTCTTGGCTCCTGTGCTTCAGTCTAATTCCCTGTTAATGGGCACCCTCAGAGGCTGCAGATGATGGCTCAGGTGCTTAAGTCCCTGTCCTCAACAAGGGAGACCTAGATTGAGGTCTAAAGGTGCCGGAATGCCATTCATTTAGCACGGAACTAGAATTGGAAGTGTAGCTTTCTGTATGTACTTTTTTTTTTTTTTTTTTTTTTTTGACAGGCTGAGTGGACAGTGAGAGAGAGAGACAGAGAGAAAGGTCTTCCTTCCGTTGGTTCACCCCCCAAATGGCGCTATGGCCAGCACTGCACCAATCCAAAGCCAGGAGCCAGGTGCTTCCTCCTGGTCTCCCATGCGGGTGCAGGGCCCAAGCACTTGGGCCATCCTCCACTGCACTCCCTGGCCACAGCAGAGAGCTGGCCTGGAAGAGGGGCAGCCAGGACAGAATCCGGTGCCCTGACCGGGACTGGAACCCGGTGTGCTGGTGCCGAAAGGCGGATGATTAGCCTATTGAGCCGCAGCGCCGACCGGAAGTGTAGCTTTTTGATATGGAGTGCGAGTGTCTTAACTGGTAAACTAATGCCCTCTATAATCTTAGACATTGTTAAAGAAGTAGTATTGCTATTATAGTTCAATTAACATGTAAGTAGAACCAGTGAATTTCCACAGAACTAAAGGAACAGTGCAGGGCTGGCGCTGCGGTGTACTTGGCTGGGCCTCCACCTGTGGTGCTGGCATCCCATATGAATGCTGATTCATGTCCTGGCTGCTCCTCTTCCATTTGTGCTCTCTGCTTATGGCCTGGGAAAGCTGTGGAGGATGGCCCAAGTGCTTGGGCCCCTGCACCCGCATGGGAGACCAGGAGGAAGCTCCTGGCTCCTGGCTTCAGATCAGCCCAGCTCTGGACGTTGCAGCCATTTGGGGAGTGAACCACCTGGAAGACCTTTCTCTCTGTCTCTCCCTCTCTCTGTAATCCCACCTCTGAAATAAATAGATAAGATCTTTTTTTTTTTTTTAAGGACAAAACATCCAGCACTGTTTAGTTCTTTTGAAAAAAACTTTTAAAAAACTTTTATTTATTTACTTTGTTTAAAAGGGAGGGAGAGAGGGAGGAGGGTGAGAGAGAGAGAGAGATCTTTTGTCTGCTAGTTCACTCCCCAAATGCCTGCAACAGCTAGGACTGGGCCAGGTCAAAGCCAGGAGCTGGGAACTCCATCAAGGTCTTCCATGTGGGTGGCAGGGACCAAAGTATTGAGCCATCATCTGCTGCCTCCCCAGATGATCATTAGCGTCAACCAGGATGCCGGCTAAGAAGTGGAGTGGGCACTAAAACGCAGGCCTTCAATATGGAATGCAGGCGCCCCAAATGGCATCATAACCACTGCCAAATACCCACCCCGTGTACTGTTCAGTTTTAGATGAGGCTTCTCGTTAGTAAAAATGTAAGATGTGTACACATTAACCAATGTAAGTCTGGAAATGTAACTCCAGCTAGTTTTCATCTTATTTTACTTTTTGTCTCTTTATCTCGCCTAACAACCTCCATGCGTGTATTTCTTTAAGCCTGCTCTTAGGAATGTTCTAGAATAAAATTCACTATTTTCAGTTGGTATATTACCTCTTTAAAGATGTTTCCATTTTAAGCCTTTTCTTTCTTTATGAAGGATAGTAAAAGGAATTTCAAGGTCAAAAGAGGCTGAGGAACTCTTTTTGGTAGTAGAGGTCCTACCTATTTGCTTCTATAAATAGAGACTTTTTTGTCTGTAAATATTTCTTCAAATAAATAAGGTCCAAAAAATTGGAGAACGTCTCAACTGATTAATGATAAATTTTTTGGAGCCAATATTGTGGGGTAGCTGGTAAAGCTGCCATCTGTGACACAGGCACCACAAATGGGCGCTATTTTGTGTCCCAGCTGCTCCACTTCTGATCCAGCTCCCTGCTAATGGCCTGGGAAAAGCAGCGGAACATGGCCTAAGTACTTGGGTCCCTATCACACAGGTGGAAGACCTGGTTGAAGTTCCTGGCTGCTGGCTTTGGCCTGGCTCAGCCTTGGCTACTGCAATCATCTACAGAGTGAACCAGAAGTTGGAAGATCTCTCTTTCTCTTTGTCTTTCCTTCTCTATGTCTTCCTATCTTTTTTTTTTTTTCCTTTTTTTTGACAGGTAGAGTTAGACAGTGAGAGAGAGAGACAGAGAGAAAGGTCTTCCTTTTCCATTGGTTCACCCCCCAAATGGCTGCCATGGCCGGTGTGCTGTGCCAATCCGAAGCCAGGAGCCAGGTGCTTCCTCCTGGTCTCCCATGCGGGTGCAGGGCCCAAGCACTTGGGCCATCCTCCACTGCCTTCCCGGGCCACAGCAGAGAGCTGGCTGGAAGAGGAGCAACTGGGACAGAATTTGGCCCCCCGACCGGAACTAGAACCCGGGGTGCTGGCGTGTAGGCAGAGAATTAGCCAAGTGAGCTGTGGCGCCGGCCAATGTCTTCCCACCTTTCAAATAAACAAATAAATCTTTCCAACAACAGTGTCAATTCTTTAATTAAATTTGAGATGGACACACTATTGAAATAATTTTTTGGCTATTCCCTGACAAAAGTCAAGAAGCCTTCCCTGGACCATTACAGAAACCTCCAAGGAATGGTGCTTCTAAAAAATTGTCAGATCTCTTACTATCCATTTTATTCAGCTGTTATTTGTTATTCATTCAATTTTTAGATGTGTTTTCTGGTAATATGGCAATAGCGTGTGTGTTACTGGGCTAGTAACACAGTTCTGCCCTACTACCTCCATTCTAATGATTGGGAGAGACTTTTTTAAAGATTTATTTATTTATTTGAAAGGCAGAGTTACAGAAAGAGAGGGAGAGACAGAATTTCCATCCACTGGTTCACTCCTCAAATAGCTGTAATGGCTAGGACTGGACCAGGATGAAGCCAGGAGCCTGGAACTCCATCCAGTCCTCCCACGTGGGTGGCAGGGACTAAAATACCTGGGCATCATCCTCTGTTGCCTTCCCAGCCACACCCCTGAGAGCTGAATTGGAAGCTGAGCATCCGGAACACAAACCAGTGCTCCTATGGGATGCCACTTTCACAAATGGCAGTTTAACTTGTACCATGAGGCCAGCCTCTGGGAGAACCTTTAATTAAAGAAAAAAGTAGCAAATTTAGAAAATGGATCAAATACACTAAAATGGAATATGTTAACCATCTGGAAAATTTAAGAAAGTTACATAAAAAGGACAAACTCTGCTATGTCTGTAAAACATCACCCATATTCTTTTTGATAAAATCAGAAAGGAAATATTTGGTTGAAGACAATAACAGAGTACATGTTTTTAGGATCTCATATCTTAAAATCAGCATATAAGTTCATTAAATTTGTTCCAAGGCTTTTTCAGTTTCCTTGTGACTTATTCTTATTAAAGAGGGCAGATACATTGAATTAAAGTTTTGTGTCAGACTTGTGTCCTATAGGATTTAAAATAAACCAGTCTGGGAGACACATGGGTGTGAGGCAGAAAATGACTAATGAGAATAAGGCAGGATTCCAAGTATCAGATGTCCATGTGTGTGTATGCTGTATACTAAAACATGGGTTTGTGTTTCAAAAATCTAAGTCCTTGAGTTGGTTATAGGATTTTGATATTTTAATGACCCATCCAGATGCATTTTCATCATTTCTTGTCATTGCAAAGTCACTACGTCTGCACTTCTGCAGCCCTTGGTATGCTCACACTCCAGGCCTTGTCAGGAAATGCTTCACCCTAGTTTTTTTCCATTTGGTCACAACCTTCCCTTCTTCTGACTCCTCCATTTATCAACCCCTTCAACAGGGTTCTTGCCATTCATCCTTGGCTTCCTCCCATGTGCCCTGTGCTGCCTGCTCCAGCCTCTTGTTTTCTGCTATTTACTTGGGGCCCTTGGCCAGAACCTTGTCTGGGCTAGACCTGGTCCAGAAGACCAAGGATGTCTTTTCTCTCAACACTTCCGTCTCCTTGCAGTAGGTTGACCACTGTTCCAGAGTCCTTTGCTTTCCAGCTGCATGTTTGGGAGAGTGAGAGCATAGGGAGGACCTGCCACATACTCACCCATGTTAATTCACTCACATTCTAGTGGCCAAAAGAACTGCAAAGGAGGTACCCCAAAATATTGTTTAGTGCTAACAGCTTCTTTGACCTTGTAAGACTGCAGAATCAAATATGATAACATTTGTAAAGTGTTTATCTCAGTACTTGGCAGATAGCTTGCTCAGTAATTATTGTACCGTTTGGTATTCCAGTTTAATGAATGTTATTTTTCTCATTGTCAGTTGATGAATTAACATTCTACTTTATATATTTCCAAGAGCTTGGCTAGTGCAAGCCAAAATCAGAGAGCTTGCTTCATACACAGATCAAAACCACATTTCTGGGGCTCTGTAGACAAAGACCAAATTGTAGAAACAACACTCTGTGGAGTCATATCTTGGGGACACTCAATCTGCTCTGAGGTGAGATTGCTTGGTCATCATGATTTCCTTGACATTGCATCAGATTCAATAAAACATCCCCTCCTCTTCTGATTCTTGATGGCTGTGCATATCAACAGCCAGGGGGAAGAGCACCTATAGACCACTTCGGATTTTTTTGGTAATTCTTATCTCTAGTAGGCCTCTTTGTCCTGTACTTCATGACAGTTCCTGAGCTTTCCACAGGGAACCTGCCATGGAACTTCTTCCTGGAGAGACATTTTCCTGGAGATCCTGCCACTCACTCACTTCCTCCCCACACTCCAGCCTGCTGAACGTCTTCTTCTGCCCCCGAATGTGTCACCCTCCCTAACATTCCCTCTTCAGGAAAGGTAGGACACGTCTGCCTCAACATCAGTTTTACCCCATGGTGGGAATTTAAAGCCACTGTTTTTTATTTAAAAATAAACATATTAGGAAACAGAATGTAAAAATTCTCTTTGATTTTGAATGTAGAAACACAAGAACATTTTTTCCTACAAATTATTTGGAACTCTTGATGCGTTTCTAGTTTGGTTTCTTTTTGCATTATGGAAATACAAGGAAAGAGTTTAAGGAGCACCAGGTCTCTCCCTTGCCCATCTGGTGAAGTTGGATTTGTTCTTTTTTTTTAAGATTTATTTATTTTATTTGAAAGATACAGTTACACAGAGAGAAGAGAGGCAGAGAGAGAGAGAGAGAGGGAAAGATCTTCCATCCATTGGTTTACTCCCCAGATTGCCGCAAGGGCTGGAGCTGCGCTGATCCAAAGCCAGGAGACAGGAGCTACCTCCGGGTCTCCCATGTGAGTGCAGGGGCCCTCCACTGCTTTCCCAGCCCATAGCAGAGAGCTGGATCAGAAGTGGAGCAGCCACATCTCGAACTGGTGCCCATATGGGATGCCAGCACTGCAGGCAGCGGCTTTACCCACTACACCACAGCGCCAGCCTCTGCATTTGTTCTTACAGAGTTTAATACAGATCCTGTTCCAGCCTGGCATCCTGATAGACCATTCCTGATGTCCTCTGATTGGTGGAGAGGCCTCTTTAATTCTCACAGCTATGCCTGACTTCCTTATACACTTTATTTATATTTTATTTATTGTTTAGTTACTGAGGAAACACATATAGTGCTTTCTAAGAGCAAGGCCGTCTTCTAGATAATAAACATAGTTTAATTCTCGTAACAACTGTACAAGGAAGGTACTCTGCGCGTATATATGTATATGTGTGTATATAAGTGCATGTATATGTTTGTGTGTGTGTATGCATGTACAAAGGTATTTCAAAAAGTTTGTGAAAAATGGAATTAAAAGATAACTTTGTTTTGGAGCCGAGCATTGCAGTGCAGTGAGTTGATCCACCACTTGGGGCACTGGCTGCTCTGTTTCTGATCCAGCTCCCTGTTAATGCACCTGGGAAGGCAGTGGAGGATGGCTCAAGTGCTTGGGCCCCTGCCTCCAATGTGGGGGACTCAGATGGAGATCCTGGATCCTGGCTTCAGCCAGCCCCAGATACAGCTGTGCGGGCACTTAGAGAATGACCTAGTGAGTAGAAGATTTCTCTCTGTCTGATTCTCTGTGACTGTCACTCTGCCTTTCAATAAGATTTTTAAAAAAAGAGTTACTATGAATTCTACTTGGTAAAACATATATAAAAAACTATGGATATATAGTACACTATGGATATATATATATATACATGTAAGATTAATAAAGTTTGTCAAAAGTATCGATTTTTTTAAAAAGATACTTACTCTGATAGAAAAATTTTGAAATTAATGCATATGAGAAGTCTTCAAAAAGTCATGAAAATACTTATGTAAAAACTATGCATGGATTTCAGATTTTTTCTGTATCAGAATAAACTTCTATCAATTCCATTTCCCACAAACTTTTGGAAGTACTGCCATGTTTAAATAGGTGTATGGATATATGTATATGTGTATATCCATCTATGTGTAGATATATACATATATGCATGTGTTCGTGTGTCTATGAATCCATGAAGCACAGAAATTAAGCAGTTTTCAGCTGATCCAAGCTGCAAGCCAGAGCTAATTTTTGAACTCAGATATCTGACTTCTGCCAGCCACTGTTATGCTGCTCCTTTCTAAATGTTAATGCTTGATTAACTTCTCTCCTTTTCTCTGGACTGTCAGGCCTTGAGGATAGACTGTTGTCTGAGCTCTCTCGGGAGAGCTCAGAATAGGTTCAGGTATGCAGTGACAGCACTGCAAATGTTGGGCTACCCTCTTCACAGAGAGGATGGAGGGCATTGGAATAAACCTGGGTGGCTGAATGACCCTGTCACCTCCTTTATGTACACAGCCAGTGGCTTCTATTGTTAGAAGAATTTTAAACTCAGTTCATTCTGTGGTTAATGGAACAAATTGTGAAAGTTTTATAAAACTTGAAGTTTCTCAGAATATTGTAACAATTTCTTTGATTGTCTCCTTGGGATTTCTAGGGTTCCAGTTCCCCTCTGTTCCCTGTTATTTATGATTCTATGAAATCTGGTCCAGGTGTGCCTATTCAGGGTTTGTAAAAATTTGGGGCCTTTTTTGTTGAGCACTGAGATGTTGTTCTGTACTACCTGTCCTGGAGCTCTGATTTTGGGGACAGACCTCACCAAAACGCAGCTCCCTGGGCCCTGGGAGTAGAAGCAGATGCCTTTACCTGCAATATCAGCAGTTTCCCTTGGAATGTGTCCTAAGCCACATCTCAAGGCGTGACTTGGGTTAACATTTTATATTACCCATGAGCTGAATCTTTTCGAAACCGTACTCGTCACAAGTGATGACTGTTAGAAATAAATCTACTGATGGTTAGCTCCATGTAGGAGTAATCACCAGAGCTTAAAAAATCAAAACCACATTTTTCTTAGAAAATATCTTGTTCATGAATATCAAGCTTGGGAGCTTCCTTATTTTACTGATAATCACAAGGATTATACATTTTCATTAGAGCAAATTTCAATTCTCTCTTGTGGTCCTTGCTTCCTCTGACCCTACTTTATTTTACGCACACATACACACATACTTTTTTTTAAAATTTGTTTGGAATATTTTTCTGAAAGTGGTCTCCCTACTGTCTCCATGTGAACTTTCGTTGGCTCACCTATATGACAAACATGCCATATAACTTTTACTATTTCCAAACTTGCATCTGATTTTCTTTTTCAAAAGTTGGAGGTCATTTACACCCATTTTTGTATGGTCAGGTAATTAGAATTCTGTCAAAATCATCCCCTCTCCCTGCTTCCCTCCTCTTGCCTGTCTTCCCAACCTACAACTCTGGAAGCAAATCCTCAGCGCTTTTATAGTCAGAGAGTACCTGGAGGGAAAAAATATTTCTGTTTCCTCTTGAGGCCAATCTGGCAAGCTCAGCTAACAGATGAAGAGGTGTGAAATAGTCTAGTGAGGCCAAGGGATTGTATGGTTGAACTCAGGTCCTGAAGCAGTTACTTTGGGTATAAATGTCTTTGCCACTAATTGTTTATGACATGTTAATGACTATGGGATGGAAAGTATAAAAGATAAGATTAGGGTACAGATTGAGTATCGCTTGTCCCAAGTACTTATGATCAGAAGTGTTTCAGGTTTTGGAATTTATCAGATTTGGGGCCTTTGCATAACCTTTACTATTTGGGCATCCCTCAGCTGATGAAATGCTGGTGCATTTCAGATTTTGGATTTTCAGATGGGAGTTTCTTATCCTGTTGCGTATTTGAATTATATGCTGAGTTTCACTTGTGGTAGGTAGACATGATATGAAAAGAATAGTAACTGACACAGCCAAACATCAGTGCTTCACAGATGAATAATTAAAATGTGTATGTATGCATAGGTGCACATATATATGCATTTGTTTATATTTTTAAACTTTATTGTGTTTATTTGAAAGGGAGAGAGAGAGATGGGGTGGGGAGAGAGGGGTCTCTTCTATTTGTTCATTTCCAGAATCCTGCAACAGTTAGGATTGAGCCAGGCCTCAGCCAGGAGCCAGGAACTCAATCTGGGTCTTCTACATGGGTGTTAGAAGCCCAACTATTGGAGCCATCATCTTCTGCTTACCAGGGTGCACATTAGCAGGAAGCTGAAACTGGGAATGGAGCTGGGACTCAAACCCAAACCCAAACACACAATATGGAATGCTGGTACCCGAAGAGGCAGGTTAACTGCTGCACCAAATGCCCATACTTCCATTTATTTATTTATGATCCTTATCCCAAGAAGGATTTAAGATGATTCACCAAGACATACATGATGTGAAGAGAGAAATAAAACTGAAAACAAGTGGATGGTTGTACCAAAATCCCAGATGAAGGTAGGAAGATGCTGATAACGCTGGCATTATGACATGAAATGTGTTCTCCAGGGAGGAGTCTGTTTGCTCATGTTGGCTTCAAAGTCTGCTCTAAATTTTCCAGCAGTTAATAAATGTTAAGTCCCACACTGACTTAGAAGAATCAAACCATTTCTGATACTGCATGGATCAGCGAGTAACTTCTCCTAAAGGGACTGTTGTAAAACAATGAGTCAAGTCCTCCCAGCATCCTCTGAGGAAGTCAGTGTTGAGTCCTAGTCAGCTGTGCCAGGGTGCTGTGCCCCGAGGCAGGCCGATGGTCCGTCCTCCAGGGACAGCTGTGTTTCCTTGGTGGAGCTACTTGGTGACGGCCAGGGCTCAGGGATCTTTGTGGGAAGGAGGAGGGCAAAATATTAGTGTTTTTAGATGAAAATAAGCAACAACATTTGGCAGCTGATGTACAGCCAATGTGTAATCAGAAGAACCACATACACATTTTTATCTGAAAAGTCAATAACAGCTTTCTTAATTTTACTGCTAACATTATTACTGTTGTTGATTTTTCTGTCATGCGATGTTGTTTATTTGAATATCATTCCTATAACAACTGGAATGTGTATAAAGGAATAAAAGGCAGAGATTAAGAATTTTAAAAGCTTAAAAAAATTCTCAGGTTTTGTGAGTTCATTTTAGACTCTTTTTAAAAAACCTCACTTATTTAAAAAAGTATGCATCTTCATTGAAGGAGATTTAGAAAATACAGAAAGAGATAAATGACCTAAAAATCATCATCCAGAAATGACTTAGACAATTTATATAGTATATGTCTTTAAGTGAATAGTGTATGCAGTGGCTTAACTTCCTAATTTTATGAAGATTACTTAATCAGCCAACAAACGGTCAGGGAGTTAGAATCCTGTCAAACTCCACCCCCCTTTCCCTGCCTCCCTCCTCGAGCCTCTCCTCCACACCTCCGACTTTGGAAACAAACCCTCTGTGCTTTTATAGTCCCAAAGTACCTGGAGGAGGAAATACTTGTTTCCTCTCGAGGGCAATCTGGAAATTCTGCTAACATAGTTTCTCTGCCCGTGCTTAAGTAACACTATTGATTTTCTCTTTGCTTTAAGCACTCGGAGGCTTTCTAACATACAGTGAAATGAGAAGAAAAACACAAAACCAAAGCATTGAGGATGAGACCAGAGACTTGAGATAAAGCAATATGCACCCCTAGCCCCATCATTTTTTTGTGTGGGGTCCTTTTTTGGTTTGCTTTGGTGTGGTTTTTATGAAACCCTATTAGGTCTTGGTTTCTATGCAATTGCAAACATTATTGTCCTTATTAACTTGTATACTGACCAAGAACCAAGGGAACAGGGCCTTTTTTTTTTTTTTTTTTTTTTTTTTTTTTTGACAGGCAGAGTGGACAGTGTGAGAGAGAGACAGAGAGAAAGGTCTTCCTTTGCCGTTGGTTCACCCTCCAATGGCCGGCGTGGCCGGCGCACTGCGCTGATCCGATGGCAGGAGCCAGGTGCTTCTCCTGGTCTCCCATGGGGTGCAGGGCCCAAGCACTTGGGCCATCCTCCACTGCACTCCCTGGCCATAGCAGAGAGCTGGCCTGGAAGAGGGGCAACCGGGACAGGATCCGGCGCCCTGACCAGGACTAGAACCTGGTGTGCCGGCGCCGCAAGGTGGAGGATTAGCCTAGTGAGCCGCGGCGCCGGCCATTTTTTCTTTTTTTCTTTTTTTTGGGGGGGGAACAGGGCCTTGATCAAGGGCTCCTGATCCTTTAACTTTGAAGGAAAAAGAGAGGAAAAAAGGAGACATGAGAAGAAACACTCCCAATTGGTGAGCAGGTGTAGACGTGGCCACAGGGTCAGCCCTGTGCTCCTTGAAGCCAAAAACAGCCTCTGCACTTTGTTTTCCTTCTTGTCAGCTTTTCTCTCCCTTTCCCTCCACTCTAGTTCCACTTCCCTTCCCTCTCTCTTCAGTTTCTTCCTTTTTTCTCATTATTGTCTAGTTCCTCTTCCTCATCTCCCATGTCTTTTCACTCCTTCTACTCCTCTTTCTCTTCCGTCTTCAATTGACCTGAATTGTAGATCTTTTATGTTAAAATAACTAGTAAAAGCAGGGAAAGAAGTCCTTGGAATTGATTTTGAATTTTGAACTCAAGTGAAAAATTTATATAAAAATCTGTGATGATCTTGGATCTTAGCTTTAACCAGGACCATAGCCAAAAAAAAAAAAAAAAAAAAAAAAAAAAAGATAATCCTGGACATTAATATTTGAGATTTGTGGAGGTGGGGGTGGTCTGTAACCCCAGCATCGCTACTTAGGTGGAGGTGCTTGTCTTGGCTTCCTATATGATCACTGTCAACAGCTCCTCCCACCCCAGGCCAGGCTGCTGAAAATCACAGAAAAATGGACTTTTTCCTCTCATTAACCCTACAGGGCAGACTGCTACTTCATTCTGATATACCCACATACATATGGCCTTCCTGAAATCATATGAAAATTGAACATCAAATGTATTTTCAAGGCAATTCTTATAATAGTAACTTAAACACAGTTTTTGAAGATACATTTCTGGCTCATCATGTAGATTCTTTAGTGTTGATCTTTTTTTAGAAAGCTTTTATTTAGTGATCGCTGTTAAATGTAAGAGTGGGAATAAGAGAGGGAAGAGATGTGCAATTGGGGACATGCTCAAGCTGACTTACCCCAAACGGTAAAGTTAGAAACATACCAGGGGATTCCAATTCAATCCCATCAAGGTGGCATGTACCAATGCCATCTCACTAGTCCCAGTGATCAATTTCTGTTCACAATTGATCATAATGATAGGACTAAGAACCAAAGGGATCACATAAACAAGAATAGTGTCTGCAAATACTAGCTGATAGAATAAAAAAGGGAGAGAACGATCCAACATGGGAAGTGAGATACACAGCAGACCCATAGAATGGCAGATGTCCTAAACAGCACTCTGGCCTCAGAATCAGCCTTTAAGGCATGCGGATCTGGCTGAAAAGCCCATGAGAGTATTTCAGGCATGGAAAGCCAAGACACTCTGGGGGAAAAAAAAAAAAACCTAAATGAAAGATCTCCGTGAGTGAGATCCTAGTGGAAAGAACGGGTCATCAAAGAAGGAGGTACCTTTCTCTGAAGGGAGGAGAGAACTTCCACTTTGACCATGGCCTTGTCTAAATATGATCAGAGTCAGTGAACTCAGGAGGCTTCCATATCCTTGGCAGCTCATGACAAGAGCCTAGGGTGATTACTGATGCCATAAACAAGCGTGTCAATTTGTTAAGTCAACAACAGGAGTCACTGTGCACTTACTCCTCATGTAGGATCTTTGTCCTTAGTGTGTTGTACATTGAGATTTAATGCTATAACTAGTACTCAAACAGTATTTTTCACTTTATGTTTCTGTGTGGGAGCAAACTGTTGAAATATTTACTTAATGTATGCTAAACTGATCTTCTGTATATAAAGAGCATCGAAAATGAAACTTGATATGAATGGAAGGGGAGAGGGAGTGGGAAAGGGGAGGGTTGCGGGTGGGAGGGACGTTATGGGGGGGAAGCCATTGTAATCCATAAGCTGTACTTTGGAAATTTATATTCATTAAATAAAAGTTAAAAAAAAGAAATAAAATGAAATTCTCAATGTCTAAAAAAAAAGAAAGCTTTTATTTAATAAATATAAATTTCATAGGTACAACTTTAGGAATATAGTGGTTCTTCCCGCTGTACCCAGCTTCCCACCCCAACTCCCACCCCATCTCCTACTCCCTCTTAGTCTTATCCCTCTTTTTTTTTTTTTTTTTTTTTTTTGACAGGCAGAGTGGACAGTGAGAGAGAGAGACAGAGAGAAAGGTCTTCCTTTTGCCGTTGGTTCACCCTCCAATGGCTGCCGTGGCTGGCGCGCTGCAGCCAGGCCAGCGCACCGTGCTGATCCAAAGGCAGGAGCCAGGTGCTTCTCCTGGTCTCCCATGGGGTGCAGGGCCCAAGCACTTGGGCCATCCTCCACTGCACTCCCTGGCCACAGCAGAGAGCTGGCCTGGAAGAGGGCAACTGGGACAGAATCCGGAGCCCCGACCGGGACTAGAACCCAGTGTGCCGGTGCCGCAAGGCGGAGGATTAGCCTATTGAGCCGCGGCTCCAGCCTAGTCTTATCCCTCTTAATCTTCATTAAGATTAATTTTTAATTATCTCTATATACAGAGGACCAACTCTATACTAAGTAAATATTTCAACAATTTGCACCCACATAGACACACAAAGTATAAAGTACTGTTTGAAGACTAGTTTTACAATTAATTCTCATAGTACAACTCATTAATAACCAAGGCCCTGCAGGGGAACAAGTGCACAGTGACTCCTGTTGTTGATTTAACACTCATATTTGATGTCAGTGATCACCCGAGGCTCTTGTCATGAGCTGCCAAGGCTATGGAAGCCTTCTGAGTCCACAAATTCTGTCAGTAGTTAGCAGGGCCATAAGCAAAGTGGAAATATTCTCCTCCCTTCAGAGAAAGATACCTCCTTCTTTGATGACCCATTCTTTCCACTGGGATCTCACTCACAAAGATCCTTCACGTAGGCCATTTTTGCCACAATGTCTTAGCTATCCATGGCTGAAATGCTCCCATGGGCTTTTTTGGGTTGTTTTTTAAGTGGAGATCGGGGTGCAACATCCACATCTCATACTGGAGTGCCATTTGAGTACAGGCTACTCTGCACTTTTTTTTTTTTTTTTAAGATTTATTTATTTATTTGAAAGTCAGAGTTACACAGAGAGAGAAGGAAAGGCAGAGAGAGAGAGGTCGTCCATCCGCTGGTTCACTCCCCAACTGGCAGCAACAGCTGGAGCTGTGCTTATATGAAGCCAGGAGGCAGGAGCTTCTTCTGGGTTTCCCATGTGGGTACAGGGGCCCAAGCACTTGAGCCATCCTCTGCTGCTTTTTCAGCAGGCGGGACATGAACTGGTACCCATATGGGATACTGGTACTGCAGATGGCTCCTTTACCTGCTACGCCATAGCACTGGCCTCCTCTCATGAGCTTTTTAGCCAGATCTGAGTGTCTAAAGGGCTGATTCTGAGGCCAGAGTATGCTGTTGATCTTTTCTCCCCATAGATCATGCTGTCATCTGGATTAAGTGCTGTGGACACCGGCGTTGAGATGAAGAGCTGTAGGCTTTGGCATGTCCACTGATTCCCATCTTTCTTTCAACAGTATTCTGTTTTTCTTTTCTTTTTTTTTTTTTTTAAGATTTATTTCTATTTACTTGAAAGGCAGAGTTGCAGAGATGGGGGGGGGGAAGAAAGAGAAAGAGGGAGGGAGAAAGAGAGAGAGATATCTTCTATCCGCAGGTTCACTCTCTGAATAGCTGCAATGGCCGTGACTAGCCCAGGCCGAAGCTTGGAGCCAGGAGCTTCCCCTAGATCTCCTGCATGGGTGCAGTGGCCCAGGCACTTAGACCATGTTCCACTGTCCTCCCAGGCGCATCAGCGGGGAGCTGGATCAGAAGTGGAGCAGCCAGAACTCGAACCAGCACCCATATGGGATGCAAGCATCACAGGTGGTGACTTTACCCACTATGTCACAACGTTGGCCCCAACAGTATACTTTCGTGAAATATATTTTTCAACTATTTTCTTAACAATACCCACACACAGATGATTTGCTGGCCAAAGTCAGAGGCTACTTGGCCTCAGGCAGTTCCCCCATATCCTGACTCAAAATATTTATCTGAATTCCAAGGGAAAAAAATTCAGTATCTGGCCTTTCACGTTAGTTTCAGTGCTCTAATGTATCCCAAATGTTAAAAATCAGAGTTACATGGAAGTAGAATTTAGGAAAGTAGAGGACCTTGTATATAAGAAGACAGGGTAGAAAAACACATTTTGAAACAGCAACAGTAACAACAAATGAGTAAGATGTGAGGATCATAAAGACTTCCATTGTTTACAGTATGAATTGCTATTATTTTTGTTTGGGGGTGGGGTGTGGTTAAATGAGATATGCGTTGAAGCAATAAGAGGAAAGTGAGAACTATTGCTTGGAGACATTTCCACTTTTTTTGTAATATACACAAACTTTTTTATTTCTACTAATAAACATAGAGAACTATTGACTTAAGACTATCCCATGTAATAGAACATAGAGTTGAACTTTCAAACACCAAACATGGGCTAATAATTTTTCTGTAACTGTATGATATATTTCATTTAACTTTTTTATGAAATTTAAAAATATACATAAATTCAACTTCTAGTTTTCTTTGTAATAAATGACAAAGATATTGATACCACACTGGATCTTATAACACTTATTTTTGTCAAAAAAGTTACTATAAAAAAGCTATAAATTTGAGAAGAAAGTAAAAAAAGTATAAAATAACTAAAAACTGTTTTTCCGCTTCAAAAACTGACATCAGAGGAGAAAAGACTTTTCTGCAGCCATCAGTGACTTCCTCTTGTGTGTCATAGAAAGAGTTCAAAATGCTGTACAAATTTTAAGATTGTTTCCAATATCTGCTACAATGTTATTTATTAGAGAGAGATCCAATCTGCTGGGTCACTCCCAAAATCTCTTAATGCTTCTATTATACTTCTCTTTCTCAGTTCTGGAATCATCCATTCTCCAAGAAATCCAGGTTGTTGTTAGTAGAGATCGTATTATAACCCAGGATCTGGTGGTAGTTGTGTTCACTGCTACTGGGTTTTGACTGTGCTCAGTGGCGAGAGCTAGGAAACACATGTGTTATATGTGGTTTTTATATGCATGAATACAGACATGTATGCATGTATGATTTTCTCTCTCTCAATACCCATTTATATTGAAAATCAGTTGAAACTGAAACTGCCAATTCCAATCTGAAACTGAGTCCATTTTAGTTTTCTTCCTATCTGTACTTATATCTTCTTCGCTCTGACAAGGAGGAACCTGACCCTTCTTATCCTCAATTTGCTTATTCCACCCATCCCCCAGTGGTGCCATCATCTTGCTCAGATGAGCACTCTCATCACTTGGACTGAGTTGCCCTGTGCCCATGGCCCACTTCTGGACTGCTCTTTACTCTCTGTGCTGGGAAGCCCCATGCCTGGAGGCTTCCTCACTGTTTGGGCTCTGACAGTCCACAGGCATTGCATTTTGGGTGGACGGGCTTATTAACGCAGCGCAGGCTCTCACAGCCCCAGGGACAACTGTCCTGGATCAGCTCTTCCCTGCTCTATTTGAGCTCTGACATGCTGCTCCGGGCCGCTGTGGCTCTCCACTGCCAGGACAGAGCCTGCCACACTCTACCCAGATTCATGGCTTCAGAACTGCATTGTTTGGAAGGGAAGGGAAGGCAAAGGAACTGGGGAGGAGGAAGAGGAAGGTCTGTTTGAAATTCTAACATTTGAAAAAATAGCACTGCACATCATATATTTGTTCTCCATACTAATGAGAAATGAAGCTTTCTTGAGGTCTTCTAAGAAGACTAAAATACTAAACATGTTTTAATGCTTTACATTTATTTTCTTCCTAGGGGACTAATGTAGTGCTGGGTAATTAGACTCAGATTCCTGATTTATATTCTCATTGGGGGCCAGAAGGGAAGTCTCTTTTAACATACAATCTTTGCTTATTTAGTATGCCTTGCAGGATTGGAAAATACTGGGAATGAGCCATTACTGGTGAAGAGATTAGGCTGTAAAGCTATTATAGTTTATAATAAAGGTCACCATTGCTCCCTTTAATCACTTCAAGCAGTTTTGCCTCAAAGGCATTTATCCTCGTCTCTATCCATTGAATTTCATGGTAAACCCCATTAATTTAATCCAGATGAAGTCCAACAGTTATTTCTGACTCCATCTTGTGGTTCTAGCAAGGTAATTACTGCCAAGTGATCATGATTGAGTTTGGAAAATGCATTTAATTATTATTAATTGAATAACCACTGAGTTAATAAAACTACCCCCAGGATATTATACTGGGAATTAATTGAACATAGTAGATCAAGAAGGTATGCCCTCAGGGCTAAGGGGGATAATAGAGAAGAAGCAATTCTTTCCACTTAGGTAAAAGGACACTTACGTGCTCATTAAATTAAATATTTTCCTAATATTTAGGAGCCAGGGTGGTTCAGGAGAGTTAAATAATAATTTTACTTTTGAAAATTCTTAGTGTGGAAACATTTCAAATTAATCAACAGAGTTGGAAAATCTAGTGCCTTGTCTGAGAACTTTAACATTTAAATAGAAAGATGAATTTTAAGAGAAATCAGTCTATATAGTCAGTTATTTATTTTCTAATGCAAAAAGTAGTAACTAGGTCAGGTTAAATCAAAGCGAATAATCTAAAATTCAAAGGCTTTGAAAAGTCCACAACTCCATTCTTCTATTTTCTTCTAAAACCCAGCAAGTCAGATAATTTAAAAAAATAATAATGTGGCATAAAATATAGGTTTTCTGTCTCTGATTGTCCTGACCTTGCATTTTTTCCATGATTTTGGCTCAAAATCCTGACTAACCATAATGTGGAAGAATTGCAGGGACTTAATACAAGCCGTAATTCTGGGATTGCCTCATAAATTCACAGACAAAAAGAAATGGGAGGTTTTCCACTTGGTGATATAATGATAGAGTATGTAGAGCTTATCACAAATAAGTTAAGTACATCTGCAGAATATGCAGAATTCAAATAGCTAAAATTTCTCACTGAAACGGAGAGATGACTAAAATACTCAATAATATGTTACATGGTTCAACATGACCTTCAGAACACATTTCAGATTTTTATTTATTTACTTGAAGGGCAGAGTTACAGAGAAAGAGAGAGACACACAGAGAGAGCAAGATCTATCTGTTCCTTCACTCCCCAAATGGCTGCAATGGCTGGAGCTGGGCCGATCCAGTGCCAGGAACCAGAATTTTCTTCTGAGTCTCCCATGGGGGTGCAGGGGCCCAACCACTTGGGCCATCTTCTGCTGCTTTCCCAGGTCATTAGCAGGGAGCTGGATCAGAAGTGGAGCAGCCAGGACTCAAACTGGCACTCATATGGGATGCTGGTGCCTCAAGTGGCAGCTTTATCCACTATGCCACTGCGTCGACCCTGCACATTTCACTTTTTCTCTTAATGAATGTGTGTATTTAAAAACAGTAAGAGCATCTGAATATAGCTTCAAGGATTCAACAGTAGTGGAAAGCATGAGACCACAAAACCAAAAGAAACAAACTGAAGGCAACTGAGCAGCAAAGAAAACAGCAAAGTCTGGAAACAGGAGTGAAGATTGTGGGCCACTGAACAGAGCCTCCCTCATTCAAGTTCTGAGAAGACAGAGCAGCACCAGAGTGAGGAAGCAATGGGACTCAGGATTGCTAAGCAGCAAAAGCAACACTTTAGCTTTCAGAGGCAAACGACACTGAGACTTCAAAGAAAACCTTCTTGTCTGTCTTCCTTTGTATTTCTCTTTGTGTAAATCTTTAAGTGTGTGATACCAGCTTAGTGTACTTTAGGAACCACTGTCACATGCTCCATATTTTCTGGCAGTCGTTTGCAGCATTTCCCTCTTAATTCCCTGTCGTCCTTCCCTGCCTGCCCCCAAAACACACACCCTGGACCATGTCCCAACAGACCCTGTGTTGAAACTGTATTTGAACAAAGAAAGCTTGCTTGAGGAAACAGAGTTCTTTTAAGTTTAAAAAGCTTAAGAATCTTATGCAGGGAACTTTTCCAAGCACTAAACTTGATTGGGAGGGAAGGTAGGGCTGCCTTTCCCAGTACTAGCTTGTGTTCGGTTCAGAAAGATAAAACCTGGGACTCATTTGACAACAGTTCAATACCAGTTTAGATTAGGAAAGGGATAGATAGAAGAAGATTCAGACCACTGATTAATTGTTCTGAACCCAGAAGTCCCAAGAGTTTCTGAGGTTTCAAATAGATTGTATTGTGGATAATATCAAATTCTCATATGTACAAAACCCAAGTCGTCTGTCTATGAAAGTCTTTGTTTCTCAGCACATTAAGAAGTCTTATTCTGGGGCAGGAGCTGTGGTGCAGTAGGTTAAGCTGCACTTGGGATGCTACACTCCCGTGTTGGAGTGCCTGGTTTGAGCCCAGACTACTCTGCTTTGCCATCCAGATTCCTGCTAATACATCTAGGAGACAGCGGATGATGGTTCAAGTCCTTGGATTCCTGTCCCCATGTGAGAGACCAGGATGGTGTTCCCAGCTCCTGGCTTCTTCCTGGCCTAACCTGGCTGTTATGGGTATTTGGGGAGCAAACCAAAGGATGGAAGATTTCTCTCTATCTCTCTCTCTCTCTCCCTGTTTCTCTGTCACTCTTTCAAAAGAATAAATCTTGAAAATAAATAAAAATGTGATTCTCACCTAAAAAAGAAGTTTTATTCTATTTATGATCATCAAAATTATTGTTCCCAGTTCTTCATGCCATCTTATAACACTCTTGTCTTTGGCTGTGGGAATTTCAAGTTCTTCTCACTGTAGGAAGATTCAAATTACCCATCGTATTGATGTTGGGCTTGACCATGTGACTTCATTTGGCTAATGGGACGTGGGCAGAGGGGTGGCTGTGTGTTAGTTTGAGCCAAGACCTTAAGAGGCATTTTTGCTTCTATACCTAATCTCTCATGTACCTTCATCACTGTAAGAAAAACATGCCATAGCTTTAGCCTCTTCAAGCTGGGCCTAGGAAGGAGACTCAAGGAGAATGCCTGACCCTAACTTAGAGCCTCAAGTTCAGCTTGCAATCCAATCAACAAACACCTCTCATTATGGAAATAGATCAGCTAGATTAACTTACTGAAAGATTGTAGAGCATCTTGAATTAAACACTAAAGAATTTTACTTCATTACCAGACAAGGAGAGGGACAGGGGATTGTCAGTGCACTTTGAGGAGGTGAGCACTATTCTTCAATTGGTATTTTAGGAGAATGAACCTGCTGATGGGGAGGAGGTGCTGGAAGGCCAGCTGAGAGGTTCTTTCAATAATCTAAGTGTGAGGAGACGAGGGCCTGAGCTAGAGTGCTGATGATTGAAACGAAAGGGCATAATCAGAAATGAAAGAGATTAGAAAGTAAAAAACAGGATATTGGATATGTGAGGGGGTGGGGAGATGAAGAAGGAAAAGGGTTCAAGAATGACTCTTAGGGTCCACATCTGGGAAGCCAGAGTGGGAGGAGGTAGAAGATGATGAGATATTTGTGCTGTGTGTTGAATTTGAGGGATGACAGATCACTCATGGGGAAATGTCCATAAAGGTAGTTTGTTGAGTGGGCTTGGATGGAGTTTGGCAGGGTTGACACAGCCAGAACTTGAAGGTTATAGTGTAGTGATCACTCTGGAAACAGTAAGAGCAGGCGAGACATCGAAGGGAGAGCTCGTAGAAAGAAAAACACAGAGTTTGTGAGACAACCACATTTTAGAACAGGAGAATGGAGAAGGGTTAGCAAAGGAAACAAGGGAGTAATCAGAGGGATGGGACAAGTTGATAGGTCATTTTTTAAAACTGCTTTTGATTTGAATATGTACCTAGTAATTATGCATATTTATGGGGTACAGGGTGACATTGCAATGCATGTATAAAATGTGTAATGATCAGGTCAGGATAGCTGGCATATCTATCATTTCACACATTTTTTAATGTCTATTTTATTTTAAATTTATTTAATTTTCACTTTATTTGAAAGGTAGAGAAACAGATCACTTACTCCCCAAATGCCCACAATAGCCAGGGCTAGGCTGTAACTGAAGCCAGGAGTCCAGAATTTAATCTGGATCTCTCAGTTGGGTGGCAAGGACCCAAGTACTTCGGTCATCACTGCTGCCGCCCAGGGTGCATAGCTGGAAGTTGGAACCAGAAGTGGGGCGGAGACTTGAACCCAGGTGCTCCGCTAGGGGATGTGGACTTCTCAAGTGGCAGCTCAGCCACCTCTCCGGATACCTTTGTACTAGCTATTTTGAAACAATTATTTTTAACCATAGTTGTCCTATGGTGTAACAAGGTTAGAAGTTTTTCCTTCAGTCTACTTGCAGCCCTGTACCCATTAATCATCCTCTCCCTAGCCCCCTTTTCCTCATACCCTCTGACAACCGCTCTGAAGGGACTTCAAAAAGTTTGCAGAAAAATGGAATCATTTTGGTGCAAATTTGAAATCAATGCAGAATTTTTTCCATAATTTGTATTTTCCATGAATTGTCTGAAGACCCCTCATAGTCTGTTCTCTACTTCCATGAGGTTAAGTGCTTAGCTTCCACATGTAAGTGAGAACATGTGGTATTTGTATTTCGGCAGCTGGCTTATTTTATTTAACATAATATCCTTCAATTCCATCGTGTTGCTGCACAAGACAGAATTTCATTCTTTCCCATGGCTGGGTAACATTCCATTGTGTCTGTGTACAACTTCATCTTCATCCAGGTTGATGGTCACCTGGCTTGATTCTGTACCTGGCTGTTGTGAATAGAGCTGCAATAAATATGGCAGGAGAGCTATCTGCTTGACATACTGACTTGGCTATGTGCTTAGTCACAGGACTGATGGATCATGTGGTAGTTCTCCCTCCAGTTTTTTGAGGAACCCTCATGTTTTCCACAGCGGCTGCAATGATTTACATTCCCAGGAATGGTATATGAGAGTTCCCTTTTCTCCACATCCTCCCCAGTATTGTTTTTTTTTTTTTTTTTTTTTTTTTTTTTTTTTTTTTTTTTTTTTAGCAACCATCCTAATTGGCATGAGGTGATAGATATCCCATGATAGTTTTGATTTACATTTCCCTGATGATTAGTGATATTGAGCATTTTTTCATATACTTGTTGGTCCTCTGTATATCTTCCTTTGAGAATTGTCTTTTTAGGTCATTAGCCACTTTTAAAAATTGGATATTTTTTTGCCATTGAATTATTTGAATTCCTTACATATTCTGGGTATTAGCCCGTAGTAAAGGTAATTTTCAGTAAGAGATTTATACTAAGAATTTTATATGTATTTTCTTTTCAAAATCATTTATTTAAAAATTGTATTTAAAAGACATACAAACACATAGAGGCAGAGAGGCAGAGATAAAGAGAGCTTTCACCACTGATTTATCCCCAAATGTCTGTAACAGCCAGAGCAGGGCCAGGCTGAACCAGGAGTTGGGAATTCCATATAGATCTTGCATGTGGATGGCAGGGACCAAAGTACTTGAGCCATCACCTGCTACCTCCTAGGGTATGCCTTAGCAGGAAGTTGGATTGGGAGCAAGAAAGCTGGGGCTCAAACCAGACTCCAGTATGGGGTGTGGATGTCCCAAGTGGTGTCTTAACTGCTGCAACAAATGCCTGCCCCATGCTTATTTTCTTATTTAATGCTCACATCCTCCTCTAGAAAGAAGAGTTACCACATTTCACAGATGAGCAAACTGAGACTCAGAGAAGTTTAAGAATTTCCCCTGAGGTCAAGTAGCTATGAAATCGTGATGCCATGTCTGCTTGATAACAAAATCTTTACTCTTAACTATTGGAAAACTCAGAACATCTAAATTTTGCATGAACTAGTGCATGGAAGCTTGTTTTTGAGGAAGGGTTAGCCAACAGAGTCAGATGCTGGTCAAGAGAAAATTCCATTGATTTGAAGAACAGGAAGTGATTGCTCTGGGTGGAAGGGTGGAGCAGGAGTCTCAGGACAGGTCTAACTGTGTGTATGTATGTATGTGGTGGGGGAGGGGGAGGAGAGTGGCTCTGTGACGGAGTAGGTTAAGCCTTTGCCTACAGTGCTGGCATCCCATATGGGTGCCAGTTCAAGTCCCGGCTGCTCCACTTCTGATCCAGCTCCCTGTTAATAATCTGGGAAAGACAGTAGAAGATGGTCCAAGTGTTTGGGCCCCTGCCACCCATGTGGGAGACCTGGATGAAGCTCCTGGCTTTGGCCTGGCCCAGTCCTGGCTATTGCAGCCATTTGGGCAATGAACCGGCAGATGGAAGATCTCTGTCTGTAACTCTGACTTTCAGATAAATAAATCTTTTAGACTTTTTTTTTTTTTTTTTTTTAATTTTTGACAGGCAGAGTGGACAGTGAGAGAGAGAGACAGAGAGAGAAAGGTCTTCCTTTGCCGTTGGTTCACCCTCCAATGGCCGCCGCTGCAGCCGGCGCACCGCGCTGATCCGATGGCAGGAGCCAGGATCCAGGTGCTTTTCTTGGTCTCCCATGGGGTGCAGGGCCCAAGCACCTGGGCCATCCTCCACTGCACTCCCTGGCCACAGCAGAGGGCTGGCCTGGAAGAGGGGCAACCGGGACAGAATCCGGCGCCCCGACCGGGTCTAGAACCCGGTGTGCCAGCGCCGCAAGGTGGAGGATTAGCCTATTGAGCCACGGCGCCGGCCTAGATAAATAAATCTTTTAAAAATATATGTTTTATTTAAATTATATAAGTTTCACATATTTCCTTTATGCCATTACAGGAACATATGGTGCTTCCCCCCACCTTCCCTCCTACCCATGCTCCAACCCTTCCTCCCCCTCCCTCTCATATTCCCACTCTTAATTTTTACAATGATTATTTTTTAGTATACTTAATGCTCATATAGTTAACGCAACCCTAAGTAAAAGAGTTCAACAAATAGTACATAGAGAAAACAAAACATTTTAAAAAAATTTATTTATTTATTAGCAAGTCAGAGTTACACAGCAAGAGGAGAGAGAGAGAGAGAGAGAGAGAGATTCTTCCATCCAATGGTTCACTCCCCACTTGGTCACAATGGCTGGAGCTGCACTGACCTGAAGCCAGGAGCCAGGAGCTTCTTCCAGTCTCCCAAGTGGGTGCAGGGACCCAAGGACTTGGGCCATATTCTACTGCTTCCCCAGCTCATAGCAGAGAGCTGGATCAGAAGTGGAGCAGCTGGGTCTCGAACTGGTGCCCATCGCTTTAGGCCAGGGCGTTAACCTGCTGCATCACAGCGCTGGCCCCTCAGCTTTATTCCTAAATGATAGCTTTGCAGGGTACAGTATTGTGAGTTGACATTTTTTGCCTCTTAACACTCAGAATATATCTTTCCATTCTCTTCTAGCCTATAGGGTTTCTGCTGAGAAGTCTGCTGTGAGTCTAATTGGAGATCCTCTGAAAGTAATCTGGCATTTTTCTCGTGCACATTTTAGAATCTTTTCTTTACATTTTACTGTGGAGAGTTTGACTACAGTGTGTTGTGGTGAAGATCTTTTCTGGTCATGTCTGTTAGTTCTTTATGCACTTCCTCACTTTGATGTCCTTTTCTTTCTCCAAATTTGGAAAAATTTTTTGCCATTATTTCACTAAATAGGCCTTCTAGTCCATTCTCTGTTTCCACACCTTCAGGAACTCCTAAGACCCATATGTTGGGTCGTTTGATGGTATCCCATGAATATTCAACACTGATTTTAAATTTTCTATTTTCTTCATGTGTTTTTTGATCTGACTATAGGATTTCCAAAGATTTATCTTCTAGTTCAGATATTCATTCCTCTGCCTCACGGAGTCTGGTGTTAAGGCTTTGATGGCATTTTTTATTGGTTTATTGAGTTCTTCATTTCTAATATTTCATTTTGATTTCTCTTTAAAATCTCAATTTCATGGAAAAAATTTTCATTCATGTCATGTATTGTTTTCCTTAGTTCCTGGATTTGCTTCTGAGTAGGCCTATGATTAATCTTTTGAATTCTGCATCTGACATTTCATCAACCTATTCATCTTCACATTCTAGTATTGAAGTGTTGTGTTCTTTTGGAGGCATCATGTTGTCATCTTTATTCTTTTTTTTTTTATTTTTGACAGACAAAGTGGACAGTGAGAGAGAGAGACAGAGAGAAAGGTCTTCCTTTTGCCATTGGTTCACCCTCCAATGGCCACCGCGGCCGGTGTGCTGCAGCCGACGCATTGCGCTGATCCGAAGCCAGGAGCCAGGTGCTTCTCCTGGTCTCCCATGCGGGTGCAGGGCCCAAGCACTTGGGCCATCCTCCACTGCACTCTTGGGCCATAGCAGAGAGCTGGCCTGGAAGAGGGGCAACTGGGACAGAATCCGGCAGCCCGACCGGGACTAGAACCCGGTGTGCACCGGGTGCTGCAAGGTGGAGGATTAGCCTAGTGAGCCACGGCGTCGGCTCGTCATCTTTATTCTTGTTTCTTGGATTGCTGTGTTTTTTGTTTTTTTTTTTTTTTTTTTTTTTTTTTCATTTATGGAGATACTTACTTTTTTTTCCCCTCTGTGATGGTATTTTTTCTTTGGACTATGTCTCTGTGGCTTAGTGGAGTGTCTGTTTTTTCCATGAATGCCAACAAGTATGTGCTGGGTATGGTCAGGGAGCTCTGTTCAGTGCTCTAGGGTGGAACAAGTGTCCAGGGTATCACCCAAGTTGGGAGTGGTAGCTCTCCTCTTACTAACAGAATAGGGGGAGAGGGGATGGTCACATTTGCTGGTATGACCACTCCTTCCCTTCCTCTCCTTCAAGCTGAGCAATGCCTGGGTATTAGTCCCCAGTGTGTTCAACACTCATCTGCATGAATGATCTGTGCAGAGCTCCCTGTGTGCACAGTTTCAGTTGCTATAAGCTGCCCTGGCAACAGAGGAGTTCCGCGAGTGTGGCTCTGCACCCAGAGCTTGTCCAGAACCCCAGCTACACCCTGCCCCCTCTCATATAGTCACAGTGTTTTCATTGTCTCAGTACTTTGGGCTCCCACAGACAAGGAATGCAGGAGAGTCCACTCCACCCCTGTCCTGTCCACAGAGAGGCTGAGGGGTTCCCAGAGCCGCTGCCTGTGTGTGTTTTGCACCAGATGGATTGAGTTTGATCCCCCCAACCTGATTCAAAGTCCATGGGGCACTTGGATTTTTCCCCCGTTAGAATCCCTGGGTCACAATCAAACACAATACCTACCATTGGTAGCCCTACTGCTTTCAGACTTGTGTTGGGTGGGTACAAGAGTCCCTGAAGTCAGCATTTCCCTTTGGTGGGGATGGCTCCCCCTCCGTACCCATTGCTAGGTGGGCGTAGGGGAGCTGGTGTTGTTCTGTTGACAGGGTGGGGACAGATTCCCACCAGTTGATTCAAACTGCTGTGGTTGCCCCTATCAACAGTCCCCACTAGCTGCTGGGTGTACACAGTGAAGCTGGAGCCACTGTTCCTGTTCATGTTCAAAATGATACCAGCCTTCTCCCAGGTAGTTAGCTCTAGAGTGCTGGTGTGGCGAGGGAAGTAGTGGAGAGAGAGAAGTGCCGCTTTTTAAATTTTTTTTCCCCCTCTCTGAGTGAGCAGTTGCTTAGCTCCCTTGAGGGTTCCAGGCTGGACTCAAACACTGTGCAGTCTGCTGGACTCTCCCTTCTGCTGTATCAACAGTGGGGCAGGCTGACCTCACCTTGCCTCCTGGGTGGGCTGCTGGTCCTTTTGTTGTGTTTGTGCTCCATGCTCCTACTCTTGTTGTGCGTCTGTGCCTTGCCCTTAGGTCTAGGCCTTTCCCACTGCTTTTGCAGGATCTCCCATTGTGATTTTCCCTGTAATGTTTCCCCGAGACAGTAATTTCTCCACTTTTTTTTCTGCTAAGTTCACAGAGCCTAGAGAAGACCTCCCTGTCGCTATTCCACAATCTTGCCTCCCCTAAATAAATAAATCTTAAAAAAAAAAAAAAAAAAGAGTGGGATCTAAAATCCAAGGGGAAGGGTCAGCTCTGGAGGGCATAAGGCAATGGCTTGCATTAAGACCCAAGGGTAAGATTTGCTGAGTGAAAGTCTCTCTTAAACAAGAGTCTGCTGGTGCCTCTTGAATTCACTGGTTTTATAGAAGTTCCTTTCACCACACTGATACCAAATGAAACTAATTTTAATTTAGATCAGCTCAGAAATAAAATTCATAGCTTTTAAAATATCCAAGTTTGGGGCCAGCACTGTGGTATGGTGGGTAAAGCTGTTGCCTGCAGCGCCGGCATCCCATATGGGCACCAGTTCAAGTGGCTGCTCCACTTCTGATCTGGCTCTCTGCTATGGTCTGGGAAAGCAGTAGAAGATGGCCCAAGTCTTTGGGCCCCTGAACCCATAAGGGAGACCTGGAAAAAGCTCCTGACTCCTGGCTTCGGATCGGCTCAGCTCCGGCTGTTGCGGCCAACTGGGGAGTGAACCAGCAGATGGAAGACCTTTCTCTTTCTCTCTTCCTCTGCCTCTCTGTAACTCTGCCTTTCAAATAAATAAATAAATCTTTTAAAAAAATCCAATTTTGTGAAAAATGTGTGATCTATACTTTCAACTTGTAGGTGGAAATTGGATTTATAAGAGAAAATTGATTATAATTCTTTTACATAATGCTCTTCAGTACTTAGTACTTTATTTTAGAAAACAACTACCCATTCACCTTCTGAGCTCACTTTCAGGGCCTGGTTTCAATTCTGACTCTAAAAAGTGCTGTTTAATACAGTGCTCTTATTTTGGATACATGTTGTGCAGTCCTGTTTTTTTTTTTTTAACAAAAACATTCTTTATTAAAAATGTCTTTGTTTATTTGTTTTGGCAGCTTTAAGTCCTAATATACACATTTGAATTACTTTTGTAATAATTAATTGGTTTCTCATATAAATTCTAAGGCAGGTCCAATAGCCTGTCTTTGTAATCAAAATAAATGTTTTTGTTTTTTCTGAACCACCAAAAATCAGAAGTCTTTACCATTAATTACATGCTTAAACATTTAGTAATTCCCCATCAAAGTTAGGGAGATGAAATATGTGGAATCCATCACCTCGATGTCCTAAGTAAATCCAGCCTTCAGGAAGGTCCTTGGCTTTGTCAGGGTTTGGGGAGCACAGAGGCTGTTAGGAAATTCTTATGAAGTTTAAAAAAGAACAAGTACACTATGCTATAAAACTCAATATTTTTGTCAGAAGCAAGTTTTCCTCATTAAAATGGAAAAAAGTATAATTTAATTTGCATGACTTTTTGTCAACTCTGGTTTGTTTTGTTGCTTTTGTTTATTTGTGTGCAAGTCTTTGGCATTGGGCCCTTGGACTGAGGCCTAAAGACCTCTAAGCATCCTTGCCTTTGACTTGCCAAGTGGTATAGGAAAATTGCCCATCACTTTTATATTTGTAAATTCCCAGGATGGAGAAAATTGTACTACTTGCCTTTTAGAAAGCGGTTGCGAGTTTTAATAGGGGAGGCTGAACAATAACTTCGGAATACAGAGAGCAGATGGAGCAAATCAAAGCAAGGTTGACGGCTCTAGGGCTCAACTTCCACGGGGCTCTGTTGGGCAGCCTGGGTGGTTCAGCCGTTCATGCCTCGCGTCACCAGCTCGTGCCACTTGTGGCTTTGGGTTACCACTTCTTCTCTGCCCTCCTTGTCCCCCTGTCCTTTGTGAATCCCCTTCCTTGCTCTAGTCGTGCAGTGTGGAGATTCTTCAGTCTACTTCCACCCTCTTCTCTTCTTGTGTTACCCATATGCTAGGGCAATCTTTTTCATTTCCAGCCTTATTTCTAAATATCAATTGGATGTCAGTACCTGGATATCCCCTAGGGACCTCAAACCCAACACCTGCATTGTTTGGCTTGTCTTCAAATTTCCCTTCCCTGACTCCTTTTATCGAGTGACAGTGTCACCTTTTCCTAGTCGACATAACTAGTAACAGTTTCATTTCCTTTGCTTCCCATATCTATCTGGTCAATGACTGTCTGGTTAACACTATCTCAAATAACTTTATCTCCTTTACTTCCCACATCTGCTGAATAGTCCGATTTTGTTTATACTGTCTCCAAAATCTTCCTGATTCCTCTCTTGTCTGCATTCTTTCGTCTGCTGTTCTTGTTCTGACAGCATCACCTATTGCATCAAGCTAACTGGCCTCCTTCCATTTGATACGTGGCTGGCAAAGTTGATTTCCTAAAGCACAAACATAATAATTATGAACCTTTACTGAAGAAAATTGATGGTAGCTGCAGTGAAAACTGACTGCAGCCTCATTTTTGGTCTCACTGCTTCTCTTTTGCCCTGCACTGCATTCGTCCGGCTTTATCCTTGTGCATATCAGCCACCATAAACTTCCATGGCCTCCTGGAAGTCTCTTCCTGTCTTTTCTTGCATGTTCCATTTCCATTGGAAGGATTTAATTGAATATGTTTAGAACAGAGTAGGACTCTAATAAACATTTTTTTGGGCTGAATTCAGTTTAAAAGAAAATATAAAAGCTTTATGGTACAAATAAAGTATGGGGAGTTATTTTATTAGTTTAGAAGTACAACTGAATTGAATTTCAATGTGAGTCGAGTTTGTACTGTCCGTGGTTCCCCCTTCTCACCCTGCCAACCTGTCATTGGTGTGACCTTCCTCAGAAATCCTTTTCTAGACCCCTATGTAAAGGGAATTTCCAGGAGCAAGCATTGAGCCTCATGGTTAAGACATCTCTACATCCCTCTTTGCGTGTTTGGGTTGTTTTTCTGGCTCTTACTTCTTGCTAATGCTGATCTTGGGAGGCAGCGGTGTTGGCTTAAGTACTTGGTTTCCTGCCACTCGCATGGGAGACTTGAGTCGAGTTCCCTGCTCTCTGCTCTGACCCTGGCCCAACCTTTGTTGTTGTTGGCATTTGGAGAGTGGACCAGCAGACAGGAGCTCTCTCTCTCTCTCTGTTTTAAGATATATAAAATTTTTAAAAAGGAAATTTTCTATATTTTTAAACACTAAAAATAATGCTCCAGTGAACATACTTCATGGGCCACTTTAGCAAGTTTATTTGTATTGCAAATTCCCAGCACTGAAATTACTGAATTGAAAGCAACATGGATTAAAGCATTTGATAGATGTTGCTAATTGTAGCAATTATCCTCATACTAAAAATACATGAAGATGCCTGGTGTTCTGCCCTCAGTAAAAGTGAGGACCATTCTTCAAAGAAGGAGGTACCTTTCTCTGAAGGGAGGAGAGAACCTCCACTTTGACTATGACCTTGTCTAAACAAGATAAGAGTCGGAGAACTCAAGGGGCTTCCATAGCCTTGGAAACTCATGACTGGAGCATAGGGAGATTACTGATGCCATAGACAGGAGTGTCAATTGGTAAAGTCAACAACAGGAGTCACTGTGCACTTACTCCTCATGTAGGATCTCTGTCCTTAATGTGCTGTGCATTGAGATTTAATGCTATAACGAGTACTCAAATAATATATTTCACTTTGTGTTTCTATGGGGGTGCAAACTGTTGAAATCTTTACTTAATGCATACTAAACTGATCCTCTGTAAAAAAAAAAAAAAAAGAAAAGAAAAGAAAAGAAAAGAAAAGAAACTATCAACTCCCAACTTGACTCTCACTGGGATTAAACATGACAATAGGTCTGATCTGATTTCATCATCATTAAAAAAAAATCATCTATTATTTTTCACTTTATGTTTCTGTGTGGGAGCAAACTGTTGAAATCCTTACTTAATGTATACTAAGCTGATCTTCTGTATATTAAGATAATCGAAAATGAATCTTGATGTGAATGGAAGGGGAGAGGGAGTGGGAAAGGGGAGGGTTGTGGGTGGGAGGGACGGTATGGGGGGGAAGCCATAGTAATCCATTATTCGTACTTTGGAAATTTATATTCATTAAATAAAAGTTAAAAAAAAAAAAGTGAGGACCATCGAACTTAGGCTTTTGTCAATTATATTAACAACATTACTTTGTATTACATTTCCTTAATTATTAATGAGGTTGGGCCTCTTTTCATACCTCTATTGGCCATTTGTATCTCTTTCTTTGTGTCTTTTGTTCAGTGTTCTGTTGGGTTGACTATCTTTGTCTTTATTGATTATACGTATTTCTTGTAAGTTTATAAAATTAGCCCTTTGTCTATAACGTTGGTCATAAATAACATATTATCTCTATAGCAATTGCCTTTTGATTTTGTTCATTATTGTAATTTTTCTATTGTATTAAAATTAAAAATGTTTTGGTTTCAAATTTATCAACCTTCATTATGCTTCTACATTTTTGTCATTCTTAGAAATGTCTCCATTCTAATAAACAAATATATTCCATTATTATTAATTATTCATTATTATAATTTCTGAGTTTAAATCTTTTTTAAAAGATTTATTTATTTATATGAGAGGTAGAGTTCAGAGAGAAGGAGAGAAAGGCTTTCCATCCACTGGTTCACTTCTCAGATAGGTGAATGGCTGGAGCTGGGTCACTCTGAAGCCAGGAGCCAGGAACTTCTTCCGGGTCTCCCATATGGGTATGGGGCACAAGCACTCGGGCCATCTTCTACTGCTTTCCCAGACCATACCAGAGAGCTGAATCAGAAAAGGAGCAGCTGGGAAATGAACTGGTGCCCATTTGATATGCGGACACCACAGGCAGAAGTTTAGCCTATTATACCACAGCACTGGCACCAGTTTAAATCTTTGATCTGTATGAAATTTACATTGGTATAACACGTGAGATTGGGGGTTTGTCTTAATTTATGTCTCAATTGTTCCTACTTTTACTAATTCCACTTATTGACTCCTCATTGACCTGAAATGTAGCTTTCAGACTAACTTATGAGGTATACTTAGGTGTTTCTTAACTCTGTACAAGTATAAATCACTTAGAGAACATTTATAGTGCCCCAACCTTTACTTGGGAGATCCAGCATTACATCGATGTGACTCTGGGTCCAATTCTGTTAACAGGTACCAGCTTCACAGAATTCAGGTGAACAAGAATGTAATGTTATTTCCTACAGCTGTTTAGTCCTGAGCCCTGATATCCATTCTGTGGCAGACTATTTTATTCAGTCAGTTCAAGGTCTGTCTGTCTCCATGGGTGGTCTAAGCTATGGGGTTGGAGTGAGACAATTTCTCACTCATCCAAGGTTTAGTGAAGGGGCTGAATCTCCTTGATGTCCACCGTTTGCCTTGGGTTGGTGTCTGTAAGTCAAAGCACAACCTATCTGGTCCCAATCACTGTGCACTGGCATCTGCTCATGTCCCTTCCATGGCCCTTCATTGGCTGCTTCTCCATCCTTTTGTGCCCTCCTGGTCCATCCCAGGACCTTCCCTAGCTTACATGAACCCTTTTTAGGGGGAAGCCTGTGAGCTGTTGGCTGCTCCTTGGCACCACCTTGAGGTGCTGGGACTGAACTGTTCTCAGGCCCATCTACCTGGGCATTTCTCAGGCTTGGCCATCCTTCAGCGCCAGCTGATGTTGAATGTGGACTCTCAGTGTCCCTGGGATGCACCCTGGGAAGACAGGCCAAAGTTTCTGATACCCTCCCTCAGCACCCCCTAAAGTGCAGTATGAGATTTCTCCGAGGGGCCTCCCTCCAGCACCATGTATTTGGGCCCTGAGATGTACAGATTATAAAGGCTTCTTCTCTTGGGAATTCAGGTCAATTACTAATTTTCTTTGTCTCTTTTACCGATTTTCCTCTTTTCTCCCATGAGTGGGGTTTTCCTCTGGTCTCAGGGAGGTGGCAGCGGCTGTGATGGGAGGATTGAAATGGCTCATGCGATACTCTGTGGTCTTCTCGTTCCATTGCACAAACAAGTACAAACCTTGATTGTAGCATAAACTTTTTGTTCAGACCTTTGGATCTTGGTATTCAAAGCTGACCTTTTAGAATCAAAATACTCTTTTTACTCTCAAAAGATTATTTACCAATCTAAATATTTTAGTTTTTAATATGATTGTTTCTGTTATGAATTTTAAGAACCTGTTTTGGAACTCATGGCCAAGAACTGATTCTTTGTTCTTGCTGCATTAGGGCAAGGAATGGGCACAAATAAGCCCTGAGGGGAGGATGCTGGGGAAAAGCATTTGTCAGGATCTCAAAAAATTATCTGCAGCACTGAGTCCTTGATCTGGGACCCAGACTCATGTCTCCATCCTGTGATCACTCCCTTGGTCTTGAGTTCAGTTCAGCTGGCTGCTCTGATTCTCACCATTTGTTTCCTCTGTTCTTTCCTAGTCTCTACTGTCTTTAAAAAATTTTTTATTGTAAATTGGCAAATTATAGTTTTACACACAAGGGGCCTTCAGAAATCTCATGAAATTTTATTATGGAAAAACCTATGCATGGATTTTTTAAAAATTTTTTTATTTTTTTGACAGGCAGAGTGGACAGTGAGAGAGAGAGACAGAGAGAAAGGTCTTCCTTTTGCCGTTGGTTCACCCTCCAATGGCCACCGTGGCCGGCGCGCTGCGGCTGGCGCACCGCGCTGATCCGATGACAGGAGCCAGGATCCAGGTGCTTTTCCTGGTCTCCCATGGGGTGCAGGGCCCAAGCACCTGGGCCATCCTCCACTGCACTCCCTGGCCATAGCAGAGAGCTGGCCTGGAAGAGGGGCAACCGGGACAGAATCCAGCGCCCCGACCGGGACTAGAACCCGGTGTGCCGGCGCCGCTAGGCGGAGGATTAGCCTAGTGAGCCGCGGTGCCGGCCCCCTATGCATGGATTTTTTTAAAAAAGATTTATTTATTTATTTGAAAGGCAGTTACTGAGAGAGAGGGAGAGAGGAGAGACAGACAGAGAGTGATCTTCCATCCACTGGTTCACTCCCCAAACGGCCGCAAAGGCAGGAGCTGGGCCAATTAGAAGCTTACCATTGTTTATGATGAGAATGTTTTAATATTTATTTTATTTATTTGAAAGAGTTACAGAGAGAGGTAGAACCAGAGAGACAGAAAGGTCTTCCATCTGCTGGTATACTCCCCAAATGACTGCAATGGCCAGAGCTGAGCTGATCTGAGGCCAGGAGCCAGGAGCCAGGAGCCAGGAGATTTTTCCAGGTCTCGCTCACGGGTGCAGAGGTCCAAGGACTTGGGCCTTCTACTGCTTTCCCAGGCCATAGCAGAGAGCTGGATCAGAAGTGGAGCAGCAGGGACATGAACTGGCACTGGCACCCCTGTGGGATGCTGGCCTTGCAGGCTGGGGCTTTAACTAATGTGCCCCTACATTGGCCCCATGATGAGAACATATTTAAAACTACATTTAAAAATATTTATTCATTTTTATTTATTTGAAAGGGGGGAGGAGAGAGAGAGAGAGAGAGAGAGAGAGAGAGATAGATATTTTTCACCAAGTGGTTCACTCTGTAAATCCAGACAGGGCTGGTCCAAGCCAAAACCAGGAGTCAAGAGCTCCATCCTGGAATGTCACAAGGGTGACAAGAAGTCAGTATTTTATCAATCATCTATTGCCTCCCAGACGCATTAGCAGGCAGCAGGATTGAAAGTGGAGGTGGGACTTGTTGGCATCCCATGTGGTAGGCAGTTTAACCTGCTGTACCACAATGCCTGCTCTATTAAGAACATTTAGCATTTACTCTCTTAGCAAATTTGTTACATACAGTATGCTACTGTTAACTATACTCAACAAATTGTGCAACAGTTCTAAAAAAAACCCTAACATAATCATCCTATCTAACTGAAGCTTTGTACCCTTCATTGTGGTATTCCTATTCACTACATCCCTTAGCCTTCGGTAGCCATCATTCTACTCTCTACTTCTCTAAGTTCCACTTTTGGATTTCACATACAAGTGAGAGCTTGTCCATGCCTGGCTCATTTCATTAGTAGAATGTTCTCTGATTTCAGCTCAGCTGCTGCAAATGACAGAATTTTCCTCCTTTTTAAGGCTGAATAGTATTTTACCTTTTCTTTATCCACTCATCTGTTGATGGGCATTTTGATTGCATTACTTGGCTATTGTGAATTGTATTGTAATGAACATGTGAGTGAAAATCTCTCTTAGGCATACTGGGTAAATGCGCAGAAGTAGATTACTGGACCAGATGACAATTCCATTTCTAGTTTTTGAGGCATCTCCACACAGCTTTCTGTAATGGCTGTACTAATTTGCCTTCCCACCAACTGCGTACAGGGGTGTTTCCTTTTCTCCACATCTGTTGTCTTTTGAACTGGTATTCTACCTAACCTTCCTGCTGCAAATCCTCCCAGAGACCAGTCTCAGAATCTACTCTCTTGGACTGGCCCATCACTTTGATGGCATCCCCAGCTCCTGCCTTCTGATCTTCAGATCCACCTGTTCTCTCCCCTGGAAACCTCCCAAGGTAGCTCTCCACCTGCTTCCTGTTCGAGCTGCCAGGTCTTCCCAGATCATCTCCCCACAGCACCCAGCCTCTCAGCCTCACAGGAGGGCAGGCAGAGTTTTCTGGTGTGGGAGGCCAGGGTGTAGAGTAAATTGGGGCGGGAGTCAACATGTGATGTGGGCACCAATGACGGTTCTGCAGGAAAGGCCACAGGATTGGAAGGTGCACTGTCAAGAATAAAGTAATGTATTGTTACTCAGGTGAGCCAAGGCTAGCTTAAGAGGTCTAGTCTGTGATTCCTTATGGGTTATTCATTTGCTGTGTTTCTGTAGTTAGTGACTCTCATATAGATAAAGCTTACTGTTGCAAAACTCCACATCTTATTCTTCATCCCTAGACCCAGAAAGGAATGGTGGGAATTTAATTTACAAAAATAATACATATGTTTAATCAAAATAACATGGCATCTAATAGATACACATTACTATATGGATTCACAAGTCAAAGATACATATTCCTGAAGAATTAAGCTACTAAGAGAGTTGGGGCTGGCACCGTGGCACAGTGGGTTAAGCCACCACCTGTGATGCTGGAATCCCCTGTCCAAGCACCAAACTGCTCTGTTTCCAATCCTGCTCCCTACTAGTATGCCTGGGAAAACAAGGAGGTTCAAGTACTTACCAGCCATGTAGGAGACCTAGATGAAATTCCTGGCTACTGGTCTTGGCCTGGCTTAGCCCTGGCTGATGCCAGCAGTTGGGAAATGAACCAGCAGATGGAAGATTTCTTTCTTTCTCTGTTTCTTCCCCTCTCTTGTCACTTTGCCTTTCAAAATGAATGAATCTTTACAAAAAGGAATGAGAGTTGACACAACAAAAATCAATATGATTAGAGCCCCATGTCAAAAATTCAGAAAATGAAAATATTGAATACAAGATATTTTTAATAATTAAAATAGTAAAATATAGACAAAACAAAGATAAGGTAACATAATACTATTAAAAATGCCCACAGGATGACCAGCGCTGTGGCGTAGCTGGTAAAGCCGCAGCCTTCGGTGCCGGCAACCCATATGGATGCCAGTTCGTGTCCCGGCTGTTCCACTTCTGATTCAGCTCTCTGCAATGGCCTGGGAAAGCAGTGGAGGATGGACCAAGTCCTTGAGCCCCTACTCCCTTATGGGAGACCCGGAAGAAACTCCTGGCTCCTGGCTTCGGATCGGCTCAGCTCCGGCCATTGCAGCCAACTGGGGGGTGAACCAGCGGATGGAAGACACCTCTCTCTCTCTGCCTCTCCTTTTCTCTGTGTAATCTTTCAAATAAATAAATCTTTAAAAAATTGCCCACAAGAGTGAAAAAAAGAACCAAATAGAAATTCTAGAAATGAAAATGTAACCACTGAAATGACAACTTTATATACAGGTTAGATAGAGTTGGAGAAGAAATGAGAGAATTGGAAATAAATTGAGAGAGATTATGTGCAATGTAGTACAAAGAGATGTAAATATGGAAAACAGAGTAAAATATATGGAAGATAAGATATGTAGGTCAAACATACATTTTGCAGATGGTTCATTTCACTCCTAGGTATTGTACCAAAAAGGAATGAAAATATATGTCACAAAGAGTTTTGTATAGGGGCCGGTGCTGTGGCACCTGCCTGCAGCGCCAGCATCCCATATGGGCGCCGGGTTCTAGTCCCGGTTGCTCCTCTTCCAGTCCAGCTCTCTGCTGTGGCCCCTGGAAGGCAGTGGAGGATGGCCCAAGTGCTTGGGCCCTGCACCCGCATGGGAGACCAGGAGGAAGCACCTGGCTCCTGGCTTCGGATCAGCGCAGCTCCGGCCATTGTGGCCATTTGGGGAGTGAACCAACGGAAGGAAGACCTTTCTCTCTGTCTCTCTCTCTCACTGTCTGTAACTCTACCTGTCAAATAAATAAATAAAAATCTTTAAAAAAAGTTTTGTATAAAAATGTTCATAGAGGGGCTTGCGTTATGGCTCAGTGGGTAAAGCTGCAGCCTGTGAGCCTAGCATTGCATATTGGAGTTCAAGTTCCAGTCTTGACTGCTTGCTTCTGATGTAGCTCTCTGCTAATGCACCTGGGAAAGCAGCAGAAGATGGCACAGGTGCTTGGGCCCCTGACACCCACGTGGGAGATAGGTGGAGTTCCTGGCTCCTATCTTCAGTCTGGCCTGGTCCCTGCTGTTGTGGCCATTTGGGAAGTGAACCAGTGGATGGAAGATCTCTTTCTTTCTCTCTTTCCCTCTCTCTCTGTCACTGTGACTGACTTTCAAATAAATAAAAATAATTCTAAAAAATTTAAAAAAAAGAATGTTCCTGGAAGCCTTACTCACAACAGCCAAAAGCTAGAAACAACTGAAATGTGTATCTGCTAGAGAATGAATAAATACGTTCTGTTATATTTACAGAATGGAAATGTTCTCAACAGTACAAAGGGATGCACTACCCATATGCATAAGCATGTGGATGAATCTCAAAGATGTTATGTTGACGGGCATTTAGCCTGTAGTAAAGAGGCCCACATCCTGTATTGGAGTGTCTTTGTTTAATTTCCTGCTCCAGTTCCTGAGTCCAGCTTCTTGCTAAAGATGACTGCGAGACAGTGGTGATGGCTCAAATAATTGGGTTCCTGTCACCCATGTGGAAACTTGGATTCAGTTTCTGGCTCCCAGCTTTGGCCTGGGCCAGTCCTGCTGAGGGAGTAAAGTAGTGGATGGGAGTTCTCTCCGTCTGTCTCATCTTTCTCTGTCTCTCAAATTAATAAGTAACATTTTCTTTAAATAAAAAAAAAGACAATACGTTGAGAGAAAAAAGCCAGACACAGAGGAATACACACTACATCAATGATTCCATTGATGTGTGGTTACAGAATAGACCAATTTTCTTTTCTTTTTTTTCCTTTCCTTTCCTTTCCTTTCCTTTCCTTTCCTTTCCTTTCCTTTCCTTTCCTTTCCTTTCCTTTCCTTTCCTTTCCTTTCCTTTCCTTTCCTTTCCTTTCCTTTCCTTTCCTTTCCTTCCTTCCTTCCTTCCTTCCTTCCTTCCTTCCTTCCTTCCTTCCTTCCTTCCTTCTAGATTTATTTGAAAGAGTTACAGAGCAAAGCAGAGCCAGAGAGAGAGAGGTCTTCCATCCACTGGTTCACTCCCCCAAATGATCACAACAGCCAGAGCTGAACTGATCTGAAGCCAGGAGCCAGGGACTTCTTCCGGGTCTCCTTCGCGGGTGCAGGGGCCCAAGGATTTGGGCCATCTTCTACTGCTTTCCCAGGCCATAGCAGAGAGCTGGATCGGAAGTGCAGCAGCCGGGACTCAAACCGGTGCCCATATGGGATGCCAGCACTGCAGGCCATGGCTTTAAGCTGCTGCGCCACAGTGCCAACCCCAACCAATTTTATTTTCAAGGATTGCCTCTGGGGAGTATATAGGGAACTGTCTGGATGATAGTAATATTCTCTATTTTGTTTTCAGTATTGGTAATATGGGCTTATACAATTCTCAGAACTCATGAACTTAATATATGTGGCATATAAATTTTATCATATATAAATTATACTGCCTCAGAAATCAAAAATTAAAAGATGAAAAAAGAAATGAAACCAACCAAAGACAAATGCCAGGGAAATATAAAGAGTTCCCAAAACTTGATGCAAAAAGACAAACAACAGAGGAATGTGCAAAAAAATACAAACAGGAATTTCAAAGAAGAGAAATTATGTAGAGCCAATAAATACCACAGAAAGTGCACAATCTCAGTGGTAATCAGAGAAATACAAATAAAAACAAAACCACTTTGGCATCCATTAGGTATTAAAATTAAGTGTAAAATAATTCCAAAAGGCAGATGAGGATGTGAGCAAGGGCACTGTCACACACTGCAAGTGGGAGTCTACACTGATACAGACACTTTGGAGAGTGATTTCAGAATATTTACTAAAGATAAATTTAAACCCAGCAATTCCATTCTTAGATAAACCCTAGATCAGAAGTTCTTGAACTTTTTAAAAAAATATTTATTTATCTATTTGAAGTCCAAGTTACAGAAAGAGAGAGAGAGGAAGAGAGAGAGAGATCTTCCATCTACTGGTTCACTCCCAAGATGGCCACAACAGCCAGGGCTGGGCCAGGCTGAAGCTAGGAGCTCCATCTGGGTCTCCCACATGGGTGGCAAGGACCCAAATACTTGGACCATCTTCTGCTTTTCCCAGGCCATTAGCAGGGAGCTGGATCAGAAGTGGAGCCTCCAGGACACGAACTGGTGTCCATATGGGATGCCAGCATTGCAGACGGTGGCTTTACCTGCTATACCACAATGCAGGTCCCAGTTCTTAAACCTTTTGATCCCAAGATCCTTTCAAAAGCTGTCGAGGATGCTGGCGGCACCACGGCTCACTTGGCTAATCCTCCACCTGTGGTACCGGCACCCCGGGGTTCTAGTCCTGATTGGGGCACCGGATTCTGTCCCAGTTGCTCCTCTTCCAGTCCAGCTTTCTGCTGTGGCCCGGGAAGGCAGTGGAGGATGGCCCAAGTGCTTGGGCCCTGCACCTGCACGAGCGACCGGGAGGAAGCACCTGGTTCCTGGCTTCCGATTGGAGCAGCGTGCCGGCCGTGGCAGCCATTTGGGGGGGGGTGAACCAATGGAAAAGGAAGACCTTTCTCTCTGTCTTTCTTTCACTGTCTAACTCTGCCTGTCAAAAAAAAAAAAAAAAAAAGAAAGCTATTGAGGATACCAGTAATAGTTTATATGACTTATATCTACTAATATTTACCATATTAGGAAAAAATTGAGAAATTAAAAATATGCTTTATTATTAAGTCATGTAAAAAGTATACTAAACTCATTACATATTAATCTTAATAATCTATTTAAAAATAATCATGTTTTCCAAAACAAAGGATTTTAGTGGAAAGAACAACATTATTTTACATTTCTGTAAATGGGCGTGGCTTAATAGAAGACAACTGGAGTCTGCATTCATTCAGTCCACTGTGGTATATTGTTTTGACTGAAGTCTATGAAGACAGTACACACTCCCACAGAAATGGAACTGGCAGAGGGAGGAATATTTTGATAGCCTTTTCAGATAATTGTGGTTGTTTTTCTTTGACAGTGCACCCAAACCTAATAAAGGGTAGTTTCTTTCAAATTAGTTCATAATTGAATTTTTCATAATCTGTTGAATTAAAAATCCAAGTTTGGCCAGTGCTGTGGCACAGTGGGTTAACGCCCTGGCCTGAAGTGCCAGCATCCCATATGGGTGCTGGTTCGAGACCTGACTGCTCCACTTCCAATCCAGCTCTCTGCCATGGTCTGGGAAAGCAGTAGAAGATGGCCTAAGTCCTTGGGCCCCTGCACCTGTGTGGAAGACCTGGAAGAAGCTCCTGGCTTTGGATCGGCACAGCTCCAGCCATTGCAGCCAATTGGGTAGTGACCCATTGGATGGAGGACCCCCCTGCCCCCCCCCCCCATGTAACTCTGCCTTTCAAATAAATAAATAAATCTTAAAAAAAAATCCAAGGTTTATCGTGTACCTTGAATGGACTTTTTTTTTTTCTTTTTATTTATTTGAAAGACAGAGTTACAGAGAGAGGTAGAGACAGAGAGAGAGGTCTTTATTTATTTATTTATTTATTTTTTGACAGGCAGAGTGGATAGTGAGAGAGACAGAGAGAAAGGTCTTCCTTTTTCCATTGGTTCACCCCCAAAATGGCTGCCACAGCTGGCGCACTGCGCTGATCCGAAGCCAGGAGCCAAGTCCTTCCTCCTGGTCTCCCATTCGGATGCAGGGCCCAAGCACTTGGGCCATCCTCCACTGCACTCCTGGGCCACAGCAGAGAGCTGGACTGGAAGAGGAGCAACTGGGACAGAATCTGGCGCCCCAACCGACCGGGACTAGAACCTGGTATGCCAGCGCCACAGGTGGAGGATTAGCCTATTGAGCCACAGCACCGGCTGTGAATGGGCTTTTTAACCCATGAATAGGTTTCTGAGATTGGTCATTTGGAAAATATACTTTACTGAGTTGTACAGGTTTTTTTTTTTTTTTTTTTTTTAAAGATTTATTTATTTATTTGAAAGGCAGAGCTACAGAGAAAGAGGGAGGGAGGGAGGGAGGGAGAGAGAGAGAGAGAGAGAGAGGTAGGTCTTCTGTCTGCTGGTTCACTCCCCAGATGGCTACAATGGCTGGAGCTGGGCTGATCCAAGGCCAAGAACTAGGAGATTCTTCCTGGTTTCCCACACAGGTGTAAGGGCCCAAGGACTTGGACCAACTTCCACTGCTTTCCCAGGCCTTAGTTGAGAGCTGGATCAGAAGTGGAACAGCTGGGACTCAAACCTGCACCTATGTGGGATCCTGGACACTGCAGGTGGCGGCTTCACCCACTATGCCATGGTGTTGGCCCAAATTGTACAGGTTTTCAAAGTGCTGATATATTCTAAAATATGATCTCACCAGAGTCTTCCTACTTTGTTTCCCTTTTGTCCTTTTGTCTTTGCTTATTCTCAGTCTGGGTGGACTGCCTGCGAAGCAGATTCTGAGACACAGTTTAAGGTGCTGGGTGTTTGTTCAGGAGCACCCCTGAGGAGGGCTGTGGACACCCCTGAGGAGGGCTGTGGACTTGGTCCTGATGAGAGAAGACAGTGAACTTCACTGCATTGCCAACCACAGCCTCAACAGAGCACACGGGAGCACTGGGGCTGGCAGGGTCCCCGAGTTGTCCTGGTGTGGCCCTGTGGCCAGGTCGTTATATTCCCCCATCAACCATCTCATCGGAGAAACTGTGGAGTCTTGAGGAGCTCTAAAGCTCACAGTATTGGGCCCAAGTTTCCAAAGATTCTCTAACGCACACATTTCAGCCTCAACAATGCTAGTCTCATGTGACTCATTTTTGAGAAAAATCTACCGAATACTGAAGAGTTTAATAATCACAGTTTACCAGTCATTCTGGTAAACAGTCCATTCTGTTTCTCTTATGGCTCTCTCTAGTGTGACAATTTCCACAGGAACAGCTTCTGTACATCCTATTCTTTCAAATACTTGCTTGTGAAAGTCTACAGGTGGACAGTGAGCACTGAATGGTGGCATGTAGATGCAAAGGCAAGGATTAACCTCACAATAGCACTGTGATTCTCTTTAATAATGCACTCACAAGGAAGGAAGGGAGGGAGGGAGGGAGAGAGGGAGGAAAGGGCAGAAGAGGGGAGGGGAGGGGAGGGGACAGATGGAAGGAGCGTGGTAGGGAGGGAAGGGGAGGGGAAGGAAGGCATCTGGCAAAGGGTCTCTGTTTTCCAAGTTCTCAGTTCTGTGTGTCCTGCCTGTGGTGTGCCAGACCGTCACCAGACAGCTCTGTGAGCATCTGTGCATCAGCAGGGCTGATCCATCTTCACGGTGCTCCTTGCCCTCTTGGACTTCGTACCTGAACCGCACACAGTTTGCTGCACTCCTGTCACCATGATCCCAGCAGTCTCTGAACTCATTCCCCCAACAAAGCCTGTTCTTTGCAGTGGTTTGAAATTTGAAGCAAACTGGCTGGGCTTCAGCTTAGTTACTGGTGGCAGAGACCAAAATAAACATAATTTTCATAATGGCTTTTTCATTTGGGAGGACAACATCCCAACATCTCTGGGGCTTTTATGTAAAACAAATAACCAAGACAAACTCTCCATCACTCCTTTGTTTCTTGAAGCCAATATGCTAAATATGAGCATAATATATTACAAAAATACATAAAAGAGAATACTGATTCCACTTGGATGAGCCTTGTGAAAGTTGAAGTCTGTCTATGCTTTCTCTCTGAAATATGTTCCCGAGTTAATTTTCACTTACCGTATGCTCTATGTCTGGGCCATATTATTTTGAACTCCCTTTCTGATTACTTTTCTTTGTTCTGTATGTTAATGTTGTGCTACTGATTTTCAGCATGCAATATTTTTTTAGACCTGTAGCAATCAATAAGTTAGCCAATAAGTTTTTAAAAATGGCTTGCTATTTTTTCTTCGGTAATATCCTTTTTACCCTTTCTCTATCCCTCCTTCCCCTTATCCCAACTAGACAGGAAGCCTCCATCACTCGAAAAGGAGTGTTGAAAAGAAACTAGAAAGAAGTAATAGTCAATGCTAAGCATTTGCATTTTCAGCATAGACTTATGAAACTCATGACAGAGGTAACCCATTAAGAAAATAGTTTTAAATCTCAAGAGTCAGGATTTTGAGGTTTAAAAAGTCTGCAGCTCTGAAGCACTTTCAGTAACCTTGTTGTATAAATAATGCATTCGAAAAACTACGTGTGGAGAAGGGCCTAGGAAAAACTTGAATGAATGGAGAATACTCTCCATTGACTGAGTTTATTCTGGACTAAGATTAGTTTTTTTCCTACCAGATAAAATAGGATACAGGGATCAAGACATCAATTGAGCGCAAATACAAAGAAATACAGAAAATCACATTATCCAAATGTTTGAATTTGTAAGCTAGAGTTTGCACTCTTATGAAATACGCTGTTGTCCTTATGGGGGGGGGGGGTACAGAGGTCATGTTGATCTATCACAGTGTTCTTTTCGTAAGGTCCTGTAGGAAAACTTCTTGGGTCTCAGCATTGGGAGAGATTTTCTTCCTTTGGGCAACTGGTTTCTTTCTAGTCTGGGGAAACTGTGATTTGTGAATCTTACTGAATGCTTCTCTTAACCCTGGCTACATGAAAGAACGGTGCCTAGTCAGAAACTTACCTTCTGCTAGTGTGGTCTCATGGGATGCATTTTGCCTACTTAACCTTGTCTGTTCGCGATTCTTCCCTCTATGTTTTCCCTTTGCTCTTTGTCTTTCCTTAATCAGTCCAGCTGGACTGTTTGGGAAAAAGACTTTAAGACAGAGTTTAAGGTACTGGACGCTGGTTTAGGAGCACCCCTAAGGAATTTCCTCACTCATTCTTCAGGGGAATGGAGTCAGGATTGGGGAGGCGAGAGGTTGAGTTTACGTGCAGCCCCAACCATAGTCTGCAGCTAGAAGGTCCCTCAGGATTGTCCCAATCCGGGCTCCAGTGGCTAAGTCTTTATACTCTCCCAATAACCATTCATTCGATGTCAGCTGCCCCAGGGAGAGGCACAAACTGGGATAGGGGTTTACTATAGTGAAGGGTCCTTGAAGGTAAGGACAATAGAAGGCTGCCTCTAGCAACAGCACACCCTGCTGGGGAGCCAAGTACTTCATTGAAAGGACTTTGGTAATGCAATGGTGTCCAACATACTTAACAAAACCTAAAATGTAACAACCCATAAGTAATTTTTGGAATAAGGGCCCAAATAAAGTAATTACAAGAAGTGTTGCCCATGTATGTTGTCTCATCTTTAATCCTTGCATGTGCCACTTCTCACCCCGGACTCTCAGAGTGTGAAATGGGAGGTCTAAAACAGAAGAAAATTGGCTTCATCCTTCAAAACCCAGCAGGTCATTACCTCTTGAGTGAGGTTTTGCTGACTCCCAGGCAGAGTCAGCCACCCTTTTCCATGTCTCTGCAGTACCTCCACATCACAGTGTAATGACCTCTTTACACATCTGCCTCTCTCCCAGACTAACCTCCTCATCCACCTTGGAATGTTCTCTTTATCAGGATGGTGTTGCAATCCCTTGGTGCCAGAATTCTGCAGAAAGATTACCGTCATTGACCTAAATAAAGAGAATCTATAAAAAGGTTAATAGAAAGTTTATTCAGGGCAGAATATGAGTGACCTAGACCTGGGAGACCAAAGTCCATCGACTTCCAGTGAGCTTTGGTAAGGGTTCCCATCAATTCTAATTCCTATCAAAATTTCTACATTATACAGTGAGCACACGTTGCCCTGGTCCCAAAAGGTAGACTTTAGGTAAAGGGCTGTAGTTCTCATAGGTCAGAGACTACTTGTTTTAGAATATGATTGGTTACAAGTACCTTCAGAAACAGGGAGAGTATTATCTTTTGAAAAAAAAAAAAAAAGGCTATTGAAAATATTTAAAAAAAGAAAAATCTTCCATGTTCATGAATTGGAAGAATCAATATCATCAAAATGTTCCTACTTCTGAAAGCAATTTACAAATTCAGTGTGATACCAATCAAAATACCAAGGACATTCTTCTCAGGTATAGAAAAAATGATGCTAAAATAATGGAAGCACAGGAGACCCTGAATAGCTAAAGCAATCATATACATCAAAACAAAACTGGAGGCATCACAATACCAGATTCCAAGACATACTACAGGGCTGTTATAATCAAAACAGCCTGGTACTGGTACAAATATAGATGGATAGACCAATGGAACAGAATAGAAATGCCAGAAATCAATCCAAGCATCTACAACCAACTTATATTTGACAAAGCAGCTACAACCAATCGCTGGAGCAAGGACAGTCTCTTCAACAAATGGCACTGGGAAAACTGGATTCCCATGTGCAGAAATATGAAGCAAGACCCCTACCTTACACTTTACACAAAAATCCATTCAAAATGGATCAAAGTCCCAAGTCTGCATCCTAATACCATCAAATTATTAGAGAACATTGGGGAAACCCTGCAAGACGTTGGCACAGGCAAAGACTTCTTGGAAAGGACCCCAGAGGCACAGGCAGTCAAAGCCAGAATTAAGAAATGGGATCACATCAAGCTGAGAAGCTTCTACAGTGCAAAAGAGACACTCAGGAAAGTGAAGAGACAACCAACAGAATGTGAGAAATAATTTGCAAACTATGAAACTGATAAAGGCTTAATAATCAAAATATATAAAGCAATCAAGAAACTCAACAACAGAACAAGCAACTGAGTTAAGAAATGGGCAGGCCAGTGCCATGATTCACTTGGCTAATCCTCTGCCTGCAGTGCTGGCACCCCGGGTTCTAGTGCCTGTTGGGGTGCTGGGTGCTAGTCCCAGTTGCTCCTCTTCCAGTCCAGCTCCGCCTGCCATGACAGCCATTAGGGGAGTGAACCAATGGAAGGAAGACCTTTCTCTCTGTCTCTCTATAACTCTGTCTCTTTCTCACTAACTCTGCCTGTAAAAAAAAAAAAAAAAAAAAAAAAAAAAAAGAAATGGGCAAAGGACTTAAACAGATATTTTTCTTTTTCTTTTCTTTTCTTTTTTTATTTTTGACAGGCAGAGTGGACAGTGAGAGAGAGAGACAGAGAGAAAGGTCTTCCTTTTGCTGTTGGTTCACCCTCCAATGGCCGCCGCGGCCAGCGCACCGCGCTGATCCGATGGCAGGAGCCAGGTGCTTCTCCTGGTCTCCCATGGGGTGCAGGGCCCAAGCACTTGGGCCATCCTCCACTGCACTCCCTGGCCACAGCAGAGAGCTGGCCTGGAAGAGGGGCAACTGGGACAGAATCCGGAGCCCCGACCGGGACTAGAACCCGGTGTGCCGGCGCTGCAAGGCGGAGGATTAGCCTAGTGAGCCGCGGCGCCAGCCTAAACAGATATTTTTCAAAAAGAGGATATCCAAATGACCAATAGACACATGAAAAAATGTTCAGGATCACTAGCAATCAGGGAAATGCAAATCAAAACTACAATGAGGTTTCACCTCACTACTGTAAGAATGGCTTTCATACAGAAATCACAAACAACAAATGCAGGCAAGGATGTGGGGGAAAAGGTACCCTAATGCACTGTTTGGGAATGTAAATTGGTAAAGCCACTATGGAAGACATTATGAAGATACCTCAGAAATCTGAATATAGATGTACCATATGATCCAGCCATTCCACTCCAGGGAATTTACCCAAGGGAAATGAAATCAGCATATGAAAGAGTTATCTGCACCCCATGTTTGTTGCAGCACGATTCACAATAGCTAATAGCCCATCAACTGAAGACTGGATAAAGAAATTATGGGATATGTACACCATGAAATAGTATACAATGGTAAAAAAAAAAAAGAAATCTGGTCATTTGCAACAAAATGGATGAATCTGGAAAACATCAAACTTAGTGAAATAAGTAAGTCTGTCCCAAAGGGACAAATACAATATGTTCTCCCTGACATGTGATAACTAATAGAGCACCTAAAAGGCAATCTGTAGAAGTGAAATTGACACTTTGAGAAACAATGATTTGAACAGTCCTTGTCTTTACTGTTGAGGAATAATATTTTTTTCATATTATTTGTTGAACTCTTTACTTAACATAGAGTTAATCATGTGTGTATAAAGTCAATTGAAAATAGATCTTAGTAAAAAATAAGAGTGGGAATAAGAGAGGGAGGAAGAAGAGGGATGAGAGTAGAGGTGGGAGAGGTGAGAAGAATCAGCATGTTCCCAAAGTTGTAATTATGAAGTGTATGAAGTTTGTAACTGTAAAGCTGTATAGTTGTGCATACATTCCTACAGACTTACTTCTAAGGGTATGGTTTAAAAATTTTCCATGGGACTCCAAACCCCCTTAAGTTGGGTGGTAAAAATACCATCTTAAGTGTTAAAGTGATCATATAAATAGGATTAAGGGTCTGTTAATAATAACAGAATTGAAAAGGAGTGAATGCTCCAACTTGGAAAGCGGTCCACACAGCAGACTCATAGAATGACAGTTACTTTAAGTAGCACTTGGACCTCAGAATCAGCCCTTAAGGCAATCTGGTCTGGCTAAAAAGCCCATGAGAACATTTCAGGCATGGAAAGCCAAGACACTGTGGCAAAAAATGTCCTACATGAAAGACCTTGGTGGGTGAGATCCCAGTGGAAAGAAGTGGTCATCAAAGAATGAGGTACTTTTTTCTGAAGGGAGGAGAAAACTTCCACTTTGCTTGTCTAAATACTGAAGGAGTTTGTGGATTCAAAAGGCTTTCATAGCCAAGACAGCTCATGTTAAGAGCCTTAGGTGATCACTGAAATCAAACATAAGAGTGTTAATTGTTAAATTAATAACAGGAGTCACTGTGCACTAACTTCCCATGTAGGACCTCTATCCTCAAAGAGTTGTATTATGAGAGTAAGCAATAAAACTTGTTCTCAAGGATTTATCTCATCTTGATGTATGCTAATAAGTTTTAGTTATGCTAAGTGTCCAATTCCATTGCTTGTTTTCTTAGATATTTCCTTAATTAATGATAAAACTCATTCTCAAAGACTTAACTTTCACTGAATGCATTAAGTGGAGGATATTCTTATGTTTCATAAGTTATAGTTATATATAAGTGCTTGCAAAGGATGTGTCATTCTTGGGTGCTTCTTTAAAGTTAATTAAACTTCTAAAATAAAAGCAAGTCAAATTAACTTCAAGGTGCAATGACTTTGAACAGCCCTTGTCTCGACTGTTGAGGAACAGTTTGTGTGTGTGTGTGTAAATTGTTGAACTCTACTTAGTATAGAGTTGGTCTTCTGTGTATAAAGTTAATTGAAAATGGATCTTAGTGGAGAATGGGACTGGGAGTGGGAGAGGGAGGAGGGGGAGAAGTGGGAGTGTGGCTTGGGAGGGTGGGTATGGTGGGAAGAATCACTGTGTTCCTCAAGTTGTATTTAGGAAGTGCATGAAGTTTGTATTCCTTAAATAAAAGGTTTCTTTGGGGCAAAAAAGGCTGTTGAAAAGAAAGCTACTGATTAATGTTAAATAATAAATACAGAATACAGAAGGAATGAATAGATAAAGAACAAGAGATTGCTCAAGGTTGCTGCAGATGGCTATGGCAAAACACCCTTTGTGCATATCACCAAGTCACATTGACCTCATAGACAAGATTTATAACTCTGTCTTGGATACGCCGCAGATAAGTCTCTAGGTATTTCTTCTGAATGTTTTGCAAACTTTTTAGAGGCAGTGTTCTCATCATCAATCACCCAGTGCTGCAATATCTATTTCTAAGACATCTCTCTAACTCTCATTTCTCCCTATTTCCCCTGTTGGTCCCTTCTTTTCACTTTGTCTCTTGCCTGCACTATTGTGTCCCTTGGCTGTTTCTCCGTGGTTTCTAGTCTCCCTTTCCCAACAATCCTTTCTCTACACATCAGCTAGAGCAATCTTACACAAATGCAGAGCTATCATGCCCCCGTTTATGACCTGCTCTACCTGTAAGTTTGTAAGACTTATAATTATGACTCTTAAGATTGTAAGACTCATCCATCTCCCAACCACCTACCCTCATTGGTCATACTGACCTATTTTGGCCCTTTCAATGTGTGTGTTCCTTTTCTCCTAAGGGTCTTCTCACATTCTGTTCTCTTCCTGGTCTGCATTTCTATGTCTTTCCCTTAGACTAGTAGCTCTTGTTCATCTTAGAGCTCAACCAGGGGTCTCTTCCTTGAGGGAGTTGCCCCTTACTTCCTATCCAGGTCAGACCTCTCATTCCACAATCTCACGATTCTTTGTGGTAAAGACCATGTGGCAACTTTGTTATTAATTAAGGAAATATTTGAATTCCCCTCTCTCCTACTAGAAATTAAGGAAAAACTTGAACTCCTCTCTCTCCTACTAGAATATGCATTGCACAAAGGTTGGGACATCTTGATCATCTCTGCACATGGGAGGCAGAGAGAGAGAGAGAAAAGTCTTCCATCCACTGGTTCACTCCCCAGTTGGCCGCAACAGCTGGACCTGCACCGATCCAAAGCCAGGATCCAGGAGCTTCTTCCAGGTCTCCCACGTGGGTGCAGGGGCCCAAGGACTTGGACCATCTTCTACTGTTTTTCCATTCCATAGCAGAGAGCTGGATGGGAAGTGGAGCAGCCGGGACTCAAACTGGTGCCCATATGGGATGCCGGCACTTCAGGGTGTTAACCCGCTGCGCCACAGCATCGGCTCCCAGGAGGTGCTTTGTGTATTGTTTTACTTACTAAAGAAAATGCATTTATTGTCTCAGTCTGTTTGTCTGTTTGAGCTGGTGTAACAAAACAGCGGACTGAGTAAATTACCCACAACAGATTTTTTTTTCCTCACAGTTTGGAGGCTGAGAAGTCCAAGATCAAGGCACTGGCAGATTCTTTGTCTGCTAAGGGACCTCTTCCTTATGGATGCCACCATCTACATTGTGGAAGAGGAGAGTAAGTTCCCTCAGGACTGTTAGAAGGACTCTAATCCTATTCATGAGGGTGCAGTTCCCCTGACCTAATCATCTCCCAAAGGCTACTTCTTCATATCACATCGGGTTAGGTTTTATCATATGAATGGGGAAGGCAGAAACATTTGCCCCATAGCATTTATTTACTGGGTTTCTTAAAGGCATGGATGAGTTAGTCATCTTTGAGTTCTCATGTCCTAGCATAATATCTGGCATATGTCGGATACTTGATAAATCTTTGTTATGGGCCTGGCATTATGGCATAGCAGGCTAAGTTGCCACCTGCAACACCAGCATCCCATATTGGCACTGTTGAGTCCTGGTTGCTTCACTTCCTATCCAACTCCCTGCTGATGTGTCTGGGAAATCAGCAGAGGATGACCCAAGTACTTGGGCCACTGTCATCCACATGGGAGACCCAAATCAAGCTCCTGGCTCCTGGCTTCAGCCTGGCCCAGCCTTGGTTATTGGGGCCACTGGGGAGGTGAGCCAGTGGATAGAGGTTAGCTCTCTCTTCCTCTCTAATTCTGCCTTTCAAATAAATAAATAAATAAATTTTTCTTACAAAAAGTCTTTGTTCAATGAATACCTGAATCTAACTACTCGAAGGTGTCTTGGGGAAGGTGGAGTAAATATAATGTGGGGAAGCAAGAGAGGGAAACTGAATGTTAAATATTATGGAATGGCAGAATTCCCACAAAACAACTTGAAGTGATAAGTAACCTAATGGGAACCATATTAGAACACTTCTGTTGAATGTTTTTGAGTTCTGAATGATTGGATGATTATGGGTAATTGTGATTCTATTTCAATAGTTTTTTTGCATTTTCTTAATTTTCTACAAATGCTGTTTTCATAATCAAAACATTGCTATTTTAATTAGATGTGGACTGATGGTAAAGTACTGGGCTCTCTGTCGCTAGAAGTACATAAGCAGCTGAGGATGACATGAACCAATGATGACAAGGAAGGGACTTCTTCGTGCAGTGCAGACATCGGACCTGGCAAGCTCTAGAATTCTTCTGATACCAGCAGCCTGATACTGTTAATTGCACGATAAACACTGAGTCCCCTTTCTTAGAAGAACTTGGCTTAGTTTACTTGGCTGCCTCACAGTCTGCCAATGGCTTCATTACATTGGAACTGCACTGTGACAATACTGACTGCAGCAGAATTTGAGATTGATAAAGCAGCAGGATTTCTGGCAACGACAATATTATAGTGATGCTAAAAACATGCATACAAAGAGTTTTCCAAGAGTTCAGGAAAAATGCATATTATAAAAAGACCAGGCATGGATTTCAGAATTTTTTCTGTACTTCCATGTTTCCAGAAACTTGCTGAAGTGCCATCACATGTAGGTGCATGGTCTTTGTGTGGAAAATCACAAGATATCTCTTCAGAAATAGTTGAACATGTCTTGATTAAAATGTCCTCAGATATGTGCATAAGACACACATCCCCTCAGGATTATGGTTAATTTTCTAAGATAGACATTTCTAAACTGTGGTTTTGGCTAAATGAAAAAGACAAGCCTTATTCTGATTTTTGTGTTTTTGAGCTAGTTTGGCAAACAGAATCTTATTTTTCTCTCTGAAGAGAAAAGACTTTCCAACCATTTTGCTTGTATTACAATAGCTCTGGATTAAGAGGGAACAGAATATCCCTGAAGTTTGGAAATGTGGTGTGTGGAAGTGAACCTCCCCGAAGAACAATGTGGCACACACAAACTTTCTTCTGATTACATGAACTCCCTGGCCAGAATGAGAAGGTGCATGGAGAGATTAGAGAAGAAAGGGTAAGACATGTTTCTACAAACATCTGTGAAAACAAGTGCTTCGTTGTTCCAATTCCTGTGTGAAAGTGTATGTGTACACATGCATACTATGGTTCTTAACACCAACACGAATGGACTGGTAGTTAAAAAATAAAGCAGGACTTGGGGGTGGGTGTTGTGAGACAGCAGGTTAAGACACTCACTTAGGATGCCTGTTCCATATCAGAATGCCTGAGATCAAGTTCTGCCTCTACTTCCAATCCAGCTTCCTGTTGGTGTGCCTGGGAAGCGCTAGATGAGGGGCCGAGTACGTGAATTCCTGCCACCCATGTGGGAGCCCTGGATAGAGTTCCTGGCTCATGGCTTAAGCTTGGCCCAACCTCACCCCTGGCTGTTTGGTGCTTTTGGGGAGTCAACCATGAGATGGAATCTCTCCTTCTCTCTGTCTACTTCCTTCCCACTCCTCCTCCCTTTTAAATAAAATAATAAGAAAACAGGGCAGAAAAGAATTATAGAATAATTCTCAAAAAAATGAAATTTTTTCCAGTGAGATCTCACAGAATACTTTTATTCCTATATGTGACTCAGTCTACCATTTGTTTGAGTACTTCACATTTTTAAATTATTTAAGTATTTCATAACTCTTCTAGATTCTCTGAACCAAAATGAATTCTAATTTCACTGATTGAAAAACGAAGGATGGGGCTGGCGCCGTGGCTCACTTGGTTAATCCTCCGCCTGTGGCACCGGTATCCCATATGGGCGCCGGGTTCTAATCCCGGTTGCTCCTCTTCCAGTCCAGTTCTCTGCTGTGGCCCGGGAGGGCAGTGGAGGATGGCCCAAGTGCTTGGGCTCCGGCATCCGAGCATCTGCATGGAAGACCAGGAAAAAGCACCTGGCTCCTGGCTTTGTATCATCATAGCTCCGCCATAGCGGCCATTTGGGAGGGTGAACCAATGGAAGGAAGACCTTTCTCTCTGTCTCTCTCTCACTGTCTAACTCTATCTGTCAAATAAATAAATAAAAAAAAGAAAAACAAAGAAATACATTACTTTTTCTGTTTGATGTAAACTTTAATAGGTTTAAAGAGGCTGATGTTGTGGCATAATGGGTAAAGCCACTGCCTGTGATGCCAGCATCCCTTGTGGGTGCTGGTTTGAGTACTGGTAGCTCTGCTTCTGTTCCAGCTCCCTGCTAATGGCTTGGGAAAGCAGTGAAAGATGGCCCAAGTGTTTGGGCCCCTGTACCCATGTGGGAGACCCAGATGAAACTCATGGCTTCTGTCTTCAACCTGGCCTAGCCTTGGCTGTTGTGGCCATTTAGAGAGTGAACGAGTGGATGGAGGGTCTCTCTCTCTCTCTCTTTGTCTATCCTTCTCTTTATGTAACTCTGACTTTCAAACAAATAACTTTTTATTTTTTAAGAATTATTTATTTATTTATTTAAGGGGCAGAATTAGAGAGAGACAGAAGCAGAGAAAAAGGTCTTCCATCTGCTGGTTCACTACCCAAATGACTGCAATGCTCGGAGCTGGGCTGATCTGAAGCCAGGAGCCAAGAGCTTCTTCCAGGTCTCCCATGCAAGTGTAGGGGCTCAAGCATTTGGGCCATCTTCTACTGCTTTCCCAGGCCGTAGCAGAGAGCTGGATCAGAAGTTGAGCAGCCAGGACTCAAACTGGCACCCATATGGAACGCCGGCACTGCAGGGGGCAGCTTTACTGGCTGTGACACAATGCCAGCCCCTAAATAAATAACATGTATAAAACAAAAACAAAGTGGAACAGTTGAGACTTGAACTAGAACTCACATGGGATGCCAGCATCACAGATGGCAGCTTAACCCGCTATGGTACCATGCCGGCCCTGGTGTGGAACTCTTAAATGAACACCTTTGCTCATTTATTTATATTTTATTCCTCTATATTTTAACATCCCTGAAACTGTCCACTCGGAGTGGCTGACTAGCTGTCTGTCTTTGCCTATTGACATGTAAACTTGGTGTCAGTTCTTTGTGTTGTTACTTTAACTGATTTATGTGGATGGGAGTTATGTGGGTGATTCATGTTGCATCGTTTAATTGCTGTTTAGTATGTCTAGAAAATGGTTTGCCTTTGAAACATAAAGTTATCACATACACAGAAAAACACAGAAGCTGAGGAAAGAAGTGAAATGTGGTGTTAATGAACTAAACATCATTGGAGGAGTGACTACGGATCCATATGGTCTTGCATGGCAACCACCAAATTTTCACCTAAGAAAGGGAGACATGAGATACAGATAAGGCAATTCATGCTTCATTATCTTACTCAAATAGTTACAAAAGAATTACTTATCATATTCCCATCAAGCACCTAAAGTCCGAAATCCCTCTTCTAGATAAGGGATACTTAGAAGGAACAGCAGTACTCCAAGAACCATCGTTAGGACATTGCAGCAGTTTCTTTCAGAATATTTTTTCCTTACTCAACAATACAGAAACAAATGGAGTAGCTTTTTAAGCAGTCTTGAAGTGAAAGCTTCTCTGTTGGATGCTTTCACACAGCGTGTGTGCCTCACACCAGTTCAGCTCAGTAGAAATTGTGATCCCCGGGGTACCCTGTTCAGAAGATCAGCAAGTTACAGGAAGTGGCCCTCCCCAGACATGGACTCTACTAGTGCATTGATTTTGAACTTTCAAGCACCCAGAACTAAGAAATAAATGTTGGTTGTTTGTAAGTCAGGGAAAAAAAAAGAAGATCATCAAGTTTGGGTAGAGGAGGACTTGAAAGCTCAAGTGTCCGCACCCAGGGCCTGTGCCACTTTCTCAAGACTCTGCTGCATCAGTAGACATCTTCCTGGTTTCCCAACCCCACTGTCTTGCAGGAGCATCCAGGCCACCAGCAGGGAGCTGGATCTGAATGGTCCATACAGCAGTAACGTATGGAAAAAGATGCACTCTTGGAGTTTTGTTAGACTTTCAGTTAAAAGCTTAGTCCCCAGTGGGGACTGAAAAAATTCTTCCCAGGATTTTTAAGCTTTGTTGTTTATTTCTCTGCAGTGCACCTTGAATTAGTTTAGAGTCTCTCACCTCTTCTCACCATTATGCTTCCTTAACTCTGTAATCTTATGCCTGAGAATAAGGCAGCACTATAAATAGGCCTGCTTGTGCCTGCAGAACATGGGTGACTTAGGTGACCCAGGAAATGTCCCATAATGTCACCATCCAATGATTTCCTATGAAACTCAGCACTAAAAAAGTATTGCACATGCATTTTTACCAAACTCCCAAATGCTCAAGAAATAACCACACGAGAATCTCACACATAAGCTTTTATGTAGAAATGAATGCTGCTTGATTTTTCTGTCCAAGGTTATCATTTTATTCATACCAGCTTCTGCAAGGTTTAGGCATGTTTAGAAAAGTGGTTTCTTAGATCAGGCTCAGGAATGACAGTCCCCTTGACAAAGGCAAGTTTGTGGTAAGACTGTGCCGCCATGGGTGGAAGTGCCAGAAATATCTGTGGGCAGCCTAGGCCTCTACAATTCCTAGAGCAATTTTGAATTCAGGAGACTTTATTTGCCCTGGGAGTTACTGACCATAGAATGAAACCAGAGAGATCATTATTTACAATTCATATATTCTTTCCAGATCTAGTTAAAAGGCACTCAACTAGCGGTATCCAGTCAACTCAATCATGAGGCCTTTGTAAGAAGAAATAAAAATAATTTTCTTCCCCCAAATTGAATGGATAGAGTCATTCTCTTCTTTATTTGGCCAAGTGTTCAGTGAAAAAAGAATCAGTATATGGTCGTTGTTTTTCTGCGACCTCTTTGCTATGAAGATTTGAGCACATTGCTGGCATTCCAATTGTTCTTAACTAATGCAATACTAATAACTAATGCTATTCACCTAATCCTTTCTGACTGACTGTTCTAGTTTTCTCTAATTGATTAAAACAGCTAAGGTCATTCACTGACTTAAAGAATGTGTTGTTGTATCTTAAAATAATACTTAGTAAAGAGATTGCTGCTGAAGAGAGGAGTTTTAAGCCTTTTCCTTTACTTCTGGAAACTTAAGCAAAGTTGTTTTTCCTCTTTCTGTATTGTTGGGAGCAACCCGGACTGGACTGAGTTACTGGAATTAAGACTTATTCTATGCATCTGCTCTCCCACAATATGGCGCTGGGAGAGGAGGCAACAGCTTCTACCCAGCTGCCTCTCACCAACTTGACAAGCTGCAGGACCTGCTCCTGATTGGAGGAGAGCAGCGTACTCGGCGTGTGGGCAGCCGAGTTAGGATTGGCGGAGGAGGACTATAAAGGAGGAGAGAGACGGCATGCACCAGGAACATCTAAGGGGAAAACCTGTGCAGCCCCCGAGAGAGCCGGCCGGCGGTGTGCCGCTCCCCCGCGGAAGTGGGGAAAGTGGCAGGGGGAACCGCCCTTCCACGGAGGTGGAAGGGACGGTAGCCAACCCGGGAAGAACCAGCAGCAAACCCGGGGAGGGCCGAGCAGACAGAAGAACAACGCAGGGTCCTGTGTCGTTCCCCCACGAAGACGGGGAGCGACATGTATTTTTAATTTCTTCTTTCCTGTAAGTCTCATTCATCTTAAAAATAAACAAGAAAACACTATCTTGCCCTTCCTCTTAGTTCTATTTTATTGAGCAGGTACTTGGATTGTTGCTTTAAACTTCCAACATCCCTCTGATTCTTCAATCCTGATATTTTGCCCTTTATACCATGGCACCAGTGCGATTGTTCTTACCCATGACGCCACTTGCTTCCTAATTGTGAAAGTCGGGCTTTATCTTAAGTGACCACTTTTCATGATTTCAGGTTCTTGATCTCTCCCTTTTTCCTGAAAATTCTTTAATAATTTGGCTTTTGTGACACCATGTGTGTTGGTCTACATCATCTCTGAACTCTAATCAGCTAATATATTCTGCTTTTGCTGAAGTGCTGGAGTTCCAAGGGATCCTTACCGATTCCTCTGTTTTCTTATTCTCCCTGAGTAATTTCGTTTATTCTTTCTTTCTTTTCTTTTCTTTTTTTTTTTTTTTTTTTTTTGACAGGCAAAGTTAGACAGTGAGAGATAGAGACAGAGAAAGGTCTTCCTTTTTCCATTGGTTCACCCCCCAAATGGCCACCACGGCTGGCACGCTGTGGCCGGCATGCTGCGCCAATTTGAAGCCAGGAGCCAGGTGCTTCCTCCTGGTTTCCCATGAGGGTGCAGGGCCCAAGCACTTGGGCCATCCTCCACTGCACTCCTGGGCCACAGCAGAGAGCTGGACTGGAAGAGGAGCAACCGGGACAGAATCTGGCGCCCCAACCAGGACTAGAACACGGGGTGCTGGCGCCGCAGGCGGAGGATTAGCCAAGTGAGCCGCGGCGCTGGCCCTCCCTGAGTAATTTAATCAAATTCCATACCTTCAGTGACTTCCTAGAACTGTATATGCATTGACCCCCAATTTTTACCTCTAGAACTCTCTTTCTTTCTTTTAAAGATTTTCTTTATTTATTTGAGAGGTAGAGTTACAGAGAGAGAGAGGGAGAGACAGAGAGAAAGGTCTTCCACCTGCTGGTTCACTCCCCAAATAGCCACAATGACTGGAGTTGGGCGGATCCAAAGCCAAGAGCCAAGAGCTTCTTCTGGGTCTCCCACATGGATGCAGGGGCCCAAGTACTTGGGTTATCTTCCACTGTTTTCCCAGGCCATAAGAAGAGAGCTGGATTGGAAGAGGAGCAGCTGGGACATGAACTGGTGCCCATATGTGATGTTGGCGTCACAGGTTGAGGCTTAGCCTACTATGCCCAGCACTGGCCCCTAGAACTATTTCTTATGTGTAATAATTTCTGTGACTCATAAACCTCTCCAATTTTACATACTCAAATTAGATTTGTTCCTAAAACATGACCCTCTTTATATTTCCTATCCTATTGAGTTAGCAATAAACTCAGGATGTTGCCCATTCACAATCTCTCTCCAGGTTTCTATGTTAGCCTACATAATAGACACATTTCAAGGGAAATGTTATCCTCTGTGTATTCCACGTTAGCTTTTGTATTAATGATCACTGTAAACAAGTTCCTACAAGCTTATCAGTTTAAAACAGTATGCATTTATTATCTCACAGTGTCTGAAGGTCAGGGGTCCAGCATGGTGTAGTTGGGTCTTCTGTGTAGAGTTTCACAATGGTACAACCAAGGTGTTGGCTGGGCCTGGGCTCTTATCTGAGATTCACAGTCTTCTTCCAAGATCACTTAGTTGTTGGCAAAATTCATTCCTTCACCTCTGTAGGACTCTGGGCAGTGTGCTTCTCTAAGGCAATAGGAAAGTCTGCTTCTGATTTGTTCATCTTTTTTTAAAGGACTCATATGAGGAGGTCAGGTCCAATCAGGATAATGTCTTGTTGGTTAATTCAAGGTCAACTGATTAGGGACCTTAATCACATTGGCAAAATCTCTTTATTTTTGTCATATAATGTAGCATAACCATGAAAGAGGTAGTCCCATCACTTTTGTCTTATTCTATTAGTTAGAAACAAGGTGCAGGTCCCACCCACACCCCAGGGGGAGAGGATTATACCCATACCTGGGTCACTGGGAGTCATCCTAGAATTCTGCCTACCACATCTTAATAATAAAAAAAAAGATTGTGTGGGTGTGTGTGTGGGTATGTGTGTGTGTAATGGCAAAAACCAGCGAATGCTTGTAATTTGGAGGTATTAAAAAGTCTGAATGCAAAGAAGAAGAGGATCAGACTTTAATTTGAAATCTTAAAGTTTAGTGGAGGTGGCTGGTACATATTTGAAGCTAGAGAAAATGGTTTCTTATGGTATTCTGTCTAACATCTACTGCCATGGGTAGGGGATATTTCCAAGTAGCTCAACTTTAGATTGTATGAACCTAAAAAAAGTTAAATAAGTAATTCTAAAAGATAGACATTTAATTGCATAACCAGTTTAGTCTGAGGACCATTTTACCAGGTGTTGCCCTCGTTTATATTAAGAAAGGATGGTTGTAATTAGTCTCTAAGTAAGGTTATATGATTTTCCTCAGTACACATTGATTCAACTTTTTCTAGTTTTTTTTTCTTTTAATACCTTTGACAGACTATGATTTTCATTGGATGTGCCTATCTTTCTTCAGAATAGATAGTTGAGGCATCTTTTAAAGTTTGTTTCTTGAAGTTTTTAAAAAATATATTTTTGGTTCACTTCTCAAATGCCCACAATGGCCAGGGATGGGCCAGGCCAAAGCCAGGACCCAAGAACTCAATCCAGGTCTCCTATGTGGGGGGCAAAAACCCAATTACTTGAGCCATCACCAGGGCCCCCTGGGTCTGTGTTAGTAGGAAGCTGGAGTCAGGAATTGACCAAAGCACTCTGATGTGGGATATGGGTATCCTAACCACAGGTTAAATGCCCTCCTCTATTGTCCTAGTTTTAAATGACATAGCTACTGAAGTTCCTTCAGCCACGACTTTCCCCTTCCTGGCCAGGCACCCTGTAAGGGTGTACTCTGTAGCTCATTTTGCTTGTACACATCAGATGGATATTCTGGGGTTAATACAACGGCTGTTAGGATACTAAATTTACTAAGAACCCTGCCATTTTAGGCCTTAGAGATAGCTATTCCACTGTTATTAGTAAAAAGAACAACATGGCTTGGTGAACTTCTCTCCTTTTCTTGACATTGGCAGTGATGATGCAATGCCTGCTGTGCACGGTTGCATGAGGCTGGCATGTAGGTCCCTATAGATAAGTTGTAACTTCTCTGCTTTCCCTCTCTTTAGCTTGGGCAACCGCCACATTGATGCACTGAAGCCACTCTTCTGCATTCTTCTCATCCTTGGCTTTGAACACATAGGTTTTGTTGTCTGTGAAGATTTCAAAAGCCCGAGGGAGAGAGCGGTCCCTGCGTTTCTTGGCCACAGCTTTCACACTCTGTACTTTGCTGAGCTCTATTGGGGAGTCATCAGGATCGTCTTTCTGAAATGCATGGGAAGGACAGAACGTGAGCTGGCTCCTACTGGAGGCAAAACTCGCTGGCTAGTGGATATAGAGAGCCAGCAATCTTTTACTTCGCGGCTCAAGACCTTTGCAATTTGGGTGCTAAGGCCTCCAAGAGTCACTAGAACAACTGACAAGGTAAACAAATGAGCCTTTGTTATAGTACCATAAATCTGCACAAGATTATGAATTGAGAGAAAATTGTTATAGAATAGGATTGGGAAAAATCCTTAATTCATGGTTTTTTGATCTTCTGCTATTTTCTATTGGTATGGACACTGAATTAATAGAGCAGAACACAGTCCTGTTTGGAACACTCTTAACTCAGAATTTCAGATAGCTTGAGAGGTACTAAACTGAATTTTCCACTGTGTTACCACTGAGAAAGGGTTTGCCAAAGCTTGAACTGAATAATTAGGGTTCTGACGTTGGAGTAGATTAAGCTGTTTTCAAAACTCTCTGCAGTTTTGGAAACATGCTTTTGTTTGTAAATACTGCATGAATCAATTTTTAATGGTGTTATATTTGTGCCTTATCAAAGCAGTGGTTGAGGGACCTCTGAAAGACCAAGAGTCACACAGTGGGTGAGCATGGATGGTTCTGAGGGATTGGATACTTCTTTAAGGCAATTTCAGGTCTTTAATAAAGTCTCTGAATATACTTTATCTACTGGAAAATGAGCCTGTGATTGAGAATCTTGTCAATTCTCCTTTTCCACCTTTCCTTTTACAGTTGTCCCTCTTTTACTTTACAATGAAAATGTACCTTCTCACCCATCCTACATTTCTGTGGTGTGTTGCTCAACTTAGAAAAGACTCAGGAGCCTCAAACAAAAAGAGCAACTCAAAATACTGGTGCCTGGGAAGTGTCCATCAACCCAGGCAACATAATCACCCTCCATCTACTTCATGGAGAGATGCATTTCCAACAGTATTTTCCTTTTAAGGCTGAATAATTATTTATTCATGTTAAATAGAATTATAATTAATAATATAATGTAATTAGTTAATAATTTAACAATGTATAATTTTAATGAAACAAATTAATATAATTTAATAACAAATTTGGCATACTTATGGGCTTTCATAATTGACATAACTTTAGAAAAGATAATTGAGTCAGAAAAATCTTAACACTCAGATTGAAGGCTACAAAAATTAGAACAATTAAATGCCAATTTATACAGATGGTTTTATTGCCATGAAACATGATAATCAGGGTAAAATGCTATGGGAGACATGGAACAGAAATATGATTTCAAAGAAAAAAAGAAATAACATAAACCTTTCTATTAAAAAAGTGCTAATTTATATATATATATTTTAAAAAGATGTTTGATCTCAAAGTAGGATGGTATTTTATTCCAAGGGTTACATTTAAAGGAGACAGGTGATCTTTTTCTTTTAAAATGTGAATATTGCAATTCAGTGAAAGCTACCATGTGGGCAACTGTTCAAATTTATGATAAAATTGTTGCCGAAACTTAATGCTGCAAGATACTGCACAGAGTTTTCAAAGTGCTTCTAGGGTTCAGGATAAGTTTTGCAGGTAGCTACACTAGACACTATTATTATCCTAGTTTGTTTTATACTAAATATCTGACAGTAATGACATTGTATTTCTTCTAATTCACCTATAGACAGAAATTGATCCATGGAGAAACTGATGGAGAATATAAAATTTCCATAGCCATCTAAAGAGGAAATCAACCAAGATGGCAATGGCAGGCAAGTCAGAGGAAGCCGCAGCCTGGCAAATTAGTGGAGAAGAAGACTTTAAGAATGCCAAAGCAAAATGTCTTTCAGCCTCTATTCTCCTAAAATGCACATTTCTTTCCTTTAAAAGGAGATTCTTTTAGGATGTGGCTGAAGCTGCAGCAGGACTGCTGACCACTCTTGGTTACTGTGTCCCTGGAGAGTGGAAGTATTTCACCCTCCTGGTATATTACATTATTTTCCAGTATTTGAGCCACATCTTCTTTGAGACTTCTGGAATGTCAAAGCATTATTTCCTGATAAAACTGTCAAGCAATTAGCTAATTTTACAATTACTTGCTCTTTAAACTTCATTAAAAAGTCCTGAATCAAGAAGAATAAAGGTCACCATTTGAGTTCAGGAAAAATATTCTTATGGAATTACTCTGCGCTGCCTTGAGGCATCTAGGAGATGACTGCATCTTCACTTCTATTCCTGATTTCTTGAATTAAAACAGGAAATTCAAATGGTCATTTTAAATACATTAAAATGCTTCAGCATGAACCTATGCTAAAAGATTGTTTCTTTAAGTCTTCAATAACTGTCTAAATCCAACATGTCATTACACTTCCCTTTCAAAAAGACCTTCAGTCACAGACAAGTCCATTTGTGTAAATTAAAGTGCACACGGATGAAGAAGGTAACGTGGGTCCAGAGTAGGTGTCACAAATACATTCTTTTTCAATTGGAAGGTTAAAAGAAGTCTTATTAGTTAAAAGGACACCAATCAGAATTTGTGATAATCCAGATACACCCATACTTCATTCCTGAATAAAATGTTCAGGGAAGTTTTAAAATGAGAACTCTAGAGTGCATATGCCTAGAGCGATGCCATTTTAACTGATTTCACACCTTTCATGAGTTAATTCAGACACAGTTTGGTTTATGTGACAGTTAAGTGTATGGGTCAGCCCAGTCTGGAGAAGGGACTCCCAGGAAGCTGGTACAGCGTGGTTTCTAGGTGTGTCTGTGAGGACGTTTCTGGAGCAGACTGGCGTTTGAATCAGTAAACTGAGTAAAGACTGTCCTCACCACTGAGAGGGGGCAGCGTGCCACTGCTGGGGATCTGGGTGGAGCAAAAAGGCCAAGGAGGGGTGAATTTGATCTCCTCTCTGGAGCAGAGACATCTGTTTTCTTCCCCAAGAGCATCCGAGCTCCTTTGTCCAGTCCACGATGGTGCTCAGGCCTCAGGCCTCGGACTGAGTTATACTGTGCCTTCTCCTCACTCTGCAGCTTGCATCTCAGGGAACTTCTTGGTCTCCATCATTCCCTGAGCTAATTCCCACAGTGAATCTCTTCTATGCCTAGACATGGCCTGTGAGCTCTGCTTCTCTGGAGACCCTTGACTAGTGCCGTTCCCCAATGGCTCCATGCTGTGAATGTCCATGGGGGAGCTGTAGCCTTGACTTCTTTAAGAACAAGCTGTGATGTCCCCTTGCCCGTCTTGACCCTGCTTTGACCCTATAGGCCCTGTCCTTGGACAAGCCAGTTATTATCTTGGAGCCTCAGACTCCTCATGGGTGAAATGGCAGTGATAATAGTTCTGGCCTCAGAGCAGTGTTCTGAGGATTGTGTGAGGCCATCCAGGGTAGCACACGATAAGCACCATTATTAAACCATTATGATTATATTTCAAAACAGCAAGAGGTAGGCAAACATTTAATTCTCCCGATCTTGAATGAGTAGAACTTAAATGACAAGAGAAGGGCATAACTATGCATTGTTGATTGGAATAGAATGATTTCCCATGGAAAATCAAAAGAGAAATGTTTACTGGGTATCCTAGTTCAGATAGAAAATTCTATTAAGTAGCTATTAGTCACTCTATTGAAATTTACCTCTTCATTAACTGAATGAAACATATGAGAATTTTTACATACTCAGAATTGAACTTTGTGGACTTTGAAAGCTATATAATAAGCCAGCCTTCATTCCTCCCTCTCTGCCTACTGTCCCTCTTTCTCAGACCCCTACCTCCAACCATAACCTATATTTTAAAGAATCAGTCAGTGGTTCTCAATATTTCATGTCTGTCTTTGAGTCAAGACCACACCTTGTCATTCTTCTAAAACTTAAGTCAACCAAAAAAGAAAAAAAAAAAAAAAAAAGAGCTTCCAAAACAAACTGAAGAGTGACAGGGAATCAGCTAGTGCAGGACTGAGCAGAATAGACCAAGGGCTATAATGTAACAAAATAGCACCCATGAGATTGTTAAATGGAGAAGAAAAAGTTATCAGAATTTTAACTCAACTCAAAATACCTAGCTGGCTGGCAGAGATCAAGGTGTTAAAAATTCTGGTGTAAAAAATGACAGAGGAACTTACAGACTTTCCTTTTTGAAATAGGAGTTGATTTCCAGCTAGAGTGAAATACCGGGTTTTCCACCGCTTGATGAACTTCCATCTGACTTGCTTCTCTTTAAGTTTTCCCTCTATGAGAGGCTGGCCATCTTGATTCACAACTGTTGAAGGGAACAGAATGAGCAAGTCATTTATTTTCCATTATTTATTTGGCAAGTTTCCAAAAGTCAGAGTAATACAATGAACCAGAACTCGGTAAGCTTACTTAAGAAGTAGGCTAATTAGCTATGAATTTAGGTAACCTTTCCTCTTTTGTCCCTAAGAGAATGCACAATACAGGTATGATAATGGGAAAGTGTTAGAAGCCTTCATGGAGATTTTCAAAAGGAATTAGCTCACAAAAAGAGCATTTGGATAGTAATATTTAAGGTTCATCCAAATATTCAGTTTTCTGCTCTGCTTGACTTCTTTTAATAGGATTCTGTTCCTTAGTTTGGAATGATCAAATGGATTCATTATGGTGCCACATGCTCATTTTCTACTATTCATTTTGCCAGTAACTAAGGTAATAAAAACCAAATTTCTATGCTTTATGACACATGAACTGCTGGAGAAACACAACTCTATAAATAATCATAAACCAAGAATATTTAGCTATTTGGCAGCAAAAGTCAGTGCAGTGCTCCAGAAGTCCTGCTTTCCTACTCTTGTACACATTCCCTCTCTCTGAACCATCCGTGGTCTCTCTCTGTTCTTCACATTCCTGTCTCCAGCAGGTCAGCAGCTGGCCATTGCACATTTCAACTCCAGCGTGGGTGCCTCTGAGAAACATCTTCCAGCCCTGCCAGAGCAGCTCCCCTCCATGTGTTCTCACAGCACCCGGCATGTATGATCACACATAATCATAGAATTAGAAGATCCATTACAGTAGTGAAGATTCGATGCTGAAATGAAGAACTTATTTCTTTGAGCAACCACATAAGACTCTTCAAATTTCTGGGAAAACATCTGATTTCTGTGGGAGAGGCAATGCAAAGCTTGATTTGGTGTAGGACAACATTTACTCATATACTCTTGTGTTCCATTTTCAATGCACCTTGAACAAGTCTCATCACTTTGCAAAAACTTCAGGTAGTGCATGTTTGACTGCATGAGCACATCTGTCCTTCCTGTGTGTGGTGTCATTTCTTCTTTCTAAGACTGATTACATAACCACCTCAGATGCGAGGATTGTTCCTCTTGACAGAGTATTTTGAGGAGAAGAATAGTGAAGTGTACAGTTTTCATCAACAGAGTTCCAATAAGGTGGATTTGGTTTTTTTCCTCTACTGTCTGATGACTATTCGATTGACCGACCATTCCAGTTGTCAAGTCCAGATTAAGGCCCAGAATTGAAAACACTTATCAAATATGCTGTCAGTTAGTGAGCAGGGCTATGGTGAAAATACAGTAAGGAGTAAGGGACTGGAAGGGTGGTATGTCTGCATTCAAGTGGGCAGGAAAGAGCTTGCACATTTGAAGTGACACTGAATCTGAGACCTCAGCCATGACAAGCATCTTGGAGCTTCATGGTGGCTGGTACTGTGCACAGCAGATGATGGCGAATACAGATGCTCAAAAAAGTCTTAATGGATAGTCAATATCAAGAAAATGATTATTGTATTCTGTTTTGCTTTACCAGGGGTCATGGGATTTTCTAAATTCTATTTATTTATGTATTTATTATTTGAATGGCAGAAAGATGGGGGGTGGTGGGGGAGGAGAGAGAGAGAGAGAGAGAGAGAGAGAGAGAGAGAAATCTCCCATCTGCTGGTTCACTCACCAGATGCCCACAACAGCTGGGATGGGCAGGCTTAAACCAGGAAGAAGTCAGGAGTCTTTGACTCAAACTGAGTCTCCTTCATGGCTGGCAGAGACCCAAATCCTTGAGACCTCCCAGACCCTGCTGCCTCCCAGTGTGTGCGTTAGCAGAAAGCTAGAATCTGAAGAAGAACCAGGACATGAACTCAGGAACTGGATTTGGAATATGGGCATCCTAAGCAATGTCTTAACTGCTGGGCCAAGCATCTACCCTTGATTTTTCTAACTTCTTAAGGCTAGTAATGCTTTTTGTAAGCTTACATTTTCCCTCAACCTAAGGCTTGCTTCCTTTGTGAGGTCTCCATACTCTGCTATTCCTGGCTAAAGGCACCGGGTTTTCCCTGTGCGGCATGGCCTCCAGCAGTGGGAGCAGCCGGGGCATGCTAGGGACTCAGTGCCTGTTTATTAAGAGCTGGAAGTTGAGTCATGAAAGTCACTCGGTGTATCTGGGAGCAGGAAAGAAAGTTTCCAGAGGACACCAACGAAGAAAAAAGGCAAAAAAATAAAGCAAAATAAATAAAAAAGAAATGAAACCAAGAAAATAAGCAACAATGAAAAATCCAACCCCCAAAATTAAATGAGTATTTTGACAACACCCATTTTCATGTGTTCAAATTGGAAAAGAAATGGCTAATCTCACTGTAGTGTCCCAGGATTTTGAATGGGAACTCAGAAGATTCAGATTTGAACCCTCCCATGAGAGCTACAGCTTTTTGATCAACGAAGAAGAAATAGTAACAACCTCTCCTGCTTAATATGGATGCTGAAGCATCAACAGCTAAAATCAACACTTTTCAGAAGTTTTCTTCCCTAACCCCACTTAAATTACAGACTCTACTTCTCAGTTTGTAGTCACACTGCTTGTTTGTCATGGTTTTATTGGTAAGATAATTTAACCTAATGCCATGTCATAATGGTACTGTCTCAATCTTTCATATTTACCTAAACAAGCATTAGAAATAGTTATGATCTCTGAAATTATTTCAAATCATAATTTGTTTAGGCACAAGGATCCTTCTAGGTCTGACACAGGGGATTAGCTATTGTATTTCTGCTCAAGGCAGATATGTTTACTCGAAGAGCACAGGGGTACTTTAAAAAGTTCATGGAAAACGTGTAGTATGAAAAAATTATGCAGGAATTTCAAAACTTTTGGCACCAAAATAAGCTTATCTTTTAGTTATATTTTTCTACAAACTTTTAAAAAAGATTTGTTTATTTGAAAGGCAGGGTGATGGGAGAGAGAGAAAGAGAGAAGAGAGAAAGAGAGAGAGAGAGAGAGAGAGAGAGAGAGAGAGATCACAATGGTTAGGAGTTGATCAGGCTGAAGCCAGGGGCCTGGAACTCCATTCAGGTCTCCCATGAGGGTGGCAGAGGCCCAGGCCCCTTGGTCATCCTCCACTACTTTCCCTGGACACATTAATAGGGAGCTGAATTGGAAGGAGAGCAGCTGGGACTCGAACTAGTGCAGCAAGCAGTTTAAGCTGCTGTGCCACGGGGCTAATTCCACCCACAAAATCAAGAAATGTGTTGGGGAAGACAGACAAAAGAGCTTAGGACTCCAGCAGGTTCCTGGAGTGGTGGAGCAAAGCCACGGGCTATAGGCTGAGCGGATAAGGTAAGGCAAGCTTATCCCAGGTGTAAGATCTAGGTAAGAAGATGTTTAAGATCAAGTCATACAGAGGGCACCTGGGATGTCAGTGGAAAGTTCTTCTAAAGCCCCACTGAAGAGGAGTAACGAGTGGCCTAGAGCCAGTGAGAATCCAGCCTGGATGGCAGGAAGCCTCACACACCTCAGATGGCATCAGCTGTGGGTGATGCAGGGTCCAGGATGGAAGCAAAGGGCACCCTGAACTGGGGGGTGAAGGCAGTTAATAAAGGTGTGGGCCAGGTGTAGTCTCTGGGGCTGGAAGCCTGGTGACCATAGCAGCCTCTTCCTGGAGTGGGGAGGCAAGGGAAGAGTCAGCACCCTTCCAGAGACAGTGGGGAGAGTGCAGAGGACGCCATCAATGCTCATTGGCCAGCTGGAAGGGAGCCTGTGCACAGATAAATCAACCCCGCTTCCCTCCCTCCCTCTGACCTCCTGTTGGGATCCTCTCACGTGGGAGACCTGGAAGAAGCTCCTGGCTCCTGATTTCAAATAGGCCCAGCTCTGGTTGTTGCAGCCATCTGGGGAGTGAACCACCAAATGGAAGACCTGTCTCTCTGTCTCTCCCTCTCTCTGTAACTTTGCCTCTCAAATGAATTAATTAATTCAAAAAAGAATTACATGAATGTTAAGTCCTATTAGTAATATGGCAAGAAACTGCAGGCACCCTACTGCCCTCCCAAGTGCATTAGCAGGGAGCTGGATCAAAAGTGTAGCAGCCAGGACTCGAACCGTCACCCATATGGGATGCTAACATCTCAGGCGGTGGCTTTACCCGCTATGCCACAACGTCAGTCCAAAACTCAAGAACTTCTAGGAATTTATTAGTGTCCCTATGAGAGTAGTATATCATATAACATACAATGGAGTAAAACTGCAAGACCCAGAATGGGAAGAAAATTGTTAGGACCTGTCTATGAAAGTAAAGAATAGCATCATAGTGCAAGATCATATTCATGTCCTTGGTTTTGGTCAATAGGGTTTCAGAAGAAATACTCAGAATCAGTGTTTATTTGTGGAACTTGACTAATTTATTGCCTTAAACAAATATTCTAAGGGCACATCCCAAGAAGGCATCCTGTTCAGTAGATCTGAGAGCTCGTATGGTCACCTTTGTATCTTTGCGAGAAGTCCATCAAAGAAGACTGCCCAGGCTTGTTGAGTAACAGCTGACTAGTGGGAAACAATCAGGAAGGTGGAAATCCATGCAGATAATTATTCAATCTTAGGACTAAACTTTTAGAAAGAAGGGATTTCCCACATATAGCTCATGTTGGTGCCACTTAGTCTAATAAGATCTCATGGATGGATATTACTGGCAACATCCCTGGCCGTAGGACTTCAGATAGTTTAAAATGTTGAGCACTCTCCGCACTGTCTGGATATTGTGGAGCTGACCCAGTGTTGTGAATCAGAGATATGGCTTCCTTGTGTCAGGTCCTACATTCTTGATATTTATTTTAAGGTGTTACCTTATAATGCTTTCATGGAATTTTTTTTACTGAGTTCCATCTGTTGTGGTTCACCACTTGGCCTCAAATCTTTTGCAATAAATGGAAGTTTACAGTGTCTGTTTTAAAAAGCTTTAACTATAAGATATACACCCTCACATGCTGTCTGCTTTTATATATACATACACTCAACTCTATACACACATATGTGAGTGTATATATACACACATAAGCACATACATATATATTTGTGAATTATAAATACCTCACACATTCTGTTAAAATTATCTATTTATCAACACACCTTTGAAAACAACTTACTAAAGGAGAGAGTAGTTATACAAAGAATACCTATTTGGTACAAAGACCTGCTAGAAGTGTCATCATATAAATATGTAAAAATATTAATTTGTTTTGTGTCACCACTTGACTGAGAAACTTCTGCTGCTGAAAAAAATATCCTATGATGTTTCTGAAAAAGTGGGAATGCTGAGATCCCAGGCAGAATATGAATATTCTGCTGAGATTTTTTTTTTATTTGACAGGTAGAGTTATACTCTATAGGTAGAGTGAGAGAGAGGAGTGAGAGAGAAAGACAGAGATAAAGGTCTTCCTTCCATTGGTTCACCCCACAAATGGCCGCTACGGCTGGCGTTGCGCCGATCCGAAGCCAGGAGCCAGGTGTTTCCTCCTGGTCTCCCATGTGGGTGCAGGCGCCCAAGCACTTTGGCCATCCTCCACTGCCCTCCCAGGCCACAGCAGAGAGCTGGACTGGAAGAGAAGCAAGCAGGACTAGAACCCGGTGCCTATATGGGATGCTGGCGCCGCAGGCGGAGGATTAACCAAGTGAGCCACAGTGCCGGCCCCTGCTGAGATATTTGATGACTTCATTTTCTATGGCTGCTAAAAAGCAACACTGTTGTTTAAATATAAGGGTTAGTGGCTGAGAACCAAATCTCATTTCTTTCTTTTTTTTTTTTAATATTTATTTATTTATTTATTTGAAAGTCAGAATTACAGAGAGAGAGAGAGAGAGAGAGAGAGAGAGATCTTCCATCTGATGGTTCACTCCCCAATTAGCCGCAATGGCCAGAGCTGTGCTGATCTGAAGCCAGGAGCCAGGAACTTCCTCTGGGTCTCCCATGTGGGTGCAAGGGCCCAAGCCCTTGGGCCATCTTCTACTGCTTTCCCAGGCCATAGCAGGAGCTGGATCGGAAGTGGAGCAGCTGGTCTCGAACCCGAGCCCACATGGGATGCTGGCGCTGCAGGCCAGGGCGTTAACCCGCTGCGCCACAGTGCAGGCCCCAATCTCATTTCTAATTTACTAATATGGGTAAATAAAAAATTATGATTACACTGAAAGGCGATGGCAAAAGCTCTTTTAAAATACAATAAGTGCTTTATTTCAAAAACTACATAAAACTTACAAAATATCAATGTCATCTTAAGCCTGTGTGGTGATGAGACCGATTTACTCAACGTTAGTCTGTTCATTCATCTTGACTCAGCTTGTTCCCCAGTACAAAAGGCCAGGTCTCCACACATGGAGATTTGTTTGTGGATATTCCAAGAGTGACTAATGTGTTACTGCAAATATCAGGCTTATCAGACACCTTAATCCTCAGTCCATACAAGATTGTTGGCCCGTTGTGGAAAGGTAGGAGAAAGTGGTGCTGGGTCAGTAATAGGGGTTGGCGCCTGCCAGTGTTAGGTTACTGATCTTAGCTTGTTTCCCATCAAATCTCACAGTTATTAGGGAGCTTCCTATGGGCGCTGGGTGCGGGCACACTGAAACATTTCTAGGATAGTATTGAAACTGTGTTTCCATGCATGCGGAAACCTTGTACATAACAATGTTTTCTTCTTTTAAAAGTTCATGTTCCAGAAGATGTTAGTTCAAGGTTTCAGTTTGGTGAGAGTTTTTTTGTTTGTTTGTTTTTGAGAAAGTATTATTTTTTAAAAGCTAACTGTTAATGTTGAATTTCAAAACAAATTCTATTTCCTTCTATAGTTACCCTATCAGCCACATGACTTAGAATTACTCAACCATTCATCTATTTGTCAAATGTTTCTTAAACACTACTTTGTGCCATGCCTGAGTAGGGCATACAAAGTGATTAATCTGTGGTTCTTCTTCCTGTGGTTTACTGTCTAGAGGAGGAGGTTGATGGCAACATGCCCTGTGCATGTAGGCAGATGAAAGAAAGCACAGAGGGGAGAGGAGTTTATTCTGCCTGGGGGGAGGGGGCATGTGTGTGTTTGAACAAGATAGAGAGGGAAAGAAAGAATGAGAGTATGTGGTGGATGTATGGGGGTGGGGTTTAGCAGAGAGAGGAATGTCAATGCCACTGAGATTGGAACAAAGATTTCAGACTAATAAATTGTCTAAGTTGATAAGTGTGTATTTGTTTTGTCATTGAATAATTCAAAATATTTTAAAACATTATCTGGGTTTTCAATTCTATGTAACCAACACATATTCAGTAGTTGCTAACAGTCTATAAATGTGAAAATGCAAAGTTATCCTACAAAACATTACACCGTCTTTGGTAGTCTAACAACATTTAAAATCCAACACTGCTTGAACGTCTGTGGTAGGACAGGAGACATATAAGACAAACTCAGCCACTGCATGAATCCAAATTAAGTCTTCTTCCTGTGAAATTTTATATTGAAATTAAATAGAAGATTTCCATCTTAAAGGACTCAGAAAGCTATTTGCGGCCTTATGGGCTAGGTCTTCCTGGAGGTCATTTAGGCCATTTCCTCATGAGAATTTGGAGCAGAAAGTCATCCAGCCCACGTGAACACTGCCAATGGTTTCTCCCACCTGAAGGCATCTCCTAACAGGGGATGCCTTTTTACTCTGACACCTTTCTGAAATCATCTCTGTTGCAGATGATGTAATGGACAGCATGCTCTTATAACATCAATCTTTGACGTCAAGTACTAAAGAGGAGTCTTGATAGAAAGCTGCCTGCTGAAGTCCTTGCATTTTCTTTTTGTACTCAAGGAGGCCTCCTACTGACAGTCATGTTCCAACTCTGAATGTCTGGTGACTTTGAGAGTAATTGCCCCAGGGATGGCTCAGATTTATAGAGCAGGGCCTGAGTGCCAAAAATCTAAGTTATTTTATTTTATTTTATTTTTTTGGTGTGTGTGTGAGGGTGTAAGAACAAAGGCATCCCGTGTGTTTTGAGAAACGAAGGAAAGTCATGACCTAGTTCTTCCTCCTACTTTTTAAAAATGTGACTGAATAGAGAGCCAGATGTGTACCAGGACAGCCCAGCTGAGTAACCCTGACAGTCAGCATATACTACGCAGAACCCAGACACAGGGGACTGATAAACAGGGTTTTCCAGAAATAAGTTCTATGCTACTTGCTCAATCGCTGTTCTCTCATTCATGAGGACTGATGGATCTACAATCACCACCATCAGACAAGTCTCCCTGCATTATTGCTTTATTACAATGACTGTATGATCTTCTACTCTGTATGTTTATCAAATGATTATCAAAAACAGAGTCAGCAATTGGAGCAATTGGAAATAGCTTCTACTATAATCATTTCCCTCATGTAATCATTTCCCACACATTATCATACCAAAATCCCTGTTCCTCTTCTAGCAGAATAAGTCTTCAAGAATGCAGATCACTTCTAAAATATTAAACTTGCTGTAGGCCTTTATAAGACATTATAACACTAAGGAATAATTATTCTTGGAATTTCCATTATCAATGTACTTAGATTTGCCTTAGAGTTTGAAATTTCATGTTCTGGAACCAGCCTGTCTGAGTTAAGAGCCTGGTTCTACCACTAGGTCCCTATGTGTGGGGAAAATTATCTTGTCTCTCTGTTTTTCTTTTCTTTTTTTTCTTTTTTTATTTTTTGACAGGCAGAGTGGACAGTGAGAGAGAGAGACAGAGAGAAAGGTCTTCCCTTTGCCGTTGGTTCACCCTCCAATGGCCGCCGCAACCAGCACGCTGCGGCTGGCGCACCGCGCTGATCCGGTGGCAGGAGCCAGGAGCCAGGTACTTTTCCTGGTCTCCCATGGGGTGCAGGACCCAAGCACCTGGGCCATCCTCCACTGCATTCCCGGGCCACAGCAGAGAGCTGGCCTGGAAGAGGGGCAACCGGGACAGAATCCGGCGCCCCGACCAGGACTAGAACCCAGTGTGCCGGCGCCGCTAGGCGGAGGATTAGCCTAGTGAGCCGCGGCGCCGGCCGTCTCTGTTTTTCAATTTTCTCATCTGTAAAATGGAGCCAGTGATGGTAGAAAATGAGAAAAATGCCTAGAAAGCTTAGTACTAGTAACTTCTGACTTTATCTGCACTTAACTGGATAAAAGGTTTTGCTGACCACAAGAAGTTAAATCTCGTGAATTTCCGTGTCCATGGTGGAGTTAATGGGAAGGTGGTGGTCTCACTTGCACCTGAAGAGGAAATGTATGTCAGGGACTGTGAGTCACGGATGTGCTGTTGGTTTCTGAAGAATCTTTTGGCATACTTTACGCATTGCTAAGAAGTATTTTATATTTTTGGATGTCATTCTTGATGTCTAATGAAATTTTAATACTATATTTCTTCTTATTCCAGAGACAGGAGACAGAAAGAGAGAGCTTCCAGCTACTGGTTAACTCCTAAATGTTTACAATAGCTGGAGGCTGAATCAGGCCAAAGCCAGGACTCAGGAACTTAGTCCAAGTCGCATGTGAGTGACAGGGATCCAAGTATCTGAGCCATTACCTGTGGCCTCCCAGGGCCCAGAATAGTAGGAACTTGGAATTAGGATCTAGAGCCAGAGCTTGAATCCAGGCACTCTGATGTGAGACATAGGTGCATCATTGCCATGTTGCCCACCATACTGCCTCATGTTTTGTTCCTCTTTCAGAGATGTTGGCCAGCATTTTCCCCTAAATACTGAATACTTGAAAATTTGAAATACTTGAAACATTAAAAAAAGAAAGTAATTATTGAATTATTTTTCTGTTGTTTTAAAAACATATCAAAAGTCCAGTTTCTTTGTTTTTCTGTCCTAGTCTCTAATGCTACTTCTTTAGGCCACTCCTTCCTGAGGCTGACAGGGGCACTGATGAAACCCAGCACAGTCCGCAGTCAGCAGTGGGCCCAGCAGAGTGAGATGCTGAGCAGGCCTGGAAGCAGATCCTTCGCTTCATGTGTGGTGACTTCTCTCAAGGAGGAGACAGCACCAACCTCTGCTTACCAGATTCACATGTGCTGGCCGTGGGATAGGGATGACTCTGACATGGTTCACAAAAAACTTGAAACAGCACATTTTAATGCTGAAGAGACATCTGACGACCACCTCTAAATATTATTCATTCACTCAATTAAAGTCATTTATCACACACTAAAAATACACAAGAAATACACTGGATTCTCATATACATCTTCAGGCCCTATCTGGATTGCAAATTTTCCTTAATGCAGAAACAATGACCCTTATTCATGTTTCTATCTCAAAGGTCAGCCTGTAGAGGATGCTCAACCAAAGAACTAAATGTGCATTGCATACATGAAAAATGGGTACAAGCCCTATGCCAGCTGTGCATGACCAATAATAAAATAAATATTCCTGTGTCTTGATCATCTTTAAACTTAGAATTTAAGCAGGACATGAATGCAAATACCAACCTCATGAATAATATATTTAGCAGAAGTGTTATGTTAGCCTTTCCCATCAATTAAATGTATGATTAATATGCTTATATAAAATCAGAAGATGAAATCAACAATATATATAAACTTTTCAGGGAGTGAAGGGTTTTTGCTGAAAATAACAGTTTAAAATAGGATTTCTGTGAGACTCAAACCCCCTTTCATGTAGTAAAAAGGAAATGAGCAAAGAAATCCAAACATGCTGAAGTTTTCAGGGCCAAACATTTTGACTCAATATGTTCTGCTATGAGACATTTGGCCTTGTGTGAATTTTTATTGCTATATGTTCTCAGTCTATATTTAACTGAGAAACGCAAATATGAAAGAATGAATGTGCAAAATGTTCTTTTCAAGCGCATGGCAGTGAATTTGAGAAAACATATATTAAAGGAACACTTTGTGTTTTTAACTTTGAGCTCCTTTGCTGAGGCCTCCCTCAGCCAGATACGATTAAATATTTATTGAACTAGGAGTCAGCTCACTGGGAGTGAAAACTCTTTAAGGACCTCTCAGAACCACCTAAGATAAGTACCTTGTTTCACTATGCTCTTAAATAAAGTTTCTTTTATGCTCTTTTTCCTCTGTGAAATCAGGTGTAATTAGAAAGGAGACATTCAATCCCCTAATTCCATATTTGCTTAAGTTAACTTTTTAAAAGTTGGGGTGTTCACTCTGGCAGTGACTCAGTGCAGAATCTATAATCAGCCAGCAATCTGTGCCTCCTGAAGGCTGGTGTCTTTAACTGCCGGCTTCTTGCAGCCATACCTTTTCCGTGGGGTAATGCATTTTAATTGATGCCTCTCTGCGAGGCCCTCATACATCCATCTGGCTAAATCAACACACTTCTTCCATTCAGCCTCCACATCTTGGCAGCTAACAGAGGACAGACTTGCCGCAATGGGTAATCTTTAAGATGCATCAAATCCCCAAAGTAAAAGACTGGGTAGAGGTGCTGCATGAATGGCTTTCCAGGGGGATGGCTCATCTACAAAGTCTTTGTGTTCAACAGGGCTTCACACTGCTCTCCCTAGGCCTGAACACAGTTCTTGGGCAGCACCAGCATCGAGAACTCTGTCCTCTCAAGCAGCAAATTAGTAAGGCAATATTCTTGGATAGAGGCTTAGTTTCAACCTAGCTCTACTGGTAGGATTGGGTCAAGTGTAATGAAGAGGCAGAATGGCAAAGATGGTGAATAGCATGGGTTCTCGAGTCAGATTTGGTTTCAATCCTGTGTGCCATTGGGCAGTCACCAAATCTCTCTGTGCCTCAGTTTCTCCACCAGTAGAACAGAGATAGTATCAGTCCTGCTTTAGATTACTTCAGGGTTGATTACATCAGACAAGGTAGTGGACGGGTTCAGCACAGGGCTTGGCGCCCACTCAGTAACAGCGATTGTTGTTTGGAAGGCTCCGTGGACCGGATTCCTTGGGCAGCAGAAAAGAAGGGTAAGGGTGAAGAGCTGCTCATGAGATTATTCCTCAAGTCATTCCTTATTCTTTAAATGTGCCACTGTTTACACAGTTCCATCATCAAGTGCCAGTGCAGAGGATAACTGTGAGCTAATATTGTCTGTGTGCTCTCTCACTCATTCAGTGTGGTCTCGTTTCTTCTAGGCTCTGGAACATCTCCTAATGCTTGTTTATTGGCTAACCCTTGGTGTCATTTGCATGCAATGCAAAAAGCTTTTCAGGGCAAAATGACTGGTCCTGTTTTCTTCATATTCATTTCTGGTTCTATGTTTCTCTCTCTTCCAATACCACCTCTTTGGTTGATATACCTTTCTCAGCATAAAGCAGAGGAGATGAGGAAAAACTCTATGCATTGTTGCACCTTGGAACATTAAGGCAAGAGGAAGGTCAACCCGAGCAGTGAGACTCATAGATGCCTGTAAACCCATGGGGCACAAATGGTTCCCAGCAGCAAGTGGGGGTCTCTCACCGGTTGCTTTCTCAGGGTTGTTGCACATGAAGCATTGCCATGCTCCTGCTGTTTCGCTGAAGGCAAACACATCAAAGAACCTCACTTCTTCCAGATGGAGCTGTACCTGGTCCAGATCCTGTTTCAGGAACACACAGCACAAAGAACATGAGCTGCTCCACCTGCTCCACAGCATTTTGAGACTAGGCAAAGGAGAATGTGGCATGAGGAAGGCCAATGCTCAGATTCAGTGCTGAGGACCAAGAGGGAGTATTGAAAAAAACTTCTCTTGGCCAACTTTGGAAAAGAGCAATCAGTTCAAACTCTCTCTGGGGAGTACTCAAACACAGAGAGAGCACAGGCCCCCGACGCAGAGGGCCAGGGGCAGGTGTCAGCTCAAAGTAGCCCAGGATGTTCTTGCATTTGGCAACAGCTCCAGAATATCTAAGAAGACATATCCTGGGCCTCAGTGTGGCTGAAGGAAATGCTGCTGGGAGATTTGTATTTTACTTACATTTTTATAAAATTAAGAACCAAATATTCATATCAAAATATTATTTTCATTAAGTTGGCTTTTGAGGGGCTGATGGAAAACAGGTCAGGTTTAATCCCTTAGCCATTGGCTCCAGCATGATTTTAGTCTTGATGCTTTATCTTAAAATTGTATACAAATTTTGCTTTCTATTCCATAATATAGCTATATTGGTCTTAATGGAAACTAATGTCTTAAATTACTTATCAATAAATTTGTTAACTTTTCTCTTCCAAATGGCTGAATAGGATTGACACACCAAGAAGACTGCCCACATCTTAGCTAACCTGTGGTGCCCTGCCAATGCGCTCCTGTCTCAGAGGCAGAGGAGAGAGGTTCCATTAGACTGTAAATGGATGGAAAATGATTAGCCTAACCAAATCAAATAGCTCCACTGTCCTCCTGAGGCTTTCCTATTATGTAAATAACTTGTATCCTTTGTTATAGGGTGGTCAGAATGGCATTGTTAAAAGGTTGCTCTTCATAAAGGAAATTCCATGTCCTTGCTACCCTTGCATGGAGCCAAGCGACTTCCATGTTTGTCCTCTACTGAGCTGTGATGTTACTTCCTTTATTCTGGCCCACACACTCTTACCTTCTCTACCTACATTAGCAGCTCTTGCTATTTCCAAGAGCTGAAAGGGGTAGATACTGTTTGCACTGCTCATGAGAGATATAAGTAGACAACAGCCAATTGGCTACCCAGATCCTACCCCAATGCTTCTGGCTCCCAGCTCTTCCTTTCTTGATGGAGGTGAGATATGTGCTGGACCACAAACTCCTTGAGAGCAGACACAAGTCTACTTTGTTCACAGTTTTATTCCAGTCTAGCCTGGTATCACCAATGGATTTATCATTGATTTGCAGGTGCAGGGCATATTCCCAATGAACTATATGAAAGATTATAGTGAAAATTTAAAGGGAATTCAATTTAGAGAGCATTTACGCTCACAGGAACATAAACACAATGAGGGCAGGGATTCTGTGTTGTTCTGTGTTGGCTGCTGTCACCGTAGCCCTGGGAAGTGCCTAACACACAGCAAGCATCACGTAACTATTTGTGAATAGGGAAAGGCATAAACTGGACCTGGGAATGAGTACTTTTCAGTATGTTCTACTAAGGCTATTATGGTTTGTGTTCTGAAATTGGACATTTGGAGACCCAAAACGCTGAATACAGCACTTTGTATTGCTAACATTTAATGACATATTACAGGCATTCCAGTAGGAACTGTATACACAGGAATGTTGTTTTAACAAAAGTGATTTCAAATGTGTTCATGGAAAAAAAAGAGACTTAAAAAAAGCATATTCCCCAAGATAAAGAAGAAGCACCTGGGAGTTTTGTAGGTTTCAAAGGATGAAGTCCATATTAAAATTTATGGGGAAAAAGCAGATGTTCATAAATATCAGTTTCAAAACTGTTAGGTCTCTGAAGTCTGTACATGGCCATTGGCATGCAGATCACTTCTCTGTCTCCCACACAATTAAGAATAAATTTTTCATTTGCCACTAACACTACTAGCAAACAAAGTACTTAAAATAATACTTACAGGTTCCTTTATTTTTCCTGCTCTGAGACCAGAAATGTCCCAGGTTGATGCATATATTCTGCATTTGTCTTGGCGAAAAATTACTTAAAAAGTTTAAGACAGATGGAAGGCTACACCCCAGTGTTCAAGTTCTGAAGCCAAAAGTAGGCTTACCTCTTCAGAGAATTCAGGTGTTATGCAAAAGGAACTGAGTGAAGAAAATAGATGGTAGTTCTACAAATTATTGAAGGTGGCAGCAACTTCGAGTAGAGAGACAGATGAAGACACACAGTTTCAAATATTTGTGAAAAATCAAAGCAAAATAAATCACAAAACAAGAACAACCAGTGATACCTCACTTTTTGAAATTTTGACCTCTTAAATGTTCTTGGGCTCATTATTTCTCTTTCCTACTGATCTTCTGGGTTTTTTATTTTCCCCAAGTCTTGTTCAAAAATTACTTTGTAGTCACTATTTTGTTTAAAGAGAAGAAAATGAAAGTTGATATGTTCAATTACAAGTTTTTTTTAAGACAGTGAGATTCCAGGGAGGGATGAAATAATTTATATTCATCTGTACATCACTACTTTGGTATTTTAGTTGTCATGAAATTGTGGCAGATAGAGCCCAGGGTAGCCTCCCCAAAATTTCCACCTCCTGTTGTTCATGTGTGTGTGTGTGTATATATATATATATATATATATATATATATATGATCTTCTCCCTTGGGAGTAGGGGGACCTATGGCTTGCTTCTAAGAGCATGTCAAAGGAGATGGGCTATTAATCCCATGGTTATTACACAGGCATGCATGCACACATACGTGCACACATGTATAAGGCCAATCTCACTAGCTGATATGTAGGGAGACTGTCCTGGCCTTGAGTAGACGATCTGCCATATCAGGACTGCAGGAGACTATGGGATCTAAAGGCAGCCTTCAGCTGGTAGCCAGTAAGAGGTCAAGGTATTCAGTCCTAAAACTGCAAATTAATGATTTCTGCCAACAACCTGAATGAGTCTGATTCCAGGTTCTCATAAGAACCTCTGGGTGAGAGCACAGCCCAGTCAGTACCTTGACTGCAGCTCTGGGAAACTGAGCAGAGGACTCCGCTAAGTCACAGCTGGAGTTCTGACTCTGAAGCTGGGCTGTGACACACACGTGGTTTTAAGTTGCCAGGTTTATGAAAACGTATATGCAGCGTTGAAAACTAATACTAGGATTGTGCCAGGAAGAAGAAGGGAAAGTGACGCCCTGTTGGCCAGCTCTCAATGAAGATGATGATTCTGTTTAGGAGAGTCACCTTCTCCTGGGTCTGCTCCAAAACAGGCCTCAGTCATGCTTAAAGAATATAGACGTTCAAATTATTTCTGATGGCTTAAATATATATATAATCATAGTAAGCATACACCAAGAAGGAGTTTTGTGATGAGTATCATTTAATTCCAATAAATTCAGTCACCAGAGACAAGATCTTTTTAAACAGTTGACTAAATGAGTGTTTTTCCCACTTTAGAAAAAAAGAGGGAGTAGAAATTTGGGAAACTATATAAAAAGTCTCTTGCTAAGCCTCTTAGGGGAAAAATAAGCCAGGCAGCCTGGAAAGATGTGAGGATATTTACAACATTATTTTGCTGACAAATGACAGCATGAGTCAACACAATGGATTCTGTGAAAGTGCATAGTGGCCTCTGGATCTTACAACATGGTCTATGGACTGCAAGAGGGTATTGTGAAGCAATTTTCCAGAAATCAGTGAAAGCATACATCTGGAAGAACTTTGGGTTCTGGCACATTCAAATTATGTCCTAAAGCTATTTGTGCACAGATACAAAAACACAGGATTGCCTCATGTGCTCTGTGTGCCTGTTGTTGATGCAATCAACTCTAGGCACACATTTCCAATATGTTTTAAGAAATGTAAACAAGACATTTTAAAACTCCTCAATGTCTTCACATAATAATAAGGACTTCATGACTATATAGGTTTTTCTACTGATATGGAGTCCAGGGTAGGATATAAACTTATTTGTGAATTATAATCAACAATTCATCCTTATATGCCGGTAGAGTGTCTTGTAAGAAATGTTGCTGTGCTGAATAAATAAGCTAGCAAAAGTGACTTGAAAAGAAGTAATTTTATTTTTCATGTCTTAGAACTTATGGAAACTGTTACTATTGAATTTGATTCACAGAACTCAGCTGTGGAGGAAGAGATGAACGAGATAGAGTCTTCATTCCAGGGATGTGAGAAGGTGGTTTGTTGGGCTGTTCACAGAGGGAGATCGGAGCACACCTTCATTGGGAGTGCTGTGATTGTGTTAGGCTTCTTCTGCTATGACTCTGGACTAGACTAAAGCTCCTTGCATGAAGAATGACGTCTGTATTATTTTGTAACTTTTAAAAACAGTATAGCACTTCGGGGCAGGTGTTTAGCCCAGCAGTTAAGCCATAGCTTGGGACACCGACATCCCGTATCTGAATGACTGGGTTCAAGCCATGACCCCACTTTCCAAGGCAGCCTCCTGCTAAGATGAGCCTGGGAGCCAGCAGGTGATGGCTCAAGTACCCGAGTGCCTGTAACCCATGCGGAAGACCTGGATTGCGTTTCAGGCTCCTAGCTTCAACAGAGCCTACCAGGTGAACCACCAGATCGATCTCTCTCTTACTTTTTCTTTCTGCTTTTCAAATGAATAAATTTTAAATTTGAAAATAATGTATCACTTTGCTCGTAGATGGTCAATGAATTGTTATAATTTTTTACTAATTGAGGTACATAGATCCTATCTCTAATTTATAACAGTAACATTTGGGTTTTCAATTTTCATGTCTGTTCAACTATGACCACTAAACCTCTTCAGAGCAGACTTATTTTTTAAAAGTATACCTACTGGGGCTGGAGCTGTGGTGTAGTGGGCTGAGCCTCCACCTGTGGTGCTGTCATCTTATTTGGGCACCAGTTTATGTCCCAGCTGCTCCTCCTCCAATCCAACTCTCTGCTTGTGGCCTAGCAAAACAGTGGGAGATGGCTCAAGTGCTTGGGTCCCTGCACCCACATGGGAGACGCTGAAGAAGCTCTGGCTCCTGACTTTGGATAGGTCTGGCTCTAGCTGTTGTGGCCATTTGGGGAGTGAACCAGAGGATGGAGAGCCTTTCTCTTTGTCTCTCCCCCTCTCTCTCTGTGGTTCTACCTCTCAAATAAATAAATAAAATCTAAAAAATAAAAAGCTTACCTACAATTTGATGCATATTACAGGAATTTATTTTAATTTTGTTACATAAGTTTTAAGAATAAAATGCTAGTAATTGAGGCATGATGTTTGTCTGAATCTGTCAGTACGGCACGCTGACTGCTTGTGTTCAGGTTTTCCAGATCATCAGTCCTCAGTGGGTATTGGCATTGGGAATGCCTGGCAGACTTGTTGCAACTGTCAGATACAGGTATCACCTCTGGATGCCTGACCCAAGTCTGCGGTCAGGCTGAGTCACTCCATTTTTAAATAAGCTCCCAAGTCATTATGGATGCATGAACTGGAAAATTAATCCTACACCCTTGGGAACAGATGTGGGGATGGCTGATCTGTGTCCATAAACTTGGGTCTGAGGAATTTGTTAATCTCCATGTGAATATGTTTACACTTTCCTGCAATACGTTACATTACATATAGCAGCATAAATAGTTGCAAGAATGAAATTTCCATTCTTAAAAATCAGAAATGTTATTATTCCAAATTGTGCAATATGGAAGAAAGTGATGAAGTGTGAATACTGAACTGGTTGGGCCTAATTTGAAACTTGGCAAAAGGTATGGTGTGTGGGGAGGGAGGTAGGCAACAGGTGGGAGACAGACACTAAGCAGAAGCAGCAAGGGAGCCAGCATGGAAGAACTCATAGTGTGTTTCACTCTTTAATGTGGATGGCACACATGTGCTATATGTCATTGGCTCTCATTTTTCTATTCCAAATTCATAAGGGGACTCCAGATACTTATGAATGTATGACATCAATGTGGCAAACTTCTCAAAATCACAATAGATTATTAAACAGGCTTAGCTGTTTGCTCTTTGAGGCTTGTAAGTTGGGACATTCTTTCTTGGAATTCATGGCAATTCTGACTATGGCTCTGGCTCTTAGTGGTTGGAAGAAATCACTTGATTCATTTCAAAGAGAAATTCTGAATAACATTTTAATTTAAGGACTAATAAATACAATAAAATATTTGATTTGGCTCAGAAAGTCAAATTTTTATGCTCAGCTAAGGATAATGAAAAACAATCCGAATACAGAATGCTGGCAGTTCAGATGATAAGAATTTAAGTAAGGCAGTTTATGGAAAAGCTCATGGAAAAGTATTGGTTGAGTAGTAAATAAAGGTAGCAAATTGGGTGAGGCTATATAACAAGCTTTATAAATGTTGATGAACCCACAAGTAACTTCTTTACAAATCCTGTTTCTTCTAAATTTCAGCCAACTAAAGCCAGCAAAATATTTTTATCAAAGTAGAAAAAAGGGTAAAAGACTACCAATGTTCAAAGTGTCCAGAAAACTTAAACATATTTACAATGGTGTCAGAATTAAAGTATAATTGCTAGAACTTTCAGCATGTAAGCCAGCATTGACATGCTCTTCTTTCAATTGGAAAGCAAGAACTTGCAGTGATTTTTTTTCATTGATAATCACCATCTACATTTAACAAACATGCATTGAGTGTCTACTATATGGCACTGGACCACAGGAGGTACTCATTTGGAGAGCACTCATTGGAGGTGCTTCCTTTCTCTTCCTTTGGGTATCAGATAGTAACAAAAACATGCTCAAACAGACAAACCCATACTCAGCTATATAGGTTATCTTGTTGGGGGCAAGGTCTTTCTCTTGTTTTCTTTTTTTTTTCTTTCATCCCTGATTTCATTCTCATTGGCACGCTGCTCTCCAGCTTACATATATCCAGATCTTCCAAAAATTCATGCAAATGCTTAGTAAGAAAAAGCTATGCATTGATTTCAATTTTTTTTGCAGCAAAACAAACTCATACCAACTTGTTATATAATATGTTTGAACATAACCTAGTTTGAGGCACTAAAAAGGATAAGACATCAGTTTGAAAAGAGCCCCTGTCAGAGCAACATGAATTCTGCTAAAATTGAAGCAAGACAAAGCACCAAATTTATGGTGAAGTTTTTGTTGAAGAATGGCAAAATCATTGATGCCTTATAAAACATTTATGGGGACAATATCCCAAAGAAATCAGCAGTTTACAAATGGATGACTCATTTTAAGAAAGGAAAAGATGAGGTTGAAGATGAAGCATGAAACAGCAAACCATCCACATGAATTTGCAAGGGAAGAAGGAAGACTGATGACTAACAATAGATACAGTAGCCAAGACCATAGATATCGCCTCTGGTTCAGTGTACACAATTCTGACTGCAAAATTAAACTGGAGCAAACTTTCTACTTCCTGGGTGCCAAAACTGTAGATCAGCTGCAGATGAGAGTAGAGCTTTCAATGGACATTAAATAAGTGAGATCTTGAAGTGTTTCTTCCAAGAATTATAAGAGGAAACATGGCTTTGCCAGGCATGATCCTAAAGACAAAGCATAATCAAAGTACCGGCTACCAAGAAGTCTAAGTGGTCCAATCAAACAAAGCAAAAGTGGGCTGGGAAAGGGCAAAGGTCATGGCAACAGTTTTTTGAGATGTTCAAGGCATATTTCTTGTTGCCTTTTTGGAGGGCTGAAGAATGTTAACGTCGACTTATTATGAGAGTGTTTTGAGAAAGTTAGCCAAAGTCTTAGCAGAAAAATGCCCAAGCAAGTGTTTCCAGGGAGTCCTTCTCCACCACTATAATGCTGTGGAACTCTTTATCAAATAAAGACAACTTGTGAGAAATTCAGTGGGAAATCATTAGACATCCAACTTACAGTTCTGATGAGGCTGCTTGGAACTTCTTTTTGTTTCCTAATCTTTAAATAAAGAATCTTCAGGAGCCAGTGATGTGGTGCAGTGGGTTAAGCCACTTCTTGCAAAGCTGGCATCCCATATTAAAGAACAGGTTTGAGTCCCAGCTGCTCCATTTATGATACAGCTCCCTGGGGAAGTAGTGTAAGATGACTGAAGTACTTAGATCTCTGCCTCCATGTGGGAAACCTGGATGGGGTTCTAGGCTCCTGGTTTGTCCTGGCCCAGCCATGGCCATTGCTGCCATTTTGGGGAGTGAACCAATGGAAGGAAATCGCTTTCTCTGTCTTTCCTTCTCTCTGTCAATCTGCTTTTCAAATAAAATTTTAAAAATGTTAAAAATATCTTTGAAAATCACTAATTTTCTTCTCTTAAGGGTGTAAAAAAGTAAACACTGCCATGATTAAACTCCCAGGATTCTCAGTTCTTTAGGGATGGACTGAATGGCAGGTATCATTGCTTACAAATGTCTTGGACTTGATGAAACTTATATTGATAAAATGAAGTTAAATTTAAAAAAATGTTTACCTTTTAATTCAATTTTCCACAAGCTTGTTGTTGTCCCCTCATATGAATATTCATTTTTTGGATTGGATTGAAGTCTTGGAAGAGAGCAATGTTCTTGGGGAGTATGCAGCAATATTACCACATTTCATCTAGTGGTGGGCACCAAGAATGTATTTACAGTAACCATGCAACAGTATCCTCATAAATGTCCCCTGTGTCTGGGAACATGAATATTTCTGTAATAATCATTAAGAGTAGAATTTCTAGGGTCAGTGTAGTGACACAGCACGTTAAGCTGCTGCATCCCATATTGGAGTGCCAGTTGGAGTCCTGGCTGCTCCTCTTCTGATGCAGCTGCCTGTTAATGTGTCTGAGAAGGCAGCAGAAGATGGATCCAGTACTTGGGCCCCTACAGCCATGTGGGACACCAGGATGGAATTCCTGACTCCTAGCTTCAGCCTGGCTCAGTGCTGACATTTGGGGAGTTAACCAGCAAATGGAAGAGTCAGTCTCTCTCTCTCTCTCCCTCTCCCACCCGCCACCCCGTGTGTGTGCATCCCTCTTTCTCTTTGATGTTCTGCATTCCAAATAAATAAATCTTTCTAAAATGTGGAATTGCTGAGTTGTAGAATATTGGTATAGGACCGTAGAGAAAATATTTTTGTGTCTCTGCAAAGTTGCAGTTTTCTGAATAAATTTTACTAAGACTTGGGAAGCTGAGCTAAAAGAGCAAGCTTTAGAAGAGCATTTGTGAGTAATTAGAAAGTGAAAGACCATATCTAGAGACATTATTTTCCTGGAGGTTTGTGCTTAGATCTCAAGGTGGGGATGAGATGGAGGATCTTGGAGACACCCATGGTTGTCAAGTTGGAGAGTTGTCTTCCATGTGGAGAGTGATTTCCACTCCAAAACATAAAATAAGAAACCAGACCCCTTACCAAGAAGCAAAGATTCTTCCCCTCTTCTTTCAGGAGGCAAGGGCTGGGATAGCTGTCCCTTCCCGGTGTAAAAACCCACATTCATATTTTCAGGGCTCCTTGCCTATGCAGCGTGGACCCTGATATAAGTAGGATGGCCCCTGGTTCTCATTGTGTTGTCCCAGGGCTAACAACAAAGGCAAAAGGGACCTGGAAGGTAATTTGCTATGAATAAACAGTGATCTACTGTGCTCCAGAAACCTTGTTTGCATGAGCTATTAGAAATTCAACATTGTGCATGCCCTATACTTCACAAGGTTCTGCCAAATTGGCTATCTGATTTACATTCCCACAAGCAAAGCATAAAGATTTCTTTTTCCACTTCACAATGGGAGGCCTCTCTGAATTTTCTGGAAGGATTACTGTCCAAGATTCTTTCTCATGTCTGAAATAGGCCACGTTATCGTGACCATCAGCAAAAGGGGTTGAGTTCATCAGGGTCTTCCTACAGTTTCTAGTGGCTTCTTAAATTATTGCTTCTTAACTGTGGGGAAAATAAACCACATCTCTGTAGAAAGTATTGTTTTTCCCTCCATTTTCATTGCCTTTTGCTGTTGAGAAGCATTCCAGGTTGTGCCAGATGAGATCGCCATTTTTATGTATAATTATTTTAACTTACAAATGCATGGCCAGGATCTAGTTTTATTTTAAGAGCTATCATTTTTGTTGATGTGCTTACTTGGAGTAGTTACAGGAGGGACAAAACTGACTTTATCAAGGACTTAGAAAGCATCACTTCCTATGATGTTGGCATTTTTGACATCTCCATTTAATCATTCAATAGATAGAGCAGACAGCTAAACATTACTGAAATAATAGTGGCTGGGGCAGATGTGCTAAGTAAGTTAACTCTTACTCAGTGGAGAAATGGATAAACTAAACTGTGGTCTGTTTACACAATAGAAAATTTTATAGATGCCAAAATAAATGAGCTAGCTCCACATGTATAAATAGATACATTGAAATATCATAACACTAAATGCAGGAAGCACATATATAAGCCCAAGAGGTAATTGCAAGATGATAACACAAAAGTGAAATTTTAAAGCAGTAGTGTAGAAACATTCCTGGAAATTGAAGACATCAGCCTCAGGAGAGTAGTTGCAATGTTTCTTTGAGTAAAGGGAGATATTTGAAGCAGATAGGGAAGAAATGTAAACATCTCTCCTATCATGTGGTGGGAATGGGTGTCGTACTTCTGTACTTCTCTGTTTATTAGCTATTTCATAATTTAATAAAAATAAGACAGAGAACACAGTTCATTGGGGCAAAAGAGACTGGCAGGGGTTTGAATCTGTGTGAAAGAAATGTTCTGTATGTGTGTGGCTTGTTGGTCCTGCTCAAGTCCCCTGAAGAGTGCCCTGAGTTATGGATGTCATACTGGCCTCCATGATGACAACCGTCCAAGGGCTACCTCTTTCTCCTGATATTTGCACTGATTCTTCCCACAGGGCTCTGTGTAAAAGTTCCTCTTAATCTAGCTCTTCAAACTTGGGTACAGGCATGACATACAAAGTGCCTGAAATATGTTTTTTTTTTTTCTTAATCAAAATCAACTTGAAGCATGCTGGCACCAAGTTCTATCTCAGGGAAGAATTATGGAATGGACTAAATGACAGAGGTGATACTTAGAAATGATATTGTTCCCCTGCCGAGTGGCATGGTGGAAAGAGTATGCATTTGGCTTCAGAAGATCAGAGTTTCAGTCCTGCTGCTGTCATTCTCTAACAGTTTCTGGAAAAATATCTTAGTTTTCCTCTGCTTCAAATGCACTTTTTAAATCGAAAAATGACTCTGATCCCTGAGCTGACTCATTCAGCAGGTTGTTGCTACAACTAATTCATGGATAACCACAGCACTTTGTAAACTGTAGAGAAATGACAGAAGTAGTGATAATGATGATGATTTGAATAAACCAAGGTAAGAAGCTCCTTCACATGCACAATAAATGTAGTTGGGCTTTTTTCTTCTTTCTTTTTGTCTCTTAGCTAGACACATGTATTTAAATTGCTCTGAAATGAATGGCTTATTTAAGAAACGTTGGTGATGCCTGGTGCCTGGGAAGCATATTTAGTTTTCTGAAACCCAGGACTGTACTTATCTGTCTGTTTTTGTTAGTCTGCTGTCAAACCTGGGAGCACGGGATGTAATGGGATGCAAACACAGAAGGATGTAATGCAAGGGGGACGTTTCAGAGGGAGTAGTGATGTGCACATGCTTGATGGGGTCGTAATGAGTCCTACAAATAGAGAAGCTCATAGAAATGTGCATGAACAATGAGATGTATCAGTGGCTAGGTGTCCTGATGCAGGCACTGAGGGGGCTCTGCTGAGATTTATAAATGGGAGCACTAAACTGCGAGGGTGGAAAGGGCAGGTTGTGAGAAGAAGCAAAATGAAAGGATGCAGCCCCGTGCACAAATGGAGGAGCTCATAACATGAGCAAGACGAGGATGGAGGAGATCAACGTGGGATGGCATCACAAAGTCTACAGATGGAGGGGTTATTGAGCTGTGCAGAAAGCAGGGAATACTGACAAGCATGAAAAGGAGGATTTCATACTCTGCATAAAGACATGGGCATAAGAAGATGTGAGGACTGAAAGGAGGAACAGAAAAAAGGGTGATGGGATGGGAACTAACAAGGTGGCCCCATGCAGCACTATAATGAGATGCCGAGGTGACAGGGTGCAATGAGGTGTGCCTACTTAAGGCATAGATGTGCACACAGGAGAATAATGAGGTGCCCAGGCCCTGATCAGAAACAGACCATAGCACTCAGTTGTACTAAAGAGGTGAAAAAAAATTCAGAGTAGAGCCACAAAGACATCTACATCCAGAAAAGAGGAGACTAAGCAGGTGGTTCACCTGCAACCTTGAGGCTTATGAAGTAATCATCTTATGGCTGCTGTTTCTAGGGCCCTTTCGCTGGGCCAGGTGCTCTGTAGCTTATTGCATCATCCCACTTTGCCTTCCTAACAGTGCTAGGAGGGAGGTGAGCTCATTCTCAGCTCGCAGATGAAGAGACTGAGCTGCAGTGAGGTGAACCCACTTGTTCGGGTTCCCAGTGCACGTTGGTGGTGGGGGATTGAATCCGAGCCAACACCGCTGGCTTCCAATGGCTTTGGCCTCTCTGATGGTGTAGTGTGAGAGTCAGTTGTGGCACCTCCTATCCCAGAACTACCAGGGGCACTTATCAAAGATGCAGAATCACAGCTCACCCAGCAAGTTCCATATACAAGGCCTGCTGGGGCCCCAGGACCTGGGATTTCTGACAAGCTCTCCCAGGGCCTCCTGCAGGCACAGAGCTCTGAGAGGCTGGGGTAGGTGGTGACAATAATGCTGCCCTCAACTCTGGGCAGACTATGAAGAAAGACACTGACAGTGTAGCATGAAGGATTTAGGTTAGTTATAAGAAGGACTGTTTATTGGTAGAAGGAATTACCAGACCTTAGAATGAGGCATCAGATAATTTCTATAGACTGATATTTACCAGAGATAGCTTTTTTTTTTTTTTTTAAAGAAAGACCCTTACTTTGATGATGTTTTCATTGTGGGCAAAAGAGTGGAATCTGTTAATGAACAACTCCCCGAGTCAATAGTGACAAATCAGTACCAATGTTACAGTGGTGGCTATTTCTTGCCAACTTTTAAAGGTCAGGAATTCTCTTAATTTAGTGACTGAAAAAATGGATCTACTCCAAATATTCTAGCCAGAAGTAGAAATATCTAGCCTCCCCCCACCCCTGGCTTTTGTCTTCTAGCTGGCATTTAAATCTGACATGTTTGAAGTGTTAAACGTTACTGTACTGTGAGAAACAGTTTTATAGTATAACAACCATGTTTATCCCCTCTTGCTTTGTGAATGCAATATGCCACACAGATTTGGAAATATATTTGCTGCAAGTGGTTTAAAAATGGGAGAAGGGGTCACTCATTGATAACAAGAGCCTTAAAAACATAGCATGGATGCTAAACGCTCCTGACTGCTGGTGACAGCGATCCCATGTTTGGTCTCGTGCTGCTTTGGCAGAGCTCTGTATGTCCCTCCATCACACAAGGAGGCCCTGAACCTAGACACTGGGAATTCAGGTCTTGACTAGGGATAGATGAGCTCCCTCGGCAGGCATGCCAAGGAGAATGAGTGGAAGCTCAACAACGAATTTGCTTCTTTGCAGTGAATGACGGGGCCATCTGTGTTCTAAGGACATGGTGAATGTTAGCTGCAAGTGATGCTATATTTATACATACATAGGCGATTGAGAAACTTGAGAGGAGGAAGCGTGCTCTTCCAGGGGTGAGAGGGATTGCAGCCTAAGACAAGGACCTCCATCCCGCTTGTGAGCTTAGTTAGGGAGAATAAAAAGAGCCTTCTCATAGCCAGCAGAGCTTCACGACTTAACCACTGGTGCCTTTGGACATTTCTAAAGCCAGGCCTGAGAAGATCTCTGAGGTCCTTCCATGGCTCTGGGAGTCAGTCTCCCAGGTGTGCATAGGGAACATGCAGGTCTGGGGTGTGTTGGGTGTCAGGGAACGTGCGGGTCAGGGGTGTGTTGGGTGTCTCACTGTCACTAAAGTGTCAGATTAGGTGCTGAGAGGAAGTAGAATAATTGGAAGTGTTTGGACCTACTCTTAAGGAATTTATCATTAATAAAGAGCTTACCTTTAGCTAGTATGATTAGAAAACAAAGGACTTAGATGGAGAATTATCTTCCTTTTCCAGTTTGTCGATGACTTGGCTTTTGTGATGTTTATACCAAGAGATCTGGTGTTTTAGAATTTTGCCATTCACCGGGCACTTAAATTTCTCTCTTTGCTTAGGCTGTTAATTTCCTCAGTGTTAGCCAATATGCGATATAATAGGACAAATACACTAAGCAGGAAATCTTGTCTGTGTCTGTGTAGACATCATTAGCATAATATTTTGTTTTCCTGTTTAGATCTTTACCATTGGCTTCAGAATGTAGTTCCAGAACACTTTACTTACAAAGTACTTTCCTGGCCGGCACTGCGGCTCACTAGGCTAATCCTTCGCCTGTGGTGCCGGCAACCTGGGTTCTAGTCCCAGTTACTCCTCTTCCAGTCCAGCTCTCTGCTGTGGCCCGGGAAGGCAGTGGAGGATGGCCCAAGCATTTGGGCCATCCTGCACCTGCATGGGAGACCAGGAGGAAGCACCTGTCTCCTGGCTTCAGATCGGCGCAGCTGGCTGTAGCTGCCATTTGGGGGGTGAACCAATGGAAAAGGAAGACTTTCTCTCTGTCTCTCTCTCTCACACTAACTCTGCCTGTCCAAAAAAAAAAAAAAAAAAATACTTTCCTTACCCTTTTTGGCTACAGGTTGGGCCAATAAAAACCATGGATCTTGGGGCCAGCACTGTGGCGTAGCAGGTAGGACTGCCACCTGCTGTGCCATCATCCCATGTGAGTGCTGGTTCGAGTCCCGGCTGCTCCACTTCCGATTCAACTCTCTGCAATGGCCTGGGAAAGCAGTAGAAGATGGCCCAAGTCCTTGGACCTCTGCACCCATATGGGAGACCCGGCTTATAACTTGGAAATCTAAATTCAGCTTGAGCAGTTCCATTTTATAATATGCCTGATCCCAGACAAGTCTGGGGGTTAAAAATAAATAAAACTCATTCTCAAAAGATGAAACCTTTGTCTTAACTTAGAACATACAGTCACAGAATATTTACCGAGGAGTGGCTCTGTCTCAGCCAAGGTTGATGTGGGCTGGGGATGGGGATACAGACACGACTAGGAAGACCCTGCCCCACGGCCCATGGAAAGCACAAAGACATTGAAGCCCAGCTGTCAGTAGCATGATGACTACTTTATCGACACATGCCTAAGAGGTGATGGGAACATGGCCAAGGCACCCATTAATTTCATTTACGAGGTCTTGCACAGGAAGCACACAAGCAGCGGTACCAGCTACCCTGTACTGAGCTCTTGCTACATGCCCGTCACCATCCCTAGCATTTTACGTTTCATGTCTTTTAAATCTCGTAACATCCCTGGGAAGTGAGACTAATTTCTGCTCTTCACGGGTAAAGACGATGAGGTGCCGAGGAGTGACGTTCAACAGTGGGTAAGTAAGTAGTGGAGGCAGGATTCAAACCAGATCCCGAGCGCCTATCAACTACCTTTTCTTTTCTTATGATTTTATTTATTTATTTATTTGAACAAGAGAAGGGGAGAGAGAGAGAGGAAGAGAAGGGGAGGGGAGAGGGGAAGAGGGGAGGGGAGGGGAGGGAAGGGGAGGGGAGGGAAGGGAAGGGAAAGAGAGAGAGAGAGAGAGAGAGAGAGAGAGAGAAATCTTTTATCTGCTGTTTCACTCCCTAAATGCCTGCAATAGCCAGGGTTGTTCCAGAGTGAAGCCAAGAGGCAGGAACTCCAACCTGGTCTTCAATGTAGGTTGCAGAGTTCCAAGTACTTAGGCCATCCTCCACTGCTTTCCCAGGCACATTAGCAGAAACCTGGATTGGAAGCAAAGGAACCAGGACTCAACCTGCACTTTGATAGGGGATGCCAGGGTCACAAGCAGTGGCGTAACTTGCTATGTCACAATGCTGTCCCCTCAACTACATGTCCATGTTGCACAAAATAGTACTCAGTGTTTGCGGGCCTTCATACAATATCCATGAAAGCAGCAAGGGAAAAAGAAAATGGTTTTACTCATGCACTGATCATTCAAGAAAAGAACCTAAACCGCTGTTGGATTAGAAGAGACATTTCAGAGAGCTTGCATTCCTCGGTTCCCGCAGGAATACAGTTATTTTGTTAACTGCGTTCTGAAGGTTATGCGTTTTTTTCAAAACTGTCCTTGACTGATGCAGAACATCTGGCTGACTGGGAAGGAATGCTCACGACAGTAGTAAAGTCGACATGCTTCATTATAGGACAGTCTGGCTTGTGAATCACAAGGGAACTACAATACAGGTGATAAACCAGGATATCGGCTAAACTGGGAAAACACTTCTATGCCGGTGAAGTGTTTCAAAAACATGCATACATCCCAAGTATGTGTGTATGTGGATGGTGTGCCTAGTGTGGATTAATTAGCTGAGGGTAAGGGTAATAGTTTTCTAAAGGGGTAAAAGCATTAAAAGCAAGGGCTGTAACAACAGATCAATGTATAAGAATGAAAAGAAGGCTGTTTTTTCATAGTGACTAAAACTGTCACTCAGGTTCAATGTGTTTACAAGAACAGGTGTATCCACTTAATATGATGAGTTGTGTGTACAGAGTTGTTAAATGGGGAGGCCCTGAAGTACAGCTGTTAAGGGAGAGAGATGGATCCAAATGAGGGTGAAGATCGTACTTAGGGGCAACGTTCAGAATTTGGAGTTCCCAGCTCAGTGGTCCTAAGGCATCAAGGAAAGTCAGGCTTGTGACAGTCTCAAAGGGCAGTGTCATTTCCCTCAAGGGTTCTGCACCTGCAAAGCTTTCCTCTGATGTTAATCACGCTCTTCCCAGGTGAACTACTGCACGGCTGTGGTGGAGCAGTGAGAGTCAGACACCGGATCAGAATTCATTTTGTGCTTAAGCTAACGCTCCCCAGCGTTACCTAGCATGGCGAGCCTTATCGATCGTCATAGTGAGGTCTGAAAAGGGCACCCTCGGTTAACCTCATCTGGCCCCCGGGGCTGTTGTGCGGCTCCTGTGATCTTGTCCAGTGCTGTGATGGGTGTGCTGGTGCCTTTGTTTCTGACGGGAATCGCGGTGCACGTGTTGGGGCTGGGAGGAGAGGCACAGGGGCCTGGTGAAGGGAAACAGCACAGCTCTACCATCGTCTTCACTCAGAAAAGAACTTTCAGTCTCCCCACCCCTGCCCGGCCCCGGGCTCTTTCTCCAGCTGCTTCTCCTGTGTGTCCATGCTTCCTGTACAGCATTGAACACCTTTCCTTCTGCCCTGCCTCTATACCCTCCATCGTCTCAAGCACAGACCCCAAAGGCACAGATGCAAGCCTGGCGGAATTCATCTTAGTCCCTGAACTGATGATCATGGCTGGAGAAAATCAGATCTCTAGCTCAGAGCCCAGTGGTGGAGTAAAACTTCACTACTCAGATAGGGCACTTTGTGCATGGGCATCTGGTCTCTGTGCTCCTTGAGTTTCTCTCAGGAAGGAGATGCATAATGAAAAAATCGTAGGGGTACCAACGTTGCTATGGTTGTCTGCCAGAACCTTTTTTCAGATAATATTCTGCCTGCTTTGAGAGGACAGAGTAACTGCACCAAGAACAGATGCACAACTGGTACAGCTTCAGCAGAAACAGGATGAGCTATGATGATGTTTGAGGATCCAGAAGCTACAAGGCAAGTGCAATCAACCAGGGATGGCTGGACACTTGAATATGAAGAGGTTGTCCTTGAACATGAAGAAGAAAGTTAATCAGATGGTAGGTCAGAGACTCCTAATGGGGCAACTCAAGACTCTGACTTCAGAAGGACTGTAAAGAAAAGAGGAAAACAAAACAAAGCAAAACCCCTACACAACAAAGATGAAATAATGAAAAAAAGAAGAAAACAAGCTGGGTGCAAGGGACTGGAGGCTCATTCTCCCCACAGCCATCCCCCAGATTCATATATTGACAGCTTAACCCCTAAAGAAAGGTGTTGGAAGGTGGCATCCTTGGAAAAGGATTAGGCCTGGGGGGCAGAGCCCTCACGAGTGGGATTACTTGCCTTTAGAAAAGGGCTCCAGGGACCCCCCAACCCCCTTTTCCCCTCCTGCCATGTGAGGACGCAGAGAGAAGGCACCATGTGTGAATGAGAAAGGGGGCCCTTCCACACACTGGCTCTCCTCCATCATGGACTTCCTCACCTCCAGAACTGTGAGAAATCAGTTTTGGTTGTTCCCCAGCCACCTGGTTCATGGTATTCTGTTACAGCCACCTGGATGGACTAAGACCCTGGACAGCTGCTGCTGCTCGCAGCTCCTCGTGGCTTCCTGAACTCCGCCATCGGGATCTCAGCTCCTCGCCACGGGCCACAGGCAGCGGAACAGTCCCGGGCCTCCCTCCTCAGTCCTCACGCTCCCTGGGGCTCCCTGGATCTTCCTGGTCCTTGTGCTCCTTCCGGTGCCATGGAAGGGGAACCTGCTCCCTTGGGTGGGTCTCCCCATCCACTGTGGTGGAGGCAGAAGAAAACTTTAGAACCTCCACTTTTCTTCTTTTTTTCTTTTCTTTTTTTTTTTTTAAAGATTTTATTTATTTTTATTTGAGAGGTAGAGTTACAGACAGTGAAAGGGAGAGACAGAGTGAAAGGTCTTCCTTCCATTGGTTCACTCCCCAAATGGCTGCAATGGCTGGAGCTGTGCCAATCCGAAGCCAGGAGTCAGGCGCCTTCTCCTGGTCTCCCGCACGGGTGCAGGGGCCTAAGGACTTGGGCCATCCTCCACTGCCTTCCCAGGCCATAGCAGAGAGCTGGATGGGAAGAGGAGCAGCCAGGACTAGAACCCGGCGCCCATATGGGATGCTAGCACCGCAGGCAGAGGATTAACCCACTGTGCCATGGCGCTGGCCCCAGAACCTCCACTTTTCTTTATTTTTCATTTCATTTGAGTATGTTTTATAATGACAAAGCAAGTGTGTAAAGATAACACATGCATGTCGTATAAGTAAATCACATGCACATATTGAAGGTACTTACTTACTTTTTTTTCTATTAGATGTACGTTTGAAATTGGAGGAGAATGCCCTAATATACTAATATACTAAGGCTTTTCCGTATTCTTCCTTTTTTGACCTGAAGGCCTTTGTGCAAACTGTCCTCTTGGCCAGGAAAACTCATCATCTGATTTCTGCTCAGAGGGGCCTTCCCTGCCTATTCCACAATGCTCACGGTGTGGAGTTGTGTTTTTGTTGCTGCCATATTGCCTCTCTCTATCAGGGCAGGGATCGTGATTGATATGCCCAGGGTCCACACAATACTTGGCATAGAGCAGGCATTTGCAAAGAATATTTTTGACTAATGAATGCACTTAGGTCATAGCTACCACGATTTCACTAGGAGTTTGCTCTGCAGTCTCCTTCATGTTATTGGTCATGCCATTTTTCCTATATGGAACTATTTTCCCTTTTTTTCAAAAACCCAAACTGTGGCAAACATTTGGCCCAGCAATTAAGAAGCCTCTTGGGAAGCCTGCATCCCATACTGGAGTGACTGAGTGTGAGTCCTGCCTCTGCTTCTAATTACAGCTTCCTGCTCATGTGCAGCCTGGGAGGCGATACACAGTGGTTCAAGCAGTTGCACCCCTGCCAGCCATGTAGAAGATTGGATTGAATTCTAAGCTCCTCACTTCAACCTAGCCCAGTCCTAGCTGTTGAGGGCATTTGGAGAATGAACCAGGCCGGCGCCACGGCTCAATAGGCTAATCCTCGGTCTGCGGCCCCGGCATACCGGGTTCTAGTCCCAGTGGGGGCGCCGGATTCTGTCCCGGTTGCCCCTCTTCCAGGCCAGCTCTCTGCTGTGGCCAGGGAGTGCAGTGGAGGATGGCCCAAGTGCTTGGGCCCTGCACCCCATGGGATACCAGGATAAGTACCTGGCTCCTGCCTTCAGATCAGCGCGGTGCACTGGCCGCAGCGCGCCAGCCACGGTGGCCATTGGAGGGTGAACCAACGGCAAAAGGAAGACCTTTCTCTCTGTCTCTCTCTCTCTCACTGTCCACTCTGCCTGTAAAAAAATTAATTAATTAATTAAAAAAAAGAGAATGAACCAGTGGACAGAAAATCTCTCTCTCTCCTTCCCTTTCAAATAAATGAAAACAAGTTTCAAAAATTAAAAAAAAACCAAACACCTAACTGAGCCGAGCTAGGAGTGTCCTACACACTTCATCACCAGCTATGTCCCACTTCAATCCACCCTCCCAAAGCTCCTGCCTCCTGTCCCTGTCATGATTGCAATCTTCATTTAGTTTACTCCTTAACCACTGGATTGCTCCTTGGCCTGGATTTTTGGATATACCTTTTTAAACTTTAAGATAAACTAGATCTTTGTATCATCTTTTCTTTTGAAATTTTTTTTTTCAAATTTGAAAGGCAGATTCCAGCCCCTTCCCCCTCATGGGGGGGGGGGGGCGGATCGAAACTTTCCATCCACTGGTTCACTTGGCAAATGCCTACAATAATAACTGGGGCTGGGCCAGGCTGAAGCCAGGATCCTGGAACTCAGTACAGGTCTTCCATGTGGGTGGCAGGGATCCTACTACTTGAGTTATTATCTACTACTTCCCAGGAAACTGGAGTAAGTGGAGCTGGGACTTGAACCCAGGCACTCCAATATGGGAAGCAGGCATCCCAAGAGATGTTTTAGCCACTGTGTGAGATGTTTTGGGTATACTCTTATTCATGCCTTCTTTTATCTCATTGTCTCAACTTTGCTACTTAGATACTGCCTGTCAAATTTTCCTGGCTCTCAACTCAGCCCGATAGCCAGAAGCTTCTACCTCCATCTAGACATTTTTTTTTTTTTTTTGACAGGCAGAGTGGACAGTGAGAGAGAGAGACAGAGAGAAAGGTCTTCCTTTTACTGCTGGTTCACCCTCCAATGGCCGCTGTGGCTGGCACGCTGTGGCCAGCGCACCACGCTGATCCGAAGCCAGGAGCCAGGTGCTTCCTCCTGGTCTCCCATACGGGTGCAGGGCCCAAAGACTTGGGCCATCCTCCACTGCCTTCCAGGGCCACAGCAGAGAGCTGGCCTGGAAGAGGAGCAACTGGGACAGAATCCAGCGCCCCCACCAGGACTAGAACCCAGAGTGCTGGCACCACAGGCAGAGGATTAGCCTAGTGAGCCATCATATATACAGTTTTAAGAACAAAATGATACTCCCCACCATCTCTCTTTCCCTCCCTCCTCCCTTTTATTTTTTTTTTTATTTTTGTGATGACATTTTCAATAAGCTTATAATCATAAGCTTAATTTTCCATTATATAAAGCTCAGCAAGTAGTAAGTAAAAAGGCCACTGTTCCTCAGGAGTATAGATAAGGGCTAAAAATAATAATCAAATCTCAATATGTCAATTTTACTCATTTACATTACAGTTTTTGTACTCTCTATATTAGTTACTACAAATCAGAGAAAACACTTCCATAATGGCTTTACTAGTTTACATTCTCAACAGCAGTTACTAGGGTACCTTTATTTCCATGTCCTTACTAGCATTTGTTGATTTTGATTTTTAGATGATAGCCATTCTAACTTGGATAATCACAGGTGAACCTTCGCTGTGGTTTTTTATTTCCATTTCTCTGATGGCTAGTTATCCTGAGTATTTCCTCATGTGCCTGCTGTTCATTTGTATTTCATCCTTTGAAAAATACTTGTTCATGTTCTTTGTCCATTCCTTAACTGGATTGCTTTATTGTTGTTGAGTTTTTTGAGGTCCTTATATATTTTGGAATTAATCTTTTATCTGATGCATAGTTTGCAAATATTTTCTTCCATTCTGTTGGTTGCCTCTTCTCTTTTCTGAGAATTTCCTTTGCTATGCTAAAGTTTCTTAGCTTGATGTAATCTCATTTATCTATTTTTGCTTTTGTTGCCTGTGATTCTTATCCAAGAAGTCTTTCCTATGCCAATGTCTTGCAGGATTTCCCATATGTTTTCCTCTAACAATTTGATGGTTCAAGTTTTAAGTTTAGATCCTTGATCCATTGTGAGTTGATTTTTTTACAGGTATGGGTTTTGTTTCATACTTCCGCATGCGGAGAGCCAGTTTTCCCAGTAGCATTGATTGAAAAGACTGTCCTTTCTCCAGGGAGTTATTCTAGCTTGTCTCTCAATGGTTAGTGGGTTGTAGGTGTGCATATTAATTTCTGGGGTTTCTTTTCCATTCCATTGGTCTACTTCTCTCTTTTTGTGCCAGTACCAGGTTGTTTTAATAACATCAGCATTATAGTATGTCTTGAAATCTGGTATTGTGATGCCTCGAGCTTTGTTTTCATTATTTAAGATTGCTCTAGCTATTCAGGGTCTCCTGTGCTTCCATATGAATTGTAGATTCATTTTTCCTAGATTGGAGAAGAATATCTCAATATTTTGATTGGGATCACATTAAATCTGTAAATTGCTTTGGTAGTATGGACATTTTGATTACATTAACTCTTCCAATCCATAAACATAGAAGATTTTTCCATTTTTCTGTGTCTTCTTGTATTTCTTTCCTTAAGGTTTTGTAATTTTCTTTGTAGAGATCTTTCATGTCCTTGGTTATATTTATCTTAAGATATTCAATTTTTTGTAGCTATTGTGAATGAGACTGATCTTGGAAGTCCTTGCTCAGGTATGACATTGTTTTTGTATACAAAGGCTATTGATTTTTCTGTGTCGGTTTTATATCCTGCAATTTTGCCAAACTCTTTTACGAGTTTTGATAGACTCTTTGTGAAGTTTTTTGGTTCCTCTAGGATCATGTCATCTGCAAACAGGGATAATTTGATTTCTTCCTTTACAATTTGTATCCCTTTGATTTCTTTTTCTTTCCCAACGACTCTAGCTACAACTTCCAGAACTATATATATATTTTTCAAGATATATTTATTTATTTGAAAGTCAGAGTTACACAGAAAAAGGAGAGGCAGAGGGTGGGGGGTCTTCTATCTGATGGTTCACTCCCTAGATGGTTGCAACAGCTGGAGCTGTGCCGATCCGAAGCCAGGAGCCAGGAGCTTCTTTCAGGTCTCCTACATGGGTGCAGGGGCCCAAGGACTTGGGCCATCTTCTACTGCTATCCCAGGCCATACCAGAGAGCTGGATCGGAAGTGGAGAGGCCGGATCTCGAACTGGTGCCCATATGGGATGCCGGCACTTCAGGCCAGGACATTAACCCACTGCGCCACAGTGCCGGCCCCAGAACTATATTGAATAGTAACAGTGAGAGGGTGGGCATCCTTGTCTGGTTCTGGATCTTAGTGGAAATGCTACTTTTATCCATTTGATATGGTGCTGGATGCTTAGTTTGTCATATATTGCCTTATTTGTGTTGAAGTATGTTCCTTTTGTACCCAATTTGCTTTTTTTTTATTATCATGAAAGGATGTGAATTCTATGCCTTCTCTGCACCTATTGAGCTAATCATACAGATTTTATTCCTCAATTTGTTAATGTCATGTATCATGTTTATTGATTTGCATATATTAAACCAGCCCTGATCCCTGGGATAAATCTCACTTGGTCTGGGTAGATGGTCTTTTTGATGTATTGTTGGATTGGGTTAGTATTTTTTTTTTTTATTTTTTTTTCCTTAAGATTTACTTGTCTATTTGAAAGGCAGAGTTAGAGAGGCAGAGAGGAAGGGGGTGGGAGAGAAAAAGAGATATCCCCATCTGCTTGTCCACTTCCCAAATGACCGCAATGGCCAGAGCAGGGCTGATCCGAAGCCAGGAGCCAGGAGCTTCCTCCGGGTCTCCCCTGTGGGTAAAGGGACTCAAAGACTTGGGCCTTCTTCCACTGCTTTCCCAGGCCACAGCAGAGATCTGAATTGGAAGTGGAGCAGATAGGGCCTGAACTGACACCCACATGGGATGCCAGCACCACAAGTGACAGCTTCACCTGCTAATCCCCAGCGCTGGCCCTGGGTTAGTTAGTATTTTATTGAGGATTTTTGTATCCATGTTCATGAGGGATGTTGGTCTATAGTTGTCTTTCTTTGTTGTATATTTTTCTGATTTTGGAATTAAGATGATACTGACCTCACAGAAGGAAGTTGGGAGGATTCCCTCCCTTTCAATTTCTTTTTTTGAATAGTTTAAGAAGTGAGATTAGTTCTTTTTTAAAAAGGTTGGTAGAATTTAGCGTTGAAGCCATCAGATTCTAGGCTTTTATTTGTTGAGAGGGTGCTTATTACTGATTCAATTTCTGTCTTGGTTATTGGTCTATTCAGGTTTTCTATGTCTTCATGCCTCAGTTTTGGCAAATTGTGTCAAGAAATCTATTCATTTCTTCTAGATTTTCCAATTTGTTGGCATATAGCTGTTTGTAATAATTCCTGATGATTCTTTTTTTTTTCCTGTTGTATCAATTGTAACATCTCATTTTCATCTCTGATTTTATTAATTTGGGTCTTCTCCTTTTTTGGGGGTTATTTGGGGCAATGATTTATTGACTATTTTATTTAAAACAGCTCTTCATTTCAATGTTCTTTTGTGTGATTTTTAAAATTTCAATTTTGTTTATTCTTTTTATTATTTCTCTCCTCCTACTAATTCTGGTTGTTATTGTTTTTCTAAGTTCTTAAGATGCATTGTTAGATCATTTATTTGATACTTTTCCAATTTCTTGATGTAGGCACTAATTGCTATAAACTTTCCTCTTAACACTACTTTTGCTGTACCCCATAAGTTTTGATGTGTTGTTATTTTCATTCATTTCAAAGAATTTTTTAAATTTCCCTTTTGATTTCTTCTATGACACAGTATTCATTCGGGAGCATGTTGTTCAGTCTCTGTGTTTGTATATTTTCTAGAGTTTCTTATGTTGTTAATTTCCAGCTTCATTCCATTGTGGTTAGAAAAGATACATGGTATGATTTCAATTTTTTGGCATTTGTTGAGGCTTGTTTTATGGCTTAGTATATGGTCTGTCCTAGAGAATGTTCCATGTACTGATGAAAAAATGTGTATTCTGCAGTTCTGTGTTGGAAAGTTCTATAGATATCAAACAGATCCATTTGGTTGATAGTGTTGGTTTGTGTTGTGGCTTATTTACTGATTTTTGTCTGCTTGATCTGTCCATTGATGAAAATGAGGTGTTGAAGTCTCCCATTATTATTGTGTTGGGGTGTATGTCTCCCTTTAGCTTCATTAACAATTATTTTAAATAGCTGATGCTCTAGCATTGGGTGCATACGCATTTACTACAGTCATATCTTCCAGTTGAATCAATCCTTTAAGTATTACATATGACCTTCTTTGTCTATTTTAACAGTTTTTATATTAAATTCTGTTTTGTCTGATATGAGGATATCCTGCTTGTTTTTTGTTTCAATTTACATGGAATATCTTTTTCCAAGCTTTCACTTTTAGTCTCTGTGTATATGGTGACGTATGTTTCTTGTAGGCAGCATATTAAATAAGCTTTGTTTTTTAATCTATTCAGCCAGTCTGTATCTTTTTTATATATAAAGATTTATTTATTTGGAAGGCAGAATTACAGAGAGAAAGATGGAGATCTTTCATCCACTGATTCACTTTCCAAATGGCTGCAATGGATGGGGCAGCACCAGTCCAAAGCCAGGAGCTAGGAGCTTCATGTTGGTTTCCCATGTGGGTGACAGGGGCCCACGCACTAGGGCCATATTCTACTGCTTTCCCAGGTGCATTAGCAGGGAGCTGGATTGGAAGTAGAGTAGCTGGGACTTGAACTGGTGCCATATTGAATGCTAGCATCACATGTCATGTTTTAACCCACTGTGCTCCAATGCTGGCTCCCAGTCTGTATCTTTTAATTGGAGAATTTAGTCCATTTACATTCAAGGTTGTTATTGATAAGTAATGACTTGTTCCTGCCATTTTTTTTTTTTGTAAATATTTGTCTCACTTTATCTTTCTGGCTGTCTTTTACCATCAATTCATGAAATACCAAAAATTATGTTGCTATAATTTATATTGGAACTCCATTAACCTGTTGACTAACTTAAGAAGTATAAAAATCTTTTGAATATTAATTATTCCTGACCAGGAATCTGGTACATCACTATATTTATTGCAATCTCATTTCTTTCCATTGTATCATGACTTGGAGAAAGTTAATCTCCCTTCTATTTAGTTTATTCCTTTGTAAAATAGGAACATTAATGTACCTATCTCTGTGCTCATTGTGCTGTTCTTGATCTTAAGTGAAATACTTGATAGTAAGTGCAGAGGACAGTGCCCAGCACAAGTCATTACTGATATTATTAATATGAATAGTTTTTATTCTCATATTTTCTGAAAGTAAGGTTGACTTTATTTCCGATTACTGATGGATACTCCTTCTCCATGTTTTGTGTCCCATTTATTCAACATGTTCTTCCTCTTACTTTTTAATGCCTACTATGAGCCAGGGATGCCCTTTAACTACCCAAGATTTCACAATTTACAAGACAGACAAGAGCTCTGCTCCTATGTATTTTAAATTCTCCTGTTGTCTCATGTCTTTAAGCAATACTCAATGATAAACATTATAGTGGGTATACTGTGTTTGACAATTTAACAAAAACCTCTTCAGTATTTCACTACGAAGCATAATTTTTCTTTTGTTATAAGACAAATATCAGGATACTTCAAAAAGTATCCTGGAAATGGAATTAAAATATAAGTCTACTTTGCACAAAATTTAAACCCATGCAGTTTTTTCATACTATACAGTTCCATGAACTTTTTCAAGACTCCCCCCCAAAAAAAACCCCAAAATTCTTTTCATCAAAATAAAGTCATTTTAATACCACTTTGTATGAACTGTTTGAATCGCCCTCATATTTATCATGCTAAGAAAATATTTTGCCATTTATAGTTAGTTGTAGTACTCATTCATTCTATTAATCGCTCATAACACTGAGAGTCTGTTAAATACTAAGTGGTACTCTGGGTACTATGTGAATAATGAAAAGCACAGGTTCTCATAGAAAACTGGTCTAATTAGGGATATAGACATTTTTATAATTTTGATATAAAATATGATTATTAAAATTGTTGGTGGGTTTGATAAATGCCATTGAAGTATCTAGGGATGATAATTTTTTCTTATTTGAACTATTGAACTGGTGCATTTTACTAATATTGAACCTTTGCATTTTTGTAACTTAAAAATATAGCATTATATAAAGATTTTCATACTTCAACTCCTATGTAGATTGATATATTGTGGTTTGCAAATTATTATTTGATTGAATTTATTCTGAAAAATTCATGTTTAAAATTTGGGCATTTTGAAGTGGGCATTTAGCCTAGAAGTTAAGACACCTGTGGAAACACTTCAGAGTCCTTGGGTTCAATTCCTGCCTCTGGTTCCTGACCTTGGGAGGTAATAGTGATGGCTCAAAGTTACTGGGTTCCTGTCACCCAAATGGGAGACCAGACCTGAATTTTCTTGGCTCTTAGCTTCAGCTTGGCTAGGGCTGTGTCACTGCAGGCATTTGGAGAGTGAACCTATAATTGGGAGGGCATGCTTTCTCCCTCTCTCTCTCTCAGTCTCTCAAATAGATATATTATTTAATTAAAAAAATGAAATTTGTGTAGTGTTTTCTGATAATGTTGATCTGACCACATTAAGAATATGACAACCCGAGACATTGTCCTTCAGGTTGAAGTCTCTGTTTCCACTTTGAACCTCTATGAGTATGTCTAAGAGAGATTTGAGTTTGTGCTAGTTTTGAGAGAGAGAATGCTCGCTAGGGATCATAATGCTAACTTGTGTGTGTTGAGAGATCACAGTGTGTGGTCGCTGTTCTGAGAGCTTGATGCATATTAACTCATTCAATCCATCCTCAAAACAGCTGTCGTAGGGATTACTATTATCTCCATCGTATAATGAAATATCTGGAGCACAGGGCTGAAGCCCATAGCCCTGATACATGGCAGACAGGTTTTAAACCCAGGCAACCTGGCTTCAGAGCCGATATTCTTTTCTACTCTGGCAGGTATATGAATCAAGAAAGGTAGCTTATGCTGCTGTAACGAATACCAAAACTTTGCTTTTCAACAACAACAGAACGACAGGAAAGATTGTTTCTTCTTCATGCAAAGTGTGGCTCTCAGAGGAGCAGATCCACGTGGAAGCTCAGATTTCCAGCCTATCTGTATCTTTTTTTTTTTCTTTTAAAGCTTTATTTATTTGAGAGGTAGAGTTACAGACAGAGAGGGGGAGAGACAGAGAAAAAGGTCTTCTATCTGCTGGTTCACTCCCCAGATGGCTGCAACAGGCAGAGCTGGGCTGATCTGAAGCCAGGAGCCTGGAGCTTCCTCCAGGTCTCCCATGCAGCAGGATGCTAAGCACTTGGGCCATCTTCCATGGCTTTTCTAGGCCATAGCAGAAAGCTGGATCAGAAATGGAGCAGCCATGGGGCCGGCGCTGTGGCATAGTGGGTAAAGCTGCTGCCTGCAGTGCTAGCATCCCATATGAGCACTGGTTCAAGTCCTGGCTGCTCCACTTCCGATCCAGCTCTCTGCTGTGGCCTGGGAAGGCAATGGAGGATGGCCCAAGTCCTTGGGCCCCTGCACTTGCATGGGAGATCCGGAAGAAGCTCCTGGCTCCCGGCTTCAGATCGGTGCAGCTCCGGCTGTTGTAGTCAACTGGGGAGTGAACCAGTGGATGGAGGACCTCTCTCTCTCTGCCTCTCCTTCTCTCTCTGTAACTCTGACTTTCAAGTAAAATAAATAAATCTTAAAAAAAAAAATAAGTGGAGCAGCCAGCTCATATGGGATGTTGGCACTGCAGGCAGTGGCTTAGCCTACTGGGCCACAGTGCTGGCCCTGCTGTCTGCATCTTCTGGCGACTCAATATCAACATTTGTTTCCACAGCCACTGTGGAAAGGGCATAGAGGGAACGTGGAGAAATACACCCTGGCTCTGAAAAGTTTCCCCTGGAGTGACACACATCCCCTCTCAGATTTCACTGGCTGAAGCCAAGTTACACGGCTAAGCCTTCCCTTCACATATCATGTGCTCCAAGGAAAGGAACACTAGATGTGTTGGTGACAGCCCTGATGTCACCATGGTATGTGTGCTAGCTCCAACTCTGCCACTGACTTTCATGTCTCTTTGCTTCCAATTTTAACATCTGGAAAATGACAAGATTCATCTGTTTATTCCATTGATATCTATTACTGTGTGCCAAGAAATGTGTGATACTGGTGCAATGGTAAGCATGGTGAAATCCTTGCCCTCAAGCAGTTTGCACTGTAATGGACTTCTCAGTGATAATTTTCTGCTCTAACATTTGAAGATTATGGGATGGGCATTTGGAGCAGTGGCTAAGCCACTCCTTGGGATGCTCCCATTCAATATCGGAGTATCAGGGTTGAAGCCTCACTCTGCTCTGGATTGCAGCTGCCTGCTAATGCACATCCTGGAGGCAGAGGTGTCCACTCAAGTACTTAGGGCCTGGTCACCCAGTTAGGAGACCCAAATTGAGTTCCTGGCTTCTGGTTTGACCCAATTCTGGCTATTGTGGGCATTTGGAGAGTGAATCAGGGGACAGGACAGTCCCTCTCTCTCTCTCTCTCCCTTTCTCCCCCCACATTTCAAATAAAATGAAAATAATAAATAAATCCAATTTTAAAAATACAAGCATTCTATTAAAAAGCAACCATTTCAACCATTCAACCACAAACCCCCCCCCCAAAGTTTAAATTCTAGACCCTCGGGCATTTCTCTCAGGGGTTTCTTCCTTTTTCCTTGTGCACTTGAATGTAATTGGCTGCAGCGAGTCTTCATCATAGCAGCAGGTACACATGTGTCTATTACTTTAGGATGACTAGTAAACTGGCAGAGATTGTGGAAATAAGACTTTGCACTACATTCATAGTTATTTTTAAAGGTAAATTCAGTCAATTCGGCACACGTTCCCACAGACTTACACCTAGGGGTAAAGCTAAAAACTTGCCATGGGACTCCAAGTCCTATTAAGTTGGCAGGTACTAATGCCATCTTACTAGTTAAAGTGATCATTTTAAGTGCGTAACTTATCATAAAGATAGGAATAAATGACAAAGGGATCATATAAATAAGACCAAATGTCTGCTAATAACAATAGATAGAATTAAAAGGGAAAGGATGATCCAACATGGGAAGCAGGCCACACAGCAAACTCATAGAATGACAAATGCCCTAAACAGCACTCTGGCCTCAGAATCAGCACTTAAGGCATTCGTATCTGGCTAAAAAGCCCATGAGAGCATTTCAGGCATGGAAAGCCAAGACACTGTGGCAAAAAAATAACCTACATGAAAGATCTCTGTGAGTAAGATCCCCGTGGAAAGAATGGGCCATCAAAGAAGGAGGTACCTTTTTCTCTGAAGGGAGGGGAGAACTTCCACTTTGATTATGGCCCTGTCTAAATAATGTCAGAGTTTGTGGACTCAAGAGGCTTCCATAGCCTTGGTAGCTCGTGACAGGAGCCTTGGGTGATCACTGACATCATAAATAAGATTATCAATTGTTAAATCAACAATAGGAGTCATTGTGCACTTGCTCCTCATGTAGGACCTCTGTCCTTAATGAGTTGTACTATGAGAATTAACAGTAAAACTTGTTTTCAAACAGTACTTTATACTTTGTGTGTCTGTGTGGGTGCAAACTGTTGAAATCTTTATTTAGTATAGAGTTGATCTTCTGTAATAGATAATTAAAAATGAATCTCAATGAAGAATGGGATGGGAGAGGGAGTAGGAGGTGGGATGGGAGTTGGGGAGGGAGGGCGGGTATAAGGGGGAAGAACTGCTATATTCCAAAAGCTGTACCTATGAAATTTATATTTATTAAATAAAAGCTTTCTAAAAAATAAAAGTAGTGTACAGAAAAAATAAGAGAAAATCAATTTGATTAAGAAATTCAGGGCAGATAACTTTGCTGCCTAATGTGCAATCCAGATATCAAAATTTTTTTCACTCAGGAATAACCCAAATGATAAAAGTTTGAAAATTTCAAAAAAATCATTTACAGTTCATTTTCCCTGAGGGAATATTTATTGGTATGAAATAGAAGAAATATGAATAAGTATCCTTGAGAACATGCATAAAACTGGTTGCCAAGATTTTTTTAATCTCTGAGGACTTGAAGCAGTCTGCCAAGTTTTAATTTGCTAGTTGTCTCTGGTCAAAATACAATTCACAATGAAAGATTTATAAGAATTTGAGACATTGTCTTTAAACATGATGCAACAGAAGAAAATTTGAATGAATGTGCAAAGAATTCCATTTTACTCTCACTGATGCAGTTGTGGCATTTCCTTTATTTTTAATACTGCATGTCAAATTCTTAAACCAAAGCCAAAAAAACTCAGTGATTCAATAGTTGGATATGTCTTTAGTGTATCAGAAAATACATTTCTGATAAATCACACTCATTTGTTGTTCTGTTTCAATTCTTCCACACTTTAGAGATATTCAGTTAGTTTTATAAGTGTTTGATTAGTTCATTTGCTACATGTTTGTACTTCGAATTTAATGTTGTGTTGTTTGTTCTCCTTCTCAGTCACAGAGGAAGGACTGACACCAGGATCATATGCTTACACAACCTTTTGTTTCCTAGTCAGCAACCAATACTTACTATTGAGCTTTCTTGGAGGTAGCATGAGAATTATCAGAATCTCTGAATATGAGGAGAAAAAGAGGAAAGCAGATAATATTGTAATAGTTACCATAAGAGATCAGTAACCATTGTCTACTCTCAATACAAATTCCACTTTAGTGATCCAGGCTACTGTTATGAAATAAGTGCTGGCTTCTGGCTCCCACATTCATATCTCCAGTCACGGCTTTCTTTCTAGAATTTCAAACACCATTACCACCTGGTTATCCACACAGACAGCTCAGACCCAAAATATGCAAACCGGAGTGTTTTGTCTTTTTCCCCTACTACCGGCAGCCTCCTTTGTGGCCTCTCTTGTTCAGGATGGTGTCATCATCCTTTTGAACACACAGAGAGCCTGGAGCCTTCCCAAGCCTCGAGTGCATCACTTCTTGTGTAAAATGTCTGCTATTTCCTGCTGTGCTTACAGTTTTGGTGTGGCTCCAAGGGAGCTGTACTGGTCAGTCCCTGGGCTTCAGGCAGTGACTTTGTCTACCAATAGCACACTGTCCTAAGTCTGCCATGAAAATCGTTACTTAATAAGAGTTTTCTTATAATGACAAAGGAAGTGAAAAGAAAGGAAGAAAAATTGTGCTGTTAAGAAAATGGCAAGCTGCTTCAAGGGAATCTTGAATCTTGGCTGAAAATCAATGTTCATGGAAAGAAATGATTTTTACCTTTTGCTGTGGAAATGTGGACTCCATCATGGCTGTTTCAAAGCTATGGGCGCTGCCTGCCTGGGTCTTCTCCCACAGGGCTCTGAGGAATTGCACAGAGTGGCTCTGTATGGACAGGGGCTCAGGAAACAAGCTCTAAAAGTGCAAAGTGGGGGGGATGGGGGAGAGGACACATTATCGCTAATATTTGAGTGATTTCAAGGCATTATTTAGGCTTAGTTTGAGCTTTAACATGATCTAAATTTAAATGAAACAATAAAGAGCTACTGCGAAGAACAAGCATATACCAGGCTTTTAATTTTTTAATAAAAAATTAAAATCATTTAGTAGGATTTCAAGACAGTTGGTATTGATACAAGGTTACTTATCTCAATGATTTCCAAGAGCATTATTTAATTGCAAAGCTGTTAATATAAATTCATTATTCAAATTTATTTTATCAAGAATCTGGGAATTAAGACAAAATTAAAAGCAGAATGCAAAAATAAAGTCCTTAATCAGTGTAGATCTTGAAGAATAGAAATTAACTCAGAGTTCATTATGCAGTTACTCAAGTATGAGCAGTGTGAGTGGGTGTGTAGGGGAAACAAAATCACTTTTCATCCTAAAATGTGTAATGGGTAAATATTTCTGAAGTTTTAAGAAATATTTTCTGTAAGTGCTGGGCAATAAGATTGATACTATGAAGAAAATCACATTTATTTATATTTCACTCAATCCAATGAAAATCACTCTTTAAAGGAAGATTTAAATTTGTGTTTGTATATTAATCAATGATGAGTCTAGTAATCATTTATACATTGTGATATTATACATAAGAATGTGAGAAGACTTTCAACTAAGGGAATAATTTCATAAAAACATATAGGACACCACTAATGGGTATACAATACCATTTGAGTATATTTTATCCTTTGCATATGATATATGATAAGAGATTGGCTTATAAAATCATATTTTCTATGTCAAAGATTATCAAAGCACTGACTTACGAGACTATAAATGGTCTGTGCATAGAAATCTTTTTTCAGAAAAATCCTGCTATTATTATTAAAATGCATATTTCCAGTTCTGAGTGGGAAATGATGTAGGATCTAAAATCCTGAGTAAGTGGCCCACAGATTTCACAAGTTTAAGAGCCAGGTACAGATAAATTGATTACACAACCTAGAAAGTGGGCACATCTGGAAATTTCTTGATTAATATCAGGAACTTAAATGGCACATACTTTTTCACTTAAAGAAGGGCAGCATGGATTTAAAGAATCATCAATCTAAAGAGGAGCATTTAGACTGGAGTCTGTGAATTTGACCACTTCATGAATGTGTAAAGTTGACAGAAAAGAGGGAACCTGGACGCAAGACTAGTGCTGGGTTTGTCACCATCAAGGCAATTGATTTTTATTTACTCCAAAGCCAGGACTCATCCAGGAGACTACATAATATCAAAGGGATGGAAAAAGAAAGACATCACTGTAGTAAAAGGAACACAGATGAAAGGTAGCCCAGACTGATATACTAGGTGATTTTGTTTAAAGAGAAAGACAAAGAATCAGACTAAGTCAATAAAAAAATACAGTTTTGCTTTCAGAAAACTGACAGCTGTGAAAAACAAAGCCAAAGATAAAACAAATACAGAATCACTGATGAAGATTATTTGAAGAAAATATGAGTAAGAGAAAAGGAAAGTAAGGTTGTTGTTGCAACAAAAGGAAGACAAATCAACGCTGTCCTTATGATCACATGCAGTTTGGTCCACATCAAAATGTGAGCTGCTCCGTATGAGCGGTTATCAAGTGTTCTGAAGACGTCAAGAAAAAGTGGTGTCCTTAGGCATGTCCAAGCTGTCTGGTTCCTTTATTAGATTGTTCTACTTCATAATTATGAGATATGTATTTAACACTAAAATTCCTTCTTGTGCCTTTGCATACCAATATTTGCTCATCAAATCCTTTGTTAAACTGAAAGTTCTTCTTTTTGTAATTTTACCTATCTATGTATCTTCCATAGAAGAAAGTGCATTCTAGTGTCTTCACAAAGTCTAAACGGATACTTTGACACCTAAATTAGCTGGAGATTTGAAGACGCTAGAGAAATAAAGGCTAGCTCTACATAAGGAAAGCTATTATGCCATATAAGTTGTTTTTGTTGTTCAACATAAATTATTTTTCCTTTCATCCTTCTTCCTTTTTAGAAAAAAAGATTTATTTCTTCATTTGAAAGGCAGAGAATCAGAGGGAGAGGGAAAGAGACAGCAAGAACAAGAATGAGAGAGAGTGAAAGAGAGCAAGAGAGATCTTCCTTCCATCCCCAAGTGGCCACATCTTCACTCCCCAAGTGGCCACAATAGCAGGCACAGGGTCAGGCTAAAGACAAGAGCCAGAAACTCCATTCTGGTCTCTGGCATGGGTGACCCAAGCACTTGGACCACCACCTGCCACCTTCCTACAAGAATTCACAGGTTGCTAAGACCCAAACTAGCTGTCTGATAAGGGATGGCTGCATTGCAACAGGCAACCTAACCTGGGGTGTCACAGTACCAGCCCCCTTTTCACTCTTCTTTTTAACAGCTAAGTACAGGGGCCAGCACTGTGGCATAGGAGTTAAGCCATAGCCAGAATCCCATATGGATGGCAGCTTGATTCCTGGCTGCTCCACTTTCTATCCCATTCCCTGCTAATGCACCTGGGAAAGCAGCTGAAGATGGCCCAAATGCTTTGGCCTTGCACTGATGTGGGAGACCACAAAGAAGCTCCTGGCTCCTGGCTTTATCTCCTGGCCCAGCTCCAGCCATTGAGGCCATTTTGGTAATGAACCAGCAGATGGAAGATCTTTCTCTGTCTCTCCCTCTCTCCCTGAAACTCTGCCTTTCAAATAAAATGGGTAAATCTTTAAACAAAGGAAGCTAAGTATACTCAATATATTAATAGATAGAGCCTACTGTCTTTTTTTTTTTTTGCTTATTATTTATTTGAAAAGGAGGGAGAGAGAGAGAGAGAGAGAGAGAGAGAGAGAGAGACTTCATCCTCTGTTTCATTCCCCAAATGTTTGCAGTGGCCCCCAACTGGGCCTGAAGAAAGAAGCCAGGAACTCAATCCAGGTTCTCCACATGGGTAGTAAGGACCCAACCACATGAGCTATCACTTGCTCCCTCCCAGAGTACACGTTAGCTGGAACTGAGAGTGGAGGAGCTGGGACTGCAGCCCAAGCACTCTGATATGGGATGCAGGCATCCCAACTGGTGTAATAACCACTAGACCAAAAACCCACCCCAGGGGGCCGACGCTGTGGCTTAGCAGGTAAAGCTGCCACCTGCAGTGCCAGTCAGATGAGGCTGCTCCACTTCCAATGAAGCTCTGTGCTATGGCCTGGAAAGGAAATGGCCCAAGTCCTTGGGCCCCTGCACCCACGTGGGAGACCCAGAAGAAGCTCCTGGCTCCTGGCTTTGGATCGGCTCAGCTCTGGCTGTTGCAGCCATTTGCAGAGTGAACCAGAGGATGGAAGATCTCTCTCTCTCTCTCTCTCTCTCTCTCTCTCTCTGCCTCTGCCTCTCTGTAACTCTGCCTTTCAAATAAATCTTTTTTTTAAAGCCACTCCAGGAAACTATCTTAAAATACAGAGAATCTGTGTTCAAAATTATGAATTAAATGTAAATGTATAATACTCTACATCACAACTCTGACCAAAGGGCTAGTATATCAAAAAAGCGAGTGTAAACTCCCACTCCACCAGCTCACAAAATAGCCTGATTTATACGCACCTGCTGAAACAGAAACATGATCTGGATCCACGACTGAGGTTCCTGGCTGATGAGGATAAAACTAGACTTGCTGTAGAGGCAGTAGTGGCCCTTCAAGGAGCAGGTGAAGAACAACTTGGCCACGCAACTCCTAACTGTATCTAGAAACAAATACACAGACTATTAAACCTCAGGTTTTTCCATGGTTACACTTCATTCTTCGACATGCAGGCATTCTTGGAAAATCTCAAGATTTTAGACTATGAGCTAATAATGGCCAACAATCACGTATTTGGGAGTGGATCCATTACATGGACTACAGATTTAAATGAAGATGTTTTAAACAGGTTGTGTTCGATCCGTCATTCTCTTATTTAAATGAACAATGTGTGAGAAATGGCTAGGCAACTCCCATGGAAGCTTAAACTTTCTCCCCAGCAAGAAGGGAGAGACCATATCATTTTCACCCGATTGGACATCTGGGAAGAACAGACAAATGGATGGAGGAAACTCAGGCACTTTCTGGGCAATGGGATGGTGTGCCAAGAACTGCAGGTGCCATCCTTTTGGTTGTGTGGGGGCCACAGAGACAAATCCCAGAATAACTCTGGCCATGGTGGTGGCTTCCTGTGAACTGTATTGATCTCATTTGAAAGGCTGTGTCATATTGAAGAGCTCCAGCAGGGCTGCAATAGATTCAGGATGCTCTACTCTTAAAAATGGAAATGGATTAGCACTTCTTAAAAGGTGATGGGAGCTGGCGCCGCGGCTCAATAGGCTAATCCTCTGCCTGCGGCGCCGACACACGGGGTTCTAGTCCCGGTTGCCCCTCTTCCAGGCCAGCTCTCTGCTGTGGCCCAGGAGTGCAGTGGAGGATGGCCCAGGTCCTTGGGCCCTGCACCTCATAGGAGACCAGGAGAAGCACCTGGCTCCTGCCTTTGGATCAGAGTGGTGCGCCGGCCGTGGCACGTCGGCCTTGGCGGCCATTGGAGGGTGAACCAACGGCAAAAGGAAGACCTTTCTCTCTGTCTCTCTCTCTCTCTCACTGTCCACTCTGCCTGTCAAAAAAAAAAAAAAAAAAAAAAAAAAAAAAGGTGATGGGAACCATTATAGCAGCGGCAGTCAGTCCCTGGCTAAGTCAATGGATTGAATTCCCTAGAGTCGGGGAAGGCTTACTGGGTTCCACCAGGTCTCAGAGTGAAGCAACAGACTTTTCAGGAAGAGTTGGGAAGAGATAAAGGAGAATGGGGAATAATATACTGGAAGAAAAGGTCTTGGAAACGAGACAATAAATCCACAAGGGAGGTTAGATATTTATACAGAAATCTTAAGAATTAATAGCTTTCTGTGATTCTAAAACATAGATATAGAATAAGACTAATTTTGTGAGGTTACTTGTTTTTGACAGTTAAACATATCTGAGGTGAATTGTTCAATATCCTTGAAGAAAATCAGAAGTCATGTCTGGATTCTGTGGGTGACTGATCATGAGATGTGCTTGAAAAGCAGCAGGAGGCCAGGTACAGAGAGGACCAGAGTCGAGACCAACATCAACTTGAAATAGACCTATCAGCAATTGCTTATCCGCAATACTTTTCTAAAAAAAAATTAGCACAGATGCTCTGAAAAATCGAATTTAAATTTATCCATGCTAAAGAAATAGGAAACTAAGTATTCCACAAGGGCCCAATGCACAAACAGTATTTTGCATAAATCTAGCTGTAAGGTATACACTGAGACAGAAATGTATTTTGCTTCAACAGAAAATTTCAAAAGAGAGTAAGTGTTTTGTTCTAAGAACCCTTGTAGGTTGCTTGAAGTTGTAAATTGGACTCTGGGTCTTTGCCCTAAAGTCTTTTCATTTCCCCTAAATTCTTATAGCTCATTCATGTTTTCTTTTGAAAATGAACATTAATTAGATTTATTTCACACACCCTGAGTCTACCAGCGTTTTGTATACAAACTACAGGGGACTCAGATCAGATAAAACTGTTAAAGCAGAAGAGAAAAATCGTCAACTGGCTATAAAGCAAATGAGTTCTATGGTATAAGGTTTGTATTTATGCTTTCAGTAAACCTGGTTTGTATACGTATTTGCTCTTCTTTTTTTTTTTCAGAGTTTTCCTGGACTAGAAAAATTTCCTTACAACATTAAGAATTAGTTGTTAAATTTTCTCTGCTGCTTTTCCTCTCTTGTTTATTCACTAGTATGGAATGGTAGGCATGGAATAAACAGTTGCAGGATTCATGAACGAATGATTGAATGAGTGAATGTCAGACACTGTGCTGAGAGTTTTAGGGGCCATGGTGTTGACCTTACTCCTAAGAGGCTTACATCCAAATGGGAGAAACATCTGTGAACAAATGGTTAACACTTGTTTAAGAAGGGCATACACTATGACGCTCAGAGAAATGAGAAACTCATTCTGATTGGGGAACAAGAGAAGTCGCGGAGGAGATACTTGAGGTGGAACTTGAAAAATGACCAAGATTTTGAACTTGTAAAAAGTGGGAGGGATACTAGCACAATGAACTCTGAGAAAAATCACATGAAGAATGAGTGTTCAGTGTGACTCCAGGTGGAATGTTGAGTGTAAGTGTGTCATTAAAAATCTTTACTTATGGGCCGGCGCCGCAGCTCACTAGGCTAATCCTCCTCCTTGCGGCGCCGGCACACCGGGTTCTAGTCCCAGTCGGGGCGCCGGATTCTGTCCCAGTTACCCCTCTTCCAGGCCAGCTCTCTGCTGTGGCCAGGGAGTGCAGTGGAGGATGGCCCAAGTACTTGGGGCCTACACCCCATGGGAGACCAGGATAAGTACCTGGCTCCTGCCATCGGATCAGCACGGTGCGCCGGCCGCAGCACGCCGGTCTTGGCGGCCATTGGAGGGTGAACCAACGGCAAAAGGAAGACCTTTCTCTCCGTATCTCTCTCTCTCTCTCTCTCTCTCACTGTCCACTCTGCCTGTCAAAAAAAAAAAATCTTTACTTATACAACTGTCTTAAAAATTCATGGTGAAATTGAAATTTAAAGGTAAACTTAGGGGCTGGGGTTGTGGCCCAATGGGTATCCTATATGGGTGTCGTCGGTTCATGATCCGGCTGCTTCACTTCTGATGCAACTCCCTACCAATGGCCCTGGAAAAGCAGTGGAAGATGACTCAAGTGTTTGGCCCCTGCCACCTATCTGGGAGACCTGGATGAAGCTCCTGGCTCCAGACTTTGTCTTGGCCCAGTGCTGGCTGTTGAGGCCATCTGGGGAGTGAACCAGAAGATAGAAAATCTCTGTCTCTGTCTCTCCCTGTCTGTAACTCTGTTTTCAAAACAAATAATTAAATCTCTTTTTTTTTAAAAAATTGATTTTGGTGCAAGAGACTTTTGGAATCCATATATAGTTTTTTCAGAATATACATCTTCCATAAACGTTGGAGATCTCCCTGAAATAATTGATACCCAGAAGGTTATTTATGTCTGAGACTAAATGTTGAAGAGAGGAGGTTATTAAATATGGAGTGCTTTCTATATTCCACCAGATCTAATAGTCGTTTCTTTACTTTTTATTTAAAAAAATCAAAGGATTTGATTTGGTCTTTATAAAGACTGAAGTTAAGCATCAGTAATTATGTATGTTATATCATTTCATGTTAAAATTCCCCAAATACTTACATTACACATATGGATGCATTCAAAGACAGGGTACAAAAATATAAGAACATTTGATATGTTTTTGAGTTGAACACTTTTGAGGGGTTGGCTTATGGCCTAGTGGTTAAGATACTGGTTGGGAGGCCCACATCTCATGTTAGAGTGTCTAGATTCAAGTGCTGGTGTTAGTTGCTCATGCCAGCTTCCTGCTAATGCATGCCCTAGAAGGCTGCAGATGGTGGCTCAAATACTTGGGTTCGTGCCACTGGTGGGAGATCCAGACTGAGTTTCTGGCGCCAAGCTTCAGCCTGGCCCAGTCTCAGCATCTGCAGGCACTTGGGGAGTGAACCAGTAGATGGGAGCGCTCTCTCGCTGTCTCTCTCTCTCAGTGGTGTGTGTGTGTGTTTGTGTGTGTGTGTGCGTGTTTGTGTTTGTGTGTGTCTGCCTCTCAAATAAAATAAGTAAATAGAAGAAACTTGGGGGGGCATTTTGAAAATTTTTTTATTTAACCACTTTTCTCCCCCTGTGCTGTTCATATACTTTTATTCTGGCACTATTCTCATTATAGCATATTCCATTTTCTGTTAGTGTTTTTAAAGTGAATTTTTCTTTTAGAATATGTACTTTTAGACTTGCAGAAACATTGTGAGTATATAGAGTTCCCATATAATGCACACCCAGTTTCACCTGCTGTTAATATTTTATTTTAGTATGGTCCATTTGTTTTAAGCAATGAATTCATATTGACAACACTACAATAAACTGAACTCCACAGTTCATGCAGATTTCCTTAGTTTTTATTTAATGTCTTTTTTTCTGTTCTAGGATTTCATCCCGAATACTACATAGGATTTGTTCACTGTGTGTCTTTATGCACCTCTGGGTTGTGACATTTTTCAGACGTTCCTTGTTTTTGATGCCCAAGGTTTTTTGAGTACTTTGTGGACGGTCCCTCAGTTGGGATCTGTCTGTTTTTCTCCTAACCTGACTGCAATTTCAAGCTCTGCAAGGGAAGGTCACAGAAGTGCCATTTTTATCATTCCAGGGCTGCCTGTGATCAGCGTGATTTATGATTGTTGGTGTTGACCTTGATCACCTGGTTGGCACTGTTTTTCAAAGTTTCTTCATTGTAAATTTACCCATTTCTACCCCCCCCCCCCCCACTGTATACACTGTGCTCTTTGGAAAGAATTTGTATTTGCCTCCCCTGAGTAAGGAGTGGGAAGTCAGCTTCACCTCCCTGAGTGCGGAAGAGCAACAGCAACTATTTGGAATTCGTTTGCAAAGATTTTTTTCTTCTCCCTCCAGTTATTTCATTCAAATCATTCATTCACTTTTTTTTTTCAGTTTTATTGGGGCACAACTGACAAACATACTCAATCGTTATATCAATAGGTACTTGTGGATATTTAGTATCCTTTGGGTAATAGTCCATTATTACTTTGGCTATTTTCTTGCTCAAACTATTCTAGCTTTGGCCAGTGGGGACTCTTTAATTTGGTTCTTGTGTCCAATGTACCCCTACCCCCGTGTTTTTTTTTTCCCCTGCACTTTCTTACCTTCCAGCGCTAAAAGACACTCTAGGCTCATGTGTATATTTCCTGTCCTAGTCCTAGAATGAGCCATTTTCCCGAGGAGCTCTGGTTCTTTCCCTTAGAAACCAAGATACAAGTGCTAAATGTGCTAGTTGCTGTTGGATGTCACTGCTCCTCACCCCCTTAGCTGTCAGAGCAAGGAAGCCACATGTTGATACTAACCTGAGTATATAAATATTTCTATATATAATCTTTCATACCTGTAGTAAGCTAAACATGAGTTCACTCTGATGACTTCATACTGATGACTTCTGCTCTAATCTATAACCACAGGGATCATTCCAGCCCCCTCCCCTTGCTTATCTACAAACTGTCACTTCAACAGTAAGAAGCCTGGGTCCTGCTCCATTAGTATTATGGAATTATCTATAGAAGGCAGAGTTCCTGCTTTCTCCTTTCATCCATCCTTCCCCCTTCTCTTTTTTACTTAAAAATCTTTGTGAATTTAGCACCTACCATAGAGTCTGACATGGACAACATGTTCAACAAGTGTTTAGTAATCCAGGTATACCAGAAAACAATGACATTCTTTTGTTCCTTTTGGAGCCTTAAACATGCAATCAGTAGGATATTCCCATGAAAATAATGAGAAATAATAATAATACAAGATTAGTCTTCATATTTAAATTTTATCTGCACTTTAAACACTCCACATTGTCATCTAGCCATCATCGAAGATATAGCTATTTGTTAGTAGGAACATTTTCCCTTAGTTTCGCCATATACATTTTAGCTAGACTCCAGATGCTAGTAATTTTGCAACTTGGTGAAAAAATTCTTCTTTATTTGTATTTAGACCATATTTCATTAAAATGCAAGACCTTATGCTTTTTTCCCCTGAAAAACTACTCCTTCAAAGTCATGTTATCCAGGGGAGTTGAGTCTGCTTCCCCAACTGAGCTGTGTGTAACTTCTGCAGGGAAAGCACGGGCAATCTGACATAAATTGCCAGTATCTTTAATAAGACCACACAACATGCCAAGCTCTGGAAGTATGGCCTCAGGCATTAATTTCCATGCAGTTATTATGTAGTCAACACAATTCCCTCGCCTGTGAGGAGGACAAATCGTTTCCTAAGTCTGAAGAGCTGTGGCAAATCTATAAAGAGAAGCTCTTAATGGGCTTGTGTAAAATTGGAATAATTGGTCTCTTTCATCCTCAAATATGGTGAAAGGAGGCAGGCAAGGTTATGAACCTAGAGAGAATCATCATAGTGACCAGACCCCGGGTGCCCTAGGGGAGGAGAGTGCTGTGGGGTCAGGTGAAGGGTGAGGTGGGCAGTGGTGGCCATGGCGGTGCCCTGTGATGCTATCAGTTGTGAGTGTGTCAGTGTTTCTAGGTATAGGCTTCGGATCTGAGAAACACACCACTGTTGGCAGACTTTGTGCCTATAATCCCCCTCCCAGGGAGGTCACTAATGCATAATTTATGCCATTATGGATTTTTTTGTTTAGAGAGAAGTGCCTTTTGAGAATGCAAATGAGATATGGTTTTGGTTTTTAAAACTAGCTGGTAGAAATGTCAAAGAATTGGCTTATTTGTTGGGAGGAAAAGATAAGTTAGAACTTGTTTTGAATTCTTTACTGAACTTTTATTTTGAAAGTTCTCTCCCAACTAAATAAGGGTCATGTATATGTGTCTGGCTTGAGTCCCACGGTTTTCAACTGGGGCAGTCTTCTTCACCTTGTGACTGTATTATTTCCAGAATGATTTATAAAAACTCAAACACATGAATGTGTTGGCCAGAAATGCTAGCCTGAGTATTTACACACTGAACACAGCTCATTCAGGGAAGGCATTCTGAAGGACTTAGAAAGGAAGCTGATTTTCACTGACTCCTTAGCTCGTACCAAAGTGTAAGTGTAACAAATTATGTTGAGCCCTCATGAGATAGGCTTCATTATCCTGAGTTTATTGAGAGGGAACCTCAAGACAAAGCTTTCAGGAACTAGTTGAGCTGGAATTTTAACCCAGGTGCCAGAGCCTAGTCTCTTCCCAGTGCTTTGGAATAGCTCCGACCAAGTAGAGGGATAGAAGGACCTCAAAAAGCAAGTGTGATTCCAACAAAGATCACTGACCTACAGTTAAACACATTAGCCTTAAAGGGCGAGCAGGCTCTGCTACCTTTCCTTTCCAACAATCACATCTGATCTGTAAAATGGGGGCGGACCAAAAGTTGATCTAAAATGAAAAAAAAAAAAAAAAAGGCTGGTGCCGTGACTCACTTGGCTAATCCTCTGCCTGTGGCACTGGTACTCCGGGTTCTAGTCCCAGCTGGGGCACTGGATTCTGTCCCAGTTGCTCCTCTTCCAGTCCAGCTCTCTGCTGTGGCCCGGGAAGGCAGTGGAGGATGGCCCACGTGCCTGGGCCCTGCACCCGCATGGGAGACCAGTAGGAAGCACCTAGCTCCTGGCTTCCGATCGGCGCAGTGTGCCAGCCGTGTTGCGCTGGCTATGGCGGCCATTTGGGGGGTGAACCAACGGAAGGAAGACCTTTCTCTCTGTCTCTCTCTCTCTCTCACTGTCTAACTCTGCCTGTCAATAAATAAATAAATAAATATAATAAATAAATAAAATGAAAAAAATCTGATCAACTTTTTAAAAAAATGACATTTTGGGGGCTGGCTCTGTGGTGCAGTGGGTTAATGCCCTGGCCTGAAGCACCGGCATCCCATATGGGCACTGGTTCAAGATCCAGCTGCTCCACTTCTAATCCAGCTCTCTGCTATGGCCTGGAAAAGCAGTAGAAGATGGCCCAAGTCCTTGGGCTCCTGCCCCCACGTGGGAGACCCAGAGGAAGCTCCTGGCTCCTGGCTTCGTATCGGCGCAGCTCCGGCTGTTGCGGCCATCTGGAGAGTGAACCAGTGGGTAGAAGACCTCTTTTTCTCTCTCTCTCTATGCCTCTCCTCTCTCTGTGTGTAACTCTGACTTTCAAATAAATAAATAAATAAATCCTTTAAAAAATTGACATTTTAAAAATTATTTTTATTGTTCTTAGTTTGTAAGCTCCGTGAAGGTAAGGGTAAATTATATAGAACACAAAGTTTACCATTTTAATCATTTTGGGTGAACTTGGGGCCTTCTCTACACTCCCAGTATGGTGCAGCCATCACCAGCATCCAGCTCTGGAATGCTTTCATCTTTCCCAACTGAAACCCTATGGTTATGGGTTGAAGAGCATTTGGCTCCCTCAACTCACGTAGAAGTTCAAATCCCAAAGTCTTAGTATGTTCATGGATTAGGATGGAGACTTGGTCCATGATAGAATCTAGAAGGTGGGCCCTGTGGGAGACCCTTAGCTCACTGGTTGGGGGAGCCATGGCAAAGGCATTCTTGAGAGAGGGTTGGCTATATAAGCCAAGGATGTTTCTTGTTTCTTTATATTCCCAGGCTGCCATTCCCTGGCCTCACCCGACGCCTGAACCACTAGGGATGCCTGATTTTAGACTGTGACCTTCTAAATTGTAAGCTAAATTGGCCTTCTTCCTTCCCAAGGAGCTTCTCTCAGATATTTTATAGTAACAAAAACCGACCACTGCGCCTGTACCCTTTAAAGGAAACATTTCATTTCCGTTTCCCTTCAGCCCCTGGCAACCACCATTCTATTCTCTGTGTCTAAGAGTTTGACTACTTAGGTACTTTGTACAAGTTGAATCTTACAACAGCTGTTTTCTTGTGTGGCTATTTCACATGCATAATGTCTTCAAGGCTCACACACGTGGTAGCTCATGTTAGAATTCCCTCCATTTTTATTATTTATTTATTTATTTATTTTTAAAGATTTATTTATTTGAAAGTCAGATTTACACAGAGAAAGGAGAGGCAGAGACACAGAGAGAGAGATCTTCCATCCGCTGGTTCACTCCCCAGATGGCCACAACAGCTGGAGCTGGGCCAATCTGAAGCCAGGAGCCAGGAGCTTCTCCTGAGTCTCCCACACAGGTGCAGGGGCCCAAGGTCTTGGTCCACTTCCACTGCTTTCCCAGGCCATAGCAGAGAGCTGGATTGGAAGTGGAGCAGCCGGGACTCGAACCGGCCCCCATACGGGATGCCAGCACTGCAGGCCAGGGCTGTACATTCTAGGCCACAGGTCAGGCCCTGCCCTCCCTTTTTAAGGTTGAGTCATTTTCCACTGCATGTATATGCCATGTTCTCTTTATTCGTGTTTCTTCCAGTGGACATTTGGGGGGTTTCTTCCTTCCAGCTCTGAGTAATGCTGCTGTGACCCTGAGTACACTAATATTACTTTGAGGCTCTGGTTTCATTTTTTTGTTACATGTACAAAAGTGGATCTGTGAGATTATACAGTAGTTCTGTGTTTAGTTTTTGGAAGAACTACCATTAGAATGAGCTTTTCCATCTTTGAAACTCTATGATTCGATGCGGGTCTACAGAGACCTATGGAGAAATGTGTGTGTGATGACTGTGCAGGCAGGGTTGTGTGTGTGCCCAGGACTGCCAGGACTGGCTCTTTCTTTTTTTTTTTTTTTTTTTGACAGGCAGAGTGGACAGTGAGAGAGAGAGAGACGGAGAGAAAGGTCTTCCTTTGTTGTTGGTTCACCCTCCAATGGCCGCCGCGGCCGGCGTGCTGCAGCCAGTGCACTGTGCTGATCTGATGGCAGGAGCCAGGTGCTTCTCCTGGTCTCCCATGCGGGTGCAGGGCCCAAGCACTTGGGCCATCCTCCACTGCACTCCCTGGCCACAGCAGAGAGCTGGCCTGGAAGAGGGGCAACTGGGACAGAATCCGGCACTCCGACCGGGACTAGAACCTGGTGTGCCGGCGCCGCTAGGCGGAGGATTAGCCTAGTGAGCTGCAGCGCCGGCTTGGGCTGGCTCTTGGTATTCAGGGTGGACAGGTGACAGCAGCATCATTACAGGTGTTTTCCTTCTGCTATTTGTCACTGGTCCGACAGGAACCTTTGAAGTCCTTTTCTCCAGTCTCCCATTTACTTCTCTTTTGATGAATTTCAAAGATATGGGATGTAATTCAAAACAGGGGTACAGAATGAATAAATAATACAGTCCTTTAGCTATATAAATGTCCTAAACTGGACAGAAAAAAAAGTAGGATGGAAAGAAACTGGCTGTTTGATCGGAGTTTTTCCAACGTAAATAAAATAAAACATGTTTTTGAAGTCAACTGTAAATTACATTTTTGCAGGAAAATGTAGCATAGGCTTCACACTTTAAAATATTTTTGCTTTTGCCTGATAAAGTGGGAAGAAGGCTTCAAAATCCAGTGTAGAGCTCTTATCAAACTTTGATTCCCTGCGATTTGCAAAGTATATGTTCATCTTAGACTTAAGCAGTACATCCTGCACCCCCAAATTAAAGCTCAGTGCTTTGAATGTAATAATATTTATTTCATAACCTTAACATAAGGTGCAGAAAAAAAGATACTTAGAGATAAAACCAAATTAGACTCTCAGAAGCAAAGACGAATTCTTAAATGATGATTTGAAATGATATCCAATCATTCGGGAGTAGACCCTGCTGTAATGTCGTGGTGTTTTCTGAGCTTAGTCCTGCAGAGGCGTGAGTTGTTGAACTGACACATTTATGGAAAAACTACCACATTTCTCATTCTGTGAAAACTCAATGGCAGAGGACGATGAGAAAGGAGACTTTGTCTTGTTGTTACTAGGTTCTAGTGCAGCATTATTGGTTGAGAATACATGGTCCTTTTGCAGCAGCTTACTGCCCAGTGGCCAGAAAAATGCCCACGTGTGCAGTGTCCCCACCCAGAACATAAACACTGTGCTCCTTTTCCCCTCTTGGCAGAAATTCCAGCCAGTTGTCAAAGAAGCATGATAGATGCTGTTGGTCTGAATGGTCACAGAATGAAATGAAATCTTTTTTTCCCCACAAAGTTCAAAGCTGCTTTACTCAATTGTTGTACTTTGTATACAATCCCTGAACATTTCTCCCCCACAAAAAACTAACATTAGTAGCTGCACTGTATTTCTAATTTATGGATGCTCCTTAATTGATTTAGTATTCCACTATTATTGAGTATTTACATTAGTTTTTAATATTTTGCTATTAAAATTCTTTCATTAATATATTTTAGTCCTACATGCAATAAGATCTGAGTCATTATATTCATCTATAAAACCTTCATTTGACATATTCTCCTTATTTTTTAAGGATTTCTTTCTTTTTTATTTGAAAGGCAGAGTTAACAGAGAGAGAAAATCTTCCATCCAGTGATTCACTCCCCAAATGGTCTCATCGGTCAGGACTGGACCAGAGCAAAGCCAGGATCCTGGAACTCCATCTGGGTCTTGGGGGACCCAAGTACTTAGGCCATCCTCTGCAGACTTTCCAGGTATGTTATCAGAGAGCTGGACAGGAGGTGGAGGAGCTGGGACTTGAACCTGTACTCATATAGGATTCTAGAGAATGAAATGAAATTCTTCTCCAGATGATTCAGATTTAATAACACAAATTTGGTAATTATATGTTTAGAAATGTACAGACTATAGGTGCACAAGTCTTATTCTTTCACCTTGATTTTAAGAAAAAGAAGTCAAATTATTTCTTGGTATAAAGAACACATATGTTTGAATTAATGCATGGAAAAGGTCTGTGAAGCTGTAGACTGACAGTTTACAGTGATGGCTCCTGGGTTGAGGAAGTGGGAGTGGGGACAGAGAGCAGGCACTTTGTACTTCGTAGACTGTCAGGTGCCACATCACGGTGTTTCAGTCAACGATGGACAGCAAATACCATGGTGATCCCCGAAGATGAGAATGGAGCTGATTGATTCCCGTCCCCTGTGCTGCTGCAGCCATATAATTCACAGCACATGTGTTTCCCAGGTGTTTGTGGTGATACCGGTGTAAACACACTTACTGGGCTGCCATATAAAAATACAGATGGACAGGGGCCGACGCTGTGGCGTGGGTTAACGCTCTGGCCTGAAGTGCCGGCATCCCATATGGGCGCCGGTTCGAGACCCAGCTGCTCCACTTCCAATCCAGCTCTCTGCTATGGCCTGGGAAAGCAGTCCTTGGGCCCCTGCACCCGCGTGGGAGACCCGGAGGAAGCTCCTGGCTCTTATTTTTGGGTCAGCACAGCTCCGGCCATTGCGGCCATTTGGGGAGTGAACCAGCGGATGGAAGACCTCTCTCTCTCTGCCTCTCCTCTCTCTGTGTATCTCTGACTTTTGAATAAATAAATAAATCTTTTTTTAAAAAAGTCTATTTGTTAAAAAATATAGGGGGGCAGCATTGTGGTGCAGCAGGTTAAGCTGCCGCCGGAGATGCCAGAACCCCGTATCAGAGTGCCAGTGTGAGTCCTGACTGCTCTGCTTCCTACCCAGCTCCCTGTTTGGGCCCCTTCAGCCCGTTTGGGAAGCCTGCATGGAGTTCCTTGCTCCCAGCTTTTGCCTGGCCCAGCTCCGACCTTGGCAGTCATCTGGGGACTGAACCAGTAGATGGAAGACATATTTTTCTCTCTGTTTCTCCCTCTCTGTGTCACTCTGTCTTTAAATAAATAAAATAAATCTTAAAAAAACTTTAACTTATTGAAAATACAGCAGCTACAGCTACTGAGACAGTACATGATAGTTGATAATGATCACGGAAAGCGATGGTCCTGGTTGATGTATTTGCTCTACAATACTTGCACTGCTATTTTAGAGTGCATCCCCTACCCCGGAGGAACACTGCTGTAAAGCTGTCGCTTGGGCCAGCAGCAGTCTCATCTTGTGTTTGCAAGTCTCCTGATTGCATCCTTTCTCTTGTGTTTGAGTTACTCGTGTGTTTATTTGTTCACGATGGCTCTGCTCAAGGAATAACAGCCGATACCACACAAAGAATATATATGTATACCCACCGTGCAGCCTGCATGTGTGTGTAGCAGTCTGGATTACTTAGCTTGTGTAAGCAGATTCTATGATATTCATGCAGTGATAAAATTTCCCCACAGTGCATTTCTCAGGTGTCCTTGTCATTAAGGGACATAGGAGTGTCCTTTCTGTATTTTAAAAATTCTTTCCATTGTGCTCAATCGGACTTGCCCCAAATGGTAGAGTTAGAAATGTGCCAGGGGATTCCAATTCAATCCCATCAAGGTGGCATGTATCAATGCCATATCACTAGTCCAAGCAATCAATTTCTGTTCATAATTGATCATAATGATAGGACTAAGAGTCAAAGGGATCACACAAATAAGACTAGTGTCTGCTAATGCTAACTGATAGACTCAAAAAGGAGAGAACAATCCAACATGGAAAGCGGGATACACAGCAGACTCATAGAATGGCAGATGTCCTAAACAGTACTCTGGCCTCAGAATCAGCCCTTAAGGCATTCAGTTCTGGCTGAAGAGCCCATGAGAGTATTCTAGGCATGGAAAGCCAGGACACTGTGGCAAAAACAAAAACAAAAACAAAAAACCAAAACTATATGAAAGATCTCTGTGAGTGAGTTCCCAGTGGAAAGAACAGGGTCACCAAATAAGGAGGTACCTTTCTCTAAAGGGAGGAGAGAACTTCCACTTTGACTATGACCTTGTCTAAATAAGATCAGAGTCAGCGAACTCAAAAGGCCTCCACAGCCTTGACAACTCATGACAAGAGCCTAGGGTGATTACTGATGCCATAAACAAGAGTGTCAATTTGTTAAGTCAACAACAGGAGTCACTGTGCACTTACTCCTCATGTGGGATCTCTGTCCTAAATGTGCCGTACATTGTGATTTAATGCTATAACTAGTACTCAAACAGTATTTTACACTTTGTGTTTCTGTGTGGGAGCAAACTGTTGAAATCTTTGCTTAATATATGCTAAATTGATCCTCTGTATATAAGAATTGAAAATGAATCTTGATGTGAATGGAAGGGGAGAGGGAGCGGGAGAGGGCAGGGTCACAGGTGGGAGGGAAGTTATGAGGGGGAAAAAGCCATTGTAATCCATAAGCTGTACTTTGGAAATCTATATTCATTAAGTAAAAGTTAAAAAAAAAAAGTAGGAAGAAAGTGAAACCATGAAAAAAAATTCTTTCCATAAGGTGTAATAGTCATGTATTACTATTATAATTTAAAAAGAAAATAATACAATGAAAAGTTGTATTTGTTAATGTTAATTAAATGAATTCTCACTGATTACTACACAGCAGGACTAATATTTGTACTATTAAATGTTTTCCCCTTTTGCTCTCTTTAGTTAGCAGTCTTTGTCCTAATCTACTTAGACTCAACCTACGTAGCAGTAGAGGAGTGGGGGAGTGGTGATGGAGCAGACTAGTTAAAGGTGCACAAAAAACGCAGAATAGAATCCATCTTTAGTTGCACAATTAAATTATGCAGAAAGATAGCAGCAAGCAAGGTTTTTGTCTCAAGGCAGGCAGGATTTTCTAAATGTCTTTAAGTCCCTTTAGTCTATCAACCCTTAGCATATAGGATTTAGCTGACAGGGCCACTACTTGTGATGCCTTCTTCCATGTTTTCTGGCCAAAGCAAAGGTATTTTAAAGGGATAAGCGAGTGGTGTGGAAGGGAAGACAGCCAGGCCGGTTCTGAGTCTGGTAGTTCGGGGAATATAACATAGAGGGAAGAAAGACAGAAGACCTTTCAGTTCCGGCAGGGGAAACTGTGGACAGAATGAGAGAAGTGTCAGGGCCCCAGAAATGGGCGGCCTTTCCGTCTTTAGGCTACGGCCTGGAGAAGGCTGGGTTTATTAGACAAGCTATGGCAACAGCAAGGGCAACGGCGACCCTTGGAAGGAGATCCACTCCCAGGTAGTTCAACATAAAGCGCCGCGGCTCACTAGGGTAATCCTCTGCCTTGCGGCACCGGCACACCGGGTTCTAGTCCCGGTCGGAGTGCCGGATTCTGTCCCGGTTGCCCCATTCTGTCCCGGTTGCCCCTCTTCCAGGCCAGCCCTCTGCTGTGGCCCGGGAGTGCAGTGGAGGATGGCCCAAGTGCTTGGGCCCTGCACCCCATGGGAGACCAGGAGAAGCACCTGGCTCCTGCCATCAGATCAGCGCACCAGCTGCAGCGGCCATTGGAGGGTGAACCAACGGCAAAGGAAGACCTTTCTCTCTGTCTTTCTCTCTCACTGTCCACTCTGCCTGTCAAAAACAAAACAAAACAACAACAACAACAAAACATAAAGGAAAGCACAGCTCATGGGCACAGGCAGAAGGAGTTCACCTTTCTGAGGTTCCCCTTTCATGGGCCACCGTTGCCACTGTGGTGGAGTAGACAGGAGCCAGAAGTAGCTGAGGCCCCTGTGGGACAGCTTTTCTGTGAAATCTCTATAGTTAGGGTCGTACACGGTGCAGCCCTGCACAGTGAGCGGTGAGAGAACTTTCCATGCCAGAGCCCAACAGGTGCTGAGGCAGGGTCAGACTGGGCAGGTAGCCTCGTGGGCCTGCCCAGGGGTAGAGGGCCCTGGTGTGAGTGATTCCACCCGGACTTGAGCCGTACATGCCAGCTGGGAGAGGTGATCACACAAGCAAGGGGCAGTGTCCTTTTGGCAGGAAGACAACCCCTAGCCCCTCTTCCAGGGACATCAGTGGTTTCCCAGCACTAGAGGGAAGCAGGAGTCAATTCCCCCTGGCCCCAGATGCCCCCTACGGAGACAAACACAGGAGGCTTGAGAGGAAGGACATTTTCATCCACAGGAGAGACTGTCCCCTCAAAGGAGCATGCAGATGACCAGTTGGGGTTAACTTTAAGCAGAGTCTCAGGAAATTTCATTCCTTGCTGACCATTGGCTGGCTGCTCACGATCGGCTCTAGACAAAATATCAGTGCATTTTCTTGGCAGATCTGACTTGTAACAGAAAACAGATTTTTGAAATCTTACAATAAGTGAAAAAATAATTATAAAGAATATAGTGACAGTGAACAAGAAGATTGTAATGGAGAAAGAAATATTGTCCTAATCTTTAAAAAAGCAGAGTGTTAGGGGCCGGCGCCATGGCACAGTAGGTTAATTTTTGGCCTGTGGCTCAGGCATCCTATCTTGGCGCTGGTTCTTGTCCCGGCTGCTCCTCTTCTGATCGAGCTCTCTGCTATGGCCTGGGAAAGCAGTAGAAGATGGCCCAAGTCCTTGGGCCCCTGCCCCGACGTGGGAGACCAGGAAGAAGCACCTGGCTCCTGGCTTCGGATCGGCCCATCTCCAGCCATTGTGGCCATTTGGAGAGTGAACCAATAGAAGGAAGACCTTACTCTAACTTTCCCTATCACTGTCTATAATTCTACCTCTCAAATAAAATAAATAAAATCTTTTAAAAAGGGGGAGTGTTATACCCACAAGTCACACAGTGAAAGGCAGAGAGTGGGGAGTTGGCTGAAGGCACTGGACATTTTGCACGGGAGGGCTATAGTCTAATCACACACGGTGGAATGCAGTGTCCCTTGTTGCATTTGTAGTACTTTCAAAACTTTTGTGTGAAAACTGTGCCCACTTGCTGTTTTACATTGCTGTTAAAGAACAAAGAGACTTGTTCATTAACCCACTTCAAATCAAGTGACAGAGGGGCTGACGCGGTGGTGTATTGGGTAAGGCTGCTGCCTGCAGCCCCAGCATCCCATATAGGCGCTGGTTTGAGTCCCAGCTGCTCCACTTCCAGCTCTCTGCTATGGCCTGGAAAAGTAGTGGAAGATGGCCCAAGCGCTTGGGTCCCTGCATCCACATGGGAGACCCAGAAGAAGCTCTTGGCTTCTGGCTCCGGATTGGCCCAGCTCCAGCCATTGCAGCCATTTGGGGAGTGGACCAGGGGATGGAAGACTCTCTCTCTCTCTCTCTCTCTCTGCCTCTGCTTTTCTGTAACTTTGCCTTTCAAAATAAATAAATGAATCTTTAAAAAAAAAATCAAGTGACAGAGAACCTTGGCTGCTCTCACAACCAATGTTCCTCCCTAAGAGAGAGGAGAAGCCCTTCCGCTCCTCTCAGGAGTAGTTCAAGGGATAAGTTCCCTGCCCCTTATGGACATTTCAGTTCTCCTCCAAGGTGGTGATGAAGAGCAGAGTCTGGAGTTAGACTTCCTTCCTCACCGGCTGTGTGTCTCTGGGCAAGTTCCATAACGTCTTTGTGACTCAGCTGGGAATGACAATAGCACTGATTTCTAAAAGTTGTCTAGGGCGACCAGCCATCAGGGTTGGCTGGGGGCTAAGGTGGCTCCCAGGACTGAACTCTTGCAGCACTATAGATGAGAAAGTGCTAGGCAGTCCGGATGAATTCACGAGTTAGCGCACGTGAGGCTCTCCGCCAGAGCCAGTGCTTGATTTTGTTTGCTCCCATTGTCACCAGTACTACTGCTCTTGCATACGGGAAAAGAGAGAAACCACCCCTCAGCCAGGGGGAAGTGTTTGAAAGCCCTGAAATGTTCACCTAACAAACAACTGAAATACACTTCTCTGGGAATGTGACACCTAACTCATTAGGTAATACCGTTAGTTCAAAACCGCAATGAAATCCAAAGATTAGAAGCAGGCATTTGGCGGTGGTTAAGTTGGTTCTTGGGATACCTACTGTCTATACTGGAGTTCTAGCTCCACTCTGGATTCTAGCCTGATAATGCTGCCCCTAGGAAGCAGCATTGATGACTCAATTAGCTGAGTCCCCGTTTCCCACCTGAGAGACCTGGATTGAGTTTCAGGTGCCTGACTTTGACCTGGCCCCCAACCCTGGCTATTATGGTCATATGGCGAGTGAATGGGAGACCTTCCAACAAGTAAATGGAAGATCTCTCTCATCCTCTCTCTGCTTTTCACATAAATAAAATAGACTTTTTCAGACAAAAAATAAATAAAATCAAAGATAAATAATGAGCAAATTTCTAAATACAGTTTGCATGCAATCATTACACAATTTATAATAAAATTTAAACAATTAAAAATACCTACTTCTAAATTAAAGCCCATGGTAGCTAAAGTGCTAAGTTTCCATGAGCACTTATGAGGAGCCTAAAATGGCCACAGTCCCAAATGTATGGATTGTAGAACCTACTCTTGCCTATGCTGGCCCTGGCCAACCATCAAGAACATCAGCCTCCCTGGTGGGCTTTGCCTCAGCCACATCCAGAACCAAGGGAGGCAGAGCTGGTGTAACCAGGTGCTCTGACACAATAAATGTTAGTGGTCTGGAAGGAGTCTTGGAGGGTAAGCAGAGACAGAGACACGAGTACTTGAACAGTAATCCTTACTTCTCCCCACTGGCGGGACAGATGCCATCTCCCTATTGCAATAGGAACCATCTCTGAATTCTGCCGAGCTGGAGTTGAGCGCTCTCATGGATCTTCTGCATTTACGTGGAGGGACCTTGCTGGAAGCATGATGTTGGCATTCATTTGCAGCTAAGAACTGCATGTGCCCAAAGAGCCCCTGCTACCCTGCAAACCTCATGCTTTTAGCAATGACTCTGGGCCTCTTCTGCAGGGCCACTGCTCCCAGCCACACAGGGCTTTCCACTGCCTGAGTTCGGGGAACATCTTTCCCACAGGCCACAGTGCCAATGCTGCCCTCTGGCGTTGAGCAAGGCAGAGGCTCTGTACATTCGGTACAAGTGGGCACATTCCTAGGACAGACAGTGATCTGGGATTGTAGGGGTCTCCCTGGAGAATTCTCTTCTAGTTAACTCCTTCTTGTCTAACACCTCTTACCCCCACCCCTAGAGTTTCTGATATTCTTCATTTATTTCAGTCTTCTGAATGCCTTGAGGGCATAGACCCTGTTTTATGTGTAGAATAATAATTCCACCAAACATCACTTAGCATAGCAGACCAGAACCAGGAATGAAAGAGAGAGAGGGAATGATACAGTTGAGACTTTGGATGTGACTCTTGTTTCAACAGAAGATGATTGCAAGGGGCCACATGGCACCTCTGACCTCTGACAAGTGGCCCGGCACAGATTAGTGAATTTGATCATAGGCAAATCAATAATAAATGCAACAGAAATAAGCGTGTACTTTACAGATTTGGGTAAAAATGGTTTCTTTCTTTTTAAAAAAGAATTATTTTTTATTTATTTGAAAGAGTTACAGAGAGAGGTAGAGCCAGAGAGAGAGAGAGGTCTTCCATTCCACTGGTTCACTCCCCAAATGATCACAATGGCCAGAGCTGAGCTGATCCGAAGGCAGGAGCCAGGAGCTTCTTCGAGGTCTCCCATGTGGGTGCAGGGGCCCAAGGACTTGGGCCATCTTCAACTGCTTTCCTAAGCCATAGCAGAGAGCTAGATCGGAAGAGGAGCAGCCAGGACTCAAACCGGTGTCCATATGGGATGCTGGCACTGCAGGCTGGGGCTTTACTGCACCACAGTGCTGGCCCCAGAAATGGTTTCTTAAGAACTGAAGCTTTGGGTTGGCGCCGTGGCTCACTTGGCTAATCCTCCACCTGCGGCACCAGCATCCCATATGGACTCCAGGTTCTAGTCCTGGTTGCTCCTCTTCCAGTCCAGCTCTCTGCTGCGGCCCGGGAAGGCAGTGGAGGATGGCCCAAGTGCCTGGGGCCACCCTGCACCCACATGGGAGACCAGGAGGAAGCACCTGGCTCCTGGCTTTGGATTGGTGCAGCGCCGGCCGTAGTGGCCATTTGGGGGTGAATCAACGGAAGGAAGACTTTTCTCTCTTGTCTGTCTCTCTCACTAACTCTGTCAAAAAAAAAAAAAAAAAAAAAAAAGAACTGAAGCTTTATCACCACTGTTCTGAGTGTGAGAACACTGTGCCATTGCACATCAGCTGTATTGTCACAGGACAAGACCAGCTTGCCTCAGAGTACGCAGTACTATGTGCACAGTAGCCAGCGGCGCAGGCTCTGCGTTGGACAGCTCGTGTTCAGATCTCAGCGTCACCATCTTCCAGTTACGTGATCTGGGGAAAATTTTATTTTCTATATTCTGCTTTTGCAACTTAGCAATAATAACACCCAGCCTTACAGGTTAGAATATAACTTTTAAAATACGGCCTCACACATAGTGCTTGCTGCCACTACTAGCATAGGGCTAATCCATATCACTCCATGTTTATGTTTATTTGCAGAGTAACTGCTACTTATTAAATGTGGAGTTTGCTGCGGCTGGTGCTGTGGTGTAGTGGGTAAAGCTGCTACCTGCAGTGCTGGCATCCCATATGGGCGGCAGTTTGAGTCCCAGCTGCTCCACTTCCGATCCAGCTCTCTGCTATGGCCTGGGAAAGCAGTGGAGGACGGCCCAAGTCCTTGGGCCCCTGCGTACATGTGGGAGACCCGGAAGAAGCTTCTGGCTCCTGGCTTCAATCTGTGAAGCTTCACAGCTCTGGCCATTGTGGCCATCTGGGGAGTGAACCAGCGGATGGAAGACCGATCTCTCTGCCTCTGCCTTTTTGTAACTCTGCCTTTCAAATACATAAATCTTTAAAAAAAAAAAAGCATACAAAGTTAAAAAAAATATGGAGTTGTAAAAAAACGCAAGACCATTTGAATGTGTATTAAGGATGTGACAAAATACACATAAAATTTACCATTTTAATCTGTTTATTTCATTAAAAAATTTCCTTCCTTCCTTCCTTCCTTCCTTCCTTCCTTCCTTCTTTCCTTCCTTCCTTCCTTCCTTCCTTCCTTCCTTCCTTCCTTCCTTCCTTCCTTCCTTCCTTCCTTTTCTTCTCTCTCTTTCTTCCTATTTTTATTTGAAAGGCACGCACACACATACACACATACACACACACAGGGTGAGGGGAGGGAGATCTTCTATCTGCTGGTTCACTCCCCACATGGCTGCAACAGCCGGGGCTGGGCAAGGCTGAAGCCAGGAGCCAGGAGCCAGGAGCCAGGAGCTCCATCTGGGTCTCTCACATGGGAGATAGGAAGCAAAGTACTTGAGTACTCCCTGCTGCCTTCAGGGAGCCCATAAGCATGAAGCTGGAATCAGAAGCAGAGCCATACCTCAAAACAGACACGTTGACATGGAATGCGGGTGTCCCAAGTGATGATTTAGCCACTGTGCCAAATGCCTGCCCCCGTTTAACTATTTTGAAGTGTATACTTCATTGGCATTAAGCGTTTTCATAATGTTAGGCAACTGTCATCACTGTCTCATTCCAGAAATTTTCCGCCACCCTCTATCCATTAAATAGTTACTCTATATTTCTTCTTCTTCAACTCCTGGAAATCACAAACCTGAAATTTGCCTCTAGCTATTTGTCTATTTTGGATATTTCTTATAAATGGAACAATGTTAACATAATTTCAAGGTTCATGTGATGTCATGGATCAATATTCCATTCCTTTGCATGAATGACTAATACCCCATTGTATGGATTTTGCTTATCCAGTCATTCATTGATGGACATTTGGGTATTGTGCACTTTTCAGTTCTCATAAATACTGCTGCTATGAACACTCCTGTTCATGGTTTTACTGAAAACTTGTTTTCAATTCTTTGGGGAACACGCACATAATTAAGAATGGAATTTCTGGGTTTCACAGAAATTCTATGATGACTTGTTGAAGAACAGCCATATATTTAAAAATGACTGCTAACTTATCCTTATAATGAATGTCAAAATTTAAAAATAAGACTGTCATATTTAAGGCAAAGGAGATGTGTCTGAATAGTGACATTGCAGTCACTTTCTCAGTCTCCTGGTTGTACAGACAGATGAGGATCAACCTTTACAAATCGTTTTCAAATCAAAATCATTTCTGATTGGGCAACTGATTGCTGCAATTACAGAAAAGGGTTACATTGGCAACCTTATTCGTATTTTTGGATTAACTTCAAGGATATTTCTAGTATTTCCAGGAATTTAGCCGGCAATCTTGCCAAGGTAAGAATAATGAAAATACAAATTATGAAACTAACTTAAAATCGAACTTATCTTTTTTTTAGATTTGCTTATTCATTTGAAAGTCTGAGTTACAGGGAGGGAGGGAGGGAGGGAGAGACAGAGGGAGAGGGGGAGAGAGAGAGAGAGAGAGAGAGTTCTTCCATCTGCTGGTTCACTCCCCATATGGTCACAATGGCCAAAGCTGAGCCAGGCTGAAGCCAGGCACTTCTTCCATGTACCACTACTTTTCCTAGGCCATTAAAGGGAGCTGGATCAGAAGTGGAGCAGCCGGGAAACGAAACGGTGCCCATATGGGATGCCAGCTTTGCAGGCCAGGGCTTTAACCCACTATGAGACAATGCCAGCCCCTGAACTTATCTTTAGATGACAGTGTTGGTGCTTTATTACTTCTCCAGTGAATTTGTGGCATAAATAGAAAGAGTGCATGCTCCAGCAATGGTGATGAGCCTGACTCGGCTCTGAGATAAGGGACTTGATGTAGCACTAATCCAAACACAGAATGCTTTTCTACTATGCATGCTTGATAATTACCAAATAGATGTCCAAACAGTCAGGATATAAAGTAGTCACTGTCAACATGATCAGAAATAAATGTGGGATATTTTCAAAGAAGTTTGCAGAGTTTGTAGGCATGAAAGTAATTTTGGAATTTTATGAATTTTAAATCAAATGCATACTTTTTTTACATGCTAATGCAACTGATTTTTGGCAATGATACAGAGTCACTTTGTGGTCGCACTGAATTGGTGGAAGCCCATATGTTATAAATAAGCATTTGGCTCTAACAAGCAGAGATTTATCAGAGGTTGTGCAGAGGCAAATGAGGCAGGCAAGTCATGATCCCCCGCAGGTACCATTCCATGTGCTACCAATTACCCTGCAATTCTGAAAAAATTTATAACAGCAACCAGATTTGGGGCACAGAAAATTTTAGGAAATTTTATTATTAAATTCCACTAAAATAGTTTATATCCCCACCCCCACACGCACACACTCCAAGGAAGGAAGGACGAGCCTAAGATGGTCTGCACGTGAGTCATCGGTCTCAGTGCTCCCTCCAGCTGGCAGCTCTGAACTAAGACCTGCTGGCTGGCTGCTGCCCACTGGCCTCAGCAGAACACTTCTGCAGAGTGGTAGGTATTTACTAGGAGGCTTGATCATGTACGTGCATGGGGCAAACAGCCTCCACAGAGTTTATGTCAGCTGTACCAAACTCACTGATGGTCTTTCTAGAAGTGGCATTTAGTAGCTCCTAAGCAGGCCTGGATTCTCTAAGATATTCACCATCTATTCCAAGTTGAGTTCATGGTCATGTGGCTGACATGCCTGAGTCAGGGGCATCTTGTTTCATTCATTGCTGTTAAATGAGGTTTCACTGACTACAAGGCACCTAATTTTGCACAGTCAATGATGGAAGTAAAATATTTATTTGGAAGCCAATTTTTGAATGCAATTCTAGTTGTGAGGAAAATTCAACTCAGCAGTCTATAAGGACCGCTGAAATCTTTTTGTGTGCTGAAAAGTTTTACAGATTACCTTTCATTGATGCAGTTGTTGTAACAACATGGAGAGCTGTTAAGCTTGAGTAAAGTTGATTTCATTTGTTATCCTGGACCAAAGAAATGTCTAACAACATTGCCATCCTGAACAAAGGCTTTGGGGATTTACCAAGAATGGGTCACTGGGTCACTGGGCTGGGTGCTGACATCATAAAGATTCATCAGGAGTCTTTCTCTCCTTCTTTCCTTTTTTTTTTTTTTTTTTTTTTTTTTTGACAGGCAGAGTTAGACAGTGAGAGAGAGAGACAGAGAGAAAGGTCTTCCTTCCATTGGTTCACCCCCCAAATGGCCACTATGGCCGGCACATTGCGCTGATCCGAAGCCAGGAGCCAGGTGCTTCCTCCTGGTCTCCCATGCGGGTGCAGGGCCCAAGCACTTGGGCCATCCTCCACTGCCTTCCAGGGCCACAGCAGAGAGCTGGCCTGGAAGAGGGGCAACTGGGACAGAACCGGCGCCCCAACTGGGACTAGAACCCAGAGTACCGGTGCCACAGGTGGAGGATTAGCTTAGTGAGCTGTGGCGCCGGCCCCATCAGGAGTCTTTCAACTTGCAAATGAGAGATTAGAAATATATGAAGATTTTAAAAAGATCAGTTCAAGGTCAAGTGCCAAATGAGGAATACAGGGAATCACTGTGGGCAGAGCAGGTGAGATTTGATCTGGGCCTGGATAAATGGCTGGGCCTGGATAAAATGAGCAGAGGGTACCTAGAGGAGCAAGAGCATGGCAAAGACATGGAGGGAAGATGAGAATGGCTCAGCCACGAAGGCAGTGTGGGAACAAGACTGTGAACCCAAGGTCATCTTTTGACTACACGACATGGAAAGGGTATTTGACTTCCTGAATCTATTTTATCATTCATCAAATGAGGACAGTGATAACTACACGGCAATATTGTCATCAGTATCCAATAAAATAATTCACTTATTCAACAAATAGTTATTATGTACAATAAAGCTTCTCAATAAAATTAGCAATCTTACTCATAAAAAGTTGACCTATTTGGAAAGAACAAATGTCCATGTGGGAAAACAATGGTGTCTGGAATTCCAGGAAAAAGTTGCCTGGAACACACAGAGCAGCCACCATCACGTTATAACTCCTCGCTACTGACAGCACAGACAAACCAAAAGCAACAGCAAATGTTGGTCAGTTTCTACTATTCATAATATGTATTTTTTAGTTTAATAATTTATAAATACTTCCCTATTTTTCTGTTTATTTTTAAAGGGTTAATTAAGAAGAAGCTACTCAAACTAGAAACTGTAAAAGTGGCCGGCGCCGCGACTCACTAGGCTAATCCTCCACCTGCGGCGCTGGCACACCTGGTTCTAGTCCCGATCAGGGCACCGGATTCTGTCCCGGTTGCCCCTCTTCCAGGCCAGCTCTTTGCTGTGGCCAGGGAGTGCAGTGGAGGATGGCCCAAGTACTTGGGCCCTGCACCCCATGGGAGACCAGGAGGAAGCACCTGGCTCCTGGCTTCGGATCAGCGCAGTGCGCCGGGCAGCCATGGGAGGGTGAATCAACGGCAAAGGAAGACCTTTCTCTCTGTCTCTCTGTCTCTCTCACTGTCCACTCTGCCTGTAAAATAAATAAATAAATAAATAAATAAATAATAAAAAAAGAAACTAAAAGTTAAGCTCCAGTACCTTTCTCTGAAGGGAGGAGAGAACTTCCACTCTGACTACGACCTTGTCTAAATATGATCAGAATCGGCGAACTCAAAAGGCTTCCATAACCTTGGCAACTCATGACAAGAGCCTAGGGTGATTACTGATGCCATAAACAAGAGTGTCAATTTGTTAAGTCAGCAACAGGAGTCACTGTGCACTTACTCCTCATGTAGGATCTCTGTCCTTCATGTGCCGTACATTGTGATTTAATGCTATAACTAGTACTCAAACAGTATTTTTCACTTTGTGTTTCTGTGTGGGTGCAAACTGTTGAAATCTTTACTTAATATATGCTAAACTGATCTTCTGTATATAAAGAGAATTGAAAATGAATCTTGATGTGAATGGAAGGGGAGAGGGAGCGGGAAAGGGGAGGGTTGCGGGTGGGAGGGAAGTTATGGGGGGGGGAAGCCATTGTAATCCATAAGATGTACTTTGGAAATTTATATACATTAAATAAAAGTTTAAAAAAATGTTAAGCTCCAAATGTGCAGGTATACACATATTAGATTGGGCTAGTAGAACTCCCTCTAAATGGAAAGACCAATGGAACAGAATTGAAACACCAGAAATCAATTCAAACATCTACAGCCAACTCATATTTGATCAAGGATCCAAAACCAATCCCTGGAGTAAGGACAGTCTATTCAATAAATGGTGCTGGGAAAATTGGATTTCCACGTGCAGAATCATGAAGCAAGACCCATACCTTTCACCTTACACAAAAATCCACTCAACATGGATTAAAGACTTAAATCTACGACCTGACACCATCAAATTATTAGAGAGCATTGGAAAAACCCTGCAAGATATAGGTACCGGCAATGACTTCTTGGAAAACACCCCAGAAGCACAGGCAGTCAAAGCCAAAATTAACATTTGGGATTGCATCAAATTGAGAAGTTTCTGTACTTCAAAAGAAACAGTCAGGAAAGTGAAGAGACAACCGACAGAATGGGAAAAAAATATTTGCAAACTATGCAACTGATAAAGGGTTAATAACCAGAATCTACAAAGAAATCAAGAAACTCCACAAGATCAAAACAAACAACCCACTTAAGAGATGGGCCAAGGACCTCAAAAGACATTTTTCAAAAGAGGAAATCCAAATGGCCAACAGACACATGAAAAAATGTTCAAGATCACTAGCAATCAGGGAAATGCAAATCAAAACCACAATGAGGTTCCACCTCACCCCAGTTAGAATGGCTCACATTCAGAAATCTACCAACAATAGATGCTGGCGAGGATGTGGGGAAAAAGGGACACTAACCCACTGTTGGTGGGAATGCAAACTGGTTAAGCCACTATGGAAGAATTGATAAAAGAGGTTTAATATGGTATATACAAAGACTCATAATAATGTTCAAATATTCATTCTACATGAGTTTACAGAACTCCTCCAGCACAGGCAGTGGATATGCAGTAGTACATGGAAAATGGTGCTATTTTGTCTAGTGGAGATAAACAATTAAAAATAACACATTGGTGGACTTTTGGCGCAGTGGTTAATGATGCCACATGGGATACCTATGTATTGGAGTGCCTGGGTTCAAGTCCTGGCTCTGCTTCTGATTCTAAATTCCTGCTAATATGTACCCGCGGAAGAAGCAAGCCCAAATACTTGGGTCTATGCCACCCATGTGGGAGATCTGGATTGAGATCCTGGCTCCTGGTTTCAGCCTGAGACCAAGTGGTCCATCTCTGGGGCCGAGGCAGTAAAGGACCAGGGTAACGATGTTGGCAGACAGCAGGTGAGGGGCGAGGTGGGCTGGGTTTCTATGTGGGTGCAAACTGTTGAAATCTTTACTTAATATATGCTAAACTGATCTTCTGTATATAAAGAGAATTGAAAATGAATCTTGATGTGAATGGAAGGGGAGAGGGAGCGGGAAAGGGGAGGGTTGCAGGTGGGAGGGAAGTTATGGGGGGGGGGGAAGCAATCCTCAGCCACCACATCAGATCTAGTGCCCTTTTTCTTTTTAAATTTGTATGCATCTTGACCATGATGGATGGTCTCAAAGCCAGCGTAGGCTAGATGACCTCTAAGACCCATTGGAAACTTTTGGAATAGAACTGTTTCTGACATAGGAGTAGTCTATTCCCCCAGCATTTGCAAAAGGCTGTCTTTCCAAAGATTCCCCTGCTTTAAGAATCACATTCCCCAAATGTGCGAAACTGTGCGACTATGCTGGGCTACAAGAATGAAATGATAATAAAGAGTGTGCCACAAAGTGGAAGACTAATTTTACTTCCTTTTAGTCACAAAACCTCCCCTGCTCTGCTTGATCCTCTGCGCACCTCATTTTGAGTGAGACGGTGCAATAGTTCCCCAAACACAACTGCTTAACGTAACTCCAAGGGTGAACAACCGCAGGTAGCCTGCAGATGGTGCTGGAAGCGCAGGTGCCCTGCACATCCACATCCAGGTAAATCCAGTGGCCTGGAGAGAGCAGCAGATGCCCCCAGAGACAGACAGGGACACCTAGTGGTTAGTGACAGAAAAGACACGGCTCCACCACCAGGAGAGCTTCACTGTGCCCTGTAGGGCCTGTGTTTCCTAATCCACCTGAGAGAGGGGCTGCAGATTTTGATCTTATTTTAGTTGTATCTTCTGTCAAAACTGACACTCAGCCACCAGCTCCTGCCCCCAATCACTTTCATCAGGATTACAACCCTCAAAGTTAATAAAATTCCCTCTGAAAAGCTGCTATTGAAATAATCCAAAGTCTGTGGATGTTGAGGTGTTGGAAGGCTTCATTATTATTATTTTTTTTTTTACATTCTCAAAGAGAGTAGACCAACTTACAGAACAAAAGGAATGTGCATGGGATAGGAAATGCAAATAGAATGAACGAGACAGAAGACAGGACATCAAAGAGAAGAAGACAGGAAGATTTACTGAGAGGAAGGGAAGTCAAATCAAAGGACAGTCAGGCAGTGGTGGCAATAATAACCCAAGGAGTCAAATGTCTTCCTCTGGAATGGAGCTCACAAGACCTGAATGAAACTAGTGTCTGTTGTAGCACAAAAGAGGGAATAGAGTACAAAACGTGCCCTGCTCCTCAAAAGAATCTGTCAGCTTTGCAAGTCTTTTTTTCTTTCTCATAAAAATGAAACTGGTGGGAAGAAGAGAGTAGAGTTAGTGTCTCAGAGTCAGTGAAGCCTGCTCTATACGCCCCCAGTGACCCTGGCATCTCTGTCCTCACCGACCACACAGCCTTTGTGTGCTGGCCTCAGGCAGGGGGCTGGAGTGAGACCCTCACATAGCCCACCAGGCACCATGGCTACCAGTTCCCCTCTGTCCACCCCTTTCCTCTGTGGATGGAGACCCAGACATGCAAATGAGCATTCGGAAGCCTTCTTTCTGTCATTTCTTGTCTCCAAATTTTCTGTCCCTTCCTCACGTTTTAGAACTTCATCAATGGATACTAGGAGTGACTGCAAATATTAGCAAATGTTACTCTTGGGTCTCAGATAGAAGGCCAGGGGGGAGGGGTTTCAGATTAGCAGTACAAATATTGGATGTTAAACTGTTAGTTATAGTTGGCACCATTTTTCACATTCCAAAAGCCCTCTGAATACCAAGATGTGTACAGTTAGAAGCAAGGTGCTATCCCCCTCCAGTTATGTACTTGGAGTTTTACAAATGAGGTAGCTCAGACACTGTAGCAGCTTAGGACCCATCTCTAGGAGGGGGAATCCATTGGCCCTCCAATGGTCTCTAGAACTGTACAACATCCTCACACAGTGCCTCTCATGGCCCACAAGCTGTCCTACGCAGGCACCGTTTACTGCTAAGTCAGTGAACAATCTTGCGTCTGCTTTACTCTGCCAAACAGTGTGTTGACATCCTTTGTCTCTCTTCTCCATCCTCTTAATCTTTTACCTTTTAGTTCCCTTCTATCATTCAAGCATTGTTTCAATGCTAGTGGTGAGAAATGTGTACCATTAACCATGCTCGCTAGAAGTTTTGTGTGGGGGCTCAGAAATTCTCAAAAGCCATCTAACATAAAATTCCTGGTGACCATGATGGTCAAGAAAACTCATTGTCTAGAGTAAGGATTGATAAACTACTGTCCATGAGCCAAGTCTAGCTCTCCACCCAACTGTTTCAATAAAGTTTTATTGGAACATAATCATGACTATCTATTTATGTAGTCACGATGCACATAAAAATGTTTCAGTCAATGATGGGCTGTAGATATGAAGGGAGCCCCTAAGATTATAACGCCTGGTGACATTGCAGTCAGCTTGTGTCAGGACTCTCTATGATGATCACACATAAGGAAGTTGCCTAATCATGTGTTTCTCAGAAATATCCCCATTGTTACATGTTATGGGGTTGCTTTCACACTACACTGGCATAGTTGAGTAGTTGCAACAGGAACCAAATGACCTATCTCTGTCCAAAAATATTTATGACCTGGCCTTTCACAGAAAAAATTTCAGAACACAAGCTGATATGAAAGTACTGTAGGGCATGAAATAAATATTTTTCTGTATTTCAAATGTGTTTGAAGAATGCTAAAATTTTTGGAGTTACCACATTTAATTTTAATCCCAAATGGAATGCCGTGGGCAGAAGAGAAACATGTTTCACCAAGGAATGGCAAGAGAATTTCCTCTTAATCCATTCTATCCCATCATCTTAGATTTAGGACACATATAAAAACAAATTGAGCAATAAATATACCACTTATGGTAACTTTGATATAAATTATTATGTTCTTAGAGTTCCATTCTTTCGAGAAAAGTAATAGGTGAATGATTAGAGTATTTGAAAATATTTTTAAAATTCATTGCCAAAATGGCATAAACTTTACTGCAAAAGTTACTTTCACTGAATGCTAACTGGAAAAAAGAATATGTTCATAACTGACAAGTAACATAAGAAATGTATACATGAGAGTATTTTCTGGAGCTAGGTTGTCATTTTGAGGAATGCACTGTATTTGAAATTATCAGTGTTCTAACACAGTGCCTTATAAATAGGACATGGGGGCAATGTCTACTGCATAGTAATGTGTAGTGTACTGCGGTGCTGCCTGACAAACTCTAACAAGTTGCTATTTCTGATTTTTGCTGACAAGTTGTGACAAGGTAGTTCAGCAAACATAGAGAATCCACAATCACATTGTTTTTTTCAACAATCTAGTTACTGGCTATGACTTATTCGTACACCTTCTAAATATTGGATTGCAAGCTACAGGCACGAGGATGGAAAACAGACTAAACCAGTGTCCTCTGAAACTGACAACATTGATGAGAAAATAAGTAAGAGGGCTGTGTGATTACAGGTTCCATATGAATAATGAAACTCTCATTGTAAAATGGTTAGATGACAAATGTGTCATTGTTAGAATGGGCTTCAATACAGCAGAACTGCTTGGCAAAGTTCAACAATGGGAGAAAGAAAAGAGTAGAGTAAATGTGCCTCAATGAAAAGCACTGGGTACCTATAACAATTTTAGTGGTGATGTGGAAAACCGTTATTGGTTGGTTTCCAAATATTCCACCTCTATCAAAGATTAAGAAAATGGCATCAGTCTTTGTTTATTAGAATAACTGATAGATATATTATAAATACATGCATCATTCACAAATTTGTGAATAAAGACAAGAAAGATTTCATTAATTTGTTGGACTTCAAAAGAGACATCTGCTAGGCATACCTAGCAATAGGAAACCATCCGGAGGAAAAAAGTGTACTATTCCCACACTTACTGCTTTCAGATGATATTGGATATTACATGAGAAGTCATATTATTCTTTGTTTTAAAAAATTATTTATTTATTTGAGAGGCAGAGTAACAGAGAGAAGGAGGGACAGATTGAGAGAGAGAGAGGGAGAGAGAGAGAAGTCTTCCATCCACTGGTTCACTCTCTAAATGACCGCAATGGCCACAGCTGGGCTGATCCAAAACCAGGAGTCAGGAGCTTCTTCCAGGTCTCCCACATGGGTGCAGGGGCCCAAACACTTGGGATATCTTCCACTGCTTTCCCAGGCCATCAGTAGGGTGGTGGATTGGGAGTGGAGTAGCCAGGACTCGAACCCACGCTCATATGGGATGATGGCGCCACAGGCAGAAACTTAACCTACTACGCTACAGTGCCAGCCTCTGGTCATGTTATTCTTAAATGGAAAGAAAACAATCCACATCATGCAAAATGGACAATATATTGTCAAAAATGTAATGTGACCTTTCAAAATGTTTTGCTCCTTTCCACTGAAAATAATTGTTGAACAGGCCATGAAAGTCACTTCTTTGTTATTGTGTAATGTATTAAAGGATACCATATTTGTCCAAGGTCCTTTTTATAGGACAACTTACATACATGTAAAAGAACTGTATAGCCCCAGTGTGCTATTTATAGGACAATCTGTTTTCATTCCCAATGATAGTAAAAGATATATAAGATCTAGATTACGATTTCCAACCTATTTTTAAAATGCACTTGTGTCAGTTTTGTTGAAATATTTGCAGAATTGAAAACTTGACACTTAATTAGTAAAAGGATGGTACCAATATAAAAATAACATCTTGGATCCAGGATAGCAGTGAGATAAATGTGACTCATAGACAGAAATCTGACATTTCTTTACATATTAAATTAAGGAAATGTCAGCTCACAGGTCTGGTGTTTCTTGTGCTTTGACAAAAATACTCAATTTAAAAGATTATTCTGAAAAAATTTTGCAGCAAAGGCAGCTATGCTTGCATATGGTTGGTTTAGATCTTTAAATTGTATACTATCCCACATTTTTCAAACCTATATTTTTACCATCATGGTTAAAAAGTGAAGCTCCTTTGAAAAATAATACTTGTGGGGCTGGTGCTGTGGTGCAGTGGGTAAAGCCGCTGCTTTATAAGCTGGCATTCCATATAGATGCCAGTCCAATCCCAGCTGCTCCACTTTTGATAGATTCTCTGCTAATGGCCTGGGAAAAGCAGCAGAGGATGGCTCAAGTGCTTGGGCCACTGCTATTCATGTGGGAGACCCGGCAGAAGCTCCTGGCTCCTGGCTTTGGCCTGGACCAGCCCCAGCTGTTGTGGCCATCTAGGGAGTGAGCCAGTGGATAGTGGATGGAAGACCACCTCCCCCCCACCCGACTTTCAAATAAATAAATATAAAAAAAGAAAGAAAAATAATAGCAGCACACAGGTCCAAATATTTCCCTACACTGAAAAAAATCCTGGCAAGAAGTTCATAAAATCTCTAACAATGGTAAGATGGTAAGATTAAGGATGATTTTCTTAGCTTTCTTTTTGTTTTCCAAAAGTTTGCAATGAACATTATACTTCTATAACTGGGAAAAAAAACCAAAACCTTCACTAGGAATTTTGTTTCATTAGGAAGTGGGTTAGAATTGGGCTGTGCTATAGATTCGATTAACCTGTCACAAAGTTATCAAGCGGGCTACACTTCTGAGGAACAAATGATTGACTAAGTGTTTTTATACATGAAATTATTTTAGGCAATTCTAGCCTCAGGGATAGGAAACATCCAGAAACTAAGAATTGTCTGGTAATCATTGGTATAGACATATAATTAGTTGAAGCTTTTCTTCAGCTCCGTTTTTTAATTTAGAGAATTGGCAACATAGTCCCTGTGTGTGACAGTTCCAGAGAGAAATCTTTACCAGCTCCACTCCTCAACTCACACCTTCCCATGGAAAGTGTCCCTCCCCGAGACATGTTCCTACTTAAGTAACTAATGTTCACCATAGCTAGAGCTTATAATGTGAACATTGATTGAATTTGGGGATCGAAGTACTAAGAGCTTTTAGAAATTGTAGTCTGGGGATGCTTCCCTTATCAATTCTCAAAAATGTGCAATGCACTGGCCATTATTCTAGAAGAAGACATTGGATGAAGAAGTCAGGTCTGTAAGCCAAGGTTTTGGCTCCCAAACTGGTGACTGGAGTCCACGCTACAAATTTCTCCCTCCAACTGATTCACCCTTGTATTTCCCTACCTTTAGTACTAAGTATAATGAACCTCATCTATTCTAAAAGAACCAACACTTATCACCACTTCCTGCTAATGCTGTGCTTTCTTCAATATAGCCAATGTTGGAAAAATACCATGCATATGTTCCCAACAAATGGATAACACACATCCTAACCATTCTCCCTCTTTTTCAATGCTGAGCTTGGGATAGATTTTAATTGCAGCAGTCTCTGGGTTTTCAAGCTTTCATGTCACATCACAAGACAGTTGACTTTTCTTTTTCTAACAAAGTAAAGACAGTTACCCCAGCCACAAGTGAAAAGTCACAGGCAGTGCTAAAGCTTGTAACTCAGTTGCCATCTCAACACAGAGCATTAGTGATGTGCACATCAGCTACCAGGTCAGGGGCTGGACAGGCCTGCTAACTTCTCTTTATTTGCACTTTCATTCATGAAACTGTGCTACAATGGGTGCTTTTTGTGTCCATCACTGAGCTAGGCCCTGGGGACAAAGAAGGTTCAGACCCTGCGGTGATGTCACAAGGGGCTAGCCTCAGACCCTTGGTGCTGACTGTTCCCATTCTTAGTTGTAGTTAGTAAGCTCCACACTAGGTCTGGCCCTGGGACTCCAACACTGCCCTCCCCTCCCACCATCAGCAGGTGTCCCCCAAGATATGTGAGTACAGGAGATGGTATAACTGGGTTATTTAAGTCAGAGTCCTAAAACCAAGGTGACTGTAAACCTAAACAAGGTCCCTTGAGTCCTAGCCAAGAGGCCAGGGAAAAATTTCAGGTTCTGAGGGCTACTTCTGTCCTACCCTGGGCCTGTACAAGGCCCCTCAAGTGCTGAGGGGAGCATACGCAATGTCTAGGGCTTCTGCCTGCCTAGCTGGGGACTATAGTTGAGGTTAGTAGAAGGCTCCAGCAGACCAAGAAGTATTTTGGGAAGGCCATTGATCTGAGAAGACAGTACCTTGTGACATGGTAAGGCCTTTGCTGGCTGCAGGACCTGGCCCTGACCGGATCCATTGCTGTAGGGATTTCTCGGTCCTGGTCAGTTCCTGGGCTATCCCTGTTCCTCCTCCTGAACTGGTGTTGCCAAGTGCTGGGGCTTTCTCTGGGGTTCCCCCCTGCCCCCAGTCTCTAGACACCTATCTTTCTGCAGAACGTCAGCCATTTCTGCTTGGAGGGAAGTGGCAAAAGTTGGGAATACAAAGGAATGCACTGCTGATAAAATGATTTCAGGCTTCTGCCCAAGAAGCTGGGGTTGGTGAGGTGCGTGGAATTGGGATTGGAAAAGAAGAGAAAGATAATTCTTCTCAGAGCCTTAGGCTCACTTATTGTCCATAACCTCTTTCTTTGAGTATAGTGATACTCAAAGTCAACCCTACGAAAATGAATAAGTTGAGTGACTTACTCACATCTCCTTGCAGAAAACTTACAACCAGTGGATTCCATGTCAAGGTATTGTTATTTTTTATTTATTTTTTTTTACCATATCAAGATGAAAGGAAAGAGCTGTGACAAAACCAGAAAAAAAATTCTTTTTGCTTCAAAAGTCAGTTGGGTCTTTGTTATAGCAATCTGCAAAGATAGGGTCTTGATGAGATTTTTACCATCAGTAAGACACCTCCTAGGGATCAGAATAGTTTCTAAACCATATGCTGATAGATAAAGTAAAAATGAATTTGAAACACATGGATCACACTTCCTTAAAAATGTGCTTAAATTCAAAGGTTAACAACAGTAGGGCTTGACTAAAAGCATTTGGGAATTTCTTAAGCCCTAAGTATTTGAAAAACCAGTTTCTAAGTTGAACTTAGATAGGTTCCCTTATCCAGTGGGACAGTATAATTTACAGACTGTATTCACAGATAATACTTTAAGCAACCAAGAATGGGGTATGTTATTGTTTTATTTTGTTTCTTGGCAAATTTCCTCTTGCTTTAATACTTTAACAAGTTAACTCTCTTATTTATGTAGCTAATGAATTATTTTAGGAAGATGGTATAATTCTTACTGGGGCATATAACTTCTCAATACACGATAGCCCAGGGAATACAAAGTTAAACATGACAAAATTTCTAGAAACAATAACAAATATCTTAAGAGTTCAGTGTACATTTGACATTTGAGTTACTGAGATTGACTGCACAATAGCATTACTGTAAGAATACAAAAATATCTATGTTTGTCTTAATTCTTTCACAGTAGACTCAACTGTTCATTAGAGTCTAAAACAAACAGGAAACAAAACAAACAGGAAACAATCAGACAAAAAGCCCCATAGTATAACTATAATTAGGAACTGGAGTGACTGTAAAATAAAATTTAGTAGAAAGATATGATAGGGATGTAGCAGTAGTCAAAACTGTTCACATTTACTGGAAATGACTGTATATGATGTAAGTATATTCAAGGTTCTTTTTAAAAGAACACGGAAAAAATAAATCATGTATATTCAATAGCAAAAAGATGGTCCAAAGTTCTTTTCAAGGGAAGGAAGATCCCTTCCTCATCTCCTCAATTAAGAGCTGATCATTGAATGATGTGTGGATTAGTTAAGCCACAAATCCATTGGATCACCAATTATCCATGGAAGGTGAATGCACACATAGAAACTTCTTTCAAATCACTTTTCAATGTTTTGAGTTTACCCAAGCATATAGTATCTCCAATACACTTTCATTTAATTTTAGTTCTCTGCACATTTTAAGGAAATGTAATCCATATATCCTTAATTCATTTACAAAACTTGGCTAAACATCATTGAAGACATATTTGATGCACAACATATTTTGAGGTTTTTAAAACTATCTTCTACAAGGAACTAAATGCCATGTTTATAAAAATCATAAGTATGCACAACACATTTTCCAAAATATACCAGGGAGTAGAATTTCCTGGCTTCCAAGCCTAATTGCCTTTTCTTTTTTAAGACTGTATTCATCTGAGAGGTAGAGCCACAGACAGTGAGATGGAGAGACAGAGAGAAAGATCTTCCATCCACTGGTTCACTCCCCAGATGGCTGCAACAGCCGGAGCTGAGCCAATCCGAAGCCCGGAGCCAGGAGCTTCCTCCAGGGTCTCCAACATGGGTGCAGGGGCCCCAGCGCTCAGGCCATCCTCCACTGCTCTCCCAGGCCACAGCAGAGAACTGGATTGGAAGAGGAACTAGAACCAGCGCCCACATGGGATGCCGGTGCCGCAGGTAGAGGACCTACCTATTGCGCCACAGCGTCAGCCTTTTCTTAAAACCCTTATGCAGTTAGAAGAGTCAGAGCATGATTAGAACCACAAACTCGGTGCATGAACAGTCCAGATCACTAAGACCAGTATCCTTAAGTGACTCTGAGAAGAAAATTCATCCCCTCAGTTAAGAGATGATCACTGAATGATGTGTGGATTAGTTAAGCCACAAATCCATTGTAAGGAAGAAGCGGCTTTTCTGTGCTACGAGGTTCCCCCGAAGCTTCTCAATCCTGCAGTAGCAGGTTTCTCAAACTTTACTGCCGTAGGAGTCTCCTGGAGGAATCTCATAAACTAGAGGCTAATTCAATAGTCTAGGGTAAGCTGAGAATCTCAGCTCTAACAAGGACTCAGCTGATGCTGGTGTTGTGGATCCACGGGCCACATTGGAGGAGCAAGGCTCTGTTGCAGTATTTTCAACCATTGCTGGTATTTGGGGCTACATAATTGTTTTTATTTTGTGGGGCATGTACCTGGTCGGAAATTAAGCAGCATGCCTTCCCAAGTCATGGAAAACTTAATGTCCCCAGACATTGCCAAATTGAGGGAGGGGGACAATACTGCCTTTGGTTCAGATAGAACCATTGCTCTATCGGTATGCTTAATGCTGACATATTCGGTGCATAATTTAAACACTCCTCTTGATGAACTAGCTTCATCAAAAATAGATTTCTCCCTCACCCCACCTTGAGCAATTACTGCACTTTTATATACAGACTGTAGATTTTATAACTGATATTGTTTTTGTCCTTACTGAGGTCACCAATGTGTTCAGAAGTAAATTTGCAAATTATGTTTTGCAATTGTGAACATTTTCTGGGATAAATTAAAAAAAATAACTACCCAATTCATTTTATTTCTCTGTAGGATGCCTCATGAATTGTCTGATTGTCTGAAATAAGATTAGTTCCCATTGAGTAAGGTAAACAAAACTATTACAATAGAAACACAGAAGAAATGCACAATGCATTAATTTGCTGATCCTGGTTACTTGCTTTGGGTACATGTTAATTAGTAAATCCAAGTAAAAAGTGAGATAAGCACCCCCCCCCCCCCAAGTGTTGTACAGTCCTGCCTGTTTGCTTCTAACTGTAGCAAATTGATGAATCCAGGTGTCTGGGAAAAGAATAGGGATTTAAAATGAAGGAAAAGGCCCTTGGTTTTGTTTTTACTTCATATCAGAGAGAGAAAGTTTACAATAAGGTTTGTTTGAAGCAGATGAAAAATTTGGTCAAACAGCTAGTTTTATTTTGCCAGCTTCATCAAAAGACATGTAGGCTTAATTGCATTCAAAACAAAATGGGTAAACATTAAAAGTTATTCACGCCAACATTTTTCCAGTTTCTGTAAGCTGTGAAATTCTTGGTTTAAGCATCAGTCATGAAGGCTGATGTGTAAGACCAGCTAAACTAGAACTTGTCTGCTAGTGGGGCAAGTAGAGGGTCTTAAGGAAGTGAAACCTGAAAATCCATGACCCCATAGCATACTCTGGAGACAAGGGTAAGGAAGTGGCAGCCCAAGGAGCTAACGCAAACTGTTGAGGAGCTGAAATTGTCCTGCAGCAGAGCTGCAACTGGAATGAAATTTAGACAGGAAGCTGCGAAATTTAGAGTTATTACCCGGGCCAAGTTAGCAGCATCTCTGGTATTGTTGTCAATTATTCTTGTTGAAAAAGTCTATACCTTGCAGAAATATATACATTACAGTGTGCGAGTTTCCCTTTCCCTTTCTCTTCTCATCCACAACCATCTTCAATCTGATTCTTCAGAGAAGATCAATGGCTTGATATTTTTGTTTTTCTAGAATTTTCCCTCCTCCCCCCAAGTAGATACATATGGACACATATTTTTAAATTGTTTTCTTTATTCTGTTTCTTCTTAGTCAACTCTAGTTTATTTTTTAACACAGCACTTAACACTTTCCAACATCATACATTCTTACCAATTCTGTTATCTACATTTATTTATTTATTTATATGCATTTATTTCCCACTAGAGCATTCTCCATAAAGGCAAGGATGCTTACCTGCTTTGCTCACTGATATTTCTGAGGTTCCAAAAGTGTGCTGGCATATAGTAAGCATGCAAAAATTGTTGTTTGTGGAGCTAGGCAGTTGGTACAACAATTAGGATGCCACTTGGGATGCCCCTATGGAATGCCTGAAATAGAGTCCTGGCCCCAGTTCTGATTCCAGCTTCCTGCTATTGCAGACCATGGGAGGCATCAGTGATGACTCCAGTAGTTAGGTCCCTGCCACCAAAGTGGGAGACTGGGATTGAGTTCCCAGCTCCTGGCTTTGGCCTGGCCCAGCCCTGGCTGTTGTGAGCATTTGCAGAGTGAACTAGCAGTGAACCTGTTTGTCTCTGTCTCCCTCTCTGTCTCTCTGCCTTCCAAATAATAAATACATGAATTCATAAATAAATAAAATTTAAATTTTAGTTGTGAAATGAGTGAATGAATGAAGAACTCATAGTCAGAATGAAGAGGCAGAACACAGAGGCCCTTCAGGGCAGTGAAACTATTTGATCTGATACTACAATGGCGCATACCTGTCACCCTACACTTGTCACAACCCATAAAGGTAGAATGAGTGAGCCCCGATGTAAACTTGGGGCTTTGGGTGTTAATGGTGTGTCAGTGTAGGATCTTTGATTACACAAATGCACTGCTATGGTCAGGGATGCTGATAGTGGGGGAGGTTGTGCCTGTCTAGGTCTAGAAGGTATATAGGAACACTCTGTACTGATTCCTGCTCAGTTTTTCTGTGAAACAGAAACCACTGTAAAAAATAAAGCTTTTTAGTTGAAAAACAAAAGTGAATGATCATCTCAAAATTCATGTCTAAAAGCAAACTCTTGATTTCTGTCTTGCTAATCTTACTGTCTCAGTCAAGGATTCCTTCACCCACTGGTGATGATGCCCAACCTACCCACGCAGAAGGTTTGCCTTTGAAATACCTCTGGCATGAATCCTTGTCACCCTCTGTAGCCCAGCCACTCTGGCCCAAGTTCCCACACGTGAAGTATTACTCTGCCTCACAGCTTGATATTTGCTGCTCCATCCTTGCCTCTTCTCATTGAGATCTCCATTGCAACACCACCTCAGTAGGGAGCCCTTTCCCAACCACACAGCCTAAACAGCAGTCCCATGCCACCCCCATCTTTCTGTCTCCCAACTTTGTTGGCTTTCATAACAACTATCATACTTAACATTATGCTACCTATTTTCTTTCCTGCTTTTGATCCATCTCATCCCACAGAATGCATTCCCAGAGGAAAGGGACTGGTTTTGTTTGCTGTTACTCCCAATGCCTAGCAATCAGTAAGCACTCAATACCTTTTTAAATTTTTTTCTTCCAAATGCATGAACAAACCTCTCACCTGTAGAATAGCAGTGTCCTCCTTGGGAGTCTTTCTAGCTCCCCCTACAGACTATTCTCCAGACTACAGGCAGGGGAATCTTCCAAACTGATTTCCCTCTCAGGTTAGACATGGAAGGTTAGACCACAGTGGAGTATTAGGCCCTGCCTGTCTTCACTTCACTTCACTTCACTTCACTTCACTTCACTTCACTTCACTTCCTCTCCAGGGGCCCACCTTCAGTTCTTGGGGTGAGCTGTGCTCTTTCCACAGGATTTTGCACAGGCTCGTCTCTCTGACAGACAACTCTGTCCAGCCCTGCACCTCTGCTTACCCTTGATATTCCTCCTTGAGGCCCTTCTCCAGGGAAGCCTCCACGGTTCCCTAGTGTAGGTCGATTTCATGGGATGTGCCCTTGTGGAACCACGTTGCTTTCCTGTGAATAACTCATCTCACTTTGCAACGGTGCATGTATGCACAGGGGTTATTTGAATAACCCTTGCTCCACAGGGTAAGTTCTATGGGAACGGGGACCATGACTACTTTGCAGACAACTATACCCCCTGCCCACAGCATATATCTGCAGCACATGCCAGATTCTCAGTAAGTGTCGGTTAATGAGAGAGTGAGGGCATCTATGAGCATGACAGTGTACAAGGCCCCCAAGCAGGTCTCTTAAGACATCCAGGGAATATGAAAGAGGAGCCTTTGATCAGCACTAACAAATTCCTTGGTTTAGAGAGAATGGAGAACACTAAGGAGAGCTGGTTGAATCTCTCCCTGCTTGGTCCAACAACAGGTGCTGTTTCCACAAATACTAGAGAAATAGAAGTCTAGGTTCCCAGTCTTGAGGACTTGGAAATCTTGCTGGGGAGACACGGTCACCTGGTATCGTCCCTAGCCATGCAGGTAAGATATTACTTCCCTATATGAACATTTCTTCAACCAACTAAACTTAAGTGATCATCTTTAAAAAGTAATTTTTATTTAAGTTTATAAATTAAATGATTTCCCGGAACCTCAGCCTCAGAGTTTCTGTGGTGACCTTATATTTCCTGCATTTGTGGTTATTTTAATGATGGCATAGTGTTTTAATGGCTGTGAGGTAGTTGATGTAAATTACATCTCATCTCAAAAATAATTATTTTCCATAAAACAATTTTTGAAAGTTTGATGAATCTTTAGTAACAAAAGAAAAAAAATTGTGTCTTTAAGCTATTTACCAGTCCCTAATATGGACGTGACATAAACAAAGACATGGACATTCTCTGTCCTTGGCTTTGCTCTTGTTTTCCAAGGGGGCTGCCAGCACGGGACCCCAGGCTCCGGCAGCTCAGGCAGACTCACTTGCTGTTTGTAAACATGCACCTCTACAAACATGAACTGGAACACAAAAAATTCCTGCCGGCTTATCTGATCTAGACTCTGATTGCCAGCTACACAGTTACCTCTGTTTGGGGGGAAACAGTTAAAAATTCTGCATCACCTGAGAGGGATGCTGGTGTGGAGCACCGGGAAGAACTGCCTAGCCTCCCCTCTTGCCTTTCCCTCCGGTCTTATCAACACCCTTTACTCAGGCATATCATCTCTTTTCAGTTTCCTTGCTACCAATTCTTTATCGCCAGCAGAGCTCAAAAATATGGATTTGCTGTGTTTTCTGTTTTAAAATGAGATCTGATGCTATCCAGGGACAATTTTGTTTCCCTACAGGGCATATACTGCCAGTTTCATAATGAAAGTATATGGGAAAATAGCATTCACTTTACTGAAATTTGGTTTGTGGCAAACTGGACTGGAATGTTCCCTTCTGCTGGCGCCATCAGTGGCTTAGGACCACTGTGTACAACTCTGGGTTCCGTGGAGTAAAGGCAGTCCCAGAACAACAATAATGGATGACTGATAATAAACTCTGAGGATGGGCTTCCCTGAAGCAGGATAAAAATACTGGCTGCAGGTTATATAACCTTTTTTTTTTTTTTTTTAAAGAGAACAATGCATTTAGAAGAATGTATTTAAGAATATGAAACAGGCCACAACAAACCACTTCTGCTCTTATAACACCTCCTTCTCCTCTCATCATTTAAAATAAAATTATTATGCTTGTTATTTGAAAGGCAGAGAGAAAGAAGGAGAAGGAGGATGAGGAAGAAAAAGAGAAAGAGAGAGAGAGCAAACTTCTTCCCTTGCTGCTTCACTCCCCTAAATGCCTGCAACAGCTAAGGCTAGGCCAGGCTGAAGCCATCAACTCAAAATTCAATCCAGATCGCCCTTGTGGGTGACGGGGACCCAAGTATCAGGAGTAGAGGTAGGACTCAAACTCAGGCACTCTGATATGATAATGTAGGCAAAACAAAAGTAAGCAATGCACCTCTTTGTCCTATAGCCTTATAAGCAGCATCTCTCTTTAATTATTTATTTGAATGTTCAAGGAAACCAAACTTTTTAACTTTCTTCAGAAGAAGGAGCTTTTGAGAGCATAGACCGGAGGGAAACAGTTACCTGATATCCTCTCCTGGAACTGCATTGCATGTTTAAGTGTGTAGCATCCTCCCCAGTGATACGTGGTCATGTAGCTGACTCTTGGGCCTACTCTTAGCTGACGATGCCCAAGGACAGTAATCCGATGTGAACTCCATAGAGAAGCCTGAGAGGATCTTCTCAAAGAGACCCACAGGTCTTCCTTTAGCCATGTTATCTGGATGTCTCCCATGAGCCACTGACTGGACTCAGATGTGTGTGGCAGGAAAAAGCAAGGGAGGAAAATGCAGCCACCATTTTGTCTGCTCCTTTTAACTAAACTCCACTCCTTTGGAAAATGTGAATTGGTTAGTACTGTAATCCAAGGAGCTTGGTTCCAAGACACCAAGAAGAATTCTCTAGAAAAGTCTTCCCTGTTGAGTTCACTTCAAATAAGAGTCCTATGGGCCACCTTAATGAAGGAAGTTTCCAGGGAAATTGTAACATCTCCCTATTTGCTGTATTTCTATCTTAAATTGTGTAAAAAACACTTCAGGAGTCTTCTCAACTCCAAAGTTTACAACTTTCCTCAGGGAGAAATGATCTTAATCCCATGACCAACAAGTGTATTAAAAACAAACAAACCAACATTACCTATATAGAATACGCTCCAAAAAAATTTTATGTTCCTCAAAAAAGTTTTGGAATTTTCTCTAAAAGATAAACAAACAAACAGGCACCAGTGCTATGGCACAGTAGGTTAAGCCACCATCTGCAGTGCTGGCACCCCATATGGGCACCTTTTCTAGTCCTGGCTGCTCTACTTCCCATCCAGCTCCTGGATGATGTGCTTGGGAAAACAGCAGACAGATGGTCTAAATGCTTGGGCCCCTGTATCCACATGGGAGACCTAGAAGAAGCTCCTGACTCCTGGCTTCCACCTGGCTCATCCTCAGCCATTGAAGCTATTTGAGGAGTGAACCAGCAGATGGAAGATCCCCTCTCTCTCTCCACCCCCTTTCTCTGTAACTCTGGCTTTCAAATAAATAAATAAAAAATAAAGAAACAAACAAAAACTTCCCTCCCGAAACCATGAAGTGGATGAGTATTATCACACCCAAGATTCAACCTACTGGAGCTGATGGCCATAAGGACAGGTGTTGACTCTGTCCCGTAAGTCACCCCTGCCCTGAGGTTAGACTTGACTACATGCACATCTTTAATAAGGAAGCCTTGTTTACAATTAATACAGAAAACAGCATATGCTTCTTGATGTTAACAATGAATTTTATTTTATTTAAAGACAAACAAGCTCTGGTGGGTCTATTAGAAAAAGGGCTGTATCACTGGCTTCAAAATAAGCTTTCTGCATGACAGCGTTGCTGATGTGTGCTGCAGATGGGAGGTGTTTTCACCCAATCTGGACTTTGTTCAAAGGGAGCCTAAGTAACACTGATGGGTTCTTGTAAGATTTTTTATAATCCTTTAGAGAACTACAGTGATGGGCCAGCCTTTCAAGATTGTCTTTCAATATCATGTATTACGTTTTAACCTGCAATCATTTTTGTTCACATAGATGCACAGCAGTGATTGAGATTTGTAAAGTGCCGTTTGGCAGATGAACTCAGTTCTGGTCTTGGATGTAAATAAAATCAGGCTTTGATAATAACCCATCACTCTGCTCATGAGTATATGACTTTCAGTGCTTGGTAAACCTGTACCAGCACCAGAGGCTGCAAGGCTTAGGTATGAATCACAGACCAGGGAATAGCAGGATCTTTCATAACCCAGATGACACGGCTGACCAACCTCAGTAAGTCTTGGGGTTGACAGTTTTTTCTAGCCATGATGATAGATTTGCATTGCCTGTCTACAGTGTGATCAATACCATGCAATAATAGATGGCTGACTGGGTTAAGCATGCTATTTGTGACCCTGGTTCATTTCATATTGAATTCTGCTGGGTGGTGACTAGTGAGGTTCCTATTCTTTCAACATAGTTGATTACTCAAGTATTAGGCTGAACCATATAAAATAATGGTTTTGTGGGTCCAAACAGCTGAACATCAGTTTTCTCCTTATAGATCAATGTAACACCAAAAGAACTTCTTTTGAGAGTTGCTTTGTTATGTTCTCACCATCTGGACTGTGTAGCAGTAGCTGGAAAATTATTCTTGACATTTTGTTGTCACTCCTGCTGGCAATTTGACTCTTTCATGTTACATGTTGAAGAAGTGGTTTTTACGCTATCTTGTTTTGTTTCTTGATGACTCTGCATAATTCACCAAGAAAAATCTAATGGTTCTTTTATAGCAAGAACATATTAAACATAACACAATTTCTAAACCTAATCTTTCTTCGATACATTTTTAAGGAAAGAAATGTAATATTGTTGTGTCGAGTGATCTTAGGACAACAAGCAAAACTGCGTCAGCCAGATGATGGCTGGTGTTTCAATGAGTGGTTTGCACAATCTCTGAAATAATAACAATGTGTCCCCTGCAATCAGCCCAAGTCCTTTCTCACAGTGGATGTATTAGCAGTGAGTCATAAAAATCTTCAGTTCCTTACACATATCCCTATGCGAGGGATTTCCCAGGAAATTACAAAAGTATGAGCAAATTCCAAAATGTTGTCTTAAAAAATATCATACTGAGTTCTAGGGCATCCCGTGCTAGGAAACCTAAGTATCAAAAGAAAACATTCCACCTTTTTATTTTTAACTAAAGATGATGGATTCATTCAATATTTGGAGGAAATAATTCCAATCACCCAGTTAACCCTTTCACTAATTTTTTTTTGACAGATAGAGTTAGACAGTGAGAGAGAGACAGAGAGAAAGGTCTTCCTTCCATTGGTTCACTCCCCAAATGGCTGCTATGGCCAGAGCTTCGCCTATCCGAAGCCAGGAGCTTCCTCCTGGTCTCCCATGGGGTGCAGGGACCCAAGCACTTGGGCCATCCTCCACTACCTTCCTGGGCCACAGCAGAGAGCTGGACTGGAAGAGGAGCAAGTGGGACTAGAACCTGGCGCCCATATGGGTTGCCGGCACTGCAGGCGGAGGATTAGCCAAGTGAGCCGTGGCGCCAGCCCCCTTTCACTAATTTTAACTCCCCAAATAATTCAAAGCAGTAAGACATACCATGTGTTTTTAATAACTAGATGCTTGAAGTAACTCTGCAGGATTTTCTCCCATTTCCACAAGACTAAAACAAACTGTCCAACAACCTGTAGTGCTTTCATCTAAACTGCAGCACACACACAAACTATTCCAGGAGATGGAAATGTGTCCAACTTTTCCTTGCTATAGATTCCCTCTGTCAAACTGGAAAACTCATTTAACCTTTCTTCTATTAGATTCTCCACTCTGTGCAATAGATGCCTAGAATATTAGCAAAATGGGCAGTTGTAAAGAGTTTATTTTGATTGTTCTTTTTTCACTTTAGCTATTCCCAAGATCTGGTATGCTTCATTATCTATAAGTTATATTTGAGTATTAGCAATTCTATTTTTACTATCACTATTTTAACAATGAAAGGGCTAACTGTGTAATTGCAAACATCTTCAAAAGTATCAGATTCTATACAGACATGCTAAATAACACTTGTTATTACCAAATGTCTGAACTTCTTTTTCCTTTGGTTACAAAAGAACATGAGGTGCCTTCAAAAATTTATAGAAAATGGAAGTAAAAAATAATGCAGGGTGAGCTTTTGGCCTCCTGGTTAAGATACTGCTAAGGTGCTTGTTGGAGTACCTGGGTTCTGCCAGGCCCTGGCTCCCGACTCCAGCGTCCTGCCAGTGCAGACCTTGGGAGGCAGTGGTGATGGGTCAAATAATTGGGTTTCTTCCACCCACTTGGGAGACCTTGATTGAGGACCCAGATCATACCTGCTTGTTGTGAGCATTTGAGGAGTAAACCAGCCTATGTGAACTCTCTATCTCACTTTCTCCCTCTGCCTCTCAAATTAAAAAAACAAAATGGTAACACAAATTTTTCCATGAATTTTCAGAAGCCCTCTTGTCCATTCTTTTTTGAGTGGGAAAGGAGATAGAGAGTAGCATCTGGAAGCAGGATGCTCCCAGCACCTCAACCTGAAAGTCAGTGGTGAGTGCACAGGAGCTGAATACATGACCCTTCGACTGTATTTCTTCTGGAGCCTACCTAGGCTGCCTCGCTCCTTCCATGAGGGCTGTGGCCTGTGACAAGATGGCACATCCCACTAGGGAGCGAGGACCTTCATGCGTACCTCAAGGGGAGGATGCACCACTGCCTAAGAACTGTGGGAACGATATTATGACCTGCACAGTGCCTTGGAACCATCCAAACCTGTACAACCTACAGCCAGAAGAGTGCACCTGGCACTAGTGCTTTGGCATTGTAGGACACATGTCTCAGATCCATTACCTTCCTCAGGGCCAGGACTAGGATGCAGAATGTAAGAGTGTGCCAGAAATATCTAGTAACTGAGATAAGTCGTACTCTAAAAAAATTAAAATGAATGCAAAAAATTCGTGATCAACAAAGTATCAAAATGATGTCATACGATCGAAGTCACTAATTATTTCTTTTGCTTCAGGCTCCAGCGTAACTCAGCAAGCCTGTTACTGATCCTGTCATCAATTAAAATTGCACTGAATTTTTTGGTGTCCTTCTAACATTGGGCACCTGAAGGTCCCTGCCCACCCATTTTCCACATTGCCCTTCCTTTTCAGACTGGGTCACACCATCACTGGCTCCTGACCTCCCAAACCACCACCTGATCATGGTTTTGCCATTTTCCTTCTGTAATCTAATCTTCAAGGGATCAGGGATTGATTGCATCTGTCGGTCTACAGCTGAATCTTGAGTATTTTAGCACAGTGAAGGCTGTTGGAGCTGATGCTCAATGCAGTATGCGGCTGCCCTGCTGGTTGTACAAATGGAAACTCTCTGGCAAGACTCCTACCCCAGAGCCTGCTTCTGAGCCACAGGCCTTCTTCCGGGACTTTACTGAATACTGCTACAGGAAACCAGAAACCATGTGTCCAGGTTGGCAGAAACCTGAGAGTCAGTAGGGTTAGGTGCACCTAAGTAGATCAACTGGGAAACAATAAGGTGATTAATCTTATTGTAAAAAAGTAATCACGATAATGTAAGATATTTTCCAAATGGTCTATTTTGCAAGAGATCCATAAAAGGGTTTGGCAATTTACATGGTTTTTGCTTTTGCTTTTCAGCAATGCTCGAATTTCTCAGGTTTGAGAAGTTCCAAGCACTTACCTTCAATGGTGCACTGATCAGGGATTGGAATCCTCTTTCCGATCTCCACGGCGTAGGCTTTCACTTTACTGAGGTTTTCCTTTAAGTACAAGTAGAGCTTATCTTTGTGTTCCATAGGACTTGTCATTGTCCCTAGAGTTTCTTCCTGGCAGTTCTCTTCAATAGTTTCTGGCAACTTCTCTGATTCTATATGTACAATACTTGGGTATGAAACTGAGGAACCTCCCAGCTGTGACCCATCCATGTCTGTCTGAGAGAACAGCTTGTCACTTCCTTGGAGAAGTGGGTCTATTTCTGACAGAGAGGTGCTGGCAGGTGTATCTCCACTTTCCACATCGTCCCCGTCATCTGAGCTCACACCCTTCGTGAGCATGGAGTGCAAAGCCAAACTTTTTGACCTACAGTACCAACAAAGGGAAAGTAAAAATAGATAAAGCAGTTGAGCCACTATTCACTGACAAGGAAGAGAAAGACTGGTAGTGCTGGGACAAAGTCCTCCGAAATGGGATACTACAGGCAAATTTGAGAAAACATAGATCATCAAGAAAATCCAGGCCACCTCCCCAAACAAAGTCTTAAAAGTCAGTTTCATGGTAAAATTGGCTGCAAAATGGTAGACTTACATATTTGTGTTCTTTTTCTACTTTTGCTTCTAACTTTTCATCAGAAATCATGAGATACTATTGACAATCATTTTCAATGTTGGCATATTTATGCACATATTCAAAAGGTGTTTTTTAAAAATAGCTATGGGTTTATTTTCCACTTAAAATAGTGAGCTTCTTCGAATAATGAGAGCACTGGAGATAATATTTCAGTCACGAAAAAACAAAAATATGGATGGTAACAAGTAAAAGTACATAAAAAGCACCCCACCACAGTATGATAACAAAATCAGTAGCAAACATGAAACGCGAGCTTTAGAAAAAGTAACCACATAAAATTTATACCTGTTAAATCTCATGTTTTTTCTTTCTTCCTTAGAAACTTGGCCCAAACTATATCTTCTGATTGAAGCAGGAGTATTGCTCTCAGCATTTATTTTGTCTTCAAAGGCCTGGATTTTAACTTGGAGCTTTTCATGGTCTTCGTTTTCAGTTATTGTGAGTTTAGTTTCTTTCAGGTTCTCAGGGAATTCAACTTCAGTGCTGGTTTTTCCCCTGAAGGAACAGAAGCCATTGTACTAGCTGTTGGTCACACATACCACTCAGAACTGTGTCCTTTTTAATTGCCTCTTACTCAGAACTGAAAAGTTTGCCAGATAGTTTTACTTATTAGCGTTTCAACAAGTAGTTATCGAGTATCCCCTATGGGCATATAGAAATTGCTTCTACAGCTTTTGCTGCCAGTTTAGAAATGCTGGTGTTTGTGCCATCTTTGTATTAGAAATCCTTTTTGAAGGGTTCAGAGAATAAGAAAGAAGTTTTTAATTGTTGTCAACCACATTCTTATCTGTAGACACTTCAAAACACAGTTTCATTAGGAAATTCATGCCAGCATTTCCTAGAAAATTTACAGGTGTGCTGTTATGTTTGAACCTAAATTGATAGAATAAGAATATTTCATACGGACTGTGTAAACTCACTTTTAAAAATGTTATGGAAATCGATATAAGACAAATATTTCTGAATTTGAAGATGTTGGAGGAAGGAGGTTTTCCATGATATCAGTCATTCCAAATATCTTTTATTTTTTAAAGATTTATTTATTTATTTGAAAGTCAGAGTTATACAGCAAGAGGAGAGGCAGAGAGAGAGAGAGAGGTCTTCCATCCTCTGGGTCACTTCCCAGATGGCTGCAATGACCAGAGCTGTGACAATCTGAAGCCAGGAGTCAGGAGCTTCTTCTGGGTCTCCCACATGGGTGCAGGGTCCCAAGGACTTGGGCCATATTCTACTGCTTTCCCAGGCCATAGCAGTGAGCTGGATTGGAAGTGGAGCAGCCAGGGCCGGCGCCGTGCCTCAATAGGCTAATCCTCCACCTAGCGGTGCCGGCACACGGGGTTCTAGTCCCAGTCGGGGCGCCGGATGCTTTCCCAGTTGCTCCTCTTCCAGGCCAGCTCTCTGCTGTGGTCAGGGAGTGCAGTGGAGGATGGCCCAAGTGCTTGGGCCCTGCACCCCAAGGGAGACCAGGAGAAGCACCTGGCTCCTGCCTTCAGATCAGCGTGGTGCGCCGGCCGCGGCGGCCATTGGAGGGTGAACCAACGGCAAAAAGGAAGTCTGTCTCTCTCTCTCACTGTCCACTCTGCCTGTCAAAAAAAAAAAAAAAAAAAAAAAAAAAGGAAGTGGAGCAGCCGGGACTCAAACTGGCGCCCACATGGGATGCAGGCACTGCAGGTAGCGGCTTTACCCGCTACTTCACAGGGCTGGCCTCTCCAAATATCTTACATAACAGTTTATAAATCACTCTGTGGTTCATTAAAATTATCTCCTTTAAGGCAAGGACTTTGTGTGGTACAATTCTGGACCCACTCTAGGGCTAACAGTGCCCTAGAGTAAGGGCCTTTGGACAAACTACAGAAATACAAAAAATTTTTAAAGTTCATGGAAAATGTGTACTATGAAAAGACTACATGTGGACTTCAAGATTTTTTGCATCAAAATAAACTTACCTGCTAATTCCATTTTCCATGAATTTAAAAATGTATATATTTATTTGAGAGGGGGATAAAAGAAAAGAAAGAGAGAGAGTGAGTACTTTCATCTTCTGGCTCATTCCCAAAATTTTCACAATACTTAGGGTTAGGTAAGGCCAAAGCCAAGAGCCGGGAACTCAAGTCAGGTCTTCCACATGGGTGACAGGCACCTAAGTTCACAAGTCCATACCTGCTGATGGTGTGAATTAGCAGGCAGCTGGAAGCAAGATCAGACTAGGACTTGAATCCAGCACTCTGAAAAGGGCTGCTGCTGTCTTAACCACTAGGCCAAATGGACTGCCCCTCCACGAACTTTTAGAAATCCCCTTGTTCTGACGTCATAAATGAGAGTGTCAATTGTTAAATCAACAACAGGAGTCACTGTGCACCTACTCCCCATGTAGGATCTCTGTCCTTAATGTGTGGTACTATGTGAATTAATGGTATAACTAGTACTCAAACAGTACTTTACACTTTGTGTTTCTGTGTGGGTGCAAGCTGTTGAAATCTTTACTTAGTATATACTAAGTTGATCCTCTGTATATAAAGATAATTGAAAATGAATCTTGATGTGAATGGGATGGGAGAGGGAGTGGGAGAGGGGATGGTTGCAGGTGGGAGGGAGGTTCCGGGGGAAAAAGCCGCTATAATCCAAAAGCTGTACTTTGGAAATTTATATTTATTAAATAAAAGTTAAAAAAAAAGAAATCACTTTTCAGTTAAGTTTCAGCACTTAAGAAGAATTGTGTATTGATTACAGTATTCAACCAAAGGTATTAAGTAGAACAAACAAAAAAAATACTAAGAGGGATAACATATCAAGTTGTTCATCAACAGTCAGGGTGAGGGCTGATCAAGTCACTGTTTCTCCTAGTGTTCATTTCACTTTAACAGGTTTCCTTTTTGGTGCTCAGTTAGTTGTCTCCTATCAAGGAGAACAAGCGGTATTTGTCCCTTTGGAATTGGCTTTTTACACTCAACATAATGTTTTCCAAATTCCTAACAGGGATCACTTTTCAGTTAAAATTTAAACACCTAAGAATAATTGTGTGTTAATTACAGAGTTCAACCAATGGTACTAGAACAAAAAAAATACTAAAATGGATAAAGTATTACATTGTACATCAACCGTCAGGACAAGAGCTGATCAAGTCACTGTTTCTCATAAAGTGCTGAAACTTAACTGAAAAGTGATCGCTGTTAAATGTAAGAGTGGGAATAAGAGAGGGAAGAGATGTGCAATTCCGGACATGCTCAAGCTGACTTACCTCAAACGGTAGAGTTAGAAACATACCAGGGGATTCCAATTCAATCCCATCAAGGTGGCATGTACCAATGCCATCTCACTAGTCCAAGTGATCAATTTCCGTTCACAATTGATCATAATGATAGGACTAAGAACCAAAGGGATCACATAAACAAAAATAGTGTCTGCAAATACTAGCTGATAGAATAAAAAAGGGAGAGAATGATCCAACATGGGAAGTGAGATACACAGCAGACCCATAGAATGGCAGATGTCCTAAACAGCACTCTGGCCTCAGAATCAGCCCTTAAGGCATGCGGATCCAGCTGAAAAGCCCATGAGAGTATTTCAGGCATGGGAAGCCAAGACACTCTGGGGGAAAAAAAAAAACCTAAATGAAAGATCTCTGCGAGTGAGATCCCAGTGGAAAGAATGGGTCATCAAAGAAGGAGGTACCTTTCTCTGAAGGGAGGAGAGAACTTCCACTTTGACCATGGCCTTGTCTAAATATGATCAGAGTCAGTGAACTCAGGGGGCTTCCATAGCCTTGGCAGCTCATGACAAGAGCCTAGGGTGATTACTGATGCCATAAACAAGAGTGTCAATTTGTTAAGTCAACAACAGGAGTCACTGTGCACTTATTCTTCATGTAGGATCTTTGTCCTTAGTGTGCTGTACATTGAGATTTAATGCTATAACTAGTACTCAAACAGTATTTTTCACTTTATGTTTCTGTGTGGGAGAAAACTGTTGAAATCTTTACTTAATGTATGCTAAACTGATCTTCTGTATATAAAGAGAATTGAAAATGAATCTTGATGTGAATGGAAGGGGAGAGGGAGTGGGAAAGGGGAGGGTTGCGGGTGGGAGGGACGTTATGGGGGGGAAGCCATTGTAATCCATAAGCTGTACTTTGGAAATTTATATTCATTAAATAAAAGTTTGAAAGCAAAAAAAAAATCTAAAAAAAAAAATCTAAAAAAAAAATCTAAAAAAAAAAAAAGAAATCCCCTTGTTCTTTGATGCTCACTAATGTGATGAATAATTACAGAAATAGTCACCTGCGTTTATCTTCTCTTACCTGTCTTTTAATACTGTAGGCCTAGTAAATGTTATTTAGTAATCACTAGCAATCAAAAGGTGTTAGTCTTATCCTTTTCTTATAGAAACAAAGGTAAAATGAGCTGCTTCTCCTCATCACATTTCTGACACCAAATGTGTGGATTTTCTTTTTATCATACCAGTTAATTCTCTAACTCTCTGGACACCAGCTGTGTGTCCTACAATTCAATTCAAACCTGACACCGATTCCTTGGGTTAGGCTTAGAGTCCACAGACAATCCCTACCTCACACGGGGTTCCCCAGCTTACCTACACTCTGTCCAACTCAATTATAAAGCCAGGGGTGGGCGTTTGGCTTAGTAATCAAGACACGAGGAAGGATGCCTGCATTTCACATTGGCGCGTCCGGGCTTGATACTGTGCTCTGGCTCCTGACTCCAATTTCTTGCTAATGTAGACCCTAGGAGGCAGGGATGATGGCTCAGCTTCTGGTGTCCCTGCCACTCACTTGGGAGAACTAGATTGAGTCCCCACTTCCCAGCTTAAATCTGGCCCAGCCTTGCTGTCTTGTGCATATGGAGAGTGAACCAGTGGTACCTCTCTGAATGTCTCTGGCTGTCTATCTGTCTCTGTCTCTGTTTCTGCATCTCTTAAATTAAAAAAAAATTTTTAAAGAAAGTTTTAAAAGCCAGGAAATTTCCAGAAGTCCCTGCTTCCCTTGGCTCAGTAATTCACTAGAGCAACTAACAAATTCAGGAAAATAATTTAACTTACTATGACTGGTTTATTGTAAAGGATACAACTCAAGAATAGCCACATGGAGGAGACACAGAGGGCAAGGGGTGGGGAAGGGATGCGGAGCCTCTGTGCCCTTTCTGGCCTCTGCTCTCCCAGCACCTCCATGTGTCCACCAGTGCAAGAGCCCTTTGAACTTCACCCCTCAGGGATTTTCATGGAGCTCTCATTACGCAGACGTGATGGATTCAGTCATTGGGCACTGGTGATTAGTTCAGTCTCCAGCCTCTTTTCCCTTTCCAAGAGGTGGGGATGCAGGGTAAGGGAGCTGGATAGGGAATGGGCCTTGGTCTTTATGGAAAACCTCCCTCAACCTGAAGCTATACTAGGGTCCCCAGCCACCAGTCATCTCACTAGCACACAAGACTCTTATCACATGGAGAATCCAAGGGTTTTAGGAATTGGGGACAAGACCAAATATTTGTTTTTTAATATACTACATAATAATCTATAGAAATAGAGTCACCAAGATGACCCAATGATTTATGTTGGTTTATCTGTGTGTACTTATCTACTTGGCTGTTTGTAGCATTTTTTTCCTAGACATCAATGTGAGGAAAGGGTCCCAAACTTCCAAATCCTAGCTCTTTCAAACATATGATTATCTTCCCTCAGGGCCAAAGTGAACCTGGCATAATACCCGGATAAGGATGAAAGGAAGCCAAATTTTAAAAGAAAAAGTATTATTTTTTTAAGGGAAAGCCAGTGTAGAAGGACTGATGATGACTGTAATTTTCTTCAATTACGTTATACCCACTCTGGGCTATACCTGTGGTGGGCACTGGTGAAGGTGGGTTAGCAGGGTTGGATAATAAAGTTTTGCTGGCTGGCCCAGAGAACAGCTTTGGTATTGAATGTGAGTTCATGGTTATGGGCTCTTGGTCGTCAGAATTCACCTGTAAGTCCAACCCAAGGATAGCAGCAGATACTGCAAAGTCAGAAAGAGAGTAGATCATCTATTAGGTAATCAAGCGGTTATAGCCTAATAAGCTATTGGAGATAAAATTTGAAAATATTTTTCACGTATAATTTTGTACATGTTTCTCTTGGCTTTCCATATGATCACTTGTCTACCTATCCCACACTAGGATGAAAAATAGGTGAGCAGATTACAAGGATCAGTACTTGGGAAAAAAGTCCGATATTGAAAATGTTTTCCCTCTGACACACATATGAGACTGACCGCACACATGACAGACTTTGCATCTTTTAGGCAGATTGTGGACACTTACTCCATTACAAATAAAGCCACGATAATGTCATCATTGAGGAGTACTTTATAAACCAGGGTGGTTATCAAAGATAACTTTAAAAGATCTAATGACCCCTTTAAACACAAGAAATTTTGGGGAGTATTATTTTCTTTCCATCTTAATCCACTTATGGTCACCAAACTTATGTATTTCTCTGGTTCCTTAGAACATAGTTGTGCTGCGAAAATGAAGATACTCTTATTTCTTATCTTCGTTTCAGACATTTCCATACCTGGGATCATTAAAACCTTAAAAATTATAAAGGATGAAGTGTAGCCTAAAATGTATCTAACAGATTTTGAGCATTATATGAATTTTAATGTCACAGCATTAAGTTGTCAACAGAAAAAATTCTCATGAATTTATAATTTCTCTTTCTGTATAAAGCTCTGTGTTATAATAACAGAACAATCATATTATTTTCCAAGAAAACTTCAAATTTCATATGATTATAGTAGATGTCCTGAGATAATCTTATTGGTTCAGTTTTTGAGTTTTAAAAAACATTTTTTAGCTTACGGATATCTTCTTTTCATTTGTTGTACTCTTTAAAACAATGTTATCATCTATAAAATGGGACTAACTGTACTTAACTCTCAGAGTTATTGGAAAGGTTACATGACAGAACCAGTGTGAAGCAAGGTTCCTAGCACATAAAGGTGGTCAACAGATGCTGGGGTTTATTACTACTATTGCTTTTGTTATCATTATACCTTTGAAAACCTCGTCTGCCTGGTCTATGCCTTGTGTTAATATACAGAGAAAACATCAGCAGCCCAGATACAGGCAGATAACAGTCCGCACCCTGGAGGGGACTGCTGGCCCTTGCAGAACTCCAGGATAGCAAGCTTTAGGAGGGCATTGTGGCTGCACCCCCATTTCCTGCCTGGGTCTCCAGTTACCATATACTGGTTCCCAATCCCAAGGACTGGCGTCTGAATGAGTGAGAGCTCAGGGAGCTGGGAGCTGCCTTCCTTCACTCCCAGGTTGACATATCGCATCCCCCTAAGGAGACACAGGGCACAAAGAGAGTTCTGAGGTTGTCCCTAGAGACACACTGACTCTAAGGGGCAGGTTGGGTGTCTCTAGGATAGGGTTGCCAGTGAAATACAAGACATTTAGTCAAGTCTGGATTTCATGCAAACAATAAATATTTCTTAAATATAAGTATGTCTTTGGTGGGACATCCTAAAACTGTTATATTACATTGTATTAAAATTATTACACAAAAATACTGAAAAACTATTGTTCCTTACTTAAAATTCAGTTGGCTATTGATATTTTTATTTAAGCCTGGAAGAGCTACTCTGGGATAAACCCCTGCTGCCAGCACTGCTCATCCTGCTCCTCCGTGTCTGGCAGAGTGCTCGGCACACATAGGCATCTGGAGAGTTTGTGGAATAAGTGAACTGAGACCACCTTAGTTTCTGAAATCAGCCTGTCTACCGGCTCGACCTCCTGAGGTCTACCAGATGCCCAATGAGGTCCATTGGGTTTAAGGGTAGCACAGTGATATTTAGTAAATACACAATACGCAGAGAAGCAGAGAGCAAAAACAAGAATCTGCAAGGTAGCAAATAAGAAGAGGGCAGGAGCAACAATAAATATCTGGGCCTGGGGCCAGGAGCCTGGCAGTGCAGATGCCAGGCTGAGACACCTGCATCCCATGTCAAAGTGCTTGGGTTTGAATCCAGTCTCCAGCTCCTGACTTTAGCTTCCTGCTGATGTGCATCCCGGGAGGTGACAGCTCAAGTAAACCGGTTTCTGTCCCCCAGGCACCATTGTGGGAGACCCAGATTGAGTTCCCAGGTCCTGGCTGCAGCCTGGCCCAGGTCTGACTGTTGCAAATACCTGGGGATGCGCAGCAGATAAGAGCTCTGTCTGTCCCTGTTTCTCTGCCTCTCAAAACGAACAAACAATGTCTGAGACAAAGAAATGGCCTCTAGAGAGGAGGTGGCGAACAGAATTCTCATCACAAAGGCAGTCTCTTCTTTACACACTCCTTTGTTTTGAGGACTTGGAGCTCTGTAGAGCACAGAAGTCAAGGACTGCGGTGGTAATGAGGAGTCCCAGCAACTGCGGCCTCGAGACAGCTCAGAGAATGCTCTGCTCTGGCCACCATCCGTGGGGACAGGCTGCCCAGTTCTGCTGGCAGGGAGGGAGGACAAGGTTTGATTCCAGTAGGTTGGGAGGTTAGACAGTGGATGGAAGACATCTCTCTCTCTCTCTGTAACTCTGCCTTTCAAATAAATAAATAAATAAAATGGTTTTTTTTAAAGTCTTTGTTTTTGAGCAAAATTTTGTCTCATCTTTTTAGATTAAAATTTTTAAAAGATTTGTTTGTTTATTTGAGAGACAGTTACAGAGAGAGAGAGATCTTCCATCCACTGGTTCACTACCATTGGTTCACTATCCGGTTGGGAGGAAGATAAAAGGCTAGGGTTTTCAAACAAACAGTCCCCATGCCTTCATGTCTTCTCCCCTTGCTTTTAAAATTCAATATTAGGGGCTGGCACTGTGGTGTAGAGGGCTGAGCCTCTGCCTGTGGCACCAGCATCCCTCCTGGGGACTGGTTCTAGTCCTGGCAGCTCCTTTTCTGATCCAAGTCTCTGCTTATGGCCTGGCAGAGCAGTTGAAGTTGGCCCAAGTGCTTGAGTTCCTGCACCCACTTGGGAGACCTGAAGAAACTCCTGGCTCCTGGCTCCGGATCAGCCAAGCCTTGTGAGACCTGAGCCTGGATCAAGGTGCAACTATTTCAAATTAGGCCTCCATCTTGTAACTTGGGCCGCCCTGAACCCTGAACCAGAAGCTCCTAAAAGTAAATAAATGAACCCTCCTGCGATAAACTCTCCTAGCAACAGCCGATTAGCAGATAACAGAGAAATACCTAGAGTTCCTGGTGCCTTCTCAGGGCGGATAAGGTGATTGATAGCTACCTGAGACCCTGCAGTTCGGCACGTACACCCCATCAGCTCAGATCCTATGCTTTGGCCAATCAATTCAAAAGGCATCAACCCCAAAGCCATCCAAACACCTTTACTAGGTCCGTTCCCGCCACTGGATGCACTAATCAATTCTAAGAGATGTCCTTTGAATTTCCTGCGGGATGAGATGATTTGCTAAATGGTACCATGATGTATAGAATGTCTCTGAAAACCCTATAAAAACCTTGTTAACTGAAGGGTTGGGGCTCTCAATTCAGACCCGCTGCATTGGTGTTGATGAAGAGTCCAGGCCCGGACCTGTAATAAAACTCTCGTGCACTTTACGGCAGTATCGGCTCCTTGGTGGTCGTTGGGGACAATTGAACTGGGCATAACAGCCTTAGCTGTTGTGGCCATTTGGGGAGTGAACCAGTGGATGGAAGATCTCTCTCTCTCTGTCTCTCAAATAAACAAATAAATATTTTTAAAAATTTAATCTAAAAAGATGAGAGAAAATTTTGCTCAAAAACAAAGACTTTTTTAAAAAAACATTTTATTTATTTATTTATTTGAAAGGCAGAGTTACAGAGAGAGAGATGTCTTCCATCCATTGGTTCACTCCCCAGATGGCCGCAATGGCTGGGGCTTTGCTGATCCAAAGCCAGGAGCCAAGTGCTTCTGCCGCGTCTCCCATGTGGGTGCAGGGGCCCAAGGACTTGGGCCATCGTCCACTGCTATCCCAGGCCATAGCAGGGAGCTGGATTGGAAGTGGAGCAGCCAGGACTTGACCGGTGCCCATATGGGATGCTGGCACTGCAGGCGGCAGCTTCACCAGCTATGCCACAGCTCTAGCCTCCAACAAAGAGCTTTTCCAGAGTTAAACACACTTTCTTTCTAGGGCAAGGAAATGCAGCAGGATGGCCATGCTGCGGGAGCCATTGGAGTGCTCGTGTTTCCTTGCTGGGGTGAAGTGGGGTTGGCTCATGTAAGAGGCTGTGATTTCTTTTCCATTTGTCACTTTTAACTCCAGAGGTAATTTTACAGAAACTTTTGCCAGAGTACTATAATCCCCTAAATATTAACTTGGCCTTAACTCAACACGCCACATTACAAGAGGCTCAGATGATTTCCAGTCTGAACAGTTTCTGGTCTCTGTTGCCAAAGAAAAGTTTTTAAAAGTACCTCTAGGGATGCCCAATGGGGAAGCCTAATTACCTCCCTCTCGCGTGTGCTGGGACTCCCCTTAGAAGCAAATTGGCCCTTGGGCAGCTCGCTGCTCTCAGCAAGCCTGGAGATGAGACTACAAAAGCTGGCAGGGGCAGAGAGACTGGCAGCCTCTCTTCCTGGCCCTTTAAATCAAACAAAAATAATATTGGTTAATGTTTGACAGCCTTGGCTTACATTCCCATATCCAGGATCTGCACTCCTGCAGAGCTGAGCCTGTTAGAGGAGTAGGGGGATGTAATGGACCAAATCCACTCTGGAGCCCTAAATTCTTAGGATATTATTTTCCTTACTCTTCAGCAATTTCTAAGGTCATCAGTCATCATAAGAAGGATAGAGATGATCCCCTGGCTCCCTAGTGCTATCATCTGTTGCAGGGCTGCCGCGAATAACACTGCTGGAACAGCTACCCGGGAACACTAAGGAAAAGGACAATGATAGGCATAGAGTCTTAGTACTCTGTTCTGTCTCTGGCCTGCTCAGCTGGAAAGAGCAAGGACAATCAGAATCCCGGTTATGTGGGGGATCGGAATGTGGTCATGCCAAAGATAGAATTTTGCTGGAATGAAATGACTCCATGGTTTATTTCATTCACGTAAGGTTTTTAAAAATATTTATTTATTCATTTGAAAGTCAGATTTACAGAGAGAGAGAGGGAGAGAGAGAGATATTGAGATCTTCCATCCACTGGTTTACTCCCCAAATGATCCCAATGACTGAAGCTAGGGCCAGGCTGAAGCCAGGAGCCTGGAACTCCATCTGGGTCTCTCACATGGATGGCAGGAGTCCAAGTACTTGGGCCTTCCTCCACTGCTTTCCCAGGTGTGTTAGTAGGGAGCTGGATCAGAAATGGAGTAGCCAGGAATTGAACCAGCGCCCATATGGGATGCCAATGACATTGCAGGTGGTGGCTTACCCTGCTGTACCATAACGCTGATCCCCCCCCCCCAACAAGGTTTTTATAAGGATTTTCAAAAAGTATGGGGAAATGAGCTGACAATGACCTTACAAGGGAAATGACCTAGGTTCATGGCTTCTCTTAATTAGAGATGTGAATATCTCTTTATGATTCTAAGTATCACTTTTTGTCATATAAAACTGAAATTAATGGTACTATATTATCAGATTGCTGAAACAATTATATACCATAATAGATCTGACAATGTAGTCCATTTATAATTGTCATGAAAAATTCAAGTAGCCAAACTTTGAGTGGCTGATGCCCAGTGTGGACATTTGACCCATAAAGGAGGAGGGTTGTGCAGGTGGCACCAAATCTGGAAGATGAAATTTTCCTGCTCAGAGTGAGGGAGGATATAAAATGCCTTTTCCCATTGCAGCATCTTAGAGAGTGTATGCTAAAGGAGAACGGTTCTCCTACTGTGTGAGTGTCAAAGATCTGAGATACAGAAACATGAGGCGCCTTCCGAACCTTCATGGAAACTGTATATTGAGAAAGCTATGCATGGACATATTTTTTTTTCTTTTTTTTTGCACCAAAAGAAACTCATACTAACTTCTTATAATAAATCTAATCAGGATCTAGTTTGAGGCAGTAGGAAGATGAAGACACCAGTTTGAAAAAGAGTTCCTCAAAGAGCAATGTGAACTCTGCTAAAACTGAAGCAAAAATATCCAATTTATGGTGAAGTTTGGGTTTAAGAGTGGTGAAGTCAATGATGCTTTATGAAAAGTTTCTTGGGACCATGCCCCAAGGAAATCACCAGCTTATAAATGGATAACTAATATTAGGAAGGGAAAAACATGATGTTGACGATGAAACCTGCAGTGGCAGAACATCCACATCGACTTATGAGGATAAAGTTAATCTTGGTCGGGCCCTAGTGGAGCAGGATACATGCTAAACAGTAGAAACAATAGCCGACACTGTAGACATCTCAACTGGCTCAGCTTACACAATTCAGACTGAACACTGAAAATCGAGCAAACTTTCTGCTGGCTATGTGCCAACATTGTCACACCCAGATGGGTTGCAGACAGGAGCCTTCAATGCACATTTTTAAATGTCAACATACGGAAGCCTTTCTGCTGAGAATTATAATAAGAGTCAAAACATAGCCTTATGAATATGATCCCGAAGACAAAGTACAAACAACACAATGGCTACCAAGAGGTAGAACTAGTCCACTCCAAGCAGAAGTGGGCTGGTCAAGAGCAAAAACCTTTTTGGGATGCTCAAGGCATTTTGCTTGTTGGCTTTCTTGAGGACCAAAGAACAGTAACATTGGTTTTTAGGAAAGTGTGTTGAGCAAGTCAGAGCTTTAGCAGAACAATGCCCAGGAAAGCATCCCCAGAGAGTCCTCCCAGGCAGAGTTAGACAGTGAGAGGGAGATAGAGAGAGAAAGGTCTTCTTTCCGTTGGTTCACCCCTCAAATGGCCACCATGGCTGACACACTGCACCGATCTGAAGCCAGAAGCCAGGTGCTTCCTTCTGGTATCCCATGCAGGTGCTTGGGCCATCCTCCACTGTCTTCCTGGACCACAGCAGAGAGCTGGACTGGAAGAGGAACAACTGGGACAGAATCCGGTGCCCCAACCGGGACTAGAACACGGGGTGCCAGCGCCACAGGCGGAGGATTAGCTAAGTGAGCCACGGTGCCGGCCCTACTCATTCCTATCACAGGGCAGGGCAACTCTGTAAGAGTTTTGATGAGAAATAATTTGGCATCCACCTTATAATTCTGATTTTGCTCCCTCTGACTTCTTTTTTGTTTTCCTAATCTTAAAAACTTCTTTCAAGAACACTCTTTTTCTTCAGTCAATAATATCAGGAAGGCTGCACTGACCTGGACTCTCAGTTCTTCAGGGATGGATTAAATAACCAGTATCATCACTGACAAAGCTGCAGCAATGCCACATTCATATGGAAGTTCCAAGCTCTGATCTTCTGCATTTCAACTGCAGTGATAGTCCAGGTAGGAAGTTTGCTGATGGGTGCTGCGCTGTGGGTCAGGTTGGGAGCAGCTCTGTCCCAGTGGATATGCCAAGGAAAACTACCTACTCTAATGTCCACCTGGAACAAAGTCCTAAAGGTGATAGTTAACTTACTGAGTTCTCTATGCGGGGGCACTCACTGTTCTAAATCCATAGGGTAGTTCTGTTACCAATGAATGGCAGGGTTCTTGTCTTCGCACAAGAAAGAATTCAGGCGTGAGACAGAGTAGTGGAAAGTAAAATAGCAAGGTTTATTAGGGAAGGGACATCCGTAAGAACAGATAGGCACCTCTCCAGACAGAACCTGAGAGAGAGTGTCCAGTCGCTCGGACTGGGGGAAGAGCAAAGTTACATGGTTGAGTGGAGTACACCTGGCCAGGCCAGGCAGGCGGTTCAGCAGAGAGGCAGAGGGCTGAGCACGTAGTCCAGTTGAGGCTGGAGGTTTTTAAGGGGAAGGGTCTTGCCTCTTCACCTCTGCTCCTCTTGGAACAAAGGACTTTTTGGATGTAAATACGAAAAATCCCTTTCTGAGTTTTCCCCTGAAGTTATCAGACAGAGTGAAGCCTGGCTGGCTCACCCCACCTTAGAGGAGCCTTAGGGAAAGGATGGTTATCGGGTAGAAGGGCAGGATGCATATTTGAAATGCAGATACTGGACTGTACCTAGAAGATTATCAGGCAGAAGGGGCGGGGACCCCCACCGGGCAGGTTATCAGGTAGGAGGGGCAGGGCAGGATGTAGATAAGGTTATTGGGATGACTTTGAGATGCATATGCTGGACATAGACCTTTGTCACACACACATAAGCTCATATCTGACTTCCTACCTAACAGTTCCCCCTTACCTGCAGTTTCATTTTCTGAGGTTTTGGTTAGCAGCAGTCAACTTAAGTTTGAAACTCTTCAATGGAAAATGCCAGAAATGTACAATTCACAAATTTTAATTCATGTGATGAAATCATACCCTGTCCTGCTCTTCCCAATCTGCAACATGAATGAAATCATCTCTCTGCCCAGCATATCCACAATGCACATGCTGTCTGCCCATTAGGCACATAGGAGATGTCAGTGCTCTCAGATCTACTGTTGCAGTATCTCAGTGTTTGCGGTTGTCACCCTTATTTTACTTAATAATGGCCCCCAGCAGAGGAATCATGATGCTGACAATTTGGATATGCCAGGGAGAAGCCATGAAGGGCTCCTTAAAATGAGAAGATGAAAGTATAAGATATTTAGAGAAATAGAGATCATATTCACATAACTTTTCTCATAGTTTACTGTTACAATTGTTTTATTTTATTATGAGTTATTGCTAATCTCTTACTGTGCCTACTTTATAAACTGAACTTTATCATAGGAATGTACAGATAGGAATAAAACAGTTTGGTTCTATTCAGACATCCACTGGGGGTCTTGGAGTGAGTCCCCCTGGAAAAGGGGTGACCACTGCACATGAGTTATTTCTCACAGAATCAAGGGAGGCAGACCATGTTATTAGCTCCATTTATAGATGAGGAGACGGATGTTAGGAAACTGGCGCAGTTTTAGCCAGGTGGCCACATGACCCAACCTCTGTGGTCAAGCTCCACCCCCATCCTAATGGAATTCGCTGCTCCTGCTTCCCTGCCCGTCCTCGGGCAAAGTTTTAAAAGGGCCTGTTCCTGAACACATGCTCTCTTGGCTTCTTTCTTCTCTCCTGGTTCTTCTCTCTTGGCTTCTCTCCTGCTCTCTTGGCTCTCTCTCTCTTGGCTCCTCTCCTCCTCTCGTCTCTCTTCTCTCTCCTCTCTGTCTCTCTCTTACAGTCTACAGTCCTACTCTCCTTTTCCTCTTGGCCCCTTCCCTCCAGCCTGCTGGGTTTTCCCCAATAAACTCTTTCCCTTCTTCTGGTGTTTGGTGTGCTTTATGACGGCTAACAATGGAAGCACAGAGATGTGGAGTAACTTACTGAAGGTTGCTCATCCAATGCAGCATGGGATGCAAGCATCTGCCTCCAGGCCTCACTCCCCTCACATCTGCCCCTCAGTAGATGTGTGGTTGAGACTACATCTGAATATACCCCAGGAGTAAATAAATATATTATGGTATTGCTATTAGCATGTAACCAAGGAGAAGTATTGCACCCTAACATCTCTGAGTAGCATCCTGTGGGAATGGGATGCAACAACAGAGTTGAGATACAGTCACTGGGCAATCATTCACATTGAGTGGAGAAATGAATTGTGGTACCCCTTTTAGCCCAAACTGAAAAGGTAACAAAAATGCAGAAAGTATCATGCAAATGACAACTTTAGAGTTCAATATGACTGATACCAAAAAGGAACAGAGAGCATTTGGGGAACCAAAATAGCAAATAGCTAAGTCATCAGACCCAGTAGAACTGGTTTAGCATCAGCTGTCACCCATCCCCCATGGGGCTGCAGAGGGTCAAGAATGTTTTATCTCTTCTCCCACAAGCCCACAGTTCTCCTCTACCTCCAGGCTAGAGTGTTGCAATTGTCTGTCTTGCTTGAATGGAAAGCCAGGCCATAGGAGCTGGACAAAAGGCTGTTTTCTTTTTGTGTCTGTGCCGTGTTTTGATCGCTGTTGTTAGAGGACTGGGGCCTAGTCTGCCCCGTGAATCTGTAACTCCACTCATGTCTGGCCCCATCTCCATTCCTCTTTCTTCCTGGGGCAGAGTCAGCCCCCTGGGGCTTCACACTCCCCTCCCTCCATTGTCTCCAAAGCTGATAATGATGTGTCCTACCTACATCTCTGGCTGATAGACAAATTCCTGAAATACCTTTACAGACCTTCCTATCACCCCACAGTGCTACATTAAGGAAGGACAACTGGCAGAGTAAATGAACAACACATGTGACATAAATGGTACCACATGTCAGACTTAACCTCTTCAGCAGGAAGAGGGGCAGCACTTCCAAGCAGCCACAAAAGGCTGTTGGGATTTTCTTTGTATACAAATGACCCTTGTTGACCTTGAGATTGAAATGATACACTCATTTCTTATTAAAACTCTGGTTTCATTCTTAAAAGTTGCCTTGGTGGGGCAAAAATTATATTTAGCTTTCCTAAGGGGGCAACACTCACCAAAACATCATATGTTTTCAATTATGGTCCTGAACTGACTCGCGTACATTCCCCGAGCCAACAGTTGCTCTCAAAGAATCAATTTCTCTTTGTATAAACATGTCTTGCCTGAAAAGTGGGAGTTCTTTTAAGCATGTTTAAGAGCATATTTTCCTTCCACAGCACATGGGCTCTGAATAGCACCTTTTCAAGTTTGGGGTGATGAGAAGAACACAGAAGACTCCAGTCTTCAGGGCAGGCCTGCAGGTGTTGGAGGAGTGGAGGGGCGAGGTGAGCTAGAGCAGCTCAGAAAAGGAAAGTCATTCTGGGTGGGGACCAGTGGGATGTTTCATGGGGAAGTGCTGCCAAACTCTGGTTGTGGAGAGTGGCAGCCTGTGACGAGAAGAAAGGAAACAAGACAGCATACTAGAAGGTCATGAGAAAGGTTTAGTGGGGGTACCAGTCTGGGTGGGAATATGCAAAAGTCACCCTTGAAATCCCTTTAGAAATACTTTGAATTATCCATGAAGTAGCATGAACAGGGTAACTCTTATCCACACTAAAATCTGAGAGTCATTGGACCAAGACTGAAGGAACAAACCAAAGGAAACGTGATGAACTGATGTCCATGCATTTACAGTACTGCCCTTCCAGGAATTAGTGTGGACCTACAAGGCAAGGAGGGACTGAGTCCAGAACTTTCTCCTTGCACATCTACAAAGTTTATCCCATCATGCTTTAGTACCAAGCTTCTACAATTCTATCGCATCTTAGAAGACCTTGGTGTTGTGTAGCATAAATAACGTAGGTAAAGCCCTGGCACAGGATCTGCCTCGTGGTAGGAGCTGGTTAAAAGCTTGAACAGACCTACAGCAGCATTCTTTGCAGAGCTGTGGAGAAGACCCTGGGTCTGTGTTCACTGTAATTTCTGTCATGGACAGTAAAGAGCCATCCTGCTGAAGCTCTTGGGCGCTGTCTTGGGGACTAAGTGTTACATAGGCTCTGATGTGGCTCCTGGGATGAAAGGATGTGAACTCCGCAATGACAGATAATAGAGTCCCACAGTCTAGTAAGGGTCTTTATAGGCTCTGTGGCTTAGCTACACATGAGGGTCACGCATCAAATCAAATTTCTGGCTCTCCACGGCAATCCATTTCTTTGATGTTTATTGCATGGAATTTGGGATAAACCAAAACTCTGGGGACACTCCAAGGAAGACAGATTTCCTGGGGTCACCCTTCTGTGAACATAATCTCCTCATTCCATTTCCCTTTCATTCTCCTTGTATTGTCTTTCCTCTGTGGTATCATCTCTTTCCATTTATACTGAACTTGATTTACACCTACCCAGTAGGGTTTGACTACTGTTTGCCTTTCACTCTCCTGTTTTATCTGCAGACCTGATTCTTCCAAACAAAGAACAAAGACAAAAATCTCTCCACCACGACCAGCATCATCACCAGAATAACACATCACTCATTTCACCAACCAAGCGAAAATTTCAGGAAACTTCAATCACAGGCTTTGTCTGAAACTTTTTTTGTAAACAATTTCTTTTCTCTTCATGACTTTGATGGCTTTGGCTAGGGCTTGAGAGATGGATCTGGGGGAATTTTTCACCTCCCTCCTCTGTAGGAAAGGCCTGGGGCTGTGTCCAGGGACCCTGTCTCCTGTTCCTTCTGGTTCCCTGTCCGCTTAGCCCCACCAGGGTCCTCTCTCCCTGTCCGTCCCCATTTCTCCTGCTTACTTCCCATCCTAGCTTTCTCTCCACCATCTCCGTACTCAAAATTCCACCCCCAGCTGGGGCCTGATGCTGGCCTCCTGCTAGGACCACCTGTGACAAATTGTCCTCTAGTTTGATGGTGCCTGATTAGAACGGCCTCCCTGGGGTCCCATGCTTTTGGCAAAGGCATCATCTAGTGGGATGATCCCTGCGGGAGGAGGCCAGCCACGCAGCTGCCTCAGCTCCACCTGGGTGCTGGCAGGCAGACAGCCCATTGGTTTAGGGGCTACCTGGAAGGCCAGGTAGGGCTCACAGTTTCAAAAAGTCAACACCTCTTTTCCTATCCTGACACCTCCTTGTCAACCCAACTGATATTGTATCCTATTTGCTTCTCCAGAATTAACTTCAAAATCGAAACACTTTGTTTGATTGTCCTATTATCTAGTCTCTGTTGGTTTATTATTTAGATAGAAACATTCTTTTAAAATAGTGGAACAGAAAAAGTGTGTGTGAGCTCACCTGGTGTATCTTACAGAATGCCCAATTTATTCAGAATCTCTGGGCACAAAGCGGGCTCCTGTCTGCTTCAATTTTTCATTCTCTTTCGGATGTGATTTGTTTTTCTTTTGATAATCTTGTCGTTTTGGGCTGAAGCCTGAAATCTGGCCTGCTGGGCTATGTGTCAGATTTGTAAATTAGATGACATCTGTTTTGAATTTTATAATCTTTAATTTTCTTTCAAGCTCACTTCACTTATTCATTTCCCCTGTAATTGTGCAGAGCAGACGTTGCTGTATACTTTAGACAAAAGTGTAGACCTTGCTGCTTGGAGTGGGGGCGGGTGCAGATTCAAATGACTGCGGCTAAATGGTCACAATGAAGACCATTCAGGGCGGAGCTGTCAGGAGAGAAGCCTTAGCAACCCAAGACTATTCAGGGCAGAGCTGCTGGGAGAGAAGCCTTAGCAACCCTCCCAGAGAGGATGAGCAGTTCATACACAGGGAGAGCTGTCCACACCCCATGGTGAGGTTCCCACTGAATAATTACAATCCATTGGCAGGGAGAGCTGAGCTTGGAGAACTATTTGAATTGAGAGAGCCTGTGGTGGTGATGGTGGTACATGAGGTGAGTGGTAACCTTTTCATCTCTTTACATTTCATTTTGCTCCTTCTTGTTTTATTCCCCCACCTTAGAAAAATATAAAACAAGGCGAACTTAAATGCATTCTCGTACATGGATATTTCAAAAGGTTCATGGAAAATAAAATTAAAAGATAAATTTATTTTGATGCCAAAAAATGAAATCCATGCATAGTTTTTCATAATGCAAATTCCCAGGTACTTCTGAAAGCTTCTTGTATTCATGGATTTCAAAACATTTTTGCACCAAAATAAGCATATTTTTCAATTTCATTTCCACAATTTTTTTAAAGATTTATTTTTAAAATTATTTGAAAGTTACAGAGATAGGTAGAGACATAGAGAGAGAGAGGAGTCTTCCATTTGCTGGTTCCCTCCCCAAATGGCTACAGTGGCTGGAGCTGAGCCAGTATGAAGCCAGGAGCCAGGAGCTTCTTCCAGGTCTCCCACATGGGTGCAGGGGCCCAAGGACTTAGGCCATCTTCTACTGCTTTCCCAGGCCATAGCAGAGAGCTGGATGGGAAGTGGAGCAGCTGGGACTCAAACTGGCTCCCATATGGGATGCTGGCACTGCAGCCCAGGGCTTTAACCCGCTGTGCCACAGCACCAGTCCCTCCACAAATTTTTGAAGTAACTTCATACATGCAGATTCATATTTGTATAGAGATATTATTTTTCCTTTTATCTATATATCTCCTAAATTCTTAGTTTCATGAGAAAATGGTATGTTGCTAATGGTGTTAGTCCTACTGGTTAGGGATTAATTTTCCTATTAAAATATAGTATAGCACTTGTATAACTATTTCTGTTTTATATAAACTGTTTGAACATATCTAATCTCAGAGACATCTACTGGCATTTTGAAACTTTGTGGATATTTTTTGGGGGGTGGGGTGTCAGTGGAGCATGGATGGCCTGTTGCCAGGATATGTGCTTGAGCCTTCACAGGTGACGCACCTGCCAGGCAAGGCTGGAAAAAGACAAGGGCAGGCAGGCTGGGCACTGTGCACAAGGGCTTCCCCAGACCCAGCTGTGGAGACTACACCAAATGTCTGAAAGCACATAATGAAAGCCATCCAACAGTGACTTCGTGGTGGCATCTAAATGACAAGTCACTCCTTCATGATGCTGCCACTGAGTTTCATGGAAGCAGCCCTGTTCAGGTTGTTGCTATTCGAGCCAGGAGTCTGTGAAAATGCTATTTTTGAAATATCTATATATAGAGATACATATGGATCTATCTATCTATCTATCTATGGATATATTGCAGTGGCTCTCACCTGGGGGAGATTTTTGTCTCCTAGGGGACATTGAACGATGCCTGGAGGCCTTTTTGGTTGTCACAACTGAGAGAAAGCATGTCCACTAGCATCCAGTGAGTAGAAGCCAGGGATGCTGGTAAATATTCTATAATGTACACAGAGGCCCCTAACTTAGACTCATGTAGCCCAAGTATCAACAGTATCAAGGTTTAAATAGACACCTGTACAAGGTGTCTATTGAACAAGGTAAAAACAATTTTTTATATGCCCAATTGAAACTGTGGTGTTGGCATAGAAGGACATTTGCAGTTGGGTCTTAGCTAATGAGCAGTTGCTATTGACTTTGATGACCATGTAGTCAGGGAATAGACTCTGTGTGTGGTGGGGCAAGACACTTCCAGAAGGGTTCCCCTCCTGCTACCTCTAGTCGTGGTTGCCAGCATCAGCGTCTAGGCCTCTGCAATCATCCCAGCTAGGCATCTGTATTTTCACCACTCTCCTCCCCTTCACCTTGTCCCACTCCCATGTGATCAGTTCCTCCTAACTTTGCATCCCTTCTGCCTGCCCTGATTCTTAGGATTCCCATCATCGACTTTCTCCAAGCCTCCCTCAAGGCCCATTAAGGCATCCTGGCTACTCCCTCTCTTACCAGCCTGCTGCTATAGCCAAAGACATTCAGTGTTCCATGATGTTAGTCACTCCAGGGATTGTAGAGATCTGGGCATCTTTCATGACTTGGTTCAAAATATCTCCTGGAAAATCTTTCTCCATCTCAGCTTTCATCCCATTTTCTTCTTTGCAGAAGTAGAGAATCCCATCTCAATAGAACCAAACTCTCTGAATCCATCTTGGTTAGCATAACCTTCCACCATTCTCTAATTGCACACTTAAAAATTTATCTCCTCTTGTGCAATTTGGGACATGCTCAAGCTGACTTACCTCAAACGGTAGAGTTAGAAACATACCAGGGGATTCCAATTCAATCCCATCAAGGTGGCATGTACCAATGCCATCTCACTAGTCCCAGTGATCAATTTCTGTTCACAATTGATCATAATGATAGGACTAAGAGTCAAAGGGATCACATAAACAAGACTAGTGTCTGCAAATACTAGCTGATGGAATAAAAAAGAGAGAGAATGATCCAACATGGGAAGCGAGATACTCAGCAGACTCATAGAATAGCAGATGTCCTAAACAGCACTCTGGCCTCAGAATCAGCCCTTAAGTCATTTGGATCTGGCTGAAAAGCCCATGAGAGTATTACAGGCATGGAAAGCCATAACACTCTGGCAAAAAAAAAAAAAAAAAAAAAAAAGCAAAAACAAAAAACAAAACAAAACAAAAAAACCTTAAATGAAAGATCTCCGCGAGTGAGATCCTAGTGAAAAGATCATCAAAGAAGGAGGTACCTTTCTCTGAAGGGAGAGAACTTCCACTTTGACTACGACTTTGTCTAAATATGATCAGAGTTGATGAACTCAAAAGGCTTCCATAGCCTTGGCAACTCATGACAAGAGCCTAGGGTGATTACTGATGCCATAAACAAGAGTGTCAGTTTGTTAAGTCAACAACAGGAGGCACTGTGCACTTACTCCTCATGTAGGATCTCTGTCCGTAATGTGCTGTACATTGTGATTTAATGCTATAACTAGTACTCAAACAGTATTTTTCACTTTGTGTTTCTATGTGGGTGCAAACTGTTGAAATCTTTACTTAATATATGCTAAACTGATCTTCTTTATATAAAGAGAATTGAAAATGAATCTTGATGTGAATGGAAGTGGGGAGGGAGAGGGAGCGGGAGATGGGAGGGTTGCGAGTGGGAGGGAAGTTATGGGGGGGAAGCCATTGTAATCCATAAGTTGTACTTTGGAAATTTATATTCATTAAATAAAAGTTAAAAAAAAAGAAAAAAATTTATCACCTCTTTATAGTGAGCTCCTTAGGTGCAAGGAACATGTTTTATCTCCTTGGGTGTGTTTAGCTTCTTGGGATACAGAAAATAGTTGTTCAATTCTTATTTAATAAGTGAGTGCTACAAGACACTGTTCCTTGCATTACACTTTTATTCTACCATATTTTGTGCATCTTTTAGAATTTTTGTTACCCTCTGACTTCCACAGATGCACATGAACTATTGGTAAATGACATGATTTACTCAGAAGTCACTCCACTGAGACATTGGCTTTGGCCTTCCTTGGGTCATTTCATGACTACCCCAGGGAAACGCAGTTGCCTGTGCTCAGCCTCTGTGAGCTCAGGGCAGCTCCCTGGGGTACACAGGAAGTCCCGCTCACCTGCCACTTCCAGCCTTGGAGCTCTCCAGTTGTCGGGTAAGGAGCTTGGCAATGGTGGTGAAGCTGTTGCTCATGCGGAAGATGTCTCTGCTCTGTGGGCCCAGGATGGAGGAGAAGGTGTCAGTGATGCTCTTGATCTCCAGCAGAAGAATATGGTGAAACGAGTGCTCCATGCTGGCCAGCTGGCTCACCAGGTAGGCCAGGCAGCTCCTGGCTCTCTCCTGCCAACAGTCAATGAAAAACGTCTGTACTTAAAAGAAATCAAGCCCCATGACCAGCAGCTGATAACTCTAGGGAATTAACTTAGGGAGCTAGCCAAACTCTATGTTTCATTCAGTTTCCTTTTTTCCCTCCTTTCTAGGACAAACTTGCTTTGTTTTGTTTTTGTTTTTTGAAGATTTTTTATCTATTTTGAAAAAATTACAGAGAGAGGGAAACACACACACACACACACACACAGATCTTTCATCCACTGGTTCACTTCCCAAATGACCCCATGGCCAGGGCTGGGCCAGGCCAAAACGAGGTACCAAGGACTTTATTTTAGTCTCTCTCACGGGTAGCCAGGACTCAAGTTCTTGGGTCATCTTCTACTGCTTTTCTCAGGCCATTAGCAGGGAACTGGATCAGAAGTGGAGCAGCCAGGACATGAACTGGCACCCATATGGGATGTTGGCATTGCAGGCTGAAGCTTAACACATTGTGCCACAACACTGGCCTCTAAGACAATGTGCTTTAAAAATAAAAATTTTTGCCCTTTGAGCGTCCTTTCTTACAATATGCAAATATTCCTATTAGCATATTTTATCAAAACAGCATGGTACTGGTACAGAAACAGATGGATAGACCAATGGAACAGAATAGAAACACCAGAAATCAATCCAAACATCTACAGCCAACTTATATTTGATCAAGGATCTAAAAGCAATTCCTGGAGCAAGGACAGTCTATTCAATAAATGGTCTGGGAAAACTGGATTTCCACGTGCAGAAGCATGAAGCAAGACCCCTACCTTTCACCTTACACAAAAATCCACTTAACATGGATTAAAGACTTAAATCTATGACGTGACACCATCAAATCATTAGAGAACGTTGGAGAAACCCTGCAAGATATAGGTACTGGCAAAGACTTCTTGGAAAATACCCCAGAAGCACAGGCAGTCAAAGCCAAAATTATCATTTGGGATTGCATCAAATTGAGAAGTTTCTGTACTTTAAAAGAAACAGTCAGGAAAGTGAAGAGGCAACCGACAGAATGGGAAAAAATATTTGCAAACTATGCAACTGATAAAGGGTTGATAACCAGAATCTACAAAGAAATCAAGAAACTCCACAATATCAAAACAAACAACCCACTTAAGAGATGGGTCAAGGACCTCAATAGACATTTTTCAAAAGAGGAAATCCAAATGGCCAACAGACACATGAAAAAATGTTCAAGATCACTAGCAATCAGGGAAATGCAAATCAAAACCACAATGAGGTTTTACCTCACCCCGGTTAGAATGGCTCACATTCAGAAATCTACCAACAATAGATGCTGGCGAGGATGTGGGGAAAAAGGGACACTAACTGGTTAAGCCACTATGGAAGTCAGTCTGGAGAATCCTCAGAAACCTGAATATAAGCCTACCTTACAACCCAGCCATCCCACTCCTTGGAATTTACCTAAAGGAAATGAAATTGGCAAACAAAAAAGCTGTCTGCACCTTAATGTTTATTGCAGCTCAATTCACAATAGCTAAGACCTGGAACCAACCCAAATGCCCATCAACAGTAGACTGGATAAAGAAATTATGGGACATGTACTCTATAGAATACTATACAGCAGTCAAAAACAACGAAATCCGGTCATTTGCAACAAAATGGAGGAATCTGGAAAACATCATGCTGAGTGAATTAAGCCAATCCCAAAGGGACAAATATCATATGTTCTCCCTGATCGACAAAAATTAAATGAGCACCAAAGGGGAAACCTGTTGAATTGAAATGGACACTATGAGAAACAGTGACTTGATCAGCCCTTGTCCTGACTGTTGATGTACAATTTAATACTTTATCCCTTTTAGCATTTTTTTTGTTCTAGTACTATTGGTTGAACTCTGTAATTAACACACAATTATTCTTAGGTGTTTAAATTTAACTGAAAAGTGATCCCTGTTAAATATAAGAGTGGGAATAAGAGAGGGAGGAGATGTACAATTTGGTACATGCTCAATTGGACTTGCCCCAAATGGTGGAGTCAGAAATGTGCCAGGGGATTCCAATACAATCCCATCAAGGTGGCATGTACCAATGCCATTTCACTAATCCAAGTGATCAATTTCAGTTCACAATTGATCATAATGATAGGACTAAGAGTCAAAGGGATCACACAAACAAGACTAGTGTCTGCTAATACTAACTGATAAAATCAAAAAGGGAGAGAACAATCCAACATGGGAAGTGGGATACACAGCAGATTCATAGAATGGCAGATGTCCTAAACAGCACTCTGGCCTCAGAATCAGCCCTTAAGTCATTTGGATCTGGCTGAAGAGCCCATGAGAGTATTTTAGGCATGGAAAGCCAAGACACTCTGATAAAAAAAAAAAAAAAAAAAAAAAAAAAAAAAACCCTACATGAAAGATCTCTGTGAGTGAGATCTCAGTGGAAAGCATGGGCCATCAAAGAAGGAGGTATCTTTCTCTGAAGGGAGGAGAGATCTTCCACTTTGACTATGACCCTGTCGGAATAAGATCGAAGTCAGCGAACTCAAAAGGCTTCCATAGCCTTGGCAACTCATGACTAGAGCCTAGGGAGATTACTGACGCCATAAACAAGAGTGTCAAATTGTTAAGTCAACAACAGGAGTCACTGTGTACTTACTCCTCATGTGGGATCTGTCCTTAGTGTGTTGTCCAATGTGAAGTAATGCTATAACTAGTACTGAAACAGTATTTTACACTTTGTGTTTCTGTGTGGGTGCAAACTGATGAAATCTACTTAATATATACTAAATCGATCTTCTGTATATAAAGAGAATTGAAAATGAATCTTGATGTGAATGGAATGGGAGAGGGAGCGGGAAAGGGGAGGGTTGTGAGTGGGAGGGAAGTTATTGGGGGGGAGAAAGCCATTATAATCCATAAACTGTACTTTGGAAATTTATATTTACTAAATAAAAGTTAAAAAAAATTTTGCCCTTTGATCATCCTTTCTTACAATATGCAAATACTCTCATTAGCATATCTTGCCAGATCACAACCTCTCAATCACAACTAATGATCTGACCCCACACATCCACCCTTCCCATGTATGTGACTTGCTAACTCCACCTGCACATGGAAGGTGTGATTATTGGTATCAGTGAGCCTTGACAGTGGCACCCTCAGCCCATCTGTCTGTCAGCTGATGGCCGCATAGCCCAGTGGTGTGTGAGGTTTACCTCCTTTCCAGATGGCATTCTCACTTTCTTGGTGCTTTAGGCCTCTCTTAACATAATACAGTTTTTATGTGCTTGGCCAAGTGACTATTATATACTATCCAGCTTTTTCCAAGCTAACTCTCATAATAACTGAAATAAGTTCCTGCAAAGAAACGGAAGACCAAAGACAATATGAATCATGTAGGCAATGTGTGAGTGACAGGAAAATGACTTAGCAGACACATCTCCTATGCCTACTAAAACTCCTCATTGGCCATATTTTGGGATTATGTCATCTTATTCAACAAGACTAGGGGTTAGCAAAACAAATTCAAAATTATTAAAAATGTCATTTGAAGTATGTATCTGTGCCCATAGAATTAATAACAGTATGAATAAATGTGGTTAGAATGCCCATATCCAAGTGCCTGGTTCACATCCTGGCTATTCTGCTTCCAGTCCAACTTCCTGCCAATGTACATCCTGAGGGGCAGCAGATGTTTGCTCAGTACTTGGGTCTCTGCCACCCAAGTGGAAGAACTAGGTGGAGTTCTTGGATTCTGGCTTCAGACTGGCTTAGCCTTGGCTGCTGTAGGCATTTGGGGAGTGAACGAATGGGTGGAAGATCTCTATCTCTCTTTCAAATAAAATTAAAACAAATAAATAAAAATTTAAACAACAACAAGTACAGTATGCCACATTTCATCTTTCCCTTCTTATTTAAAATCTCACTTTTTATGTATTCATAAGGTAGTATAGTAGAACATATGTATAAATACAAATATCTGTTGGAGGATGGTACTCAAAATTCTTCTGATAGGTGTTTAAGTCTAAATCACTCTTCTAGTTAGGAATCCCCTTTAACCGTTTGTTCTAGCATCTAAAGCCTTAATTTCCTTCAATGTTCAACTCTTATCCTCTCTTCTTCATGAATCTATTGCTAGTGATTTCTTCTGCTTGAATTTCCACTGCATTATACACTTTTTTAAAAAATCTTGCTTAGTATTTGATTGTATTTGGTCATTGGTTTACTCATGCTTTTATCCAGCTACCAAATAAGCATTGTATACCTTTAATATGCCTGAGTTAGACTAGATGGGAGAGGTGAAGAAGAGGATGTCCTAGCCTCCAATGTCTCACGATCCTCCCTTTCACTTATAACATCTCCAGTGGTTACATGTGCCACTTAAGTTTCCTGGAGGGGCTCCTTCTCATTCATCAGTGACCTGGCACAGAACTGAGGTGTAGATTCTACACCCAGTATGTGTGTCTCAATTCATTGAGTTAAGCAAGCTTTCTATGCCAAGTATGATATTACAAGCAAAGTATGTGGCTGCAAAGGAAGTCTGTGCTTTGCAAGAAATATTTACTAGAGAACAGATTTAAGTAGTGAAGTTTCCTAGTCTTTAGTACTTGATTTTCAAAGACTCCACATTCAGCTACATTGGAACAGAGTTCTTGAGGAAGTAGAATTACACAGCCAATTAATCTCTTCTTATTTTTTTAAGCCCTACTGGGGCATAGTGCTTTGTGTGGTTGTGTGGGACAGAGGTTTTGTGCTTCCATGAGTAGAACAGCTAGTCAAAGAGACATTTATTCATTAAAGGATCACAACATCACATAAATGAAAAATAAAGACCAATGGAACAAGTTGCTGACTGCACCTGTTTTCAACTTGGGTTCATGCAATTGCCAGGGTGTGCAGAATGACCCTGAAGTGCTCTTGAATGGAATAGTTCTTTGAAGCATGCCCGTCCTCACTAACTCACACAAGTGCTCCCAGCATGACCTCACTATATGTACTACATCTCATGGATATTTTTTATTTCCTATTTAAAGGCAAATGCTGGATGTAAGGGGTCCCTACCACATGCCTGATCACAGAAAACAGCCCTGAAGAGCAAGAACAAAAGCCTCTGCCAGCCTAATGAGGGAGACAGGTAATAAACAAAATACCTCTATAAAATATACAAGGTGTGAGACAGAGAGACGTTCTTCAACCAAAAAATGTGGACTGGAGAGAGCTAGATGGAAATCAGTGCTAAATAGTGTAGTCAGTCAAAATTCAGAGAGAAGATAACATTTGAATTCAATAAGGTGCATTTTTTTAAAATTTTTACTTGAATGGCAAAGAGAGAGAGAGAGAGAGGAGAGAGGAGAGGGAGGGAGTGAGGGAGAGGGAGAGACACAGAGAGAGAGATCTCCTATGCACTGCTACACTCCCCAAATGCCCAGGGCTGGGATAGGCTGTAACCAGGAGGCTGGAACTCAATCTGTATCCCAGTGTGGGTGGCAGAGATGCAAGTACTTGAGACACATCACAAGCAGCCTTCCAGGGTGCACATTAGCAGGAAGCCAGATTGGAAGTAGAGATGAGAATCAAACCAGGCAATCCAGTATGGGATGCAGATGTCCCAAGCTGTGACATAGCCATAACACCCAATGCTTGCCCCTCCACAAGGTTTTAGAATCTAAACCCAACATTCTCAGTAACCTTAGAAAGCAAATACAGTCCAATTCACCCGACTTGATGCAGAGAGGTAGGGAGATCTGGAAATGGGGACACATGAGATATGACACTTTATCTACCATTTGTCCTACTTAGGAGGTAATTTCAAATTTCAGGTGACTTCCTTATCTTTGGAATCAGATTATTCCTTAGTCATCCCACAAAACCAATTTCTTTGGTTAATCCAAGCCGTATCCCTATGGTTTCCTGAGGAACGCTTCTCAGTGTAAATGTTAGCAAACCCTTTTCTTGAAGTCCAGGTCTTCTGAAGGGGGAAGGTGGCTGTGTAGCTATGGGGTGAAATCAGTATCTCTCTGAATGATCTTCTGGCAGCCAGACTGAACAGAAAGGAAAATTAATCACACAGCAGGAACCAGAAAAATTTCTAAGAGCTCTGGACCTTCCATATGAAACCAAGCCAACCTCAGGCCATTTGTTCTGAAACCTTGGCGCCTATCCATGTCCCTCGCAGGGGTAACAGATGTGACTTGGGATTAGAAGGTGCGATGTTAGTGCAAGAAGGGAGTCAGGGGATTCTGATTTCTTTCTTGGCTCCGTGATATTTTGTGTCTGGGGATGAGTGACTGCATTTTTCTGCCTTCAGTCACCCACTGTGAGGATAGGGTTAGCAGCATTTGGATAATTTAATTGGAGGAGGGCCTGGCTGTCCCTGATGGTATAAATTCATTATTCATTAATATAATAATAGTTGACCCACAGAGAACTTAGTCTGAGTGCCAAGTCTGTCCTACATGCTTTTGAGATATTTGCTCATGTAATCCTCAGAAGAATGCCATGCAGCAAGTACTGTGGTTACTGTCGGTTTATGAGGCAGAGCCGAGGCAGAGATAAGGACTAACTTACTCAAGGTCACACATGTGCTCTCTGTCTCCAAAGCCGTAGCTCCAGCGCCTCCCATCAGCAAACCTGAACACATTCATGCACATATTTATCTACTCCTTTTTCTTACTTCTCACTCATTGGCAGAATTGTGTGGTGCATTTCACTTAATTATTTTTGATTTAGTTATACGAACATCATAAATACTCTCTACATACAAAACAGGAGTGGTCTTTTGAAATTTCACAGAAAATTCATTTAATAAAAAACCTATACATGGATTTTTGCATCAAAGTAAACTTTATTTATTTATTTATTTTGATAGGCAGAGTGGACAGTGAGAGAGAGAGAGAGAGAGAGAGAGAAAGGTCTTCCTTTGCCGTTGGTTCACCCCCCAATGGCCGCTGTGGCTGGCGTGCTGCGGCCAGCGCACCGCGCTGATCTGAAGCCAGGAGCCAGGTACTTCTCCTGGTCTCCCATGGGGTGCAGGGCCCAAGCACTCAGGCCATCCTCCACTGCACTCCCAGGCCACAGCAGAGAGCTGGACTGGGAGAGGAGCAACCGGGACAGAAACCAACGTCCCGATTGGGACTAGAACCTGGGGTGCCGGCGCCACAGGCGGAGGATTAGCCTAGTGAGCTGTGACACCGGCCAAAAGTAAACATTTTAAAACCCCATTTTCCATGAACTTTTGGAAGAACTCTCATAGATAGTGATTCTTAATCCTTTTTGATTTCAAGATTTTTACCCTCCTAAAAATTATTGATGATCTGGAGAGGGTTTTTGTTGTTGTATCTACTGATATTTACCATATTTGAAGTTAAAATTTTTTTGTGTGTTTTATTATTTGTAGAAGTTTTTTTCTGCCTCATATTATTATTATTAATTTAATTAATAATATAGAATTGATAATCGGACATTGGGCTATGATCACTTTTTCCCCCCAAAGAAACCTTTTATTTAAGGAATATAAACTTCATGCATTTCATAAATACAACTTTAGGAGCACAGTGATTCTTCCCACTGTACCTGCCCTCCCACCCACACTCCCACCCCTCTTCCTCCTCCTCTCCTATTCTCAGTCTTATTTTTTTACCAAGATTCATTTTAAATTAACTTTATACACATACAATTAACTCTATGTTAAGTAAAGAGTTCAACAAATTGTATGAAAAAAAAAAAAACCAACCTGTTCCTCAACAGTAGAGACAAGGGCTGTTCAAAGTCATTGCATCTAAAAGTTGATTTCACTTCTTTTTTTTTTTCAGCATTTTTTTACTTAGTTTATTTTTTTAAAAGATTTATTTATTTACTTGAAAGTCAGAGTTACACAGAGAGAGAAGGAGAGGCAGAGAGAGAAAGAGAGAGAGGTCTTCCATTCCCCCATTTGGCCGCAATGCCAGGAGCTTCAATGATTCAAACCCAGGAGCCAGGGTCTTCTTTCTGGTCTCCCACATGGGCACAGGGGCCCAAGGTCTTGGTCCATCTTCTACTGCTTCCCCAGGCCATAGCAGAGAGCTGGATCAGAAGTGGAGCAGCCAGGACTTGAACTGGTGCCACATGCAGGTGGAGACTTTACCTGCAACGCCATAGCACTGGCATCAACAATTAACACTCTTAGTATGATGTCAGTGATCACCCGAGGCTCTTGACATGAGCTTCTTAGGCTATGGAAGCCTTTTGAATCCACAAACTCTTGAAGTTAAAATTTAAAAATAAAAAAAAAGCTTCTTAAAAAATAACATTTTCCAAATAACAAATTCGATGAAAGGAGTAGGATTCCTTATATCAAAATTTCTTTAGTAACTTCTTAATTAATGACAATCATATTCTCATATCCACTTCTGTATTTGACCTGTTAAATCTTGCTGCAGATAATATGCAGTTGGGAAAAGGAGAGCCATTCTCAAAATAGCCTTGATAATTGTGAATAATTTTTTGAGTACTACACCAAATTCAGTAACTAGCAGTTTCTTAAAGGTTAGTTGCAAGATTACATTAAAATGCACTGGTCTGTCTTGCACTTCTTTTTAAATCTATTTCATTTATTTGAAAGACTGAGATACAGAGAAAGGGAGAGAGAGAGAGAGAGAGAGACAGAGAGAGAGACAGAGAGGTCTTCCATCCATTGGTTCACTCTTCAAATGGCCTCAACAGCTGTGGCTGGGCCAAGCTGAAGCCAGGAGTCAGGAGCTTTATCCAGGTCTCCCACATGGTTGCAAGAGCCTAAGCACTTGGATCATCCTCTTCTGTTTCCCAGGCACATTAGCAGAGAATTGGGTCAGAAGTGGAGCAGCTGGGACTCAAACTGTTAACCATATAGGATGTGTTGCAGGAGGTGGCTTAACCCATTAGATCCCAACACTGGCCCCCTATTTGCTCTTTGAATGGATTTCTTTTCTACCTGTGCATGATTTTGTAGAATTAAGCAGCTATCATTTAGCAACGCATTGGCTCACTGAGTTAGGGATATCTTCCAAAAGCCACAAATGACACACACACACACACACACACACACACACATATATAATACATATACATATTATATATTCCCAAAAACATTGCACTCATTATTGTCACCAGAAATCTCATCAAGAAAGTTGATAAGCACTGGGAAACTGTCATGTTTACAGTATCAGACAAATTTTTCAAAGTCTGATTTTTCATTTGTAAACTCAAATTTTTTCACTGGCAACAAATACTATTATCAGTAGTTTTACTACTGATGAGAAATGAAAGACTCCGTTCATTTTCCAGATAACCAAAAAAGAATAATCATAAGGGTTTTTTTTTTTTGTCAGTTAGTCTTTTTTTTTTTTTTAATTTATTTGACAGGCAGAGTTAGTGAGAGAGAGAGAGAAAGGTCTTCCTTCCATTGGTTCACCCGCCCCCCCCAAGTGGCCTCTACGGACGGAGCTATGCCCATCCGAAGCCAGGAGCCAGGTGCTTCCCCCTGGTTTCCCATGCGGGTGCAGGGGCCCAAGCACTTGGGCCATCCTCCACTACCTTCCTGGGCCACAGCAGAGAGCTGGACTGGAAGAGGAGCAGCTGGGACTAGAACCAGTGCCTATATGGAATGTCAGCACTGCAGGTGGAGGATTAACCAAGTGAGCCACAGCGCCGGCCCCTGTCAGTTAGTCTTTTAAATAAGAACTGTTTAATGAAAAAGCAATGCGTTTAGCTGGTAGACCCAGAGCATCAGTGTTTTTCCTGAAGATAACCATGATGTTTCTGTAGCCCAATATGCAGTACAAGTGTCGAGCCCATGCTGACTTCCCATTTAGCCACACAGAAAATGAAAAAGATGTGTAGTCAGGGTTGAGATGTAATAAAAATGAATCATTTCTACTGCTTCATCAAGTTAAGTGAGTGTTTTCTCACAGCAGGAATGGAATGGAGTGATGTGGCCCCCAGAGGACATTTGAAGAATGTCTGCAGACATTCTGGCTGTCACAATTGAGGGGTATGGGAGGTGAAGGCTAGTGGAATGAGGGGGTGGTGGCCAGAGATGCTGCCAAAACAACCATCCTATAATGCCCAGGACAGGACCCCCAACCAAGAATTAAGCATCCAGCCTCAAATAGCCAGAGTGTCACGGCTGAGAGCCCAGAGTTAAGTGAAGCTGATTTTTTTTTCTTTGGTCCTGTGAACGTGCAGTGCAATGAACATGACTAGGAGTGCAGGGGCTTCAAAAAACTCATGGGAAAATGGACTGAAAAGATAATGCACACATATGGACTTTTTGAAAAACCCCCCATGCAATTTGATGCCACTGTCCAGATTTGTGTTTAAACACTAGCAATTGTTCCCACCACTGCTTTGTTCATCAGTGACGTGCCAACATGACAAACATGGTAACCATGTCCTCGTGCTCCTGTTAGTAGGCTTAACTTCATGGATCTCCAGAAAGGGCCTCTGGGGTCCACGGATCACACAGACAACTGGGGAGCACTAGTCGGGGGTGGTGAACTCTTTCTGCTCACAGATACTAAAGATATTTGGTGTAGTGTGCCATGTGGTATCTGTTATGGGAAAACAACTATAGACAATAGGAAAATGAATGGTCTGGCTGGATCTGGCCACAGACGATAATTTGCTGACCCCCGGATTGGATTCTATGTTTGGAAAATTGCATTGGCCATACTGTTCATTTTTACCACTGTTACCATTTTATTTTTAAAGTACAGTTATTGTTGCCTAGCTCATAAAGCTCCTCTATTATCCTTTGTTAGGATAATAGAAAGCAACTCAGAACTAGCCAAGATGAAAACATGGAGGTCTGGTTATAGTAATGACAGTTTCTCTTAAATTAGCAATCCCTATGCACTGGGAACTTGACAAATGCCTCCTTACCTAATCCTTCCACCCTCCTGCAAGTGGGGGCCTAAATGAGGATGCTGATGGCAAGAGAACAAAGCTTGACTGAAGTTATACAAACAATGCAGTCATAGGTGTCAGAACCAGGATTACATCAAGAGTTGTCTGGTTCTACCGTCTGAAGGCTGCTCCTTTGAGAACTGTTTTTCTCATGCTGTTCTCACTCTGTGCTCCTTTAAGAGGCTCTCAGCCTTATCTGCACATTAGAATTATCTTGGAAGCTGTTAGAACAATTCCTATTTAATTTCACTGGGAGGGGTGGCATCCAGGCATGGGACTTTGTAACCTTTGCAGTCAGGGTTGAGAACCACTAGTCTTTGTAAAGTCTTAAATCTCTGAAAATTTGAGAATTGGCTGACTTAGAAAATGTGGATTTGGCTCAATATTCCACATTTTCCTCTCCTTTGTCCCTTCTTAAACAGAGACATCTATCTGTCTTCTTCTGGCTTAGGATATTGGACTCCAGGGTTAACAGCAACAGCCCCCTCTCCTTCCCAGACCTGCTTCTTAGGACTTCAACCTTGGACTGGGAGTTTCATCATCAGCTCTTCTGGTTCTCAGGCCTTTGAATTTGGACTGAATCTCACACTGCTGCTTGTAGATGGCAGATTATGGAGACTGTCCTCCATAGTGGCATGAGCCAATTCCAATAAAACATTTCCTGTTACATTTCCCTATTTGTCATCTATCTATCTATCTATCTATCTATCTATCTATCTATCTATCTACTCTCTCTCTCTCTCTCATCCATCATCCATCTACCTATCCTATTGGTTCTATTTCTTAGCAGAACCCTAACCCAAGTCTTCTATACATCTCTAAACCAACTCCAGTGTCACCCTTCTGTAAAACCCTCCCTGACTCTCAAAGTTGTTGCTCCTCTCTGCACCCCTCAGACCCCTGACTATATCTTCATTAGACTCCTGGATTCCTTGCCTTCAATTTATATGTCAACTTGGCTGTCTTTCCCCAGTGTGCTCCCCACAGGCTGGACCATGGCGTATTCATCTTTGAACCTTCTGTGCCTGTGTATTTTCTGACATAGACTAATCGTTGTTGAAAATCATTCCTGTACTTCTGGACACAGCACAGGAACCACAAGGCTGATGAAATGTAATTATTTCTGACAAAATAGGGCTTTTATGCTCCTACTTTCTTTTAGGGATGGCTGTACCAACAGCTTTTGTGTTGGGCATGGCTGTCTTTACAGTGCGGCAAACCTGGGTAGATTTCTGCCTCTGAATTTTAACAGCAGCCATATAACTTTTGAGCACCTTATCAAAGCACTTTGGACCTCAATTTCTTCATCTATAAATTAAGCTAGCAGTGCAGTGGCAACATACCTTTGACTGCCTATCAATAGTCACTTTTTGTCGTTTCACCTTCTTTCTCATTAGAAGAACCTCTCTCCTCCCAAAAAGTGAAAATGACAGCTATTTTGTTCCTTAGGCTCCTTGGTAATGAGGGGATGGGTCTATGATCCTGGGGGGCCGGGCCTGGGAGGAAATTTCTTGGGATGGGAGATTGCTGGAAAACAGTTGCTCCCCAAGGAAAAAGAGATGGAAAGACACATCCCTTTTTAAAAGCCAGACATTGTTGGGTCTACAATGTACTGCCATGGTGTGAATGTGAGTAGTGTGTTTATGGTGACAAGTTAAATACACTGAGATGGATGGTAGAGAATGCCTTGTCATCCAGAGTTCTTGAGGGTGTTGTGGAACTTTTGAATGAAACTTGGACCCACCAGGTCTTCCAGTCTTCTTGTTCTATGCGACAATAAATATTCTTATTGTTGAAGCCAGCTTTGGTGGATATGCTATTACCAATTCATCTTAGATGATGCAGACACTTAATGATGCTGTTGTGAGTCATAATGAAATAATATCTGTAAAGGACCTAGCATAGAGCAAATGATTAAAATTGAGAGCAATCAATTATTATCATAAATATTATTTCAATATGATCTGATGATACCAGAAATATGTCACTTGGTAGAGCATGAATATTTAGTTATGAAGATGATTGTTTTCAATGCTGGTGTGCTATCCAGAAAATAGCAGATGACCAAGGATCTTTTTAAATATATGCTGTAATTACCAGGGGATTCCAATTCAATCCCATCATGGTGGCATGTACCAATGCCATCTCACTATTCCAAGCGATCAATTTCAGTTCACAATTGATCATAATGAAAGGACTAAGAGTCAAAGGGAGCACATAAACAAGTCTAGTACCTGCTAACACTAACCGATAGAATAAATAAAGGGGAGAGTGATCCAACATGGGAAGCGAGATACTCAGCAGACTCATAGAATGGCAGATGTCCTAAACAGCACTCTGGCCTCAGAATCAGCCCTAAAGCCATTCGGATCTGGCTGAAAAGCCCATGAGAGTATTTCAGGCATGGAAAGCCAAGACACTCTGGCAAAAAGATCTCTGTGAGTGAGATCCCAGTGGAAAGAATGGTCATCAAAGAAGGAGGTACCTTTCTCTGAAGGGAGGAGAGAACCTCCACTTTGACTATGACCTGTCTAAACAAGATAAGAGTCGGAGAACTCAGAGGGCTTCCATAGCCTTGGAAACTCATGACTGGAGCATATGGAGATTACTGATGCCATAGACAGGAGTGTCAATTTGTAAAGTCAACAACAGGAGTCACTGTGCACTTACTCCTCATGTAGGATCTCTGTCCTTAGTGTGCTGTACATTGAGATTTAATGCTATAACGAGTACTCAAACAGTATATTTCACTTTGTGTTTCTATGGGGGTGCAAACTGTTGAAATCTTTACTTAATGCATACTAAACTGATCTTCTGTAAAAAAAGAAATTATCAATTCCCAACTTGACTCTCACTGGGATTAAACATGACAATAGGTCTGCTCTGATTTCATCATCATTTAAAAAATCATCTATCATTTTTCACTTTATGTTTCTGTGTGGGAGCAAACTGTTGAAATCTTTACTTAATGTATACTAAGCTGATCTTCTGTATATTAAGATAATCGAAAATGAATCTTGATGTGAATGGAAGGGGAGAGGGAGTGGGAAAGGGGAGGGTTGTGGGTGGGAGGGACGTTATGGGGGGGAAGCCATTGTAATCCATAAGTCGTACTTTGGAAATTTATATTCATTAAATAAAAGTTAAAAAAAAAGAAAATCTGGTTTAAGATAAAAATGTTTCTGTTGATGCTAAGGTGTTTGACTTCATTAAATATACTAAAAAAAAAAATATGCTGTATTTGCAAGAATATGTAAAGATTTGCCTAAGTAATGAAACAGAGGATTATCAATAAACACTAAAGACATCTGTGGGCCCTTCCCTACCCCATCTTCCCTCACTCCTCCACATACCTCTTTTTTAGAGAAACCAATTTCTAAGAAAGAGTGGTTTTCAGAGCCATTTTTTTTTTGCCAGTATGTGATTCCTTTTTATTTTTTTTTTTCAGGACTGATTTGTTAGAGAGAGAGAGAGTGCACTTCTACCCACTGGTTCATTTCCTAAATGGCCACAACAGCCATGGATGGGGCAGGTCAAAGTCAAGAGTCTGGAACACCACTGGGGTCTCCCATGTGGGTGGCAAGGAGCCCAAGTACTTGAGCCATCATCCTTTGCTTTCACAGGTGCATTAGCAGGAAATTGGATAGAAAGTGGAGCAGCCAGGGCTCCTAGGGCATACCAGCATTGCAAGTGGCAGCTTAACCTGCTGTGCCACAATGCTAGCCCTAGTACTTGATTCTTGGTCCCATTAGACTGGAAGGTTTTTTACCTTCTATTCATTCATCTGTCCAGAGTTTGAAATCTTCGCTTTTAAAATAAAACTTCCAATACTGAGAGTGACTGGTGAGTTTGAGAACCCATAGCTGAGATAAAGCCTCGAAGACCTGCTAGCCTTGCTCTGCTCTTATAGCCAGCTGGTCTGCCTGAGCTGTGTGTTAAGTGTCTCCACCCCAGCCATGCTGAGGCTTCATTGAGCTGCACCTGTGCTGGAGATTTGCCTCTTTCTCAGGGATCTTGTAGGGACAGCCTAAACAGTTCTGCTTCCCACAGACTCCCTTTGAAAAAGAAATGTGTGAGGTTTTTGAGTTTCAAGAGCTGTCCTTATTGCATGCAAAGTGGAAAGGGTGAGTACGGAACTAGAAAGGAGGAGGATATTGAATGATCAAATGGTCAATTCATGTGAAAGATTTTCTCTAGATAAATGGAAAGGTGGAAGATGCACCTGTAAGGAATAGAAAGGCGCAGCATCATGTAACGACCTCATGGGTGTCTTCACTTGAGCAGGTGTGTGCCATTGCATAGTAGCTTACAGGGTGGGTTCAGCATCTCCTTCCTGAATTTGAAAATGGACCTATAATCAGTCATGGACCTTGGGCAAGTTATTTAATTCCCCATGGCTCAGTTTGTAAAACAAGACTAGTGAGAGTGCCAATCTTACAGTGAGCTACAAGCATAAGGCATTCAGAACAGTGCCTGGCACACAGAAATGCTAAATAGATGTTAGCTATTATTCCTGGAGTGTCAAAAATCCTAAATGAGCATGTAGACATATTTGAATTGTTATGAAAACTAAAACAGGTCTTCTCAGAAGCTACATAGTCCCTTAATTTTTCCTAGTTAATTTATTTTGTGAGTTGATAAGAGTTTAAAAATTCTAGAAGTCTCCAAAGCAACTCAATATATGTAAATGCGGACCACTAATGTAACCTGCAAAAAAATTTTTTTCCCGGAAGTGAAATATATTCAACATTTTACAAAGAAAGTCAACTTCCCTCTTTAAAATGTTATGTGGGGGTACACATTGTAGCTGAGCAGGTTAAGCCATTGCTCAGGTGACCTGCATCGCATATCAGAGTGCTGGGTCCTGTTCTGGCTCCTTCGCTTCTGACGCAGCTTCCTGCTAATGCATCTGGGAAGGCAGTAGAGGATGGTCCAAGCACTTGGCTTCCTGACACCCACATGGGAGACCTGGCTGGAGTTCCTGGATCCTGGCTTTGGCCTGGTACAGCCCTTGCAGTTCTGAATTACTGGAGAGTGAACTAGCAGATGGAAGATTCCACTCTGCCCCTCTGACTCTCTTTCTCTCTATTCATCTCCGTAAATAAATAAGTCATCTGTTAAAAGTTACATGGCTAAGTCAAAACGCAATACAACTTGGCATTTTCCTAGTGACCAGATCCCACCTGTAGCTCATCACCTGTAGATGTCTAGATCTTTTTCTCTTTGCCATCATTCCCCAGACTTTTTCATTTTTTTCTATTTCTGAAGTAAAAATTTTCTATTGTGTTATTTTAAAAAGTTGCTGTTATCAAAGTAGGAAGCCAGTAATGATCAAGCTATTCAGAATCCATAAATTCCAACATAATTATACAATTAGTAAATTTCATTCTTAAAATTTATGCCAGGGGCTGCTGTTGTGGAGTAGTAGGTAAAGCCGCCGCCTCAGATGCCGGCATCCCATAAGCATACCAATTCAAATCCTGGAAGCTCCACTTCTCTCTCTCTCTCTCTCTTTTTTTTTTTAAGATTTGTTTATTTATTTGAAAGAGTTAACACAGAGAGAAAATGAGAGGCACATAGAGAGAGAGAGAGAGGTCTTCCATCTGCTGATTCACGCCCCAGTTGGCCACAACAGCCGGAGCTGCACTAATGTGAAGCCAGGAGCTTCTTCTGGATCTTCCACATGGGTGCAGGGGCCCAAGGACTTGGGCCATCTTCCGCTGCTTTTCCAGGACATAGCAGAGAGCTGGATTGAAAGTGGAGCAGTCGGGACTCGAACCAGCACCAATATGGGATGCCGGCACTGCAAGCAGCAGCTTTACCCACTTCTGATCCAGCTCCCTGGTAATGCGCCTGGGAAAAGCAGTGGAAGATGGCCCAAGTGCTTGGGCCTCTGCTACTCACATGGAAGACCTGCATGGAGCTCCTGGCTCCTGGCTCCTGGCTTCAGCCTGGCTCAGCCCTGGCCATTGTAGCTACATGCAGAGTGAACCAGCACATGGAAGATATCTCTCTCTCTCTCTCTCTCTCTCTCTCTCTCTCTCTCTCCCACTGTGTGTGTGTGTGTGTGTGTGCCTCCCTCTCATTCTGTACTTCTGACTTTCAAATAAATAAATAAAATCCTTAAAAAAAATTATGCTGCCCAGACAAGGGCATAATCTTTTAGCCTTAAAACATTAGCATAAACTATACACAAAATGCTTTCAAAAAGAATAGCCATCAAATTTTAGTTTATCATACTCAATATTTTTTTTTTTGACAGGCAGAGTGGATAGTGAGAGAGAGAGAAAGACAGGGAGAAAGGTCTTCCTTTACCATTGGTTCACCCTCCAATGGCCACCGCGGCCGGCGCACAGCGCTGATCCGATGGCAGGAGCCAGGTACTTATCCTGGTCTCCCATGGGGTGCAGGGCCCAAGCACTTGGGCCATCCTCCACTGCACTCCCGGACCACAGCAGAGAGCTGGCCTGGAAGAGGGGCAACCGGGACAGAATCCGGCGCCCTGACCGGGACTAGAACCCAGTGTGCCGGCACCGCAAGGCGGAAGATTAGCCTAGTGAGCCGCGGCGCCGGCCGTATACTCAATATTTTTTAACAGAACATTGAGAGTGCAAACTTCTTAGAATGCTTTTTTGTGGAATAAAATAGAGAATGAATAAACAAAAATCTTGTTAATATCTCTCTTTGGTATAATCCTTCAACTTTGAGGTGACTCTAAAATAGCACTCTAAAAAGTCACATTATTCTACTCTTTGATCCCTTGATCAAGCCTCAAATTTTCTGTGTGTATATCTCAGGGTAATTGAAACTTTTTCCATACCAATTGATAAATAAAATTGTACTATACTTTAAACATATTTTACCTATTCTAAATATTCATTTCATCACATGTGAAGGAAGTCAGTTTCCTTCCTGTATCATCTCTCATGGCCCAGTTTGCATGACTTCAGGAATACAGTTTCTGTGGGCACCAGAAGGGGTAATAAATCATGCCTTGTAAAATACGCTGTCTGGACAAAATCATTTTTGAAAATGCATCCCAGTAATAAAAGTTGAGAAATAGCTGATTAAAACAGATGTATCCTTTGTTTTCTATGAACCTCAAATTTTGTAACATGGCAAAAACTAAGGAAACATTGGATTCAGTTCAACTCTATGCATTGGCACAGAGTGCTAAAGCAAACTCCACCCTTGTTAAAAGAAAAAACACCAATGTATAATTTTTGTATCTATACAGCAATTATGGCTTAGGGTTGTTTAACTGTGGAACTTACTATGTCTTCTCCAAAAAGATGTTTGAATGAAATTGATATAGGATTTAAAACAGAAATAGAGATGATGAGAGGTAGCTTAACTTTACATCCATGCTATTTGAAACAATCACCTAATGAAACTACCTATGCCTTTAGTTTGATCTTTTAAAAGGGCAAAAAACTGGACATGGTCTCCCGTCAATTAAATTTTTCCAATTTGAAGTCATTTTTTCCAACATAGCATTCAGTGTGGTTGTGTTTATGGTTAAAACCCAAGTCCCTCTCTATTTGGGCTGAGAGCTTATTTCCTAGCAGTTTTTTCATTGTGTTGACTCCCAAATACTTACAGACCTAAAGCCTGTAGAAGTCCACCTAATTTGAGTTTCAAACATAGTGCTATTTTGTAGCTTGATAAAAGATTTGGAGGTTCTGTAGTTCAGATCTACTCTTTAAGAACTGGGGGCTTGGGAACTTACCCTCTTAAAGGTAAAGCCTTTGTGTGGGCTCAAGGGACCCAGAATGAATTATTCTGAGCCAGATTTTTTCCTTCTACCACACATAGTCTCCTCATGTAAATGACCTCTCATTGATTATCCTCAACAATGGTTCCACTATTTCTTTTGCTTCAATTACACAAACTTTCTGAAAGACCACTGAGTAATCAGTATTCAAAAATTTCTACAGTCCTCAAAGAAGCAGCCCATCTTTAATTACACAATATCTGTTTAGCAAATGTGGGGTAATCACTGAGTGAGAGAAAAAAGTAACCACAAACCTCCTGGCCCAATCATGGAAACCATTTTGCAGAAAGATGCTTATTATAGCTCCAAAAATAAAGACAAGAAAAGAAAGGAAAAAAGAAGAGAGAAAGGAAGAAAGACATTTTCAACTTTTTGCCAAGAAAAAATAGTACGTACTTTTTGCTCATTAGACAAGGGAACAATGTGGTAGTATTTAACTCAGTTGCAGTGTACATCAGCTGCAGCTGAACTTTTCACAATTTACTCATTGCCTGATATAACTTCTCATTACATAACTAGATGAAGGTACCTATCTTTCTTTGCACCTACTATTTCCAAAAGAAATAACCAGGATGTTTTATTCTTGGTAGTTAGGTTGTAACTTCCAAAATACAAATTAGACAAAGATCTGGTGTGTATTATACAATTTCTTATACAGAATGAAATGAAAAACTGTGCTTTGCAAAACTGTAAACCTTATCTGGGATTGGCGATATCTTTAGCTAGGATAGTTTGGTATAATTTCTCTGGTGCCTTATCCACCAATCTCTCCAATACTCTCCTTGTTTAGTTCCTGGATTTTGCCCTGGGTTAATCTTTTTGGTATCATAGCAACTGCGCTTTCACTGTGAATGGCCTTAACTGCTTTCTGAATGAAAGAATGAATGATTGGATGATGAAACAAGTTGCAGGTGGTAGTATGGGGTTGTGTAGGTTCTCCCAGTTAAGGTGTCTTAAAAGAAAAAGTCTGAAACATGTTTACCCAGAGAAGACATTGACTTTCTAATTGTCCACCCATTTGTGAGCTCAACTTAATGTAAGCAGTAGAAATAAAATAAAAACAGTGTAGACATTTTAGATAGGGTTGCTCTGAGATTTTGAGAGGACCCGGGGTTTAATCCTGCTGTATCTCAATAGAAGAATAGAGGAGTCATCTCTTTGTACCCATTGTTCTCCATTTTGTCTACCGCACAGGATACTAAATCCATGCATCTTGCTTTGAGGTCCTCTTTACTTCCTAAGATGGAGGAAGGTAAAATACAATGGAACTTTAAAAAGTTCATGGGAAATGGAATGAAAAGATAAGTCTACTTGAGAGAAAAAGAAAATTTGAAATCCATGCAAATGAGAGGGCCTTCAAAAAGTCCAAAGAAAATGCATATTAAGAAAAAAGCATGCATGGACTTCAAAAAGTTTTGGCACCAAAACAGACATCTTTTAACTCTAGTTTCCATGAACTGTTTGAAATACCCTCATGTTTCCTTCAGAAAACATTTGTAACTCTTACTCATCCCTCACCCCTTTGGTTGAATTCCTATTTACTAGTCACAGGGAGAAGGACTGGTAGCTGCTTTGGTTTGAATACTTGTCCTCCCCCAAACTCATGTTGAAATGTAATTGCCAGGGTAAGAGCATGAAGAAGTGTGAGGACTCTCCCCTCGTGAGTGGGGTGACGCTGTTGTCACAGGAGACACTGGTTAAACGACAAGTTTGACCCTCTTTGTCTCTCTCTCTTTGCCTTTTGCCATAGGATAACACAGCAACAAGGCCCTGGTCAGATGCCTGGCCCCCCAATATTGGACTTCTCAGCCTCCAGAAGTGTGAGCCAAGAAAGTTTCTGATCTTTCTAAATTACCCAGTCTGTGATATGCTGTTACAGCAGCACAAAGTGGACCAGGCACTGTAGCCAACCAGTGCTGGCTCAAGTAGTTGGGTTCCCACCTTCCACATGGAAGACCTGGACTGAGTTTCCAGCTCCCAGCTTCAGCTCCCCAGCTGTTGCAGGCATTAGGGGAGAGTGAATGGAAGTGCTGTCTGTCTGTCTGTCTGTCTCTGTCTCTCTTTCTAACTGTTAATTAGGAGTGGTCATCTTCTTTATACAGGAGTGAAGATGGCATGAGGAATACTGAGAACATTCCACATAATGTCAACATAACACAGTGTTTGCCCAGGGAAGGGTCATTCTAAGTGAATAAAAACAAAGGCCCATTCAACAGCAGAAGGATTGAATCTTATTTAATGTTGCACTCCCTACAGTACCTTCCACACAGCAGCTGTCTCATACATGTTCATAAGCCATGTTATAAATAATGCTTGATGGAAAGCCAAGACATCGTGGCAAAAAGGACCTGCATGAAGGATCTCTGTGAGTGAGATCCCAGTGGAAAGAAGGGACCATCAAAGAAGGAGGTACTTTTCTCTGAAGGGAGGAGAGAACTTCCACTTTGATTATGGCCCTGTCTAAATAAAGTTGGAGTTTGTGGATTCAAAAGGTTTCCATAGCCTTGGAAGCTCATGACAAGAACCTCAGTGATCACTGACATCATAAATAAGAGTGTCAATTGTTAAATCAACAACAGGAGTCACTGTGCACTTGCTCCCCATGTAGGACCTCTGTTTTTTAATGAGTTGTACTATGAGGTATGGGGGGATGAATCACTATATTCCTAAAGCTGTACCTATGAAATTTGTATTCATTAAATAAAAGCCTTCTTAAAAAAATAATGGTTGATGTTCCCTGGTTTCCTGTTTATTCTAACATTGCTAAAGACAATAAATTTTAAAGAATTATTGATTATTGACATTGAAACAAATGAATTCTGCAAATAAAGCTATGAAGTATGGCTGTGTGTGTGTGAGCATCATCATGCATATATGTACATATGTGGGTGTACCTGGACCCTCCCAGGGGTGTGCTGAATCAGATAAGTCTTGCAGGGCCTGAGCACTCAGTAATCAGTACTCTTGCACTTTCAAGTGCTTACATATGACCTCAGGATCTTGTGAAATTTAGATTCTGATTCACATTCCTGGGTGGGGACCCATGATGCCAGTCTAGGGACCACATTGTGGGTACCACTTGGGAAGCAGAAAAACAGATCTTGAAAACCAGCGGCCACACTGACGACTAGAACCCAATGTCTGTGGTTTTCTTGGCCCACCTCAAACATGGCCTCCCATCTCACCAGACGCCCAGTCTCTACATACCGGGTGGTTGGCGAGTATCTTGGGCCACACGCTCTGAGCCCATTACTTGGTGGGGGATTGCCAGGGACATGAGGAGGCATGAAGCACGGTTCTTTCCATCATAACACTTACACTGGGCTGAAAGTGTATACATTCACATACTAAGTCAATGGATAGCAAACACAACCTGAAGACAATCGGATGCTAAACTCTGTGCAAATGGTGTCCATTCTCGAATATTCTGAGCAGGGCGGACTGCAATGGCCTTGGGAAGGTTGTGGAAATGCCTTTGTCTTGGATGGGGTTCCCCCAAAGCAGCAAACCCTAAGATGATTTAAGTGCAAATTGCTTGTTTGGGTACTGCAGGAAACCAGGAAGAGGACAGAAGAGTGAGAAAGACAAGGGAAAGAGTTAGAAAGCACCCTGGCAAGTTTAGTGCATTTGAGGGGTGAGGGAATTGGGGTATTTATATACCACCTCTCATCATTGGTTCAGGGCTGCTGAGGAGTGGGGGAACACTAAATCCTCACGTGTCTATCCTGTCATTTATTCCCCTGCAGAGTTGGGGAGAGGCATAAAGCAAAGACATACAGATTGCTGCAGTTGGAGATAGCTGGCCTTCCTGAAGGGATTCAGGCCCGAGGGCTGTGGGCAGGGCCAGGGCGCTGCTGCCCTCTCAGAATGGCAGGATCTGAGCTGAAATCTGCAACTCTCTCATCCTCTCCAGTCCAACTGTGGCCAACTCAGTGGTCCTGCTGAATCCAGGATTCACTCACTCCTTCTCACACTAAGTGGCAGCTTTCCACTTCCTGGAGGCCAGCCTGTGCCCGCTTCCCTCCCAGACACCAGCGCCAGTGAGACAGCCTCCTCCTCCAGGAAGTCTATGGACATCGGGCTGCTCACTTCTCAGGGTCGGATCCTGAGGCCAGGCAGATACTGTGCTGCACCCAGCTGCAGGTCAGGGGATTTGCTAAGCTGCCCCAGCTCCCGGGAGAACCAAGGGCCCTTTGTGGGTTGGGTCAATTGGCCCAAATTACTGCTCATAATTACAGGACATTGTTGACAATTGTTGCAACATGTAATTTTGTAACCATTATTTACTACATTTGCAAGTATTTGTGGTGGCTGTTTGTCCTTCTACCAGTCCCTCATTTCTTGGGAACGAGGAGGTACACAGGATTACTTTTACTTGGCTGCACTGTGTTAAGGAAACCAAATACTGTTCTGAGATCCCCTGGGCACTGAGGGTGAGTCAGTTGAGAAAGAGAAGGTAGAAAACAGGAACCTTCTGCTCATCAATGAATTTTCATACCCCGGCCCCAGACGCCTGCAGCCTCAGCTCTCTCCCTCTCATTATTCATCCTGTACTCGCAGGTTCCAGAACCTTCTCCCAGCTGACTCTCGCTGTACTTGATGTGACTTCCCCATGGATTCCTTCCTCCCCGCCTCTGACATAACTCTGTCCTCCTAAAAGCCAAACTTGTAACAAAGTCCCTGTGGCTTAGTTCTTTCTTTCTTGATCTAGTTTAAAAGTCAGGACTGGCAAGTACCAAGGGAATTCTGACCATCTGTGCATCTTCCCAGCCCCCATTCACCGTAAGCTGCTTTCCGGGAGGGGGCATGGCTTTCTCCTCTGTGGGACCCATCACCCATAAGCCAGAAAGAATCAGCAGCGCAGCCCCATATTACTGGGAGAAGGAGGTTAAGGGATATGAGCACCCTCATCTGAAGGTATTTATTTGAGATATTTGCTGAGTTTGTTTGCTTTACAATTTGTAAGAGGCTATATTTGTAGTATTATTCATGGACAGCATGGAACGTTTTACAGTATTAAAAAAAACAGTAAGTATTTTTCTTTTTTGGAAAACAGAAAGCCTTCCCCAATTCATGGCAATTTTGTAGTATTAAGAAGCAGCTGATTGACAGCAACTATGGCTTGGGAAAATGGAGCCTCCCAAAGTTTTAACCAAATTCATCGTCCTTGCGGACATTGCAGTTTTTAGCCCCCTGCCCTGCCTCTTGGACAGTGGCCCCCATATCTTGGTCATGGTTTGTGAGCTGAAGGTACGCATCGACCATCCAGCTCCACTTTGCAGGATGTTTTCCAACAGTCAGGATGAAGATAGGATCGCGGCTCTCTGTCGCCTTTGTCATTCTTTTCCTTTTCCTCCTAAAACTGTTTTTGTAGGTCTGCCGGATGTCACAGAAACGCGACCTGGGCAAGACATGTGTCACTTCTGTAGTTGAAAAGGGTCCATGACTCTGAGCCCAGAGAGGATGTAATAAACACTCCCTGGTGCTGGGCCAGCATATTCTAGCCAGTTAGACAAACAAGGCGGAGGGCACAGGATCTGACACCCAGCAAGGCGGTGGCTGAGCTCAGGGCTGTGCCATCTGAGTCTCCACAGGTGCAGGCTGCTGGTCTCCAGCTAAAGGAAAACAAGCGGCAGAGCATCCTTCCACGTGCTATGAGATCATCTGTCAGGACCTTTTAAAGCCTTTCCTCTCGGTCTGCACCATGCAGGTCTGTGGGGGTAGGCGAGAGAGGAGCAGCACAGCAGGGCTGTGGAGTGCATGCTACACACCAGTAGGTGCTTCCAGCAAGGCCAAGTCCTAATGAGGATCTGACTATTAAAATAGCATGGTTTCAGTCCATTTATTTGAGATGTAAGTCAATGGCCAGAACACAGGAATTCAAGCCAGAACAATCAAGGCCATCCGTAATGGCGTCTCCCTTCCATGTGGATCCCAGTTGGCACAGAGGCAATACACACTCCAATCACCCTGGCAGGTGGGCTGAGAGCCCTGAAAGTGTGGAGAGATCTAGCCAAGTAATGAAACTCTAAAATGAAACCAACATTCTATTTCACTCCTCCACAGGCAAGAAACATCAACCTGACTTGGCCTTAATTGAAGCCATTTTAGATTCAGCGTTGAGAATGAGAATGAGTTTCTTTTCAAAAACAGCTGCAAGCTTATCTGAGCTCTTTTATAGGTGGTGAGCCCATACTCCACTACTCTCTGTCTCACACCTGAATTCTTTTCTTGCGTGAAGACAAGAACCTGCCATTCTCTGGTACCAGAATCACAGATGGCCAAGCCTCCTCACATGCTTTCAGGAGAAAGACCCCATGTTACCCTCATTCTCACCTTGCACCTGTTAGATACCAGCAATAAAGTGTGTAGGCTCTGAAATATACCACTCTTTCCGTATTAACATTTTCATTTCCTCGCTCTTTAGGTTATAATTACATCATCTATAAGAATCAGACAGTGGCGTGACCAAATGGAAGTGTCAAGTCAGAATGCAACCCTCAGGTTCTTGGTTAGCAGCACTCTCGAGTGCTCATTCATTCTCTTGGTCCCCAGTGAGTTCACCTGGATATGGTACAATATCTTTTCTCTGCAGTCCCAGAGACTCATTGAGGAGAAATAGACCTGGACCTGAAAATTGCAGCATGGCACAGCTGGTGCAACATTTGCGGTACAACCAAAGTGATGTGGGGGTTTAGACTGGGCATGATCGACTTTTCCTAGTGGAAGTGGGAAGAACTCACACAGGAAGCGACATTCGAAGGGGTTCAGGAAAGATCAGCAGGAGAAGAGAGTGACGTTCTGCAGCCATGCAGATTTGTACTTCATGTTGCTGTCAATCGAGATTTCAGCAAGCAGTTCTTACACGCCAAGCACTGTACCAAGTGCTTTCTAGAAATGGTCTAGATGTGTTTTGGGGATGGACCCTTAGCAGCTACTAGGGGATCAGTTCTGCTGTTGTCTCAGAGGTCTTTACTGCCATCTTCTCATTTGAGAAGAACAAAAGGACCCAGGTATTTTTTGCTACGTGTAGGACAATCTAATACATGCTATTTCTTGTTTATGAATTTGCCTCAACTGAGCATACCAGAGAAGGGGGTTGGGGTAAATCCTGGAGACGGAGAACCTGCCATGACCTCTACTGGACAGACAGGTGCACCTCAGGAGCGATGTTTCATTAGCTGTCCTAGAAGCAGGCTTTTTTGCTCCTGGGTCTTCCCAGTTGCGACATCCCACAGGTGTGCTTTAGATGCCTGCACAAACCTAGAAATCATCTCTCAGTCACTGCCATGACACAAGCACTGTGTGGCTGTTAAACCTGGATTCACCTACGCTTGGGCAAAAAGGATCCCAGAGTGAATTTGAGAGACAGAGAAAATAAAGATCTGTAGGATTTTCTTTTTTGCTTTGTGCATACCACCCTCTTCTGCTGGGTGTAATACAGATGGAAAAATTGTGATGCTGTTATCAAGCTGCTACAAACAGTTTGCCCCCCAGATGGGTACCAGTTTGAAAGACAGGCACACCCGGTTTGGTTCCTGGTAGCCAGTCCTGCAGTTCTTACACCTGCATTTGCACAAGCACAGAAGGTAAAGCATAAACCAGTTAACAACGTGTGTGATTCCAGGCTGACCCGACCCTGTTAGGCATCTCTGGGCTGATGATTGCATACTGTCAAGAGACCCCTCCTCTCCTTAATGGTCAAACCACAGCATTTGCTAGAAGCCTGGCAGCAGGGGAGGGGTCTAACAGGCTCCAGTCAGTCCCAGATGGTACATTTGAAAAGTTGGAGCAAGATCCGAGAGTTGGACTCCTTTTCTGTATTTCTAAAATCTTTGATGAAATTGTCTGACACTCCAACCTCCTGAACAGAACTGAAACTTTTACTTTTGGGTCAAAGAGAAAACTTCCAAATGAAGTCAATTTTAAGGTGAGACCAGAATAGGATAAAAGAAAGGATGCTGGGGCCAGAGCTCACTAGGGTTCTGTGACCGTCTTACCGTAACAACCAAACGTCCCATGGCTCACTAGTCCTGTGTCTCAGATGGTCCCTCGCCCCAAAGTCTCCTTATTTAGACCCAGCTCTCCATCTAGAAGGGGTGGGAAGGACTTGCTCAGGGTAGGGTTTCTGCTGCTCTCTCTTTATTGCCTTTCCTCTTCCATGGGACCCATGCCTGCCCTCATACCTACTCCTTGATGAACCTTAGTAACTTCTTTCTGTTTGAGTTTTGGTAAAAATGCACCATCTCTATCTAGATATCTATGTATCTGTCTGTCATCTGCTGTGCCTGTTGTTCTTGGTCTTTAGGAATACTGCTTCCTAAAGTTTCACTTAGAAAGCTGAAAGGAGGGCCAGCGCAGTGGCATTGTAGGCTAAGTCTCCACCTACGGTGTGGGCATCCCAGGTGGGTGCTGGTTCCCATCCAGGCTACTCTTCTTCTGATCCAGCTCTCTGCTCTGGTCTGGGAAAGCAGTAGAACATGGCCCAAGTGCTTGGACCCCTGCACTTGCATGGAAGACCCAGAAGAGGCTCCCGGCTCCTGGCTTTGGATCAGCTCAGCTCTGGCTATTGTGGCCATTTGGGCAATGAACCAGCAGATGGAAGACCTTTCTGTCTGTCTCTCCCTCTCTGTGTCTATAACTCTACCTCTCAAATAAATAAAAATCTTAAAACAAAAGAAAGCTGAACAGGTTCACATAAATTAAGCAGTCACTAGTTGCTTAGACTATCACACTTGTTCTCAGGACATCTGAGCTTTTGCCATCCTTAAAGCTAAAAGGATTTCCTAGTGGTAATATTTTCTACATTGGAAACAAACAAGGAAAGGGCACAGTTGCTGAGTGGAGGAGACTCTCTGTGGGCTTTTAGCCTAGCAGTTAAGATATTGGGTAAGTTGCCTGCATCCGACATTGGAGTTACCTGGGTTCAATTCCAGCTCCATCTTCTGATACCTGTGTGGGAGGCCTGGATTGCGTTCCTGGCTCCTGATTCCAGTACTGGCCTATCCCCAGCCATTGTGGGTATTTAGGAAATGGACCAGAATATAGTAGTGCTCTTTCTCTCTCTCTTTTTATAAGGATTTATTTATTCTATTTTGAAAGGCAGAGTTACAGAGAGGCAGAGAGAGAGAGAGTCTTCCATCAGCCGCAACAGCCGGAACTGCGCCAATCCGAAGCCAGGAGCCAGGTGCTTTCTCTGTGTCTCCCACATGGGTGCAGGGGCCCAAGGATTTGGGCCATCCTCCACTGCCCTCTCAGGCCACAGCAGAGAGGTGGACCGGAAGTGGAGCAGCCAGAACTCGAACTGACACCCATATGGGATGTCAGCACTGCACGCGGTGGCTTTACCCACCAAGCCACAGCACCGGCCACAGTGCTCTCTCTTTTTCATGTCCCCCCCCCCCCCCCCCCAGTATATATATATATTTTTTTCTAAATAAAGCCTACCTGACATTTTTAGGTAGTTCATTAGACTCTTCCTAAATGGAATTGGACAATGAAATTAAAGAATATCAGAGCCAGGAGGAGGCAATTCAGTGTAAAGCAGTTAGTTTTGAGGAGAGAAAACAGACCCAGCGAATGAAATAATTTGAGCAGCTTTAACAGCCAGTTGTTTGTCTTCCATCTTTCCTTCTGCCCTCTCTCTTGCTTAGCTGGGAATGTGGTCACCTGAATCCAGACGCCATGTGTTGGCTTCCTTTGCAGTGACACACACAGTCTTGCTCAGTGGTACTCTATTTAGCCAACAGGATGTAAACACAAGGTTGTGTCTCATTGGCTGGAAGCATCCTGCTCCCCCTCCCCTTCCTGCTGGACGAGTGGGAGGCCACGTGCCCTGGTGTGCTCAGGGATCCACTAGCCACCAAGTGGGAGGAGCCAGGCTCCAGACTGATAGTCCTTTAGGCTTCTTTAGGTGTGACAGCAAGAGGCGTTTATCTGTCACGGTTTTGGAGCTGGGTGTTACTGCCACACCTAATCTGAACTGCTTTATGGGTAGTCTGGAGAATTACTAAATTCATTAGGAAAAGGGCCAAATGGGTGCTGGGTAAGGTCTAACTCTAAATCTAAGAGAAAACACTTTAAAAATTATGCCTCAGGGGTTCCAACTGTCACTCCACAAATAGCTGCAGCAGCACTGCCCTGTCAGAAGCTGCCGTAATTCCAGACGCTAGGGTAACTTTCCAGGAAATTTTGACTTAGTAGGCGTTTTACAGGGACCAAGATAGTTATTGTTTAAAAGCTCCTCATGTAATCCTAATATCTGGATATATTTGGCCATTATTTGATCTTACAATTATTCTCTGCTTTGGGTGGGGGCTGGGACAAGCAGAGCCACCTGAATGTTTTATCTGTTTTGGGGAACAAAAGCAAGAAAACTTAAATTTGAAACAAACTGCAGAACGCCCTGTGTATAGAGGGATTCTGCAGCCATGGATCAACCATCTGTGGGTCATTAATATTCAGAAAAAAATTGCGCTTGTACTAAACATGTACAGTCTTATTTTCTTGCCACTATTCCCTAAAAAATGAAGTGTAATAACTGTTTACATATCACGTATATTAAATAGTATAAATACTGTGGAGATCACCTACGGGAGAGGGAGGATTATATGTAAACTCTATGCCATGTCCTTAGGGACTGAGCAGCCTCAGAATTCAGTACCCAGAGGCGTGCTGGCAGCAAGTTGCCACAAATCCTGAGGGGCGCCTGCTGCTCGGGCTGTTTGCATCCAGCCCTCATGCTCCCTGCACCCACCACGAGTGGCCTGAGTGTCACCCAGCTGACCGTTCTCTTTCAGGTTAGCCTTGATCTGGACAAACCACACAAACAGGGACATGATTGCACGTGGCTGGTGCCTTGGTTTTATTCTAACTAACAGGGAAATCTCCTGGGCAAAGGGCAGTCCCCTCCAATGTACATTACTGAACATTAAAGATACTTCTTACAGATTCGAGGCCTCCCACCTCAGAGGTCGAATGTTTGGGCACTACAAAGATGTGCAAGGTCAGCAGATCCAGCGGACAGCTGCCAGCTGCAGTTGGCCTAATCAGACTTCCAGCAGCCGATCTCCTGGCAGCAATGGTGACAGGCAGGGGGAGAGCGGCAGGTGCAGGCCATTCCCAACAGCAGTGAGCAGAAAGGGATTATACCAAGCATCATGAAATCCCTTTTGAGGTGCATCCCCACGTCGACACACGCAGGCTGCGTGACAGCTCAGTGCTCACACCTGTTCTGGAAGCCAGCGGGGTGGGGGCGGGGAAAGGTTTCTAGCAGCAGGAGGCCCAGGCTCACAGGGCTCCTCAAATCCTCAGTGGAAACAGAATCAAACAGCATTGAAGAGACATTTGAGAAAATTGAAATCAAATGCCAAGGATACAAAAGGTCTCATTCCCACTGGGTTCCTAACCCAATCTGAGTCTGGGTAAATCATGTAATTAATTAAAACTCTTGGCTGAGTTTTAATTTCATCCCATGTAGTATGCAGAGGTTGAACTTGAAGAGCCAGAAAATTCTACTTAAGGGTTGCACAATTTAATATTTATCTGATAGTGAGATAAATCTGATCAGAGGTACATGGATTATTGATTAGATATTTGCTTTCCTTTTTAAATTAAAAATTCTAAATTCCAATATAAAATCATCAGAGACTGGCACGTGTGTGTGCACGCACGCCCACATTCTTCAGAACCTGAATTTCTGGAAACTTTCTTAGTCTCCTGATCCCCACAACCTCTAACAGCATCCTGTTGTCCCTGCTAAAAGTAAATATTTAGCCTAGACTTTTAAACATCTACAAACGTTTATTTCACTCTCCCAAATAACATCTCCCAGAAGGCTCAGAACACACTGAGTGCAGGCACTGTAGCCACAGCCTCTCATCGTCTCCAAGACCTCATCCTGTGCTTGCAATGGTCTCCGGGTTAAGCAGAACTGAACCAGAAATGAGCAGTTGTTGTTACAGAGCTGTCCCGCTGCACTTCAACCTGCCCTCTTCTTCAGGTAACATGCTGGCAATGACACTCTTCCTTCTGGAGCCTTCCACACAACCCTACCACCTTGACCCAGAGGTCACTGTCCACACACAAGGTTAGAAAACTAAATGGGAATTCTCAGAAGTCCCAAGACCAATATGCAGGTCATAGAGCGTCAATGGGTTAAGTACCAGTAGAATCCAGGAAGCCATGAAAAAAGCCAAACTTACTTCGTCCACTTGCCCAACAGCTCCGTAGATCCTCGCCGTTTGTCCAACGAGGTAGGGGAATCTCTCACCTATCTCTTTGAGCATCGGGAGGAAGCTGCTCAGAGCCGCTGGTTCAGAGCCTGCTATCTCTATGAGGATGTTTAGGATGACGTCACTGTTACTTGCATCTTTCAAATGTCCGATTAGGAAAGGAACACACTTCTGAATCCCCTGCAAAAACATAGAAGAGGAGAAGGGGAGCAAGAAGAAAGAGAGAGAAAAGTGGATTGGATCAAAATCAATTCAGGAGCAAGCTTTTTTGTTTGTTTGTTTTACAGTAATTCTGAACTCCACTCATTCTAGAATTACCACCCTCATTAGACCTCAAGCAAATCTCCCAAGTTTGGAATTTAAAATTTATAATAAAATCTTCAGAGGCTTCTGTTTCTTTTTCTTTTAATCTGTGCCTTTTTGTTGAAGAACAGAGTTTACAAAATGCTTGACTAAATCAACTATTGATATGTTATGTCCTCATCAAGAATGTCCCATTTCCCACCAGCACGGGCACTGCAGGTATGGGACAATGTACGTATGGAAGAAATCTCTGTGGACTTTACTCAAAGCCTCCAACTTGGAGAAATACGAAGTATTTAATGATAAAAATAGAAAAGAAGCAGTGATCACCCACATTTGCTTCCATTTTCTGTCTTGTTCACAAAAATGTAGTAATAAGAAAATTGTTACAGCAAAATTATTTCTACAATATTCCACTACTATATTTCTTGATTTTAATGCTTTTATGAATACAAGGATGCAATCATTCTTATTAGAAAATGTAACCCTTTCATGGGGTAAAGTCACTATATTAATACAAAGACACTTTGCATACTGATGATTTTTATCTGCTAAAATAAAAAGAATTGCAAAGGAAAACCTGTGAAAAACTGAATAATAAAGGTAAAAAAAGATTCATCCATCTGTTTCTGCTATACTTATTTCTTTTGTTTGCTGTTTGTTGGCTTTATTTATTTATACCTTCATTTACATATTTTTGCACTTGAGAGAGACAAAAGACAGAGGGATCTCCAATCTGCTGGTTTTCTCCTTAAATGCCTGCAATAATGAGGACTGGACTGGATCAAAATTGAGAACCAAGAGCTCAATCCAGGCCTCCCATATGGATGGCCAGAGCCCAGCTCCCTGGGCCATCACCACTGCCTCTCAGGATCTGCCCTGGTAGGAAGCTGGAATCAAGAGCCAGAGCCAGAGCCAGGATTTGAACCCAGGCACTCCAATGAGGGGTACAAGCAGCCTACCTGGCGGCTGAGCCACTAGGCCAAAAACCTGCCCCAGTTTGCTTTTTTGATTTGTTGCTTTTCTGGCAAATAGACTTTAAATGTAACTTTCAGTATTAAAACCAAATCTGATTCACAATTCCATCTGCCCAAAACTGAGCTCATAATATACTCTCCACCCTCCTGGGTTACAAATCTGCTTCTCCTGCCCTCTCTCCCCAAGGGCCTCATTTATCCACAGATGACAGGATTCTCCACCTGGCTGCCAGTTCCACCCTTACTAGCAATCACCAGGTCCGCCCAGCTACCCTACAAATCTGCCCCTCCCCTCCTTGCCTGTTCCTCCGTTCATTTGCTTGTTCACAGATGTCCCTGCCACTTGCAAGGTACTATTCCTGGTGCTGCAATACAGGTGCCAACAAGTCTGATGAAATTCATGCCTTCCTGGAGTCATTCACTGTCTACTAAAGGTGACACTTAGTGAAGCAAAGAATGGTATCAGAGGTGCATAGTTACATATTTTAATAAATAGCACACAGGGAAAATGTAGGGCTCCATGAGAGTCGAGGGTCAGAGAAGGCCTCTCTCGATGGGGACATTAGGGGTGACCACCAACCCTGCCTCCTGCACGTGGCTCACTCCAACAGGTTTCCCTGGCTTCAGACTTGCCCAGCCAGCACCTCCTCACCCTGTGTCCCCTGCCCTTCTTTAAAACCTTTCAGTCACCCACGCTTGCTCTCAGATTGAAGCTCCACGCACCGTGTCTGAACTGACACATCTTCCCACACTCGACCCCCCGCCACTCATTCAACCCTCCCCCACCCAGAACCCATCACACTTCAACCACGATGAATTCAGATGTTTTCCTAACGTGCTAAATGTTGTCTTGCATCTGGGATTTTACTCAGGCGATTTGGTCTGCCCGGAATCCTTGTTGACCCTGTGTTGCTGGACAAACTCTTAGTCACTCCGAGGTCACACCGGAACTGTTCTTGCATTCGGAAGCCTTCCCCTGTGCTGCTCCTCCTCCCCTGCTGCACCCCTGTGGCTCCGAGCAGCCCTCCTCCCGCATCCCATTTATTGCTGCTCTAGACATCTGTCTTCCAGCCTTCACTGAAAGCGTCCCTGGTCAAGCAGCTGTTGCGAACACCATCACATACCCAGTGCTCAGTACAAGTTTGCCTGAAGGTGAGTTAATGAATATTTGAGGAACATGTCAACAGTGGTAAAAATGATTGCAGAGAGTAATATTCTGCTGTTGCTGCTATTGATTTTTAAAGTTTATTTGAAAGGCAGAGAGAGAGAGAGAGAGAGAGAGAGATCTTCCATCTGCTGGCTCACTCCCCAAATGCCCCAAACAGACCAGACAAGACCAGCCTAAAGCCAGGAGTACAGAACTCTATCTGTACGCTCTATCCACGTGGGCGTCAGGGTCCTAATTACTTGAGTCATCACCTGCTGTCCCCCAGGGTGTGTGTTAAGTCTCCAGGAGGCTGGAATTGGAAGCTGAGCTGATCTTGAATGCAGGCACTCCAAAACGGGATGGAGTAATTCTTAAGTGCTGTGCCAAACCCCTATCCCACAGGGTAGCATGAATGAGTTTAAGCATCTGCTAAGCATCATATACTACACAATTAACAGGACACAAGAGAAGACATTTCTGAGGAAAGTAAAATTGGCTCGCACGTAGAGTTAAGCTTTATATTCATATCTAGCATTTTTGGAGGGAAGGACAGGGCTACTTTCTGGTAAATGGCACGTACGGATGAACAGTTCTGTAAGTGCTGCCTGTGCACCCGAGAGCCATTCTCCATCCCTCAGGGGAAGCCATGAGAGGGCCCTGGCACATGTGGCAGAAGTGTCAGCCAGTGACATGAAGTCAGGGCAACATGCTGAACCCGAGCCTTCTAGAAATGGAGAATGCTTACACGTTTCCTGCTCCTGTAAAATTCCATTTCCAAGTCCTTATTTTTCAGGTTCTAGCCCTGAAAATTCAGGTCTCTGTGGCATGTGCATCTAGTGTCAGTTTCATTCAACTGCAGCTGAACAGCCTGAACCACACAAGAATCTCTTTATCTGCTGCTCTATAAAGAAAAACAAAAAAGGAAAGAAGGAAGGAAGGAAAAAAAAGAAAGAAAAAGAAAAAGAAAGACAGGGCCAGCTCTGTGGCATAGTGGGCTAAGCCTTTGCCTGCGGTGCTGGAGTCCCATACTGGTGCCAGTTTGTGTCCCGGCTGCTTTTGTTCAGATCCAGCTCTCAGCTATGGCTTGGGCCCCTGCACCTGCATGGGAGGCCCAGAGGAGGCTCCTGGCTCCTGGCTTCAGATTGGTTCAGCGCTGGCCATTGTGGCCACTTGGGGAGTGAACCAGCAAATGAAAAAATTTTCTCTTTGTCTGTAACTCTGCCTCTCAAGTGAATGAGTAAGTCTCTAAAAAGAAGAAAGAAAGAAAGAGAGAGAGAGAGAGAGAGAGAGAGAGAGAGAGAAAGGAGAGAGCAGGAAAGAGTGAAGGGAAGGAAAAGGAAAGGAAGGGAATGGAGGAGAGAAAAGAGGAGGGGAGGGGAGAGAAGAAAGGAAAGAGGAGAATAGGAAAGGGAAAGAACAAGCAGGTTCTCTCAAGGCAAATATACAAGCTTTGCATAGTTAAATTCATAGAAAGAGCATAGAGGAAAAAAAGCCATGAATAGGGTAACAACCATTTTACAAATTAAACAAAAGCTGATTACTTTACTGGGGATTCCTAATAACCCAAATTTGATTGTGAGGCTGACAGGAGAGAGTTCTTGAAGATTATTCCACACGTGAATAGAGAGTGGTGCCTTGGCTTCGCTGCATTACCCTGGGATCAGGAGGGACTTTATTTTCTGAACACTGGGCATCTCCTCAGGCTGGTGTCTTCAGTGCTGCTCTGCTGGGAGCTGGCTTCACACCACAGAGAAAGATTTGACTTTGCTGAGAGCAGAGAGGCATCGAGACGGCACAGATGGAGGCCCGGAGCAGGCTGACTCAGCCTGCAGTCAGGGCGGAAACCCCATTCCATGGCTGAAGCAGCCTCCAAACTGGCCTCCTTGCCTCAATTCCTCTCCTATCATTCCAGCCTCTTCACTGCCAGCAAAGTCATTGTCCTAAACCCCCAATCTGCTCACATCAAGTATCCCCTGGAGACTTGCAAAGACCTCTCAAGGGCCCATGGCAGAATCCCGTGCTATGGCATTCCAGGGCCTTCACCCATGGGTGCACCTGCTGACTCCTCCTCAGTGACCCAACTGCATGGCACTGGCCACGCTCAGTGGCTTGAACATGGAGAGGAATCTCACACTTTCCAATGCAATCTTCTACTGGACCACCCTAGCACAGGCAGGATCTGGAGCTGGAGTACTATTAGATGGGCTTAAACCACATACCCAAATATTCAGAAGCTACATAGAATGTTCTGGCCTCCTACTTGACAAATCCACCTTTGTAGCATTCAGGAACACCTGATGTGAACTTCAAATTTTGGGCTTCGATAGAGGAAATGGAACGAGCTCTCATTTCTTGCCTCATCCCCGTTTCTTCTCTTCCTACCTCAGCCTTGTCCTGTATGTAACTACTCCAGCCCCCTCTCCCACCCCCAGCCCCATCCAGGCCACCCCTAGGGGCTATGGAGTGACCTTGTTGGCAGACTTGTCCTTGAGAGAACAGACTCAGGGGCCAGGCCTGCACAGGGACTGTGGAAAGCCTGAGGTATCCAGAGAAATGCCAAGGTCCTGGGAACCTGAACTGTGCTCTATTGGCAAGGGAGTAAATGCGACCTGGAGGCCCTAGTAGAGGAGAGCCAGACCAGAGCCGGGTCCAGCCTTGGCTGTGTAATCAAGTGCTACTTCTAATTATGCATATGTCTTTTTTTTTTTTTTTTTTTTTTTTTGGACAGGCAGAGTAGACAGTGAGAGAGAGAGAGACAGAGAGAAAGGTCTTCCTTCCGTTGGTTCACCCTCCAATGGTTGCCAGGCTGTGGCCGGTGCACCGCGCTGATCCGATAGCAGGAGCCAGGTGCTTCTCCTGGTCTCCCATGGGGTGCAGGGCCCAAGGACTTGGGTCATCCTCCACTGCACTCCTGGGCCACAGCAGAGAGCTGGCCTGGAAGAGGGGCAACCAGGACAGAATCCGGCGCCCCGACCGGGACTAGAACCCGGTGTGCTGGCGCTGCAAGGCGGAGGATTAGCCTAGTGAGCTGCGGCGCCAGCCTTTGACTAGCATTAGGAATCTATCAACCTATGAATCTTGGGCAGGCATTTGAGCCAGCAGTTAAGGAGCTGCTTGGGACTCCTGCATCCTTTATCAGAATGCCTGGGTTTGGGTCCTGCCTTCCAGCTCCAATTCTGATTCCAGCTTCCTGTTGATGTGTACCCCAGGAAGGAGCAGATGGTGGCTCAAGTAATTGGGGCCCTGTCACACATGTAAGAGAGCTGGGATGAATGCCAGACGTGTGACTTCAGCCTGGACCAGGGCATTTAAGGAGTGAACCGATGAATGGGAGAACTCTGTCTCTCTCTCTCTCTCACCTTCTTTCTCTTTATCTCTGCCTTTCAAAACACAAGTAAATCTTTAAGAAAAAAAAGATTTGTTTCTTTATTCGAAAGACAGAGTTATAGAGAGGAAAAGACAGAGAGCAAAATCTTCCATCCACTGGTTCACTCCCCAAGTGCTGCAACTGCTGGGGTTGGGCCAGGCCAAAGCCAGGAACCAAGAACTTTGTCTGCGTCTCCCAGGTGGGTGCAGGAGCCCAAGAACTTGGACCATCTTCTGCTGCTTTCTCAGGCTATTAGCAGGGAACTGGATCACAAGTGGAATAGCTGGGACTTGAACCAGCAGCCATATGGAATACCGGTGCCGCAGGCTGCTTCTTAACACACTGTGCCACAATGCCATCCCTGGCAGTCTGGATATTCTATTACTCCATCTTCTTCATGCTCTGTAAATGATGTCTTATCTTCAAGAAATGTCAAAAGTGACCTCTGAGCTTCTGGTGCTGCTGTCAGGTACAGTAGGTTTAGGTTTGTGAACAGGACAGCTCTGCGCTGCTCAGAGGAAACCCTAGAAAATGGTTCTCTCTCCTCTGGGACCAGGCCACACATGCAGTCCCTCTGGGTCTGAACTTGAATCAAACAAGCGCTGCACTTGGCTGTTCTGTCACTCATCTCTGCAGGCCTGGGGCTCAATCGCAGATGTTACTAAATTCTGTCTCATTCATTGGCTAGATCACAGCAGGTGCATACAGCCAAGCCCAGACACTGCCTTCCCATTAGGGTTACCTGGTGGACTGACCACACCCCCACCCCCACCCCCACTTCAGCCTCTGCCTACATGTGGTTCCTGAGGATTCTCTGGGAGGTACCAGTCATAAATCACTAGCCAGGAACTCCCAAGTCCTCTTCCTCTCCATGCGGGAAGGACCCTGTCCGAGAAAGAGGGCCGCCCAGAGGGCAATGGTGGAGAGAGGGCACCTGCCTGCCCAGCCAGCCGCACCCAGGAGCTCACAGATTGGTGAGTGTTGAAGGGGGGCCGTCTTCACAGTCTGGTGGACTACTCAGCTTTACCTAGAGAATCATGTGTATTTCAAGAGCCAAGGGTGGCCCCGCAGCCCAGGAGAGCTGTGTTCTCGCTGGTCACAGAAGGTGGGGGGCGAGGAGGGCGTTGGGACAAACAGCCCCACAGAGGCCCACAGCTCCCCTCTGGCTCCACTTCTGCTCAAAATTTCACAGGGTCACGAGCCTTTTTATTTAGCTCCTTACTGCGTCTGAAATGAGCTTAACTAGACTACAATTGAAAGCTGCAGGCTGCACTTCTGATCGATGCCACTCACTTCAGCTGCCTCTCTGCACAGTTCCCCCATTTCCCTCTCCCACTGCGTAATCAAGAAGGGGCGGAGAACCGGTAACCAGTAACACCGTCGCTGAGCTCCCTAGGCCAGCTGCAGGCTCCCTCGTCCCCGCGGGGCTCTGGGAGCCCTGGCTGCAGGAAGAGCCAGGGGAAGACAGGAGGGGCCCAAATCACGCAAGGGCAGAGAGGAAGCGGGCTTTAGGGACTCCGACACAACTCCTTCCCACTGCAAGTCTGCTGGCACCGTGGGGTGCGTTCACATCCCTGTCGCTGCTTCCTAACCCCAGTCTTTTCATTCTGGGATCCACACTCAGCACCCGCAACACCGCTGGGAACCTGCGCCCCACCTGCCTGGCCTCTTCCTCTAGGTTCTCCTCCTGGCTGGCTCCCCCCTGGCTGTCATCTCTCCCTTGCCTTCTACCCAGCCTCTGGAACTCCTTTTGGCTACATGAGTCATGGCTGTACAACCTCAGTGTTTGGTGTATTGAGGTTCAAGAAGCCCTCGGCAGGGACCCACTGGGTTTGTGGATGTGGCCTGGCCTCACTCGTCTGGCTTTAGCAAAGGGAGCTCGGTGGTGTCAGAGCCACACGAGTGGCACTCGGTGGGTTTGCAGAGGCCAGGAGGGAGACGTGGAAAGTGACCGGAGGGAAACAGGAGAGGCTGACCACGAAGAGGGGCTGTGAAAAGCCACCTCACCAAGTCACTGCTGGGAACCAGCACTGCTGTAAGCCTCTGCGAAGTTTGCTTCTCCAGTTACACAGTGAGAAGCCAGTTGTGGGGGGAATCAAGGACTTAAAGTCTGCAAAGTTTCCTGGTACACGGGCTGAGCTCAGCTCCTGTCACAGCCCTGCACAGCCATCCCTGAGCAAAGCACTCCCTTTGTGTCTTCCCAAGTGGAAGCGGCTAGGCCCACCTTCCCCATCCCACACCTCCCTAGAACCAGAGAGGAGGGAGCCGGCAGTCCGAGGACCCGGCCTCCAAGCCTGGACCTGTCTTTCAATTCACTGCTTGCTTGATGGGGGCAAGAGCATTCATTTTGAGTCATGTAAACTGGAGAAAAAAAATTACACATCCGAGAGTTATTAGCGGGATTAAAGGAGATATTAGATGTAAAAAAAAAAAAAAAAGAAAAAGGTCTTTGTGAAAGATTGAGCTCTTTGCAGATTTAGGCACTAATAGAGGTCATCCAGTGTCAAGAAATATGCATGGAAGGCTTTCCGACATGCCAGGCACCAGGCTAAGCATTGGGAGCACAGCGGTGAGTAGGATGGTTCTCATGTCTCAGGCATCTGCTCCAGTACAGGGGGGCGAGGAGATAGACCACTGCAGACAAACTCATTACTGCATGAACTGGCCTGTGACAGGGCCTGGGGTAAGAAGGCAGGGGGATTTCTGGCCGCAGGGGGACATCTAAGCTGCTGACTAAAGGCCCAGCGTAGTCAGGCAAGGAAGAGTGGTGGTGGTGAGGGAACATCTCAGGCGGAGAATGCTGCTGTGTGTAAAGGCTCAGTGGCCTGTGAGAGCGTGCCTATCACGGGCCCCAGAATGGTAGTTGCTTAAGGGAGAGGGTCCCCACGAGGTCAGGAGATGATCAGAGGCCTGGATTAAATGGTATCCTAAGCCTGAGCTGCTGGGCAGACACGGAAGGCTCATAACCAGGGCCAGCACTGTGGTGTCGCAGGCTAAGCTGCTGCTTGCAAAACTGGCGTCGCGTAGCAGAGCACCCGTTTCAGTCCTGGCTACTCTGCTTCTGATCCAGCTCTCTGCCAATGTGCTTGGGAAAGCAGCAGAAGGTGATCCAAGTATTTAAGCCCCTGCCACCCATGTAGGAGACCAGGATGGAGTTCCTGGTTCCTGGTGTCAGCTTGGACCAGCCCTGGACACTGCAGCCATTTAGAGAGTGAACCATCCGATGGAAGAGATCTCTGCTTCTATCTGTCACTCTGCTTTCAAATAAATAATTTTTTTTTAAATAAATAAAATAAAGACCATAACCAGGGGACTGATGGAACTTTTGAGAATGCAAAATGTGGGTTAATTCTCACTCTTGGACTCCCTTTAAAAAAAAAAAAAGATTTATTTATTTATTTGAAAGAGTTACAAAGAGAGAGAGACAGAGGGTGAGATCTTCTGTTTGCTGGCTCACTCTCCAGATGGCCTCAATGGCCAGCACTGGGCAAGGCTGAAGCCAGGAGTCAGGAACTTCTGAGTCTCCCATGTGGATAGCAGGGGCCCAACGCCTTGAGTCAGCTCCTACTGCTTTCCCAGGCACATTAGCCAGGAGCTGAATTGGAAATGCAGCAGCCAGGACATGAGCTGGCGCCCGTATGGGATGGCCAGCATCTTAGGCAGTGACTTTACCTGCTAGACCACAACACCGGTGCTTGGACCCCTCTGTTTTAGGTGGGTGACCCCAAGTCCTTTTCCTCTCCCTCTCACTGTAAGTGAGGCTCATCCTGCCTCCATTGACTTTCATGCTCAGCCATTTTCCCATGAGGAGCAAGCTTAATTAAGTTATTCTCCCCAGCTGCCTCTTGAAGTTCGCTAGAACCCACCCACCCAGAAATTGGGTTTGTTTTACTCCTCTTCTTAGGTTGCACATACTAGGGAATGCCTGCTGTGTCCTCTGTGAAATCAAGCAGTGAACTCTTTTAGCCGCCCTGTCCCACTACCCATGTCAACTGGTCCTCGTATTCCACCTGCTGTAGGCAGAATAACAGCCTCCCAGGGGCGTCCACATCAGAATCCCCAGAGCTGGTGAATATGCTACTTACGTGGCAAAGGGACTTTGCAGAAGTTATAAGGGTGGAGAGGGAATTCTGCTCATCTGGGTGGTCCCTATGCAATCACAAGCGTCCTTGTAGGAGGGAGGGCGGAGGGACAGAGAGAGAGGATACATGAGGAGGAAAGAGGGGGCCACAGTGGGGTCGACCACCAGCTGCAGCCTCTGCTGGAGGCCAGGCTACAGGTTCTGCCCTGGAGGCTCCAGGAGGCATCAGCCCTGCTGACCACTGTGGCCTTCTGGCCTGCAGAGCACTGAGATAACAAATCTGTGTTGTTTTACCATTGTTTGTGGTACTTCCTCATGGCAGCAATATGTTACTAGCGTATCCATACACCCCATGTGTGCCCTCACCGAGCTGCCCTTCAGGGCAAGCCAGTGATCCCCCAATGCACTCTCCACCCCACTCCACTGCACCTTTGCTCCTCCTTCCTGTCCTTAGTGTTCCATGTATGCTCTGAGCACGTGCTGTAATTTCCTCTGCGCTTGTTCTATCTCATGTTTACCCTCGCATCTCCCACCTCCTCATTCTTACTGTTCTTTAACCCTCTTTGTTTGCTCCTAAATTTCTTGAATTGTCAGTCCCCATTCATAGGATCATTTCCTAACTTTCCCTTCCATATACAATCCACAATAGACAACTGTTTCCACCCATTTCCCACCCCCAGACACTGCCCCTCAAGGGTCACTGGGAAGTCCCAATGGCCAAATCCAAGGTCAACTCCCATCCCCAGTCCCCTTCAGTTCTTTTAGACCTTGACCCTGTCCGGCCACTTTTAGCACTTTGTAAACCACAAAGGTCCTGGTTCTTCATGGTCTCTATTTTCTTTTGTTTCTTGTTTACTTATTCATTTCTTAATTCAATACTTTGTTACTGAAATCCCACTATGTGCCCAACACTATACTAGGGAGTACACGTGAATATGTAGACAGAAGTCCTGTGTTCCTTAAGGAGTTTCAGAGCACTGAGAGGCACACAGAAAAATAATGGCAGTGTACTGCTCTCAGGGCAAACACTCGGATGCAGAGAGGTCCCCCATCCTGTGCCCAGACTCTACAGTTGCCACACAAAGTGTAGTCTTAGAGCAGCGGCACCATCAACACCTGGGAACTTGCACAAAGGATGGAACTGGGGGCCCTACCCCAGACCTACTGAAAGAAAATATCTGGAAGCGAGGCTCAGGCTTTGGCCAGTCTACCTGGTCTCACATCCTGGAGTTTCCAATGAAGCCAGCTCGCCAGTGCCCAGAGCTTCCAACCCTGCCACACTTGCACCCAGCTGTGCATTCGTCTGGGTCTGGCCTGGATGCCACTCCCCGAGTGGGACTTCATCCTGTTTTTTTTTTTTTTCCTAAAGCATAATTCATTACTCTCTGCTCTGTGTTCACTGTTTGTAAAACATTTTCCATGCTGTTGAATTCCATTTGGTTCTATGAATATCTACCGAGTGCTACTGAATGGCAGGCAAAGGAACCTGGGTAAAGAGGAAAAGAAATCGTCCCTTGCCAAATGAACTTCAATCTGTTGTGGCTAATCAAGAAGATGACCGTGCTTCCTTATTCTTTGAATAATTTGGATGCTGAATACAATTTTTCGTGTCTTCACCTTAGTATTGACTAGTTTTTTCCAGTGGAGGGTACTGACATTCTAAAGAAATGGGGCATAGAAGCAATCATAATTGATTTAAGCTTGGTTTGACCATTCATATTTGCTGCACACACATTTTGGTGTCATCCAGAATCCATTTGTACACCCCCTTCCCAGCAGACTCCAATTCCACTTGGGTGTCCTCCAGTTCAGAAGAGGCTCTCAGGGTAGAGCGTGTGTCCTCCACAGAGAAAACGTCAAGATGCCAGCTTGGCCGGTGCCGCGGCTCACTAGGCTAATCCTCCGCCTTGCGGCACCGGCACACTGGGTTCTAGTCCCGGTCCGGGCGCCGGATTCTGTCCCGGTTGCCCCTCTTCCAGGCCAGCTCTCTGCTGTGGCCAGGGAGTGCAGTGGAGGATGGCCCAAGTGCTTGGGCCCTGCACCCCATGGGAGACCAGGAGAAGCACCTGGCTCCTGCCATTGGATCAGTGCAGTGCGCCAGCCGCATCGCGCCAGCCGCGGTGGCCATTGGAGGGTGAACCAACCGCAAAGGAAGACCTTTCTCTCTGTCTCTCTCTCTCACTGTCCACTCTGCCTGTCAAAAAAAAAAAAAAAAAAAAAAGATGCCAGCTTGAATACTGGTGGTAGTGACAGATTTAAGGGAAGCCTGGTGCCCAGACAGCCCCTAGCACCTATCTCGACATGATAAAGGCAAAAGTCACAGAAGCTGGAAGCCAAAACCTAGAAATCAGATCTGAAAAATGGAGATAGAAGAATGGTTCCAGCATCATTATTTGATCCCCTGGCTCAAGCCTCATCTGCAGCTGTGATTTTCCCCATAACATTAGCTTCACTATCTAGAAAACAAGGCTTTGCTCTCAACATGGGCTAATTTGCTCACACATCATGTCATGTGTAGGCCTTTCCCGTTGCCTTGCCTGAAAGTCCTCCAAGAACTGCATGGCGAGTTAAACTTTCAGTAAAGCAACCTTGCAATGGCTACAGGTGTGCACACTTGTTACTGTTCATCACAGGATCTGTGATGGCTAATTTTGTGTGTCAATTGGACTGGGTCTGGGATGCCCAGAAAATTTGGTTAAACGTTATTTCTGGGGTGTGTCTGTGGGGATGTTTCTAGATGGCCTTGGCATTTGAATGGAATTGTCCCTTCACCATGGGTGGGTGTCATCCGACTGACTGAGGGCCTGAATAGAACAAAAAGCTGGAGCAGGAGGGAACTCATCTCTGCCTGATTGCATGAGCTGGGAGATTCAGCCTTCTCCAGGCCTGCGACTGGAACTCAGACCACTAGTCTTCCAGATCAGGGTCTTTTGGTGTTGAACTCATACTACGTTACCAGATTTCCTGAGGTTCCAGTTGGCAAGCAACAGACTGTGGGACTTCTCCATCTCCATCATTGCATAAGCCAAAACCTCATTCTATACACACACACACACACACGCACACACACACAGAGAAATGAGTGCTTTCATTTGAGGATGGAAGTGTGCAGATGTATGAGGGAGGAAATGCTAAGCAGACACGAAGCTCCCAGACCCAGAAACGTGTAGCCCATGGTGTATGAAATGGAATCTTTACCTCCAATTGTTTTCTCTTTGCTGCTACATGCAAAAGCCGTAGTAGATGATACTGTTCCGGTTGTTCCAGCTGAGACATCAAGGCCAGGAGTTCTGGCAGGTGTCTGTTAATGGGCTGAGGTTGCTTTTCATACACCGCAGGCAACACCCTCAGCAGCATGGCATTACCTGAGCAGGGAACAATAGAGGGAATGATGGCTTTATCAGCCCACAGGTCATGGAAATAACATTATTGTCATTGCAATAACTTTTGCACTTACTCACATATTACTTAGCAAAAGCTGATAGCCAAGTCTTCTGCTAAAAATAACACAATAACTTATTCTAAAATATCATCAAATTATGATTTAAACTAATTCCATAAAAGGAAATCTTGTATGATACGATCAGCATTGTAATTTAATGAAAATTTTTCCTGAGTAACACACCACGGGGGATAGAGGAACATTTGACAGTAACCAGACCACACCCTTGAGAAGGAAATGGTTCTGATAAATAATTCCTGATGAGAAGCAACATTTGGATGATGTTGAAATGAAAACTAAGCAGTGCCATAAGCATGAAACCAAATAAAACTGAAACAGAAAGAGCGCAGAGGAATGCAGGCACATTCCTGAGCTGTGGAGGCAGGATTTAGACGACAGACATATGGAAACTATGCCTTATTTTATGAAGAGTTTAAAAAGTGGCCATGTAAATTCAAATCCCCAATTTCTGCACTATTTCAAGGGACGTTTAGACTTGGCTTGTTTGTCTCATGTGATTTGTCTTGAAGATATGTATAGACAACTGGATTTAAAATGGCAAACCTCACGAAAAAATATATTACAAAAGCGACACAACTTATCTGCAAACAACATATGGGAAACATCTGCTTATCACTTTATGGTATGGATTTTTTCTCAAAATCCTCTCAAGTACTTAAATGTCTCAGAGGAGTTGTTTTCCTGAGCAAGGATTTTCTTGACTCTACTTTTGCTTTAAGTTTGGCTTTGTAAATGGAAGATGCACACAGAAAGAATCAATTAAGCAGGAGTTACACACACGTGGACGTTGGTTAAATGGTGGGTGCATGACTGTGCATTAAGGGTATTTAGATATAAACGCTCAATGAAAGAAGGCCAGCATTGTCAGAATATCAGCCTCTAAGCTCACTGATCAGGTGACTCTGGATAAACTCGAATGTATTTGAGAGACAGTGACTAACAAGAACAGTTCTTTCCACTCAGTTCATAGACTAAGTTTCAAACACGTCTTAGTCTCACGTCCTCCAAGCACAACCTATTGCCCTGGAACTGCTGAGGTTTTCTTAAGAAGAGGAAGTTGTTTCTATCAGTATTTGTTTTCAACAGTTTATCCTGTTTCCTTTTTTTTTTTTCTAAGAGCTTCTTCTTAATTAATAGCACGTTTTAATGTATTACTCAATTTGTACAGAACATATTTTAAGTTACAGAACCTAGTCATGTCGGCACCGCGGCTCACTAGGCTAATCCTCAGCCTTGCGGCGCCGGCACACCGGGTTCTAGTCCCAGTCGGGGCGCCGGATTCTGCCTGGTTGCCCCTCTCCCAGGCCAGCTCTCTGCTATGGCCAGGGAGTGCAGTGGAGGATGGCCCAAGTGCTTGGGCCCTGCACCCCATGGGAGACCAGGAAAAGCACCTGGCTCCTGCCATCGGATCAGCGCGGCGGCCATTGGAGGGTGAACCAACGGCAAAGGAAGACCTTTCTCTCTGTCTCTCTCTCTCACTGTCCACTCTGCCTGTCAAAAAAAAAAAACAAAAAAACAAAAAAACAAAAAAAACAAAAAACAAAAAACAAAAACAAAAAAAAAAAACAAAAAAAAAACCTAGTCATGTGGACATTTTGATCAGCCAATAAAGAGCATGGTAAGTGAGACTGTAGTTGGAATCTAAGACAAGACACTGGTGTATTACTAACTGATGAAAAATTCCTAGGTGTAGAAATCCTGTATATTCGATTCATGAAGTAATACAATGGAAGTTTTGATTATGAAATATTTCAAGCCATTCGATCCATGTAGGTAAGGACACAAGGAACACTTTTGTACCCACCAACACCAAACGGCTTTGTCGAAGCTTCATTTTGTGTACTGATTGCTTCCTTTCACATCCATTTCTTTTTTCTTTTTTTTTTTTTTAAGATTTATTTATTTATTTGAAAGGCAGAGTTACAGAGAGGAAGAGGCAGAGAGAGAGAGAGAGAGAGAGATAGAGAGGGGTCTTCCATCCACTGGTTCATTCCCCAAATGACCGAAAGGGCTGGAGCTACACCCATTGGAAACCAGGAGCCAGGAGCTTCTTCCAGGTCTCCCACGCAGGTGCAGGGGCCCAAGGACTTGGGCCATCTTTTACTGCTTTCCCAGGCCATAGCAGAGAGCTGGATCATAAGCAGAGCAGCTGGGACTCGAACTGGCACCCATATGGGATGCCGGCGCTTTCAGGCCAGGGCGTTAACCTGCTGTGCCACAGTGCCAGCCCCCATCCGTTTCTTTTCCTTCCATCATCTTCCTGTGATTATCCTTCATTACATAACATTCTATAGTGTTGTTTCTCATGCTTTAAAAGGTATTTGAAGGCCAGCATTTTAACAGCAGCCTAAGCCACCACCTATGTCACTGTCACCAACATCCCTTATCACAGGGCTGGTTTGAATCCCGGCTGCTTGGTTTCCAATCCAGCTGTCTGCTGGTGTGCCTGGGAAAGCATTTCCTGCCACCTACATGGGAGTTGTAGATGGAGTTCCTAGCTCCTGGCTTCAGCCTGGCCCAGCCCTGACTTTTGTGGCCATTTGGAGAGTGAACCAGTGGATAGAAAATTTCTTTCTCTTTCTTTTTCTCCTTCTCTCTTTGTCACTCTGCCTTTCAAATAATTTTTTTAAAAGCATATGCTCTTGCTGGTGCTATGGCATAGTAGGTTAAGCCTCTACCTGTGGTGCCAGTATCCCATATGGGTACCATTTTGAGTCATGGCTGCTTCACTTCTAAGCCAGCTCCCTGCTTACGTGCCTGGGAAAGCAGCGGAAGATGACCCAAATTGTTGGGCCCCTGCACCCACATGGGAGACCTGGAAGAGGCTCCTAACTCCTGCCTTCAGATCAGCTCAGCAACAGCCATCTGGGGAGTGTACCAGCAGATGGAAGACATCTCTCTCTGTCTCTCCCTCTTTCTGTCTATAATTCTGCCTCTCAAATAAATAAATAATCATTTTAAAGAAACGTATATGCTAGTATCACACTGCACATATTTTTCTGACATATTTTTTCTTTTCTTTTAAAGATTTATTTTACTTATTTGAAAGACAGAGTTGCAGAGAGAGGTAGAGACACAGAGAGAGGTCTTCCATCCGCTTGTTCACTCCCTAGATAGCCGCAACAGCTGGAGCTGCGCCGATCCGAAGCCAGGAGCCAGGAGCTTCTTCTGGGTCTCCCATGTGGGTGCAGGGGCTGAGGACTTGAGCCATCTTCTACTGCTATCCCAGGCCATAGCAGAGAGCTAGACTGGAAGAGGAGCATCTGGGACTAAAACCGGTGCCCATATGGCATGATGGTGCTTCAGGCCAGGGCTTTAACCCACTGCGCCACAGCACCGGCCCCGTGACATATTTTTTTCTATTCAACATTATTGAACTTTTATATCCAAAACCTCTCCTTTGTTTATTATCACAGCTGTATGGTATTCCATTGTATAATTATTCAATAACTTATTCATACACTCTATGCTTTTTCAATAGTGCTGCATTTTAAACCTGTTTGTACATATGTGGGAGATATTCCCTATGGAAGCACTTCTGAGTTTAACGTGCAAAGAAATCATGTGACATCCTGTTAAACAAACGCTGCCTCAGTTTGGGGGTAGGGCTTTCGAATCTGAATTTCTAATAAGCTCTCAGATGATGCTGATGGTCCCTGGACCCCATAATAGCAAAGCAATGAGGATGTCCCTTGAAATTGGGTTTTTAGATGTTCCAAAATTCCTCTGCAAAGGATTGCATTAGTTTGCTATAGCTGTCATAAGAAATTTTCACATAGTGGCCTAAAATAGCCCAAACTTGTTACCTTATGTTTCTGTAGTTCAGAAATCTGGCAAGTGTCTCCCTGGGCTAAAATCCAGGGGTGCACAGGGCTGGGTGTCGTCCTGGAGAATCTGGGAGAGCATACGTTTCCTTGTTTTTTGCCAATACCTATAGGCACGCACTGTCTTGATTTGTGGCATGGCCCCTTCTTCCACCCTCAAAGCCAGCCACACGGCATCTCTGATCCTGCCTTTGTCGTCACATCTCTTCCTCCGATTCTGTCTTCTGCCTCCTTCTTCCACTTTTAAGGACCCCTGTGAGTAGACTGGGCCCACCCAAACAATCGAGGGTGATCTATTTTATATAGCCAGCTTAATTCTATCTGAAATGCACTATTACATAACTTGTTCCCAGGGCCTAGGAATTAGGATGTGGACGTCTGTAGGGGCATTCTTCTGCCCGTATTTTAACAATTCACACTCCCGCCCAGCAGAGTGGGTCCTGTCACTTCACATTCTTAGCAACATTTGCTGTTGACAGACATTGGGTTTTACTAATCTGGTGGGTTATAAGATACTATCTATTTTTTTTTGGTTCTCATTTTCATTTCCTTAATTACTTCTGAGACTGAGCAGCTTTTGTACACATATTTACAAATCATAGTCTCTCCCGTGATTTGTCCATTCATATCCTTTGCATATTTTCTATATTTGCATGTTCCTAATTAATTTGTGAAAATTCCTTACTCTGAAGACACATTTTTGTTAACTTTTTTCACATTTTTTGCTTTACAGTTTATTATTATTATTATTTAAGATTTTATTTATTTATTTGACAGGCAGAGTTACAGACAGTGAGAGAGAGACAGGGAGAAAGGTCTTTACTCCCCAAGTGGCCTCAATGGCCGGAGCTGTGCAGATCAGAAGCCAGGAGCCAGGTGCTTCCTCCTGGTCTCCCATGCGGGTGCAGGCGCCCAAGCACTTGGGCCATCCTCCACTGCCTTCCCAGGGCCACAGCAGAGAGCCGGACTGGAAGAGGAGCAACCGGGACCAGAAACGGAGCCCATATGGGATGCCGGCGCTGCAGGCGGAGAATTAACCCAGTGCACCATGGTGCCGGCCCCTGTTTATTATTTTTTTTGTTCTTGAAAATCATTTGTCTATTCCAGGTTCACCTCTCTCATCTGTTGACATGATCATCTGATTCTTCTTAAAACTGCTAATGTGAGAAATCAAGAGGTATTCTAACATTTAACCAATGTTGCAATCTTGGGAGAAAATCAGTTTGATTATGATGTAGTTTTATGCGTGTAGTGCTGGGTTGGTTGGGCTAATGTTTTATTTGGAGCTCTTGCATCTATGTTGTTAAATGAGACCAGGTGCAACTTTCCCTTAATACAAGTCCTTGTCTCTTTTTGGTATCAAAGTTATTAGACGTATAAAAATAATTTAGTACATTCCAGCACACTCCATTCTCTTAAGTAGTTTATGTAAAATGGTGATTATATGTTTCTTGAACGTTTGGTAGAACTTGTCTATCAAACTGTCCCAGCAATTCTCTATATATTTCTTTATATTAAATTTGAAATTATGTAGTTCAAGTTTCTGTATCCCTTAGCACTTTTTCCTCATTTGAATGATCAGATGTGACAGACGTGGACTTGGTTATCTTACAAATCTCCCTCTAGGACTATAGATCTGTCAATTTCTTGTTAAAATTCTCTCAATCTTTGACATGTATATTTTGAAATCGTGTCTTTGAAACTATGCTACTAGGTACATCTGAGCTATCTTCCTAGAAGTGTTTTTAATCATAATTTAATTATTCTCTTTTTCAGCCTAAAATCTATTTTTCACTGATAGCTATGCTAGCTTTTTAAAATAGTACTTGCCTGATATGTTCCCTCCATCCTCTCTTGATTTTTAAAATTTCAATATTTTAAAAGATTTATTTACTCATTTGAAAGGCAGAGTAAGAGAGAGAAAGGGAGAGGCAGAGAGAGAGAGAGAGAGAGAGAGAATCTTTCTTTGCTGGTTCACTCCAGAAGTGACTGCAATAGCCAAGTCTGGCCTAGGCCAGAGCCAGGAGCCAGAACACCATCCAGGTCTCCCACATGGTTGGCGGTGGCCCTCCCAGGTATGTTAATAAGAAGCTGGATCGGAAGCAGAGTAGTCAGGGGTTGAGCAGGCACACTGACGTGGGGCGTGGGCATCGCAAGCACCAGTCCAGCCTGCCATGCCACAATGCCAGCCCTGAACTGCAATGTTTCTACTTTCTTATGCTTTATGTGTGGTTTTTACAAGCGACCTATGGTTGGATTTTTAAAATATTCCTATCTGACAATCTGGAAAGCGTGTCTCTTTGCCATTTATGGTGGTTATTGGTGTGTTTGGCCTTACTTTTACCACTTAGTATTTTGCTTCTTATATATCTTGCTTTGTCTGAGATTTTCTTCCCTCCACTGTTCCTATTGATTCAGTCAAAGTTCTTTTTTGACTTAATCTCTCTACCATCCTCTTGGGCAATGAAAGGAGTTTGGAATATTGAACATAAAGGCAGTAAACTCTGGATTACCTCCTCGTATCTGTCCTCCAGTTCATTAATATTCTCTTCAGCTTTATCAAATTTGCCATCTAATCCATTTCTTGGTCTTTTAAAAATTTCAATAAACTTTTAAAAATGATCCTTGGTCCTTCAAAAATCCACCTAGTCTTTTTCTTTTGGACAAGGGTCATTCTTTTTTCATTCTTTTATATCATAAATACTCTTAAGTATGCTTATTTTTTATTTTTTGGCTGATAATTTACATAAGTGAAGTTCTTAGAGGGTTGTCTAGTCCTTTTGTGGTTTCTGCTGATTCCCAATTATGGCAAATTCTTTTTATTTTTATTTTTATTTTATTTTTTTTTTTTATTTTTGATAGGCAGAGTGGACAGTGAGAGAGAGAGACAGAGAGAGAAAGGTCTTCCCTTGCCGTTGGTTCACCCTCCAATGGCCGCTGCTGCAGCCGGCGCACCGCGCTGATCCGATGGCAGGAGCCAGGAGCCAGGTACTTCTCCTGGTCTCCCATGGGGTGCAGGGCCCAAGCACTTGGGCCATCCTCCACTGCACTTCCTGGCCACAGCAGAGAGCTGGCCTGAAGAGGGGCAACCGGGACAGAATCCGGCGCCCCGACCGGGACTAGAACCCGGTGTGCCGGCGCCGCAAGGTGGAGGATTAGCCTATTGAGCCACGGCGCTGGCAGCAAATTCTTTCCACATGGGTTTAAACATCTTCGGTTATGAATTTGCCTTTCAGTCTGGCGGCGAGTACATTTGTCTTCCCAATATGTTGCAGGCAGGTCCAAAGTCACAAACTCTCGGGGACCCGGTGGAGATCAGTCACAGACACATGTGCAAGGACAGAGTGAGCTCACTGCCCCTGAAACCCACCATGGAACCCTTGGAGGCTCTTGAGCTCCCTGAGGGAATCCCTTCTACCTCCCTGCCCTAGGCCTCAGCTTTGCTGCCACATGGTCATCCAAGCCTGGTGATTGTCCTAGTCAGCTTTTCATTATTGACATGAAATACTCGGGCTGGGGCCGTGGCTCACTAGGTTAATCCTCCACCTGCAACGCTGGCATCCCATATGGGTGCCGGGTTCTAGTCCTGATTGCTCCTCTTCCAGGCCAGCTCTCTGCTATGGCCCGGGAAGACGGTGGAGGATGGCCCAAGTGCTTTGGCCCTGCACCCCATGGGAGACCAGGAGGAAGTACCTGGCTCCTGGCTTCGGATCTGGAGTGTGAACCAACGGAAGGAAGACCTTTCCCTCTGTCTCTCTCACTGTCTGTAACTCTGCCTGTCAAATAGATACATAAATAAATCTTTTTTAAAAAAAGAAATGAAATACCAGAGGAAACTAACTTTAGATATTAGAAAAAGGAGGGGAGAAAGGGAGGTTGTTTAGCTCCAACTTGGAGGTTGAAGGCCAAGATAAGGTGGCCCCATTAATTTGGCCTCTGGTAACAATGGCAGGTAGAGGTGGCAGTTGGGAATGGTTGAGCCGGGCAGAGGAAGAATCATGCGGAGAGGCAGCAAACAAAGAGAGAGAGAGAGAGAGAGAGAGAGAGAGAGAGGCGGGGGAGAGGCAGGGCCCCACTTGGCTTTGTGAGAACACCCTTCTGGGGGCACCCCGCCATGACCTAAGGTCCAAAAGCCCACCTCTAAATACCAGAACTGGATTCAGTTTCCACCCTGTGTGACGCTGAGGTTTAGCACCTGCACAAACACTGTTTAAACACAGCAGTGGTCACAGAAGTGGTGAGCCCCACTCCAGAGCGGCCCTCCACCAACCCATTCACCTACTGCTCACTCCATTCCCGGGGTTCGGGTCCAGAAATTTCCTTTACTTTATTAGGAGCTCACCTGTATGTTTCAAGTTGTTACTGTTTGTTGTTATCACATTTCTAGCTGGTGTGCACAGGAGTTTTCAGCTGATCTTGACCTCCTCTACTAATAGATGGAGTGACTGAGACCCTTACAGACTCAGAAGCAGGAGTTGTCAGAAGCAGGTTTTACTTAACCTTGGAGAACAACACAAGGTCCACATAAGACCAGGTTATGGTAGTTTTTATTCCCTTCCCTGAGCTGTTTTGCGTTTGGGGTTTATCAGTTGTGCTACGTTGGTTGTCAGTAGGGCAAAGTGTTTGTAAACGGATGGGTGCAACTCCAGAAAGAGAATAGATAGCCCAGAATGAACCTGACCACTCCACTCAGAAGTTCTTAGGGCGTTGGTTCAGCTTGGAATCAGAGCGTCATTTTCATTGCTTAACCTGTAAAACAGTGTGCCCAGGAAAAGTGCACAAAGTTTCCTGCCCAGAACAGGCTGCGAAATAATAGAAGCGCACACAAAAATGCTGAAATGATGATTTGCCTTCACGCCTCTGTGCTCACTGGATTCTTTCTCCCCCTACCCCCGCTTCACCCCCCAGCGGTACCAATTCAAGTTACATCAGCTAATCCTCAGGGGGCCGGCCCAAGCCCGTTCTTCTTTCTCTCCTCTTCCCGGCTCTGACCCTCCTCCCGGTTCTCTGAACGCAGCGCAAACCTCTGCGGTTCAATATTGTGCAACTTCCACATCTCCCTCGCCCTCCCACCCGGCCCCCTCCCCCCAAATCCAGGGGAACTCCCGTTAGCGCGGTGCCACCGGCATTACTCATTCAGCCCCATTCAGGCTTTTCCCCAGCATTTATTAAGGGCTCCCAGCTCCTGTCTCCCACTCTCACTCCCTCTGCTCAGCTCCGCTCACTCGGGAGCCTCCTGCCAGCCGTGAGAAGAACTTCGTTTCCAGCGATGCAGCTCCTCGCGGTTCTGCTCGGGGCTCTCTGGACCGCAGCGTTGGCCGAGGACTCCCACGATTATGAACTCATGTACTTGAATTTGGACAACGAAATAGACAATGGACTCCATCCCACTGAGGAGCGTAAGTTCCTTTTAACCGTTTCTCTGCTAGCCCTAACCATGTGAGCCACCTCTGTTGGTCGGGAATACTGCATCTGTACTTTGTAGCCAGTTAAACGAGCTAAATCTTACAGTTTATTTTGTACAAGAGAGAAGCGCTAAAGAGAGAGGCAATGAGCAGTTATTCCTGCTGCATACACAAAACGGGTTGAATGATGTGAAATCGCCGCTTTGGCTACACAGGCGGCAACTTCATGGAGTTTAACTCCATCTGTCCCTGAATGAGTGGGTTTCTGGGTCATTTTTGAGATATTTACATGCTGTTTTTCTGGAGATGTCCTTTAGAGAAAGGGGGTTGCCGGGGACGGCTGTAACTTGGGACCACCAAGGGAGGTGACCTTCTACAAAGCGTGCCCAAGGCAGGCCGGTAACGCGTGTGTGTCCTGCTCCCCAGCCACGCCGTGCGACTGCGGCCCTGAGCACTCCGAGTGGGACAAGCTCTTCGTCATGCTGGAGAACTCGCAGATGCGGGAGGGCATGCTGCTGCAGGCCACCGACGAGGTGCTCCGCGGCGAGCTGCAGAGGCTGCGGGCGGAGCTGGGCCGGCTCGCGGGCAGCCTGGCCCGGCCGTGCGCACCGGCGGCGTCCTGGGAGGCCAGGCTGGCCCGGGCGCTGGACGAGCTGCTGCCGGCCAGCCGCGATGCGGGCCGCAGGCTGGCGCGCCTGGAGGACGCGGAGGCGCGGCGGCGGGAGGAGGCGGAGAGCGCCTTGGGCGCGGTGCTGGAGGAGCTGCGGCGGACACGAGCCGACCTGCGCGCCGTGCAGGACTGGGCGACCGGGCGCTGGCTGCCTGCAGGTAAGGGGTGCAGGAGCGGCGGGACCTCTCCGGGCCGCTTTGTTTCGCGGGCGCAGAGCGGGCAGCGGGGCGCCCACCACCCAGGGCACCGCCATGGGGGAAGCACGCAGACACACCTCTTTTCTGCATGCGCGGTCACACAGCCCCGACACACCCTACGAGGCGGAGAAACTGGCTTTAAAGAGTGTTCTTTAGCCCCGGAGGAGCCCGGAGGAAAGCGCTGGCCGTGGCCGTGGCCATCAGTCTTGAAAGAGACGTGGAGGGCCCCTGACACCCGATCCTGCCAGGCGCGGCAGGAGCTCCCCGGGGCGGTCACCACCGTGACCCCTCTCGCTGCCCAGCTTCCCCCTCCGTTAGGGATTTCCACGTCTTCTAATTTTATCCTGCCCCTCTCTTTAGAGGAGCTCTGGTTTCCCGCGCTATTTCAGGGGTCGGCCTAACTTTTAGGGATGTTTTTCCAACCCCTCTGCCAGCGCTGGAGCCTGGAGGCTGAACCTGATCCCCCGAAGGTCAGCGCCACCCGCCAGGGGGCTGTGGAATTCCCGCGACAGCGGAGATCCGAGGGGGTGCGGTTTAGGATCCAACGTGGAACAGGCAGGTGTAGGAGCCAATCCGTGTGCGCGACCCTGCCCATCCTAGGGATTTGGAGAATCAGGGACTGTTCAAACCAGAAGCAAAGTGTCCAAGTGCCATGTGACACTCCACGAATCTCCATTTCAAAATTGGTTAAAAGAAAAAAAAAAAAAACACAGAAGATTTGGAGCACAGCACTATTCCTTTATAAATCAAAATCTCTAAGAAATCCTGATAGGACAACCATTTGTGGATTATATTAGGAAATCAGTCTCCTGTGCAAAAAAATATAACTTAACAGCCCCCCCCCCCCAGCCCCGAGTCTCACACAGAAAAATAATTATGAACGCGCCTCACTTCCTCGCATTTCCAACCAAACACGTCTAATCCGATGAGGTGAGGGAAGAACCATGTGTGACAGCAGGTTTCATTTCAAAGCAGAAATCTTATCAGAATATTAGGCTTTCTGAGCTATCTGAGGACTGGTTATCAGCAGTAAGCACATTTCCTTAAATGTTACTAGGCCTTCAGAGGGTAAAAAGCATAATATCACATATTAAAGTGTTTCAAAAAGTTAATGGAAAATGGAATTCAAGGTAAGTTCATTTTGGTGGACAAAAATGGATGCCCATTTCTCATTACACCCATTTCAGGAACTTTTTGAAGTATACAATAGATCCTTAATGTAAGTGGTAGGGCCAAAATTGTAGCTCTGTGGCTGTTTTAGTGGATGAAATTTCCTGTGTTTTGCAAGCTGTGTAAAGTCGTTGTTTGCATAACATACTTGAAAAGCCAAAAAGTCACCCTAATTTCCACCTTCACCTCTGTATAGGAAAAGAGAAGAGGAATGTATTTTTGAATTCTAAAATGTTGACTCTTGTGACATCCAACGCAACTTTACCCACAGGCCCTGATTTCTTGTCTCTTGGTCTTCTGCCAGCTTGGCTCCTACAGGATGCCTGATCATTCTGTTGTCGGTATCCTAAAAACTTGGTTTTAATTTTGTTTGGTCTTTGATACTATAATCAGAAAAACCTATTCGTTAAAAGTTATTCTATGAGAAAGCTTCTAGTGTTGTAGAGAGGTATCAAGAGCTTCAATCACTGACCCCCAAAAGAAGCCAACAAAAAACTGCCAACATGCAGTTCTACTCCATGAGCTCCTGGAGCCAGTGCAGCCCAGGGGGAAGCTGGGTCTCCCAGACAGAATCAGCGCTCACTTTGGAATGCAATTCTTACTGCCTGGGCTTATTGAAAACAGGAAATACATTAATTAGATTGCAGTAGGCGCTGTCTTGAACACTACTGTACTGGAACTTTTCAGAGACCAGCATATCTCAAATGCCCGTGGAAAAGGTAATCTTTTGTTCCATGATCTTTATTTAATTAGTGCAACTAGCAAAAAAAAAAAAAAAAAAAAATCAACCTAGCAATTTCATCTTGAAAAAGACCCAATGCCTCATTAAAAACTAATAAAAAAAAACCTTGAAAAATTTACTGAAAAAGTTAATAACAAAGAGGAACAGCTCAAATCTTGTGATTTAGTACCACAGTTCCTTCTACATTGTTTTTTGAATGTCACTCTTTTCTATAACTAAAGGATACGCTCCAGATTTGTTTAGTGTTTGTTGGACAGAGCTCAATGTAAGTTTACTACATTTTACGTGGATAAGGGGTTCCTGCAATTCTGTCATTCACCAGTTAAGCTTTAACTGCTCTGGGGGTTTGCTTTTCAAATCTGTCTTACAACATCCCTTCTTTAGGCTTTTACAAAGTACATAGCCAGCACTGATTCATTAGGAAAATTATTTCCTTTTCTATATATGAGGGTACTTCAAAAAGTTTGTGGGAAATGGAATTAAAAGAAATTTATTTTGGTGCAAAAATTTTGAAATTCATGCAAACAGGGAGTGTTCAAAATGTTCATGAAAAAGTGTACTATGAAAAAGCCGCAAGAATTTCAAAAAGTTTTTTCACCAATGTAATCTTTTAATTCCAGTTTCCACATACTTTTTGAAGTACCCTTGTCTAATCAGAGGGGGCAGAACTCTTCTGTTGGACATTTCAGCACCACCATTCCCCAGAGCCTAGAAGATCTGCACTTCAGCTTCTCCACCTCCCGGGCCAGCCACATGTCCTAGAGATGGAGAGAGGTGGAGTTTTGCTGTGCTCTCAAACTCAAGTTCAAGAGCCTCCCTTCTCCTAAGTGTTCCTTGATAGAAACATGTCCTTCCGGCAGGCTCCTGGGAGGCATTCATTTCTCTTAAATGTTTACTTTTTCTGCTCAAATATTTATAAGCATGTGGACAAAGTGAGAGCTTTTGAGCACATCCTTGGTCTACCTAGTTCTTCTTGAGTGCTGCATACTTGTTGCTTACAGATTTGTAGAATATTAGGGAGCAGAATAGGAGGTCCTTTTATAGATAACACTAAGAAGCCTGGAGAGATTATGAGGTTTAGCACAAGCTACATTGTACTCACTAGTGCTGTGAACTTGAATACTCTAGCCAAAACAAGGGGTTCTGGTAGTAAGAGGCTTCATAGTGTGTGGCTTAGGGTATGGCCTCTGCAACCAAATCTCTAAGTCCAAACCCTGCTTTTACCACTTGTCAACTATGTAGACACAGATTAAGTTTTATTTGCCTCAGTTTTCTCATCTTTAGAATGGGAAAGGACTACCTGTTAGTGTTGATAGGAGGATGGATTAAAATGGTGTTTAAAAATGATCAGAACAGTATTTGATGCAGATACTCATGGAATGAATATCCGATAGCCATTAATCAGCATTATTTACATTGTTGCTTTCAAAGGTATTCTCTACAAACTTTGCAAAGTTCATAAATATCTGAGAACATGGGTTTTCAAATGACCTCACTATTCTAGCATTTTCTTTAAAAATGTGTGTTAGTAACGGCTAAATGGAGAGAAGTAGGTCCATTGAATCTCACCAGTTTATTATTCGAGGAACATAGTCAAGACAAGGAGAGGGTCACAGTTGGGCTCTAATTCTTGAACTATAGAATTACTGTTGGAGTTTAACTCACAATGATTCAGCATTTTTAAAAGGGCAGTAACAGAAAATATGCTAATTGAGAGGGGAGGTGGTGATGCACATGGTTTTATTGTTTTAGGGGTTTGGACTTTCTATTGTGTTCTTTCTTTCCCATTCAGATGCTTCGCTGGGTAAGAAGGTTGGCTTTCTTTATTCTCATCTTTATAGAAGTTACATCTGAGGCTCCTTAAGTCACAATGTGATACTGCATATAGTTTTCCATTACTGTCATGAAAATGCTTATGTTAAGATAGCTCAATGCCAGCATAGATCCGAATGAACTTCGATTTTCTCTCACATTCTTTGTCTTGCTTTGTTGCTACCCCAGGCTGTGAAACAGCGATCTTATTCCCCATGCGTTCCAAGAAGATATTTGGAAGCGTGCATCCAGTGAGACCCATGAAGCTTGAGTCCTTTAGCGCCTGCATTTGGGTCAAAGCCACAGACGTGTTAAACAAAACCATCCTGTTTTCCTACGGCACCAAGAGGAATCCCTATGAGATCCAGCTGTATCTCAGCCATCAGTCCATAGTGTTTGTGGTGGGCGGAGAGGAGAACAAGCTGGTGGCTGACACCGTGGTTTCCCTGGGAAGGTGGACCCACCTGTGCAGCACCTGGGACTCAGCGAGCGGGCGAGTGACCTTGTGGGTGCACGGGGAACAGGTGGCTACCTCTGTGGATGTGGCCGCAGGTCACGTTGTTCCTGAGGGAGGAATCCTGCAGCTGGGCCAAGAAAAGAATGGCTGCTGTGTCGGTGGGGGCTTTGATGAAACCTTGTCCTTTTCTGGGAGACTCACGGGCTTCAACATCTGGGACCGCGTTCTCAGCAATGAAGAGATAGGTGAGAGCGGAGGAGCAGAGTCCTGTCACATCCGGGGAAATGTTGTGGGGTGGGGCGTCACAGAGATCCAGCCACACGGTGGAGCCCAGTATGTTTCCTAAGTGCTGTGAAACCCGACTTGAAGCCAAAGAAGAAACTCACATTTCACATAAATGCTGGTTGGGAAGGTCTACAAACCTCAAAGCATAATAAGAACACTTGAGACTAACGAAGCAAAGAGTTGAGATTGATCTTTATTTAGCTTGGCAAAATACTGAATAAGCAGTTGAAGGGCAGACATTGGAGAAAGCTTTGGGGATATTGTTTCTAGACTTTACGCCATGGTGCTTTCAGATTAATGCTGTGCCTCTGTCAGATAAACTCTCCAATAATTACAAAGGACTGTATTGTTGAACAGGCGGATAATTGTTCTACTTTGCTTTGGCCAGAGATGAATTTTAGATTGGAAGAAAAACAAAAATAAGATGTGTTGTCCATTGTTCCTTGTTCTTGACATGTACCTTATTACAAAAGACGATGATTAAAAACATATTTATACCACAAGGTGACTTAACAAATAGAAATGTAGTTTTTGTGTTATAATCGAATGTCAAATTCCTGAGCAGATAGCTGTATAAGTTATATTGTAAAATGGGTTTGTATTAATTTTATGAAAACTATTTTTGTAAAGCGCTACTGTAAATAAAATGTTTTATAAAACTAGCTCATGTCATCTCGTTGTAAATTTAAGAGATGTAAAGGAGCAAATCTGAAGAAGGCAATTAGTTTTCAGAGATTAATCTGTTTTGTCAATGGCAATAGTATTATTAGAGACAAACCATAGAGCTGTTTTAAGCTTTGGATTCCTGTAACTCATAAGCAAGAAATGCAACCTTGGACCTGTCCGTTTCTCTCTCTGGGTTTTAGATTCTTCAACAGAGAAATCAAGGAATTGAGACAGGAACAATCAATCCCTAGGTTTCTCCCAATTGGATGATTCCTTTAGCTTGTACAGTCTTCGTACTATTTGAACATGGAACACACAGATGGGAATTATCAGTGTTCCCCATATACATGTCAGGCGGGCAAGCATAGACTGAGAACTCGCTGGGCAGGCAGAAGAGTCTTGAAAAGCATGAACGCCTGCCCTTCAAGCACCCCCAGTTCGCTCACCCGCGAAAGAGAGGAGAGCCACACCCCTCGATACAGCAGATGGAGAGGTAACTCCCCTCCCCACCTCCCCCAGTAGCTCTTCTGTAGATCCCACGCAGGGCTGACAGAAGAGCACCACAGTGACACTTGTGAAATGCGGCCAACCCACGGAGACGCTGTGTCCTAAAGGCAAGGCATGAGCAACCACAGGTCATTTCCTGCTATGAAGTCTCCAGAATGGGGCCAGCGGTCAGTTCATCCTGAACTGGCTGGCTGTCCTCCAGCTCTTCCCGGTTCTCTCAGTTGAAGGAGGGGCTTGGGCTCTGGGTGCCTTTCAGGAACAACACAATGCCATGAATGAGATGATATCCCAGGAGGCTCTTGCTGTCGGTCCAGGGCGTCCCACTCCTGAGACCCACGATATCAGGCTGATGTGTCTCCAGGAAAAGACTGTGCAACTTGGAGCCGATGGGCCAGTCTCAGACTCCGGAACACCACGTGATTCAAGACTGCAGGCCCACGGGCCACCCTAATGTCGCTGCCTAGCTGCTGTCTGTGCGATCTGAACTCTCAGCTAGCAGAAGAACAGGCGGAACGCTGAACCTAGGCTTTGGCGGAAAGTTAGGCTTGTTGTCAATTCCTTTGTATACATTCCAGCATGGACTGGATCTGTTTAAAAGACCCCCAGATGACTCAGGCCAACATAAATGCAAACTCGAATGTTGACAGAATTCAATGTCAGGGAACTCTTAACTCTTTTACAGTAATTACATTTTGAGGACAAAGAAGAAACAAACGAAAGAAAGTAATCTTTGGGTTATAAATGTAGAAATTGATCAGCTATAGCAGTAAGTCCGGACAGGTGCTTCAAGGACTTCTAATTGTCCCCTGATTTCCATTGTCTCTTTTCCCAAGTGACAATATTTTAGTTTTAGTGGCACATATGACCACTGAGAGTAAAGTCTGTATTTTTCAGCACTGTTTGCAGTTAGATGTAGCCATACGGCCAAGTTCTGACCAATGTTGAAATATTAAGCATGATTCTTTTTCCCTCCTTCTTCTGTCTGTTTTGGATGTGGTGATGATGGCTGGAATTTCAGCAACCATCTTAGACCAGGAGATGCCATGCAACATTTTTGAACAAACCTGGGTTTCTGATGATTGTGAAACTGCCTAGCCAGTCCTGGGATTTTTGCTTTTGTATTTTTTTAAATAGATTTATTTATTTTATTTTAAAGGCAGAGTGAGAGAGAGAGAAAGAGAGAGAGAGAGATTGATTGATTGATTCTCCATCTGCTGGCCCAATCCCCAAATGTCCACAGCAGCCAGATATGGACCAGGCCAAACCCAGGAGCCAGGAACTCCATCCAAGTCTCCTACTGGGTGGCAGGGGCCCAAGCACTTGGACCATCATCTTCTGCCTTCCCAGCTGTTTTAGCAGGGAGCTGGATCACAAGTGGAGCAGCTGGGACTCTGATACGGGATTCTGGCATCATAAGCAGTGGCTTAACCCGTTGCATCACCACACTAACCCCTGGACTTTTTTTTTTATGAGAGAAAAATGTATTTCTATCTTCTTTGATGGATTACTGGTAGATTAACCAATCCTGATCCAGTGATTTATTGTAAATCAAAAGGACTATTTATTCTTTCCAAAACACTCATACCTTATACTCAGAAAATGCATTTTACAAATTCTCATGAAGTTGGATATCTCACTCCCCCCCACCCCCCAATCAATAGCATTTAATAGATTTTAGGTTTCTGCAAAGGGATGGAGGAATAGATGTATAGAACTGAGATAAAATGTCTGAAAAGAAATATCAGTGCACTGGCTTAGGTTAGTACAGTGGCACCCAGTGTCATTGGCAGATTAGTTATTGGGGATATTACAACACTATGGCATGGTGAAGTAACTGTGCAAGATGACAATTTATTAAGAAGAAAATAGTGTGTGTATGTGTGTGTCCGCATGTGTGTATGTGGGTGGGTGTATGTGTGGCAACTAATATATTATGCATTATGCATGTGAAATATTACTTCTGTGCTCTAGGGTGATAAACTGTCCTGAGCTGCATGGGGCTGCCTGAGCTTCAGCATTGGAAGTGCCATGTCCCAGGAACCCCTAAGTCTCAGGACACCTGGGCAGTTTGTCACTCTAGAGCATGCGTGTGTATGTTCAGTGCAGCAGCATTTTTGCAGAGAGAACATACGAGTATAAACAAAATAATTGTCTTTTACCATATAAAATTGGCTTTTAAGTATTATTTTAATGTTCAGAATATCTGACACCTAAATATTTACAATTACTTAACTGACTTCACTTTAACAAAGAATAATTTTTTGCAAAATATAATTGATCTTTATAATTGATTTTATTGTCATTATTCATTTCTTGCCAAGTCTCAGAAATAACTTCTTTTAGAAGCTTACTAAGGCCAATGTTTCTAGAATTATTTCTTAACTACTTAAGAAATAGTACCGTTAGGAGCTGACACTGTGGCACAGCTGGTGAAGTTGCTGTCTGCAGAGCCATCATCCCATATTGGCATGGGTTCAAGTTCCAGTTGCTCCACTTTCCATTCAGCTCCTTGCTAATGTGCCTAGGAAAGCAATGGAAGATGGCCCAAGTCCTCAGGACCTGCACCCATATGGGAGACCCAGATGGAGTTCCAAGTTCCTGGCTTTGGACTGGCCCTACTCTGGTCATTATTGTCATTTGGGGAGTGAACCTGTGAATCAAAGAACTCTCTCTCTCTCTCTCTCTCTCTCTTCCCTTTTCACTATCATTCCTTGTTTCTCTGTAACTCTACCTTTCAAATAAATAAATATTCCAAAAAAGTACCCCTAAAGTTAAAAGTATCAATAAAAGTAATTTTTTGTGTTCATTTGCATTCTCTTGTAGTCCATGAACAGGAAAACTCATATTGCCAACTCTTGCTTCCTGTTTTGTAAATCTGATGTGTAGAAGGAGATTTGTTGGGCTTTGGGTTAGCATTCAAATCCTGGCACCAGCACCTCCTGCTTACTGCTAGGTAGCAGATGTGTCAAGCAATCCTTATGAGCCTCGGATTAACCAAGAAATTAGGGATAAGTCTTGCCGACTTTGTTGTAGGGTTATTAAACAGATAATGCACATACGAGGGCTTTCTAAACCATGAAGGACTGTTTGAAATAAAATAGCTATCGTAAAAACAAAGCTTTTCTAAGTTGTTCCAAGAGGATTAGCACGGAAACAAGCAAAAGTGCAAACCAAAATGAGTACAAGGATTCTCTTGCATGTGAAGAAGTCATTTTCAGCTCAGCACAAGCATGTCCACATCTGTGCCCGCCGCATTCTACCTCACAGCGGCCTCTGCTGGTGAAGCCGAGAAGGTACACACTCTGACAGATTCATAACATGTTCAACAATTCAGAAGAGGTCTTTTTCTGTTCAAGATGTGTCTCTATTCCTTTTCCCATATTTGGACTACCTTTTCATAACACTTTAATATTTCCCTATGTGTATTAATACTCATGGTGAATTTTTTTTGTAATATTGTTTAGTACTTTCCAAGAATATTTGATTAATAAATTCTTTCCTGGGGCCAGCGCTGTGGCTCAGCAGGTTAACGCCCTGGCCTGAAGCGCCAGCATCCCATATGGGTGCTGGTTTGAGACCCAGCAGCTCCACTTCCGATCCAGCTGTCTGCTATGGCCTGGGAAAGCAGTAGAAGATGGCCCAAGTGCTTGGGCCCCTGTACCCACATGGAAGACCCAGAAGAAGCTCCTGGCTCCTGGCTTTGGATCAGCCCGATCTGGCAGTTGCAGCAATTTTTTTGGGGGGAGTGACCAGCAGATGGAAGACCTTTCTCTTTGTTCTCTGTCTGTAACTCTACCTCTCAAATAAATAAAATATTCTAAAAATGTTTTCTCTTGAAAATAATTGTATCATAAATCTTTTTAAATTTGAGAAACAGAGAGACAGATAGAATTCCCTTCTGTTGGTTCACTCCCTAAATGTTCCCAGCAGCACTGGGCTGGAGGCTGGAGCTGAGAGCTGATAACTCAGTCCAGGCCTCCCACATGGGTGGCAAGGACCCAACAACTTGAGCCATCACCTGCTGCCTCCCAAGGTCCACATTGGCAGGAGGCTGGGTCAGGGGCAGCTCTAGGTACTGAACCCAGGTACTCCGATATGAGTCAAGGGCATCTTCACCACTCCTCCTGTACTGTCAATTTGTAATAGCTAAGAATCTCTGTAAGGATCATGAAACTCCCAAAATGTATATGATTCCACCTTCATTATACAACTTTTCCCATTTTACAACTTATTTGAGACGAAGAGAGGACAGAGAGAGACAGACAGACAGACAGAGAGCTCCATCTGCTGGTCCACCCCCAAATGCCTGCAATGGCTGAAGCTGGGCTGGGCCAAAGCCCAGAGCTGGGAACAGAATCCAGGTCTCCCAAATGGATGGTAGGAACTCAATTACTAGACCCATCACCCCTTTCTCCCAGGGGGCGCATTAGCAGAAAGCTGGAATGAGGAGCTGGGGCCAGGTTCTCTGATATGGCAGGCGTCTTCCCCAGTGGGCTGAATGTCCACCTCTCAATATTTTAATACGGACCAAATACGACAGACACTCAGTGATGACAAACAACAATGATGAGGAAAGAGAAGACTCATGGTGGCCATGGATGAATGATGGGCCTGGCATTGTGCACAGTATGATGCTTTATCTGTGAAGGCTTCATCAGCCTTATATGATCCATATTATTACCACCATAATAAATGAGGGGTCCGATTTTCTATTTATATTTCTGAGTCAGCTTACCAATCGGGGTCTTGTCTCATGTAGAGAAAGAAATGAGGCGAATTTATCATAATTAACTAGACAGTCTCTCTCGAGCTATTGCCAAGAAGTCAGAAAGGCATGTGGACTCTTGCTGAGACTGTATTATATTTTCTTTCCCAAGACTTTCTACTTAAGTGGCAAATCATTCGCGGTCATCTTGTGACTTGTGCCAGAGGGCTGTGCAAAAGGCGTTCTGAGGGAGAGGTGTATTGCCCTTATTACGATCACTGCTTCAGGAAGGCGGGGAAGGAACATCACTGCTTTTAGATTCGATAGCAACAGTGCGCACTGCATCACAGGCTCCCAAATAAAAATCCGGGACAGGCTCCCCTACAAACCTCCACATAAGCACTTCCAGTTGGAGACACCCTCTTTTTAGGAGTCTTCAATAATGCTGTTAGCTTCCTGGGTGAAAGATACGGTAGCTCGGGCTGTGCTGGGCTTGGGCTGTGCTTTCGTTGCCCAGTACCGGATGGTATCACAGCCTATCTTCACATGGCAAGGCACAGCGTGGAGTGACTCAGGAGCACTGGAAAACCACTCTCCCCTTTGCAAACATCAGATTTTTTTTTTATATTATTTAAGCATAAAAATTCATTACCCAAGGAATAGCCTTGTCTTTTTTTTTTAATGGGGAAGCATTCAATAATTCCCCATTAAGCATAATCTTAATTTCACTTTTTGGATTACATTCATTTGTATAAGGATATTCTTTTTTATTGCTAGTTTGCTGACTTTTTAAATCATGAATAGGATGTATTTTACTGAAGGAGAGATTTAAAGTTTTGTTTTATATGGTTAGGCTTTTATTCCACCTGGAATTAATCAGTCAATGTTGTGATATGGATACTTGTTCCAGAATCATTTAGGTAATAGTCTATTGCTATTGCCAAAATGCAATCAATGTCCATGGATGCATGAATTTGTTTCTTTCCTCTCCATTATGTCACATGGACTATTTGTTCTTACAAACATTGGTGCTAAACTGTCTTAATTACTACAATTTTTAATGTCACCTCCTTCTCTCCTCTAACTCCTATTTTCTCTTTCTGTAAAATTGTTTTGACTATATGCTCTACTTTATCTTGCTCGTGAATCTTAATATAAGCTTGTCATCTTTCATGGAAATCTTTCTTGGTAGGTACTTCGTTGAAATTTCAATGAATTTGCTGAAAATTGACATCTTTTGCTATGACAAATTCCCTCATCCAGGAACATGATACATTGCCCCACTTACTTATTCTTTATTAAATTGCTTTTAATAAAGTTTTATAATTCTATTCTCAAAGGCCACATCATCTTTTCCTTTAGGTATTGTATGTTTTCTATGTTAAATAATATATATGTATTAAAGATTTACTTATTTATTTGAAAGGCAGAGTTACAGAGAGGCAGATGCAGAGACAGAAGCAGAGAGAGAGGGGTCTTCCATCTGCTGGTTCACTCCCCATATGGCCACAATGGCTGGAGCTGCGCTGATCTGAAGCCAGGAGCCAGGAGCTTCTTCTGGACCTCCCACATGGGTGCAGGGGCCCAAGGACTTGGGCCAATCTCCACTGCTTTCCCAGGCCATAGCAGAGAGCTGGGTTGAAAGTAGAGCAGGCTTTACCTACTACACCACGGCGCCGGCCCCTATTACTTTCTTCTGATTCTTATAATTTTCGTTTGTTTTTCTAGTCTAGGGTAGAGCTTCTGGTGCCACAACAAATAGATGTAAACATAGTGGAATCCTTGTCTCATTCCTGACTTTAAAGGGAATCTACTATTTCATCATTAAATATATATATATATATGTATATATATGAGGGGGTCTTCAAAAATGTTCATGGAAATCTGTATTATGAAAAAACTGCATAAATTTCAAAATATTTTGCAACAAAATAAACTTACCTTTTGATTTAATTTTCCATGAACTTTTTGAACATATACATGTTTTGTTAATCAGGTTAAGGAAATTGTGTAAAATTCCTAGTTTGTGAATTTCTTTCATGAATGTATTCTGAATTTTATGAGATGCTTTCACTGATCACATGAGCTTTTCTTCCCTTTGATCTTTTATTGCGGGGAATTAAATTGTGAATATTAAGCTATCCTTGCTTTCCTAGGATACACTTGGCTTGGTCATTATACATTTTATAAAATGAGGATGACTGCAATTATCCCCTCATAAGATCCTGGGGGACAATTTTATAAGTTAACAGATCAGTACCTGGGGGCCAGCACCGGGGCGTACAGGTTAAGTTGCTTGGGTGCCAGCCTTCTATATGGGCACCAGTTCGAGACCTGGCTGCTCGGTTTCCAATCCAGCTCCCTGCTAATGCACCTGGGAAAAACAGCAGAAGATGATGTAAATCCCTGGGCCCCAGCACCCATATGGCAGACCCAGAGGAAGCCCTTGGCTCCTGGCTCCTGGCTCCTGAAAGGCCAAACTTGAACTGTTGCAGCCATTTGGGTAGTAAACCAGAGGATGGAAGACCTCTCTCTGTCTCTCTTTCTCTATCTCTCTGTAACTCTGCCCTTCAAATAAATAAATAAATAAATCTTTTAAAAAATCAGTACCTGGAATATAATAAGCACTCAATACATGTGAAGTATTTTTATTGAGCATTGTTAGAGTCATTTTGCTAAAAATCTTCATTTATGATTTGTGCATCTATGTTTGTAACAAAGTTGAGTCTGTGTTTTCCTGTCTCATACTGCCCTTATCTGGTGTTGATTATCATGGCCATACTAGCCTTAGTTGGAGAATGTAGTTCTTTTGCAATTATCTAGAAAAGTTTAGATAAGGTTGTAATTATCTATTCCTTGCATATTTGTTATAATTTACTTATAAGCTAAATGGGACAGGTTATTTTTATTTGTTTATTTTTTTGGTGGGTTGATTTATAAATACTTATACAACTGTCTTGACATATATATTTGTATTTTCTATCTCCTTAGCAATTCAGTTGAATCATAACAACATCTGCTTATGCCTTCAATGCTTTCTTCAACAAGAAGGACCTTTTATAATTTCCCTTCATCAGGAGAATTTGGGGAATACAAAACATTCCAATGGAGTCGAAACAATTTGAATAAAATGAATTTGTATCTACATTTAATGTAAAATAAACATTGTTATACATAACCATTAATAATCAAAGTAGCAAAAATTGGCTTGGAACCTTTGAAATATATACGTTCAGGGATAAATACATAAGCTCATTTGACAATGTCACTCATCATTGAGCTATAAGTAAAAGGGAGGTATCTGGTTTGGAATCAGGGACAGATATGTGAAACACAGCTACAAAAAATACGAGCAGTGAAACAGCAAAGTCTGTACTACTGGTATATCACAAGGCTCACCTGGCTCACTGGCCAATGTTTATTTTTTTAATCAGTATTTTTGAATGAAGACCGTAGTGGTTCTATTCATAGCATTTACAGGTGAAAAGAATCATAGAACTGCAGGGAGACTGAGATGGGAAAAACATTAATCAATAAGATCTTGACATGCCAAAGCAATGGCTGAGACCTTCTAAGAAAAAGGTCAGTACTTACAGAAGACTAAAAAAAAAAAAAAAAAACCAACCAAAAAACAAAACTAACCACACAGAGTGTGGCAGAAGTTGCTAAATATGTACCCTTGAGTTCTGAATCAAGCTACTTGGCAAGTCTGCCACACTCATCGGTTTCTCAGTCATGTGCTACGAAGAGGAGTTGTTATTGTTCATCTTCCTCTTCCCCCAGTTTTTTGTTGGTTTCATCATCAAGCCATTTATCCCTGAGCTTTCTGTTACTTAAAGTGCTACTAACAACTGTTTTAGTGAAGTTGGACATCTTTTCATTTGATTATTGTTTTATAGCCCTTGCCTATTTTCCTATTGAACTAAGGTTTTTTTTTTTTTTTTTTTTTTTTTTTTTTTTTTTTTTTTAAAGATTGTATTTATTTTATTTGACAGGCAGAGAGAGAGAGAGAGAGAGGAATATGGAGAGGCAGAGAAAGAGATCTTTCATGCTTTGGTTCACTCTGCAAATGGCCTCATGGTCAAGGCTGGACTAGATTGAAGCAGGGAGCCAGGAGCTTCTTCTAGGTCTCCCATGTATGTGCAGGAGCCCAAACACGTGGGCTTTTCCCTGCTGCTTTCCCAGGTGCATTAGTAGGGAGCTGGGTCGGAAGTGGAGCAGCCAAGACTTGAACCGGCACCCACATGGGATGCCAATATCATAGATGGTGGCTCAACCCACTGTGCCACAGTGTTGGCATCAGCCATGGTCTTTATATTCTTTATTTCTTGAACTTTTTATATAGTGGGGCATTAAGCCTTTGACTATAATGTAAACTAAAAATATGTTCTCTCAAAACTAACAAAATGTTAAGTTGAAAAATGCTACTAACAAGTAAAGCAGGGTAATAATAGAACTTCTATTATGGGGTTCTTATGAGAATTAAATGATATAATGGACATAAATGATAAACACCATGTGTAGCATAAAGAATACATACATGAGATAAACTTTAGTCATTGAGCTATTATTGTCATTATTATAGTTGTTATCATCATTATGTGGATGACATCATCATATGAGTGTTTGTAAAGGTAAAAATATGGAAGAATGAAGATTAGGACCCTGTAAGTCAAAGGAGTTCTAAAAGCAAGAAAAGCTATAGGCAACAAGGAAAGAAATCTCAATGATGACCCTGAAGGCGGTCTGGCGGGGGATGTGAGAGTATAAAAACCTACTACTTGGAGACAGCAAGATCCCTCCGACCTTGCAACTCAGTGTGTGTTGGGCTCATGCGAGTGACAGTGCAGTTTTATAGTCACATCACTTCTGAAATTCTGAAATATGAGCCCAACCTTTTATTGGTCAAATTACTACCTATTTTATGGTAATTTTCATAGTGCCAGATCAAATAAACCGAGTCATTTGTTTATTTCAACCAGTTGCAGTGAATTTAGGAAGTGTACTTTGTATTTCAAAAGATTTCTTTGTCATTGAAAAAACATTAAAAAAAACCAAACAGATGAGCTAAGTTCTTGGCAGCTGTAAAGAGATAATTCAGGTTTTTTTTTTTTCATAAATCTGCGACTTGCAAGGCTGAGTATCATGGTTTTAAAATATGCTATGTGTATAAGTGTTCGTGGTTCCTGTAAAACCTGTTCCAAAAAGGTAGCCAAGGTGGTAAAAAAAAAGCAAAATTGTTTTTTCTGGGATTTTAGTAATTTTAATATCATGAATAAAGTGAATTTAGCAATTTAATCTTGTAGCTAAAGGCAATTAGAAGTAATACTGACTAGGACTGTGAATGAGCAGTCTTCAGAGGCGGATTACGGGATGAGTGACGTGTGTCCACTATCCTACTGGGGTTCAGAGTGGGCACCTGGCAGAACACTGCAGGGGAGGAAGGCAGTGCTGAGAACCTTCCTTGGGAGTGTCTGGCTCAATGAACAAAACCTCCCTCCTTGGCAGCCAGTCGGCATGTGGAGAACTGGAGGACTGAGTGTTGGTAATCTTGGTTCCAGGGTGGATGGCTGAGGCCAGGGAGGAAAGAGAGTTTTAGATAAAAGAGAATCATCTGCAAATTGGTAACACAGTTTGGCACTGGGAGCCAAGCAATCTGCTCTGGGGCCTCTCTGCCAAGGTACAACACCAAGGAGAAGGCCTGGCACTCTCTCCTCCTGCCATAGGCTGTCACGTGGACTGAGCAGGCTGAGGACAGGTGGACCAGCACAAAGATGCAGAGGCTGCCATCCTGGGAAGGGCAGCATGGCGTTCCCAGAGTGGAGCCCATCCCTGGGCCTTCCACAGGAGCAGCCTCAGCACCAACCAGCTCAGAGCAGTGCAGGAGGGGGGCATCATGACCACGTGCCATGCAGGATGCACGGACAGGTAGCAGCTTGGGCTCCTGGCCTGGCCTGCGTGTCTTTGGAAGACAGCACATACAAGATGTATGTGGGGACTCAACGAGACACTTGGGCTGGGAGCACTTGACAAGGAGTTGATGCTCCTTCTGAGCATGCTGGAGGGCTGTGTGTCAGTAACGTGTGGGCTGAGATACTCACGGACCTCGCGTGTTTTTATTAATACGGATTGGTGACACTTGGATGCATAGCAAATAATTCCATATATTGATCTCTGACCTCAAATACAAACAAACAAACATGGTTTCTGATAGACTTGGAACTAAAGGAAACAAGAGAAGACAAGGAGAATATTTTGCATGGACAACCTGACCTTCTCTTTCATCTCAATGTTGGACCTATGAACAGAGGTGCTCTGATGTGACCATCCAGACTAATATTTAACACACTTGTCAATCAGCTCCCAATTATGTTCACATTTAAGTCATTACTTGTTTCCCAGGGTGTTTTAGCTAAGAAAAGACATTTCTTGTAACTGAGAAGCAAAGGAAGAAGAGGTTTTCCATTTACCACTGACAGCAGAGGGAGTCTTCCCTCAGTATTAGAGAGAAGCTCTCCACAGCCGGTAGTCATGTGAGGTGGCCAGGAGCATAGAGAAGACAGTTCTCCGAATCGAGAGATACTAAGACAGAAGAGCACCTGCACCTCATTTAATGAGTCCAAGCGATGCATCTGCCAGGAGACGAGACACAGCCTCTGCCAGCCTGAATAAACCCCCACACACCTGCAAGTCAACCAACCGGTAGCCAAGTGCAAAAGTCAGTGTCACAATGCTCTAGACCTTGCTTTCCATAACTCATAAATGCTTCCTGAAAATGCTGTCAGACAACACCCAAAACACGACCCGAGCTCAGCCTTTGCACAGTACCTTGGAGTATGCTCTTGACTATGGCTTCTGTGTGGTCAGCCAGGAGATCCGCCTTGGTGATGGCGGCCAGGGACAGGTAATTAGACATGTTCCTGCACAGCTCCTTGTTGCCTCGGTGCAGGAATTTCACCGCGATGGGGATGGCTAATGCCATCACAGAGGGCCGGCTGTAATTCTGAGGAAACGCAAGAAGATAACAAAGTGAACCCTGGGAACACTTGCTGGAAAGCCTTCAAGGCTATCAGTTAGCATAGCTGATGAGGACCTGGGAGGCGGGGTGCAGGGGTCTCAGGGCAAAGGGAGCACAAAATGAACGCCTAACCCAGTCCAGACTTCCTGGAGGAGGCGGTGCTGTAGCTGGGAGCTGCAAGATGTGTGGGAGATGGCTGGATGATGGCAAGGTCGGAGAGGGAAGAAGGAAGAGCACGCGTGGCGGCAAAGGTGAGTGCATGGTGCACTGTGGATCTGTAAATGGTTCAGGACGGCTACAGTGTGGGATGTGCTGAGCACACTGGGGTGGTGGGGCGATGGAGCGATAGGCAGGGCAGGATAGTGGGAGGTCTGGCATGACAGGCTAAGGAGTTTGGAATCGATCTTTAGAGTAATCCAGAGTCACTGATGAGAGGAATAGCCATCAGATTTCTACTCAGGCAAACAATCAAAATGTATACAAAGTTGCTTTTTGATTGTATCTTTAAAACTAAAGGTTCAGCTAACCATATTCAGAAGAAAAAATAAACATAAGATTAAAACCTAAAGGAATTCTGGTTCTTAAAATAATCATCCCCTTGATTTATTTTGTGAATGAGCATAAATGTTTTTACCTATAAAATAGTGCTATTAGTACTTAATTGCTGACTTAGGGAATAATGTTTGAAAAACATCCACTGTTTTCTTAAAAACCCTACTCATTACCTCTAACTATCAACCACCCCTTAGGCCGACCACCTGGTAAAAGTTACACAGTGCACAATGTATGTGGGAAGCTGACTTGATATTATTATAAGTAAAATGTGATTGCTTTTCTCTAACTCTTTATATGAAAAGTGTTTGCTTTTTCCACTGCTGGGTTATGCCTTCCAGATCCTCTCAAAAGTATGGGCTTATTGTATGTCTTTAATAAACATCTGGCAAATTGAATAAGTAACAAAAGAATGTAAACTATTGTGCTAGCTGTCAGCTGAGAACATTACAGTGTGGGAAGGGCAGCCGATGGAAAAGCCAGACTTGGGATTCTAATCTCAGCTCTGTCACCATCTTGCTGGGTGACCATGGAGCTGCGACTCAGCCCTCTAGGCCTCATGTACAAGATGTCTATCACAACCTTTCCAGACAGTCTCAGATTCCAAAGCAGACGCAGCATCAAGCATCTGGCACAGGAGGACTCTCCAGGCTCTGGGCTTCTTGTGAAGAGAGTTGTCATGTTAAAAAAGCTTGCATTTAGGTAATCCCTATCTCGGCTTGGCTGCATCCCATGGAGAACACTGAAGAAACACCTAGAATGGTAGGCAAGAGTAGTATGACAGAAGTTACTCATTGCCACTAGCTACTCACTTCTTTCCCCTTCGACAGTATATTTCCTAAATTTCAGCTGATACATGCTCTAATATCTAAAGGCTGCATTTCTCAGCCCTCTTGACATTTAGATATGCTCATGTGTACAGTTAAGGCCACTGGCTAGAAGTGGCAGTGATGTGGGCAACCTCTAGGTTAGGTTACTGCTACCATAAAATGACTTGATCTCTTGGTCATTCTTTCTTTGATGCTGACTCAATGAGGATATAATAACAAAGACTAGAACAATTTCTTGGACCATGAGTAATATAGAGAAGAGAAAGACAGAAGGTGCCTAGGTTTGTGCACTGAGCCACCATATCAGCCCTGGATTGCTACCATTGATTTGGTCAGTGAGAGACAAATAAAGATGTATGTTATTTAACCTAGTGTTATTCTTAGACCTGTTTTATCGCAGCAGAGTCCATATATTGACCAACACAATGCACAGCCAGGACTACTTTTTTTTAAAGATTTATTTATTTACTTGAAAGTCAGAGTTACACACAGAGAGAAGGAGAGGCAGAGAAAGAAAGAGAAGGGTCTTCCATCTGCTAGTTCACTCCCCAGTTGGCTGCAATGGCCAGAACTGTGCTGATCCAAAGCCAGGAGCCAGGAGCCAGGAGCTTCTTCCAAATCTCCCACATGAGTGCAGGGGCCCAAGGACTTGGGCCATCTTCTACTGCTTTCCCAGGACATAGCAGAGAGACAGATTGGAAGTGGAGCAGCCGGGACTTGAATCAGTGCCCATATGGGATGCCAGCACTGCAGGCGGCAGTTTTACCTGCTCCGCCACAGCACCAGCCTCCAGGACTACTTTTATTTTTAAACTTTCCTCTGTATCTTAAAAAGATTATTACATGCTTAGATTGAATGGAGACTTTCACCTTTACTATGTCAACTCACATAATAAGGACAAAAGAAATGACATGAGTCAAAAATTGTCATGGATACAGAGAGTCCTTAAGCAATATTATGTCATCTTAGAAATGGGGCAGTTAGGCCAATTGGATATAACTATGGGATAAAAATGTATCTTGATCCCAATATCTGCCATAACAAAAATCAATTCAAGATGGATAACAGATCAAAAGGAGAAAAAAAACCAAACAATGGTGGAGAAGAAAATAGAAGGGGCTGGCACTGTGGCGTAGCAGGTAAAGCCACTACTGCAGCCAGCATCCCATATGGCTGCCAGTTCAAGTCCTGGCTGCTCCTCTTCTAATCCAGTTTGCTGCTGATGCACCTGGGAAAGCAGCGGAGAATGGCTGAAATGCTTAGGCCCCTGCCATCACGTGGGAGACCTGGAAGAAGCTCCTGGTTCTTGGCTTCGGACTGGGTGTTCTAGCCATTTGGGGAGTAAACCAACAAGTGGAAGATCTCTCTCTGCCTCTCCCTCTCCCTTTCTCTCTCTCTCTGTAACTCTGCCTTTCAAATAAATAAATACATCTTTAAAAAAAAGAAAATAGAACATGATGGCCTCAAGGGAGGCAAAGCTTTCCTTAAATATAACTAATAAAGTATTAAAGGAGAAAAAAATCATATAATGTAAAAATTATGGACTTTTCATCATAAATAGATATCATTAAGAAAGTGAGAAGATAGGGGTCAGCATTGTGGCATCGTGGGTAAAGCCACCGCCTACAATGCTGGTATCCCATGTGGGCCTTGGTTTGAGTCCTGGCTGTTCCATTTCTGAACCAGCTCCCTGTTAAAGGCCTAGGAAAAGCAGCTGAAGATAGGCCAAGTGCTTGGGCTCCTGCCCCCCACATAGAAGACCCAGATGAAGCTCTTGGATCCTGGTTTCAGCCTGGTCTAATCCTGGCCCTTGCAGCCATCTGGGGAGTGAACCAGCAGATGGAAGATGGCTCTGTCTCTCCCTCTCTCTGTAGCTCTTTCAAATAAATAAATAAATCTTTAAGGAAAAAAAAGTGAGAGGATAATCCAAAGACTGAGAGCACATATTTGTAAGATATTTGAAGAAGATATTTTTCTAATGAAAGTCCACTAGTACCCAGAGCAGATACCAAAAACTCTTTCAAATCAAAAAGGAAAAAACAGGCAAGCAAAGAAATAAAATAGCCAAGGGATTTGAACAGATACTTTACAAAAGAAGACATCAAAATGTCTCAAAACATGAAAATATGACCAATTTAATTCATCATTAACTTGGTCTGGATTTTGTTTATAGGGTTGTGTTTGGTGAGAATTCATTAGGATATGATATGACTGCTTTCCGGGAGAAGAAGTATAATCATATAATTTCAAATTTGTTATTTTTTTTAAAGTGGGCTCAAAGTTAGGTTGGTATGGCACATTTAGCCTGGCAGCTCATGCGTCAGTAAAGATGCCCCCATCCCCTATCACAGTGGTTGCATTTGATACTTGGTTCTGGCTCAGGACTCCAGATTCCTGCTATTGCAGACTCCGGAAGGCAACAGGGATGACCCAGGGTAGTGGGTCCTTGCAACCCTTACAGAAGACATAGATTGCATTCCCAGCCCTGGACTTTTGTGGATGATCCTGTACCTGGCAGGGAGTCTTCCTGCCCTGTCCATACGGGAGAATGAGAGGGCATGGCACACAATGCCTCCTGGGAAGAACCCCACAACCTGAGTGCTGGCAGGCAGTGAGAGCCCCAGGCACATTTCCCCCACCCCTACTCCCTGTTAAAGGGCCCTGTGATTGCCAATCAGGTAAACAGCTCCCAGTGTGGCCCAAGTCCATCAGGACACCTGGAAAGCTACCTTAGCTACGTGACCTTCAAGCTGATTGGAGAAATATAGCGGCACCAATATTGGCTCTATCCTATAGAATTAATGTTGCCTTGAATTAGCTACACCCCTCTGCCTGCCCTTTAAAAGGTGTGCTTTGTTGTTAATAAACAGACATGTTCACCGAGACTTGTCTCCAGTGCTTCTTGTTGAGGAACACCGTCGCCACCCTCCCCCCCATCCCAACAGTGTGGACCCTACAGGATGAGGCTGCAGACTTTGACCTGGCCCAGCCCCAATCATTGAGGGCAAGTGGGGGGTATACCAGAGGATAGGAACTCTGTCTGTATGTCTGTTTCTTTTTTATTTTTATTTTTATTTCTTTTCTTTCTTTTTTTTTTTTGACAGGCAGAGTGGACAGTGAGAGAGAGACAGAGAGAAAGGTCTTCCTTTGCTGTTGGTTCACCCTCCAATGGCTGCCACGGCAGGCACATCGTGCTGATCCGGAGCCAGGAGCCAGGTACTTACCCTGGTCTCCCATGGGGTGCAGGGCCCAAGCACTTGGGCCATCTTCCACTGCACTCCAGGGCCACAGCAGAGAGCTGGACTGGAAGAGGAGCAACCAGGACAGAATCCGGTGCCCCAACCAGGACTAGAACCCAGTGTGTTGGCGCCGCAGGCGGAGGATTAGCCTGTTGAGCCGCGGCGCCGGCCAATGTCTGTTTCTATCATTATGCCTCTCAAAGTTTTTAAAATAATAATAAAAAAAGATTTTTAAAAAGCTTGAATACAGGACTAAATATTTTCTCAAGTATAAACAACCTGTGTCTTAGGGTTCTGTGAATGACAATGACATACAGTAGTGGACTCAATGCATCTGGGAGGGTAAATAAAGGCTGATGATATCAGGAAGATGATTCATTTATTCACGCCAAGTCAGGTAAAGTCCGTTTTATGGAACAACTGAGGCACTCAAATGTATATTCCTGAGAGAGTTAGTGAGGATTACATTGTGAAGTTCATATCTTGCCGTCCAATCCATAAATACTTCCTGAAGTCACAGAAAATGTTACTGCTGTGGTTTCCCCACCTCTAAACCATCAGCTCCACTACACGCCTGCACAGCACCTGTTCATTCTTCTGGAGACTCCATCCTAATTCCTGTCTGGGGAGCCGTCTAGGTACTTGCAATGACAACATGTTCACCTTCGTTCTCCAGGGCAATCAAGCAACTCAAACATCATGCTACGCTCAAAGATGCGCAAGCTCTCAAGTGAGACTTAAGGAGCCAGGAGACAGATCCTCTCTCAGCTGTTGGATGAAAACTGTTGAGAAGGAAAGAGCAGGAGAATCTGCCATCCCTTGTGAGAACCTGTGTGAGACCTGCTGACAGGTGAGAGAAATGAGGACAGGTTGAGCACCTCGAGTCTGAAAGTCAGAAATCTTGAAACCAACACGACCCTACCCGGGGAATTTCCACACCCAACCTCGGGAGAAGGGACCCAGTTAAAACACAGAACCACTAAAAACGTTGTATAAAATTACCGTCAGGCCATGTGTACAATGTGGATCAAACATAAATGAATTTTGTATTTACACATGGGTCCCATCCCCAAGACATCTCATTATGTATATGCAAGCATTTCAAAATTTAAAAAAAAATCCCAAATCTGACATACTTCTGCTCCCAAGCATTTCAAATAAGGGCTAATCAACTTGTAATATCAGTTGAGCTTCATACCATAGGCTTTGCTTGAGGCCAATTCTCCCTGTAAATTTTTCTAAATGAGCCAATTAAGCCTCTTGTGCTTAAACTTTCCCCTCACCCCTGCTGTCACCAGAAGCAAAATAGAACTGATAAATTGTAATCCTTTCCTGCAGTTCCATCCATCCATTTTTTTCTGGACCCAGCAGAGAAAATGGGTGATCTACAACCTAACTCGATATTCCACCATTAAACCAGTCCAGCCATGTTGAAAGTTCGAACTCTATTCCTTGGTGCTGAATCTTGTGTCTCTACAGAAGTTCCACCCAGTAAGTCTCTGTCCCATCCACCTTAGAGTTCCCAACGCCATCAAGGTATCGGGACCACGGCGCACAGCTACACTTCTCCAAAGCTTCTCTGAATGCCATGGTCTGGATGGTCTCCTTCTCCGTGACTTTCAGTGGGCTCCGTTGGATCGCCCATGACTGATGCGATGAGCTATGGGGTTGCTTTCTTCCCCGAGGAACTTCAGAAATCCAGGCAAGAGCTTGATCAGGCCTAGCAGAATTGTTTGGATACATGGAGGCTAACTCACACCAAAGAAATTCCAGAAGGTGGCGTGTGATCAGTGCACCTACAGGGAGGGTGGTCATTCCCAGGTCTGGCTTCAGGCTCCCCTTGCACATTATCAGGACACCAAGGAGCCAGATTAGAAATCAGAATGTACATTTATGGGTGCGAAATCAGATGACCACAAAGAGAGATACCGAGGGATATTTTACCTAGGTCATGGTGAAACCTCCCCGAAATGATGCACCTGCCCTACAATGTAGTCCTCATCTCTGGTGACAGAATTTTCCATCTACCAGATTTGGTCTCCCTGCTCCCAGCAGAGGTGGGTAAAGGTGACAAAATAACGAGCCCAAACTAAGCACCGTCTTTCACTAATATTCTTCAGAAATATGGTGTTTAAGAAGGCCAGATCACCCTGTCACTTTCCTCAAGAATAACTATAAATTTTTTAAAGATTTATTTATTTATTTGAACCAACAGAAGGGAATTCTATCTGTCTCTCTGCTTCTCAAATTTAAAAAGATTTATGATACAATTATTTTCAAGAGAAAACATTTTTAGAATATTTTATTTATTTGAGAGGTAGAGTTACAGACAGAGAACAGAGAGAAAGGTCTTCCATCTGCTGGTTCACTCCCCAAATTGCCCCAACTGCCAGATCGGGCCGATCCAAAGCCAGGAGCCAGGAGCTTCTTCTGGGTCTCCCAGGCAGGTGCTGGGGCCCAAGGCCTTGGGCCATCTTCTACTGCTTTCCCAGGCCATAGCAGAGAGCTGGATCGGATATAGAGCAGCCAGGGACTAGAACCTGAGCCCATATGGGATGCTGGCGCTTCAGGACAGGGTGTTAACCGGCTGCGCCACAGTGCAGGCTCCAAGAATAATTATATATTATCCTTGTTCCAGTGAGCTTATAGTCAAGTTATTGCAATTAGAGCATTGAGGTGTTCCCCAAGCCCCCTCAGTCTCAACTATGCAATTCTTGGGTTCCTCCTACAGGCAGCCAATTTCCCCATTACCTGGAGGCTTTGCTGGTTTCACTTTCCGATGACACATCCTTGTTCCTACAATGAATGGCTAAAATTCTAAATTTGAGGATGGAACGCGGTAATACATTTCTTCTCGTAATTTTACAGCAAAGAATTACATGTTCAAATTTACTTTAACTGCATTAGGCCTTTTTGCCAAGAATAACTTGCAGGAAGAAAGGCACCTATCTTTCATTGTCTGTAAGCACATTTACTTAGAACCAAAGGTGGGGACATTAAGGGTTCCCTACAACTATAAAAACAGACAAGCACAATAAAGATCCATGGCAATTAGTATTCCCAGCAACTGATGTTTTGAAACCGTGGGGTGAGCTAGCACTTGCCAGCAACTATGAAAAGCCCGGCTGTCTTAACCAATTCAATCATGTTCTTTTTACAGTTCTACATGTCTGAGAGGCAAATTATGGCCAGCTATTAAAGTCTCCGAAGTGTGGCTCCCAGCGAAAAGTATAAAATCCCCCTGAAACGTGTAATGTGATCATTAAAAAAAGAAACCACATGAAACTTTAGCACACTCCATCTTTCTGTTTTACACCTACACGTGTTGTTTGGAAACCTCTCCAATGCCACAAAAAGTGAAACATTAAGCAAAGAGCAAATAGTTCAGATGAACACTGGGGGACTGCCACCGTGGCAGCTTGGTTTCCACACAGTGTCTAGACAGTTCCTCCTGCACCAAGCAGCCATGACACCGTTGATGGCAACAAGAGCTAAGTGAGGGGCTGGGAGGTCAAGAAGAGGCTGGAGGGACAGTGGGTGGGTCTCCTGCACCTGACAGGCAGCAAACAACTCGCTTGCAATGGCTGTGTTTCACTCTTAAGGGCAGCAAAGAGTTGCTGATACAGGAGATCTCAGGCCCACGAAATAAATGACTTTACTTCTGGAGTTATTTGGATTACAGAAATGCTAATGGGACACTTGCAGCAAAAGCCCTATGGTTACAGCACTACAAACCAACCACTGGAACAGCAGCTGACCATGCCAGCGCCCATGACAGAACTTACCCCTCAGTGCATATGCGAACGTGTTAGAATGAATACCATCTCACGCACCGTTCAGTGCTCACAACACATCCAGTGAAGAAATAGACTTACTCCCAGGCGCAGTCCCATCTAGCTGCAGAGGTAAACAAGAGGGCCTTGTTCCACGATGCCAAGAAGTCCATTTCTTAACTAGATTAGCACCCGTCTGGGCTTTCGGTGGTGGAGATTTTCTTTTTGAAAATGCACTTTGGAAACGTTTCCCAGTGTTTGCAAATGGAAAAGGCTAAAGCGAGAGGGAAGAGATATCCACCCGAGGCTACGGCAACGAGAAAACTCTTTCTCTCTCAGGCCTTGGATTCAACTAAAGAGGCATAAAAATGATCAAGCTCGAGAAATACTCAAGTGCAGATGTAATCTTTAAAGCTCTGTGGCTATCCACCCAGTATCATCAGTCAGCGAGTCACGCTAATTTTGGATTTAACTATGAGATGCTTGATTCATAGCAATATATAATCTAAGTGGCACGCGTGACTAAAATTTTCTCGTGAATTTCCTGTCTGCTAATGAGACTGTGTCTCAGGAATCTGTGTGTGTGTGTGTGTGTGTGTGTGTGTGTGTCCCAGACACCTCCCATCTCATCCACTGTCTTAAGATTAGGTACTGACACTTGCTCCGGAGCACAGCAAGCTGCCTTGGAAGCCAAAGGGCACTCAGGTCTCCTGAGCTCATTCATTCAAATTATATAAGGGTTATTTGAGCACCTACTATGTGCCAGGCACTATTCTAGGCTCGGAGTTTATTTCAGTACATAAAACAGAGCTTCTAATGTGGGCAAGGTGGAGACAGGCAGTAAACAATGGCTGTAATAAATACTTAAGTTAAGGGGCCGGAGCTCTGGTGTTATAGGTTAAGCTTCCACCTGCGGTGTCTATGGGCTCCATTTCCAATCCAGCTCTCTGCTTAAGGACTGGGAAAGAAGCAGAGATGGCCCAAGTCCTTGTGTACCTGCACCTGAGTGGGAGACCTTGAAGAAGTTCCTGGCTCCTGGCTTCCGATTGGCCCAGCTCCAGCTGTTGCAGCCATCTGGGGAGTGAACCAGTGGTTGGAAGATCTCTCTCTCTCTGTCTCTCCCTCTCTGTCTGTAATTCTGCCTTTCAAATAACTAAATAAAATCTTAAAAAAATACTTAAGTTAGTAGCTTGTTAGAATGTGCTGAGTGCTGTTTTAGAGTCTCTGGTAGAGGACATAACCCCAACCAGAGTTAACACTCCCACAGGGCATCCTGTGTCCTAAATTTTATCAGACACTTAACATCTACTCATTTAATCCTCACAGAAACTTGGGATGCGGTTACTCTTCCCACCTGCATTTTACACCGGAGGACGTTAGGCACAGAAAGACCGATTTGCCTAAGATGACACTACTGGTTAACAGCGGAGCTGGCAATGCCTACTAAAGACACGTCTACATTGACATAACCAGCCCCTCCTTGTAAGAGGTGTGAAGGAGGTGCCCGCTGTGGTCCCAGGCTCTCAATGTGCAGTGACAGCCAGGGGCAGCACTTGAATCTTCACACTGTGTGATTCTCCCTGGACAGGAACGGACTGAGGTGTGGGAAAAAACAGATGCTTTCTGATTTTCCTGCAGTGAACTCGGGATTGTTCTATCCCCAGAAGCCCTCCTTGATGATCCCCGTCTTCACACCGTCATCCACAAGGGTCGCAGAGTTGGCGGGAGGACACAAAATTCAGACCTGGTTAAATACATGGCAATGGCGCTGCTAAACAATTTGTTTGGCAAAGAGGCTGTAACTGCTCCAGCCAGTACAGTGAGGAGAAGCCCAGCCATTGGCTCCAAGCCTTCATGACGGTGGGCCTGGTGCTTCTCTAGAATTTCTTTCTATGTCAATAATTACAGCGTTGCCAAAGTGCACTTTAATTTTCATCAACCAAGATTCCAAGTTCCCATGTGTCCTAGAATGCAATGTGCCTTGCAGGGGTATCTCTGTTTTCAGGATTTTCCCAGTGGTAGAGAAATGGGCAGCAGCCAACTCCTTAAAGGAACTTGGTCAGACGAAGCTGTTCACCCTAGATAAGTTTTAGTTTGAACTAGGCATGTTCACCTGTGACTAGACCACAAATAGATTTTATTTTACAGTAAAACTTCTTCATGTGCACCTACCATGATCAACTGGAAGTACTAGATTTCCGCAGTTGGATGTCTTGAATGGTGCTAGTTGATATTCACTTCCATTTCCCTACAAGGCCCTCAATTTATTTGCTAGCTACAAGCCACTAGTTTCATTGAGCACAAACTATGCACCAATTGTAATATGTAAGCCTCTGTGATACCACCTTTAACCCTCATAGCAGTACTGAGCAGTAAGTACCACTATCCCTATTTTGTAGGTGATAAGAGCAGAGAGATCATGAGAGAAAATAACTTGTGTTAAAGTCTGATTCCGAAGCCGTCAAGCTCTAAAGCTCTTTGCTGCTCTACCTCTCAGCGTCAGCTGAGGACAGCAGAATTTCAGACTGGGAAGTGACCTGGGAGGTGAACTGACCCAATCCCACACTTTCTGCATGTCAAGTTGAGACACTTGTCTAAGGACCCAGCATTGGTTGGAAAGGCACATGGCCCCAGGTGAGAGAGAGAGAGAGAGAGGAAGGAGAGAAAGAGAGGAAATTCATGACTGTGTGCAACATATGTGCACTGACTGTATACTGAGGAAGCAGTCGATGAGTTCTGGAACTTTAAGTTATTTTAAGGTAAACAGGGTAAGTTCACAAATACAGAGACCAAGAAAAGAAAGTAACTAAAAATGCTGAGTACTTAGCTTTTGAAAGTTGGGCTACTGCTCTACTTTGCTAAAAAAAAAAAAAAAAAAAAAAAAAAAAAAAAAAAAAAAAAAGAATCATCTGATTTCTACATGATTCCCACAAGAACCTAAATTACAAGGGGGTACAAAATCATCTTTTCAATGTTTACTGGAGCCTAAAAAGTTCCCCTTAAATTTTGATGAAAGCTAAATACAAGTGTCTTGACCACAGCCTTGCTTTTGGCTCCTGGGGGCTGACTTTCTGGAAACAAATCCCAGGGTGGCCTGGACAAGATGCTGAACTTTGCTGAAAGCTAGTTTCTTTGAGGGCTTCCAATTTTCCAGTACAGCTGTGGCTGCCTCCTCCTGGACTGTCCTTGAGTTGCCCAGTTCTGTGACTCACTCGACCCTCTAAAATCAAGGGGCCCATCCCGCAGCCCCTATCTCTGTCCCTTGCAAAATGATCCGTCCTCGACCTCAGGACCCTGCTCTAAACAATTTTACAAACTCTTTACCATCTTCATCACTAAGCTTTGCATTTCTACTTCTCAAAAACATTTGCTGGCTATTCTCCTTTGATGTATGAGACATAAGGGCTCACCCAGAATAAAACATCCCTTACTGTTAAAACTTGGGACCTTGGGGCCTGCGTTGTGGCATAGTGGGTAAAACCGCCACCTGTGATGCCAGCATCCCATATGGGCAGCAGTGTGTGTCTCAGTTGCTCCTCTTCCAATCCAGCTCCCTGTTAATGTGCTTGGGAAGGTAGCAGAGGATGACCCGAGTGCTTAGGCCCTTGTACCCACGTGGGAGAACTGGAGGAGGCTCCTGGCTCCTGGCTTTGGCGCGGCCTAGCCCTGGTCATGACAGCCATTTGGGGAGTGAACTGGGAGGATAGATAGATTCTCTTTCTCTCTCTCTCCTCTCTCTCTCTCTCTCTCTCCTTTTTTGTTTCTCCCACTCTGTGACTGTCTTTAAAAAAACAAAAAAAAACAAAAAAAAACTTGGGATCTTTAGAAGGGTAGCATGCTCACAGTTCTCTGACTCCAGACATATTAGACAAAATGTACTTTTGCATGAGTTGATTTTTGTTTGGAATGTCCTTTGTCCTGCCTTGCCTATCTGGTGCAATTCCTGCCCACACTCAACATGTTTCCAAATACAGTATCCTCCCAGAAAACCTCTTCTGACTTTTGAGAACTGTGCTGACACAAAAGTCCCCACCCCGGAAGCTCCTCTGCACCTGAACTGTTAGTAGGCCAAGCTAAGGTGTGCTAAAACACACACCAGATTGACTGGGCTTAGTATAGGCCACATCCCTTGTTATACTGATTCCAAGGTGAAATGACAGTATCTTGTATAGATAGCAGATAGAGGAAAATATGCCATCAGAATCAATTTCATTTGTTTCTTTTTACTTCTAGAACATTCAAAATTACATTTATGGTTCATGTTTTTGGCCTGTGTTAGGTTTTTACGAGGTAGTGCCAGTGGGAGCCAGAGAGTAGGGCTGACTTGTATCACTGTGATGTCTGTGAGGTGGCACCTTGGGGTGAGTAATGCTTCTGTTGTATATCAGTGAGATAGTCAAGGCAATCAGTGAGACACAGGTGTATTGAAGCTCTGACTTTTCACCCAGACAGCATTAATCTGTGATCAAGTTTGTTGAAATGCCTTTCTCCTCCCTACCTAGCCCTAACCCTGGGGACAAAGGCAAAACAGAGTGATGGTACCTGGAGAGGCCTTCGTTGAGTTGATAGGCTGAGCAGACAGAGTGGAATATGCTCCATATATGCATAAATAATTTGGCGGGGGTGGGGGTGGGGAGAAAGGAGAAGGAGAGGAAGAAAGGAAGCTAACATGAGGGGTTCAAAAAGTTCATGGAGAATGCTTATTATGAAAAAGACTATGCCTGGATTTCAATTATTTTTGCACTGAAGCACACTTATCTTTTAAGTCCAAGTTTCCACTAGCTTCTTAAAGTATTCTCATATTAGCTGCCACACACATTGCTAAGCATGTTAATGTGACCAGAATTTCCTGAAGTGTGTTTGGTAGAACGTGAGCTCTGAGGGACTTTCCTAAATGCTGTGTTGGAAAAGGGGGAGGGCCAGGAGCTCCATAAGCAAACCGGGTTGGCAAATGCTGGACTAAACAGTCAGAGTTAACTTGTCTCCTATGTTGTAGGACTTTTCAGAGCCTTTAATACACGATGAAACACTGTGAGAGCTGAAGCAGGAGACATTAAATGTACGGTTGCCTACGGAATTCTCTTTTTAGAAACATCTGTCCATATCATTGGCAGATAAAATTTGTGATGGCTAATGTCATTTAATTGGCATTCTACAGGGAAGTCACTGTGGCTTAGGAACTTACATGATTTGTGCAACATTTAGACGTTATACAACTGGTTCATGGCTGAACCACAATTCCAAATTCCTGTTTATATCAAAGGAAGGAATTAAACATGGTCAGAATGTACAAATATCATCATGGAGAATTCACGGATCATAGAGACATTTAAAGTGGTTGAGTCCCTTCTCCCTACACATCCCAAGCCCCCTTCCCTCAGGTCAGCCTTCACTTCTTTGATCTCCTTGGATGAAAGAGGTCTTTCTGGGATTTTCCAGTATTCCTCATTTGGATCTTGGCACCTATTGCTTTATTGTAACTTTTTGCATGTACACGTCTTATCTCTAAAAAGAGGCTTACTGAGGTATTTGAATTCTCAACTGTGTCTTGAATATAGCAGGGGCTCAACGGAACTTTCTCAGTTCATTTATTACCAGCCAGTCTGGCTTAGCTATTGATATTTTGTGGTGTCCTTTTACAACATCTGAACATGACAGAAACACTGGATCTTGCTTCAGAGACATCACGTGTTCACATAAGCTGCCAAGCCCGTATCAAATAGCCTGATGCTGAACACTGACGTACCTGTAAGATGCAGCTCATGATGTCAGACGCGATTTTTGCATGAGGAGTGTCTTCGTCTTTCCAGGGGGGCCTCAGGTTGTGTTCCAAGCAGGAGTCCCAGAGTCCCACAAGGGCCTTGGCGTGCTTTTCAATGGACTCTGTCTCTCTGATGGCAGTCGTGATTCTTGTTATACAGATTTCAACCACTGCCTGGTCATTGTTATTGGTTTGGTAATCCTATTTGGAAAGAGAGCCTTCATATTAAAGAATTGTCCGGAAAATTCTCCTTGAAAGGACAAAATACTAAGTCACCTGTTTAGAAAATGGGCGTGCTGAGGGGTAAGGTTGTGAAGCCCAATTAGCATATTCTTGGGCACAGATACAGGAATTTGCTGAAATGGAGCAGGTTCCTGCTATCACCCATAGAGGGAGATAGTGAGCGTCCAAGGAAGCTTAATAACTTGCTTGCAGGTGGGTTTAATCTTCAAGCTGTCTCAGATTCTGAGTCCATTACAGGGCAGGGCTTACCTTTTACTCTTCCATTTCAGTAACTGGTGAAATGTTTTAAATAGCCTCCCAATTTTCCCGCAGTAGCTTTCTCTGTCTTTCTGGACACAATTGAACACATCATTTCCTCTCTCCCTTTTCAATCCAAATAACTCCCCAACCCAGTTTAACCTTCCCCAACCACGTTGTGCACTCATGTGGGAGCCCTGGAAGAAGCTCTGGGCTCCTGTCACTGTGGCCATTTTGGGGCTGAGCCAGCAGATGAAAGATTTCTTTCTGTCTCTCTCTGTCTCTGTAACTCTGCTTTTCAAATAAAGGAATAAATCTTTTTTTTTTTTTTTAAAGAGAGCTGATTCAAGTGATAAATTTTCAGATTGCGATCTTGGGTTTTCTAGAAAGATTTCATACTTTCTTATATCTATACCTTTTATAAATTTCATATATATTATGTTGGCTAGAATTTCCTAAGCTATTTCACATAAAAGTTATCAGAAAAAGAATGCTAATTTAGTTTCTGAGTTTTCATATAAAATGTTCTGATCTTTGTCTAGGCCAAGACAAAACCAGGAGCTAGGAGCTTCTTCTGGGTCTCCCATGTGAGTGGCAGGGGCCCAAGTATTTGGGCCATCTTTCACTGCTTTTCCCAGGCTATTAGCAGGGAGCTGGATGGGAAGTGGAGTAGCCAGGACTTGAATCAATGATAAGGAATGCCAGCATTGTAGGTGGTGGTTTTACCCACTATGAGCATTGATTTTCTATCTCAAAGCATCATTTCCTAGCCTTTATCTGGCAGTCGGCATAGTGGACAAAGAAAAAAAATTACCTTATGTATTAACTTTGAATATGTGACTTTTTTGTAAATATCAAAATGACACGCTTTCATTTGAATAACTATTGACATTTATTTTTACAATCAAATAAATAATTGTTTAACTTTTCATCATTAACATTTGCAAATTATTTTATGGAATATATATTTCATTTTCTGGATTTTGCCTTAGAATCCAATCTAAAAACCTTTTTCCTTTAGCAGTTAAGTTTTGCTCAATTGCATGAAGTGTTATGATAGTTATATTGGTGTTGAATATGTCTTATTATTTTATGTTATGTTTTGGCTTTTTCTTAGCTTTTGAAGTTCAATTATATTACTAGGTAATGGTGCATCTTAGACTAGACACTAACAAGGGCAGGTGGCATAGATAAGCTGTGTAAGCTGGTGGCTCAGGCCCCTGTGTTATCTACCACTACAGAAATGATACCTTACACCTAGGGCACACTTACTCCTTTAGGACAGAAGAGGGACAAATCCTGATGTGGGTGCTGGCATGTGGATGCCACTAGAAATTTGCCTGCTGTGATAGTACATATTTGCTCAGGGATGAAAGTAAGAAATTAGGAAAAAAAATCTCCCAATAGGCAGAACGTCAGTCCATGCACTTGCTCGTTAACTTTGAGGGGAACAAGAAATCTATAGGTAGCAGCTCGGAATCATGTGCAGTGGCAGATGGCTTGGCTGAATGGCCAAGTGACTAAAAGGAGAAAGACTGAGAGACTGGAGATGAGCAATCGTGGGTGAGAAGCATGGTGTGAATACTTGGGGTGGGGGGGAGCACAAAATCTAAACATCATTTTCACTCCATATTAATGCCCTAGAGAACATTCACCCCCGAAGAGACACTAAAAACCAAGTAGAGAAAATGATTCAGCCAAATGCCATTAGCCAACATGAGTGTCATCTGCCACTCTAATGTGATCCAGTGGGTACACAAATGAAGAAATGATGATGAGGGATAGAAGTTATGCATCCCCCAACACTCCCTAGGTGTGCAGCCTGCCAGCAAAAGAGGCCAAGGCTGAACCTCACAGTGACACCATCCTTACAGGAACCCAGTTAATCACGTGGGTGCCAAGTTATCGTATTAGGCGTTTTCTACCCCAGGAAACTTTGGTTATACTGAATGGAATAGACATGTGATGCAGAGTTGGGTTTATTTTTCTTACCCAGAGGGTGTAAGACTTAACCTCTATCTAAAGGTTCACAGAATATTTGTTGTGCTCACACAGGGCCCGACAACATTACATCAGGCCAAACAACCACTATGAAGCAAAGGATATTAGGAGTGGGCACATGATCTAGGATTCACCAGTCCTACCACATAACTCAACCCTTCCTCCTTCCACCCCAGAACAGCTGAACTCTGAGTAGGCTCTCAAAGTGGTCACTCAACATTAATATCCTGCATGGATGGGGCACATCCTCCAAGAGACCGTTTATCCACTAAAACAATGACCATCAAATGGTGTTATATTCCCAGTCACTTCAATCTCTGTGTGTCGAAGAGATGAGCAGATAAAGAAAGAAGCCATCATCCAGACAGGAGTAATTGACTAGAGATGGTGAGTTCTTTTTTTTTTTAAGATTTATTTATTTGAAAGTCAGAGTTACACAGAGAAAGGAGAAGCAGAGAGAGAGAGGTCTTCCATCTGATGGTTCACTCCCCAACTGGCCACAGCGGCTGGAGCTGTGCCGATCTGAAGCCAAGAACCAGGAGCTTCTTCTGGGTCTCCCACGTGAGTGCAGGGGCCCAAGGACTTGGGTCATCTTCTACTGCTTTCCCAGGCCATAGCAGAGAGCTGGATTGGAACAGGAGCACCTGGGACTAGAACCAGCACCCGTATGGGATGCCGGCGCTTTCAGGTCAGGGTGTTAATCCGCTGCGCCACAGTGCCGGCCTAGACGATGAGTTCTGATTGCAGCCTTGATGGCAATGAGAGTGTAAGAGCCTCACACTAACATTCTTGTGAATTTCTTCAGCAGGTTAAGCTATGCTACAGTGCCTGCAAAGGCAGCATCCCATATGGACACTGGTTTGAGTTCTGGCTGCTCCATGTCTGATCCAGCTCCCTGCTAATGCGCCTCGGAAAGCAGCAGAAGATGGCCCAAGTCCTTGCGCTCCTGCACCCATGTGGGAGACCCAGAAGAAAATTCTGGCTTCTGGCTATGGACTGGCCCACATCTGGCCACTGTGGCCATTTGGGGAGTAAACCAGCAGATGGAAGCTCCCGCTTTCTTCTCTTTCTTTGTCTACCCCTCTGTCTTTCTCTCTGCCTTTCAAATAAATAAACACATCTTAAAAAAAAAAAAACTTCCTCAGATGACTCCACATCTCAGCAAAGCTGTTTCCATATGGGATACTCTTATTACACAAAGCAAATCGTTTTGAATGGTGCCAGGGGTGGATGGTTGTGCATACTATGATACGCTGTCCACATCCCCTCCTCTAGGACAGAGATGTTCATTTTCTCAGTTGTTTGTTCATAGCTGAGCCTGCCTGCAAATCTTTGGTCAAAGGGAATGGCCTTAGGGCCAGTGCTGGGGTGTAGCATGGTAAGCAGTGCCTGTGAGGCCGGCATCCAGTGTGGGTACCAGTTCAAGTCCCAGCTGCTCCACTTCCAATTCAACTCCATGCTGATGGCCTGGAAAAGCAGCAGAGGATGGCCCAAGTGCTTGGGACCCTGCACGCATGTGTGAGACCTGGAAGAAGCTCCTGGCTCCTGGCTTCAGCCTGGCCTAGCTCTGGCCATTGTGGCCATCTAGGGAGTGAAGCAGCAGAATAAAGATCTTTCTCTCTCTCTTTCTGTAACTCTACCTTTCAAAAAAAATGATTCTTTTTTAAAAGGGTGGGAGGGGAGGGCCTTGCTCAATGTTTTTTTCCCTGTCTTGGTTCAGCCTGCAACCAAGGACCAACACTCGAGGGGACAGGAAGGCCTGTTCACCTGCCTCAGTTCACTCTGCAGCACCTTCCCAGCTCCACAGATCCCTGTGAGATTGGTTGGGGTCCTTTTTACAACTGCATCACAGTTCATCTTCTCCCTCTTCCCAGTTTTACTTCATCCACCCCAAACATGTGTTGTTTCTGAGAACACACCCAGACAAGTTTCCTATGTGCTTGTCACCACTTCAGAGTTTGTTTTCCTGAGACTCCAATGATGACAGGGCTTATATAGATGAAGTGAAGAAACATAATGAACCAACTCCTATTTTGCACCAAAATAAACTTATCTTGTGACTCTATTTTCCCACAAAAATTTTTTTGAAGTAGCTACATATGTGTCTTGGTTCATGGACACCAAGACTCAATTTCCAAGCTAAGAACTCACTGAATTATCAGGGATCTTTAAAATCATTGAGATTGATGAACATAAGGCATATAGTCTAAGATCTCCAACTTCAAAATTAGGCAGCTGTCCATGAAGACATCACTTCATACTGGTCAAAACTATAGCCAATGTACTAATAGATTAGGTATAGGTTCATCAGTTATGAACTTTTTTGATATTATTATGAGCTAGAATTTCTTACTCCATAGCACTTTACTGAAAAGTAAACAGATGTTTCAACTTGAAAGATGTTGTATTTTCAAATCCTGTATCTGACATGAAGAAAAGCTAAGAAAAAATCTATAAAGGAGATTTTCCCAAAAAGGGAGAAAATATTGAATAAGCAGTTAACTACTTCCTTCAACAAATACTAAAAAAAATTAAACCATTTTAATGATATACTTGAATCATTTATAGCTTGTAGGTGAGGATTCATCTTTGAAATTAGGGTTTTTTGTGTTCTCATAACAGAAAACGTTCCAGTCTGTGTCCCCCCCACCTTTTTTTCTAGTGTCTTCAGAATCCATAGTAGGATATCAATGATGAATTAAATTTTCACATCAGAATCTGCCCTCTGAAATTCATCATAAGACAGGAAACACCTCATTCTTAGGAAATATATACGTGTGCATTGTGTTTATGTTTGAGCTCGATCTGTGATCAGTGTCCATGTCTATTAAAATAAGCAACTTCTAATAACTAGGTCTATGTAGTGTCAACCCATAAGACTGAGTTTAGAGCTTATTTCTCATAGTGACCTGGTCATTGTCAATCTTTAAGTAATTTATTCTAAAGTGGTGGGGATATCAAGTTCACTGTAGGACAATGAAAAAGCCATGAGTCATGTTGCTCCTGGCCTGGTTAATCAGGATGGTTCACTGCCACTCAGCCAGGCACTACACCTCCACATCAGCATCCTTTTCCTTTTTAAATAACCCTTCTCTGCACAGAAAATGGATATGGGATGGCCAGTGGCAAAAGGGACTGTGGAACATCTGAGATAAAGCAGGTGGAGGTAGGAAGAGTGGATGTGACAGGGGAGCGGACGTCTACAAGAATGAAGTTATTACAAGGTGAAGGGCGAAAGCATTTCTCTTTCTCTCCCTTCAGGGATAACATGGTGGTTAAGAACGTGAGCTACGTCAGCCTGCGATGCTCAGTGCTGGGTTCCACTCTGACCAGCTTGCAGCATCAGCCAATAGCCTATGTTTCTATAGCTCAGTTTCCTAAGCCTTAAGACTGAGACATAGGCACTTCATTTTATTGTGTTTTGCAGATACTGTTTTTATTTTATTTTATTTTTTTACAAATTTTGTAGCAACCCTTAAGCAACAAGCAAGTCTATTGCCACCATTTTTATTACAGAATGTGCACACGTCATGTCCCTGTGTCAAATTTATTCATTTTTGCAATATTTCAAATTTTAATTCTTATTCTGTCTTTAATTAGTGATCATCAATGCTACTTTTATAATTTTTGGTGCCACAAACTGTGCCCATATAAGGTAACCAACTTAATGGGTAAATGTGAGTGTTGGGACTGCTCACACACTGACCAGCTCCCTCTCTCTCTGTCCTTGGGGCTCCCTGCTCCCTGAGACACAATACAATTGAAAACATGACAATTAATAACTGCCATGGCCTCTGAGCATTCGAGTGAAGGGAAGAGTCACACATCTCTCTGCCAGAAAGGACTCTCAGCTCAGTGAAGAAGGCATGTCAAAAGCCAAGACAGGCTGACAGCTAAGCCTCTTGTGCCAAACGAGTTGTGAATACAAAGGAAAATTTCCTGAAGGAAATTAAAAGTGATACTCTAGGGAGCACATGAATGATAAGAAAGCAAAACAGCCCTATCACTGATCTGGAGAAAGTTGTAGGGGTCTGGGTAGAGCAAATAAGACACAACATTCACTTCATGCAGAGCCTGCCCCAGAGTAAGGCCTGCCTCTAATTCTGTGAAGAGTGAGAGAGGCGAGGAAGCTGCAGAAGAAAAGCTGAAGCTGGCAGGGCTTGTTTCATGAAGTTTAAGGAAAGAAAGCACAAGGTGAGGCAGCAAGTGCTGCTGTAGAAGCTGCACCAAGTTATCACGAACATCTAGCTAACATCACTGATGCAAGTGGCTACACTAAATAACAAATTTTCAGTGTTGACCAAACAGCCTTCTATAGGAAGAAGATGCCATCCAGGACTTGCACATCTAGAAGAGAGAAGTTCGTGCCTGACTTCACAGGATAGGCTAGATCTCTTAGTAGGAGATACTACAACTGATGGGTGACTATAAGTTGAAGCCAATGCTCATTTACCATTCTGAAAATCCTAGGGCCTTAAGGCTTTAATACTTAATCAACTACACTCAGTCAGTGGAACAACATAGCCTGGAAGACAGCACACCTATTTACAACATGGTTTACTAAAGATCTTAAACCCAATACTGCGAACTACTGCTCAGAAAAAAGAGGCTTCCTTTCAAAACATTACTGTTCATTGACAATGCACCTGGTCACCCAAGAGCTCTGATGAAAATGTACAATGAGATTAATGAATGTTAGTTTCATGCCTGCTGATAAGGCATCCATTCTGCAGCCCATGGATCAAGGAGTCATGTTACATCTTTCAAGTGACCCTGTGAATAAGCACATTTCCTAAGGCTACAATGCAATCCACAGTGATTCCTTTGATGGATCTGAAAGTCTTCTGGAAAGGATTCACCATTAGTAAATGTCACTAAGAACATTTGTGATTCATGAAAGGAGGCCAAAATATCAACGTTAACAGGTGTTTGGGAGAAGCCGATTCCAACTTCTTAGATGACTTTGAGGTATTCAAGACTTCAGTTGAGAAAGAACTGTAGACACAGTAGAAACAGCCAAAGAACTAGACCTACGAGTGGGCCCTGAAGAAGTGTCTGAATTGCTCTATTTCAGGATAAAACTTTATTGGATGCAGAGTTGTGTCTTTTGAACAAGCAGTAAAATAATTTGAAGGAAGTTCTTACCTTGGGAAAACCGCTGTCACACAGCACAACATTTCCCAGAACAATCTCCTGTGAAAGACTCATCGAAACAGCTATCAGGGCTGGTGCTGTGGCGTAACTGGTAAAGCTGCCACCTGCAGTGCATATGGGCACCAGTTCGAGTCCCAGCTGCTCCACTTCTGATCTAGCTTTCTGTTATGGCCTGGGAAAGCAGCAGATGGTTCACGTCCTTGGGCCCCTGCACCCACGTGTGAGACCTGGAAGAAGCTCCTGGCTTCTGATCTACAGCCAATTGGAGAGTAAACCAGTGGATGGGATGCCTCTCTCTCTCTCTTTCTCTTTCTCTCTGCCTCTCCTTCTCTCTCTGTGTAACTCTGACTTTCAAATAAATAATCTTTAAAAAGAACTTAAAACATGATTTTAAAAAAAGCAGCTATCTTCTCTGTTGTCTTATGTTAAGAAACTGCCACAGCCACCCCAACCTTCAGCAGCAACCAGTCTGCAGCCATCAACATGAAGGTGAGGCCCTCAACCAGCAAAAAGATTACAACCTACTGAAGGCTCAGATAGCCGGATAATCATTAGTCTTTTTTCAATAAAGTTAGTATTTTCAAATTTTTTATCTAAGGCATATATAGTTTTCAACATACTGTTATTGTACACTGAATAGACTACAATATAGTATACACATAATTTCTATATCCCCTGGGAAACCAAAAAAAATAATGAATTGCATTATTGTGTTATTTGCTTTATTGCACTAGTCTGGAACTGAATGTGCAAACTCTTTCCGTCATGCCTGTATTAATAATACATCTACCTCATAAGATCGTTGTGAGGATTAAATAAGTTAATATAAGGAACAGATTCACAACAGTGTCTGGTGGAGGGTAGCTTCCGATAAACGTCAGCAATTAATTTATTTCCCTTAAGGATTTCAGAACCCTTAAAGTCAGCTCTGGATTTATACCAAACCGTGAGTTATAAGAAGTATTTCTCTGTGTGGTTGCTATTTTTATACATTCATTCTACAGTCATTTAATAATGTACAGCACAAAGACATCATCATTACTAACCTTTTATAGTCACATTCTACCTTCACATCCCTACTAATAATCCTTTGTATATGCATTTGCATCACTCTTCACACTTTTAAAGGCACATATATATACACTTTGTTCTGTCACTGAAGTGTTTCCCTAGTCAAGACAATAACAGCAACAAAAGCTCTGATACCTGATAATACCCCTGGAAGTTCTGCAGGAAGCTAACACAAAAACTATTTAGGGGTAACATGCTCACCCCAAGCCATTCCAAATCTCATTCAAACTGGACTTAAATTTCCTAAATTCTAAAACTCTAGGAAATAAACCAATATGAGCACATGTTAGCTGATTAAACATAGAGCAGGTAAGATACTCAGAAACTTTAGGTAATGGAACTATTGACTGCAAAATACAAAATTATATGTCCAAAATCCTTCAATGTATAAAGGAAAATGCTTTCTATTAAAAAAGTCAAATCACCTGTTAAAAGAACCAGAAAGATGCTTTTTAAAAATCCTAGAAATGAAAAGTTCAATATACAGGTGAAACAATGGATAAGATATACCTGAAATGAGCCTTAATGGATTGGGACATAAAGCTGAGGAAATAAAAAAAATATAGCAGTTAGAGATGAAAAACACAAAAGATCAAGAAATGTGAAAGATAAATTATGAAGAATAGAAAGACAATGATTTTGAGTGCTTTGTTTACTATATTCTCAATGCCTAGAATATTGCTTGAAGATAGTACATAATCAATAAATATTTATTGTATAAATAAGTAAATAGATAATATATCCAAAAGGAGAGATCAGATTAAAAAGCCAGTGCTTGAGATAATGTATAAGAACTTTCCAAAATTGATATAAGACACAGAACTCCAAACTCACAAATACAATGAAGATTTAATAAGAATATACAAATAGAACTACATCTAGATACATAACTAGACACAGAGGAAATATTAAAACAAGGAAAAGTAGGAAGATCCAAGATGGCTGACTAGGGCATAGCCACACTAACTTAGGCTGCTCTAGGATATGAGAAGAACAAAGGACTGCATTTCCAGGGGTCTGACTAATGGGAATTTTTGATGAAGAAATGAAAGATAACAATGAAGATTCTATGGGACAAGAGGAGAGAAGACAGAGACACTGCTGCATGCCATCTTACCATGTTAAGGTAGGAAAAAAATCTCCATGCACTACGCCATTCAGTTGTGGCTCAGAGGGAATTCCACAGTCACCCACTCACTTTTACTTCAGCATGGAGAGCTGATTGGGGTCTGAGCAACTGTCGGGCTTGGAGCAGGGGAGCTGCCTTGATTCCTTCCCCTCCCCTACTCCAACAGAGCAGCAGGCAGTAGAAAACCGGGCAGTGTGCCTCTGTTCTATCAGCAGTATAGTCAGAGACAGGGCAACTTCTAAGGCAAAGGAAAGATCCCCTGCATCCTGCAACTCCCTGTGGGAGTTTTAGGGCTTTAGCCCCAGAGCTATGCTCATGCATGCTATGTGAGCTGGGGGATTTGTCTAAGCTGCTGAGGGCTAGCACTGGAAGTAGCCTTTAAAGTAGCCTTTAAAAATATCCACTCGCAGATTGGATAAAGATGGTGGAGTAGGGAGGGAGTGTGCTGCTCTAGTCTAGGAGAAGATTGTTTTTAAAATAGTGGAGAGAATGCAGTCTCAGGGAAGAATTATGGAGAAAACAGCAGAGGAAACACTACGCAAATTGGAGGGACACAGTGGAGGGTGAGGACATGCACGATTCAGGACCCCAGCAGCTGAGAGCCTCCATACCAGCATTGGAGAATGAGGTGAGACCAGACTGTAGTAGCCAAAGCCATTGTGAAAAAGCTGCAGGAAGAGCCTAGAGGGAATCCAGCTCAGAACCCTGTGGGGGAGAGTGTACCTGCCAAATTATAGGAGAAAAAAAACAAAGGGAGGGCACATTTCTCTCTCCCTGATCATCCTGCAATGGCATCCAGTAACAATCTGATAGAGAGAAAGTGCCATTTTGGACATACATAGTGGCTGTGTCAGCCCATGTCCCTGCCCAGCAACCGGCCTAGCAGAGACTCCTGGGTCTGGTAGGGAGAACAGACAAGGGGCTGGGTGCTCATGATTGTTGGAGGCTTGTGTGCTGAGATTGTGAAAACACTGAGGCTGCGTGAGAGAATTCAGGGTGTGGCTGGGACTTTGGGATGTCACTTGGGAGGCTCTACATGCTCAGGGCTCCCTGGTTACCTGGTGAAGGCAATTGCTGGGGAATCTGAGCTTACAATTAGAACTGCACATACCTTATTGTGGTCCTTGTTGCAGAGTAGATGAATAATATACCCACTGGGGTTAGTGCCAAGACACTGGTCTCCTTTGAGGAGAGGAGCTCAGCTGAGTCTACACCAACAGACAAGAATAAACCTCACCTCTGATAAAAAAAAAAAAAAAAAAAAAAAAAGAGGGAGATTTACCGCACCAAACCTGGTGTCATCTCAGACACTCCTTTCACCATGGAGAACTGAACAGAGATTCCTGGCCACACCCACCACATGCCTCTAGGTATTCACAGAAAGCAGACACTCCACTAATCTACAAAGGAATAGTACAAAGATAAAAGCTGCCACAGTAGAAAAAAAACAAAGAAGAAACCAACAAGTATTTCCACAAATGCCAGATAGCAAATGCACCAATTCAAGAAACAAGAATAAGGAAGACAATATGATGCCCCCAAAAGAACACAACACTTCAATACTAGATTGTGAAGATGATGATATTGAAGAAATGCCAGAAATAGAATTCAAAAAATTGATCATAGGATTACTTAGAAGTAATCAGAAGCAAATGCACAAACTAATGAAATTCGTACATGACATGAAAGAAAATTTCTCCCCAAAAATTGAGATCTCAAAGAGAAACTAAAATGAAATCTTGGAAATGAAGAAATCAATAGAGCAAAAAAAATGCAGTGGAAAGCCTTAAGAACAGAATCGGTGAAGCAGAAGAAAGAATATCCAACATAGAAGACAAAGCACAGGAAATCATACATTCAGACCAAACACAAGAAGAAGAAACTAGAAAACTAAAAACACTGATGGGAATCTATAGGATACTATCAAATGATACTATCATATGGGTTCTAGGAGTTCCTGAAGGCACAGAAAGAGGGAAAGGATTAGAGGCATTTTTAGTAAAATAATAACAGAAAATTTCCCCAATTTGGAGAAAGGGGAATCCAAGTACAGGAAGCACATAGAACTCCTAGTAGACATGACCAGAAAAGATCTTCACCATGACACATTGTAATCAAACTCACCACAGTAAAACATAAAGAAAAGATTCTAAAATGTGCTGAGGGAAACGCCAGATTACTTTTAGAGGATCTCCAATTAGACTCATAGCAGACTTCTCATCAGAAACCCTACAGGATAGAAGAGAATGGTGAGATATATTCCAAGCCCTAAGAGAAAAGAACTGTCAACCCAAAATACTATACCTTGCAAAGCTCTCATTTATCAATGGAGGTGAAATAAAGACCTTCCAGGACAAACAGAAATTGAAAGAATTTGTTACCACCTGTCCAGCCCTGCAGTAGATGCTTAAAGATGTGCTGCACATAGAAACACAGAAAGATGGTCATCACTACAAAAAAAAAAAAAAAAAAAAAAAAAAAAAAAAAAAAAAAAAGTAAAAGAAGGAAATCTCCCAGCAAAAGTACAAAGGAAATCCAAAATTAAAAATAGGAATATTTATGGAAAAATGGCATGGCAAAGTTGTTACTTATCAACAGTCACCTTGAATGTGAATGGCCTCAACTCTCCAGTTAAAAGACACAGACTGGTTGAATGGATTAAAAAACAAAATGCATCTATTTGCTGCCTACACGAAACACATCATCCAACAAAGATGCATGCAGACTGAAAGTGAAAAGTTGGAAAAAGATATTCAATGCTATCAAAAATCAAAAAAGAGCTGGTGTAGCCATCCTAATATCAAACAAACTAGACTTTAACACAAAAACTGTTAAAAGAGACAAAAAAGGGCACTATATAATGATTAAGGGACCAGTTCAACAGGAAGATGCAACTATTATAAATATATATGCACCTAATTACAGGGCACCTGGCTATTTAAAAGAAATGTAAAGGGATATAAAAGAAGACATAGACTCAAATCCAATAGTAATGGGGTATTTCAATACCCCACTTTCAGCAATGGACAGATCAACCAGACAGAAAATAGGCAAGGAAATAGCACAGTTAATCGACATTATAGACCAAATGGACCTAACAGATATCTATAGAACTTTTCATTCTAAAAGAGTTGCAGGATACACATTCTTGCATTCTTCTCACCAGTGCATGGAATTTTCTCTAGGCTTGACCATATGCTTGGCCATAAGCAAGTTTCAGCAAATTAAAAAAAATCAAAATCATATCATGCATCTTCTCAGACCATAATGCAATGAAGCTGGAAATCAGTAACTCAGGAATCTCTAGAATATATGCAAATACATGGAAACTGAAGAACATGCTCCTGAATGAACTGTGTGTCATAGAAGAAATCAAAAGAAAATGGAAAAATTTTTGGAAACAAATGAAGATGACAATACAATATATCAAGACTTATGGGATACAGCAAACACAATGTTAAGAGGAAAGTTTATAGCAATTTGTGCCTACATCAAGAAACTAGAAAGGCATCAAATAAATGAGCTAGCAATGCATCTCAATAATCTAGAAAAATAGCAGCAAACCAAACCCAAAACTAGTAGAAGAGAAGTAATTAAATTAGAGAAGAAATCAACAAAATTGAGACCAAAAAATTATAAAAGATAAGCAAAATGAAGAGCAGGGTTTCTGAAAAAATAAACAAAATTGACACACCATCAGCCCAACTAACCAAAAAAAAAAAAAAAAAAAAAACGAAGACAGAAGACCCAAATCAATAAAATTAGAGAAAAAGAAATGTAACAACATACACCATAGAAAGACAAAGAATCAGAGGAATTACTACAAAAAGCAGTATGCCAACAAACTGGGAAACCTAGAAGAAATGTACAGATTCCTGGACACATACAAACTACCTAAATTGAGCCATGAAGACACAGAAAACCTAAACAGGCCCATAACTGAGTCAGAAATTGAATCAGTAATAAAGATCTTCCCAACAAAGAATAGCCCAGTGGAGTCATTGCTGAATTCTACCAAACATTTAAAGAGAACTAACTCCAATTATTCTTAAGATAATTTAAAGGGAGGGAATCCTCCTAAATTCTTTCTATGAAGCCAGCATCACCTTAATTCCCAAACTCAAAAAAGATGCAACAGAGAAAGAGAATTACAGACCAATTTCCCTGATGAACATAGATGCAAAAATCCTCAACAAAATTCTAGCCAATCAAATCCAACAACACATCAGAAAGATCATTCACCTGGACCAAGGGGAATTTTTCCCTGGTATGCAGGGATGGTTCAATGTTTGCAAATCAATGTGATACACCACATTAACAATGTGATACACCACATTAACAAACTGCAAAAGAAAAACCATATGATTATCTCAATAGATGCAGAGAAAGCATTTGATAAAATACAACACCCTTTCATGATAAAAATTCTAAGCAAATTGGGTACAGAAGGAATATGATCAATGCAATCAAGGCAACTTATGACAAATTCAAGACCAGCATCCTATTGAATGGGGAAATATTGAAAGCATTCCCACTGAGATCCGGAACCAGACAAGGATGCCCATTCTCATAACTGCTATTCAATACAATCCTTAAAGTTTTAGCCAGAGCCATTAGGCAAGAAAAAGAAATCAAAGGGATACGAATTGTGAAACAGGAAGTCAAACTACTCCTATTTTCAGAAGATATGATCCTAAATATATATATATATAGGGCATCCAAAAGGTTCCATCAAGATACTATTGGAACTCACAGAAGTGTTTGGTAAAGTAGCAGGATATAAAATCAATACACAAAAATCAACAGCCTTTGTAAAAACAGATAATGCCACAGCTGAGAGAGAACTTCAAGAATCAATCCCATTGACAATACCTACAATAAATTCAAATACCTTGGAATAAATTTAACCAAGGATGTCAAAGATCTTTATGAAGATATTACAAAACATTAAATAAAGAATTAGTAGAAGATACAAAAAATGGAAAAATTTTTCTTGTTAATGGATTGGAAGAATCAATATCATCAAAATGTTCATTCTTCCAAAAGCAACTTACAGATTCAATGCAGTATCAATCAAAATACCAAAGACATTCTTCTCAGATATAGAAAAAATTTGCTAAAATTTGTATAGAAACACGAGACCTCAAATAGCTAAAACAATCTTATACAATGAAAACAAAGCCAGAGGTATCAGAATATGAGATTTCAAGACATACTACAAGGCAGTTATAATCAGAATAGCATGATACTGGTACAAAAACAGTTGGATAGATCAATGGAGCAGAATAGAAATGCCAGAAATAAATCCAAGCATCTACAACCAACTTATATTTGACCAAGGAGCTAAAACCAATCCCTGGAGTAAGGACAGTCTCTTCAACAAATGGTGTTGGGAAAATGAGATTTCCACATACAGAAGTATGAAGTAGGACTCCTACCTTACACCTAACACAAAAATCCATTCAAAATGGATTAAAGACGTAAATCTATGACCTGAAACCATTAAATTACTAGAGAACATTGGGAAAACCCTGCAAGACATTGGCACAGGCAAAGAGTTCTTGGAAAAGACTCCAGAGGCACAGGCAATCAAAGCCTAAATTAACAAATGGGATTACATCAAATTGAGAAGCTTCTGTTCTGCAAAAGAAACATTCAGGAAAGTGAAGAGACAACTGACAGAATGGGATAAATTATTTGCAAACTATGCAACTGATAAAGGATTAATAACCAAAATATATAAAGAGATCAAGAGACTCTACAACAACAAAACAAACAACCCAGTTACAAAATAGGCAAAGGACTTAAACAGATATTTTTCAAAAGAGGAAATCCAAATGGCCTACATACACATGAAAAACTATTCAGGATCACTAGCTATCAGGGAAATGCAAAACTATAATGAGGTTTCATCTCACCACTGTTAGAATGGCTATCATACAGAAATCAACAAACAACAAATGCTGGTGAGGATGTGGGGGAAAAGGTACCCTAATCCACTGTTGGTGGAAATGTAAACTGGTAAAACCACTATGGAAGACAGTATGGTGATACCTCAGAAATCTGAGTATAGACCTACCATATGACCCAGCCATTCCACTCCTGGGGATTTACCCAAGGAAAATGAAATCAGTAAATAAAAGAGTTATCTACACCCCATGTTTATTGTAGCTCAATTCACAATAACTAAGACATGGAATCAACCTAAATGCCCATCAACTGAAGACTGGATAACAAATTTATGGGATAAGTACTCTATGAAATACTACACAGTGGTAAAAAGAAAATGAAATCCAGTCATTTGCATGAACCTGAAAGACACCATACTTAGGGAAATAAGCCAGTCCAAAAGGGACAAATACCACATGTTCTCCCTGATCTGTGATAACTAATAGAGCACCTAAAAGGAAATCTGTGTATGAATTCAATTGAAAAAAAAATCCACTCTCACCCTGGGTAATAACTCTGCTATACCCTACAACACCAGGACTGCAACACTGATTTAAAATTTCTTGATGAAAATGGAATCTATCCAGTAGCCCTAAGGAAGAACTTATGTGCATTCTACCTTTCTGGACTCATACCCTCCACAGTAAAATCTGTACCTAGTAGTCTAGTCACCTTGTAGGACTGGAACAAGGTACAGTTTATATGCCCTAGTCCTAGGACTAAGGCTGTTGATATTATCAGCACCAGCTAGACTCTCCTAGCAGGACCTGAGGAAGGGTCCATCCATATCACACAGTCCTAGAGCCACAGTAATTGGTGCCACAAGCCCTGGCATCACTTAAGTTTTCTGGTAGGACAAGGAGACAGCCACCACTGTCTCCCTTAGCACCAAGAACAAGGCCCTGGCTATCATATTTGCCAGGAAGATTGACACTGAACTCTCCGTGGTCCAGAAACACACCCAAGGAAACCCCTTTTCATTTCAAAGTAGCACTTATATCCCTATGAATTGCTGTAGACTAGACTACTGTGCCACATATAGACAGCTGACATTGATTAAGACAAAAGAAATCACTCAGAGACTACACACCTGGGCTTAACTAGAATCAAAGCTAAAGCAAGAAGCAAAGTGAAACTCTGCAATCCAGGTAAGCTATAAATTCTTTTCCTAGAAAACCAATTCCATAAATGGGGGACAAGTAAACCAGATTGGCAGACATCAACATAGGGAAACAGAAGACATGGAGAAGCAAGGTAGCATGATGCCTCCAAAATAACACAATAATCCTCCAGAATTATACCCTGGACTAAAGAAAATCTATGAAATGACAGATATAGAATTCAAAAAAACATTGTAATGAAACAACAAAATTTCAGAGAATACTGATAGAGAGATTAAAGAAATGAATAAATCAGTAAGTGATATGAATAAAACAATTACTAATGAGATAGAACTCATTAAGAAGAACCAAATCAAAATTTTGGAGATGAAATCTTCCATCAGTGAAATAAAAATATATGATTAAGAGCTTTAAAGGCAGAATAGACCAAGTGGAGGAAAGAGTTTCTGACCTCAAGGGCAAGAATTTTTAAATAACACAATCCAACAAAAATAAAGAGAAAAGAATTAAAAAAGAATGAAGAAAGTTTGCAAAATATGAGACACCATTAAATGACCAAATATTTGTGTTACAGATATTCCTGAAGGAGAAGAAAAGGAAAAATGATATTGAAAACCTTCTACATGAAATAATAGTTGAAAATTTCCCAGGTCTTAGAAGAGACATGGACATCCAGATACAAGAAGCTCAAAGAATACCAAGCAAACTCATCAAAAAAAAGGCCTTCTCCAAGAATTATTGTCGTCAAATTGTCAAAAGTGAAAGACAAGGAGAGAATCTTAAAGACAGTAAGAGAAAAGATTTCTCAGTGGAAACCCTACAGCTCAGAAGAGAGTGGGTCTTAGAACAAAAATACTTTCAACCAACAATATTATATCCAGCAAAGCTATCCTTTTAAAAATGAAGGAGAAAGAAAATATTTTCCAGATAAGCAAAATCAGAAAATTCACCACTAGCAGACCAGCCTTATAAGAAATTATCTTTTTTATTTTTAAAGATTTATTTATTTATTTGAGAAGCAGAGTTACAGAGATAGGAAGAGACAGAGAGAAAAGTCTTCCACCTGCTGGTTCACTCCCCAAATGGCTCCAATGGCTCGACCTGGGGTGAACCAAGGCCAGGAGCCAGAATCTTCTTCTGGGTCTCCCACGCGGGTGCAGGAGGCCAAGCACTTGGACCACCTTCTGCTGCTTTCCTAGGCCATATCACAGAGCTGGATAGGAAGAGGAGCAGCCGGGACCCAGACTGGTGCCCATATGTGATGCTGGTGCCACAGGGGGAGGCTTAGCCTACTGCACATTGTCAGCCCCATAAGAAATTCTGAATGGCATCCTGCATTAGAAGTCAAAATGAAAAACATGACACCAACAAATTCACTAACAGAGAAGGTAGAATCATTATCCAATCAATAAAGTGACAGGTCTTAATTCTTATCAATTAATACTAACCTTGAATGTAAATGGAATAAATTCACCACTCAAGAGACTTAGGTTGGCTGAATTGATAAAAATCCATGACCCTACTATATGCTGCCCACAAGAAACTCACTTCACAAACAAATATACACACAGATTGAAAGTGAAGAGCTGGAAAAATATACACCAAGCAAATGGAAACCAAAAGCAAGCAGGAATAGCTTTTTGTCTGATATCAGACAAAACAGACCTTAAATCAAAAGCAGTAGAAAGCCAGCACCGTGGCTCACTAGGCTAATCCTCCACCTTGCGGTGCCAGCACACCGGGTTCTAGTCCCGGTCGGGGCGCCGGATTCTGTCCCGGTTGCCCCTCTTCCAGTCCAGCTCTTTGCTGTGGCCACGGAGTGCAGTGGAGGATGGCCCAAGTGCTTGGGCCCTGCACCCCATGGGAGACCAGGATAAGTACCTGGCTCCTGCCATCGGATCAGCGCAGTGCGCCAGTTGCAGCGCAGTCATTGGAGGGTGAACCAATGGCAAAACGGAAGACTTTTCTCTCTGTCTCTCTCTCTCACTGTCCACTCTGCCTGTAAAAAAAAAAAAAAAGCAGTAAAAAGATATAAAGAAAGACATTATATTTTGATAAAAAATCCAATTCAGTAAGATGTAACAATCATAAATATATATGCACTCAACACAAGACCACCCAAATAATACAGAAAATACTATTAGATCTACAGGGAGAGATAGACTCCCTTACGTAAGAGTGGGTGATTTCAACATCCCACTCTCATCCTTGGATAGATCATCCATACAAAAAAAATCAATAATGATACATAGGAGTTGAAACATGCTATCAAACAAATGGACCTAACAGACATTTGCAGGATATTTCACCCAACAGCAACAGAATATATATTTTCTCATCAGCACATAGAACATTCTTTAGTATAGACCACATATTAGGCCACAAATCAAGTCTCAGCAAATTTAAAAAGATGGAAATCATACCATTTTTCTACTCAGACCATAAAGAAATAAAGCTAGAAATCAACAAGAAGAACAATAGAGCACTCGTGAATACTTGGAAATTAAATAACATGCTGCAGAATGATCAAAGGGTCATTGAAGACATTAGAAAGGAAGGCAGAGAGGCTGGTGCTGTGGTGCAGTGGGTTAAAGCCATGGCCTGCAGTGCTAATATCCCATATGGATGCTGGTTCAAGTCCCAGCTGCTCCACTTCTGATACACCTCCCTGTTAGTGTGCCTGAGAAAGAGGCAGAGGATGGCCCAAGTGTTTGGGCCCCTGCACCCATGTGGGAGACCTGGAGGAAGCTCTTGGCTCCTGTCTTCTGCCTGGCCAGCTCTTGGGTAAAGGGAAACCCTTACAAGCTGTTGGTGGGAATGTAAATTATGCAGCCAGAGTGGAAAACAGTGTGGAGATTTCTTAAAAAACTAGAAATAGGTGCCTGCACTGTGGCATAGTGGGTTAAGCTGCTGCTGGTATCCCACATGGGCATTGGTTCGATTCCTAGCTGCTACCCTTCCAATCCAGCTCCCTACTAATGCACTTGGGAAAGAAGTGGAAGATGGCCCAAGTGCTTGGGCCCCTATATCCATGTGGGAGATGGTGAAGATGCTCCTGGATCCTTGCTTCAGCCATTTGGGGAGTAAACCAGCGGATGGAAGTTCTCTGTCTCTGTGTCTCTTCCCCTCTCTCTGAAACTCTGCCTTTAAAATAAAAAAAGAATTAAATCTTTAAAAAAACTTGACATATAATCTAGCAATCCTACTACTGGGTATATACCTAAAACATTTGAACACGATGTATCAAAGAGATACCTGCAGCACAATGTTTATAGCAGCACTGTTCACAATAGCCAATATTTGTAACCAACCAAGGTGTCCATCATCAGATGAGCAGATAAAGAAAATATATATACACACAAGGGAATATTATTCAGCTATAAAACAAAATGGAATTCTAGCATTTGCAGCAAAATGGATGCAACTGGAGGACCTAATGTTCAGTGAAATAAGCCAGACCCAGAAAGACAAATACTGCATGTTCTCCCTTATATGTGGGAGTTCAAATTTAAAAAACAAACAAAAGAGAAAAAGAAAAAAGAAAGGAGTATCTCTGTGTATCAGTATTACTGCAAATATATTTTTGTAAAACTTTGTTTTATACTTTTATCAAACCAATGGTTAAAAATGCTATACTGCAAGGCCGGTGCCATGGCTCAATAGGCTAACCCTCCGCCTGCGGCGCCAGTACCCTGGGTTCTAGTCCTGGTCAGGGTGCCGGATTCTGTCCCAGTTGCCCCTCTTCCAGTCCAGCTCTCTGCTGTGGCCTGGGAGTGCAGTGGAGGATGGCCCAAGTGCTTGGGCCCTGCACCCGCATGGGAGACCAGGAGAAGCATCTGGCTCCTGGCTTTGGATCGGAGCGGTGCACCGGCTGCAGCGTGCTGGCTGCAGCAGCCATTGGAGGGTGAACCAACAGCAAACAAGACCTTTCTCTCTGTCCCTCTCTCTCACTGTCCACTCTGCCTGTCAAAAAAAAAAAAATGCTATACTGCAATAGTCTTAATGATCTGTAACTTAATGTATATGGGCAGAATGATCATTTTTCCATTCAATTATTATTTATAGCCATGGTCTATATTCCCACTAAACTAGGATCTTTTTGCTTTTTACTTGTTAAACTTCTTATTTGGTGAAGTATTAAGCCTTTTTAATGTAACGGAAATTTAAAATATGCTATCTCAAAAACTAAAAAAAAAGGGAGAAGGAAAGGGGGGAGGGGAGGGAAGAGAGAGGGAGGAAGAGAACATCATTATGTTCTTAGAATTCTATCTACAAGTCACATTGAATGTGTTAAAAACTAATTAAAAATTAATATAAAAACAACAAAAAAGAAAAAGTAGATGAGGTGTGAAGGAATGGCAATGAAACTTGCAGCAGATTTCAACAGCAGTAATTGAAATTACTGAGACATAAAGACTGCTAATCTAGAAATCTATATCCCGGTAGTTATGCAATATTAAGAACAAAAATAAGGGGGGTAGGCGCTGTGGAGCCACAAGTTAAAGCCTTGGCCTACATCCCATATGGGTTCCAGTCTAAGATCTGGCTGCTCCACTTCTGATCCAGCTTCCTGCTAATGCACCTGGGAAAGCAGCAGCAGATGACTCAAGTGCCTGCGCTCCTGAACTCATGTGGGAGAGCCAGAGGAAGCTCCTGGCTCCTGGCTTCTGCCAGCCCTGACTGTTGCGGACATTTGGGGAGTAAACTAGTGGATAGAAAACCCCTTTATCTCTACCTGTCTCTGTAACTCTGTCTTTTGAATAAATAAAATAATTTTTTTTAAAAAAAGAACAAGAATAAGGACTTTTCCAGGAAAAGAAGAAATCTTGATTTTATTACTAACAGACTTTCATTGAAGGGATTTTTAAAACATACACTTTAGAAAGTAAAAACTTGGGGGCCAGCATTATGGTGTAGTGGGTTAAGCCACCAACTGCAATGTCAGCATCCCATATGGGCACCAATTTGAGTCCCAGCTTCTCCTCTTCCAATCCAGCTCCCTACTAATGCACCTGGGAAAAGCAGTGGAGGATGGCCCAAGTTCTTGGGTCCCTGCACCCACGTGGAACAGCTGGATGAAGCTTCTGGTTCCTGTCTCAGCCTGGCCCAGCCTTCACCATTGTAGCCATTTGGGGAGTGAACCAGAGGATGGAAGATCTCACTCTCTGTATCTACCCCTCCCCCACACTGCCCCATAACTCTGACATTCAAATAGATAAAATAAATCCTAAAAAAAAAGAAAGTAAACACTTGGATTCAGGAAAAAAAAAGGGGGAGGCAATGAGAAAATGAAAAGTGAGAAAACAAAGAGGAATATTATCTACTCTAAGCAAGCCATAACCATATTTTTAAAAAGCAGTGCTTTTAAAGAACAGTTCCAAGGATATTAAACAATGTGAATAAAAGTGCTGGCTAATAATAAGATACACAATAGGGAAGAAAGTGCTTCACTGTCCCTATGGTAACAGGAGGAAAACAGAGTTCTTGCATGCATACTCTTAAACATGGCTACTTTGATTAATCAGATGTATTAAGGTATTAGTAACAAATCTACCATAATTTCATTTGTCATGAAGAAAGGCCAAAGACAAAATGTGAGTAGCATCATGCCTTAAAGAGAGTTTGACAGAAGACTTGAATTGGGTTTGCTAGACTTGTATTTCCTTGAGATTTCTGTTATCTGCTCCATGGGAATTGTCCCCAGTTACATTACTTACACAGTGTAACATGTAATTTTTTATCAATATACCAATAACAAAAAATGTTATTATTTTTTGAAATCTATAACACCCTTAGTTATTGCTTTGTATTGTGGAATTGCTATCATTCCACAATGATGAATATCTGGTTCATGATAGAAAATGTATACCTTAATGCTATCAGTGGATTTTTGCACATAGTAGGTTTTTGTTTCAGTGCCACATTACAGTCTAGTAGTTTTGAAAATACTTGAAATGGGTATTTAACCCAACTCTGGTAGGAATTACAACACAGCTAATTGACTTGGGATGGCAACAATCTAAAGAGCTATGATGCCTTCCTAGGTATGTAAGCAATGATAACTACATTATGCCTACTATCTGGCCAACAGCAACTGGAAGATTGGGATCAATCGTAAAACATTTATTTGTTTCAGAAATAACATGAGACAAATGTCTGTCTTCAAACTTATAATGTATTGTGCCTATGTTTGCCAAAGTGTTAACGGTAACTACTAAAGAACTAGAACTAGAAATAGAACATGTAACTTTCAGGGGCTGGTGCCGTGGCTCACTTGGCTAATCCTCCGCCTGCAGCTCTGGCATCCCATATGGGCGCTGGGTTCTAGTCCCAGCTGCTCCTCTTCCAGTCCAGCTCTCTGCTGTGGCCCGGGAAGGCAGTGGAGGATGGCCCAAGTGCTTGGGTGCCTGCACTTGCATGGGAGACCAGGAAGGGTTACCTGGCTCCTGGCTTTGGATCAGTGTAGCTCCAGCCATAGCGGCCATTTGGGAGTGAACCAATGGAAGGAAGACCTTTCTCTCTGTCTTTCTCTCTCTCATTGTCTAACTCTGTCAAATTATATATATATATATATATATATATATATATATATATCTTTCAAACCACTAGTCTCAACAGAGGTAGAAAATAAAATGATAAAACTTAATCCATTAAAAAGTTACATAAAAGAAGATAAAGAGAATTGCAGAAAAATCAGGAAACATAACATGAAATCAAATGGAGAAATGCATCCAAATATATCACTTATCACAGTGAATTAAGTTGACTAAACTTACCAACTAAGAGACAGATATTTTCAGTTTGGGTTAATTTTTAATGATCAGATTACCTGTGCTAACAAATTATATTTCAGTAATAATTATAGAAAAATTAAAGTAAAAATAGAAAAAGAAAATAGGCAAACATTTCTCCAAATAGAACAGCCCAAACTTACTAGGAATAAAAATGTTCAGTATATGGTAATATAAAGGAAAATTCAAAGAAGAATTAACAACTCTGAACTCATGCATACATAATGAGAAAAAGTCTCCATATATATAAAGCAAGCTTGGCAAGTTTTCAAGGAGGTACTGACAAATCTAAAATTATAGTGGAAATTTTTAAGAATCTCTCTCAGTAATTAATGATCCAACCAAATGCAAATTAATTGAGAATATAGAAAGCTTGAGCAATATCATTATGAGAGTTCTTTAACTGACATACTTAATATCTGATACCCAGTAACTAGAGAATATACATTCCACTCATGTTCATATGTAATACCCACAGAGGCAGGTGGTAAAATGCAGTGGCCAAGAACTCAGTTTCCAAAGTCAAACTCAGTGTTTTATTCTTGGCTTTGTTACTTGTTAGCTGTATAATCTTGGACAAGTTACATGATCAACCTCTGTGTACCTAAGTTTCTTTTTTTTTTTTTTTTTCAAGATTTATTTATTTTGAAAGAGTTACACAGAGAGAGAAGAGGCAGAGAGACAGAGACAGAGACAGAGACAGAGACAGAGAGAGGTGGGTCTTCCATCCGCTGGTTCACTCTCCAGATGGGCACAACAGCCAGAGCTGTGCCAATACAAAGCCAGGAGCCAGGAGCCTCTTCTGGGTCTCCCACAAGGGTGCAGGGGCCTAAGCACTTGGGGCATTCTCCACTGCTTTCTCAGGCCATAGCAGAGAGCTAGATCAGAAGTGGAGCAGCTGGAACTCGAACCGGGGCCCATATGGGATGCCGGCACTGCAGATGGCTGCTTTATCTGCTGTGCCACAGCACAGCCCCTAAGTTTCTTCATCTATAAAATAACATCACAAGTATCTCAAAATTTCGCTGAGGTGGAGGCGTTTGGTCTAGTGGTTAAGATGCAAGTTAAGACAATTGCAAACCTTAGGGGAATGTGTGGGATTTGTCCCGGGCTCTGGCTTCTGCCTCCAGCTTCCTGCTAATGGAAACCCTGGGAGGTCAGCTTAAGTACTGAGGTTCCACCCACCCACAGGAAAGATCTACAGTGGATAGCAGGCTCCCAGCTTTGGCCCTCATCAGGGCCATTGCAGGCTTTTGGGGAGAGAAGCAGTGGATGGGAGTGCTCTTCCTCTGTCTCTCAAAACAAACAAACAAACAAACAAATAAGATTATTGAAAGCAATTAATATATTAACCTGGGAAACACTCTTAGAAATATGGCACAGGCTGGCGCTACGGCTCACTAGGCTAATCCTCCGCCTGCGGCGCCGACACACCAGGTTCTAGTCCCGGTCGGGGCACCGGATTCTGTCCCGGTTGCCCCTCTTCCAGGCCAGCTCTCTGCTGTGGCCAGGGAGTGCAGTGGAGGATGGCCCAAGTGCTTGGGCCCTGCACCCGCATGGGAGACCAGGATAAGTACCTGGCTCCTGCCATCAGATCAGTGCGGTGCGCCGGCCGCAGCGGCCATTGGAGGGTGAACCAACGGCAAAAGGAAGACCTTTCTCTCTGTCTCTCTCTCTCACTGTCCACTCTGCCTATAAAAAAAGAAAGAAATATGGCACAAAATATTTAGTGCTACATGCTGACACTCGTTTTTATGGATTATCCATATGCCACAAAGCAGGTTTTAACCACTTCTAAGTAACTAGCATCACGTAGCTCACATTCTCTGAATACTAAACAACAAAACATTTATAAAAGTTCTTTGGAAAATTAAAAAAGCAAGTTTATTTATTTCTATTTTTATTTTTAAAAGGCAGAAGAAGAGAGAGAGAGTGCACAGATCTTCCATCCATTGGTTCACTTCCCAACTGCCCGTAATAGCCAAGGACAGGACAAGCCGAATCCAGAAAGCTGGAAGCAATGAATCTCCTACGTGTATGGGTGGCAGAGACCCAAGTGTTCAGCTATCACATGCTGTCTCTGAAAATGTGAATTGGCAGGAAGCTGGAACCAGAAGCAGAGGTGGGACTCAGCTGCAGGTACCTGGATATGGGATGCAGGCATCCCAAGTGGTGTCTTAGCAGCTGCAATCAATGCTGGACTTTAAAAGGCAAAGTTCCAAATCACTTTGTAGTCAAAGAGAAAATTAAAATGAAAAAATACTTAAAATTCATAATGATAATACATCTCAAAAGTTGTACAATGTGGGCCTTGCACTATGGCAAAGCGGGTTAAAGCCCCAGCCTGCAGCACCAGCATCCCATATGGGCTCTGGTTTAAGCCCCGGCTGCTCCTCTTCCAACTCAGCCTTCATGCAATGGCCTGGGAAAAGCAGTGGAGGATGGCCCAGTTCCTTGGGCCCCCGCACCCACATGGAAGATCCAAAGAAGCTCCTGGCTCCTAGTTTCAGATCAGCCCAGCTCCAGCCATTGAGGTCATTTGGGGAGTGAACCAGTGGATGGAAGACCTGTCTCTCTGTGTCTCTACCTCTCTCTGTAACTCTTTCAAAAAAATAAAATAAATCTTTTTAAAAAACAAGTTGTACAAAGATAAAAGGCATTTGCCAATAAATATTTACATTAGAAACTAAAATTTTTTTAAAAAAATCAATAATCTAATGATATAATTGATGAAATTGGAAAAAGAACAGCAGAATAAAGGGGAATACAAAGAGTAAACTAACAATGAAAAAGAATGAGATATAAAGAATCCCATAGAGATGATAAATAAACCAAAATTTTTTAAAAACAAGAGACAGGGGCCAGCGCCGTAGCTCACTTGGTTAATCATATGGGCGCCGGGTTCTAGTCCCGGTTGCTCCTCTTCCAGTCCAGCTCTCTGCTGTGGTCTGGGAAGGCAGTGGAGGATGGCCCAAATGCTTGGGCGCCTGAACCCACATGGGAGACCAGAAAGAAGCACCTGGCTCCTGGCTTCAGATCGGCATAGCTCCAGCCATAGTGGCCATTTAGGGGGTGAACCAATAGAAGGAAGACCTTTCTCTCTGTCTCTCCCTCTCACTGTCTGTAACTCTACCTGTCAAGTAAATAGTAAAAAATATTAAAAAAAAAAAAAAACAATAAAAACAAGAGACAAAACTTTGAAAATATTGAAAAATAAAATATAAATGAAAATGGATGTTTAAATACAGGCATAGCAGAAAACAAGAATAAAAAGAATAATTTGAATAATTTCATGCTAAGAAATTTGAAAACTTAGACAAAATGTAAGCTTACCCAAAATATATATTTTACCAAAAGGGATTGTAGTGAAACTCCCAATTTTCCTCAAAGAAATTGATAAGTAGTTTAAAAGCTATTTAATAATAATTAAAAAGAAACCTATGGTGCCTTGAGGGTTTTATAACTTTCTACAAATTCTTCAAGGATTAGATCATCACAATGTTACAAAATCTCACAGATAGTAGAAAATATGGGAATATTTCTTAACTCATTTTATGAGACTAGTGTGTATAATTTGTGTGAAAGTTGTCATAATCAAAATGGAGTGACTTTTGTCAAATCCTCACCAAAATACTTAAGATGAATAAACAAATAAAGCCAGCAGGTTCTGAAGGAGGGAGCTCCCGCGAGGCTAGATGACAAGAAGCCCGCATCCAAGACAGCCAGAACAACAGCCTCGCACAAGGGCCTCTGAGACCTTACACAGAGAACACGAACTCAAGGATGTCTGCCCCACTGGATGCTGGCCTGACACCAGCTGCATTATAGACCCTCGCGAGCTAACGATTATTGCTTTTGTGTCTCTCATGCAATTGTTCTCTCTGTATCTCTAAAAGCTTTCCCTGGCCTTAACTTCCTGGAACACACTCACAGTTCACCACGTCATGTGTTCTCCTTGCAATGCCATACCCAGATACACTTATCAGTCTTAGGAGAATCTCTCTGCAATTTAATTTGGTGCTTGATATCAGAGCCAGGTAAATACAGGGGAAGAAATGACAGCTATAGGCCAACCTCGTATATACACGTGATTTCAACACTCCTTTAAAAATAGCACACCAAATTAAAGATGCATTAAAACAAATGACAATGTGCATTTTATCCCAGGAATGCAATAATGGTTTTATACTCAAAAAAGCTAATCCTGTATTATAGTTTGCCACATTAGCAGATTAAAAAGGAAAACAGTGTTAACTCAAGAGGATAGAACAAGCAATTGATAGAATTAAATATTTTTTTAAAAGCAGGAATAAAAAGGAACCTCACTAAATTGATAAAAGGTATTCACCAAAGGCCCAAAGCAAAAATTACATTTACACTGAAAAGTCAGAAAGCACCTTGTGAAACAAAGAATGAAAAATGGATAGCTCCTTCTATTCAAGCTCCTGCTGTTGAGTTAGTCCGGACAGTGAGAAAAAGAAATCAAATAAAAGGTATAAGGATTGGAAAGGAAGAAACAAATTTTAAGATGATGATTGCATAAATATAAACTTCCAAAGAATATACTAACCCCATTGAAAAATGTCCTCTCTTAACTCCCTGCTCTCCCCGGGCCATTGATTCTAAACAGCAGCCTGGCCATTTCTCCGGGACAACCCGGGGCTGTCACTGCTCGTTTCTTTTTAAGTTATTCTCCTCAAATCATCTTGAACTAAGTCCAAGGTTGGCTTTCCCTCCAGCCATCCAGTGATAGTGCTCTCGTCAGGTCCTGGTGAACTTCATGTGTCCAAACCTGCAGTCAAGTCTCAGTCTTCCTTGCACGTCGACCATCAGCAGCACTTGACATCACTCTGCCCTTGGAAGAGTGTCCTCACTTAGCTGTCAGAACACTATGCTTGCCTGGCTTTCTTCTTCCACTGGGTCTTAATTCTCACTCTGCTTACTGGTCTTTCATCACCAGATCAACCTCTGGACTGGCTTGCTCTGTCTACAACTCAGTTGGTGGCGACCTCATTCAGGCTCATGGCTGATGAGTCCCCAGATTATAATGTCCTGCCAAGACTTCTGTCCTCAACTCTGGGCTCTCACATTCAATTATGACATATCCACTCAGAAGGCTGGCAGCTCAGACTTTACATAGCTAGCACAGACCTCGTGACTCTTTCCTACACTCCCTCTGCCTCCCCACCCCTCCCCAGATATGTTCCTTCCCTCAGTATTCTCCATCTTATTTGAGATTGTCTCATCATGCTAGTTTCTCAGGCCAAAAATCTTCTAGTGCATCCTTGATCTCTGTCATCTCCATCTCTACCCCTCTCTTTATACCACTCTTACATCAGCAAATCCTGCTGGAGCCACCTGCAAAATAGATCCAGAGTCTGAATACTCCTCACCACCATCAGTGCTCCAGGATGGTCAGAGCCTCTGCTGCACTATATATAAATATAAACATATACACATAATTTGAAAGTCAGAGTTACAGAGAGAGAGAGAGAGAGAGAGAGAGGGAGAAACATAGACAGAGATCTTCCATATGCTGGTTCACTCCCTAAATGGCCATAGCAGCCAGGGCTGGGCCAGACTGAAGCTGGAAGCTAAGAGCTTCTTCCAGGTCTTCCACATGGGTAGCAGGGGCCCAAGCACTTGTGCCATCTTCTGCTGCTTTTCCCAGGCCATCAGCAATAAGCTGCAACAGAAGCTGAACAGCTGGGACCCAAACCAGCACCCATATGGGATGCCAGTGCAGCTGGTAGAGGCTTAACCTACTATGTCACAGTGCCAGCCTCTCTGCTTTATTTTTCTGCATAGCCCTTATTTATCATCTTCTTATAGGCTATATATTTTCCATATTTATTTTATTTTCTGTCATTTAATTAAGTAATTGATGTCAGAGGCTTTGTCTGTTTTGCTTACTTCTATACCCCAGCATCCAGTATGGTGTCTGGCACATAGTGGGCACCTAACGAAACTTTGTTGAGTAAGTGGAAAAATGAATATAGATGAAATTTAGGATTGCAGAGGGAATCATTTGTTTTATAATCACCTGAAAAATAAGATTTTTAAAAAGGACCATCATTTGTAGTCTCAGCTAAAAAAATATGAACTATTCATGACTCTAACAATGACCTACACGATTCTTTTTTTTTCATACTACACAATTATTAGGATCCTTAAGAAAAGATGATAAGACCTCATTGAAATATATTTAAGGTCTAAATAAATGGACAGAAATAGAACGTCTACAGATAAGAAGACAGCATCATAATGATATTAATTTTCTTCAAAGTAATCTACAAACATAATGAAATTCCAATAAAGATACTGACAGAATAATTCATAAAACTTGAGAAGATTGATATAACATCATTGAGGAACAAAAACAAATCAAAGCAATTTTAAAGAAGTTTGGGAATACTTGTCTTACCAGATGTCAAGATGTGTTACAAAGTAAGAGACAAGGTTCATATCGGAATGACAGATATGCAGCCTATGCAAGTGGCAAAGGATTAACACAAGCATATATAAAACACTGCAAGTTAATAAGGAAAGATTTAAAAATAACAATAGAAAAAGAAAATGAAAAACAATTAGACTCCTTATCAACGAGGAAACCAATGGCAAACAGCAAGTGAACATGAAAAAATGGCCAAGTCATTAATAGTGAGATTGAGAAAAACTTTAAAAAACCTGATCAAAGCGAAAGTCTGTGAGCATATGAAGTAACTGGACATTTCATGCACTGCTGATGGATGTGCCACTTTTGCTGGTATATTATAAAGTTGGATGTACACCAAACTCCTAAACCGGTTGTTTCACTTTTTGTTCGTACTATAGAAATACACAATTGCCAATATTGCCAATTATAAGAATGTTTACTATATCAGTATTTAAATAATAAATGTCAATTAAAAGAAGACTAGATAAATAAACTGGCACATTCATACTATGGAGCTCTCTGTACCAGTAAAAAGTAAACTGAAACTATGTGGACCAATATGGATAAATCTCAAGAGCATAATACTAATCTTATACCATTCATACCAATATAAAATAGTATATTGAAATATAAAAATTTTTATATTGAAATATAAAAATAGTATAAATAATTTTTGAATTATACACATGCCACAAAGCAGTAAAACCAAGCATGAATATATACTGGAATCAAGATATTGGTTACCTTGTGAACCTAAAGGGAGGAGAATTGGACTAGAGAGAGATATTCAGGGAGTTTTAATTGTATCTAATTTCTTAAATTGGGAAATTCTCTGTGCCTAAGGTGTTTCATTGTTCTTAAAAAAAAAAAACACTAAGAAAATTAGGAGGTAGGTGGATGGATGGGCTTGGGCTGATGTCACCGGAAAGGTAGGAGACGTAGATGACTGGGTAGGTATACAATCTCATCTGTCATTCTATGGGAGGGAATATAAGTTATTACAAGAAATGATTATTCAGTAAAGGTAGTCCAAAAGGACTTGAAATAAACTTGAAATGTTGAAGACACATTTGTGGATGTGGAGAGAATTTTTAGTAAGAAGTCATATTTTCAAAGCAAAACTTAGGGCAAATTTTTTACAGTGGCATTTTGGAGTAATTTGTGGAAAAAGAGGGCATGAACCAGAGAATGGATCTGGTAAAGTTCAATTATTTTGTGAGTGACTTTGGGAGGAGGATTGGAGGCTTGCATGTCAAATTTCAGATTCTACAAAGCTCAGAGTGATAACTAATATATCTGACAGAATCATGATATTTCGAGGTCATGATATGCTAGAATGAAGGCCTAAGCATGAGAACACTCCTGCAACAGTCAAAACGTGATACAGCACACTTAGTGTTTTTTTTTTTTTTTCTTAAGTTTTCCAGTTACAAGTCTGGATTCAAACTGAGGGCCTTAGCACATCCCAGGGTAAACATGGACCACTGCATGATGTTACTATCAAAAAGAAAGTTCAATAACAGAGTACATCTGACTAGTATCAGCAATTGTTCCAATCAATTTGTCCAAGTATGAAACAGCAATAAATCAGAATAACAAAACAAGCACAGTCTAGGAGAGGGCAACCAAAATGCTGAGAGTGGAGACAGTGCTTGAGAGCTACCAGGAGGCCTTCCCCAAAAACTTGGAAATGAGACTTCCCTTTGAGGAGCAAGCTAATTAAGTCTGCTTGGATGAGTGGGCTTAGACAGCTAGAGATCTAAGCTAAGATGCTAGCTGTACACAAGTGACTCTAGAGGTGAGTTACAGGTAATCCTTGAGAGGAAGACTGGAATTTGACTGTAAATGAGAAGGAAGAAACCTATTGATAATATCCATATCTAGAAAAAAGACCAGGCATTTCAACTCAGGGAGGGCCACATGCATCACACAACAATTCTGGTTTGTATGAGTTACCATTTTCTTTATGAATCCATAAATTGGCCTTCTAATTTGTACTTCTTCATCTTGCATTTGGAGTGCATCTTTCATACACTAACAAAATTGCATTGTCCAGACCTGAGAGTTAAGGGCTACAACATGAGCTGGTATAACCTTTCCCTGACACATAAGGCCCTTGCTGCTCCTGCAAAAACCCAAGGACACTAAGAATGTTGAGCTGGGAAGAAGGAAGCCAGAGGTAAGATTTGATGCTTATCTTCAAAAGTGTAGTTTTTCTTGTAAGAATGAAAATTAGACTCTTGATTGGGCAGACAGAACAAAGAACACTGGGTAGAGAGTCCCAAGAGTTCATATGGCTAGGAGGAGGAAGGTGCCAACCATCTGAACTGCCAATAAGGAGGTTCTTTGATCATAAGCAACAGAAAAATTGTGGGTAACTAGAGCAAATAAGAATAATCAAAAGATGGGCAGGGGATCATAGCTTTGAAGGAAAATCTGAAGTACTTGGAGTTAGGAGAGACAGTGAGCAAGTCAGCTACGGTAAGAGAGGAGCCAGGAATAAAAGGACAGTCACTTGGTGCACTACCATCATGACAAATTACCCTCTGCTGATTTCTTTCCTACGAATTACTGAGAAATACATTCTGGTTGGCAGACTTGGGACACGTGTCTCACTCCTCCCATCTTCTCCCCTGGCTGCGCAGGGTAGGGACCCAACAATGGTAAGGAACTTTGATGCTGGTCACATCAAGCCTTCATGCAATGGAAAGGGGGACATTTACCAAAGGAAAATGGAGGAGCAGGAAAAAAAATCAGAATCCTATTATATTCTCATCATTGCAAAAGAAGAGATCACTCATATATCTGGAATCCTAAGGAAGAGATTTCTGTGCTGGAAGAGAATGGGGAAAGGCAATTTAGAAGGTCACTTCCTGTTCTACGCTTCTGAAGAGTGACTGAGATGTGGAATTGATTACTGGGATCCACAGTTGTTAGGAAAAGGCCATTAAGGCAGATCTAGGTCTGATCTCGAGGGATGGCAGGGGACACAGCTAGCAGAGCAGCAAGCCATACAGAATGGGCCTGGTGGCTCAGCAGATTAACCAAAAGGAGCAGACAAGGTCACCACAAACTCACCATATGTGACTTGGAAGTAATCTTTCTTGGCTCTCTGACATAGTTCAATTAGAAAGATGGCAGAAATACAATGTGATGGACGTCAGTCAATGAAGAAGACATAGGAAATCTTCGCTCTCCAGACGTACTGGTTAGGTGGGATGCTAACTGGAGAGCTTAAAGGATGCATAGTGCCCCCAGGGACAAGAGACCTGCCAGGCTCAGAGCCAACCAGTGAGGACATCGAACAGAGCCCACCAGTGCCCAGATTCTGAATTTGACGTCTGGGAGACAAAGCAAATGATGAAGGGAACAAAAGAAATCACTGGCTACTAGTGACCTCTGGTGGATAGAGGATTTTGGCTTTTTTGTTGCATGGTCTTTTCCATTTTCAGAGATTAAAAAACTAGAGACATATTGGGCCAATTTATTTCCGGAGAAGTGTGTGAGAGAAGGGGTTGCTGGAAACAGCTCAGAAATCCTACCCAGAGAGTGGAAATGTACCAAGAACAGTGTGTGTTCTGAGTCACGCTAGGTTGATTGATGTCCTGGAGAACATGTGGACACATAATTGCTGTCAGAAACATCACCTGAGAAAGCAAGGTGTCTGGGCAGTGACTTCACTGGTCACAGGGGAATGGGGCACGATCATGGCAGCCAGCAAGAGAACAGGCTGACAGGCTGCAGGAGGAAGCCCCACTGGGTGCCAGCATGCTTTTCAAATATCTCTTTATTAGAACACGGAAGAGTGCCGTTATCTGTGAAATATGTACACATTTGCCAGTTCAGTGTTTTTATGGCTTGACTCCCACCACTTTCCTCTTCCCAGTGAGTGTCTGTGCCAAGCACTGGCACGCACTGTTGAGTTGTGAGGCTGTGACAGGATGCTTGGTGACCCAGGCCTTTGAAGTGGAACCAGTCTCACAGAGGGTCCCAGCACAATCAAGGAGGTTAACGTCAAGTCACTCTGGGCATGCCACATCCATCCCCTGTGGGAAGAGCTTTCATAATGTATAATCTTGACATTGAGGACAAGCAAAGGAATGGGAGGGTTGATGGAAGTTTAGAATCTGTCTGCTTGTACTTGGGACTAATCATGGGTGAGCTGAATTTAATGGGACGAGGACAGAAAAAGGAGCAAAGGAAAGATAAAAAAAAATAGAGGTAAGGCACACGTAAACAGAATCAGCGTTTTCAAGCCCTGGGCTACTGTCACTGCTGGCAGCAGAGCGAACACTGTCCTTGTCTCAGATTACCTGCGCGGCAGGAGGTGTCGTCCTGCCTTCTTTCATTATTCAGACTCCACCACACACCCTGCTCTGTTTACTGATGATGTGTGCAGCGTGGCAGGTCTGCTCTCCCCGGATTTGCTCCCTCTTCTCTCCATGTCATGCAGGGAATGTAAAAATAGCCTCACATTCATCATCCATTTGTGAGAATTCCACTTTTTCCTGCAATTTCCAGAATTCTGGTCTCCATTAGACAGATAAGAGGCAGTTAGCTACGCCCTAAACCAGTGACATCTCTGGGTCATTTCTCAGCCACCCACTAACCCTCAGAGCAGAGTTAAGAAAGACTGACACTAGTGATCCTTCCTTTTTTCCCTGCAAAGATCCTTTCCACAGATCTACACAGCTCTTGGGTTGGAGGACTGGTCATTCCGGGAATCTAGTCTATAAACCAGTTTGCTTACCGAAGATGAGCTGATTATTTTAATTTGCTCCAAAGCTTCTGTCAGGCTGTCTTCAATCTCAGAGTCATTTAAGGAGAAGAGGTCCCCGGCTCGTGAAAGATCTTTTTGTCCCAAAACCAGTCGGAAAAGTTGATGCATGTTGAGGAGTTTAGTCAGTCGACTCTCTGAAGAGCCAGGGCCATATGTGTCAGTTAGCAGAGATCAGCAAGACAACAACATGAAGCAAGAGGTTCACTTCATCGCCCACGCAAGATCGTTTTTCTGTAGACTTTGAGGACTTCTTTGGCACTCTCTGCAAGGGAAACAAATGACATAATGCAGCCACTGGCACAACAGCACGAGCTCAGAATGCGAACGCTGGGAATCTGGGCATGGTGTGACACACTGTGGCTTGATAATCTTCAGCTAAATTATTCCATAGGTTTCTCTATAATTGAATTTAACCTTCAACACCGGAATAAACACCACACTTATTTTTCTCCTTTGTACATCTTTCTTCTCTCTATGTTGCAAGGAAACAAGTGGACACGCAATAAACATGCACAGTCCTTGTGACATTTCCCACAGAATTTCATGAAATCAAACAGAAAGGGAGAACAGGGAGAAAGAGAACACAGAAAAGAGAAAACACCTTTTAGACCTATTACTTGGTGCCCCTTCTCCTACAACTTACTCTCATGGCTGGGTTGCCTTGCTATATTGGCAATAGAAGTCCCTTTGCCCCAAACCTTGGTCTTCAACACTTACCCTACTCCTATATACTCTCCAATCAGGCAGACATGAGACAAAGGAGTCTGTCCAGGGTTACAGGGTTGGATAAATTTCCACTGAGCATTCTCTGGAAATTGAACTGGAGCACTGACATTGAACGTGGGGAAGGGCTTTGAGATCAGGTGATCCTCTCTCTGTTTCCACAGTTGAAATAATGAAGTCTGCTATACTTTTTACTTAACAGTCCATAGGCTAACGCAAGGGCACAAATTAGACATCTGATTATTCTCATCAATCCCTTTCTAGGTCAAATAAAAATCACAGGCTGTTGGCATTGGTAGAGACCCTGGCATCATCTGGTGGGCAAGGAGGTTTAATGTTTCCTTGTGTCCTCATAGTAGCTGTGGCAGGATTAATGTCCTGATGTCAGAGCAGTGGGCTGCCCGCTCCCACGGTCTGCCACAGAGAAGGATCACCCGTACATTTAGGTAACTGACAAACGCAGCCACACGCTCAGGTGTGGAGAGCCAAGAGCAAGTTATTTAATTAAAGTACAGATGGTTCTGCCCAATATTTCATTCTGAACATGTTCCCTGGCATGAGTGTGAAAAGGGAGAGAGGAGTCTGTTGTTCTCAGGCCTTCCCTCTGAGCTACTGTGGGAGCATCTTTCTCTGTTTACAATTGCAAAGCTTCAAGACACAGACTGTTCAGACAAGATGGTCTCCAAGCACAAGCCAAATCTTTCGCCAGGCACTCAACTAATTAAGTTGTCTGCAGAACTTAAATGTTGCAATTCACGCACTACAAGTGCATTGTTGCCCATATGAAATTTCTGCACTATCTACTAACTCAAATACTCTTGTCTACCAGCCAAGAGTGGGCTCTGGGCAACTGTTGACTCATTTAATCCTCATGTTAACTATGTAAGGACGTATCAGACCCATTTGCAGATGAAGATCTTGAGGCAGTTAAGTAACTTGTCCACGCCATGCACTTAGTAAAGTGGAGAGCTGGGATTTGGATGAAGAGACTGTGGTCAGGCTCCAAGTTTGTAACCATGGTGACGTATTCACTCAATGTAAGATATACATCTACTGTTAGGGAGTAAAGGTCCCTCTCGCTGTATCAGCAACTAGGAATGAAGGTGTGGGAAGGATGATACAGCACCCTACAGTGACCTTGTGTCCTTGCCCACCTGTCCCTTGGGATTTAGGCCAACCAGAGAGCAGAAAGAATCACAAAGGAAAGAAGCTTAGGAAGAAGCAAGAAGGGTGTGATAGGGGAAGCTTTCAGGGGGCAGGGGGAGGCAGAGTCAGTGTACCACAAAGTTTGTACCCTGGCAGATGTGGGAGGATGAATTATGGCATTGGCAGAAACAGGGTAATGGTTCCCTGAATTTCCCCCCAACAGTCTTCCCCAGTCTCAGATATGTGCAGTGACAGCCTCAGCGAAACAACATGCAGAAAACTGCACTTGGTGAAAATATGTTCACCTTGGCTGATCGCTTGTTGGATGATTTTCGGCACTTCATGGAGCAGACACGGTCAGTCCAGGTTTATCGTGGCGTGTCCCTGGAGAAGGAGCAGAGCCACACACTGGGGGAGAAGAGCACCCACAGGCTTTTCCTGGGCTTCTTCTTCACACGTCGCCCTTACATGACACCTCGTGTGCAGCCCCATACTCCTGCTGCCAACTTTAGCTGTTACTCTTGCATGCCCATTATCTGCAAAACATTTCTTTGGGCTTTTAGCAGAAAAGCACCAAGTTGTTCAACACAAAGATGTACAGGAAAACTTTCACAAATCTAGGAGTGGGTGGGGAGACATGAGACTTGCCCCTAATATTCTATAATTTGAAGATGACTAAGAAAAGTCTCCTAGGTACTACCAAAAGAACTTCGAGGAAATAGAAGGGAAGGGAAGAGGATAAAGAATGGCCTCAATGAGATAATTGCATGTGTGTTGCACCTGTTAGGGCAGGTAAGCCTTTCACAGATTTCATGTAATGCACGTGTGCTGAGGGTCCCATCCAATAATGAGATTCAAGTCCCAGCTCTGCTCCTTGGCTTTTCCCTTTCCCTAGCCTCAGTTTTCTCATCTGCAAAAGGGGCTAATACACACCCAGTCTATTCCACTGGGTTGTTTTGAAGATCCAGTTGATAACATGTGCCTTTTGTAAAGTAATGACACGCCAACGACGTGAGGCCTGAGCAGCAGTCTCAGAAGTAAAGCTTCACTCTTATCTTTTCCTGCTGCCTGGAGTCCTGCTCCCTTCACACTAACCCCACAGCAAGCCACAGAAGCTAGGATTTCTCTTCCCCAAGGGAAGGGCACAGACACTAGAATCCTTTTTCCCAAAGAAAGTCACAAAGTCTAAAACTATGGATCTTCCTCTACCTTTCCATTTTGGAGCTGGCTATGAAGAAATTCTCTGGCCTGCCCCATCTGATAAAGATCCTAAGAGCCTCATTCCAGAGGAGGTCCTGACCCTCACCTGGGAGGAAGGCATGCCGCACAGAGAAGACCAGAAGAATCTGAACTGGCAGGCCTGGCTGGATTTCCTTTATCAGTCTATTACCATTAGCTCACAGCCACTGTATCCAATCGTATGTCTACACAGCTACCCAGATTTCATCAAACTTAGGCATCAAAACCAGCAGTTCATCCTGCTGCGTCTTTGGCTCCTCAGTCTGCAGGCTCCTGTGTCGAGTAAAACTACCATCAGATAAACTTGTTATGCCTCCCTCCAGTTAGCCTGCCCTGTGGCATCAGGGTCTCCATCATGATCCTTTATGATGGGCAGAAAAACGATCATTCCCTTTTCTGCCCCTATCGTGCCAACAACTCATGTTCAACAGGTGTTTGCCATCGTGTCAGGAGCTCCTGCGTGCTTCCTCAGTATTGAGTCACTTGATTTCCAGGGCAACTCCATCTGTCCGGATAGGGAAGCAGCCAGCAGCCCGGAGGCACCCAAATAGGGTGTAGAGTTAGGACTGAAGGCTGCTGGTCTCCCATAGCTTTGTCTAGCCACAGACAGGATCGTGTACAGTAACAACTGGTGAGTGGCCACTTGCCTTCCCATCAGCCCACACTTGAAGAGCGCCCATACACACAGTACTGTGCCTTCCTTCCCGGCAGGGGGACAGCCAATGTGCATCCTGAATGTTCCCGCAGCTCCAGTCCAAGTTTTGCTCAGGTGTCAGGTTTTTCCTGCTGGTCCTGCCACAGCAGAGCCAGATCAAATCCTACCCTACCCAACGCTCTGAGAAACTCCTTACCTGTGTGAAGAGCCTAGTCCTGTAGCAGGCATGCCTATGTGCAAACATCACACATGCACACAGAGGCACCTACACTTTAAATGCACCGATTTCTTTGTTAGGCATTTTTTTTTCCTCTTAGCGTTCTCCCGCCAACCTTGCAGGTAGATATTGAGGAGAGAGGATTGGCGAGGTTTGCAGTCACACCCGAGGTTACACACATTGCCACGATTCACAAACCAGGTGGGTCAGACTCCAAATCTTACAACTTTTGTATCACACACAAAGTGGCTTATGAAACCTCTTGCTCCCCACCTTCCATTTCTGTCTTTCATAATTTCCCACCGCCCCCCCTCCCCAACACCTCCCAATTTTTAAGCGATCCTAATCTGAGCTCACCCTCTGATTATCTAGTTTTAGGTTTTGTTGGGTTGTTTGTTTCAAGCAGGTACAGGTGGAGGACTCAGCTTTCTGTTAAGAAGAAACACACACAGAAGGAGTAATGCCTCTGCACCACGAGGGACCCATCTCAGGCAGCCACGCCGGGCCCCGCAACCTGGTTTACCTGCGTGCTCCTCCTCCCCCGCGCACTTGCGTCGCTCAGCTGTGTGCTTTGGCGCCGGGCGGGAGGTGCGGGCCGCGGACCGCAAGGGCACAGCCAGCGGAAGCCTCTCAGCTCAGTGAACCTGCAGTCGTCCGGTGCCGTGCCGGTGCCGGGTGGAAGAATTCAAGGAATGCAGCCCGATGCCACCGGCAGCCCCAGAGCCGGGTCAGGTGACAGGCTGCGCCTCACCCAGCCCAGTGACCTCGGAGTGCGACGCTCTCTTTCCCCCGGCGTGAAGCACAAAGCCTGCTCCAGTCCAGGAGAGTTGTTTTTCGCAGAGAAAACAAAACTGCCTGTGTTCGTGGAAATCTATACCCGCCCCGGGAAGAGTGCGGTGGGGGTGGGACGCCTGCAGGGAGCTCAGGCAGGTGAATGCTTGGGCTCCAGGGAGCCCTGTCACCCAGCCCCAGGGGAAGAGCCGGGAACTGCAGCCCGGCTCCCGCCCCCCTCCCCCAGGCTTCCCGGGCGAGCTCCGGAACTCTGAGCGTTTGTCCGACGGGACTCGCAGCTCCTCTGGCTCCTGCCGCCGGACGTCGTGGAAAGTGTGAAGATGCGCGGAGTGGCTGATACGCAGAACAGACTCCACATACACGCGCGCGCAGCCTGTCTGGCTACCACTGCACCACTGCATCTGCTGGGAGGTTCTGCATGCAAGCCGACACGGAGTAGACGTGTCAACTTTGTACTTTTAAATATTGCGGCAACACTCGGCAAAGCTGTTTGTCTGCTTCATCTCTTGACACGTCAACGACCAAAAAGCAGGAAACCGCTGCCTACTTGTTTAAACACTTACCCGAGCTGCCTTTTTTTTTTTTTTTTTTTTTTTTTTTTTTTTTTTTTCTAGCGGTGTGCTGCTCTGCCCCCTGGTTTGTCTGTTCCTGTAGCAGGCCTGTAGTCCACCAAATTATCAGTCTGCTGGCGAGCCACAGGGGCTGTAGCCTGCAGTAAATTCTTCTTTGGATCTCCAGGTGTGGACACTGTCTCCCGGCCAGGAGGGTTGCCGCCCTGAGGTGTGTGGTCGGGGTGACCACAGCTGGACCAGGTCATAGGCTCCAGGAGAAAGGCTCATAAATCTTCTGAGACGCTCGGTCATCAGCCATAGCTTTCACTGTCCCGATGTAGAGAACGGTCCTCTTGAAGAGTTGCTTCGTGAAAATGGAGAATCCTGGCATCTTGTACTCTTCCGTTAGTAATTTCCTGACTTAGAAGACACTCACGAATTCTCCCATTTGAGTGGAATTTATTATATTTCTTTAGCCTCCCCACTTTTTCATCCTCCATCCATTCTTACTGGTTTTTATCCCTAGATTTTACTCAGTTTCTTAAATATTCTTTTAAAGTGTGTAGGGTCTGTATCAGTATTGCTGCAAACGTAGTTTTGTAAAACTTTGTTTTATACCTTTGTGGAACTGATGGTTAAGCATGTTATACTACTACAGTTTTAACGATCTGTGATTACTTTAAAATGTGCTATATATGGGTGAAATGGTCATTTTTCCATTCAATTATTGTTTAAAGCTGCTGTCCATACTCCAGCTAGGGTCTTTTTGCTTTTGCTTGCTAAACGTCTTACTCAGAAAGTAGTAAACTTTTTTACTGTAATATAAATTTAAAATATGTTATCTCAAAACTAATAAAAAGGGAGAAGTAAAGGGGGTGAGAGGCAGAGGAGGAGGGAGGGAAGGATGGAGGGAAGAAGAGGACATCGTTGGGAAGAAGAGGACATCGTTATGTTCTTGGAATTGTATCCACAAGTCATATTGAATCTGATAAAACTAATTAAAAATTGCAATTTAAAGATTTGAAAAAATAAAGTGCGGAGGGTCTAGAATTGGACCCTCTATGGGATTCTAGAAAAACAGAATGGTGAGAGTGTGGGAAAATGGACCCCATCTCAGCTCCACCAATAACTGTGGTGTAAATTTGGGCAAGTTAATTAACCACCCTGAGCCTCCAGGTCCTCATTTGCACCTGAGGATTTTGATATGGGTTGCTGGGAGGCCTAATGAAATTCTGTAGAACATTTAACACAGAGCCTGGCAAACATGAAAGAAATGATAGTAATGGTATCCTTAACAGTGTTATTATTCTAGGTCATTCTCATGTTAACACACCAGGGTACCATACCCTTGAAAAGCTAATACACTGCCCCTACTGTCCTGCTAACTAAAGTCAGTTCACAGCATTGAAGATGCTTAGATCTTTTGCATTTTGTGCATGTTCATATCTCAGCTGTACTCTCCCTCTGTCTGGAATCCGGGGAGTCCACACGACGAATGCAAACCCGACTATCTTGAATGTGTTCCTGTTGCTCTCTTGGCAACCTGACTCGTTCCCTGGAGGAATATCGCTTTCCTGTGATCCTACCCCAACTGTGGCTGAACAGTAGCAGAGAATTTTCTACACAGTAGAAAGGACTAGAACATAAGGTATCTCAGACTTTTGGGACTGAGCAATCCGAATACCTGAGTCTCCCCTGCAAGTGCGGTACACACTCCTGTGTTTATTGGCGAGAAGGGCGTTCTTCTCTAGAGCATGCGCACGCTAATAAAACCTTGATGGTTTACTCTACTTGCATTTGCAAATTCTGCCAGGCGGGGTATTTCAGCCCCCTGTCACTGGGATACTACTGCAGAAAAACTGATGCTCTCTGTGGGGTGGGGGTGGTTGTGGGAGGGCCCATTTGGATAGACATAATTAACTAAGGGAGACAATTTATTCTTAGGAATTCGGTTTCTATTTTGCAACCAAGTTAGAATCGCCCTGGTTTCTTCACTTAGAAAAAAAATCTAGAATAGCAATATTTATTCTCAGTGTGTTTTGGATATGACTCCGCATTAAACCATTTTCATGTTATTCAACCATTGACTAACTTAGACCCATTTGGGTTCTAGAAACTTTCAATAAAGTTCTCAGATTTTCCCCTTGCGAGAAAGGACTACAGATTCTTTTGAAGGAGCATCTTTGTCACACAGTGTGAAAGGGCCACCGGGCGTTCCCATGGGAATTTGCCGCATACATTTCAGCCCTTCCCACAAGATGGCCATTGTTGCCTGGACTCCCCTCTGCTGGGGCTTGTCGCTGCGCCTCTAATTCCACTGACAGCCTCTGCGGCTGTGTTACTGCAAATGACGCTAAAGCTCAGTCTTGCCTGAACCTGGAGTCTCGGACTGTAGCAGGCTTATAATCATGCCACATACAAGGAAAAAAATATATAGATATAGATAGATAGATAGGCAGCCTACAGAGGCAAGAGCTCAAAAATGTATTTGATTTTGAATATACATTGCAACTTAATTGAAACACAGATAGGAAACATTTTTCTTCATGGGGAATGAGATATCTATTTTCAAGGCAAACAAACTTCCTAAAGCCAACACTTTTTATGATCTGTCATACGATTTTCTGGTGCATCTATTGTTACCTGTAAATTTTGACTACCCAGGTCACAGTTGCTGGGAGTGATATCAGTCTTGGTTTTAAAAATTCTTAATTCAAATTCCCCAAACTCTCACTCTACAAAGAGCACTCAGTATTAAATAAATCTTCATTTACATTTAAATTCTAAATATTACACAACTTGACCAATTCAAATAGAGACCCGAGTGGGTTTTATTTTGCTATTTTAAAATTGAAAATACATACATGTCATCAAATCCAAAGGTTATTACCATAGCAATTTAAATGTGTCTCAGACAGGACAAGGTGGTGGTGAGAATTAGTTATATGACTCATAAAGTATCTGAAATACCGAAGAGAAAAATCCCAAGAGCAACAGCAGTGAGCATCGCTGGTGACGGTCCCACCCACTGCCTGTAATGATGTTGCTGGGCCTTTGAAAGACAAACCCAGTTTCTTTGCGGGTGTCGAAAGGCTTCTTGTGGGTAAACAAAAGTAGGAAATCGAAATGCCACTGGACTATTTTGGGATAAAACTAAAATGCTCATAAATGAGTCTGGAAGCGCTGCTCCTGAGGCCTGGAAACATGTTTTAATAACCCACAGAGAAGTGGCTGCTTCCCGCAAGAACTGAAGTGCAGGCATGGATACGTGGCTAGACACAGAGTTCCCAAATGCGCTGTGTCTGCATAATCAGCCAGCCCCTGGAAGGTTCTGGGCCTCACTCCCCAAGCCCCACTCCTTGCCTGCCTCCCCCCTGCAGTTTCTGATCTTGCCTTTAATGAGTTTCTGTTTCTGCAGAACAAAAGGACAGGAGAGGAGACAGCCATACCTTTTAGCGCCGGGAAACGCTGGTCTTCATAGGAAACAGAGGGCAAAATGCTTGATCCTTAGAACACCTCAGCTGGCACCCTTGATCGCGCTCAGAGGCAGCGCTTGCTGTCCAGCCGCTGCCCCTGCTCCTCCCTGCACTTGTCAAGCCAGCAGGCCTGCCCATGGACTTGCAGGACAGAATCGGGCAAATGAGTAACTTCTCCCCTCTCTCCCAAACTTCTTCCTCCACGTAACAATGGGCACAAAACTTCCCTTATTCCTGCAGCAGATTACAGAAGCTTCTCCAGCAGATCCCTAGTTTGAAAGAATTACATTTGCTTAGCAACCAGCAATTTAGGTTCTGTTAATGAATAACTCACTTTAAGGAATCAAGGAAGTTTTAGGTTAATATCAGATCTAGGGCATTTTAGCAGACACCATGAAAAAGGCTTAGGGCAAGGGAAGGGAAGCTGTGGAATGAGATGGTATTTAAGCCAAATATGATGGGAGAAAAATACCACCCAAGAAGCAAAACGGCTACCCCAAAGGACCTAAACTCTGACTTCGTCATGTTGCTAATGAAACAATGAGCAATTCAATCAAGCAACCCAGTAGCACTAGCGGAGTTTTCCAGCTTGCAAGATTCTTTCCATCCAAATCGCCAGCTCACTTCTCTTACCTCCAAACATAGAACTCCTCTTCCATGCGGATCCCTTACAAGCAGCCCTAAATGCCCACATCTTGCCCTTTGAAGGGTAATGCATCTTAAGACCTTTAATGCATAAATTAATCGGTGATACCCAGTGGATTCCTATACTTGGAAGCAATTCTCTCCCCTTATTGATCTGAGGTTTTGCCTACACATAAAGTGAGAGAAGATTTCTGAGCCTCCCCCAACCACAGCTGTCAGTCAAACTGTGAGTGTGGCAGACGTTGTGTGGCAAAGAGTAAGGTTGTAAGGTTGACAACTGGAAACATCAATAGCCCATGTCACTGGCAATCATGCTGCCATCTAAACAAACTGCTGCTTCAATTAAAATCCCTCCTCACGGAGCGAAGATTTCTTTTTTTTTTTTCAATATTTACCATCAAACATGAGCTTACCCTACTATTAACCAAGATTGCACCTAAGTTTGCCCTGGGAAGCCATGTCCTTTGGGTAGACCTGATGCCCATAAATAAGATTGGCCCTAATTAGTCTTAGTCAATCAGAGTGCTTTCATTCCTCAGATCACAGTTGTGACCCCTTCCAGGTCAATGAAAGACAAACGTGAATGTTGGGCTTTGGGGAGAAAAAGTCGTTGTAATCTAAACTTGGTGGCAAGAGGCCATAATGTCGGCTGCTCTTGCTATCTTAACACCAAGAAACCTGGTGACTTCATTTGGGTCCCTTAAACCAGCTGCCCTAGATGCTGGCAAAATCCACCCGGTGCTGCACCCCGACACATTCCTCAATAGCTCAAGTGGTGCTTTCTGCCGTTGCCCACTGAAGAAATTCTATCTGACAGAAGCAGCTTCACTAAGGCTGCGGGCGGGCTCTCCAGGGAGCAGCTCTTTGAAAAGTTAAGTGGAGTGAGAGACTAGCAGGAGCTACCTGGTACACATGGGTCCCTTCAGTGACAGCCACGGGTTCCCACTGGCAACTCGCAGAAGCTGGAAAGGCCCGGAAGGGAAAAATAGTCATTCCATGTCTTTGAAGGTGGGGCCTTCCAAACTGCTTCTTCCTAACCAGTTGTAGGTGCACTCCCTCAGCACTTCCACGGTAACCTCCTAGACTGGTCTTGCAGTGCCCGACCACATACCGACCCCTATAACCCCGGTCCTAGCCCCTGTGGTCTGTACACGTTGTCATCCGTGTCTTTGGGTGATCAGTTTTACAGGGCATTGCTCTCTGCCCAGCCCCCACCAGCCTCTAACGCTACACAACTCCCATTCTTTCCCCTCTTGGATGGCTTCAAAGAAAAGCATTATCCCTAACCATAAATTCAGAACAAATGTTTTCTTTCCAAAAAAAAAGATGTACATTCTAAATCCACTTTCAATGGGTGAATAACATATGAGCATTGAGAATTGCTGTGTGACTTCATTTTCTACAAATAATTTTTCTGGGATTGGCATTGTGGCATAGCTGGTTAAGCTGCCGCCTGCAATGCTAGCATTCAGTATGGGTGCCAGTTTGAGTCCCAGCTGCTCCACTTCTGACCCAGGTTCCTACAAATGGCCTGGGAAAGTCAATGGGAGACAGCCCAAATGCTTGGGCCCCAGCCACCCATGTGGGAGACCCAGATGAAAGATGAAGTTCCTAGCTCCTGGCTTCAGCCTCTCTCTCCCTCTCTCCCTCCCTCTCTCTCTCTCTCTTTCTCTCCCTCTCTCTCTCTCTTTCTCTCTCTTCCTCTATCCCTCTCCCTCTCTCTCTGTAACTCTTTCAAAATAAATAAATAAATCTTTAAAATAATGGTAATTTTCCTTGCTGAAACCACTGACACTCCATGAGGCACGCTATTTCGGTGGCCAGCCTCCAGCTCTGGGGGAGACCACTGCAGGCACGGAAGCTGGAAGCTCCACGAAACAACATGTGGCTTGAACTATGAGGGTCAAGAGCAGAAGAACTGGTACATATGACTAAGGGGCTGGCACGGTGGCACAGTGGGGTAAGTCTCTGCTTGCCACACTGGCATCCCATAACAGAGTCTTGGTTCAAGTCATGGCTACTCTGCTTCCAATCCAGCTCCCTACTAATGTGCCTGGGAAGGCAGCAGAAAATGGCCCAAGTGCTTGGACCCCTGCCCCTCATGTGGGAGACCAGGAGGGAGTTCCTAGCTCCTGGCTTTGGTCTGGCATTGTACTTGGCTGTTGCTACCATCTGGGGCATGAATCAACAGATGGAAGATCTCTCTCGGTGTCTTCCCCTGTCTCTATATCTCTGTCTTTCAAACAAATTCAATCTTTAAAAATTATAGAAAAAACAATAGCATTTACATACAAACTAGAGATGGTTCTTTATTATTTCAAACTAGCTTCTCCTTATGTTTCTTTCCTTGGCCCCCACCCTCCACCAAGTACACTAATAGAAAAGCTGAGTGCCATCCTATGTTCCCCTCTGTTCCTACCCTACCCACATCCAAGGACTTTCTAAATCTTGTCTATTCCTTGTCCTTAACATTCCTTACCCTCTGGGATTGATACATCCTAAGGTGACCTTCAGTGACACATTTTCTGGTGTTTATGCTCTCATGTAATTTTTTGTCCTTGAGTGTGATGAGACTTACAACTTTCTTTTAATACAGAGAATAAAAGATGATAGACTGTTATTCCTGTGGTGATCGAAGACTCCATCTTGCTGGCAGACTCTCCCTGGAGATGAGCTTTATTGGCCTGATGAAGTGATTGGTCATATTGAGGCATCCCAAATGGAAAGGAATGGTCAGTTCCAGTTTCAGTTCCAGGAGTTCAGGATGTCCTCCAGCCAACAGGCAGTAAGAAGCCAGGGTCTTCAGTCTTACACAGACAAATGAATGAGTTTCTCCAGCAACCTGAAGGAACTTGGAAGAGGATACTTCTCCAAACTTCTAGATGACTCACAGCCAAGGTAACACCTTGACTGCAGCCTTGTGAGATCCAGAGCAGAGAATGTGACTAAGCCATGCCTGGATTCCTGACCCACAGAAACTCTGTGGAAATGTGTTGTACAGTGATAGAAAATGAATACATGGCCACCTATCCCCTCCACTGCCACAGATAAATAGCTACAGTTGCTGTTAGTTCTTCACCCTCTCTGTGTCAATATTGACAGTAGTCTCTTAGCAGTTCTTAATGCTTCCAACATAGAGTCTTCTATGTAAAATCAACAAATTGCACCCCATTGCCTTAGGATGAAACCTAAATTCCTTTGCTCAGCACACAAAGAACTTTATAATCTGGTCCCCACAATGGTCTCTCCATCTTTGCTCCCCGCATGCATAAACTCAACCCTGTATAGTGAGGTCACTATCTTCAGAATATATCCAGGAGCCAACCAGTTTCCACCATGTTTGATATCATTGCTGTGAGCGAAACATCATCCTCTTGTGTCTAACTTGAACTATAGCAACAGCTCCCCAGCTTCTGTCTTGTACAGTCTAAACAGAGCATCCACAGGATCCTATGAAACTAGTCAGAACTGATAGTTCTCTGCTCAACACTCTGCCACAGAAGGCCTTTCCTTCTCACCCTAAGTCAAAACCAAAGTGTATCCAATGATCGATGAGGCTCCATATAATACAGTTCTCATTTTTCCCCTTCACATCTTTAATTTCTTCTCCTTCTACTCTAGCTTTTTCTCTCTCCTGATTCACTGGAGCTGCAGAGTGTCTTTGCTAATCCTTGGACACAGTAGATACATTTCCATGGAAGGAAACTGCATTTGACTTTCCTCTGCCTGGTAGGCTCTTCTCCCAGCGACCTATTCCATTGGCTCCCTCCTTTCTTACATATCTTTTCCCATACATGTTTTCCCTCCATATAAAATAGTAATGCTCACTACCTTCTCTGCATGTCTTCTTTACTCTTATATTTTAAAAATTGTTGTTCTTAGCATTATTATCTGGTATACCATATATTTACATATTTCTTTTTTATTATCTTTCTCACTACCCCTCTTGCCAAATATAAACTTTACGAAGGTAGGAACTGTACATTTTTTAAGATTTATTTATTTGAAAGGCAGAGTTATATATAGAGAGGGAGAGACAGAGAGAGACAATAGTTAGGTCTAAGCCAGGCTGAAGCCAGGAGCAAGGGGCCAGGAGCTTCATCCAGGTCTCCCACATGGGTGTCAGGGGCCCAAACACTTGGGCTATCTTCCACTGCTGTCCTAGGTGCATTGGCAGGGAGCTGGGTTGGAAGTAGAACAGCCAGAACTTGAACTGGTGCCCATAGTGGATGCCAACATTGCAGGTGACAGCTTAACCAGCTATGCCACAATGCCAGCCCCTGAGAATGCCTTTTGTAGCTGATTCCTGGACTTTGAGATGATCTCTGGCACATAGTGTGGATCCAAGTTGTTGAATAAACTTTGAGTAAATAACTGAAGGTAATTTATGCTCAACTGAACTTTCCATGCAAGACTGTGATTTTAAAATGAACAACCCATTGAAGAAAAACTGTGCATGAAATACTTTGTTGTTGTTGAGTTTGGTAGCAAAAGCCTCCATCTTTCATGGGTAGCTGTGGTTGCAAGTTCAAGTTCCTGGCTCAGAATTGACACCTGTGGGGCCAGGGCAGGGAAGGTTTTCCACAGCCCAGAACAGAAGTAACAGGGGCTCCCTTGTTAGGCTTGCTCTCTGGTGTGGTTTTGGTTCTCCAGTCCTCCTAGCAATTTTGTGAACTCTCATCATCCTTGTAATACAATCCATTCCTGTTTAATCAGCCAAGAACTGCTTCTGTGACTTGTAATGAAAAAACCTTAACTGATGATATATTCATCATTCTCCCTTCTGCTTCTCTGGTTTGCTCCATCCAGTCCCTCAACAGCAAACAGCCTGATCTGTCTGTAAAATGCCAACTAATCCTTTAACCATAACGCTCACTTCTTCGTCTCTGAAAAGACACCCTCACCCAGGAGAGCTTTGTCTCCTGGGGACAACGTGTGCAGCTGTTCCCGTTCTCTCCCACTGACAAACCCTCAAGGACAGGCACCAGGTTTTAATTCACTTGAGGAACTGCAGCTCCAGCCTCCTGTTGTCACAAAGGAAGAATCTAGTAAAAATTTCATGATGCTTTTTATAAAAGCATTAATAAAAAGAATTGTTCTATAATTGAAAATAATTCTAAACTAGAAAGAAGGAGATGAATGGCAAAGAAACTCCCAGAAAGAGTTACATTTTTTTTCTATTGTCAAATTGGTGGTAGAAAAAAAAAATCTTTCTAGCTTCCCCAGTACTGGCAAACAGGAGGAAAGGGGCATATCCTTTTCCTGAAAAAAAAAATGCTAGGTAGGAAATAGAAAATACAAAGAGAAGACACAAATTAGAAATATCAGGGACAAGAGTTGATATCAACAAGATTATATAGACATTCAAAGGAGAATAAAGAAATAATATGAAAATTGTATATTAATAAATTTGATGAGTTAGATATGCTGGGTAAATTCCTTGAAGGATAAAAGTTGCTGGAATTCATTCAAGAAAAATTCAATAACCAGAATAGCCCTGTATTTATTCATTTAATAATAGGCATTAGAGCTGAAGCAAACTTGAGGCCCAGAGGGCCTCACTGGTAAATTCTAGAAAATACTTATGATAGAAATAACCAATTACATACAAATTCCTTCAGAAATTTTATTTTATTTTATGACTCATTCTATGAGGCCACCATTAACCTGAAAGCAAAATCCAACAATGTGGTTTTAGCATCACGATAGACAATGAAGCCCAGAGACTCACACAAATATGGACGACAGATTTTTAGATAAAGACTTTTCAGTGAAGAAAAGGCAGTCTTTTCAAACACATGTTGAAACAATTGGACATCTAATTCTTTTTTTTTTTTTTTTTTTGACAGGCAGAGTGGACAGTGAGAGAGAGAGACAGACAGAGAGAAAGGTCTTCCTTTTGCCGTTGGTTCACCCTCCAATGGCCGCTGCAGCTGGCGCATCACGCTGATCCAAAGCCAGGAGCCAGGTGCTTCTCCTGGTCTCCTCTGCGGTGCAGGGCCCAAGCACTTGGGCCATCCTCCACTGCACTCCCAGGCCACAGCAGAGAGCTGGACTGGAAGAGGAGCAACTGGGACAGAATCTGACGCCCTGACCGGGACTAGAACCCAGGGTACCGGCGCCGCAGGTGGAAGATTAACCTATTGAGCCACGGTGCCGGCCAACATCTAATTCTTAAAGAACTTTGATCCATATTTTATTCATATACAAGAATGATCTCAGAACACAGACCTAAAAGCAAAAGCTAAAATCATAAAACTCCTAAAAGAAAACAAGACAAAACTTTCATGACCTTGAGTCAAGTAAAGAGTTCTTAGATTGGCATTGAAACACGATCCACAGAAGAAAAAACTGATAAGTTGGGGTTCATTGAAATTAAAGCCCTTTTTCTCTTCAAAAGATACTAGTAAGAGAATGAAAAGACATGCCATAAACTTGGGTATACACAAGCACTTGTAAGACATGTAACTGATAAAGGACTTGTATCTAGAATATCTGAAGAACTCTAGAATCTCACTTATAAAAAAACCAAATTTTTTTGACAGGCAGAGTTAGACAGTGAGAGAGAGAGAGAGAGAGACAGACAGAGAGAAAGGTCTTCCTTCCTTTGGTTCACCCTCCAAATGCCCACTATGGCCGGCACGCTGCACCGATCTGAAGCCAGGAGCCAGGTGCTTCCTCCTGGTCTCCTCTGCGGTGCAGGGCCCAAGCACTTGGGCCATCCTCCACTGCACTCTCAGGCCACAGCAGAGAGCCGGACTGGAAGAGGAGCAACCAGGACAGAACTGGCGCCCTGAGTGGGACTAGAACCCGGTGTGCCAGCGCCGCAGGCAGAGGATTAGCCTAGTGAGCTGCGGTGCCGGCCACAAAAATTTTTTTTAAATGGTCAAGATTTAAACAGACATTTGGCCAAAGAAGATACAGGGACAGAAAATAATCATTTAAAAGATACTCAACATAGTTAGCCATTAGGAAAACAAAATTAAGACCACAAAGAACTACTACCGCACATACCTTCTAGAATATTTAAAATTTTAAAAAAGGGCTAGTGTTTTGGCGAAGTGGGTAAAGTTGTTGCCTTTGATGCCAGCATCCCATATGGGCACCAGTTCATGTCCTGGCTGCTCCACTATGGGTCTAGCTCCCTGCTAATTAGCCTGGAAAAGTAGCAGATGGCCCAAGTACTTGGGCTCTTGTCACCCACGTGGGAGACCCATGTGGAGTTCCAGGCTCTTAGCTTTGTCCTGGCCCAATACTGGCCACTGCAGCCATCTGCGGAGTGATCCAGCAGATGGAAGATTTCTCCGTCTCTCTCTCTCTGTAACTCTTTCAAAATTAATAAATAAATCTTTTAAAAAATTAAAGATGCAACTTAAAAGCATACAAGTTAGCAAATTGAACATACCAACTCTTGGTAAAAGATATGCAGCAACTGGATTGTTACACATGGGAATGTAAAGTAGGAGAATCACTTTGGAAAAACCATTTGGTTGTTCCTTAAAAAGTCACATAGAAGGATGCAGCCTTCCTATGGGCTTACGTCATCTGCCAAGAGAAATGAAAAAGTACATCTATAGAAATTTACACAAATGCCTATAGCAGCTTTATTTTGAGTAGTCAAAACTAGAAAAGAACTCAAATATCTATGAGCAGATGGATTGATATATAAATTATGGAATACTATTAGTAATACAAAGATCGAGATATTTAGGTCTAATAACGTAAGATTTTAAATACTGTGTGAAAGTAGCCAGTAAACAAAGAATACTACTGTAGGATCTGATTACATAAATTTGTGAAAAAATACAAACTAAGTTACAGAAAGACATTCAGTGGTAGCTTAGATTTATTAGGGAAGGGAGCAAGAGGTGTGAGTTACAAAAGGTCATGAAGAAACATTTGGAGGTGAGGATGTGTTCACTCTATCAGTTGGATGATTTCACAAGTGAATGTATATGTCAAAACCTACCCAAGGGTACACTTTGAATATGCAATTATATCAATTGATACTCAATAAAATCATGAAAATATTATGTACAATATTGATAAAGATGGATAAGAGTCACAATCTTATACTATTTTTGTAAATATAAATCACCACAAGCTCTCTGAAGGTCATTTTAGGTTATCCGTCAATATCTTTAAAAGCATACAGCTTTTGATCCAAGTATTCAGTGTCTAAGACTTGGTCACAGTTATTCACGTCTTTTAACACAGGGAAAATACTGAGCCTCTGATCCGGCTGCCCAAGACTTACAGTCAGAAGAACTTGGTGGTGCTCATGGAGGTGAGCAAGCCCGTCGTCTGCTCCCAGACACGGCTCCAAATGGAAGTTGTGGGAGTAGAGGAAGAGTCTAGCCTGAGAACTCAGGTTTGAAGTTCTAAGGTTTTGGGTCCATCTGTGACTGATAACGGAAGCCCCTTAGGACCCAACCACTGAGGTTGAGCACAGGAGTGACCCGAGGCACTGAGTCTTTGAGCCTAACTGTAACAGCGGCCAGAACCTTGAAATCAGCAGCCCGACAGCGGCCATGGACAAAAGTCTGCAGATGGAAAGTCCTCAGTGACTCACGGTATGGAGTCTGTGACACTGAAAATGGTGGGCTGGTCAGACATGCGTCATTTCTCCAACTGGCATTGGAAAGTAGGACTGAACTAAACTGAGAAATCTCAGGCTTCCCAATTTGTTAACAAATTCCTTCTAATTATAATTAGGTCTCATCCCTGTCCCCATCAACTCCCCTAACTCACCTTCTGCCATCAGAAATAACATGCATTCTTTCAAAGTTTATTTAGTTATATAAGCAACTATAAATATAAATATATATATTTTGTTTCCCCAATTTTACATTTGCACTCAGTTCTGCATGTTGCTTCAATCTGCATGGTTCCACAAATATACATATATTAATATCAAGATGTAATAGACTTTTATTATTGATTCTAGAATTGGGAAACATCCCATTCTATAAAATACATTGGCTGTTCCCATTTAACAGTATATTTTGGTGCCCTGTCCATACCAGCAAGTCAATAATTTATTCATTCTTTTTTCAATGACATATTATTGCACTGTGTGGATGGGTCATAACTTAGTTGATGATGGATATTTGGGTAATTTTAATACTTTTTCCTTCCTAAAAATAGAGTAGCAAACTAGAAAAAAAGATTTGTTTTGAAAAAAATTCTCTTTATGGTTCAAAATTTGATGTCTTATTTAGGAGATGTTTCCTTATTAAAGTTAATAAAGATAGACATTCTCCTATGTTCTGCTATATTTTATTCTAAAACTTGTAGAGTTTTTCATATTTAAATTTTAATGTAAAATTTAGTTTTTTTGTTTACATAGGAAGTAGGAATTTGGTTTTATTTTCTGTATGTAGGTGGCAAATTATTCTAATGCTCTCTTTTAAAGAGTAGTATGCCCTTTATCCATTCATTTGTAAGCCAATTCTGTGACACTCCAAGCTCACTTTCTATTGGGTCTATTTCGGGAGCCTTTATTTTGTTCCACTGGTTCTGTGCCAGCTCTACACTGTTGTGCTTATCTTAGTTTTCAATGTCTTCCTGGTGAAGAGCATTCCTTCTTCATTCTTTCTTTCTGAACTTGTTTTAGGAATTCACATAATTTTGTCCTCAATCATAACCCATACAAATTAATCTGCATTTTGATTATAATGCTAATGAATATATAAATTATTTGGAAGTATTGATATCTTTACATTATTGATTTGTTTAACTCATGAACAAGTAAATTGTTCACTTATTGAAATTAATTTTATGTTTTTCAATAAACTATTATACCTTGTGTTCATTAAGTTCATGCACATATTATTAGAATTTATTCCTAGATACTTTATAGTTAGTTGCTGTTGCATCTTTTTAATGTGATTCTTTTCTTATGGAACATATTCTGTTTTATTAATCCTAATGAAAGGGAATGTTAAAGATTTTTGCATATTGATATTTATGTACAACGTTGTTAAATTCTATTATTGGTTTTAAAAGTTTATAGATTCTCTTAAATTATAGGTGATTTGCAAATAAGGATAATCTTATCGTTTTTTTTCTAGTTCTTACACCTGTTCCTGTTCTTGTTCATTTATACCCTTTCCCTTTTTTCACTTTTTCATATCACATGATGTTAGTTTTTTTTTTTTTTGCTCTCAATCTGATCATCTTTGTGTTTTAATTAGAACATACAGGCCATTTTCACTTAATCTCTAAGTGAATGAATACCTAGATAGCAAACTTAAACCCAAGTATATTTGTTCTATTTAGTTATGTAATGCATTTTCTTGGATTTCTTGCTTTTGTTTTGATTGGAAAATTTTAATTCCTTTCTCCTCTATAGGCTTAGAAATTATATATTCATTTACTATTCTTTTAGTACTGTTTTAGATAGTATAACATGTATATTTTTATACTATGTTGCTTGTGCACATATAATTTGTATGTCTGTGTGTATATATACATATATACATACAGAAGAATGTGCAAATAGAAGTAAAAGATTTATTTTGATGGAAAGAAATTTTGAAATCTATGCCTAGTTTTCTTTTTTTTTAAGACTCAATTATTTTTATTTGAAAGGCAGAGTTACAGAGTGAGGGAGAGACAGAGAGAAAGAGAGAGATCTTCTATCTGCTGGTTCACTCCCCAAAGGCCACAACGGCTGGGTCTGGGACAGGACAAATTCAAGAGCCTGGAACTCCATCCAGGTTGCCCACATGGTTCCAGGGGCCCAAGGACTTGGGCCGTCTTCTGCTGCCTTCCCAGAAGCATTAGCAAAGATCTGGATTGGAAGTGGAGCAGCTATGGGGCTGGCGCTGTGGCACAGCAGGTTAACACCCTAGCCTGAAGTGCCGGCATTCTATATGGGCACTGGTTCGAGTCCCGACTGCTCCACTTCTGATCCAGCTCTCTGTTATGTCCTGGGAAAGCAGTAGAAGATGACTCAGGTCCTTGGGCCCCTGCACCCGCATGGGAGACCCGGAAGAAGCTCGTGGCTCCTGGCTTCGGATGGGTGCAGCTCCGACTGTTGCAGCCAATTGGGGAGTAAACCAGCGGATGGAAGACTTCTTTCTCTCTCTCTCTCTCTTTCTCTCTGCTTCTCCTTCTCTCTCTGTAACTCTGACTTGCAAATAAATAAATAAATCTTTTTTAAAAAAAAAAAAGAAAAGAAAAGAGGAAGTGGAGCAGCTGGGTGGCAAACCAGCTCCCATATGGGTGCCCGCACCTTAGGTGGTGGTTTAATGAGCCGCATCATAGCACAGGCTCCCAGTTTTCTCATATTCCTCCACAAGACTTTATTCCAATAATGGTATGGTGTTCATAAGTGTGGATTTCTTTTTGATTTAAGCTTTTTAGAATACTTAGGACCTCTGGAATTTGTGCTTTGAGGTCATTTTTGGAGTGTTCCCAGACATTGTATCTTAAATGTCATTCTCAATTACATATGTGATAAACCTCTTAATTATATTGTTTGTGTCTCTTTATTTCACCTATAGATTGCATTCTTTGACTTGTGCTTCATTCTGGGTTTTTTTTCCCTAATCTATCTCCTAGATCACTTATTTTTTCTTTAGTTACAATTAATATACTGTTCCATCTACTAAAATTTTAGTTTCAGTAATTACTTTTTTGTTTCTAGAATCTCCACGTGCTTCTTTTATATGTACATCTAGATACCAATTCTATGCATAATTATTGTGTCTTCCCCCGACTCCTTTAACATGAAAGTTATAATTATTTTACAGTTTATGTCTAATAACTTCATCATCTCAGTGACTCCTTTGTTTTCTCTTCATTCATATTTTGTTATCTCTTTGTATGTTTACTTCTCTCTGTGTGTGTGAATTGACAGTGTATTTACAATGTCCATTGTAAAAACAGTTTAAGCCTATGTCTACCATGTTCTTAGGAACAGGATTTATATGATCTTGGGTCAGCTACAGAGAAGTATTAATACTGATGCATTTTTTATATCATCTTGATACAACTGTATGTATGAGCTCAGTTCCTCTATTTCCAGTTCGCTCTGTCCCTGGGTTTGTTCTCGTCCACTTCCCTTCTGGATTTGGCCTCGACTTTAATGCCAATTCCACTTTCTCTGTGAAGCTTCTCAGCTTGGACTTTCACCTTACTCCCTTTTTCTTTTTTCCTCCCCTCCCCTTTTTTTTGAGAGGGAGAGAGCGAGAGAGAGAAAGAGGGAGAGAGAGAGAGAGAGGATGCTCCAAATCTGTTGGTTTGTGCCTGAGATACTCAACAGCCAGGATTAGGCTAGGCTGAAGGCAGGAGCCAGGAACTCAATCCAGATTTCCCATTTGTGGGGCAGGGACCCAATTATTTGAGCCAACACTGGATACCTCCCATGGTCTGCATTGCTAAGATTTTACCGTTGAGAACTAGAGCTGGAACTTCAACTCAAGTACTCTGAAATGGGGTATGGGCATTGCAACTGGTGGTTTAACGGTGGGCCAAATGCCTGCACCTTCAGGTTTCCAAGTCAGCAAAGATCATCAAGTAAAAATGGCCCAGAAGACAGGTTCACCTCCCTGGGCTTCAGTCCTCTTCCCCATCTTGAATGGCCAGTACCTTACTAAAGCTTTTTGTATTTTCAATGCCTTGAAAAAAATTTTTTTAAACACTTAAAAAATGATTTTGTTCAGATTTTACTGTCCCTAGTAGAACATTTCATTATATTTACTTAGATCGTCCTCAATCTAGAAATAGAATTCTAAAGCAATTTACTTTTTACTCCAAAAATGCATTGCTGTTTTCTTATGATTAGAAAACTAGTCTACATACGCACTGGGATTATACTGAATTTTACAAGCTTTGATTTAAAATACCATTTCAAGGTTTTTTTGTATCACTTCTACAATCTTAGTTTTAGAAGTTCCAGAGTTTACATTGTAAAGACACTAAATAAAGCAACATTAAACTCCAGTTATACTTTACTTGCATATGTAACTATAAGCAATTGTGTTAGAGCTACCAGGAAAACATCTTACCTAGTTTCTCTGTCTTTGAGCCATTTAAAGAGATTTCCACCTAAACGTAAAGAACAAAACAGTGACTAACTAAAGAAGATTTCAGAAAACAGCTACTAAGGCTAATATGAAACATATGCTAAGAAGGTAAGACCATGAAATTGAGTATTTTTAATGTAGGTAATATGGTCTTTATCTTTACTACCCCAAAAAGGACAGTTTGCAGACTGGATACAATCCCCACCCACACTGTGCTTCATTATTAAAACAACACTTAATTAAGTGGTGGACGAAGCCAGAGACATGCTGTAGTTTAAGGAAATTTTCAGATGTTTCTAGTTTGGCAAAAGCCAAAGTATATTTTGTTGAGCACATTTTATTCCTATGTGTATTTTAAGGGAAATCTAACCCATGTGTTTTATTTCATTAATATTTTGCCAAGTTAAATGGTTCTTTTGTAAGTTATATTTAATGTTAAGTTATTTTTATGAGACTTTTTCCCTTGGATTATGAATTCATATGTCATTTAAAGTAGGTATACTTTGATCCAAATATCTCGTAGTTATGAAGTCAGAAACCCACAAAACTTGGGTGATTTCCCAACATTGCCAAATGCAATATTTCATTTCTACCACTATGTTCATGAGATTTGCCTTGTATTTATCAGTCAACACCTTATTGGGAAAACAAGAGTTATCCACCTTTGTAAGCCCCATTTGTTGACGAATGTCCAAATGAGACTATGGCCAATTTGACATGAATCACTAACTTCAAGTCGTGGTTGTGGGCCCAAGTGAATGGTTTGCGTAATGACTGAATTATAGCTATAGTTACTTAAGAAATGTTGTAAGTGGGCACATGAGAGGACTTGATGAATAGTAACCCGAAATAATGGCAAAGGGACTGGTGAAGATATGAAGCAATGGGAATTTTCAATAAAAGGCAGTAAGTAAGAGGACAAATCTGTAAACTGCTTTGGAAAACAATTTAGAGGGGCCAGCACTGTGGCACAGCTTGGTAAGCCACTACCTGCAGCATTGGCATCTCATATGGGCACCTGTTTGCGTCCCAGCTGCTCCACTTCTGATCCAGCTCCCTGCTAATGCACCTGAGAAAATAGGGGAGGATGGTTCAAGTGCTTGGGACTCTGTACCCACGTGGGAAACCTGGATGAAGCTCCTGGTTTCTGGCTTTGGCCTTGCCACCCCAAGCTGTTGTGGCCATCTGGGAAGTGAACCAGCAGATGGAAGATTTATCTCTGTCTCTCATTCTTCCTCTGTAACTCTGTTTTTCAAATAAATAAATACATTTTCTTAAAAAACACAATTTAGAGGGGCTGTGGCTGTGGCAAAGTGGGTTAAACTGCCACCTACTATTGCATATGGGCTTCAGTTTGATCCCTGGCTGCTCTGCTTGCAATCCAGCTCCCTGCTAATGTGCCTGGGAAGGCAGAGAAAGATGGCTCAAGTACTTGGGACTCAGTACCCATGTAGAAGACCCAGATGAATTTCTTGGCTCCTGGCTTTGGTCTGGTCCAGCTGTGGCCTATAGGGAATGAACCAGGGGTTGGAAGTTCTCTCCCTCTCTCTCTCTCTCTGTCCCTCCCTCTCTCTGTAACTCTGCTTTTCAAATAAAATAAATAAATCTTTAAAAAATAAAATAATTTAGATTGTCTAGTAGTTGTGTATGTGCACATCGTATAATCCAATAATTCTACTCCTTAAAGTAGTATAATCCTAGAGAAATTTTCACAAGTTAAGTAGGATACAAACAATATTCAGTGTCATGATAACAAAAACCTGGAACCAAATACCTGTCAATAAGAAAAATAGGTAGGTTGTGATATTCCTACCATGGGATAGTGTAGGGCAGTGAGCGTGAATGAATTACAGGCACAAACATGATCAATATGGATGAATCTTGAAGGAGTGCTACATGAAAAATCCAAGACACAGTGTTATGGGCATAAGTACCTCCATTTTTACTGCAAAATCTTGCACCCACAGAGATTAGAATTCAAAGCAGAGACAGAAATACAGTGCACAATTGAGAGTAGGATTATTTCAAATAGAAAGAGTGAACATTCATTCACACGTGAGTGTGGGTACCCCACACGGAGAAAGACCCACTATGAATGGACCGAAGAGTTGCCCATGAAGAGAGAGAGGGGGAGGAGACCAGAAAAGGTTCCTTAAGTAAGATATAGGAGCCAAAGAACAAAAGGGCAGCTCCCATGTGTATCAGTCCCTTTTACGGTATGTGAGGCTTTCTGGGAATTTTATGTTGCCTACACATGGAGCTTAACTTCTACATGGCCATGATGGAGTCTCCTCCTTCCTGGTCCCAGATGAGACACAGGTGCATCATGGGAAAGTAGGTTTACTGGATTGACAGGTAAGAGGTGGGGTTGGCCAGCGCCGCCGCTCACTAGGCTAATCCTCCGCCTTGCGGCGCTGGCACACCGGATTCTGTCCCGGTTGCCCCTCTTCCAGGCCAGCTCTCTGCTGTGGCCAGGGAGTGCAGTGGAGGATGGCCCAAGTGCTTGGGCCCTGCACCCCATGGGAGACCAGGAGAAGCACCTGGCTCCTGCCTTCGGATCAGCATGGTGTGCCGGCTGCAGCACACTGGCCGCGGCGGCCATTGGAGGGTGAACCAATGGCAAAGGAAGACCTTTCTCTCTGTCTCTTTCTCTCACTGTCCACTCTGCCTGTCAAAAAAATAAAAAATTAAAAAAAAAAGAGAGAGATGGGGTTTACAATGCAGTGCTATACGGAAGTTATGAAAAACTTTCTTCCAGCTTTATTTATTCCTATCTAACTTCCTACTCCTCCTGTCAATACTAAAAAAATGCAGTAAGATTATATTAATATGAAATCTTAATACACGTTAAAAATGAAGTTAGTGTTATGAAATACGCACACTATAAATAAAAACCATGGCATAACATAAATGAAATCCAGGCTACCATTACATGTCATAACATGAGGGAAATTGGAGAAAATAGAAAATAGGAAAAGCCTTCAAGATTGCAGTAATATTTATGTTTTTAAAAAGCTATGTGGTACGTACACAAGTTTTGGGCTTTATCTTTTTTTGACATTAAAAATGTGTTGCATTCTTTTGTGCTTATTCAACTTTTAAAAATTAATTTAAAAAATGCAGATTCAAGCATGCATTGAGCATACTGGATTATTTACCTACAGCCCCAATTCCCATGAAGCCAAAGTAAAAGGTGTAGACTGTCAGGGTTTAGTTATCCACATAATACTTCTCTTCCTGTCCTGACTTGAAGAAAATTCCCTTTGGGTTCTTTTTCTGTCTTACATAGCTGGGCTATTTCTTATATTTGGGATTACATTAAATACTATCGGGCAGCTTCTGTCATTCCACGTAAGTAGTAGTGATTACTCTATCAGAAAAAAAATCTATAATAACACAGCTTAGTAGTTAACGTTTGACAAGCAAGTCTCCGTGGTGTACTATAGCTGTCAGTACAGCCATTAGTAACGTGAAGACACAATGGGCTCAATTCTCCAGGAGAATAGAGCTCTCCCTCAGTCAAGACAAGCACCGAACTTTTTCAAACACCAAGGAAAGTATTTATTGCATAGCATCAATTATTCACAAATGCAGGGAAGCCTACTTTTGCTTTTCTCCCTCCCTCCCTCCTTCCTCCTTTCTTTCACTAATTTTATTAAATATCTATTATGTGCCAGCTGTCAAATGCTCATGGAGGCACTGGTATCCCAAAAGAATTAATGGGATTTTTGGCAATGCACAGATTATAGTCACTGCTCCTGTGTCTGGCGTAGAGTGACCTTTTGGTGAAACAAATGTTAGTTCGCGTTTTTTTTTTGCCATGGTGTCACTTTTGTAATTTCTCTCGTCTTTTTAAAGATAGTGAATCCTACAATACATGCAAATGAGTAGTTGTACTATACTGCTTAGCAGTGCTCCAATTAACAACACATCACGTACACTCACTTGTATGGTGGCATTCGGGCAAGATGACGTCACCTAGTGACGTTGCAGTTGTGTTAGTTTGGGTTAGGTACACTCTATGCGTGCAAAACAATGAAATCACCTGATGATGCATTTCTCAGCTCATAGCCCAGTTATTAAGTGATGCACAATTGTGTATGTGAAGTATCTACCTGTCTATATCTACATATAAGGGTGGCAATATATTAAAAATTCATGTACTCATCACTTAGCTTAAGAAATAGATATTAACTGAAATTAAAAATAATCCATTGTTTTAATTGTATATCATCATTCACTCACTTTATTTTAAACTTTATAACCTGTGTACTTGTCTAAATATTTCATGTGTTTTTAATACATTACTATTAATGTGATAATTATCCTGTGACTAATTTTTTTCCACTCAACATCCTATTTTTGTGATTCATCCATGGAGTTATGGTTGATTTGCTTTTTGTTGTTATGTAGTATTCCACTGTACACCTGTGTCCAACTTGATATTTTTTTTTTGTCAATGGACAGCTGGTTTGACCTCAGATTTTTATATTTCAGAGTTTGCTTTGGACATTCTTATGAATGTCTCCTGGTTCAAACATGCTGGGTTTTTCTGCTGGGTGTATACTTGGCATGGGAATTGTTAGGTCAGGAGTCATGAATCTTCCATTTTACTAAAACATGCTCATTTATTTCCAGAGTCATCCTGGTTTATAGCCTTCTCTGAAGTGAGTGACAGTTTGTTGTTCTATATCAACACCGTCAATATTGCTTGACTTTTACATTTCTGCTCATCTGTTGAGTGTGAGTCTGAAATTCTATCTGAGCCTGGTTTAAAATAGCAATTCCTTGGCCATCCATGAGTTTTAGCATTTTGAATATTTATTTTCCATTCATATTTTTCTTTCTGAAATGCTTCTTTGTGACTTTTGCGTATCTTTTCAGTTGGTTCTTTATCTTTTTCTTATTGATTTATAAATATTCTTTATCAATATGAATTATTTTCCAAATATACATATTGGAAAAACTTCCTCTCAGTTTGTGGCCTGAATTTTACTTTCTATATTTTTGGATGTCTTTGTATACCATTGATCTTAATGTAGTCAAAATTATAATTCTTTTTCTTTATGTTTTGTGCTATTTGTGTCTTAAAAATTGTTCCCTACACAGAAGTCACAAATATATTATCCTTTACTGTTAAGGTTTTTGAAATTTTTGCACTTCATATTTGAGTCCTTGTCCACAAGGAATTGAGGGTTGTGTGTGGTAGGATACAGAAATCTGTTTTATTTTTCTTCATATAATCACTGAATAGTCATTATTGGTTATTATTTTAGGAATTTATCCTTTCTCCAGAGATTTGTAGTGCCATGTCCACATGTACCATTTCTTTCTGGGGAATAGTTTATTCCTGGGCTGTAGGTTTGTTTTTTTATTAAAGAGTCTATCTTGGGGCTGGCACTGTGGTGCAGCAGGTTAAAGCCCCAGCCTACAGCAACAGCATCCCATGTGGGTGCTGGTTCGGGTCCTAGCTGCTCCATTTCTGATCCAGCTCCTCTGCTGTGACCTGGGAAAGTAGTGGAAGATGGCCCAGGTCTTTGGGCCCCTGCACCCATGTGGGAGACCCTGAGGATGCTCCTGGCTCCTGGCTTTGGATCAGCACAGTTCTGGCCATTGTGGTCATCTGGGGAGTGAACCAGCAGATGGAAGACCTGTTCCTTTCTGTAACTCTGTCTTTCAAATAAATAAAATAAATCTTTTCAAAAAAAGGAGTCTATTTTTAAACTAATATCACAATTTCTTGATTAATATATTTAGTAGACCAAGTTGCTTCACCTTTTTCTCCTTCAAAACTAATCTATTCTTGGCCCTTTGCACTTCTATTTAAACAACAAAGTCAGATTTTCACTTCTGTTGTAAACTCTAGGTTGTGATTGGAATAGCATGACATTTATAGTTAATTTGAGGAGACTTTACCTTCTTAGAATATTCCATTTTCCTATCTATGACCATGCCAAAATTCTAAAATTATTTAGGCCTTTTTAAATGTTTCTCAATAAATTATTTTTTGCAAATGATTTATTCATTTTTTGTTGGTTACCTTACTTTGCTACTGTGTAAATGATGTGTGGTGCTGCCTTATTAAGTGGAAGAAATGTCCCTGGGACCTACCAATGGCAGCCCTAGATGTGTACCCAAGGGAAGCGCTTGCCTGTGAACACCAGGAGACTGTCAATGAGGCCTTGCTCATAACGTTCCGAAGTGAGGGCTGGCACTGTGGCGTAGAAGCCTAAGTCTCCACCTGCAGTGCTGGCACCCCATATGAGCTCCAGCTCGAGTCCTGGCTGCTCCACTTCCAATCCAGCTCTCTGCTGTGGCCTGGGAAAGCAGTAGAAGATGGCCCAAGTACTTGGGCCCTTGCGTCCACATAGGAGATCTAGAAGAAGCTCCTGGCTATTGGTTTCAGCCTGACCCAGCCCCAGCCTTTGTGGCCATTTGGGTAGTGAACCAGCAGATGGAAGATTCTCTCTCTCTCTCTTTCTATCTCCTTTTCTCTCTGTATTTCTGCCTTTCAAATAAATAAATAAATCTTTTAAAAATTACAACATAAAAGCAAGACAAATGTCCATGAGCAGTATAATAGATACATTGTGATTTCCTATATAGCTCTATATATATATATAAAACATACATATAATTAACTAAATCTGTTAACTTGTGTCAATGTTAAATCACAATGTTGAATAAAAAGAGTAAGTCATGGGATAATGCATCTAGGGTGATTCTTTGATAATATTATATATATATAATATATATATATTATTACACACAATATATTATATAATACATAGCAATATATTATTATATTATCAGAAAATATTGTTTTAGGCTATATTAGGCAATACATTCTTAGGGACAAGTATATATATAGTAAGATCACTTTATAAAGGCAGGGGAATGATTAGCATTAAGCTCAATAAAGCAGCTACCTATGACTGAAAAGGAGCAGGGTTATGCTGGAGTCAGCGGCTGCTTCAAAATACTAGTCATTTTCCATTAAGTTTGCTGGAGGGGACATGTGTGTTTGTTTCATTATTTTTAAACCAGTCATATGTATAACTGTATATATGCATGCACATCACACATGCATATATAGTATACAAGTTTTTGATGAATAAAATAATTTTAAATAAAATATTAGTAAAATTTTAATAATCGAATGTTATAATTTAGAAATCCAAAGAGCATTTTTATAGCTCCAATATGGCTTATTAACGTGTTAGGACCTCAGGGTGTACCCGAAATCTGTTTCTTTTTTTTTTTTCAGGATTTACTTGTTTATTTGAAAGGCAGAGTTACAGAGAGGCAGAGGCAGAGACAGACAGAGAGAGAGATCTTCCATTCACTGGTTCACTCCCTAATTGACTGCAACAGCTGGAGCTGTGCCAATCTAAAGCCAGGAGCCAGGAGCTTCTTCCAGATCTCCCACGTGGCCACAGAGGCCCAAAGACTTGGACCATCTTCCACTGCTTTCTTGGGCCATAGCAGAGAGCTGGACTGAAAGTGGAGCAGCCAGGACTTGAATGCCCATATGGGAGGATAGCATTGCAGGCGGCAGCTTTAACCACTCCACCACAGTGCCAGCCCCCTCAGTTTCTTATCTTGCATCTTTGCACATAGTACGGATGGGGTGTTAGATCCATTTGCCTGCATATTGTAAGTATTATAATTTTTGTAAACTAATATTTTCTGATTGCTTCACAGAGTGTTGCAGGGCCCTCATCTGTCCTGGGATCTGACCCCCACACTGAGTACCATAGAATAAATGTCATTAAAATGCGGTGTGAAAAAAAAATACTGAACCTTGAATTTTTTTTCTTCTCAAGCCTATGGCTAGAAGACTTTGATGAAAATGAGGTAAGTGGCAAATTTCAAGACTCTTCTTTTAGTTCCATTATTTCTCTCTTCCGTTCCTCCTTTTTGCTAAAGTTATCTATCCCAACCAACAGCTTGTCAGCACATACACAGGACGGCTGCAAAGACTGAACTGTGTGAAAATTTCAAAACATTTGCATCCAAATTTTAGCCATTATAAATTCTCTTTTGGTGCAGTGGTTAAGACTCCACTTTGGGGGCTGGCATTGTGGTGCATCAAGTTAAGCCGCCACCTAGGACACTGGCACCCTATTTGGTCACGGATTCAAGTCCTGGTTATACGTGTTCCAATCCAGTGCTGTGTTAATGTGTCTGTGAAAGCAGCAGACAGGGGAGACCTGGGTGGGCTGGGATGCCTGGTCCTTTATCAGATCAGAGGGCCTGGGTTTGAGTCTTTGCTGCTCTCCTGATTTCAGCTTCTTGCTAATGTGAACCCTGTGAGACAGAGGTGATGGCCCAAATACTTGGGCTCCTGCCACACCCAAGGGAGACCTCATTGAGTTCCTGGTTTTGGACTTCAGTCTGACCCAATCCTGGCTAATCCAGACATTTGAGAAGTGAACCGAAAAGTGGGTATTTATTCTCTCAAATAAATAAAATCAACACTTTAAAAAAATCCTGTTATATTTTTTGACATCCGTTTGTCACATTGTATGTGCAGTATTTTCAAAATTAATTTAGTTAAACTCATCTTTGCTACCTTTACCTCACCCTAAGAGATCTTAGGGAAATCATGAGTATGATGAACTATTTCTAGTTCATCTACTATTCATGAAATAAGATCATAAAACAAACATTTTTAAATGTTAGCAACCTTTTAAATTTTTTTTAACATTTTAAAACACATTTTAACTTCTTAATGTTAGTAACATAATTTCTTAATGTTAGTAAAATTTTTTTTAAAGCTTGGCCTCATACCATGTTTGACCCAAAGTCATTCTAGCTAGGTCTATGTGTTATACTTTGGGAAAGTCCCATCAAATTTAGAAAGACACACTCACAAAAAAAGTCTGCTTCTTTTCCTATGCCCTCTCCTCCAACAGTAAGGGCTCCGTGGAAGGGCAGCCAGCAGCCAGCTCCGGCCACAGCATCTGCCAGCCTGCCAATCTTCCCCTTTGTCTGCAGACTGCTTCTCATTTGGATTTGCTTTTTGTTGGGGATTGCCATCTTTGTTGCCCGGCTCACTATGAAAAGGGGTTAAATTTATGCCCTGGGAAACCAACATTCCGGCAGCTGCAATGCCAGCCGGTCAGCCAAGATAAAGTAGCCGAGCAGAACTAGCAGACGGGCGCTCAAGTCCTTGTTTATACACGGGCCAAGTCACTAGGGGCATGTGTGGCTGTGTTAAGAGCGGGTTGTCAACCTCCCCATCAGCATCTTGCCAATAGTGGGGTGACAGCAGGTCCCACAGTCTCCCGTGACAATCCAATTCACACGTCTCCTTGGTGATCATCAGCCACCTGGGCTTAATTTACTCAGATTCTCCACCCACATTCTAATTTGGGCATTCTTGGCTTATTAAGTCCTTTTTTTTTTTTTTTTTTTTTTTTTTTTTTCCCAAGAGGCATGACACATCTCTGATACTGTTTGGTTGAAATTTTTTTTTAAAGATTGATTGCCTTATTTTCATTTTATTTGAAAGACAGAGACAAACCGTGAGATTTTCCATCTGCTGGTTCACTCTCCAAAAGCCCACAACAGTCAGGGCTGGACCAGGCCAAAGCTGTGAGCCAGAAGCTCCATCCAAGTCTCCTGTGGGAGTCGAAGGGACTCCACTACTTGAGCCATCACCCGCTGCCTCCCAGGGCGTACATTAGCAAGAAGCTGGAATTGGACGTGCACCAGACTCTCCGATACAGGACGCAAGTGTCCTAAATGGCGTCTTATCTGACACACTAAACACCGCCCCTAAAGAGCTTTTTCCTCATCCTTTTTGCTGTTCTTCAGGTCAGATGGTTTAGATACAAAAGTACTTTAAATGGTTCATGGAACGATTGAATTATAAGCTTATTCTGGTGCAAAAAATATTGAAATATATGCATAGTTTTTTTCACGATGAGCATTTCGGTGAACTTTTAGAAGACCCTTCGGATTTCCAGAGGGCTGCCCTGCCGCTTAGTTCCTACACGTGTATACGACGCCATTGGCAGGGCCTTCCAGGCGCATGGCTGAGTCCATTAAGATTTAGCAAAACCTGAAAGGGGGAATCAATGTTTCATTTACATCAGAAGGCCGTGCATCGCATCACACCCTGCTGGACATGGGCTGGACAACGTCTTCATACTAATCAGCTTTCCCTGCCATTGAATTCTAAGGATTGGCATTTAGAAAACCCAAAGTCTTAGCTCTGCCTCTCCCAGCTGCTCTCAGACAATCGCTGCCCCCTTGCCAGGCTGTACAATTTGACACTCTTGTTCAGTGACTTCTCACTCATTAAACTGATCAAGATACAAAACTTGTTAGTTAATTTTTCATGCACTTGGGGGATCTGGTTGCATATTTTAATGATCTGCTTTCAGAATGTGCTGATCAAACTGCATATTTTGTTGATTCGCTGTGACATATCCTTAACCACAGTGTTGCTCACGCAGGGTCCTGGCTGATGTGAGCTGCATCCGGGAAGCACTGAGTAGATGCCATGTGTGCTAATTGAGCCGTGCGGCTCCACGGAGGCGTTGATGCACTCTCTCTTGATTGATCTGAATAATAACCATTTGGAAATTTCATATTCTGTATCCCAGGGCTCAGATGATATCAAAACCAATATTTATTAGAGTAGCGTTGGCCCTAGTTAGGCCTTCAGGCATTTTTCTCATTTGCTTAAGGTTGGGTCATAAAAATTGGGGACTCCACACACATGCACACACACACACACAGACACACACATCAACACTTACACCAGTACACACATACCTGTGCATACACATACCAACACTTACAGGTACACACATGCATGCACACAGAGACACACACAACACATACAGCAGTACACACACCAACACACACTCATGTGTGCAACACATACCAACACACATGCATGCATGCACACACACATGCAGGCACACCGACACATACTCCATGCATAAATGAAATAAATACAGAAGCCAAGGAGAGTGTCAAGAGAAGGCCAAATAGAAACATAACGGCAATACCCGGCTAGACTCTATGGAGTCTCTGGATGTTGAAAGCTTAGAACTGTCTCCATGTGCTTGGTGATAAATCCTCTGAGCACAAGGCATTGACTGCAAAGCAATTGCCTCAGACATAGAAGATGCTCATGACCCCGTGCCCAAGAGGAAGCAGCAAGCCTGGGTCACCAGGGCTTCCCTTGGGGTCAAGTGTACACTAACCTACACTTGACCACTCATGTGACTCTTAGCAACTAAATTAGGGTCTCCGGGTCTCATCTGCCAAATCTTTTCTAAAAACAGGTGAGAGCAATGGTGAGCATCTCCACCTGCTAAATGTGACAAACCGGGAGCTGCCAGGCCACGGGTTTAACAATGTATTTCTCCCAGGGGAAATCGTTTCCCTTTATAGACAGATGGGTTTTGCTTTAATATACTACCAAACCACAGTAATCATAAAACAATGAAAACTTAAAAGTCGGGTTTGCAAGTTGTGAGATTGTCTTCTCAGGCTGCAAACAAAAGGACAGCGCAGAGCAACATGATTTCCAGGATTCTGCCCCAAATGCAGACCTTGTGGGCAGATAGTCTTTGTGAACCAACCTATAAGGAGCCAGAGAATAAATGTTACCACCTATGCAACCCATGTGGTCTCTGTCACACTGCTCATCTCTCCCCCTCTAGTGGGACAGCAGCCCTGAAGGAATCATAAACATAGGAGCCCGGCTACAGAGAGCTTTGTTCACACAATCAGGCAGCTGGCCACATCTGACACAAGGGCAGTAGCTTGTTTACCTTTGGTCTCGTTAGAACACGATGCTGTCATCCTCTGGGTGATTCTTCTGGAACAATGAGAACATCATAGGATGTTAGGAGAATTGGATGAATTCATCAATACTCAGAGTTCAAGTGCTTAGACCCATGACTCACGCAGAGCAAGCACTCCAGATTGTGTGCTCTTTTTGTGATAACTACTTATTAGTCATATCATACAACCCGATTATGTCATTGTCCTGATCACTGGATTGAGACTTATTCAATAGCCTCTATGATGGGTCATTTCTGGGGTCCAGGACTTCCAATGTGACCTAACCAGTCAGAACCCTTCTGTCATGGAGAACACAGAAGGAAAGATTGGAGAAAAGAAAAGAGAAGGTTGTACTATAGGACTTGCATGTAGATCCACCATAGATGACATAGCGGCTTCTACAGATAGAGGGGCTCCAAGGCAGCTAATGGAGGTGCCCAACCCAGGCACGGGAGACCAGGTGAGGATTCCAGCCGGCGAGGACAGCGGCACTGAAATGTAAAAGTCCAGCGGGATGTTTTCCAGTCACAAGAGACCATGAGGGACCAGGGGCCGTAATGAGGAAGAAGGTGTTTCATCCAAGGAAACTGCCCAGGGAGAGTTGAGGATAAAGGGATTGCTGAGTGGATAGCAAGTGCTGAGAAAGGCTAGGGAGGTGGGCAGGACCTCCTGAGCCATGTTAAAGATTCAAGGTTGATCCTAAACTGCAGGCCAGGGGTTTTAAGCAGGGGAGCAATGGGACCAGATCTGCATCTTAGATAAAATGCTCTAGTCCTCCATGGAGAAGGGGTTGAGAGTGGAGCCCAGGGTGTCAAATGAGTGCTAACAGAGGCACAGGGAAAACTGGGAGTGCAGAGCCCTAGGGCAGGGGCAGGAGGGAGTGTTGAGAAAGCAGCATCATCAGCTGCATGGCGCCTTCCAGAGGGGAGGAGAGGCCATCCGGGGCTCCCAAGAATCAGCTTGTCTGGAGTGCTTGTAGCCCCGGGAATAAACCTGCAGATGTGTTTCCAGAAACGGAGCCAAAGCAGGTTAGTGTCACTGAGACACAGTGGACAGAGGAGAAGAAGAAGGAAGCAGGAAAGAGGCTGGAGAAGCCTCTGAGGGAGGGTGGAAGCAGCCTCGGATGCAGGAAGGGCTCTGTCCCCAAGTATACGAAACGTCTTATGGGAACAACACACAGCAGTCTGCTGCGGGCCAGGGGAGTCAGAAAGGTTACGGGGGATTTCCTTCTAGATCAGGGGTGGAACGTGACTCGCTGAGAGCGGAACGGTGGCGCTGGGGCTGGCAACCCGGCAGCAGAGCGTTAAGTGTGGCTCAGGGGCCGGCACCGTGGCTCACTAGGCTAATCCTCTGCCTTGTGGCGCCGGCACACCGGGTTCCAGTCCCGGTTGGGGCGCCGGATTCTGTCCCGGTTGCTCCTCTTCCAGGCCAGCTCTCTGCTGTGGCCAGGGAGTGCAGTGGAGGATGGCCCAAGTGCTTGGGCCCTGCAGCCCATGGGAGACCAGGAGAAGCACCTGGCTCCTGCCATCGGATCAGTGTGGTGCGCCGGCCGCGGCAGCCATTGGAGGGTGAACCAACAGCAAAGGAAGACCTTTCTCTCTGTCTCTCTCTCTCACTGTCCACTCTGCCTGTCCAAAAAAAAAAAAAAAAAAAAAAAAAGTGTGGCTCAGGCACCGTGGAGAATGTGGCGGCTCAGGAAGCAGGAAGAGATCAGCAGGAGGCCTTGAGGTCCCTGATCCTGATGGGCACCAAGGGCTCTCCCCTGGGGGTGGGGTGGAGGTGGGGCTTTCCCCAAGCAGATCTGCTCAGAAAGGGTGAGTTTTCCAGGAGTGTGCACGGGCTGGGAGGGAACTGCAGACTACCGAGGAGGGCAGAGGTGGTGGCGGCTTGGGGAGTGCATTTGTGACAGGAGAACAACGCAGGCCCAGGAGCAGTGGGGGAAGCCAGTAGCACTGTGTGGACACAGGGCAAGGCACGGACGCCCACCCACTATCACATGCTAGGATCGCTAACCTGGGACGCCCACCCACTATCACATGCTAGGATCGCTAACCTGGAACGCCCACCCACTATCACATGCTAGGATCGCTAACCTGGTTTTGTTTCATTTTGTCACATTCAATAGGGCAAATTAATTTCCACAGCTCATTGGGCTGTCATGTTGTGGTGTCCAAAACCAAAAAGAAACCAAAAGAAATAGTCTCTTTTTTGCTTTGTTCTTCTTTTTCTTCTTCTTCTCCTTCTTCGATTTATTTATTTGAAAGTCAGATTAAAGAGAAAGAGAAAGGGAGAAGGAGAAGAAGGGGCAGAGAGACAGAGAGATCTTCCCTTTGCTGGTTAACTCCCTAAGTGGCAGCCATGGCCAGGGCTGAGCCAGGCTTAAGCCAGGAGTCAGGAGCTTCATCAGGTCTCCCACGTGGGTAGCAGGGGCCCAAACACTTGGGCCATCTTCTGATGCTTTTTTGGGCCATTAGCAGAGAGCTGGATCAGAAGTGGGGCAGCCAGGACTTGAACTGGCACTCATATGGGATGCTGACACTGCAGGCGGTGGCTTTGCCTGTTAGGCCACAGTATCAGCTCTGGATGGAAAAGAGGGACAATAACATCCAAGTGTTAGCTAATGGAAATGAAATTTCCCCTCTGATGACTTTTTTAAAGATTTCTTTATTTGAAAGGCAGAGTGACAGAGAAAGGGAGAGACATAGTGAGAGAGCTTCCATCCACTGGCTGTACTTCCCAAATGTCCATAGCAGCCAGGCAGTCAGGGCTGGGCCAGGCTGAAGCCAAGAGCCTGGGACTCCATCCAGGTCTCCCTAGCACTTGGCCCATCTTCTGTGCCTTCCTAGGTGCATCAGCAGTGAGCTGGGTTGGAAGCAGAGCAGCCAGAACTCCAGCGGGCACTCTGATAGGAGATCCTGACACCACAGTGAGCCCTGAACCCGCTGTGTGACAACGAAGCCCAGTGGGGACCTGCCACTGAACATGGGATGCGGGCAGGCCCATCATCAGCGCGTCTCCGAAAGGCTTCCAGGTTTCCAGCTAGAGGGCAGCCCTGTTAACTCAGGCCTGGGGCGTGGCTGCAGACCGAAGGCATCTACCGCTTGGCGCGCCTGCCCTGAGAGCCACTTGCTCCAGCTTGAGATGTCCAGGCCTGCCTGTACTCCTTGACATTTTCAAACAGCTGCGTTTTTGGCAGCACATGTGAGAGTACAAATTAGCAAACATTTGCTTTCCTGCAAGTTTTGGAATACTTCCTATGGTAGCCCTGTACTTCCTGTGTTGGTCCCTGGGCACCGCGTCACTGCTTGAGTGGCCGTGCCTACTGCCCCCAGAACATTCTCTTGTGTCGTCCTGGAGTGTAGATCTTCCAGGTTCCAGTAAATCTGTGCCTTTTCCATGGCCCTAATTTGAGTTCCCCTGTCTGCATCTACCTGTCACTCAGGGCGGGGGGGTGGGGGTTGGCCCCGCCCATGCCTCCCACCCTCCCAGCCCCGCTGACCTCACCTCCACTGGAGAAAAGCTGGTTCCACTGAGTCGGCTGGGGCCTGGGCGCAGCTGGCCACACACACGGCATTCACGCCATCAGAATGTGGTCTCCATTTCTTACAGAAAAGCTCAAAAACCCCTCGGCTTCAAAACTTCCCTCAAGGGTCCCTGAAAAGCCACTTTGGAAAGTATCTCAGAGTGATTTTAAACACACGTTCTGGCAGGCGCTGGCGATGGCTCTTTCAGGAGCGCAGGCACTATGCTAACAGCGCCATCAGAGCCATACGTTCATAGCAACGGTGCCCAGCGAGGTCGGCACGGCTGGGTCTGTTTCACACGTGCCATGGCTGCGGCTACCGGGAGTGGCACCCAGGCCGCCTGAACACAGAGGCAGCACCCCCACCGCACTGCAGTGCCCTGAGCGTCGGCTTCCTCCTCCTAATTCCCCATAAATGACTCCAGTTCTCCAGAAACCAAGGCTGCGAACTTAACTGACCCAGGTTCTCCTTCCACTTGGCTGCACTCACGGCCTTATCTCAGTAAGTACTTTCTTCCTGCCACCCAGCGCTTTCCAAAGTGTGGTCAAAGAGCATTTTCTTCATTGTTTTCGTGCCTCTGCGGGCCTCTCCCCACGTTCTGGGTGCTCCTGCAAGATCTGGAGCCAGATTTCATTTCCTCGCCACAGCTTCTTACTCACATATTCCACCAGGGGGCGCCTTCTGACCACGAAGCTTTGAGGCTCACGCCAGGCAGCTAAAATACGACCAGGGTCACCCTAATGCTTTCATTCTGTTACAAGCAATGGCTTCATTCAAGCTACACTCCTCATTGTTATTTCACGGAGGGAAACAACAGTAAAAAAAGGAAACCATATAATTTTTTGTGGACTGCTGCGCCATAATTCATTCACTGGGTTGCAGTGTTAGGTTGTATGGAATCCATTAAGCAGGATATTGAAGCTTATGAATGGAAACCTAGTAATTCCTCTTTAATAAACATGAGTTACTTGTGTTTCTTAAACTTTATTAGGCACTTACTCAAAACATTACTCAAAAATGCTTGTTAATAATATGAATGATGATTTTGATTCTGTTTGCATTATTACTGCGTCTAAAGGCTCCAGATACAAAGTCTGGATTATTCATAAAGACTGAGAAAGTGCCTGGCATTTGGATGTAAATCTTCGTGCCTGCACTTAATTCCATCTTGACACTTCTCACCAGACCCTGTAAGGAAGGTAGTGGCTGCAACCACAGTGGCCTTTTTGTGTAGCCGAGGGAACTAACACAGGGGCAGTTTGCTCAGAGCCTCAGAGTGGGGCACATGGACAAGGAGGCCCTGGCTGTTGAAGGCTCCCTGTGGGCTGCAGCACTCAGTGGGCAGAGTAGACGAGAGAGAGAGAGAGAGAGAGAGAGAGAGAGAGAGAGAGAAAGGCATCAGCAGCAGCAGAAGCACAAACAGCTCTCACTCACCTCGTGCTGCTGCCTTTCGCCTCTGACTTCCGAGTGCTGCGTCCCTTCCAGGCCTCCGTCCTTTTCCATCACACTTTCTGAGGCTCCGAAGGCCCGTCCGCTTGGGCCTCCTTAGACCCCTCCTCTGACGTGGATCCCCTGCCCCCTCCCAACACCTTCCTGGAAACTCCATGGCAAGCCGAGTCCAGAATGGGGCCAATGATCTCCCACCACCGCCCTGCAAAGCCATCAATGCCCCCACCCAAGGACCATGGTTTTCCTGATCCCAGGGAGCGATGCTGATGGCTTCCCGATTGCTGAAACCAGACATGGGCAAACTCAAATGCATCAGCCAATTCCCCTGGATTCCATATGGAAAATATATCTTGTTCTCCGTTTCGTGCTGCGCTGTAGTTTGGGCTTCCATCATCTCTGGCCTGGTACCCTGCAGGGAGCCAATCACTGGGGCTCCGTTTCCATTCCTCTTCCTCTCCCCAACAATGCAGAAACCACAGAAACCAGATTAATCTTGTTAAAATGCCGCTTTGACTGGTACTTCCCCGGCTGCAAGTGCTTTACGGCTTCTCACTGTACGTAAGACAAAAGTCCAACCGCTTAGCGTAGCTCAAAGGCCCTGAACATGCTGGTTCCTGCTCCCTCATCGGACTTCATCCCATCTCATTCCCTGGGCAGCTACCTCTCCCTGGGGTCCACCCCAGCCCTGGTGCTGGGTGTTTCTTCTTCACCCTTTCCCTGGCCACACTGGCTCAATAGGTCTGGGTTATTTTATAACTCGAGCGATTATTCCCTTCCCAATGCTTTTCACGGTCTGTAATTAATGTATTAAATTATTGGGTTAATCATTTATTATCTCTTCCGGCTACGTGATCCCAGAGCTGATTTACTCAATACAATCCATGTCCATAACAGAAGTCTACGGGCCAGTGCTGTGGTGTAGCTGGTAAAATCATTGCCTGCAGTGCCAGCATCTCATATGGACGCTGGTTGGAGACCCGGCTGCTCCACTTCTAATCCAGCTCTTTGCTAATGGCCTGGGAAGGCAGTGGAAGATGGCCCAAGTCCTTGGGCCCCTGCACCAGCATGGGAGTCGCAGAAGAAACTCCTGGCTCCTGGCTCTGGATCGCTACAACTCTGGCCATTGTGCCATTTGGGGAGTGAACCAGCAGATGGAAGACCTATCTCTCTCTCTCTCTGTCTGTGCCTCTCTGTAACTCTGCCTTTAAAAAAAAGTCTACAAAACTATGACTGATTAAATCATCCAGGTTTGTTTACCAATCCCCATTCTACCAAGGCAAGGAATTTAATCTAAATCAAGGCTGTCCCCCCGACCCCCGCACCCCATCCGCTTCTATGGGACTGTTCCCAGTTTGTAGAAGGATCGTTCGGGGGAACCACTGAGAGCTCCCTGGCCCCTGTCCACTCTGACACCTGGCAGGCCTCTGTCATGGCTCACAGAGCCCACAGGACATCCTCCTCCCAACCACGGGTCTCCTCCCTGCGGCGGTTCTTGCGCCACATCTGCAGGTGCCTCGCCCTACATTCTGCCCTGCAGCTCCTGGTCCTGACCTTTCCTGACCGGCTGTGCTGCGGGGTGACGCCCCACCCCCACCCCCGCCCCCGCCCCCGCCCCCTCCCCGTCTCGGAGTCATTCCCTTCTGGGCACGGGCACGCGCATGCTCCTTGCTCCAAGTCCCACCACTGTGCTCCTGTCTTCCTCCAACCCTCCTCCCTCTGTTCAGGGGGTCTTCTCCTGGGCGGCAGAGAGGAGGGGCTTGTCCAGAGCCTGGCTCTTATCTTCAAAGTCCCTTTCCCAAGCATTTTGCCCAATCAAGTCCTGTGTGTTCCTCTTAAGTCCTATTCTTTTTTTTTTCCTCTGGTTTCTGGTTTCACATCCCTTCCCCCCCATCTATAGACTATAGCAGCCTAACTGCTGAGTTGGGAGAAAGGGCTACGGAGATCAAAGGGCAGCCAATGGCAGGGCACTGAAGTCACTGCTGGGATGCCTGCCTCCCACGTCACACTCCCAGGCTCACGTCCTGGCTGCCCTGCTTCCGATCTCACTTCCTGCTAAGGTGTATCTTGGGAAGCAGCAGGTGACGGCTCAAGTATTTGTGTCTCTGCTCACTATCTCATGGAGTTTGGGCTCCTGGATGTGGCCTGGCCAAGGCCTGGCTGTTGTGGTCATTAAGACATTGAAGCAGTAGATGAGAAGGACTCTGTTTCTCTGTCTTTAAAATAAAATAAAAAATAAACTGAAAAACTAAAAGAGAGAGAGGCTGGCATTGTGGTATAGCAGATAAAGCCACCGCCTACAATGCCAGCACCACATGAGGATGCTGGTTCATGTCCTGGCTGCTCCACTGCTGATCCAATCCCTGCTAATGCACCCGGGAAAACTGTGGAAGATGGCCCAAATGCTTGGGCCCCTGTACCCACATGGGAGAGCCGGATGAAGCTCCTAGCTTCTGCCTCCAGCCTGGCCCAGCCCTGGCTATTAAGGGCATTTGAGGAGTGAACCAGCAGATGGAAGATCTCTCTCTCTCTCTCTCTCTCTCTCTCTCTCTCTTCCTCTCCTCTCTCTGTGTGAAGCTGACTTTCAAATACATAAATAAATCTTAAAAAAAAAGAAATACGTCTCTGTACCTGATCTTCCTCTCCTAAGACAGCAATGTCCACAGCACTACGTATATGACACCTTTTGTAAACTGGATTTTAAGAGTACTTTCAAGGAAATAAAATCATCCTTTTCCTTGTAAAACCTTAGATGTTTTCAAATTGTCATGAAATTGTGAAAACACTGTACATAAACTTATCCTTGTTACAAACCTAAGGGTGTATTTTGTTTTTGTTATATTTCCAAGACGTACATAATCTCCCTATTAAGTTTTCCTTAGTCCTGGTGCAGGATAGGTGCTCAATGTGTGTTTGAGTTGAATTCTTCAAGGAAACGAGGCAGTATCTAAATGCTTGGCTTGTGTCTGCCACTTGGTGCTTTTCAATCTGTTTCACATTGAGGTTATTTGTTTATATTTCATATTGCTAATGATCCTGTCTGCTTCTTGAAGTAGGAGTCATGCCTTGCGTATTTTTGTCTGTTTTGTAGCACTTAACACAAGGCCTTTCATGTTGGAAATGTTCAATAACTTTTAAGTGGAGGGAAAATAAAACCTAATAAGTGGTACCTGATGGAAATTTAGAGCAAACTTCAAACTGCTGTAATGTCAGAAAAAAATTTTAATAGAGTCATAAGAATCTGCTATCACCATATCACCTGTATCCATTATTGATCATTAAGCTCAAGATTCTGATCAGTGCATTGAGACACACACAGGCAGAGAGACAGACAGACAGACAGAAAGTTAAGATATAGATTAGGAAGAAGGACAACTGTAATGTACACAGATGATACAATTATTTACATCAAAAATCTGAATCCATAGATAAGATTTTTTAAAAAAGATTTATTTATTTATTTGAAAGCCAAGATCAACATATACTTTTCTAAATCAACTTCATTCAAAAGCACTGACTACAAAAATATAGAAATACAGTTCTTAAAATTAAGTTCTGGGGGCTGGTGCTGCAGTGTAGAGGGTGAGGCTGCCGCCTGCAGTGTTGGCATCCCATGTGGGCACTGGTTCGAGACCCTGATGCTCCACTTCTGATCCAGTTCTCTGCTGTGGCTTGGGAAAGCAGTAGAAGATGGCCCAAGGCCTTGGGCCCCTGCACCTGCCTGGGAGACCTGGAAGAAGCTCCTGGCTCCTGGCTTTGGATCGGCGCAGTTCCAGCCATTGCGGCCATCTGGGGAGTGAACCAGAGGATGGAAAACCTCTCTCTCTCTCTGCCTCTCCTTTGCTCTCTGTGTGTAATTGTGACTTTCAAGTAAAATAAATAAATATTCAAAAAAACCACTAAGTTCTAAGAAAGCTTTTGTAATAGCAGGGATAGTTTAAAAATATTAAGAATAAATTTAAGAAAATGTGAAAGACTTCAATGAAGAAAGCTATAAAATATTGATTAACAACTCTTGTTAAGATTGTTACTAATCTTCACAAGTTGAGAGATGCACCACGTTCATGAACAGGAAGACTGGGTATCACAATATTGTTAATTGTATGAATTCAATGTAATTCCAATGAAAATCTTGATGAGAGTTTTCATGGATGTTGACAAAATGAGAATTAACCACATTATCACTTCCAGCCAAGTTAGCATAACAAGGACCAAATTTATTCCATATTTGAAACAACCTTCCGAAACGGACAGACTATGTGGAAATGGAAAATGTGTTTTATGATATCAGATATCAGTTAATGAATGACACTGACCCTAGAATATGGAAAACACGTAAGGAGAGCCCCATGCTTGGTCCAGTTCAATACCTTAAGGGAGATTCCACACCAGGTGGCAGAGATGCGAGGCCAAGGGGAGTCAGGTGGGCTGAGTTTATGGGATGGCTCTGATATTCCAGAGAGACCTACACAAAACCAAGGATAGAAGTGCCCATAAGCAATAGAGGTAACGGTATCTGGTACTCATAGAGGGCCAGACACAGCACCTGGTCCATCAGTCAAACTAGAAAAACCACAGGATTCATGTGCCATCAAATAGAACACATAGAAGGATCTCGCCTCAGTATAGGAAATAATTAGCCCAAGACTGAACACCACCCTGCTCTCATTTAAATTCTAAAAGCAAGAACTAAAGAGATCAAAATGTTTTCATGCAATGAAGCTGATTTCCAAAACAAAGCTGAGGAATATTTATAGAATTAAAATGTCCAACGCCCCAAAATGCAAAATTCACATATCAAAACCACCAGACATACAAAGAAGTGGGAAAACCCTGACTCTTTCATTCCATCTCCTTGGTTCATTGGTTCGTTTGTTTGTCTTTTCTTAATACCAGTGTAACTTCAAGATTTATTTTAAAGCTGTAATAATTAAGACAGTGTGGTTTTGACAGAATGAAAGCCAAGTGAACTGGTGAAACAGAATTAAAGAGCCAGAAAAAGTTCTGTTAATATCTGGACATGATATATTTTATAGCTGGCATTGTGACCAAATGGGAAAATAATAATTATTTAATAAATGGTGATAGGAAAAATGAGTCAGATGGCAAAAAAAGAGGTAAGATTGGAACTTCATCTCACATAATAGGTGAAATTTACATATGAATATAGACATATTAAACATTAAACTATAAAAATAAGTGAGTGAATGTTTGGAATGGTGTTTAAGATACTGCTTGCTACACCTGCACCCCATATGGGAGTGCTTGGGTTTGAGTCCCAGATCTGCTCTGATTCCAACTTCCTGTTAACGAACACCCCGGGAGGCAGCAGTGATGCCCAAGTACTTCAGTCCCTGCCACTTGTGTGAGAGATCTGGATAAAGTTTTAGACTTCTGGCTTCAGCCTGACCCAGCCCCAGATGTTGTAGGCATTTGGGGAGTGAACCAGTGGATGGGAGATCTTACTCTCTGTCTCTCTCAATTTGTTTTTTAAATTTATTTATTTGCCAGGTAGAGTTATAGACAGTGAGAGAGAGAGAGAGACAGAAAGGTCTTCCTTCCGTTGGTTCACTCCTCAAATGGCCACTACGGCTGGCACTGTGCCATGCTGAAGCCAGGAGCCAGGTGCTTCTTCCTGGTCTCCCATGCGGGTGCAGAGGTCCAAGAACTTGGGCCATCCTCCACTGCCCTCCCAGGCCACAGCAGAGAGCTGGCCTGGAAGAGGGGCAGCGGGACTAGAACCCGGCACCCGTATGGGATGCCAGCACCACAGGCGGAGGATTAACCAAGTGAGCCACGGCACTGGCCCCTCAATTTTTAATAAATAAAATGAAAATATATAAAATTCAAAACTTTGACAATTTTAGAAGAAAACAAAGACTCATAAAATTTGAGGGAGAAAAATATTTTAAGACAAAAACTATAAATAAATTTAATAAATTCAGTTATATTATAATTTAAAGCTTCTCTTAATCCAAAGCTACCACAGAGTAAGAGAAAAAGCAAATTCCAGATATCTTCCACACATGCCATTGAAAGAGGGTTAGTATCTAGGGTAGTAAAAATTAAAAAAAAAAAGCAAATAATTTGCTTTTTAAAAAATTGACAAAAAAGCTAGACAATTTACAGGAGAGGAAACATGGATGTCCAATAAACACATGAAAGATATTTACATAGGCTAATAATGAGGAGAACACAGTAGAAGACCACAATGGGAAACCATTTCAAACTCATCAAAGAGAAAAGTCTAAGAAGTGTCTGAATACTAAATGTTGAGGGAGTGAGCCCAAGAGGCACCAATGACTGGTGGTGGAGTGTGCTGGTGCTATCATGCTGGAGAAATCATTGGTAATCCCTTGTGCGGTTGGAGAGGTACCTACCCACAACCCAGTCATTCTGCGCCCCATTAACCGTCCTAGAGAAACACATATCCTCCCATACGAACTAGGAAACGCACAGTATCACATAGGTGAACCTTTCCCTCAAGCACTGCAAAGAGAAAGAGGGAGAGAGAGAAACACAAACAGGAAGCTAGGTAAAACATATAGTAGATGAGTGAAATCATAGGCAGCAGTTAGAAAGAATGAATCTGAGCTGTAAGCCGGTGCCACAGCTCACTAGGCTAATCCTTTGCCTGCGGCGCCGGCACACCGGATTCTAGTCCCGGTTGGGGCGCCAGACTCTGTCCCGGTTGCCCCTCTTCCAGGCCAGCTCTCTGCTGTGGCCCGGGAAGGCAGTGGAGGATGGCCCAAGTGCTTGGGCCCTGCACCCCGTTTGAGACCAGGAGAAGCACCTGGCTCCTGCCTTCGGATCAGCGCGGTGTGCCAGCCTCAGCGCCGTGGCGGCCATTGGAGGGTGAACCAAAGGCAAAGGAAGACCTTTCTCTCTGTCTCTCTCTCTCTCACTGTCCTCTCTGCCTGTCAAAAAAAAAAAAAAAAAAAAAGAATGCATGAATTGGAGCTGTAACGTTCAAAATGGATGAATTTCACAAATGCAATGAACAAAACCCAGCAAATATGAAAATTTTCAAAAAGCTCATGGAAAGTATGTGTTATGGAAAATTATGTGAGGATTTCAATTTTTTTTTGCAACAAAATTATCTTTCTTTTAAACCCCATTTGGGGGCCAGCACTGTGGTGTAGCAGGTAAAGCCGCCGCCTGCAGTGCCGCCATCCTATATGGGTGCTGGTTGGAGTCCAGGTTGCTCCACTTCCGATCCAGCTCTCTGCTATGGCCTGGGAAGGCAGTGGTCTAAGTCCTTGAGCCTCTTGCACCCGCATGGGAGACCCAGAAGAAGCTCCTGGTTCCTGGCTCTGGATTGGCATAGCTCCGGCCATTGCAGCCCACTGGGGAGTGAACCAGTGGATGGAAGACCTCTCTCTCCCTCTCTCTCTCTGTCTCTCTTCCTCTAACTCTGCCGTCAAATAAATAAATAAATAAATAAATCTTTTTTTAAAAAAAAAAAACACATTTTTCCACACACTTTTGGGAGTCCCCTCATATAAAGTATGAATCTTTTCAGAAGTTACTATTATTTAGAATCTTCCTCTACTTCCTTCTTTGTCATGGACCACAGACATTACTTGGCAAAGTGCTTCCTAGAACCAAAGGGACCTTGCACCTTGGTGTGCTCTTGCGATTTCGTTCTCGCCAATGAGCTGTCAGTGGTGGTGATGAATAGGACCTGTAAGATTTTCTTAGCGGAGTTATGCTCAGCTGCTAACGCTCCTGTTTTGCCTTAGACTCTTTCCCCTTCTTTCTGTCAACAATGTGGACATAACGGTTGGAATTCAACCAGCTTGTAAGACTGGAGGATAACTCTGAAAATGGAAGCCATGAGCTAGGCTGAAACATGAAACGGGTAACTGGATTCCCAAGAACTGCCAAGAAGCTCTGAGTGGACTACTTTCAGGTTTTTGGTGTTTTTTTTTTTTTTTTAATGTGATGGAGGAATACATTTTGATCTTGTTTAGATTGCTGTCATTTTGCTGTTTTCTGTTACAACTGTTTGTTTCTATTTACATCTGATACAGATGCATGCAAGATAAAGACGTAAACAAGGCCTAAAAATACGCAGAGCAACTGGCATGGGCAAAGGCACAGAAAAGCAAATCACGGGAAACAGCAATTTAGGGCAGTGATTGCCAGCGGGATGTGATAGGGCGGGGGAGCAGGGATGTATATACAGCACGTATTGCATTTTGTTTACTTGTGTTATTTATGCCTTATTATTTTTTTTTTTTGCTTGTCTTAAATAGCGCCATAATACTCTTTAAGAAACTTAAGCAGAGAAATGTTTTGGAGCTCTTGGAATATGAAGCACATGGAGCTGTTTTTTTAAGGACTCTACATTCAGTCTGCCTCTCTCAATTTTCCTTTCTCCTCGGTGACTTGAGTTGGATAAACAGAAATAAACCTGCTGATTCTCTTAACTCCTCCTTGAGGGCCCAAGCCGTGTCTCCATCTATTTCCTTTCCTCTGCCACACTCCTGCCCATCACAGATGTTCAGAGAATCCTACCTTCAGCCAAAGGTCTTGCCACTTTGAGAACATTTCCATACTTCCTTTCCCAGCAAGGGAGGAGCAGGAGGAGAGGAGGGAGCCCCTGGATTTCTCTGTGCCTTGGGCAGTGTGTGGATCTGCCTCGCACTAAGCCTTCCTCTGCACAGATGGCGTCAGCCAAAGGGCTGGGGAAGCAGCAGCTTGGCCCTGTGGTTGGCTGCGGCCTGGCCTTGGCACGTCAGGCTGCCATCTCCCCACCATGCTAAGAGGATGTCAAAGCTCTTGGCCATTTAGGGGCATGCCCAGAGCACAACTGCTTCCACAGCGACAGTGAGCAATTTCCCCGTGGAACGTTTCACAAATGGGTTGATGGGATTAGACAGCGTGCCTTTCTTAGAAGACCTTCTAGCCGCCGACCACTTCTACAGAGATGAAAGTGGTGTTTTGGGGAAAATGCCAAGTTGCAAATCTGAGGTGGAGAAGATATTCCATTAACCTTGTATCTACTAGGCTGTCTATTAATTTCAAATGATAAAGGGATGTCAGATAAAGCCAATTAGCATAAAACACTCTTAGTCAGCTTTGCGAAGCTTCAACAAATAGCAACAAGGATGAAGGGCATTTGGGATGGAGCTTTTCCAGGAGACTATTAAAAGTGATTGTGTCTTCACTTTCTTTCATCTTGTGTATTCTATGTGCGAAGTCCTAAGGCAACTGCTAAGTGATTTCCTCAATCCGGTCTTCCTGTCTTCTCCCTCCTTTGTGATTTTAATGCCCTGGGTCTCTTGGCAGAGAGGAAGCAAATAGTGGCACTTCCTTCTGGGGAAGAAGAGGCGCACGCCTCATGCCCAGAATGACCCAGGTCCCTCTAGCTGCTGCTTTGGAATTCTAGGTGCAGCTGTAGTGCTGGGAGTTCCACTTGGGGGTATTTCAGCACTCAAGAGTGAGGACTGACTGGCGCAACAGGGCTGAGTGAGGGGTGCACAAAGTGGGCTTGTGTGACAGCGCCTCTTGTCTTCCAAAGACATCTCTGGCTATAGGATTGCAGGTAAATATTTAAATATTCATCGTATGCTAGGTGCCAGGCTTGTCAACAAGGGAGACACAGGAGATGTAGATTTTCCAACTGCTGTAGGGAACCTGGGGGCAAGGATCTTGCCATGTTTCGCAGATAGTAGGTGCTGAATTAACAAGTTTTGAGTGAACAAAGCCATAAACATCAGTTAAGCAGTGAATGATGGCTCCAGGTGTGGTACCTACTAGAATGGGATTCTGACCATAAGAGTTCCTGAAGCTATGCAAAGGAGGAGATAATAGTTATAATCAAAACTTAGTAATAATCATAATTTAATGAGTGTTTACTATGTGCCAGGGGCTTCCCCTTGCCTTAAATATTTTTTTAAAAATATGCATGTATTTATTTAAAAGTCTGAGTTACAGAGAGAGAGGAAGAAACATCTCCCATCTGCTGGTTCATTCCCCAGATGGCTGCAATAGCTGGGTTGGGCCAGGCCAAAGCCAGGAGCTGGGAGCCAGGAACTAGGAGCCAGGAGTTTCATCCAAGTCTCCCACTTGGATGGGAGGGGCCCAAGCTCTTGGACCACCTTCCACTGCTTTCCCAGGCACATAGCATGGAGCTGGATCGGAAGTGGCACAGCCAGGAATGAACTGATAGCCTGCATTGCAGGTGGTGGCTTTACCTGCTATGACACAACACTGGCCCACATTATTGATTCTATCACAAAAAACAAATACATGAATTAGTTAAGGCAAAGTTTCTTGCTCTTAAAAACTGTAAGATGTTCAATAGCTTAACCACAGTAGAGGATTTTTTTGTTGTTGATCCAGTTCCAGTCTGAGTATTCCTGCGAGTCAGGCAATTTATCCCCAGGGGGAGGCCCAGGAGGCCCAGGCCCTTCCCCCTCGTTGCTGGTTCATTTCCAGTGTGTGGCTTCCTAGAATGATCTGGGTAGTGCTCCACGCAGGTGCAATGAGGGCCAGGAGCCGTGGCTCCCAGCCAGGCAGCCACTGCACAGACCGACTCAGCACTGAGGAAAGGGAGCAAGAGTCACCGATTCTTGAGCCCCCTTATTCTGTCTGTTTTACAGTTGACTCAATGCACATAGAGCGAAGCTCTGCACTCAGAGTGCCAGGGCACACACACTCCTTGGACATATTCCCTACCTTTCAAGGTACTGCATATTCTTGACCGTTTGCTTTGTTGCTAATTACAGATGTTTTATTGTTAAACCTGGCATTATTAGATCTAACAGGAGGGAAATGTGGGGGCCAAATTCATCTGAAAAATGAAGCTCACTGAGAACAGCCCCATCTCTGGAGTCTCACCTCTCCCACCTTTCTTGGCAATGTGTGGAGAGCTGCTTGTCACAGACACGGATGTACTACTTGAACTGAATGATCGTGCCCAGGACTGCTAGATGTCCTACGCGCTTAAGACAGCATGGCTCTGCGAAGAACGATCCTATCCAAAAACCAGTGGTGTCCCTACGTGGAAGTAGACTAAGGTGGTCCCTCTCAACACGTCCCTGTGTGTCAGCGTGGAGAACACGTGTGTTCAGAGAACGAGCATGCAGACTGAACAAGATGGAGCACACATTCTGGGGTTGGAAGGTGTCTGCATCAGTTCAACCCTACCACTTCCACGCTAGGCTGGGAGGGGGGGCTGGATTATGAAAGTTGTTTGGGGCCAGCGCCGCGGCTCACTAGGCTAATCCTCCACCTTGTGGTGCCGGCACACCGGGTTCTAGTCCCGGTCGGGGCACCGGATTCTGTCCCGGTTGCCCCTCTTCCAGGCCAGCTCTCTGCTGTGGCCAGGGAGTGCAGTGGAGGATGGCCCAGGTACTTGGGCCCTGCACCCCATGGGAGGCCAGGAGAAGTACCTGGCTCCTGCCTTCGGATCAGTGCGGTGCGCCGGCCGCAGCGCGCCGGCCGCCGCGGCCATTGGAGGGTGAACCAACGGCAAAGGAAGACCTTTCTCTCTGTCTCTCTCTCTCACTGTCCACTCTGCCTCTCAAAAAAAAAAAAAAAAGAAAGAAAGAAAGAAAGTTGTTCGGATCAGAGATGGAGTGACCGAAGTGGATTAGGGAGCAGAGAAGAGAGGGTGCACTAGAAGAGATTAAAGATTAAGAGATAATTATTATAATTAAGATAATAATAATATTGTCATAATTAAGAGAATTCTGTGTGAGTACAGGCTGGAGACGTATTAAGTGATAAGAGAGAGGCTCTTTTAAGCTCTTGGCGGCATGGCAGCATGGCGGGCTAGAAAAGTGGGAGTGGGGGCTGTTCCTCCACTCTGCCGGGTGGGGAGAACACGAGAGTGTGTTCTGTGGTGGGAATCTCGTCCGGCTTTTATCACAACTGTTCCTCTTCGGTTTTCTCTCCCTAAAGCGCCAGTGTGACTCCCCACTAAAATGAGGCTTTGTGTCTGGCCTCTGGGGAAGGCTTACTGTGTGCCACATGAGTGTGGTTCCAAGAAGTTTTCTTACTCCCTGTCCCAATACACAGGAATCTCCTTTAACCCAGCTCTTGCAGCAGTGTCTGGCATAGGGAAGGAACCTCTCCGGGATGCTTGGATGGAAGGGCCTGGGCTGGCTGAGCGCCTTGAAGCCAGCGGCCGCACCATCCAGCTGCGGGGTGGCAGGGTGTGGCCTTGGAGGCAGAGAGCAGGATCTGGGGAGTTTGCAGGGAAGAAAAAAAGACTGGAAGGGACCATAAATCCTGTTCGGGGCGGAGGTTGCCTTTGCTCGGATCCCTCCTCTCCTCTGCTCAGAAGTAGGCTTGGGGAAAAACAGGATGGGGCCCAGGGGCCTGGAAGAGGAACTTGACTTTCGTCTGGAGCCTTAAACATTGTACTTGACCTGGGAAGGGAGTGGTGGCCGAGTCTCAAGGACACTGTGAGGGCAGCACCTGCAAACCTGACAGCCAGCCGGGTGGGGGCGCGCCTTCCCCGCAGCCCCGGGGGCCCCAGCAACGGTGAGCTGGGGCTGAGCATTCTGCCTCGGACTCTCTCAGGCACAACTGCTGGCCCATGCACGACAAAGGCACTGGTGAGCGTGAGGTGCATTTCTCCTCCGGATTTCCCCTCCTCGTCTGAGCTTGGCCCCGACGCAGCTCCACATTGCCCTGAGGTTGCTAAACTGACCCTGGGCCTGACCCAATTACTCACCCTTGCGTAAGTAATTGGGATCTTCTAATGGGAAACCCAAGACCAGCGATGTGCAGAGTGCCCCCTGGTGCGCTCTGAATCTTACGTCTGAGAATTTCAGGCTGGGGGCACCTGGGAAACTCCGCTTCTCGGGCCCAGGATGCATGTTCAAACTTTGAGAATTCTTCTGTAGAAATGGGAAATAATCTTGAGCCCACTAGGATTCCTGGAAGCCCCGCGGAGTTTGTAGGGTGCTTGGTGAGTGGGAAAAGTCTCTACTGCCTCTAAGGAGCCTATGCCTTGGAAGAGGGAGGCTGTGTGACCCCGGAAGCAGTGGTGCCCTCTGAAGCCGTGTGACCCCGGAAGAAGTGTGCCCTGGGCAAGCGTGCAGGGGCTGGAATCTGAGCTCCGAGTCCCCTAGCCTATGAATGAATGACCTTGGGCAAGTCACTTGGAGCCTGATTTGGCTTCTTACTATGTGAGAATGGAAGAACATTGCTTCTGAAAATGCCTGCTACAATGCCTAAAACTTAGCAAGCACTCAATAGATGATGATAGTAGGATCAAATTACATCGTCGTCCTATTTAACCAGCCCTCATTGAATCGATGTGCAGTTTTCTGTCGGTCTTCCTGTTAGGCAGGAAGGGCTCTGGACCCAGAGGGGCTGCGTGACTGCTCTCTGTGTCATCAGCTGCTCAGGTGGAGTTTCTGAGCTGATAGCTCTCAAACTTCCCTCCCTCACAGTACTAAGCTACATCTAGTGACATATTTCTGCCAAAATAGAGCAGAGGTGGTCTCGCAAAGCACAGGGGGCAAATTAATATAATAAAATTGTCTTTTTTAAAAAAAATTATCTGTATATTTGAAAGGCAGAGTTGCTGAGAGAGAGAGAGAGAGGAAGAGATAGAGAGTGAACTTCCATTTACTGATTCACTTCCCCAAATGGCTGCAACAGCTGAGGATGGTCGAGTTGAAGCCAGGAGCTGGGAGCTTCTTCCAGGTCTCCCACGTGGGTGGCAGGGTCCCAAACACTTGAGCCATCTTCTGCTACTTTCCCAGGTGCGTTAGCAAGATGTTGGATCTGAAATGGAGCAGCTGGGACTTGAACTGGTGCCTACATGGGATGCAGGCACCACAAGCAGAGGCTTAACCCACTACACCACAGCACTAGCCCCAGAGATAAGATTTTAAAAATGATTAATAGAGGACGAGAGAGTCATAATGGGTTGGTATACTGAGACACACAAATCCATATCTCCCACTGAGAAAGTATTGCCTTCCTTTTTAAGACCTTGCATTCATGCTGTAGCATCTGTGACCACCTTCTGAAAGTTGTGGGTACGGTGGAGTCAGAGATACAAACTCAAATACCTATGTGTCTGGAGGGTGCCTCCCCTGCAGAAGGTGGAGTAGCTGCAGAGAAATAGGCTCCTCTTGCCAAGTTTTCCCATTTCTAAGAGAAGCAAATACTCTGTTTTTATGTAGAATCTATTTTTAAATGTTGGCAACAAATTTTAACAATTTACAATTAAAGACCAAACAAGTTATCCTGTTCCAGGCCATATTTGGCCATAGATCTCTGGTAGTGTAGCCACAAAATAAATCTTAGAACAGGAAATTATAATTGGTATCAGGGCCAGCGCTGTGGCACCGTGGGTTAACACCCTGGCCTGAAACGCCAGCATCCCATGTGGGCACCGGTTCAAGATCTGGCTGCTTCACTTCCGATCCAGCTCTCTGCTATGGCCTGGGAAAGCAGAGGAAGATGGTGTAAGTCCTGGGGCCCTTGCACCCATGTGGGAGACCTGGAAGAAGCTCCTGGCTCCTGGCTTCTGATTGGTGCAGCTCCAGCCATTGCGGCCATCTAGGGAGTGAACCATCAGATGGAAGACCTCTCTCTCTGTCTCTACCTCTCTCTGTAACTCTGTCTTTCAAATAAATAAAATAAATCTTTTAAAAAAAAAAAGAAATTGGTATCGGAAAGGGTAATGAAGAGCAGGTATGGACAGGATGCACACTGCCTTGGACTTGTAGCCTATGATTCCTGGTCCCACAGGTGCCCAGTTCTGGGTTTTCAGAGAGTGCTCTGTCTAGATTCTAGTCCTTAAACACCCCTCTTACCTAAAAAGGGACCCAGGTCCCCCCCCCCCCCCCCCCGCCCCGCCACCATTTGTCTAGTTTTTGATAAATCTCTGTAGCAACAACCAACTGATGACCCTCTCAGGCAAATGCACCTCTTGAAGGCTATGGTGGAGAATTTCCTTGTAAATCAAATCCAACAGCAATAGAAATTTCTTCTTATTTTTTTCCCAATGAAAGTCAATGGTGTCCATTGACTCCCTGTCCCATAAAATGTCTCCGCCTTATAAGAACTGGAGCCACTAGCCTGGAACCTTGTGTGATGGTGGTGAAGCATGTACTCCATGCCCTTGAACAAGGAAAAGTGAACTTTGTCTGGTTGAGATTCTCAGGATAGATGATAGCCTGAGACCTGGCATCACTGACTGCTGGAGAATAGAAATCTTCGCAATGCGCACCCTTTAATCCTCTCATTGATGACCTTGTACTTGTTTATCTATGGTGTTGAGACACCAGCTCTCAAACCTGTGCCCTGTTAGGAATTTCAGAATCTCAGGAAGTCTGTGAGAGAAAAGGAAGTGTAGTGTGTTATAAAGTATTTGGATAGCATAGCACAGAGTGTAAACTACTTTTTTTTTTTTTTTTTTTTTTTTGCCACAGGTATTTACTTGATGCTTCTAACTTTGTCTTAATTGGTTCTTTTATTCAGTGAACTATTTAGTTCTTTGTTCTTAGGTGGTCGGAGGAAACTATGAAAGTGTGTTCTTCAAGTAAATGCAAATTCAGTTGAGAATTTCCAATGAATAAATTTACCTTTTTGATGTCTGAAATGCTTTGATCATAAGTGTAATGATTAGGATCTTCCAAGATTGGATTTATTTAGGATCTCTGGAAAAATACTTATGTCATAGTTGCACATCACTGTGGAGGGAGGGCTTAGGGTCTTTACAGAATTCTATTTAGTGCTTTAACTGCCAGCAGTTTTCTAAACTATCAGTAACAATAATATTTACTGGGCCACGATACCTGGCAGCTATTAAACTTCTAGCAGAAAGCTGGGCTGACCTAAATACAAGTATTTTCTTTAATATCTGATTTGCATTTTGAACTTCTAACAACACAGTGGTATTAGACTACACATATGCAATGCTACCAAGCGCCTACTAATGGTGTGGTGGTCTTATTTGCTTCATTGTGGACATTAGTGATGTGTGAAAGCTGTGAACTTTCTTTTTTTGTTGTTTTTGCTATTTAGATAACAATTCAGAAGAGTTTAGAAAGATTGCATCTGTCTAAATGTTTGTGTGTGAATGAAAGTTTTGGAATAAAACTTTTTAAAAGAATTTTAATGGCCAAATTGTATCCCATTCCTTATCCAGTTCCTTCCAAGAAACTGTATAAGATTCCTCAACTAGGATTAATTTCTCCATCCTTCATGCCATTTATACTATTCTTTTTTTTTATTTGACAGATAGAGTTAGACAGTGAGAGGGAGAGACAGAGAAAAAGGTCTTCCTTCCGTTGGTTCACTCCCCAAATGGCCACCACGGCCGGCGCTGTGCCGATCTGAAGCCAGGAGCCAGGTGCTACCTTCTGGTCTCCCATGCGGGTGCAGGGGCCCAAGCACTTGGGCCATCCTCCACTGCCTTCCTGGGCCACAGCAGAGAGCTGGACTGGAAGAGGAGCAACTGGGACTAGAACCTGGCGCCCATATGGGATGCCGGCACCTCAGGCTGAGGACTAACCAAGTGAGTCACGGCACCAGCCCCATTTATACTATTAAAAATTACTTTAATAGAAAATAGAAAAGTAATAGAACCAGCAAAACCAAAGTTGATTCTTTGAAAAAGTTAATAAAATTTAGAAATGTTTAGCTCACTTACTAAGCAAAAGAGAGAGAAAATGCAAATCAATAAAATCATAAATGATATTGTGGACATTAAAGAAATAAAGCTGATAAGAGAATGCTGTGAACAATTGTAGGCCACGAAACTGGGTAACCTAATGAATTGGAGAAATTCCTAGAAACACAATCTACCAAAACTGATTCAGGAAAAAAAAAAAAAATAGAAAGTCTGCACAGATCTGTAGTCAGTGAAGAGATTGAATCAGTAACAAAAAAGTAAATTCTAAAGAAAAGGGACATCAATCCTTCTCAAACTTTTCCAGTAATAGATAAGGAGGGAATTAACTCATGCTATGAGGCCTGCCTTACCCTGATACCAAAGCCAAAGACACATAAGAGTAGAGAACTATAGATTAATATCCCTTATGAACAGAGAAGCAGACATCATTGACCAAACACCAGCACACTGAATCCAGTAACATATTAAAAGGAGTATACACCATGGCCAAAGGAGATATTCCCAGGAATGCAAGGGTGGGTCCACATAAGGAAGTCAATCGGAGTAATAAGCCACATAAATAGAACAAAAGAAGAATTTATGTGTTCATCTCAGTTGAAGTTAAAAATACAAAACAGCATTTGATGGAATCCAGCAGCCTTTCATGAGTGAAATACTCAGACACCTAAAAATAAGAGGGAACTTCCTTAACATAACAAAGGAAGTTTATGAAAATTCACAGCTAATATCATACAATGATGAAAAACTGAAAACTTTCCTTTAAGATCAGGAATGAGATAAAGATGTCCAAGTTCAATACTACTTCTCAAAATCATACCACATATTTTCTATCCTGTGTAGAAGTAAATATATATAGTAAAAAATGTGTGAATGCCATGTTGTTCATTATACACATATTTATAAATGTTGTCTTCACTGAATTATACCCTTTACATAATAATATACCCACTTCCCTAATTTTACCCCACATCATGGGACATTAATATGTACAAGCCTACTTTCAAAAAACAGTATGTATATATGCAAATATAATGTTTTCATATGATGAGAATATGGTAAAATATTAAAAATTGCTAATCTAAGAGTCACCATTGAAATGTCTTTGTATTTTTTTGTATTATTTAAAATGCTTTAAAAGAAAAAGACAAAAATCCCAAAACCAACAAAATCATACTGGAAGCTCTAGCAAAGGCAATTAGGCAAGCCAAAAAGGCATCTAAATTAGAGAAGAAGATTTAACACTATCACTGTTTGCAGGTGACATGATCCTATACTTACAGAAAATCATGCAGAAATCTATGAAAACCAAACTACCAGAGCTAACAAATAAATTTACTAAAATTTCAGGGTATAAGATAAGCATACAGAAAGTAGCCTTTTTCTAGGCACCAGCATTAAACAATCTAAATAGGAAATTAAGGAAACAATTACATTTACAATAACATCCAAGCGATAAAGTATTGAGGAATAAATTTAATCATGAAATTGACAGACATGTACACTGAAAAATACAAAACTCTGCTGAAACAAAGAAAGAAAACCTAAATAAATAGGAGAACAACTTATGTTCATGGCTTGTTAAGATTTAATATTTTAAAATACAATACTACCCAAAGTAACCTAGACATTCAATGCAATCCCTGTCAACAATCTAATAGCCTTTTCTTGGTAGAAATGGAATAGTTAATCCTCAAAGTCACATGGAAATGCAAGAAGCTCAAAATAGCCAGAACACTGTTGAAAAAGAAGAACAAAGTTGGAGAATTCATACTCCCCAACCTCAAAGCTTATAGTATTCAAAACTGTGTAATACTGGTATAAGGATACACACATATGCAAACAGAAATGAAGAAATTTAGCTAAGGCTAACTGACTTTTTTTTTTTTTTTTTTTTTGACAGGCAGAGTGGACAGTGAGAGAGAGAGAGAGACAGAGAGAAAGGTCTTCCTTTGCCATTGGTTCACCCTCCAATGGCCACCGCGGCCGGCAAGAGCCAGGTGCTTCTCTTGGTCTCCCTTGCGGGTGCGGGGCCCAAGAACTTGGGCCATCCTCCACTGCACTCCCTGGCCACAGCAGAGAGCTGGCCTGGAAGAGGGGCAACCGGGAGAGAATCCGGAGCCCCGACTGGGACTAGAACCCGGTGTGCCGGTGCCGCAGGCGGAGGATTAGCCTATTGAGCCGTTGCACCAGCCAAGGCTAACTGACTTTTGACAAGGGTGCTAAGGCCATTCAATGGGGGAAAGAATAGTTTTTCAACAATGGTGCTGGGACAACTGGATATCTGTGTACAAAAATTAAATTGGACCCCTAATTCAAATGAAATACAAAATTTAAATCAAAATGGATCAATTACCTATATACAGTGCTAAACCCATAACACCCTTAAAAGAGTGTTTCTTAGAGGGAAATATTGGGGTAAATCTTCATGATCTTGGACTTGGTAATAGATGGTTTGGCAATAGATTCCTAAGTATAACTCCCAAAACTTAAGGAACTAAAAAAGTAAATATGGGACTAGTGTTACAGCAACATGGGTTAAGCCACCACATGTGATATTGGCATGTAGTATGAGCACTTGTTTGAGTCCTGGAAGCTCCACTTCCAATCCAGCTCCCTGCTAATATGCCTGGGAAAGTAGCAGAAAATAGACCCAGTTCTTGGGCCACTGCCACCCATAAGGGAGACCTGGATGGAATTCAAGGCTCCCGGCTTTGGCCTGGACCAGCTCTCATCATTGCAGCTATTTGGGGAGTGAATCAGTACATGGTTTTCTATCTCTCACTCTCTGTATCTGTCATTCTGCCTTTCAAATAAATAAATAAACCTTTTGAAAATAAATTAAAAATAAATAAACACATTGGACTTCATCAAAATTATAAACCTTTGTTTCATCAATGGCCATTAGCAAGAAAGTGAAGATGGCCCACAGAACTGAAGAAAAGAGTTGCTAGTCATGTGTCTGATAAGGATCTGGTATCTAGACTATATAAAGAATTCTAACAACTCAACAATGCAGAACCAAACAATCCAATTTGAAACTGGGCATTTCTCCAAAGAAAAAATACACAAATGTTGATCACATAAAAAGAAATTCAGCATCATTATTCACTAGGGAAATGTAAATCAAGATCACAATGAGATGGCATTTCATATCCATTGGAATTATTATAATAACATATGAAAAATAATAATTACTGATAAGGATATGGGGAAAACTGAAGCTCATACATTGCTAGAAGAAATGAAAAATAATTTAGCCACTGTGGAAAAGTTTTGGCAATTCCTCGAAAAGATAAACACAACCACATGATCCAAAGTTCCACTTCAGGATATAGCTGCCAAAGAGGTGTTCAAATAAATTCATGCACCCAAATGTTCATAATAAGTAAAGATTGGAAATAACACAATTGTCCTTCAACAGATGAATGGATAAATAAATTGTGGTGTTTACATACAATGGGAAATGATTCCACCATAAAAAGCAGTGAAGTACTGATATATGCTATAATGTAAGTGAACCTTGAAACATTATGCCAAATGAAAAAGGAAGACACAAAAGATCATATAGTACACGATTTCATTTATATAAACTATCCAGAAAAGGAAAATTCATAGAGACAGGAAGCAGCCTGGTGGTTGCTGGGGATCAGGAGTGAGCATGAGCTCTTTTCTGAGCTGGGGAGACTCTTGGAACTAGGTAGAGGATGCAGTTGGCCATCGTCATGAATGAATGGGAACCAGTGAGATGTAGACTTTAAAATGATTACTTTTACATTATGTGAATTTTACTTCAATTAAAAAAACTATTGAGGTATCATTTTCATGCACCCAAAGTATATCTATAAATTTTGACATATGAATATATATACTCAGCCATGTGACTACGACCTCAATCAAGATACAAGACTTTTCCATCACCTGAAAAGTTCTGTTATTTTCTAGCCAAACCACCACTTTGCACACACCCTGGGCAACCACTGATCTGTTTTCTCACAGCATAGATGAGTTTTTCCTATTTTAGAACTTCTTATAAATCAAGTGTGTGTTTACTCTTTTAAGGCTAGCTTCTGCTGCTGAATATATTTTTGAGATTTGCTCATTTTATTGATGTCTCAGTAATTTATTTATTTTAAATCCTAAATAGAGTCCACTGTGTGATCAAGTCACAATTTTTACCCCAGCTGTCCATTTGGGTTGTTTCCAGTTTTTGGCAGTTATGAATAAACCTACTGTGAACATGTATGTACAATGTTTCATATTTTCATTTCTGCTGGGTAGATACCTACAAGTGGAATTGGGGGATCATGAGGTAAATATATATTCAACCTCATTAAAAAGGAAAAGCCTAATTTTCCCCTCAGTGCTTGAAACATTTTATACTCCCATCAGCAGTGCATGTGTGAAAGTTGTTCTGCATCCTCACCAACCCTTGATATAATCAGTCTTCTTAATTTTAGACATCATAATAGGTAATTGCATTTCATTGTAGTTTTAATTTTCATTTCCATAATGTTATGTGAGCATCTTTTTGTGTTCACTTGCCATCTCCTTTGGAGAGAATCTATCCACATTTTTGGTTCATTTTCAACTGATTTATTATTATTGTTGTTGCTGTTGAGTTTGAGGTTTTTTTTAATATGTATTCTGATTATAAGCCTTTTATTAAATATGAGATTCTTCAAATGTTGTATTTCAGTTTATGCCTTGTCATTTTATTCTCTTGGAACTCTTTCAAAGAGCTAATGTTTTTAGTTTTAGCAAAGATCTATTTAACTTTTTTTCCACTGTGGATTGTGCTTTTAATGTCTTACCTAAGAAATTTTTGTCTGATCCACTGACACAAAGATTTTCTCTTCTTTTCTCCAGACATGTTATAGTTTTAGATTTTACATTTGGCTTAGGCTCCATTTGGAGTTAATTTCTTACGTAGAGTATGAAGAGTGGATAGAAGTTCTGTGTGTAAAGTGCCTGTTTTCTACTTTTCTGGCACTTTTAAGATTTTTTCCTTCCTCATTTTTATCAGTGGTTTGTGACAATGAGATTTCTTTTTGTTTCTTTTTATATTTTCATTTGAGGGTAGAGGAAAGAGAGTGCTTCTATCTGCTAGGTTACCCTTCCAAACTGCCTGCCAAAACCAAGGTAGGTCAGGCCAAGGCCAAGAACCTGGAGCTCAATCTGGGTCTCCCATGTGGGTAGCAGGGACCCACGTACTTGAGCCATCACCTGCTGCCTCCCAGGGTGCACATGAACAGGAAGCTGGAGTCAGAAGTAGAGCCAGGACTCAAACCAAGGCACTATGATATAGGGTGCAGGCAGCCCAGATGTCATCTTAACCACTGTGCCAAATGCTCCCCAACTCTAATATCTTTGATTTGTTTTCAATATATTTTTGTGTGGCCAGAAAACATAATCTGTGTTATTTTGATAGTTTTAAATTTATTGTATCTTGTTTAATGCCCTATCATATTTTTCTTGAATAAGTTTTCTATTTACTTGAAAAAAATGTATTTTCTATGGTTGTGTGTAGGGTTTTATAAATATCAGTTAGATCAAGCTGACTGATAGTATTATTTGTGTCTTCTATACCCTGCTGTTCATCAAGAAGACATAGCAACCATAACTAAGGCAGTAAGAAGTAGTTATCAGTGTCCTATCAGTTATAGAAAGAGGAGTGTTGAAATCCTGACTATGGTACCAGATTTGTCATTTTCCTTTTAGTTCCGACAGTTTTACCTTCATATATTTTGGCTGTGTGTTAGAGGCACAGGCACGGAGTACAGCTATATCTTTTGAGGAGTTCAACCCTTTATCATCATGAAATGCCCCCTTCTATATTTAGTAATATTTATTGTGAAGTCTACTTTTATTCATATTATTGCCGCCAATTTGGTTGTCTTGTGATTTGAATTTGTATTGTATACTTTTTTCCTCAAATCTTAGCTTTATTTTATCTGTCATGATAGGGACTCCGGGGCCCCTGAAAAGTAAAGAAAAAACATATATTAAAAAACCCTACAAAAAACAGAAAACAAAAAACCCAAAATCACATGAAGTAACTCTCCTGGAGCCCTGAGGGAGGGGTAGACAGGAATAGAAGAAACACAGACAGTGTGATCTTCAGGTGTTGTTGAGTCTTCAGAACTGATCTGATTGTGTGTTCTACAAACTTCTTGCAAAACAGGCTACTCCAATGTGAGTTTCTTGATTGGTTCACATAGCATGCCTTATTAGCATGCATCTTGACCAATCAGAGAGAACTTCCTGCTTTAGAAACACGTACAAGTCCTAGCCATGCAGTCTTGAGGAGCACTTAGCCGCAGGCAGTCCTTTGGGGCGGGAAATCCAAGGTAGGCCCTCCGGATTGTTGGCAAGCGTTCCCCGCCTCCTTCAATAAACCTCCTTCACTTTGCTCACTTTCCGTGTCTGCGTGCCTCATTCTCCCTGGTCACAAATAACCCGGCAGAAAAGAGAAGCGGCAACCCGCGAGACAGCAGCACAGGGCAAAGCAGGCAGACAGAAGAGAGCTGTAAGAGAGAGCTGTAATGCAGGCGCAGTGCTGGTCCTGAAGAACCCAGGGAGAAGAGGAATCCGCCGTGTGACTTCTGAAAGAGACACAGACCTGAGCTACGAGATCTGCGGACTCCTCCCGCCAGTACTGCTGTAACCCCAGCACCAGAACGCCCGCAACAATGCTCTGTAAAGTTTGTCGTCAACAGCAGGTTGTTTGATAGGCTTTTTATATACTAACTCACAAGGTTCACCTTTTCATTGGTATGATTAGGTCATTTGCATGTAACTGTTGATATAGTTGGGTTTAAGTCTGGCATCTTGATATCTGTTTTCTATTTATTCCATCTGTTTTTCCCCTATCACATTATTTCATATTATATTAATTTTAATTTGAGAGAGAGACAGAGAGAGAAAGAGAGAGAGAGAGAGAGAAACGCGCTCCTATCTGTTGATTCACTCCCCAAGTGCCCACAATGGTTGGGACTGGACTAGGCTGAAATCAGGAGCCAGAAGCTTAATGTAGGTCTCCTTCATAAGTGGCAGGGACCCAACTACTTGAGGCATCGTCTGCTTTCCTCCACAGTGCACGTTAAGGGGGAAGCTGGAGTCAGTGGTAGGTATGGGAGTCAAACCCAGATACTCTGATATTGATGGGATGGGGTGTCCAATCCAGTGTCTTAATCACTATATCAAATATCTGCCCCTCTTTTCTCTGTTATTGTCTTTTAAATTGAGGTTTTTTTCTTTTTAGTGTTCTACTTGTTGATTGTTAGTCTATTATCTTTCCTTTTTCTGTAGGGTCTTAGTCTATTGCTTCTTTTAAAATTTGTTTTTAATGCTTGCTCTAGAGCAGTAGTTCTCATGTGAAGGGGATTACACTACCCTCTGACATGGAGCATTTGGGAGTGTCTGTAACATATTCTCTTGTCAGAGCTGATGGAGAGGGTGCTACTGGCAACTTGTGGTGGAAGCCGGCCATGCTGCTCAACATCCTGCAAAACACAGGACAGTCTCCCACAACAAAGAATTAGCCAGGCAAAGCTCCAACAGGGATGAGTTTGAGAAAGCCTTCTCCAGGTTTAAATTCATACTGTACATCTTAAATTAATCTTATACTCAAATCAGTATACTCACAAATAATGTTAAATTAGTTTATTGATAAATGGATAACTTTTTAAAAAGATTTATTTAATTATTTGAAAGTCAGAGTTACACAGAGAGAGGAGGAAAGGCAGAGAGAGAGAGAGAGGTGTCTTCCATCTGCTGGTTCATTCCCCAGATGGCTGCAATGGCCGGAGCTGTGCTGACCCAAAGTCAGGAGCCAGGAGCTTCTTCTGGGTCTCCCATGCGGGTGCAGGGGCTCAAGGACTTGGGCCATCTTCTACCGCTTTCCCAGGCTGTAGCAAAGAGCTGGATCGGAAGTGGAGCAGCCAAGACTTGAACTGGTGCCCATATGGGATGCCAGCACTGCAGAAAGTCAGAGTTACAGAGAGAGAGAGAGAGAGAGAGAGAGAGAGAGAGAGAGAAGGAGGGAGAGATAGGGAAAGAGAGAGAAAGAGATCTTTCATCCTCTTGTGCACTCCCCAGATGGCCTCAAAGGCAAGGGCTGGGCCAAGGGGAAGCCAGGAGCCAGGAGTTTCATCTGAGTCTCTCACATGAATGCAGGGGCCCAAATCCTTTGGCCATTTCTGCTGCTTTCCCAGGCCATTAGCAGGGTATGGACTGAAAGTGGAGCAACCAGGACATGAAAGGTGCCCATATGGGAAGACAACCTTACAGACGGCGGCTTTACCCACGTGCTGCAACGCTGACCCCAAAGGTCTTTCTTTAGCATATCTTGTAAAGAAGATCCTAGGAATCATTTATCTTAGCTTTATTGATCTAAAAACGTCTGCATTTCACATTTTAATGAGTATGTTTCCTGGAGAAGAACTCTATAATGAGAATGGGTTTTAAAAATAATTTTTGCTATAAAAATATCACCCCATTTTTTTACATTATTTCAATGAGAAGACAGTTATACTTCGTTATTGCTTTTCTGTATATAAAGTGTCTATTTTGTTTTGCTTTTAATTTTGTTTTTGCCTGATTACTTTTAAGATTTTGTCTTCATCATTTTTATCACTGGTTTTCAAAAATGTTTGGTATGTTTTAGTGTAGTTTTCTTTTTTATCTATCCTATTTCGTGTTTTCTTGGTCTTGTAAACGTGTACCAATATTTTTAATTAGTTATAAAATGCCTCTGGCCATTGTTCCCTCATATATTCTTCCAATTTTTCTCTTGTGATTACGATTATATATGTGCTACATCACTTGGTGCTACTCCACAGGCCACTGAAGCATTGTTCAGTTTATGTTGTGCTACAATTTATGTTGTTTCTACAGAAATGTCTCCAAATGTTCTGGTTATTTCTTCAGCAATGTCACCAGCCCAGTTGTTGAATTTTTCATCTCTAGATGTTGCATTGGGATATTTTTAATATCTTCTATTTTCCTTTTACTGTGCCCCTGATTTCTTCCAGCTTCTTGAATATATAGGGCATATTTATAACTGCATAGATCTAATTTCAAGGTCTCTGTCATTTTGTTGTCTAATTCTACGGATGTCACATTTTCCTGCCTCTTTGAGTGTCTTAGGTATTTGTTTGGATGCTGGACATTATGCTCAACAGTGTGATAGTCTCCCTTTGAAACTGTAAACAGTATCGGTGGTTGTTTGGATAAGCAGTTATGTTACTTGAAAATCAGTTAGATTATTTCAAGGCATGTTTTTAAACTTTGTCAGAGTGGGTCTAGAGTGTACTCTTACTCCAAAGGCACAGTCTTGGATCTTCACAAATGTTCCTGATATTCAACATCATCTCTCCACCCTGTCCATCTCCTAGTCCTGTGTGAGCTCTGATATTTTTTAAGTTAATAATACCCTGATAGTTTGTCTCTGCCAGATGTTTTTCACCTGACCTCAAGGACTTTTGCCCTACTTTGGTTTAATATTCACTCGGAGACACAGATTACCCACCTTTGGATTTCTCAAGCTGTTTTTCTATATCACATCCTCCTTCCTCCTTCTGGAACTCTGGACTGTAATCACTTTCTTCATTCCTATAATATTTTACTTATGTCTTTTTTAATTATAGTAAAAAAGCATCATAAAATTTACCCTACTGGTTTTTTACTTGTACAGTATTGTTAACCATAATGTGCACTGTTTATAGAGGATCTTCAGGACTTTTTCATCTTGCATGACTGAAAGTATACTCATTGCACAGCAGTTCTCCATGTCCTCCTCCCTACCCCTGGGGAACCCCAGCCTGTGTTCTGCTTCTGTGAGTTCATCTACTTTAGATACATCATGTAAGTAGAATCACACAGTTTTTGTGATTCTGTGACTAGCTTTTTTCACTTAGGATAACTTTTTGTTGGAAGGGTTGAAAATGATTGAAATTATTTCCTCTTTCAATGTTTAACAAAATTTTCTATGAAACCATTTGATGCTAGATATTTCTTCACTTGGAGGTTGTCATCATTGGAAGACTACTGATTCAATTCCCTTACTAGCTATAATTCCATTCGTATATTTAATTTTTCATGATTTAGTCTTGGTAAGTTGTACATTTCTAAGAATTTATGCATTTCTTCTAAGTTATCCAATATGTACACAAATAAATTGTTCATAATAGTCTAACAATTCTTTGTATTTTTGTGATATCTTTTGTCATGTCTCCTTTTCATTCCTGGTTTTATTTCAGTCTTCTCCCTTTTTCCTTAGTCTCTCTAAGCAAGAGTTTATCAATTCTTGTGATCTTTTCAAGCAAACAATTCTTAGTTTTATAGATTTTTTTCCCTATTTTTTTCTATTCCCTGTTTTGTTTATTTTTATATCAGTACTATTTCTTGTAAGGCAAGTTTTGTGGTGATGAATGTCCTCAACTTTTTTTTTTTTCAAATCTAAGAAAGTCTTAATTTCTCCTGAATTTTTGGTGAATAGCTTTTCTAAATATAGTATTCTTGTTTGGCAATTTTAATCTTTCATTACTTTGAACATATAATTCCATTAACCTCTGGCCTGCATAGTTTTCATTGATAAATCTGCTTATGGTCTTATGGGTGCTCCATAATACTGGACTCTTCTCTTTCTGATTAAAAAATTCTCTTTATTTCTTGGAATTTTATTATATGTATTACTGTGGTCTTCTCTGGGTTCATGACAGTGGAGGTACATTGGACTTCTTGAATCTAGGTGTCCATATTCCTGAGATTTAGGGAGTTTTTGGTGATTCAAATATATGCTAAATAGATTTCTGTCTTATTATAAGAAATAGGGGAAACCAGTGTTTTTGCTACTCTCACACACCATTCTACATAATATTTCTGAAACCAAATGTGTGTTGCCCAATACCAAGCAGTTTTCTTCTTAATCTATTCAATTCTGACACAGAGGAGATAGTGTAAGATACTATAGGTTGAGGCCTTAGTCCTGCAGGGACTGTTCCTTACTTCAGTTGCCAGTTGCAAGTCCAAAGTTATGACCTATACTTTAAAAAAAAAAAAAAGATTTATTTATTTATTTGAAAGTCAGAATTACAGAGAGAGAGAGAGAGAGAGAGAGAGTCACACAAAGAGAGGTCTTCCACCCAGTAGTGCACTCCCCAAATGGCTACAAGGGCTGGAGCTGGGCTGATCCAAAGCCAGGAGCCAGGAACTTCTTCTGGATCTCCTACATGGGGGATACAGGGGTCCAAGCACTTGGGACATCTTCTGCTGCTTTCTCAGCCCATTATCAGGGAGCTGGAACAAGAGTGGAACAGCCAGAACTAGAACCAGTGCCCCATATGGGATGCTGATGCCATAGGCAGAGGCTTACTCTACTACACCACAGCCCTGTCCCCATGACGTATACTTAAGACCACTGGCTATAAGTTGGTGTTTACATTACTCCCTCCTTATATCTAATTAACTTGCTAGAGCATCTCCTTATCTCAAGAAACACTTTACTTAGGTTCACCATTTATTGCAAAAGTATAATAAAGGATACAGATAGGCAGCAGAAGAGGACATGCGTTAAAGGACAAGGCATGAGAGAAGAGGCATGAAACATCTGTGACCCCTTTGAGTGTGTCTCCTTCCAGCAGTCTATATGTTCAGCTATCCATATGCTTCCTGAATTGAATCCTTTTGGGATTTTATGGAAGCCTCATTATGTCTCAATGTGTGCATTATTGGCCATTGATGATAACTCAACCTTCAATCCAGAGACTGGGGAGTTGGGCTAAAAATCCCACACCCCTATTAACATGGTAAGCTCTCCAGATAATTCTCTGGAGCCTGTCCAGCCCCCCAGCCATCAGTCACTGATCAGCATACAAAAAGATACTTATTACTTGAAAGATTTCAAGGGCTTTAGGATATCCATATATATCAGAATAAATCACAATATTACATCCCCCCCTTTTCTCTTTTCCTTCAGGGTGCTTGCTTAGTGAGTATTTTATCTGCTTGATGGTGTCTTTTAAGTCCCTTAATCTCTTAGCCTTTTTTTCCCCCACTTTTCTTCATTCTTCCTTTATTTTCCTTTTATTGCTCCTTGCCATTGGATAATATTAAATGTCCTAATTTCAATTTCATTGATTCTTTTTCTCCCCCAGAGGTCTACTGTTGAACTTTTTAAAATGAATTTTTCAATTCAGTTATTGTACTCTTCAGCTCTTGAATTTCTTTTTGGATCTTTTTGCATTGACTATCTCTTTGTTTTCTTGTTTTGCTCATGAATCATTTTTCTGAGCTTTTTCAACATCTTTATGGTGATTATTTTGAATTTTTATTAGTTAATTCATATACAAATAGTTTCCATTTCTTTAGTGCCAGTGTCTAAAGGTTTATTTTGTCCCCTTGGCTAGACCATGTTTCCCTGTTTTTTCTTGTGCTTTATTGCTTTGTGCTGTGATCTGAAAATCTGATTAAACAGGATATCTCCCAGTTCTTATACACTGGCTTTGTACAGAAAAATACTCACCAATCATCTTAGCTAGAGATTCTGGAAGCTTCCCAAATGTTTTCTTTGACTTCATCTTCTCTAGGTTTGTTCATATAAATTCCCATGTAAAGAGGGTTTGCCAATTTCTTTTACCAGGAATGCATAATATATTGCTCCTTCTGTTGCAAGTGACTGCAGATTACTTGGAGTTGCAGTAGGCCACCCAGTTGATTTTTGTTCTCAGTGGCTTCCAGGCATCTAGAATATGTGAAGGATCATCAGTGCCCCAAGGAAAGCAAGACTGTACTTGGATACCCACCACTAACAGCTAGAACATTGGACACAATGTTCCATCAAAAGAATAGCTACCAGGTCATATTGGCTACTGTTTCTGTGCAACAGTTTCTCTGGAGCAACAGCAAACCACCCAGCTCTTTTTTTGTTCCTCAGTGGCCTTCGCATGTCTAGAGTATACTGAGTTTCATTAAAATTCTGAATAAGGCAAGACAGAAATCAGTTCTTTTGGTGGCTTCTGAGAAGCTATAACACTGGGCATGAGCTCCAACTCTTATTTTTTTCAGGGAGAACCAGGGAGCTGAGGTTTTCTCCTTTTCATTCCATGCTGATCATGAGGGAGGGCCAATAGTGAACAAGTGCATGTTAGCTCAAACCACTGTCTTTGCCCTCAGCAGCCCCCAATCTGAGTGGCTTCTGATCAGCACTTAGATTCAGTCAAGACAGGAACCAACTCCTCAACAGCTCCTCGAGAAGTCTGCAAATAAGCTATTTCTTGCAGTCTTCAGTTTCCCTCCAAGGGGAAAAGCTAGGAATTAGAGGAGTCCTCCTGATCATGTGGAGTTGTGCAGGGGAGAAGGGTTCTGGACCATGAAAGTCACATGTTTGCCCACTAGCTCTGAAGTTTTGTACTTGCTTGCAATGCACAAGCCTCTTAACTGATTTCTGGATTTCTTACAAAGGGAATTGGTGTCTTTGCAAAGGTGGGCGTGGTGCTCCACCATCTTGATGATGTGCTTCATTAATATATTCTAAGATACTTAACCACAGTATCCAATACTTGATTTACTTTGTATTTCATTTATGTATAACACTTCATTGTATCTCTCACTGGGATTAACAAGGTTTTGTACATGGTAGGACCTGGAATAATGCTTCTAGAATTAAAGTTGTGTGGCTTGAAGTCAGAAGTGGAGAAGCATTTCCTGTACACCATTTTGTCCTGCACACACATAATATCCACCCCCATCTTATTTTGGATGCAGAGTAAACAAAGTACTTAAGCTGAGTGCTGTTATAGCACCATGTAGTATTCCTCCACTTTTTCAAGCACTCTGAAAACTTTGTGGAAGCACCACTATGCTACTGTTGCCTACTATTTTTAATACCCAGCACCCTGACTACTAATTACTTGCTGATTTTACTTTGAATTGTTCCTTCAACACTTACTTTTTTTTCCTTTATTGTGAGATATTAGCAAAGAGTGACTGGCTATCCCATCTCTACTCACTCCTGTAACTCAGGGCAGTATAATGGTTTGTTTCTCCAAGTCATTCTGAATCATTTTGTTTTATACACCTCCATGAATGATGTATTGCTGGAAGCAACCGTATGACTGTACTTGTATTTTTGGAATAAAGGATCAGTTGCTATATCGAAATTATAATGATTGACAAAACAAGATCAGAGTTTATTTATTTCTCTCTCCTATTATAATCTGAGCATAAAAAGATACGTTAGAGCCAGAGTGAGAATACTGGAATCTTTATGCCATCTTTAACATATGAATTTCATTTTGTAGTGTGAGATAGTGCTACTCCAGTGCCTGCCTCTGCTGCTCCATATCATCCAGAAGGAATAAGAGATGATCAAGTGGAAGGCACGCACTTTACCTTTGGGATATCATGTAGAAGTCCTTGTTACAGCATGCACTAGAATTTCATTCCTTTTTATGGCTGAGTGGTATTTTATTCTATGGTTGTACCACTGTTAAGAGACATTAGGGCTATTTTCATCGTTTGGCTATTAATATCACCATGAACATTTATGTATAACTCTTTTTTTTGGTCTTTTTAAAATTTATTTGACAGGTAGAGTTGTAGACAGTGAGAGAGAGACAGGGAGAAAGGTTGTCCTTCTGTTGGTTCACTCCCCAAATGGCCGCTGCGGCCAGTGCTGCACCGATCCGAAGCCAGGATCCAGGTGCTTCTTCCTGGTCTCCCATGCGGGTGCAGGGGGCCAAGCACTTGGGCCATCCTCCACTGCCCTCCCAGGCCACAACAGAGAGCTGGACTGGAAGAGGAGCAGCCAGGACTAGAACCTGGCGCCCATATGGGATGTCGGCACTGCAGGCAGAGGATTAACCAAGTGAGCCACTGCGCCAGCCCCATGTATAAATGTGGAAACAAGGATTCCAAGAGATTAAGTGGTTATCAGAAGTGCTACTGGAAATAGCTAAATCATGTCTTGAGAATTTTTGGTCTAAGATTCATTTTTTTCCTTTTACTATCTTATACAATAGATGCTATTGTTAGGGAATCAAATTTTCACATTCATTTTTCCATTTGTTGTGGTGTGTAAGAGCAATTTGATTTTAAGTGAGTTTAAAAAGAAAACAAAAAGATGCTAGCTTAAAATCTATTCACTGGGGGCTGGTGTTGTGGTACAGCAGGTTAAGCTGCTGCTTGAGACACTGGCATCCTGTATTGAAGTGTCAGTTCAAGACCCAGTTACTCTGCTACTGATCCAGCTTTCTGCTAATGTGCCTTGGGAAGCATCAGAAAATGACCCACGTGCTTGGGGCCCTGCCACCCATTTGAAAGATGAGGATGGAGTTCTTGGCTCCTTGCTTCTGTCTGGCTCAGCCTTGGATGTTGAGACCATTTGGGAGGAGTGAACCTGTGGATGGAAGATGTCTCTCTTTCTCACCCTCCATCTCTTTCTATCTTCCCATTTTTAAATAAGTAAATAAATACTTTTAAAAAATCTGTTCTCTGATAAACTCTTTGAACTCTTAGTCTTAATTATGTTCTAGTGATGTATCTAGTCTCAAATCATCTAATTTAATACCTTTCCCCATTATTAGATCAAGAAAACATAAACATGTACTTGAGACATATCTGTGAATTTCTATAATAATGATAAAAGAAAAGCGAGAGAGAAGAGGCAGATTAATTTTTAGGATTGCCACTGAGTTTCTTTTAGCTCTTAAATATGTTTGCTGCTTGCTGTGAATTAAAAAACTGTCCTGGAACCTTTCTTGAAGTTAGTAAGATGTTTTAGTGCCATGTATCATCAGTTTTGTTTGTATTTGGTATTGAGTTCCTCATTAAGTTCTGTGCTCCAAGTGTTTTGTCAGTTGTTATTTTCCAGTCAACTTTAAGCAGCCTACACAAATGAGGAAGTGGATGAAGCAGTCTCTCTGGATTTTCTGTTCTAGATAGCTGGATACCTGACAAGTTTTGTAGGCAGCTATGTGATTAACCAACTGCCGTCCAGGTAATTCTGTCTGTGGATTCCTCTTCAAAGTAGTTTGTGTTAACTGTGGGTCGAGATTTTCAAGTTAAGGGTTGTCAAAGTTAGCAAATAAAGACATAGGACACCCAGGTAAATTTGAATTTCAGATAAACAGCAAATATATTTTTAGTATAAGCATCCTCCAAATACTGCATGGATATTCTGTATATATCTAGCATCCCTCCTCATGTGACAACTTTTTTATAGTACAACAGAGACCTGCTGTTTTCATATGTTGTTGTTGATTTGATTGTTGAATCTATATCAAGTTTTAATTCTTTTTTTTAAAAGATTTTATTTATTTGAGAGGTAGAGTTATAGACAGTGAGAGGGAGAGACAGAGAGAGAGGTCTTCTGTCCGTTGGTTCACTCCCCAAATGGCCACAATGGCTCGAGCTGCGCCGATCCAAAGCCAGGAGCCAGGAGTTCCTCCAGGTCTCCCAAGTGGATACAGGGGCACAAGCATCTGGGCTTTTATCTGTCATTTTCCCAGGCACATTAGCAGAGAGATGAATTGGAAATGGAGCACCCAGGACTCAAACAGGCACTTAAATGGGATTCCAGTGATGCAGGCGGATGCTTAACCTACAACACAGTGCTGGGCCCCCCTCTCTGTCTTTTATTTAAAGATTTATGTATTTATTTGAAAGAGAGTTACAGAGATAGAGGGACCTTCCATCCATTGATTTATTCCCCAAATGAATGCAGTGGCTGGGGCTTTGCCAGGTTGAAGTCAGGAGCCAGGAAGTCCATCTGGGTCTCCGACGTGGGTGGCAGGGGCCCAAGCATTTGGACCACCTTCCACTGCTTCCCAGGTCTACTAGCAGGAAGCTGGATCAGAAATGGAGCAGCAAGGGCTTGAACCAGTGCCTATATCAGATGCCTGCATGGGCAGGCTGTAGCTTAACCCACTGTACCACAATGCTGGTCCGAACACATAACATTGCTCTTAATCATTCCAAACAGTCTCTTGAGAATTTTTAGAAGTGACACATTTAGACTTCACATTATTACTTTTCATTTCAAATGGTCTGTGTGAATGGGAAATGAACAGAAATGATAAATCTGAGAAATTTTGGTTCCTCTAAGTGAAAAAAGAGATTAGCAGTAAAAGTTAGATACTTTTAGAATTTATGTAAGTGAAACAGTACCACTTGTTCTCTTGTGCCCTATCTAAGAACATCCTTCATAAAATAATAACCACTAATCATTTCTAAGGATTTACCATTTGTCCATCCCTTGGGAACTCACTTGGTTTCCATTTAATACTATCCAACGTGTTAGGGCAGGTACTGTTTCATGATTAGAGGCAGGTACAACAATAAGCCCTACAAGTATATTTGCTGAATAACAGAATATTATTGTTTTTTATTTGCATTTTGATTACTGGGATTTTAGAAAATTAGTTTTTTGTTTATTTGTTTCTTCATTTGTGTACGTATGGGTCAGTGCTACAGTGAAATCTGTTTTTAGCTGCATACCAATGGGAGGCCCCATTTTTCTCCTTGGGACTTATGAGGTACATCTCCCTACCAGCCCATGGTGGCTTCAGCTACTGCAGGGGCAACACCAAATCCCACTTGTCCTCTGGCAAAGAGAGGCAGGGAGACAGCTCCTACACATGTATCAGGCACTGTGTCAGGTCTTTTACATGTTGTCTTTGATCTCACTGATCACCCATAGCAACAATCATCTTATGGATGAGGAAACTGAGTTATCAATAAACTTGACAAAGATCCTGCAGCCAATATGTAGAGGCATTAACTTTCAAAGTCAATGTAAAGTGGTGTGTTTTTCTTGTTGATTGACAGTTGCATGAAGTTTTTGGTTCATAGGAACAGGGACTCTGTCTTGTTCAATCCTGGGTCACAAGTACCTGGCACATTGCAGGCATCAGTGAGCAGTGTGGAAGGAATGGATTATGAAAGAGATGGAGGTCATCTGTAAAGCCATTGGCACTTAAATGGATCACAGTTGGTTTCTTCCTCTGTGTCTGCCCATCCCATACGAAACCTACTCTAAGAATATTAGATAAATCATGACGTCGAGAATTGAAGTTGAGGGACTAATTGGTAAAAGGCTACTGTCTATGTATAGTCACCACCATAACTAGTTCAATCAGTCTAGAACTAATCCCGAATTTCTGTGGCAAACAGTTTAAAATGATGTGACAGTCCAGCTCTCTTCAATGTACTCCCTCAGGCCTAAAATTGAGTAGTTCATACAATTTATGAAGTTTTGCTTAGTTGCAATATCTTGTGTGGGCAAAGTAGACTGAATTTGGAATGCTGTTAAACTTAAGGTCAATGCAGAGTTCAAAAAAATATTAAGTTTTGCAAAGGAGCGTGTGTTCGATGGTCTCTCTAACCTGGAGTGCCAAGGGCTAAAGCAAATCCCCCACACGAAATGTGCTTGAAGGTAATTTTGCACTGAAGTCTATTGTCTTAACATGTGGTTGTGATATGTAAGAGACTATGAGTTCTACCTTTGCAGTTATAACTCCACGAATGTTTTTAAATAAATGCTTCATCGGTTTTGATGTTAAGCAAGTGGGAATGATTTACCCAGGATCTTGCAATCAGATGTCTGTGTGTCTGATGTCTTCGGATTCTAACCCTAATACAGATGTATCATAACTGAAAAATGAGAACTGGAATTTAAAGGTTAAATCTGCCTGGACTTATCCTGCCTCCAGCAACCCATGGTAGATGATGATATGATTAATAAGGAATCAAGTTTTCTATTTAAATGTAGGCTGTTGTGTACTTGGCGTTTTTTTCTTTGTCTTTTTACATTCACGAAGATCCTACATTTATAGTATTTCCTAGCTCCTAAAACAAGACTGTTCAATTTGATTATCACTCCTGGAAGTTCTCATGCTTTTATTGCTACCTTGTAGAGTAAGAACACAGCCAGCCAACACCTATGGAGTCATGCTGTTCTATATAGTTAATAGTTTATGGACCAGCCAGCTTTTACATGTTTTCCTTGGAGAATTTTCCAGCATGTGCCTTGACTGGCTCTGTTGACTTAAACTTTGAGGATCGATCTGCAGATATAGGGGATGTGATCCCTAGGATGTCATGACTTCTTTAATAGCTTCGTGGAGCAGGGGTGTGAATTACTCAGCTGCACCTTCCTGGTCACTAGAAATTTAGGAGTTCAGTGAGAGTTTGTCGACTCAATAGCTCTGCTTTTCCCTGCTTTAGACCCCTGCATGTCATATTCCCATGGTGCCTGGGATTCTCCTGGTCACTTTGCTTTTTATCTGTCCCAAGCTCAGGTCTTTTTACTGCCTCTCTTCTTTTCCAAGACACCGGGATCACATACATTCCCTGTTGCTGCTTTTAATTTCTATTGGCTACAACTGTTGCTAATACCACTTCCAGTCTCCTTGGATCCTGTTCGGCCCAATCTACTTACTTCATCTCTGCAGTATTCTTCTTTCTTGTCTGCTGTGCTCTCCCACACCCGTCAGCACTGTGTGCATGCCTTGAGCTTATAAATGCGTTGCTGGACCATTAAAACAGCTGGGCCATCAAACAGCTGGACTGTCACACGGAGCCATCAACTGCTGCTTGTGCCTCTTCTGTTCTCAGAAGCACTTTCAGATTTTGAGTTTTTGCTAAGAGACATATCTATTATTTCCTGGATACCTTCTATTGTGAAGCCATTCTGGAAACTCAACCATTCTGGAGATTAATACCATCTAAGTGATGTTTAGCTGCAACAGTTTCTTTTGGTGTGCCCCTGGGTATCAGCTCAGAAGCTGGGGCACTTGTTTACCACTGCCTTGTTTGTTTGTTCCCAAGCATGAGGGAATAGAAGTCTGAAGAATTATGTGCGATTGGGTACCGATGTGCACTGTGCTGTCAGTGGCAATACCAAGCCTGTTATTGATGAAGAATCAACATGGGACTTCAACAGAAGCAGGAAAAGTAATCTTCATTTGAAAAGGCCATAAACTCTTGCCTTTAGTTCCATTTTTTGGGGACACTTTAGGTACATTTTTGTGGGGTTTTTCATTGTTGTTAAACCGATAGCCTCCACAAAGATATTGTAGAAGTGCTAAAGTTAGTCCAAGAAATTTGTATTTCAAAACAAAAAAATAAGAATGTGCTGAGAAGCAATTTCACCCCACTCAATTTTTATTAACTATATGCATTTTCACTAATTTTTGGAAATGCATATAAGAAACCTCAGATCGTTGAGATTTCCCAGGTAGTGGGAAACCAGAATTGATCAAGGTTCAGTAAATTTCCTACACATGAAAATCCAGAGAGCCCCTTCTCCCCACATGGGATGGTGCAGGTGGGAAGGCCTGACCCAGATTAGGAGACCCATCCTGCTGGTGAACATGCCCACCTGGTCCTCCTGCAGGCAGATAATTTTATATACTCCAGTTCTGTGGGGCCAAACCAGAAATCCAGATGGAAACCAGAAAAATAAATCTCTATAAAGTTATTTAAAATTTCCGTTATTCAAAACAGCTTGGCATATCTGAGTACAGATGAGTGATTTTCCTACCTGATTAGGAGATACTACTCATCCTAGAAACAGGTGCTTAATATCCATTGGTTGCAGTGAGTATTGTAAGACAGCAGGTTAAACCAGCAGTGGGGATGCCTGTATCCCATATTAGATAGAGTCCCATCTCTGTTGCCAATCCAGCTTCCTGCTAATATATGCTTTGGGAGTATATTAGTTCAGCACTTGCTGTGATGGCTCAAGTACTTGGGTCCCTGCCCCTTACATGGGAGACCTAGATGGACTTACTGACTCCTGGCTTTGTTGTGGCCCAGCCCTGGCTGTTGTGGACGTTTGGGGAGTGAACCAGCAAGTAGAGACTTCTTTCTCTTTGTCTCCCTCTCTCTGCCTTTCAAATAAATAAAAATAAATTCATTGATCTCCAATTAATAAGGATACAAAGAAAAAAAGATTTCCTTCTCAGTTTCCCTGAAAGTATTTAGATCCTAATGTATGTTTAGATCACCCTTAGATACCATCATTCTTTCTGTGTTATTGCTTTTAGGATACTCTTGATATAATTGAAATGTCAGGCTTTAGTTCTGACTATCTATCTTGTATATTCTACTTGGGATATCGATTCCCCCAAGTATATAGAGATGTAAGTATGTTATTTGCTCTGTAAGCTCTGATCAATCAGAAGTGCATCATCACTTTGTGTCTACCTTTGGAAGATGCCTTGGAATTCCAAGTAGTGCTTTTGGGACTAACAGTGTGGAAATCACAGTGCCAAACTGATTCTTGCTCCCTTTTTTTGGTGTGTGATGGTGTAACTTGTTAAGCTCTTTTCAGTTTAAGCAGCAGAATTTAGATCAGCCAGAATTGCAGTCCACACCCATTTTTCTGGCTTTGCATATTAATGCCAAAATAATGAAGTCCCATAAATTATAAAAGTCATTTGGCAAGAATATTGTGATTGTTTTCAGCTCGTGGAAAATCACTACTTCTTTGCACTTTGTATTTAATATATATACTTAATTGTGGCAACCTAGAAAAGATCCAGTGTGTACACGTGTCCTTTGTCTTCCTGACTTTTCAAACATCCATGGCTTATTTGAACTTCCAGTTGTATTTTATTTGCATTTGCCAGAAGTCCTGAAAACTGAAAGCTCTAACTAAATTTCTGAATGATTAATGGAAGTAAAATCATATTATTCTCTAATTAATACATTTTGGTTTCTATTGGGTCCAAAATATCCTAACATATTTCTCAATATTTTGAAACAAAGTGTTGCAAAAGGTAAAAAGATAAATAAATAAACCAAAAGAACTAAATAAGCCTGTAATTGATAGCAAGGATGTGAGAGCAGGCTCTTGAGTAAAGAAGCTTCATGGAAACAATGCTTTTGTAAGGGGAGATTATAATGGTCCCTCCCTCAAAACGGCCTTGGAAATGAACCCAAGAGTCAGCTTCATGGTAGATTAGCATTTACTAACTCCAAAATGAATACTGTAGCTAAGTGATTGAAAGGTTACCAGCCATCATCGATATCACACATGGAAATTATTTCAAGTATTTAAATCTTAGTACTTTTCAATGTTGAAGAAATGGATGAGAAGGACAAGATGTATAGAATTAACTTTAAGGATTTGATTTGTACCAGAAAAATGAGAAAAAAATGTGTGTACTGAGAAATTTATCATAATGCTGTCTGTCTATGAGATTGGGGGCAACGAATGCCCACTCCAGTGGAATAGTCTGAAAATATTTAAAACTACTGATAAGGCATTTTTAATGCAACGAAAATCCCTACAATATATAAGGAATGGGGAAATGGTACAATAAAATATTATATATGACCTTATAATGGTTTTAAAGGTACCAGCTACAAAATGTCACTTCAGTGCCTACTTCATTCACCAACTTCCTTGGCTTATTAGGAACTTTGGAGGCTTATTTCTTGACTCTTTTGTATCCTTTGCTATCAGAATAAAACATAAAAATGTATTTATCAGAGCTGTAAATAGCTAATATATAGCCATTTCTAAGAAGTATAAGTTACGAATGCTGCAGCCATTTCATTATTATACTTGAAATTTTGGCTGGTACCACGGCTCACTGGGCTGATCATCCGCCTGCGGCGCCGGCATCCCGGGTTCTAGTCCCGGTCGGGGCGCCAGATTCTGTCCCGGTTGCCCCTCTTCCAGGCCAGCTCTCTGCTGTGGCCCTGGAGTGCAGTGGAGGATGGCCCAAGTGCTTGGGCCCTGCACCTGCATGGGAGACCAAGAGGAAGCACCTGGCTCCTGGCTTCAGATCAGCGCAGCACGCCGGCCGTAGCGGCCATTTGGGGGGTGAACCAACAGAAGGAAGACCTTTCTAAAAAAAGAAAAAAAGAAGAAATATTAATTTACAGGCTAGTGCCATGGCTCACTTGGTTGGTCCTCCACCTGTGGCACCAGCATCCCATATGGGTGCCGGGTTCTGGTCCCTGTTGCTCCTCTTCCAGTCCAGCTCTCTGCTGTAGCCCTGGAGGGTGGTGGAGGATGGTCTGGGTGCTTGGGCTCCTGCACTCGCATGGGAGACAGGGAGGAGGCGCCTGGCTCCTGGCTTCGGATTGGTGTGGCTCCAGCCGCGGCGGCATTTGGGGGTGAACCAATGGAAGGAAGACCTTTCTCTCTGTCTCTCTCTCGCTGTCTAACTCTGTCAAATAAAAAAATAAAGAAATATTAATTTATAAGGAAGACTTCTTTTTCTCCAATGTTTCCTAGGTTATTAGAATTTTAGTAGAAGATCAAATTTAGATGAAGATTTATTGGTTACCTTTGGCTCATCAGATTAAAAAATTGTATCCACAGAGCATGAAAAAATGTTTGACATGAGAGCGCCTCACTCCGAATAGAATGGCTATTATCAAATAGACAAAAGATTAATAAGTGCTGGTGGGAACATGGAGAAAAGGGGAACCTTGCTCTTTGTTGGTAAAAATGTAAATTAGTGGAAATTAGTACAAAGATTCCTTAAAACATTAAAACTAGAAATGCAGTATGAATTAGTATACAGTATGAACAATCCTACCACCAAGTACCCATTCAAAAGAAATGACATCTGTACATAACAGGGACATCTGTACTTTCATTGCAACAATAGTCAAGAAATGGAAATGGCTTAAGTGTCCATCAACTGATGAATGGACACAATGGAATATTATTCAGCCATAAAAAGGATAGAGTCCTGTTATTAGTGAAAAGCTGGATGGGACTGGAGGTGATTATATTAAGTGAAATAAACCAGGCGCAAACAGAAAGGTAGATATTTCATGGTCTCACTCATGTGTAGAATCTAAATACGATGCTCTTATAAAGTTGAGAGTACAGTAGTCATTTCCAGAGCTGAGGAGAGTATGGAAGGAGTACTGGAGAAAGGTTGATCAATGAGTGCTACGTTATAGTGAGACAGAAGAAATAGGTTCTGATGTGCTGTTGCACAATAGTGTGACTATAGGTCATGGTAATCTACTCAATACTTCCAAAATTAAAAAGAAAGGATTTTGAGCCGGCGCCACGGCTCACTAGGCTAATCCTCCGCCTTGTGGCGCCGGTGCACCGGGTTCTAGTCCCGGTCGGGGCACTGGTTCTGTCCCGGTTGCCCCTCTTCCAGGCCAGCTCTCTGCTGTGGCCAGGGAGTGCAGTGGAGGATGGCCCAAGTCCCTGGGCCCTGCACCCCATAGGAAACCAGGAGAAGCACCTGGCTCCTGGCTTCGGATCAGCGCGGTGCACCGGCTGCAGCGCGCCAGCCAGGGCGGCCATTGTAGGGTGAACCAACAGCAAAGGAAGACCTTTCTCTCTGTCTCTCTCTCTCTCACTGTCCACTCTGCCTGTCAAAAAATTTTTTAAAAAAATTAAAAAAAAAAGGATTTTGAATCTTTTCACCATGAAGAAATGACAAATATTTAAGGAGATACATATTTACTCTAATTTGAACAGTGTACAATGTATACATGTGTTGAAATATTACATGATACCTCTTGATATGTTTTTAATGTTAAAAAATTAATAAAGTTGAGGAAAGATTAAATATTCAAATGAACACATCATAGATATCCAATTCTGAATATATATCTGATAATAGCGAAGATTAAGAAACAGCGGTGCCACCTCTGAAATCTTGCAGAGACACTTAGAATTAATTAGTAATAACTAGTCCTCTTCTTTTTGTCAATAAAAGTGAATCTTAGGAATTAGTAGTTTAATAAATAAAACATTGGTAATAATCAGCTAAGGGACCAAGTGAAATTGGCGATGTTGTTTAAACCACTACTTACCCTTTGAATGCAAAGAACTCTTTCTACGAGGGTGCTCTTTGTTCTAATATTTAAGCTTGCGAACACTTGTGAGAATTAGGAGCTCAAATTAAAATATTGTATTTCTGTGTTCGTCTACTCACGGGTACTTTGCATTTCCAGAAACAGAGAAGTGTTTATCATTGGGCAGCTTGATAAAATTCGCATTCTCTGTTCAGCGAATTGCAAAGTGAGAAAGCCAAGGCTCAATTCCTGCTTTGTTGAACCAAGTCTCGAATAATTACTTAAGAATTCTTGGCATGAATTTTACTTTTAATTTTTGGACTCAGCCATTAAAGAAAATCAAAATAGCCTCTTGCACTTTAGCAGCTCTTGATGATTTGGGTACTTTGTGATAGAACACTAATGAGTACTCCAAAAACGTTTCATAAGGCAGAAAAGAGCGAGCCTCATTTAAAATTGGACCCTTTGAGGCTGAGAGCCTAGGAATATATTGAGTTAGTGACAAGGTAGGATGATTCCTGAGCCCGTGTGCTCAGCAGGACGTCCCTGCTGATCCCCTACAAAGGGGAATGGTTGAGTCATTCTCCTTCCGCTACCCTTCCCGTAAGAATGAGGAGCCGGTGCAGAGCAGGGCTCCACGCCATTGAGAGACCAGCAGAGAAATTGTGGTTAGGTGATAGCATGTTTGTTTCAATTTCTTTCAAATTTGGAGGTGGGGGGGGGGGTAGATTTATGACCTAAGTGAACAGCCGAAAATACTGTTTTTATTTTGACTTGATCGTATGCATGCTTAATCTCCTGCCTCTATGTGGAATGCACAGGAGGGTACTGTCCTCTAACTGACCTTTCCCAAAATCGAATCCTGAGTCTAAAAGCTGTAACCTAAAACCTCAAATCATTGGCCTTAAAGAAGTTTCCCTGAGAGAATTAGGCCATTCTGTTTTCATTTCTAAATGTATGTGCCTCATGCATGCATTCAGGAAGTGGGGTGTCCTTGGCCTCCTGCCTCCCCGAGTTTCGGGATGGGTGTATAAGCAATAATCTCTCAGTTCCAACTTGATTGGAGTCTGAACCCAATCTCACCGAAATTAGTTTTCAAATCCAAATTCAATTAAAAACAGATGTTTCCAAGTAGACTGAAAAAGGCTGTGAAAAAAAATCAGGCTCACTGCCTTGAGAATTGGTTGAATTCTCTAGGTATTTGTAATCAACAGGAAGGGAGAAATAAGAGTTCCCAGAAAGTTGGCTCTTCCTTCCTGCCACGCGGGGCTCTCCGGCTCTCCGAGTGCTCGGAATCCATATCTTTTATGGAGGTGTGGTAAGATTCGCCAGGCTGGACTGCTCCACTTTCTGATCTCTACCAGGTCAAGACAAATTTGCATCTTGGGTTAGGCACTTAATAATTCTTGTTGCTCAGAATCGGTTTCTACCTACAGCAGAAGGGACACATTAAAAAATACCTCGTTATTAAAAAGTAATGGAATATTAAGAATTCCTACACAGAAAGTTCCAGTTAGCACATTCTTTAAGGCTCCTTCTAAAGCTACCCTAATGGCAATTCAGGAAACATTAGTGAGTTTTGGAAGGGTTTTCCCCTCATTGAAACCAAAACCCCATTACAGAACACGTAGTGAGAAGAAGGTTCTCCTGACTTGTGGACACATAGTACCCATGAACTTTAATGCATTGAAATGGATTCATACGTTTTTCAAAGATGAAAAACATGTGTCCAATTATTGTGAGATTCACCACTCCTTACAAGTTCAGCACAGGCAGCCCTCATCTCCTTGTCTTAAAATGAGTGTGCCTATTTTCAGAATAATTTTTAACATGAAGTCTGGTCCACCACTTGATTTTTAATCTCCTCTTTTATCCCTGGAATCTTGCATTCCTGGTGCACTTCATCTTTTTGTGTGGAATAATATCCTTCAGAAATCTTTGATGCATCGGTGAATTAAAAGGAAAAAAAATGAGATGTAAGTGCTTGCTGTATTTGTCATTTTTAATACGTTTTGAGCCACTTGATTTATGATTAAGCATTTCTTGGGAGAGGAGAATGTTTAAGGTGGTATTTTGAGCTCCATTTAAGGCAATTTAGTTGTCATCAGGCCTCCTCACCCCATAACCTCTGTGAGACCTTGCTTCATAAATTGGACCCAAACAATTGGCTTGTGTTTCAAGTAGACAAAGCCTTATGGAAATGATACTTGCTAAGTGTTTTTATTGGACATCTGGGTAAGAGTTAGCCTTTGTCAGACCAGTCTCAGACCACAGCTAGCCTGACTCCCACACTTGTGGTGGCAGTTTTTGTTCTCAGAAAGCTTTCTTTAAAAATTTTTTAAAATTGAGAGCAAATGAGATTATTTGGATTCATTTTTCCCCCCAGCTTTCTGCCTCGGTTAGTGATTCCGTACGCGAGATTAAGGCTGTTGCTGCAGGCTTCCTTCAACCTTGGGTCAGTGCCTTGCACTTAAGGTCTTTCGCCTCTCCATTCTAGACAACCTGCTCTGGCACTGTGTAGACCGTGCTGTGTCAAGATGCTGTGGCTTTGCCAAAGAATGGCAGAGTGATTTCAGGCTCTGGAAGAGCTAAATTGAGCTCAGCCAGCTTGACGATACCTGGGATTGTCTCTCGCCTCACCGCCTCCTCTCAGTGAGTCATCTTGGTCCGACCTAATGTTAGATGCCAGTGACACAGAACCTCCTCATTGTCAGGGTGACCCAAGACAAGAGAGCTAGAAGAGATCAGTACAATGTCACTCCATTTCTTAAAAAGCATAGAACTCTATTTTAAATAAATGAATGCAATGAATGCAGTGTCTCTTGGGCGACTGCCTGATGAAAAAGATTAAGAAACTATGTGTATTATTTTTCATTACTTGTACCATAATATAGAATTTTATACTTGGGAAGCACTTCACAGCCATAAACTTAATTCTAGAAATTCCTGAGCCACAGGCAGAGTATCCTTTAAATGAGAAATTTGCGGACAAGGGCAGAAAGCAACTTGGCTCAATATGAAGTGACAGCAAAAAAATGAAATAAATACAGCTGGAGGAAAAAGCTGACTTCTCCTAGATGTGACTTCAGAACTGAGATGCAAATGTCACCCCAGTAGACTGGTGATACGCAGTGCTCCTAAAAAGTTTTTCAGTTGAAGAAGCAGTTCCACGCATTACACCTGAGACTTGCTGTTTTGGGAGGAAAGGCACTCAGTGTCCCCAAAGAGAGCACAGCCTCGTCTTTGCTTTGCGTCGGCTTGTCTAGGAGCAACCAGAGAGCTATAAACATGAACAAACAGAGCCAAAGAATTCAGCCAGACTGGCCTTTGCCTCTGTGCCCTTTGGTTTTCCTGTCATTGATAGAAGGAATGGAATGCAATATTTAATGGACTTTCCAGCTCTAGACTTCTTTGTCTACTCTGTGCATGACTCCACTTATTAATTAATTATTATTATTATTATTCTTGCTTTAATTCCTTTGGGTGTAGGACTTAAGGAAGCAAAGCAGGGAACGAGGCAAGGAAGGCAAAGATTAGGAAAGGGAAACAGGAGTGAAAAAGAACTTGGAGGAGAATGAAAGGAAATAAGCTTATAGATAAGTAATGGGGTGAGAGAATTATGGGAGGTGGATTAATTTCCTGTATCTCGGATTTAATATGAGGGGAAATAACTGATGATTTGCAATGTAATTATGTAAAGAGTGTCAGAGTTAATAATGCCTTTAACGTTTTTCTTAAGAATAACACACCAGGTGACTGCACAATTCGTTCCGTACTATGGCAAACACCATCACGTCCCAGTTCGGGTTGCTGGAAGGAGAGCCCTGGCTGATTCATGACAACCTGAAAAGTGCCAGCTGCAGCCTCTGTCCAGGGCGTGGTGAGGAATCTCACTGTGCTGATGCTCTTTTGGGTGAAGGAGCGAATTCATGCCTTTCCTCTCCACGGTATATCCATTCTATAATATCCACCCCAGCCACATGCATTGGTATCAGAGTAAAAAGCCTGTTTCCCATCAGGGTTTCCTTCAGTTGACTACACTTGTAGTCAATTTGAAAAGCTGTGGGAATTGCTATCTCTGTAATATACAAGATGATAAAAAGCTCTTAAGTGTGTCCTGTGTGATAATCTGGTCTTTTAAAGCAGTCAGTAGTTGGGTGGGGTCGGGTATCCTTTCTTTGTGGACAATTGTAAAATGTTTCATTTCCTATGAAGCTGTGTATAACACATTTTTTTAAAAAAGATTTATCTATTTATTTGAAAGGCAGAGTTACAAAGAGGGAGCACAGGCAGAGAGAGAAGTCTTCCATCCACTGGTTTATGCCCCCCAAATGGCCTCAGCAACTGGGACTGGGCCAAGCCAAAGCCAGGAGACACGACCTTCATCTGGGTCTCTCCCACAAGGGTGCAGGGCCCCAAAGACTTGGACATCTTCCACTGCTTTCCCAGGTGCATTAGCAGGGAGCTGGATAGAAAGTGGAGCAGCTGAGTTTCAAACCAGCGCCCGTATGGGATGTTGGCACCTCAGGCTTTGGACCAACCTGCTATGCCACAGTGCCAGCCCCAGTGTATAACATATTGATCAGTTTTGGATTGCACTGGTTCTGGAAAGACAGTAAGGCATTTTTCCAAGCATTCTGGAAGACGCTGCTTGGAACACTGGAGGACTCTGATCAGTGCAGACTTTGCTCTGCAGGGGTCTGAGATGTAGGCCTTGATGGGAGCTGAGCCGCCCCACGGACAGGGTGTCTGTTCTGAATTTGCCATAGAGGCAGTTGCCCTGGGCTCTTTGTTTGGAAAGAACCTTCATTACTCCTCAAGCCTTAGGTCTGTCAGCTGCTGCCCAGAGCTCAGCAAATCCTACAGGAGGCCTTCTCTGTTTATGCAAATCACACTGGGGTACAATCTTTCATTGGCAAAGGAGCCTCTGCAATAAAATCCCTCCTAGCTTATGCGAGAGGGTTGGGGAGTTGCATCATTAATTGGAAAAGTTAAATAAATTGAGGTCATTAAAAATTCCATATATATTATAAGCATCATCTAGTTTATAAAACCGTTTATTCATTCAGGAATTATTTGATGTAGGAAGGAAAAATCTAGGTCTGATATTGAATCTAGTCTGATATGGGGGTTGTTTTTCATAAACCACATTTATTTGCATCAGCCGCAACTTCAGGTTTTGCTTTCTTTAAAGTTAGGGTTTTGTTAGAGTAGAGTCGGAACTCAGAGACACTCGTGGAGTGGTCTGAGAGCAGAGGCCTTCAGACTGTGATTAGTGTATTTCCATGATTTTCAGGGAAAAGTGATGGTCGCAGTCACACTTGATTCACAACACTGTTCCGAGCTCCCCTTTGATGTGGCTTTTTAATGCAGCTGTGTTCATCTTTAGGTAAACAGTTTCCTCCCTTTACACTCATATTCATGACTTCACATAATACTTAGTTGAATGCGTCAATATATTAAGCCCAACAGATCATACTACATGGGTTTGGGATCAAATACAGCTAGGGGCCTACACCCCATATTGGAGTGCCAGTGTGAGCCTGGGCTACTCCACTTCCAATTCAGCTTCCTGCTACTGTGCCTGGGAAGGTAGCAGAAGATGGCTCAAGTACTTGTGTCCCTGGATCCTGGCTTCCAGCTGGCCCACCTTTGGCTGTTGCAGGCATTTGGGGAGTGAACCAACAGATGGAAGATGTCTTTCTCTCTCTGTCTCTTATTCTCTCTCTGCCACTCTGCCTTTCAAATACATATTTTAAAAACACACACAACTGATGTTGGGGGGAATTGTGACACCACTGCTCAGAATGGAAGCACAAAAGCTCAAGAGAGGCCTGGTCTCTGTGGGCCGTTGGTGTGCCAGAGGCGGGCTGGAGGGAGGACCACAGTGGGAGAGAACAAATCCTTCCTCTGCAGAATTTGTAACTACTCTAACAAGTTCTGACAAGGTGATGGGCCTTAGTTGAACACAAAGACAGAGGTTTAGAGGCAAGCATTTGGCCTAGTGATTAAAATGCCCGCATCCCAGTTTTGATTGTCTGGGTTCAAGTCCCAGCTCTGCTCCTGATTTCAGTTTCCCTCTATTGTGCACCCCAGGAGGCAGCAGGGGATGGAAGTAGCGACTCCAGAAGCCCCTGGAAAGGAAAAAAATTAGCAAAGAAAAACACAGGAGCCCTGAGAGGGAGATGTTGAGTCTGTGGAAGGGATCTGATTCAGAACTCTGCAAACTCTGATTGGTTCACATCTTACATCTCTTTAGCATACACTTTTAGTTCCCTGATTGGTTCACTTAGCATGTCTTATTAGCATACAGATCAACCAATCAGGGAGAACTTCTTGCTTTAGAAACGCATAAAAACACAAGCCAGGCCGTTTTGAGAGCCAGCTCAGGGCAGGCAGCCCACTGTGGAGCAGGCACTATTGGCTGCCGGGGAGCTTTCTCTGCTTCCAATAAACGGGCTTGGCTTTGTTCACTGCTTCCTTGTCCATATGCCTCATTCTTCATGGTCAGAGAAGAGAAGCAGCAACCCAGAAGGTGGCAGCTCTCCTCAGTGGAGCCAGGCGCGAAGACAAGCTGTAACCAGCAGGCGGCAGCACGCGACAAACCCTGCAGAGAGGAGCCGGCAGTAACACAGCTGTAACACTGAGAGCCACGACAGGAAGAGCTGTAACATGGGAGCTGCGTTGCTCCGGGAGCAGCAGCCAAAGGAAGACTCAGCCCCGAAGGGCCGGAGCTGCCGGCGACTCCTACCACTACACTAAGGACGCCGACACCACAACCATGGCTCAAGTGGTTGGTTCGCTGCCACTGGGATGGGAGACCTGGATTGAGCTCCTGGCTTCAACCTCACCCAGGCCTGGCTGTTGCAGGAATGTGGGGAGTGAACCCAAATGAAAGATTCCATTCTGTATCTGCCTCTCTTTGTCTCTCTGCCTCTCAAATAAAAATAAGTTTTAAACATTTAACAATTTTGTATAAAGATAGAAGTGTGATCACTGCCAAGAGTTGTGTGTGGCAGAAACAACACAGAGGGGGAGAGATGAGCAGCCAGGAGCCATCTGTTAAGTGCTGGACTGTGTCCCCCGCCCCTAACAAGGCTCATATGTTGAAGCCCTAACCCCCAGTCCTCAGAATGTAGCTCTGAGATATGGTCCTTAAAGAGGTAACTAAATTGGGCCGGCACCGCGGCTCACTAGGCTAATCCTCCACCTAGCGGCGCCGGCACACCGGGTTCTAGTCCCGGTCGGGGGCACCAGATTGTGTCCCGGTTGCCCCTCTTCCAGGCCAGCTCTCTGCTGTGGCCAGGGAGTGCAGTGGAGGATGGCTCAGGTGCTTGGGCCCTGCACCCGGATCCTGGCTCCTGCCATCAGATCAGCGCGGTGCGCCGGCTGCAGCGGCGGCCATTGGAGGGTGAACCAACGGCAAAGGAAGACCTTTTTCTTTGTCTCTCTCTCACTGTCCACTCTGCCTGTCAAAAAAAAAAAAAAAAAAGAGGTAACTAAATCAAAATGAGATCATTAGACTGAGACCCAAGACAATCTGGTCTCCCAATAAGAGCAAGCTTGGACCCAGAGGTGCACAGACAGAAGACCCCTGAGGGCCCAGGGAGAGGTTGCCCAAGGAAGGGGCTGGAACAGATCCTTCTTTCACTGCTTTGAGAAGGAATCAGCCGTGCCCAACACCTTGATCTTGGGCTTCTGACTTCCAGAACTATGAAAAAACACGTTTCTGCTGTTTCAGTCACCCAATCTGTGATACTTTATTACAGCCTCTCTAACCAGTGAGCACAGAAGGGTTTAAGGAGGAGGGAGCCTTTGATGTGGTCTTAGCTCAAGATGAGAGGAAGGGAATCCTAGTCCGCAGGGAGAGCAAGAACAAAGCCTGAGGGGTGAGCAGGTGTTGGAGATACAATAAGCAGATGACTGGGCCGAGGGAGAGAGCACGTGTGGGGCATGGCGGGAGGAGGTGGCTCCGACCTGAGGACTGGTCATGGGCAGTGCGGCTGGCCTTGGAGCAGTGATGAGGCCACAGGAGCCTTGTGGAGGTGTCATCTCACTCAGCGCTGCCAGAGAGGGCTGTCTGTCATGGCTGTCCACCTGTGTCCTTGAGGAACAGTTCCAAGAATGCCGGTGGCTGTCTGCAAGTGCAGCTAGGGCTGAATTCTGTACCTACTAGATTCTCTCCTGCCTTCTCCAGAACATGCCTATGCTAAAGCTTGATTTGTAAATGAGGCACAGTAAGAGATGGATGACAATAGCTACTAATAAAAGAGGATAATTATAATAACAGTGGCGGATTGCTTCTGGAATTTTTCATTTCATATTTTGAGGCTGCTGTTGACCATGGGTAATGAAGCCATGGACAAGGAGAGGCTGCTGGACACACAGAAGTCCTTGGTGGCCGTCAGCAGTGTGCTATGACTGGCTGTACCGCTCAGGGGTGGGGGAGCAGCATTTATGGGAAACAGGGCACACAGCAGAGGAGTGAGGAAGCATGCCTGCGGCCTGTGTTCTGATGCGGCAGGTTAAGCCACTGCGTGTGACGCTGACATCCTTACCAGAGGCGCCGGTTTGAGTCCCCAGTGTTCTGCTTCCTGTCCAGCTCCCTGCTAATGTGCCTGGCAAAGCAGTGGAAGATGGCCCAAGTACTGGGATCCCTGCCACCCACATGAGGGACCAGGGTGGAGTTCCAAGCTCCTGGCTTTGGCCTGGTTCATCCCTGGCTGTCACAGCTGTTTGGAGAGTAAACCAGCAGATGGAAGATTGTTCTCTCTCTCTCTCTCTCTCTCTCTCTCTGTTACTCTGACTTTCAAATCAATTTTTTATATAAAAGAAAGTATGACCATCTTCCTAACCATCTGTCACTCTCTCCCCAAAAGAGAGTCTTACTAGGCTGCTTCATGCTGTTCACTTAGCAGAGCGGGGACTGGACAATGAGTGGCAGAACTCAGGAAGCACGGCTCTGAAGTCTGATAGAAGTCTCAGGCCAACCCAGGAGAAGGGAGGAAACTAGCAGTGAATTCTTCCTTGGGTTTATGTGATGCCTTTGACCTTGAGGTATTAAAACTCCTATAGGGCCTGTCAAATCATCGGTGCTTAATAAATGTTTTTGACTAAATGCATTCATGAGCGTGTCCATAATTTTGATAATGCTGGTGATCTCTTGCAATTGTAGAGATTTCTCTGCCCACTCTTCGGGTCTTGTACATTTTTATAAAATGCCCAGAAAAGACTCAATTAAAAATAAGGCCCCACCCAGAGGAATTCTGATTCAGCAGGTCTGGGTCTGGATTAGGCCTGGCTATATCTATTTATAAAGTTCTGTGGCTGACCTTGACATCTAGCTAAGGGTGAAAAATTACCGATTACATTCAACTTTTCAAACGTTTGTAATAGCCCCAGGAGCAAGATTAAATTTGATGCCACATGATTCTCATTGTGTCAGATTTTTTAACTGATCTTAGGAAAAGCCTTTGTCAATCCAGGATTCAAAAAAGCCACTACTGTTTTTGGCTCTAATTTAAATAGATTACCTGGATGGGCCTTTGGGCCTAGGAGTTAAGTTGCCTTTGTCCCACACTGGAGTACCTGGATTCCATATGCACCTGCAGCTTTTGCCTGGATCCTCCTGCCTGTGCAGACCTGGGGAAGCAGCAGGTGATGGCTCAAGTAATTGTGTCCCTGACACCCATGTGGGAGACCTGGATTGAGTTCCTGTCTCCCAGCAAGCATGCGAAGAGTGAATCAGTGAATAAGAGTATGTACTCTCCCTCCCCCTCATCCCCACTTGCCTTTCTTTGCCTTTCAAATAAATATGTTTCAGACTGTAAGGAGGTCATCTTTTCCTCTTGATTCTCTCAAAACTCTACAAACAACAAATGAAACAAACCCACCTCAATAAAAGACATAAAATCTGTTTACCCCAGCAGGTTCCTGACCAGAAGCACCCTTAACCAATCCCTTATGAAGCTGAAATAAAAGGTCCTTATAAAACGCAGCAGGTGGGTAGATTGTCCACAGACTTAGGTGTGTGAGAAATGGAACTTGATTTTTCTATAATTCAATTTCTATTCCGCTAGGTGGCAAGATCTCAGTTTTAATCAATAAAGAGTGTTTCCCACCTCTTTCCCAGGGGTTGCAGTAAGTTATTGGGAATTTAAATCATACGAAGGCACAGAGACAGGGGTGGGAGGTTGTCCGCCTGACCTGAGCGACCATTTTTCCTGCTGCATCGACTGAAACGTCCTCACTCTTATCTGGTCTTCTCTGCTGAGCCACCTGCAAGGCATCTTTAGGTCTCTACTCACTCCTGCGCAGCTCCAGGATGAGTCTGCAGCTTCCACCCCACCCTGGGCGTGGGTCAGCCATGTGGTCGCCTCTGGAAGGTTTATGCTGATTCTAGAGGCAGCCATTTCTACCCTGGGGTCCTGCCAAGCCTCGGGCTCTGGCCAGGAAAGAAGGGGAGGGGGTGGTTCCTGCCATGATAAGACCTGCACGTTGCCTCTGCAGGCCCACTCCGGTGAGGGCCCCAGCATCAACTCACTCCTCGCTATGGTGAGTCTTTCCCAACCCTAGAGGCAGCAAGTCCTGCACGCAGACGAACATCCTCGAAAATTCGTTATGCAGGCGTTGTTTATGCACAGGTGCCCTTTCTGTTTTCCTTTGCAGGCTGGACTTTTAACCAAACCAGAGATCAAGGCCGACAGTAGCAAGCATGGGAGTGACAGTAAGGAATAGTAGGATCAAAAAGTTGGGCCTCTCTCAATCTGATTTGCTGGAGGCAAGGCTGAAATTGTGACCAAAGCCTGAAAATCACAAGCCCCAGTAATCAGTTTAATGAAGAACTCTGAAGAATGAGAGACTGTGGGCACAGGGCGAGCTGAACACAAACCACTATGTTAACCGGAATATCTTAATATATAAATATAAGATGGTTACTTTAAACTCACTAAAAATACAAACAGCAAGGTTGGGGGAAGGTTTATTTTTCTTGTTGTTATTTATTCTGTATCATGTCATGGAATTATTCCCTGGCTAGTTTGCAATAATTTCCTTGGAGAAATACCGACTTTAAGCTTTTATTGTTATCTTCTATGGACTATCACCTTAATCTCAGAGACATGCTTGCTTGGAATGGGAAATTGCATTTACTCACTCTAAGTTTGTGAAGGGAAATTGAATTTGATGGAATGTTTATTGCTGGAAATCAAGTTCACTCACCTAAACTTATAATGTATACACCAGCTCCATGGCCTCTCTAACTTCATTCTGTTACTTTACTCCTCTATAAGGGCCTTGACTTCATTTACTTAAAAAGCATCAAGCCTTTTACTTAGCTTTCTCCCTATAAGCCTGTTTAAGAAAAAAAAAAAAAAAAAAAAAAAACAAACAAACAAACAAAAAAAAAAACTCTGGGGCTCCAACAGAAGTAGTTTTAAAGAGCAGCAAGAATTTAGTTTTTTTTTTTCGCATTGGTGAAAAAAGGAAATGGCGAGGGAAAAGAGAATGATTAATAATTCACACTGTTATTCTGCCATAGAATTTTTTAAAAACTATTTCTCTAGCAGTTTTTTCTTTTTTTAGGATTTATTTTATTTATTTGAAAGGCAGAGTTACAGAGAGAGGTAGAGAGAGAGAAATCTTCCATCTGCTGGTTCACTCCCCAGATGGCCACAATGGCCAGAGCTGAGCCAATCCAAAGCCAGCAGCTTCTTCTGGATCTTCCACATGGGTGCAGGGGCCGAAGACCTTGGGCCACCTTCTACTGCTTTCCCAGGCCATAGCAGAGAGCTGGATCAGAAGAGGAGCAGCTGGGACTCGAATCGGCGCCCATATGGGATGCCGGCACTGTAGGCGGCAGCTTCATCCACTCTGTCACAGCGCCGGCCCCCACTCTATATCTTTTGAAGTGATGTTAGAAAATTGTTAAGTCCCAGTACAAAGACGTTAAAGTGGCTGGCATGCCAACGGTAGCTGTGCTGTGCTTGGAGCAAGAGGTGTCCACAGACCTCTCAAACCTCACACCTTACTGGTCTGATAAAAGAATTCTATGGAAAGTTTGCTTTGTGCCTGCCCATTCTGAAGCAGATGGGCCTGTCCCACTGGCTGGTAGAACACACTTGTGTATTTACAAAAGGGGAGCAGTCAACGTGGCTTTGCCATATGGATGGTCAATCCAGAGGCGGCCTGGATGGGAAGAAGTAAGAAAGCACCCTGCCTGCTTTCATTCCTTCATAGCATACTAGGGTACTTCAAAAGTTTGTGGAAAATGGAATGAAAACATGAACTTGTTTTTAGTGCAAAAGCAATGTTGAAATCCATATATAGATTTTAATAATATTGTTACTGTTTTCAAATTTTTAAAATTAATTTGCTTTTATTATTTGAAAGGCAGAAAGAGAGAGAGAGAGAGAGATCTTTCATGTGCTAGTTCACTTCTCAAATGCCTGCAAAAAACCTGGGGCTGGGCTAAGCTAAATGCAGGAGGTGGGAATTCTATCCAGGTCTCACATGTGGGTGGCAGAGACCCAAGTACTTCAGCCATTACCTTCTGCCTCCCAGAGTGGTAAGCTGGAATCAGGGGCAGAGCCAGGGCCCGAACCCAGGGATTCTGATAGAGGATGTGGGTGTCCCACGTGGTGTCCTAACTTCTGTGCTAAATGCCTGCTCCGTAGTTTTTTCCCATTGTGCATTTTCCTTGAATTTGTTGAAGTCTCCTCCTATGTGTGCATTTTTTTTTTTTTTTACAGAGTAAGGGGTTGAAGATAATTAACACTGATGATTTTAAATAGCCTCTGTAAGTTAAAATTTCACATTTTTTCAAGACTAAGAAGCCAAATTCCACAATCTTTAGTTCTTATTTTATTTTGTTCTTAATGCAAAAAGTAATTACAATTTGAGTTCAACTTTAAAGTTTTTTTTAACATACTATATCTATAACTTATTTATTTATTCATGATAAGGAATTTGGGTTGATGATTATCATATGTGTTCACAATTCATAATAACTTTGTACTTAATTACCTTTTCAAGGATCAAAAAGATTCCAATTGTAACATGTTGACTACTGTGGTAGTCCCTTCAGTGTGCTAGGTTACTTGATCGCACCTGGTTGTGCTGCCTTAAATGCAGTGGGTGGAGATGCAGGTGCCAAAAAGGTCATCAAAGGGTGAGACCTTTCAGACCTTAGCAAGTCTGGTTCATCAAAAATTTCCATGGAATAGGAGCAAGACTTTGTCAGTTGGTATTGTTTTGGGGTGGGAAGCAGTATTCCTTGAGATTGAAATGTGGACATTGATAACATTTTATTATCAATGCTCACTTCCCTGGGATGTTCCCACCTCAGTTATTCAAAGACTCTATCACTAGGGAGAAGGTTGGACTGTTTTTTCTGGGGGTGGGGGGTGTCCTGTGCCCTTTATTTGTCTCATGGTCCTTCAGATGAGTGAATTTAGCATATATGCATATTACATTTGTGGAGACTGTATTAAAATAAAGTTTCTAAAAGGATATTTGCCTTATAAGTCACTTCAAAGATTCATCTTGACTCGATGTTTGCAGTTTGTTAAGTTGACATCTGAATGTGTATGACCATAACATCACTATGATTTCTTATATTGGCAGAGTCAAGTAGCATTATAGAAGCACTTAAGGTTTCTGGGACATTCTGCGCAGAATTGTGTAGAATTTAAGAAAAGAATGGCTTCCTATTTTCCAACAATGTGGTGGGGGGAGAGTGCTCAGCCGATTTGCTTGACACTTTGTAGGTCCTCAGTGAACATCAGCTGTCCTTCTAAACTGCACAGGTTCCCGTTATTTGGAGGTTTGTCCTTTTCTCTTGATAGTGGAAGTACTTTACAGATGGAATCTCACACAACTTAGAAGGTAGCTAGAAAAGCATAAGCCTGTCTCCCCTTTTTACAGATGAAGACATTGAAGCCCCAGGAAGTTAAATGATGTAGATCAAGTCACAGGGGTAAAGTGGAAGACCTGAGTGAATCCCCTAACCCATAGCCTGCTCTGATTTCCACCAGACCTGGGTTGGAATTAGGTGGAGGCTGCAGGTTCCTTCAAGCCAGGTCTCAGCCTCCAGCACCACTCTTACCATCTGCAATCACCAGGGAAGAGCAAGACTGGGTCAAAGGGCTTGCCGAGAGTGAAACATTCCACACAACCCAGAGACGACGTCTCATCTTAATAGGGCTACACTTTAACGTCTGAATAAAAGTACAGACTTTTGGAAACACTAAACTTATGTTAGGAAGAAATGTTTAAAGAGCAATATTATACAACAAGGGGAGGAGCGATTCATGGATTTAGAAGAATGAATTGCCAAAGGGGTGGCTTTGCCTATAAATGTAAGTACATTGAATAATATGTTATCATGAAATCCAAGTACAAGATAATGTTTCATTGGTCTATTTCTCCTTTCCTGAAAACGCAGGTGATTAGGATCTTCACATACAGCCATACTTTTAGGAAAAAATTAAATTGCCCAGCTTTCTTATGAAGAAAGCTATTTCACCCAGTTGGAAGGAGATGTGGTGTAGGGAAACTGGAGCTGCACAGAATATGTCCTAAAGTTGATCTTCCTTTTGCTTCGTTCCAACTATGGTTTGTGTTATAAAACATAAATCTGTGAACGTTCTGCATACTCAATAGTCACTCTATTTTTAGAATATTTTTAACATCAAAGGAAATTAAACTGTAAGATTGGTCTTTCATCTTTTATCTTGAATTTAGAGCTTCCCTTTTCAAGATATGTGATTTTTCCTAACCTGACTCCTTGCTTGGGCAGCCTTAAATTGAGATGGAGTGCAGCAGACGATCAACAAAACCTCTCTCTGGATTCTCAGGATCGTTGACACCCCCAAGGGACTCAGGTGCCAAGTTCAGAGAGTTCTGGACAGTGTGTGTTTGGAAGGGCATGGTGAGGGAGGCTCTTGAGTGTTTTAAATTTTTAATTATTCTTACTTTGAAATTAGATCCCCATGAATGGTGGTTTAGAGTAACCTATCTCAGTTTTCAATGAAGTTTGTGTGAAAAAGGAAATACATTTACTTTTGTTCACCAAACTTCCCAATGCATTGGGCTGTACAACAATTTGCTGATGAAGTCACATATGACAAATGAATTCCCAGGTGGAATTTCTTGAAAATAATGGGTAAAAACTTCCAACACACCACTAATGTCAGGAGATGCTATAATAATTGGGAAATTTCTTGTCTGATGCCCAGTAATGACTTAGAGAGCAAATCATCACGGATTCCTCTTGTTAATTTCTTCTTTGTTTCACAAACTGCAGACAGATGATAGAGAAATGTATGCTTCCTATTGTTTTCCTCATCTTTTAAAACTTTGGTGTAAATGTAAAAATAATGGCTGTCAAAAAACTGGCAGAAGAACCCTGGGATTTTGTTTTATATTGTAAGAGAATATCCTAGATTTCCCAGACTCAATCAGATTTCAATTTCTACTCCTGATACTATGCTCGGGAGGTCTCATTACTGCGAAAACGACTGTTGGGTTTCCTTTGAATTTCAGTCCTATGAATCTTTCTAATCAATGCTTTTGACATTACAAATACTAAAAGTCTTCTGTATTATCAGGAATGGGAAACCCAATGTTGTCTTCTAAGCTGTGATTTTTTTTTTGGTTGTTAGAAGTACCTACAAATGGATTAGGATTTCTTAGCCTCCCTTTCAACCAATTTCCTAACAGTTAATGTGAAATGTGTAGGAGATGTGGCTGATGCTTTGCTAAGCCAGATTGCTGATTGAGCAGCTTCTCCTTTTATACACAACTCCTACGAAACAAAGCTATGAATAAGGACTGAGAAAGATGACATAATACCACTGGTCACTGCAAGAAGGCCAGCCTGAAGTCGTCACAAAAACAGCAGGGCCTCTCATGCACAAGGCACTTGGGAGAGTGGAAGAACAAATCATCACTTCTGAGCATTTCAACATGGGATCGGCAAAGTGGGGGCCTGCGTGGAGCCGGCACTGAAAACACAGGGTCAAGGTCTCCCTCTAGACTGATTGAGTCAGAACAGCTGGGGTGAAGCTCAGGAGCCCGCAGCTAGCAATAGTCCTATGCATTGACACTCCAGCAGGATGAAGCTGAGAGCTCACACTGTTTTAGACTTGTGGGCAAGCAACAGGAATTCTCAAAAGTCAGGCAGATGAAGTGGGCTTTGATGAAGTTAGAAAACCCTTATACAATAGGATGACTCAAGAAGAGAAGGAGCCGGTGCTACAAACACGCTCCTCCCAGGGAGCAGTGCAGGTGGCGGCACATGAGCACATGGTCAATGCTGAGCAGTGTCTGGGGAGGGAAGTACTGTACACCAAGAAGGAAAGGCCGTTTCCAAAGGTCTCCCAGCCAGAGCACCTGCGCTGACTTCGGTCCACACAGTTCTCCTTTCTCTCAGAGACTCAAGCACTTGGGCCATCTTCCACTGCCTTCCCAGATGCCTTAGTAGGAAGCTGGATGGGAAACAGAGCACCTGGGACTCAGAATCAGCACTCTGATATGGGATGCTGGTGTCGCAAGCAGGGGCTTCACCTGCTGCCCCACAACATTGGCCCCAAGGTATATTTTTGCTTCAAAAGTGTAAGTTTTAGTGCCTCCGGGCCACTGCTTCATGCAGCCAAGATTTTCCCCTTATCCAGCTGCTTCGTTCAACCAGGATCTCCCCTTGCCCAGCCAAAACCCATGGAAACAAGGGTGGGAGACTGGGAAAGGAGAAGCAGCTGATTGTGGGTGTTTGGGCCCCCTAGAGGCAGCATGGTGCAGGCGGGTGGACACCTGATCTCTCCACCTGGTCGAGGCTGTGTCATCCCTCCAGAGCCCCAGCGTTGTGCCCCGTAAATGAAGAAATCACAGGCTGATCTCATCTGTGGTTGTTGAGACAAGTGGAGTCCAGAATCTTACTGGCCTCACGCTTCTCCTGCGATCCCCGGTCAGGAACTGAAATGTCAGCATCCTTGTCTCCTTCCGGCACGGTGGTCAAGACAACGGTGCTTAGAAGCAGGTAGTCCACAGTGCCGACTTCAGCGCTGTCATTCACTAGCCCATGACGTGGATGACTCTTCTCCCAGGCGTGGTTTCTGCATCGTTTGAGTTGAGCTAGCATTGCCCCCACCTCACAGCACTGTTGAGAGTAGTAAGTACTGTGTGTGAGCTGCCAGCTGCATGTCTGACCTAGGCAAGGGCTCAATGACAGCAATTACTGTCATTTAAAAAAAGGCTCAGACTAGATACATAGCCTATTACAGACTTCTATTAAAAAACATTTATTTTCATTTTATTTGAAAGAGGAAGAAAGACAGACAGAAATAGACAGAGAGCTCTTCCCTCCGTTGATTCACTCATCAAATGCCCACAACAGCCAGGGCGGGGCCAGGCCAAAAAGCCAGGAGCCTGAAATTTCATCTGGGTCTCCCAGGTGGGTGGCAGTGACCCATGTACTTGGGCCATCACCTGCTACCTCCTGGGGTACACATTAGCAAGGAGCTAGAATGAGGAGCAGAGATGGGACTCAAATCCAGGTTGTCTGACACAGGATGCAGGTGCCTGAAGCAGTGAATTAACTGCTGTGCCAAATGAGCGATGTGTCACATTAAAGAAGAAGGGCCACCATTCATGTCAATTACAACACTTAAAGTTAGGGTGAGATGCTCTGCAGTGACACACCTAGTGTATTTGACTCCTAGAAGGGATCCTATTTAAACATTCTCCCTCCTCTATGATAAATTTATTTCTAGTAATTATCACATAATTAGTAATCTTTGTTTTCTTAATTCATTTTTTAAAGATTTATTTTATTTATTTGAAAGACAGAGTTACAGAGAGAAAGCTCTTCCATTTGCTGGTTCACTCTCCAAATGGCTGCAATGGCTGGAGCTGAGCTGATCTGAAGCCAGGAGCCAGGAGCTTCTTCCGGGTCTCCCACATGGTTGCATGCTTGAGCCATCCTCCGCTGCTTTCCCAGAGGCATTAGCAGGGAGCTGGATAGGAAGTGGAGCAGCCAGGACTCAAATCATGCCCATATGGGATGCTGGCACTGCAGACTGGGGCTTTAACCTGCTGCGCCACGGTGCCAGCCCCCTTAATTCATCCTTAACTTTAAAAACAAATAACTAACATTTTTTAAAAAAAAAAACAAATTTTAATTTTGAAGATACTCAAATTCAGTAATATACTTCATGCATACACTTAAACTTACACTTCTGAAGCAAAAATATACCTTGGGGCCGATACTGCCAGGCAGCAGGTGAAGCCCCTCCTTGCGATACCAGCATCCCATATCGGAGTGCTGATTCTGAGTCCCAGGTGCTCTGTTTCCCATCCAGCTTCCTACTAAGGCATCTGGGAAGGCAGTGGAAGATGGCCCAAGTGCTTGGGTCTCTGTTACCCCTGTAGGAGACCCAGATGGAGTTTCTGGTTCCCGATTTCTGCCCAGCACAGACCTGACCACTGTTGCCATTTGAGGAGCAAACTAGCAGATGGACTCTCTCTCTCTCTCTTTGACACTCTACCTTTCAAATAAATAAGTAAATAAATCTTTAATAAAAATTATGTCTTGAATCAAGTTTCCTTGTTTTAAATCTGACATGCCAAACCTCCCGTGGCCACTTAGAAATGATAGAATGCAGGTAGTTCAAAATCTTCGGGCCTTGAGTTCTATAGTGACTGGGCTGCTGTTGTTTATTTTAAATCTGCTTTCTAAATGCAGGAAGAAATGGCACCACCAGGGCTGGAGACAAAACCTTCATAGGAGCCAACAATGCCAACAACTTAGAACCATTACAAGCGTGCTCTGTAATGAACTCCCACAGCTCAGTCCACATGTGTGGTCCCTTCAACAGCTGCAAGTTCTGCAAATTAGCCTCCATATAGAAGACCACACTTATGGATGGATAAATACCAGGAAACCAGGGTAATACGAAGCTCGTATATATGCTACTAACATTCTGTCGCAACCACGATAGTTCTCTAGAACCCAGACCAATGAGAGATTCGGGGGGAAAGGGCATCTGATCCTGGACGTTGTTTGGAACTGTTGGTGCATGTTGATCACAAAGAGCAGATCAACTTTTAGGCAGCTTTACTACTGTTTTGAAATTCTCTCCAGCCAAGGGACCCCATGGTGCCCGCACCGATGCCTGCTCCTTCAGTCCTGCCCCTGGGGTGGCACTCCTCCAGTTCCCTTTGCTTGTGAATGTTCAGAATTCTCTGGATCCCCAGCACCTGGGGAAGCTCTTTTCACATAGTAGGACTTTAAGAACTATTTGTTGAATTATGTATGCCAGTAATGCTCCATTTTCTTACACTCAGTCTTTGTAAAATGCCCAGGGGCAAGGATTATTGTATGCATTTTGCAATCAAGCTTTGCAAAATTCTGTAACATATCCAGATTCACACAGCATATCAGTCAGTAGCAGAGCTGGGATTCGAACCCGGAGCTCTCCTGCTCCTGAGCATTCAGTACATGGCCATGTACAGAGCTTCTCAGCTGTGCCATGATTTGTAGACACCTCTGTCTACTGACTTTAAAATTTATGATGCATAATTAAAGAAGTACCCTTTGTGGATACTATTGAAGCTTGTTTTCATCTTAAATGCAAGTTGGAAAAATATTTGGCACTGGTGACTGTCACATTCATTAAGAGCCTTAAACCCATCTGCAGCTCTATTGATATTCATCAGCCCTGCTAAATCATTTACACCATCAGGAAATTAGTCTAGAATGACACTCCCTTTCAGAGAAAGGAACCAGGAAAATCCAGAGAGGCAAGGAGCTCAGCCCTGATGGGAGGCGAATAATAGCAGGTAACTGCTCCAGGCCCCTCTGCCAGGGGGACCAGGGAGCCGCTGTCATCCATAGGTTGGAGAAAGAAAAACCCGGCCGCGATGGGATTTTCATTCATATGGCAACACAATCCAGCGCTTGGCAAGTCACTGAGCCTGCACAGCCAACCATCTGTTTCAAAGCCTCCTGCATTTTCCTATTCATGTAGCCATTTAATCTGCCCTTGGCAGGATCGAAAATAAAATTCGGGAGACTCACTGAGAAATGCGAGTCTCAGAGAAGCCCTGACTGGGATAAACCTCAGCCTAGCACACCCAGCCCCCTGGACCACTGCAGGAAGCCGCACAAAGACTCCTGTGGCCCAGGGCTGCTTTTCTAATCACAAATTATCCCGTGCACTGTCACCAGGGGGAGCCCCCACAGGAACCTGCAGGAGCACAGGGAAGGTGCCCGCAGGACCTGGTAGAGCTTTAGATTCAACCACCTTTGCTGTTGTTATGGGCGGTGAGGGAGATTTGGGTCTGTTCTCACTTGGGCTTGATGTGGACTTGGACGATTGAGTTACCACATTTGCTATTTGAGGACTCAAGGGTTAAGGGGACACCAGGCTGGAAATTTACAGCATCATGTATTTTGTAATTTGTACTAAGGAACCAAACATTTTTATTAATAAAAGCTTTAAAAAATTAAAATAGACCTGAAAATGCTCAGTCACCAGGAAATTTCCTTGTAGCAAAACTCAAAACACACACATCCTGCATAATTACAAATAAAAAAATGATCATTAGGGGCCAGTGCTGTGGCACAGCAGGTTAAGCTGCAGCTTGCAGTACCATCATCACATATGGGTACTGGTTTGTGTCCCGGCTGCTCCACTTATGATCCAGCTCCCTGCTAATGCACCTGGGAAAGCAGCAGAAGATGGCCCAGGTTCCTGGGCCCCTGCACCCATGTGGAATCCCTAGAAGAAGCTGCTGGTTCCTGGCTTTGGTCTGGCCTAGTCCTGGCCATTGCAGCCATTTGGAAAATGAACCAGCAAATGGAAGATATCTCTCTCTGTGTCTCCTCTCTCCCTCTGTAACTCTACCTTTCAAATAAATAAAATTTATCTTTCATGAATTCCCTCAAGTTAGTAGCTCCAAGGAAGCAACGCTGTGACCTGGGAACCTCAAAAACATGGAGTCGGCTCAGCAGATCTGAGTTGAGGTCCTGGATACTGTATCAGAAAGAGGAGTAACCTAGGTGGTTCTAATAATGAACTAGGTTTCAAAACAGCTGCTTGGAAACAGCTCCCATAGTCCTGTTCTATCTGCTCTGAATTTTGGGTTGGTGACACTAAATGAAAGATGTACTGGATTCTTCTAAGTAGACTTTCACCCTTGAACCTGTCTTTCCCAGACTTGCCTAGGTTTACAAATTATCTGGGTATTGATCTACAATCTTGATTGCACGTTGACCCAATGCTAGGGTGCCATCTCTTCAGTGACTCTGATTTTTTAGTCTGGGGTAGCTTATGGGCACTGGGGACACAGACCATCGTTGACTCTGTATGATTCAACTTGGGGTTTTTCAACTTTTCAAGGGTGCAAAACCGATATGCATTTAGCAGAAAGCATACTTGGAATAATGCATTTTGCTCTTTTCCCGGCTTGGTGATCTGCAGTAAGATCCTCTCTCGGAGTGCTGGGCAGAGACAGTTGAACCACCAGCTGCCAACCAGCCTGTGATTGTGAGGGCAAACAAGTGGTCCTCCACAGTGGACTGTGTTGCTAAGCTGTGACGCTCTGGTGAGGTTTGATCATGCATTTTCAACTTACGATGGGGTTTAGCTCCATTGTGAGTCAAGAGGCATCTGTATTTTAAAGCTCTCCTGGTTGCTCTAAGGAGCTGCATAGCTTGCAGACCACTGATGGAGGTCTTCTGTTAGAAGCACAGGTGCCCAGACCGCAGCCTATAGCCCTTGAGTTGGTGTCTTTGGACAGGAGCCAGGGTGCTTGGATTGTTAACATGCACTACAAGTGGACTTTATAATCTTATGAGTCTGAGAACCCAAAGCACCTCCCCCTTCTCTTCTCCAGAAGGCTGCAGACTTCTCAGCCCCAGGAGCAGAGGGAGAGCCTCTGTGTTCCTGGGGCTGTGGCTGAGGAGCCTGTGGCTGGTCCAGGGCCAAGCCCGGGCTCCCTTCCTCCCTCCCTCTGCCACCCATCGACACACGTGTGGATGTTTCTATAAATCACTCCTGATCTGTGGTTCGTATTCAGGAAGTGTTCTGACTGCTTACCCATGTAATGATGGAGTGGAGGAAAGGTCTAATTTCAGAATGACGGTGGCTTAGGCAGCGCTGTGTTCCCTGCAAGGCTGAATTTTCTCAGGGCGGCAGCTCCTGCACTCGGGCGGCTGCTCACCACAATCACGCAGGCAGTCGGAGGCACTCTATCCATCACAGCAAATTACTGGTGCGATCCACTCCAGAGCAGGGCTGGATGGCCTTGCTGATGGCAATCTTTGCAGGACCTTCTTGATAACCAAGAGAAAGACAGGGTGGGAGGACAGAGCTGGGCAGGTCAGGGCTGTTGAATCAATTAAGGAGCGCTCACTGGCCCTGGTGTACTGCCTGACAGGGAGCAGCGTGTGCATAAACGGCTGAGTGTGCACAGGGCATTAAGCAGGCATGTGTATTCTCAGTGCCAGGCTTGACTGGCACAATAAAATCAGGCGAGGGAAGTGAACGAACATCTGTGCAATGGCGTGTTGGAGACCATGCACAGTCCTAGACCCTCCCATACATTCCAAAATGCGTGCTATGAAGAAATGATACGTGAATGTCAACATTGTTTGCCCCCAAATGAACTTGTCTTTCAATTCCGCTTCTCTGCAGACTTTCTGAAGTCCCCTTGGATTTCATGTAATTTGCTCAGTGGCCCCTGGGGCGCCCTTACTGTGACTTTACAGGTGAGCAGACGAGGGCTCCGGAGTCACACAGGTAGGCGGAGGTAGAGAGAGACTTGAGCCAAGATTTCCTTGGTCCCAGCGCTCAGGTCCTTCTGCTATCTCAGGCCAGTAGAAATGCCGCAGACACCTGGCATGCCTCTCCAGAGCAGCCAGGCAGGGGACCAACCTAGAGACACTAGCAGTGACAGTCTGGGGAGGGGCTTCAGGGTCACCTCTCTCCGGCAGGACAGGATAGGAAATGGAACTCCTGGCTGCTGCCATGAATGCAGAATGCCGACTCTTCCCAGCAAAGCCCCTGGCTCGGCGGTAGCTGGCATGCAGGTGCCAGTGGCGAGCCCGCCTCCCGCGAGGGCTTCCCAGCTGCAAATGGCTTGCGCTCTCAGCCACTGAGGGCTTTACAAGTCTCAGCCCGCAGGGTGGGAAGGCTCCTGACGTCATGCCCTGGGCTCCCAGCTCTGTGCCTTCTCGAAATAAATTCCCAGGATTTTAACCTCTGGGGATTTTGAGATGTGGAATGTGGTGGGAGAGACTGGGTGAGGGGGGGAGGGGGAGAAAGGACATTCAGCTTTGTCCTAAACCAGGGCTCCTGGCTGCCAACCATTGGTCATGTACATGGGTGTAGGGAGTTGATTTAGGAGGTGGCCACGGAGCACTGGCAGGGGAGTCAGAGAGGGATGGAGATGCCCACAAAGGGTGCACTGTTGAGCAGTTACTCTGTGGGCAGTCGGGGCTCAGCCCACAGTGGGCATCAGGGAGACAGTGGGGAACAGAACACACCCCTCCTGTTAACTCCCTGCCTTGGTCCAGGGCCCCAGAGAGCTGAAGTGCGGATCCTCCAGCCGCCATCCAGGCTGTTCCTGCGGGGGGCGGGGGGGGGGGACCTACCTCCCTGCAGGATGGGGGTCCTAGGAGCTGCTGGGAAGCGCTCAGGCTCTTGGCCCATCCTGACCACTGAATGAATGCTAGAAGAGATATGGGCAGGACCTGAATCTGCACAGAGTTGGAAAGGCTTTTCCCAGTCAGTGGCTCCAGTGACACCGCGAGGCCATCTGATGTGCTGTCTACATGATGTGGCACGTGGAGCTCAGGGGCAGGGCGGCGGGGCTGGGGGGTATCTGTTAAGGACAAGCTGGCACCGTTAGGTCTTTGCCAGGTCACACGCTCTGGAGAGGCTGGGGCTGGGGTGGTGTGAAAGCGACAGAAGCTCATCCTATGCTAGGCTTGACATGCGATATAGGGTTCCCAATTAAACCTGAGGTCGGGGTGAACATGAGTCATTTATAATTATAAGAATGGCCCATGCAACTATTTGCTGTGTGAAGTTCCGATTTAACTCAGCACCCCGTGGTCTTTGCTAGGCCTGGCGATGCCCCCTCGGCCTCCCCTCTGAGTGGGGCGGTGCAGGCAGAGGTCGCTCTGGTCCCCAGCTCGCTACCAGTAAGGTCTCCATCGAGAGGCAGGAGGCAGCAGGGACATGTCTCCGCAGTTCCAGGAGGAGGAGCTGGGAGTGTATAGAGGGGAGAGAGCCAGGCGTCAAAGTGGGGAAGCTGGTGGTCTTTGGAAACAGAAAGATCATTTAGCAGGGGTTGCACAGCCTCTAAGTCATCTCTGGAGCTCCAGATGATGTGTTCAGATTCATATGCAGTCAACGTCTCCTGAGCATCTCTATGTACCAGGTTCCTCCTCATGATCCTGTCACTCCATCGCACCACCATTCTCGCTGATACTTGCAGGAGACAAAGTCTCCCAGCAGACAGCTGTGTCCAAGGTAGATGAGGGGCTGAGGAACTCAGATTTCTGGTCCCAGGTGCCAGGATCTCAGCTGCCTGGAAAGAGGGCATGTCTGACCCCACCTCCCTGCCCTGCCAGCAACTGTTTATGTCAAGTGCAAGGCAGAGACTTGGCTCAGTCAGTATGAATTTTCGCTCCATGAGCAAGACTGGATTACAGATAGTTTGCAGCCCACCAAGGGACTGCCCTGCAGGCCATGCCACAGATGCCATAATGCAGCTGACCTGTGTTCCTCACATGAGCACATACCACACACTCCTTTGAAAACATCACTTCTCTGGGAAAACGCACCTTGCATTTGAACTGGGAGTGCAGGGCCAACCCACTCCTTTGGGGGTCCCTGTGAAAACAAGGCTTTCCCATTCCCCTGGGCCGGGCCAACTGTGGATTCTTGCAGGAAAGGACGACGGCTGTGGCGTTGCTCCAGGTAGAGGCTCCAGCAGGTGGTGCTGGAGGCAGGCGCTTCCTCCTATGGGGTGGAGACCCTGAGTGCAGGGCTTGGAGCAGTGGCAAAGGTGAGAGGCTTGGAGCAGTGGCAAAGGTGAGAGGCTTGGAGACTCTACACACAGCACCTGTGTCGTGAGAAGTGCTGGAGAAACTGCAGGCCTGGCTGCCAGGCTCTGCCAGTAACAAGGAGGAAGCCATCACCATGGACTACGGTGTTCTGACCTGGAAACTGCCCGCTGTGTAGCCTTCCATTGAGAGAGAAAAAAAGAGAGGGGCTGAGCCAGATACGGCGCCCTCTAGCGGCAGATGTTCTGGCTAAGAGCAGAGGGAAAGGGAGCGAGGCAGTGATGGCCGGGGCTGCCCCCTGCACAGACAGCAGCCCCACCCTGGGAGGAAGAAGTGGGGACACTGGGCAGCGGCGTTTCATGGCTCATCCCCAGCTAGTGTTATTCAGCTTGGAATTCCCAAGGTTTGGCTGCACTTAACATTGGACGTTTTTCCTGAATCCCAGATGAACTGATGAGCTCAACGAGCCCGATGTCAAAAGCAATGTTTTTGCAACTATTCCTCCGACCCTAAGCCAAATTCCAAAATGAACCAAGCAGTCAATGATGCGGTGCCTAGCGGGGACAGGGGCAGGCCTGTGTCAGGTATTGATGAATTCAGAGAGTCACTTTCTATCAGAGAAGCATGAGTCATGAGCTCAGCCTTCCAAGAAGGTTTGTGCAGGGGGAGCCGGGGAGAGTGAATGTAATTATCTAATGCAATGGCAGCCTCAATAAAGGATGACAAGGGACCGGCAGTAAAAGAGAGACACTAGAGCGTCTGATCAAGACCCCAGATGCAGAAACCACAGTGACCATCCTGGAGGGAGTGGACCAAGCTTCCTTCTAGGGGATCTAGGTAAACAGCACCCAGCCCCCTCTCGCACTCTTCCCAGAAGACCCCCGAGAACTCATCACAAAAGACTTGATCAAGCTTGTGCCAAGGACAGACGCTGGCTCAAAGTCATGGGCTGAATGGGCCAAGGATTCTGAGTTGGACAAGGCAGGTAAGATTCGTTCCCCAGAGGAGGAACTGGGACCGGATGCCCTTCCTCCCAAGGATAAAATCCTTTGGAAGGCTGGTGACGGCTTCTTGTTCCATCAAGGTCTCCTTGAGGGGAAAAGGGAAAATGAAAGAGATTCTCCCCTTCTCTTCTGGGCACCCTCTCAGATCTGAGATTTGGTAATCAGGTTTTTTTTTAAAGATATTTATTTATTTGAAAGGTATATATATATATATATATATATATATATATATATGTATGTATGGATCTTCCATCTACTGGTTCACTTCCCAAATGGGAGAAGCGGATTAACAGCCCTGAAGGAGTGTGACTAAAGGGGCTCAGGCTCTGATCAGCATCCAGCACACCTCTGTCTGTCTGTGCCAGGCCCAAGGTAAGCTGCTTTCACTTTGGCCCCACAAGGAGCATCACTGCACCCTGAGGACCCAAAGAATAAGACCGCAGGGCAGGAGTCTCCGTCCCCCTTGCGGTCACCCAGGCCTGATGCGGGCTCAGAGGGTGGATGCTTCCGGCACAACAGCACAGGCCAGGAAGTGAGAGGCTGTGGCAAACCCTGGTGGGGGGAGCTGCAGGACCCTCCCCGAGACCGCAAGAAGACAGAACCGCAGCGCCTCCGCGGACCCGGCGTGGGCCGTGGAAGGCCATGGCCGTCTGGTCTGCTGAAGGGGGACCTTGCATCCCTGTTGCTGAAAGGCAGGAATGCGTTCCCTGCAGTGCAGGGGACCAGCAGGCTGCCCAGCCCTGCAGCCCCGCGGTTTGTGTTTCCGTTGCAGGGCAGGCAGTACCTAAATGTACGCGGAGGAAGGCACCGCGTCCTGAGATGGTGTGGATCATGGCGAGCGGGCGTCCACGCCAACCCTCCCTAAAGAAGCTGGGATCGCGGCGTGCTTCCCGCCGGTTCTGAGGGGCCGTTAGAGGTCGTGGAGCCACAGAAGCCTCTGTCCTGAGTCCCCTTCCTAACTTCCCGGAAGCCCCCTGACCATAGCCGGACAAGAGGGGGATTTTTAAAGATGGTTTCTTTATTTGATAAAGATGTTGATGATGATAACTGTCGTTGAAAACAAAATCCCCAATAATCATACAGTTTATTTTCTTCCTGGGCAGAGAGGAAAACCATGTGACCGGCGGTTGCCCGCCCCCTTCCCTCCCCCGCCCTGGCACAGGCCTCCGCAGACTTGCTGGTGCTGTGGGGCCTCTGGCCGTGGGAGCCGGGGCGCTCATGTCTGTCTTTCCCGCAGTCCCAAATCTGTTCTCCTGACTCGCCAAAGAGGCTTGGGAGCCAAACTAAAATGAACTAGGAGTGTGTCTGGCTTTTGCCTTTGCTATGACAGGAAGAAGTAAGGAGTGCTACGTGACCCCGGGGCCCACGGTTGTGCAGAGAAGCGATTGAGATTTGGGCAGACGAAATGGCTCTTTGAGGGCACCTCAGGGATCCGCGGAGCCCTGAGCCCAACATGTCCTTCCCACCTCTGTCCAGTGGCTGGTCCTTCGCTCTGCCACGGGCTGTCACAGTTTTCTTATTCGAGCACATTGAATAGAAACCAGGATGGGGCTGGGTAGGTGGGAGTTTAAGGTCATCACGGATGGTCCTAATTTAGACCTAGAATCCCTACACTATGTATTAAAGGAGGGGAGGGGGGAAGAACTGGAATTCTCTTCCAAGTGGAAATTAATCAGTGCATACATGTGAATGTGAATGCTGGAGTTATTTTGTGTTGTTCTAACAGAAAAGCAAGACTGGGTGATTTCTAAATAACACACATTTATTTCTCACTGTCTGGTGGCTGGGCATTCCAAGATCAAGGCTGGCAGGCTTCGGGGTCTGGTGGTGGCTGCATCGTTGGAAGGGAGGGAGGCTCTGTGCTCACACAGGGTGGGGGGTGAGGCGGAGGTGGAGAGCAAACGAGCTGGAAGCTGAGCAAGCTGCTTTGGTCAGGGCCTTGATCTGCTTTGCAGTGAAGCCTCCTGGCCTGGCCCCTCCTCAAGGCCCTGCCTCTTAAAGCCGTCCTGTTAGCAACACGCGAATTTTGGAGATGTGCCGTCAAACCCCAGCAGATGGTTTCGTTTTGGGGATTTCCCACCCAGGTCATTCTTTAGCAAGATGGAAGTCATCAGAGTGGGTTCTCAGAGAAGGCTTATCCCTTGTCTCCTGGGCCTGTCTCATCGTGGGGCTCGGGAGAGCCCAGGACGTGTCCAGAGCAGAGGGTGACAGGTGATGGGAAGGGGCCTCTCAGGAAGCCACAGCAGCTTCATCCCCTGATATGCTGATGCCGGCTGCATCCACCAATCACAAGCCGGGAGGGAAAAAGGGGCGGGCTCTCCTGAGACAGACTGTCCTCAGACCCGGAGCTGGCGTCACACGGCAATCCTCATGCCTGTGCACTGGTCAGTAAGACTCACAGACTTGCATCCAAACTTTGTCTCAAAAATAAATAAATAGATAAGTAGGTGGGTGTTAGGTTGCAGAGGTTAAGATGCTGCTAGGACAACTGCATTCCACGTTGGAGTGCCTGGTTCGAGTCCCGGCTACTCTGCTTCTGATCCAGCTTCCTGCTAATGTGCTCTGGAGAGGTAGCTGGTGATGGTTCCAGTGCTTGGGTCCTGGCCACCCATGTTGGAGACCTGGATGGAGTTCCCGGATCCTGACTTCACCCTGGCTCAGCCCTGCCTGTTGTGACTATTTGAGGAGTGAAACACTAGAAGGAAGATAGCACTCTCTTGTAGGTAAATGCTCTCTCTCTCCCCCTCTTTCCCCTTCTCTCCCTCTCTCTGCCTTTCACACACTCAAACACACACACACACACACATACACACACACACTCTAGTAGCCTTTCAAGCCCCAAGAAAGACTAGGGGTCGCAGTCTTGGAGGAATGGACTTGGATTTTCATTGAATTTCTCCTGCATGGTGCATCAGGCAATGGACAGGTGAGTTCGGTTTCTGGTGTCGGCTACCTACCCCCACTGTTCTATTTGAGTAGCAGCTGCACTTCAGAAGAGAAAGAATAGACTCTGGATTCCAGAGGTACCTCCATCAGGACACACCAGATCACAGAGCTTGCCTTCTGGTCGTGTGGATGCTGTCACTGTCACCTGCCTGCTCGCCTTTGCCCCCATCGCCCCCCTCCCTGTCTCCTGTGCACCAAGGCCCACTTTATCTCATACTGGTCAGCAGGCCTCCTGGGAAGTCTTCCATTGAGACTCCTGGCTCCAGGATGGCAGCCCTCTGCCCACTGGCTCACCACTCCCTTCGCAGGCCTGCTCTCCTGCCAAGCCAGCATGCTTAGGGTTCCCCTTTCTCTTTTTGGCTTTCCCAGCCTCATGCTGTTTTCCAGGGCACCCCGCTTACCTGGAACACCAGTTTATTCTCCCCACCAATTTTTACCTGCCCAAATCCAGTCATCAAAGCTCACCCCAAATGCCACCCAAGTCTAACACTGTTAGCAAATGGTGATGGTGCTGATCAGGGTGTTGGTTCAGGTCATGAGTTAGGTGTGTGCATTTTTCTCAAGACCTCCCTGCAGGGAAATGGTCTTGTTAATCCCATTGGACAAAGAAAAAGAAAGCAATTGAGGCACAACGAGATGACAGGATGCTGGACACGGCTGTGTGCTGTAGTCAGCCCCCTCCATTGCTCTCTTTCCTCACAGGTCTTGACAGCAAGGCTGAGTCCTGGGTGGCTTCCTTTGTCCCACCTGGCCCAGGGCAGTGCCTGGCACGGTGGCCACTCAGGACGTTGGGCACCACTTCAGAGGGACACAAGAAATCAACTGCTCTTGTGTTCTCTCGCCCTTTGTGGTCTTTCTCCCCTGGTGACGTCTCATAGAACAACTCCAAGGTGAACGGCCGGGCCCCGTTCATATAGAGCAAGCATCATGTGGATCCTGGAGGCTGACGGGGAAGAAGAGGGCGGAGTTCTTCCTTCTCCTTAAGGGACAGGATGGTCCTCCCTGTGTCTATCTGTGATCCAGGGCAGCTCTGAGTGGCTCCGGCTCTCCAAGCCTAGGCGGAACTGGCCACAGTTCTGAGGAGAGCAAATGGGTAGGGGCAGTTTAACAGAAAGACAACAGAAGACTTGGAATTTGTAACTCTGGGGCCTCACAGCATGAATTCTAGACTTGGAGCCCCATTCAAAGACCATCAGGTGGGTTAAGTCCTGCTGCTTTGCTTCTGATCCAGCTCCCTGCCAGTTTTCCTGGGAAAGCAGCAGAAGATGGCCCAAGTGCTTGGGCCCCTGTACTCATGTGGGAGACCTAGGTGGACTTGCAGGCTCCTGGCTTTTGCCTGGCCTAGCCCCAGTCATTGCAGCCATTTGGGGAGTGAACCAGTGGATGGAAGAACTCTCTCTCTTTGATATATACCTTACAAAAGGACGATCAGATAGAATCAGGAGAGATGGACTTCAGCAGTTGCAGCCAGGGAGGTGAAAGGTTGATATCTCTGTGCTTTCGTGTGCTGTGTAGAGAAAAGGGGGCTGCAGCTGCGGGCCGGGGAGCACAGGCTCCTGCCCCCACCCAGTGGTGGAATCAGCATTCCCAGGACCACAGCAACCTAGACTCCAACTCAGCCTTGCCACTTGCAAGCCAAATGACCTCTGGCAAGACACTTTGTGGTTCCGAGTCAGGCCGGCACTTTTGTTAACACGAGGTGACGTCCCTGCAGTCCAGCGCTGGTGTCAGGATTTGGTGTATGACCACGGCCCCGGGCCCAGCTGCGGGCTCAGTGGAAGGAGCAGGAGGAGTGACCTCTCAGCCCTGGCAGGCCACGTGAACCCACCCTGGCCACTGCCCTGCTCACACTCCGTGTGCCGGGCAGGCCTTGAGCTTGTGGGCTCCCGGACAGTCCTCTTAAAGCCTGGCTTTAAGAAGCAGGATGTTGCTCTGTTCCTGATACCCCATAATAAGAAATGACATATTTTGATAGTCCTTGGATTGGAGGGCTCCTTACTATGCATGAGCTAGAATTTTGGAGAACACAGCTATAATTTGGGGCTGTCGTTAAGTAGAGTCAGATGCTGGCTCCGATCCACCACCACTGTTATTCTTGGGTCTTCCACGTGTCCCCCTGCCTTCTCTCGGGAAAGTTTTCTTAGGATGGTGGGTTTCCTTTCCTAGCTCCGTACCCACCTTCTGAATCCAGCAAAGAACGATTCCACTTTTCAAAACTGCTCCGAGAAGCTTTCAAGGTCACCTTGAGCTCACTAAACCTGAATTCTCACTCCATAGTGAGGCTATGGGGAGAAAAGAGATTAAGTACCACGGCCTGGCTACGACCGAGGGTGAGCGGCGGAGCCCGCTGAGAGAACCGGCACAGGTGCCACCCCAGCAGTCTGTCCTGGAGACGCGTTTCCTGCTGTCCTGAACCCGTGGCCACTTTCGTGGCCTTTCCTCCACCCACGTGCCTGTTACGCGGGCAATACCTCTTCTTCAAACTGACTCCCATTTTACTCGACTACATTTTAAAGGGAAATTGTACATCATGACTTCAGTGAAGAAGCAGGATCGTGCCGCTAACAGGAAGTTGTAACTAATGACAATGCAGACTGTAATTATAGGAAATTCTAACCAGATATTGTGGTCTGGGCAAAGCAAACAAGCGGAGTCTGTTCTCTTTGATTATAAAGGATGATTGGCCTGTTTCAGAGCCGTTAAAGACCTAGAGGGACTGAGGTAAAAATGATTCCTGTCCTGCATCCAATGCCATTTGATGCCATCTTTCTACTGAAAATATTTCTCCGAAACAATCTACAGGACACTCTCATACTCCGAGACTACGGCAGTCCACGGTGCCACCACACCAGGTCCCCGTGTGCCTGTAAAGGCAGCAGGCTCCTCTCCTCGCCCTGTGCAAACAAGCGCATCGAGGGCATTAAGCTAAAAAGGCCTCACGGATATTTTGGTCGGTGACCGAATGCCCAGTGAATGCCCAGCTGTCCTTTATCCTCAGAGTTGAATAGACGTTGAACTTAAGCACAAATTTTGGGAAATTCTATGATAGACTATTTTGTTTACCGCAGAAACAATGTCAAGATGATTAACTTTTAGGCAATAAATCAGGGGAGTTGATCTCAGCAGTGGAAAACGCTCTGATTTAAATTGCCAATATAGAGATCCTTTAGTTCTTGGAAATCACTGCGAACTGTCCGTGCCGGAAGTGAAAGTCTCAGTGGCTCGCTATGATTGATGCAGGAATTAGTCATTAAAAAAGAAGAAAGGCGGGGGGGGGGGGGGGGGTCGTTGAACTAAGTAATTTGCATCCAAAGGATGACATCAGTAACACCGTGTACTTGTTGTTTTAAAAAGTGACCACTAGATGGCGAACGTGCAATTCAAAAATTTAAAAAAAAAAAAAAAAATCTCGGCCCGGTGAGGTACAAGCATTTTACCAAAGGAGCTATTGTACTTACAAACCTGCATGCACACGCGTGAAGAAAGCACTACTTGCCCTGAAGATGCTAGCCTTTTCTTTCCTCCCAGACTTTGATAAGCCTCTCCCTTTTTCCTCAGGACAGGTCACTTCTCCCCCTCGGCAGTATTTCTGGGTGAATTCACCTTTTGAAACTTCTAGCTGTCGCTATTCTCTTCCTAGCCCTGGGACTAAGGAGAAACGCGTTCCGTGAGGGGTGGCTGCGTCCTCCCGCGGCCCGGACAGCCCTGGCCCCGGAGCCCCGAGGCGCGGCTGTCTTCCAGGGCTATCATCCACCGCGGCGCGCCGCACGCCCGCTCGCTCGCTCGCTCGCTCCTCTCCGGGAAGCACACACCATCTTTATTCTCCCCCGCGATGACAGCCATAAATCTTTAAAGTTGTGTGTGAGTGTGTGTGTGTGTGTGTGCGCGCGCGCGCGCGTGTGTGTTCAAGAAAGTCCCTATCAATGGAGCGGTTGTTCTCAGACCGACTCTTTTCACCGTGGCCATAATGAGATATATGAGGCCAGGCCTCCGGGCGAGGCCAGGAAGCGGGAACCGCACCTCCACGCCGCCGCCGCCGTGCAGCCCAAAACAATGGATTACATTGAGAGCGTGCGGCAGATCGGCGGGGCTGTTGGCCGGTTCTAATCCAAGGCTAGCCCCCCGACCCGGGGCTAATGGGGTGTGTGCGTGAGTGCATGTGTGTGTGTGTGTGTGTGTGTGCGCGCGCGCGTGTGTGGATGTGGCAGAAAGGGGAGGGGCAGAGCAGACCTGAAACATGTCGTTTCTTTTCGACGCAAATAGGCAGGTCAACAAAAACCCTGCACAAAAGAGCGTCTCTGTGGCCGGGTTCTCCCCGGCTGCTGTGCCCCAGCCTCCGCACCCAGGGCCCTGCTCCCAGGTGCGCGCTCCTAATTTGCTAAACAACCCTGAGCAAGTCACTTAACCTTCCCAAACTCCAGCTTCTCGCTCTCTGAAGCTTGTCTCGACCCCACTTCCCCGGGACGCGGCGAGGATTAATGATGAGAGAAAGCCAGGCAGGGGCCTGGAGTTTCCTTAGGAAAGGTGCTGCTTCCCCTCGGAGGAGAGTCATAAAAATAAATTAAATAACTACACGCGAGCGAGCCAGGCCCGAGGCCCAGGGTTCTGTGTCCCGTGCGTGGCCGCGTTTGCCATCCCTCAAGAAGGCTTGGCAGGGCCAAAACAAAAATACCGAGGAAAGCCTTTGTGTGACCAAATGCTCACTGGCTTTTTCTCTCACCAGCCCGTGTCTGTCCTGAAGGAGCGGAAGGAAAACTCTGGCGGTGCCCAAAGGTGCGGACGCTGCGGCCCGGCCCCGCGCCGCGCAGCCGCAGAGAACTCCTCTGACAATTCGCCTCTGCTTGGGCCACCGTGATGCGTGCTCACCGTTCCGGGCTTCGGCTTCCCTCTTCCACTGCAATAGATATTCAGGCCGCGGAGGCCCAGGTCTGAGCACTTATTTGGGCAGGACCCAAAATACAAGGAAAGGATCGATTTTAACCTATTTTAAAACATTTGATCTAATTTGATATTTCTAGTTTTCAACGGCTTACAGCAAATAGATGAAAATAAATGTCTTGTCACATGTTGTGCTGCGGACGATGCCTTTTGGTTTTCAAAGACTCCTGAAAACAGGAGGAGAATCTTCTATTAGCTGTGTCTGATGCCTCGGGATTTTCCAGCTGTCATTGTTCAAAGGTCTATGTTTTGGAGCCTTGTGGAATGACCAAGCGGATTAAACCCTGCTCTAAAACCCTGAAAGTGATCTGTGCCTCGAAGTCCGGTGGCTATGAGGCTGCAAAGGGGTGGGGCAGAGGGCCAGGAGCCGGTACTCGGAGCACCTGTGGGGTGTATATGCATTTTTGTGTGTGTTTTCAGAGCACACATCTCATTTCAGTATTTGAAGACGAAGAACAACAATAAATAACCATGAATTGTGCTGCTCCTGGCTTTCTTTTCTGAGGTCTAATTATTGTAGTGGCCGCTGTCTTGATTAAGCTTTCCTCCTTAAATAATTAATTTGCCTTTATGCACGTGTATCTGCCACTTACAAATCTTAACACATAACACTGAAGACCTAGGCTCAGAAAACCCGCTTTCAAGCACATAAATAATTGCCTTGGAATAATTAACAATTAACCTTGATAAAAGTAGGGCTAGACATTAGTACACTGTATTAATTCAAAACAGATATTAGCCGTTTGGTGTTAGAAAATGTTAGAAACACATGTATATTGATAAACCTACACAGTTGGTAACTTTGGTTAAGCGGGAATATGTGAAGTGGTACAAAGGAATAGTTTTAGTGCAAACAGCAGTGTAAATACAGTTTGCTACAACCTTTTACACAAGCATTTGTATGCCAACCGGATGTTAAAAAAGAAAACGAAGTCTCTGGACTGAGGAATAATTGGGATTGAGTGTAAAAGGCTTTCAGAGCTGCCGCGTCAGCCTGTAGCACACACTCACCACACGTGATCTATGACAAGGACAGGGGGTGGCTGTCCCGTCAAGGATTCCAGTGTGAAATTCACAAAAGCACAGTCCTGTCCGCTGTACGGCCGACTCCAGCCGGCCGGGATCTGTGAGGAGCAGACTGAGAGAAATGCTTGGTTTCCTCTGCCGTGGGTGTTTCTGCCAAGATGCTCGTTGGGTGGCAGGATCCTCACATCCATGCCGCCCTCCTCACTTTGCGCGGAGAGAGGGCTCTTCTTCGTGTTCTACAGACTCCTTTGCGTGCCCATCCCTTGCTCAGTATTTGGATGTCACCTCCTCTTTTGATTCGGCCACTGGAGCTGGGGATGGAGCCAACAAGACAGGGCAAGACATCAGTCACTCCCACAAGGCGGCTATGGACTGTTCCCCTGTCTTAGCCCTCTGTAACCAAGACCTAAGGCTGGATACTTTGCAAAGAAAAAAGGTTTTTTTCAGCTCACCGTGTGGGAGGTCCACCAGCATGAGGCCAATCTGGGCTTGTGGTGAGGGCCTCGTGGTGGACAGGGTCCCCTGGCTGGGCTCCCTCTTTTGTGACAAGTTGTTCTTAGAACTGATCTCCTGAGAGATCTAACCGATTCCTTAAGGCCTGCATTAATCCATCCTCATGGGATGATTTGGGTCATGACCCAAGCATCTACCAGGCCCCACTTCTTAAATATCCCCCCACTTGGCCTGACATTGTGGCATAGAGGGTTAAGCCACCATTGGCAAACACCAGCATCCCATGTGGGTGCTCAGTTCGAGTCCCGCTGCTGCTCCACTTCTGATCCAGCTCCCTGCCTTTCTCCCTGGGAAAGCAACAGAAGATGGCTCAAGCACTTGGGCCCCTGCACCCACGTGGGAAATCCAGATAAATCTTCTGAAATCAGTCTCACCCCGTTCTGGCCATTGTGGTCATTTGGGGAGTGAACCAATAGATAGAAGATCTGTCTGTCTCTCCCCCCCCCCCCAATCTGTCTTGCAAATAAATAAATAAATCTTCAAAGAAAAGAAAAAGGTCCTCATCACCTTTCAACACCGTTACATTGGAATCAAGCCCAGTTTATGAACCCTTAAGAGATAGACATATCCAAAAAAATGCACCCTCAATCCCCAGGGTCCCTGAGCCATCAGACTCAACGGCCTCCATGCCAGTCTTAGAAAACCAACTCCACCCCCCCCCACCCCCACTCTGGTCAGGACTTTGAGCTTCATATCACCTGTCGCAGTTCTTCAGCATCAGCGATTTTCCCACGTCTTGGAGTTCAGTTTCATCATGACCTTGTTCCCCGGCTCAGGCTGACGTGTTCTAGGTTATTTGTTTGTTTGGGAAAAGAAGTTTCCAACCACAGCTGGAGCCGCTGATGCAGCCCGGCTCCCTTCTAGCCATAGACTAGACCTCTGGTCATGCTGGATTTCTCCCTACGTCCCTGTCGCCACAGCAGCACCGGTGTTTGTGAGTCCTACCTTAGAAGCAACTCTTCCTGGACTTACCAAGCCAGCTGATCTCTTTATGAGGCTCACGGTTTTCTGGGAGGGTAGATGTGGCCTTCCTTTCTTTGGTTTTGTGATCCCTGATGTCATTACGAATTGAAATCCCAGAGGAAGGTATAGCGAGTGGAATCACCAGATGTATTCTTTGAACAGGCCCACATCAGCTTTCTTTCTTTCTTTCTTTCTTTCTTTCTTTCTTTTTTAACTGCAGAAGAACTTCCTTCCTGCACTGGACTCAATCCTTAAAGACAGGGATGGAGGCCTCAGGGTAAACAGTGACACAGATGAAATTTCTTATGTTGGGTGCATCTGCCCAGGCTCTCCAGGTTTCAGGAAATAATTCTCCTGGAATTTTTGGTAAATTAACCACTGTCTTAAATTGCTTTTATCTGCTCTGTATCAAGAGCAGGGCAAGGAGAGAGGCAGAATAAATTTCACCTGAATGAGCTATGCTCTGAAGTGGTGTTCCCAGCAGGAGAAAGGGACAAACGGGGCGGGGCGGGGGGAGCCGGGAATCATCAGCATTGATAAGTAGTATTGATTGTGTGTCGACCTGGTGCTGGACAGCCGAGGGACAGGGTGAAGATCAGGGAGGAAAGAGACAGGGTGTCTTGGAAGCTTTATAAATCGTTGTGTTAAAAGGAGGTAGCTCGTGAGCCTGAGAATAAGGTATCAGGAAGGGCAAGGAGTGGGGAGGCCTTCCCAGGCCCATACTTCCAAGGTATCACTTGAATAACTAAACTGGCAAAGGAAGGAAAGAGTTGGACGGTGTGGAGTGAGAGTGTATTAACTAGCGGCTTGCCTGTGTAAGACAGAGTGCTTTGTTAGTTGTTTACTTGCTTGCTTTTTTCTTTTGGTTTTTGCCAGATTGCATGTTTGAAATTTCCCTTTTTTGATCTTTAAATAGTCCTGGGGGAAACACTTATAAGGCAGACAAGATGTTTGCAAACTTTTGTATATTTCATTAAAAAATAATTATTACAGAGGACGTTGCAGACCAGATCAACGGCTGTTGTGTAATCAGCTAAGCAAGTCCACCCTCCCCTCTGCCATGATGATAGTGAGGTCATTCACCTTAGTTTTTCTATCAGTAAACTGCAGATGCTACACTTTACCAGTGAGCTGAGTTGGTGTTTAAAAGGATTTTAAGCATCTCTTGAACTCTATGTTGTATTATAATAAGATTTATAGCTCTGTACATTTTGTGCAGTGATAGAAAGTTGCTGCTCTATATCATCATTATTCTGAAATCTTCAGGTCTTTGCAATAATTCAAGACTTTGACAATGAAGGATTTAGCCAAAGAATCTGGCGTATCGCTCTGTTCTTATTCTGGGTACGGTTTTGAATTAATCCAGTAGAAATTTGAAGAACCAGTGCCTATATTTTTCTGCTACCAAGTGCGATTCCTGCAGTTTTGTGCTTTGGCTATATTTCTTAACCCTTTATGAACAGTTAGAAACACACCTTTCCTGTGGTTTCTCCTAGGTAGGTTTTTGTGACTCTCATTAACGCACCCTTGGTCTCATTGACTAGGTGCCACACAGTATTTACCAATCAGCAGACAGATGTGAGAGCCAGACTTGTTCAAATGACAGCGATGGTCGCTGTGATGAGCATTTGTAGTGCAGTGTTTTTTAAAGTTGAAGGCAGCTTCACATCCACTAGACAGAACAGCCAAGTGTCAGGGATAGCTTTAAATCTCAGTGTTGCATTCCTCTTACATTCCTAAATAAGGTGAAAAATGGCTAAGGCTATCCACAGATCTCCAGTCAAGTCACAGGTTTATGCCTGTGGTTCGGACACACAACTTGATGATTATGCTGATTCCTGAACAGGCCCAGGAAGCACTTTCAGAAAGTACCCTTGTGTTGGGGCAGAGTGGTGGCATTTACTGAATGCCTGCTAAGAGTAAGACACTGTGTAAGTGCTTCCCTCACTTATCAAATGAAGTACTGATTACAAGTCCATGGCATGATATAATTGGTTGAATTGTGTCTCTAGAAAAGATATGTTGAGGTATGGGCAGTTGGCCTGGTGACTAAGTCATCAGTTAGAATGCTTAGATCCTATATCCAAGTGCCTGGTTTCCAACTCCTGATCCAACTTCCTGCTAATGCACACCTTAGGGGGCAGCAGTGATGGCTCAAGTAATTGGGTTCCTGCCACCCATGTGGGAGACCTGCACTGAGTTCCCAGCTCTGAGTATTAGCCCTGCTCAGCCCTGGCCATTGCAGGCATTTGGGAGTGTAAGCTAGTGGATGGGAGCGTTCTCTCTTCTCTGGCTCTCAACTAAATCCATAGATACTTTTTTTGAAAAAGGATATGATGAGGTCCTAATCAGCTAGTACCTGCAAACATGACTTCATTTGGAAACAAGGTTTTGGCAGATATAATCAAGTTAAAATGAAGACTATACCAACTTCAGATGAGCCCTCGATTGAATGGCGGGTGCCTTTATAAGAGAAAGAAGACGGAGGTTGGATACAGAGACACAGAGGGAGGGAAGTCACATAATGACAGAGGCACAGATTGAAGTGCTGCAGAGACAAGTTAAGGAACACCAGCCATGGCCTGCAGCCGCTGAGAGCAACAGAAGGAACCCCTCCTGCCCACACCTGGATTTTGGACTTGTGGTTTCCTAAACTCCAAGAAAGCACACTTCTGCTGTTTAAATCACCCAATTTGTAGTACTGTGTTCCCGCAGCCCTAGGAACAGACTATACATGTGTCCTAAGGTCCTACCTCTATCCCACAAACAAGAAGCTTGCCTAGGACCATCTAGCCAGTCAGAGATAGCTGCTGCATTCAAACCCAGGCCTGAGGCTAGGCTCTGTATGGCTTTCCCAACACTTCCAGATCGCCATATCCATGACTTTGCAAGCTTGATGTTTTCTTCCTTGAGACTAAGCTCTACGGGAGTAGACATTATGGTTTCATATCCATAGAGCTGGGAGACCTTGGCATAATACACTGACCTGCTGGAATAAGAAAGACCCAACTGACTGCAGCCAAGTCCAGACATGTCATAGAGTGTCCTTTATGATAGCAAGGTGACATGAAATTATGCATGAATTTGTTAAATATCTGAAGACTATCAAGTAGATTAGTTCCATTTTTTTCATCTTTGATGAGATCTATGCACATGTTTGTTTCTGTCATTAACCCTGTCCCTGCTGAGTTACTGGGACAAATAGCAGACACGGGGAAAATTATCGTGATGTCTAGATGCCAATGATTTTGTTTTTCAGTTTATACCACCTCCCCCAGAAGATTTAATTTTTATTTCCTAAGACCTATATAAAATTTTCATATTCAATGAAGGCTTCTTCGATATTAGTTTATTTGGAAGTAGCTATCTATAAAATAACACACTAAATGTGGATCTTCCTGGAGTTATCAACTTTTCTAAATTTGAATAAATGCAGGACGTTTGTCTGAACAAGAGAGGACTAATTTTCTAATTCCAAGGGTTGTAGGAGGACCAGAGTGGGAGGAGCCCAGACCCATAGTTGGAGAGCAGAACACAGGCAGACTGCAGAGCTGTCGGAGAAGGAGGAGGAGCAGACCTAGAGGGACACTTGGGCCCATCAGTTCTTTGTCCTTGGGCAGGGCGCCAGGCATCCTGATGTTGTAGGAGGGTGGGCAAACGGGAACACTCTTGGGGGCCTGATGCCTCTGTGAACACCAGGTCTTCTCTGCCCACCGGTGAGGCATAGCAGGAGCTAGAGAGCTTGGTCCAAATCAATTCCAAATCCTTTAAAAGCTTATAGAGAAAGTCGGTCATACCCCAACTTTTCAAACACAATGTTGGCTACCAGCTGCCAGCTGGTGCATTAGAATTAAGTGAGCTATGTCAGCAAGCTATGACCTTTGGGAGCATGGCCGTCTGTCTCTTTAAGAGATAGCCAGGTTCCCAAGAACAGTCCTGGAACAGAGTGGCACTTGTTCGGAGAATCTTCGGCTCCACAAGCACTCTTGGGACCCTACAAGAGCAAAGGAGGGGTAGAATTTTTAGTCATTAGTTTCCCATCCAACTCACGCTTGAGGAGTCTGCCAACCACACATGGAAACACTTGGGGTCTCTTTTCAGACAACTTTGTCTACAGCACTCTTTCTCCCAGTATCCTCCAGTTCCAAGTGAGAGGACTGAAAAGGAAAGCCAGGCCCTCCCTCAGCAGCCAGGGGACGTGTGCTGGGACTCTGCAGCCCAGCCTCCTGGGGCATCATGACCAGGGCCACTCACTGGGGTGCAGCCATGAGAGATGCCACCGCAGTCCCCAGAAGCATCATTCACTGGGAACCTTGGAGTCCTGGCGTGAACTTGTGAGAGCGCGGGCCTTTGCAGGTGCCTCTGGTCTGCCAGCAGCTGGCGAGCATTTCCTATCTGATGGCAAATCTTGTCAGGAGAAGGGTACGGGAAAAACAAAGCCTAGCCTTGTTGTACCCTCATCGTCCAAGTGAAAAATAGAGGGGAAAGAAATCCCTTTTTGGTCCGAATTTTCTTCTTTCACTACTATGAGGCAGCTCTTAGGCAAACAGGTGATTTGCTTATGGATAGGACTGGCAGTTCCAACTCATTAAGGGGGAAGTGCTTGCTGCTTGATCTCTCTCTTCTTAAACGTTTATCTGCATTGTCTTTCTGATATCATTCCCCACCCACTTGCCTCTTATCTTCTGTTTTTTGATTTAGAAAAATGCTGTTGAATTTGTAGGCAAGTACAGATAATGATAGAACAAACATCCTTGTTCTCATTCCCAAGCATTAGTCAACATTTATATTTTGTTGTGTTTCCTTCAGATCGTCTTTGGAAACCTTTATTGCATTATCATCCATAGACTCTGCAATAAACACCATGTAAAGGAAGCAGTTTAATGACTTGGGGCATATTACATTATTTTTAAAAATTATGGTAAAATGTGTATATAATAGAACACTTATACATAAAAATATATATTATATATATAAAACAGAAAATTAGCCATCTAAATCATTTTTTAAAGAATTATTTTATTTATTTGAAAGACAGAGTTACAGAGAGAGGTAGACAGAGAGAGAGAGAGAGAGAGAGGTCTTCCATTCAGCTGGTTCACTTCCCAAATGACTGCAACAGTCAGAGCTGAGCCTATCCAAAGCCAGGAGCCAGGAGCTTCCCATGAGGGTGCAGGGGCCCAAGGACTTGGGCCATCTTCTACAGCTTTCCCAGGCTATAGTAGAGAGCTGGATTGGAAGAAGAGCAGCCAGGACTCGAACCTCTGCCCATATGGGATCCTGGCGCTGCAGGCGGGGCCTTTAACCCACTGCACCACAGACACCAGCCCCATCTAAATCATTTTTAGATGTACCATTCAGAACATGTTATTTGGCACAGTGGTTAAGATACTGCTTGGGATTTTTTTTTATTTGACAGGTAGAGTTGTAGACAGAGAGAGACAGAGAGAAAAGTCTTCCTTCCTTTGATTCACTCTCCAAATGCCCACTACAGCCGGTGATGCGCCGATCCAAAGCCAGGAGCCAGTTGCTTCTCCTGGTCTCCCATGCGGGTGCAGGACCCAAGGACTTGGGCCATCCTCTACTGCCCTCCCGGGCCACAGCAGAGAGCTGGACTGGAAGAGGAGCAACCAGGACTAGAACCTGGCGCCCGTATGGGATGCTGGCGCCACAGGTGGAGGATTAACCAAGCGAGCCACGGCGCCAGCCCAAGATACTGCTTGGGATTTCTGCATCCCATGTCTGAGGACCTGGTTCATGTCCCAGTTCCAGGCTCCACCCCCAGTTCCAACTCCTACTGATGTGCACCCTTGGGGACAGCCTCCACTTTATTTTGCCTTTCACTGTTCTTACTTTTGGTATCCAGATTTTATTTTGTGTTTACGCAGATGTTGCTTCCTCTGTGTTCCTCCCCAGTGCAGCTCCCTTTCCTCCTTGAAGGTCACCACGGTCCTGAAGCTGGTGCGACATTTCTTACCTGTGTTTCTACACCTTCAAAACATATCTGTATGTGAGCAATTGTTACAAGTCTCTTATGTGCTTTGAAAATTGTATGCAAATGTTGTCCTTTTTGTTTCTGCACTTTTTTCTTTGAGTACATATTTGAGATCTATCTGTGTGGATCCATATTGACTTGGTTCACTATTTTCATCACTGTAATATATTCAATCAGGTGATAGGGGATAGTAGTCAAAATAGTTAACGACTGGTATGGCTCTGGCACCAACAAGAACACAAATTCTGATTGGGTAACTGTGTACGCTAAGTGTATCTGCACACACCCGGCAGAATACCAACCCAGCTTTCACATCTTATTGATCCATTCAGTTCTCGGGGAAATTCAGATCATCTCCAGTCTTTCATTACTCTAACTAGGAATATGCTTGTGGCCGTCTCTTCATGCACATATGTGAGAATTTCTCAACTTAAGAGTTGAATTGATGGGTGGTCTGCTACACACATGTTGTATTTTATTTTGCCTATTGCATTGTGGCTCAGCCCTAAAGATGAGGACAAAAGATGTGAAGAACCTCACATTCCCTTGAGCCATGGTGATGTCATGGTGGTTGTGAGAAGGGCCTTTCTCTAACCACTCCCTCCCATGTCAACCTGAGGGGAGAGCAGGCAGAGAGGAGGAGTCTTGGAGGAGTACTAAGTTCACGAAGAGAGGACATTCATTCCTTTTCTTTGTACCTGCAGAACAGTCCACATGAGAGCCAAGGAAGACCACAGATAATCACTGATGAAGTTCTCTGGGCACCTGTGAGAATCACGCTTGTTCCTTTCCGTACATGAGTAAGACAGTCTGGTGTCCTTCATGGGAAATTGGCCAAGATCTTGGACTTGCAGGGTGCACCATGCTGCCCGGGTGTGGAGAAAGAGTCAGGAGACACAGGACAGGACTGAGAGAGGGGCCTGCACTCCCACCCGTTAGCAGGACAAATACGCCATGGGTGGTCTGTGTGAAGGAAGGAAGCACCATGGGAGGGAGCTGGAACTGAGCCATCTGGGTGGCACTCCCATAAAAGTGTCTTCCTCTAGGAGTAGGGCATGCTCCGGGGACACACTGAGGCAGGGGTGGGAGAAGTTAAGGCACGTGACAGCTCATGTCAAACAAGCACTCCGGGCACAGATCCCTAAGGAGCCCTTCGATGAATCCACATAGGTGCCTCATGAGAGCCCAGTGTTTGGGTCCAGCCACGTGGGGAAAGATTGGCATGGGTCCAAGAAGCAGCAGCCACTGGAGAGGAGACCACGGAGAGAAGACTGTACCTTCCTGCAGTCACACAGGGAAGAACAATGCCCTCTCGTCCTCCCCATGCAGCTGAGGAGGAGGAAGACAAGAGAAGAAAGAGGAGAGATATACGGTGACTGTGCTCGGGCCAGCAATGATCCTGCCTCCACCAACCAGGAGAGCCTTGAGAGAGAGGATGAAAAGAGCTTTGCATTTGATAAGAGATCAAAGCTTTAAAACAAGCAGGACTGAGGTTTAAAAACATGGATGAGACTGTTCTAATAAGCAAAAGTTGCCCAAAGCTGGAGAATTTGGCCAAAGAAAGGGGGTCTGGTCCTCAGCTGACAGGTAGACTCAACACGGTGGAGTTGGAGCATTTGTCGGAAGGAAAGCTGCCGTGTTTATAACCCAAGGAGGCTGCACTGCTCAATGAACTACCCAAACGGCACAACCCAGTGCTACCGAGTGCTCTTACATCCCCCCAGCGTGGAACGAGGGTTCCACATCATTTCTTCTTGTTTATGTCTTCTCTTCATTCATAAAAGCACTAATTTTAAGCAAATAAGCAAATAATCTGATCAAAACCCAAGAAAATCATCAAAAGGTTCGCCACTATATAAATAGATCAATTTTTATTTTCACAAAGAGAAGTTAGCTAGCCCCAAAATATTAATATAGAAGTAGCCAAGAAAGTGTTTTCCCTTCATCAGAATCCTGGTGCCCTCAGGGCCCCTAAAGCCTGTCCCTCCCTCCCTTCCTGCCTCTCTCCTCCCAGCGATGGTCAGAGGCATCCTGTGCCTTGGGTCTGTGTCCCCGAGACACCCCGAGACTCAGGCCAGCAGACCAGGTTCCACCTCCGGCCTTTTGTTCAGAATCCTCTTGCTCAAAGCTCCTACAGTCAATTTCCATTCCTCTGCCTCACTCTGAGTCTGCTGGGCCTCTGGTGGTGCCTACCTTCTTCTGATGGACAAGCAATTGGACCACCACCTGCTTTCAAAATGCAAGTTTCCCTTTATGGTGATGGCTCCCAGCTAAAACTGGGGCCTGGTCTGCATCCTTCCTCCACCCCTCCATTGCCTACCCCCAGAATGCAGCCTCCTGGGATCCTGGGAAGAGGAAGACAGCTACACCCACCTTGAAACCACTGGAAAGGAGCTTGAGCACACCCTGTGTGCAAACTCCCCTGCGTTTTATTTTTAATTTAAACGGATAGACTCATGGGCTAATTGTTATCCTGCCACCCTCAGCTGACAGGATACATAAAGCAAATGGCCCTTGAAGGTAAAAGAGCATTACAGTTGGATTTAAGTAATAATGCATCTCTCACAAACCTGCACAAGTTGCAGTTTGATGAAAATTACAGTCAAACCTTGTGCTGTAAACTGCTGTTTACTGGGGAAAAGAGAGAAAGTCCTATAAGAGATAGAAATAGCGTGTGAGACAAGCTGGCAGGGTGCTTGGAATCGTTATGATGTGCAAAGAATTCCTTGACAATGACGGATCACCTCGGGAACATCTGAGCGGGGCCTTTTGTTTATCTTCACTCGCCTTTGCATTTATGTCATGTCTTTCACTTGGGGGTGAGATTTCGTCTTTGAAAGTTGAAACGATTTTTAGCTCCAGAAATAGGTTTACTTGGTTTTCATGAACCCTGCCACCACCACCCCCTCCCCCCCCATCCCCAGCACACACATCTCCTTGCCTTCCTCCTTGCCTCTTCCCTTCCAGCTGGGGCGTGTCAGTCCTGGGTGCCAGATGCAAAATGATTAAGCCGGTGCGGTTCCCCAAGTTGAACTTGTTATTGATTAGCACTTCCTAAATCAAACAGAATTGCTGATCACTGTTGCAGGGTACCCACCGCTTGCCTGGGATCCAAGTCCCACCTCAGTGTTTGTGCCTGAGCAGGCACAGTGGGATTTTTGATGTGTGCCCCCAACTTAAATCACTGCTATTGCCTGCAAAGGAGGAAGAATGGCAACTTTCATCACCAATTCGTGTTTCTTAAACTCCGACTGTGTGTGGCAGTGGGCAGTCACAGAGGGGATTTTGACAATTAGCAGGAGCTGCTGTCTCTCCTCTCCTCAGCTGCGATAATTAATGCCTTAGGACATTTTTATGAGTTGGTATGTGCCTGGCACATGACATGCAGTACTGAGAGCGTTAGTTCCATATGACCCTTTTGAAAGGATGGGGAAGTTAACAAAGAGGCCATTTTGTCCATTTGGTTTCTAGATACACTGCAGGTAATTTGAAATATTAGTGAAATAAAATTAGAGAGGGTGTGTTTGCAAATCAGCTACTACCCAGTCATCCATCCCACAGTGTGAGGACAGGTCTCACTGCCATGGCACCTCCTGCCACCTTTGGCTCTTGGTGATAAATCAGACATAAGCTGGTGATCCATGTGCGTGTGTGTGTGTGTGTGTGCGCACACACGTGTCCACTTTCCCTGGAAAGATGCTAAGGAACTTCAAGTACAAAAATTTAAGTAGCTTATTGTGTGATGATTTCAAATTTAAAATTATCTTCCTAGTTTATTGTGTGATGATTTCAAATTTAGAGGAAAAAACGATAATATAAAGAACTGTGTACCTCTTACATATCTTCTCTAATTATTAGTAATTTTCCCCTTTTATTATTCTCCTTCGCTCTCTTTCTTTAACTACAGCAGACTTGCACATACATTTATGGGATTGAACTCTTTAACCATTTGTAAGTAGGATGCATACAACAAGGCCCTTGCTTACGTTGTTTAATGTGTATTACCTAAGAAGAAACATGCTCTCTTTCATAACCATCATATTATCACATTCAAAACATTTAATCTTTGTATAATACTATCATGTAAACTTAGCCAACATTCACATTTTCCCAACTGTACTGCTATAGACTGAATTGTGTTCCACCTAAATTCATAGGACAGATCTTCAAAAGTTCGTGGAAACATGTATTATGAAAAAAGATATGCACAAATTAAAAGATTTTCTTGCACCCAAATAACTTTATCTCTTCATCTCATTTCCCATGAGCTGTTTAAAGTTCCCTTGTGTGCTGAAGCCCTAGCCCCCACAGTGAGACTATTTGCAGTGATAATTTGGCTTGGAGAAGGTCAGGAGGATGAAGCCTTGGTCTCATGGAATGGAATGAATGCATTCATCAGCAGACACCAGGGAGCTTGTCTGCCCTGTCTCTGCCCTGAGAAGACACAACCGGAAGGTAGCTATCTGCAAGTCAGGAAGGGGGCCTCCACCAGAGCCTACCATGGGGCACCTTGACCTTGGAGTCCCAGGCTCACACCTGTGAGAACACAAACTTTTGCTGTTTATGTCATGCAAACTATTGTATTTTGGTATGAAAGCCAGATATGTTCCAATAATATCCTTGGTAGTATCTTTTCCAACATTTACTTTATTTTATTTTAAAAAGTTGCACAGAGAAAGGGAGAGACTGAGAGAACCTTCCATCCTCTGGTTCACTCTCCAGATAACTGCAATGACCAGCACTGGGCCAGGCCAAAGCCTGGAGTTTCATCTGGGTCTCCCACATGGGTAGCAGGGGCCCAAACACTTGGGTCATCTTTTGCTGCCCTTCCTAGGTGCATTAGCAGGAAGCTGGATAGGAAGTGGAACAGCCGGACATGAATCAGCTGCTGCATGAGATATTGGTGTCGCAAACTGCAGCCTTACTTTCCACACCACAGCATCAGCCCTCTTTGGTAGTAATTTTTCCCAGCATAGGATCTAACCATGAATTATGCACTGCATTTAGTTATCTTGTCTCTTTAGTTTTCTTTAATCTGGAACAGTTCCTCAACCTTTCAATATTTTGTCTTTTATGACATCATCATTTTGGGAGGCTACAGGTCAGTTACTTCGTGTATTATCCTTCAGTTCCGGTTTCTTAGATGTGTCTTACTGAGTAGGTTCAGGTTTCACATTTTGAGCAGCAATTCTACCTAAGTAGAATGTGTCCATCTCAATGCATCCTCTCAGCAGGCACATGGTGTTACTTTGTCTCATTTTCAGCAATGTTACTCAAAACAAGTTTTTAAAAAGGGTTTGTGAACTGACTTTTTTTTTAAATTGTTAGCATAGCTGACTGGTAGGCAGTATTTAAGATTTGGAGTCACATATCTAGGAGTTAAAGAACAATGAACAACATGGTGATGGTCAGTCTCACACTTGATATTGACCTAAATGCTTGAAAATGGTCCTCTGTGCTTCTGATGACAGCACACACCCAGTGGCTCACCAGCTGGCCCAGTGTGAAGGTGGCTGACATTTCTCTTTTCATTATCTCATCGTATTTCTCCTCATTCACATACACAGGGTACTGGGTTTTTAAACATTTTTTATTTGTTTATTTGACAGAGTTACAGACAGAGAGGAAGAGATAGGAGAGAGGTCCTCCAACTGCTGGTTCACTCCCCAAGTGGTTGCAATGGCCATAAAATAAGATTCAGCCTATTCAAAAAATCAAAATCATAGCATGCACTTTCTCTTACCACAATGGAATGAAGCTGGAAATCAACAACTCAAGAATCTCTAGATCATATGCATACACATACAGACAGAACAACAAGTTCCTGAATGAGCAGTGTATAATGGAAGAAATCCGAAGAGAAATAAAAAATTTTCAGGAAATCAATTAAGATGACAATATAACATGTCAAAACTTTTGGAATATAGCAAAAGCAGTTTCAAGAGGGAAGTTTATAGAAACTGGTGCCTACATGAAGAAATTAGAAAGCTACCAAATAAATGAGCTTTCAATGCATCTCAAGAATCTAGAAAGACAACAGCAAACCAAACCCAAAATTAGTAAGAGGAAAGAAATAATTAAAACTAGAGAAGGAACAAAATTGAAACAAAAAAATACAAAAGATCAATGAAATAAAGAACTACTTTTTGAAAAAATAAACAAAATTAATACACCATTGGCCTAACCAAAAAAAATATGAAGACCCAAATCAATAAAATAAGAGATGAAAAAGGAAATGTAACAGATACCACAGAAATAAAAAGAATCATCAGGAATCACTACAAAGAGCTGTATACCAAAAAATTGTACTAGAAGATATGGACAGATTTCTAGACACATACAATCTACCAAAATTGGGTCATGAAGACACAGAAAACCTAAACAGACCAATAACCAATAGGGAAATTGAATCAGCAATAAAGACCCTCCCAACATTGAAAAGCCCAGGACCAGATGACTTCAATACTGAATTCTACCAGATATTTAAAGAACTAATTTCAATTCTTCTCAAGCTATGCAAAGCAATTGAAAGGGAGGGAATCCTCCCAAACTCCTTCTATGAAACCTGCATCACCTTAATTCCTAAACCAGAAGAAGATAAAACAGAGAAAGAGAACTATAGACCAATATCCCTGGTGAGCATAGATGCAAAAATCCTCAACAAAATGTTAGCTAATCTAATCCAACATCACATCAAAAATATCATTCACCTGGATCAAGTGGGATTTATCCCTGGTATGCAGGGATGGCTCAACATTCACAAATCATTCAATATGATACATCACAATAACAAACTGAAGAACAAAAAACCATATGGTTATCTCAATAGATGAAGAGAAAGCATTTAATAAAATACAACATCGTTTCATGATGAAAACCTTAAGCAAATTGGGTATAGAAGGAACACAATCAAGGCAATTTATGACAAACCCATGACCAGCGTCCTATTGAATAGGGAAAAGTTGGAAGCATTTCACTGAGATTTGAAACCAGACAAGGAAGCCCACTTTCACCATTGCTGTTTAATAAAGTCCTGAAAGTTTTATCCAAAGCCATTAGGCAAGAGAAAGACATCAAAAGGATACAGTTTGGGAAGGAAGAAGTCAAACTATACCTATTTGCAGATGACATGATTCTATCTAGGGGATCCAAAAGACTCCACTGAGACAATTTTTGAATTCATAAAAGAGTTAGGTAAAGTGGCAGGATATAAAATCAACACACAAAAGTCAATAGCTTTTGTATGTACAGACAGTGCCTTGGCTGAGAAAGAACTTCTAAGAGCAATCTAATTCACAATAGCTATAAAAATAATTAAATATCTTCAAATAAACATACCAAGGATGCCAAAGATATGTATGATAAAAATTATAAAACATTAAATAAAAAAATAGAAGGAGACATTAAAAATGGAAAAATCTTCCATGTTCATGGATTGGAAGAATCAATATCATCAAAATATCCATACTACCTAAAGCAATTTACAGATTCAATGCAATCCCAATGAAAATACCAATGACATGCTTCACAGATCTAGGAAAAATGAAGCTGCAATTCATCTAGAAACACAAGAGATCCTGAATAGCTAAAGCAATATTATATAACAAAAACAAAGCTGAAGGCATCACAGTACCTGATTTCAGGAGATACAACAGGGCAGTTATAATCAAAACAACCTGATACTGGCATGAAAAGAGATGTGTAGAGCAATGGAACAGAATAGAAACTCCAGAAATCAATCCATGCATTTATAATCAACTTATCTTTGACAAAGGAGCTCAAATCAATTCCTGGAGCAAGAACATTCTCTTCAACAAATGGTTCTCCACAGGCAGAAGTATGAATCTAGACCCCTACCTTACACCTTACACAAAAATCCACTCTAAATGGATCAAAGACCTAAATCTATAATCCCGTATCATCAAATTCTTAGAGAACATTGGGGAAACTCTGCAAGATATTGGCGTAGGAAAAGACTTCTTGGAAAAATCCCTGGAGCACAGGCATCAAAGTCAAAATTGACAAATGGGATTGCATAAAGCTGAGAAGCTTCTGCACTGCAAAAGAAACACTCAGCAAAGTGAAGAGGCAACTTCCAGAATGGAAGAAAACATTTCCAAACTATGCCACTGATAAAGTGTTAACATTCAGAATCTATAAAGTGTTTAAGAAATTCAACAACAACAAAACAAGCAATCCAGTTAAGAAATAGGTGAAAGACTTGAACAGGCAATTTTCAAGAGAGGAAATTCGAATGGCCAACAGACACTTGAAAAAATGTTCAGGATCACTAGCCATCAGGGAAATGCAATTGAAAACCTCAATGAGGTTTTACCTCACTCCAGTTAAAATGACTCTCATGGAGAAATCAACAAACAGAAAATGCTGGCAAGGATGTGGGGGAAAAGGGACCTAATCCACTATTGGTAGGAATGTAAACTGGTGCAACCACAGTGGAAGACAGTATGCAGATACCTCAGAAATCTGAATATAGATCTACCATATGATCTAGCCATCCCACTCCTGGGAATTTATCCAAACCAAAATAAATCAGTACATGAAAGAGTTATCTGTACCCCCATGTTCATTGCAGCCCAGTTCACAATAGTTAAGATATGAAATCAACCCAGATGTCCATCAACCATTGGCTGGATAAAGATATTATGATGTATATATATATATATATATATATATACATATACATATATATATACACCATAATACACACACACACTATGGAGTACTACTCAGCTATAAAGAAAAAAATGAAATCCTGGTTTTGTAACAAGATGGGTGCAACTGGAAACCATTACACTTAGTGAAATAAGCCAGTCCCCAAAAGACAGAGATTGTACATTTTCCCTGATCGGAGGTAAATAATAGAGTATCTAAAATGTAATGTATTGGAGTGAAGTGTACATTTTGAGATTCAGTAGTTGTTTACAGCTCTTGTCTCTTCCATTGAGGAACAGTGTTTTTTTTTTTTTTTTCCTTCATACTATTAATTGAACTATTTTGCTTGGTATAAGGTTAACTTTATGATCATTAAATAAACTGAAAATAGATATTTTTAAAAATTAAGAGTGGGAATGGGAGACGGAGGAGGAAGAATGACTGGAGCGTGGGCAGGAGGGAAGGTAGGATGGAAAGTATCACTATGTTCCTAAATCTATATATATGAAACACATGAAGGTTGTGTAACTTAAATAAAATTTTTAAAAAAGAAAAAAATTTGTTTATTTATTTTATAAGTAGAGTACAGACAGAGGGAGAGAGAGAGACAGAGAGAGACAGAGAGAGAGAGAGAAAATCTTTTATCTGCTGGTTCACTTCCCAAATGGCTGCAATGGTCAGAGCTGAGCCAATCTGAAGCCAGGAGCCAAGAGCTTCCTCCAGGTCTCCCTTGTGGGTACAGGGGCCCAAGCACCCAAGCACCTGGGCCATCCTCTGCTGCTTTTCCAGGACATAGCAGAGAACAGGATCGGATAAGGAGCAGACAGGACAAGAACCAGTGCCTACATGGGTTGACAGTGCTGCAGGCAGAAGCTTAGCCCACAACACCACAGTACTGGCTCACTGAGTATTGTTCTTGAACATGATGCTATGGTCTCGTACAGTTTATGTGTGTGTTCCCCAAAGGTTTAAGTCCCTACTGTAACATTACTGAAATTTGGTGAGACCTTTCAGAGGCCTAATTGGAGGTGATTGGTTCATGATTGCCCTGGGGAAGAGATTAATGCTGAGCCCTCATAGTGTGTTACTTCTAGTAGGAGTGAGCAGGTTCTGGAAGAATGAGACTGACATCTCCTTAGTCCTGCTTCCTCTCTCATCATGTGGTCCCTCCCATGAACCCTTACCATGTGATGCCATCAGCCATGTTAGGGTGTAGCCAGAAGGCCCTCACCAGAGGCTGAACTCTCAATGTTAGCTCTCAGTCTCCAAAACTGTGAGCTAAATAAGCTTATTTTCCTTATAATGTACCAGGCTTCAGGTATTTTGTTATCACAATGTAAAACAGACCAAGACACCAGGGCTTTAACTTCCGTCTCCGTGAAGCAACAAGCTTGAACTTGATGACTCACAAGCTCTCCCCAATGTCTACTGTTCTCAGTAATTCAGACAAAAACCTAGGAGCATGAGATGTAGGACACAGAAGAAGAAGAAAGAGACAATGAGGAGCTTTTTTTCAGTGTTCAGCAGTCAGGAAGGAGGCAAGGGTTCCAAGTCCAGGGTTGCCCTGAGACTATTCAAAACTGTCCTTCTGCACCTCTCTGCTCCGTTGGCCACAACAGAAGATGAATCTTGCTCATAATAGGGCATGGAAATTCTCATTTGGTAAACTTAAAAAAATATATACTTCTGGAAACACAGAAAATGTTATTGAAGTTCATTTTATATTTTTTATGAAGATGACCTGAGATAAAAATTTTTGTTTATTTGGTATTTTATTTTTTCTTCCTTGACAAAAACACTTCACTTTAATGCAGGGTTTAAACTATTATTACCCACTATCAAACAGCTGGTAATAAAAGCAGCTACCATTTTCTAAAGACCTACTATGTCTCTTGCACTTTACATACATTGTCTTTGATTCTCACAGCACCTCTAGGATATGTTATGACTCCTAATTTAGAGGAGTCATAAATCAGTCTGAGGGGTCATTTGGTGTAGCAGTTAAGACACCGCTTGGATTGCCTGCCTCCCATGTTGGAGCGCTTGGGTTTGAGTCCCAGCTCTGCTTCCAATTCCAGCTTCCTGCTAATGGGCACTCTGAGAGCAAGTAGGTGACTTAAGTAGTTATATCCCTGTCACCCACATGGGAAACCCAGATGGAGTTTCTGGCTCATGGCTTCAGCCTGGCCAAGTCCTGGCTGTTGTGAATATATGAGAAATAAACCAAGAGATGAAAGTTCACTGTCTGACTCTGCTTCCCTTTCAAATAAATACAATACATTTTTTAAAAATTTAAGTCAGACTGAGAAAAGTTGGTTTACAATTGGCCTATGCTTACCCAGCTAGTAGATATCAGAGCATGATTTTGAACTCAGATGTCAGATATTAAATGCTCTGTGTATCCCTACACAAATCACTGTCAAAGAAAGGCTAGGCAAAATTTCTATTCCCTCTTCTGTCTCTTGGCCTCCAGTGAAAGATATGTGTAACTTCTATAAGGGAATACTTTTTTAATTCTTCAAATGAACTTCCCCTGTCAGAGCACTTACTAAACAGCATTTCTATTTATTACATTTTCTGCCTGTCCCCTACCTAACCACAAGTTCCACTGTGGCAAGAGTCCTCCCTTTTGTCCATAGCTGTACCTCATCCATCAGCACAGTGCCCAGAACATAGAAAGTGTTCAATAATTGCTCATGGACAAGATGGAAAGAAGAGAAAGAGGGAGGGAGAGAAAGAAGAACAAGGGAAGAGCTAATAGAAAGGAAGGAGGAAATAAAGGAAGAGAATTGCAGGGAAAATAAGTGGAGCTCTGACTTTGGAACATTATTAAGGTTTACCTCCTTGTTGCAAATTGTAAAGGAATTTAATTTAATGATTTCTCAACACACACACAAATGGTATTACATTTCAATTTTATCTATAGCAGAGAAAATTGCAAACAACCTAATTATCCCTAAATTAGTGAACTAGTAAGTAAATTAGGTATATCTATTCAATGGAAGAATAAACAAATATTAAAAATTGTTGTAAAGAGTAGGAGGAACTATAGGAAAATGTATTTGACAGAATAGGAATACTAAAGAAATGAAATACAAAAGTGTAGACTGTGCAGATGGAAAGAGACAAAGAGTGCATGCACAGACAAGAGAGTGCTCAGTTTTATCCTGTACTTCTTTAAATCCAGAGACCCTAATATAATGTTGGCAACACACTGAAAGTAAAAAATAAAAATAACTATGATTTACCAAGTTGATTTAAGATGGAAAAACATGGACTAAATTAACCCTATTGCCTTAAACAACTAATCAAAAAATGAAAATACATGAAATACTAATTTCTAGAGATTTGAAACAGGTTACACAATATAACAATAGCTAAGGATAGGGAAATAAACGAGGGGAACCCTGTGAGTTCCCCAGCCAAACAGCTAGGGGGAATTTCCAGGCCTCAGTGCAGGAACAGAGAACTCAAACAGAACCCGGTGGTCTTAGAGTTGAGGAGACAAAGTTGATAATTAAGGAAGGTCAAAGCAACTACAGTGGCAGGGGTGAACTCCACAGAGCAGGGACTTCTAGACTTCTGCAGATGTTCCGCCTCCAAGTCTTCTACTGAGTGCTGGTCAGTGTACACATGTGAACAAATCATCACAGGCAAGGGGAAAAAACTACTAGAAAGGAACAGACCAGCATAATTCTTGTTCTTATTAGTCATAATGGGAAAATCTTGTATTACATGGGGTGTACCCAGAAGGATGCTGCTAGACTAAAGGCTATTCTTGTCTGTCTAACAAACCTAAAAAGCTAGTCTTGCAAATACCAAATAACTTCACTGCATCTCAGAAAAAAAAGAGCTTGAGAATGTTAAGGAGAATATAAAAATATGTAGCTACTGGTTATCAAGTATGGGGATGCAATTGAATAGAAGCAATAACTTCCAATGTTCTGTAGCCAGTAGGGTAACTATGATTGATAACAAATCAGTAGTATACTTCAAAATACCAGAGACTGATTATTCCTAACACAAAGAAATGATAACTGTTCGAAGTGACATACTTGCAATTACCCTGATCTAATTGATCACATTGTATATTAACATTGAAATATCACACTGTAGCCCATAAATATGTACATTTAAAATTTTTGTGTCATTTACCATTTTTCCAAAAATTTAAATATTTAAAAAGTATACAGCTTTCAAAAATATCTACAAGGTGAAATCCACAATGTCTGGTATCCAACCAAAAATTATCAGTCATGCAAGGAAGAAGAAAATAGGAGTCATCAAAAGGACAAAAACAATCAGTTACACAGATTCAGTAATGACACTGATGGCAGAATTACTAGACAAGGACTTCTAAACCACTCTAACAAGAGTCCACCCATTCAAAAAAGATAGAGAAAAGCAGAAAACATCAAGTAGAGGAAGATACAACAATGATGCAATTTGAACTTTTAAAGATGAAAACTATAATGCTTTATAGGGCAAATACAATGGGTAGAATTAAGAGCAGATTATAAATTGTTAAAGTAAAGATTAGTGAACCTGAAGACATAGCAATAGAAATTATCAAAATAAAACATAAGGAGACAAAAGGCTTAAATAAAATAAGTAGGGCATCAGTGAGCAGTGAAACACCAAGGAACCTAACGTGCATGTAATTGGAGTCACTGAATGAGGGGTAGGGGATAGCAAATTTTTGTTTTTACTTCTGTTTTTTATTTCTTCTTTTTAATTTTTAACTCCTACATATAAGGGAGAACATGTGGTATTTGTCTTTCTGTGTATGGCTTATTTCACTCAACATGATGTCCTCCAGTTGTGTCCATTTTGCTACAAAAGATAGAATTTCATTATTTTTTATACCTGAGTAATATTCCATGGTATATTCACACTTTCTTTATCCATTCATCTGATGATGGACACCTTGTTTTATTCCAAATTGTGGCTATTGTGAACAGTGTTGCTATGAACATGGTGCTGCAGGTATCTCTTTGATACATTGTGTTCAAGTCTTTTGGATATATACCCAGTAGCAGGATTGCTGGATCATATAGTAACTCTTTTTCCACACTGTTTTCCTCAGTGGCTGCACTAATTTACATTCTCACCAACAGTGTATAAGTGTTCTCCTTTCTCTAGGTCCTCTCCAGTCTTTGTCTCTGTCTTTTGGATTTTAGTGCTTCTGACAGGGGTGAGGTGATATCTCATTGTGGTTTTGATTTGCATTTCCCTGATGGCTAATGCTGTTGAGCATTGTTTCATATATATGTTGGCCATTTGTATTTCTTATTTTGAGAGCTGCCTACTGAGATCCTTCCCTTAGTTCTTAACTGGATTGGTTGGGTTTCGATGTTGTTATTGTTGAGTTTTTAAAGTTTATGATATATTTTTGACATTAATCCTTTATTGGATAGGTTGCTTGCAAAGATTTCTCCCTTTCTGTTCAATGTCTCTTCACTCTACTGATCATCTCCTTTCCTGTACAGAAGCTTCTGAGTTGAATACAGTCCTATTTGTTTATTTTCGCTTTTGTTGCCTGCACTTTAAGAGTCTTGTCCAAGAAGTTGTCCCTTAAGACATAATGGATGAGAATTTTCCAGATTATAAGCTATAGGCCTACAGAGTCAAGAAGTTTAGTTGACTCTCACACTCAAGAAATTTGAAGGAGGCTACTCCACAATCCAATTGCTTGAAGATAGTGAAAAGAGAGAATCTTAACAGCAGCCAGAGGGAAGAGGACATATGTGTAAAAGAACAAGATATGAATAACACAAACTTCTTTGCAGAAACAATACAGGCCAGAAGACAGTGGATCATTATTCACAAGTTCTAAAGGGAATAAAAATGTTGATCTAGACTCCTCTACCAGCAATGGTAGTTTTCATACACACAGGTGAAAGAAATTTTTTTCAGACACATGAAAGATAAATGAGTTCATAACAAGTAGATCAGTTATCTAAGAAATGTCCAAGTAAGTCCTTCAGGCAGAAGAAAAATCATACCTGATGGAAATCTATACTTATAAATAGGAATGAAGATCAGTGGAATGGGTAAACACATGGATTTCAAAACATAAAGTCCAGGACTGGCATTGTAGCATAGTGGGTTTGGTATCCATGTCCCATATAGGTGCTGGTTCAAGTCCCAGCTGCTCTACTTCCAATCCAGCTCCTTGCTAATGCACCTGGGAAAGCAGAGGAAGATGGCTCAAGTGTTTGGGCTCCTGTACCACATGAGAGACCTGGATGAAGCTCCTGGCTCCTGGCTTCAGCCTGTCCCAGCCCCAGCTGTTGTGGTCATCTGGGGAGTGAACCAGGGCATGGAAGATTTCTCTCTCTCTCTCTGTCTTTCCCTCCCTCCCTCTGTAATTCTTTCAAATAAGTAAATAAATCTTTAAAAACCCATGAAGTCCTTTTCTTTCCTTAGATTTCTCCCATCAGGTAAGAATTACTATATTAGTTTCATTGAAGAAGAAACAGACTTAATGAGACCAAGACCACATATTATTATGTGTTAGTATGGTGGTCATGATTGGTAGCTAAGAATGATTCCAAAACATATGACAGATTCAACACATAGATGCTGTTTGAAAATGTGAATTTATAACATCACAGAAATCAAAAGGTAACTGTGGAAGATAATACCCTCTAGAGAGAGCACCGAACCACACCAACAAAAATTTTTTATGTAGTATTTCACAGGCATGTAAGGACATACACAGAAATAATTCTTGATTTTAATAAAAGATGGGACATGGAGCACACACTGTAATATATGCACACACACAACCGCAAACACAAGGGAAGGGCAGAGGATGGAACTAAGTGAATCTCCAGAAAAAATAAGTTATGAGTAGGGAAGTGGCTACTGAAAGATCTATTGTCAGAAAAACATGCAGAACCAAACATCATCAGCACTGAGGAAAGGTAGTGCCATGAAAGAGAAAGGTTAGGTAAAACAAATAAGCAAAAGAAACTACATGGAAAGGAATAGAATTAAACACTCAGAACAAGAGTTTCTTTACATTTGAAATTCACAGTGAGGGGCGAGTAGTTATTGTAGCAGTTAAGATACCAGTTAAGGTACTCTAGTCCCACATCCAAGTACCTGGGTTCCATACATGGTTCTGGTTTCTGGCTCTAGCTTCCTGCTAACACAGAGACCCTGGGGATTAGGCAGTGGTGAAGGCTCATGCAATTGGGTTCCTGCAACCCACCTGGGAGACCTGGGTGGAGTTCCTGATTGCCCACTTCAGTCCTTGGCTAGGGTCATTGCAGGTGTTTGGGGTGTGAATCAGTGGGTGCTCTCTCTCTCCCTCTCTCTCTCTCTCTAGTAAATAAACAATGAATTTTAAAAATCTGCGGTGAGATAAAGGAAAGATTTCATCTGTGAAACGAGAGGAGGAAGCTCTAAGAAAAGAATATTGTGTTAGGAGAAAGAATAAATGAGCCGTCTTGAAAAGGAAACTCCCAACTCACAAGGAGGCAAAACTGTTTAGTTGTCAAAGACTAGAGTTTTCCAATTTCTCAGTGGGAAAAACACCACTCTACTAGCTACTGGCCACCTTATGAAAGATCTGAGAACAATAAAGTAAAAACTGAAAGTTTCACCAGAAGCCAATACCGAAGGAGACTCCTACAGAGGTTGCCTTGTTAACCTTTCCCCCTACTTCTGGCATGCAAGGGAGGAAGAAAGCAGTAGTAACAAGTAACTTTCTTAGGCATGTAGTGTTCTCTTTAATAACTGACTTAAAATATGGCAGGAGAACAAAAGCCCTGGTGGCCAGTTGCATCATGGGCCGATTTGATCTGTGTAGTAGCAATGGTTGGAAATCAAATGCTGTGTGAAGTAGCTCCACGTCGTTCTTAACCCTCTCACTGTGTTGGACCACGCAAATTAACGCCTGCGAAGGAACAAGCAAATGAAAGCCTTGCTAGAATTTTAATGAGCTCTCAAATCAAGGCTTTTGAGAGGGTCATTTCATATCTAATAAATTAGCAAGAAGGAAAACAAACACAATGGCGAAGAGAACCAAAGATTCTGATTACGCAGCTGGATTTAAACATGCTGAGACACAGGACTGTCAGGGCTTTGAATAGCTATTGGCTCTGAGGCAAGAACTTTCTCTCATCTGTGCTGAACAAATATCATCCAGGATTCTAGGAGTTGGGGCCACTTGTGTGATCTTAGGACTAATCCCCAGAATGTTAATGGCAACTTGACTGCACAAGCAGGTGAGAAGGTGTGTGGCACCCAGGTTTCAGTACACCTGCACACAGATACAGCCCAGAGCTCCCAAGGTGTGCCAGACCTCACCTCCTGCATGCTGTCCATGAAATGGGATTTTTACAAAGCTTTGGCAACTTGCTAAAAGAAGATGATCTGAAAATATGAGGAAGGCATCTTCTTACTGAATTCAGGTTGTGCCAATTTCTTATTAAAATAAAACAGAAATTTTATAAAGAACTATGGATAAATTCTTTTAGGAATATGTAAGCAAGTCTTTCCTGTGTAGTCTTGATATTAAAAATGTCATTTATATATGATGATAATCATATTCTAACTATTCTAAACATCAAGGGTATGAAATGCAGCCAGAAGTGGGAAAATGCATCTTTTCCATCTTACCTGCAAAACACTTGGTCCTACATATTGCTCAAAGGAAAAAAAAGTTTCATAAACAAATCAGTTGGGTCAGTGATATACTAGTAAAGTAAGCCTCCCCTGGAGATTCAGAACTCGCAGTCAAATATCAAAGTCCCTACGAAGACCTACAGTAAACACAATCAGCTTTTTTGAACTTATTTACCCATGGATCTACCTGTCTGCCCATCTGTGTATACATTTACGTTTCCATTCGGCCATCCATCGACACTAACAGTGATTACATCTCATGGAACTAGTGTTCCGTGGAACACACTTCGAGAAACATGGCCTACCAAACATACTTTTGCAGCTTATTCTCACCTCTGTGAATCTTTCCTCAACTCCCCAGCCAGAATGACTTACATAATTTTCCATGTTCCCATTGAACTTTCCACAAATCATTTAATGGATACATAATGAGATCAAACAAAAGTTTGAGGAACAAATTAGAGGACTCTAATATCTAATAGATATTCACTTCTCCATGCATGAGACATTATTCATTTTAATATTCTGAGCACCTAATGAATTGTTCAATGTTTGTTCAGTGAAGGGGCCTGTAGGCATAGCTACCTATGCACTGGAGATACACTATAACACATCAGATAAAGAAATGGAGACATTTTGCTCATTTCTTTATAATATTTTTGTAGAGAAGCACTTTGGCTTGTTTTGCTTAAGCCAGTCTTATACAAAGCAACAGAGGATGCAGGCAGGGGGCAGTTTCAGGAGGAATGGTGAGAGGGATAAACATTTGAAATCCCACATAATCCTCACACTGTGATATGGGTAGCAACTAGAATCTTTTCCCCACTACACATTTAACAAAGCTTACCCTAGTCAAGGCACTATGGTCACAAGAGATAGCAACTAATTATTCAAATGAGCTCTAGTTTAAAAGAAAAGAATTTTATCAGGTCTGAAATGCACTAAGTTGGACTCTATTTTTTTTTTTTTTTTTTGGACAGGCAGAGTTAGACAGTGAGAGAGAGAGAGAGAGAGAGAGAGAAAGGTCTTCCTTCTGCTGGTTCACCCCCAAAGTGGCTGCTACGGCTGGCGCGCTAGGGCCGATATGAAGCCAGGAGCCAGGTGCTTCCTCCTGGTCTCCCATGTGGGTGCAGGGCCCAAGCACTTGGGCCATCCTCCACTGCCTTACCGGGCCACAGCAGAGAGCTGGACTGGAAGAGCAGCAACCAGGGCAGAACCGGCGCCCCAACAGGGACTAGAACCCAGATGCCGACACCACAGGCGGAGGATTAGTCTAGAGAGCCGAGGCGCCGGCCTAGTTGGTCTTTAGGTAGCAGCTGTTGCTTTAAGGTTTCCTGGCTTCATCGCGTCTCATCTTTCTGCCTCTCCGCAGGAGCTCCATCCTCCTGCAGTCTGACTTTCTCTGCGGGACACCTAGTTAGCTTCCCCATGACTTCAGTTCATATTTAACTTAGACTTGAGCCAATTTTGGCACTGGTTCTGTAAGATCATTGAGATCTAGAGTACACTACTTGGACTGCTGTCTCTAAGTCTCTTCGTTTGACTTACAAGGAGAAATTTGGTTTAATCAAGGCTTTGGCTGTCCTTGCATCAGCTGACTACACTTGGTCTGATCAGCTGTGGCCTGGTTATGGAGTACGAAGGACCCGGTCCTCATTTGTGTGAGCAGTCCGAACTCAATGATTGACATGCTGAAAATTGACAGGCTGACCCCATTCTGCCGACGTGTTTGCCCCTGTTCTGGCAGGCACACTTGCTGCTGAGATGCCCAGAAGTTTCAACAAGGACTCACGCAGCCCCTTTTGTGGCTTACAGCCTCACTGCTCAGAAAGAAGGGAAGGAGTGGAGCTTCATGGTACTCAAAAGCCAGCAGCTAGGTAAGGTTTGAGAAAGCAGGAGTCCTTGGTATGCATCAGATGAAATAATGAGACACTAAGGAATTACAAGTTAATATCATATAACAAAATATTATCTGATGTATATTTTCAGTTCGTTTGACCTTCACTCTAGCTGCTTAAGATAAGTAGACGAAAGGATTTTACCATATACCCATGAGTCCCCGGTGGTCTGTCTAAAACAACGCATACATCTAGTTCCTGAAAGGTGAACTCACAGAATCACATTTGGGTTTTAGTACGTTCAAAAGTATGTATTGGCTCAAACAAAATGACATAATTTCCTTTAATATTGATTCAATTTTATTACCAAGAAGAAATTTTTTTAAACTCCCATTTTATTTACTTTTAAGAGAATGAGATTTGGGGTTTTTAGTGTAAGAAGCATATTTTTAAAATTTATTATTATTATTATTTAGAAAGCTTTTATTTAATAAATATAAATTTCATAGGTACAGCTTTAGGAATATAGCAGTATTATTATTGTTTTTTAAGATTTATTTATGTATTTGAAAGGTGGAACTGTGGAAAGGGACAGGCAGAGGCAGAAAGAGAGAAGTCTTCCATCTGCTGGTTCATTAAACATTATTTGTTCAATGGTACTGTTGGCAGCGTTACGTTAATCAGAAGATTTGATGGGCAGTTGTAACCACAGGAGTCCTGTCTTTTCTTCCCACACTCTTGCCTCAGTCTTCAGAGAAAAGCACCGCTGACATCAGTTCTCCTCTCACAGCTTCCTCCCTCCCCCAGCCCCTTACTTACTCCCCTCCAGGAGTTCGCTCTAGTGGTTAGGATGCCTGCATTCTCTGTCAGAGTATTTGCGACCAAGTCTCGACTCTGCTTCTGATTTCAACTTCCTGTCAATGTGCACGCTGGGAGGCACCAGTGGTGGCGCAAGTACTTGGGTCTCTGCCACCCACATGGCTCCTTGCTTCAGTCTGGTCCAGTTCTGACTGTTGAGGATATTTGGGGAGTGAACCAGTGGGTGGGAGCTCTCTGTCTCTGTCTCTGTCTCTCTATCTCTCTCTGTCTTCCTCTGCCTCTTAAATAAAATAAATGCATAAATAAAGGAATTAGTCGCATTTAAAAATTTTATACAAAGAAGAATATGCTTGATGTGGTTGGAGACAGCCTGACATCCCCAGAGCTCCCCCGTGCCGACAGGCAGGATCCCAGTGCATTAAATACTCTTTGGAGGAAGGGTTTCTTGTCATAGCTTCCTTCTGCAGCTTTCAGTGGCAAGTGGAGCGGCCCCACTGGCCTCCCTGGTGGTCACTGGCAGAGGTTCAAGTGGCAGTGGTGATGAGTATGTCAGCCATGCTTTCTTTTTTTTTTTTTTTTTTTTTTTTTTAACTTTTATTTAATGAGTATACGTTTCCAAAGTACGAATAATGGATTACTATGGCTTCCCCCCCATACCGTCCCTCCCACCCACAACCCTCCCCTTTCCCACTCCCTCTCCCCTTCCATTCACATCAGGATTCATTTTCGATTATCTTAATATACAGAAGATCAGCTTAGTATACATTAAGTAAGGATTTCAACAGTTTGCTCCCACACAGAAACATAAAGTGAAAAATAATAGATGACTTTTTTTAATGATGATGAAATCAGATCAGACCTATTGTCATGTTTAATCCCAGTGAGAGTCAAGTTGGGAGTTGATAGTTTCTTTTCTTTTCTTTTTTTTTTTTTTTTTTTTTTTTTTTTTTTTTTTTACAGAGGATCAGTTTAGTATGCATTAAGTAAAGATTTCAACAGTTTGCACCCCCATAGAAACACAAAGTGAAATATATTATTTGAGTACTCGTTATAGCATTAAATCTCAATGCACAGCACATTAAGGACAGAGATCCTACATGAGGAGTAAGTGCACAGTGACTCCTGTTGTTGACTTTACCAATTGACACTCCTGTCTATGGCATCAGTAATCTCCCTATGCTCCAGTCATGAGTTTCCAAGGCTATGGAAGCCCCTTGAGTTCTCCGACTCTTATCTTGTTTAGACAAGGTCATAGTCAAAGTGGAGGTTCTCTCCTCCCTTCAGAGACAGGTACCTCCTTCTTTGAAGACCTGTTCTTTCCACTGAGATCTCACTCACAGAGATCTTTTGCCAGAGTGTCTTGGCTTTCCATGCCTGAAATACTCTCATGGGCTTTTCAGCCAGATCTGAATGCCTTTAGGGCTGATTCTGAGGCCAGAGTGCTATTTAGGGCATCTGCCATTCTATGAGTCTGCTGAGTATCTCACTTCCCATGTTGGATCACTCTCCCCTTTATTTATTCTATCGGTTAGTGTTAGCAGGTACTAGACTTGCTTATGTGCTCCCTTTGACTCTTAGTCCTTTCATTATGATCAATTGCGAACTGAAATTGATCACTTGGACTAGTGAGATGGCATTGGTACATGCCACCTTGATGGGATTAAATTGGAGTCCCCTGGTATGTTTCTAACTCTACCATTTGGGGCAAGTCAGCTTGAGCATGTCCCAAATTATATATCGCTTTCCTCTCTTATTCCTACTCTTATGTTTAACAGGGATCACATTTCAGTTAAATTTCAACACTTAAGAATAACTGTGTATTAATTACAGAATTAAATCAGTCATATTAAGTAGAACAGACAAAAAAACTACTAAGAGGGATAATGTATTAAGTTGTTCATTAACAGTCAGGGCTATGCTGATCAAGTCACCATTTCCCATAGTGTCCCTTTCACTTCAACAAGTTTCCTTTTTGGTGTTCAGTCAGTTGTCACCGATCAGGGAGAACATATGGTATTTGTCCCTTTGGGACTGGCTTATTTCACTCAGCATGATGTGTTCCAGATTCCTCCAGTTTGTTGCAAATGACTGGATTTCGTTGTTTCTTACTGCAGTATAGTATTCTAAAGAGTACATATCCCATAATTTCTTTATCCAGTCTACCTTTGATGGGCATTTAGGTTGGTTCCAGGTCTTAGCTATTGTGAATTGTGCTGCAATAAACATTAGGCTGCAGACCGCTTTTTTGTTTGCCAATTTAAATTCCTTTGGGTAAATTCCAAGGAGTGGGATGGCTGGGTCGAACGGTAGGGTTATCTTCAGGTTTCTGAGGAATCTCCAGACTGATTTCCATAGTGGCTTGACCACTTTGCATTCCCACCAACAGTGGGTTAGTGTCCCTTTTTCCCCACATCCTCGCCAGCATCTGTTGTTGGTAGATTTCTGAATGTGAGCCATTCTAACCGGGGTGAGGTGGAACCTCATTGTGGTTTTGATTTGCATTTCTCTGATTGCTAATGACCTTGAACATTTTTTCATGTGCCTGTTGGCCATTTGGATTTCCTCTTTTGAAAAATGTCTATTGAGGTCCTTGGCCCATCTCTTAATTGGGTTGTTGGTTTTGTTTTTGTGGAGTTTCTTGATCTCTTTGTAGATTCTGGTTATTAACCCTTTATCTGTTGCATAGTTTGCAAATATTTTTTCCCATTCTGACGGTTGTCTCTTCACTCTCCTGACTGTTTCTTTTGCAGTACAGAAACTTCTCAATTTGATGCAATCCCAATAGTTAATTTTGGCTTTGACTGCCTGTGCCTCCCGGGTCTTTTCCAGAAACTCTTTGCCTGTGCCAATATCTTGAAGGGTTTCTCCAATGTTCTCTAGTAACTTGATGGTGTCAGGTCGTAGATTTAGGTCTTTAATCCATGTTGAGTGGATTTTTGTGTAAGGTGTAAGGTAGGGGTCTTGCTTCATGATTCTGCACGTGGAAATCCAATTTTCCCAGCACTATTTATTGAATAGACTGTCCTTGCTCAAGGAATTAGTTTTAGATCCTTGATCAAATATAAGTTGGCTGTAGATGTTTGGGTTGATTTCTGGTATTTCAATTCTGTTCCATTGGTCTATCCTTCTGTTTCTGTACCAGTACCATGCTGTTTTGATTACAACTGCCCTGTAGTATGTCCTGAAATCTGGTATTGTGATGCCTCCGGCTTTGTTTTTGTTGTACAAGATTGCTTTAGCTATTCGAGGTCTCTTGTGCCTCCATATAAATTTCAGCACCAATTTTTCCAGATCTGAGAAGAAGGTCTTCGGTATCTTGATTGGGATTGCATTGAATCTATAAATTGCTTTTGGGAGAATGGACATTTTGATGATATTGATTCTTCCAATCCATGAGCATGGAAGATTTTTCCATTTCTTGGTATCCTCTTCTATTTCTTTCTTTAAGGTTTTGTAATTTTCATCGTAGAGATCTTTAACGTCCTTGGTTAAGTTTATTCCAAGGTATTTGATTGTTTTTGTAGCTATTGTGAATGGGATTGATCTTAGAATTTCTTCCTCAGCCATGGCATTGTCTGTGTATACAAAGGCTGTTGATTTTTGTGCATTGATTTTATACCCTGCTACTTTGCCAAACTCTTCTATGAGTTCCAATAGTCTCTTGGTAGAGTTCTTTGGGTCCCCTAAATAAAGAATCATGTCATCTGCAAAGAGGGATAGTTTGAGTTCTTCCTTCCCAATTTGTATCCCTTTAATTTCTTTTTCTTGCCTAATAGCTCTGGCTAGAACCTCCAGAACTATATTGAATAGCAGTGGTGAGAGTGGACATCCCTGTCTGGTCCCAGATCTCAGTGGAAATGCTTCCAACTTTTCCCCATTCAATAGGATGTTGGCTGTGGGTTTTTCATAGATTGCTTTGATTGTATTGAGGAATGTTCCTTCCAAACCCAGTTTGCTTAGAGTTTTCATCATGAACGGGTGTTGTATTTTATCAAATGCTTTCTCGGCATCTATTGAGAGAATCATATGGTTTTTCTTCTGCAGTCTGTTAATGTGGTGTATCACATTGATTGTCTTGCGCACATTAAACCATCCCTGCATACCAGGGATAAATCCCACTTGGTCTGGGTGGATGATCTTTCTGATGTGTTGTTGCATTCTATTGGCCAGAATTTTATTGAGGATTTTTGCATCTATGTTCATCAGGGATATTGGTCTGTAATTCTCTTTCAGTGCTGCATCTTTTCCCGGCTTAGGAATTAAGGTGATGCTGGCTTCATAGAAAGAATTTGGGAGGATTCCCTCTTCTTCAATTGTTCTGAATAGTTTGAGAAGAATTGAAGTTAGTTCTTCTTTAAATGTCTGGTAGAATTCAGCAGTGAATCCATCTGGTCCTGGGCTTTTCTTTGTTGGGAGGGCCTTTATTACTGTTTCAATTTCTGTCTCAGTTATGGGTCTGTTTAGGTTTTCGATGTCTTCCTGGTTCAATTTAGGTAGGTTGCATGTGTCCAGGAATCTATCCATTTCTGATAGGTTTCCCTGTTTGCTGGCATACAAGTCCTTGTAGTAATTTCTGATGATTCTTTTTATTTCTGTGGTGTCTGTTGTTACATTTCCTTTTTCATCTCTGATTTTATTGATTTGGGTCTTTTCTCTTCTTTTTTTAGTTAGTTGGGCCAATGGGGTGTCAATTTTGTTTATTTTTTCAAAAAACCAGCTCCTCGTTTGGCTGATTTTTTGTAATGTTTTTCTTGATTCAATCCTGTTGATTTCTTCTCTGATTTTAATTATTTCTCTTCTACTAGATTTGGGTCTGGTTTGCTGTAGGTTTTCTAGATCCTTGAGGTGAATAGAAAGCTCATCTATTTGGTGCCTTTCCAATTTCTTGATGTAGGCACCTATTGATATAAACTTTCCTCTTAACACTGCTTTTGCTGCGTCCCATAAGTTTTGGTATGTTGTGCTGTTATCCTCATTTACTTCCAGAAAGTTTTTGATTTCTCTTTTGATTTCTTCTATGACCCATTGTTCATTCAGGAGCATGTTGTTCAATCTCCATGTGTTTGCGTATGCTCTAGGGATTCCTGAGTTGTTCATTTCCAACTTCATTCCTTTATGGTCTGAGAAGCTGCATGGTATGATTCTAATTCTTTTGAATTTGCTGAGACTTGCTTTATGGCCTAGTATGTGGTCAATCCTAGAGAAGGTTCCATGTACTGCTGAGAAGAATGTATAATCTTTAGCTGTAGGATTGAAAGTTCTGTATATATCTGTTAGATCCATTTGGGCTATAGTGTCGTTTAAATCTACTGTATCCTTGTTGATCTTCTGTCCTATTGATCTGTCTATTTCTGAGAGTGGAGTATTGAAGTCCCCCAGTACTATTGTATTGGGGTCTAAGTCTCCCTTTAAGTCCGTTAACAAATCTTTTAGATAAACCGGTGCCCTGTAGTTAGGTGCATATACATTGATAATTGTTATATCTTCCTGTTGAATTGATCCCTTAATCATTATGTAGTGTCCCTCTTTGTCTCTCTTAATGGTTTTTGTGGTAAAGTTTATGGTGTCTGATATTAAGATGGCTACGCCTGCTCTTTTTTCATTTCTGTTGGCATGGTATATCTTTTTCCAGCCTTTCACTTTCAGTCTGTATGGATCTTTGTTGGAAAGATGTGTTTCTTGTAAGCAGCAAATAGATGGGTTTTGTTTTTTAACCCAATCAGCCAAACGGTGTCTTTTAACTGGACAGTTCAGGCCATTCACGTTCAATGTGACTAATGATAAGTGGTAACTTTGCCCTGCCATTTGCCAAAGATAAGTTCTAATATATGCTTTGAATTCCCTGTGATCTTTTGCTGTGAGGTTTCCTTCCTTGGTTTCCTTCCTTTACCTTCTTTCATATTGATGACCGTGTTTCTTTGTTTCTGTGTGTAACACATCTTTAAGCATCTTTTGCAGGGCTGGACGAGTGGCAACAAATTCTTTCAATTTCTGTTTGTTATGAAAAGTCTTTATTTCACCTTCATTCACAAATGATAGCTTTGCAGGATATAATATTCTGGGCTGGCAGTTGTTCTCTCTTAGTACCTGGGCTATATCTTGCCATTCCCTCCTAGCTTGTAGAGTTTCTGATGAGAACTCAGCTGTGAGTCTGATTGGAGATCCTCTGAGAGTAATCTGACGTTTCTCTCTTGCACATTTTAGGATCTTTTCTTTATGTTTCACTGTGGAGAGTTTAATTACAACGTGCCGTGGTGAGGGTCTCTTTTGGTCGTGTTTATTAGGGGTTCTGTGAGCTTCCTGTACTAGGATTTCTCTGTCCTTCTCCAAACCTGGGAAATTTTCTGCTAATATCTCACTAAAAAGGCCTTCTAATCCTTTCTCCCTCTCCATGCCTTCAGGAACTCCTAGAACCCGAATGTTGGGTTTTTTAATAGTATCCTGAAGATTCCCGACAATATGTTTTAGATTCCTAATTTCCTCTTCTTTTCTTTGGTCTGACTGTATCCTTTCCTGTTCTCTGTCTTCTAAGTCCGATATTCTCTCTTCTGCTTCTCCCATTCTGTTTGTAAGGCTCTCTATTGTGTTTTTCATTTGATCTATTGAATTCTTCACTTCAGTCACTATCCCAGTTTCCTGTTGTACTAGTTGTTTCGTTTCATTTTGATTCCTCCTTAATATTTCATTTTCACGAGAGAGATTTTCTATCTTGTCCATTAAGGATTTCTGTAGTTCAAGAATTTGTTTTTGAGAACTTCTTAATGTTCTTATCAATTTTTTGAAATCTGCTTCTTGCATTTCTTCTATCTCATCATCTTCATAATCTTGAATTGGGGTGTCTTTTTCATTTGAGGGCATCATGGTGACTTCCTTGTTTTTATTACCTCGGTTTTTGCGTTTGTTATTTGGCATATTGGAGATATTTGGTTTCTTCACTGTGGTGCTTTTTCTTGTTATACTATGACTCTAGATTAAGTGGACTATCTGTTTTTGATGGAGCCTTAGGGCTTGAGATGGGTGTGGCCTGAGAGCTCTGTTTGGTGTGCCAAAGGTGACACTCCCAGGTTAGGCGTGGTAAACCTCTCTCTCTCTCTCTCTCTCTCTCTTTTTTTTTTTGATTCAACAGGGAAGTTATTCTGCACAGCTGAACAAAGTTGGAGGTAGTTAGCAGGCAAATGATATACCCACAGGAGCCAGAGATCAGAAGCTCTTTCCCAAGGACCACACAGGGAATCTGTTCGGCCCTTAGAGTGGGCTCAAATTCTCCTTCAGTCTCCCACTGGGTTGCCAAAGTTACGGAATTGTAGCGTCTCTGGAGAGTGCTCACGTGAATTCCGTGAGTTCTCTCCCCCACCGTCTCTTTTTTCACAGTCTCAGTTCAGTAGCACCATAAAATTACTAAGTCCTAATCTCCTGTTAATTCGCCCCACCCAGAGTCAGGTTTTACTGCTAGGCTCAGGGCCGGTGCAGACCTGAGGTCGCTCTGCTTATGACGTATGTCCAAGATGGCGCCTGCTCTTTGTCTTGCTTGCCCTTGAGAGGTGAGCGGAGAGAGAGAAACCCGTGTCCATACCAGTCACCTTTTTTTTTTTTTTTTCCCTCTCTCTCTCTTCCAGTTAGCTTGGTGAAGTCCCCCCCGCCCCGGGGGTCGTTCCCTCTAGTCTCCTCTCTCCGCTTGCCTGCCGGTGTCTCGGGTTATTGAGGTTCGGCTCACCTCGCGTTCCAGCGCTGGTGTGTTGAGTCTGCCGCTGATGTCCCGAACTGTGGGCTCCCACGCTCTCCACGCAGGTCTGCTCCCCTTCCAGCGCCGATGTGTGGACTCGGAGCCCTGGACTTCCCAAGTCTCCCCGCTGTTGCACTCCCCTTCGAGCACTTGCGCGCAGACCCTACAGCTTGCGCAGCTCAGTCCTGTGGCTCGGCTTCCGCGGCTCAGTCCCGCGGCTCGGTCCTGCGGTTCAGCTTTCGCGCGCGGTGGGCGACCTTGTTCTCCCAGTAGGTCCTTCGATTCACGCCCACTGGATCCAGAAGAGTTTTGTCTGCAATATTTTCCTGGTTCTTTTTTCTGAGGCTACCGTAACTCCCCTTTTATTAAACTAAATTTTCCCGGACTATCGGTGCGCGCCCTCCCTATTCCCTCAGCCATGCTTTCTAAGATAAAGGACAACATTTTACGCCTGTTCAACTTAGTACTTTGTGTTTAAGCAGAATTGGCCAAAATGTAGTATGTAGTAGAATTGAAGCACCAGGCCCCTTTATACTCTGACAATATCATCAGTTTATTTAATGGTGGGACCAGCGTTGTGGCACAGTGACATAAGTATCCCAAATCGAAGTCCCATCTATTCTGTTTCTGACCCAGCTTCCTGCAAATGTGTCTGGGAAGGCAGTGGAAGATGGCCCATGTACTTGTGCTTCTGTTACCCTTTTGTGGGATAGCTGGAGAGAATTCTGGCTCCTGGCTTCAACCTGGCCCAGACTTGCCTGTTGCAACCATTTGGCAGTGAACATAGCAGATGGAAGATCTTCCCCTCTCTCTCTCTCTCTGTCTGTCTCCCTCTCTTCCTCCCTCTCTTTCTCTTTGTTGCTCTTTCAAATAAATAAGTAAATAATTTTTTTTTTGACAGGCAGAGTGGATAGTGAGAGAGACAGAGAGAAAGGTCTTCCTTTACCGTTGGTTCACCCTCCAATGGCTGCTGTGGCTGGCGCGCTGCGGCCGGCGCACCGCGCTGATCCAATGGCAGGAGCCAGGTGCTTCTCCTGGTCTCCCATGCGGGTGCAGGGCCCAAGTACTTGGGCCATCCTCCACTGCACTCCCTGGCCACAGCAGAGAGCTGGCCTGGAAGAGGGGCAACGGGGACAGAATCCGGCGCCCCGACCGGGACTAGAACCCGGTGTGCCGGCGCCGCAAGGCAGAGGATTAGCCTAGTGAGCCGCGGCGCCGGCCAATTTTTAAAAAGTCATTTAATGGATGAGGGGATAAATTAATACTTAATAAATTGAATTTGATGGTTTTAAAACAAACATACCCATTTGGGAAGGGGTGCTTTGAAAGGTAGTCACTGGTGATCTAGTCCAATTAATTCAACTCTTAGACCAAAAAGCTGAAATCCTGAGAAGTCAAGTTTCTGTCTGTCCTGCCCACCATGCTGCCTCAGATCTGATTGGAGCATTAGATCATGAGTATTTGAGGAATTAAATTCTCTGATCATGATATCGGATTGTGATCACTACCCCATATGAAGTATTTGGGGAGTGGGACGCTCCTGAACGCAGTGGTTTGCAACCTTGACTGCATATCAGACCCACTTGGCCAACTTTTAAAAATCTCAATGTGCAGGCCACATCCCCGACCAATTAAATGAGAACACAGGAAGTGGAAGTTAGGCGCCAGTCTTTTTAAATCTCACCAGGTGATTTCAGTATGCGGCCACGTAGAGAAGCACTGCACGTAGTTTTATCTGTAAAGACAGATGCAAAGGTTTTGATTAAAAATTATCTCAACGTCAATCACCCAGAGGGCAATTAGGAAGCCCTTAAAATGAACTGAACTCCCCCTAGCAAGAGGCCTTGTGCACAGAGGTGATCAATATATATTTATGGCTGTTAGGAGTTGTGACACTTCAGCATCAACTTTGACTCAAATAAATCACCAAAAATAAGAGCTCCTCTTGATAGAAATGTTAAGAGAATTTGGGTTGGTGAGACAGACTGGAGCCTGTTCTCTTGAACATAACCTTTGTGGGGAACAAAAACCGCTTGTTCACTCTGTGGGAGGCCAGAGTTTGTACCTGAAATCTACAAAGACCAGACAGGAACTAAATTTGGGAGATTCTGTAGTCCTTTCTATTCTTTAAATGGTCTCTTTTTAAAACAGAGAAGACATTTTGGCTAACTGCCTCCGTGTCCCGCTCCACCCTGCTTTGTCCCAAAGAAAGTGGATGAAGGGTGCTAATGTATTCCCAAAGAAGCAGTCTTGGGGAGCAGATAAAAGCTGACCCAGAGAAGCTTTGGGTGCACAGGAATCCCTGTGTTTCCTCTGGTCTTGTTTTTAGGGAGAAGATGGAAAAGAACCCGGAGCAGCATAGAGTGAAGACTTCCATCGCGTCTAATGAGTTGCTAAGTCACTGTGTGATCTTAGAAAGTAAAAATCTCTCTGACATCACTTCGCTCACTTATCCGATGATGATATTGCTTTATGTGGATATAAAATTAAGAAATGAGTGAGAATGTGATGTGAGAAGCATACTGTTTCCTAAAGGTGTCACCAACATAGATCTTGGCAAGGTCGCTGTTCAGTCTCATCTTCAAGAAAGGAAACATCACATATCCACACCTGCAGTGAACCAAATTTAATAAGGAATGACCAGATCCTGGTGCTGCTCTAGGAATCGCTCATATAGTGATACACTAAGTAACGGTTCTTCCTGACCCCAGGGTGTTTACTGTCCAAGAAACACAGAAGACAGGGGCCAGCGGTGTGGCATGGTGGGCAAAGCCACCTCTTGCAGTGCCTGCAGCTCATATGGGTGCCGGTTTGAGTTCTGGCTGCTCCACTTCTGAACCAGCTCTCTACTTATGTTCCTGGGAAAGAAGTGGAAGATGGCCCAAGTGCTTGGGTCCCTGCACCCACATGGGAGACCCATTGGAAGCTCCTGGCTTTAGCCTGGCCCAGCTCCAGCCTTTGAGGCCATTTGGGAAGTGAACCAGTGGATGGAAGCTCTCTCTCTGTCTCTCCCTCCTTCTCTCTGTATCTCTGCCTTTGAAATAAATCTTTAAAAAAGAGAGAGAGTACTTTAATGATAACAGGAGTCCTTCTAGTTACTAACATGGGGAAGATTAAAAAAAGCATCTAAACACTCAGGCAATGCTCGGTTCTAAGAGTCTGTCTTTCCTGAGGCTTTCTACCTTTAAATGTCCTTGGTACACGCATCCTGCAGAAATACCCACAGTACTTTGTGCCCAAGACGGCTCAAACCTGGGGTGGGATCCAACTTCCTGGACTGGAGTACTATTGGTTGATATCCAAGATCTCTTGGTATTTATGCTGACAGCATGAAAGTGAAGATGGCCAGCATTATCACCTGTTCCTTTCCCTCAACTGGCCATCTTGGAAGTGATCACATTTGCTGTCCTGTGGCTTGAGGTGACGAACCAACACTGGGAAGGTCACTTTCCTTCTTTTTCCTCTCTTTATTACTTTTTTTCTAGGGGAAGGGGAGGTGCACTTGGCTCCTGTTCACTTTCATTTATTTTCTTAGAATTTAAAACAAAAGATTAAAAATTTTAAGTGACATAAAGATTGTGCATATTTGTAAGGTACTATGTGGTGTTTTATTACACGAATACCTTGCGTAGTGTCTAATCAGGGTAAATGTGTCTTCCCTTTCAAGCACTTAACATTCCTCTGTAGTGAACACATCCCCAAATTTTATCATCTTATTTTTATCTATGGAAAATGTACAGGGGCTGGAGCTGCAGTGCCGGCATCACGTATGGGTGCAGGTTCAAATCCCGGCTTCTCCACATCCAATCCAGCTCTCTGTTATGGCCTAGAAAAGTGGTGGAGGATGACCCAAGTCATTTTTCCCAGTCATTTCATTTGTTTATTTGTAGCAATTGAGATGGGGTTGGTTTCTCGATTTCTCTTTCAGATGTCTCACCATTGGTGTAGGGCTAAACTACTTATTTTTGTACATTGATACTATATCTTGCAATGTTACTGAATTTGTTTACTAGTTCTAATAGTTTCTGGGTGGAAATTTAAAGTTTTCTATAAATCAGATCATGTCATCTACAAACAGTGGCAACTTGACTTCATCCTTTCCAATTTGGATGCCCTTTGTTACTTGCTGTTGATTAACTGCTCTCTCTAGCTAGGACCTCCAGTACTATGTTGAATAAAAGTGGTGAAAATAGGGATCCTGGACTTGTTCCAGATCTGAAAGAGAAACACTTCATCTTTTCCCCGTTCAATATGATGCTAGCAGTTGGCTTGTTATATACGACCTTTATTCTGTATCTAAGTTGTTCAGTTGCTATGAGGAAAGGATGCTGAATTTTATGAAAGGATTTTTCTGCATCTACTGAGATGATCACATGGGTTTTATCATTCTGTTGATGCACTGTATCACGTTGATTGACTTGTGTTGAAACACCCTTGTAACCCTGGGACGAACCCTGTTTGATCACTGGGAATGATCTTTTTAATATGCTGTTGGATTTCACTTGCAAGGGTTTCGTTGAGGATTTTTGCACCAGTGTTGGTCAAGGATATTGGCACGTAGCTTTTTTGTTGTTGTCTTTTTTTTTTTTTTGATAACAATGAATTTGGAAGAGTTCCCACCGCTTCTATTTTTTTGAAATAATTTGAGCAGGGTGGGTGTTAATTCTTTAATGATATGGTGGGATTCAGCAGTGGAAGTCATCTGTCCTGAGTTTTCCTTTGCTGGGAGATTTTTTTACTATTGATTCAATCTCACTACTTGTTATTGCTCTGTTTAGGTAGTTGATTTCCATGTGATTCATTTTTGGTGAGGTGTGTGTGTTCAAGAATTTGTCCATGCTTTCTAGGTTATCAAATTGGCTGTCATAGTGTTGTTCACATTAATTTCTAACAATCATTTTTATTTCTCTGGTGTCAGTGATAATGTCTCCATATTCATTTCTAATTCCATGTATTTGGTTAGTCTAGCTCAGTATTTATCAATTTTGTTCATGCTTTCAAAGAAAAAACTCATCGAGTTTTTGCATTTTTATTCCTTTACGTCATTTATTTGTGATAAGTTTTATTATTTCTTTATTTCTACCAATTTTGGATTTCTTTTGCTCTTTGTTTTTCAGGTCATAGAGGTGCACCAGTAAGCTGTTTAAGATATTTCTGTATTTTCTTTAAAGATTTATTTATTTATTTGAGAGGCAGAGTTACAGACAGAGAGAGGGAGAGAGAGAGGTCTTCCCTATGTGGTTCACTCCACAGATGGCTGCAATGGCTGGGGCTGAGCTGTTTTGAAGCCAGGAGCCAGGAGCTTCTTCCAAGTCTCCCACATGGGTCCAGGGGCCCAAGCACTTGGGCCATCTTCCACTGCTTTCCCAGGCTATTAACAGAGAGCTAGATCAGAAGAAGAGTACCTGGGACACGAACCAGCACCCACATGGGATTCCGGTGCCACGGGCAGAGGCTTAACCTACTACGCCCCTGTGCTGGCTTGATTTTTCTGTATTTTTGATGAAGGCATTGATTGCTCTAAACTTTCCTGTTAGTGCTGCTTTTGCTGTCTCCCATAGGCTTTGGAATGTTGTGTTTCCATTTTCATTCATTTCAAGAATTTTTTAATTTCCTCCTTGATTTCGGCCTTGATCCATTGGTTGTTCCGGAGAAAGTTGTTTAATCTCCATGTATTTTCATATATTTGTGTAGTTTACAACATTTTTCTCCTTATTGATTTCTAGTTTTATTGCACTGTGGTCAGGAAAGATACTTGATTTGATTTCTATTCTTTTAAATTTGCTGTGACTTGGTTTGTGACCTACCATATGGAAGATTAGTTTCTGATACTGTATTGCATTCTGCACGAGAAACCAGAATTGAGGAGAAGTCTCTAATGAAGCAATTTTGGTCAGAGAGATGGCAGAATGAACTCTCCCAAGGAATGATTCAAGGCTTCAGAAAGCCTCCCCACTACCCTGATGGTGCCAAGAGTCATCTTGCCCGTGGCAAGATGATGCCCTCCTTTCTCTCTCCGTCACTGTGGGTTTGGTTTCTTTCTTTCTAGTTCTGTTTTGGCACATTTTCCATTCTGTCAACCATAGACAGCAACGTTGAAATAGAAGCACAGTAAGCATATCATAATTCATCCCAGGGGGTAATGGCATGCAACAATCGTGTTCTTTCTTGACCCTATTCTTACCAAACACAGCACCAAGCATGCGTGCCCCCTCTTCCTTCTTCTGTAGTTGTATCTCTGCAGCTGATACGTTCACATATAACTCCTGGCCTCGCCTCAGCATTTTTACTCACTCTTTTCCTCCCAGGGCCTTCCTGCTCAATCTTTGTAGCTGTCCTGTCTCAGGGGTTTGGCAGCCCCTGTGCCTTCCTGCCACCAGAGGCTCCATTGTTGACATACTTGCTCCTTATCCTTTGCAGCCCATCTTATAGAGTTCTTCAAATATTTTTTTAAAAAAACCTTTGCATAGTAACACTTTCTGACAGCTTCCAGTGTGCCAGAGTGAGCAATGAGCTCTTTGTTCATTTCAGTCTCACCACGGTCAGTGAGGTAAATGCTCTTGTTAGCCTTGTTTTGTGTAGTTGGGAACTAAAGTCAAGGACACAGTCAGGGCCTGCGCCACGGCTCAGTAGGCTAATCCTCCGCCTTGCGGTGCCGGCACACCTGGTTTTAGTCCCAGTCGGGGCGCCGGATTCTGTCCCAGTTGCCCCTCTTCCAGGCCAGCTCTCTGCTGTGGCCAGGGAGTGCAGTGGAGGATGGCCCAGGTGCTTGGGCCCTGCACCCCATGGGAGACCAGGATAAGCACCTGGCTCCTGCCATTGGATCAGCGCGGTGCGGCGGCCGCAGCGCGCTGGCCACGGCGGCCATTGGAGAGTGAACCAACAGCAAAAGGAAGACTTTTATCTCTGTCTCTCTTTCTCACTGTCCATTCTGCCTGTCCAAAAAAAAAAAAAAAAAAAAAAAAAAAAGGGACACAGTCAGGAAGTGTAGAAAATGGTAAGGAAAAGCCCCATGTGCCTGACATAGACTATGTATATGACTTACAATTCTACTCGACTGCAAGGAATGGAAAGAGGAAAAAAAAATACCTCGAATGTTTTAATTAGAGGTGTACTTTTATCATGCTGCAAGAAATCAGAGGTAGGAAGCTGTGAAGGCTGGTTCAGTAACTCCACAGTGCCAGGAATGATGTCTTCCAAGATGGTTGCGCACCTCCAGTGACATATCTGCGTTTAAACCTGGAAGAAAAGGACTTCTCAGGAGTTTTGTCTTCTGAGGAAGGGAACTACCCTCTGCCCCACCACTACTATCACTGTCAGAAATTAAACTCTTGTGGGCCAGAATTGGGCAACACCTTCTTGTAACTCCACCCCCAGATCGTCCAGTGGTAAGAAGTTTTCTATGACTGATTTACATCAATCATAATTCATCCTTGGAGCTGAAATGGAGAATTATCCGCTGTGAGCCTAAGGCATCTCTAATTCAGTAGCTAAATAAAGTTGGATTATGTTACAGGGGCAAGGGACAGAGATGCCTATTGAGCAGGCAATTTACTATATCTACTACAAACAGTCAATGGATGTTAGTTTTCTTGGGTTCTCCTTTCAGGTAGAGAGTAATGGATTCCACATGTGTTCTTCCATGTTGAATTTTCTCTATGGGAGTTGGATTCAGGTGGATGGCTCTTGTGGATAATACAAGGTTAAGTCTGAATCCTGGATAAAGTCAGCCCAATTTCCCCCAAACACCAACAACTTGATTCTATCCCTCCAGAGAGCTGAGTGTGTCTGAGTCAAAGGGGATTCATCAAGGTACAGGTGTATATTGGAGATATTGCAGGTTCAGTTTTAGAACAGTGAAAAAAAAGTGGGTCATGCTTTATTGTGCAATAGCAATGTGTTTATTTAAAAAAAATCATTGTACAGACCTTAAAACCATTGTTAAAATAGCTAACAATCCCCTGAGCCTCAGTGAATTACAGCCTTTTTACTGGTATAGTGTCTTGCCTTGATGTTGATGGTTGCTGGCTGATAGTGGTGGTGGTTGTTCAAGGTTGGGGTGGCTGTGGCCACTTCTTAATATAAAACAGTGATGATGAAGTTTGCTACATTAATTGACTCTTCCTTTCACAAAAGATTTCTCTGTAGCATGCAATGTTGTTTGATAGCATTTTACCCACAGATCTTCTTTCAAAACTGGAGTAAATCCTTTCAAATCTCACAGGTGCTTTATCAACTAAGTGTAGGTGATATTCTATATCCTTATTGTTGTCATTTCAGCCACATTCACAGCGCCTTCACCAGAAGATTCCATCTCAAGAAACCACTTTCATTTCTATCTAGGAGAAGCAACGCCTCTGAAGGTTTGTCCACTGAAGTTTTATCCTGCAATTGTAGCAATTCAGTCAGCTCTTAAGGTTCCACTTCTACTTCTAGTTCTCTTGCTATTTCCGTCACATCTTCAGTTACTGTCTCTACTGAAGTCTTGAATTCCTCAAAGCTATCCCTGAAAGTTGGAATCAACTTTTTTCCAAACTCCTGTTAATGTTGATGTTTTCACTTCATTCCATGATCACAAATGTTCTTCATGGTGTTGAGAGTGGTGAATCCTTTCCCAGTGGTTTTCGATATATTTTGTTCAGACCCATCATAGGAATTATTATTTATGGCTGCCATAATCTTTTTTTAAAAATATTTATTTGAAAGTCAGAGTTACACAGAGAGAGAAGGATGCAGAGAGAGAGAGAGAAAGAGAGAGAGAGAGAGAGAGAGAGAGAGAGAGGGTGTCCATCTGCTGATTCACTCCCCAAATGACCACAAAGGCGAGGGCTGGGCCAATCCGAAGCCAGGAGCCAGCAGCTTCTTCTGGGCCTCCCATGTGGGTGCAGGGGTCCAAGGACTTGGTATGTCTTCTACTGCTTTCCCAGGCCATAGTAGAGAGAGAGCTGGATCGGAAGTGGAACAGCAGGGACTCTGAGCCGGTGTGCATATGGGATGCAGGCACTGCAGGTGGCAGCTTTACCTGCTACACCGCAGTGCTGGCCCCCAGCTATAGTCTTATGGAATGCGTTTCGTTTCTTTTTCTTTTTTTAAAGATGTATTTTAGTTTATTAGAAAGGCAAGGTTACAGAGAGAGAGGGAGAAATAGAGAAAGAGAGAGAGAGAAAGAGAGAGAGAAAGAGAGAGGTCATCCAACTGCTAGTTCACTTCCAAAATGGCCCAGTGGTAAAGGCTAGGAAAGGCGAAGCCAGGCGTCAGGAACTTCATCCAGGTCTCCCACGTGGCTGGCAGGGGTCCAAGGTTGGGCCATTCTCTGATGCTTTCCCAGGCACATCAATGAGGAGCACATATGGAATGCTGGCATCACAGGTAGTGGCTTTACCTACTACACTACAACACCAGCTTCTGAAATGTATTTCTTAAATAATAAGACTTGAAAATCAAAACAAATCCTTGATCTGTGGGCTACAGAATGGATGTTGTGTTAGCAGGCGTGAAAACTATATCAATTTCATTATGAATCTCTATAGAGCTCTTGGGTGACCACGTACATTGTCAATGTTCAGTAATGTTTTGACAGGAATCTTTCTTTCTGAGCAGTCAGTATCAACATTGAGCTTAAAATATTCAACAAACCATATTGTAAACAGATGTGCTGTCTTCTAGGCTTTGTTGTTTCATTGGTAGAGCAAGCACAGGCAGAGTAGATTAAGTATTAACCCTTAAAGTCCCTAGGATTTTAAGAGCAGTAAATGAGCACTGAATTCAACATGGAGTCACCAGATGCATTCACTCCTAACAAGAGATCCAGCCTGTCCTGTAAAGCTGGGCCTTGACTTCTCTCTAGCTATGCAGGTCCCGGTTGGCACCTTCTTCCTATAGAAGGCTGTTTCATCTCCGTTGAAAATCTGTTGTTTAGTGTAGCCACCATTACCAACTGTCTTGGCCTGATGTTCTGGATAACTCAGTGCAACTTCTACAGCGATACTTGCTGCTTCACCTTGCACCTTGATGCTATGGACAGAGCTTCCTTCATGAAGCCTCACGAGCCAGCCTCTGCTAGGTTCAGACTTTTCCTCTGCAGCCCCCTCCCCTCTCTCAGCCTTCATAGGATTGGAGAGAGTTTGGGACCTGCTCTGAGCTAGGCTGTGGGTGAAAGGGAATGCTGTGACTGCTTTGATCCTCTATCCAGGTTAACACCACTTTCTCTATATCAGCAATAAGACCATTTCTCTTTCTTGTCATTTATGTGCTCACTGGAGTAACACTTTTAATATTCTTCAAGAACTCTTCCTCTGCATTCCCACTTGGCTCATTGGCATAAGAGGCCTAACTTTTAGCTCCTATTTCAGCTTTGGACTTCCCTTCTTCACTAAGATTAGTTATTTCTAACTTTTGATTTGAAGTGAGATACATATAGCACTTCCTTTCACTTGAAAACTCGAAGGCCATTGTAGGATTATTAATTGGCCTAATTTCAATAATTTCAATGTTTTAAGGAAGAGAGAGAGAGAGAGAGAGAGAGAGAGAGAGAGACTAGCCAGTGGAGCAATCAGAACACACACAACATTCATCAATTAAGTTCATCATCATCTCTTACAGATGTGGTTTGTGGTGCCCCAACACAATTACAGAAATCGTATCATGATTACTGATTACAAGTTACCACAATAGACACAAAAATTTAGAACTTTGAAATGTACAAGTAATACCAAAATGTGACACAGAGACATGAAGTTGCTGGGCAAATGGTGCTGCTAGACTTGCTCGGTGCAGGATTGCCACAAATCTTCAATATGCAAAAAACATGCTGGCTGCCAAGTGCAATAAAATGAAGCACAATAAAACAAGCTATGACTGTTTTCGAAGAACTCTAGGTATTTATATTAACTCAACTCAAATTGATTCCATGGTGATTTGAAACACCAGAGATTAATATTATTCTTCTTAATTTTGATCCATGATTATTATGTTTATTAAAAAGTAATTGCTCATCCCATCAGCTAATGGGCTAGCCATCATTTTAGTGGCTGTCTACCCACTAGCTATGTAGCTATTTGTTGAAGGGAAAAATGCACCAATCAAACACTACGCTTTGCAGCCTCTGTTTAGGGCTATCAGAAGGTGAGTGTGGATCCTGGAGATGCAGCAACCAAGAAGCACCACACATGAGGAAGAAGCCAATGCCAAGGGGGCTGGGGCAGAGAGACTGGGGCAGTACTGATGTCTTTAGCTGGTACACAGGCCTGGATCATCTACCTTCAATTGAAGATAATATCTGGTAGCTAAAAATAGTGCATGCTAACGCCCTGTAGGTGGTTTGCCATGAGCAGCAGCCTAATACATGGCAACCTATACAGTTTTCAATTGTGTTGCAGCTAAAATAATTGCCATGTAGGTGAGAGTGGGGCTTCAGAGCATTGGGGATGAAATAACTTTGGATCTCATTCTTGAAAGCAACTTTAAAGTTTAAAAAATTTAAAATTAGAACCTAGTTCAGAGTAGAAATGGTCAACTCTTAATAGCGTTGTGGACTCATTTCTTCTTCTTCTTCTTTTTTTTTTTCAAATCCTTTAGTAGTTATAGTGGATCCACCAGGCTCTAAAGTAATTAAAAGGGGGAAAAAAGGTGTTTTGACATGGAAATAGAAATTTTAAAAGTCTTGTTTGGGTACTATAATTTTCTGCAGTCTTACTATTTGTTAATTCTGGGCTTAAGTTTTCCATTCTTTGTAAAGACTTGGCTGTCATAGAAGCTGCAAGAACCTTATGATCACCGCTTTTTAGGTGATGCGTGTGAGAGAGCTGCTGGGGCCAGGCAGGAGACCCCACAGGCGGCTACGCTGTCAGACTCCTTGTAGGTGAGACAGGATTCCAGACCTGGGGGACGAGCAGAGTGGGGCCGGAACTGACCCACAGTGCAGAGCTGTTCGTTTTGATCAGGTATATCTAAGAACCTCATCTCAGGGCTGGCGCTGTGGCGAAGTAGGTTAATCCTCCGCCTGCAGTGCCAACATTCCGTATGGGCACTGGTTCAAGTCCCAGCTGCTCCTCTTCCGATCCAGCTTTCTGCTATAGCTTGCGAAAGTAGTGGAAGATGGCCCTAGTGCTTGGGCCCCTGCACCCACATGGGAGACCCAGAAGAGGCTCCTGGCTCCTGGCTTCAGATCTGCCCAGCTCCGGCTGTTGCGGCCATTCAGGGAGTGAACCAGCAGATGGAGGACCTCTCCCTCTCTGTCTTCTCACTGTCTGTAAGTCTACCTGTTAAATAAATAAATAAAATCTAAAAAAAAGAAAAAAATCTAAATTTTTACTATCTTAACATGTCTTAAACAGTATTTTAAGGTATGAATTGTTTTTATTAATTAAAGCTATTGACTCATGATGTGATTGATAGAAGAGTATTTTTAAAGAGAATATTTCTTTTACTGACAGTAAATGTGTCAGTTTAATTACATTATGGGGTTCTGCCACAGGGGAAGTGATAATAATAATGTCTCATGATTGTAAGACATTTATGGTTCATAAAGCGTTTTCATTTCATTCGATCTTCTCGAGGGTCCTGTTATTGCCAGGCAAAGCCTGTGTTCCCAGTTACAACGGAGGGCACTTAGCTTCTGAGAAGTTAACTGATTTGACCAAGATCACATGATCAGTAAAAAGACAGAATTCAGAGTTCCTGAGTTTTTGATTTTTTTCAGACTGTACTATATTACACAGGATTGTGCATTATAATGTGCATGTTGGGCAGTAATGAGGACTATTTATGACAAACTTAAAGTGCTACTTAAGGTTTACTAGCAGTGAATTAAAATTTTGTTTTATGAATTTAGAAACTATAATATATACTTTCCAATATACTTTTTTTCTTAAGATTTATTTATTTATTTATTTGAAAGGCACAATTACAAAGAGGCGGGGTGGGGGGAGAGAGGGATCTTCCATCCTCTGACTCATTTATTTCTTCTTTATTTGCCTCTTTTTCTTAATAAAGAGATAATCACTGAAAATCCCTAGCCTATTTCTAACCTGTACTGAGCATGCAAAAGATATTAGAGATTATTAAGTGTTTTAGGTTATTCCAATTCATTTTCACCATCTTTAAAATAATGCGATGAAATTCTACTGAATTGTCAGGATTACTAGAAGTAACATATGTAAACAGACAGAACATTCAGTTAGTCACTTAGCAAACATTAACTGAGCATCTACTATGAGCCAGCCACTGTTCTAGGCGCTGGTAGAACAGGGGCAGACAAGACAACAGGGCCCTGGTCACATCCTGATGAGGGCAGACAGACTAGAAACACATGAGCCAGCCATATCATCTGCTGGAGACCATGCACCTAAGACACCAAAACAGGTGCTGGGTTGAGTTTGCAGGCGTGGTTTTGTTTTAATGTGGTCAGGTAGGGCCTCCGTGAGGAAGTGACATCTGTGCTGAAAGTGAATGTTGAGAGAATACAAAGGGAGGCAGAGAAATAGTCATTCTACTGTTTAAATGGTTGTCTCACGTAAGCCTCAGAGAACTTCTATGATTCCCATTCTACAAATGGGAAAATTGAGGTCTACTGAGGTCAGGTAGCTTGCAGGAGATTGCAGAGCAAACAAAGGGGAGAGGCAGCACCACCACTGAGCCTCCACTGAGGCCCGCACTGCAGTCCTTCAGGAGGGAGAGCCACTCAGCCAAGTTGACATTTTTGTGCCACCAGGGTACTTCAAAAGGTTTGTAGAAAATTGAATTAAATGATAAGTTCGTTTTGCTGTAACAAATGTTTGAAATCGCTGCATAGCTTTTCCATAACACGTTTTCATGAACTTTGTGAGCATCTCTCATATCAACCTGAAGAGCAGGGATCGCAGGCTGGTGGACTGGAGCCGGGGTTAAGATCACACCTCAGTAACCGCTGGCTGACTCAGATGCTGGAGCACAGAGGCTCCCGGTCAGCTCGTGTCTCTAGTCCTGGTTGCCCGGTGAGCAGGATCCGGAAGCTGACGTAATCCCAGAGCATCCTGGAGATGGTCTGCATCTAGATACTAGAGGATGAGCTGTTAGTTATGTCCCAATCACCAATGTCATGCTACAATCACATTGGTCACCTCGACTGGTGCAGCAAGACTCTTCCTGGGGAGCCTTAAAGCCCGTTCTGCCTGAGATTACGTTAATGAGGAGGAAGAAATCTTGATGTTCCTACATCCCTTAAATCTTGAACATCCTTTTTTTCATACAAAAATACTTGTTGAGCACCCACGCTCTGTCAAATGCACCCATGAGAAAGACAACCAAGTTCTCTGTTTCCACTGGGTTTTCATGAAGAGTAAGGGAAAGAGATGAGAAACAAGCAAGTGAACAAGAGAGTCGCTAGAATAGAGTGCTGGCAGGGACCATGTGGGAGAGGGAGGACTGTGAACCGAGGCCTGGGGATGCCTGTCATGGGGAAGAATGAGCCCCAGGGACATCTGAACAAAGAACATTTCACGGTCCTGCCCAACAGCGTGGAGGGCAGAGAAACTCGGTCACGTTCAAGGAGGCAGCAGAGCAGAGCATGAAGATAGAAGGGTAGAAGGAATGGGATGAATAAAAGAGGTGGACAGGGGCCAGCTTTCAAGGGACTTTGTTGGCCATGGGGAAAAAGTGGAACTGACTCTTAGTCCAGTGAAAACTCAATTGCTGACATCATGATGAACACACACACACAATCCCATGCCCTCCCCTCACGCATCACCGAGGGCCTCTACAATAGCCTGGGGTCCATTTTTGACCTTGTTGATCACCGATTTCTGGTACTACAAGTGAAGTCCTTGGATGGCATAGAGCTCCCTCTTCTGCCCCTGTGTAACTGTCCATCCCTGGGAGATGAGGAACACTCCAGGAGGGTGGACACATCCGGAAAACTTCATGCACGTCTCTCCCCATTTCAGCATGTGCGTATTGTCAAGGGCAAACCTTTTCCTCCCAGCCTGTCCCACAGCCACCCTGAGCTTCCGTGGGGGTGAAAGGATGTGGTTTGTCATGCTAAATGATGGGGCACACTGAATGTCAGGGAAACAGGTTTTTGGTGCGATCCCATGGAGTCATCTGTTGAGGGGATCTTTGGGTAGAAAATAACCTTCTTGAGCTCTTTATCTCTTGTTCCAGTGACATACTCAGGAACCCAGAAAGGTCGGCTGCTTTAGTCCAAGCCCATCTCTAATTAATTGTAGTATTTATGTTTAAATAGATCAATAGCTGGATTTGACCTCAATGTACGATGTGAGCTATTACAGTGACACTGCAATATGAAAGGGGTTGTAATATGTGGGTCGGGCAAACCACTTATATTGAACCTACCAATGCAGATGAGAAGATTTTGTTCTAGCGCACACTCTTTGGGAAGGGGACTCTCAGGGTCCATCTACAGCTGAGCTCAGAACCCAGAAGGAACAGTGCCTGGACCAAAACAAGCCTGTGGATTCCTCTTAGCAGAAGATGCACTTGACTGGCGGGAAACCACAGCCGTGTTTCTGAGCCAGTCTGTCTCTTCAAAGAGGAAAACTACAGAAAAATGGACCAGTCTTTCAGACCTCTATACATTACTGTCTGGTATTTAACAATTATTCTTAAGTGAGCCGTACTTGTAGGAAAGTGGAATGCCAGCAAGGTGTGTTAGGGCCAAATTTGACTGAGAAGAAATGTTAGCGTCTTTTCAAGAATATTGACTTTGCCAAGTAGTTCCAGGACAAAGAATGCTGCCAAAAGAAGCAACTAGAAGGGCATTGGGCAGGCACTCACTCTCTCATTCTCTGAAAATGCAGCATGAGAATGCTGTGCTATGGACCTGGAATTATGTTCTGTTTTCTAGAGACATGACAATGCAAACGTTCTTAGTGCTATTCATGAAGGATGTAGGCAGCCAGTAGGACTTTCATGTGTCCATATGAGTGTGTGCATCGTCATGTGTGTGTGTGTGCGTGTCTACATATGTGCTTCTTTGTCCTCGTCTCCGTGTGCCTGGCATGTGTCTGTGTATGTGTCCGTGTGTGCAGCTGTGTCTGTGTGAATGCATAGCCCCATATGTGGCACTTTCTGAACAGCTTGGATTGGGAGTGCAGATAACAGAGTTTTCCAGTTGAAGTGAATTACATGCCTTCTCCAGCCTTCATTTGCTTATCTGTAAAATCCGGAGATCAGACAGAACGTCTCTCAGGCCTCTTCACGCTCTATTGTTCTGTGTACTACTTTGCCTAGAGCCAGCGCTGGCTGGCACGTGTAGTGATCTTTATTGTCTGATTGGACGTTAGATCATCACTTCCACCTCTCACCAACGATAAACACAGGTGATTCAACAATGGTGAAAAAAAAATCCATGGAGGGGCCGAGTTGGTTTTTTTTTTTTTTTTTTTTTTTTTTTTTTTTTTAGGTAAGGAGCAATGTCTCTATCATTTTCAGTTTCCCTTCTGTGTGTTCTGGAAAAATAGTTCATGTTTTGCTGAGTGTAGACAAGAAGCTCTTTCCCTGCGATTCTGGTGCATGCCTCCAGGCAGTGACGGTGCACCAGGGCCCAGGGAAGGCTGCTGGACCAGTCAAGAGCTCGGCTTTTGCAGCATAGGGTCTCTTCTGAGGAAAAGGGAAGGAGGAATGACAGGAAATTGGCACCACTCCCTTTCCTATCTATTCCTAAAAGCAGAGTATTAGCAATCACACTTATCCCAGACTAGTATATTTTTTCAAAAGAAATTTTTTTAACCATACTGCCATATGACTACCAGGGCCATTTTTTAGCTCTGGGATCTTAGATGGGATTCCTAACCTTTCTGTGCCTCGGTTTCTTCATACATATAATGGGGAGAGTAAGAGTACCTAACTCACAGAATCAGTGTAAGATTTAGAAGGGTAGTTATATATAAGACCTTCAGACTAGCATCTAACATCTACTAAACATTATCTCTTGTTAGCTATAGGGTTTCATTTTGTCATTAAAAACATGAATACTTCGACACGGTGAAGTGCAGCATTGATAAGAGTAGACCTGGAGACCTGGAGCCCAGGAAGCCTTCTCTCTGCTTTTCCATCAGTAAATTATCCTGTATTTGCATTCCTGCATAGCCAACACCAGTTGGGGGCCAGATGCCAGCAAACCTGGCAGCTGCATGGTTGTGGGTCAGTTCAGGCTGCTGTAACAGAATACCAGAGCCTGAGCGACATAAACAATGGGCACTTGCTGCTAGGAAATCCAAGGTTGCATTGCTGCGGGATTTGATGTCTCGTGAGGTCCTGCTCTCTGGTCCACAGACAGCGTTCTTTTCACTGTGTCCTCATACACTGGAAAGAGAGCAAGCTCTCTGGGATCTTTCAGAATAGGCTCATCCTCCTGAACTAATTACCTCCCAGGGGCCCCACCTCGCAGAGCCATCATCATGGGGATCAGAATTTCAGCGTATGAGGTTTGAGGAGACACATTCTGTCCCTTGCAGTGGAGCTCCTGGGGTGCTTAGGACAGATTGTTATGGCGCCATGGCACACCAGGAAATGCTTAGGGCAGCCTGGGATTCTTGGGCCTCCCCTCCACACACTCATAGGCTGTAATCCAAGCATGAGAGTTGCCTTTAATTTTCTAGCCTGGCTATATGAGGCTCTCTTTAATGCCAGGCCTTGATTTTTAGTACCCAGTGAAAACATTTTTTATGGGCTGGGTCCATTCTCTGTTGAGCCAGTTGCCCTGGATGAATGGGCTCTCCTCTGTGCCAGCCAGATGTGCCTGCAGTCCACTTGTGGACTGTTCTCTAGCCCACCACACTCTGTACCATCATGGTTATTTCAGTAGCGGACTGAAAATACAGTCACAATACAGATGTGCCTAATGGATCATTCTTTGTTTCTCTGTACACTAATTTTGTGTAACTCTTAAAGCTGTGTTTTTAGGTGCAACTAAGCACTCTTAATCATCAAATAACGGACTTCCTTCTAATTGTGTCCTTGGGGTAGACAACAGGTGCAACACAAAATTCCCCCCCTCCCTATAGACAATGAATGTGCACTTGGAGAATTTTGTCCTGACTTTGGAGCGAGTCACCTCTGTCCTCACGGAGGTGAGGATGCTCCCTCCACCCTCCTTCCAATGCCTATCTTGACTTTGGAAGCTCTGGGGCAATCTGGGGCCTGTTGTCACTGAATTGTGACCACAGGGCATTTGAATCCCTCTCAGGGGCACAGAGTGGGCTATTGTGTGGATCAGCTCTCAGGAACCCTCTCGCCTCAGAGAGGGTCTTTTGGAGCTGCTGGTCTTTTGAGGGTCAGTCAAATCCAGCACAGAGTGGGCGCCCAGAGCCAGGACTCAGGAAGGACCAACCCCGGCCAGCCACCATCAGTGTTGACTGTGCCACTCACAGACTTCAGCTACCTTCCACACCTGCCTCCAATGCTCCAGGGGGAGCTTTCTGTGTGTTCACCAAAGCCTTGGAATCAAGAGAGCCTTGGGGGGTCGGGAGGGTGTCCATGTTCCAATAAAAACTTTATGGACTAAATAAAATTAACACAATTCTTGGAGCATTAAAGAATTTATGAGTGAGGGTGCACAGTATCAGAAGGGGTTCTGACAGCTCCACTTCAGCAGTGCGAGCAGTGGGGCTTCTTAGGCTAAATGTGGGAACAAAGTAAAGAGATTTTTTGATTGGGTACAGCTAGGTTTTTGCCTTCTTTGGTGTGATCCGGTGGAAAGTTCCCAGTTAGAGGTTAGTGGGCAATTCCTGACTGCTAAAGTCTCTAGGAAGAGGTTAATTAGAGGTTTCTGATTGGTGAAGCTTAAGTTTCATTTTTTCTGTTTATGTTGCATTGGGAACACAAGGCACAGAGCTGTCTCCGTCTAACGGCTTGCCAGTTAATGATGTCAATCCCAGCTATATCACACCCTCTCTCCTCGCACACACTAGGCCCCCTTTTCTATTTTAAGGCTTCTGTGGACAACAGGGCTCTATAGTGTACAACTGAAAGCCATTTGATTTTTTTCCTCATGACCACCCTGCCTACCCATTCCATAGGGTGATTCCTTCTGCAGAATCAGGTAGGCTTATGACTTTTGGAGGGCGCTCTTGGCTAAGACCTCTAGTTACTGTGGTTCTCAAGAAGTTTCAGACTTTTGAAAGGGTCTTTTCTGGACCTATTAAACAATCAAAACTCTGAACTTCATTTCACACTGCTTCTTCTCCCCTTACACAGCAGGTCTTGCCGCAAGTGAAAGCCTGTTCTCTGTTTCCATATCCTCCCTGGTCTTCTGAGTGCATGTAGGGAGAGAAGGGAACAGGAGAGGTGTTGTGTGATGCTTTCTACATGGCATTGGTTTGTTCTGCTAGTAGAGAGAATGAGAAACCAGCCTTTCCCCTGGGTGGCTCTCATTCTGTCTTGCATTTCCCTGTAGTCTGTGATAGCCTCCTGTAGTTCCTGGACATTGCTGGCACATGCTCATTCAACACAGATCTCCTCCCCTCTGCACAGGTCTCCTTGGATGGTTTTATAGGTTGGATTGTGTCTCCTCCAAGAAAACATATATTGAAGTCCTAATCCTCAGGGTCTCCGAATGTGATCCTATTTGGAAACTGGGTTTTTTGGAGTCATAATCAAGTTCAGATGGTGTCATGCCAGATTAGGGTGGCTCCTGAATCCATTGACCAATTTCCTTGTAAGGAGAGGGATATTTGCACACAGATAGAGAGAGTGAAGCAGGCCAGGTGATATCGAGGCAAAGACTGGCCTGTTGCTGCCACAAACCAAGGACTGCCAAGGAATGCAAGGATTTCCAGCAGCCATCAGAAGTGGAGTCTCTCTGAGCCCTCAAGAAGAAACCAGCTCTGCCAACATCTTGACTTAAGGACTTTCAATTTCCAAAACTGAGAGCTAATAAATAAATTCCTAATGCCTTAAACCACCCAGTTTTTGGTGTTTTGTTATAGCAGTCATAGCAAACTAATAAGATGCATTCTCTGTTGCATTATCTGCAAATGTAGCTGGAGATACCCTGAGCCTATGTGTGTAAGAGGGGCTGAAGAAAACAAGAATTTTTAAAGCAAACGAAGAAGTGAGCCCTGAGAGCAGATCAGCAATTGCACCTGCAGTAATTGCTCTTGTTCTCCAACCCTGTTAGATGGGCTCCAGGCCTCTCCCTGGGGACATCTCAGGGGCATCCCCTTGCTCTGCACCAAGGGGTACGCGGTCCAACAAGACTGTGTTGATAAGGTTCTGGAAGGATTCTCAAGAACTCTACATCCAAAAATCCCCTGCTCACAATTCCCCAGAAAAGGTAGGAGGGAAGACCGGGAGGACCCACACTCATGTCCATAAAAACCCCAGTCTGAACGCAGCCTGCACTCTCGGTCCTCTCCTGAGGTGCCCACCTGTCCTAGCAGGTGTATTCTCTTCATTATTTCTCTTCATTACACCTTGCTGCCTTGCTTACCACTACTCTGTCTCAAGTCTGAATTCATCCTTGCGTGAAGACCTGAAGGCTTGATCAGTCCCTCTCTGGTAGCATATTCATTCCTCATTTTGCCTCTTCCCACCCCCGCCCATTATGCTGTGTGGTACCAAGGTCATTTCACTAACCATTGGGTGAATGAATGAGCTGAACAATATTGGAGAAAGCGTGAAGGTATTTGCTGGTAGTTGGACAGCAGATTGAGCAGTTTGCTTTTCATTTTTCGGTTTGGTCTAATACAAAAGAACCATTTAGTTGAAGAACTTTAAGTCAAGGAAAAGGAGTAATATTATATACAATGAAAATAAACCCTTATTATCCAACTTGACATTTATTAAGCCATAGAGTGATCTAGTCATCTTGTAGTCCCTTACATTCTGCCCTGTGAGATAAACTTCCCTTTAACAGTAGTGTTGGATAGGATTATGGTTTCCTGGATTTTGAATTCCTTTTTTAGAAACAGAAATTCCATGGATGGCCAGAATAGCTAGAAAAGCAGTGTTAATTCACAGAGCTGATTCATCATTGCTTGCCTTTGTTGCTGTCTCTTTTTAAAATTATTTCCAAATTAAAGCAGCCCTGAATTTTCTGGACCATCCAAACTCCTCCAGGAAACCCACACATCTATGCAAAATAATCCTTACTACTCCTTTCTACTCCAAGGACAGACTCAATAGGGTTTCTCTCCCACTTTGACCTCTTTTCTTGCTTCTTTCCATCAAAAATACACTAATGTTATTGGATGCAAGAATGTTAAAACCACATGAGCTCACCTACAAAGACAGCATCCTCAAAGCAGGAGGAACTGATGTCAGCAGTTCCTCTCTACCTAGCTTGGTGGGCTGAAGCCAGCAGGACAGACAAATCAGGCAGATTTTCAGGCCACTCCTCACCTAAATGTCTCAGATAATGCAAATGCAAATTAACTACCCCCAAAGGCCAAAGCTTCACGTGCCTGGAGCCCTTTAAGACCCTGAAAGTCTATTCTTGAAGCAGTCAACATACAATGCAAGTGCAATCATCCTCATGACACCCTGGAGCTGATAGGTTAGACGCTGCAAACAAATGGAGAAAGTGATCTGTTGGGCAGGGAGAAGCAGGCCTGGTGGATTTCAGTGTCTCCACCAGGAAGGGGGTCATCGATGGAACATACTTTTAATTAAGGGAGTGTGAGAAGCTTCTTTATCACATGGGTAAACAATTTCTTAGAGTAATAGAGAGGTTGTCAATGATTCTTTTATGTTCAAAAAACCCTATATTGTGCTGTAGGTCAATGAGAAGCTGTGGAAGGTGAGATTTGTTCAATACTCATGGCCTAAGGTCTGCAGAAATTTCCATAATATAAGGAAGCATCCTACAGGGACGCAGATGCTAAACTGCAGAGGCTTTTTTTTTTTTTCTCCTGGCTATCTTAGCTTCTTTGCCTCATCTTCCATAAACATTCTTAACAACACGGATTGTTGAACTGTCTTCTTTTAAATAAACCTAGGGACTGAAATTAAAATTTTGGACAATCAATCTGTATCTTAATAAAAAAAATCAAATCAACCCAAACATGCCTCAGACAATGTGGGGGGTGGGGACTGTGTGGATAGAATGAGATTTTAAAATGCAATTACAGAAGAGGCAGCTGTTGATTTGATTATCTTCTATCTTGGAATCTTGGACTTGAGCTCTATAAATGTCTGGTAAATTATCTGGTCCTTTTTTCCCACTGCCAGGATTTCTCTTTGCCCTGTATTTAGTTTTTATTCCATTGTTCTTCCAAACCAAGTGTTGTTGGGGCTCTAATGGTCAAATAAATATTCCATTTTCTTAGTTTTCTTTCAAACCACGGCTGCAAATCCAAGTCTTCAGTCTCCTGGGCCCATCACAAAGAACACACTGTTCTTTGTAAATAAAGGCAAAAGCATAAAGTAGAAAATTTCACCCAATTTGAAATCTGGTGAAGATTAGCTCAAAATAAAGAATTCCATCACTAGAGCAACAGAGTCCATTCAGTTGGATTTGATCAAGTACAGTATTTGGAGGAGGAAAAATATCTCTTCCTGCATTCATCCTTCCATCATGGGGATTCACCCTCTTCTGGAGAGAAGCCAGGCTGCTGGGCTACGTGTTCTGTTCAGAAAAGAGCTTGACATGCTTCTATGGGTGCAGCTGAGAGACTGAGAGCATGAGGGGTCCTATTCCTAGCAATGCTGCTTTAGGGGAACATTAACATGTGTTATTGTTACTGCTGCTGTGTGGTGCTCTGTATACTTGAAGATTTCCCTGCTTTTCAGAGAGAGGTAGAGCCCACCCCAGCTATAAAGGTGGGTGTTGGGATGCCATGTGGCCTAACGATCAGTATACTCATGTCCCAAATCAAAGTGCCTGGATTTGAATGCTAACTCCAGCTTCAGATTCCAGCCTCCTGCTAATGCAGACCATGAGAGGCAGCAGGTAGTTCAAGCAGTTGAGTTCCTGATGGCCTGGATTCAGTTCCTGTCTCCCAGCTTCAACCCAGCACAGTCCTAGCCATAGTGGATATTTGGGGAGTGCATAAATGGGTGGGAATACTCGCTCTCTCTCCCTTTCAACTGAAGATTTTTAAGTGGAAGCTGCCACATCCTTTCTTTCCCAGCTTCTCTGGCAGAGAGGGTCTGAGCTCATGACACAGGCTCCAAGAATTAGACTTTACTACAACAGACAGAATCAGAAGCTAAAGATGCAGAGAAGTGGGCACTGCATGGGATCTTTCTCTGGTGCCAGTGGTAGCAGGGTAATTGTTCCAGATGTCACAATGGCTGTGGCTTTTGTGGCATCTCCTTGTGTTTGGTGGATGAAGCAATAATTTTCTCATTATGCTTGTTGTGTGGAGTGATGGTAGCTGTCTCCTCTGGCTGCTTGGTCATGAGTGTGTTTCTTCAGCCCTCCTGGTGATCTGCAAAGCAGCCAGCATCCTCTCCGTATACGCCTCTCTTCTAAAATCAGCCAGAGTTCTGTTGCTTGCAACTATGAGCACTGTTGTTCATAAATAAATATCAGCACTTCCTTTGCTCTAACTGGTGTGTAGGGTATAGAAAATTTTCATTTATATCCCCTAAGGGAATGTTGTTACTGAGTGTTGATTGCTTTTCTTTAGTCTAAATTAATTAAATGACACAATATCTATTGTAGAAAACAAACGAAGATCATTTTACACTGTATACTGTAAATAGTGATTATAATGTGTGATCTTTCCAGAGAAATAATGGGAAACAATGTGTTCATTCAGACAGCGCCTGTGGAAATTGCAAGGCTGTCCTCTAAATTGTAATCCATTTCATCCTTAGCTGTAATGCAGCAAACTCCACAGCGATTTAATCGTGACGTGACAGCAGTAAAATCCAATGGTGGAGTAAGAGTTGCAAACAAAGTGAGAGAACCTGTTATATGGAAAACGTGGAGGGCACAAGCGTTTCTCTATAACACCTGGGAAATAAGGAACCAAATCATTGTCTCTACTTTGTGGAACAAGAAAGGTTGTCCTCCAGGCTTCATGATGTCTTCTTGGGTCCACACAAAGGCTGGAGACCCCGAATGTAGAGGGAGCATCCCCTGCACTGCACTTTCCTTTAAAGTTGAACATGGGGGTGGGTAGGACAGGCTGTTTGTAAACTTGACAAACAGAAGCTTCCTCGTCACTCTGTCACACAGAGAGCATCTCCTCCCACCTGTGCATCCTCTGTACTCAACCCATTTTGTCTATGTGTTTAAACGTTATCTATAGACTCCTTGGCTATGGCCCTGTCTCTTCTGCATCTTTGTCTTTACTGAGAGAAAAGTTGCCCCAAAGAGCACTTAGTTATTGGTAAGTCTGGAGAGCTCATGGATATGTGTTCAAACTGTGAGTGAACTTTTGGGGAAAGGACATAATAAAGAAACTGCCCACCCACATGAAGCAGATTCAAATGCAGAATCATGCTGAAGGAGAAGCCCCCAGCGATGAGGGTATTAGTGGTATAGACACACAATCCAGCTCTAGGAGATGGGGCCAGAGTAGGGAATTTCTCTTTCTTTCAAGAAGAGCAGAAGTCACATTTTAGGCAGTGAGTTAGCTGGTTGGTGAGTTTACTTGCCTGTTTGTTTGATTTGCTGCCCCTCACAAAGCAGCAGAGCTGTCAGGGATATCATTCCTGCCATCAGCATCTTCTCTCAACAAGGGAGGCATGAGAAGTGACTTATCAAGGCCATTCCCTGTTTACTGTGTGCTTCTTAACCTCAGGGCACTACTGGCTGTGTTGACTTAATTAACCCTTTCTTGCTCAGGTGATAGGTTTTTTATTTCTATCCCACTTTACAGGAAAGAAAACGTAGCTCAGGGATGCCATCCCCAGCCTGAAATGCCCTGGCTAGCAGATAGCAGCAAGAAGATGCAAGGCCCATGCCTTTGTAGACCATTCCAGAAGCTTTGTTAAATAGCACGTCAAAGATAATTGAAACATGAGCTATTCTGAAAGAGTGATGAGGGTGATTATTCACTTATGTATTTGTTTTTCCCATACTGGGAAATAACTCAAGAAATGTGTGACTTTGTAAATGATCTGCACCAGAAGAAAACGAATTGAGCTAACTCAGTGTGAAGTCCCAGGGGTAGCTTTGTCCTCTGCTTGCTTCCAACAACAGGTTTGCTCTCTGAGGAGGTCACAGTGGTGTTATAGCTTCATCTCTGCCAGGATGACTCCCGAGTGCCATCTCTGGTCCTTTTCTCTCACTATCTTTTATGTCCCACCTCTCTGGCTGCAGATCCTTGGGAGTTTCTCCGGCTAGTGCCTTGGAAATGACTTCCCCAGGGAGAGAGCCTTGGATGATTTTACCCCAAATTTGGATCCTACTTTTGCCACTCCCCTCCCCCCAATACCTCCAGGGGGCCAATCAGGTTGGCTTGACCTGCACATAACTTTTGGGAGCTGATATTTTCCATTTGACACCACTCTGAAAGGCCATTGAGTTGCCCTGTACCTAGAACGGTTCTGAAATGCAGAAAAGAGGAAAGCGTGTTCTGAGCAGGTGATGCAGAGAGACAATTGAAGAGTTACCCAGGTAGTTTCTAGAAAATCCAGGTAGAAAATTATCTGGGCTAACTTTCATTGTGAGGAAGAAATTAATCCCAAGACCTGAAAGAACAAAAACACTTCATTATTTATTCAAGAATGGCCATGGGCACCTAGAGGTACTAACCATTTCAGGAGTTACTTTCTTTCAATCTCACCACAGCCCACAAAAACAGTAGCAGATGTTAGAATTATTATCTCCATATTTATGGATGAAGAGATTTTGTGCTACAGATTACCTAGTTAGTGAGCAATGATGTCAGAATTAGACCCAGTGTGACCACCCAAAGTCACGCGTGCTTCTCTCTCATTACTGCTGCTGCCACGGTCCACTTCATCTGTTCAACCAGAGATGAGCACTCATATTTGCTTTCCAAAGTCAGTGTCAATATTTGCCAAGGTCTTGTCACCTGAAAATTAATTATTCAACACACTCATTGCATTCTACTTGACCTCACGTAGACATGAGCTACACTTCACTTTATTATAAACAAATCCCTCTTCACCACACTTCCCTGTCCCAAGGCCCAAGCACCAGCAGTTCTGAATGAGTGAGAGGATTAGAGAATGACTCAGGACAAGTCACAGGACATATTGGCAAAGGGTCACATTGAGTTACTGGCTTTCATTCTGGTTTGTACATTTATACTGTAAATGGAGAGCTGATTTGTCTAAATCTGGCTGATATAGGGAAATGGAATGCTTCAATCATGTAGCTAGCCCAAATCTTTGAGTTAAGAGGTCAGGCTACATATGATTTTATGAGAAACCATTGAGATTCTAAAAAACCAGAGACATCTGCTTATAAAAGGAAAACAAATAAATTAAACCTTCTGAACCCTTGTCTTTTTTTTTTTCCTTTTGGCTTTAGAAATGAGAAAACAATAAAACCAATATCCGTGTCTCTGAGTTACATGTTGGAGGGATTGCTAGAACAACCCTAAGCAATTTGATGAAGTGCAAAATTTCCTGGAGACAGGTGATAAAATGACAACATAGATCTCTTCACTGCCTTCCCCAAACAAGTAAATGTGATTACAGCTAAGAAGTATCTTTTAAGTAACAGTTAAGTCATTTTCCTTCTTTCCTTTTGTATTCCCTATACTCTATCATCAATTGTCTGAAATTCTAAAATTTTAGGCATATGGTAGTAGTAATTATTTTAGAAAGCAGATAATTTGGATGTTGATGAAATCAACATGCAATAATAATGAAAACACACTAGCTCATAAATACTATCAAATTTATTGAGTTTCCAGGAACTCTGCTTACATAATGAGTCCCGTGCCCAAGTTTAATTAATCAGCATTCATTCCAACTCTTCCATTAATTCTCTCTTCCAAATCACCCTTGCCATAATTTGTCCTCAGCCTGTATGAGCCCCTCCCAAAGATCTCAAACATCTTTTTTCTTCTGTTTCATAAGGTTCACGTGGGAAAAGAAAAGCATTGAGTAAAATACATAAAACATTTTGATTCAAATCACTGAAAATAAGCATTTGTCTAAAGTTGAGCAGAGTACAAGCATTTTCTGTGTAATAAAACACACATGTACTGTGCCCTGTGTGGCCACGTTTCTTTCTGTGTTTCATGTCCTTCTTAGCATTTATGAAATGTCCCTATAAAACAATGTGTATTTATTTTATTATTTATAATTATAAGTATTGTGTGAGAAATATTGCAAGTAATCACAGACATTTTCAGGTAAAAAAAAATCACTCAACACATAGTGTTTTCATTGTTCTTTTTCTCTTCTATCTCTATGTACACAGACATGGTATATTGCATTGCTTTAATTCTCTTGTGCTGTACATTGAGATTTAATGCTATAACTAGTACTCAAACAGTGTTTTTCACTTTATGTTTCTGTGTGGGAGCAAACTGTTGAAATCTTTACTTAATGTATGCTAAACTGATCTTCTGTATATAAAGAGAATTGAAAATGAATCTTGATGTGAATGGAAGGGGAGAGGGAGTGGGAAAGGGGAGGGTTGCGGGTGGGAGGGACGTTATGGGGGGGAAGCCATTGTAATCCATAAGCTGTACTTTGGAAATTTATATTCATTAAATAAAAGTTTGAAAGCAAAAAAAAAAATTATCTTGTAGGATAACTATTGCCAATTCATGTATCATCAACATTCAGTAAAACATTTTTACTCATGATCTAGGCTGTGCATGATCAAATTAACATTGCCTATCTCAACCTCAACACCTTGAGAGATGCTTATTTAATTGTTCCCAAAAGGCTGTCAAAATTTAACAACTTTTCATCTTCTACATTGTAAACTGCTTGTGATGGTTAAGTTCAAGTGTCAACCTGACTGGCCCATGAGGTGCCTGGACCAAACCTTATTTCTGAGCCTGTATGTTGGGTTTGCATTTCTGGATGAGATTAGCATTTGAATCCACATCTCAGTAAAGCATACTGCCCTCCCCAGTGTGTGTGTGTGTTGGTTGCACCTCCAACTTTTCTAGGTCTCCAGTTTGTAGACAGCAAATTGTATGACATTTCAGCTGCCGTAATCATGAGTCAATTCCTTATTACACACACACACACACACACACACACAATAGGGTATTTCAGTTGGTGGAAAAATGTAATAAAAGTAAATTCATTTTGGTGCAAAAAAGGCTTGAACTGCATGCATAGTTTTTCCATAGTACTTATTTGCCATGGGTGTTTTGATGCCCCTGTATTTATCTTTCATTGGTTCTTTGTCTCTGGAGAACCCTGACTAATATGTTACTTTGAGTCTGCTGTTGGGCTTTTGGTCCATCTTAAGTGTGACAAATCTTTGTTTTCTGAGAGTGAGCTTGATTTTTGGACTCTATCAGATTTTATATCAAGTTAAGCTTGATAAACAATATTGAAGTTGGATAGCAAACCAAGAAAAATAAAAGTGATGCAGTTGGTGAGTAACCCCTTGAGAAGCTGAGTTCCCTCTGTGACACATCGCTTGGCTCCAAAGATCATTTTCAAAGGATGGTTTAAAAGCAACTTGGGAAATAGCAGCATCAGCGTAGCAATGTTGGGCTCCTACAGTCCCATGTAGAACAGCTCTCGTTGGAAATTTCAGTTCCTGTGTACTGAATTTATAAAAGCAGTTTCATCAGTTCCCAACTTGACCTCCCACATGCTGCTGACAACTGCCTGGTGCTGGGCTCTGCAGAGACAGCTGCTCCAGGGGCTCTGGGTTTGAGGAGCCCACACCCCTCCATCTTCTCAATCCTGTGGTCCAAACACCTGCTGTTAGAAACAGGCTCTTCTCTGATTGGGCTACATTTGGGAAGAGTCTCCACAGGGCAGTCTCACATTTTCTGCAGCTGGTTTTAGTCTTGAAGGCCCTGGTTGTCCGTAGCTGAGAATGTGGTGGTTCATGCCATGAGCCTCCATGTGTGTCGATCTAAAGGCCTCTAGCAATGGGCCTTTGGGAGTCACTTCTCCCCCGGCTGCAGCCTCCGATCTGGGGATTCTCATCTTCTCCTCCTGTGCTGCCCTGCTCTGGGCCCTGGGAGCGTATGTGTACAATGTGTCCCTTATCCTTTGATTTTTCTTGATTTGGTGGATCAGAGGATTCAAGGAGGGAAGCTGGCACATTAGCCTCCACCCTTGCATACAACAAGACACACACACACACACACACACACTCCCTAACTGTAGGGTTGTGTAGCTGGGTACCTTCACGGCCTCTGCTCCCACGAGGTGAGTCCTGCCCACAGCTGCAGCTCTGGCCAAGCTCCTACTCCTTAGTCTGTCCCTTTAGCTGAGAAGTAAGAAAAGCTTCGCACTGTGGCTTAGTCCCAGAATGTTTCAACATTCCTACTCTGCCCAGACTTCTGTAAACAGTCCGTTCAAAAATTCTTTCAATTAAGCCTCTCAAATATGCCTTCTATTTCCTGTAAGGGCCCTGTCTGTTGGGGTTTTCTCATATGGATAATACAGGGTTCAGACAAGTTGAAGCTTAAGGTCCCTCTTCACCCTTCTGTTCTCTGTATCTCTGACCACATTATGTTTGCTGATGGAAGCAGGGTAATTTTACAACCACAGACTTGCTCAAAGAACAGTAACCTGCTTTTCTAAGGAGGTCTTGACTTTCAAATTTTATTATTTTTAAAGTCAACCTAAGATGACTTTAATAGTCAATCGTCATCATCCATTAAAGGAAACTGCTTATTCAAAATATTTGGCTTGGAGTTGGCAAATAGACCCCAAAGCCAGTTCTTTCTTTCCAGGTCTTATTTAAGAACCCAAGGATTAAAAAGCCTATAATTAATTAGGGCACCTTCTCTTTTGCCTGATTCATGAAGTCCACCTTGCCCCAGTCATGTCCCTACTGACCTGCCTGCAGGTTTGTCAGCCTGTCTCACTGGACCCCATCCATCTGGCCTATCTAATTGTAACCGCTGGGCTGTAACTAGACACCAACGGCATTCTTCTTTCTGAGTAATCGCATCAATGAGTTATATTAGCTGTCATATTAAAGTAGCTCTCTGCTAACCTCTGGAAATAAGAGAATATAGTCACCATTAGCCTTTCTTTCAGTTGGGCAACACCATGTCTCTATTGTGTTTGCCTTCTTAATTTAAACTAGGATAAAATGCAAGAGAAGAAACAGAGGAAGAAGAGAGTTTGAGAGTCGTTCAGTATTTCATTTGGTGCAGGGTTTGTTTTGCACCTCCAAAAAATTACAGTGAACGTGTTAAGTGCAGCTTTCATGGAGCCCTGAAGTTGTGATCTCCTGGGAGCCTGATCCTACCCTCACTTAGAAAGTGATGGCGAATGCTATGGGCCTTGAGAACATTACACACACTGAGCTTGGAAATAAGGGGGGTGGGATGGTAAAAGATGTAATCATTCTGTCAGTTTTGACCATCTTTGTCCCTTCTCCAACAATATTAGATGAGAATTAAAATAAATATCAGCAGCTTACTTAACTGCCATCTTTTATTACTCATCTAAGATGAAAAAGTAAGTGGTTTCCAATTTTTCATCTCCTGAAACATGAGTTCAAGTCATTTTACTGGATTTGAAGGAGTGTTTACAAAAATGCCTGGGATTGCATTTTTTTCCTATTTAAAATGGATCAAATATACTTTCCTTTCAATGTCTGGTGATGTCAATATATTTCTCGATGAGTATGATTTGAAAATAACAAACACAGATTTCATAAGCTGATGTCACCTGTCATAAATTCAAATTTTCCAACCTTGTTAAACTCAGACTCTTGCTACTTGGCATTGTTGTGGTCCCGGCTGTCTTTCTGCACTTGCCCTGAAGGCAGGAAGATGGCAAACAGGAAAATCAAACTGAGAACGTAGATGAGAAGTGAGAAGAACTGGAGAAGACTACCTTTGCATACAAAATTCAAAGTAGGACTCCTCTATCTATATACATGTTAGCTTTTCTCTCTTCTGTGTGACGAGCTATGTAGGAAGATTTTTGGTTAACAACCATTTTAAGACAGAAAGATACAATTATTCAGTTCAGTAAAAATGCATCAAATCAAAAAGTTATGTTTTGATCATTCTTCTGTCCTTTCTCTTTGTCCCTCCTCCCTTGCTCTCTCCATCCTTTCTCTTCTCTTCTGTTTTTATTCAGTAAAGAAGCCAATGCCAGAACAATTAAAAATAATAGAGTTATATAAATAGGAACACTGAGATAGAATTGGACTCCTTAAAAATATATTAATTAGATACCAATCACGGCCTCTTGTGTGTCTTGCCCTATTTTGGATGTTGGGAAAAGGTGACTCTATGTTTGGCAGGGCCTGCTTCTGTCCCATTAGTATAAATACACAGATTGAATTTCCACTCTTTGGCAGAGCACTTCTGCTGCTTTTAGCAGCTGCTGCCCGACCACTGCTACAGTTTGCTACCACCACCCGCTCGCCTTTCTTGGTGGAAAGTCGGTTTGGTAAATTGCCAACTCTAGAGATGATTTCTATAGTAATGGGATGCCCAAGGCCATGGAATTACACACAGGATCATCAACTTCTGTCTAAATTGAGCAACTGTGATAACTGTAGTCAAATGAAGCCTTTGTAATTAAATGCTTAAAAACAGAGCCAAGACAAGAAAGGGAGAAAGCAGGAAATCTCCCTAATGAGTGAAATTCTAAACATATAATGTAGTTTTCTTACTTCCAACGATCTATTTTTTTTATCAACAGGACAAGGAAGGAATTCCAATGTTAGTCTTTTTCCTTTTCAGTCTTTAGTCTTTTTTTTTTTTTAATCTTTCCAATCATCTACTTAAACACACCAAGCCCTGATTTAAACACCTCATTGGAATCCTAGTCAGTTAGTACCACTGCAGATATCAGACAACAACACACCAATGACATACCTCAATCACGGCATCATGGCCATGGCCCGTCATGGAAGCCATCAGAAACAATCACCTGGCCCAAGACAAAGGGAACTCTCCAGCACAGGTCCTTTCCTGATTTTTCCTGGAGACCAGAATTTGGGATTCCACAACCTTCGTCGGTGATGCAGTCCAGTAACATGGGTCCTGGGACACAACCTATCTATTGCAATTTAAATAGGGGTCCATTTGCTGTTATCTGTTCATCTGAGAAACAGAGGACAATGACTTCATGTTACCAGACCTCATTTTCTCTTTTTCTGTAAAAATAATGAGGTGTGAGGAGATGATTTGAAAACCCCTCTGCCTCAAACATTCTGATTCCTGTTCATTGACATCTCAGCTTCTCTTAAAAGCAAACAACCTTTTACTTAAAGACAGAGGCCTGCCGTGTAGGAACGATTAATACTTGTCAGCCCATTGAACAAGTGAGAGCATGCACGACTCTCCAGATCTCTGTTTTCTAGATCAAGCACTCAAATTTATCTCAATTTTTTTTCTTAATTCTTCATTTAAAAATCAAGGTAGATAATGATACACAGTGGAAAGAACATGAGCTTCTACAACACATTCATTAATGAGATAAACTAGAACCAGTTGCTCAGTTTCTTTGTGGCTTGGCTTTTCTGGTGATACAGTTCAATGCCACTGATCTCAAGGTTGTTGTGGGAACATATAAGTAAAGAGCTCATTGTGGGAAAAAAAAAAACTTAGCATCTTGTCCCTTTGCTCTAAAACAGACTTTGAGTTACTACATTCCTTCTGAAGGACAGGGTGGCAGAGACAACTATTTGCTATCCCGACCTGCATCTTTTTCTGCCTTCTACTCTCAAGATCTTAATTTGAGCTGGCCCAGCTAAAGATAACATCTTCTAGCCTGCTTTGCCTTGCCCAAAGCCGTGGGCAAAAGTTCAGCCAATAAAAGTAAGAGTCACCTGTTACCTTCCAAGAGGTGTCCTCCACAAGAGGATGGACATATTTCTTTCTCCCTCTTCCTTGTGGCATGGACCATAGATGTTATAGCTGGAACTTCATCTGCCATCTTGAACTCCAGAGGATATGAGTGACACATGAGGGGTGGAAAGTTGGAAAGGGTTTGGGTGACTCTTTAAGACCTATGCCATGGCCGGCGCCGCGGCTCAATAGGCTAATCCTCCACCTTGCGGCGCCGGCACACCGGGTTCTAGTCCAGGTCGGGGTGCCGGATTCTGTCCCAGTTGCCCCTCTTCCAGGCCAGCTCTCTGCTGTGGTCAGGGAGTGCAATGGAGGATGGCCCAGGTGCTTGGGCCCTGCACCCCATGGGAGACCAGGAGAAGCACCTGGCTCCTGCCTTCGGATCAGTGCAGTGCGCCAGCTGCGGCGGCCGTTGGAGGGTGAACCAACAGCAAAGGAAGACCTTTCTCTCTATCTCTCTCTCTCACTGTCCACTCTGCCTGTCAATAAATAAATAAATAAATAAAAATAAAAAAAGACCTCTGCCAGTCTCACCTGCCAACCATAGACACCTTCTGTTTGAGAAATTCACCTCTGTCTTATAGAAGCCACTGTTATTTAGGCACTTTCTATTATATAAAGCCAAGCCCAGATAACATCAAGTGGACTAAATATCTTAAACTTTAATTCTAACTAATAATTAACATATATTTTTAACCTCTTTAAACAAATAAGTCTTCAAAACTTCATGGAAAATGTGTATTATGAGAAATTATGCATGGATTTCAATTTTTTTCATCAAAGTAAGCTTACTTTTTGCCCTACTTTTCCATAAACTGTCCTTTCACTCCCATTCATTTTGACTACAGTAAAACCACAACAGTATTTCACATTTAACTTGTAATACCTCTCTTTTCCTTTACTATTTGTAACTAACCTGCATTAGTTGTTTGCTTGTTTTGACCTCTTCTCCAATAGGTCAATGCCATTTCAATTTGAATTTATTTTTTCAGAGTTTTGTAATAATATTACCAATTCATAATAATTCTGAAAAGAATGGCTTAGAACTTGGGAATTTGAATGCCTAGAGCAATCCAAGAACTAGTGATCACTAGTTGTGTGACCTTGAACAGTCCTTTAACTTTTCTGAGCTCAATTTTATCCACAGGAAACAGAGGTATTAATAATCCTGCATTATTGACTTAACTGGTATTTAGTAAGAATCAAGTGATATAATGTATTTGAAAGCATTTTCAAAAGATAAAGCAACATACAAGTATTGGTTGTTATGAATACTATTAGAATCTTCAATTGTAAGAGACACATTCTGAGTTTCTTTATCCATAAGGTCAGTGGATAGAATATGAGATTGTATAGGACTTTAAAGATGCCAATGTGAATTAATGCTATAACTAGTACTCAAACAGTACTTTACACTTTGTGTTTCTGTGTGGGTGCAAACTGTTGAAATCTTTACTTAGTGTATACTAGATTGATCTTCTATATATAAAGATAATTGAAAATGAATCTTGATGTGAATGGAATGGGAGAGGGAGCGGGAGATGGGAGGGTTGCGGGTAGAAGGGAAGTTACTGGGGGAAAAAGCCACTGTAATCCAAATGCTGTACTTTGGAAATTAATATTTATTAAATAAAAGTTTAAAAAAAGATGCCAATATATGGCAGTTTCCAGTATCTTCCATTACTTTTTTGAGGGCAGAATGAAAGTTCAATTAGAGATCTTACTGCAAATATTAATAAATCAGAGTAAAGGTCATGGAATATTTTTGCATAGAGGACAAATATTTAAGATCTTGAATTCTAAGCCATGAATTTGAGGACCTTTCTATTGGTGGTTCTTTCTGTCTTGCCACTCCCCACACCGTGCTAGAATGGATCTGTGAAATCTGAGTACATTGCCCTTGAAGAGCGTGTCAGAAAGGTCAAAGCCATTCTTTCATAGCTTGCCAATCATTTGAGAGACAACTGAGACTGTCAGTAAAAATCGAGATAACTTGTATCTGTTACTTTCTCATTGTCTAGGTGGGCAATGATAGCAAGAATTATTCAAGCTCAGTTTCCTCTCCAAAAGCTGTATTGATTACTGCATTCTATTTTCTGATGATCCCCAAGTCTTATGTTAACTCCTGAAGTAAACTGGAAACACCCATTTGATTCTTACCAGTTATAAAAAAATGTTCTGATGATGAATGTATTTTAACAGAAGAACTAAGCTTAAAATCACATGCAATTATCTTTCACATTATGATTGGCTGAATCTAGAACACTGATGTACCTTTTCAGATACATTTCAGTTTGCCTGGTTCAGTCCTAGTTATGTCTGCTGTTTCAGCATAATTATTAATAGCTCCTTTTACTTTCTGAAGCAGTAACAAGTTATATACTTACCCTATTTTAGAGACATTTTATTGTGTTGAGTAAAATAGGACATTGCTTCTAGGAAGAGACTGTTCTTTTGTTTACATTCTGCCCTGCTTGGGAAATTTTAAAACATCTCTTTCAATCTCTGTATTCCTGAGATCTGTGGACAAGCAGGACTAATTCACCATTTTTTTAGGAAAGAAAGGCTAAGAAATATCACCACCTCTGAATATCTACATCAGGCTTAACAAACTCTCTGTAGAGGGCCAGGTGGTAGACATTTCTGTTTGTACAGGTTCTGTTTCTACTGCTCATCACAGCAGCCAGGGCATCAACACAGGCAGGCCATATGTAAATCAAGGTGTGTGGCTGTGTTCCAGCAACATTGCATTCACAAAAATGGGAAGAAGCCTGGGTCTGGTTCATGGGCCATGGTGTGCTGACCCCCATCCTTGTATAATGCTTTCTCTTGAAGCCAACTGAATGGAATCATATTGTCCAGGTTTCTTTTCAACTATTAAGAGAAGCAAAAGGCAAACAGTTGGCCTTGGTTAGGTGGTAACTACTCATGGAAAGACACTCCCATTGTTACTACCAAGGCTCCTAATCATCCTGTCACCCACACATCCTGTTCAATCCTGTGAGTCACAGTCCATATGTAATCTAAAGAACTACAATGGGGATGGGCATTTGGCCTAGAGGTTAAGATGTTGGATAAGGTACCTGTGGCTACATGGGTTTTATTCCTGTCTCTGGCTCCTGACTCCAGCTTCCTTATAATGCAGACCCTGGGAGGCACTGGTGATGGCTCAAGTAATTGGGTTCCTGACACCTACGTGGGGAGACTTGGATTTAATTCTAGACTTCCAGCTTTGTTCCTGGCTGGAAGCCATTGTGGGCATCTGGGGAGTGAACCAGCAATTGGGGGCTGTCTATTAAACAAATTTTTTAAAAAGAAAGAAAATCAGCAACCTGAGATGGCAGAAAACTTTAGAACAAGAGGTACAATGAAGATGTGCCCTCTTTAACTAAGGCAGCACAAATGTGTGTCCTTCACGTGAGCTGGAACTGACAGGAAGCCAGTTTTTATTGTTTAGAAGTTTGAAAAATTGTTTGGTGTCCAACATATATAACAAAAATTTCTGAATAATTTCATTTTGTTTTGTGTCTTTTTGTGTTAGTAGGATGGGGGAAAGGGTACCTATCTACCTTTGGGGAATACATCTGAAAATGCATAGATAAATAAGTTTGCATCCGTGAAAAAAAGAATTAGAGAGTGAGAGGAGAATTGAAAAAACCTGCCGGTGATTAGAACACAAGAGGAAAGTCCACTGCCCTTTAAATCAAAAGAGAAGGAAAGTCATCGAGGAAAGCCTTGAATAAAATGAAATTAATGCTGAAACCATCCTCAGAAATACATCAAAGCACTGGATGTTTGCTTGCTATGTTCAGTACTCTGATAAAATGGGATGGTGCACAGTAGGTGTGAGCATGTCTGTGTGTGTGAGTGTGTGTGTGTATATGCCTGCACGTCTTAGCAGTATTAAAATCAGGGAGCAGCAAAATGTCAAGACTTAGATATCGGACATATTAAGCAAAGAAATGTATTCAGTCGATGTAAATAGACAAAGTGTGTGACACACTCTAAATGATGATGAGTTGATGAATTCTTTGCTGTCTGACCTGGAATTTCAAGCCCAATGAGGAGCGAGTGGACTGTCTGTCTCTCCTGGAGAGGTAGGCACTAGCTGCAGCCTGGGGAAAGAGGGAACATAAAAGCAGATCTAGATTTGCCTTGCAATGACAGCTGCATATTAATCTAAAGAATTTCTAAAAAATCAAAAAGACATTTTTCAGCAAAATACACCCCTAGAGCCTCAATCATAAAGCAGGGGAATAAACTTGAAACAGGATTGATTTCATCTTAAAGGGAATATTTCTTTGAAATGCTACCAACTGTAGTTGTCTTATTTGGTTTTCAATTCTATAACAAAATTGTGCCATATTGTGTCAAATAAGAAGATAATATAACGGCTTTAAACAAATTTTGTAATTATGGGATCAATCAAAAGTGCATTAAATTTGTGTGTATTTGGAAAGTTATGCCTTTGAATACTAAATAGCTCTAATATCAACCCTCATTTTTCACTTCTGTTTCAAGACCTTAACTCTAAAAGGGTGAGATTTCACTAATAGAAGTTACAGACCAGCAGGGAGTCTATACATTTTTAGTTGTTTAGCATTCTCTTTAGAAAATGTCAGACACTGCCCTGGTAGACACTGAATATGTTTGGGCACACATATCTGTAGTGTAAGGTCTCTCTTGTCAGACCCAAGTGCAGTTCAAACCTCTGGGCATACTCAAGTTACACAGGGACGTTATTTCCAGACTCATGGAAAACTGGGCTGCTTGGGAAACCCAAAAGAAGAGAAGAAGGGTTGACAACTGGATCCAATCTGGTATGATTTTTACAAAGCTATCTTTCCAGCATTTGATGTCCTTGGATTGGAGAGGGAGAGGGAAAGAGATGAGTAGGTTAGGAAGGCCATGTAGATATTCAACAGGCAGATCTGAAATTGAAGCCCTGCTACAATAACAAGGAACTTGGGCAAATCATGTCTTTCTTTTTTTTCTTTTTTTAAAGATTTATTTATTTTATTTAAAGTCAGAGTTACACAGAGAGAGAAGAGGCAGAGAGGAGAGAGAGAGAGAGAGAGAGAGAGAGAGAGAGAGAGGTCTTCCATCTGATGGTTTACTCCCTAATTGGCCCCAACAGCTAGAGCTGTGCCAATCCGAAGCCACGAGCCAGGAGCTTCCTCCGGGTCCCCCACATGGGTGCAGGGGCCCAAGGGCTTGAGTCATCTCCTACTGCCTTCCCAGGCCATAGCAGAGAGCTGAATCAGAAGTGGAGCAGCTGGATCTCGAACTGGCACCCATATGGGATGCCAGCACTTCAGGCCATGGTGTTAACTTGCTGCGCCACAGCGCTGGCCCACAAATCATGTCTTTCTACAGACTTCAGCTTCATCTTTGACAAATTATGGAAATTTTAGTATACTATACTAAACTATACTAGTTTGTTGTGAGGATTGTCTAAGATAACCTACGCAGAATACATGGCCCAGAGTAGGGCACATGAGAAGGGCTTAAGAAATCACAGCTGTTGATAAATACCCCCCAAAGTCAAAATTAACAAAAACCAGCAAGACTTCTTAGTAAGCTTGATAGGAAATAGGTAAGGGACATATTCTCTGTCAAGTGAGTTTATTTCGTCATCACCAAGGACAAGATTAATAACCTTGAATAGAATTTGAGAAGGCAGACGACGTGAGTTTACAATCTTTTATCTCTTAGCATTTGATCCACTTTAAACAAACCTTTCTTCTTTACATTTTTCTTTTCAGAATGTTCTTTCGTCACTGGGCTGTTACATGAAAAATATGTTTACTATGGTCTTTTGGTAAAAATCAGTTGTATATTTGCTGAGAAGATGAAGTTGGGAAGTGTTTGTCATGTTCCCATGCCGTTTGCCCTTGCCGCCTTATCTCTGTGCCCCCATATCTCTGTCTCTCTATGGTAACTGGTGTCATGGTCACCAACAGGTCCATCTGCTGGGCTAGCTGCCCACAAGTCTATTATGTAATCATTTGGTCCTGGGACATTTTTGTCTGTAAACCCATATAAGCAATTGGAGGCATGGCTAGGCATAGATGCCTGTGGATGGATGTGGACACACAGATGTGGCTCTGTGTGGATTTATGCAGATGTCTCTGTGTATGTGTCTGACTGCTGGCATGGACGCAAAGGCGGATATCTCCAGTGACCCAATCACCATCAGAGCCAGCAGCATTTCTCACCACCCCTGTGGGCAAAGGAGACATAAACCCACGAATGACTCAGAGTTTTTTTCTGACCTGTTGGAATCCAAATCTGCTTGTCCTGAGCCCTCAGCCCCAGGTATACAATATTCACGCTTTTATTATCTACATTTCAAAAATAGTACTGCATCAACATATTGTCCCTCCTTTTGCTATGGAAGAAAGTAAATTTTAGAGCTTTCTATTTTCTTTTTCTGCTTATTAAAAAAGGTCCCTGCATGTAAAGTGCCAAAGTAATAGTTTATGCTTTGTCTCTTAAGACATGATTCACCCTTACCAAATCTTGTGACCATAAAATAAATTGCCTGGAACATCATGTGAGCATTGGATGAATCCTCATGAGCAAAAAAGCCACCCCAAAGCACTCAGGGATCTGGAGGGAGAGGCAAGAGGAAGAACCCAGAGTGGGTCTGCCCTGTGTTGGGCACGAGGACATGGCATACCTTGCACTAGGTGCTTTATACAGTTCCATAGCAATCCTGTGGAGCCCCTCTTACAGATGAGAGAATTGAGTCATCACTGAAGGTCAAATGACTACCAAGTGGCCAAAATCAGGGATATGAACTTGGAGCTTACACACTTTCCACCTAAATCCAGTATCCATTAGTACCTGTCCCATCTTCCAAAATAACAGTATCTAATGCCAAGTCTCTCTCTTCGGCTCCACTAGAAAAGCCAGTCTCCTGCTGCTCTAAGGGGTGCAGGGAACAGGTGGAGAGAGAGGGCTTCTCTCTAACAGTGCTGTAAAAGGGTGGTCTCCAGAGCAGCACAACATCACCTGGGACTTGTTAGAAGGGCAGCTTCTCGGACCTCATCCCAGACCTACTGCATCACAAACTCAGGTGCAACCAGCGGGCTGTGATTTAATGAATTGCTAGAGCCTCCAGGGGATTCTGATGGGTGCTAAAATTTGAGACCCAGCACTGTATAACTCTCAACCTCATGTCTTTAACATACCAGTCAAGAGCTGCAAACCTATTATTTTCCCTGCCTTTTCCATCAGTCATCAACAATGGAGCCTGCCCTGGAAGGGCAAAGGTGAGAAGAATCCTCTGAGCCATGTCAAAAATTCTTCCGTGCAAAACCCAATGCTAGTTTTCAGCGTCTCTGAAAAGCAGCACAAAACACTCTCTGTCCATCCCTGACAACAGCATGGAAGCCTTTTAATTAGTCTACCCTGGAGGAAATAGAGATGTGCTCGTTAAGTAATTGCTCTGATTACCAGTGGGCAGGGGTGTGCATTGTTTTCTGATGCATTTGTTAGGAGTGAGCAATGCTACCAAACTGAAGGCTTCTTACCAAGGGTGTTCACATTAAAGGACTCCAACAAGCTGAGTAGGGGAGTGGGAGTTGGCATTGACAACAGGAACAGTCACAGAGCCAAAGACACACAAACATTCATTCACTCGCAAATACCAGTTCACACTGTGCAGACTGATCAATGGTTTGCGTCCCAGGAAAGTAAGCATTAATATTTCTGCCACTCCTTGAAAGTTCCAAGAAAATATCACATCCTGGTACTTTCCTCCAAGTTCCCCTTGCATGGAATTAGAGGTTTATGCTTTCTAAAGGTGATTCAGGACATATCGAACCAGGTTTTGGAAATATGAAAAATCAATGTGTGCCATTTATAGGAATGCCCCATCTTGTAACTGAAGGTGTCTAATCCTAGCGCACACACTCAACCTTGGCAATGAGTCTGAGTCATGGTATCAAGCATTCTCAAAGTTGTAAGGAGCTAAGAGACCATCTCCTCCACCTACCTCCCCCAACAAAAGGACTCTTTCTATAATATCCCTGTCTTCCCATCTCTCAGCATCATCTTTCTGAAGCCATACAAATTGGATCAAGCTCCTGCTAGATTGCCACAGGTTACTGCAGTCGCCCACAGCAGGGGTTCTGGACCCAAGTCACAGAAGTGGGATCCAGGATTGAGGTGTCCAAATCACCCTGTCAGGAAGGAGAGCAGGTTACAAAGAAGTCGTCGGTCTTCCTGCTCTTTAATTTCAGTTCCCAAGAACACGAATTAGTTGACTTCGTTCTGTCTAATCACTTAGGAAGAAGTGTCTCTTCCTGGTCCAGTTGGTGCTATCTCTTCAACGAGAATCTCTTCCATGAATGAAATTTCTCCAAGGAGCCAAGGGAAGAGCACATTGTGTGACACAGGGGGTGGGACTGGCTGTGGAAACCAGGACCACATGGACTGAAAGTGAGTGGCAGAGAAGCCAGTCTGCTTTACAATTTCCTAGGCCTTATGACAGCATCTTATTTATCTTTTTTTTTGTTTGTTTTTTGACAGGCAGAGTTAGACAGTGAGATTGAGAGAGACAGAGAGAAAGGTCTTCCTTTTGCCGTTGGTTCACCCCCCAAGTGGCCTCTATGGCCAGTGCGCTGTGGCCAGCACGCTGCGCTGATCCGAAGCCAGGAACCAGGTGCTTCTCCTGGTCTCCCATGAGGGTACAGGGCCCAAGGACATGAGCCATCCTCCACTGCACTCCCGGGCCACAGCAGAGAGCTGGCCTGGAAGAGGGGCAACCAGGACAGAACCAGTGCCCCGACCGGGACTAGAACCTGGTGTGCCAGCACCACAGGCGGAGGATTAACCTATTGAGCTGTGGTGCCGGCCATCTCATTTATCTTAATAGAACCACTCTTGTGGAATCTCAACCTACTACTGTCCAAATAGAAAATGATATGCTTTCTCAAAAAAAAAAAAAAAAAACTTTAGATTTTAGGGATAAAATCAAATGTTTCCATTATGCTCCTTCAGATCATGGTAGAATTTCATTCTTCCAGTCTCATGTGGAAGTTGGGTGTGGCCATGTGGCTTTCTTTGGCCAATTAAATGTGAGCCCAAGCCCTTAAGAGTAGTGCAACTGGATAAGCTAGACTTGACCCTAATGCAAGGTAATGTCTAATGCAAGGCAGTCCACTCATTTCCTGGATGGTTTATCATTTGGAGAAAGGCAGTACTGTGTACTCTGCATTCAGATTCTCATTTAATTGAACACCCTACAAAGTAGATTTTGTGATCCCTAGGATACAAACAAGGCAAATATGACTCAGGGAGCTTAATTGCATAAAATCACATAATAGAAGCAGGACTCGAATGAGTCCTTGCCCTTGGCAGTACATTCAGCCACTTGGTAGAAAACATTCCTTTCTTTTGAACCCTCTATTCATTTTACATGGGCTGCTCTAACAAAAATGTCACCTACTGGATCCCATTGTAAACAACACCAATTATCTTCTCACAGTTACAGAGGCTAGAAGCACAGGACCAAGGTGCTGTTGGATCTGGTTTCTTCCGGGGCTGCATTTCACATGGTCATTTCTCTAAGGGGTGAATATCCTGTTGTCTTTGTACAAGGACACCTATCACACTGGATTGGGGCCCACCCTAACGGCATCATTTTAACTTAGTCACCTATATACAAGTCCTTTCTCCAAACAAAGTCAGCTCCTGAGGTTCTGGGAGTTACGGCTTCAGCCATTTTGCCACATTGGACCCAGTTCTGTTTTCCCTAATCCACAGAATATGTTGAATGCCTTCCTGCTTTGACAGCCTTGCGAGGGTAGGACCTGCTTCCAACATGGCCCAGCCATGCTGAGGGTCATGCAACTCTTGCTTCTCTTGTTCCACACCATTTTCCCTATTGGCCTCAGTTTTTCCAGCAGCTGCATCACTCAGCTGGCTACTAGAACTTCTCTGGGTTGACTTTGCTATCATGTTAAATTCCTTGGATTCTACTTTCCTTTAGTTGAATTTTTAATAGATTAATTTGTTTATTTGAAAGACAGAGTTACTGAGAGAGGGGACACAGAGAGAGAGAGAGAGAGAGAAAAGTAGAGAGAGAGAGAGAGAGAGAGAGAGAGAGATCTTCTAACTGCTGGTTTACTCCCCAAAATGGCCACAATGGCCAGAGCTGGGCCAGGAGCCTGGAACTCCATCCAGGACTCCCATATGGATGGCAGGATCCCAAACACTAGGGATCCTTCTGCTGCTTTCTCTGCACATTAGCAGGGAGCTGGATCAGCAATGGAGAATCCAGGACTTGAAACAGAGCTCCTCTGGGATGCCAGGAGCTTAACTCATTGTGCTGGCTACCACAATAGCCAGCCCCCATTTACCTGACTTTTGAACCCAAATGCAGCAGTTTGCATTCACATTTATTTCTGTTTGTGATTATAAAATGCATGTTTATTATTCTCATTACATTTCCTCTCCCTACTTTTTACTTCTTATTTGTGACATTAAAGGGCTTTGAATCTTAATGCTGGCATGCCAGTTACATGCTAATTCAATGTCCCCTACTAGAAAGCACTATATGTGCCTTCTCTGCCTTCCCCCGAGTCCTGGGGAGGTGTGTTTAACTGGCATGGCCTAACCCAGCTCTTGGTCACCTTCGGACAGCCCGCTGTGGTGGCATCTGTCCATTCACTCAGGTAAATGAAAGAACACTGGTGAACTCACCACACTGTCCAGCATCTAGCCAACAATTGTCATCAGAGGCTCCATTCCCCTTTGGATCAAACAAACTGACAGCCTCCATTCTTGCCATCTTTTCTTGGCCTAATGTGCAGATGGCTAAGCCCTCGCTCCCGGCTGTTGGAGATTTCAATTTCTCTGTTGACTCTGATTGAAGGACCCTTCGATATGGTTTTGGATCGCGATGGCTCAGGCACTCAGCTGGATCTGCCACACAGGGCTTGCCCAGGGGAGCCCTGGGAGAACTTCCCTGGGCTGGGGAAAGCCTCAGTTCTGACAGACCAGCATTCCGGAGGGATTTCCCTTCACTAGGGGTCCTTGGCACTGTATTGTGGCCATTCTCAAATTCACATAAATGGAATCAAAAACAGTCCCTGATTTAATCTGCTGCTCTAGCCCCTGCGAGGACACAGCTGGTTGAGGGTATGCTGCTCTATTCACAAGCCAGTCCCTTCTCTCCAGCCTTGCAATAATTGTGTTGTCTTTGTTATTTTATATCCTGCGGTGACTTCCCTGAGTGCAGCGAGTGATTAATTTAGCTGGTGTCACAGGCTACAACATGTTGATATAAAGGGAAAAAGAAAGAGAAAAGGGGAAGTGTGGAAAGGGTGGAAGGCTGCTGGGGCAAACACACACGGAACCCAAGCTCCAGCCCCTGCACAAAGCGCTCCATTGGCCAAAGCGACCCCGTGACATTGTTTTTGTGAACATGAGCATGAACCTCTGAATGGTTAAGTTCCAAAATTCAAAGCCTGAAACTCTCCCAGGGCTTTCTCACTTCCCCCACTGCCTCCAAAACATCAATAGCTGCAGGAAATCATGAAAAACAAATCAGAAATAAAATCAGCGCCTGAAAACCCCTGGTTCCCTCAGAAAAGAGCTTCCACTGTTCAAATGCCAGTTTACAACAGAGCAAGATTCAGGATCTTGCGTGAAAACCAGCTCCAGGCCTTTCTGTAGTTCTGTAGCTCAGTTCAACCTTTTATTCGTTTTGGCTCATGAAGCTGAGGAGGGCTCATGTGGCTATGGATTTGTGACACCTCAACTGTGCCCTGAACCTAGGCGGAAGCCTCTCTCTGCATTTCATTGTCAATACTGGCTGAGCAGTTTATCCAAGGGCTAATTCCTTCTATATGTAATCCAGTTTGAGGGATTTTGTTGTTTTTAAAATAAGGTGATGAGGGTTTGATTTCCTAATAGCCAAACCTCTGGTAGCTTCCTGTTGTGTAGCCTCCACCATCTTTAATGCAAACCCTCCTCACCATTTTGTAATCTTGCTTTTAAATATTAAATTAACAATTTCACAGGGAATGTTTTTCTTTTCACACTAAGTCTAAATTGTGAATATTTTGTCTTAAAAGTGGTTTTTAGAGATAGCTGTATGAGTTTTAGTAAGTGATAACATCTCATTTAAAAAAAAAGATTTTCTAACAAGTCACCCACAGTGCAGAGCTTACCCTTGCTAACGCATTTGGGCTAATTTTCTTCAGTGTGGATGCAAAATTTACTCTAATCATGATCCAGTGCTGTGCACATTAGTTTGTAACCTGTTTTTCTCCACTTAGTTAATTATAAATATCATTTAATGGCACTCAATTGTTCTATATTATTTTTATAATAGTTATTTTATTTGAAAGAGAGAAAGGCAGAGACAGAGAGTTCCTATTCACTAATCCACTCCCCAAATGGCCAAAACCTGGGGCAGAGAACTCATTCCAGATCTCCATGTGGGTGGCAAGGTCCCAACTACTTGACCCATCACCTTCTACTCCCAGAGTCTGAATTAGCTGTAAGCTGGAATTGGAAGTGGAGCCAGGACTTGAACCCAGGCACTTTGAACTGGGGTGTGGGCATCCCAACCAGTGTCTTAACTGCTGCTTCAAATACTGACCTTTTTTCTGCATTATTTTCAATGTCAGCACAGGATTCATTGAACTGGAGCAGAGGAGGGGCATAAAATAGTACATGTACTGATTTCATTTTAAAAATATATGAGAAAGTAAAAATTACCTAAGTTCTTTCCACTTAATGAAAATCACTGTACATGTTTATCTGAGCAAGTTTCCTGAAAGACATACACGGACACACAGAGAGATAATATATACAGGTGTGTATGGATGTGTATCCCATTTTATTTTTGTTTCCACAAATTAAGAATACTACACGTACTGCTTGGCACTTAGCTTTTTCTTTTTCCTATATCTAAAGTATTTATCTGGAAACTCTTTGTAAGGTCAACAGAGGTATCTTATTGTTTTTCAGAACCGTATAGTATTTCATTGTATGCACATGTCATAATTTGTTTAAACAAATAGCCTTCTGCCATTTTTTTTTTTTTGGTCTTTGTTTATGGCCAACAATGCTGCCATGAGCATCTTAGCTAGTAACTCTTCTTATGTATGTCTGAATATAATCTGGGACAAGTTCCCAAAGTGTTGGCTGCTAGATCACAAGACATAATGCACTTGATACCTGGTAGATATTGCCAAGTTGTCCTCTGAGGACAGTGAGCTAGTAATTTATCCTCTTGTCTAGAGTGAATGAGCATGTGTGGGTTCTTGTCTCATGTTTCTTTTTCTCAATCTGAAAGCTGAAAAAATATAATCTAATTGTTAAAGTGAAATTTGAGAATCTTTTCATGTTTATGAAAATTTGTTCTTTTTTTTATAATATGAGCTTCATGGTCCTGTCTCTTATTGAGTTGAGAGAACATTTTAGATTTTGAGAAAATTAACCATTTGTTATTACTATTTATTTGAAATGTTTCACTGGTGGGTTATTCATTATGTATTTATTATAATACTTGTGTTGTACATACAGTTTAATTTTTAGGTATTGAATTTTATTAGTCTTTAAATTTATGGCTTTACAGTTGCTTCTTGCTTATAAGTCTTTCCCCATTTCAAAAGTGTGTTTGCTTTAATTTTTTTATGTTTGAATCTTTGATTAATTTACAATCTCTCTGGAAGATGGAATAATTTTGGCTTAACTCTTTGTATAGCTAGCTTTCCTATAATCATTTATTGAATAAATCTGTTGGTTTTAACAGGTGACTTTGTCATATATGAAATTTCCACATAAAGTTAGGTCTATTTGTAAACTCTCAATTTTATTCCTTGGTCTAATCTTTTTAATTTGTGGTGATACTGGAATTTTAATTATTATAGCTTTTTATTTATTTATTTGAAAGTCAGAGTTACGCCAGTGCCACGGTTCACTAGGCTAATCCTCCGCCTTGCAGCGCTGGCACATCAGGTTCTAGTCCCGATCGGGGCGCCGGATTCTGTCCCAGTTGCCCCTCTTCCAGGCCAGCTCTCTGCTGTGGCCAGGGAGTGCAGTGGAGGATGGCCCAAGTGCTTGGGCCCTGCACCCCATGGGAGACCAGGAGAAGTACCTGGCTCCTTCCATCGGATCAGCGCGGTGCGCTGGCCGCAGCGCGCCGGCTGCGGCGGCCATTGGAGGGTGAACCAATGGCAAAGGAAGACTTTTCTTTCTGTCTCTCTCTCTCACTGTCCACTCTGCCTGTCAAAAAAAAAAAAAAAAAAAAAAAAAAAAAAAGTCAGAGTTACAGAGACAGAAAGAAGAGAGAGATCTTCTATCTGCTGTTTACTCCCCAGACAGCCGTAATGACTACAGCTGGGCCAGGCCAATGCCAAGAGCTTCATCCAGGTCTCCCATGTAGGTGCAGGGGCCCAAGCACTTGGAACCCCTTTCCATTGCTTTTCCCAGGAGCATTAGCAGGGAGATAGGTCAGAAGTGGGGCAGCCGGGACTTGAACCAGGGCCCAAATGGGATGCCAGTGTTGCAGGTGGTGCCTCACCTCCTGTGTGGCAACACTGGCCCCAGCTTATTATAGCTTTAGAAAACATTTTGATATATGGAAGGACAAATATTTCCCTATTTTTTCTCACTATTCTTAACAAGTTTCAAAATAAACAAACAATGTGCAAAGGAAACAAAATAAACCTCAGTGGGATTTTAATGAGATTGGATCACATTTATAGATTAATCTATGTATCCCTTCCATCATTGCATTAGTGAGCCTTTTTGCCTATCTGTATCTCCTTTTGTGTTCTTTACTGGCTTTAGGATTGTCTCCATATACTTCCTGCACATTTATTACCGAGTTTAATTTGAGATAGGTAATGGTTTTTGCAGCTATTGTGAATGCGATAATTTCTTCCATCAAAGTTTCTTTCAGATCTTGTTTGTCTGTCTGAAGCAAATTTAAAAGAGACTGTCCCTTGTCTCCCCTCAGTGCTGATGTTCTGTTTCTTACGGAGAATTCAGATATGTAACCACCACACTGCCAAACAGAGCTGTGCACAAGGCCCACAGTAAACCCCAAATGGCATGAAGCGATGCAGCAGCAGTAGGAAACAATTACCCAGCGGATTATTAAAATATAGATAATGGACAATCAATTTAATCTTCAAATAATTGTGCAGCTTTAGAGGGCTTTTATAATTTAAAATAACAGCAAAGGGCAGTGTCATTCTTAGCAGAGGACAACACCTTAACATGAATCAATGCTGGTGACCAATGCACTATGCACATTCTGTCACCGATTCCTGCCCCTCTTCCCTTTCTTCCTGTCTGTGTCAGAGATGCTTTCTCTTAATGCATTCAAAAGGGCTATTTTGGGAGTTGAGTCACCTTTCTCTCCTTGTGTCTCTGCAACAGACACAATCCATCAACCTCCTATCATATACAAAAGGAAACATCCACTCTCCAGGAGAGCGGGCCTTCAGTTGGTGCCGTGTGTTATCAGAAGGGCCGAGCTCCGGTTCTCTGAAGTTTCTGAGCCACCTCAAACACCCACATCTGGAGCTCTGACTTGCTCAGGGTAGAACAGACCACTTTCCCTAATGCATTGTGGGGTGCTAATTATATTTCTATTAGTAACATGGCCAAGAACTGGTAGAAATAAGAAGTCATATGAACTAATGTGTAATAACCAAATCGCAGGACAAAGAGGCTATGCCCTGAACTTGACGTCAGAGATCCTTTGATCAACAACTGAAGTAAGAGATACTAATTTGGCTTGTGGTCAGAAGCAAACCCCCCAATCCTACAGAAAGAGGGAAACTACAGAGACTACAGAAAGAGGGAACCTTATGTTAACGCAACTGAGTAGGGGTGGGGAGCTATGAAGTTAAACCCCACAAAAAGCATCCTGCATAATCATTACTAGAAGTAAACTTGACCTTCAACCAGGGTATTGCCCGTCTTTCTTTGAGAGCGCAGCTGCCCCACGGCTGATATACAACATGCTCAACGTGTAGGGGGATAGACAAAGCCTGGAAGCAAAGCACAATGTCCCCTAATTGTAGACTCAGACAGCGTGCTGCAACAACAGCAAAACCAAGCAAGCTTCTCTCTCCTCCTAAACCTGCTCTCCCAGCAGCTCCTCATCCAGAAATCCCTCTTTGTGCTTCATGCCCCCTGTTCCCGCCAAGCCTATATGTGTCCCATCAGCCAATTTGGGCAACTCCACCTTCAAACTCTCTCCAAACTCCAGCCACTCCTCATATCCACAATGCAATCTCCCACGTCCAAGCCACTGGCCTCTTAGCTGGTCTATTCTCAACAAGTGGCCAGAGCGATCATATTAAGAACCAACTTGTATCAGCCATGTCTTTGCTCCAAATCTTCCAATGGCTCCCATCTCACCTGGAGTAACAGCCCAGATAGCTACCAAGCCCTAAAAGCCCCATGTTTCTGGCCTCGGTTGCTTTTCTCCTTCTGCACTGCTCCACTGCACCTCACTGCATCCACTCTGGCCTGCTTGCCTTACTGATGGTTCCCAACAGCCCAGGCAGCCCTGCTCACAGCCTCTGCACCCCTCTGCCTGGAACACTCTTCCCCTGTGACCGCCCGGCTATCTCGCCTCTGTGAGGTCTTTCATGATGTGCTGTTCTATCAGTGAGCCCTTTCCTGGCCATACTGCTTATGATTGCAACTCGTTCTCGTCACTTCTCCTTCCTCTTCGTTTATCATTCTCCTCCAATTTCAGCACTAAGATACTTCACATTTTACTCACTCATTCATTGCCCTCTGAAATATAAGGTCGGGAAAGACAAGGATTTTTGTATGATTGGTTCACTTGTCCCAGAACAATGCCTGGCACACAATAAGCTTTATAAATATTTATTGAGTGAGAAAATAAATGAATGAGCGGATGTAGCTTAGATAAGATACTTACATTTTTACTTCTTAAATTAGCTTCTTAGGAAGTTCACTGATGAAAGGTTGTGCGGACATCTCATCCTTTGTAAAATAATACCATAAACTATCAAAATGTCAAAGTCCTAGTTATCAAATGCTACACCTTCCAGGTGTTTTATTTATTTATTTTTTCTTGAAGAGCCTGAAATGCAGGGGAAGGTGGGTATGTGTGGTTCTCAGCTTCAATCAAGGACTCCACAGTTCCCCTCATTCTAATTGTGATGTCGCTGATTAAGACAACAGTGTGCAGTGTTGGTCTTTTCAGTAGGCTGGAGGATGGGAAGGCCTTCGTTAGACAGCTAACCACAAATATCAGGCTTTTCACCATAAAAGAACAATCCCAACTGTTGCAGGTTTTCTGGTCCAGCCTGAGGAGAAACACATTTCAGCATGGCCAACGCATGTAGTACTGACTGCAATGGTGTTAAATCTAGTATCACAAGAGATCGGGCCGATCTTACTTCAGTGTTTACCTGGTAATACATATGTTGTGGTGACCAGAACCTGTAACGAGGTATGACACAAGATTCTCTGTGTCTGAGATTATCCAATTATCTCAATTACTTCAAGTTTTATCTCCTACTCTTTCTATTGATGCAAATTGTCTACTTACTTTTAAATAGACTCCTATAAGTGACCTTTTGTTTGTGAAAGCTAATTTATATTCATTACACATCCTGCTATATAGCCCAATTAAATTTTTGTTTTACATTGTCCCTCACCTATTAATTCATTTTGTAATTGAGCTTCTAAAGATTAGAAAACCAGTAACCAATATATAAAGTTAGATTACTTGTTTTAAAGCCACATTAATTAAATATTTAAAACAGAAAACTATAGCCATATTATGAAAAATAAATTTCACTCTAAAACTAGTTGTTAGAGTCAGTGGAGAGCAGGGGGGTTTTGGAGAGAGGGTTTTCCGATTACATGCAGTGTAATTCACTTACTATGATTTGGAGACGCGAATGAGACTACCTGTGCACTTTTGTGCATACAACAAAAACATACATTGAGTGTATTTCAAAAGATGACAGAAAAATAGAATTAAAATAGGTTTATTTTATTGCAGAAAAATTTTAAATCCAAATATAGTTTTATTTTGTGATGCGTATCTTCCGTGAACTTTTCGGGGAGCCCTCATATAAGAAGGCTTTTGCTAAGTCTGATTCGGTCTCCCTTGTCAATAGGCCCTTTTCTCAATTCCTGAGTGGAAATTCACTACCACTGCAGCACCGAGCAAGCAAGTTCTGTGCAAAGAACTATCGAGGTTGCATATTTAAACTGTACTGTAATTATTCAAGTATGAATAATGCATATCCATGGTTCATCATCTTACAGGAGGCATTTTCCAGTTTCATTGGTCAATGTGTCACTTTCTTAAAATAGTGGTGTCTGAGGTACGCCTGCAATTGCTGCTTGGAGGAGGGTGGGTAGATAGGGGTATGAAGTGCAGCTAATGGGGCCGACACGCTCTGCCACCGCTTGTAAGTGGCGGAGGAGATAGGAGAAACATTCAGGCAAGCATTAGAGCTCTGTGTTTAGTTTTGTTCTGCCTTTGTTTTTAACCCCATTTCTAGGTATTTGGGCTGAAAGGAGAGCGACTGAATACAGATTCTCATCCCAGATAGAACCCTGCACTGCATACTCGGTGTCACTGGGTTTTGCTGTCTGTGGAGCCACCAGCCAGGATTTTGCCTGGCAGCCCCCTACCCCAGCAACCTGGGCACTGCAGGTGGGGGCCTCCTTCTCTAGTTCTAATAATAACTAGTGGGGCATTGTTTTCAGGCTTACAATCTAGAATAGTGGTTTTCTCGTCATCAAACAGTGAGATTAATTTAATCAGGTACAACATTTTCGAATATTTGTAGGCAAAACAGCAGCAGAACAGAAAATATCAAAGGGCATCCTATGTAATAGGAACAAGTATTGCTTTATAAATTCCAGGTGAGTGGATGTGTGGAGGCTACTGATATGAAATTGATTGTTTAGTATAGGTGAGTTCAAAAGAGTTGAAATCCATTTACAGAAACTTGGTTTTTATTTTCTCCTCCTTCTGGAAATAGGGCTAGCCCATCTTGAGCTTCTCCCTCGGTTAGATGTGCCCGCGGGACTGAGCGTTTGCGAAGGGAATGTGAACAGAAGTACTACATAATGCAAACGTTACTGGTGAAAAGTTCCCAAGCATGACCCTGGGTATTTCCCCATCTGTGAATGAAGTAAGAATGCCCAGAAGAAAATGGAGCTGATGAGAAGATTCTAGGTCCCTGAATGTGCGTGTGCAATGCTGCGTGCTCTGTGATCCCACCCCCCCAATGAATTGTGAAGGGGATGAAAACTAAACCTTTTTTAGTTTTCTCCCTTTTTTAAAGATAAATTCATTTGAAAGCTAGGTGGCAAGTGGGAGACACACACACACACTGAGAGAGAGAGAGAGAGAGAGAAGAGAGAAGAGAGACAGGGATAGAGAGAGCCTCCATCTGTTGTTTAATTCCCCAAATGACTGCCAACAGTCAGGACAGGGCCAGGAAGAAACCAGGAGCCTGGAACTCCATGCGGGTTGTCCCACACAGGTAGCAGAGGTCCAAGCACTTGGGCCATCTTCTGCTGCTTTCCTAGGCACATAAGCCAAGAGTTGGATCAGAAGAGGAGCTGGCACTCCCACATTGGATGCCAGCACCGCAGGTGGCAGTTTATCGGCTCCATAGCATTTATTGTATTTACTCTAATACCAGAAAGATAAGCGAGTGGACTCTAAGGTGAGGTGCCTTGCTCTCTCTCTGGTCTAATTGCTGTGCACTCAGTTCCACATGTACCAAACATTGAGGAGGCTCTGCTTTCCTCCTAGCCAGCTGCACGGCTACATTCTAACTATGGCTTCATTTCCCGATAGGACCTTGGCTTTCTGCCTGGTTATGCTCAGACTCTTGGCCCAACACAACTCAGTCACTGAGTCTCCTAAGCCTCTGCAAACTCTCTCCCAGCCAGTCCTTCCCCACCAATCTCCTATAGATTCTGGTGCATAATCCCTGATCTATTTCCACCTGAGGATGCAACTAATTTCTAACAAATTAATTTCTGCTAAGATTTTAATGAATGTGAGGACATTCTCTTTGCAAGTAAACAGTTTTGGATAAAACAAGAGTTAATAACAATGAGTAACAATAGTTAGATTTACCGGAGAGCTTACCTTCAGACAAGGGCCAGATGTTTTATATATGTATTACCCCTAATTCTCACACAAGAATCCAGTGAAGTAGATATTACTACACTCACTCAAAGATGAAGAGATCGAAGCACAGAGAGCTGAGGGAATTTGTCCCAGATTATTCAGGCATGCAGTGTCAAAGCCAGCACTTGAACTTCCATTTGTCTGATGATCAAGCCACATTCTTTCTACATCATGCACCTTCCTGATAACAAAGAGCAAATGTCCAATAATGAAGACAAAAAGAACACATGTTCAATAGCAAAGAAGCTTCTTGGGAGCCCTCGGTCACCCTATGGAAGAGAGAACCCTCTTATGAACGCCCTGTTGTGTGTGGAGTCACCTGGTCATTTCATTCCCAGTGGGTAGTGGGCAATGAGGAAGATCAAATCTGAATAGGGCAGCTCAATGGAGGCCACTGCCACTGCAAGTGGCAAGGGAATCCCAAGTGTCCACCTTGGTAAAAAGTCCCCTACAGCCCCCAAAAGTTTGGTCAAGAAGCTGGGAACACAAAGGAATAGCAAAACCATTACAGGCTGCTTCCAGCGTCCACAGAACTTAACTGCTTGTGTATTCAGACCCGAATGTAGACCCACAGTCTCTAAAGAAGGTGCTCTGGACAGTCCACTGGGGAGTGGAAGAAAATACTAGAATTTCTCTTTGTCTTAAAATAAATAAATTCAGCTTTTTCTGACATCTCGTAAGTAGACTAACGCCAGTGCTCTGCTCCCTTTTTACACATGTGACAAAATGGCACACATGGGCAGGGGAATGGGGGGCCACAGCACAGCAGGCTTGAGAAGAGCCCTTACTCACTCCTTCACTCTGTGGTTTTGAGACTCATTTCTGTTTCCATGGCCTGGCTCTAGTGGATTTAGATGTTACATTATCTGTTCCTAACAAAACCAACCTACACTGCTCCCCCGGCCCCATCAAAACGGTCCACTGACTTTAAATGTTCCTGCAAAGGATCTGAATGCCGAAGATAATACTAACAAGGTTGTCACAGGTGCACACGAACATGGCAGAGCTGACCCTCATTCTACAGGTGCTCTCCTTTGTGTTTGTTTTGATTGCAGCCACACCATGAGGATTTACTCAAATGTAACAAAAATCCTCAAGATCCTTCAAAATGTGGACTTATCTCCCATCATCCCTGATGAACCTCAACCCAAGCGTGTGGTGTGCTTTGTGACTTTAATTCGCTACTGCTTTATGTACAGATAGCTGATTAACAAAGCGGGGGTGATGCTCGAACGCATTGTGCTAATACTTCCATGCCGCCCACCCGAGGCACTGTCCATAACTCAGAAGCATTGGCAGGGCTTGCACGGCTCCGTCCGGATAATCTGCAGGAAATGCTGGGGCCTCTGAAGTCACACCTCTCTGCCCCTCCGTTTGAGGCTGCGGAGCCGCACCAGCACAACCCTAATTGCCTTTGTAAACACAGGCAAAATCATTTTCAGCTGCCTGGGACTCTGCCTGGGATTTTGCTTTTCATCAAACTCTCCCTGTTCGACATCAAGCATGGTTGGAATGATTTGGTCTTGATTTGGATTCAGAAGCTTCGTGCACTTACCGCTCTAAGCAAAGCTTAATCAAAATATTTACCTCGATAATTTGGCCCAAAACTTTCCTCAAATTAACTCAGGCAAACTGTTTCAGCCAGGTTACTGCCGAAAAGCCCTAGGGCAGGGCAGAGCTGTGAAAACAAGGGTGCAGTGGGGAGGAGAAAGCCACATGCTGACAAGATGCAGTCAAAAGTATATACAACATTTATTAGCTAAAGTACCACAGAAAGCATTCTAATCAGTTGGTTTCCTCTCATTAAATGTTAATTAGTTCATATAAGCTTCCTGCATAGGAAAGTATCAGGTACTTAGCACGCATTAGGAAAGAGACAAGTCACACAGGGAGGCTTGGAGACAACAGACACAGAGCAAGGACACTGCTCGCTTGCTGGGTGACAGCTTTGTTTGAAGGCATATGTGAACTCCTTGAGGAGGAGCCACAAGATCTGCCAGAAGCAGGCACAGACTACAATTCTCATTCTGGTAATGAGTCTCTGAAATAACATTTGTTGAGTTTTTCAAAACACACTTAATGGGATCAGCTCCCGAACCAAACACTGTGATTATATTTAGATACATTTGCTCACACTGTTTAAAACCGCAGAACAGGATAATCAAATCATATTAAATGGCTTTTTATCTAGATTGCTTTAGTATGCTTATAAACCACCTTGGTAAAAAGTTACGAAAGTAAAGAGGATAAAACTCAAGGGCTTTGTGGACCAGAGAATCCTTGTGTGATCTGGAAATAGGTTGTGGGTCACGGATGTTTGGGGCGGGATGGCCAGCTTACGTGTGGCCGGCCTGCCTGTGTGGCCGTGCACTGCTCAGGGCTGCCTGGTTTTGACTTGCCAGGGCTTAACCTCTGATCAGGTCTGTAGCACTTGTTTCACAAAGACACAGACCCTGTCCCCTCCCCAAGAGGTACGGTAACTTGCCCCCTCCACACATCGCACTATGAGAACAGCAGAACCAGGCCTTGAGCTGTATTCTACAGAGTCCCTCTGATGTCCCCACGCCACTCTGGTGCCCTGAACTTAGTTGCCGTTGTAATGTATAAACTGGGTGAAGCAGCAATCACCTTTTGAATGGAGTGACAAAGGCCAGTGAGCAGATGGGACCAATGCTTGGCTAACAGGAGACAAGAGTTATGAGTTGAAACTTCTTAAAAAGACAGTCAAACATTTCTTGAGTGTTTTATTATGTGACATGGATACTTTACAAATAGTGGCTCATTTCACCTTTACAATGGTCCTACCATGAATGTCATAATTCCATTTGCAGATGGAAGAATTGAGATACAGAAGGGTTAAATAACTTGGTAGGGAGGCAGTCTTTGAAGACAGTTCTCAATGATCCCCCTCCTTTCCAGCTGTCCACACTCTGTGTGTGATTCTCTCCCTCAGGCTGCGGGCTGGACCTAAAGACTCATGTCAAACAAACAGAATACAGCAAAAGTGAGGGAATATCACTTCCAAGATTAGATTTAAAAAGACAGTGATTTCTATCTGACCAGTAGACTCTTTCTGCTGGCTTTGATGAAGCAGGCTAATATGCTGGAGACTCAACTGAGGGCAGCCTGCAGCCAACAACAAGCCAAGAATTTAAGCTCTCAGTCCAACAGTGCTAAAGGAGCAGAATCTTGCCAACAGCCCCGTGAGTGAGCATGGCCATGGATCCTTCTCTGATCAGCTCTTCAGATGAGACGGCAGATTTCATGCCAATGCCTTGACCACCTGCTTTCAAGACAGCACAGCAAAGCAGAGCACACGGCTGTTACCTTGTTTCCTGATTCACCAAAACTATAAAGACAACAAATTTGTGTTGTTATAAGCCCTTAGTTTGTTATGAAGTCCAAGACAACTACCCTTGCCCAAGATCATACAGCCAGTTAGAGCCAGAACCCAGGTGGTCTGGTTTCTGAACCTGCAGCCTTAACCACTGCTACTGTAATGCCTCTAAAAAGGTACACGGTCATCCTCACAAGCATCATCCCCGACAGCCATCGTTACCTGGTCACCATCCTGATTGCTGTCATCACCGTCATCATCATCATCAGTATGACTACTACTTTACAAAAATGATTTCACTTAACCCCCAAAATGACCCTTGTAATTCTACCCTACACACAAATAGGTAAACAGACAAAAAAATAAAGTACCCAAGACTCAAATAACATAAGTTCACATGGGGTTCTCAGAAAAATCAGAACTTGGCCCAGCTCATTCCAAAGCCCAGCCCTCCCCATCAAACTGCTGCTTCTCTGTAACCCAAGGGTTATATTCAACCAGTCAGTGACACCCTGAGAAATAATTCTTCCCAACATTAGAAAAATCTTATAAACAGTTTATTTGTAAATCATTGGTTAAAACTCCAATTGTTGTAGACTGTTCTAACTTTCTAACACTTAACAAACCCATAGGCAATTTCAGAGTGTAGAATGTGGGAATACCATGGAAACCTGGAATCAGAAAAGAACACTTTGTTACATTATATGTAACACTTCTTTTTAGCAAATATAATGAACATGAATTGAAATCATATTAATCATATGATACGTTTCTTCCAAGAAGGAAAATCATAAAATGTAATGTAAAAACTTGTATCGCATACAAAATCTTGAAGGATTCCCTACTTCACATCACATGAGGGAGCTCACACTCCTTGGCATAGCCTTAGGGTCTGGCCATCTTAACCCATCTCAGTTTGTGGCTTAATCTTCTATTCAGTCACCACTCACATACCTCGAGTCTAATCATGTCATGTCAGTGCCTTGAATCAGACACCTAGGTTTTGTTCTTCCAAACTGAGCACAAAACAGGAACTGAAAAACTGTTTCTTAGAAAACGAGAGTTAGGATGGGGAGGGGGAGGGAAGGAGGGAGGAAGGAAAGAAGAAAAGAAGGGAGGGAGGGAGGGAGGGAGCGAGGGAGAGAAGGAAATAGGAGAGGAAAGGAGGGAAGGCTTTGCTCTTCTCACTCTAGCACCATATCCTAAATTCACCAAAATACTCTAATTATAACGTAAGAGAATCCAAAATATTCCAGCACACTTCAGTTTATAAGAGTTCCCTTAAAAATTAAACAGAAAGAAAGCAGGACTATTAGGTACACAGTACATCAAGTATTCAACCATAAGCCTTATACTCTTCGCTTTTCCATTGCCCATTCCCATAATGCTAAGATCTCTTCTAAGTTTGCCCTCATGGCTTTTGAGTTTTAACCTATAGCTAAACAAAAAGTTCATGTGGACTTTTCAGGGCAGCTAAGACCTCTGCTAAGTCTGGAGTGCTTCTACTGGTTTAACAGTAGAATGCAATGAATTACACTGATCATGTAATTTAGATTAGATTCTTTAGAATATTTAGAATATTTGCAGGGCTCTCTAGGAAAATACAGAATGCACAAAGCCATCCAAATAATGGGTGACCAGTAAGCATCATTGTTAATGAGTGAGCTCGCATTGTAGATGGGAATGTTGGCATGGTCTCATTCACCAGTCGTCACTGAATTGGGAGATTTCTTCTATTTTGGCACTGGGTCTCAGACCTGCTTTTTGGAAAGCTGGTGCATGGTTGTCTTGACAGAGTCCTTCAGCCTTCATCTGCGAGCCTTCCTCTTTCCAGCTTTCACCCTGTTGCGGCTGATTGTCTTAGAGTGGGGAAAAAGGGAAATGACATCATGGTGTTCATTTGGCTCAGCAGGATGGAGATTTGGTTAGAAGAGGAAGATATAGGGCTGTGCCTATAATTCCAAGGGAGAGCCTTGGAAAAGATGGCATGAAACCTCTCTTTCTTGGGTACAAAGTCAGACAGAAATGGTTAAGCTGCAGCTTTACCACATTTCAGTGTATATTTGGACATCTTTCAATTTTCTGCATAATTTGTCCACAACTTCTTATTGAAAACAGTGTGCCTAGGGTTGTATAACACTAAATAATTCAAATACTATTGCCGCCAATTTTTATTGCTTTTCCCCTTCAAACTCTCAAGGGTTTTTGATCCCTAAAACGCTCTCTCCTCCTAAGCACCCACATTCACTCCCCATGGGGCACCTTTTGTGCCTTTCAGGGCCAAACACTATTTAGTGCCATCTTTTCAAACTCTTTTAGATGGGGAGCTTTATAAAACAGATTATGCCCTTCGACCCAGGGATACCCCAGGGAGTACTGAGGTGTGCAGAACCATCTGCCCCTTCACTAAATGGTCCCAGACGGCTATACTTTCCCAGTTCCTAGGTCTGTTTTCTATTACTTTCTGTCTCCTCTCTGCTGCCAATTTATTGTGCCTACTTCATTCCCCCACAAAATCTGACCCACAAAATGTGTCTCATAAAAATCAATTTTTGTTTTTGGAAATCAAAAATAGCTAGGATCTTAGCCATCACGATTCACTTCCTGACCCAAGAGTTTAAAGCTCAAATCCAATGAGATTCTTTAATAAGCATTCCAACGAATGAAGAAACACAGTTGTGTAATATATGAAAGATGGTTGCTACAGGAATGAAAACAAAAGTTGACAGACTTTGTAATGAGGGCCACAGTCTATATTTAGCATTTTTTATTTCAGTAATTGATTTCTCTTCTGCTCAAAGTCCTGGAAACAGCCGGATTCGTCGGAGGCAGTTTTTCCTGTAGTCACATCTGCCTGACTTTATTGAATTTCCTTTTCTTAATGAATCATGAGGGTTGAGTTAAATGTTAAATATCAGTGTTTATATAAGGAACATGCATGTTTGCTTTTTCTTCAATTAAGGAAAAGCTGGTTGACCTTTGTGCCACTGAGTCTTGTGCTTCTTAATGGCATGGCTTCCTTACTTAACAAGCCGTTCTTGTAAAACCCACCACACTGTCTCACATGCTTAGAGAAAGCACGTGACAGTTGGCTACCTGTCAGACAGCATCTGCATAAGGAGCTCACATTCTGGAAAGTGGATGATGGAAAACTAGAAACTGTCTCATCAGGATACTGGGGTTGCTTCTGTCTCTGCACAAATGCAGACATTAAGATCCTGGGATGAAAAAACTTCTTTCAAAAACTTAGAGGCAGGCAACTTAGTCCAGACATGAAAAACTCAGCTGCACACACAATTATCCAGAAAACTTTTTGAAAATAAGGAATTCTGGCAATGTTCTACAGATCTATAAAATCAATATCCAGGGATTAGAACCTTGGGAATTTGTATTTTAAAGTCTCCTGCCAGGGGAGTGAGAATTTAGCCTAGAGGTTAAGATTTCCGCGTTCTTCATTAGAGTCTCAGGTCCAGCTCCTGACTCCAGCTTCCTGCCAATGTAGACCCTGGGAAGCAGTGATGATGGCTCAAGTGATTGGGTTCCTACCAGCCATGTGGGAGACCTGACTTGAGTTCCTGCCTACCAGATTTGGCCTGGCCCAGATGTCGCTATTTCAGGCATCTGGGGAATAAACTAGCCGATGAGTGCACCCCCCACCTCAATAAATAAATTAAAATATCCTCCCAGACCTTCCCTCCTGTCTTCACTCTAGTAACACAACTTAAAATCACTGCTTCAGAAGCCCTTAGTTCAACACAGACAAGTGAATCTTTTTTCCCTGATTCACTGAGAAGTGAACTTTTATCCTCTGCTTGAATACCTGTATAAACGAGGAACTCACTACCTCATGAGGTAATCTGTGCCATTATGGGTCAGCTGCTACCACAAATCAAAGTCTACCTCCATGTGATGTCCTCTTATTAGTCCAGATTTTTCATCTGGAAACATACATGATCTCTTTTTTTTTTTTTTTTTTTTTTTTTGACAGGAAGAGTTAGACAGTGAGAGAGAGAGACAGAGAGAAAGGTCTTCCTTCTGTTGGTTCACCCCCCAAGTGGCCGCTACAGCGAGCGCACTGCGCCGATCCGAAGCCAGGAGCCAGGTCTAGCACTGGAGGACAGTTTCTAATTACTTTTATCGTCTGGGAAATCTTATCCATTCTCAAACTCTCCATCACTCATTTGATGCTAATGACTCTTAAATTGATCATTTTAGCACTAACTGACTTCTTCTGAGAACCGTATCCATGCATTCACCCACCTATTGGACATTTCTATGTAGACCGCCTGTATATAATACTTCCATTTCAGTCTAACTAAAGTCATAATGCTCCTCAGATCTGCCCATTCTCCTGTTTCCCTTATTCAATAAATTATTCTGCTTCCAGTCATGCAAGTCAAGCTCCCAAGTTGTCAGGATCTCGATTCTGTCCTCTTCTGCTCCTTCAGCCCCAGCACACAGTTCATCAGCATCAGGCCCTAAATTGCCCCTTAAATCTGTCCATTCCTGCACATGTCTACAAATACCACCCCCCTTTGTGCTCTAATGATTTACTTTTTGTCATCCTTGACAGTTGCCCCACTATCTTTTACACATCCTCCATCCAATTTGGTAGTTAATGACACACATGGCTAGTAAGTACTTAAAAAATGGCTAATCCAAAGGAAGATATGCTTTAAATCTAAATATGCACGGAAGTTTGAAGATTTAATAAAGGAACTAAAAGGCTAGCATTTGGTTTAGGGCTTAAAACCTCGCTTGGGATACCCACATCCCACACCAGAGTGCCTGAGTTCAAGCCATGATTCCTCTGCAGATTCCAGCTTCTCACACTACACCCTGGGAGGCAGCAGTGATTGGTGGCTCATGTAGTTTGCTCATTGCTATCCGCATGTGAAACGTGGATTGAATTGCTGGGCCCTGGCTTTGACCTAACCTAGGCCCAGCTGATTTGGGCATTTGGGCTCCTTTCCTCTCCCCCCCTAATATCTCTACCTTTCAAATAAAATTTAAATATATTATACACAATTTTTAAAAATAGATTACTTAACAATTTTTATACTCGTTGCATTTTGAAATGAAAATATTTTTATATGTTAACTAAAATACATTATTAATCTTGCTGTTACTTTTTACTTTTTAACGTTGTCTATTACAGGACTTAAAATGACAGGTGGGACTCACATGACATTGCTATTGAACAGTGTTGCTAGAGGCTTCAGACATAGGATAGTTTTCTCTTCCTTTATTTTTTAAATTTGTCTTTGTAATCTGTTCTTTCACATTTTGTGTACATTCTACTAAAGCAGGACTCAATCAGGAGCTTCCAGTACTACACAGTGAACTTTGCACATCTATCCTCACTTAATTTCTCACTAGCACCCTTTGCTAAGTTTGTCTGAAGTCTATGTTTAAGTGCCTCCCCAAATTCTTGAGTCATTTTCCCTTGACTTGACAATGTAACACCAATACTAAGAATAATAGAACAATGCTGATAGTAAGTGATAATTTATTGAGGAATTGCTATGTGTTAGGTGCTATGATAAGTACTTTACATACATTATTTCATCTAGTATTTATAATAAATAAATAAAGTACATACTGTGCTGTGTATCTTACAAATGAAAAAATCTATATCCAATGAGCTTGAAGAAAAGCTTGCAAGCTATTCTCCAATCCATTTCTGTTTCCTTCTTTGTGTATAACAAAGCTCCTTTTCCCAGTTATGACAAATAAAGCTCTCTCCAGATATTGCCAAATATCTCCATGGGAGGCAAAATTACCACTTCTTCTTCTGGTTGAGAACCATTAGTGTAGAGTAGCAATTCCCTTTATTGTTTTCTTTAGATTTGGAAGTTGAAATTTTTGGCAACTTGCATCAAAGGTTTTCCCACTACACCCAGTGGCAAATGAGACTTCCTACATGTGCCCAACAATTATAATGTGCCCTCTTTGCTCTCATGCCGGCTTTAGGCTCTACCTAGGGTGACTGTGTCCATTTACTTTGTTCTGACTGGTGAATCTATAGAAAAGAACCCTTCATAGCCAGCACACCATTGCTGTTCCTCTTCTCCCAGGCAATCTAGGGTAGTACCAGTCCAAAACTCGCAGCCTGGAATGGCTTTCCTGCCATATGTGTGGACACCTCCAACTCAGAGAAAAAACCAGCCCGGAGATTACTTTGGTTAACAAAAATGTTGGATTTCTGATGGCAAAGAACAAAAGAAGGCCAAGAGATATTATTATTTATTTATTTATTTGAAAGTCAGAGTTACACAGAGAGAGGAGAGGCAGAGAGAGAGAGAGAGAGAGAGAGGTCTTCCATCCGATGGTTCACTCCCCAGTTGACCGCAATAGCCAGAGCTGTGCCAATCTGAAGCCAGGAGCCAGGAGCGGAAATTCCCCCAGTCTCCCACACGAGTGCAGGGGCCCAAGAACTTGGGCCATCTTCCACTGTCCAGGCCATAGCAGAGAGCTGGATCGGAAGTGGAGCAGCCAGATCTTGAACCAGCGCCTATATGAGATGCCAGTGCTTCAGGCCAGGGTGTTAACCCACTGCACCACAGTGCCGGCCACAAAGATACTTTTATACAAAAATTCAACAGGCATAGATGAAAATTTGTTTATTGAATTCAGTTCAAGATTTTGTCACCCTAAAGCTAGGTGGTTATGAATGAAATGTACAGTATCTACATCTGCTTCTTATAATGTATTACTTCTTTTTTCTCTCCCGATATGTCATGGAGCCCAGTCACATGACACATAAGCAGATCTGTTGTGCTAGTGCTTTCCTGAGAATGATATGAAAGTCAATCATCACTTGACAAGTCCAGCACTCTTTTCCAATGACAATGTGATGTCACAATCTGTTTAACATTAAGTTATAAGCTCCTTAGGTGAGGGTCCTTTTGTGTATATGCATGTGTATTTGAGTATTAACTTTCCTTAAGGTAAACTTGAAGACTAAGTCTCCTTTGCTATTTTCAATTTCTAGGTTATTTGGAATAGACAAAGAGGAAACATTTTCTTTCCCTCACTGCCTTTCAAATCAAGTGCCATTTGGAAGAAAACTAATAGATTTTTTGTAGTCCACTTTCTTTCCAATGATAAGGGCAAACATAGAAAGGTGTCCTGCTGCTTCATGTAGAATTATTTTAAGGCTGTTAGGTTGGCCTACCCAACTTTCATTGGGGGCAGACAAGAGCTCCCTAATCTGTGCATTCTGAAATTCCGTTGCTCCTATACAAATTCACTGCCTGGAAACAAGGAAGCCTGACACTTGGAGGGCCATGCTGTCTGACAAACCGGATTAATAATGAATGAGGCCATCTTGTATAATCAGAAGGAGGAGGAATGCTACAAATTAGAAATAAGTGTGTCCTTCATTAAGGCTGGCAGCAGGATGCTGCTTAGGGTATCACTGATGCTCAAATGAGCTGTGGGGCCTGGGGGCCACTTGCCGCCTCTCCCTGTTTCCTACTTTCCTCTTGAGAATGTCCTTCTCAGGGGACTTGCAAAATGAGAATTTCAAACTTGGGAGATGCATTTGTACCACATGAGAATGACAACTTATTATTCATCTACAGTGTACAGATACTGTAAATGGGTTACATTTCCATCTTAAATTAAGTTAAAGTCCTCATATTTTCCATACAAATTAGATCAAATTATACCAAGATGGGAGTTTTTGTTAAGATTTCTTGCTTATTCTGAATACCATGTGCTTCTGGAGAAAACGAGCTGCCCATCTCTGAATCAGGCGAAACTTGCTGGTGTTTTGTTTGGCTGGAGCTTGTTTTGTTTTAACAAATACTACCAAGGACTAGCTGTGGTGTGAGTGCTGTGTGTGCACACACCACACTTGAACACATATAGAGATCAATTTTTTTTTTAAATTTGCTTCAAGGAAAATCCAGTTGGTATCACTTCATCAAATGTATTCTTGTTGAGCAATTATCTCATAAAATATCCAAAATATAACATGTCCTTGATCCAAGAATGGTCCCTGAGTTCAGAAAGAATAACAAATTGCCCACCCATCTACAGTGGTAGTGGTGGTGAGAGTGAGAAATCTTCTAACTGTGGCTCTGATCCTATTTACCCTTTCTACTTATTGTTTGCACCATGTTGATTCCGTGCCATGAAGGTCGCTCATGTTCAGCTAAGAGTGGATTGAGATCAGTGTAGGTAGCCTGGGAGCTTAGGGTCTTTAAGTCAATGAAGAGAGGGCATGGAGGTCTCAGTTGTGCCATGCCTACTTTGTGAGAAAGGCCTGTGCAGGGCCAAAGCAAGGACCAACTGATGCAGCCGGTGTGGCATCTTCAGATCACAGGAATAGCTTTCAGAATATGATGATGAGTATGGGAGTGATTTATCAGACATAAATACAGTAGCTTCCTTTTCTTCCACCTATTGGCATCTCATACGTGTGTGAGAGTATCAGCGTTAATCTGGAGGGCTTGAGAAAAGTCAGCCAAAATCAAGACAGCAGCTGATTAGATTGGAGGGTCAGAGAGTTTGGGAGATGAAAATTTAAAGAAGGAAGAACAGGGCAGTGCATGGTTGCAGCAAGCCTATGTAGGCATGCACAGTAGATGCATAACCCTGAAGAGCAGCTGTCACTGACCTCTGTTTCCAAGAAAGTACCTGTGGTCAATTGTTAAATCAACAACAGGAGTCACTGTGTACTTACTCCCCATGTAGGATCCCTGTCCTTAATGTGTTGTACTATGTGAATTAATGGTATAACTAGTACTCAAACAGTACTTTATACTTTGTGTTTCTGTGTGGGTGCAAACTGTTGAAATCTTTACTTAGTGTATACTAAATTGATCTTCTGTATATAAAGATAATTGAAAATGAATCTTGATGTGAATGGAATGGGAGAGGGAGCGGGAGATGGGAGGGTTGTGGGTGGGAGGGTGGTTATGGGGGGAAACAGCCACTATAATCCAAAAGTTGTACTTTGGAAATTTATATTTATTAAATGAAAGTTAAGAAAAAAGAGAAAGTACCTGTGATGGGGCCAGCGTTGTGGCACAGTGGGTTAACGCTCTGGCCTGAAGCGCCGGCATCCCATATGGGCGCTGGTTCTAGTCAAAGCTGCTCCTCTTCCAATCCAGCTCTCTGCTATGGCCAGAGAAAGCAGTGGAAGATTGCCCAAGTCCTTGGGCCCCTGCACTCATGTGGGAGACCCAGAAGAAACTCTTGGCTCCTGGTTTCAGATCGGTGCAGCTCTGGTCATTGCGGCCATCTGGGGAGTGAACCAGCAGATGGAAGACTCTCTCTCTCTCTCTGCCTCTCCTCTCTCTGTGTAACTCTTACTTTCAAATAAATAAATAAATCTCTTTTTTTAGAAAAAAGTTGGTGATAAGTAGAATAATGTGGAACGGCCATGTCCGTATTCCCCAAACCTCTGAATATGTTATGTTACGTGGCAAGAAGGAAGGAAGGTTGTAGCATTAAGAAATCAGCTGACCTTGAGTTGGAAAGACAATTCTGGATTTTCCAGATGAGCCCAATGGAATCACAAAGCTCATTATAAGTGGGAGAGGGATGTGGAAGAAAGAAAACCAGAGAGATGGCTTCACAGGAAAGACTTGACCAGCCACTGAGGACTTTCAAGGTGGAAGAGAGCTAGGAGCCAAAGAACAAGAGGAATCTCTAGAAACTGGACAAGACAAAGCAAGCTGATCACCCCGAGAGCCTCCAGCAGGTGCACAGCCCTGCCCACACCTGATATTAACCTAGTAGACTCATTTCAGACTTTCTACGTTTGGACCTGTAAGTCACAAAATTTGTGCTTTTTCAGCCACTAGATGTGTGATAATTTGTTACAGCAGCAATAGGAAACTAATAAAACCCCGGAGAAAATTCTCCTTAATATGTCCCTCAGTATGTTTAGAACTTGTGCTAGATGGATTGATGCAGGCAGGGTGGGCACCAGACAAGCAAGGCAAATCCTCCGAAGGAGCTGGGTGAGGCGGGTTGGGGAGGAAGCAGGATCACCAGCTTTTGTTTCCAGCCTAGCCCCCTGGGGAGGAGCTCTGGGGGCTACTAAGTAAGAATTGAAATAACCGATTTCAATAAAAACCACCATAAAGCTGCAAGCACCAAGCAGCACTGCCTTGGAGCCTTGCTAACAGGGAGTAACACAGCCGGGACCAGCGAAGTGTCTACTTTGTGCTCCAGCCAAGGAAAGGGCTTCAGATGGTTACAAAAAGATGCAGAGATGTCTGGCAGTGACCTGACCATAGGGCCCTGTGTTTGTGGGGGCATAAATGATAGAGCCTAAGAACTAATAGTCATTTGCCCGGGAGTCATATAGTCATACAGCTGGGAGTCTTTGCTCAGGGCACCAACACACGGTGAAATGAGGCCCCTTAGAGGCCTCGACACCCAACAGATGCCCTGCAGGAATTGGTTGCAATTATTCATAAACAGAGCTAGGCCCCCTGGAGATCCTCAGGCGGAACTTTGTGGATGGCTGATGGGCCTGCATGAAGAGGGGAGGGAGAAGCTGTTTTCCTTGTGTAACCTGCCTGGTACCCAAGCCTGGGCTCGCCTGGAGACCCAGGAGTGTCTTATCGTGGGCAGCACTATACAAGTGATTGGCACGTAAGAAAAGGGAGAATTGATCGATACTATTGGGATGGGGCACAAATTTTCTGGGAACTTTGTATCTGGGACTTGGAAAATATTTCTGTGTGGGATCTAAACCAGATTTGAGCCTAAGGCAAGGGAGCTGTGAGGCAAATTAAATTGCTTTGTTACCAAACTGTTAGCAGCGCATTTTTCATTGACTGTGCCTTCACTGATGTGGTATCAGCCCTACAGACACACACATTGCTAAATAAAAGACATAACATTCAGATGCAGAACCTCCGTCCTGGAGAAATCAGATGTTTAACATCAAAAGAGGACGCGTTCTTATGTTCGCTTGGGAGCAGTTTCCAATAAGAGGCGATTCAAACATGTTCCTGAGAAGAATGTCTAAAAGCGCCCTCCAGCCTCACACAAGAGCACCCAGAGGGAAGAGCAGGTGCCCCATCTGCACCAGGTGAGGACACTGTGGCCACCTCTCACTGAGTCCTGTGTGCATAAGATAAGTTTGCACAAGCTCCGCGTCGCTCTGCCACCAGACCCCAGGATGCCTCCTTCAAAGTGTTTTCTCAGCTGGGAGTGCCAGAGCTGCTGATGAGGCCCTAGTCCTCTCCGTACAAATTGACTGTCCTCTTTGTTGGAAGTTTCTCTGCATTCCCTCCTGGAGGTCTCCTGCCTTCCTTTTGGTTGACCATATGTGTTGAGTGAAACCCCTGCCATGTGCTTTGATGAGATTCTAGTGTTCCACTCAGGGAGGCAAGGAAAGCCTCTTACTTGACAAGATGAAGAAGAAAGAGCAGAGATTGGTTGCATTTAATCAGAGCTCACACAAACCCCAAGCAAAATGAAGCTGAAAAATCCCTCCCTTTTGACTGATTCGAAGTCAAATTCAGTTACAGGTTTTGGGGCAGCTGCAAATCCCAAACCAGGAACTGAAGTCCTTCTCCGTGAGCTCATTCAGCAGCATGAACTGCAGTGGAAGTGGTTATTTAGAGCTTATTCTCTTTTGTTGGGATGTAGACCAGGGATTCTTTTCATTCGATTTCACAGTCACGCATTGAAGTTGAACAGGATAAGGAAAAATTGCAATATGGACTCAAAAGACCTGAACTCAATCCAGAAGCTCGCTGTTCCTGATGGTGCAATGGAAGGTGAATTTGAATTTCCACAGGCAAGTTTGGCTTCTGGAAATTCGAGAAACGACTCCCTGCTTGACAGCCCGCACAAGACTGCTGGGAGGCTCAAACGCCGCTGAGCTGTGTGAGCACAGGCATTGCAGAAGGCGGGGTCAGTGCTGGTAGCATTCTTGGCTAGAGCCTGTAACGACACCAATGCGTACAGCTCACAGCCAAGACCCTCAAGGAACTCACCATCCAGGAGAGTCGGAGGGACATACAAGTGACTAGGAAGCAGCAAGCACACTGTGGTCGGGACCATGAAAACCCAAAGGACGCAGAGCTGCTGGGTGGGGGCATTGGCTCCCTCCTGGATGGTGGGGTAGCATTCCAGAGGGATGGGGCAAACGGCACCTTGGCACCTTGCAGAGGGCATAGTTCGCAAGCTTGAGAAACAGGAGGGGGACTCCTGGGGTGAGAGCAGAGGGAGCTTGGTCAGGGCCTTGAGGAGATGGCCCAGGGTCCTGGAGCCGGAGAGCCCGGGGAAACACGAAAAAGTGTGAGTAGCAGGCACAGGTCTCCATGTCAGCGCAGCAGAGCCTCAGCTTGAATTTAGGAAGAAAATCGAAAAGGGCATCGGATTTTACCCCAGTGAAGTGTCTGGTCCCTACTTATCCTCCTATCAGCTCCCTCCGATAAAGCTGATCCTCAGTTGGGGGTTTTTGTTGCCCCTTCCCCTTTAATTAGAGAGCACGAGCCTTCGCAACTAATATCCCACTGGATTTTTGTGCTTCCTTCATATCCTTCACCAGGTTCAAGCTGAGGAAAGCTTAGACTTCAAGAAAAGCCCAAGGTGAACTGTAAATATGCCAGAAGTCACAGTCTATTATCTTTCCTGCAGCTTCCAAACAAAGCATGCCAGTTAATTTCCCTGGCCTCCACATGCTCTTTGGTGCTGAGTATCCCTGCGGCCAAAAGAGGGTTTGCAGCTGTCTTGCAGCTGAAGAGCGAACTGGGCTGCGCTCGTGAGAAGTTGAATGCTTCCTGCACTCTGATCTCATTATCTTACATGTCTGCTCGCAGAAGGGCTCTCCCTCTCTCTCTCTCCCTCTCTTTCTCTTTGTTTAGGCCCCTCCCCTACACTGTGGAATAACTTGACCCTGTCCTTTGCCCCTCTTATCAGCATCATTGTGGGGAAATTGAGCCTGCCAAATATTAATTTATTCAAGATGATTAGTATCAAATCTGACGACAGGTGTTATTTACGTGAGTTTTCGAGACGTCTTACTCCTCCCAGATTTGTTTCCTTGCTCTAACCCTCACTTTTTACTGTTTCTCAAATATTTGTATGTGATTTTTTTTTATTTCTCCATACACTGCACTTTAATGTTTCAATGTAAATAAGCCTGTTGCAAACTCCAGGGTCAAATATTCTCTTCTATTAAAAGATACCTATTGGTGGACATTTGGCCTATTAGCTAAGATGCTCTTGTCCCATACTGGGGCGCTGGGGTTGGATCCCTGACTGCAGCTCCAAATCAAGCTTCCTGCTAATGTACACCTTAGAAGGTAACAAGGATGGCTCAAATAGTTGGATCTCTGCCACCTACATGGACAACCTGGATTGAGTTCCTGGCTCTGGCTTTGGCCCCAGCTGGTGGCTTATTGAAGCCATTTGGAGACTGTTCCAGCAGGTGGAAATCCCCCACCTTTTGACTGATTCAAAGTCAAATTCAGTTACAGGTTTTAGGGCAGCTGCAAATCTCTCTCTCTCTCTTTCTCTCTCGCTGTTGCTCTCTGGCTCTCCTCCCCTCCTTGTACTCTCAAATAAAGAAAAGTAAAAGATTCCCATTGTGTTCTTGTAATAGTTTTATGCTTACTTACATTATACACATTTTAAAAATATCTCCATCATTTTCTTAGGCATTGCTTAATTCTTTTTTTAAATATTTATTTTTTTATTTATTTGAAAGGCACAGTTACAGAGAGGCAGAGGCAGAGAGAGAAAGAGAGAGAAGTCCTCCATCCACTGGTTCATTCCCCAGATGGCCACGTGTGGGGCTGCACCAATCTGGACGCAGGAGCCAGGAGCTTCTTCCGAGTCTCCCACATGGGTGCAGGGGCCCAAGGATTGCTTTCCCAGGTCATAGCAGAGAGCTTGATTGGAAATAGAGCAGCTGGGACTCGAACCAGCGCCCATATGGGATGCCAGCACTGCAGAAAGTGGCTTTACCCCCTGTACCACAGCACCAACCCCAGCAGTGTTTAATTCTTAAGCACAATTTTTGTTAAATTCTCTAGTCCAGGCAATCTGTGATTTTCAGATATAGCCAAAATATAAAGTTTTCAAGTATTTTTTTTGCTTCTTGTGTCACAAATATAGTAAATGCATCTCTAACAATAACCATTTTCAGGTTTACGAGTCAATTCAAATAAAATATTAAAAATTATTAGGTATAAAATATTTTGAATCACAATTTAAATTTTAGGAACCTTAGATTTAATTAGGGATGCAGATTCATGTAGTAAGTAAAACAAGAAAATTATAATATCACTGTAGAAACTATCATGTATTTGATGTAACTTCAAGATTTCCCTCCAGCTGCCATACATGATAAACTTACTACAGAGTTCAGATATCTGTTAGCCTCCATCTCCTCAGCCCCCAAAGTGGATTGTTCATTCCAATGAGAAAAAACAAAAGTCAAACTTAAAATAGTTACCTGGCAACAAATGAAAAACAAATTTATCAGCCTTTCAGTTGGCAATATAAGTTGATATTGATGATTTGGTATTCTTGTTACTTTAAAGTGAAGATAAAATGATTATATTGCTTAATGAAACTCTCTGTAACTTGACCACCAAGATCCATGGGAATATTTTCATTTCTTTTTGGAATGGGAAGTCTAAGAATGTTAGCCTTTGGCTTTCCATAGTATGCAAGGAGCAAGAATAATTAAGAGTGTGAAATACTACACATAATTACCTTAGCTTAATTGACCTAGAATAAAGAAAGAAAACTCACAAGGAGACATTCTGGATGAAACTACCTGCCAGCTACCTGGGGCCAAATCTTAAAAGCTCTGGATTAGAAACTCCGTGCAGACAATGACTGATTCTATCGTGTTCATTACTGTCCTCCTCATATTTCCTGGAAAAACACCTGTAATATGGTTGGTAGTTGGTACTTGTTTATTGAATGGTACTTGTTTATTAAATCAATGAACTAATTTTATTCCACAGAAATCACTGTAGGAAATACAAGGAAGTGATAAACTAGTGAAATCCATCAGATGACTACATAGTTCGTATTGGTCTTCACTGAATGGTTATCCACTGAGCTAGCAAGTGCCACCACCCTATTGCGCACAGACGATACAAACCCTCACAATCTGGAGTGGGAGACAGACACAAATGACCAATCAAATGCAACATGAAAAGTCATGATTGGGGTTTGCAAATGATTCAATGAGAACACCTATGCTTATTTTATTTTATTTTTGAGGATATAGATGTTTATTCTGCCTAAGGGGGAACTCAGGGAGTGTATTCTGGAAAAGGTGATACAAGATTTAGAGCTGGATAGATGAATTGCTAGGTAATTTCAAGCACCATCAGAAGAATGTTGTTGTGAGTAAAAGGGAAAACACAAGCAAAGGTACAGAAGCACAAGAAAACCCTGTGAATTGTGGGGTGTAGGATAATTGCCAACAGCCTGGGTGAATGAGCCGAGAAACACAGGCATGGACCAGAGGATAAAGGCTACCAGAGGCTCTTGGCCTTGGCAGACAGCAGATCTGGGAGGCATTAAGGAGCCTTTAAATGGCTGCAGGTAAGAAAAACGCATGCAAACCGTGTTTTTAAACTGCATCTTCCAAGTTTGGAGATCAGCTTGCAGTAGATCAACCCTCTTGCTCAGAGCAATCAGAAAAGACAAGAAAATCTTACACTGAACACATTATAAAGCTACTGGTCCACCATAATTGGAGGGCTCAAGGCTCATAAATAAGGGAGACTCACTGAGATGAGCCCAATATTCTACACTTCCTTTCCCCTCAAGATACTTTCAGTTCATCAACATCATGAGTGGAGAAGCTAAGAAGGCAGGGAGCAAGCAGGTGCTAAAGGATACAGAAAATAAGTGCATTTCAGAAAACTAATGGGGCTAGAGACAAAAATTGGAGTTTGGAGCTAGCAAGGCAGTCAGGACCCGAAGGGTCAAAATTCTGGAGAGAAGGAAATTAACAGAGAAGTGAAAACAATTGTTTGAAATCCTCAAAGTGATTCGCTGATCTATCAGCTGTGTGGGTAGATAATTTGAAAAGCTGAGCAGAATCATAGACCCAAATGTAAACCAAAACTATGAAGCTCCTAGAAGATGATATAGGAGAAATTCTCTCTGACCCTGGGTTTGATAGTAACTTTTAAGTAGCTTTTAATCAAAAGCATGATTGATGAAATAAAAAATTGGTAAATTAGACTTAAAAAACTCTGTCAAAAACAGTGTAAGAAAGAGAAAATCTACAGATGGGGAGAAAATATTTGAAAACACATACGTGATAAAGGACTGCTATCCAAAAATATTCAAAGAACTCAAGTTCTACAATAATAAAACAAAAATCTAATTTAAAAATGGGCAAAAAAGTTGAACAGACACCTCACCAAAGAAGATACACAGATGGCAAATAAGCATATGAAAAGATGTTCAATATCATATGTCACTGGATAATTGAAAGTTAAGACAACAGGGAAATACCACTACACATCTGTTATCCTGGCAAAAAATCCAAAAGACTGACACCAGATGGCAGCAAGGATGTGGAGTAGCAGGAACTCTAGATCATTCAATGCTATCAGGAATGCGAACATTGGAAGAGAACTTTACAATTAATTACAAAACTAAACATGCTCTTATCAAATGTTCCACCAGCTGTGGTCCTTCAAATGAGTTGAAAACTAATATCCACATCACAATCTGTACACTAGTACTTATAGCAGCTCTATTCATAATTTTTAAAACTTGAAAGTAACCAAGATGTCCTTTAATAGATGAATGGATAAGCAAACTGTGGTATATCCATACAATGGAATACTATTAAGCAGCAAAAATGATGTATCAGCCATGAAAGGGCATGGAAAACCTCAGGTACATAGTGTGAGAAGTCAATTTGAGAAGGCTAGATACTACATGTTTCTAATTATAGGACAACACTATGGAAACAATACAAGGATCAGTGATTGACAAGGGCATTCAAGGAAGAAGGCAGCAATGAAAGGCACAAGGAATATTTGGAGCAATGAACTTATTCTGTATGACACCATAATAATTGATACATATATTATATAATACATATATAATAAATACATATAAATAAATACATAGTGTATACTATATTATATATTTGTCAAAAACCAGAGAATGTGAAGCACAAAAAAGTGATCCTTAATGCAATCTGTAGGTGTTAGTTATTGGGCAACAAATCGTAACAAATGTTCCATACCAATTCAAGATGCTAATAAGGCATACTGCACGTGGGTGGGGAGGATGAGGAGGTATTTGTGAAAACTCTGTACTTGACAATTTTTCTGAAAACTCTTAACTGTTCTAAAACATAAAAATTATTTTAAAAACAAAGAAGAATGCAGTATCTTAGAGGCTGAACTATAAATTTTCTACTTTTCCTGGAAGTATAAAAATTGGAAGTGAGAGGGTCTGATAAATAGAGAGAATCTAGTAAGAACTAGAGACTTTCAGTTACGTTTCTGCAAGCATTAAACTCTAAGGCAGAACCAGAAATAGACTAGGACTTACACTGACCAACATCAAATATGTCCAATCCCTCATGACCAATCACCCAGCAGATTATTTTCAAGCTCCATCCTGATGTCTGTTAGAAGTTAAAGAAAATTATATATTGGGGAAGCTTCACTCATCCCTCTACAATTTATCATATACAATGTGTGTAACTAAAAAAAGCACCTGTATACAAATGATAAAAGGAACATAAAATAAACTGTAAAAACAAAACAATAGTGGCCGGTATGGTGGCATAGTGGGCAAAGCTGCTGCCTGCAGTGCCGGTATCCCATATGGATGGGCACTGGTTCCAGTTCTGGCTGCTCCACTTCCAATCCAGCTCTCTGCTAATTTGCCTGGGAAGGCAGCATAAGATGGTGCAAGTCCTTGGGCCCTTGCACCCACGTGGGAGACCTGGAAGAAGCTCCTGGCTCCTGGCTTCGGATCAGCCCAGCTCTGGCCATTGCAGCCATCTGGGGAGAGACCATTCTCTCTCTGTCTCTCTCTCTTTCTCTCTCTCTCCCCCTCCCTCTCTGTAACTCAGCCTTTCAAATGAATAAATAAATCTTTAAAAAAAAACCGCACAGAAGATAGAATTTAGAATAATTGTGACAAGAGCTAGAAAGAAAGATATGTTCTCAGAGGTAAGGTATCTAGTTTTAAACATAATAAAGTTGGATTCTAGAACTTAAAACACAACCTGAAAAAGATTCTTTATCTGAAATATAATTTAGTAGAATATACGCAGTTTGAAGCAGGTTGAAGATTAGAAATAAGAGAAAAGAGAAGTCACATGAATTCAATGAGTACATCTAATACAGAAGAAAATGAAGTCCAAGAGGTGGTTAGAGACTATAAGGAAAAAGCAAAATTTGATAAGATAATGGCTGAGAATTTACCAAAATGGAAAAAACAAAGCCAAACCTCTAAAGAAAATGTACTGTGAATCTCAAAACTGAGAACAGTTTTATTTTTTTAAGACTTTTATTTAGTAAATATAAATTTCCAAAGTGCAGCTTATGGATTACAATGGCTTTTCCCCCCCTATAACTTCCCTCCCACCCACAACCCTCCCATCTCCCACACCCTCTCCCATTCCATTCACATCAAGATTCATTTTCAATTATCTTTATATACAGAAGATCAATTTAGTGTATATTATGTAAATATTTCGTCAGTTTACACCCACACAGAACATAAAGTGTAAAATATTGTTTCAGTAGTAGTTATAGCATTAATTCACATTGAACTACGCATTAAGGACAGAGATCCTACATGAGGAGTAAGTTCACAGTGACTCCTGTTGTTGACTTAACAATTTGACACTCTTTTTTAACTTCCACTTTGACCTTGTCTAAATAAGATCGAAGTCAGCAAACTCAAAAGGCTTCCATAGCCTTGGCAACTCATGACTAGAGCCTAGGGAGATTACTGATGGCATAAACAAGAGAACAGTTTTAAAAATCATACCTGGAAATGTCATAGAAAAACTGATGAAAAACAAGAACAGAAAGAAAAATCTTAAACACACACACCAGCATGCATGTGTGAATGTGCATGCTCACACCTACCACGTATTGTTTTAAAAGGAACAAAAATAAGACTGACAGCTGACTTCTTAACAAAAACAATGGAAGCCAGGTGGAAATACAATGGCTCTTTATAGGGATGAAAGAAAAGAAAAATGAATGCCTAGAACACATTTAGCAAAAGTACTCCTCAACAAGAAAAACCTCACAAAAGTACAATAAAGATGAGGTAACATTTTCACTTCATTTTTTTGAAGTGAAATTACATTCATTACAATCAGGAAAACAAGACAAAATCACACACAGGAAAAGAAAAGAAACTAATATTCTTCATGCATGATTAAGATGCAAAAACTGTTAAGAAAATATGAAGGAGGCTGGTGCCGTGGCTCACTAGGCTAATCCTCCGCCTTGCAGCTCCGGAACACCGGGTTCTAGTCCCGGTCAGGGTGCCGAATTCTGTCCCGGTTGCCCCTCTTCCAGACCAGCTCTTTGCTGTGGCCCGGGAAGGCAGTGGAGGATGGCCCAAGTGCTTGGGCCCTGCACCCCATGGGAGACCAGGATAAGCACCTGGCTCCTGCCATCAGATCACCGTGGTGCGCCGGCCGCGGCACGCCGGCTGCAGCGGCCATTGGAGGGTCAACCAACAGCAAAGGAAGACCTTTCTCTCTGTCTCTCTCGCTCACTGTCCACTCTGCCTATCAAAAAAAAAAAATGAAGGAATTGAATCCAGCACTATGTAAAAGCATAATACATCATAACTAATTGGAATTTGTCATAGGAATATAAAGTTTACTTAATATTTTTAAAAAATCAGCATGTTCGACCAAATTAATAGACTATAAAACATAAATCATATGATTATTTCAATAAATAAGAGAAATATTTGGCTAAATGCAATAGACATTACTCATAAAATTCTCAACAAACTAGAAACACATAATTGCTCAAATTTTAAGACTAAATGCTTCCTCCTAAAATAAGAAGAAAGACAAGGATGTCCACTCCCACCACTGGTGAACCTGAGGGGTCTGACTAGGATAATAAAACAAAAAAAGAATTAAAAGATTTCCAGAAAAGAAAAAAGGATGTAAAGTCATCTTCACTTCCTTACAACTTGATAAATTGTATAGAAAACCTTAAAAATCTGAGGAAAAAGTGCTAAAACTAAAGCTACTAGAACTAGTCTCTTGAAATCCTACTAAAGACAGTAAGTTAATGTACCAATGTAGCTGGATACAAGGTGAATGTATAAATATGAACTGTGTTTCTAAATAGTACTAACAAAAATTAAACATGAAATTTTAAGAATTCCATTTATAATAGCAAGAAAATATCAAACACTTAGAGAAACTATTTTTCTTTTTTTTTAAAGATTTATTTATTTTACTTGAAAGTCAGAGTTACACAGAGAGAGAAGAGGCAGAGAAGGGAGAAGTGTTTTCCATCCGATGATTCAATCCCCAATTGGTTGCAACAGCCGGAGCTGCACCGATCCAAAGCCAGGAGCCAGGAGCCAATTCTGGGTCTCCCATGTGGGTGCAGGGGCCCAAGGATTTGGACCATCTTCTACTGCTATCCGAGGCCATAGCAGAGAGCTGGATGGGAAGTGGAGCAGCTGGGTCAGCACCCATATGGGATGCCGGCGCTTCAGGCCAGGGCGTTAACCCGCTGCGCCACAGCACCGGCCTTGAGAAATATTTTTTCCTAAAGTATGGAAGAATTTTACACTGAAAATTTCACATTATTATTGAGATAAATTTTAAAAAGACTTAAATAAATTGAAGGTTATGTTACAGCCATAGATTCGAAGACTCAATATTATAAAGATACAAATTTTTCCATAAATTCAACATAATATCCTTTCCTTCCAAAATAATCTAGCAGATCATTTTTCTAAAATTTGTGAGAATTTTCAAGCAGTTCTATAATTAACACAGAAATGCAAAAGACCTTGAATAACTAAAACAAATTTCTATATCAAAACAAAATTTGAAGGACTTGCCTTATTAGATTTTAAGGCTTACCATAAATACAATGTGATATTGTCATAACAACAGAAATACAGATATAGAACAGAGCAGAGAGCCTAGAAATAGGCCTCTATATTCAAGAGTTAGTGTATTAAATTCCATAGTTATAATGAAATATTTGAGGCAGCCTAGCTTCAGAAAGACAAAAGTTTAATTTGGTTCTCAGTTCTGGGCATGCAAAGTCTAGAGGCCTCACTCAATGGTGCCTTTCCAGTTGACATAGTCCTGAGGTGACACAGAGCACCATACGACAGATACAGAGAGCACCTGTATCTGTCTATGTCCATGTCTCTTATAAGCCATCAGTCGAGTCATGGGGAGGATCCCCCTTAATGACGTTGTCCAATATAAAATCACTACCAAAAAACCCCACTGCTAAATGCCATAATTTAATTTTCTACCTTCTAGGTGTCATGAACATAAGACTTTGAGGATGAAATACTGAGTTTAGGGGAGACGAATATTCAAACTATGTTATATACATTTATATATAACCAACTGATTTCCAACAACAATTCCAGAGTAATTTAGAAGAGGAGAGCTTTGCAAAAATCATGTAGGATAATCAGGTATCTATGTGCAAACTTTTATCTTTACATCACATACAAAAAATCAGCTGGAAATGAGAAAAAAATCTTTATGTGGAAGCTGAGACTACAAAACTCACAGGAGAAAACAGGATAAAATCTTTGTGACCTTTGGTTTAAAATCAAGGGTTTTTAAAATAAGAAACAAGAATATGAATCATAAAAGTCAAATTAATAAACTGACTTTATCAAATTAAAATATTGCTCCTCAAAAGGCACTGTTAAGAAAAGGCAAATGCAGCTTAGACTAAGAGAGTATATTTTCAAAATTTATATGTGATAAAGGGCTTATATCCAGAATACATTACTAAAAATCTCTTCCAATATAATAATAATGAGTAAACATGCCAATGTTTTAAAAGGGCAGATGACTTGAGGAAGATTCACAAATGGAAAAAAAATGTAAGAAGATTCTCAATATCATTAGTCTCCAAGAAAATCACAAGCTGACTTAAAATCACAAGATGCCACCATACATCCACTAGAATGGCCAAAATTAAAATAACTTAAAATGCCAAGTGTTAGTAAGGATACAGAGCAACTGGATCTGTCACATACTACAAGTATGATGGAAAAATTGTATAGTTATTTTGGAAAGCATTTTCACAGTTTCTTAGAAAGTGAAACATAACATTCCCCATTGAACCTAGCAGTCCCAATGCCCAAGAGGAATTAAAACATGTCTACAAGAAAACTGCATGTGAATGTTCACAGAAGCTTTATTCATAATAGCCCCACACAAGATCCAACCCAAATGCCCATCAATTGGTGAATGGTTCAACAAATTCTGATATATAAAATAAAAATGGCTGAACCAGTGAGACGGCATAGTTTTTAAAACTACTCCACATAATGACATTAAAGGGAGCAAGCTAATCATACATATAATAACACAGATGACTCTCACAAGCATTGTGCTAATAGCCAGTCACAGAAGACGCTGTATGATTGCATGTACATGAAATCCTAGAAAAGGCAAAATTTAGTGACAGAAAGTAGATCAAGTATTATAAGGGAGGGGCCGGCACTGTTGCCTAGCGGATAAAGCCACCACCTGCAATGCTGGAATCCCACATGGGTGCTGGTTCGAGTCCCAGCTGCTCCATTTCCTATCCAGCTCTCTGCTATGGCCTGGGAAAGCAGTAGAAGAAGGCCCAAGTCTTTGGGACCCTAAACCTGCATGGGAGACCTGGAAGAGGCTCCTGGCTCCTGGCTTGGGATTGGCACAGCTCCGGTCGTTACGGCCAACTGGGGAGTGACCCAGCAGATAGAAACCCTCCCACCCCCACCTCTCCTTCTTTCTCTGTGCAACTCTGAATTTCAAATAAATAAATGAATCTTTAAAAAAAGAACAAAGGATTATAAGGGAGTGGAGCCAAGAAGACAGGATTGACTGCAAAAAGTCACACACACAAATGCACATTTGTCAAATCACAAATTATATCATTATATATAATGATATATAGTGATAATATATAATTATAATCATTAAATTATATGCTTAGAACTGATGGATTTTTATTATATGTAAAACTACCTACATAAATATTTTTGAAAAAACTTACAATGAAATAAAGCTAAAAGCAAACAAAATCTTAGCTAATTTGTTAGAGCAGACCCCCATATTAAAAGAACATTCTTAAAAATTCTTAAAAAGTCTCTGGCCATAAGGAAATTCTTTAGAAAAAAAAAGGATACAATACTATTTGTTTATTTCATTTTTCAGGAAAAGTAAAAGCAGTAATTATTACTGATGTTTATAAGTAGAGGATAAATGTGATTTTAAGATAATCCCTATCATAAAAGAATGTATAAGTAAATATGTAAACAGTGAGATGAAAATGGGGTTGCAAAATGAATGGACTAATAAAAAGTCTAGAAAGGAATACATGAGACAATAGGAAACAAATAGGAATGTGGTAGATTTAACTGTGTCAGTCATTACACCAGATAGAAATGGACTGCACACTCAAATTAAAAGAATTCTTTCAGACTAAGCTCAAAAAAGTAACTATATGTGAATTAGAGATGACAGATGTTAGGGGAACACAGAAAAATAGAAAAATCAAAAATAGAAAAGTCTGTACCAGGAAAACACTAACCATGATTCTATATAAATGTATGATAAATGCAAATGTCTGAAGGTTTCCTAAAAGGCATTTCATGATAGGAGTTAATTAGAAAGATACAATAATTCCAAATTCAAATGTATAAAGCAAAATTTGACAAGGCTAAAGGGAGAATCCACAATCATCATTGAAGAATTTCATACCTCTCTCACAACTAATAAAACAAATAGATAAAAATAAGTAAGGATATAGAAGATGAAGTAAGTGGGTTAACCAAAATAGCTTAGTTGACCCATTTAGAAAATTGCAGAATGCATGGTTATTTTCAAATGCACATGAAGTATTTTACAAAAAAATCATCATATTCTGACCCACAAAGCAAATTTCATCAGATTTTTAAGTCTTTAAAATCTAGAGCATATTCCCTGACCACTGTGAGATTTAGTTAGGAAACAATAACAAAAGCTAACTTTCATTTTTTAAATTTTTAAAAGATTTATTTATTTATTTTATAGAGCGAGAGAGAGAGAGAGAGAGACTCTTCCATCTGCTGATTCACTCCCCCAGATTGCCACACAATGGTCAGGGCTGCACCAGGCCAGATCCAGGAATCAGGAACTTCTTCCAGGTCTCCCATTAGGGCAGCAGGGCCCCCAGGCACTTGGGTCATCTTCCGCTGCTTTCCCCAGATGCATTAGCAAGGAGCTGGATCAGAAGTGGAGCAGCCAGGACGTGAATGGGTGTCCATAGCAGATATCGCCATTATAGGCGGTAGCTTTACCTGCTATGCCACAATGCTGGCCCCCACAAGATAATGCTTAAAATCTCACAAATGCTTAGAAATAAAGAATTATAACTTAAGGAAGTCTCATGATAATTTTTAAAAGATTCTTAACATCACTTTCAGTAAAATTGAACATAACAGGGATAGACATTTGGCCTCGTGGTTAAGATGCCCACGTCCTACATCAGAGTTTCTGAGTTCTATACCCAGCTCCACTCCTGACTCCAGCTTGCTGCCAATGCAGACTCAGAGGCAGCTGTGATGGCCCAAATGATTGGGTGCCTGACATCCACATGGAAGACTCGGATTGAGCCCTTTGCTCCCGGCTTCAGCTCAAGCTGGGGGCCATGGCAGGCATTTGGGGAGTGAACCAGCAGATTCTCTCTCTGTCTTTCTGTCTCTCTCTTTCTCTTGCTTCTCAAATAAATACCCATGGAAATTTACATAACATTTTGAAACAAAACTAAAGTTGCACTTTGAGATAAAATTATATTCTTGAATACAAATATTAGGAAGGGGAGACCAAAAAGAATCTATGTAAATATCTAGCTGGAGGAGTTAGAAAAACATTAGTAAAATATACCCAAATGAAAGAGAAAAGGAAAATTTAAAGATAAAAAGGCATACATTGGGGCTGGCATTGTGGCACAGAGAGCTAAGCTGACGCGTGCAATGCCAGTATTCCATATCAGAGAACCAGTTCAAGTCCCGGCGGCTCTGCATCCTATCTAGCTCCACACTAATGCTCCTGGAAAAGCAACAAACGATGGCCAAAGTACTTGAGCTCTTGCCACCTACCTGGGAGACCCTGGAAGACTCAGATGGAGCTGTGGGCTCCTGGCTTTGGCCTTGGACCAACTCTAGCTGTTGCAACCATTTTGGGGAGTGAACCGGCAGACAAAGATATCTCTCTCCCTCACTTTCCTTTCACATAAATAAATAAATAAACCTTTTAAAAGGTAGAAATCAATGAGATAGAAAGCAAATATACACTAGAGAAAAATCAATGAAGTCAGTAGTTCATTCCTTTAAAAGAACAACATACTTGGTAAACATTTGCCAAAACCGATCACCAAAAATTTACAAATATAAGAATGTATAACAATAACAATGAAATACAGTGTATTATAAATAATTTTAATAATAAAATTAACGGGTAGATAAGATGAAGAAATTCCTAGAAAATACAACTTAACCAAAATTGACCCAAAAGAAGTAAGAAGTTTGACTAGTCCTACATTTATTTTAAAAATGTCCCATTCAGGGGTCAGTGCAGTGGTGTAGTAGGTTAAGCCTATATGGGCCCAGTTTGTGTTCTGGATGCTCCACTTCTGATCCAGCTCCTTGCTCATAGCCTGTGAAAGCAGCAGAAGATGGCCCAAGTGCTTGGGCCCCTGTGCCCATGTGGGAGACTCAGAAGAAACTCCTGCCTCCTGGCTTCAGATAGGCCCAACTCTGGCTGTTGAGGCCATTTGGGAAGTGAACCAGTGGATGGAAGACCTCTCTCTCTATCTCTCCCTCTCTCTGTCTGTAATTCTGCCTCTCAAATAAACAAGGCCCATTCATTAAAACTATTCAATAATTTAAAGAGGAAATAACTAATAACAAATTCACTGGGGGAAAACTACAAGAGAAATCTCATTCATAATAGCTATTAAGAAAATAAAACTTGGAATAAATTTTGCTGAGAATGCATACAATGAAAATTACAAAACTCGAATGAAAAAAAAATTGAAGAAGGAACACATACAAAAAAAATGGAAGGGCTTCCCATCTTCATGGATTGGATTGGAAGAATTAATGTTATTAAAATGTTCACGTTACCCAAAGTAATTTTCAGATGCAAAGAAAGTCACATTAAAATACCGATGACATTCTTTACAGAATTAGAAAAAGCAAACCTAAAATTCACATGGAAGCACAAAAGATCCTGCATAGCCAAAGATTTTGAACAAAAAGAACAAAGCTAGAGGCATAACAATACGTATTTCAAGACATATTACAGGGCTATTGTAACTAGAACAGCATGGATAAAAACATTCACATAGACCAATGGAACAGAATGAAGATCCCAGAAATTAATCCACCCACTTACAGCCAACTGATCTTTGACAAAAGCACCAAATATATACAACATATAAAGGATAGTCTCTTCAATAAGTGGTGCTGGGAAAACTGGATATCCATAAGCAAAAGACTGCAAATTATACTACTACTTTTCACCCCGTACAAAAAATCAACTTAAATAGATCAGAGAACTAAATGTAAGGTCTGAAACTATGCAACTAGCAGAAGAAAACGAAGAGGAAACACTCTGACACTGGCATAGGCAACAGTCTTTTGGATAAGACCAATAAAGTACAGCCATCATAAGCAAAAATAGACAAATATTAAACTAGGAAAGTTCTATACAGCAATGGAAACAATCAACAGACCAAAGAAACAACCAACAGAATGAGAGAAAATATTTGCAAACTTTTAACCTGGCAAAGGAATATACAGAATATATGAGAACATCAAAAAACTCAGCAACAACAATCCAAAACTATCCATTTAAGAAATGAGCAAAGGATCTGAATAGATATTTCTCAGAAGAAGAAATAAATGACCAAAAATATAGGAAAAATGCTCTAATTGGTAGCCATCAGGAAAGTGAAAATCAATACCACAATGAGGTATGATTACACTCCACTTAGAATGACTATTATTAAAAAAATTAAACAACAAATGATAGCAAGGACATGAAGAAAAGGGAGCCTTTAAACATTGTTCATGAGAAAGCAAATTAATACAGCCATTATAGAGAATGGTATGGAGGTTCTTCAGAAAATTAGAAATAGGTCTACCATATGACCCATAATCCCACTTCTGGGTATACATCTGAAGGAAATGAAATCAACCCAAGAAAGAGATATCTGCACTCCCATGTTCATTGCAATACTATTCACAATAGTCAAGATATGAAATCAACCTGGATGTTTATCAATGAATGAAGGGATAAAGAAAATGTCACAAAAACTGATACATTGGATAACTTTAAAAATTAAGAACTTATGTCCAATGAATTACATCACTAAAACTGCAAAAGGAAACCTATGCAGTGGGGAAAGGTTTTGTCTGCTACACATGTATCTGACAAAGGATTTATATCTAGAACACACAATAAATTCTTATAGAAAAATAAGCAAAATATTTGAAACAAGCACCTCAATGATAATATCCAAATGGTCAACAAGTGTATGAAACAACCTTCACTCAGCTTTCTAAGTCATCAGAGAAACATAAACTAAAAGCACAATGAAATGCAGCTATATTCCCACCACAATGGCTAAAGTGTAAAAGACTGATAAAGATTATGGGATAGCAAAGCTATGGAATAAATTGAACTTTCCTGTACTGTTAACAAGAATGTAAACTGGGATAACCACTTCGGGAAAATGGTTGGCCATAGATATTAAAGCCGAATGTATGTGTATCCTGTAAATCAAGAAGTCTGCTCTAAAGTAAGTCTAGTATCTGCTAACACCAACCGATAGAATAAATAAAGGGGAGAGTGATCCAACATGGGAAGTGAGATACTCAGCAGACTCATAGAATGGCGGATGTCCTAAATAGCACTCTGGCCTCAGAATCAGCCCTAAAGGCACTCGGATCTGGCTGAAAAGCCCATGAGAGTATTTCAGGCATGGAAAGCCAAGACACTCTGGCAAAAAGATCTCTGTGAGTGAGATCCCAGTGGAAAGAACAGGTCTTCAAAGAGGGAGGTGCCTTTCTCTGAAGGGAGGAGAGAACCTCCACTTTGACTATGACCGTGTCTAAACAAGATAAGAGTCGGAGAACTCAAGGGGCTTCCATAGCCTTGGAAACTCATAACTGGTGCATAGGGAGATTACTGATGCCATAAACAGGAGTGTCAATTGGTAAAGTCAACAACAGGAGTCACTGTGCACTTACTCCTCATGTAGGATCTCTGTCCTTAACGTGCTGTACACTGAGGCTTAATGCTATAACGAGTACTCAAACAGTATATTTCACTTTGTGTTTCTATGGGGGTGCAAACGACTGAAATCTTTACTTAATGTACACTAAACTGATCTTCTGTAAAAAAAAAAAAAAAAAAAAAGAAAGAAATGATCAATTCCCAACTTGACTCTCACTGGGATTAAACATGACAATAGGTCTGATCTGATTTCATCATCATTTAAAAAAAATCATCTATTATTTTTCACTTTATGTTTCTGTGTGGGAGCAAACTGTTGAAATACTTACTTAAGGTATACTAAGCTGATCTTCTGTATATTAAGATAATCGAAAATGAATCTTGATGTGAATGGAAGGGGAGAGGGAGTGGGAAAGGGGAGGGTTGTGGGTGGGAGGGACGGTATGGGGGGGGAAGCCATTGTAACACATGAGTCGTACTTTGGAAATTTATATTCATTAAATAAAAGATTAAAAAAAAATAATAAAGTATGTATCTAACAGAAATGTGAACAATCAAGTACAAGACTATTATAAAGCCTTAGTCATAATAGCCAAAAGCTAGAATGAACTAAATGCTTATGAACCAAAGACTGGATAAAATGTGATATAGCTACAGAATGGAATAAAATATAACAATGAAAAATCAGCCAACTGTTGCTACACACATCAATATGAATGAAAAATGACAAGTGAGAAATATCAGCATAAAAGATATGCATGTTATATGGTTTGATCTGCATAAAGTTAAAAGAATAGGCACCAATCTATGATGCAAATAGTTGTGATTGTGGTTATCTTTAGGAAGGCACTGGTCAGTAATAACACAGAAGAGGCACAAAGGGGACTTCTGGGAATTTGTAGTTTTTCAAACTCTTGTTCTGAGTGGTGATTACCAGAGTAGAGTCACTTTCTAATAATGAAGCAATGTAGCAACCACCACTGGTGCCCCAATCAGGTCCCCTTTACTCAGCTTATGTATCCATTCTTCGTGCACTGTGAGTGGTGACTACTAACATAACTTGAGAGGTTATGCATTCCTATTAGGGTTACCCACAGTCAATGGTTGAGTGATACGGACATGCAAAAGGCCAGCCGCCTTGCCTGGGGGTCCTTTAGTACTCCAAGGTTCCCTGTGGGATCACATTGAGGCTATACTTTATTTGAACTCAAATCCTCTGCTGGGAAACAACTCTTTAGTCTTTCACCTATCTATACATCTTGCAAGCCATAAGCACAGACTACCTTTGTCCTCCACTGCCCGTATAAGGATGTTTGTATAGTAAATATCCTTGGAAAATAAAAAGTGTCTTCCCTACGAGACAGAATTCCGACACATTACTGCCCATTATAAAAGATTCAGGTTCCTTAAATTCAGGGTTTCTGTCCCGTAACAAAACCCACTAGTTGTGCAGGACATTGTCTGGCTGACTTTGCATCACCTTATGGAGACTGAGGCTCAGAGAACCAGTGCAAGGGCTGACTCTGGCTAGTGATGTTTCTGTCTGTAATAAAGCACTTTGTTTCTGACCCGAGAGCCTACCAGTGTTCATGAAATCTGTTAGCTTGCAAGTAAGGTAAAATCTCAGCCCCTTCTCTGTTCTTCACAGGTTCTTCTCTGCACTATCTTGTTCACTTACTCTCTTACAAGTTTCAGTTGAGAGGACTCCCTCAATAAATCACTTACATAAAAACCTCCACCTCAGGCTCTGCTCCCGGGGAAGCCATCCTAAAACAACACAGCTGTGGACTTATATGATTTGTGCACTTTTCTGTACATGCGCTGTACTTCTGGTTGTTAAAAAGCAGTTGATGTAAATGCACAAAGTAATGGTGGCTGTCACATGCAGCATGAACAGCATGAATGATATAAGAAGACCAATCAAAATCTATCACTAGAAAAGAGAGAGAGAGAGAGAGAGAGAGAGAGAGAGAGAGAGAGAGAATACCTGGCTAATAAGCACCCTTAAGAAAATGATTGCCAGAGTCTAGATTCATGATAACTGAACTCTGACCTAAGGCAGTAGCACATCAATAGAAATACAAGAGCAGATTCAAATGCTATTTAAATGGGAGGCTGCAGGAACGACATACAAAATCCTAACAATGGGTACTGCACAGATACCCCCTGACCAAAATGGATGCCAGGTCCAAAACGACTGCTGTGGTAGAACAGCACCCTACAGACAGGGTGTCTCAAGGCCTGGTCAAGTGGATGGGACTTGAGAGCCGATTGCTTGAACTCAATGCAAGAGAAACTAACTGAGATACCTCCAAAGTCTGCAAGCTTGATGACATGGAGAATAACAGTGCCTTTAACTGATATAAGTAACATCATTTTTATTTGCATAATTGCAATTATTTGATTTTAGCTTGAATGACTCACAAAGCTATCCAGCTCCTCTGAAAATCAGAGAATTATCTGAATAACTTATTCCACGCACACAATTTAGAATGGGACGTGTTTCTCATTTTAAAAATATTTTCAAAATCACACCAATTAGAAGCCATAAAGAAAGGAATGTAGACCAATAAAGTAAGTCAGCTTGACAGATGATGTATCACTTTTAATCACACAGCACATGCGACTGCCAATTGCTATTTTTTTCTGTTAAAGAACACTTTACAAATCATTTGACTTTTTCACAGATCTTCCGAAGGTAGCAGAAAAGCAGCTGGGTTTTATGGAGTGTGTCTCTGAATTGCTAATTCACAGTCTTTTAACATATATCCTCTTCTAATGCAAACAGCTCAGAATTAACTCTCTTTAAATGATTAAGAACCTATGGCTTTCCATCTTCCTTTCCCTGTAATTACCAGTATCTTTTAGGAAAGAAAGTGTGTTTTCTGTTCATTAATGGTAATACTACCTAGGCAGACCAATCAGTAAGTCCATGATCCGGCAGTCACTGTAGAAGCCAAATTGCCCTCTATAGCAGGACAAAATCAATTAACACCACTAGGGATGTCATTATTGTCACATTATGTCACCCGATAGTCTCCAGGGCCTATAAGCGATTTAAATTTTTTTTAGCTGCTATAATTCTAGTATGTACATGTGTGTGGTATTGGGGTGGGGGGCAAACTTCACATTACAATGGAGAGCTCTCTAATAGAGAAATTAATTTTACAACATAGAAAAAAGACAAGCCGATGCTTTACGTCTTCAAGAGAAAATGACTATACACTTGAAAAACTCTGACGCCTAAAGGATTTCTCATCCTGAAGTGTGTTTTAAACGTTTGCTTAAACAAAAGCCGTTAGCCAGAGTCAGGAGGCACGTTCATCAGTGCAGAGTAAGCCAGCGGCTGGAAATCAATCAAACCACGGAGAGCACACAATCATCGGAAGGCCAACACTCCCAAGTTAGGATTTGTCTCCTAACAAAGTCAACTTGTTTCCCTTGATGAGAAATAGCGTAATTCCAGCTTTGCAAATTGGGATACTTGATGTGTCAGAAAATAGGGTAAAATGCCCTGAGTGTGTCTGGCAGAACCTGATCTCCTCTGGGAAGGTCGGCATGCATGCTTGGAATGCTGAAGACAGTTCGGAGCAGAGGACCCAGTAGTCTGCACCCTCAGAACGGCTCCCATGGCTAGGGCTGGGGATTGGCTGGTTCAGCAGCCAGGCGCAGGGAGGAAAACCACGTTTGACATCATTCTCTTCTGACACTTGTCTTTTTCTTCTGCATTTACTTAACTTCTCACCACTACCAGTTAATATTAAATGAGATCTGGGCTCAGAGTTTGTGTTTATTATTGTAGCGGCTGCTAAAGAAGAATTTTTAAATTCCCAATTAAATTAAGCAGAATGTTTTCAAATGCGTCGTTTCCTTTCTAAAAAGTAGACCCAACTTCTGTATTTTGGCCTCCATCAGGGGGTATTTAATTAAGTCTATTCTGTCTAACATGATCTGATGTCATTGTACAAGGATATGTTCTTTGTTAGCAGCACTCTTAGTTTCAGACTCCTCTGTGTATTTGAAACCATGGTAACAGAGCAGTAAGCTAAAGCCAATGAGATAATGAGATATTCTCATTGTAATTGTGTTTCATGAGGGCACAAGATCCCACGGGTGGTATCTGACTGTCTTACAACTGCTAACAGAATTTAAGAAGCAGACATATATTAGCATGGTACCGTTTTCCATAACAGCCATGTAAACATTTGTGACATGGCATTTTCAGCTGTTTCCAGCACATAAAAGTATATAATGTGCATTTATGTCACAAAAAGCCACACAATTAATGAATATCAATATTTAAAAATCCTTAGAACTTCAAGGAACTTCAGATTTGAAATGCACCAAGCAGGCTGTGGGGATGCTGTTTTGCATTATAATTATGAGCTGGGCTATGGTTTATGAGGGGACGAATCCATCAAAGCAAAGAAAAAGAGAGCGGCCGGCCCTGCCTCACCTCCCTACCACCCCACACACACCTCCTCAAGGAGGGACAAAACTAACCCTAAGCAAGGCGCCCGTGATTTTATGAGGAAAGCCGTGCTGGGAATTTCTAAACGCATTTTACCTTTAAAAGAGAGGACAAAAAAAAAAAACCCAAAATATTTACAAGCCATTTCTTGTTCTGAACTAAAATCATAAAGGAGAACACGTCACTTTGAGTTCCTTGTCTTCTGGCAGTGTTTGAAGTGTGCCTACAGTTTTTATTTCAGTTGCAGATTTTATGCACAAGTCACTGAATCCATGTTCTCCATCCTGATGAGGTTGCCCTAACAGGCGTTGTGTCTTTTAATAAATAATTTAAAACCAGAAAGAGAAAGTGCAATATAGCACGACTGGTTGATTTAAGCAGGGCTAAGATTCATGCACTCGCGTGTCACAAGGCTTCCTACCAGGAGCCCTGCTTGAGAGAAGAACTGACCTTCGAAGGTGCATTTTGTCAGCTCTGTGATGCTGCTGCCTCACGGGACAGAGGTGATCCAATGCTCGGGAACTTTATAGACAGAGACTCTATTTGTTTTTCTGTTCACAGACAAAGGGTGTCACTCTTTGGTTTTCAAAATGTGCAAGTGCCATTTTAGAAATTTTGTGGCATAGGGAGCTAAATCAGCATGAAAATCATATTGATACAGAAAGGGAGTTGGTTTTCTTGAAAGTCGTTCAAGTGCCTACAGTATTTTTTTTCCTTTTCTGGAGGTGGGGGGAGTTCTCTTTGAACTTGGCATAGGGGCACATACACCATTGGCTGTCACTTAAACACAGGCAGTTCTTGCCTCTGCTGTGTGCACTATGCAGGTGTGTAAGTGGGAAGTCAAATTTATGCCCTTGGAAGGCACCAGGGCTGCAGAGCGTGGCCTTCGGCTCTACACGATAAGGGTGGCCTCTCACTCGTGGCCACCAGAGCAAACAGAGTGCAGTCCCAAGTGGGCAGTGTGGCCACCCCTACTGAGGGAGATAACTTATATATCTGAGCTGTCATGGTCCATAAGGTCCTCACACGCCTGTTCTTGGATGTGTCTCTTGGGCTGCCCTTTATTTCTACATCTGAAAGGAGAAGACCTTGTTTTGTTGTTTCTTTTTCTTTTTTTTTTTTTTTTAAACCATTCCGTCTTGTTTCTGCCAAGAGGAAATGGCTGTCAAGTTTGAAGTCTCCCACGGGCGCCATGTTGAAATGTCTAGTGAAGGCTACAGTGGACAACATTTTCAAGAGTTTGTTGACATAGGCTATGTATTGCAAAATGTCTTTACTATAAGCTTTGAAATGGGTTACTCCATTTTAATCCAGATGAGTTATTTATCTGCTGAAACCTAGGCTAACCCTAACTTTAAACAATGAGACTCAAAATAAGGTGGGAGTATGTTTTCAAAATATTGGAATCACAATATTTTATAAAATGGATTTTGCTATGCACTTTCTCCAATTGGAAGCCTTTCAACACCATAATTTAGCCTGAGAATAGCAAATGTGCACAGAATTTGATTCTATTTTATTAAAATAATAGCCAGAGGCTGGCATTGATTTTTTTCCCCCTTATATTCCCTGCCTTCTACCCAGCCAGGAGCCGACATTCTCAGGTTTAAGGGGGGAGGGGCAAGCATGTGTGAAGAATGTGACAAAACCTTTATTTTACAAAGTACACAGAAGGAAGCCAGCAGAATGGCACAAAAGAGTGACTCAGGAAGTTGAGGTTTCCCAGGCACAGCTCCAGTGAAAAGATCTCAGAGACCTGTGAATGAGGGGAGAGTGCACAGTAACCGATCACCAACTGCACAGAACCGTGAGTTATTCTAATAGAGGAAAGTTTAACGACAGCAAAATGTTGCCTTTAGTCATAAAGCATCAGCCAGTGCTTTCTACTTGCCCAGCACAAATTTCAGAAGCTGGGGCATTGTTGGTGAGGCAGCACCCGGATCCTGAGAGCCTGCAACCCTTGTAGAGCACGCCTCCTGGGCAGAGAGTCTACAGACCGGCTCTTAGGGCTGGAGAGGGAGGATCCACCCTGGCTGAGCAATGCCAGCCCATGGCAGGATGCCCACAGCAGAGCGGCGGGGAGGCAGGAGCAGGAACACAGGGCTTTGAGGTCCAGCAAGCCTGAGAATTGCTCTAACAGCCGGATGAGTCTTCTAACATCAGAAATAATACCAGCTTTACAGTGTTGCAGTAAGAATTATATGTAAGTACATTTAAGGTAATAGTCCTATGAATATGATATTCACAGGTATGTCAAATGTTTCTTAGATTCACACACACACACAAACACACACACACAAGTGGCTGACACAGGTACTGGGAATCTTTGCTTCCTTCTAGGAGAAAAATGTTGATAATGCGTTCCATAGAGCTGATATGAGGCTATGAAGGGACTTGGCAAAGGTAAAAACACTCCATAAATGGTTAAAATATCCTGCAAACATACAAAATTCAGCATATAGACGTAGACTATTATATACATAAGCAAAACACTGAGCATCATTTCAAATTTCGATTTCCTACTTTTTCATTAAAAAAAAAGTCTATAAAGTCACAGCTCATAGGATCAACATAAGGCACAGCTTGGGACACCCACCCCCTATTGGAGTGCCTGGATTCAAGTTCCAGCTTCACTCTCTCTCTCTTTTTTTTTTTTTTTTTTTTTGACAGGCAGAGTTAGACAGTGAGAGAGAGAGAGACAGAGAGAAAGGTTGGTTCACCCTCCAAATGGCCGCTACAGCTGGCGCTGTGCCGATCTGAAGCCAGAAGCCAGGTGCTTCCTCCTGGTCTCCCATGCAGGTGCAGGGCCCAAGCACTTGGGCCATCCTCCACTGCCTTCTCGGGCCACAGCGGAGAACTGGACTGGAAGAGGAGCAACTGGGACAGAATCCGACGCCCCAACCGGGACTAGAACCCCGGGTGCCGGCGCCGCAGGCAGAGGATTAGCCTAGTGAGCTACGGCACTGGCCCCAGCTTCACTCTCCATTCTTGCTAACACACACCTGGGAGGCAGCAGGAGGTCGCCCAAGTACTTGGCTTTGTGCCACCCACATGGAGACACAGAGTTCCAGGCTCCTGGCTTTAACCAGGTCCAGTTGTGACTACAGTGGGCATCTGGGAGTGAACCAAGAGATGGAAGATCTCTCTTTTCTCTGCCTCTCAGACAAATTGAAAGTAAATAAGTAAAAATGTTTGTAATAAATGAAACACAATAAATAAGCAAAACTTGATTTCCTGAGCAATGGCTGACTGGAAAAATAACTGTGGGGCTCTTTGAGCCAGCCTCCTCGGAGTCCGTGGCGGGCGGCCCAGTGAAGGACTGCTCATATCCTGCTCCATGCAATGGTTCTTGGAGAGGCTGAAGGCAAACAGTGAAGGAAAATGACAGCAGATGGGTCTCAGCCTCCACTCTTTCATCCAGGGATTGGTCTAAAAAGCCACACTTTTTGATGTGAGAGGAGTAGGGCCAAACTATTATACAGGCAACTCAGTTTAGAATGAAAACCATGCTTTAGAAAGTATGCAGGAATTTGATATTAAGGTGTTAGAATTTCTACCAGAAAGTTCTGCCTATGTAGGGACTTTGGGTGTGCACAGAATGAACAGCTTTACCCAAACTTACTCCAGATATTACACCTTCCGGCCCATTGGTGACAGACACATGAGAACCTACCCAGGGCAGCTTTGTGTATTTTTTTTTTTTTCAGATTTCATTAATTTATTTGAGAGGTAGAGGTATAGAGAGAGGTAGAGATGGAGAGAGAGAGGTCTTCTATCCACTGGTTCACTCCCCAAATGGCCACAATGGCCAGAGCTGTGCCGATCTGAAGCCAAGAACCAGGAGCCTCTTCTGGGTCTCCCACATGGGTGCAGGGGCCCAAGGATTTGTGCCATCTTCTGCTGCTATCCCAGGCCATAGCGGAGAGCTGGATGGGAAGTGGAGCAGCTGGGTCTTGAACCGGCACCCATACGGGATGCTGGCACCTCAGGCGGACACAACTACTGCACCACAGCATGGCCCCTCATGTGTGTTTTTAGAATAAGCAGAAAACTTGAGTAGAGCCCAAAGACCTCTGACAGTCCCTGGTCCTATCCCCTCACTGCTGACTCACTTGGGCCACAGACATATTAACAGTTGTTAAAAAAAATTTACTCCTAGGCCAGTATCTGCCAGTGACAACTCAGGCTGAATATGGTTATCAGCTGCTCCCTGTTGCCTAGCAAGATCTAGGACTGACAGACACAGAAAATAAAAGTGGAATTGCAGAAATTGTGTCTAATCCAGCACAAAGTGCTCAGTAGTAAACTTTTCAAAACATTTTTATTTTATTTATTTATTCCTAGTTGAAATACAAAGTGATAGAGAAGAACAGAGAGAACTTGCATCTGCTGGTTCACTTCCCAAATACCCGCGGCAGTTGGGTCTGGGGCAGCAGAAATCTAAGGTTCCCACGTGGATGACAGGAACCCAAGTACTTCAGCCATCACCTGTTGCTTCCCCATATGTTTATTAGCAGGAAGCTGGATCAAAAGCGGAGCTGGGATTTGAACTCGGGCACTCTGAGATGGGACATGGGTATTTCAAATGGTGGCTCAACCACCGCACCACTGGCCCACCCTCAGGAGAAGCCTTTGAAGGATGGTATTGGAGAATAACAGTGTCACACCGTAACTGCCTTCCCAGTTCCATCCTGCTTTGATCTTACCCGGTGTGACAGCAGGGGATGGAATTCCTAGACAATCCTACACAAATATCCCAGCTCCATTTAAGGATATTGCACATGTAATTGTTCTTTCTCCAACACAAACAGTTCTGTCTGGCAGCACCATCCATGAACTGCCAAAAATCTCTCCAACTGGGAAATTTGAAAATTGCTGCTCCAAACCCATAGCCTCTGTCACTGAAGAAGCACCGTGGGGGCAGGCCCAGCAGGAGTGCCTTACGTTTGGCTGATGAGAACTTGGTGCTCAGGGGCGCATTCTGGGAGGACTGGGAGGTCCCACCTCGCCAGGGGCGTTTCTTTCTGAGAAAGGATAAAGCAGTACCGAGTGTACTTTTTTTTTTCAAGATTAATTTATTTATTTGAAAGAGTTACACAGAGAAAGAAGGAGAGGCAGAGAGAGGAAGAGAGAGAGAGGGAGAGAGAGAGAGGGAGAGAGAGAGAGGGAGAGAGAGAGGTCTTCTATCTGCTGGTTCACTGGTTCACTCCCCAGCTGTCCGCAATAGCTGGAGCTGCACTGATCCAAAGCCAGAAGCCAGGAGCCAGCAGCCAGGAGCTTCCTCCAGGTCTCCCACGTGGGTACAGGGGCCCAAGGACTTGGGACATACTGTACTGCTTTCCCAGGCCATAGCAGAGAGCTGGATTGGAAGTGGAGAAGCCGGTACTCGAACCGGTGCCCATATGGGATGCCAGCACTGCGGGTGGCGGCTTTACCCATGACTCCACAGCACCAGCCCCATGAGTGCACTTTTCAGCCTGGCCTTCCCAGTTCACCATAAGCTCCTCGAGGCCAATGAGAGGGTCCACTTTGTTCATCGTTGGATCCCCAGCAACTGACACAGTCCTGAACACAAAACAAGCACCGGATCTGCGGAATGAATGAATCCGCTAGTGCTCCATCCTGTGCATCTCCTGTGTTCCCCTCTTCTTTCTCCTTGCAATTCCAAGAACAAACTCAAGGGCTGCCCTTGTCTTGTTGCTTTTGTGTCCTTCTCTTTCTCCTTTGTTCACAGTGCCCTGGTCCCTCTGGTCTTCTTTTATCCCCTCTGCTGCATCTACCCGCCCACCCCCACCCCCCAGGTTAAAACTGCCAACTTCTGGATGAACAGCTGTAAGTGCAGTGTGTGAATCCACACTCCTGCCTTGCTCTCCTTCTCCATCTAACGTTTCCACTCAAGCCCTGCTCCAGAGCCGTGAAGTTGAAACCATCACACACATGCAACTGATTAGGGCTGAACACACCGAATGCCACATTCATCTTGCAAAACTTCCATTCCAGCCAGCTACAACAACCTCGGAGATTACCATGGCAAAGGAAATTATTTTCTTTAAGTGAAGACTGGCTGACCACCACAGTGTGGACAAAATAACTCATTTTTCCCCCTTTAAGAAGCACTAACTCAAACGTGACAGGGACTTGTGCTCACACTCAGCAGACCCTGTCATTTTCCTGCCTCCCGGGCAGGGCCCCTGCAGGGAGCCAGGCTCTCCGAGGTGCCTGTCAAATGAAAAGGAACTTGAAAATTCTCAATCCCATTCCACTAACATCCTTCATCAATGCCGGAATAAAGTGAGTGTTCCGTGTTGAAAATCCATCTGAAGGCGAGTTTGAGAAAAATGCTTCCTTTTTTAAAGTTCAAAAGTAAAGTTCATAAAAAAGAGTCTTTATTTCACATCCAGAAAGAAGAAGGGGGTAACACTTAGAAAACTTATTGCAGCGGCAGGCGCTGTGGCGTAGTAGATTAAGCATCCGCCACATGGACACTGGTTCATGTCCCAGCTGCTCCACTTTCACCCAGCTCCCTGCTGCTGATGGCCTGGGAAAGCAGGAGAAGATGGCCGAAGTGCCTGGGTCCCTGAGTCCACATGGGAGACCCAAAAGTGCCTGGCTCCTGGTTTCGGATTGGTCCAGCTCCTGCCGTTGTGGCCATTAGGGGAGTGAACCAGGGGATGGAAGATCTCTCTCTCTCTCTCTCTCTCTCTCTCTCTCTAACTATGCCTCTTAAGTAAATAAATAAATCTTAGAATAAAAGAAAAGAAAGCAATGCGTTCTGTAGTGACTCTTGAGATCATGACGGAGACACATAGCTTAATCTTCATAGCTTGTTTGCCATGAAAACAAAATGCATAGGGAAACGAAAGGGAACTTTTATAATTATGTCTAATTGCACAAACTTCAACAATTACAGAAGTCAAGAAATTCCCAAATATGCAACTAGATTTTATGTTCATATTCGATTTTCTTGAAATAGAATTCAAAAAGAATTTTTTATTTATGCAACATATTTTGTATTTTTCTGAAACCTAATAGCATCTAGTTGATTAACCAATATGAATTTTCAAACAGAAACTGTTTTCAAACAGAAAATAGCCAAATAGTTTGGAAATGGATGCTGAAGAAATGCTTGATTATAATGATAAATGACTGAAAACCTGCAAGGACTTGTGGAGATATTTCAGTTATCCTAGAAGAGATTTCTAGTCCTAGCATTATGGGCTTGTCTTGGGCATTTTACAGTCTTCGTGTGAAGAGCTGACTATAAATAGATGGCTTCTTGCAACTCTGAATCCTAGTGCATCTTGAAGAAAGAGCATAAAATAGAAGCATAGAATTTCAAAGCTGAGTGGGACATTGAGGTCCTTTTGTCAAATACATTAATTCACAGATAAGAAAAGAAAGGGCTTGAGAAACTAAATGACATACCCAAGGTCATCCAACTAACAAGTAGACTCGCTTCTTAGACTTCAGTGCTAACTAGGTTTAAAAATCGCCATAGCAAGACAATGCATATACTAGTTTATAAAATTTTCTATGTGAGGTTTTTTTTTTTTTTTTTTTTTTTTTGACAGGCAGAGTGGACAGTGAGAGAGAGAGACAGAGAGAAAGGTCTTCCTTTACCGTTGGTTCACCCCCAAAATGGCCTCTGTGGTCAGCGCACCGTGCTGATCTGAAGCCAGGAGCCAGGTGCTTCTCCTGGTATCCCATGCAGGTGCAGGGTCCAAGGACTTGGGCCATCCTTCACTGCCTTCCCGGGCACAGCAGAGAGCTGGCCTGGAAGAGGAGCAACTGGGACAGAATCTGGCGCCCCGACCAGGACTAGAACCTGGGGTGCCAGCGCCGCAGGCGGAGGATTAGCCTATTGAGCCACGGCGTCGGCCTCTGTATGAGTTTTAAAAACATATATATTTAGAACAGAAGAGAAGGCGATAAATATTTGAATTTATTTTGTAGCTTTCAAAGTTTATTCACAATAAATTTTCATTTAATATTTGGAACAACACTATAGAGTAGGCAAACTCTGCTATAGGAAGATGGTTGAAAAGCTACATGTAAAATGGGATAAAATGTAACATTCATTTTGGCGCAAAGAATTTTTTGAGATCCATGGGTATTTTCTTCATAACATGCATTGTCTGTGAATTTTTCTTATGTGCATGGATTTCAAATTTTGTCTTTCTTTCTATTTATTTATTTGAAAGGCAGAGAGCTAGAAAAAAGCAAACAGACAGATCTCTCATCTACTTGTTCATTCCCCAAGTGCTTGCAATAGACAGGATGGGTCCAGTCCAAACAAGGAGAATGAAACACTATCTAGATCTTCCATGTGGGTAGCAGGAACCCAATTATTTGTGTCATCTCCTGCTACCTCCCAAAGAATGCACTGCAGGAAGCTGGAATTGGGAGCAAATCTGGGTGCTCCAATACTGGGTGCAGGTTTTCCAAGTGAAATCTTAACTGGTCTGCCAAACACCCACCTCAGATTTCTAAATGTTTTAAACAAAATGAACTTATCTTTTAATTCCATTTTCCACCAATTTTTTTTTTAAAAAATGTTACTTATCTATTTGAAAGGCAAAGGGACAGAGATTCAGAGTCAGAGACAGATATACAGAGAAGTCTCCCTTCTGCTTGTTCAGTCTCCAAATGTTTGCAAACACCAGGGCTGGGCTGGCCAAAGCCAGAAGCCAGGAATTCACTACCTGTATCTCACATGGGTGGCAGGAACCCAATAACTCAAACCATCATCTGCTGCCTCACAGGGTCTACATTATCAGGAAGCTGGAGCCAGCAGCCAGAGCTGGGAATTGAACCCACTTACTCCAATATGGAATGTGGTCATCCTATTTTGTTCAGAGAGATTTTGAGACTGGCCCAGTGAAATAGCTAGAGAATGCTAGAAGGTAGTTCACTCCTAGAGCGGTGGGTTTTAGTGAGTAGTTTAATACCTGGACATTTGGACAAAAGTGAAAATTTAGAGAGATACTGAGAGCTGTAATGAAAAATGGATGAGCTCTGTGATTGTAAAGTTGGTCTCCCAAGCTTCATATACCCTGATTATTCATCCTAACACTAATCTAGCTATACTGTGAAGGTACTTTGCAGATGGAAATAAAGTCACTCATTAGGGGCGGTGCTGTGGAGTAGCTGGTAAATCTGCCACCTGCAGTTCCAGCATCCCATATGGGCACCAGTTTGAGTCCCAGCTGCTCCACTTCTGAACCAGCTATCTGCTATGGCCTGGGAAAGTGGTGGAGGATGGCCCATCCTTCCAGACCTGGAAGAAGCTCCTGGCTCTTGGCTTTGGATTGGCACAGCTCCGACCATTGCAGTCATTTGGGGAGAGAACCAGCAGATGGAAGACCTCTCTCTCTCTCTCTCTTTCTCTCTCTCTGCCTCTCTTTCTCTCTGTGTGTAACTTTGACTTTCAAGTAAATAAATCTTTAAAAAAAAAGTCACTCATTAACCAAACTTAAAATAGGGAGAGTACCTTCCATCAGGCAAGTGGGTCCAATTTAATCACCCAAGCCTCTAAAAGAAGAAGAGGAAAGCAGAGAGATACCACAGAGGAAGTACGAGCCAGAAGATAAGTCAGAAACATTCCAGTATGAGAAGGACTCAACCTGTCATTGTTGGCTTTGAAGGCAGATAAGGTGGCCACAAGACAAAGAAAGTAGGCAGCTTCTCAAAGCTGAAATCAATCCTGAAAGACAGCTGGCAAGGGAACACGGAGGGACCTCAGTCCCACAAGGTCCTGGACCCGAGTTCTCCTGACAACTTGAGTGACACCGGAAGTGGACTCACTCCCAGAGCCTCCGCAATGTAACACAGCCCTGCTGACACCTTGATTTCAGCCTTGGAACATGCCAAGCAGGGAGCTGGCTGAACCATGGTTTATCTGGACTTCTGACTCCAGAAAAACGAGATAATAAATGGGTGTTGTTTGGAGCCACTGAAATTGTTGTAATTTGTTATGGAAGCAATAGAAAACCAACATTAAAAAACCCCTTGAAAACCAAGTAAAACGCTCCTTTTGATTTCTAGAAAGTTTCATTTCTTATGCAGGAAGTGAGCCTGTTTACCTCTTTTCTTCCCCAAGGGTTCTTATCAGTAATGTATATTGCCAAGCACTGATGGCCCCAAAACAAGAAGCACTGCTTTAATAATCTGGGGAAGCAGCAATGACCCCTTGGAAGCAGGGCTCCAGGTAATCTCACATCCAAGTACGCAGCTTAAGCCTGAAGCCAAGTTGGAGCATCCATGTCCTCCAAGCTGTCTGGGCCTGAAGCTGCTCAAAGCTGGAGACAGGGCTGGAAGTGTATGGCCATGGGCCTATCCACGTATGCTACCAACAAGAAGGTCACTCCCCCCAAGGGCTGGAGAGTTTTGAGGTTCATTTGGAGCACAGTGACACCGCCTGCTGCTACTGATCCAGTAAACATTCCTGTTTCACTGAGAAAGAGTGAGTCATGGATGAGTGGGAAGTGGGCTGGAAGTTTCTTCTATGAGCAAGACTGCAACATAAGGAGAATTAAAAAGGACTCTCCCTACCACTTTACAAACTGTGTTGTTTTTGGGTGGTCGTGGGATGGGGAGGAGAGAGCATGGAAAACTGTGAATAAGTACCATTTGGAATACTGTCAGAATCTGGCAGAATGAGTGTCTTTAAAGCACTAAATCCCAGATGCTTTTAAAATAATTGTGATGACAGAAACAATCACAGGATATAAAAAAAGGAATAAAGAATTAGATCTTTCTCTATAAGTCTACCATTTGATTCTCACATGTGTTTAAAATTCCTGACTGATATAAAAATGGATCATTTGAGAGGAGTTCTTTAGGATGATGACAGTATTCACTACTTTTGTCTTTCGGATAAGAGTGAAGCAAAATTATGTTGCATGGTCTGAAGCTGGGATTCCTGGGCGAGTGGAGTCAATGAGTACTTAAGGCACATAAAATTTAAAGTTTTGAAGCATCAGGAAATTATTCTAAGAAGTACATGAATATTTGCCAGCTATGGCTGGGGTGGAAGGGTGGCAAGAGCAGAGAGGTCCTTGAGTAGCAGGGCAAATTGTCAGTTCCAAGACAAGACTCGCAAAAGTGCCAGATTACCAAGTAGCTGAGGGGGATTTCAGTGTACGTATGGATTCACAACCACTCACAGTGTTTTTGGCCTTGATTTTTGCCCTACATTTGAGTATATAATATGATCTTAGAAATGTGCTGGAGTTCACTCTCCTCTTTGATTTCAGAAAGAAGTGACCTAAGTTCTCTCCTATCTATACCAAGGGGAGTGTTCCTTGGTCCTTATGCCTCTCTCCTCTTTGTATCTCCTAGACATCAGGATGAGATGTGGAGTAACATGACAGTCAACTTTACATGTCAGATTGGCTAGGCCACAGTTCAGATATTTCACCAAACATTCCGGATGGTTCTGTGAAGATGATTTAGCTGAGATTGGCATTTAGATTGGTGGGTTTGGAGTTAAGCAAGCTGTCCACCATCGTGTGGGTTGGCCTCTACTCAATATCCCATTGATTCTGTTTCTCTGAAAAGCCCTGACAAGTAGGCATTTGGATGAAAGGTCTAGAGCTGGACTGGAGATACACATCTGAGATCCATCAGTGTCTGGAGGCATTCGTACAAGGGGATTGGAGAACAGTAAAGCTGAGAGAGTTTGCTGTGATCAGAGCCTGGGCCCCTACAAATAATAGAGAAGGAGGAACCAGAAATGGGCATGGAATAAAATGGCCCTGAATCATAGGCCAGAAAAGTGTGTTTGAAGTAGAATGTTTTAAAAGAAGAGAGCATTCAACAACTGCTACTGAGAGACGGAGTAAGATGAGAATGGGAAATTGACCAGTGGCTTTCGCTGGATAGCAATTACTGGTAAATTACCAATGGCCAATTTAATGGAATGATGGGAACGAGAGCCAGGATGAAGAGGGTTGGTCAGGAAGGGAAAACACCAAGTAGAGATGAGTCTTGCTGGAATGAGGAGGGGAGAAATGTAGATGTATCTGAAGAGTATTGTATTGTTTTGTTTGTTTGTTTGTTTTGTTAAATGGATATACCAATGGGGAAAGATGAGAAAATGTGATGAGGGAGGGAGGGGGAGAGAGAGAGAGAGAGAGAGAGAGAGAGAGACAGAATGATGGTGCAAGAGAACAGTGCAAGTATGAACATACCCAATATTACAGTATTCAGAAAGCACAGTGATGTATAATCACTATGGGTGGTGTTTGCTTGGCAGTATTTTAAATGAAATGAATATACAGGTTCAATCAAGGAGGTCTTGCTAATCTAAGTATACAGTATTTCACTGTTGCTGTCACCCATGTCTTGCATTCACACGTTTTTTCAAAAAGATGGGATGTGGGTAACAGCAAATATGGTTAACAATAAAGGCAGCTGTTGGTATCACTCCTGCTATCCAGAGAACGACCTTATTTAGTGTTCCAGGTTAGAAAGGAAGAGCATGGCGAGATGATTTCCTAGCATACATCGGAGATTATACACTAAAATTCCAGTGTCCAAACTCTCTCGTCTTAATCATGCACCCTGCTAACCCCTTATGTAGAAAACAGAGGACAAACAGTGGTGTTGGCGCTGTGGTACAGTGAGTTAAGCTGCTGTCTGCAACACCAGCAGCCCATGTGGGCATGAGTTTGAGTCCTGGTTGCTCCACTTCCAATTCAGTTCCCTGTTAGTGTGCCTAGGAAAGCAGCAGAGGATGGCCCAAGTGCTTAGGCCCCTGCCACCCACATGGAAGACCCAGTGGAGTTCCCAGCTTCTGGCTGTTACAGTTAGTTGGGGAGCGAACCAGTGAATGGAAGAACTCTGACTCTTTCTCTCTTTCTCAATCTCTCTCTCTCTGTGTTTATGTGTGTGTGTATGTGTGTGTCTCTTCTCTGTAACTCTTTCAAATAAATAAATTAAGTCTTCAATAACAACAACAAAAATAATAACAGGGACAAATGCAAGAGACTAGTGGCTTGCTGAAGTCTTTATCCTATCAAGATGGCAAGGGCATGAGTAACATGGAGAAAACCATTTCCACAATATACCACCCACATCTACCACAAGATCTGAAATGTGAGAATCTTTTTCTTAATAATCCTGTTTGTTTTTTTTTTTTTTTTTTTTTTTTTTTTTTTTTTTTTTTTTGCCCAAGTTAAAGAGTGATGAGAAAATTGTAGGCTATTATGGAGTAAGAGTCTCCACTGTTCCCCATATAAACAGATAGTCAGGGGTTAGGCAGAAAATATACATTTTCTTGAATTTGATGAAGAAATACATGTCCAGCTTTTACAGTCTATGTAGTATAGAAAAACTCTGATACAATTTGTGGGAAATTATAACAGAACTATTAATAGAAGTAAAGTATTTTAAAAAACCATTGCCTTTGTTCCCTTGAAATGAGTGACACTGGTTAGCAAGATTATTCAATTTGAAATAATTGGGTTTCTGGTTCCTGTAATTTAGGTCTTACCTGTCACTGCAAATTATCTAAATTGCCAGATATATATACATATATATATACACATAATTGTATCATGTCAACATGACTAAACATTTTTAAACATTATATTTAAAGATTGCATTTATTTTCAAATAAGGAAAAAGTAATAGTAATATATTTATAATATACTTTCAACAAAAGCTCAAAAATCATTTTTATGGAATATTGATTATATTGCACTTTGGTAAGCTTATAGATGTAGATGTAGTTTAAATTCTTATTTTATTTGTTTAAATTTCCTTTTTGTTCAAGAAATTTTAAAAGACCATCCAGCATCCTATTAAATAACTGTAATATTTGGGGTGCAGAGATGTTTTAATCTGCAATGACAATGTGCCTTGTAGTATAACCTTCCAGATCTTACTAAATCCAGCTTTGACTGTAGAGAATTTATCTGATTCCATTATTTAGCTAAGTAGAATTTTATAGCCATTAAGACAAAGCACTAATTCCTTTCACTGAAGTTGAGCATAAGACATTGTTTAATATATTTAATTACAACCTAATTGAGTCCTGGGACACTGCTAGCCCACTGATGGACTTCAAATGGTATTATTAATTTAATAATAATTTATTGAGTACTTTTTCTTTATTCTGTGCCCAGGCACGAAACTACATACTTTACATGCATTACCTTGTTTAATCTTCTAAATAGCCATATGAAGTAAGTACTATTTGCATCTCAAATTTGCATATTAGGAAAAAAGGTTCAGAAAGGTTATGTAATTTGCCCAAGATCACATAGTTTGTTATTAGAGCCAGAATTGCATCAAGGGCCAATCTAAGAACATATTATAATATGTTGCCATAAAGAAGCTCTCTATCCTAAACCTGATAACCCTGGAAACTAACTTCACTATATGACAAAACCAAACCACCTTTTTAGCTGCTCGGTCCCTACTATTTGCTAATGGCCATTCTGTGGAATTCTTGCTCCATGGTGACAGAGGGCTAGCATATAACTGTCCCTGCAGATATACGGGTGGGTATGCACCAGTCACTCACCCATGCAGTCATCTACTGTGGATTTACAAATATCTGCTATTTATTAAGCAACATTCTCTGCAGGCACTGTGCATGAATGAGGAACAGAAGAGACATGGGCCTCTTGTCTTAATAGAACTTTCTGTCAAACAGATGAGACACACATTAAATTTAAAAGACAAATAAGCCAATAGAATAAAGACTTTCAATGAGGGAAATCTGGTTTCTAGGAAAGAGAATAACCAGCAATTGTTGGTGATTCTCCATTAGGGGGTCAGGGCCAATTTCTACAAAGAAGGGACATTTGAACTGAAACAAGGATAGGCATCCTTCCAAGAGGAGCAGGAGAAAAGATTCTCTGTGCACTCATTCATTGGACAAAATTTGCAGACACCTTACTCTATGCAAAGCACTGTGCTAGATACAGAGGCTACATCAGCGATCCACTCAGAGCTCCAGTGTATTGGAAAGTACCAAATGCTATGCCTCACTAAAGCTGTAGCAATGGCTCTAGGAAAAACTTGACTTAAAGAGAAAGAAGCCAGTAAGTGTATTATCTGCATTGGTAATGTGGGCTTTCTTCTCCTGCCCAATTAAGAAGAGTCCTTGAGGAGTTGGGAATTTGGCCTTGTAGTTATGACAGCAGGTAAGATACTTGTGTCCCACATATAGTGCTTGGGTTCAAATGCCAGCTCTGGCTCATGACTCCACGCTCCTGCTAATGAAGACCCTGGGAGGCAGATAGTGATGGCTCAAATATTTCGTCACTGTCACTCATGTGAGATGCCCCGATTGAGTCCTATCTCCCAGCTTCTTCCTGGTCCAGTCTTGGCTGTTGTGGGTATTGGGGGGGATGAATTATTAAATGGGAGAACATTCTCTCTTTTCCTTCTCTGTCACCATCTCTCTTTCTCTGTTTCCATACTTCACAGATAAGTAATAAGAAAATAAATTTGAAAAGAAGAGTAATTGAAACATGTTCAGCCCAGAAACTGAGTCTAAGGACTATGCCTAAACAGTGTTATCAGTAAGTTCACAGAAAGAAAAGACACACACATCCCAGTATTCAGCATGTTCTACTCATCTAACTCAGAAGTTGTGGAAAATAAACTATCAGGTTTCCAGAAACCTGCCCTGGGCTGGGGGACAGTGCAACACCCATCCACAGATTTCCCACAGGTGGTGCTGTGCAACTGGGTTGTTGTTGGGTTGATGTTGGTGGTGGATTCTGTTGCAACTGTTGCAACCACAGACTTGGAGACCTGTTTGGGGATCATTTCTATCAGCCTAACCATTAGCTGTTGCTGACAACTTTAGCCATGCACAAGTGTGTGTGCTTTGGATGATACTGGTCTCAAGATGGCTCTCACCACTGCACATTGTAGGCAAGTATAATATTGGAATTTCAGGTAAAAGTCAACATTCCAGAGAATCAAGATGATACTGGCTGACACAAATACATTCTACCCACACATCACCTCCCCAGCCACTTAACCTAAAACATCTGATACGGACTTCTGGAAGTATCTCTAGACACAGCTCAATTTCATACCAGAAAAAAGACTCTGGCGTCAGCTCTTTCATGTAGCAGTTAAGGCCACCACCTGTGATGCTGACATCCCACATGAGTGCCTGTTTTGAGTACTGGCTACTCCACTTCTGATCAATTTCCCTGTTAATGGCCTCAAAAAAGCAGCAGAAGGTGGCCCAAACGTGGGCCCCTGCACTCACATGGAAGTCCCAGATGAAGCTCCTAGACCCTGGCTTTATCCTGGCCCAGCCCTGACCATTGTGGCCATCTAGAGAGTGAACCAACGGATGGAAGATCGATGTCTTTCTCTCTCTCTCTCTCTCCCTCCCCCTCTCTCTCTCTTTTGCTCTCACTCTAGCTCTCTCTTTCTCTGTCTCCTGTAACTCTAACTTTCAAAATAAATAATTCAGTCTCAGAGAGAGAGAAACAGAGAGACTCTGAAAAAATTAGAGGTAAGTGGCTCGCCGCCTGGATGGATCAGGAACAGGATTTGTTTGCTCTTAAGACACTACTTCACCTCTTTGACTTTTTATAGAAAGCTTTTATTTAATAAATATAAATTTCATAAGTACAACTTTTGGATTATAGAGATTCTTCCCCCCATACCTCCCCTCCCACCTCTAAACCATCCCACATCCTATTCCCTCTACCATCTCATTCTTCATTAAGATGCATTTTTATAATTATCTTTATACACAGAAGATCATCTCTATACTAAGTAAAGATTCCAACAGTTTACACTCACACAGACATACATAAAGTACTGTTTGAAGATTAGTTTTACCGTTAATTCTCATAGCACAACTCATTAAGGACAGAGGTCCCACATGGGGAGCAAGTGCACAGTGACTGCTGTTGTTGATTTAACAATTGACACTCTTATTTATGATGTCAGTAATCACCTGAGGTTTTTGTCATGAGCTGCCAAGGCTGTGGAAGTCTCTTGAGTTCGCCAACTCTGATCTTACTTAGACAAGGCCATAGTCAAAGTGGAAGTTCTCTCCTCCCTTCAGAGAAAGGTACCTCCTTCTTTGATGGTCCGTTCTTTCCATTGGGATCTCACTCACAGAGATCTTTCATTTTTAGGTCATTTTTGCCACAGTGTCTTGGCTTCCCATGCTTGAAATACTCTCCTGGGCTTTTTAGCCAGATCCGAATGCTTTAAGGGCTGACTCTGAGGCCAGAGAAGACACCACTTTGGATGCCTGCATCCTACACCAGAGTGCCTGGGTTCAAGTCCTGATTTCAGGCTCCTGCTACTTACTATACACGCTGGGAAGCAGCAGGTGATGGCTCAAGTACGTGGATCCCTGCCACCGATGTAGGAGACCTAGATTCAGTTCTAGGCTCCTGACTTCAACCTGGCCCAGCCCTGGTTGTTGCGGGCATTTGGGCAGTGAAATAACAAATGGAAAAATCTCTCTCTCTCTCTCTCTCTCTCTCTCTCTCTCTCCCTCCCTGTGTGTGTGTCTGCCTGTCTGTCTTCCAAATAAATAACTTTAAAAACTTTTTTTTTTAAAAGAAGAGATGAGGAAAATCAGTGAATAGAACAAAAACCACCCTTTATCACACCCCATCTTCTTCTCCCAGGGTCAAGCAGATACTGTGTCCACAAGACCTCAATGGAGACAACTGACAAAAGCTCAGCTTTCCAGGTTCTCAGGGGTAGTTCTCTGATAAGCATCCTTACTCAAAGGATGTGCTGGTGCCACAGCGACCCCTTAGAGTAAATGTCTTAAGACATCTCTTATGTTCTCCATAGACAGTGAAGATGGGCTTGCAGGGGACTAACTGAAAACTCTTACATGCAGTTACAAGCAAGCCTTTCTGTGCAGAACGATATATGAAAAAAAATCCATTTTTCAAAAAAGATCATTCCCAACAAATCCTTCTTTCAACTTGAGGAGGAAGATACTCTATTAGGAGACATTACTGGTTTTCCCAAAATATAAAACAAGTCAACCAACCACTCACAAAATCTTAAGAAGAATAATAAAACCAGACCTCACTGGATAAGGATCACAGCATGATATTGCAACAGATAACCGATAATAGCAGAGTCCAGCGTTCTGGAAGGCAGCAAGGGAGATCATGTCTTGTAGTCTTCCCATTCTGTTCTGCAGCTATCCAGTCGAAACATCTGAAGTCATTCTGCAAATCTAACATACAAAGGGCCTCTCTTCTCCTTGATGTGGGTCTGTGCAAAATTCATGATCTAAATGCCAGAGAGAATAACTATATTAACAACTTGGTTTCTAAGCCACAGGAAGGGAAGAGGCTCTCTGATCTTGACCCAGTCCACACGTGGAATATGTATCATCCAGCTGAACTCTGACGCCCAAATGGCTTTGCCCACTCCCCTTTGAACACAAAGTGAAAAATGTCAGACAGATCATGTTCATCAAAAATAAAAACTTCTTTTGTTCCTAATTTAAATCAAATAAGCTCAGCATTTAGTATTATCAGTGATGAGTACCTAATAAGTTCTTTGGAATATTCATGTTTTTATCATTATCAGAATATTAAGAAAAATAGTAGATCTCCATGTTCTCATCGAAAAATTCAACAGATGAAGTATTCTGGAAGGAATACATAAAGCAATACATAAGACAATAGACGTAGTAAGCCCTTTTTGGCAGTAAACATCATATTTATTAAATGCTATATTGTTTTATTATCATCATTATGTATTGGTGTGATTTCAGAGCAAGACTAATTTCCCCGGGTATTTATTGACTTAAATTTAAGTGGACACTAATTAATAAAATAAAATTTTAACAGTGTCTCCAAGGAGAATTCAAATAATTTTTTCCCAGGCCTGGGTCCAGAAGTAGCTGAAAACAGCCTGGAAGGGGGTATGGCTACAGATTACTAATTCTACTCCCTGCAGATCTGTCTTCCAACTACCAACAAGCTAAATTTCTCCTCGGCTTGTAGAAACTGAACAACGTGCAGCCTGAAGAGACATCATCACAAGCAGTGTGTGTTGGGGGCTGTTGAGGCAAAGATGATCATTTACCTCAAATAGTTAAAGCAGTTTTTTTTTTTTTTTTTAAAAAAAGAAAACTTGGCTTGCAACAAGGTAACCTCTAAGTATTTTCAAAGGGCCAGGCCAGACAATCACCACTCAGACAACACTTCCCGATTCGTCCCTGGCAAAATTCCTCCTCACTTGGTACCTTTTAAATTTTCATTTATATCCATACCCCTCTCTGTGTGGACACAGTTGTTGTATAAGGAGGTGGGAGAGAGCCAATCAGTCACAGAAAGTTGTAGCTGCACCCTTCCATGGTTAAAAGAGAGAGAGAGAGAGAGAGGGAAAAGAAAGAAGTATCTCTTTGTATTAAAGGCTGAGGAATCCGTCTTGCTATTTGTGTGGAGGGACTTTGACACTCAAAGAAAACAGTGCCTAACACTCCACCCATCACAGATGCTTCCGGCAGCACCACCGCAACCCAGGCCCCGGTTCTCTGATTTCTGTTTTCATGGGTTTTGTGTGCAGTGGCTGTCGGGAGCATGACATGGAATCTGAAACTAAGGGGTCCTGAAAGGAAACATCCCTTTCACGAAAGGGGAGGGCACCAGGCAGTTCATATGTCACTCACGTGACTGCCTCTGGAGCACAAAACGTGAGTGCCTCCACTGGCCCCTCTGGGTCTGTTTCCACCTTTGAGGAAAGAACTAAACAGTCTCAAGGATTCCTTCCAGCTTGGAAATTCTATGACGTACAATCTTTTTATGAGAGTTATATTTTAATACTTAGCAGAAATTGGAAATGTCAAGAGAGTCTCTTCTTCAAACAATTCCAAAACTTGGAATTCTAATTTTGTAATAATCTTACAAGCTAAAAACCCTGCCAGTGCTCCCAAGTTTATGTCTTTGTCAACCAAGGGTAGAAGAACTAGAAGGCTGAGCAAATTCCAGTTTCATGTTTTATTTTATTTCATTTTATTTTTTTTTGCCCAGGAGGGTTTTGTTTTACTTAATCATTTTTACTGATGTTAATTTTGAAGAAAATTAGGCCCAATTGTTTCTAAGCCATTCAAAAACTCGACAAAATCAGTTTTGTTCCAGCTGTTTGCTAGCTAATCCCAAACTCTGTAAAATCATCGCTCTTTCAACTAAGCATTCTTTCAGCTATGACTAAATGCCAAAATGCAAAGGCCTAAATCTGGTTTTAGAGAGGGAGCCTGTTGAGTCTTAAAGACTCGGAATTTGCCCAAACTTTCTGTCCGACTGCTTGGCAGACTAGCATCGGGAGCAAGACTGCCCTATGAAGCCCGTTTTCAGAACATTTGACCCAGGCTGCGCTGCCTTCTCCAAGGATGTTCTCACCCTGGGCTTTCATGACAACCAGGGGCTTTTCTTGAAATACCTGCAGGCTGACACACCATTACTTCCTGACTTCCCTGAGGCTCCGTGGAGGTGGCAGATGTGTTCATCCTAAATTGCTACATAGGGGAAATTGTTAACCAGCTTTTCCCAGAGAATGGATATTATCTGTCTGTCACCATGGGCTCTCTAGAGCCAATGCCTTGGCACACAGAAGGTGCACAAGAAGTAATCTGTAGAATGAACACTTTACCATGAGGGATGCACCCTGCAAAAAAACAAATAGAACTTGGGAAAAGAATAATCTTCAACCTGTCAGTTTGGGTATTAGGTTTTTCCCAAGAAACCATTAATTTTTTTACAAAAATACATAATCTATGTTCTGTAGTTTTCCCTTTAGTAAAATTTGAATGAAAATAGAGGATTTCAAGCATCACAAGCAATTACGGAGAGTTTCTGCCTGCAAAGACTCTATATTTGATTAGGAAAAAATGAACAATAGATACACAGCTACACAAGTGAGACCGACTTGAGAAGTCAGAGCTGGAACAAAGGTTAAGGAGCCTGGCGGAGTGGACAGGCCGCTCTCGCGAGATGGCTAGGGCAGGCCTTCCCAGGAAGAAACGCTGGCGGTGAAGGGGGGCAGATGAGCAGCAGGTTCACGGAGCGCTCCTGGGAACAGCATTCCAGGTAGAAGGAACAGCAAAGGCCAACCCTAAGGCAGAAAGGAGTTCCGAATCCTTAAAGGATTGGAAAATGAGGTCAGTGTGGGAGACAGAGATGGCATAAGAAGAGGTGGAGAGCAAGCCGGGCTGGGGCCCATGGGACCCAAGGTGTGGAGCTGGGCTGACGCAACACATTTCCGAAAGACTCCTCTGGCTGCCATGGAGCGGGAACTGCCCGTGGGCACGAGTGGAGGCTGCCCAGGTGTGACGCAAGTGGTCACAAACTCAGGTGGAGGCAATGAGGACAAAGCAAATAGGACGAGGTGGGTCTCATAGGGAAAGGCGACGGGACTTGCCGGCTGACTGACTGGGGTGGGGGGGAGGGCAGGGCTGGAGTGATGCCTTATTGAAATTAATGAGATCTACTAATTAGGATAGCATTTTACCATAAACAAATTATTAAGCACTTTTCCTGCCAGTATCACTGCCCTGCCTTTAGGAATGAGGCTTAAAGATCATTAAAAAGGAGTCTGACAGGAGCCAGGGGACCTCTAATAATTTCTAACCATGGGGAAGGGAACTGCAGAAGTCAGGCTGTAATAATATGTCACATTTACAAAGCACGGTGCTGTTTACAAAGTGCTTTCATATCCATGGGCTCCCTCACACTTTTATTTTTCTTCAATTCATGTGACATTTCCATAGAACGGGGTGGATTAGCAAGCCGGTGAACGCACATGACAAACCCTGGATTCTCAGGACGAGTTTGTTGACACTCCTCTGCTTATTATAAATTGTCGCTCTTTTCTTCCAAAGTCATGCCTTATGACAAGAACCCCTCTTCTAACAGAAATAATTTTCAGCGATTTAAAGGAAACATTTTTCATTATCTTTTTGTTTCCATGCTGTCCAGAGATCACCCTGAGCAGATTTATGAAAATAAAATTCAATTGGATTTTTAAGAATTCCGGCATTACGAGAGCTTTGAAATGATTATGCTTTTCTCTGAATGAAAACGAAATTCAGATTGTTATGCTTGAATTAATTAGGGCCGTAACCTCCCAGGCCCGCACACAGATCAAAGCAGATTTCTGCCTCAAAGCAGGCTGAGGGTGGCAGCTGTGTCCAAACAGGGGCTGTGATCTCTCCTAGCAAATGGCCAGGACACTGTCTCAGCCCGAGCTAGCACCAGCCACAGGGCCCAGGGTCTAGGACAAAGGTACCAATGACGACACTTCTCCACTAAAGGAATGAAGTAATACAAGGGGTCTTCAAAAAGTTCTTGGAAATGTGTATTACACACACACACACACACACACACACGTGGATTATGGATTTCAAAAATGTTTGCACCAAAATAAACTTTGAATTCCCCTTTTTTCACAACTATTTTAAGTCCCCTTAAATACCCACCCCATCTTTTGAAGACTCATTTATTTGAAATGCAAAATGAAGAAGAGAAAGGGAGAGACACAAAACCTTCTGTCTACTCCCCATATGCCTGCAACAGCCAGACTGGGCCAACATGAGCCAGGAACCCAGAACCCCATGCAGATCGGGCACCCAAGTGCCTGAGCCATCACTGCGGCCTCCCAGGTGCATTAACAGAGAGCTGGATGGGAAGCAGAGCATCTAGGAATCTATCCCAGGCACTCTGATATGTGATACAGGTGTCCCCAGTGGCAGCTTAACACACTGCACAACGCCAGCCCCTGACTAACCCATTTATGGTGACTTCCTGAGAGTCATGGGGGTATGCGTGGTGCAGGGAAGAAGAGACCATGAGAACATGCTTCCTGGACTGGACTTCCCTTCCCGTGCGAAATCTCCGACCCAAGTGGAAACAGCAGGTCTTTTGGAGGTCAAAGAGCTGGGTCCATCATGAGAACGCAGCCTCCTTTAGGAAGTAGAGCTAATGCACCCTTTACAGGGTTAGTGGGAAGCCCAAACCCATAATGCTCCTTGTGAAACAGACAAATCATTATTGTGACCATGACTACAGTTATCAAAGAAGTATTTTTTAAGCATGAAAAATAATCAGAAAATTATTGATGTCTCTTTTTGATCACTCTGTAAGCCAGTTCAGCAACCACTTACTAAAGTATAGTCCTAAGATATAACACAGGGAAGATCAAGAAGACCTTGTCCCTGCCCACAGATTGCTCTCCTGAGGAATGCACTGGCTGAAGGTCAAAGTCAAGGCAGACCGGAAACACAGGTCAGAGGCTGTGAAAGCCCAGAACCTGAGGGAAGAAAGTCCTTTGTCTTGGTGGAGGATTGAAGAGGAGATGGCCCTGAGAGGGAGAGGCGTTCAGCAGACAAGCCGGACAGAGAGAAGACCAGCAGCACAGCACACAGGAAACCGTGAGATCCCTTTGAGGAATGAAGGCTAAGACAGGGAGGTCAGCAGGGGAGATGGACCTGAATTTAACTGAAAGTCTAATTAGGGACTCCATTGAGCTAGAAAGACACCGCTGATCTTTCAGTAGCAGTGCAGATTTAAAAAAAAGTTCAACCTCAAAAACAGTGTCAGAGAAATACACCGTGCAGCATGCATGAAGTCACTCAAGCAATGAGATCCACTGCTGGGTCACATGGAGGGTCTCAGAGAACTCATGCGACACCCAGAGCCTCCCTGAGCTGGACCTTTGGCTGAAGACCCAGCTGGGTGCACAGGGTGTCTGCACTCTGTTTTGCAAGAAGGTTTTGGGGTGAGGGAGAGTCCTCTCTCTCCCAGGTGGGGTTTCCGTTGGCCATTCCCTTCTCATCACCCCTGCCCCACCCAAGGATATTTCAGAAATTATGCTAAAGAAGGACCCTTTGTGCTCAGAATTGTTAGATCATTTTTAAAGAGCAAAGATCCTAAGGTTACCCATTCTACCTGCTCCCTCTCAGGAATGAAAGCATAAGAAAGAGGAAGGAAGGGAAGAAGGAAGGAAGCAGGGACAGAATGGAGGGGTACACAGAGCAAGAGCAAGAGTGAGAGCGAGAGCGAGAGAGAGGGAATTTGCCAGAAGAACAAGAGAACGCACTGCATTTGGTAAGAAAAAGATAGGAAGATTTCAAAGATTAAAAATAAATAAGGAGAGATCCAGCTTCCGATATTGATATTAGAGTAAAAATAGGGACTAGAGGGAAAGGAGAGACAGACAGAGAACAGACCTGTATAAGAAAGAAACAGATAAAGGCGGGCAGACAAGTGCATTAGGGAGGTCCTGGGTGTTGAGCACCTGTATTTAGCTGGGCAGCCTCCACAGCAGGAGCAAGCGGAAAGGGGAGAAGACCTGCGAGAAGGAAAGAACGTGGATTCGAGGATACACAAGCAGGCCAAGGGATCAAGCCCTGGTCCACCCTCCGCCAGTTGCAGGGGCCTTTCCCACCAGCCTGTCTCAGAGCCCCAGGCTTGTCTCCTGCACCTGCCTTGCACACCTTAACCTTTGGATGTGGTCCCCAACTGCCTGAGCCCAAGGCGTGACCCCACACAGCAGCTCTGTGACTGCCACTGGGCTGGAGAGTGATCCTCCACACAGCCACGGAGGCTCCGGTCTCCCAGGCTGGACCCTGGACCAAAGAGAGGGGGACGCGCTGCTGGATACGAGCACCGGGCTTGAGACAACGGGAACTGCAGCTCCTCCCAGGTCCTCAGAAGGACCCCTAAAGTCAGGAGCCTCCTAAAGATGAGAGCAGTTGTCTCAGATTCCTGCTCCGCTGCTCCAAGCTGCGTTGGTTTGACATCCTCGAGACGGCAGACACCGGATGGTCTCCACTTGTTCATGGCTTCCCATGCCTAAATCAGCTCCAAACTTCTAATGCTTCATATTCCTTCTCAGGTTCTGAAGAAAGTTCCAGAACCCCTGCCCAGGGGGATACAAGCATATACCTGTAACATTTTGTGTGCGTGTGGCGGGGATTTGTTTTTCCCTCTTGCCTCCAACCCCATCCCTGGCCTTAAGGGAGACCACTGACTACCTGGGTCTATAACCATTTCCAGAAATCTCTGATTTCTTATTTCTAGCATGGGGAATGGCTTTGGAAAAGTCTCAGGATTGCAGGACACGTAAGAGACCTTACTGAGCTAGTAAGACTAAAGTCTCCTTTAATGTAATAACCAATTTCTAACTCTGCTTCAACCAAAAAAATCACAGGCAAAGAACAACGCATCACCAAGGCTCAAAAAGACAGCAACTTCCTCTGCCTTGATCCTCAAAGGAAGTGAAAAATATGTGTATTACTTCAAAATTATAGCATCTGGGGTACTTACTGACTGAGATAAAGCTTTAAAGAAAAAACAATGCGTGTGGATGTAAACACAGTATAAAAGCCCGATCCAGGCTCTTTCGTAATTATATCTGCTTCTGACTAATCATTTTCACTTTCTATTGAAAAATACTTAGTACTTCATAACACGCCAGGACAAGACTTTGCTTTCAACATGAAGGTGTTGCTGTCACTGTTTATTTCTCCTTTGCTTTGTGATTACAAGTGCTGATCACAGCTCAGATAGCTGTAAAAAATAAACCTGCTATCATAGCTTGCATGTAATTAGTTCTAAATGTGTGGCCTATTTACAATAGCAAGCCTTACATTAGACACCACACACACTTAAAATGCCAGATATTGCCACACTTTTATGACAGTCATTAAGTGAGCCACCGCAGCAAGTATTTCATGTGACAGTTACATTAGCATAGAGCCCTGCTGATAAGGAAGCACACCTTGCCACTCACACGGACTGGCACACTGCTGAGCTGCACCCTCTGACAGTCATCTTCCACTTGGTCCAGACAGCCTCCAGGAAACACCGAGTTCCCGAATCCTCCGCCACGTGGGCCAGTGAAAGAGAAAGGCTTTCCTTCAGATGCTGATTGACCACCACTGATTTCTCCCCGCTGGGCACACCTGGCACAGCCGTTGGGCCTGTGCGGAACACCAGTGACGGGGCACCCGTCAGAGCACTGTAGCTTGAAGAAGAGAAGTGCTCTTTTCTTCTATGACTTGCTCCAGGAGGAGCTGCCAGGACCCATAGGATGGTTTCGTGGGACTCGGCAACTACATCGGAAATTTCCCATCCTCCTGGCTATATCAAAGATCGGTCACATTGCTCCTTCAGCCCTCCTGCTCCTAATCCCAGAAAGAGGATCTTTGTACCAAACTCTAAATGCCTAGCTATGAAAGAGGCCCCACAGTTAGATTTTAAATGCCATTGCTCTGTTCTCTGGTATTCAAGAAAGTTGTTGTTGCTAGAAGTATTATACAAAGCCCTAAGCATTGGGAATACTTTGTGCAACTTTGGAAATGATATGCTACTGTGGGCCACTGTTTGGTTGTCGCTTCTTGATGGTTTCCAATCCGCAGTGAATATTTTCAGGTAGCAACTGCCAGGGTCAGACATCAAAGGGACATACCTGAAAAATAGAAATTGGCTGAGCTTAGAGATCCTGATGATAGCCTATGTGACAGAAGATTCCTGTAGGCTGAGGGACATGCCATGAACCAAGACCCCATGAAGAGCGTCTCTTTCCACATATGTGTCCCACCTGCCCTACATCCCCTAAACACTTCTCTTACATCAGCTTACAGTAGGAGTTGCAAATTCCCAGGTCTATGGAGATGAAGCAATAACATTAACGAGTGAAGTGGGCCAGATGTGATTAATACAGAGTGGTAAGGACTGTGGAAAAATGAAAAGAGAATGAGCATACTGGAAGAGCAGTTCTACACAGTTAACACGGATTGTGCCAAATAGGACAGCACACCAGCAACTGTAGATCCTGCAATCGGTTGGGGCACAGGAAGTCCAGAGTTTTGTGTAAAACAGCCCAGATTTTAAACACGGACAATTTATTATTTTCAATTTCTGGGCTGGCCAAATAGAATGTGTCTGTGGGCACAGTTGGGTCTGTGGCCCAACAGTTTGCAAATGTGCCTCATGGTGTTTAAGAGACGCACATGAGCCTTAGTCAAGCCAGAACCGCCACGTTTGGCAGTCTTCTGCTGCTTCCTGACCCACTGTTCATAATTCCCGGGTTGGGTCTGAAGAATCTGCAGTTGGTAGTCTGGACTTATTCTCAAGAAGTTGGAATTTAGGTTGATGGAGCGGAGATCTTTATTCATATTTTATAGAATATGTGATACTAATAGCAATAGCTCACACTTGTGGAACTCTGTTCAAAACAGCCAACATGTACTAAGAAAGAGTAGCAACGGTTACTGTGATACATTGCGTGATGCCAAGCACTGACCCACAAGCTTTATACGGATTAATTCACATAATCCTCAGAACCACCCTCGGAGGCAGATACGATTAGTACCATCCTTCCCCCTTTGTCATCAGTAAACCAAGGTACAGAGAAGAATCTTAGAAGGATGATGCAGTTAAAAAGGGGAGAAGCCTGGATTCAAATCCAGGCAGTCCAGCTCCAGGAGCTGCGTGTCCGCCGCTGTGCCACCCAGCCTCACCAACAGGACTTGATGACTATAAACAAAGCATCCACAGCTGAGACCTACGGGCTCACATCCCAGTTCTAAACTCTCTAATATGTACACATGCACAAAAAGATCAATATGCAGGAACCATTTTTTGTGAAGTAACACTATAAGGAAGGGAGTTGACCTTTATCGAGGGCTATCTATGTGCAGGCGATTTACCTATACTAATATCTCATTGCATCTCACCAAAACGCCACGCACTATATCTTCTTCCATGGTGCACCAGGTTAAAGGGCAGATGAAGGTTGTGTTTGACCAAAGGTGTCCATCAAGCGGAAGCCCAGAGAAGCCTCCAGTGGCGGCTGTGACTAGAAACACATCCCTGTATTTAGAATGAACAATCCTTTCCGATCATATCAGTGTTTGACTTCGGACCTGTTAATTTCCCTCAGGGGAGCCTCGGAATAGAAGCAGGGAGGAGTGCGTCAGGCTCACTGCGGGAGCATGTCCAAGACACTCTTGACCCCACTTCCCCTGCAAGGTAGTTCAATACCAAAGGACAGCACAGTCCGTCTCTCCCCAGATAAAGGATGGAGTCCAAAAACGGTGCAATTCTGAGAAAGACGCTGCCTGCTATCGTCCTGGTGACTTGATAGTCCAAATGCAAAAGTGTTTCCACTTTCCACTTTGTCTGCTCTGAGAGCAGGCTGCGGTCCAGCAACTTGGTCCGCTGGGAGGTTTTGTCTCGGGCCTCACCCCTATAATAACACCCTACTTCTCCTAATCCAGCTCCATCCCACCACGCTGAGAATGCTCATCGTCCCACGGTGTTTACACATTTCAAATATTTGTAGTCCATTAAAAAGATATCGAGCACATGGAGAAATAGATGTCCACATTTGGAAAACATAAATCTGAGGCACTGGGGATTGCAGGCTCTCTTTATACATTTTTTTTTAAGATGAGAAAGGTTTCCTTTGATATTAAACAGAGCTCTAACCCTAGCAAGCTGTGCATTCTTTTTAGGGTAGCCCTCCCAAAGAGGTTTACCAGCCCTCAAGGAACTTGTGGATCGTGTGCTATTTCTTCTCCTTTCCCTCCTAGGCCTTTCATAAGACGGTGCTAATTCTATCAACAGAGATGCTCTGTTGCCAGGGACGTCCTTGTCCATACCCAAAGGCACTGTGTCTTCCCTGGCTGTCTCCTGTGGTTCTTTGCCTTTGCCTTCCATGGGACCACATGCAAGCGTGCTTCAGAGTATAAGCATAAAGCCCAGAATAGACAAATGCCCTACAAGAACTAAGGTCTTAGCACCCTCTGACCTCACCCAGGCCCAGGCACTCCCTTTGGGAACCTGGCAGGTGGGTATAGGCAACTGGCAAGCCATTGCCATTCAAAGCTCCCACACTTCCCTCTCTGATTGCCCAGCCAGAGTCAAGCCCCTCGCCTTGCCACTGTGGTCCTTGTCCTCATGCCTTCCCTGTCAGATTTTTCCCCCAGGAAGGGAACTGCTAGGGCAGGCAGGCTTGCTTTGCTGTGCCACCCTTCCTGAGATACTTGCCCGGTAGAAGACAACGACCTGGATTTGAAGAAAGATCTAGTTAAGATCCTAAGGGGAGGTGTTATTGAACTGAATGAGGCAGGTTTTAGAGAGGATTATAGGATGGATGTGCTCCTTGGGAATTCATGAAATCAGACTCAGACACAAATGAGATGTTCTTTCCCCCTGTCCCATATAAAAAATCTCCCAGCGTCCCACTGAAGGGGAGTTACAATCTCATTTGCTGCTCTCTTTCTAAATCCCCACGCTTCCCAATGCTCACGTCTGCTCCCACTTCTAGGCCGCTGAGCACATGGAGGAGAGAGGGGGTAACACTTATACACAGCCTCCAGCCCTGGTGTCCAGAGGGCAAGGCTTATCTCCCCCGGGCCCAGCCCCTCTGTTGTGCTCAGGGGCTGCTGGGACTTCCACCTCACCACTTTCACTTGCTGAACGCCCCTCTTCCTCCACACAGAAACAAGACAGCCATTAAGCCAGGGTGCCCGCATTTCCTTCCACCTAGGCGCAAATAGCACTGTGCATGCCACCGGCACTGCCTCCACTCCAGCAGCATTGCCCCCAGATCCCACCAGAAATGCCGTGACTCTCTCCTGCCAACAGCCCTCCCACCCCACCTACTCCTTCTACTCACTCAGACACCTACCTCTAACAAGTGTCATCTCCTCTTTCTCCTGAGCTTATCAAACATGCTCAGGTCAGGAGCCATATGGCACAAAGGATGAAGCCACCACTTGGGAAGCTGGCATCCTGTTACTGGGGCACTGGCTTCAGTGCTAGCTGTTCTGCTTCCCACCCAGTTCCCTAATAGTGACCCTGGTACAGCAGCAGAAGGTGGCCCAAGTGCTTGGGCCCCTGCCACCCAGGGGGGAGACCTGTATAGATGTCCAGGCTCTTGGTTTCCACCTGGCCCAGCCCAAGGGTGGCAGCCCTTTGGGCAACCCCCCCCCTCCATCATTCTGCCTTTCAAATAAATAAAAAATATCATAGGAAAAAATGTGCTCAGGTCTACCCCTTCTCTTCCACTTTACAACATTTGTTCTCCAGAAGCTTTGGAAAACAAGCAAACCAACCATGTCCATTGCCTTAGGACAGAGCCTGACCCTCTGTTGCCTTTGTCTTTGCAGTGCCTCCTCGTTCATCCCACTGGCCTCCGCTCACCATGCCCAGGGTGACCTGAGTGAGTTCATTATTGCAGCTTTAAGAAATAACCACATATTCGGTGGCATCAGCAATACAAATTTATTATCTTACAGTTCTGTGGGTTACAAGTCTGGCATGGGTCTCTTTGGGCTGAACTCAATTTCTTTATGGAAATTCTAGGGAAATTTCCATTTCTAACACTTCCAAACTTCTAGAAACTGTCTGCATTTGTTAGCTCAGGGCCTCTTCTTCTTTGGCCACAGCAAGTTGAGCCCTTCCACACTGCCTCCCTTACACTTCAACTTCTGCCTCCCTCCTCCACTTTGAAGGACACTTGTGATTGCTTTGGGCTCACCTGGTGGATACAGGCTAATCTGCCCACTTTAAACAGCTCATTAGTGACCTTAATTCATCTGAATCATTAATTCCCCTTTGCCAAGCACGGCACAGGTTCTGGAAATTAGGTCATGAGTATCTTTAGGTAGCCATTATTCTGCCTACCAGACCACCTCATAAACCTCAGAAGTTCCTTGATTTGGGGTCATATATACATATATTTGTGTGTGTGTGTGTGTGTGTGTGTATCTAACTCTTACTGCCTATGTCACCTTTGAGTTAACATATCTATTTCTCACCTGCAAAATGAAATGAAATGTAGATATGTTTTGAGGGTTAGTTGACACAAGTACAGGTAGAGTATTTAGAATTGTGACTATACTAAGTGTTCGATAAGTACAGTTATTTTTTATTATATAGTATTCCAAGTAGGAATGTACTTAGCCGCAAGTAACAGACAACTGAACCTCAGGATTATCTTTCTCACATGAAGTCCAGAGGTCCATACAGGCACCGACCCAGCAGCTCCATGATATCCAAGCCAATGTCCCTGAAATCCTTGGCCATTCATCCGTGGTTGCAAAGTAGCTGCTACATTTTCCCCAGCCATCAGACCCCAGCTGAAGGCAGTGAAGGGCCATGCTAAACCTACTGCTTCCTTTTTATTAGAAAGGGCAACACTTTCCCAGAGCCCTCTTAGTGAGTCTTTGCTTAGGACTCATTAGCCAGAACAGGGTTGGGAGACTGCAGGGTCCAAGAGCATGGTACCAGCATCTGGTTGGCATCTGGGGAGGGCCTGCCTGCTGCACTATAACATGGCAGAGGGCACTGCACGGTGAGACAGAGCAAGCCTGGCAGCTTCGCTCTCTTCTCTCTCTCCTTATAAAGCCACAAATACGATTTTGGGGGGCCCCATCCTCATAACTTCATCTAATCCTAATTCCCTCCCAAGGGCCCCACCTCCAAATATCATTAGCATATGAATTTGGGGATGCAGTTTCCGACACATGAATCTTTGAGGGACATACTCAAACCACAGCGCCTTATTAGCAGGACTTCCCGTTATTTACCCTATCGGCTTTGGTTTGACTCTATCGCGAATAAGATCAATACCAACTTCACAGGGTTATTGCAGGAAGGGAATGCAATGATCTCACCAAAAATAAATATTAGAGATTATAGCTGAGAAGAAAGAGGAAGGCCAATGCTCTCACGAGACACAAAATAAACATGTTCTTTGTGTCCACCTAAGAAGGGTATGCACCTGCAAACAAGCGGCACTGCCTTCCCCTCCTGCTTCATCCCAGGAAATGCAGTTCAGCTCCCTAGGGAAGGAAGTGAGGCAGGTTAAGAGCAAACCTACTCCCCCGACCACCACCACCACCCCACCCCCCCACCCCCAACCCCCCCGCTCACCCAAGTGAGCTCTGCTCATGACAAGACATAAGATTGCGCTTTTAAAAAGTCAGGTTTCCCCTCTAAAACTGCATGTAGCTGTAATGACTAAGAACTTAGGATAAAAAACAAGTTCTATCAAAGACTCAGATTTTCATTTTATAAAGCACTTGAGGTAATGAGGCTATAAAAGTTATATGGATGCATTTTTATGCGAATATTACTTCTGGAATTAGTTTCGTACTGTGTAGAAAAATGGGAGTGTGAACCTGAATGAATTCTCCCCTTCCCATTGATGGCTTCGGCTGAACCTGGAGCTGGGCAGCCGGCGTTGCTGGCTCCATAAGTCCCATTTTGCGGTTTCAGCCTGTCAGGAGGTCACTCACTGATGACTCAGACACGCTGGCCTGGAGGTATTTATGTGATCTCCCGAGCCGGCAGAAAACCTGCCCTTAGAACAAGGCAAATATATCCCTGCTCTTGATGGCTTCAAGCTCTGCAATGGGGGGCTGACCTGACAGCTGCTTGTCCTGAGGGAGAAATAAAGGAAACTGGTGAAACACATGCTATTTCCATGAATTCCCACTCATCTGCTGTTAGAAAATTCAGCTGAGACCCTGACAATAAAGGTTAGACTTGTAGTGTCACAATAGAAAGGAAAGGAACTTCAACTTGCCTTCAGCATACCAAGCAGGCTGCACTTCACAGGATCTGTAGCTCACCGAGCCATCTAAGATGCGCCACGGAAAAAGTATCAATGGGCATTTGTCTGAATTCATATTTATGGCATCTGTTTGACATGCGGTTTTCATTTAGATGGCAATCCAGATACCGCTTTGCATAAAGTTCTGGCTTTTTGAGCTGTCCGTATCAATTGTCTTTTACCAAATATCGAATTTTCAGATGTTTACAGATGCACCAGAAGAATATTTTCAAATCATTCAAAAGAATGGCATCCTAGAAAAAAAAAATCCGAGCAGAATGCTAATGAAAATTCTGATGTTTCATGTAGAAAAATGCTCTAAGATAGGGGGAAAAATCACTCTACTCAAATTTACTGCAAAAAGAATAATTTGTCTGTCTTTGGGAATGAGTTATACCATTGCCCGTCTCTCCCCATTCCTAATTTAGGCAAAAGGCCCATATCAAATGCATTAAATCAGAGTTTAATCATTTTTATAACTAAGTGTAGTTTTTTTAAAAAAAAAAGTCATAAAAAATTCCCAATGCAATGACACAAGCATCTCTGTGAGTCAACTGTTATTTCAGGGATTTATGATAATTCCTCATCTTGAGGAAAAATGAAGCTAATTGAAACAAACTCCGTACTTTATATTAATGCCATTTGAATACAGTGTGCACTGCCAGTTACAAAGTGACATGGAAAATGAGGCCGTTCTCAACAACACCATGGTTTCTCAGTTTTATGTATTTTTTAATTTCCTCTATGGAAAATCTGGTCTTCATAAAAGAACTGCTAGAGAAAAATGTGGAAAAACTTGATTCATTCCATATTTACATTCTTTCTGGTACCTGGAAATGAACCAAATGCAAAGTATGCCAAAAGAGAAGTTAGTTAAGTCATTTAGAAAACTCATCTTCCCCCAGGCTAAAGGATAAACTGCCTTGGGAAAGGCCGGCTTTGATAATACAAAACACCTTTCTGTCTAATGAGTTCTGTCTTCCTAACCTTTTACCCAGACCTCAAAGAGGCCAGCCTTCAGAAATGGCTGGTTTTCTTTAGCCAACAATCCACCCTGCAAACCACCCACCAACCTGGGATAGTCTATACTCTCCAAATCCAGAAATTCCCTCTGTGATACTTGAACGGATCAGGCACTTAACACAAATGTGTCCAACGGCAGGGAAACACCAAATTTCACCACGAAGTCGCCTTGCATCCTCCTGGCCGGCTCTGCTAATGCTATTTGCCATTTCTCTTTGAAGAACCGAGCAAAGTAAAAGCAAGGTGTCGCGCTCACGGGCGGAGGGCAGCCTGATATGTCCCTCACAGAGCTGCCAGATGCATTTCCCATTCGGCTTGTCATTAACAACTTCATTTCATTTCATCTGCGATAAAAAACAATTTCGAAGCATGGAAATGACATTACAGTTTGGTTGCCCTGAAACATCACAGCGGTGAGAAAGCAATTACCCAATTGCATCCTTCTCTTTGAAAGTCCATGGATGGGCCTGAATTGCAGCACAATGGAAGTCATGACTTTTGACTTGGACAGGTGACAACGTTTCTTCCAGAACAACACAGGTCTTCAATAGAAGCAAATGACCCTTAGCCTAAGGAAAGGGTTACAAATCGGGGCCTCAAGATGCCAGCTGAGCCATGGGAATCTGACTGCCTTTTGAGAAAGTCACTGTCACAGGACCTCAGGCCTTGGTCTGCCGTGCTGGCGTGTGGCGTAAGTCAAGGACAGTTGCCACGTTTACTGCTGCTGAGTGGCAAACTCCTGCTTCCCGCTCCAGCTTAGCCAGTTTTCTCTTTCATGTCTTCCTTCGTTCAGCTTTCTCATCTGCATGCGCCCCAGCAGACACACAGAGCAGAAAGGTGATTGGCCAAAAATTCACAAAGCCTAGGTTTCTGAATCCAACTTTAGTGTTTGGGCAAACCTCTCTTCCTCCAACTGCAGTGTCCTCACCTGCTCATTGGTAATCTGAGAGGCCGGGTAGTCCCCAAAGTTCCTTCCAATGCCACAGAATCCACAACTTCACTAATTCACTCGTGGATACCTATACTCTCACATCTGCATATAACAGGTGCGTGAAATAGAGGCAGCGTTGACTCCTTCAAGCGCCAGCTCAGGGGCTTACCTGCCTTGTCTGAGAAAGCTTAGCCCTGACCTGTTAGCCATGCTCCAGACTGGTGTATCTCACTACTCACTAGACTTTTCCATCACGTGGCTGTCTCACAGACACCTTACCTCCGGGTAACAAAACGTACCATCTCTCCACCGCAGCCTGCTCCTCCTCCTGTTTTCCCCCTCTCTGGTGAAGAGCAAGATCTCATCACCCAAGCCGGAAACCCCAGATTCATCCTCGACTCTTCTCTTTCTCTCGGTTTCTACATGATCACCAAGAATTGCTGATTCTTCCTTAAGAATATTTCTCACCTCCATCCCATTTCTCCTGCCCTCTTTCCCTATCAGGCTCTCATATTATAGCAACAGCTACAGCTCTCTTGGCCTCTCCTGATCCCTGACAACCCATTTACCTTGCTACATCTAGAATAATCTTTCTAATCAAGTTACTCTCTTTGCTGACATCTTCCATAGGCTCCCTATTTCATACAGGGCCAAATCTGCAATCAGCCCAGCTCCAGCACTGCGGCCATCTGGGGAGTGAACCAGTAGATGAAAGATCTTTCTCTCTGTCTCTCTCTCTCTCTGTAACTCTACCACTGAGATAAATAAATAAAATCTTTTTAAAAATTAACAATGTGTCATGATATTATTAAACTGCTTTTGGAAAGAGGCAGTATATGAATACTTAAATCTAAAAAGAACCCAAAATCTTAACAAATCTGTTACATTTAATTTTTCTGTTTTCCCTTCTCACTTTTATCCATTTGCAAACACAATTTTTATGTAGTTAAAATATAAAATAGGCACACTCTTTTATCCTGCTCTTCTCATATTCCCATTTTTCTAATCATTATCTTAATCATGTCTTAATCATTATAATTATATGGGCTGAATAATATTCTACATAGCTACATTGCTCAGGGCTGCCAGTAACAATTTATAAGACCTATTTCTTTAGCCTTCTCTTACCATACTTTCATCTACTTACTGAGCTGCTACACCTGGATTTCTCATAGGTGTCTCAAACTGAAGCTTTCATATGATTAAGTGTGTTACTGTCCTACTCACACTTCCCTAAACCTGACTATTGTCCTTTGCTCCTGATTGAAAGAAATGGGCCACCATCACCCTCCAAGTTCCCTTGACATCTGTCTCTTTCCCTTTCACCAAGTCAACAATCCTCATCAACACTGCCTTTTAAAATCTCTTGAATATTTTCTTTTTTTTTTTTTTTTTTTTTTTTTTTTAATTTTTGACAGGCAGAGTGGACAGTGAGAGAGAGAGACAGAGAGAAAGGTCTTCCTTTGCCGTTGGTTCACCCTCCAATGGCCGCTGCTGCAGCCGGCGCACCGCACTGATCCGATGGCAGGAGCCAGGATCCAGGTGCTTTTCCTGGTCTCCCATGGGGTGCAGGGCCCAAGCACCTGGGCCATCCTCCACTGCACTCCCTGGCCATGGCAGAGAGCTGGCCTGGAAGAGGGGCAACCGGGACAGAATCCGGCGCCCCGACCGGGACTAGAACCCGGTGTGCCGGCGCCGCAAGGTGGAGGATTAGCCTATTGAGCCACGGCGCCGGCCAAATCTCTTGAATATTTTCACTTGCTCTCTGATGCTATCTTTGCTCCTCAATTCTCGCTTACCGGCACAGCTTCATAATGGTCCTCCACACAATGCTCACTTCCACCAGATGATCAAGGTCATCTTTTTAAAATGGATCTTGCTCTTCTGATTCCACCACTTAAATTCATCCAGTTGCTCACCATCCCTCGGACCGATTCTAAATGTCTTAACAAGGATCTCAGCAGCCTGGACATTTCCTACCACTCCAATTTTACTTCCTGGACACCAGATCCCTAGCCCAGTAGTACCAGGAAGACAAGGTCTGGACCTGAGGCCTGGGATGGTCAGGAACTGGTGTCACTTGCCTTCAGGATGTCCTAGAAGAGAGCCCAATAAAGGCTGCATGAAAATCCTGACAAATCTCCATGCTAGCTGTTGTCTCCAAGATTGGGCAAGAGAAAAGAGATTGTCTGAAGGCAAAGGAACCAAATTCAAGGAACCCACATAGAAGTCAAGGCAGGTTTAGAGCATAAAATGAGCAGCAAAAACCAAAGCAATTCTCTGGACCAAAAAGCAAATGCCTTCCACACTTTCATTTAGGGAGCTAAAGCTGCAGCCTCAATCTTCCAAGGCTACAGTTTTAGAATTGGTAGTAGCTTTGGTCTGCAATAGGCTCTAAGCACCATTTAAAGTGCCTCCAAGTGCCAGGCTCTCTCCCACCTTCATATAAATAGTATGCTGCTCCTTCTGCCAGAGGGCCTACTCATCCCTTATCAGCCTGACAAAGCCACTCTTCAAGTGTCACCTTCCCTATGAAGTCATCCCTGAGTCCAAAGACAATGTTAAATCTAGGTGACATTTAGCAGGATGCAAAGTATGGACTACATTTGGTAAGGAGCATTCAGTTCATATTAGAACTACAGAAAATTATTAGACATGCATATGAAAAGAAGAAGCCCTTTCTCATGCTGCTTACAAATGGAATGTGCTTTGCCCACTGCATTTTGATGTGGTATATTGACAAATGCTATAAAGAAACTTTAAAAGGCTAGACCAAGATCACATGTCATGCCAAACTGACAGTTCTTGTCTATGAAACAAGGGCCATTGATAAACCAATAAATGCTACAAAACATCTAAAATCATTCTTAAATTTTTCTCAATTTATTTATGCCAAATATGGTCCTATTTACTGGCAAAATTATTAAGCCTAGGGTCAACCTGCTTATCCCACAGACTAACAAACCAAGAAACTCAGAAATGCACTTATTGGAAAGAAAGTTAATCTTGAGCTTTGAGGAGGTGCTCAGAAGCCAACTGGATAGACTTGGTTGATGTAAATGATTGTTTTCTTATAAACTAACTTTGCTGGTTTTTGTGTGTTCATCTTACTTTTAACTCAGAAGAATTAAACCAGTTGAGGCACCACTTATAAAGAGATTTAAATTCTTTTATACCTGAAGAATTCCCTCTCTCAACCTAAAGAAAATTAACAAAAGTGCTACAATGAATAAAGTCACTGCATCTAAATACATACAACTTTTGTAATAGTGAATTGGGAAAACTTATTTATCTCATTGTCATGAGGATTTTGCTTACATGTTTTCTCTCTGGGAAGTCAGGCCAGGAACACCTTGAGACCTACACCCAGGCTCACCAAGAGCAAGAAAGGGGACTTGATATCCACGGTATTGTGATTAAAACTATTATAGAGGTTCTCCTTAGAATAACTCCATGGATTACTATTTAGAAGGTTTAAAATGCAGTTATGGGGTGTGGTGCTGTGGTGCAGTGGGTAAAGCTGTTGCCTGCAGTGCCGGCATCCCATATGGGGTCCAGTTCAAGTCCCAGCTATTCCACTTCCACTCCAGATCTCTGCTATAGCCTGGAAAAGCAATAGAGAATGGATCAAATCCTTGGGCCCCTGCACCCAAGTGGGAGACGTGGAAGAAGCTTCTGGCTCCTGGCTTTGGATCGGCCCATCTCTGGCCATTTTAGCCGTCTGGGGAGTAAACCATCAGATGGAAGACCTCTCTTTCTCTCTGCCTCTGCCTCTCTGTAACTCTGCCTTTCTAATAAAATAAATAAATCTTTTTTTAAAATAATAGATTAATTCGATCAAATGCTTTCACCTCTATTTCCATGAGGCTATTTTGGGGCAAACCAGCCTACCTAGTCCATATCTCCTGTAGATGAAACTTTAGGTGAACTTCCATTCTGCCATATAGATTTATATAAATATTTATTCATCTTAGAGAAGGGTCTACAATTCTAAAGTTTGGAACCAGGCACTTTCTACCATCAGAGTTAACATAGTTAACATTTGTGACCATTTAACAGCTACAGCAAGTGACCAAATTAAAATGAAACCCAAAACCTTGAACTTGAAGGGATTGATTTTTGAAAACTTGGCTTTCTTGGGGTTGGCGCCATTGTGCACTAAATTAATCCTCTGCCTGAGGCGCCAGCATCCCATCTGGCGCCAGGTTCTAATCCCGGTTGCTCCTCTTCCAGTCCAGCTCTCTGCTGTGTCCCGGGAAGGCAGTGGAGGATGGCCCAAGTGCTTGGGTGCCTGCACCCACATGGGAGACCAGGAAGAGACTCCTGGCTCCTGGCTTTGGATCAGCACAGCTCCGGCCGTTACATCTATTTCAGGGGTGAACCAACGGAAGGAAGACCTTTCTCTCTGTTTCTCTCACTGTCTGTAGAACTCTGCCTATAAATTAAAAAACAAAAAACAAAAACAAACAAACAAACAAAAAAAAACTTGGCTTTCTTATAAATAGGTCATTTTGAAGGACCATCAACAGATGATAAGGTCAGGATGTTGGCCTTCATTTCCCATCAATCCTTGTTTTTTGAGAGAATGTTGAGGCACTACAGATCCTGCCCCAGACAGCCCAGCACATCAGGGCAAATGCAGTGTTGGTGTTTTTTATACCTGCTAACTTTGCTAACTTCATTTGAATTGCAAAAGTCCAGCATATTTAGCCAAGATCCAACACTGCCAATCTCCTAAGTCCTTTTGTCCCTTTCCTCTGGAAAGAGGAGGAATTCGAGCAGGAGCCAGCTACAGTGCTGATGTATGAGAATGAACTGTGACATATGAGAATGAATTGCAGGTATGTCAGCAACCCTGGGAGCCAGAACAAAAATCACCATACGGGTGATCTGCAGATGAGGAAAGGGTGAACCAGATAGCAAAGGCATATCAAAGACCTACACTTACAATGATCCTGCAACATCCAGTTTAAGAGAAACCATTTATAAAATTCACCATCTCATTCCAAGGGTTACCTATTTACCTGGCGTATCAATGGCCAACAGATCATTGAGATCTAACCAGCATTTAGTCTCTCCCAGTGCATTAAAAATAACCAACAAGTTACTCCAAAGACTTTGCTGATATTCTATGACCATATATGTGCCAGTAACCTCTAAGAGCCTATCATGAATTTGTAATCTATTTGAGAAAAGAGCAACCCCTCAGGAAAGAGTAGGGAACCATTAGGCACTTTCCCATACCTAAGAGAATAAATAATGTTCAGTACTTCCCAAAGAACGGGTATCAGTTTCTTGCGGCTGCTGTAACAAATTACCACAAATTTGATGGCTTAAAGCAACAAAAATGTACTTTCACAATCCTAGAGGCCAGAACTCCAAAATCAAGGCCTCAGCGGGACTGCACGTCCTGCCAAGGTTCTCGGGAGAATTCCGTCTTTGCCTCTTCTCTTTCTGGTGGCTCCAGGCATTCCTTGATTTGTAACCACACCATTCCAGTCTCTGCTTCTGTGGTCACAACTGCCTCCCTCTCTTCTCTGTGTGTCAAATCTTTCTCTCTCTTTCTCTTAATAAGGATATTTGTAATTACATTTAGGACCCACATATGTAATCCAGGGTCATCTCATCATTTCAAAACCCTTAATTTAATTTCCTTTGCAAAGACCTTTTTCCAAATAAGACAACAGTCACAGATTCCGGAAATAAGGACACAGTCATATCTCGGGAGGGAGCTGCTGCATTTTTCAACCTTCCCCTTCCACATCCTACTGTGAACAGAAGTTCACAGTTTACTGCAGGATGTAGTGGTCAGAGTTTGCCTCCCATCTCTGAGATGATGGATCTTGGGAGGCAGAAAACGGCTAAAATTTAAACTGGCAGGTACAAGCTGGGCAATGCAGAGGGAACAGCAGGTGCAAAGAACAACTTATGTTTTCAGTAAAGGAGGTCTGAGGCTGTATGTGGCACTCATGGGGCGTGACTGTTACTGCTCACAAGACCTTGATGGGGGCACGGAGTAATGAGCCAGGTTCATCAGATTCGGCAGTTAGCGTTGAAGCACAAGTAAAGAAGCCCAAACTTGATGTACAAGGCAACACAAAATCTTTAATGCATCATGGGAATTAATGATCTAGGGTTCTAAAGTAATCACCACATTTTTCCAGCATGTACTCTTTCATTTCTTCCATCTCATTTAGCAAAGTCTCAGCCACCGAAGTTTATTTTCCTAAATTACATTTTTTGTAAACATTAATAACAATTCAGCATAATTCCCATAATGGGAAGTTTTTGCTACTGGACTTAGTCATTTCTATTAGAAAAAAATTTTAAAAATAAAATAAATTATATATGTACATATACATAAATATATTTCCATTACTTGGCTTGAAAGGCTCTCTTCATAAGCAGTTATTTATACATCTGGCTCATAATAAAATCATATCATGCAAATGAACTGGGTTGACTCAGAGATGAAATTCTGATTATAACAATATGGGGGCTCTGCAATATTCCATTAGGGCGAAAGGAAATGCTAGTCAGCAATCCACCAGGAAAAACTATTTTGGTCCATAAATTATGCAGCTTTGTGTTTATTCAATTAAGTTAATCCTAAATGAATCCTTCTGTGAAAACTCTATGTAAACACTGTGACATCCAAAAGGAAAGCAATGTCGAGGGCTGCCTGCAAGGAGGGCTGCCCACTGGATGCGCCCCACCGTGACGTTTGCTCATGCGCTTGACTCCACAGACATCTCCAACAGTGTGAGATCAGCTTTAATAAAAACTCCGTCTGGCTCCAGGGCCACGCAAATCCAGGTGAGGCCTCACAAGTCCTTAAAAGTTGATTGTTTGGGGCTGCAGCAACACCAAAATTTGATGGAGGTTTTATTAAATCTGTGAGCACTTTAAGAAGACATATTTTAAAAGGCAGTATGGAGCATGGGGAGGGCTGCCTTGTGGGCTCATATTGAAAGCCCTGTGGTCATATGGGGATTCGATGAGCAATTGTCTCTTTTCATGACTCTGCCCTGAGTAGGGCAAGTCAAAATTGGAGTCTGTACACCCATGTGCATTGCTACAATTCCATTTCTGCATTAATAGTAAATAATTGACTTACCAGGGTTAAAACTAACTGCTATGAGAACTTCTGCACTTCAGGAAAAAGACTCACTGCTCTCTCTCTGTGTAGCGTGCCTTGGGCCTGGTCTCCTTCTCTAGGCTGGATGACAATGACCTGGAAGCTCAGAGTTGGCTTTCTAATTGATAGAGCTGGGAGGTTCCATGATCCAAACTCAGCCTACCCTTCCTTATCTAGCACCAAAGTCAACACTGACACGACAATTTGGTTACTTTGAAAAGTAAGTGGTAACAACCAACCCAGTCAAGAAAGGGGCAAAGGACCTAACGGACAATTCGCAAAAGATTAAACATAAGTGGACAACAAATATATGAAAAAATGCTCAATATCACTAGCTATCAATCAGGCAAATGCAAATCAAAGACACAGTGAGATATCTTTTATCTCACCCCTGTCAGAATGGCTATTATCAAAAGAAAAACAAATACTGGTAAGAATGTGGAGAAAGAATTATTAAACATTGTTGGTAGGAATGTAAATTAGTACAGTCACTGTGGAAAGCAATATGGAGATTCTTTAAACAATTAGAACTCAAGGCCAGCGCCGCGGCTTAATAGGCTAATCCTCCGCCTAGCGGCGCTGGCACACTGGGTTCTAGTCCCGGTCGGGGCGCTGGATTCTGTCCCGGTTGCCCCTCTTCCAGGCCAGCTCTCTGCTGTGGCCAGGGAGTGCAGTGGAGGATGGCCCAAGTGCTTGGGCCCTGCACCCCATGGGAGACCAGGAGAAGCACCTGGCTCCTGGCTCCTGCCTTCGGATAGGCGCGGTGTGCCGGCCGCAGTGTGCTGGCCGCGGTGGCCATTGGAGGGTGAACCAACGGCAAAAGGAAGACCTTTTTTCTGACTCTCTCTCTCTCTCACTGTCCACTCTGCCTGAAAAAAAAAAAAAAAAAAAAAAAACCACCTCAAGCTACTCATATCAATCCCATCCCATTATTGGATATATACCCATTACTGGGTATATACTCAAAAGACATAAACTCCTATCAAAGAGATGGTTGTGTGTATGTGGTACATATACACAATGGAATATTATTTGACTATTAAAAAGAATGAAATTCTGTCATTTGCAGCAAAATAGATGGAACTATGGGATAACATGTGGAATGAAACAAGCAAGACACAGAAAGACAAACATGGCATATTCTTCCTTATATTTGGGAGCTAAAATTGAAAAACACAAAAACTCAACCTGGACACATAATGTTGATAACTGGAGGCTGGATGAAAGGCAGGGATAAAATATTTTGTATGAAAAATGTAGGAGAAGATAAGTGAGTTTATAAAATGTGACAAAGTGACTAATTTGAGATAGTAATAGAGAAAATGGGAGGAGAGGTTATATTAAACCTCTTTGTTTTACTACTTCATAATTTTTGTTTTGTAAATTTAAAATCATTCTGAAATAAAAGGTTTGAAAAGGAGAGTAGGAGGTTTTCAAAGGCCAAAAATTCTTGTAGATTTTCAAACTAGAAAGGAAAAGGCCACTGAAACATCCTACAGGTTCTTTTTTATTTTAAGATTTATTTATTTATTTGAACAGAGATACAGAAGAAAAGGAGAGAGAGAGAGAGAGAGAGAGATCTTCCATCTGCTGGCTCATTCCCCAAGTGGCCGCAACAGCTGGGCAGGGCCAGACCAAGGCCAGGAGCCAGGAGCTTCACCCAGGATTCCTACATGGATGTAGGGGCCCAAGGACTTGAGTCATCTTCTGCTTTCTCAGGCACATTAGTAGGAAGCTGGATTGGAAGTGGAGCAGCTAGAACTTGAAGCAGCGCCCATATAAGATGCCAACACTCCAGGAGGAGGCTTGACCTTCTACACCACAGTGCCAGCCCCTACAGGTTTTAATTTCTCAAAAAATGTCAATCTGTATTAGAAATGTAAGCAAAAAGCTTTTGGGGTCATTTTTGTTTATTCAAGCAGAAAGTTTCTTGGAAAAAACTGCTGTGGAGAGTCTAGCAGTGATGGGTCCATTTCTTGTTCTGACACATAAGGATCCATTGTTATGTAATTCCAATCTCCTATGTAAGTTTCTGGCTGGGTCTAGGTTTTGTGTTTTTTCTTTTTTGCCTATGAAGTTCTTTGGTGATGATTTGTAAGATTTGGACCAAACTAGCTGTGTTTCCCTTGTTTTTTTTTTTTTTTTTTTTTTTTTAACTTTAATTTAGCAAATATAAATTTCCAAAGTACAGCTTATGGATTACAATGGCTTTTCCCCCCCATAACTTCCCTCCCACTCGCAACCCTCCCAACTCCCACTCCCTCTCCTATTCTATTCACATCAAGATTCATTTTCAATTATCTTTATATACAGAAGATCAACTTAGTATATACTAAGTAAAGATTTCAACAGTTTGCACCCACATAGAAACACAAAGTGAAAAATACTGTTTGAGTACTAGTTATAGCATTAATTCACACCGAACAACACATTAAGGACAGAGATCCTACATGAGGAGTAAGTGCACAGTGACTCCTGTTGTTGACTTAACAATTTGACACTCTTGTTTATGACGTCAGTAATCACCCTAGGCTCTTGTCATGAGTTGCCAAGGCTATGGAAGCCTTTTGAGTTTGCCGACTTCGATCTTATTTAGACAATGTCATAGTCAAAGTGGAGGTTCACTCCTCCCTTCAGAGAAGGTACCTCCTTCTTTGATGGCCCATTCTTTCTTTCTTTTTTTTTTTTTTTTTGACAGGCAGAGTTAGACAGTGAGAAAGAGAGACAGAGAAAGGTCTTCCTTTGCTGTTGGTTCACCCTCCAATGGCCACCACGGCCAGCACGCTGTGGCCGGCGCAACGCGCTGATCCAATGGCAGGAGCCAGGTACTCATCCTGGTCTCCCATGGGGTGCAGGGCCCAAGCACGTGGGCCATCCTCCACTGCACTCCCGGGCCACAGCAGAGAGCTGGCCTGGAAGAGGGGCAACCGGGACAGAATCCAGCACCCTGACTGGGACTAGAACCCAGTGTGCCAGTGCCGCAAGGCAGAGGATTAGCCTAGTGAGCCGCGGCGCTGGCCTAATGGCCCATTCTTTCTATTGGGATCTCACTCAAAGAGATCCTTCATTTAGGTGTGGTGTTGTTTTTTGTTTGTTTGTTTGTTTGTTTGTTTTTTGCCAGAGTGTCTTGGCTTTCCATGCCTGAAATACTCTCATGGGCTCTTCAGCCAGATCCGAATGCCTTAAGGGCTGATTCTGAGGCCAGAGTGCTGTTTAGGACATCTGCCATTCTATGAGTCTGCTCTGTATCCCACTTCCCATGTTGGATCATTCTTTCCCTTTTTGATTCTATCAGTCAGTATTAGCAGACATTAGTCTTGTTTATGTGATCCCTTTGACTCTTAGTCCTATCGTTATGATCAATTGTGAACTGAAATTGATCACTTGGACTAGTGAGATGGCATTGGTACATGCCATCTTGATGGGATTGTATTGGAATCCCCTGGCACATTTCTAACTCTACCATTTGGAGCAAGTCAGCTTGAGCATGTCCCAAATTGTGCATCTCCTCCCTCTCTTATTCCCACTCTTATATTTAACAGAGATCACTTTTCAGTTAAATTTAAAAACCTAAGAATAATTGTGTGTTAACTACAGAGTTCAACCAATAGTATTAAGTAGAACAAAAAAATATACTGAAAGGGATAAAGTATTAAGTTGTACATCAACAGTCAGGACAAGGGCCGATCAAGTCACTCTTTCTCATAGTGTCCATTTTATTTCATCAGGTTTCCTTTTTGGTGCTCAGTTAGTTGTCTTTATCAGTTTTGTTCTTGTTCTTGTATTCTATTGTGTCTGTTGTTTTTCACTTTTTGTATTTATTTTCCTTATATAGTTCCTCATTTTTTGTTTTCTTTTTTGGTGTCAATTCTTTTGCTTATTTTCCATTGTTGTCTTCATTTTCTCATTTTCCATTTCTTGTGTTTATCTCATTTCTTGTTTTTCTCGTTTTCAATGCTTCTGTTTAGATCCGACTATTAGACCTACTGATTAGCATCATTAGTGTACTTAATTCGGTCAGTGTTTTCTATTCAGTTTGCTCATTTTTTGTGTTTTTTTTTTTTATTTCAACCATGTTAGTTGTCATGGTGATAGTATGGTGTAGTTAATGAAGTTAGTATTACCTGTAATATTAGCACAGTTATTATTAATTTTCATTTGTTTCACAGTTATCATACCTAGTGTAGTTGATTGGTTATGTTACAAGTGCTTTACAGACAATAGTGAGCTGGGTTCTACCACAATAGAAGGGTTCATGACCTTCCACCACAAGGAGGCCCTCAGTGGACGCCAGCTCATTGGGACCATTGGCCAGGGCAGCCAATGTAACCAATCATCTGCAAAGTTAAACTATAGTGGCCCTGAAAGTCATCCCAAGAGAACACAGGGGCTCTTCCAGCTTCCAGCAAGTGTGGGTAGAAGTGGACACAGTGAGGGGCATACATCACCCACACATAAAAGGCTGTTGCAGATAAGGCAAGACAGAGCATATGGGACAACAACTTTCTGCGTTTCATGGGACACTCCCCAGCCCCACCAGGTACTGCGACCCCGAAGAGTTCCTGCATGAGGAATTCAATGGTGACAAAGCAGTCATCGGGAGCCTGGGGGTGGTCTTGTACACTACAGTGACAGGGTCCCTGCTCCTTATTGAGAAGACCAGGGTGCAGCTGGAGGATAACATCCTGTCTGGATATTACCAGCTTCCACCTTAGATAAGCCTAGTGCTTGAAACACCTCCCAGAAAGAGTGCTGAGCGATGACCCCAGGGAAAAGCCCATAGTGGAAGACATTACGGGCCACCAGTGGCTCAACATGGGACAGAAAGAACCAGAAAGAAGTGAAGTGGCAAATGTGGAGCCTCAGGGATCTCCCCTGGATCCCGAGAACTAAGAATCCATGGCGGGCTTTCAGCTGGGCCATGAAGAAGGCTTCCTGACACCTAATCAATGTCCCTTGGGCTGTGCTGGGAGAAATCTCAGCAGAAGGGCTACACCTAACTGGAATTGACCTAAATCATGAATATGGAGCCTCCAGGTTCTCCTCAGGACCCCCAGATCTAAGAACATCTGGAGGGCCTGGGCTTTCAGCTGGGCCATAAGGAAGATTCCCTGACTTCCAGTCAACAAGGCAGCGCCTTACCCCTCAGGCTGCAGAGGGGCTACCCCAGGGTGAATTGACATGTAGGCCTCAGGCTGGTTGCTCCCCTCAAAGCCTGCTATTCCTCCGAGCCTCCCTGATGGCTTGGATCTCAGGAGGAGCATGCGTGGGCATGCGGTCCCCAGCTCCCAACCGCTACTACCTGAAGTGGACCAGTCGGCTGAGATGAAAGCCCTCAGAAGAGCCCGCACAACAGACTCTCCCCTACCTAGCATGGTGAGGCAGAACCCCACTCCCCAGACCAGCTCCGCAGCAAGGCCCTGTGGCCTCCCCTTCCACCGCAGCACCAGGAGCAGTGAGGGCCACCTGGAAGAAGGGAGCTGCTCCCAGACAGAAGAAAGTGTCCCAGTAAGGCGATGGTGCGGGTGCAAGGGGGCCCCTCCATCTCCTGTATGATGTTGTAATGTGCCAGCCCTAGGGACAGGCAAGGAAACTGGCTCCCTTGTAGCCTAAGTCAAGGGAAATTCTCCCAAGGAGGGGCCCTCAAGCTCAGCTGCCTGAGTTTTACTGTGTTTTATTTAGCATTTTGTTCATGATTCTCATGAATAAAAATCATAAGTGTATGAAAGAAAGAAAGAAAAAAAGAAAAGTGGTGACTCAAATAAGAGAAAGGAGGAAGAGGAGGTAACGGAACAGCTGGAAAACATTATCTCCCCCCAGACAACAAAGCACTCAATGCTGGTGGGCAGCTAACATTGCAGGGTTTTGAGAAAACAATAGGGAAAGCCCTTTGTGATGCCCAACCCCCAAATGTGGGCTATGTTCAAATTCCACAAAGCTAAGATGTTAAGTTGATGCTTTTGGATACCAAGAGAAACATTTTCAAAATGATAATATTCAGTGTAGTAATTTAACCTTTCTAAGCCATCTGGAAGACACAACAATTTGGAAATCACTAGTGGTAAACACGGGATCTTGTTTTTCTTTCTGCCACTACCATTTAAACTAAGTCAAGTCTACAGCCACTTGGAGCTGGTATATTTCTATTCAGAGTCTTGAAAAAAAGGGGAGGGGGGATAATAAATGCATGCTGGTTTCACAGGGAGATACGTGAAATATTTTTGGATGACTTCATCAATGAAAACCTCCCCCAAACTTTGGAAATATCAATGATCAATAAAAAGTGCTCTTCTGGAAAGTCTCCAAGTTATCAAACTGAGCAAGTATTTTTAGTTTACTTTGAATAGAGTGATGTGCAATTGTGGACCTTTAACTAAAGTTTATAGATCTCGTAAACATAATTACATAGTACCAGAAATTCCAGGTCTCAGGCTCGCAGCTCAATATTTTGTCACCACTGGGTTTGTCCAATTTTTCATAGCACAAAGTAAACAACAGAACTGACCCTTGGCCAGCACCGCGGCTCACTAGGCTAATCCTCCGCCTTGCGGCGCCGGCACACCGGGTTCTCGTCCCGGTCGGGGCGCTGGATTCTGTCCCAGTTGCTCCTCTTCCAGGCCAGCTCTCTGCTGTGGCCCGGGAGTGCAGTGGAGGATGGCCCAAGTGCTTGGGCCCTGCACCCCATGGGAGACCAGGATAAGTACCTGGCTCCTGCCATCGGATCAGTGCGGTGCGCTGGCCGCAGCGCACTGGTCGCGGCGGCCATTGGAGGGTGAACCAACGGCAAAGGAAGACCTTTCTGTCTCTCTCTCTCACTGTGCACTCTGCCTGTCAAAAAAAAAAAAAAAAAAAAAAAAAAAAGAACTGACTCTCAGGTTGTTTAAAGTATGGTATGCATATGTACATAGCTGTTATGTATTTAAAGAATGCTTCTATGTACAGCTTAACTTAAAAACTTTATTCTCTGCACAGTAACGTAAAATGAAATGTCTCAGGGCAATTTGGACTAAAATTCTTCATACCAAGTTGCCAGTGACTATTCTTCTAGGAATATTCCTTTCAGAAACTAGTGAATCTCTGAGTGTTGCAGGAGTCAAGCCCTTCCGAAATGAAATAATGAAGCTGATGATTGGGCTGGGTACCACGATAGCCTTGGTCAAAGGTGGACATTGCACCTTTTTAAGGCACGAGAAGATTGTCAGATAACCTCAACTGCTTCCACCCCACTCTACGCCGATGACTTGCACCATCTTCTCTCAGTGTATTTATGTGTGTGTGCACACAGTTGAATACACAGATGTGCTGCCTGAGATCGGTGAGTGAGTCTTTGCACCTCTCTCTAATCTTGGTTTTCCTGAACAGGGGGATGAGGAGACAGATATGGTAAGCCCCAGAAGTCTAGTTCCTTGTTTTAAAAAATGTTAATAGATTTTGGGGCCAGCCTTGTGATGTAGCAGGTTAAACCGCTGCCTACAATTCCAACAGCCCATATGAACTGGATTTATGACCTGGTTGCTCCACTTGCAATCCAACTCCCTGTTAACATGCCTGGGAAAGCAGTGGATGATGGCTCAAATGCTTCAGTCTCTGCTACCTATGTGGGAAACTGGATGGAGTTCAAGGCCACTTGATTTTGCCTGGCCCAACCCTGGCTGTTTGTCATTTGGGGAGTGAACCAGGGGATGAAAGATTGTCTCTGTCTATCTGTCTCTCTCTCTCTCTCTCTCTCTCTCTCTTCTCTCAATATGACTCTACCTTTAAAATAAGTAAACTTTTAAAAAATGCTAGCAGATCTAGGTACCATGGTCATGGAAGCCATGAGCGCCTCCTTCATCTCACCTGTGACGCTTAAGGGCACTCTTACCCCAAGACAGCCTGTGACCAGAACGCAGGAGCTCGGCGGCCCGGTCGACCCACTCCCTCCACACTGGCTGGATTTGTCCTCACCAGCCTCACGTTACTCCGTTACTGGCTCCCCGCCTCTAGGCACATGCGCAGTGCGTATCATCACACTCACACGGGAGCTATCCGCAGGCGTCAAGAAAGCTTGGGAAGTGCGTTGGCGAAGCGGCCATCCTCCAGGTCTTGATGAAAGCTGCTGCAGGGCATGCTTGTCCCATAAGCTGGGGAGGCTCTCAGCCTCTCCCTCTGCGGGGGCAGTGACGTGGGAGGCAGACTACTGAGCGCCCAGGAACTCCTCGGAAGGCAAGAGGCATCAAAGCACGAAATCTGCCCTGCTCTGTGTGTGTTCTGCGTCTGCCTCTTTGCTCCAAAGTCTCACGATAAAACCTGTCCCCTGGCACCATCAGTGGGTGGGTCCTCATTTGTCTCACACTCCTGGGTCTTTACTGCTTCTTCTCTCCTCTCCAGTTCCAGTCTAGGTCACTGTTGCGATGGGCAAAGACAGAGGGACATGGGAAGAGGCACAGCAAACTTACTACTGTCCAAAATGACCCCTCCCCTGGTTCCTGTTGACTAATCTAAGCCTTCTTTTCGCTCCTGAACAGCTCCTACAACAGCTTTGATAAGCTCATAATCTAGTCAGCCTTTGTGACCACAACCACCTCTTCCCTGGGCTAATCATTGTCTCCCCCAGGTCATTTTTTTAGGCTACTGATCATTTGTCTCACTAATCTCTCTATTTGTTTCTGCAGCTAATAGCTGATCCCCAAATACCCGCTGTAATTTTCTAACAAGCAGAACTCCAATTCTCCATTAAGAAATCTTCCTCTAAAGTGTAATTAAAGATCATCTAAGAAAAACAGGGCTAATTTTGAACAACCTACAAGCGATTTTTTTTCCCTCTGCCAGAAGGAAGGGTGCTTAAGGGGAATTAAAAATCACTTTACAAAATTATAAACAGGTCTAATGCAACCATTTTGATCAACAGGCTTGTTATCAAGTAATATCTCTAAAATTAAGGACAGTGATTTTAAAAGGAAAGACTGAATAAAAATCTTCTGCTATTCGATAGGCATATCAGCCAAGCAATTACTAATTCTGTGTTTAACTATAGCCCTTTACATCAGCAATGAAAGCAAAACTTAGTTTGTGAGATCCTATTAAATTAGCATTGATTTTGTTTTACCACCGAGCTAAAAGAATATCAACATTAAGGAGTGTTTTTATAACCCTATGTAAAGTATGCACATACACTGAATTTAGTTCACAGGCTGTTTATCTCACTATTTACAATGAACCAAAACGGTTCGTCCCCAGCATAGCGTTTTTATATATGGCCATAGAAGAAAATATGGCTATTAACAAACTGAGAGTCCAACAAATAAAAGTAAAATTGAACCGTTTATTTAGTGTGGCATTATGCCTTTAGCTATAATGTAAATTAAAAATATATTACTCAAAAATAAATGCAGTTTTGAAGTTAAAAAGAAACAAAGCACTACTCTATTAAGTAGAGCACAAGACGGCCTCTACTGTGCAAATGCAAATCCACTAAAGTGTGATCCAACAGTACATGTTAGAAATTGCTGGCGTTTGAGTCATTACACAAAGGAAGGGCTCATTTAGAGGAAATGGTGACATATGCCAGTTATTTTCTCAATGCTGCTGATGTTTGTAAATATGTCTCATTGTTTAGAGGCAAAAGGAATATCACATGTATTTGATTAAATAGTAAATAAAGTACAGATTTCCTGTTTTTTTTTTTAAATCTGTTCAAATGAGAAATAAATGCAATCAGACCTTGAAACATAAAAATTCCAAAAGTTATGACAAAATATGGCACAGCGTTAGCGGAGGTGTTGAAACCACTCACCAAAGTCGTCATGGGGAGCTAAGTCTCACTGATACCTGCAAAGACGTATCACACCAGGTTTGTTACAAATGTGATAGCGATGTGTTGAACTTTGTTACTTTGCAAGAACCTGATATTTTTCATATTATGTGAATCTAAAATTGATGGAAAGAAGGACAGCTATTAGTCTTGTGTCAAAAGGCCTTTCCATAACAGAAATGTATTAGCCATTTGAGATTTAACCATAACCCTTGGGAACTCTCTAAGCACCTAGAAACAATTTCAAAGAGTAATATAACTTTAGATGAATTTTCCATATTCCATTTTTCTCTTACATACTTGTCTTAGGGTATGCTGAGCATCTCCAGAGTTCTTTATATATATATACACAAAAGAATTAGGGGCTGGTGCTGTGGTGCAGCAGGTTAAAGCCACAGCCTGCAGTACCAGCATCTCATGTGGGCACCTGTTCAAGTACTGGCTGCTCCACTTCTGATCCAGATCCCTGCTAATATACCTGGAAAATCAGCAGAAAATGGTCCACATACTGGGCCCTGCACCCACTTGGGTGACCCAGAAGAAGTTCCTGGCCCTTGACTTTGGCCTGGCCCAGCCAGGTCATTGCAGCCATTTGGGGAGTGAACCAGCAAATGGAAAATCGATTCTCTCCCCCCCCCCTTTCTCTCTCTCTGTCTCTAACTCTGCCTTTCAAATAAATAAATAAATCTTTAAAAATAAGAATTAGAAAGTGGACGCAAATTCTATGATCCAAATAAATCAGCTCACTCTCATTCATTAAAGGGTTTATTTCTAGAGCCTTTCTGAGTGTGCTGAGAATATTACTGGAGAGAAGCCACTATACTATCTATCAGATTGTTGACTGAACAATAGAGCTTCTTCTAGTGATATTGTTGTTGTTCTAGTAACATTCATACTGTAGAAGGGATGAACCTTCACTCCGCGTCTGGTACTATGCTAGCCACTCTCCATGCAATAATATATTCAACTTGCACAAGGGCCCTGTGCATATTTCCACTTTACAGTAAAGGAAACTCACATACAGGGAACCAGCCTTAGGGTAACTCCTGTCAGACACAAAACTGAAGATTGTTCTATCAGATAGCAAGATCGATAGACCCAAAAACATCAGATATTTGAAAATCTTTTCTCCCCAACTATAGAAATTCACTATTTTAATAAACAGCTCCCAATTTTGTTTTTTAAAGCACATTCTGCTCCCAGAATAAGAGAAAAGTTCTTGTGCAGGCACCCACAAGACAAACATAGTCATTTATTATAAACTGTATGGCATACAGTATATATTGCTGCCATGTCTCTAGATACCATATCAACTTAGGGCAAGACTTGTGGCTTTAAAATACTAGCTGTAGGTCCACATGACAAATAGCCTTGCCGATTATTTTGAGTATTTTTGGCTGAACTGCTTGTCAGTCTGATTAGCTCAGCATTGGCTTGACCGTGTGAAGTGGCGAAAGAAGTCCATCTGGCAGGAGGAAAAGGATCAGCCTTGTGAGTTGCTGATTCTCCATTGTTAGCACTGGATTAAAACCAATCCCTTTAACTACTTACTTCATGAGAGTTTTTTTTTTTTTTTTTAATTATTTCCACCAAACCATTTGTAAGCACACTGGACACATCTAGAGACCAACATGGGTGTCAGTCTCCCCAGTGCTCTCCAGCCACCCTCTCCACATTGCAACCCCCCTCCCAGTCTATCCTTGGAGTCACGCAGTGGTTTGCTTTGCAGGCCCCAGTGAGGGCAACCGTGCCAACCAGCATCTTAGGTAATTAGTGAAGTTTGATTTCCTTCTTTTTTGTTTTCTAATAAACATTCCAGTGCTTCATCTGACTCTCCCTCAGCGTCGCTGGCCCCTACTTTGGATACCAATGCTCTAGCAAAAATCTGCAGTCGGCAAAGAGGCATAAACACTGCCTTCAGTGCAATGCCTTCTGGATGGGTTTTCACTGACTGCCCAAGTTATGTTTGCCTAGCATCTCTGAACAGAATAAAAGATAGGGGTAATATTAGACAATGGTCTGGAAGCCCCAGTCATGTCACTTACCACCAAGTTACTTCATCCTTTGGAGTCTCAGCGCTTTACAATTGTGAGGACTGGTTGAGCGACCTTTAACAAAACGTTTAGTTCTGGAGGCATAAAGTCAGCATGACAAGTATCAGCTGAATTACTACCAAATTTTTGATGCTAAAAAATATTTCAGTGGGCAGTCTCTCATGGGAAAGTACTGTCCCATGAATTAGGAAAGACATACCATATCTCCATAGGCAAAGGCTTATTATAACAATAGAAGGATACTTCAAAAATCTGTGGAAAAAATAGAATTGAAAAGTAAGTTTATTTTGCTGCAAAAATTTTTGAAATCCAAGCATTGGTTTTTCCAAAATATGCATTTTTCCATAAATTGTCTGAAGATGTCTCTTAAGCCGGGATTTCAAAAATTTTTGCACCAAAAGGAAGTTATTTTTTAGTCCATTTTCCATGGAATTTTTGAAGCCCCTTCATATATAATTATACCAATTAAAGTCCTACACCTGAGTCCCAACCTTTGACCTGGCTTCATAACAAACAAATTCAAACAATAATGCTTTGATTTTCTTAGAAACTAAGCAATAATCCAGAAAACATACTGTTTTCTTCTGGTTAAAATAAATCACTGATCCCCAAACCAGCAGCATCAGCATCACAAGGGAGCACTGTTTTGTTTTCTTATTTCATACTTTTTTAATTAATTAATTTTTCAGGAATACAAATTTCATATGTACAACTTTAGGAATATAGTTATTCTTCCCACCATACCTGCCATCCCACCCATACCCGCCATCCCACCCATACCCCCACCCCTCCTCCTCCTCCCTCTCCCCTTCTCAGCCCCATTCTCCACTAAGATTCATTTTCAATTAACTTTGTACACGGAAGACCAACTCCATACTAAGTAAAGATTTCAATAATTTGCACACACACAAAACCACTGAGAACAAGTATCACAGTTAACTCTCATAATACAGCTCATTAAAGACAGAGGTCCTGCATGGGGAGTTAGTGCACAGTGACTCTTATTGTTAATTTAACAATTAACACTCTATGTATGATGTCAGTGACCACCCGAGGGTCTTGACATGAGCTGCCTAGGCTATGGAATATGGAAGCCTTTTGAATCCACAAACTCCATCAATATTTAGACAGGGCCATAAGCAAAGTGGAAGTTCTCTCCTCCCTTTAGAGAAAAGTACATCCTCCTACGATGGCCACTTCTTTCCACTGGGATCTTACAGAGATCCTTTATGTAGAATTTTTTTTTTGCCACAGTGCCTTGGCTTTCCATGCCTGAAATGGGGAGCATGGTTAAAAATGCATTGTGGCATAGCTGGTAAAGTCCCCACCTGCAACACCAGCATCCAATATGAGTGCCCATTCAAGTTTGGATTGCTCCACTTCCAATCCAGCTCCCTGAAAGGCACCTGGGAAAGCAGCGGGAGATGACACAAATGCTTGGGCCTCTGCACTCATGCGGGCCACCAGCAAGAGGTTCCTGGCTCCTGCCTTCTGTCTGGCCCAGCCCTAGCCTTTGTGGCCATTTGGGAAGTGAACCAGCAGATGGAAGATATCTTCCTCTCTGTCTCTCTTTCTCTCTCTGTAACTCTGCCTTTCAAATAAATAATAAATACATCTTGAAAAAAATGCAAATTATCAGCCCCAGCCCTCTTGAGTCACAAACTCCTGAGACGACTCTGTGTATTAACAAGCTCTGCAGGTGTCTCTGATACCTGCTAAAGTTTGAGAACTGGTAGTATGGATTGTTCCTGTCTTCTAAAAAGAGCAGGTGTTTGTTTTTCAGTCTCACTTATCAGCTGTATTAATTTTCACTATGTACTTCCACCTAATGAAGTGAACCCTTCCTTATGGACATTGAAATGTGAGGGCAATGATAAGGATAACCACGGGAGTTGAAATTGGTTTGATTTGTTAAAACTGCTCAAAGGTTTAACAGAAACACTTGGCTATAATTCAGGAATGTTATAAATTCAAGATTGTTGCTGTTCATGAGATAGATTTGCAAAGAAACTTGTATCCATAGGTTATAATATCCGCTGCAATTTTGTGCAATAAATAAAGTTCAATAGCTGTTCACGGTTCTGTTTTCTTGGTAATACATGTATGGCTGTCTCGCAGCTGTTCTTTGAATGAAGAAACAAAAACGCCCACTTCATTTTCTCAGTATTGCATTTGATAGTATTCAGCACTAAACAATTTACTCTTAATGACATAGCTGGGTAAGCAGCACTAGCAAGGGCAGCTGAGGTTTTGCCAGCACCGCCCTGCTCCTCTGCCTGCTGTAGCCCTGCCTCCCCCCCCACACACACTGCTGCAACCACTCCCCTTCCATGCACCACTCCCACCCCCTTTTCACACACTGCTCAAACCCCCTTTCTGTCCACCAGTCAAACCCTCTTCCTCTTCGCTTTTGTGGAAGACTACAGCTTTCTATGATTTGGCGACTCAGAACCAGCACCAGCTAGAAATATCCAATATGGTTGTAGACTGTGTCCCTGTGATGACATTTAGGTCACTATAATGTTATAATAAAATTACCATGACTGACACTCCCGATCCCATCAAGCACCTGACACCAAGACACTTCCAAGACTTCCAAAACAAGGCACCGTACTAAAGCCATGACCCAAATGCCACCCCCTGTGAATATTCAGTTAAGCCCTAGCCCCAGAAACAATCCTCTATGCCTTAAGATGGTATGAAAGGACAGCCTGGGTTGGCGCTGTGGTGCAGCAGACAAAGCTGCCTCCCACAACGCAGGCATCCCGTATACACAGGTTTGTGTGCAGGCTGCTCCGCTTCCAGTCCAGCTCCCAGATAATGGCCTGGGAAAGCAGCGGGTGATGGGCCCTGTGTTTGGGCCCTTATACCCACGTGACATGGGAGACCCGGAAGTGGCTCCAGGTTCCTATCTAATGTCTGGCCCACCACTGGCCTTTGTGGCTACCTGGGGAGTGAATCAACAGTTCGAAGATCTCTTTCTCTGTCTCGCCCTCCCTCTCTCTGTAACTCTTTCTTTCTTTTTTAAAGATTTATTTTTATTTATTTGAAAGGCAGAGTTACAGAGAGGCAGAGGGAGAGAGAGAGATCTTCCATCTGCTGGTTCACTCCTCAAATGACTGCAACGGCCAGAGCTGAGCCACTCTGAAGCCAGGAGCTTTTTCTGGGTCTCCCACGTGGGTGCAGGGGCCCAAGGACTTGGGCCATCTTCTACTGCTTTCCCAGGCCATAACAGAGAGCTGGATTGGAAGTGGAGGAGCAGGGACTAGAACTGGCACCTCTGTGGGATGCCAACACAGCAGGTGGCGGCTTTACCAGCTACGCCATAGTGCCAGCCCCTGTAACTCTTTCAAATAAATAAATCTTAAAAAAAAAAAAAAAAAAAAAGGAGGGGCTGAACCTTGTTGATTGCAGCTTATTTTCTCACAAGCTCTCCCACACTCATTCCTGAGTGGATACGTTCACTTTAAATAAATCTTGCCTCTCCCTCACCCTTACCTGTGTAGCTCTTCCTTGAATCCTTTCTCATGTGGAGGAGACAAGACACCGGACCCAGGGCCACCCCACCGCATTATTGTCATTTTTTATTTTACCAGTCAATTTTAACTCCCTGAACGTCATAGCTCTGTGTTGTTTTTCTTTAATTTGTCTCCTTTTCCTGGATTTTGTCCAATCTATAAAGATATCAGTAGCTCTGTAAAGGCAAATCCATACCTGATCTTAAACAAGCCATTTAATAAAACAGTGAGAGCCAGTTGAATCACATTGTCCCAGAAAGGAGGACTTGCACACTTTTCAATTACAGAAACAGGCTTCTGTCTAGATCATTCTGAATAATGTTCTAGTTACTGATTAAACTTAAGTGTACATATTGACAGGTGTTACCAGAGCTGGGTGTCCTACAAGACACTTCCCCTAACGCACACGACCCTTCCTTTGTATGAGCTATTAGTGACGGGCTGCACTATCATTTTCCACATGGTCTGGGTTCTACTGGCAGAGATTTTTGCCCACTCACATGATTTTACTTATAAGGCAGAAAATGGGCAATTGCCAGGCATAGATGGCCTTTCAGTATTAGGATTGACAGATGAAATGTTGCAATACATTTGCGAAATTTGATGAAAGAAGGAAAGAACATTCTCAGATAATAAAGTATGGCCCAACTCCAGAGAGCCAGCTGTGAACTTGATTCTCTAAAAATGATTTCCATGGTCCAATTGCACTGTCTCTACAATTTTCCTCTTATACATCAGTCTGGATCTAGATTACATATATAAGATTTATTTAGTATTTGTTATTCATTTTGATTTATTATTACACTATTTGGACTCAACTTTCTCCACAATGTCTTCCATGAAAAATGATGTAACATTTATTGCACTTATTATACTTAATGATAAACCTTTCAGTATATTCACAAATGTAAAAAAAAGATCAAAATAGCACATATTTAATTTAATGCAACACATGATTTTACTTTAAGAGGTTTTACATGCATAAAAATCCTCAAGATTTTGACCTTTATTTAGGGCAACTTACTTTCAGCAGAAGAGTAATTTGAATCAATTCCTTTTCCTTTTAGATTATATTGGGGTCAAAATTCTTATGTGATCCTCATGTTTATTCGTGGGACATGACAAAGACAAAAATCTAACCACTAATTCCACACAAAAGACTTAGATAACTGTTTCTTATTTAATCATCTCTTATGTAAGATTTTGATGTTTTATTTCTCCTATCAAAGGAAAAAAGTTTATAAAATCTTATCGCAAAACAACTTTTTGGGGGTCAGACAAGTGCTTCTCAATGGAATGGAATGCCTTTATCGATTTAAAATGCCTTCCAAATCCCAGTCATGCAGTCCCCAGTGGGGATGGATTATAAGGGTTAACATATTTTTTCAAGTTAATCAAGACTCATTTTGGACTAACTCAATTCTTTCCCCCCAATTTAATGCTTCTATTTTTCACCAGTGACCTGAAAACATTTGATTTCATAGATGCCAACACAGACAAAAAACCCAAAACACCAAAGAGGACATTTTCATGGCCAGGGCAATTTGTTCATCTTGTTTAAGCTGTTGGTAAAATTCACATTTTCACTCCAAATTGTATACTTGTGAAATTTAGTCATTTTATTAAGATTGCCATGAAATGACTGAGTTTATTTTCTTGGCATACAGTTAAAAATAAAATTTTGGTGACTTCCTCCTATAATTTATTTTGAAACCTAAAAGCCTGACATTTTCATAAATCTTTTAAGAGTTTGGAAATGTGCTACCACGAAATTATCTAATTGTGTATTTAGTCCAGCCTACAAGCCAAAACAACCCATGGCATTAAAAACAAATGAATCTGAAGAAGTTTAATTCGGTGGAGGAGGCTTCCTAATATAAAACCAATATCAAATAGGAGATGTACCTTTGTATCTGACTGATAATGCAATTGTTATCCAGCAAAAAAAAAGAAATCACATTTTTAAAAGAAAATGAACTTTTCCCTATTTTTGTAACAAAAAAAGAACACTGCTTAAACTTCCCCCAGCCAAGAATGAGGACATCACCTTCGCATGGTCCTTCCCAGGGCAAGTTAGGCCAACTGAGAAAGAAGCGCTCAGTGCAGGGAGCTGAACGGGGGCGGCTGTGCGGACGAAGGAACAGTCTTCACTGAACAGAACACTCATCTATCCCGATGAACCACAGATGCAAAGTGCATCAGCTCAGAATGGACGAGACTTCATCCCAGTTCATCACATCTGAGAGTCCAGTTTGGGTTCAGTTTCTTTTTTATTTCCTCTTCCCCTGGGAAAGATGAGACTCTTCAGATTTTTGTAACTTTTAAATAAGTCAGGGTTAAGTTGTTAATTTACTTTATCTTGGAAAGCATTATGGATTTATCATTGTTAACCACTGGATTGGCTTTGTTTTTCTATACTATGAACCCTGATGTTCATGTCTCTTGCTCTCTAGAGAAAATGCCATTCTCCATGATTCCTATCTATTGTTACAATATTTTACAAATTCACCATTTTACAAATTCACTAAGCAATGGCAAAGTATTAAGCCCTGCTTACTCTGCTGGCAGCTGGCCCACTCTAATCACTGACCGCTAAACCTGCATTTGGTCACTAATGCACTAAAACATTGCTAATGACACAGAGGTATGACAAGATAAGACCAGTCCCATAATAAATGACTCCACAAAAGCAAAGTGGCAAAAGTAATTATAGAATCACATGGGCCGCCGGCCTTGAATTGTCATGGACATCCCATTCCATGTTCGGCTAAAACAGCTCAGAGATAACCTTAGGTTCTGCAGAAGCGGAGGTGGTATCTCAGATGTACTTCAACAGACGTGTGCTTCTGGTGGAGAACTAATTGTTCTATAGGAAAACATCTTCAATTTTTTTTTATTGCAAGATAAGCTCTTTTCCACTTTCAAGCTGTATTCTGAGTATACAATGAACCTTGCAAAAATTGGAATAAATGATTTTTAAATATTTTAACAATCTTGTACTAGATTAAAAGTTAAGTGTATTAAATACCACTAAGCATCACCAACTTCCCATGCATTCCCATAAAACTTCCCAAGAAGTTTTAACTTATGCATGCTTTATAACATAATTATATACCAGGTGAGTGTATTTCAATATGTCAATGGTTTGTCTGGTATAATTACCACCAAAGAAAAACCTCATCAACAAGCTGAATAAAGATGCTAATGAGAATTGTGAACAAACATTTTAAAATATTTAATGTTATTTTAAATATTGTTTCAATACACATAGAACTTTGTAGGCAGAATAATAAAACTAGACTATAATTCTGTAAGACTGGACGTGGAAAACAGAAAATTTATTTTTCAACCCAGCAAGAGAAAGATTGCTTTACTGAGGCAACAGCAGAACAGCCCGGTCGCTCCACCATACACTTGAGCCATGGACTCCAGCCCCTGGTGCTGTCACTTTTACCCAGATGAATATTTTTCTCCACAGCCTGTTATTAGACTGTGTTGAGGTGATGATAAACCTGAGAATTTAGGCACATACATCAATACGTTCCTTGATGGAAGGAAAAAAAGAGCTGAAATAATCACAAATTCTAAATAGACTTACTGCTATGATAATCTCTACAGCAGATGCAACACTTCAAAGTATTGCCAAACAGTAACCATTTGCTTGAATTCTGGGTCTAAAATAGCATCATCCTAATCTTATCAATTTGAGACTGAAAAAAAAAAAAACACAGACGTATTTGCTCTTGCTGGATACGCAATTCCAGTTACTGGTTTATGACTGAAAAACAATAAATTTTGTTTTTTGATAAGCTGAAATTAAGAGTAAGTGGCAAATGAGACATAGTATCATTGCAATAAAAAATTTTTATAAAGGAAAGAAAAATATTGCAAGAGCCTGGGTGACAGGGGAAGGAAGATTTCTGAGATCCTAGGAAATCTTGACATAGGAAACTGAATGTGTATGCAGCATGCTTATGCATGTTAAAGACTATTTTACACACACCTCTACTTTATGGATTTACTAGAAAGAAAGTATCATGCTTATTCCTCATTTTGTCACAGATATCAGAAAAGTTAAAGACAAATTTAGAGCCTACAGCTGCAAATTGGCCAGACCTTTTAATGCTTGTGTGTGTGTGTTTTACTTAACATTACTTTGAATTTTTATATATATATATGTATATATATAAACTTATTTTATACTTGTTGCTAAACTTCTTCAGATTCTTCAAAGCGGGGATACATGCCATATTTCATTGAATCAAAGTTACTTTTTATCGCAAGATGTACCATTTATCTATATGCCACTGGCAAGTGCAGGACCAACAAGGAACTCACTGCCCAGTGGATTTTGGCAACTCCTTGATTATAGGACACACTCTGATTTTAGAGATTAAACTGAAAACTTTGAACCAGTGAAATACAGCAGTGTTATTCTCATTGATATATTTGACTTCTTGACATTTGATTTCATACTAGGCTTTGAAGGGCAAGGCCAAGAACTCAAATTGTGGAGATGGGTCAAACATTCATTAGCCATCATCCTGTCTACTTTCTTGTTTTACAGATGGAAAAAAAAAAAAAAAACATGCAGGAGAAAAGGACAGTCTGAATCGTCAAGATTCATCTCGCTGCTGCAACTTGAAGGCTCACGTGACAGCATAATGTGCACATCAGTGACCCAGACAACAAGAGTTTTTTATCATAGATGTATATAATCACTAAAACTAAGCCTAAACTCACACAGCTGTTCTTTTTTCCATCAAGAGACACCAACCAGATACTCTTTTATATCTTATTTTTGTCTGTAAAATATAAGCTATTTTCATCTTAAATATTTCAATGAGTATTGAAGAGTTCCTACCATGAGCAGATTCTGTTCTTTCAATGCAACATTTATGCAGAAAGTGGAAAAATCCATCTCATATATGTGATGTGGTGAAAATTTGGCTCTTTGGGTTTTCACACCTAAAATAGATAAATTTTACAAAGACTTTGTAAAACCCTGCTATGAATGAAGGATGAAAGTCCTGAGGTTCACAGCGCTGTGTGTGGATTGATGAAATTGAGTCAATGAGTGGGAGTTTCTAATTCTTGTTAAATGGGGAATATGAAAAGGTTCCCACTGCTTACCTCTTAAGGCTAAGATACATTATCTTGATCTTTTTAACATTTCTAATTGAATAATAAACCTTAAAAAAGCATCTACAGCCTCAAGTGTTACTCCAGTCACAGTAGAGACAAACCGACAACTTAACTCTCAGTAAATGTATGTATGTATGCATATACATACTTATATAATTATACATATAGAGGCTTTTCAAAAAGTTCATGGAAAATAGAATTAAAAGATGTTTATTTTGGTGCAAAAATTTGTGAAATATATTCATTTTTTAAAAATAATATGCATTTCATGAACTTTTTTGAAGACACCACACACACAATTTGAAAGAACTCCAGAGTGAAGTTTTTAAAATCTGGTGGTAAGATAATTGGTGATATGAATAGTTGGAAGTTAACAGTGTCTTTGCCTGAGCACACAACATTTAAACGTTAATGATGGTAGAAAGCTAATTAGTAAAATTTAATTAGATGTATGAAAAATGGTGTAATGAGAAGAGTTCAAGTATATTGAATTTTTAATCTAAACCCAAACTCTGAAGTGGAAAACCAACTAAAGCCAATCATTGTAAAAGGTAGACTGACACATTCTAAAGACTGTCCTATTAACACAGAGAACGAATTGGTGTGTCTAAAATTAAATACAGTAATATATTCTCTTGTGCCTTAAAAAAAAATCACAGATGTAAAATGCAATTATCTAAATTGCTTGAAGACAAAATTTTGAAATGGAAGAGCAGACAAATATATATGGGAAATAGTCCCGTGGAAAATAGTTTGAACGATGAATTAAATGTTACTACATACAGATAAGCATCCCCAGCAAGATATCAGCAGGCCAGAGAAACCTAGAGAGACACAAAGGTAAGAGGAGACGTGTCAGGGATAGCGCCCAGTGTCACTGATCTGATACCAGGGCAAAATGATACGGGAGTCAGGAAGGTCAGGGCTATTTCAGGGCATATACGTTACAGAAAAGTCGATAGTTACCTCTTTGTGCACAGGATAGTGAAACCACACCCTGAGCTTGGAGGGCAAAGGTCACAATCGTGGCTGCACAGTGCCAGCACTTTGAGAATTTTAAAATCCCCAGGCCTGGGCCCAGCCACCAAGGCTTCCAGTTCAGCAGATCTGGTGTGGAGTCTGATGAGGAGGATGTTTTAAACGTGTCCCCGGTCTAGAAAGATCTTGGAGAACTTGTTTTCCTTGCCGTTAATTGGTTCTGGCTTCTGCCAATTGGCAGGTTTGTCTCGCTTGGAAGTGTATGTAACTTCTTGTTCTCCCGTGATAGCCTTTAAAGTAGAAATATGATGTTGGCACACAATGGAAGTCAGACACAGTATCAGATTTTGAGTAGATCAGAGTTGTGTTATCTTAGGCACCACCATCAAGTGCACAGTGTTTTTCAGTGCCTTCTCTGCACTGTGGACAATTATGACAAGTGCCGAGCCTTGGAAAAGCATGGCTTTATGATGTCTTGGCAGGGGCCGCCTTCTCACAGTCAAATCACAGCAACACGAGGAGCTTAAAGACACTGGGGACTTAAAACAGGATGTACTCAAACCTGCGCTGTATCTGTCAGTGCTCTCGGCAGCACAGCTGAAGAATTCCTAACAGGCTGCTCTCTGGGGAAAAAAAAATGAGCCTGCTTGAGGCTGCACTCTTGGTACATGGCCCCCAAGCACACTTCCGGGTGGTTCTGCGAGAACCCCAATGCTCTTTGGCACGGACCGGCGCCTGCACCAGTACCGGCCTCGGTGCCGGCGGCCAGACGCCATGGCTTCGCTCTACCACCACGTCTGCCGCAGCCTCCCACAGCGGAATGGAGTCTTTGTATCCGGGCTTCTGGGGTCTCTGCCTTCTGAATCCAAACCAGTGAGGCCGGGTCCCATGCCTGCTCCCGGCTCTCCGAGTGGCTGGCAGAACCCACACGGGCACCTTCCCCCTCCCTAGTGCGACATTCTGCTTCCCACTAAATCTCACAAGGTGGTGGGAATTCTTCAAAGGGGTTTTGTTCACGGAGAAGCCAGAAAAGAATTATAAATAACCACCACAAGAAGCTTTTCCTGAGATCAAGCAGCGCAATGGGAAATCATTTGCTCTGTCTTAGCCGTCTAAGTCTATAGTTTGCTGTGTTTGAGATGAGGCCTAACTTCAGGCTTCCATGTTCGTTTCAATCTGTGTTGGATTCATCAGTCTCTCGGGCATGCAAGTATTTTAGTAAGTGCTAAAGCAAAGTTGCTCAACTCATACAGGCCTACTGAGCTCTTACGCTGGTCCCCCATACTGTATGGTATGTTTCTCTAAAATTTGCCAAGTTTGAGAATGTATTACATAGGGAAAAATATCAATGCATCTTCATTACATTTGGAACATGAAATAATCCATGCCTGTTACCACACTCTGAACACTCATGCTAAGTTTTCCATTTTAGGTCAGGAGTTGATCACAGTTTTAGAGGCATGGATGTCAAATATATCCCAGGAAACCATGAGGCATAAGATCATTTTGTGGCCCTGAGATGTTACCTTAACCGTGAAAAAAACCTCTGTGCTGGTTCAAAGATACCTCTGAAATTTCTTCTCCCTGCCTGTGATGGTTTGATTATTTCAAAAACGTTTTCTGGTCCTGTAAATTCCAGCCGCTCCTGCCATTTGTCGGCAGACGCTTTGAAAGGAGTGGTTAATATATTCTTTTTCAGGAACAACTGAATGGTGTGATTTCAAACATATATAGTCACTGTTTAGTAACCCAGCCTTGTTCTGACAGGTTAACTCAAATCTCCTCTTAGGATATTTTGGGTTATTATCTCAAATACAAAAATCAACTAAAGCTCTCTCAAAGTCATTTCTTTCAAAGAGTAGTTTTTTTTTTTTTTCCTCATGAGAAGGAAGGAAATCATATTTACCCAACAGCAAACATTGAGTCCCAAGCAGAAAAAAAATATACAGTAGATAAACCCAGGGTACGGTTAACAGAAATCATTTTGGGGCAGGAACTCCATAAACCCTCAAACTGCCTTCCTTGTGCAAAACTCTAAAATTCCTTTTGGGGAAAAAGAAACAAGAGTCAGATTATTTTTGAAATACAAAGTGCATTTCTAAGTGTGAAATGTTCTGGCTTTAAGCAAAGAGTGATCACAAACAGTACTTTTATGAGTAACCAGATTCTACAGATTCCATGCATTTTTCTGAGGAGCTGTGCATAGTTTTCAACAGAATCATAAAGCGATGCTGCTCAAAAAAAGTTAAGAAATAGTGCACCAGAGAGTGAAATAGAATGGTCTTTCCCTGTTCCAAGGGTGGGCTCTTCACTTACCACCACCCAACTATCTAAGTCAAACGATGAAAGATAAAGTCGATTTCCACACTTAAATTTCTCTGGAGAGCTATTTTTCATATTTCTTAGATGTGAGTACACAGACTACATTATCTTAAAGGGATTTCTTCTAAGAGACTGAATAACTCTCCCATTCCTTCCAAAGCAGCGTGTGCAGAGCAGGGACCCGACTGGGTGTTGAAAGAGCACCTTAGCCCCACCCACAGGCTGCACCACCACAGCGGGCAGACGGGGGAACATTCAGGGAGCAGTGGGAGGCAGGGTCATGTAGAGAGGAAGGTGGAGGAACCAAGATAGTCAAGGTATTCGATGATATTTTTAGAAACTCTAAAATGCTACTTGACAGTTTAAAAGTCCAAAAGTACGACACTCTCTTCTGATATTTTCATTGTGTTTTCAAAAAATTCAAAAGATACAGCTGACATTAGATGTGGTTAAATGATTCTTTCAAAAACTGTAAAAATATCCATATGTTGTCATTCAGATAACTCAGTCCTCAACAGGATGTGATTATAAAAATAATTCATTACTGAATTAACCCCTAGCTCGTTTGTCAGCAATGAGTCCCCCTGGGGGTCCCCTGTGACTGTAGGGGTCCCTGCAGTGCCAGGGGACCTTGCCTATGAGGCCACTGCTGCAGTACTTCCCTGGACAGCGCGCCAGGACATGCTCCATAAAGACAGAGACTCGAGATCTGGAGAATCTTATGCATAAATCTCCCTCGCGAGAGAGGATGTGCACACTCCTACAGAATAGGTCCCGAGAAGGCCAATTTCAAAAGTTCTAGTGGCCCTCAGTCCAAGGCCCCTTAACTCCTAACTTGGAAAAGGAAGACTTCATGTTTGGAGGATACACTGAATTCCCATGGTAGCATTTCTATGGCTTCTATGACTCTGAACTTGCAGAGAGAATGGAGCGAATATCAGTTGCTGTACGTGAGGCATGATCAGACCAAGGCGAGACAAGTTTAAATTACTAGGTCAACGTCACTCAGGATGTTTGTGACAAAGGTGGGACCCCGGGTCAATGCTCCTTCTGTTACCCTCTGCTCTGGATCTCCCAAGCAGCCACAAGGGGCTAGGGCAGTCCCATCTTACCTGCCAACCAAACATAGAAACCCACCTCGCCGTTAAGAAGGGCAACCGCAGGGACCTCCGTCACAGGATTGCTCCCAAATCCCAGGCCCAAGCATCCTCCCCTAATGCTCAGCAGGACTCTCGCTGCCTCCTTTCACCAACTCACATCCAAATGAGGTGTCAGCCTTTCTCAGCTCACACCAATTAGTGATGACAAATCTCCTGAAATATTCAAGAGTGAAATTTAATGATTTGGAGCAATAAAATATGTGCAAATCTTATATTTAAGGTTTGTAAGATTTTTTAAAACTTTTGCAAGTGTAAAATTACTCATTAGCTGATGGAACAGGAAATAACATCAGTTATAATTTTATTTGCTCACAAAATCATTAGGTTTCATTAGAGTTCAAATAAACCACTCAGTATGCTAATTGAATTTACATGTAAATTTATTATATTTTCACATAAAGGGAACATGATATTGCCAAACTTTAAACAGTGTAACTGGTTTTAATATTAGTTTTTGAGAAGCAGGCAAACTCTTGGAAATAAATGAAACACTACATGTTGGTAAAACAGAAGATTTTTGTAGTTTCTGGGCAGAATCCTCCAGTGAAAGATGGAAGAAAGATTATACTTTAAAAAAAAAAAAAAAAAAAAAAAACACTTCAAGGGGGGAAAATCCAGAAAAAAAAATAAGCAACAATAAAACATAATCTCTTTGACATATGAAGCTGTTCCCACAGGCAATTATAGCCAATTCACTTCTGTTGTCCAGAAACTTCTAGAAGCCATTCTGACCCCCCCCCCCACACCACCCCAGAGTTTCCTTTGCCTCCTCTGTCCCACTTGAGACAAGTTTCTTTGTGTCTATTTATAGCACAACTCACTTTCTCCCACCTGAGGTAGAATTGTGTGGATGTGCCTAGCACAGATTCAGGAAAGAGCTCTCCCCTTCCCCGGCCACATCATGTAAACCCCACACGCTTTGTACTTCCCTAGCAATGCCACGTAGGATCCCAGGAAACACTGGCCAGTGCCCACGACTTCCTCCCCAATCTCCAGCCTAAACCAGCCAACAGCACCATTGCCTGGGTTCTGTTTTTTCTCCTGGGTTCTTTACCTCCCTTTGCTTAAGCCCTCTCCCCTCCTCAATTGCCTGCTGTACTTCAACACAAGTCGTCTTAAAACACAGTTGATTGGGGACAGCACTGTGGCGAAGTAGGCTAAGCCTCCTCCTGCATGGCCAGCATCCCATATGGGTGCTCGTTTGTGTCTCAGCTGCTCCTCTTTTGATCCACCTTTCTGCTTATGGCCTGGGATTGCAGCGGAAAGATGGCCCAAGTGCTTAGGCCCTGCACCCACGTGGGAGACCCAGAAGAAGCTCCTGGCTTCAGCCCCTCTCCAGCTGTTGCGGCCATTTGAGGGGTGAACCAGCAGATGGAAGACCCCTCTCTCTGTCTGTTACTCTGCCCCTCAAATAAATAAAATCTTTTTAAAAAAGTTGATCAACCAACCAAATGCCTAAGAATAATCTATACACTTGTACAGGACTCCTTCTCCACCATTGCGTTCATCCATGCCACAGATTTTTACTAAAAGCCTCTCTGACCTAGAGAGCTCAGTCCAGCAGAGAAGTCCATGTACAAAATAAACTGCAGTCCTCAGAGTGCACACAGCACCAGCTACTGAAGAAATTTGGAGAAAAACAGCCGCTGAATCTACTGGATGAGTTAGGGAAATTTTCAGAGGTGGCCTCATCGTTGGCTCCTGAAATGTGGACAAAGGGATAAGGCGATCGTGTATTTTAATTGGGATAAATGGAATGACCATTTTCACGTGCATGCCGGTAGAGCTGTGGAGCTGCAAATGCAGTCAACTTCAAAATCTACATGAGAGAAATTCGTACTTTCTGACCCAATGGACGGACATCAATCAGCCTTTGGCGTCCTCCCACCTGACCTCACTGTCCTGTCAGGCCCCTCTCCACACCTTCACCGACAGTGATTTAAATGGGTTTTCCCTTCCCCAGAGTTTGCAGACCTGCCTGTTAACATCCCCTTCTTCACACCTGATAAATGAGCCAGCAATTCCTTCTCATGGAAATACAGCTGTAAAGGTTCATAAATAATAAATTAAAATTTGCAGTTGCCATCAAGGTTGAAATAGTCCAAAGACTGACTATTGGCAGAGCACTTAGTGCTAGCTTATGAGGGAATATGGTTCCACCACTTTTGTTCTCATTATTGCCAGGGGGCATTTTCCAAGTGACACCTAAAGCACAGTGCCCAAATGGCTGGCATGATGTAGGCCTATTAGCTCACTATAGTGTGGAGGGTTTAATCCACGGTTCCCAGTGTTCCTAGTCTCCCTCAAAAATAAAAGATTAAAGCATGGACCAAATCTCTGCTCCTCCTCTTTATGTCCCTCCCAGGCTTTGTGAGGAAGCCGTCCCCCCTCTCTGCGTGATTACCGCACATTGCCACTGTGAGATTTCCCTGGGACTACTCCAGTCTTCCTCTGCTCGTCGTGTCTGTTGATGATCTCTCAAGACTCCTAATCCTGAGTCAAATATTCCCATCCAGGTTCAATATTTCATACTGCACTAATGTGCTGGTCCTGTGTACGCTTCTTCTCAAAGCCTCATCTTGCTCTGTGATGGATGCATGTATCAATCAAATGCTCCCTGCTCTGTTCTAAGCACTGAGTTGGCACCGTGTCTGCCTTCAAGGAATTCACAATCCTGTATGGAAACCAGGAAGGAATCCAGCAGTTACCAACAAACATCAACATATTATTAGAAGGTAAACCAGCACACAGTTGGGATCCTGTCACCCTATGAACCAAGCCAAAGAAAATGTCCTGGATAACATTCCACTGGGTGGGGCCCAGAGGTCAAGGCTCAGTTCCCACAAAAGGGAAAGCAGGCGTCTGTTCTTCACCAGGCTTATTTCCTCCATCTACTTCTTTCCTGCCTTGATTCTGGGTGCTCATGTCTCAGTACTTCCTCTGCCCACTTCTGCCCTGCAACACAGCCTGCAGTATGTGGTGGTGGTCCACTCTGAGCCTCTGTGCCCAGGACCCCCAACTCCCCGCAGCATGAAGAGCGCACCAGCTCCCCATTGTTGGTATTCCCAGACCTGGGCTCGTGATCTACCCCTGAAAAGTGGCTCCTTCAAAACACCATGATTTCCTGCTGTTGCAACACTTTTCTGCAAAGAATTACATTCAAAACTTTGAGAATAATTTTTTTCCTTTTCTCTTTACTCCTTTTTCAGTTTTATGAATTAATGAATGAAATGACTGTTCATCGTGATTTTCCACTATTCCAAACCTCTAATGAATTCTCTTTTGACTTCAAAATACACTCAATTCGGGGCCAGCACCATGGCTCACGTGGTTAATCCTCTGCCTGCGGCCCCGGCATCCCATATGGGCGCCGCGCTCTAGTCCTGGTTGCTCCTCTTCCAGGACAGCTCTCTGCTGTGGCCCAAGTGCTTGGGCCCTGCACCCGCGTGGGAGACCGGGAGGAGGCACCTGGCTCCTGGCTTCGGATCCGCGTAGCTCCAGCCGTAGCGGCCATTTGGGGAGTGAACCAATGGAAGGAAGACCTTTCTCTCTGTCTCTCTCTTTCACTATCTAACTCTATCTGTAAAAAATTAAAAAAAAAAAACACACTCAATTCTTAAGCTAGATTTAAGATTCTCCATCGTATGGTCCCTTGCACAATCCCAGTTACCTATACTATCCAAGCTGGGCATATTTACACAGCATTCAATAGTTTTCAATGTGTCTTTCCCACAAACTTTTATAAACCTTGTCTCTTTTTGTCTACCACAAGGCTGATAAGCCAGGCCGGGAAGGCATTATTCTCTCTCCTTTCTGGAGGGCAGTATCAAGACTGCAAAGCAGATTGTAGCAGATCATGCAATTCTTAACCCATTGCTCGTTCCTGTTACCCGTTCCATCACATCATGTTGCACGCTTTGTCAGACAAGTGCAACACCAATGGTTTCAGTTGTGTGTGCCATATGCTTACCAAAGTGTGAGCTCCTAAAAGGCAGGAAGAATGTCCAAGATTTTTTTCTGTAACTCCTCAGAGCATACAACCTCTAGCACTGCCCTCTACATAGAAAAGGCTCGATGTTTCTCAGATACATGCTCTATGCCATGTGGTTCTGCTTAGGGACATTGCGATTGTGTCTCTCACTTAAACCCCATCAGACTCAGGTCCTCGAAATCTGAACTTGGGACCATGGCCAACAAAATCTTCATGATCTTGTCCTTGTCGACCCCTCTGACCTCACCCTTTCCCTCTCTCTCTTGTCCTCCAAGTTCCAGTCATTCTGACTTTCTGTTACTGGAGCTTGATGAGCTCATTCCTGCCTTAGAGCTTTGTGTCTGCTGCTTCCTCTAGCTGGACCTGCACGTGGCTGGCTCACTCTCACCATTCGGATTCAGCACACATGATTCCACCTCTGATAAGCCTTCCCTGACCACCCAATCTAAAGTTAGTCTCTGGTTATTGTCTTTCCCATCTCCCATCCTCTTGACAAATTTTCTTCACGGCTTGTACCACAGTCTAAACTGAGTTACCAGTTATTTATGTGTGTATTGTCTGCCTCCCCAACTAGAATGTAAACTTAGCGGTAGCAGAGACATGATTATTCTCATTCCCCTGTACTTAAATTAGGGCAATGACTACGGCCAAATGACTGGATAGATGCATGAATGAGGGGATATGAAAACCTCAGTTTAGTCATCTACAGGATCACAGGGCTGGAGCAGAGGGCCTCTCGGTTCTCCCAAAGCCTCATGTTCTTTTACGACTCAAAGCTCTTGTCTTTCCATGGGATCAGCTTTGGTTCCTTTATGGGTTTTCAGTAGGTCGTATTTCCTTTTTCTCTTGACTTGAGTTCCCTTACTGAAGAGACTCCCATGAGTAGAGAAACAATATTGAAAAGAGAAGAGAAGACAAGAGAACCAGGTCAAACAATATAGTTCAGGAAAGGAACACCTTGCATCATTTTGTGATGCAGCTGCCTCTCCTGTCAGCTTCGTAACAGACTGTAGCTCTCACAATCACATTTGCTATCTACTTTTTGTTTTTTAATATGTTTGCATTATTCTCCCAATATACCCCTTTGTTTTCCTTTGCCTTAATGATAAAGATAGTTCTAAGATGGTTATTATTTCTGAGTTTTCCTCCAGGTAAGAGTATACTGACTGAGAAATTGGTGCCTGTCAAATGGGCAGTGCTGGCACATACATGATGAGACAAGTCAGTTCTTCAACTGCGAGTGACAATAACATTGCAAGCTGTATGAGGGATCTTGGGAAAGTTCATGGGAAATGCATATTACAAAAACTATGCCTGGATTTCAAGACTGTTTTTGCAACAAAATAAACATTTTTTTAAATCCACATTCCACAAACTTTTTGAAGTACTCTTTTATGTGTTGGTGCGTCATTCTCCTTATATGTTGGGCACCCAAATACTGGTGAATTACGATTTCTCCTGAAAAGTATTATTTTGTAGCTATTTTGAAGACAGCAGAACAAAGGCACTATACACTAAAACTAGTTCTGGTAAGAGTTCTCCAAACATCAGGAAGAGTCATCAACTACTAACAGCAGTTCCAAATCATTGATGATTGCTGACCTTACTTGTGATTGCTTAAAAAAAAAAAAAATCTACCACTGGTTACTTCCTTTGTCAAGAGTCTCTAGAAAATGCATTTTTCAATTTGGTCAGGGGCTACTGATTGTTTACCCATCATTTTATCAGCTTTACACTGCCAATGCTTTCTGACTTCAATTGTATCTTACATACACGAAGATAAATTGAGCACCTCCTAAAAACCCAACAAGGCCAGCTGTCCTTCCCGTTCACAATATGAAAAGGTCAGGAAAAGGGAGAAAGCCTCCTTTGAGGTTTCTGCCTTTTCGATTCACACTGTACTCTCAACAGACGACAGCACTGCATTCTTGACTTTTGTTTAGTTGTATCATTAACTTCTGGTTTGTGTTTTGGGCTATGAAAATGCCAACTAATCAGAATATAAACCATTTTTTGCCTTTGCCCATACATAGCTAGACCAACATCTTATGTTGTTATTCTTAAATAACACTTCAAAAGACAGAAAAAAAAATGGAAACTGAGCTTAGACCAAAATGTCAGAGTTTATGGCAGGCACTTGTAGAGTAGGGTGCTGGCACACCTTGTGTCTGAGCCATCAGAGGGGAAGGACAGCACGCTGGGAGAGAGTCAAGGGCAGCGGGTTCTCTTCCTGAGCTAGAGCCACTCTCCTGGATCCTCTGCCTCCCATCTGCTTAAACCCCAGATATTTGATTACAGAGATATGATAAATGGATCCCCAAGGACTGTATCTATTAAATTAATAACCTAGAATTTCAAGGACAAACATTCTCAAGTCAAAAGATTCAGAATAATGCAATATTTACAGGAAAACTGTGAAAATCTATCTCCAATAATGAAATGTATAAAGCCACCTCAAATGTGCCAGACTTAACTGATGATCATAAATGATGCTACAGAGTATATTATTATTAAACCTAACCTCTCTTTAAAAGCGCTGGACAGAAACAATAAAAAAAATAACTACCAAGACAATTTCAAAGCGAAGATGTAAATGTCATAATTACTTTTGCTCTGGGCCATTTTATTTTTCATGAAAGCGTCTTTCCTGATAGATAATTTATGAAAACAGAAGTGTTATTTATTGCAGCCTGCCTCATGGTCGTTATTGATCATCTAATTTATAGTCTGAATAGTTTATTTCCACCTTTAAGAACATTTTAAGAACTGTTTTTAAATCTCAATTCTACATATTACTTCATTTATTTAAATATATAACCCAAAAGAAAAAGTTTAACTTATTCTCAGCATTTTGCTGGTGGTGCTGGGGATTAATATTATTTTTTATCACATCTTTATCATCGAGTTGTACATATTTTTCCTCCCACTATTGTTTCAGACATTTAAAAATAATTTTGTGTTTCCTGAGACTATGACCAAGACAATGCCCCTGTACTCTCTTTCCCATGCCTGCTTATTCACTGCAAGGAAAACCTTTCCTTATATGTGTAGGAAATAACCCAAGTTTTTTACTGATTAAAAGTAACAAATACTAAAAGTTAAACATAAAAAATTGTATTATTTGATGATTGCAGATAGATAATGCTTAAAAACTGTAACAGAACATAAAAGATAAATTCTCATTTATAAGGGTAAAATCTAAAATAATATCTGAAAAGCAATGTTGTTTTCTGTTTACAACCTATAAACTCACAAAAGACAATTATTAACCATATTTCCCCCCAACTCTTACCTCAAAATTATTATCTATTACAAGTTTAAAAACATCAAATTTTCAAAGTCAATGTTCACTATTATTTTACAGTGGAAAATCCAAAACTGTACAGAAAATTAGTTGCTCCGGTTAATTCTACTGCAGTAGCCAAGTCCCAGGACTCTGTCAGGACAGGTGCCCATGCATGTGCTCACAGGTTGTGCACTGCTAGATTCCAGAATATACCACTGTGTGAAGTAGTGTTAGATGGCCAACCTTAGCACTGGACAGTGCATCCCTTTCCCAACTGTATGTGTCAGCCATGTTTCCATGCTGCACTTATTCTACTGCATGAGGCAAAGGCTACTTGATTCTGAATTCTCTAGTGAACATTTTCTAGCTGTCCTTATTCCACTTTCACAGTCTTTCCCAGCATTTAACTTATTTTCGTTCCCTTTGTTAAGAGAAGGAAAGTCTGTGTGTTTTATTGACAACAGCTATCACTTCTTCATTAAACATTCAAAAAAGCTATTATTAAGGCTACCAATTAGGTTTCACAAGTAAATTTCAGAGAGCTCTTAGGCTAAGTGGTATAGAAAAAAGAACACGAGATTTAGTGTTTAAATAATCTTCCTAGATAGATGATTTGCAAAATTTCTTTTTTTTTTTTTTTTTTTTTTGACAGGCAGAGTGGACAGTGAGAGAGAGAGAGAGAGAAAGAGAAAGGTCTTCCTTTTGCCGTTGGTTCACCCTCCAATGGCCACCGCGGCCGGCACACTGTAAAAGAGCTTAGCACAGTCCTTGGCACAACCTGTGCTCGGTATTTGATATTTTTATCATCCTTTTGAGCAGATGTCAACATCGCCATCGCACCACTCTGCGGTGTTTTCCCATGCTTTCTTTGCCTTTTCAGTTCAAGACATGCTATTGTTCATGCCAGGACATAGAGAAACAGTCTAAGACTTGTGCATCACCTCCCACAAAGCCAGGGAGGAAGCTACCCTTTCTATGGCACAACAGCAATTTCACAGCACCTCATCCTCTGCTCAGGATACTGAGTAGGCCCACGGCATTCTGATGCAGAACATTCAAGAAAATTATGTATCCACAGTAAAACATCAATGCAGAAATTGATCTTGTAAGTTTGAAACTTGACAAGGCAGCCCTCAGAGAATTTTAAATCTTCTTTTCCGGTCCCCCCTGCCCAAAGGGTTCCCAGTTAGCAAATAAATGGCCTCAGTGTTTGATTTTCCTCATTTCACATAAATAGTCCCTTTTTCTGGATGAGCAGTAATTTCCCTGGGTGGAATAACATATTCCACCTTACTTCTGAGGCATGCAAAACCTCTGCCTCACCTGCAAGAAGAGAGCAGCGGATGATGAAGAAGGTGAGGGATCAGGCAGTTACATACACATGTGTTTTTCCTATAAAGCAAGCATATGTTTTTCAAGTTGATGTTGGCCAGATTAAATTGATCAGGGCTTTGCTTACTAGGAGTAAAAGAAATTTCTGGACTATCTCAAAGTGGAGAAGCAATCAGACAGGTGATAGCCCTGCACTGGAAGAATACTAACCACATGAATATTTCTAGATGGATGATGGGGTGTGGGTGTATTTTCTCTGCTAGGATGGCAATGTGGCAAAGAAGATTGCTGGGTATGCATGATCATTTTGTATCCAGAAATGAGATATTACCACTATTCAAATAGGGATGGAAAATCTATCACTTCGGAGACAACTCCTTGAATGATTGCAGCCCTTTATTCTAAAATGAAGTGCCAGGGACAATCATCCAGACCTCTCTCGCCTGATTCCTGATGGTCAGAAAGAAATGGGAACTCAAGAGCTCGAGGCCATGCAGGTGAGTTCAGATCTGGTGCTCTCATGTGGTTTGCCCAGTGACTCCTGGTACACGTTTCCTATGGAAAGCCTCTCAAACACATTGACCCACTTACCCCAAACACCTTCGCATTTCCCCATCTGCGCCCCATGCCCTTGCCCCCGCCCTCCCTGCAGCACCTCCTCACTACCTGGTGAAATCCCACCACCGCCCAAGGCTCGGCTCAGATGCAACCTTTCCCTGCGAAAGCGCCATGTTTTCCTTGTGGATAACATCTTCTCTTAACTTCCAGGGTACCTTCGTGCACCATACTGTACTAGGCACACACTTCCACACCTTTAGCTTTTTCATACATATTGCATCCCTTCCCTTGCCTGAAAAGCCCTGGTGTCAAGTCCTCTGCTACCCATCCCTTGTAAAAGCTCAATATTTATTGAAGGAATGGCATATGTTCTCTTCACTTCCTCTCACCAACAGTCAAAGCTACAATCAACCCAAACCACACAGGATTTGGGACTGGCCAGATTGCCCAACTCCAAGGCGTCTCAGTTTTATTGTCCACACAAGTTAGTGCAGTTGCCCTCAGGATGTGCTATGGTCTAGACATCAGTTCGGGTGACCCTAGAGGTCTACCGTTAAAGACTACGTCCCCAGGAGGCTTCGTGGCCAGGCGGGGCTCTCCCCAAGTGCTGGAGCCTAGCGGGAGGTCATCAGGTCATTGGGAGTGTGTTCCTGGAAGGCAGTTCTTTCTTTTTTTTAAGATTTACTTTTTATTTAAAAGCAGAGTTAGAGAGAGAGAGAGAGAGAGACAGAGAGAGACAGAGAGAAAGGTCTTCCATCTGCTAGTTCACTCCCCAAATGGCCACAAAAGCCAGGAGCTTCTTCCCAGCATCCCACAAGGGTATACAGAGGCCTAACCATTTGGGCCACTCTCTGCTGCCTTCCCAGGCCATTAGCAGGGAACTGGATCAAACTCGCACCCATATGGGATGCTGGCATCTCAGGCGACAGCTTAACCAGCTACTCCACAAAGCCAGCCCCAAGAAGGCAGGTCTTATACAAACCTCAAGACAGGGTCATTACACATTTGCCTTGGTTTCTGTCCTGGAAACCTGGCAGCAGCCTCTGTGCTCCTCCCCGTTTGGGACCCTTGAGTAGGGATGGATGACTACCTCTGATTCCTCCCACCTGACCAGCTCCCTGATTTAGTTGTCCATCTCCCTTGAGTGAGGCCAGCTTCCTCTCTAATTCATTTCCAACCCCTGACTTGCATACGTGAAATTTTCTCTGTGGTAGGAGGTGTTTCTGGAGTACATATATTATAGAAATAAAGCATTTCCCCCCAAAAGAGAGAGAGAGAGAGAGCCAAGTTTGGACCCACCTATTCCCTCTGCTCCCTGTCTCATCCTGCGTTCATGCCACTGCCATCCACTGCCCTGAGCAGAGGCTCAATCCATGGGACCACCCAATCTTGGACTTGAACTTCCACAACTGTGAGCTGAACACCTTTTATCTTTCTAAAGAGAGCTGCCTGTTATATATTCCTTCTGCTACAGAGGCCCCGCCCTCCCATGTGCACGAGTTCAAGTTAGAAGAAACTCTGGGGCTAGATGGGTGTCACAGTGCCTCCGCACTCTTCCTTTCCAGGTATAAATGCAGATTTCATGTTGTGTTTTCTCATGTTGCTTCCAAATGTGTCAACAGGAGTGCTTTTTTTTTGGGGGGGGTGGCTACAGAATGGGAGAGAAGATAAAACAAAATAAGGGGCACATTTTTGGAAGGCTCGTCAGAGAGAGGTGCCAGAATGCGTCAGCCCCTTTTCTGGGGGCCCTGGCCCGTGGGCCACACTGTGAGGAGCTGTTTTCACTCTGAAAGAAGGATCTTTATTGGCCACAGCTGCACCTCATCCATAATGTATGAGCCTGAAGAGAGGGCAGGAGCCGAAACCCAGAAGCTGCTCCAAGAAAATGATGAAAAACCATGTGAAATGGCATATTGCTCCGAGATGATCTCTTCCTTCAGATTTAATCAGCTCATCCTAGGAAGGTGCCCTCAACATTCTACCTCCAGGGCCTTGGGCATGGGGAGGGAGTGGAGCAAGGAAAGACTAAGAGAAAGTTCGGGGAAACCCAGGAGAACGGTGTGTGTGGAGAGTGGGGCGACTATGAAGAATCTGTGCTTTTCAAATAAGAAGGCAAGGAGTCAAAGCTGAGCACTCCAAGGGCCAGAGAAGTAAAGGTACTTACCCATGTTGCCCAGCAGAGCTGGGACTCTGTCAGCCCGGGGCCCCTGCTTCCCCAGCCCCAAGCTGTCATCCCCCCTGTCCGAGCACCATCTGGTTAGGGTTACCTTGAAGGGTTGGTTGACTAAATGCACTGCACTTTCTCAGGGAAAAATAAACAAGCATTATCTGTGCCTTCTGCCTGTGCACTCCTGATCTAACATAGAGGGGTAACTGCGTTGATGACCTCGAAGAATATATGCTTGTGCGCTCTTATTATTAATCCCTACTATTTCAGATAGCAACACTTAAAAGCAGGGTTGTAGAGCAGAAGCTGATAAACTTGTCCTGTCCTGGACCAGAGAGTAAACAGCTCAGGCTTCGTGGGCCAAGCATCAAAACTGAGGCCACTTTGTAGGCAATTTATCCAGTGACTTAAAATACTACAATTTCAAAATCCTAGAACTATGCTAAGGTGGCAAATAGTTCAAAAACAGGGGCAGGTCAGACCCGGGGACCATAGTTTGCCAGCCCTCAGTTTAGAGGATTGAATCCCAAGCAATACAATGGAGCCAAGGGGCACTGAAGGCATTGTTATTAAGGAAGTAAGATGCCCAAAGAATTCAACTGGGCTGTGTGTTTTGGGACCTGCAAACAAAATACATACTGTGGAGCAAGTAACTCCCTCAAAGTGTAACAGAGTAGATGGACAGCCCATCCACGCACACAGAGGCCTCACAAACTGCAAAATCAAAGTTTTCTGGGCCAGGACCCTGGAGCTATTCAGCACCAGGAATCCTTTCTATACTAGCCTTGCTCTGACTCTCCATTCATTTCAGATCTTTCAACCACAAAAACCATCATTAAATTACTTTTCTCTTTTAAAAATAAATAGTGATACACAATTCCAGCAGGGAAAGTGTTCTAATTCTGCTGACTAGACAGAATAACAGGTGTTCTCGAAGCTTCCTGAGGTCTAACACTACTCCTCTTGTGCAGTTCAAAGGAGGCAAATGTAAACACACACATCTAGGATCTTGACCCATTAAGGAAAAAGCACAGGATCATTGCCTGTCAGGACTCTGAGATCCCTGAAACACATTTGTCACCAGTGACCAATTTCTGCTCCTTTAGTAAAGCAAATTTGCATAGCTGGTGGAGGAGAGTCGTCGGAAGCTAGCATCTGTTTATGTTCCCTCATTTAATTAAGCATCTCAATTACACACCTTAAAACTTAGTCACTCAATCTGCACTTGGTAGGAAAATTGGGGACGACTCTGAAATGTGAGAGACTCACAGCATCTTCAGCTTGGAAAGGACTCTTGGAATCCTTATCAGAACAGAAACCCAACCCCTTCTTCTGTGCCTTTCAAAGATGCTGTGCCATCAATCAATTACAGGATCCCTCCTAATGTTTGTCTTAACATTGATGCCTGGTGAACTTTTTTCTATGGTACTCATTCTTAGCTTTTACTGATTTTCAAAATTCCAAGTCTGATCGGTTTTTTCTACCCTTATGCTTAAGAGAATTGAAGATAATTTCTTGGGGCACAGATGAAGGAATTCCTGTGGACCAGCATTTGTGCCCCCCAAGTCCTTCTTATCCCTTCCTGATAGTAAATTAGGAACAACTGGAATGACTGAAATCATGAATGAACAGAGAGTGACCCTCAGGGAAGGGGTGTCCAACTCCTGAGCTGAAGGTAGGAGGACCCCAAGACTAAGATGAAATTCCTGTCATCCTCTCTACCTAGTTTCAAAGGGGCTGACTTTCCTGGTGCCCAGGACAAACTCTGACTCCATCAGCAGATGTACGTGGGCTCATGTAAGGAAGTGACTCTAGATAAACTATCATCGGCTTATCTACACATGGCGCAGCTTGATTCTTCAGACATGCATTCACAAACCTAACCAACCCTCAGTGCTCATTTCTGGATAAAGTGAGTTTTCTTGTAGGTTTCTTAGAGAACTCACCACTACTCTTTACAGACCCCGTCTGCTCAGACTTTTCGATGCTGTGGCAAGCCACATCTGTCGGCTTACTGATCCTCTTTCCATTCCTGTCCATTCAGGTTATTCGCATCTTTGGGGCATCCCTAATTTACAGTGTGGGAAGTCCCGCAGCTCCCTTCCTGATCTGGCCAACAGTTACCATTCTTCAGGGCCAGTGTTGTGGTGTAGAAGGTTAAGTCACTGCTTGCAACTCTGGCATCCCATATGGGCACCAGTTTGCGTCCTGCCTGCTATAGTTATGATCCAGCCACCTGCTAATGTGCCTGGGAAAGCAGCGGAGGATGGCCCAAGTGCTTGGGCCTCTGTATCCACGTGTGAAATTTGAAGAAGCTCCTGGCTTTAGCCTGGCCCAGTCACGGCTATTGCAGCCATTAGGGGGTGAACCAGTGGAAAGGAGGCCACTCTCTTTCTCCCAGACCCCTCTTTCTATAGTTACCATTCTTCTAACAGCACCAGATACAGGACTTCCTGATGTCCCATGAGGTAAATGAAAAACACCTTCAGGACCTGCACTGGGCATCAGGATGCTACTATCAGGTGATAAATGAAGTTATGAGGATGCTTCCTCCATCTCCAAATAATACAACCTTAAAAAATTACTTTACCAGCTGAAGTACTATAGAAAATATACATGAGACTGCATTTAATATATGGGAAATTACTGCCACTGTGCCCTGGCTGATCCCAAGGCATGACAGCAGTAGTCTTGGTTCCTACACCCTGGCCCAATTCATACTTACCCAGGTGAGTCATGCCCCTCAATACCACCCACTGAACTAGACTGGGCCACAGAAGCAGCTAACCTGTAGGTCTTTCTGCTAAGGATCTCACTGACTGCAGATGAAACTGGAGGCAGCAAGAAATCATGACATGATCATTACATTAAAATACATGACAGAACAATGTCTAGATTACAGCAGGCAATCAGCACTGTTGTGATATCGCTCTGCATGGGACAGGCCACCAACCCATTCCTTGGCAAAGAGACCTGAGCTCTCAGCTTCACAGGAATTCACTTTAAGACTCCTTCCCTGATTGGCAGTATCCCTACAAAGATTGCATCGCCTGACAAGCAGGGCCTAAACCATCCTGTTCATCACTGCCTGTCCTCCCCAGGGCCCAGTTCAGTACCTAACACTGTGTAATCATTGTCTGATGAATGAATGAATGAATGAATGAGAGAAAAGCCTCCATAAAGTAGCTAACATTTGAACCAAAGCCTTAAAGGCTGAGTTGGAACTCATCAAGGGGGGGAGAGAGGGAATAAGAAAACAGGACCCACGTTCAAGGGTCTGGCAGGCTACCACGTTGGTAAGAAATCCATGTGCAAAGGCACCCAGGATGGGCAGGAAGGAAGTGACAGGAGATTAAGCAGAGGTTTAGGCTGGAATCTGCATGTAAAGAACCTTACATGCCTAAACTTTATCCTGGAGGCAACAGGGAATTTGTTGATTTCTGTAAATAAGAAGTAACTAAGTTAGCCAGTTTCCTTTTTTTTTTTTTTTTCCAAATGATAACCAACAGCAGGGTGGGAGGTGAATTGAAGGCTGCCTGGGCCTGGGCCAAATACTCCGGTGCCTTCTCCCCCTGCTTTAACTCCAACGCCCGCTCTCTTTAATACCCCCCAGTGGATATTTCAGATTTTCTGGCAACTGCAGTTGCTGTGAAACGAGTTTTCATGTCGTGACCTCCCTCTGACGTCTGGGACTGTCTCGCTCTGCCTCCTGCGTTCTTCCCATGGCGTGCAAGGAAGATTCTAACCAGGGACTAGGGCCGGGACGCAGCGTCGGCGCTGGTGGGGGCTTTGTCATCCATTGCATGGCAAGCCCTCATGAAGACGCCATCACACCAATTAGCGCTGGGGAACGGAGGCAGGCGCAGGGCTCCTGGCACCCGCACAACCACCTGGATCAACACCAACTGCCTGCACGCCCACCACGCCAGGCCTGCGAATTTCCCACCGAACTGCAGACAGGCCTTCCACAGAAGTCATTCCAGCCCTAACAGCATCGCGGTGGGTGAGCTGGTCTCCTGCCATCCGTCGCGGCGCCGCCTCGTTGGGGCGGTCGCGGTTCCCGGGCCCCTGCACCCGCGTATTTGATAGGGACAGCCAATCCGCTTACATCAACACCTTCTTCAAATCCTCCCTGCGAAGAGCCGGCGACCTCTGCCCGCTGTTCTGCCTGCCGCGAGCTTTGCAGAAGAGAAGCGACAGCATCCTCCTGAAAGAGGAGCCAGAAAGAAAGAATCCCGAACAGCGAGGGGAAGGAGAAAGGTGATCTGGCCCGGACTTGAAAAGAGCCACAGCTCAGAGTAACCCGATAGGCTTCAAGATAAAAACCCTTTTGTCTAATAAAGGGATTATTATGTAGTATTTATGTGTGGATTTATGGTTAAAAGACAGGAAACCTGCTACTCCATAGGAATTAAACACACAGCTCCATCTTGCAAACAAACAGAAAGGAGCGTGGTACTGATTTTTAAAGCAACGGAGTGGAACTCCTGGCTGAGCACCCCGGCCTAGGCACTCAGCCTGCAGCCCACCCCGTGTGAACCCAGTTCTAGGACCCCCCAACACCACCCCCATCCTCCCTGCGGCCCCGTGTCGAACCTGCTTGACCTTCCCTGCTCTTGCACTTTGCAAGATGCCTTTTGTAACCCCTCGGCCTAAAACATCCTTCCTCTATCATCAATATCTTAAAAAGAATAAGTGACCCATGGCAGACATCTGGCCTAGTTAGCACTGGCTGGGACGCCTACAGCCCATGTAGAAGTTTCTGGCTTCAAGTCCACTGCTGATTCCGGCCTCCTGGTAAAGCGGGCTGTGGATGGCAGTAGGAGGAGGCTCAAGGAGTTGGGTTCCTGCCACCGGCCGAGGGAGACCCAGATGGAGTCCCCAGCTCCCGCTTGGGGCCTGGCCCAGCCCTGGCTACTGCACTGGAGCAATCAGCAGATGGAAAATGGAAGATGTCTGTCTCTTTCCTCTTTCTCTGTCTCTCTGCCCCTCCGATAAACAAAAATTAATAAATAAAAATTGTTTTAAAAAAATAAGAGACCCAGAGTCCAGGAATAATTCACAAGCACCTGGAACTAAAAGGATTTTCTGGCAGCTTTAATCAAAATCAAACTAAGCGCAGGAAACATAAATATCTTTTAAGCTCTCGACAAATAAAAAATTTAGTAACACTTCGAGTGCTTACAGGGTACACAGCATAAGCTGCTCTTTTTTTTACTTTAGTTTTATTTGGTCTTTTTTATACTAATGAAAATCAGGCATTGGAAGTAATGCTGCTTTGTGTTTATAATAAAATCTCATTAACTCAGAGGCAACTAATTTATAACTTGTGATAATTTTACCACAACAGAGCTGAATTTGCCCAGTGCAATATACAATTTTGCTAAGCAAATTAATAGACCAAATCAAATTTTAGAAAGATTATTTAACTTCCTCAAACAAATTATCTTTAAGGACATTATTAGTCGGCATTTGCACTTAGAAAAAAAGAAAATCAGGACTCATTTCTGGGTGCAGCTCTTCTGTGCCTTGTCTAAAACCCTTGGATAGGGATGAGTATTAAAATTCAGAATAATTCAAGATTTAGCAAGTTAACAAAGTGAGTCTATCATATATTATATGTTAGGTTGAATCTGAAGCATTACCTGGTAATCACAATGCATGGATATTTATGCTAAATGAGTTAAAAGCTATATAAAGCCCCACATAACTTAAGGTCAGATATTCAATCACATCACTTCAGATGGGGTCGGTCAGCTTTTTCCTAAAAATAAATTGTGGAAGTAGCTTCCTTTTCCCAGAGTTCTAGGCATCCGATCATGAACTTGGGCCTGAAGGCCTTTGCGGAGTTATCAGCACGACAGAAGCAGCCCTCCGGTTAATGCGTGTGGGGTCGTCGTTCCAAGGGGGACTTTGATACTGCTGAGGTTGTGATGATTCTGTGACAGACGTTTTTCCTTCTCCCATTCCAGCCTTCTCATTGGGCAGACCACCCCACCGGCCATCTCACTGCCAATCAGAGCCCTCCTGGATACCCTGCCAAGTAGAGCAGCACTGGAGAATTGTGCTTAGGTATTTGATGCCTGCAGAAAGACCAGAACTATACTGAAAAGCTGGGTCCCGGTGACGACAGTGGGCCTCCCCTTCCACACACGTTTGTCACAAGTGGGTAACCCAAACTTTCCATTCTTCTGACCATTCTTCTCCAGGTGCCTGAAGAACTAACTGCTCAAGGTCTCTACCTACCCATGAGCCTGACCACGTCCTCAGAAACTGCAGTGAATAATCAAATGAAAATCAAGTTCTATCATCCAACATTCACTCAAAAAGTTGTGCTTTTTTTTTTTAAAAAAAATGGTAGATTAAAGAGTCATCAAGGGGCTGGCACTGTGGCCTAGCGGGTAAAGCCTCTGCCTGGAGTGCCAGCATCCCATATGGGTGCCAGTTCTAGTCCCGGCTGCTCCGCTTCTGATCCGGCTCTCTGCTATGGCCTGGAAAAGCAGTAGATGATGGCCCAAGTCCTTGGGCCCCTGCACCTGCAAGGAAAGACCCGGAAGAAGCTCTAGTCTCCTCGCTTTCGATCAGCCCAGCTCTGGCCATTGCAGCCAATTGGGGAGTGAACCAGCAGATGGAAGACCTCTCTCTCTCTCTCTCTCTCTCTCTCTCCCTCTCTCTCTGCCTCTCCTCTCTTTGTGTAACTCTGACTTTCAAATAAATAAATAAATCTTTTTAAAAAAAAAAGAGTCATCAAAACTAAGCTTCAACAGAGAAGTCACTCTTAGGTCAACAAGGAGAGGTTGTTCAGAATTCTCACCTCTCATCACTGGCTTTGAGCTGAGCGCCTAAGGAAGTGATGGTGCCTTTTCATTTACCTGATTCTTCCTATTGCTTTATCTATCCAACAAACTTCCCAAAGCGGAAAAGAATTAAGCTAAAGAGAAAGTTATCATGGCAACGAGCTAATATTTCTTTCTCTTGAACATATCCCTACTGATTCCCTGAAAAAGAGGCATGTGGAAATTGTTTAGTGTATACTGTTTATCTGTTTATCCATTCCTTTTAGGTTTCCAATTTTATGTTCTAGACTTGCCGGTAAGGCATCATTTCATGTGAATTTTTAATATACTTTTTAAATTGTGTAGAGATTTTTCAATAACCTGTTCTTGGTAAGTGAGTTTTCCCCTTTCAGATATGTCCTTGTCAAAGACCATTCTTTCAAAAAATGTTTAGAAAATATTTACTTTATTACTTTTTTCTTCACTGGAAATACAACTGTAACCTTAAAATAATTTGTGTAATGTCAGTTTTTAAAGGATCGCAGATCGCACTAGAACTGTTCATAAAGGCAGGAATTTGGCGACTGTTTTCTCCTTGTTGTCCATGTGTATACATCAGCCCTAATTCACTAGTGGAACTGGAGGTCATTATTTCTGAATTTGCACATTAAAAATAACATCTACCCATAAGGGAATATCTTTAAACCACAAATGCCAGAAATAACAATTGTATTAAACTGCATTTCATGAATACATAATAAAGTTCAATTTACCACTATTTATCATGTTACTTAAATTAAATCTATAATGGAAAAGAGATTTAGTTCTGTTTTGAAAATAACAAATTCCTTTATGCCAATTGCACAGGATTTATATTAGCTCCAATGCATCCATGTCAATTTATTTATTTTTTTCCCCTTAATTACTATTGCTTTCTATTGTGGGGATCCTAGGGGACAATTCACATCCTTTCATGTATTTTTTAAAGCTTAAAGAGACATGTACACATAATAATACAGTAAAATTACACTAACCTCAGTTATATTTCTCTACAAAGTCTGAGACTTTTTTTAAAAAACAGCATTGTTACACACACATTCTCACCTCCTCATAAATCCTCTGGCTTATATTTGTATACTTCACTGGGGCTTTGACAGTTTCCTGAAGTTGCTAGGAAAATCACTGTGCAGGCAGACAAAGATATTTTCAGAGCTAATATTTGTGCTGTGCACACATTCATATGTGAAAAATGGAAGAAATCAACCAGAAAATCCAAGATGAACACATATCCAGCTTCAACTACCTGCACATCTTGGACAAGAGGAAGGCAGGAGTTTGCTGAGAGGCCTGAATTACCAAGTTAGTAGGTTTTCTTGAAGAAAAAGGACTTCATGATTAATCCTATATTTAATTCATCAACACCCTTGTTTCAGGTTTATCCAACAGTTAGAACATGGCCAAGTGGTCCCACTGTGTCTCCAGCTTAGAAAGTGACTCTGTTATCTGTCCGACTCCCCAGACCAGAAATCCAGGAAATGTCCTGGACAACTTCCAGGCCTTTCTGCCTCTTGCAATCAATTAGTCACCAAGACAAGACCTATGCACTCTATTCCAGGATATCCCACCTACTCTTCCACTAACCTCACTCTATAGCTGCCTCAATTTCAGCTGTCCTGATGTCCCTCCTGGGCTAGGCCTTGGTCCCCTCACTCATTTTCTAGGTGCCAAACAGGCTCCCTTCTCATCCAGTCTTCATGCAGCTCTGGGAGCTCATTCTTAAAGGGGAAATTCCAGATGGTACAGTGCCATCCCTTATCATCAAAACAGAGCAAAGGCAAACATCTTATAGTGGCTTACAAGATCCTCTATGATCTTGCTCCTGCCTTGTTGCCAGCTTTGTCTCCCACAATATTCTGAAAACCACCTAGCCCTGACAAAGATGATCTCCTCAATCAGTCTCCATCAAACTCTTCTGCATCGTCCTGACTACACTCCGACTTGGGCTCCAGGTTTTCCTCTGTGTTGTCCACTTTAAGCAAGAATCCTGAGAAGTAGGATAAGCAGGATCCCGCACCCCAGATGTCTGATCACTCTGGCCTGTCTTCAGCAAGAATCTCATTAAGTGAGTTTAGCCAGAGTGCTCCCACACTCCCCCATCCCCTCAAGCCCGGATGTTTCTTAATAATTTTCCACACACAGACTCCCCTACCCTGTTCCTCGGCTACAAACTCCCACTTTGCTTTCTTGTATTCAGAGTTGAGCCTAATCTCTATTATATGGTCCTGAGTAACGTCTGTCTTATCCATTGAACAAGTATTATGAATGCTTTTTTTGCTTTAGCAGCCTCAGTAACCTGCAAGCCACTGCACTGGTGCCCTTCCCAAATGTTGTCCCTCTGCGCACCCACACTCTGCATCTCTCAGGACTCAGCTGAGGTCTGACACCTCCCAAAGTGTTTCCTGGTTACCTCTCGTCCCGTATAAAACTGACTCCTCTTCATTCCTTTCACTCCCCGTGTATACTTCTAGCTTGCTGTCTGATCAAATATGGTGTGCTCATCTGCTTACATGTCTTTCCATTCTTGTGCAGAGATCTTTTGCACACAGAGGTTGTGTCTTATTTATTATTATATCCCCTACATGTAGCACTGTTCTTGGCATGTAATAAATGTTAAATCAAATCAACATTTGCTTAACAAATTCGAGAGAACCTGTCACACGCTAGGGGTTTAAAAAAGTTTCATGTAAAATGCATGTTGTCAAATAACTATGCACAGATTTCAAGTTTTTTGCACTGAAATAAACTCACCTTTTAATTCTATTTTTCCACAAGCTCTTTGAAGTACCCTTATTTACATTTATGCATGAAGCCAAGGATCCTTCAGCTAAGGCAAGAATCTTCCTGGTAGGAGCAGGCTAACTGATGTGGAATACTGCCAGCCTCTCTAAAGTGGATTTTCTAACAAACATCATATCTAAAGTGCCAAGGCAAATGCATTTCCTTTGGTGACATACAATGACCACTTTTATTGCCATGGAATTATCTTGAAAATGTACAGTTACTGTTAAGGGCTTATCAGGTGGTAGGTTTATCACCAGAGCAGGACCCAAAAAAATTCTTGAAGAAACAGCTTCCCAGTAGCTAATTTCTCCAAAGTCTCCTGTAAATACCAAGTGAGGTCAGCTGATGCAGCTCTTCCACTAACACTCGCTTCTTTAAATGAGCACCAAAGTCGTCAGACATTGCTACTGACAGGAGTCTGGAAGTGACCATGGAGTTCAGAACAGCCATGCAAGGCATCAGGAGTCCCCTTCCAAGGCTGGGACGCTGAGGCACAGAGCACACCAAGCTCTGCCAGAGCTTGTTGAGACGTGGGGAGTGGGGACAAACTTGGAATGCAGCACTCATAGTTTTTGACATCTGAACTCACTGTACCTATTCCAAATGTATCCTGGGTGATAATCAAGCCAAATATTTTTATCATAAGATATAGACTTCAAATACATGGTACATATCTCAGAAATAAATAAAACTGGGGCAGGCCCTGCTGTGGTACTGCAGGTTAAAGCCCAGGTCTGCAGCACTGCATCCCATATGAGTGCTGGTTCAAGTCCCAGCTGTTCCACTTCCCATCCAGCTCCCTTCTAATGCACCTGGGAAAACAGTGGAGGATGGCCCAAGTCCTTGAGCCCCTGCACCCACATGGGAGACCTGGAAGAAGCTCCTGGCTTCAGATTGGCTTAGCTCCAATGTTGTAGCCATTTAGGGAATGAACCAATGTATGGAAGACTGATCTTTCTCTCTCTCTCTCTCTAACTCTCTCGGTAACTCTGTCTTTCAAATAAATAAAATAAATCTGTTTTAAAAAAAGAAATCAATAAAACTAAAATTGCCCTTGGGAAGACATGGTTCTCTTCATAGGCCATGTTCAAGAGAAAGAAGAATAAGGAAAGACAGTAGTAGAGAAACTATATTCACATTGTTCAACATGAATCAAATAGAGAAGAAAAACTCTAAACGAAGTTCCCAGTCCAGACTCCACAACTGCCAAAAGAGTAAAGAAAGAAATTACTGTATGGTAACTGCTTGGTCAGATAAATTTTTAAAACCAACATAACCAAATTAGGCTTTTCTTCCAAATGAAACAAGCAGAAAATCAGGCTTATTAAGCAAAAATTTCTTAAGCATAGAAAAACCTACTCAAATCTGTAAAATATAATCTGAAAGGAAAAAGTATAGGTAAGTTATCTTCTTACAGTCCAGAATATTCACATGAATTTGGCACAATGAGAGTGCAGCACATTAGCTGCACATGCTATCCGATTTATATTAAGCAATGTGTCTTCTTACTGGAAGTACGCTCAGGCAACTTTCTCACCTCAAAGGTGAAATGCAATGGCAGCCTTCAAGATAGCTTTGACACGAACTTGTATATCAGAAAAGTAGAGAAATACCACTATAATCACGTTTAATCTTTTAAAGCTGTGATTGAGAAGTGGCATTTGGACAGGATTTAAACTTGGCTTTGGCCATAACAAAGATTAAACCAACTCCGGTTCTCTCTTAGCCTTATTTTTTTCTCATTAGTTAGATGTCACATAGGAAATGAAATTATTATAAACATATTTAACTTGTTTAAATGACTTTAAAAACATAACTTACAATCAGTGGGTTTCAAAATTCAATAAATCCTCTCACTTATTAGTTACAGAATATAGTTGCATTTAACCTAATAAACTTAAAAACATGGCTTTAAGGAATATTCTTTCTTGGCAAGAATTAAATTGGCTTGGCTAATTTACATTGTTTTAAATTTAGAGGGAATTGTGTACTGAGTCATGATTACAATACATAAACCATTTCCATGAAATGGTCTGAATTAACCTCCATGCTATTTATATAAACAGCACATATCATTGCATGCATTACAGTCTACTAGATGGGTTTTTTTTAATCAGCAAATTAAACTTGTAATTTAATCCTCAGCTAAATAGGAGAATAAGTAAAGTTCAGTATTTCATGATGTTCTAAATGATTGGAATTCATTGTTTCTATGTTTTAATATATCACAAAGAGTTGTGAATATCTAAAACTAAAACAAAATAATATAGTATTCAAGTGTATGTTTATAAAAATATAATAAAATAAAAGGCAGATAAACTATAAATGAAGTGATGACTGCCAAATTAGTTCAGAGTAATTTAATGTGTGGGTTCCAAATCTTCCTGAACTTATTGCTTGAAAGGGAACCCAATGACAGCATTCACACTGAAGATGTAATGAAGATTTGGAAGTCCTATAAAATTTTCACCTGTCTGTTAGGAACTAGATCATTGTTATTAGTCGTTTTCTTTTTCATCATTAAGAATCGACATCAAGTCAGAATAAGAAACATTCATAATTAAATTTGTTAAAGTCTGATAACAAAAATTTCCAAAGAACAAGTATGTGAAAGTGGCACAGAGAAATACTGAAATGATCAACTATGACAATTCTAAAAGCAGATATATTGTCTTCAAACAAACTGTAAGAAATAAAAAAAAATACAGGATTCAATGGTAAACTTATTTTGGTGCAAGAAAAGTTTGAAATCCATGTGTCGTTTTATCATAATACACATTTTCCACAAATGTTTGGAGTACCCTCAAAAGGTAGTGTAATGAAAATTCAGCTTTAAACTCTCCTCATATCTGCAAAATATCAAAAGGAGCTTTTTAATTAGATGGCTTTATTAATGAGTCTATATTATGTCTTGAAAAGTAATTCTTTAATACATAAGTTATTCTTAGATTCTATAGCTCAAATCTCCTATTCCACTGCAAACAGATTCAAGGGAAGAACCTTTTTGCAGTCACTGATATGTTTGGTTCATAGTTTCCCAAAAATAACTGGATCCAAACAAAGCATTTGGTTTTGCTGCCAAACTTGTTTCTTCTTAATGTTTTCCTGTCTAAGGAAGTGCTATCACCATTTATCCCTCTCGTCAAGCCAAGCTTTTAGGATTCCTTCTTGGGTCATTTTGACCTCACTTCCTAAATTCCAATCCATTGCCAAGTCCTACCTCCAAACATACTCCCAACTCTACCATATAGAGGTCCAGTCCTAAGCCCCATCACCTCTGGCCTGGACCACTGCAGGGGTGTTTGCATTGGTCTGTTCACTTGCTCTCTGGCTCCCCAGCCATCCACTATCCACACAGCAAGGCGAACCTGGAAAAAAATACATTGAGTATGACTCCTCTGCTTAACATCCTCTGGTGACTTCCAATTTCACTTAAAATCTAAGCCATTCCTTGGGGCCAGCCCTGTGGCATAGCGAGTAAAGCCACCACCTGCAGTGCCTGCATCGCAGGCTGCTCCAAGACCATGTTCGTTCTCGCTTCAGGGAATTTTCTTGAGTGGGATTATGCTCTCTGTTAGACCCTCAGCCTCAAGTTTCCACATGGTTGACTTCTTTCCACTGTCTCCTCAACCACCCCATGTAAAAGATGCCCAACCACACCATGCCGCCACACACCATCACAGCGCCATCTTTCTCGTTCTCCATCTCATCATTTCCTCCGTTAGTATGTAAATAACAAGATAAGATGGCACTTCTGTGACCTATTTATGGCTCAACTCCCAGAGCTAGGCAAGCTATTCCATAAACACTTGTCAAATGAGTCACTTCTATAGAATCATATGACTTGTATCTTAGGTCCTCTCTAGCCAAGATCAGATTCTGACAGTTTAGAAGCAGAAACATCAGAACAGCAACAATGTACCTGATGCCATTAAATGCAACTCAGGTCTTACCTGACAGGCGACACCCAGGGGATCACTTCTGCTGCAGGTGTGGGTGGTAAGTCAGCCTTCTCTGGGTGTGTTCCTATTTTCTAATCCTTTTCTCACTAAAACAAAAATTGCACTTGTTTGGCAGGAGGAGTCCATGGAAGTAGAAATATTATAAAATGGCAAGATCTTCCAGGTATCTCCAGGGCTCCACTTTTCATTGCAAACAAAACTAAAAGTAATGTAACATAGCTGTTTAGAAGAGAATAGAATACATAACTTTTTATGAAATGAGTAATTAAAAGCAAATCTAAACAAAGTAACAAATAATATTTCTTACTTTTTTACATCTGCATTTAACACATTTCTTTACATAAAAACCTTTGTAAAAAACATAAAACATCATACTGCAGAGGACTGGAATTCAACATAATATATTACATAGCTGAAATGTTCATATTAATACTCTATATGCATGGACTCACTCCATTAGAAAAACTCACCTAGTAAAATATCAAAGACCAGCATCAGCAACGCCCAAAGAAAAACTATTTTACCAGTAGCAACACTGGAAATCACAACAGTGAGGTTTAAAAAATGTGGGGAAGAGAGCTCACTGCAGCTGCCATCCCATCACAATGGGCACAATCTGAAATATTATTTGAAAAATAAATTTAAAATATTATTGTAAAAAATATTTTTTGAACGATACTTTTGATAGGTATAGTAGCAATAAAAAAACAAAAACAGCTGTGTAGTGACTCCTTGTGAGGACTCACTGAAGCAATTCAACTGATGCAGCAACCTGAAAAGCAAGGTCCCCCCTGCCACACACACACACACACACGTGTACACACATGCCACAGCCACGTATGAAAATAAGCTCCTCTCTCTCCGCGGTGTGCACTGAGTCACTGCTGCAAGGCCTCGGTCTGACACAGGGCGAGGGACCGCCGCGTTTGCAGTCAGTTTCCAGCTGCAGGGTCTGGGGATGCGTAAACAAAGATGTAGAAGCAAGCAAGCTGGAGTCTGCGCACACATGTGCCTGGTTCCCGCGCCGTCAGGCAGCGCCTCATCCAGTGGGTGAATATTTAACTCGGGAGGCAGGGCACTAGAACTTCCCTGGGGCTCTGGGTGACCACCCTGGGCTTCCTGAACACGGGAGTACCCTTTGGGACTTCTGGAACCCACGGTTCTTCAGCTGCCTCTCTTATCTTCGTGATGGAGGTCGTAGGAAATATTCTCAAGCAGGAACTGGCAGAAATCCCTGCTAATGCCTCTTTTCCACCTGAACGTGGTGGCCACCAAGGTTAGCATGAAGAGCCAGACGTAGAGGAAGATGGAGACGCAGGAGGACGTGTTGTGGCCGCCCAGCCTGTGATCATCAACAGGACCTCAAAGGTGAGCAGAGGCACGACGGTGGTGATCCAGCTGACCGCCATGGTCTCGTGCACCCTCCATTGTTCGGCAGTCAAGTCCGGCGAGCGCAGAAATAGCAGCTACCACACAATGTAGTAGAGCACGACCATGCACAGTAAGAACATGAGGATCCACAGGGGCACGAACGCCACCAGCCATGGCCAGTGGATAACGCGATCCAGCCTCAGGGCTGCAGGATGTTGACCGAACACAGCAGCTCCAGCTCCAGCGACTGGTAGTGCCGGAAGCCCCACATGCAGTCGGCCAAAGACACCAGCGACACGAAGAAGAGGGGCATGAAGACCAGAAGCGAGAAGTGGGTGTCCCTCCCCAGCCGGTCAGAGACCAGCAGCAGGTGGGTGCCCACGGCGATCAACATGGCTTTGAGCTCCACACAGGACTCACGCTCGGTGCAGTAGCGGGGTTGCACATCCACACACCTGCGCCCGCCGTCGTGTCCACCATGACCAGGAGCTTCCACAGCTACATGGGTGCAAAGACCACCCAGGAGCTCCCCTGGAGGACACTGTCCAGGCACAGGGGCAGCAGCGTGGAGAAGAGAAGCAGGCAGGCGTAGATGACGAACTTACCTGGGTTGAAGTCCTGAAACAGACCCCTGGGGTTCACGGCGCAAAGTAACAAATAGTATTTCATACTTATTTTAATTTGAAGGGTGGAGAGAGAAAGACAGATAGAGATCTCCCGGCCACTGGTACCTTCCCCAAATGACCAAAACAGCCAGGGCTGAGTCAATTCAAAACCAGGATCTGGGAACTCATTCTGCATATTCCACCTAAATGGCTGGAACCCAACTACTTGAGCCATCAACCACTGCCCCCCAGGGTGTGCCTTAGCAGGAAGCTGAAGGCATCTCAAACAGCATCTTAACCCTGTGTCAAAAGTCTTCCATGATATTTTAATGTACTCATACTTCGCAACAATATTGATCTAAAATAGTAATAATAACTATAATAATGAGCAGTTATTAAGGTTTCTCTTTATAATAATCAAATTCCTTATTTTAAATCCTTCAATCATCACAAAAACGCTATGTGACGGGAGCTATTATTATCCTCACTTTAGATATAAGAAAACTGAAGCACAGTGAGTTTTAGCAATTTACCCAAAGGCACAGAGTTAATGAGTGTGACTAGAATACAAACTCAGCGATCCAAATTCCAGGGTTTGCACTGTTATGCTCCACTACATACAGCCTCAGGTTTTAGAGGTACCACTTTAAGTTAGAAGTAACATAAAATTCCCATCACAAAGTCTAGAACGCAACAGGTACTTGATACCTGGTAGAGAGTGTCCTTAACAACATTTTATTTCTTTAACATCTCAGATAAGGATATTCAGGGGACAATAGCCTCTACCAGGGGAAAGGCCTCAGGTCTTTGACACTGAGCTTATTAGGAAGAATTTATCAGAGCTGAAGTCAGGCTGTCAGCATGGGGTCAGGAACTCAGAGGTCAAATTCAGGAAGAAATTGAATACAGGAAGTCAAGTGAGAAATGTAACAAATGAGAATCACATTGTCAAATCAACATCAAGTACACTGCTGAATAAGGTCTGATAGATAAACTCAAGGTCAGGAGCAACAAAAATTAGAGTAACGGTGATAAAAGAAACAACAGGCTGAAGCCAGTGGCATCCAGAGAGGCATTGCAAGTTCAGAGGAAGTAGGGATGTGGGCCTTTATACCCAGCTGGCCGCCAGGGGGAATTTCTTTCCTGGCTCACTCTGGCTCACGGATTAACCTCGCATTCTTAGAACTCTCTGCATCCCTACTGGTCCCGGGAACTTCATTTTATAGTAGAAGAAACAACTTTGTTTATGGAGATGATGCCAGGAACTTTCCCACTGACATTCAGTGATAGAAACAGAGTTTATGCTGTGGTGCTTTTCTGCGAAAATTCAGGAATGACTGTGAAAATCGTCCCATCTAGAGAATTCCTACCTTCCTTTTTATTGTCTTCTTTATCTTCCCTTCTTCTTGAAGCATAAGCCATAAGAAAAAGAATGAAAGAGGAAATGCAAAGAATGCAATGGATATTTTCAGTCTCATCTCAATCTTGATGGTCAATGACTACGGGTGACTTTTTCCTCTCATCAGCAACATCTCAGCTATGTCTGGCTACTCCCTAGGGGAGACAGTGACTTTCATCATAACTTTGGGAGAGCCAGGAACACACCATAAACTTCCATGTGTATTTTTAGCAGAGAGTAAGAAGTATGATTCAGTAAGTCTTTATTAAGTATAATTTAAAGTACTTCAAAAGCCTGAGTGTATATATATGTGTGTGTGTGTGTGTGTGTGTGTGTGTACACATGTATAACTTTAATATAACAATGAAAAGTTTTAATTTAGCAATTGTTGTTTTGAATATTGTCAGAATGCTTTTCCCCAGGGAAACAATTGTAAGAAGATTCATTGGCCACAGCAATTGTCTTAGTTTCTTGATTCACTTCTCATATCTCATTGTTTACAAAATCTGTGAAACTTAAAAAGAGCAAAGAATCATGTCTAGGTCTGAAGAGGAAGAAGCATGGAAAGCTCTTCTTCCCAAACCTGGGGAATTGTTTCCCAGAACTGGCTAAGCAGGGAGTCAAGGATGTTGCTGAGGGAACACTGGGCCACATAAGGATTCTCTGCATTACAGATGGAATTTTGAATTTTCCCTTAACTGCTTCTGGAACAAGCTACCAATGGAGAGTCCCTTCTGCACAGCCCTAGAAATGATCAACTTACAGTCAGAGAAGGAAATTTGCTGGCACGGCAATCTGGTACCTTTTTATCTGGTGAAAAATGTCTACATACTCAGGATTATGAATGTCACTAATACGTTTAAAATCAACGCATGTCAGTCATTAATATTCATATCGTCGAAACAAAACAGCTCATACTGTGGCTGCTCATAAATCTGGCAGAATCGAAGGGAAAGAAAAGGGAAAGGGAAGAGATAAAGAACGGGTGAGCTCAGGGATACGTTGAACACAAGAGGGGACTCCATTCATTCGGTCTAACATCTGCTCAGCCTGAAGTGGAACCACCTGTTAGTTTATTAAATTGTAGAATTAATTTATGTGGAAATATGAGAGGAGGGGGAAAGGTTGCTTTAATTCATATCCCCTCCCCCAAATCCTCTATTTATTCCCATCTCAAAAAGCCTTTCATGAAGAGTAATCAGTGCCGGGAACACCTTGCCCCATTATATAATTAATTGAAGAAATGAAATGTTTCCCGTGGCTGTTCTCTAGGCTTATAGCCTGTAATGTGTTTGTTGGCCATTTCCTTTGTCCACCACCAGTGCCTCCCTTAACAGTTCTACAGCAGCAGGAGCAGCCACAGCAAGGCGATTTTAGCAACCATGAGGAAGAGCTTCCGCCCAACTACGTATCCAGGTTTGTGGGGGATATTGTAACATCTCCCCAGCAGAGCAGATGCGAATAATAGAGCTGTGGCTCAGGGATCATAGGAAACTGGGCTCTGAGTAATGCAGAAGTCTCCATTAACCTCCCTGCCCCCTTTAATGAAAGACACACTGCTTTGCTTCCTCCAATATTCTCAAATCTCAGGATCTCAAATTTGCTAAATTAAAGTGGTGGATATTATATCTACAGTTGATTTCCTCCTAAGTTTGCCAAGAATGTCAGATGGTCATCAAGGAGCGTAAATACGAAAAGAGATTAGAAGAGCTATACAAACTTTTATATGAGTGTAGATAGATATTTCCCGGTATCTCCCATATGTCAACATGTCATCTTTTTATAACCTGTGGACTGGTTATCTAAGTTGATCACAATTACCTGGGGCACTGTATATGACAGCCTCTCCCGAGGTCTGATTACCAACCACAATCATCCAGGATTTTTTTTTTTTTTTTTTTAAGAATGGCAGGATTGGGGGAGGGATCTTCTCAAAGAGCTGCGTTTTGCTATTTACTCAAGTCACCATTGCTGTCCTTTGCTAAATCATATTGCTCTCATGAAGCCCAAACCCTAGGAGGCAACTTCCTTAAGGAGTGTTTTGTGTATGATTAAGGTTCATCAGCTTCCTTGGGTAAAAGTGACAAGAGATTATTGCAAGTCTCCTCCTTTTTGTCTTTTGAAAGAGTTACGTAAAAAATCGAGGCTAACTTTCCATAAAGCGTTTATAAAATGCAGTGGAGAAGCCAGCTTTCCCCGGAGACTTATCCAATTACACAGGCTGCGTGGTCTTACCCTAAGAGACAGGAGCATTCAAAATTGTGTTTTTCTGATCATGGCAGAGAGTGTAGAGGGCGAAATCTAAGAAATTCAATTATCTCCCTAGGTGTCACTCAGCTTTGGGACTAATATAATTGGCTATAAATAATACAAGCACATTTCGGGCAGAACCTCTGTGGGTTTCATTACAAAATACCCTTGCCACTGAGTTGCTAACAACTGGTCTTCCACATGTTAGTTGGGATTGCAACTGCAGAGAGGTTACTTTGCCAATCTCTTGTTTTCCTCATTTTCATGGTGCTCTTTACATATTTTAATTAACATCCTGAATGTAACATTTTTAAGCATGTATTGTCTTTTCAATACACACCAAAATGACCTTTTAAGATTGTCTTTTAAAACGCAAAGCAATGCATGATTCTGACTCAATACCACATATACAAAACTTTTCATTTTCAGGTCCCTGAAACTTAATGGAATCCTACAACAGCCAAGGCTATGAATATGAATGGTTAATGTAATGGGATTGCTAACACCCAAAGGATCGCACTAGTGGCCCACTTGGACTTTGTCTGCATGGGGCTTTCCCTTGACCAGGCTCTAGTAAAACTGTGAAATGGGGAAAAACTTTGGCTCTCCGCTTTATTGAGTGCACATAGTAGGCAATCAATAAAATTTGTTGATTTCATCCTAATTAAACCTTTTAAAAGCTAAGACATGTTGATAGGATGTTTGAATAGTGCCACGAAGGAAGAGGGTTTTCTAACCATGCCCACACAGATGGGCAAACGCAGATGTATTTTGAAGTCCTCCAGTATTCCAAAGGGTTTTTCAAATGTTTTGAGTTTAACCAAACCCTAAACACATTGTGCCAAGTACTATTTTCCTTTAAGTTTCAAACCCATGTGAATTTTAAGGGAAATTAAAGCCACATGTTTCTGATTCATTTTTACTTAAATCATTAAAACGCTGTTTTGGATGAGCCATTCGACTTCCAAGAAGCTTCACTTCACAAACTCCTTTATGCCTTTTTGGTGTGAGGTCAACAACAGGAAGTCATACTTTGACGGTGATAAATTAATTGTGACATCAAACACTGCGAATTCAAACCCTAGCACTCTTAACGATACTTCAGCAATTGGCAGATTCATTTTCCTAATTTTCTGTCAGGAAATGCTTGGATTTTGCTTTATTTTGCCAGCATAACCTGAGAAAGCAAAATATCTCACTTACCAGCACACTCAGTTCCACAGGAGGATGTAGCATCCGTTATCGTCCACGTGGAATCCAGCGCTGGAGTTTTATTGATTTTGCAAAAGGGAACAACAGCATTGTTTTGCCACACTACTCCACTTGTACAATATTACGCAGGGAAAAGTAAGAAAATACAAATTTCTTCTTTCACCATCCATGCCCTAAGCAAGGAGTGCTAAAAATGCGATGCAAAACCTGGTAAGAAGTTACCCAAAACATCACAAGGAAAATAGTTCTCACATCATGGTTCCCACCTCATCCACCCCTTGATATGGTGTTTCACATTGAAGGCCCCTCTCCACAGCCCTTCACACTTAAATATTTTGATCTTGAAGCTACTTTGTTGCATTTTCACTCAGTAACTATTTTTACTCAATTCAGCCTAATGATGTATCTTGCATTCTTCCCATCCTTTTTGTTTCCACCCCTGTGCCTACTAAATGATCTATTTGTCTCTGGTTTTCTCCCTGACTTAAGACTGTGTCTGGCCAACAGGTTAGTCTTTCTGAAACACCATCTTGCAGATTTAACTCTCCTTGAAAATTTCACTTGTTCCCCACTGCCAACAGAACAAAGTTCTTAACTCTAACTTTCATACTTATCATAGTTAAACACTCTATATAGCGTGGTTTTCGCCTAAACTTTTACAAGTTTCCCCTCTAGGTCAACTTATCAAGTACTGTTGCCTGAACTACTGACCCCTCCCCAGCCATCTGCCTTCCATTCATTCCACCCTGAAATCTTCCCTATCCACTAAGACCTAGCATTCCTCTACCTTTACCCAGTAGACTGTAAAATGCTCTGCCCTGGGTTATACACATAGCCTTGACTTCTCTATTTACCTTGCCATGATTTTTAGATCTGAATTCATTGTCCTGTATCCCTAACTACACTTTAAACTCCTTAAAATCAGGGGCCATCTATTGCTCATCTATTGTTTCAACAACCATTTGATTGTGTAGTTGGACTACAGATTATAAAAAGACAGGAAGGGAAAGGAAGGGAAGGGAAGGGAAGGGAAGGGAAGGGAAGGGAAGGGAAGGAGGGAGGGAGAGAGAGAGAGGGAAGGAAGACTATTATATATGTGTATATAATGAGTTGTTTTACAATGATTTCAAATTAATCTTAGTTTTAGAAATCCTGAAAACCCAACAGTAACATTTCATAATGTCTTAAAACTGACACCAAAAAAAAAAAAAAAAAAAAAAAAAAAACCTGATCTAAATCCAACTATAACACTGCTTTGAACATCACCTGAGGAAGAGTAAATTATATATGGCATAATGAAAGCTGTCTTAGATGGAAGGTCTAGACAGGTGTTGATTTCACATCGTGGCATTTACACAGATTACTCACTCGGCAAAGGTAAATGGCCCCTTTGGGCCTCTCCTCATCTGTAGAATGAACTGGGTGATCCTTTCAGATTTAAAATTCTGTGATACAATCAACATTCACAAGTCTGAAGTGATGAGGAATAGCAAACGTTTTCTGGATCTATTCCAAAACCTCCATAGCATTATGTGTCAATTTCAAGCTCTGAGTTGAATTCTCATTACCTGTGTAATCAGGTTGTTTAATATTATTTCACACACAGGAACTCCAGGCCTAATCAGTCATCTACTGATGGGACATCCTAGTAAGCAACACACTCCTTAAAGAAGGTAAATATTGCTTAATTCTTTATCCCCAGTGTCTGCTGAACAGTACGAGCTTTATGTCTACCGGCCAAATGAATAGGTAGGATTCGAGGATGTCTAGACAGCACAGGAACCTGTGCTCATTCAGGAAAGGAAGAGCAACAATAAATGTTGCAAAAATATTTTGCAGAAGCTATAGCAATTATGCAATAGATACAAATTGTGCCTCTCCTCATGCCCCTTTTAACTAGTTCTCAAATGCAGGCTGCAGACATTTATGAAGGTGCTCCACATCCAATCAGAACTCCAAAAGTTGTATGTAGTCTCTACCAGGAACACAGCACTCCTCTTTGACAAATCAGCAGTGAGAGGAGCAATGGCTGTTTGTAACTTATTTTTCTTCTAAAATATTTCAATCACATTTTTATATATCATACATCATCAAGAACACAAAATTGGTTGATGCTACAACAGATATCAAATAACATGTATATCTAAGAGAATCTAATGTAAGTTATGAGTATTAATAAGAAAGGTAATTAGGTGAACAGACACAAGATTACAGGATTGAAATAATTCTTAGACAGTAGTTAAGTATGTTAGTAGTCCCTTAAGGCATTTGGATCTGGCTAAAAAGCCCATGAGAGTATTTCAGGCATGGAAAGCCAAGACACTCTGGAAAAAAAAAAAAAAAAAAAAAACTAAATGAAAGATCTCTGTGAGTGAGATCCCAGCGGAAAGAATGGACCATCAAAGAAGGAGGTACCTTTCTCTGAAGGTACTTCCACTTTGACTATGGCCCTGTCTAAATATGATCAAAGTTGGCAAACTCAAGAGGCTTCCATAGCCTTGGCAGATCATGACAAGAGCCTCAGGTGATTACTGACATCATAAATAAGAGTGTCAATTGTTAAATCAACAATAGGATTCACTGTACACTTACTCCTCATGTAGGATCTCTGTCCTTAATGTGTTGTACTATGTGAATTACTAGTACTCAAACAGTACTTTAGACTTGGTGTTTCTGTGTGGGTGCAAACTGTTGAAATCTTTACTTAGTATATACTAAATAGATTTAGTTGAAATATTTACTGTTGAATATATATACTGTTGAAATATTTACTTAGTATATACTAAATTGATCTTCTGTATATAAAGATAATTGAAAATGAATCTTGATGAAGAATGGGATGGGAGAGGGAGTGGGAGAAGGGATTGTTGTGGGTGGGAAGGTGGTTATGGGTGGAAAAAGCCACTATAATCCAAAAGTTGTACTTTGGAAATATATATTTATTAAATAAAAGTTAAAAAACACTTATTGACTAGAAAAAAGTATGTTAGTAGTTAAGTATGTTAGTTAAGTTGGTGGAAATTGCATATTATAAAACAATTATACATAAACTTCAAAATTTTTTGCACCAAAATACAGCTTATCTTTTCTTTTTTAATTTCAAAAATGTTAATAATGTGTAATATATTTTATGGGGTATAGTACAATATTTCAAGACATATATTCAGAGTAAAGTTTTCAAATAAGGCAATTAGCTCCATTTCCCCCTCTTTATTAAATTTATCTTTCAAATCCATAATTTCCAGAAAGTTCTTGAAGTACTCTTATAGTTTAGAAAATATAATGAAAGATAGGACACCATTACCAACAGTTAGCATTGTTATGACATTAAGTACTCTGGAATAAAATTCCCATCAGTAAATAGGAACTATATAAAGAAAACTTTATTAAAGATCATGAGTATATTTTGCTAATTGGAGAGGTATATTATTTTCCAAAATAATGCTACCTAATATTTTAAAAATACAAATTCTATTCTCAAATTAAAATACACACTTAATGCAATCCCAATCAAAATTCCAACAGTAAAGTATGGAATTTCATAAGCTGATTCTAAATTTATATTAAAGAGAATATACCAAGAATAATGGTAAAAAAACAATCTAATGGCATTTGCCCTATCAGATGTCAAAATTTATTTGTGGGCTATGGACATCAAACAGAACTATATTGATGCAGTAGAATAGAATAAAGAAATTTAAAACAAATCCACAGATACAAAACCACTTGTTTTATTCTAAACAGGGCATAACTAGTATAAAATGAAGTGGGGAGACTGAGGTGATACTTAATAACTACTACTTACAAATGGAAATTATGAAAGAAGACGTTTTAAACCTTCAGGCAGAAATGGCCTTCCTAAGAAAGATACAAAATTTATAATCTATAATAAAATTTATTTTGCAATACCTAAAAATTTTAACTTCTGTTCAAAGAAAAATACCATGAACAAAATAAAGTTAGGCTGTATTTACCAAAAGACATCACTAAGTAAGAGGAAAGTCAAAGTGGAAGATGTTTGCAGCACTTGTCAGTGCCCAAAAAGAACTCATATGTAGACTTTGTAAATATGGCTACAAATCAATTTTTTAAGCAGATAATACAATGGATAAACAGTGGCGAGGAAATTTACCGTGTGTACTTCTTGTGAGACACTGCACATGAGTGAGTATCCACATGGCCAACAAACATGGGAAAGAGTGCTCAAGCTCATTAGTCAGCAGAGAAAAGCCAAGCAAAACCACAGTGAGATCACTACATATCTATCAGAATGGCTAAAATGAAAAAGACTAGCAATATCATGGTAAGAAGGCTTTGTAAAGCAGGTGAAACGCTGGTAGGAATGTAAAGTAGTACAACTTATCTACCAAAATCAAACATATATACTCTCCCTAATATATTATCAATTAAAATGCAGTTCACCAAAAAATATGTATTGGCACATCATTCTTTATGTTATCTTAAAATAGAAATGATCCAAATGTCCATAAATAGTAAAGTAAAAATGGTTGCATAGAAATACAGTGGAATACTATACAGCAATGAGACTTTTTAATTAAATCAGTTTGTGTGTAAGTTCTTCTTTTAAGATGTTCAATTTTGTAATTGGCCCCAAGCAACAGTCTGGCACCTAACCCTATTTATGCTTAGAGAAACAACGAAGGGCATGATGAGTTCAGTGTGCTTTCACAACATATCTGTGTCAGCTGATACTGCTAAAATAGCCTCATCTGACCTTGGAGGAAGCCTTGCTCCATATGGAGAGCAAGCAACCATTAGTGGGAATTTGGAGCTCAATATAAACCAATGTCTTCTAAAGTCTCTTGTATATCCCTATTAAAATTCTCTCTCACTTTTTCTTTATTGATTACTTAATGCTCATATAAAAGATTCAACAAAGCAATGAATTCAACTGATAATGTAATTTTGGCAGCTCATTGGATCAAGCTTTGATTTACTATTGAACTTTATCAGTCGTTAGGTTTCAAGAGATAGTCATTTACATTACCTCTAATACAATTTCCAGTTTCAATCGAATGAACTTAAGTCAAAACTTTAGAAACTTTCACTTGCTATTCTTTTCCTTTAAGCTGCCCAGGGCCCTGAAGCACCTGTCCTACTCATAGTCTTGAATTACTTACGTCCCTCTATACTCACTTATGGCAACAACAGTCTTATCCTCAATAGATGTTTCATTTCAGGTGACCACAGCAATATTTTAAATAACTTTACATAAAAATAATTGCTTCACCATCTTTGAATACTGATAGGATTTTCATTGCCTTCATCTTCATTCAGGCTATAACTAGTTCCAGATCTTCCTCATCTCCTTGAGGGTCTTTTGACTAGGATCCACTCTCTTGTAAATTACCACAACATTTGGAGTTGTTTTGTAATCAATAGAAATCATTGCCAGCTACTTACAAAAAAGAAAATTTGGGGAAGGCCATCAGGTAGCTTACCATATCAACAAAAAGCTTAATACCTAGACTAAAATAAAGGGAAGTTAGATAGCCAGAAAGGGGCCAAGGTCCCACTACAGAAAGTCCAGCAGGACACAGCCCCTGGAACTAGCAGAACTACCTTGGATAATTAATCAACTGTCCCTGCGGTTTTACATCTCCTCAAGCTTCAGAGACTTAGGCAAGAGCAACAATTGTCCAGACTGTAACACTAGGATGTTTCAATAACAAAAAAAAAAAAAAAAAAACACACTAAATAATCCAACTGAAGAGTGAACAAAGTATTTGAAGAATTGCTTTACAGGAAGACACACAAATGGCTAATAAACATAGAAAATATTTTACCTCTCGACAAAACAAAATTATCTGCTAGTAAGTTCTGGCATTTGGTGAAGCCATTAAGAAGGAACTTGGGATACTACAGCTCATTATCAAAGGGCCAGGGTTCGTGTCCAGGCTCCTCTTCTAATTCCAGCTTCTTGCTAGTGCACCCTCTGGCAAGCAGAAGGCAATGGCTCAAGCAGTTGGTTCCCTGTCACCCAAGTGGGAAATCTGGATGGAGTTCTAGGCTCCTAACTTCAGGCTGGTCCAGCTCCAGCTATGGCAGGCATTTGGGGAATTAATCAAATTAAATAAATAAAAATTACTTGTAAAACTGAGAGAAAACTTAGAAGACTAATAATATCTTATCCTTGTGAATATGGAGGAAAACAGACATATTCCATAATATTCACATTTGACAGTATCACAGATTGGTATAGTCTTTTTTTTATAAATTGTTTCTGTTTTTAATGTATTTGAGAGGCAGAGAGATAAAAAGACAGAGAGACTTTCCATCCATTGTTCACTCCCCAAATGCCCAGAAGCCAGGAACTCAATCTGGGTCTCTCACACAGGTAGTAGAGACATGACTATTTAAGCTGTCACCTGCTGCCTCCCAGAGCACATATTAGAGGGAAGCTGGAATTGACAGCAGAGCCAGGATTTAAACCTAGGCACTCCAATATGGATTCAAAGATCCCAAGCATCATCCTAGCTGCTGTACCAAATGCCTGCCTCTAAATAAAATTCATTTATTTATTTATTTGCAAAACAGAGAGACAGAGAATGATAGTTCCCATCCACCAGCTTTGGAGGCTGAAGCCTGAAGCCAGAACTCAATCCCAGCCTCTCATATGGGCAATAAGAGATCAACTATTTGAGCCATTACTTCTGCCTCCCAGCATCTGCACCAGCAGGAAGCTGGAGTCTGGAGTTGGAGCCAGGAATTGTCAGGCATTCCAATATGGGCACAGGCGTCTTAGCCATGAGGCTAAATGCCTACCCTGGTACAGACTTTTTGAGGGGTAATTTTTCATTATCTATCAAAATCTACCACGTGCTTATCATTTGCTCCAGAAATTGGACTTCTAAAAATACAACCTAGAGAAACATTCACATATGTTCAAAGATGTACACAGATGTTCATTGCAGTATTGACTGTAATTAAAACAACCTAAGTGCCCCAAAGTAAGAGAAAGGTTAAATAAATTAAGATCTTTTCCTACACTGGAAAAAAATATATATATATACATATATATTATATATATATATACAAATCTTGAAAATCTATCAGATTTTTTTTTAAGATTGATTTTATTTATTTGAAAGATGAAGTTACAGAGAGAGGTAGAGACAGAGACAGAGAGGTCTTCCATCGCTGGTTCATTTCCCAAATGGCCTCAACACCTAGAGCTGAGCCAATCTGAAGCCAGGATCTGGGAGCTTCTTCCAGGTCTCCCATGTGAGTTCAGGGGCCCAAGCACTTGGGCCATCCTCTGCTGCTTTCCCAGGAGCATCAGCAGGGAGCTGGATTGTAAGTGGAGCAGCCGGGACTTGAACCAGCACTCATAAGGCATGCCAGCACCGTAGACCGGGGCTGCCACAGCGCCGGCCCCTAGAAAAGATATATTCTTAAGGAAAAGAGACAAGTTGCAGAATAAAATTTATAATCCCACTGATGTAAAATAAAAAGTATGTATTATGCATCTATGGATGCCAAAGAAGAGTGTAAAAATGATGCATACCCTACTCGCTAAGGTTTGGGGACACCGAGCTTCCACACTTTAGTCTACAGAATTACGTATTGTGTGAATTTTCACAAGAATGTACCCATCTGTCACTTCCATATTGAGAAACATAGGACGTGAGGATGTGAGGAAGGAGAACGTTTCAAGGGGTAGAAGTATGACACGGGACGTACAGTCTGTTCTTGCAGCTGCTGTATATGCAGCAAAAAGGAACTCAGTCTTCGCAGTCAGGCGTGACCTGAGTTCCGATCCCTGCCTCACCACTTCTCGGTTGCGTGGGAGAGGATTTCTTACCCTCTCTGAGGAAGCTTCCATTTTCCCCATCTGTTTACAAAATGAGAATAACAATCGCATCTCTCCCTCTGTGGTTGTGAGGATTAATTAGCCCTGTGCCTAATCCATTGCAAGAAGTGATAATAAAGACACACTCTCTTCTCTTCTCCCCAGCCCAACAACCCCTTACTGAAAGGAAGAGGAACTAAAGCAGTTCTCTACTCACGGAGTCCAACTAAGGAAGAAATCATTTCCCTAGCAGGTTTCTGTTGGTACTCGTATGTCCTTTGCTTGCATCATCCTAAGACAGGATCACATGAGCAGATGCCACTTTCTCCGGTGAAGGAACTAAGTCCCCATTATACCAAATGCCTGCTATAGGTCTGAGCCCCATTACTGAGCCGTGGACTCACGGCCCCTGCCCCGGCTCCCAGGACCCCAGAGCCCAGCCTTTTTCTAATCAGACTGTATTATGTGCTGCTTTAGACTTTTATCTAGAGAAAAACCCAAGTCATTTATTTGAAATATTTCTCCGCAGAAAATCACAGGTAGCTTCGGATTTTACCCTTAAAAGCCTCTTGTTTAAAAAAAGAAAATAAGAAGTCCCAAATCTGATCAATAGCAGGGAAGCTATAACCCTGATCCCTTTCACCAGAGAAATTTACAACCAAATAGCGCTTTGGAGCCAAGATTCTCACAGCAATGAAAATGATGTGGCCAGAGAAGGGGGAGCGGGGCGGGGGGTGAAGAAAGACGCGGTGATAACCTCCTTGGGATATCTCTAAGCTCCATTACACTATCCAAAAGAAATATAAGAGGATGGAGGCCCAATTATTACTTCCTCCATCTAACCCCCTTCATTTAACATATCATTAGTATTTTTAGACAAGTCCCTCGGGGCTCTCACACTCTCCTAGGTGAGTCAGACAGCAAGAGCCGTGGCAGCTATCCAAGGAAACTGATCCCCCTTTTAATGCGCCTTTCTGGTTACCTGCTATAATGCAATTATCATGTACTGAAGCAATTTTCGGGAAAATGACTTGACAAGAAGAACTCTGTCATTTTGTAAACAAGAACAAACCGTTGTAATTGGATCTTAATTACACAATGTTCTGAGAGGTTATTTTTATTTCTTTGTTTGTTAATGCAATTATTTAGCTTCCCTATTTTAGCCTTGACCTTGCAGGAAGAGGGTATTTTCCAGTCAGCATAATGCTTTATCTTTGAAAGCTACAATCAATAAGGATAATTAATGATGCCGGCTGCAATGATAGCCTCAGCAATCATTATCCCACATTAATCCCTGCAGTCAGGCTGGGGTCAAGGCCATCTAAATCATTCACCCAGGGGTGGAGAAATTCAAATAATTTACCAATTTAAATCCTTGCAAACAAATCCCACTTTATTTTCAAAGCAGTTTGAATGCTGGCCGGGTGTGTGTATTTTTTCACCAGGTGCTTTTTTCAAAATGACAGAAGATATTCTTTATACAGGATTAGCATCACAGTTTTGCTATGTTTGTGTTTTGATAAATTAATGTAAAAACATGCAGCCCGTGGAATGCTGCTGAGCCTGGAAGCGCGCTCACATCTCACACGTCCTCGCTGGCTCTCACAGAGGAAGGGGAGAAGGGGAGGGCAGACCAAGCCTTGGAGGTCTCAGGCCGGCCAAGGCCTGGGGGAGAAGGTTGGGAAATCCAAGCGGGACAGTGTCCGAGCTGGAACTGCAGGCTTACTCAGCACTATTGAGAGGAGTGTGGGATGCGGAACTTCACGCAGGCCCTTGTGAAGCACATCCTGCCGGGGTCCACGGCCTCCTCATTCTGTCTTTTTTCCTGCCTTTCCCTAACAAGCAGAAGGCTGACTTCGTGTACGCTTCTAATTGCCTGCGCTAGATCACACCCTGTTACGAAGCGTTCCACTGTGCCCCCAAATATTTTTCGATGATTTCATTTTAATTAGTATTTTGCTATAAATCACATTCCTAGTCTGCATGCACTGGAGATGGTATCAAATTGATGCCCGGTGTGCATGCACGTGTGTGTGTGTGTGTGTGTGTGTGCGCGCACACGCCTTTCCAGAACTGGTTCAGCAAATGAAGAGACATTTGAATCCACTGGGTCTCAGTAACTGTTTGTTGATACGACATAGCCACATTTCGCTCAGGCCTCTTTCTTTCCAAGCCATATAACATGTGAGAAGGAATTACAGCAGGCAAAGCATGGTAATTAGGGCCTGGGATGAGTTGGGGGTTCTGGGGGAGACGGAGGACCCCTAGGAGGGAGCTGCTGGAAGCAAAGCAAAGATCCGCAAAGCCCTCTGCCGGAGTCTCCCTTCTCCTCTCACCGTGAGAAGTTCTCTGCAAAGACTTGTGCCAAAAGCTGCCCAGGATTTATCACCCGTTGCTTTTTCATTATGCACTGTGACTGCTAAAGAGAAAGCCCTTCACATTTCTGAGCGCGGTTATTATATTCACGATAAGGAACTCTTTCTAATGAGATTTTATCGCTCTCGTTCCGTCTTCCAAATGTAGATCCTTGCTTCATCCTGGCAAAAGAAAAAAAAAACCAGAAGATATATTTGGGGTCTTGGGAGAGATCTGAGCGGAGGGGAAAGCAAATGAAACTGAATCAAGAGGTGAAAGTGAACTACGCATTTAACCAGGGGAAAGCACGCGTGAAACAGTGCATCCCCTTCCAGCCCTCCAGCTGTCTAGCCACCTGCCATCTGTCTTTCTAGACTTGTGTTTCTGATTTAAAAAGAATAAGAAGAAGAAAAAGAAAAGCCCCGTCATTGCTGATGCTGCTCTCTTCCATCTTCACCCTCTCTGGCCTCTTCACCTTGCATTCCTTCTACAAGCAATTTTGGCTAAGCACTGACAAGCGGAGATGGTTGTGCAATTAGCAGGCCAGGCACAAAAATGAAAATGCAGGGTGTCAGCGGGGCAGTGAAGTCCATCTCCCCTTCCCATGGGCCAGCCACTTCCATAGTCCATAGCAGATGGGCAACCCCAGGGGATCGCAACCTTTGCACCACGTGCACTCGTACTCAGACACAGTAGTGGGTGAGAGGCCAACGGAGAGCCAATCACCAAAGCACCATGGAGCTGCCAGCCTTGAGTGGCAATAGCCACCGGCTTGCCTTCCCTGAGATAGCATGGGACACACACCCATCGCCAACCCTCCCTTACTTATGGCCAGGCCCCCAGTGGGGTCTCAGAGTATAATGAAATGTGAGTGTTCCCCCTCCTGAGCAGTGCGAACTGGTCACCACTCCCAGCAGTTTTGGGGCCAACACAGAAGAAGAAACCAGGGAGGACCAAGGCCCCAGGTAGCGGGTAGTGAACAGGCAGTTGAGAATCCATCCTGGAGAGGCAAAGAGGTGTCGTGAACCCAGGCTCGAAGCTCCCAAGTGCATACCATTGTTCCATTGAACTTCACTTACGCTAACTCAAAGACAAATACAAATTTCAAGGTAAAATGATGAAGAATTTCAAAATAGCAAATCTAGAGTATTAAACTCCAAGGGCAGGACCTTTCTGAGCATGGGGCCTATGGTCAAATGCACTGGTCACTCACTCATGGAGCTGTCCTATCACCTACCAGGAGAAGACCTAAAGAAGATAAGCCTCAAATGCCTGGCCTCTGCAAGCTCTTCTTTTGGTAGACACGCAATTTCCAAAAAAGAGTCCCATGGCGATGAGAGTGTGATTCAGCGAGCACGTGTGCCAGGCTTCGTGTCGAGCACCCTACATGCATCATCGACGTAGTCTCACTGTGACTTTACGAGGTAGTAATTCTACCATCCCTCTATTTTACATAATGAAACAGGTTTTCGAAGTTAAGCAGTTTTCTCAAGATTGTATAGCTGGAAAGAGCCAGAACCAGGATTTGAAAGAAAAATGGATGCTTCTAAGCCCAATACCGTGCTGCTTCTCTTATCAGAAAGATTTGTACAAAATACTCCACAAAGAGCCCAGAGGTTGTTAACACCACCCTGCTGGGGTTAGGAAAGGCACTACAAAAGTGGTGAATTTGAGCTAGGTTTTGAAAAATGAGTTGGCATTTGCCCAAAGAGAAGAATGTTCTACATGTAGTCAAGGAAGGGCACAGAAAACTCAGGAAGGCCTTACAAATGAGCAAGGGTTACATGGCAGAGAGCATAAGAGAACAAGGCTGAACAGGCAGGGAAAACCAATGTAAGAACCATATCCTGGACTGGATTCTGTAAGCTGTGGGAACCCACCCGTCACATTAAGATGATGGTAACATGATCAGATTCCTAAACCCTCAAGAGTCAAGCCAGATTTACATGGAACACAAACAAGAAAATAACACCAAAATGACTGTCATCTTCTTGGAAACCATTCTCAATTTATGCCCAGGATTTTGCAAAGGCTCCCCACTCAGTGACAAAGTCGTTCTTCCAGAAGACTTGCCGACTCAGAGAAGAGGCTGAAGAATGAGTGAAGGCATATCTGTCAATGAGAAAGACTCCGAAAGACAAGAAGATCTCAGGTGATCAGGAACATGGGCCCATTCCCATGGCAGCAGAAGACAGGGGCCATGCAATGAGGCCTCTTTTGGCCACTGTTGTACTGATGCATTGTCCTGGTCCAGACCTGTGTTTTATTGGACCAGACACAGATGGAATTGCCAAGGTTATTTTGTTCATAGCCAATCAGTGATCCCAAACTGGATTGAAGACAGGAGGTGCCAGGTTAAACATTGGCTGCGTCCCCTAATGAGTTCTGAACAGTACCTACCTTGAAACATTTTCTAAGAAGGCAGGAGGATGAGACAAGGTGAGGGTGAACTTTAAAATCAGACAGGATTCATGCAAATCCCAGCTGTCACTTGCCAGCTTCGTGGCTTTGGAAATTCCCTGCATGAAGCTTAGTCTTCTCATCTATAATGGGATTAAAAATTATTTTTAACCATAAGAAATAAGAAACACAAAATAAAACAAAAAGACAGAAAACACAATAAAAAAAGAAAACTTTTAACCATAAGAGCATACTAGAAGAATGAAAAGATACAGCAAATAAACAAGTGTCTGTGGTAGTGCACATGGTGATGCCAAAAAAAAGTGCAACTTTATCTTTTCTAGATTTATTATTTGTTAATTTTAGATGGATTTATTGTATTTATTTGAAAGGCAAAAAGAAATGCAGAGAACTCCCATATTCTGATTCATTCCCAAGTGCCTGCAACAGCTAAGGCTGCATCAAGCTGAAGATGGGAGCCCAGAACTCAATCTTGGTCTTGAGTTATCATTTGCTGCCTCCTAGGAGGCACACTAACAGAAGACTGGAATCAGGAGCACATGTGGAACTCGAACCAAGGCACTCTTTTTTTTTTATTACATAAAAATAAAAGCTTCCATTTATTGAGAAAATATAACAATACCAAGGATGCATATACTTTTAATTTTTTTAAATATTATTTAAGTTATACAAGTTTCATGTATTTCATATATACAGATTTAGGAACATAGTGATACTTCTTCGCCTACCCTCCCTCCCAGTCATGCTCCAACCCTTCTTCCTTCTCCCTCTCACATTCCCACTCCTATTTTTACAAAGATCTATTTTTAGTTTACTTAATCATTGTAGTTAACACTTCACTAAGTAAAAGAGTTCAACAAATCAACAAACAGTAAAATCAAACAAACAAACAAAAAAACCTGTTCCTCAATAGAAGAGACACAGACTGTAAACAATCATCAAATCTCAAAATGTCCATTTCACTCCAATACATTATATTTCAGGTACTCTATTAGTTACCTCAGATCAGGGAAACTGACTTATTTCACTAAGTATAATGGTTTCTAGTTGCATCCATCTTGTTGCAAAAGCCAAGATTTCTTCTTTTTTTTTTTATAACTGAGTAGTACTCCATAGTGTATATACACCATAATTTCTTTATCCAGTCAACAGTTGATGGACATCTAGGTTGATTCCATATCTCAGCTACTGTGAAGTATGCTGTAATGAACATGGGGAAGCCAGGCAGTCTAATTGGGTCTGTGGGCATGCCAAAAAACATCTTAACCAAAGGCCCACCCCTAGCCTTCATTCTTACCTATGGTGTAACAGAGTGCTAGCTCCATTCAAAACAACTGCTACCTTCACCACTTCTTCATTCTAAAACCTTCCTCCCTTTCACTCTTGGAGCACTCCCCACATGCCATGCACCATGCTGTGTCCTGGAGACACAATGGTGAACATGATCTCTACCCTCTTCTAGCAAAGGTGTGTTTCTATGGCAAATGTGTAGGAACAGTCCCAAGCAGAGGGAGTTGTCTGATGGGAATCTTTATGTAATGAATGCTGGTCAAGTTCCCCTCTATCAAAATATCTCCTCTAACTCCTGAGAAGTCTTCATTTGACAGTGCTTTGAAGTTTGAACGGAAAGAAAATACCTTAAGCTAGACCTTGTTAAGGCCTTAAAGAGATTAGTTAACAATGAGGTAAGAGGTGGCTAGAATGAGGGAGTGAGGGACGGACAACAGAGGAAGGGTGGGGGTTGAAGGAAATCAGAGAGGAGATGAGGTATATCGGTATCAGACTGCGCATCTGCAATATTTGTGCGGGGGTCAACTGTCTTCTTTCCAGCACTCACCTAATGATTAACCTCTGTGGGCCAACTTCTAGAGTGTAACTCGGAATTCTAGAAAGCTTCTGAGGAGGTAAGAGTTGACCATGGGGAACACTCCAGTGTCTTAGGTTTTTTTTATGATACCTATTGCAAAATAAGTTCTATAACCTAAGTAATTTTAGTCTAGAGCTATATCTGGGTTTTTATTGACCCTCTAAATCTCAAATAAAACTGAAAGTCTGAACACATACTTAATTTTCTTCACTCTTTTAATCCAAACAATTTAATTAATCTAAAGATTTTTTTATTTCCTTTCCTTTACGATTGTGCACCCTCTTCATACTTGGATTCATTACATTGGAATTTGGGAAGGGTTATGGGTAAAGCTTGGAACCACTGGGATTTTCTTTCCTTAAGAATGGGGAGATGTGGCTGGCGCTGTGGCTCACTAGGCTAATCCTCCGCCTTGCTGCACCAGCACACCGGGTTCTAGTCCCGTCAGGGCGCCGGATTCTGTCCCAGTTGCCCCTCTTCCAGGCCAGCTCTCTGCTGTGGCCAGGGAGTGCAGTGGAGGATGGCCCAAGTGCTTGGGCCCTGCACCCATGGGAGACCAGGAAAAGCACCTGGCTCCTGCCATCGGATCAGCGCGGTGCGCCGGCCACAACGCGCCAGCCGCGGCGGCCATTGGAGGGTGAACCAATGGCAAAGGAAGACCTTTCTCTCTGTCTCTCTCTCTCACTGTCCATTCTGCCTGTCAAAAAAAAAAAAAAAAAAAAAAAAGAATGGGGAGATGCTTAGAAATAAGTCTCCTGTACCCAAATGTGAGCAGTGATAACCAAATTAAATTAGTCCAGGAGCTCTATCCAAATCCACATATCCATTCCTTTGCAGTGTCTGCTCTTTGAGTGATACAACGTCTTGACATTTCTCTGTGAGAAATAAGGAGACCCCCCTCATACTGCTCAGTCCCAAATCTGAGATCTGGGATTTTGCCAGCCTCTCAATCACTTCCTGATGGCTCTCGATGCTGAATTGGCATTTATTTGGCCTTGGGAAGGGATCAGAGGGAGGACTGGCTGCTTTCCAAGAGAGACGTAAAAGCAAAAGAAGCGGGGAGCAAGGGACAATTCCCTTAGCCTCAGATTTTTAAGAAAACAATGAACCTTGTCTCTAAGGCATTTTAGGCTCCTCCTCCTAATTCTTTCAGAAGCATGATCTGTTCTGTAAGTGGTAGCTGTGCCCCTAATATTACACACATGGTCACTTAAGCCAATTCAGCCCCCAGCAGAGAGAAAGAGGAACATTGTATCATGAAGGTCATGTAACTGCCATTCCACTCAGCACACTTGGACCCAAGGAAGGACAGAAAAGGACTTGGGTCTACTGTTCCTTCAGGTGGTCCCAGATCTTGTGAGCTTTCTCACTGTGTATCTCCTGCTCCATGGTCTCTAGTGCTTGGACACTTGTTTTTTGATATCTCCTAAGTGTGAGCCTGTCTCAGTTCCTCACCTGATGTACAAAGAAAACGTCTACCTGAGATTCTTTAAGGTCACTCGTAACCACACACTTGGACAACCCTTGCTTTATATCTACTGCCTTTGAAACACAAATCCTCTATGAGTGGTGTCTCCATTATTCTTCATCTCAACTCAAATTCTGGGAAACCACAGTACACAAAGGAGAAGCAAGTGATATCAACTCTTGGGAAGAAATTGAGAGGGCATGCGGCCCAGTCTTCATGCCTTGCTTACACAGAGCAAGGCACCAGGTCATAGAAGCATCTTCTCCGCATCCATCACTTTCAGAACAGAGATGGAAGTTAGCTCTCTGGTATTTATGCTGCATTTGAGAAGGAACATTTTGTGTTTGGTTTCTGTGTGGCCATTCTTCAATTCTGCCTATGGTGTCTGTAGTACATTACAAACAATTATCAAATTTGGAGTGATCATCATCAATTAAGAACAACAAATAGAAAATCAATCAAGCTTCTAGAGGTGCCGTGTGATGCATTCTCCCTGTGCTAATGATGAGTCTCTGGAAATGCAGTGCTATACTCTAGAGAGTAAACTCATAATCGATCAGCCAATCAATAAATATGTACTGAGCATCTATTACGTCTTTTCCTATATACAAAATATGATGCTGGCTGATGTGGTGGAAATACAGTAATTTAAACAAGGTTTCTGCTCTGCTCTTTTCAGGCAGAAATTGGGTAAAATGCACATATAAATGTATGTGTACATATCAAGTAGTAACAGACAAAAGACTTCCTATGAAGAGCGCTATTGGAGATCAAAACACAAAGATGTCATTGTTGGTAGTTAGAAATTTTCTAGAGAAAGGAGAGCTTGAGATCTGTTTAGGATAGGATAGGATAGGCTAGGCTAGGATAGGCTAGGGAAAACACAATGACATGGGCAAAGGTGAGGAAGTTAGAATGCATACAGTAGGTTCAAGAATAGTGTATCATATGGCTAAGGTAGAGTGTCTTGTGAGGAGTGACCAAGTACGAGAATTTAAAATACCTGGTGAAGGATTTTAGACATACCCTAAAGGAAATTCATTTAGGATTTATCCAATAAGCGAATTGTTCCTTTTTAAAAAATATTTATTTATTTATTTGAGAGGCAGAGTTACAGACAAAGAGAGGGAGAGACAGATGGAGAGGCCTTCCATCCGCTGGTTCACTCCCCAGGTGGCCGCAACGGCCGGAGCTGGGCAGATCCAAAGCCAGGAGCCAGGAGCTTCTTCCAGATCACCCATTCAAGTGCAGAGGCTCAAGGACTCGTGCCATTCTCCATTGCTTTCCCAGGCACATAAGAAGGGAGCTGGATGGGAAGTAGAGCCGCCAGTACTTGAACTGACGCCCCTAAGGGATGCTGACATCACAGGCGGGGGAGGCTAAACCTTGTTCACCACAGGGCAAGCCATACAGCTGTGTTCTAAGAAGACACATATGACTTGTGAATGTGAAGAGGGGTGGAAGCCGAAGAGAAAAGAGGAGAAGGAACTAATTCCAAAGTTATTGCAATAGTATAGCCTAAAAGGACAAGGGACCAAAGGAGAAGTGAGAATACGGGAAAAAAAAAAAAATGGGCTGGATGTGAGTCACATCAAATGTGGAAATTCTGTTTAGGTTCTGGTTTGTGTAGGAGTGACAATGAAAAATAAAAAAGACAACCATCCTGATGACAAAAATGAAGCCATCCAGAGAGGGAGCTGGTTTAGGGGACAGAGGAAACGTCTGTTTTAAGAATATTCAGTCTTAAGTGACAGAACTTACTAGTGGAAATGATCTATAGCAAGTGAGGTATCTGAGATTAGAGTTAAAAGCTGGATCAGGACTTGGAGATGTGGATGTCGGGAGTTACCTACAGAGAGGTCAAGTGGGAGGTGAGGTGGTTTGCTGAGGCTGAGGGTGGACAGAGACAAGGGCAGAAGTGACCCTCATCCTAATGGAGGCAGCTGCTGCAGCTGTTTTCCACCTATGACTGCCCTGCATAGGGATCCTCAGCCCTCACCATTCAATTTTTGCCCCAAATAGTTATGATAATAGCATTAGCATCTCCTCAGAGCTTTGTGAAAACACCAGTGCTTGGGTTCCATGCCCCACATGCTCTGATTTAATTGGCATGGGATCCAGGAATTTGGATTCTTCAAAAGCTCCCTATGTGGTTTTCTTTTAAAAATGAAGTTATCATCTTTTAAAAATAAGAAATGAAACATTTGGAGATGAAATGATATTACATCTGGGTTTTACTTCAAAATACTGAGGGAGATGCAGGATTGGGTCAAGTATAGACAAAGGAAATTGGCCTTGAGTTTATAGCAATCAAACCTGAGCGGTTGACACATGGGGGATCATTGTATCTTTCTCTACACTTTCATACATGTTTGGATTTTTTCATAATAAAAAGTTACAAAGTAAATAAATAAAAGCTTCCAGGCAATTCCACAGTAAACTCAGTGCTGAGGATTCCTGGGATCCAAGCTCTTTGTAAGTGGGGTTCTTCTCCAGGTCCTCTAACTGCATCAGCTGTCACCATCAAAGTTCCTTCCCAGGCTGAAAGAAGAAACTTGCTTCTTCTAGACTAGAACTGAGGACCTTCTAGCCATCCACACTTCCATCTCCAATTCCCCAACAGTAGAACGGATAGTACATGATGAATCAGAATTGCTCACGTGAATGGCTGAATTACTCACCAGCAACCATGCTTCATTTCTCAATCCCTGATTGCAGATAACAGACAAAACATTTTTGATACAAATACCTTCAGTCATTTGATTGAAATATAAGTACTTCTAAAAATTGTTATACTTTAGACACATGCTTCTGAAAGAGAGAAATTGGGGCTCCCCCCAATGCACCCACACATACTAGATAAAAGATTAGGAGGAATGGGTGTTGTGGTGCACCAGGTTAAACTGTTTCTTAGGAGGCCTGCATCTCATATCAGAGTGCCTGGTTTAAGTCCCAGCTACTCCACTTCTGATCTGGCTTCCTGCTAATGTACCTGTAGGGAAGCAGATGATGACCCAAGGACTGGGGTCCCTGCCACTCATGAGGGAGATCTGGATGGAGTTCTGGGCTCCTAGCTTTGGCCTGGCCTAGGCCTGGCTATCAGGGACACTTGGATAATGACCAACCAGATAGAAGATCTCTTTCTCCCTCTGCCTTTCCCTCTTACAAAAAAACTGTAAGAAGAGGAGACAACTCATAAACAATTCAAATTTTGATAGAACCTTGGTAACTCTTAGATATGAGATCCTTCCCAGCTCAGTTCCACTTTTCCTTAGAACAACACCTATATACAGCAAAATCAGCTGCTTTAGTCCATCAGGAGAAGTTGCTGGGTCAGAAATGGTAACTTTTTTGCAAAAATTGAATACAATAGAATAGAAAAGATCAGAATTCATTACAGGTGCTAGTGTTAGGTACTATTTATGTGAACATTAGTTTCAGTAATTACTTACGAGCCTATATATGAGTGTGTGTGTGTGTGTGTGTCTGGTCTTAATGTAAAATAGTCAAACCAGTGTTAAATCCACCATCTTCAAACTTCACTTTTTATGTCTCATTCTACAGTATTCCTCATTCCCTTCATTTGTAGGTGAATTAGTGTGGTCTAGAATAGGAACAGACCATGGGTAATTGAAGAAGTCAGGAGTCTAAAAGATGAATAAAATCAAAATTTAGAAACAGGCAAAACAGTCAGCAAAGCTGAATCCAGCATACAGAGTAGGTCAAATCAGACCAGGAAGATGTCAAGAAAACCCAGTTACAGGGCTAGGTCCCATGGCTCTGGAATTCCTACATTAGAGGGAACTCCGCAATGACACACTCATCAGAAGGGATATTGGTGGCTTAAAGCTATGTGAACCTAATTAAACTTGGATGGTATATTTTTAGGGTGGGTCTAATAAGTTGTGATGGAAATTATGGGGTAGCTAAAGCCCTGCAACTCATGTCACCTCAAGTCACCCTCTCAGCACCACCGCTAGAGCTGAGGAAGTAGGAGTCAGTCAATGTCAAAGTGAATCCTAAGACCAAGGCCCTAGACAGAGGCCTGCTGCCTCCTCAGCTGCCTTCAGGAAGGCCCAGCCTCCACCAGCAGGGGGCTTAGGGGATTTCTGAGAGAGACCTAACAACAACCTGAAATAGGCGGATAGCTAAGGAGAGAGGAGTGGAAATGAATTCAGGAGTAACTGCAAAGGTGGAATTGACAAATCTTTTTAATTTGCTGAAAGTTGGGGGCAGGAAAGAAATGGGAGCCCTGAGATGGCTGCACAACCTGGAGCCTGAGTTACTGGGTGGTCCTTGCTTTTGTGCAGGCTGTGTCCAGGGTCACAGGGCTACAGTGAGTTACTCACCCAGGGAGAGGCTGAGTGAGGCTATTAGAAACAACTCAGGAAGACATAATGGGATTGGAGGTCTCCACGGTGAGGGAGCAAAGAACTAGAGCAGGGAATTTGCTTTACAATAATCAAAGACAATTAGGACAGTCATGCTGTGTAATCATATCCAAATCCTGCACAGGAGATGAGGTCTGCAAAGACACTCAGCCCAGCACATGGCTCCTAATCAAGGTTCAGTCAGTGTCACTTCCATTTCCAGCATATAAAGTGTACCCAGCCAAGGACATTATCCCATTTGAAACCACAGCAACCACGTAAGGAAGATAAAAGGATGGTGTTAACCCCATTTTCAAGATTAGGAAACTAAGGCTTTAACCAGTCAAGCGGATTTCACAGACCCAGAGGAGGGTTTTGATTTACATCTATCTTGTCTTCTACTGCCTCACCTTGTGAGTTCACACCAACATACAGGACCAAGGGAGCAGGGATCAATTCCTGAGAAATGATTAAGGATCAGAACACATAAATTCAAGTAAGCAGCTCCATGTAAATGGCTAAATAAATGACTCATTTAAATATCAAGACAATGCTTACCAGCAGACAATAAACTTGAGGGTGTAAAGTCTTGGAGGGGCTAACCAAAGGGGGAAATGATCTGGTAAATACCACTACGTTTTTTCAAAAGCCTACCTTTTGAGTGGAGTGATTATATATAAATACATAAATAAAATTACATAATTACACATTATTATGAAAAAATATCTATAATTTTACTTATATGCTTGGTATTCCATTTTCTCTATTCTCTATTTTAGTTACTTATTATGAAAATTAAATGAAATAGTGGACAAAGCTTCTGTTAAACAAAACTAAATTTACAAAGATAAGCATTTACAAAGTGTTGCCCCTAAGTGCGACTAGCTGATAATTTTTAGAATGAACAAAAAAGGATGTACCATGTGTTGATTGGTTTGCTTGGGTTTCATGTAGCTTTCCCATTCAAACTAAAGTAAAATGACAGCAGTCTTCACTTTTACATGCCCCAAAGATCCTAGGAAAGGTCATTGTCACAATTATACCCAAGAGCATCAGCAAGTTTTCCAAGGGGAAAACAAGGAAATTTCAACGTTTCTCTTTCAAACGTCCCTGATAGGTCATCCTTCCTGACTTTGGACTTGTTAATCCTGACAGCTGCTCGTTTGTCAATCATCCATCATGTGATTCAAGTAGGTTTCCAACATCACTTTTGTCAACTTCATGAGATCTTGCACTTTTTTGAAAAATGTTTCATTTTCTCTTGTGTTTATATTTTATCATCAGATATCTGCCACATCAGAAAACCTGCAGAGCCAATAAGCCAAAATGCTACGAGCAGAAATGGGTATCAGTGTGGAGAGAGGGCTAATTTTATAGGAAACCACTTTATTCATTAATGTTTTATGACACAGTAACTTTTACTGGAAACCAAGGAAACTTGGGTATTGAATATCCAGATGAGGAAACTCTCTGAAGTTACTTTTTTTTTGCATCTGCATGATAACATGGAATGATATAACCTGAATCTGATTGTCAACAGACAAAACCTGTCTCTTCCTACCCCCAGCCACCTGAAGTTCATTACCTAGCATTTGGGGCATGTTCAATAGCCCCAGTAAGAAATCATCCCACTAACATCCCACATCATGTGAGAAAACTCCCCTCCCTGACCCCTTCACCCTGGCCTCCACCTAGTGGACATCAGCACTATTCCTTGGGCCTACTCTGCTCGCCACCTTTCCAAGTGCTGTCCCCTGAAGTTGTAAAACTTGCTAAGAGGGAAGACAGTAGTTTGTAAGAATTAGCTGATCAGAGGAAGATAAATCACTCCTCCCATCTGCTAAGATCCATAAGTAGAGCGAGTTCCACATGTGTGCTGTGGAAGGCAGTTCAGAAGAAAGGAATGCACACCTTTAGATAAGGCCGTTCACATTAGCAATGCCGCTGGTATTCCTGACAATCAGAGATGTCAATAAAATCAGGGCTCTAGACCCGCAGGTCAGGAAGCAATTACTTGGATAAGGGTCTCCCTTTTGGCCACCACATCAGCAATAGTCTCTCTCATGACATTTTCACTCAAGGAAAGATTCTACTTGAATGAGTCATCTTCTTTCTAGGCCAAGAGATAGAATTGCTGAAATCCTTAGGGTAACACTTTGGAGCAGTGGTCCAAAACCGTGAACTCGTAATTCTAGCCAATCACATTCTCTGTAAGACTCGCTCAGCTAGTTTCCCCAGTTGACAAATACGGCGAGAGCTTAACATAGACAGTGCTCTGGAGGTAATGAAATCTCTCGTATTCATATGTAGCACTTCTAGTTCATTCCAAAAATGGCAGACATAAAAAACAAGATTCTCTTTCCAAGATGGGTGGATCAGAGAAGCATGTCCAGTGTTAGTTATACATAGACTAAGCTTTGGTCCCTAAATGCTAGATAACATTTTCACCAGAAAAAAACAATGTGTCATCTACTGGTAGTGAGTATGAGTCATGTAGGTTCCAAGAAGGACACATAGACATGTAAAAGCAACTTAGGAGGTCTTGTCTAAAGCAAAAGTTAAAAATAAAACAATAAGAATCTGTGTGAAAAGAGTGGGAATCACTACGTGTAGGAATAGGCACTTTCACTCAGTAATCGCATGCCCCATCTCACTGCAGGGAGGCTGGGAGATGTCAAGTGAGCACACAGAATAGCTGATCATCATTTACTGTACCTGCCACAATCCACCCTTTTCATCACCAAATATTTCTTTTTTTTCCTTCTTCCAACACAGAATTCACTTAACCCCTCCACAAGGCAGACAAGCCAAAGTTCCATCCAGTCACTGCTCTATCAAACTGAAGGTTCAGAGTTTCTTCTGGGTCATGTCCAGCTGTCTCTCATCAAATCCAAATAGGTGTGCCTTTTGTTGGTCCTGAGGTCCTAATTGAAAAAAAAATTTCTACTCCCTTTGCACATATGAGGGGGAGGCAAGGGAGAAGTCTTCAGAAAATTCACGTGTATTATGGAAAAAAAAATTATACATAGATCTCAAACTTTTACACCCAAATAAACTGATCTTTCCATTCCACTTTTCTACAATCTTTCTGAAGTACTGGCATCTGTGTGTGTACACTGTGGTTAAACACTTCCCTTGAAGAGAGACAGTGGAGGACACATGGCCGTCACTGAGCCATGGCCAGGCTGGACAGGCAGTGGGGAGGCTCCTCGGTGGGGCCACACTTCTGCTCTCTGACAAGAGCGCCCTCCTCCTCTTCTCCTTGGCTCTTTCACTCATCCTCTAGCAGAGTCTTCCTTTCATTATTCTCTTCAGCCCTCTGGGGAATTTTAACCACATAGGGACCACCCAACAGGTTCCAATTTTCCCTACTAGAATGCCTTTAAGTTCTCCACATGAAAGGTGGAGAAGATACCTCTTCATGGTTGTTTGCATGATGTCGTTCCCCAAAAGCTATCTTAGCTTCTCACTTCATTGGAGAGTCAGCGCACCTGCGTAAAGACTGTCTCAGCAGGTGAGTCCTTGTATCTGTTTTATTTCATTGCTTCCTTACTTTGTGCCTTTTTCTTTCAGCCTGGCGGCGTATATTGAAATGAGACGATCAGGCTTGAACAGCAAAGCCGCACGGTGAGCACGGGCACCATGGCCTTGAGCCGTGTGAATCAACTGAAAGGCTTCTTCCCTCCAGAGTCTTCTAATTGCCATCTCTGACTGTTTAGGTTCTAGAGCAAATCAACCCTTCCAAATTTCAAGGCCTGGAACTTTGAACTCCTTCTCTACCTTTTATTCTCTGCTCTGTAAGCTGTCCACTGTGCCCCTGTGCCCACCTCTTCCTTGTCATATCTTGTCAGACGTGGCCAGTATTATCACACACTGCGAAGATCCTGCCTTCACCCTCTTCTCAGAGCACTGCAAGTCCATTCGGTAAGTGATCCGCCTGCCTGCTTATGAGAAACATAGCTCATCAAGACATTTTGCCACAACACCCCAGCGGCCATCAAGTTTCCAGCTTCCAGTTTTAGTCTCCTCAAAGTCCACCTCCGCAGGCCCAGGCGATGCTGTGTCTGTTAGGTTTTCCCAGCAGCAGCACCCCTCTTCCAGACAACTTCCAAAATGACCACAACACAGCAGCCCCACATCTTAGCAAGCTGGCTCAATCAGAACTCAGTGCTTGCTCACACAAAGCAGCTGGAGTCGCCCTTCCTTCAGTCACTAAGCTTCTTCTGTCGGTCACATGGAAACTGATTGACCACAGCTCATCCTATAATATCCAAGACTGAATGTACAAAGCTAAAGGCCAGTTCCAGGACATGGGAAAATCAAAGGGCAGCAGCCAGCCTCGATGGACACAGGCACTTCTGTCTCTCCAGGCCACATGTGTAGAGGCAGCAAACGCTTTTTGCACGTGTATCTTCTGTGGCTCATGGCTAGGATGATCAACTATCCTGATTCACTGGAGACTTGGGAGGTCCTGGGATACAGAATTTTCAGTGCTAAAACGAGGAGAGTCCCAGGCAACTTGGAGCAAGTTGGTCACCCTAGTCATCGTCCTTGCGGAAAAGCTGATGGAAACAGAAAGACATCCATGGTCTTCATCTTCCCTCCATTGTGAACAGACATGATCCACTTTCCAAAAAAACTCGCGTCTGGATGCACAGTCTGGCCTACATTTTTGTGTGACTCTGATTAAGCAAGAAAGCTTTGTTGTACTCTTTAAAGGTTTCAAATATGCACAGCCCCCCTCTCCCCGATACGAAGTTTATAGATTAGGTCATAATGGGACTCAAAGACGGAAATACTAAATGGGACATCCATAGGCAAGATTTCGCTCCCCCCGAAAGCAAGCTGAGTTCACCATGAACTCTGCATTGTGCAAGAGTTCATTGTGAGCCTGAAGAAAGACCTGCTTAGGGCCCTGGAGTTATGATGGAGGAGGTCAATTTTCAAAATAAACGTTCATTATATTTTTTGCTTTGAAGAAAAATGCTGCTTGGCCTGAAACAAATTAAGAGTGCTCAGGCTTTTTATTTGGGGCGTTTTTTAGTTGAATATTATTAAAAATAATTACAGGCTGTGGATTTAATCTAAAACACAATCAGCACCCCCAAAGTCCCCTACAGTGAGTTAAAGCATCCTCCTTCTCAAAATTCAAAATTAAGTGGAAATTCAGATTAGTTTTGATTTATAACCACATTATGAACTATTTAATATTTTCAAGAAGTCATTCCCTGTGCCCATATTAAATTAATTTGCAACAGAATATTATATAATTTATATATGCATACATATAATAAATTATAGCCTGACTATATAATTCTACATGTATAATTAATTACATTAACCAACTACATTTTAAGCCTACAATTAGATAACCCTAAAAGACAACCCCGTTAGCATTTTTTAATAAATACTTGTGTTTGGAGCTGTTTAACAGAGCACCTGATCGCTGATAGAGCAGTGTTAACATCTGTTCCATTATTTCCAGAGGACGTTGGCTGAACGCAATACTATTCACATAAAATATGCATTTGTTCTTGACTGTCAAGTACCTCTATTATTTTATTAAAAAGTCAAAAAAGAATATAATCAGACTTCATAATTTATGTGTGACATTTTCATTACAGAAAACTTTATGCAAAATTGAATTCTAAAATTTAATTTCCTGTGATGTTTAAATTACTTACTATCTGGCTCCTCTCCAAACATCGTGATCATTGAAGGCCCCATATGAATTCTATTAAGGATACATTTTCCTGCTGCCAGAAAATACAGGGTATTTTTCCTAAGTCACTCTAAGAATATGCTTCTTAAATCTATTTTGTGCCAGGTTAAATAGTTTTTCTCACGCAGAAAAGAAAAGCAGGAACTTTTCTCTCTTCTCTCTCTCTTTTTTTTCCTAAAACCACAGACAGATTTTATCTGCTTCTCTCCTTCCCACCTTGTTGATGAACTCTTGCTCCTGATCCTTAACCCAAAAGAAACCAGGCTGGTCCAGCCTTGTCAGGTAGGGCTCACCACATCCCAGGACGATAACCAGGTTCCCTCTGGCTTGCTCTCTCTTTCAGGAAGTGCAGAACACGAGCTTGGTCCAGAAGAGGGCCCTCCGTGGGGAAGTCTGAGCATCTCTCTTGGCCAGTCGCTGGAGGTGGTGGCCGCCGCCTCCTTCCGCTGCTCCCTGTGGCCGCCACGCCAATGGGGGCAACCCGGACTTAGCACAGCAGTTCCCAAGGTGTTTTGAGAAACCTGAAAATGTCATCACACCTCACAGCTGCCAGGGGAAATAGGATTGCTAATAATGAGCAATCATTTAAATAATGAGCCTTTGAGGGAAGGAGATTACCACAAGCAGAGTTACCTTAATGTATTCTCCGGGGGAGAGCCGATTTCCAAAATGGCATTTTAAAAGGGGAAAACACAGGCCCATCCGAAGTGAGGGGGAAGGGAATGCGTGAGCCGCTGTCAATCAGCCCAGGTGTGGCAGGATTCCCTGCCGAAGGCAGCCCCACACTGCCAGCCAGCCAGCCAGCCAGCCACGCCTGATTCCTCCACTCATCCATTCCACCATCGGGGCCCTCCGCAGCCACGCACCTATGATGGGCTTGGAAGACAACGAGGAACAAAAGGGAATTCGTGCCAGAAGGGTAAGGCCTTGCATTTATGTAAAACCCTACATTTTACCGTTATCCAACAGGCTTCATTGGATGGCTACTTCCCCGCAAGGCAGATGGTCCAGCAAAGCCCCATCTAATGAACAAGTTAACCAAGCCCCACCTGAGCAATTTTTCAGAGCACCATGACTACATGCTCAGGCCTCTGAGAGCCCAGGCAATCATCTTCGCTCAAATCCTAAGCTGGACTTGCATGGAGGAAGCCAGGAAGCCTCGATCTGCGTACGTCTTGATACTACGCCCGCATGGAGGAGGACCAGCTCTGACTCCCACTCCAACACTGTCCGTGGCCTTCTGTGATGTTACAGCAGCAAGCCCAACTAGGCCACTCACCTGTCTGCTACTGCAAGGTCAGTGTTCATTTGGGCTTACCCGGGGGGTTCTTGAGGAACTTTGCCTGCCACCCTTATCCCCCAGACTGTCACCACACTGCCTGAAATTGCCCACTGTAAGTCACTTTTCCCTTCAAGCATTCTCCGTCACAATATTCGCCTAGAGGAGCTGGGGTGGTTTAGCTGTAAAGAGATAGGAAGGGGGCCAGCACTGTGGCACAGCAGATTAAGCTGCTGCCTGGGATGTCCACATCCCATATGAGCACCAGTTCCTCCACTTCTGATCCAGCTCCTTGCCAACATGCCTGAGAAAGCAGCAGAAGATGGCCTAAGTACCCGGTTGGAGCTGTTGGATTCTGACTTCAGCCTGGGCTGGCCCTATACATTATAGCCATCTGGGCTGTGAACAAGTGGACGGAAGACTCTCTCTCTCTCTCTCTTTGCCTTTCAAATAAATAAATCTTAAAAAAAAGGGGGGGGGGGAGAATAAATAGGAAGGAAACTCTACTGGAAATGGACTCATCCAGGTCTTTCTCTCAACCCTCCCAACACACCATTAATGCAGCCGTCCACAGCGGGAGGCAGACACCTGACCGTACCTGACCGTGTTTGGCAAGTGCCCTGCTGCCCTGCCCACTTACAGACCTGCACCTTGCCCTTCAGACTTGGCTTATCTGGTCTCCCCCCATATTAAGAAGCATAAAGTGTAAGAGTGTCATACGAGAGGGACAGGGGAAAAGCTGGGGGTTGGGGGGTGGGAGGGGCTTGAATGGTCTGCTCTTTGGGGAGGGGATAAACTTTAGCCCTTACCAGCATAGAACAAAAAGAAGACAATATTCTGCCCACCAGCAACCCTTTAATTATTATGTAACAATGGCTAAAAGTCCTCAAAAGGCAAAATTAAGTGGTAACTAAACAGGACCTATGCATAACTTAAAGGCTACTCTCCCGCTTGGCTTGGCTTGGCTTGGCTTAGGCATCACTTCCTCTGGGAAGCCTTCCTGGACTTGTTTGGATGGACCTACTTAGTGCTCAAGCGTGGCTGCATCAGTCTCAGGGGCACTTACACCATTAAGTCATCATGTTGGAGGCACTTGCCTGGCCAAAGCCCCTGGCCCTGCCGCTCCAGTTCCCAACGGAGGGCTCCAGGAGAGTGAAACAGGACCCACCTGTGGTAGGTGTTTGCTGAAGAAGACTGTTCCTTGATAGCTCCTCTGCTCTACAGTCGCAGTTCTTGAAAGAGCCACCCATAACCACGGTCTCCTTGCCGTCTGCTTTGCCAGGACCACTGAGGAGCTCCCCATTGCCAAACTCAGTGGGGATTTAGCTCTGTTCCTATTACCTCCAGGAGCGTTCGACACACTGGACCACTTCCTCCTCCTTAAAGCCTCTTCTCACAGCCCCTGGGCCACGGATTTCTCTTGGTTTTCTTGCCACACTCAGCAGCTCCTCCGAGCCCCCTCTGCTGGTTCCTCCTCATCTCCTCAGCCTACAAGTGTCAGACAGGCCCCCCTCCAGCAAAGGCCTGGGGGCCCTTACCTGGTCCCATGACTGGCGGAACACATCTTTTGTGCTGGAAGCCCCCAAACAGATAGCTGTAGCCTCAAACACTCCCCTGAACTCCAGTCTCCCTTTTTCCAATTTCTTACCAACATCTTTACTGAGACGAGTGTTAAGCATCTCGGATTTACCATGTCTAAACCCAGACAATGGACACACAAAACGTTCACCCTTCTTCACTTTTCTCCATCTCAAACAAAAAATGGCACTTACCTTGTCCGGGTACTTAGGCTAACTACATGAGCACACCCTGGCCTCCTTTCTGGCTCACAGCCACATCTACCTTTGGGAGACATCCTGAAAGCTCAGCCGTTGATGGACATCCAGAATCCAACCACTCCTTATCGCTCCACCCAGTCACAGACTCCACGCTGCCATCATTTCTCACTTAGATTATTGCAACGGTCTGTAAACACAACAGCCAGGGGGAAGTTTTAAAAGATCCCATCAACCTCCTTCTCAAAATCTGTGGGAGACTCATTCTAACAGCAGCCTCTACCACTCTTCCCTACTCTGGCCACTGCAGTCCAGTCATTCTGGCCCCTAGCTATTCCTCCATAGGCCAAGGATGCTCCCAGCTCACGCCCGCCTACCTTGCTGCCTGGAACGCTACCCTCCCCCAATACCTCCAAGTTCATTCCCTCCCTTCCTTCCGGCCTTTGCTTAAGCGGCGTCTCTCCAGAGAAGCCCTTCTGTACCTTTATCAATCTGCTCTTCTCTTCCATTGCTTTGTCTCCCTTACTTCATTTTTTATAATCCTTATCACAACCTAGCATATTTGTTTCTTTGTTTTAAACACATGTCTGTCTTTCTCCATGACAGCAAGGATGCGGCTATGTTATTCACCACTAATATCCAGCATCTAACGCCATAGACACTCCATAAATGAACGAATGAAGGAATGAATGGGGAGGAAAAAAGTTGTTATCTTCAAGCAAAGTTGGTATCTTTAAGGCATTAATGAAAGAGCTTCCTCTTGCGAATCGTGAAAGACAGTTTCCTTAATCAACCTGGTGCGCTCAGATGGTGGTGGTGGCAGTGGTGGGAGTGGTTTCTTTTTGTTTTTAATCTTTGTATTAAACTCAGAAGTACTCACTATTTAACCTTGCCAGCAAATAGGAGCTTTCCCTGCTAGTGCTGTGATCACTGTGGTACCATCAACCAGGAAATGAAATCTTAATCATAGCATCTGCCATGCAGCCTTCACTTACAAGCCCACAAATGAAACTCCAGCTAGGCAATCTCATTTCACTAAAATGCGGTTGGACCCAATAACTAGAGGCTGGCGCTCACAGCACATCGTTCTGCCCAATGCTGCTTAATCGTGACAAGCTTCAAGGTTTATAGCACCCTAACCTTTCACTTAAACAGAAAAGCATGTGCTGGGCCACTTCCTCAGCAACACACAGGCAAGGCTTGCGTATGTAGGGCTACCCAGGGGGTTTTCTGTGCTTCTACCTCAACTCCTTGCCAGGCTGAGAGAGACAAGACGTAAAAATCTTGGGGGATCAATGATTACCATCGGCATTACCGGTTCACAGCCTAACGGCACGTGGAGAGAACAGGAGGCAAGCCATGTGAGATCCATGGACACAGACAGAGGGAAGAGGGGCAAGCTTCTTCATTTCCCCAAAGACTAGCAAGGAGAGACCCCAGAACCTTGGAGACTTGGAGGAAATAACACTACATCAGATTGCTGTTTGTCAACAGCAGCTCAGGGGCTTCTCGAAGCTCCTGACTGGCTTCCTGGTCCCACCTGAGGGGCTATGGTGTGATTTCCTAGTACCTGACTGGGGCCAGGCAGTCCAAATGTTGAGCCTTGTGAGAAGCGATTTACATTCCAAAAACAAATGTGTTGCCCACAAGATTGGCCACTTCCAGGAGCACCTGGCCACTGATCCAGGTGCAGGCTGGTCCCCACGACCTCAGGGAGTCACTTGCAGATCAGATGTCAACAGGTGACAGCACCAGTCACTGGGGCAGGCAACTTTATTGATGGAATTGGGTTTACAAATTACCTGCAAGGCACACTAACGTGAAATATCAAATTCCCCATTCCCCAGCATCTGGATTTGAAAGAAGAAAAGGCAAAGTGCCACCTTTCCTAATAGCCATATCCCCGCTACAATCACACCTATTCAGAAGTAGTTGGACACTTCTCAAGATCTTGCAGTGGACAGAGTCAGTCTTAGAATTCCATGATGCTGGGGCCAGTGCTGTGGCGCAGCGGGTTAATGCCCTGGCCTGAAGTGCAGGCATCCCCTATGGGCGCCAGTTCTAGTCCCAGCTACTCCTCTTCTGATCCAGCTTTCTGCTATGGCCTGGGAAAGCAGTGGAGGATGGCCCAAGTCTTTGGGCCACTGCACCCGTGTGGGAGACCCGGAAGAAACTCCAGGCTCCTGGCTTCGGATCAGCGCAGCTCTGGCCGTTGACGGCCATCTGGGGAGTGAACCAGCGGATAGAAGACCTCTCTCTCTGTCTCTACCTCTCTCTGTAACTCTGTCTTTCAAATAAATAAAATAAATCTTTTTTAAAAAATTCCATAATGCTATAGCTTGATCAAATGAAATCCAGAACACTGATCCCTGCATGTTGGAGATTCCTAAGAGTATGTATAGGCTGGTTCCTGGTGTCCTAGGCACTCCAAGCCTCTCCAGGAGCCCTGAGAAATCCAGGGCCCAGAGAACATCCAAGTTCCTACATTTTCTTACTAAATCAGGATCCAGGAGGGGAAAGGGGAATTGTGTACCTGCTTCTACCTGCATAACAGATAGGCCCAGGTAGCAAAGGAGGGGGGAGCACGAGGGAGGGTGGTTTGTAAGCTGAGGATAACACAAATGCACTATGGAAAAAAAAAAAAAAAACAATGATCAAGGCAATTTCAAGTCTTTTTAGTCTTGGAATAATCTTCCAACAAACATATGCTACATGTACATATATTGGATACCTTGTCCTGAGAAAAACTATCATATTAACGTATTTTTGTGTAAAAATCTTAACACAAGACTCTGTCCTGAAGATCTACTATTACAGACTTATTATATTCTAAGGCACCCAAAAAGTTTTTAGTTGTTCCAGATCCACTTTTACTTTTAAAGAAGGAAGGAAGGAAGGAAGGAAGGAAAAGGAAGGAAGGAAGGAAGGAAGGAAAAGGAAGGAAGGAAGGAAGGAAGGAAGGAAGGAAGGAAGGAAGGAAGGAAGGAAGGAAGGAAGGGAGAAAGAGAGAAAGAGAGAAAGAGAGAAAGCAAGCAAGCTGCCAACCACAGAGTAAGAACCAGAGCATGTAAAGTCCATGGATTTCCCATGAAGCTTAGAACATTGTCACAAAGCCCCTGAGAAGTCTGAAAGGCTGACACCTGAAAATGGTAACTTCAGATTCTTCCAATCCAGAACATTAAGACAGACGTAGATGCTGACCTGGCTCCTAAGAGTGATGAGAGGAGCATAACGTTCGTGCAGGACAGACTGATGAGCTGAAAGAATCCAGACAGCACAAAGTCATTCTACCAGCACTCCATGGGCCTGCTGCGCTGGCTGAGCGCTGCCCAAAGGCCAAGTTGTTTTTCCTCCGTTAGCAATCCCACATTATTTTTAGCAATGTTAATATCTCAAACTCTGGAAGAATGCAGTACTTGGAGATTTTTGTTTAAATTATGGCCATGTCTACAACATGCATGAACTGATAATTGTACCAAAGTCTTCAGTTCATGCTTTACCAAATCCTGTTCTCTTCTTTGGCTTCCATTGTGTTTATGAGTGGTGGTGTTCAGTTAGGTGGAGGGGGCAGAGAAATGGAGGACGCAAGATAAGCTCTCATCACTAGAAAACATACAGGAATCTAACTCCTTCAGGCAGATATGATCTTTAGAATTATTTCATTAGGCTGTTAAGTAAAACACCAACTTACAATACAGGATCATATCATTTTCTTGATTGTTAATCCCCATTGGCCAAGAGAGAGCTTCAACTCATTAACCTAGAATAAATGCAAGGCTCTGGATTGATGCCTCATGTTCTTTCTGTGCTAAGTAGTGTCCCTTCTCTTTCACTGGTGACATCTTAAAGATCCAGATTAAATGCTGCTAATGCCCCTTCTCCTGGTCCCCATTTAGACAAGCTTCTTTCTGGGGGACACGTGAGAGGCAGTGTGACCTAAGCGGGGATTGGTACTTAAAGAAACAGCTCGGCAATTTACTTGAGCAACTTTCTGCTATAATATGTTGATCTATAAAAAGGTATAATGTAGGCCGGCACCGCAGCTCACTAGGCTAATCCTCTGCCTTGTGGCGCCGGCACACCAGGTTCTAGCCCCGGTCGGGGCGCCGGACTCTGTCCCGGTTGCCCCTCTTCCAGTCCAGCTCTCTGCTGTGGCCCGGGAGTGCAGTGGAGGATGGCCCAAGTGCTTGGGCCCTCCACCCCATGGGAGACCAGGATAAGTACCTGCTCCTGCCATCGGATCAGCACGGTGCGCTGGCCGCAGCGCGCAGGCCGCAGCGGCCATTGGAGGGTGAACCAACAGCAAAGGAAGACCTTTCTCTCTGTCTCTCTCTCTCACTGTCCACTCTGCCTGTCAAAAAAAAAAAAAAAGTATAATGTAATCAACAAATTGTATGATTTTTACCTGGGAAGAGATTGCGATTGTTAAATGAAATAATGATACACATAGCCTCTGGAACATACCAAGATATTTATTTTCTTTGCCTGGTATAAAATAAATCTGCAATAAGTTTTTAGAACAAAAAATTCCCATCTGTGCCCAGAACAGTTTTAAAAATTTTAACAGGCATATTCCAAATGGATGTGACAGGTCAATTTGTGCAAGGGCACTTCAAAAAGTTCATGGAAATGGATTTGAAAGATAAGTTTATTTCTGTGCAAAAAATCTGAAATCCACACATAACTTTTCTTAATACACATTTCCCATGAATTTGTTTAATTTTTTGAATTTTTTTTCACTCCTGTGTGTCCACCAGTCTCTTTCTGCCTCTACATTTCCTTCTCTCTCTTTATCCTTATTCTTTTATAGGTTTGAATCATAACTGACACTGAAGTAGAACATTAATGATTCGCGTATTCAACAGCTGGCCTAGAGCAGGTCATTCCCAATAGATCTAAACACACAATGTTTCCAACTTTGTAAATTCACTCAGGCCCTAGTGACCGCTTCCTTTTCAGCAAGGGAGAGTAAACTATGCATTTAAGAACCTTCTTTGAATTAGCATCAGATTTCATGGCCTAGAATACATAGACTTCTTCTCTTCTCCCTGATTTCTCAAAAAATCCAGGGCACATTAGGACAGAGAATGCAACTTAATAACTTTGATCCACACAAATCAAAAGGTTGGACTATATAAAAATATGTGTATATATAAGCATATGTATAAAAACCCAAGGTTATCTCAGGTGAAGCATTGTTTACTTATCCAAATCTATTTGCACTTAATATCCTAGAAAGATACTTTCTATCCGAGAAGGTTGATGCACTTCTCTATCTGAGATTCTGCAGATATCCAGAGAAGAGCCCTGCAGAATCCTGACAAATTTAATATTCATACTTAACTGTGACTCACATTTGAAACCAGGGCCGACCCTGTGCTAAAGAGGGAGAATTGCAGAATACCAAAAGTAGCACCAGATGGCCACCTGGGTCTTCCAGCGAGGACAGACACCTGACGTACACTGGGGCTGTCCGACACCTTTTCCACTTGGGGAATTTTCCCCCTCTGGAGGGCTGCCTGCTAAGGCAGGCCAGAAGCTGATTTCCCTGAACTCCCTTGGTGGTGGTCCAGTCTCAGGCCGTTAGCTACCTCTTGACCAGATGGGCTTTATTTCGAGTGAGAAGAAAGACACACGAAGGAAGAGCGCTCCATGCAGAATCCACTGTGCAGGAGACCAAGCGTGGCAGAAAGTTATCCAGCCCCAGGGAGGCAGTGTAAGACAGGCCCAGCACTAGACTCCTGTCATGGGGACTACACTGCCTTGGCCCTGTGGCAATAGCAGCTGGCTCTCCAGCAGAGCCCTCCACAGGTGTAATTAGAGAATGGCTCCTCCAGGGTCATGCCTCCTCCAGCTGAGTCTCTGGTCTTTCTAGAGGATCTGTTTGCCACTTATTATAATAGTTTAAATGATTCTTTTCTAAGCAATGTAATGATGATTGTGCTATTTGCACGTTGGTCCCTTTACTGATTAACTGGTATAACCAATTAGCTATGTGATCTTGGACAAGTCATCTATCTCTACAGCCCTGAATTTTCTCAGCTGGAAATGAGGGTTTTGGCTAAACCACCAATAACGTGCTTCCCAGTCCTAAAAATATGCATTTGGTTTAGCAAGATGATTTTTCAGGGTGCATTTTCAGGACAATTCACAGAGGTCTTGCCCTTTGGAGATGAAAACCAGCTTATAGGGGCCAGCAATGTGGCACAGTGAATTAAGCTGCTGCTTGCAACACCAACATCCCATATGAGCACAGGCATGTGGATCTGGCTGAAAAGCCCATGAGAGTATTTCAGGCATGGAAAGCCAAGACACTCTGAGGGGAAAAAAATGACCTAAATGAAAGATTTCTGCAAGTGAGATCCCAGTGGAAAGAACGGGTCATCAAAGAAGGAGGTACCTTTCTCTGAAGGGAGGAGAGAACTTCCACTTTGACTACAACCTTGTCTAAATATGATCAGAGTTGGTGAACTCAAAGGGCTTCCATGGCTTTGGCAGCTCATGACAAGAGCCTAGGGTGATTACTGATGTCATAAACAAGAGTGTCAATTTGTTAAGTCAACAACAGGAGTCACTGTGCACTTACTCCTCATGTAGGATCTCTGTCCTTAATGTGCTGTGCATTGTAATTTAATGCTATGACTAGTACTCAAACAGTATTTTTCACTTTGTGTTTCTATGTGGGTGCAAACTGTTGGAAATCTTTACTTAATGTATGCTAAACTGATCTTCTGTATATAAAAAGAATTGAAAATGAATCTTGATGTGAATGGAAGGGGAGAGGGAGCGGGAAAGGGGAGGGTTGCAGGTGGGAGGGAAGTTATGGGGGGAAGACATTGTAATCCATAAGCCGTACTTTGGAAATTTATATTCATTAAATAAAAGTTAAAAAAAAGAATTGATAGTGTTTCTGTGACATCATTATTATCCCTCTCTCTCAACAGGTGTTGGAAGTGACATGTTAAGTCAATGTTGTCCGCATCAAGGAGGGACACCGTTTCATTATGGAAGACAAATTAGATACAGGATATTTTTGAATGTTCGTTATATAGGCACTGTGTTACACTGTGCATCGGTTGCCCCATTTTAATCTTCAGAATAAGCCAGGAGTAAGAATTGTGATCTTCATTTTACAAATGAGAAAATATAAGCCCAAAGCCATTCATGAATCTATCCAAATTCATGCATCAGGTGTGTGACGGTGGAGCACAGATTCGATCTGGGTCTTCTCTCTGGGACTTCAGAGCCCTGCCCAACACACGCAGGCTAGAATTCTTCATAAAGAGCCCAACATGGAGCGGGCATTGTGCTGCAGCAGCCCCTGCTTGGGACCCCCGAGTCCTATATGGGAGCACAGGTTCAAGTTCTGGCTCCTCCGCTTCAGATCAAGCTTCCTGCTACTGCATCCTGGGAGTCAGCAGATGATGGCCCAAGTACATGGGCCCCTACCAACCAAGTGAGAGACTCAGATGGAGGTCTGTGCTCTTGGCTTCAGCCTGACCCAGTTCTGGCATTTAAGGAGAGAACCCATGGGTGGAAGATATCTCTCTCCCTCTCCTTCTCCCTCTCCCACTCCCTCTCCCTCTCCCTCTCCCACTTCCTCTCCCTCTCCTCTTTCTCCCCCACTCCCTCCCTCTTTCTGCCACTCTGCCTTTCAAACAAATACTTTTTTTAAAAAAAAAGGAAGAGGCCATCTCTACCCTCATTATCAAGCTTGCTCAAACTAAGACAGCTTGAGAGTTGAAATAATTGTCTCATTTAAAATTAGGCACAAGTTGGTTTTGCCTGAATAACCTAGAAAAGTCCTAATAAGGCTCATGATGAGTTTCCCAAGAGAATGTACAAACTGAGAAGAAAGAGAGTCAGATGCTTAGCAGGAACGAAAAGATTCAATGAGGAAAATATACATTCTTGTTTCCTTATGCCCGTCCTCTTTTTTTTTTTAATAATCTTTCCTATTAACCCAATTCACTTACTAAAAACAGAAAGCAGAATGAAAGCCTAGCATCTTAATGTATGTGATACTCTTGCAGGAAACTACTAAATGTTTATTAAGGCCATACCATACATGAAAGCAAAGAGAGAAAGCATGAAGCCTGTTTCACATATTGTTACAAATCTGTAATGTTAGAATAAAAGGAAAACTGATTCCTACCAATTATGAAAATGTACAGGATTAAATCAATTGCTCTGCCAGATCTGACCAGCATCTGGTCTGCAGCAGGGGCCAAATAGATCTCATTTGGGATATTTATGAAAAGTAACTTCTAAAACATAAATCAGGACTATAAAATCATCATCTGATTACCAAAATTTTTAAAAGCAGAGAAGAAAGTGTATTCAAGTGTGAAATATGGTTTTGGAGAAGGGAGGAGGCAGGGAGCTTCAGCTCAGAACAAGAAGCAAAAATCAAACAGCAAGAAGAGGGAGGGATGCATGTCCAAGGCAGAGTCTTTAGGCTCCGTCTTCCTGAACACACAGCATGGTGAGGAGTCAAAGCAATTAGCCAGCTCGTTCCAGCTCCCATGCAACCCAAAACTTTCATTTCAACGGATGCTCTCAGTCAGCGGGAGAGAGGCGTGTGGCCTTCCTCATCCAAATAAGCATATTCATCTGCTTGTGTTGCTGGGTGTGGCCCTTGAGTCCAAGGAAAGCTAAAGGAGAACGTATAGACCAGAGCATCAGAGGAAGGAAACGCTGCTAGAAAATAGGAGAGACAGCCACAGAGGATTTGCCTTACGCACAGTTGAAATTTGTCACACAAAGAGCAGCCAAAGGCCCTGGACAGCTGAAGACCCAGGATCCCTGCCAGAGGACTGTGTGAGCTCTGTGGGTTCCCATGTTCCTCATCCTGGACCCCGTGATAGGTACATTAAAGGCATAACAAGATCTTGTTTTCTCAATGTCAAGCTACGTCTAGTTTTAGACTCTGCTTAGAGTTCTATGGTTATATAATTTCTTTAATTAGATAATTTCAAGGATCTGTCCTTGATAGATAACTTCCATCTGTCCTCATCTCCTGAAAAGCTTCATAACAAGCTGTTCTTTGGCAGAGCAGTGGGGAGGGACATGAGGGAAACCACTAGAAAGGAGTGCCCATGCAGAAACAGTTTGACTAGCTGGGCGTAGGAGTACCCCTCACCAATGCTGCAAAATACCTATTTGTCAAATTTCAGCATATAACATTAAAATCAAAATTAATTCATTTGACAAACACTTCTGACACTTACCATCCATCAGTGCTTTCTTGGAAAATGAAAGTGATAGGATGAGAAGAAGATCATGTTACCCTCTGAGGGAATTCTTGGGTTAGACAGGACAACAAGGAAGGTGAGAAGATTATATCCAAGTACTGCTATGGAACAGACACTGGGCATTTGTGCTCAGAGAGCTATGTGGGCACAGAGAAAGTGTGGAGAGTGAAGATTCTCCTGCCTGCCTTAACCAAGGGAAGACACAGAACCTGGTGGGGAAGGGGCACAGGAAGCAGCCTGAATAAAGGCTCAGAGGTAACAACCACACGGCCGGTGCAGCGGACCCAACAAAGTGGTTCTGTGTTTCTGGGAAAAGTGAGAAGTGGGAAAAGACAAGGTCATTCCAGAAGGGTCAGACCAGAGATGGCCTTGAACACTATGTGAAGGGAGAAACATGTCTTTTCTGATAGAAGTCAATTCACTACACAAAGAGTTAAAGTCATTGTTATTTGAGAAGTCTAGAAGACACCAGAAGATTCCATTTTCCACCAGTAAATATAGCAAAGGAGGGACAATGTTGATGTGACTACAGCCCAAAGTATTATAAAGTACCCAGAGTGCAAACAGAACCTTAGACATCAGATGTAGCTGGAAGGGAAGACTGAAGGGAACAATTGGTCTGGGGAGTGAACATGGTGAAGTGGACAGGGGCAGAGTCACAAGAGGCAGCTACCTAGAGCTGGCGCTGTGGCATTGTGGGCTAAGCCTCTGCCTGCGGTGCCGGCATCCCATATGGGTGACGGTTCGTGTTCCGGAGGCTTCTCTTCCAATCCAGCTCTCTGCTATGGCCTGGAAAGCAGTAGAAGATGGCCCAAGTCCTTGGGCCCCTGCACCTGCGTGGGAGACCCAGAAGAAGCTCCTGGCTCCTGGCTTCATATTGGCTCAGCTCCAGCCATTGTGGCCATTTGGGGAGTGAACCAACAGATGGAGGATCTCTCTGTCTCTACCTCCCTCTGTAACTCTGTGTTTCAAATAAATAAAATAAAAAAGAGGCAGCCACTCAAGATGGCTTCTTTTTTCTGAAAGGCCTTGCTGACATTTGTTGCTTTTTGCTTTGTTTGTTTTGAATTAAGTGAAGATAAAGGATAATTCTGAAATTTCTAGTTAGCCACTGCTTATCTACTTCAACAAATCAACACAGGTAAACTTAATGCCTTTCATTTATGCCGCAGTTTGTCCTCAAACATTTTCCTGGCCTTGCCCTCATTTGCTCTGTAAGAGAGGTAGATGGTAATCATTAGTGGATGCCTTGGGCAAGAACACGGAGGGAACTGTCTTGCTCTAGCTCATCTAGGCAACCAGTGGCGGTTCCAGGAGGTGTCGGACCTCCCCCTTCACACCCCTTTCCGAGGGCAGTGTGTGAAATGGTGACATACGACAGCAAAGATTCAACAGTGTGGCTTCATTACTTCGTCTAATTTCAGCAGCTAGGGTCCAAACACAAAACTGTGTTTTGGAGATTTCAGAGCGACAGGAAAGGAATAGGAGGGGTCTTCAGAAAGCTCATGGGAAAGGTGTATTAGAGAAAAATATACATGGATTGCAATTATTTTTTGTACCCAAATACACTTCTTCTAGTTGCATGTTCTACAAACTTTTTGAAGTCGCTTTGTAGAGAAAAGAATGCAGTTTTAGAGTCACCCAGACCAGAACTTAGTAATTGGTTACTGACCAGATGCATGACTTTGGGCATTCTACTCGATGCTTCTAAGTCTCAGTTTTCTCATCTGCAAATTGGGGGGAATTAAATATGCCCCACAAAGAATTTAAAAAGTACCAGAAGAAAAGAACTGTAGCAGAGTTTCTGGTATGCAGTATGTATAAATCAATGGATGTACTGATCAATCACTACTGTGACCTTTATTCTGCACCAGTAGACCCCCTTTTGTTCCAAAACATAAGACTGGAACTGTTTCAGCAAATCTACAGAAAGCTTTGCCCTATATACACTTCAAAAGCTTTCCAAGTATCAAAAGCTCACTTTGGGCTACACAGTGACGCATCTGCACTCTACAAGCACCCAGTAACTGGTTGGAATAAAGTCCGAATGCCTCTGTGAACTATTTTATGATGAACTTCCCTCCGCTGATCAAGACAGAAAGGATACAAATCATTGATCGCCAGCAATTGTTTTTCCATGCTTGGGATATGATTCAGTGGTCTGCAATGTTGAAAAAGAGATGATTAAGGGGAGGAAAGTGATAAAACAGATGTTGAATAAAAAATACAATTTCCCATTGAATAAAGTAGTAGTTGTGCCCAGGAGAATTAACTACACAATACATTCTTCCCTCAAGGGCTGGAAGGCATTCTGTTCCTGTTCATTTGGCCCCTAGAAAAAAAAACCCAACCCCTTAGGGAGTCGTGAATTATTCTGTTTATTACCCTCATCTGCAATGTACTCTATATCTTTCCTAAGTGTATAGACTTGAAGGTTAAAATCCAGTGCCATTCTCAATGCTGACTTCGACTGAGGCGTCTAACAAGCGGCACCATGCCTTTCATGAACTTTAACGACAACTTTAGCAAGCTGGTTTCCTCCTGCGCTCAGAGAGCCAAGAGTGAAATGCAATATCATCATCCAAACCTTTCTGTTGCTGTCGTTTCGAGGAAGGATACCAAAAGCTCTTTTCATGTGGCTTTCTGCTAGAGCCCGTCTGCAGCCTAGAAACCGGAAGAGGGACTCAGGGTTTGTCAACATTTCCTTCCCGGAGGTAAAAATTAAAAAAAAAAAAAAAATGAAGTGGAATGGAAGAATGAGTGGATAAAAATAAAGCCAGACACTTGAAATAGTATGTGTCAGTCCAATGATCTGAAGCATTTTAAGTTAACAACAAAAGAAGAAGAAGAAGAAATGTAAACACTGCTATGTGACTGAGGACCCAAAGACGCAAAACACAATATTTGCAGTTAGATTCCCGTCTATAATTTATGAGATGCTTTTAAACAATTTCCTTTTACCACCTTAACCCCCAAGATACAAAGACACCCCCCCCATGTAAGGTTATTGGATTTTATGCTTAGGATTCTGTAAAGGATAAAGTATTCTGGAAGGGAAAGGAGGTGTAGATCATGATTGGGATATATAAAAAAGAAAAATCTGTGAGCAGAGTCCTCTCATATCCTACTTATTTGACACCAGCACTAAACTCCTTATTGCCAGGAGTTAATTTTCTGAAGAACATATATTTCAACTAGATATTTGTAAAAGTCATTTCAAATCATGTGCCATTTTCTTTTTAAGTAAGGCATAGTCATTCATCTATTTATTGAAAATTTGGCCTAACTTCTGAGCACAAGGTAGGATTGTACTTCCTGCCCCTCCCTAATTGTGTTGGATGGAGCCTGTGACTGCTTCTGGCCAATCACTTCAAAGCGGAAGTGACTCAGGTCACTTCTGAATTCCACATTTCATTGAAGGGTCAGACTCTCCCTTGATTTCATTTCCCTCTTCCATGATAACTGGAAACCCCTGATGATTGCTGTGCCATCCTGAGTCTAGAAATGAGGACAACCATGATGAGGAGCTACCTGCTGATGGACATGTGACATGTGAGAAAAATAAGCTACATAGTTTTAGGCCACTGGGATTTGAGTTTTTGTTACAGCAGCATAACCTAACCTGAGCTGACTAGGAAGTTAATTTTCTTAACCACATGAGCCCCGACTCATTGAGGTGACTAACCCTGCTCCTGAGTCCACTCTCTCTGTTCTCCACTACTAATTCAGCCACAGCAGTAATTCAACTGAAAATCTTCTCCACTGTTCTGCGGTTAACAAATTTGATGTTGACAGAGCACAATAATTTATGGCTAGTATCTTAATTCATTTATTGGGTACTTTATTAACCTATACCCTTTGCAACCTGTGCATTTTTAATGGGCTTATAGTTGCAGCATTATTCATTTATCCATGTGTGTGAAATGGGGCTTTCATAATTCACCTGTGGCATTACCAGACATTAATTATTGGGATCAGGGTTTCACTAATAGTGAGATCACTAATTGTGAAGATAAAATACACTCTCTTGTACTTTGCAAAATGCGATGCCATTTCTAATAGCAGTAGCAGCACATTTTATTTAATTAGGTTTTAGATTTGAATCCAATTTAGATCACTGACTTGGTTAACACTTTAGCAGTATTATAGGCATGGGATGGAAAGGAGGAATATTATTATGAATAAATAAATATTTTACCCCTCCCATTAATGAAATAATATTTTCTAGAATGTTTGCTGTTTTACAAACTTATAATGCCTGTTTTAGGTTATTCCCAGATATATATATATGTGTGTGTGTGTGTGTGTGTGTGTGTGTGTCAGAGTTCATAGATTACAAGGAGCAGAGTCCATCTTTGGATCACAAGCAAAAATGGTATTGTAATGATATGTAAAAATTCACAAATCTGAAAGAAGATTGGAAAACATATAGGAGTCAAGCAGTACTACAGGGTCTTGGCAAACAGGATGGCTAGCCAGCCTTAAGAGGCACTTCTGATGAAATAAAGGCATTCCAACATGCATTGGGCCTTTAGTTATTATCTCCAAGATTTAAAGGTTTGAGAGAAAATCCGGTTGCTGATGCCCGGGTTTCCTTCAGCTTACAGAGTAGAAGAGCAGAACCCCTAATTCACTATGCCAACAAAATTTCACACAGTGGAAGGAAGTTTATTCCCCAAAAGGAAATCAAAGTTCTGTAAAAAGGAGAAGTAGCTGCTAAGTAACAAAAAAAAATCAAATATCTACTCTAATTGACATACAAGCTGAAGGTTCCCCTCAATTAACATGTAGCAAGGAGTCTGTATTCTATTTAATCTGCAATTTGTCAGTCAGAATTCAGTTGCTAAAAAAGAAACTACTTCGGGTGGTTCAAGAAGAAAGGGATTTAAATCAGGAATTAGAAGTATACTAACTCATGGACATATAGAAAATCAGGAACTGTAGGATGCAGGAAACTCAGTGAAAGTATTGGTAGCTTACAACAAGGCCAGCGCCGTGGCTCACTAGGCTAATCCTCCGCCTTGTGGCGCCGGCACACCAGGTTCTAGTCCCGGTCAGGGTGCCAGATTCTGTCCCGGTTGCCCCTCTTCCAGTCCAGCTCTCTGCTGTGGCCCGGGAGTGCAGTGGAGGATGGTCCAAGTGCTTGGGCCCTGCACCCCATGGGAGACCAGAATAAGTACCTGCTCCTGCCATCGGATCAGCGCGGTGTGCCGGCCTCAGCGCAATGGCCGCGGCGGCCATTGGAGGGTGAACCAACGGCAAAGGAAGACCTTTCCCTCTGTCTCTCTCTCTCACTGTCCACTCTGCCTGTCAAAAAAAAAAAAAAAAAGGTAGCTTATAACACAAAAATGGGTGATCTATCTACAGGGGAACATAATCTAGAAGCCAATGGAAAAACATAATAGGAGTCTGCCAAATCCTGAAGCCTTCCTGATCCTTCCACGGGGTAAGAATGGTTTCTGTGTCTCTTCTGCCTTCCAAATAGCATACTTTCACTGTTGAACTCTAACCTGCAACCCCATTGCAATGATTGTGATAAAAGTGGTTCCCAGACTTCCATCCCTGCAATTCATGAATGAATACAGATTTGGGGAAATTGTTACATTTCTAATAGACAATCCAGAACACTTAGTGACTAACTAACTGTCTTTTTTTCCTCCAGAAACTGTCACATATTGCAAAATTTCGTGTAAAATTGGAGCTTTAAAGTTATTCATCCAACTCTTACTCTTTTGAGTACATCTATGATTTAAGACTATTTCCTCCATCTCCTGTTTTTTTTATTCACTCAATAAGTACTGGGTATCTATAACATGATAATCATTGAAGTAATACAGGCACTGGAGATATAAGCTAAAATATGGCTCATTCCATTACTACCCTTACAGCCTACACAGATTACTAAAGCAAATATAAAAGTATGTAGAGGGGCCGGCTCTGTGGCGTAGCAGGTAAAGCTGTCGCCTGCAGTGCTGGCATCCCGTAGGGGCACAGGTTCGAGTCCCAGCTACTTCATTTCCGATCCAGCTCTCTGCTATGGCCTGGGAAAGCAACAGAAGATGGCCCAAGTCCTTGGGCCCCTGCACCTACGTGGGTAGACCTGGAGGAAGCTCCTGGCTCCTGGCTTTGGAAAGCGCAGCTCCATCCATTGCAGCCAACTGAGGAGTGAACCAGCGAATGGAGGACCTCCCTCTTTCCCTGCCTCTCCTTCTCTCTCTGTGTAACTCTGACTTTCAAATAAATAAGCAAATAAATCTTTTAAAAAAAGAGAAAAGTATCTAGAAAGTGTAACAAAAACAATAGGGAAAAAAGGATGACTTTCCAGAGGAAGTGACCTCTGGCCAAAAACTTAGAGGATGATTAGGCTACTTTCAGGCAGACAATAGTGGGGAACTACAAGGATTTCTCTTCTTTTTTTTTATGTCTTTTTTTTTAAACTTTTATTTAATGAATATAAATTTCCAAAGTACGGCTTATGGATTACAATGGCTTCCCCCCCATATCGTCTCTCCTACCCGCATCCCTCCCCTTTCCCACTCCCTCTCCCCTTCCATTCACATGAGGATTCATTTTCGATTCTCTTTATATACAGAAGATCAGTTTAGCATACATTAAGTAAAGATTTCAACAGTTTGCTCCCACACAAACATAAAGTGAAAAATAATAGATGATTTTTTAAATGATGATGAAATCAGATCAGACCTATTGTCATGTTTAATCCCAGTGAGAGTCAAGTTGGGAATTGATAATTTCTTCTTTTTTTTTTTTTTGCAGAAGATCAGTTTAGTATACATTAAGTAAAGATTTCAACAGTTTGCACCCCCATAGAAACACAAAGTGAAATATACTGTTTGAGTACTCATTATAGCATTAAGTCTCAATGTACAGCACATTAAGGACAGAGATCCTACATGAGGAGTAAGTGCACAGTGACTCCTGTTGTTGACTTTACAAATTGACACTCCTGTTTATGGCATCAGTAAGGATTTCTCTTCTGTACAGAAGATTTGTTTGCCTTTCCTGGTGTCAGTATCTCACTGTTTTGACTATTGTCATTTTATAATATTAGATATGTTAAATTTTCTTTTCTACTCTTCATTTTCAATTGTTCCCTATTTTTTCACACTTGATTTTACAAATAAGCACTAAAATTACTTTCATAATTTCCAGGAGAATTTTGATTAGAAATAAAATCCATGAGATGGAAATTCAGTAGCTATGAGCTCAAAAATTAAGCCATTAATACAGCAGATCTGTTACATATACTCTAACCAGCCCTTATTTTATGCCTTTTATGTATTCCTCTTTTATTTCTTAAGCCTGGTTCCCTGCATGACTTTTTTTAATCCATGAATTGTGGTAAACTCATTATTATTTATTGATATGGAATAGTCTATATTGATTTTTCTTGAAGCATACTGTGATTTCTGATTTCTTCAGTTAGAGAAAGTTTTCTTTTATCATATCTTTAAATGTTTTAAGTACCATTTTTTGTCTCTTTTAGGAATATCAATTATGTGTACATTGAATTTCAACTACCACTTTCTCTGTAATTAATTTTACACTTATTTCTTTTGTAGTTCACTTTCTCAAACCTATACATAATACTACTTATTTTTTGGTCAATTTGATTCTACTTTATGTGGTATGTGATGTATTTTTGTATCATAATCTTTTTCTATTTTCCTTTTTTTAAAGATTTATTTATTTGAAAGTAAGAGTTACAGAGAGAGGTCTTCCATCCACTGGATCACTCCCCAGATAGCCACAAGGGCCTGGGTTGAACCAAGCTGAAGCCAGGAGCCAGGAGCTTCTTCTGGGTCTCCCATGCGGGTGCAGGGACCCAAGGACTTGGGCCATCTTTCCCAGGCCAATAGCAGGGAGCTGGATAGGAAGTGGAGCAGCCAGTGCTTGAACAGGTGCTCATATGGGATGCTGGTGCTACAGATGGCTGCTTAACCTGCTACGACACAACACCAGCCCCACTATTTTTCCTTTATTTACTAGTTCTCTTATTTGTTTTCTTTCATCTCCTTCTGTTGATATGGCCTATAACCTTTCTTCAGTCCTCCCATTACCTCAGAATTTATATTTTCAGAATTCATACTGTCTATAACATCCTCAAAATAGGGAGGTCTATTTAAAGTCTTCCATTATTTTCTGTAAATAATTCCTCCCATGGATGTTTGCTCCTCATATTCCTTGTCTGTGTTCCTTTGCAGATTTTCATACAGCATTCCCATCTTTCTGCTACTTTTTGAAAGGGGTCACTACCTGCTTGAGAGTATCATAGGTTTGACATTTTTGGAAGATAGAAGAACCTGGTAAACTCTGGGTTCTCACTTAGCTGTATGATTCTATTTATTGGCTATTGCAGCATTAACGTTGCTTAACAAGCTACCTCAAAACTCAAACCCAAATACTTGTTTTTGTAGGTTTGTGTGTTGGCTTGGGAAAGCTTGCTTCAGCGTTGGCATCTTGGTTCCTGTAAGGTTAGCATCTTCTCCATCTCACTCTGGGACCAGGTGAAGAGGACACAGCTTGCAGGGGCATGCTCTTCTCCTGGCAATTACAGGAGGGCAAGGCCGCTACTCAAACTACGCGCATTTCATGCCTCTGTCTGCATCATGTTTGCAACAGCCCATTGTCCAAAGCAACTCATGTGACCAAACCCGAAGTCAAAGAGTGGGAAGTACTCTGTGCCAGCATGAAGCCATGGAAGGGCATGAATGCATAATTCCACTGACAGTGGCATCACCATTATTGCTTACAACAAACTGATTATGAACTTTACTAAATACAAAGTATATCTTTTCTTCAACAAAGTATACTTAGTTCGTTATTTCTGCCACCCTGGGGCCCTTCCTCATCATCATTTTGGGCTTCACAGTAAAATTATTAGGAGACAAGTTTCTGTGTTATCTGGTGATTACCAGTTTCTTTCTTTTACCCTTCACCTCCAGCATTCTCTCTGTTAGCAAACTGCATCATGGGTAGCTGGTAGAAAGTATGTTGCATCATGGGTCGCTGGTAGAAAGTATATCAGCATGGCTTCTCCTTCAAATTCCACATTTCAGTGATGTGGAAGTGGTTCTCTCTAGGGATATTTTCAATCTCTTTTTGACCCTTCTTTGTCCCTGGGAGCACTGTCCCCATTCATCAGGTTTACAGCACATAAATCCTGCCTACCCTAAGGATCCACTTTTCTACTGTCAGCAAGCTCAGCCTGAAAGTCTCAACATTCGCCATGTATACTTTTTTCTTTGTGGCTTGGGCTGTGTCATTTTTCTGGTTTCATTGAACAGATTTTTTTTTGTCTTTTTTTCATTTTTTTAAGTTTTAGGTAGATTTTGAGGGTTAAATTGCTTTATTTTGCCATTTTAAAATGTAGACCACAAGATTATACGTTGAATGTGCAATCAAATTGGAAACCCCAGGATTTTTTTTGGTTCTACTCAGTCATGTCATCGGATACTATAGTTATATAGTTGAGCTTCTAGTTTTAAGAGCATAACTCTAAATTTATCCCTGTTAAATGATATCATGTTAAATTCAGCCTGGTCTAAGATTTTGAAAGATTTTTCCTGGCATGCAGTACATTTATCCGACCTTCTTTCTTCATGTCATTCATAAATTCAATTAGTTTACTATTAATGTGCTCATCCAATCACTGCTAAAAGTGTTGAACAGGGTGGAGTTGAAGGTGGCCATCCTTACTTCTCCCATGGCCTATCAATCACTATAGTCCATTTAACCTACAGGAATCCATCTTATGTCCAAGGAAAGTGGGATGAATTTTGCTGGGTGGTTATTCAAAGTCAGATACTTTATGTCTACCCCAATCTCTGATCAACTAGAGTTGGAAGCTATCAACTTTAGAAGAAGATGAAAAGATAAAGGTAGAAGAAGAGAAGGAAAGAGGGAGGAAGAGAAGAAGAGAGGGAGGATGAGAAAAAGAGGAAGAGGAAGGAAAGAGGACATAGAAATTTTTTTAATAATGTGACTAAAAATAATAAAGAAACAGGCTGGAGAATCTGATAATATAATACAGCCATGGAACCAAAGAAAACTGTAAGATATTTTTTAATCCCATTTTTCTTAACTCAGGAAAGAAAATATCTAAACTCTGATTATTAAACCTACTGCAGAACAGGTTTAGAAGTGTCATTCCATTAAATAGGTGTTTAAGAGAGCTTTTAACATGCTAATGCGTATGGTCAATCTCTAAAAGAAATATGGTGTCCAGTACTGAATAGATATATTTGATCAGAAACCATTTTTAGAGGAGTCATTTATCAGAATCAGGGTTGGTGGGGCACATTTTGTGAACCATTGGCATAAACCATCCATTTTCTTGTTCTACCCACTATGGAGCACATGGAAATGATTGCCAAATATACCTTGACTTTACGAACAAGTATTGCTTTTATCAGACTTTCTTCATTGGAAAAGAGGAAGATAAAACAATCCGTGGTGATGTTTAGCCCCAGACTAGAATTAAAATGAAATTCAAATAGAAAAACAGACCTGTGTTACAGAAAGACAACAGAGGAAAGATAAAAAGAAGTAGATTCAAAAGCAAGTCCATGTGCTATCATTGACTGACTGTAGAACATTGTTTGAGCAAAGGATCACTCTCTATGTTTTCCTTTTCTCCTCTGTAAAATGGGGATATTTAATCCTTCATAGATCACAGAGCTGTTGTGGGTATCAAACTAGGTAACGCCTATGAAAGCATCTATAAATGTAAAGCATTGCGGAGTTATAACTATGTATCAGGGAATGTCAGAAGCTACAACAAGAAAATCACAATGTCTTAAAATAATAAATATCTCCTTCATATTCAAGTCACTGTCCATCACATTGAGGTAGGATGTTGTGTTGGTGTGGTCTACTTAGACATTCGGGACCTCCTTCCATCTGTTCATGCCACTGTCTTCATCATGTGGCCTTCCTGGAACTGTAAAAGTGGGAAAGAGAATGGCTAATGGGATTATATGAAAGGATTTTAATTAATGATATCATTATCCAGTACAAGACATAGACACATCATACCTGCCCAGGGATGGCTAAGTAGTTGAGGCATGCTCCCAGGAAAAGAGGAAGAGCACGCATATCAACTTCTATGACACAAGAGATTGCTAGCAGAGGACTAAGCATAGAAAGGAGGTCCTGTACTGCACCTTGCATCCTGCCAGCCCATGGACTGTGCTCCCCAAATCCATCTAAATCTATGCTCCAACTTAACTAAGACTCAGAAAGAGGATTTTACATTTCAAGAAACTGACAAAGTATAATTTAAATACATTCCCTTTAAACAAAGGATTGAAGTATTGGAAATCAGGCAAATGAGATGATCTTCATTAAAATTTTCTAACAATTAAGTAAAAGCTAATGTTCTAAGAAAAAATTTTCCTGACCTTCCTCACAGTGTGAGGTGCAGCTTGCCTTAAGGTACTATTCCATCTACAGAAAAGCTAAAGAAGAAGCCTATTAACCATTTTTAATAATATTTTATCTTGTTACAGAAGTAATAAATGTTCATTGCAGAAATGTTTAATACAGATAAGCCCCCATTACTTAACTATTTTGCACCACATCAAGGTTAAATATTTGAAGACTACCTCTCCATAAAGAAGAATGTGAATGAAGTGTGCTTTCTCCTATCATTTGCCTTCTGCAACTTCATTTTTGCTTACTCTCTGGCAACTGTGAAGAAAGCTGACCTCCATCCAGCTCACTCCTTACAGTAGCAACTCCATCTGCTCTGCTGGTAATCTGCTGTCCCATAAAAAACTACACCAACAGTCAGTGTCTCCAAACAACAGCAACCATTTCTTTTCATTCACAATTTTGTGGGTTGACTGGGCTCAGCGGGGTGATTCTGCTGCTCTAGATAGTACAGTCTGTGGCTACCGTTGTGCAGAGATTCAAAGGAATTGGAATATCTAAGTGGCTGACTCACATGACTGGTAATTGATGGTGGACATCAGCTGTTCTCTTCCATGTGAGCCACCTGACTCAAACTTCTAATAGCACAAAGGCTGGCCTCCAGTAAGGAGCCTCTGAAAAGGTGAAGGTATATGCTGCAGATATCTTAACACCCAGACTCAGGAGTTATACGATATCACATTTACTACCTCGTTTTGGTCAAAATAGATCCGAGGTCAATCCAAATGCAAGAAGAGGAGAAACAGATGGCAGACAAGCTCATGTTGCCAAGGCATAGGAAAGGAGACAATGCCGTGACCAGCTTTTAAACACACTTTAGTGTATCTGTTTAGGAGGTATATCCTGCTCTGGTCAGTGCCTTTCAGGTTCCCCTCCCCCACTAAAACCTATGGCTACAAGCATCTGTAAAAAATTACAGCTGCCGCCTTTCGTGCCTGGCCCTTGATCCTATCTGCTCTTGCAAGCCTTCCCACTCTTCAGCATGGGACTTTCCAGACTTGCACATAGATACTTGCTCTTCTCCAGGTCCCTGTAATTAATGACTCATTACAGGAGCAGGGGCACCTCCAGCACATCTCCTCAAGAGAAGGAGGTACTGCATGTGTAGCTGGAAGAAGCCAAAAGCATGCTGTTTATCCATGGACTACAAGTTCACCTGGCTGGTGGGCTGGCTGGAGCATGATGGACTTCAAGAGGGATTTAAAATCACCTTGGTACTGTCAGTGTAGCACAATTGGAAAAAACTGCAGGTGGAAGAAGACAGCTTCTTCTCAAGACACTAGCTCTACACATACAGACCTGCATATACTCCCATATGCACACACAGACACATATTCACACTCCCCCAGCACACAGGCATGCACAAACTCACTCCCATTCACATACACACTCACAGTATACATATGTACACACTCAGTATACCTACACACTCACATTCATTCACATTAACACACACGGCCACACATTCACACACACACTCACATACTAGCACATACTCAAGTACACACAGCAGCACACAGCAGCAAACAGAATTACCCACAATACATCCATATAAACATGGACACTCACACACACATGCTCACACACACTCACATAGCCACACATGCTTTCACATAAGCATGCACAAACACAGACCTACACATTCACACAATACTGACACTAACTCGTACCCAAAGCCCAATATCCCAGTCCCTTAGCAAACTGAGAGGGACACAAGAGGGCCAATGGTCTCTCCTGAGCTCATCCTCCCAAAACGGTGCCTTTCCCACCATCTGTAGATAGTACACAGCCATGGGGTGAGATGACACCACAAGAAGGGTGGTGCCGGGAGTGGAAGCAGAGAAGGGTGCTTGCTTTCTGTTTTTCCCACCACCAACGGGCACCCCCACCTCACCACGCCAGGCCCACCTTCCTGCCGTGAGAACCTGGCTGGGTTACTGCTCAAAGCCCCACTCATCTGCAGCCCAGGGTGCCTGCAGCCCGTTCTGGTGGCAGACACTGATCACTGATGAGATCAAGCCCCACACACATGCCGGGGCACTGGATTCCAGGAAGAGCTGATGCAGCAGAGGGCTTGCCATTGTGCGCACAGACGCCTATTGTGGCTTCAGAAAGCAGAAGGAAGCCGATTCCAGGAAAGGTTTGCAGAGGTGAGGGCGAGAGGAGGTCAAGGTCACACCAGGGCAACAGGCTGGAAAGGGAGTGAGAACTGATACTTTTTCTAGAAATTCGCCAGCCCCTACCATTTTTAATATTTCTTTAGTATTGTGAAAATAAAAGGGTCAAAGGGAGATAAAGGTGAGCTTTCATCCAATTGAGGATACATACTGTTTTTGTGCCTTTGCACATTCATTTCATTTTAGTGTCAAAGAGAAACCAGCAAGTCGAAATCCCATGGACACAGTTCATTTGTTTTATTGGGAAGGTTGAAGCAAAATCATTTGAAAAGACTACTACTTTATAGCATGATGCATACGTCAACCTTTCAACTTCAAATGTAACCTCCAAAAAAAAAATCAAAGTTGGGTTTTTTTTTTCCTTTTTTTGGCTAAGTGTACAATGACAAATGTACCAATTTTAGGTTCCAAAAGAAAACCTCAACCTCACACTGACTTCTCATCATTGAAGGCTGGTAAATCAGAGACAAGGAAATGATTGGCAAGGGAAAGAGAGACAAGGAAAACTGTACCCTCGAAAGTCTGCCTGGCATAGCCAATATTTACTGAGCACCTGCTAGGCATCGAGCCCTAGGCTTGGTGCCAGAGATGATAAGGTGCATAAAAATGTTGTCCTGAAATAGTTGTTGGCCCCATACAGTGGGCAGCCCTGGAAGGGATGGTATTAGTAACAAATTGTCAAGGCACACCCAAGGTGTTATGGGAACAGAGAGGAGGAGCAGTTGGTCCCACCCACAGGAGATGGCATTAGAGATGAGAGCAGCAAAATCAATAGAAATCACTCAGGCAAATAAAGCAACTCAGGAGGGGACAGCCCAGCATAAGGATAAGCCCGGGGCAAGAAAGTATGCACACAACGCCAACCCACAGAACCAGTCAAAGCCTCCAGGGGGTTAAGTGTTAGTCAGGGAGCAGCAGGAGTTGAAGCTGGGAAGCTGAACAAGGCAGTAAAGACCCCGTGTGCTCCTAAGGAGCTTACACTTTCCCGGAGGTGACCAGAGAAGAGATGGCAGACCTGGGACTCCCATTGCAAGATTTGCATTTTAAATCGGGTCCCTGTGGTGGCAGCAAAGAGGAAGGTAAGTCCCGAGGCAGGGGACCAGGTGGCAGGCTAGTGTGATGGTACCAGCAAGAGAGGACAAGGCCAAGACAAGGGCAGTGTGGGCAGGGGCAGGGAAGAGGAAATGGATTCAGAAAATATTGAGGGCAAACCATGGATAGGAGGCTGTTAATTAGATATGGAATGGGAAAAGGCATCTCAGGGGATTGGTGCACTTAATTAAGACAGGGGCTCTAGAAGGAAAAGAAAGCCTGGGGACATTTGAAGAGGTTGGTTTGGGAAATATCCATGGCAAGAAATCTGGGAGTTGCCAGGTAGACAAGTTCACGGCTCAGAGCCAAAGAGACAAGACAGGAAGAGACAAAGGGTCTTAGGAATTAGAGCCCAGGATGAACAGAAATATCCCATGGTAGACAGAGAAAAATCAGCGGATGAGGCAGAAAACAATATAATTCTACCAGGGCCTGTTTCAAGCAACACAGGTTAAAAATGGGCAGTTGTTATAGAATGATGCTTGTGCTTCAAAGCCCAGCACTGAACAGCTCATGCTATTTGTTGGGTGAGAGCCCGAAAATTACATTCATACTAGAAATACCTTGGTGCCAAGGTCAGATAGCGAATCCAGTGTTACAGCTCCTGTGCTTTGCAGCTGCCCTTCTTCGCTCACCCTACAGGTGGTACAACAGACAAGTGAATTCCATTCCTAGCGAAGCACCTTGCACAAGTGACCAGAGGAAGAAAGCGTGGCTCCTGCTCAGGAGAGGTCTATGCTGTGGGTGAGATTTCTCCTACTGACTGGCTGCAAGAGCCTGCTAGCTCCTGAATTCAAGCTCTCTGTTTCCACCTTTATTCAGTCATTCAGCTACTATATATTGAGAGGCCTCAAAGTGTTAGTATCAAGTTAGCTCAGGGGACATGGTTATGGAACAAGACAGACAAAACGCCTGCCTCTATGGAGTTTATATTCTGGTAATCTGGAGCCAGAAGCTACAGGAGAGAAGAACAAATACATACACTAAGATCGAGTGGCCTTTAAGACCCCACTTGCAACGTCACCCCCTCTCTGTTCCAAGTGTGGTGACCTCCTTGCCCTCGCTGCCCTTCCTACCTCCCTCCAGAGGGGTTGCAGCTACATCTCCCTTACCTCTGGCTTGGCAGGCTTTGCTTAAGGGAAGCAACTAGGAGACAGATTTGGAGAGTAAAGGGATTTGCTGGGGTGACTTCTATATCATAATTGCCCATTCGTACAAAGTTTTAATTATAAGTAGGTCCAACTTAATAAACCATGTTGGTCTACACTTTAATACACACCGATGCTGTGATTGCCTGAGGAGAAGGGTGGTCAGAGCAAATGCACTGATTCTGGGGACAAGAGGACCAACTGTGATGGGGCAAAGAAAGAGGGAAGAGGGGACCCACGCTCAGCCTCAACCACAGAAAATGCCAACTAACAAAGAAGACAGAAGAGGGTGGGTCAAATCATTACTTCACTCCCCCTCCCCCAGGAAAAGTGTACGCTCACACCCTTGACATTGGTTGAGCAGACTTCTCTGCCCCTCAGCTTTGGTTGGTTCATGTGACTCTCTGTGACCAATGGGATGTCAATGGATGTGACAGTGACACAGGTTGAAATGAGCTTGTGCGATTTGACTAAGACCTCTCCTGTGCCCCTGCCAGAGACATGAGAGAAGCATGCTCTGGCTAGGCACTGCCCTATCAGCCTTGTTACTAGAGAGGGACACATGGGAGAGAGCCAAACCCGGCCTGGAGCCAGAGCCAAGAGCAGCCAAGTGAACTGTGAGCAAGAAAGCTAAATATTTGTCAGTGAAGAAAGAGAGATCTCAAGGTTTTTAAGGCAGCGCTGTTGTGGCCCTAGCTGACAAATACAGGATTAAGACATGTCACCCCAAAGGGTCCCCGTGAGCACCCCATGAATACGTTTGCCCATTATATCAAAAACAAAAGGCATCCACGTTCCTACTGACTCAACCGAGGCCCCCACGCAGGACATGCCAGAGCCCAGAGTCCTCAGCTCTCACTCCATCGCAGCCTTCATGCAGGTTTAATGAACTGCTCTTCTATTTGTCTTATGTCACCATTTTCCCCAACTCAGCCGTGCAGTACCTGGACTGTCTAGGAAAACCCATTACCTCTATTAGTCTGCCAATAGCAAATCAGTAGAATTGCTTGTTCCTTAATTGATAGAATACACTCCCCTCCTCCTGATAGATTACCCTGGTCTAACAGCTCCAAGATGGATTCCCCAGTGTCCGACTACCAACCAATCCAGAGCAATTGGTTTATACTTTCAGTAATAAATCCTAACCTATCAATATATAATAGCTCTTTATAATCAACCTCCACAGATTCTGTCTGGGTTCAGAGACAACCCCCAGCCATTTTTTACATGCCTATAATTAGCAGCAGCCACATGATGTTTGGGCATCTTAGCACAATGCTCCTTCCAATAATGATAACACATTTTACATAAACTCAACTTGATTTAATTCCCTGGTCGGAGTCGGGTGATATAAATATATTTATGCATGGATAATGTCCTGTAAATTAAAATAGTTCCACTGACCTGAGTCCTGCGGTGAGAGAATCCAGTTCGACCTCTCCAGGAGGCTGACTGTGGGCTACTGCAAAAGAACTTTCTCCCCCAGCTCTGCAAAGCCAGCCAGCTGGAAGAAGTAATGCACATCATTTATTAAAAGTCTGTCCATCTCGGTGGGTTTTGCAAACTTGTGAAGCCCTCACATCCAACTAAGAGCAAGCCATGATAGACCGAAATGTACAGTGCATGGATGCTAACACCAAGGGGGTACCGACATCTGGATAACCTTTGCTGGAGCAAAAAACACTTTACTTTTCAGGGGAGTGGTGCAAGAGAAGGGGTGGGCACTACACAGCTAAACGCATATTCCTTAAACTCCCCATGCAAGCAAGTTCACCAGCCAGGAGGAAAAGAGCGACAAGAATGTCCCCTTCCTTCTTATAAATTAAATGTCACAAAAGAAAGTCAGTGAGAGAAAGGGAAGAAAAAGTGCCCTAAACAAGGTAATAAAACTATAAACTTAATGAGGGCCAGTTTACCGCTTTGCAGTCTCTCTACTTTATAACATGCCCTTATGAGCCAGCCTGTCAGGATAATGTAATGGAGAACTTGCTATAAAACATATGTTTAATGGAGCCAGGGGCCAAGGAAAACACTGTGTAATTGTAATAAGCAGCCTGGTAAGTAAAATGATATCTTTTAAAGGTTAAAATAGAGTTGCTTTCAGAACTGGGCCAGTCTGCTTCTTCAAATATTGCTTCGCTAATGATTTCTTCACTTCACTTACAAAATGCATCTCTGAGGAGATTTGTTACAAATGTGATCCCTGCCTGGGAAGTAAACTGCTCACCATACAGAAGGCTCGAGCGTTTATTCTCCAGTTTTATATAACTTGGAGAATGATGTTAAAATTGGCAAATGCATCTGAGGCACACCAGGCCACAGGATTTTTTTTTAATCCACTCATTGTCCGATGCAGTTCAACTTGAAAGAGATACAACAGAGAAAAGATTGATCCTTTGTGGCCTATTCTCTTTCCAGAAGGTAAAAGCAATTCCCATCAACAGAGCCCAGTGCTCCACGGGGTCATCTCCATTCTGCTCTGGGGAATTTGTTGCTCATCAGAACATGAATATTTTTAAAAATAAGAAAGAAAAAGGGGGGAAATGAAAGCTGATTCTGGGATATGGAAGACCCCACCTGTTAAAGGTCCATCCCCAGCCTAAACTAGCACTTCCTGACCTTGATCTTCAAAGATCCCAGTTTTGGGAAACTAGCAAACATGCATCCTTGATGGGAACCCTTGAGACTGGTGCTCCTTGGGCTTTGAGGCCGGCGTTGTACAAATACTCGAGTGCACTTGTTCCACCCCACTCTGCCATCTGTTGCTGTGCAGGAGGGTGAGGGCAGTTGCGGAACTTCCCAACTGCTTCTAGAACCAGCTCAGGAGGCAGGACGCCCCTCAGTGGAGCCAATCACTCTCTGTCTGGCAATAGGTGCAGCCTGTCACCCTTCTGCATCTCAGCCAAAGGGTCTGCAAGAAACAGAACTCGTGTCAATGACATAGCAGGTCCCCAAGTCGGTTCCAGCTTCAATGAACTGTGACTGAGTAGAATCACAAAACTACATGCCCAGGACACTGCTAATTAGCCCTAGATATCTGCCCTCCCTTGTCTTCTATATGAGCAGAACTACCGAGTTTTAGCTGAGCACATAGCTTTCCAGAATGAAGACTGTGTTTCCTAGTAACTAAATGTTACTAAATTCTCACCAGTGAGATATAAGCAGAAGGACCACATGTCAACTTCTACAGGAACTTTCCTTAAAAAACAACTGGTACAAGTTCTTTCCCCTTGATCAATCGAGCTGCCTGGAAGATAAATACAATGCCTAGAGCTTTTGCAGCTATATTGGACCGTAAAAAAAGGGACAGTGGGTCAGGGAGCTGAAAGGGGACTGCACCCTCAGGTGTTAGCCTAGCTGAACCCCCATATTAGCTCTGGATGGCCTGCCTCCACGCTACTATGCACAAGATAGTTCAGAAATAATCTATTTAAGTCACTGTTACTTGCAGCTCTATTTCTTGCACATAATCTATGGGTTTTATATAGTATTTAGTTATATGACCAAATTATTCATCCTACCTACTATACCTATGGTTGTCACTCAACAGTGTGATGTTTTGAACACATAAAACATATTACTTCTATGCTTAAGAGCCTCTGAAACTCCATTTACCTAGAGAATAAAATACAAACACGCGTTGTGCCTTGCAAGGCTCCCCTTCATCAGGTCTATGGCTGACCTCATCTCAAACCTTTTCAAGATGGTCCAGTGTTGTCCCAACACACCTGTTTTCTTTCCACTTCTGTAAACCATCCAGTTCATTCTGGCTATGGGGCTTTTACCGTTCCTATTTGCTCTATCTGCAAGACACTTTCATCCAGCTCTTTGCATGGCTGACTTCCTCTAATCATTTCTTCTCAAAAATCCCCCCATTAGAGAGGTCTTCCTTAACCAGCCTGCCTACAGTAATGACATACACACGCACAGTACACACATGCATGCCCATACATACACGCACACACACCCTACAGTTAGCAATTCTTCACGCCATCATACTATCTTCTTCAAAACACTGACTATGATCGTATTCCTTTCCTGGTGTCTTCTCCCACCGTAGTATAAAGCCCATGAAAACAAAGATCCCGTTGTTCTTCACTCTGAGAACCTAAAATGATATCTAGCAAATAAGCATTCGGTAAATACTGAGTAAACAAAAAGATGATCCAAACACTGCACTTTGAGTAGGGGAAGGGAGGTTGGGTGAAAAACAAAATACAGATGTTTCTGTGGTCCAAACAAGAGCACAAGTGTGGTTTTACAGGTCCAAATATCCTTGAACATAGATTGTTTTGGAATTGAGAATTTTTCAAATTCTAGCAGGATAATTTAATGACTATATCATATAGCACTCAAGTGGGGTTTGGGACAGTTCTCCATAAAAAAATAGGTGTTAATATTTTTGTAGAAAAATATAGACTCTTCCTGACTCACAGCAGCTTTAGCCATCAAATATGGGTCAGATCTTGCTGCCAAAGATTATGAACAAAAAACTTAACTTTTAGAGATTTGTGGACCCTGGATCTATACTTAAAACACCCCTGGAGAGACTTGAAGACTTTGAGACATCACTGGTGATGCCCAAACTACCCTTTGAATATAAATAATATAAATAGATGAACACTTTTCATTCATTTTGTTCAATCCAGCTTCATTACTTTCCCCTCAAAGGATATGTTTTATTATGCCCAGAGATTTAAAAATATTTAGAAAACAAAATATTTATGTAACTGGTGATTTAACAGTCACAGAGCCCCACAAAGGGCTCTGTAATGAGGATAAACAAGCAATTAAGAAAGCGGCAGCTAACAATTACTGAGTCCCAGCACTCTTCTAAGCACTGTTCTCGCATTTACTCATTCCCTCTTCACAGTGAGGCCCTGAGCAGGCACGATGGCTGTTGTCACATCACAAATGAGGACACTGAGGCCAGAGATGTTACATAGCCCAAGGTCACAGAGCCACAAGAGGCAGCACAAACCCCAAAGTCTGGCCCCTTGCTCCTGATCTCTTCCCCAGTGGTATTGGCTAGTGGTTTTGTTCAGGAATTAGACACTAACGGTGAGCAGACCACTAAGGATTCTTCTCCTGTTCCAGTCCCTACCACGTTCACTCCCACTCAACCACAATCCTGTCCAAACAAATGACAGAAAGGACCAATTTGGGCACCATCAGTTTGGACACGATCGCACAGGAAAATATGGGAGTGGGTAACCAGACCCTGAGGAAGGGCAGTTAAAGAAACATGTCAGAGGCCAGCGCCGCAGCTCACTAGGCTAATCCTCCGCCTTGCGGCGCCGGCACACCAGGTTCTAGTCCCAGTCGGGGTGCCGGATTCTGTCCCGGTTGCCCCTCTTCCAGGCCAGCTCTCTGCTGTGGCCAGGGAGTGCAGTGGAGGATGGCCCAAGTGCTTGGGCCCTGCACCCCATGGGAGACCAGGAGAAGCACCTGGCTCCTGGCTTCGGATCAGCGCGGTGCGCCGGCCACAGCGTGCCAGCCGTGGCGGCCATTGGAGGGTAAACCAACGGCAAAAGGAAAACCTTTCTCTCTGTCTCTCTCTCTTTTACTGTCCACTCTGCCTGTCAAAAAAAAAAAAAAGAAAAAAAAGAAAAGAAACATGTCAGAGCAAAACAGGAATCCCAATGGGAAAACGGGAGAGTTCCAAGCAGGTACAGTAGAGCCATGAGAAGTGAGACCAGCGGTGGAAAGAACAGCCAGCAAGAGCTTCCAGAAGCCAGTTCCTGAAGCCTGGGAGGCCAGCAGGCCCTCTGACATCTTGGCCTGGGCTGCCATGATCTGCTGCTTACCAGCTTTCCTGCTCTTCCATGTCTCCACTATGTGATTCTTTCCCTACAAGGAGGGAGCAAATGTTCAGGCTCACATATATCCATACATAATTGAACCCATGTTTATTAAGCAATTTCTGTGCTGTGCTGACACTGAAGATACAAAATTGATCAGATAATCCTTACCCTCCCAGATGTCACATTCAGCCATGAAGATCTACATGGACATAAAACAACCTGTTATCTTCCATTCGGTCAGCAAATATTTATTGACCATCCACTATCTGCTAAGCATAGGCACAGAGCAGAATCAGACTCAAAAAGTACTGAGTTCAGGAGCAAGCCGGAGTACACTCACCTACCCAACAGAAAGAGAACCAGGAGAAATCATGCAAAGAAGTGAGGGTGGAGGGGACAGCTGTGGGAGGGATCAGATACTACTTGTATTCACCCAACCCAACTGGGCCCACACAGACCCAGCACCATCAGATCTTCTGATTTTGCAGAAGAATCCAAATTTCACACCAGTTCTGTGAAATCTTCCAATGTTTAAATGTTGGCAGCAAATTCAAACTCCTGTTAACATGGTACAGCCTAACCTAGCAGAGCTACAAGTCACCATGTTGCATCCTAAAAAGACTCATAACACATGGCCTCACAAGTGTGGCTGACCCAGTCACCCATTGCCACTGCTGTCAGCCCCTTGGAAATCCACCTCTTCCTTCCCTGCCCACTCTCTCAGCGGTCACCTCTCCCCGAGCCTCCCCGTGCCTGTTCTCTAGCCCCACCTCTTCCACGCTCCGCCCTCTCTGCCTCTGCACCCCTGACTCCTAACCGGCCTGTCTCTGCTTCCTTCAGAAGGCCATGCACCAAAGGCCTTAAGCAAGGCCCTGTAAATCCTTTCTGCATTTCATCATTCTAGCATTTTCCATAAGTGTTTTCTCACTCAGATGAGGGAAGCAAAAAAACTAATTTTACGGAACTCAACCCAGCTGGTTAGAGAGAACCAAAACCATATATGTCACAGATTAGTCCTTCATAAGACAGGGCTCAGAGCATTTTGTGTGTGTTCATCTCTCCCCCCCCAGCAACTTTATTGCCCCGTGGAGCCAGATCTATTCTCCTCACAAAAATTTATGGTTATTTTGAGTTTTTAACTGTTCTTTTCCATACATCTAATCCCTTATTCCTTTGAAGTTAGGAAAGCCTGAACCAGACTTCTTTCTAGGACTGGGATACATTACAAGCTAAAAGGTCAATGATCACTTGTAAGAATAAGAGAATATCTATTATAAAATACACACACATACATACTGTATTTGTAAAACTTTATAATTGTGACTTTTAAAGAGATCAGTTGGAAAAAATCTTCCATAGGTTTGCTATCAAAATCTCAAAAATTTTTTCATTAAAAAAAAAACTTAGGCTTTTGTTGCAGATATGAAACATTATAAAAATGATTGCAGGTGACTAGCTAGTCTTTTGTTATATCTCTAAACATAAGACAAACAATAATGCGGGTTTTTTTTTTAAGAAAAAAAAAACTCAATATTAGTCACAGTAAACCTCAACATATGGGGATAGGTGCAAGGCGGGGGAGGGGGAGGGGAAGCCCACTCATAGTTTTTAGAACCTTTAAAACTGAAAAAATATGTAGCGCTGCTTTCTGTATATGCACATAATGTAAAATTTCATCAACCACAATATTTTAAAAGACAGAAATCATGAGATATATCACATCTAAATGGAAATATCATCTAAGGAAGGCACCATTTATCAACATCACTTTGAAATGCAGTGGAGGATGTGATGGCATTATGTAGATCTCAAATATCTATGGGTGAATGAAATTGGGTAACCTTAGCAACCCCAGGTACATCCATGCAGCTATAAATCAAATGTCAGCACTCTGAGCTATGCACAAAATAAAGAAATAATTCTTTGAAATATTCATAACGCTATGCAGTGTATTATTTTGTAAGTCTGTCCCCATTATGCATTTTTGAATCTAACTAAAAAAAAAAATAGACATAACATTTGCATAACGCACCACCCCCACCCACCCACCCACCGACCAGCCAACATCCCCACCAGCTTCTAGAAAGAGACAAACATGTACTATCCGCTTAATGGCCGCAGCAGAACTCTGGTTCTTGCAGGTGAGAAGGAAAGGGAATTAGACACACAGTCTGCCAGCCTGACAGCAGCCCAAACGGGTCCATATTGATTATTCCATTAAAAAAATAACAACTAAATAAGATATGAGGATTTTGGTGAAAGTGTCACGAACCAGGTACATTTTTGTATGTGTGAAAGTAATATATTCAATATTTTACTCTTGGAAACTGGAAGAGATTTGCTTTAAAAATAAATAAATCCTTGCTGGCAAGAAAATAGACCGGTCTTCTAATCGGGAGTATCTTGTAAGCACGGAATTGTAACGTGTAGCCCCAAAATAAAGACGTTCATTTCACTTACACATAAGATTTATTTCTTTGATCGTTGAGTTGATTTGGGGGAATTTTTTATATACACACTTTTGTTAACACTACTTTTAAAATTCTGTCCCTGCCCACTACTGGAACTGACAGTGCAGCGTCTGACTGTCCTAACACCTGTGATGGATTCCAGGTGCCACGAAACAGTAGTAAGAGCCGTGACACAGGACTCAGTACACCTCAAGATCCCGCGCATGTACATATGCTGATACGACATGAAGAAGACTGAAATACCCACAGGGTGACTAATTGTCTTGCTGTAAAAGTTTTATAAGCACATTCAGCTGAAACTATCCGACACGGCTAACCAATTGAGTCGTTCTGATACATTTAAGTGGCTGCTGTAAGAAATAGCGCCACTTTTCATTCACAATTAGTACAAGTGTCATTTGACAAATGCGTTCTCTCTACTTGAAATACTCAGAAAAGGGCACCAAATAGACAAGGGGTTTAAACCAGGAATTAAACAAAGCCATTCTAAGGGAAATCATCTCGTTCATCCTCAATCTATTTTTTTTCCTCCAAGTTACTACCCTCTTCCAGCTGTATTAATTGTCCTGGACCTATAGCACATGCTTCAATGAAAATAAATTACTTTATTCCTATTACACCACTAATGGCTGTGTGACTTAATTTCATTAGCTCGAACCTGTTGAGAGTATTCAGATTTCCATAGCAGGACGCACTTAAAATGAAAAGATTCTTTCGATTCTCAATTAACGGAATCGTTCTCTTTCAACTGAAATGAATGTTATTGAAACCAATTAGCATAGACTGGAAAATCTCTCACTAATGAGGGGAGTGTGGGTGAGTAAACAGCAATGAAAAGATGAAATTAGAGGAGAGCCTCTTCGCGTTGGCCTGAATAATTACATGCTTAGTTGCCTAATTGTCTGCTGAAAAGCGCCGCGGTGATAGTAACAGATTGCCAGGTTCATTAGGCGGCAAAAGGCCACCTGCTGCTAAGCTTCATTTTCCTGCAGTCGATACACACGTGTTTATCCCTGGGGATTGATATTTGGACACAACACTAGCTGGGAAAGGCAAATGAGCTTGCCAATATGCTGCAATATTGTGTCCTTTATGCCAAGATACAGAAGCTTAATATGTCAAATAGAATGAATAAAACCAACAGTGATAACGAAGTTTATGAGGAAACTGACCTTAGAACGGGCTCAGTGTAGAACTCCACACTGTGTCGAGTTCAGCCTTTCAGTACAGATGTTCCTTGCTGGCCTGAACGGCTCCACATTAGAGCGTACAAAAGATAGATTACAACGGTTAGGGCCTCGGCGAGATTTTAGACAATGGTGTAATGAAAGCATGCGATGTAACTGTTCAAATTGAAAACAAATGTTCGGTCCTAAAGGCAGAGACATGTGTGGGAGCACCAGCATTGTTCCTATCGCCTCGCTGCAGCCAGAAGATCAAAGCAGGCCCCTTTGTTCGCCAGCTAGCCGCTCAGACCCCCTTCGTGGCTTCAGCCCGAGCGGCACCGTCCTGTGGGTGCGTCCTCTGGCCAGTCGACATTCTCATGCGTGTGACACACCCTCAGCTTTCCTTCAGCCACCCTACTGCTCCCAGGGGCCACAGGAAAGCCTGGACTGGTGCCGTTTGTCGCCCTGATCATTTTCCTCCGTGGTGACGTTGGAAGATGTTTCAATGCGCTCTGCATAAAGTGGGCATTTTCTTTAAAATGAATCCAGGGAAATTGATCAGGAGCCTCTCCAGGGCTCACACAGCAGCACCCCCAGTACATGGAAGAGACAGAATAAGTGAGCAAGTCGGGCACCCAGGCTGCCTGGAGGCCACGGGTGCAAACCTTCAGCCTTCCGTATGGATGCGGCTTACAGACATTCAGACGTGGCTGCCTTTCACTGTTCTTACAGCTCAATTACATTCCCTGCCCACATTTAGATATGGGAGATTTGACATAAACAGCTCCATAACTAGCTTTTCTAAACCTTCTTGAGAACCTGGAAATACTGGCCTCCATTCCAACGTGGCTCAGTCAACAGGACAGCCTCATCGTGAACCCTCAACTGGCCACGGTCCCTACTGTGTCCATGTACACAGTGCCAGTTTGCCATCTGGTTCTTTTACTATAGTTGTTCTTGTAAAAAACACAATAGTTCCGGGCCAGTGCTGTGGCAAAGTGGGTTAACGCTCTGGCCTGAAGTGCCGGCGTCCCATATGGGCGCCGGTTCAAGGTCCGGCTGCTCCACTTCCAGTTCAGCTCTCTGCTATGGCCTGGGAAAGCAGTAGAAGATGGCCCAAGTCCTTGGGCCCCTGCACCCATGTGGGAGACCCGGAAGAAGCTCCTGGCTCCTGGCTTCATATTGGCGCAGCTCCAGCCATTGCAGCCAATTGGGTAGTGAACCATCAGATGGAAGACTCTCTCTCTCTTTCTCTCTCTCTCTCCATCTCCCTCTTCTTCTCCTCTCTCTGTGTAACTCTGACTTTCAAATAAATAAATAAATCTTTAAACACACACACACACACACACACAATAGTTCCTAGTACCCATATCTTTCTCAGCCTTTCCATTTGTGATTCTAAATGTTTTCCTACCTTCATATTCCAAACGGAAAAGAAAGACTGGGGAGGCGAGCTGGACCAGAAATCAGATCCCGCAGCACTGATCTGCCCTCTGATAGGGCTATCAATGTCAAACAAGAATAGAAAATCCAGAGAACTATGAGATTTGACTCCTACCCTGAAGGAAGACAACACAATGCACATACTGAAAACTGCAGAAGAAGCCCAACACATCCCACAGGACGCACATGCATGGATGGATAGGTTATTGTAATCACACATGGACCTCAGGCATCAGAAGAGGTGTGGGGTCCAACAAGGGAAGGGAAGAGAGGCAGGGAGTGCCGAGAGCAGTGGGGCCTTCCCCTTGAGGCTTTCCCCTTGAGAGTGGAAGGAAACTGAAAGGTTAATACTGGTTGAGGTTCCAACCATCTTAATGGAAGCAAAAGCTGCTCAGTGGCCACTTGTGGGGACCCACCACACCCTGCATGTCATTAGGGACCCAGGCTGAAGCAAGCATTCTTGTGGTAAAATTACCATTGCCCAGGTCCTGGGTGCAACCCAGGTTCCATGTGGCAGAACAGAGCAAGCCTGGCAGAGATAAAATCCATGCCCTCTAGTTCCCAGGATCCCAAATTTAAATGTCCCTGTAGACCCATCAATCAACACTTGCTTTGCAATTCCAAATGTTGGTACATGTGAGCATGTGTTGGTGAAGGAAGCCAACAAAATGCGCTAAAAACCAAGTCCACATTCGCATGCCCAGACTCCGTGACTGCCTCACTCCACGTTGTCCCAAACCCATGAAAGGATGTTGAGAAACATTCATAATAAATTTTTCCATCCAAAATCTCTATAAGCCCACATTATTTGGGATTTCTGTTCTAGATTTCTTATTTCTGGTTAGAATTTGTGAGGTTTTTTTTTTTCAACAAGGCTAATTGCACTATATAAAATTTTAGGAGCTTTATTTCATAATCTTACTACCACACAAGTAATGCATGTATATAGTGAAAATTAGTAAGTATAGATAAAGGGAAAACTGTTCTAGGTTGCCTATAGTCACCATCCAGAAGGTTATTAAGATTTTGACATATAAAGGTTCAGATTTTTCATGTGTGTGTATATTCATAAATAGATTTTATTTGCTTCCTTTCTGCTTTTTTGTATTTTCATAATAAGATACAACCACTTTTGAATGCATGAGTTTGGGAAATTAGGGAAAGAATTTTAAAGTCACCTATAATACTTAACCTACAATAACTAGTTTAACTATTTTTGAAATGTTACCTCTAATTTACTGTTTTACTATTGTAATTTCTTAGAATTTTTAAATAAAATTTATTATGTCTATACTATAGTGTATAGACATATATATGTGTATATGTATATGGTATACATATATGTATATATGTGATGTGTGTGTATATATATATGATATATATATATACACACCATATATATATATATATATATAGAAAGAGAAACAGTAAAATGATTACTATTGTGAAGCAAAGTTAATATATTCATCATCTCATATACTTATCCTTTTTATTTTGAGACAAAAGCAGCTAAAATGTACTGCCTTAGCAGGAATCTCTGGTACAGTACAATTTTAATATCTATAATACTTATGTTATACATTAGATCTCAAAAACTATTCAGTCTAATATCTGCTAAATGTATCATCTGATCTATATCTCCCCCATTTCTTCCCACCCTACCCCTGCCCCACTCCTGGTACCCCCTGTTTTATTCTTTAGTTCTGTATATATGACTATTTTCTTGGATTCTACATATAAGTGAGATTATGAGTTATAAAAGATTATATTTTTCTTTCTGTACCTGACTTATTTCATCAAGCATAGTGTCCCCAGGCTTACCCAGGCTGCAGCAAATGATAAGATTTCCTTCTTTGTTAAGGATGAATGATATTCCATTGTACAATACCCCCCTTCATCCTCATGGGGACGTTCCAAGACCCTCAGTGGACTCCTGAAACTGAGAATGGTACCTAACTCCATATATACAATGGGTTCTCTCCTACACGTTCATACTTATGATACCGTTTTTATATTAGGCACAGTAAGAGATTAACTCTGGTAATAAAATTGTCAGCACCACTGTACCTGTGGTCACCATTAAAGGGTCACTATTAAGCACAATATAGGTTACATGAACACAAGCACTGTGACCTTCAGTTGGTCTGATACCCTAGGTGGCTACTAAGTGACTAAAAGGTAGTATATACAGCCCAACATCACTGGACATAGAGATGATTCCCATCTAGTTAAGAAAGAGTAAGACAGCCAAGATTTCATCACATTATTCAGAATGCCACACCACTTAAAACTTAGGAATTGTCTGGAAGTTTCCATTTAATACTTTCAGACTGAGTTTGACTGTAGGCAACAGAAACCACAGAAAGTAAACCTGCACATGGGGAGACTACTATACAGTCAGGTGCCATAGACCAACATTTGGCCAGCAACGGACTGCCTATGTAGGGGTGTTACCCAGTGATGTTGCAGCTGTCTTAGTTTCAGTAAGTACATGCTGTCATGTTCACACAAGGACAATTGCCTAGTGATGCATTTCTCAGAATATAGCCCCATCATTATGGGATGTATGGCTGTATAAATACCACCATTTCTTTGTCCATTCATCTGGTGATGGACACTTAGCCTATTTCCATGTCTTGACTATCATGAATAATAATGCTGCAGTGAACATGTGAGTGCAGGGACTTTCACAAGATTGTGGTTTCACTTCCATTACATTCATGCCCAGAAGAGGGATTGCTGGGTCTTATGACAGTTATATTTTTATTTTCTGTAGGAGCCTCCATGCTTCTTTTTTTTTTAAGATTTATTTCTTTATTTGAAAGTTGGAGTTACACAGAGAGAGAAGGAGAGGGAGAGGGAGAGGGAGAGAGAGAGAGAGAGAGGAGAGAGAGGATAGCTTTCATCTGCTGGTTCACTCCTCAATTGGTCGCAACAGATCCGAAGCCAGGAACCAGCTTCCTCCAGGTCTCCCACGTGGGTGCAGGGGCCCAAGGACTGGGGCCATCTTCTAGTGCTTTCCCAGGACAGAGCAGAGCTGGATCAGAAGTGGAGCAGCCAGGACTAGAACCAGCATCCAGATGGGATGCCAACACTGCAGGCAGCAGCTTTACCCACTATGCCACAGTGTCAGCCCCACCTCCATACTTCTAACCCAATGGTCACACTGATCTACATTCCTACTAACAGTGTACAAATGTTCCTTTATCCTCAAAACCTGCTGACATTTGCTATATTTTGACTTTTTGGTTATTGCCAATTTTTATTTGATTTTTATTTTAGAATATCAAAAACATAAAAAAATATAATTTATCCCTAACCTAATAACATTCCCAGAAGTCAACCCTTCTCAACTTTTACGTTTATTCAAACGTTTTTATCAAAAAAGTGATCATACTTTATGTACTATCTGGTCACTTATTTTTTACTCAATAATAGTGACTCTTTATTTACTAACTATATATCCACATTAGCGTTATTAAATGTTTGCAGAGTATTCCATTAAAAAACGTTTCCAGACCCCTGTTGCCAAGTATTTACAGTGTTTCCAAATGTTCCCTATTATTTAAAAAATCCAAAATAAACATCTTTATATACATTGCCCACTTATTCCATCATTTTCTTTAAGATGCCAACACAAAAGTTATGTCCTCCAATACTTTGGGTCTGACAATGCCCCCTTTACTACTCTGCGGTTATATTGGATTCTTAATTCTACAACTTAGCACAGTCTGTTTGGCTTTCTAATTGTATTGTTTTTTTATTTACAAGTACCAGCAAACATTTTCTGATGTGAATTGTCATTGTACCGCTTCATTGAAATTACCTGCTCAATTCTCCGCACATTTTTCTATAAAAGATAATAATTCTTCTATTTATTTTTTTAAAACTCCTTGTCTTTAGATGTCTTCATATATAGGAACACTTGTGCCAGTCTATCATGAGTTTTACCTTAATTTGCGTACTATTTTGTCCTTCCCAGTTTTAAACAGACTCTGTCTACCTTCCTGTACATGGGTTCTGCCTCCAGTCAAGCTTTGGAAGTCATTCTCTACCCTGAGATTTCACCTACAGTTGTCTTTAAATGTTTTTAGAGTTTACCTTTCATGTTTACAATCTTTAATCTGCCTGGAATTTATTTTTGTATTAAATGTATGACAGGAATAACACTTTTTTTTTCCAACTAGTAATACACTTTCCCCAACATCTTCTTTTTAATAATATTGTATTCTTTCCTTGACTTGAACTAGAGTGCATTTTACCGCATTATGAGATATACCTGACTCTGTTTCTAAACTTTCTAATTTACTCCATCATCTGTTTACCATTGCACAAAGACCATTCAGCTTTAATGTGTTGAGCCATTGTAATTCATAAAATTCCAGACTGGGTAACCCATTCCTGATCTTCATGATTCCATGATTTTTTTTCTTTTAATGCAGAGAGAGAGACACATTCAGAGCTCCCATCTGCTGATTCACTTCCCAAATGTCCACAACAGCCAGGACTGGGCCAAACTGAAGCTAGGACTGGGACCTTACTCTAGGTCTCCACATGAGTTGCAGGAACTCAATTTCTTGAGCAAGCCCTGCTGCCTCCCTGGGACCACATTAGCAGGGCACTGGATTCAGGAGCCAGATCCAGGCGTTGAACCCAGACACTCCAATGCAGGATGTGGCATCTTAAACAAGTCACCCTCCTTTTCCAATTTTTTTTTTCAGTTATTTCAGCGTGTTTGTTTTTCCACACAAATTTCAGAATTATTTTTCAGTATCTTATGTAAGGGAGTGGGAGAAGCCTCACTTAGGTTTTGCCATAAATTACATGAATTGTATGGCCTAATTTAGGAAAACAGATTCTTTTTTTAAATTAAAATGTTTAAAAGCAAAGTTTCTGGGGAAAATTGCAGCATTAAAGGAGAAAGAAAAAGAGCTGAATACATACTATCAGAGATTGCGGTAGTTTGAAGGAATTTTACTATTCATTTAGTTAAAACTTGGCAGATGAGGAAAATTTGAGGCACAAAGGTATTGCTAGATGAGAAAACTGATTCTGATCAGGGCACCCACCTCTGCCACCACACGCGTAGCTAACAGATAGGAGGTATTGAGTGTTTTCTTTTTATTATTATTATTATTTATTTGACAGACAGAGTTAAACAGTGATAGAGAGAGACAGAGAGAAAGGTCTTCCTTTCGTTGGTTCACCCCCCCAAATGGCCGCCACAGCCGAGGCTGCGCTGATCCAAAGCCAGGAGCCAGGTGTTTCTCCTGGTGTCCCATGCGGGTACAGGGGCCCAAGCACTTGGGCCATCCTCCACTGCACTCCTGGGCCACAGCAGAGAGCTGGACTGGAAGAGGAGCGACCGGGACCAAAACCCAGCACCCATATGGAGTGTTTTCTAACACACACATGGATTGCTAGGAGGTTTAATTTAGAAAGATACATGGAAATGCTATGTATTTATCTTTTTCCCTTATGTAAATTTTAGAAGTCTCAAACCATTAATGATATAATAATACCTAATTCCTATCAATTTGTTGAACAAATATTTAAAACGATGTTTGACAAAACACTGTACTTGCAACAGAACTGAGAGACATGAGTATTTCATTTGTTCTTCTTTCTTTCCTTCTTTCTGTTTTAATTTTAGGTTTCACATATAAGGGAAAACATGCGGTGTTTGTCTTTCAGTGTCTGCTTCATGTCCACTCAGCATGATGTCCTCCAGGTCCAACCATTTTGCTGCAAATGATAGAACTTCATTCTTTTTTATGACTGAATAATGTGTGTGTGTGGATGTGTGTGTGTGTGTGTGTGTGGATGTGGGTGGGTGTGTGGATGTAGGTGTGTGGGTGTGGGTTGGGTGTGTGGGTGTCAGTGGGTAGGTGGGTGTGTGGGTGTGCATTTTCTTCATCCATTCATCTGTTGATAGACACATTAGTTGATTCCATATTTTAGCTATTGTGAACAGTGCTGCAATAAACATGGTGGAAATGTATTTCTCCGATAAAATGAGTTCATGTCTTTTGGGTATATCCCTAGTAGTGAGATTTCCAGATTATATGGCCGTACTATTTCTAGATTTTGAACAAATATCCAGGCTGTTTTCCCCAGTGGTTTCATCCATTTGTGTTCCCACCAACAGTGTATGAGTCCCCCTTTCTCCACATCCTCACCAGCATTTGCTGCTCTCTTTTATATTGGCACTGATGTCTTAATACACATTATCTCATTTTTCTTCACTTTAGTCGAAGACAAGAACACTTGATTCCCATTACCTTCAAAATTGTGGGAAAGAATCCATGGGATAGGAGATAGCAACCAACTTGACGGAGGGGTTCTTACCAATAGCAGTTTAGGCTCATTCCAAACTTCAAACCAAACCTTTTTCTCAGAGGAGCTGCTCTATCTCTGCTGCCTCCACACTATGTAAACAGAATTTATGTGCTCAGTGACCCCACTGCATTGATTTGACAGAGGTAGTTCCTGGGTAAGAATGAGCTATTTCTCTAATGTATTGAGTATATGCTTCCATGACAGCGTGTTTTCACCATTGCTTTAATTAAATGGACAATGAATTGAAATGCAAAGGAGTTTCTCTGTAACAAATGACCCATTCCCAACTCTTTTCATAACTTTCATCCGCAAAAAAATACCAAAAAGTTAGCAACTGTGAGGGAGCAAGCTAAACACAGCCGTCCGGAAGCTTCCCTGGTAACCTGCCCTGGTGGGAACCGAGGAAGACTAGCTGAGCTGCAAAAGGAGACCCCGCGAGCCTCCTCCCACCCCCACTCACCTCAGCGCTCTGGGAGGAATTGAGGTGTCAGAAAAAGCCCCATGGCGAAGCCCCTCTGAGCAGCGTCGGCACTGCCTAGCCTGCCGAGGACAGCACGTCCTGTATCCGGGACGGCCCTTCCCGTTGTCTGAGCCAGCGACTTGAACCCTGACATAGGCAGAAGTGAGGGAGAAAGAAGACACCCGGCCACCACATCAGTCTAATGGGCCCCGGTAATCAATGGGGTGGCAGGGTCACAGCCAGGTCACCCTCTCCTTCAACTCCCTGGGCAGGTGCCTCTGTGACTCCAAGGTTAGCCCTGTGCTTGTTTAATTGATGAGAGGCCGTGGAGGGCAGCGGATGAACATGGGGGCTTGGGAGTCAGCCAGTTTAAGTCCTGGCTGCCCTCCTTCGCTTCTCCCAGCTTCCTCTGGGCCCTCAGCGCCTTGGAGGTACTCACAGGGCTTTGTAATATTCTGTGACAAACCACACGTCTGCCACGCTTCGGGCACACAGTCTTTCATGAACAGTAGCTCTCGCTGTGTTCCTCCTCTGGAGGTCGGGCTTACTTTAATCATCCTCATGTGAGAAGCAAGTCTACAGGTCGGCGCCTTGGCTCACTAGGCTAATCCTCTGCCTGCGATGCCGGTAACGCGGGTTCTAGTCCCAGTCGGGAAGCCGAATTCTATCCCGGTTGTTCCTCTTCCAGTCCAGCTCTTTGATGTGGCCTGGGAAGGCAGTGGAGGATGGCCCAAGTGCTTGGGCCCCTGTACCCGCATGGAAGACCAGGAGAAGCATCTGGCTCCTGGCTTTGGATGGGGCGCAGTGCCAGCTGTAGCTGCCGTTTTGGGGGGTGAAACAATGGAAGGAAGACCTTTCTCTCTCTCTCTCTCACTGTCTAATTCTGCTGTCAAAAAAAAAAATGGTAAGTCTCCATTGCTCTTAAGTCTGTTTCTAAAGAAATGGTAGAATCTCAGAAATGAACTAGTCTTGAGTTAACTTTTCGTGAATTTCTTTATCGTCATATCTCATATTATTGCCATTAATATGTAAACTCCATCAGGCATAATACTGTACAGAAGAAAACCCACTTGCAGAAGACTCAACCAGCTCTCTGCCGAAGTGGCTTCAGGAAAAGAAAAAGAGAGAGAGGAAATTCACACCACATGGAAACACTGGGAAACCAGCTATGTAACCGCAGGTGGAGAAGAGCTATACCTACCACCGCCTACATAATTGTGAGGCCACAGTGCAAAATGAGAATGGGGGGCCCCTTGTTAAAAAGTTACTACAAATTTCAGTATGAGGACAGCAGCATTATACCAAATACAGGGCACCCATGCAGCTGTACAGGTTTACACCTTGGAATTCAGTCCTGGACTGAGGGAGCCCGCATAGCAGAGGTCTGTGGGGGCTACAAACCACTGGAAGGATTGTAGCAACTGGAACACATCTTCCTATTTGTCAACTGCTAAAGCACGAACAATAAACAAGAAACATCGGCTTTGGCCAAATTGAAACTGGCTTTAGTTCAGAATTGAATCAAGCTAAGATTAGCTCAAATTGATTGAGTCTCCTCCTAATTTCTACCTAGATACTAACTCTGATGCTTCCTCCAGCTTCAGAATAAAATCACAAAGAGGTGAAGAAAAGACCGGTTCACCTATTTGGACTATGCTCCACAAAACTGAAAGAAAAAAAAATAATTGTCACTAACCCCCAAAGGAATTTTATCTCTTTAGCCAAACTGAATATCCAAAATACCTATAAGTCTCCAGCTAAGGCTCAAGTGGTTTAAGCCTCAATTAGCAAATTGACTACATTAATTACCAAGTTCAATTTTATTACAATTAGTGAGAAGTTGATTAGGCAGTTTACTATTTTCCTAATAGTCTGATCTGACTTATGGGATGTGTGACTAGCAATGTTTGCTTTCGGGACACACATGCTAGATACAGTTCCCGTGAAATTCCCTGCTCCACATACTAGGAATACAAGGCATTGAAAAATCTAGTGCAAGCAAGCTGAATCTAAGTCTTAATTACAGTTATTCTGAATCATGAAAACAAGTTCTATGAACAAACAACAAAGATACACATTACTTTAACACTAAAGTGACTCAATCGTAGGTACTTTTACTTCATTTTGTTTGAAGATTTTGAGATCAGATATGATTATTCTGGAAATGGAGAATTTCTACTAAATCAAGGAACAGAGAACTTCATGAGTTCAGTGTAAGAATAATGCAAGTTAAAAAATAGAAAATAGTACTGTCTCCATGAGGTCCATTATAGCATCTCCACAGCAAGTCATGAGCCATAATTGACCGTGTGTTTAACTCCCAAAGCCTCTGCCCTAGGGAATGCTGATACTCTTCACCAAGGCTGACCCACATAGTACTTGTATCAGGGCATTTAAAACCAACCTCAAACATATTTTCTCTAAAGCTGCAATTCCTCAAAGTTTAGACTTTTAGAGTGGAACCTACTACCTGCTTTATCCTAAGATCACAGCACCTGGTCTCTTTTCTAAAAGAGCTGGCATCCAAACTGAGTGCCTACATTTTGAGAGAAAGCTTTAGACCATGCTTCATTTTGATAAGGGAACTTTTAAAAGCGGGGTGCAAAACCTTAAGACACCCCCACCCAATTAGATAGACATGACGAGATCTAAAGAGGCTCCTGTGTGTCACAAGGAAATGTCTCCTTTCCAGAGTACACTGAGCTCACCTATATTTAGCCAGCACGTGCCCATTCTGCTACGATGGGCAGGAACGTGAAGACAGGGTCTCTGCCTGGATCAGCTGTAAAGACCTGTTCCATGGAAGTCAACAAAACATTTGTCCATTTCATATACCTTCTCGCATTTTGTGCTGACTACCCACCTGCCGGGTAGACCACCGAGATTCCAGGGGACTCAGTTTAGCAGGGCTAAATAGCTTGTCCAAGGACACAGTCAGTGAGGAAGTGGGACTGGATGCAAAACTGTCTGTCCCCAACACCTTGTCTTCTGGTCAGTCACAGGAGATATTTCTGAGATGGTTGTGTCTTTAGGTGTATTAGAATATTTATCCCACTTCTAAGTTTTTGAGGGGCAACTCTACTAGTCTATGCAGGGACTTCAAAAAGTTCCTGAAAATGGAATTAGGAGATAAGTTTATTTTGGTGCAAAAAATTTTGAAATTCTTGAATATTTTTTTTTCTTTTTTGACAGGCAGAGTTAGACAGTGAGAGAGAGAGAGACAGAGAGAAAGGTCTTCCTTTTCCATTGGTTCACTCCCCAAATGGTCGCTAAGGCCAGCGTGCTGTGCCGATCCGAAGCCAGGAGCCAGGTACGTCCTCCTGGTCTCCCATGTGGGTGCAGGGCCCAAGCATTTGGGCCATCCTCCACTGCCTTCCCAGGCCACAGCAGAGAGCTGGCCTGGAAGAGGAGCAACTGGGACAGAATCCGGCGCCCCAACCAGGACTAGAACCTGGGGTGCTGGCACTGCAGGTGGAGGATTAGCCAAGTGAGCCGTGGTGCCAGCCAGAACATTTTTTTTTTCATAATGAGCATTTTCCATGAACTTTCTGAAGACCCTTAGAGGCATCTGATATTGAAAATACATAAAATTTAGACTGTCCATTATGAAGTAAGTATACTTGAATAAATAAATATATATGTAAAATTTAGACTGCAAATTATGAAATAAATATATAAATAAATATATTCCCAAGCCTGTATTTTTCTATCACATTGAGCAAATAAAAGTTAAAGATCAAGTTTAGTTTAAAAAATGAGCCTGAGGCTTATTGACAACTCCCTTCTACTTGGGAGTTACATTTGTTGAATGACTGATAAGGAGTTATAACAAAGCAAGCCAAATAAAAATCCATCTACCTCCCAAGACTGGGAAAAGAGAGAGAGAGATGAAGGTTTCAAATTTGTTGGCCCAATTTTGTAGTTTTAATCACAAATTTTAAAGTACACATACAATAAAAACTCAAATTTTAAAGACCATTGTATAAAAAGAGGCTACATTCTGATTTGCCAGAAAGGGAAAAATCGCTAGCCCCTTAAATAGATAAGCAATCATTTAGCCAGACAGTCCCAAACTCAATGTCAGGGTAGGTGTCTTACCACACCTACATTTTCACACAAGTACACTCAGCCAATGAGGGTAGGAGACAAAATAACTACAATCTGTCCTCACATTCTTCCTGCTGCTTGAATAGTATTTTTCTTTTAAGAATGGTGAACCACCGTTCTCTGAGAAAGAGGCTGTTTGAGCATGCTACAATTCCTTTTCTCTTCTGTCTCGTGTGTGTGTGTGTGTGTTTACATATACACACATATATACACACATCTAAGCCATCTAAGAGTAAATGTTGTATGTAATCCCCTTTATTTGCTCAAACTTCAGTGTGTGTTTCCTATGAATAGAATGTTATCATTGACAGCCACAGTACAGTTATTAAAATTGGAAAATTGAACTTTGATACAATATTGTAGCTTCATGCCCTATTCCAGTTTCGCCAAGTGTCCCAGTTATATCTTTTATAGCAATTTCCCCCTTGGTTCAGGACCCAGCCCAGGATCTCACATTGCTCTTGGACATCTCGTTCTTTTTAGCCTCATTTAATCCAGTTACTCAGCCTTTCTCTCTTTGTCTTTCCTGATCTTGACATTTTTTGAACAGAACAAGTCAGAATTTTGGAGGATGTCCCTCCACTCTGATTTGCATGGTGTTTTCTCATGATTAGATCAGATTCAGGGTATGCCTTTTTGGCAGAAATATCACAAAAATAATGTTGTGTGCTTCCCAAGGGATCATATCAGGAGCCTCATGGTGTTGGTTGGTCCCATTAGTGGTGAGGCTGCTTTGATCACTTGGGAAAGGTAGCGTTGCCAGTTGCTCCAGTGTGGTGGGACCATTTCCTCTATATAATTAGTGAATAATTTGGGGGATATTTTGAAACTATCCTTTGAAACTTTGAAACCTGCTCCGCATCAAATTTTCAACTACTACGTTTAGCATCTATTAATGATTCTCTCTGGCAATTACAAAATGATAGTTTTTAACGTCATCAGTCCTCATTCTGTCTACATTTATTAGTTTGATTTTTACTGTAAGAAGAACTTTCACTTTTCCCTCTCCCTACTCATTTATTTGTCTATTTATTTGTATAGACTGGTGAATTCTTGTGCAATGTGTTGTAATCCGTGCTATATATTTTTGATGCCAAAATCTACAAATACTTTTAATCTGGTGGTAGAAACAGGGGCCATTTCTCAAATGTCAAGAAACAAGATAACTTTGAATATAAAAAAAAACTCACCAAGCAAGTAAACAAATTTGTTTTTTATTTCCTGCCTTCCAAAAGGACCCAATTTCAATAGAGAAGCCTTAGTGGAAATTTTTGGAATAAGAAAATAAAAATTCATCACACAACTGGACTTTGATGAGTGGCAACCCTTGAAATTATATTCAAGTGCCCACTATTGCCTGTGCCTTCATGAAAACTTCCACCTAGTTTGCCTTTCATGTTTCTAGACTCTATTTCAGGGAGACAGAAGGTGACACACATCCTTCTATCAGCCCAATCACTCTTCCACAGAACAGCTGCCATGTGCATTTATTGAATTCCTGCTGGGGATCACACAGTTATAATCACTGTGATCTAATTTAATTAAATATAAAGAGTCATGTTCAGTGGCATCAGAGGGGCCAGCACTGTGGTATTACAGGTAAAGCTGCTGCCTACTGCTCTTGCATAACACATGAGCACCAGTTCGAGTCCCACCTCCAATCCGGCTCCTTGCTAATGAACCTGGAAAAGCAGTGGAAGACGGCGCAAGTCCTTGGGCCCCTGCACCCACGTGGGAGACCTGGAAGAAGCTGTTGGCTTCCAGCTTCTGCCTGGCTCAGCCCTGGCCCTTGCAGCCAGTGAACCAGCAGATAGATGATTCTCTCTCTCTCTCTCTCAGTCTCTCTCTCTCTATCACTGTAACTGTGCTTTGCAAATAAATAAATAAATCTCTTCTTTTAAAAAATGGCATCTTGAATACAAGAAAGCTAAATACAATAGTTCATTTTTTAAATTATTTTTTATTTTCATTGATACAGTATAGCCTGGGTTTCTTTCTTGACTTCTCATTAAGATGTTTACTTTATGAATTTACAGCCATGAGATTTTATTTCATTGTTGTCATATGTTCAGGACTTGAATGTGAGGTGAGGTACTATTCTTATTTCTCAAGAGCAGTACCAAAATGTTCATCACTGTCAATTAAATAATTAACATTTATTGAGCACCTGCTGTTTGCCAGTCATACTGCAAAGTGTTTGCATTCAAAATTCCACTTCCTTCTTAAAACCACACAAGGAAGCAAATTCAGGTGAGGACATTCAGGAAGCAAGGGGTTAAGCCACCTGTACAATGTCCCACAAGTTAGTGTCTTCCTTGAGCAAGTAATTGTAATGAAGCTCTAGCCAGTTTGTCTCCAGGATGTGACCAGCGTGCTGCAGTGCTCCCTTGAAGAAAGTGGAAGGGAGGTTCTTCCTCTGATTTTTAAGCCCTTCAAATCCAGCTCGCCATGTGATGTCATACCTCTGGAGTCACCCTAAAGACAACCTGCTCCTGGGAAAGAGAAGCTAAGGGCTACTGCTTGGCCTGCCCCTGCTCCCAACCTCAAGTGTATTTTGGATTCATCATCTTTCAGTCCTTCTCCTCTTTCTCACCGTGTCTAATGAGTTTCTGAGCCCTATCGATTCTGCCTCTAAACTGTCTCTTACATCTATTGCCTCCTCTCTATTGACCTGTCTGCTAGTTACACTGCTCTCACCTCCCTGCATCTCCATCTCCACTCTCCTGCAGCCGTTCATTCTTCATGCCCAAGCAGGGAATTCCCTCCGGTGGATCGTGGCCCTTAGCTGCTCAGGAGCCTTCCAAAAATCCCCTCTGCTTGCAACATAACATCCTGATTTGTCAACTTGGCATTCAGAGACACCTGTCATGGGGTCCGTACCAGTTTCCTAGCTCCTATTCCAGCCGCTCCATCTTCATGCTGTGTGCACTGATGTCCTTGGAATTTCCTAAGCCATCCTCTACGATCCAACTTTCTGCTTCTGTTCAAGCAGTCCCCCTCCCTGGAGCATCCTTCTTCTTCCTCTTCCACTTCTCTCTCTTCTCCATTCCACAGTCTTCACCTCTGCCTTTGACCCTGATTTCTTTTCGTCAACAACTCACCTGTTTAGTGAAGGTCACATCAGGATTAAAAGGGTAAAGCCAGGCTATAAATTATGTTAGGTAGGAGACATTTCAAAACACTCATTGTCCACAAAGGGGCTTCTTTAATTAGATGTGGTCTCTCCTTCCTACACAATGCTGTTCTACCCTGTTTGTGACTCTGGTACCATGTGTATCAAATTCCGCCTGACATTAAAGTGTGTAGACCTCCATCTCTCTCAACACATTGTGAGTGCCTCAGCAGTGAAAACCACATCAGGTATCTTTGATTCTCCACAGGCATTTGTTGACTGGAGTCTCCAGTTATTAGTGGGTAAATTTGTGGCTGTAGGAAAATGATGAGTTTCTATTAGTAAATAATAGGTTAAAAATTATGAGGTGGGTATATATTTGCTACATATGTACACATAGACAGAATTATATACTTTATATGTATGTATATAGAGACAGTGAAATAATCTAATAAATAGTATATATATCTTATATGTATATAAATACTATATACATCTAATAAATGCTGATTAAATAAATGTATTGACTATATACACAAATATTAAACCATAAAAATTTAAAAACCATCTTTTATTCACTTGAGATTTAGAATCCACCTATCTTTATTTAATGGAATATTTATAGAACTCAATTATAAGATAAACAGATAGCTTTACAATGTGAAATGGGGTTGATGTCTTTTAATATTTAAGAGCTCTTACAAATCAATAAGGAAAGTGCTAACTGCAAAAAAGAATAAATGGGCAAAAGATACTAACAGATATTTTTCCAAGAATAAATATAAATCCCTAATACATATATTAAACTTGCTCACTTACTAGCAAGCACAAATTTCAGGTTAAAGCAGTGATACACAATTTTGATAATTTCTATTTATTTATTTTTATTTTTAATTTTAAAGGCAGAGAAACAGAGAGAACTTCCATCTGCTGGTCCACTGCCCCAAATGCCCACAAAGCCAGGGCCAGGCCAAGCCAAAGTCAGGAGCCCAAGTCTCACTCCAGGTCATCCACATTGGTGGCAGGGACCAGATACTTGAGCTGTCACCTGCTACCTCTCAGAGTACACATTAGCAGGAAGCTAGAAGCCAGAGCTTGAACCCAGGCACTACACTGAGTACTACAGGAGTCCCATGTGGTATCTTAATTGCTGAGCCAAACACCCACCTTGATACACCATTTTTTTACCTATCAACTTGGAATATTTTTCAAAGGTAATACCCGTTGCCTTTGTCAGTAGGTTTGAATATTGTTAAAAACTTTCTAGAAAATATTTGATGACATATATCAAAAGCTTTAGAGAGTTTTACTAATTGGCCCAATAACCCCATTCCTGGGAATCTATCATGAGAAAATAATTAGAAATGTAGAGAAAGACATAAACCTTTCTAAGAAGACTCATCAAAGTTATTCATAATAATAAGAAAATTGGAAAAACCTAAATTATCAAATAATATGAAATACATTATGTAACATTCATAGAACAGAATATTTTATAATGTTAAAAAACATCTTTGGAAGCTATTTACTAACGTGGGGAATGATCAAGGTAACAATATATAAAACTGTATCTATTATTAATGACCCAGTTTTGTGAAAATTGGTGAGAAATGGATGATTCTTTTATATGCATCTACTTCTTCTTCTAAGTTTTTACTCTAACAAAATCATTTTTATTCCTTAAAACCTAAAATGAAAATAAATAATGATACTTCATTGTCTTTTTCCCAGTAGGAACCAAGACTCAAAGACCAAACAAGTCAGTTTTTTATTTCCTCAGAGAGTGAAAACGACTGACTTCAAGAAACTACCAGGATGCTGCTGTAAGCTCCCATTTCAAAGAAATGGTGTGGTGTTTGTAATGGATAAATTTGAAGAGACAGCCAGTATTATTCTCATCTGTGCTATATCATTTCTGCCTCTGATATGATCTTTATAAAGAAAAAAATCCAGTTCCAGTTCCCTTTTTATTTTAACTCCCTACAACTGTACAGACACAAGTTGGTAATAGAAACAGCCTTAAAATCATGTGTCTTGTTATTTCACAGCCACTAACTGTAAGTAATAGTCTCAAATTGTTGAGATTATAAATTATTCATATGAAAGTAATGCCAAATTATTCAAAGTCATTGGATGGTTCTGTGGCCTTGTTTGACAGCCACTGCTCTGAGTGACAGCTGGAGAGACAAGGTGGTCACAGCCAATATAGACTAGCCAAGACAAGCTCTCTCGTCCTACCCACCTGGCTGCTTTGGTTTGAAGTCAAATGCAGCACAACTCTGAGAAGAGATGAGTCTTTTCTGTTCTGGAGCTCTAGATATACTTGGTAACTAGGAACACTTTTAATTTGTAGCAATTAAGAAGTCACTCCCACCTTTTATTAAGCCTAAACACTGGTTTTTCTGGAATCACCAACACACCTAGATGTTCTTTGTAACATGAAGTAGCTTCTAGCCTAGGTGCAAAATGAAGTATGTTTGTCCTGCTTTTTGCAATGACTGAGACTTTACAATGACTGAGACAGCACAGCACAGATAAAAAAAATTTAAAAATAATAAAGAAAAGTCATAGCATGACTCTCATTAGAACATTTGTGTTGGGGGACAGGAGGCCTTGCTCAGCGCTCGGTGGGCATATCCTCCTTCAGCTGTGCCCTCCCTTTGGAAAGCCACATCTTTGCTCAGCTTGTGGCAAAAGATGCTAATTTGATCACTCTGATTCCTTTTAATGCAAAGAGTGAATTGTTTTTAGACCACTGGTGATTAATGTAGGTATTGATTAGCTGATCAATAAGGCCACAGTGTCTAATTATTGATAATCCCTCTCCAAATGAAAGATCGAGTGTAAGGACTCCTAGTTACAGAGTTCAAAATATAAAGTGATTCAATGTGATGCCTGGTAATTGAAAGTCAAACTAATCCCATAAATTAAATCACAACAATCCATAACATTTACCTGACAAATCCTTTGGAAGCTGTATTTAACTTTCACTATTTGGGACTTTTTTTTTTCTCTTACCCTTACAAAGGCCTCTGAAAGTCTTCAAGCACACAACTTGCTGGAAGAGGTAAAAACAATTCTCAAGTTATCTTGCTTTAAGAAGTAAGGGATCCAGTAGCATCAGCACTGGTGGCTACATATTTTTTTCCTAAAGATTTATTAATTTGAGAGTCAGAGAGAAAAAGGGAGAGACAGAGACAGAGGGAGAGAGAGAGAGATGTCTTCCACCTCCTTGTTTACTGCCCAGATGGTTACATGGCCCGGGCTGAGCCAGTTTGAAGCCAGGAGCCAGGAGCTTCACCCTGGTCTCCCATGTGGGTGCAGCAGGGCTTTGCCAGCTATGCCGCAAAGACTTCAACTCTGGATCCCATCTCAAGATGGAGAATAAAGAAAATTTAAGATGAGTGCTCTATAGAATGGTGGCTGCACATGGTACTTGAACTCACAGCCTGGAAGGAACCTCTGGGATCCTGTGATCACCCTGTCACTCTCCTGCACAAGCAGCCAGCCAGCGGGCAGGACACAAGTGAGGATACAGGCGAGTGACAACCGCATCCCTTTCTCAAAACGTTACTGTTTGGTGCAGTGGTTAAGATATAGGTTGGGATGCCTCTATCCCATATCAGAATGCCTCTGTTTGAGTCCTAGCTGCTCTCTCAATTCCAGCTCCCTAAGATACACACCCTGGGAGGCAGCAGGTCATGGCTCAATACTTAGATCCCTACCACCCACGTGGGACATCTGGACTGAGTTGCAGACATTTGGGGATTGAACCAGTAGATGGGAGCTTTCCTCTGTCTTTCTCCCTGTCTTTCTGCTTTTCAAAAAGATATTTATAAGGGTTTGCTCATCTAGTCAACTGCTATGAGCGCAATAAAATAAAGTTTTTCTTTATATTCTGAGACAGATCTCAGCTGGTTCCAGATCCCCTGAATTTTACCACTGGTGTTGTGGAAGGAAGGCAGGGAGATCCTGTTTCAGTGAAGATCACAGATTCTCTTTCCATTTGAGGTTACTTTGATCTCCTTTGGGAACATGCTGGATTTGGAAAATTGCTGCTCCCTCGTTCCTTCCTCTTCACGAGTCTCTGAGGGGCTCGTGGGGCCCCGTGGCAGTCAGGGAAGGGAGCCTAAGATGTGGGTGGGGTTTTGGCTGTCCTCTCAGAAAACACTCCCCTTCCTCACATGGTGGTGGGCTTTCTGCATCCTCTTCCCATCTAGTGAGAACATCTCTTGTATCATATTCTGTCATCTCTGCCCCGTGGTTTACAGCAAAACTCTATTGTACATAGATTAATTGAATCTGGCATTTATATGTAAGAGAGAGCTCCCATAAAATTTAGGAAACTTATCTTTTTTACAAGAAAGTCTGGCTCTTAAGAATCTATTTATTTACTTTTATTCATTTCAAAAGCAGAGAGAGAGGGATGAGAGAGAGAGAGCAAGAGAGAGAGAGAGAGCTCCCATATGCTAGTTTATTCCTCTAATGTCTGCAACAGCCAGGGTTGGGCCAGGCCAAAGCCAAGAGCCCAAAAATCAGTCTGGGTCTCCCATGTGGGTGGAGGGGACCCAATTACTTGAGCCATCACCTGCTATTTCCCAAGGTGCACATTATCAGGAAGCTAATATAAGAGGCCTATCCAGGACTTGGACCCAGACACTCTGATACGGGATGCAGGGTCCACAAGGGCCATCTTAATCACTGCACTAAAAGCCCACCCCCCCCCAAAAGTATAGCTTCCTTGGACTTCTGTTTTCAGCTAAGACAATGTAGCTCATATGAATCCAAACATCACACCAAAAACACTCTAAAAATTGTATAATATTTAAAAGAGAAAACAAAGCAGATGCTCAGATAAATCAAAGAGCTACCAAGGCATCCAAGACTTGAAAAGCCAAGACCTCAGAGAAAGAAAAAAAGCATTGTAGTGAACTTGACTTTCTCTGCCTCCCTCCTCGTAAGCAGTTACAAATCCGTGAGCCATTTAGCAGAGAAGCTGGAGAGAAAGAGCAGCTTATAGTGAACAATTAGTGATGTTAAATCTCCCTATGTGTAAAAGTAGTCTTGACTCTCTACCTCACACCACACACAAAAAGCAACTCCAGAGAGGTTTTAGACATAAACGGAAAAAATAAACACAAGACTTATAGAAAATTACAAGAAAATGCTTTCATATCTTGAGGTAACAAGGATTGCTTAGACAAAATACAGAAGTACAAATTATAAAGGAAAAAATTGATGAGTAAGACCACTTTAAAGTTAAGGGGTATTTTTTAGAAGCCAGCACTGTGGCTAAGTGGTTAAATGGTTACTTCCAATGCCTGCATCCCATATCAGAGTGCCAGTACAAGTTCTGGCAACTCTGCTTCTGATCCAGCTCCCTGCTGATGCACCTGGGAAGCATCAGAAGATGTTCCAAGTACTTGGGCCCCTGCCACCCAGAGAAGAACAGGATGGAGTTTCAGACTCCTGGTTTCAGACTGGCCCAGCCCTGGCTGTTGTGGCCATTTGGGGAGTGAACTGGTAGATGGAAGACTCTCTCTCTCTTTCTCTCTCTGTGTGTGTGTGTGTGTGTGTGTGTGTTGTTCTGACTTTCAAATAAATAGATAATTGTTTAATAAAAAGTTTTTATTTCATGAGAAGATATCATTGAGAAAGTAGCAGGCAACCCAATAGTGGAAAAAGATCATTAGGAGCTATATAAGGGGGTCTTTAAAAAGTTCATGGAAAATACACATTATGAAAAACCCAGGCATGGATTTCAAAATATTTGTAGCAAAATAAATTTATCTTTTACTTCCACTTTTCCACAAATTGTTGAAGTACCCTCATATATATCTGAAGAAATATTTGTATTCAAATACATATATAAATAAAATTCCTACAGATCAACCAGACAAAAACTGTCAAAACAACTTTAATTCACAAAACAAACAAACCAAAACCACTCAAATAGGCATTTTACACAGCAGGTACGTAGGTGGCCAGTAAGTATATGAAGTGGTAATCAGCATCATCAGTCCAAATGAGATACAGTGCCACTACGCATGCAACAAAATAACCACAAATCACATTAGTAAGTATTGACATGCGGAATTTCATCACTGTGTTGAAGAACAAATTGTGGCATACTCATAAAATAAACTGCTATCCATCAATGAATTTAAACAAACCAAGGGTGTGTACAATTCATGAAAAAATCTCACAAACTTAGTTTTATAACAAAGAACCAAGATAAAATTTATCACCTACAGGATGATTCATTTTATATGAAGTTCACATACAGACAAAAGAAATCCATGGTGATAGAAGTTATTAGACAAGGGTTACCTTGTGGGGAACAGTGCTTGGCAGGGGGCAGAGAAGCATCCGGGGTGCTGGCTCTGCGCTTCATCTTGATCTGAGAGGTGGTTACACAGCACATTCACTTCGTTAAAACCCCTCGAGCTGAACACTGATGACTCATGCAACTTTTTGTCAGTATGTTATATTTAATCCAAAAATATACTTTCTTTTTAGACAATTATCTTACTGCACATCAGAAGTCATATTTTGGAATTCAAACACTAAACAATGAACAACTGTCCTTTCTCTTCTCATTCTTTTATAACTGTCTTATGCTTCCCCCAAAGCATTGGTTGCCTCTGGCTGGCTAGGAGAAGAATCTTGTAAAAGAAAGAACATTAATATATTTCAAAAACACTCTCCCTGTTACACTTTGCGTAAAGGCCAGAATCAAAAAGATAGACACAGATGTAAATTAAAATTGTGATATAATTCTTGAAGATAATGGCAAAAAATGTACAAGGACCTGTTTTGTGGGAATGATCATGTTAAGGAATTGGCACTTTATGTATTATTGGTATATGCATTCTGGAGGAAAATGGGTTGAAAACATATTCAAGGGATGGTGTTGTCGTGCAGTGGGTTAAGCCACTATTTGAGTTGCCAGCATCTGTATCTGAGCACCAGTTTGGGTCCTGGATGTGCCACTTCCAATCCAGCTTCCTGCTAATACACCTGGAAAAGCAGCAGAAGACGACTCAAGCACGTAGGTCCTTACTGCAAACATAGGAGACTCAGATGGAGTTTTAGACTCATGGCTTCAGCCTAGCCCAGCCCCAGCCATTGAGGTCATTTGGGGAGTTAACCAGCAATGGAAGATCTCATTCTCTCTCTGTCTTTCCTTTCTCTCTGTCACTCTGCCTTTCAAATCAATAAATAAAATCTTTTTAAAAAAATTTAAGTGCATGTTATTAGGTCTAGTAATGGCTTTCCCAGGAATCTGTTTTAAAGAAAAGATGATATATATGGGAATTTATCTTGTAGGCTTTTGTTTGTCATTTTGTTTAAAGTAAAAGAAACATGGGAAAATGTGTTCAACAATGGAGGAATTATAATATATCATATATAAAGTAGAAAAGTAGGCATTGAGAAAGAATTATGTTCATACTTATTGTATTTTTTATTTCTATTGACAAATACTGTATCTATTTATGAGGTTCAATGTCTTGATATATCTACACATTATGGAATGGTTATATTCAGCTAATTAACATATCCATCACTTCATACACTTCTTTTTCTTGTAGCAAGAACATTTCAAATGTGTTTTAACAATTATGAGATGTACAAAACATTACTAAAAAAAAAAAAAACAGACTGTGGCCCCACAGCTGTGGCGTAGCGGGTAAAGCTGTCGCCTGCAGTGCTGGCATCCCATATGGACACCAATTCGAGTCCTGGCTGCTCCAATTCTCAACCAGCTCCCTGCTATGTCCTGGGAAAGCAGTAGAAGATGGCCCAAGCACTTGGACCCTGCACCCACGTGGGAGACCTGGAAGAAGCTCCTGGCTCCTGGCTTCACAGCCCAGATCTGGCAGTTGTGGCCATTTGGAGAGTGAACCAGCAAATGGAAGACCTCTCTCTCTTTCTCTCTCTGCCTTTGCCTCTCTGTAACTCTTCCTTTCAAATAATAAATAAATAAATCTTCTTGAAAAAGTTCCTATTAGCTATGATCACCTTGCCATGCAATAGACCTTAGAACACTGCTCCTCTGAGTGGGAACAGTGTCCCTGTGGGTCAGCTCCTCATTGCCTGTCTCCTCCCACAGCCTCTGGCAAGCACCATTCTACCCTCCGCTTCTGTAACTTTGACATTTTTGATTCCACATAGAAGTGAAATGGTGTGGTATTTGTCTGCATGTGCCTGGCTTATTTCAGTTAGGTTAATGGCTTCAGGTCCATTCATGTTGTCACAGATGACAGAATTTTCTTGTTTTTCAAGGCTACATGGTATTATATTGTATGTTTGCATCACATTTTTTTATCCAATCATCCATTGATGGACATTTAAGGTTAATTCTCTATCAAGTGAATTGCTGCAATCTTCATACTTTATTATAGGGAGGAAAAAAAAACAAGATGTTCTACATAAATACACATCATAGGATCACACTTTGTTACTATACACTGAAGAAAAGTGCAGAAGACTTAATGAGGAAGAACTGCTTGTGGATAGTGGAGTCATTCACTGTTTAATTCAACATTTGCTCTCTATACAAGGCCCAGTACTAGGAACAGGATACAACAATGGACTCAGCTTTGCCAGACTGAAGTCTAGAGGATCCCACTAAGCAACACCCATCTCACCCCAGTAAAAGCCACATGAGCAGAGGCCTTGAATCATCCCAGACACAAGAGCTGTTCAAAACACTCACAGGCAAGAAGTGAAATTAACCTGAAGTTGTCCAGCTACCATTTAGGAGCATTTTCTGTGGCTGTTTGCTCAGCAGAGGTGAGACAGAAGTAATCACCTCCTGCCCAAGTTACCCTACTCTAGAAATGGGAATTGAATTTAAAATTACTAGTTTCCAAGAGAAAAAGAGGATCACGGGGTCATTTTTTAGTTTGAGTTTGAGTTTGCGTTTGCTTCACTGACTAAGGCCAGCCTCAACCTTCAAAAAGAGCAGATGAGAGACATAATTAAAACAAAAAATTTGGAATGAGATTCATATCTGTTTATTTTGCTCATTCTTTATCTGGGCACATATGGAATAGTATTTCTATACCATTAGACACACCAGAATTACAACCTAGTGACTCAAAGCAAGCACATTGGAATCAAGATATCTGGTGCAAATCCTAACTACTGTTTTTTCGTTTGTTTGTTTTGTTTTGTTTTAAAGATTTATTTATTTATTTGAAAGTCAGAGTTACACAGAGAAAGGAGAGGCAGAGAGAGAGAGAGAGAGGTCTTCCATCTGATGGTTCACTCTCCAACTGGCCACAACAGTCAGAGCTGCGCAGATCTGAAGCCAGGAGCCAGGAGCTTCTTCCGGGTCTCCCACATGAGTGCAGGGGCCCAAAGACTTGGGCCATCTTCTACTGCTTTCCCAGGCCATAGCAGAAAGCTGGATTGGAAGTGTAGCAGCCGGGTCTTGAACTGGCACCCATATGGGATGCCAGCGCTTCAGGCCAGGGCATTAACTCGCTGCGCCACAGCGCCGGCCCCCTACCTACTGTTTTTGAGCTTTGTGACCTGGAGCATGTTACCTGGTATCTCTGAGCCTTGGTCTCAGCATGAAATTGATGTAATGAGAGTAAATATGCTAATGTAGAACTTCATGTAACAATGTCAAGTTCTTGCTACAAAGCCCGCCTGATAAAAAGTAAGCTCTCAGGGCTGGCATTGCGGCACTGTGGGTTAAGTCACCATCTGCAATGCTGGCATCCATTTGAGCACCAATTCAAGAACCAGTGGCTCCACTTCCAGTCCAGCTCCTTGCTAATGTGCCTGGGAAAAGCAACGGAAGATGGACCAACTGCTTGGGGCCTTATACCCATGTGGAAGACCCAGATGAAGCTCCTGGCTCCTGGCTTCTGTCTGGCCCTGACCCTGTTGTTTTGGCCATGTGGGGGCAAGAATCAGCAAATGGAAGACCTGTCTTCTCTCTCTGCCTCCGTCTTTCTCTCTCTCTCTCTCTCTCTGTGTGTGTGTGTGTGTGTGTGTGAATGTCTCCCTCTCCCTGTACAACTTTGCCTTTCAAATAAGTAAATAAAAATAAGTCTTAAAAAAGTTCTCAAAAATTTTTATTATTTCACTCACAATATAAAATGGTTTCCTTTCATAACAGAAACAGAACAGATTTCTGCAAACACCTAAGTCTTGACAGACTCAAATTAAGATTGACATGGAGGAAAATGGGTCACCTCACAGCACGGTCTACCAGACTATGCCTGGAAATTTCTAAAATGAGCAATTAGTTGGTTAATTTATTCACTCTAGGTAACAATATGGGCTATTAGAACATTTCTGTCACGAAAATATTTGCTCTTCCTTTGAAATATGTCCTCTGGCCTCTGCTTCACATTCAGCGTTGAGATGTGTTGATTTCCTGTAGCCCGCGCTGCTCAGCATCCACCTAAGCCCATACTTTCCTGGAAACTCCTGTCTGATTGTGGCTTCAGAGGAGCAGGATGGTGCAAAGGCTGCTTGGAAGTGCTGTAGACACCGAAGAGGTCATGTTTGACAATTATTTTTGCCCTGCCAGTCTCCAAGCTCATGGATTATTTACATAGTGCTTTACAATTGCTAGATCAGATCATATAATTCTCTCTCTCCAGGTTTCATGGTTGGTTAGACAACTCTGGTTATAGCCTCGTTCGTGTAAGTGAAAATAATTCCATAGACACAAGTACGGGCAGTGTGATGCTGACAAGGTTTAGTAATCATGATCACGGCCCCCTCTTTCTTACAGCACTGAATTTATCCTTTCCTTCTGGATCATACCACTGGCATGCAGACAAGCTGTACTATCCTTCATCTTGGAAGGAGGGAAGAAAGCAAGAGGAATAGGGAGGGAGTAGAGAGAAGAGGAGAGAGAGCGCAAATGGCGAGGAAGGAGTCTCAGGGTCTCTGTTTCCCTCATGGAAACCTAGGAGATGGAGGCAATGCTCCCGTGTAGGTTACTCATTGGCCTTGCCCCATGTTCCCTCTCAAACTGTCTCCACCCAGAGTTACAACCCTTCTTACTACAACACCAACCCCTCTCACTGCATATGGTTAAAAGCATTGATCAGCTCTCATCTAACCTCACCTTTCAGCCACTCCTGATACAGTTGATCAGCCCCCTTTACTGACCTGCTTCTTACAAGGACATCCTCCTGGGTCCCCTCCAGTCTCTCTGTGCACTGTCGCCTCCTTTTTTGTCTCTTTCTTCTCTTCCCAATGCTCCTCCTTGGGTGATCTGTGGTATCACAGGCTATCTCTGAGCTGGAGCCTGGATGGGATGCCAGCACCGCTATGCCACAGTGCCAGCCCCTACAATATCTTAATGATATTATCTCCTCACTCAACTTTATATAGGCCTTATTTCATTTCCTCCTAGTATAGGTCAAGTTCATTTTTGCCTCAGGGCCTTTGAACTTGTGGTGTCTTCTTTTCTGATATCTATGTTACTGACTTCTAAACATTCAGGTCTGAAAGTAGATGTCACTCCCACCTAACCCCCATGAGGATCTCCACATCACTTTCACTGCCTGCTCCTACCTGCAGCATCTTCTGTCACATCACCCTGTTTTATTTTCTTGTTCTCACCACTATTTAGTTCATTTATTTACCAGTTTCTTCCTTGACTTGATCACTAAGTTCCTTGTTTGCTGCTCTGTCTTTGAGCCTCCAGCAACATACATTTATTGAGTGAATGAATGAATAATAAATATTTCACTTGGTGGGCAATGGAATTTTCAAGAAAGAGGTTGGAAATGCATTTGAGGGGTGCTTCTTTGCCCAGCAGGAAAGGTGATCAGAAGTAGGAAGACATGAAGAAATTGTTAAGCATGTGTTCTCTCCTATTTTCCTAAGCTCAGACTCTGTCAATAGGAAGAAAACCTCCTCTGAGTCTCTGAGTGAGTGGTTTTGTCTGGAAGCAATGGCTGTTGACCAGGGACATCTGCTGACTCCAGAGGCCACATGCTCATCTCAAACCAGTATTCAAGGGGCACTTGCACAAGCTTCTCTCCCCAGTATGATGCTAGAACTCTTCAAATCTACCCCCATCGCCTCTCATGCCCCCTCATGATTCTTCCCATTCTTCAACATTACTGAATGAATATCGATGGGCTTTCCATACACCTACAACAGTGAATGACAGCCCTTCTGAATGAGCCTTCCAGTACTGAACCAAAAGGAGCCAGGTGTGTCTGGAACCTTGAGAAAGAGAATCATCCTGTGTATATAAAGCCATTTCTCTGTCAGTGACAAGTCACCACCTTGGTAGTCCTTTCTCTTCCTGAAGCAGAAAAAGTCTTCTTTGAAAGCAATCAAGTGGTTGGAAAGTCCTGAGAAATCAATGTTGGGAGAGTTTTCCTTCTATTAGCTCTGTCACTGGTTCTGGGCAACTCTGAGTGATTTTTAGTAAATTAATATGGGCATCTGCTTGATTAGCCAAGATCGTTGAGAGTGATATAAGGCAGAATTCAGTTGTTTATATCATTGCTCCTCTCTCTGCTCCTCCTCTCCCCACTGATTAGGCAATAAAAGTATTAGGAAGAAGAGCTAGACTGAATAAGAAGGAAATTATTTATTGAAATTCCACTGTGTTCAATCCTCCCTGTTTCTCCCATTCCAATGTGCTCAAGTAATACTGTTAAATTTTCACACAAAAAGAAGTGGATCTTATAAAACTAACTGGCTTTCCTAACACACTCTCCCACTTATGATCATTTATGCAATAATTTCATGTAAATTTGTACCAAGTTTGCACTCAGTAGTTGTTCAATAAAATTTTCAAATGCATGAACAGAAAATAAACCATTCATGAAATTTAGAAGCTCTTTTGCCAAAGTGCAATGACAAAATCCAGACTGTAGAGAGTTATTATTGTAAGGTGAAGCATTTTAATAAACTCACTGAACCAATTAAGTCAGCACTGATTGATTGATATGTCATTTAGATAGTTAATTCATTCCAACAACACTTTATTCTAGTTTGCTGTTCAATGACTTAATTAATCACATTTTAAGCTCTAGGACTAGATACTTTTAAGACAGTAAATAAGAGACCAGAAGATACAGCTCCCACTGAGGTCCAACAGTTGTGATACCAAGGCCACATCTGAAATAGCCAAGATCAATTGAATTCATTGCATATGAACTTGAACTCCAAAGTTGAAACTTTGTTATCAGATCCTACTTATCCCACTCCAGAACAGCAATAACTACCAAAACTCTTGTTCTGATAGTTACTCATTAATAAATTCTTAGAAATCAGTGAAATCTGAAGTTTTAGGACAAACAAAAGAAAGGGTTGTTTTATTTCTCTGTAGGAAAACACATAGAACTTGTCATCCCTGCAGAAGGATCACGTGAAAAATTATTAGGTTCAGTAGACATTTTGATTTAGTCATAGATTAGAGTGTAAATCCCTAAGCTTTGAGAGCTAATGTCATGGAGGGCGCTTGGGTTCCTACCAAAAGAAAACCAGTTGTAATGAATTATAGTTTATGAAAAATCACTTCATCTTTAATAAGGACCCCAAAACAATCTCCTTTCATGGATCTGAGTAAATTCAAAATCGCTAAATAATGTTTTCCTTCACTCCACAAACACATTGTATTTCTCTTCTGTGTCAAGTAGCATATTTGGCTTCATGCAAAGTTTTATAGTGCAGACAAATGCAGCAGCTCACCTGATCCTCCCCACAACCCTTTGTGGCTGCTGTTATTCTTATTTCCACTTTGCAGTTAAATAACCAGAGGCTTAGAGAATTTAAGTGCCTTAGATCTGTAAATAAGAAATAGAGCTCATTCTTAGCCCACAATTTTCCCATGAAATTGGATATCTTGCTTAAAACTGTGTAACTACTAAGTCCCAAAATAAAATCTTCACCAGATTTTAAGTCTCAATAATATAGATTTTCCATGTTCCTTTCAACCAATCAAAGCCTGAGAGGTTCTGTAGCAAAACCACAACCTTTCACAGTATGGTTTTCTGGGTTGTCCCTCTCTGAGTGAGACATGTTATTTTGGGAAGCCTCATGTGATGAAAGAGATAACAGGCTCTTTGGGCGGTAATAAAAACAAAATCACTACTTTGACAGTAAGTAAAATAGAAATTGAAACTTAAAAAAAAAAAAAAAACAGAGTTTTCTGATTGTGCAGATGAGCCATCAAGAATCTTTGAGTTTTATGTCTCAATGTTACTTTCCCTGTCACTTAAAATAATAACATGCCAACCTATGAAGTGCTTTGGGCTTATTTGAACATGTAAATAAACAACTCAAACTCTAATTGGAAACCTTGAGCTTTCGTATACAGAATTGAGAAGCAGCAACATGGGAAAGAGGTGCTCTGGTCTGCATATCAGGGGTGGGGCATCTTTTTTTTTAATGCCAAGGGCCATTTGAGTATTTATTACATCATTCACAGGCCTTACACAATTATCAAATTAAAAATTAGCCTGCTATACATGTATTGAATTTCAAGTCCAGCCTGTGATTGCCTTGGCAGGGCCAGAACAAATGATTTCACGGGTTACATGTACCCCACCCTGCACTGTAGATTCCCTTAGCACAAGACACAGGGCATGGTGGACTCAAGGTAGGCCCAGTGAGCACTGGGCACCGGAGCCCACAGGGAAGTTGGTCTTCTTGGTCACAGTCAGAACAGTCTAGATTTTTGAAGCAGAGCATCCTTGGGACAGTATTTTTACATTGTTGCTGTTTTGAGGTTTTGTTGTTTGTTGCAGGTGAAGCCATAGGTGGCATATGACCTGCTAACAGACCCTGAGAAGGAAGAGGCCATACCAACAGGTCAGTCACAGAAGCCTGTGTTGGCAGGTGTGATAAATGAATGAGGAATAAAAGGAGAATGGTAGCACAGGGAGAGAACCACTAGTAATCCCTGAGCAAAAGAATATCAGAAAATGTGAAGGGTCTGAGACGTTATCCTATCATCAAGGCGAGAAGATAGCCTGTCACAGTTTTACGCACACAAGCAGAAGACACCTGACCCCTGGGTCAGAGACTAGAGAGTGTAGTCCCAGAGCACAGCACATTTGCATCAGTCCCTCCTGCTTCCAAGTGCAGGGCAGTGTGTATAGGCCCCCATTCAAGGCGGTATTCAAGGGGTAACCATAGCTGCTGGTCTAGGCAGCTTGCCTGGTAGAATGAACCAGGCCTTGTCCCCTGAGGGATCTAAGTCCACTTCCCATCAGGCTTTAGTTGCCAATCACAGTTTAAAATACCATAGGAGCATCAAGACAAAGCCCAGTGGATCCCTTAAATCCACTTGTGTGGTAACAATGCTCTTTCACGATGACCAAGGTCAGTTTTCCCTAGAAGTTTTGTAACTTCTTCCTTTTCTACCTGTCTCCCATCACAAGGAGCTCTGCATGACCAGGAGGCAGCCATAGCTTTATGGAAAACAGAGCTCTCACTGTACCCCTTGGAGGAGGCCTCCTTCCTCTGCAAAGCAGGCCTTCTAGACTCACAGAGCCTAACTTTGTGCGATCATGTGCACATGGTCCTAGTTATTATTATTCAGTGGTCAACAAAAGAGGTATTTTGCTTGCCCTCATGGACTTTAGACAAGAGACAAAAAGCATATGGTATGTAAATAACAATATAACACATGATGTGTTAAAAAGTATAAGAAGTTATGAATGACATTCACAGTGGAAACAGAAGGTAGTACGTGAAGACACTTCAAAAAAAGTCTTTGAGGGGCCAGTGCTGTGGCGCAGCAGGTTGACGCCCTGGCCTGAAGCACCTGCATCCCATAATTTAGAGTTTTTGAAAAGATCTTTCTGATTCTGGATGCAAAAAGGACTTCAAAGGGGGACTCAGTAGGCATGGGCCAAGTGGTCCTGAGGGAAGGATAACTCACCCTCCAGTCCCCAGGTCTAAGGCCATCAAAGACTGGCTGTCCCTACGCCATCCGCTTGCCTGAGGTTAGTCATACCCAAAGAGAGTGTGAGGAGAGGACCAGAGGTAGTCCCTGTATTTGTTGTCTGTTCCAAGTGTAGACTTCGAATCAAACTGGAGGCAAACACCCAAGTGCTATGTCAAAACCACCCATTTAAAAAATAATGACTGAGTTCACCAAGTAGAAACTACTTTAGTATACACAAATTAATCTCTGAATATATTTGTGTTGGCTAAGGGGGAAGGGAATGGCTATAGATGCCGACAGAATTAGGGAATGGTTGTGACTTCAGCAACTGCCCCACACTTGGTACAACATAAATCACCCACAAAGTGCTTTTCCATTGGGAGATTGTGTTTTACATATACAAAACTCATAATTTGTGTTTATTGAAAAGATTTAGACACTAGAAGGTTATTTATGTTTTTAATTTGTCTGCACCAGTAAATAACATCCCACTTAGCAAGCAGTTCCTGGGCAGAGCATTTACCTCTGAAATACAGTGCTCACGACCTGCTCTGGCCACCTCCACACTTGATACTGCTGATCCATAAAACCATAATCAATGTACTCAATAAATATTTATACACTGGATGGATGAATGACTGAATCCTTATATCTCTTCTATTTACCAGAAGAATCAGCCTGACACAGAACTCACTTCACATTCAGCTATGCCATTTAATTAACAACATTGGTACCCCTTTGTATGTCATGACTTTTATTCCACTGTAACTACACACCAATTTGTCATCTTTAATATCATTGTACATTCAACATGCATTTTTTATATTACAGTTTTTTAATTTATAAAACATATTTTATCATACATCAGCATTCCCTTAGGAGGCCCCTTAGAAAACCAGTTTACACTCGTTTCCTTTCAAAGGCTTTATTTGTGCAAAGACCAAATGTGTACAAAACATACTCACAGGCCCTGAGGGCACCTATAAGAATGAACAAGGTTGGAGGCTCTTGTTCTCCAGCTGGAGACAAGCCAGTTGCTTGCAAAAACCTATTGATTCTATCCCTTAATATTTCTCCAAGCCATCCCTGTAGCCACTGGCTCAGTCCAGGCCTTCACCATCACTTACCTGGACTATGGCGGTAGTCTCCTAGCTGTCACTTTAAAAAGAAAGCTGTCTTTTCTTTCCTCTTCCCTTCACTTAAGACTAAAATATATTTTCAGAAAAGACAATATCATCAATCCAGAGCACAGAGATTTTAATAAATGGGCTTTTGACATGTTACATCATAAATGAACCTTCCAAGTTTATAAGTGGTCCTTTGACAGGATGCATCATGTCAATCTATAGCTCGGAACCCTTACTGATTTAATCCATAATTCATATAGTAATGGATCCTGAAAATTCCATTGCTTCCTTTCTTCTAGCAAGGCTGCCCTGATAGTACAATTTGAGATTAATCAGTTGGTGCTGTGTGGCTAAAACTGCACAGTATCCTCTGAATGAACCAGCCAGTGGACTCTCACCTAGCATTTCTCAAACTGAGGTCATTATAGGACCACCTGACTATTTTCACTGTATCCACTTATCTTTTGTGCTATTAAGTCCTTAATTTTTTAAAATCAGCAAAAAAAAATTTTTTTAACTTCTTTTGAAGGTAGTTTTATACTACTGGCACAAAGAGAAAACCAGCATCGATTGTCATTAAAAGAAGCTTCCACAATCCCATAAAGAACAGAGCTCATTCATGTAGCCACAGCAGAAAGAGCACCACAATTTGGGAGAGATTCAACCGGCCAACTCCATCACCTCCACTGATCAAGGAGGGAGCAAGGGAATAATAATAGGACATTATAGTCAATTCAACGTTGGCTTGGCTTAGCATAAATAATCTAAAATTAAATTGGGCGTGTGACCCGTATATCACGAGGGTCTCCCGTGAGTCCCGTGGTAGCTGTGTTGGCCAGACCGCCTAGCCTAGTCTGAGCTTGGAAGCATTTGTTTCATTGTCTGCTTTTTAATAGAATCAGATGGCTTTTTTGAAAAATTGAAATCCTAGGAGGATCAGGGGAAGAATAAGAAAAAATGATTTTGGGTGAATAATGTTAAAGATATGGAAAAAGAAGGAAAACACAAAGACACGGCAAGGAATCATAAAAGCTGAGCATGCACAGCCCGAAGACAAGTTGGTAGCTCTGCCAGAACAATTTTGGCTTATTTCACATGCACAAACCCGGAAATGGTATTCATACAGAATAAGAAATACAAAAACCTTCTGAACTGTTAACTGCCCTTAACCATGTACATCTAAATTGGAATAGCAGCATACTTATTTTTGAAGAGACGGTTATTCTTTGCTTGGAAAGTCTGAGCAGAGATGTTAAATTTCAGATGCTGCGAATGCTTTTGTAATTTTTGTGTTCCTGAATTAAATCAAATGAGGATGACAAAGATAATAGCAATTTCTGGCATTATATAATTTCATATAACTCTGATTACATATTGACATAAATTAAGCCAGTCAACAATATCACTGATTTAACCAATATCTCCTCAGCTGGACAAATTTCATTCATTTTTCCTTGGTTTCTTTAATTTATTCTTCTACCCAGCATAACCTAGTCCTCCACCATGTTGACTGTTGGGACAATAGTAGGCAAATGCATTTGTACATTTTGCCATTCTTGCTGGAAGACCTGTAGCATTCGATGCCTGAAGCAAGATCTTCCTGCAGACACCCACGCTTCCTCCAGAAAAATTCACCTACAAAGAAAAAAGAAGAAGAGTCACAGGGGGTGGCATTCTATATTCCAGGACCATGTGGATACCAAGCATGGCTAGACTCTGCCAACTTGGGGATCACAACAGTCTTGTTATTTCTGTCATGTTTGGGCTACACAGTTCACAAAATGAACCCAGATAATTTGGGTTTTTCGCTTGTGACTCTGATGGAATTGAATGAGAAGAATCCCAGGACCCATAAAACCACTGCTAGTTCCTTGGAATCTGCTCATCACTGAATCCTTCCTAGAGGACATTTTTTCAACATGACTCAGAATAATCTTTTAGAACAAAGTGTCCTGTGAATAATATTAAACTCATTTAAAATGAAGATGACTTACAGAGCTTGTTTTTTGATTAGCCACTAAAATACCTCATGATAAGATTATTCCTTTGAATTATAGACGCTGCCTTAACTACTGGAAGAAACTCTAACCACCGCATCTAAAGAAAAGTATCCAGGAAGAAGGTTTTGTCCACTCTTGTTTTAGCCTAAGGAAACATCTTCCTGAGATTTCACTTAATCACAAGATTCAATCATCATTTATATAAATAGGGCATGTATTTCTAGCCAGATCAAATCACTGCACACCTGAGTGCCTACTTCTAGAAAGTACTAATTGAGCAGCGGAAATAACAATAAAATAGGTAATAATATACAGTCCCTGCCCTCAGGCTGTTGACAGTAAAATAAAGAATGTCTGGTTAAATATGAATTTCTGATAAACAATGAAACAAGTTTCAATATGCCTATTTATTATAAATATGTCCCATAAAATATTTGGAACATTCTTTTTTTTTTTTTTTTTTTTTTTGACAGGCAGAGTGGACAGCGCGAGAGAGAGACAGAGAGAAAGGTCTTCCTTTGCCATTGGTTCACCCTCCAATGGCCACCACGGCCGGTGCGCTGAGGCCAGCACACCCCGCTGATCTGATGGCAGGAGCCAGGTGCTTCTCCTGGTCTCCCATGAGGTGCAGGGCCCAAGCACTTGGGCCATCCTCCACTGCACTCCCTGGCCACAGCAGAGAGCTGGCCTGGAAGAAGGGCAACCGGGACAGAATCCGGCGCCCTGACTGGGACTAGAACCCGGTGTGCTGGCGCCGCTAGGAGGAGGATTAGCCTATTGAGCCGCGGGGCCGGCCCTGGAACATTCTTGTACATAATATGTTGCTTATCTTTTATCTGAAATTCAAATTTAACTAAACATTCTGTATTTTTTTAACTTTTATTTAGTAAATATAAATTTCCAAAGTACACTTTATGGATTACATTGGCTTCCCCCCCCCCATAATTTGCCTCCCACTCGCACCCCTCCCATCTCCTGCTCCCTCTCCCATTCCATTCACATCAAGATTCATTTTCAATTATCTTTATATGCAGAAGATCAATTTAGTATATATGAAGTAAAGATTTCATCAGTTTGCACTCACACAGAAACACAAAGTGTAAAAATACTGTTTCAGTACTAGTTATAGCATTATTTCACATTGGACAACACATTAAGGACAGATCCCACATGAGGAATAAGTACACAGTGACTCCTGTTGTTGACTTAACAATTTGACACTCTTGTTTATGGCGTCAGTCATCTCCCTAGGCTCTAGTCATGAGTAAACATTCTGTATTTTTATTTATAAACCTGGAAGCCCTACCTGGAGCAGAAGAATCACTTAACACATAGTTATCAAGTGCCAACTGTGTGCTAGTGGCTGCTCCGGATGTTGAAGAGCAAATAAGGCAGACAAAATTCCCTGCTCTGGTGGGCTTAGAATCTAACAATGAATAAGAAAATAAGGAAAAAATTACAACTGCATGCTGTTAAAGGAGAGCTGTATGGAGCCTAATACTGGAGTGGTGAGCATCAACAACATATAATACAGGAGTTTCAAGATGAAGAGTTACTAGCCGGGGAGGGCCTGGGGGAGACTTCCAGGTAGGGGCAACTTCATGCATGAGAGCCTTGATGTACTACACATTCTTCATTCCTTTCCTATACATTGCAGGATTATTCTGCACATTAGAGGACAGTAGTCTCATTACGATTTCCCAGACATTGACTCCAAAGGATTCTCCCATGTTTCCAAGGGCATCTTTGTCACCAGGCTGGGAAATACCAACCCTCAGCCCTGCATTAGAAACTATTGAATAAGGGGAAAGATGACACAATCATATTTAGCAGTGCTGGCCCATGCTGTGGGTCAAGCTTTGAGTGGCTAGACAATACTATTCCCAGTAATTAAGAGACAAGAACCACGCAAGAAACAGGGCCACCTAGGCCCTGATCATTGGCCAAGTTTACGTTCTAAGCAGCAAGTACTCTGCAGCCAGAAACAGACAGGCTCAGAGTCGACTCATGACTTGGAAGGTCTGTCCCAGGAGATGCAGGCAGAAAAGATGAGCAAAGAAAGCAGAGGCCATTGCCAGTCACAGGAAATGGTGTGAACTCCAAGTTCATAAGCAAGAAAAAAGAATGTCTACCCACTTTAGTTATTGAACATGTCAAGATAGTCCACTGCTTAAACACTTGACCAAGGCTCCACGTTCAAGTTGGCAAGTGACTGGTCCTCAGAGGGTCCCCAGAACAAAACAGAAAAATAGGACCCACATATCCTCCACCATGATGATCTGTTCTTACCCATAAGGGGCCTGGAAGCTCACCTCCTGTGCTCTTCATTGTAGAATGTAAAGTGACAGGCACTAGAGCCTACACTAGCAAGTTCAACATTAAAAATGCAGATATATTAAAAAGATGAGTGGGAAAGAGTGATCTAATGTGGATTAGATGATGAATCTAAGATTATGCCAGAAGAGAGGACACTAAAGCCCCACTCCCTGCTGTCTCCTGCTGTCCCCATGTCCCATGGCCGGCTCCCAGCATTTGCCACCATCCCAACACATCTTACACGTTTGCTCACGCTCCCCAGGCCCAGAATGCCCTTCCTCAGAAACTCCTATTCACCCTTCACAGCTCAACTACATTTGCCCTTCTTAGAGTCTTCCTTGCTGCTTGGGCCCCACCTCCTAGTACACCACCTGTGTGTGCCCCAACATGCACACTCACACAGGCAAAATCCCTGTCCCCTCCTGAGGGCCAGCACAGTATGTACACTGTATTATATTTACACAGTATTCCTCCATTGCAACATTCACCACACCACATTACCACTTAGCTGCTTACTTTCTTCTTCCTACACTGAGTGTGAGCTCCTCATAGATTATGACAATTCCCTGGTCCTGCATCAACACAGACAAGACACATGGTATGTGCTCAACAAACACAAGAAAGGGAGCTGCAGAGGGAAGAAAAACAGGAGGGAAAGTGAAAATGAGGGAAGAGTCCTTTTCTTATGGAATTTAACATATGACATCTCAAAATTCTTATTGAAGCACAACTTTCAAGAAGTCTCTGTCATTTAAAGGAATCCACAATTGTCCAAACACACAATTTTAATAGGCTTCTCCACCAAGACATGAGGATAAATCAGAAGCCCTGTGCTGGAAAGGCTATGGAGAAAAGTCTCTCCCATGGAAATCTGGGGAACACATGCACATCTCACCATAAAAAAATGATGTCTCTTGAGCAAATTTCAGTAAAAGTCACATTTGTTTGTTTTGCAAATTAATTATACTACTTTTCAAAAATTCACGTGCCTTATTTTAAATCATAAAATAGCCATCTCTACTGCCAATACTGTTTTAACCCACTTCTGAATTATTTCCCCAGCTAAATATGATCTACCATGATCAAAACGCAGGCTTGAAAGAAAAGCTAGGGAGAGATGTAGTATAAAATAAGTGGCCAAAAAATTAATTTCTTCTTACCAATTAAACCTTGCATGGTGTTACAAAAAATTACAGAGGGAACACTTCACACATATAACTGAAAAATAATCATTTCATTTTTCATGCTGAACAATCAGAAGAGGTAAATGATGAGGTTTAAAAAAAAAAAAGCGAAGTTACCTAGTGAAGGTGGAGTTCAGGAGGTCTTATTAGTGGCTCCATATTACAATCTAGAAACGTCTTTATGTAGACTAATCACATCGCAGGTCCAGAGGAGATTTACAATCTGATTTGCCACCGAGAACTCCATGTAATCTTCGTGGCGGACTGACACCATTTTATCTTTGCACGAATCCCTGTTTCTCACGCAAGTAATTCTGTCCTTTCTACATTGTCAGCTCTGACAGGCTGATTTAATCTGCAGGATTCTGAATGCCTCTGACCACTGCAGCGAGTCATTAACCTTGACTCGCATAATTGAATTCAAGGTTGATTGCCTGTGACCCTCTGCGCCGAGGTCTTCTAAATGTACATATTCATTACGGGCCGCCTCGCTAAACGGATTGCACAGGGAAAGCTGTAGCAGTCGCCTGTTTGGTATGCAGGGGGCGACAAGGGCACTAATTGCATGTTAGAGCTGAGGATTAGATTATGAAACGAGTGAGAAAATGAAGATAGATCTCTGACACTGTCAGATTAGGGGCAGCAATGTGCGAGAATATGACATTGAAATTTACAGTGACATTAACAGAAGGAAAATTAGAAACAAATCTACACTGGACATTTTTTGAAAAATCTTCATGTTTTCTTCCGTCACCTAATAATCAGGACTTGGAAGGGAATGCTTGTACCTTTTTTCACTTGCATAATCGCAGCAGAACAATAGGCATTTTTGAAGTAGCTTTTTAGAAGACCAGGAAATCGAATTACAGTCACCTTAACATTACACGTTATGCAATGTCTAGGCCAGGTTTAAATCATTGGCTTTACACACCAAAGGCCATTTTGAATTGTCAAGAAAAGACTTCACACAACTTCAGTAAGCTTGGAGTACTTATAAATGTTTAAGTGTTCAAAATTATTGCAAACAATACTGCGAGGCTCAATGTTGGTGAGAAGCCAGCTTATAAAATTATCACTATTTCCACATTTTTATTGATTTTGTGTCACTTCATAGTTAAAACAAATGACTCCTGGCTCACATCAAACAAATGCTTCCGGCATCCACGCAGATGCTTAAGCTAATAGCAAACAGTTCTACAAATCACTTCCATTTTCCGGAAGGAAATGTCCACCCTGTTACCAATGCAACAACGAATAATTTGACCAGGGGTGAGGCTGCATATAAATTTCAGGGACCTTTTTCTTTGCCATTTAGGAATGAGCAGCTTCTTGTGCAACCTTTCCTCGTACTTATGCCAATTGTTTGTGATTTATTTTAAAGGAAAATGACAGCCTGTCTTTCTGACAACAAAAACATTAAAAAACTTAATGGCATTGGATGTTGAAAAGCAAAAGCACAAAAGCCCTTGGTGTTTAATGACAGCTAGAAATGAGTGCTACGTTAGTTAGAAGTTAAAGATTCTATCTCTGGAGAAGCCAAGTTCAGTTTTGTTTTGTTTTGCTGATGCTTTGTTTTCAAAACAAACCCACAGAACAGTCCCTGTGGTATGGCCAAAATGATACACCAGAAATGTTCTACAGCATTTTTAAGTGGCTAACTTGGTTTGCATTGATCTTTCAAAATGAAATTTATTTTTGCTACTTCAAGAAACTCTAAATGGAAGAAGTAACTTCTTAATAATCATGCCTTACTGGGAAACCTGCCACTCTGTAAGAAATGAACTCATGAGGGGCAGGCATTCGGCACAGAGGATAATTTGCAGATGCCTGCAATCCGTATTGCTGCGCCTGGGTTCAAATCTGAGCTCTGCTCTCCATTCCAGCTTCCTGCTAATGCGCACCCTGGGAGGCAGCAGGTGATGGCTCAAATACTTGGCTCCCTGTCTCCTGGTTGCAACCTGGCCTAGCCCTAGCTATTGTGAACATTTGTGGAGTGAACCAGCAAATGGAAGATCTCTCTCTCTCTCTCTCTCTCTCTGCCATTTAAATAAACAAACAAACAAAGGTAATGAACTTGTGAGCCCAGCCATAAAGCAAAAGAAAGAACTGTGGCAGATTTCAGAGCCTGGGAACACTCACGCTTTGAGAGACTGCTCAGAGGGTCTCCAATGCCTCTTCCTGAGACATTTAAAAGATTACCAATAGTTGTGTGTAATAGCTGTCCTTCAAATCTATTACGCACATAACAAGTAAGTCAATTTTCAAATGAACCAACTTTTTTTTTAATCGAAGGAAATAAGGAGCACTGGAGTTCATGCTAGACAAACATCAAGATTTAGGTTCCAAGGGCCAACACTGTGGTGCAGTGGGTTAAACCACCACCTCTGATGCCACAGGCCTCCCATATGGGCCCCAGTTCAAGTCCTGGCTGCTCCATTTCTGATTCAGTTCCTTGCTAATGTGCTTGGGAAAGCAGCAGAGGATGGCCCAAGTACCTGGGCCCCTGTATCTATGTGGGAGACCTGGATGAAGCTCCCAGTTTTGGCTTGGCCCAGGCCTGACCGTTGCGGCCATTTTTGGAGTGAACCAGCAGATATAAGCTCTCTCTCTCCCAGTTTCTCCCTCACTCTCTGTAACTCTGCCTTCCAAATAAATAACTTAATCTTTTAAAAAAATTTTAAAAGACCTAGGATCCAATAAAAGTTCTATTATAATTTAGCTGTATTGCCTTGAGCCAACACTTGTCATTTCAGATTGGTATCCCTAACAAGGTTTTTATAAAAATCACTGCAAAACACTACATAATTTAAGAATTATTAGGGCTCCCAAAACTGTTTTTTTAATCTCTCATTACAAAATACCTCAGAACCTGGTGGCTTAACCACAATGTTCACCATTCTGTGAGTTGGCAGTTTGGACAGGTATTCTTCTGGGCTTCCCAGGGCTAACTCAAGGGGCTGCCATTGCCTATGCGATGCCTTGACTGAGGGTGGAGGATCCAGAATGGCACAAGTCACACAGCTGGCAATGGGTGCTAGCTCATACCAGGGGCTTCAGTCTACTCCAATTTGTCCTCAGCCTGTGGCCTCTCATCCTCTTCTGGGCTACATGAACTTCCCAGAACCATGGTCTCGGTTCCGAGATGGAAGTAGATGCCCCGATGCCCTTAAAGGCCCAGACGCTGGAACCCACATGCCATCACTTCTGCCATGCTCCCCTGGTCAAAGAAAGTCCAACAGCCAGCCCAGATTCAAGGGAGTAAAGGAATAGATGCCACTTCTTGATGGGAGAAGGGGCAAAGTTCTCCATGATAGGGGCATAGACACAGGGAGGCCTGACTAACTGGGGGCCATCATCATTACAAGCTACCCACCAAAGCAGTACCGCCATATGCATGTAAAAGACAACCACCGCATTCATTGGATTTAATCTGTGCCTCTTAGCACTGCCAAGGCTGAAGTTCTCTGCCTCCTCTGTGTGTGGGCACTGTCCCAGACAGCTTGATCTTAGTTCTGATCCTGACAGGTATCCATGTAAACCAACACAGATTCCCTCTCCCTGAGCTCGGTCTCCAGCATTTGGCACTGCACAAAAGCACAATGATGAAACATGTTGAGCTCTAGTGAAGCCTCAAAGCATGGGTTTAAATTCTAACTCAATTCATTACTAGCTAGATAGCCTTGGATAAATCATGTAATCTCACTAAACCTCAGTATCCCCCTCTATAAAGGGGGGGGGGTCAATGATAGTAGTTATCTCATAGAATTGCAGTGCAGATTAAATTAACACAGGACCTGAGCAGTCCCTAGCACAGTGCACACCACACAGTGTGTGCTCAGCACAGCAACTCCTCACATTGGTGTGCATTTGAACTCAGCACGGTGCATCACACTACAGAACCAGGCCCATCAGTTCTTCATCCAAGAATCAGACAAACAACCTGACTTACCCATTCCGTGATTTAAAAAATATTCTACCTCCTCCTAAGATGAATTAGTTAATAATGGTGATACAAAAATTAGAGCTCCCTTGCCTCTGAGTCAGCCCTAAAGCCGTAGGTCTTGAGAGGCAGTTGACCCCTTGAGTTTCCATCCTGCCCTCAGACCCTGATGAGAAGTTTTGTTTCTTTCTTGCAATTAGGAAGTATGTATGTCTCCAAATGCAGAAACAGCATTAGCACTACACTTGTCCAACTAATAGCTGAGATCCTCCACATGGTCTTCAGCCCTGCTTGGAGTATCACATCTTCCCTTTATGGATCACCTGGCCTGATTGTTTATTATTCAACTTCTAAACATGCATGAAGTTTATTATCATCATCGTTATTATTAATGTATTATTTAAGACAGCCTTATGCTCCCTCCTAGATAGAACAGGGCAAAGGCCTGGTTTCTACCTTTTAGGCACTTCCACAACATCCGCCACTCCGTTTTGAAAATAAGTCATCCTGAATGCCAATGTCAACAAGTCTCACGAAAACAAAGAAACCAGCAAAATACTTATGGAAAGCAATTTGGAGGATTTGAAAGCTCTAAAGTTAATTGAAGTGACAGTGGATCATGTGTTACTATTCCCTTAACAGGCATAGCACCACTACTGAGATTCAATAAATGTTAATGGTATTGAAGACAGCAAACAAAGCAGGTCTGGTGCCCATCTGGAGTAAATAATGCCACCTGTGTGAATCCAGCACCTCCTCTGAACCCAGACAGCTGAGGCACCCATCAAATTGGTGCTCAGAGCCAGGGCCTCAGACACTAGACCTCAACTTACTGGCGTGGGATGTACTGAGGAAGAAGAAAAAGGTTTTGTTCACTCACACCCCAGAAAATTCCACTCTTTTTCCTGTGTCCTACTCAATTCACACTTCTGCACCAATTCTTGGTACCTGAAGGCAAGTCAGCTCAGGGTCTTTCTCTCAGCACCCACTGGCAAGCATTCTGTCCATTAACATGAATTTCAGCCACATCTCATGGGGAGCTGTTTTCTGGTTCTTGGAGTTGTTGTCATTCTTGTTGTTCTTGGTTGATTTTTGTATTTCTATTGTTTTTGGATTGTATTGTATTTCCATTTTGGGGGGAACAGGAAGGGTAGAGCAGAAGCCAGAAGTTAAATGGCTAATTGCCAAGTATACAGGTGACTAAATTCAACAAAATAGGAGAACTTCTAGTGTTTACACCTTTGATCAAAAACAACCTCTTCCTTCTATATCTCTCCCAATCAAGTTTGCACTTGAGTAAGTTAAGACGAAGTGGATTTTTCTCAAGTCCTTGAGAAACAAGCTAGCATACAGGATCCTTTAGTACCTTACAATCTTTCAGGAAAACGTGTTGAGAGCCAACGAAGGAGATGTACACCAAATGCTACAGGCAACCCATGTAAGGAAACCTGTGGAAATACTGAATCTAGCACAAGCACTGGAGGTGATGTCTTGAGCCAGGCTTTGGAACAAGGACAGGGTGGAGGAGGAGAGAAAAAAAATAGAAAGCTTCCCACACAAGAAACAGAATTGTGCATGTTTATATTTGCCTAACTATGAGGTCGGTTGCTCTAAAACAAAGAATTTTCAGAGAAAAGTGAGATATCATTTTTTAAAGTTTTATTGAGGCATAATTGACACAAACATCTTTTTTAAAGATTTACTTATTTATTTGAAAGGCAGACATACAGAAAGAGAGGAAGAGAGAGAGAGAGAGAGAGATCTTCCATCAGCTGGTTCACTCCCCAGATGGCCCCAACAGCCAGTGTAGAGCCAAGTCAAAGCCAGGAACCAGGAGCTTCATCTGGGTCTTCTACATGGGTGGCAGGGGCCCAAACATTTGGCCATCTTCTGCTGCTTTTCCCAGGCCTTTAGAGGGGAGCTGGAGCAGAGATGGTGCAGCCAGGATATATCTTGATGACAGTGAACATATGCATACACCCATGGTACCATCAACACAACCAAGGTTCTAAGTGTCAGCATTTTTAATTTTTGCTAAGATTTTTTTTTTATTTATTTGAAAGGCTGAGTGACAGAGAGGAGACAGAGAGGGAGAGATTCTATCTACTGGTTCACTCCTCAAATGGCCACAACAGCCAGGGCAGGGCTAGGCTGAAGCCAGGAGCCACAAACACCATCTGAGTTTCACAAATGGGTGGCAGGGGCCCAAACATTTGGGCCATCATCCACTGTCTTCCCAAGAACATTAACAAGGATCTGCATGGGAACAAGAGCAGCTGGGACTCAAATCTGGGCTCTAATATGGCATGCTGTTGTTGCAGACATCTGCTTAACCCGCTGTGCCACAGCATTGGCACCAAGGTCATATGTTGCAAGTTACTTACACTTCTACTTTACTAAGGGCTTTAGATCACATTATCTCCTCCAATCCTCACAAGCCTCTGCAGCAGATAAGTGACACACGAAAAGATCAGGTGATGTGGATGACATAAGCAGGCAGTAAATAACAGGGAAGGAGCAACAATCCGGGTTTTCTGACTTGCTTTATCACGGCTGTTCAGTGGAGCAATTCACATAAAATGCTAAGAACGGTGCCTGGCACACAGTAAGCTAACAGTCCTGACTGCTAGCTATCATTACTACTTTTGTTATTACCATTCTTACAGCTCTGACTACAAGAGGAGTGTAACCTTTGTCCTCTAAGCCCATGTTTCCGAACTTCAGACACTTCTGTCTCACCTTCTTCACTTCACCACATCCGCCCTATTCAGATGCTCTTAGCAGCAAGTAGCAAAACACAAGACTATAAAGGATAGTTTTTGGATCAACTGTCTGGCAATTCCAAAGCTTGAGTTTGAGCTGTGCGCTGACTCACTCTGCCATTCCATAGGATCTGACCTATTGGATGTGTCTACTTCGTCCTAACAACAGATTTCTGTGGTTAAGAAAATTAATAGGTGCCTCCTTCCAGAGGCTGCCTGTCCAAAAGGAGCGAGAGGGTTTCTTCCTTCAATCATCGGCTAAATACAAGTTTCATGCTGATTTTATCATCTCAGGTCACACACCCGTGCCTGAACTAACCATTATGGCAAAGGGTTGGGATTCCATTGATGCGTTGATATCATTCACAGTCCTTTCCTTGGCCCCTCTCCCGAGTCAGCATGGCTTCTACAGGTTGGGGGAGAAGGAAGAGTGATGGAGATACATCACAATGCCCTCCATACTCGACTTCCATACTCGACTACCAATCACAATATCACTGAGTATTTTTCTTTAAAATAACTCTTTTAAAAACTACTCTTCATTCTAAGCCTTATCTGTCAAATCATGGGTGGAGCGGGTGCTATGGCATAGCAGGTAAAGCCACCGCCTGCAGAGCTGGCATCCCATATGGGTGCTGGTTCAAGACCCAGCTGCTCCACTTCTGATCCAGCTCCCTGCTATGGCCTGGGAAAGCAATAGAAGAGGCCCAAATCCTTGGGCCCCTGCACCTACATGAAAGACCCAGAAGAAGCTCCTGGCTCTTGGCTTCGGATTGGCCGAGCTCCGCCCATTGCAGCCATTTGGGGAGAGAATCAGCAGATGGAAGATCTCTCGCTCTCTCTTCCTCTACCTCTCTGTAACTCCACCTTTCAAATAAAGAAATAAATCTTTTTAAAAAATCATGGGTATATATAACAGCTGTGTTTTTATTCAAAATACAAACATAACTATCAAAATTTGAATTCTTTTGTCCAACTACAAATATCATCCCATTTATATCACGGCTCATGACTTATGTTTTAAGTTCAGTCTTCAGATCCCCATTCCAGAATTTAAGCTCTAGACTATATTACTATCCATAGTCATTTTTTTCCCATTCTTTTCAAGTAACGTTTTCTATGCCCTGTCTGGTTGAGATGGAAAACACAAAACATCACACTGCAAAGCCAGCATAACTGTTGCCTAGTTGACTCTGCAAACAAAGGGCAGAAACCAAAACAAAACACCAGCTACATTGGGAAGGCGAGGTACTGTCTGTTGCCTGTTGACTTTGCATCCAGAGAGGCCCATGGTGGAGAAGAGCTGCAGTCACTGGCAGAACCTCAAACCACAGCCTGCAAACACACTGGCCAGTGAACAGCTGGCTTGGCCAGCCTGGAGTTTAGGGTTCCAGTCTTCTAATAACAGCATTCCTTAGGAAATGGCTGCTGGTGAAGATGACTTCAGAAAAGACAGTGAAAAAATTGGGAGAGCTGGGCCTGGAAGCCATCCTAAAACCATTACAGCCATGTCGTAAATTCTCTTAGCAATAAGGTATCACTCATATATAAACAAGCACAGAAACCCATGATAAGGTTAAGGAGCCAGGGAATTAAATTGACACCCTTCATCTGGGTCATAGGACTATAAGTAGGCTCTCTCTTTGTAGCTAATCAGTTGAGTTTGGTATGAGTTTTCCAAGCCAAAGCAAGCAGCCATGGCCCACCTGATAAGTGCTTTCTTTGTACCACTAAGGAATGCCTTCATAAAATTTCTATCAAAGGGATAGGATTGCCAGACTCCACCCTCACACCCCAGGAAAGGGTAGATATGCCAGCTTTACTCCAAATAAGCATGCTTTGTGAATGAAGCTCTAGGCTCAGAATTAGGAAATGGTATCCTAGTTCTGCTACTTAGAGCTCATTGGTATATTGTATTGTCTATGGAGTGCTCACATGTTCTGTCTGTTTAAAAGGGTTTGGCATAGGGGCTGGCGCTGTGGCTTACTAAGCTAAGTCTGCCTGTGGCGCCGGCATCCCATATGGGTGTCAGTTCAAGTCCCAGCTGCTCCTCTTCTGATCCAGCTCTCTGCAATTGCATGGGAAAGCAGTAGAAGATGGCTTGCACCTACATCCGAGGCCCAGAAGAAACTCCTGGCTTCAGATCAGCCCAACTCCAGCCGTTACAGTTACAGCCATTTGGGAAGTGAACCAGTGGATGGAAGCTCTCTCTCTCTCTCTCCCTCTCCCTCCCTCTCTGTAACTCTACCTCTCAAATAAATAAATAAAATCTTTTTGTAAAAAAAAAAGGTTTGGCATCATAAGGGTGAATATGATTTCAATTCCATTATCAGTGAAGAACCTTAAATACACAATTAAGAAAGTTAATTTTATTGTTGAACACTAAAAGTTGCATCTACAGAACTCCATGAAAAGACACTCTTACAGGACATTTCAAAAGATGACAATATATTAAACTACCTTCCTTGTCATGTGTGCGCACCCACACACATTCTGGTTGCCAAGTCCTCTCTCTCAGCCACCCCACATGTTTTGCCACAGAACAACATCTCCCATGTTCAGTTGAACAATTTCCCTTTCTCCCTCCCTCTGGTTGTACTCCATCCCAAGCCAGCCTCCATACTGCTTCCAATAGAATCTGACTAAAATATGAGCTGATCCTGCCCTATTCTGTTTAAAACCCTAAATTCAGGCCAGTGTTGCGGCTCACTAGGCTAATCCTCTGCCTTGCGGCGCCGGCACACTGGATTCTAGTCCTGGTCGGGGCACCAGATTCTGTCCTGGTTGCCCCTCTTCCAGGCCAGCTCTCTGCTGTGGCCAGGGAGTGCAGTGGAGGATGGCCCAAGTGCTTGGGCCCTGCACCCGCATGGGAGACCAGGAGAAGCACCTGGCTCCTGCCATTGGATCAGCGCAATGCACTGGCCACAGCACGCCGGCTGCCGCAGCCATTGGAGGGTGAACCAATGGCAAAGGAAGACCTTTCTCTCTGTCTCTCTCTCTCACTGTCCACTCTGCCTGTCAAAAAAATAAAAATTAAAAAAAAAAACCCTAAATTCAGACACTGGTTAAGATGCCTCTTGGAATGACCATATCCTATATTGGAGTGCCTGGGTTTGAGTCTCAGTTCCACTTCCAATTCCAGCATCCTGATAACATGCACCCTGGGAGGTAGTTGGTGACGGCTCAAATGGTTGGGTCTCTGCCATGTGTGTGAGAGACCCAGATTGAGTTCCAGGCTCCTGTCTTCAGCTGATACAACCTCAGCTGTTGCAGGCATCTGGGGAGTAAAACTGGATGAAAGATAACCCCCTCTCTATCAAATAAATAAATAAATAAATAAATAAAAATTCTTAAAGCCCTTGGTGGGTCTAATACCACCCAGAGAATGTAAAACTTTTTTAGCTTAACACTAAGCCCCTTGTGATGTCACCTGTTGATCACCACTCATTTCCACCAATTCTTTCTTCCTTTTTGGCATCTGAACTACATAAAGTAATATCATGTTTATGGGCCAAGGACCTAAATAGACATTTTTCAAAAGAGGAAATCCAAATGGCCAACAGACACATGAAAAAATGTTCAGGATCACTAGCAATCAGGGAAATGCAAATCAAAACCACAATGAGGTTTCACCTCACCCCAGTTAGAATGGCTCACATTCAGAAATCTACCAATAGATGCTGGAGAGGATGTGGGGAAAAAGGGACACTAACCCACTGTTGGTGGGAATGCAAAATGGAAGTCAGTCTGGAGATTCCTCAGAAACCTGAATATAACCCTACCATATAGCCCAGCCATCCCACTCCTTGGAATTTACCCAAAGGAAATTAAATTGCAAATAAAAGAGCTGTCTGCATCTCAATGTTTATTACAGCTCAAATCACAATTGATAAGACTTGGAATCAACCTAAATGCCCATCAACAGTAGACTGGATAAAGAAATAATGGGATATGTACTCTATAGAATACTATACAGCACTAAAAAAAATGAAATCTAGTCATTTGCAACAAAATGGAAGAATCTGGAAAATATCATGCTGAGTGAAATAAGCCAGTCCCAAAGGGACAAATATATGTTCTCCCTGATCGATGACAACCAACTATGCACCAAAAAGGAAACCTGTTGAAGTAAAATGAACACTATGAGAAGCAATGACTTGATCAGCCCTTGTCCTTACCAACAAGGAACAACTTACTACTTTATTCCTTTTAGTATTTTTTGTTCTACTTAATACCATTGGTTGAACTCTGTAATTAACACACAATTATTCTTAAGTGTTTAAATTTAACTGAAAAGTGATCCCTGTTAAATATAAGAGCGAGAATAAGAGAGGGAGGAGATGCACAGTTCAACACATGCTTAATCGGACTTACCCTTGATGGTAGAGTTGGAAACGTGCCAGGGGATTCCAATTCAATCCCATCAAGGTGGCATGTACCAATGCCATCTCACTAGTCCCAGTGATCAGTTTCAGTTCATAATTGATCATAATGATAGGATTAAGAGTCAAAGGGATCACATAAACAAGGCTAGTGTCTGCTAATACTAACTGATAGAATTAAAAAGGAGAGAATGATCCAACATGGGAAGTGGGATACACAGCAGACTCATAGAACAGCACTCTGGCCTCATAATCAGCCCTTAAGGCATGCGGATCCGGCTGAAAAGCCCATGAGAGTATTTCAGGCATGGAAAGCCAAGACACTCTGGCAAAAAAAAAAAAAATGACCTAAATGAAAGATCTCTGTGAGTGAGATCTCAGCGGAAAGAATGGGCCATCAAAGAAGGAGGTACCTTTCTCTGCAGGGAGGAGAGAACTTCCACTTTAACTATGACCTTGTCTAAATAAGATCAGAGTTGGCGAACTCAAGAGGCTTCCATAGCCTTGGCAGCTCATGACAAGAGCCTAGGGTGATTACTGGCACCATAAATACGAGTGTCAATTGTTAAATTGACAACAGGAGTCACTGCACTCTTACTCCCCATGTGGGATCTCTGTCCTTAATGTGTTGTACTATGTGAATTAACGTGTAACTAGTAATCAAACAGTACTTTAGACTTTGTGTTTCTGTGTAGGTGCAAACTGTTGAAATCTTTACTTAGTATATATTAAATTGATCTTCTGTACATAAAGATAATTGAAAATGAATCTTGATGAAGAATGGATGGGAGAGGGAGTTGAAGATGGGATGGTTGTATGTGGGAGGGTAGTTATGGGGGGGGATCTGCTATAATTCAAAAGTTGTACTTTGGAAATTTATATTTATTAAATAAAAGTTAAAAAAGAAATCTTATTAAAAAGAATTTATAGAGTTTGGCCTCTGAATGCAACTATGGCCCATTAAAAGAAATAGCCCATCCAAATAAAAAAGTAATATCATGTTTATAGATCTACATCCTTCACACACGCTGCTCTTGACTAAGAATAATTTTCCTTGTTTTTTAAAGTCAGTTCCAAGAAACCACACACACACACACACACACACACACACAATCTAGTTTGGGCCTCTTCTTAGTGATTCCCTATACCACCTCTATGCTGGATCATAATATTCCATGGTTGTTGACATATTCTCCTTCTCTTTCATTAAATCATGCCTCTTTGAAAGCAGAGATTTTGTTTCATTTGACTTAAAAATTTTTTTAAAAATGTAGTATCTGGCCTCACCCACCAGTTTCTGGTAGCTGGGTATCCAACAGATATGGTTCTCCAATTTAAACAGTATTTTATGGAGTGCTAGAGTAAGAAACTTGATAACTCATTTAACTATACTATTTGGCATGAGTTTGCTACCACTTCCTAAATACAGGGTGCCATTTTTATCAGCCACTCTGCACTAAAAAAGTGGGAAGCAATTATTCTATAGTGCAAGGCAGAAAGCTGGTTGCAGCATGCACATACATTGAGATCTTATCCTAAATAGAAGCCTCCTTAAAAAAAATTTGCCTAGAAAATATATAAGCATCCACTTCTAAGCTTGAAGACTTCTGAAGTAGTAGGTTAATGTCGTGTGGGTTAAAAGAGACATTTTAGTGACTGCTTGGGGTTCACCATTAGGACAAGTGCTGGATCCGAAATGTAACTCTCAACCCTAGAAACTCCACTCAGATTACTTTCTTCAGACCCAAGACTTCTGGCTCAAAGGAAGCTGCAGCAAAACATTTGGCACTCAGGATGAAAAGTACTCAGAACTGCAAAGCCTTGTTTGGATCCTCCTGCAGCCTTGTTATGCCGTGACTGCCATATGATTCCACTTTGACCAGTATCTGTCCCATCTCTCCCGGAGCCAGCCCCGCTCTCTCTTTAGCCTCCAGTCCTTCTGCACGCTCTGGGATCTCTTTCTGAAATCACCTGACGTGCCAAGGCAGGATGGCTCCAGTATCAACCTTGAGGTGCAGCCCTAAATCTCTAAGACATCTGTAAACAGTGCTCCATGCTTCTCATCATCATTTTATTTTGTCTACAAGAATGGGTAAGTGCAGTGAATGGTTTTTTTATGTTTTTCTTTATTTGAAGTCTTTTCTGTGGTAGAAAATATTGTTCATGGTTTTTATCCCTTTGTAATTCTCTAAAATCTAAGCCATTAAGTCTGCTTTGGGAAACAACTGCTCTTAATACCTGCTGGATTTTCTTTAGTGGGAGTGAAGGTCAAAATCTGAATTCTAAATACAGAAAATCACCAGGTCAGTGAATTCTCAATGATTTGTGGCATTTTCAGTCTCTCTGCTTTTTTGCGGACCATTCACGAAACTTGTTCACATATTCATTCACTCAACAGAGATTTATAGGGCAGCAGTGTGCAGGAATTGTGGGATGTGGGTGGCAGATCCCCAGAGGGCGTCCCACCCCCCTCACCCCAACCTTAATCCGCTTATGACTTATTGTAGAAACAGACATGCAAGCAGCTATGACATAACATTGTTCTTGGCGAGAGAGATAGGTACTGTGGGAGCAGAAATAGAGCCCTAAACTTCTGGGAGAGACAATAGGCAAAAGAGGAAAGGAGTCAGTTTAGTATTTCAGGGAAAAAGAAAAATGGCTGGTGAGAGAAGAGTAGAAAGGGCAAACCAGAAGGAAGAAACGAGAACACTGCGAAGGCTCAGGCGTGCAGGGTTCCAGGAAGTTCTCATTGCCAGAACAGAAAGGCTGTCATGATGCTGAACTTGCAGTTAAGGGATCAGGACAAAAAAAAAATATTTAACTGATTCTCTCTGGCAGGCCAGAGAAACGAATGGAGAATTTTGAGCTTGAAAATGACTCCAGGAGAACTTTATGATAGAAGTAGCACTCTGATGGCTAAGTCATAGGTAAATTGGAAAGTGGTGAGATTAAAACCCTGAAGTCAGGGAGGAAGCTATAGCAACAGCCCATGAGAAAGAAGACAAGGGCTGGAACCAAGGCAGCCGCAGTGGGACTGAAGAAGAGAAGCAGCAATGGAAAGAGATTTAGGAAGTAAGAAGGGCAAGATCTGGTGGTGGAAACTCAGAAGAGGATCCAAAAGAAAACAGCAAGGCAAAAAGAAAGATCTGGACAAACACAAAGTAGCCATAGAACGGGGTTGGATAACAACAACCGTTCCTGGCAAATTCTGGGAGAGACAATTTAGAACAGAAAGTGGGTCTCAGCCTCTTCTTCACAGGAGGCCTCATTTCTTGAATCACTTCTGAGTTTCACAAATATCAAGATTTAGCACTTATGTTTGCCAACAGCCAGATCCACATATTTATCTATAAACTCTTATTTGTTCTAACAAATGAAGCAGAGTTGTTTGTGGTTGTGGGGTGGGTGCTGTGGCACAGCAGGCTAAGCTTCCTCTTGGGAGCCCACAGCCCTTACCAGAGTCTGGCTCAAGGCCTGGCTGCTCTGCTTCCCACGCAGCTCCCTGCTAATGCAACTAGGAAGCTAGAAACGATGGCTCAAGTATTGAGTTCCCATCACCCACGTGGGTGACCCAGATTGAATTTCAGGCTCCTGGCCTAGGCCTGGCCTAGCCTTGCTGTGAGGCAATTTGAGGAGTGAATCTGCAGATGGAAATTCTCTCTATCTTTCTCTCTGCCTTTAAATAAATGAATACATCATTTAAAAAAATTTTTGGTCAGTATTTCCAAGCTCTACAAGGCTGGAGTTCTTTTATCTCCCAGATCCTTTTATTACAGGATATTGCTAACATTCGGTTACTCACTGAAATTATTTCAATTTCTAAAGATGGTCATCCTGACGGCCAGCCCTGTGGCATGGTAGGCTAAGCCTCTGCCTGTGGTGCTGGCATCCCATGTGGGCACTGATTCATGTCCCAGCTGCTCTTCTTCCGATGCAGCTCTCTGCTATGCCCTGGAAAAGCAGTAGAAGATGGCCCCAGTCTTTGGGCCCCAGCACCCGCCTGGAAGACCTGGAAGAAGCTCCTGGCTTCAGATTGGCCCAGCTCCAGCTGTTGTGGCCATCTGGGGAGTGAGCAGCAGATGGAAGATCTGTGTGTGTATGTGTGTGTGTGTAACTCTGACTTTCAAATAAAAAATAAATAAATCTTTAAAAAAAGTCATTCTTCTTTCCTCATTAATTAGCAAAATTTAGCTTCCTTCTACATCAACTTAGATAAAGTCAGACAAATTTTCAAGGTCTGTGTGCTCTTAAATCCTTAAGGTGCTTAGAAAATGCTTTGAATGTAATGATTTTAAAATCATGATAACACAATTAGCAAACAGGATGTTACTTACCCCTTGCACTCTTTCTTTAACACTCTTATATAAAGAAATCAAAGGCTATTTGATCCCAGATTTTGTTTCCTTGATCTCCCTAAAAAGAACAATTGAGCTAATAAAGATGTTTTCCTTTTTCACTATAATTTAATTGTTTTTATTTGGAAATGATGGCAAACCACAGGTGTCAAAGAAAATTGGTGATATGTTAATTTTAAGCCTATTGAGAACAGAAACAACATACAAATCATGGAAATCATGTTTTTTCCTGGACGAGCCTAGAATCATGTGATAAATTAGGTCTAAGCATAAGAGCTTGAAGCATTGTACTAATTCAGATGGCATCCATCAAAACTATCCTATCCTCGGGAAAAATGGTCATGACAAAGAAGATACACAGAGGTAAAGAGGGAAGCCTAATTTTAGTACAGATCAGATATTTTTTATTGAATCGAGCCTAAAAGAGAAGTTTAAACCTTGCCTTTGCTTTAAGGCAACTAAAACACATGCTAACTTTAATTTGCATTTTATACAACTAGTTTGGGGCACAGAAATAGCATAATTTTGCATTGACAAGTCCTCTCTGTATTCTTCCTTAATAATTTATTCTCTTGAAGGTATTTCTCAACTCTTTCAGTTTAAATTTTTTTAAGCATAATTCTACCTCCATACAAAAGACAGGCTTTCCATTTATAGGCCTGTTACCTAGAGGCACAATTAAAATGGAAACATTAAATAGAAATAAAACAGGATTCTTCGGCTCTTTTCATCCACCAGCTGGTTCATTTCACAGACTCCCTCTTTGGTGAGTTCCAATTGCATTCGTATTTAGTCGATTGCCTATTTGCATATTCTTCGTATTATAACAGTTAATTGTCAGGTCTCCAATCCAGGTAATCCTAAATGCTTGCATTTTATAAACAAAGCTTTTTTCTGACAATGAGCTGAGACCTCAGAGCAAACTTCTTAATCAGGGTTTTTCTCCAGATAGATGTTCACATTCCCTAACCTTTAAGCATCCTTCCGTCAAGCCTTCTTGTCCTGTGGCGGCCAGCGAGCCCGGTTCAGACACACCCATCACTGGACATGTCCTCGTTAGCACCACCGGGAAGTCTTTCAATTGTTAGGAACAAACTTAAAATGTCCCTTTCTCTCTGCTGTAAGGGAGACTAACTCGGATTGCTTTTATTTATTTTTATTATTAAGCACCTTGAGGTGCCTCTGAGTGAGGCCGCATGCATTCACTTAAACACGTGGTGTTGTGATAGCTGGTTATGATTTTCTGATGTTTTTCTGCAACCCTAACCATATGTAATTTTGAATTAAATGAAAGTTAAGTACTAAAACGTTTTGCCCAAAGGGAATTCAGATTCTCAATGTGCTTTTAATAACTGTTTGTAAAACATTTAGGAAAATCTATGGCAACACATTTAGGGAAAAAAATCAAATTACTATTGCCTTAAGATGTTATTCTAGTGTCTAAACTTTATGAAACATCCTGTGTGGCCCAATTGTTGAACTAATCCAGTCAGTAATACTTTAGAACACATAATATAGGACCTGAATTTAATTTGTATAATATTTTTAATAAGACCTCTTTAAAATACATCTTTAAAACAAACTGAAAATTGTTGTGGACAGTGCAAAAGAAGTTTCATCAAAAATCACATGCAGAGATTAGTTTTTTAAAAATCATTAAAATTAATTAATGGAGTCAAATTTAAAACTTTTGAACATCTACTTCTTTAAAAAAAATTAAGTATTAGGGGTCTCAGGACATCCACAAAATCAAAAATAAAATGTCATGGTTTACCCAAGACCTGAGATAAACAAATACATCTTTCTACAGAAGTAGGGACAATGGGGAAGGGCTCTCTGGAAGGCTGGGAGGTTGTGTGGGCTTTTCTCCGAAGGTGTAATTTGAAATATGAGCTCAAGTTGAAATGTGACCTGAATTTCCATTTTCTCTCACACACAGAAATGGCTATGTACCTAATTTGGGAAAAATTCAAACCATAACCTTCAGTGCTCAGAATCTGTGCTAAACGTGAATACTAGAATCACCTTTCATCCAGAAAGATGGTGTCCTTGAACCTAACCAGGCGATAATGAGCTTTCTCTTTCTCACATTTGCAATCCCTCACCCAAAGCATCATTAGAATACAACCATGCAAGAATACAACTGGAATCATTGCTTTTACCATTTATTCATGTTTTTATTTCCCTCTGTGGCCATGAAAACAATTACAGAAACTTGTAAAATGTGTAATCCGTATCCACCAAGAAACAAGTGAATTATGATGATCTAAAACAGAATGGCAACTAAAGGGCTTTACTCGGAAAAGATCAGATTTTCTAAGTAACTGATATGTCAGAACCATCCCCAGTGAGGATCTGACCAGAATTTTGATACATCACTCATTAAATTACAGCACTGTGTGACTTTATAAGCCCTGGCTGATACAGCATCCTTAGTAAAGGGACTGTTAATAAATGATGGGAAAGAAGGGTGTCATGTTTGTATTACACACACTCTTCTATTATTTGAATGTTTCTGAATAACAGGAATATATCAAATCAGTTTGATTGGCATTTCTTCACCTGACTGTGACCTGGTAGTTTCAAGTGTTTGTCATGACTAAGCATTGATCATGGTTGAATATTGGTGATAGGTACACATAGGTTCATTATCTCTCTAACTTTGTGGATGATGGATTATTCAGAGATATCCATAATATAAAGTTTTTTAAAGAATGCATCACTTTGGTAATTGAAAATAATCAGTTCTGGGGGGAAGAGGTTTTCTGGATCTGAACAAGTTTATGATTTGATAATATACAAGTTGTTAATTGCAATTCCTTCCTTTACTTTAGACCTTGAAACTTGTACAACATGCTTTCTTTCCCATATGCCATATGGAAGGAAAAATCAATAAGCCAATAATGAAAAATAAACCCAAATAAAATTATTTACAAATACTGTCATTCAATTGACTTAAAGCAGGAATCTGACAAATGCACACTGAGGCTGAACTGAACTACCCCTCAAGACTTATGAACAGCTGTTTCTTAAAATGGCCCTCTTAGAGTACAATTGTCCTTTCAACCATGAAATTCTTGATCTTGTTGGATTTTTAATCTATTTAATGAAAAGAAAACCTAACACTTTATGAGTTCCCTAGATGTGAAGGATGTGCTCTGTACTTTATAAGCAGTATCTCTTTTAAGCATCCTGCTTACTTTGATGCTTGGTTTCCAGAGGAGAAAACTGAGGTAAGAGGACATTAGCAGTAGAAGCTTCCCAATAGAATCAGTTTGGTTCAAGAACTCACCATCTGGGGCCAGTCGTATAGCACAGCAGGTTAAGCCCCATTTGTGACACAGGCATTCCAGCTGCTCCGCTTCCAATCAAACTTCTTGCTAATGAGCCTGAATGGAGTTCCTGGCTCCTGGCTACAGCCTAGCCCACACCTTGATGTTGTGGCCATTTGAGGAGTGAACTAGCTGATGAAAGTCTTTCTCATTCTCTCTCTGTTGCTCTCTTTCTCTCTGTCACACTGCCTTTCAAATAAATCAAAGTTTTAATCTAAAAAAGGAACCCACCCTCTGAGCCTAATCTCTGATCAAAAGAGAAACAGAAGATAAAAATAGGAGAGATCCAAGATGGCTGAATAGGGAAAAGATAAGCTGATTTTGACCAAGGAAAATACCAGAACAGAGGAAGAACCATGTTCCCAGGGGACAGTTGGAGAGACGCTTTCAGTGGAAAGTCTACAAAAAGAAAAGAGTCGATGGAGCAGTGAAGATGGTACACACTCGTAGCAGCTAGCAGAATGCCAACAGCAACTCCTGCTGTCAGTGGGGTGCCATCTTCCCAGACCAAGGTGAGAGGGATCTGCAGCAGCTGCATGCCACTGGTAACCGAGTCTTAGTGAGAACCTCAGAGCGCCCGTTGATTTTGAGTCTGGCCTGAAGAGCTGGTGAACGGGGAGGGGGAAGGTGCCCACCTAACCCCAAGAAAGGAAGAGCACATTGATTTCCTCCCCTCCACTCACTAAGGCACCCAGCAGCTAGTGGGAGGAAGTGCCATCTCTCCAGAATAAGGCAAAAAAAAAAAAAAAAAAAAAAAAGGCTGTTGTGGCTCACGTATCACTGGCAGAGTTTGTCTGAGGAAGAAATCTGCCTTTCCCACTGACTTTAAGTCTGGCTTGTAGACTTGGCATGGAGAGGCAGGGCACCCACTTAGGTCTATGAAGGGAGAGTAGATTGCTCCCGTCCCCTTATCCAACCAACCTCTGTCAGCAGACAGCTCGCTCCAGACACAAGGAAGCTGTCTCCATGGATGGGAAAGCTTGCAGGGCTGGAAGTGGATCCCCTGCCCCCTGTAACCATGGGAATCCTATGATTGCACAATAGGCCAGGAAACTAAGAAGGGCATGAGGTGTTTGGGAAATCACTGGGTCTGACTCCAGAAGCTCAGAGCTCCTTGAGTGCCAGGAGGGTAATTGCAGAGGGCTCCATGCTCTCACTAAAGAACCCATAGATTTTTTTTTTTTTGACAGGCAGAGTGGACAGTGAGAGAGAGAGAGAGAGAGAGACAGAGAGAAAGGTCTTCCTTTATCGTTGGTTCACCCTCCAATGGCCGCTGTGGCCGGTGCACTGCACAGCCGGTGCACCGGCGCACCGCACTGATCCGAAGCCAGGAGCCAGGTGCTTCTCCTGGTCTCCCATGGGGTGCAGGGCCCAAGCACTTGGGCCATCCTCCACTGCACTCCCAGGCCACAGCAGAGAGCTTGACTGGAAGAGAGGCAACCAGGACAGAATTTGGTACCCCGTCTGGGACTAGAACCCGGTGTGCCAGCGCCACAGGCAGAGGATTAGCCTATTGAGCCACGGCGCATAGAACTTTGCATGGTTCATGTGCCTGAGTGGGTGGGTGCACAGGCATTGTGGGCTTACCCCAAGCAATTAGTTCACCTTGACAGAGAAGGTGAATATACCAGCAAATACAATCATATCCTCCCCCTGCTGATCTACCATGGCCAACTTGGGTCTCACTCTGGACTCTCGCCCCACATCTGAGCCCTGGCTGGAGATCCCTAGTCCCATACAGCACGTATCTCTGGATATCTGATGAAGGAGGAGGCCTTTCGATCAGACATAGAGGCACATTTCAAAGAACAAGGCCTTTGGAGGAGATAGCAATAAGTGTTTCCCAAGCTGAATAAAAACAACTGTAGAAATAGAAGAAACATGAATAAGGAAGACAGTTTGACTCCCCAAAAGGAACACAACTATACTTCAGTATTAAACTGTGAAGACAAAATCCATAAAATGCCTGAAAATGAATTCTAAAGAATGATCCTAAAATTCCTCAAAAACACATAGAAGCAAATAAATGAGTTAAAGAAATCTGTACATGATATGGATGAGATATTCTGCCAGTAGATACAGATATTAAAGAAAATTCTAAATCAAATATTAAGAATGAAGAATTCAAAAGGTTGAAAAAATAGTGGGATGCCTTAACAATAGATTCAGTGAGGCAGAAGAAATAATATCGAAACTAGAAGACAAATCTTTGGAAATATCTCATTCAGAAAAAAAAGATACAAAAACAGAAAACAATGTTCAAGGATCTATGGGATACCATTAAATGACCAAATATACATCTTATAGGAGTCCCGGATGTACAGAAAAAGAGAATGGCTTAGAAGAATTATTCAGTGAAATAATAGCAGAAAATTTCCCTAATTTGGAAAAATATATGGACATCCAATTACAGGAAGTACATAGAACCCCTAATAGACATGAACAGAAAAGATCTTCCCACAGTATATTATACTCAGACTTTCAAAAGTAAAACATAAAGAAAATATCCTAAAATACTAATAATATTAAAATAGTAATATTAGAATGTCTTTAAAGGATCTTCAGTTAGATTGACAGCAGATTATTCATCAGAAACCCTACAGGCGAGTGAAATAATCCAGTCCCAAAGGGACAAAAATCATATGTTCTCCCTGATCAGTGACAACTAACCGAGCATCAAAAAGGAAACCTGTGGAAGTGAAATGCACACTATGAGAAACAGTGACTTGATTAGCCCTTGTCATCACTGTTGATATACAATTTAATACTTTATCCCTTTTAGTATTTTTTTGTTCTACTTAATACTATTGGTTGAGCTATGTAATTAACACACAATTATTCTTAGGTGTTTAAAGTTAACTGAAAAGTGATCTCTGTTAAATATAAGAGTGGGAATAAGAGAGAGAGGTGATGTACAATTTAGGACATGCCTAACCTGACTTGCCCCAAGTGGTGGGGTTAGAAATGTGCCAGGGGATTCCAATACAATCCCATCAAGGTTGCATGTACCAATGCCATCTCACTAGTTCAAGTGATGAATTTCTGTTCACAATTGATCATAATGATAGGTCTGATAGTCAAAGGGATCACATAAACAAGACTAGTGTCTGCTAATACTAACTGATAGAATAAAAAAGGGAGAGAACAATCAAACATGGGAAGCCGGGTACACAGCAGACTCATAGAATGGCAGATGTCCTAAACAGCACTCTGGCCTCGGAAGCAGACCTTAAGGCATTCGGATCTGGCTGAAGAGCCCATGAGAGTATTTTAGACATGGAAAGCCAAGACACTCTGCCAAAAAAAAAAAAAAAAAACCACCTATATGAAAGATCTCTGCGAGTGAGAGAGAGATCTCAGGGAAAAGAACGGGCCATCAAAGAAGGAGGTACCTTTCTCTGAAGGGAGGAGAGAACTTCCACTTTGACTATGGCCTTGTCAAAATAAGATCAAAGTCAGTGAGCTCAGGGGGCTTCCATGGCCCTGGCAACTCATGACTAGAGCCTGGGGAGATTGCTGATGCCTTAAACAAGAGTGTCAATTTCTTAAGTCAACAACAGGAGTCACTGTGCACTTACTCCTCATGTAGGATCTCAGCCCTTAATGTGTAGTTCAATGTGAATTAATGATATGACTAGTGCTCAAACAGTATTTTACACTTTGTGTTCTTTTTTTTTATTTAGTAAATATAAATTTCCATAGTACAGTTTATGGATTACAATGGCTCCCCCCCCCCATAATTTCCCTCCCACTTGCACCCCTCCCATCTCCCGCTCCCTCTCCCATTCCATTCACGTCAAGATTCATTTTCAATTATCTTTATATACAGAAGATCAATTCAGTATATATTAAGTAAAGATTTCATCAGTTTGCCCCCACACAGAAACACAAAGTGTAAAATAGTGTTTCAGTACTAGTTATAGCATTACTTCACATTGGACAACACACTAAGGACAGATCCCACATGAGGAATAAGTACACAGTGACTCCTGTTGTTGACTTAACAATTTGACACTCTTGTTTATGGCGTCAGTAATCTCCCTAGGCCCTAGTCATGAGTTTCCAAGGCTATGGAAGCCTCTTGAGTTCGCCGACTTTGATCTTATTCCGACAGGGTCATAGTCAAAGTGGAAGTTCTCTCCTCCCTTCAGAGAAAGGTACCTCCTTCTTTAATGGCCCCATTCTTTCCACTGGGATCTCACTCACAGAGATCTTCCATTTAGGTCTTTTTTTTTTTCCAGTGCACTTTGTGTTCTGTGTGGGGGCAAACTGATGAAATCTTTACTTAATATATACTGAATTGATCTTCTGTATATAAAGATAATTGAAAATGAATCTTGACGTGAATGGAATGGGAGAGGGAGCGGGAGATGGGAGGGTTGCAGTTGGGAGGGAAGTTATGGGGGGTGGGGAAGCCATTGTAATCCATAAAATGTACTTTGGAAATTTATATCTACTAAATAAAAGTAAAAAAATAAAATAAAAAATGAAATAAAAAAAAAGAAACCCTACAGGCTAGGAGAGAATGGAGAGACATAGTTCAAGTCCTGAAAGAAAAAAAAAATTGTCAACCTAGAATTCTGTACTCATGAAGTTCTCATTTATAAATAAAGGTGAAATGAAGACCTTCCCAAAAAAAACAGAAATTGAAATAAGTTATTATCATCTGGCAAGCCTTACAAATAATACTTCAGAATGTGCTACACACAGAAACAGAGAAAGATAACCAACATCAGGAAAGAATGTGAAGGCAGAAACCCTACTAGTAAAAGTGCAGAGAGATGCAAAACAAACAATAGGAATGTTCACAGGAAAGTGGCAAGATTAAGTAATTATTTATCAGTAATAACCTTGGATGAAAAATGACCTAAAATCTCCAATTAAAAGATCTATACTGTCAAAATGGATTGATAATAAGACTCATCTATATGGTGCCTACAAGAAACACACCTCACCAACAAAGATACATACAGACTGAAAGTGAAAGGATGGATAGAAGGTATTCCGTGCAAATAGAAATAAAAAAGCAAGGGTAGCAATCCTAATATTATGCAAAATAGACTTTAACACAAAAACTGCTAAAAGAGACAAGGAAGGGCATTATGTAACCATTAAGGTATCAATTCAACAGGCAGTTGTGATTATAGTAAATGTATATGCACACAGTGCTAGGGCAACAGGCTATTTAAAACAAATGTTAATGTATCTAAAGGGAGAAATAGACTCCAATACAATAAAAATGTGGAACTTCAATACCTCACTTTCATCAATGGACAGTTCAACTAGACAAAAAATAAACAACAAAGCTAATCTGTACTACTGACCAAATGGATCTAATGGATATCTTCAGAACATTTCATCCCACAGTAGCAAAATGCACATTTTTTTCATCAGTGCATGGAATATTCTCTAGGATTGACCATATGCTAGGCCATAAAACAATTCTAAACAAATAGAAAAAAATTGAAATCATATAATGTATCTTTTCTGACCAAATTAGAATGAAGCTAGAAATTAGCAATTTAAGAAATTCTAGAAAACATCCAAACATATGGAGACTGAACAATATGCTCCTGAATTAACAATTTTAAGGGAAAAGTTTTTAGCAATTAGTACCTCCATCAAGAAATTGGAAAGGTATCAAATAAATGATCTAACAATACCACTCAAGGACCTAGAAAAACAAGAAGAAACCAAACTCAAAATTAGTAGGAGGAAAGAAATAATAAAAATTAGACAGGAAATAAACAAAGCTGAAACAAAAATAAACTTACAAAAAGATCAGTGAAATGAAGAGCTTTTTAAAAAATAAGTAAATAGGCCAGCGCCGGGGCTCAATAGGCTAATCCTCCGCCTGCCCTGTCGGGGCACCAGGTTCTGTCCCGGTTGTCCCTCTTTCAGGCCAGCTCTCTGCTGTGGCCAGGGAGTGCAGTGGAGGATGGCCCAAGTGCTTGGGCCCTGCACCCCATGGGAGACCAGGAGAAGCACCTGGCTCCTGGCTTCGGATCAGCGTGGTGCGCCGGCCGCAGTCCACTGGCTGCAGCGGCCATTGGAGGGTGAACCAATGGTAAAGGAAGACCTTTCTCTCTGTCTCTCTCTCTCACTGTCCACTCTGCCTGTCAAAAAAAAAAGTAAATAAATAAACAAGATTGTTAAACTATTGGCCTAACTAACCAAAAAAATAGGGTGGGGTAGGGGAAAGAAAATGCAAATTAATAAAATCAGAGTTTAAAAAGGCAACATTACAGAGGATACCGCAGAAATAAAAAGAACATCAGGAATTACTGATGGTAATTTCCACCAAATTGAAAAACCTGAAGAAATGGATAGATTTCTGGACACATACAATATGCCAAAACTGAGACGTGAAGACATACAAACATAAATATGCCAATAACCAAAACAGATATTGAATCAGTAATAAAGACCTTACAAAGAAAAGCTCAGAAACAGATGGTTTCACTACTGAATTCTATCAGACTTTTTAAAAAGAATTAATCCCCTGTTTTCTTAAACTATTCAAAACAATTGAAAGGGGAGATATCCTCCAAAACTCCTTCTATGAGGCCATCATCTTTATTCCTAAAACCAGAAAAAGATACAATAAAGAAATAGAGCTATAAAACAGTACCCTTAATGAACAGAAATGCAAAAATCCTCATCAAAATACTAGCTTATCAAATCCAACAACACACAAAAAGATAATCCACTTGGACCAAGTGGGATTTATCCCTGGTATGTAAGGATGGTTCAAATCAATAAATGTGATACATCACATCAACAAATTGAAGATTAAAAACTGTATGATCACCTCAATAATACAGAAAAAGCATTTGATAAAATACAGCATCCTTTTATCATTAAAAACCTTAAGTAAATTGGGTATAGAAATAACATACATCAACATAATCCAGGCAATATATAACAAACTGGTAGCCAGCATCACATTGTGTGGGGGAAAAGATGGAAGAATTTTCACTAAGATTCAGAACCAGACAAGGATGCTAACTTTCACCGTTGCCATTCAATATGTTCTGGAAGTTTTAGCCAGAGACATTAGACAAGAAAAAGAAATCAAAGGGATACAAATTGGAAAGGAGGAAGTCAAATTATCCCTGTTTGCAGATGATATAATCTATATGTAGGGAAATCAAAAGACTCCACTGAGAGACTATTAAAACTAATAAAAGAGTCTGGCAAAGTTGCAGGATATAAAGTCAATGCACAAAAATCAATAGCCTTTGTATACAAAGACAATGTCATGGCTGAGAAAGAACTTCTAAGATTAGTCCCATTCACAATAGCTGAAAAGAAATTTAAATACTTTGGGATAAATTTAACCAAGGCTGTGAAAGATCTCTACAACTAAAATTACAAAGCATTAAAGAATAAATAGAAGAAGACACAAGAAAATAGAAAAATCTTCCATGTTCATGGATTAAAAGAATTATGCCCATACTACCAAAGCCATTTACAGATTCAATGGGATCCTAATCAGAATACCAAGGACATTTTTGCCAGATTTAGCAATAACAACCCTACAATAAATATAGAAATACTAGAGACCCCAAATAGCTAAAGCAATCTTACACAACAAAAACAAAGCCAGAATCATCACAATACCAGATTTCAAGACACACTACAGGGCAGTTATAATCAAAACAGCCTGGTACTGGCACAAAAAATAGACATGTGGACCAATGAAACAGATTAGAAACCCCAGACATTAATCCACATTTGCAACCAAATTCAATTTGTTAATGTGATATATCACGTTTATTAACAAATAAGTTAAAATCATTCCCTGAAAAAAGGATAGTCTATTTAACAAATGGTGTTGGGAAAATTGGACCTTTGCATGCAGAAGTATGAAACAAGACCCCTACCTTACAAACAAAAATCAACTCACAATGTATCAAGGATCTAAATATAAGACTGGAAACCATCAAATTTCTAGAGGAGAAACTCTGCAACACATTGGCCTAGGTTAAGATTTATTGGATAAGACCCCAGAAGCACAGGCAATAAAAGAAAAATTAGACAAATGGGATTATATCAAGCTAAGAAGCTTCTGCACAGCAAGGGAAGCACTCAACAAAGTGAAGAAAGAGGCAATCAACAGAATGAGAGAAAATATTTGCAAACTATACATCTAATGAAGGATTAATATCCAGAATCTATAAGGAACACAAGAAACCGAAAATTATCAAAGCAAACAATCCAGTTAAGAAACGGGCTAAGGATATGAATGGACATTTTTCAAAGGATGAAATACAAATGGTCAATAGACACATGAAAAGATGTTCGGGATTACAAGCCATCAGAGAAATGCAAATAAAAATCACAATGGGGTTTCACTTCATCCCAGTTAGAATGGCTGTCATCCAAAATTCAAAAAACAATAAATTCTGGTGAGGATAGTGTGTGGGGAAAAAGGTACCTTAATACACTGTTGTAAACTAGTCCAACCATTATGAAGACAATATGGAGATTCTTCAGAAATCTGAAAATTAAATATACCATATGACCCAGCCATCTCACTCTTGGGAATTTACCCAAAAGAAATGTAAACAGCATGTGAAAGAGTTGTCTGTACTCCTCTGGTTACAGAAGCTTGAAATCATGATACTAAGATATGGAATCAACCCTGAGGTCCATCAATTGATGACTAGATAAAGAAAACATGGTATATATACATGATGGAACACTACTCAGCCACAAAAAAATGAAATCCTGTCTTTCACAACAAAATGGATACAATTGAAGATCATTGTGCTTAGAGAAATAAGCCAGTCCCCAAAAGACAAACATTGCATTTTCTCTGATTTGTGGTAACCCATATATATATATATGTTATATATATATATATATATATATATATATATATATATATAATATGAAAAAGTAATACATAGGAGTGAAATCAACATCTTGAGATTTTGTTATTGTTTATAGCCCTAGTCCTGAGAAACAGTGGCCTTTCTATTTACTACTTATTGAAATCCTTATTAAGTACAGGATTAAAAGTATGATTGTAAAGTAAATTAAAATTATGTCATCAAAAATGAAAAGAAAAATAAGAAATGAAGGAAGGAGGAGGGGGAGAAGGTGGGAAGTATCATTATGTTCTTAAAACTGTATGTATGAAATCTGTTCCCTTTACATAAATACATAAATAATAAGAAGATAATAATATGCCCAAATTGTATATGGTAAAATGAGGTCAGATACAACTTTAAGAAAATTTGCTGAGAAGAAATAATTAGCAGATGAGAAGGTGCTCTGAAAAATGTATCATTTTAGAGTATTTCTGGGGGACTACCACTTTGATCCTAAAGGCCCAACGCTACAGTGAGTCCCCATGTTATAGCCACAGAGCACCAAGCTGGGAGCACCTAACATAGGAATGAATGCTCATCAAAGACAGAATCCAACTCCTCCACCTGACCAGAGCCCAGTTCTAATGCCACAGCCTCCCAGCTACTGTAAAGCATGGCTCTCTGGGTGTATTTTTAAATTTTTATTGTGATTATTTGGGCTTGCTTTTTCCCATTATCTTTATAACTTCAAAGACTGAAATTTGAAAAAATCTATTTTGTGGATAAGCAAGAGAGTGCTTAGCCACTCTTCTGAGGCCACTGAAGGTTCTGATTTAGATGGTGTCAGGTGGAGCTGGGACGAGGTATTACTTTAAAGCTCATCAAGAGACTCTAATGAGCACCCAGGGTAGAGAAGGTCATCCCTAGAGGACTGATGGAGTAACTCACAGAGTTGAGCTCAGACCCCACTCAGCCTCAACATCACATGCCTCAGGCCAGGGCACAAAGTAGTCTGGGTCGAAAAACAAAGAGGCAAAAAGCATTAAGACAAATCAGCCCTCAGGATTAAGGGAATACAGGAAATGCTCCAACTGGAGCTCCAACTGTGGTAGGCCTGGAGGGGAGAGGGAGCACGTCCACGTCTTGGGGAAATGCTTACAGGTGTGACTGTGTTTTGATTGAACCCTCGCCACTGCACTGATTGTCAACAGATATACAGCCTGGCCCTAAATGCTGCCTAGTTGACTCTGCTGTATATGAAACAAGAGCGTTTGTAAGAGAAACATCAATACCTAGGAAGAAGACATTTCCTGACTAGTTGTCTACTAAGAATTGGTTAGCCATGGGATTTGACATAATTAATATATCTTTGTACTAGCCCACAAGCTAAAGGCAAATTTGGGAGGATAAGAACAAGGGAAAAAGGAAGTAGGCATCGAAAGGGAGGGGAAAGTGTACCTTACCCTACAAGGTTGACAACAATCAAAAAGGTCAACATACCAAGTGTTGGTGAGGATGTGGAGAAACTGGAACCCTCATACAATGTTGGTGGGAATGTAAAATTGTGCAGGGCTGGGTGTCATGCCATATAGTGGGTTAAGCTACCACCTCCTGATATCAGCATCTCATATAGGTGCCAGTTCAAGTCTCAGCTGCCCAACTTCCAATCCAGCTCCCTGCTAATGTACCTGAGAAAGCAACAGAAGATGCACCAAGTTCTCAGATCCCTGTACCCACATGGGAGACCCAGATGAAGCTCCAGCTCCTGACTTCTGGCTGGCCCAACTCTAGCCATGTGGTCTTATGGAGAGTGGACCAGAGGATAGAAGATCCCTCTCTCTCTTTCCTCTCTCCCTCTCCCTCTCCCTCTCCCTCTCTCTCTCTCTCTCTCTGTGTGTGTGTGTGTTTGTGTGTGTGTGTGTGCTTCCTTCTCCATATCTCTGTCTTTCCAATAACTAAATAAATATATCTGTAAAAAAATGGTGTAGCCACTTTAGAAAACAATCAGCAGTTTCTTTAAAATTTAAAGATATTCTTATCAAATTTCTCAACAGTTCCACTCCTAGGTGTATACCCAAAAGAAACGAAATCATGTCCTCAGAAAGTCTTATAAGCAAATGTTCACAAGAGAACTATTCTTAAGAGTCAAAAAACAGAAACAGTCTAAGTGTCTACCATCTGGTAATTGGTAAACACCCAGTAAATGCTGTATCCACACAATAGAAAACTACTATCACAAAAGAATGCACTACTGACATACCTGCAGAGATGAATCTCAAAGGCACTGTCAAGGAAAAGAAGTCAGTCCTAAGGACTATGTATTGTCTGATTCCATTCACCTGAAATTTCTAGAAAGACAAAACTGTTGAGACGAAAATTGGATCCATGGCTGCCTGGGAAGAGGGTAAGAGCAGGAATTGCCTACAGATGAGCCACAGAACTTTTTGGAGTGAAAGAAGTATTCTGAACTTCAATTATGGCAATGGTTTCACAAACTGCATTAATTTATTTTAAAAATTGTTGAACAGAAACAGAGAAGGAGAGAGACAGAGACAGACAGACAGACAGAGATCTCCTACCTGCTGGTTCACATCCCAAATGCCTGAACAGCCAGGGCTGGGCCAGGCTGAGGCCAGAAGCCTAGAACTCAATGCAGGAGCCCCACATGGCTGATAGGGAAGCAAGAACCTGAGGCAACACCTGCTGCCTCCCAAGGTAAACATAAGCAGGAAGCTGGAATCAGGAGTGGAGCTGGAACTCAAACCCAAGTACAACGATACAGAACTCAGGTGTCCCAAGCAGCCTAATCGACTTAACTGCTACACCAAATACCTCTCCTGGAAATCTTTTATAAAAGGAGGAGAGAAAGTGCATAATAAAGAATTGTACCATTTAACAACAAAAAAGACCTCTTCCCCCATCTCTTCATGAACATAAGGCATTCCCCTTCAGGGAATGGACTCCACTGTAGTTCACCTGCCATGTTCCTGCCTGACCCAGGAATTCCCTCTCTGAAGTATTCTGTGCTTCAGTTTTCTTGCAATGCACATGCAGTATTGCTGCCAAGTGATACACATCACAGGAAACATATTTTAGATTTTTCACTCCAAGTTCCACTGAATTCTTTTTACAGGTAAAAAACATATGTGTGTGTCTCTTACATAGGGGTTTTTTGCAAGTCTGGCTTTTATAAGCTCGGCTATCCTTGCAATGTGTTTATTCAATCATGTAATAGAACAAGCACATAAGATTCACTTGAAAAGTATGCCTTCCAATTTCATGCTGAGAATAATGCAAGGAGTTCAGTGTAATACAGTTATAATAAAATAGTAGCAAAGCAGCATTTTGTTTTACATTGCAGAATTAGCAAGTAGAAAACTAGTTGGAAACCAATCTTCTGAAAACCTTTGGCTATAATTTTGATTTGGAGACTACAGCTTGATGACTATATGGACTTAATTTTCTGACCTAACCCCAGAGAATACAGAAAGAACAAAAATAGCATAATGAACAACAGTTTCAAATATGGAATTACCAGCCATCTTCACAAAATCAGTCTTGACATGTACATGAATGTCAACATTGTGTTTTCCCAATTCAGTACTCTGTTATGCCATAAAACTGCAAGAGTTACAAAAATTAGGATTAGTTAAAAACTGTTGAAATCCCTAATTTTTTTCCTGCTTAAAAAAATCCAGAAAACATCAAACTTTTTCTAGGAGTTGGAGTTAGGAAATTAATGTCACTGACAGAAATACAGTGAATCTAATTAGAAGTCCATGGGCAGCAGCTCATTCGTGTGGTTAGTTAGTAAATGAAATTTCAGCTGCACTGAATTAGCCTATGTGTCCTCAGTTATTTTTTCTAAAAAGAATTACAAAATGTCTGCGACTGTTTTTTGTTAGTGTATTTTTTTCCATAAAGAAAAAAAAATTATTTAGGATCCCTTTGTCATGAGGAAAGAAGTGGCCATTTGGGGACAGACTTCCTTAAATGTCTATGGTAAGCTTGAGTAAGTGAAACAAAAGCTATTCTCTTCCCATGAGCGGGAGGTTTCCTTTGTCCCCTAAGCCACTCAGTTTCACATGTTTCTTTTGTCAAGCTCTTTCTTTTTTTTTTTAACCATTTGTGCCTCTCGATCAGATTACTCTAGGAAAAAAAATTCAGCCAGATTGAGCCATATTCCAGTGACAGATATTGAGGGTAAATTGGAACATTTATCTGCAGTTGCTAAAATGTGACACCTGTTTCCCCTCTCATGTTACTACCATGGATGTTTCAATCTTTGCCACTTGAAAGTTCAGGGATGATTTAGAGACCCAACAACAAGAGCCTAAATCCTGGTATTGCAGAAGCATTTATAAGCAAGATATGCTAACTGGGCAATTATTGCAGGCTGTGGCCTCCCAAGTGTTTAAATGCTTTTTAGGTTATATTAGAATTAAATTAAATTAAATTAAATTAAATTAAATTAAATTAAATGCTTTCTAGATTATATTAGAAGTTTAGACCTTGGGCTCACACCTCCCTGTAGAGATCCTGGGATATACTGGCTGAGTCCCATTCACCCATAGCTTAGCCAAGATTCCAGTGAATGGGGGTCTGCAGGTTCAGGCTAGAAACACCCTGTAGCAGTCTCATCTGGAGGTTGTGTTACCCCCGGGGGACATTTGGCAATGTGTGGAGACAATTCTGGTTGTTGCAACTCACAGTTGGGGGTGGGGTGGAAAGAGGGACTACTGACATCTGTCGTCGATGCTGCTAAACATCCTACACATCAAAGCACACTATGAGCCTACATGTCAACAGCGCCGAGGTTGAGAAACCCTGTCCTATCAGCACCAGGCATTCACAGAACAACACACTTCTATCCAGTTCCCTGCTGAGGCACATGGGGGTCAGTGGTTAATGGCCCAAAAATTGGGGCCCTACCACCAATATGAAGGACCTAGATAGAATTCCTGGCTCTTGGCTTCAGCCTGGCCCAACCCAGTTGTTGCAGGCATTTGGGGAGTGATCAAACACATGGAAGAACTCTCTCTCTCTCTCTCTCTCTCTCTGCCTGTGTGTGTGTATGTGTGTCTCCCCCTTCCAACTCCCCTCACCCCAGTCACTCAGCCTTTAAAATAAATCAATAAATGAAACTTCAGAAACAAAGTCCAAGTACCAAAACACTCATAACTGAGGAGAAAAGGTAAGGGAGTAATTTGGGAGTGTGACCTATTTTGGAAGAGTAGGCTGCTGTCACAGCAGCTATTTCAGGGCATAGTGAGGAGTGGAGCTAGAACCAGCGTAACCTATCTGGCTCAAAAATAACCTGGGCCAATTCCACGCCCTGGACACAGAAAGGAGATAACTCATCTTGCTTTTCTGTCACCAGGTGACTATTTACTCTCAAGACCCAGAACTAAGTGCTGTCCTATTGCTACAAGATTTTAAATAAATGTGACTCCTAGAGCTTTAAATGAGTAAGCAGAGACCTGAGTCATCAATTGAAATGTACCTACAGAAACATTTCATTCCTGGAGTAAGGTCTAAACATTTCATTGCTTGTTGATTTTCTTCTACATTTGTGCATCATTTGTGCTGCCATTTCTCATGATCCTACACTAGTTTGTCACAGGTTGACATTCCAAATGGACTCTCCATACCACTCTCTGCGCCAGGGGACTGACTATGTTTTACCTGGGCTCTCTGACCCTCTGACTTCTGAGAAGGTCACTTAATAAGAGGTAATAATAGGGGAGCTGGTGCTGTGGCATAGCGGGTAAAGCCACTGTCTCCAGTGCCAGCACCCTATATGGGTGCCGGTTCAAGTCCCTGCTGCTCCACTTCCAATTCAGCTCTCTGCTGTGGCCTTGGAAAGCAGTAGAGGGCCCAACTCCTTGAGCTTCTGCACCTGTGTGGAAGACCCAGCCAAAGCTCCTGGCTCCTGGCTTTGGATAGGTGCAGCTCTGGCCATTGTGGCCAATTGCGGCGTGAACCATTGGATGGAAGACCTCTCTCTCTCTCTCCCTCTCTATCTCTCTCTCTCTCTCCCTCTCTCTGTAACTCTGACTTTTAAATAAAATAAATAAACCTTTTTTTTTTAAAAAAAAGAGGCAATGGTAGGAAATCAAAGAATGGAAGGAGTCCGAGTTCTACCCTCCCACCCTCTGTGGTAGTTTGATAGTACCTATGTTTGTATCTGCTACCACTGCACTTGGAGACAACACCTTTCCCAAGGCTACTGCACTCACAGAGCTCTGCTCCCGGGTCCCGCCCCTTGCCCTTTATTCATGGTCCTTGGGTGCGTCAGCCTCTCCTGGTGATCCTCTACAGTCTCCATCCTCCACGTGTTCCCAGAGCAGACCATCTGTTTCCTTCTGAAATCCTGAGTGATGCCGACCACAGCCATGGATTTATAAGCACGTGACGTTTTCTACCACCTCTCTCATAGCTTTCATTGTACTCATTGTACTCTTTCAATGTACTCAATTTGCATCATGCTGCTTATTTCAAAGGTCATATCACTCCGTGAAGACTGTAATTCATATAACAGATGAATTCACATAGTAAATACTCAATAAACAGTGATTTTATTACCATTATCATTGTTGTTATTGGTAATTATTGTCCATTAGTAAGAAAACTAAAAGCAATGAACATAATTTAGAGGAAGGAAGATTTTGAATTAATATAGATGAATTTTGTTTAATAATTACAAGGTCTCCAAATGAAATAGCCAGCCTAACAAATAGAATTTATAGGCCGGCGCCGCGGCTCACTAGGCTAATCCTCCGCCTAGCGGCGCCGGCACACTGGGTTCTAGTCCCGGTAGGGGCGCCGGATTCTGTCCCGGTTGCCCCTCTTCCAGGCCAGCTCTCTGCTGTGGCCAGGGAGTGCAGTGGAGGATGGCCCAGGTGCTTGGGCCCTGCACCCCATGGGAGACCAGGAAAAGCACCTGGCTCCTGGCTCCTGCCATCGGATCAGTGCGGTGCGCCGGCCGAAGCGCGCCGGCCGCGGCGGCCATTGGAGGGTGAACCAACGGCAAAGGAAGACCTTTCTCTCTGTCTCTCTCTCTCACTGTCCACTCTGCCTGTCAAAAAAAATTAAAAAAATAAAATAAAATAAAAACAAATAGAATTTATAAAGTATTTTCATATGCAGTCTCATATAATATTCACAGCAAGCCCACGAGACTGGTGTATTATTAACCTCTTGTTCATAAGTGGAAATCGAGACTTTAAAAGGTATAACATTGACCAAAGGCAACACTAAAATCGGCACGTAAATCTCACGGTAGGACTCTGCTCTCAGTATCCTTCTGGAACCCTCACTGGGCAGCTGATGAAGGTGTGTGGAGAGAAATAGGTTTTCCAGTGCATTACAGTTGAGTGGCCCTCCCTCCAACTCCCACCCCAACCTACTCATGTGAGTCATGATTAGTTGTGGCTCTGGTTCACTTCCCATGCTGTGAAGTTGTGTTTTGAAAAAAAAAAAAAAGTGAAAATAAAGTGGAGTTTCACTAACGCTACAACAGATAATCAAGTGTGTGATGACTCAGGCTGCAAAGGACTAACACACTGAAGTGGAAGTATGTGATAGAATCATTAGGAAACATATACATCTTAAATATTTGACCACTGCTAAGAGCCACCTGGGAGTAAATGAGTAATCGGAGGCGAACAACACAGCAGAGTGAAAGTGCATAAAACAGTAAGCCATGGCCTCTTTTCATCTTGAAGGTTTCCAAACAACAGTGGAAAAGAGCTTATAGCTAATCATGCAAAATTGATTAAGTGGGTTCTCTTTCATAGTGGTTGATCCTCTGTGTCTGCGTTTCCAAATGTTACCAAGAATCTCAGAAATCATGATGCATTTCACAATATTTACATTTGGTAAATAAGTATCAAGAGGGTCAGTAGCCTAAGTAAACATGTGGTAATGGGGGAAAACTTGCTGCTCAAACTAACATTTGATTTTGTTAATATAAATAATATATTAACAAGTGAACAACCTGGATTTGATCCAAACCACTCTACTGTAAGTGCTTTGCTAAAACTTACCAATGGATTTACTTCTATAAATAACAGCCATAATTAGAATAGTTTTCTAGATACATCAGTTTATATCTTATGACAAGATCTTTAAAAGATCTTTATCATTGCAAGCATTTTAGAGGAACCTTTGAATGAGACAGTTGAGGAGGAGTGGTGTCTGACAACCTACCTAGTGTGCTACAGAAAAGGACAAGTAAAGATCCAAGCTAGGTCTGGAAGATTGCAGAAGTGAGGCAGGTGGAATAGAAAGGGAGAAGACCTTATGCAGTGGGTGTGGTGAAGTGCATGTGACAGAGTCACAGCCAGCCAGGATTTTGGAAGAGGCTGCAGAACCTGTCCATTCACCTATAACTGGCATCCTCCCATCTAAGCATGAGAAAAATGGATAAAGACACAAACAGAGCAATATGGACAGCTGGAAGGATGCATAGCTCTGAGTAAGAAACTCCTGGCTGCAAGCGCTGTCACCTCCCTCTAGTAGTTAAATGCCCTTGAGCAAGTTTCTTTTTTTTAACATTTATTTAATGAACATAAATTTCCAAAGTACAGCGTATGGATTACAATGGCTCCCCCCCCCATTAACTTCCCTCCCACCCACAACCCTCCCCTTTCCCGCTCCCTCTCCCCTTCCATTCACATCAAGATTGATTTTCAATTCTCTTTATATACAGAGCAAGTTTCTTAACCATTGTTGCCATGTTTCTCATTTGCACAGTGGCAGTAATAATCTCGTCCTCACAAAGCTCTCAATGATTCAACAAGAGATTATGAGTGAAGAGAGCAGTACAGTGCTGTGCAAAAAAGTATATATATATATATATTTACTGTGCAAAAAAGTATATATATATATATATATATATTTACTTTTGTTTGAAAGACAGAGAGAGACAGAGACAGAGAGAGAGAGAGAGATTTCGTCAGCTGGTTCAGTCCTCAAATATCTGCCAACAGCCAGAGCTGGGCCTGGCTGAAGCCAGAAGCACAGAGTTCAATCCAGGTCTCCCACATGGGTGGCAGGGACCCAAGTACTTGAGCAATTACCTTCTGCCTCCCAGTGCACTAGCAGAAGCTAGAGGTGAAGTCGAAGAGCCAAGACTCAAACCAAGCACTCCAAGGTAGGAATCAGGCATCCCAAGCTGCTAATAAACCTCTGTGTCTAACACCTGACCCATGAGGACAAAAGTATGTTATTGTTCTCATTTTCAAAATGTCTTGAAGACAACAAATGGAAAAATGCAGGTTTCTAAGAATTTTTTTCTGTGCATGTCCCAGCTGATGTTTTCTGCAATATTAAACCTTTGGGTTAAGCTAAAAGGATATGGTTTCTTCTGAGTCAGAGATCCCTGGGTTCAAATCTCTACACTTTCTAAGTATTCCCTTGGGAAAATCAGTTTCGTTTCTTTCCTCTTCTACAAAGTGGGAATAATAAGTACCTTGTGGGGCTATAGAAAGGAATTGGGAAAGTGTAGAGAGGGTGAATAGCATACCCTAGGGTCTAGGGACAGCAATCGCTGTTGTGTTATTCTCTCTGCAGAGCTCTTGACTATGATAATCAACCTGTCCTCCTGTTCACCTCAATTTCAAGACACTTTCTGAGTCGTTTTCTCTGTAACAAGAGAAGCTTTCCTGGAAAGACAATGCACCCTTGCACCCAGCTGGAACAACAACTAACATGCACATTGTGTCTCAACCTTCATAAAATACACTCACATATCTGATTTATTGAATCCTCACAACGGCCCTGTGAGGCAGAATTAGTGCCACTTTCCAGATGCAAGTTTCCCTTAAGAACAAGGATTGCACATGATCACTCACTCAGGAGGTGGCAGGAGGCTGGGACTCGAGCCCAGTTCTTCTGTCAACATAGCTCTCATCCTTTCAGCTCTCCAATGTCCCTCCCCTCTGTATCTGGCTGCCTCCACCAATCAGAGAAAATAAAAATGTCCTTTGGCATCTGTGTAATCACTGAGATGCATTCACAATGAGATGAAGAAAAGGCTAGAATTTCTCACCTTCTATTAATCAATGAGAATTCCAGCCTTCAATCACCATTTCTGCATCAAATAATCATGCTCAAGTGCAGGCAGGCGTTTCTTAGAATATAGACTTCTGTGGGTTTGTTGGCGTCTACTCTTAAATCATCCATCTAGCTGGAACTGTTGGCTATGTTTGTGGCCATCCACCAGCAAGAGTGTGGCTGCTGTAAATTCAACCAATACTTCTGCAAAGGCAAAGAGCATACCCAGTTGACATTCCACATTCGCATAATGGTCAATAGTACAGAAAAACAGTACATGAAAAGGGCAACCAACAACAACAACAAATAGTCTCCCAGGAACCTTGAATTTTGTCACTGGCCAAATCTGGGATGACCACAATTAGAACATAATAGCAATAACAAAAGCCACGTTATACTGAGGTCAAACTGCATACCCAGTCCTATGCTGGGCTTTTCATACACACAAGCCTTCATTTAATCCTAAAATCCTCATGAAAAAGATGGCACCACTTCTTTCCAGACGGGTAAGCAGATCTACTAAGGTCAAGGAACATGCTACAGGCTATGTAATTACTAACAAGAAAGGCCAGGACTTGAAGCTGGGTGTTTCTTATATTGGATGCCATGCTATTTCTATTATTCTACATTGTCTCTGTTTAAGCTTCTACCAGCCTTCTTAGGGCTGGATGAGTGTATGGAAGTTAGCGGTAGACTAAGAGGCTCAGAAGCTGTTTCTAAAATCCAGACACCCCCTGTCTTTACCTTTTCTGTTTCTGCAATCACCAGCATCTCTAACCTGGAAGGGTTTCTCCTCCATTCCAGCTACCCAAATCCTACACATCCTTCAAGATCTAGCTCAGGTGTCATCACCCCAGGAAGCCTACCTCATCTACTTTCAGTCACATCAATATCTATCATCCTTAACCTTGTCAACTTCCCTGAGCTGCAATCATATACTTTAGCACTGAACCTTATACAATGGCACATAATTTTTTTTTACCTATTACATGATGGTAATAGCTTGGTATTGTGGCGTGCTAGCCCTAGATAATTACTCACTAACACTCTGACCTTGAGTAAGTAACTTAACCTGTCTGAATATCGAGTTGCTTATCTTCAATTAGATTTTTTTCAAAGTTCTTTCAGGTTTTAAATATATTATTTGCATGGCCACAAATCTTAACTCTGGAAGAAGATCTCAAGTGTTTCTTAAAAGCTTGTATTTTTGCTTTATCCATACAATATTAAACCAACATCAAGTAAATATTTGTTTGAAATGATAAAATATGGCAATTGGCTAATCCTCCACCTGCGGCACCGGCACCACAGGTTCTAGTCCCGGTTGGGGCACCGCTTCTGTCCCAGTTGGTCCTCTTCCAGTCCAGCCCTCTGCTGTGGCCTGGGAAGGCAGTGGAGAATGGTCCAAGTGCTTGGGCCCTACACCCACATGGGAGACCAGGAGGAAGCACCTGGCTCCTGGCTTCGGATCAGCGCAGTATGCCGGCCATAGCGGCCATTGAGGTGTGAACCAACGGAAAAGGAAGACCTTTCTCTCTGTCTCTCTCTCACTATCTAACTCTGCCTGTCAAAAAAATAAATGATAAAATAAAATTAGGTAACACATAATAGCACGAAGAATGGAGTATGAGAGTGACAAAATATAAACATTAAATTTCTACATGGGCAATCAGAAAAATGGGGGAAAATTACTGCATCTATAATAAAAATCAAATAAAAATGACTCCTTCATTATAAAGTCCAAAAAACCAACCATTTTCAATGAACAAGGCAAAAATGGACCACTGACAGAGAATCCCTAACAAAAAGATATCCCGCTATTTGGGTCATTGCTCATACAGCTAAGAACCCATATTGTTATTTGTGGGAGAAGAGAACCAAATTGTTCAAAATATACCAGGGATTTACCACACTTTACTAAATACTGATGATGTGTGACCATGTGAAACTTCCCTCTGAAGCTAGTGTCTATGACAGTGTCTTCAGAGTAAAAGGTGATAGAAATTGTGTAGCAAAACAAATGTAGCAATGTACAGGCATTCAGAATCCAATCTTTGTTTTGAAGAAAGCTTCAATTTCTGGTGTTGATTCTCAAATCAGAAGACAAAATTTGTTTCATTATTGCTCTGGGCTCCTTCTAAAACTATGCATGAGTAGTGACCTTCTATTTTTTTTTCTTTCTGATCAATAATTGCTTTCCTCTTAAACTGCAAGATATGTGCCATCAAATAGAGCTAATATTGTGGCATAGCTGGTTAAGCTGCCACTTACAATGTCAGCATCCCATATGGCTACTGGTTTGAGTCCTGGCTGCTCCACTTCCAATCCAGATCTCTGCTAATGCTCCTAGGAAAGCAGCAGAAGGTGGCCTAAATCTTTGGACCCCTGTACCATGTGGGAGACCCAGATGAAAATCCTGGCTCTTGGCTTCAGCCTGGCCCAACCTGGCCACTGAAAACATTTGAGGAGTGAAACAGCAGATGGAAGATCTCTCTATATATATGTCCACCTCTCTGTAACTTTGTCTTTCAAATAAATAAAATAAATCTTTTTTTAAAAAAAAAAAGGTGCCATCAAATGGTAATTGATGATGGATACATTATACTGGTAAGGAATTTGATGAGAAATCAAACTCCAGAACAGTCAGATGAATACTAGCATATCATAGCACCTGAAAATTATATTGTTTTTTAGTTCCTATACATTATTTAAAACATGTGCAAAAAAATTTTAAGGACAATAGAGAACAAACCCAGTTTATATTAATTCATTCTCATTTAAAAGTCTTTTCTAAGCAATCATGACTAAGTATGGGAGTGAAAAGGAAATATTTTCTAAAGTTTGCCATCAGAGTTTCAGAGTTTGCTTTCAAAGTTTGCCATCTTCATTTATAATCTTAGGTGTTTAAAAATTAATAATAACCCTTAACTTTTAAATCTACATAGATTTTTAATCATAGTCATACAAAGATATTGTAAAAACACTGAACTTGTCATTTTTTCTTTCATGAAATATTATTTAATACCATGAAACTCATTCTTCTAAAGTTTGGTGCAATGGTGCCCATATCCCATAATCAAGTGTCTGGATTTGAGTCCCAGCTCTGTTTCAAATTCCAGCTTCCTGCTACCATATACTTGGACAAGAAGCAGATGATGGCTCAAGTAATTGAATCCCCGCCACCCACATGAGATACTCAAATTGAATTCCAGACTCCTAATAGCCCCACCTGTTGGAGGCATTTAGTGCTCAAACTAGTGGATTGAAGAACTCTTCTTTCTATCTCTTTTTGTTTCTGTGTTCGTCTTTCTTTCAAGTGAAACAAAAATAAATAAATAAGTGTTTTAAATAAAGTGTACAGTTAATGATTTTAGTATGTTGACAAAATTATCCAACTCTGTAGTGAGTTAAATGTAAACCTCCCAAACCATACACTTACTTGGAATGTGTGAGTGTGATCTTATTTTGGAAAGAGATCACTGGGTATTTAATTAAGTTAATAATTTCATCCTGGTTTATCCAATTGCCCTAAATCCAATGACAAATGTTTTTATAAGCAGAAAGAAAAAAAAAAAAAAAACACAGAGAAGGTAATGTGAAGATGAACACAAAGATTGGAATGATGTGCCTAAAAGGATTTGCCTAATTCTGGACATGTCATGTAAATAGAAACTTACAATCGATGGCCCTTTATGCCTGGCTGCTTCCACTTAGCATAATGCTTTCAAGTTTCATCCATGTGGTTGTACATAGCATTATCATGTTGCCTTTTTTGGCTGACTAGTATTCCACTGTAAGGACATACCACATGCAGTTCATCCATTCATCAGTTGATGGACATTCATGCTGTTTCTCCCTTTTTGGCTACTCTAAATGATGCTGCAATGATCATTCATCATTTATGAATAAGTTTTTGGTGCACATGTTTTGAATTTTTTTGGCCATATAATATAGTCAATTCTCTTGGCTATAAATATGCTCACTTAATTTTGAATTTTAATTCAAAATTATAAAATTTATATAACAAATTTTTAAAAATTCATTGTGTCCCACTACAATCTTTTTACTTCTGTAAGACTGATAATGTACTTTCATCTGATGGTTCACTCCCAAAATGCTTGCAATGACCAGAGATGAACTGGACCAAAACCAGGAGCCAGGAACTCAACCCAGGTCTCCTGCATGGGTGGCAGAAGCTCAATTACTTGAACCATCACCACTGCCTGCCAGAGTATGCATTAGCAAAAAGCTGAAGTCAAGAGCCTGAGCCAAGGATCAAACCCAAGTTCTCCAACATGGGACATAAGTGTCTTAACCGCTAGATTCACTGCCCACTCCTCCATATTTTATCTTTTTCTGTCCTTTGCTTTCAACTGTGTGTGTCTTGGAACCTAAAAAGTGTCTCTTGCAGGCAACATATAATTGGATCACATACTTTTTACTCATTTTCACAATTGCTGTGTTTTAATTGAAGTGTTTAATCATTTACGTTTTATACAATTACAGAGAAGGGAGGATTTATGTTTGCCATTTTGCTTTTTTGTCTTTTTTATTCTGCTATCCATGCATTTCTAACTTCTTTGTGCTACATATTTTGTTTGATTTTCAAGGCTACTGCAGAGCTGAAACGAGAGGGATGAAAGTAGGGCAAATCAAAATACCACAAAGCTCAATGTTGTGAACAATATGCAGTTACACTTCCTGAACATTTCTTGAAATATTGCAAGCCTTTGGTTCATTTCAAGAGCTTCAAAAGAATGAAATGGGTCTGACAACTTTTTGCCAGTAATCTATCTCATGGCTTTTACAGAGGAGTGAACTTTCATAGGTCACTCCCACTGATGTCAGCTGTTATCTCTTTGGTCCTAAAAAATTTTTTTTAATTTGACAGGCAGAGTTAGACAGTAAGAGAGACAGAGAGAAAGGTCTTTCTTCCATTGGTTCACCCCCAAATGGCTGCTACAGCTGGCATGCTGCGCCGATCCAAAGCCAGGAGCCAGGTGCTTCCTCCCCTTCTCCCAAGCGGGTGCAGGGGCCCAAGTACTTGGGCCATCCTCCACTGCCTTCCCGGGCCACAGCAGAGAGCTGGACTGGAAGAGGAGCAACTGGGACTAGAACCCAGTGCTCATATGGGATGCCGGTGCCACAGGCGGAGGATTAACCAAGTGAGCCACGGCACCGGCCCCCCTAAAAAATTTTTTTAAAATAAATTGTTTTCAGTTAAACATATATCTTCACAAGATACACCATCTGTCCAAATTAACCTAATAATATTCAACTATTAACAGACATGAAAACTTAGCCCATAAGCTTACATTATCCCCTTACTGTCAACCACTTCCACCTATGTGACTTTCTAATTTCATCTTTCCTAAATTTCATGTTTTATATTTTTCTTGTAACTGCTGCAATCTTTCACATAAGCATACTTTCATATAGATTCCACCTCACAAAAGGATCCAATAAGAAAGACCACACATACATTTCTTTTCTATGTATTCATTGATTGATTTCTATGAACTGCCACCCAGAACAGGACCCTTTATGCTTCCTCTAAACTGTATCTCAAGTTCCTTGTAATAAGCCAGAGGGAGTGGGGGCTACTCACCCCAAGGCTGAAAACACCCTTCTCTGAGTCAATACTATAGATTCTCCCAGCTCTGAGGCAGAGAGTAATGGAAGGGCCGCTTTACGGAAGCTCCTGCATTTACAGCTGCCCTAACTGGATCATGTTAGGCCTACATTACAGACCATTCTCAATCACTTACACTTCAGAACAGAACATGGAACCCAAATGCCATTTCCACTAGATTTCAAGTTTATATGATTTTTCCTATCATATTAACATTCATGTGTTTTTCTTCAGGCTGATAGTGAAAATCAATATCTACAGAGCGAGTGACACTGGTGGAGCCATACCTACTGTACTCAGACCCAGCTCTGCTCAGAACACCACTGTCACTCCAACATCAACCAGGGATCCCTTATGCTTAGTTGCCCCCCTCTTATCACTTGTTGACTCCTTGCTTATTCTCAACAAAATTGGTCAAACATTTACATTCTCTTCCCATCCCAGCAAATCTCTCTGAAATCATCATCAACGAACTTGAGACGTAATGTCTTTCCTGTAGACGACTTCAAAATTTAGCTATACCTTTGTTCAGTCTCATTTTTTTCTCTCTTCCTCAAAGGAATGAATACTTCTCTCCTTCTATTAAATCTTCCACTGTGGATTTACTTCTTTCTCCATTTTACTTCCATTTCTTGTTTCCCTTAACTGTACTTTTCTCCATTAATCTCTACCTTGCAGCTGGTCCCTTCCCTTCCGCCTTCAAACTTATTCAACTCTCCAGAAGACAGATAGATAGACAGACAGACAGATAGGTAGATAGATTCCCTCTCCCCTCCCTTGTGTTAACAATTTTTGAACGAATAGAACAAATTCCCTTCTTTGTCTTTATTCTCACTCTAGTCCTTTATAATTTGGTTTTTGTCATCAACTATTTTTTTATTTTATTTATTTATTTTATAGTCAGAGACAGACAAATTGAGATCTCCCATCTACTGACTCATTCCCGAAATGCATACGGTAGCCAAGGCTAGGCTAGGGCTAAAACAGAGATGGCGGGAACTCAGTTTACTTGAGCCATCAGTACTGCCTCCCAGGGTCCACATTAACAAGAAGCTGGAGTCAAGAACCAGAGTTAGAAAACAAATCTAAGTACTCCAATATGAAAGGCAAGTGTTTTATCCACTAAGGTAAACATCTGCCCCCTGTCTTCAGCAATTGTGTTGACATTGCACATTAATACATCGAAATTATCTTCTAATCTCTAAATCCAAATTCCCCCTTTCCCTCCCTTTTTTTTTAATTTATTTGACAGGTAGAGTTACAGACAGTGAGAGAGAGAGAGACAGAGAGAAAGGTCTTCCTTCTGTTGGTTCACTCCCCAAATGGCCACTACTGCCGGCACTGTGCAGATCCAAAGCCAGGAGCCAGGTGCTTCCTCCTGGTCTCCCATGCAGGTGCAGGGCCCAAGCACTTGGGCCATCCTCCACTGCCCTCCTGGGCCACAGCAGAGAGCTGGACTGGAAGAGGAGCAATCAGGACTAGAATCCAGCGCCCATATGGGATGCTGACGCCGCAGATGAAGGATTAACCAAGTGAGCCATGGCTCCGCACCTCCCCCCTTTCCCTCTCTTGTTCCACCTCCATATTTAAGCAATTACCAATTACCATGTACTTTTTCTTCAATATCTCTAGTGTTTGTTTTCTCCTTCTTATTTCCATCACAACTACCCAACAAGTCAAATGTAGACAACCCTCTCCAACCTGGAATTTCTTTACCTGTTGCTAATTACTGAAATACTATACATGCTTTAATGTCCTTCAAAGATGTCCACACTGAAGATCAGGACTACGTCTTCCTCACGTTGAATTATCGACAGCCCCTATTACAACTACCACAAATACCTCATACATGAAGCACTTAATCAATGTCTATTAGACAGACGAACAAACTAATGGTAAGGGGAAGTGTGCTGGACATATAATTATTGGCAAGGAAAAGCTACCATAGGAGAGAAATTTGCTTGGGACATTCACACAGTGCATAAAGCACTAGCAGATTGTTGAGTCACAGAGGTTCCGGCATCTGCCTAGATCATTGCCCTTGTGTCTAGAATATTCTTTTAAGCCAATATGTAGTCTTAGATTAAAGAAGAGTTCTGGTTTCAAACACTCTAAAAAAATTCCTAATAACACAAAAGGTAAGCTTTTTGCTAACATCACATCCTAAGAGTTGAAGGCAAAAATAAATAAATAACAGAGTTGAAGACATTACAAACTAGCCTAGCACAGCAATATAGTTAGCTGGAATAAATACAATTGAGCATTGGTCACAACACAGAAAAAGCCTCCCTAAGAGTCCTATTGGCTCTGTATACTATTTCTGTTTTGGTGACTGATTTGCCTCATGACTGTTGTGTAAAGTGGAACCAAAGTGGCAAAATCATTGAAATTGGCACTCTGGCAAATCTGCTAGGTAAACAAGTTTAGACAATCTAGTCTTACAAGCCTGAGGATAGTTTGATAAAAAAAAAAATGAGGTGACCTTTAACTAAAAACATGTTTTTGTTATTTAGGAGGTTTTTTTTTTATGTTTTGGCAATGAATTATTCAATGCCCAAAATAGCATAATGGAAAAAAGGTGGATTTTTTAAAAGACACTTACATTCAAAGCATACTATAATTATGACACTTTAGCTGTCACATCACTCTGTAAAGGACAAGTAATTAGGAGACATCATGATACTATTCATATTGTAATTATAATATCTTTCATAAAACAGGTTTAAAATGTGTTTAATAATATTCTGTAGGCACTTAAACAAATAAAAATTATTCCCTGAAATTGCAGTTCAATTGCTCACTTTGTAACACGAAAACTCAAGTTTAAGAAAAATTAGAAGACACTTGGAAAAATTAAAATCAAGTAGTAAAACTAAAGGAAATGCAGTGTATTCTCCTTCACATCTGCTTTATAAAAGTCAGCATGGGCAATCAGCTTCTGAAGCTAAGAGTATCTGGGTTCATTATTCTGATTCCAGAACAAAGAGGAAGAAGGGAAGTTTTTCTAGAAAGGGGAAGAAGATTGAAAAATGGCTTAAGTATTGGTAACTTCTGAAAATGAAGTTTGCACAGAGAAGTGTGGGTGTTTGTGGCTGGCAAAAATATAAGGTGCAAGGCCAAGCCCCAAGTCAACAATGTCTCCTCCTCACCCACCCCCCACCTCCCATGAAGGCCAGAGTCGGGCAGTCTGGGTTCTAACTGTGGCTGCATAACTTACTAGGTTTGTGGCCTTGAGCAGAGACAGGCTATTCGCTGCACAAAGGAGTTAATATCAACTGCAGAAGGTGGTTGTCAGAATTAAATGAGAATGTAGGAGACACCTAACACAATTTCCTCTGCTCTTTGGAAAAGTGGTGGACCCACAGCCTGGGAAACGACAGTTCCCAGCATTAAAGGGTTAACAAGGAGAGGTTATTCTAAGCTGCTGGTTCAGGTATAGGCATCCTGTCCCAGACAGCCCATCAGCCCCACTAATGGGATTTAAAACAGTTGCTGCCTCTTCCTCAGTCATGTAATGATTTCTGGACAGCCTGAGAAGCCCATTATCTGCAGTCCATACCTCTGCTCTGTCTGGCGATAATGACTTCTTAGCACAGCACCAGGGCCGCGGTCTTCCACTTCCTGCAGCACCACGGTGCAAAGGACCCTTGCTGAAGTCAAAGACAAATTGTACACCTCACCACAGAGGACAATGGTCTATGAAATGCTGCCCACCAACTGCCGCAGCACTCCTGGAGAGCTGTCCTCTAAGGCAAGGCCACCCGCCCAGGGGTTTCCTGGGAGAACGCACCTGTGACAGATGAGTGCTTTCTGGTGAGAAAGGGAGAGCCCAGCATTCCCCAGGGCCTGAGAGGTGGATGTCAAGGTTCCAGATCCTCCCAGCCTTGGAGTTGCTGTCTTGTCCTAGGGTTCTTACAAGCTGCCTACGGAGCCAAAGGGCAAGAAAAAATGTGGGGGTGAGGGGCGAGCCACACAACTCAGAGCCCAGATCCCAGATGGGGTAATTTGCTAAAGTCCCCCTTAACATTTTTTCCTTTCTTTTTTTCTTGGTATTCTTTATCCTACTGTTTTTATCTTATTATGTATAAATAAGTCATCTCAAATTCTGTTTAGTATTAAGCAAGATATAAGCCATAAATAAATAAAACAAATAGGATAATAAATTAAAAGGTCTCTACTGGGCTTGAGTAGATCCCAAAAGACTTCTTGGCATTAATCATGGAAGGAACCTCTCATGCAAATTGAGGAGGATCTAACATGTTCATTCTACAGCGTGATTTGTCAAATTCACGCCACTGTAGGGCTCAAGGAAAGGAGAAGAATACACGTGGTTGTAGTTATCAAATGGACGCAAAAGAATTTTTCAGAGCTGATTTAAAAGTAGAAAAACTGTCTCCTATAGTTAGATAGCTGCCTAAACGAATTTTCTCGTTTATTCAAAGTATTAAATTAATTAAATATTATTTCTTGTTTGACTTTAATAAACAAATCCTACAGAATAAAATTGTTGTATAAAGTGCTAAGTATTCATTATTATAACCATTTTGGAAAGAAATACCACATTATGTTTTAAGTGTCTGAAAATGTTCACTCCTGTTGTTCTACTTCTGGGAATCTATCCTAAAAAATAATCCCAGATTCAAGAAGAAATCATACATAATGACATAGCAAAAAAAAAAAAAAAGGAAACAAACTAAAAATGTCCCATTAAGGAAAATAGTTACATAAATTCTGTGATGAAATAGCATTACTTTTTAAAACTTTTTAGTGATGTAAGAAAAGGTAACTGAAAAAAGCAGAATTTAAAGTGTACATAGGGTATAAGAAAGTTCAAATAGTTCTTGGAAAGTAGAATTAAAAGACAAACTTCTTTAGCTGCAAGAATTTTTTTAAGTCCATGTATAGATTTTTCTTTTTTTAACTTTTATTTAATAACTATAAATTTCCAAAGTACAACTTTTGGATTATAGCGGCTTTTCCCCCCCACAACCATCCCATCTCCCGCTCCCTCTCCCATCCCATTCCATGTATAGATTTTTCATAATACTCACTTTCTATTCATATCAACTAATAAAATCTCTCTTACAGCCCACCACCTGTGTAAAACAGAGAAAGGTACAAAAAATACTAATAGTAGCTAAAAGTTGTAGGAAAGCTGTATTTTATGGCACATATTTTTCAAGAACTTTCAAATTGTCCAAATGACTATATGTTATATTTACAATCTGAAAAAATAGTATATCTTACTTGTGATAAATAAAGAAATAGGGTTAGTTTGAAAAAGAAAAATCTTTTTCCCTGAATGACATAACCTGTGAAACCCTAGTCATCAACATCATGGATACAGAAAAGAAGCCATCAACTGGACAGAAGAATGTGAACAAGTAAGGTGAGGAACCTGTTGGACGGACCACCCAGTGCAGGATTAGCATTCAGATGGATGATCAGCTGTGATCTCTGGGTCCCACGGGGTAGGGAAAACTTAAGTCCAAGCAGTGGTCTACTTTGGTCACTACAGCAGCAGCATTGCTCAAAGACCAGCTGTGACTAGAAAACAAATCAAGCTTTTGAAACTGGCCAGAAACAGCACAAATGATAGCATTTGTAGACAAAAGTACTAAAGGTCATTATAACTATATTTCATATGTTCAAGAAGCTGGAAGAAAGATTTAACATGTTAAACAGAAATGTGGAAGATATGAAAGGATCAAGTCAAACTTCTAAGGATTTTTCCAAAAAGAAAAATACTGAAATGGGATCAGCAATACATTAGACATTGTTTTTATTAAAAAAAAAAAAAAAGATTAGTGAACCTGAAGACGTAGTAATAACAAAAACTATTCAACATGAAACATAGAAAATCAAGCCTACTAAAAAGAAGAAGGAGAAGGAAAAGGAAAAAGGAGAAGGGGAGGAAGAGGAAGAAGAGGGAGGAGAAGGAGAGGAGGAGGAAGAGGAGGAGAACAGCGCTTCAGTGAGCTTTGCAGTACCTTTAAATGACAATATACATGCAATCAGTGTGACCAATAAAACAAGGCTGAGCAGGCTTTTGGCCTAGCAGTTAAGCACACTTGGGACAACCACATCTCTTATCAGAATGCCTGGGTTGAAGTTCCAGTTCCACTGCTAATGAAGACCCTGAAAAGAACAATCTAAATAAATAATAACCCAAATTCTTTCAAACTTGATAGAATCTATGAATTTCCTGATTCAAGTATTTCAAAAGCAGCACAGAAAACCACAAGTGCAAGAAAATTTTGCTAGAGTACATCGTACTTAAATTACTTAAAATCACTAATAAAGAGAAAACATCTCAGCAGTTTGGGGGAGAAAGCTAGGTTATGCACAGAGAAACAAAGATAAGGCAGACTGCAGATTTCTTGGTGAAAATAACATGAATGAAAAGAAAATTGACCAATATCTTCAACGTACTTTTATGTGAACCTATAGTACTGCACACGGGAAAAAACATTAAACAAAACAAAACAAAAAAAGCATTCCAATCTAATGGCATTTAATGGTAAGAGGCCAAGTAACTAAGAACTTGTGTTCTGGGCTGACATAGGTTCAAATATCAGCTTTGCTACTTACTTAATGAGTAATTTTGGACAAGTTATTTAGTCTCCCTTGGGCTCAATTCTTACACACAAAGAATTATAATATAAAGAGCATACAGTAAATACCAATAAGTGAGAGCTATTTAAAAGGCAGGAGGGGTGGGCATTTGGCACAGCATTTGAGATGCTGCTTGGAATGCCTGCATTCCACATCAAAGTGCCTAGATTGGAGTTCTGGCTGTACCTCTGATTCCAGCTTCCTGCTAATGTACTCCCTAGGAAGCAGTAGATTGCTGAGGTACCAGGATCAGTGACATCCATGTGGAAGACCCAGAGTTGATTCTTGGCTCCTGGTCTCAGATTGGCCAAGTGCCAGTTATTGAGAACATGTAGGGAGGGAACCAATGAATGGCAGACCTGGATGGGAGATCTCTCTGTGTCTCTCTGCTTTTCAAAAAAATAAAATAATTTATTTTTAAAAAACAATAAGGACTTTTTCAAATATAAAGTAGCTGAAAGAATTTTTACTGGCAGTCCTTCAGGCAAAAGGCTACTGATCCAGATGGAAGTATGGATCTACTAAACAGAAAGCAGAATACCAAAGATACCAGAATTAACATAGAAGACCTTTTATATTTATTTCTAATTCTCTTTAAATGATAAGTGATTACTTAAAGCAAAAATCAAAACAATGATAAGTATGTCTTACCAGATCTATAATATATGTACAAGTAAGAGTAGGACATAAATTATTGTACAAAATCCAGGAAGGGAAAAGTTGAAGTATATTGTTGCAAGTTTCTTACAGCGTTAGGTATGACATCCAGTATCTGAAGTGTGGCATCTCTAACTTACCACTGTAAACCCTAAAGCAATCACTAAAATACCTCAATAAAGAGTGAAAGCTGGGGCCGGCACTGTGGCACAGGTTAATCTTCCACCTGTGGTGCCTGTTCAAGTCCCACAGCTCCTCTTCTGATCCAGCTCTCTGCTGTGGCCTGAGAAAGCAGTAGAAAATGGCCCAAGTCTTGGGCCCCTGCACTAGTACGGGAGACCCAGAAGAAGCTCTTGGCTCTTGGATTGGTGCAGTTCCTGCTGTTGCAGCCATTTGGGGAGTGAACCAGTGGAAGGCAGACTCTCTTTATCTCTCCCTCTCACTGTCTGTAAGTCTACCTCTCAAATAAATAAATAAATAAAATCTTTGTTTTAAAAAAAAGAATGAAAGCTAATAAGCCAATCAAAGAATTAAATGAGATCATAGGGGTGGTGCTATGGTGCAGTGGGTTAAGCTGTCACTTGTAAAGCCTGCATCCTGAATTAGAGCCCAGCTAGAGTCCAGCTGCTTCACTTCGCATCCAGCTTCCTGCTAATGTGCCTGGAAAAGCAGCAAATGATGGCCTCAGTACCTGAGTCCCTGACTCCCACATAGGAGACCCAGATGATCAGCCAGGCTCCTGGCTTTAGCCGGACTAGCGGCAGCCATTGTGGCCCTTTGGAAAACGAACCAGCAGATGGAAGATTCTCTCTTTGTCTCTCTCTCCTTCTCTCTCTCTGTTAACTCTGCCTTTCAAATAACAAATCTTTTTAAAAATTGAATCATTGAATTTGAAATTTGAATTTAAATTCATTTGAAATTAAAAATTCAAAACAACAGGCAAATTTAAAAAAAAAAAAGGAAAATAGAAAGCAAGAGCCAGATGCTAAGTCTAAATCCAACTATAGCAATGATTATATTAAATATAAATGCTCTAAATTAAGAGGCAAGAATTGTCAGATTAGATTTTTAAATGCAAGAATTGAATATAAAGACACAAATAGTAGAAAAGTAAAAGAATAAGGAAAAATACTCTGCTAACACTGATGAAAATAAAGTTTGTCTGTATTAACATCAGAATGTAAATATTCTTGCTTCTTAGAGCAACGAATATTACTAGTAATAAAAAAGAATAATTTCCCACTGATAAAAGAGTTAACTCATCAAATGCACATAATAATTGTTTATGCTTCTAACAACAAGCTTCAAAATTTCTGAGGCAAAAAAATGTTAAAACCACAAGGAAAACTAGGCAAATTATAATCATAGGCAGAGATTTTAACATTCCTTGTCAATAATTGATAAGTAGACATAAAATCAATAAGGATACATGAGTAGAAGACTTGAAACAAACTATGAGCAAGTGTGATAAAATTGAAAATTGTAGCCCACTGTACTCAATATTAGCAGAATTATTTTCAAGTGCACACAAAACATTCACCATGAGAGACCATATTCTGATACAGATGTCAACATGGTTTAAAAAGATTCAAATCAGGCCAGCACCGCAGCTCACTAGGCTAATCCTCCGCCTTGCGGCACCGGCACACCAGGTTCTAGTCCCGGTCGGGGCACCGGATTCTGTCCTGGTTGCCCCTCTTCCAGGCCAGCTCTCCGCTGTGGCCAGGGAGTGCAGTGCAGGATGGCCCAAGTCCTTGGGCCTTGCACCCCATGGGAGACTGGGAGAAGTACCTGGCTCCTGCCATCAGATCAGCGCGGTGTGCCGGCTACAGTGCACCGGCCACGGCGGCCATTGGAGGGTGAACCAATGGCAAAGGAAGACCTTTCTCTCTGTCTCTCTCTCTCACTGTCACTCTGCCTGTCAAAAAAAAAAAAAAGATTCAAATCATACAAATTATGTCTTCTGAACAAAATAAAGTTGAATTGGAAATCAATGACAAAAAATATGGAAAATCTCAAATATTTGGAAATAAAATCACATATTTCCAATGGAGCAAAGAAATTAGAAGCTATTTTGAACTAAGTGAAAATGAAAACACAATGTACTAAAATTTATGAAATGTTGCTAGCATAGAATATAGAGAACTTTATTGCACTACATGTCTATATTAGAAAAAAGAAAAGTCTCAAATTAAAGGCCTCATCTTCTACCTTAAAAAAAAAAAAAAACTAGAAAAAGGAAAGCAAATTGAGCCCAAAGTAATGAAAATAAATCCAACTATACAGAGTAGAAATTATTGGAATAAAAAAGAGAAAAATCTACAAAATAAGAAGCTGATTCTCTGAGGAAATCAATAAATCTCTATTCAAATGGATGGGGTGGGGAAGAAGTACAAATTACCAAAATCAAGAATGAGGAAGGTAATATCACTATAAGGCCTAGAGATATTAAAGATACTGAAAAATATTATGAACAACTTTATGCTAATAGACTCAACAACTTAGCTGAAATGAACAAATTCTGTGAAAGATTCAAACTTCTAAGGATTACGCAGGAAGAAGTAAATAATCTAAATAGTTCAGTATCAAAAAGTTGAATGCGTTTATTAAAACTTACCCGTAAAGGGGAGGGTTGCGGATGGGAGGGAAGTCATGGGGGGGGGGGGGGAGTGGAAGCCAATGTAGTCCATAAGCTGTACTTTGGAAATCTATATTCATTAAATAAAAGTTAAAAAAAAAAACTTACCCATAAATAAAGCTCCATACCTAAATGGATTCACTTATTCTACCAATCATTACAGAAGAAATAATAACAATTATATACAAACTCTTCAAAAAATTTGGAAATCAAGAAGCATTTCCAACTCTTCCTATGAGGTAAATATTACTCTGATACTAAAACCAGAGAATGACAGTTCAAGGAAGGAAACTACAGACCAATGTCTCATAAACATAAAATCCATAGCAAAATTTTGCTAAATTCTCAAGAAAATATGGAAAGTATAATATTTCATAACCAACTAAGCTTCATCCTAGGGATGGAAGGTTGGTGTAGTATTCAAAAATCAATTAATATAAATGGCAATATAACAGATTGAAAACAAAAAGTCATATGATTTCAATAGACAGAGAAAATCCTTTTGACAAGTCCATTCATTATAAAGCTTCTCAGAAAAATTGGAATTCAAGGGAAGTTTCTTAACCTGATAAAGAGCATTTACAAAGCAAACTGAAGTGAATATGATACTCAATGGTGAAAGATTGAGTGCTTTCCTCTCCAAAATCAAGAACATGCAAGGAAGGAAGAAGTAAAAATGTGCTTGTTGACAGACAACAAGATAATTTATGTAAAAAATTGTATGATATCTATGAATCAGCTACCTGGACAATAGATGACTTCAGCAAATTTGCATGATACATCAGTATAAAATTGATTATATTTCTATATTTACACACAACAAATAATTAGAAATTAAAATTTTCAAAAAAATCATTTATATTAACACAAAAATGTGAAATGCTTAAGAATAAATCACAAAATATTGCTCAAAGAAATTGAAGAAAGGCTTCCATATATGGATAGATATTCCATGTTCATGATTCAGTAGAATTAAATATTATTAAGAAGCCAGTTCTCCACAAACTATTGCTTCCATTCATTGTGATCCAGTAAAAATCTATTAGGCTTTTGTGTGGAAACTGGCACTCCGACCTTAAAGCTTATATGAAAATGGAAAGACCTAGAATGGCCAAAGCAATCCTGGGAAAGAACATAACTGTATGCTTTATCACAACCCAACTTCATAACTTTTATAACTTAACAACTTAACTTTTATAACTTAACAACTTTTATAAAGATAAAAAAAAAAGGTAAGTCCAGCATAATTGAATCCAGAAATAGCCCTATATATAAAGTCCATTTTTTTGTCAAAGGTACAAAAGCAATTCAGTAGAGAATAGACACTCCAATAGAGTAATTGGGTAATTATATGTGAAAATACTTTGATTCATATCTTGCACCATATACAAAAACAAACACAAAATAGATCATAGGCACAAATGTGAAATTAAAATTAGAAAGCTTTTAGAAAAAGCTATAGGAGGAAACCTTTATGACTTTGGGTTAGACCAAAATTTTCTTAGCTACAGCATCACATTCATGATCCAAAAGCAACAAATAAGTTAGACTTCATCAAAATTTAAAAAATTTGTTCTGAAAAAGACATTAAGAGAATGAAAAAAGAACCCAAGAGATAGAATAAGTCATTTAAAATCACAAATCTAATAAAGGATCTGAATCAAGATTGGATGAAGACTCTCAAAATTCAATAAGAAAACAATGCAATTTTTTAATAGGCAAAAAGTATGAACAGACATATCACCAAAATGCACACAGAAGTGGCAAATAGTGCATAAAAAGATGGCTATTGTTGCTAACCATTAGAGAAATAAACATTAAAATTGCAATGAGATAGCATTTCATATCACTAGAATGTCTTAAAATTAAACCTGACAGTACTGAATGTTGACAAGGATGTAGAGCAACTGAAATTCTCATACAATGATGGTGAATCTAAAATGGTACCACTGCTTTGGAAAAACTTTACAGTTGCTTAAGAAGATAAACATACATCTACTATATGACCCAGTCATCTATACACCCTAGGCAAACAACCAAGAAACATGTGAGCACATGTCCAAACAAATACTTGCATATAATGATCATACCAGCTTTACTTGTATCCATGTAATGCTGGAACCAATCCAAGTGCCCATGAACAGGTGAACAGATAGAGACAAACAACTTGTGGTACATCCCTGCAATGGAATACAACTAAACAATTTTTTAAAAAGTTGCCGATACACAAAATGACATAGGTGATTCTCAAAATATTAATGCTGGAGGAAAAAAGTCAAACTGCAAAAACAGAGTACTTGCTATGTAATTCCATTTTTATAAAATATTCGGAAATGCCAACAAATATATGACTACAGAAAACAGTATGGTTTTCTAGGGATTTGATGGAGTGCGAGGAAAGGCAGGAGGAAGGATTACTAAGAAACATGAGGAAACTTTTATTGGTGATGGATATATTCATTATGTTGATTGTGCTGATCACAGGAGTATACATATGTCAAAAATTACCAAATTTTATTCTATACACATGGAAAGTTTACATCAATCATACTTTAATTGAGCTTTTCTTTTAAAGCCCCAACGTGAAACATTACCCAAAACACATAACTCAGGTGAGGTGCTATAGGTATGGAACAGGGAAGTGGTGAGGCCAAACATGTCATAGAATGAGCGGGGGAATCGGAGAGAATGCCTATAAAGCAGGACCCCTGCAGACTTTACCTACTTAGCAATCTTGCCTGGGCAGCAGAGTTCGCCATCAGTGGATGAATGCCAATGTCAAGTTCAATTAAATGTTATACTTAGCTACAGGCATATTTTTTTAGACCTGGTGGAATTTCTTTTAGCCTCTAAAATCCTGCTGATTTTCCTGACTGTTAAATCACATAGAAAACATGGAATGATGACACTGACCAAAAGGAAGGATTTGAAGCCACAACAAGACAAAAACTCAATTATGTGTTAACCGGCTTAAGTTCAAAAACAGCAAGTATTGACTAGCTTTTCATACTAACTTTTCAAATGTATAAAATCTTAACACCTGTATAAGTATGGAAGAAATAAAGGAGACAAGAACACGTGATGAAAATGATTGGAAGGCTGATTTTATTTTGTAGCAGTAGGAAAAGAAATCATGTGCCATCCAGAAAATAAACACAAGAACATAATGTAAAATTTAGACTTTCAACTATGTCTGAAATCTATAAAGTTGCAATCAGATCTACTATTGGCAAGCCACAAGTACTTTGTGTGACACAGGGACAGAGGCAAAACAATCCTTCAAAATCCGAATACTAGGCTTGGCTGCTGATGTAATAGGGAACAATGATTAAACTATCAATCAAACATATTTTTTAAATATGTTGCATGTCATAGCCAGAGATTTCAAACCCGGGACAAAATCTGGTGTTAGTTACAACAGAGATGAATTGGGTGGTCTCTTCGTATACAGATGATCACAAAATCAGCAAAATGTGGAAATCAATTCAAGGACTATGCTCTTCATCTCTCCTCATGAAGATTCCAAATTAATAAAAGTGATGTTATAGATTCATGAGCCATGGCCCTGCTAAATGTTTTATGTTATTCTCGAAGTTATTTACCATGTTTCAAAGTAAAATCATTTAATATGAACTCTATTCTCTAATTGTACCTCAGTATCTTTACTTTCTAAACAATTGAATTCTGGTTATTTTTTCCAGATGCACAGCACTTCCAAAACTTAAAAAAAAAAAAAAGGCATAAATTTCATCCCTGAACCATCTGGAAAGCCAGAAGAAATGGGGTTGGTCTCGGTGCCAATTCTCTCTAGAGCCTATTTTATGCTCACTCACATCCAATTGAACATGCTTCCCTATATGGGAACATTTAATTGAAATATTACAAGGTCCCATGTGATCATTTCCTCCTCAAGTTTGTTTCCAGGGAAAACTCTTTCTCTGTAGTTGAATGTTGTAGGCCGCTTATCAGAAAATGAAAGCACAGTGTGATTCTCTTTATGTTACAACTGCCAGAAACCAAATCCAAACGTCTTGCCTGAATAGCATAATCTGTTTGGCCTTGGTGCCTTAAAGAAGAGAAAGAAAAGGTTCTCCTTCTGAAATATGACCTCTGCTTTTAAGCAGGAATTCTATTTCCATGTACAAGCCACTGTATGACCTGATGGAAGTAGGGAAAATGTATAACTAAAATCAGTGTAATTAGAATACAAATATTAAATGTTCCTTCATATTTATAACTCTATAGTAGCTTTCTTCCGTCCCACAAAAATTTGTATTCTTTATTATGTCAGGAATTCGGTTAAGTGTTTATATACAGAGATGAACAAAACTTGGTTTCTACCTTAACGGACTTATAGACTTATAGAAAAGTGAAATTTCTATTGGTGGTTATAAAGTTCCAAAAAAAGAAAACCACTTTAGGGATTCAAATGTCTCGTTTCATCTAAAGCCATAACACCCTAGAAAACCGTTAAGCTTCTGATTTGTCCTCCAGTTATTTCTCCAACTATTATACTCCCAAGTCAACATCCACTTGAAATACTCTGGTCCACTCCCCATACCATACTTATATCAGGGCACATGCCTCATGTTTCGCAAGTGTGATTACTAGATACATTCATTTCTACCTTCAAAGTTAACCCTAGGCTCTTCTCTCACCTAAAAAGTAACTCTAGCCTCCCCATTATCATCTCTTCATGCTTCCATCCAAATTGTAAATAATCTTCAAGGCCCAGAATAAGTGCCACTTTTCCAGTGCCATACTCTCTGTTGCCACAAAGACCTGCCCTCTCCGTTCTCTGAATTCCTAAAGTACTCAGGAGAATTTAGACCCACCTGTACGTCTAGTTGTTTGTTCTACGTTAGTTGTACCTCTCCAACTAAACTCAAGTTGCATGGGGAACCAGGTGCTCCTGTAATGCTCAGATCATAGAATGCTCAAAACAATATTAGGTTAATCCTAATTTATTTGGAAATTGAGGTCAAGTGAGACTATAATTTTTCCGAGGTAACAGGACTAAATAATAAACACGCATAAATAACTACCATTTATTAAGTACCAACATGTCAAGTTCTATGTTATTGAAGATTAGAACAAAAATAGATTATAAGTTCTCTAGCTTTTGAGCAAGAAATTATATCATATATTTTACTTAAAACTGCCACATAATTATGATAATAAGTTTAATATTTTGAGTATCTGCTTTATGTCAAAAACAGTATTAATAGCTATTTCACTTTATAAAACCATATGTAGCAAAGATGATCACCATCCCTCAAAAAGGTTAAAACATTTGTGCAAGTGCTCAATGCATGGTGTTGAGTCAGGATTCTGACTTCAAATCTTTTATGTTCCACCACTCTGCATTACCTCTGAATTAGCAAAAAAGTCCATTCTTACATTAATTCATTCATTGATAAAAAGTGCATGGCATTTGTTCATCCCATTCATACTACATACCTAGCTCAGGCCTGGATCCACATCATGTAACACAAACTTGAGAGTTTGCAGTTTTCCATAAAATTTTAGTCCTAAAAATGTAAAGCTCCCAGTTATCTAGCATTGGTATAAATTGTGTAATCTGGTACCCAAACACTGAACAAATAAGAACTGACCTTGCACTATGCAGTTCCAGATCCCACACCTGCTGCTGCCCCAGGCTAAACTACTTTACTATAGTGTTGCTTATGTGTGTGCTGTTTTTGTTTTGTTGTTTGTTTAAAAAAACTGATATCAGAACTCTTGATTCAACTTAATGAGCTCCTTCTTTTGTCTTTTCCCTCAAGTCAAATCATTACCTCTATTCCATTAAACATGTTGGGAGGTAGGATCTTTCCCCCTCATCCATTGCTAGTTAAACAAATGGGGGGATAATTACCAATGGATGAGGAAAATTTATTACAGAATGCCTTCTTCTGCATGCACACATACACACACACACACATTTGTTAATGCAAGTGGTAATTATTTACTTATCATCAATATTGCCTCAAAGTTGATGGGGCCTTAATTACTTCCTAATTATCCAGACCTCTATTTCTTTATAAAGACTGACTTGAAAATAGCAGTTCAATAGCTCAGACATTTTATAACTAACATTGATTTCTCCTCCCTCTTCATTTATTGATGAGCCATTCTCCCTCTTGGATTCCTTTTTCCATGATAAAGTTGTAAATGAGCCGCTTATTCTTTTTAATTCCTTCAGTTAGCATTAGCTCAGTTGGCCTCTTCATTTTCATTGCCTCTTCTGGCTGTGGTAGTTCTATTGAGATTCTCTATTTGAATTCTTTTTTTTTTTTTTTTTTTTGACAGGCAGAGTGACAGTGAGAGAGAGAGAGACAGGGAGAAAGGTCTTCCTTTGCCGTTGGTTCACCCTCCAATGGCCGCCGCGGCCGGCACATTGCGCTGATCCGAAGCAGGAGCAAGGTGCTTCTCCTGGTCTCCCATGGGGTGCAGGGCCCAAGCACTTGGGCCATCCTGCACTGCACTCCCTGGCCACAGCAGAGAGCTGGCCTGGAAGAGGGGCAACCGGGACAGAATCCGGCGCCCCAACCGGGACTAGAATCCGGTGTGCCGGCGCCGCAAGGCGGAGGATTAGCCTAGTGAGCCGCGGCGCTGGCCTTATTTGAATTCTTCTCTGTGAACCATTTCCAGTAAATGTTCCTTTCACCTTTAAACTATGCTCTTTTATACTATATAAATCTCTGACCATTTCCACAAAATTATGCTGCAAAATAATCATTCTAGCACATAAACTTCCTCAGTTCATGCCAACATACACACTATTGTTTTTGAAGTTGTTCCTTTACTCTCTTTGTAGCTTTAATATACTTTAAAGTTGCAGATACTCTATCACATTCATTTCAACAGAAAAATAAAACAGATTCTCCAATGAGTAGCATATGTATTTACCTCCAGTAGCCTGGGGAAAACAGAAACAATCAGACTCATTCTATAAATAGAAGCTTCATCAGTTTAATCTTTTCGAAATTTCCACAAACACAGCCATTCTGCCCAAGGTAAGATTGTCTTCAGTGATTCGTTCCCTCCATACGAGACCCTTATTTATCCCCCATTCTCATTCCAAGTTTCAGCATGTGCTTCCAAATGTGAAGGAATCTCTGCTAGGTCAAAAACGATGAAAAATAACCTTTTCACTTAAAGAGCAGAAAATACTTCTCTATGCACACCTGCACCTTGGGTGGTAATTTTTGTGTAAATGTCATATTGAAAGAGATCTCTATCCTGCTTCTATGTGTCCTGCAATAATAAAGACACAAACAAAAAAAAATTTTTCAAATTTAGCCCATAGCATGAGAAATGGCAAAATCTCAAAGTATTATATTAGTATCCTAATGCTACTATAAGCTATTACCAAAAACTTGGTGGCTTAAAGCCACACAAATATATTGCCTTACAGTTCTGGAGGTCAGAAGTCTGAAATGGGTCTCACTAGGCAAGGTAGGAGCAGGGCAGAGTTTCTTCTGGAGGATCCCAGGGTGGGGACTGTCCAGCCACATGCCATAGAAGGCCCTCAAAGTCAGATGGCCTGATCCTGCCAAGACAATCAAGACTCAAAATTCCATAAGTCTACAGCTGGTTAATTTTTAACTTGATGATTTTGTATGTCCCCTGAATGACGTTGTAAATATCCAAATGGCAGAATAAAGGGTGCCCACCACAGATCTGTTTCTTCACCTTTTCCAGCTTCTAAAGGCTCCCTGAAGTTGTGGCTCCAGGCCCGCTTTCAGGGACACATGAGTTTCTCACATTGCACCACTGACTTTCCTGCTTCCATCTGTCACCTCTAAAGAGCCTGGATTCCACTGGACCGACTTAGATAATCCAGGACAATGTCACCATGTCAAAGCCAACTGATTAGCACCTTAATTCCTCCTGACCATGAAGCATAACATATTCACAAATCCTGGCAGTTAAGATGTGGACATCTTTGGGAGTCCATTATTCTCCCTATCACAGTATTATGAATGAACTTGAATACTTTAATGCAAAATAAAGAAACAGAACTTGCATTTTCAAATGAGTATTACCCGCTTCAAAGTAATCACTCAGGGAGACGGCACACTTTTCTAATCATGCTGCAAATATTAGAGGGATTCCTTTTATGGTGCTGTCAGCAAGTTCAATGGAACATTCTTAGAATATTTACAATTTTAGCAAATTTTATGCATTTAAAGATCAATTTGCATTTGAAAACAGTCAAAAGTAATTAAAGTAAATGTATTGACTATAATAAATAATCAAATAAAGAAGTATCACTTTGAACCAAAAGATGAAACCAATGAAATAATGACATCAATTCCTTGAGTAGACTGCTTTTCTTGTGAACAATGTTACAATAATAATAAAAATAAATAGGTAATAGAGCACTCACTAAGTGCCCAGTACTGTTCTAGGAGCTTTACATGAAAAACTTAGCCCTGTGAGGTAGACTCTACTTTAACCCAATTTGAGAACCACAGCATTTAAACAACTTCTATCAGGTTAACAGCCAGGAAGTGGAGGAGCAGGGATTACAACTGCAGTAATCTGCTCTTATCTCTGTCACTAGCAAAATATCCCCACAGTCTTCTCTATTTTCCTTACAACCAGATCCCCATCCACATCTTTTTTTTTATTTCGGTAGCAAAATAATCTGCCAAAAAAAGGGAAAAATATTTAAGCATGACACTAAAAATAATAGAAGCCAAAAAGTCAGATGACGTATGTATTTGGTTTGTGCTTTGTGACATTTAATTTAAAAATACCTTCATAACCACAAAATTAGAGACATGAGACAAAGACCGAGATGACGCCAAGCAAATTCTTCAAAACATTCGTCTAAAACAAACAAACAAAAAAAAACAGTGCCTCAGATTTTCTTCTCAATGTTTCTGGGTACAGATGCTAAGTACTTAAAACTTGTAAAGGAGCTGGTACTGTGGCATAGTAGGTTAAGCATCCACCTGCAGTGCTGATTTGTCCCATATGAATGGGGGTTTGAGCCCTGGCTGCTGCGCTTCTGATCCAGCTCCTTGTTAATGACCTGGGAAAGCAGTGGAACAGGCCAAGTGCTTAGGCCCCTGTATCACATAGGAGACCCAGAAGAAGCTCCTGACTCCTGGTTTCAGATCCGCTCAGCTCTGACCATTGCAGCCATTTAGGGAGTGAAATACAGGATGGAAGACCTCTGTCTCTCCCTCTCTCTGTAACTATGCCTCTTAAGTAAATAAATAAATCTTTTATTGAAAAAAATACTAGTTTTCAAAAAAAAAGTGTATAAATGTTCCTCAAAATGGTGGACTATGGAAAGGACATACTGCTTAAGGCTAGGGAAGAACAGTAGCAAAAAAAGTGGAGGAAGGGCATTCCCAGGAGAGAACTGGAGAGAAATCTGTAGTGATAATTCTACAGAAGGAAGGGGGACACTGTGGATCAGCATGGAAAGTACAGACACACCGCAATGAGCACAGACAGAGCACACAACCCCCACAGCTGAGAGCCCAAGCAAGAACCATCTTTGGAGATTGAGGTGAGAGCAGACTGCAGCAGCCCATGCCACTGGAAATATAGCTGTGGAGAGAGCCTGACATGAGTCCAGTCTGAAGCCCTAAGAGGGAGAGCATATCCCCTCCAACACAGTGAAAAAAAAGGGCATGTTTCTCCCTATCCCCTCGAAGCAGCACTCAAAAACTGGCTGGGAGAGGGCGCCATCTTGACACAAGTAGTGGCCACCTCAGCTCTTTGCACACATGTGATGGAGGGATTTACCAGAGGGAAAAATCTGCATTGCTTACTGACTTTGAGTCTGGCTGGGAGAATTGACAGGGAGCTGGGCACCGACATAGGACTGTGAGGTGCCCTCAGCCTCTCAACATACCACAGGGTTTGGGATTCAAACCCCCAAGGCAGGGTACTCACAGGCAGCTGACTCAGAATGTCTTTGCCTCTCTGTGAATGGGATAGGGTAGCAGGGTAGAGTGAATTCTCTGCACTCTGTGACTATAGGAGCTTTGTGTGATGAGACTGTGGGAACACTATGATTACCTGATAGGATACAGGGTGCAGCTGGGTCTCTGGGCAATCACTGTGTACAGTGCCAAAGGCTCAGAGCTTCCTGATTGGCAGGGGTGAATCATTGTAGTGGGAACTGTGTTTACACAACAACTGCACAGATGCACAGATCCTTCGTGCACTTCCTGTGGCAACATAGGTGAGTGTTGCACCTACTGTTGGCTAAGCTTGGACATTAATAACCTTAGAAGAGAGGTGGTGAGGGTGTGATTATGCCAATAGAGGTGATCATACCCTCCTTCCTGCTGAAAAAGGAGATATACCATGCCTAAATTGGATGTCACCCTGGATACTAACCATACCCTGCACAAGTGCTCCCTGACCACACACAGAACATACCTCTGGGTATTCACTGAAAGAGCAGACACTCCACTAAGCCAAAGCAACATAGTTGAAAGACAAAATCCATCAGAGGAGAAAACCAACAAGCAATTCCACAAAAACCTGAAAACAAATGCAGAAACTCAAAAAAAAAAAAAACAAGAATAAGGAAGACAACATGACTCCCTCAAAGGAACACAGCAACACATTAATATTAGAATGTGAAAATAAAGAGATTGATTAAATGCTTGAAAATGAATTCAAAAGATTAATCGTAGTATTACTCAGAAGAAATGAGAAGCAAATCCACAAATTAAATAAATATATACATGACATGGAAGAAAAATTCTCCCATGAGGCTGATATTTTAAAGATAAATCAAATTGAAATGTTAGAAAGGAGTAATTCAATATGTCAAATAAAAAACACAGTGGAAAGCCTTAACAACAAAGTTGGTGAGGCAGAAGAATGGATATTCAAGCTAGAAGACAAATCTTTGGAAACTTCTCAGTGAGACAAAAAACAACTAGAAGAAATTTGAAAAATCAAAAACACTGTGGAATATTTATAGGATACTATCAAACAACCCAACATATGGGTCATAGTAGTTCCTGAAGATGTGGAAAGGAAGGATTAGGGGCATCTTCAGCTAAATAACTACAGAAAATTTCCCAAAATTTGGAGAACAAAAGGTATGTCAGCTACACAAAACACACAGAACTATTAACAAACATGACCAAAAAAGATCTTCACAATGACACATTATGGGGAAACTTTCAACAGTAAAACATAAAGCAAAGATTCTAAAATGTACGCAAGAGAAATGCTACATTATTTTCAGAGGATCCACACTTAGACTCACAGCTGACTTCTCACCAGAAACCCTACAGGCTAGAAGAGAATGGTGAGATATAATCCAGTGTTAAGAAAAAAACCTGTCAACCCAGAATACTGTAGCCTGCAAAGCTCTCATTTATGAATGAAGGTGAAATAAAAACTTTCCATAACAAATAGAAATTCAAAGAATTTGTCACCATGCATACAGCCTTACAGAAGATGCTTAAGGATATGCTACATCCAGAAATACAGAAACATGGTCCTCACTATGAAAGAATGTGGAGGCAATAAATCTTCCAGTAAAAGTAAGAGAAATCCAAAGGAAACAATAGGAATACTTATGGAAAAAATGGCAGGGCCAAATTGTTACTTATCAATAGTAACTTTGCATGTAAATGTCCTCAACTCTCCAGTTAAAAGATACAGACTGTCTGAATGGATTCTATTTCCTGCCTACAAGAAAGACATATCACAAACAAAGATACACACAAACTGAAAGTGAAAGGATGGAAAAAGATATTCCATGCTAACAGAAACCAAAAAAGAGCTGTGGTAGCCATCCTAATATTACACAAAATAGACTTCAACACAAAAATTGTTAAAAGAAACAAAGAAGAGCACTATGTAATGATTAAAGGATTAGTTCAACAGGAAGATGTGACTATTATAAATGTATATGGACCCAACTACAGGCCACCTGGATATTTAAAAGAAATGCTAATGGACCTAAAAGGAGACATAAACTCCAATACAATAGTAATAGAGGACTTCAATACTCCATTTTCAGCAATGGACTGATCAACCAGACAGAAAATCATTAAGGAAACAAGAGAGCCAATCAACACTATAGACCAAATGGACCTAATGGATATCTACAGAACTTTTCATTCTACAGCTGCAGAATATACATTCTTCTCACCAATGCATGGAACTAATTCTAGGATAGACCACACACTAGGCCATAAAGCAAGTCTCAGCAAATTCAAAACAGTCTAAATCATTGATGCATCTTCTCTGACCACAACACAATGAAGCTAAAAATCAGCAACTCAGGAATCTCAAGAACATATGCAAACACATGGAGACTGAGCAACATGATCCTGAATGAACACTGTGTCATAAAAGAAATCAAAAGAGAAATCAAAAAATTTCTGGAAACAAATGAATTTGAGAACATAACACATCAAAACTTATGGATTACAGCAAAGGCAGTGTAAAGAGGAAGGTTTATAGCAATTGTTGCCTACATCAAGAAATTGAAAAGGCACCAAATAAATGAGCTATCAGTGCATCTGAAGGACCTAGAAAAACAACAGCAAACCAAACCCAAAATTAGTAGGAGAAAATAAATAATTGAAATTAGAGAACAAATAAACAAAATTAAAATTTATATATATATATATATATATAAGATCAGCAAAACAAAGAGGTGGATTTTTTGAAAAAATAAATAAAATTGATGTACCACTGGCCCAACTAACCAAAAAAAGAAAAAAAGTAGGAGAAGACCCAAATCAATAAAACTAGAAATGAGAAAGGAAATATAACAGCAGACATCATAGAAATAAAAAGAATCATCAAAAATTACAACAAAGAACTGTATGCCAACAAATTAGGAACCTTGAAGAAATGGATAAATTCCTGGACACTTACAACCTACCAAAATTGAGTCATGAAGACATAGAAAACCTAAGCAAGCAAACCAATAACCAAGACAAAAATTGAATCAGCAATACTCTCCCAACAAAGAAAAGCCCAGGACCAGATAGCTTCACTGTTGAATTCTACCAGACATTTAAAGAACTGATTCAGCCAGTGCCGCAGCTCAATAGGCTAATCTTCTGCCTGCCGCGCCAGCACACTGGGTTCTAGTCCCAGTCGAGGCTCCAGATTCTGTCCCGGTTGCTCCTCTTCCAGGCCAGCTCTCTGCTGTGGCCCAGGGGGACAGTGGAGGATAGCCCAAGTGCTTGGGTCCTGCACCCACATGGGAGACCAGGAGAAGCACTTGGCTCCTGACTTTGGATCAGCATGGTGTGCCGGCCGCAGTGCGCCGGCCGCAGCGGCCATTGGGGGGTGAACCAATGGGAAAAGGAAGACCTTTCTCTCTGTCTCTCTCTCTCACTGTCCACTCTGCCTGTCAAAAAAAAAAAAAAAGAAGAAGAAGAAGAACTGATTCTAATTCTTCTCAAGCTATTCAGAACAACAAAGGGAGGGAAGCCTCCCAGACTCCTTCAATGGAGCTAGCATCAATTTAATTCATAAACCTGAAAAAGATGCAACAGTGAAAGAACTACAGACCAATTTCCCTGGTGAACATAGACACAAAAATCCTCGACAAAAATAATGGCCAATAGAATCCAACAACACATGAGAAAGATCATTTACCCTGGGCCAAGTGGCATTTATCCGAGGTATGCAGGGATGGTTCAATGTTCACAAATCAATGTTATACATCACATTAACAAACTGAAAAACAAAAACCATATGATTGTCTCAATAGATGCAGAGGAAAGCATTTGATAAAAAATAAACAAATTTTCATGATAAAAGCCTTAAGCGAATTGGGTATAGAAGAAACATTACTGAACACAATCAAGGCAATTTATGATAAACCCATGGGCAGAATTCTAGTGAATGAGGAAAAGTTGGAAGCATTCCCACTAAAATCCAGAACCAGACAAACATACCCACTCTCACCACTGCTATTCAATATGTTCTGGAAATTTTAGCCAGAGTCATTAGGCAAGAAAAAAAAAAAGAGATACAAATGGGAAAGGAGGAAGTCAAATTAACTTTGTTTGCAGATGACATGATCCTATATATAAGGAAATCAAAACATTCCACTAAAGACTATTGTAAATAGTTATTATTGTAACTATTGTAAGAGAGTTTGGCAAGATTGCAGGATATAAAGTCAATGCACAAATATCACCAACATTTGTATACAAAGACAATACTGTAGCTGAGAAAGAATTTATTTATAAGATCAGTCCCATTCACAATAGCTACAAATTTTTAAATACCTTGGAATTTAACTAAAGATGTGAACAATCTTTATGGTGAAAATTAAAAAAAAATTAAAGAAAGAAACAGAAGATACAAGAAATGGAAAAATATTCCATGTTCATAGTTTGGAAGAATCAATATTATCAAAATGTCTATACTTCTGAAAGCAATTTACAGATTCAACGTGATACCAATCATAATACCAAGAATGTTCTTCCAAGACATAGAAAAAAAATGATGCTGAAATTTATATGGGAACTCAAGAGACTCAGAATAGCTAAAGCAACAAAACAAAGCCGGAAGAATCACAATACCAGATTTCAAGATATATTACAGGGCAGGTATAATCAAAACAGCATGGTACTGGTACAAAAACTGATGGATAGACAAATGGAATAGACTAGGAATGCCAGAAATCAATCCAAACATCTAAAACCAATTTATATTTTACCAAGGAGCTAAACCCAATCCCTAGAGCAAGGACAATCTATTCAAAACATGGTGCTGAGAAAACTGGATTTCCACATGCTGAAGTATGAAACAAGGCCCCTACCTTACACCAAAATCCATTCAAAATAGATTAAGGACATAAATCTATGACCTGATACCATCAAATTATTAGAAAACATTGGAGACAAGACATTGGCACAGGCAAAGAGTTCTTGGAAAATCCCTGAGGTACAGGCAATAAAAGCCAAAATTGACAAATGAGATTACATAAAATTGAGAAGTTCTATACTGTAAAAGAAACACTCAGGAAAGTGAAGAGGCAATTAACAGAATGGGGGAAATTATTTTCAAACTACACAACTGATAAAGGAATAATCACCAGAATAAATGCTGGCAAGGATGTGGAGGAAAAGGTATTCTAATTCACTACTGGCAGGAATGTAAACTGGTAAAGCCACTATGGTAGACAGTATGGAGATGCATCAGAAATCTGAATATAAGGCCTACCATGTGACCCAGCCATCTCACTCCTGGGAATTTACCCAAGGGAAATGAAATCAGCTTATGAAAGAGTTATCTGCACCCCCAGATTTACTGCAGCTCAATCCATAATAGCTAAGACATGGAAACAACTCAAGTGCCTATCAACTGAAGACTGGATAAAGAAATTATGGAATATGCACACCATAAAATACTACACAGTGGTAAAAAAATTAAATCCAGTAATTTGCACCAAAATGGATGAATCTGGAAAACATCATACTTAGTGAAAAAATGCCAATCCCAAAGGGACAAATACCATATGTTTTCCCTGACCTGTGATAACTAACAGAGCAATCTGTAGAAGTGAAATTGATACTTTGAGAAACAATTACTTGAACAGCCCTTATTTTGAGGCACAGGTTTTTTTTCATACTATTTCTTGAACTCTTTACTTAACATAGGGTTAATCATATGTGTATAAAGTCAATTTAAAATAGATATCAGTAAAAAGTGAGAGTGGGAATAAGAAAGGGAGGAGGAAGAGGGGTTGAGAGTATGGGTGGGAGGGTGGCCATGGTGGGAAGAATCACCATGTCCCTAAAGTTGTAATTACGAAGTGAATGAAGTTTGTAACTATAAAGCTGTATAGTACTATATATATTCCTATGGTCTTACTTCTAAGGGTACAGTTTTAAAATTTGCTATGGGACCCCAAATTCCTTTAAGCTGGGTGGTAAAAATACCATCTTAAGTGTTAATGTGATCATATGGATAGGATTAAGTGTTAAATTGTTTATATAGATAGGATTAAGTGTCAAAGTGATCATATGGATAGTATAAAGTGTCTAGTAATGATAATAGATAGAATTAAAAAAGAATGAATGCTCCAACATTTGAAGCAGTCCATACAGCAGACTCATAGAATGATAATCACTTTATATAGCATTCTGATCTCAGAATCAGCCCTTAAGGCATTCTGGTCTGCTGAAAAGCCCACAAGAGCATTTCAGGCATGGTAAGCCAAGACACTGTGGTAAAAAATGTCCTACATGAAGGAACTCAGTAGGTGAGAACCCCTTGAAAAGAAGTGGTCATCAAAGAAGGAGGTACTGGGGCCAGCACTGTGGTATAGCATGTAAAGCTGCTGCCTGCAGTGCTGGCACCCCATATGGGTGCCAGCTTGAGTTCTGGTTGCTGTACTTATGATCCAACTCTCTCCTATGGCCTGTGAAATCAGTGACAGATGACCCAAATGCTTGGGACCCTGCACCTGCATGGGAAACCAGGAAGAAGCTCCTGGCTCCTGGCTTTAGATCAGCTCAGCTCTGGCTGTTGCAGCCAACTGGGGAGTGAACCAGCAGATGCATGACCTCTCTCTCTCTCTCTCCCTCTCTCTGTCTCCCTCTGCCTCTCTGTAACTCTGTCTTTCAAAAAAAATAAATTTTTTAAAAAAGAAAAAAAAATGAGGAGAGGTACTTTTCTCTGAAGGAAGGAGAGAACTTCCACTTTGCTGATGGCCTTGTCTAAATACTGAAGAAGTCTGTGGATTCAAAAGGTTTCCATAGCCTTCGCAGCTCATATCAATAGCCTCAGGTAATCACTGACGTCATACATAAGAGTGTTGATTATTAAATTAACAACAGGAGTCACTGTGCACTAACCATGCAGGACCTCTGTCCTCAAAGAGTTGTATTATGAGAGTTAACAGTAAAACTTATTCTCAAAGATTTATTTTGTTTTAGTGTATTAGTTGAGGATATTATCCTGTCTTGTAAGTTTTAGTTATGCCTAAGTGTTCAACTCCATTACTTATTTTCTTAGTTGCTTCCCTAATTAATGATAAAAGACTTATATTCATTTAATGTATTAAGTAGAGGATATTCTTATGTCTCACAAGTTATAGCTATGTTTATTTTTTTAAAGATTTATTTATTTATTTGTAAGTCAGAGTTACACAGAGAAAGAAGGAGAGGCAGAGAGAGAGAGAGAGAGAGAGGTCTTCCATCCACTGGTCCACTCCCCAATTAGCCACAACAGATGGAGCTGCACCTATCCGAAGCCAGGAACTTTGTCCGGGTCTTCCATGCAGGCACAGGGGCCCAAGGAGTTGAGCCATCTACTGCTTTCCAAGGCCACAGCAGAGAGCTAGATTGGAAGTGGAGCACCGGAACTTGAACCAGCACCCATATGGGATGCTGGCACTGCAGGTGTCAGCTTTACCCACTATACCACAGCACTGGTCCCTGGGTGCTCTTTAAAGTTAATTAAGTTTCTAAAAAAAAGTGAAATTAACTTTGAGATGCAATGACTTTGAATAGCCCTTGTCTCTACTGTTGAGGAACAGTTTTCTTCATACTATTTTTTGAACTCTGTACTTTGTGTAGGGTTAATCTCATGTGTATAAAGTTAACTGATAATAGGTCTTAGTAAAAAAAATAAGAATGGGAGTATGAGAGGGAGGAGGAAGAAGGGTGGGAGTGTAGATGGAAGGGAGGATAGGGTGGGAAGAATCACTATGTTCCTAAATTTCTATTGATAAAATGCATGAAGCTTGTATACTAAATAAAAGGTTTCCTTGGGGAGTGGGGGGAAGACACTCACATATCACATCTCTAGCTCCTAATTCCAGCTTTCTGTTATTACAAAACCTGGAAGAAAACACTGTTGGCTCAAGTAATTGAGTTCCTGCTACTCACGTGGGAGACCTAGATTATATTCCTAGTCCCTATCTCTGACCTGACCCAGCCCTAGCTATTGCAAGCATTTTGGAAGTGTGTGGAGATGAGATCTCTTTCTCTCTCTCTCTCTCTCTCTCTCTCTCTCTCTCTCTCTCTCATGCATTTGGGGAGTGAATCAAAACTATTATAAAATATATAAGGTCAAATTTCCTCTCCTACAGAGTGTTCTCCCTGAGAAATGCCACCTGACCAGGACTACTGATTTACATTCAGTACCTTTGTCAGTAAAAATCAAGTACCTAAAGAAAAAGAGATGAGAAATATAAATAAATAAGACAGAAGGAACCCTTATTACCTTTAGTGGCTCATAGTCTAGATGGGATTACAGATTAACAAAGCACAAATGATTCTGCATTATTGAATAACATAATTGTCCTAGATGGTTTATAGTTTAGCAGGTGAGGTACAGGTGATTATCTCTATTTAACAGATTAGAAAACTAACTCTTAAAGAGATTAAATATTTGTCCAGTTAAATTCACATGACTAGAATATGGTAGAACATGGTCTTAAATATTCACCATATAAATACATCACCTGTGTCTCACTTACTACACTATAAACCGTCAAGGAAAATTACATTGTTCAATAATGCAGAATCATTGTGTGTTTTTTTTTAACTTTTATTTAATGAATATAAATTTCCAAAGTACAGCTTATGATTACAATGGCTTGCCCCCCATAACGTCCCTCCCACCTGCAACCCTCCCCTTATCCACTCTCTCTCCCCTTCCATTCACATCAAGATTCGTTTTCTATTCTCTTTATATACAGAAGATCAGTTTAGCATACATTAAGTAAAGATTTCAACAGTTTGCTCCCACACAGAAACATAAAGTGAAAAATACTGTTTGAGTACTAGTTATAGCATTAAATGTCAATGTACAGCACACTAAGGACAGAGATCCTACATGAGGAGTAAGTGCACAGTGACTCTTGTTGTTGACTTAACAAATTGACACTCTTGTTTATGGCCTCAGTAATCACCCTAGGCTCTTGTCATGAGCTGCCAAGGCTATGGAAGCCCCCTGAGTTCACTGACTCTGATCATATTTAGACAAGGCCATGGTCAAAGTGGAAGTTCTCTCCTCCCTTCAGAGAAAGGTACCTCCTTCTTTGATGACCCATTCTTTCCACTGGGATCTCACTCGCAGAGATCTTTCATTTAGGTTTTTTTTTTTTTCTCCAGAGTGTTTTGGCTTTCCATGCCTGAAATACTCTCATGGGCATTTCAGCCAGATCCGCATGCCTTAAGGGCTGATTCTGAGGCCAGAGTGCTCTTAGGACATTTGCCATTCTATGGGTCTGCTGTGTATCTCACTTCCCATGTTGGATCATTCTCTCCCTTTTTTATTCTATCAGCTAGTATTTGCAGACACTATTCTTGTTTATGTGATCCCTTTGGTTCTTAGTCCTATCATTATGATCAATTGTGAACAGAAATTGATCACTGGGACTAGTGAGATGGCATTGGTACATGCCACCTCGATGGGATTGAATTCGAATCCCCTGGTATGTTTCTAACTCTACCGTTTGAGGTAAGTCAGCTTGAGCATGTCCCGAATTGCACATCTCTTCCCTCTCTTATTCCCACTCTTACATTTAACAGCGATCACTTTTCAGTTAAGTTTCAGCACTTAAGAAGAATTGTGTATTGATTACAGTATTCAACCAAAAGTATTAAGTAGAACAAACAAAAAAAATACTAAGAGGGATAACATATTAAGCTGCTCATCAACAGTCAGGGTGAGGGCTGATCAATTCACCGTTTCTCATTGTGTTCATTTCACTTTAACAGGTTTCCTTTTTGGTGCTCAGTTAGTTGTCACCTATCAGGGAGAACAAGTGGTATTTTTCTCTTTGGGATTGGCTTATTTCACTCAACATAATGTTTTCCAAATTCCTAACAGGGATCACTTTCCAGTTAAAATTTAAACACCTAAGAACAATTGTGTGTTAATTACAGAGTTCAACCAATGGTACTAGAACAAAAATAAAATACTAAAATGGATAAAGTATTACATTGTACATCAACCGTCAGGACAAGAGATGATCAAGTCTCTGTTTCTCACAGTGTCCATTTCATTTCAACAAGTTTCCCCTTTGGTGCTCAGTTAGTTGTTGCCGATCAGGGAGAACATATGATATTTGTCCCTTTGGGACTGGCTTAATTCACTCAGCATGATGTTTTCCAAATTCTTCCATCTCGTTGCAAATGACTGGGTTTCGTTGTTTTTGACTGCTGTATAGTATTCAATAGAGTACATATCCCATAATTTCTTTATCCAGTCTACTGTTGATGGGCATTTGGGTTGGTTCCAGGTCTTAGCTATTGTGAATTGAGCTGCAATAAACATTAATGTGCAGACAGCTTGTTTGTTTGCCAATTTAATTTCCTTTGGGTAAATTCCAAGGAGTGGGATGGCTGGGTTGAATGGTAGGGTTATCTTCAGGTTTCTGAGGAATCTCCAGACTGACTTCCATAGTGGCTTAACCAGTTTGCATTCCCACCAACAGTGGGTTAGTGTCCCTTTTTCCCCACATCCTCTCCAGCATCTATTGTTGGTAGATTTCTGAATGTGAGCCATTCTAACTGGGGTGAGGTGGAACCTCATTGTGGTTTTGATTTGCATTTGCCTGATTGCTAGTGATCTTGAACATTTTTTCATGTGTCTGTTGGCCATTTGGATTTCCTCTTTTGTAAAATGTCTACTGAAGTCCTTGGCCCATCTCTGAAGTGGGTTGTTTGTTTTGATCTTGTGGAGTTTCTTGATTTCTTTGTAGATTCTGGTTATCAACCCTTTATCAGTTGCATAGTTTGCAAATATATTTTCCCATTCTGTCGGTTGTCTCTTCACTTTCCTGACTGTTTTTTTTTTTTTTTTTGCAGTACAGAAACTTCTCAATTTGATGCAATCCCAAATGTTAATTTTGGCTTTGACGGCCTGTGCTTCTGGGGTGTTTTCCAAGAAGTCATTACCGGTACCTATATCTTGCAGGGTTTTTCCAATGCTCTCTAATAATTTGATGGTGTCAGGTCGTAGATTTAAGTCTTTAATCCATGTTGAGTGGATTTTTGTGTAAGGTGAAAGGTAGGGGTCTTACTTCATGATTCTGCACGTGGAAATCCAATTTTCCCAGCACCATTTATTGAATAGACTGTCCTTACTCCAGGGATTGGTTTTGGATCCTTGATCAAATATGAGTTGGCTGTAGATGTTTGAATTGATTTCTGCTGTTTCAATTCTGTTCCATTGGTCTATCCATCTGTTTCTGTACCAGTACCATGCTGTTTTGATTACAACTGCCCTGTAGTATGTCCTGAAATCTGGTATTGTGATGCCTCCGGCTTTGTTTTTGTTGTACAAGATTGCTTTAGCTATTCGAGGTCTCCTGTGTCTCCATATAAATTTCAGCACCATTTTTTCCAGATGTGAGAAGAAGGTCTTCGGTATCTTGATTGGTATTGTATTGAATCTATAAATTGCTTTTGGGAGAATGGACATTTTGATGATGTTGATTCTTCCAATCCATGAGCATGGAAGATTTTTCCATTTCTTGGTATCCTCTTCTATTTCTTTCTTTAAGGTTTTGTAATTTTCATCGTAGAGATCTTGAACGTCCTTGGTAAGTTTATTCCCAGGTATTTGATTGTTTTTGTAGCTATTATGAATGGGATTGATCTTAGAAGTTCTTCCTCAGCCATGGCATTGTCTGTGTATACAAAGGCTGTTGATTTTTGTGCATTGATTTTATACCCTGCTACTTTGCCAAAATCTTCTGTGAGTTCCAATAGTCTCTTAGTAGAGTTCTTTGGGTCCCCTAAATAAAGAATCATATCATCTGCAAAGAGGGATAGTTTGAGTTCTTCCTTCCCAATTTGTATCCCTTTAATTTCTTTTTCTTGCCTAATAGCTCTGGCTAGAACTTCCAGAACTATATTGAATAGCAGTGGTGAGAGTGGGCATCCCTGTCTGGTACCAGATCTCAGTGGAAATGCTTCCAACTTTTCCCCATTCAATAGGATGTTGGCCATGGGCTTTTCATAGATTGCTTTGATTGTATTGAGGAATGTTCCTTCTATACCCAATTTGCTTAGAGTTGTCAGCATGAACGGGTGTTGTATTTTATCAAATGCTTTCTCGGCGTCTATTGAGATAATCATATGGTTTTTCTTCTGCAGTCTGTTAATGTGGTGAATCACATTGATTGATTTGCGAATGTTGAACCATCCCTGCATACCAGGGATAAATCCCACTTGGTCTGGGTGGATGATCTTTCTGATGTGTTGTTACATTCTATTGGCGAGAATTTTATTGAGGATTTTTGCATCTATGTTCATCAGGGATATTGGTCTGTAATTCTCTTTCAGTGCTGCATCTTTTTCCGGCTTAGGAATTAAGGTGATGCTGGCTTCATAGAAAGAATTTGGGAGGACTCCCTCTTTTTCGATTGTTCCAAATAGTTTGAGAAGAATTGGAGTCAGTTCTTCTTTAAACGTCTGGTAGAATTCAGCAGTGAATCCATCTGGTCCTGGGCTTTTCTTTGTTGGGAGGGCCTTTATTACTGTTTCAATTTCTGTCTCAGTTATGGGTCTGTTTAGGTTTTCGATGTCTTCCTGGTTCAATTTAGGTAGGTTGCATGTGTCCAGGAATCTATCCATTTCTGATAGGTTTCCCTGTTTGCTGGCATACAAGTCCTTGTAGTAATTTCTGATGATTCTTTTTATTTCTGTGGTGTCTGTTGTTACGTTTCCTTTTTCATTTCTGATTTTATTGATTTGGGTCTTTTCTTTTTTTAGTTAGTTGGGCCAATGGGGTGTCAATTTTGTTTATTTTTTCAAAAAACCAACTCCTCGTTTGGCTGATTTTTTGTAATTTTTTTTTATTCAATCCTGTTGATTTCTTCTCTGATTTTAATTATTTCTCTTCTCCTACTAGATTTGGGTCTGGTTTGCTGTAGGTTTTCTAGATCCTTGAGGTGAATTGAAAGCTCATCTATTTGCTGCCTTTCCAATTTCTTGATGTAGGCACCTATTGATATAAACTTTCCTCTTAACACTGCTTTTGCTGCGTCCCATAAGTTTTGGTATGTTGTGCTGTTATCCTCGTTTACTTCCAGAAAATTTTTGATTTCTCTTTTAATTTCTTCTATGACCCATTGTTCATTCAGGAGCATGTTGTTCAATCTCCATGTGTTTGCGTATGCTCTAGGGATTCCTGAGTTGCTAATTTCCAACTTCATTCCTTTATGGTCTGAGAAGCTGCATGGTATGATTCTAATTCTTTTGAATTTGCTGAGACTTGCTTTATGGCCTAGTATGTGGTCAATCCTAGAGAAGGTTCCATGTACTGCTGAGAAGAATGTATAATCTTTAGCTGTAGGATTGAAAGTTCTGTATATATCTGTTAGATCCATTTGGGCTATAGTGTCATTTAAATCTACTGCATCCTTGTTGAACTTCTGTCCTGTTGATCTGTCTATTTCTGAGAGTGGAGTATTGAAGTCCCCCAGTACTATTGTATTTGGGTGTAAGTCTCCCTTTAAGTCCCTTAACAAATCTTTTAGATAAACCGGTGCCCTGTAGTTAGGTGCATATACATTGATAATTGTTATATCTTTTTGTTGTATTGATCCCTTAATCATTATATAGTGTCCCTCATTGTCTCTCTTAACAGTTTTTGTGGTAAAGTTTATGTTGTCCGATATTAAGATGGCTACGCCCGCTCTTTTTTCATTTCTGTTGGCATGGTATATCTTTTTCCAGCCTTTCACTTTCAGTCTGTATGGATCTCTGTTGGAAAGATGTGTTTCTTGTAAGCAGCAAATAGATGGGTTTTGTTCCTTAACCCAATCAGCCAATCGGTGTCTTTTAACTGGACAGCTCAGGCCATTCACGTTCAGTGTGACTAATGATAAGTGGTAACTTTGCCCTGCCATTCGCCAAAGATAAGTTCTAATATATGCTTTGAATTCCCTGTGATCTTTTGCTGTGAGGTTTTCTTCCTTTACCTTCTTTCATATTGATGACCGTGTTTCTGTGTTTCTGTGTGTAACACATCTTTAAGCATCTTTTGCAGGGCTGGACGAGTGGCAACAAATTCTTTCCATTTCTGTTTGCTATGAAAAGTCTTTATTTCACCTTCATTCACAAATGAGAGCTTTGCAGGATATAATATTCTGGGCTGGCAGTTGTTCTCTCTTAGTACCTGGGCTATATCTCGCCATTCCCTCCTAGCTTGTAGGGTTTCTGATGAGAAGTCTGCTGTGAGTCTGATTGGAGATCCTCTGAGAGTAATCTGATGTTTCTCTCTCGCACATTTTAGGATCTTTTCTTTATGTTTCACTGTGGAGAGTTTAATTACAACGTGTCGTGGTGAGGATCTCTTTTGGTTGTGTTTATTAGGGGTTCTATGAGCTTCCTGTACTAGGATTTCTCTGTCCTTCTCCAAACCTGGGAAATTTTCTGCTAATATCTCACTAAAAAGGCCTTCTAATCCTTTCTCCCTCTCCATGCCTTCAGGAACTCCTAGAACCCGAATGTTGGGTTTTTTAATAGTATCCTGAAGATTCCCGACAATATGTTTTAGATTTCTAATTTCCTCTTCTTTTCTTTGGTCTGACTGTATCCTTTCCTGTTCTCTGTCTTCTAAGTCTGATATTCTCTCTTCTGCTTTACGCATTCTGTTTGTAAGGCTCTCTATTGTGTTTTTCATTTGATCTATTGAATTCTTCACTTCATTATGATTTCTCGTCACTATCACAGTTTCCTGTTGTACTAGTTGTTTCGTTTCATTTTGATTCCTCCTTAATATTTCATTTTCACGACAGAGATTTTCTATCTTGTCCATTAAGGATTTCTGTAGTTCAAGAATTTGTTTTTGAGAACTTCTTAATGTTCTTATCAATTTTTTGAGATCTGCTTCTTGCATTTCTTCTATCTCATCATCTTCATAATCTTGAATTGGGGTGTCTTTTTCATTTGGGGGCGTCATGGTGACTTCCTTGTTTTTATTACCTCGGTTTTTGCGTTTGTTATTTGGCATATTGGAGATATTTGGTTTCTTCACTGTGGTGCTTTTTCTTGTTATACTATGACTCTAGATTAAGTGGACTGTCTGTTTTTGATGGAGCCTTAGAGGCTTGAGATGGGTGTGGCCTGAGAGCTCTGTTTGGTGTGCCAAAGGTGACACTCCCAGGTTAGGCGTGGTAGATCTCTCTCTCTCTTTCTTTCTTTTTTTGATTCAAAAGGGAAGTAATTCCGCACAGCTGAACGAAGTTGGAGGTAGTTAGCAGGCAAATGATATACCCACAGGAGCCAGAGATCAGAAGCTCTTTCCCAAGGACCACACAGGGAATCTGTTCGGCCCTCAGAGTGGGCTCAAATTCTCCTTCAGTCTCCCACTGGGTTGCCAAAGTTACGGAATTGTAGCGTCTCTGGAGAGTACTCACGTGAATTCTGTGAGTTCTCTCCCCCACCGTCTCTTTTTTCACAGTCTCAGTTCAGTAGCACCACAAATTTACTAGGTCCTAATCTCCTGTTAATTCGCCCCACCCAGAGTCAGGTTTTTCTGCTAGGCTCAGGGCCAGTGCAGACCTGAGGTCGCTCTGCTTATGACGTATGTCCAAGATGGCGCCTGCTCTTTGTCTTGCTCACCTTTGAGAGATGAGCAGAGAGAGAGAAACCCGTGTCTGTACCAGTCACATTTTTTTTCTTTTCTCCCTCTCTCTCTTCTAGTTAGCCTGGTGAACTCCCCCCCTCCAGGGGTCATTCCCTCTAGTCTCCTCTTTCCGCTTGCCTGCTGGTGTCTCAGGCTATTGAGGTTCAGCTCACCTCGCGTTCCAGCGCTGGTGTGTTGAGTCTGCCGCTGGTGTCCCGAACTGTGGGCTCCCATGCTCTCCACGCAGGTTCACTGTGAACACGCGTTCTGGAAGAGTTTCCTCTGCTGTTTCTTCCCCTACTCTTCCTTGAACCTGCAGTATCTCCACTTTTATTAAACTGTCTCTCCCCGGACTATCAATGTGCTCCCTTCCTATTCCACCATCTTGCCTCCACCCCAGAATCATTGTGTTTTGCTAATCCATAATCCCATCTAGACTATAAGATTTTGGAGGTAATAACGATTTCTTCTATTTTGTTTATTTATATTTCTCTTCTCTTTTTCTTTAGGTGCATGCTTTTAAAATGGGGCTCAGCTAGTTGGGTTCTTGTCACACACATGGGAGACCTAGATTGAGTTCCTGGCTTCTGGATTCAACCCTCCCCATCTTGAGGCACTGAAGCATTTGGAGAGTGAATCAACTATTGGGAGGTCTCTCTGTGTATATCTGTGTGTGTATGTGTATGTGTGTCTCACTGTCACTCACTCACTAATTTTAACACATGCAACTGTAGAGGTAATTAAAGTGGAATGATATAATAATGATGTTTATTCTTCTCATAAGTGAAACTTGGTGTCTCCATGGCCCAGCAATCACTACTAGCTATCCTCTAGTTAAACTGATTTGAAGATACCAGTGATATCTTTTAAGTGATGTCAATGACCACTTAAGAAAATAAAGGGTCCCGCGCTGTGGCATAGTGGGTAAAGCTACTGCCTGCAGTGCCAGTATCCCATATGGGTGCTGGTTCAAGTCCCTGCAACTCCATTTCCAATCCAGCTCTTTACTATGGTTCGGGAAAGCAGTAGAAGATGACCCAAGTGACTGGGCCCCTGCACCCGTGTGGGAAACCCAGAAGGAGATCCTGGCTCCTGGCTTCAGATCAGCCCAGCTCTGGCCATTGTGGCCCTTTGAGGAATGAACCAGCAGTTGGACGATATCTCTCTCTCTCTCTCTCTCTCTCTCTCTCTCTGCCTCTGCCTCATCTGTAATTCTGCCTTTCAAATAAACAAATAAATCTTAAAAAAAAAAAAAGGAAAAAGAAGAAGAAATTTATACCTAAAATTCCTACAAGTGGGATGACTGGATTCCAAAATTCCACACCAGACTGAATTATTAGCAAGTCTGAAAAATCAACTTCTTTCCAAACAGTGTAGGAACATTATATGCTCTTTTCTCTTATTTTGAGAAATTTTTAAAAAGCAACAAGAATTGTAGCATTTCTGTGAAATCAAATTTCTTCAAAAAATTGAAAAAAATTATATATCTAAACTAGAACACATAAAAGCCAGTATTTCTTTACAAAAGTTACAGGAGTAACTAATCTATCTTTCTCCCCCAGACAAAATGAAGAGTGCAGCACAACCCTGTTGATATACCTGAGTAAATATCACCAGGGTTTATTGTACAAAGAGTCAAATATTCCACTTCTTACAACAGTCTTAGTAAGCCTTCAGATGTTGAACAGTCTTCCAGGAAGAAAATTAATCAAAGGACACAAAATCATATTTCTTCCTCAAATTTGTAATAGGATAAAATTTGTAAAGGGGTTGGAATAAGCAAGTAATACAGGATTTATTATACAATCGACCACCCTCGAAAAGCCCACTTCCACTAAAGCACATCTTAAAATTCTCTGTAGCAAATGGATATTTGATAGATGTTGAGTTTTAGTCTACCTGTTTTTATTGGTTACATAATGATCCCTACAGTCAATTTTCAACTACCAGCTAGCAGAACTCGGCTTGGGGGATTTACGCTGGAGAATTTGTAATCCACACTCCCACCACACACACACCTTGCAGCCGCTCTTCTCAGGAAATACAAAATTATTTTTATATTGCTCCTTTTCAAAGAGCATGAAGAAATAAACAAATCTGCTGGCAATAAAAACAATTATGTAATACATTCTAAGACATCCTACAAATATTTTTCAAAACATATATTACTTCAAGTTATTCATTTTTCAACTCTCTTCTATAGCAGAAATCTGGGACTTGGAGTATTTAATGATGCATTTCTTTTTCTCAAAAAATTGAGTATAACAAAAAGAACTGAACAACTTTCATAGGAATTAGACATTTATTTTAGATTAGTTTATAGAAGCTGCCTTATTCACTTAAAATTATAGAAATATTTTTACTGTTGGATTCTCTGGAACTCATTTAATTAGTTAAAGGTTTTTATGCCAATTCCATATGCCTAGAGGTTTTTGCATACTTCATTATGAAAACAGAATTTACAGATAACAACCAGTCCTTCTTAATGCTGTTAAGAATCACTTGAATGGATAGCATAGTCAAAGAGGCTTTGTGATTGCATTAAACCTGTATCAGGAAAGAAAATGCTATTAATTCTCAAAATACCGGGACCTTAAAAAGATACTTTGTATTATGTGAAGTGATATCCAACTCATTTCATGGTGAGGGGGGCAGGAGGGAAGCAGCAGGCAGTTGGGAAGACCAAGCTGACCCATATAGAAAGGTGGTCAAATAGGGGGATGGGGGAGGGGAGGGGAGGAAGAGACAGATGAAAGCTAACACTTCCTGGGCATATATAATTTTTTTTTTGACAGGCAGAGTGGATAGTGAGAGAGAGACGGAGAGAAAGGTCTTCCTTTTGCCGTTGGTTCACCCTCCAATGGCCGCCACGGCTGGCGAGCAGCAGCCAGTGCACCGCGCTGATCCGAAGCCAGGAGCCAGGTGCTTCTCCTGATCTCCCATGCGGGTGCAGGGCCCAAGCACTTGGGCCATCCTCCACTGCACTCCCTGGCCACAGCAGAGAGCTGGCCTGGAAGAGGGGCAACTGGGACAGAATCCGGCGCCCCGACCAGGACTAGAACCCAGTGTGCCGGGGCTGCAAGGCGGAGGGTTAGCCTAGTGAGCCGCAGCGCCGGCCAGCTGGGCATATATAATTTACCAGACATTATTCCAAGCATCTGGAGAGGAATGACTGCGTTAAAGCCTCGTGAGTCCCATGAGGTAGGTGCTAGCATTATCCCATTCATACAGATGAGGAAACAGGAGTCCTCAGCTCTTGTTTACCCATCCTATTTTCTTCTGGTTCTTCTGAGGAAGTAGTTTGGTGGAGAGGCAATGGAATAGGAGGGGAATGGACGGCTAAGCAGATAAAGTGACAGATACTTTCTTGGATGGGGGTGAGGTCCACTGCATGAATTACCTGCTCAGGTTCTATCCATGGACTCTTAAACCAAGATCAGTGGAGAAATCTTTTCTCTTCCAGAGAACAAGGATTTTTCAACACGACCAGGCAAGGCAGCAGTCTGTTAAAGGAGCCTCTGTGCAGAGGAGGAAAATATGTCCCCTCCCTGGAAACGAATCACAGCACAGGCAATTCTTAGCAGACGAATTAGAAATCTGCTCCAGTAGGAGAGGCCACACTTCGTCTGAGCTAATGTCACCCCAGACCAGGGACACAGCTGGTCCTCTGCTGGTCAGACCCTGAGTCCTGGAACCAGGTGCTTGTGTTGGTTTTGTTGAAGGTTTCATGCTCTAGCTCTAGAAGCCTGGTTTCTGGCCTTTCTTGGCACTTTGTTGAATCTGAGATGCAGGAACAAGTTTCAGCATATCCTGTTCCTTTGCCCAGTTCATCTTCATCAGCCTCCTTGACTTGTCTCCTGATAATCATTACCCAACCCAGGTCAAACATCACTTGTGGAAAGCTGTTCCTAAAGAGAAAGTTAAAAAAGAGAATGAGAGGCAGGACTGGGTGCAGTAGTTAACGTGCTTCTGGAGAGAGTCACGTTCCATATCAAAGTACATGGGTTCTAGTCCTTGCTCAGCTTCTCGTTGCAGCTTCCTACCACATGCACCTCAGACAGCAGCAGATAATAGCTCAGATAGTTGGGTCCCTGCTACCCACATAGGAGACCCGGATTGAGATCCAGTCTCCTGGCATCCCCAGCTAGTAGATGGAGTCTCTCTCTCTCTCTCTCTCTCTCTCTCTCTCTCTCTGTGTGTGTGTGTGTGTGTGTGTGAGTCTCTGTAGACAGAAACACTTCTGGTTTCTCCTTCAAATAAAAACAGTGAAAAAATACGGAAAGAAAACATAGAACAGGCAGCAGACTATTTTTGCCTGAAGGAAACATCCAATGGCCCAATTTTAGTTTGAGAGTCAAACTGGAAAAGAGAAATACCTGAGGTTTATTCCTTGTTCTTTCTTCAATATTCTAAAATGTGAGTGGTGAAGCAGCCAGTGCCCATGCGCTTGCCATATTTACTCACTCTGCAAATGTTTGTGCAGTCCCCACAAATCAAAAGGTTTTGATGCTCAAAAATTCCATGGTTTGGAACATTTGCGATATTGGATTTTTGGATTAGATATGCTCAAACAATAAAACCTACCAAAATATTTCAAAATCTGAAACACTTCTGGTCCCAGGCATTTTGGAGAAGGGATACTCAACCTGTATTTCTAAATGGGAATAGCTAGACTTTGGAGTCAGACCTAAGTGACCCTTGGTAAACTTTGTTATGCCTCAGTTTATTCATATATAAAATTGACACAATAATACTTTTCTCAGCAAAGTGTTGTAGAAGATGCCCTCTAAATCTTAGTCCCTACTAGACCAAGGCTGGTAACCTTTTTCTGACCAGGGCCATTTGGATATCTATGACATCATTTGCAAGCCAGACAAAATTATCAACTTAAAAATTAGACTGCTATAGCATTGCTGAATTTCAAGTCCTACCTGCGGTTGCTTTGGCAGGACCAGTGCAGATGACATGGGGGGCCTTATGCAGCCCATGGGCCAGACACTCCCACTCCTGCAATAGACAGTGTGAAAGACACCTGACTTTTCGCCAACCCCAGTAACCTGTACATGTGTACAGCTAAGATCAAGTCTTGTTTCCATAGATTCTCTTTGTAACATTGTTCTCACCCTTTCCCAACCCATCTCCGTATCTTACATATAAAACTTTGTTCAGGGAGCCGGCACTGTGGCATAGCCAGTAAAGCCACTGCCTGCAGTGCCAGCATCCCCTATGGGCGCCAGTTCGAGTCCCAGCTGCTCCACTTCCAATCCAGCTCTCTGCTATGGCCTGGGAAAGCAGTACAAGATGGCCCAAGTCCTTGGGCCCCTGTACCCAAGTGGGAAACCCAGAAAAAGCTGCTGGCTCCTGGCTTCAGATCGGCACAGCTCTGGCTGTTGCAGGCAATTGGGGAGTGAACCAGTGGATGGAAGACCTTCCTCTCTCTCTGCCTCTCCTTTTCTCTCTGTTTAACTCTTTCAAATAAATAGATAAATCTTTTAAAAAAAGAAAAGAAAAGAAAGAAAGAAAAGTGATTCAAAAATGCATAACCTTAAAAAAAAAAAAAAAAAAAAAACTTTGCTCAGGAAATACCTGGTAAGTACCTTCAAAGATATCATAAGGAATCTGCCCTTAGGAGGGTTTTAACAATTCTCAGCAGGGACGCCAAAATGTCCCCTAAAAACCATGGTACCCAGTAAAGACAGAATTGAGATATTAAGTACTATGCAGGTTGTTGCTTTCCTCATGACTGAAATTTATTTTTTTTCTCATGTAACAAATAGAAACCGTTACCCCGGTTGGGGTGCCGGATTCTGTCCCAGTTGCTCCTCTTCCAGTCCAGCTCTCTGCTGTGGCCCGGGAGTGCAGTGGAGGATGGCCCAAGTGCTTGGGCCTTGCACCCGCATGGGAGACCAGGAGGAAGCACCTGGCTCCTGGCTTTGAATCAGCACAGCACACTGGCCGTGGCAGCCATTTGGGAGGTGAACCAACAGAAAAGGAAGACCTTTCTCTCTGTCTCTCTCTCTCTCACTGTCTAACTCTGCCTGTCCAAAAAAAAAAAAAAAAAAAAAAAAAAAAAAAAAAAAAAAAAAAGAATTTTTATAAGTATGTGTTCTGTGGAAGGCTCTATTCTTACAGCTATGGGAAGGAAGAAAGAAAAGTGTGAAGTAGCCTGTGTCTTCAAGTCTAAATGAGGATGAGAGACATGGACTGTGATGATCACAATAGGGAGAATGAAGGCGAAATGCCTGGGACTTCAGAAAGGAGAGGGATGACGTGCAAGGAAGCATTAGCAGAGGACAATCCTGTGGTTTTGCTTGGCCTCGGACACCAGGCAAGGAGGCAGAAAGCTATGAATACTCTGGCGAGCATAAGGCCAAGGAAGCAGGGGCCCGAGATTGCTTTTATTACCTTTATGGTCAATATACAAGTTATTGGAATGCAAAACAGACTGGAAGCTTCACAACAAAAGGATGATAGGTGTGAACTCAGCATGATCATTGCAGTAGTATTTTTATACACACATTTGTCTTCTTTCTTTTCTACATCTTTTTACTCACCATGGATAGTTGCTGATTCTGTGTAGTTAGGAGGCAAAACCAAAGCCAGCATTGCAGAGCAGCGGGTTCAGCTACTGTCTGCAACATCCGCAGACCATATGAATGCTGGTTGGACTCCTGGACATTCCACATCAAATCCAGCTCTCTACTAATGTGCTGGGGAAAGCAGCAGAAGATGGCCCAAGTACTTGGGCCCCTACCACCCACATGGGTCAACAGTATAAAGTTCCTGGCTCGGGGCTTCAAACTAGCCCAGCCCTGATTATGTGGGGAGTGGACAAGCAGATGGAAGATCTCTCAATTCTCTCTCTCTCTCTCTCTCTCTCTCTCTCTCTCTCTCTCTCTTTCACACACACACTCTCTCTCTCTCTCTCTCTCTCTCTCTCTCATACCGCCTTACAAATAAATAAGTAAATCTTGGGTCAGCACTACAGTGTAGGAGGTAAAGCCACCGCATGCAACACCAGCATCCCATGTGGGCACCTGTTCGTGTCCCAGCTGCTCCACTTCTGATCCAGTTCTCTGCTGTTAATCTGGGAAAGTAGCAGAAGATAGCCCAAGTATTTGGGCTTCTGGACCCCTATGGGAGACCCAGATGGAGCTCCTGGCTCCTAGATTCAGCCTGGCCCAGCACTGGCCATTGCAGTCATCTGGGGAGTAAACCAGTGAATGAAAGATTCTCTCTCTCTCTCTCTCTCTCTCTCTCTCTGTGTGACTTTCAAATAAATAATCTTCAAAAAGTAGTCTTTTTCTTGAAAAAAAAAAGCAAAACCGGTGACTCTTCTTGTCTAATGTCCTTTCTGATTACAAACTATCAAATAATAAAATAAACAGATGAATCACCTAAAATACACTTTCCCTATGCTTTGAAACATAGGTTTCTGTGGTTAGTTGTCATCCATTTCCTGTTTCTCTTGGGATTACTTGAAATAGCACATTTTTTCCATTCAGGTCATTTTGCATTATAGTTAGATGTCATTTGAAACATCTGCTCCCTATATCAGATTGCATAAGACCAAGTCCCAGTTCCATGTCCAATTCCAGCTTCCTGCGATGCACACCATGGGAGGCAGCAGGCATTGGCATAAGTAATTGGGTTCCTGACACCCACTTGGGAGGTTCAACTTGAGTTCCTACTCCTGGCTGCAGACTGGCCCAGGCTCTGGTTGTTATGGGCATTTGGGGTGGTGGGTGTGAACCTGAAAATTGATCTCTCTCTCTCTCTGGACCTTCTTCCAAATAAAATCAGAATGGCATATTCTTTAAATGTAATTGAAATGTTGAGTATGCATGTTATGTATAAAAATTTGAAGTCTATTGTCCTTCTAAGGTAGTTTAATAAATCATCTAAAGATAATGAAACTAAAGTGAAAATTTCAGTTGTCTTTCATTGTGACAACACGCGTTATCAAGGATGTAAGAACCTGGAATTCCTACACTAGCATAAAATGACTAATTAAGCCGCAACTGCATACACCTTATGACCCAGGAGTTCTGTGTCTGTATATTACACAGTATTAGTGAGGGTTTTTCAGATACACAGAACAATTGGATGTACAGTCATCTCTCGACATCTGTCAGGGATTGGTTCCAGGATCCCCACAGACATCCAAATCCATGATTGCTCAAGTCCCTTGTATAAAAAGGGTGTACTGGGGCTGACACTGTGGCACAGCTGGTAAAGCCACGACCTGCAGTGCTGGCATCCCATATAGATGCGGGTTCAAGTCTTGGCTGCTCCACTTCTGATCCAGTTCCCTACTAATACCCCTAGGAAAGTAGCAGAAGATGGCCCAAGTGCTCTGGCCCCTGCACCCAGGTGGAAGACCCAGAAGAAGCTCCTGATTCCTGGAATCAGATTGGCCCAGCTCTGGCTGTTACAGCCATTTGGGGAATGAACCAGCAGATGAAAGATTCTCTCTTTCTCTCTCTCTCTCTCTCTCTCTCTCTCCCCCTCTCCCCCACCTCTCTGTAACTCTGCCTTTCAAATAAATAAATGAATCTAAAAAAAAGTGGGCATTCGGGAAGTGAACAAGTGAATGGAAGATCTCTATCTGTGTCTCTCTGCCTTTCAAATAAAAATGGAAAAAAAAAGATAAGTGTTGGTATTAGCATTCTTTTACAAAAATAAACATTTTTTTCATTTGCATCAGTAGCTATAGCAAAAGAGATAAGCTTTGCACATCCACCAGTATATTTATATCATCTCTAGATGACCATGATAAGAAGAGGCTCCTGACTCTTACCTTCTGATTGGCTCAACTCTGGCCATTGTGGCCATTTGGAGAGTGAACCAGCAAATGGAACACCTCTCTTTCTATATCTCTGCCTCTGCCTCTCTGTAACTCTGCCTTTCAAATAAATAAATGAATCCTTAAAAGTTATTTAAAAAAAGAATTTATTACAGGACTTGGCCCATAGGATGTTGGAGGCTAACTCGTGCAATCTGTCATTTGCAAGCTGGAGAACCAAAAAAGCCAGTGTATAATTCATTCTCAGGTCAAAGGCCCAACAACCAGCAATGCCAATGTCCAATTGATATTACGTGATTAACTCTGTTGAAATATTTTTGAGGTAGAATATTCTTTGCACTTCTGGAATCAATCCTACTTGATTTTATGATACTATTTACTATATAGTATTAGATTATGTTAGCTAATATTTTATTTCAGCAAGAGGTATACCATGCTCAAGGTTTAAAGTCTTCATATTGTTAAGATGTAAATTTTCGGCTGGCGCCGCAGCTCAATAGGCTAATCCTCCGCCTGCGGCGCCAGCACCCCAGATTCTAGTCCCAGTCAGGGTGCTGGATTCTCTCCCAGTTGCTCCTCTTCCAGTCCAGCTCTCTGCTGTGGCCCAGGAGGGCAGTGGAGGATGGCCCAAGTCGTTGGGCACTGTACCGCATGGGAGACCAGGAGAAGCACCTGGCTCATGCCTTCGGATCAATGCAGTGTGCCGGCCACAGCCCGCTGGCCGCAGCAGCCATTGTGGGGTGAACCAACGGAAAAGGAAGACCTTTCTCTCTGTCTCTCTCTCACTGTCCACTCTGCCTGTCAAAAAAATAAAAATAAAATAAAATAAAATGTAAATTTTCCCAAAATTGATCTATGTGTACAATATAATCCTAGTCAAAATCCCAGCAGTGGTATTTTTTAAAAAGTGACAATCTGCTTGTAAAACTTATTTGTAAATATGAAGGACCTAAAATAACCAAGGCAATATTTAAAAAGTTGGAGGATTTATCCAGCAAAACATCCCAGTAAACCCTGATGTCAGACCAGCTCCAGGGACCCAAAAATCTGAAAGCTTTTCCTTGAAGATCAGAGATCAGACAAAGATGCTCACTCTCATCACTTCATTTCAACATAGTACTATAAGTCCTAGCCAGAGCAATTATGCAAGAAAGAAAAATAAAAGGCATCCAAATCAGAAGGAAGAAGCAAAAGTATCTCCATTTAAAGATGACATGAACTAATAAGTAAAAAGCTTTGAAGATGCTAACAGAAACTGCTCAAACTAACAAATCAATAAAGTAAAGCTTTAGAATAAAAAATCCACATACAAAAATAATTTGTTTCTACACACGATCAATGACCCATCCAAAAGAGAAATGAAGAAAACAATCCTACAGCATCAAAGAATAAAATAATAAAATATTCAGGAAATAATTTTGCCAAAGAGATGAAAGATCTATATACTGAAAACTGCTAAATATTGATGAAACAAATTCAAGAAGCAAATAAATGAAAGATATCCCATGTTCATGGATTAGGAGAATTAATATTGTTAGAAGGTCCAGCTTTGTGGCACACTGGATTAAGTCATTTCCTGCAAAATCAGAATCTCATGAGTGCTGATTCAAGTTCCATCTTCTCCATTTCCAACCCACCTTCCTGCTAATATGACTGTTAAGGCAGCAGAAAACGGTCTATTTGGGCTCCTACCCTCCATGCGGGAGATCAGTATGGAGTTCCTGGCTCCTGACTTCACCCTGGTATAGCCCCAATCATCACAGCCCTCTCTCTCTATCTGCCTTTCAAATAAATTTTTAAATCTTTTTAAAAATTTATTCTACCCAAAGCAATCTATAGTTCCAATGCAATTTCCATCAAAACTTCAATGACATTTAACACAGAAACAGAAAAAACTATCCTAAATTTCACTTGGAACCACAAAAGATTCTGAGTACCCATGGCAATTTTAAGCAAGAACAAAAAAATCAGAGGCGTCACCTCACCTGAGCAATGCTTGTCAAAACAATAAGATACTGACATAAAAACACATATACCAATAAAATGAATATGGAATCAAGAAATCCACATATTTATAGTCAACTGATTTTTCAACATAGTGCCAAGTACAAAAAATAGGGAAATGATAGTCTCTTAAATAAATGTTGGTGGAAAAACTTTATATTCACATGCAGAAGAATAAAACTGGACCCATATCTCATACTGTCTATAAAACTCAACTCAAAATCAATTTAAGAGTTAGTTGTGGGGCTGGTGCTGTGGCACAGTGGATTAAGCCATGGCTGCAACATCAGCATCCCATATCGGTGCCGGTTCAAGTCCTGTCTGCTCCACTTCCAATCCAGCTCTCTGCTAATGTGCTCAGGAATGCAGCAGAGGATTGTTCAAGTCCTTGGGCCCCTGCACCCATTATGGAGACCTGGAAAAAGCTCCTCCTGGCTCTCTCCTGGCTCAAGCCCTTGAGGCCATTTGGGTAGTGAACCAGCGGATGAAAGATTTCTCTCTCACTCTCTCTCTTTCTCTGTGTGTGTCTCTCTCTCCCTCTCTCTCTCTGTAAATTCTGCCTTTCAAATAACAAATCTTTTTTTAAAGTTCATGGAATATGCATATTATGAAAATCTTCGCATGGATTTAAAACATTTTTTGCAGTAACATAAATTTAGCTTTTAATTCCATTTTTCCACAAGCTTTTTAAAGATTTATTTATTTAATCTGAAAACAGAGCAACAGAGAAACAGGGAGAGACATGGAGAAAGAGAGATATCTTCCATCCACTTGTCTACTCCTCAGATGGCAGCAACAACCAGGACTGGGTGAGTCCAGGCTGTAGCAAGGAGCCTGGAACTTCATCCAGGTCTCCCACATGGGTGACAGAGGCCTAAGTGTTTGAGTTATCATCCACTGCTTTCCCAGGCACATTAGCAGGGAGCTGGATCAGAAGCAGGGTAGCCAGGAACTCGAACTGGCACTCCAATATGATATGCTGGAGTTGCAAGCAATGGCTTAACCCTTTATGCTCTTCAAAGTACTCATATACAAATGCCAACAAGTATATAAAAAATGCTCAATATCACTAATCGTCAGAGAAATGCAAAACAAAACTAAATGAGATAATACCTCCTTCCTGTTAGAGTGGCTATTATCAAAAAATACAAACAGATAACAAATAGTGCAAGATTATAAAAAAAAGGGAAACCTCTGTACATTGCTGGTGGGAATACAAAATGGTACAGCCATTATGAAAAATGGTATGGAGCTTCTCCAAAAAATTAAAAATAAAACTATCATATGCTCCAGAAATCCCACTTCTGAATATAAACCCAAAAGAAATAGATCAACATCCTGAAAAAAATCAACGCTATTGTGTTCATAGCAACATTATTCACAATCATCAAACATGAGATCAACCTGAGCATACATAGCTGGATGACTGGATAAAGAAAATGTGGGGTATATCTACAATAGGACAATATGTTACCTGAAATAAGTCTGGCACAAAATGTGCGTGCTCTCACTTTCATACGGAATCTAAAACAATTGAACTCATAGAGACAGTAGACGAGTGCTTGCCAAGGGCTGCTTCCTACTAATGCACACACTAGGAGGCAGCAGATGGCCCAAGTGCGTGGACCCCTGTTGTCCACATGGGAGACCCAGATGGAGTTCCATTTCCCAATGTCTGTGTACATCAGGCATCACACTGTACATTTTAAATATCTAATTTTATCAATTATACCTAAATAAGGTTGAAAAGTAATAAATAAATGTTGGAAACACTCTCTCTCCCCACCTCAAAAAAGATAAGTCATTTAGCCTATGAAAGATAAAACAATAAAACTTCTGGAAGACAGCATAGAAGAATATTAGAATATCTTCATTATTGTGGAGTAGGCAAGGAATTCTCAAGCGTGACCCACACACACTAATCATAAAAGAAAAAAATTGATAAAGTGGATTTCATTATAATTAAAAACTTTTGTTGACAAAAAAAAAAAAAAAACCATGATTCATAGAGTAAAAAGGTAAATCATTGGCCAGGAAAATAGATTCCCAAAGCAAGTGTCTGACAAACAAGTATCCCAAATGGTCCACAGATGGAGTTCCAGGCTCCTGGCTGCTGCCTGGCCATTGCAGCCATCTGGGGAATAACATAATGGATAGAAGATCTCTTTCTCTCTGTCTCTCCTCCTCTCTCTGTCACTTTGTCTCTAGGATATATAAATCTGAAAGAAAAAGAAAGACAAATTTTCCAAGTGTACAAAAATTTGAACAAACATCTCATAAAAGAATATCCACATAGTTAATGAGCATATGGGAGATGTTCAACATTATTATTCATCATTAATTATTTGAGAAATGCAGCTTAAAGTCACAATGAGTCACAATTAGAACTCCACCAGAATGACTGACACTGCAAGCATTGCCAACGTGGAGCAAGTGCATACATTCTCGCACTAGTAAGAGCATAGAGTGGTAGAACCACTCTCTTCTGTGGTTCTGTGACAGAGAAAGTCCGTTTAAGGGAACACACCTCAAAGAAATGGGTGAACCATGTGGGTGCCAGTTCAAGTCCAGGCTGCTCCACTTCCGATCCAGCTCTCTATTATGGCCTGGGAAAGCAGTAGAAGATGGCCCAAGTGCTTGGGCCCCTGCGCCCACATGGGAGACCTGGAAGAAGCTCCTGGCTTCTGGCTTCGGATTGATGCAGCTCTGGCCCTTGCAGCCATCTGGAGAGTGAACCAGCCAATGGAAGACCTCTCTCTCTGCCTCTGCCTCTCTGTAACTCTGAGTTTCAAATAAATAAATAAATCTTAAAAAAAAAAAAAAAAAGATTGTGTACTTCAGTTAAGTCACACCAATAAGAAAGTTAAAAAAAAAAAAAAACCTTTATTTGGGATCTTTGTTCATAGGTAAAAGGGGCTATGGTTTTCTTTCCTTGGATTATCTCACCTGGTTTTGAATCAAGATTTTACAAACCTCAAAGCGTGAGATTAGCAAATGTCACCCTGTAGGTGTTTTTTGAACAGTGGGCAAACCTCACCAAATCATTGTTTAATCATAAGGAGTGATTAAACAATCCATGAGTACATGTTAAACAACCCCGAGCTCTTAAACGTGTTGAGAAGGATTCTGTTATCGTAACCACTGCCTTTCAGTGGTGAGCTTCTGTGTTTCTACAGCCATCTGAACCATTCACTTTTCATTGGAAATCATTTCACTTTGGCTCCAACAAGAACAACCTGAAGATTCTGAATCACTTTTGTTTGGAAAAAGAATGAAAAGAGAGAAAGGTTTATGGATGTGAACATCAAGTACAGATAACAGGAGTTAGCAAAGAGACATGGATCAAGTTCTGAATGTGATTTGGATAAAAATAAATGAGAACTCACTCGTACTTGACTCTTAGCCTAAAAGGGAATATTAAATTAGTTATGTTCCATTTCAATTCTCTTTAATTGGGGGCACGTTTGCTGCTCTCCAACTTGCCTTTAATATAAAAGATAAAATAATTTTAAAACTCTGGTATTGAATACTGAAATGGTGATACATATGCCTTGCTTTAATAATTCTGCTATACTCTTCTAAGCCCTAAAAATAATACAATGTGGTGTTTAAATATAATTCTAGTGAGTGAACAAATCACAACATTTTTGTAAACTTAGCTACTACCAGCATAAGACTTCAGTGGCAAAATTCCAGGGGAAGTGTTGGAAGAATTGGCAAAGTGAGCTAGGGTAGTGCCAGGGACTTTCACATCACACTGGCTCCCAAAAACACCACAATGGGGAGAACATTACTCCCATTTAATTATAAAGAAACTCGGGTCAGAGGTTAAGTAACGTGAACACTCACATGGCCCGAGACTCTCACACTAGGATTTGCATCAGGACTAGAATCAAGGCCTCTCATTCTCCAGGGCCCATCCTCTCTCCATTTAGGCCAGAGATTCCCACTGTATTTGAAAATGAATTGGTGGAAATTGAAAAGCGACTTAGAGTAATCACAGCTATGCAACATTAGCTTCAGGAGGCACATTTGAATGTCATCTGGACGTCTTGTGGTTTTGAGGAATTATCCCTCTTCCCAGGACGAGCAAAGTCCAGGCCCGTTACATGCCATACATCTTCCAAAGACACAAACATTTTCCTTCGTTTCTTCATTTCTCTGACTTGTCAGACATAATGAAAACAGAATAGCTTACAAATAAGCACTGGTTTGCCTTTTTTCAACAAGCTCTATTAAAGCTTAATTGAGTGACAATCATAAGACTTAAAAATTAAAGAATGATACAAGTTAAATGTTTTCGTTTACAAAAAACACTGGTTGGCCGGCCTCGTGGCTCACTGGGCTAATCCTTCGCCTGCGGCACCGGCACTCCAGGTTCTAGTCCCGGTCAGGATGCCAGCTCTGTCGAGGTTGCTCCTCTTCCAGTCCAGCTCTCTGCTGTGACCCGGGAGTGCAGTGGAGGATGGCCCAAGTGCTTGGGCCCTGCACCCACATGGGAGACCAGGAGGAAGCACCTGGCTCCTGGCTTCAGATTGGTGCAGCGCTGGCTGTAGCAGCTATTTGGGGGGTGAACCAACGGAAAAGGAAGTCCTTTCTCTCTGTCTCTCTCTCTCTCACTGTCTAACTCTGCCTGTCAGAGAGAGAGAGAGAGAGAGAGAGAGAGAGAGAGAGAGAGAGAGAAACCTCAGGTGAATGTACATCTGAAAGAGAGGAAGGGAAAGGGTTGGTGAGAAGAAACCAGGAGCTGCAGAGCTTTCCTGGCACGGCCGCCTCACCGGCCCCTCCAGGTGAAGCCAAGCCAACATTGTGGGGGAACAGTGGGTGCAGGGCAGGCAGAACTCTGGATGGCTGGAGAATGTGGCAGCACCGTCATGGTATGGCCCTAGGAAAATCACAGAGGGGGAGCTGGGGAGGGTGACATGGGAACTCAAACCCTGGGAACTCCTAGTCTGATCAGCACACAAATCATTTAGCAATCATTATCATAATTACTGCTAAATTATTGTTGTGCTGGGGGCGGTGGGTGGGGGGAGGCTTATTTTTGCCCTCTAGTTTCACCAAAGGTTCCAAGATGACGATTTCAATTTTCACAATAAATAATTTCCTTTCCCACGATTGTCTCAGAGAAGCCGAGCCTTCCCTTGTGACTTTTAATTCTAGTTCTCTAATCAAAATTTTTCAGTGGCCTTGGGCAAGATGTTGGAGTGCTCGATGCCTTAATTTCTCTAGTTGCTAAATAGCAATAATGATACCTGCTCGCTTTGGGCTCTAAGACTGATTGCTTAAAGATTGCTAAACACTTTGAAAAAGACATACCTTGTGGGAGGAAAAAAATTGCCATCTTTACAGAAAGTTGCAGCATAAACAGCATCTGCATGTCTTATCTTTGCCTCTCAATTTTTTCCACGATTCCCTCAGTACTTCCAACTTGTCTGGTTCCTTCCCAAGTCAGCGTCTGCCCGTAGCTCATCCCTGAGCGGGAGCCCCCTCAACCTGTCCTGCACCCAGCTCACCTGATTAACTCCTACACATCCCCAGTGTCCCTACCCCAGGGAAGCCTCATGAGGGCAGGAACCATGTCTGTCTCGGGCACCCCTGGGTCCCCACTGCCAAATCTAGCACCTGACATATTTTTTAAAAAAGGGTGTGAATATTTATTTTATTTAATTAATGAATGTATATGCAACTTGGGGAAATTTCTCTAATCACTTTGGGTGGGCCTTACTTTTCCCATCTGTAAAATAAATAGTTTTAATACTAAGTCGTTTCCTACATTCCCTCAGCACCAACATTTTGGGATTATGATTAGGAATTCAGTGTCTTCTCATCGGCCTTAAACCCATGTTTAATGTTGTTCTGGCCAGTGTTATCCACTTAACTCCCAGGATCACCATGGTGGTTACTTTCTTGTGTCAATCTGACTGGACCAGCGGGTGTCCAGATATTTGGTCAAACATTCTAGGCCCTTCTGTGAGGATATTTTGAAATTTTGGGCTCTTGAGAAAGTCATCTTGTCCTTCATAATGTGAGTGGGTCTTGTTCAGTCAGTCAACAGTCCGACTAGAAAAGAAAGACCAGCCTCCCTCGGGTAAGAGAAAATTCTCCTGCAGATTATCTCTGAATCTCTGCAGCAAGAGCTCTTCCTGGCTTTACAGCAGACTGCCTTGAGCCTCAAACTGGAACCTTGGCCTTGGTTCTGGATGTATATGCACATTGCACACATCTATCTTAACCTACTGTTCCAGAAAACAAGGCCAAATACTATAACAATAGCTCTTTCTGAACCAAAATAAACTTATTGCTTAATTCTATTTGTCTATGAAATTTTTCTTTCTTTAAAAAAAAAAAAACTGGAAAGGCTGAGAGAGACTGGTCTTTCAGACACTGGTTCACTCTCCAGATGCCCACAATAGCCAGGACTGGACCGGACTGAAGCCAGCAGCCTGAAACTCAGTCTGGGTCTCCCACATAGGTGGCAAAGATCCAACTATTTGAGCCATCACTAGCTGTCTCCCGGAGTGCACATTAGCAGGAAGCTAGATTGGAAGCAGAGGAGCCAGAATGCAAACCAGATACTCATAAATGGGATACAGGCATACCAAACAGTCACTTAAGTGCTATGCCAAATGTGTGCCCCTTAATGAGCTTTTTGAAGTACCCTTCATATATACATAAGTATCTATGGATAAACCAATGTCAAGGATGCATATTTAAGTGAAAAATATAAAGTACAGTTCAGTATTTACTGAATATTGCTGTGTTTACAATAAGAAGATACATAAAAATAAGCATTTATATAATATATAAGCATTTATACAAAAATATAAATGCTTATGTAAATAGGTATTTCCTTATATTTTCGAGAAGAAACAGTGGTAGAATAAACCAAAATCCAGTATGTTTGGTAAATTACTAACCTCCGTAAGGACCAACAGAACAGCAGGGAAGAGGCAGGTGTGCAAGCACAGACCTCTGGTAGAACCTGCTTGATAACTTAAGCTTTGGAATATGTATGTATGTATTTTATAGCTTAAAAATCAGAAAAAAACAAATCTATAAAATTGAAACTGAAATAGAATTTAACTTACAAATACGAGGGTCTTCAACAAGTTCATGGAAATGGCATATCATGAAAAAACTATGCATAAATTTCTATATTTTTTGCACCAAAATAAACTCATCTCTAATTACATTTGCCTGTGAAATTTCTGAAATATTCTTATGTTTGTGAAATAATATAATAAATAATAAGATATAGTTTATGAGATTTGCTTTAAAATATTGCAACAGATGATGAAGTTGTGGGGCATAAGGAAATAAGTTTTATAAAAAGATGGGCAAAATACTGACAATTACTCAAGCTGGGTGATAGACCACTAGAGTTCATTTTATCATAAGAAATATGTGGTTGAATTTTTTTATAGTAAGAGTTAAAAGTAAGTGAATGAAAATTTTTTAAAAATCTCATTTTGCTTAAAGAGACTCAAAGCAGAAGTTTAAAGAAATTGGTAAATTAAAATCACTGCAGAGTTTCAGAATTCAAACTTCAATGTATTGCTTATTGTTTCTGCCTATTCAGTATTTTTCAACTCTACGTGCATTTAGGGATGGCACTGCTAGAAAATTAAGTGCCTTACAAAGGAAACTGTAGTGAAATTTCTACTTTTTTCTGACTCATCCCTAAAGATCCTAGAAAAACAGACTAAAGGCAGTCCCATAAGAAAGTCTACCTTTTTCTCTGACTCAAGGAAAAATCACATTTCCCATTTATGAAAAATATCTAAAATGAACACTATCAACTCAAACACCAGGTGAGCAGTGGGTGGTGTCTTATCAACACATTCTCAAATCTATTTCGCTTCTTTGCTTTCTCACTATAATCAGCAAGGACTTCTGTCTCCTTGTTGCTCTTCTTCTCAGTCTGCAAATACTAGCAAAATAGCAGTCAGACAACAGGAGAGAAGTCAGAGAAGATCTTCAAAACCGAGAATAGCATGACAATCCTCCCACAGTGGAAACCTTCAGCAAGTCAGACTAGGATGAAAAATGGGTTTGCCAGCACTCCTGCCTCAGAATCAACCCTTGGGACATTCGGATCTGACTAAAAGGTCCATGAGAGTCTCACAGGCATGGAAAGCCATGACACGGTGGCAGAAAACAATCTAAATGAAAGATCCTGGTGAACAAGACCCCAGCAGAAAGATCAGGCCATCAAGGAGAGAGGCGCCTTTCTCTGAAGGGAGGAAGGAACCTCCACTGTGATATGGCCTTGACTAAACAAGTTCAGAGTCGGTGAACTCAAGGGGCTTCCATAGCCTAGACAGCTCATAGCAAGAGTCTCGGGTGATTGCTGACATCATAAACAAGAGTGCCAATTGTTAAATCAACAACGGGAGTCACTGGGTTCATGCTCCCCACGTAGGATCTCTGTCCTTAGTATGTTTAACTATGAAACTCAAAAACAACACTACTAGTCAAACAACACCCTATACCTGGTTCAGTTGTGTGAGTGCAACCTGTTGAAATCCCTGCTTAGTATATACTAAGTTGATCTTCAGTATATGAAGGTAATTGAAAATGAAATGTGATGAAGGGCGGGATGGGAGAGGGAGTGGGTGAGGGGAGGGCCACGGGAGGGAGGGAGGTTGGGGGGGGGGAGCCACAACAATACAAAAGTTGCATTTTATATTCTACTTAAAACTATTGGTTGAACTCTGTAATTAATACACAATTACTCTTAGGTGTTTAATTAATGCTATAACTAGTACTCAAATAGTATTTTACACTTTGTGTTTCTGTGTGGGAGCAAAATGTGGAAATCTTTACTTAATATATGCTAAATTGATCTTCTGTATATAAAGATAATTGAAAATTTATCTTGATGTGAAGGGGAAGGGGAGAGGGAGTGGGAGAGGGGAGCGTTGTGGGTGGGAGGGAAGTTACGGGGGCGGGGGGAAGCTATTGTAATCCATAAGCTGTACTTTGGAAATTTATGCTCATTAAATTAAAAAAAAATGGGTTTGCGTGTGCTGTTTCTTATGTCACTTAGTTGGAAGGGTGTGGCCTAATTTTATGTTACACTTAAGTCTACCACAGAATTTAAAACTCTGAAAAGAGAAATAACTTTTACTCAAGGGTTATTCAATGTTTTCAACAAGACATATATTTCCACAAAATATATATTTCCACAGTACATATGCAAAAGGTGTTAAGTGCAATGTTGGTAGCAATTCTACAATACTGGCAACAAGCTAAACATCTATACAAAGAAAAAGGGTTCAACAAAGGACGGTGTATCCACAGTGGAGTAATACACAGTTATAAAAAACAGAACAAAGATAATCTCTATGAACTGATGTGGTAGACTAGGACATAGTGTTAAGCTTTAAAAAAAAAAAGCAAAATGATACTTTTGTATAAAAAAATAGAGAGAAGAAAATATACATGTATTTGTTTATTTGTTCAAAAAGAAACACAAGGAGGAAAAACCAGAGATGGTAGAATTGGTTAACCACAAGGGAAAGGAGATAATAGGAGAAATAATAGAAGGAACAGTGCGGGTAAGGGGAGGGAATAAAAACGTTACTTTCCTAAAAGTCTCTTTTTGTATGGTTCTGACTTTCAAAACCATATTAATGATTCACATGCTCAAAAAAGACAAAAAGAACAAGAGGAGGAGGATGAAGAAAAATGTGTAAAATTAACAAAAGGAGAAAATGAAAAGTTCATTTGCTGTTTCATTTTGCTGCCAGGAACCAGGTTCAGCACATGTATTCAGGGTACAGCTGACTCGGTGTATGGAAAAGTTTTCTTCGAGCTTTATACACTGTGTCTGTACCTTTATCGTCATGAAAATATTTATTAGCAACAGCGTGACTTCCAAAATTTTGATAGAATAAGAAATGTCCAAAAGCAGTTCTTGTTGGTGGATGTAGTAAGCTAACATTTTTACAACACAAAATCTAATTTTTGAACTTGTGCTCCCATACGTGACGCTTGAAAACACATTGCACTTCTCATTCTTGGGTGGGCCTAAATTTGCAGATTCAAAGTAAACACCAAGCTTTTGCTCACTCTTCCCTCATGCTTCTCTTAGTATGGGGTCCTTCAGGATAGCCCTCAGGATGGTCCCTCAGCTCACCCGAGGAAAATAAGAAGTAGTCAGAAAGTACCTCTCCAGCATCACAGGTAACAGGGCAAACTCCTTATATGAGATGACACTGGCCTGTTTTTCTCCTATCTAATACATCACTACTCATTCTTTCTCTTGTCACTCTGTTGCCCTTCCATAAAATAATAATCCTTTGTTAAACCTCACATTTTACAAGGGGACTCATTCAGCTTAAATTTGAAAACAACTCAGCTTTCAGCTCCAGAACCCAGGTGATGAATTTTCCAATTTAAATCAAATTTTTTTCTTACATAGACACATACATATGCTTGAACTAGAAAATTATGTGCAGTATATGCTAGAATTGAACACTGGCATATGAAGGGTCACTTTGGGACAATGTTAATCTTAGTGGATGGTTATTTTTTTTCCTAGCAATACCTTACCACCGATTATATTTGCTATAGCAAAACTAAATTGCATCATCCCTAAACTTTAATTATCTGTGGCAAAAATCAGATGATCATCTATTATGATATTAAAAATGGAATTACAGATTTGTGAAAAACTTGGGACAAGATAAACCTCTAAAATCCATTTCAACCCTAAGACATACAGTTTATGAACTATGTCTACCATAACTGAAGAACAAAAACAACGATCAATGCCCTTTAAAAACCACAAACTAAGGTAAGAATTCACGCAGAACAAACATGCAGGTTATGTTTGCAGTGTGCGAGCTCTCTCTATACACAAGTACAATCAGACATGTCTGTTTCAAAGGATAAAGTAGTAATCATCACTCATCAGAAAGTAAGGTAGGACACGAGCGTGGGAACCCGACCTGAAAGAGCACTTGCTCAGGGCCTTGCTTCTGGATCCATGTCTTGCTCAATGTCGCTTCAATTAGCAGCAGAGAAATGGCCAGCTCTGCTTCAAAGACAGGAGCCATAGACTTTCCTGTGCCATTACAGCAAGGATAATGCAGCCTCATCCCTTCACCCAACAGCTTGATACTGGGCATATTATCCATGCCTTCCTTGTCAGAAACCTGACATAGGCCCACATTTGTGCTTGGACATCACTATGTATGTATCTTCATTGCTACAAATGACTAGTTGTCTTTTCTTCTCTCATTGCCTTACTGATTGTGAAGTTGAGAGAGTTAATGTGCAGGAGACTATATTAAGGAAGATCAATTGGAAAGTTAAGCCAGCAAACAAAAATTACTATCATGAAATCGAAGTGTTTATAATTTAAAATGTATTACACTTGTCAACAAAAATGCAATTACTATTCAATTTTTCTTTCTTTCTTGGAAAGGCAAAGTAGAGTAAAAGAGAGATCTTCCATCCACTGGTTCACTCCCCAAATATCCACAACAGCCAGGGCTGGAAGCTGACTCAGAAGTGGAGAAATTTCCACAACTATATAGTAAAATATAATCATGCTATTTAAGTTTTTAAAAAGGATAGATTTATGGATTTTATTTGAAATGCAGAGTGACAGAGAAAGAGAGAAAGAACTTCCACCAATAGCAAGGCCTGGACCTGGCCAAATCCTGCATCTCCCACATGGTTGACAAGAACTCAAGTACTGGAGCCATCACCTGCAGCGTTCCAGAGACACTAGCATTGAGCTGGATTTGATGTGCAGTAGCCAGAACTCAAATAAGCACTATAATAAGGATGCTGGCACCACTGAACCACAACACCAGCACCTAGTATCCAGCTGAAAGTCTCACACAGTTAATTTACTTCAAGATGGAGCTAGTCGTGAATGTCATGAAATCATAACTGGAGAATTAGTAAAATATTTTTAACATGTTTATTAATGGAAAATAATGTTCTAGAAAATATCAACATTAAAATGTTTTAACTGTATCAGTTTATCAATGTGTTATATTAAAATGATTCTTTTAAAAACCAGTGAATGTGAGGCAGGTGCTGTGGGGTAACAGGTTAAGCCACTGCCTGTGACACTGGCATCCATTATGGGTGCCGGTACAAGTCCCAGCTGCTCCACTTCTTTTCCAGCTCCCTGCTAATGCACCGGGGAAAGCATCGAAAAATTACCCAAGTGCTTGTGCCCCTACACCTACATGCAGCTCCTGACTCCCGGCTTCAGTCTGGCCTAGCCCTGACTACTGTGGTCATTTAGGGAATGAACCAGCAGATGGAAGATCAATGTCTCTCTCTCTCTCACACTCTACCTTTCAAATAAATAGATATTTTTTAAAAAAGAAGCTCAAATAGTATGATTGTCTTTTGCTACATAGTTGTAGAAATTTGTAAACATTTTACTTCATTAAGGAAACTTTCCACTAACCCTAACTTGACACCAAATTTTTAAAAGTTTCACCATTTTTTACTTTGTCCCTGTGCCAATCTATTTCCAAAGTTAATAATGTGATTTTGTAACTGAAGGCAGTGTCATCTCTGGTAGACACTGTTAATAAATCAATAGGGTGGAAGTGGGGTTTGTGTATGTATGTATGTATGTATGTATGTGATAAAGACAGAGAAAAAGAGAGTCCCACTGACTGGCTCACTCCTCAAATGCCTGCAGGGTGGAGGTGGAGGGACACCCGGGCTGGGAGCCAGGAGCTCAATCCAAGCATGCAACTATTTGAACCATTGCTGTTGCTTCAATGGGTCCACATTAACAGGAAGCTGGAATCCGGCACTGAACCTGGGAGCTGAATGCATACCCTCAGATGTGGGTTACAGGTGTCCTAATCCAATGCCTTTTTTTGTGTCTGACAAAATGTTGATTGTTGGGCCTTATGATAAGCAGGAACTCCAGCTAGCACAGCAGGGAGCATACATATGGGATGGAAACACCAATCAGAGAAACTCCATTAACTGAATTCCAAAATTTAGAAAACTGGCTTTACTTTTCCTAGCTTTACTATAGGAAACGGGACCCCCCAAATTTAGACACACTTAGGTTAAGGAAAGAGTTCTAACAGGCCCACTAAACCAAAGAACTGAGAGTTCTTTTTAACTAAATACCAACTTCTCTTTCTATGCTTACTAATTCAATGTTATTACTCCTTCCTTATAGAACCAGCCCCACATTTAAGAGAAAAAGTTAGAAACACTGATGGACAATTAGAAAAATAAAAATGAGCAGACAAAACAAGAAAAGAAAGAAATATAAACAAAAGAACCTCGGCAAAAGGTAAATTCACTCAATCATTCATTTATTCAACAATATGTATACACGGCCTACTATGTTTTAGGCACTTTTTTTTTTATTTGACAGGTAGAGTTATAGACAGTGAGAGAGAGAGAGACAGAGAGAAAGGTCTTCCCTCCACTGGTTCACTCCCCAAATGGCCACCATGGCTGGTGCTGTGCCGATCCGAAGCCAGGACCCAGGTGCTTCTTGCTGGTCTCCCATGCGGGTGCAGGAGCCCAAGCACTTGGGCCATCCTCTACTGCCTTTCTGGGCCACAGCAGAGAGGTGGACTGGAAGAGAAGCAGCCGGGACTAGAACCGGTGCCCATATTGGATGCCGTTGCTGCAGCCAGAGGATTAACCAAGTGAGCCACGGCGCCAGCCCCTTAGGCACTTCTTAACATCATGTAGTCCCAATGAGATGCGAATTCCAGAAATTCATTTTTGCAGGCATTCCCCATGTTACATCGTTAAGCTATTAAACAGCAAAATGTGGGTTTTCCTACAGATGGTGAGTATATGAATTATGTGGTCAGTTCAACTGAGATCCCACGGCCCCTTTGTACCGTGGTAGTGAGGTTTTCCATACAACAGAGTGTGTACCAGCAAGACGGAGTCCAACCTGAGCTTCGATTAAAAGAAGCCTAATTTGATTTCTGGTAGTTTATTTGGAAGCTGCTTTTACTGCATTAGTATTTCAAGTCTGAAATGCTGACTGTTCCGTCACAGGAAAGAAACTCCAGGGGAAAGACTTCTACGGAGAAGATAAATACATGTATGAATTACTCATTCTATAAGTAATTTAGATGTGGCTAGGATCCTTCCTAAGACATACCACCTAAAAAATTGTTTTGCCACATTCTACCTACTTAAAGTTCTAGAAAAACTAATTTGGATTCTTCTACGCAAAATATTCTATTTCTTGCTCCCTCATCCCAAAAGACACACATTAGACTCAAGCACTCAACCACAAGAACGGCAACCAAAAACGGTACTTGTACCAGTAAAAATATCAGATGCATTTAAAATAACACACATCATTCTCCTTCCCAGTATATCATTTAGGTCTTCTAGAGAGGCGTAGTATTTTACCATCAAACAAACCAATTATCTGTACTATTGACAACCAGACAATCTCAAAGCCCAAAAGTCCTTCATGCAAATAGAATGAAAATGAATTTTTTAAAAACCTACAACGAAGA